>NC_051324.1:61135688-71065688 GCF_015220235.1 Choloepus didactylus | reverse complement strand
TCTGCATCAAAAAGTATACTGTAGTTAAAATGTCTTCAAAGTCTGGGGGGAGAGAAATTAATTGACATTTCTATTTACATTGTGTATCTGGCCCAATTTACTGTTACAAAGGGTAAAAAGTTTACCTTCTGGTTCAAAAAATACATCAGATGCAAGAATAATATCTTGTGGTGGTAGAGCCAGAAGGTCAGGAGATATATGACCCCAGGATAGTCCTACAGTGTCGACCTGTGGCAGGTTATTCATCTGGCAGCTTTGCCGACAGATTTCTAGACAGTGAGGCAGTTCTGAGTTATCTGACAGGATAACTTTAGCACCACATTTGGCAGCCAAAATTCCTGGAAGGCTCACTCCAGCGCCAATCTAACAAGTTTGAGAGATGGTTTTTCAAAAGTTGTATTTAGAAATGCAAGAAACTTGGGGATTTTATTCAACATTTCATTATTGTGTTGGTCCTTAGGCACAGGGTTGATGGGTAAGTACAGTCCTAGTCTTGTCTATAAAATACTACATATGTATGCTGTAATTAACTTAAACATTGTTTTACCATAGAAAGCTTAGGCCAAATTTAAAAAAAAAAAACCTTGTGATCCCTAGTATGTAATTACTGGGTTAAAAGTGTAAGAACTTCTTACCATAAGTTATACCTGTTGGATTCCATTTCAATATTCAACTGAAACTAGGAAAGTAAAGGGCCTTAGGAATGCCTTTAACTTCAAAGCACAGGTTTTTCTCAAGACATTCTCTTAAAAAAACATTCTGAAGTTAGTGTTATACAAATCTCTTAGAATTAAAACTGCTGATTCTAGTCATAACTACTGAATTTTAATGAATAATTGCTTCATTGTCCCAGTATGTGTTCTCTCTGACAAGATACCTTTTTAGGCCTTTGAATTGAGAAATTAACATTTGCATGGATTGAAACCGTCCTTGAGAGCCAGGATGACTGGGACACCCTGGAAAGATGGCCTTTAAGACTCCAAGACTAAGATCCCATAACTAAAGTCAGTGGAGGCCATTTAGGGGATCAGCAAACTGGGTAAAGGTTTCAAGCTTTATGGGTTGCATGGTCTCTGTCACACTGCATATGTTTTAACAATATTTATAAATTGGCCATACACAGATTTAGAAGACAAAGATCTTTTAATTGGAAAGAACTAAAAACCAATAAGTTCATGACTTTGGATTGGGCAACAGTTTTTTGGATACAACATTAAAACCACATGCAACAACAAAATCAAATTTTAAAGCATGTCAACAAATGGAGAATGGATAGCCATATCCAAAAGAATGAAAAAGGGACGCCTATCTCACACCATATACAAAAATTGACTCAGAATGGATCAAAGACCTAAATATAAGAACAAGACCATAAAACTCAGAAGGACAAGTAGGGAAGCATCTTCAAGATCTTGGGGTAGGCAGTGATTTCTTAGACTTTACACCCATAGCACAAGCAATGAAAGAAAAAATATAAATGGGACCTCCTCAAAATTGAAAATTTGTGAGTGATGGTAGCACATTACTGTGAGTGAAATTAACAGTTACGTGTGCGAATGTGGCTGAAAGGGGAAGTTGAAGATCATGTATGTCACTAGAAGGAAAGCTAAAAAATAAAATATGGGACTATATAAAAGTGAATCCTCTTGTAGATGATAAAACTGGGGTTAATAGTACAAATATAAGAACGTTCTTTCGTGAGCTGTAACAAATGTATGTCACTATTATAAGGAGGTAATAATAGGGTGGTATATGGGGAAAAAATACACCTAACGCAAACTATGGACTAGTAATTTTATCAATTAACAAAGGTACCACACCAATGCTAAGTGTCAACAATTGGCTGGGGCTGGGGGTGGGTGGGTATAAGGGGTATAGGGTTTTTCTTTCGGAGTAATGAAAATGTTCTAAAATGGATTACCGTGATGAATGCACAACTGTGATTATAGTGAGAGCCATTGTACACTTCGGATGGGCTGTATGGTGTGAGAATCTATCTCAAGAAAACTGCTTATTAAAAACTTACAAAAAAGCTAAATAAGCAAATTCACAGAGAAAGTAAATTAGAGTTTATCTGGGGTGGAGGTGAGGAATAGAGTTTCTGCTTGGGATCATGTAAAGGTTGTTAACAGATGGTAGTCATGGCAGCATGTTGTGACTAATACCACTGAAGTGCACACTTAAAAAAGGGAAATGGGATATGTATATATATGTTGCCACAGTTTTTTTTAAATTGTATTTTAAAAAAGAAAAACTAAACAATTACAAGTACATGGATTTAACAAAGCTGATCACCCAGGATTCTGGAAACCTCCAGGGCCACTTTACCTCTAACACAGCTTTGCCTGGCAGACGCCTTCTGTGAAACCATAGATACTGGGCCAGGACCACAGCACAGGGCCAAACATACATTCCATATTGGAGGTGCAGGACCTGTAAAGATACAAGTTTTTTGCATGTCATAAATAACTGCTGGAAGTTGGGGCACATTTATACATTTATTGAGTTCCAGGAACTGCCATCCATTATAAGAATCCTACTCACCGCAATACCATGTGATAAGCACTATTCATACACTTGACCAATTCTTCATTCAATGCTTGAGTGTCAGGCACTATTCTAGGCTGGGGATGTGGCTAGGAAAGACAAGCTCCCCACTCTCATGGATCATATATCTTACTGGGGAGAGACAGACAATAAACCAATAAGTTAATTTTGATCCAAACAGGGTGATGTGAGAGGGTGAGATAACAAGGGAGATCTGGGAAGACCCTCCAAAGAGGATCCATCCAGGTAGTTTCTGAGGCAGGAACTGAAAGTCCTCGGTTGTTTCGGGGTGTGGGGGGTGTGGCGCACAGCAGGGTGAATGCAGAGCCGGGAGGCATGGTTGTGCGCTGCAAGTAAAGGTTAGAAGGCAAGGCAGGAGCCAGACCTGCTGGCCTCACTAGGCCACAGAGATTAGTTTAGATTTTATTCTAAGTGCAATTAGAACATATTGGAAGGTTTTAAACACATAAGTAACTTGGTATGCAACGAGGAGTGTGGTCCTAGGAAGACTTCCGGGAAGAGGTGTGAGTGGGGCTGAATACCGGTGCAAGAAAGGCAGGCACCAAAGGCTTTGGAAAGGCACAGAATCATAAGATCATGGTATTTAGGGAAGCAATGTAACATAGCTCACACACTAATCAGCCTGCCTGGGTTCAAACCCCAGATCAGCAGTCTGCTAGTTGTGTGATCCTGCACAAGTTACTTAACCTGTCTGTTCTATCCGTTGGTTTCCTCTGCTGCAAAATAGTACCTCATAAGGTGATTAGGAAGACTAAATGCAAACCATTTAGTATAGTGCTAGGGAGAAGAGTAAGCAAAATTAGCTCAATCCATTCAGAAATATTTGTGCCTAAAATATGCTAAGTATTGTTCTAAGTGTAGGGTGGAAACGAGACAAAAATTCCTGCCCTGGTAGAGCTTCCATTCTAATAGATTAGACCCAGAAATGCCATGAAGGGCCAAAGGATTCTGACCAGAGGGGTGCAGCTTTGGTGTACAGAAAAGGGACCCTGACTCCTCACCCCCTAATTTGGGAAGAAATCCAAAAAGGTATTTCAACAGGAAGGCGTTTACAGATGGTCAGCAATGGATTGCCATCCTTTAACTTCTCTCAGGCTGTTTCTTCATCTTAAAATGGTATTACTAATACCTCCCTCACAAGCTCCTGTTAAGTCAAATGAAACACTGCAATGTGAAGGTGCTTTGAAAAACTGAACGTATATAAGGTATAATTATTGAGAGTTTCGTGGCAGCTAGAGAGCTCAAGGAACTGCCAACCGAACAAACCATCTTAAGGCAATGAAGGTTGGAATCCCCATCTCAGAACTTTCACAAGTCAGAGATGAAGCTGAATTAGAAGCTCCTCAGCCAGACCCAAGAATACATCAGGTGTCAAGAATGCCACTTTCCTGGCAAGAAATATTCGGTGCAGGAAGGTCCCCCTGTCCGGCAGGGCCCCCAAATGTCTTACTGCAAAACGTTTAAAATGCCGAAAAGCTTCATGCCAAGCCTTCTCGCTCTGTGGGCCAACCTAAAACAGGAAGCCCACGCAGCCCGGTGCCCGACCCAACCCGCCTGCTGAGACCCACTCCGGCCTTCAGGGCGCCACCGCAAAGGAGCGGGAAGCGCTGCCCGTAGGGTACCGGCGCCGCACGCACCTGCGGGACGCGGACCTCCAGCACGGCCCCCTCAGCCCCAGGGCCAGGCTCCTCCGAGAACCGAAAGCGCTGGACCCGGGCCACGTGCCCTTGGAAATCCCGCTCCCCCCGAAGGGAGCCGGTGGCCCCCGGGCGGGCAGGGAACTGCGGAAGGCGCGGGGCTGCCAGGCTGCTGCCCGGGTGTGGCCACCCCGCCGGCGCCACGCGGCCCCCACGGCCCCGGCCCGCCTGGTCGCCACCACCCGACGGCAGATGGAAGAAACGCCCCACTTGGGCAACACGGTCGCGCAGAAGGAACGGGCCGCACTGGAAGCGGCCCCGGGGAGGCTGCAGGCTGCCGGAAATGGACGCGCGCCGGAAGCGGGGCAGGCGGGGCGTGCGAAGGCCTCTCCGGGAGCGCCTGCGGGCGACGTGACCTTCCCAACATGGCGGAGCCCCGGCGCGTCTGAGGGCGGACCCGGGAGGCGCCGAGGCCAATGGCTGACCGCGGCCGGCTTGGGGGCGGGCAAGAAGGCCACCGCATGCCCAACCCGAGGCTTGGGAGGTGTGTGGGGAGTGAATTTTCTGGAAGGCGACGTTAAAGGCGCTGGGCGAGAGCGAAGGGCGTTTCGGTGCCGCCGCCGCCGCCCGAGCCGGGAAGGAGGCGCGTCGGTGGCAGGAAGCGCGCGGCGCCCGAGGTCGTCGCGGAAGCAGCTGGTGACCCCCGCAGGATGAACCACAAGAGCAAGAAGCGGATCCGCGAGGCCAAGCGGAGTGCGCGGCCGGAGCTGAAGGACTCGCTGGACTGGACCCGGCACAACTACTACGAGAGCTTCTCGCTGAACCCCGCGGCCGTGGCGGTGAGCCGGCGCCGGGGATCGTGGCCGCGGCGGGGAGCGGGGCCGGGCTGGGGCCTCCCGGGGCAGCCGCGCACCTTTACGGGGCTCGGGTCTGCCTTCCCCCGCCTCCCCCGAGCGGGCCACGGAGAGGCCCACCCTCCTCCACGGAGGTTGGGATCACTCGCGGCCCGGATTCCGGAGCGGGCCTCCTTCCTCCGTGCACCGACCGCCTGGGTCTCACGCCTTTGGCACCCTCAAGAAGACGACTCATCGGCCCTGACCCCTTTGGGAGCTGACAGGAAAGGCCCACGGGTGGGAGACGCAAAGCTCCCCGCCCCTATTGGGGTGGCGCTGGGTGCGACGTGCCCACGTGCACGCAGGTCCCTTCTCCACCACCCCCTCCCCCAGGAGGCCAGAACAACAATCAGATTCCTTAGGTGTGTCGTTGCTAATTGGCTCTGGGGACACCCTCATCCTTCCACTGGATTTTTTTTTAACTAGGCATGTCTTCTCATTCCCTCAGGATAACGTGGAAAGGGCAGATGCTTTGCAGCTGTCCGTGGAAGAATTTGTGGAACGGTATGAAAGACCTTACAAGCCCGTGGTTCTGTTGAATGCCCAAGAGGGCTGGTCTGCGCAGGAGAAATGGACTCTGGAGCGTCTAAAAAGGAAATACCGGAACCAGAAGTTCAAGTGTGGTGAAGATAATGATGGCTACTCGGTGAAGATGAAGATGAAATACTACATCGAGTACATGGAGAGCACTAGAGACGACAGCCCCCTTTACATCTTTGACAGCAGCTATGGTGAACACCCCAAAAGAAGGAAACTTTTGGAAGACTACAAGGTGCCCAAATTTTTCACAGATGACCTATTCCAGTATGCCGGGGAGAAGCGCAGGCCTCCTTACAGGTAAAGTACCAGGAAGTTATGTGGTCAAAAGCGTATCTGCAAAAGCATTTGTTAGCCAAGTTCAGTCATGTAACATGTTGAACTCAGCGAGGGGGCTGCTGGTGCCTGCCTGGGATCCCCCTGACAGAGGGTGGGAGTTTATTGATCCAGGGTGCTGCCTGGACATCAGCATTTTTAAAAGCTTCCCAGATGATTCGAATGTACAAACTTGAGCCAATGATCTGTGAGAGAAGTTTTGGTCATTAAAATCCAGCAGTAAGCTATATTGGTGATTTTTCTTTCTTCTGTTAGGGATCGGTACATGCACAATTCATTCAGCATTTTTGCGTATCAGAATTTGTGTAGTCTCTGAAATAAAGATAACAAGATAATCTTTCCTGCCCATAAGACCGTCACAGTCTAATGCTGTATAATTGAAGCAAATAGATTTGTCCTTTCTGAAAACGCAGCCCATCATCTACCAGTGTTCCCATCTGACATAACTCCAAAGCCTGCCCTGTGTTGCCCCAGGAGCTGTCAAAGAGTATCCTGCAAATTCCATCCCAGACTCAAAAAACGGGGTAATAATGGGTCCCTAAGACTCCCAGCAGCTCTGTAATCTTCCACATAGCTCCCTTGTTGGAAGGAACCCACAACCCAGTGGTGTCAAGACAGCTCTTGGAAGAGCTGATATGACTCTGGAAGAGAGCTTTGCCTGATGCCTGTGCTTCAAGACAGCTCTACATGGGGCATCCCCTTCATTAGAGAGTAAACTTTGAAGCCAGGCAGAACAAGGTTTAAAAAATAATAAGCTGGGTGATAAAGACAAGTCAGTTTAACCTCCCGCAAGCTCATGGTTGTCAGTGAGGCTTAGCAAATGAGATAAAACACAGCAAAACCAGTCCAGTGCCCAGAGTGCAAAGCAAATGTTAGGTCATCTCTCCAAAACTTCTTATCCTCTATTTCTGTGTCACTATTAATTTTTATCTTACAATGGTTAGGAATGATTTATGCTTAATATGAAGCTTCTAGGAACAGTGGACAAAATACACATAAAAATTGAAAACTAACGATTTTGCTGTGTGATGTCTCCATCCCGTAGGTGGTTTGTGATGGGGCCACCACGATCTGGAACAGGCATTCACATCGATCCTCTGGGAACCAGTGCCTGGAATGCCTTAGTTCAGGGACACAAGCGCTGGTGCCTCTTCCCTACCAGCACACCCAGGGAGCTCATCAAGGTGACTCGCGAAGAAGGAGGGAACCAGCAAGATGAAGCCATCACCTGGTTTAGTATCATTCATCCCCGGACACAGCTTCCAACCTGGCCACCTGAATTCAAACCCCTGGAAATCCTACAAAAACCAGGAGAGACTGTCTTCGTACCAGGTATAGATGAGCTGGAAGAAAGTACATTCTTTGCTTTCAGCAATTAGTCATTTTGGAGTAGAATTATAGAGTGTGTCAAAAAATTGTTTTGATGCTGACTTGAAATGAACTGACTTGTCCCCCAGGCTGACAGTCGTGTGTAGCTGTAACTTCAAGTACTTAGGGAGCTGCTGTCCACCTACTGTAGCCTAAATGTAAAACTATTGGTTAACTGTATACATGTAAACATCCTGCTCATCTTTATACATGGTAGATACATAGTGTCTTTTTTTATGTGCACTGTCTTAGGTACTTTTCTATAACTTAGGTTTTTGATACAGTGTAGCACTGGGTGAGTTGAGTCAGGAAAGGGAAATTTAGAGTGAGGAAGCAGGAAACCAAACACCTGAAAACTCTATCTTATCTCAATTTGTTAAGCCTACAGAAGTATTTCAGGAAAAGCCTCCTAGAAGCTGCCGAACTCGGGCTACTTTCGGATTAGCAGGGTTCCACCAACTTTCTCTAATGGGACAGATAGTAACATTTTAGCTATCACAGACCAGATGGTCTCTGTCACAGCTACTCAGCTCTGCCCTTGCCACACAAAAGCAGCCACAGACACTTGGTAAACGAGTGGGTGTGGCTGTGTGCCAATAAAACTCATTACGAAACAGTCAGTTTGCCCATCTCTGGTTCAGAGGATCATTTACTCCCCTGGAGCCAGTGTCTGACACCCCCACTTATGGATAGGAATCCCCGGTTTCTGGAGTTTGTCTTCCAGAATAATTGTGCTCTGTTTAATTGTTTAATTTGTTTGGATTTCAGGAGGCTGGTGGCATGTCGTCCTCAATCTCGACACCACCATTGCCATCACCCAGAATTTTGCCAGCAGCACCAACTTCCCTGTTGTATGGCACAAGACGGTAAGAGGGAGACCAAAGTTATCAAGGAAATGGTATAGGTAAGAGGAATTTTTTTTCATATTTTTGCCTTGATCCAGTTTCTATCCCAGAGATTAAATGTTGAAAGAGTCCACGGCTGAAATAACACGTACTAGTTTTAAGAGAAGCCTGGGAGAAGCTGGGGCTGCAGAACCTCATGGGTAGAGGCAATTGGATCCAAGGTCAGGGCTAGTTCGCAGGGTGTTTGCCAACCTCGGGGTGACAGGTTAAGACTGCATGTTTGATCAAAGCCAGCCAGTCAAAACACGGTCATAATTGGGATAGTTTCTTGTTTTCTTTTTTGTTTTTCAAAGCTAGCACTAGCGAAATAAACTATTTTGTTTGGGTTTCATTTTGGTTATTTCTTTTTTTCACCCGGAAGCATTATTCCCATTTGAACTTATTGCCTTCAGTTCTTGTGAGTGAGGTGACTGCCCTGGAGACTTAGCTCCTCTGTTTATCCACAGAACAGATACAGCACGGGCAGCGGCAGTGCAAGCCACCCCCAGCCACCCCGTGCCACTGTGTCCCAACCCTGACCTGGAGGGACCAGCTCGCGGGGTAAGAGAGGGATATGGCTTGTTCAGTGCTCAGCCTCCCTGCTGAGAGGGCCAGCAGGGGTGGTGGCTTCTGTTGTCCCCGGACTCTTGGGCGTCTGAGGCCCACTTCCTCTGTTCCATCGGCCACTGCGTGCTGTGATTTGGCCGTTCCAGAAGCCTTGCCATACAGCAGGTCTTTGTCACTGATTATAGTGGATGCCAACTTAGGTTCCAGAAGGGGAGGGCTGCCTTTTGCATTCAGTTCAGTTTTATCTTTTGAGTAAGGGGGAACTGTCTCTGTTATTGACACCTCTTATTTCTTTCAAGCCTAATTTTTTCTACTCTTACAAATAGAATTTAACCAAACCCAACTCCAGTCATTAAGTGCTGTGCTGTGAAAAGGAAAAGTTGGGGGGGAAAGTCTAGGAAAGGGTTAGGGGGAAAAAAGAAAAACTAGGAGCAGGGTGGGGAACCTCTTCCTCCCGGAGGAAAAATGAAAAACTAAGAATAACTCAAGGAAACTTGACTCCACATGCCAGCGGTCCATGTGGCTCCTTTGGGCAGGTGGCAGTAAACTGCATGTAGCTAGGATATGGTTTCCCTCTCAGAAAAACACAGGCAGTCTATTAAGGTGTTTGTTGCCAGCCTGTGGATGTGTGTTTCCTCACCACTGGACACTAGCACACCCGGCATTCCGGGGCGTTTCTAAACTCCAGGTCTCAACTTCAAGTCTAAATCATTGTGTGTGGATATTGTTGCACGTCACAGCCCTGAGGACAACCTCCTTGTCTCTCAGGATCTTGAAGCAAGAGCACCCTGAGTTGGCAGTCCTGGCAGACTCCGTGGACCTTCAGGAATCCACAGGGATTGCCTCCGACAGCTCCAGTGACTCCTCCAGCTCCTCGAGTTCCAGCTCCTCTGACTCAGACTCAGAGGTGAGGCCTTGCTTGGGAGTTCTCTAGGGCTCACATCACAGTTAGAACCAGATGTGACTCTACCTCCCTCTCCAGGAGGTAGGAAAATATGAAGGTTTTGCATTTTCTTCCAAAAACTTCAACTGCCACCATTCCTGCTGTGTGGTGAATTTTGCCGATTTTCACAGTGTATTTATCAGGGCTCTCCAGGGAAATAACTGGAGTTAGAAATATATATATATATTTACACATACACTCCCTTATTATGTAAATTTTATGAGATTCGTTATAGAAATTGGCTCATGCAACTATGCAGATGGGCAAGTCTGAATTCTGTAGGGCAGGGTGCAAGCTGGGAACTCTGATGAAAGTTTTGATGAATTCCCCAGAAGCTGGCTGGCTGAAATAGAGATGGAAATTCTTCATTCTGACCACTGAAATCATCACTTCTCCCTCTAAGGCCTTCAGTGATTGGATGAGACTTCTCTCCTTTGTTGATTGTAGATGCAATCAGCCATAGATACAGTCAACTTACTGATGATTTAAATCCATGAAATCCAATCAGGCAGTACTCGCTTGACCAAACAACTGGACTAACCTTGTCCAGTTGACACATTAACTTACCATCTCACACAGTTTACAAATGTGTGCTAATCGTTACAGTAACCTCAAGAGGTATTAGAGGTATTTGGGGATTTAATTACATAAATGGCCCAAGATCACACAACTAGTAACAGCGATGTCTGTATTCAAACTCAGATTATTTGGCCCTCACAGCCCATAGGTGGTAAATTACAAGCCTCAAAACACAGCAAATCCAGAGACTTGTTAAAAGCTAACACGATGTAGAGAAGAGGGTCCTATGCCTTTAGCAGATGAAATTCCTGTTGCTTAACTTGGCATAATCTAATTTAGCCCTTTCTCATTTGAGGAGTAGTTTTCGTTAATGTTAAATGTTGAACTTGCTTGCTTTTACATATCTAGCTCTGTGTCAGTAGAGTGAAAGTCCAGAATGCATTTTCAGTATACTGGCTGTAAAATAGCTTGAGTGGGAGTCTTGATTTCAAATAACTCTTCCCTTAGAGAATCATGGAGGGAAATGGCCTCCTGTAAGGAGCCAGAAACATCAGATGAGGTGGATAGTGAACACGGATTAGGGGAGCTTTGCTTCTAGGAGGAAGTGAACAATACTCGTGCTGTCTCCTGGGGTCAAGGTTTGTTTGATAAAGAAAGGAGTTGTTATCCTGGCTGAATTCCTGTTTCTCCTCTGATTTCCAGTGTGAGTCTGGGTCTGAAGGTGATGGGACGATGCACCGCAGGAAGAAGAGGAGGACGTGCAGCATGATGTGGAATGGGGACACCACTTCACAGGACGACTGTGTGAGCAAAGAGCGCAGCTCCTCCAGGTGACCTCACTCGGCTCCCATCCATGGAAGGACATGCCCGCTGCACGGGGCAGGGCCTGGGGTGGGGGGCAGCCTGGCGCATCCTGCCGGCAAGGCCAGAGGAGGAGGACGCTCTTGGAATGTGAACCCATTCACTTAACTTTGGCTTACGGTGGCTTTTTCCTTTGCTACTGATGCGTATTAATGTGGCTTGTTTTATGCATAAAGGCAAGAATCTGTGTGAATGGTGCCAAGGAGACCCTTAATTATTTAATAAAAATTGAATCCATTTTAGATCTTTGACCCTTTTTCCTTTTGAGAATACCATACCCTCCCCTTGTTCTTCTCCTTGCTGTGGTCTTGGGGGAAAGCAGTGCCTCCGTTGCTGCGTATCCTCGGTGGGGACACAGTAGTTACAGCAGGAGAGGCAGAGAAGACTAGAAAGTTACCCGTGTCTTCTGAAGAAGCTGAGGCTTGGCCTCTTAACTTTTCTCCCTTTTTGCCGTTGCTGCTCCGAGTGCTCGGGCTGAATCTTTCAGAAGCAGCAGAAATCTCGTATGTTTTATGGAATCTTAAGCACAAATCTAGTTGTTTTTTCTTTGAAACAAGATTGGGTCTAAGTAAGTTAAAACTTAAGTAAAAATCAACAAGGCCGTCTCTTTGCCAGCACCTTGTCCTGGCGCGGGGCACGGAACACTCACCATGAAGTCTTTACTCTCCACCTGGGTCTAGAGCCTTTAAATCTCGAAGGCCTTCGACTTGCTAATTGGTGGATCTGTCCAAAGCAGTAAGAGGTTAGACTGTGGGAAGTTAGTAAGTATCGACTTACAGGATTCTAAGTGTCCAATTCTGGCCTGCTGCTAGTGACATTCCTGCCACATTCTTTGTGTCTCAGAATGGGTGGTGAACCCGTAGGGCCCACAGGCCTTTCTGTCACCTCTTCCTCGTTCTCAGGTCTGGCTGGAATTCCATGGGGAGATCCAGGTGTCTTGTTAATAGATTTATCAGACTGGAAAGTGCATTTCTCAACCCTGGTTGTCCTTTTCTCAATCACACCCAGTTTCCCCTTCTTTCTTCTTTAACTGCTTTGAGTTGCATAACTTTTTTTAAAGTTGTTTCTATCATATAGACTTGTCTGCTCTTGATATGTGGTTCTGTAATTTTTTAAAACAATTTTTAGAGAAAGCCCTGCTGTTAACTTCACCAGGGGGGTTCCATTTCCTTCCAGCTCCCCACCCCCACTTCGTGCCGTCAGCATGCTGATTACAGGCTGCTGTGCTTTCCTGGGCAGGATTAGGGACCCTCGCGGAGGCCAGGCTCACCCCCGAGCAGGTCAGGAGCCTCCCTGGGGTGGCTCCAGTGTAAGCTGTTGGCCGCCACCAGCTGGGTCTTCACATCTTCTGCCCCTACCTTCTCCTTTGTCTCCTTTGAATTTGGATAATTCTCTGGTCCAAGCTCCTATCTTTGGTCAAATTCTATTTTTATTGCTTATTAAGAATAGATTATCAATGAGTTTAACAATTTGGCAAGCTTGGTGAAAACACTGACAGCTGACGTGATGTGGGGTGAGAAGGCTCTCCTGTCCCTGAGGCTGGAGGTTGTGATCCCTTTAGTGCTCACTAATGTCGGATGTCTATTAGCTAGCTGGTGCTGGTGAGGACCTTCCGCTGTCCTCAGAGCCGCTGCGTACAAGCAGCCACATGGAAATGGTGAGTTGACTTTGCTTTGCATGTGAACCCATTGCATGTACAAAGTACTGCGAGTGGGTGCCACCTTCTTGGGCACCACCGTCCATCCAGAGGCACTTTCAGTGGCAGGAACCAGCCAGCTCTGCAGTCACCTCGCAGCCACTGTCAGCTCTGCTTTGTGATTCTCTCTCCCCCGGGATGGAGAAGCTGTTAAATTTCAGGGGCACTTTTGTCATGTATTTTTGGCGGAGGAAGGAATAACACAATGGGGCTTTTTGTTAAGTAAAGTTATGGGAAAGCTGTTCAGTTTGTTGTTATCACAGAACTTGAATGATAAATAAGAGTGAGGTCCCCTTCTTCACCACCACCATAGCAAAGGCTCTCAGTTTGGAGGGGTGCTTCATGATTAGCACCCCTATTCGATTGCCTTGCAAACATTAAGTGAGTAGCTTGTGTTACATGCAGGAGATAAATTCAGAGATGGTACTTCAGGCATTCGGGATCTGTTTTAACTTATAAATAACTCTGGTAGGAATATTTGGGGATTGACCAGCAGGTTCCATCTCTGGCCCCTTGATTCACCTGCTTGCCTTAATCTGTCCCTAAATTCAACTAAATTTTTAAAAATAAAGGGGGTTTGTCATGGACATGCCCAGTAAAGAGCATCCTCTGGGTTGGAACGTAAGGGCGCCAGCAGCCAGGTTGGAGAAGATCTCTCACTCTACCGTGAGCGAGTTCAGGGGTGTGGAGGCACTGACATGGACGAATTAGAATTGTATGATATTGCCTCTCAAAATACCCCTTGAAACTGGTTATAATCAGGAGACCCTACGTCTCTTTTTTGTCAAATACTAGCTTTTTAGCAGGCCAGCTGTCATTTTGTGACCCTGGGTCACGTGGCTTGACTTCAAGAGTCGGGTCCCATTTCGTCATAGCGAGTTCAGTTTTATACGTCCTAAAATGCCAACCCAGAGGTGGGGCTGGGTTGGTAGGAGCACCCAGAGTTGGTGCCTATCCCTCTGCCTGCTGGTGGTATAGCCCCCACCCCACCACAGAGCTTAGGATAGCTCCCTCTGTTCCAGGGTGGGCCCTGTGTGAGTCAAGGCAAACCCTGACCATCTCATCTCTTTGTGCTTAATATCTGGAAGACATTCTTCCTTCTGCTTCCTAAAACATTCCTCTTGCTCTCTTCAAAAGGCTTTTTTTTTTCCTAAGTATTGATACTCAGCCATCACACTTGCTCTTTTACTTTACCTTGCTCTCAATTGCATATCAACTGCTCTTCTAAATTTCTTTAAAAAAAAAAGAAAAAAGAAAGCTATTTGCCACCAGGGGGAGCGGTGAGACATGGTTACCAGTGGCTGGGATGGTGGGGCGGAAGCTGGACTTTCGTTCATTAGGTACCCAGTTTTCTTTCTTTGGATTTCTTCAGATGTCATAACTGATTCCTGTTTGATTAATATCCAGAAATAAGGGACCTGGCCCATTTGACAGGTGTACAGTCAACTCTCCTGAAAGTGTCTGCATAGCACAGGTCACATGCTGCTGTTTGGCTGTTGCTACCCCATAAATAACTGTGGGACACGCTTTATTTGCTCTAGCACAGGTCAGGGATTTAACAAGTCCCCTTTACTGCCAACACTGTGGAAGCAGAGCAGGAAGAGGCAGGAACGTGGCATGTGAGAAAGGAGTGGGGTGGTGGGGAGGTGGGGAGGACAGTAGGACATGGGATCTGTTCCAGAGCTAACCCTCTGCCCACCTGGCATTAGCTGCTACTTTTGAATGGTGTCAGCAACAGTGAAGAGAAAGAGAAAACATTGAACTATATTTAGGGATCATTCTCCAATATTACAGCTTATCAAAAGACCAGAGAGCTGGTTCCTGGAGAAAGGGATCTTGGGCTAGTAGCCTCTGATGGGAGGAACAAGGCTAGAGAGTCACCAGTGGGGGACCCAGGGCAGCAGGAGGGTCCTGGGGCTTTGGGGATGAGGGAGGCAGCAGAGGCTTTACCATCAGCCCGCCAAATCTGGAGGCACACGCAGTGCCGACTCTAGTGGTTCAGTCGGCCTGTGATGGCTAGGTGACACCTCGAGAGGAGAGCCACTGAAAACAGGGAAGTTATTCACGTGTTGTTCTACACTGCCCATGTATTAATAACTCGTGGATTTAGCAAATATTTGGGTTTGCCTTATGTGCTGTGGATAGAGCAGTGACAGGCCCCTGCCCCGCCCTCACAGAGCCTGCATTGAACGGACAGCAGATGTGCTTCTGTGCCAAGGGATCTGGTCAGGGTAGCAGACCCTTGCACCATCCCCCCGGCTGGAAAAGCATGTGCAGGCCTTACTGGACCACATGTTTATTAGATCTCCATGAAAGCAGAATTGACACGTTGGCCGCCGTCTACTTAGGTTAGTACGGGACTTCCTTGTAAATTAGCCTATGGGGTTTAAAGTAAGGATCAGGGAGAAAGATGCTGGTGGAAGTGCTTCAGGAGCTTTAATTAGAGTTTCTGCCTTGGTAAGATTCGGGACTTCAGTAGAGTGTGGGACGGAACAGGAGTTGTATAGTAAATGTAAAAAGGTGCCGTCTAGGAGGTAGGCACGTGAGGACGCAGCGGTAGGTTCTTGCCCTTGTGGGCAGCATTTCCTCTTCCGGGAGGTCCTGATGTCTGTGTCCTGCATACTGCTGAAGCCTTGGGGTCTGGTTTCTCCTTCCAGACCCCCAGATCCCAACCTGGGCTGGCTTTTTGTCAGAGGCTGCATTGCAGCCAAACAGGTGAATCATGTTCCCTGGGGTGGTGACTCTCAACCATGTCTCATTGTTGGTTCAGAAACTTGAACCCTGTATCCCCCACTGAACCTGCCTCCAAGGTGACTGCACTGTCTCCTGAGCACCCCGTGCCTCCTGTACTTGTCAAATAGAATGCTGAACAGATTCCTGGCTCTGCTCCCAACTCCGCGTGGGGTCCCTGTGAAATGCCTGTAGGTCTGCCATTTGGTTGGTATTTTTAACTGTCACTTGGATGAAGCTTGTTCATCATTTTAAATAAAGCAGCTTGATTTGGAGTTGGGGTTTTGCCCATTTTGTCCTTGTTTCTTTTCATTCTTATTCATCTGAATGTCAATAGAAGGTAGCCGAGTTTGCAGTACAGGACTTCTTAAAAATAGACATGAAAACAGTCAGGACAGGTGGCAAAATAAGGCCAAAACATTTTGGCTGAAAAGTCCCACGATGGCCAAAAGCCAGTAGCATCGAGACAGACGCCACTTGACATCTTCTAGTCTTGAGGCATTTTTCTCCAACCACTACTAGAAGGAGATGCATGTCCCCTTAATGTCACCAGATGCCAGGGGATGGAGCTCTCCATGGGGTGGGTCCCTGTTGGTCATAACTGAAGCTCAGAAGCTCTAGAGCCTATTTGTATCTTCCGTTTAAAAAGAAACCCATCTCGACCTCCAGTAGAGACACTGTAATTTTTCCAAAAAAGTACTAAGTGCAAAAACCAGAGCCCCGTTTGTACAACGTTCAGCCTTCTGTTTGGCATCACCTGACAAACTGCCTGCCCGTGTTTAGTTACAATAACTGAAGATTGGGGGGGGGGGGGCAGAGCAATGGGTTTGCATTACCATGTATTTATCTCAAACCTTCCCTGTTCAGCAGCAGCGCACGGGAGGGATTTGGAAAAACAAAAATGGTTCACTAACCCTCCCTCCTCTCCCCCCAACACATTCCAGAATTTATGCAAACAAGAAAAGTCAGAGGAAGTAGTGATGATCCAGAGCTGAATTCCAGAACCGAATCTTTGGGGAGGGGGGAGAGGGAAACCACGTTACAGTTAGGCTTTGTTGGAGGCTGCTGCTGGGCGGGGAAGGACCTGGAAACAGACCCAGGGAAGACAAGCAGCTGTTGGCCCATCCACAAAAATGGCTAGAAGTAAGTGGGCTTTACATTGAGGTTTCATGTTCTTACCATGCATAGAAGTGCCACGGTTTGCATCAGCCTCCCTGAGCGCGTGTGTCTCAGCAGTCCCAAAATAGCATATTTCCCAAATTCCCCAAGATGAACTTCTATGCAGCACGCGAACAACGCAGAGTCAAAGTGGCCTTCCCAGCGGGCCTGGGCCCAGAAGGCTACGATGTGCCTCAAAGCGTCCAGCCCGCCCATGGCAGGGAGGTGGGCCCCCGGGCCTCGGATGCTCTTCCCGAGGGCAGGGAACACCCCAGTCACCCCCAAGGGGCCTGAGGGTTCGGCGGGCGGCCGGGGGCGGGGCGCGGGGCGGGGCGGCCGGGGGCTCCGCCCGGGGGCGGGGCGCGGCGGGCCTGCTCCCCGGGGGTCCCGGCGGGCGGGCACTCGGCGGCCGCGGGCGCGATGGAGGCGCCCGCCGAGCTGATGGCCGTGCTGCCTGCGCTGGCCACCGTGCTGGCGCTGCTGCTCGCCTGGCTGCTGGTGCGGCGCGGAGCGGCCGAGGGCCCGAGCCCCGCCGGCGCGCCCCGGGAGCCCGCGCCCCCGGCCGAGGACAGCGGGACCCCCGCGCCGCCCGGCCCCTGCGCCCCGGAGCCGGCGGCCGCGCCCGAGGAGCCGGGGGAGCCCGTGGCGGCGCCGGCGCAGACGGAGGAGGAGGCGGCTCCCGAGGCGAGGCAGGTAGGGATCTCCGACCCAGGGCCCCCCGGTCCCCGGCAGAGCCGCTCGGACCCGCCCGCGGCCCCCGAGCCTCCGGGCCGGCCCTTGGCCCGCCGAGCGCTAGCCGGGTCCCTCGCAGGAAAGCGGTTCCTGGAGGGCGAAGTCGCAGCCCCGCGTCCTCACCCGCCTCTCCCAGAAAGTGTCGCCGAGTGCTGAGCCCGCTGGAGTTGTGTTTTGTTGGCTTCCTCGTCTTTTCCCCGCCTCCCCCTGCCCGGGCCCCGCAGCCGCCGGGAAGTTCGCTCCACGCCCCTCGCTCCCCTCTCCGCCCCGGCTCCCACATCTGCGCGTGTGTGGCAGGTTTCAAGGACTCAAGTCCTGACATTGGGAAAAAAAAATAAACCTTTCATAAAAGAAAAAAACAAAACAAAACAAAAAACAATCAGCTGCCCTTGCTGTTTAGGCCAACCTGAAATCCAGATCCCAGGGTCGGGGGTGTCTTCTGTGACGCCCAGGGGGTGGGGACTGAGAGGCCCGCGGTAATTGCCACTCGTTTTGATTGTGGTTTTCAGGCGGCCCACGTGCTTTGGCGCATCTTCCCCTCTGGTGCAGCGAGCCAGCGGGATAGAGACCTCCTCCCGCACAGCTGCGCCCCTAAACGCCCTCCCCACCTGGCCCTGAGCCCTTCCCATGTCCTCCCGCAGACCTGTCCCCACCACACGGTCCCACTTCCGAATATCCAGAAAGCTGTCCCTCTGGCGTCCCCTTGGCGCCAGCTCCAGACAGTTTTTCCAGTGCCTCTCCAGAGTGGGAATCTGCCTGCTGGCTGGAACCCAGGGTCCCCGGACTCCAGCCCCCGTAGGCCCTGCAGGCCCGCATCTGGCCCTTTTCTCGGAAGGGGGCAGGGCCAGCCACAGAGAGCGTTTGCTTCAGGGCGATGGCTACTGTGCCCTGGGCTGGAGGCGATGGCTGGCGCTGGAGGGAGCCCGGCGTAAGGAAGCAACACTGCTGGGGCCTGGGGCACTTCTCGTGACCCAGTCGGTGTGCCAGCCCCCCTCGGAGCCGCTTTGCTTGGCATGTGAGGGACTTGCTATGTGATTAGAGTGGATTCCATCCAGGCCTGAGGGGGGCTGCTGTGTCACCCCAGGCAGGACGGGGGCTCAGGCTGAGCTTGGCGGGTCTGGTGGGGACCGAGACCCTGGGGTTCCCGCTTGGGGAGCCTGCTAGTGTTAGCCAGGCCGGTGAGGGTGTGGGCTGATTTGTCGGACTTGCCCCCACTTTTGGGGGTCCTGAGGTATGTGGGGTATTCTCAGGCCACCACTTGCTGCCAGTCTCAGTCTCGCCCCTTAGTTTACACATTGTCCCTTTGTCTCGCCGCAGCAGCAGATTCTGGGCTGAAGTTTAAAAGGCACCTTAGTGGCCCCCAGTCCTAACTCCATCCCCTGGGGGCATCACTTCTTAAAGAAATACGCTTTTGAGCTCTCAGCATTTGAGGTATCTATTGTAATGGGTTTGGGGCTGTTTAAGCGACCTTCAGAGGGTCCCTCTCCGGGTGAAAGCACATTCTGGCAGGGCGAATGGATGCCTCCAGATTCCGTGTGCCAGATACCCGCCCAGAAGCTTCTGCGCTGGAGGCAGCTGCCGGGGAGGGTGAAGCGAGCCTTGCATCTGTTCTCCATCCACAGCACCCTGTCCTGAGATAAGCCACCCAAAGTGAGAATCACGTTCAAGTTTCCTTACATGGACTTGCCCTTCCCTTTTGGGTCCCGATCCCCAGCCTTATTGGAGCTGGCGAGGCCCTTCACATCCAACGCACAAATGGCCAGTAAGTAGCTGCTGGATGATGTACTGTGGGGGTCGCACAGAACCCATGGCCCCCTCCCCCTTTGCAGTGGTGGGATTACCGGAGGAAGAAGCTGCTGAAAAACTGTCTTGAAATAACTTGAGGCATTTTCAAGCGCAGGCCCCAGGCTTTCTGCTGGTTACAGAATTGCCTCCTTAGCACACTCCTGAGCCCCAAGAACAGGCAGGAGGGACCTCTGGGGAAAATAACTCAAGTCAGGGTGTGGGCCAAGCAGCCTCCTGGCTCCCTGGCTGAGTGCTAAGTGAAAGTCAGCAGTGGCCGCTCAGATGCCCTTAGCTGGGTAATCACCGCAGCACCGCCGCCCGGGGCGGGGCCGGCTTAACTCAGCCACCCCCCCACCCCTGCATTTTCCATTACCCACGGCTTCCCTTCTAATCCCATCGTCCTCTTCCTCCATGAGGCCGGGGAGGGCCGGGACAGCTGCCTCTGACTCACAAAGCTGATTACTGAGAAGGATCTGGAGCACAGGGAGAGTGGCTCAGAGAGGCCCAGACAGTGCCGCACAGAGAAATAGGATGAGATCGGTCGAAGGGAGGTGGGCTTATAGTATTAGAACCCCTTCTCTGTTCCCTGCAGGGCATAGTGGGGCAGGGCAGAGTGCAGGAAGCCCGGCAGGCGCGTGCCCACCCTCGCCCCGGGAGCCGGCCATACTGAGAACGAGAGCCAATCCCTTTTAAGGCCGGGCAGCAGCTTGTGTGCTGACGGGCGGGGTCGGGTTTGGGGATCGCCAGGCCTCGTATTTAACGGCGGTGTAGGCTCCAGCAAGGCTGTGGCGTTGGATTCTCACACAGCGATCATGGGTAAAGGGTCACTGTCCTCCGCGTGGCGCAGGAATTAAAGCGCGCTGTCGGCTAGCTCTGTCTGTGCAGGACTCTGACACGTTGGCGCTCAAGTCCAGCTCTGCTCAGAAACAAAGCAGGGACTTTCTCCAGCGTCATGAGAAACAAAACAGGGAGGGAAACGCTTCCAGATTAAACGAAGAGACCTGATCACCAAATGCAATGCTTGATTCTTGACTGAATTTTTAATCAGGGAGCACTAAAGGACACTTGGAGGATAATTGGTACATTTCAAATGTGAATGGTTTATTAAATCATTTTATTGTGTCAATGCTAAATTTCTTAAGTATGATTCTGGGATTGTGGTTATGGAGAAAAATGTCCTTGTCCTCAGGAAGACACCTGCTGAAGACGCCTTCAGGGGTGACATGCCATGACTCCAAAGATTTCCAGAAAAAGAAGGGGCAGGGGGTGGGTGTGTACATGGAGAGAGAACGCAAGGCGGCAAAATGTTAACAGTCGGCAAGTGCAGATGAAGGGCAGATGGGTGTTCACTGTATACTTTTTGACAGGTTTGGAATTTTTGACATAGAACATTAAAAAAGAAAAGAGACCCAATAGGGAACTTCTCGGGAAAGGACTTGGTCTTTCAGACACTAGGTGGTGGTGGTTTGCTCGGGTAACACAGCCCCTGTCCGTCTGTCCTCACTGTGCAATGTGGCCCGGTTCAGCATCTCCAAAGTTGTCCAGCTGTTAGGCCCAACATGTGTCCCCTGCCCTCACCAGCCTCATAGCACAAGGCGGACCCTCGTAGAGGCCACCATGACCAGAAGATTCGAGGAGCAGGTAGCATCCCCTCCCCGTCATGTGCCCTGTCCTTTGTGATACCAGCGTGGCCCCACTTTCCACTCTCTTACCAAAAGCAAAGAAGCCGGGTAGCTGAGGGCCGAACAGCTATCTGCTGGGGGACAAAAACTGGAAACAATCCAAAGGTCCATTAATTAAGACATTGGACTAATAAGCAAATTGGTAGAAAATAAGGGAGGGAAGAAAGGAGGACACAAAAACAGGGTGTTCACAGTAATTTTAATGATGTGCATTCACTGAGCTGTAAATAGAGGTCAATGTTTGATAGTTCAAGGGGGTTTTTCGGTAATGTTGTGCTAAGCTCAAAATTTAATTTTCTCTTAATTTGAGAAAGAAGTCCAGGGGCTTTCCTAACAGCTAACCCTTGTTCTTTCTTCCAGAGACAAGTAGTCTTGGTAGCAACAGAAAATTTAGCTGTCAGAATTTTCTACTTAGTGAGAAGTTGTCAATTTTTAAAGAAAATGTCTTAAGGAAAAAAGCTGCCTAGCTTTGGAGAGTTAGAAATAAAATCTCCGGCATGCTGCCATGTAGACAGTTTCCCTTTTGTATGGAGCTCTTCTCTTCCCCAGACAGTTGGCCCAAACCACGGCGGGGGAGGAGAGACCAGCCTGGGACACCGGTGGGTGTGCTGCCTGAGGAATGCCAACTCCCTGGCGGCCAGGGCATTTCTGGAACAAGTTGCCTTTGACCACTCCCAGCTTGCCACTGTTAAGGGCAGATGATTGAGCAGGACTTACCGACCGGTTCAGAAACCCCCTCCTGCAGGGGTGCCGAGGTGATGGTGGATAGAGGTTTGCTGGGGTTCATATCATTTGCTACTTGGTCAGAAACTGAAAGCTTTCGATGCCCCCTACATCCTCCTGTGGGAACAGTGCCCAAACCCTCAGTCCGATAGGACTGACCCTGGCTTGCTTGGACCACCTGGGTGAGGGGGACTTCAAGGTTCAGGGGTTGAGAGTGTACCCTCGATTGATTTAGGAGGTGGGAGCCCAGGACATTTGAACGGAGCACAGGCTGGCTCCTCACCGCCCTGGGTGTGGAGCTGCTCTAGTGACCAGTGAATCTCCATCAGTCTCCCTCGAGTCGTCTGCTTGTCCAGTGTTCCTCCTTTGCTCTACCTCAGCTAGAAAGGCTCGTAACGTCCATGTCTGGCCACCATCCTCCCCCGTCAACAGCTGATGACACCCAAGTGGATTCGTCAGCCTGAGCTGCATCTCGTACGGCCACTGCCTACTGGACATTTCCCTTTGGTTGTCTGATGAGTGCCTCAAAGCAGCCAGTTTAATAAGTGCTTGGTTTTGTCCACCATCGCACCCCCCACCTGCCCTCCCCCAGCACCGAGGAGTTCCTTACCCCAACCAGGATCCCACTAGCACGCAGAGCTGCTCGGGCCAGAGCCCAGGTGCTGTCCTTAGTTTTCGCTTTTTCCCTCCCCTGCCAGCCTTCCCTCCATCAGCAAGTCCCATCAGCTCCATCTCCTAAATATACGCCCATCTGGGCACTTCTGTCCATCTGTCTGGCCACTACTCCAACCTCTGAGTCACCCGAGCTGGTCAATAACCTCCTGACGGGCCTCCCTGCTTCCCAGCCGCTGCCCCCACTGCCCCGCCCCGCCATGCTCGCCCTGCAGCTAGCCTGACCTTCACAACACAGACACCGTAGCTCATCCTTCCCCTGCATAAAGTCCACCAGTAGCTTCCACTGCATGCAGAAAAGATGGGGAAAGTCAAATGCAAGGTAGGACCCTACCTGACTCTGCCAGCTTCTCTGAGGCCCCCCACACCACCCCCCCAGCCCCTCTGTGGCAGCTGCAGGGGCCCTTCTGGTGCTCGGACACACCAGGACTGCCCAGTGCCTGCACCCCGACTCCCCACTCCTCTGCCCTGATCCTTGCACGATGGCTCCTTCTCATCTTTCAAGCCTCTGGGCCCTTGCCCATCATAGTGGCTGTAAAAGCCACCTCCCTAATCCCCTGTGCGCACACTCCTGACTGCATTTGACTTTCCCCATGGCACGTAATACTGTGTGGAATCATCTTTTATCTTACTGTGCGTTGTCTGCCATGGTTGGAGGTTTGCTCCTGAGAGCAGTGCCCTTGCAGGCCCTGCACACCGTAGCTGCTCAATAAATAGCTGTTGCATGACTAAGCTGAAAGAACAAGAAAAAGAAAAAAGAAAGCACTGTCGGCTCCTGTCTGGTAGGACCGCCCTAGGGTCTCCAGCCCAGTGCCTGACATGCCGCCTGCCTGCAGGAAATGCTAGAGCTGGGTATTATGCACATCAGGTCCAAAAAGAGGCAGACTGCCGTGCGAGGTAGTGAGCTCCCGGTACTAAGTGTGTTCCGACAGAGACTAGAGAACCATCAGTTCATCAAAGATTTTATCAACAGTTTGCATTGGGTGGAAGCCACATCAGATCAGTGGTTTTCTAACATTTTTTAAAGCACCTTGTTCTTTTTTCCCTCTTAAATCTTTATGGAATCCCAATACGTAAAGGCAAAGCAGAACTGCGCCGAGTCGGGGTCTTGTGCCCTCTTATCCCCTCCCCTCCTCCCGTGCAGCAGCCCCCGCAGCCCCGTGTGGAGCTCCAGGGCCCCACAGGCCGAGGTCAGGATAAAAGTGCTGAGCCAGAATCACTCCAAGGCCCTCGAGTCAGGCCCTGTGACTTGGGGGGCACCTGCCCAGACAGAGGAGGACCGCGACGGACAGAGCACAAGCCTGGGGCCTTGGCCAGAGGTTCACCTTGAGTTCTAGATGCTGCCCACCCTGCGGTGCACCCAGGGGCGGGAGATGAGACCACGTCTCCATCAGACAAATGGACCCATTAGGGAGATGGACCTCACGAATCTGACGGGCAGTGGGAGAACCCGGAAAGCCAGGTGGAGGGATGGTAGGCGAGAGGCGGGCATCATCACGGGCTTTTGAGCAGGAAACGCATCCTGAAGTCGGCACATTAAGATGTCCTCAGAGCAGGATGAAACGGAGGAGAGTGCAGCAGCGAAGGCATTAAGTGATCGTGGCAGGAGGTGTGGAGAGTGGAGGGTGAATCCAGGAGACCTTTTAAGGGAAGTTGAGAGTTTAGAAATCAGGAATGGAAAGGAAGAGTCAGATTTGAATCAAAATTTCTAGGCCAGGATGAAGTCTCCAAGGGGCTGTGGCCTCTGAGACAGCCGGACAGGTTGAGAGGGGACTGATTGGGACAAGACGGGTTATTAGATTCTGGATGCAAATTCTTGTCCCATGGGCCACGCCTCTTCCGGTAGCAGATATGGATCTAGAGAGCAGAGCCCGAAGGCCTCAGCCTGGAGCTGCCCTTTGAAGGCGTGAGAACGGCTGCGCTGTTTTGATGGGGTGTGTGGAGAGCGGTGGGACCTGGGCCAGCCCTGCTGCTTTCTCCGCTCCCCCAGCAGCTGATGCTCCTCCAGGATGGAAAAGATGAGCAACCCGATTGCTTAATAGATTCCTTTTTGAGGAGGAATGCCTTGACTTGCCCCCGCCCCCACAGGCTGCAGAGAAGTGAAGGGAAATCTGCAGGCTCCTTGGTTTTGAGAGCTTCCTGTTATCTCTCTGCTGAGGGGCAGGGAGGGACAGGCAGCCCCAGGGGAGGCAGGAATGGCCTCTGTGCAGGTTTGGATCTATTATGTCTTCCCAAAAACCATATTCCTTAAGGCAATCTTGTTGGGGGGTGGGGGCAGATTGATTAATCCTTTTGATTAGGGTGTGACCTCTTGATTGACTATGTCCATGGAGATTTGGCCCCGCCCATTCAGTGTGGGTCTTGGATTAGTTTGCTGGAGTCGAAAACAAGAGCCCGCACAGGCCCAGACGCTTGCTGACACTTTGAGATGCTGGCCCAGAGTTTGCTCCAAAGAAGCTAAGAGAGGACACGATACCCCGAGAGCAGCTGAGAGGGACTTTTGGAGAGACACTTGGGAGCTGACAGAGATGTTCAGAGATGCTTGGAGTTGTGGACAGAAGGACGTTTCAAGATGCTAGGCTACGGACACACAGGAGCTGAGAGGAGCTGAAACACAACCCAGGACCAGCAGACGCCAGCCATGTGCCTTCCCAGCTGACAGGTGTTCCGGAAGCCACTGGCTGTTCTTCTGTAAGGGTATTCTCTTGTTGATGCCTTAATTTGGACACTTTTATGGCCATAGAACTAAACTTGTAACCAAATAAACCCCCTTTATAAAAGCCAATCCATTTCTGGTATTTTGCATAACGGCAGCTCTAGCAAACCAGAATGGCCTCACTCTCCACCTGCCCCTGGGAGCTCCTGTCCTCCCAAGTCACTCCGATTAGCAGGCATGTTTGGTGCGGTCACAGCAAGAGGTGGCTCTGGGGGCTGCTCATGGGGTCCACAGGTCCTTTGGGGAGGACAGGGCTGGGCCGGCTCCCTGGCTGCTCCTGCCTTCTGGCCCCTGCTCTCTCGTTCTTTCGGTCTTCTGTGTCTTTCTCTCTGCCTGTCGGTTCCCCTTCTCCCCGTCTCTGTCTGTCTCTCTGTCTGCCTCCCCCATCCCCCACACACACTTGAGTGCCCTGCACTGGGCATGGGTCAGCCCAGGTAGTCGTGGTGGCCGTGTGCTGCCCATGGGGTACGAGTCCAGCCCCCTGCCCTCAGGCTGGTGTGGCACCGTCCCTCCAAGCCCTGCACTGCCCGTACCCCCTGCTACCCACTCACCCTCTGGCCTCTGGAAGACCCTGGTCTTGGCTCTCGGCATTGAGTGTCGGCAGGTGCTTTCCCCCTGCTTTCTCTCTCCCACCGCCACCCCCTCTACTGGAGGAAAAAGCTGAATTAGAAAATGATCGCAGAACACATGAGCTAAAGCTTGGTCTCTGCTTGGTAATAAAACATTGACAGCGAGGCGACTGGAGCTGGGCCTCAGCCTGGGCCTGCGTGGGGGACGGTTGGGAGGGTGCCAGCCTCTTCACACCACAATTTTCTTGAAATTGGTTTACTTTCAAGAAGTCCCGGCACCCTGAAGCACTCTTGGGACCAAGGGCTTGCAAGGAATCAAACGGTAACAGCCTTTTGTAAGGTTTGCCGTCTATGTTCTGAGCAGCTGCTCTGTTCCAGTTTCCTTACACTGCCGCCCCAGAAGTGGACATGCAGAGGGCCCGGTGCTCAGCTGGCTTCAGGCTCCTCCAGGTGCTGCCGGTGCCAAGTTCTCTGTGGCCCTGCGCCGCGGCTCTGGCCAAGGGGGAGCACACCTGAGAGTGGGAGGGACCCAAAGGGACAGGGTGACCTTGGGCCAGCTGCAGCCAGACCTTCACTGATGCATGCAACAGACACTGAACTGCAGACCAGTTTCCTGTAGCCTCTGAGTTCAGGCCCCTATCGTCTCTCACCTCCATGTTTAACCCTCTTATCTTGCCCCTCACTAACACATTGCTCCAAAATGCAGATCTCATCCTGTTTCTCCACTGCCTGAAGAAGCAAGCCTAAACTCTTTAGAGTCCCATCTAAGATGTCCCTCGTCTAGGCCCTGCGCTCCTTCCCAGTCGCATATCCGTCCACTCTGTGTCATTTACTCTGCTACCCTGCCGTCATTCCCATCTCTGAGGAGTCGCTGGAAAAGTGGGGTACCCCATGCCCCCGTGCCTTTGCCTGGGCTGTGCTTATGAGAGTGTGGGGGCTGCCATATCTGAATTCTGTAGGGCAGGCCACAGGCTGGAAACCCTGATAACGGTGGTGTTGAATTCCCCAGGGAACCTGGCTGCCTGAAATGAAGCCGAGGCAGAAATTCTTTTCTGACTTCTGAAATCCTCAGTTCTGGCTCTTATCCTACATTGCTGAGGATAATCTCCTTTGTTGATTGTAGATACAGTCAGCTGTAGATGCAATCGATTGATTATAGATACAAATCTATCTATGAAATACCCTCACAGGTGGCGATCAGGCCAGTGCCTGCTTGACCAAACAACTGGACCCCAAACCTAGCCAAGGTGACACATGAAACTAACCATCACAGCACTCAATATATAAAGTCACACAACTGAAACAAAAGTTTTATGAAACAATACTTACCTCTACCATACACTAAATATTATTTTCTCTTTAATTCAATTCTCAGATATAAAGTATTCCCAAAATCTTCGTGCAGTTTTAAGTTGTAATAACTTAAGAAGTATCAGTGCTATGAGGATACAAAACATATCAGTTGAATATTTATTTCTTTAAATTTGCTTTATACTTAGCATGCATCAAATCCTCATTCTCTGGAAGACTGTAAGGCTGGATTCATCACAAATGCAGTCCTTTCAGTCACTGGCCATCAGCCAACGAAAATGTTGTCAGAGGTTGAAAATCAGCTAGAGCCATGTATGGCATAAGATGATGGTTATACTGAATTTGAATAACAAACACAAATATTTTTTAAATAGTTAAATAACCTCACAAATGCCGCTTTTTGTATGTAAGATGGGAGCACTTCTGACGTTACTAAAGCTAGAAGTCGCATCAAGGCTTTGGCTACACATTTTTTTTTTTTTATTTCAAATAGCAAACTCTAAAGTGATTTCATGACCCTCACCCGGTCATGGGCACAGGCACAGTTTGAAAAATGTCTCACTTCAGAAGCCGAGTATGCAGCCTCTCTCGGGTACCAGCCTCTCCCCAGGAGGATGTGGCAGCTCTGCTGGTGCCAAGTCCCTTTGGGAAAACAGAGGTCCGTCTTGGCTCTTGCGTTTCTCACCCAGGATTGCAGTGATTTGTTTGTATGTCTTTCCGATTGGGCCATGAGTTCCTTGAGAACAGCGACTCAGCTTGTTTTGTTGTTTTTTCTTTTCATCTCTGTGTCCCTCGCACATAGGAGGAGAACTGACTTCTTCCCTAGACACAATATTGGGCCTTTTCTGAGGGCCAGCCCTGAATGAGTTAATGGCGGTTTGTCTATCCTTTCTTTTTCTTTCTTCTCTCTCTTTTTTTAAATACAGAAGAAAATAAAGGGGAAAAGCTAGCCTATAACCTTGCTGTTCAAAGACCCATGTTAGTATTAAAAATATATATACAGTAAGAGTAATCCATGCATTTTATCAGAAAATCAAAATTACACTGAAGTGTACAAAATGAAAAGAGACTGCCCTCCCTCCCTCCCTCCCCCTTAGCTCCTCTCCCCAAAGGCAGCCGCTGTCAACAGCTTCTCGTGTGTTCTTCAGAAAAGTTTTTCCCTGCATTTTAACAATTACGCCAGTGAGCTTGCGCTCCTTACATGTACCGCTGCTCACCTCTTTCTCTTTATTGTTTATCTTGATGCACTTTTC
This sequence comes from Choloepus didactylus, assembly GCF_015220235.1. Taxonomy (NCBI): domain Eukaryota; kingdom Metazoa; phylum Chordata; class Mammalia; order Pilosa; family Megalonychidae; genus Choloepus; species Choloepus didactylus. The sequence goes on along the minus strand of NC_051324.1, from coordinate 71,037,548 downwards.
ACATCAGTGGGTACCAACACCTCCTTTTTAAACTCAGTGTTGCATGGTGTGCACACTCTCTAATGTATTCAGCCAGTTAACATTCTGGTTAATGTATTAACCAGACAGGTTTAACACTATGCTATTCAACCCTATGGATAAACATCTGGACAGTTTCCAGTTTGGTCTTGTTTTCCACTGCACATCATTCATTCTGCAGTCATTGGAATACACGTTCTCCCAGTCTCGAGCAGATTCCCACACCTGGGTTTGCCGAGTCAGAGGGAGGGCCTCTTTTTCCCGACCCCCGGAGGGGCCTGTCCACTCACCTCAGCCACAGACGCTTTGCTGGGCAAGACGTGGGAGGTCTCTGGACCCTCACCCCCCGTGCTGATCTGTGCTCAGAGGAGCTTGGCTGGCGGTGGGATAGAGCAAGTCTTGCTGATAGACTGCCAGGTGGGGAGGAGCCGAGGCCTGTGACCCCCACCCCCAGCTCCTCCCGGGAAGCATTTTGTGTAGTCAAGAGGGAACACTCCAAAATGTGAGGTCCTTCTTGGTTTGCCGCTACGGCCTGCTTTGGGGCTTGTGGGAACTGACTCCCAGCTGGGCCCGCTGTGTTTTGTTACCGAGCCTGTCTGGTGCTTGGTGCTCCTGCCAAAGCTCCCCGCTCTGGCTGGACTCCCCGGGAATCTGGAGGCCTGGGGGTCCGAAAGGCCTTGATTTGAATCTGTCTGCTGGGCTACCTTCTCGGCCATGTGACAGCTCATTCATATGGGAGCTCCTGACCCTTACAGTTGTCGTCATTTCTATTTTTGCCCGCTGGACTTCCAAGTCACCGTTCCTTGGTGGCACATCTGCCTCCACGCCCTTTAATTCCCACAAAGCTGGAGCAGATCTGGTGCTTCTCTCTCATCCTCCAACATTCCTGAGAGTTGATGTCACCCCTTCCTTCAACCAAGGCTGCCCCGAACATTCCTTCCAACCATCTGTTTATTGCGTCTATGCATGGGAGAGAACCAGGGGTGACAGAGGTGAAGCTCCAGTTTGGGGGAAACGGACTGAAATGGTTGAGGAACAGAAAAAGACATTGGGAGGAGCAGAGAGCACCCACTACCACTGGTGCAGCTTCCCTGGGTGCCCGGCTGGGCCCCGGGAACCAGAGAACTCAGCCAGCTTTTCTTGTGTCTCCTCATGGCCCTGGTTCTGCACACTCATGCGATGGGGGTGGGCGTCCCTGGCCTGTCAAAAGCTCTGACAAGCACCCAGGTACAGAGAGGCACCCAGAGCCTCACCCTTGGCATCTTCGTGGCCTCGGCTGCGTTTGCGCTGCTGTCACAGAGGATCCCTGGTGGCTGACCCAGCCCCCCACACAGCAGCTCCCACCCAGGACTGCGCCCCTGCCATGCACTTGTGTCCTAGTGGACCTTCACATCCCCCTTCCAGCTCTCCTTTAATTCTTTCCACCACTTCCCCATCTCCACGAGGCCCTTGCTTGCTGCTGTGTCCCCTGCTCCTCTCGAGAGTGGGCTCCAGGGTTCGGTTTGCTTTACTGAGTGTCCACGCCTCGGTGAGACATCCAGGGTGGCCGTCGCCGACTGCCTGTTAGATGCTGACCCCTCTCCTTGTCTCACAGGAAGAGGAGCTGGACTCGGACGGCGAGAAGGACTCACCCCAAGCAGGGCCCGAGGAAGATGATGGTGAGTGAGACCTGGCCCGGCCCCTTGCTGAGGGGGGCTCGTCTGTCTGGCCGTGGCGGCTGGGCTGGGCCACAGTGGACTTGGGTGGAAAGAGGAGGGGAGGAGAGGGGAGGGGGCATTAGGGAGAGGGCTGGGAAGTGGGGGTGTCTCCTGCAGCTGTGTCTGCACCTGCAGCTTGGCTTTTCACCTGTAAGGTGAGAGCTGGCTCGAGATACAGGTGGGCCATCTCGGGAATAAATCGAGCAGTGGGTCCTGACAGCGCCAGAGCCCTGACACTCGGATCCCAGGGCACCTCCTCGCTCCCCTCCTGTCACTGCTTCCTGCGTTTGATGCTTCTCTGTGGACATCTCTGCCCTGTTTTATGGGGACCAGTGTCCTCTCCTCACAGGCTGCTTGCTACCCGTGCTCTCTGCAGAGTGAAGGCCCCGGGAGAGGAAACGCCTGGGTTCTGAGCAGCTCAGGCTAACTGGGCAGACCTGCCCTGGCCCTTGGACCCCAGGAGGCTCTGACAAGGGAAGGGGGCAGCACAGGGACAGTGACTGGCCAAGTTTGCCAGGCACCCAGGGGCTGTGCCCAGGCAGATGCCCAAGCAAAGACCCATCTGGGGCTCCAGCCACACCTGTCACGCTTTATTGCTTAAAAAAAAAAAAAAAAAATAGAAGCAAATATAGCAGAGTGTTCACATTTGTTAAATCTCCATGGGAAGTGCATGATTGACATATATTACTTTCTGTACTTTTGTGTATGTTTGAAATATTTCATAATTTTGAAGAGGCAAGACTGTTGCTGTGCCTTTAACTCTGCGGCTGGCAGGAGCGGTGGAAAGAGAGGGCTGCAGGAATGCCGTCCGAGGCCGGGCGGGGCCGGCAGGGCTGGGCGGGGGCCGCACCACCTTCTCTCCTGGACCCCCCCCCCCACCAAACAGGGCTCTGGGTTTCTAGCAAATCCGCATGTGAGATGGCAAAGGGCCGGACACGTCAGCAGACGATGGCCGGGCTGCGACATCAGCCTCTTCCAGGGAGGATCCTCGCTCTCCGCTCTCCGAGGGGTTGGTTCTCCCAGATCATCAGCGAGTTAGGGACTCGCAGAAACTGTGGCCCTGGATGTCCCTGGCAGGCGGCCGGAGATGGCTGCATGGAGACGTCTGTGTGGATGCGGAGGCCAGCGGGAGCCCCTGGGCGAGGTCAGGGAAGGGTCTCAGCCTGATTCTTACAAGGCTGTGGGTCCCCAGGATGTCCACCCTGGGGGTGCACCCCACACCCAGCTGCGCCCTTCCTCCTTACCTGAGCTGCTGCCCCTGGCCGTCCACCCGCCCCGCCCTCCTGCCTGGTTTATGGCCCCAGCTGTCAGAAGAAAACATCAAGGGGACCCACCGCCCTCAGCAGTGAGCAGCTGGCTCCGGGCGCTAATTGATTAGTGGCAGAGATGACTGTCCCTAAGCGACTTGGAGGAGGAAGGCCCGGCCCAGCCCCTCTCCCTGGGGCTCTCACGTTGACCTCTCACGGGCCAGGGAAATTGGCTGCACCTGAGTGTCCCTCGGAACACCACATCTGATGATGCTAAAGGCTTTGCAAGTCATTTGCTGTGTCTGGCTCAGGAAACTAATCAGACCTGGCCCATAAACTGAAGCCTAGGGTAGTACCAAGCTGGCAGAAGTTTTTAGCCTTTATTTTTCTAAAACAAACTAACACAATGACCTTGATGTTGAGATCGATTGGTTTTCTTTGTCATTTGTCTCTTTGATGTTCAAAAGTGAGAGGTGGTTGCAGGGTCATGCTGCTGCCGCAGCTCAGCTCCATGGAGATGCAGGCTGTGGCAGGCTTTTTGGGATTGGGTGATAGCCAGAGATCCAGTCCCCTCGTTTCTACCAGGATGAAGGCAGCAGGGCTAAGCAGCAGGCTGAATTGCTCACAGTAGGTTCCGGATCCCCAGTGGCATTGCATCCCTACCCTGTACTGCTGGACGCTTCTGGTGCTTTCCAGCCCTTGGGGCATTGGCTGGACTGAGCTTGGCCAGAAGGGGAGCTGGCTCCTGGGAGCTGGAGAAGGAGGGATCAGTTAGCCTTGTCTCTGCTCCAGGCTCCCAGAGCTCTCCTCCCAGGGTGAGGACCGTGGCCCCAGGCCCACACATCGCCTCCCTGCCCCCCTCACCCACTCGTGTCACCGGCTCCTTGTTGGTCCTGACACCCTGGCCCTCGGGATCTGTCTCCCTCCAGAACCCCGCAGGGCTTGTCCCTCCCAACTTCTGAAGGCTCGACACCCCCTTCTCTAAAGCCGGTCCTGACCCCCAGTGGAAACTTCCGAGCGGCCCACTCCCTGCCCTCCGCTGCTGGCCTTTGCTGCCCAGCCCTCGTGCTCGCCCGCAAACTTGAACTTGTATTTGCTCACTGCATGGTTCACTCGCTGCTATGTGCTCAGCACCTAGAATAGTGCTCCATAAATATTTGTTGAATGAACAAAGAGCAAATAAAATCCTTGTGCAAATGTAGTAGCTGCTTCCTGAGGAAAGGTCAAGCCCCTGGACGGGGGCCTGGGCCGAGGACGCCCACGGGAAGACACGGTACAGTGGAAGCAGACCGGCTTTCTTCTGCAAAGCAGGGTTTCGATGAGAGGACAACTTAGCACCCCACAACATGATGTTTGGGTTCAGAATTACATATGGAAGTTAGTCCCTTTCAGCCTAGAGAGAATCCCAAATCGGGGAGGTGGTAGCCTTTTCCTCCCCTTGAACAGTGAACACACCCACCCCCGCCCCTGTTGGCCTTTCTGATAAACTTGACCTTTGCCAGGAGGTAAAAGGGGCCAGGCTGACAAGACCTGGAGGAGTTTGAGATTTCCCAACATTGGAACAACAGAGGGGTAAAATCTTCTGGAATAGCAACAGCAAAAAAACAGCATGCATATAAGGGGACAGTTTGCATATGCAGTTCTTTTATGTTACTGGAGATCACAAGCCATTGAGCTCTCCTCGGGCCCAGGGCTGGTCCCCAGGGCTGCTCAGGGAGCTAGACCTTACACCTGCTTAGTCGAAAGGCACTGCTTAAAGGCTTTGCTTCCCAGAGGGAGAATTCTCTCCAGCAGCATTCAGCCCCCATTTTGTTCTGCTCTGCCCTTTCCCTTGTCTTGGGTACCCGCTGCCCTCTGCCAGCACGTGCATCCACTGCTTGTCACACACACCCCTGCTTTCTCTGTCTCAAGCCCCAGTGTGATCTCCCCAGCCCTTGCAGTCTGCCCTTCGGGGGTCTGGAGGCAGCCACAGGGTCTGCTCTCAGGCCCCGGCAAATCCGGGCGTAGCTGTCCAGTCACAGGCGCTGGTTTGGATTCCTCAGACCGAGGTGGAAAAGCCCGCAGGGCTCCCCTTTCCCCACTGGTCTGGGTGCGTTTCTTCAGATTCCTAATAACCAGGGAAGCGAGGGGAGAGAAGGGGCCGACTGACGTGACACTCCTGGCGTAAGGCGAGAGTCCCGCAGCTGCCCCAAGCCCAGGGAGGCTGGGGGAGCTGCAGGAGTGTGGGGGCCCCCCTGCCTGTCTCACACTGGCAGGCTGCCCTCTGGCCTGGGGCCCCGGGGAGGGGTGGCGACCCCAGCTCCTCGGCTTCCCGGAGCTGAGCCTCTGCTCGTCTGGCTGCTGATCACTTAGCACGGGGCTTCCAGATGACAACAGAAAAGGCTGGCAGGGGCTCGGCCGGAAGGGATAGCAGGCTGCGCTGTCCACCACTCGCCTGCACCCTGGAGGGAGGCATCACTGGCCAAGGGATGCTTTACGAGGAGGGGCTGCTTTCTCTCTGCCTGTCTCAGGACTGTTTGGGCATCTCCTCGGGGCCCAGCTGTAGGGATCTGTAAGCATGCGAGGATTTAATGCAAAGGGGATGCAAGGCGGACCTGCCCTGCTCAGGCAGTGGAGAGAAAAGCAACATCCCCGAACATCTGGGGCCTGGGCAGTATCCAAGCTGGATGCACAGGGATGGGTTCTCTTTTGAGAGCAAAGGGAAAGGGGGCTCTGAGCTGGTGGCAGGCCCCCAGAATCTAAATCTCTGCCCTTGTGCTTCCCTGGTGCCCCCTTCCAGGAGAGAGGCCCTTCTCCTTCCAGTACAGCCCGGGCAAGCTGAGGGGAACCCAGTACAAGAAGATGATGACCAAAGAAGAGCTGGATGAAGAGCAAAGGTGGGCAAGGGGCCAGCCCCTCGCGGCTGGGGGTGAGCTGCTTTCCTTCAGAGTGCCCCCGAGAGCCCTTGGTGTGGCATGTGCCCACAAGCCATGCCCCCCAGTGACCCCACCTTCCGCTTTAGTTTTAGGGGTTCTTTTCTGTCCTGGTCATAGTCACCAGACTCAAGTACTCCCCTGAGAGCCCCCTTGGAGCATCCTTACCCCGCCACACACGCACCCCTTCCCACCCCCACCCCCCCGAAATAAAAAGTGACACGCCAGGGCCAAGCCTGGAGCAGGCCCAGCTGCTCACTCACACGCAGAGTACATGACAAAACCAATTTATCACTCAGGACAAAGCACGATTCTCCGGGCTCATCCATTTGGCAGCCTCCCCCACCCCTCCCCTCCTTGCCCAGCGCCTGCAGTGTAATCTTTTTATCTGTTCTGCTCCATGGAGCTCAGAAGGCAACTGCAGCTGCTCAGCTTCTCGTTTTTAGAACGGGGCTATCCCCCAGAGCCGGACACCCAGTGCACATCCACCAGGCGTCCGTCAACATTTTCACTCAACCCCACCCTGAGGCTGAGGAACATGCTGGAAGTGGTGGGACAGCTAGGGAAGGCCACAGAGGGAAAGGGTTGTTTGAACCTGAGCCCAGCTACCACCTCACGGGCATGCAGACTGCTCTGCCATGCCATGGCTGGGTCTCTGGCTAAAGCAAGTCTGCTGGCAGCTGTGCTGGTTTCTGAGCCCTGGCACCCAGAGGGGCTGGCAGTGACCCTTCTACTCATGGCACAAGCTAGTACTCCAGCCCAGAGAGGAATGGAAGGTTGGTGACTTCAGATTTGCAGAACTCGGTGGCACTTTCGGAACACTGCTGACCGAGCCACCCAGAGACCCTCAAAAGTCAGAACCTGCCCTGGAGAATCTGTTTCCCCTCCTGCGATGTCATCAGCTCTTGTGAACCTCACCGAGAAGGCACTTTTCCCCATGGGGGTGGGGGGACCCTGCAAGCACAGTGGAGAGAAAGCCCCCTCCCCCACCTCCTCGGCACTGAGGACACTGCCTTGGTGTGACCGGCTTTGCCACCTTTATATTTCAGGATTGAGCTGACCTCTGACCTCACTTCCCTGTAGCAAGTTCCCTAAGTCCTGAGCCACCAACATTCTTGCAAACCCTTTTGGTAAGGAGATTGACTTCCCAGACCAGTGCCATTTCCCTCATACTGTCTGCTAATGTGTCCCCAACTCAGCTGATGTGCTCGAAGCCCCCCTCATCCACCCCCTTCATAACCAGCTCATTCATTGACACCCCACCTGGCCCCGTCTCATTCTGCTCAAGCACGAGGAAGCCCCGGCCCACGGGCCCCTACTGGGATCACTAGTTCCGGGAGGCCAGCTGGCTGGGGCGCTGGTGCCTCCTTGTGAGGCTCGGGGAAAACTGTCGTCCCCAGGACCCCAGGGAGCCTCACTGCCAAGCTGACGTGGCTTTCGTCTTTGCCTAAGAAGCCGCAGCTCAGTGATCATTGCTGGGCAGAGCCACCGAAAACCATCTGTGCTCCCGAGTTGGAGCACAGGCAGGTTTTCACAATTAGAGAAGGGCCGGCGAATGGCAGCCTCTTTTTGTAAAGCTGGGGTTGATGGACACAGCCCTGCTCATTTGTTGACATACTGTCCTGGCTGCTTTTGCGCTACAGTGACAGCTGAGTGGCTGCAACAGGGAGAGTGTGACCCACAAAGCCCTTAGAGGGCAGGTCTGCGCCCCTGGGTGAGAGGATACAGGGCTGACAGGCCCCGTGCCCTGAGAGGGCCCCCGGACCTCGGCCTTACTCCATTTGCCCAGGCTGATGTGCATCGTGCACCTGGGCGTCTGTTAGAACAGAGCTGAAGGCAAGGCTGTCAGCAGACTGGGCAGGGGTCAGACCCCACTGTCACCCAGTGTTCAGAGCCGGGTCCCTGGAAATGGGGAGGGAAAGTGCCTTCTCCATCGTTTTCTAGGAGAGCAGACTCTCCCTTGTCCAGGAAGGCCCTTTCCCGCCGTATCTTCAAGGACCCCTTCGCCACGCCCTCGGGGCTCTTCCGTGGGATCGAGGCTGTGTGCTCCCTGGGTGGGAGAGGAGTTCTGGACTCCTCACCCGCAGCCTGGGGCTGTCGTCGGTGTGCCTGAGCTGAGGAGGGGCAGGGGGGCTCCATGGCCCCGGAACATGGTCCTCACGGGGCGGGGCAGGCCTTCACGCTCATCCTCCTTGCTGCCCCCACCCAGCATGCTCCACGGGGCTCTGACGTGTGCGGGTGTGTGTCCTTGGCTGTGGCCTCTGCTCGCTCCCTCTTGTCCCTGCATGTGGTCAGCCCGGCACAGCACCGCGGGGGCCGCCTTGGGGCCACACCGCAGCTTGCAGCTGTGTTCTAGCTGTGTTTGTTCCTCGCCCAGTGGTGCTTGGGGTTGCAGAGGCTGCAGGTTTGGCTTTGGCTTTTCATCAACAGCACGATAGTTCCTGTGAGGAACAGGAGAGCTGATGGGCATATGATAGTTCTGGTCCCAGCCCCGAGAGCTGCCCTATAAGCATCAAGATGCAAAGCAACATGCACGGTGTTGGCAAACCACGGGCAGCGGGAAGGGTACTCTTTGCTTTGCCAATCAGATTCTTCCCTGACCAAATTGTGCCTGCATCTATCCCTTCCTCGAGGTTCAGGATCCCCAGACAAGTTGTAAAACTAGTTAAATAAACTGCAAGTCCCTGCCCCTACATGTTTATCCACTCTGTAAATGTTATCAATAGCTAGAGCCTAAAACTTTAGTTTCTGCATTCCTCAGAAGCCTCATTTCACAAGTTTTCAGGGCATGGCAATTAGGAATGAAGGCTGAAAGTAAGAGGCCCCAGATATTTCTTCCACGTGTTTAATTAGGCATCCCCTCCTTGGAGCTGCTCACAGATCAGATTCCCAAGGGACAGAAAGTGGTAAGGTTTGTAAATCCAGAGGCTGCTGCTTAAAACAGACCCTGCTTTGTCACTGACTGCCCCCCTTCCTCCTCAGGCTCACCTGGCCTCATAGCATTGGCTCTGCCTCACTGGGGGAGTCCTGGGTTCCCACTTGCTTCTGTGGGAGGGGCTCCTGATTGCCCCCCAGAGCCAGGGAAGCTGGTCAGGCTTGGCTGGCTCCACAGTTTGGCAAGAAGGAGCACAACCTGCTTCTCCTCTCCTTGTACTCCATCAATTCTTCCCATCTTATGGTCCCAGAGGAAAAATGGCATCTGGGTTGCAGGCTAAGTTGGCACTGATAGAGTGGGGACCCGGAGCCCCAGCATGTCCTCCATTCTAAAGGTCCACAGGGACTGTCCTGACATACGGGAGTGGAAATGACTCCAGTGGAAGGTGTTTTGTGTGGCATAACCTCAGGGAAGGATAAGAGTTGTCTGAGAAACCACAGCTGTGGGATACCTGAGTTGCTTCCCATGCTTCTGGTTTCTTCTGTCTCTCACACATCCGTGCAAGCTTCTCCGGGATTTCTAGCACTGATTAGAATTACACGTTCCCTCCGCTCGCCAGGAGAGGGCGCCAGAAGGACACTGCCAGGTCTCCGGATTCTCCCACTGCTCACATGGGCTGGAAACGTGTCTTGCTTGCATGGGTTTCTGTTGATTCACCTCTAAAAGGTGGGCACACAGGCATCAAAGGGTGCCAGTCCTCAGAGGGGACAAAACCCAGCCACCGGGAATAGGAAATGACCCAGGGATAGAAATGTCTTCAGCACAACCAGGCAGCCAGAGATGAGAAACATCCAGGAACTTACCCGCCTGACCACCTTAAATAGCCCTCGCAGCCTCCAAACAAGGGTGGGTGGGCTGTTGGGGTTCTGTGGGGGTGGATACGGAGCTCTGCAAGCTCCGGGCAACCTTCTGGAATGGACTATCCTGCTGCAAGTGATGACAAGCACACTGCCACGTGTTTGGGAAACCAACATCTAGCGTGGCTTCTGCAATTCCAAACATTCTCCTCCTCACCCATTTCCCCCTTTCCTCTCCCATGGTACCTGAAGGATGGAATGAGTAAAATAAATTATCTTTTTCTCCCTATTTCTCTTTGCAGAACTGAAGAGTAATGAAGTTATCCTTAGCCTCCTCCTAAAGGCTTTTCCTTTGGGCATCTTAAAAGCTTGAGAGATAAAATGGAAAATCCCAGAGAGGAGCACTTGGAGGTTCCCTGGGGTGCTTCTTGCCTACATAAATCCGCCGAGATAGAGACCCTCAATCGGGATTTTTTTCCTTTGGCTAGGAGGATCCTGGGAAAATGCCTCTGGCCCTGCCCTGTTTAGAGATGCTTATCTCTGTTTATATGGGTCCCTTTGTTATGCTGAAGGCTCTTAAGACTTTTTATCTCAGACCTTGGGCTTTTTTCTCATCCCTCCACCTTGCTCTCCACCCACCCTTCACACCTGAGATACCACCTTCAACATTTAAAAATTCAGACTGTAGTTTCACTCCAGCCCTTGCCCTGTTTCCTTCCCTGAAGCCAAAGCGTCAAAGAATTGGAGACACGGCAGGCAAAGGGGGCAGAGGTCGCCAGGCTAACTCCCTCGGTCGGTCAGGGGGGGCAGAGGGCATCCTCTTCCCTTGGGGCTTCTCTGGGACCCCTCTCTCTCCCTCAGACTGGCTGGGTTGTCAGGGATGCGAGATGCTCCAGACACTGGCTTGCCCCTCTCGCTGCTTGGAGGCCTTTGCACTGACATTCTGACCAGCTCAGCCCAGTCTCCACCTTAGCTTTGGCGGAAGCAATAATAATAGTATTAACTTAAAATAGATTTCATGAGTATGCCTTTTCCTAGAAGTTTCACAAATTAGTTGGAATTTTACCTGATATTCAGATTGGTCCCAGATTAGTTTCTTGGGATTTTTTATTTGACAGCATTTGTATACTAAACTAATTTGCAGTTCTTAGATCGTTGGTTAAGTAAGTCTATAGTAGATTTTCTCCCATGTAACAGAAGGCGGGAAATGCCCGCTGTTAGCCCCTTGGGCGTGTTACTTTCCCAGTGACCGTCTCTGGGCCTAATTCCTTAGGTTCAGGGTCTTAGGGCAAAACAGGCAACAAAAGCAGCCACAGCCCGTGACGAGAAGGCGCAGTGTGTCGTGCCCACGCCTGGGCGTCTCCAACAGCAATACCTATCTTGTCCAGGCCGGGATCTTACTTGACACGATAAGCAGGTGGCATCCTCTGGGCGTGGTTGTCTAGGTTTCTCTGGAAACTTCCAGAACATGGCTTTTGGGCACCAAGCTCTGTCCACTCCAGATGGCTTGGCCCCGCGTATTCAGCCCTTGTTCAGTCCAATAAACTCTGAGTAGATGCTCTTGATTACTGTGTGTTTTTTCAGTTTTGCTTTTTTTTTTTTAATTTGAGCTTTCTTTCATGTTGATGCCTGAGTATAAAGTGGAGTACAAAGTCACATGGCCACTCTGTTAAAAATATGCAACCACCACAGCCTTCAAAAAAAATATGAAATACTTCATGTTCACTGAGGGAGCTGCCCCAGACATCTGGATTGGGGCACCAGGCAAGGAATTCAAGCACATCCTCTCTGCGCACACTACCTCTGCAGGGCAGGGTCCCAGGTACAGGCAAGGAGCTGGCTGCAGAAACTTTTCCAGGGTGACAAGGAGAAACAAGTAATTGGGACTTCAGTATTTCAACTTCTAGATGCTGCTCTGGGCAGAGTGCCAGCTGTTTTCTGAATGATATGGGGCCGAGTGGTAGGATTTTAGCAGAGAGACTGTGTTAGATAAAGGGTAAGAGCACCCCTCGAGGCAGCACTGGGGGTGCTGCCCGGCCATGCCACAGAGGCCTGGACACTGTGGAAGGCCTGCACGCTGGGGCGGACCTGTAACGGCGACAACAGGGCCTGCTGCAGGGAAGGGCCAGAGGCCAGCCCCTGCAGCTTGAGTGGGCATGCTCGGAAGGTGGCCTGTGCCAAGCCAGTGGTACGGTGGGGAGGGCAGGGACCCCAGAAACCAGAAGAGTGAGACTGGATTGGCCACGATGCCCAGATATGCCAGCAAACAGGACACTGAGCGGAACAAACAGAAAACCATACTGTTCCTTGGTTTTGATGTACGTTCTTCCATGTTTGCTCACGGGCACGGTCCTACCTGCCAGATGGCTGTGGTGGAGCCCCATAAAGACAGCTGAACTCTGCTCTCAGCCTCAGAACTGAAGTGCAGTAAATACCAAGGTCATTCTTCAGCCCGGGCCCATTCCCTAGTGAGAGTGGGCTGGGCCACTGCTGGCCCTAGGGTGTCTCTGTGCAACCCTCTGGGCAGCGGAACCCCACAGCTGGACTCCAGCCTAGCTTTGCCCCTGGTATTCTCCCCCCTTACCCAGCCATGGTGTTTTTTCTTCTACTTTTGCTCATTCCTCCAAAAGAAGGCTGTTTCCCACATATTTCTCCATAGGATCTCAAGCCACTTAACGTGGGGTGTGTGTTCAACACTGAATGAGGCTCCAGAGGAAACTGAAGCCCAAAGAGCCTAAGTGATAACTTGGGGTCTCCAAACCTCCAGGGCAAACCTGAGACTTAGAATCCCAGTTTGTGGAACCTTCAAGACAAGTTCATTACTTAACCAGCTCTTCTGCTTTGGAGGATTTTGTCTTATTTTGGTTTTCTTCCTAACCTGAAAAGCAAAAGTGGTACGAAATGAGAGCAGGGCGTCTTGAGTCCACGGGCTGTCCCCAGGGTCTCTGTCCTGGTGAGGAGCATCTTTTTCTTCTCTCTCCTTTCTTCTTGACAGAGTTCAGAAAGAGCAGCTGGCTGCCATCTTCAAGCTCATGAAGGACAACAAGGAGACATTCGGCGAGATGTCCGACGGCGACGTGCAGGAGCAGCTCAGGCTCTATGACATGTAGGCCCCCCACTCGCGGACCCCACACGGTGCCATCGCCCAGCAAGTTGTCTGTGACTGCCGGGCCGTGGCTCATCCTGACCTCTGACCCACTGTCTGACTTTATAGGCTTAACTTTATTTTATATACACACATGTAGATGTATACTATATACAGATTTGCTGCAGTTCTTACAATTGATCTATCACTTTACAGGAATCAGGGTTGTTTTCTCCAGTGAGAAAATCCTTCACTTCTTGGGCTTCTGCCTGCTGGTGAGGTCCCAGCTGTCACCTAGGAAATCCTCAGTGGCCACCTTCTGTTTCAAATTCAATCTTCCCTGCAGACCCAGGGGAAGCAGAGGGGGCTGACCTAGGCTCCTTGCTCAGCCCCCAGCACGTGGGGAGGAAAGAACTCAGGGGTTCTTGGGAAAGATAAGTTCCAGGTCCTGCTGCACGAGTGTCCAGTCTAATAACACTACACTCTCATTCTGCCTTGGAAGGATTTCTGGAAGCTTCTGTAATTGTAGAGAAGCAAGCAGTGGAGGGGCATTCTTGTAGGGTATCAAAAGTCTAATTTAAGAGACTCACTTTCCATCCTGGAACAAAACAACGGTACCAGAGACGACATCTTCTAAGAGTTTCCCTCATTTAGGCATGAAACTTAAATATAATTAAGAGTTGAGTGTATATAATATTCCTAGAACTATACTAGCCACTTCAGATAGAAATGAAATATGCGACATGGTCCCAATCATGGGGAGTTTAAAAGGCCTTTAGAGAGGACAGGTGCATCCAGGGAACAGAGGATCTCACCAGACACATTCAATAAAACGCCAAAATGATCTTTATAGAACGCTGCCTGGGACAAAAGAGGGTTAAATAAATTTCTGTGAGTGAGTGAATTTACAACGAGAGCAACACAGGTCATTTCTGGTTGCCCCATTCTGGAGAAAACCGAGTTTGGGAGGGCATGCTAAAGAGAACCTATATAAATATTTTTATTTGCTGAAATAAAACTAAATCAGCACACTAAATCAAAAGCAGTGACACTTTACACACCTCAGGTTAGTAATCTTGGTGAGTACACAGTTGGCTTTCTTTCATCGTCTCGTTTGCTGGAAATTTTTTCACTAACCCCCTCCTGTTTGTTGTTGAAAGTGCTTTTGTGTCTTTGCTGACAATATGCACATTACAAGAGTCTGCTCTGTTATATCCAAATGTCAAGAATTCTTTCTTCTTTCAATTATTTTTATCTTTGTTGTCAATGCGTTTTTTTTTAATTTGTTTTGTTTTAGGATTTAAGGATTGCTCATTCCCTTTCCCAGGCCCCAGGGATCCCGTTATGGGTTTATGGCCCTTTCTCCTAAACACACATTAGAGGGCAGGGCTAACGCTTAGGTTTACTTCTCTCTCCCAAGGTTGCCTTGAAAACTTTTATTGCCCTGGCGCCCATCTTATTTCCCTGTCTTCTTCTCGTTCCTTAGGTCCTTATTTCTTATGGCACTAAACAGGATTGATTCATGTACTTGATTCAAAATAGGAAAAGTAAACTAAAGGGATATTTGTATAGTTTTATCAAGTAAGATGTTCTGACTGCAAAGAACAGAAAGCTCCAATTCACCTGGGTGTTCTCTTATAGTTTGGTATTAAATTCTTGCATTGACTCCAGAAAGACCTTAAGGAAGGGTTCTGAATCTGTAGGCCCATTCTTTGGAAGGCATTTTGATCTTCTGGATCTACAGCAATACTGGTATCTGACGGAACATAAGTGTGTCAGTTTGAAATTGGTTTAGTTTTAAGAGGACTTTCTGGCCACAGTGGCCAGGAAAAAAAGTGTGAGTGTCCCAGGGAGGGTGGCTCTGACACCATTACCAGATAAGCCCTGGCTTCCGTGTATGCCATTTCTTCTGCCACCTCCCTTGAGATAGTTCACCTGAGTACTGGGGTGGGGCGTTATCTTATAGTTTGGTGTTAAATTCTTGCATTGGCTTAAACAGGACAATAGCTCAAAGAACGGCTCAGAATGGTCAGGGCCCCAGCTGCAGTTCTCTCAATTCTGTCTTCCTCATGTTATGGGGTTTTGTCATAGACCAGTTCTAGCTGTCCTCAGAGTTGCGAGATGGCTGCAGGAGTGCCGGCATCACACCCAGAAGCAGGAAAGGACCAACCCTTGCTCATGTCTCCAAGCTGAGGAGGTGGTTCCAGATGTGTCCGCCCCACCTCCTTTCAGGTCCCAGTTGGCCAGAATCATGTCATGCGCCCATGCCTCAACCAATCACTGGCAAGATGGGACCACTATGATTGGCTGAGATTTATTTGGACATCCTCCGACCACCACCACCTGGGGCTGGGGTCAGCACTCCCTAAACACATGGCCATCCAGAGGAGGGGGTGAGTGAGCCTCATCGGGGCTCTGTGAGGAAGGGGGCAGGAACGGGAGTTGGGTAGTTACCAGCACTGCTGGCCCAGGTGCTGAGTTTCCTGGGATGTTGGGGAGGGGTTACTCTTTACCCGTGGCCCCCTGTTGCCTGATAGAGGCTTGCAGGCCAGTGTCTGTAGTACCCAGCAAGTTTCTTCTGCCCCCCGGAAAGTGGGGTTCTGCTGTTCAGCTTGACACCAGGCCTGGATACTTCCCAGAAGCCCTGCGGGTGGACTGTTAGGTGGCTCTGACGCCATTTCCAGATAAACAAGCACTGGCTTCTGTGCATGCCATTTCTTCTGCCATCTCACCTGAGATCAGCTCACCTGAGATGCTGAGATTGGGTGCAGTGAATGATGCACTTCCCTCTCTAAAAAAATGCCTCCCTGGGACACTCACTATCAGCTCCCTTGTGGCCAGAAAAGTCCTCTTAAAACTAAATCTATTTCAAATTGACACACTTATATCCCATCAGATACTAGTATTGCCGCAGGTCCAGATCAAAGTGCCTTCCAAAGAATGGGCCTACAGATTCAGAACCCTTTCTTGAGAACTTCCTGGGGTCAATGCAAGAATTTAAGACCGAACTATGAGAGAACGCCCCACCCCTGTGAGCTGAAACCAAGAGGAAATGTCCTATTTGTTCCCAAGAGTCAGGAGGAAGAAAAATCAATACCATTAGGCTCGAGCAAGAAGCATAAGATGGATGAGAAGGAAACAGCAGGCAGGGAGGGACAGAACAAACAGAGGTCAGATCTGTATGTGGCAGGGCCGGACAGGGCACCCCCAGCATCTCACTGGCCACCAAGCCAGTGCCCAGAGGCCGATGGAAACCAGTCTGAACTGAACTTTATTGGGACCTGGAGATTGAGAGAATTTCCAGGTGCTCGGAGTCTGCACTCAGCGAAGGGGGACAGTCTCAGAGCTGCTCGGCCTGACCCTCTGCCCTTCCCCCTCCCCATACTTCTCTGGAACCCTGCCCACAGGCTGGCTTGGTTAACAGTGAATTGTCCTACAGCACACACCTGCGGTGGGTTAAAAACCCTGTCCATGGTTCACTTCTACTTACCAAACCTTGCTTGCTAGAAACTTCCGGGCCTTCTTCCCTCAAAATGTCCACTGTAACCTCCACCATCTGGAATTGGCTCCTCACTTCTTATATTGAAAATAATCCCTTTTTCCATTGACTACA
The DNA here is from genome assembly GCF_015220235.1 of Choloepus didactylus. Taxonomy (NCBI): domain Eukaryota; kingdom Metazoa; phylum Chordata; class Mammalia; order Pilosa; family Megalonychidae; genus Choloepus; species Choloepus didactylus. The sequence goes on along the minus strand of NC_051324.1, from coordinate 71,021,244 downwards.
CTGAAGGAAATGTGGAATCTAAGCAGCTTTAAGTCACCTAAAACTGAGGGCAACTGTCTGTGAACCTGCCGTGTACACAGCTCTTTGTGACTTGTACTCATTTTCCATTTTTAAAAATCTGAAGATGTCAGTAACTTTCCTAACACAGATCACTTTGAGGATGTTTTGTTTTCCCCAATTTGAGTATAGGAGAATGTTTTACTGAAGACCTCTGTTGCACTTAGCATCTGACAAAGTCCCAGTTCATCTTCCAGGCAGCTCTCGGGGCCTGTAAGCAAGACCTCAACTGCAAGCAGGTCGGGGTAGACTGCGTCGTGCCTCCTGAAGGCAACAGGGTCGCTTCTGTGCAACCAGCAACTTCTGCACAACAGCAGCGAGAGGCTCCGCCTCCAGCTCAGCCCTGTCCCTCTCATCATCTGGAACCATGTCCAGTCCCTTTTTCTCACTGCGGGACATGTGGTAGATAGGGACATCCATGTCACTCTGAAGCAGGGAAAGTTGTTTCCTTTCCCTCTTCCCCTCAGCCTCCAGTGAGGGAAGGAGCCAGAAATCTTGAGCCGGCTAAGCATGACTGTCCTCTCCAGATCCAGGGCTGGGTCCCAGGAACACAACCGCCAACCCTGGCAAGTTCATTGCCAGAATTTTTGTTGTTTTTAATATTATTATTAGCACCACTTTATTTTTATTCTGTTTCTCCCCCTAGCACTTTCACCAGATTCTTCACCACCACCACCATCATCTCTTATGAGTAACCATTTTTATTCGTTTTGGTTTATCCTTCAAGCACTTCTTTTTGCTAAAGGTAGCCCCTATGTACCTCGTCTCTGGAGATCACTCCACAGAAAATATGACTGGCCTCATTCTTTTTAATGCTACAGAGTCTGCTTGGCTATAACATAAAAGGCCCATGGTTCATTTGGCCAGTTCCCTGCAGATAATTCAAATTGCTAATTCAAGTAATAACGCTATGAATAGAACTGTGCATAAGTCGTTCCATATTCGTGGAAGTGTACTTTCAGGATAGATTCCTAGAAGGGAATTGCTAGGTCAAAACGTAAATGCAGATATTACTCTGTTATTAAAGACTGTCAACCCCCACCTCCTGTCAAGTTTCACACCCACCAGTTTCTGCACAATCCTTAATAGAGTATGTTGCCAAACTTTTGGATTTCTGATCTGATGGGTCAGAAATGTAAGCTCAGTGAAGTTTTAATTTGCATTTTTCTTATGAATAAGGTTGCGCATCCATTCAAATGTTTATAATGATTACCATCCATTTGATCTTAGCTTTCCTTCACCCACCAGCACCCCATATTTCCGATTATCTTGGCGATAACTTGGGGCGCAGCGCCCTCATTGCCCTGCCCCGACTCTGCATGGGGAAGGGGCTGCCTCATTCAAGAGGCCAGAGAATCTGGTCAATTCCAGGAAAATCCTACCAAATTCAGGAGCCTTGGTGACAGCCAAATGCTAAATTAAAAACTACTCGCCTGCAGCCCACCCTCACGCGCTAATCATCTATCTTAAAAAGTTAGAGAGAGGACCCCGGCACAGGAACAAACCCTCTCTCGCCGGAGATGCGACGGGTCGCTCACCACCACCTGCGTCCTCTCGGGCGCCTCAGTGGGTGGCGCACCTGCCAATTTGCCAGGACGGCGAAGGGCGCGATTGCCATTGGCTACCGCATCCTCCCATCGCCCTTAGCCCGCCTCGCCGCGAGGGTGGGAAGTCCCGGATGTCCGGACGCGCCCAACGCCTGGTCCTCGATGATTGACAAGAGGCTTTGTCCAATGACGAGCGCGGGCTGACCCGTCCCGTCTCCACGAGGTCCCACCCCTCGCGCCTTGGTCGCAGAGGCCCCCGACGGTCTGCACAGCGCGGGCTTTGGCCTTGCGGTTCCTTTCCCGCGCTGTCCTTGTCACCGAGAGCCCAGACCCGCCCCGCTGTGCGGGTCGCCGCTTCCCCTCCTCAACTCAAGTGGAAGTGCGCCCCCACGCACCGCCCGCCAGCCCTGAAGCCACCGTGGCGCGGGGCGATGGCCTGGCGTGCGGTCCGTGCCGCACCGGTCTCCTAGTTTCCCTCCCGGGCCAGAGCCCAGGAGTCCCGGATCCCAGCAGGATGGGTCTGGAGGGGCCGTCCATGAGCTCAGCGAACATTCCTTAAGCAGTGCACAGTGCCAGGCGCGGGAACACGAAGATGATTCGGAACCAACGCTCCGGGAGCCCCACCGCCCCCATCTTCTTCCAGTTCCCCCGGCCTGCCCTCCAGCGGACTCGGGGTGGCCTGAGGTGTCAGGACCGCTGTCCTGCCGCAGAATCCAACACGCCCCGTTAATCCCAGGACCTAAACTGAAATCCAGGCAGTTGCACAGACCCATTTTCTCACCACAGTGTCTTTGCTAATGGGCATTCCTTCCCTCACCTGTCGGCTGGGGGTTACCAGAGCACCCCTGAGTGTGAAATCAAGTTGGACTCAAGACTTGGCCCGGGTCGTCAAGTTTCTACCTTCTCCCACCTTCCTAAGGCCCTCTGGGGGCTACCCACCCTTAGAGGGGGGCCCACTAGTCTTGAATCCTTGCAAGGCCTGAGGGTGGCCTGGGTCCCCGTCAGATGAGGGGCCAACCTCAGGACTGGCTGGGTCGTCGGGGGTTACCGAGCATGTTAAAAATCTGCCAATCTGCAATCAGGATTTTTGAAAGTCTCATTTTTCTCACTCCATGAAGTATTTTAATTACTCTTTTTTTTTTTTTTTTTTTTTTTTGAGTTCTACAGAATGGGACAGTTTATTCTGACAAGCTGTCAGTCATTTAGCTCCTTCATTGGTTTATCATTCACCTCAGAACTCTGTCTTATGGTGTCTTTGGTTCTCTTGTACTCAGCTTCAATGATACTGCGAGTTAGCTTAGTTTAGGAGAAGCGGCAGCTGGCAAAGGGAATAAAATTAAGAAAATTGTTCCATGAAGAAAAGGATCTGTGAAAGAAATAGGAAGGAGGCAAAGCAGATAGGATTCAGGTTCAGATATTGAGTGATATGAATTGGCACATTTATACTTTTGAGAAGAAGGTAAATGAACATTTCAGGCCCTGTATTGAGTGCCTTGTGAATGTTCCCTCATTCATCCTTACAACTATGTGAAGGACTTAACAGTCTCCTTCTATAGAAGAAAACAAAACTCAAAAAGTATTAACCCAACTGGAAAACAAGCAAAGGCTCTGAATAGACGTTTCTCCAAAGAAGATATACAAATGGGCAATAAGCACATGAAAAGATGCTCAACATCATTAGCCATCAGGGAAATGCAAATGAAAGCCATAATGAGATATCATTTCACACCCACTAGCATGGCTATAATCAAAAAGACTGGCAATAACAAGTGTTGGCAAGGATGTGGAGAAATTGGAACCCTAATACAACTGCTGGTGGGAATGTAATATTGTGCAGCCACATTGGAAAACAGTATGGCAGTTCCTCAAAAGGTTAAATATAGAGTTGCCATTTGACCTGACAGTTCCACTGCTGGGTACATATCCAAGAAAAATGAAAGCAAATGTCCACACAAACACTTGAACACAAATGTTCATAACAGCATTATTAGCAAGAGCCAAGAAGATGGAAACAATCCAAATGTCCAACAACAGGTGAGTGGATAAATAAAATGTGATATATCCATATAATGATTATTTAGCAATAAAAAGGGATGAAATACTGATACATGCTGCATCATGGCGGAACCTTAAAAGCATTATGCTAAGTGAAAGAAACCATCACAAACACACATATTGTCTATCCTAGACATATATGAAATGTCTAGAATAGGCAAATCTATAGACACAAAAAGTAGATTAGTAGTTGCCTGGAGTTGGAGGGGCGGTAGGAAGAAAAGAGGAGTTACTGCTAATGGGTGTGGGTTTTTTGGGGGTGGATAATGAAATGTTCTAAAATTGATTGTGTTGGAGGTTTCACAATTCCGTGACTGGACTAAAGCCATCAAATTGTATACTTTAAATGGATGAATTGTATGGAATGTGAATTACATCACAAAAAAAGCTGTTTTTGTTTTTTTAAATATGGAAAAGATGTCAGGTCAAAATGGCAACCAGAGCATGTATTTCAGTCTCCCCTTTGGACTTTTGAGAGGACATATATATAATTATGTATTATGTGTGTGTGTGTGTGTGTGTGTGTGTACTGTGAGAGAAGAGAAGGGACGCCTTGGGTGTGTTTATTGTGTGTTTGCTATGTGATCGGCTCTGTGATAAGAACTTTGTGTTCTATGTAATTTAGTCCTTTTTCCACTTATGAGAAAAGTGGTATGTGGCAGGTCGGGTCCTGTAGGAAGCAGACTCTGCCATGGAGATGAGCTTATTGGAGTTTCATTTGGGAGTTCTTCTCCACCTGTGGAAGGAGGGTAGGACTCAGGATTGGGCAGAGGGAGAAGTTGAGCTGAGACGTGGTCTCCATAGGGACCTCAGTGGACCCCGGGGGGAGTTTTGAAGATGGGATGACCCTTTGGAGCTGTCCCCTGTGCAGGGTGAGGGCCAGCCTTTCCTACTGCCTCATTGACAGTCACTGCTCTCTGGCTAGGGAAGGGGCAAGACCTTGGGGGAGGTCCCTCTCTCCAGCAAGGTAGCCCCTCTTATAGGAGCTTATAGCAGAGAGTTTTTTGCCAGCGGCACTCCAAGAAACTCGGGGGAAATATCCTTCATTCCTGATGGGAATCTGGATGGCACATCACAGCATCCACCGTGACTATTATTATCTGCATTTTACTGATTAGAAAATTGAGGCCTAGAGGGGCTAAGAAACTTGCCCAACACTGGTTGGTAACAAATCCCCTCAGTGCAGCTGGGATGGTCAATTTCATGTGTCATCTTGGCTGGGTTATGGCGTCCAGTTGTTTGGTCAAGCAACCACTGGCCTGATTGTTATTGTGAGGGGTATTTTGTATTTGGATTTGCATCTATAATCCTTTGATTGCATCTATGGCTGACTGCATCTACAATCAACAAAAGAGATTGTCCTCAGCAAGGTAGGTCTCCTCATCCAATTGCTTGAAGGTGTTTAAAGCCAGAGCTAGGGATTTGAGAAGTCAGGAAGGAGAATTCAGACTTGGCCGCTCCCATGGTTGCATGAGTCAATTCCTTTAATAAGTCTCATATACATACATACATACATACATACATAAATATATATATATATATGATATGTGTCTATATCTTCTGTCAGCTCTGTCTCTCTGGAGAACCGTGACTAATACAGTAGCCAAACCACTCAAAGCTATTAATTTAAGAAGCCCAGAGAGTAAGACTGAGGACACACATGCCTGTCTCACCCAAAGGCCTCCCCATGCTGACATCTGGGCACCCCACCCCTATCAAAGGCAAAACAGCTCTTAGGCTGGCTGCAGAACTGGGGGCACTTAGCCACGAGGCTGCATTGCTTCTGCCCCGAGAATCCTTGCGAGAGAGCAGCCAGAGAGCGGGGGTTGAAGAAGGGCAACGAGGCCCAAAGCACACACTGAAGAGGACCGCTCCCTCCAGGGGTGCTTCTCAGCCAGAAGGGGTAGGACCCTGGAGCCTGGATGGCTTTGGGGCCACCAGGGTGACAAGTTGGAGAATGTAGGAGTAGCCAGGCCAGTGGGTCCCCCACAATCCACAACCTCTCCTATTTGGGCCAAAAAATGACAAGTCTCCCATCCCCGTCCCCAAGACATGCCATCTCCTGCTCCCGATCCCTCCGTCCCCAACCACCTGACAACCCTCCCAGTCCGCAAGCAGCTGTCGTAAATAGAGACCACGTTGAAAAACTAACAGAGAACCTCAAATAAGGAAGATAAGCAGACAAAAGAGCATAACGGGAAGCTAGAGTGAGATTTATTGCTTTGTGTCCCCAGTAAGATAGATATGAGACAACAAAGCTGGGGTCAAACAGAGGGAATCATTTATATGAAGGCTGAAATTATTGTTTTTTTCCTGACATATTGTTGTCAGAGTACTGACTAGTCATAGAAACCTATTCTGTCAGATTTAAGAAGCAAAGGAATACACTAAAAAGAATTTGGGGCGCTCAAACCACCAGGAGGGTTCCGTGGCTCCCAACACCCAGCCTTGTCTGTTGGCCAGGACCCTGCCATCACCACCCTTGCCCTGGCTCCCCAGGAAAGCATCCTCCACATTCTCTTCTTTTCTCTTCAGGATCAGCCCTTAGGCAATCTGAAAACATGGGGCCAACTCAGCCACTGGGGGACAGGAGTCTGGATGAGCAGCCCAGCATGCCTGCGGGGACCGGCCTGAGGCCTCTTCTCCACGTCTGCAGCACACTGGAGCCTCGTTGCGCACAGAGGGAGTTATCCCGGTAATGCTCCCTTTCCTGCTTTTTCTTCCTCTCCACCTCACTGTCTCGCTCCCTCCTTCTTCACTCCTGCTTCCTGGGGACACCTCCCAAACTGCCTGTACCCAAGTCCAGTCTCAGGCTCCACTTTCTGGGGAGCACCAGCTAAGACATGTACACATATATATGCTAAAAGTACAAAGATATGGACTGGTTACAACCACATTCAGGATAGATATTGCTTCAGGGAAGAAGGGAGCAGAATGGGACTAGGAGGGGGAACAAAGGGGATTTCAATTTAAACTATAAAGTTTGTATTTTATAGCTGAAGCAAAAGTGACAAAATGGGAGCATTAAAAAATTAATTTTTTTTTAATTTTAAAAAATTCCTGGTGTTGTGTACCTAGGTTTTTTTTTTTTATGTTTTAACTTGCAGAATAATATTTCTTAATAAAAGAAAAGAATATAGCTAAAGGAAAAAGGTATGAAAATTCTGTTCATAGAAACAAAACAAATCCTATTTTTTTTTTAAACTATCAGAATGTCACAATATTTAGAGATTGATAGAGTCACATTTGGAGAAGGTATAAGGAACACCATTTCTTCCACACTGCTGGTGGACATGTAAACTGGTTGAGAATTTGGAAGGCACTTTGGTGCAATACATTAAAATTTAAACAAGATCCACTGTAATGTATAATCCCATTTCCTGATATCTACCCTGAGACATCCTGAGGAGCACAGGCAAGCATGTTCAAGGATGTTCACAACAGCAACTTGTGTGCTCATAAAAAATTAGAAATTGCCTAATACTATGTAATATCATGCAGCAGTATGGTATACAGTATACTATAAATGATCATTTGTATTATGCCCTTCAAAACTATCACCTACGTAGTTCTATAGAGAGAGGGATATACACCAGATGACAAACAGTGGGGTTGAAATGGTTACCAAGTGTTCTAGTTTGCTAATACTCCCAGAATGCAAAACACCAGATATGGATTGGCTTTTATAAAAGGGGATTTATTTGGTTACACAGTTACAGTCTTAAGGCCATAAAGTGTCCAAGGTAACACATCAGCAATCAGGTAACTTCACTGGAGGATGGCCAATGGCATCTGGAAAACCTCTGTTAGCTGGGAAGGCACGTGGCTGGCATCTGCTCCAAATTTCTGGTTTCAAAATGGTTTTCTCCCAGACATTCCTCTCTAGGCTGCAGTTTCTCAAAAATGTCACTCTCAGTTGCTCCTGGGGCATTTGTTCTCTCTTAGCTTCTCTGGAGTAAAAGTCTGCTTTCAACGGCCATCTTCAAACTGTCTCTCATCTGCAGCTATTCTCTCAGCTTCTGTGCATTCTTCAAAGTGTCCCTCTTGGCTGTAGCAAGCTTGCTCCTTCTGTCTGAGCTTATATAGTGCTCCAGTAAACTCATCAAGGCCCATGCTGAATGGGTGGGGCCAAACCTCCAAGAAAACTATCCAATCAGAGTCATCACCCACGGTTGGGAGGGTGGTGCATCTCCGTGGAAACACTGAAAGAATTGCAGTCTAATCAATGCTGATACGTCTGCCCACACAAGATTACATCAAGGATAATGGCATTTTGGGGGACATAATACATTCAAACCAGCATACCAAGAAAGGCTTTAATATGAGAATGTAATCATGTCTTACTCCAGTCACTAAAATAAGCAAATAAAGAAGTTTCAAGTGTATTGTCTGCTGTCTCTTTGGAATATGCTTTGACTGCTTCACCACACTGGCCAGTGAGTAGGATGTGAAATGACCTTCCCATTGAGGACCCTGGACACAGTGCAAGTGGATTCCCTTCTACTAGCACCCCATTCCAGTTCACCACCAAAGTTTTAATAACTTTGGGCTCTCAGTACTCTACCTGGAATTAGTGATGGAGTCCTCATTGCCAGTTGGCAATCCAGCTCCAAAATCCCATTTCAGATCTCCTTCTTAGAACCATTCCTGGTCCCAATTGCTTGAGTTCCCTAAAAACGCACCCTGAGATGGAGATTTGCATGCAGGAGGCTTATTGGGGGTGCACTCAGGACGTGAGGGGAACAGAATCTGTCAGAGAGAGAAGATGAGGTATGATGCAGGATGATTCAGTTGCCTCAGCCAGTCCCACAGGGAGCTCCAAAGCTGAGAGGGTCTTTGGAGTTGTCCCAAATGGAGGAGAGAGGGCCTGGCCTTTGGAACTCCAAATGGACCACTCACTGGATACAGGCTGCCCATGAGGAGCAAGTTGTAAACTTTGTGGCAGCACCGTTGGACTGAGGGAAATTTTTAGAGAATGAGGGGAGCATGCCTCAATCCTGAAGGGGATTCTGGGCAGCACCACAGGATCCACCACACTACATTTTTACTATGTTTCATGGTGTGTGTGCTTTGGGGGAAGACTCCAGGTGGGCTAAATTCTTCCGGTTCCTTAGCATGAAACATGTCGAGGACAAACAAACCAGCCACTTGCTAATATTGTCTGTCTCTTATGGTGTGACTGTGTCTAATATAGTCTTTTTTTTTTTTTCTCCCTTTTACCAAGGACTCCCATCCAGGAAGGGGAGTAGGGAGAAGAAAAGATGATGAAGCAGAAGAAAAACCCATCCTCCCGCAGGTAAATGTTAAAAATCATTCTAAGGCAAATGGATGATTGTCTTAGTTTGCCAGGGCTGCTATGACAAACATCACAGACTGGTCAGCTTAAACAGTAGGAATTGATTGTCTCCACGTTTGGAGATTAGAAATCCAAAATCAAGGTGTAAGCAGGATCATGCTTTCTCTGAAGTCGGTGGCATTCTGGTGGTGGCTTTCCCACAACTCAGAACTCAATCTCTACCTCCGTCATAAGGCCATCTATCTCCTTCTGTTACCTACTAACTGTGTCCAAATTTCCTCTGCTTATAAGGGCTCCAGTCATACTGGATTAAAACCCAACTTGATTCTGTTTGGCCTCACCTTAACTAAGTCTCAAAGATCCTATTTACAAATGGGTTCACATCTACAGCACTGGTGGTTAGGACTTATGGGGGACATGATTTAACCCATAACAATGATCAAAATTGAAAAATAAATTTTTATTGTGCAAACTTTAGTAGAATTTCAATTTTCATTTTTATGAGACTTGAGTATAATGCTTAAATGTATCCTGGATTCATTTGGGGTTTTATGTGTTTCTTTCTTTGGTATCATACTTGTTAGCAAGATGCAGTTCAAGATTTCTTCTGTTTTTGTTTTGTTTTCTTTTCCAGAGTAGCCAGGCGTGACAGCAACAAATCTATAGCCTTGGGAAGAACAAACTGTTGTCAACTGAGAAATAACAAACCAAGCTGAAAGGCAACAAAGGCTTAATTTGGGGTCTTAGAATCCCAATTCCAGGAGCACAGCTTCAGGTAGCAACCCAAATCATGTCCCATCTTGGCAATTCCAGGCAAGGGTTTTTAAAGAAAAAGAAGAAGATAAGTTGTTTGTGGTTGGTGGATATTTGGGGATCTCCAGTTGTTCTTCAGGTTGGATAGTTTACTGAGTTCTTTATCTTGTGGTTTGTTTATGGTGTCGATGTCCTTAGGGTTTTGAGGAACATTGTTCCTTGAGGCTTTATATACTTTGGCAGTTTGTGATATCTGGCTGAGATCTGCATAAGAGTAACCTCCAGAATGACCACCTGACTGCATTTTTTAACTGTAAATTTTATTGATATATATTCACATATCATATAATCCTTCCAAAGTATACAGTATCTCACAGTATCATCACCTAGTTATACAGAACACTCAACGTTAGACCAATTTTCTAATTCCAAAAACTAACACATAGACATAAAAAAGAAAACCCAAAATAACCCATACCCCTCAACCTCCCCCCCATTATTAACCCCTAGTATTGGTGTGGTATATTTGTTGATGAAAGAGAATCAAGATATAACTATTAATTATAGTCTGTAGCTTGCAATAGGTACTTTTTTCCCATATAGCACTCGATTAATAGCTCTTTGTACAAGTGTCATATATTTGCACCAGTTCATAAAATAACTTATTTATATATGTAGTGTTAATCATAAACAATGTCCACTACAAGGTTCACTGTGTTATACAATCCCATATTTTAACCTCTAGCTCTCCTTCTGGTGAGTCTCTAAACAACGTAACTCTAAACAACCCCTTTCAACCAAATTCACCTACAATTCAGCACTATTACTTATAATCCCATAATAAGCTACCTTCACCCTATCCATTTCTAAACATTTAAGTTCAACCTCATTAAAAACTTCTGTACGTATTAGGCAACTACTGCTCCTCATTCTCTACCCTCATCCTATTTCTTGGTAACATACATTCTAAGTTTTATTACTATGAATTTGCATATTCTAGTTAGTTCATATTAGTGAAATCATATATTTGCCCTTTTGTGTCTGACTTATTTGACTCAGCATTATGTCCTCAAGGTTCATCCATGTTGTTGCGTGCTTAATGACTTCATGCCTTCTTACTGCTGGGTAATGTTCTATCGGATATATATACCACATTTTGTTTATCCCTTCATCAGTTGATGGACACTTGGATTGTTTCCATCTTTTGGCAATTGTGAATAATGCTGCTATGAATATCAGTGTGCAAATGTCTGTTCGTGTCCCTGCTCTCAGATCTTCTGGGTATATACTGAGTAGCAGAATTGCCAGATCATATGGCAACTCAATATTTAGTTTTCTGAGGAACTGCCAAACTGTCTTCCACAGTGGCTGCACCATTTTACATTCCCACCAGCAGTGAATAAGTGTTCCTATTTCTCCACATCCTCTCCAACTCTTGTAGTTTCCTGTTTGTTTAATAGTGGCCATGCTAATAGGTGTGAGATGATATCTCATTGTGGTTTTGATTTGCATTTCCCTAATAGCTAATGAAGAAGAACATCTTTTCATGTACTTTTTAGCCATTTCTATTTCCTTTTTGGAGAAATGTCTATTCATGTCTTTTGGAATTGGATTGTTTGCCTTTTTATTTTTGAGTTGTAGGATTTCCTTGTATATACTGGATATCAAACCCTTATCCGATACGTAGTTACCAAATATTTTCTCGTATTGAGTTGGCTGCCTTTTCACCCTTCTGACAAAGTCCTTTGGAGCACAAAAGTATTCAGTCTTGAGGAGTTCCCATTTGTCTATTTTTTCTTTCATTGCTTGTGCTTTGGGTGTAAGATCTAAGAAGCTACCTCCTATCACTAGATCTTGAAGATGTTTCCCTATATTTTCTCCTAGGAGTTTTATGGTACTGGCTCTTATATTTAGTCTTTAATCCAACTTTGAGTCAATTTTTGTATAGGGTGTGAGGTAGGGGTCTTCTTTTGTTTCTTTGGATACAGATATTCAGTTCTCCCAACACCATGTATTGTAGAGACTATTCTGACCTAGGTCAGTGGATTTGGGGGCCTTGTGAAAAATGAATTAACCATAGGCATGAGGATCTATTTCTGAACTCTCAATTTGATTCCATTGATCAATATGTCTATGTTTATGCCAGTACCATGCTGTTTTGACTATTGTGACTTTATAATAAACTTTATAGTCAGGAAATGTGACTTACTTCATTCTTCTTTTTCAAGATGTTTTTGGCTATTTGAGGTCCCTTTCCCTTCCAAACAAATTTGATAACAATTTTTTCCAATTCTGCAAAGTAGGTTGTTGGAATTTTGATTGTGTATTGTATTGAATCTGTAGATCGATTTGGATAGAATTGACATCTTAACGGCATCTAGCCTTCCTATCCATGAACATGGAATGTCTTTCCACCTATTTAGGTCTTCTTTGAATTCTTTTAGCAATGTTTTGTAGTTTTGTGTACAGGTCCTTTACATTCTTGGTTAAATTTATTCCTAGATACTTGATTCTTTTAGTTTGTATTGTGAATGGAATCTTTTTCTTAATTATCTCCTCAGATAGCTCATTACTAATGTATAGAAACACCACTGATTTTTGCATGTTGATCTTGTATCCCACCACTTTGCTGAATTCATTTGTTAGCTCAAGTAGCTTTGTTGTAGTTTTTTTCAGGATTTTCCAAATATAGGATCATGTCATGTGCAAATAATGAGGGTTCTACTTCTTCCTTTCCTATTTGGATACCTTTTATTTCTTTTTCTTGCCTAATTTTCTGTCCCATTTACCATAGTAAATTTATTTTGTTTTTGTTTTTTACATTTCCCCCTTATGATTAAGATCTTTCTCTGAAAGTATTGCTGATCAATATTTGGTATTAACTTCTCAGTGCCAGGGAGGCTCATCCCTGGAAATCATGTCCCATGGCATGTAAGGGGGAAGGTAGTGAATTTATTTGCAGAATTTGGTTTAGATAAGTGGGGCACATTTGAGCAACAAGAAGGTTCTCAGTGGGTGACTCTTAGGTGTTATTTAAAATTAGCCTTAGTTTCATCATTACAGAAATAAGTTTCATAAGTACAAGCTTTAAGATCAAGGGGTGGTGCATTAGCATGACTCAAGAGGTAGTTGCAGCTGTTATTCTGGTGATGAGACAACAAATAAGAGATATTATAGTGAATATAATTAGAAAAGAGATTAGCAAGTTTTGAAAAATGCTACAAATCTAGACTCCTCAAGATCCAAGATTTAGCCAACTAAATATCTAAATGTATCTCAAGCTTCAGCGTTCCCTAGTTGATGTAATATTTGAATTTTCTCTTTGATGTCTTTAATGTTTATCCAGGTTTGAATGCCTATGGGTATAGCCTATAACTGTGGCCCTTCTGTGGAGCCTAAATTAGCACAGACCCAGCAATTTGATAGATTGCTTAGGTCAGCAGCTTTTTCTATGGCTTGGAAAAAGGATGATGAATGGCAAGGAACCAGGAAGAGAGGGTAAGGGTGAGAATGAGGAGTTTAAAAGGATTCATTAAAGGAGGGACAGAGATGGGCTAGGGTACAAAGAAGGGGTGAGGGAAGAATAAAAATGTAAATAAGAGAAATAATAGGATAATAATGAAGATTATAGGAGGTGTTATTGATGAAAATCAGATGTGGTCCTGGTTATTTGGTTAGCCTTCTGCATCACATGCCATCTGTTTCTGGATGACTTATGCCTAAGATCACCAGTAAGTATTACTTATACAGGACAGGTTCCAGGTCTTGGAATAGCTGTCTATCAGATGCCATCTACTTCTGATCCTTGGTAATTTTGAGCTTCAGATCTCCAGTAGGAAAGGATTTTCAGGCAGGGCTGGGAGCTTTCTTTAAATGAGAAATATAAATCCAAGAATCAATACCTTTTGATTTAGCTGCACATGGGATAGTTAAAAGTGCATGTTAGGGTCCTTTCTAGTAAATTGGGGGTGCATCTTCATGGAGTTGTCTTTTCCAATATACAAAGTTGCAAGGCTGAAGATTGTGGTTTTGAATATCTTTATCTCCTGGGAGTGTGCTGAATAAAGGATTGTTCTACCAAGGCTTACTTTTTAAAAAAGATTTTGATTAGTTCCTGACTATAGGCAGGGCTCATATATTCCAGAGTTTATTTTCTTAGGTCTCCCTGTTATAAATTCAAGTAGGATAACTTATGTTTTTCCAAAAGAAGTGGATCTTAGATATAGAGTAAGGATTTTGGCCATGATAGATTGAGGCATTCCAAGAATTTACCCCTGTTCTGTTTGCTAATGCTGCCAGAATGCAAAACACCAGAAAAGGATTGGCTTTTATAAAGGGGGGTTATTTGTTTACACAGTTACGGTCTTAAGGCCATAAAGTGTCCAAGGTAACATATCAGCAATCGGGTACCTTCACTGGAGGATGGCCAATGAGTCCGGAAAACCTCTGTTAGCTGGGAAGGCACGTGGCCGATGTCTGCTCCAAGTTCTGGTTTCAAAATGGTTTTCTCCCAGGATGTTCCTCTCTAGGTTTCAGCTCCTCAAAAATGTCACTGTTAGTTGCTCTTGGGTCATTTGTCCTCTCTTAGCTTCTCCAGAGCAAAAGTCTCTTTTCAAAGGCCGTCTCCAAAATGTCTCTGTAAGCTGAAGCTCCTCTCTCAGTTCCAGTGTGTTCTTCAAAGTGTCCCTTTTGACTGTAGCTCCTCTTCAAAATGTCACTCTCAGCTGCACTGAATTCCTTCTGTTTGTCAGCTCATTTATATGGCTCCAGTGATTTAATTTAGACCCACCCTGAATGGGTGGGTAACACCTCCATGGAAATTATCCAATCAGGGTCATCACCCACAGTTGGGTGGGGCGCATCTCCCTGGAAACACTCAAAGAATTACAATCTAATCAACACTGATACATCTGCCCACACAAGATTATATCAAAGATAATGGCATTTGGGGGAACATAATACATTCAAACCAGCACAACCTACTTCAGTTTTAATTATAACATTTGTTCTTTCTATTAAGCCTGAGGATTGGGGTTGATAGGCACAATGAAAGTGTTTCAAAATAGGCCATATATTGCATGTTGTTTCTATAAATTTTCCTGTAAGTGGGTTCCTCAGTCCTGTGAATTTCTGAGGGAATTCCCCAGTTTGGAATTATTTTTTCCAATAATACCTTTGCAATGGTGGCCACAGTAGCTTGTCTGCAGGGATAGGCTTCAGCCAAATGGGAGTACATACAAATCATTATTAAAATATATTTATAGCCTTGGGATGGGGTTAATTGAATAAGGTCCAATTACCAAGTTTCAAAAGGTCCAGTTGGTAAGGGAAAATGTCCTTGAGAGTTATGGAAAGGTTTTTCTGGATCATGCTTGGGACAAATTAAACAATTGTGATATATATTTATAGCTATTTTAGGGGATGTTTTCCAGAAATACTGCTTTCCTCAGCTTACCATTTTATCAGTATTCCAATGAGTCGTATTATGAATATATTCCAAAACTGTTTTCAGGAGGCAAGTAGGGAGGACTTGTTTACCATTAGGGCTAAACCATGATTTAATTGTGGGCTTCTAAAAGCAGCTGGCATTTTTCCATTTTTTTGCTCTTCTGAGGAGCATTTTGTTGATCCTCAAGGAGTAAATTTTTTTAACATTTCCAATAGATTTGGTTCCAACGTCATTAAAGAAACAGGAATAGGATTATCATTTATAGACACACTTTTTGCAGCTTTTTCTGCCATGTGGTTGCCAGTATTTTTCTCTGTATATGCCCAAGAATGACCAGGAATTTTAATTATAGCCAAAGACTTTGGTAACAATATAGTATCTAGCAATTCCGTAATATAAGAGCTGTTTTCCCCCAACAATTGGAGGTTAAAGAAAACCAAAAACCTCCTTGTTTCCATAACATCTCCAAACCATGAACAACCCCAAAGGCATACTGACCATCAGTGTATATATTTGCTGTTTTTCCTTCTACAAGTATACATGTTTTTGTGAAGGCAAAAAGTTTGGCTTGCTGGGTTGACATGGCATCAGGAAGGAATTTGCTTGTATTATCTCATGGTTAGACAGAATAGCATATCCAACAGGATATCTCTGAGTTATGTTTAAGATGAGAACTGTGCCAGTTTGAGGCTGTTGTGGACCCCAGAAGAGCCATGACCTTTTGGTCCAGTCTTGTTGGGTGGAGCCTTTTGATTGAGTGTTTCCATGGCGATGTGACTCACCCAATGTGGGTAACACCTTTGATTGGGTTATTTCCATGGAGGTGTGAACCCCACCCATTCAGGGTGGTTCTTGATTGGTTCACTGGAGTACTTCAGAGAGCTTAGGAGTCAACACAGACACTGACACTTGGAGATGCTTGGAGATGCAGACAGAAGGACATTTGGAGATGCTAAGCTATGAAGCCCAGTTTGCCCTGGAGAAGCTAAGAGAGGATCCCCAGATACTTAGAGAGAAAATCCCTGGGAGAAAGAAGCAAGGATGCACAAGGGATGAGAGAGAGGAGCTAAGACAGAAGCCCAGAGACATTTTGGAGAAAGGCATTTTGAAGTGCAACCTGGGAGCAAAGAAGCAACAGACACCAGCCATGTGCCTTCCCAGCTGACAGAGGTATTCCAGACTCCATCAGCCATTCTTCAGTGAAGGTATCCTCTTGTCGATGTCTTAGTATAGGCCCTTTTATGGCCTTAGAACTGTAATTTTGTTAACTTAATAAACCCCCTTTATAAAGCCCATTCCATTTCTGGTATTTTGCATAACAGCAGCTTTAGCATACCAGAACAGGAACCACCTGTATACCAGATAATATCTGCATTATTAAATGAGGTTCTTGTAAATCTATTCAGGGAATTAACAGTTGATCAGTTAAGCTATGCAGTCATGAGAAGCATCCTCAGAAATAGTAGGGAATAAAGTAACAGATTTAGGTTATGACAAGGAACAAAGGAGACATTGATAGGGGAAAGTAAGAGAATTTCTTAAGAAGTTAACCTGTTGGTAGAGAGGGCTTCAACAGAATGAAGGACATAAATAATTAATTCTTCAATTGATTCTAAAAGTTTTGCAGTCACAGTAATGGACCTCATGCAAGTAGGAAGTCCCCTGGCTTACGGCATCCAGTAGCTGGGTATAATATCCTATGGTGGTCTCTATACTTTTGTGTAATGATACCTGTGATGTTTCCTTCTCATTCACAGACAAAGAGGGAAAAACGTAATTTTTAATTAGAGTATCCCAGAGTGGGAATGCTGAGTAAACTATGCTTTATTTCCTTAAAGGAATTTTGACTAGTTTCATCCCAAATAAGGGGCTCAATCTGTTTAGCTTTAAACAAGACACAGAAAGGTTGAACCATCAAACAAAAATTAGGAATCCAATTTCTACGATATCCTTCAAGGCCTAAAAGTCCTCTTAATAGACGTTTGCTCTTGAGAGGAAGGAGAGTTGGAATGCTTTGGATTCAGTCACAGTCCAGGGGGAGGCCCTAGGGGCAGAGCTAGGTGGGGCAGATGTCAATGGACCATAAATGGCTTGCAATAGGATCTAAAATAGGGTAGTGTTTACATTTTATTTCTTTGACTGAAAGGACAGGAATATGTATGAAACTTAATTCCTTTCCCTGGTCTGTTGAATCTGGTTCTAAGAGTTCCATATGAATTTCTCCCTTTTGGGAGAATGATACATGTGTTTGGAATAATCCAAGAAAATCTCTTCCAAGAAAAAGAATTGGGGAAGAGGGACTAATAAAAATTGATGAATGCATTATAATTCAATTCTCAGGTCTGTTTTGCCTAAAGATGTGATGTGGACTATAGGAAAACCTCTGTCGTATCCCAAGGTAGGCCTAGCAGTCACAGTGAAGGGCCCCTTGCTTTCTAAGAAGGTAAGGAAAGCACTGGGTTGGGGGTGGGGATTGCTGCTCTTTCTGTGTAGTTTTGGTCAGTCTCTTTTCCAATGTTCAGGTTATTTACAATATTTATCAGTGGCCAGAACCCTGGTTCATTGAGGGCTTATTTAGCTGCTGTAGTTAGAAACTCGTGGTTCATGCTAATTGTATTTATACTGTTTTTGTTTTGGAGGGTTGCTTTTTTTTTTAAATTCTTTCAGCCTTTTTAAAGATGTGATCTTATTGATCTGTCAGATTTACTAAATCATTAGTGGCCCAATTTAATTGTTTATGTTACTTAGTTCTTCTGAAAGACCATTAACAAAAGTAAAATAAATAGGGTAGAGGTTTCATAGTTAATATGGTCAAGACCTGAGAATTGTTGAAAGGTTTTTTCAAGCCTCTTATAATATTCATATGTGGGCTCATCAGGGTTCTGGGTAAGTTGTTGGATATTTCTCCAATCAATAATTTGGGGAAGATCTTCAGGTATGAGCTTATGACCTTATGAAGTTCCTTAGCCAGCTTAAATTCTTCAGTTTGTCAGTAGTTCTTCATTTTGAAAAGTCATTGAAGGGAGCTTTCCAATTAGCTTTGTCTACCCAGATTTTGGCATGACTTTCATAGCAGTCAGGTAAATTAATAGGTAAAGGTCTGAGTATCCAGGCTCATAAGTCTGAATGGTAAGATTGAATTCTTTTGCAAAACCTCCTGGGTCTTCAGTAGGCTTTGGGAAATCTTACCACTATAGCAGGGGAGTTTGGCTAAGCTAGGACAGAGAATAGGAGGACAGGAGCGGTTTAAGGGAGGGTTAGAATTGTCAGTCAGGAGTTGCAGATAATTTTCAAGCTTGATAATGTGCTTAGATTAGTCTTTGTTATTCTTTGTTAATTTAGTATCTATTTCTTGAAGAGAGGCAATTTTGGAATTAGTTATACATTTGGAAGCTTCTGTTCTGGTTTGCTAGAGCTGCTGTTATGCAAAATACCATAAATGGATTGGCTTTTATAAAGGGGATTAATTAGGTTACAAATTTACAGTTCTAAGGCCATAAAAGTGTCTAAACTAAGGCATCAACAAGAGGATACCTTCACTGAAGAAAGGCTGATGGTGTCGGGAGCACCTCTGCTAGCTGGAAAGGCATGTGGTTGCCATCTGCTTGTCCTTTGCTCCTGGGTTCTGGTTTCAAAATGGCTTTCTCCAAAATGTCTCTGGGCTTGTGTCTCTCTTAGTGTCTCTATCTCAACCTCTGTGCATCCCTGCTTGTTCTCCCAGGGCATTTCTCTCTAAGCCTCTGGGAGTCCTCTCTTGTCTTCTCCAGGGCAACTCTGGACTTCATCTCTTATTTAGCATCTCCAAACATCCTCCTGTCTGCATCTCCCAGTGTCTCCAAGCATCTGGGTCTGTGTTAACTCTTAGCTTCTTCTGGGGGAAATTTCTGGATTACCTAACTTAAAGCTTCTCTCCAAAACGTCTTTCTCAGCTTCTCTGAGCTCCTTCTCTCTGTGAGCTCACATGAAGGACTCCAGTGATCTAATTAAGACCCACCCAGAATGGGTGGGGTCACACTTCCATGCAAATGATCTAATCAGAAGGTCCCACCTACATTTGGGTAGGTCACATCTCTATGGAAAAAAACTAATCAAAAGGTCCCACCCTAATCAAAAAAACTAATAAATCTGCCCCCACAAGATTGCATTAAAGAACATGGCTTTTGTGGGGGACATAATAGATTCAAAGCAGCACAGCTTCAAAGTACCAATTAAAATAAGTATCCTATTTGGATTGCTTAGCTTTAGAACCTCTATTTTCTAGTTAATCATGCAGATATACCAATTTAGGCATATTAAAAAGTCTCCATTGTGGTCATTATAGTTCAAGATTTTTTCTAGTGTTCCAGGTCTGGTGGGATAAGATTTTACATGGCAGAACCATAATATTTGTACAAGAATCCCACTGGTGGTGTGGTAGATGGTGGTGCACCATTAGAGTTCTTAGTAGGACTGGAACCCATTCTTTTGGGTAGTTCTGATTGTAAGCCTAAAGCCTCAGTCTGAGGGGAATTGTCTGGGTTTGGGGCGAGTGTGGTGTTTAAAGTGTGCTTCTCACAGGAACTTGTTTTACATGGTGGGCAGCCTGTTCTCTAGTTGTCCAATCCATGACTGTCTCTAGGTGCACGGAAATTATCTTGAGGGTGGTGGGAGATCTTGTGTCAATCTAGCCCATCTGTGACCACCTTATCCTTTCATAGGTGTCTTGTTCTTTGGAAGCCAAGGCTTCCCATCAAAAGGTGGTGAGTGCTCTAATAGCATTTAAGTGCCTGTCCCATGCCCACTAAAATAAGTATTTGATTGCTCACAGTCAGAACAGAGGTCAAATTATTTGTTAGGGAGACATCCGTCCACTGATAAAGAGCTCAATACCCAAGTGGGAATTTTTTAAGTCCCATTAGAGAACTCACCAAGGAAATTTTCCTTGCACTGTATACCAAAAAGGGCAAACACAACAGGGCCACTGCCACCAGCCCAAACTGTAACCCAGAAATTATGAATTAACAAATGATTATGATTAACAAATCATTATATAGACATTTTTCTTTCTATATTGTAGAGTAAGCAGACATTAATACCTGAAATTACTGAAAATCAACTGGTTTCACCCTTGTTTATACTTATATTATAATGAATACTATAGCCTAGTCTCTCTCTTATTTATACTTTCTATTATAATGGTTATTCTAACCTAGTCTCAGCCCTGTTTATACTTTCTATTGTAATGTTTATTCTAGCTTAGCCTCAGCCCTGTGTATATTTAATATTGTAATGGTAGCAACTCCATCCCCCTATTTTTGAATTCATAAAAACCCTGAACTCCTTAGACTTAGGGAGACAGATTTTTGGGCTGATAGACCATCTGATCTCCTGCTTTGCACATAGCATTAAACTCTTTCTATCTTGGAAACTCTGGTGTCACGGATTGGCTATTAACGTGCATTGGGCAGAGAACCTGCCATTTTTGATCAGTATCAATTTGGCTATCACGAAGGGACAAAGATTCCTAAGAAACAAGGAGTACAACTGCTCAAAGTTCTGGAGCCCTGGCAGGACAGGCAAATGTGGTAATCAAGCCATTTGCAGCCACTAGACATGTTTAGTCTAGAGGTTTGTAACTGGGTTTTTCTCTACTCTGCTGGCACTCCAGAGCCTCAGCACCTTAAAGAGCTTCAAGGGGAGAAACATTTTCCAGTTCGAAGCCCGGACATTTGACTGGGTGAGTGGGTCATCAAGATAAAAGTGGATCGGGAAGTTAGTATGGCGGTTCGAGTCCCCTGGACCTGGACTCAATGACATGGTCCGACTTTCAGCACAATCCCCCTTGCTCTGACCTCTATACATTTCTGTTTTCTGGGTACTATTCTGTACGAGGTTCTAGGCCCTGGACTGTGTTTGTCTGTTGAGTATACTCCTGTAAAATAAGTAATTCAACAATTAATTGGTATTTAATGAAATTAAGTATGCCTGTTTAATTGTTAAATGGTGTGTTACTTAGGTATAGTAAGTGATTAATGCCTGTTTAATTGTTAGTTGGTGTGTTCGGTCTAGTTATTAATTGGTGTGTTACTTAAATATATAGTAAGTGTTAAGTGTCTGCTTAAATTTGTTAGTTGGTGTGTTACTGCATTTGTGTTGTTCAAGTGTTTTAATTGGTTACAGATTACAGAAATTATTTAAAATGGGAAATTCTAATTCTAATAGCATTTGTAAATACAGCCCTTTGGGCTATTTTGAAAAATTGGAAAGTTTTAGTTATAAGCCTATGAAAAAAACAAAAAAATAATTTACTTCTGTGATACAGTCTGGCCTCAGCATGATTTAGAATCAGAAGAGAAATGCCTTGGGAATGGCTCTATGGAAAGAACACTGTATTACAGTTAGAGTTGTTCTGCAAGAGAGATCAGAAATGGGATGAGATTATGTAAGTTCAGTCCTTTATTTGTCTCTCTCAGCAATCAATGTTGATGAGAAAATGTAAAATTTTACCCATAAAGACGACAAGAGAAAAGAAAAATGTCCTCCCTGATTCAAATCCAGAGGATCCGATAGAACACTTGTTAACTCCTTCATCTGTTCTACCTGCACCTTATAACCCAGGAAACAACAGGTGAGAACAGGAGGAAGCTCTCCTACCTCCTGCTCATCCTCTTCAGTATTCCTCTCTACTTGGGTAAAAGAGCCTGAGACAGAAATGATCTCCCCCTCCCATACCCACCAGGGTACTCAATTTGGCCAGGGCTGCTCTCTAAAACCAGCAGCAGAGCCACGGGCAAAACTCCTTCCCCACTGGCAAGTGTAAAGAGGAGTAGATGAACAGACAGGCCGAAGAGGATTTGTATATGTGCATAACCCCATTCTCCACCTCAGATTTGCATAACTGGAAAAATAATACCCCACTCTATAGGGAGGACCCAAAGAAAATAAAAAATGTATTGACTTCTATATTTGCAACATATAACCTGAATTGGACTGATGTTCAGACTTTGTTAAATGCCCTGATGACAGGGAAAGAATGGAGAATGGTAATAGAAAAGGCAAAGGAGGGAGCAATTGAGAAACAAAGAGAAAATCCTAGCACCCCAGGAATACTGGAGCAAATTTAATAGCACCAACAAGGGATCCTGAATGGAATCCAGATGATGCAGGAGACCAGGCTAAATTAGAGCATTATGAAGAGTGTGTTGTTGCAGGTCTGTAAAAAGGGGTCCCTAAAGCTATCAACTTCCAAAAAATAAATGAAGGAAGAAAGGGGCCAAAGTAAAGTCCCTCAGCTTTCCTTGTACCACCTACCGGCAGTATTCTGATAGAGATCTGGGAAGTCCAGAAAATGCCAGAAATTTAAATACGACTTTTATTGTTCCTGATGTAAGGAGGAAGCTACAGAAAATGGATGGAGGACTAGGATTGCCTATCTCTAGGATGGTTGAAATCACTTTTAAAGTTTATATCAAAAGGGACCAGGTTACTTTCAAAAGCAAGCAGCACTTGAAGATTGGTATCTTAAGCAGCAAATGGCCCTTCTTGGGGGGCTGAAATGAAACAAGGGCAACCAGGACAAGACAACAAGCAGGAAGTAAGACCCCTGAGCCCCCCTCAAGAGACAGAAAGAATTCCTAAGGAATTTGGAACCAACAAATGTGCATACTACAAGAAAGAAAGGCACTGGAAAAGGGATTGCCCTAGCTATCCCAAGGGAAAAAACCCAAGAGAAGCAAGATGACCCAAATTCTAGATGCCCCAAAAAGATGATGCAACCAGTAGCAACTTGGAATGAAGGGGCCCAGGGGCTCCATTAAAAGAAACCCTGATTCTCTCAATCTCCCACTAACAATACAGGTGGGAAAACAATTAATTGACTTTCTTATTGATACAGGAGCCATACACTTGGTATTAAATAAAAAATGTAATGCAATTTCCAACCAGTCAGTTGCTATAACAGGAGTATCCAGTAGAAGAGCAAATAGACCATTTTGCAGCTGCTAAACTGCCTAATTGGGACCAAAAATTTAAAGCATAATTTCCTGTATGTACCACAATGTCCAGTTCCCTTGCTGAGAAGAGACCTGTTAGCCAAGTTAAATGCCCAGATAATCTTTTCTCAAGATTGTCAACAGAAGCGCCTCCGGGACAAGCCTGTGCATTGCAAGCTGCTCTGCTGTTTGCTGAAGGAGATAAGCAGAGCACGAAGAAGAAATATTGAATGCTGTAAAACTGGAGGCACAGACCGATGGAAAACCCAGACATGCAAAAACAATAAGACCTGTTCAAGTGAAACGTCAAAAGCCAGGTGCTATATGCCATGTTAAACAATATCCACTTAAGCTAGAATTCAGAGAAGGAATTGCTCTATTAATAGAGATATTTTTGAAATAGCAATTAATATGACCCTGTCAATCTCCATATAACACTCCTGTATTGCCGGTACGAATGAAAGAAAGCCAAGCACCCTAAATGAATCCTGGTTTGTAGAAGATCTCTGGGCTATTAATCAAATTGTAGAAGACATCTGTGGGAACTCTGGGCACAGGGCATTCACCAAGGGCTTTGAAGACTGCACACAGCAGCTTGCATGACCTAGGTCAGTTGAGGTTTGACCTATTCTCCTTGTAATATCAGATGCTAACTGTAATCTATACCCAAAACTACCTCCTCCCTGTGATTCCCTGAGATACTATTATCTCTATAATCCTCTCCTCCTCCCTGTTGATTATCAACCCCTTGCTGTGTTGCAGGACCCCACCCCCTGCCTTATGCTCTCATACCCATTGGAATGTCAAGCCCTTATAAGCAGCTTATTTAGCCCCCCAAAGGGTGGACTGTTTCCACGTTGTGCTCTGAACTGGCCACCATTCAGAGCAGCTCCTGATTTCAGGGCAATGTGGCTCAACTTCCCCACCCTGTAGGTAAGCCCTATAATAAAAGTTCATGTCTCAGTATTGTATGTTACCACTAATGTGAATTCTGTGAAAAATGTACAATGTTTTATACTGTAGAATGTAGGGGACCTAGAGATACCAATTAGTGGAGGGGGAATGATAATCTAATAAGAACAGATAAACTATGGAGGGTAATCTCAATGTTATGGGAATGCTCAGGAATGATTATGGTTTGTAAACTTTCTTGGATATAGTAAGATCATGTTGGAAGCAATAGAGTTATTTTAGTTTTTTTTTTTCTCTTATTCCTTTGTTTTCTTAGGGGTTGTTAATTTTCTTGGGGTATGGTAGGAACATGTTGGAAGCAATGTAGTTATTTTAGATTATTTGTTTTTCTTACTCCTCTGTTTGGACATGGTTTATTAATTTTCTTGGGGTATGGTAGGAACATATTGGAAGCAAAGTAGTTATTTTAGGTTATTTGTTTTCCTTAATCCATTGCTTTGTTTGAAATGTTGTGGGGTTTTTTTTGGTTGTTGTTTGCCTGTTTGTTTTTAATTTTTTGATAAACAAAGTTAAAAAATTGAAAAAAAATCAGTAGAAAAATGGGAGTAAAAACTAAATGACAAATAGGGTGGGATGGGGGGATGGTTTGGGTATTCTCTTTTCACTTTTATTTTTTATTCTTATTCTGATTCTTTCTGATGTAAGGAAAATGTTCAGAAATAGATTGTGGTGATGAACGCATAACTATATGATCATACTGTGAACAGTTGATTGTATACCATGGATGACTGTATGGTTTGTGAATATATTTCAATAAAACTGAATTTAAAAAAAAAAAAAAAAGTTCATGTCTCAGAATGTGTCCAGTGCTTTCTTTAGTTCTTTGGCTACAAAAGCCCTCTTGGGCCGTGACAACACCCATCCTGTAGTTCCAAATCCATATACTTTACTTATTACCATATCTGGAGATCTCTGTTGGTTTACCACCTTAGATTTGAAAAATGCCTTTTACTACATACCCCTTGATCCAGAATCTCAAGTACTCTTGGCTTTTGAATGGGAAGACACTGTTACAAACATAAAACAACAATATTGTTGGACTGTTCTTCCACAAGGATTTAAACTTGCTCCCACAATATTTAGAGAGGCTTTAGCTAGAGATTTAAAGGAATTACACTTGTAAAAAAGGAGTAGTATCACAGTATGTAGACAATATCTTAATCACAAGTCATACCAGAACACTATTCAAACTCTGAATTTCTTAGCAGACCAAGGTTAAAAAAATCTCAAAGAGAAAAGCCCAAATTTCACAAGAATCAGTAAAATATTTAGGTTTTGATTTATCCAAAGGACAGAGAAATCTGTTGTAAGACCAGAGAGAAACTTTAGCCCAAGTAGCAGAGCCACTTACAAGAAGGCATCTGCAAGGATTCTTAGGAATGGCAGGATTCTGTAGAATTTGGATACCTAATTTTGGAATCATAGCAAAACTTTTATTTAGAGCCTTGACAGGGATATGAGCAAGAACCTCTAAATTGGACTATTGAACATAAAAATGCCTTGCAGAAATGGTACTGGCACAAAGGTAGACATATAGATCAATGGAATCGAATTGAGAATTCAGAGATAGACCCCCAGATCTATGGCCAACTCATCTTTGATAAGGCCCCCAAAGTCACTGAACTGGGTCATAATGGTCTTTTCAACAAATGGAGCTGGGAGAGTTGGTATCCATATCCAAAAGAATGAAAGAGGACCCCTACCTCACCCCCTACACAAAAATTAACTCAAAATGGACCAAAGATCTCAATATAAAAGAAAGTACCATAAAACTCCTAGAAGATAATGTAGGAAAACATCTTCAAGACCTTGTATTAGGCGGCCACTTCCTAGACTTTACACCCAAAGCACAAGCAACAAAAGAAAAAATAGATAAATGGGAACTCCTCAAGCTTAGAAGTTTCTGCACCTCAAAGGAGTTTCTCAAAAAGGTAAAGAGGCAGCCAACTCAATGGGAAAAAAATTTTTGGAAACCATGTATCTGACAAAAGACTGATATCTTGCATATATAAAGAAATCCTACAACTCAATGACAATACTACAGACAGCCCAATTATAAAATGGGCAAAAGATATGAAAAGACAGTTCTCTGAAGAGGAAATACAAATGGCCAAGAAACACATGAAAAAATGTTCAGCTTCAAATGCTGGAGGGGATGTGGAGAAATTAGAACTCTTATTCATTGTTGGTGGGACTGTATAATGGTTCAGCCACTCTGGAAGTCAGTCTGGCAGTTCCTTAGAAAACTAGATATAGAGTTACCGTTTGATCCAGCGATTGCACTTCCCAGTATATACCTGGAAGATCGTAAAGCAGTGACACGAACAGATATCTGCACGCCAATGTTCATAGCAGCATTATCCACAATTGCCAAGAGATGGAAAGAACCCAAATGTCCTTCAACAGATGAGTGGATAAATAAAATGTGGTATATACACACGGTGGAATAATACACAGCAGTGAGAAGGAACGATGTCGTGAAACATGTGACAACATGGATGAACCTTGAAGACATAATGCTGAGCGAAATAAGCCAGGCACAAAAAGACAAATATTATATGCTACCACTAATGTGAACTTTGAAAAATGTAAAACAAATGGTTTATAATGTAGAATGTAGGGGAACTAGCAATAGAGAGTAATTAAGGAAGGGGGAACAATAATCCAATAAGAACAGATAAGCTATCATGGGTAAATTTAACGTTCTGGAATGCCCAGGAATGACTATGGTCTGTTAATTTCTGATGCCTATAGTAGGAACAAGTTCACAGAAATGTTGCTATATTAGGTTACTTTCTTGGGGTAGAGTAGGAACATGTTGGAAGTAAAGTAGTTAGCTTAGGTTAGTTGTCTTTTTCTTACTCCCTTGTTAAGGTCTCTTTGAAATGTTCTTTTATTGTATGTTTTTTTTAAATTTTTTTTTTCATACAGTTGATTTAAAAAAAAAAAAGTTTTTTTTTTTTTAAAAAAAGGAAAAAATATGCAGAGCCCCCTTGAGGAGCTGGTGGAGAATGCAGGGTATTGGCCTGCCCCACCTCGATGTTTGCTAACATGCCCACAGACATAGGGGATTGGTGGTTTGATAGGTTGAGCCCTCTACCACAGGATTTGCCCTTGGGAAGACTGTTGCTGCAAAGGAGAGGCTAAGCTTCCCTATAATTGTGCCTAAGAGCCTCCTCCCAAATGCCTCTTTGTTGCTCAGATGTGGCCCTCTCTCTCTACCTAAGCCAACCTGGCAGGTGAAATCACTGCCCTCCCCCCTATGTGGGATCAGACACCCAGGGTAGTGAATCTCCCTGCCAACGTGGAATATGACTCCCGGGGAGGAATGTAGACCTGGCATCATGGGATGGAGAACATCTCCTTGACCAAAAGAGGGATGTGAATGGAAATGAAATAAGCTTCAGTGGCAGAGAGATTCCAAAAGGAGCCGAGAGGTCACTCTGGTGGGCACTCTTATGGACAAGATAGACAACCCTTTTTAGGTTCTAATGAATTGGGGTAGCTGGTGGTAGATACCTGAAACTATCAAACTACAACCCAGAACCCATGAATCTTGAAGACAATTGTATAAAAATGTAGCTTATGAGGGGTGACAATGGGATTGCGAAAGCCATAAGGACCACACTACCCTTTGTCTAGTCTATGGATGGATGAGTAGAAAAATAGAGGAAGGAAACAAACAAACAGACAGACAAAGGCACCCAGTGTTCTTTTTTACTTTAATTGCTCTTTTTCAGTTTAATTATTATTCTTGTTATTTTTGTGTGTGTGCTAATGAAGGTGTCAGGGATTGATTTTGGTGATGAATGTACAACTATGTAATGGTACTGTGAATAATCAAATGTACGATTTGTTTTGTATAACTGTGTGGTATGTGAATATATCTCAATAACATGAATATTAAAAAAAAAATGCCTTGCAGAAAACAAAAAAGAGAACATTTAACATCCCCAGCTCTAGGCCTCCCAGACCCAACAAAACATTTTGACCTTTTCATACATGAAAGGCAAGGGATTGGATTAGGAGTGCTTACTCAAAAGTTTGGAAATGCCAGAAGTCCTGTGGTCTATTTTTCTGAACAGTTTTAGTATTGTCTAAAATACTACCCAAAGATGGCCAGTATGCCCAAGGGCTATAGCCGCCACCTGTGACATTCTCAGAGAAGCCCAAAAATTCACTTTTAGGACAGCCCACCACTGTGCAAATGCCACACTACGTACTGCCTTTGTTAGAACAGAAAGGTGGACATTGGCTCACCACCAGATGGTTAAGTAAATGTCAAGCTATTCTCCTAGATAATCCTAACATCACTATGAAAGCTTCTGCTAGTTTAAACCTGGCTACCTTTCTGCCAAGTGGGAAAGGGGAACTTGTGCCTGACTGTATACAAATAATTGATGAAGTCTATTCCAGCCAACCGGATTTAGTCGACCAACTTTAGATGTACATGGATGGAAGCAGCTTCATGGAGCAAGGACTTCAAAAAGCCGGGTATGCAGTGGTAGCTCTACAGACAGTACTGGAGAGTGGGGCCCTTTCACCCGGTATGTCTGCATAATGGGCAGAACTTATTGCACTCACCAGAGCTTTACATCTGGGAAAGGGACAGCGAATAAACATATATAAGAGTCTAAGTATGCCTTTAATACAGTTCATGCTCATGGAGCCATGTGGAAAGAAAGAGGATTCTTAATATCTAGTAAAAAAGAAATTAAACATGCAGACGTAATCTTAGCCTTATTAGAAGCAGTAATGTTGCAGTAATGTTGCCTAAAGCAGTTGCCATAATACATTGCTACAGTCATCAGAAAGGAGAAGTGGACTCTATAAAAGGCAACTGAGGCCTTGCAGATGCCACTGCCTGCAGCCACATTCCTCCATCTGCCACCACAGTGAACCCCACCGTGTTCTTCAACATCGCTGCAACAGCGAGCCCTTGGGCCACGTCTCCTTCACGCTGTTTTCAGATAAAGTTCAAAAGACAGCAGAAAACTTTCATGCTCTGAGCAATGGGGAGAAAGGATTTGGTTATAAGGGTTCCTGTTATTCCTGGGTTTATGTGCCAGGGTGGTGACTTCACTCACCATAATGGCACTGATGGCAAGTCCATCTATGGGCAGAAGTTTGATGATGAGAACTTCATCCTGAAGCATAGGGGTCCTGGTCTCTTGTCCATGGCTAATGCTGGACCCAACACAAATGTTTCCCAGTTTCTCATCCGCACTGCTCAGAGAGAGTGGTGGGATGGAAGCACGTGGTCTTTGGCAAGGTGGAAGAGAGCATGAACATTGTGGAAGCCACGGAGCGCTTCGGGTCCAGGAATGGCAAGACCAGAGAGAAGGTCACCATTGCCGACTGTGGACAAGCCTAATAAATTTGATTTGTGTTTTGTCTTAACCACCAGACCCTTCCTTCTGTAGCTCAGCAGAGCATCCCACCTCCCCTGGTCTGCTCACAGTATCCTATCATTGTGCTCTCGCTGCCGTTCTTTGGGTTCTACATTATCCTCCCCCTTCCAAGTCTACCTGGATTGCAGACTAAAGTTTATGATTATGAAGTAAAAAATTAAATAACAACAAGAACAAAGGTAATTGACTAGCAGGAAGCAGGAGCAGCAGCCAAATTAAAACCTCCATCCTCGTCATTGGTACTTTCTCTGATACCAGAGAAGAGACTAAAAGTTATTAGACTACTCCCGACATGCATTTGTGGCATATCCTTGTTTTGTATCTCTGCTATAGTATAGCCCAAGGAACTGACATGTCAAGCACAAATGTTTTTTACAATGGACACAGTCCTGTGCAGCTTCTATGAATCAATCAGATTGATGGTATGTGGCCTATTACCTATGTCTAGTGTTTCCGGATGACCCCTCTCCCTCCCCAGGAACTCACTAGAAGGAACTAAAAAAATTAATTAAAAAGATGCAAGAACAAAAAGGGATTCTAGTTACCATAAACATCACTAATGCAGATCCAAAGAAATGGCCGATTAATTTAGAAACCCCAGGATATCAAATTTCTTTTTCTTATAGTATATCAGTGGAGAGAGCCATTGAACATGCAAAACGTTTAGACAATAAGGCTGAGCACTTAACCATTAGAGAAAAAGAGGGGCACTGCCAACTTTGAGACAGCATGATATGGCTAACACTTGGGTATAGTAGATTAAGCCAGACAGCCCTCTCTGTTGGGAACCATGGAACCATTCCCAACAACATAATCCCTTCAATACAAGGAAAATGGGATGGCTGCCTCCACAGCAATGTCTCCAAAACATAATATTACAGGAAAGTGACTGGTTTGGTACAGATTGGGTTAATAAACTGTATGTTTGCTGGGTGGCTCCAAACAGAACTCAGTGGTTATGCAGCACCAACTTATGGCCCTGGTGGCCCCCCAGGTTGGACAGGCAGATGCACTTAAGGACTATCCTAGGCTCAAAGAAGTATTCATAAAACTTTACTATCAGGAGCAAATCTACCTTTATTAAAAGCTTGATGAGCCCAATTGGTATTTCACTGGTATGATCACCTAGCTGCTATATCTCTGCCTCCATTAGACATAGAGGATGTCATACTTAGGATAGCAGTATTGAACAGCTTTACACAACAAGCCTTAAATGATAGCCTCAACAATATATCTCTTTTAAATACTGAAATGACTTTAATGTGTAAAGCAGTGTTACAAAACTGAGTGGCTCTAGATGTCTTGACAGCTTCACAAGGAGGGACATGTGCTATAATAAAAACTGAATACCTATATACCTGATGAATCAGATAATGTAACTCAAGTATTAGAACATATGAAAAGTCAAATTAATGCAATAGACACTGGCTCCACCTCTTTCAGCGTATTTGATTTATTTAGCTGGCTTCCCACAGGAATAGGATTTGGTTTTAGTCAATATTACAAGCAAAACTAATGCTATTACTATTAAAGATTATAAGCATACGTATCTTTAAAACTTGTCTCTGTATTTTATCCCAGCCTTGCTGCAACAAAGTTACAGAAAAAAGCATTAATGCTTTGCCTGTTTGAAACCATTATGGACCCCAGAAGAGCCATGATCTTTTAACCCAATCTTGTTGGTGAGATCGTTGATTAAATTATTTCCATGAAGATGTGACCCCACCCATTCCAGGTGGGTCTTGATTAGTTCACTGGAGTACTTAAGAGAGCTCAAGAGCTAACACAGATGCTGATGCTTGGAGATGCAGACAGAAGGACGTTTGGAGTTGTTAAGCTAAGAGATGAAGCCCAGAATTTGCCCCAGAGAAGCTAAGGGAGGATCCCTAGATGCTTAAAGAGAAACACCCTGGGAGAAAGAAGCAAGGATGCACAGGGCCTGAGAGAGAGGAGCAAAGACAGAAGCCCAGACACATTTCGGTAAAAGCCATTTTGAAACACAACCTGGGAGCAAGGGACCAGCAGTTGCCAGTCATGTGCCTTCCCAGTTGACAGAAGTGACCCAGACACCAACAGCTGTTCTCAGTGAAGGTGTCCTCTTGTTGATGGTATTTTGCATAACAGCAGCATTAGCAAACTGGAACAATACTCCAACCAAAACCCGAAGTTGAGGAATATGTGCAACTACAATCTAAGAAGTTTCATTCCTTCAAACCCTAGGGTTGGTGTCCCTTTGCAGCAGGAAGAAATCAGAGCAGTCATTGTTGAGAAGGGGAAATGAATGAAAACAAATGGTGGGAATTGTAAACAAGAAATTAAGAATTAACAAATGTTTAACAAATTATTATATAGATATTTTTCTTTCTATATTGTAGAATAGGCAGAAGTTAATACCTGAAATTACTGAAACTCAACTAGTCTCACTCTTGTTTATACTTACTATTATAATGGTCATTCTAGCCTAGTCTCAGCCCTGTGTAGATTACTATTGTAATGGTAATAGCTCCACCCCCCCCTTGTTGGAATCCATTAAAACCCTGATCTCCTTAGACTTGAGGAGACAGATTTTGGGGCCAAGAGACCATCTGATCTCCTGCTCCATACATAGCATTACACTGTTCCTCTCTTTGAAACCCCATTGTCATAGATTAGCTGCTATGCACATTGGGCAGAGAATCCACCACTTTTGATTGGTATCAAAACCAGAGGAACAAAGGTTCAAATACACAAAACGGCTGTTGCTACCAGCCCCAACCAGAGAAACCAAAGTTCAAATCCCTTTACTAGAAAACACCAAAGAAAGGCCAGAACCTCAGCCAGGGAGAGGGAGGTTCAGAGCTGAGGGGACTCACCAGCAAGAACCCGGGGGCTCCACAGTCAGGTCAGTGGTCACTTTGGATCCCCTTTCTGAAACCATGTGTGCCCGTTTAGATATATTATGTGGGGGCAGATGTTTTTTGTCTTGATTAAGTTGGAACCTTTGCATTATGTTGTTTCCATGGAGATGTGACCCACCCAAATGTAGATGATAACTCTGATTAGATTATTTCCTTGGAGGTGTGACCCTACCCATTCAGCCTGGGCCTTGATTAGTTTACTAGAGCCCTGTAAGCACTCAGACAGAAGGAGCTCAGTGCTACAGCCAAGATAGACGTTTTGGAGATGGCCGTTGAAAGTAGACTTCTGCTAGTCCGGAGTTTGCCCGGGAGAAACTAAGAACACTCCCAGACGCCTAGAGAGGAACATCCTGGGAGAAAGCCATTTTGAAACCAGAACCCCGGAGCAAATGCCAGCCACATGCCTGTGCCTTCCCAGCTGACAGAGGTTTTCCGGACGCCATCGGTGTTCTTCAGAGAAGGTGGCCTATTGTTGATGCTTTTGTTTGGACATTTTTATGGCTTTAGGACTGTAATTTTGTAACCCCTTTTATAAAGGCCAATCCATTTCTGGTATTTTGCACAACAGCAGCATTAGCAAACCTCAACACCGTGTAATGTCAAACAAGAAATAACAAACTAACCTGCAAAAAAAACCAAAGTCATTTATTTGGTGTCTTAGAATTGCAGTTCAGGGGGCACAGATTCAGGTATCAACCCAAATCCTGTCTGGTCTTGGCATTTCCAAGGAGGGGTTTTTAAAGAAAAAGATTAGATAGATTGTGGTTGGTGGATATTTGTGGTACTCTAATAGTCCTTTCAGGTAGAATAGTTAACTGGGTTCTTTTATTTTGTGGTTTGTTTATGGTGTCGGATGTCCTTAGGGTTTAGAGCAACACTGTTCCTTGAGGCTTTGCATACTTTGGCAGTTTGCTATATTTGGCTGAGATCTGCATAAGAGTAACTTCCAGAATGATCTCCTGACTCCATTTTAAATCTCTTAGCCACAGTAACTTTTTTTTTACATTATATAGCTTAAAAGAAGAATATTCTCAAGAGTCTGTTTCTCAAGAACAGTCCCTTGAGAAACTCAATCACAATTTTAAATTCAGGAAGTATCTTCGTTTTCCTGGAGATTTCAATTAATTTTTCCAATTACTTTTAGATAACAATGACACTAGCTTACCATTCTCACTATTGAATGGAAGCAAATGTGACAGTGTTATAGTTTGCATGTTAAGTTAAGGTAAAGAGTATACAATTTTCTTTAAAAAATTGTGTTCATTATACCTTTGTGGAACAGATTTCTCTGTAGAAAATTCAGGCATGTGACTAAGTAGTACCAAGGATGTGTACTGAAGGAGAGATAGGTAAATGACATCATGTATTTAATAATTACATATTCATTTTATATGACTATTGCCTGTGTTTGAAGTTTAATCAAATTAGATTTCTTTCCAATTAACAGGGAAAGTACAGGCCACCCCACCAGAGCTCCCCTCTGGCAACATTCTTGTCTCTGAAGAGAAGGGAGGTCAAGGCAGACACTGTTAATTTTTCAATAGGGAAGAGGAGAGACGAAAACTCGATCGAAGGAAGCTGTATTGTCCAGTTGTGCACAGGTGGGCTGGAGCTTAAGATGGCGACAGCCCCAAGCAAGGGTACAGGAAGGTTTATATAGGAAGGTTGGAGGGAAGTTCTTTGTCCAGGGATGGGGAGCTTGCAGGCAGTTTCTCAGTGGCTACTTTCGGGAAGGGGGTAGCTGGCAAGTTTCCATTGGCTGGTTTGAGAGCTGGGAGCTTGAGGAGTGGGGACTTGGGAGTTTGAAATTTTAAATGTTATTGGAAACTTGCAGAATTCCTGAGGGTGGGAGGCAGTGGCTCATTGCAGACATGTAGAGTTCCTAGGGCAGGTGGAGGGGGTGGGTACTGCATAACCTACACCAGCCCACAAGACAAGGACCAAGGAGGACTTGACGGCAGTATTCCCCAAAGCCTTGGCTGGTGGGAGAAAAGGGATGGGATTAGTATTTTGAAATAATGGAAACCAATTGCAGTCTGTGGACATAATTTTAATCATATAAATCCCATGGTTTAGAGATTCATTTTACTTAGCAAATTTAATTTGTGGAGATATAAATTATTGTAAGTGACTTGGTGATCATTGTTGGATTTTAGGCTGTAAATTGTTTTGTTAATTATTCTAATTTGGGGTACAGAGTAAGATTGAGCCCATGATCCTGGAGAATCTGAATTACATATAATCTAAACACATGCCCCCCAAAGGATAGCTGAATTGACAGGGGAATATTAACTTTGGCACATTCTAAATTTTTCATTATGGAGTTTCAATTTTCTTTATTGTTTATGTGAACAAGTTACAGGGCTTGGTAATAGATGGTTGGGAATTGATTTAAAACTTTTAAGTATAAAATTCCAAACATACACAAGTAGAAAAAATTGTGTAATAAAATTTTATGCACATATTACCCAGCTTTAACAATTATCCACGTTTTGTCAATTTTTATTTCATCTACTTCCTTCACTTTCCTTGACAGATTTTTAAAGCCAAACCCAGACATTATGTCATTTCAACCATAAATACATCAATATGCATCTTTAACTAATAAGGATACTTAAAAAAAAAACGTAACCACCATGTCATTATCAAACTTAATATAATTAATTCCTTCAGCACATCTAATCTCTGGTTGTTTATTGGTTTCCTCAAATCAGAATCCAAACAAGGGTCATACATTGCAATTAGTCATTATGCCTCTGGGCTGGTTTGAATCCATTATGCCCCCACAAAAGCCATGTTCTTTACTGCAGACTTGTGGTGGAAGACTTATTAGTCTTGATTAGGATGGAAATGTTTGATTGAATGTTTCCATGGAGATGTGACCCACTCAACCGTGGGTGACAGCTCTGGTTGAATTATTTCCACAGAGATGTGGACCCTGCCCATTCAGGGTGGGTCTTGATTTAATCCCTGGAGTCCTATAAAAGCTCACAAGCAGAGGGAGCTCAGAACAGCTGAGAGGGACATTTTGGAGAAAAGCTAAGAGCTAACACAGACGCTGACGCTTGGAGATGCTTGGAGATGCAGACAGAAGGACACTTGGAGATGCTAAGCTAAGAGATGAAGGCAAGAGTTTGCCAGAGAAGCTAAGAAAGGACCCCCAGATGCTTAGAGAGAAACACTCTGGGAGAAGAAGCAAGGATGCTGAGAGAAGTGAAGACAGAAGCCCAGAGACATTTTGAAGAAAGACATTTTGAAATACAACCTGGGAGTAAAAGACCAGCAGATGCCAGCCATGAGCCTTCCCGGCTGACAGGAGTCTGGACGCAATCGGCCTTCCTTCAGTAAAGGTATCTTCTTGTTGATGCCTTAGTTTGGACACTCTTAGGGCCTTGGAACTGTAAAATTGTAACCAAATAAATCCTCCTCATAAAAGCCAATTTATTTCTGGTATTTTGCATAACGGCAGCATTAGCAAATTGGAACAGCCCTTAAGTCACTTTTATTCCATAACAGTCTCTTCTTCCTTCCCATCCCCACTTTTTTTTTTTTTTAAATGACTTGACTTAGAGAAACCAGGTTACATGTCATAAAATGTCCTGCCTTCTGGATTTGGCTGGTTGTGTCCTTAAGATGTTGTTTTTCTATTTCTTCTATATCCTGTGTTTCCTGTAAACTGGTAGTTAGCTCTAAAGTCTTGATTGTATTCGAGTGCATTATTTTTGGCAAGAATTCTTCCTAGGAATCCCTCTCATCAAGAAGCTCATTCTGTCTTGTCATAACATGATTGATGATGCCAGGATTGATCGATGGAATCAGATGATGTCAGCCTGATCCCTCCAACAACCTATGGCTCCTGCCTCATGGTTTTAGCCTTCACTGAGGATCGTTGCCTGGAGCCATAAGTTCGTGAAGGTTTGCCAAGAAGATTGATTTCTAATTGTATAATTCTTCCTGCCCCTTACTAACTGGAATTCTATCAAGAACTTGCCCTTATCAGTTTTGTGGTTTCCCTAAAATAGTTTGTATAGGAAAAGGAACCTATGAGGGTGGTTCCTGTGAACTTTTTTTTCCTTTGGTAACTTTTATTTCGAAATAATGTTAGAGTTACAGAAAGTTATAAGAATAGTACAAAGAAATCCCATAGAGCCTTCACCCAGATTCCCAATTGCTAGCATTTTGCCAAATTTTCTTTATCATTTTCTCTCTTTCATGTATAAATAACAAATTATATATATATATATTGTTTAACCATTTGTGAGTGAATTGTAGGTATGGTGCCCCTTTATCCTTAAGTGTTCTACTCTATATGTCCAAGAATAAAGACATACTTAAATAATCATGGAACAATGATCAATATCAGAAAAATAACATTGATACATTACTACTCTATGACCTTACTCATATGGCAGTGGTCCAGGGCCTGGGCCCCCTCCTAAACAGGAATGAAGCCCCAAGGATGTAATAGCCTGCTTGGCCAGGACAAAGGTCAAGAAAGAAAACAATCTCCCTGGAGGGAGTGGAATGTAATCATGGATGTAAAATAGCACTGATAGCATCTTAGTCTTAAACATTAATTTTAGTAGAACATCAGGCTTTAAGACCCTTTAATGATTATACTAAAGGCCCAATGTCCTCATACCATGTGGAATGTCTTTGTTCTAAAATCATGCATATATTTCCCCTTGTACTCCTGCCCCTCTGGAGCGCTACCCCTCCGGACCATATTAGAGTTCAAGCCAAGTCTCCACCGGAGACTCCCTCCTGTTTGTAAGTCCTAATAAATCTGTGTCTACTTCAGTGCCTGCTGTGGTTTTCAGTGTCGCAATGGCACCAACTTGTGCGCTTCATGAACTCGGTATGGGCCCGAACACATATTTTGCCAGTTGTCCCCACACAGTCCTTTATGAAAAAAAGAAGTTCTTGTTCAGGAGCCAATCCAAGACTAAACATTGCGTTTCATTCTCCTACCCCTTAAGTCTCTTTTAATCTGGAACAGCTCCTCAATCTCTTTGTCTTTCATGACCTTGACATTTTTGAAGAGTACAAGCAAGTGATGTAGTAGATTCTGTGAACATTTAACGTAGCATGA
Organism: Choloepus didactylus; assembly: GCF_015220235.1. NCBI lineage: Eukaryota > Metazoa > Chordata > Mammalia > Pilosa > Megalonychidae > Choloepus > Choloepus didactylus. The sequence continues at coordinate 70,983,745 of NC_051324.1, read as the reverse complement.
TTAGCATTTGATAGCTTCCTTGACTTTTTCTTTTCTTTCCTCTTCCTTACTTTTTGGCAAAAGAAAATGTCCCAAGCTTGTTTGTACATTCCCTCTTCCCAACTCTAATCAGCCACTTCTCCAAAGATCCCTGGTATCTTCTAGTGAGAAATGGTATTTAGATATGAGAACTGAATTTCAATGACACTGCCATTGATTGGGATGAGACGTGAGCAGGGAGTGTAGGGTGAATGGGTAGTAATTAGCTGGAGCAAGACTGGATTTCTAACTGGCGATTTCAACTTTTCCAAGTCAGTTTTTCTGATAACTAGGCAAGGAAAACATATGAACCTCAGTACTTGACTGGGTTAGTCCAATATAATGCCAGAGTTTTCCCACAGGTGTTTTCTTTTTTCAATTCAGTTTCACTGAGATATATTCATATATCCTATAATCATCCACAGTGTACAATCAGTTGTTCACAGTACCATTATAGTTGTGCATTCATCACCAAAATCAATTTTTGAACATTTTCATTACTCAAAAAAATAAATAAATAAAAATAAGAATAATGATACAACTAAAGAACACCCAAAACATCCCATCCCCCATCTCCTCTATTATTCATTTAATTTTTGTTCCCATTTTTCTACTCATCTGTCCAAACACTGGACAAAGGGAGTGTGAGCCACAAGGTTTTTACAATCACAGGGTCACACTGTGTAAGCTACATAGTTATACAATCATCTTCAAGAATCAAGGCTACTGGGTTACAGTTCAACACTTTCAGGTATTTCCTTCTAGCTATTCCAATACTCTAAAAACTAAAAGGGATATCCATATAATGCATAAGAATAACCTCCAGAATGACCTCTCAGCTCTATTTGAAATCTCTCAGCCACTGAAACTTCATTTTGTTTCATTTCTCTTCCTCCTTTTGGTCAAGAAGACTTTCTCAATCCCACAATGCAGGGTCCAGGCTCAGCCCCAGGAGTCACTTCCTACATACGGGGGAGGGCAGGGACTTTACCTGCCAAGTTCCACAGGTTTTTAAATGATTTTATTTCATTTTATTTTATGGCTTGGGAGGTTCATTTAATTTATTCTTATCTAATATTTGTTATTGACTTACATTAGTCACTGGTAGTGCATTCTCAAAACTGGTTTATCAGGGGCTTGTCAAAGGAGTGTCAACAGAAGGCGAATGAACAAAGCTGAATTCAGGTTAGGAGTTAGGCGATAAATTGCAGTGCCCCAGAGGGCTTGCTTTGTCCCAGGCCACCCTGTGCGGCTGCTTACCTTCAGAGACAATTGTTCTTGGCAGAATCGTTCCTGCTGTGGACGAATGAATGAACGTAGGTCAGAAGGGCTACAGATTAATGGGGCATGGCTGTCCTCACTATCGGTTATCCTTCCTTTTATTTTTGTGAATTCCCTAAGAGAACAAACTTCTTAAGTAGGAAGCAATCCTGGGTCCTGAATCCCTACTGCTACGCTTGTCCCTGGGAACTCCCGGGGAAACGGGAACTCAGAAGTCAAAGGACAAGAACAGGTGTGCCTAGCATCGTGGTGCTAAGGAGCCTGCACACTTGGCTTCTGAATTTTCCAGAAGAGTATCAGGAAGTGCTTTAGGGCTGTCTGAGAAGAGGGCCTGAGGCAGAGCTGGATTGGGAACATCAAGGGAGAGGGGGAAATGTAGTCCTGACAAGAATCTAAGTGCATTGTTTTATTAAGAAGCTTCAACTCATTGGACTATGACATGTTACGATTTTCTATTTTCTAATCTCTGCTTTCAACTATTCTGTGCCAAAGCTCCCTTTTCTATCTCTTAGTAATCTCTGGAGCAGATCCAGTCACTTTAGGCTGGTAAAACCCTGAGCAGTCCTGTTTCCAACTCCAATTGCATATCTGAGTCAGGGCTTCCTCACACCCTCTCTCCAAAGCATGGCTCCTGGGAGAATGGGGAGAAGGGGGCCTGGTTTGCCCTCTCCTCCAAGGCGTGGCAGCCAAGCTTCCCTGGTTTCAAGAGCAGGAAATGGAAGTGGTGAGGGGTGGGCCAGTAGAGACCTTTTAATTTAATCGGCTGGATGTCCAAGGTGGGCGGTCCCCAGTCTGGCTGGATTTAGTTCTGTCTGCTACTGCTGGTATCTGGGGATAGAGTGGTCTCTGCCTAGATGTCAGCATCCCCTGGCCTCCTCCATCACTAGGCCTACAATCACGTAGCCCCTCTTGTTCTCGGCTCTGAGTCTTAGCCATTAGCCATCGTACTGGAACAACAGGAAAAATCCCACTCAGCCCTTTGGCATTTGTGACGAAGAAGCTGGGTTCTGGCCACACCAAAGCTGGTGCCCCTTCTCATGATTTCAAACACCTTTTCTCATGGGTTATGGCGGTACGTTGTCTCTCACTTAGACTCTTGGGTGTTGCTTTTTTTGGGGAAGTCCAGCATTTCCATATTCCAGGATACAAGTCTGCCTGAGGGTCTTGTTTTTGAATTTATTGGACCCTGGGAAGAAGATACATTAGTAAAAATTCAAATATTAGTAAATGTATGCTGATATTTTAAGTCTAGAGAAATAGTTCCAGGCAGTATTACCTTCTTATTAAGCGTGGCTGGAATGGGATGCCCGAAGGAATCCCTCTTCTCTCTCATAGGCACCCCCCTAGGTTAGAGGCCCTATCGTTTATAAAACTATGCCAGATAAAGCCCCTTATTTACTTTTGTGGGTTGAATTGTTCCCCCAGGAAGATCTGTTGAAGTCCTAAACTGAGGTACCTGTGATTTTGACCTTATTTGGAAACAGGTCTTGCAGACGTAATTGATTAGTTAAGAGGCGTTACACTGGATTGGAGTGAGCCCTTAATCCAATATGACTGGTGTCCTTATAAGAAAAGCAAAATCCAGACATAGAAACAGAGGGAAGACGGTCATGTGAAGACGGAAGCAGAGATTAGCTTTATGCTCCACAAACTGAAGCAAACCCCAAGGATTGCCAGCAACTGCCAGAGTCCAGGAAGAGGCAAGGAAGGATCCCCTCCAGGGACCTCAGAGGGTGCTTGGCCCTGCCGACACCCTGACTTTGGACCTCTGGCCTCTGGAACTGTGGGACAATACATTTCTGAGGTTCTAAGCCCCCCAGTGTGTGGCACTTTGTTACAGCATCCTAGGAAACAAAAGCACTTGACTTTTTATTTTCTCTTGAGTCCTTATTAAGAATCTAGATACAAGAAAGTTTAGTATAACTTGAAAAGAATCCTGGAAAGTACCAGATGCATGGAATGACAATGTTACAGCAGATAAATGAAGTGGAATTTCAGTCTTGGAGAAAATTTTTGGTGTTCACCTTAATAATAGGCCCAGAAAGCTTTAGTTTGTTCTTTTCCCAAGCCCTTTTCCTGAACTAGGTTGAGCATTCTTTCGCTAATATCTAAAGTTGGGGTTAGAAATGAGTATCTGATATTACCATGTGTTTCTGTTTTCATTCAACTGATTTTACAAATATTTATTAAATGCCTACTGGGCACTGGCAACTTGCTAAGGGATGGACCTCAAGGAGCTCACTGTGAAGTGGAGAGAGAAACAAATCAACAAAGACACGCAATAAACTTTATTGCTAGACTCTTGGTATGATGTGTACCAGTGGGTACAAAGGTCAGAGAGGTCAGTGCCAATCAGGGTATAGAGGGACTTGGCTTAATTCAGTTTCATTAAACAACACAAGAACTAGCCAACTCCAGAAGCTGCAGGGGCTCTCTCTGTCACCTGAGCACAAGGCCTCATCTAATCTACAATTAAGGCAAGGCACTGAATAGCAGCCATAGCAGAGTTCCAGGAATGACTGTTAAAGCACTTAAGTTCCGCTTGGTTTCTCCTGCTATAGTGTTTTCCACACCTGTGTGCTAGAGTAAGCTCCGGGGGATGAAAGGAGCTGATACACAGCATTTCTCCCCTATGCTTAAAAGCTGTGTGAGCTGAGCCTCACATACGCCTGCGGAACTAGTTGGCCTCAAAGGCCATGGTCCAACTGGCTCCCCTTACAGATGATGAAACTAAGCCTCAGTCAGCTCTGCGGCAGTACAGCGTGGGGCTCAACACTGCAGGCACTGAGCCCAGACTGCCTGAGTTCAATTCTTGGCTGTGCCACTTCCAAGCCGAGTGCCCTTGGGCAAGTTACTGTGTGCCTCGGTCTCTTGATCTGTAAAATGGGGGTTTAACAGTCACTACTTCACTGGGATGTTATGAAGAATGACAGGTAAGTGCTTAGTTAGAATAGGTCCTTAGTTATTATTATTATTATGAACACCAATTAGTGATTTGCTCAAGGTTGTATAGCTCAATAGTGGCAAGCATAATGGGGAAGGTGCACTTTGCATTGCTGGCACATCCCACTTATGCCAGTTAGAGCCTCCAGCTGCAGAAAAACAGCTTTCCCAACTGGAGGAAGGGAGAGAACTGCCCAAGGGGCATTGGACTTTTATTCCCAAAGACATCCGAAGGTCCTGACTGTATGATCTGGCAAAGACTTGCCTTTAGTGGGGCCAGTTATGCGATTGGTTAATAAAGGTCTGCACTGTAAAACAACCACGTAAGAGATGGAATTAAACGTGTGTTTCTGAGAGCCAAGACTGTGAAAACTTCAAAAAATCTTCCTTTAGATACAGAGCAAAGATCTGATTAACTTCTGGCTGCTGTGCCATTTTAGCCTGTTCTGAATTAGATCAGTGCTCTAATACACACAAATGTCAGGCCCCAGGAAAAGAGTCTGACATATAGAAGGAATGTCTGATCCACAAGCCTTGCTGCTTATCTCATAAACACCAGGTGTGCCATAAACTAAGGGTTGAAGGCTGTTTTAGGAATCCCAGTCACAGTGGCACCTAGACTCCAGGGGGCAGACAAGGCAAGATCAGATACCCCCACAAAGATGAATGACCACAAACAAGCCAAAAGGCCTGCTTCTTCCACATGGATAATATGGTGCACATCAAAGAAGAGTAGTGTGTTAGAACCCTAGTAACCAGTCAGCAGAAACTGATGAGCACTCACCCAGTCGAGGCCCAGAACACACTCAGCAGGACCCTTCCCCCCCCAACACCCAACGTGGGTTTTTCCTTTAAAAAATGCTGCTCTCAGATAGAGGGCCGGAGCCGTTTTTCATTTCTTTCTTTTCTGATGGCTCTCACCTGCTTTCTTCTGCTTTCTTCCTCTAATAAACCTTAAGCTCTCTACTTAAACCATGACTCGCTGTGTTTGTGTGGATTCTTGAATGGCTCTGAACCTAACAACAAACACACCACCAACAACAAAAAACAGCAAAAGAACAAAGATCAACAATGACAAACCCAGGGGTGCTTGAATTCAGCTGAGCAGGTTGCACTCAACAGGTGAGAATGAGCTTGGAGGCTGGCAGGCAATGAGAAAGCCTTCAGGGTGCTTCAGTATTTAATTCTATTTCCAATTCTATGACACAGGCATGAAAGAAACTGCAAGTAATTAGTTTGCTTCTTTTCATGGACCTGTTTATTTAAATAGAGTATTCACCTGGCAAATAGTTACATAAGGGAAGATGGTAGAAAACCTGAAAAAAGAACTTGTCTTTTTATTTGATTGGGTGGAAATAATGCTTTGCAGCTGCTCTTCAGAAGCTGACACACCCACACTCACCCTCCCTAAGTCAATACCCAAGGAGGCAAACGGCCCTTCTTGTCATCTTTGGCTACTTTCACAGGCTGGGTGACTCAGGGAATAGGGCCAAAGACAATCTTCAACAAGACGACAATCAGTCATTACTATAGTTTGTGGCCCTAGAGGCAAAATGAAAGGGGAACTTTTGAAAACACACCAAATCGTTTACATCTCCTTAAAAAACAGTGAGGGGTTTCCTCAAAATGTTAAACATAGAATTACCATCTGACCCTGCAATTCCACTCCTAGTTATACACTCCAAAGAACTGAAAGCAGGACTCAAACTGATACATGTTCACCGATGTCCACAGCAGCACTATTCACAATAGCTAAAAGGTGGGGGAAAAACCCAAGCGTCCATCATCAGATGGATGGATAAACAAAACGTGGTATATTCATATTCATATAGTGGACTATTACTCGGTCATGAAAAGGAATTAAGTTCTGATTCATGAGACAACATGGTTGAATCCTGAAGACATCATGCTGAGTGAAATAAGCCAGACACATGATTCCACTTATATAAAATATCTAGAATAAACAAATTCCTAGAGATAGGAAGTAGATTAGAGGTTATCAGGGACTGGGGGAGGAGGGAATGGGGACTTATTGCTTAATGGGGACTGAGTTTCTGTTTGGGATGATGTAAACGTTTTGGTAATGGATGGTGGTTATGGTTGCACAACACTGTAAATATAATTAATGCCACTGAATTGTATATTTAAAATGCTTAAAATGGCAAATTTTATGTTATATGTATATCTTACAACAATTAAAAAAATAAAAACAGTAAGAAAGTGGGCATGTCCATATTAACAGAAAGGTAGGGACAACAAAACACATTTTCAGAAAGAATTTGGGTTTTTTTGAAATGTCATGTTCTATTCTATGAGTATTTTCTCTTTTTTTCTTAATTTTTTTGTTAGAGAAGTTGTAGAAAGTATAGAAAAATCATGCAGAAAGTACCGAGTTCCCATATACCCCCCTCACATACACAGTTCTCCCTATTATTAGCATTTTGCATGTGTGATAACTTTGTTCCAATTTGTGAAACAATATTATTAACTATAAGCCATAGTTGACATTAGGGTTCACTCTTTATGTTGTACAATTCTATTGTTTGTTTATTTTTTAATTCCAGTAACACATCTACAACCTAAAATTTCCCATTGTAACCACTTGCAAGTATACAATTCTGTGGTGTTAATTACATTCACAATGTTCCACCATCACCACCATCAGTTACCAATATTTTCCATCATCTCAAACACAAACTCTGCACCCATTAAGCATTAACACCCATTCCCCACTCCCACTTAGTTCCTGGTAACCTATATTCTAATTTCTAACTCTACTAATTTGCATATTCTAATTATTTCGTATAAGTGAGATCATACAATATTCATTCCTTTGTGTCTGGCTTATTTCTCTCAACATTATATCTTCCAGGTTCATCCATGTTGTCACATGTACAGAACTTCATTCTTCTTTACAGCTGAATAATACTATATTGTACAGATACACTTTGTTTATCCATTTACTTTTTGAGGGACACTTGGGTTGTGTCCATCTTTTGGCAGTTGTGATTAATGCTGCTATGAACATCGATGTACAAACATCTATTAGAGTCCCTACTTTCAGTTCTTATGGGTGTATGCCTAGAAGTGGAATTGTCAGATAACATGATATTTCTATACTTAACTTTCTGAGCAACTGTCAAACTGTTTTCCACAGTGGCTGTGCCAATTACATTCCCACCAACATGTACAAGGGTTCCTATTTCTCCACAGCCTCCCCAATACTTGTAATGTTCTGTTTTTTTGTTTTTTGTTGTTTTTTTTTAAATAGCAGTCATTCTAGTGGGTGTGAAGTGGCTCTCATTGTGGTCTGATTTCTAGTTCCCTGATGGCTAATGATATTGAGCGTAGTTGCATGTGCTTTTGGCCGTTTGTATATCTGATTTGTAGAAATGCCTATTCCAGTCTTTCGCCCATTTTTAAATTGGGTTGTTTGTCTTTTTGTTGTTGAGTTGTAGGAGATTTTTATATATTCTGGATATTAAATCCTAAACCAATATATGGTTTCCAAATATTTTCTCCCATTCTGTAGGTTGTCTTTTCACTTTCTTGATAATATCCTTTGATACATAAAAGTTTTGAATTTTGATGACATCCCATTTATTTTTTTCTTTTGTTGCTTTTTTTTTCTTTTGGTGTGCAGTCTAAGAAACCATTACCTAACACAAGGTCCTGAAGATGTTTCCCTATGTTTTCTTCTAGGAGTTTTATAATTTTTGTTTTTATATTTAGTCTTTGATACATTTTGAGTTAATCTGATATTTTAACATTATTAAAATAGACATCATGGTAAGAGCATAATATCAGACTTCCTTGCTTTTAATTTTTCTTGTCTAGCATTCCTTTTATTTCTAAACATGGTGATTCAAAGGCACCATCTTGTTTTCTGTGCGCAGGCCCAATAAAGAAAGGCCGTAACAGACACCGGTCCTCTCCCTTTCCCCCACCTCTCGTCCTGAGGCTGAGGGAACCTTTCAGGTTGAGATGAGGAGAATTCCTTCGGGACAAAAAGGAGAGCCTGCCCTGCCTCTAGCTTAAGTTGAGAAAACATACCATTTAAAAGCTAGATCCTTGTTATTTATTCTTGTTTTTACCAATTTCTTTTTAGGCTTTTTCAGTATTTTTGGAACTTTTTTTACAAAAACGATGTCTTACTTTAAAAAGAAAAAACTATACAATTACTTCCATTGAGAAGATGGGGGGACCCAGGTCAGTCAAGAGTGCTCACCAAATAAATGCCTCTAACGAAGCTACCAGAGAATGTGGCCTTTGCAGCTCATAAACCCACACATCCAAGGAACAGCCCGATGCTCAGGGTGAGAAAATAAGAAATATGCAGAGCCACTATTGAAACAGAGGAGGGGGATGCATTTGTATGTTAGAGATGACTTGGCAAAGATGACCACCACTGTGCAAAAGGCCAAAGAGCCGAAGACGTGTATCCTGAAGGGGGATCAGGGACTGGGGTTCAGATGTTTACACCCTTATTAAGAGCCAAGCATGGTTACCCTGAGGTGGCCGCACTGTCTGTCTGTTCAGGCCAGCCCCTTGCTTTGCCCTCACTCTTTGTTCTCTTTGTTTGGAGCTAGGCACATTCAAAGCCTTGCTCTATTGTTGCAGAAACCACAGGTTACCGCCTACATTAACTTGTCTTTGTTAGTCCATATCTTCATTAACATTTTTTTTTTCACTCTTCTAGGACAGCCAAATGGTTTGAGTGCTCATTACAAGAACTTCTGGAAAGAACCATCAACTCTTCAGCGAAAAGCATCAGCAGATCATTTGTGCTCTAAGACTCTTTGAATCCCGCACCTTGCTCTTTCCACCAGTTCTGGACTGCTGTATAATGATTCTTACTCAATCCTAATCAAATCCCCACCTAAACCAGACTTCCAATTTTCACTAACTTCCCACCTTACCTTTCCCCACGAGATACTGCTAAAGCTGTCGTGGTGGTGTTCTCTCTCACCAGTGTTGTGAGTTGAACTTATCCTCCAAAAAGATAGGCTGAAGTCCCAACCCTGATAACTGTGACTGTGATCTAATTTGGAAATAGTGTCTTTGCAGGTGTAATCAAGTGGAGATGAAGTCATACGGGAGAGGGGTGGACCCTAAATCCACCGTGACTGGTGTTTATAAGAAGAGGAGAGACACAGAGAACTGCCATGTGAAACTGGAGTGATGCTGCCACAAGCCAAGAAACACCTGGGGTCAGCAGAAGCTGAAAGAGACAAGGAATTGTAGCCAGATTCAGGTTCCTAGGTTCTTGGCCATACTGCGAGAAGGAATTCACGGGCACAGACAGGTTGTGAAAGCAGGAAGAAAATATATTTTCCTCACAAGGAAAGAGGTGGGAGGCGAGAGGCTCTGACAGTGTGGGGCAATCTACTTTTATAGATTTTTGTTCCTTTTGTAATTTTTATTAACTATTTTACAATCCTCCCCTTCTTCCTCCTTGGTAAATGCTTGATTTTATTTATTTTTTTAAGCTTAAGTGTTGAGTTTTAATAAACATATATGCTTATATTGCCCAAACCCATATCAAGGTATGAAATATGAATTTCACACGAGTCCCTTCATTTCTATCCAAGTCAATCCCCACCTCTACAAAGACAACCACTGCTCTTATTTTTTTAACCACCATAAAAAACTTTTGCATGTTCTAGAACTTAATATTGGTGAAGTCAAACATTATGTTCTCTGCTAGGTTAAGCTTCTTTCACTCATCATAAGGATGTTTATGTATATATGGTTCATTCTTTCTATAACTTAGTAGTATCCAATTGTATGAATTACCATAGATTGTTTATGTATTTTTCTATTGCTGAAAACCTGGACTTTTCCAGTTTGGGGTTATTTACAAATATGTTATGACCACACCTATAGATATTGTTTTTATAGGGTTTTTCTATAAAAAAATCTTAGACTGCACACCAAAAGAAAAAAAAAGCAACAAAAGAATGAAAGCAACAAAAGAAAAAAATAAATGGGATGTCATCAAAATTCAAAACTTTTATGTATCAAAGGATATTATCAAGAAAGTGAAAAGACAACCTACAGAATGGGAGAAAATATTTGGAAACCATATATTGGTTTAGGATTTAATATCCAGAATATATAAAAATCTCCTACAACTCAACAACAAAAAGACAAACAACCCAATTTAAAAATGGGCAAAAGACTGGAATAGGCATTTCTACAAATCAGATATTTGGAGATAAATGCTTTCCATTATTTATTGGGAGTCTAAGGACCATGGGAAATTTACCCATGTTCACACAACAAGTCCAAGGAGATCCAGGAAAGTATCTGACAGCAATGATTTGTGCCACTGCTGTGGTCTTTTTTTTTTTTTTTTTAACAGTTCTAATCACACACCAGACATTCCCTCCTAAGTAAACAATCAAAGGCTCCCAGTATAATCACATAGTTATGCATTCACTACCACAATCTATATGAGGACATTTCCACTTCTTCTGCAAAGAAAGAGGAAGAGGAGAAAAGAGAACAAGGAAAAAAGGAAAAGAAGAAAAAATGAGAAAAAAAGAGAAGAAAAAGTAAGATAAAATACAATTTTAAAAAGTCAGAGAATACCACCAATGCCAAGAATCCCATACCCCTCCCTTATATTCCCCTCTTTAGACATTTAGCTTTGGTATATCTCCTTTGTTACACTTAATGGAAGCATATTACAATGTTACTGTTAACTATAGACTCTAGTTTGCATTGATTGTATTTTTCCCCAATACCATCCCATTTTCAACACCTTGCAAAGTTGACTTCATTTGTTCTCCCTCATGTAAAAAAATCCTTACATTTGTACATTTAATCACAATCATTGACCACTCTAGGTTTCACTAAGTTATACCGTCCCAGTCTTTATCATTTTCTTTCCCTCTGGTGTCATACATACCCCTAACTTTTCTCTTTCGTCTGTACTCACAGTCATCTTTGTTCAGGTACTTACAATATTGTGCTACCATTACACAGTATTGTGCTATCCATTTCTGAATCTATACACTCAATCCTCTTGAACATTCTATACTCCTTCAGCATCAAATGTCCCATCTCTACCCTCCTTCTATCTCCTGATAGCTTCATTTCTACACTCTTCTCCATACCTCTCGCTCCTGTCTTTACCTTTCTGTCTGTAGCAGGCCCTTTAGTATTTCTTGTAGAGGAGGTCTCCTGTTCACAAACTCTCTCAGTGTCTGTTTATCTGTAAATGTTTTAAACTCTCCCTCATTTTTGAAGGACAGTTTTGCCAATATAGGATTCTTGGTTGGCAGTTTTCTCTTTCAGTATCTTCAATATATCAAACCACTGCCTTCTCACCATCAAGGTTTCTGCTACGAGATCCACACTTAGTCTTATTGAGCTTCCCTTGTATGTGATGGATTGCTTTTTTCATGCTGCTTTCAGAATTTTCTCTTTGTCTTTGACGTTTGAAAATCTGATTAGTAAGTGTCTTGGAGTAGGTCTGTTTGGATCAATTCTGTTTGGGGTATGCTGCACTTCTTGGACCTGTAATTTTATGTCTTTCATAAGAGTTGGGAAATTTTCATTGATTCTTTCTTCTATTATTCTTTCTGCCCCTTTTCCCTTCTCTTCTCCTTCTGGGACAGCTATACATGTATATTTGTTCACCTCATGTTCTCATTCAGTTCCCTGAGAGCCTGCTCATATTTTTCCATTCTTTTCCCTATCTGTTCTTTTGTGTATAGGACTTTGGATGTCCTCTCCTTTAGTTCATTGATCCTTTCTTCTGCCTCTCCAAGTCTGCTGTTGTATGTCTCCATTGTGTTTTTCATCTCTTCTATTGTGACTTTAATTCTCATAAGTTCTACTATTTGTTTTTTCAAGTTTACAAATTCTGCCTTATGGTCACCCAGTGTCTTCTTTATATCCGTCATCTCTTTTTTCACATTGATTTGATTAACAAGATTTGTTTGAACATCTTTAATTAGTTGTTTCAACTCCTGAATTTCGGTTAAGGTGTTAGCTTGTTCCTTTGACTGGGCCACATCTTCATGTTTTCTGATGTGGCTCATGATTTTTTACTGTCTAAGCATCTGATTTTCTTGATTTATTTATTCTGGAGGTTGTTTCTCTCTTTTGCCTAGCATTTTCTTGTTGATTGTCTTTGATCTCTATCTTTTCTTTTCTACTCTTGCTGGCCAGTTGTCAGATTGACTCTGGTCCCCAGTCTTTCCCCCAAATCAGGCATCCACTGTGACCTGCCACAGGGATAGGAAGTGGGCACCAGGAACCCCAGCAGTTTCACTATGTGTGGTAATACAAATCTGCTGGCTTCCAGTGGTGTTCTGTTTTCCGCCAACCAGCAAGACCTGGGTTTGTTTTAGAGCCCTGCTTTAACAGTTGGGACTTCGTATTTCTCAGCCAAAGCAGGGCTGGGTTTCCATACAGGGCATGTAGACCAGCTCCTGTGGTCCTAAGAAAGGGTCTGGAGCATGTTTTTTAAAAAAAATGTTTCAATTCCCTTGTACCTTCCTCACCGTCCAGCAGATGGGACTGTTTAGTACCTTAATCGTCCTCAGAAGATGCTTTGCCTCCGAGCACAGGCTGCATCTATACAGGTGACCTGAAACTGTGGGATTCTTATGCCCTCACTTTGCTGGCCACAATCTGGCTCATGTGGGTCCCCACCTGTGGCAAAGTACAGCTGACCCCGTACTCTGGCCATGCCCAAAGCAAGGAAACATCCGTTGGCTGCTGCGTCCCTCAAGGGTGGGGGTAGAGTTTTTAGACCCAGGGCTGGAAACACAGTCTCTGTCCATATTTTCTCAGTCTCTTTGTCCCTCACTGACCTGGGTCTTGAATTGTCCTCCCCTGTCCCCTGGGTCTTCAAATAGTGGGGGTATGTCTCACTGCTGTGAGAGGTTTTATAGTCTGTGTCTGTGGTGGGAGGGGTCCCATCTGCTGATTCTGTGACTTTCCCAAGCTGAGACCAAGTGAGGGGCAGGAGAGAGGACTGGCGGGTTTGGGACAGAATATTCCTACCTGATATTTCTTTTCTTTCTTCAATTTGTCATTTGCAGGGTCTTTCTCCAGTCTATATCCTCCTCCAGAGTTTCGAACAATTCAGAATTGTCCTTTTTTTTTTTTTCATTGAATCTCTGAAGAGAAGTTTTCAGTAGCTGTTTAAGTTGCCATGTTGATTATATCACTCCAAAGCTTGATTTCAGATGACTCACTCAGGTAGGTCCTTTGCTGTTTATTGCTGTTCTTCCCAGAGATATCTTTCTCCTTGTGGTCTGACTGCTCTCTATTCTAACCCTGCTCAGAAGGATTCTCCCCTGCAGCCCTCAGAGGAAACAGAATACTGCTGACACCTTGATCTTGAACTTTTGGCCTCCAGAACTGTGAGAGAATAAATTTCCATTCTTTTAATTTTAATCCAGCCGTATTATTATTGTTTTTTTAATTAGAGAAGTTGTAGGTTTCCAGAAAAGTCATGCAGAAACTACAATATTCCCATAAATCCCTGTGTCAATTTGGATGTATCTTGTCCTCCAAAACACCATGTTCTTTAATGCAATCTTTTGGGGCAGACGTGTTAGTGTTGATTAGGTCAGAATCTTTCAATTACATTGTTTCCATGGAGATGTGACTCAATCTACTGTGGGCAAAATGTTTGATTGAATTATGTGCATGCAGATAAGGACCCTGCCCATTCAGGGTGGGTCTTGATTTAATCACTGGAGTCCTATAAAAGAGCTCACAAACAGAAGGACCTCAGAGCAGCTATGAGTGACATTTTGGAGAGCAACTGAGAGAGACATTTTGGAGACAGCCATTGAAAGCAGATTTAATGCTAGACCAGAGTTTGCTCTGGGGAAGCTAAGAGAGGACAAAATGCCCCAAGAGCAACATTTTGAAGAACACACAGGAGCTGAGACTGGAGCTGGAACACAACCCGGGATCAGCAGATGCCAGCCACGAGCCTTCCCAGCTTCCAGAGATTTTCTGGACACCATTGGCCTGCCTTCGGTGAAGGTATACTTGTGTTGATGCCTTAATTTGGACATTTTCAAGGCCTTCAGACTGTGAATTTGTAACCAAATAAACCCTCTTTATAAAAGCCAATTGATTTCTGGTATTTTGCATAATGGCAGCATTAGCAAACCGGAAAACCCCCCTATTGTTGACATTTTGCATTAATATAGTACCTTTATTACAACTGATGAAATAATATTAAAATAGTACTACTAACTATAGTCCATAGTTTGCATTAGGTGTATTTTTCCAATATACCATCCTATTATTAACACCTTGTATTAGTGTTGTATATTTGCTATAATTCATGAAAGATTGTCCTTATACTTGTACTATTAACCCCAGTCCATCATCCACAACAGGGTTCACTGTGTTATACATTCCCATGTTTATCTTCTAACTTTCATTCTAGTGACATACATGACCCAAAACTTCCCCTTTCAACCACATTCACAAACATAATTCAGCACTGTTAATTACACTCATAATGATGTGCTACCATCGCCACCATCTTTTTCCAAACCTTTAAAATCAACCTAAAAAGAAATTCTGTACAAATTAAGCATAAATTCCACCTTCTCTACACCCAATCTATCCCCTGGTAACCCATATTCTAGATTCTAGCTCTATGAGTTTACTTATTCATATCAGTGAGATCACACAATATTTGTGCCTGGCTTATTTCACTGAGCATAATGTCCTCAAGGTTCTTCATTCCTTTTTATGGCTGAGTAATATTTCATTGTGTGTTGTTCCAGTTTGCTAAAGCTGCTGTTATGCAAAATACCAGAATGGACTGGCTTTTGTAAAGGCGATTTATTAGGTCAGAAATTTACAGTTCTATGGCCATAAAAATGTCCAAACTAAGGCATCAACAAGAAGATACCTTCACTGAAGAAAGGCCGATGGCATCCAGAACACCTCTGTCAGCTGAGAAGGTACATGGCTGGCGTCTGCTGGTCCTTTGCTCCCCAGTTCTAGTTTCAGAATGGCTTTCTCCAAAATGTCTCTGGGCTTCTATCTCTCTTAGCTTCCCTGTCTCAGGTCCTGTGGATCCTTGCTTGTTCTCCCAGTGCATTTCTCTCTAAGCTTTTGGGGGTCCTCTCTTAGCTACTCCAGGGCAAACTCTGAGTTTCATCTCTTAGTTGAGCATCTCCAAACATCTTCTGTCTGCATCTCCAGGCTTCTGGGGCTGTGACAGGTCCTGAGCTCTCTTAAGGACTCCAGTAAACTAATCAAGACCCACCTTGAATGGGCAGGATCACACCTCCATGGAAATAATCTAATGAAAAGGTCTCACCCACAGTTGGGTGGGTCACATCTCCATGGAAACAACCTAATCAAAAGATCCTACCCATAATAAGTCTGCACCCTTAAGATTGGATTAAAAGAACATAGCTTTTGTGGGGGCATAATAGAATCAAACCAGCACATATGTACGTACCACATTTTATTTATCCATTCATCAGTTGATGGACACTTGGGTTGTTTCCATCTTTCGGCAATTGTGAATAATGCCACTGTGAACACTGTTTGAGTCCCTGCTTTCAATTTTTCTGGGTATATACCTAGTGACAAGGTTGCTGGGTCTTAAGGTAATTTTATATTTAGCTTCCTGAGGAACTGTCAAACTGTTTTCCATAATGACTGAACCATTTTACATTCCTACTAGCAATGAATGAGTGTTCTTATTTCTCCATATCCTCTCCAACACTAGTGATTTTCTATTTTTCTTAATAGTAGTCATTCTAGTGGGTGTGAAATCATTTCTCATTGTGGTTTTGATTTGCAGTTCCCTAATAGCTAGCAATGTTGAGCATCTTTTCATGTGCTTTTTAGCCATTTATATAACCTCTTTGGAGAATTGTCTATTCAGTCTTTTGCTCATTTGTTATTTCGGTTGTTTGTCTTTTTACTGTTGAGTTATAGAATTTCTTTATACATTCTGTATATTAAACCCTTATCGGACATTGAGTGGGTTGTCTTCTCACTTTTGTGACAAAGTCCTTTGATGTACAAAAGATTTTAATTTTGAGGTGATATCATTTATCTATTTTTTCTTTCAGTACTTGTGCTTTGGGTATGAGATAGGGGTCCTCTTTCATTTTTTTTTTTTTTTTTTGCATATGGATATCCAGTTCTTCTACCACCATTTGTTGAAAAGACTGTTCTTTCCCAATTGAGTGGACCTGGCAGCCTTGTCAAAAATCGATTGGCCACTATGGTCAGTTTGTTCAAACACCACAATTACATGGAACTTTGAATAGGAAGTGAGATATGGTAGGTCTGTATAGGTTAGAGTGAAATAGCAACACATCCCAAAGTAATTTGAGTGGAGAATAAAAATATAGATTCGGGGCCCCCCTGAGGAGCTGGGGGAGGATGCAGAGGTTTTGGACTTCCTCACCTGGATTGTTGCTGATGTTCTCACAAACATTGGGGACTGACAGCTTGACATGCTGAGCCCTCTGTCTTGGGACTTGCCCCTATGAAGGTTGTTACTGCAAAGGAGAGGCTAAAACTGCTTATAATTGTGCCTAAGAGTCTCCCCGAGTGCCTCTTTGTTGCTCAGATGTGGCCCTCTCTCTCTAACTAAGCCACCTAGGTGGATGATCTCACTGCCCTCCCCCCTACATGGGACCTGACTCCCAGGGGTGTAAATCTCCCTGGCAAAGCAGGATATGACTCCTGGGGATGAAACTGGACCTGGCATCATGGGATAGAGAACATCTTCTTGACCAAAAGGGGGATGCGAAATGAAACAAGATAAAGCTTCAGTGACTGAGAGATTTCAAATGGAGTCGAGAGGTCACTCTGGTGGACATTCTTATGCACTATATAGATAATACTCTTTAGGTTTTAATGTATTGGAATAGTTAGAAGTAAATACCTGAAACTACCAAACTCCAACCCAGTAGCCTTGACTCTTGAGGACAATTGTATAACAGTGCAGATTACAAGGGGTGACAGTGTGATTGTGAAAACCTTGTGGATCACACTTCCTTTATCCAGTGTATGGATGGATGAGTAGATAAATGGGGACAAAACCTAAATGAAAAACACGGTGGGATGGGGGGGGATGGTTTGGGTGTCCTTTTTTATTTTTATTTTTTATTCTTATTCTGATTCTTTCTGGTATAAGGAAAATGTTCAGAAGTGGATTAGGGTGATGAATGCACAGCTATATGATGGTAGTTGTGAACAGTTGATTGTATACCTTGGATGACTGTATGGTATATGAATATATCTCAATAAAACTGAATTTTAAAAAAAAGGAAAAAAAATCAATTGGCCATAGGTGTCAGGGTCTATTTCTGAATTCTCAATTCAATTCCATAGATTGATATATCTACTATTGTGCCAGTACCATGCTGTTTTGACTGCTGTAGCTTTGTAATATGCTTTAAAGTCAGGAACTATGATTCCTCCAACTTTGTTCTTTTTCAAGATGTTTTTGGCTATGTGGGGCCCCTTACCCTTCCAAATAAATCTGATAGTTGTCTTTTCCATTTCTGCAAAGTAGGATGCTAGAATTTTGATGGGGATTGCATTGAATCTGTAAGTCATTTTGGACAGGATTGGTATCTTAATGATAGGTAATCTTCCAATACATGAACATGGACTGTCCTTCCATTTATTTAGGTCTTCTTTGATTTCTTTTAGCAATGTTTTGTAGTTTTCTGTGTACAAGTCCTTTACATCCTTAGTTAAATTTATCCCTAGATATTTGAATCTTTTAGTTGCCATTGTAAATGGAATTTTTTTCTTGCTTTCCTCCTCAGCTTGCTCATTACTAGTGCATAGAAACACTAGTGATTTTTGTTGATCTTGTACCCTGCCACTTTGCTGAATTTCTTTAATAGCTCTTTTGTTATAGATTTCAGGACTTTCTATATATAAGATCTTGTCATTTGCAAATAGGGAAAGTTTTACTTCTTCTTTTCCAATTTGGGTGCCTTTTATTTCTTTTGCTTGCCTAGTTGCTCTGGATAGAACTGCCAGTACAAGTTTGAATAACAGTGATGACAGTGGCATTCTTGTCTTGTTCCAGGACTTAGATGGAAAGCTTTCAGTCTTTCACTATGGAGTATGATGTTAGCTGTGGGTTTTTTATATATGTCCTTTATCATGTTGAGGAAGTTTCCTCCTATTCCTATTTTTCTAAGTGTTTTTATCAAGAAAGGATGCTGGATTTTGTGAAATGCCTTGACTGCCTCAACTGAGATGATCATGTGTTTTTTTCCCCTTCATTTTGTTAATGTGTTTTATTTCATTAATTGATTTTCTTATGTTGAACTACCCTTGCATACCTAAGACAAATACCACTTGATCATGGTGTATGATTCTTTTACTGTGCTCTTGGATTTGATTTGCAAGTATTTTGTTGAGGATTTTTGCATCTCTATTCACAAAAGAAATTGTTCTGTTGGCTGTTTTCTCTTCTACAAGTATACAGGTTTTTGTGGGGGCAAAAAATTCAGCTTGCTAGACTGGCATGGCATTAGGTAAGGAATTTGCTTCTGTTATCTCATGCTTAGAGGTAATAGTATATCCAAAAGGATCGATTCCTGAGTTATCTTTAAGGTGGGAACCATTTATATATCAGATAATGTCTGCATTATCAATTGAGGTTTCTTGTAAATCTATTCAGGGGGTTAACAATTGGTCAGTTAAAGCCACAGAGTCAAGAGGAGTATCCTAAGAAATAGGAAGTGAAGTAGCAGATTTAGGTTATGACAAAGAACAAAAGAGACATTGGGAGTGGAAAGTAAGAGAATTTCCCAAGAAGTTAATCTGTTGGTAGAGAGAGGACTTCAACAGAATGAGGGACATAAATAGTTAAAGGAGATCCCTTAATTAGTTCTTCAATTGATTCTAAAAGCTTTGCAGTCACAACAAGGGAGCTCATGCAAGGGGAAAGTCCCCTGGCTTACGCCATCCAGTAGCTGGCTATAATGTCCTATGGTGCTCTCTATACTTTTGTGTAAGGACACCTAAAATATTCCCTTCTCATTCGTGGAAAAAGAGGGAAAAAGGTAATTTGTAATTAGGGTGGCCCAGAATGGGAATGCTGAGTAAACTATGCTTTATTTCCTTCAAGGAATGTTGACTAGTTTCATCCCAAATGAGGGGCTCGATTTGTTTAGTTTTAAACAAGGCATATAAAGGTTGAGCCATCCAACAAAAATTAGGGATCCAATTTCTACTGTATCCTGCAGGGCCTAAAAATCCTCTTGATAGACATTTCGTCTTGGAAGGAGAGAAAGTCTGAATGCTTTGGATTCAGTCGCGGCCCAGGAGGAGGCCCTGGGAGCCAGAGTTAGGGGGCAGAAGGCATGGGGCTCCCGTCAGTCGGCCTGTGGACCCCAGATGGCTTGGAAGAGGAAAAATAGGGTGGTGTTTACATTTTATTTCTTTGACTGAAAGGACAGGAATATGTATGGGACTTAATTCCTTTTCCTGGTCTGTTGAATCTGGTTCTAAGAGTTCCATGTTAATCTCTCCCTTCAGGGAGAAAGATATGTGTACCTGGAATAATCCAAGGAAATCTCTTCCAAGAAGGTGAACTGGGGCAGAGGGGACATAAAAATTGATGAGTGGGGGGAGGAATTAAAGATGATCACAGGTTTGTTGGAGACTCCCACCATTTGAATTGTTTCTGTACTCCAGGGAGGAGGATTAATGAGGATGGTGGGATTTAAGACAGAGAAGGTGGCCCCAGTATCTATTAGAGCCCATATGCCCTCTTTTCAATTATCAGATCTATTTTGCCTGAAGATGTGATGTGGACAATTGGAAAAACCCCTTCCATATCCTAGGGCAGCCCTAGCAGTCACTTGGAAAGGTACCTTGCTTTCTAAGAGGGCAAGGAGAGCATTTGGCTGTTTTCAGATAGTTTTAGTCAGTCTCTTTCTCAATGTCCAGGTTATTTACAGTAATTGTAAGGACCAGTGGCCTGAACCCCAGTTCCCTGGGGGCTTATTTAGCTGCTGTAATTGCAGACTCGTGGTTTGTGCTAATTGTATTTGCACTGTTTTTGCTTGGGAGGATTGCTTCCCTTACCCACAGCCTTTTTAAAGATGTGATCTAATTGATCTGTAAGATTTACTAAATCATTAGGTTCCATTGTGGCCCATTTTAAAATGGGGCTTAGTTCTTCTTAAAGGCTATTAACAAAAGTAGAATTAAATAAGGTAGAAGTGTCATAGTTAATATGGTCAAGATGTGAGAACTGAAAAGTTTTTTCAAGTCTGTTATAATATTCATATATGGATTCATCAGGATTCTGGGTATATTGTTGGATTTTTCTCCAATCAATGATTTGGGGAAGATCTTCAGGTAAGAGCTTATGACCTTATGAAGTTCCTTAGCCAGCTTAAATTCTTCATTTTGTCAGTAGTTCTTCATTTTGAAAGTCATTGAAGGGAGCTTTCCAATTAGCTTTGTCTACCCAGATTTTGGCATGACTTTCATAGCAGTCAGGTAAATTAATAGGTAAAGGTCTGAGTATCCAGGTCATAAGTCTGAATGGTAAGATTGAATTCTTTTGGAAAACCTCCTGGGTCTTCAGTAGGCTTTGGGAAATCTTACCACAATAGCAGGGGAGTTTGGTGAAGCTAGGACAGAAAAGAGGAGGACAGGAGCAGTTTAAGGGAGTCAGGAGTTCTGGATAATTTTCAAGCTTGATAATGTGCTTAGATTAGTCTTTGTTATTCTTTGTTAATTTAGTATTTGTTTCTTGAAGAGAGGCAATTTTGGAATTAGTTCTACATTTGGAAGCTTCCAAGTACCAATTAAAGTAAGTATCCCATTTGGATTGCTTAGTTTTAGAGCCTCTATTTTCTAGTTGAGTGGGCAAGTGTACCAATTCATGCATATCAAAAGGTCTCCATTGTGGCCATTATAATTTAAGATTTTCTCTAGTGCTCCAGGTCCAGTGGGATAAGATCTTACATGAGACCAGGACCATAATTTTTGTACAAGAAGCCAGCTGGTGTGCTAGATGGTGGTGCACCATTAGAGTTCTTAGGAATCAGAGCGCATTCTTTTGGTTAGTTCTGATTGTGAGCAATGCTAAAGCCTCAGTCTGAGGGGAATTGTCTGGGTTTGGGCAAGTGTGGTGTTTTACAGGGTGCCTTTCAAGGGATACCTGCTTTATCTGACAGACACCCTGTGCTCTAGTTGTCCAACCCTTGACCAGGTGTCCCTAGGTGCACGGAAATTGTCTTGACGATGTGTCAATCTAGCCAATTGGTGACCACGTTATCCTTTCACAAGAGTCTTGGTCTTCAGAAGCTGAGGCTTCCCATCAGAAGGTGGTGGGCACTCTAATAGTATTTAAGTGCCCATCCCACGCCCACGAAAATAATTATTTGGTCACTCACAGTCAGAACAGAGGTCAATTTGATTGTTAGGAAGGCGTTGTTACACTGAAAATTGCTCAATACCAAAGCAGGAAATTTTAGTCACTTTCGAGTACTCATCAGATAAGGAAAAGTTCCTGTATTACCAAGAAGGGCAAACACAAAAGAGCCACTGCCACCAGCCCACACATAAAGAACTGAATTCAAATGCCCTTTACCAGAAGTCACCCAAAGAAAGGCCAGAACCTCAACCAAAGAGAGGAAGTTTCGGAGCCAAGAGAGTCACTGATAGGAACCTGGGGCCATTGGGGGGTGGGAGGGGGTGAGGGACAACAGAGCTCAAGGGGCTCTTGCAGGTACCACACTCGAATCCAGTGGCAGTTTTGGAGTCAGGTTGGTGGCCACTTTTGATCCCGTTTCTGACACCATGTAACATCAACCGAGAAATAACAAATTAATCTGCAAGACAACAAAGTCATTTATTTGGTGTCTAGAACTGCAATTTGGGGAGCACAGCTTTAGGTAGCAACCCGAATCTTGTCTGTCTTGGCATTTCCAGGCAAGGGTTTTTAAAGAAGAAGAAGATTAAATAAGTTGTTTGTGGTTGGTGGATATTTGGGGATCTCCAATTGTCCTTCAGGTTAGATAGTTTACCCAGCTCTTTATCTTGTGGCTTGTTTCTGGGGTCCGGATGTTCTTTGGGTTTTGAAGAACATTATTACTTGAGGCTTTGCATACTTGGGCAGTCTGTGATACCTGGCTGAGATTTGCGTACGAGTACAGAATGACCTCCAAACTCCATTTTAAAACTCTTATTCATAGTAACTGTATTTTATTTCCTTTTACAATTACTAGAGATAAAGAGTGACATATTTTAATGTAAAAGGGTCAACCCATCAAGAAGATATATCAGTTACACAATTATAAACATACACGCACCCGACAGCAGAATTCCAAAATGCGTGAAGGAAAACTGACAGGATTGAAGGGAGAAATGAACAATATATCAATAATAGCTGGGAACTAATACTCCACTTTCAGTATTGAATAGAAAAATTAAGCAGAAATCAACAAGGATAGGGAAGACTACAAACCAACTAGACCTTTATAGGAAACTCCATCTAACAACAGCAGAATAACACATTCTTCTCAAATGCACATGGAAATATCTCCAGAATAGATCATATATTGGGCAATAAAACCAACCTCATTAGATCTAAAAGGACTGAAATCATACAAAGTATGTTCTCTGACCACATGGCTATTATGAAAAAGATAGAGAATAAGTTTTGGCAAGAATGTGGAAATTGGAACCCTCATATATTGTTGGTGAGAATGTAAAATAGTGCAGCCACTTTAGAAAACAGTTTGTCTGTTCTTCAAAAGTTTAAACATAGAATTGCCTTTCAACCCAGTAATTACGCTCCTAGAAATTGTTGGGGAATTATAATTAAAAACATAATTTGCTCCCAATGCAGAAAACCTCCCCACAGAGGTAGAAGAGAAAGAAAAATACTTTATTGAATAAGCCTTAAACAGATGCTAATGATTAAAGACAATCTGCTAAAGAGATTCCAGCAATCGAGAGAAAGCGCACCCTTTTTACCTAGCTAAATGGGAAATAACCCATTACATTTATGTTCTCTAGATATTTCTCATAGCTTTAGGATCAGAGGTAGGTTTACAATTTTGTTTCGGTTCCCTCCCTTCCTTCTCTCCCAGTCTGCCCCTCAGCCCTCCAGCCCTCCAGCCCCTGAAGTTATTCTCATCTCTTCCCAGGAAACTGGGAGCTATCTTCCTTGATTACATTTCAAAGAAATGGCTTCCATCCTTGAAGAAACAGTCTTGAGTGGCAAAATTTGCAAGGAGCTTATTATTTTTTTTAATAAGAAATTTTATTTTGAGATAAATTCAAACTTACAGGAACAGTTGCAAAAACAGTACAAACCCCATACACAGAACTCCAGCATACCCCGACCCCCCTCGCCCAATACCCCATCCACCACCTTTAACATCCTGTCACACCATTTCTTTCTTTCTTTCCCTCCCTCCCTCCCTCTCTCCCTCCCTATCATCCATCATCTATTGCTCTGTCTTCTGAACATATGAGAGCAAGCTGACACATCCTTGAAAAAACAATATAATTCACATATACATTTCCCATGAACAAGAACATTGTTTTATGCAATCCCATTAAACGCAGCTAAGAAGTTCAAGAAATTCAACCTTGATACAAAGTTTACATTCTATATTTCCTTTTTTTTTTTCCTTATGTCCCATCTGTGTCCCTTTGAGCCTCCTCTCCTCCATCCTCAGATCCCATCCAGGATCATCCTTGGCATTTAATTGTCATCTATTTAGACTGGCTTTTTTTTTTTTTTTTCAATTATGGAAACATATCTACAGCCTAAATCTTCCCATTCCACCCCCTCCCTAGCATTCCATTAGTGGGATTAATCACATTTAGAATGTTGCAATGCTATCACCTTCCCACCATCCCTGTCTAGAAGTTTCCTGCAAGGGGCTTATTTAACCTTTAAAGAAAGATTTACACACCTTTCAAAGGAGACAGAGAAAGGACTTACAAGTTTTCCATAGTAAATGCTGAAAGGAAAAGGAGGGGCGAGAAAGCCTCTTTGTCATGGTGCACCAGGGAAAATTAATTTTTTTTTCTTTTATATTTCCCCTTAGAGTATCTACATAAGAGAACTGAAAACATATGTCCACACAAAAACTTGTACATGGGACTTGGGACGCGACTCCCAGGAATGAGCCTGGCCCTGGCATTGAAGGATTGAAAATTCCTTGTTGACCAAAAGGGGAAAAGAAAGGTAACAAAATAAGGTTACAGTGGCAAAGAGATTTCAAATAGAGTCAAGAGGCTATTCTGGAGGTTACTCTTATGCAAGCTCCAGCTAGATATCCCAAATGGCCGCAGTATGCCATGCCCTTACCAACAGTAGTCCCCAAATACCTAGGTCCCTATCTGAGATTCTACAAAAGTTTCACTCACTAAATTTATCTCTCAGAAACTTAAATCCACCAGAGTGTTCCTTTGCCAGACAAGTCCTAACACCCAGAGGCAACAGCCTCTTTAGGAACAACAACCAGATGCAGCCGCCTTCCCCATAATGTCAACACCCCTTTATAATATGAACAAGTTAGGGTGGTCACTGCCTAGATGCCCCTGAAAATATAGAAAGTAATTAAACCAGAGGAAGGGGTAGCAACAGACAAGATAGGATTTAACAAAGGATTACAAATACTGAATCTTTATCAAAATATATATATAGTCACAGCCCAAGAGGGCTTTCCCAGCCAAAAGAAGATGCCGGGAACTGTCTGAGACATGAGACTTTATTGGGGAGTTAATTATGGTAGTGAGAAAAAGAGGCACAATCAAATGGCTCTGATGTGGTGGATGCAGAGCTCAGTGAGAAGGAAAGTACTCTGCACTTTGGGGGGCTGATCAAGCCGGTTATAGGGGCTTGAGACAAAGACATTCCAATGGGCATGAGAGCATAGCATGGGAACGGGGGTCTTGTGACACAGAGAAGAATCGATTGCAGTCAGCAGGGAAGAGGGGAGACTTGTAGGTCATCTTGTAGCTAATAGTGTCTCAGGGAGTTCAGGAAGGAGGTAAGCTAGAGATTAACATTTGGCGCAGGAGGCTTGGTTTTACAAGGGGGGTTGGTTAAACCTTAACTGATCTAGGTCATGCAAGCCGCTGTGTGCACAGTCTTCAAGGCCCATAGGGAAGGCCCTGGGCCCGGGGCTCCTACATATATATTTTTAGATGTTAGGCTATTAGAATAGCTAGAAGGAAATAACGAAATGGTGAAACTGTAATCCATAACATTCTTTGAAATTTGTGCTATCGCTACTCATTAAATTGTACTCTGAAAGTTATCAGCTTTTTATTTTCACAATGAGGAAATAACTGAAACTATGGAACTGTAACCCATAACATTCTTTGAAATTACCTATATAACTACTTGTTAAATCATACTTTGAAAGTTCTCACCTTTCTGTATATGTCATATATCACAATAAGGAAATAACTGAAACTGTGGAACTGTAACCCATAACATTCTTTGAAATTTGCTCTCTACTTGATATTAAATCGTACTTTGAAAGTTAACACTGTTCTGTATATATGTTAAATTTCACAATAAAAATGTATTTAAAAAGAAAATTTGTACTTGAATGTTCACAGAATCATTATTCATAATAGCCCCAAATGTCCATCAACTGATGAATGAGTAAACACAATGCAGTATATTCATACAATGGAATATCATTATTCAGCAATAAAAAGGAATGAAGTCAATTGCCAAAAGATGGGAACAATCCAAGTGTCCATCAACAGATGAATGGCTGAACAAAATGTGGTATAAACATATGATGGAACATTACCCAGCAGTAAGAAGGAATGAGGTCCTGAAACATGTGACAACATGGATGAATTTTTTTAATTAAATTCAGTTTTCTTGAGATATATTCACATACCATGCAATTGTCCATGTGTACAATCAACTGTTCACAGTACCATCATATAGTTATGCATCTATCACCCCAATCTATTTTTGAACATTTTCCTTGCACCAGAAAGAATCAGAATAAGAATAAAAAATAAAAGTAAAAAAGGACACCCAAATCATCCCCCCATCCCACCCTATTTTTCATTTAGTTTTTGACCCCATTTTTCTACTCAACCATTCATACACTGGCCAAAGGGAGTGCGATCCACAAGATTTTCACACACTGTCACCCCTTGTAAGCTACACTGTTATGCAATCGTCTTCAAGAGTCAAGGCTACTGGGTCGGAGTTTGACAGTTTCAGGTATTTACTTCTAGCTATTCCAATACATTAAAACCTAAAAAGTGTTATCTATATAGTGTGTAAGAATGTCCACCAGAGTGACCTCTTGACTCCATTTGAAATCTCTCAGCCACTGAAACTTTATTTCGTTTCATTTCACATCCCCCTTTTGGTCAAGAAGATGTTCTCAATCCCACGATGTTGGGTCCAGGCTCATCCCTGGGAGTCATATCCCTTGTTGCCAGGGAGATTTACACCTCTGGGAGTCAGGTCCCACGTAGGGGGAGGGCAGTGAGATCACCTGCCAAGGTGGCTTAGCTAGAGAGAGAGGCCACATCTGAGCAACAAAGAGGCATTCGGGGGAGATTCTTAGGCACAATTATAAGCAAGTGTAGCCTCTCCTTTGCGGTAATGAGCTTCATAAGGGCAAGTCCCATGATAGAGGGCTCAGCATACCAAGACGTCAGTCCTCACATGGATGAATTTTGAGGACATAATGCTGAATGAGATAAGTTAGACACAAAAGGACAGATATTGTATGATTTCACTAATAGGAAATAACTAGAATATGTAAACTCAGAGTCTTAAAATGTAGACTATAGGGTACCTAAAGATAGACAGAAGCTGGAGAAGAGGGAGCAGTTACATAATATGTTACCTAATATGTTAACGAGGTTGAACTTAATGTTTGGGAGTGGGTAGAGGTTATGGTAGCTCGTTATTGGGATTATAAATAATAGTGCCATATTGTAGGTGAATTTGGTTTAAAGGGGTTGTTTAGAGTCATGTATGTCCCTGAGTAACACTACAAATATAAATAAGTTCTTTCATGAACTACTACAAATGTACAACCCCTGTAATAGAGGGGTATATGGGAAAAATTACCTATTGCAAGCTATGGACTATAGTTAACAGTAATACCTTAATATTCTTTCATCGACAGTAACAGGTGTACCACACCAATACTAGGGGTCAATAATTGGGGTGGGTGGGTAAGGGATATGGGGTGTTTTAGGTTGTCTTTTTTGGTGTCTTTCTGATATTTTTTTATTTTTGGAGCAATGAAAATGGTCTAAAATTGAGTGTGATGATTGCACAACTAAGTGATGATATTGTGAGACACTGACTACTTTGGATGGAATATATGGTATATGTGAATATATCTCAATAAAATCTGCAGATTAAAAAAAAAAAAGGAATGAAGTTCTGTTACATGCTACAGCATGGATGACCTCTGAAAACATTAGGCTGAGTGAAAGAAGCCAGCCACAAAAGTTGACATATTGACATATTTTATGATTCCACATATATGAAATGCCCAGAAGAGATCAATTCATAGAGATAGAAAGTAGATTAGTGTCTGCCTCCAGTTGGGAGAGGAAGGGAGGGAGCTGGGGGAGGGGAAGTGGAGTACTACTGATGGGATCAAGGGTTCTTTTGGAGATGATTAAAGTTTCTAAAATTAGATTACAGTAATGTACACTAAAATTCCTTGAGTTATACACTTAAATGGGTGAAACATTTAGTATATAAACTACATCTCAATAAAATGAAGTAAAAATGAAGTTAGGGATGAGTGGTACAGAAAACAGAATTTAAAAAGTCAGGACATACAAGGGGGGAATTGAATACAGTTTCCCACGATTTCCTAGTTGACTTCCAGAAAGTGTGAACCTCATCCCACACAATCCAGCAATCTTCTTAGTCATCAAGTGTATTTTACTGCTTGATGTCAAAGGAAATCCAATGGCTGACACTTTTCAAGAATATCAATCCTAGAGCAATTCCAAGACATTCTGTAGAAAAAAAATGCTCTGCTTCCATGGAAAAGTATGTGTTGTCTAGAGGATACCCCTGCAATTTAGCTGATTTTAGCCTTTCATTATCTTTGAGTTATTTTACAATTCTATAAATAGCAGATATTTGACAGACATGCAAAATCTTTCCTGTCTAGTAGGTTCAAATTCAAGCAACTTCCCTCTTCCCGGAGGAAAACCAGTTTTACCCTCATTTTTAATTTATTTTAATATTCCTTTATGCCATATTAATTTGTGCTTCTGCATTTTTCTTTTGGACCAGGTGTCACATCTGCTTGGTTCCCTCATATGTAGAATAATATCTTTAACGCCCGTTCATGTCTCATATCTATATGTATAATATGTTCTTATTTATAGGCTTTTTCTAAAAATTATCTTGCAACGGCCCTTTTCTCAAACATCCTGTTGGCTAATGTAAAAAGGAACTAACATCAAAAGCTTTTGTTGCCAAGTATGGGAATTGTGATGACATTTGAAAAACCATTTGAAAATCCGTTTACACTAAAACGTATTTCTTTCCGTCTCCCATTCTGCACACACACACCCTCCAGCAGCATTGGGCTGGAACGTGAGAACCAGGAAACCAGAGCTCAGGCTTACCCTGTGCCATCAGCTGGCCTCCAGATTTCCAAGTTCTACCTACCCCTAATGTGGCGAGGGGCACAGGTTGTTTACAGGAGCTCAGTTTGCACCCAGGAAGTCGAAACCAGATCTCTGTGCTCTGTGGACTCAGAGGGAACACTGACAGTGCCTTCCTGAGATCAGAGGGTGAGATGAAAGAGATACTCCATTTTTTGAAACCAACAGTGTGGTTAAGAAACTGTTCTTCCCGCTGTGCGCTTCATTTGCCTAGCCTTGTAACAGGCACCAGGGAGTGGGATAATTACACACAGTGGCAAGTACGTAGGAGAAACTCAATGTAAGAGTGAGTGGGGTCAGTTAGGGCGAAGAGTCATGACTCGGCACAGATCTATTCAGAAAATGTTTACAGAGTCGATGATGAGCATGATCAGAGAGAGAGAGAGAGAATATGAATCAGTACTAAGAGGTTTTCCTCCTCCCCAGCCCATTCCCTAGAGTACCACCATGAGTTGCGGAGTATGGAATAGGGTAAAGGAAGCCACCAGCTGTCTGTATTACTCTCAGATACTCAGAAGCATGTTCTTACCGCTCTCATCCCCCCTGGGGAGATGGTTTAAGCATTTACTGGTGTGTGCCACGGGTGAAGACCAAGGACTCGGGTACAGAGTTGGAAGCTGCGCCTCAGGAGGGACGCCAACGGCCCAAGTGGTGATGTGATGAGTGAGCCCAGGTCCCAAACCTTCGGTGCCCCACTCTTCTAAGCTGCACCTCTCCCGCCTCTACTGTTTGTAATAACCCAAAGTACTTCATGGAGGACTGCTGTTCTGAATTCTCTAATCTTTCTACAACAGCCTTGATATTGTTCCTCTGAGTTATGTTTTTCCCAAGAGTTGTGTGTTCTTCTATGATTGTCCTTTCTTCTCCTCTTCTCCAAATTCAAACCATCCCTCAACATTCAAAACAAATCCCCAAAAGTCTTTGTTCTAGTTTGCTAATGCTGCCAGAATGCAAAACACCAGAAATGGATTGGCTTTTATAAAAGGGGGTTTATTTGGTTACACAGTTACAGTCTTAAGGCCATAAAGTGTCCAAGGTAACACATCAGCAATCAGGTACCTTCACTGGAGGATGGCCAATGGTGTTCGGAAAACCTCTGTTAGCTGGGAAGGCACGTGGCTGGCATCTGCTCCAAAGTTCTGGTTTCATAATGGCTTTCTCCCAGGATGTTCCTCTCTAGGCTTCAGCTCCTCAAAAAATGTCACCCTTAGTTGCACTTGGGGTATTTGTCCTCTCTTAGCTTCTCCAGAGCAAAAGTCTACTTTCAATGGCCATCTTCAAACTGTCTCTCATCTGCAGCTCCTGTGCTTTCTTCAAAGTGTCCCTCTTGGCTGAAGCTCCTCTTCAAAACATCACTCACAGCTGCACCGAGTTCCTTCTGTTTGTCAGCTCATTTATATGGCTCCACTGATCAAGGCCCACCCTGAATGGGTGGGGCCATGCCTCCATGGAAATATGTCATCAGAGTTATCACCCACAGTTGGGTAGGGCACATTTCCATGCAAATCTAATCAACACCGATAACATCTGCCCACACAAGATTACATCAAAGATAACTGCATTTGGGGGGACACAATACAAACTGGCACAGGTGCCCACCATGAACCAGACCCTTTACATGGTGGTCTCGTGGTGTCTTTAAAATAATCCCACGAGGTAGACATCTCTGCTTTTCCCACTCTGTGGATGAGCCTCCTGAGGCACAGGAAGGTGAAATCACTTACCCAAGGTCACAGCAGAAAAGGAGCCGATCGCAGTACTCTGTGGGAAGGTCACAACATGTATGTTCTTTGCACCATATTCTGTTAAGTACACTGAGAACCCCTGATACCTGTAAATTGGTTCTCAACATTGGAATCACCTGGGAAGCTTAAAAAAATCCCAATGCTTGGACCCCACCCCAGTTTGGGGCACAGCCTGGGCACTGAGAATTTTTAAAGCTTCTCAGGTGATTCTAACATGCCCTCAAGGTTGAGAGGTGTGGCTCTAAATACCTTGGCAATGAGATGTCCTTGTCAGCTGGAAAACAACCCACAGTGGCACCAGTAACAAAAGGAGCACAGCCTAGATTTGGATCCAGGCAGTCGGACCCCAGGGCCGAGGCTCCTCCCCGTCCCCCAGAGTGGGAGATTCCACACTGCTCTCACGCTGGATTACCCACTGCGGCTCCAGTGCACAGCTGCACGACGGTCACGAAGGGAAATATTGCTAGGGGCTCAAACCCAAATGGGGTGTCTGTATTTAGGCTCTTGTAGTCCATGCCCTTGTCCAGGGTTCCCAAGGGTTTGGAACCCGATTGTGGTGGTTTGAAGCTGTTAGTCACCCCAGAAAAGGCCACGTTCTTTTCATCCATTCCTGTTGTCGGTGGGACCTTTTGGTTATGTTATTTCAATCGAGATGTGACCCACCTTATTCAAGGTGGGTCTTAATCCTTTATTGGAGCCCTTTAAGAGAGGATAAAAGACATACAGAAGCAGGGATGAAATAGAAACACCCGGAGATTCTAAGAGAAGACCCGTAGAAGCTGGGAGAGGAGGTCACTGAAGACAGAAGCCAAAAGCAACGAAACCTGGCAGAGAAGGACCAGCAGATGCCAGCCACGAGCCTTTCCATGTGACAGAGGTGTCCC
Source organism: Choloepus didactylus (assembly GCF_015220235.1). Taxonomy (NCBI): domain Eukaryota; kingdom Metazoa; phylum Chordata; class Mammalia; order Pilosa; family Megalonychidae; genus Choloepus; species Choloepus didactylus. The sequence goes on along the minus strand of NC_051324.1, from coordinate 70,952,214 downwards.
AGATGCCAGCAGCCTTTCTTCAGAGAAGGTATTCTCCTGTTGATGCCTTATTTTGGACATTTTCTCAGCCTTAGAACTGTAAATTCTAAGTTAATAAATCCCCATTGTAAAAGCCAAGCCATTTTTGACATATTGCATTCTGGCAGCTGGAGCAAACTGAAACACCAATGAAAGGGAGGTTTTGTGTAATATATGTAATCCCCATAAAGTTCTACCCTCAGAAATTGGCTTCAGAGCCAAAGAAAAGGAAGATAAACGTGTTTGAACAAAAGGAGTCTCTCTTCCTTCAAGCCACGCCAGCCTATAAGCCTTCATAAAGCAGCAAAGGCGGGTCCTCCTTTCCCTGGCAAACACTCAGCCTTTACCAGTGTCTCCGTGTTATGACAAAGGGTGTGAGGAACCTGAGCCGTGAAACTACCTGCCGTCTGCATCAAAGCACCCGGATTTGCAGAAATTTTCTGCAGAGCCTCACCACCACCATGAGGGCCTGCCTGCGGAGACTCGGTCGCTTGGGCCAGGCAGTCCAGTGGCCCTTGCTCTGGGCTTTGCTGCTCTTCTTCCTCTTCGTTGTGCCTTCCTTCATTAAGGAGCCCAAAACGAAGCCTTCCAGGTGAGTTCATGGCCTTCCTGCAGGTCCTCCTGTTTCACTGGAGGAAATTGAGAAAGGATAGCCCAGGGGGGACCCGAGAAGCCCAAGGGGCCTCTGCATCCCAGGAGGGCTATCTGAGGTGGCCCAGGGGCCCTGAACAGGGAGGAAGTGGAGGCAGGGGCTCGAGAACCAGTGGACTAGGTCTCCAGAGGCAGAGAGAGAAAGCAAAACTAGTTTCCCCTCTGGGGCTGTGAGTCATAAGAGCAGCTTTGGGTTAGTTCTCACCTGCCATTCCCTGTGTCCTAAAGCAAAAGATTTATCCAGGATATGCCACTCATTTCAAAGTCACATGCACCGTAAAACTTTAGCCTGTTAAATGGGAGCCCTCCCACTTAGGGAGGCAGCTTAACTTCTGGGGCCCAGCTGATCTTTCCAGAGGGCCTTGTAGACCCATAAAATAAACACATCTCCGCGTGAGAGACCCCTCTCTTTCCAGCCTTAATTTTTTAATATATGATTTTGTCACCCTGTTCTTAAAATTTGAAAGTAATACCTGCTCTCATAAAGTTAAAAAAAAAACTACTGAAAGGTGAAGTAAGACGTGAGGGTCTCCTCATTGCACCCCTTAACACTTGGATGTACATTTACTTATTATTATCGTAGCTAATAATTCTACAGCACTGTGTGCCAGGCACTATTCTAAATGCTTTGCATACATCAATTCATTTAATTCTCATTATTGTGACACTACTGAGACACAGAGAGTTTAAGTCACCTGATGTCACACCTCTAGTAAGGAGCAGGGTTAGGATCCAAACCCAGGCATTTTGGTTCCACAGCCTGTGCTCATTACCTTTATGCTATTCAAGCCCTTACAACACACACACACACACACACACACACACACACACACACACACACACACCCCACATCTACGATAATATGCTCTACAAGTTGACTTTTTCCATCAATACTATATCATGGCCATCCTTCCGTGTTGGCACATCTGGATTTGCTCCCTTCTTTTTAATGGCAGCATAGCAATCTCTAGAAGAGATATAGTTTTTTAACCATTCCTACGGATTACCACCTGGGTTGCCACTCGTTTTTCATATTTTTTACCTTTGTGCACTTGTGTAAGTACTACTGTAAATAGATTTCCAGAAATGGAATTGCTAAGACAATGGCTATGTTCACATTAAATTGTTGATGGACACCTCAAATTGTCTTCTGGAAAGGCTATTGTGACACTGGATATCATTAATGTTTTTAAGGTTTACTTACCTGATGGGCAAAAGTATGTTTCTCTCTTTAAAAATTTGCATTTCTCAGATGACTGGTGAACCTGAGGATCCTTACAAGTTTATTAACCACTTGTATTTTTTCTGTGAATCACCTGTTCATATCTTTTGCTCATTTTATTAAATTTTTTATGTTTTGGTATAAATATGTATTTCGTACTTTTATATAGATTTGTATAGATTTTGGGGGGTTTTTTTTGTTTTTGTTTATTAGGAATATTAATCCTTTTCTATCATGTATGTTACAATATTTCAAATACTCTCTCCAGCTTGATACTTGTGTATTTGATTTACTATGTTTACGGTCTTATTTAATACAGACAAAATGTGTCTATCCTTTCCTTTATGCCACTGGGTTTTGCAGAAATTTTAGGAAGGCCTGTCCCACTCCAAAATTATACAAATTTTCTACTATCTTTTCTACTAATATCTAATAGTTTGGTACTTTTAGCTTAGCTAAACCCATCTGAAATTTATTTTTGACTGCGGTGTGAATATGGATTTTTACTTGTTGGAACTCAGTCTAGCTGAAGAAAGAAGCTGAGGGAGGGAGAGAAGCTCGGAGGTATCAGTGTTCCTGGTGAGCCACTCCGGGGGTGCAAGGGGGCTGCAGGACCCTCACCCACAGAGCTGGGGTGCCTCTGTCTCCTCCCCCAGCAGCTGCCGTATTCCCGGGCTTAAGGAGGAGATGGAAACAGACTGGTGCCTGCTTCTGGTCTAGGAATTTCTGAAGCCTGGAGGGCACTGGGTGCTGCACCTGCAGTAACATACTGGGAAGAAGGTGGGAACCACACTGCCCCGTCCTAGTTCTTCACGGCCCCAGGAGGCTGCGGAAGAGGAGCTCGGCACTTCCTGTGCTTCCATGGACGAACCAGAGCCTAGAACTGCCCACTTAGCTGCTGGGGCCAAGTTAATGGACACCCAACATGGAAAACTGCTTGGGGACACTGAATGCTGTCGGGGCAGTGAGACTCGTGGTCCCAGGTGGGATCTTCCCACGGGGAGAACCCTGCCCAGGAAAACCACAACCACTGACCACGCAGAGACCATCGTGTCGCAGTGGCCCCAGCATCAGACAGAAGCTGGCCGAACCTTAGAATGAGCAGGGACCCCCCCACCTCACCCCAGACAAGTGGTCATGAAGTAATAATACTAGGCCTTGGAAAGGGAGGGGCTTTCTCAGTGCCTGACCATGATTCTTGGAGTCCCTTCCCTCCCACGCCCCCCAGCTCCCCAGCTCCAGCATGCCCCCTCCCCAGCTCCAGCATGCCCCCTCCCCAGCTCCAGCATGCCCCCTCCCCAGCTCCAGCATGTCTCCTCCCCAGCTCCAGCATGCCCTATCCCCAGCTCCAGCATGCCCCCTCCCCGGCAGCCAGGGTCTTAGCTCTAGCCTGGCTGAGCCAGAAAAAGAAGAGCCTTGAATCAGATAGGGCACCTGGAGCTTTAAACTGGGTTACAGTGAATTTGTGTGTGTGTGTGTTTTAATCTTTCTCATAATTTTTTAGACTGTTTTAATAATTAAAAGTGGCTGCACCATGGATGATTGTATGGTGTGTGAATGTATTTCAATAAAACTGAATTGAAAAGAAAAAAAAGTGGCTGCAAAGTTATGGAATCTGCCAAGACACTGTTAAGTGATAGGAAAGGAGCACAAGTTGAGGCGGCTCGGTAAACTATAGACAAAATTTAAGTTCCAGAACAAATCATAGAGACAGTGAGTGCCGTGAGAGTAGAGCGGTCCCTGGAGAGAAGGGTTTTGTGTCTGCTGAAGGCTTCATAGAGACCCTGGAAGCTTGAGAGACAGGCCTGGCTTGGGTGGGTATTTAGGGAACAGAAAATAGCATAGACAAGGAAGCAGACCTAAAATAAGGGTGTCATCTCGGCTGAGCCACGGGAGATCTTGACTCGCAGGAACGAAGGGCTTAGTTTGGGGAGCAGAGAAAGGGCATTTCAGAAGGGTAGGGCCAGAGGGTTGCTGCAAAAGGCTTTCGGACAGGGTGGTGGCCTCGTGAAAGGGGCATTTGAAGACGATTAGCCTGTCAGAGTGAACAGGACAGATAGAAGGAAGAGTGACTGCTCTCGGGCCGGATCAGCAGAGGCAACCATGAGTGAGGACAAGACACAGTCCCCAAACAGACTATCCTGGCGAAAAGTGAGGGGTTCGAGGGCGACTCTGGCCACTGAAACAAGGTGAAGAGGATCTGGCCTAAGATTGTGACAGTGAGAACAGGAAGCAGCAGAAAACCAAAAAACCAAGGGATGTTTTGAAGGAGGCACGTGCAAGACAGAGAGAGGACTGAATTTAAGCTTCAGAGGTTGGTGGGGGGCTCACCTTTTCCCACACTGCTATCTGGGCAGAGGATGATAGTCAAACCAGGAATTAAATGGAGTTGTAAAATGTCGACATCATCTATCGTGGACCACGTTTATGACAGCCGTTATCAGGGTGGCTTTTGCATGTTTATGACATGTCATCATGATTTCAGAGCTGCCAAAGAGTTCCAAATAATAACCTGTGTTCTCTCCTTCATGCTTTATTTCTGATCTTCACAATTATTGTCCAAGATAAGTATTATTCTTTTTGAAAAACGAAAACTCTGAGGTTCAAAAAAGCCAAGTGTCTTGCCTGATTCCACTCAGCCAGGAAGTAGCAAACTGAAAATTTGAACCTAGGGAATTTGGCTCTAAAACCTATGTCCACTCTCCAGGGACATAAACTGACATGGAGGAGACGAAGTAAAAGAATGCATGTGACATTACTCATAATAATTAACTGAAATAAAGTCAAATGTGGCGAATGCTATGAGAACAAACGGAAAAGATGAATTCCAACTAGGGAACAGGGTTAAGAAGAACATCACGGAGATGGTGGCATTTGCATAATGCCCTGAAGGCTCCGTGACATTTCAGCAAGCTGAGAAACAGCATCAGCAACGGCGCAGAAACTGGCAGAGGCAGGAGGTGTTCGGAATGGGAGGCTGATGGCCTGCGGCACTGGTCACACCACGCCTCTCGGGTAGAGCATATCATTGTCCTCACCAGCCCTTTTACAGATAAGAAAGGCTAGATAACTCGCCCAAGGACACCGGAGTCCTTGAGTTCAAACCCAGGGGAGCTGGCTCCAAAGTCTGCGCTGTCAGCCGTGCTACCAGCTTGAGGTCACCCCACCCTTGGCGTCCTGCCCGACTCTGAACTTCTTGTGGGTGGGGAACTGTCTTGTGGGTGGGGACTTGTCTTGTGGGTGGGGACTTGTCTCCATCTCCCCAGTACTCTGAACAGATCCTGGACACAGAGGAGGTGCTTCATAAATGCTTACTGATGAAAGAATGAATTAGTGGCCTTAAATAAAATGCCAAAATGTTTAAGCTTTATTCTACTAAAAACTTTAAACTTTATTCTATTAAAAATATAGGGTAAGACTGCATGGTATGTGAATACATCTCAATAAAAAAAAATATATATAGGGTAAGGCAAAGTGATTTGGGTAGAGAATAAAAATGTATCTATGGGGCCCCCCTGAGGAACTGGGGGAAAATGCAGAAATGTTGGACTTCCCCACCTGGGTTATTACTGATATTCTCAACAAACGTTGAGGACTAACAATTTAGTAGGCTGAACCTTCTATCTGGGGGCTTTCTTTTATGAGGCTTGTTACTGCAAGGGAGAGAGGCTAAGCCTGCTGATAACTGCCTAAAAGTCCCCCCACCCCCACCCAGAGAACCTCTTTGTTGCTCAGATGTGGTCTCTCTCTCTAAGCCACTTGGCAGGTGAACTCACTGCCCTCCCCTCTACGTGGGACATGACTCCCAGGGGTGTTAATCTCCCTGGCAATGCAGGACGTGACTCCCAGGGATGAACTTAGACCTGGCATCGTGGGATTGAGAAAATCTTCTTGACCAAAAGGAGGAAGAGAGATGAAACAAAATAAGGTTTCAGTGGTTGAGAGATTTCAAATGGAGTTGAGAGGTCACTCGGGGGGGTATTCTTATGCGCTACACCGATATCCCTTTTTAGTTCTTAGTGTGTTGGAATGGCTAGAGGGAAATACCTGAAGCTGTCGAACTGCAACCCAGTGGCCTTGATTCCTGAAGACGATTGTATAACTACATAGTTTACATGGTGTGACTATGATTATGAAAACCTTGTGACTCACACTCCTTTATCCAGTGTATGGACAGATGAGTAGAAAAATGGGGACAAAAATTAAATGAAAAATAGGGCAGGATGGGGGGGATGGAATGTTTTAGGTGTTCTTTTTTACATTTATTTATTTATTTATTTATTTATTTATTTATTTATTTTGGAGTAAGGAAAATGTTCAAAAATTGATTCTGGTGATGAATGCACAACTATATGATGGTGCTGTGAATAACTGATTGTATACTGTGAATGATTGCAGAGTATGTGAATATATCTCAATAAAACTGTATTTTTAAAAAATTTAGGGTAAGGGAACTAACCTGACTAAATTTGTGCTTTGTGCAGATTACTCTGTGACAGATTACAGGACTGACGTGGGTGGGGTGATTGTAGGGAGGACAGCACAGGCTACGACGATGGTTTAGGATCGAGGTCACGAGGCCCTGACCAGCAGCCGAGTGGTGAGAGAGGGAGCAGGAAGGAAGGTGGAGAATTAGTCGGATCAGCCACAAATAGGCCACAAATAGGATTCTGGGGCAAGAGGAGAGGAAGGATTTAATAACGATTCTACTAATTTGAACCTAGGTTATTGGGCCAACTTTCATCGTCTTAAAACAAACCCAAGCACACCAAACTGGCAAAAAGTTTTGCTCCCAGTCTCCAATTTGCTCACTGATGTGTGGCTATAATCTAAGACTATGTCTCTGCCTGCTTTGCTTTCCTAATTTGGTATAAATATGTTTTGGATGATCTAGGCTTCATTTTCACTCTAGAGATGATAATTGAGTAAGCTGTAAGATTAAGCCTATTGACTCTGTTTTCTATTGTTTTTTGGAGAGGGGTGTGTGTAAGAAATATAACTTTAATCTAATCTAATCTCTTGATTTCCAATTCTGGACCCCCATTCCATCAAGCTCCTGGGAAAATTCATCTCAACTCTTCTTCCTCCTTGCACCCCATCCCCAGGATGGTGTCAAGGTTCCAGGACACCTGACACTGTGTCAAGGCGTGGGAGGGGCCAGCTGATTCCCCGCCAGCAAGCTGCCACTGGGACATCAGTCGTCCTCCGCCCCTGGGCTCTCAGGCCCAGCGGGCTTCGCTGTGAAAACTTTCTATGACACTCTCTGGTTCTATCTTCCTAGGTACAGTGTGCAGCCATTTCCTTTCACGGGTCTTGTGAGATCCTTGGTTCACTGCTAAGACTGCTGACCTTGGGACCCACAGATTGCTCCCTCCCTTCTGCCCTCTTCCTCCTCCTCTTCGCACTTCTCCCACCATTACGAATTTTTTTGAGTGAAGGGGTGTTCTAGTTTGCTAATGCTGCCGGAATGCAAAACACCAGAAATGGATTGGCTTTTATAAAATGGGATTTATTTGGTTACACAGTTACAGTGTTAAGGCCATAAAACGTCCAAGGTAACACATCAGCAGTAGGGTACCTTCACTGCAGGATGGCCAGTGGTGTCCAGAAAACCTCTGTTAGCTGGGAAGGCACGTGGCTGGCATCTGCTCCAAAGGTCTGGTTTCAAAATGGCTTTCTCCCAGGACATTCCTTTCTAGGCTGCAGTTCCTCAAAAATGTCACTCTTAGTTGCTCTTGGGGTGTTTGTCCTCTTTCAGCTTCTCTGGAGCAAGAGTTTGCTTTCAACAGCCGTCTTCAAACTGTCTCTCATCTGCAGCTCCTGTGCTTTCTTCAAAGTGTCCCTCTTGGCTGTAACTCCTCTTCAAAATGCCACGTTCAGCTGCACTGAGTTCCTTCTGTTTGTCAGCTCATTTATATGGCTGCGGGTGGGGCCACGCCTCCAAGGAAATTATCTCATCAGAGTTATCACCTGCAGTTGGGTGGGCACATTCCATGGAAACACTCAAAGAATTACAATCTAATTAACAGTGATAGATCTGCCCACACAAGATTACATGAAAGATAACGGCGGAGTTTGGGGGTACATAATACATTCAAACTGGCACAGGGGGTGATGGCAGTAGGAAGCAGAAAAGGCCTTCTCCCCTCTAACTCCAGGATAGCTTATCTATTTCACCAAAGCTCTTCCGACTTGGTGGCTTAGGTGTTTGAAGAAAAAAGGCAGAAGCTTTTGCAGGGTGTTCTTTATTCCCCAGCTCCTATTTGCCACGTGTCTCCACGGAGACAATGAACTTGGACCTGACGCTTACCTGCTGGGGTGGTGGGGGTGGCGGGCACCAATAGAGGAAGGGAGGAAAAAATTAAAGAACATTACGGAATATTATAAACTGCATTTGTGAGTATAATAGGCGCAGGAAGGGGGTCTGGATGGCATGCCCTGGGGTGCTCACAGCAGAAGCCTTTGAGGGGGTGGGATAACGGGAAGTTTATATCCTTTAATGCCTAAATACATCCTCCTCTTTTTCTGTAATGAGCACGCATTGCTTTTATAAAAAGAAAAACAATTCAAATTCATTTCTGAACACAGATTCAGGAGAAAAAGACCCAGTCGAGGAGTGTTCTCCATACTGAAGCTCCCGCCTCAGGCAGCAATGGCAGATCCTTGGGTTTGCAATCTCACTGTCTTCACATGGGGACTCAATCATCACAGCTGTAAAACTTTATTGCCGTTACCGATATTCACATTTGTCCCCGTTAGACCGTGAGCTTCTTGAGATCATTGACCATAGCCTTTTTATCTTTAACCCCTAAAAGACAGCTCGAAATGCCTGGCATGTAACAATTACTCAATAAATATTTGCTGAATAAACCTTGCATTGTGCTTTCAAATTCTCATGGAATTTTCAGTAAAATGTCTCCTTTAGTTTTCAGGGCTTTTCCCTTTAATTTTTGTTAAGGTCACATGTGCAATTTTTTTTATTCAAATAGTACTACAAGGTTTATATCAAAATAGAGGAGTCCCCTGTCTTCCTCCATCTCCAGAATCCTAATTCCTGAAGGCAACCATTTCAATGCTTTCTGCAGTTTCTTTCGATATTTACTACATGTTTCTAAACAACACACCTAGCCCGCATTTTCTTGATTCCTCAATTTTTAGTGGTTAAATGCTATAAATGAAATATTATTTGCCTGTGGTCTTGAAGCCTGTAACCCTTTTAGGTTGTCATCTCTGGGCATGCAAACTCAGAAAGGCGCTGTGGGGAGTCTAACTATTGCTGTCCAAGAGCGTCAGCTCCAGACCCAGTCGGACCAGCCTACATTCGTAGAGCAAAGCACTTTTAACACATTGGCCTGTAAAATCCTCACGACAATTTTGTGAGACAGGTATTAAGATTCTCATTTAATGGATGAGGAGACAGAGGCTCAAAGGGTTCCATAACTTGCCGAAGATCACGCAGCCAGTTAGTGGCAGTCTGGACTAGAACCCAAGTGAGGCTTCTTTCCACCCCAGTAGCATGCGCCATTGCCCATCTGCCACGGGCCAAGAGCTAGCTTTCTCTCAGACTCAAGTTCACACTTCCAACAACTTGCATATAGCCAGTGGAGCTCAAGAGGTTAAATCATGAGTAGGTGTCTCTGTTTCCTGTGGCTGCTGTCACAAATTACCACAAAGTGGAAGGCTTGCAACTACAGACATTTATTCTCCCACAGTTCTGGCAGCTGGGAATCTGGAATCAAAGAGTCGGAGGGCCACATCCCTCCCGAGGCGCTCAGAGAGAAGCCTTCCTTTCCTCTTCTGGTGGCTCCAGGTGTTCCTTGGCTGGTGGCAGGATTGTACTCTTCTCTGCCCCTGTTGTCACAGGGCTGTCTTCCCTCGGTGTTTGTGGCCTCTCCTCTTCTTATAAGGACCCCAGTCGCTGGATTTGGGGCCCACCTGCATCCAGAAGGACCTCATCTCAGTTACATCTGCAAAGACCCTGCTTCCAAACATGGTTCCCTTATGAGGTTCCACGCGGACAGGACTCTGGGGGACACTAATCGACACAGTACACAAGGTGGCGACCAGAATATACCGATGGGCTGTCCTCATGTCACCCGGTGGAAGACTGGCTCAGCTTGCCCTGTTAGCTCCCTGTGTCTTCAGGAAGCAGAAACCATGAAAACCTGATCCTGAAGGTACTGGAGCTGCTGTAGCTGTGGATTCTGCACAGAGGCACTCAAGGAGTCGTTCCTGCCCCAAAGGGGAACAGGGGTAGTTGCCCATCTCACCTTCCTCTTTCTCTCTTTTCCCAGTAGAAGACTTTTGGGGAAAGAAGAAGGGGAGAATGTTATACAACCCGCCCCCACCCCCACCAAAGTCCATTATCTCAAAAATGCTAGGATGAAAGTGTCACATGAAATTGGGATAACCCCTGAACCATATTTTATTCTCAGGTGTGACAATCCCCAAGGGAGATAACCTAGGTATAGATGTAGGTTATAAAAATCAACTCTGCTGTTAATAGCCTTGGCTTGGGAGTGATATTTCCTAGCCACTGAGTCAAAAGCCTCTTCCAGTGTCTGCCGTTCTTGATCTATACCTGCCAGGTTTTCTTTGAAACAGTTTCTCACTGGTCAGCTTGGTCCTGCCCAGCACAACCGCTAGTCTCCTTTGCTCTCGTAACAATACTCATGGCTGTGATCAAGGGAGTTCTCTGGGTTTGTGCACATATTCATACATCCTAGGGACGGGGAACGTCTAACTTTCAAACCAGCATTGTCATGCCAGCCCACGGTGAGCTCAGCAAGGGGAGCAGCGTCTCAAAGAGGCTGAGACTCCTCTCTCCAAAAGCAAGCTTTGGAAAATTGGATTCGGCAGTGACTTACTCAGTTTTCCACTGAGTTTTCTTCTCTTCAGTTCCCAATACATACTATTCCCATTAGGATTTAACTGGCTGAAAACAAAACAAACAAAAAACCAAAGCAAACAAAACAAAAACTGGCTCTGATCTGAGACACACACACACAAAAACAGGAACAGTGTGAATTACAAGAAAACCCTGAATCTGCCCTCTTCTCCAGCCTGCAGAGAATCGAGGTAATTGTGCAGCTTCCATTCATCTAAGCAACTTGTAGATACATCTAAAGCTCAGAGTAGATTTCTAAAACAAAAATCATCATTGTTTCACATGCAAAAACTTTCAGAATTTTGTAGGGGAAAGAAACTTCAAAGTTTGAAAAGAAAAGCAGAACAGCTGGTTTCCTTCAGATAGGACTGGGGACCTGAAGAGGTCATCAAACACCAAAGGGTGGCCGAAATAGGGGCTCTCCAATTCTGGAGTCCATGGCTGTTCTTGTTTGCTAATGCTGCCAGAATGCAAAACACCAGAGATGGATTGGCTTTATAAAAAGGGGTTTATTTGGTTACACAGTTACAGTCTTAAGGTCATAAAGTGTCCAAGGTAACACATCAGCAATCGGGTACCTTCACTGGAGGATGGCCAATGGTGTCCGGAAAACCTCTGTTAGCTGGGACGGCACATGGCTGGCGTCTGCTCCAAAGTTCTGGGTTCAAAATGGCTTTCTCCCAGGATGTTCCTCTCCAGGCTTCAGCTTCTCTCCACACTGTCACTCTCAGTTGCTCTTGGGGCGTTTGTCCTCTCTTAGCTTCTCCAGGGCAAAAATCTGCTTTCAACAGCTGTCTTCAAACTGTCTCTCATCTGCAGCTCCTGTGCTGTCTTCAAAGTATCCCTCTTGGCTGCAGCTCTTCTTCAAAACATCACTCACAGCTGCACTGAGTTCCCTCTGCCCATCAGCTCATTTATATGGCTCCACTGATCAAGGCCCACCCTAAATGGGTGGGGCCATGCCTCCATGGAAATATCTAATCAGAGTCATCACCCACCACTGGGTGGGGTGCATTTCCATGCAAATCTAATCAGCACCAAAACGTCTGCCCACACAAGATTACATCAAAGATAATGGCATTTGGGGGACACAATATATTCAAACTGGCACAACGGCCTATGGGGGGATTTTGGGAAAGCCAAGGAGGGTGCTGGCTGCAAGAGCTCCAGAAGGCAGAAGGGCTTCCAGGCAGGGAGGGAGGCGAGGCACTGCCAGCGAGGCCAGGGGTTTGCTCCTCTTTTCAAAGAGAGGCCGAATCGAAGCTGGCAGAACCAAATGGATAACCTGGAAGAAGAAAGCAGGCCCCAGCTGAGGGACCGGGCTGAAGCGAGGGGATGAGCAGCAAACGTGATGGCTGAGGTTGTGGAGAGAGGCAGGACAGTGAAGAGGCCCAGGGCTTCAGGGCTGGAGGAGGTGCCGACGGTCACCCATGGTTCAGTATGGGCGGCCGACCCCAGCCCCTCCCAGTCTCCGGGCTGTGGGATGGGGGAGCCCAAGTGCAAAATTATTTAGGGACTCAAAAGGGCCTCTCAGCTGTTTTCTTATCCTCTATAAAATGATCTTCTATTTTTCTTGGCTTTACAGTGCCATTTGATTGGGGGTGTATTATTCCCAAATTTCAGCTTTGGTATCCTCTTGCACATCCTGGGCACCTTCAACTTTCCCTCGTATTATCCAAGTACTGTATTCTTGGGAATATACTGCTCTCTCACCAGCTTTCTGCTGAAGATCGGATGGCTTCATGGCAGCAGCCATTAATGGACTTTGAGCCTTTTGTCGTTCCTTCACTTCCAGGTCCCCTTGGGGATGTGTATGAAGAATATCAAGGGAGGAGGAAGCCAGATAATTGGTATTTGATTTGTTTTATTTACTGAATGGAGCTGCATGATCCTTGTTAATGATAAATTTATTTTTAGAAGCAAGTGCAACATTCAACATTTTTACCTCCCCAAATAGATCAGAATTATGAAATTAAACTGCTTTTTACTTGTGTGAGATTGTGATGGGTTTTTCTGGCCCTCTGGACTAGTAGCTTTAATAGAAAAAAATATCCCCCCATTCCTGACCATGGGGTGTCCGCTCAGGATCACACAGGATCTGAACAGGACAAGTGTCCTGTACTCAGCATTCGGACACAATTTGAGCATTTGATAAATACCACATTTGAGAACAAGGACATGCCTATATACACCCCCACAGCCCTAGGAATCAGAGGTGCATTTAATTATAGGAATTAAAGTGAAACAATTAACATAATTTTGTCACCACTTGCATCATTACCATGACTACCTATAAAAATTAAATGCCATCAAGAAGTCATAGCCTTTGCAGGAGAAATAGTCTTTCAGGGAGTCACTGGACCACTCTTGTCTCTAAATAGGATTCTCGAGAGAAATCAAGGTTTAGCTGAGTAAGAAGAGCTGTTTGCTAAACTGAGTTCACAGCTGGGCACACGCAAGCTTGACACGTAAACTGAATTGTCGGGTCAAAGAGGAACAGAGTAAGTCTCCTTCTCCACCATCCCCACCCTTGCAGCCCTCAAGCCTTTCTACTAAATAAACATGGAACAAATAGACCAAGGATTTATTCTTGACCAATTCAGGTTTTCCACTCTGCATTGAGTGGCATTTTGTCATGATGGGTACTCTGGGAAGGCGTCTGCCAGCTCACGAGCCACTAGCCCTCCCTTTGTCTTGAAACTGTCCTTCCCCTTGCACGGGGTGGGCCCCGAACACTTGTGCTGTGTGACCCAGACCCCTGGCCAGGGATGGAAATGCGACTCAAGTGGCCCAGAATTTCTCCCCTAATTAAGAATTGGGAGCAAAGAAAGTCAAAAGTCACTGATGTGGCCATTTTCCACCACCATGTGGGCCGAAGGGCAGAGGAAGTTGGTTTGCAGAGAAGGAAAGAAGAGAGACTAGAATCAGATTCCAAGGGGAGCAGAGGGAGGCCCAGGGACAAAGCCCTGGAGGGCAACTCCCAGCTCAGACCCTTCTAGAGGCCAACAACCTCCTGCTCTGGGGTTCCAGGAAACACTCAGTATCCTTAGAATAATTTCCTCCTTTTTTCTTAACTGAAAAACATAAAAAAGAATAAGGGCTTAAAGGGTCCCCTTGTCATTCACCTTTTCAGGATGCTCCATGGCCCACTGTCCTGGCCTTTTTCTCCTTTCTGGGCTGAAATGCCCCTCACCAAGTCACCTCCTTGAGCCATATAACAAAGGCAGAGGCATTTTCTATTTAAGGGAGTTAAAAAGTGCCTGTGCCAAGGAGAAAGTGCCCCTTGGAGGTAAAGAGCAAGGACACCACTGCTGGCCCTTCCTAACAACCCTAACAGAATTTAGCTCACGGCTCAAGGTTAAATGAGAGAGTTCCCTCCTTGAGAACCCGAAAAAATTCATTTCCTTAGTGCTGGAGGAAGGCAGGATACATGGGCATCAACCAACAGGGACAGAGAGGCCACAACTGGAGGGAAAGGGGTAACATAAGTCATCTGTCTACTCCGTGTCCTCCTTGGGCCAGCCCTTTATTTCTCCATAATGAAAGGTCTCCTATCTTCTACTTGCAATGACAATAACAGTGTTCTCATGGGACCAAGTTCTGAGCCTTCTTCAAATTTGTATTCCTGGGACCTTCGCAGCACATCTTGCAGGGTAGACATTTAACAAATGTCTTGTTAGATGAGACGTTGATCCCTACAAAAATATTTTAAATTCTATTCTGCTTTTAGTAAAGTCCATTTTTTTTTAGGCTCAGGAAGCCTTTAGAAAGCACTGATCTGATCTGGCTCCATGATAGGTACAGTAGCAAGGGCTGCACAAGAATGTTTCTGCCTCCTAGGAGTTGGTAATTTAAGAAAGGGATGACACTGCCATGAACAATACAACCCAGCAAACATGGTAATCTGATGGCTGGTACAGTTTTAGCATCAATATGATCAATGGAAAGAGAGTTTGCGTCAGGTCACTCCATGTTCACCTTTTTTCCGGCACGTCTCTTAGTTAGAATTTGAAGTTTACCCATGTGATTATTGGATGTTCTCTTTAGATCTCAAGCTCCATGGGTAGAGGATGCATCTGATTTAGCTCCTAACTGAGGCCCCAGAAACCAGTCCAATGCCAAGGTCATAGGAGGTGCTCAATAAATATTTGTTGGGTAAAGGAATGAATAACTGGTGAATTGGGCAGTGGATGGAAGTCAAGGCAGGAACCAGAAGAGTTTGAAACTAGGCCAACTGGATCTCCAGCTTGTATGTGATCAATCAGGAATGCCTGAGAGCAAAGGACCTCAATTTGGGGGAGAGAAGGGAGGGAGTGTACATGTGTCAAGGGCCTGTTTTGTGCCAGATGCTTTCCACGGTTGACCGTTAATGTTCGTGGCCAGCTTCTCTCAGAAGCAAAGATGGCGGCCCACTTTACAGATCAGAAAACCGAGGGTTGGGTAGGTTAAGATTTCTTCCAGTCACACCTGCTAAAAAATGGACAGGCTAAGACTCTCACCCAGGTCTACCAGGCTACACATTTTATGCTCTTTCTTTTTTTTCCTTCAAGTACCTCAGTAAGTCTGTCATAGATAGTGTATGAGAAGAATGGCACAGACAGACAAAGGGACCAAGCAGGACCAAGATGAGCCCAGGACAGGCCTAGGGTGTCAGGGCAGAGAAAGGAGCCACAGTTAAGAACACCTGGAAATCCATCTGGGTAGTGCCCAGGACCAGTAGGTTCTTTTTCCCGAGGATCCCAGGGACCCCACCATGGAAATCCAGGTAAAGAACCACAGGGAGCAGAGGATCCAGACTCTTCCCAGAACACCTGATAATAAGCTGCACAAATTATAAGTGATGTTTTTGACAGCCTCACATAAACATAGAAAATAAAAAGAAAAGAAACTAAATACAATGGCTGGAGCCAAAAAAGATTTGAGTGCCAGTAGGCCGACCAGCCACCCAAATCTATCTTCTTACTACTGAGAATCTGTCTTCTACCACTACTAGAGAAGGTGTTCTAGAATGGAAACCTGATTGCATCTCCCCACTCACTTCCTTCAGCACCCTCCCCATCTCCCACTTGAAATTCTTCAATAGCTCCTCCTGGACAAGCTGATAAAAGATGAAGTCTTGAAGAATTTCAACCTGTAGGGGACTGTCCTCTGCCCCACGGCGCCCGTCCCCACAGTTCATGCTTTGTAAATACCGGACAGCCCCGACACTCCATGTGCTTCTGGATCTGATATGGCCTCTTCCTCACTCCTAAACTTCTTTCAAGGGGACGCTCCTCTGGACCCAGACAGGTCCCCTTCCTTCCTTCATGCTCCTGCCAATCTCACACAGCCCCATCCCAGGGTGACACGGGTTTTGCTGCACTGTCATTATCTGTTAACATGACTGTCTGCACTAGAGGTTCTGTTGCTTATGGCTGGGAAGCCCATTTTTCCACCTGTGATCTCCAGCATCCAACGTGAGACGTGACAAAGACAGTGGGCTCTCAACAAATATTTGAATACACATATGTAGCAATACCAACAAGCAAGTGTTTGTTTTTATGGGAGTTTTGACACATGATAATGTTTAAAGTAAATCTTTAAGACAGACCTTTCAAAGGCAAAATTGGCAGTTGCAAGTCTTGACATAAACATGCCTTTCTCACTTCCCCATAAACAGGGTTACCATTGCAACCTACATTTCATTAAAAAAAAAAGAGAGAGAAAAAATGTCAATCCAATGCCAAGTGTGACAGGAACAGGGTCACATGTGCTTGTTCTGAGAACTCACAATCTGGAACAATGGGGTGTGCCAGGAGCCACACAAGGGCAAGTGCAGGGAGCAAGCAGAGCATGGGCAAACTTTTTCACTTCTGCCTTGACAGCCAGTGCTGGCACCCCAAATGCATGCTGTTGCGAAGCTTTCTATACTGGTCAGAGGTAAGTTTCCAAACCCTTTGCCAAAGATTAATTTTCGGTAGTGAATGATGATATCCCTTCCCTTCACCCCCTATGGAGACTGGTTTGAAGTCTGCCTAAGACACAAGAGAAAATACCAGAACAAATAAATCCTTCTGACCTGTTTTCACAATCTTCAGCCTCTATCAAAAGTTGTCTCTGTCCCTAGGTATCAAGATACGGTGAAACTGAGAGAAAGGTCTGCAGAGTCACTACGAAAGGCTGACTCCCAGACACACACAATGGGAAGGACAACTGTCCATATAGAGTCCCTGCAAGGGAACAGTGCACGTGACATGTGGCTCGAGACCACAGGCCACACTGCCAAAGAGAACAGGACAGCAGAGGCCAAGCGGTCCTTGGCAGCGGAGGCACCGGCAGAGGGGCAAGGCAAGATGACCGCCACGGCAAAGACCGTGTTACTGAAGAGTCGGGAAAAGGAGAAAATCATGGTAGAAATGTTGTCACCAAAAAGTCAAGACAAGGGGATGAGCACTTTCAGGGCAGAGGCCCTGTCAATGAAGACAACCAAAGGAAGAAGGAACCAGAACAAGAATCTGACGACCACAAGGACAGTGTTAGTGACGCATCAGGACAATGGGGTGACCACTTCTGAAGGTCAGGACGCGATGGTGACTACCAAAGGAACAGCATCAACGGGAAATAGAAAGGAAGAAATGACCACAGCAGCCAGCCAGGAAAAGAGAACTTTCACCAAGACCAAAACAAAAGCCAAACCCAAAGTGAGGCTGGAGGATCAGACACCCAAGCCGAGAGCCCAGGACACCACGCCCTCTACCCATTTCCAGCGTCCCACCACACAAAGAGTCCAGAGACTGAAGGCCAGCAATTTCAAATCTGAGCCTCAGTGGGATTTTGAGGAAAATTATAGCTTGGAAGTAGGGGGTCTCCAGACGGTGAGTTTTTGCCACTCCTTCCCCTCATCCTGTTGTCTTCCCGCTCCCCTCTCTCCCACCTCCGGGCACCACTTCTTGGGTTTGCCCCCTCCTGCCCCATGCTCACCCTGCACTGCTTTCATCCCATCCTTCTTTTCTCTGATGGCCAAAACGGAGAAGGAGGGGAGAGCAGGCTCCTGCTTGGGAAGGGGCCTGCCCTGGGATATACCTGTAGCCCCTAAAGGCGGCCTGGAGAGATCAGCAAACTGGAGTGAGAGAGTGTGACCTGCTCTGGAGCTTGACACTCAAACCCCCATCCTCTGGTAGGGGTGTGGGGAGGAGGCAAGGGCTAACAGACAAGAACACCCAACCTCAGTCCCAGCCCTGATCCCTAGGAATGCCTTGTCTCCACTGCACAGCCAATCCCACAGCCTTCACTCTTGCAAGCTTAAGAAAACCAGCCTGGGCCCACACCCACAGACACCAGGGAGGGGAGAGGGTCCATAATGTGTATGTTGCGCACATATAATTGCAACCTTGCACTCCCTACTGTTCATTGGAGCACACAAGACATTCCATTCCTCTCATGGGCAGCAGACTCTGGGGAAAGGATAGAAGAGGTGGTAAAAGTAGTGCCTTCCAAACTTCAGGTCTGTTTTCTGCCCCCTGCACCCCAAGCCCTGGCCCATGACCCCCTGTGCCTCTCCCTGCCTGACTCGGTCCTCCTATTGCAGACCTGCCCCGACTCTGTGAAGGTCAAAGCCTCCAGGTCACTGTGGCTCCAGAACCTCTTCCTGCCCAACCTCACCCTCTTCCTGGACTCCAGAAACTTCAACCGGAGCGAGTGGGACCGCCTGGAACACTTCGCACCGCCCTTCGGCTTCATGGAGCTCAATTACTCCTGTGAGTTCTTGCCCCGAGGAAGGCCATGTGGGCACTAGAGGAGGGCGGAGGGCACGGCTTTTGTCCCTGGTCGGCCTCTTCTCTGGGGGGGGCCGCTAGAGCCAGGAGAAATGGTGGACGTGGCTCCAGGTCCCTTCCAGGGCTCTGAGGGGAGCCTCCCTCCTCCTCTTTCCAGTGGTGCAGAAGGTCGTGGCACATTTCCCTCCGGTCCCCCAGCAGCAGCTGCTCCTGGCCAACCGCCCCGGGGGGCCCCCCGAGTGCATCAGCTGTGCCGTGGTAGGCAACGGGGGCATCCTGAACAACTCCCGAATGGGCCAGGAGATAGACAGCCACGACTACGTGTTCCGGTGAGCTGCCCCGCCCTAAGCTCCACTCTGCAGCCCTGCCTGCTCCTGCACACCCGGGCGCTCCGCACCTCTGCTGCCTGCAGCTGGAAGGCGGCATTCCTGGGCTCTCCAGAGATGTTCAATATGCAACCGCTGCCTCTCCCATTTGGCCTCCCTTTCCCCACCCCAAGCCCCTGCGTCTCCCTCCTCCGCTCACGTGCTCTGTCTGATTGTGTTTTTCTGAGCTAGACTGAGCGGAGCTGTCATTAAGGGCTATGAACAGGATGTGGGGACTCGGACATCCTTCTACGGCTTCACTGCCTTCTCCCTGACCCAGTCACTGCTCATATTGGGCCATCGGGGTTTCCAGCACGTGCCTCTGGGGAAGGTGAGCAAAGAGAGATGGGCCTGGCCACACCGAGACTCTGGATAAGGGAGTGTGCACAGGCGAGAAAGGAGACGGGCACTGGAGCCTGCGGTTGGTACAGGCTCTGTCCGCATGGGGGGCAAGAGAAGGGAGGAGCGCCAGACCAGGCCGGAAAAGAGGCAGCGGGCAGTCTGGAGGCCGAGCTGGGCCACCCCACCCCGTGGTCCTGAAGGTGGACCTCCAGGACCACCTGCTGCCCTTGATCCTCAGGACATCCGCTACCTGCACTTCCTGGAAGGCACCCGGGACTTTGAGTGGCTGGAGGCGCTGCTTCTGAATCAGACTGTGAAGGGGAACTCCTTTTCCTGGTTCAGGTACCCACCGCCCCACCCCTCGCCCCAGCTGAGCAGTGCAGTGAGCAACTGTGCGGGGTTGGACAGGCGGGGGGACAGCCTCAGCTCTCAGCTAGAGGTGGGGTACCGTTACCAGTCATGCCCAAGGCCCTGGCTCGGCCCATACGAGAAAAGGGCAGAGAACTGAGCCTGCACGACCCATTCCTGACCACAGGCACAGGCCCCGGGAAGCTTTTCGGGAAGCCTTGCGATTGGACAGATACCTGTTGCTGCACCCAGACTTGCTCCGGTATATGAAGAACAGGTGAGAGCAGAAAGCGCGTGGACGGAGCCAGGCCCCTCTCATCCTTGCAATCTCCTAACATTTGGGGTCTGGGTATTTCACAGGTTTCTGAAGTCTAAGACCCTGAACACCGCCCACTGGAGAATATACCGCCCCACCACCGGGGCCCTCCTGCTGCTTACTGCGCTTCAGCTCTGCGACCGGGTAAGGTTTGGCTTCCGGAGCAGCAGAACCTGGAGAAACAGCTCTGGGGCTATTCCTGATGTGCTCAGCCTGGGACAATGGCTGGGCTGTGGGCTTCCCCTCCAGGGGGGGCGGAGTACAGGTGAGTGTGCACCTGAGCGTGCTGCGTACCTGTGTGCTATGTGCCCAGGGGACCCGCACTCAGACCCTTAGGTATGGAACCAGGACAAAGGGACAGCCCCCCACCCAGATTTCACCCATGAGAAGCGTGGGAAATGGCAACTGCAGGCCCTGCTTCTCCTCCAACCTCCATGCAGGTGAGCGCCTACGGCTTCATCACCGAGGGCCACGAGCGCTTCTCGGATCATTACTACGATAAGACATGGAAACCACTGATCTTTTACTTAAACCATGACTTCAGGTTAGAGAGGGAGGTCTGGAAGAAGCTGCACCATGAGGGTCTGATCCAGCTATACCAGCAGCCTGTACCTTCCAAAGCAAAGAACTGATGGGAGCCTAGGCTGCAGCCATCTCTGCAACCACTCCAAGGAACAGCGCGTGGCGGGAGTCTTGACACTCTTCCAGCATCTTCCCAGTGCTGGGCCAGGCTCCAAGCCTCACACACTCAAGACTCTGAGGGAACATGCACCCCTGGGAGGAGACTCAAGGTGCCAATGATGGACCTTTTCTTCCAAGAGTTGCAGCACGTTCTGATGAAGAGTCCTGAGACCAGGGATTTTCAACTAAATGAGGTGATGCATGGTCAATACCACAGATCTCTGCTGAAAAGCAGTCTAAGAGCGACTTGATACAGCAAAAAGAACCTGAACTTACGGGGACAGATAGATTTGGATCTGAATTCCGGGTCGTCTACTTAGTAGTCATGAAATCTCAAGGGCATTACTTAATTTTGCCACAGACTGTCTAAAGGACCCTGCCAAGGGTTACCTGATTCTAGAGAGATCTTCTCCTTTCACTGTCTTTGAGCTATTTTGCAACTCTGTGTGCTGTGGAAAACTGATAACAGTACAAATGATTCTTGTCCATGGAGATGCAAATGAATTTTGTACCATGAAGATGCAATTAATAATTATCCTGTGGGCAGTGACTGATTTTTGCATCTAGCAACAAATTCATTTTAGCATTCCTGATTGCCACATGTGTTTGTTCTCCTCTGAGCCAGTTTTTACATCTTATTGGTTCCTTCACTAGTCAATGAGTTAAATAAAATCTTTGACATGTGTTCATTTTCTTAGGTGTATAAGCATCATGATTTTATCCTTTTAAAAAATCATCCTTGAACATTTCTTTAGGCCTCAATTTTCTAATCTGTAAAATGAGTATTAAGAGCACCCATTTCACAAGGTTATTAATGGGCTTTTTTAAAATACTGTATGTAAAAGGCTGGCACACTAAGAGTCTCCCCCAGAGAGCCTCTTTGTTGCTCAGATGTGGCCCCCTCTCTCTAAGCCCGCTCAGCAGGTGAGCTCACTACCCTCCCCCAGCATGGGACGTGACTCCCAGGGGTCTGAATCCCCCTGTCAATGTGGGAAATGACTCCCAGGGTGAACCTGGACCCGGCACCATGGGATTGAGAAAATCTTCTTGACCAAAAGAGGGAAGAGAGAGTGAAACAAAATAAGGTTCCAGTGGCTGAGAGATTTCAAATGGAGTCGAGAGGTCACCTGGAGGGTATTCTTATGCACTGATATAGATATCACTTTTTAGTTTTTGGTGTGTTGGGATGGCTAGAGGGAACTACCTGAAGCTGTCAAACTGCAACCCAGTGACCTTGATTCTTGAAGACAATTGTGTAATTATGTAGCTTGCACAGTGTAGCTGTGTGATTGTGAAAGTCTTGTGGCTCGCACTCCCTTTATCCAGTGTATGGACAGATGAGTGGGAAAATGGGGGATAAAAATAGGTGGAGAATAGGGTGGGATGGAGGGGATGGAAAGTTTTGGGTGCTCTTTTTTGCTTTTATTTTTATTTTGGAGTAAGGAAAAGGTTCAAAAATTGATTCTGGTGATGAACACACAACTGTATGATGGTGCTGTGAATAAGTGATTGTACCCTGTGGATGACTGTGGGGTGTGTGACTATATCTCAATTAAACTGTATCAAAAATTAAATGAACAATGGGGGAGGGGGAGGGGATGTTTTGGATGTTCTTTTTTATTTTAATTTTTATTTTATTTTTTGGAGTAATGAAGATGTTCAAAGATTGTGGTGATGATGATACTGTGAACAACTGATTGCACACTTTGGAGGATTGTATGTTATGTGAATATACCTGAATAAAATTGCATTTTTTTAAAAAAAAGCCTATCACACATTAGGAATTCGTTTTCCTTTCCCTTTCATTCTTTTTTCCTTCCAGCAACATGCTTTGTTTCTCAAACCCCAGGATTAGAATTTGAACTGAGTCAGCGACCATTTCAGTTCACCTTCCTCCTTTGAACTCCATCTCCAGGATTTGGCCTCTGGAGCCCAGAAAGACTCCTAAGATCCTAAACAGAATACGAGTCCACGGTTGAGGGGGTGGAGGGCAAAAAAGGTCCCTTCTAGGTTTATGCTCAGGGCTCCAACAGGTCCGCGCCCTGCTTTGCGCAAAAGGGGCGCAGTTCCGGCTCCCGGCAGCAGGCGGCAGCATCCCGCGGCCCCCAGCCCGTCACCCCTCAGCTCCCCCTGGGTGGGAGGAAGCGTCACGCCCCTCGCGCACCCGGCAGCCGCCTCTGATCGCCTCTGTCGCCCGGGAAGCTGGGGAGGAACAGAGCCTACCTGGCGGGACCCAGCTTGGGGGTGCGTGTGGGGGAGAGCGCTGCGCGGGCAGAGCCAGTGGCGCTGCTGCTCACAGCTCCCCAAGCAGGAGCTCGTTCCGCGGGGGCTGGGAGCCTCGGCTGCCCCGGGCCGGAGACCTGAACCCGGCTGGGAGAGGGGCCGGGAGCGGGGGGCACCTGGGGGAGCAGGCGGGACGGGCGGGGCTGCCGTCCCCGGCGGGACTCGCAGGAAACGGCGTGGAGCGGGTCCCCTCCTCGCGCCGCCCGAGCGCACCGGCTCCCCGCGCCCCTTCCCAAAGCCGCGCACCCGCCTGGGGGGCGGGCGCACGACCGCCCAGCCCGAGCCCGCCTTCGCCGCCTGGAGAGCAATCAATTCTTTCCCCTTCAAACTGCCCCGCATCTGGTTAGAGAAGAACCAGCTGGGAGGTCATTTACCCCAGAGCCTCCCGCTCAGTTTAAACTCGCGCCACCCAAACGCGGAGGCTGAGCGCTCACCCAGCCGTGGGAATTCTGGGTTCAGGTAGAATAAAACTTTTGGGTTACCTCACTCTGGAGGTGCAGGCTATGGAATTAGGAAAAAGAAATCCACTAGCGGCATTAGAATCAGAAAAAAATAGTAAAACGATCTCTATTTGCAGGTGCTGTGATGGTATATAATAGACAATATACACTATCAATATGGTATATGAAATATGGGATATGATAGTACAATATATGGTATATGATAGAATATACCAAATATCCTATAGTCTGCTAGTATATGATAGAATCAACTAAATAAAACAGGTTATAAAGCAGCAAAATAGAAAACATACAGAAATCACTAGCCTTCATAAATGATAATAATAACCAGGAAGAAAATGGTAGAGAAATGCCACATACAAAGCAACAAAGAAGATAAAATACTTAGAATAAATTAAACCAGAAATGTTCAAAATGAGGAAAATTTTGAAACACTCCTGAAAGACACAACAGTTGATTTGAAAAAATTAAGATACATTTTTTTTTCTTGGAAAGGATGTGACATTATAAATTTGTCAGTTCTCCCCAAGTTAATTTATGTATTATTACAATCTCAATAAAAATACAACACAGTTTTTTCCTACAGCTAAACAAATTGATAATCAAAGTTCATATGGAAAAATAAACATGTAAGAATAGCTAGTAAACACCGAAAAAGAAAAGCTATGAGGGAGGGTCTAGCTCGACCAGATATTAAAACATACTATAAAGTCTCCTTAACAAAAACAATGTGTTACTGATACATGACTAGATGGACAGTGAAATGGAATAGAAATTCCAGAAACAGACCCAAGTATATACAGAAATCACTGGGTCAAAACAAACTGTGATTACTATGCCCAGACAGCCATAAATTAGATCCATAACTCTCACAATGCACAGGAATAAACTGCAAATGGGTCAGAGAAGGAAATGTAAAAAATGAAATTATAAGAGTACTAAGAATTCATGGGATACCTTTTTGACTTGAGTGTGACAAAAAGTTTTCTATGACTCAAAATCCAGAGGCAATAAAAGATTGATAAAATTTTAAATTTATAAATAATAAAAAGAGTACCATAAAATAATGCCGCGTTTTTCTAACAATTCCACTTCCAGCTATATACCCAAAGAAACTGAAACCAGGGCCTCAACGAGCTGCTTGCACACTAATGTTCCTAGCAGTGTATTCACAGTAACCAAAAGGTGGGAACAACCCATGTCCATCAACAAATGAATGGATAAACAAATGTGGTACACACACACAATGGAATATTATTCTGCCACGAAAAGGGAATTAAGTTATAAGACATGCTGCAACATGTAAGAACCTTGAAAACATTGTGCTCAGTGAAATAAGCCAGACATATAAGGACAAATACTCTTTGATGTCATTTATAAGAGATGTGTAAAAATAGCAAATTGGCAGAGACAGAAAGTAGAGTAGAGTTACCAGAGGATAGGGGGAGGGGAAGAATGGGCAATGTGAGTAAATAAAAAATAAGAAAAATGGGGGGAAATAAGACCAAAACCCGAATAGATCAATGGGCAAAAAAACATGAACCAGCAACTCCCCCAAAAGATATATAAAAATGGCTTCTAAACATATGAAAAAATGCTCAACCTCACTAATAATAGGAGAATTGCAAATTGAAATTGCTCTGAGATACCTTTTTTTTACCTATCAGATTGGCAAAATTGAAAAGCTGGACAACCATTTCATTGGTAAGGCCAGTGGAGTGAAAGGAACTTTTATAATTGCCACTGGAAATACAAATTGGCACAGTCCTTGTGGAGCAGAATTAGGCAATATCTAACAAAAAGACATGTGTGCTTACCTTTTGGCCAAACAATCCCATGTCAAGGAATTTATCCTGAAGAGATATCTCCAACAATAAAAAAATACATATGCATAAGGTTATTCACTGCAGCACTGTTTGAAACTGCAAAATATTGGAAGCTATCAAAATGCTTAAACACAGATGTATTCCCCTGTAATTTGCCCCATGTGCCTTTTCCCTTTGCTTATATTTCTTTGTATCTTGTCTCTATAATAAATCATAGCCATAACTATGACTGAAAAAAAAAAAACATATAGAAGGTGTAAACATGAAGAATGGTACAGCCACACAATGGACTACTATGCAGCTGAAAAAAATAAGGAAGATCTATATGAACTGAAATGGAGTGATTTCTAGGATGTACTGTTAAGTAAGAAAAGTAAAGTACAAAGGGGTATTTATAGACTTATACCATTTGTGTTAAGGAAAAAGGGGAAATAAGAAAATATACATGTATCTGCTTATTTTTGCAAAAAGAGACAGAGTAGAAAAGATACACCAAAAACTGATGAGACTGGTTTCCTACAGTGGGGTAAACAGGAACAGGGTGGCAGGGATGAGGGGGTGGAAAAAGGGTGGAAGGGAAGGGGAATGACACATCTCCGAGACTACCTTTCTGTACAGTTTTGCCTTTGGAGCCACATTAATGTTTTACACATTCAAAAAATGATAAAATTAGTAAGGATGGGGGACAAATCCTAAAATGGAATGAAAAACAAATGAACTTAACTCTATTAAAATGTCATTCATAAGAACTTCAAAGAGGAAAAACTATATTTCAACCACATATCTTCTGACTAAAGACAAAAAGAATTACAAATAAATACTGAAATTTAGTTAGTAAGTTTGTTTTTCACGGTGGTATGGCTGTGAAAGTTGGTAAGTTTGTTTTTCGTGGTGTATGGCAATGGATGACAATTGCTCTATAGTTCTAAAACTTCTTTCAGTGCATTATGGGATCAAGGTAATAAAATATGTTGAGAAAAATGGGAGCCGGGTTTTTCAGTGTCAGAAAAGGAAGTCAGAAACACAGGAAGAGGCAGGACTGTAATGAACCCTACCGTGTTGAACTAGAATTAGAGGTATCAGTAAAAACTTGTGATGATAGATGGATGGATGGATGGATGGATAGATAGATAGATATAGATGGATAGATATAGATCAATGGATGGATGGATGGATGGGTGAATGCTGGGTGGATAGATATAGACATGGAAATGCATATATGTGTGTATTTACTAGCTCTGGCACTAATAGTGCCTGGAAGCAATGACACTCCAGTAACAACGAGCACATATAGAGCCCAGGCCT
The DNA here is from genome assembly GCF_015220235.1 of Choloepus didactylus. Classification (NCBI taxonomy): domain Eukaryota; kingdom Metazoa; phylum Chordata; class Mammalia; order Pilosa; family Megalonychidae; genus Choloepus; species Choloepus didactylus. Next base: position 70,925,755 of record NC_051324.1, on the reverse strand, counting down.
TGGATTCCTAAATACCATTCTCCACTGAAAGGAACCAAGGTTCTTGGAGAAATGGCTGATTCCAGGGATGAGGTAGGGAAGTGTGTAGTACAAAATTTCAACCTTGCCCAAAAAGAGGTTTGTCCTAAAATGCCTGAGAGGAGTGGCTTGTGTACACGGAGGCCTTGGGTGAGCCCAATAGTAACAATATGATTTAGGGTGGCAACTGGCTACCCAGAAAGACCAACTGTGGGATTTAGGGTGGGGGCTTTGAGTCATGAGAGATCAGTCTAGGCTGGAGATGAATCAGCCATGTGGCTGTCAGTCAGTCAATCCATCAGGCCTACATAATGCAGCCCCAGTGACGCTGAGGTCAGATCGGGGCTGCAGTTACTCTCTGCATTTGTTACACACTGCAGAGTAACACATCCTGACCCCACAGGGAGAGGACAACAGAAGATCCACAGTTGGAACTTCTCTTGGACTCTGCCCTATATGCTTCTTCCCTTGGCTGATTTTAATCCGTATTCTAATCCTGTAATAAACCACAATCATGAGTATAAACGCTGTCAGTGAGTTCCGTGAGTCCTTTTGGTGACTTATCAAACCCGAGAGTGCTATTGGGAACCCCTCAAACTTGCAGTTGGTGTCAGAAGTGAGGGTGGTCTAAGGGGGACTATGTTCCCTCTAAACTGTGCTGTTGACCCCAAACACCTTGCAGAAAGGTCCAAGAAGAACCTGGAATATATACCAGAAAGTTAGGAAGTGTTTAAAGAATGATAGGGACACATCAAAAGGATACAGAAGTCAGACTGAAGGAGCATCCACTGGCCAAATCTGGGACAATTTGAGAATTAAAATAATTTCAACACATTGAATAAAAAAGGAATCCATGAGTCCCTACTGAAATAAATAAGTAAATGAATACATAAATAACTGGCGGAGAAAGACAAGTTTTTTCTTATAGTAGAATGCCAACAAATAACTGTAGAAGGAATGACAGGGTGAGAAAATCACTTTTTGACCGACATCACACTAATAAGAGATTCAAGTAAGAAACATTACTGGATGCTAAAAGTAGGGGGTGAAAGTTTGGTGAGAAATAGGGTATCTACATAGTCTCAAACTACCTCCCCACAAAACACCTGCTAATTATGAAGGGGATTTTTTTTTCCATTTACAGTTGGAGAATCCTAGCAAACACCACCTTAACTAAGTGATCAAAGTTAATATCACCAGTAATGAGACAGACCATCATCATGTGCTTCTTGATGTGATACACTGAGAATGACACAATATCACTTTTGTCGTATTACTACTAAAACATATGATGAGGAAATATCAAACAAATACAAACTGAAGGATATTCTACAAAAGAACTGGCTGTGCCGGTTTGAGTGTATTATGTCCCGCAGAAAATCTTGTGGGCACAGATGTATTAATGTTGATTAGATTGTAATTCTTTGATTGAGTGTTTCCATGGAGATGCGACCCATCCAACTGTGGGTGATGACTCTGACTGGATAATTTCCATGGAGGTGTGGCCCTACCCATTCAGCCTGGGCCTTGATTAGTTTACTGGAGCCCTATATAAGCTCAGACAGAAGGAGCGAGCTTGCTACAGCCAAGAGGGACACTTTGAAGAACACACAGGAGCTGAGAGAGGAGCTGCAGATGAGAGACAGTTTGAAGACGGCCGTTGAAAGCAGACTCTTGCTCTGGAGAAGCTAAGAGAGGACAAACGCCCCAAGAGCAACTGAGAGTGACATTTTGAAGAGCAGCTGCAGCCTAGAGATGAACGTCCTGGGAGAAAGCCATTTTGAAGCCAGAACTTGGAGCAGACGCCAGCCACGTGCCTTCCCAGCTAACAGAGGTTTTCCGGATGCCATTGGCCATCCTCCAGTGAAGCATTAGCAAACCAGAACACCACCCAAGTTGGGCCAAGTTTACAGGCCAAGTGCACAGTCTCCACAAGACTGCCCTCACTCAGACACCATCTGCAAGCATGGGGGTCCCCCGGGCCCCCCTCACTTCTGATCAACTGGTTATAAATTCAGAGGTTCCCACTACCCTCTCAGATTTGATATTTGCTAAAATGACTCATTGAATTCAGGCAAGTGTTATACTTGTGATTATAGTTTTATTATAGCAAAAAGGATACAAATAAAAAGGAGCCAAAAGAAGAGACATCTGGGTGAGGTCTGGGAGGGTCTCAAACACTAAGCTTTTTGTCCTCTCCTGGGGAGTCAGGATATGTCACGTTCTCCACACAGTAATGACTGTTACCACCCAAGGAAGCTCCCCCGAGCTTCTGTGCCCAGAGTTTTCATTGGGGCTTCATCACGGAGGCATGAATGATGGAATCAATGCCCATGTAGTTGAGCTCAGTCTCCAGCCCCACTCCCCTCCGAGGAGGAGGCACAATCACACAGTTGGTTTTTCTGGGTGGCCACCCCCCACCCTAAAACTCCAGGTGTGGCTGCCCCTCTGCCCCAAAGATACTGCTATCACTTGGGAAATTCCAAGAATTTAAAGGTATCTCTCAGGAACCAGGGACAAAAGCCAACCAAATTCTTTGTTATACATTAAAGGCAAAGACAGAGTGAGGACCTGTTAGAGACTGAAAGAGCACAAGAAATTCAATGTGTGATACTCAAATAAACTGTGGGTCAGATTCAAATTTTCATTCTATTTGCTGTAAAATATTATTGGAACAACTGGTGAAATGTGAGTAAGTCCTGTAGATTAGATGATAGGACTGTATCAATGTTAATTACCTGATTTTTTTTTTTACGGTAGTACTGTGGTTATGTAAGAAAATATCCTCGTTCTTGGGAAATACAGACTGAAGTATTTAGGAATGAAGGGGCATTGTGTCTTCAATATGACTTACAAATTACTCAGGAAAAATCACATATTATAGATAAATGGAGAGAGAGAGAATGATAAAACAAATGAGGCAAGATATTAGCAACTGGAGATCTGAGTGGAGGAGGACTATTTGTGCCAGTCTTGTGATTTCTCTGTAAGTAGGAAATTACTTCAAATTTAAAAAGAAATTAAAGGTATAAAACTTCCTTTATTGGCAGTGTGGTGGATTAGCTACTTTTTAGGGCCCTCCTGCAACAAACAACTGCATTCTGGATAAAAGTGTTTTTAATGCATTCCTGGGCTTATAATGACGGTCACTTTCATCACAATCTAACCCATCTATACACATTTCCTAGGGCTGCTGTAACAAATTACCATAAACTCGGTGGCTTAAAACAATAGAAATTTATACTCTCACCATTCTGGAGGTCAGAAGTTTGAAATCAAGGTGTCAGCAGGGTTGGTTTCTTCTGGAGGAACTGAGGGAGGAGTTGTTCCTTGCCTCACTCCTACTTTCTGCTGTTTGTTGGCAATCCTTGGCGTTCTTTGGCTTGTAGACACATCACTCCAGTCTCTGCCATCATCTTCACACAGCCTTCTTCTCTTTTGTCTCTTATACTTTGGGCCCAGTTGGGTTATCCAGGATGATGTCATCTCAAGATCCTCGACTTATTACAACTGCAAAACCCATTTATCCAATTAAGGTCACATCCACAGGTTCCAGAGGACATAATTTTTGGGGGATCCACTATTCAACCTGCCACACCATCTTCTCCCCCCCACCAACAAAATAGAAATAGAAAGCATCCAGCATTCATGAAATGCCAGGTTGTCTTGCAAGCAAATGCCAACATCAAGACTGCAATCTATAGAAACAGGAAAAGACTAAACCTTGGGCTATTAGGGGTGATGGGGCAGGGTAAGGGGGTGAGGAAGGGTGGGGAACAGCAGTGGAATCTGACATCCATACAATGCATTAAGCTGGGATACCTAAACATGACTACATTCTGTAGAACCCCCTGGCCCCAAGTAGAAGCATATACAAATCCTCTCTGGCAAAAAGCACCTCCAATTGAGGACCCCAGGATTCCCTTACATTAAGATAAATGAAACCTGAGTCTCCTTCCACCCCAAGGGTTTCAGGTATTGAGTAATCAGGTAACAGAATATAAAATATGTACACATGTGTGTATGAAATATTTGAAGAAATAAAAATACACTTCCCAAAATGAGTAAGAGACTATAAAAACTGATCAAACTAATTTTATTAAGAACCAAATGAATTTTCTAGAAATAAAAAATCTGGTTGCCAAGGAAGCAAACACAGTGAATGGGTTAAATGGCAGATTATACACAGTTGAAGAGAAGAGAGAATTAGTAAACCAAGAGACAGATCTGAAGAAATTTCCCAGGATAAAGAGAAAAAGGATATTGAAAATAATAGAAGTTAAAAGATAAAGAAGATGGAATGAAAATACCTAATGCAAGTCTAATCAATACTGAATGAAAACAAGGCAAAGAGAATGGAGGAAGGATAATATTAGAAGAGATAAAGGATGACAATTCTCAAAAAGTGATAAAAGACATGGAAAAAAAAACAGTATGGGAAGCACAATATATTCTAAGCAGGATAAATAAAAAAGAAACCCATACACATAGTGTGGTGAAATGCGGAACACCAAAGGTAGACAGGAGATCTTAAAAGCAGCCAGAGAGAAAAATACAAATCACTTACAAAGGATATAACTGCATTGAAAGCAGACTTCTAAACACCAGTAATAGAAGCCAGAAGGTAGAATTACATCTGCAAAGTGCTGAAATTTGTATACCCAGCAAAACTATCTTTCAAGAATAGGTTAAAATAAAATCATTTTCAGATATCCAAAACATGAAAGTATTGCCAATGGGAATTCACTATAGGAACTTGTAAAGAATGTATTTCTGGAAGAAAGAAAATTATCCTAAAAGGTGTGAAATGTCAGGAGGAACAGCAAGCAAAGAATTAAGCATGTAGGTAAACACATACATTGGTAAACATGTAGGAACATTTAAAGAAACATTATTAGTGAGAACAGGGAGAAAGACAAAAGATCATGCCCTGAAAGTAAAACAAAGAAAATGTTTGAAGAAAAAGGGAATGACCAGTTGAGTCAAGTGCTGCTGATGGGTTAAACAACATAAAGATTGGGAACTGACCACTGACTTTGGCTAAATAAAGGCTACTGGTGAACTTTACAAGGAAGTTTCAGTAGAATCTAAACCCTTGAGGATAAAGAGGTGGTGGCAAAGTAAAGACAGGGAGTGTAAAAAACCCTTACATTAAAGAAACAAGAACTTCAGCATGAGAAAAAAAGATACAAATAAGTCAAATGACTTAGATTAAGAACACTGTAACCTTTAATTTGACTTTGATGCATTCAAATATAGTTTTCTCTTTATATAGTTTTCCCTTTATAAAAAAAAATATTTCCTAGCATTTTCTACTGAAAAAGACTTAGAATTAAGTGACATTTTAAATTAATATTATTTTACCACTGTTGACTGATTTTGTCTGGTGGCAGCAAGTCTCAAGATCGTTTTTATCAGAGGAAATACATAAAATTGAGAAAATTATATTCACTAATTCACCCCCCCCATCTCTGGCCTGCTCTCCACTGCCTGGTGGCCTGCAGCCCCCACCACCGTCCTGAGACGACCCCTTCCGATATCTGCCTGGTGACCCCTGGCCCCTGCCCTCTGCCCTGTGGTGGCCCCTCCCCAGGTCTGGGCTCCACTAATTATTAATTTTTTTTTTTTTGCAAAACCTTTATCTCTGCTTATTTAGACCATGATTTGATAGCCACCAACCTACCGAATAGAAAGTCAAGAGCCAGAGGAAAATGAAAATTCTGCCTGGGTCAGACACAGGGATTCTCTGCAATGCTAAAATCCACAGTTCTCCATACATCCCTGTTATGTATCTCTCTGTTCTTCTGTAACAGAACTTGAATCCTCTACAAATTAGCTATTACTCAACCTTTCATTGGCATTGTGGGAATGTGAGAGCACCCAGCATCTGGGAAATTCCAGAAGAATCCAGCCAGAAGTCTTAGTAGAACCTCAAAACAAAACAAAACTTGGAGATAATCATCAGTTACACAGAATGGATATTAAGACAGAGACTTGGGTGATCTGTCCTAGGTTCGGCTGCAGGAAACACCTAGAATTCTAATCTGAGAAATTCTCATCCCTGAATTCCCTCAGAGACACCTTCAGGTTTAAGGAGCTTCTATTACAGGCCAGGCTGGGCTAGGTGCTAGGAAACCATGATAAACCAGACAGACTTAATCCCTGCCCTCAAAGAGCTTACAATCTTACGAAAGACAGACGATTTAAACTAGTGTGAAGAGTGTCACAACTGGGGAGTACGGGGAGCTATAAGAATACATAGCAAGAAGATCTCATTTACTCTAGGGGTCAGTGTTTCTTCAAGAAAGTTTTAGGGTAAGTTCAGGGGAAATCCTTTTCTTCATTAAGAATCACTCCTCCACATGTGGGCCCATTATCTAGTTCAAGACTAGTGTGGGAGAAATATGGCTCCTTATTAATCATCAAGGGTTACTTTTATATGTAATTTTTACTCTATATATACTGTCCTCTTAAGAATGTTTCAATAAGTGTTTGATTAGTGACTAAGAAAGAATGATTTGGTGAAAGAGAATTGACATTTGCCTTTCTCTAGATAAATAAGGTTTACCTTTGGAAATTTTAAAGGATCATTCAGAAGAGAACTTGATTAAATAGACTCCAAGTCTAGATTGATACATGAGTTATACAATTAGAACTGGATTAGTATCCTAGAACTGCTTTAACAAATTACCACAAACTGGGTGGCTTAACATGTCAGAAACTTCTCTCACAGTTCTGGAATCTAGAAGTTCAAAATCAAGGTGTCAGCAGGGCTGGATCTTTCTGTAGACTATGAGGGAGAATCGGTTCCATACTTCTCTCCTAGCTTCTAGTGGTTGCCAGCTCCCCTTGGCACCCCGTAGCTTGTAGAAGCATCATTCCAATCTCTTCATTGTTACATGTTGTTCTCCCCATGTATGTCTCTGTCTCTTCCTATAAGGACACCAATCATACTGGGTTTAGAGACCACCCTAAATAACCTTATCTTAACCGATTATGACTTCAAAGACCCTATTTCTAAATAAGGTCACATTCGAAGGTACCAGGGGTGAGGATTTCAGCATATCTTCTAGGAGGACACCATTCACTCCACAACAAGGACAAATAAGCTGGAGAAACATTGCATGCCTTATTTATCTCTTTTCCCATTGCACATTGGTGTTTCAATGGATCTGAGAAGTCCTACAGAAAAAAAATTAACCCAGCATTTATAGCTGTCCTTGACCAGAATGTGCTAGATAACATTCATTATCCAAAACCTTTCCAGAGAAGTTACTTCCCCCTACAATATGTAGGGAGGCCCTACATCCTGGATGATGCCCAGTGGATTGAGCCAGAGAATGAACACCAAACTCAAGGCAACCCATTGGTTGGACAGCAGCCAATCAGAGCCTATCTCTTTAGATTATGAAATGAGATGCAGAAATTGGTATCCACTGAGAGGTCCTGTAAACTAGGTGGCTCAGGCTGCCATTTGAGGCTACACATTACTGCTGGGTGACAGAGGTAGCTGGTCCCCAGAGAGAAGCAGTACTGAGCAGACATGCAGAAGGAGGTAGAGGGTGAAATACAGAGTAAGCCAAATTTCTGATGGATTTTTGATAGTCATGAGACCCAGCTGCACTTTGTTTCCTGCCCTTGGATCTTGTGAGATCTGTAATCTTACATCTTTATTTGGGCCAGCTTGAGTGAATCTCTTTTTATTTGCAGGAACATGAAACATGGGGAATTGTTGAGAGATCAACCGGGGGATAACAGAAAACACTGATCACCAAGTCCTGATTATCTAGTGGATTTGTGACAAGGAGGATTGGGCCTGGAGAGAGACTAAAAATCTCATCTGTTTCATAATTTTTTTCATGGCCTCAGAGTATAAGTGAAAGCCCTACAATTGGATAAGCATTATTCTCCTCAATGATATATCATGGTTATGGCTTGAAATGTCACAATTCCCTGAAATAGCATAGACTTAGGCCTGGATTATTATAAATGATGGCAAATTTTAGGTGACAAACTGAAAGTGGACCTCATCAACAAAGGGAAGTGCTGATTTTCATGCTGAAGATGAGAGCAAGAATTCAAACTCAAATGGACTTTAATTCAGCTCCAACTTCTTTGGAGTATTGGAATTCAAAACAGGTAAGATTAGAGAACCAGACAGCAGCCATATCGTTTTCTGTTTTTACTATCACTCTTCTGGGGTGAAATGGTTTGATACCACAAACCAATGTCTTCTTTTCAAAAAGAAAAATTATAGGATATTATTTCTAACATCCAGATCATTTAATCTCCATTATTACTGAAGGGTGGCCTGGGAATGGAAAAGGCACACATACAGAAAACAAAAAGGGAAGTGCCCCATTGCTCTGATTGTCTCTTATCGGATTTTACACCATCAACACCATGATCAGAGTGTTCCAGGATCAGCTACTTTTCAAACTAAATTTGAGGAAACTCTAGCAATGATCCAGAATATAATCCAGGATTGAATTCTCCTCCAATGTTGACCTCCAGATGATTAATCATTTCCTTCTGTTGACCCCAGGTTCGGATTCCTTGGGCTCCTGCTTTGGTTTCCCATTCTGTTCCTTGGAGGCTCTCCTCCTGAATCTGCAGCTGAGACCCATTTGAGTAGCACTCTCTCACTGACTTCTTCTGTCAACAAACAGATGCCTTGGAAGTTATCAGTTTTTTAACTTATCACAACTATAGAGAAATTGGGGTAAAAATATGCAGAAATAATAAAGTTATAAATAAACAAACTTTATCAAGGACCCCGAAGATGGTCTTGGTGACCCTTAGTTTCCTTTCCCCTCCTCACCCTCATTGGACTTATTGGCAAGATTTTATTTGAAGAAAGAGTTAGTGATTTTAAAAACAGGTTCATAAAGACAAACAATGAGAGACATGAAGAAGACCCTAGAAGAGCATAAAGAAGAAATTTCAAGAGTAAATAAAAAAATAGATGACCTTATGGAAATAAAAGAAACTGTTGACCAAATTAAAAAGATTCTGGATACTCATAATACAAGACTAGAGGAAGCTGAACAACGACTCAGTGACCTCGAGAACCACAGAACGGAAAATGAAAGAACAAAAGAAAGAATGGGGAAAAAAATCGAAAAAATCGAAATGGATCTCAGGGATATGATAGATAAAGTAAAACATCCAAATATAAGACTCATTGGTGTCCCAGAAGGGGAAGAGAAGGGTAAAGGTCTAGAAAGAGTACTCAAATAAATTGTTGGGGAAAACTTCCCAAACCTTCTACACAATATAAATACACAAAGCATAAATGCGCAGCGAACTCCAAATAGAATAAATCCAAAGAAATCCACTCCAAGACATATTCTGATCAGACTGGCAAATACTGAAGAGAAGGAGAAAGTTTTGAAAGCAGCAAAAGAAAAGCAATTCACCACATACAAAGGAAACAACATAAGACTAAGTTGTGACTACTCAGTGGCCACATGGAGGTGAGAAGGCAGTGGCATGACATATTTAAAATTCTGAGAGAGAAAAATTTCCAACCAAGAATACTTTATCCAGCAAAACTCTCCTTCAAATTTGAGGGAGAGCTTAAATTTTTCACAGACAAACAAATGCTGAGAGGTTTTGCTAATAAAAGACCTGCCCTACTTCAGATACTAAAGGGACCCCTACTGACAGAGAAACAAAGAAAGGAGAGAGAGAGAGAAAAATTTAACAGACATATATAGAACATTACATCCCAAATCACCAGGATGCACATTCTTCTCTAGTGATCACAGAACTTTCTCCAGAATAGATCATAGGCTGGGACATACAACAAGCCTCAATAAATTTTAAAAAATTGAAATTATTCAAAGCACATTCTCTGACCACAGTGGAATACAAATAGAAGTCAATAACCATCAGAGACTTAGAAAATTCATAAATACCTGGAGGTTAAAAATGAGGGGGAGATGAAAACATTCCTGGATAATCAAAAGCTGAGGGACTTCATCACCAGTAGATCAGTCCTATAAGAAATGCTAAAGGGAATTGAACAAGCTGAAAGGAAGGGACACTAAACAATTGACGGAAACCACATGAAGAAATAAAGATTTCCAGTTAAGATCACATGGTAAATACAAATACCAATACTACTGTATTTTTGATTTGTAACTCCACTATTTACTTCCTACAGGATCTAAAATATGTAAACTGTAATGATAAATCAGTGGTTTTGGACTCAATGTAAAATATGTAATTTTTGACAAGAACTACAGAAAGGTGGGGGAATGGAGGAGTATAGGAACATAGTTTATGTGTCCTATTGAAGTTAAGTTGGTATCAAAGAAAACAAGATTGTTATAGACTTAAGATGTTAAATTTAAGCCCCATGGTAAACACAAAGAAAGTATCAGAGAATATGATCATAGAGATGAAAAGTAGAGTATGGGTTACAAGAAGTGGGGAAGGGGCAATGGGGAGTTAATAAGAAATGAGTGGAGGATTTCTGGGGTGAAGGGAAATTTCTAGTAATGGATGGTGGGAAGGTGATGGCATTGCAACAAAGTAAATGTGATTAATCTCACTAAATGGAATGCTTGGGAGGGGTTGGAATGGGAAGATTTATGCTGTAGATATGTTTCCACAATTGAAAAAAAGTCTAAATAGGTAATGACAATTAAATGCCATATATGATCCTGGATGAGATCTAAGAATAGAGGAGAAAAGGCTCAAAAGGACACAACTGGGACATAAGGGAAAAAATGAAATAGAGAATGTAAGCTTTATATCAATGTTAAATTTCTTGAACTACTTAACTACACTTAATGTGATTACATAAATGAATATTCTTGTTCACAGGAAATGTATATGTGAATTATATTATTTGTTCAAGGATGTGTGCAACTTGCTCTCATACGTTCAGAAGACAGAGCAATAGATGATGGATGATAGGGAGGGAGGGAGGGAGGGAGTGAGGGATGGAAAGAAAGAAATGGGAAAGTAACAAAATATTAAAGTCAGTAAATCGGGGTATCAGTGGAGAGGGATTGGGGTATGCTGGAGTTCTGTGTATGGCGTTTGTAGTATTTTTGCAATTGTTCCTGTAAGTTTGAATTTATTTCAAAATAAAATTTAAAAAAAAAAAAGAAAGAAAGAAAAATGGCACAAAACATTCAGTATTTTCATTTTCATTTTAGGCCAGTTTCTTTTGTAGAATTATTCTCCTGGTAAATGGATCCAGAATATTCCAAAGTGAATTCTCAAGTGTTGAAAATTAATTCTAAGCGTGAGGACTTTTGAGGGGCACTATTTGGATAACAGTAATCCTCTATAACTGATAGACACTTTCTCTCTGAATTAGGAGCAAAATCACAATTCTGCTTTTACAAAAAAAAAAGAAAGAAACAAAGAAACAAAATATAATTTTGAGACCCTTTAATAAATTAAATAGCCCCCTGAAGTTTACTAAGTGAAATATAAACCTATCAACAATCATTTTCACCTTTTTTTCTCTTCCCAGGGCTACTGGGGCCCTTTAGAAAGAAGAAACCCAGGAGGAAAGAGGAAAGCTCCTATAATGTGATGTCCCTGCTTCCATCTTCCCATGATTAGTTACTAGGGAAATGCAAATCTAAATCATAATGGGCTGCCACTTCAAACCCACTAGGATGGCTATAATCAAAACAACTGACAATAACAAGTGTTGATAAGGATGTAGAGAAACCGGAACCCTCATACATTGCTAGTGGGAACGTCCACTGCTTTAGAAAATAGCTTGGCAGTTCCTCAAGAAGTTAAACATAGAATTACCATATGATCCAGCAATTCTACTTTTAAGAATATACCCCCAAAGAATTGAAAACATACATCCCTACATACACAAATGTTCATAGCAGCATTATTCTCAATAGCCAAAAAAAGGAAAACAACCTAACTGTCCATCAACTGATGAATGGATAAATAAAGTGTAGCATACAATGGATTATTATTTAGCCATAGAAAGGAATGATGTACTGATTCATGCCACAATATGGATGATGTTTGAAAATGTTATGCTAAGAGAAGCCATACACAAAAGACCACATATTCGTATGATTCATTTATATGAAATATCCTGAATAAGCAAATCTGTAGAGTCACAAAGTTTAGATTTGTGATTGCCAGGGTCTGGGAGTAAGGTAAGTAGGGAGAGTGACTGCTGATGGGTACAGGGCTTCTTTTGGGGGTGATGAGAAAGTTCTGGACTTATGAGTGGTTATAGTTGTACAACCTATGGATATACTAAAAGCCACTGAATTGTACACTTTTTAAAAATGCAATAAAAATGTTATCTATCTTCCTGGAAAATAAGGAGAACCTTTAAAAAGAACTTAGTCCATGAAGACACACTAATAAATATGCAAAGAATGCAATCCCCAACTCCATCAAAAACCACTACGCACATCTAAAAGGTTACCCTGCATTTCAGGTATGAAGGGAAAAAAAGCAAGCAAAAAATATCATTTAGCATTCATTAGCTACAGTTCATTTTTATTAACTGATGCTTCAGAGGTTCACCAAAAATAATTGCGGGAGAAGAGCTAAGACATAATTGGAGGAGGATGTGGAGCAATTAAGGCACATGCTTCTGAGAAAGATAATTCTCTCAAGCCTGAAAAAAGATGAAGTCACTTTATCTAGCAATTCTAATACTGTAGTTGAGTCATTTCCTGATAGACTATCAGAAGCAGAACTTGACCCGAAAAACAGACAACTGTAGGAGACCCACCCCAATCCCCTCGTCGGCAGGTGCAATGTGCAACTGTCCTCAGGCTGGTGTAGTGCTGAGGCTACAGACCCCGTGACCTCCTCTGGAGGCTTGCCCTTGGCTGATGGGAGCCCCCTGCCCTGACACGCGTGGGATGTTATACCCCACCCCCACACCTGGGAGCCAGCGCCTCACTGAAGGGGTACAAAAGCCAGGCCCCCTTGCCTTGTGAGGCACGCTTGAGATCCCCGGAGATCAGTTTAGTGCCAGACTTCACCTGAGACCATATCTTGCTCTTCCCTTCCTTTTATTATCTTGATTTCCTCTCTCCCATGTGCCCCCAAATCCCTGTCTCAGGCTCTGCCTCTGAGAAATCCAACTTATTAACACAGAGCCCTTTCTGGGCAATCTGTAACCTACACAGCTGACTCTAATTCTGATATTCCTTTCTTATACCTGGTTCCATAATATAATCCAGTCACACTTTCTTGCTGTTAAAAATTCTCTACCAGAAATACATTTTGAAGTGGCTTTCTTGGAAGCTTAGTTCCCTTGCAAATTCGAAATAACTTTTTCACAGGAACTTACAATCAGTTCAATGAGAGAAGCTATAGTGGTTAAAGTTGTGTCATCTTGGCTAGGTTACAGCACCCAGTCGTTTGGTCAAACACTGGCGGGGTGGTTCCTGTGGAGGTATTGTGTAGGTGGGATTAGCAGGACACCCTCCATAACATGGGTGGGCATCTTCGAATCAGTTGGAAGATTTAACAGCAAAACCTGAGGGTTCCAGAGGTCAGAAGAATTTCTGCCTTAAGAGGTCAACATCAACTTTTACTGGAATTTCCAGCCTGCCAGCTGCTTCTAAGAAGTTCAGGCTCAAGATGTCAAGATCATCTTTACTGGAATTTCCAGCCTGCATCCTGTCCTATGGAATTTAGACGTGCCACCCATTACAACTGTGTGATCCAACTCCTCATGATGAGTATCTATTATCTATCAATCATTATCTATCTATCTATCTGCCTATCTATATACACACACACGCCCAAATATATCCATATATATTTGGGTTCTGTTTCTCTGGAGAATCCTGACTGATCCAGAAGCTTTTGTAATAAACAGCTCCCTCCTTTTCCTTGACCCATTCCTGCTAGGATCAAGAACTCCAGGTGTGAGTGCACACTTCCAACCCCAAAGTCTCCAAGCACAGCCTCTTCTTATCAGGAGTGAACGGGTAAGGATCCAAAGCCTGAGCCAGAAATACTCTTTTCCCGATGGGTGGAGCCAAGATTTGCCCATTGGAGGCCGCAGGCTCACTTAGCTTTAATTAACCCCAGTCTCTCTCCTCTCCACTCCTCCCTCTTTTCAGCAGTCACTGATCTGGTACCAATACCGTTATTAACCGATTTGTCATTAATTAACATTCCTGCTTCTTTCTCACATTCCCGGGGCTCAGGTAACTAATTCAGCAGCTTTAGAGGGTTTAAAGATTAAAGCATAATGCTAATACTGCTCCAGGTTTCTACTTTGTCTACCACCGTTCCATCCAATTGCTTCTGGGTCAGCCATTTTCATTCTTACTGTTTTATAGTAAGGAACCATGCTGAAGTTTTTTAAGTTTGTGAAAATGAGGTAATGGGAGGCACAGGCTGTTTCTGGGGTGGACCAAGAGGGGTTAAGAAGTAGGATGGTCTGAGGCTTACTTAGGAGAGGTTGGTGGCATATCCCGTCGGCTCTCCATGGACGTCCACGCATGTCCCCGTGGACTGGAATATAAAGCAAAGGGCAAAGTCAGACATCTGAGTTCACAGGAGAAAGGCACACCTCACAAAGCTTAAGAATTTAGACTTGTCCGCAAACTGTTGCAAATCTGTTTACAGGAAAACGTGGCATCGTCTGTATCATCACGTTCTGGGTAGACACCAGGGAAGCGGTGAGGTCACGCCCTCTCTTTGCAGCCCCCCGCCCCACCTGCCATCCCCCAACCACCACCCTCCACCAGCTTCCTGAAAATCTCAAAGCAAGTAGCACACCCAGGGTGACGCATGGCATGAAGTTTCTACTGTTAGCCGAGCTTAAAAATGGTCCTGCCTGCCCTTTAACTGTGTCATCACCACACTCTTTCTGAGTGTAGGGGTAAATGAGAGAAATGCTTGGCATGGTCAAATCCATGTCATGGTGGGAAATTTCTCTTCCACTAATACACTGCATTTATCAAGCATTGCTTATTGTTTGGGCAATGTCAGAAAACTGCAATGATTATCTGTATCTCAGAGTCAGGGGTCTAATATTTCAGAAGAACCGTGTCAGGTGACATGATTTGGGTCAGAAAGAGAGGCTTGGCAAGCAAGGTTTGGGATAAGGGAACAGAATCATTCATCACGATTCCTGGTTGGGTGCAGAGACCCACTGCACATCTTAGGGAAGGATGTAAGAATCGATAAACACACCCATGCAGCTCGCAGGAGCCCTTTCCCTAAACTATCGTCTTCCAGTCCCCAGGGTCTTAGACTGGGGAGAGTCCAGTATTAGACTAATTTTGCTTCCTGCTCTTACCATTGGAAGCTTATAATGTTTCCTCTTTCACTGTGGAATACAGGAGTTTCACCACAATGGGCCCAGATAGATATCTTCTCAGAGTTTATCCTACCTGGGTGTGTGTGAGCCCTTCTAATCTGCAAACCCAACTCTCTTTTTGTCAGATCAGGAAAAGCTTTATCATTTTACCTGTTATATTATCCTCTGGATCTGTTCTCTAAGTCTCTTGTTTGATATCATGTCCACTACTTTTTTTTTTTTTTTACCCTCCCCAGTTACCTTTCTGCAATAGGATAGCTTCGGAGGCAAGCAGGAAGGGCTTGGTAAGTACACCTGAGTTCCAGCCCTTCCTGGGAAAAGAGGCAGGTAAGGACTTGATCTGTGTTCGTGCTGAGGTGATTGATGAGCTGTCACAAGGGAGCAGCAGCAGAGAGGAAAGCTTGCCCGGTCTTGCATCCTGGGAGCAAGCACAGCATACAGGGTTTTCCAAGAGGACTCAGCCAGAAGAGGGGTGGGGAGGAGTGTGCATTTCCAGGTACCAACTGAAGGTCACTAATTGGCACCCCCTCACTGCACACTCAGGTATACACACAGAATTTGAACTGTGTCCACTTTTTTTGTAGCCCAGTTTTCACACCGTGCCCTCACAAAGTACAGTTAAATCTATATGGGTGGTTTTGTGACAAGGCAGCTGAGCATACTTCCATGAGCTCGCCACTGGAACTGCCCCTCTGAGATTCCACCACCCTTCTACCACCACCTTGTGAAGGTTTGAAGCAGTAGTTGCCCCAGAAAAAGCCATATTCTTTCAATCCACTCCTGTGGGTGTAGACCTATTGTAGATGGGACCTTTTGATTACGTTATTTCAATTGAAATGTGACCCACCTCATTCAAGGTGGATCTTCTTTCTTTTAATTGAGATTGTTCACAAACCAAACAATTACCCAAAGATCCAAAGTGTACAATCAGTTGCCCCTGGTACCATCATATAGCTGTGCATCCATCACCACAATTAATTTTTTTTCAATTTTTAGAGCATTTTCATTACTCCAGAAAAGAAATAAAGACAAAAAAAGAAACTCAAAACCTCCCCTACCCCTAACCACCACCCCCCATTATTGATTCATAGTTTTGGTATAGTACATTCATTACTGTTGATGAAAGAATGTTAAAATACTACTAACTGTACTATATAGTTTGCAATCAGTATATATTTTTTCCAATATGCCCCTCTATTATTAACTTCTAGTTATAGTGTCATACATTTGTTCTAGTTCGTGAGAGAGATTTCTAATATTTGTACTGTTAATCATGGACATTGTCCACCACAAGATTCACTGTTTTATACATTCCCACCTTTTAACCTCCAACTTTCCTTCTGGTGACATACGTGACTCTGAGCTTGCCCTTACCACCACATTCACACACTTTTCAGCACTGTTAGTCATTCTCACAACATGCTACCATCACCTCTGCCCACTTTCAAACGTTTAAATTCACCCTAGTTGAACATTCTGCTCATAATAAGCAACCACTCCCCATTCTTTAGCCCCATTCTATATCCTGGTAACTTATATTTCATGTCTATGAGTTTACATTTAATAACTAGTTCACATCAGTGAGACCGTGAAATATTTGTCCTTATGTGTCTGTCTTATTTCACTCAATATAGTGCCCTCAAGATTTCTTCATCAACCCCTTTTTTTAAGACAGTTTTGTTCACTCACCATACATTCTGTCCTAAGTAAACAATCAATGGTTCCCTGTATAGTTGCATTTTTATGTATTACCATCGCCACTATCTATATAAGGACAACTCCATTTCTTCCACAAAGAAGGAGGAAGAGTCAAAGAAGTTAGAGAGGCAACAGAAAAAAAAGAAAGAGGAAAAAAAAATGACAGCTAGGAAGCGACAGAAGGAAAGATAGCATTAAACCAAAATAGAATAGAGTCAGACAACATCACCAATGCCAGGAGTCCCATACTCCTCCCCTATGCCCCCCCATATGCATTTAGCTTTGGTATATTGCCTTTGTTACATTAAAGGAAGCATAATACAATGTTTCTGTTAATTACAATCTCTAAATTGTATTGATTGTATTTTTCCCCCAATCCCATCCTATTTTTAATACCTTGCAATGTTGACATTTATTTGTTCTCCCTCATGTAAAAATATATTTGTACCTTTTATCACAATCGTCGAGCACCTAGGTTTCACTGAGTTATGCAATCCCAGTCTTTCTTTTCTCTTTCCTTCTGGTGTCCCACATGCTCCTAACCTTCCTCTTTCAACCGTACTCACAGCCATCTTTGTTCAGTGTACTTACATTGCTGTGCTAGTATCTCCCAAAATTGTTTTCCAAAGCTCTCACTCCTGTCTTTTCCTTTCTGTCTGCAGTGCTTCCTTTAGTGTTTCCTGTAGAGCAGGTATCCTGTTCACAAACTCTGTCATTGTCTGTTTGTCAGAGAATGTTTTAAGTTCTCCCTCATATTTGAAGGACAGTTTTGCCGGATATAGGATTCTTGGTTGGTGGTTTTTCTCTTTCAGTAACTTAAATATATCACACCACTTCCTTCTTGCCTCCATGGTTTCTATTGAGAAATCCACACATAGTCTTAACAAGCTTCTTTTGTATGTGATGGATCGCTTTTCTCTTGCTGCTTTCAGGATTCTCTCTTTATCTTTGACATTTGATAATCTGATTATTAAGTGTCTTGGCATAGGCCTATTCAGATCTATTTGTTTGGGATATGCTGTGCTTCTTGGATCTCATGTCTTTCATAAGAGATGGGAAATTTTCATTGATTATTTCCTCTATTACTGCTTCTGCCCCTTTTCCCTTCTCTTCTCCTTCTGGGACACCAATAACATGTACATTCCTGCATTTCATTTTTTCCTTAAGTTCCCAGAGACATTGCTCATATTTTTCCATTCTTTTCGCTATCTGTTCTTTTGTGTGTAGGATTCCGGTGTTTTGTTCTCCAGTTCCTGAGTGTTTTCTTCTGCCTCTTGAGATCTGTTGTTGTATGTTTCCATTGTGTCTTTCTCTCTTGTGTTGTGCCTTTCATTTCCATAGATTAGCTTTTATGATATTCAGGATATAGATAAATGTGAACATATTTCATTTTGTGTTGTATATAAATTTGGATAGATAGAAGGAATAAAGATAAATCCTAAGAAAGAATGGGAAAAGAAGCATTTTCATGGTATGTATCTACTGAAACACACACACACACACACACCACAAACTTATACCCTGAAAGGGATATTTTAATCTGTGAATTGCTAGCAGAGGTATTAGCTAACATGAAGAATTTCCATGCAACCAAGAGTGATTATGAGTTCAGGCTAACTCATAAGCTGTTCATTCTTAGGGCAAGACCTTGAGAAACCAAAAAGAAAAACATAGGTCAGGGTATTGGAGACAGGGAGCTATGTAAGGAAGGAACCAGAAATCTTGAGTCTTTGTCTGAATACTAATTTGTTCAAGTGTAGGGCAAGACTCCACAAATCAAAGTAAGAAAAACTACCAGACAGAACAATTTCCAGGGGTCTATGTACTGAAAGTCTACCAGAGCCCACACAGCTGAAAAAATTTCATAGCCGGCAGAATTGCAATACAAGAAATGTTAAAGGAATCTCTTAAGGCTTAAGGAAAATGATACCAAATGGAGATTAGGATCTACAAGAAGCAAGGAAGAGTTCTGGAAATGATAAATATATGGGTAAATATAACAAAATTTTCTCTCATTTCTCAATGTTTTTAAAAGATAATTGACTGTTAAAAGCAAAAATAACAGCCATGTATTATAGAATATTTAACATATACAGAAGTAAAAATACAGTAACATTAGCACAAAAGATGGGAAGTATACTGCATTTACATTACATGTAAAATACTATGCCATTAGACTATGATACGCTAAAGGTGCATATTGTAAACCTTAGAACAGTCATTTAAAAATACGATTCTACAAGAATGTTTATAGCAGCGTTATTCACAACAGCCCAAATATGGAGACGAACCAAATCTCTATCAACAGATGAATGGATAAACAAATTATGGCATATACATGCAGTAGAATATGATTCTGCAATAAAAGCAAATGAAATACTGATACATAGTACATCGTGGATCAACCTTAAAAAACAGGCTAAGTGAGACATACCAGACACAAATGCTGGTTTGAATCTGTTATGTACCCACAGAAAAGCTATGTTCTTTTAATCCAATCTTGTGGGAGGCAGACCGATAGTGTGTGGGACCTTCTGATTAGGTTGTTTCCATGGAGATGTGACCCCACCCTTTCAAGGTGGGTCTTAATCCTTTGCTGGAGTCATTTAAGAAAGCTCACTGGGAGAGAGAGCTCAGGGAAGCTAAAATATGTGATCCAGAGTTTGTGCCCAGGAGAAACTAAGACAGAAGCTAAGACAGAAGCCCAGAGACATTTTGGAGAAATCCACAGAAACCAGAAGCTAAACCCAGGAGAGGCCCAGCAGGCTTTGGCCATGTGCCTTCCCATGTGACAGAGGCACCCCAGACGCCATCCACCTTTCTTCAGAGAAGGTATCATCCTGTTGATGCCTTAATTGAGACATTTTCATGGCCTTACAATTGTAAATTTGTGAACTAATAAACCCCCATTGTAAAAGCCAATCCATTTCTGGTATATTGCATTTCAGCAGCTTTAGCAAACTGAAATATCGTGTGATTCCATTTATATGAAATATCCAGAATAGTTAAATCCATAGAGACAAAAAGCAGGATGGTCGTTGCCAAGGGCTAGGGGTAAAGGGTAGCGGGGAGTGACTGCTTAATGGGTACAGAGTTGGAGCTAGATAGAGGTGGTGGTTGCACAGCATTTCACAATGTACATTCACATGTACTAAATTCTACTGAACTGTATCTTTTAAAATGGTTAATTTTATATTACAAGAATTTCACTAATTTTTAAAATGCCAAAAACAGGAAAAAATCCAACTGAAAAAAAACCGAAGATATAGTTAATAATCCAATAGAAGAGATAAAAGAGAACAGGATAAAGAAAAAAACAAAGAATAGATGAGACTAATATAAAAATATATAGTGGGATGGTAGACATAAACCCAACCATATCAATAATTATATCCATGTACTCTAACAGACAGATCAACCATATGCTTTTTAAAAGAAATGTGCATTAAATAAAAAGACAAGGATAGATTAAAAGAAAATGAATGAAAAAAGTTGTACCATGCAAACGCTAGTAATAGTATAGTAGTATATTATCATTTTGGTGGGATTTCAGAAAGAAGCAAAATTATATGCATATGTTCAGGCTGCCAGTTCACCCAGAAGCCTAAGAGGAATGTTTAATATTTTATTTCAATGACGCTCTTTTAAAATCTTCATATAAGCCTTCTTGATCATCTAGAACCCTTATAATCAAGTACTGCCATGTAGCTTCAGTGCCTACATTTGTATTTAAGAATATTTAGCAATCTCCTCAACTGCCATACTTTAATCAACATTTAATTGGTGTTTCTCAAACTGAGGGGCAGGGCTTCCCTACATATGCATTCTTGCATTTGAGAAACTGCTGCCAGTGACATGGAACCAGTGAAAATTTCAAGCAGAAGAGAGTTACGGTCAGCTCTTCATTTTAGATAAATCACATTGACAGCTAACTGAGTAGAAGGTTGATTTTAGAGGACATGATGGGAGGTAGGGAGATGAGTTAGAAAATGATCATAATTCAAGTGGATGTGGGGCAGTGGCAGTACAGGTGGAGAGATGGGCACAGATTGGATAAGTATTTAGGATCAGGACGGCAAATTAGTTCAATTTGGAAACCAAACAATTTTTTAAAATTCTGTGAGCAGTTTTAAGCATCATGGACAGAAAAATAATAAATCATTATTATATATTTTGAAATAGTTAATGGATTACAATAAATACACTATTATTGCAGCACAATTGAGACTAAAGATAAGTCACTTTGCTTCATAAATTCAGCATTTTTGTTTCCCACTGTTACCAAGACCAATTATCATTGTACAAAATGTCATCAACTGCACTGTGATACGAGTAGGCAAATGATCTATTGTCAAAACCAGCTTCTCATTTCTGACAAAATAGCATTTATAGTTGAGAAAAATCTTCCCATTAATAGTCTATAGAAAAAAACATTAAAAAGAAAGTTTTTAAATCTTGAAAAGCTCTAATTGTGTGGCTCACAAGGGCTAATCCATATTCACACTGATCCAGAGCATCCCAGCTCATATTCAAAATCTAGTCATCAATTGTATCTTTTTTGCAAACTCAGTTTCTACTCAGCCTCAATTCAGTGCATAAATTTGTCTCTTTTTAAATTCTTGAAATAAAATTGGAACAATCTTCATCACAGCTTTTTTCACAAAATAAATTAATCTTCTAAAGATGACTTGGATTGAAATGACAAAACCACTCTCTGATGCATAATTAGGCCATCTAGTAAATTTTTATTAGGAACTTGCTTGAAATTCATGCCATTTTCAGATACTGAAAAATAAATTGATTTTTCTAAAAATGTATTTTTACAAAGATGCTTACACTTGATTGTTTCAGAACAGAGTGTACTTCAAGTTCTGATCTCTCAGTTTTATAAAACCATAATCCACAGTCCATCTCCAGTGCAAAGTACACATATATATACTTTTTTAGATTTTAATTCACCTATATATTTTTAAAAATCTAATGAAGTATATTCCAAATATGGACAAAAGAAAAAAACTAACTTTTTATTATGGAAATTTCCAAACATATACAAAATTAGAGAGGATAGTGTAATGAAATTCCATGAGCCCATCATGGTGCTCCCAAAATTATCAAATTATAGCCAATTTTGTTTCATTTGTATACCAAACTCACGCCCCACCCCAAGCCCAGACTTGATTATTTCAAAGCAAATCCCATATATCATATTGTTTCATCCATAATATTTTAGTATGTATTACTAACAAATAACCCTCTAAAAACAACCACAATGCTACTATCACACCTAAAAAAATTAACAATTCCTTAGATTCACCAAATATCCAATTCATATTCAAATTTCCCTGATTCAAACAATAGAAATTTAAACTGACAAATTGACAGTGAAGCCAATATTAAATTAAGAACCACTGCAAGAGACGGACTTCTGACAGGACAGCACGTGGAGCTCCACAGCCCCACTCCCCGTCGAAACCCGTGAAAATTATGAAACAAAGAAAAACATTAAAATTATCTGGAAATGGTCATAAGGGCATATGGTAAATGAGGAACAACTATTCAAGAAAATCTACTAAAATTCAGTAAGAAAAGTGAGTCTATGGTACTTGAACCAAGACCCTCCCCCACCCAAGCTCAGCAAGACAGAAATTCCACTCCTGACTGGAATCCCCTCTCCCTTCCCCCAGTTCCCAGTCAGAGGCCTTTCTTACCAGCTGTCAGCGTTTCTCATCCTGCCCCCAGCTACCTGTGGCTGAAGCTAACTTCCAGGCAAGCGCAGCTGTGAGGCAGGAGCTCCCTCCTGCCAAGCCCCCATTCAGGAAACAGTGGCTCTACCTTGGGAATGGAGCCAATGAGAATAGTGGAGCTCCATAATCCATGATCCAGTTCATGAGGTGATGACCCCATGCCAGGAGAGACGAGCCAAGATGATCTGAGGCTACTGCATCCTTCTCCACTAGGCACCCAATTCCAAAAGCAAGGATGTTCCTTAGAGAGAAGTGAGCCTTTGTCCCACTTCCCCCAGATCCAGAGCCCTGACTCAAAGTTTTTTCCTAGGGGGGAAGGGTGAGAAGCAGACCACAAGACAGGTAGGTCCTAATCTCTTCCCAAAGGAAAGGACTTCATTTGCAACAGATAGCATAGAACTTCAAGTCTAAGGGTGTCCTCAAAAACAGTGGAAGAGGTAGATTAGATCGATAGATAAATAGATGTGGAGAAATAATAGATAGATATTGATAAAATGATATGACAAGTGTAGAAAAATGTTAAAAGCTGGCAGATCTGAGTATATCAGTGGGAGGTTATTTGGAGTTCTCTGTATGGGTTTTGTATTACTTTTGCAACTGTCTTGTAAGTTTGAAGTTATTTTAAAATGAAAAGTAAAAAAAAAAAATTTAGAAAAACAATGAAGGTTGTAGTCAGTGTCAGTGGAGGGTCAATGGAGATAAAGTGAGGAACCTGTACTTCTACCCCTAGCTGGCAGTAATGAGGTAACACCTCACCCTGCACCCCCCAAAGCAGTGTCAGAGGAAGCCAGCTAAAACAGAACATTTAAATAAGACCCAGAGTCTCATACTGCAATACCTGAAATGTCCAAGTTTCAATCAAAAATCACTCATCATACCAAGAACTAGGAAATTCACAACTTGAATGAAAAAAGATAATCAACAGACACCAAAACCAAGATGACAGAGTTGTTAGAATTATAGACAAAGATTACAAAGTAGCCATCATAAAGAATGCTTCAACAGGCAATTATGAACATGCTTGAAACAAATCAAAAAATAGAAAGCCTCAGCAAAGAAATAGATGACATAAAGGAAAACCAAATGGACATTTTAGAACTGAAAATTACAATAACTGAAAAATATTCACTAGATGGGCTTAACAGCAGAGAGGAATGAATCAATAACTCATAGCTCAAACAATAGAAATTACCCAATCTGAACAACAGAAAGAAAATAGACTGTAAAAAAAAATAAAAGAGTCTCAGAGACCTGTGGGACTATAACAAAAGATCTAATATTTGTGTCATCGGATTTCTGAAAGGAGAGGAGAAAAAAGGTAAGGCTGAAAATGTGCTTGAAGAAATAATGGCTGACAACTTCTCAAATTTTGCCAAAGACAAAAACCTACAGATTCAAGAAACTGCGAGAAACTTGAAGGGCATAAACCCAATGAAATCCACACCAAGACACATCATAGTCTAACTTATAAGAACTAAAGACAAAGAAAAAATCTTGAAAGCAGGAAGAAAGAAACAACACCTTATCTAAAGGGGAAAAACCATCTAATGGCAGCAAATTTCTAATCTGAACTGGAACAACATTTTTAAAGTGCTAAAAGTAAAGAACTGTCAACCTAGAATTCTAAAATTAGTGAAAATGTCCTCGAGGAATGAAGGAGAAATTGAGACATTCTCAAATGATGGAAAACTAAGAGAATTTGATGCCATCAGACTTGCCCTAAAAGAATGCCTAAAGAAAATTCTCTAAAAAGAAAGGAAATGATAAAAGAAGGAATCTAGGAACATCAGGAAAGAAGGAAGAAAAATGGAAACGGTAAAAATATGGGAAAATAAAATATATTTTTCTTCTCGTTTTGATTTTCTAAATTATGCTTGACAGTTGAGGCAACAAGTGTAACACTCTCTGATGTGGTCCTAAATGTATGTAGAGGAAATATTTAATGTAGTTATGTTATAAATGGGAAGGGTAAAGGAACATAAAGGGATAACACGTAGAGGAAACACTAGAAAATAGATACACTCAAAAACACTACAGAAATAAAATGGAATTCTAAAAAATGTTCAAGTAACCCCCAGGAAGGAAGGAAAAAGAAAACTGAGACAAAAATAGAAAGAACAAACATAAAAAAACAAAACAAAACAAAAAACCTGGCACACTTAAGCCCTAACATATCAATAATCACAGTAAATATAAATGACCTAAATACACTAAACAAAAGATAGACTTCCAGAGTGTATGAAAATATAACCCAACCACATGTTATCTGTTTCCAAGAAACTCACCTCAAATACAGTGACATAGGTAGGTGTGATGGTTTGAAGCTGTATGTACCCCAGAAAAGCTAATGTTCTTTTAATCCATTCCTGTGGGTGTACACCTATGGTAGGTGGGAACTTTTGATTAGTTTATTTCAGTTGAGTCCTTTTCTGGAGTCCTTTATAAAAGGATAAAAGACAGAAAAAGGCCCCAGAGAATCTCACAGAAGAAAACCCCAAGAAGCTCAGAAAGGAAACCACTGAAGCCACAAGCTGAAAGCAATTACAACCTGGGAGAGAAGGACCAGCAGACACCACCATGTGCCTTCCCATGTGACAGAAGAGACTGATCTCCAGCAGCCTTGATTTGGACATTTTCATGGCTTAAGAACTGTGAGCTATAAATTATTAAACCCCCATTGTAAAAGCCAACCCATTTCTGATATATGCATTTTGTCAACTTTAGTAAACCAAAACAGTAGGTTGTAATTAAAAGGATGGAGATATACATTATATATATATATAGCAAATATTAATTAAAAGAAGGCAGGATTTGTAGATGATGTGATCCGCATATAGAAATTCCAAAGTATCCACACAAAAATTACTAGGGATAATAAACATTCAGCAAAATTACAGGGTACAAAATCAACACACAAAATTCTATACACCAGCAATGAACAGGAAACTAAGAAAGCAATTCCACTTACAGTAACATCCAAAGAATAAAGTAGCCAGGAATAAATTTGACCAAAGAGGTAAAAGAGTTATACATACACTGAAAACTACAAAACATTGCTGAAGGAAATTAAAGAAGATCCAAATAAATGGAAAGACATTCTGTGATCATGGACTGGGAGACTGAATAAGATAGTAGTATTACCCAAAGGGATCTCCTGATTCAAGGCAGTCTTTATTTTATTGCAATAAAAATTCCAATGGCCTTTTTGAAGAAATGGAAAAGCCAATCCTCAAACTCACATGGAATTTTAAGGGGGCCCTGAATAGCAAAATAATCTTGAAAAAGAAGAACAAAGTTGGAGGACTCAAACTTCCTGACATGAGAACTTGCTACAAAACTGCAATAATCAAAACAGTTGCACCATTAAACTGGAAAATATCTGCTCTGTTTGGAATAATGAAGACCCCTGGTGACCCCAGTGGGTGCATTTTCAGTGGCATGGTAGGCAAGGAAGCCAGATGCAGTGAACGGACTTTTCCGCATCAAGAACTTGGATGAAAAGAAATGAGAGTAGCTAGGGAGGGTGCCAGCACAAGAGATTCTTTGTTTGTTTGATTGTTTTTTGTTTTGTTTTGTTTCACTTTGTAGAATAAGAAATCGGGGGCATGTTTATAGACTGAGATAAGGAACCAGGAGAGGGTGAAGGGATGGCTGCTGGAGCAGAGCTGAAGGAGATAGTGGGTAACAGGGAGGCTGCTTTTGATTGTAAGGAGGGACCTGGAGGAACGGAGGTGAGGATGACAATTCTTAATAAATCTGTCACATTTCTGCACCTCTTGTGAGCAGGGTGCTAACTGCCCTTTTGTTGCAAACTGTCTTTTCAGAGATGTTTGGCGTGTTTGCTTACTGTCCAGTATAATAAAGACAATGTCTCCCTACAGGGAAAGGGGCAGGTTCTGGTTCCCTCCACTAGAGTTTCTCAGTTTATTCAAACCCACTGCATATGCAGCATCCACCTGGGATGTGTTCCAGTTTGCTAATGCTGCTGTCATGCAAAATACCAGAAATGGATTGGCTTTTATAAAGGGGGTTTATTTGGTTACAAAGTTACAGTCTTAAAGGCCATAAAAGTGTCCAAGCTAAGGAGTCAACAATAGGGCACCTTCACAGAAGAATGGCTAATGGTGTCTGAAATACCTCTGTTGTCTGGGAAGTCACGTGGCTGGCATCTTCTTCCTTTGCTCCCAGGTTGTGTTTCAAAATGGCTTTCTCCCAGGACATTTCTATCTAGGCATGTGGGGGTATTCTCTTAGTTTCTCCCGGGCAAACTCTGGAGTAGCAAAAGTCTACTTTCAAAATGTCTCTCTCTTGGGTGCAGCAGTGAGCTCCTTCTGTCTGAGCCCTTATAGGGCTCCAGTGGTTTAATTAAGGCCCGTGCTGAATGGGTGGGGCCACACCTCCATGGAAATAATCCAGTCAGAGTTATCACCTGCAGTTGGGTGGGTCACATCTCCATGGAAACAACTTAATCTGATGATCACAACCTAATCAACACTAATTCATCTGCTCCCACAAGATTGCATTAAAGAACACAGCATTCTGGGGGACATAATACACCCAAACTGGCACAGATGCTTACAGTCTCTGTTTCCTCAGAAGTATGACAAGGAGAAGAGGAAGCTTGAGGTAAAAGGCAAAGTTTTGGAACAAAGTTGGAGCTGAACAAGGACAAGGAAATGGCTGGTGTGGAGGGCCCAGCTAAGGCTGAGTTTATGGTGGTACCATACTGCTCTGGAGTGAGATACCCACCAGCAGCATTCAGCCATGTCAGGGAGGGGCAGCACAGAGGCCAGGGCACTGCAAAGGCAGATCAGAGCATGGATCAAGATTCAAGCTTTACTGAACAGAAAGCCAGGGACACAACAGAATATGGATAACCCATGAGAGAGCAACTCAGATTATTACCCATGGGGTCCTGCCTGGGTAGGAAAGAAAGCTTCCAGGAGAGCATTGATAGACTGGGAGAAAATAGAGGAGAAGAGAGGCTGGAGGCCCTGGGAGGCTGAAGACAAGAGGAATGAGAACTCTGGGTGGAAAGATAGCAGGCTTTGATCAGAGGGGAGGTATTGCCATTCTAGGTGTTAGAGTGGACAGGGTCGTTAACACAGGTGGGGGGTGAATCCCACCTAGGAAAAGAGCAAACAGGCCCCCCTCCTTGGGGCTGGAGTCCAGGTAGGTAGAAGATGGGCTGTGGTGGTGACCAAGATTGTAGGTTCGAAGATGGAAAGTTGAAGAAATTAATAGTGAGTACTTCTCTGTTTCTCCATGACGAAAAAGGTGAGGCATTTACTGAGAGTGAAGGACAGGAGTGGGATTTAGGGGCTTAGAATGAGTCTCCAAGGTTTTATTAACCACTGAGGAAATGGGAGACAGTGCTGACCGAGGGATAAGTAACATGCACGGGGATTTCAGCAACTGGAAACCATAAAGACTGAAATGGAAAGAGTTTATTCCATAAATTCTAAGTAGCACCCATCATCAGGGTAGCAAACTGTGCCTCACTCTGCCCAGCAGTCCTGGGGTTAATGGGAAGGAAGGTTTATGTGTGATGCCGCTGGGCCCCACTTACTCCCAGAGGAGGTAAGAGAACTGAGCCTGAACGACCCATTCCTGGCCACAGATACAGGCCCCAGAAAGCTTTTCAGGAAATCTTGCAATTGGAGAATTGCTACACCTAGACTTGCTCTGATATATGAACAGATGAGAGCAGAAAGTATTTGTGGAGGGAGTCAGGCCTCTCACCCTCGCAGGCTCTTGACAGTTGTGCAACTGGGATATTTCACAAGCGTTTGAGGTCTAAGACCCTGGGTACTGCCCACTGGAGAATAAACCGCCCCACCACTGGGCCTTCCTACTGCTCCAGCGCCCTTCCACTCTTGACCAGGAGAGCGCAGCCTGCAGATGTACAGGTGCAAGCACCTCCTCAGCCCCTCACCGTGACGCTGGGGTCCCTGCTGGACTTTTCAGGTGATTTCTCTGCTGTTGAGAGCCCCAGGGTGGCCTCATTTTGAAAAAGGAACACAATCACGCCAAGGATCCTGGCCCTCCAGATAATCACCAGACAAAGGGATGAACAGTGTCACGCCCCACGTCCCCATCCCCACAGGCTTCCTACCTCACCGCCTCCACCTCGAGCCGTCGGGGTTTTCTCCTCTATCCTCGCCCTTCCCTCCCCAGCTCCCTTGGTGAACCGGCCCCTCTTTACACCCGCAGTTCTGGAATGACCCAAAGTCCCAGGGCCAAACCAACAGGTCTTGAGGGCTCTTCCGAGGGGAGCCGAGGGGGACGCTTCCCCGCTGCGCCCCACCAGACGTGGGCGCCGGGAAGCTCCAGGCCCGGGCCGCCGAGCGGCAGTACGCGGTCTCCGCAGCAGGTGGCAGCGTCTCCCCGCGCCCGGCCGACCCCGCCGGCCCTCGGGCGGAGCGCGCCCGCCCTTGACAGTAAGGGGAAAGCGCTCGGGCCAGCCCGGGCTTGCGACGGTCCCGGAACTGGGAGCAGGAGGGCGCACAGAGGCGCGGGTCCGGCTATCGAAGTGACCTCCTGCAGGAGCAGCGCGGAGGGCCGCGGGGGAATCCGGGCGTCGGAACAACACGCCCACCTGCCCGCCCGGCCGCGCGGTCCACAAGGGTGCAGCGGCCTCTGGCTCCTCTGCGGAGAGCAGCAGGGCTGGGAGGTGCCGCGAGGGGAGGGAGGGGGCGGGGACGGGCAGGGCCGGGCAGGTCAGGAGCCGCCTCCGAGAATCCCGCGGTGTCCTCCACGGCCCCGGCCCCTCGGCTCGGGCCGTCGGACGGGGCGCCCGCGGGCCGGGGCTGAATGGGGCTCCCGCGTGGCCCTCTCTTCTGGCTGCTGCTCCTGCTCGCGGCTGCCTGTTCCGGAATCCTCTTCGCCTTGTACTCTTCGGCGACGAAGCGCTACCCGGGGCCCTCCGCCCGGGCCAGGTAAGGGCTGCCGCGCGCCACCAGACGGGAGGGCGCCGGGGCGAGCAGCGCGTGGGGAGGGCGCGCAGCCCAGGGCTTTCCGGCCGCCCGCAGCCTTCGATCCGCCCCTGGGGTGGCTTCCCTCGGGGGCTTGGTCCGCGCGGCCCTTTGTTCCCAGAGGCGGCCCCCCTGGGCTAAATCCGCGCTGCCCGGACCCCACCGCCTCTGACCGGGTCCCCTCGCGCGCCGGCGAACCGCCCGGGACAGCCGTGTATGGTTAATTCACTCCCGTCCTGATTAGGAACACTTTTTATTGTCGACTTTTGTCAGGGTCGCGTGCATCAGGAAAGCTCCAGTCCCGCTGTTGTCGGGAACTCTCCTTTGGTCACGTCAGATTTTGTTCAGCTCTATTTTTTAGGTCAGGGCCCTAAGTCTCCCGGTTTCCAACTTTGCAGGGATCCCCAGTCCGGCTGTGGATCCTTTCCCACTCGCTCTAGATTCTGACCCGCCTCCCGCGCTCCCACCCCACCCACCCCACCCCGTTCCCTTATCTCTGGGCGCTCTATTTGCTCGGGTGTTTATTTTGATAAGCATCGTCTGGGCGCGATCGGGCCTTGGAAACAGGGGCCGCCTCTGGGCTCCATCCAAGGCCCCCTCTATGCGCCTCCTCCCGGGCTCGCCTCCCTCCCGCTTGCCCCGGCGCCTTTCTTTTATTTGTGCCCCACGAGGAGAAACCTGAGCGCTGCCCTTGGCAGGTGATGGTTCCAGGTACTCAAGAAGCCTCGAAAAGGATTCAGGTTTACTTCTGGGAGGTGGAGCCGGTCCAGGGTCTGGGTTTGGGAGGCCCCTAGGGCATCCACAGGCCACACTTTGGAGGTGCTGCTTGGCCCAGCCTGTTCCATCTGCAACATTTGCATTTTCTCAGTTGCAACTCTTGATGCCTCACAAAGCCTTGTCCTGGGCATAATGGGTTAACAACAAAATTAGTGTCTGCTCTCAGGAGAGGAGGGAGAAGGACACATCCAAATGTGCAAAGCAATAGGAAGCCAAGTTGCAAATGATTTTGAGTTGAGGCCGCTTAGAAGGAAGGGCGCTCTTTGGTTACCAAGTATCGGTGCAGACAGAAAACGTGTAATGAGAAGGATTGAAAGGGTTCAGTGTATAAAGGAAGTGGATACTTGTCAATTTTCTGTGAAGTTGTTTAAAAACACAAATTCAGCATCCTTTGAAAGTTTCTAATACAACTTTAAACATGAAGTTTATTGTAAAGTCATAATCCTCAACAAAGCTCTATTTATTTATCTATTACTTTTAAGATCCTTCGTCTTTTAGAAATCTAATACAATGCAAGAAACTGCCCACTTCCATTGCTTCTCGGTGATGTTTTAAGCTGTAGTTTAAATTCCAAGGGGAACAGGTCAGGACTGGAACCTCGCTGGAGGAGGTGGATATTTAAGTCTGGGAAAGAGGCTGGGTGGGAAGGGGGGTGGCATCCCAGGCTGTGTGACAGATCCAAGCCAGGACTGCACACACACTTGCCTGGCCAGGCTGCTGAGTGCAGCAAGAAGAGAGTCAAAAGGGTGGCTGGGCCAGGGTCTACGGAATCCCAGAACCCAAGAAGGCCACGTTAGGGAGTGGAATCTAGTCTGCGAATTTACTCACGATTCTGAATCAGTTGTTTCCAGATAGGGGGATTGTCTATACCTGGTAAAAAAAAAAAAAAAAAAAAAAAAAAAAAAAAAATTAAGAAGGGGCAGGGGTGAGGATTGCCATAGGGCTGCTAGTTACAACCTCTTGGCAACATTACTTCATTTTAAAAAGGGAATTTTGGGGTCAAAAAATGTAGAAGAATATGATCTAAGGTGAATACATTTAGTTTTATGAAAAATGCACGACAGTCCTTATTTCTTCTTGGGCTGATAAAACTTCCTGGAGGGGTGTGCAGAGCTGGCCCTTGTCGCCACTCAGATTCCTAAAAGGGAGGGGGCTGGCAGGATGGGAGGGTGAGGGGCTGGGAGAAGTGCCTGAGCACCCCGAAGCAGCAAAGTTGAATGTCAAGGGGACGGTCCCCATCAGCCCTGTGACACTCGGCCTCAAATCTGCCTGGCTCAGTAGTTCTTTGACCCAAGGTTCTCAGGCCTGACTGCACCTAAGAATCACCTGAGGAGGCTGTAAAACGCACCCTGCCCAGCTCCCCTCCCCAGGCCAATCTGAGCAGAATCTCAGGGGTGGGGCCTGGGCATGGGTGTTTTTCAAGTGCTCCTGGGTGGAGGTTTTCCTGGGCAGCCTATGCGAGTTCCTCTGCAGAGGCAGGTCATCTTGTGCCCGGGGTAGGAGAAGTGGGCAGAGCTCTGGGATTATGTGGGTGGACAAGAGGGAGAAAGGGAGGACTGGGGGAAGGGCCCATCCCTGCTCTGTCTGACCTGCCCCTCCAGGTCTTGCTGGAAACCTGAGGCAGATCACAGGCTTCCTGGTGACTCAGTCTGTCTTAGCACCTAGCAGCAAGTGACAAGAGGCCTTTGTTTCCCTTGAAAATGGCCATTGAACACTCAGGTTGCTCATTCCACTAATCCACCTCCACCTGCTCTTTGTGGGTGCTGGAGAGAGGGGGTGATCTGGGACAAGCCTTACCACCTTTTGAATAGGCAAGTGTCCCGATTCTTTCCTTTCTGTTTGCTCTCTGCCCCATGCCGGGGCCACCTGGCACCGGGGGTTAGGTAACACTAGCCCTATTAGCTAGAAGGGACACTAATGATAGAGACGGGTCCAAGGTACTTTCCCTTCCTCCTTTAGGTAACAGTAGTTGACACCCAGAGGGTACCACTTACAGGAGATTATAGAGATTCTCTCTTTGAACGCTCCCAAAAGTCTGAAGAACTCAGTCTGATTATCTCCGCTGTGCAGGTGCAGAGCTTAAGGTTCCAAGAAGTCAAGGAACTTGCCCGAGATCACACCCCTGGCAAATGGTAGAGCCGGGATAGAAACCCAGGGAGCTGGGATCGTGGGGCACAACCCACCCCAAGGGGCAGGGAGTCCGAGTCATACTGGACCTAACCCTGCCCCCGTGGCCTTGGCACGGGGACCCCTCAGATGGTCACAATTCCAGGGAGATGGCTGTCTTTCCTTAGAGGTGGCCCTATTTTAACCACCATCCTACCCCACCTATAAACTCTGCATTTCTGCTGCTCACTTAGGGGTGTCTTGAATTCTGGGTTTATAAAGATGGGCAGAACATAATAAAGCAGCGGTGTTTTGTGTGCCCAAAGTGAGAGGCAGGGGTGAGAATCAGAGCATAGAAGTAGAACTATCAAAAGGATGGACCCTGTCAGCTGGGAGCTCAGGGAGTTGGCCCAGGAGATCGAGGGGGCAGGTTGGACCCACTGATGGGCAAGACCCAGCCAGACCCCTGCTTTCCTTCTGCCTTCTCCCCCAGGGACGCCACATCACCTCAAGCATTGTTTGGACCCAAAGCCTCGAAAGCTGGTGCAAGAAAGGTACAGTGGTTGGCTACTCCAGGCGTTTTGAGCATCCTTGTGTTAGAGGGGAGGAGGGGAAAGGAGCAGGGCAAACTAGAACATTCTCATGGGAGTGCTGGGTGTGAGCTCTCTGGAACCCCTCAAGCTTCAAGTGCAGAGGAGCTGAGCAACCCACGGGTCAGGGCTTCTCAGAACTGACCATGGAGGTTTCCTAAACCCCAGTAACAGAGAAGAGTGAATAAATACACTTTGATCCAGCCTAAAAGTTGGGGGGAGTCATGATTTATCTTTTAAAAAAGTTCTGTGAATTTTGCATCCTGCTCCATAAAAAGTGTCTTTTTACTTACCGTGGAGCAGACTCCAAGTCCTGGGGATGCTCTGTGTTTGCTAAGGCTTTGAGAGTGCTCGGGGCTCTTTAACTGGAGTAGCCACCTGGAGGCTGCAGCACATTCCCACACAAGCCTCCCCGCAGCCCCTGGAGCAAACCGAGGCCCAGAAAGGCCAGGTGCTTGCTCAGGATCACCCAGGGAATTGGGGTGCAAGTGGGGTTTGAGCCTCTGGTCTAGCCCCGGAGCCTGGCTCTGGACCCTCGTGCCCACAGCCTCCACCCCAGGCTCTGTGTGCCGTGGTAGAGAAGCAGGGAGATGAAGGTGTGGTTCTAGATTAGCAGAGGTTCAAGAGTTGTTTTCAATGCCCGAGAGACTGAACCAGGATGAGTTGACAGAGGCCTCAGGCAGAAAGACTTTGCTCCATGCAAAAGCTCAGTTGCAGCTGAGCTGGTCAGGGACAGCCCGTGCAGCCATGGCAGATGGTCCCACCATCTGGAGAGCTGAGGCCCAAAGGTTGAAAAGAGGCCTCGAGCATCTTATGAGTGCTTGGACTAGGGTATGGTTAAGTTGCCTAAAGTCTTTCCACCCTGAGCTGCTTAATGCTGATTGATAGATAACCCCACCTGGTTTAGAAAAAGGAGTTGCGGTGAATCTGGGACCCATGTCAGAAGGCAAAGGCATGAAAATAGAATAAAACAATGGAACAGGTAAAGGAAAATAAAGGTAGGAAAACAAGACAATGTCAGATGAGTGCATGGCCAGGTTGCCATGAAGTGTAAGACATGGGCTGCAATTCTGGCTCTGAGCCTTTCCTGATACCCAGACCTGAAGATTTCTTTCCTGGAGTATCATAAAGAAGGCCCTGGTAACATCTCTATGATAAACTGAATAGTAAATAAGTGCAGTCAGTTGTGTCGTAATGCTTGTTTTGAAGCCATGAATTTGTCCCAACAAGATTGATAGATTAGGAAACAATTTGAACCTTACACAAATTTCACATTTGCTTATGTGTGATCTTCTTGGGGAGAAATATACCCAGCTGAACTGAGCTGCGTAGGTGTACACAAAATGCACACACATGCACCTCACAAATCCATCGGGACCTAGTTTGCCACAAGCACACCCATCCGTTCCTGGTGTTACAGCTTTCCGTCCCATTCCAGACAACCCTCCTTGCACCACTTCACCCTAATGCACAAGCCACCATCCTTCCACCACCCACTTCCACAAGCAAACTTCAAGCTTTTTCCCAGGTAAAGCGCCATCATTTTCAGCAATATTTATGTATTTCTTAACCATTTAGTACAGTTAAAACTGTGCTGCCATCTCTATTAGGCTCCTATCTTGTGTTTTATGTGTCACTCACAAAGTGTTTGAGTGCTATGTTACTAATCCCATTTTCCCCCTAAACCTTGTGGTTTCAGTTGCATGTGATTGCACAATAATTTTGGGGCACTCCTGTGTCACCTTATAGCAGAAATGACTGTACCACTGTTTCCTGCATCGTGCTTCGATCAAATCAAGGAACAGCTTAACAAAGAGCTTGGGTGGGTCGTATCAGCAGCATTGGCTTCTGAGCCCACCCTAACCCAGTAAGTGGCTGTGTGGCCACTTACATCTGCAGAGACCCTGTTTCCAAATAAGGCCACGTGTTTTTCTGGAACCAAGTCAATCAAGCACAAGCCCAGAGTTGGGCTCCTCCACTGAAGGGTCAGGCAGGTTGTACCCAGTGACTGGAAAACACCCCAAAGTTTCCCCAAATGGGAGGTGAATGGTCTGACAGGCCACGGGGATTTGGCCTCCAGAGGGGGAAGTATTGGGTGGGGTAAACCCAGAAAGCTCTCTGACCCCCCTGGGACCCTGGACCGCAGGCCACTCGGCTCACAAATCCTGGGCTGGGGGAACGGCAGCTCCTCTCTCCCTCCCTCCCCTCCCATGGGGTCTCTGGGCCCCCCACTCAGCCCCGTTAACTTCTCCCCACAGAGGCAGCACTGCCACCACCCCCTTTACCTCACCATTCAGCGGGACCCCCACTTCCAGGGCCTGTTTGATCTCTCCACTCCGGTGCTGCTGTGGGGGGAGCTCTTCACCCAGGAGCTCTGGGACAGGCTGAGCCGGCACAAAGCCCCCTACGGCTGGCAGGGGCTCTCCCACCAAGGTACGCTGGCCCCCACTGCTGCCCTTAACCCTTCCGCCTCCACTCCCCCTCCTCCCACTCTCAGCCAGGCAGGTGCTCCCTGTCATCCCTCCTCCCCAGGGGGCCTTCCCTCCTCCGCCCCAGGCACGGGGGTCAGTGAGAGGGCAGTGGCTGGCCCGCAGAGGGGCTCTCCCCATCTGGTGACCCCCTGGCACGAAAGGCTCCAGCGTCCAAAGGTGGCCGAGGACAGGGGCTCCAGGTTGCTACATCCTGTCCCGGAGCCCCCTCAGCATTAAATCCACCCTCACTCCCACAATTTCTCAGATCATTTTCTTTTGAAATATACACAGCCCTGGGAGGACCAGTTATTCTGAGTTTTGAGGAGGTCGAGGCCTTTGGAGTCCCGGGCACAGCCAGGTCCCCTTCTCCACCTTCTGCTTCTTGGTTCTCAGCCCCTCCCCACCCACCCTCCACCCTACCTGCTGCCCAGGCAGGGGCTTCTGCTCAGGCCTCAGGTGAGCTGGACCCCAGAGCCAGAGGGTCCGCGGAAGGCCCGGGGACGCTCCCACCCCCACCCCAGCTCACAGCTCCCCCCTGGTCCTGGCGCAGCCATCGCCTCCACCCTGACCCTCCTGAACGGCTCTGGGAACGCCAAGCTCTTCGCCGCCTCCGGGGAGCCGCCCCCAGGCTGCGTGCGGTGCGCTGTGGTGGGGAACGGAGGCATCCTGAACGGCTCCCGCCAGGGCCTGCACATCGACACCCACGACTACGTGTTCAGGTGGGAGGGCAGGGGCCGGGGAGGAGGGGCGGAGGGGCTGGGCGGGCAGCCGGCCTCAGCCAGGCCCGGGAGCATCTTCCATGCTGGGCCCAGGCAGCTGGAGGGGCGGCTGGAGGGGCGGCAGGCATGGGTGCACACAGGCAAGCAGGGGGCCCTGAAGACAGAGCGTGGGTGTCCCCCTGCCCAGGGGACCCGGGCAGAGGCGCCACCAGGGCCCGACTAGCCCACGACCCAGGGAGTGGCTTGAGGTCTGAAGGAGGGAGGGCTGGGGCTGCCGAGCGCGGAGGGGGCTGTCTGGGCAGGGGCACGGGGACGGGCATGGGGTCCATGGGGATGGCAGTGAACGCAGACAGCCTACTCTTCCTGTGAGGAGGCTGATGGGCCTCTGTTTCGGCCCAGACTCAATGGAGCTGTGATCAAAGGCTTTGAACACGACGTGGGCACCAAGACCTCATTCTACGGTTTCACGGTGAACACCATGAAAAACTCCCTCATCTCCTACTGGAACCTCGGCTTCACCTCCGTACCACAGGGCCAGGTGAGGCCTCCGGGGGGCACACCAGGGTCGCTGCTGTTCCTGGAGCCCCCTCCGTGAGTGGGCCAGGGGGGCCACAAACCCTGGTGCTGTGGATGGAGAGGAGCCTGGCTGCCCAGGATGGAGCCGTGGAGGCAGAAAGAGGATCTGGTCAAGGCCTGTCTGTCGGTTTAGGTGGCTAGGACTCACCTGGAACATGGATCATCAACAGCTAATGTTTACTGAAGGTTTACTGCGTGTCAGGCATTTAATATCTTTCACGTCAAGCACATTCTACAGGAGTGGAGACTAAAGCTCAGTGTCCAGTTTCATTCAGCAAGGAAGCAGTAGGGCCCGGTTCCCATCCAGACAGCCCACCCCAGAGCTCCTGGTCCTTGGTGGGGATCAGCCTGCCGTGGCTCACGCTATCCCCAGCATTGTGCGGGGTGCGTGCTGAGTCATCCCAGAAGCCCTGGGTGGGACCATCACGTCCACTTGCAGATGGCAAAGCTGAGGCTCTGAGAGGTTCGGGGACATGGCCCAGGCCACATGCCTAGAATTAGAAACCAGGCCCCTTGGCCACACTGCTAGGGTTGTTCCGTGTCCCCATGCTGCCCACCAGAAGAGTAAACGTGTGAGCTTTGGAATTCTCACAACAGCTCTGTGCAGAAAATGCTAAGTGTTTGGAAACTGTGGTTCAGAGAGGCCGAGGAGCGTGCCCGAGGCCACAGCTAGCCAGGGGGGCAGCCAGAATTGGAGCCACTTTGCTGGCCTCCGGGCTCTTTCACCCACGTGTAGTTGCCATCATACTGTGCTTCTGCTCCCAATTGTTCTGGGTGCCGCCCGTAGTTAGGGAGAACTCAGATAGGAAATTCTAAGGCATTCGATAGGCTGGGTTGGGTGTTCTAGAAGCTTCCTCCTCTGATCAGGGAATTTAGGGATGTCTTTTCCATAGTGTTTATGTCACCGAGTCCTCACTGTGGAACCTCTCTTAGCTCATGATAGAACAAGACGGGGCAGCTTCATTTCTGGCGTGGCCATAGCACTTGTATGAATTATCTCTTGCTGCGTAACAAATTGCCCCAGTACTTTAAACAACAAACATTTAGGTCACCACACAGTTTCTGTAGAAGGGTGAGGAACTGGAGAGCACCTTACAGGAATGGCTCTGGCCCTGGGTCTCTGGGGTGGTTGCAGTCAGGATTGGCAGAGGCTGAAGTCATCCAAAGGCTAGAGTGGGGCGCTGGAGTCCCCCCACTCCAGATGGCTCACTCACAGGCCATTGCCCCGTGGGCTGCTCTGTGGGTTCTAGAGTGTCCTCACCACATGGCAGCCAACATCCCCCAGGACAAGCAATCCCAGGACGGGCAAGGAGGCCGCAGTGCCTTTTATGAGGAGTCCCCAAAACCACACACGACTTCAACTTTTTATTAAAAAGAAGTTCACAAACACATGGCAATGAGGCTTCTCCTCTTAGAGGAGTAGCAAAGGGTTGTGAACATATCTTCAAACCACCACAACACCTGAGGGTGGGAATCAAAGGCTTACTTGGGGAGTTCTCGCGTCAGGCAGGTGGCAGGGCTGGCTGCGGGGTCCTGAGGAGGAGCCAAGCATGGTGGTGCTGCCCTGGGGGCTCAGCGTGTCTCTCACCCCGACAGGACCTGCGCTACATCTTCATCCCCTCCAACATCCGCGACTACGTGATGCTGAGATCGGCCATTCTGGGTGTGCCTGTCCCTGAGGGGCCTGATGAAGGGGACATGTGAGCTGCCAAGTGGGGGGTGGTGTGATGCTGGGATAGAGGGTGGGGTAAGGCCATGGCCATGCCCCTGGCTCCCGGGGTGAAGGGCAGCGAGGGAAGGAGGGTCATAACCCAGTGGGGCTTCTCGAGGCATGTGAGAAAATCCCCAAGAACTCAACAGAGCGTTGGGGTTTATGCTTTTATTTTATGTCCTCAGAAATTCCAGGTGGCCCTCCTGGCTCCCAGTAACACTCTTGCTGCTGGAGGGGTAGCTTTGCCCGGGGGAGTAAGGGCCCGGCCGGCCTGCTTTGGGCTGCCTTCTCCATAACCAGCCCTGCTGCCCAAGGACACAGAGAGCAGTTACAGGGCCCCGGCCACAGCAGGGTCTGCTCTCCTGCAGAGCACATTGTTTCTGGAAACTGAGAGAAGGGACCAGGATGCAGGCCGCTCAGCCTGGCAGGCTCCCTTCCCAGGGCCCGGCCTGGGAAACAGAGAGCGGGCTCTGTCGGCCAGTTTCCTGCAAAGTGGGGACAGAGGATGCTTTGTCTTTTCTCTCCCACCTTCCTGCCCGGCAGGCCTCTGTCCAACTCCTTTGACCCATGTCCTGGCCCTCCTCGTCTGAACCTTCTCCCTGATGTTCCGAGACAATTTCCTGCCCCCGTGGTATGGTCCTGAGAAATCCAGGCCGAACCCATGGCCAGGCTGAGCTGCTCTCGGAAGCCCCCTTCCCACCTAGCTCAGTGCCCTCGACACATCTCTCAGGGTTAAGTCCTCCCCAGCCAGGCCCTGGCCCTGCCCCAGCCTGGCGATGACCCAACAATTCTCAGCTGTGATGCGGGGGCCCGGGTGGGCTCTGTGACCCAGGAGGCACTGGACCCTTGAGGGGGCTGGCTCCAAGACAGCGAGGGGGCCGAAATCCCTCCTAACACCAATGAGCTCCCCCTCCCACACCCCTAATCCGTCCCCCACCCAGTCCCCCTCCCAGTCCCGCTCCAACCACTTCGCCGGCAACCCCGGCCAGCAGCCCTACGCCAACGCCAGCGGCTCGGCCCCCTCGCCTTCCCCAGGCCGGGGGGGCTCTTCCCGCCCCCCCTCCCACCCCGCCACCCCTAACGCCTCGCAGCCCTCCTCCCGTGCCTCCTCCCTGACCCCCAGCCCTCACGTCCAACATGTGCCCCGCGGGGCCGCCCAGGCGTCCACTCCACCAGCCTCCAAGTCTCCCTCCCAGTCGGGCTTGAAGACCCTCTCCCGAAACCCCTCCCAGAACCCCCCTGTGCCCCCTGCCAGGTCCCCCTCCCACAGCCCTTCCGGCTCGGCCTCCTTCATAGGGCCCATTCGGGGCATCCCCTCCTTCATCGCCCCCTACGTGCCCCGCTTCCTGAAGGAGCCCCCCTTCTTCCAGCCCCCCACAGTGCCGCTCCCCCAAAACCAGTGCTTCCCTTGCTCCTTCCCCTGCCCGCGCCCCCCACCCCCGCCGCCCCCTGACTCTCTCTACCTGCCCCTCCTCCCCCCACCCCCCCACCTCCCCAGCGTCAACTGCTCCTACCCGACGCCCCCATCCCTGTTCACGCCCCCGTCCTCCCTCTCCTACTCCCTGCCTTCCGAGGTCCTGCTGGGAGGGAAGCCCCACGTGGTGCCCACCGTCCTGCCCGCCACCTTCTACACCCCCTTCTCCCGCTACTACTCCCAGCCCCGGCCCCACCGCTCCTCCTACCGCCGGCGCGCCGGCCTGCCCCTCGCCCCGCTCTCCAGCGGGCAGTACGACGGGTCGACCCGCTCTGTCCACTTCTTTCGTGGGTCCTAGGCCTCAGAGCTATTTCGGACCAGGAGCCTCTGCCAGTAAATTCAAGCTGCTCCATCCAGACTTCATCCGCTACCTGACAGAGAGGTAAGGCGAGCAGACGGGTGGTGAGCGGACGAGTGACGAGGGGATGGGGGACCTGGAGGAACAGGCCCCTTTTCACAGCTGAAACCCATTCCCTCTCATTTACACCTGTCCCCCATCACCAGGTCCCTTCCCACAAGCCCCAGTGGCAGGAGGTCACCTGCATGGAGCGCTAAGCGCCCAGGGCAGCACTGGGCCCTTTAGAACGTTCCATTCACAACTGACCCTAATACCTCGAAGCTGCTGTTGTAGGGCAGTCAAGGTCCACAGGGAGTGGACAGGAAACTCAAGAAACTCAAATTAGGAGAATTCAAGTTGGGGTGTGGGGGAAGCATGAGGTGTAGGCTTTTAGGGGCAGAGTTGCCATCACCTTCAGGCCCAAACACAGCCAGCCCGAGGGGCCCCACAAGGAGGAGCCCGAGGGGACCCACAGCCTGGCCTCCCTCTCCTGCCCGGGCTTCACAGTGGTTCTATGGAAACCCATGGGGGAGCCCCTAGGGGCAGGCCAGTGGTTTAAGTGGACATCTGGCCATGACTGCAGACATTTCTGGTTTCACAAGGAGAGGATGAGTGCCGCTGGCAGGGAGGCCAGGGATGCCGCTAAACATCCTGCAGTGCAGGACAGCCCCCGCCACAGAGCACAGGCCTCCCCACCCACCACGTCAATGGTATCGAGGTTGAAGACCCCTGCTGTGGCCCGTGGAGACCAGCACCCCAGGACAGAGCAGATGGGGAAGGGTGGCGAGGGAGCCTGTAGGGCAAACTGCAGCTGTGCAGCACAGCCATCCCCCCATAACACCAGCTGGGGGTGAGGTTGCTGGGAATCCGGCACCGAGGGCAGAGCCCATGACCCCCCAGCTGTGCCCTGGCTCGGGGCTGAGTGTGGGTGCCGTCACGCCAGGGAGCTGGTCATGGGCCACACTCCCTCCTCTCTTACACAACTCCTCTTGGCCAAGTCCGGTGGGAGAGAGAACTTAGGTCTCAGGCTGCAAGAAAGGGGGGGCCCCTCTGCTCTAGGGGCCAGAGAGGGGAACCGGCTAGAGTGGGGAGAAAGGGGGAAGGGCCTCGCTGTGGTTCTTGGCTGGGCAGGTTTTATTCCAACCGATGATTTTGGATTTAGGAGTTCACATGTTTTCCCCAAATAGAAAATTGACGGGGATGGCAGTTCCAGGAGTTTTTGAACATTTTCCCACCGACTTGTCCTGTGGTTGTAAAGCATAAGGGCACAAGCATTGAGCTGGCGTGTGTGGCCTAAACCTGTCTCTGGAATTTTAATGCTTCTCTCTACTTCCAGGTTTTTGAAATCAAAGTTGATAAACACAAATTTTGGAGACCTATATATGCCGAGTACTGGGGCCCTCATGCTGCTAACAGCATTGCACACCTGTGACCAGGTAAAGGGAACCCAGGTGTGAATGGAATGTGATTTGATCCCTGATGTCCCTTCCGGGCAACTGTCACTCCCAGACCTGAGACTCTTGGCCTCTGTCCTCTGGGAAAGGATTCCCCAGCCACAGGAGCGATGGGTCTGGAGAAGGCACTGGGAGGAGCGTCACTGCTGCTCTGCCCCCAGGGTCCTTTAGAGGACAGCTCCTAGGCCAGCACTGCCCTTCCGTCCACACCCGCTGCCCCAGTGCTTCCGTCTTTGACTTCCTCTTCCCCAATGCAGCAGCTCTAGATGGTATTTAAGGCGCAAATGATCCATCCTTCAAATGACTTCTGAAAGCAAAATCTTCTCAGTGGAACTGGGTAGGGACATCCTTTTATGGGAGCATTCCAGAATCGGGGTGAGGAAGTGGGTTTAGCCTTCCACACACAAATACACACAAAACTTTGAAATCTCTGTAGGAGACGCTACGTTTGGGAGCGTTGCCCGCAGGGAGGCAGAGAGGTGGAGCAGCAGTTTCCAAGGCAAGGCGGTGGCCATGCCAAAACCAGTACAGGCACTGGAGGGCAGATGCCATCCCATGGCGCTGCCCAATTTGAAAGCAGAAATGTCTTATCTAGTCTACCTGTAGGATGGGACACAGGTAGTTACGGGCTTTTGCCTCCATCCTTTCATAGCCTACCAATGAAGACCATGGGTTTGGAGTCAGACAGACTTGGGTCCAAGACCCAGCTCTGCCAACTCACCAGCTGTGTGACTGGGGACATGTTTGTTTGCCTCTCTGAGCCTGTTCATTTGGAAAATGGGAATAATACCTACTTCAGATTGCTGGAAGACTAGGGAGAGAAAATTTGAATTAAGACCACACTGCCTGATGCTAGTGTGGGCCATTACTACTCTTTATCTGCCTCTTCACACAAGGTTCAGAGGAGGGTGGGCCAGGCCTTTCTAAATTCATGTCACTTCACACAGTAGGTGCTCAATAAATGCTAACTTGGTGACTATCCTTGAACAGGTTAGTGCCTACGGATTCATCACAAGCAACTACCGGAAATTTTCTGAACACTATTACGACCGAAAAAAGAGACCACTGATATTCTACGTGAACCACGACCTGCTTCTGGAAGCCGCCCTGTGGAAGGACCTCCACAAGGCAGGCATCATTCAGCTGTACCAGCGCTGACCCTGAAGACCCCGAGCCCCCTGTTCTTGCAGAGCTGTGGCTCTCACCCCCTCCAGTGCCCAAGCCTTTTTCATCTGTTCAACCTACGGAGAGGGGCTCCAACTCCCCACCTGCTTCTTCCCAACAGGGGACGTAAAAACCGTCATCAAAGCCTGTTCAGGGTGGGGTGTGCCACGTTGTCCCGGGCTCATCCGAGGAAAGTCCCGGGCTCATCTGAGGAAAGTCCTTCCTGGGTCGGAGAAAAATAGTTTGGCTGGATTGAGTTTTAAATTGAAGATAACACTCCCAAGATGTGACCCTCACCGGCAAGGACAGGCGTTCCTCTGAGCTGAGCCACTTTAAGATCGTCCATGGAGCGATTCAGGGCCTATCAGTTAACCAAGACCCAGCAGCAGCCAAGGTGAATGCACTGCCCGGCCAAGATCACCCACCGGCTAAGTCAACGTCAACCCTACCCAGCAACCAGCGCCAACCTTCAACTTGAGAAGTCTTAAGAACATGATCAATTCACTTCTACCCCATGAAGTGGGGGAAGGCAACCCCCATGACAATGTGGGAGCCCAAAAGGCAGAATGTAATTTGAGACTAGATAATTGCATAAATGATGAACGACCACTGTGTCTTGTTTGTGTTGGGGGAAGCAGAGGAAGCATGTAAAATGCAAGGTGTTAGAATTCAAGAACCATGGGAAAATTCTGGGTATCAATGGGGGTCAATTGCAGGGAAGTCTACCAGCCACTGAGGGAAATTCCCTTAGGGATATACTACCACCTTATCACCAAAAAGTATGACACTATTGATCTGGCCGTTTCCATGGTTTTTGGAAGGCTGACATCATCAGCACACTTAACAGGAGGGATGAACTCGGTCATCAGAATCAAGACTACTTCTGAAATTCAGAAACCTCTTATGGATATTTGGACTGTAATGACTAAAGCAAGCTCCTTGGGAAACCACAGCACCCTGCCATGGCAATCAGGAGAGAACTACTCATCCATAGGCCACACCTGACCCTCAGGCTCAAGGCTAGCAGGGTCCCGTGTTCCTCTGGATAGAAGCCTTCAGTTGCCCCAATAGTCACAGGGCATTCTGGGACCTCAAATGGCTCATTTAGTAAAGAATCCCGCGTGTCTTAGTAACCCAGCATTGCCCAAACTCAGGGCCTCTGACCCCTCCCTTTTATCCATGACAATTATTTTCTCCACCGTCAAATCTGTTTGTAGGTTACAACCCATTAGTGGGGTATAGAATCAGTGTAGTGGATAACTAAAATAGGACATGTCACCTTGCCTTCTGTGCAGTTGGGGTGTTTTCTGAAGCTTTTCATTTACAATAATGTGTACTGAGTCACAGGGAAAATATCCTTACTATGGATCTCAAAGTCAAAAAACACTATGCTAGTGAGTCAAGTGCAACTTTATTCATACTTCAAAATTTAAACCCAAGACACACAACTTCGTAGGTAACCCACTGAGAAATGTTTATCTAGGCTGAGCATCTGTTCCCCTTAGACGTCCCCAAACAGGTGTACACGTTAATTACTCTCCCTTTATACCCGCTGCAGCTCTGCCTGTCCCCGCCAGGCCGCCTAGCTCAGAACGCTCTTAGTTAC
The DNA here is from genome assembly GCF_015220235.1 of Choloepus didactylus. Classification (NCBI taxonomy): domain Eukaryota; kingdom Metazoa; phylum Chordata; class Mammalia; order Pilosa; family Megalonychidae; genus Choloepus; species Choloepus didactylus. Next base: position 70,881,038 of record NC_051324.1, on the reverse strand, counting down.
ACCCTTATTCACTGACTGCCAAAGGTTTTCTGGGATAATCTCATTGCTGAATTCCTTGGCTACTTCTGAAAATGAGGCACAAAAGAGCTCTTAGACGGTTCTCCCTTTTGACTTCTAAGTTATTAGTGACTGGCAGCAGGGGCAGCGCCGGGCCAGTCTCACCTGGCATCACTGGGTGACAACCTGTGAAACAGAAGGAGAGTAATTGGAAATAACAGATGATTAAATGGTTCAAAACTGAAAGCTGAACGTAAAGGAAAATTTAGAGGGGAAAAAGGGCAATCCACCCAAGGACCGCTCATTCTAACAGTTTGGGGGCGTTATGTTTGTGTCAGTGTGGAGGGGCAAGGTCCAGGCACTATCAAATACATCCAACAGTTTCAAGGCAGGCCGAGGAGGTCCAAGATGATTCCACATGGCAGCCTGTTCAAAGGAGATGATGCAGCCTCTCGGTAAGTGGACAGAACAAAGCTTCCACAAAGCATTAGCGATATTTTTACTCAACCCCCATCTGGATGTGAAATCTGAAGTCAAACCTAAAGGTTTGCTTGAGTTCTCTGCACAGGAGTCAAGTCTCCTCAGAAGTAGACTATAACCACGGAAGCCCACTTTCCCCACTTGCTAACATGCCTTTTCACTTCGTTTTACTGACTGGCTGTAAGCTGCTGGGGCCAGTTTTCGTGCTCATTAGATCTCACCCCAAATACAGCTTCCTTGGTGACCAAACAAAATGTGGCTTTAGCTATAGAGTCCATACACATCTCTCTCCTTTTCAGCAGAAAAGAAAGCCACTCGCTCTGTGCCCATTTGCAGCCTGGCATCTAAGTGAAAACAAAGCCAGACCCTCTAAAGTGCCACTTTGCTTCCCTCTCGCACGCCAGCCAGCCCTGCCTTTCAGCCAGGATACACACTGAACTTGAGAGCGCCCAAGTGCTGGAAACCAAACAGCTCCACCAATGCCAGGGGAGCCCTTGTGAATGTCAGGATCCTGGCCCATGGTGCAGAAAGGTCAGAGGCATAAGCATTCCCACCGCACAAACTGGCACACACTTTACATTCCTGTCCCAGCGTCAAAGAGCTCATTCATTTTCTTGAGATATGTGACAAGCACCCTTTCATTCCACAGCAAGAGCATAAACCAAATCCTGGGTACTTGCCCATTTCTGCCACCCCTCAGTTCCTGCAGGACACCTCAGAGCCTGTTCCCTCAGAGCTGTCAATTGAGGGGCCCTGAGCCTGACAGAAGGGCAACCGCACCACTGGTTTTCAAATTTTACAGGGACGATGCGGTCGACCAAGAATTCGACAGGCTAGTCACAATTCCTTCATAGTCCATTCAATCTGGTCCCTTATAAAGCCTGAGCCTCTTTTTAAGAGCATGGGGCAAAACCCTAATAAGCCTCAGAATAGATTACTTTCCCTCAGTCAAGCTTTTCAGACAGGGATAACTAAACATCACAGGCTTGCGGGGCTTCTTAGGGGCAGAATATAAATATAAAGTCTACAAATCAAGGGGAATCATTGCACTCGCCTCAGGCAAAGCAGTTCACAGTTCTGTCTTGCACACCGCAGGCACCACCATGCAGCATCACCTGAAGTCCAGGGCAGGGAAGACAGGTAACTATGCTCCACCCAAGCCTGTCGGGAAGGTCTCTGCTTACGGGCACAACAAACACTCCACTCCTGTCTGGTCCAGCTTGTGGGCAGCTGATGGCGTGGCTGCTAGTCAGGTCCTTTCACCCCCAAAACTGAGGCTGGGAGAGCACCTGGTGAGGGGGAAAAATGAAAAAAAAATTCTACTCAAGAAGACATACACAGATAACGCTCAGCACTCCCTTTAAAATCAGGCCCGATTTTCCTATAAAGCCATATGGTAAAGCTGAGTTTCAGACATCCAAGCTCCACATGGGAAGGCCATTCTCTGCCTTCAGACAGGGATAACTCTTCATCATCATCAACTCAGCTCCTGCCAACCTGCCAGCCACAGCCCTGGCACCCACAGCACACCCTACCTTATTTCCTTACTCAATGTTTCTTTACTCCCCTTGTGAAACCTCAGTCCATCCTGCCTACTTTATTAGTCTGCATTCCCTCAAAGGCAAAACAGGTTTTTTTTTTTCATCTCCCATCCAGTACGTACTAGAAGTACCCAGTGTCCCAGACCTGGCACATAAGGTTCCTTAGCCCTTTGGAAGGGAAGGTCACTCTTCGCACAGATTTATCTAGTCTACGTTATAGTGTGTCAGTAAAATGCCTGAGACAGTACGGGTCACCCGTCATTTTAGCCAGCCTATTGAAGGCCAGCTGCACAAACAGTTCCTGCTGCCAAGAGGCAGCAACATCACACAAGGTCATTTCTTCACTCACCTGTGTGTACAAAATACCCTGCAGAGCAGAGCATGCACGTGACTTAGTTTTTTAAGATAGAGGATTATAGACCTGCCTTGAGAGCTACTTAAAAATAGCCAGCACTGTAATCTTGCTGTAATAATATCCTTCAGCTAAAAGCAGATCAGGTCATCTAATTGTTCCTACATGCCCATTCTTGCACTGGCCACAACTTGATTACTGGGTGCCACTCCAGAACCACTCTCACCCATGGCTGGAGGTGATGCCCAGGAATGTGTTTTAATACTTTGTAGGTGGTTCTGATGTGTAGCCAGTTTTGAAGACGACTAACACAGTCATTGCCCCCCCCCTTTTTTCATTTCAGGTTTATTGAGATATATGTATATACCCTACAGACATCCACAGTGTACAATTATCCATAGTACCATCATCACCAAAATCAATATTGAACATTTTCATTACTCCAAAAGAAAAAAAAAAAGCATAAAAATACAAGTAAAGAACACCCAAAACATCCCAGTCCCCCATTATTCATTTAATTTTTGTTTCCACTTTCTACCCATCTGTCCATACACTGAGATGAAGGAAGTGTGAGCCACAAGGTTTTCACAATCACAATCACGCCATGTAAGCTACATAGTTATGCAATTGTCTTCAAAAATCAAGGCTACTAGGTTGTGGTTCAATAGTTTCAGGTATTTCCTTCTAGCTATTCAATACACTAAAAACTAAACATGGCTATCTATATAACACATAATTCAATGACTAAACCAAGTCATTATGCTCCCCACCCCTCACCCCCTTTTAAAAAAACAAAGAAACTTAAGCTTTGGTGCAGTTACCTGGTGACATCTGAAACTAGAACCTAGATCTCAAATTAATCCAAATTAATCTCAACCTCGGCCCTGCTGACATTTTGGGCAGGTGATACTTTGTTGTGGGGAGCTCTCCAGAGCACTGTCAGATGTTTAGCAGTTTCCATGAATTCTGCTCACTGGGTGTCAGTAACACTGCTAACAGCACTCCCTAACCTCCCCCCCCCCCCACCGCACCCACCGTAATGCCCATGGTTGGGAACCACTGTCTAACTCAGTATGACCCACTGGACTGTTTCAGAGAGCCCAGCTTTTACATAAACAATCATAAGGTCCAGACTTCAAAGAGAACCTGAGCTCAACCCCAGCCTTGTTACTAACTAGCTGTGTAACAGGGCATGCGAACCAAGCCTCAATTTTCTCAGAGTGGAGAAAATGCTATCTACCTCCCACAGGGAGGGAGTGCCTGGGTGGAGCGCCTGGCAGGGGGCCAGGTAGGGATGCTTGCTGTTTGTTTCCCTTATCTGGGCAGTCACAACCCTGGCAGACCCACACTTCCCCAAATCTAACAAACCAACACTTAAAGGGACTAAGACCTATGCAATTCTGTTGAAGAGCTAAAAATAAGCTTACCATTTACAGAAATTCTAACATGAACATCCTTACACTCGACATAGAATGGTCTTCATGCGACTTTGTTCAAAAGTCCACAACCGATACCTTCCATCTGAAAGAGAAATAAGGATAACAAGCTTGACTAAATAGAAACAACCTTAAGGTGCTTATTCTAGAGATCGGTATTAAATAGCTGAGCCTCAGCAAGTCAGACCTCTGCACAAAAGATGTCGTTTCAGACAGGGATAACTTTCAATCATCCTCAGCTCAACAAAAACTTGTTTTCCAAGTGTTCCTTTCATCTTTCTATGCCGCGACATCCATTTTGGTTTCAGTGACACCTAGTGGCCCCAAACTACACTGGCATAGACCTTCCTTTTTTACCATGAAAAGAACTAGCATTCCGTGAATCCTACAATTCCAAGCACATTTTAACATATCCCTAAGCGGACTTGTATGTCAACATGTAGCCAGAGAACTGAACCTAAATTCAGAATAAAGTATGAGGTGGATGAATGTGATAGGCCTTTGCACCATCTCTGCTTCCACCAGGATCCACCTGCACTTATTCTTACTTACTTTAGGGCTCCATCCATCACTTTTAGCTCCAACCTGCAGCTCTTGTTTCTCCCAGTCTCTTCAGGTACCAAAGAAAGGTCTACGAGAGGGAAAAAAATGAGCACATGAGATTCACTGTTTAGAAAAAGAGAAAGAGAGAGGAAGAAATTCATTGTAAAGCTATGGATTTCAAGGCAAAGTCTACTAACACACTTGATGCTGAATGATAATGTGCCACTGCCAGATCTCCTAAGGGCGGACACGGGAGATCCCCAGGGCCTCTAGGTGTTCCCTGACCAGCACCCGGGAGATTGGAGCGATCCCTGTCTCTCAAGAGAAACCCTGGGAAGAACCCCTTCCAGGCAAAGAAAGGCCTGAGCTCATTCCCTCAGTGAAATAAAAATTCTCGCCGTTTGGAAAGCGTTTTCTCCTTCAATATTTCATCTCGTCCCCCGACCACCCTATGAGGGAGACACCGGGCTTATAGTTACTATCCCGCCTCCGAGGAAGCGGAGCCCTGAGAATCAAAATCAGGCCAAGTCTATTAGCGCCATGGCTAGGAAGACTCATCCTCCCATCCCCGCAGCCTTACCCCCGCAAAGGCCAGAGCCTGCACGCCTCGCTCAGCACAGACAACGCCGCCATGACTCCCAGCCACGCGGCCGGCTTCCGAAAGAGCGTGAAGCCGCGCCTGCGCGCAAGTCTCCCCGGCAGTCTCGCAGGCTCTCTCGAGATGTTGAGAAAGGGCTGATGGGAAATGCAGTTCGAGGCAACCCGGCGGTCGCAGCGGCCGCGCTCTCGGCGCGAGGGCAAGATGGTGGCCGTCACCAGGGACAGTAGAGAGGCGGGGTAGGAAACCTGACCTGTGAAGAGCCACGGCCGTAGAGAACGAAGATAGAGGGTCCCTGCAGCCGGAAAGTCATTAAGCTGCTGATTGCGGAGATTGTCCCAGGCCGAGATTGGCGAGGCGCAGAAAATTGGAGCGGGAAGGGACCGATGAGAAAACAGAGGCCCGGCCGAATTTCCTTCTTAATTGCTTCGCGGATTTTTTGGGGATACGGAGGGGTCGTTGATTGGGTTAGTGAAGGGGTTTTAGATTCCCAGAGAATAGTTCCCCACCCCCGTCAGCTACTTTTAAAATCCGAGCAAAGATAAGTGAGGCCCAGCCCCGGGCGGCAGAGGGCGCGCGAGAACGGCGTGGGCCCCGGCCGGGACCTCCCGGCGCCTTTGCCCCAGGGCGGGTCTAGACGAACCCTGATCAATTTAAATCAGGAAGAAAAAAGAAAGTAATAGCAAAGTTAATTATGAAAAGAACAAAGTATAAGGTGACACCCACTGCCATTTTTGTATGTCATTTTTCAGACAAATTAAAGTCAGGGCCAGAATTCAGACATATTTGGAAATCGGTATAAATTCGCTACCTGCCAAGCCTTTTCTGCATTACTGTCTCACCATTCTCATCACCTCTTTAGCAGTGATCTCTGTGGCGTTTAGTCTGGATTATATTCTTCTGTATATAGTAGTATGTTGCAAGTACTTATTTTCAAGTTGCCACATTTTGTTTATGTTTCCCTTGATTTGATTGTAAACTCTATGGGCAGAAGAAGTATCTTTTTTTTTTTCCCCCTTCTGAATTTCCTCACAGTGGCCAGTTGGGTGTTGTGCAGCCTCTGCTCACAGTAAGTATACTCAGAAGGTAACTATTGCTTTTCTTAGTTTATGACCTCACTTAGTGGTAACTTCTGCTTTGGGAAACTGGCCCTTAGGTTTTTCTGTCTGACTCCAAAGAGAGATTATTTTGTATAGTACTGAGAGAAAGAATGTGTTTTCTCCTTGCAAACTGTTCCTTTCGTTTGAAAGTTGTACAGGGAATTGTAGTGTGGGATTGGACAAATACTCTTTCTGCAGCTCGTGAGCAGGTGATCCACTACAACAAAATAATAACGGGAGCTAACACTTCACAGCCCTGACTGCAGCCCGTTCTCCACACTAAGTGTACTTTACATATATGAACTCATGTAGGCCTTGTAACTGCACTGTGAACTGCTATGACTGTTCCCATTTTACAGCATGGAAAGGTGAGGTAACTTGCCCCAGTCCACATAACTGGTAATGGGTGAGTCAGGATGTGATCCCAGGCAGTTTTAGGGGAGCAGAGGGGGAGAAAAGAGAATTTTATGTTTGCAGGGGTGGTTAGGAAGAAAATCAGAAATGAAGTTAAAGGTGGGGGGGCGATGGTGGGCCCCCATCTGCTCCACGGTTTGGAGCCACTCGATGTAAGGAGGAGTGAGGAAATGAGGCTGCGGGTGCTGCTTTCTGAAAGACGATCAAGCTCTGGCCTCCAGCAGGGCTGTCTTGGGCCCCAGACTAGTTGCTGCCCAGTGTGCAGTGAGGGTCATTTTCCCACAGGCCGCAGGGTAGCTTCTGCACGTGGTGGGGCACAGCTTCACCTGCAGAGCACAGTGGTAGATGGAGGTGCTGCAGGCAGGTGGTGGCCAAGAGGTTGGAGCAAAATAGCCAGAGAACCTGACTGAGCACATGCGAAGTACGTTGCTTAGGCAATCCAGAAATAACTGGGGGAGACGTCCAAGAGGGCATCAGAATTCCCAGATGGGCAGACAGAGACTCTGAGCTGTTGAGACTGAAGTGTGAATGTTTTGCAATCTCATTTGCACTCATTGCTGGTGGGGTCTAGTACATTTCAATTTTATAAACAGTTGAATTATTATTTAGTCATTATACCAGGCTAGGGCAGATCTATATTTATTGGCATGGAAAGAGTCACACAACCCACTGTGAAGTGACAGCAGCACATCACAAGCAGAGCAGGATAGAAGTCCCCAGTACTGTTCAGAAACTCGGCCTCTGAGTGCAAAAGGGCAATCTGGTGAGCTGGGCCTGCTGTGTTAGGGCAGTCATCTCATGCGGTTCCATTCACCGACAGGGATCTAAGACTTGGTTCTTGAAATCCACAGTAATAGAAAGCAGAGCCTTCAGAACACTGAGGTTAATTCCTTAACCTGGAAAGGAATCTTTCATTTTGTTAATAAGAACATGAAGAAGGGAAGGTAACATCCCAAGTAGCTGGCTGCTTACTTTTGGAAGCTCCAGGGACCTCACAGGACGTTCATCTGCACGGCAGGCCCTGTCAGTTGCTGAAAACAGAACCTAGATTCTGCTCTGCTTCTGGGCGGCCACAGGCTTCAGGGGAGGCAGGCCCCTCCCCAGCCCAAGGGCTGAATCTTAATTAGTCTGTACCAAACATGGCAAACCTATTCCCTTTGCTGGGAATTGTTTTATGAAAGGTACTGTGATGCAATTCTGGCCTACAGCGAGACCACAAAGGAACTTTGGGAAAGTTTTCTTATTTTTAATAAGAGGCCAAGAAAGGAACAGCCTCTCTGCTGGCTTTGGAACATGGCAGAGATGTGATGCTTGAGGCTGCTGCAGCCATCTTGCATGCGTGAGGCTCGCTCCGAAACAAGAGCTGACAGTCTGTGGATGGCAGAGTGGAAAGAAGAAAGAACATGTGACTTTGATGGTGCTGTTGAATTGCTAAAATAATCAGTCTAGAAACCCCTACCTTCGGACCTCGTGTATTGATTTGAAGACATACTATTTTACATTTTAACATTTCTGAATGTGGGATGCATCTTATGAGCGAAGGCATCTTATTTCAATGAAATAAAGAACCTGAGATTTTTTTTTTAAATCATATTGTTTAAGCCATTGTAGAGTCAGACTCATCCTAAATGAAATGATTGACATTTTCCAAATCTTTTTTAAAATATATTTTTTTAATTATAATAATTCCCCGGAAGTATAGGTTAGGCCATAGCAAAATAAAGAAAATGAACCAACGTGTCCCAGTTACTTTCTGAAAGAATAATAGCTAACACATGTAAGTGTTATAAGCACCTTTTATATACTATCTCGTTTGATTTTCACAATAGCCCTGTCATTATCCCCCATTTTGCAGTGGAGGAACCCAAAGAGCAAAGAGGTTAGAGTAATTAGTTAAGGGATAGCCTTAAGATCTGAACTCAGACAATCGAGCTTACAAATCTCTGGTTTAAACCACCATGCTAGGTTTCCTGAAAAAATATGTTATGAGTGTTTTTGCTTAACTCCAGTGATTTTAATTCATCCAGCTAGAAAGCCCATCATGAAAGTATAGTGGATTTTTTTTTCCTGAGATTTTTCAAAACCATGAATTCCTGTTCAGCAGTAGTGTGGGATCACTGAACATGGCTTTAACTTTCTGGAAGAGAAGGATAATTACATGTGCCCTACTTGGGTGAAATAGATGGCCTTGGAGTCATGGGGGATTACTTCCTTGAGCTTACCAGCGTGTCCAGGAGGAGAAGCAACGCCTACTCCGCAGAGCTGTTACTGCTAGTAAAATTGTTACTTAACAATGGATATTTTAAAAATAAAAATAAATGAATATGAAGAATATGTAATATTCTATTGACTTGGGTGGTTTCCTGGACACCTTTCTCCATTTGCAGAAACCCCTGCCTTTGCATAGCCTTTGCACAGCCTGTGCTCTGCTGTTCCTTTGTCTGAACTTTCCTTTCCCTCAGCCACTTCTCTGCTTAGCACATTCCAACTCGTTTAAATATCTTCTCTGCAAAGTCTTACCTGAGATGCTGAAATAATCCCAGGAGCGTTTTCCAGTGTGTTCTTGTGGAATGGCGGCTAAGTACGGGCTTTGCAATCGTACACACCTGGAATAAAGCTCCAGCTCTGCTGATTCTAGCTGAGTAACCTTGGGCAAATCACGCCACCCCTAACGTGCACTTTCTTCTCTGTAAGGCGAGGAGGAGGATGGTCATCTGAACCTCACAGGCCATTTTGAGACGATGCCTGCAAAGCACTCAGCACACTGCCTGCCGGAAGGTAAGCCCTCGATAAATCGGAGGACTTATTGTCCTGAATGTACTTCTTTTAACACTCATCCCACCACTTTATGATGATTTGTTTCCATGTCTGGCTTCCCCACTAGACCGTGAGTGAGACAAGGATCAGATCTTTATTCTTGTTTTGGGTGGGGTTTGTTTTTTTTTTTTTTTTAACTCTTTAAGTCAACTTCAGTTTACATGCAATAAAATGCATCCATTTTAAATGTACAGTTCACTTGTTCAGTAACAAATCTCCACTGGAGATTTAGAACATTTTCATCACCCCAAAGAGTACCTTCATACCCTTTTACAGCCAATTTCCATATCCAGGCCCCGGGCAACCACTGATCTGCTTTCTGTCACTCTGGATTAGTTTTGCCTGCTCTTGAATTTCTTACAAATGGAATCCTACAGTAGTTACTCTTTCTGTGTCTGGCTTCTCTCAGTTAACCCATGTTGTTGCTTATATCAGTAGTTCATTCCTTTTTATTGCTGAGGATTATTCTGTTGTATGAATATACCACAATTTGTTTATCCATTCACCTGTTGATGGATATTTCGGTTGTTTCCAATTTGGGGCTATTATTAATAAAGCTGTTGTGAGTATTTTTGCACAAACATTTTTTGTGGACATAGTTTTCCTTATTCTTGGTTAACTTTATAAGAAACTGCCAAGTTTCCCAAATGGTTGTGACACTTGACACTCCCAGGAGCAATGTATGAGCCTTATAGTTGCTCCATTTCCTTATCAGCACTTACTATGGTCTGTCTTTTAAATTTTAACCATTCTTGTGAATATGTAGTGGCATCTCATTGTGGTTTTAGTTTGCATTTCCCTGATGACTTACGATGTGTAGGAGTTTTCCGTGTGCTTATTGACCATACGTATATTTTTTGTGTGAAGTGTCTATTCACCACCACCACCCCTTTTTTTTATTGGGTTGCCTTACTGAATTGTAAAAAGTTATTTACATATTCCATTACAAATCCTTTCTCAGATATATCTTTGGCAGGTATTTTCTCCCAGTCTTTCCAAGAACCAAAGTTTAATTTTGATCAAGTCCAATGTATTGAATTTTCTTTTATGTTTAGTGCTTTTGTGTCCTGTTTAAAAGACTCGGCTTTCTCCATAGAATTACCTTTGTTGAATCTGGTGTTGGATTCCATTGATCTGTGTGGATATCCTTACAAATACCACATCCTGTTAAGCTCTGATCTTGTCCCCTTAGCTCAGCGAGTTCGCCATGTTGTGCTTAGGTTTCCCGTCCCTGCTCTACAGCCAGGCAGCTCTCTCCAGTGGAAGCTGGGGCACCGTGGGGTTACTGTCCTGTGTGCTGCCTGTTGTCAAGTGTCTGTTTCTTATATTTTGCCTAGTTTTCTAGTTGTTTATTGCCAGGAGGGTCCTAATCTCCGTATCCACAGCGCCTGGCACACAGCCACTCCATAAATGCTTCTTGAGTGGGTGAGTCTTTATGCAGCTCCAGACACAGTTCAATGTCTCTCTAATTTTTTTGTCTTTTACATTTTTAATTTTTTTATTGGAGAGTTGTAGGTTTACAAAAAATTCATGCAGAAAGTACAGAGTTCCCATATATCTCCCCCACACCCATACAGTTTTCCCTATTATTAACACTTTGCATTAGTGTGCTACCTTTGTTACAATTGATGAGACAATATTAACATAATTATACTATTAACTGTATAGTCCAATGGGTTCACTCTGTGTGTGGTACAATTCTATATTTTTTAAAAGTTTTATTCTGGCAACATATATACAATCTAAAATTTCCCATTTTGATCTCTTTCAAGTATACCATTCAGTGGTGTTACTTTCACAGTGTTGTGCTACTGTCACCACCATCCATCACCAAAACTTTTCCATTACCCCAAACAGAAGCATTAATCGAACATTAATTCCCCCCATTCCCTACCCCCAACCCCAGCCCCTGGTAACCTATATGCTACTTTCTGACTCTGTGAATTTGCATATTCTGATTATTTCATATCAGTGAAATCACACAATATTTGTTTTTTTGTGTCTGGCTTATTTCACTCAACATGATGTCTTTAAGTTTCATCCATGTTGTCGCATGTCTCAGAATTTCATCCCTTCTTATGGCTGAATAATATTTCATTGTATATATATACCACATTTTGCTTTTCCATTCTGCTGTGGATGGACACTTAGATTGCTTCCACCTTTTGGCAACTGTAAATAATGCCACTGTGAATATCGGTGTGCAAATATCTGTTCGAGTCCCTGCTTTCATTTCTTTGGGGTATATACCTAGGGGTTGCCAGATCATGTGGTAATTCTATACTTAACTTTCTGAGAATTGCCAAACTGCTTTCCACGGTGGGTGTGCCATCTTACATTCCCGCCTACGATCAACAAGTGATCCTATTTCCCTGCATCCTCTCCGACACTTGTAATTTTCTGTTTTTTAACAGTAGCCATTCTAGTGAGTGTGAAGTGTGTCTCGTTGTGGTTTTGATTTGCATTTCCCTAATGGCTAATGATGTTGACCATCTTGTCATGTGCTTATTGGCCATTTGTATATCTTCTTTGTGCATTTCTTAGTTGGGTTGCTTGTCTTTTTATTGCTAACTTGTGGAGTTCTTCAAATATTTTGGATAGTAAACCCTTATCACATATGTGGTTTCCAAATATTTTTTCCCATTCTGTAGGTTGTCTTTTTACTTTTTTGATAAAGTCCTTTGATGCACAAAAGTTTTAAATTTTGATGAAGTCCCATTTATCTCTTTTTTTTTTTTTAGTTACTCATGCTTTATGCTTTTGGTGTAAAATCTGAGAAACCATTGCCTAAGACAAAATACTGAAGATGTTTCCTGTGTTTTCTTGTAGGGCTTTTATAGTTTTGGGTCTTATATTTAGGTCTTTGATCCATTTTGAGTTGTGAGGTAGGGGTCCACCTTCATTTTTTTAAATTGTAATAGATTTATTATGCTAAATGAAATCCTCATGGTAACCATAAAGAAAATATAAAAAAATCTATACAAAAGGAAAGGCTAAGTGATTCAAAATGCATTGAATCTATGGATAATTTGGGAAGAACTGATATGTTTACAATATCGTGTCTTTGAATCCATAAATAAGATAAATGTCTCCATTCATTTTGCTCTCCATTAACATGATACAATAAAGCTTTATAGAACTTCACAAAGAGGTCACACCCATTTTTACCTCAGCTTTATACCTAAACCATTTTTTGTTTTGTTTTTGCTATGTAAACAATATTTTATGATACTTTTATTTTGTAATAATTTTAGTATTACAGAAATATCACAAAGGTAGTACAGAGAGTTCTTATACATATCCAGCTTCCCCCATTGTTAATATCTTACATTACCACAGTACATTTGCCAAAATTAAGAAACTGACATTGGCATATTACTGTTAATGGAACTCCAGACTTTATTTGGATCTCGTCAGGTTTTCCATTAATGTCATTTTTCTGTGTCAAGATCAAATCCAGATGCCACATTGCGTTTAGTTGTTACGTCTCCTGAGACGACTCTGGTTGGTGACAGTTTCTCAGTTTTTCCTTGCTTTCCATCACCTTGAGGGTCTTGAGGAGGACAACCCAAATGTCCTGTAGGAGTTCCCCTATCTGGGTTTGTCTGATATTTTTCTTACGAGTAGACTTGCATTATGAATTTTGGGAAAGACGTGTGACGTCCTATCATATTTGGGGGCACACCATCATTCTTTTACAAGTGGATATAGTTTCCCTGGCACCATTGGTTATAGAGACTTCTTTCCCATTAAGTGGACTTGGCGCCTTGTCAAAAATCAATTGGCAATTGATGTGAGGGTTGATCATCCCTTTTGATTGGGAGAATGTCTGGGGCCCTTAGATCTCACCTGGTTCATCTCCCACATTTTACCAGACAGCTTTCTTCCTGAGGATGGTCACTGGTCCTTTAGACCCTCAGTATCAGCCCACCTGGGTCAACATGTTTGTTGAATGGGGAAACTGAGGTCCAGAGAAAGACAGGTCACACGAACTGGCAGTGGCTGAGCCGGCAGAACTGGATGCCCGGACTGGGGTGTATCTGTTATGCTGCCACTTTCATCACCTTGTTGCCCCCAGCCCCCAGCACCGTGTTTGTACAGTGTGGGCTCTCAGTACACGCGTGTTAAATAGACCACCAAATGAGTAAATTAAGTTATTTTAATGCTTAGTTCAAATGGCTTCTGCCTCTGAATATGACACTAAATGGGTGTGTGTGTGTTTGTGTGTTCACACATAGTCAGGATTGGCCATCCTGCCAGGCTCATAGTTACAAATCAGCAAATCTCTTTTATTTTCTCAGACATCTGCCAGCCTTAGTCCCCTGTAGGGGGCGCAGGCACCCCACAGAGAGGGTCTGTAGCCCTTAGGTACAGTTTAAGTCTCTCCAAGCCACCTCCTCAGTCCCCCAGCCCCACACCCTCTCCCCACAAAAACAAACAAGCAAGCTTCCCTCCCAAGCTCCCGCCTCTCCGGCTGGGCTGCCGGCTGCCATCCTCCCCTCTCACCGGCTCTGCCCTGGCGAAAGGAGGCAGTGGTTGGCTGACTGGGCCTGTGAGCCATGACCTCCCTGCCTGGCATCTGCTTGGGAGCGCAGCTTCCCTGCCATGGCCTCCACTTCCTCCCGGAGGGAGGCTGATGGCATCCTGGAGAGGCAGCTCCCCACATCCCCTCAGCCAACAAGCAGGGACAAATCTTGGGGGCCCGGGGTCTGCTTGAAGGAGGAGTTCCGGAGGGGAGTGGGGAAATCACCCTGGCAGTCACCTGCACCCAGCGCTCATCCCGGGAGCCCTCGTGGATGGGTCACCCTCGGGATTTCCTCACTGTCCCCACCACTCAGAGCCAGGCCCTCCCTGCCGGAACAGCCGATTTCCTGGGTGCTAGCTGCAAGTGACCTTGAGCGAGTGACCTCAGTTCTCTCAAGCGCCCTCTCCTTGCATGAAGGAGGGCAGCACCCACTCCTCATAGGTAAGGTAGTGCTTGTAAATAAAGCACTGGGCACAGTGCCTAGTGCACAGTAAGTGTTTGATACATGTTAGCCTTTATTAATAATCTCATTAGTATTATTGTCACTATATTAATGTAAACCTCAGTGTCAGCCACTTGGCCGTTCTCCTCCTTTCAAGGCTCACAGAGAAGCCTTACTTCCACTCGCTTGCTCGCCCACAGTCTCGGGCTTCTCCCTACTGGAGGGGCCCTGGAAGCCTGAGGGACTGGTGGAGTCCCCAGCCTTGTGCCATTGCGTGCCCCTCAGATTGTGCCCTCCTCATCTTAGGCGTGCCCTTGCCCAGGGCTGACCTGTCCACACATTCTCACGACCACATGTTTCTGATGGGTGGGGATCCCCGAGGTCACGCTACACCCCAAGGTGATGGAGGGCAGCAGCAGCTGCTGTGGCTGCTCTGGCTGCTTCCCTGTCCCCACCATGCCCCATCATTAGATCCCTGGTCATGTTCCAACCTCTGGGAGAGACTGGCAGCAGCCCTGACTCGCAGACGCTGAAGGAACAGGCAGCAGCACCTCCCTCTCGGGCCGCTGCCCTCGGCCACCCTGCAGCTCAGAGCAGCCTTTTCCCCGTCACTCAGGCTCCCGCCAGTGGAGAGATTAGCATGGAGATGGAGGGTTGAGAAGCACAAGGGCAGTCACCTCCTGTCTGCTGTGTGAGCTGAGATTCATTCAGGGAAGCAGGGCCAGTGGGGTCGGGGGTGTCCAGGCCCAGACCCCAGGGGAGATCAGGACAGGGTTCTGGGCACAGAGGGAGGCTGTGGTGGGGTCTCAGGTACAGCCATACTAGCTGCTGGGTCCAAGGAGGAACCCCCTGCCTTCCTCCTTCCTCCCCCGCAGCAGGCCACCTCTGCTGTCCTCATCTTTGGTCCAGAGTTGCCGATGGCCCAGATGTTGTCACTGTGGAGGCAGGAGGGGCCATGGGGTGTGGAGGGGGGCTCTTCAGTGCATCTAAATCTACCGTTGCCCAGGAATTTCCTGTCTGCAGTTAGCCGGATGCGCGCACATGGAGCAAACTTTCTGAGCAAGCTGAGCCCTTCGTCTGCCTTCTCTGCTTGAACCCGGACACCACACTGTGAGAAGGGACTGCTGCCGCCTCTAGTGGACGGGCGAGGCAGCCACAGCTCAGAGACACAAAGTAGCCTCCCTGGTGCCACGGAGGTGGGCAGTGGAGGTAGTCAGGCTTCAAACACAGGCATTCTAGCCCTGGGTTCCTAATTCCTAGAGCCATCACCGTCACCGTCACTGTTATTTCATGACAGCAGCACCCCGGACGAGGTGCCAGGAGGCCTCAGCACAGTCTCTCTAGTTGCCCTTAACTCTTTCTCTGCCAACCCCCCCGAACACCCCTGCTCGCATTTCCCAGCAGCAGCTCTTTCCAAGGAAATGGGAGGAGGGGAGAAGGGCTGGGCCTCTCTGGGGACATTGTCCTTGTTGGGATGTAAACGACTCCTCCAGGGCTGCCTTCGCTGCCTGATGGGAGAGTGGGCCCGGCCAGGGCGCCTGGGTCCCTGGCAGTCCTTCTGCGGTGGAGCTCTGGGCCGAGGGAGGCAACTTGCTGCAAATGTGCAGACTGTGCTGGGAGCCCAGGGGTGGGAGAGGCCCCGGGAATAAGAGGCGAGCGTGGGCTGGGTGTGCGGGGAAGGTGTAAACACAATCTGCTCCAACCAAAGCCAGCCTGCTCCCTGGGGGAGAGCGCCCCTCCTTCCCAGCCCACATGGCACCTCAGCTGCCGGGCCCAGGCCACCTCCGAGGCAACGACATCCCCCCAGCACCAGCGGCCCCTTCCTCTCTCTTTCCCTCCCTCTTCCCTGGAGGAGTCACTGTCTCCTGAACAGTTTCTGAGCAGCACCGTAAAGGGGTGTAGCCTTGTGGATGCGTGTCTGGCCATGGGTCAGCCCTGCTATAGCTCAGTGACCTTGGCCTGCCAATTCCTCCAACTGGCAGAAGGAGATGGGCCACTTGGAAATGGCAGAGCGCACAGGCAAGGATGAGGTGACAGGAACATGGCAAGTAGATGAGAGAACTGAATGTGGAGATAGGATCAAGGAACACAGTCTCCAGCCTGGGAACAGTGCCCTCTGGCCCCGGCCGGACAGTCCTGTCACCAGGAAATCTGATGCCTCCCAGGAGAAAGACAGGTTGACAGGAGCCGAGACAGGTGGCCGTGGCCTCCAGCCCTGCATCCCGTGGGCGTCCTGGAGCTGATGCGGGTCCCTGCTCCTGCCCCTGCCCCCAGGCGACCCCTCCGCCTGCCTGCGCCCTGACCTACTTTTGCAGGCAGAGACTTCGCCTGGGCTCCCACAGAACCGCCTCGCCCACATCCCACCCAGGCGCCTCTCCAGGATCAGCAGTCCCTCCCCAGGCAAGACACACCTCCTCCCCCGGGGCTCCGGAGAGGGTGCCCTCCCTGCTGTGGCCGCATGCACCCTTGCACCCGCCTTCCCTGCTGGAGCTGGAGCGGGGGCTGTGGTGCTGGGCTCTGGAGACTCTGCCTCCCGTCGCCTGGAAAGGCGGGGACGGGGGCCATCTGGGCAGGGCCACGGCCTTGGGGTCGGCAGTGGGGGCGAGGGCAGGGCCGGGTGCTTTTGAAGACCGTTGATGGAGACAGTCCGAGGCAGCTGCCTGCAGGGTCTGCGCCCGAGATCCCAGGGAGCAGAAGCAGAGTCTGCTTTGATATCTGCTCAGGGGCAGGCGGGGTTGTGCCCAGAGAGAAATAGCAGAGCGGCTGGGGGCAAAGGAGGTGCCGTCTTTACTGAGCAGTCAGCAAATTGACAAAAACAAGCGTGGCGCTTTTCCCCTTGCCACATGCTACTGCCCATTTGGAACACGGGCGCATACACACACACACACACACACACACACACACACACACACACACACACACACACACACACACACACACAAAACATGCTCCAAGAACAAGCTGTTGGTTGCTTCCCCATCCAGCTGCAGGCAGACATGTCACAGATCCAACTGGCATGTCTTATTGATCATTTCAGCAGAGCAGCCCACAACGGGGTGAGCTCTGGGGACTAGGGGGACTAGGGAGAGGCACATGCCACCACAGCAAACAGACGACACAGCCCTGGACTGCAGGCTGAGGTTTAACAGAAGAGCTCTTGAGCTGATGGAGACAGGGCCAGGCCAGTCAAACCCTTCTCTCCCGAGCCCTTGCCAACATGCAGGTAGGTGGCAGGAGGCCGTGCACCCTAGTGGCCAAGCACAGGCTCTGGAACCCAGGCATAAGCCAGGATCCCTGCCAACTAGCTAGGCCACACTGGGCCACTTATTTAACTTTCTGTGCTTTCTCGTTTATAAAATGTGGATAATAATATTACCAGTCTCTGTGGATTATTGTGAGGATTAGGTGAGAGAATAAATGGGGACCCCTTAATTAGGAAGTGTACACCATCAGCTGTCAATGGTTCTGGGGTCTCCCCACTCCCCACTTGCTCTTGCCTCAAGCCTGGGCAGCAGGAGCTGCCCCAGAGCCAGCCATGGGGATCAGTGAGTGCCTCTCTCTTCGCCTCCCCAGAAACTCAGAGGGAAGGAGTCCGTCCTCGTGAAATGAGCATCTCTCTCTCGCCAGCCCCAGGCAGGCTTTGCCTCAGAAGCTCTCCAGCCAGGGCCTCGGAGACGTGAAGACGGGCAGGTCCTTGGGGGTGTCAGAGAGGCAACTACCTTCTTGATGGTTTCTTTTCCCCATTCTGCCTCTTGCTGCTGCTTCTGCCACCAGAGCATCCTCCCGGGATAGGGGGCGAATGAGGACTTGAGCTGAAACAAAACCAAACAAGATCGGCACTTGCTCCCAGGCCAAAGGACCGGAAGCTTGTATTTCACAGCGGCCAGCCCCAAGCACCACTACTTTGTTCTCAGAAGCCCCCCAGCCCTGCCTTCAGCCCCCCAGCATGGCCACTGCCTCATCCTCAAGCCCAGAACGTGTTCAAAGCCACACCTGATTCAGCAGGACAGCCGTGCCCTGTGGCCTGGAACACTGCAGAGCCAAGTGTGTGCTGACGAAAGGAGCTCACCCGGCACTCTTGCCCTCCATCCTGCTCCCTCCCAGCTGGCCAGCGCTTCCTCGTTTCTTCTTTCCCACCTCAGCCCGATCACTGCCTTCCAGGCTCCTGGGCCTGCCTACCTGCTTCTGTCGCAGGGGCTGAGCTCCACCTGAACAGGTGAAGGCTTACTTCAGAGGCTCCTTCTCCCTAAACAGAGAAAAGCACCAAGTCGGGGGAGTGACGGGCACACCCCTCCGAGGTTCCCAGCTCTCCTCTTCCTCCATGCCTAGCGATTCATCCCAGTACTGGGGGATAGGAGCCCCCACAGCACCATTGGAATTTGTGACAGAATTGGAGAGCAGAATTTTCACTTCCAGTCCCCACCCCCAGCTGATCCTCTGTGACAACCGCCATCGGCAAGAGGCCCCTTGATCTCAGGCCAGTTGTGCCAGTTATGGGCAACCTGCGTCTTTCTGGTCAGACCACACCAGGCCAGCTGGCCCCCAGATTTGGCTTTTCCAGCAAAAGGCTCACTGGTTTCCATACATCTAAGGGACACGTCCCCCACCCAGAAAGAGATCTGGGTGTTTGCAGGCTGTGCCAACTGAACCAGCCGCCTGAACTCCTGTGGGGAGATGCCTTCCTTCCAGTAGGCTGCGGAGCCCAAGGTGTCTTAGGATCATTTTTGCTTTTTGTTTCATTAGGAGACAAGCAGAGCCAGGGGTCTAGCAGACACTTCCCCATGAGACGTTGCCACACCAGTGGGTCTCCCACACCAGCTTGATCCCCAGGCAGCTAAAGCACAGTGGGGACTTCATGACTATTTGTTGATTTTCGGTGTTTAATTGGGCATTGGAGCCCCTCTCATCAAAGGACACTGGTCACCCAGGGAAGGAATAGCCCGGGCGATCCCTGACATCTACCCCTAAAGGCCACACGGCCTCAGCCTATGGAAGAGTTAACTTTTCGGCCTCGGGAGACAGGGTCCTGCCCGCAGGGGCTGCCCAGCCAATGGCAGACGGTGCTGATGATGTCATGCTCCTCCAGCGCCTTCTATTGGGGCCTGGACGGCGAATCCTGCCGAGGTTCAGGCAGAGGAGCTGCCAGGCTGGGCGGGGGCAGGGGGAGGAAGGGAGGGCAGGGGAAGGAAAGGAGAGCAGAGCCACACAGAGCTGCTTCTGCTCATCCTCTCCCTGCTCCCCCTGCGCCTTCCAGCAGAAGGTACCCCTGGGGACCGCCCCATGCTCAGACAAGCCGGGCAGAGACGCTTTGGTCCGGTGTTGGGGGCTGGGAGCTCCCAGCTCCCAATCTGAGAAAACTGACATCAAGCAGGCATACAGAGTACAGGGTGACTGGGGCGGGGGGACATGTGCCCACTAGCCAACATGTAGTGCGGGCACATGCACACGCATGCACACCCATTGCACCCCCAGACAGCGACAGCTTCCTGGGCAGAACCTCCCTCCCCACCCCTCTCCCCTCAGCCTCACCTGCCTGAGGACTGCATGTCTGTTTCCAAGCCGCTGTCCCCAGCTTCCCCATCCACTCCGCTGGGCTCCCTGTGGGAGGGGAGAACAGGCAGGAAGAGCTGTGGGCCGCGCCAGGAGCCTCTTACTGCTCCTTGGGCCCTGACCACATGGGGGCAGTGGGACTGGAGGCCACAGCCCCGTGCCCTGGAAGAGCCCCAGATTCCCCTGCTCCGCGCTCTTGGGGACTCATGCGGGGACTCATGCACGTGCCCCACCGACCTCCCTGGAGGGCCAGTAGCTCCTCCCCCAGCCCCAGCCCAGGGCCCGCCAGGCTCTCACGGGTGGACCCGGTTGGCGGACCAGCGACGCCAGAGCATGGCCAAGGTGCTGAGCAGAAAGAGCGTGGTGCACATGGCCCTTGGCCCCACCCTCACCCAGGGCCCGGGCTGGAGAAGAAGGCGGGCGAGGGGCCCAAACGGCCCCCACCGACTCTCACCAGCCCTCTGTCCTGAGGCTCCTGCTGGGGACAGATTAGGAGGCTCAAGCTGATTAGTGGGGTTAGCAGAGCTGACCTTGGGAAGACTAACCTCACCGGGGCCCAGGCTGTCCCATCCATGGCACGGTTTATCATCATCAGCACTGAGCACCGATTCAGAATGTAAATGTGAATAAGACCTGGGCCTGCCCTCCAGGGGTTTAAAGTCTAGACCAGTTAAATGAATGACTGCAATAGAGTGACTTGGGTGCTAGTAAAAGTACCTGCAGAGCATGTTGGGATTTGCAGGCGTCAGGGAAAGCTTTGAAGAGCTAGAGGTGCCTGAATTTGCATGTGACAAAGAAGGATGGCCCCGAGACCCAGATTGAAGAATCTGCCAGCTTGGAGCTGTGCAAGAGCTCACTGTGTTCTGCCACTGGATGGGTGGCGGGGGGAGCAGTGATGTCACAGTGAGGGCACCAGGAGGGTAAGAGGAATGGGGAAGACTGAGCAGCTAAGGTCAACAGGCAGGAGAAGCAGAGAGTGAAGGGCCCCAGATGTCTGCCTGGGGGAATCCATTTTAACCTCTGGTCAGCCCTTTTCCAAACTTTTTTGATCATGCACTTTTCATTCAAAGGCAGAATGTAAGTGTGCACACATAACGTGGCACTTTATACTGTGATGGCGTTCTGATCCTCACCACAACATGGATGATGAATCTTAAAAATGTCATCTTGAGTGAGATAAGCCACACACACACAAGAGGACAAATACCATCATGATTTCATTTATATGGAATATCTAGAATAAGCGAATTCATAGTGACAGAAAGTAGATTCATGGTTGCCAGGGGGAGGGAGCAGGGGAAGTGATTGCCTAATGGGTGTTTGGGATGAGGGAAAAGTTTGGGTAACAGATGGTGATGATGGTAGCACAACATTGTGAATGTAATTAACACAACTGAATTGTATCCTTGAAAGTGGTTATTGTATGGAAATAATCAGGAATGTTGTTATATATGTTACCACAAGAAAAAAATTTTTTAAACTGTACTACTCTGCAAATACATCATTACATCATAAAACATATATAAAATTTGTAAAGGATGAGATAAAAATAAACAGAAGATTTCTCCCACTTTCTTTCCACATCCCAGTGGAACCTCCTGGGTGACCAGTTTGGAGACCAGTGCACCCAGTTTGGGAAACCCTCAGAGGAGCTTAGCTGGAGCCGAGGTCCGGGCAGCACGTGGCACATGGGGCCTCAAAGGGGCTGCAGGCTGGTGGGGTGGAGAGGACAGAGCAGGGGTCTGTGAGGGGTGAGTTTGGGATTGATGTAAAAAGCTGAACCCACCCACTCTCCATCCCCCTCCAAGACTCTACAGAAGAAGGCATCTGAGGAGGCCAACCAGCCCAGATTCTCACTAAGCTACCTGAACCCTGAGCTCCAGGAAGGGCATGAGCTGGGGCTGGGCCTAGGCAGGTTCTCACTGCTTCTGTCAGCTCTCTGCCTTGAAATATGATTTTTTTAAATAAACACATAAACCAAGCTGAAGAGAGCCCCATTAGCAGTGGTTCACAAATTCTTGACTATGAAGGTCGCCGGGGAGCCTTAGGGAGAGAGAACTGGACACGGCCCATATGTGCTGTTTGACTCTGCAGCCGGGTCTGGCCTTGGCCGGTAGGGGGTCCCGTGGCTCTCAGAGGTCCAGTGCACACCTCTGGCCCGTCTCATCCACCCTGCTCCCTGGACAGGGTCCACCAGAGTTTCCGTGGTAGCTGAGAAGTCTCCAGAGCCCTGAGCCTTCCCCACATTCCTTGACCCCCGGCTCCTCCTCTGTACCCCACAGGCTGCCTCTCTGGACTTGCCCCCACCAGGGCCAGAATTCGAGGCAGCGCCTGTTTCTGGCCTGCTTGTGTCATTAATAAGACACCCAGGGACTTCTTTCCGGCCGAGTGAGCACGGAGGGCCGGAAGGAAAGAAGGCGCAGGCCTCTGGCGCCCGAGGTGGGAGGTGTGCTGACGGCCGCACCCCACTCCCGCGGCGGGGGGGCGGGTAGAGAGAAGATCCAAGTACTAAAACCCTCACAGCCTGGGGTCTGGGGCTCTGGGAGGGGCGCCGCGGACCCCAGCGGCTAGCTCGGCAGAGGCCGGGAGCGAGAGGGACCTGCCAGCTCGGACCGCGGCGACAGCCATAAGGGCTCGCGTTCGCTCCCTCGGGGGTGGGGGGCTGGCGGGCGACCCCGCTGCAGCAGCCTGTGAGTGTTTGACTTTGGGTGGGCTCCCCGCCGCGGGAAGGGGGGTGCACACACGCACACGTCCTGAGCCCCTTGCAGCGTGAGCCCCGGCCACGTCGCCCCCCAGACCCGCACCGCCGCGACGCCCCCTGCGCGGACGGCACCGCCCCGCGCCGCGTGACCGCCCCCTGCTCGCCGAGACCCCCCAGCCGGCGGGCCACGCCCACCAGCCCCCCGGCCCCGCCCCGCGGTGCAACCCCGCGGCGGCCTTGCGGGCGGGCGCCCCCACCCCGCCCCGCCGTCACCTTGCCGGCATTGGCTCACCGACGCGGAGCTGGGGTTTGGGGCGTATTTGTTTTTTCAAACATTTTTCCAGCAGACCACATCCCCGCCCCCCGCTCGCGGTCCCCCGCCCCCCGCACATATACCCTGCACACACACACACACACACACACACACACACACACAGACACGCGCGCGCACACACACGGCCCGGCGCGCAACAGACAGACACACGCGCCCTCCCTCCGGCGCGCTCTGTCCCTGCCCCGCCCGTCCGCCGGCCCGCCGCGCACGCACCGGCCCCGGCTCCCCGCGCCCCGCCGCCGCCGCGCGCAGCCGGGCCGGGCTCGGAGCTCCCCATGGAGAAAGTGCCGGGCGAGATGGAGATTGAGCGCAGGGAGCGCAGCGAGGAGCTGTCCGAGGCGGAGAGGAAGGCGGTGCAGGCTACGTGGGCCCGGCTCTATGCCAACTGCGAGGACGTGGGGGTGGCCATCCTGGTGAGGTAGGTGTCGCCCCGGCCCGGCCGGGCCCCGGGGGCGGGAGGGCGGCGGCGGCGGCTCCGGGCAGGGGCGGGCTCGGCCCGGGTCCGCGCTCCGGCTCCAGCTCTCCAGCTGCGATCCGGGGCCGGGCCAGGGCCGGCGGGGTGCAGGCAGCGTGCGGCGCCGGCGGAGGGGGGGCGGTGAAGCCTTGGCTGAGCCCTTCTCGGCCAGGGGCGCCGGGCTCACCGGGAACTAGGACCAGCCGCAGAGGGAAGTCACCCTCTGTCCCCTTTCTCTCCCTGGCCCCAGAACTCCTCACTTAGCCTCACTCGCCTGCAACCCCTCTCCCACCGCAATTCAGCCAGCGCCCCGCCAAGCCGGGATGGATACACATTTTACCATCCCTTCCAACGCAGTCTCCCCATTCTAGAGATGGGAAAACTGAGGTTCAGTCCCAGAGGGGCCATAGAGGGGCAGCCCCCTCTCTCCAGCTCAGCCCCTTTCCCTCCTCAAAGCCTCAGAGAAGAGAAAGATCCGGGGGCAGAGGTCAGAAGGAGTAGATGGATGAGGGCCAGTTCCCCCAGCTGTTGAGTGGGCCCCCAGGGAGCTCCCAGGGCGGGCGCCGGGAGAGGAGAAGCCACCAGTCCCCACGGGCCAGTCCCTGCTGAGTTTTGTGGAGGGAAAGGGAGAAGCTTCGGGAGACAGGGCCCCTCTGGGAAATGCCCCACCTAGGGGGTGGTGGTACAGTGTCTTGGGCTCAGGGGTCACTCCCCTGAGGGACCCAGAAACACAGAATGGCACCCTCATTCACCCGCTTTCACACCGGTGCACACACCATTCCTACAGTGAATGTCACCAAGCCCCACAGCAAGTAACTGACTGTAGCTTCAAATCCATGTCCTGTTCCAGCACGTGCTGGTCCCTGGGGGTGCAAGTGGAGAGGCCCTGACCCAGCCTGCCCTCCAGCCCTTGTCCTTGGCAGGGGGAAGCTGTCAAATCTGGGACAGAGCAGGGCAGGCTTATTACTTGAAGAAAAGGGTGACAGCTCACTTAAGGAAAGGACAGCTCAGATGCATGCCTGTTTCCCCGTCCCGGCCAGTCCACGGCCCCTCTCTATCTGTCCCCCTGCCCTCCACTCTCTCTCCCTTCTGCCTCCCCCAAGCCTGGGACTTACCCAGCTCCAGACTGATACACCCCGATTCCAACTTAGAAGCAAATTTTGGAGAAAAAAGGAGCAAGAAGCACTTCCGAGGAGTTAGAGGAGGGTTCCTAAGGAAGGGGCAGCTCTTCGGGCAGCTCACGCTGGACTCCCAGAATCACAGCCGGGGTCTGGGAAAGGCTGGGAGGGGGTTTCAGGCATTCAGAGAGGCAAATCCACGCTTGCCAGTACCCACACAGCACACAGCGGGTAGCGGGGTTGCAGATGAGCCAGACTGCGTGCCCGGAGGATGGCCCCAGAGGTGCGGGCCAGCACCTGTGGGACCACCAGACCCCAGGGCACGCCCAGCGTTGGTCCAGAGAACCAACAGGCCAGAAGGACCTTGGAGAGCATCTGTCCCAGCCCCCGCCATTTGCCCGTGTAGTGACGTGTCCGGGACCCATCTCCTGGGCTGCACACAGCCTCTCCAGGAATGGGGCAAGGCGGCCTGAGGGGAGCAGAGGAAGGAACCAGACCCTGAGGGCATGGCTTCTCTGAGAATCGGAGCTTTTGGCAATGTTCTCTCTCTCTCTACACCCCCTTCTAGTTCCCCAGTCCTGATTCTTAGAGGGGTGCTGGGCCGGGGCTGGGAGAGGTGTTTGCCAGTGTGCTCAGAGGCCCACGGTTCGTCTGAGATAGCCTGGGATAGCTGGGGTTTCTTAAATCCTGACATCTGGCCCCCTGCTAAGCCCACCACCCCACCCCACTTCCCTTGGCCCCACCTCTCTGTTGAAGGAGCCCAGCCCCATGGGAGAACTCGGCCCCTCTCGCCAGTCCCAGGCCCCACCAGCCATCTTCTCGTCTGCTCCCCTCCTGGGTCTGCCCAGGGTGGTGGGGCGGATGGTGTTCAGGGGTCTCCCACAGGCCCCTGTACAGATCTCATGTCCATCAGTCCTGCCACCCAACACACGTATCCATGGGATGAGGCCTCCTTACAGACTGGGCCAGTGCCCTCAGCCCTCAGCCTGCGGGGCAGGGGGCAGGCCGATGTGCCCCCACACCCCACTCTTCAGGGGTTGGCAGCGGGCGGCAGAGGGGTTGCCTGGGTCCCCGCTGGAGGAGACTGCAAGGGAACACCCAGACTCTACGAAGGCTCCCCCCCTCCCAGTTGTAACTCTGGCACCTTCCCCCTCACACTCAGACAAGCCTATTTCAGGCTGTCTTGGAAGCCCAGATGCCTCTGGGAGCTGAGAACCCCCCCCAAGCTGGTTGCTGGGGGGCTTCTCCCCTATGCTTGGCACAGCCCGGGCTGGGAGGGTCAGGAGCAGACACGGGGGCACTGGGGAGAGAAACCAGGGTGAAGGAAAGCAGAAGAGGGGCCCTGGGCTGGGGGCCCCTGGGATTGGCACTCCTTGGGGCCATGCACCTGGCGCTGGCTATGGAGGCAGGAGGCTTGCCTGGGTCTCCTAGGCCACGTCCTTGGGAGCTGTCAAAACAAGGAGCTGCCTGGGCAACTTCCTGCCACCTACTTCCTTGGCAAACCTCTGATATCAATTTCCTAATCCATAAAGTGGGGATAAACACAGTGCCAACCTCAGAAGGATGTTGCAAGGAGTAATGAGATCAAATAGTTAAGTGTGCGAGAAATGTTCCCTGTTACTGCCTCGCCAGTAAAATGGATATAATACCTGCTTAACCACAGCAATTAAATAAAATAACATATGGAGATGCTTTACAAAAAATTGTAACACACCAGAGAAAAATAATCTGTCATTTTTATGGCAATTGTAAAACCCCCAAAGTCTGAAGTTCTCCTTTGAGTCCAGATAGGGTTTTTCACGTTTGTCCCTCATTGCAATGCTTCTCCAGAAAAATCTGATGTATTTTCAGACTCATTGCCTCATTTGTCCTCACTGGTGTATCTACGAAGCAGCAAGAGGGAGAGGCTGGGAAGCGGTTTGCCCAAGGTCACACGTGGGCCCTGCCCTGGGCACGGCGAACCTCCCCTGCCAGGGGCAGCTTCATCTCCCAACAGGGTGGCCTCAGCCAGATGCTCTCTCTGCATCTGTTCTGCTCTCAGATCTGTGACTCCAGCCCTGAACACAGGGCTGTTTTGGTAAATTTTCGGCTCTCTCTGATCACAAAGCGGGACACTCCAAAGTGTGAAACAGCCTG
Source organism: Choloepus didactylus (assembly GCF_015220235.1). Classification (NCBI taxonomy): domain Eukaryota; kingdom Metazoa; phylum Chordata; class Mammalia; order Pilosa; family Megalonychidae; genus Choloepus; species Choloepus didactylus. The sequence continues at coordinate 70,854,500 of NC_051324.1, read as the reverse complement.
AAAAAAAAAAACAAAAAAAAAACCAGGCCTGGGACACTTTGGATATTTTCTGAGGATTCAGTTAAGTCATCTAAGTTCTGACCAAGCCCCTGCGTGTGCTTCCCAGGATGCCCAGCCCCAGTTGGGAGGCGGGTGCCAGTGTTGTCACCCTCAACCTGCAGCCTACAGGGCCCTGGGCCAGCTAGTGGGTCAGAGCGGGGCGTGGGCACCAGACAGAAGCAGCTGTCAGAGGTGGCAGGGAGGGCTCCCGGGTGGCACTAGTGGGCTTGAAGGGAAAGCAGGGGCCCTAGGCCTGCCTGGGCACGCGGGGAGAGGTGAGTCTGACGGGGAGTTGGGTAAAAAAGGCATTCCACCGTGCGGAGAAGATGGCGGGCACGCACAAGGAACGTTTCTCTAAGGGTAAGCGAGGCTGTTGAGCTGGGGCAGAGCTGACTCGAGAAGGTGACACAAGTTGGAGAAGCAGGTGTGGGACAGTTTGTAGAAACCTCGGAATTTCAGCTTAAGGAGATTCAACTGTGTCTGCTAGGTACTGGGGAGCCATTGAATGTTTTGGAGCATGAGAGTGACCTAATCTTGAAAATGGCATTTTAGGGAAATAGACAATTTAAGATAAACTGGAGAAGGGAGAGGCTAGAGCTAGGGAGACTTGGAGTTTGCTCTAAGAAGTTTACACTCTTATTGGAAAGGTTTTACTCAAGGACACAGAGTAATTAGAGTACCAGGTAAAGCAGGTAAAAAAATCAACTGTTGTCTTTAATTAAGTCCACCAATCAATATGTCCTGAAGGGTGGTGAAGAAAAAAGAGCACAGAACTGGTGGGAGGAGGCTGAGTCCCATTACTTCCCCTCCGGGGCTGAGTGACCTTCACCCAAGCTGGGCTTTCCTTGGCGCACAGGGAGGGCTCTAACTTTATCCTCACAAGCCCCCCAGGTCTCAAGCCTGTCCTGAGGACTTTGCATACGGTTCTCGTTTAATCCTCAACCCGTAAGATAGAACAACAGTGCCCATTTTATGGATGAGAAAGCCGAGGCTCAGGAAAATTAACTTGCCCAGGGTAACCCAGGCGGGTGATTGCAGAACCCACGCTCTGACCCTCTTGGCTGTGACTGGAGCAGGGCTTTAGGGTGTGCGGAGTTTGGGAAGGAGGCAGGAGAGGCTTGGGAAGAGGAAGGTCCCAGCCTGCGCAAGTCCAGTGGACAGAAATGGCCGGGACCTGGGTAGGGGCTGCCCACGAGCCAGGTCAGCCAGAGAACCGTCTGTGTTTGAGGGGCGGCAGCTACTTACGATGGTGAAGGTGATTATTGGGGTGGGGGTGGCTCCTGCCTCGCCAGCCCCTGTACCCCCAGCCCCACATCCCGGCCACTCGGGGGTCTCTGAAGGTGGAGACTCACGGCAGCCCCTGGCTCAGCGCCTGCTTCTCTCCCTCCGGTCAGGTTCTTTGTGAACTTCCCGTCGGCCAAGCAGTACTTCAGTCAGTTCAAGCACATGGAGGAGCCCCTGGAAATGGAGCGGAGCCCCCAGCTGCGGAAGCACGCCTGTCGGGTCATGGGCGCCCTCAACACCGTCGTGGAGAACCTCCACGACCCCGACAAGGTGTCCTCTGTGCTGGCCCTCGTGGGCAGGGCCCACGCCCTCAAGCACGAGGTGGAGCCCGTGTACTTCAAGGTGCGTCCCCTGGCGGGCACTGCCACCCGCCACTGCCGGGCTCCGCTCCCGAGTCCCCGGGGCCCACTCACCACCGCAGCCTGCGGGCTCTGGGAGGGCTCCCCCGGGCGGCAGAGGGGACCCCCGGGCCGCCCAGCCTCTTCTCACCAGCTGTCCCTGAAAGATCCCCTCGGCCAGATGCAGGCGAGGAGCAGTGCTTGGGGCACTGGGGGCTGCGGGCAGCGGGGCGCCCAGGCGTTTACTCCTTCTTCCTCCCTCTGCCCCCCAGATCCTCTCTGGGATCATTCTGGAGGTGGTGGCTGAGGAATGTGCTGATGACTTCCCACCCGAGACACAGAGAGCCTGGTCCAAGCTGCGCAGCCTCCTCTACCACCACGTGACGGCTGCCTACAAGGAAGTGGGCTGGGTGCAGCAGGTCCCCAACGCCGTCATGTGAGCAGCCGGGCAAGGGGGGACGCTCCAGCCCCCCATGGGTCCTGTTCCCTGGGGCTCCCACCTCGCCCGGGCTGGGGCACAAACACCTCGGGGAGGCTGGATTGGGGGTCCAATGCATTTAAGTGCGGGTGAGATGGGAGAGGGTCTCCCTCTGAGTTCAGACCCAGCTAAGGCTCAGGGCCCGACCCCAACCTGCACAGAGCCTAGAGCCTGGAACAGACCCCTCCTCGGGCAGAACTCTCCCCTTCCCTGGAGCACCCTAAGGCTGCAGCTGCCTGCCCCCGGCAGAGGTACCAGTGACCACTGGCGGGAAGGTCACTGCAGGCTCAGAGCCAGCCCAGGCCAGCTCCGGCCACTTCCTCCCTGGTGCCCCTCACATGGGGCCAGGTTTGCGTCTACCTCCGCAGAGCCCCGAGCCAGGAAAGTCACAAGGATTGGAGAGAGTCACATCCATGTGTGCACGTGCCCACACCCACGCAGTGCGTGCGAGGGTCGCTTGCACACCAGCAGGGGCGTGTTGACTTCTGTGCTGGCCCCGGAGGCTGCTTTCCCAGTTTGGGGCCTGCAAGGACCCGGAAGCCGGGATCGAGGAGGGTGGCCGGTCTTAGGGGGCTGCCGCTGACGCCGAGCATGAGGGGAGGGCCAGCCCCAGCCTCGGTGGCTGGGAAGACTCTGGCCTCCCCGGGCCCCCAAGGGGTGGCTGCTTCTGGGAGCTGAATGGAGGAGCGGAGGCGGGACTGGGAACCAGGGGTCAGCCAGCAGCTCGGGACACGCGTTGTAGGGAAACATTCCCAGCAGTTTCCCATGGAAAAAGGCAGCGTCTCCTGCAGGGCCTCCTGCTTGCGGGGCCCTCCAGGCCAGCTTGGCGGAGGAAGACCCCGAGGCGGCCTGGGGAGGCCGGACCTCTTGACCTTCCTGCTGCGAGCAAATGGGCCGGAGCTCACTCCTGCTCCGTTCCCCAGGCTGCGGGACCTCTCCTCGGGAACGAGGCCTAAGTGCAGATGTGCACAGCTGGGCCCTGGCCTGCCCTGGCCCCCGGGGTGGACAGGAAGCAGGCAGAGTTTACCTGCCCGGGGAGGGCCCTGGCAGGGTCTGGAGAGTGGACAGAAGCAGCCAGAGGGGCCAAGGAGAGGGTCACTGGGAGGGGACAGGGGATCGCCCTCCCTCCGCCTCCCCCGGGAAGTCTCTGCCACCAGAGACAAGTCTGTTTACAGCCAGGAGACAAACTTCCTGCTTCTAGAGAAAAGGGCTTTTTTTTTATAGGGGCCAAGAGAGATAGTTTGGACACCACAGAAAGAGCTGGCCAGGCACAAACCCCGGTGAATCAGAAACACATGGCTGATGTTTCCCGACAGGACGCCCCATCCCCTCCCTTCCCTTGCCCCCGCCGGACCCCAGGGACTTAGATCTCGCCAAACCCCAGACATTAGGAAACCGCCAAAATCGCCTCTACCCTTGTTTCTGCTGCTTCCGGATGCAAGGGAGATGTCTGGGTTACCCCCCTCCCCAGCCGCGGCGTCATGGGGTGTCCCCCACCCTCACACCCCTCCTGCTTCTGGTTCCCCGAGAGCATGGCTGTGAGCCCCCAGGACGGCGTGCCTCTCTGGGGCACCCGCCCAAACCTCTAGTCCCAGCCTGCTGCCCGGGTCCACGTGGGCTCATCGTGTGAAAGAACAGGGTTCTAGAAGGCCGCTGTCCCTCCTCTCTTCAGGATGGGAGCAGTGATGAGCCAGACGCCACTGTTTACTGAACTCTCTGCGAACGAGTGTGTGTGCATTCGTGTGGGTGGAGGAGTCGGGAGTTTAGAGGGGGGAGATTGCGTGCACAGAACAGGACGGGTGGCCTGAGGAGGGACGTGGGTCAAACCGGGGACACACTGCGTTCCTGAATCAGGAAAGAGAGCTCCTGTTGTATGGTGCTTTGCAACTTGTGAAACACTGGCAGTTTGTCACTCTCAAATGGGTTAGTCACGTTTCAGATAAAAAGATTCAGGGGCTCACAGATGGGTCGAGTGACTTGTCTGCGGTCACACAGCAGGTTCACAGTGGAAGGGGGACTAGAACTTGGGTGTGGGGGGGTGCAATGTCAACTGCAACATGCTGGGTTTCGGGCAGAGAGGACCCCGCCTTGCCACCCCCAGATGCCTCCCCCCTGCCCCCCAGCTTCCCTGGACTCAGGCCCTTTAACCTATTGCCTCCATCTCCCATCTCGTCCACAGCCCACCGGCCACGCTGCCCTCTTCAGGGCCCTAGGACTCCCCCTCCCTCCTGTCCCCCTCCCTGGCAGCACCTTGAGCAGAAGGCCGAGTTCCGAAGACCCTCCTTGACCTTCCATTTCTGGGTGCCAAGCACGCTGGAGGGATCCCTGACCTGTCTTCCCGGAAGGAGACTCCGCCGCGGCCGCAGACCCCGGGAGCTGCCAGGAGGTGTCTGGCGGGCTGCCTGGATGCCGACCCCAGCGCGGTGGGCCGGCCTGCAGGGGTGGGACCCTCCTCCTCGCAGAGCTGGGCCCGCTCTTCTTAGCTTTTCTACTCACGGTTAGAGAGAGACCGAGCTGAGCGGCTGGCGGGAAGCAGGGACAGTCTCTAAGTCGCTCCAGGAATAAACCAGCCCCGTTTCTATCTGCCTGACCAGCATGCAGGTCTCGACATCACCTAGTAGAGTATCATGCACACACATCTACCGTATATACAGATATATTCTATATACAACCTCTATATAAATATATATATATATATATATATATATATACATGCACACGTACATATCTATAATGTTTGTCTGCAGGACCCAGAGACCCGTGGGATGCCTTGGTTCTGCCCATCTGTGTTGGGGGCAGGGAGGGGCCCTGGTCATACTTCTGGGCAGAGGACAGAGTGTCCTGGCAGAGGTGGGAGTCCCACATGAGCACAGAGGGGATCTGAGCTTGTATGGGCAGGGTAGGGGTGGCCCATCTTGCTGGCCAAGCCTGGCCTGTTCTCTCTGACCCCAGCTCCCCGCACTCCTGCTTTCCACTTTCAGGCAGCAAGGATTTCGCTCCCCCCAGAAGGATTTGGTGCACTGACTCGGGGTAGCCACTTTGCTTCTGTTTGCTCAGAACGGGGCAGATGGAAGGTTCCAGAAGTTCTGGGATGGACGACTGAGCTGGGGCCGGGGCTGCAGTAGAGGAGCCTCGAATGCCAGCGCCACCTGCCCTTGCCACAATGCCAGCCCGGGGGTGGGGGTGAGGGTGGGGGCTGCCCATCAGCAGGACGACAGGACCGAAAGCTTCGATCTGATCCTGGGGCTCGCAGGGCTCGGGGCCTGCCTTCCCCACCCTGCTCCTGGCCAGCAGTCTGTCCTGTCCATCCATCTGGGTCAGCCTTGTGGGGTAACCACCTCCCCCATGTGTGCCCCTTGGTCACATGCATTGTCTCCAAGGATGTGCTGCTGCTGTGGCTCCTGTGCTCGTGTCCCCTCCTGCCCCTCCTTGTGCTGCCATCTGTGTAACTGCCTGTCCTCCTTTTGTAGTTTCTGACGTTTGTAACCAGACCCGGCTGTCATTAAACAGACCCGTTCTTCCTGTATCCGTGCACGTCGTGTGGCCCATTTCCTGCCACCTGCCCCTCGCCTCTGTCTCCCCTCCTTAGGGGACTTGTTTTTGGCTGGGTCCCCATCCAGGGTGCCCCCTCCCCTGTGTCTCAGAAACACAGGCCCAGAGACTAGAAGCTGGACATTGGGGGTGGGGGTCCGGGTTGGGGGAGTGTTGTTCTTGTTAAAAAGTCAAGGGGCCTTTTTATCTTTGGTTCTGGAAATCTCTTCCCTGGCAAGGAGAGGATAAATGGAGAAGGAATCAGGAGAAATCTCCAGGAAGTAGGGTCCTGCTTGTCCAAGTGCTGTACTGATAGAGTAAAGCCCAGGATTGGGTCTTAGCCTTGCAGCTCGTGTCCCACGTGGCAGCACAGCCCCTAGGATTTGAGAGAGGAAGCCAGCTCTTATCAGTCATAAACCCCCAACGTCTTCCCTGACTTCTCAATTCCCAGACCCCTTCCCAAGCTCTCCATCCTGCACACCACAGCCTCAGGGCCAGGCCTGCCCAGCCCCCACCCCTGATGGAGGCAACCAGCAGCATCAGCAGCTCCCCAAGGAGGGGCCAGGAGGTCATCGCCCTGGGGGGGTGGGGGTGGGGGCTGCAGGAGAAGCAGGAAACAGTCTCTGCCCCTTGGGAGGGTTCAGGCAGTCTGGGAAGATTCAGCTGACACCCAGGGGAAGGCTTGTCTCCAGACTGTCAACTCCTCGAATGCAGGCTGTGCCTTCATCTCCGGGGCCTGGCACATCAAGGTGCTCTACAGAAGTCCAGAGAATAAATAAATTCAGCTCTTAGAAAGCCAGCCAAGCACCCAGGGCCAAGAGTGAGCTGTGTGAATGGAAAGCATAAAGCAGAGTGGAGAGGTCAGCGTGGACAAGGCGTTTTCCTAGGAGGCAGCAGCCGAAGGAAGGCGCACCGGGCTCCGGAGTCAGCCTCAGCCTCTTAGCGGCTGTGTGACCTTGGGGAAGTCCCTTGACTTCTCTGAGCCTCCATCACCTCTGACTTGAAATAGGAGTGAACAAGAGCCCTGCCTTGCAAGGCAGGTACCAGGAGGAGGAGGTTAGAACATCCAGAAGTTGCAAATGGAAGGAGGGAGGGTAGACTCAGCTGAAGCCAGGAGTCCTGAAGAGAAGGCACAGAAATGGAGAGAGAATGTGGGTAAGTGAGCAAGGGCAACCGCAGGAGGTGGTGGGCCAAGGAAAGGGAGGCAGAAACCCCTCAGGAAAGCTGCAAATTCCTGCATGTCATGGACCCCGGAAGCTCAGGCCCAGCCAGAGCCAGAGCCACGCTTGTGGGCCGTGGGGCCCGTGGGGCCTATGGGGAGTAGAATCCGGGGAGGAGAAGCCTGTCCGAGGTCAGGAGGTGGGGGATAGTCTGGGAAGAGCAGCCCCTCCCATCCACCCCCCATATCACTTCAGCCGACATGAACCCGTCAAAACCAGTATCGTTCTGGAATGGGGCCCTTGAGAGAGGGTCTCCCCACTGCCCAGCCCCTAAAGAGAAGGCACTGGACCTTGGCAGTTCATCCCGCCCAGGGCCAGGGCTGCTGCTTGAAGCTGGGGGAACAGGGTCCAGCCAGGGGTGATGTGGGCAGGGCCCAGGAGGCTGCAGGCAGGGCGCTGGGGGTCCGTGAGCAACATCTGGAGTTTTGTTTTGTGCTCTACCTCGGAGAGGGCCTTCTCGCCGAAGAGCTGAGCGACTGGGTGAGCTGCCCCTGGCATGCACCGGCGGTGAGCGATGTGGTGTCAGGGACCAGGGACGGGGTGCTGGGAGGCTGTGCACCTTCCTTCCCACAAAGCCGTCCTGGCGGCGGCCCCACAGCGCCCCCTGCTGGCTGCGGGAGGAACCGCGCCCCAGCCTGGGCTGCAGGCCGAGGAGCTGCTGTCCTGCCATCTTCCTTCCTCCTTCCTTTTGGACCACCTCTGAGGACCCCACCTTCCTCCCCTTCAAAAGCAGCAGCACCAGCTTGCGGTCCTCTTGCAGCTTCTTGCTCTGCTCCCTGACAAACACTTCCGGGCTGTACCTGCAGCTCCCATCCCGCATCTCAATTGTCCCCACGTCTCTCTGCCGCCTGGAGCCAACATGGCTAAACTGAACTTTCACCTTGCTCCCCAGCCCTACCCCCCATTCTGACTTCAGCAGGAACGACGGCCATGGCTTCTGCAGCCACCCACGCCCCCACCGTGAAGCTCTTTGGTCTCCAGTTTGAAACCAGTCAGTTTGAGACACACAAATCCTAACTCCAGGGCGTGTCCATCCGTCGTCCCTATCTCCATGAAGCTTTTGTTCTGGAAGCTTTTGTCTCAGACCATAATCAGAGGGCAGGGCCACCAGACTGAGGCAAAAAGGAAAAAAACGTGTGCCCCTTTACACACGTAGAAATAGCCCCCCGTATTTTGAGCCAAGTGGGAAAAGTTAATGAAAGTTCTACGGTAAAGCTTTTAAAGATTATATACAAAGACCTGAATTGCCCAAGTAACTGTCAACCTCATAAACTACCAGGTAGTGGACACAACAGTCAGGGCGGGTGGGGGTCGTTAAAACACACAACCGCAGAAGCCTGCTTTTGCTTAAAATTTTGATCTTCTGTTCATCATGGATTTTTTTGTTGTTGTTTAAGTATCAATTTTTAAATACATTGTGTTTAGATTTTACATATCTTGATTACTGAGTTTTTTTGGTGCCCCCTTAAATTTTGCACGCCAGGCAAGCTTTTTACTCATCTCGTCCCAGGCCCTGCCTGCTAGTACACCCCATTTGGGGGACCCCACCTGAAAAACATTCACTTTGACCTCAGAAAAGTTCTCCCTTTTGCAAACCACCAGGGGCAACAGGTTTCACAGTGGTTTATTTGACCCCTTTGGTAAAAGCACTTAGCACACCAGGGTGGGAGTTCTGACTTTGGCACCACCTAAGGGGTGGAGTCACTGGGTCAGGAGTTTTTAGTGGCCCAAAAGAGGCCCTTCCAGGCTCCCAGAGCAAGGCGGGGTCTATACGGGTCAGGACGTACATGGAAATAAGAGAGTCAGGCCTCTGGGCATAGGAAATAACTCATGACCCGCCTCCCGGTGAGGAGGGAGCCCAGCAGCTGCCCAGGAGCTTGTGGAAGGGTTTGGGAACCTGATGGTGGGCTAGGAGGGGCAGGGCCAGGAGGAAAAATCCCCCGACCCTCAGCAGTGGTGTGGGCACCATCCTGGGCTCGGTGCCTCTCGCTTCTTCCCAGCACTGAGAACCAGCTCGCAAGCCTCCCCAGCAGAGCCGTACTGTCCAGCCCCATCTTTCTCAGTTTTGGTGGAACAAGACAAAGCTCTTATTCAAGGCCATTGGCTGCCTTGGGTCAGGTGCCCACCTGTCATCCAATCAGCTATGGCCAGAGCGGCAGATCATGTGACATAGAACATGGCTTCTGCTCCTGCACAAGCACCAGGGTCAGTTTCAATATTTCCCAGCAAAGGACAGAGAACAGTCTCCGGACAACTTCTTGTCAGCCTCAACCTCAAGGTCATGAGACCCCCTTGCTCCACAGGAACCATCTGGCAAGTCCCATTGGCCGCTTTCCCCCCCACTCCCAATATCTGACTGTTCAGTCTGTTAGGGACAAAGTGGTCCCATTCCTGTTTGAGAACATCCAGTGGCTCCAGGTTACCCCACAAAGACAGTCTGAGCTCCTCAGCCACTGGAGTCTTCATACTTGGCACGAACATGCTATCCTGGTCTTATCTGTTATTCTCCATCACAAATTTGACTTTCTCCAGCCTGTGGTCTTTGCTCACTCGCCCCCATCCTGGAGGAGACTCTTTCCCCCAGCATCCCCACTGTTGAAACGGTTCCCCTTCTCCAAGGCCGCTCTATGCCTCTGCTTGCCCGAAACTTCCTTGCTGACCCCATCTGAATGAGCTGCCTTCCTCCCATACTGAGAGGGCCTCCTTGTGTGAGCACTGCACGTCCACACCTGGGGACACAATGTGTGTATTTGCACAATATCTCTCCCCACTTGGAGAGTTTTGGGAGAAGGGGTAACACGCTCTAACTTCATCTTTAAAAGGATTGTTTGAGGGTTGCATGGATGGTTTTTTTTGTGGGGGGCAATGTGGCAGCAGGTGTGGTGCCAACCATGAGCCCAGGTGAGAGAGGATGGCAGCTTGGACTAGGGGACAACAGCAGAGATTCAGAATTTCTTTAGTTTTTATTTTTTATTGTGTTAAAAATCTACATGTAATACAAAAATTGTCATTTTTAAGTGCACTATTCAGTGCTATTAATTACATTCACAGTATTGAGCAACCATCTCAACTACTTCCAGAACTTTTTCTTCGCCCAAAAAAAGACATTCTGTACACATGAAGCAATAACTCCCAATCCCCCCCACTTCCCCCAGCGTCTGATAACCTCTAATCTACTTTCTGTCTCCATGAATTTGCCTATTCTGGATAATCCATGTAAGTGTGAGGTGGCATCTCATTGTGGTTTTATTTTGCATTACCCTGATGACCCATGACGTTGACCAACTTCTCATGTGCTTTTTGGCCACCTGTATATCTTCTCCGGAGAAACGTCTGTTCAAGTCCTCTCCTGAGTTTTTATTTGGGTTGTTTGTCTTTTTGTTGTTGAGTGGTAGGAGTTCTTTATATATTCTGGATATTAAAACCTTATCCTACATGATTTGCAAATACTTTCTCCCATTCTGTGGGTTCTTTTCAATTTCTTGATGGTGTCCATCAATGCACAAAAGGTTTATTTTTGAAGTTGGCCCAGCCTGATTTACTGCTGGATTGGATGTGGTGGCATGAAAGAGGACAGCGGGGGATGGCTCCAGCGTTTGTGACACGCTTACCTCAGGGATGGGAAAGTCGCCATTTTCCAAGGGGAAATAACCAGGGAAGAGCAGGTTTGGGCAGGAGGTGAACTGAGAGTTCTGCTTTGTCCATATTAAATGCGACAATGTCCAGGAGACGCTGGGTGTCCAGCCTGCAGTGTGGCGGAGGTGTCTGCACCGGGATCTAAATCTGGGAGGGAGTGTGGGAAGAGAAGAGGGCAAGGCCAGAGCCCTGGAGCCTGAGGTCAGTGGAGGGGGTGTCAGCGAAGGAGGAGGAGCACCAGGGAGTGAGAGGAGAAGCAGGGAGCCATGAGGCAAGTATGTCCAGGAGGCCGTGGCCAGCTTGGTCGGTGCCGCTGTGTGGTCCAGACCAGTGAGGACAGATGACAAGGCGGTGACGTGGGACAGTCTCAGGCTGGCCCAGAGCCCGTAGGGGATGGAAGTCTGGCTGGGGTGGGCCGGGCAGACGGGACAGCAGAGGACGTCGAGTCAGGAGACGGAGATGGCTGGAGGGGTGATGGTGCTGGGAGTGGGGGCCATGAAGGATGGAAGGAAGTCCTTGAGAAGGAGAAAAGGAGGGTGCCTTAAAGGACACACCCAGGAAGGAAGAGAAGGGGCTCCGCTACAGGCTGGGAAGGCAGGTTGAGGGCAGACGAGGGCATCCAGGGCTGACAGCTTCTCAATGAAGTATGAGTCAAGGTCGTTGCCTGAGAAGCCAGTGGGTGGGGGGTGGTTAGGAGGTTTGGGGAACAAGGGAGGCTGAGAAAAGTCTCGAGTAGGAGGAAGTGAATTTACTATAGAAAGTGGTAGAATATATCAGACACCCAGGGAAGTGAATCTCCCTGGCAACGTGGAATATGACTCCCGGGGAGGAATGTAGACCCGGCATCGTGGGATGGAGAACATCTTCTTGACCAAAAGGGGGATGTGAAAGGAAATGAAATAAGCTTCAGTGGCAGAGAGATTCCAAAACGAGCCGAGAGATCACTCTGGTGGGCACTCTTACGCACACTTTAGACAACCTTTTTTAGGTTCTAAAGAATTGGGGTAGCTGGTGGTGGATACCTGAAACTATTAAACTACAACCCAGAACCCATGAATCTCGAAGACAGTTGTATAAAAATGTAGCTTATGAGGGGTGACAGTGGGATTGGGAATGCCATAAGGACCAAACTCCACTTTGTCTAGTTTATGGATCGATGTGTAGAAAAGTAGGGGAAGCAAACAAACAGACAAAGGTACCCAGTGTTCTTTTTTACTTCAATTGCTTTTTTTCACTCTAATTATTATTCTTGTTATTTTTGTGTGTGTGCTAATGAAGGTGTCAGGGATTGATTTAGGTGATGAATGTACAACTATGTAATGGTACTGTAAACAATCGAAAGTACAATTTGTTTTGTATGACTGCGTGGTATGTGAATATATCTCAATAAAATGATGATAAAAAAAAAAAAAAAAAAAAAAAAGAAAGTGGTAGAATATATAGGGAGTGGCATGTGATTACTGGAGATGTGCCCCAAAAACTCTAAGTGAGGGCAGCCAGCCTGGCAGAGGGCTTTCTATCCCCAGGTTTCTCGAGGGCCAGGCATCCTGAATGAGTGTGAGGGGCAGCCAGGACAGGCCAAGCCCTGGGTCCCTCACTAGGGGGGTGGACGGATGGGTCACAGCCTGCGTTACCCCAGGGAAGAATGGACACACTCCCTGCCCAGAGAGCCCCAAGAGCCTACACTGTGGCAGTGAGTGTCTGAGTAACCCACCTCCTAGTTCAACGGCAACATGCATTTTATGTTTATCTGTGGGGACATACACCCCAAATTCCAACTGGGAACCTGAGGAACCCATTTCACCCTCCTATGCCTCCCCAGGCCTTCTCTGCACCAGGGGTGGGGAGAGTAGATGTTGGGGGGAGCGGGGAGGGCTGGACGGAGAAAGACAGGAAGGGGCTCTCTGAGAGCAGGCGGGGAAGTGAGTCCTTGATCTCATCTAACTCCAAAGACATAGTGTGCAATTGTTAAAAGAACCAATTTGTTATGAAAAAAAAAAAAAAACAAAAAAACTGCATTTCAGAAAATTTACAAAGGAGAGAAAAATGATCTCACCCATAATCCATCACCCTCAAACACTCTTCCAGATGCTTTTAGAATTAAAATGTTTTGTAATGCTTTAAATGTTGACCCGTAGCTTTAAAAACAGCATTCTTGGGGCTTTTGGATGATTACAAAAGCAATGTATAATCATCGCTGGGAATTTGGGGGAAAAAGAAAAACACAAAGAAGAAATGCAAATCGCCCATGTTTCTTCCAAGCAGAGACCATTGCTTTTAGTGTTTTGGTGTACACTCTTTCAGTCTTTTCCCTGCACGCACACACATTATCCACGGCATGTACGTCGATGTGTATACTAAGGCGGGATTGTATCTTGCATATTGGTTTTAATGAGCTCCCTTTGGTTGCAAGAAGCAGCATTTGCACAAGGAAATGGTTTCTGTTCAGGTATCAGAGGATGATTCGGTGCTGGTACACATGTGCGTGACCCATTCCCAGGGATTTCTGGCCAGTCCCCAGTTGGAGTCTCCCTGGGCGGGCAGCTGCCGAGACTTCTCGCCGCATCCTGCTTCTCGCATCCCGGCTTCCACTCAGCGGCCAGGGCAGCGCACTGACCTCGGACGCCAACTTGCAATTCTGACTCAAACCATCCGGAGTTAGGCCAAGTTCCCAAGCTAAGGGCACGGTCCCTGCAAGAAGGCCCTCACTTCAGACACCAGCTGCAAGTCGGGGGTTCCCAGGGTCACGCTCACTTCTACCGACTGTCTACAGATTCAGGGGTTCCCACCTCCCGTCAGGTTCAACAATTCACTGGAACAACTCACGGAACTCAGGAGAGTGCTGTGCTTGTGATTACAGTTTTGTTTCAGTTTTATTATTAAATCAGAAGGAGCCAGAAGCAGGGTTGCTTAGGGCGAGACTGGGAGGGTCCCAAAGGCGCAGCTCCCCTGGAGGCAGGATGTGGCTGAGTCCTGGCACTTGGCCCCGTGGGACCAACCAGGGAGGCGGCAGAGTGTTTATTGGGGTGATGGAGTGAATCACTGGCCACCGGGTTGAGTGGCCGAACCCAGTGGCCGGCCGGGCCCCCATCGCCGCGAGGTTGGGCTGACATGACGGGGCTCCAAGCCCCAACCCCACGAGCAGCTGGTTGGTCTTTCTGGCCTGGCGGGGCCCACTGAGTCACCTCGTTAGCATAAACTCTGAGTGTGGTCTGGGCCCCGCCCACCCCCTTGAGTAACAAAGCGCTCCCATCTCTTGGAAAATTCCACAGGCTGCCCCCCAGGGAGCTGGGGCAGAGGCCAGACCTCTCTTTGGAGGCCAATTTCCTTCCTATACAGGCTTTTGCTGTGTGAGTCAGATCTGGTCCCACCAGGCCAGCACACCCGATTTCCCCCCAAGCTTCCCCAGGCTCTCCTCCCACTTCCTGCCCCAGGGCCCTTGCATTTGCTGTTCCCTCCGCCTGGAATGTCCTCCCCCCCCCCCCTCCCGCTTCCCTTCTGGTTCATTTCTCCTCATGGCTCTGACCATGAGCTGACACTGTGCCTCTGGTTCGTCTGCTGCCTCCACTAGCACGTCGGCCCCATGAGGAAACATGGGCCTCGACTGTCAGGGCTGGGACCAGGGCAAAATTTAAGGGGTGCCCAAACTGCAGGAATTAAGATAAATAATAGTTTCATGCAATAATCCTGGATGCACAAAATATCAAAATTTTAAAGGAAGAGCAGGATCTGTTTTACCTGTCCCTCCATCCACAACAGCTAGAACCACCTGGCCACAGATGATGTTCGGGAAACATTCACTGAATGAATTAAGAGCAGGGAAAGAAACGGAGACAAGGTGGGGTGGAGGCAAAAGACCAAAGCAAATGGAGTGGCTCCCAGGGACAGAGGGGAGGAGGGCCCCACCCAGAGAGGCAGAGCTGGGAATTCTGAGGACACCCCTGCCCGGGTTGGCGGATCCCGTGAAAGCAGGGGGCAGAGGCTGGCCAGGGGCTCCTTGAATGGGGCAGGAGGAAGGCAGGAGCTTGGGCTCTGCTTTCAGGATGGCAGGGGGGCTCGCCAGTGAGGGAAGCCCTGGCTGCTGCTGTTTGTGAGAAACTTGAATAACATTGTATTGGTTTCCAGGGTGCCATAACGAAGTGCCATGCACTGGGGGGCTTAAAACCACAGGAATTTGTTCTTTCACAATCAGGAGGCTGAAGTCCAACACTGATGTATGGGTGGGGCCACCCGCCCTCTGGGGCTCCAGGAGAGAATCCTTCCCTGCCTCTTCTGGTCTCCAGTGGCTCCAGCTGTCCCTTGGCTTGTGGCCATATCACTCCACTCTCTGCCCCTGTTTTCACATGGCTTCTCCTCTTCTCCAGGATCTTCTCTTCTTCCTCTATCAGGAACCCCATCATTGGGGCCACCTGGATAATGCAGGATGGTCTCATCCTGAGATCTTTCACTTAATTACATCTGCAACAACCCTTTGTTCAAATAAGGTCACATTCAGAGTCCCAGGGGCCATGGCTTTTCAACCCACCTCACTCGTGGATGAGAAGGAAGGAGCCGTGGAGGAAGGTGGGATCTGCTGTTCGCATGCTCTTAGAATGCTCTCCTCCTATTGAGCCTGACAGAGCTGGGCCCTGCCCGTCTGGGTGCTGGAGCCGACAGGTCAGCCCTGCCTGGAAGCTTCCATCCCCGAGGAGGGAGAACCCAGGAAATAAAAGTGCAGCCAGTGGAGTCGTCTCAGATGGGGTAAGTTCTTTTAGGAAAGCTTTGTGGTTCACCTCCAAATACCCTCAGCTGAGGATCTGGGGCTCAGTTGACAGCTTGCTCTCAGCCACAGGGCAAAGCATGAACTGGAGGCTGACCCCAGAGTCCGAGCTCCCTCTCCCCAATGTCCCAACTTTAGAAGAGAGAAACTGAGAGAGGACAGAGCCGAGAAGGAAGCCATCATCCTCACAGGGACCCCGCCTGGCCTTCTGACTTATGCCCCATATCGCATGGTGTGTCGGGGTCGCCAAGACCTGCTCTCAAGTTCAGTGACTCACAGAACTCAGAGGGTGTTAGACTCAGGGTTATGATTCATTACAGCAAAAAGGAGCAGGTTAAGATCAGCACACCACACACACACACACACACACACACACACGCACACACACGCGCACACACACACACACACAGGAGCAGGGGGCAGGCTCCAGAGAGACCAGGTGCCGGCTTCCCATTGTCCTCTCCCCGTGGAGCTGTGCTTACAGTGCTTCACTCTCCCAGCAACACATCAGAGTATTGCCAACCAGGGATGGTACCCCAAGTCTTCTGGGGTTTTTATTTGGGGTCCCTCAGGCGTGGAGCACCTGCATGACTGACAGTACTTACTCAGTCTTCAGCCCCTGCAGGGGTCCAGCTGTCCTGCATGGCCCGAGGCCCCACCAGAAGAACCCGCCCTTGTGCTGCCCTCTCCCTTAAGCCTGGGCTGGCCCGAGTGGGTTCTTTCTATTGAGATAAAATTCACATAACATAGAATTTACCATTTTACAGTGAACAATACAGCGGTATTTGGTACATTCACAATGTCCGGCAACCACTACCTCTCTGTAGTCCCAAAACATTTTCATCACCCCAAAATGAAACCCCATATCCATTTAAGAGTCTGCCCCGCTAATCCTCTTCCCCCAGCCCCAGGCCACCTCTACTCTGCTTTCTGTCTCTATGGATTTACCTATTCCGGATATTTCATATAAATGAGATCGCACGATATGTGGCCTTTGGGGTCTGGCTTCTTTCACTTAGCACATGGATCTTGTAATTTGCTTCTAACAAATACAATTGGGCAAAATGAGGAAATATCTGAAATTAAGTCCTCTCTTGCCTGTCCCTTGGTCCTGTGATGGAAGTCAGCTGTCATATTGTGAGCTTTCCCAGGGAAAGCAAGAATGTCACTGTCCACCCTTATATTATGCAATGGCGGTTTCAAAATGCAAATAGAAATGCATTTAACTCATAATGCAGAACCATCCAAAATTACACAGTTTGTACTTCATAGATCTACAGGCAAAGGTGCTGTGTTTCATCCTTCCCAGATCAGTAGCTGCACAAACCTGCTCAACTGTTTTTATTTCACTTGTTGAAACGCCCACATTCTACCCACACTCCACGGAAGCTGGTGGGTTCCTTAACACACTTACCTTGTACTCTTACCTTACACTTGAATCTTTCTGAACCCCCATACAATGTGGGTCCCACAGAATCTGTGCGTGGGGGGCACCCGGAAAGTGTTTTGTGAATAGTCCAGCAAGGAGTGATGGGGGGCACACCGAGGGTGCAAAGCTCCTCTTCTGCTCATGTGCAGTCTCCACTGTCCCACTGGACTTCACTTGCAAAGCATAAGTTCAAGGACAAAATTATGAAGGACTTCAAGCAGCAACAGGAGAGCATTAAACCAAGCACAGGTCCCAGCTGGGCACAGGGTGCTGTGTGGCCGCTCACGTCACCCGCCCCTGAACCCAGACCTGCCTCTGGCCAGTGGGGAATTTTTTAATCCTGCCACCGACCACGTGTGTGAGCTTGGAGCGGACACTCCTCTTCTTGAGCCTTGGGGGTGTCCGCGGCCTCCGCCGCACCTCGTTTTTAACCTTGTGAGAGATCCTGAGCCAGAGGACCCAGATTCCTGATGCACAGAAACTGTGAGATAATAAATAAATGCTTGTTGTTTTAAGCCACTAAGTTTTGGAGTAATTTGTTATGCAGTCAGAAGTAATGACTGTATGCCAACTACTGCTGGCATTTTTCTGTAAAGCAGAGCCTTCCTTCCTCAATTAGGGCTATTTGGTGACCTTGAAATACCCTTCCTACCAGAAAGGCAGGAGAAATGCTGGATTCTTTCCCTCTAGTTATCATTTTGCAAAGTAAGGCATTGGTTAAAAGCTGCCTCAGTGGGGTTTCAAGAGTTTCTCTGGGTTCCCCTTTTTTGAGTTTCTTGGGAACAACATAGAGTTTCATAAACCCAAAATATTCAATCATTTATCTTTTGGATGCTCGGTTCCTTGCAACTCGCCCACTAGGTATGCCTTCCAGCTGCTTCCCGTGTCCTTTTGCCATGGCCCCATTAGTCTTTGAAAGCTTCTTTGCTTTCTGCCACCAACTAAGATGTCCCAAGCTCCACCTTTCCTGCCCAGACCTGGCGTCGGCCGTTTCCCCGGGGAGCCCGAGTGCCTTGAGCAGCACCTGCTAGTTAGAACCTGAGGCCTGGGAGCCAGGGGTCTCCCAGTTTGAATTTGCATTTCCCTAATTACTAGCAAGGCTGAGCATTGGCTCATACACTCACTGATCATTTTCACTTATTCTTCTGTGCATTATCTGTTCTTACCCTTGGTCCAATCTTCTACTGGATTAATTTGTAATTTTCAGAAATTGATTTGCAGGAGCTGTTTTTTAGTTTCTAGATATCGAACCTTTGTCAGTTGCATACATTGCAAGAACTTTCTCCTTTCTACTCGGCTTTTAACTTTGTTTGTGGTGCCTTTGTGGTACAGAAGTTTGCAGTTTTTGTATCTCCAAGTCTATCTTTTCATTTATGGCTTCATGTCTGATTAGGGAGGCCTCAGAACCCAAGATTAGGTGGCTTGCCTGAGGCTGCACCGTATTTAGTGGTAAGCTGGGTGAGCTGGAACATTTGCGTGCTCCCAAAGCCAGTGCCCTTCCCCCCCACTGCAATGGCCTTCCAGGGTGACAGGGGCCTCCAAGGTGGGGGGAAGGAAGATGCAGAGTGTCCGGGTCCTAGGAAACCGCCCCGTGATGGGGGGTCTGCAGGATGAGCCCAGCTGGAACGTGGGAGGTGACATGGACTCTGAAATCACATTAAAGCTCGTTCCTGAAGGCCAGGGTGAAGGCGGGAGCCTTGGGTGAGACTAGGGTGACCCAGGGCTGATAGTGGCTGAGAACACCACGTGGGAGGGGGAGGCTGTTGGGAGGGAGGCTGGGATTTCAAGGCTGCCCCGGAAGGAGACGGAGCTGAAAAGTTTCCCGGGCACAGGGAGTCTCCTCCCAGGTCCCCTGGCACACGGGACACTCCAGCGTTTCTCTGGGTGGCGGGCAGCTTTCAGGGCATCTGGGGTCCCCAGGTAGAGGTTACTGGTGTCCTGAGAGGAAGTGGGATGGTTGGGAGAAGAGCTTTGGCATCTTACTATCCACTGACGAGCTGCTTAAGAGCGAGCCCATGCCTTTATGCCCTAACCCCTGGGCCGACTCCTCTCTCCCTGGAGAGCAAGCAGGAGGAATTGCGGCTTCCTGGGGATCCCCTGGCTGGCTGGGTCCCTCAAGTCAGTACCGTGTAACGCCACTAGGTGGCAACACTGCATCATCAATCCCAGCTGCACCTGCCGTCTCCCCCACCCCCACCCCAGTTCCCTTCTCTGGAAAACCCCTCAACTTCACGCCCCCGGACTTGACTTTACCTCCAGAAAGCCCGGTGAGGGGAGTTAAATCCAGAACACGGATGGAGAGGAAAACTGGGGGCCTGTGTTGGTCAAATTCTGGAGACAGGGGATGCCTTTCACATCCTTCCTTTCCGTTCTGGCCTCCCCCTGGTGCCCCTCTCACCTGGACTGTTGCAGTAGCCTCCTCACTGGCTGCCCCACCTGCACCCAAACTGGCCCAGCCTAAGCATGCTTGAGTAAGACTTCCGAAACATGGGTATGGCCAATCAATGCCCTCGGCTCTGGTTTCCAGCTCTGCTGTCCACCAGCTGTGCAGCCTTGTGCACAGCCCTAAACCTCTCTGAACCTTGAAATCAGCATCCCTTATTCATTAGAACTTCATTCACATGTTCTAAAAATTGAAAGACCTCAGCCAACAGAGAGATCCTTAATATTCTACTCCCCTAGACAAATACTGGGGCACCCTTCAAAGATATGTCATCAAAGCCTTTTTGAGTTTAACTTATGACTTCAAGGTCCCTTTGCCTTTTACTTCCAAGAGTCACAAGGTCTCATCTTCTTGAGCTGAATGTCACACGGCCTTTCATGCCTTCTGACCACAATTCGAGTCTTGGGAGGGAGTGGGGGGAGGTGCCCTGGGATTGCTCAGATAGGAAAGAATGCCTGTCATTCTGATGTGTTTGGGAACTGGGGTGCAGTTGTCCCCAGTCCCCGGCTGGTGAGCACTGTCCTGCCTTCCTGCAAGGCAGTGCTGACAAAGGGCAGTGACTTCTTGTTTTAAAACTCTGCGACTGTGGTCCACGGTGGCCTTGATTTCCATATCTGCAAAGTCTGCCCAGGCCACTGCACAGGACCGTGGTCAAGAGTGAAAAATGAAATCGTGTTTGTGGATGCACGTGTTAAATAGGGCTTCACAAGTGTGGAGTGTTAGGGTGTCACTTTCCTGTTTAAAAACTCTTCATGGTTCCCCGTTGCTCGCAGAATAAAGAAGAAACCCTTATCTTGATACACAAATGTCTCCCCCGGGCTTGCCTCCCACTGTTCCCCTAAAGTCCTGGATGCAGCCACACCAGGGGGCCAGTAGAGCCCCCACCATAACCAGGGGTCCCTCCTCCTGTGTCTGTTCCTGTGGTTCTTTCCACCTGGAGACCCCTTTCCTCAGCCCTATCACAACCCTCCCTGCACCTTTAGGACCACTTTTTAAAAAAAAATTTAAGTTGGGTGTGTTTTCTTTTAAGTTTTAAAAGTAATCCATGCATATGGTATGAAATGAAAAGCAAGTCTGTCTTCCCCTCTCTACCAACCTCGCCCCACCCCCACATGCAGGGCTACTCCATAATTACACTTCCAGAAAGTTCTTGTGGGTCTACCAGCACATCCATGTATCTTCTTTTTAAATTTAGGTAAATAGGATTATACTAAACATGCACCTTGCCCTTTTTTACTTAATACATCTTGGAAATAGAGCGCTGCCTCGTTGGTTTGAACAGTCACGTGACGCTGCCACAGCTCACCACCATCCTCCATCCAATGCCCTCCCCCTCCCCCTGGGCCGGTGCTAAGGCTGAGACAAGCTGCCCTGCACCTAAACTGCTGGGTGTTTGTGCCAGTGTTTCTCTGGGGACAGATCCCTGCCGTTGGGTTTAAAGATCACCGTAAATCCTGTTTCTGCCCCTGGCATGCCTCCTTCCCCTCCTGGACACTCACAGAGCTTTCCTTGGAGCTCCGGGTGACTGGAGCGTTTGCTAGAGTCTCAAGTTGGATTGTGACTGGGTTCAAACCCCAGCCGCTCTTCCAGCACCCCCAGAGTGCCAGCATGTGGCGAGTGCACAACTGTGCACAGCATGTGGTGAGGCTGAAAAACAACCTTTCTGAAAGCAGTCACTTGGATCTCTGCGAAAGCAGTATGTTACACAGTTCCGAAAACTAAGTTGAATACAGCTTTCATTGACTTCTATGAGTTTTCCCTGGGCTGATCTGTACCTCCCTCTGTGTCAGTTTCCTCACTCCTCTTTATGAGGTTGTTCCAAGGAATAAATGAGATACATATTAAAGTACTTACCATGGAAGGACTTGGAAATGCTAGCTGCCCCTATGCTCCCTGGAACAGGGCCTTGTGCTCTCCCAGCACCCCCAGATAATCCCTGCCAGCCAGGAGCCTCCCATCCTTTTTCTCCCATTTCTCCCACCCCCTCACCCCATCCAGGGCAGTGACAAACGCCAAGGGTGTGGGATGGGGGCGAACTTGCCCTGGGGAGGAGGGTGCCCCCAGAGCTCTGGAAGGGGCTTGGGGCCTCGGCCGGCCCCTGACACCAGCACCGCTGCTGCTTCTGGCTCTCACAGGTCCCCTCTCCCTGGCCGAGTGTCCCTTCAGCCTCTGCTCCCTGTGGCCCCACCAGGCCCTGGAAGACAAGAGCCCGGCTGGGGCTGAGAACACGGCACCCCAACTTCGGAATTCAGTCCCAGCTCGCCTGGCCACATTTTTCCCCCCATCTAGTCTGAGGGAGGAGGCAGGGTCAGGCCCTTGGCGTCCAGAGGAGAGAAGGTTCCACTGGGGCAGACTCAGCAGGGGTCAGTCAGCGCCCCCGACCCCACCCCACCCCACCCCGCAGGGCCCGCAGCTCAGCCCGGAGCGCCCCTCCCCCACTCAGTGATACCGAGTCGAGCGGATCCTGTCTACACCGCTGGGGCCAGGGATGTTCCTGGGCAGATGCAGGAGGGGAATCGGCGGGCACGGGGTAGCTGCGAGTCTAGTGGAGGGACTGCAGAGCGGAGAGAGATCAGGAATCAAAGCTTTTTTTGTGCTGAGGACGACTAGAGATATGGGGCAAAAGACTTTGGCTCAGAGTTGAGGGGACTGTGGGGTCCTCGTGTGATAATAGTAACTTAAAGAGGCTCCTATAGTTATGAGCCCCGTGCCAGTCCGCCTCCGGCCCCATCATTGCCTCCATTTTACAAAGAAGGAAGCCGAGGGATTTGTCCAAGTCCCCACAAGCAGTAAGTGGCAGGCCCAGGATTTGAACTCCTGCAGTCCGGGTCCAGAGCCTCCACTGCCCGTGTTAACCCCAGCACTAGGGACTGTACAGGCGCGTTTCCTCTCGCCCACCCACCACGTGAGAAGCCCGAAAGGCAGATTCAGAGCAGAGGCTCGGAGAGAGCTGGGCCGGGCCGAGGCTACCCGCTGCCCCAGGAGGTTGCTCCTGCCTCCAGATCCTCCGTGCTTTCCTCTGCGTCCGCTGCAAGGTTCCTGCTCCGTTTGAAAGGTTCTGTGTTGTTGGGCCTTCGGGGAACGCGGGTTTTTACTGAGACTGCCCCCGAGAAGCGTCCTACAAATCCTCCAGAGACCCTGCCACCCACACAGCCACCTAGCCCCGGCTCTCCCGCCGCAGACCCTCTGCACACTTTTGTTGTCGTGGGGCCTGCTCTGGGCTTGGGGGCTCGGGGA
The DNA here is from genome assembly GCF_015220235.1 of Choloepus didactylus. Classification (NCBI taxonomy): domain Eukaryota; kingdom Metazoa; phylum Chordata; class Mammalia; order Pilosa; family Megalonychidae; genus Choloepus; species Choloepus didactylus. The sequence goes on along the minus strand of NC_051324.1, from coordinate 70,832,106 downwards.
GGAGAATGTGAGCAAGACGCCAGCCCCAGGAAGGAGCCTCATCCCCGAGGGGTGTATGAAAAGAGCGGCCGTGCTCGGGGGAGGGATCAGGGAGGGCTTCCTGGAGGCGGGGCTAGAGTAGGATTTGGAGGAACCCGGATGCGGGGAAATGTTTCAAGGAAAGGGTGAGGGCAAAGGCTCCAGGACTAAAAGGTCCAGGGAACAAGCCGACGTGGCCTGAGGGTGAGGGCGCTGGACGGAGGAGGATGGGAGACCGCTATTGGGATGTTTGGGTTCTTGGGGGGTGAAGTAATGATCGTGCGTTTTGTCCGGAAGAGACTAACTCGGGCGCCAAACAGGGTCCTGCCGAGGAGGGACCCCATGGCGCCGAGGGCGGGCATTGTCAGGCAGAGCATCCAGGGCGGATGGGGGACCTCCCGGGGCCTTCATGCCCCGCCCCGCCCTCCAGGCCCCGCCCATGGCCCCGCCCTCCAGGTCACGCCCCGCCCGGGCCGCCCCGGCCCCGCCCCTGGGCCCCCGGCTCCGCTCCGCCCCAGGCCCCGCCCCTGACCGCCCCTGGGCTCCCGGCTCCGCCCCGCCCCCAGGCCCCGCCCCTGACCTCCCCGCCCCAGGCCCCGCCCCCTGGGCCGCCTGCGCGCAGGTAGGGAAGAGGCGGAGCGCGGCGCCGACCGGGAGGAGCTGCCTGCCCAGGCGCTCGGTAGCGTTGCTCCGAGCTGCGTCCGGGGGACGAGGGGCCGCAGGGAGGTGAGCGCGGGGCGACGGGCGGGACCGCAGGCGCCGAGGGTCCGCGGGGTCGGGCCCGAGCCAGCCCCGGGGAGACGGCGGGCTGCTGCGCTGCCGGGCGAGGGTGTCGGCTCTGCGGAGCGCTGGGGCCCCACGTGGGCGCGGGAGAGACGCCCAGGGGTCCCTGAGTCGTAGTCACCAGGGCTGCGGGCACGACGCTGGGCAGAAGTTTGAAAATCCGGGAGGAAGCGAGGGGACTGCCCCCGGGGGGCCCGCGCAGGCTCGCCCTCCTCCCAGAAGCCCCTGGAATTCAGACCCTCCTCTTCCCTCCCCTTTCCCCCCGAGTGTGCCTTGGAGGAAGGGGCTGCAGTTTGTGGGTTCAGCCTTGCCGAAGTGGAAATAGAGGCACACACGAGGTTAGGACCGGAGCTCAGAAATTGGACCCAGGAGTTCTGGCTTCCTGGACTCAGGGAGTTAGTCTCTGGTTTCCTTTGGCTTATTTGGCCCCTCTAATGTTTCTTCAGGACATTGGGTTAGAGGTTTGGGAGAATATGACCCCTAGGGTACAGATGGAACCCAGGTCTCAGCCCCTAACTCCATGAAACACTAAGAGAGAGAGCTAAAAGTTGGGGCCGGTGGGGGCAGAGAAGGCTTGACGGATTGACCCCACATGTGGGCTGGCTGCTCTTTCCCAAATGGCCAGACTTAGGACCCCAGAGTGTGTGACATTTGCTGGTGAAATAATGAGCTCAGCATCTGTGTTCTGTTACTGTCACTCTCTGGAGGGCAGAGGGAGGAGTGGAGAGTGCAGCTTGTTTTAGAGCAGTGCTTCTCAACCAGAGGGGTGATACAGCTCCCCAGGCAGTGTTTGGAGACATTTTTGGTTGTCACAGTTTGGGGGGGAGGGCAGGGGGGCTTGCTGCTTGCATCTAGTAATACACAGGCCAGCATTGCTGCTGAACACCCTGCAACACACAAGAGGGTCCCACAGCAAGGAATGTTCTGGCCCAAAATATCAATAGTGCTATGCCAGGGTTGAGAAACAAGCACCTGTCTCAGCAAGTTACTTATTGATGGCTCTTCCCTGCCTCAGTTTCCCTGGAGGTTAGCGGCAGGAACTTGGAATAAACCTAAATGAGATGCAATAAGGTGTGAGAGGTCAGGTAGTACCCCAGCATGATTTTGGTCTTGCTGCCTCTGCCCTGTTCACCATGGACCCTGTAGGAAACAGATTTGGGTGCAGTAGGGGAGAAGGGCTGGAAATAGGGTCCTTTCAGAGCTCAGACCTGGAGTACTTTACCTGTAGGTCAGCTTCCCATGTGGGGTTAGCCAGGACAGCCCTTGAGCTCAGACGTTCCCAAGTGGGGAGGGAGAGGGCTGGGACCAGCGCTGTACCCACAGACTTTTCCAAAGCTGGACCCCTGATGCCATGTGACTTGCTGGAATTTTCCCTTCTGGACTCACACCTAATTCTTCCACTTTTTTATACCAGGAGAATAACACCCAGAGACTCAGAGGGCTCCTATTTATTTCCTTGTGGCTCCCCAATCTTCTTCCTTCCTGCAGTAAAAATATTCCCCTGGGGCTTTGGGGCCCCCAGGTGGAACAAGCAGCTCAAGGTGGGCCCAGCTCCTGGCCGAGCAAGGTGTCCAGTGCTTGTGGTGACTGGGGGAGCAAATGAGAGATGGCGGTCCCCAAAACCACCCAGGCCAGAGGGTCTCCCCTTAGTGATGACTCAGAACGGTTTGAGTTGGGTTCGAGGAACGCACTCCCGGCCTGCGGTGTGGAGGGGTGGCTGTCACGTCACGGTGGGGCAGGATCAGGTGAAACGGCCACAGCTGCCTGGGCCACCCCACTGCCCCGACCCGTTTGCTCACACCGCGCCATGTCTGTGGCCCCGTCCATTCACTTCTGGACCCAGCCCTGCACTTACTCTCTGACACATCCTGCCTGGAGCCCTGGAGGGACGAGGTGGCAGGTGGGGATTGCTGCCTATTTGTTTGTTTGTTTTGGTCTTTTAACTCCAAAAGGCTGGTGTGTGAGGCTCCCACCTTTCCAGTTGAACAAAAAACAAGAATAGGGACTCCCACTTTGGGGCCTCTCCAGGCACAAGGCCAATCACCTAGACTCAATGCTCTTCTGGAAGCGAGCAGCAGAGCCAGGGTTTGGACCCAGGCTGCCTGTCCCCGGGGCTCAGCCCTTGCAGAACCACCAGATACCTCCGAGTCTGTTCCCCCATTCCTGCCGAGGAGAGGGACCTGGGTTCCTAAGAGGAGGACTCAGTCACCGCCCAAACGCATTGCAGGGGCGCTGGGCCCGAGGTCTGCCGTGAGGCCACTTGTGCTCTTTCTCACATGGCCTGAGCTCAGGACACAGCCATGGCCTCTCCTGGGTTCCCATCCACTTGCTTGATAAACTCTCCCCCAAGTGAGAAACCAGACAAGAGCAGAAAGAAGTGTGTGTGTGTGTGTGTGTGTGTGTGTGTGTGTCCTTGTTCATGGGATGGTCTCCTGGCGGGTCGCTCTGGGTGGGCACCAGCCTCCTGCCCTCCCCAGGGTGCAGCAGCAGGTGAGATGCAGGCTCCAGGCTGCCCTGCCCTCCCCATCGCGCCGCCCCTTGGGGCTTGGCACCCACAGGCTCCGGGGCAGGCCTCGGTGTTGCCCTGGTCACCGCGGGGATTTCCAGGGTGAGCTCATGCGTCTGCCCTGTCGGAAGTGGCGCCCGCTCCCGTCCAGCTGAGCCGGGCGGGGGAGGAGCCGCGGGACATGGGCGCTTGCCTGGCGTGGGCTGACCTCACTCGCAGTGGCAGGAAGCGGAGGCCGCCGGGCCTGGGCAGCTCTCGGGACCTGGGCCGGGAGGAGCCGCCCAGCCGCCCCCTGGCAGTGGGGAAATGAAGGCTTTTCCCAGACTGCCCAGAAAGTTTCGATTGTCTCCCTGAATTTCTTGTGAGAAGTAGTCAGGTATCAAGGAAAGCTTTTTGTCTCATCTTCAGGGAAGTACAGAGAACCACAGTGTCCACATTGTCGCATTGAGTAAACGTATCCAGGGACCCAGATGCAAGTTGTTGGCAGCTGAAAAGCTGCCAGAAGGCATGTTCTGGGCCCCAGTGCAGCCCCAGGCCCCTTTAAGAACGTGGCTTGAGCTAAGTGGCCAGTGCAGACCAGGTGGGCTGACTGAGGTCGCTGGCTTGGAGGGTGATGGGAGAACCATGTCGATGGAGCCGGGGGCCGGGGTGGGGGGCGGGAGTGCATTCCAAGCTTGGGGAGCCAAGAAGCCAGGCCCACAGGCTGGTAGGCCCAGAGGTCCACGAGAGCGTGGTGAGGGCCTCATTTTCCCCAGCTGTACAGTGGGGGTAACAGTAGTCTACCTCAGAGGGTTGTGAGGGTTCCGGCAGTGATTGGCATAACTGGCTGCGGTCGGAGCAGGGTGACGGGAGCCGTCATGGCAGTGGAGCTGCAGTGGCTTCTGTTAGGAAGCCGTGAGCCCTGGGCTCAGGACGGAGCCATGCTTCCTGGGAGCCGCCGTGGCTGTTATGCTGTAGAGGTGGCCGTGTCCGTAGGGCCCTCCCAGAGTGGAGGAGCGGGGCGTGGACTGCCAAACCCTCCTGCCAGTGAGGGTGTCAGGGACCCCATGGCCCTCAACTCTGCTTTCCTTGGCCGGGGCCGTTGGGGCCTTGAGTTTCCCTCTGCCTCTGCTGGTGGCCCCGGAGCCTGTGCCAGGGCCTCCTCGGTGGTGCTTGTATGGCTTCTTGCCCCAAGTCCCTGGCAAGAAGCACCTTTTCCCTCTAAGTGGCTCTCCCCGGGTTGTCACCTCCAGCATGGCCTCCGGAAGGCCTGGAGGAGAGGGGTGGGGGAACCACGCTGGGGTCGGGGAGGAGCAGCACTTGGGACTGAAGGAAGGAGAACAACTTCCTCCTTAGCTCTCTGAGCTTATCAAGTCAGCTGCCCAGCCCCCTTCTGTCCACCTCGATTAAATGAAATAATGTTTGTGAAAGCACTTTGATAAACAGAACTGCTACCCTGCATTAGGTGGGGTCGTTTCTGCTTGGGCAACTGGGAGGAACTCACGAGTCAAAGGCCTTTGCCCCCCAACTCACTGTGAGCCCCTGGACTTTCAGAGCTGCTGTCCCAGGCCTGTTCTTGTCCCACATCCCTCACCAGGTCAGGAGGGGGCAGGGGGTGGGTAGGCAGGAGGCTGCAGAATGTGGGGGTGAACCCAGGACCCTGGCTGGGCCTGCAGCCCCCCTACTTCCCAACCCTGGGACCTTGGCAGGTGACTTAACCGCATGGGCCTCCGCTTCCCCATCTGTCAAACTGGGAAATAGAGACCGAGTGAGTTCTGGTGGCAGACGTCAGCAGGACTAGAAGCTGCTACCAGTTAATGGAAGTTCATGACCTCACGTCATCTTTACAGGATCCCTGGGTGGTGGGGGCAGTGCCGCATTACACAGTAGGGGAAACTGAGGCTCAGAGGCGGTGATTTGCCTAAGGTCTACCAGTGGGTAGGTGGCCAAGCCAGCCTCTGAGGCCTGCTCTCTGGCTCCCCAGCCCTGCTCACCCCGCAGTAACAAAAGCACGCTGCCCTAAAGCACAGGATGGTGGGTGGGTGGGTGGCTTCCAAGCCCTGGTGTGAGAGGGGCCGACCCCCAGGTGCCCTGAAGCCCTGGCAGCCACCCAGGGCTGGAACCGGCCTCTCTCCAGGAAGCAGTGAGCCCCAGGGCAGGGTTCTGGGAAATCGAGTTTACTAGCTCCTTAATGATTGTTTATAAGCTGAAAAGTGTTTGCCTGGCATGTTCCCTCCTTGCTGAGGGGCTCATATGGAGAGATGAGCAGACCTGGCCTCCAGAAGGGAGGGGCAGGCACCCAGCGCTCTGTCTTGGGTGAGTCGAGGGGAGGGACCCGGGGCCTAATTGCTGGGCAAGGCACTTACCTCTCTGTCAGGCGGGATGGGGCTCTGTCCCTCAGCTCAGCGAGCTTTCAGGGTGAGCCCCGTTTAATGGTGACAAATCCACTTAGATTTCAGGGACCTTGCATGACGGTCATCTCGAGACCCCGGGAGGTTACCCAGCATCTTGTACATAAGCAGATTGAGACTCAGAGACATTAAGTGGCTGGCCCAAGGTCACACAGCAGTTGGGATCAGGCCTACCCCCTTGTCTCCCCAAGTCCAGGTGTGTTTTCGATGTCTGCAGCCGGACCGCAGAGGGGAGGCACCTGGTGGGCTCTTACCCTTGAAAGCGCAAAACAAAACTCCTTTCCTTGTATGTGGGGTGGTCATGCCTTGGTGTGAGGGAGCCCCCAGCAGGGGTGAAACGGGCTCCCCCTGCTCCCCACCCCTCATGCTGCACCCCATATTGTCCCCGACCACTGGGCAGCTGTTGGTTTCAAGGACCAGTAAAAACATGACTTCCCAATACCCCAAGAAAGGCAAATCCTGTGAGTGTTTGGAGCGAAGCCCAGCCCTTTCTATAATCCTCCTGGGTCCTGGTGTCTGGCCTGGTATAGACTGCCTTCCGGGCCCCGGGGGGCCACTCCTGACTCCTCCCCCATCATGAGAGGCCACCGGGAGCACAAGAACTGGGGCAGGATGTGCAGCCTCCCCAAAGGAGGCCGGGCCACTGGCAGAGCCTTCCACAACAGGCCCACTGCTCTCCCTCCCTCCATCCCCTGAAAACCTGCCTCTTACCTGGGGAGAGGAGGGTGCAGCCCGGGGCCCACCAGGGGCCCTTTATCTCTGCTCAGCCACCGTCCCTTGCCTGCCTCCACCAGCATCTCTGGATCCAGGCTCCCCGGGGGCCCCTGGGAAGCCTGTGCCGCCCAGCGCCCTGGTGGCCCTCCTGCTCCCCGTGGCGCCTGCCCTGTGCGTTGCCCGCAGCTGCTGCCCTGGGGCCACTGGGGCTGTGGGATGTGGTGCTTGGGCACCCCTGGCTTAGCCGGCCTCAGACCCAGGGCCCAGGCAGAGGGTGGGATTCTCAGGATTCCCTGCTGGCGTGTAATCCTGAGAAAGCTGCAAGGATGGCCCAGGAGAGGGGTCAGGGGTCCGAGCCACTCAAGGAACAGGGCACCCCCTGCCGCTAGCCCCCACACTCACACCCTGCTCTTTGGAACCCAGCGCCCGCTTCCCGTGTCTGTGGTCGGCCCAGGGCACTCTAACTGGGGCTGAGGGTGACAGCCCAAGGCAGCCAGTGGGTGGCCCGGCCTCTGAGCCTGCCCCTCCAGCTCTTCATCTTCTGGATCGGCTTTGGGGCCAGCCCCAAAAGGGGAGGGGGCGGGAGGAGGGGGCTTCCCGGGCCAGGATCCGCTGAGCGGGGCTGGTGGGCACGGCCTGGGGGCGGGTGCCACCCCTGAAGGCAGTTTCCCTTTCGCCCCAGCTGCTGCCCCAACCCGCCCCCAGCTCCGGCCTCTGGGGGAGGCGGCGGTCGCCAGCAGGGAGGGACGGAGCTTCTGTTTGGCTTCCGGGGACAGACAGAGCCGCTCTTCCCGCCGCGGAGGCCCCTCTCCTGGGGCTCCAGCCGGGCTCCAACCAGGGCATTTTGTGGCTGCTCACTCTCCTTCCTTCCCTCCTTTCTCTCCGTTTCTCCTCCCAGATCCTGCCTCCAGACCAGGTGCAGGCAGCCCGCTTAGACGGCGGCAGCGTTTACACAAGCTGCTCCTTCCATTCGCCTCCCCGAGGTCAGCAGAACCCGGGGTTTTGCTGGGGATTGCACAGTGGGCGAGGGCGCCGCTTCCTCTTTGCAGCTTTCTAAAAATGCTCCGGTTCCCAGAAGGGGCACGGAGAGGGAGAACCGGGTTTCGGTTTCTGTGGCAGGGAAGCAGGGGAGGGGAGCCGCTTCCTGGCCCCCGAGCCGCCTGTCACCGGGTGATTCAGCTGGGACAGGCCCCGAGTGGCCCCGCGCGGCCGCCTCCCTCCCCTTCTGGGTGCCCGCTCCCCTGGGAGGCACAGGCCACCCGCCTGGGGCCGAGCCAGGCTGCAGGTAATTTCTGGGGCCAGGTTTTGGTGTGTGCACTTCCTCGGGTGCCTTGCCCCCTCCCCGCAGGTCCCCTTCACTTCCTGGCCATAGCAAGTGGGTTAAATCTTTCCGTGTGTGTGTGTGTGTGTGTGTGTGTGTGTGTGTGTGTGTGTGTGTGTGTGTGTGTGTGTGTGTGTCAGGGTGGGTGCTTACCCCTTGTGTGTGTGTGTGTGTGTGTGTGTGTGTGTCTCGGGGTGGGTGCTTACCCCTTGTGTGTGTGTGTGTGTGTGTGTGTGTGTGTGTGTGTGTGTGTCTCGGGGTGGGTGCTTACCCCTTGTCCCCTCCCTTCTGTCCCCATTTCAGCCCTGATGTCAAGCTCCCCCCACCTCCATCCGGGGCCGCGGCTGGAACCTTGTTCTCCGCAAGGCCAGGCATTGGTGGGTGGGTGGGGGGTGCGGGATTCAGCAGACGCTCCTGCCCAGGGGGTCTTACACAGGGGGACATGCAGCAGCGGGGAGGGTGCCAGGGGCCTGTCTTCCCTGGCAGTGCTGGGACAGGGCTTGGTTGGGAGTGCCAGCCCCACCCTCGGTGGGAAAACCGGATTCTCCAGTGGGTGGTTGCTTTCTGAGTCTGCACCTCTGTTATGTGCCCCTGCCCCTGGGTGCTGCTGGCTGGGCCATAGGCGCTTAACACTAAACAGAGAGCTGGGGGCAGGCTGCTGGCCTCAGGCAGGATGGGGTACAGAGGCCCCCACCCACCCATGGCAGCTGCCTCGAGCACTGTCTGCACTTCGCTTTTTCTCTGGTTCTGCCCTACCCCCACCCTGTGCTGGACCCCCGAAAGAGGAGGAAATAGGGTCTGTCCCATCCTAACTCCTGGTCCTTCTACTCAGGCCCCTTGGGGGTCTCCTAGCTACCTCAGAGCTGGGGTGAAGGCCCTTTCCGGGGAGACCCCCCTGAGGCCAGGATCCAGCCTGGGCAGGTGGCAGCCAGCGGTTGGGATCTGGCTGGGGTGGGGCCGGGCCGTCAACCTCCCCGCCCCATGTGGGGTGCTGGAGCAAGCCTGGGGGTCTCAGCGAGAACGGATGTGAGTCTGTGGGCCAGAAAGCCTGGTCCCAGGATGTCACAATTTCCTCTACAGTGAGCAAGCACTTTTGGGTGTGGGAGATAAGTGTGGGCTGGCGGCTCCCAACACTCTGGAACTTTCTCTGCCTGGTCTCTGCCATCTGGGTTCCTCCACACCCTGGAGTTGGGCTGGGGGGAGCCCCCACATGGCCCACAGCCCCCGTCCCTGCTCCAGGTCCCCCCAGGAAGGGGCTGGGCTTCTGGCACCTGTTCTCCCCTGCCCACCCATTTCTGGAAAAGTGGGCGGGTGTGTAGCTTGTGAGCCCAGCCTCCCCCCATGGTAGAGAGGGGCATGGAAAAGTGGCATTCTCCGTGGATGTTAAAGCTGGACCATCACCTTGCCAAATTCCTTGTTTAACAGAGGTGGAAACCGAGGCCCAGCGGGGCAAGTGGTGAAGCTGCATACAGGCTCATGGTTGTTACCTGGGACTCTTGCTGCCACCCTACTAAGGTGGTTACAGGGCTCTCCTTAAGCCATGCTCCAGCCTTTGGGACCCCAGGTTTGTTCTGCGGTGGTCCAGTCTCCCCACTCTCTGACTTCATGTTGTGTCTGCCCATCTTCCCTTTGGGGAATGGGCACAGATGCCAGTAGCAAGTGAACATGGGGTGGGGAGCTGCAGCCAGGGGGCAGCATGGCCTCTGCAATGGGGGGCCGGCTGGGCAGCTCCCCAGAACTGAAAGCAGTGCCTGTGGTGGGCCAGAGAGCAGGTTGGGGGGGGGGGGTCTGGGCTGGCCTGGAGGATATGAGATCCACTGGTGACTCATCCTGGGACAGTGTCCTCTGTCCTCAGCCCTGCATGGGCACAGAGCCAGGGCCCGGTGGAGCAGGCAGTACTCTTGTGGAACTTCCAGGGGAGCTGCTTCGTGCCCGGGCTGAGGGACTGGGGGAGACAGCCCTGGTCCAGGTGGATGCAGCCTGGCCTTTCATCCCACTCCCCAGCCGTGCACCCCTACTCCTTGACTCCCAGCAGTGAGTCGTTAGTGGGGCTACCCTGTGCCGCTTGGGACTGGATGGGGGACGGATTCACATAGGCAGATCTTTCCAGGGCACTGTGTAAGGGCAGGTGAGAAAGAGGTTGTCAGGCAATGACATGGCAGGCTTCCTGGAGGAAGTGGCATATTACTTTCCTTAAAGGAGGAGTAGATGTTGGCCAGGTAGAGGAGGTAGAGACTGGTGTGCCAGGTGTGGGGGCCTCAGATGAGGGGAGGGAGCTGGGTGAGCTGCAGGTGGATGGGTTTGGGTTTGGGGATGTGTGCAGATGAGGGCACCAAGTGGTGACTTGTTGGGGGGGGGAGGTGCAATCAGCTCTGAGTTCCAGAAGGATCCTACGTCCCCTCCTTGGTGCCAGTTTCCCAGGGCAGTGCCCGCCCGGTGCCCTCTCACTGTGCCGCGGTCCCAAAGGAGGCCGAGCTGGGGAACTTTCCGTACCGAGGCCCCAGGTGAGGCTGTTGTCTTGGCTCTGTCCCCAGAGCACGTGCAGGACGTGGCAGAGTGGTGTCCCCGTGGGGCTCCCGGGTGGGAAGGGGCCAGCCCAGCCTGACACCGTGGACCATGCTGCCCACAGCCGCTGTGTCCGTGTCCATGTCCATGGCGGGTCCACTCTGTGAGTCGGGTCAGGGCCCCCTGGTGCTGTGGGAATCAAGGAAGCGAGGCCCATGCCTGTTGGTCTAGCCTTAAAGAAACTGGAAGTGTCCCGGGGCCACGGCTCTGCCCCACAAATGCCCCTCTGTGCCCCTTGCGCCCGCTGCTCCACTCAGCCGCGGATGGAGGACTTCCACAGTGGAGGCCCTGATCCAACGTGTGCTGCATAAAGGGGGGCTGCCTGATGAAATCAGAAGGGGCCCCGGGCCTGTCCCAGCCTCCTGTTCACCCCACAACACCCCTCGGACACCTCTGGGGAACCCCGGGCTCCGAGCAACGCTGTTTGGAAAGCACTGGGGTTCCAGACCAAGTTCCCCTCCAGGCTGGGCTCTCCACTCCAGCTCCTTGGTGGTGACCTGCCAGCCTGGGTGTACCCCACTTTAGGGAGGGAGAGCACCTGTTTCCTGAGGAGAACTCAGGCTCTGAAGCCAGACTGACCCAGGTTTGAGTCCCTGCTGCACCCCCTCCGGCTGGGTGAGTTTGGGCAAGTTACTTAACCTCTCTGAGCCTCTGAAACCCTTCTACAAAGTGGAAGGGTGGTCTGCCTGGGAGCATGCATGGAGGACCATGCAGTGAAGGGCCAGGCAAGGCCCCCACATGGAAGGGCTGAATCCCACCCTGCCCCCTTAGCATTTCCCAGCAGCCCTTGGGGTTCTGACTCAAGGGAAGGACTGCTTTGGGCCTGCTGCCTGGCAGGATGTCCCCCTCCCCACTCAGGATATCTTAAAAGAAACCATCCGGCTTCCATGGCCAGCTCCAGTCTGGTTCTGGCCCAGCAACTACACTCTAGAACTACTTTCAGGAGGTTGGATGTAAATTCCCCACGGCCAGTGCCCCTGGCTGTCCGGCACCCCAAGGTGCCCAGCACAGCCCCACAAGAGGCCTGTGGTCCGGGGGCAGGCGGGACTAGCCCCATTTTTTAGCTGGGAGACTGGGGCTCAGGAGGTTTAAAGGACGCGACGGTATCGGCATGCTCCCTGCCCCGTCTTGAGCCTGTCCTTCTGTTCTTTTTTTTTTTTTTTTTTTTTTATATGATTATAATCCCATTTTATTTGTGTGTGTTTTGTAATATGTAGGTATGTGAATGTGTGTAAAAACAGTGCAAATATAAAATGTTGAAAGGTTGTGAGTTTACAGGTGGTTTATTTATTTATTTATTTTTTTTGGCTTTTATAAACGGGGTTTATTTGGTTACACAGTTACAGTCTTAAGGCCATAAAGTGTCCCAGATAAGGCATCAACAATCAGGTACCTCCACTGAACGAAGACCAGTGGCATCCAGGAAACCTCTCTAAGCTGGGAAGGCATGTGGCTAGCATCTGCTGATGCCAGGTTGTGTTCTAGCTCCTCTCTCCGTTCCTGTCCTTCTGTTCTTACAGGCTGTGAGTGACAGGGAGGCTGCCCTGCTTGACCTGGAGCCCAGCTATCCGTCCTGCCATCCATCTGTCCATCCATCCCTCTGCAGAGCTGAGGCCTGACCCCAGAGTATCTGTGCCGAGTGAGGAAAGGACTAAAACATACTCTAAAGACGCCCACCACGAGACTGAGGAAGCTGCAATTTGAGCCCAGACTCTGAAGGTAGGGAGCAGGGTAGCTGGGCCCAAGCCACTGGCCACTTCGTTCATCCCATTGTTTTCTCAACAAATACCTACCGATGCCTGCTGTGGGCCCAGCACTTTCTTGGGATACAGAAGTAAATGCTGCAGAAAACAAATAAGGGTGATAACCAGGGTGAAGTGATGGAGGGATGGAGGGTGGACAGGGCTGTTTCAGGCAGTCAGGGAGGGCTCCTTGGAGGAGGTGGCACTCTGGCTGGGACCAGCATATGAGAAGGAGCTGCCCACTCCACCATGAAACAATCTGGGGAAGGACGGTAGCAGTGAGGGTAATAACCGAGGTGAAGTAGTGGAGAGGTGGAGGGCAGATAGGGCTACTCCAGGTAATCAGGGAAGGCTTCTTGGAAGAGGTGGCACTCCAGCTGGAACCAGAGTGGTGAGAAGGAGCTGCCCACTCCACCGTGGGACAATCTGGGGGCAAGGGACCAGCAAACCTTTCTGGAGCCCCTGCTTGAGGGCCTGATGTGCATTCAGTCTTTTGATCCTCCAGATGCTTCTCCAGGGGAAGGGCTCTCATCATCCCCGTTGTGGTGGGGGGGCCAAGGCCACAGGAGGCCAGTGACTCGCCCCTGCCAGCACGTGCTGGAGCCGCAGCTCAAGCCCAGGCTCCAGTCTGCTTTTTTGTTTTTGTTTTTGTTTTTTTAATTATGGTGTGCCGGTTTGAATGTATTCTGACCTCCAGAAAAAGCCAGGTTCTTTGATGCAATCTTGTGGGGCAGATGTATCAGTGCTGATTAGATTGGGATCCTTTGAGTGTTTCTGTGGAGATGCACCCCACCTAACTGTGGGTGATGACTCTGATTGGATAATTTCCATAGAGGTGTTACCCACCCATTCAGGGTGGGTCTAAATTAAATCACTGGAGCCATATAAATGAGCTGACAAACAGAAGGAACTCAGTGCAGCTGTGAGGGACATTTTGAAGAGGAGCTTCAGCCAAGAGGGACACTTTGAAGAAAGCACAGGAGCTGCAGATGAGAGACAATTTGAAGACAGCGATTGAAAGCAGACTTTTGCTCTAGAGAAGCTAAGAGTGGACAAACGCCCCAAGAGCAACTGAGGGTGACATTTTGAAGAGGAACTGCAGCCTAGAGAGGAACGTCCTGGGAGAAAGCCATTTTGAACCCAGAACTTTGGAGCAGATGCCAGCCTCGTGCCTTCCCAGCTAACAGAGGTTTTCCGGACACCATTGGCCATCCTCCAGTGAAGGTACCCGATTGCTGATGTGTTACCTTGGACACTTTATGGCCTTAAGACTGTAACTGTGTAGCCAAATAAACCCCCTTTTATAACAGCCAATCCATCTCTGGTGTTTTGCATTCCAGCAGCATTAGCAAACTAGAACAGATTTTGGTACTGAGAGTGGAGTGATTTTGCTGCTGAGTTTGCAAATACCAAAGATGTTGGAACGGCTTTTTAAATGGATAAGGGGAAGATTCTGGAAGAATTGTGAGGAGCTTGATAGAAAAGGCCTAAACTGCTTTGAAGTGACTGTTTGTGGAAATATGGACTCTAAAGATACTTCTGACGAGGACTTGAACAGAAATGATGAATGTGTTGTTGTAAACTGGAAGAAAGGTGATCCTTGTTTTAAAGTGGCAGAGAATTTGGCTAAATTGAGTCCTGGTGTCAGATGGAAGGAAGAAATTGAAAGCAACAACCTGGAATACTTAGCTGAGGAGATCTCCAGACTACTTGTGGAGGATGTATCCTGGCTTCTCCTTGCAGCTTATAGTAAAATGCGAGCGGACAGGAATAAACTTAGAACTGAACTCTTGGGTTCAAAGAAACCAGAAGCTGATGGCTTGGAAAATTACGGGCTTCCAGGGGGTGGAATCCCAGAAGCTACAGCCCAACGTGAGGATGTAACCAAACATGGAACCCAGCCGCCATTTCAGTACAAGCCAAGATTGGAAAAGGAGTTAAGCAGAAAGGATTTGTGGAAAGTCCAATTGTCTGACGGCTTTGACCCCAGTGTGCTTCATGCAAAGCCAACAGAATTTTTGTGAGATCTTTATAGACAGAGCCGTTGCCAGTCTGGACTGGAGGAAACAGGCAAAGAACAAATTGAAGGAAAAATTTCTTCAAAGACAGAGCCATGGAGGTTGAGGTCTGGAGTCAAGAGGCCTTGGGCTGGGAGAGTGGAGTGGCCCACATGCAAGGAAAGGGTGAGTTTGCCCTGGAGGTCGAGGGCAGGCTTTCCGCCTTGATGCTCAGGAAGAGTTTTGCCACCCGAGATCCCAAAGAGGGCAGAGCACATTCCCAGGGAATTGGGGAGAGCCTGGCTGCCACCCCACTGTTCTGAAGGGGTTGAGCGTGTGCCCCAGAGATGGAAGGGAATCTGGGTGCTGCCCCGATGTTTGAGGAGGTGGGGCCGAGAAGGTGGTCTCCCCAATGTGTGGATATGTTGGAGAACTCACCCCAGAGTTTAGAGAGGAAAGGGCTGCCAGAAAGGCCCTTCAGAAGGGCTAGGCTCCCGCTTTCTGAAGCCCCAAGGATGCAACATCGTTCTGTTAATGACTCTCAGATTTTGAAATCTAATGGAGTTTGTCCTGTGGGTTTTAGGAACTGTTTTGGTCCTGTTAACCCTGTTTTCCTTACTGTTTCTCCTTATGGCAATGGGCATGTTTATCCTATGAATGTCCCTCCTTTGTATATTGGAAGCACATAACTTGTTCGAAGTTTACAGGTTCACAGTCAGAGGAGAATTTTGCTTTTGGACAGACCACACCTGTAACTGATTTAATGGGATCTTGTGCTTAACTATTGTTACTGAAATGATTTAAGTTTTTGTGATATTCTGATGGGATGAATGTATTTTTATTTGGAAAGAATATGTTTTTCTGGGTCCAGGGGATGGAATGTGCCAGTTTGAATGTATTATGACCCCCAGAAAAAGCCAGATTCTTTGATGCAATCTTGTGGGGCAGACGTTTTAGTGCTGATTAGATTGGAATCCTTTGAGTGTTTCTATGGAGTTGCGACCCACCCAACTGTGGGTGATGACTCTGATTGGATAATTTCCATGGAGGTGTTACCCCACCCATTCAGGGTGGGTCTAAATTAAATCACTGGAGCCATATAAATGAGCTGACAAACAGAAGGAACTCAGTGCAGCTGTGAGGGACATTTTGAAGAGGAGCTACAGCCAAGAGGGACGCTTTGAAGAATGCACTGGAACTGAGAGTAGCTGCAGATGAGAGACAGTTTCAAGATAGCCATTGAAAGCAGACTTTTGCTCCGGAGGAGTTAAGAGTGGACAGACACCCCAAGAGCAACTGAGAGTGACATTTTTGAGGAACTGCAGCCTAGAGAGGAACATCCTGGGAGAAAGCCATTTTGAACCCAGAACTTTGGAGCAGACGCCAGCCTCGTGCCTTTCCAGCTAATAGAGGTTTTCCAGACACCATTGGCCATCCTCCAGTGAAGGTACCCGATTGCTGATGCGTTACCTTGGACACTTTATGGCCTTAAGACTGTAACTGTGTAACCAAATAAACCCCCTTTTATGGAAGCCAATCCGTTTCTGGTGTTTTGCATTCCGGCAGCATTGGCAAACTAGAACATATGGTAACTATAATTAAGACAGATTTCCCATCTTAACACTTCTGTTGCATTAATCATATTTACAATGTTGTGCTGCCATCACCACCACCCATTGCCAGCACGTTTCCATCTCCCCAGACAGGAACTCTGCACCCATTAAGCATCAACTCCCCATTTCCCCCTCCCCCCAGTAATCTCCAATCTACTTTCTGTCTCTACAAATTTACTTGTTCTAGATATTTCATGTAAGTAGAAGCATACGATATTTGTCCTTTTGCTTCTGGCTTATTTCATGCAACATGGTGTCTTCAAGGTTCTCCCACATTGCAGCGCATATCGGTGCTTCACTCCTTTTCCTGGCTGAATAATATTCCACCACATGTATGAATCACATTTGTTCATCGGTTCATCTGTGGATGGGCGTTTGGACTGCCTCCACCTTTTGGCTATTGTGAATGATTCCGCAGTGGACACTGGTGGACACGCATCTTTCTGAGTCCCTGCTTTCAGTCGTCTCGGGGGTATCTCTGCAAATGGGGTTGCCAACAGACTGTGCATTCAACCCTCTACTCCACTGTCTCCTTGCACATCTGGGTCACGGGGAACAAGAAGTGTGGGAGGAGATGAAGCCACACAGGGCCTGGAAGCCCCATTGAGAAGTTTGGATGGTATTTTAGGTGAGAACAGGAAATCCTGAGACATTATTGAGCAAGGGAGTGACATGGTGTGAAAGGGTGACCCCACTGCTGTGTGCAGAATGGTCACTGGCAGGGGCATGGGGGGCAGCGGGCCAGGGGCCGGGAGGCCTGGAGGTTGGGATCCGCCAGGTGAGAGGTGGTGGCACTGGTGGGTCAGGTCACAGGAGAGGGCGGGGGGCTGGGAGTAAATGCGGCGGCTGCTTTCTGCGGCCCGTCCTGCTGCCCTTGGCTAAGGGCCTTCCGTGGGGTGTGACCCTCCCCCCGACCGTGCACACTGGGCTTGGCGCCCACACCAGGGGATGGGTGCAGAGTCTCTGGCCTTGTAAGAGAAGCGGAAACAAATGCAGCTCTGGCCCCGGGAGGCTTGGGAAGTGGGGGAAAGGAAAGAGCTGAGGATTTTAGCAAGAGAAAGGTCCTGGGGCAGGAGATGGAGATGAGAAGAATCAAAAGAGGCTGGGTGTGTTAATTTGGGGTGGGGGTGGGGATCAGAAGGGAGTTGGGGGTTGGTGGCACCAGTGTGCAAGAGCCCCGGACGGAGGGCAGATTGCCAACACTTCTTTGCAGGGCCTTTGGGCAAGATGCATTGAAATTCAAGATGCATTTACCCTTCAACCCAGCAATTCCACTTCTAGAACTTGGTCCTGTGATAATGCTCAGATGGGCAAGGGTGTTCATTGCAACCACATTGGACATAAATTTAACCCTGGGAACATCTTAAGTAGCCATCCTTAGGGAATTAACTCAATAATGATCCATTCCATTCAGTGGACTCGTTGAAGTCATCCAAAAAGTTAAGGTAGATTGTCTATATGTGTTGGCAGGGAAAGATGTCCACGATGTAGAATTAAAAAGTATGAGTGCGTGTGTGTGTGTGTTTGTTTTAAAGTTTTAAGTTGCATAAATACGTTTCCAGGTGCAGGGAGACATCTGGAAGGTTCTACACACTGAACTGTCTTCTCTAGAGAGTGGGGTTACAGGTGGGCCATGCTTTCCTTCTGCTTTATATTCTTCTGAGTTGGTTTATTTGTCCTCCTGCTCCTTCCCGGCTCTGGTCTTTGCCTGAACAAAGAGACCAGAAATGGAACAAGATGCAAAGTTGGGGACTTCCCAGAATCCTCCTGGTCTGAAATGCAAATGAAGGTGAACAGAAATAGACCTTCTCGCCCTCCTCCCTCCCCCCAACCCCATTGGCCCCCCGGTCACGTGACTTAGTCCCTGGAGTTAAGTTAAGGGGCTTGAGGCAGGGGGCTTCTCAGTCTGGGCCTCCCTCTCTCAGCACAGCCGTGCCCACCCCCGTGTCTCCATCCAGCCCTCCTCCCTTCCCACCCACCATGGCCTCGGCTGACAAGAATGGCGGGAGCGTGTCCTCAGTGTCCAGCAGCCGCCTGCAGAGCCGGAAGCCGCCCAACCTGTCCATCACCATCCCACCGCCCGAGACCCAGGCCCCCGGTGAGCAGGACAGCATGCTGCCCCAGGTAAGGAGCCACCTCGCTGCCCTGCCCTGGGGAACAGGTGTGCCCAGGCCCGCCCACCTTGGGTGGTTTCACGTCTTCCTGGGCCGCAGCTGCGTGTGCAGCCCTTGGCCCAGGCCTTTGCCCACGGCCTTCCTGGGTCTGAGACACCCCAGGAGCTCAGGCTTCCGGGGCCCCCACACAGGGCTGGCTGGCACAGCCTGAGGATGAGCTCTTTTCATTTCCCCTCTTGGGCCCAGTGTTCAGCCCCCCTTGGGAGGGCTGCAGCTGTGCATGGCCTAGGGGACGGGGACACAGGATCTCTTCTGCAGCAGCAGCCTGATTCTGCCACGCTGGTTCCTTTGGTGGAGCGGACATGAATCAACATTTCCAACATTCTGGACTATTGCTCCATAAAGAGCACATTTAAAACAGGCTCAGAACAGCGTGGGCTTCCCGCGTGGCCTGGGACACAAAGGGGAGCTGTGTTGGTGCCGCCACTTCCCCAGAGAGCTTTTTAGGACCCAAAGACCGACGAGAGCATCGTGGTGTCATCAGAGCACACTGGGTTGCCACGAAGGGAAAGGCATGCTAGGGCTCAGTGAAAACCAACAGGACATGGGGATTTAAATTTTGGAACAGAAGCAGCTCCGGGGGTGCAAACTGAGGTTGAGTTTGCTCTCATGGGGTTTTTCACGCCGTGAGGTCACAGAGGAGCCAGAGCTGCCCGATCAGGGCTCGGGCGAGGTGGCAGCTCCGCAGGCTCCTTCTCTCTGTCCTTCCTGCCTGCTCCCTGCAGAGGCCCAACAACCCGGCCTACATGAAGAGCGTCAGCCTCCAGGAGCCGCGGGGACGATGGCAGGAGAACAGCTCCGAGAGGCCCCCCAGCTTCCGCCGCCAGGCCTCCCTGTCCCAGAACATCCGCAAGTGAGTCTCCCCGCCGCCCGCCAGCCTGTCCTTCTGGGGGGCAGGTGTTGACGGCCGGCAGAGGCAGAACGTGAAAACCTAACACCATTTATAGGTGGGGAAAGTGCGGCCCAGGAGGATGTGAACTTGGCAGAAAGTCAGTGTGGAGGCCGAGAGGGGTCAGGTTCAGGGGCCTGGGGTGAGCACTGGCCTTCAGAGTGGCTCCCAGGGCCTTCCCAGCCCAGCCCCCCACACCTCGGGCACGGCCCTGCCTCTGCCCATCTGGTCAGGGGGCTCTGAAGCAGACAGCTCGGGGGTAGGCTCAGCTTCCCCTCCCACTTCCCACCTGCATCGCCACGCGCTCACCCCACTTCCCCACATGCACACGCACTCGTGTGTGTATTGTCACCCTCTCACCTCACTTCCCACGTGCACACATGTGCCTGTATGCATTGCCATGTACTCACGTGTGGGCTCTCATTCAGGGTGTGCAAGCGTGCACAAGCTCTCTGACTCTGCTCTTGCAGGGGCACGGCCCAGTGGTTTGGGGTCAGCAGCGACTGGGAAGGGAAGCGCCAGAACTGGCAACGCAAGAGCCTGCACCACTGCAGCGTGCGCTACGGCAAGCTGAAGTCCTCGTGCCAGCGGGACCTGGAGCTGCCCAGCCAGGAGGTGCCTTCCTTCCAGGGCACCGAGTCCCCAAAACCTTGCAAGATGCCCAAGGTGGGGCCCTGTCCGGGGTTGAGGGAGCCACAGGTGGCTCGACCAGGGGTCGGGTCAGCTCCGCTCACAGCCTCCATCCCTTCCAGATTGTGGATCCGCTGGCCCGGGGCCGGGCCTTCCGCCACCCTGACGAGGTGGACCGGCCTCACGCCCCGCACCCCCCGCTGACGCCAGGGGTCCTGTCACTCACCTCCTTCACCAGCGTCCGCTCTGGCTATTCCCACCTGCCCCGCCGCAAGAGGATGTCCGTAGCCCACATGAGTTTCCAGGCTGCTGCCGCCCTCCTCAAGGTGGGGGGCCCTCCCCCCTCCCCTCGCCTCTGCCCAGCTCCCTCCTCCATCGCTCCCTTCCTCCCTCTCCTCAAAGCTGCCCCAGAGCTCCCCCAGGCTCTGCCTTCTGAGCCAAGGGCGGGGGGTGTGCTGGATCCCTGGGCAGAGGGAGGGGCCGCTGAAGCAGCAGCCAGGCCCTCACCCTCTCCCAGTTCCCTCGTGAGCCCTCAGCTGCCTCTGCAGTTGCAGAAGCTGGTTTCTGCACCGACACATAAGCTGGGGAAGTAGGAGGTGAGACGTGCATTCACCCCCCATTCACCCACGTTTACTGAGCACCTAATACATGCCAGGCACGGGGTTGCAAAATTAAACGAGCTAGAGTTACTGCTGGGAAGAGCTCCCAGCCCAGGGTGAGGGGAAGGGATCGCTATTCAGTGTGGTGCCTTATTGCCCCCAGGAGAGGGGCTAGTATCAGGGAAGGCTCCATGGAGGAGATGATACTTGCACTGAATCCCAGAAAGTAAGACCAGGTCAGCAGGAAACAAAGGCAGGGAATAGCATTTTAAGCAAAGGGGAAAGCATGTGCCAAGGCCTGGAGTTAGGGGGAGCAGCTCATGATTTGGCGAGGTTTTAGGGGGAGGTGGTTACAGGAGAGGTGGTAGAAGGTGTGGTTCAGGGCAGCAGAGAATCTGGTGCCCCCTTTCCCACCTGGGCTTCCCCTCTCCCCGTCCCCAACTCCCAGACGTTCCATGCTTTGGGCAGGCTCTCCCCTCCCGAGGCACTGCCCCCAGGGGGATGGGACTTGACGGTTTTCTTTGGCATTGGAGGCTGGGGATGCTGGGTTGCTGGGGCAGGCCTGGAAGGGCCTGGGGTCCTGACGCCTGTGCCACTGCCCCCTGTGCAGGGACGCTCGGTGCTGGATGCCACCGGTCAGCGGCACCGCGTAATCAAACGCAGCTTTGCCTACCCCAGCTTCCTGGAAGAGGATGCGGTTGATGGGGCAGACACATTTGACTCCTCGTTTTTTAGTAAGGCAAGCATGGGGTGTGGGCCCCCTGGGGTCAGAGGGGCTGGGGAGGCCTGGGGGCTGGGAGAACGTATCTTGGCCTCATTTGTGTTCTGTCAGGAGCCCCTGAGAGATCCAAAGGTCCTGATGGGGTGGGGATGCCAGTTCACGGAGCTACTGAGCCCCATCTTTCTGTCCCAGGCAGAGTGAGGTTTGGGAGAAATGGAGCTGGGAGTGAGGCTTAAGGTGCCAGCTATAGGGTTCCCCACCGGCTCCCACTTCCCTCCTGAAGAGCCTGTCATCCGGCCCCATCCGGGGTCAAGCCCAGTCCTGTCCTTGAATTGGGATGTTGGGCAGGAGCTGGGGCTGGTGACCCCTGACACTGTCACTTTTTATACCCCCACCCCAGGAAGAAATGAGCTCTATGCCTGATGACGTGTTTGAATCCCCCCCACTCTCTGCCAGCTATCTCCGTGGGGTCCCACACTTGGCCTCCCCGGTCTCCCCCGATGGGGTGCAAATCCCACTGTGAGTGCTGGAGGTGGGGAGTCCCTTCTCCAGGTGGAGGGAGGTGGCCCAGCAGGAAAGGGGCTCCCCAGGGGCCTCCAGCCCCTGCGGCTGCCGCCTGCCCCACTCCTGTCCCAGCCAGGCCCTGTCCCCAGCCCCCAGCTGTGCCCCTGTGCGTCTGTGACTGGCAGTGCTGTCCCCACCAGGAAGGAGTATGGCCGAGCCCCGGTCCCCACCGCCAAGCGCGGCAAGCGCATCGCCTCCAAGGTGAAGCACTTCGCCTTCGACCGGAAGAAGCGACACTATGGCCTGGGCGTGGTGGGCAACTGGCTGAACCGCAGCTACCGCCGCAGCATCAGCAGCACCGTGCAGCGGCAGCTGGAGGCCTTCGACAGCCACCGGTGCGGCGGGGGCGGGGCCTGGGGTGGTTGGGGCGAGGTCTGGCGTGGGGCGGGGCCTGGCGGGGGCGGGGCCTGGCAGGGGGCGGGGCCATGGAGGGGCGGGGAGGGGGCGGCCCGCAGGGCACCAGCCCCAGGGGTGAGGCCTGCTGCGTAGGGTGAGGTCGCTGTCCTTGAGGGTCCCCTGCAGGTGGAGGCCGGGGGCAGAGGGCTGGAGGGCCACCCCAGAGGGTCTGGAAGCTTCCGAATTCTCCCAGGCTCTCTCCCGAAGCTCCCACCGTGTTCATTCAGCGAGCCCGTTGTGGGGAGTGGGGGGGGGGCGTGGAGACCAGCGGGTGGGTACGCCCCGTCTTTAGGGGGCATGCGGGGAACTTGTGTTCACGCCTCCCTCTTCTCTGCCCCGGCTCTCCTGGGCCGGCCACCCCGCCAGCAGCCAGCCGGGATTCACTGAGCAGCACCCCACAGGGGCCCTGGGAGAGTCCTGTCTCCAGCTGGGGGGTTGGTGAGAACCCGGGGCAGGGCACACAGCATCTGGAGTGGGGCTGGCAGGTATCGGCACCCCAGGGTGAGGGGCCCCCGCCCCCAGCGAGCAGTGGGAACAGTTGGAAGCTGTGTGTGAGGTTAGTGACTGGGTGGGGGGAGCTCTGGGGGAGCCAGAGTACGGAGGGGATGGGGTGGGTGACTTGCCAAGTGTACAACTGGCAGCAACCCAAGACAGTGGTCCCCAAGTTAGACAGTTGGGTAGTGACAAGTGTGGTGAGTGTCGGGGGGACAGAGACAGAGAGTGGGAGTGCACAGCGGATGAGGAGGGTGCAGTCAGCAGGAGCAGGGGTCAGCTGGGTAAAAGGAGCAGGAAGGGTGTCCCAGGCCCGGAACCGCCTGTGCAGAGGCCGTGGGGGCTGGAGGGACCCCAGTGCGTTCCGGGTGCTGTGGGAGAAAGGCTGGAGGGGGAGGCATCAGGGGGACTCGAGGTTTGTTCCCAAGGGCAGCAAGAAACCACCAAAGGGCTTCAAGCCAGGGAGAGAGATGCTCGGGTGCATTTTAAAAGGTGGTGCTGGCAGCTGCTGAAGGATGAGGCGAGGGGGTGGGCTGATGGGGGGCCCCGGGGAGAGCTTTACTGGGGTGGCCACGGGGGTGGGGCTGAGGGTTGGGCCCCGAGGTCAGCTCTGCCCGCAGACCCTACTTCACCTACTGGCTGACCTCCGTCCACATCATCGTCACGCTGCTGGTGATCTGCACATACGGCATTGCACCTGTGGGCTTTGCCCAGCACGTCACCACCCAGCTGGTGAGTCCCCACCCTGTCTCGGGCCAACCAGGCCCTCCCAGGTCACAACCTGGTCCCACCTTGTCGAATTCCTAGGAAAAGAAAACCACTGACCCTCGTGCTGTCCAAACTCAGCCCTCTCCCCGTGTAGGGGGCCTTGCTGGAAGGTGGCACCCGGTGGGGGGGCTTCACTCGACAGGGCCCGGATTCAGCTGCCCTTCCCCTCCCCCCCAGGAACCCCACCATCTTCACGCTCCCTCCTGCTCCCTCCACGACAGGTGCTGAGAAACAAAGGTGTGTACGAGAGCGTGAAGTACATCCAGCAGGAGAACTTCTGGATCGGCCCCAGCTCGGTAAGGGGCAGGCTGGGGACGTCATCTAAGCAGAGGCCCCTCACCTGCCCGTCACCTCCCCATCCCCCAAGCCATGCTACTTGGGGGAGACTCCCAGGCCTGGCCCGTGCTCACCCCCCTGCACCCCGCCCCCCCCAGATCGACCTGATCCACCTGGGGGCCAAATTCTCCCCCTGCATCCGGAAGGACCAGCAGATCGAGCAGCTAGTGCTGCGGGAGCGGGACCTGGAGCGGGACTCAGGCTGCTGCGTCCAGAATGACCACTCGGGCTGCATCCAGACGCAGCGGAAGGACTGCTCGGTGGGGGCAGGGGGCTGCCTCTCACCCTGGGGTGCCGATCCCTGCCAGCCCCGCTCCAGAGCCTGTGTGCCCTGCCCCGGGTTCTCACCAACCCCCCAGCCTGGGGACGTGACTCTTCAAGGCCAGGGACCATGCTCCCTCCTTTCTCCCCTGCCCCCCGCCCACCCTGGCCCCAGGGAAGCAAGGGATGGGGGGCTGGGAGATGAGCCGGAGCCCTGGGAAACAGGATGCAGCCCTGACCTAGAGAGAGCCCCTGCCCACTCCACGGGAAAGGGCCTTGTCCTGGCCTAACCACCCTCCCCCAATATCCAGGAGACTTTGGCCACTTTTGTCAAGTGGCAAGATGACACCGGGCCCCCCATGGACAAGTCCGATATGGGCCAGAAGCGGACCTCGGGGGCCGTGTGCCACCAGGACCCCAGGTACAGCCTGGGCCTGCCCCCAGCTGAGAGGATGGGGGTCTGGCGTGGTTGGTACCACCATCCATGCGCCGCCCCCCCAAGACATTGGCGGGGTGTGTGGCGGCCTGGGGGTGCCACTGCCCCTTACTCTGCCCCCTGCGATCTTGCCCTCCAGGACATGCGAGGAGCCAGCCTCCAGCGGAGCCCACATCTGGCCTGACGACATCACCAAGTGGCCGGTGAGCACCGCTGGGCAGCCGGGGTCCGGGAAGGGCTGGGATGGGGTGCTGTCCCCTGCCTGGGCCCACCCTCCTGCCGGTGCTCCTCCCCGCAGATCTGCACAGAGCAGGCCAGGAGCAACCACACGGGCTTCCTGCACATGGACTGCCAGGTCAAGGGCCGCCCCTGCTGCATCGGCACCAAGGGCAGGTGCGCACCTTCCGCGGCCTCTGCCCTTCCACCAACCCCCAGCCTCAGCCCGACACCCTCCCCGGAACGCCCCAGCCCCGGGACTCCCCTGGTGTGCACTTGCCCCGGCGCCAGGCTCTGCTCCGGGCATCCCCGTCCTGCCGAGGAGTGGCCGGGCACTGGGTTCTGGGCGAGGTGGGCAGAGGCAGGGGCTCCTCGGGGCCTGATACCCCCCTTGCCTCCACATCCCCCAGCTGCGAGATCACCACCCGGGAGTACTGCGAGTTCATGCAAGGCTATTTCCATGAAGAGGCAACGCTCTGCTCCCAGGTGAGCTGGGACCCAGTGGTTTACCTGAGCTAGCGTGCACACCGTCACACCTGCCACAGGTATCTGCGTCATCTGCAACAGCCCAGGGGCCGCTCCAGCCCCCGCCTGCACGTCGGGCTGCAGGGTGAGCGGGCAGCGTGGCTGGGCCCGGCTTGGCAGGGCGCCGATTAGCCTGTGCGCTCCCCAGGTGCACTGCTTGGACAACGTGTGTGGGCTCCTGCCGTTCCTCAACCCCGAGGTCCCCGACCAGTTCTACAGGCTGTGGCTGTCCCTGTTCCTACATGCTGGGTAAGAGGCCCCTCACCACCCGGGACCCCCAGCCAGGACCCAGCCGCACGAGCTGCCAGACCCCACATCTCCCCGAAGCGTCCGGCTGGCGGCTGTGGGAAGGCCTGTGCCCGGTGTGTGTACCCTTCTCCCCCAGCGTGGTGCATTGCTTCGTGTCCGTGGTCTTCCAAATGACCATCCTGCGGGACCTGGAGAAGCTGGCCGGCTGGCACCGCATCGCCATCATCTTCATCCTCAGTGGCATTACGGGCAACCTCGCCAGCGCCATCTTCCTCCCGTACCGGGCTGAGGTAGGGGCCTGGGGATGTGGAGGGGGTGGGGGACAGGACCCGTCCTCTGCAGCAAGGAGCTCTGGCCTCTGCTACTCCCTGTCCCATCTGCCTGCCAGAGGGACCGGGACTCCGCCAGGCTCTGCTGCGGAAGGAAGGCCCAGCTGGGTGCTTCTCAGCCAGTCCCTAACCCCCAGGAAAGTGGGAACAGCCAATGCCCTCCCGTCACCAGAGATCCCAGTCCCCCTCCGCTCAGGCCTCACCCTCTGGAGGGCCCCTCCCTGAGCACCATCCCCTGCCTCTGCTTCACCTCTCATCACCACCCACCTGACAGTGCATCCCTGTCTCAGCTTCAGCAAAGCACCACCAAGCGGGAGCTTAACACAGCAGACATTTATTCCCTCTGGGTTCTGGGGGCTGATAGTCTGAAATCCAAGTGTCTGCGGGATCATACACCCTCTGGAGCTTGTAGGGTGCTGGCAGACGCTTTTTGGGCCACCCATGGCCTTGTTTGGCTTCTGGCCTAACTTAGTCTCACTTCTGCCTCTGCCACATGTCCACTCTTCCTCCTCTCTGCATTTTCTCCATTTCCTCTCCTCGTAAGGTCACCAGTCATGGGATTAGGGACCCATAAATGCAGTTTGGCTTCACTTTAACTTATCACATCTTTAAAGGTCTATTTCCAAGCAGGGTCACTTCTTAGGACCAGGGGTTAGAAGCCAAGCATATTGTTTTTTGGGGGACACGTATGTAAGTTGAGCTGTACAAAATTGCCAGTAGCTCTTTGATCAGCTCACCCTAAGGTCGTTGGCTTGTTCAGCGTCTGTGCCCCTCCTCACCATGAGCCACCGGGAGCAGACTTGTCTGTCTTGCTCACGGCACTGACCCTCACTGGGCACGCAGCAGGTGCTCCGTGTTTGCTGAAACAGTGAACGGAGCAGGCTCAGCTTCCATCTGGCCAACCCCCAGCCTCTCAGCTTCGGGGTCTACACTCCTGAGAGGGGCTCACAGACAGGAGGCTGGGTCCCGGGCCTCCTGGCAGCCCACCCTGGTCCCTGGAAGTGACCTGTCCCGTCACCCCGACCCGCTGCAGGTGGGCCCAGCTGGATCGCAGTTCGGCCTCCTGGCCTGCCTCTTCGTCGAGCTCTTCCAAAGCTGGCAGCTGCTGGAGCGGCCCTGGAAGGCCTTCCGGAACCTCTCGGCCATCGTGCTCTTCCTGTTCGTGTGTGGTCTCCTGCCCTGGATTGACAACATCGCCCACATCTTCGGCTTCCTCAGCGGCCTGCTACTGGCCTTTGCCTTCCTGCCCTACATCACCTTCGGCACCAGCGACGCCTATCGCAAGCGCGCCCTCATCATCATCTCACTGCTGGTCTTCGCCGGACTCTTCGCCTCCCTCGTCATCTGGCTCTACGTCTGCCCCATCCACTGGCCCTGGATCGAGTACCTCACCTGCCTCCCCTTCACCAGCCGCTTCTGCGAGAAGTACGAGCTGGACCAGGTGCTGCACTGACCGCTGGGCCGGGTCCAGCTGCTGCCCCGGAGCAGGGACGGGGGGCTGTGCTTGCCAAGCCCCCTTCCCCAGAGACGATGGGGCCATGCCTGCCAAGCCCCCTCCACCAGCAGGATGACATGACTGTGCCTGCCGAGCCCCCCGCCCCTCTGTCCTCACCCGAAGATCCGTGGACTGGGGCTCAGCCCTGGGCCCAGCTGCTCCTCCTGCCTGGGAAGCTGACTGCGTGCGATGCCCCATAAGGGCATGTTTCTTGGGAGCAGAAGTCCCCCACCTCCGGCCTTTGTGCCCTGGTCCAAGCTGGGGGACCCCCAGAGCCCTGGTTCTCAACAGCTCAGGTCACAGCCCCCCACCCCCCTTTCCAAACCCCTGCTTTAGGGCCCATCTCCGGGGGGGGGTTCTTTTCTCCCAGGGTCCTCAGGCTGCTGCTGTTCTCCCTCCCCCACCTCCACCACTGCCTTCTCTCCTGCTGACACTGTGAACGTGCCACCCTGCCAAGGCCACTTCAGGGTGGAGGGGCACCATCTGGGGACCCGGGTCCACCCCCACCACGGGCCTCACCAGGGGCCCCTTCCCATTTTCCCAGGGAGCCCACACCCCAGGTACATTGTGGCCTCGAGCCCTGAGGTGTCTCTGCAGGACAACACGGGAAAGGCTCAGCCTCGGTCTGGGCACAGAGAACCAGTGAGCTGTCCAGGCTGGGGCGCCAGGAGCCTTTGCTTGTTTTCAGCAAATGGGAAGGGGCTTCTGGTCCCCTTCCCCGGCTGCCCTGTGGCCCCACCACCCGCTACCTCACTCGTCACCCATGTCGGGGTGGAGGCTGGACCCCACCCAGGACCCACTCCCAGGGGTGCACAAGGCTCATCAGGCCCATTTTTTTACCAGTGTATATTATGGTCATGATTTTTAAAAGTAATACTAACTGTACGGATGACGCTAGAAGTGTACGGAGCACTCTTTGTGGCTCGGGTAGAGCACCGTGCTCGGACCGTGAGGCCACTGTAGAAAGGAAGCTGGAGCTTTCGGGGTGGGTGTCAGCTATGGAGATTGGGGTGGCGGCTTAGCCCAAGGGGAGAGTGGGAACTTGTGGGGCTTGCTGGGGACTGGGTGGGACCACAACTGGGTCGAGGTCAGATGTCACACCGAGGCTCAGGGGGGTCCTTGATAAGTCCTGAGACCCCTGGAGCCCCCTGCCTGCAGCCTGCTCTGCCTTGGCCCGGGGCAGTTCGGGTCCCGGCTGGGTCAGGGGGCAGACGCGCTGGCAGATGGTGCTGGGGGGGGGGAAGCTGGAAGTTTCCCATCCCCGCTTCCAGGCAGTGCCTCAGCACCGCCCTTCATGAAAGAGCCCCCCGGGTGGCAGAGGGGCATGGCCCCTTTATTTCCAAGGGTGGGGGCAGTGCCTGGGCTGGGGGGGAGCCGGGAGGGGACAACGTCCTGCAGGCTGCGGCCTCACTCCCCCATCTTGCTCCCAGCCTCTGCGCAGCACCAGGCTCCTGTGAGGCTGAGCCCCTTCCTGCCCCCCTGCCCAGAGGGGCTGTCCGTGGCTCCAGGGATCGAAAGGGGAGCTGGGGCATCGACTCCAGGGCACCTCTGCCTGGCTCCACTCACCAAACCAGCCCGATGTGGGCCCAGAATTTGGAAAGCAGATGTCCACACGGCCTTCAGGGACAGATGGGAGGAGACCCCACTCCTGCCCTGGGCAGTGAGAAGCCACCCCATGTCCTCTCTGACACCCCCCCCCCTCCACTCCGCCTGGGAATTGCTGCCTCCCTCCCTCCCTCATTAGGACCAGGGTGAGGCCGGGACAGAGGCAGGTGCCAGATGGGCGAGCGTCCAGGTGAGCAGCCAGGTGCTCAGCAGCCGCTGCTCCTGCACGGGCAGGTGTGGCCCCGCGGGTAGCAGTGGAGCTCGGTGAAGGTGAGGGAGCCCGTGGTGACGGCACACAGGCCCAGGCCAAACCTCTGCAGAGGGCACCAGCGCCTCCTGGCACGTGAGCGGCCCAGTGTGCGGCGGGCTGGCTGCCCGGGTGGAGCAGGTGGTGCCACAGCAGCTCAGGGCCTCTGCCCTGCCCCTGGGAGGTGCGGTGCCCGGCCAGCAAGTGCAGGTGGGCGGCGCGGCCCTCAGGCCTGTGCAGTGCCAGCGAGTCCTGGGGGCGAGCCAGCGAGGTCACCTTGGCCTCCCGCCCCCCATACCCTCCTGCCCGGGACCAAGGTGGCGTTCCCTGGGGGCCTCCGATCAGGCTCCCTTCTCGCCCAGATTGAGCAAAGCCTTCGAGAGGGGCCCACGAGGCCCCGGGGGCAGGAAGGCAGCCCCGGACTCCTCTCCAGGCACCCTGCTCGGTCCTCACCTGAGTGGGTCTTGCCTTGTCCCAGAGCCAGCCGATGATGAAGGCCACGATGTGGCCCGCCTCGAACCAGCCCAGGGACAGCTCCGGGCACAGGTCAGGAAGCGCCGGGTCTCCTCCAGGTGCGGGGGGCAGATGCCCGAGGCCGAGAGGAAGGCCACGCCAGAGGGCACAGCCGAGGGCCTGAGGGCTCAAGGGCTCGGGCACTGGCGGTGGGAGATGGCCTGGGGTCTCCCGCCCCAACCCTCCCCGGCAGGAAAGCTGAGGAAGGATTCAGGCTGTCGTTTCCCGCTTCCCTGCTCCGATCATGAATGAACACCCGTGTGCACACGCACACACACACGCGCGCACACGCACACGCGCGCACACACGCACACGCGCGCACACACGCACGCGCGCGCACACACGCACGCACGCACGCACGCGCACACACGCACGCACGCACACACACACACACACACACACGCACGGCCTGATGCTCTGGGGACTAGTCTCTAAGAACAGAAGGTGATCTCAGGAGCCAGGACGGGGTCTTCTCCCCCAAGGGCGACAGGACCGGAGTCCCAGCCATCGCACAGGGACACGCACCTTCACGCTCGATCTCAGACATGCTGGCGGCGTCCTCCGGGGTGAGGCAGCGGAACCCACTAGCAGGGAGCGCGTGGCGACGCTGGTGACCCGGGGAGCCCAGGACCCCTGGCGGCGGGCATGGGGCGGCAGGCTTCAAGGGGCAGCTCTGCGTGGATGTCGTGCCCACGGGTGCCTCCCTGGGACGCCGCGGCCCCGGAAGTGGCCTGCGTGGCTGAAGAGGGCCCCCAAGCACCCGTCAGAGGAGAGCGAGGCTCAGGGGTCCGGCCTCATCCCAAAGCGGCAGCCAGTGTGATGACGATGGCGTCCTGCTCCTTTTGGAGCTGGAGCTGGGGTGGGGCCAGTGCCCACAGTGGGATGGGCAGAACCCCCCAGGTGCTGGCCCCGGGGCAGCTTCCAGAAATGCAAATCTGGGGCTCTCACCGCCTCTTTTCTCCCAGCCTTGGAAATTCCGGTCTCGGCTGCCTCCAGGGGCACGTGAGCCCGGGAGAGGGCAGGAGGGGTCAGGATCGATGCAGCCCAGGCCACCCCAACACTTCTGGTCAAAAAAGGGGGCGGGGCTGAGGGGATACGAGCATGCAAGGGCCACTTCTGCAGTGGTGGGTGGGTGGGTGGGCACTGGCACTTGGGTGTCTAGAGTGGTTTACCCACCCAGAGGGAGATGTTAGGGTGCTTTGGGTACAAGGTGGGGTGTCTGGGAGCTCTTTAGGCACACTTAGCTCTCAGCCCTGGAGAGAAGACCCTTTAATCAAGCTGGGTCCTCAGGGAGCCTCCACATTTACCCAGACGGCCTCAGCCAGGCCCCTTGCATACAGGGTGGGGGGACTGGGGGGGTCTGGGGGCTTCCGGGGGTCACCCAGATTCAAAGCCTGGTGAGGGAGTGTGGAGGGGATTAAGGGGCTGCAGGGGGTTGATGTGGGGTTTGAAGCATGGTGGGGGGGTATAGTGAGGGTTTGGGGGCTGCAGAAGGGTAATCTGAGGTTCAGAGTCTGCTGGTAGTGGGGGTGTTGGGGGATATCAGGAGCTGCTGGGGGTAACCCAGGGTTTGATGGGGAAGAGCAGGCGTGGAAGGCACACACAAGATCCTTCCTGCCCCGCCCCCAGCTCAGCAGATGCACCCTGTGTTTCTCCGTGACATCCTACAGATTTGCAGTTTTAGAGGCCACTTCTTCCACCTCCAAGAGACACTTAAAAAGCCCCATGGCTTCCACTTCCATCCTGCCCCCACCCACCTCCCCTTCTGCCCAGCAAGGCAGCTCCTGTTGCTGAAGACTGAAAGCCAGGGAGGGAGTGTCCCATTTACCAGGACTGTCCCCCACAGAGCCAGTCATCCCAGGGCCCATCCACAGATGCAGGAACCAGGAAAATCTGGGACTCGTGGGCACATGCAGGGCTACTGCAGCGGGCGTCCCAGCAGCATGTGACGTTGTTCTCAGAGGTTTTCGGTCCCCCGCCCCGTGCCCCGCATTGCACCAGGCCGGGTGGCACCCACGGGGCTCTGGCAGCTTCCCTCCCGCCGAGGGCCACATGTCAGCACTGGACCCAGGAGGGATTACCCACAGCCGAATGGGGGCCCCAGGGGTCGGGCACAGAAGCACGAGGCTAAGCCTCAGGGGTCTGAGCACTGACCCCTGACCCCGACTGGCTGGGGCACAGGCAACTCACCCTCTGTCCCCCAGAGTCAGGCCAGCACCCACGGAGGGACCTTCGGACTCTGGCAGCCTGTCAACACTGCCAGTTACAGGGCTCACTGCTGCTGGGCCCTGGGTAATCGAGTACCAATCTGATTTTATAGACAAGGGGGCTGAGGCTCAGAGAGGTTAAATTACCTGCTCAAAGCCACCAGCAAGTAAGGGAAGCGGGAGTGGCCAGCACAGGTCCTCTCGCTCTGTTACATGCAGCCGTGACTGCATCACTAGGCCCCTGGGATTTCACACGAGTATCCTGCTGGTTCTAGAAGAACATCCTCACGCCCGGATCTATTGGCCTTGGGGAGAAAGGCCCCAGTCAGGCTCCAGGATGTGCAGGTAGAGCTCATGAGCCTGCAGAGGCAGGCAGGGCTAGACTGCACAGCTGCAGGGTGCAGGTGGCGGTAATCAGAGCTTGCTGTGTAGACAGTGGCAAGCCACTGACGGGGCGTGATCATTGGGGAATGATTCCTTGTGCCCTGCCCAACTCCCACAGAGCTTTCTCCATTGTGTCCGTAACCAAGGTCTGATTCCCCCACGGGATCTTTTTTCTGGAGAGTTCTGGGGAAAATTCCCAGCAGCGGAGGTCTAACCCTCACCCCCTTGCTGTCCATCAGCACTTCGATCTGCTGCACAAACCAACCCAACGAGCAAAGCGACTTAATGTCCTAGGGCTGCTGTTAACAAAGTACCACAAACAGGGTGGCTTCCAACCCCAGGAATTTGTTGTGTCACAGTTCTGGAGGCTGGAAGCTTGAAAGTGAGGTGTCGGCAGGGCCTCGTTCCCTCTGAAGGCTGCAGGGAAGATGAATCTGTTCCGGGCCTCACTCCTGGCTTCCTCCTCGGCTTGCAGCAGTGTCACTCCAGGGGCAGCCTCTGGTTTCAAATGACTGTCTTCTCTCTCTCTCTCTCAGTCTGTCTCTTCTCCTCTTAAAGGACACAAGTCTTATGGGATTCAGGCCCACTCTAATCTTATTTGACCTCATTCTTAACCAATCAAAGACCCTGTTTCCAAACTGGGTAACGTTCATGGGACCAGGAGTTCGGACATGTCTTTTGGAAGACATAATTTAACCCATAACAATGTCCTTAGAGATGCCCACCATCCTGCCATCCCCACCCTCCACGCACACCTGTCCTCAGGGCCTGCCACCACCCTGCGGCCCCTAAATAACCATGATGTGGTGTGGCCACCACTCTGGAATGTTCTGGCAGGAGCTGCTAACGCTGGACATCCCCCCCCACACACCCCCACAAGCTGACGCTTTTGTGCACCTGACCCAACACTAAAAGAACAAAAATGCTCCCTGCAGCACTTTTCATAATAGGCCCAAACTGGAAAGAACCAAAGGGCCATCATCAACAATAGAACGGACTGGGAAAAAAACAGAAAGTGTAAGACCAGCAACAAGAACAAACAGTGGTAACACGCGGCAACACAGATGACTCTCGCCAACAAGCCATTGGGCGGAAAAGAAGCCAGGAAATGAGTGTGTACTGGGTAATTCCAGGGAGGTGACTCCACTCCATGTGTTAGAACCAGGATAGTGACTGCCTGGGGGAGAAACAAGGGTTTTTTTGTGTGTGTGGGGTGCTGGTGAATAATGCAATGTTCATTTTTGCAAATTGAAGGCTGGTTACCCAGCAGTGTGAAAAGCTGTGCTGGTTTGAATCTATTATGTCCTCCACAAAAGCCATGTTCTTTACTGCAATCTTGTGGGGGCAGACTTATTAGTCTTTTGATTAGGGTGAGACCTTTTGATTAGGTTGTTTCCATGGAATGTGACCCACCCAACTGTAGGTGAGATTTTTGATTAGATCATTTCCATGGAGGTGTGACCCCACCCATCCAGTGATTAGTTCACTGGAGCACTTTAAGAGAGCTCATGAAGAGAGGGAGCTCAGAGAACCTGAGAGAGATGTTTTGGAGAGAAGCTAAGATATGTTACCCAGAGTTTGCCCCTGGGAGAAGCTAAGAGCCAACACAGACCTAGATGCTTGGAGATGCAGACAGAAGGACATTTGGACATGCTAAGTTAAGAGATGAAGCATAGAGTTTGCCCTGGAGATGCTAAAAGAGTACTCCCAGACGCTTAGAGAAAAACATCCCAGGAGAACCAAGCAGAGAGCTGAGAGAAGCTAAGAGAGACAGAAGCCCAGAGATATTTTGGAGAAAGCCATTTTGAAACCAGAACCCAGGAGCAAAGGACCAGCAGATTCCAGCCACGTGCCTTTCCAGCTCAGAAGGTGTTTTGGATGCCATCAGCCATTCTTCAGTGACGGTTTCCTCTTATTGATGTCTTAGTTTGGACACTTTTATGGCCTTAGAACTGTAAATGTGTAACCTAATAAATCCCCTTTATAAAAGCCAACCCATTTCTGGTATTTTGCATAAAGGCAGCTTTAGCAAACCAGAACAAAATCCAAGCTTCCAGTTTGTGCACTTTTCTGTTCTACTTCAACTACAGCTCACCAGTATCACAGAGGTTGCTCCCTCCAACATCTCTGTCCCAAAGGTCTTTGACCTCCAGTGGCCTTGGCTCCTCCCCACCCTCAGGCCACCCCCGGGACTGGTCAGCACCTAGTGACCTAGTGTGAGCATCTCCTCCACAATCTTTTCACTTCCTCTGTTTACAAAAATATATATATATTTTGAAATAATTTCAAACTTACAGGACAGTTGCAAAAATAATACAAACCCCATAGAGAGCAGAGAACTCCAATATACCCCCAACCCCCAAATACACAGATCCACCAATTTTAACATTTTGCCACCTTCTACCTTTCATTTGTATCCTGTCTGTCTGTCTGTCTATCTATCTGTATCTATCTATCCATCTATCTGTTCTCTGAACATTTGAGAGCAGGTTGTATATATCATGCTCCTTGAGCACATAATACTGCCATGGACATTTCCTAAGAACAAGGATATTCACTTAGGTAACCACCTTAAGTACAGTTATCAAGTTCAAGAAATTTAACGATGACATAAAGCTTACAGTCTATATTACAATTTTTTCTTATGTCCTAATACTGTCCTTTTGAGCCTTTTCTCCCTTCCTAGATCCCATCTAGTCTCATGTATTGCATTTAATTGTCATTATCTCTTTTAGTTTCTCTTTCTTTCTTTGTCTAATTGTGGAAACATCCATTCACAAGGCTGCAGTACCCTCACCAGTATCCATTACAGAACTTTCCCTTCACCCAAACAGAAACCTATACTCCTTTTGTATCAACTCCCCACTGCCCCTGCCCTCCACCCCTGGTAACTTGTCTCTGAATTTACATAATCTCTTATTTTCTTTCTGGTTACTATGGAGCTTAAATTTAACATCCTAAATCTGTAACAATCTTGTTGGCTTTGATACCAACTTAACAACATCAATAACATACAAAAACTCTGTTCTTATACCCTTCTGTCCCCCACCTTTATGTAGTTCTTGTCACAAGTTAAATATTTTTACATTATGAGTCCAAAATCACTGATTTATCATTACATTTTATGCATGTGCCTTTTAGATGCTGTAGGAAATAAAAAATACAATTGTACTGATATTTATATTTACCATGTACGTATAAATATAAATGCTTCATGTGGTTTCAGTCGATAGTCTAATGTCCTTTCCTTTCAACCTGTACAACTCCCTTTAGCATCCCTTGTAGGGCCCATCTGGTGGAGATAAAGTTCCTCAGCTTTTGTTTATCTGTAATTGTGTTAATTCCTCCCTCATTTTTGAAAGACAGTTTTGTCAGATATAGAATTCTTGGTTGGCGAATTTTGCTTTCAACATTTTAAATATGTCATCCCACTGCCTGCCTGCCTGTATGGTTTCTGATGAGAACTTAGCATTTAATCTATTGACATGACACCCTGCACATGACACATTGCTTCTCTCTGCAGCTTTCAGAATTTCTTCTTTATCTTTGGCATTGGACAGTTATTTTATAACATGTCCCTCTGGAATCTTGAGCCCCAGCAAACAGCCTCCAGCTCTCTCCCATCCCCCACCACCTTCAGGCCCCTCTCTTAGCCCTTCAGTGGCACCCCCCCACCAGGTTCTTCCCTGGCCAGTCCCCTCCCCCTCTTTCCACCATACCTGCCCCCTCCCCAGACCAGGGCTTCTGCACCCCACATATAAGTGCGAGAGGGCACCACAAATCCCCTGCCCCATCTCGGGTGCCCTGGGGCCCCCAGATCTGCTGTTCACCCGGCGCCCCCCACCACCACCACCACCCACCACAGAGGGAGCGGCTGCTCTCAGCGTGACCCGTGGGGAGGGGCCCATGTGGCCCAGGCACTGGGGTGAACCAGGACCCACCCAGACACCCCACCCACCCACTCACACACTTTGCTTCCTGTGTGCAGGGCGCCCTTCTTCTAGGGTCCCTCTGTTGTCTGAGGCCCAGCAGAGCCACCCCCAGGGCCCACCATCTCCCCCACAAACAGCGTCGCTGCTTTCCCCTCCTGGGGCCCGGGACAGACCTCACAGCACTGATCCGAGACCCTCCTCAGGCCTGGCGTATGGGTCTGGGGTGGGCACACAGCCAGGTCCTCCCAGCTCCAACCTCAGGGTCCAGGAACAGCCCTCCAATCCCTTCCCAGAGCCTCTGGCTTCCACAATGCCCTTGGTGGCCAATCAGACCCTCTTGGTGCGGCAGAGCAGGGTAGTTGTTGAACTCGTGCCCTTTTGATCAGCCCCCACAAGTCCCTGTTCTTTCTGGAATACACCATAGAACCCAGAACGCTCAGAAAACCAGTCGAGGCAGTCTGTCAAGCACAGCTGAAGCGGGGGATCCGACCCCTCCCGGGGGTGGAGGGGACAGGGGGCCTGGCTCCTGGCCAGTTGGAAGAAAACGACCACATGCAACCAACAATGAGGGCAAAAGAGAAGGGGTGAGGGCAAGAGGGGTAGGGAAGCCCCCTGAGATGAAATCAGGACACCAAGAAGGGCAGCTGGGTCAGGACTCAGCTATGCCGAGTGATAATCGGC
The DNA here is from genome assembly GCF_015220235.1 of Choloepus didactylus. Classification (NCBI taxonomy): domain Eukaryota; kingdom Metazoa; phylum Chordata; class Mammalia; order Pilosa; family Megalonychidae; genus Choloepus; species Choloepus didactylus. The sequence goes on along the minus strand of NC_051324.1, from coordinate 70,795,808 downwards.
GGAAACATTCCAGAAGGCCAGGCTCACTTCCCACCCCAGGGTGTCCTCCCCCTGGGGGCTGTACTCGAATTCATCTGACCAAGAGCGGCCTTGTGGAATGTAGCTTGTGAGGAGGGTTGCCAGATTTAGCAAGAAACCATATGGGACGCCTGGTTGTTTGAATTTCAGATCAACAAGTTTTTTTTAAGAAGTATGTCCCATGCACTATCTGGTCCATGCAATTATGCTGTTCAACTGCAATTTAAGTTTCACTGGGAGTCCTGTATTTTATCTGCAACACTATTTGTGAGGTCTGAGCAAGAGTCAGTGCAGACGGAGTAGCTGGGGAGTCGTCGGGGGGTCAGGAAGGACCAAGTGTCTGCAGCAGGGTACAGGGGAGAGGGCTGCTGAGCCTGGGGAGGGGGGTCCAAACCCCTTGGTCTCCAAAGTCTTATGGTGCATACGACCTTATGTGTTGCTGCGGTTTGACACTGCCAGCCCTAACGGCCACCTCCGCTGCTCTCTCTGCTTCAAACCAGAGGTTTGCAACCCTGGCATCACCCAAGAGCCTTCACAAAATTCCAACCCCTGGATCACCCCCAGAAACTCAGATTTAAATGTTCTGGCCTCAGGTGTGTAGTAGCTGCCCAGGTGATTCTCAGGTGCAGCCAGGGGTGAGAGCGGCTGCTGTAAACGGAGTTCTCCAAGCAGCTTTTAGCCATTTTGCATCCTGTCTGTTGGCCTTCTGGGGAGAGGATGTTCTCCAGCCCACTGTGTGCACAGAGAAAGGGGGACACAGACCTTTTTAGCCCCAGAGCCTCTCATCCAATGGAGTCTTTGGCAAAGGTCTAGTACGTAAAGCAGACCAAGAGCCGCCCTATGGAAACTGCTGTGAGTTATGTGCAGGTGCCCAGAGAGCCCTGCCAGGGACGAGGTGGGGGCAATGCAGACCCCAACAGGGACCCCTGGAAAGAAATGGAGTTCCCTCAGAGATGCAGACCCACCTGAAGGCACCCCCTACCTGCATTCCCCTTGGGATCCCACCCCCACTGGGCCTTCCTGCAGGGTAATAATGACTGTCTCTTCCACCTGCCCTGCCCACTGTGGTTCTGTTTTGTGGAGGGTCCTGGGGCTCTGCCCAGGCTCGGGGGCAAGGGAAGAGTGCCATGCTTCCCAGAGAGGCCCGCCATGCACAGTACCCGCAAGACTTCCTTCTCTGCCTTCGGGCCTCACCCTCACTGACCTCCAATCCAAGGTCACCAAGATTGCCCCCTCACTTGTCCCCTAAAGAGCTCCTGCAAGGGTCTCCAGCAGACAAAGCCAAGGGGCTTGGCTCTGTTCTCAGCACCCTTGGCCTCTGTAAGATTCATAGGGGACCATATGACAAATTGTTCAGCCGGGCCAGCTTTGAGGGGGATGGAGAAGTGGTTAACAGCTGCACCAGGACCACGGGGGCAAGTGGGTGGGCCCATATGGTCACTCAGGCTGTAGGACCAGGGACACGGCTGAACATCGTCCCTCCTCTCCTGGTTCTCCTTCCCGGCTCTTTCTTCACGGGCTCCTTCCTGATGCTTCTTTCTTCTGTCTGTCCCTTAAAAGTTAACATCCCCTAAGAGAATTCAATTAGAGTCGAGAAGCTGTCCTGGAGGTTACTCCTAAGCAAGCTTCACCTAGATATGCCAAATGGCCACAGTATGATAAGCCCAAATCAACACTTGTCCCAAAAACCTTAAAGAATACCTGGATCCCTAGCTGAGACTCTACAAAAGTTTCACTCACTAAGTTTATTCTTCAGAAACTTAAACCCTTTAGAGAACTCCTATGCAAGCTAAGTCCCCAAACCCAGAGACAACAGCCTCTTTAAGAACAACAACCAGATGCAGCCACCTTCCCCAAAATGTCGACACCCTTTTTCAATATGAACAAGTTAGGGTGCTCACTGCCTAGAAGACGAGGAAAGTGATTAAACTAGAGGAAGGGGTAGCAACAGACAAGGTAGAATTTAACAAAGGATGATGAATATTGAATCTTTATATAATTTTCTTTTTTCTTAGTTGCTAGGGTATTACAATAGTTAGAAGGAAAGAATTGAAATTGTGAAACTGTAACCCATAGCATCCTTTGAAATTTTTTCTATAGCTACTTGTTAAATTGTAATTTGAAAGCTATACCTTTTTGTATATATGTTATATTTCACAATAAGGAAATAACTGAAACTATGGTATTATAACTCATAATAACTTTGGAAATTTCCTATCTATCTACTTGTTAAATCATACTTCGAAAAATATTACTTTTTGTATTTATGTTATATTTCATAATAAGGAAATAACTGAAACTGTGGAATTATAACCTATAATATTCTTTCAAATTAGCTCACTAACTACTTATTAAATTGCACTTGGAAAGCTATCACTTTTATGTATATATGGTATATTCTACAATAAAAAAATAAGATAAAAAAAAAGTTAATGTCCCTGATGTGAGAATTAGATTAAGTTTAGCTTTCACACAGGGTGGGGGCAGTTCGGGGATTGGCAGAGGGTTAAGAAGCCAAGCTGTAATCGGCAGCCGGTCCCCCTGTTTATCTGCCCACTATCTTTGCCACGTGGAGACTTGGAGGTAGAGGTTCCTAAAATAGCTTCATAACTTGTTACCAAACTATCTCAGACTGGCTCTGCAGTTGAAGAACAAAGGAAAGAGGCCTGGGCATAACAATTATAGTCAGGGGTGGAGACTTTTTTCAATTGTTTCTTGTTTCAAATGTTTCAAATTCATGCAGGAGACATTTTGAATGTCTCAAATTTGCAGGCGCTAGTTAGGCCTGTGGAATAGAATGTAACCTCTGACGTATCCAGCCACTGGAGAAACGGGAGGGACTTGCGAGTTAGGCGTAGGGAATAAATAGTGCTGGGTCTATTTTTTGGCATGCCAACCGCCACACTTTGGTTGCGCACCTGTTCTTGCAAGATCGTGAATAAATTCTTTTCTTCTCCACAATCAGGGGAGCGTTTATTCCTTTTTAGGAATAGTGCTTGTTTCTCACACTGAGGAGCAAAGAACTCTCACTCAGTGTCGATGGGAATGCAAGATGGTGCAGCCACTTTGGAAGACAGTTTGGCAGTTTCTTACAAAGCTAAAGCTAGTCTTACCATGCAATCCAACCAGGCATTTACCCAAAGGAGTTGAAAACTGAGGCCCACACAAAAACCTGCACACAAATGTTTATAGCAGCTTTCTCTTCATTGCTCAAAATTGGAAGCAACCAAGATGTTTTTCAATAGGCGAATTGATAAACACACTGTGAATACATCCATACAATGGGATATTATTCAGCAATGAAAATAAATGAGCAATCCAGCCATGAAAAGACATGGAGGAAACTTAAGGGCATGTTGTTAAGTGAAAGAAGCCAGCCTGAAAAGGCTACATACCATATGATTCCAACTCTATGACATTCTGGAAAAGGCAAACTATAGTGACAGTAAAAAGATTCATGAGGGGTGGAAAAGATGAATAAGTGGAGCTCTGGAAATTTTTAGGGCAATAAAACTGTTCTGTACGATACTGTAATAGTGGATACATGACATGATGTGTTTGTCAAAACCCATAGAACTACACAACACGAAGAGTGAGCCCTCATGTGAACAATGGACTTCAGTTAATAGTGATGCGTCAATATAGGTTCATCAGTTGTGACAGTGTACCACACTCACACAAGATGTGAATCATAGGGGAAACTGCCTGCAGGAGGGGTAGGGAGAAGGGTATGTGGGGGCTCTCTGTACTTCCCATGCAAGTTTTCTGTAGTCCTAAGACTGCTCTAAAAAACAGTCTATTAAAAAAAAAAGGTTAATGTCCTCAGAATTGTGACCTAAGACCTTGTTTAATCACACTCTGTGCATTTCCTTTGGGAACTTTTACTTGGAAATTAAAAAAATTTTATTTTTTTGGTTTTGAAGAGTTAATAGATCCCAGAGTTCAAAATCAAATGCACTAAAAAAAAGAAAAATCAAATGTACTCATGAGAAGTGTCACTCCCACCCTATTACCATATTTCCTACCTTGTCTTACATAAAAGAGCACACCACACAGCCTGGTCTGCACCTTGCTTTTTATTTTTAACCTAATGATATGCCTTGGAAATCACTCCCTATCCGTTCATAGAAAGCGTCTTCATTCTTTTTCATGACCACGTAGTATTCCCTTAACCAGTTCCCTCTCAAAAGACCCCTGAATTGTTTCCAATCTTTTGTTATTTCAAAAATTAGTACTCACGTATACGCATCACTTAAAACACATACACGTGTATCTTTGTAGGAGTCGCGGCTCAATGGGCAAAGGCATTTGTACTTTGGAAAGGCATTGCCAAACGGTCTTACCGGGGGTCACACGATTGTGCACACCACACCCATCAGCAATGCACCTGCCTTGCTCCATTTCCGTCTAAGCCCATATTCATGAGACCAGGGGTCAGGACTTCAGCGTATCTTTTGGGGGGGGGGCACAATTCAACCCCCGACACAGAGCAGCTGCTGAGCGTCCCAACAGGCAAGGAAGACAGCCCTCCGGGGAGGCCCTTGTGCAACTAGTTGCATTTCTGGGTGGTCTTAGGGTGGGCTCTTTCTCTCAACTCCTCCCCTGCCCTTAAGATCTTCCCACAGACCCGGCGCCCAGCACATTATGCCTGACCATCGTGACAACCTTTTAAGCCCAAATCCTGTCTCACAGCAGCTTCCCCAGGGAATGGAGACTGAGATGGAGGTTTGCACACATACACACAGAAAAGATTTTCTGAGGAAGGCTCCTAGGAACAATGCTTGTCTGGGAGCAAGGGAAGCAGGTCTGAGCAGAAGGAGAAATTGAGTTGTGATGCTGTGGCAATGGAGCCTGCAGCCAGTCTCGCAGGGAGCACCTGATGGGAAACCCTTTCAATGATGTCCCACATCTAGACAGGGGGTGGCCATTCTGCCCTGCATTGACCTTGGGTGGGGCAGCTTCCTCCAGCTGAGGGCTCTCTGGAGAAGAAGGCAGCCACGGGTCACCTACAGCCCTGGCAGCTGGGGGTGGGTGCTTTGGATCACCTTCTCCAAGCTTCTGAGTAGTGGGTTAGCACTACTCAGACAAGTTGTTAAATCCTATAACATGGGAAAGTGTTGACATATCAACAACTCTCCTTATCCAACTTTGTGTTCTGCCCCCCTTGACCCAGCAACCCCAGATTCCAGGCCCATACTCCCCTAGCTCCTCTGGCATCATTGGCGGGGGCTAGCCCCTTTCCTGTCTAAGCTGGCCCAGCACTTCCCCAGTCGGGCTCTGCTGTGACTTAACCCTAGTTCTTGGTCTGGTACAGGAAGGGAAGTTGGAGAGATCCGGGGGTGGGAGCACATGCTGTCTTGCAAGAAAGAGTCGTTATCTTCAAGCAAGGAGGAAGCATTAACCTCTAACCAAGAAGAGGTGGCCACATCTGTGAGAGTCCAGAAGGCTCAAGGAGAATCTGGCACTTCAAGACTTTTGAGAGCAGCGACCCAGATATGCAGATGTCTCAAAGTCCCACTTCTCCCCAACCAGGGCCTCCTGGCACAGCTGACCTGCTGAGGTTATTAGAGCTGATCCTCAACCTTTTCCTGCCCCCAACTTCAGGAAGCGAGTTTCTTTGCATTCTGCCGAGGAGACCCTCTGGATTTTATGCTTGGCCTTTGGTTGGCGCATCATCACCCATCCACAGCCTTTCGCTGGCTTTCTCCCATGCATTGATTGCCCCCAATAGCAGCCATCTGATTCCATAATCCTTACAAGAACCACTTCCCCCAACCTCTCGCACATCTGAGATTTTATACCCACATGTGCATTTCCTTCCACAGGCATCCATCCCAGTTCACCACCAGTGAGTTTTACCAGTTGCTTGGCTACAGCTGGCCAGGGTCATCCATTTTCGACCTGCCACTGGTGATGGGGTCCTCGTTAGCCGGAAGTGATCCAGCTCCAAATCCCCATTTAGAGTCTGTGTTCCAGGACCTCTCCCAACACCAATTCTCTTCAGTGAGACTCGCCAGGAGACAGACTTTAAGACTGAGATCTGCATGTAGGGGTTTTTGGGGAGCGCTGTCAGGACAACAGCTGTGAGGGAGCAAGGTAAGCAGAATCGGGCAGAGGGAGGAGTTTAATGGTGACGATGCAACTGCAGCAGATGCCTCAGGGGAGGCCGTGAGGAGCTCTGAGGCCGGGATGGCCCTTCACAGAGCAGACGTCCCGCGTGGAGAGGGCCGGGCTTTGTCCCCCGGGGGAGGCACCTTCCTCCCGCCAAGGACAGTCTGAGGAGAGGGACACAGCATGAGACAGCAGCAGCCAACACTCAGCCACTGGGGTAAGCAGCGCCCCGGGGGGACCCAGCACCCATTCCTCACCATCGCTGTACAGGCGTATAAACCTCTGGGAAACAGACCGTGGGGAAACTACGGCATCGTGCAGCACAGAATAGGGGTCCGTCAGCTGGATGTTGATCCCTCCCTTGAGGAGGTGGCACTCGGCTCCTTGACTTCCTGTGGACTTGTTTTGAAGCTACTTTGCATACATGAGCCAACTTATTTGGGGTTCAATATCTGCCAAGTGAGACAGGCAGTCTCCTCAGGAACCTTCCAGAGCCTTCTGGAACTGGAACTCAAAGGCAGGGAGGTATCGCCACCTCCTGGGGAAAGGAAGGACTACAGCTCCCTGAGCCCCCAGAGCTGCTGGGTCCAACAGAAAGATGGTGTGAGCCCCACATGCGATTTAGAATTTTCTAGTTGCCCAGAGTAAAAAAGCAACAGGAAAGAGGTGAAACTGATTTCAATAATATATTTTATTTAAACCAATATATATAAATTATTGTTATTTCAAAATGATATAAAAATTATTATCATTTATATTATACATAATGATAAAATTTTATAAAAATTGTATCATTAGATCAATTATCTCATTTCAACAATCAATATAAATATTACTGAGAGATTTCATATTCTTTCTTTGTACTGGTGTATTATTTTACACTTAAGCACTTAAGCACATGGCAACCCAGACCAGCCACATTTCAAGTGCTCAAGAGCCATGTGTGATTAGGGGCTACCATATTGGACAGCGCAGAGCTGGAGGCTGAGGGCAGAGGAGAGAACAACAGTGTATGCATTTGTGTGTGTGTGTGTGCATGTGTGCATGTGGGTGTATGTGGGGTGAGAGTGGGTTGTGCGTGGGTGGAGTGTGTACACATGTGAGTGAGTTGAGTTGTGTATGGGTGTGTGCTTGTGGGGTGTGTACAGAGTGTGTGTGCATGTGGGTGGGTGTTTGTAGGGGGGGTGTGTGTGTGTGCGCACATTTGTGGAGTATGTGTGTGTTCTCTATATCTAGGAAAAATGGAGAGCTGGGGACCTGGAGAGACAGAGGTCCCAGAGAGTTGTTGATTGGCAATTGGGGCTACCGGGAGAAGTCATCTTGTTTTGTTCAATCATTTAACAAAAATCTATTGAGCACCTACTATGTGCCAGACCTGTCCTGGATGCTGGGATGCAAAGCATTTCCAATCCCATAGGAGAGGCAGGCGGGCAAACCCACGGTCACAATCCAGGGTAATAAATACAATGCTACCGTTATTAACAGGTGTGATGGTGAAGTTCATGTGTCAACTTGGCCATGCCATGGTGCCCAGTTGTTTGGTCAAGCAAGCACTGGCCTGATTGTCACTTGGAGGGTATTTTGTAGATTTAAATCGTCAGTCAGTTGATAGCATCTATAGCCCATTATGTCTACAATCAACTAAGGAGATGGCTTTCAATAATGATAGACAGCTCATCCAACCAGTTGAAGGCCTTAAAAGGAGAAGTGATAATTTCAGGGAGAAGGAGACTTTCCATCTCTACTTCAGCCAGCCAGCTTCTCCTGGGGAATTCATTGAAAACCTTCATCGGAGATACCAGCTTGCAACCTGCCCTATGGAATTCAGACTTGCTCACCCCATAGTCGTTGGGCCAATCCTTATAGCAAATCACTTAATATTTTCATTACATATATCTCCTGTTGGTTCTGTTCCCCTGGGGAACCTTGACTGATACGCCAGGTAAAAAGGTGGAAGAAGTGGTGGTGGTGGTGGGGGCACTTGGCAGACTTCCTTAATAAGAAGGCCCGAGCTAAGTCTCATAAGATGGAAAGGAGTTCTTTAGGTAAAAGCAGGTGTGTGGTGTGGAGGGGAGGAAGAAAACTCCAGGCAGATGGTGAAGCAAGTGCAAAGGACGAAGGCACCGGCAGGATGGGATCCTGAAAGTAAGGGGCCGAGGTTGGTGGCAGTGGTGGAAAATGGGGCAGGAGAAGGAGCAGAGGGTTTGCTTCAGGAAGGGTTGAGTCTGCCATTCTTTTGTGGACCACGGGGAGCCACAGGAAGACATTACGCTGAGAGCCTGAGGCTTGCGTTCATATTTCCAATCACCCTGGGAACACGGTGGCAGGTAGATGAGGCGGCCGGGGGTGTGACTAGACTACAGCCACAGCCTAGGCAAGATATGGGGATGCGCTAATAACCGCGGCGGGCGTCCATCAGCCTCTTCCGGTGTGCAGGCAGTGGGCAGAGCACTTTCCAATCCTTATGTCATGTGAACTCCCAGCAGCCCTGTGCAGTCAGTGTTATCGTTATTCCCATTTGCAGAAAGGACACAGGCTCAGAGAAGGCAAACGACTTGCCCAAGTTCAATGCTGAGCTTCAAACCCAGAACCCTCCGGCCCGGGAACCCACTCTTAGCCATTGTACCACCCCAGCTCCCCAGGGGAATTGGACACGAGAGCTATGAAGGGGCCTTTGATCGGGTGTGGAGCTTAAGGGTGGGGTGGGGGTTGCCAACTCTCAGGTGGCCAATGGGGCACCCAGGTAGGTGATACTGCCATCCACCAGGACAAGGACTCTGGGAGAAGGGACAGAAGGTGATGAGTCCAGTCTGTGGCACCCACGAGTCGGTGCTGAGTAGAGGGGTGTGCCATCTGGGAGTGGTCAGCGAATAGGGGGGCAAAGCTGACTAACAGCAGCCCTAATGTTCTAGAAGCAGGCCCAATGGACTCATCGGGCCTCTCCCTGAATCCATTGGAAGGAGGGAAGCAGCGTGAGCCAACCCTGGGCTCTCCCTTATTGCTCAGCCTTTCCACTGTTGCCCCAGTACAAAGTGCTTCGCAGATGGAATCTAAGCCCATCTTTGGGGTCAGGAGAAAAAGGGCTGAGGGCCGGCACATCCCGATCCTGATACTGACTGCACCCCCGACCTTGGGCAATCCCACAGGTTCTCTCAGGGCATCCAGGAAAGGTGGGGTGAGGCTCCAGAAGCAGTAAGGGTCCTTTGCACTGCAAAAGTCCAGGATTCTTGAACAGCTGTCCGTCAACTGGAAGCCCAGGCAGGGGTATATCTGCAGCCGGCCATGGGGGGTGGGGGTGTCTGCAGGGTAGCTTCTGTCCCTTGCCACCTTCCCAGCTGCAGCCCCCGGTGCTGAGACACCCTGGAGCCCCCAGACACCTGCTCCACCATAGAAGGAGCTCTCTGGGCTGGCCTGGATTTGCTGGCACAGCTAGGTTAGGAAAGGCCAAGCGGGCTGGGGGCAATGTGGGGCCTGGGCACTCCATGGGTCAGAGAAGCAGCCCCTGGCCCCACAAGATGGAAAGGAGGCAAGGCCTGCTTCCCCCCAGATCGGCTCCCTCTGCAGCCGGCTGTGCTGCCCCCTAGCAAGGGGCATGGTCAGGCCAGCTCAGTTCCTTGCAGGTTCATTTATGAATAAGTGAAATTCCCCGAGAAGCCTCGGTATGACCCATGAAGAGCTGGGTGTTGGGGCCATTGGGGAAGTAAGGGTGTTTTTCCCTCCTTCCTACCCCCACAACAATTATGAAAAGGAAAAACTAAGCAGACACTGCCATCCATCCTGGCCCCATCAGCCAGCCTGGGCACACAGAGATTGTGGCTGGGGGCTCTGGGCCTGGGAAGGAGTCAGGCCTCAAACCTTGCCCGGATATCCCTGGTCTGAGCGAGGTCACTGAAGGGCACCATGGGGTGGGGAGGAGTTTACTGACCCCCACCCCCCCACCTTAAAATGACTTAGATGCAGCTGTAATTGGGGAAAGTTGAAAAGTTTGGAGACACACAGTCAGGGAGGGACCAGGGACCTTTTCCCCTCCACGCCGAGCTTCGACTTGTTAGGTGTGTGGAGGTGGGGTGGTGGGGATGACACTGACCACATGGAGACAGAGAAATCTCAGGGCTCTGACACCCACCAATATGCCAATATGCCACATTACTGAGTGCCAACGCAGAGCCAGGCTCTGTCCCAGGCATCAACTTGACACACTGGAAAATGACTGGTCCATGTGTTCAAAAGGAGCTCAGTCCACTGAGGCGAGAGCAGCACTTGAACTCAAGGGCTGTTATCCACAACCTGGCAGGTTCCCAGAGGTGGGCGTGGGGGCACAGTGTGGTATGGTGCATCACAGAAAGGGGATCACCCTCCCTCCCTCACAGGGTTGGTGTGAGACCAGGGAAACTAATCTATGTCAAGCATTTCTTGTAGTACCTGGCACGAATGTATAGCTCAATAAATGGTAGCTCTTATCAGCTGTCATTACAAGAAGCCCATTTTACCGAGCAATTACGGAGGAAAGGACATTATTTTTATATTAAAACAAACACATTTGGATTTTTGACAAAAGATGTCTGGGCCCGCACTGCCAGGCCATTCAGCCTATTTGCCCACCACCCACCACCCTTCCTCTGTGGCACACATGGATGCATGATATCTCCTCTGCAATCAGAAGCTCCTTAGAGGGAAATCTGGAGGAACCAGAAAAGCCCCTGTGCTTGGAGTTGGGGGATCTGGGTTCCAATCTTGGTGTTGCTGGTTATTAGCTTGTGACCTCAGGCATTGAATTCCTTGGGCTCCCTTTTCTCATTGGTAAAATAGGGTTAACTACATCTATATGCAAGATGGTGATAACAAGTATGATAATATATGTGAAAGTCCCTAACACAGTCGTAAGAACATGCACAATGCCCAGATGACAATGACTATGCTTCATGCAGCCTGAGTACATAAGAAGTTTTGGGCTGAGTACTTATGCGATATTGATGTATTGGGCTTGGGATGGTTGTCAATGGACCAGATCTTAGAAAACTCATGTACTCAAGTTATAAAAAACAAACAAACAAACTGGGGCTAAGTGCGCTGAAGGGGAGTTAGGAATCTCTGCTCTAAGGACACTGTTCCTCACCCTCTCTTTTGTCCCCATAAAGACTTGGGAGGCTTACCAGCAGTAATCTAGAAGCTTCTGTTCCACCTGTCATGCCCCTTTAGCCCTTTGTCTCCTTGCCCTGGGTTATAACTTTTCTGAGTGTAGTTCTGTTCCCCAGCATCCTGTACACTACCCAAAGGGAAGTATCCTGCCTTTTTGAAGAACCTAAATACTGTAATATACCATCCTACTAATCTGTCATTGATGATCTTGCAAAAAATGTGGAATACAATGATTTTAACTGAGAAAGGTTAGGGCTGTATTTTGAGTATTCTTAATGTCCTTTTAACAACCTACTATGAATCTGTCCTCTGAGAACATATCTAAATTTTTTGGAACTTAGGTGATGCATTAAATTAGTATAATTAGTTTTTCTATTTTAACATGGCAATATGGACAGACCAGGAACAAGTCAGTTCTGCCAATCTAAAATTTTTGTCTAGGCAGGATGTTTTGAAATGTAGTAATGGTTAGGCTTTATTAAGCAAGCTATATGCCAGGCACTGTTCTATCTCATTTAATCCTTCCAATTGACTGATGAGACAGTTACCATTATCATCATCCATATTTTACAGATGAGAAAATTAAGGTGAAAAGAAGTTTATCAGCTTGCCTACCTTTACACATTAGTAAATGGCAGTGCCCCAAATTGGAATTTACAGCTCCCACTATTGACTACCTTCCGTGCTGCCTCTTGCCAGACATACTAAATCTTGAGGAGTTTTGAACTCATCTCAATGGTTCTAAAGCCAAACAACTGGAGCCACTGATACTTGCATCTCTTTCTGATTTTCTCTGGGCCCCCTTCACCAGCTCTCCAGGACCGGTCTCTCAGGGTCACGGCCTTCCAAGCTTTTCTTGAAATCCCCTAATAAACCCAATACACTCTGGATACACTCTACATATCTATTATAGCCTTGCTTACAAGCTGCCTTGGAGTTGCTTTTTAGCTATTTATGGTATATTTGTTTTGCCTCCGCAACCTGACTGTAAACACCGAGAGGACAGGACAGTGTTTCTCCTTGTTCCTAGCAGGACCTAGGACAGGGCTGGAGACGCCGAGGGAGTTCATTAAATGTTGTTGACAGACTCTCCACGGTCCTCCCGCCCCCCCTCGGCCACTCCCCTTTCCCTCGGTGACCCTCCTCCGGGGTCACCACCGCTACCCTCTCCATCGCTTTTCCCTCCGGCCCCGCCCCCCCGAGGATTCCATCCTTCCTACACCCCCCCCCCCCCGCAACAGCATCTCCAGCGTCCCCTAGCGACCAGGCGGTCGCTCCTAGCAACCGCATCTCGGTTCCCTGACGACGGCGGCACGTAGGGTCACGTCAGCGCGCCGTAGCCCCGCCTCCGGCGCCCGCTGGCCCCGCCCCCTATGCCTCGTTCGCCGCCGCCGCTGCCGCCGCCGCCCGAGACTCGCGCAGAGCAGTTATGGCGGATCCCGCAGCCCCCGCGCCTGTAGCTCCAGCTGCCGCCCAGGCCCCGGCCCCGGCCCCGGAGGCGGCCCCAGCCGCGGACGCTGCCCCCGCCCCGGATTCGGCCTCCGGGCGGTCCTCGGACTCCGGCCCCGAAGCCGGCTCGCAGCGCCTGCTGTTCTCTCACGACCTGGTGTCGGGCCGTTACCGCGGCTCGGTGCACTTCGGGCTGGTGCGCCTCATCCATGGCGAGGACTCGGACTCGGAGGGCGAGGAGGAGGGCCGCGGGAGCTCGGGGTGCTCGGAGGCCGGCGGCGCCGGCCACGAGGAGGGCCGGGCCAGCCCGCTGCGCCGCGGCTACGTGCGCGTCCAGTGGTACCCGGAGGGCGTCAAGCAGCATGTGAAGGAGACCAAGGTGCGGGCTGGGGGCGACCGGCGGGGAGAGCGAGGCGTGGCGGCCGGGGTGGGGTGCGGCAAGGCGGCGCGGAGGACGCGGGGGTCGTCTCCGGCTGCTGGGGGCCCAGGGGGCCGCTGGCTGGGGGTCGCGGGAGGCAGGGGCTAGAGCCCTAGGCCTTGGCAGGGTAGGTGTGCCAGGCGCTGTCCGGAATGGTGCAGCTGCAGTGGGCCTAGGGGGCAGGACAAGCCTCAGCAAAGGGTACGGAGGCTCCGGTGCAGTGAGCCAGTGCAAAGTCATTGCACCAGCCCGGGGAGCACGCGCCATCTCTGTGCTGTGCTGGCCTGGGACGGGCCCTGGGCTTCCCGACTGGAAGGGGACTTTCACACCGTGCGGTGCTGCGGTGGCGGCCGCAAGAGCAGAGACGGGGACGAACTGCAGGGGGGACTCCTCAGGCTCTCGGGCGCGTTCAGCATTACACCAGTGCGGCGTTTTGCTGACCCCCAAGGAGCTACCTACCGCATTGTGCATCCAAAAGGGAGGCCGTGCGGTGTCGGTGCGGGGAGAGCTTGTGGGCGTTCCAAAGCAAAGATCCAGGGGGAAATCTCGGCCGATAGAAAAACCGGCGAAGTTCATTAGATTACAGAATTCACGGATTCGTTCTGGTGAAGAAATTCAGAGCTGTTTTTGGTTGACCTTACTGCCTTATTTAATCGCTGAGGGGAACTTTGGGAGTAAAATCATTAGCGATCAGAGCCTCGCTGTTAATATACTGGGGGAGAATGTGACAGCTGCCCCGTGGATTGACGACTTCTGAGTGCATTTGCACTTCTTGAGAAAAATGCTACAGAGAGCCACCAATTTGGAAACCTGGAGGGTTTTTCTGGCCCAGGGGCTGTTAGGCAGACATCATATGTTATTGTGGTGAGGCTGGTGAATTTAGCAGTTTTACAAACGAAAGGGATTATCACCGAAAGCCAGAAACCTTGAACCAAGGTTGGTCTGGTGGCTTTTTGTGTCTTGTTTTTCTGAGAGTGAATTCCTATCAGTGATTCACACACACACACAAACACACACCCTATATCTTATGCTCCTTCTGCCTCTCCTCCTTCCCTCGCCCTTCAGGAAGACATTTCTAAGCAGGAATCAGCCGGAGCCATTGGGGCTGCCCAGGATGCAGAGAGGTCTGATTTCGGGGGAGGGCACTTTAGAAGTTAGTCTGGGTTTCTCTCACTCTGGGAGACAAAGGAGACAGAGGAACAGGGCTCATGCCACACTACAAAGGGGGTCTGCAACGAAGGCTCCCGGCAGGCAGAGAGGCCCCACTCCCGGGAAGAGCCTGTGATCCATTTCCCGGTGGCAGAAGTGAATGCTGCTACCAACAGGGTCTTTTTCTTGCTAGCGCGGATCTCCAGACTCACAAATCCACACCCATGACCCCCAGGTTCCCCTCAGAAAAATGCAAATCAGGCGATAGTTTCTCAGATGCAGAAAGGAAATTTTGAGTTCATTTACAAAAGTATTTGGAAAATAATACTTTCTGCCATGGAATGCTTGTTAAAAACCACCACCAGTATTGCTATGTCGGGAGGAAGGGTTGCTGCTTTATATACTGTGTTTGTGCATTGTCCTCCTAGCACATGGTGGCTGGTGTCTTTCTGTGAGTTTAAAGACAAGTGTTTCCTCCAACCGTCTTCTCTAGGGGTCTGTGACTTCTGGAACGCAACTCACTTTGACTCTTGCTTTCTGAGTGCGGTGGCCGCCTGCTCTGGGAGTCCGATGGAGGCCGGCCCAGCCTGCTGGTGGACCCTGTGGTGTTTATCAGTTGTCATTCCTGCCCATCTCGACTTTGGTGGTTAACTTTGTTTGCGGCTGTGTTCAGTCTGCCTCCTCCACCGTGTATAATTATACAACGTTTGACTTAAAATACTTATATTGAAGCTAAATAGGAAATGACTTGGATATATTTGAAGCTGCCCTCTTCTGACTTTGTGTTTGTGGCAGTGCTTCTGTGGCTCGGGCCGTGATGTTTCTTTGCTATTGTAGTTTCTGTGCTTCTGGGCTTAGCAAAGGCCAGGGCTTGTGGAAGTTACAAGAAAAGGCTGGATTGCAGTGCCCACCTATGGTGGCAGAACCCAGTTCTTCTTCTTTCAGGACTTGAGACTAAGTTTATTTGGGGAAGGGGGTGGGGACTTTTATTCTTCCAGAAGTTTATACCTGATGGGTGGTTCCCAGCCACCATGACAGATGACCCTGGTTAGCTGAACAGCTTTCCTGCTCTGCTTCTGGCCACTGACTGAGGTGGCAGGGTGGGTCCTGGGATGTTGCAGCAGGATAGTTTAGGGAGGTTTTCCTTCTCACCTCCCACTCCTTGTAAATTCCCTGGAGGCGACAGGGTGAGGTAAAGGAAGGCTCATTCGACCAAGACGGATCCCTCCTCCGTGGCTTAGCTGGTTATGAAATTGGAGAACTCAATTATTGATGGAATAATGCAGTGACAGTCTTGGGAAACTTTTTTTTTTAAAGCTGCCACCTCGTACAATTTTTTTAAATAGTGTCCATTTCGTGTGGAGTCCTTAGTAGGCTATAGGTATTTTTGTAGTTTCATGATAATTTGGAGAGCAGTGAGTAAAGGTTTAATATTGGTCTCTTAATTTCTTTTAAGTGTTTAATGAACAATTTCACAAGAAGGGATGATACGACTGGGCAGTCCTCCCCTTTCCCTGCCACCTCCATGAAAATTATCCGCAGAAATATAATACATTCTTCCCTGAAACTGCAGAATTTATGGCCCAGTTTCTGAGGCTTCCGGCAGCCAAAGTTAAGCTTCTTTAGGACTTGAAAGAATTAGGCGGCCAGTGCCCCTTATATGTGCCTTCTTTTCCTCAATTTTTTGACCCCTTTATTCACTTGAAACTTCCCGTCTCACCTCTGATCTCCTGTGTGGAGCTCACCCCTTCCCCATCAGTGGGCAGCCGTTCAGTAAAATTGTGGAATAAAGCCAAATGCTGGCCATCCCTAAAGCCTTCTTGAATCCTGGCCGGACATGGTGGTTCTCTCTGGCCCCCACCTGTCATGCACGGTGGGACAGGATGGTCCCCTGTAAAGGAGAGAGTGGGACCGGACCGCTGCCTGGCAGTTCAAGTTCACCTTTCCTTTTGGAGGCCTCCTGTTGAGGCTTGACCTTTCTTTTGCTTTCCCACCTTCCTGTGCATTTGCCTTTTGCTTTAAGTTGCCACAGCATTTGGGGTCTCGCCTGGTTTGAGACTTAATGACACTAAAGTAAAGCTGTCTGTCTGTGATCAGCCTGCTCTGTGAGGGTGTGAGGCTGTGTGTGTGTGTGAGTGACTGTGTGAAGCACCCCTGATGACAGGTCCCTCAGGGATTGGCTTTTCAGTTTATTTTTGGCTCCCACTCAGGCCAGCATCTCCATGGGGAAAGCTCTAGGTGGAGCATCAGGCATGTGAAGTTCGCCTCTCTTGTCCAGGTGCTGGGCCCATTAAATGCAGTCATTCTTAGTGATGTAATAGGAAGAAGTTATGTAAGGTTAACCAAGATGTGGGACTCAGTGCATCTAATTGCATTTTATCCAGATAGGATAACAGCTCTTTTAGACTCTAAAAGCTGTTTTGTGATTTATTCTTTGTCCCTCGGCTGTCCCCCTTCTAACTCCTGGGCCTCAGTGCTTTCACAGTGCCCCTGGTGGGCAGCCGCCTGACGCAAGGGCACTTTGACCAAAGCCAGCTGTCTTCTGAGGGGTGTGTGTTTGTGTAACGTGTCTGATCAGAAGTCAGAACCCTCAGATGCTCCTCCTGGCTGTCAAGTACTCTAAATGACCTTGGCCAAGTCACTGCCTCATTTTCTCTCTCTGCAATGAAATACGGAATTCTTTCTTTCTAGTTCCTGAACTGAGCCTGCACAGTTGGAATAACCCCCAGGGTCGTGCCTGGGATGGCAGCTTTGTTATTAGCAGACAGCACTGTGTGGTAGGGTAGAGGGTGCCAGCTCCATCCATCCCTTCAGGAAACCTCTTCTGGGCATCACAGGGTGCTGCTACACCAAAGTGGCGCCTTGGAAAGCAAAATGTACAACAGGAGTGTTTTTTTCAGTGGCATAGGAATTCCCAACTGACCATGTTGTTGCTTGTGACCAGGTGGATTTCAGATTTATTTTTATAGGTTTCTTCTTTATTAAGTCTCTTTATAACTATTCATGAATGTCACTCGTCTGTACTTTATAAGAAATTCAGTAATGCACATTTAAAGTAACACCTGCTGAAGAATGGGGGTAGAATGAATATATATATATGAATGTATGTGTGCATGTCTGTCTGTTTTCAGAATCAAGAAGACAACTTTTGAAATTCCCAAAAGACAGATACTGAGATGATGAATTACAAGGATGGTGGACTGTTGCTTTTGCATGTGCAGATAGGAATGAGAACACACGTGACAGTGTTGACTCCGTGCCCGCACTCCCAAGTGCTGGATGTGAATACTCACTCCTTAAGTGTGCGTTACTCACTACAGCCCTGCGAGTTAGGTGCTATTATTATCCTATTTCAGAGGGGAGAACTGAGGAACAGACAGGTTAAGTAACCTGCCCAATGTCACATGCTGAAAAGGGGAGGAACCTCATTACAAATGAAGTGGATATATTGTTTGTTCTCCCCTGAGAATGTTTAAGTAACGGATTCACAGGTCATTACTAGACCAGAGTGCCCTGCTCAGACGTGGTCACAGGCCCTGGGTTGGCACTGATCATTCAGTGTTTAGACAGTTGAAAGTCTTGGTAGAATGGAGGCAACCACAGGTGAAGAGTGGAAGGAGCAGCGGGTGGGCCGGTTGGGAGTTGTACCAGGGGGGCAGGAGGAGGGCAGCATGGGTAGGGCTTAGTATGGACGAAATACTACATTGGCGCTGTACTTCTGCCATTCCCCATTTTTCATTCTGTGGCCTCTCAGCCATTCTCAGAACAACTGTGAAAAACACATTGTATTTCCAGAGAACCTTTGAATGCCCCTAGATGTTGAATGAAAGCCACCTCTGTAGGCTGAGTCATTCCAACACCAGTTTTCTTTCCCACCTCCATCTCCTAGAGCAAAACGAGCACAATCCGTCTGTTCCCTCTCAGAAGTGGCCGTCCGAGGAAATCCAGCTTGACCTGCAGCCCCCAGAAACCTCCGGCCCCCTCCCTGGCTGCTCCTGTCCTTCTGCTGGGAATGCTGAGTCAGGAACCAGGCTTAGGAAGGATCCCTCGGAGAGAGGCTCAAGGCCTCCTCCTTGCCAGCTCCCTTTCCTGTCAGTTTTCTTATTTTATTTATTGTATTTTATTTTGTTCATGTGTCCGTCTTTGCTTAAAGTCAGTGAATTTCTAGGCCAGATTCAGGTATCTGAAGTAGTTATATTGTCCTGATCCATGGTATGCTGCAAACACATTCTGGAGCAAACTGGAAATAACATCTAAAGATAGGCTTAGACACTCTCGTTCACTAAGTTAAGATGCTCCCTTTCTCTGGGAGCACGGCTGAGGCACACCTGGCTACTGGGCCACCATTCACAGGTATAGCCAAGAAAACGGTACAGAGCACCCAAAACAAGAGCCACCAGTCCACCCCGTGTCACAGTACAGGCCTCCCAATTCAAATCACCTGTACTCAAAGGTAAATTTACAAAACCTCTAGAAGAGGCATGTGCTGTCACAGCTGGGATCACTGCCCTTGGTAAGCAGGCATCTGCACGAGCCTGTGTCACACTGAAGACACATCGAAAAAGACTTTGTCATTTGTTAGTCCACTGAGAGCAGCAGTAAGTCCAATATCTGTTGAAATGTTTTGTGCGAATAGATTCTTGTCTACCTCTGGAAGTTGGCTAGTTTTTCTGGTTAAGATGTTGAAGTTCAGTTTTCCTTGATAGGCTCACCTGGTCCACGATTTTCCCTCTTGGGCATTATGCTCCTGCCTCCCGACCGGTGCCACCCACCTCCTTTGCCAGAACTCATGGACGCAGCCGTCTCTCAACCTTCAGTTTGGCCTGGGCCTTTCTCCCTGGTTCGGCTGTTGCTCTCCGGGTGTTTCTGCCCAGGACATTCAAGGTCTTTCTGTCCCTGCCCATCCCATGTCATTGTCACCCGCGCTTTTCTCTTTTTCATTTTCCTGCTCTTTCCAGAGGAACTTTTCTCTGCTGTTTTTCTTGTTTTACTCATGGGACTCATGGAATCCAATGGAACTTGTAGAGCCAGCACTTTGAAGAAAGACAAGTGCTACAGAGTGTGACGTGAATTGCCGTGACAGCAGTGCTGGGCCTGGGCTCAGTGCCTGGCGGGGCGGTTTCTGTGACGAATGGCTTCTCTGAAAGTGCCGTCCTGCAGCTGTGACCTGGGAGGGCATGACTTGTGCTCCTGTCCCCTTCCCGGTGCTTAGCCTGTAATTTAAACGGCTAACTGAAAGGGGAAAGGTCACAGTCAGGTACCTGTATAAAGGGCTTTCCAGTTTGCAAGCGCTGTCCTGTGACTTCACTGGGTTTTTGTGTTTTTAACCATAACTGCTGCTGCATCATCTGCTTTTGCATCTCTTAGTGAGCGGGAATGTGAATTCAGAACTGCTTCTGTTCTGACATTCAGCCAGCCTCCCAGAGCGCCATCAGGGACCTCCTGCCATATGTGTGGTTACAGACAGGGAAGAGCAAATTGCTTACCGGAATTTTTTATAGTTCAGAATAAAATTGAATCATGTTAATGGATAACCCTCTGGATTTATCTACTGCAAGGTTATTTGCTCTTGTTTTGCTCTTTAGCTACACTCTGCAGTTGAGAATTTAATGTCTTTCGACCCATGACTGTCCTGGGTGGATCCTTTGATCGCTTTCATTCCACTCACCCAGAGCCCCAGCTAGACACAGGTATACAGTTTTCCCATGAAGCTGGATTGCGAAAAGCAAATAATTTATGTATGTATATTTTATGTTATAATTTAAATTTATTATTTAAATATTGCAAGCAAACAATATAACATTCAGAAGTATTCAGTTGGGCAGTAAGTACTGGAATGGATGTCCTTTTTGGTTTAAATCTGGTTGGTTATTTGGCGAGGGACTTACGGTTTGTTTGCATATTTTGAGAGACCCCAGTATTTAATAGTCTGCCGGTAAGTCAAAGAAATAAGACACCAGAGCACTCTTTAAATTGATAGCATTGCTATATCTGATAATGATTCTGAGTATGACAATTCAAAATAAAACATTAAGATACGAGTCATACTTTAAAAAAAAAAAGGCAGTCAGTCCTACTTGACAATTAAATGGAAACTCTCAACTAGCGCTGAGGAGAGGCTTCCTGCAGTCACCCTTAAAAATCCTTCATTTGCATCCTGCAAGCGAGAGCTGGTCTTTCACACCAGCAGCTCTGTTGATGTTTTTCATCATCAGGGTTTTAATTTTGCTCCTTTTTGTGGGAGCTGCTGCTGTGATGAGGGCTGACGGGCCCCCTTAAGTGTAGATAAGAAGGTATAGAGACACAAATACATGGCTCTGTGTGACTTCTGGAAGCATCAAGGCTTGACATATTGCAGTGCAGAAAGCATCCCATATTTGTCGGCTCTGCCTGTTTAATTACTTAAGGGATTTTGAGGGCCCTGAAGGTTGATGACATCATCTTTAAGCTAAGGAAGGAAGAGCATCTCTCTCTACCCTCAGCGTGCTTTGGGGGCCTCCGACTACCCGACTGGTGGAAATGGATGACTGTCTCCGTTTCCTTACTATATGCTCACCCCTTAGCCTTTCTCCCTCCGGCTTCTCACACCTCTGGCTGTGACCGGCTCTCCTGAAGGTCACAAATGACCAATGAATTCTTGGTCACTGCATCTGCTGACATTCTCTTGGTCCTCGTCCTCATTTGGACCCATCAGCCTTGTTTAACAAGGTCAATCATGCCCTGTTGGTGGAAACTTCCCTTGGCTTCCGTTACTTCAGACTGTACCGAATGTTTTTCCCTCTTTCGCCTTTTGCCTTCTTCTTCTTGCCCCTAAATGTGAGACTTTCCAAAGACCTGGCCCCTCTCTCCCCCTTCTCTTCTCACCACTCCCTCCCTGTCTTCTCTTCAGCCATCTCATCCACACCCTGAGCTGCAGCTTGTACCCATATTTAGATGACTCGCAGCACCTCCCGTTTCCACCTGCTTGCCTGATAGCTCCATCACGTCATCTAGAACCTCAGACTTTGCGGGTATAAAATCTTATGATTGCGACAGCCTCCCACCCCCAAGGGTGGAGGTTTTTTGTTTTACCTTTTTCTTCTTGTGGCTCAAAACAACTCTTACTTATTATCTCACAGTCTCCATGGGGTCCAGGCTTGACCTGGCTGGGTCCTCAACTCAGGCTCCCAGGCTGCTGTCAAGGTGGGCTGGGGCCTCCTCTGAGGTGCACCTACTCTCTCAGGCTCAGGTGCGTGCGGGCAGAATTAAAGTCCTCATAGCCGTGGAACACCCACCATCTTGCTTCTTCAAGGCCAGCAGGAGAGAGTCTCTGCTGTCTCTTTTAAAGGGCTCACCTGGGCTCACCTGGTTAGTTTCTCTACTTATGAAAAACTTTTACAAGTTGGAAGACTAGGACAGTGATTTCTACCTACCAACCACTATGAGTCGGCAGTTAACATTCCACCATGTTTGCTTTATCTACATATATATGTGTATGTCTTTGAGAGGTAAACATTATCTTTTCCTGAGCCATTTGTAAGTTAATAGCAGACATTGTGGCACTCCAACCCTAAATATGTAAGCTTGCATCTCCTAAAAATAAGAACATTTGGGATCAGTTTTAATTTAACTTCTTTGGCCTCCCATTCTAATTCATCATCAGCCCTTTGTTTGGAATGCCTCTTGCATACTTTGCCTGTGTTTCCCTTCTGCAGCGCTGGTTTGCCCTCCCATGGCCCCCTGCCTGGGCTGGCTTGGCCTTCTCCCAGGTCTTCCTGCTTCTAGATCTTCCATCGGCCCAGCATATGCCAGCCACCACAGGCTGACCCTCCTCGGTCACTGCTCAGAGCGCATCAGGACCCAGCCTCTTACTGTGCCTTAGTTTGTCCCCGGGCCCTCTCCCCTGTGTTTCGAGCTTTGTTTCCTGCTTTCTCAGTGGACACCTGCCCACCTGGACTACTTTCCCCAGGTCGCGCATGTTCTTCTGGCCTCTGAAGCCCCTTGGCGCTGAGACAACACACACGGGCGTCTCTCTGGTTTGGAAGCTCCTTGAGAAACAAGCACAGGGACTCCTAAAGCTTGTATTTGGAGCAGCTCACATGTAGATTCTTGGGAAATATTTGAACGAGTGGCTGGAGTGCTCCGTTCCGCTTATCCCACTTACCTACCAAAGAATATTCTTTGTGTTTGTCCACGTGCCTCATGGGGCTGAGTGGGCCCCTGGCCAGCTGACACCCCCAGGCCACTGCTCCCAGGGTACTAGGTAGGTTGACTTCGTAATTTATTGCCCAAACGGGACCCTTGTGAGAACACTATGAATAATTGCTCCAGGCCTGGGCGGACGGGTCTCCTGGTACCAGGTGGAGCAGGTTAATCAGAGTCTGCCCCGCTGTAGCCACTGTTTCAGCAGCTTCCGTCCCGAAGCTCGCCCAAGCAGAGTGTGTGCCCAGTGGGTGAGGACCTGTGAGTAACCGGCACGCTGGGGTTAAATCCCAGCAGAAACTGAGACCCTCTCCTGGCCACAGGGCTCCCCCGGAGCCCGGGCAGTGATGAGACTGGGAGGGTCGGCCTTTGAGGCCGGTGACATCTCCCTGGTCGCTGCTACTCTGGGTTACCACCAGGTTCCCAGACCCGGCAACCCCGCATGGTTTGGGAAAAGCACCAGCTTAATTTTCAGAAGCCACCTGAGTTCTGGGGTGCCTAGTAACACCCAGACCTTGGTGGGACCACCCACCCTCTCTGGACTCCTCCCCCTCAGCTTGTCACACCTGGCCACTGCTCCCAGGGCTGTGGTGCACCTGACAGCCAGGAACCCCACCCGCGTGCCAGTTCCGTGAATGGTGGGCAGCTCTGCCGTCACCTTCGGGGCATGGTTGGGTTCTGCAGCAAAAGAAGGCTAAGCCCCTGCACGAGCACCAGGCTTGTCACCTGGGCTCTGTGCTCTGCCTGCAGCCGGAGCCCGGGGAGGGCCCTGGGGCAGCCCCTTCCAGCACGTAGGCCAGGCCCGGTGCTTGGACAGCAGCGGCATCAGCTGGGTAGAAAGCCTGTCACCAGCTCTGCTCAGCAGGGGTGGCGGCAAGGAGAGCATGAACCCAGGAAATCCAGACCAGCATGGCCTCACCTGGGGCTCCTGCTAAATGCAAGTTACTCTGATTCAGTGGGTCTGGGGTGGACCAGGGGTCTGCCTTTCTAATGTGCTCCCAGGTGCTGCTGTGGTCCTCGACCACCCTCTGAGTTGCACTGATACAGGAGTCCTTCAGAAACCCCGTGGACGTCAGTAGGTTCGGGTTCGTAGCCCCCAAATTTAAGCATGAGACCGACCTGAGGTTTTTGTCTTCCCTTTGCTTACTCTTCTAGTGTCAGTGTTGATGAACCAGAAACTGTCAAAAGGTTGGCCCCAGGAGGGGGAGAGCTGGGTGGACCCGTGCTCGGGCAGCCCTTCAGCCCCTGGCCCTCATCACCTCCTTCTTGTCAGAGAGATCTGCTTCCTCCTCCCCTCCCCACTGTCTACTGACACAATCGTTAAGAAGTTTCATTGGATTTCCCTTCTCTTTAGAATGAAAATATGATCGTTGTTATGAGTAAAATGCCTCTAGTCGAAGAGGATATGATTTTTCAGCATTTAATGAAAATTGCTTTCCTTTATCCAGCGCTGTCTCAGTGGATTGCCTGCTATGTGCCAGGCAGAATAATGCAAGCTTTGCATATGTTATCTTAGTCTTTCCTTAAAGTAGCCTGTATCTCCATTTTCAAGAGGAAGAAGCTGAAACCCAGAGAATGCCTGTCATTCGCCCAAGGTCATGCAGCCAGAGTGTGGCAGAGGTGGGCTCGAGCAGGCCTGCTGTGCCAAAGCACAGACCCTTCCCACCTTTCCATGGGCTGCACGGCTGCCCCCTCACCAGGAGAGGGGGTCTGTGGGGACTACAGAGGTGCTCCACTTGCCCCCCAACCAAGGCCCTGCCCTCCAGGTTAGGGTAAAGGGCCACGTGGGCTTTGCAGGCTTTACTGTTCTGTCACAGCTACTCAGCTTTTGCAGTTGTGGCACAGAAGCAGCCGTAGAAAATAAGCAAACAAATGGGTATGGCTGTGTTCCAGTGAAATTTTATTTTAAAAAATAGTAAGTGAAGGCTGGATGTAAATTTTCTGGTAGCCACATTTTTAAAAATTAAGAGAAATAGGTGGAATTAATTTTAAGAATATATAATTATAATTACAATATATCCAAAATATATCAGTACATGATCAATATAAAACTCAGTGAGATATTTGACACTCCTTTTTCCATACCAAGTCTTCAAAATCTGGTGTGTGTTTGAACTCAGAGCACATCACTGGCCACATTACAAGCGCTCAGTGGCCACGGGGCTCACGGCTGCTGCACCCGAGAGCACTGCTCCAGAAACGTAGTCTGGTGGGAGAGAGAAGCATCTCTCCACCCCCTTCCTCAGCATCACTCTCTTCATGGTGCCTAGCACCAGCTGGGATTGTATTGTGTTTCCTTGTTTCCTGTCTCTCCCGCCAAAAGGAAAGAGGAGGACAGAAGCCCTCATTCACTGCTCAGTCCTCAGTGCCTAGAACAGTGACCGGCCCGAAGTAGGTGCTCATGAGGTTTGTTTAATGAGCAAATGAGTCAGTACACGTGAGGCAGAAAGTGCCCAGCTCCGTCTGGAGGGTATAGTCAAAATTCTGAGAGAGTTTGGAGGTAGCTTTCAAGTGAGCCCCTGAATGATAACAGTTTGGAACAGTGGTGCTGAGAGGGAAGACAGCCCAAGTGGGAAAATCAATATGAACCAAGGCAGTAGAGGCAGAGAAGTCATAGGAAATGCATGGGAAATAGTGCAGTTTGGCTGGAGCAGCAGTTCTCAAACTTAGGCCTCAGAACTTCTATAAACTTAAAATTATTGAAGACCCCAATGAGCTGCTATTTACATGGATTATATCTATTAATACTTACCGTACAGTAAGTACAGTAGTACTTAGTTTAAAAGTTTAAAACCCAAATGTAGCCAAGCACATTCTGTTAGCCACCCGAGTGGTGATGTCATTACACATCATGTAGCCTCTGGAAGATTCCACCATAGACTTGTGAGAGCAGAGGGGAAAAGGCAAATAGCATCTTAGTGTTACTATGGAGTAAGATTTGACTTTGGACCTCCTGAAGGGATCTCGGACTCAGGGATCCCTACTAGAGATGGCATGTAGGAAGACAGTGAGCAAGAGTGCTGGCGAGCGAGGTTGGGGTTCCTTTGGAAATAATACCGATAGTTAATGTTTACCATGCATCTGCTGTGTTCCAGGCACTGCTCTAAGCACTTTTCGTGTGTTAAGTCTTTAAACCTCACTGAACGAACCCTGCAAAGTAGGTGCTATTAGGGTTCATGTTTTATGGATGAGGTGGGATCTGAGGCTCTTGCCCAAAGTTGCAAAGTGGATGGAAGGACTTGGTTAAACGCGGGCAGGCCCTCCCACCGTCACATGGTCACCCACCCCTTGGAGTCTTGCATCACACTTACCTTGTGGTGTCAAGGTCTTTGAATGGCAGACCAAGGAGCTTGGATTTGTTTTGGTGCATAGTGAGGAACCACTTCAAAGTCTGCAGTGAATGATCTGGTGGCAGTGGACAGGTTGGGTTAGGTGGGGAGCTGGGAAGCCTGGAGACCAGGCAGGTGAGTTGTATTTTTTGTGTGCATTTAATTTGCATGACATCACATGTCTGTGCTTGACACCGAGTGCAGAAAGAACTGATTTTTCATACAAAATGGCCCCTCATTGTGAACCAACAGGTTCGTCCAGTATTTAATGGAAGAAACAGTGATCTTTTCCAATGTGAGATGAAAAACTTGTGTTGGACTTATTGATAGATTTAACAGATTTTTCAAGGATAATTTTGGTGGTGCTCAGTTTGACCTTGGGATCTAACCCCTAAGTAAAATTTGGACTCTTGACTCACAGTGGAAATAAAGTTTTGAGTCACTGTGGTGAATATTGGGAGGAAGGTGGGATGGCCGGGGACGGTTTCTCAGGTGGGCTTGCAGGCTCAGAGGCAAGAAGGACCCCGGGGAGTGACCACTAAAGCGTGTGTTATACGGCCTGGCGCCCAGCGTAGTCTGGGTGCATGCGGGGAGGCAGGAGACAGGGCTGCCTGGGGAGGGGGCATTGGCATGCCCAGGGCTTTTGTGGGGTCAGGAAAGAGATGAGGAGCCAGTCAGTTTATAACTTTAAGAAAATCTTTGGTAAGACTAGTGCATGCTCATTGTAGACGCGTGGTCCCCCTGTATGGGCCCCTGCGTAGAGGGAGCGGGAAAGGGAGAAGCGTGGAGGAAGGCTTGTGACTGCCCAGGCGGGTAGTCCTGTTAGTGATTGCCGGGTGGACAGAGTACAAGTGGGTGCGGGTTCAGTTTTGGGCACAGTGGGCTTCGCATGCCAGGAAACACCCTTGTGAAGGGAGATATCTGCCTTGGAAATGTTTCTTCCATCTGTCCCCATCTTTTATTCTTATTGCTGCTCTATTTCTTATGTAACCATGGTATATTTATCAAAAGTAAGAAATTAACATTGATACTCCACTCTAAACTAAATCACACACTTTTATTTGGATTAGTTTTCCACTAATGCCCTTTTTCTGTTCCAGGATCCATTCCCAGGATGCATTTGGAATGTTGGGAAAAACTTTCCTAATTGATCTTTCTCTTTCTTCTCATCTAATCCACACTTTCATACTCTCCTCTAAACGTTATCTTTCTGAAATATTTTGTTCAGAAGGGAGGCCGACAGCTTCTGATGCTAGGGAAAAGGGGTCAAGCAATACTTTCAAAATGAGGAGACTCAGAAGTCATAAGTAACGGTGGAGAGACTTTGAGTAGAGAGAGGACAGCTGGAAGCAGAGAGGCACTGGGGTGAGACGCAAATGCAGGGTGAGGAAGGGGCATGCAGTGTAGACCCTTCTGCCAGGGTAATAGGAAAGTCTGCAAAGTTGATGGCCTGTTGTTCTGTTGCTGATGACCTACCACTGCAGAAAAGGTGCTGGAGCCGTTCTCTCATTTGTCTTAGATTTATTACTTTTTTTTTCTGATTGCTGAGTTATTTATACATGCTTAATGCAGCATGCAAGAACACACAAAAAGTCACCTGTAATTTCATCACTCAGGAATAACTACTTTTTAAAATTTAAATGGATGCTTATTCTAGTCTTGTATAAGCATTTAAATATTTTTGTTTACAGAAATATCATACTATGCTAACTTTAGTTTTTGTACCCCCACTCATCAAGCCTATAAACAGGTTAGATTCCAAAAAAGTGTTTGCCAGTGTCCCAGAGGGTTTCACGTTTGAAGTACCCATATGTGTCTCCACTGAATAGTGGAAGTGTTAAAACAGTCTTCTCTTTATTAATACATGTTCCTAAGGCATCTTTCCCCCATACAGCCCATTTATCTGCACTGAAAATCTGTTATATTTGTTGCTGTACAAGTGACCTCCTCTTTGGTGACCCTTGCAGGTGTCCCAGGACATTCCTCACTCATCAGAGAACCCACACTTGACATCGTCACCCACTTTGACATCACACCTATTCAAATGGGCTTGAACCTAAGGAATTGTCCCTGGCTTGTATTTTAAAAACAAACAACAGTAACAGCAAAACCTCTTGGCCACTTTTATGTTGCTTAGGCTTCAGGGTCTCAATTTTGAGCCTCCTCCCGAGTCGTGAGGTAACATCAGGCTAAGGTGGTGCTTGCCCGCTGACCGGTGCCCGAGTCTCTCCCTCTCGTCCCTCACTCTCCCTCTCATCCTTCACTCTCCCCTGCCTGCTCTGTGTCTGCCAGGCCTAGGACGGCACTGGGGGCACCCGCAGGAACTTGTTCAGCCCTTCAGAAACCTTCCTATTTTGGGTTATTCATTATACTCTTGAAATATTCATCATACTCTCTCTGCTTTTTTTATTGCAATTAATATCATCTGTACCTTGGAGACCTTCATAATCACATTCCTTTCTCTATCGGCAATTTCAGCGCCCACCACCTTTGTTCTTTTCCGATGTGATGGGGTTCATGTTTGTGAAACACACTCAAACTGAGGAAGGACAGAAATTAGGAAGGCCAGGTGGAACCATTTTTGTCCTGGAACATGGCTTTGGTCATGTCTACATTGTGCATAGCTAGAGGTATTTCTTTGTCATATTATTTTCTCCCCAGTAAAAAACTTCTTTTGATAACATGTTTTTTAATGAATGCATATAATCCCATCAGATAGATGAACCAGTGTTGCATTATCTAATATCCTCTTTTGGCCATTTAAATTGTTTTTTTCTACATATATCTTTGTCTACATCTTTACATTTCCTAGGACAAATTCCTAAATGGAGTTACTGGCTGTTTCAGTTTACTAAAGCTGCCAGAATGCAATATACCAGAAATGGGTTGACTTTTATGATGGGGATTTATTAGTTTACAAATTTACAGTTCTAAGGCCCAATGAAAATGTCCAGATGAAGGCATCAAGAGGAAGATGCCTTCTCTGAAGAAAGGCCGATGGCACCCGGGTTCCCCTGCCACTTGGGAAGGTAGATGGCCGGCATCTGCTGCTCCTTTGCTCCCTGCTCTCGTTGCTTTCAGCTTCTGGTTCTTTCAGTTTCTGTGTCTCCCTGGTTCTCCAGCTTTTCTCTCCAAGCTCTTTGGATGTTTCTCCTTCTCTTATCCTCATAAAGGGCTCCAGTAAAGGATTAAGACCCACCTTGAACTGGGTGGGTCACTTCTCAATTGAAACATCCTAACCAATAGGTCCCACCTACAACAGGTCTGTACCCACAGGAATGGATTAAAAGAACATGGCCTTTTCTGGGGTACATAACAGCTTCAAACCAGCGTGCTGGTCAAGGGTAAGAACATATTTTTAAGACTTTTGATACTTTTTACCAAACTATCATCAAGAAAAAGTGGTATCAATTTGCACTCAATCTCAGAATGCCTGTTTTCCTGCCATGGCGATGAGATCTTTTGTGACTTTTGCAGGGTTCTCTGGCTAGTTAGCAGCATATAGAGGACTAGAACGCTCGTCTCCTGACTGGGTGTGTTTTCTGGCTATTGTCCACTGCCACTGGGAAATAAGTCCTTCTTGTGTCAAGGGGTGTCCCCTGAGCTTTGTGGGCTGTGCCTTCAGTTCAGGGACTGTGTTCCCCAAGCAGCTGGACTAGGGCAGGATCCATTAAGGAACTCAGGGGAGGCAGGTGGTGGCTCAGATCCAGGGCTTGGCAGCGGCACGTGAACCTGAGATAGCTCCCCATCCACATCTGGAAGAGTAGGGCAGCATCTCCTGTAGTTGTTGGGAATCGGATGAGATCCCCTTTGTGAGGTGCTCAGCATAGCACCTGACCAGTAGTGACTCCAAACTGATAACTTAATGATTGGGGACCAGTTCAGCTCTGCCCGTTTCCCCATCTTGGTTGGAAGCCCACACAGTAAATATAATTGCCAGTTTAGGTGGGGAAGTGTTGCTAAGTAGCTTGTCTGTCACATAAAGCTGACTTGAAATCTAAATCTGTGTGTGTGTGTGTGTGTGTGTGCATCTATATATATTTAAGTGGATGGTATGTGGAAATGACACAGCATTCAAAAGGGTTGAAAGAGTATGTAGAAAAATGTTGAAATCTCCTTCCTATTCTTTCCACTCCCTAAGGGCAACCACTATGACCAGATACATTCTGTGCATGCTCTAGCATATAGATGTGCATGTGTATGTAGGTAGATCTTTTTTTATTTGATGTGAATAGTAGCTTTCTCTACGGCTGTTCTGCGCTCGCCAGGTGACAGCTTTGGATTCAGACAAACCTGAGTGTGGATTCTGATCTTACTCCTTCCAAGCTTTGTGGCATTGAGCAGCTGACCTTGAGCCTCCGTGGACCCACCACCACCCCCCTGAAGTGAGGATCCGTCACAGAGGGTTGTGGGGTTGCCGGGAATTGGGACTCAGTGGGGGGCTCGGCACCATCCCTGGCACGTCGAGGTCACTTCCTGTCTTTCCTCACTCTGAAGTGTTGTCCTTCGTGCCAGGTGGTTGAGTTGAACTCAGCTTAGTGCCCTTCGGGAGTGACCAGTTCTGCCGTTGGAGGGCAGAGTGGGTCAGCACCTGAGCCCTCCTTTAGGACAGGTTCGCTCAGGAGCTGCTGGTGTAGCCGGCAAGGGTGGAAGGGCACACAGAGGTATTCACATTGAAAGGCTTTTGTGAGAGGAGGAAAAAGACAGTTTTTAAAGAAAAGCTTAAGTGCAAACGTATTCCCAGAAACATCCCTAAGTGCCGTTCAGGTCCACTCTGGTGATTTGCCCAAGTGGGACTTGTTGACTTGGTGCCAGAGTCCAGGCTGGGGCTGCTTCTGGTGCTCCTTGCAGAAGCAGTGGCAAAACCGAGAGGACCTTCCACATCCCAAGTGCACACAGGCCTTTCTGCCTCCCTTCTCCAGGACGGAGTTATCCTAATAAATACCTGCAATCCGTGTTTCTTTCAAGTGACTCCAGTGA
Organism: Choloepus didactylus; assembly: GCF_015220235.1. Taxonomy (NCBI): domain Eukaryota; kingdom Metazoa; phylum Chordata; class Mammalia; order Pilosa; family Megalonychidae; genus Choloepus; species Choloepus didactylus. The sequence goes on along the minus strand of NC_051324.1, from coordinate 70,765,034 downwards.
GAAACTTCCCAGATGACCCAGCTTACAGTAGGATTATGAATATGTCCTGTATATTTACAGTGTCCGGAAAGTCGTAGGCTCCCCGTGATTCCCAAGGCAGGAGTTGCTTCCTGCGCTCCGCGGTCTCCCTCCTCTCCACCGCTCCCGAGGGCCCTGGCAACTCGCACCGTCCTCTTCTGCGGTTGAGTTTCAGCTGCGGCATGCTCCTTGTAGGGGGTCGCCAGCCGAGCCCCCGAGATGACGTTGGCTATATTGCTGAGCTCCACAGTGTGTCCAGGGCATCCAGTGGTGGGACTGGAAGTGGTCCTAGAGATGGTTCAGCTGGACCCCTTCTTTTATAGTTGAGGAACTGGGACTCAGAGAAGCTAAGTGATGGGATTGAGGTTGATGGAAGTCATAAATGGTCAAAGAAGACTAAGGCATGGGAAAGAAAAATCCACAGGAGGAGACACTTCTATTTTCTAAGAGTGGGAGGTTTCAGGAGTGCTGATTTTAGTTTTCCGGTGATTTACAATTGAGAACAGACTCTGATGTTTGACTTGAAAAATAAATCTGTAATACAGAGAATTTACAGGGCACATTATGACTCAGGAGACTCATCCAAGAAAACTTCCTACTAAAACCTGTAGAACCAGGCAGTCACTAATTGCAAATCATATCTGAGATGCTAACATGGCTTGCCTTTTTAAAAATAACAGCTTTATTGAGATAAAATTCACATACAGAGAATTAATCATTTTACAGTGTACTATTCAAGTGGGTTTTAGCATATTCACAGAGTTGTGCTACCATCACCACGATCTAGTTTTAGAACATTTTTATCACCACGACCCATACCCATTAGCAGTCACCCCTTATTCTCCCTTGCCCCCAGCCCCTGGCAAGGACTTTCTGTCTGTATGGGTATGCCTATTCTGGACATTTCATCTAAATGGAATCATACAGTATGTGGCCTTTCGTGTGTGGCTTCTTTTACATGGCATAATGTTTTTAGAGTTTATGTTGTCCCATGAGTCAGAACTTCATTCCTTTTTATGACCAGATAATATTCCACTGTATGGACAGACCATATTCTGTTTATCCAGTCATCGGTTGGTAGACATTTGGGTTGTTTCCATTTTGGGGTTATTGTGAATAATGCTGCTCTGAACATGTATGTACAAGTTTTTGTGTGGACATAGGTTATTAAATCTAGGAGTGGAATTGTTGGGCCGTATGTAATTCTATGTTCAACCTTTTGAGGAACTAGCAAACAGTTTTCCAAAGTGGCTGTACCATTTTACATTGCCACTAGCAGTGTACAAGAGTTCCAGTTTCTCCATGTTCTCACCAACACTTGGTTATTGTCAGTCTTTTCAATTCTGACTATTCTGGTGGCTGTGAAATAGTACCTCATTGTGGTTTGGATTTGCATTTTCTTAATGACTAATGATGTCATAAGTCTTTTTATATGCTTCTTGACCATTGTAAATCTTTGGAGAGAAGTCTGTGTAAATCCTACTCCCCACCTTTTTTTCCCCCCAAATTGTGGAATATAACATATTTACATAAAAATGATAACTTTCCAAGTACAATTTAACAAGTAGTTGGAGAGCAAATTTCAAAGAATGGTATGGGTTGTTACAGTTCCACAAGTTTCAGTTATTTCCTTATTGTGACATACGACATACAATGCAAAAAGGTAATAACTTTCAAAGTACGATTTAACAGGAAGTTATATAGGAAATTTCCAGGAATGTTATGGGTTACAGTACCGTAGTTTCAGTTATTTCCCTATTGTGAAATATAACACATATACAAAAAGGTGATAACTTTCAAATTACAATTTAACAAGTAGCCATAGAGCAAATTTCAAAGAATGCCGTGGGTTACAGTTCCACCATTTCAGTTCTTTCCTTCTAGCTATTCTGATACCCTAGCAACTAAGAAAAAGAAAATTATATAGAGATTCAGTATTCATCATCCTTTGTTAAATTCTGTCTTCTCTGTTGCTACCTCTTTGTCTAGTTTAATCACTTTCCCACTGTATATCTAGGCAGTGACCACCCTAACTTATTCATGTTGAAAAGGGGTGTCGACATTATGGGAAAAGGGGATGCAACTGGTTGATGTTCTTGAAGAGGCCGTTGCCTCTGGGTTTTAGGACTTAGCTGGCATAGGAGTTCTTTGGAGAATTTAAGTTTCTGAAAAGTGAGCTTAGTGAGTGAAACTTTCATAGAGTCTCAGGTAGGGTCCCGGGTATTCTTTAGGGTTTTCGGGACTGCTGTTGACTTGGGCTTATTGTGCTGTGGCCATTTGGCCTATCTAGCTACAGCTTGCATAGGAGTAACCTCCAGGATAGCTTCTCAACTCAATTTGAAATCTTTTAGCCACTGAAATCTTATTTTTTTTTGCCCCTCCGCCCCAGTCAAAAATCTTTGCCCCCTTTTTAATTGAATTATTTGTTGCCTTGCCTTTTGAACCCTGCATTTGGGTCGTCTCTTGGTCCCATAGTGTCTGGCAGGTGGGATAGGTGCCCTGTCAGTGTCATTGGAATCTGTTCCAGGCATCGTGCATTACATTGGGACATAACCCTTTACACTTCAGTGGATTTGAGACCCTTATAAAATGAAAAGGCTTTATGCTCAAAGTCTTTCCAAAATCAAAGTTCTAATTGTTTTAAGTCAGGTCTCCACAACCACCCTAGAATAAGAAAAGTGCTGACTAGGTCTTCTTGGACAGTAGGGCAAGCTTTCAAATATTTACCTGCTTTGTAGTCATCAGTCACCTGAACCATGGTATGCAATTATAATAAAAGCTTTTCAAAGCCATCTCTTCCTTTTGGATCTCTCTCCTAGTGTGGAATATGAGACTACTTTTTATGCAGTAGGATGATGTGCTTGCTGATTGACATGACTGCACTTTGGTAACTGAGTCATGTCTCTGGAGCTGTTTGGTGGTGCCAAGACGCGGTCCTGCTGATGGGCGTGAGGATGCCTTGTGAGTGTGACAGGCGCTGCCTAGCAACGGGAGGCCCCTGAGTTTTCTGAGTGTATCTTGGCTACTGTTGCTGCACAGATCCTCCCTCCTTAAACATGGTGGTTGTCTGCTGAGGGGCACATGTGCTGCTATTTTTGTTTTGTGACTTTCTCAGTGATTGTTTTTAGTTTAGCATTTTAAAGTAGTTGAATTTTGTAAGCGTGTAAGGTGTTGATTACCCACGCCTGCCGTGTGACATGGACGGTGATTCTCTTCCACCCAGAACTCAGCTCTGGATCAGACATGGCTGTTAGGGTTGAATCCCAGTGCTCTATAGAATTTAAAATTTCTTGGACATTTGAAACAGAAAGCCAATTTTTGGAGCAGACGGGTGACCTTTTCAGATGATTGGAGGGAGTTTCTGATGGAGTTGTGCCCCTTCTTCTCCCTCCTCACCATCTGAAATCTTAGAACAGCAGCTCTGGAAGAGACCTTCAAAGATGAGCTGGTCTCTAAGTTCAGTAGTTGAATGTCCGCATTAAATGTTTCTAATATTTGACCTTATGATTTCCTGTTTTTGTTGGCTTATCATCATTTCTCCTTCATCTTCAAATGTGCCTTATGGCTGTCGTTAAGTATTTTGCAAAATTCAGATTAAAAATCACTGCTTAGTATACTTTAGATAAATATGGTAGATTGAATATGTTCATTTATCTACACTTCCTCCAGAAACCCTGTTAAAATGAAAGTTAAAAATTTTTTTAAATGTATAAATTTATGAAGACAAAGAGAAGGGGAGAGAAGACAATAACAGACAAAAGATTTCAAGTTTTGGGAAGATGGAAGGTGAACGAAAGACTGAGCAGAAGAGAGGAAGCTGCGGTGTCGGCACCTGCAGAGTGAGACCAAGGAGAAGCAAATCTCTTCTCTCTGCAGCACTGTAGGAAGCCTCAGGAATTGGAGGCACCTGGTTTTGCTCAAAGTGGGAGTGAGGTTTGGGCCAAAAGAGGGGTTAGTTGAGAATCTGTATAAGGAGAAATTAAACTCCCCATGTTGGCTCTCCATGCCTGCGAGAGAGAGCCCAGAAGGTGCCCTGTCAGTGTCCAGAGACCCTGGATTGAGGTGCCTTGGGCATGACAACGGGTGGGAGGCACTGGACTGAGAAGGGTTCATGGAAGCCCTGGCTGTGCCCGCACATGGACTTGGAGGAATCTTCTCTGGAAAAAATGAACAGTATCGGAAACAATTCCACAGTCCCTAGCATTTGGTGGTACCTCAAAGAAAAAGCTAGCTTTCTACCCCAGCTAATGTGAAACTACTCTAAAATGATCCTTAGCACTCCACAGCTTTGCTCGAGTTCACAAAGCTTCCAGTCATCCTTTTATTGCTTCACTTTTTTCTTTTTCTTTTTGAAATAATTGTAGATTCACAGTAAATATAAATGCACAAATAGTACAGAGCGGTCCTCTGTACCGTTCCCCCAGTTTCCCCTGATGGTTACATCTCAGCAAACTATAGACAATATCAAACCAGGGAAATTTACGTTGGTGTACGATATGTGTATAGTTCCATGCCGTTTTATCACACATGGAGTAGTGTAACCACCACAGCAGTCGAGGTGGAGAACTATTCCGTCACCACAAGGATCTCCTGTTGTCCTAGGAGTGGACAACCAAGTCTCGCTGAACATACTCAGAGAGCTCCTAGTGTGAAAGATGGAGGCCAGAACTAGCAGATAGTAAAAGGTATCTCAGAAAATAGAGTTGACACTGCAAATAGAAGAAGCCCTCAAAACACATAGTGAATATACTCAGAGAAATAAGAGCCAATATTTTATCCACTGAACAAAAACAGGGTACTATAAAAATCAGACTTGGAGTTCTTGGAAATTAAAGACATAGTATTAAAAAAAAAAGTTGACATAGTATTAAAAAAAAAAGTTGACACTTTCTCCCAGGAAATAGAATAAAAGCACCTAACAACTAGGAGATTTGTAAAGAGAGGAAAAGAAAATGAAGGACAGAAATGTGTCAAAGAAATAAGACGTGTTTCCAGAATTGATGGTCACAAAGTTCCAGAATGGTGAATGGAAAAAGTCCTGACTGTGGCACATTGTGAAATTCCAGAACACCAAGGCAGAAGCTTCCCAAGAGAGGAAACAGGTCAGATACAAAAGATCGGAAACAAAGACAGCATCCGATTCTCGACCACACTGGAAGCCAGAAGGGCAGGAAGTGGACTTCCCTATTTCAGTAATGTAGAACCATGTGCTACGACCACATGGAAATGCTATAGAAAATATAGCATCTTCTCTATAATGTATCTAAATGTAGGATCTAAAATGTATAGCTTAGCTTATAAGAAGGGAAAGGAGTACAAGGGACCACCAACGAAAACAGAACTTAGAGCCAGAGCAGAGTAGACTTCCTGATGTGGGGGCAGCCCTGGGGGCTGTTTATTGGACCTGACAACAGGCCGTAACAGTGATAGAGGTTTAGGTTTTCGTGACCATGTAAAGTGCGGAATATGAATGAAAGTCCCCTCAAAGGTCCACTCCGTGGTCACACAGGTGCTAGGAAACCTAATTAGGAAAGAACAAGGAAGCTCATTGTTGCCCCACGCTGCGGGTGGTGTTGGGGGTAGTCTCCCGTGAGCAAGCAGATCATCCAAATTTGAATTCCATACTTACAACACCCACATGCTGCAGGAATGCCTACGCTAGCTCCAGGCTGGTGATACAAAAGGCAGAACTCTCTGGCCAGGAGAAAGGAGACATGCAAGAAGGAATGAAGTGCAGAGACGTTGGAAGATGTGCGTGTACATCTAAACAAGCATTGACGTCTACAACAGTGATCATGACTAATTTGGGGAGACTTCAGAACTAAAATCCTGACAAACAGTAAGTGGAAATGAGAGAGGAGTGGTTTGAGTGAACACATTCTAAGATTTTTTAACTGTTTGGGAAGAGTGGGAGGGAATTTGATTTGCTTTAGACTTTGTGAATCAAGAGGACACAATAAAATTTTAAGGGTAACTGCTGAAAGAACAGACTTAGCATTTAAAGCTTTCAAACAAATAGAGGGAAAAAAGGGGGGGGTGGGCACTAGGTCATGCCTCTAGAAGAAAGGGGACAAAACAGAAGTATGGTATGTAGAAAGCCCTGAAAATGGTAGAAATAAATCCACATGGATCACAAACAGTATAAATAGATTCAACTTGCCAGTTAAGACAGAGGCTCTTAGATTGGAAGACAATGGAGCAGAACCTTCAGCATTCTGAGGGAAGTTGTTTTCCATCTGGAATTCCATATCCAGCCAAATTACCAATCAAGTAAGATAGAAAAAAGTTATTTTCAGGCACGCAAGGATTGGAAAAAAAAATGTGCCTCCCATGGACACTTTTTCAGGAAGCAACGAGGGGCAGGGGTAGGTGGGTGGGTTGTGCTTCCCAGAGAGTTTTCCTGGGATCCAGGGACGGAGGATCCAATATTGGAGAGCGGCAAGGGAAAGTCCAGCTTGGAGAGGCAGGGCGGAATTCTGCAGGAGGGAGATCTTCAAGAAAAAGGATCAAAAGCCCCCAAACACCCGATAGATCATTTGATGATTGTTTGGAAAAGTTAGGGATGGGCACTTGACAAAAACATCAGTAGGAGCCCAGGTCAGCTGGGAAGGATGCAGCTTCATCGAGCTGCTCGGCTCGGCTGGGAACTGCATTCACTCGCTCAGAACCTGTGTGTGTTGGAACTTTGGGGAGCATGCGGTAAAGCAAGGGGATGTTGGGGGGAGGCGGTAACAAAGTCTAAAAATTGAAGCCTCACAGGTGCTGTCATATTGTTTATGTATGTGGAAGTAAATACTCAGAACAGCTAAAATATTAGAAGGTGGTTGCCTCAAGGGAGCATGTCTGAGAGGGTAAGACAGGAGACTGCTACTTTTTGTTGTTCCCACCTTTTTTTAATAAACTTGGGCATGCATTACTTTGATTCAAAGAAAACTAATTTGTTTTAAGAATTCATAGTTTAAACCTACAAAGCTGTCCAATAGAAGTAACCAAATGAGCCTTGTAAGTAGTTTTACATTTTCTAGTAGCCACAATAAGGAAAGGGAACAGGTGAAATTAATTGTAATAATATATTTTATTTAACCCAACACATTGAAGATATTTCAACGTGTAATGTATATGAAAAATATTAATGAGGTAGTTTACGTTCTTAGGCTGCACCTTTGGACTCCCGTGAGTGTTGGCACACATCTCGCTTCCCCCAGCGCGTTCTGGGTGCTCAGTCCAGCTGTGGCACGTGGCTGCCCTGTCAGCACGGGGCTCAGCCGTGAAGCAGAGAGGAACACCTGTTTCCTGAGGGGCTCTAAGGATATGAAGATGACAGTCAAAAAGCCCGTTCTGGGGTTTAGTTCTTCCTTTTGTCCAGCTCTTCCACCTTTAATGTGTAAACTGTCCAGACGTTAGGACTTGTGCAGCATCCTCGTGAAAGTCATGTATGTGAAGACAGACCCTGGGCTTCTCTTTTCTCTGCTAGGACTTGTTTCCCTCTTTGCTCATTGGTCGTGTTTCCGGCACTTCCTCTCAGCTTCCTCCGCGGACTGTTAGTGCAGTGATCAAAGGCGGCATCCCCTTTCCACCCAGGTTCCTAAAATAGAGCCCTTGCTCCAGTCGACTGTGGGTTCTGAGACTGCGGCCCTCTGCGGAGGGGGGGTGCCCGGCCGCGTGTGAATGCCCCGTGTGTGGTCCTCGCCGGCACGTAGAGTCTCGGCGGTTTGAGAGCACCCACCCGGACAGGGTTTGCGATGGGGGCCGTCACGGACTGAGTGGGTGGCCCGTGACCGTTCAGACGCCCCACGCCGCTCCTCTGTGGAAGGGGAACGGGCCGCGTTGTTCTGGCGCCGACTAATGGACCGGGTCGTCCCTCCTCTCAGATCCTGATGTCCCCGGATTAGGCCTCAGGCCCCTGGGGCAGAAAGCCCTTTCTGCCCTTCTTGTAGCTTGAAGGCTTTGGCCTCCATTAGAGACACGTAACTAGATTCTTCCCGCCAGGCCAGTTGCAAGGAGGGGCCCACGCCCAAGGATGAAGGCAGGTTTCCGAGAGCAGAGCGGAGGTGCTTTCTTAGGGCGGCTACCCGGCCCCTCCGCAGGTGCCTGCGCTCCCGGGTCTGCTCCTGCAGCAGCAGAGGAGAAGGTTTTCCTGAGCACTGCACTCCCTCCCCCAAGTCCACTCCCCTCGGCCTTCTTCATCCTTCCAGGCCCCACACTGGGCACTCAGCCCTTGGCCAGCCACACCTTTCTGCTCACCCCCATGCCGGTGCCTCCAGGCGCTGCGTCAGTGGCATCTGGACATGTGGGACCTCCCGAGACTGTTCAGCTGCCTTCAGAGCCTGCAGGAGCGGCAGCCTCCTCTTGGCTGTGCAGGCCTCAAGTTGAGTCTTAATTTGTAAGAGCCCCCTTCTTAAACGAATTCTGCCTAGATTCCTGGAACTCAACCCTTGCTTCCCGTTAAATCAGTGGAAAGCTGTGAAGTATTTTTTTTGTGCTTTAAGGTTGCTAACATTGGTTTGCATTTTAAAGCTGTGGGTAATCCCCCTTTTTTTCATTACCCTATTTTTTTACATAACTCTTCTGAGAATCAGGAAAGCCATGGTTCCACATCGTGTCTCTCTCTCTCTCACACACACACATACAGAGGAAATAATCCCCCTTTAGGCACCTTCTCCATTTCTCTTCCTACCTCCCACTCCTTCCAGAAAAGACCCAGTTGCCTAAAAGCCACCGCCATGGAAGGACCTCCTAGTCTGAAAGCTTGGAACGAGGGACATACATCAGGGTGCCTGAGAGCAAGGAAGGGCAGGGCCCCCCCACTGCTAGCCCACTGCTTGCTCTCAGGCCCACCCCTCTCAGCCCTGGACGAGGTCCCCACCCTGGGCCCCGAGCACCAGCGCATGCGATGTGTGCACCTTGAGCCCCAGTCGGCACAGCCGTGTTAAACCATCCGGCTGCCCTTGGTGTGGTCGGGGAGCTGGGGGCTGGAGCTGGGGTGATGGCCACAGGTGGTGTGAGACTGTATGCCCCCCACTTGCAGGCACAGAGTCAGCCCTTAGTGACTGAAGGGCGGGTGGGACCCCCCCCTAAAGCCACGTGTGGTCGATTTGGGGGGACGGTGCACGTATTCACAGGTGGCTGCTGGGAACTGCTGGGAGTGAGGCTAGAGCAAGGTGAAGGGAGCTGAAGCAGAGGCCTTCGGTGCTGCTCGGGTAAAAGGCTTGGGGCTTATCCATTATTCCAACTGCCTTTTGTAAACCAACCTGCTTGATGTAGAGGGACAGGCCTCCCCTCCTGTGCTCCAGCTGCTTGGCGGAGACAGCTACTGTCAGCTCCCCTGCCGATCATCTCTGGGGCCTAAGTCCTCAAGTGCTCCCTCTGCGGCTTCCTGCTGACCCTGACCTTCCTCGGCCCCACATGTCCCCACCTGCCTTCTCCCCGTCCTCTCCTCTTCATCCTAGCTCACAGTTCGTGAATGAGCTGTCCACCCTCCAGGCCCCTCCTGAGGCTCCTGCCCACCCCCCACACACAGCTGGGGCTCTGGGCTGGGCACCCGGGGCCTGGGTCTCTCAGCAGCACCAGCCTTGCAGGCCTCTCCTCCCTTGACCCACTTTTCCTCCAGCAGCTCGCACAGCCCCTCGGTGCCCATCTGCCCTCCCGTCAGCACGTTTGGCCACCTCCTTGTTCCCAGGACTGTGCTGGGGGCCACCCCTGTCCCCGTGGAGTTGACATGCTAATGGACAGGAAAGAAAATAAAACCGGGGGTGGGGGTAGGGGCAGGGAAGGCCTTTCTGAGATGGTGACACCTGAGCAAAGTCTTGGCAACGGGGTAAGTGTGAAGGCCGTGGCGGTCCATGACCCGGGCCTGGTGTTCCTCAATACTTAATACCTGTGGAACTCCCCACCCTGCCCACCCCACCCTCGGCTCTGGGGGGTAAGTCTGCCTTCTTTCCTCTGTTGCTTTAGTTGGCAGCCAAGCAGGTATTGAGTGAATGAGTGAGTGAGTGAAGGAATGTTCTGCAGTAGATAGAGTAAGTGCTGAAGGAAGCGATCCGTTGGGAGCTCGGACTTTCCTACAGGACAGGTTCTGGCCCTGGAGAACCCCCTGATGGAGGAGAAGTGGGAGTTGAGCTCAGGCTTAACAAGAGCCGAATTCCTGTGAGCTGCCTTCTCACACCCTCTGTCCGGTGGCTCATTTACCTTGGGCTTCCGTGCATCAGCTCCCATTTCAGGACAGTTCAGACAACTGCTCGGTGGGAGAGAATGCAGCGGTTGGGAATGCCTGAAGGAGACATGGGGCGTAGGGGGGCAAGGGGACGAACGCTTTTCCATAACCTCCCTCGGGCTGCCGTGTCCTGGCGCGTTCCACGGCATTTTTTTCCCCCCTTTGAGAAGTCTTGGGTGTTCCATGGCTTATTGCTCCCAAAATAGAGATTTTAAAGACCACCTCCCGCAGGCCTCCCTTCCCCCCGTGTGTCCCTTAAAGGAAGGACCCTAGCAGAGCCCTCGAGAGGTTCTTATCTGCCCCCATCTTCGTCCACATAGGATTTGTGGTCCTTGAGAACTTTGGAGCAATCATTTGGAGGCAGGAGGTCCTTCCTGAGCCCCTTCTGGGGTTGCCTCTGGTTCTTCCTCAGACTCCTGGGACCCTATTGCCAGCTCCGGGGACCCGGGAATGAAGGGGGCCTGAGCTGGCCCAGATCGGGAGATAGGAGGACATGCCCAGAAAGCCTCAGCTCTTCTCAGCCGGGGGTCCCACTGCCCCAGCACACCCACTGCAGTGAGATTCTGTGTGTCTAGTCACGCTCGTTACTGCCATCCTTGGAGGACAGGAAGTAATCGCCCAAGTCAGGTTTCAGCTGGGCAGGCTGGTGAGCAGGCTAGCATCTTCCAGTCTCTGGGGGCCGTGGTGTCAGTGTGCCGGCACTTGCCGTTGTGCCCAGCTGTGTGGGCTGGTGGTCGCTGTGACTGTCCCCACTTCCTGTCAGAGAAAGCCCAAAGGGCTGTTGGAGAGCCGTGTGCCGTGCCCATGGGCGTTCCTCGCACCACCTTTCCCAGGCGGGAGGTGGTGAGTCCTGCTTTCCCAGCCACACCAAGCCACGAGACTCAGCCGGCGTGAGGACTGCTAAATATTTGTGTTTACCCTTGTTAGAGATCTTTGCTTAGAAGGAAGGGCCCCTGATCCTGTGCCAACATAATTCCAGTGACTTGGATTACTGGAGAAAGGGAAGGGGGACATGTTGAAGTTGGCCTGGGAAGCCAGGAGGGCTAGGGGTGAGGCTGTCTCTGCTGACTCTGGGCTGGGCCAGCCTGTCTCTGCAGCCCCCTGGGGCCATGGACACGGTCGCCGACACGCAGATGGTGCAGCTTTGAAGTCTGCCAGCATGCCTGTGTGATGGGAGACCTCAGCTTGCTTTCCTCCAATCCCAGCGATCTGTGTCTGTTTCCCCATGGCTTCCCCTGCTTTTACCAGGCTCCTGCTTCCCTGTGGAAAAAACATTTATGCAGCACCCCATCTCAGTTTGTCTTGGAAAGATGTGGTTTCAGAATTGTAGCAGATCGGAGAACTGGCCTTGCTTTGCCGTCATCATTCCTGGGTGGGCCATGCAAGCTACCTGTCACTCTGGGATGGATTCTTCTTGCTTGCAGGGTTGCTCGGCCACATGTCTGTGCAAAGGTGTGGGTGAGTGTGTTCGGTCTTCCCTGGTCACCAGGACTGGTCTGAGCTCACAGGTATAAAAATGGAACAGTGGAAGAAACCAGCATTTCCACTGGAAGAGCAGCCACCCTGCTCCCCGCTGCAGCGAGCACCTGGCCCCTGAGGAAAGAATCGGCTTTGGAGAGAGCTCTCCTGTCTTTATTTTTACTGCCTTTTCCTGCCATATTTGCATTTTTAAAAATAGCAGTGCTGAGCGAATTCTCTTGCAGTCTGAGTCTGCTTAGGAAGGTGGATGTGTTTTGAGAGAATGTGGCTATTGATTAGCAGCTGATTCTTTAGCCTCAGGGAGTGTGGACCAGAGCCAGCCGCAGCTGTTCTGGGTGGAGGTGAGGCTCCGTGTCGCCAGCTGCCGTAGGAACGAGGCATCAGCTCTCTGCTGACTGCAGATGACATCATCTCCTGTGGGTGAGCAGTGGGGAAGGTGGCGAGAGGGGAGCAGGGAGCATCTGAGTGAGGTCCTGCCATCTCGGAGGCTCTGGACCCAGCAGTGACACAAGGCTGGCGTGTTTTCTGCCCGGGCTTCTACCTCAGAGTGTGAGAACCAGCCAGTTCCCTCCCAGTCACGCAGTGTGGGCCCAGGAGGCCCCTTTCCTGCCCAGAAGTCTTTTAGGGGCAACATGTGCCCTCCCGGTTCCCGGGGAGGCTGGCAGAGCCTGCGCTGTGCTGCTAGGGCAGCGGCTAAGGGCCAGTGGCCGTCTCCGGGGCAGCGGGGTGCATGTGGGGAGCTGTCCCCAGCTGGGACTTTGCTCTTGGTCTCGACTTGGGACCTGGACAGCCTGAGGCAGAGCTTGGGTCAAAGTTGGAGCCACATTGGTCTGAGGACTTGGTGCCCACGTACCTGTCCCCGAGACCCGAACTCCCAGAAAGATCATGTCAGAAAACGCTGACGTGGGCCTCGAGCATAGCTGGCTTTGTGGATGATTTTAAGCCACTTTGCTTTTAGACCTTGACCCCCAGATTTATATCTTAATTTTTTTAAATAAAAAATTTTTCTAAATTTAAAACAATTTTTTAAATTAAAAATCAAATATCCCTAAGTAGGTGATATTCTGTTCTAGAAGAAAGGTTGAAAATGGTTGAAGTAGGACTGTTTAACCAGGCTGATTATCAGAACCTCCAGGGAGCGTCAGCCAGTCTCATTCAGTGGGTTTGGGGTGAAAAATCAGGACTGTGTTTTTAAAGGGCTCCCCTGGGGGTTCCAGTAGATCGCAGTGTGAAGCCCGGTCCTCTTCCCACGTCTGCCAAGGCTGGTTCCACCATTTCTCTCCATTTCCCGCATTGCTTGGTTAAACGTCCGTGCTTCCTCCTCCTCCTGTTTCCTGGGGCTGTTTGTTGGTTTCTCCCAGTTCCCAACACCAAAGTGCGAGGTCAGCAGAGAGCCCTGCAGTTGCTGGTCCTGAGGCTGGGCGTCCGGGGTGGGGGCTCCAGGCGTTCACACGGCTTCTAGTCCTCAGGAGAGTGTCCTCCTTCAGCTTGCGATACGGGGGTCAGGCCGGAAGCCCTTCCCCTCAGCGTGGCCGTGCCCAGCGCCGCCTCTGCCGGAAGGGTTTTTATTAAGCATTGCCCTGTTCCTCTCCGTGGACACTGAAGGGTAAACACTCACTCGAGGCTGCTCTGTCTGCCAAGTGCCTTGGTTTCATATTCTTTCCAGCGTGGAGAGCTGCGGGAGACGTAGCCGAGTGTGGGGTTAGCATGAATAAGGCTAAGAGGAGAGGCTGCAGAGACAGAAACCTGTTGCTGAGTTGGAATTCTCTCTCTCATGGTGAGGAAGGAAGGAACTTCAATGTATAGGAAAAATAAGGAGACAGCTGGGGTCCTGTGTGCCAGTTGCCCCTCTCACCAGGACACCTCAGGTAGCTCCTGGCCGTGTCCCTGTCCGGCCAGCTCTGGCTGCTGCTTCCTCAGCCCAAGGCCCCTTTCTGGTGCCTTCTGCTGGGATCTGTTAGTGAGCTCCTGGGATCTGTTAGTGAGCGCCTCTCAAGACGTAGTGCAGACACCCTGCTCCTTCCTGCACACTCAAGTTTACTCTCAGTCCGTGTGTCCTCAGCCCATATGTCCTCAGCTCTTGGGGTGGCTGTGCCTGGACTTGGCCTCAGCAAGGAAAAGGGGGAGGGCCTTTAGGCTGTATAAACAGGAGGGTGGTTATTTACATAATTTAAGATTTCTTATACTATATTTTTGTATATATTAAACTATAAATTTTCTTATATATATATGTTACAGAACTGTTTTAGCAGTGCATCTAAACAAGATGTCCCCACATTTAATTTTTACATGGTTTTACAGCCTGTGTAAATGTTATTTCTTGTGCAGGTGGCTTTGCCGGCTGAGCTGTAATTCCTTGGGAGAGAAGCTGCCTGGGCCTTCTCCAGGCCCTGGCCTGGTGCTCTCACGGGGTCTTCCTCAGGCCCTGCTGACCAGGGATCCTTGGGGTGGGTGTGGGGGGGCCCCTGCGACTGACCTAGTGTGAGCAGAGCAGGGGTTCGGCCTGTGGCCAGGAGAGGTGCAGGCAGGTGCTGGCCGTGTGGGAAACAAGCTCTGGAGTTGAAGTGGGAAAGGGCTGGAGCTCATCAGTCCAGCGCATGCCAGTGGAACGTCCAGGACCCAGGGAGGTTATGTGACACAAGTACACAGCCCAGCGGCCACACCACTACAGAGCCTGGCTGTGGTACCCCGCCCCGTGGCTCGCCCCCCTGTCCCCGCAGCGGCTGGCTGCAGCCTCGTCTCACCTGTGGCTGTAGAATTGGACAGTCCCAGTGATTCTGCTGTTAGTTTTTGAGTATTTTGGTTTTGGCTCAGTGTCCTGGAGCAGTGGGCCGGAAGGGGTGGGCAGTCGGGCATAATGGTTGAACCAGGGGGCATCAGGTCCGTGCCGTGTCACCAGGCCAGTTGGTGGCCCAGGGCACCCTGCGCCCCAGGTGGTGGTCATTTCACACACAACCTCACTGTGTGATAGACGAGTGGGAGGCTGTTTCCAGGTTCAACGGAATCCTTCCCCTTGTGTTTCTTGTGCACTGGGGTGGCTCAGGTCCAAGTCTCTCCTGGGTCCCCTTCTTTGGAGATCATATCCCTGTGGGGCAACAGAACAGTGGTGTTTTCCCCAAAACTAGAATTTTCCCAGACACAGCTTGAGGAGGATCAAGTCCCCTTTAACTGTTTCTCCTCCTCGTCCTCTGCTGCCTTTAAAATGTCAGTCAGAATAGCCAGGGTTTGGGAATAGGCATCAGAATTACTTTGGGAACTTTTCCACAATACCATCCTGGAGATGGTGTCTGACCAGTAAGTCTGGGGCAAGGCCCAGAAGCCCCCTCGGCCTCCACGGGAGGTGGCGTTGGGGGAGCCTAAGGGTCACCTGGGAGGCTTGTGCACTCTTGCTTCCTCACTCAGCAGGTCTAGGTGGGTCCTGAGACTTTCCCAAGGTGCTCCCAGGTGATGCTCATGCTGCACGCCCACCGAGGACAGACGCCCACTGAGGGCAGACAGGTTGGCAGCACCGGGGTGTGGCAATGTGGTGCCTGGGGACCTTGGGGGGCTCCCTCAGCTGGAAGGTGGTGTCGAGGCCAAAGTCTCTCTGCTGCCTGGACAGTCGGCCTGCTCTCTGCTTGGCTCAGGGGTGTCTGGCCACCCCAGGATGCATGTGAGAGATGGTCCTGTGGGAGATGGTCCAGCCCAGGCCTTCTGGTTGGATGGAGATAGCCCAGTCAGACCAGACAAGAACAGAACACAAAACCGTGCTGTTCGCCTTCCTGTCTTTTATTCATACTTCAGGAGGGAGGCCTTCTCCTCACATTGCCCGTTTGTCCCCTCTCTTCAATCCCAGGCACTCCTGGCCATTCTTGTCCTGTTTAATCCTGGTCAACAAGCCCAGGGCTGAGATAAAGGGGTGCAACGCTGGGTTCTTGCTTGGGGCATGCTGAGATATACACGGTGCGTGCCCACCCCTGCGGCATCTGCAGAGATCCGGTCCCTCCCCTCCCGGAGCAGGCAGCTGGCCTCAGTCCCCTTGCTCTGCCCCCTCCCCCTGACAGGCTGTGCCTCCAGACAGGCCGTTCCAGCAAGCTGG
Source organism: Choloepus didactylus (assembly GCF_015220235.1). Classification (NCBI taxonomy): domain Eukaryota; kingdom Metazoa; phylum Chordata; class Mammalia; order Pilosa; family Megalonychidae; genus Choloepus; species Choloepus didactylus. Next base: position 70,749,246 of record NC_051324.1, on the reverse strand, counting down.
CGCGGGCAGTGGCGGTTTCCAGGCAGTGATGCGATGGTGCTGTGGTGCCCGGCCCCAACGGCAGACTCCAGTCTGCAGTGTGAGATCAGGGAGGGTGGCCCCTGGATTGGAGGCTACGAGGCGCCCCCATCCCACCGCTGCTCCTTCACCGCACACCTGGCGTGCAGGTTCCTGTGCAGCCTGGCCCCTCCTGCCTCTTCCCCCTCATCCGGAAGGCTCAGCATCCGATTCCCTTGTGTATAGATGTTTTGGAGAGAGTTCTATTTTGTCTCTCCCATCAAAATGTAAGCTCTTTAAAGCTGTGCACATTCCTTTTTATATTTGTGTTTTTGTCTAGCTCTGAATCTGTAGAAAACACTCCAAAGCTGTTGAGTGGTTTCAGTAGCCCATGACTGACAGAATTTTCTAGTTGGGGACTCCAGCATGTGTCTTTTACTTGCACACGGCTGACATTTCTGGCTGTCCTCTCCCCCTTGGGCTAAACCTTTGTTCTCCAGCGAGCAGCTTGCTGGCAGCTGCGTTGGCAGGTGCTCAGAGAAGTTCCGTTGGCTGGCACGAACTGGGCACACTGACCAGGCACCTCCCAAGTCCAGCGTGAGCTGGAGACTGAGTGGGAAGGAGCTGGTGGAGGAACTGCATCTCAAGCCACCATTGGTGCCACTTTTTGCCCTCCTAACTGTGCTGTCACAGCCGCCTTGTCAGCAGTTAAGTAACATCAGGAGGAGTTAAACTCTCCCCACCCTCCACCCCCCAACAAGTGTCTCCGTGCGAATATAACGATACTGCACTTTTTGTTTGTTTGCGCACTTGTTTCATAGCTTCTGACCAGGAGGGGTGTCTCCCCCCTTGACGTAACTGGCTGGAAGGGGCCAGGGAGCAGGTCAGGGACTGCACAGACACCTAGGTGGGGAGGGAGCGTCACTTGACCAAATAAAATATACGTTTACACTGTGACTCAGGACATGTACCTGTTAAATGTGCAGCTGAAAAAGTTTTCTCAAAACTGTGCTTTCCCCTGCTACCTGTGACACGCTCTGGTGTTTTTCTTATTTTTCCCAATAACGTTGGCTGTGACTCCACTAAATTGATTCCATCACCCCAATGAGTCACAACCCACAGTTTGGAAAACACTGCTCTAGGGAGCATGCCATTGTTTTCAGAAGTCCACGCTGTGGGATAAATTTTGGAATCTGGCATAAGTAGCTTCTCAGGCCACCACGCTGCATTAACTTTGGGGAGGCGGAGGGGAGGGTGAGGACTGCTGGGCCTGCCCCGCCCACCTCTATGCCAGATCCTTGTAAATTCCTCAGACAGAGTACGTCTTACTTTCAATTTGTGTTCTTGCCTAGCCTTGAATCAATAGGAAGCGCTCAAAAACTATTTGATTGACCTTAGTCATGGGTTTCAGCAAGGTTCCTATTGAATGGTTTCCTCTGTTCCCGCTCCGACAGCTGGGTTGGATTCCTCAGCTGGAGACGCGTCCGTCTGTGCCCCCCACGGCCCCGGCCACTCCCACCCCCTTGGAGACTGCCCACGGCAGGGCCAAGCCCAGGGACAGTGTCCGGAGAGCCGCAGGGGCTGGCCAGGAGGCCTGAGGACCCCCCGCCCCTTTGCTGACCACTCTCCTGTTTCTCCCCGTTTCAGTACATGTAGGAATCAGCTTGTGGGGGGTGTTGTTTCTCAGATTGTCTTTACCCCTTGGGAAGTGGCGAGGCCTTAGACGTTCCCAAAGCTGCGCCCACCTCGCATCCCTTCAGGAATCTGCTCTTTGAGTCCTGGCCCAGGTGAGCAGCTTCACTCCTACGCGTGTCAGCGTGTCGGCCAGGCCCTGCCGGCCACTTTTCTCTCCCTCCCGCCCTCACCAAGTGAAGCAGCAGGGGTGGCTCGTTTTTCTTTTCCAAAAAATCCTGTAAGGTTTCCAGAGGCCTGAGGTTCTGCTTGATCTGGTGAAGGCAAAGCCTCATTTTGAACAGAAATCCAAACCAGGCACCACTGCCAGTAACCCCAATTTTCCGCTCTTGGCAGTGTGGGTGGCCATCAGCTTGTCCTTGAGATGCGAGACTGTGTACTAAGCTCCGGTGCGTGCCTGGCATGATGCCGGGCCGTTCTGTTTGAAGCTGCTCCCAGTTGTGGGGTGAAGATCTGGTGTTGATAGCATCACTGACCCCAGAAAAGAGCAGGACAGCATCCTTCCTGTGGGACTGGAGGGGAGCACCCACATCTCCCCACATTTGGCCTCCCTGGTTCTGGATGGGAATGACAGTGGTGTGGCTGGCGGCCTCCAGCCTGGCGACGTCAGGGCCCAGGCATCATGAGGGCCACTCCTTTTGTTGAGCCTCTGGCAGCTTCCGCTGTCATATCAGGAGCCCCTTCGTGGTGCTGGGGACCAGCCACAAAGCTGCCTTTCCCCCTCGGGCAAGGGCCTGGCCTTCCGCCAAGCAGGTCACCCTGGTGTGTGGTGACAGGACATGCAAAACCCCTTGAAAGTCGAAAGTAGTTTCCTTGTATTTTCAGTCTGCTGGCCAGCCTCCGTTCACCTTTTTCTCTTGGAATATCTCCTGCAGTTCTCCCGGGTCAGTCAGGAGTTCTGTTACTCTGGACCGAGAGTGCTGGGACGAGCCGGCTGCTCCTGCCGTGCTGTCTGCTGTGGGCCTCGGGCACCCACAGCAGCCAGGAGCAGAATGTCCCCCTGGCCAGGACGGGTCTCCAGGGGGCTCCCCGGCTCCTGGACATGGGTGTGGAGGGGCGGCCCCAGCTAGGCTGCTCGAGCTCCACGGGGGGCAGGACGCAAGAGCCCAGCCTCTGCCACGTTGCCTTCTCCCTGGGGTGTCCTCCTCCCCAGGCTGTTGTGCTGCTTCCCGCTCTGAAGCTCTTGCTGGCGCTGCCTTCAGAATGTACCCCGAGGCCGTCCTTCCTGCCACCTTCTCTGCCAGGCCCCTGGTCTTGGCCCCACCATGCTTGGGGCAGCCTAGCGCAGGACTTCCCACCCTCCGCCCTCTGACACTTTGGGCAGGATCCTTCTTAGTGGTGGGGGTTGAGCAGCACCCTTGGCCTCCACCCCCAGGTGCCAGAAGTGCATGCACACCCGCACATGTGCATACATACACACATCGTTTATGCCTACCAGAAATGCCTCCAGATGTCTACAGACATTTCCAAATGTCCCTGAGGGGGCAGCATTGCCCCAGGACTGTCCCCTGCTGCTCTCTGTACAGCACGTTCTCTGTCCACAGCCAGGACGGTCCTTTGAACATCACGGTCAACTTGCCCCTGCTCAGAGCCCTGCAGGGGCTTCCCTCTGGCTGAGTCCTCCCGATGGTGCTCCAAGGCCTGGGTGGCCTGGCATGACCTCCTCGCCCTTGGGCTTCATGGCCAGTTCCCTCTCTGCTGGGAAAGTCACTCCCTTATTTCGCTCCCTCTGGTCAGGTATCACCTTGGAGTGGCCTCCTGGCCACCCACTTAAAATAACTCACTCGTGCCCCCCCCCCATATTGTTTTGTTTTTCTGCAAGAACTTTAGCCACCCCTGACCTGTGTGGGTGTCTGTCTGCCTGCCCCCCCCCCCTCCTGGTGCATGGAAAGTGCATGTCACGGTTGTGAGATCAGCGAATCCGTCCCCCGTGCAGGGCAGGTCTGTTGCTTATTCCTGTCTCCCAGAGGGGCAGTGGGAGCAGCAAAGGACGTGGGCACTGGGGTTCCATCAGGCAGGTCCCGTGGGCCTGTTACAAGTGTCGAAGGTAATACACATTCATTTCAGAAAACACAGGTGAGTGAAATTCTTAAAAATCATTGACATCTCCTCACTCAGAAACACTTAACATTTTGGTATATTGTCTCTTTCATCCTTTTTTTCTGTTCAGAACCGCTGACGACTACAGCTTTCCCTCAAGATGAGTTAAATGTTAGGGCACCAACTCTGGATGGCTCTGAATTCTAAAACCTGTAATGATGGTGGCACTTCGTCCCCCCACCTCAGATGGGGGTGGGTGGGTGCATGGTGGGGAGCATCTCAGCAGCTGGGGCATGGGTTTTGTTTCCCAGCTTAGCTTGGCTCCAGAGCCAGCTGTTTTCCTGGGCCAGGCCCAGTGCCCGTGCCAGGCGGGAGGGGAGGGCAGCCGCTGACCCAGGAGCCCCTCAGGGGCCTGGCAAAAGTTGCCATTGGGCCACCACTGCCTTCCTTGTGCCCCAGAAAGGAGTGATGACTGGGAAAGGGAGCACCATTCTTCAGAATGTATGGGCCTGTCAGAAGCATGTTTGACTCAGTTCTCAGCTCTGCAGTTTTGGGGAGGAAGAAGCGCTCTGTGTGGTTAAGAAAATGGACTGGGCCCAACTGCGGGGTTCAGGTCCCAGCTCCTCCACTTACCAGCCGAGTGACCAGGAGCAAGTTACTTCTCTCTTTGTTTCCTGTCTATCATATGTGGGTGAGGATGACAATACCTACCTCGTAGAATGGTGAAGGATTTTCAAAGTTAAAGCACGTAAGATGCTTAGAAACCACCCAGCACATACTAAGCCCTGGCTCTGACTTCACTGCGAGGCAGAGGATGGCAGGCCGTAGGGTCCCAGGAGCACAGGGTTCCTTCCGGCTCGGGCGGCGGACCACAGAGCTCCACAATGCGGCTGGCACAGGAGGTGGCAGGGAGAGGCGGTGCCCAGCACGTGTGAAACCTAAGGCGTTCTGAGGGAAAGCCGCGAAATTGTGGAGAGCCTTGCAAGTCATCCTGAGCCCTTCCAGACAGGGCACCCTTTTCTCCTTTTTCTGGAATTCCCACAGGAAGGAAACAAAGCCAGTGAAGGAACCATCCCCACCTTGCTTCTCCCTGTCGCTCCCACTCTGCTCCCAGCTCTCCAAGGTTCTGGAGAAACGCAGAGAAATTCCCTGTCATGAGAAGATTGGAGGCCCCACCCGAAAAGGCCACGCTCTGCGGTGCATTCAATGCCCAGACCCTCCTCCCCTGGCCCCAGTGCAGGGCAGGGGCCACATGACAGGGCAGTGTTTGCTAGAGGCTCCCTTTCCCGGGAGCACCGAGGGGGCTCCTGCCCCTGCCAGCCTCTGCCTGGCCTGGTGCTAGCCTCTGCCCCAGAGCTGGAAGCTCAGCTCCCCCTGTGCTCTCAGGATCATGTGGCAGGTGGGGCGTCCTGTCCAAGAGTGCTCCAGGTTAGGGCCTGCACCCCACTGCTCTCCCTTCCCTGGGACTGTCCTGAATGCCACCAAAGGGGCACAGTCTGCCTCAGTCCACTGCCAAGGATGGCCTTCCTTTCCCCCCAACATGTCCCACCCCTCTTGTTGGATCTCTTAGCACTGCAGCTTCTGGTTTCTCCCAGCTCTGCAACTTGGAAAGCCCTGCAGTTGTGGCTTTTTAAAGTCTAAAATGGGAGCAGGGAGCAGGGCTTTGTGGGGGGGGGGGGGGGCAGCCCAGAAAATAGCATGACCCAGACCAGAAAACTGGGCACCCTCAGCCATAGGATAGATAAGAAGAGGGACTTCTGCCACAGCCTGGGGGTAGTAGGGCCTGGAACTGGGGCCTGGGGACAGCAGTGGCTTGCCTGGGGTGCCATGGCTGCTCTGTCCACATGTCTGGCTCTAGAACCCGCACATTTGACAGTGAAGGTCGTTCTTAGTTGCAGCGTGGGCTGTGTTCCCCATAGGAAATTTGCCACCACCTGCATGACGGTGGAGTCCACTGCTTCCCACTTTAACTTCTTGTTAAGTGTCACTTAGAGAGCTTTCAGCTTCATGGCCAAAACATCAGGGGCCGTGAGCAGCATCTTTCTTTTTCAGTGTTTGGGTTCCTTGGTGGCTGCCACCTTTCCGTTTTGGGGGTTGAGAGGGGAGAGATTGCTGTTGTGTTGAGTTGGGTGTCGTTTGAGGGAACAGCTCTTCCTCCCCAGCGTTTGGATCTTGGCACCCAGGGGCCTTGGGCAGTCAGACCCCCCCGGGACCACAGCCAGAGTGAGGAGCCACAGAGGGGCAGGCGGGCAGGGAAGCAGCAGCAGGGAAGGCGCTCCGTCCGTGACGGAGGGCATCGGCAGTGCCCGCAGAGGGAGGAGGCCCGGGCTGTCCTCTTGGAAGCTGCCACCGCTGCAGGGTGTGTGTGGAGGGACGGGTCGGGCTCAGCGTGCACGTGGTTCCGGAAGCCAGCTGAGCCAGCCTGAGTGTTGCTCTGCAGCCCCTGGGCCCTGTGGTGCCGCAGATAAGTAGCCGACTGCAGCTGGCGGGGAAGGATGACCCAGATCAGACACCAGGGCGTTAGGGTGACCCGTCACAGCCCGTCCTGCTCCGCCCCCACCCCCTCCTCTCCTCGGCTCTCTTCAGCCAGGTCATCTGGTGGTTCTGCACTTGCAGAGGGTGCAAAAGGATGGAACTCGCCGCAGGGCGCTTTGCTCTCTTTAGAACAGGCTGTTAAATCTTTAGCTAAAATGAGACCTTCAGTGTACAGTCTTTTATCCACACTTTTCAACGTGATCAAAACTACCTCGAGTAAGCACAGGGTTTGCTTTTGGCGGGGGGTGGGTGGTAGGGACAGGGCTGGGGGCACTAGCAGGCTCCCTGGGGAGCTGATAAAGCTCTTCCGGCCAGAGGGGTGTGGGCCGTGCATGAGAATAAACCAAGCTGAACACTTAGGGTTCAGGATTCGTACGCTCTGCTGTTTGTCTGTGACCCTCGGGTAAGAAGCTGAAAGATGACGGTGCCCTTCAGTGGCCTGGGGCCATCCTCTCACAGCTGTGTTTCTCTTACAGCTGAAGCTGGAGGACCGCTCGGTGGTGCCCCGGGACGTGGTCCGACACATGCGCTCCACCGTGAGTTGTGTCCCCTCACCCCAGCCTCGTGCCCAGGGCAGCCACCTGTCCTCTGTCTCTGGGAGAGCTGGCTGGCTCGGGAGGGAGGGGCAACGCAGGACCCTCTGCAGCTGGGTCTCCCGCTCATGTCCACACCCACCCCAGGCCTGGGTCTGAGTTTACCCCTGGGAGGTGCCTGGACGCCGTCTTCCTCTGCCCCCAGGACAGTCAGTGTGGGACCGTGATAGACGTCAACATCGACTGTGCCGTCAAGCTCATCGGCACCAACTGCATCATCTACCCTGTCAACAGCAAGGACCTCCAGCACATCTGGGTGAGCCACACCCGCCCGCCTGCCCTTCCTGATTTTCCTCCCTTGGCCCCCTGGCACTCTCCCCGCTGCCCCTTCCCTGCCCACACTCACCTGGCACAGGGGCCATTGTAGACACGGGCTCGGCAGCCCTCCTTCCTCCTGCGGTCCTGGCCTAGAGTGTGGACGCACCTTTCTCCACGTCTTCCATCCTCTTCTGACAATTTCAAATGATTTCAAATTTACAGAAAAGTTGTAAATATAGTTCAGAGAATCCCCATGTCCCCCTCATCCAGGTTTCCAGGTTCCCCAACTCTATCTGCTCTCCTCCTCCTCCTCCTCTCTTCTCCTCCCTCCTCCTTTCTGCCTCCCCCTCTCTCTGGTCTTTCTCCTGAAGCATTTGAGACCAGGCTTCACACACGGTGCCCCTTGACCCTGCCCACTCCTCGGAACAAGGACACACTCCCATGCCAGCAGGCAGCCCTCCACGTCAGCACGTCAGTGCTGATCCATGACTGTCCAGTCCACAGGCCCCGTTCAACTGTCCCAGCAACATCCTTTTGTCCTTGCTGATCAGGGTCCCTTGAGGAACACTCCCTGCCTTTGCTGTCAGTCTCCAATCCCCTCAGTCTCTCCCTGTCTTCCGTGTCCTGGACACTGTTATGTCAGGAGAATGAGCCCTCCCTGCCCAGTGGTGACCGGCCCCAGGCCCCATCTCTGGGCTGCTCACTTTGACCCCTTGGACACGTGGGTGTCTGCCAGGTTTTTACGCCATATTGTTGCCGTTTCTCCCTTTGCTGTTGATTATATGGGGAGATATTCCAAGATCATTAATATCTTGCCCCTTGGCAAACCCCATCCAGCAGTCGAAGCCTCATGGACCATTCCCAGCTGAACCAGCCCCGTGTGATGGCTGCTGGGAGGACAATTCCTGATCATTCCATCCTCATTTTTATTAGTTGACATTCTAGTGTGAGGAAGAGCTTTGCTTTTTTCCCCATTTATGTATTTATTCCTATTTTTGTATCAGTGTGGACTCATGCATTCCCATTTTATTCAGTTGTTTGAAATCTCTCACTACCATTACTTGTTTTGTTGCCCATGTTATCCCTTAGCTCCTTCAAGCCGGCCTCCGTGTCTCTTTGCCATGTCCCCATCATCGAGCACTTTCTTACTTTCCGGCACAATGGATGTTCCTGGCTCATCTTGTATTTTCTCTTCCCCAGCCCTGGAATTGGCCCTTTCTCCAAGGAGCCCTGGTTCCTTTCAGAGGAGAGTGGGATTTAGGAGCCTAAGATCTGGAGTCTAAATACTCACTGCTGCTAGGCCCCTTGAGGACAACACCAGGACGTAGACGTCCATATATACACGTAGACACGTGTCTGCTTGTGTCAGATGCACATGCACTAAAATGCCTGACTTCATCCTGCTACCTCCGCTCCAGTTCAGCACCTCCGGCTTTTTCTCTCCTCCCCCTTACCATCTTCCTGAGAACTTTCTCACTTGGCTCTTGTTATTCTCAATATAGTCACCTATTTGCTCAGATCACTTTTGTCTGTCTGTGTAACCAGCCTCCCGACGGCGTGGCTGCCCTTTCCACCGCCCACCTGCAGGGCCCTCCCGTCCCTGCCAGGCAGCAGCTGCCCCGGCCTCCTGCCCACTGGGAAGGCTTAGAGCTCCTTGGGGGAAACCTGCTGCTGCTGTTATTTAGGGCCACAGTAGCTGACCCATCCCAGCCACAAGCTCTATGGAGCCTTCCCCCCTGGGGGGCCAGAGGCGTGCCCGCCCTGGGCACCGGCCCTGTCGGCCCCTCACTGCCCGCTCCCCGGCCCGCAGCCCTTCATGTACGGGGACTACATTGCCTACGACTGCTGGCTCGGGAAGGTCTACGACCTGAAGAACCAGATCGTCCTGAAGCTGTCCAACGGTGCCAGGTAGAGCGCTCGCCTGGGGGCCCCGGCTCGGGGAGGCTGCCCTCCGGGAGAGGGGAGGGGTCTCTCTCCCAGGACTGGTCAGGCACGGCGGCCACTTGGGGCCCCCGAATGTGCTCATCTAAATTTCTGGCTCAGTTCCTGGGCTCCTCTCCGTCTTGGCCTGGGGTGAGAAGCATGATGGGGATATCTGCTAGGGACTAGTGCTTTATTTTGATGCTTCAGTGGCGATGGGCCCTCACATCCGGGGTTAGGTCTGGTTCGTTTTAAGAGGGGCGCTGCCTCCCCTGCCTAGAGGCTGTGCTGCTGGTGGAAGACGCACGGAGACTTCTGAGGCATGTGACACATTGGCCCCTCTGGCTAACTACTGATAGACATTGATCAGCAAAACTCCCTGTCCCTGCTGTCACCCCTCTCGCTTGGCTCCAGTCTTTGGGTCCCCTGGTGGAGACTGAGCCTCTGTTCACCATTTCAGGTGCTCCATGAACACGGAAGACGGCGCCAAGCTCTACGATGTCTGCCCCCATGTCAGTGACTCGGTACGCTTGCTCTACCCAGGAATCCCTCCCAGGGTTCAGGGGTCCCTCTCTGGTTCCTCAGCACCCCGGATTGCAGGGGAAGGAGCCCTGCCAGCAAGGAGCTCACAGCTCTCAAGGCCAAGTGCTTTCCTAGAAAGGGGGCGGGTGGCGGCAGGGTTTCTAAATGTCAAAGAGACGTAGAACTTTAATTTGCATATAGTTTCCTTTTTATTTCCTCCTTTACAAATCTGAACCCTTGTGTCTTAGAGAGTATACAGTGTCTTAATATAGGGCAGTATATTCACACAGTATTACTATTCATAATTTGCAAATAAATGAATATACTTCGGAGGTGCATGATGCATGATCAAACACATTTGGGGACTGCTGCCCACCCCAGAGCTTTACTCTCTACCAGCAGCACTGCCATCTGTGAGAGCTGGTTAGAGACGTAGAATGAATCAGAATCTGCATCGTAACAAGACCCCTGGGTGATTTGTCTGCACGTGCAGATTTGAAAAGTGCTGTTCTGGAGCCTTAGGACTTGTTTTAGGGAGTGGAGGGTTGTGTTGTGCAGGGGTGGGGTGGGCAGCAGGCAGGCAGGAGGGGTGTGGTGTCCAGGGGTGGGGTGGGCAGAGGGCAGGCAGAAGGAGGGTGCAGGGGTGGGGTGGCAGCGGGCTGGAGAGAACCTCTCCAGAGGAGGCACCCCTCTCGAGGCTGCTCCTTCCCCAATCGTACAGGGCCTCTTCTTCGATGATTCCTACGGCTTCTACCCAGGCCAGGTGCTCATCGGCCCCGCCAAGATCTTCTCCAGCGTGCAGTGGCTGTCGGGGGTCAAGCCCGTGCTCAGCACCAAGAGCAAGTTCCGCGTGGTGGTGGAAGAGGTAGGGCCCCGGGGACAGGACACAGCCCTCAGCCTCTGGGCCGTGTTGACCTGAGAGGATCAGGGGACCCAGACCCTGGTCGTGGGGCAACTGATGGGCAGATGTCCCCCAGCCTGACCTGCACAGACTGAGCCAGGTTGGAGGGTGGCAGCCCACTGGGCCCCAACTGGTGCCGAGGAGGTGACGGTGAGCCCGGGGACAATGAGGAGTGTGTCCTCCTGTGTAGGGGGCTTGGCTAAAGCTCAGGGAGGGAGGCTGTAGTTACACAGCTGTTCCCGGTATGTCAAACTCAGTGCCACACCACAAAGGCCCACTCTGCTGTCAGGTGGGCTCTGGGCAGCAAATCGCCCACCCAGCTGGTTAAGGGAGTACATTAGACCCTGCCCTGACTGCGACTCTGTCACACCCCCTCCCCAGGTGCAGGTTGTGGAGCTGAAAGTCACGTGGATAACCAAGAGTTTCTGTCCAGGGGGCACGGACAGCGTCAGCCCCCCGCCTTCTGTCATCACCCAGGAAAATCTAGGCAGGTGAGTTCTCTAGCTGCACCCCCAGCCCCCAGGGCAGGCCCTGCAGGTCTCTGGGCCCCCGCGCTTGCCTCCCAGAAGTCCAGCCTGGCCCAGCCCTGCTTCTCCCCTCCCAGGGTGAAGCGTCTCGGATGCTTTGACCATGCTCAGCGGCAGCTCGGGGAGCGCTGTCTGTATGTCTTCCCAGCCAAGGTAGAGCCGGCCAAGATTGCCTGTGAATGTCCAGAAAAAAACTGCGCCCAGGGGGAGGGCTCTATGGCCAAGAAGGTATGTCCTTGGGGTCGGGCATCGGTGGGCGTTTGAGGAACTGGCCCTCAGCCATTTCCGCAGCCAGGAAGGACGGTCTGTGCTTCCCGGTGGGCAGCTCTGATGACCCTTGCTGGCCACGTAGGTGCGAATAGCTGTCGCCCACCCAGACTGGGGTGCCTTGGGGCCCGCCTGCCCTGCCGCCCCCACAGCACTCCCTCCCTGTCCACCCTCGCAGGTGAAGCGCCTCCTGAAGAAGCAGGTTGTGAGGATCATGTCTTGCTCCCCGGACACCCAGTGCTCCAGGGACCATTCCATGGAGGATCCAGACAAGAAAGGGGAAGCCAAAGCCAAGAGCGAGCCGGGGTCGGCCAGTCCCGGGGAGACACCCGGAGGCTCTGCCAGCCCCATGGAGCTGCAGGACGAGGGCCCAGAGGAGCCCCGCGAGGCCAGCGAGCAGCTGCCCCCCTTCCTGCTGAAGGAAGGCGCGGATGACAGGCTGCACTCCGCAGAGCAGGATGCGGACGACGAGGCTGCCGATGACACGGACGACTCCAGCTCGGTGACTTCCTCCGCCAGCTCCACCACCTCCTCGCAGAGCGGCAGCGGCGCCGGCCGCAAGAAGAGCATCCCCTTGTCCATCAGGAACTTGAAGCGGAAGCACAAACGGAAGAAGAGCAAGGTCACGCGTGACCTGAAGCCTGGCGACAGGTGGGTGCAGCCGTGCCCCTCCCAGCCAAGCAGAGCCCCCCCCGTGGCACACCCACACCGGCTGCCACACCTGCAGCAGCTCAGGGGTGCCCCTCGAAGCAGCATGGAGGTGCCCGGGGCCAGCCCCGGCGCGGGAGTGCCCTGGAGGGTGGGATGGTGGGGCGGACACCACATTCGCCTGGGTCTCCCAAACCGGTCCCCTCTCCTCTGAGAACGCGGGTGCCTGAAAACCGTGGTGAGCTTTCCGTGCCTGTGGGACGCTCATCCAGCCGCCCCTGTGTCCTCCGACCGGGGTTGTCTGGGGGTTGAAGAGTTCCAGGGGAGGTGGGGTGGGGTGGGCAGAGGGGAGGACTGCCCTTTCCTCCCTGAGGCCTCTGGCCCAGCCTGACCCCTGGCCCCTGCAGGGTGGCCGTGGAGGTGGTGACCACGATGACCTCAGCGGATGTGGCGTGGCAGGACGGCTCTGTGGAGCGCAATATCCGCTCCAATGACCTCTTCCCCGTGCACCACCTGGACAACAATGAGTTCTGCCCTGGAGACTTCGTGGTCGACAAGCGAGGTAGTGCCAGCCCCGGGGTCAGGGGGCGGCTCAGAAGAGGAGAGGGTGGTTTTGACAAAGTGGATGGTCAGGGTCAAAGCTAGACTAAGGTCAGGGAGGAGACGCTCCTTTTGAAGGTGTCTCACTCTTTCAGGGCCTGGGGGAAGGCCTTTACTGGGCTCCTGGAAAGACTGGGTTCTCGGCCCTGCTGTGGCTTGTGGGGGCTGGGGCAGGGGGTGCTAGCCGAGTCTCCCTGCAACCCCCAGTCCACGGCTGTGCAGACCCTGCCGTCTACGGCGTGGTGCAGTCTGGGGACCACACCGGCCGCACCTGCATGGTGAAGTGGTTCAAGCTGCGGCCCAGTGGGGATGACGTGGAGGTGAGCACCTGCTGCGTGTGTCCTGGGGTGGGCTGGGGGAGGGTGTCGGGCCCTGGGCTGAGGACCACCCACCCTGTGCCACAGCTGATTGGAGAGGAGGAAGACGTGAGCGTCTATGACATTGCTGACCACCCCGACTTCCGGTTCCGCACGACTGACATCGTCATCCGCATCGGCAACACTGAGGACGGGGCGCCGCCCCGGGAGGACGAGGTATGGCCGCTCTCCTACGCCTGCATGCGCGCTCTGCGGCAGCTGCAGTCCCAGGCGCTGCCACCCGGGGGCTCTGCAGACAACACCTGGTGTCCTCCGTTGCCTCTCACACAGGCTGCTGTCTGTCCCCGGTCCCCAGGGCTGGCTCTCTGGCTCAGAGCCACGCCCACGACCCCCCAACCCCTACCGAAGGGCCCGCCTCTCTGCTGGGGTCAGAGTGCACTCACACAGCTGCTTCCTGAGCCCCTGCGTGTTAGGTCTGCAGAAGTGCCTCTAAGGGTGCAGGAGGGCTTGGGGCGGGGGAGGGGCAGGCGCCAGCAGAGGAGGAGTGGGCGCAAAACTGCTGAGGCAGGAAACGCCAGTAGCCCGGAGAGAGCAGCACACTGTGAGTCAGCGGGCCTGTTAGAGTCAGACTGTAGGCTCCTGGCGTGAGCTCGGTGGGCAGTGAGCCTTGAAGGGCAGTGAGCAGGGGCGCCCCTGCGTGAGATGTCCTCCACCCTGCCTCTTCTCTTCCCGCGGCCCTGCCCCACCCCGCGCCACCCACCGCTGGGGCCCCTCTCGGGCGTCCTGTCCTCGGGCCTCCCAGGGAGCTGCCCTTGACTCTGCCCTGCTTGCCCCGCAGCCGTCGGTGGGCCAGGTGGCCCGTGTGGACGTCAGCAGCAAGGTGGAAGTGGTTTGGGCAGACAATTCCAAGACCATCATCCTGCCCCAGGTGAGGCTGCCGAGAGCCAGAGCACTCGCCCATGGCGGTGGGGGCTGTGTGGGCAGCCGGGCGCGCTCCTGTCCCGGCCCCAAGGGGTGGGAAGGACCAGCTCTCTGCTCTCACTGGTGAGCGTGGTCTTTTGGGATTGGTGATCTTGGGCAGCTGATGCCAAAGGCTGGGGTGAGGGGTGTTGGGGGCCGCATGCACATCCCCAGCCCCACCTTTCATTAGCCTCACTTGCTGGGTTCCCCAGATCTCCAGGGTGTAGAGATTTTCACAAACCTCCAGAATTTGCCTGGATGTGCTGCCAGTCTCGCTATGCTGAGAAAAAGCAAGTTACTTCCAAAGGGAGAGAGAGCCTTTCCCACCATTGCTGGGGCTCTAACAGATAAGGAAGAGGAAGGAGGAAAGAACTAGCCCCGAGTCCAGCCTATACTGCTGTGCTCTGAGCAAGAGAGCCACCCCCGGGCCTCCCTTTGCCACTTGTCCCAGCTGTCCCACGCCCAGCTCCCTGCTCCTGGCACCGACACGGGGCCCTTCCCTTGTCCCAGGGTTGTTCCAGGATGGGAACAGGATGTGATCCAGGTCCACTCGCGCCCACACCCCCCCATCACACATCCCCACGCCCAGGTGTGGCCCAGAGGCAACCCCTGCTGCAGGGTCAGCTGACCTGGGTCCTGGGGGTGGGGGGCTGCATTTGTCAAGTTTTCCCTGGATGGGAGAGACGCTGACCAAATGCGCTGTGCAGGAGGGGAGGCTGGGCTGGAATAGGACGTGGGCTCGTCAGGCTGGGGCTTCGGGCCTTGGGGGACTGGCGGGGGTGGCAGGTGAAGGGCAGCTTCAAGGTCCAGAGCAGGGGCTGGGGCTGCAGGTCCTCAGCTGTGAGGCTCAGGGGCCCCCATCTGGCAGCTCCCCCCTGAGCAGCACCCCGTCTGAATTCCCATTGTGCTTCCCTTCTGCACCCCAGCACTTGTATAACATCGAGTCCGAGATCGAGGAGTCGGACTATGACTCGGTGGAAGGCAGCACCAGTGGGGCCTCCTCAGATGAGTGGGAGGATGATAGTGACAGCTGGGAGACGGACAATGGGCTGGTGGAGGACGAACACCCCAAGATAGAGGAACCCCCAGTCCCACCCACTGAACAGCCAGCCGCCCCCGAGGAGGACAAGGGGGTGGTGATCAGTGAAGAGGCGGCTACGGCGGCCATCCAGGGAGCGGTGGCCATGGCTGCCCCCGTGGCTGGGCTGATGGAGAAGGCTGGCAAGGATGGGCCCCCGAAGAGCTTCCGGGAGTTGAAGGAGGCCATCAAGATCCTGGAGAGCCTGAAGAACATGACAGTGGAGCAGCTTCTGACAGGCTCGCCCACCTCCCCCACAGCAGAGCCCGAGAAGCCAACACGGGAGAAGAAATTTCTGGATGACATCAAGAAGCTGCAGGAAAACCTCAAGAAGACCCTGGACAACGTGGCCATTGCAGAGGAGGAGAAGATGGAGGCGATGCCTGACGCGGAGCGCAAGGAGGACAAGCCCGAGGGGCCGCCGCCTGCGAAGGCCGAGTGGCCCAGCGAGACCCCGGTGCTCTGCCAGCAGTGTGGCGGCAAGCCCGGTGTCACCTTCACCAGCGCCAAGGGCGAGGTCTTCTCGGTGCTCGAGTCCGCGCCCTGTGAGTGTCCGGAGGCCAGGGGGCCAGGCCCCCCCCACCCAGGGTGGCCACGGGACCCCCGGTGCCTGGCGGTGGGTGGGAAGCAGCGGTTTCCTCCCCTGCCCAGGTCACACCAAGCCCTGCTGCCTCCGTGCCCAGCTGCCCCAGGGGCTCCCAGGGCCTCTCTTCACAAACTGACCGACCCTTCTCTTTCCCCTCCAGCAAACCACTCTTTTAAGAAAATTGAGTTCCAGCCTCCAGAAGCCAAGAAGTTCTTCAGCACTGTGCGGAAGGAAATGGCACTGCTGGCTACCTCACTGCCCGACGGCATAATGGTCAAGACTTTCGAGGACCGAATGGCAAGTAGACGGGCGTGGACGTGGTGTGGGCACGTGCGGGTGGGCTGGGGGGTGCTCAGTGCCCAGAGGCCTCCAGCCTCGGGGTGTGGGACCACCAGGACTGGAAGGCACCTGACAGTCCGCCCACCCAGCCCTTTCCGGATGCTGCGACGGAACCCAGCAGGTGCGGGCCGACTGAGGCCACGGGCCTATGGCCCACGGGCTGGCGGGCGTCCTGCTGGGGTGCCCAGGCCTGGCAGCTCTTTCTTCCCTACCCTTTGAAAATTGGTTTTAAATTATATAATTGTTTACTTGAGTCCACTCTTCTTTTTGAAAACTTAGAACATTAGAGGAAAAGCTAAAGTTGCCCTTAGTGCCCCTCCTCAGTACCCCAGTCCTGGGCGCCAGGGTGTCACGACCGTGGGGCCCGTGGCTCTCCTCCCAGGCCTGTCTTTAAACTTTGCGTTCTCACCCGTCTCCATGAGCACGTAGCATTTTGTGTCACTTGTTTCACATGAATAGTGTGTCGTACACTGTTCGGCGGTTTGCTTTCTTCACCCATGTTGGTTCCTGTTGATCACGTTTGTTCCGTCTCAGCCGCAGAGAGTAGCGTGCCATCCTGTGGCCACGTCACCTTGGTTTCCCTGGTCCATGGGCCAGGCCCCGCATCACTGAGGAGGGTTTGCCAGAGGGGGCATGGGCGTTTCATCCGTCCCCCGGGTGGGGCGGCCCAGGCACCGCACCCGACGCTGGCTCTGAGCAGCAGCGCGGGCCCAGCCACAGCCGGGAAGAGCCAGGCCGGGCTCGGGACCCAGAGAGTTCCATGCTGCTTGGGAGCCTGAATGTCCCCTCCGGTTTATCCTGGGTGTTAGTAAACTTCCTTCGGAAAATTCCAAAGGAACCTGTCTCAGCTCTGCTGAGGGAGAAAGGGAAGGGTGTTTTTGGTTTTGTCCGGTTTCATCCCGGTCTCCCTCAGAGGGCAAGGGAAGCTGGTGCCGGTGGACGAGCCTGAGAGGACCCCGTGGATCCGGCTGGTGCCCTGCCCTCTGCCCTCTGCCCTCTGCCCTCGCCATCTTCCCAGCTCCTCGCTCACCCACACGCACGTTGCCCTGGCTGGGGATGGTCCCTGCTCTGATTCTGGGTGTTTGTGGGGAGTCTCCTTGGCGTCTCCCAGGGTTTCCCCTCGAGTTCACATCCTCGACGTCTTCCCTCTGGTGGTGAGACCACCCACACACCTGACCCTCCCAGAGCAGCACAGCCTCGCCGCCCTGGAACTTTCTTTCATCTTCTGCTTTGTTGTAGTTGTTGCCTTGTTGAGGTTGAGGTGGAGGCAGGTGTTTTAAGGAATAAAACTTTTTAAAGTAGTGATTTATCAGGAAAAAGCCTGATGTAATGAAAACCAGTTTGGAAAATTGCTCTTATGCCACGATCAGGAGGTGCAAGGGGGTCTGCGCGGGGGCTCGCACCTAACTCCCCTGCGGCTGCTGCTCCACCGGGTTGGCTCGCTGCCCTGGAAGGGAGCCAAGCCTCAGCCCCCTTCCTCCATCCCCAGGACCTCTTCTCTGCCCTAATCAAGGGCCCCACTCGGACCCCCTATGAGGACGGCCTCTACCTGTTTGACATCCAGCTCCCCAACATCTACCCAGCTGTGCCCCCCCACTTTTGCTACCTCTCCCAGTGCAGTGGCCGTCTGAACCCCAATCTGTATGACAATGGGAAAGTGTGTGTCAGCCTTCTGGGCACCTGGATTGGAAAGGTGAGCTCGGCACCAGCTGCCTTGTCGGGTGGGGGGAGCCAGGCAAGGGCGGGGCCAGAACAGAGCTGACTGTGCTGCTGCATTTTCAGGGAACAGAGAGGTGGACGAGCAAATCCAGCCTTCTCCAGGTGCTCATCTCCATCCAAGGTACACCTGGGCCAGGCCGGAGGGGCAGTGATGGCGGGGGGTGGGAGGGTCTCCCAGGGAGCACAGCGGTTCTGGCCATCCCTTGGGTGTCAAGGGCAGGCCTGCCCAGTGGCTCCTCCCACCCCCTGAGCGGCCCACTCCCCGCCAGCAGGTCTCATCCTGGTGAACGAGCCATACTACAACGAAGCCGGCTTCGACAGCGACCGGGGTCTGCAGGAGGGCTACGAGAACAGCCGCTGCTACAACGAGATGGCGCTGATCCGCGTGGTACAGTCCATGACCCAGCTGGTGCGGCGGCCCCCCGAGGTCTTCGAGCAGGAGATCCGGCAGCACTTCAGCGCTGGCGGCTGGCGGCTGGTGAGCCGCATCGAGTCCTGGCTGGAAACCCACGCCCTGCTGGAGAAGGCCCAGGCGCTGCCCAACGGGGTCCCCAAGGACGGCAGCTCACCGGAACCACCGGCGGGGGCCGAGCTCTCAGACTCCAGCCGAGAAGAGCCCGAGGACGGAGGGCTGGCCCCCGGCGAGGCCTCTCAGGGCTCAGACTCGGAAGGCGGCGCCCAGGGCCCAGCCTCAGCCGTCAGGGACCGCATGGACCAGGCCTCAGAGGCAGCACCGGACACATCGGTGCCACCCAGCGTCAAACCAAAGAAGCGGCGGAAGAGCTACCGGAGCTTCTTGCCTGAGAAGAGCGGCTACCCTGACATCGGCTTCCCCCTCTTCCCGCTTTCTAAGGGTTTCATCAAGAGCATCCAGGGTGTCCTGACGCAATTCCGGGCAGCTCTGGTAGAGGCAGGCATGCCAGAGAGCGCAGAGGACAAGTAGCCGCCGGCCCTGAAGAAAGAGTGACACAGCGGGAGAGGCCAGCGCAGCTGCTGCCTGCTCTCCCCTCCCCTGGAGTCTCCCTTCCCCACTCCCCCACTCCCCCACCCACCCCCAGCCCGAAGCAAGCCCCACTGTCCCCGTAGCCCCCAAGGTGAGTTTGATGCTGAAGTGCAGGAAGTTTCTTGAGATGCTGCCATTTCTATCTGAAGCAATCTTGACAGTCAGGTCCCCATGGCAAAGAAAATCTGAACGGTGTTGCTGAATTTCCACTTGCCACCCCAGGCAGGATGTCCCGGCACATCCTCCTTTGCCGTCTCCATCTCAGCTCAGACAGAGCCTTCTTCCGCCGGGCACTGGGCTTTGTTTGGGCCCAAGTGCTCTGCAGACAGCAGCAGCAGGGGGCCGTGCCTTGCATGAAGTGTGGGAAGCTCCGGCTCTGGTCCCTTTCAACCTCTTCGGCTCAACTCTGCTTCCCTGGATCCCTAGCCCGCCCGCTGCCACCACCAGACTCCCTGAGTCCCTGGCATCGGCATGGTCCCTCAGGAGGTGGAGCTGCTCTCCCTGAGTCCTGGTTCCATGCTGGCCCTGGGGCCCGTTGACCTTGTTCTCGGAGAAGGCCGGGACCACCTCAGCCCTCACACACTGACGTGGAGATGAGGGCCAGGGAGCTGCTGGGAAAGAAACAGCTGCAGGTGCCTTGCTCTTCCTGGCCTGGGTTGGTGGGAGTCATGGCTCTGGCTTTAGGGCCTCACCTGCTTGGAGGGAAGCGGATGGCTGCTTCCTGCCCAGCCTCATCTCAGGGCCCAGGAGGTGGGGATGGCAGCACCAGGGCCAGTGCCAGGCCCCTCCCGGTAGACCAGCCCCTCCGCTATCAAGTGATAACCCTGGGGGGTGGCCCCTGCCTTGGCAGCCAGCCCCTTCTAAGGTGAGAACAAAGCGTTCTGTCAGCCCTTCGCTTACAAACTCTGCAGGCTCAGTTGGGGAGAGCAGGGCGGCCGGCGGGGCCTGTCCTCCCTCCAGAAGAGGTTTACAAGTTTTCTAAGCTTTTGATAATGTGAAGCTCCAGGTGAAGAGGTTGCTGTTGAGCACATCACAGCTATGTAACTTTTGGTGTATGTATGTAATATTTAAGGTTGAAAACAACAAAATCTCAAAAGCAAAAATCTTAACACAAGAAAAAAAAGACAAAAAAAAAAAGCCAAAGCATGATGCGTCTTGTTAGCCTTAAGCTGGCTCCTCACCTGCGCAGTGCCACCCCGCCTGGCTGGCGGCAGTGTGGAAGGACAACAGGCCGGGCCATGCACAGACCACACGGCCCTGGAGCCCAGATCGGGATCTTGTCAGAGAAATCCAGAGAAATCCCCCGAGTGACGGGCTGTGCTGCCAAGTGCGATGTTCATGTGGAGATGTGAAAGCCTATCGCTTAACAATATCTGTATAAAGTGCTGTGATTAAACTTTTTTTTACTTGCATTTTTTTGGGGGGTCTGGCTCATTACAATGTACAAAAAAGACAAGGTGACACCATTAAACCTGCCTCTGCCATCACCTGGGCTCCTTGCCTTCCTTGCTCTCTGGGCCCCCTGGTGTTGAGCCTTCCTCTTGTATTTCCACTTATGGACTCCCCAAAGGCTGATTTCTGGCCAGGCCTGCCATCCAGCAGCTCTGGTGACTGAAGGCCTATTCTTGACCAGGTCCACCAGTTCAGCTCCTTCCACACGCTGGGGAGCCCTCATCTCAGCTCTGGACAGGGGCCGCCCTTCTGGACTCGGTGTCTGGGTGTGTATGGCGTCTGCCCCTCCCTGCTGCTTCCGTTGTAACTCCTGCCCAGTGCCCAGGGACAGGTGGGGAGGGCAGAGGCGCTGGCCTGAGGGACCCTGGAACCCTTGCCAAGGGGAACAATAGATGCCTTTTAAAAGGGAGTGGCTACCTGCCATTTTGACTGCTGAAATCTATACACCCCTTGCTCCTTGCCTACTCCCTGATGCCCCTGGCTCAGATTCTCTTTCTTGCTAAATTAGAGTCCACGTGATCCACTACTCTGATTTGTTGAGATGAGCTGGCTCTGAGCCTCACTTTCCCCAGGTGTGGAGTCAGGCAACTGGCCAAGCGCCAAGGTTCCTTCAGTCCCCAGGTGGAATGAGCACAGCCCTGCCCCCACCCCACCCTGCCTAGTGGGGGACCAGCCCTGGTCCAGTGTCCACCTCTCAAACAGCCGTTCCTGGGAGCCAGTACCAGGCGTTGACCAGTCCAGGGTGCCATCAGGCATCTCTAACATTAGATAACCTGAAGCCCTGGCTGGAGCAAACCCCCCACCCAGGACAGGACCAGCAGGCTAGGAATGTCACTTTATTTGGATTGGATTCATGGGATGGGGCTCCCACAAAAAGGTCGAGTGGCTTCCAGGGGCAGCTGGGCTCTTGGTCTGGAGCCACATTCGGGCCTCTGGTGAGCAGAGTCTGACCTTCCAAAGCGCGGCCTCCACCCTCCTCCAGGGGAGCCCTCCCACCCCTTCCCGCCTCCCGGGGAAAGGAGGAAAGGTCCTGACTTCCTCCCCCAGGAGACTAAGGCACAGCGAGCCCCACAGAGTCAGGAGGGCTCTTGTGGGGGTGGCAGCCGCTGGGTGGGGGCTCCACACAGCCACTGACCAGCCGCAGGAAGTTGGGCTGCACCTGACCCTGTACAGCCTCGCTGGCCATTGGCTCCCCGTCCACAGTAAAGGCACCCTGGCCATCCTTGGGCTCCAGGCGGAACGCTGCCACGGGCACGTAGACCAAGTAGGGGCAGTCGCACTCCATGTGCCTGCCCTTCTCCATGGCCAGGAAGAGGCGCAGCAGCGAGGCCCGAGACACGCCTGCCCGCACGTAGAAGAGGTGCATGAGGCCGGCCGCACAGAGGCCCATGGGTGCCGCCAGCATCTCGCTGCTCAGGTGCGAATGCAGCAGCAGCAGCACCAGCACGAACTCCTGGTCGGGCACCACGGTCCAGTGGGATGGCACCGGCTCCTCCAGGGGCACAAGGTGCGCGTCTGCCGGGCCCTGTCTGCCCGGGGCAGGCAAGGCGGTCCCCTGGGGGGCAGCCCTTTCTGCAGGGAGGTAGGCCAGTCTGCCCTGGTAGATGCGCAGGGTTGCCAGGCGCAGGAAGGTGCCCAGAGTGAAGCGCTTCTCGCCCAGGCACCGATACTTCTCACTCTCCAGGTCCACGTCGGCAATGAAGCCCCACGCCAGGCTCAGCACAGAGAAGAGGCGCAGCCCAGAGGCCGTGTGCAGCGACAGCAGGTTCATGGGTGCCAGGAGCCCGCGGCACAGCAGCAGCGTGCAGTTGGTCAGAAGGCCTTCGTTGGTCACCTGCTCAAAGCTGCGGGGAACAAGTCACGTGGGACAGGGCAGGAGCCCCAAGCCTCCCTCCCTCCCTCCTCCTGG
This sequence comes from Choloepus didactylus, assembly GCF_015220235.1. Classification (NCBI taxonomy): domain Eukaryota; kingdom Metazoa; phylum Chordata; class Mammalia; order Pilosa; family Megalonychidae; genus Choloepus; species Choloepus didactylus. Next base: position 70,727,383 of record NC_051324.1, on the reverse strand, counting down.
GGAATCAAGGCAGGGGAAGCCACATCTGGTCCCCAGGGGGCAGGCTGGAACCGAGGGAGGGGGTGGTGGCAGCCCCACTGGGGTCACCAGCAGAGGGCCCTGGAACCTTGGGTGGAAGAAGAGGGAACACAGAGAGGAAAGGCTGGCAGCAAGGCGGCACAGAAGGGAATCCGAGGTCCTCTCTGGCCCCGTGTTCTCACCCTGCATAATGGTTCAGTGAAGATGCTAGCGCGTTGCCAGAACCGGCCGGGAGGCTGCACAGGGGCTTGCGGATGGCCGTCTCCCAGTCAGGCCTCTCCATGAGCCCATTCACCACCTGTTGGAGCATGCGCGCCCGGCCTCAGTCTGGGGAGCGCCCGGCGGCCGTCCCCCGCACGTGCGGCCCCACGGCGCCCCAGGTCCCAGCCTGGCCGCGCAGGCCTCACCTCATGCATCAACCCATCCCCGGACATGACCACCAGCGCGTCCCAGCGGCCCAGCTCCTCGTACCGCACCAGCTCCCGCGCGTGGTTCCGCCGCTCTGCGGGGAGACGGGGTGGCTGTCAGGGCCGGGATTCCGGGCGGGGGCCCTTCCCGAGTCCGCTGGGGGCTAGCAACTCACCAGTGAGCACCAGCGTGAAGGAGACGTTGGCCTCGGCCAGCAGGGGCTGCACGTGGCTGCGGAAGAGCTGCAGGCCCCTGCCCCTGCCACCCCGCGGGTTCAGCAGCACCAGCACGTGGCAGGGCCGCGGGAGCCGGGACCCGGGGCCCTGGGGGGCGCCCGCTGGGGAAACAAACGCGAAACGGCCGCGTCCCCATTCGGCCAGTAGGGGCTGAGGATGACAACGGGGGCACCGGGGGTGCAGAGGTGGTGCCTGACATTCGTAATCGACCCACCAGGTGGCTGGCCCGAGGAAGCGGCCTCGGGTGCGGAGGGCCGGTGAGCACCGCGCCTCTGCCAGCCCGCCCTTGGCTCGGGGCCGGTCGGCTACGGCGGGAAAAGGGTTTCTCTGGAGTCCCCAGCCCCTCTCCTTCGTCCCGCTGACCCCCGCCTTCCTTCCCCCGACAAACCTGGATCCATAACCTCAACCCGCGGCTCCCTCCGCCAGGGGGGCCCGGGCGCGGCCGCGGCCGAGGCGTGCCGCTGGCTCCTGCCTTCCGCTGCTTATCGGTGCTGCCCAGGCAGGCGTCCCCGCCCCGAGCTGGGACTGTGGGGGAACCAGGGTCATTCCCTGCGACCGCCAGACCTGAGGGAGAGGAGACAGCGCTGGCGGAATCCGGGGCCGCGGCTCCCCGGGACCATGAGCTGGGCGCTGCGAGCTCCGGCATCGCGGGAACCCCGCGGGACCGGGACCCAGTTTTCCGGGAGGTACGGAGAGCCGAGTCCGGTGCCACCAAGGGCGCTTCCGTGCTGGCGCCGAGCTCCCACCCCCAGAGACGAAGGGTCTCTCTCTGGGGATGTCAGAGCCCCGCGCATCTGTCCGTCTGACCAGCTACTCGTTCCGCCGGGCTGGCAGGGGAAGGGAAATTCAGTTGCGTAAAACATCCCAGAACTTGGGCGGACACCGCGGGGCACCGAGTTTGGGGTGAACGATCCCCGCCTTTAGTCCAGTCACCGCGCCCCCACCGCGCCCCCACCTGGAGCTCCAGGGTCGCCCCGCGCCCAAGGGGGCAGCGCCGGGGTCGCGCGGGCTGTCCCCGGGCCAGGACGCCAGCGGCCGCCTGCCCTCGCCCGAGCGCGGAGTGGGCGCGGGGGCCGCGCGCTGCGTGGCTCAGTTCCCCCGGGGCCCGCGAGGGAGCCACGAGCGGCGCGAGGGCAGGCCCTTTTTGCTGGAGAGGCGCCGCCGCCCCTCCTTTTCTTGGGCTGGAGCGAAACGCACCTAGCCCCGTGTTCAGCCCTGCGTCCGGGGACAACTGGAGCACCCGGCTGGCGCTGACCCCGGCCGCACTCCCTCCCTCCCGCCGCAAACTTTTCGCTCAACTTGGCCGCCCGGCGCCGCCCCGCGGGGAGGGTGCTGTGGCTCCTGGAGCCCGGCCAGGCCCCGCCCCTCGCTCCCGGGTCGGGGGACCCGCGCCAGACCCGGATTCCGCCCACGGGTTCCCGGCCTCACGGCACCGCCTTCTGCACCGTCCGCGCCCACCGCTCTCCACGCGCAGGCCCCCGGCGCAGGAGTGTGGCCGCGTCCCAGGTCCCCGCTGCTCCAAGGAGGTGGCTGGCAGGCATGTGGCGCCCTGCCGGGCCGGAGGAGCGGCGGAGGCGGTCGGATATCCGGGAGCGGGGCGGCCTTGGGTCCGAGCGTACGGCTTAGCGCTCTCGCAGGACCCACGGCCGCACCGCACGGCCGCGACCTCGCCGCCCTGCGCTTCACCCACAGCTGCCCGCGGCGTCCGCGGCAGGGATGCAGCGCCGCCCCCGCGCGCTCTGTCCCTGCACGCCCAGAATTCGAGTCCCGGACCACGTCGGGTGTCCTTCCCCCTGGCTGGGGCGCCTCTCCCGCGGACGCCGGGGCTCCTTCCTTACTCCTGCCCAGCTAATCCGGCAGAGGGTTATTTTTAGCGTCCTGAAGCTGCAGCTCCGCTGCGGGTCCACGGAGCCCGAGAAGCCGCCAGGCACGCCGTCCCGGGCGTGCGGGACGAACGGGCCTTGTCGGGAAACTCAGAAGTTTGTACCTTCACCCAGGGGACACCATCGAGGCCCACCTGGGCCAGACAAGCTGCCCTGCAGCGGGCGATCCAGGTCCTCACCCCTTCAGCCCCAGCCCCGGGCAGGAGCCTGGCGGTGTAAACAGGTCCAGGGAACCGATCGATTGGGAATCGAGAGCAAAGGCTGGGGACCTGCCTCCCATCCCCACCGGCTCCGCGGTAAGGTGCAGACGCGGGCGGGAGTTTGCGCTCTAGTAGAGGCAAAAGTAGGCGTGTGGAGTCAGTGTTTGTGTAATATACATATCACAGGCAAGTGTCTGACCTGTGTCCGCGAGCAACTCCAGGAGTTAAATTCCTGGAGCTTTATTTGCAGGCACGGAGAGAAGAAAGTTTTTGCCAAGGCCGACTTGGGGCTCTGTTAGGAAAAATCGAAGTCCCGTAGAGGGCCAAGAAGATCCCGGCCCAGGCTGGAGAGGGCTCCCACGCCCGCCCCGCCCCGCCCCGCCCCCGCCCCGCGCACCCCTCTCCTGGCGCATCACCTCTTAAGGCCGAGAAGAGGCAGGTTAGCCGGGTGGCGCCCTTATCTCAGGCACGCCTCCGCGGTATCTTCTTTTCTGAAGGACCCAGGCGGCTCGGCCCCGTTTCCCAACATTTGGGGGGCTTGGCTGGCGGGTTCCGGGGGGCCCACGGGCACGCGGCGCAGCCTGGGAAGCGCGGGTCCCTGGCCGGGCGGCTCCGGACGCGCCTGGGCGGTGCACGGCCCCTGGACAGCCCCGGCTGGGTCCCGAGCGCGTTCCTGGAAGGTGACTCAGCGACGCGCCCGCGGGCGAAGAAACTCCGGGAAATAAGGAACGAGGGGAGGCAGCGGGGGCACCATGCCTCCCTCCCAGCGCCGCGGCGCGCGTCCGCCGAGATCGGGTTCTGCAGCCCGGGGTCCCTCGGCGGCGCTCAACCTGCCCCCGGGCCCTCCACCTCCCGGGAACCTGGCGCTGGCCGAGGACAGCGCTGCAGCCGCAGCGCTACGGTCACGCGACGCGGGGACGCGAGCGGCGGCGGGGGGGAGGGGACCAGATCCCGCCTCTTCCCCCCCTTCCCGGGCGCTCCCTCCGTCTCCCCTCCCAGGAGTGATGGAAGCCGGGGCTTTGGCGCCCAGAAGACGCGGGGGTGGGGGCAGGTGCCCCCCGAGGTCTCAGCCCGGGGTGGTCGGTGACTGCGGAGACCCTCCAGGGTGAGCTCGTCCTCCAGCGCTCGGGAGGCCTCTTCCTGCCCTGCGCTGTGACGGCCGCGGTTCCTTCAAAAGGTTCACGCGCACCCCAGGCTCCTTCGTGCAAACCTCTTTTCCTGGAGGATTTCAAACAATCAGGTCATTTGCATCAGGCCTCAAAAGCCTTAGGGTTTGATGAGGGGAAATTGAAGCACCGAGCTGGGAAGACCCGCTGTGCTTAAGTCCGCGGTGAGAAACGGTCGCAGCGCCTCTCGTAACTCCTGGGATCCCCCAGGCTGCCCTGGGGGTGGGGGTGCGGGTGGGGTTCGGGGTGACTAGCAACTGCCCCGGGCGGGGGAAGGCGGGGCAGCAGCCTGCCAGGCGCTTTATCCGCAGCCTCCGGGGGGGGCTCCTCCTGCTCCCCTCCCAGCCCAGGAAGGCCCAGTGGGAGGGCGGTGACCGGCAAAACCCTCTGGCCCCGGTTCCAGTCCACACAATAGCTCCTCTGTCCTCCCCTCCGCCTCACCCCTGCCCCCCTCACCTCACAGCCTCTGCATTGCCCCCCTCATTCTTGTCATTCACTGCCCATCCACCCCCCACTCTCTCTAATCTGGGACCTCTCTCCAGCCCCTTCTTCCGAGCATTGTAAATCTGAGCTCAAGAAATTTACCCAGCAGCATCCCTGGCTGGCAGGAGAACCAAGGGTTGGGCAGGCCTGAGGCTTCTCCCCTTTTAACATTCGGAGACCGGAAGCCCAGAGAGGTGAAAGGTCTTGCCCAAGCCTCCCACCCAGCTCCGAACAGAACTGCAAAGCAAACCCAGGAGTCCCAGAGCGCTCAAGCTCCCCCCTGCCCCAGCAAACCTGCCTGAGAGGTGGAGTCCTGCCAGAGCGCCCCACCCCCCGGGGTTCCCCATATACCAGGTTCCCGGGTGAAGTTTGGGTGTCTGTTGGCCCGGTGCGGGGGTTGGCGCAGAGCTGCTCCAGAAACCCCAGCTGCTCTGAGTGAAAGCGGCTCTGAGCCCTTGCCTGGCTTCACTCCCGCGGTTCCTGATTAAATCACCAGCCACTGTGGCTTGGGCCAGTGGAGAGGTCTGATTGGCCAGCCCAGAGCTGGGCTCACAGGTAGTACCTGTTTGTCAGGTAGACAGGATGTCTTTCTATCTCCCCCAAACTCTGCCTCCTTCTTTGGGCAGCTCCCCAGGGAGACACACCTGAGAACCTTTTTTTTCCCCCAGAGAAAGCAAGCAAGCATTCCCCAGGCCTGGGCCCACCCTCCTTAAACTTGGAGTCAAGGCCGCCACCTGGCAGATTGCTTGTTTTTTTATTGGAGAGTGTTCCTGCCGCCTTCTCGCCCTCCCCTGGGGCTGCCTTCCCTGGGAGACTTCAGCTCCTGTACCTCCTGAATCAGGCAGGGGCCGGCGAAGGGAGGTGCCCAGCTCTGCAAACTCTTTTTGTGACTTGTATTCCAGGACAGCCCCAGATGTGCCTTTTCATTCGGAGAGTCTCCTAGATGCTCTCCCAGGGCTGACCAGGCCAGACCAGGGTGCCTGGTTCCCAGAACACGTGCCACCCAGGGAGATCCGGGTTGCAGACCGGGCACGCAGGATTCTCGGCCGCTGGCAGGGAGGGGGTGCTTCACCCGAGTTTCTGTTTCGCTGCAGGTGTTCGGCTGCTCTGGGAGTGTGGTGGGGTGGCCCTAGCTCTACCCCTTGGGTGGCCTCCCTCCCCTCATAGGTGACCTTACTGAAGCTGGGGACCCAGCGTGATTACCTTCCAGAACCCTCTCCATGTGGGGTGGGCCTGGGGCTGTGAGCCACGTGCATTCCGCCGTTTCATCGGAAGGCATCTGAGCTTGTGACCCTGATGAATGTCTTGTGTCCAGCCATTCCTCCCCCAACAGAGGAGGTCCGGGTCCCACGTCCCCACAGTCCCTGTGCACCCCCAGCCTCCTGGCTGGAGGCCACTGAGCCAGACTTCTCTGGGGACCTGGTCATGGCCTGGTGCGATTTGAGATAACACCACAGCAGGATGTTATCTGCTGGGCAGAGTTACCTTTGGGCCAGCAGGTCCGCGTCACACACCCAGGCTCCCACCGGGGCCACCTCCCTTTCACCCGGGCTTGGAGCACCCTCGGCCTCCTCAGCAGATGAGCTTAACCCCACACCTTGGAAAAACAGAGCTGAGGCTTGTGTGGATGGTGATTCGGTTCCTATTGCTTCTGTGAGAAACCACCATGCGGTCGCAGTTGATTTGTCTGGGGGGGGGTGGCGGCCGGTCGCTAAATCCTAGGCTCTCAGGATTGCTCGGAGGGTACCGGCGGCGGGGGCTCTTTCCCGGAGGCGAGGGCGAGGCGGGGGACTTGGCCAGGTCCCCGGCGGAGGCGTGCAAAGTATGGAGGGCGGCGAGAAAGGAACAGGCGGGACACGTTTCTTTTTAGGGTGAAGAAACCAAGAGAGTTTATTAGGGGAGAGTACAAGCTTATAACGGGCGGTCTAGAGGGCGGGGTAGCTGTAGAGGTTAAAGGCTTGGATTGGTTCTGAGAGGGCGCGGAGGTTGGTTGTTGGGTGTTGCACAATGATTGGTGCATGCGCACTGGCAGTAGGGGACGTTGCATTGTAACGGAGGGGTTGAGTGGTTAGACGAGGGAGGCGGTCTTACCCGGCAAGCTTCCTCCAACGGTTGGTTTTGGGTGAGGAATTGGGGCCTGCCTCCGGCCTCACCTTCTCAGGCCCGGGGGGCTGTGGAGGGCGCTGTCACCCGTACCCACTACCCTCCCCAGGGGTGGATCCGGTCCCCCGGCCCAGGCCCGCCAGGTTGAAGCACGTAATCAGTATCCCGCACCACCACAAATTTTAAACAATGCAGATGTATTCTCTCACAGTTCTGGAGGGCAGAAGTCTAAAACAGATCGGCAGCTCTGTGTCCCCTTGCCTTTTCCGGTTTCCAGAGGCCGCCTGTGGGCACCTTCCTCTGTGTTCAAAGCTGGCAGCGTAGTGTCTCCCAGTCGCTCTGTCCGGCCCTCTGCTGCCGTCCTCATGTCTCGTCTCCTGCCCCTGCCCCTCCTGCCTCCTTACAAGGAGCCTTGCAATTGCAGTGGACCCTCCCAGATAATCCAGGATAGTCTCGCCATGTCAGGATCCCTTAATTTAAGGACATCAGCAAAGTCCCCTTGGCCACATGAGGTGATGTAATCACAGCTTCCAGGATTACAATGTGGATATCTTTGGGGGCTGTTATTCTGCCAACCACAGATGGGTGGGGAAAGAGTCTGGGAATTGTCCCCTTACTCAGCTCCTCAACTTCTTTTATAACTCCCCACCCCCATCTCTAGCTCTGCCCGAGTGAACATAAACCTGGAACTAGCTAAGTATTTGGAGGAAGTCATCTGGGCTGAAAACACCCTCAGTGGAATCAAGACATGATTATTCTACAGACTTTGTGACCTTTTGCTCACCTGGCAGAGGCCCTTTAGAAGGAAATTGGTTTCCATTGTTTTAAAATTACTTACAAGGGAGAAATTGGCATCTTTGCTAAACCTAGTAATTACGTGGTTGCAAAACCCCAACTTTCCACCTGAGGAAGTTAGTGGGATGCAGACCAGCCCCTCCGTTTCAGCCTGGCAGAATTCCCCATGCTTCTTTGCAGGAAGGGCTTGCCACAGGGTACAGGCTCCCCTGGGCACCAGACGGAAGTGGTGGCCTCCCAGCCTCTGCCATGTGACCGGACACTCCAGCTGCTGTACTCCATGGTGGGCTGGGCCAGGCCAGCCACACTGCGAACCGCACTGGGCAGGAAGAGTTGCCAACTAGGAACATTCCACAGGGTCCTGCTGACATCAGCTCCGGTTTGGGCCCAAAGCCAGCTCTGGCCTGTTCTCCAGTGTCCATCCTGCATCCTGGAAATTTCTCAGGTGCCAAGGCTGCAGCCAGCCTTGTATCCCACCTAAAGATGCTTCATGCTCACTTCTTCATTTATCCCTGTTCAAAATCCCAACAATTGCTAAGTGTTCCCATCCAAGGGAAGGGAAATTCCATATGCAAACGATCTGATGGTGAGGAGAAGACAGTAACAGGGGACGTGATAACCAGTCCTCCACGCACTGCTCCAAAGAAACAGCTGCCTTCTGTTCCCCAAGATGTTTTGTCTGTAATTAAGCCTACATCTCCTGTGCCTCAGCACAGTCGACAAATGGCACACATGCTTCTTACGGACACTTCCACCTGGCACATTCTCTTCTTGCAGAACTTACCTTGGTTGAGAAGCAGAAGTCAGCTGTGTCTGCGTGCAGCCACCTCATCGTGCTGCACCAGCGCAGTTCTGAGTAATACTCACCTGGCACGGACTTTATCAAGATGGTGTATTTAAGTTTACAGTTTATATCCCTGATAACTACCCAGATGGCGAATGTCCATGCCTGGCCTTTGATAGTCCCATCTTTCACCCGCTAGTTGATCCCACCTTGGCTCAACTGGATGTGAATAGAGAGTATTTGCAAAAATGGAAGTGGAAATGTAATTAATACTTGCCAAATATTGGCAAGTATTAATGTATGCAAGGAGAGTTTTCTACAAGATTGCTACAGTAAGCCCCCTAAACCCAGCAGCTGCAGTACTGCAAGAAAAAGATGTTTCAGCTCTTTAAAAGTAACGTGGTTGACAGTGTTGAGGTGGGCACTGCTCATTTGTTTGACCAACGTAAACCAGAGGACCCCCTAGGCAATTAGCTTTTCTCCGTGGAATCCTTCTGTACATGACGAAGCCAAAGAGAAGATGCTGACTCAGAAAATGCCCAAAGCCAGCACAATAAAAGTGCTCTTGCAGCTTGCTGGCTGTCATGGGCACAGCCTGGCTCAGTACAACCTTTTGGCAAAGAAGAGAAGAAGAGAAAACAGTAGCAACTTAAGAAATGGTGAATCTGGTGCATTTTCCTGCAGGAATTTGGCCTAATTAAGGCTGACCAAGGCAAAGGACTGCCTGAAGAGTGAAACTGCGAACAGTGTTTCCCAATTATACTTAGGCTCTAACAGCAGGCTTTGGAAACCTCTCTTCAGGTAATGCATTACTTCTGTTAGAAGTGTGTTTAGGGTGGGTTTCTAGTTCAGCACTCCAAACTGTTCAAGGATGCTGAAGTATTTTTCTGAATATAATGCTAAAGTTGCACTCATTTAAACTAATAGAATAGACAGAATCCAACACTATGTAATGGTTTTTAAACCAGGGCTTTCAGTTGTGCCTATAGAGACTAGATTCCATAGCTCAGCACTTTTAAGTGGAAAATGATTTGAAAAATCCATCTTTAGCCTACTGCCTTATTCATTTGTCACTGAGGCACATATTAGACGAATGACAGGAAGTCAGAACATTTATTCATAGTTGATAAAGCAAATTACTTACTGTCTTTTTATAGTGGGAGGGAGAAAAAACATTAAAATGGTTTATAATGAAGTCATATTTAAATGATGAAAGACTAATGTGCTTAGTAGAGACAAAATAAACCAATGAATGAGCAAAAAAACAAAACAAAACAAACAAACAAAAACAAAGTCCTTGGGTAATTCCCAAAGGAAAAGCTTCTGGGAATCAGGAAGAGTGACCTGGCGACTGTGCAGCGTGGGAGTGGGAGAGCCGGGCTGCTTTCATCTGTGGCCAGCCAGTGAGTGTCCAGGCTGGAGGGGTGGGCGTGCACACAGTTTTCTGGGGGCTTTCTGTTTTGCAGTGTTTTCCACTTTCACATCTGAACTCTAAATTGTGTCCTTGGGCTGTTCCCAAAGCAAACAGACAGTGGGGGCTGGCCACAGCCCCCAGCCGGGCAGCGCATTTGCTCTAATAGTCCGTGGTGGTTTCCACCCGCCCGAAGGTGAAAGGACAGTGAACTCCTTTCTGCCCCGTTCCAGAAAAACACAAACTGCCTCTGGAAACGCCTGTTCGGGGCTCCCTCCTGCCCCCTGGCAGCTGCCCCGGGGATGCGTCCTAAACATGGCAATGGAAGCCAGTTAGTGGAGGGCTGGGGGGCAGCAGAGGGGCGTTGGCACCAGACTTGGCCAAGCCGGAAAAGGACAAAGCCAGGTTTCCCACCCCTGATGCACATTAGCCACATCCTCAAAGTAGAAATCCCCCTTCCCTGGAGGCCCCTCTCCTGAAGGCCAAAGCCTTCCATACATTCCAGAGACAGCCCTGGTCGTTTACGCAATGACTGTAGAGAATGGGCTCGGGTGGCTGGGGCCACCATAACCCAGTTCCACATGTGCATCCCTCACTGAGCCTCAGGGCAGCGAAGGGGTGATGCCCTGCGGATCCGACAGCAGAGCCATTTCCGAAAGCAGAGCTCCCTGTTCTCTTTGCTCGTTGCCCTCCAGACCTGACCACAGAGACGTGACCAGCATCTTGAAGTTGAGGTAAGATGTCATTTCTCCTTCAAGGCACCATCGGACAAGCCAGCTGCTTCGAGACTGGACGGGTAGCTGTGGGTTCACCTGCCCAGGTGCCGAGACCTTGACTATCAATGTCTCTGAAATGTCAAGGCTTGCAGACTAATAAAAGTTAGTGAAATGATGAGAAATGACAACAATGAACTGAGTGCTCTGGAGCACGCCCCCAGGCAATGAACGGCTTCTAAAGCTGGAGAACTGCACCGCTGTGGCTGCAGCACTCTCATCCGCATGCCTCTGGCAGAGGGCCCAGGGCAGAGAGCTGCATCTGGGTGCCAGGTGCTGTTGCGTGGATGCCAAGAGCTCAGGAAGGGCACGGTCCAACCCCCCACCTCCTCCCGGCTTGGCACTTCAGGCCCGATGGGCCCCAGGAGGGAGAGCTGGCTCCCAAATGGCCCAGCGGTCTTCCTGACTTAGCACAGCCTGGAAAAATCCACAGCACAGAGCTCGGCATTTGCACCAAAGAGCCTACAGTTTCAGGTTCAATTCCAGTTGCCATGTCTCATGTATCTGTGGCTATTTGGCTTTCAGATTGAGAACTTGGAGCTCTTACTAAGGGAAAACACTCATAACTGCAATGTATGACGAGCACGGGCTCCAGTCTGCCTACTTTCAGCTCCTGGCCGGCACGAGGGTATTTCTAAGGGGAGAGGCACGTTGAACACTTGCACCCTCGCAGGTGGATCTGCTGTTACTCCTGTTTGCAGCCTTTCACGGGGCAGGAGCCATGCTGACTGGGGAAGGGCCGGGTGGGAGCTGCACCGGATGTTGACGGCTGTGGTGACAGCAAGCCACAGGATGCCGTGAGATCCCTGCCCCTTCCTGGTGAACATCGTGTGTCTGAGGTCTCAGAGGCATTCTTAATATACAGAGGATCCTGAGCTGAAGAGCAGGGGCCTAATTCCAGGTCTAAACCGAGCCCCTGTACCTTGCTACTGAATAAAGGTTGATGTGTCGATAACAAGCTAATGTAAAATCAGTCTTAATGGATTGGGTGACACAAGGCTAGAAGGACCCACCAGCCCTGGAGAAAAGTGTCTTTAAAAATGGGAGACTCGAGGTTCCTTAAGAAGTTAAACATAGAATTCCATAGGCTCTGCGATTAATCACTGAAAGCATGTGTCCACACAAAAACTTGTACCAAATGTTCACAGTGACATTACTCATAACAGCCCAAAGATGGACGCAAACCAATGTCCATCAAGAGGAACGGATAAGCAAAACGTGGCCTATCCGTGCAATGGAATATTATTCGGCCATGAAAAGGAATGGAGTACTGGTACATGCTACAACACAGATGAACCTTGAGAACATTATGCTGAGTGAAAGAATCCAGACCCAAAGGGTCACATATTGTGTGATATCATGTATATGAAATATCCAGAATGGGTAAATCCATAGAGACAGAGAGCAGATTGGTGGGGCCAAGGCTTAGGGGAAGGGGAAATGGGGAGTAACCGCTTAACGGGTAAGGGGTTTAATTTTGGGGTGATGAAAAAGAAACTATATGTTCCTTTGTAGAGACCCTAAGTGCCAATCCTTGGCTATCACTATTTCTTCTTAGTTTTCTTTCTTTTTTAAAATATATTTTTATTGTGAAATTTAACATATATACATAACAGTAATAACTTTCAAAGTACAATTCAAAAAGTAGAGAGCAAATTTCAAAGAATGCTATGAGCCACAGTTTCACAATTACAGTTATTTCTTTATTGTAAAATATGACATATATACAGAAAGGTGAGAACCTTCAAAGTAGGATCTAACAAGTAGTTACATAGGCAACCTCAAAGAATGTTATGGGTCACAGTTCCACAGTTTCAGTTCTTTCCCTATTGTGAAATATATGTACAGAAAGTTCGATAACTCTCCAAGGACAATTTAACAAGTAGCTATAGAGCAAACCTCTAAGAATGCTATGAGCTTCAGTTCTACCATTTCAGTCATTTCCCTCTAGCCATCCCAATACCCTAGCATCCAAAAATATATGTATTTAAATAAAGATTCAGTATTCGTAATCCTCTGTTAAATCCTATCTTGTCTGTTGCTACCCCTTCCTTTCATTTAATCACTTAATCTTCAGGGGTGTCTAGGCAGTGACCACCCTAACTTGTTCATATTGAAAAAGGATGTCAACAGTATGGGGAAGGGGACTGTATCTGGTTGCTGTTTTTAAAGAGGCTATTGCCTCCGGGTTTTAGGACTTGTCTGGCATAGGAACACTATGGTGGATTTAAGTATCTGAGACATAAATTTAGTGAGTGAAACTTTTTATAGAATCTTAGATAGGAACCTAGGTATTTAGGGACTACTTTTGGTAAGGGCATGGCATACTGTGGCCATTTGGGAGATCTAGCTGGAGATTGCATAAGAATAACCTCCAGGATAGCCTTTCGACTCTATTTGAAATCTCTTAGCCACTGTAACCTTATTTTGTTACCTTTCTTTTCCCCTTTTTGGTCTAGAAGGCATTTTCAATCCCTTGATGCCAGAGCCAGGCTCATTCCTGGGAGTCGTGACCCACATCACCAGGGAGAGTCACTTCCCTGGGAGTCATGTCCCACGTAGAGGGGAGGGCAATGAATTTATTTGCCAAATTGCCTTAGAGAGAGAAAGGCCACAGCCCTAAGTTTCACAAGAGCAAGCCTCAAGATTAAGGGCTTGAGTTCTTAAGTAATGGGTTCCTAATTTCACATAGCATATATTCTGTCCAAGATAAATGATCAGTTTATCTTTTATCTTTTATAAGTTTATCAGTTTATAAGTTTTATAAGTTTATCAGTTTATTTTTAACATTGTCTTCACTTAGTTGTACAATCATCATCCCTCTCAATTTTAAACAATTACCATAACACAAAACATCCTAGAGCTCTTATCAGCCGCTAATTTTTCATCCCTAGTATTAGTGTAGTGCTGGTAAAGTATTCCTATTAAATATAGTCTATAATATGTAATGGGTAGTTGTTCTAGTTTGCTAATGCTGCAGGAATGCAAAACACCAGAAATGGATTGGCTTTTATAAAAGGGGGTTTATTTGGTTACACAGTTACAGTCTTAAGGCCATAAAGTGTCCAAGGTAACACATCAACAATCGGGTACCTTCACTGGAGGATGGCCAATGGTGTCCAGAAAACCTCTGTTAGCTGGGAAGGCAAGTGGCCGCCGTCTGCTCCAAGTTCTGGTTTCAAAATGGCTTTCTCCCAGGACGTTCCTCTCTAGGCTGCAGTTCCTCAAAACTGTCACTCTTAGTTGCTCTTGGGGTGTTTGTCCTCTCTTAGCTTCTCTGTAGCAAGAGTCTGCTTTCAACGGCCGTCTTCAAACTGTCTCTCATCTGCAGCTACTCTCTCAGGTTCTGTGCATTCTTCAAAGCGTCCCTCTTGGCTGTAGCTCCTCTTCAAAATGTCACTCACAGCTGCACTAAGTTCCTTCTGTTTGTCAGCTCATTTATGTGGCTCCAGTGATTTAATTTAGACCCACCCTGAATGAGTGGGGTAAAACCTTCATGGAAATTATCCAATCAGAGTCATCTCCCACAGTTGGGTGGGGTGCATCTCCACGGAAACACTCAAAGGATTCCAATCTAATCAGCACTAAAACGTCTGCTCCACAAGATTTCATCAAAGAATATGGCTTTTTCTGGTGGACATAATACATTCAAACCGGCACAGTAGTTTTTCCATATACCACTCTATTGTTAACTCTTTGTACCAGTGTCATACCTTACAAGTATATCATGCAAACACTTATTTATATTTGTAGTGCTACTATGTGGGTTACATGCCTTTAAACAACCACTGCCAATCATATTTGCCTTCAGTGCAGGTCTGATACTTACAATCCTATTATCGGACTGTCATCACTCCTGTCCGTTCCCATACCTTTAAGTTCACCCTCATTATCATGTCTGTACATATTAGGTTATCATTCCCCCTTCACCAGCTTCTATCTCTGGATCCTCTATATTCTAAATTATAAGACACTGATTTTACATTATTCAGGGAGTTCACATTAGTGGTAACATACAATAACTCTCCTTTTGTGTCTGGCTTATTTCACTCAGCATTATGTCTTCAAGGTTCATCCATGTTGTCCTATGTTTCAGGACCTCGATCCTTCTTACTGCTGCATAGTATTCCATCGCATGTATACACAACATTTTGTTTATCCACTCATCTGTTGAAGGACACTTAGATTGTTTCCATCTCTTGGCAATTGTGAACAGTGCTGCTCTGAACATAAGTGTGCAAACGTCTGTTCATGTCACTGCTTTCAGATCTTCTGGGTATATACTGAGAAGTGACATTGCTGGGTCATATGGTACCTTAATATCTAGTTTTCTCAGGAACCACTAAACTGTTTTCCACAGCAGCTGTACCTTTATACAGTCCCACCAGCAATGAATAAGGGTTCCAATTTCTCCACATCCCCTCCAGCATTTGTAGTTTCCTGTTTGTTTAATGGCAGCCATTCTAATTGGTGTGAGATGATATCTCATTGTGGTTTTGATTTGCATTTCCCTAATAGCTAGTTGTATTAGTTAGGGTTCTCTAAGGAAACAGAATCAACAAGAGATATCTATAAATATAATATTTATAAAAGTGTCTCACGCAACTGTGGGGATGCAAGAGTCCAAATTCCGTAGGGCAGGCAGCAGACTGGCAACTCCAATGAAGATGTTCGATGAACCCTCAGGCAGAGAACTGGCAACTTCATGAACTCCTCAGGAAACTGTTTGCTGGTCAGCCGAAGAAGTGAAGGTCCTCGCTTAAAAGTCTTCAACTGATTCGATTAAATCCAGCCACCTGCATTCTCTCATTGTGGAAGACACACCCTTTGTTGACAGCTGCAGCCAATTGACTGATGATTTAATAAACCAGCCTTCTGGTTTATTAACCAGCTACAAATGTCCTTACATTTC
Organism: Choloepus didactylus; assembly: GCF_015220235.1. Lineage (NCBI taxonomy): Eukaryota > Metazoa > Chordata > Mammalia > Pilosa > Megalonychidae > Choloepus > Choloepus didactylus. Next base: position 70,712,211 of record NC_051324.1, on the reverse strand, counting down.
TAGTGTATAGTGCTTGCTTGACCAGACAACTGAGTACCATTACCTGGCCAAGTTGACACATCAACCTAACCATCACACTAGGGAATATGAACATTTTTTTCAGGTGTTTTTTAGACATTTGTATTTCCTCTTTGGAAAAAATGTCTTTTCATATCTTTTGCCCATTTTATAATTGGGCTGTTTGTACTATTGTTGTTGAATTGCAGGATTTCTTTATATATGCAGGATATCAGTCTCTTGTCAGATACATAGGTTCCAAATATTTTCTCCCATTGTGTTGGTTGCCTCTTCCCCATTTTGACAAATTCCTTTGAGGTACAGAAGCTTTTGATTTTGAGGACTCCCCATTTATTTCATTGCTTGTGCTTTGGGTCTGTTCTAGTTTGCTAATGCTGCCAGAATGCAGAACACCAGAGATGGATTGGCTTTTATAAAAGGGGGTTTATTTGGTTACACAGTTACAGTCTTAAGGCCATAAAGTGTCCAAGGTAACACATCAGCAGTCGGGTACCTTCACTGGAGGATGGCCAATGGTGTCCGGAAAACCTCTGTTAGCTGGGAAGGCACGTGGCTGCGTCTGCTCCAAAGTTCTGGTTTCAAAATGGCTTTTTCCCAGGATGTTCCACTCTAGGCTGCAGTTCCTCAAAAATGTCACTCTCAGTTGCTCTTGGGGCGTTTATCCTCCCTTAGCTTCTCTGGAGCAAAAGTCTGCTTTCAAAGGCCGTCTTCAAACTGTCTCTCATCTGCAGCTCCTGTGCTTTCTTCAAAATGTCGCTCTTTGCTGTAGCTCCTCTTCAAAATGTCACTCACGGCTGCACTGAGTTCCTTCTGTTTGTCAGCTCATTTATATGGCTCCAGTGATTGAATTTAGACCCACCCTGAATGGGTGGGGTTACACCTCCATGGAAATTATCCCATCAGTCATCACCCACAGTTGGGTGGGGCACATCTCCATGGAAACACTCCAAGAATTCCAATCTAATCAACACTAAAATGTGTGCCTCACAAGACTGCATCAAAGAATATGGCTTTTTCTAGGGGACATAATACATTCAAACAGCACAGGGTCTAAGAAGCTAACTCCTAATACTAGGTCTTGAAGATGTTTATACATTATCTCCTAGGAGTTTTATGGTACTGTCTCTTTTATTGGGGTCTCTGATCCACTTTGAGTTAATTTTTGTATAGGGTGTGAGGTAGGGGTCCTCTTTCATTCTTTTGGATATGGATATCCAGTTCTCCCAGCCCTATTGTTGAAGAGACTGTTCCGTCACAGCTCAATGGATTTGGGGGCCTTATCAGAAATCAGTCGACCATAGATCTGGGGGTCTATTTCTGAACTCTCAGTTTGATTCCATTGATCAATATGTCTATCTTTGTGCCAGTACCATGATGTTTTGACTACTGTGGCTTTACAGTAGGCTTCAAAGTCAGGTAGTGTAAGTCCTCCCACTTCATTTTTCTTTTTTAGAATGTTTTTAGAAATTTGAGGCATCTTTCCCTTCCAATTAAATTTGATAACTAGCTTTTCCAAGTCTGCAAAGTAGGTTGTTGGAATTTTGATTACAATTGCATTGAAACTGTAGATCAGTTTGGGTAGGATTGACATCTTAATGATGTTTAGCCCTCCTATCCATGGACATGGAATATCTTTCCACCTGTTTAGGTCCCCTTTTATTTCTTTTAGTAAAGTTATGTAATTTTCTGTGTAGAGGTCTTTTAGTATCTCCTTGTATCACATTGGTTAAGTTTATTCCTAGGTACTTGATTTTTTTAGTTGCTATTGTGAATGGAATTTTTTTCTTGAGTGTGTCTTCAGTTAGGTCACTTCTAGTATATAGGAACATTACTGACTTATGTGCATTAATCTTGTATCCCCCTTTTTGCTGAATTTATTAGCTCAAGTAGCTGTGTCATCGATTTCTCAGGATTTTCCAAATATATGATCATATCATCTGCAAATAATGAGTTTTACTTCTTCCTTTCCAATTTGGATGACTTTTATTTCTTTGTTTTGCTGGACTGCTGTGGCTAGAACTTCTAGCACAAAGTTGAATAATAGTGATGACAGCGGGCATCCTTGTCTCGTTCCTCATCTTAGGGGGAAGGCTTTCAGTCTCTCACCATTGAGTATTATCCTGGCTGTGGGTTTTTCATATACGCCCTTTATCATACTGAGTAAGTTTCCTTCAATTCCTACCTTTTGAAGTGATTTTATCAAAAAAGGATGCTGAATTTTGTTGAATGCTTTTTCAGCATCTATTGAGATGATCATTTGATTTTTCCTTTTCAATTTGTTAATGTGTTGTATTACATTGATTGATTTTCTTATGTTGAAACACCCTTGCATGCCTGGAATGAACCCCACTTGGTCGTGGTGTATGATTCTTTTAATGTGTCTTTGGATTCGATTTGCAAATATTTTTTTTGAGACTTTTTGTATCTATATTCATTAGGGAGATTAGCCTGTAGTTTTCCTTTCTTGTAGCATCTTTACCTGGTTTTGGTATCAGAGTGATATTAGTTTCATAAAATGAGTTAGGTAGTGTTCCTTTTTCTTCAAATTTTTTAAAGAGTTTAGCAGGAATGGTGTCATTTCTTTATGGAAAGTTTGGTAACAGTCCCCTGTGAAGCCATCTGGCCCTGCGCTTTTATTTGTAGGAAGTTTTTTGATGATTGATTGGATCTCCTTATTTGTAATAGGTTTGTTGAGGTCTCCTATTTCCTCTCGAGTCAGTCTAGGCTGTTCTTGTGTTTCCAGGAAATTCTCCATTTCCTCTATATTATCTAGCTTGTTGGCATACAGTTGTTCATAGTATCCTCTTATGATTTTTTAAATTTCTTTGGGATCCACAGTAATGTCCCCCCTCTCATTTATGATTTTGTTTATTGGGTCTTCTCTCTTTTTTACTTTGTCAGTCTAGCTAAGTGTTTGTCAATCTTGTTGATCTTCTCAAAGAACAAACTTTTGGTTTTGTTTATTCTATTTTTTTTTTTGTTTTCCCTATCATTTATTTCTGCTTTAATCCTTGTTATTTCTTTTCTTCTACTTGCTTTAGGGTTAGTTTGCTGATCATTCTCTGGCTTCTTCAGTTGTTCAGTTCTTTAATTTTAGCTCTTTCTTTCTTTTTAATGTATGAATTCAGAGCTACAAATTTCTCCCTCAGCACCACCTTCACTGCATCCCATAGGTTTTGATATGTTGTGTTCTCGTTTTCATCCGTCTCTAGATATTCAGCAGTTTCTCTTGAAATTTCTTCTTTGACCCACTGATGGTTTAGGAGTTCGTTGTTTAACCTCCGCCTATTTGTGAATGTTCTGGTTCTTTGATGGTTATTGACTTCTAGTTGCATTCCTTTGTGGTCAGAGAATGTGCTTTGAATAATTTCAATCTTTTTAAATTTATTGAGGCTTGTTTTATGCACCAGCATATGATCTATCCTGGAGAATGTTCCATGAGTACTAGAGAAGAATGTATATCCTGGTAATTTGGGATGTAACGTTCTATATATGTCTGTTAAGTCTAATTCATTTATCACATTGTTCAGGTTCTCAATTTCCTTACTGGTCCTCTGTCTGGTTGTTCTATCTATAGAAGAGAGTGGTGCCCCAGGGGAGTGAATCTCCCTGGCAACGTGGAATATGACTCCCAGGGAGGAATCTAGACCTGGCATCGTGGGATGGAGAACATCTTCTTGACCAAAAAGGGTATATGAAATGAAATGAAATAAGTCTCAGTGGCTGAGAGATTCCAAAAGGAGCTAAGAGATCACTCTGGTGGGCACTATTATACATAATATAACCGTTTTTAGGTTCTAGTGAACTGGAATAGCTACTAGTAAATACCTGAAACTATCGAACTACAACCCAGAACCCCTGAATCTTGAAGACGATTGTATACAACTGTAGCTTATGAGAGGTGACAATGTGATTGGTAAAGCCATATAGACCACACTCCCCTTTGTCCAGTGTATGGATGGATGAGTAGAAAAATGGGGGCAAAAAAAGAAAAAAAAAAAAAAAAGCACCCAGTGATCTTTTTTACTTGAATTGTTCTTTTTCACTTTAATTTTTATTCTTATTACTTTTGTGTGTGTGGTAATGAAAATGTTCAAAAATTAATTTTGGTGATGGACACACAGCTATATGGTGGTACTGTGAACAACTGATTGTACCCTTTGTATGACTATGTTATGTGAATATATCTCAATAAAATTGAATCATTTAAAAAATGAAGAGAGTGGTGTATTGAAGTCTCCCACTATTATTGTAAAAATGTCTATTGCTCCCTTCAGTTTTGCCAATGTTTGTATCATGTACTTTGGAGCACCTTGACTGGGTGCATAAACATTTGATTGTTATTTCTTCTTGGTGAATTGTCCCTTTTATTAATATATAGTGTCCTTCTTTGTCTCTTATGACATCTTTGCATTTAAAGTCTATTTTGTCTGATATTAATATTGCTACCCCTGCTTTCTTTTGGCTGTAGCTTGCATGAAATATTTTTTCCATCCTTTCACTTTCAGTCTCTTTGTGTCTCTGGGTCTAAGATGAGTCTCTTATAAACAGCATATTGATAGTTCTTCTTACTTTTCTGTATTTTCCACGATAGGCATGCAATGTGCGTGTGTATGTTTTAAACTTCTTGTTGAGATATAGATACATGTAGAAAGTATACAGATCATATGTTCTATGAATGTTTACAAATCAACATGCCCAATTAATCTAGAAACAGAACAGGAGTCTAGAAATCCCACATGCCCCCTTCCAGTCACTCCCCTGCTCAACACTGACAACTTATGCAATGTATTTTTATAAATGGAAAAAAACACTTAAAAATGCAATAAAAACAAAAATATGTTAGAGACAGAAATGAAAAAAAAAAATCCATCCTTTTTTTTTTAAAGGTTTTACCAGCTAACTCAGACATCAAAAGTGCTAAGAGGTCACTGTAAGCGAGTTTGGCCACAGAATATTCCTTAAGGGAAGCAGCTCTCTAGAGAGGATACAGCGGGCAGTGGTTCCCCCAGCCTGCCTGCTTGGGCAGCTGCTGATGGCCAAATCCACCTCTGGGGGCATTTACTTGGCACCAAGATTCCCAAACTGAGCAATGTATTTTTCAAGAATCCTGAAGCCTGAGTCCAGCCCCCAGAGATTGTGATTTAATTGTTCTGGAATGTGGCCCTGAACTTTGGAATTTTTCAAAGATCTCCAGAGATTCTTATGGACAGACGAGTTTTGGAACCACTGACTAAGCATAAAAGGAAGTTATGGAGCCTGTTTTCCAAGCAGGTGGGAAAATGAAAAGACCTTGCTCAGATTTCTATAAAAGCCACAGGAAACTTTAAAGGGCATTGTTTCTGTTTGCTAAACCTGCCAGAATGCAATATACCAGAAATGGTTTGGCCTTCGCAATGGGGATTTATTAACTTACAATTTACAGTTCTTAGTTTGTGAAAATGTCCAACTCAAGGCATCAAGAGGACGATACCTGGACTCTGAAGACGGACAGCTGGCATCTGGGACACCTCTGTCATGTGGGAAGGCACATGGCCGGCGTCTGCTGGTCCTTCGCTCCCGGGTTCCATTGCTTTCAGCTTCTGGTTCCAGTGGCCTCCTCTCTGAGCTTTTGTGGGTCTCCTCTTAGCTTCTCTGGGGCTTTTCTCTCTGTGAGCCTCTCTTGGTTTCATCTCTCTGCTTCTCTATGGGTTTTATCCTCACAAAGGACTCCAGTAAGAGGATTCAGACCCTCCTTGAATGACACCAGTCACATCTCAATTGAAATAACCTAATCAGAAGGTTCCACCCACACTAGGTCTACACCAATGGGAATGGATTAAAAGCACACGGCCTTTTCTGGGTACACAACAGCTTCCAACTGCCACAGGCATCATGAACTGAAATGTCCCAATGACTATTCAATGTCTGGAAATGAATCAGGTGGTAGTGCAGAAGTGACACATTGTGTTGCAGACATTATCTCCCCACAGGTGGGACATGTGGGATTGTTGACAAAGCTGGCAGCCACCCAGGCTCCCAGACCAGGTGTGGGGGCAGGCCTGGCTCCGCCGTTACCACAGCCGCTCCCGCGAGGTGGTGTCAAAGCAGGCATGCACGTGAATTAAAAAGCCAAATTAAATCCTTTTTCCCTGTTGGACAGTCATACAATTTCAGAGATGCTTTTTCTTCATATCTAATTGCTATTTAATTACCAGGGGATTCTCTTATCCTGTGTGTGATGAATGGAGACAAATGAACCTTTCCACCAGGAGGACTTGGAGGCCTGGTCCTGGAACATTCCTGTCCCCACTGCCTGGCCACGCTGTGTTTTCCAAGGTAGGTCAGATTTCTAAAGAACCTGACCGTGTGCCCACGGTGCTTGTCGTGTAATAGGAGTTTGAAATTTAGGAAGAATTGGGAGAGAAGTGACAGGAAGAGGAGACTAGCAAGGAGGAGGAAAGGAGAAGGAGACTGGGAGGAAGGCACTGGAATGCTCTTATGTTTAGGATGTCTTTGGTCTTGTAAAGTTTCTACCTGTCCATCAGCACTCATATCCCAGTTGTGCAAATCGTTCCCGGACAATCACTAGAAAGACAATTAATTTTTCATCCAAGAGAGGAACATATGTTTCCAAAGTCACCTGACTCCCTGAGGAAGTGTTTCAGTTATTTGCTTCTGAGTAAGAAACCACGCTAGAACGTAGAGGCTTGAAGCAACCGGCTGTGATCTCTCCCAGTGGCTGTGGGTTGACCGGGCTCCGCTGGATGGTTCTCATTTGGGGTCTTCCCTGGTTGCAGTGTCAGTGGGGCTCCCTCCCATAGAGACGGAAATGCTGGCTGTCGGCTGGGAGTTCAGCTGGGGCTGTTAGCCAGAGTGCTGTGTGGCCGCTCCCCGGGGCATGGCCCTGGGTGGGAACATCCCTTGAGCAAACGTTCCCAGAGACCCAGGCAGAAGCTGCAAGGCTTCTCACAGCCCGGCCTCAGGAGTTCCAGAACTTCACATTCTCTTGGTCAAGCAAGTCAGGAGGACATCCTAGATCCAAGGGAAGGAATTAGACCTCATGATGTGAGAGCAGGGCGTGTGCACAGGGAGAGGCGGTGTGGATGGTAACCCGCTTTAGAGACTCTTGACTTCGGGAAGTAAGAGTTGGGTCAGCTTTAGGGACCTGCTCTGGTCTTAAGAACTGATTTGTAGCTTAAGAATAGACTCCTTCAAATGTGCTCTCAGAACATCCCAGTTTCCTTGGTTCTGGCTTTAACTGAAACCTGGCTACCCTTGAATGGCAATATGTATCTTCAAGCCCTCTCTCTCCAATGGAGGCTGCTAATTTTCTGCTTCTCTCTGAATACAAGTGGCTCTTGTTTTGTGCCAAGCACTAGGTTAAGCAATGCACATATGTTGCCAGTTTGAGTAAGGACACTTGGCTTGTTGAAGTACACCTGGTTTTATTTTTCCAGAAACGACCACCAGCCGTGCTCTGTCAAAATCCTCTTTCCCACTGTGTAATAAGACTCCCGTTAAGGCATCTCAGGCTGATTTTGTACTTTTCCAGTTATTTTTTGTTAGTAAGACAGTCTCACTTGGGTTTTTAAGACTTGCCCATTTAAAAAGTCAAAATTGTCTCAAATCCCACCCCATTCCCCATCCTTCCCGGCACAGATCAGGCCTGAGGCGCCTGGGGCAGGGGAACAAAATGCCCCCCGCACCCCTCCTTCTCTTGGTGCCTGCTCCTCTGAAGCTGAGGCAGCGGGGAGAGGAAAAGAAAGCAGTAGTGACCACCTGGGGTGAGTGGACAGTGGTGGTCTAGCTCCTTCTCTAGAACAGGGTTCCTCAGCCTTGGCCCTACTGACTTTTGGGGCTGCCCCACAGCTGGGGGCTCTCTGAACTTAGAATGTGGGGTGCATTTCATTCCTGGCAGGGCCGTGGGCTCTGGTAGTTCTCGGAGAACAGGAACGACCCCAGCTGGCACCCACCCTGCCAGGCGGTACACACACCATGGCACTTAGATGACCCTCCCATTTTACAGACCGGAGAGACAGGCCTGGGGGGCGTGCCTTGCCCCCAGGTGACCCGGCAGAGCCAGGACAGGGCCAGGTCCTGCCTCCCGAGCGGCCCCTCGCTGGCTGGGAACCCTCTGCCCCCCGGACCTCCGGACCCCCGGGTTCCCCTGCTGGCCAGCCGACCCCCCGCCGGCGTCCACGCCTCCTCTGCTGGGTTCTGCACCTGGCTGCTCCGGCTCCTGCCGAGGACTCGCGGGACCCCGACACCTGGGAGTTGGCCCCGGCCACACTGTCCCTGCGCCCTAGAACCTTCTCCATCCTCGCCTGACTTCAGCACCGACTCGAATGCTGAGCTGCGGCCCGGCGGGGGCCTGCACTTCAGACCCGCTCGCAGGGTCCCCCCTCGCCCCCTCCAGCCCCGCGCCCCCCGCAACCACCCTCCCCCCTGCGCCCCGCTGCTCCGCGCCGGGCTCTGCCGACAGGGGGCGCGAGAGGGGCCCGCGCGGCGGGAGGGGACCCTGGGCCGCCGGCTCGGGCTCCCGGGAGCGTCTCCCCCGACCCTCCGCTCCCAGCCCCATGGCGCCCCTAGCGCGGGATCCGACACCCTGCCTCTCCCCTAGCGCGGGGGTCGCAGCTTCCTGCACCTACTCTCCCTCCGTCCGCCCAGTGTCTGCTTCCTGCCCTGCCCGCCCTGCAGTTTCTGCTTCATCAGTGAAAATAACGGCGGCGCCTTCTGCTCTCCTGATGGGCCCGCGGCTAACAGACACTACACATCCCCCGTCTCCTTTGCCTAAGGGCTTCTCCTTGCCAGGCCCAGCTCTGAACCGCTTGGCACGTGTTAACCCACTTAACCCTCACAAAACCCTAAGAGAGGTGAGGATTATTACTGTCCCACCTTACAAAGAAGGCAGAACTGTCTGCCTGGGCTCACCCTGCTAGTAAGACTTGGCTCCCGGAGCCACGTCCTTGCCCCCGTAGCCTCTCAGGCCACTCCCGTGGTGGACACTGCTTGGCCCTTTGAGCTGTCATGGACCCAGGATTCCCTTGAACCTGGCAGATTTGGCACACTCGAACCAACAACCTGGAAACTGCCCGATCTGCTTGGTTTGTGGTTTCTTATAACCAGTCTCGGGGTTCGGCTCCTACCTGCCCAGCCCTTGTCACCCTGACCCTTTTCCTCTTTCTGCTTCTTTCACTCGGCTCCCATCTTGCCAGCGCTGGGATGAATCTGGCAACGAGGCAAGGAAATGTCTCGGTGTTGGCAGATGCTTCTGCAGTGCACAGAGAGAAGGCACTAGAAGGCGTTAGATGGTTTCTACTTGAACTCAAATCTCCAACGACATGAGGGTTATTTGTGACCCTCTGAAATGCCCCCCAAAGTTCCCTCAGACTGCGTGAGTGGGTGCAATCTCTGCCCCACTGAGGAATTTTGACGCGGTGTTTCTATTTCAGGTTTTCCAGTGGCCAACATCGCAGCTACTCTAGACCACTGTCCTTGCTGAAGTTGGGAAGTGTCACTCCCAGCACTCTTGGCTCGTAGGCCTGGTGTTTTGCTCTCACCCCCAGCATGGTTTCTGTTATCCTATGGAGAGAATCAGCTTAGAGATCCAAGTTGGTATTATTTTTAGAAATAAAGATCATTCAGTCACAGCTTGCTGAGGCTTGTTGGGAGAATGAAAACAAGGGCGGGCCTCATATTTTCCCAGAGTTCAAGTGGGACTAGTACAAAGTGGATGCAAAAACTTCCGAATTACTGCCTGAAACGTTTTCTTTTGTTGCAAAGTCTGACCTTGTCTTCCAAGTAGCCCATCCCTGGAGATGGGCCAGGCAATTCCCAACCTACCCCTCTTTGTCTTGTCTTTTCTGTACTCGGGCAACACTTCTTCCAAATCTGAACCTGTGCCCTCTTTGCCTTCTAGCTTTAAGAACAGAGGAGATCAGATTCCAGAACTCATGCTGAGCCTGCATCTGAATAATAATGGGCTTCTTTTTTTTTTTTTTTAATTTGAACACTGGAATTGGGTTGTATATGGAAAAATGTCACCTTGAGGCCAGCAGAGCCATTGTTTTTTTTCTTGCAGCAGTTGTCCCGCAGGGCTGGAGCCTCAAGGATAAGCCTTAAGGAGAAACATTAAGAAAACTGGAACTGGTCACAGGAAGTCTGACCTCAAACGTCAAAAAAAGAGATTCTTTGCAAAACAAAAAGAGCCCTCTTTCTCCTTACTTCAGACCCCTAGACATTTAGAGCTGGAAAAGAAAATAAACGAAACAACTGAGTAGGCACCGCCTTGTTTTGGTAGACCTTGAGGCAGGAGTGGGAGAACAGGTGGTTTATTTGGAAAGTGAACGAGGAGACGCCAACTGTGGGAGAAAGGAAGGGAAGGAGCCGATCCAAAGGAGCGTGCCATTGAAGAGCTCGCTCTCATGGGCAACTGGGGCTCGATCGCCCGGGGAGATGGCGTAGAACACACCTCCTGGTCCCGAGTGCGTGTTGAGGAGCTGGGTGATAACTCCCGGCCCTTCTGGGCTGTTCTGGAAGGGAGCCGAGAGGGCACTGGTGGCCACAGACACTCTGCAGCCCAGACCTGCTGGCACTGGGAAGCCCTTGGGGGTGCCCACCCTGGAGAGCACCCAGGGACTCGGGCAGGTGCTGCCAGCGTGACGGCACGCAGCAGAAATGGGTCGACTTTCACTTTGTCCCTGTGGTGAGGGGGAGGAATGTCCATGTGTTTGGTTGAGAAGCCCAATAAAAATGAAAACGTGTTACGGGTTGAATTGTGTCCCCCAAAAGACATGGTCAAGGCCCGTCCCAGGCCCCGTGAATACTACCCTTTTGGGAATTGGATCTTTGAAGATGAGATTAGTTAAAGTGGGGCCAAACTAGATTAGGGTGGGCTTGAATCCAACACGTGGTGTCCTTACAGGAAGAGGACATTTGGACTCAGAGAGAAGGCCCCATGACGGGGGCAGAGACCAGGATATGCCACAAGCCAAAGAAGGCCACGGATCGCCGACACATCAACGCCAGAACCCTCAGGCTCCAGGGGCAGCCCGGCCCTGCCGACACCCCGATTTCGGACCTCTGGCCCCCAGAACTGTGAGACGATACATTTCTGTTGTTTTAAGCCCTCCAGTGTGGGGCACTTTGTTATGACACTCCTAGGAAACGAGGAGACCACGTAAAAATAAAAAAGAAAAAAAACTTAATCTTTTAAGTGTGGGTTTTGCTTTCAAGAACACGACATCTAAAAGCTTGAACTAGCCTGATTTTAAAATTAAGAGCAAGGAACCCTAAATTGCAAGCAATTAAAATGATAAATATTTCAAAATATACTTCAATTTCCTTTCCTGAAAAATACTTTCAATTTACAATGACTAGTTAGGGGGAGATGAGAAAGTAAAGGGAAAAAGAAGAAAAAGGGTCAAAGGCAGAGAGAGGGAAGGTGGAAAAATTGCTGGGAGGAGCTGGGTGTGTGGCGTGAAAGAGGAATCTGCAATGGGATAAAGCAATCGTAGTAACATGTCAATTCCCAGTCAAATCCTGGAGGTGGCTGTGCAGGTATTTGCTGAAAATTCTCTCAACTTTGTGGTATGGTTGAAAATTATTTTGTAAATGTTGGGGGCAAGGGAGTGGTCTCTGGGATCCACCCTGAGCTTTGCTACCTGTTGGGTCGGGCTCTCCCCCTCTCTGGGTTAGGACCCGGGTTCTCTAAGTTCTGTCCATCCCAACATCTGGGCTCCCCACGCAGCTGAAATCTGGTAAAGTCAGAACCACATCATCTTTACTAGAGCACACAGAATGCTGCAATTGATTCTTTAACAAACTTAATGAAGAATGGATTGGAAATGGAATCCACGTAATTGGAAAAATTCAGAAAAAGTATAAAAACAAATGAAAAAAAAAGGACTCTACTACCACAAGCCACAGGCAACCACTGTCTATGTGAAATGTGTATAGACACATAAACACACCCACATGCCTTTTATTTTTACATAATTTGGGCTTACTGTCCATACTGGGGTCAACAAACTCCTGTAAAGGATCGGCTTGTAAATATTTTAGGATTTGCAGGCCAGACAGGCTCTCTGCCCCAATTACTTAACTCTGCTGCTGTAACTTGAAAACACAGAGACAATACATAGACAAATAGTCATGGCTGTGTTCCAAATAAAAGTTTATTTATAAAAACAGTTGGCAGTCTCTCTCTCTAAGCCCACTGCCCTCTCCCCTATGGGGGACCTGACTCCCAGGGGTGTAAATCCCCCTGGCAACGAGCGACCTGACTCCCAGGGATGAGCCTGGACCAGGCATTGTGGGGTTGAGAACATCTTGACCAAAAGGGGGAAGCGAAATTAAACAAAATAAAGTTTCAGGGGCTGAGAGATTTCAAATGGAGTCGAGAGGTCACTCTGGAGGGTATTCTTATGCACTATATAAATATCCCTTTGTAGTTTTTAGTGCATTAGAATAGCTAGAAGGAAATACCTGACACTGTTGAACTGCAACCCATAGCCTTGATTTTTGAAAATGATTGCATAACTATATAGCTTACACCGTGTGACCGTGTGATTGTGAAAACCTTGTGGCTTTATCCAGTGTATGGACAGATGAGTAGAAAAATGGGGACAAAGATTAATTGAAAAATAAGGTGGAATGGAGGGGGAATGGAATGTTTCAGATGTTCTTTTTTTACTTTTATTTATTTTTTATTTTTTTGGAGTAATGAAAATGTTCAAAAATTGATTGTGGTGATGAAGTACAAGTATACAGTGGTACTGTGAACAATTGATTGTCCACTGTGGATGACTGTATGGTATGTGAATATATCTCAATAAAACTGAACAAACAAACAAGCAAACAAAAAAACCACTGGCAGGCTGGATTTGGCTACAGACTACGGTTTACCCATCCCTGGTCCACGATGTTTTGAAAACCTTTTGTAAGAGATGTTACTTTCCTCCAGGAACTTCGGTGCAGAACATGGTACATTACTCTATTTGTTGAAATCAAAATCCGCCTTGACGCTCAGGAAGAGTGCTGCCACCCCAGGCCCCAGAGAGGGTGGAGCACATTCCCCGGGGATTGGGGAGACCCTGGCCGCCACCCCACTGTTCAGAGAAAGGAGAGCGTTTGCCCTGGAGATGCAGAGTCCAGGTGCTGCCCCAATGCTTGAGGAAGGTGGTGCCAAGAAGAAGATGGTCTCCCCAGTGTGTGGATATGTTGGTGCACTCACCCCAGCATTTGGAGACAGAAAGGGCCGCTGTGGGGGCTTTTGGAAAGGGTGGGACTCCCGTGCTCTTAAGCCCGGAGGATAAAACATCCTTCAACAAATGACTCTCAGACTTTGAAATCTAATGGAATTTGCCCTGCAGGCTTTAGGAACTGTTTCCGTCCCTTGAACCTTGTTTTCCTTTCAATTTCTCCCTATAGCAATGGGAATGTTTATCTTATGACTGTCCCTCCTTTGTATATTGGAAGCAGATAACTTGTTCTGAGTTTCACAGGTCCACAGCCAGAGGGGAATGTTGCCTTAGGACAAAGTGCACCTGTAACTGATTTTGATAAGACTTTGCACTTATCTGTGTTGTGATGGGAATGAATGTATTTTTGCATTTGGAAAGGACATGTCTTTTTGGGGTCCAGGGGGTGGAGTGTCCTCGTTTGGATATATTATGTCCCCCAGAAAAGCCATGTTTTTTAATGCAATGTTGTGGGGGCAGACTTAGTCTTGATCAGGGTAGGACTTCTTTTAATTAAATTCAGTTTTACTGAAATATATTCACATACCATACAATCATCCATGTGTACAATCAACTGTTCACAGTACCATCATATAGTTATGTGTTCATCACCCCAATCTATTTCTGAACATTTTCCTTACATCAGAAAGAATCAGAATAAGAATAAAAAATAAAAGTAAAAAAGAAAACCCAAATCATTCTCCCCCCATCCCACTCTATTTTTCATTTAGTTTTTGTCCTCATTTTTCTACTCATCCATCCATACACTAGAGAAAAGGAGTGCAATCCACAAGGTTTTCCCAATCACACTGTCAGGGTGGGACTTTTTGATTAGGTTGTTTCCATGGAGATGCGACTCACCCAGCTATAGGTGAGACATTTTGATTGAATTATTTCCATGGAGGTGTGGTACACTGGAGCACTTAGGAGAGCTCAAGACACAGATGCTGATGCTTGGAGATGCAGATAGGAGGATGTTTGGAGATGCTAAGCTAAGAGATGAGGCCCAGAGTTTGCCCCGAAGAAGCTAAGAGAGGACTCCTAGATACTTAGAGAGAAATGCCCTGGGAGAAAAAAAGCAAGGACACACAGGAGCTAAGAGAGAGGAGTGAAGACAGAACCCCAGAGACATTTTGGAGAAAGCCATTTTGAAACACAACCCAGGAGCAAAGGACCAGCAGATGCCAGCCACGTGCCTTCCCAGCTGACAGAGGAATTCCAGACTCCATTGGCCTTTCCTCAGTGAAGGTGTTCTCTTGTTGATGCTTTAGTTTGGACACTTTTATGGCCTTAGAACTATAGATTTTTAACTTAATAAATTCCCTTTATTAAAGCCAATGCATTTCTGGTATTTGGCATAACAGCAGCACTAGCAAACCAAAACAAGCAGCAACTAAAATTTAGCCATGTACAAATTAGAAACAACCCAAATGCCACAAACTAACAGAATGGCTATATAAACTATGGAACCTCCATACAGTGGGATATTTAGCAAACATCCAAAAGTTTGCTTCTTAAAGAATTGTTGTAAGTAGGGCCTTTTGAAGAGGTGACTACATTTAAGATGTGACCCAATTGAATGTGAGTGGTGCTTAACCCTATTACTAGAGTCTTTTAGAAGTAGAATGAAATTCAGATGCACAGACAGAAAGCCACAGAAAGAAGTCAGAAGTCAACTGAACCCAGAGAAGCTAATGGAGGCCTCTGTGTGCCTTGCCATGTGATGGAAAAGTCAAGGACCAAGCATCAGCATCAGCTCTGGAGCTCTCTCTTTTACATAACTACATTGCTTCCAACATGTTCCTACCATACCCAAGAAAATTTGCAAAGCATAATCACTCCTGAGCATTCCCATAACATTAAGATTACCCTCAATAGCTTATCTGTCCTTATTACATTATCAATCCCCCTTCACTGGTTGCTGTCTATCTCTAGGTCCCCTGCATTCTACAATATAAAATATTTATTTTTCATTTTTCACAGAGTTCACAATATCTCTCTTTTTATATCTGGCTTATTTCACTCAGCATTGTGTCTCCAAGGTTCATCCATGTTGTCATATGTTTCACGACCTCATTCCTTCTCACTGCCGCGTAGTATTCTATCGTGTGTATATACCACATTTTGTTTATCCACTTATCTGTTGAAGGACATTTGGATTGTTTCCATTTCTTGGCAATTGTGAATAATGCCACTATGAACATCGGTGTGCAAATATCTGTTCGTGTCACCGCTTTCAGATCTTCTGGGTATATACTGAGAAGTGAAATTGCTGGATCAAAGGGTAAATCGATATCTAGTTTTCTACAGAACCACCAGACTGTCCTCCAGAGTGGCCGTACCATTATTCAGTCCCACCAGCAATGAATAAGAGTTCCAATTTCTCCACATCCTCTCCAGCATTCGTAGTTTCCTGTTTCCTTAATGGCAGCCATTCTAATTGGTGTGAGAAGATATCTCATTATGGTCTTAATTTGTATCTCCCTAATAGCTAGTGAATATGAACATTTTTTCATGTGTCTTTTAACCATTTGTATTTCCTCTTGAGTGAAATATCTTTTCATAACTTGCCCATTTTACAATTGGGCTGTTTGTACTATTGTCGTTGAGTTGTAGGATTTCTTTGTATAGGCAAGATATCAGCATTTTGTCAGATACGTGGTTTCCAAATATTTGTTCCCATTGAGTTGCCTCTTCTTCACATTTTTGACAAATGCTGTTGAGGTACATAAGCTTTTAATTTTGAGGCGTTCCCATTTATCTATTTTTTTCTTTCGTTGCTTGTGCTTTGGGTGTAAGGTCTAAGAAGCAACCTCCTAATACAAGGTCTTGAAGATGATTCCCTACATTATCTTCTAGGAGTTTTGTGGTGCTGTCTCTTATATTGAGGTCTTTAATCCACTTTGAGTTAATTTTTGTGTAGGGTGTGAGGTAGGGGCCCTCTTTCATTCTTTTGGATATTCTGGAACTCTCTTAAAGACTCCAGTGAACTAATCAAAACCCACCCTGAATGGGTGGGGTCCACACCTTCATGGAAATAAGTCTGAGGTTCCACCCTAATCAACAGACTAATCAGTCTGCCCCCATAACATTGCATTTAAAGAATGTGGCTTTTCTGGGGGACATAATATATCCAAACTGGCACACTGTTCTTTGGGCCCAATTCTCTTTTTCTTGGCATTGAGAAACGAGCTGTTTCTGTAGCTTCACTCCACAGGTAACCCCCCAACACTGCTGTGGTGGGAGGGTGCCCTGACTGGGGCACCCAGGCAGCCTAAATATGGCAAAGTGGTTTGAGCATCAGCCGCTTTTGAGAACGTGGCTATTTCCAGAACAGGGAACAACAAACCAGACCATGGCTAAGGCTGCCCTGTCAGATGCACTGCTGAGGCCAGACCGCCTAGCCCGGGCTCAGCGGGACCGCCAGCCACCCTGGGGCATCCGGGTATTGTTGCAAAGCCCACCTGGGTGCTGAGGAGTAGGGGCGTCCCCAGAAGTGTTCAGCACTTCCCTCTTTGACAAGCATTGGGTGAACACTGGCTAGGTATCAGGTGCTGTGCCAGCCAGTGAGGACCCAGCCATGAAATGACACAGCAGCTATGCCCTGATTTGCTCAAGGACCAGAAGGATCTGTGCTGAGCCCTGTGTGGGAGACTAACCAGTTTTACTCCCAGATCTGCCATCTATTTCTCCTGGGGACATGCCTGCCCAGCTAGCGATGACAATCTCCAGCTGCCTTGCAGCAACACTGACCCCAGGATGGAGTTTTGCTAATGGGATGTGAAAAAGGTTCCCGAGTACTTCCCTGGCAGCTGGTTAAAGGAAATCCCTTGTCTTGGGCTTCTTTAGAGCTAACAGTCTGGTGGGGAGATACATAACCACCCAACAAATGTGTATGAGTTAGAGGTGGGCCAAGCTGCTCTAAGGGAAAGCATCCTACAGTGCATGACATAAGGTAGAAGCTCATCGCCTGCTGTGGACCCGAGCAGAGGTCGGTGGTCCAAGCTGGCAGGGCAGCTCTGCTTCTCAAGGTCAGCCGGTGACCCAGGTGGGTGAGTTGGCTCTGCACGCCTCAACATGGGAGATGCGCCAGGGGTTGTCATTTCCCAGCAGTGGAATCCAGGCAAGGGAGTCTGGGAGTTTCATGCTCACCTCTGTTCCTATCCCATTGGCCAAACATGGTCACATGGTTGTACCAGATGCAAAGGAGGCTGGGACATGATATTAGCTGGGCCGCCTTAGAAGTTTATCAATAACCTCTTACATACACATACATACTCCCAAAGTGGTTGACATCCTTTTACAAAACCATGTAGATCAGGTGCAATGGCTGAGAGTTCTGTAACGAGATAAATGGTCACAGAAGATAGAAATCATCACGACTCTCAATGATCTTTTCTTTCCTCCAATTTCATAACCCTTTAGTTGGGGAGAGAAAAAAGTCCATTTTCATCTGCTATATCTAAGATTTTACAGCTCACTGGAGATCCCACCACAAGAATGTACTGACACGAGGGAGGCTCTAGCATACACACAGTAATGGCAAGAGCAGAATCTGATTCTTTACTCTTTAGTTTTACAGTCACCTATGTAGGCTTGTCAGTTATATCACAATTATCTCCATTCCCATAAAAGTGTGACACCCCCCTAACTGTTTGGGACCACCATCTTGAAGATGAGGCTCTAGCAGTATCCATCTCAGCCCATTCAGTGTGCTCTTCTTGTATCCGTGTCCCCACAATGACAGAGGTTTCCCACTACCCTTGTCCTCATAGCACTGATGTGCACGTTTGCCAGCACAGAATTCATATGTCCACCAAACAAGAGTCCCAGGAAAGCAGTAAGAACCACTAAGGAACTCACTTACGAGTCGGCATCTGTCAATCTGGAAATGTGGGTTGTTCCAACAGTGAGCACTGGCTAAGAGCCAACAATAGTGGGTTTGTGGATTGCTGAAGGTCTCTCTTCTTTAGTTGACTGCAAGTCTTCCTCTCCATTTCTCCTAAAAGGCACCCTTCGTATTTCTTCCTGTTGCTCCAACCGTCTCAGAGTGAAGGGTTTAAATGGAGATCCCAGCGGTGACTGGCAAAATACGTCATGCACAGGAGACGACGCCCTGAACCCATGTGTAGGATGATTGCACAAGAGTGGTGTCAAAATGACAACTTCATATTCACAAGTTGTAACTTCAGCCACTGAAAGAATGTCATGCTTAGATTCAGGATGACATGTATAAATCACAGTACTCAATCTGGGCCTGTTCTGTTTCAAACTACAAGGTGTGCCATTTTCCATTTGTTGTAGTTTGCTGATGCTGCCGGAACGCAAAACACCAGAAATGGATTGACTTTTATAAAAGGGTTTATTTGGTTACACAGTTACAGTCTTAAGGACATCAAGTGTCCAAGGTAAGTCATCAACAATCCAGTACCTTCACTGGAGGATGGCCAGTGGTGTCTGGAAAACCTCTGTTGGCCGGGAAGGCACGTGGCTGGCATCTGCTCCAAAGTTCTGGTTTCAAAATGGCTTTCTCCCAGGATGTTCCTCTCTAGGCTGCAGTTCCTCAAAAATGTCACTCTTAGTTGCTCTTGGGGTGTTTGTCCTCTCTTAGCTTCTCCGGAGCAAAGTCTGCTTTCAAAGGCCATCTCCAAAATGTCTCTATAAACTGCAGTTCCTCTCTCAGCTCCTGTGCATTCTTCAACCTGTCCTCTTGGCTGTGGCAAGCTCTCTCCTTCTGTCTGAGTTTATACAGTGCTCCAGTAAACTAACCAAGGCCCATGCTGAATGGGCGAGGCCACATCTCCATGGAAACCATCCAGTGAAAGATGTCGCCCACAGTTGGGTGAGCACATCTCCACAGAAACATCCAATCAAAAGTCTCCAACCCAATCAACACCAATACGCTTCCTGCCCACAAAGACTGCATCAAAGATAATGGCGTTTTGGGGGACATAATACATTCCAACCAGCACACCATTCCTACAGGGTAAAAGGGTGTCATCTGACCTTCGATATTTTTAGTAGGAATCTCTTGTGATTTTTCTTTTTCCTCTGCTTCTTGTTCTTTTTCTGATAGTAGATTCTTAGCCAACATATTCCAAAGGTAGTACTCACGAATATTTACTTTCTGACCAGTTTTTTTTCTCTTCGTGATACTGCCGAATGTGTTTTCCATGACATTCTCCATAAGTCCGATAAGATTCAACTCCGTAGGAACAATTGCTTTGTTTAAATAGTTCTCTTAGATTAGGGCCTTTAGAATCCTTTTCTTCACCCATACCCCCACTCATCACAAGGGGAAGTATGCAGTTATATTTTTCTTTATGTACAGTTGTCGTGATGACCTAATGATCTTCTTTATTCAGAACACCAGTTGTGGGTGGGGAGAACTCAGTGCCAGGCCCGTTGACTCAGAAGGGGATGTCATCGGAGAGCACGTGGCTGCCAACAAACCCTCCAGAAGGCCCACTGAGAGGTTTTAAGGGGAGTCATGATCATATTTGTATATTTAAAGCTCACCCTAGAAAAAGGACACAAAGGGACAAATATTGTATGATCTCACTAATATGAACCTATTATACTATGTAAACTCATGGACATAGAATCTAGAGTATAGGTTACCAGGAGATAGAATGAAGCTAGAGAATGCGGAACAGTTGCTTAAGATGTTTGGAATTTTTAATTAGGTTGAATATAAATTAGTAGAAATGGATAGAGGTGATTGTAGCACATTACTGTGAATATCTTTAACAGTGTTGAGTTGTGTGTGAATACAGCTGATGAGAAGTTTAGAGTCATATGTCAACAGAAGGAAAGCCGAAGGTTAAAACATGGGGCTTAAAACCCAGTAAATCTTGTTCACAGACGATGACTGTGATTGATAGTACAAATATAAAAAACGTCCTCCATGAACTAGAACAAATTACAAAACTATTCAAGGAGTTAATAACAGAGTGGTATATGGGAAAAAATGCACCTATTGCAAACTGTAGACTATAGTTAACAGTATTATCTTAATACAGTATTCTTTCATCAATAGTAACAAATGTACTGCACCAATGCTAGGGATCAATGATTGGGGGAATAAGGGGTATGGGATGTTTTGGGTTTTCTCTCTCTTTTTTTTTTCCCCAGTACTGAAAACGTTTGAAAATTGTGGTGTTGAATGCTCAATTATGTGATGACACTGGGAGCCACTGATTGTACACTTTGGATGGAATGTATGATGTGTGAATATATCTCAATAAAATTGCAAATATATATATTTGGAAAGCTCACTCTGGCTGCTATCTGGGGAGTGGATTGCAAAGTGTTTCCCAAACTTGTCAAATCCTGACAATCAGAAGCATAGGCTCAGGTCTCTCGGTGATCCACTCATCAGGCAAGTGAAGGAGAGCCTAGATGAAGAGGTGGTGTGCTAGTTTGGATATATTATGTCCTGCCAAAAGCCATGTTCTTTAATGCAATCTTGTGGGGGCAGATGTATTAGTTTTGATTAGCTTGGAATCCTTTGAGTGTATCCATGGAGATGTGACTCAATCAGCTACCAGTGAAACGTTTGATTGGATAATTTCCATGGAGGTGTTACCCCACCCATTCAGGGTGGGTGTTAATTGGATCACTGGAGTCATATAAAGGAATTCACAGAGAGAAGGATCTCAGAGCAACTGAGAGTGACTTTTTGAAGAGCAGCTGCAGCTAAGAGAGGACAAAATGCCCAAGAGCAACACTTTGGAGAACGCCATTTTGAAATGCAACCTGGGAGCAAGCAGACACCAGCTACATGCCTTCCCAGCTAACAGAGGTTTTCTGGATGCCAATGGCCTTTCTCCAGTGAAGGTTCCCTTTGTTGATGCCTTACCTTGGACACTTTATGGCCTTAAGACTGTAACTTTGTAACCAAATAAACCCCCTTTTATAAAAGCCAATCCGGGAGACCAAAGACACCCCACAGCTGATTCCTGGGACGATGCTGAGCAATCCTATTGGAAAAGAACGACATGAGCTCTTGGGACGACGGGGACAGGCTTCTGGTTGGGACCAACACCACACTTCAACTGTTTATGTAGATGGCAACTGCAAAAATAATGGAAGAGATGGTGCACAAGCAGGATTTGGAGTCTACTGGGGACCTGGCAATCCTCTAAATGTAAGTGAGAGGGTTTCTGGACAGCAGACAAACCAGAGAGCTGAACTGCAGGCAGCCCACACAGCAATTGAACAAGCAAGAAGCCAAAACCTGGACAAACGCATTATTGAAACAGATAGCAAGTTTGTCATCAAAGGCATGACAAAATGGATTGATAACTGGAGAGAAAATGGATGGAAAACAGCCTCTGGAAGGGATGTTGTCAACAGAGCAGATTTTGAGAAGATTGATCAAGCTTCCCAAGGAATTCAATGGAAGTATGTTCCTGGTCATTCCGGCATCAGAAGCAATGAAGAAGCTGATAGATTGGCCACAGAAGGATCTAGAAAATTAAGAGTTTTCCTCATAGGAGTTACCTGTCCTCTTGGAGAGCTATATCTGCTGACACCCATTTCCAAAACCATCCTCCCATGAGAATATGTAGAATTAGTCTTCTCACCCTTACTAGTTTCTACCTTTTTCTATCACTGATCTTACCAACCTCTTTGTCAAGTACAATACAATAAAAGCAAACTTCCAGCTTAAAAAAAAAAAAAACAAAAAAAATTTATTGGCTTTCTGCAAAAGGGCAGCATTAGCAAACCAGAACAGGTGGTCATGGTGGGGCGGGACTGTTAGTGGGGCCCAGGAGCACCTGGCAGCCCCAGTGAGAGACGGGTCTGAATCCAGGCACCCACAGGGGAGTGAAGGGATGTCTATTTGGAGGGTAGAATAGATAAGAACCTGCGCCTCCCTCCTCCCACTCTAGAACCCCTTTACCTTACTCTACTTTTTTTTTTTTTTTCCAAAATGCTATAACCTTTGGTGGCAAAATAACGCATCACCAGCCCCAGTATGTCCATGTCCCAAACCCTGGAAGCTGTGAATATGTTCCCTTACATGGCACAAGGGACTTTGCAAGTGTGATTCAGTTAAGGAATTTGAGATGGGGAGATTATCCTGGCTCGTCCAGTGAGCCCAGTGGAATCACCAGTTTCCTTAGGAGAGGGAGGCAGGAGGGTCAGAGACAGAAGGAAAATGAGATGTGATGAGGGAAGCAGAGACTAGTGAGTGTGTGCGAGAGAAGCAGATTTGAAGATGCTACGCTGCTGTCTTTGGAGATGGAGGAAGAGGGCCACAAGCCAAGGAAACAGAGGCAACCTCTGGAGATTATGCTAGGCAAGGAAACAGATTTTCCCCTGGAGCCTCCAGAAGGAACACAGCTGAAACTTTGATTTTAGAATTTCTGACCTCCAGAAGTGTAAGAGAATAAACATGCACTGTCTGAACTACTAAATTTGTGGTAGCTTGTTACCACAGCAATGGTAAATGAATACATCTTCTAATACATCATATAATTTACTCATTTAGGATGTTTGTTTATTGTATTATCTCTCTCCCCCTGCTAGATCGTAAAAACTCCTCAAGACTAGGAATTTTTTCTTTTTCTTGGCTGAAAGATCCCAAACACCCACAACAGGCCTTGCAAACAGTAGGTACTCAATAAATGTGAATTTATAAATGAATGGATAGAAATAGTGAGGCAAAGAGAAGAGAAAAGGACGAGCCCTGGAATTTACTGACTGGGGACTTGATGGTTAGAGGAGGAAGTGAAGTTTGGGGAGAACTGAGAAATAAAGATGGGTTCGGTTTGGAGTATATTAAAGTTTAAGGGGTTATGTGGGATTTATAGAGAGAAAATGCGAAGGTAGGTGGTTCTCTTTTGTTTTAGAAGGTAGCAATGTTTGTGGCAGGCATCAACTAGAGGTGGGCAGTGGTTAAATAATTCCGCCTCGGCAGTCTAATCTTTGGGTTTGTTGTTGCTGTTTTGTTTACCTGCTCTGGGAAAGCGTGAGGCAGTAATTCTGGGGAGTCAGCAGATCGTGGGGCAGGCTGCTGCAGGCTCCACGGCAGTTCAGCTGCCAAGTCCTGAAGCTTCAGGCTCTTGAAATTTCACGACATGAAATTGAATCATGCAATCTCATTGGCCCCTCCCGTGCTCAGAGTCACAACAGGCAGTGCTTAAGGGACATTCTCAGAAGATGGTACAGCTGATGTGGGAGGACAACCTCCTAGTCCTTGGGCAGCTGATAACTAGTGACAAATGCTTTCTTCTGGGACCTTATTCAACAAGTAATGATAGGGTGCCTTTGGAACACACAACGCTGCCCTAGACACACGAAGCACTAATACCCCATCCCGGCCCTAAGACGGTTTACCTTCTAATGGGAAGACAGATGATCCTAAAAGTAAATAAAAATACACGCAACTACACGTGGTACAGGGCAGTGGGCAGCTTCCTTGTGGCTGAGGTGATCTAGAAAGACCGTGGGGCAGAAGGGACTGGAGGGGTCTCTGAGGGATTGGAGAGAAGGGCAGGGGAGGGGAGAGAGGGCTTTTATAATTGGGAGATGCTACGGGAGCAAAGACAGGTGCGTTCAAGGGAACTACATGAAGATACAAAGTCGGAGTCTGTCTGGGCTTAGGAGTAGACCATTTGTCGGGCATTTTACCCGGCTGGTAATCAGCAGAAAATAACCCCGCCTTCTTTTCAAATAACTCCCAGCTGAGCGCATGCGCCTCGGTATCATCGAGGCGCAGAGCTAGATGGCCCAGTCTTCCTCGGCGGCAGACATTTTGGATCCTGGCGGAAAAGTTGGAAAAGGCTGCGAGCACTGCCAAGTCAGGCCGCGCCTCTCGAGAACCTGAGTGCAAAAAAAGCTCCTGTAGGAGCGGCAACAGCGAGGGGCAGAGCGAATCTGCGTCGCGGATCTCGGAAGAACAGGCTTGGAAAATGTCGCCCACCTCCTCGCCCACATCTGAGATGGCGGCCCCGCGGACGCTCTAGCCAGCGCCCCTCGACTCCCCCGAGGGGGCGGCGGCCCCGCCTCTAGCTGGGTAGCGGCTGCGGGACTGGTCGTGGCAAGTGGGGGCTCGGCGGGAGCTCCCGGTGGCCTTCCGTACGCGGAGGGTGGGGGTCTCGGGCCTCTCCCCTCCGGCGCCTTCCCGGACTGGACTCCCCCGCCTCCATCAAACCCGCTCCCGGGTCCCGCCCCGCGCCGGGTCGGCTGTAACCGCGCCTCGGGCCGGACGATGCCCAAGAAGCTTGCTGCCGCTGCCCCCGCTCTCCGCGTCCTCGGCTTTCCGCGCCCCGCGAGCCCGCCCCGCCGCGCTCCCGGCCATGAACGCTGCCCGCACCGGCTACCGAGTCTTCTCGGCCAACTCCACGGCCGCCTGCACCGAGCTGGCCAAGCGCATCACCGAGTAGGCCGGGGTGGGGTGGGGCCGGGGTGGGGGGCGCGTCGTGGGGGCGGCGGGGTCGGGGTGGGGGGCGGCGTCCTTGCTCCTGCTCTCGCCGAGGAGTAATTTGGCTCCACCCTCCAGGACCTGGGGGAGGAAGGTCACCGAATCTTGCTGTTTTAGGCTGGACAAACCCTTGCAGCCCACCTCCCGTATGTTGCAGCTGAGACGCGTACGGCGAACTTTCAGCGACTTAGGGCACCCCGTCCGCCCCAGCCTCCTGTCTCCCCCCACCCCACTTCCCTGCCCCAGGGGGTCGTGAGGATTGGCTGGGGAACTGATTTCTGTGACCCCCGGAGTAAGTGCCTTGGAGAGAGGGGCGCCGGGTTTGGCTCCCTTCCCTTAGGTTGGAGTTGATCTCCGAATCTGTTCATCCGACTTCCAACTCGCCCAGGACATAGTTTTTTGTTTTGTTTTGTTTTGTTTTATTAAATTCAGTTTTATTGAAATACATTCACACACCATACAATCATCCATGGTATACAATCAACTGTCCACAGTATGATAACATAGTTATGCGTTCATCACCACAATCTATCTCTGAACATTTTCTTTGCATCAGAAAGAACCAGAACAAGAATAAAAAATAAAAGTGAAAAAAGAACACCGAAATCATCCCCCCATCCCACCCCATTTGTCCTTTAGTTTTTATCCCCATTCCTCCACTCATCCATACACTAGATAAAGGGGGTGTGATCCATAAGGTCTTCACAATCACACTGCCAGGACATAGTTTTAACATGGAGGACCTGACGGGGTCGGTGCAGTAGGTGGGGGCCCCAGGAGAGCCTTCTACGTTGCAGCCACAGAGCAAAGGGGGAGAGGGAGGGTGGGGACAAGGCGACCTCCAGGTAAGCACATTTGTTGGAGATGGTGATAGAAATGACAGGCCTAACCGTATTTATTAGTCCACTTTAGCCTCTGGATGAGCCGTCTGATAAAGTCTTCGCGTCTCTGTGTCTTTTTAACCCAAGGAAGCCTGTGGTCTCAGGTGACTTTTGGAGTCCAACAACTAACTCCAGATGTCTTCCAGTCTTGCCACTTAATAGTTCTGTGACTCGAGGCAGGCGACTTGATTTTCCTGAACCCCATTTATAAAATGGGATGATTTTGTCTCTTGGGCAAAGATGCTGTGAGCACGAACAAGATCAAGCCTCTGGCAGAGCAGGAGCTCATAGTGGCCCTCTGAATAATAACTTTATTAAATGGCCTCTTTCCTCAAGTTGGCTTTTCAGTCTTTGGAGAATCCTTGAGTCCTGTTGTAAAGGTTATAGGCCCTCTCTGGATGAACTTTTTGCAAACATAAGACAAAATGAATAGCTTGTTTTTTAACATTTAATTTTCACATTTTAAGTAACATTTATATAAGCGTTCCTCTGTGAATTTTTCAGGATTGATAAATAATTGCGCAAATAAGTTTTTAAGTGCTAGAAGAAGGAGGAATCTTTGGTCATATTTTCTCAGTTATGCCTGTTTTCAGTTGGAGTTTTTTAAGTATTAAAAAAAACTCCTTTTGCCAAATTTATACAATCTACCACCTAGTGTCTATGTTGAACCCCTGATTATTTGTCTTTCTTTTTGAGGTCAACTGAACTAACTTTAAATATCAAGCTTTTGTTTGTTTATGCTGGGTCAGATTTACTGCACATTGACCTTGCTGAGAGAAACACAGAAAGCAGAGGGGAGCAGGGTGCATTTAAGAAGCCAGCAGTTTTTGCTTTTATATTAGGTTCTTTCCTGCCTTGTTTCAGAAAGGTTTTAAGTTATTATAAATAACAACTATTTGTAAGTACTTCCCTTATCTGTTTTAGATACTGAGTTTCTCAGATTTTATCTGAAAAATAAAGGGGGGTTTACTACTAGACAAAGTTTGAAGACCAGTAGATTAGATGACCTTTGAGGTTATAATATTTTATTTCCAGGATTCTTTTTGGAGCTGAGCTTCAGGCAGGGATCTTTAAACTACTTTGATGATGTACTCTAGTCAATAAAAAACACGGACACACACATTCCCAGGATATACATATTTATACTTTACACGTGTGTCATAATTAGCCCCCAGAATCGTTCATCCAGCTTCCAGCTTTTTGCTGATTTCATTTTATCGATTCCACCTACCTCTCATTTTTTTTTTTTTCTTCTTTTTGGCTGGAGTATTTTTAAACAGATTCCATACATCAGATTTCATACATTACATCATTTCACTATGAAAATGATAATGCTAACATAAGGATTTTTAAAAAATCACACCAAAATTATCATACCAGAGAAATTTAGTATTAATTCCATGACATCATCTAGTATCTCTAGTCCTTGTTCATATTTCCCCAATTGTCTCAAAAATGGCTTTTTACAGTTAGTTTATTGTAGTCAGGATCCAAACCAGATCCACCCTATATTTGGTTGATGTCATTTAAGTTTCCTTTAATATATATGATTTTGATAATTAAGGCATTCACCTCTGGCTTGTGGTTTTGACATCATTACTAGTAACCCAATATTTGTTTTGGGGGTGATTTTCCAAGACAGCTTTTCGAAACCAGTGAACCAAACACTAAACTTTATTACAGGCTTTTTCTAGTAAAGCTGCGTATTATTACAAAATGTTGAATACTTAGAGCTGCTTTTGATAGCGTGACAGTGGAATTTTAGTTCTTAACAAATTTAAGCTTTCTAAACTATTTTTTGGAAAAAATGCCAATTAGTGAATTTTAGTCATTTCGTTAAATATATATGCATATACTGGATTTTTTTTTTTTAAAGAGAATTATTGTCTTTTTTCCTGTTACATAGACGTCTTGGTGCTGAATTGGGGAAATCTGTTGTATACCAAGAGACTAATGGAGGTGAGTGAAAATTTTTTCTTAACCATCCTTTGTTCTTGAACAGCTAGCATCTCTTTAAAAGGCAAATGTAACACGTGTCTAACCCCAGAAACATTTTCAAATCTCTCTAACTTTAGAGGTGAAAATCATCATTCTTTACTTCCCTTTAAATCTTGTGTCTTTGCTCTCCTTCTTAGGGGTTCTTCCTCTTTTTCCAAACTGATGCAAGTATCCTGAGATTTTAGAATGAGAAAAGTAGGGATATAGAGAAAGGTTTTCTTCTGCCTAGGGTTGTGTTGATAAACCCTTCTTAAAGGTCTCTGGGTCACTAGGTCAGTGAGTGGCATTGAGAGTTATTAAAAAACCTTTCAGTTCTCTCGTTTTAAATTTTCCTCTCCGGTCTCTCATAGACCCCTCGCTGGGTTTTAGCCCCATTTTGCTGCCCTCTGGGTTTGAGGCACTTCACTGAGGCCAGTGTCCTGGGAATGCTGAATCTTCCATCTCCTCGTGCGACCATGTGCTTCCAATTCCAAAGCCCCCATTTATTGCAGAGGCACCCTAGTATAAGTAACGTGGAATTATTTTTGCAAATTTGAAGGCCTTTGTGATATAGGAAACATCAGGAGATGAATTCCTGGGAAATAATGTTATTTGGGATTTTAAACAAGGTACCCAAGAAGGGAAACATAATTTAATGGAGACTTTTACTTGGAGACTTTAGAAACTTAATCTGTTGCCAGGGCAAGTCAGAAGATGCTACTATTTAAAAACCTGAAGATGAACACAGATAGATGAAATAGTTTAACGATCAGTAATTTTTAAAATGTGTAATGACAGCATTTGGGGATCTTAGGAAATGAAATACTTGGAGGACAGGTGGTTTGTGAGGGGCCCTTTCTTCACACACACACAGACACACAGACACACACATACACTGTCCTAGCTCTTACTCTGTTTCCCTCAGAATGCTAAAGTTGACTCCTAACAGGCCTGCCTGCCTCCCTTTCAGCCTTCTCTAGTCCATTCTACTCACCAGGATCTTTCTAAAGTACAAGTAGTTTTTTCTTCCTCCTGCTCAAAATCCTAGAGGATAGAATCCCCTCTTAGGGATCTAGAGGATCTCTTGGGGACCCAGTTCCACCTACCTCACCAGACTTGTCCTTGCTCATGTCCGTCGGCGCATCTTGTGTGCTCTGCCTCAGAATATGTCTGAAATCCGACCACTTCTCCCTGCCCTCCAGTCCACCCCACCATTTATTGCTTGCCTGGACACCTTGAAAACAACCCACATTGTCTCCCCAGTGCCACTCCTGGCCCTGCCATGGTTTTCTTCACACAGCGGCCAGCCGTCTTTTTACAACAAGTAGATCATATCTCTCCCATCCTTGAAGCCCCCAGTGGCTTCCCCTTCATGCTTGGGATAACGGGATAAAACCCAGACTCCCCAGTCTCCTCACTCCTTCTTTGTTCTCATTCACTCGGCTTTCCCTGTGATTTCCCAGCGGACTGTCCGCCCTCTGCCTGGCCTGCTCCCCCACATCTTCCCGTCCTCCCTTCCTCCCTCACACTCCAGCTTCCCCCAAGGCCATCGTTCCCACTCTCCTTGATGGTGGCTGCCTGTCCCTGGCACACTGGACTGGAGAGCTTGCTGGCTTCTCTGGCGTTGAATTCTCTCTCCCAGGAAGAGAGCCCAGCACAGGGCCTGGCATGGAGGAGGGACTTGGTATTTGTTGAAAGAAGAAAAAGAATATTGACCTTTTGCCTCTTCTTGCTGTAGACTTTCCCCCAAGTGTTTCTTCGTGGTGAGTTTTCTTTGGGGGGATCCTGAGAGTTTATGTAGACCTGTTGGATGCTTTTACCTTCTCTTTTTGGCTCATTTTCCTCTTAGCTTTGCTATTTCTTGTACACATGCCTGTGATTCTGAAATCGAATTAGAATTTGTCTTGGTGCACTAAGTGAGGTGATGGTTTAAATTGATTTTTATTTCTTCCAAATCGTTACCTAAATATTGCATAAAGTACTTCTCTTAAGACTTAAGAACTTTTTAATTTTTTAGAAACAAGAGTCGAAATAAAAGAATCTGTGCGTGGCCAGGATATTTTCATTATACAGACTATACCCAGGTAAGAGTTTGCTTTGCTTTCTGTGTCCTGTATTCCCTTTGCTGCTAAAGACCTCAGTCCTGTAATTCATTCTCTTTTCATACGAACAACGATTCCGTTTTCCTTTTTGTTGATAAATTCACTTGCCTGTTAAACTAAATGCTTCCCAAAATACAGTTACAAACTTCTGGAACGCCTGCCCTCCTTGCCTCATTGTGTGCTCACTGATCACGAGACCGTGTCCCCCAGTCTTTAAACTCCTCTCACCCCTGTCCACCGAGCGCAGGCCTCTGTCTGTCTGTTCAGCAAGTGCGTGTATAACGGATTCTGCTACTGCTTGTCTCAAAGTGTAGCCGCTACGGGTTCATACCCATCAGGACAGCTTTTTGTACCGCATTTTTTTGCACAGTGGCCAGTTTCTAGCTGGTCACTATTACAGATTTCATCTCCACCCTTTCCCTTGGAGTAGGAGCCCCTGGTAACCTTTAGTCTGTCTCTATGGATTTGCTTATTCTAGGTATTTCATATAAGTGAAGTGATGCAATGGCTGTCCTTTTGGGTCTGGCTCATTTCACTCAGCGTGATGTCTTCAGGGTTCATCAGTATAGCCTGTATCAGAGCTTCATTCCTTTTTATGGCTGAATATACCACATTGTTTTTTTATCCAGGCAAACACTTGTGTTGCTTCCACCTGTTGGCTATTGTGAAATATATATGTATCATTTTTAATCCTTAAAATAAATCCTACATGACAGCTATTCTTAGCCCCCATTGAAGGGGTTGAGAAAACTGGGTCTGAAGGAGATTGAGGACCACAGGTTCACAGAACGAGTGATTTGAACCCAAGTATAACAAAATCCCTGTACACAGTGTTACTGGTAGATACTAAGTATTTTATTTTTAACTTTTTGATGCTTTTTTTTGATCATAATTATGTTCATCACTAAAAATTCAGGTATTATGGAAATGTCCATCTCAAAATAAAAATTCCCCAGCTCTCATTCATCCATTCCCCATTCTTCTGAGATAACCACTGTAAATAGCTGTTTATTCCTCCATATTTTTAATATGTGTTTACAAATTTAGGCTCTATACTTCAAGTAATCCTCAAACGCAAAGTACAGGTACTAAAAAATTTTTTTAATTTACATTTTTATTTATATAATAAACATCCACATCATTCAAATTTCTAAAGGATATATAATGACATCTCCCTCTGACCCCTGCCTCTGGCCACCCAGTTACCCTCTGGAACCAACCAGTGTTACCAGTTTCTCAAGTATTCTTCCAGAGATTAGATGCCTGGTCAAGCAATTGTTTATATATTTTTCTTTACTTTCACATAAAAGGAATCTGATATAAATTGTGCTGAGCTTTTTGAAATAAAGTATCAGTACATGAATAGCTACCTCATCTTTTAAAAATTCTTTTTATCTTGAAGCAATCCCAAACTTAGAAAAAAGTTGCATGTCTGGTGCAGCCATTTTAGAATAAGTTGCCAACCTGATCTTCCCTCTGCCCCATCCCCACCCCCCCACTTCAGTGTGTAATTCCTACAAACAAGGACTCTGCTCTGTAACCGTAATACAGCCCATCCCTGACTATCAGACCCCATTCAGGTGTTGCCAGTTGTCCTAGTAATATTCTTTTTTTTTTCTTCTTCCCGAAAGAGAAAACTTTATTTGGAGACAGTAAAAAGGCTAATTTCAACACCTAGGTTGTGTAGGGAGTGCCTCGGAATTTCTCCTTCTGAAATGTCCTCCAAAATTTTGAACTCCTAACTGTAGACTGGAGTTGAGCAGAAATACACCTCAAGTTTCCCTTATGTCATTGCTTGGGCTCCAGGCAAAGTACTGGACACCCTTAGTCAACAAGCGGCTTACTGGTAGCTGCACCTCAACGCTGGAGTTTTGTTCAGAAAGCTGCTTCTGAATCGGAAAAATCATTTAATTAGTTACATATTCCAAATATCCAAAGCTATTCTAGCTATGGTTAATGGCTATGGAAAACTAAACAAATGCTGTAGGATCTGTATACCTCAAGTAATGTTCTTTATTGCAGAAGGAGCCAGTTCAAAAGCACAGGTGACACGTAGTTGTCGTGTTGCTTCACTTTTCTTCAGTCTGAAACAGGTCCTCAGTCTTGACTTTGAAAATGCGACACTCTTCAAGGTTACAGGCCAGTTATTTTGTCGAATGTCCCTCAATTTAAGTTTGTCAGGTATTTCACTGTGATGAGAATCAGATTATGCATTTTTGGCAGGATTATCACAGGAACAAAGTGGTGTTCTTATCTGGTC
Source organism: Choloepus didactylus (assembly GCF_015220235.1). Taxonomy (NCBI): domain Eukaryota; kingdom Metazoa; phylum Chordata; class Mammalia; order Pilosa; family Megalonychidae; genus Choloepus; species Choloepus didactylus. The sequence goes on along the minus strand of NC_051324.1, from coordinate 70,680,316 downwards.
TTTTCGCAGCTTCATGATGCAGCATATGGAGGCTCCAGAATGTATTCAAGCAGCTGTTTCCTTCTTCTGCTAACACAGCTAGTGCAGCCGTGGACATCCTTGTATCCACATCATATGGCCTATAATTCAGGTGTATCTGTCAGTAGGAGAATTCCAGGAGATGAAATTGGTGGGTTTAAGGATACATGCATTTGTAGCATTGATAGGTACTGCTGTACTGATAGATACTTGTAAGATTTGCAGTATTGATAGATATTGCTGTAATGTCCTCCATGGAAGATACTCCAATTTATAGTTTCTCCAACAATTTTGGTTTTGTGTTGTGTGCCTCCTGGTTCCTGAAGTCGTCTTCTTGCCCTATAGTTTTGTTTGACACTGCATCTTAGAAGTGAGGTGAAGACCTGGGGGCCACTTGCTAAAATGCAAGTTTTGGTTTGCTAAAGCTGATGAAATGTAATATTCCGGAATGGGGTTGACTTTTACAATGGGGATTTATTAACTTACAATTTACAGTTCCTAGGCTATGAAAAATGTCCAAATTAAAGCATCAGCAGGATGATACCTTCTCCGAAGACTGGCACCTGGCGAGCTTGTGCTCCTCTGTCAGATGGCCAGGTGCATGGCGACGTCTGATGGTCATTCTTTCCCAGGTTCTGTTGTGTCTAGCTTCTGGCTTCAGTGGCTCCCTCTCAGCTTCTCTGGGGCTTTTTTCTTTTTGCTTCTGTATGTGTTTTATCCTCTTAAAAAGGACTCCAGTAAGCAGATTAAGGCCCATCTTGAATGAGGTGGGTCACATCTCAATTGGAGTAACCTAATCAAAAGGTCCCACCCACAACAGGTCTACACCCGCAAGAATAGATTAAAAGAACATGATCCTTTCTAGGGTGTGTACAGCCTGCAAACCACCACACATGTGGAAAGGGCGCGTTGACCTTCCACGTGGCTGCTCAGTGGCCTCCTTTGCTTGCCCTGGTTTTTGTTGGTAATGAACAGTAGGTGGCATCGGCATCACTTTGTTTTTCATACCCTTGACTTCCTTAGGGCTGGGAAAGAGCCACCTGTGTCCCCAGAGCCCTGGCTTGGCCGCCTCGGACTGGTTTACTGAGGGGTGGAGAAGAACAGCACACGGGCCGGCTCTGTCACTCGGCCCCCAGGCAGGGCTGGTTGGTAACGGCTCCGCACTTTCCCCAAACTGAATTTACGAGCCCAGAGGATTTCTTGCCTTTAAGAAACCTTGTTAGCGCCGCTTCCAGGTTGGCGTCTTAACCTGGACTTTGAGCTTTGGGTTTCTGTTCTTCTCCAGGAAAAGAGTTAAAGTGGTGAGCACGTCGTGGGTCGTTCTACCTGTGCCGGCCTGTGGGCAGCCGGCTCTTGCAGCCTTTGTTCTGGTCCGTGCGTTTAGGGATCACCTCTGAGACGGGAGGGACTGCGAGATTGTGAGCGGCCCCGTTTCGTCAGGTGACAGCACGGCCTGGATGATACCAAGGACCAGGGGGCTTACCAGCCGCCAGCAGGAGACGTTGCTGCCCCCGGATCTCCTGTTCATCGACTAGTCCAGGACAGTGATTAGAGACCCAGACTGTGGATAAGTTATTCATTTTCATGACAAGTGGGATAGTTATGGCTTTAATACTAAAGCTCAGTCTTTTTAGATAAATGTCTTGTTTATTCATCGTAGGCTTGACCTAGTAAGACAAATGCTTTTATAGCACACTTTCCTGAGGTTATCGAGTGTTCCTTCCCCCTTTCCTTTTTTTATGCTTTTAAGAAGTAGGGAAGAGACCTCCTGAGAGTGAAGGCTGACACTGGGGTGGCGGTCCCGTCAGGTGCTGCTCCATGCTCTTCAACGGCGTGTCCCCTCTCGCCATCCCCACAGCCCTTGGGCAGGCATTGTCATCACCCCCATTTTACTGGGTCCAAAACTGAGGCTCCCAGTACCCGGCCTAGGCTCACACAGCTGGGGAGAAGGCATTGTTGGCATTCAAACCGAGGAACCCTGGCTCCAAGACCCTGCTCTTGCCACGATGCCCCGCTGCTTAGGGTGTGCTGTGTTTGCTTCACATGGCTGAGGGGGAGAACAGACTTCCCCAACTCTTTCTGCCATTCAATGATACCTAGTCATGAAATTCTTTGTTCTCGAACCATAAAGTCCTTGATTTCTCCATCTTGGGTATGCGTGTGTGTGTATGTAGGGTAGAAGGACAATTCTATCCATGATTTCCCTTTGGTTATAACATATCTCTCCTCCATACTTGTGCTCCTCCTTAGAAGATAAGCTCCATGGGGGTGGGGATTTACCTTTGTCACTGCTGTATTTCCAGCACTCGGAACAGTGCTGGCCTGCGTAGGCACTCGAGGAATTTTTGTTTAATGAATTAATGGATTGTGGCTGTCCATGTGGCTAGCAGATGTAGTCCCTGAAATCCATGTAGAGTGAGTACTAAGTGATTTTTATGCATTTCCATCTTTTCTCCATCTTCATCAAATAATGGTGATTCTGCTGTTCTCAGATCTCAGTGGGTCTCCGTACCTGATGACGTTACTTCCTTCCCCACTGGGTCTCACCTGAAATGGGAAACCCACTGGAGGTTTCTGCCTATACTTCAGAATTCCTGGTTTTAGTTCAGATTTCTCTTAATGTGTCATAAAACAGTAAAAATTCACAGTCTACTGGCATGACAAGACAACATTCATTATTAAAAGTGTTGTCGTCTGGTGATTTCCATGGTTGTCTCTCACTAGCGAAGCAAACAAACGGCATATGATTAGTCTCCTTTGTGATGAGAAGTTGCATTTTATATAATTCATGGTAACTGAGAATGTTTGGTGTAAATGTTTAATGCATGCAATCTAGAGTGATACTGGGGGCAGTGATATAGACCAAAATTTACAAAAGGAAGTACTTTTCAGGGAAGGGACAAAATAAGCAGGGAAAAATGAATTGGTTAGTGATTTACTAACAGTTTCTTTTTTTCACCTGTATTGGAGAATTTGACCAGAAAAAGAGGTAGGGGAGCAGTCCACTGAGTTGAGATGACAAGAATGTGTCTCGTAGATTAACCATGACAATAATTCTACGTATGCATCTTAATATATGAAAACGCTGCTTCCCCTTTGAAGAAGGAGCATAGGTATAAATGGGTGCTTTTGAAAACCAGAAGTCCGTCCTGAAGATGTGAAGTTCCCTTATCTGTACTTGTGTTGAGATTATGTAGTAGCCACATTTCTCTTCCCAGTGCTTCATTTTTGTAGAATCAAAGCAAAAATATCAGCACCTGGCAGTTCCTGTACCCTTGGGATGATGGGGAGGAAAGAAAAAAAATTAGGAGAAAGAACAAAGAGGGTGTGTGTTTGTGTGTGTGTCCATCTCAAAAATAGTTTATTGGATTTACCATAGTAAATGATTAGTACTTTTTTTTTTTTTCCTTTTTAATTTTTATTGGGATTGTTCAGATACTATACAATCATCCAAAGATCCAAAGTGTACAATCAGTTGCCCCCGGGACCCTCACACAGCTGTGCATCCGTCACTACACTTAATTTTTGTTCAAGTTTTAGAACCTTTTCATTACTCCAGACAAGAAATAAAGTGAAAGATGAAAAACGAAGGGAAAAAAAAAAAGGAAACTCGAATCCTCCCATATCCCTAACCAACCCCCCTCAATTATTGACTGGTAGTGTTGGTATAGTATATTTGTTACTGTTTATGAAAGAACGTTGAAATACTACTAACTGTAGTATATAGTTTGCAATAGGTGTATATTTCTTCCCTTTATGCCCCTCTATTATTAACTTCTAATTGTATTGTCATACATTTGTTCTGGTTCATGGAAGAGATTTCTAATATTTGTACAGTTAATCATGGACATTGTCCACCACAGCATTCAGTTTTATACATTCCCATCTTTTGACCTCCGCTTTCCTTCTGGTGACATATATGACTCTGAGCTTCCCCTTTCCACCTCATTCATGCACCATTCAGCACTGTTAATTATTCTCACATCTTGCTACTGACACCTCTGTTCATTTCCAGACATTTAAGTTCATCCTAGTTGAACATTCTGCTCATACTAAGCAACCGCTCCCCATTCTTAAGCCTTGTCCTGTATCTTGGTACCTTATATTTCATGTCTATGAGTTTACATATCATAATTACTTCTTATCAGTGAGACCCTGCAATATTTGTCCTTAGGTGTCTGGCTTATTTCACTCAGTATATTGCCCTCGAGGTTTTGTCATCAACCCATTTTTTTTTTTTTCTAAGATGGTTTTGTTCACACACCATACATTCCATCCTAAGTAAACAATTGATGGTTCTCTGTATGGTCACATATTTATGTGTTCCCCACCTTCACCACTATCTATATAAGGGCATGTATATTTCTTCCACAACTCAGGAGGGAGAGTCAAGGTAGAGAGGCAAAAGAAAGAGGGAAAAAAAAAATGACAAGCTAGGAAGCAGCAAAAGGAAAAATAACTTTAAATCAAAGTAGAGTAAAGAGTCAGACAATACCACCAATGTCAAGTGTTTAACATGCCTCCCCCATCCCCCCCTTATCTGCATTTACCTTGGTATATAGCCTTTGCTACATTAAAGGGAGCATAACACAATGATTCTGTTAGTTACAGTCTCTAGTTTACGTTGATTGCATCCCTCCCCCAATGCCTCCCCATTTCTAACACCTTGCAAGGTTGACATTTGCTTGTTCTCTCTCATAAAAGAACATATTTGTACCTTTTATTACAATTGTTGAACACTCTAGATTTCACCAAGTTACACAGTCCCAGTCTTTATCTTTCCTCCTTTCTTCTGGTGTCTCACATGCTCCCAACCTTCCTCTCTCAACCGTATTCGTAGTTACCTTTGTTCAGTGTACTTACATTGCTGTGCTACCATCTCCCAAAATTGTGTTCCAAACCATGCACTCCTGTCTTCTATCACCCTGTAGTGCTCCCGTTAGTATTTCCTGTAGGGCAGGTGTCTTGTTCACAAAGTCTCTCATTGTCTGTTTGTCAGAAAATATTTTGAGCTCTCCCTCATATTTAAGGACAGCTTTGCTGGATGTAGGATTCTTGGTTGGCGGTTTTTCTCTTTCAGTATCTTAAATATTTCACTCCACTTCCTTCTTGCCTCCATGGTTTCTGCTGAGAGATCTGCACATAGTCTTATTAAGCTTCCTTTGTATGTGATGGATTGCTTTTCTCTTGCTGCTTTCAAGATTCTCTTTGTCTTTGTCATTTGATAATCTGATTATTAAGTGTCTTGGTGTAGGCCTCTTCATATCTCTTCTGTTTGGAGTACGCTGCGCTTCTTGGATCTGTAATTTTATGTCTTTCATAAGAGATGGGAAATTTTCATTGATTATTTCCTCTATTATTGCTTCTGCCCCTTTTCCCTTCTCTTCTCCTTCTGGGACACCAATGATATGTACATTCTTGTACTTTGTTTCATCCTTAAGTTCCTGGAGACATTGCTCATATTTTTTCATTCTTTTCTCCATCTGCTCCTTTGTGTGTAGGCTTTCAGGTGTTTCGTTCTCCAGTTTCTGAGTGTTTTCTTCTGCCTCTTGAGATCTGCTGTTGTACGTTTCCATTGTGTCTTTCATCTCTTGGTTGTGCCTTTCATTTCTATAGATTCTACTAGTTGTTTTTTTGAACTTTCAGTTTCTGCCTTATGTATGCCCAGTGTTTTCTTTACAGCCTCTATCTCTTTTGCGAAATCTACTCTAAATTTTTTGAATTGATTTAGCATTAGTTGTTTAAATTCCTGTGTCTCAGTTGAAGTGTACATTTGTTCCTTTGACTGGGCCATAACTTCGTTTTTCTTAGTGTGGGTTGTAGTTTTCTGTTGTCTAGGCATCTGACCTCGTAGGCCACTGCAGTTAGGTTTTCCCAGACGAGAACAGGCTCAGGTCACAGAAAGAGGAAATATTCAGTATCTGGTTTCCCTGATGGTTTTTCTTAGAGGATTGACACACCTGTGCTTTTCTGCCTGGCAGGTGCACCTGTCAGCCTGCACCGGCTGGTGTAAGAGGGTGTGGCCTGTGGCTCTCCTCCCCCAGGCTTTGGGGTCTGGTTCCGGTAAGGCAGGCAGTAGAGCTGGGCCCCTCCCTTTCCTCTTGGGAAGCTATGATGATTAGTGCTTTTATCGCTTGAGTCCGGAATACTTTACTACTAACTAAGGAACACAGTGAATTGAATTTTTTAGTAGTATCTGCTACGTAGTTACTTAGATAAAGGAAAATATCGTAGAGATTTAGGAATGTATCATAAAGATATATTCTGTGGGCAGGGAGGTGTTACCTGAAGTAATAAGTCTGATTTTAGTTAGACAGACCAAAGCTTAGACATTCAAATTAGCTTTGCCCCTTCCGAGCAGCCTCCCTGGAAGACTATAGAAACCAATTTTGCTGCCGTTGTTGCCGAGTAGCTTTGGAACTCCTTCTGAAACCACTTTCAAAGCTTGCAGCACATTTCTTTTGGCTACTCCAGTAATAATAAATCTTTGGTCCTTGAGGGTGCATTTAATTTTTGGAAGTGGTAAAAGCCCACTCTAAATGTGGCGATTATGTTGGGTAGTTGAGATGTGTGATTCTCGTTGAGATGTGTGATTCTCAAGGAGATTACAGATATATTGAGCCATGAACTAAGTAAAACAAATATGAAGCTTACAAAGGAGTTTTTGAAGGGCAGTTTTCATGTTTATGTGTAAGTTCTAGTGTAGTTATGTGTAAGTTCTAGTAAGAAGACTCATTAAAATAACATTTACAACTTGCCTACCGCAGTTGATTGTTGGGGTTGGGAGCAGGGTAAATGTTACCCATTATTAGGTTTCCGTTACTTCCATCTGTGGTGTTGATCTGTCTTTGCAATCCTGGGCAGTTTAATTCCCATTTATATCTCAACTATTTCCTCATCTCTCTTTAGTTTTTGCCTACCCAGAATGATAACGCAGTAAAGGCTGAGTTTAATAGAGCATGTGATTATTTCAGGGAAAATAAAATGGCCACTGGGTAAAACAATTAAGATTGTCCTACTTAGATATAAAGACCGTAAGAACTAGCCAGGATGTACTTGGAACATTTTTAGGGAACAGATAAACAAAGCAGAGGCTGCCAGCCAACGAAGTCACCGCCTGCTGCTGTGTGCGTCCATATCTGAGAGGGAGTGGGTGAGGCCAGTGGCACAAAGGCCCCTTTGTAGCCTTCCTGACCACTAAGGCGGGGCGGGAGGCGCTCCTTAGCCCGGACTGGGGATGAGCAGTCCCTCGGCTTCAGTCATCCGGAGGAGGAAAAAGTGGAAATTAAAAACCTCATGGGGGAATTAGTAATTAATGAGAGTTACCCTGAAAACAGGCTCCTCAAAAATTGTTCATCTCCTTACTTTAATATCTTACTATCTCGGCCTCCCTTATGACGTGCTCTCCAAACCTCATGGTGGCATACATTTGGGGCTGGTAAATACCATGACAGAGCCCCCCAAAGCCCACTCCCCTGACAGATGCTAATCCAGAATCTGTTAAATTAGCTTCAACTCAAATGTATTGTCGGCTTTGGGATCTGGTTTAAGAAGTCCAGTGGGGCTTTTATAATACCACACAGTATCTCACAGGTGGAAGGTTTTTAAGAAATGCTCTAATTGTTTTTCTGAAGTTGACAAGGAGTCTGTCAATGAAAGAGGACTTTTGCTGTGGTAGATACGATACCTGGTGCTTAGTCTAGAAAATACGACTGCGTTCTTTACCTACTGTCCTCTAAGTACTCTGCAGGCTTCCGGCTTGACCTGCAATCACAAGGCGCTGGTTTCTATGATCGAGGTGGGAAGGCAGGCTCTCCCGCCTTTGGGAAGGGGAAGCTTCTTTCTTGAGCCGGCCATGCGCCTTCTTCCCCCAGCCCCTTGCAGTTTTATTGAAATATAGTCACATATCATACAGTCATCCAAAGTGCACAATCAGGTGTTCCAGAATCATCATATAGTTGTGCATTCATCACCACAGTCATTTTTTTAACATTTTCATTACTCCAAAAAATAAAAATAAAAATAAAAGTAAGAAAGAATACCCAAAACAACCCATCCTCCTCACCACCCCACCCCCCATTGTTAATTTGCTTTTTTGTCCCCATTTTTCTACTCATCTGTCCATACACTGGATAAAGGGAGAGTGAGCTACAAGGTTTTCTATAATCGCACTGTCCCTCCATATAAGCTGTATAGTTTTACACTCGTTTTTCAAGAAACAAGGCTGCTGGGTTGCAGTTCAACAGTCCAGGTATTTCCTTCTAGCTATTCTTATACACTAAAAACTACAAAGGATAACTATGTCATGCATAAGAATACCTCCAGAATGACCTCTCGACTCGATTGGAAACCTCTCAGCCCATGAAACTTTATTTTGTTTCATTTCTCTTCCCCCTTTTGGTCAAGAAGCCTTTTTCAATCCCACAATGCCGGGTCCAGGCTCATCCCCAGGAGTCACATCCCACATTGCCAGGGAGATTTACACTCCTGGGAGACATGTCCCACATGGGGGGAGGGCAGCAAGACCACCTGCCAAGATGGCTTGTGGGGGGTGGGGGGGCTACATCTGAGCAAAAAAGAGGTTCTCTGGGGGAGAGTCTTAGGCACAATTGTAAGTAGGCTTAGCCTCTCCTTTGCAGTAATGAGCTTCATGAGGGCAAGCCCCAAGACTGAGGGTGGCTGTGCTCCTTCTTGGCACCGATAATTACCGCAACAGAGATCCAAAGTGGGGCTCAGCCTTCCCCTACGACGTGGTCCACCTTATTTGCCACTTTATCCCCCACCCCTGCCTAACAGTATCTGCCGCAAAGTGCTCAGTAAATATTGTTGCAGAGATGAACAAGTCAAAATTGACCAAGTATCATGATTTCCCAAGTATGCTGAAAGGGTTCGATAAATGTTTTGTCCTGATAACACCTCTGACTTTGGTGCCAGGCATGAGGCATTACTGATTTGGAAGTAGTTGGAAGAAAAATGCTCCCATTTATTACAGAGGAGAGAAATGCTGCCCAGCAAATAGCATGACCTATCAGCAGCCCAAAAGGAAAACCTTATTGTCTTGATGTGTGGCCTCGACCGTTACACTTGCCCTCTGGGAGAAGTGTTTTTATCACAGAAACCTGAAGTAGTTATGAAAAAACCCACGTTACGAAGGTGAGGTTGAAAGTGCCACATGTTGAACCTGGAAGTGGAAAACGCTGGCAGAGCCAAAGTGCTGCCACCGCAGGTGCTCAGTCCCTGATGTACTAAGGATTAGTACTAAGCCCTGAGACTTTTACAGGGAAGAGAGGGAAATGTAACAGACTGGAAGAGAGTGTGCAGAAATAGCCTAATCATCCTTCAAGCTTTTAGAAAGCATCTTGTGATGATTCTCTCATTCAACCACATGTTCAACAAACACACGTGTCTACTATGTTGACGGCAGGCTTTATCTTTTTTTTTTTAATTTTATAAATGAAGGCAGCGTTACTCCTACAGAGCAGTTCAAGCACTGACAGCTTATGAACCTGCTCCTCACTGATGATACAGGAAATGATCCTTTCGCTGGGTTTGGGAAAGGAGGGAACCATCCTGACCCCAGAAGAGGGGCTTTGTGAGGACACTTGGATGATCCAGAGAGGAGAAGGAGGGTGAAGCAGGAGGAGAAGCATGGGAAGGGCATCCCAGGGCTTTTGAGGCTTTGTCTTTCTAAAGGCAGAAGCCCCCCCCCCCGCACACCCGGGCTCGCTGGGCCTAGCACAGGGCAGCAGCCTGCGTCCGCTGTAACTGGAAGGAGCCTTTCCTTTGAGTACCTTTCCATTCATCTTTCCTTTGCCCATCTGGGAGGTCTTTGTCATTAATCTGTAGGAAGAGGGGATGGGGAGGTTTTTGAAAGTTAAGTACGGAGATCTCCTACTTCCCCATCCCCAAAAGGAGAATGAGGCCCATTTCTCTCGTGCTGGCAGCTTGGCTGAGGTGGGGGGGTTTCCTTGGCCTGCACAGGTCAAAGGTGCCTCAGCATGCTGGCCCGGGTTGGAGTCCTGAGGTGTGGCCGGCAGACTGGGTCAGCTGTGTCACCTGCTTCACATGCCACTTAGGGTGTGCAGGATGCAGGCGCGGCTCGCTGGGAGAGATGATGGGGGGTCAGCCACGTGCTGAGCTTGAGGAGCCACAGATGAAAACCAGAGCAGTGCGGTTAAAGGGAAGAGTTACCAAGCATCTCCCTGCCTTCCTGGGGTGCCACCATGAAGTGGTGTGAAGCCGAAATACCTGTGACACCCCTCCCAGCAGCCCATGTTAAATTGCTGACATTTTCCTGGGGTTAATAAATGAGAGTAACCCTAAGATGTGGATCTTCACTGTTGCAGAGATGTGAACACAGCCGTGATGGAGCTCCTGATCATGGCCTACGCCCTGAAAACCTCCTGTGCCAGGAACATTATCGGCGTCATCCCGTACTTCCCCTACAGCAAGCAGAGCAAGATGAGGAAGCGCGGCTCCATCGTGTGCAAGCTTCTGGCGTCCATGCTGGCGAAAGCAGGTGAGCCCAGCGGCCAGGGGCCTGGCACGGTGCTCGGGCCCATCCTCAGAGATGAGTGGGTACCCCGGGGTGCGCTCGGGACTGACTGTCTAAACGTTCTCACCGATCACATTTTTCTTATTTGTTTGCTTTTGCATGGTCCTGGTCAGGGATATGGGAACTTAGATATAAATTCTTACATTTTTCTTCTCTGTTTAAAGTAACATTGCCTGATTCAGTATTTTCTTCCTTCATCATGGACATTTTTATCATGCTGTCATTTATTTTCCATTTCATCTTATCATCATTAAAATTTTAGCTGGCAGTCATGGCATTCTTCTCTGGTCTTTTTGAGCTTCAGATCTAGATTTATTTATTTGCTTTAGTTAGCTAATTCTCTGTGTGTGCATAAAAACTGGAGTTTTCTTTTTCTCCTTCTTTACCTTGTATGCTCTTTTTTTCTGTGATTGCCTTTTGGGTACAGCTCACTTTCATTGCTATTAATCTATCTGCGTACTTATGTAGCAGGTCCATAAATTAAATGTAAGAACATTTAACAGTTAGCGAGTTTTGTTCTGTCTGATGTTTATTTTTAAAAACTCTGATCTATATCTGAGTACTCAGAAAGAAACATTTGAATTCCATTCTCTCTAGTAAGGTATGTTTTTGCAAATAACAGGCTATACTGGTTCTTTGCTCTGGAAGTTTTGCATTGACCTTTGACTAGCTGCAATGTGTTTATCTATGTCCTTTTTTTGTTATGAGTTCTGATTATAAGAGTACATCTTCATTGTTTTTCTATGTGAACACTTCTTGACCCATTCTTTTCTCACATGGAACTTGTCCCAAATGCTTCAGACTCTTATCCTTGTGTTACATGAATTTCTTTCCTTCCAATATGTTTATTGCTTTGCTTTTCCTTTCTTAGTTCTTTCTGCCTTAGCCACAGGCCTTTAACATTTCTTCCTAGCTTCTTTAATCAAAGCCTTTTTTGCATCTGTTATGACTCCAGTATTTATTACTTTCGTATTCAGATTTTTGCTTCTACCTATTTTCTCAATTTTCAGAATGAAGGCTAGTAATCAATAACAGAGGAAAACCCTTTTTTTCCTCAGCCTTCTTTGTCCACGTGGAAGGTTATAATAAGCTGCTTTCCATTCAGTTTGTCACAATTTTTAGTTCAGTAAGTTTTGTTAAGGTTAAAATTGAAGTCCAGAGCAGATGTGCTTGTTCACAGTATCCTCTGCTTCAGTCTCCTCCTAGGAAACGAGAGTTAAGCATCTAGGATGTGTCCACCGTGGCCATTAACTTGTAGGGGTGAACTTAGTAATTTTTTTGTTTTAAAATTTCAGGTTTAACTCACATTATCACTATGGATCTTCATCAAAAGGAAATTCAAGGCTTTTTCAGCTTTCCCGTGGACAACCTTAGAGCCTCACCTTTCCTGCTTCAGTATATCCAGGAAGAAGTGAGGAACCGCCAGCCACACTCCACTTCTCAAAGGGGGGCCTGTGTAGTTTTCCTCAGGACCTGGTTTCAATGCAAAAAGGCACCAAACGAGCTTTCCCTTAAGTCGTGATGCTTGAGGCAGCCCTGTAGGATCAGGAGGAGGTCACGGGGCCTCTCATTTTGGGGAGGACATCATAAACAGATTTCCTTTTAAGTATATTTAGCAGTTTGCTCGTGTTTTCCAAAATGAAGGTGTTAAGAATTATTTTTTAATCTTTTTGATGTAGCAGTACTTTTGCAATGATGTTAATTGATAAATGCTGAAAATTTTAAAATGTATGAATGAAATTCTGTCATATTTGGTTGCTGTTTGGATCGCTGTTGTAAGAGTAAAAAATGCTGCGTATGGGTGCCATTCTTGATAAGTTTTCAGTATTTTCTTGTTTTTTTCCAAATCTAGATTCCAAATTACAGAAATGCAGTCATTGTAGCTAAGTCTCCTGATGCTGCAAAAAGGTAAGTCAGGCATTTATGATATCCTTTGGGATTCTTCAGAATGCGCGTTAGCCACATTGGCATCTAGGGCCTGTGATCATATGAGCTGTAAGAGCTCGTTGGCGCGAGCTTTTCCCACGTCATTTTCCTTGCCCGACCCAGCTTCCTCTCTGGTCTCTGCGTCAGTCACAGTTTTCCTGTGGGAGAAAATTAAGTTCTTCTTTACAGTTCTCAGGGAAAGGAAAACAACAAAGCTACAAGCATTTTTCAGACAATGGTTTTTTTTTTTTTGTTTTTAATCTTCATTTTATTGAGATATATTCACATACCATGCAGTCATACAAAACAAATTGTACATTCGATTGTTCACAGCACCATTACATAGTTGTACATTCATCACCTAAATCAATCCCTGACACCTTCATTAGCACACACACCAAAATAACAAGAATAATAATTAAAGTGAAAAAGAGCAATTGAAGTAAAAAAGAACACTGGGTGCCTTTGTCTGTTTGTTTCCTTCCCCTATTTTTCTACTCATCCATCCATAAACTAGACAAAGTGGAGTGTGGTCCTTATGGCTTTCCCAATCCCATTGTCACCCCTCATAAGCTACATTTTTATACAGCTGTCTTCGAGATTCATGGGTTCTGGGTTGTAGTTTGATAGTTTCAGGTATCCACCACCAGCTACCCCAATTCTTTAGAACCTAAAAAGCGTTGTCTAAAATGTGCGTAAGAGTGCCCACCAGAGTGACCTCTCGGCTCCTTTTGGATTCTCTCTGCCACTGAAGCTTATTTCATTTCCTTTCACATCCCCCTTTTGGTCAAGAAGATATTCTCCGTCCCACGATGCCAGGTCTACGTTCCTCCCCGGGAGTCATATTCCACGTTGCCAGGGAGATTCACTCCCCTGGGTGTCTGATCCCACGTAGGGGGGAGGTCAGACAATGGTTTTTAAGGTGCCGTTTTGAACAAAGTTCTTTTTTCTGAAGATTACTCAGAATATTGGAGAAAGGCTAGAATCCAGACCGTCTGAAATCAGATTCTAGCTGAGACCTCCACTCGCGTGCCTCTCGAGGGCTTTACATTCTGGCCTCGAATGTAAAAAACTCCTTTGCTGTGCTCCCAAGAGCTTGAATGGTGTTTTCAGTTTATGATTACTAAAGTGATGGGAGCGCGGTATTTGGGATTTTCCTCCACACGTCTCACTGTTCCCTCCGCCTTCCGCTTAGGGCCCAGTCCTACGCGGAGAGGCTGCGCCTGGGCCTGGCTGTGATCCACGGGGAAGCTCAGTGCACAGAGCTGGACATGGACGATGGCCGCCACTCCCCTCCGATGGTCAAGAACGCAACCGTGCATCCAGGCCTGGAGCTGCCCCGTAAGATGAGCTCTCTGTCTTCCGCTGATCTGTAGATAGAAGTTCTGAATGGCGTTACGCATGTGGATGTTTGCTTTCTTGCTGCTTTTGAGCAATTGGATGTTACTGCATTGATTTCCCCTTTTGTAAAAGGAAGAGACTATGTGTAAGGACAGCCGAGTAGCTCTCAGCATGCAGAAAGTGTTAATAATTTGAGCTTTAGGAAAAAAGTTGTTTGTGTGATGTGAAATCTGTCACTTTTATACTTTGGTAAGATGGGTGATAGCACTCGTCGATTTGGTGACCAGGTGACTTAGCACTTGTTTTAGTAGCACAGCCCTTTATCTGGTACCCAACGAACTTGTTATTAATCCTGCAGTGGGGAAGCTGTTTACTTCCATGAACATGGAGTGGCAATTAGTAGCACTCTTTACTGGAAGATATAAATGTTATGCTTTTTAGAGGAAGGTGGTTATTTGTAAATCTGTTTTTGAAATTTGCCATGCCTCAAATTTATAGAGATTAGTAGGAGGAATAAAATATCTGAACGATTGCATTTCAGACAGCTTATTCCAGAATGGTTCCTGTTATCTTTTTCACCCTATAAATTTCTGACTGCTTTGTTTTTGACTCAGGGAAATTTTTATATAAGAAAAACAAGTTATATACCCATTTTTTTTTTTCATTAAAATTTTTGGTATCACAGCAGTTTTTTTTTTTTTATTGAGAATTGTATAATTAAAGTTTCTGGATCGCTAATACATCCACATATTTCAAAATTCCCAAAGTTTGAAACTGTTTACGTGGGCACTGTCCTCTCCTACTCTCCTCTCCCCGTCACTCACATCTCCAAGGCGATTCATCTCCAGGGTAGCCTTGCAGAGCCTTTGTATAGAAGATCAAATATGTGTTTCTTTTTCTCTCATTTGCCCATAAACAGTAGCTTATTTACATATTGCCCTATCCCTTGTGGAACTCATTTCCTGGTGGTGAACAGGTAGATTTTTTTCAGTCTTCAGTTATGAAAAACAAACTCCAGTAACAAATCTCTCTTGAGCCCTTATTCTGTGCCAGGAACTGTTCTGAGTGCTCAGCGTAGGTCTCTGCGTTTCATCCTTCCCACAGCCGTGTGTGCAGAGACTTTTCTGGTCCCTTGTTCTGCAGACAGCCAAGAGCTACTGCACCAGGGTTTGGAAGGAGGAGCGGGGCTCCAGAGTCCACACTACTTTGTTTTTTTAGCTTCTTATTTTGAAATAATTTCAGACTCAGAGACAAGTTGAAAGAATAATACCAGTGCCTTCACTCAGCATCCCCAAATTTAATATTTTCCCGCATGTATCTATACATGTATTTTTTTCCTGAACCGTTTGAGAGTAAAATGCAAACATTTATTTCTAAATAATTGAGTGTGTGTTTCCTAAAAACAAAGACACACTGCTACATAATCATAGTACAATGATCAGCCTCAGGAAGTTAACATTGTTATTATCTGATCTGCAGACTTTATTCGGATTTCATCAGTTGTCCCACTGATGTCTTTTATAAACAGGAAAAAAATTTTTTTCTGGTCCAGGATCCAGTCCAGGATTACGCGTTGCATTTAGCTGTCATTTCACTTTAGTCTCATTTGATCTGGAATGTTTCCTCCTCTTTGTCTCTTGTGACCTTGATACTTTGAGGAGGACAAGCCGGTTATCTTGTAGAACACCCCTTAATCGGGGTTTGTTGCCTCCTGCCTGGATTCTGGCTGTGCACTCTTGCCGGACGTCACAGGAGGCGCATGACGTGTCCCGCTGCTGGTGGTACTGGTTTTGTTTACTTGGCTCAGGGGGTGCCTGGCAGGGCTCCCCACTGTAAAGTGGCTCTTTTTTTGCGCTTTGTAATTAATAGAATTTCATGGGGGGAAATGTTGATATGGTGTCACTGTCCTGTTTCTCATTCGACTTAGCAGCTATTGTTGATACTTGCCTGAATCAGTTATTACTGTGACTGTTGTCAGATGGTGGCTTGTCTCATTCCATCCTTCCTTCTACATTTCTTGATTGATATTGTAGTGTAAGAAAGAGCCTCCACTAGTCTTTCATTCATTCATTCCAGTATGGATTCAGAGAATCTTATTTTATTCAGTGGGTTATAACCCATTACTATTATTATTTATTCTGATGCTTAGATTGTCAGATTTGGCCAAAGAAAACCCCTTCAAGCTGCCCCCCTGTACCCTGTTAGCTTGCTGCCATCATTTTTTAAATATTTTCTTTCTTTCAGGACAATTAGGTGTTCCATGTCTGTGTTGTACTTTCTCAGCTCTGCAAGCTGCCATTTCTCCTAGGAGCCCACCTGGGGGACGTTTGGCAATGTCTAGGCATCTTGGGTTGTCACAACCAAGGGGAGATGGGACGCTGCTCTCTGGCCAAGGGAAGAGGCCAGCCATGCTGCTCGACATGCTGCGGTGCAGCAGTCACCCAGGCTGAAATGGCATTAGTGCTGAGGTTGAGAAACGCCGTTGAGTGCGAGTGAAGGTGCGTGGATGATGGCCTGGAAGGATGCGGGTTCCTTCTCAGCACCGTGGGCTTATACCGCCTCGGGAGGGCGGGCCCCCCAGGAGCCTGGAAGGACAAGGACGTGCAGGTGGTTCAGCTAGAGACCGCTTCCCACTTGCCACGGTGCTAAAAATTTGGCTTGCAAAAATGAGAGGAAGTCACCTTTTCTGGTTTGATTTTCCTGGCTTGTTAGTTTTACAAATGAAGATGTGTTTTTCCCCACTAAAGTGAAAACAGACAGTAGTCCCCTGGAGCATCTCTTAAATGTTAATTTTGCCTCGTTTGCATGTAAATGGGATTATGAGCTTGGAAGCAGCTTCAGCTCTACCCCTCCTGGAAACCTTATTTTATTCCCTTTATCCTTTTTTAACATCAGTCTGTTGATAGCGTTTGACATTCCGTTGAGCTAGAAATAGTCTAGGATAAAAATGAGCCAGGAATAACTAAGCCCCTTGGTCCTTTTTTGCTCTTTATTTTAGCAGAGGAAGGTCTGGTTGTTGGATTCCAGGGAAAGCGTAAAAACTGTGTGTTTGATCCTTTTGTAATCTAAGGATATGGTTGTAAATGCAGCATTATTTTACTTGGAAAATGTGAATTCTGAAAGTAAAGGAACATTGGAAATCTCATTTCATGAATTGAAGATATTTTTACTGCAGTAAGTTGATTTAGTCTTAACACTGATTTTTGGCCATAAATAATGTTGTACAATTCATTTTATTTTTACATTGGGTTTGTTTGATGACATGGAGAAAGAGAGCAGACTCTTAAACCCATTGTCCTTGACTTTTTTTTTTTTTAATGCCGTTTTACTGAGATGTATTCACACATCATACAAACCATCCGAAGTATACAATCACTGGCTCACAGTGTCATCACATAATTGTATATACACAACCCCATTATCAATTTTAGAACATTATCATTACTCCAGGAAAGAAACAAAAAGAAAAAAGAAAAACCAAATCCTCCCATACCCCTTTTCACCCCCTATTATTGACGCATAGTATTAGTATAATACATTTGTTTATATCCTTGACTTTTAGTACATATATTGCTTTTACTATAAAATTGGGATTTTTAGTGTTTTATTTTCTGGATCAGCTATTAGAAAATCATTGGCATTTTTTAAAGCTGTGAGGTTTTATTTGTTTCCCTCTCCCCTGTATTAAAGTCTGTTTTTTACTAGCCACTAAATTACATGTTCAGTCCGTTCCAGATCCTAAACCTAGCTGTGGGCAGGGAAGGAGCCTGCTGGGGAGATGGGCTTTCTCAGGACCGGTTTGGCCTTGACCCGAGCCACACCTACATGTTTTATTGCAAACAACAAAAGATGTTTTGAGAGATGGGGTTGTAGAAAAGTAAACACGGATGCTGTGACACATTTCCTGCATCAAAGTAGAGCTGAATTTCTGTTACGTGTTGATAAGGGATATTGGCTTGCAATCTTTTTCTTTTCTTCCAGAGAAAAATAGTCAAGAAAAGGGACCACCTCTTTTTAAGAAGCGGTAGGTCGACACCACCACCTGCACACAGGTTTAATTTAAAAACAGAATCCAAGGAAAGGGCTCCTCACGTTGGTAGCTGATGTTTCTGCATTTTTAGGTGATATTTATATGCAGGGCCTTCTTGACTGCCCAAATTCAAGAGAGCGCCATGGCTTCTGGAACGAGAAATCAGGGAATGAATGCGAGTTGACATGCCTGAAAAATGGTGCTGAATTTCACTCCCCTAACTTGCTAGTGTACAGAAAGGAACTCCCGTTTTCTGAGGTTTACTATGCCAGTAGATAGGAATCAGCTAAAACTGATTGTCCGCTGACATTCACTAAACTATTTCAGTTACTCTGAATGTTATTCTCCTTTCCCCTGCCCGTCTACTAGTTATAATAAATATTTTTGAATAATAATAATGTTTCAGGAAAAGAATACTTAGCCTTTTCTTCCAAAAAATTCTTTTTTCCTCAATTTACTAACCCTCTTGTGAGAGCGACTTCTTGTTTCCTTTCTCTGTACTGTAGTTTGGTGTACACACTGATGGGCCTTTTCTAGGTACAAATTTTAAAATGAGAAAAGACACTTCTTTAAAACTAATTAAATCAGGAGAAAAGATGGTTGACTTTAGATACTGTCTCCAGGTTCCTGCTTTTCAGGAAACCCTATGTTAGTGGGGCAAATATCTGATAATAAGGGTACATTGTCAAGATAGGCCTACACTGCAGGAAAGTGAAGTCAAACTTTCTCTTCATCTGGCGGCCTTGACCTGTTGGACTTTCTTCAGAGCGGCATTTACTCATTTCTTTATTCATCTTAGCAAGAGCCAGGCTTCTCTTTCAAGTGTCCTTGCAGAACAGCTTCTCCGGGTGGGCAGGGACTTCCCAGCCCCAGCTCGGTCTGTGCACACAAGTCGCTGCTCCTCGTATGTGACTGTCGAGCTCTTGAACTGTGACTAGTCTGAACTGAGATCTGCCGTTTGGGTAAATGCACTGCAAATTTCAGAGACTTAGTAAGGAAAAAAATACATATATATATATATCTCCTTAATAAAGCTTTATATCGGTTACGTGTTGACATAATATTTTGAATATATTGGGTAAAATCAAACATCTGAATTAATTTCACCCATTTGGTTTTACTTTTTAACATGGCTACCGGAACATTTAAAATCCTCTTGATGGCTCGCCTTCTGTTTCTGTTGGACGGCATTGCTCTAGTGTCATGGGTTCATCTTTTTACACCTCAAACCTGTGATCTCCACTAGAAAAGGCCTGAGCCTAATCAGGTTGTGATTCAGTTGGTTTGGACTTCATTCAAACAACCTCCCACTCAAATAAGAGTATAGGGACAGACAGTAGTTTAAAGAGCACTCAAGACAGGAATTCACCCTTAACACATTTTTACTAAAGGAGCACGTCCGGTAAAAGGAACAGGTGTGCAGTGTAAAAATTGATTGATACATTAGCAAGCCTGGGCGCCCCCATTCCTCCAGACACAGCTGGACATGAGATCAGAGAGCTCCCCCTTGTCTCAGTTACAGAGAATTTATAGCACTTTTGGTTTACATTCAATCAAATCATATACTATTTTTACATTAAATGATGTTTCATGAACATGAATGTTTTACAAAGTGAAGCATCTCGAGTCATGAGTGGTTCAGGATCAAAGGAAGGTATCCATGTTATCAGACTTAGCCTTGAATACCTGTAAAACTCTACTGATAATATTTTTACTAATTAAGTTACGATTTCTATAAGAGCAATATAACATACTTTTACTTCTGTAAAGACTAAAAATTAGAAAAGAGATTACTATGACTTGTCTCCAACTTGTTAATATAGTTTTTTTATTCGATTCTACTGATTAGTTTAGCCATTAAATCATATTGATGAACATACATTTGATTTGGACTGTATTCACCTTTGCTACATTATTTACGACTTCTCTATGATCAAAGTAACAGCTGCAGCCCATCCTGTTTTCACAGAGGACTAGGTGATTACATATGATCTATCTCTAAGAAGGTTGAGAGGGCCTTTCTGCTTTCTTAAAAATTCACAGTTCTTTTAACTGTTTAGCTTCTCCTTCAGTATAATTTTCTAGTACGGGACTTGAAGGGTATGAAACACCTGTCCCAGTTATTACAGTAAGGCCTTTCCACTTTCTCTCATTTGGAAATTGTCCTTGAGTGTTTTTAGGTAAAAGTTCTGTTAAATTGCTTCTATATCAGAAGGAATAACTGGCTCTTCACTATCAGACAGAAAACATCAGGTGGTATGTGAGAGCAGCATGGAGAGAAGGAATCAGCATTCTCATTATCAGATTCCTCAGCAGAGATATTATCCTGTGACACTAGACACTTCTGTTTCTCAGCCTCCCCAGGCCATGGAGGAGGAATCTGCTTTATTTTGCCTGTGAAATGGCTTTGCTGCCACTTCACGGGGGGTGAGGTTGTGGTGACAGTATCCAGTGGTCCGTGACTGTAACTGGAGCCTGTGATTTGCTTTGTTTGTCAGCGATGATGGCCAAAGAGAAGCCACCGATAACTGTGGTCGGAGACGTTGGAGGACGCATCGCGATCATAGTGGTATGACGCAGCTCCCAGGCGGTGGGCCGGCGTCTTTGGGTTGCGTTTCCCTTAATGACGGGAGATTTAAATGGGTCTCTATCCTTTCTCACCCACACTCCCTTAGGACAAGTAGCAGGAAGTTTTATATTGATAAACGGGTTAAAGTGTAACCGGCGTGTAAAAAGAGTTCAGTAACTCCCCCCACCCCCCTCAAAAAAAAATTCAACCCCATGACCTCTGTCTGTTGGGTTCTGGGTTCCATCAAAGCGGCCGACTTAATCCAACTTGAGCTCTCGGGCGTGAGGGGAAGTCACGTGAGCTCATGGCCCGAGAGCTGTTTTGTTTTTGCTAATGAGCATGTACATCCCAGTGCAGACTTGTTTAGTATTTTCACATGGGACATTTGCTCCCAGCTCTAAATGTCGTTGCTGGGCCACAGGGTCAGTCCTTTATTGTGGCTCACTTTATTTCCATTTTCCTCATTTAACTGCCTTTTGGGAAAAAAAGAAATGGGACACTGGCCATGTAGGGGTTGATCAGAAACTTGAAATGAGTCTTGGCAACCCTAAACCCAGCCATAAACATCACCCACCCTTGACTTGTGAGGCTGGGCTGTGCTCTGCTCCGACAGCCGCCGCCCAGGGTACCGTCCGTGCCTTTTGGCTGCTGTGTCCGGATGTCCAGGCAGGTGACCCTGAGTGTTGATGGGACACCCCTGCCCGTGAACTCAGAAACACATTACAGAGAAGGGCGGGGTGGGTGGGTCTCGTGCAGCCAGAGCTCCATGGCGGGGCCTCACGCTAACTCTGCTCCCCTCTCAGGACGACATTATTGATGACGTGGAAAGTTTTGTCGCTGCCGCAGAGATCCTGAAAGAGAGAGGTGCCTACAAGATCTACGTCATGGCCACTCATGGCATCCTGTCAGCGGATGCCCCCCGCCTCATCGAGGAGTCCTCTGTCGACGAGGTCTGTCTGCCTTGAGAAGGGTCGGGACGCTTAGCTGCTCTGTTTTCTGTGTTAATAAAATGACTAGTGAATGTAAAATTGTCTCATCTTCCTCGCTCGGGTGCTAGGAAGTGGTGCTTTCGCTGGTTGGATATGGCTGTTTAGGAATATGTGTCTGCTTTATAGAGACTTGCCTCCACACGACCCACGACCATAGTCTTTCTCTTTAGACTTGAGTGCCCCTAGTGGCCTGACAGTTGGCCTGGCCCTGGGGCTCCCCTGCCTTTCTGAATCTAGGCCGTAGCTCACAGGGCTCTGAGATTTCTGTCATTGTCCCCTTGGGTAAGGTTGGGGCAGTTCAGTTGCGAAAACTGTGCTGTGTGGACTGAGGTTTTGTGGTGCGGCATCTGGGCCGTGGGTACCAAACGCAAGGTCAGCTGGTGTGCGAAGGAGGGTGCGCATCGCTGACCGTGTCCGTCTCCTTTGCTCCCTGTCCAGGTGGTGGTGACCAATACTGTCCCTCACGAGGTGCAGAAGCTGCAGTGTCCCAAGATAAAGACCGTGGATATCAGTTTGATTCTTTCTGAAGCAATTCGGAGAATCCACAATGGAGAGTCCATGGCTTACCTTTTCCGGAACATCACAGTGGACGACTAGCTTTCGTGGTTGCCTTGACCCTGGAAATCCAAGAAAACCATGTAAAAAGCAGTGCCATCGTTACCTACACAGTGTTTCCCCTCCAGGGAGGACCGGCAAGTCTGCCGCTGGATGGCGCCTCTCGCCAAGTTTGGTAGGAGGTCTTAAGATAGTCAAGAGGAAGCCAGAGCTGATGGATAAGGAACTGGGCCTTAAGCACCTGCCATCAGCAGTCCCATTCTAACCACAAGTTATGTGCTCTTCCCTGAAAATCTTGCCGAAAGGGAGTTAAAGGCAGAGAAAGTCTCCACTCTGTAGTGCGTTCGTTGCCTCACCTTCGGGGAGACGCAGGGTTGGCGGTGAGCCTGGCCCGGGACGCCGGTGCCCGGCAGTGTCTGCTCGGCTGTCCTCTCCCCACTCAGCTTCACCTGAGTCTTTTATAGAGTCCTGTATTTTTCTTTCAGAAACTGCTGTGCCTAGAGCCGTGGAACAAGGAAGCAGTTGTAACTGCTGGCAAGGATGTCAGATTGGAGAATGACGTCTCATCTCAGCATATCTGCATTGCTCTTAAATTGCAAATAAAAGCATTCGTTGTCTTGCCAGTCTTTTGGCTGCGTCACAGAGCCGCCTGCTCCCCTGCCATGGTGGGGACTGACTCGGGTCTGGATTGTGCGGAGCAGTGGCCGGGAGACAAAGGGTGTCAAGCCGCAGCTGGGTTGGCCCTCGGCACCGGGCTCCCCCGGCTGGTGCCACCCCTTCCCTCAGCCCTGACATTGACGCCTTGTGGAACAGTATGTTTAAAACCTGAATTCTCCCGCATGTCTACTGCACTACTTAGCACTGCACTTGGCCTTTTGACCCAGCATTTTATGTTACAGCATCTTGTAACACCTTTGTCAGGTTAGGCCTTGCTGCAGGTATAGGCCCTCCTTAGAGCCGGAGTCACGACAAACAAGTAACTGCGAGGATGACTTCTGCCAGGAAATGCACTGGGATTGCTTATTGGCTCTGGCAGTTCCTGAGAGGCACTAAGAATAATTCGATACAATTGTGTTTCCCTGCAGGAAAGTTTACTAGACATTTTTACCCCTTTTGTAAATGGCAAAAAAAAAGTTCCCAACCCACAAGCAAGACTTTCTAGCACATTAGCTTTTTCAGGCACACAAATAAGTTCCTTCTGTTAATGCTTCAAGTAGGAAAATGTTGAGCCAAGAACGTAATCAGAAAGTAACGAGCGTGGTGGTAGAGGGAATGCTGGCTCTTGTCCGGTGACAGCAGGTGGCTGCTCCTTTCTGGACCTCTGCCCTCAGTTGTAGAAAGGGGGATTTAGAATTGGAAACCAAGGGGCTTTCAACCCTAAGGTAACATTTATGTCTCCAGTTAGTGTTTTCTTCCCCACATCTCTAAGAGTGGAAATCTGAACGTGTATTTAGCAAAAGTGTTTAGCAAAATACACACTTTCCCTAGGCTGGAAGCAGTTAACTCTCCCACTGGCCGTTAGTGAGCCCGAGTGTGTGCTGCAGGGTGTAAAGGTGACAGTGCAAGGAGCTGAGCCTGCTCAGAGCTTGGGTAGTGAGCATGGCTGCTGGCGTTCTGGAAGGCACTGACCGTGGACCTGGGGGAGGCTGTCCACTCACCCAGCCCACCCAGTCACCTCCAGGACAGCCGACACTTAAATCTGAGCATTTGATGTGATCCTGGCCAACAGTGCCCAGAAAACTACAAAGAACCTGTTCTGGTGTTAGAACCATTTGGGGCCCTCCTAGGTGCTAGGTGCTGGGGACATAGTAATGCACAAAAAAACCTTGGGCACTGCCCTCAGGGAGGTTATGGACCAGTGTTCAACTCTATTTCCCCAAAACAGACCCCTCAGCTTGGTTCTGTCTAAAGAACTCGCACTGTTGCTTTTGGCGGGGGTGGGGGATGGGGGGTTTCAGTTAGATAGTACCAACTCTGACCAGACAAACCCTGAATTTGAAAAGCAGTTAAAATAGAGGAGTATGTGGTACAGAGACATTCATAGGTTTTAAGTAGCTTCAATTCATTTAAACTGAAATTTTACTTCCGTGTTTTCTGGAAGATCCTGTGGTGGGTGAGTTATGCTCTAATTGCTGAGGGTACCAGATTCCTCTGGTTCTGTCTAGTTCTGTTTGACTATGGGTGTCTGTTTTGAGATAAATGGGGTCAGTGCAGCCCAGAAAACGCCTGTCATCTGGGGGCTAATTGGAGCCCCTGGGTGGTGAGTGGTCTGTTCCAAGTTGCCCTCCCTTTTGACTGGATGACATGACGGGACTCGTCCCCGATGGCCAAGATCCCCAGGACTGCCGTTTACGTGTGTGTCGCTCCTGCAGAGTGGAGAGCATCTTACACTGACAAAAACAGCACGGTTACCTTCATCCTCAAGTCCTCCCGTTCTTGGTGCCCCCGCGGCGGAGGGGGTCTGGTTACAACCCCGGGAGGCCTCTCGCCCAAGGCGCAGCCCGTCCCGTGGCGCCTTTCTTTGGGAGCAGTTACTGAAAAGAAGTGGCGCCGTGGGGTATGGACAAGGCTTCCCCCGCCCCGTCACC
This sequence comes from Choloepus didactylus, assembly GCF_015220235.1. Taxonomy (NCBI): domain Eukaryota; kingdom Metazoa; phylum Chordata; class Mammalia; order Pilosa; family Megalonychidae; genus Choloepus; species Choloepus didactylus. Next base: position 70,655,745 of record NC_051324.1, on the reverse strand, counting down.
ACAGGCTCCTCTTTTGGATTTGGGGTGGCCTCGAATACGGGCTGGGCCCAGCAAGTGGCGGCTTCGCTCGCGGGCAGGCGCCGGCCCCTGGGCGCGCGCGGCCACCCCGGGGGCGAACGGAGCCGCCGCTCTCCAAACGTCCGCCGGTCGCCGCCGGCGCGAGGAGACGAGCCCAGGGCGCGCGGCCTGGAGACGGGGCTGGACGGCGGCGCCCCCGGGAGCGGAGAGGCGACCGTCCCCGGACCCGCCGGGCGGCGAGCGGCGGAAACCGTCGGCGGCCCGCGCTTCCTCTCCGCCTTCCCGGGCCGAGCTCCGGCCGGGACCGGTACCCGGCGCGGCTGGGCCCAGGGCCAGGGCCCCCCGCAAGCCCCAGAGGTGCGGCGAGTGAGGGGGGCGCACGATGCCGCCCGCGTCGCCGGTGGCCGCTATCTCCCTCCGGGAGCTGGCGGACCTCGCCATCGGCACCCCGGAGGTGGGCGCCGTCAACTTCACCGCCCTGCACACGCTCATCGTGGCCATACTTAAGAACCTCCACCTCCAGGAGACCCTCATCGACTTCCAGCCCCCGGCCCCCGACCTGCCACCCCGCGCCCCGGCCTCCGCCCAGGCCTCCATCAGCGTCCCCCAACTGCCCGGGGCCAAAGAGAGGAGCCTGAGCAAGGCGGCCGCCCCCCAGGGGCTGGAGAGCCAGGTGAGGGACCTGGGCGGCCAGGTGCAGGACCTCAACCGGCAGCTCAAGAACATCGGGAGCCAGGTGCACGGCATCGTGGCCCACGTGCAGCACCTGACCCAGGCCGGCGGGCTGGACGTGGACGCCCGCGAGTGGCTGGAGAACCGGGACCTGGCCTCACTAATGCTGGATAGCCCGTACAGGGGGTCACTGAAAGTCTTGAAAGACTCCTCCGAGACCAGTGTCTCCAAGGTGAGCCAGTGGGGGCACGAAGGTGCAGGATGGCTGCCTCCTCCAGGCGTCTCTCCGGCTGGGGCTGGGGCTTAGCCTCCTTGGCCTCCAGGAGCACCGCGGGGCCAGTGCGGAGGGGCGAGGGGCTGGGGCTGCCTCCGGGTGGCCTGGTCCCACAAGGCCCTGCTCTACCTTGCAGACCAAGGAGTTGCTCCAGGACGTCATGGAAGATGTGAAAACGCTAAAGGAAGCCCACTTAAAGGTGCAGGAGTTTTCTGAAATGATGCCCCAGGTGAGGGGCCTGGAGAGGACACCTAGGGGAGACAAGTCCCACAGGCCCCCTTCCTCGCCACTGTTTACATGGAAAATGGGGGGGAGGGACTCACCCACCACTTATCCAAAGATCTCCAACTGACCCAGGGGAAGCTGACAACCTCTCAGACTATTCTTACAGCTAATTCCCTAATTTAAAAAAAGAATAAAGAAATAAGGTGGCGAGTGTGGAAAGATATAGTTTGTCCGGGATGGAGAATTCCACGCCAGCTCCCGGTGGCCCTGTCTGTGAGCAGATGGACAGCAGTTTCCCTTGCATGTTTGTTTCCTTGGAGAGGGAGGCACAGGATCAGCGCTTTCCAACTGGAAGCAGGAACACAAAGCCTGTCAGTCAATATGAGGGGATAATGAAAGATGCCCATATTTCAGCCTTGGTAGGTGGGGATTAGGTGCAAGAAGAGGAAGGAGGAATTAGGAGGAAAGCACAGGAGAGGCTGAGGATAGAGGACCTGTGGAAAGAGAAAGGAGCGCAGGAGGCAGGAGAGTTGGAGCCCCTCCCAGGGCTCTGTGTGGTTGTGACACCCACTCTGCCCGTGTGTCCCCAGCTGTTCCAGTTTGCTAATGCTGCCAGAATGCAAAACACCAGAGATGGATTGGCTTTTATAAAAGAGGGTTTATTTGGTTACACAGTTACAGTCTTAAGGCCATAAAGTGTCCAAGGTAACACATCAGCAATCGGGTACCTTCACTGGAGGATGGCCAATGGTGTCCGGAAAACCTCTGTTAGCTGGGAAGGCACGTGGCTGGCATCTGCTCCAAAGTTCTGGTTTCAAAATGGCTTTCTCCCAGGACCTTCCTCTCTAGGCTGCAGTTCCTCAAAAATGTCACTCTCAGTTGCACTTGGGGTAGTTGTCCTCTCTTAGCTTCTCTGGAGCAAGAGTCTGCTTTCAATGACTGTCTTCAAACTGTCTCTCATCTGCATCTCCTGTGCTTTCTTCAAAATGTCCCTCACAGCTGCACCGAGTTCCTTCTGTTTGTCAGCTCATTTATATGGCTCCACTGATCAAGGCCCACCCTGAATGGGCGGGGCCACACCTCCATGGGAATTATCTCATCAGAGTTATCACCTACGGTTGGGTGGGGCGCATTTCCATGCAAACAACCTAATCCAAACTTTCCAACTTAATCCCCACTAATATGTCTGCCCCACAAGATTGCATCAAAGAATATGGCTTTTTCTGGGGGGACATAATACATTCAAACTGGCACATCAGCCTTGAGACCCCAGCGGGACTCAGGTTGGCTCTGGAGATCCCATCTGCTTTTCTTTGCAAACTTTAAAATGTAACTTTTTTTTTTTTTTCAACTAAAGGCTTTAGATTTTGCAGGTTGGCAGAAATTGTAAGGAACAATTTAAGTTGTAATAGTTTGATTTGGTTCTTTTGAGGTGCTTTTCTCTTTAAGCAGCACCAACTTGCAGATGCAGTTGAAGTGCCTGATATGTTTGTTCCCCAAGAGGCGAGGTCTGCCTCACTTCACCGTGCCGGAATGTCTCCGTGGTGGGCAGCAGGAAGTGAATCCGGCACCAGAGGTTCCCGTGCCTGCACCAGCCTTGACCTGGCACACTGCCCCGGTCCGTGCCCACCCCCCGGTCCCTGTCCTGTGTGGGCTGCGAAGGGACAAACAGGAGCCTGGCTTCGTCAGCCTTTCCACCCTCTGCTCCCCCATGAGCCACGTACCCCCATCCTCTTCTCTCCTGCCCTGAGCCAGCGTGTGTGTACGTGTGTACATGTGCTATGTGTTTGCATGGGTGTGTTGTGTGTGCATGTATGTATATTTGTGTGTGCACGTTTATATGTGTATGTGTGTGTTTGTATAGGCAAGCGAGCACATGTATTTGTGCGTGTGTACTTGTATGTGCATGTGTGTGTGTGTGTGTGTGTGTGCATGTGTAGGGGCCACAGGAGGGGCTGCTGTGACCCTCTGCTTCTGAACTCTTCTTCCAGAAAGTCATGGAGCGGATTGAAACACTAGAGAAGTTCATCAAAGACCGGGACTTATTTCTGGTAAAATCCTCCAGTTCTGTGGACAAGGGCCCTCCCGGGGCTGAGGGGAGGTGGGTGGCCACAGTCAGGCCCTCTCCCAGGGGCCCTTCATGCGTCCCCCCGCTGTGGAGGTGTGCTCTCTCCAAGGTGGGTTGGTGTGTGTGCTCGGCCTCTTGGGGTGCTGCGCCTGCATTGAGGGGAGATCTTTTCCACACCTGCCCAGCGTTCCATTGGGGCCCATGCGGGACAGAGAATCAGCTCCCCAAGTCTCCCTGGGCACTCAAAGGACCACGGCTTCTCCCTGGGGCAAGGGCTGAGGCAGAAGCCCCTGATTCTGACATCCTGAATCTGTTCCCAAAGCTTTCCGGGACTAAACCTGGGGGTGTGTTTGACTGTTGGGCTTGTGTCTGTTATTGTCAGGAACAAGTAGGCCGGAAGCTGAGTTTGATTCCCGGTGGAGAAGAAGCCACCATGGTCACTTGGGAAGAGCTGGAGCAGGCGATCACGGACGGCTGGAAGTCCTCGCAGGCGGTGCGCAAACTGGGGGGGCTGGGCAGGGTTCTGGCGGGGCTCCCCAGAACTTCCTTCCTTTTCACAACCACACAGTATTCCATTTTACAGTTGTTTATAATTTATTCCATAAGTTCACCAGGCCCCTGTTATGGATATTCCAAGTATTTTCCAATATCGTAACAAACAGTGCTACAGCATGACATTCACATGTGAACATACCTGTAGAATAAATTCCTAGAAATGGTAGGTACATGTGTGATCCTGCTAGCTCCTGCCAAACTGCCTTCCATGGATGTTGTTTCAACTTAGATTCCCACCAGCAATGTAGGAGAGAATTTATTGCTTGATATTCCCATCGGCACTGTATGTTGTAGCCAATTTTTTGAGCTTTGCCACTCTGCTGGGTGGGAAAATGGTACCTGAGTGCAACTTTAAGCCGCTCTTGGCACTTTTCAAGCCTCTCTTACAGTCTATCCTACACAGCACGAGTCCCTTCACTCTTGGTGGACAAAGGTGCCCAAGACAACAAGTGAAGGCTCTTTGCTGATCAAGGTGATGTTTGCACATGGACCCGGGTCTGTATTCCTGAGACAGTGCACAGGGTGACCAAATCATATCCAAATCCTCCTTCATCTGAATAAAACCAACCCGAGAATTTTCAAATGGCCCTCAAGGAGGGGATGAGCTGCCTTTTGGTCTTGACACTGCCCTCCCCCTGGCTTTGTGCCACTGGGTTACTCCAACAAATCACACAAGCTGCGGCCGAGGGAGTAAGCCTTTTGGCGTCACCCAGTGGCCACCTGGGGAGCGACAAGTATTATCTGAGTGCAAGACACCCCTGTAGTCTCCCAAGGCTGTTTTCTGAGTTGGGGGTGCATCTTGGGGGTAAGCAGCCTCAGAAAGAGCTGCAAGTAGAGCCTGGAAATAAAAGGAATGGAATGGGAGAAGGTGGCCTCTACTTTCACTGCTTTTTGTTTTGTTTTTAGCCAAAGCTGTTTTGCACATACCGTTATCATACTGTTTTTAGTGAGCAGCGTATTTTCTTGGGGCGGGAGCCCAGGACACCTGCAAGACCTATAAATAAGCATCCACAGGAGCCCCTTTAGACATTTTTACTTCTCCAGAGGCCCGAAGTCATCCACCTGTTGACAGTCGCTCCTAATCATGAACAACTCCAAAAGCAAGGAGAGTACATAGAAATATGAGTTTCACCACCTTGAGGTGAGAACATTCAGCACACCCGAGGCCAATTTTTCTTGAATGAATCATTGGCAGGACCCCTTAAGGTAAATACTAAATAAAGATTTTAAAACTGGACGTTTTTAAGGACGGATGTTGGCAGAATTTCACATAGAGTGAGCTCATGTGGCGTGTTCCGTGTTTGGTGAACCAGACGCCAGGAAGGAGTTCGCGTTTTGATCTGGAGGATGAAGGCTGCAACTGCACGCGAGACGGCCGTGGCGAGGGGCGTTTGGTCTTAATGCAGAGACTGCTGGTTCCGCCCTGGAATGTGGGAATGGACAGACCAGCTGTTAGCAAGCAACTGGATGGTCCTTCCCAACTGGGTGCAGCCAAAGATATTTCTTCTTCTTCTCCTTTTTTTTTTTTTTTAAAGCAAAAAAAGGATTAAAAGGCATACTGTCACCAGGAAGACCCCACGCTGATGCTGTAGCCAAAACTTCTTCAGTTTCCTATGACCATTCTGGATGGAGCTCGATCCATTGCAACAATAGAAACATCTTCCAGGACCATTTTACCTGGTCCAGGTATTTTGAGATTGGTGTTCTCCTGCAGAAGTAGCATGCCCAAGGAAACAATGTTTTCTCTTTGAAGTTGTTTTGCCTGACAGGTTAAAGTAGCAAGCAAAACTGAAAACTCTTATTTGCCAATCTCAGTTGAAGGAAAGGCAGCAAGAGGTCATTAACGTATTGGATGAGTTTAAAATGGCCAGGATACAATTTTGCCTTGTATTGTATCCCAGGAATCCTCGTCCAAATGTCCTGGGGACCTTGAAGGTAAATAAAAATTCTCCCTGTGGTATTAGAAGTCACCAGGGACTAGAAAGAAGGGGAAGTACATGTTTGGTGGATATGGAGTGTTTATAAATAAAATTAATTTAAAAAAAATCTACCCGTGGAAACACTTTGCTGTTAGTGGAATACTTGATGGGAAAGTCCCCAGATTAGGAGTTATTGGGTAGTAAGGTGATATTCCTCTTTTACCTGAGCCCAAATCTTGAACAACACTATATGATATTTATTGTGGGAACATTAGGGAAATTGGGGTCTTACAAGCAGCTCTGGCTGGAATTGTGATTCCCTGTGGCAGGGATAAGGTTTTTACCAGTTGGGTATCTTCTGCTTCAGGACCCAAAGGATAGTGGGCAATTTAAGAAGGGACTAAACAAGATTTAACCTGACTTTAAGTAACTGGGCAAAATCAATTGGTCTGACTTCATGGCACATCCCGGGGAAACAGAAATAAGAATTTCATCTTGTACTGAGGTCTTTGGAAGAGCAGGTTCTGGGACAGGGATTTTGGTTAAGGCAGTAAGGACAGAAAGTCCCAGTCCAAGAGGGACCGTTAGATGGATCCAGTCTAGAGGGCAGATACGGTACATCCTAATTGTTAAGGAGCTCACAGCCTAACAGGTTAACAGGAAAGGAGAGACTTGCAGAACTGCACCTTGACTCGAAATATCTTATTCAATGCATGTGGATTTGTTTTGTTTTGTTTTCACATTTTAACATCTCTGACGTACAGATGTGTCTTAGAGTTAATGGTGTTTTATATTAATTGGCAGTGTTTTCCCTTCCTCTTGGTACATAAAATCATGCTGCATCTTAAAATGATACCATCTTAGATTTCCTGAAATATAGAAAGAGATAGCACAGGGCACACTTTGATTAGAAAGTCCATGATATTGATCATCCCAGAAGGTGTGGGGGGTTGAGAAGCTGTCTGACCTTGGGGGGTGCAAGATATAGAGGTCCAAGCCAGAGAGGGACATGTCTGGTTTCTGGGGTTTCCTAACACTAAGGTAGTGGTTTAGATGTTAGACAATGAGTCTAAACTATGGTTTTTGTTAGAAGGGCCACATGGGCATTCATTATTTTCATTTCCTAAAATCCTCAGAAATGACAGAGGCCTCATCCAACACCACTAAACGCCACTGACTTTCCTAGGAGCCCTTGTCCCCTGCTCCCCCCCGCCCCGTAGCTGTTATGTCTGTTTGTCTGCGACTTCCAAAGTGTTCTGTAAAACCACGGGTTTGGTTTTAGTCACTGTGGTCAGCTGAATAATGTCGTGTTCCCCACCTCTCCAAAATTATCCAGGCCCTAATCCTTGGAATCAGGATTAATTCCATGTTAGACAGCACAAGGGGCAGCGCAGATGGGATTCAGTTAAAGGTTTTGAGATGGGAGCTATCCTGGATTATCTGGATGGGCCCAGTGTCATCACGAGGGTCCTACAAGACGGAGACTGAGGGAGATGCTGGCACAGAAGAAGAGAAGGCAGTGTGGCCACAGGAGCAAGCCCGGAAGGAGGTGGCCCGGAGCCCAGCAACCACTAGACGCTGAAAAGGGAGAGGAAACAGACTCTCCCCTGGAGCCTCCAGGAGGGACCGGCCCTGCCCACACCTTGACTTGAGCCCAGCAAAGCTGATTTGGGACTTGTGGCCTCCAGAGCTGTAAGAGAACATATTTTGTTGTTTTGACCCAGTAACTTTGTGGTAATTTGTTATAACAGCAGCAGGAAACCCGTACAGTCACCTTTCCCCTCTCCAGGCAGTCCATGAATAATTTGGCTTGGTCTTGTAAGTTTAACTGAAATTTTTCCGGCCATTTTCTGATACTTTGGTATCAGCAACTGCTTCAGGGGTGGCTTTCTGACATTGGCGATGTTTTGAGTGTCTTTTCAAGACTTGCGGTCAGTCTTTGTTTTGTTTGTGGTGGCGGATTTTAAGTCCAGGAGGCCTCTCTAGGGCACAGGTAGTAGTTAGAGATTCCTGCCCCGCAGCGTTCTCGCACTGGGTCACCCCTCCCCTTGGGTAGGAGCTGAGCCTGTGAATCTGATGGAATATCGCTGCCACGATTGGGTTACTGATCAGTTGACTTTGGGTTCATCAAAACTGAAATTCTGCTGGATGAGTCTGAACTGACCAGGTGAGCCCTTTAGAAGGAGGTGAAGCATCAGCGAGATGCCCTCCTGGGGGGCCTGGGGAGGGGGCTGTGTGGCTGGATTCTGAGGGTGGCCTCCGGGAGCTGAGAGTGACCCTCGGGCCTGTAACTATGAGGAACTGAATTCCACTGTCAGCCCAAATGAGTTTGAAAGAGGACCCAAGCTCCAGGTGAGGCCACCGCTCCCGCTGACCCCTGGACTGCAGGCTGGCCAGACCCTGAGCAGAGAACCTGACTAACCTGGGCCTGGACTCGTAACCCCCAGGAACTGTGAGGTAATACTCTCGGGTTGTTTTAGGCTGCCATGTTTGAGGTAATTTGTGATAAAACAACAGAAAACAAACATAGGACACTTTAATATTGTTCTCGTTAAGTGGTTTTAGGCATCACCAAGAGGAGTCCCAGGAAAAAAAGGAACACAAATAACAAATCAGAAATGAAAATGGTCATGTCACTACTGACCTTACAGAAATAAAAGGATTATAAGGGGATATTAGGAACAACTGTATGCCAACAAATTAGATAATCTAGATGAAATGGACAAATTCCTAGAAATATGCTGGGCCAGTTTGAATGTATTATGTCCCCCAAATGCCATTATCTTTGATGCAATCTTGTGGGGCAGACATTTTAGTGCTGATTAGATTGTGATTCTTTGAGTGTTTCCCTGGAGATGTGCCCCACCCAACTGTAGGTGATAACTGATTAGATAATTTCCATGGAGGTGTGGCCCCACCCATTCAGGGTGGGCCTTGATCAGCGGAGCCATATAAATGAGCTGACAGGCAGAGGGAACTCAATGCAGCTGTGAGTGATGTTTTGAAGAGGAGCTACAGCCAAGAGGGACACTTTGAAGAAAGCACAGGAGCTGCAGATGAGAGAAAGTTTGAAGATGGCCATTGAAAGCAGACTCTTGCTCTGGAGAAGCTGAGAGAGGACAACTACCCCAAGTGCAACTAAGAGTGACATTTTTGAGGAGCTGCAGCCTAGAGAGGAACGTCCTGGGAGAAAGCCATTCTGAAACCAGAACTTGGAGCAGATGCCAGCCACGTGCCTTCCCAGCTAACAGAGGTTTTCCAGACACCACTGGCCATCCTCCAGTGCAGGTACCCAATTGTTGATGCATTACCTTGGACACTTTATGGCCTTAAGACTGTAACTGTGTAACCAAATAAGCCCCTTTTAGAAAAGCCAATCTGTCTCTGGTGTTTTGCATTCTGGCAGCATTAGCAAACTAGAACATATGCAAATTGTGTAAACCAACTTAAGAAGAAATAGAAAATCTCAACAGACCTATAACAAGTAAAGAGATTGTAATCAGTAATCAAAAACTTCCCAACAAAGAAAGTCCAGGACCAAATGGCTTCACTGGTGAATTCTACCAAACATTTAAAGAAAATTGAACACCCATCCTTCTTCTCAAACTCTTCCAAAAACGTGAAGAGGAGGGAACACTTCCTGACTCGTTGCACGAGGCCAGCATTACCCTGATACCAAAGCCAGATAAAGATATTACAAGAAAAGTGGTGTGGCAGGCCAACATCCCTTATGAATATAGACACAAAAGTCCTCAGCAAAATACTAGCAAACCGAATCCAACCACATATTAAAAGGATTGCACACCATGACTGTGCTGGTTTGAATGTATTATGCCCCCCAGAATAAGCCATATTCTTTGATGCAATCCTGTGGTGCAGACATTGTAGTGGGGATTAAGTTGGAATGTTTGGATTAGGTTGTTTGCATGAAAACATGTCCCACCCAACTGTAGGTGATAACTCTGATTGGATAATTTCCAAGGAGGTGTTACCCCACCCATTCAGGGTATGTCTAAATTAAATCACTGGAGCCATATGAATTAGCTGACAAACAGAAGGAATGCAGTGCAGCTGAGCGTGACATTTTGAAGAGGATCTACAGCCAAGAAGGACACTTTGAAGAAAGCACAGGAGATGCAGATGAGAGACAGTTTGAAGACAGCTGTTGAAAGCAGACTCTTAGAGAAGCTAAGAGAGAACAAATACCCCAAGTGCAACTAAGAGTGACACTTTTGAGGAACTGCAGCCTAGAGAGGAACGTCCTGGGAGAAAGCCATTTTGAAACCAGAACTTTGGAGCAGACGCCAGCCATGTCCCTTCCCAGCTAACAGAGGTTTTCTGGACACCACTGGCCATTCTCCAGTGAAGGTACCCGATTGCTGATGTGTTACCTTGGACACTTTATGGCCTTAAGACTGTAACTGTGTAACCAAATAAACCCCCTTTTATAAAAGCCAATCCATCTCTGGTGTTGTGCATTCTGGCAGCATTAGCAAACTAAAACAGCTGACATCATACTCAATGGAGAGAGATTGAAAGCTTTCCCCCTGAGATGAGGAATAAAACAAGCATGCCAGCTTTTTGCCACTGCTATTCATCCTTAGAACTATAGCTCAACATAAGAGAACCAGAGGTTCTAACCAGAACAATTAGGCAAGAAAAAGAAATTAAAGGCCTCCAAATTGGAAAGGAAGAAGTAAAACTAACTCTATTCACAGAAAACATGATCCTATATATAGAAAACACCAAGGAAATACAATAAACCACTTCAGCAAAGTGGCAGGGTACAAGGTCAACAAATAAGTACCAATTTTATAGTTTGTATACACTAGCAATGAACAAAGAGAAAGTTAAGAAAACAATTTTATTTATATTAGCATCTAAAACCATGAAATAACTAGGAATAAATTACCCAAGGAGAAAGACTTGTACACTGAAAACTACAAAACACTGGTGAAACAAATCAAAAAAGGCCTAAATAGATTGCAAGACATCCCATGTTCATGGATTGGAAGACATAGTATTGTCAAGATTTCAATACTACCCAAAGTGATCTGCAGATTCAATGCAATTCCTATCAAAATTTATGCAGCCTCATTTGCACAAATGGAAAAGCCAATCTTCAAATTCATATGGAGTTGCAAGGGACCCTCAATGGCCAAAACAATTTTGAAAAAGAAGAACAAAGTTGGAGGACTCACACTTTCTGACTTCAAAACTCACCACAAAGCTACAGTAATCAAAGCAGTCTGGTACTGGCGTAAGGATACGTATATAGACCAAAGGAATAGAATGGAGAGTCCAGAAATAGACCCACACATCTGCCAAGGGTGCCAAGTCCATTCAGTGGGGAAAGAATAATCTCTTCAACAAATGGTACTGGGAAAACTGGATTTCCACCTGGAAAAGAACAAAATTGAACCCCTGCCTTACACCATATATAAAAATTAACTGAAAATGGATCAAGAACCTAAATACAAGAACTAAAACCATAAAACTCATAGAAGATAATATAGGGCAACCCTTAATGACTGTGGATTTCACAATGGATTCTTAGATATGACACCTAAAGCGCAAGCAACAAAAGAAACAGATAAATTGGACTTCATCAAAATTAAAAACTTTTGGGTGTGAAAGGACATTAGCAAGAAAGTGAAAACACAACCTACAGGATGGGAGATAATATTTGGAAACCAGATACCTGATAAGGGCCTAATATCCAGAATATATAAAGAAACTCCTATAGCTCAACAGCAAAAAGACAAACAATGCAATTTTTAAAATGGACGAAGAACTTGAACAGATGCTTTTTTTCTGAGAAGATGTACAAATGGCCAACAAGAACACAAAAAGATATACAACATCATTAGCCATTAGGGAAATACAAATCAAACCACAATGAGATACCACTTCACACCCACAAGGATGACTATTATTTAAAAACACCAACAATAACAAGTGTCAGAGAGGATGCAGAGAAATTGAAACCCGTGTGCAGTTGTGGTGGGAATGGAAAATGGTGCAGCCTCTGTGGAAAGCAGTATGGCGGTTCCTCAAAAAGTTACATATAGAATTACCATATGACCCAGCAGTTCTACCCCTAACTATATACAGATGAAACTGAAAGCAGGGACTCAAGCAGATACTTGTATGCCAGTGTTCATAGCAGCATTACTCACCACAGGTGGAAGCAACCTAAGTGTCCATCAGTAGATGAACTGATAAACAAAATGTGGTCTATACACACAATGGAATATTATTCAGCTGTAGAAAGGATTGAAGTTCTGAACATGCTACAACGTGGATTGTTCTGGTTTGCTAATGCTGCAGAATGCAAAACACCAGAGATGGATTGGCTTTTATAAAAAGGGGGTTTATTTGGCTACACAGTTACAGTCTTAAAGCCATAAAGTGTCCAAGGTAACACATCAGTAATCGGGTACCTTCACTGGAGGATGGCCAATGGTGTCTGAAAAACCTCTGTTAGCTGGGAAGGCACGTGGCTGGCATCTGCTCCAAGTTCTGGTTTCAAAATGGCTTCCTCCCAGGACGTTCCTCTCTAGCAAGCTTACTGCTCTTCAAAACGTCACTCACAGCTGCACTCAGGGTATTTGTCCTCTCTTAGCTTCTCTTTGAGTCAGCTCATTTATATGGCTCCACTGATCAAGGCCCACTCTGAATGGGTGGGGCCATGCCTCCATGGAAATATCCCATCAGTTATCATCTACAGTTGGGTGGGGCACATTCCAAGCAAATCTAATGAGCACCAAAATGTCTGCCCCACAAGACTACATCAAAGATAATGGCATTTGGGGGACACAATACATTCAAACCGGCACATGGATGAATCTTGAAAACATGATGCTAAGTGAAATAAGCAAGGCCCATAAGGGCAAATACTGTATGAATTCACTTATGTGAAATATCTAAAAATAGCAAATTTATAAAGACAAAAAGTCAATTAGAGGTCACCAGGGGCTGAGGGGAGGGGGATGAGAAGTTAGTGCTTAGTGGAGACAGAGTTTCTGTTTGGAATAATGAAAAAGCTTTGGTAATGGATGGTAGTGATGGTAGTACAGCATTGTAAATGTAATTAATGCCAGTGAAACATGCACTTAAAAATGGTTATTATGGCAACTTTTGTGAGATATATATATATATATATATATATATATATATATATATATATATATGATGGTTAGGTTCATGTGTCAGCTTGGCCAGGTGATGGTGCCCAGGTGTCTGGTCAAGCAAGCACTGGCCTAACTGTTGCTGCAAGAACATTTGTGGCTGGTTAATAAACCAGAAGGCTGGTTTGTTAAATCGTCAGTCAGTTGGCTGCAGCTGTGAATGATGATGTCAACGAAGGGTGTATTTTCCACAATGAGAGAATGCAGTCAGCTGGATTTAATCCAATCAGTTGAAGACTTTTAAGCGAGACAGATAGAGGACCCCACTTCTTCTTTGGCTAACCAGCAGAGTGTTTCCTGAGGAGTTCATCAAAGTTGTTAGTTCATTTCCTGAGTTCATTGAACATCTTCATTGGAGTTGCCAGTTTGCTGCCTGCCCTATGGAATTTGGACTCGTGCATCCCCACAGTGGCATGAGACACTTTTATAAATCTTATATTTATAGATACCTCTCATTGATTCTGTTTCCCTACAGAACGCTAACTAATACAATATACATTTAAGATATGTATATATAAAAGCAAACTTAAAAAATTAAGTAGAGACATGGAAGACATAACTAAGGCTCAAACTGAACCATGAAAAATACACTGGATGAAATTAATGACAGATATAATAGTGCAGAATAAAAGATTAATAAACTTGAAGTATAGCAGTGGAAACTATCCACAACGAAACAAAAAGAACAATATAAAATGAAAAGAACATCAGCAAAACGTCAGACAACTTCATGTGAATTAATATGGGTAATCAGAATTCTCCAAAGGGATAGTACAGAAAAAGAAGATTTGAAAACAAAATGGCCAAAAAGCTTTCCAAACTTGATGAAAACTACATATTCAGAGGTCCAAGAAGCACGATGCACCCAAAACAAAAACCATAAAGTAAATGACCCCAAGGCACATTATAAAGTGCTCAAAACCAGTGATAAAGAGAAAGTCTTAAAACCAACCAGAGTAAAAAGAAGATATACAGGGGAACAATGTTAAAGAAAGTCAGTAGATTTCTCATTGGAAACAATGCAAGGAGGAAGACAGTATCTGTTTGCATCACTTCTTTCAGTTTTTTCCGCGATGAACCTAGGAGTGTAATGGCCAGCAGTCTGTACATAGGCACAACATAACACGTCCCGTTTTAACCACTTTCAAGTGCCATCATTCTTTTTTTTTTTTTTCTTTCATGTTTCAAAGCAAACATTCTCCCTTTCCCCCTTCTCCCATCCCTGGCAATTTCTAATCTACTTTCTATCTTTGCAAATTTGCTATCTCTAGTCACCTCCTATAAAAAAATGAAAAGACCGTCAGTGATGTCATACACTGTTTCTCCTTATGTGCCGTGCTTATTTCACTGAACATGATGCCTCTAAGTTTCTTCCATGTTGCTCCATGTCTAATAACTTCATTCTTTCTTATGGCTGATTAATATTACACTGGGTATATGTACCTGTTTTTTAATTTAATTTTTTAAATTAGAGTAGCTGTAGGTTTATACATACCATATTTTGTTCATCCATTCATTTGTTGATGGACACTTAGGTTGCTTCTACTTTTTAGCTATTGTGAATAATGCTGCCAAAAACATTGGTGTGTAAGAATCTTTTTGAGGCCCTGTTTTCATTTTCTTTGGGTGGAATTTCTGGCCACCATTCATTTTTAATGGCTGCATAGTATTCCACTGTAGGGATGTACCATAAATAAATCAGTCCCCTATTGATAGTCTTCACAAACTATGCTGCAGGGTCCATCTTTTAAAATATACCTTGACATCCTTTGGTGAGAGCCAACAGAAATATTCCTAGCTATGGAATTTCTAGATCCAGGGGTTTGTGCATTTACATTTTTAATATATGGCCTACTTGCCCTCCAGTGTCACCATCAGCAAGGGGTCAACGACAGGACAGACTTTATCATTTAAACTTCACACATGACCGAGGTCCTCTCTTTATAGACTTGGTGAGAGTTGGAGGGGGTCATTTGTATTTTGCAGTTCTGCCCCCACCCTGTCTTTTCTGAAGGAAATCACATGATTCCCTGTGTCATCTGCGAATGTGCAGATTCTCAAAACTCTGGAGAGTTGGCCCTCAAGGAGCTTGAGGGCTTTCTTTATGTCCAACTTAGCTTTGGGGACCAGAGGTTTTTTTTCCAAGGGCCTTAATACATCCAGGTCAGGTGTCCCGGAATTCCTTCCCTCCAACTCTTAGGGTGGGTTTTTGTGACTTCTTGTTCTTGATTTCTTTCTTCTTCTTCAACCAGGCCTCAGAAAGCTTGACAGGAATTTCTAAGCACAAAGGGCAGATTCCCTTAACATCAGCTGATCATCTTCAAAGGGAAGCCCCACCCCAGCATCCCAGTGCAGACTTCGGCGCATCTGCAGGTGCTTTGGGCCCAGATAAGATCTCGTCGTCAGGACCCAGTAGCTCAGAATATCCCTCTGAAGGGTCTGTCAGCAGGGACCACAGCAGGGGTTCCTCCGCTGCGGGGTTTCTTGGCAGAGAACGGCATCCACGGGTCCAGGATGAAGCTGGCATGGCAAGACCTCATCACCCTTTTGTATCCCAATACAGAGTAGATTCAGATCATCGCAGAAGTAGGGAGTCATACAGCTCAGCACATCCAAGAAGAGATGAACAAGACACCCTGCCTGGCCCAGTTCAGCAGGATTTAACCTCAGCCAAAGACCGGCCTGGCTTTGTGTACCCAGATCAGCAAAGTGGGTTGTACTTAAGCCAGGATCAAGTTGATGCAGGGCTACAGCAGCGTGGCTTAAGACCACCTGGCATGGATCAGCGTGCACTGGTACCACTTAGCATGGATCAGCAAGGCTTGGTACAACTTGACATGTATCAGCAAGGCTTGGTACCACTTGGTAGGGATCAGAGAGGCTTGGTAATATATGGCGTAGATCAGCATGTGTTGCGTAGCATGGATCAGCAAGGATTGGTAATGCCTGGGATGGATCTGCATGGGTTGGTATCACCTGGCATGGTTCAACATCGACTACTTCCACCTCTCACAGATCAGCGTGGTTTGTTGCCTGCTGGCTTGATGCAAGCCAGTGCAGATCAGCAAAGTTATGAACAACTCAGTGTGGAAGCACCCAGTTTCATACAACCTGGCACAGAGCAGTATGATTTGGTCCCAGTTGGTGCAGATCAACGTGGCTTGGTGCAGCCCAGTGTAGATCAGCGTGGCTTGGCGCAGCCTGGCACAGATCAGCATGATTTGGTGCTGCCAGGGGCATATCAGCATGGTTTGATGCAGCCCAGCACAGATGAGCATGGCTTGGTGCAGCCAGGGGTAGATCAGCATGGCTTGGTGCAACCTGGTATAGATCAGCATGGCTTGGTGCTGCCAGGGGTAGACCAGCATGGCTTGGTGCAGCCTGGTGTAGACCAGCGTGGCTTGGTGCAGCTCAGGGTAGACCAGCGTGGTTTGGTGCAGCCCGGTGTAGACCAGCGTGGTTTGGTGCAGCCCAGGGTAGATCAGCTTGGCTTGGTGCAGCCCAGTGTAGATCAGCGTGGTTTGGTGCAGCCCGGCACAGATCAGCGTGGTTTGGTGCAGCCCGGCACAGATCAGCATGGTTTGCTGCAGCCAGGGGCAGATCAGCGTGGCTTGGTGCAGCCTGGTGTAGACCAGTGTGGTTTGGTGCAGCCTGGCACAGAGCAGCGTGGCCTGGTGCAGCCCGGTGTAGACCAGCGTGGTTTGGTGCAGCCCGGTGTAGACCAGCGTGGCTTGGTGCAGCCCGGTGTAGACCAGCGTGTTTTGGTGCAGCCTGGCACAGATCAGCGTGGCTTGGTGCAGCCAGGAGCAGATCAGCTTGGCTCGGTACAGCCCAGTGTAGACCAGCATGGCTTGGTGCAGCCTGGTGTAGACCAGCGTGGTTTGGTGCAGTCCGGCACAGATCAGCTTGGTTTGCTGCAGCCAGGGGCAGGTCAGCTTGGCTTGGTGCAGCCTGGTGTAGACCAGCATGGCTTGGTGCAGCCTGGTGTAGACCAGCTTAGTTTGGTTCAGCCCAGGGCAGACCAGCGTGGCTTGGTGCAGCCTGGTGTAGACCAGCGTGGTTTGGTGCAGCCCGGCACAGATCAGCTTGGTTTACTGCAGTCAGGGGCAGAACATCTTGGCTTGGTGCAGCCCGGCGTAGACCAGCGTGGCTTGGTGCAGCCCAGGGTAGATCAGCATGGTTTGCTGCAGCCAGGTGCCGATCAGCATGGTTTGCTGCAGCCTGGTGTGTATCCACCAGGTGTGGTGCAGCCTGTAGGTCAGCTAGGCTTGGTTCAACCTGGTGCAGATATGCATGGTTTGGTGCAGCCTGGTCTATATCCATCCGGTTTGGTACAGCCTAGTGCAAGTCATCTTGGTTTGGTACAGCCTGGTATGGATCAGAGTGGTTTGGCACAACCCGGTGCAGATCAGCGTGATATGTTGCAATCTGGTGCAGATCAGCGTGGCTTGGTGCAGCCTGGTACAGATCAGCATGGTATGGTCCCACCCGGTGTAGGTGGTTTGGTGCAACCGGGGACAGATCAACGTGGTATTGTACAACCTGGTGCAGATCAGCATGGTATGGTACAGCCTGAGGCAGTTCAGCATGGTTTAGTTCAGCCTGGTGTATATCAGCACGGTTTGGTACAGCCTGGTGCATATCAGCGCGGTTTGGTACAGCCTGGTGCATATAAGCGTGGTTTGGTGCAGCCTGGTGCAGCTCAACAAGGTATGGTACAACCAGTTGCCTATCTACCTAGTTTGGCTCAACCTAGTGTTGCTCAACATGGTTTGGTGCAGCCTGGAGCAGGTCAGCATAGTATGATGCAACCTGTTCTCTATCCATCTGGTGTGGCTCAACCCGGTACAGATCATCGTGGTTTGGTGCAACCTGTTGCTTATCCACCTAGTTTGGTACAACCTGGTGCAGGTCAGTTTGGTTTGGTGCAATCTGGAATGGATCAGAGTGGTTTGGTCCAAGCTGGTGCAGATCAACGTGGTTTGGCACAGCCTGGTGCATACACACCTGGTTTGGCACAGCCTGGTACGTATCCACCTGGTTTGGTGCAAGCTGGTACCTATCCACGTGGTTTGGTACAACCTGGTGCATTTCCCCATGGCTTTGTGCAACCTGGTGCATATCCACGTGGTATGGTACAGCCTGTTGCAGATCAATATAGGGTGGCGCAACCTGGAATGGATCAGCATGATTTGGCGCAACCAGGTGCAGACCAGCGAGGCTTGGAGCAACCTGGTGCAGTCTCGCGTGGATTGGCGCAACCTGGCGCAGACCAGCGTGCCTTGGCGCAACCTAGCGCAGACCAGAGTGCCTTGGCACAACCTGGCGCAGACCAGCGTGGCTTGGCGCAACCTGGCGCAGACCAGCGTGCCTTGGCGCAACCTGGTGCACTTCAGCGTGGCTTGGCGCAACCTGGTGCACTTCAGCGTGGCTTGGCGCAACCTGGTGCACTTCAGCGTGGTTTGGCGCAACCTGGTGTACTTCAGAGTGATTTGGTGCAACCTGGAATGCTTCAGCATGGTTTCCTACAACCTGGTGCAGATCAGCGTGGTTTGGTCCCAGGTGGAATTGATCAGCAAGGCTTGACACCATTACGCCCAGAGCTTCGTGGCTATCCACCACAACACATAGATTCTCAAAGTTTAATATCATCACGCCCATATCAGCATGGTTTGGCATCTCCTGGCAGAGGCCAGTATATCCAGGCATCACCACTTCTAGCTAAGCAACAGTTCATTTCACCAAGATTAGACCAAGCAAGTTTGGTACCACCAGAAACTTACCATCTAGGTTTGGTGCAACCTGGCACAGACCAACGTGGCCCACCATCCTTGGGTTTCACACACCTAGACCAGCAGCATTCGGTATCACCTGGCCCAGGTCAGCATGGCCCTGCAGACTTGGGACTCGAAGATCATGGTTCAAGGCACCCAAGTGCAGATCAGCTGGGCCAGGTAAGTTCAGCTCCTTATGCAATAGGCCAACCTCGGTTTCCTGCCCAGACTGGCTCAGACCAAGATAGCACTTTTGTCTACAAAACCGCATCAGAAAAGGTGGAAGCCCAAGGTGAACAACGCAATTCGCTGGATAAATTGGCTCCTATCTTCCCCATGGCAGTGGAGACATTTCGTCTGATGGGAGAGATTGTTGGCCTCTATTTGGAGCTAAAGGAACAGATGAAGGATCTTGATGAGGAGGAAGCTGGCCAAACTGATTTGGAGAAGATACAATACCTGCTTTCACTGATGGGTGGGTACACAGCGGAGATCACTGTTTTAGTTCTAAGTCGATTTCCTCCTTCCCTCCCCCTGACCTCAACTCCTGGCTGCTGGGCTTCTTTCAGTGTCCCAGAAAGTAGTGTGCTCGTTCTTAGTCATTCTGGGTTCTGTAGCTTTCAGGGTCCAAATGAATAGGGATAGGGATAGAATTGAACCTGTGGGATTGAAGCAACCTCAGGAGAGAAATGAAGCAGGTTCTTCTCTGCTTGTCAGACCCTCTGGATAGTACATGGAGAAGGTTTTGGGACAAGAGAAAACAATAGCATTGGGGTGGTGGTGGTGTTGGGATGGGGAGAAGGAATGTTGGAGAATTAAGCCTAATCACGGCCAATTCACAACTCTAGGCTGAGAGAATAATTAAGATTTAGAGGTAGGTGAAAGTGGTAGGTCAGTGGTCCCAAAGCACTTTAGGACATCAAGCGGTGGGTGGTTTTTTTATGGGCTAAGGACAGTCCTCCTTTCTTCCCATCCCCTTCCCCAATTAACAGAAAAAGCAAGAGAAATGATATGTCCTGTTGTTCTCTGGGATACATTTATGGTTGTGGGGGCTGGAAATGGGGATGGAGAGGCCACTGGAAATCTAACCCCTCTGACCATAAGTTCTCCATTTCCCATAGTTAAAAAGACCCTACCCCCTGACCTTCAGGAACAGCTGAAGAGTGTAAAGACCTTGGCCAAAGAAGTTCGGCAGGAAAAAGCAAAAGTAAGTAAGAGAAGGTCAGCCTTCTTTGCCCTCTGTTTAATGATCCCACTTTCCATTTGTATTTTGATGGATTGCCCAGTCCTTTCACATGCATTTTAATCTCATTGGATCTTTACAGTTCTGTCCGATAGGAAATGCACCTCAGATATCACTGTGTTCATTTTCAAAATGGATGCTCACAGCCCCTTTCAGTACCTGTGGCTATTTCCAATAAAAACCCACTGTCATTAGAGCATCCTTGGAGCTGAGCTTGTAGGACTGTCTTTCTGGGGCCAGAAATCATGGCAAGGGGCTGGTAGAGCTTCAGCTGTTTTCTTAATGCCAGCTATCTACATCCATGGGTGTCTACTAGGTGGACAGATGGATGGATGGATGGATGGATGGATGGATGGGTGGATGGATGGGTGGATGGATTGGTATCAGTAGGGGAATGTGGCTTTTGTCAGAGATTAGGATTGGGATTAGGAAATGGGTGAGAGGCTTTCTTGGGCTGCAGGAGCACACTTAGAAAGCATGGAACTCAGGCTGCCTGACCCCCTCCTCTTCTGTTGGATTTGTAGCTGGACAGGCTGCAAAGGATCTTGGAGGGTGAAGGGCTGCGAGAAACAGGGAAAGAGATGAAAACGGGTCAGCTGAGCTTGCAGCTGGGTATCCTCAGGTAAAACGCCCTGCTGACTGTAGCTGGTACCCTACATCATATATTCTTGGCCAAGGCAGTGATAGTGGCCTTTGGTTCACTCATACCATGGGACTGACCACTTTCTTTGATCTGGATGGAGTCTGCTCTCCAGATTGCCTCTATCTAACCCAAGAAGCTGGTGGAAGTGTCCTGGTTTCCTCAAACAGCCTTGCAGCAGGACTAGGAAGAGCAAAACTCCTTAGATTCTGTCCCAGTTGGAAGCTGGAGCTGAGTGCTAGCTAGAGCATCTTAAGACCCCTCCTTTTGCCCCCATAAAAGCCTCTCAAGCCAGCACCCTGGACTCCCACCTCCAGGGCCGAGGCCGGGTCTTGGGCTCCCTAGATGGAGCCTACTGGAGGGTGGTACAGAGCCTTTGTCTGCATCCTCCATCATCCCCAACAGCCCAGCCTCGGCTCTGCGGGGCTCGTGTCTGGGCTGGCAGGGGAGCCAGGAGGTCTCCGGTTGTGTGCTACAGAGTCACCGTGGCTGACATCGAGAAGGAGCTGGCCGAGCTGAGGGAGAGCCAAGAGCGGGGCAAGGTCACCATGGAGCATTCGGTCTCCGAAGCCTCCCTTTACCTGCAGGATCAGGTAAGGATTCTTCGCTCTTCAACCCCAGACTGTGGTCATGATCAGAGCTGGCTAGGGACGGTGGAGTAGCCCTGCCCTCCCACCACTCATTGGACACCAGGCCCCAGCTCCCTTCCCCTGTGTGTGTGTGTGTGTGTGTGTGTGTGTGTGTGTGTGTGTGTATTGATCATGGGTGACTAGATACAGGATTCACTCCTCCTCCAAATTCAGCTCTGAGACCTCGGGCACAGGGAAAGGCACCCCATCAAGGCCTGTTCACCTGCCATTAAACTTTTTTTTTCCCAATTTTTAAAAACTGAGTTACAATTCACATACCATACAATTCCACTCTTTTAAAGTGAACAAGGTGGTTCTTAGTATATTCACAGAGTTGTGTAACCATCACTACTATCTAATTCCGGAACATTTTCATCACATCAAAAAGAAACCCCACAGGGAATTTAACACTTAGTATGTACAGAGGTTCTGTTTGGGTGATGGAAAAGTTCTGGTCATGGGTGGTGGTGATGGGAGCACAACGTGGTGAATGTAACTAGTACCACTGAATTGTATTCTTGAGAGTGATCAAAATGGAAACGTTAGGTCATATGTGTGTTTCCGTGATAAAAAAATTTTTAAAAAGAGAAAGAAACCCTGTACCCAGTGGTAACCACCCCCCATTCCCTCCTACATCCATCATTGGCAATGACTGATGTGCCTGCTCTCTCTCTGGCTTTGCCTGTTCTGCACATCTCATATAAATGGAATCCTACAGTGCGTGACCTTTTACATCTAACTTCTTTCACTTAGCATAATGTTTTCAAGGGTCATCTGTGTTGTAGCATAGATCAGTATTTCATTCCTCTTTATGGCAGAATAATACACCATTGTATGGATTTTTATTTTATTCATAAAATTAAATTCATTCGTTTTATGCATTCATCAGTTGACGGACATTGAGATTTTTTCCTCCTTTGGGAATAGCATTGCTGTGGACACTTGTGTACACGCTTCTGGGTGGACCTATGCTTTCAGTTCTTCGGGGTATACACTGAGGAGTGGAATTGTTGGGTCATTTGGTCACTGTGTAACATTCCAGGAAATGTCCGTCTGTTTTCCACAGCTATGCCGGCGGGTTCCAACTTCTCCGCCTGCCTCCTAGCCAATGCTTGTTCATATCCATCTTTTTTATTCCAGCCGTCCTGGTGGTTTCGATTTGCATATCCCTGATGGCTAATGATGTTGGGCACCTTCGTAGGCACCACCTCTCACACTCCCAATTCTCCAGCCCCCCGGGCTTCCTACCTTTCTCAGAACACATTCCTGCTCCCTGGAATTTTCTTCCATCCCTTATTTACCCAGAGAGCTGCTGTTTTGTCTTCAAGGCTCCCCTCAAATGTCCATTTATCTGGAAAGCCTTTTCCTTTCTTCTAGAGAGAGTTAATCCATTCCTCTGTGTCCTGGGGCCCTCGACGTGCTGGCCTCAGCGTAGGCTCTTCCGCCTGTGGACATGTATAGGGGTTGGGAAAAGCTGAACTTCAGGCCCTGGGAGGAGGCAGCTGGGGTAAACCACTGCCTTCCTGTCTATCTGTCTGAGTCTGTTTTTGTGAGTTTCTCTGCCTCTGTGTTCCTCTCCTTACCCATCTCCCTCAGTCTCCCCGTGCCCATCTCCCCTCCATCCTATGCTCAATCAACTCATCTCTTACACATGGTACAAAATGGCGGCTATGTCTTTTTGGCTCCATCGTCCGCTACCAGCTTCAGGTTCCCTACGGGCCCGAGAGAGGAGGGCCTGGGTTGGTTCAGCCCTGTTTTTTGAGCCAGGCAATGAGTCATGGGTCTTGGGCCATTTTGGGGATTGGTTGTCTTAAACCAGGTGTCTGCACAAGCACCAATCATCTGTGTTGGCGTACTGGGACCAGAGATAGAGAATTTAGCAGCAGGGCTGTGCAAGGGGTCCTGGAAGAGCCCCGTGGCAATATTAGCACTGACCAGTTCTTTATGGTTAGTTATTCACATGCTAGGCGGGGCCAGACACACGAGGGCCCCTCAACCCTCTACATCCCAGGGCGTGGAGCACTATTCTGTGTCCTCAGGTGCTCGAAGCATCTATGGACGGACTGGAGGAACATCAGCCCTTTAGGATTTAGCTAAAGGAGAGACGGTCACTTGTCACTGTTCACGGCAGTAATGCTCCGTCGCACCAAATTGGCGAACCATTGCTTCCAGGGCAAATGCAGGGTGAAGTTCCCATGAGCCTCTGGGCGTATCTGTGAGCTGGTCAATACAGAACTCTGTTTGATGTGTGTTTCTGTTTAAAGACACCTTATCTAATAGACATTGTTGATTCCCTGACATTGCACTCATGGCCATCAGCACTGCTGGTCACGCCTGGGTGGAGCTGACCTGACAGCTTTTCTCCATCAGGCTCATCACAGCCTTCCTGCACTTAGGAATAGAGATACTTCAGCAGCACGCTGCAGGGCCATCTTAAACAGTGAAATCACCCACAAAGAGCACAAAAATGCACAAACTGTGGCACTAAATATACCACGGAAAGGACACTTGTTTACAGAATGAGAGCTGAGCGTTGCCTTACTTGACCTCCGCTGGGGACGTGCACGACGCGTTTTTCGCCACTGTGCGTGTCTGTGAATGGCCGCGAAAGCACCACGGGTATCGATGTGGGGGAGACAGGCGCATTACAGGGAGAAGGCGAATGCGCAGAGACTGAATCCGAGAATAGTGAGGGTCTCGCCCTGGACGATGGGTGGCCTGGAGAAAGTCCAGGGGGCTCCCTCCTGTGAGGGCGCGGGTCGGTGTTAATGCTACGCTGCCCAGGGCAGACGTGAGCACCTACTGCGCGCCAGCCTCAGTGAGGCGCCCAGCATGCGGCCACTGCCTGTGTCACAGTCACCAGCAGGGGAGAGCTGGGAGCCCCGTGGAGCGAGACGGCGGGGACAGGACCTCTCACTTCCCCGCACCTGGCTTCTCCCCTGCACCCAGCTGGACAAGCTCAGGACGATCATTGAGAACATGCTGACCTCGTCATCCACGCTGCTGACCATGAGCATGGCCCCCGCCAAGACCCCCACGACCTCAACGCCCAGCCAGATCGACCCCGAAGCCACCTGCCCCGCCTGCAGCCTGGACCTGAGCCACCAGGTCAGCACGTTGGTGCAGCGCTACGAGCAGCTCCAGGACATGGTCAACAGTCTGGCAGCCTCCCGGCCCTCCAAGAAAGCCAAGCTCCAGAGCCAGGTGATTCTCCGCGGCACCTTCCGGGCAGCCACCACCCCTGAGGCCCAGAGGAAGCGGCTGCTAGAGGTCCCCGAGGGAAGGCGCCCTTCGGCAGGAACCCCCCAGAAGCCCCTGGTCCTCCCACAGGATCCCAGCCAGGGCAGCAGCGGAGCCAGGTCTGGGAATGGGGGCCCTGGGGGAAGTGCTGGCTGAGGGTGGGGGGCAGTGCTGTTTGTGGGCCGCTGGGACCCCGGCGTAGCTGGAGGAGACAGTGAGCCCCCCACCCCCTCGCACACCCCTCCACGAGCCCTTCCTGACTTCCCTCTGAAGGGTGGGCCGTGAGAGGCAGGAGGCTGGGTGTGGGTGCAAGAGCCACCTGAGCGTGGCCTCTTGGGACTCAGGAAAGCAGGTTCAGCCCAGGTGAGATGGGGAGACTCTATAACCCACACTTCAACTCTCGGGAACCCACTGAGTCAGGGTGAGGCATGCGCACGCACACACACACACACACCACCACTGCTGCACAGGGTCCCTTGGGGCTGGTCCATGGGGACGTGGGGGCTGATGATAGTGCCCCATTGGGGTGGGCACAAGGAAAGAGCAGCAGAGCTTTCCCCACTGCCAGTGAGAGCTCGTGGAGGTAACACGAAAGCCAGCTGGGGTCTGAAGTCAGTTTACCTGCCGGGATGATTTAAGGGCCCATTATCAGGGCAGCAAAACCATCGGGGTTATGGGGCAGGGGGTCGCCCCAGCAGCTCCGAGAGCCTTCTTTTGTCCCCTCTGCCTGCTGCAGGATGAAGAGCTGCTGGGCCATGTCCAGAGCACCATCCTGCAGGTGCAGGGCGACTGCGAGAAGCTCAACATCACCACCAGCAACCTCATAGAGGACCATCGGCAGAAGCAGAAGGACATCGACGTGAGGGGCCGCCTGGGGAGCAGGGGGTGCAGCTGGTTCCCACCCCCCGCCCCATTCTTTGCTCTTTATTCCCTGCTCTCCCGGCCCCCAGGTGTTGTACCAGGGTCTAGAGAAGCTTGAGAGGGAGAAAGCCAACAGGGAGCACCTGGACGTGGAGATCGACGGGGTAGGACCAGGTCCACGTGAGCCCCCCGTGTCCCAGGAAGACCTCGCTGGTGGCTTTTTGGAAAAGTCGGTGGTGGGGGTGTGTGACGTGGGCTCTAGGAAGGCTGCTCAGTGGCCAGGGAACAGGCATCTGCGTGGCTCGGCTCCCACGCGGGCGCCTCCTCCTCTCTCTCGGGGCAGAAAGCCGACAAGAGCGCCCTGGCGGCCAAAGTGAGCCGCGTCCAGTTCGACGCCACCACGGAGCAGCTGAACCACATGATGCAGGAGCTGGCGGCCAAGATGAGCGGGCAGGAGCAGGACTGGCAGAAGATGCTGGACAAGCTCCTGGCGGAGATGGACAGCAAGGTGGGGGCCCGAGGGAGGCTCTGCCCCGGGGCGGGGGGCTTTCTCCCTTGCCAGCTTCCTGCCCGGGCCTGGGCCCTGTCCCCCAATGGGGACAGCACTTCCTGCCCCCCACCTGCCTTCTGAGCACTCCCCTGGTGCCCCTGCCGCTGCAGCTGGACCGCCTGGAGCTGGACCCGGTGAAGGAGCTGCTGGAGGACCGGTGGAAGTCACTGAGGCAGCAGCTCAAAGAGCGCTCCCCCCTCTACCAAGCGGACGAGGCAGCCGCCATGCGGAGGTGAGCCCGGAAGATGGAGGGGTACCGAGTCCCCGGAGCTCAGGTGGCCCCCTGGGGGACCTGGCCTTGGCAGGCTTGCGTCCAGAGCCCTCCGTTCTTGGCCACCAGGGGGCCCCCGAGGCCTGCACCGGGCAGCCCCCACCCCACCCCGGGACCCTTGGGAGTCCTGCCAGCTTTGGGTTGGGACAGGTGGGCGTGAGGCCTGGGATGGTGCCTGGAAGCGGGCAGGTGGAGGAGCCAGTGAGTTCCGTTAGCCTGGGGCCCCCACTCTGGGGTGGGCCGGGCTTCCAGCTGCCTGGCCTGCAAAGGGCCATGTCTTCCTGGGGGCTCCTCCCTCTTGTTCCAGACTGGCTCCGGCAGGGCGCTCACCCCCGTGTGCCTCCCTCCTACCAGGCAGCTCTTGGTGCATTTCCACTGCCTCTCCTGTGACCGGCCCTTGGAGACACCATTGACTGGACAGTGCGTGCCCACACCTCGCCCCGCTGTTTGTGCATCCTTGGGGTCCCAGCCGGTGGCCGTGAGGGGGGCGGGCACAGCAGGGCTGGATTTCCCCCCGTCCCTCCCTGCCTCCAACGGTTTCCCTTTCCTTCTCTTTGCTCTTACTGGTCCACTCCCGCATGCCCTGGTTTGCTCCCCTCCTCTCTGCCCTGCACACTGGTGCCCAGCTTGGGGACCACCCCGCCCACGGTTGGGAGGGTTCTTTGAGCAGGTGGACAGGGGGGAGTGGGCGGCGGGTTTGGGTGCTTTCCCAGCCCTTCCCTCACCTTGCCCAGAGTCATCCCAGTGATGCCTGTGGGCCCGGCCCTGCCCGGGCACCGTTCCAGCCGCCCCTACACCGTCTTCGAACTGGAGCAGGTCCGGCAGCAGAGCCGCAAGTATGAGCCGCGGAGTGCCAGGGCAGGGCCTTGGGTGAGGGCTGGAGATGTGGGGGCAGCCCTGGGAGCAGTGCCGAGGCCCCTTGTCCTCACGGCTGGGAGGAGGGCCCTGTTCCCATTTCTGAACTAATTCTCAGCTCCTCCCAGGGCTTGGGCGTCATGAGGGAGAAGAGGCCAAGGCATAACCTTCCTTTCTGGTCCCTTTTGGGAGTTTTGATGAGACGTGGGCAAGGGGACAGACCACCCCTGAGCCCTTCTACCTCTTGTACCTCCTCACCCCTTGCACCTTCGGCCATCTCCGCAGCAAACCTGGCCTTGGAGGAAGGAGGGGAGGGTCCCGGCAGTGCCTGGAGGGGAAGTGTGCATTTTGGGGGTGCTCCAGCCTCTCTCAAGCCCTGCCCCGCTATCTGCTGCCTCCCCACCTCTGGAGGGTGGGATTCAGCAGTCACGATGGTCCACAAACTGCTTTTTGGGGAGCATTTCCCCATCCGGTTTGTCTGCACATTCCCCTCGGAGGGAAAGAGGGTCCCTCGGAGGGCTCCTGCCTGGGCATGGGGTGGGGGAGTGAGGCGGTGCCCAAGGCTCAGCCGTGACCCCCAGCTGTCCGCTCAGCGAGCTCCTGCATAAAGAGGGGCCTGGAGCTGGAGGACGGGGTTTTGGGAGGGCCCCGCTGGGGGTCTGGTGAAGGAACGGCAGGGGTTCGGGTGGGTGGCACCCCCCGCCCGTCTGATTGCACAGGCCGCCCCCCCCCCCCCCCCCGCAGTCTGAAGCTGGGCGGCGCCTTTCCCCGGGGCGACCTGTCCCAGATAGAGCGGAGCGTGGGGCGCCTGCGCAGCATGCACTCCAAAATGCTGACGGACATCGAGAAGGTGCAGATCCACTTCGGGGGCTCGGTCAAGGCCAGCAGCCAGATGATCCACGAGCTGCTGCAGGCCCAGGGCCTCGGCCCCCCTTGCTACCGACGGTAGGAGGCTGGAGCAGGGTGTGCACCCTCATGCACGGGCTGGAGACCCCCGTGTGGCCCCCGGAATGCCTCACCCCACTGCGGGCGGGAGCCCCAATGAGGAATCAGGAAGGGAGTGTGTTTGTGAGTGTGTGCGAGGAGTGTGGGGGGGAGCCTGTGTGTATCTAGCTTACTCCCTACGGCCTGGGATGAAGGACAGAACCTGGAGGATGGAATGCAGTCTGCTTCCTGGGGGCTTCGGTTTGCTCTGTGTGTTTGCTAAGGTGTATTTAGGCTGTGGGCTAGTGGGGGGTCTGGGGGAGTGAACGAGTGAGTGTACGAATATGTGCATGAATGAATGCATATGTGTACGAGTGTGTGCGTGTGTGTGTTTATGTATGTGTGACTGTAAGTGTAGATGTGTATGTGTACGTGTATATATGTGAGAATGTGTGTAAATGTGTGTGCAAATGTGTGTGCAAGTGTGAGCCTGTGTGTCTGTGTATGTGAATGTGTATGTGTATATATAAGTGTACTATGAATGTATAAGTACATGTGTAAGTGTATGAGTGTGTGTCTAAATGTGTACGTGTGTGCAAGTATGAGTGTGCATATGAATGTGTGTGAGTGTGTGTGCATAAGTGTGTGCAGTCTGCAAGCAGACCTGGCCCCGAGGTGGCTTTGCTCACCCGCCTGCCTGCTCTTGGCCCACCTGCCCCTGCTCTGGCTCCCAGAGACCCCTGGAGAGAGCCACCCACTTCCCTCTAGCCGGCCCCCATGCCAGGCGTGCCCCTGCCCCCGTCCCTCTCCCGGTGACCTGCTCCCAGTGACGCCAGGGCTGTCTTGTCGCAGGATGACAGACATGGCCGATTACACTTACCCGACTGTGCCGCGGCGCTGCGGGGGCAGCCACACCCTCACCTACCCCTACCGCCGCAGTCGCCTGCCACACCTGTCGCCGGGCCTGCTCCCCACCGAAGAGATCCAAATTGCCATGAAGGTCGGGGACTGGGGCTGCCTGGGGGAGGGGGGTCAGAGAAGAGGGCCCCCAGGACCCCAGAGATTCTCCGGCCATTCAGGGAAATCCACCAGGAGGCCCTCACGCAGCCCTCCATCCTGAGGCGGTTTCCCAGACCAGGCCAAGCCCGCCCTCGCGTTCTCCTCCCTTGGGAGGAAGGCCACCTGGGCCACCTGCCCACAGGGCACCTTTACCATGTCGCTCTGCCCCGGTGCCTCCAAGAGCCCCCTGGGAGGGTTCATGGGAGTCAAGAGAAGACAAGCTGAGCCCCTGGCCCAGCTGAGGCAGGCCCGAAGGGAAGGCGCCAGGCGCTACCATGGGAACAGAGGTTTGTCCCTCTCTACAGCATGACGAGGTGGATATCTTGGGCCTGGATGGACATATTTACAAGGGACGGATGGACATGAGGCTGCCGGGCATCCTGTGCAAAGAGAGTGAGTGTCCCTCTCGGGCTCCTCCTTGGGTTCTGCGGGGACTGTCCAGCTCCTGGTAGGCCAGGCCCCTCTTTGGGCCACCGGACCTGAATGTCCAGGTCTCCAAAAGCCACCAGGTAAGTGCTTGCAAGTGGAGAACAGCTGTGCAGCCACAGCCAATCAGACAGGACAGCACGGCCCGCTCTTTGCTGGCGACCTTCACCCTAGTGCGGCAGCCGCCATGCCACCCTGCTCGGCCTTGGCACAGCCTGCCTACGGCCCGTCCTCCCCCTTCGTCAGACTCAGCAAAATGCCCTCTCGTCGGCCCCGCAGTTGTTGTATGATCTCACAGTCCCCAGTGCTCACGGCATGTTACCTCCTGCTTCCCTTCTTATGTTATAGCTCTGCGTGAGCCTTTCTTAGTTGGCTCCCCTCCTGAACTGAAGGCCCGGGTCAGAACTCACCCAGCCCCTGGCCAGGGCCAATGTGTGTCAGTCCTCAGAGAGTCCTGGAGTGAGTGGATGGGTGAACGGACGGATGGATGGGTGGATGGACAGGCAAGTGCATGAATGAACTGTTTACAAGGGGCACATCTGCATGTTCGGGCCCAGAAGGGACCCAGCCAAGGCCAGTTGAGAGCCCCAGCCCACAGGCCCCTGCAGAGCTGTCACTGGTGCCTTGCGTTACTGACCCTCCCCTCTGTCCCCCATCAGCTCCAGGGGTTGCAAAGCACAAGTCCAAGCAGTCCCGGTCCCAGGGGCACCAGCAGCAGTCCCTCGGTGACAACAACCAGCTGCTGTCACGGCCTCAAAGCGCACAATTGTTGGCTGGCAACAACCCGGGTAGCGTCCCCCTGGACAGCCTCAGCCCTGCCCTGGGCCCCTCCCTGCTGCCCTGCCACCCCCCTTTCCCATGGCTGATGTGCACCTTTATTTTCCTGGCGAGAGGAAGGGCCTGGGGGCTGAGGGATGGGGTGGGAGAGGAAGAGAGAAAACGCAGTGTTCTTGAGCACCCATGGCCTGTGTGCTCCTGTTACTGTTACACTATTACTAGCAAAAACCGCTGTGCCTCTCTGCAGCAATGTCCGTGTTTTGATGGAGGAAACTTACCAAGGGACAGACTTGTGTCCCCGAAGGACAGCTTATTATTTTAATCCATAAAGACCCTCGCTGTTTGCCCAGGAGCCTCACACACCCCAGCCCTGGGGCCATCCCCTGTCCAGTCCAGCTGCTCCTGGGGTCCCTGGGCTTTCTTTGGGCAAGCAGGTGGGCAGCGGGTGGGTGTGGCGGGGGAGGCCCAGTGGCCTCAGCCCAGCTTGCCTCGCAGCTTCCTCAAGACAACGCAAGGACAGACCCGTCTCCTCCGTGGGCCTCCTCTCCCAGTCAAACCTGCCTGCACGCAGCCCTCCAGGGCTCGGCATGCACCTGGACATGCCTCCTGATGAGCGGCTCGAGGAGCCCACCCGGGGTCCGCGGTCCACCACTGCCCACTGAACAGAGCTATAAATAAATATAAATTTTGGACGAAGCTCAGGCTGTGTGCGGCTTCTCTGCCCATCTGCCCCAGTCCAGCTGGCAGCCCTTCTCTTGCAGCAGGGTCTGGTTTTCAGCCTGAGGGTTGAGTCACGGTCCCGGAGCAAATGAAGCCATTCTCCTGAGGCTGTGGGGCTTCGGAGAGGGCAGCTCAGCAGGACCTGGGCTCCGGGCCTGGCTCTGGGGATGGATTTGGCCTGCATGGGGCCGGCTCTCGGCCAGTCCCCGGGAGCTGCTGCCTTCTCTGGCCTGGAGGCCACCTGTGCACTGGGGTGCCGTGGCTGGGTCAGGCCCTGTGGCATCCGGGCGCAGGCTGTACCTTGGAGAGGCTCTACCCACTGCTGGCTCAGGGCAGTTCCCGGCTCCTGGCACAGCGCCCTGTGGGAGCGGTGCCACCGGCCAGACACCTCCAGCCTTCAGCCACCTGAGGAGGTTTCTGTTTGCCGTCCTCTGCCACTGACCCTCCAATGGGTGGTTCCAGAGACAGCTGGGCCCAAAGGCCAGGCCCATCTCTTTGGCAGCCCTGGCAGAAGGGGACCAGCCCCCACTCACAGCAACCCTCAGAGAAGCACCCCAGGGACTTGGGAGTCTCCTGAGCTTAGGCCTTCAGCTAGATTTCAGGGGTGTCCCCCCACCCCATAAGAAGTGCAAGTAGCCCCTCACTGCATAGCCTGTAGAACTCTAACATCTTCACGGCAGTTTTCTGCCTTTCAGGTCTGTTCTCATGGGCTCCCTGTGCAGAAGGAAATGAGTGGTCAGACTCAAAGCTGGGGCTCCCCCCACCCCCAGCCCTGCCATGGGAAAGCGATGTCTGGGTCAAGAGGAGAGGGGGCGGCACAATCACACAGGAAAAGAAACAAAGTGGCAGGAAACAGCCCAGAAAGGGGTTTCTCCTCCCTGTCCCAGTGGGGGCTGGCTGGGTGCTCCAGGGGCTGGGGTGGGTGTTTCCCACATCGAGGGGGCTCCCCCCGGCCTGCAGATCCCCACAATCTGTGCAAAATGCTTCTGGTTGGAGCCAGAAAGAGGAGCTTGACTGCTGGCACCCCCATGCCGGGCACCCCCGCCCCACCCCCACTCCTGCGGGCTCTTGTTTCTCTCACCCAGGCCCTACCCCTGCCTGGGAAATGTCACGGCGGGCAGCTCAGATTCCCTGCTCCCTAGAATCCAAACTCCCCAGCTTGCCAGGAGGGGCAGCCTGCCGGGCGGCAAAGCACGTCCCACCCGGCCCTCCCCTCTGCCCACGGAAGGGCCTGGAACAACACTCCCAAGCAGCCCAGGCAGCCCCCACCGTTCCCGCGCCCGGACATGGCCGCTCTGCCCCTCACAACGTACCGTCCCCAGCACGAGGCCTGGCCCCCAGTCCTCCCCACTTGGGGCCGGCGAGGGGCTTCCCCTGCCAGCCTGGGAAAGCGCAGGTGGGCAGGGGAAGGGGGTGAGAGTGGGAGGAGCCGGGGGGCTTCCAACAGGCCTAGTCTTGGAAACAAAACCGAAAGGACACTGCCAGCTTCTGAGGGCACCGAGGCCTGGCAAATGGAGGGGAAGAGAGGGGCAACCAGCCTCAGGTTCTGCTCAACAGGAGGAGGGGCTTGCCCCATGAGTGAGCTTGAGAAGACTCGAGAAGGGTCCAGAAGCAGGGTGCAGTGGCTTGCCTGGCTGGGCCTTTCTCCAGTTTCACTTCACTCTGGTCCAGATCTCATGGCCCCCCACCCCTGGCTGGCCTTCCAACAGTGCTGCCCCTCTCGGAGGGCAGGAGGGGGTGACAGGAAACGAAGCCCCTCCCCTGCCAGGCCAAGGCCACCCCAAAGGCTGTGTGCACACCCTCCTGCCCCAGGTTGGAGGGATAGAAAGGGCTGCTGTGCCAGGGACTGCCAATGCCAGCCCTCTCCAGCGGCCCCCTCAGAGGGCTTCTCTACGGCTCTCTAGCCTGGACCGGCCTTGGGTCGAGGCCACACGAGGTGCACACGGGGACACATCACCCCGAAGGAAGCAGAGCCAGGCCGCGGGAACAGGCCTGGGGGCTGGGGAGAGGGGGTGAGGCCACCGTCAGGGCCGGGCAGCTCTGCCAGCTGCAGGCAGAAGAAAACAGCTCCCAGGGCCGAGTGCTGAGCCCACGGCTGGGGAGGGCCAAGGAGAGGGTCACAGAACCCGAGTCAGGAAAGCCAAGCACCTCCTCCCCTTCCCGCCACTCCACCGACCCACCTGGGCCACGGGTCAGCTCAGGACAAAACCCCAGACCAGTCAAAGGGCCGCGGCCAGGCCTCCCCTCCCCACACCCCCGCAGCCCGGCCCAGGGCCTCCGCCCACCCCCGCCACCCCCACCACCAGGAGCAAATAAAAGCACCACAAACCAGGGAAGTTAGAAAAGTCTCTTTTTAAGTTTTTAAATTAAAATTTCACCCTGGTGAGACTCTGGTTTGGGGACTGAAGTCAAAGGCAAGGCTCTTGCCGCTGTGTCCATCTCCTCCACACATGGCGTGAGAGAACAAGGGGCCTGGGGGACAACTGAGGGCAGGATGGCCAAGTCCCCAGCCAGGCAGAGCCTGGACCTTTGTCCCAAACCAGCTCTGCAGTCCCTCCACACCCAGCTCTCCGCCCAACCTGGGGGAGACCGGCAAGGAGGCTGGGTCGGGCGGCAGGGAGAGCCTTGAGGTGAAGGGGGCCTCCACTCCCGCCACCGGACACCCCTCCTGCAGCCCCCTCCTCAGCTGCTGCAGGCCCGGGGTGGCAGTGGCTCCCTCTCCCCCAGGTCCAGAAGGTGCGACTTTTGCGAGGAGGCAGCTCACGGACACTTTGTGTGCGGCAGCATCATTTCATCCAGCTTGGAAGCGCCCCCAAAGGGCTGGTGCGGAGAAAAGGCCCTTCCCTCGAGCCTAACACCCAGCCCTGTCCTCACATACATTAGTAATATTTATATATTTATATATATTATAGTTATATATTAAAAAGAGGGAAAAAAAAACTTGCCTGAAGAGAAACTCCTGAAGGACCCAAGTGGCTCAGGAAGTTTACTGCCCCCCCCCATCCCCCCACAAAAATTTCTTTTATAAAATCTTCCAGTGCGATCTTCAGGAAACCCCCCCCCCCCCCCACAGCCCGCCCTCCGCGGTGCCCCTGCCACCCTGGCCGCCCCGCTCCAACCCAGCGCGCCGTTGGCATCGAGTCTCATCTCTGGCCGTCCAGGGCAGCCATGGCCTTCTGCTGGGTGCCCCCCTGCTGGGTTCCGGGGGGCCACGTGGGCTGTGGGCAGTGCAGATGGTGGAAACTGTGGGCTGTGGGGGAGGAGGGGGGAATCCAGGCCGCCTGGTGGCTGGGGGGAGACGAGGCCCAGAAGGGGCTGAAGTTTGCAGGGGGGGAGCAGGCCATGGCCGTCATGGCCCCGGGACCGCCCTGCAGGCTCTCGGAGGCGCGGAGCTTGGAGAACATGGCCAGCGCATCGGGGAAGTTCGGGGGCGTGGCAGGTGTGTTGCTGGGGGTGCACATCTGCAGGAAGAGAACACAGGTGTCGGGAGGGCCGCCACTCAGGGACCCCACAGAACCTTCCGGGTGGGGCTCACCCGCGTAGGTCCATTTCACAGCCCACAAGCAGCTTCCCCAGGACAATAATAATAACCAAAAAATAAGAACAATGACAAAACAGCCTTATCCAAAGCAAAAGAGTGATGCTTTGGAAATACACCCCTGAGGAGTATCAGAAGTAAGGGGTTAATTCAGACCCCAAGCTAAGGTGTCAGATTAAAAAGCAGAGGACAAGAGAGCAGGCCAGGACACACACTGCAGGCCTGGCCCTAAAGAAACCAGCTGGCTCCCTCCATAACTCTCAGACGCTCCCAGGTCCTGGCTGGGAGGGGCCCCAGGGAGGGTCTCCCGCCAACCGCAGAGAAGCTGCACTTTTTTTGGTATTCAGGCTCCTTGTACAGTGAAGGCAGTAATAGCCTGCAGATCTGGGGGCCTTTGCCCCACTGTCTTCTTTCTCACAAGGAGGCCTGCAGGTGGCTATGAGTTCTTCTCTGTTTATTACAAATAAGGAAACTTGAGGCCCAGAGATCAAGTCACACAAGCAAATGGTGGAGACTGAATCCCAGGCCTCCCAGGTCTGCGGGCCGGAGCTCTACACCTCTCCCCTGCCCCGCTCGTCTGTGTTTACTGGGTCTACGATCCCGGAGGACAGACACCAGGGATTTCAGTTTCCCGTCCCCCGGCGTGTCCCCCCACGCTGCTGGACGGGGCTGGCAGTTTCTCAGTCTCCTCGACTCCCCCCTGGGCCTCTTCCTGGGGGCTGTGACAAAGGTTCCAACATCCGCTGCCTCCTACCACGACACTGGGAGGGGGCTCCCCAAACTCTGCACTCTCTCCTCCTTTTCTGGGCAGCAGCCCCAGCCGGGAAGGCCAGGGGCCGGGGTCGCAGGCGGTCTTACACAAATCCGGTTCTGGCCTCACTGCAGCTTCTCCCTTCCCAGGAAGCCAAGGGAAACCTTCTTCGAATTTCTCCTAATTTTAGCAACACCAGCCCCTCCCCCGAGCATAGAGAACATGATTCTAGGGTTCTCTACCTTGCAAGGAGAGAGAGATTTCACAGCTCTGCTGTTAAACCCCAGCTAGAAACTGTGTAGGGGATGGGCTGGGGTCACAAAGGGGGGGACTACACCCCCACCCTGAGGCCAGCACCGCAGAGGACCCAGAGAGCTCCAGGGGACCGCTGCCCCTTGCTATCTTCCTCGGGGGTGGCCAAAGGACTCTGTGCAGAGGCCCGGCCTTACTCACCCATTTCCCTCCTTCCCTCACGATCCCGCTAACCCCCACCAAGGGCTGATTTCCCGGCAGAAGGAAATAATGAATGGGGGATGGGGGTGGGGGCGCGTTGCATCACAGCATCGTGACCGACTTCCCCAGTTCTCCAAGCCAGCAGGGCTGCCCACCAAGCAGCCTCCCTGCTGCCCGGAGGCTGGGGCCTGCCTGGCTGGGGGACCTCAGCAAGCTGCTTCACCTCTCAGGGCATTTCTTCCTTTTGTAATGTCAGGGGTTTGGGCAAGATGCTCTGAAGCCCCCTCCTCTGAGATTCGAGCAACTACTGATGGAGCACCCCAGCTCCCGGTCTGCCTGGTGTCCACTGCCCCTGCTAACACCCTCCAGCCCTGCTGTCTCCAGCGTGCATGGCCTTTCCCTCTGCTCGGCCCTCCCAATCCATGCCAGAGACCCTCCCCAGCGCCTGGGAAGCCCCTCCAACTATGTGGATCTACAGTAATTGAGGGAACCATCATTGGTCAGTTATCCTTGCCCTGGGACACTTCCGCCATTGCTTTCTTGCTGTTGCCAATCTCTGGTTTTTATTTAATTTTCCCTTTATTTCCCCAATAAACTCCAAACTCCTGGGGGTGGGAAGGGGGGATGGCATCCTCCTCTGTGCCAACAAAGTACTCAATACTGACATGCTGATGGATATATGGATTTCATCTTTTACAAGACCTGCAGCCTCCCTCGAGGAAAGCGTCAGAAAGGAATTACAATCCCCCGAGGTTTGCAGAGAAGGGACAACAGGACTGCACAGGTCCCCAGGCCCAGATCTTCCAGACAAACCTACTTTTTGGCAAGGCCAGAGCTGGGAGAAGCAAACCTCAAGGCTCTTTTGAGAGGAAGGGGAAGCCAGTGAGACAGGAGACAGCCAGTTCCCAGGCTCGAGACCGTGGCAGGCGCAGGAGGCTCTCCCTCTGGGTTTCCTAGGAGCAGGCCCCGGCAGCCTCGGCAGGTGTGACTTGCCTGCTGTGCTGCAACCATGGTTTGTTTTTATTTTACACACAGCACGGGCTGTTCTAGAATGATTAATTAAAATGGCCAAGATGGACCCTCCCTACTTATCCTTTGTGACTAGATGGAAACAGGGTTCAGACATAGCAGAGGAACCACTGGCAGCTCCTCCTGGCAAGGCTGCTTGTTTGGAGGAAGGAGCCACAGGCAAGGACACTAGCTTTAAAAATGCCAAAAATGCACTCTAGACGCCACAACAGATATCCTGGAGGATAATGTTTTACAAGCCCTATCGCTGAGTCCAGGCCCTCCTCCCTCACTAGGGCTAATAGGTAACTAGGGTGTGTGTGTACAGGGAAGGGGGGGTGGGTTGCAGCATTCAAGCTTCTCAAGCGGAAGCCATGTCCTGCACTGGCAAAAAAGCAGGATACCCCATGGCCAGGAGGGTAAAGGCTGGGGCCAGCGGCCAAGCTGAAAAAGAAAATAACCTAAATCCAAGTCTGAGCCACTTCCCTGTTTCTAGAACTTTATTTATTGTAACATAGTGAAATTAAATGCAAATGCTTGGCCTATCCTGTGTCAAAATCTGTGTGTCCTCTATGCCCAGGGTTGCCTACCCAGTCCACCGGCCCTTAGAAGGGCAAACGAACCCAAGTGGGTTCCGAGTCCAGCTCCCTGAACCCAGGTAACTTAATCCTTTTCCTGTTCTCTTTGAAGTTGGGAGTGGGGAGGGGGCAGCTATCAGTCCAACAGCAAGAGAGAGCTTCCCATGGACACACGAACAGCCCAACTCCCAGTCTGTCTTAGGATTCCTCGCTGCTCCCCACCCCCCCAGTTCCCCAGAAGTCAGTTATCAATCATCCAGGCCCCCTCCCCATTCCCCAACTCCAGTGCCCCTCGCTTGTCCTCTGGCCATCTCCCCCTTTCCTACCCCTCTGCTTTGGGTCTCTTGCCCTTAGAAATTAGTGCCGGGCACAAAACCTTAGGTCGAGATACAGCAGCTAGTGAGGCCGGAACACAAAGTTAGGCCAGCGAGCCCCGGGAGCCGCTCTTTCCTGGAAGACATTTTGGCTCTTTGTTTACATCCGCGGCGCGGCGCTCCCCGGCAACATGGCTGTCACCCGCGGCTGACAGCGGCCCCCGGCCCGCGCCCCCCGGCCGACCCGGGTGGGCTGCGGGGCGCCCACCCCCCACCCCCGGGCGCGAGGCCCACACCTCCCCGCCTGCCTGCCCTCCC
The DNA here is from genome assembly GCF_015220235.1 of Choloepus didactylus. Classification (NCBI taxonomy): domain Eukaryota; kingdom Metazoa; phylum Chordata; class Mammalia; order Pilosa; family Megalonychidae; genus Choloepus; species Choloepus didactylus. The sequence goes on along the minus strand of NC_051324.1, from coordinate 70,617,895 downwards.
GTGCCCGCCGCTGCCAAGGCGCCAAGGGGCCTGGGGTCCCCTGCGCCCCCTCCCCGACGGCACTTACCATCTGGTGGTGGTGGTGGCTGTTGGGAATGTTGGTTTCTTGGAAAAATGTGCTCAGGGCGGTCTGTGAACAAACACACACATGCAGAACGGCGGTTAACGGGCCCGGGAGGAGTACAGGAAGCCCACTGGCCGTCCCTACCCCACGAGGCTTCTCCCCCGTCCCCACGGCGCCGCGCTCCGGCCCAATACCCCGAAATCCGAGCCCCGCAGACACCCCCCCACCCCAAGCCCCTCGGCCTGCCGCGGGCCCTACCGGCCGACGGGACCCACGGCCCTTCTCGGAGGCCGGCGGCTCTCGAAGTGGCGTCCGCCGGGCCGCACGTGCAGAGGGGGCACCGGGACGGCAGGACCCCGCTGCGCCTCCCAACCTCCTCCATCCTCCCCAGAACCCCTCTCCGGGCCCAGCGCTCCGGGCAGCTCTTGCCCCGCGCCCCACGCGAGATCTCGCGGCCGCGGATCATCTTACGGGGCCGATATAAATAGAGTCCCCAGCCCCCCACCTTCCCCGGCGCGCGGCGGCTCGGCGTCCCCCAGGGGCCTTCTGGCGACCCCGGCCCGGGGCACCGCTGCGGGCCCCGGGCCCCCTCCCCTCGCGACTCCGGCCCCACGGCGGTCTACCCCCGCCACCCCCGGCCGCGCGGCGCAGGAGCCCGGGGGCCGGGGGGGGAGGGGCGCGGGCGGCTAACGGGGAGCCGGGCCCGCGGGGAGGCCCGGCCGCACGCACCTCGAACTGCCAGTGGGCCGCCTGCAGCAGCTGCTTCGCCTGGTCCGCAGCGCAGCCCGCGGCCAGCACGAACTGGTTGATCATAACCTGGTGCCGCAGCTCCTCCATGTTCACCGACATGGCGAGACGCCAGGCCCGGCCGCTCCGCCGCCGCGCAGGTCCCCGCTCGGCGGCCGCGGGAGGCCGGCCGCCCTCCGCTCGCCCTCGCCGCCCTCCCGCCCGCCGCCGGCTCCGCGGCCTCCCCGGCCCGCCCACCCGCCCGCCCGCCCGCTGCCTCCCGGCCGCTCCGCCCGCGCCGCCCGGCGAATGTTGTGGTTCCGCTCGCTGCGCCCGGCCGACACCACAAACAACAGCGCGGGGCGGGGCCGGGCTGTCCCAACGTTCGGGGGCCCGCGAGCCGCCGCCGCTGATTGGCCGGCGCGCCGCCCCGCCTGCGCCCCAGCGCCCGTCCGGACGTTCGATTCGAATGCTGAGGCCGGCGGGGCTGGGACTGTTTCTCTTTTTCCCCGGCGGAGCCCATTGGCGGAGGGCTGCGCGGTGGGGCTTCCCGGCATTGGCCGGCCTCTGTGTTTTGGCCCATGAGGGCTGGCGATTGGCCGCGGCCGGGTGTTGGGGGCGGAGCCTCCCGCGCTGATTGGCCTCTGGAGGTTCTGTTTGAACTCAACTTGAAAACCTCGAGTGCCTGCTGATTGGCCGAGGTCCCTCTGTTTGCTCTTGGAGGCTTGGGGGTGGTGCGGCCAAGTTCATTCATTACTTCATTGAAACTGAACATGCTCAGCTGGAAAAGCAAGACAGAGTGGCTTTGACTCATTTCCTCTAAAAAATGTGGTCATCTCGAGAAACAGAAAGATCAAAATAGAAAACAGAGCCTTTGCAGCTGCTCGAGTCTCAAAATTATTTGTTTATTTTTAACTTCCAAGCAGTCCTACTTTTTTTAAAAACCTTTTATTGATATATAACATAAATATAGGAAGGTGCACATGTCACAGATACTGCTCGCAGACTCTCACAAAACAAACATTCCCGTGGAAGCAGCACCCGAATCAATAAGCCAAACATTACCAGCACCCCAGAAACTCCCTTCATACCCTCTTCCAGTCACCACCCACCCTAGGGGGCAAGTAGCCTTTTATAGTTTGAGACCGAAAACTTTGCTCCCTAAAGATGTAAGCCAATGTTAATGTACAAAAAATGTAATTGCAGGGAAGGAAGTGAGACTTTCTCAGTGACTAAGCGGAGAATTTTTGTTTTCTTAGATTGATTGACTTAATTGAAGCTTTAATTTCTACCATCCTTTTAAAAAATAATGAGTGTTTCTACACAGGTACTGGCTCTCAACCCTGGTCATTTAAAACCAAAGTTTATTTATATACCCCAAGCTCTCATCTCTTCTGGATTAGCATTTGACCCTTCAGGGTTTGTGTTTAGGAATTGTGGGGCGTTGAAGTAGATTGGAGAAAGGGCTGAAGAGGTTAGGAAGGTAAATATTGCTAGGGATAGAGTTTCTCTTTCAAGAAAGGTTTTGATCTGAACTACCAATTCAGATTCCACTTTGTCTAAAGTGGATTTAAACTCTCCATCTAAGAAAACTTGACCCTACAAAAAATAGTACATAAATAAGGAAAAGATTACACCCAATGTTTATATACTGATGAAAAATAGCTCAGGGCACTTTAATGAGTTTATTACATTTAGTTAGTCTTTTTGTTTGTTTGCTTGCTTGTTTTGAAAGGGTAGGAGTCAGCATTTTGCCTGCTGAGTCCTGTTAAGGAATCTAAGTTTTCCTTGCTGTAATTGCACTTAGACACCCCAAAGTGCACTTAGGCTGAGTGAGACCCAGCATGTGGCTGGAGAGTCAAGCACAGCCTGTAGCCCTTCCCTTCCGGTAATCGGTAATCGCAAGGTGAAAACAAAAAAGTGAGCAGCCAGCTACTTACATTGCTAGGGAGCTGGGACTACAAACAGTGCCAGAACAAGGAAGTACTGTCATTGCGGGGCTCCAGTTTTCACAAGTACACGCAAGTGTCAAACATGCCAGGGCCATGAGTAGTAGGATCTACCCTGGGTGGCACAGCTCAGGCAGCAGGATAACATTCCTCATGAGCCCCCCTCTTCCATGAGCCCCTAGGTCTTAAGTAAAAGTACTCAAGGCAGGTAAGGGTCCTGAAAATGCCAAAAGGGTCAAAATGCCTGGATGTCAATACAGTCCATCCCCAAAGTTTATTTAATGTTTACTGTTTGTAGGACACGGCTGTGGGCATCTGAGAACGGCATGGGGGACAAAGCCCCCTCAGAGCCAAAAGGATTCAGGTTCTGATTATCTTTTCCCGGGAGAGGGAGGGCGAGGAGCAGAGCTCTGTCTGTGATTTGTGGCCATGAGAGGTGGAAGGCCTAATCAATACCTTTGGCTTCTGAGGATCTAGTAGGAGACGAATGGCTGGGGTCGGTTTTCCCCTTCTTTGGCATAACATAGGAGTGCCCCCTTCCTGGGAGCGCAGGGAGAATGAATGAATGAGGTCATGCTGTAGAGGGCTTTGAGCTGTTGGGATGAAAGCAATTCCCCAAATGCAAGGTATTATTAACCGAAGGTATTATTATTTTAATCTGAGAGGACAGTGTGAGGCAGGTAAAACAGCACTAAAATATGCTCATTGATAAGAAATAAAACACTGTAGTAGCCGCAGAAAGAACAAAATCTTCATTACATTATTGGTCTTGGCTACAGAATGAGTGATGATACAATAAACGAGAAGTGAAATGATCTTAGCCAAAATCACGCCTGGCTCCAAGGATGTTGTGAATGCAAGGCAGACGATACCCCGACTATAACAAACAGCTGCCATTTACCTAGTACTTCCTGTGAGCCAGGCCCGTTTCTAAGAGTCTGTTAACACACTGGACGTGCACAGCAATCCCGAACCCCATGTCACGGAGGCGGCAGTGAAGGCACAGAGGAGTGAAGCTGCTTTCCAAGGAAGCGGGGTCACGAGAGGCAGAGAAAGGCCTAGGCCCAGCCCAGCCCGATGCCTTGCTCTCTTCACCACCACACCACCTGCCTCCTTACCTGCCGTGCTCATCGTCACCTCCGAGGGCAGCACAAAGTGCCCCTTCCAAACCGGAGCTCTCAAAGGTTTCCCCTGGGGGTGCTTAAAATGAGGGAGCCCTAAATGGGATAAAAGAGGCCCCACTGTCTTGGGCAATTATGAGGGAGAGGGGTAGAGACCTGGCCTTCCCAACCCCAATTTCCGCAGTACCTTCCGTTCCTATCCCTTCCCCATCCCCTTTCAGCTCCTTACTGCCCTAACCTAAACAGAGTGAGAAAACGCATGTGTTCTCAGGAGTTGAAGGCCACCACTCTCAGGCTCTGTGCGAAAAGCTTTGTACACCTCTGCACACCTCATCTCACCTGCTCCCAACAAGCTATGAGGTATCAGTCCTGCTGTCCCTCTTGCTATGATGACAACGTTCTCTTTTCAGATTATTTACGTAATACGTGCTCATTGTAGGAGATTTGTAACATAAGAGAAATTTAAAATATCATTTTTAATTCCATCATGTGGGGATAATTACTGTTAACATTTTTGTGGCTCCCCTTTCAGCTCTTGTTAAACTCCTTCCTTCCCTCCTTCCTTCCTTCCTTCCTCCCTTCCTCCTTCCTTCCGTCCTTCCCTCCCTTCTTCTCACCCTCCCTCTCTCCTGCCTTTCTTCCTTGAATTCTTATTTCTTTTTTTCCTACCATTGCTCCAAGATGCCAGGACAAAAAGACCAGTGGCCTGAAGAGACAGACAGATGTTGAGCGATGGAGAGAGAACAGGAGAGGATGCAAGTGTCAGGACAAAAACACAAAGTGAAGCAGGGCTCATCCACTTGGCAGCTGGGCTAGGCTGGACCCCAGTGATCCCTAAAGGCTCAGGCCCAGGAGGTAGGAGCTCAGGTAAGGGGAGGTGGGACACCCTCCTTCTCCTTTTTGGGGACTTCTAATGCTGTTGCCAGCTTTTTGTCGGTGGTGGTTTGTTTTATCTCGACCAGTTTTTCACTACTACGTTTCATTGCAAATTTACTTTCTACTATATGGTGGTGTACGTAGACCTTGCCTCCAGCTTCTAAAGCATTAATTTTGTTCTAGTCTTTTCCCTTGAAGAGGAATGGGACTTACTCCTGGAGTGCTACTTTTATTCCAGACAGATCCCAGCCCTCCCCTGTGATAATAGCTGTCATCTATTGACAGCGTAGTTTGAATCCAGCTCTGAGCTAAACTATTTACTTGGATTATTTCTTCTAATACTTATGACAACCCAATGAGGTGGAGAGTATTATATATCCCCATTTAACAAAAGAGAAAGGCAAGGAGGCCAGAGAGGCCAGAGGGGTTAAGTGACTTGCCCAAGGTCACTCATCCAGCCCAGGTGGAGCTGCGGTTTGAATCCCAGCCTGTGTGTCTGTCTCCAGAGCTGGGGCTCTTAAATTTCATATACTACTTTCTAGTCCTTCCCACCTCCTGGCATCCACCTTAACTGTCCCGTAGAGGGACCAGAAAGATACAAAGCTTCTCTGTGTTGTAAGAAGCAGGAAGGTCAAAGCTAATCCCTGGGTGATGAGGTCATGCTGGCTTATGCCAGACTATGGTTTCCCCAGATGTCATGTGTCCCACAAGGGACAAAGGCCACACCACTCCCAGGGTAGTTACCAGTATTTCCCCAAAGCTGCACTCCTGGCCTGGCCTGTACGCGCTGTCCTGTACCTGCCAGCCCAGAGATAAGGCAGCCCCACCTCTGGTTGCTAGGTGTGTTTTCTGGCAGGTGAGTCCCTGGCAATCATTTCAAAGGGATACTTGGCCAGACAAGGGAGGTTGGGTCTTGCTGAGGGGAAGGGAAAGGGAGGGCAGAGTGACACCTCCCAAGGCGAGGCCTCCTCCCTGGGAGTCCTCCACTGTCTGCTAGGACTCGGGCCTCCTGGCCATCCTGGAGAGGAATCGGCCCACCTGAGCTGAGCCACCCTAGCTCCACCCTTGTGTCCAAAACATGGGAGGCCTGTTGCTGTGGCACCTGCTGACTTCAAGTCTGAGGCAGCCTTTTGCAATGTGAGAACTAGAACATACACTAAAAGTGTGTCCATCGTGTCCATGCATAGTACAAGGAAGAACAGACCATCACTTATGTAGCCCACACAGAATTTAAGAAGTCCAAGGCCAAGATCTTTGAAGCCCCCTGTATGACCCTCCCCAAATACATAGCCTCCTTTCCTCCTCAGGGAGAATCATAACCTTCACCTTTGTTTGAGTCACTCCCTTGCTTCTCTTTTTCATTTAATCCAGATGAATGTATCTCCAACAAAGCACTGTGGGCTGCAAGGCTGAGTCCATTGTGTAAGCAGCTCGCCTTCTTGCCAAGCCCAGTTGCTTTCCCCACTTCACTCTGGTGCTTGAACTCCATGGAGTCCCCTACCAATGTGAGGCATTTATAGCAAGGGCTGGCTTTCGTTTTCTCTTTCCCAAGATCTGACGGCGACTTTATCCAAACTGGCAATTGTAAGTTATAAGGAGGTAGTCTGAGAAAGCTCCTTAGAAGAGGGAAAACTGAGGCTGGGAAGGATTTGGATAGATAGAAAGGAAAAGGAAAGGACTTTTTGGAAGAGGGAGCACTGTGAGCTGAAGCCCAGCCTTCGGAATGGCAGGGCCCATTTGGGGCATCGCTTGGAGGCAGGGGCAGGTGGGCAGGGGAACGTTTGCTTGGCTGGGTAAGGGTTGGAGTGGACATGCCCTGGGCAGCGGGGAGGACTGTGGTTAGTATCATTTCCTTAATGCCCCAAAAGTGGCACAGGCCTTCTCAGGTTGGCCCAGAAATTCCCCATAATGATCCGGTCAGGCTAAGTCGTGTTGTAGTAATGTCTTACTTCTCACCCAAATGAAGTTTGCAGCAGTTCAGTGACCCTCAAGAAAAACTGCCCTCTGGTCCACCATAGATAGTTACAAGCTACCTTATTGTAGCTCAGAGTTGGCAAACTGTAGCCCTTGGGTAGTTTCTGTAAATAAATAAGTTTATTGGAACACATCTAAGCTTACTCGTTTACGTGTGCTCTATAACTGCTTTCCTGCCATGGCAGAGCTGAGTCGTTGCACTATCTCTAACTTCCAGAGTCACCGAGGGAATTTAAATTGACTAGGACTCAGCAGAAAGGAGAGAGATGTTTAAAAAGTCAAGAGTTTCCGGTGAGATGCTGCCTGAGGTTTCAGAAATTTTCAGGAACACAGGAAGCCAGGGTACATCAACAAAAAAACCCCACCAAACCCCAAACAACAACAACAACAAAAAACGGAAACTAGCCCTGGAAGAAAAGAATTTGTTTAAAATAAGGCCTCTGATGGTTTTGCGAGTTTGGCAGGGTGAGGACCCCTCCTCCTTCAGGAACGTAGCACCTCCGGAGGGCTGCTTCCTAACCCCCAAGATCCCAAACCACACTGCTTATTCTTTGGACCCAGCTGCCCTGAGGACGGGGCCATGAATAACACACGGCCACTGTTCCGCATAAAGAGGAAGGAAGTATTTACTGAGAACAAGGGCACTGGGCTCCACGCGACAGATCTGGGAAACCACCAGAATGTGCTTCATCAGTAACAGCATCGTACTGTGCTCTCTGTGACCAACATGTCCCGGGGCCTGGGAGCAGTCAGAGAAAATCCAGTGTACTGCCCTCGGGGAGCTTCCAGAGCAGAACTGACCCACTGACCCAATTGGGTGCACAGCCCAGTCGTCGGAAGGGATTGAGCCACGAGACAGACTTGCCGGGGCAGGGCGTCTGTCCAAAGTGGCGAAGGCAGTTCCAGAAGCACATGGTTGCCCGCAGCTCTGCCAGAGCTTTCGAGGAGAAGTTTCAGGCCAAAAGGGAGCTTCACAGAAGAGAAGGAGAGTTCAAAGGGCAGGTTGAGAAATTGGTCCTAATTCAGATAAGGAGATAATGAAGAAGGAAGAGGGGTAAACATAGACAGGCAAGTTGGAGAAGGGGGAGGGGAGAGAACAATCGAGAAGCCCCTCACGCATTGCCCTTTGCCACTGGCGCCAGTCCAGGGGGAGCCACTCTGTTGGCTTCCCTGCCAGGCTGGTGGGACAGGCGGTCAGTGACCTGGCTCCCAGGGTCAGAGCTGGGGCCTCGGACTCAGACAAATCTTAAGCAAGCTCCTTCTCCTCCGTCCTTTGTCAAGCTTCATTTTTCTCATTCCAGAAATGGGAACAACTTATTTCTTAGGGTTGTTTTGAAGATTAAATGTGACAATTCATTCAAAAGTGCTTGGGCTAAGACATCACTCAAAAATGATTGTTCTTAATAAGTATTAAACAGTCATTTGTTTAGTGAGTACTCACCCCTGAGAAGAAAAGCGCTCAGCCCTTCTGGGGGAGTCAAAGAAATGTAAGACCAGGAGCATGCTGGTAAACTAGCCATGGGGAGTAGGGTAAAGAGCCCATTTGCAGCATTTGAAGTTTCTGTTTCCCTGTAAATAATCCCATTCTGGTTGATTTCAAGCTACCAAGGATTTAGCAACTGGCGGACAAAATTCCTGAATATTTAACAATCAGCTAGTTAGCAAATGGCACAGCCAGAAGTTAAGAATGGCAGATTCCCTCTGACTCACAAATACACACCCTTAGTCTGGAGCGGGCTGATGCAAACCACAAGAACTAGAAGGGACCCTAAACCGCCATGTTTCCTTCTGATCCAGTGACTTTGATTGTTGTACTTCGGGGAAAAGAGGGGACAGGCTGTCTTTTTCTCTGACCCCTTGCCAGACATGTGTGATGGGGAGATGTGTTCCTGGCATTTTGGGTTCTAACGACCAGGGAAAGGTGATGTCTCGGGCAGGGGGATAACAAACCCCTGGGCTCTGCCTACAGTGTGGGGCATGCACCTGTGTCCCCAATTGTGCAACGAAGACAGGAGGTGCTGAGGGTCTTGAAAGTGCACCCTGGCTCTGAAATCCTGGGACTCTGACTTTAAAATTATTTTTTGGAATCAAACCACTATGTAAAATAATTCCTTTTTTATTTTAAAAAGTTAGTATTTCTTGAGCACATGCTGTGTGCTGTGTGCTATGGGCTTCATAGCCTTGTCTAACTTAATGTTCAAAACAGCCTTCTGCTCTTCTATGTTCATTCACAAACAATGAATCTTAAACTCAGAAAGTCTTAGAAACTTCCAAGACATGCAGCCATAATGGAAAAGAGGTTTTGAACCTAGTTCTGTTTGACTCCAGAGTCTTCTCTGCCTTTTGCCTTTGGAGACTGGGGACATCTGCATGTAATTACCAAATGAGTGCTACAGAAAATAATTTGTTCAATAGGACTTCAGAGAAAGAAGAGCTTCCTCATGGGCTGTGGTTCCCAGAGACAGTATCATGGAAGAGGGAGGTTTTCAGCAGACAGAAGGGGGGTAGGCACAAGTAGAGGATTTTTTTTCTAGGGGCTAAAACATGAACGGGTATGGATGATAAGCTGCACTTGGGGTACCAGTGGGGATGTATTGGGAAAAGCAGAGGGAGGAAAGGACTCAGGGATGAAGTCTGTCCGCTATAAAGTAATAGGGAGCCATTGAAGGTATATGGGCAAGGAGAGTGATGTGATGGACAGTTTCCTATTAGGGAAGTCTGAGGAGTGATTTTTTAGAATGGATGAGAGGAGGGAAGCTGAAGAGGTAGAGAAACCAGAGAAGAAGCTATCCATCTTGAAATATAAAAGATAACAGTCTACCATTAAGTGATATAATCAATATACACCTCATGTTGCATAAAAAAGAGCTAAGGCCTCCAACACTTTACTGTGAGAACCACATCAGTAAATAGTATCTGTTTATTACTTTGTCAGCCTCAATCCATAATATTTCAAATGACCCATAATAGTATCTGTTTATTACTTTTTCAGCCTCAACTCATAATATTTGAACCACCAATGAGGATAGTGGTTATCACTTAAACAATTAGCTCAGGAATAAATGTGTCCTTGTGAACGAAGGGGTTGACTTGTTGATCTGTGGTGGACTTTAGCCCGCACTCAGGCTTTAGCCGGGGCACAGGTATGAGTGAGCATATGATGTTTTTCAGCTACTTGCTAAGAATCTGCCCTCCCAACCATGCAGGGGCTGTTCTCGTGCCTCTGTTTTCATTTGTCCTTCAGTTCCTGGGCCTGGGAGGAGTCAGGGGACTGATGAATTAATTCATGGTTCACTCTGTGAAGTCTGACTGCAGTTTCAGAGGAGTAGAGGGAGGGTAGAGAGAGATTTCTGCTGAGAAGCATCACGGTTTTCTTACTCTGCACAACTTGAGCACAGTTATTGATAACTTCTGGGCGAGTGCATTTATTGCTTATAGGTACTGTTATTGCAACAGCTGAAAATGCACACATAGCTTTTTCTTTGAGCCATCTTGTCCTCTTACCCCAGCTCTAGAAGACAGCCCACTGCAAAAAAAGAAACCAAAGTGACAGCACCGGCTTACCATTGCGAGGCCCAGGGTTCTGCGTTTGTTGCCAGTCCCTTCCCCTCTCCTGACTGCGGCTGCTTCATTTGTCGGGTGAGGGGGTTGGTGACTGGATGGCCTTGAAGGCCCTTTCTGGATCCAATGCCCCCAGCCAGGACAGGCATTTTCAAGAAACCCGAGAGAAGGAGGAGAATTTGTTCTCCTTTTATTCCTTTGATCTTCTAAGTAACCGCAGCTGAGCATTTGTTTTGCTAAAGAGAGGCCTGGGGTTGTCACCACATGGACTCTTCCTTCTGGTCTCTCTGGGTAGGAGAGACAGAGGCTGGGCTTTTGTCTGCTGGTCTGTCTCCCAGGTAAGGGCAGAGGGGCGGCTGAGTCCCCGCGGGGCTGTAGTGCATTCTCGCACTGGCGTTGCCTTGCAGCATGTGCAGGCCCCGGGGTGGGTGTGGGGGCTGAGCTCAAAACCAAAAGGAGGACAGGACAGATGACCAGGAAAAATGAAGGCAGACGTGAGTAGGCAGAAATGAGCTGACAGGGTCTGGTATTTGATAAAAATGGTCTGCAACTAACCTAAACTAAAGCAAAATAAAACTGACTCTCTTAATTTCTTCAATCTCGTCCTTGAATAGAAGTAAATGTCTTAGGCCCCTCATTTCTCCAAACACCCGATGTCTGGGCGGTAGGGGGAGGCAGGCGAGTTCCCCCAGTGACAGAGCAGGAGGCCACCGGAAGTTTTACACCCCAGGGGCCTCACTGGCCTCCCCCAGGCCTGGCTGGCAGGCCTAGGCAGCATAAACCTCATCTCTCATTTTGGTCTTTAACTTGAAACGTAGATTAAGGAGCTACAGATCCAGCTGAAGTCTGCAGCCATTTGAACAGTTCTCCATTGTCAGCTGCACACAGCTAAAGGACGAAGTTAACAATGAGGAATTCACATTTGGCAGGAAGCAAAATATGAAAGCCGGACTGCTGGCTTCCTAATGGACAGGGTTGTTGTCCCTCAACAGAGAGCCTGAGGCTGGCCGGAGGGCAGTTTGCAGGGCTGTCAAGCGTTTGGGACCAGGCCCCTCTGTCCACGTGAACCTTGCTCACTGATCTGCAGCAGGATGACAAATTGCCTGCTGGTGGCGTTTGGCTTTAATCCACTCACGCCTCAGGCCCTTAAAGCCAAACACCACCAGCAGACCGAGCACTGAGAGGGATCCGTGCCTGGCTTTTACTGATCTGGCTCTGTCCTTCGGAGAGACCCCACACTTCTCGAGAACAGCTAGGGCTCTTATCTTCCTATCCCCGTGGCAGGGCAGAAGGGCCAAGCAAACAGCCAAGAAGGGGCTGGCCTCCCTGTCACAGCTCCTTTAGGTCACCCAAGTGTTTCCTGCCCGCACCACTGCCTCCTGGAATGCTGAGCTGCAGGGCAGCGTCAGTCAGCCTTTTGCCTGCAGGTTCTCTCATTCCTTCCTGCTATAGGAATCTGCAGGAATCGTTGAAACGGGTGGATGCATTACAAGAATGGAAATGAACACCTTGGGCTGAAACCAGGACAGCCCCAATGAGCAGAGTTAAAAGCTCAAAGGGACTCACTGACCTAGAAATCATCTGTCCCGGTGCCTCCCCCACAACCTTCTCCTTCCTGCTTTAGACCCAAGGTTAAGAAGAAGGACTCGGACCTGATAAAATACCTGGCTTTTACCCTCCTGCCTTCTGCGCAGATGCTTTGAGGAAACCCCTGACACCTGGAAATGCTGGGTTCTGCTGGGATTCCCCCAAGGGCTGCGTCCACAGCAGGGCGCTGGTTAGGATTCTGGGAGGCTATTTACATAAAGGACACATGGTGTTTGCATGTGATTTCCTCCTGTGCACTGTGCAATCCATCCCCGGGCCATTTTTCAGGTTAAAAGCATTTTTATGGCTCTTTGAATAGCAGTCACTTCTGGATTTCTCCTCTTCTCTGTGCCCCTTCTCCCTCAGGCTCTCCTTGGCCCAAATCTCCCACAAGGAAGCCAAGTGGAGCCCAAAAGGGCCAGAGAGGAATGCAGAGACTCAGCTCCTGCAGAGATGGCTGCTCTAAGGGCTTGGCTGCTTTATCTTGCCGTTGCCCTGGGCACTGGCAGAGGTTCTCTTTTCCAAAACAATAACGCTATGTGGTTACACGGTAGACTGTGGGACTCTAACTCAATTCACAGAAAGTCTCTTTCATCTAGAAGTTTCTCTGAGCTATCATACTTTCCTCTTCTGCCTCTTGACCCTGGGTCATTGCTACTTTTTTAACCGAGCCTTGACTCACTTCATATCTTATTGCTTCTTGCAACAGCCAGTGAGGGCTGTATTATTTTACAGATGAGGAAACTGAGACACAGCTATTAAGGGCTTAGTCCAAAGTTAAGGACTGGTTAGGGTCTTGATTTGTCCAAATCAAAGTCCAGTGCTCTTTCTCGGCCTCATTTTCTTCAACTTAACATGGGAGTGTTAATAGCACCTATTTCATGAGGTTGCTGTGTGGGTTAAATGCTTTCACATGTGTAAAGCATTTAAAATTGGCTTGTATAAATAGAATGCTCAATAAATACCCACTAATGTTATTGTGCTATGGCTTGTTTTTCTTTTCTATTCCAAGCATTGGACTTAGGACACTTTTGTGAAAGACGAAACCAAGTTGTTGGCTTGGAGGGTGTTATCCAAGATGGGGAATGGAGCCCAGGTTCCCGTTTCCCAGGCTCAGAGCAGACCAAGGTGGGACCAGAACAGATTCCTTATAAGCAATAGGACTGAGCCACAAACCCACCTGGTCCCAGGTAGGACACAGAAACTCTCAGGAGTGGATAAAACCCATAAAGGCGAGGGATGGCCCCTTTACACAATGCTGAGGGCAGGAGGAACATGGGCCTCTAGGCAGAGCCTGGGATTATAAGTCAACATTTGCCTCTGGATGTGCCCAAGGCCTTCTATTTTTGAGGTGGTTCCAGATGGTTCACCACTTAGACTTTACCTTTACCCAGCCATGACAAGGTAGGGTCTGTGTGGTGGAAAGAATATCAAGGAGGACACCCAGTTCCTTCCCACAAGTATGTCTGAAAGCTTTCTGGCCAGGAGATGGAGAGCGCTCTGAATTCAGCACCAACGCCTGGTGCTTGGAAGAGGCTGCAGGCGGTTCCTCTGGGGCAGCTCAGGCCCTCCTCAGCATTCTGTCAATGTGAAAGGACAGGGATGGGTTCCTGCTATCCTGCCCACCTGGAGAAAAACCAAAGCAATGGGGCACAGGTACCTTTGGCATGAGGAACAGGGGCTACTACTGGAAAGTGGGGGATGAAAAATGTAAGATATAATCAGGAAATAACTAGACTCTATGAAAAGACTTGATAACCCTAAGCAAGGGGACTAGATACCCCCAAAATGTACTTTAAAAGTTGTTGAATGGATAAAGGGGAACAGGAGACAGTCATGATCTAGTGGTTGAAAGCTCTCAGAAAAAAACACCAGACCCACAAATAAAATAAAAGGTTTAAAAAACTCATGCCCATAATTGAGCTTTGGAATGACGGCTTCTGCTGGTCCAAGCTTCCCACTGTTTCGTGTGTATTTTTTTGTCAGGAGGAGAGACCCCCTCCTCTGCCTGGTCCATTTCCTTTCCCCTGACTTTTCTCTCCTTAAGGAAGCCTGCAGTCCTTTCCAAGGTTTCCAGGATCTAGTCAGAGGCTGAATATCTTGACCTTATCTTGAGTTGAGGATCTCCTAACTTGAGTGCCTCTTGCACAGCCCAAGGGATCTATAAACACAAACTATGTATGAGACACGGTTCTAAGAGCTACGTGGGCGGGCTGCCCAAATATATCCTCCTCGCAGGGCAGCAGCATTACCTAGTTCATCTTACCGACCCCTGGGGTCTGGGGTTGGCAGACGCTGAGGGCAAGAGAGGTGTCAATACCACGTTATCCTGGGCTCCCGGGACGCTCCCCCACCCCAGGACTGCTACAAGCTGAGGGGCTGTTGGGCGAGAACCCCTTTGTGGGGTTTCTGGTGAGGTACTTCGGCAGATCCTGACGGGCTAGGCGCTGGGGAAAGTTGCCTCCAGGCCGGGAAGCCGTGGAGGGCGGGGGCGAATGGCGAGCCAACCCCCGGCGAGGGCTGCGCGGTAATCTGAGCCGGGGATAAACAGGCTTGGAGGGGGCGATGCTCCCTCGGCTCCGCGCGGCACTCCTCCCTCCTTTCAGCCCCCGCGGGTCTGGGCCCACACAGGTCCCGCCGGGGCAGCCCCTCGGCCGCAGCCCCCCGGCCGCAGCCCCCGTACGCGAGCCCCCGGGGCGGCGTCCCCGCGCGCCGGCTCCGGCCGCGACTCCCCGCGCGAGGCACGCGCCCGGGTTCCCGCCGCAGCCCGCCGCCCATTGGCTGGCCCGGCGCGGTCCCTCCCGCTCCGCCTCGCCATTGGCTGGAGCCGCCGCGGTCCCCGCGCGCGAGCCGCCGCTGACATCACGAGGCCTGAGGCGGCGGCGGCGCCCCCGGCCCAGCCCCGCAGCCCCCTTCGGCAGAGGCGCCGCTGCGGTGCCGGGCGGAGGATGGTGCGCGGCGCGCCGGGGTTTCTCCGCCGCCAGAGCCGCAACGCCGCAGCAGAGCCGGCCGCGGCGGGCAGCCGACCCCCGCCCCGGGCGCGGGGCGAGCGGCGGCGGTGAGGCGCGGAGGGCGGCGCGGGCAGCCGGGACGCGGCCCGGCGCCGCGGCCGCAGCGGCCATGGGGGCCCTGACCAGCCGGCAGCACGCGGGCGTGGAGGAGGTGGACATCCCGTCCAATTCCGTGTACCGCTACCCGCCCAAGTCCGGTGAGGGCCGGGCCGGCGCGGGGGGCGGGCGGGGGCCGGGGCTTGGAGAGGCGGGCGGAGCGGAGGGAACGGCGCGGGCTGCCCTTGTGCTGGGGGGCCCTGGAGTCGTCGGGGACCCAGTGGCCGAGCTCGCTCCAAAACGATCTTTGAGGGTGGGAGGTCCTGGAGAAGGACTGGAGGAGCGCTGAGTCTCTCCCGCACCCAGGCGAATTAGCGAGGGGCGCTTGGGGAGCTTAGGCGGGGTCACCGAGGTCACCGAGGCCCTGCTCGAGCGGACGTGAGCAACCTCCATTGTAATCTGCCCCGTGGCAGAGACGTGTGCTCGGTGGGCACTGCAGCTCCGGAGGAACTGGAGCTTCCAGTGTCGCGGGCGAGGTGGCACCCCGTACTGCCCGGGCCCAGGGCCAGGCCGGCCGCCGAGCTCCGCATCGTCTTCCTCCTCGCTCCCGATTCCCTCTTGGGAGCTGAGCGGTTAGGTGAGGCGGCCTTGGCATCCGTAACAGGCACCTGTACCAGGTGCCGTCCCTGCTATGCCGCCTCCAGGCCTCTGGAGAGGGGACAGGTGCAGGTTTGAATACGGTTTCTCCTGGAAAAGATTTGATGCCCTGCTGGAGGGTGGAGGCCGTAAATACTTTTTCAGTGCTGTTGGTGCTTTTCGAGAGACTGTCGGAAGAAAAAAGTGTTTGGCAGAAATATTTGATAATCTCTAAGTATTAGAGATATGCAGAGTGTCTCTTCGCCGGAGTGTCCCTTCGCCAGAGTAGCGGCAAGCCTGGGTTTTGGAAGGGGGATAGCTCTGGGACAGAGGAGAGGTATTTAAAATGTATAGGAGTCGTATGTTTGTTTTCAGAACCATTCATTCAGTTAAAAAGGTAAATGTCTTCAGCCTCTGGGTTGTGGCATAAGCATTGGAGGTGGAGGAGGATTTTGACAGCAAAGGAGAGAGGATCACAAGAAGCTGGTTGGCTTATTTGAGCACCAGCCAGTTCTAAACTGCTGGTGCCTAACCTAGCTATCTGCTCTTAATTTTTTATTGCCATTTCCAGGACTTTCCTGGGGCCGATGGCTACCGACTTCTGTTTGGCTAGGAACCTCATGGGAATTTTGGTGATCTCGGAGTGAGGTGTAAGAATTGGAGCGGATGTGTTTCTCTTTGTTGGTTGAATAAAGACAGGCTAATACGATGAGCTGCTTTCTCAGCAGTGTGTCCAGTTTCTGCCAGGTGAAGGCAGGGACCAGACAGTGAACCCACATCCCTGCCGAGTGTCTGGCAGAGCTGTGTTCCTCTCTGCCTTTGTGCCAAAGAATTAATCCTTGCAGAGATGAATGTGATTAAGAGCTATTGTAGATGAAGTATCTTAAGATAAAGTGGTGGATCATGAGTATTTTAATAAGACTCTGGCTAATTATGACTGTTTGAAGCCAGTACTAAAGAAGATCTGTGTTTTGTTTTTATTGAATAGGCAAAAATATGTGGCATGTTTGTGGATTTTTTTTCTCAAATCACTTTGCTTTTATTGATCAGAACAGAGAATGTGTTCTGCAGACCTCGGAGTTTTCAGTTGAGTTTTCTGCCTCAAGAGAGTATTTGCTCTTCCTACATATATGAGAATTAACATAGGTAAATCTCTGGAATGCTGTTCCCCAAAGGAAATTAGTACAACTATGAATCTTGGATGAGGCTAAGAAAAGGATAATTTTATTTTGATTGAAACTTTTCTTAATCTACACCCTGGTACCCTAGGGTTTTAAATAATCCTCCCCACTCTACCAATCTTTTAAAAGTTTTACCTAATTATAACTCACTTTTAAACTGAAGTTATGAATCTTTACAGCAAGGGGACAAAATTATGTATGTTGAACACAGAAAATAAAATCGGAAAATAGGAATCAGAACATCCGTGTCCCAGTCAGTAAACCTTTGCGTACTTGAAAATGTGTGAACTTGCATATGTGCTCTAGTCTACAGGCATCTCTTGTCCTTCACGTGATCTTTAACTCGATCTGGATTTTTATGGGATTACAGTATTTAGACCTGGAAGGAACTGCAGTGGGAATTAGGTCTAGACGCACTTATTTCACAGGTGAGAAAATGCAGGCCTGGGAATGAGCTGATATGGTCAGACCGCACAAGTTAGTGCTCTTTTCACTGTACCAGCTGCCGCCGCCTTTCACAAGGAATTGGCTTCTGAAATTGGCCTTGATGATTTGTGGACTCGAGGCTCTTCTGTGTTGGAACTGAAACAAAACGCAAAGGCATTGTCCCTGTTGAGGAATCAGACTAGGTTGATTTGAAGATGTTTCCTCCTTATCCTGGGTACTGATAAGTGGACAGCAAATAGCAGTCAGCTTTCCCCAGGCTGCTCGTTCTAATCCAGGTACTAAACTGAGACCACCCCCTGGCTCAGTGGAGAGTCTATGGGACAGTTTTTTTTTTAAATTCAGTTTTATTGAGATATATTCACATACCATACATCATCCATGTTGTACAATCAGCTGTTTACAGTACCATCATATAGTTGTGCATTCACCACCCTAATCTATTTTTCAACATCTTCCTTACACCAGAAAGAATCAGAATCAGAATAAAAAATAAAATTAAAAAAGAACACCCAAATCAACCCCCCCATCCCACCCTATTTTTCATTTAGTTTTTGTCCCCACTTTTCTACTCATCCATCCATACACTGCATAAAGGGAGTGCGATCCACAAGGTTTTCACAATCACACAGGACAGTTGTTTTTAAAGGAAGCACTGTCATCTGTCCCGATAATAGTGGCCACAGAGCCTCATAGAAATTGCTTTCCTTTTCTTTATTTTAATTTTGTATGTACATTGAACTTGAGGCATTTAAAAATTATCAAGAACACCTGATTTAATATAGACACATATTTCAAAATTTAAGAGAATGAAGAGGCTTACAATGAAAGTCTTTTTCTCACTGTTGTACATCCTCTCCGTTTCTCCTTCTTCCCCATGTATTTCCCATTCCTATGTAATCACTTTTATTGGTTTCTTTGGAATTCTTCCCATTTTCTTGTGAATGTACAAGCGTAACATGCTATTTAGACTGTTCTGGAACTTTTCTTTTTTTTTTTCATTTTTACAGATACTGGAGATCATTTAGTGTCAGCTCCCTATCAGAGTTTCCTTGCTCTGTTTTAACAACTGTATACTCTTCCTTTGTGTGCATGTTCCATCATATTTCAAACAACGCAGAATGAATAATCTTATATATATATGTATATCCTTAGATTATTTTTAGCTTTGCTAATAAATGCATGAATATTAATCATTTAAGTAACAGAATGGTGGGAGTTAGTTTCTGTATAATAATTTCTATATTCGCATAGAAATTTATAGCAGTATTCTACTGCATTTGGTTGTGCTTTATAATTTTTGAGTTAGAGGCCATATGTGCTTTTTATTTCCTTTTCTAAGACCTTTCCTTCTTTAAAAACCCATAATCACTTGTTTAGCAAAGGTATGGTTTTGCTGAGGTGGTTGTTTTGGTTGGTGAATACCCATATTTTGACAGGGTTGTCCACATTGATGAAAATTATTCGGCTTGTTTTCTCTATCCAGAAAGAAATAGGCATTCTATAAACACAATTTAAGTAATTTTAATTAAGTCCATGGTTAACCTAGTTAATTTTCCTTTATATGTTTGTGCAAATTGGAAAATGGTAATTCATTTTGCATAGGTTTTAAGAGGTAAACCTAAACCCTCAAAAGTATTATGAATCAGAGTCTTGAACAGTAACGTCATCGTTCTCTAAATTTTTGTTATATTTGAATATGCATATGCTTGTCAAATGGGTCTGTCATATGGCAAGACCAGTTTTGTAAACCATGGATTTACAGTCTTTGCCTGTCAAATAATTATGAAGGTTTCTCTTAGCTTTTAGGAACGTCAATTTAATATTAATTTTGAAACCAGGGACCTAAAAATATGGAACTTAACTACAGAACAAAGACTATGTGGTTCTGGCACAGTTTGATTGATGCTTTAAAATTAATTAGGTTTCTGAAATTCATTAAATGTATCTACATTTAATACCATTAGAAAAATCTAAATATTGCTCCATTTAATGATGGCAATGTCGAGATCAAGAGTTCAAATGACAGTATTATTCCTTTTTTTTTTTTTTTAATTTTTTTTAATCATCATTTTATTGAGATATATTCACATACCACGCAGTCATACAAAACAAATTGTACTTTCGATTGTTTACAGTACCATTACATAGTTGTACATTCATCACCTAAATCAATCCCTGACACCTTCATTAGCACACACACAAAAATAACAAGAATAATAATTAGAGTGAAAAAGAGCAATTGAAGTAAAAAAGAACACTGGGTACCTTTGTCTGTTTGTTTCCTTCCCCTACTTTTCTACACATCCATCCATAAACTAGACAAAGGGGAGTGTGGTCCTTATGGCTTTCCCAATCCCATTGTCACCCCTCATAAGCTACCTTTTTATACAACTGTCTTCGAGATTCATGGGTTCTGGGTTGTAGTTTAATAGTTTCAGGTATCCACCACCAGCTACCCCAATTCTTTAGAACCTAAAAAAGGTTGTCTAAAGTGTGCGTAAGAGTGCCCACCAGAGTGATCTCTCGGCTCGTTTTGGAATCTCTCTGCCACTGAAGCTTATTTCATTTCCTTTCACATCCCCCTTTTGGTCAAGAAGATGTTCTCCATCCCACGATGCCGGGTCTACATTCCTCCCCGGGAGTCATATTCCACGTTGCCAGGGAGATTCACTTCCCTGGGTGTCTGATCCCACGTAGGGGGGAGGGCAGTGATTTCACCTTTCAAGTTGGCTTAGCCAGAGAGAGAGGGCCACATCTGAGCAACAAAGAGGCATTCAGGAGGAGACTCTTAGGCACAAATATAGGGAGGCCTAGCCTCTCCTTTGCAGCAACCGTCTTCCCAAGGGTAAAACTTATGGTAGAGGGCTCAACCCATCAAACCACCAGTCCCCTATGTCTGTGGTCATGTTAGCAACCATGGAGGTGGGGTAGGTGAATACCCCTGCATTCTCCACAGGCTCCTCAAGGGGGCACTACATCTTTTTTTTTTTTTTTCCTTGTTTGTCTTTTTTCTTTTTTTTTTTTTTTAACTTTCCCTTCTTTTTTAAATCAACTGTATGAAAAAAAAAGTTAAAAAGAAAACAAACATACAATAAAAGAACATTTCAAAGAGACCATAACAAGGGAGTAAGAAAAAGACAACTAACCTAAGATAACTGCTTAACTTCCAACATGTTCCTACTTTACCCCAAGAAAGTTACATAATATAGCAACATTTCAGTGAACTTGTTCCTACTACATCCATCAGAAATTAACAGACCATAGTCATTTCTGGGCATCCCCAGAACGTTAAATAGCTTATCTGTTCTTCTTGGATTATTGTTCCCCCTTCCTTAATTGCTCTCTACTGCTAGTTCCCCTACATTCTACATTATAAACCATTTGTTTTACATTTTTCGAAGTTCACATTAGTGGTAGCATATAATATTTCTCTTTTTGTGCCTGGCTTATTACGCTCAGCATTATGTCTTCAAGGTTCATCCATGTTGTCATATGTTTCACCAGATCGTTCCTTCTTACTGCCGCGTAGTATTCCATCGTGTGTATATACCACATTTTATTTATCCACTCATCTGTTGAAGGACATTTGGGTTGTTTCCATCTCTTGGCAATTGTGAATAATGCTGCTATGAACATTGGCGTGCAGATATCTGTTCGTGTCACTGCTTTCCGATCTTCCGGGTATATACCGAGAAGTGCAATCGCTGGATCGAATGGTAGCTCTATATCTAGTTTTCTAAGGAACTGCCAGACTGACTTCCAGAGTGGCTGAACCATTATACAGTCCCACCAACAATGAATAAGAGTTCCAATTTCTCCACATCCCCTCCAGCATTTGTAGTTTCCTGTTTGTTTAATGGCAGCCATTCTAACCGGTGTTAGATGGTATCTCATTGTGGTCTTAATTTGCATCTCTCTAATAGCTAGTGAAGCTGAACATTTTTTCATGTGTTTCTTGGCCATTTGTATTTCCTCTTCAGAGAACTGTCTTTTCATATCTTTTGCCCATTTTATAATTGGGCTGTCTGTACTATTGTCATTGAGTTGTAGGATTTCTTTGTATATGCAAGATATCAGTCTTTTGTCAGAAACATGGTTTCCAAAAATTTTTTCCCATTGAGTTGGCTGCCTCTTTACCTTTTTGAGAAATTCCTTTGAGGTGCAGAAACTTCTAAGCTTGAGGAGTTCCCATTTATCTATTTTCTCTTTTGTTGCTTGTGCTTTGGGTGTAAAGTCTAGGAAGTGGCCTCCTAATACAAGGTCTTGAAGATGTTTTCCTACATTATCTTCTAGGAGTTTATGGTACTTTCTTTTATATTGAGATCTTTGGTCCATTTTGAGTTAATTTTTGTGTAGGGGGTGAGGTAGGGGTCCTCTTTCATTCTTTTGGATATGGATATCCAACTCTCCCAGCCCCATTTGTTGAAAAGACCATTATGGCTCAGTTCGGTGACTTTGGGGGCCTTATCAAAGATCAGTCGGCCATAGATCTGAGGGTCTATCTCTGAATTCTCAATTCGATTCCAATGATCTATATGTCTATCTTTGTGCCAGTACCATGCTGTTTTGGCAACTGTGGCTTTATAATAAGCTTCAAAGTCAGGGAGTGTAAGTCCTCCCACTTTGTTTTTCTTTTTTAGAGTGTCTTTAGCAATTCGAGGCATCTTCCCTTTCCAAATAAATTTGATAACTAGCTTTTCCAAGTCTGCAAAGTAGGTTGTTGGAATTTTGATTGGGATTGCATTGAATCTGTAGATGAGTTTGGGTAGAATTGACATCTTAATGACATTTAGCCTTCCTATCCATGAACATGGAATATTTTTCCATCTTTTAAGGTCCCCTTCTATTTCTTTTAGTAGAGTTATGTAGTTTTCTTTGTATAGGTCTTTTACATCTTTGGTTAAGTTTATTCCTAGGTACTTGATTTTTTTAGTTGCTATTGAAAATGGTATCTTTTTCTTGAGTGTCTCTTCAGTTTGTTCATTTCTAGCATATAGAAACATTACTGACTTATGTGCATTAATCTTGTATCCCGCTACTTTGCTAAATTTGTTTATTAGCTCTAGTAGGTGTATCGTTGATTTCTCAGGGTTTTCTAGATATAAGATCATATCATCTGCAAACAATGACAGTTTTACTTCTTCTTTTCCAATTTGGATGCCTTTTATTTCTTTGTCTTGCCGGATTGCCCTGGCTGGCACTTCCAGCACAATGTTGAATAACAGTGGTGACAGCGGGCATCCTTGTCTTGTTCCTGATCTTAGAGGGAAGGCTTTCAGTCTCTCACCATTGAGTACTATGCTGGCTGTGGGTTTTTCATATATGCTCTTTATCATGTTGAGGAAGTTTCCTTCAATTCCTACCTTTTGAAGTGTTTTTATCAAAAAGGGATGTTGGATTTTGTCAAATGCTTTTTCAGCATCTATTGAGATGATCAATTGATTTTTCCCTTTCGAGTTTTTAATGTGTTGTAATACACTGATTGTTTTTCTTATGTTGAACCATCCTTGCATGCCTGGAATGAACCCCACTTGGTCATGGTGTATGATTTTTTTAATGTGTCTTTGGATTCGATTTGCAAGTATTTTGTTGAGGATTTTTGCATCTATATTCATTAGGGAGATTGGCCGGTAGTTTTCCTTTTTTGTAGCATCTTGCCTGGTTTTGGTATTAGATTGATGTTAGCTTCATAAAATGAGTTAGGTAGTGTTCCATTTTTTTCAATGTTTTGAAAGAGTTTGAGTAAGATTGGTGTCAGTTCTTTCTGGAAAGTTTGGTAGAATTCCCCTGTGAAGCCATCTGGCCCTGGGCATTTATTTGTGGGAAGATTTTTGATGACTGATTGGATCTCTTTGCTTGTGATGGGTTGGTTGAGGTCTTCTATTTCTTCTCTGGTCAGTCTAGGTTGTTCATATGTTTCCAGGAAATTGTCCATTTCTTCTACATTATCCAGTTTGTTGCCATACAGTTGTTCATAATATCCTCTTATAATTTTTTTAATTTCTTCAGGATCTGCAGTTATGTCACCTTTTTCATTCATTATTTTGTTTATATGGGTCTTCTCTCTTTTTGATTTTGTCAGTCTAGCTAGGGGCTTGTCAATCTTGTTGATCTTCTCAAAGAACCAACTTTTGGTGATATTTATCCTCTCTATTGTTTTTTTGTTCTCTATGTCATTTATTTCTGCTTTAATCCTTGTTATTTCTTTTCTTGTACTTGGTTTAGGATTGGTTTGCTGTTCATTTTCTAGCTTCTTCAGTTGATCCATTAGTTCTTTGATTTTGGCTCTTTCTTCCTTTTTAATATATGCGTTTAGTGCTATAAATTTCCCCCTTAGCACTGCTTTTGCTGCATCCCATAGGTTTTGGTATGTTGTGTTCTCATTTTCATTCGTCTCTATATATTTAGCAATTTCTCTTGCTATTTCTTCTTTAACCCACTGATTGTTTAGGAGTGTGTTGTTTAACCTCCAGGTATTTGTGAATTTTCTAAGTCTCTGATGGTTATTGACTTCTAATTGTATTCCATTGTGGTCAGAGAATGTGCTTTGAATAATTTCAATCTTTTTAAATTTATTGAGGCTTGTTTTATGTCCCAGCATATGATCTATTCTGGAGAAAGTTCCGTGAGCACTAGAAAAGTATGTGTATCCTGGTGATTTGGGATGTAATGTCCTGTAGATGTCTGTTAAATCTAATTCATTTATCAGATTGTTTAGGTTTTCAATTTCCTTATTGGTCTTCTGTCTGGTTGATCTATCTATAGGAGAGAGTGATCTGTTGAAATCTCCCACAATTATTGTGGAAACATCAATTGCTTCCTTTAGTTTTGCCAGTGTTTCTCTCATGTATTTTGTGGCACCTTGATTGGGTGCATAGACATTTACGATTGTTATTTCTTCTTGCTGAATTGCCCCTTTTATTAGTATGTAGTGGCCTTCTTTGTCTCTCAAAACATCCCTGCATTTGAAGTCTATTTTATCTGAGATTAATATTGCTACACCTGCTTTCTTTTGGCTGTAGCTTGCATGAAATATTTTTTTCCATCCTTTCACTTTCAGTTTCTTTGTGTCCCTGTGTCTAAGATGAGTCTCTTGTATGCAACATATTGATGGTTCATTTTTTTTAATCCATTCTGCGAATCTATATCTTTTAATTGGGGAGTTTAATCCATTTACATTCAACGTTAAAACCGTGAAGGCATTTCTTGAATCGGCCATCTTATCCTTTGGTTTATGTTTGCCATATTTTTCCCTCTCTCTATTAATATCCTTTATTGTACCCATACCGAATCTCTTTAGTACTGAACCTTTCTCCAAGTCTCTCTGTCCTGTCTTTGTTTCTCTGTCTGTAGGGCTCCCTTTAGTATCTCCAGTAGGG
The DNA here is from genome assembly GCF_015220235.1 of Choloepus didactylus. NCBI lineage: Eukaryota > Metazoa > Chordata > Mammalia > Pilosa > Megalonychidae > Choloepus > Choloepus didactylus. The sequence goes on along the minus strand of NC_051324.1, from coordinate 70,593,347 downwards.
CAGGTCTCTTGTTAGCAAATTCTCTCAGCATTTCTTTGTCTGTGAAAAATTTAAGCTCTCCCTCAAATTTGAAGGAGAGCTTTGCTGGATAAAGTATTCTTGGCTGGAAATTCCTCTCACTCAGAATTTTAAATATATCGTGCCACTGCCTTCTTGCCTCCATGGTGGCTGCTGAGTAGTCACTACTTAGTCTTATGCTGTTTCCTTTGTATGTGGTGAATTGCTTTTCTCTTGCTGCTTTCAGAACTTGCTCCTTCTCTTCTATGTTTGACAGTGTGATCAGTATATGTCTCAGAGTGGGTTTTTTTGGATTTATTCTATTTGGAGTTCGCTGAGCATTTATGATTTGTGTATTTATGTTGTTTAGAAGATTTGGGAAGTTTTCCCCAACAATTTCTTTGAATACTCTTCCTAGACCTTTACCCTTTTCTTCCCCTTCTGGGACACCAATGAGTCTTATATTCGGATGTTTCATATTATCTATCATATCCCTGAGGTCCATTTCGAGTTTTTCAATTTTTTTCCCCATTCTTTCTTTTATGCTTTCATTTTCCATTCTGTCATCTTCCAGGTCACTGATTCGTTGTTCAACTTCCTCTAGTCTTGTACTATGAGTGTCCAGAATCTTTTTTTTTTTTTTTTTTTTTTTTTTTTTTTTTTTAATGAGAGGTACATTTTTATTAAATAGATAGCAAAATCATTACCCTAAAAACATAAAATCACAAAGTATAGTTTTAACATAAAAATTTCTTTACTTATATATTAATACTATCAGGACTATTAGCTGATCATTTTTTCACATCACAAGTTATCAGTATCACTGTTTCAAGAATACATTTAAACTTTCCTTATTTACTCCCAGTACAATCGACAACTGGGAAAGGGGTTGAAGAAGGACATCCTAAGAAGGAAGATCAGATGGTAAGAAATTGAGAGTTCTTACTTTCCACTTATACCAAGGTGGTAGACTGATTAATTACTTAAATATTTGGAAAAGTGTAGACAAACTTTATAATTCAAGCCAAAAAAAGGAGAAAAGTATTTTATATCCATTTTATCCACCTATGTATAAAAAGTTTCTTTGTCACTAATTAGTAAACATCTATATTTTAACCTTATTTCAACATTTCTAAATCCATGCCTTTATTCATTTAATGCTTTCTAATCTTTTTTAAATAAACATTTTTATTATGCATAGGACCCATACATAACCTTTTACATGCAGGCTTAACTTTCTTAACAAGTAAGTAAAGTATTAAGCAATCATATATAAAAGGAAAAAGCATAGCATTAAAAGAAACACTGAAGGTAAATAAACATCAGCTTAAGAAACAGCAAAGCACAGTGAAAACACTTGATAGAATTTGCTAAACCTATAAAACTACATGTGCCTTTTTGCTCTTGGGTTCACTGAAACCCTTCTTTGAGTCCATAGCCTGAATTACAGTGAGTTTTGATGAGACTGATTTTAGTGAATTCCCGTAAAATCATTGGAAAACATGAAACTTTTGCACAGATTTAAGAATACTAGGATCCTTAGATTTTTCTGAAGAAAAAGAAAGACTTCAATGTAACATTCCCACATTTTTCACTAACATTATTACTGATTCTTCACACCATCCAACCCACACATGAACCTTTTAGTTTTGAAGCAATAATTTAAACTGATTACCTTTGCTAAAGATGAATAATTTGTTCAGCTCTCTATTGCATGTAAAATAATTCCTGGTCTTATTATAATAGGGAGGTGACAAAAAAGTCTTTCATGGTCCATCTCCAAAAGCAAATATATGGGTGCTACCAAAAAATGACAGATTCTGGACTTTACCTCTGCCATGTGCCCTGAAAATGGTGTTGAGAAGAAAGTAGAGGCAGAGGTGAGAAGGTATCATATAGGACATTCCGGCTTCTTGCAATCCCATGTAGGAAAATCCCTGCTGCCATCAATTGGACCGAGTGAAAGCAGCTGAAATTACTTGAAAGTCTACGGTTCTTCAATACGCTTGTCTTCAAAGAATACTCAGATTTTTTAAATGACCATCCTTCCTTTAAACAGTTTTGACATTTGAGGAGACAGATGTCATATTTGTGCACTTCCTCCTAAGACACCTGCATACCTAACATCAAACTGACACTTTGTCCTTTCATAACCATCACTAAGTGCTTGTGAGAATGCCAGTGTACAAGTTCATCAAATTCCTTGTGTTTAACCAGTGAAGTAACAATGGGATCATCACTTTTACTGGTGATGGACTGTTTGTAAGAAAATTAAGTTCTATTGTTTGGAGAGGAAATGACTTTCCAACATCAAACTCTGACCAAGTTTGACACGGTTTCCAGAGATGTTCATATTCCTTCATAATGACATTGCTCAAATTCAAATGTAGGCCTGATAGTGATGTATGTAGGAAATTTGGAAAGCATGATGACTACAATTTCCTTGGTATCTGTGGTTTTCCATTTTCTAGTAGTTAGTACCTGAAGAATTAATTTGCTTCAAAAATAAAGTAGTCATCAAGAGGACAGATGCAAAGAAATATGAAGAGGAACTGAAAAAGAAAATGACTCAGTGGACTCAACTGGATCCAGGCAAGGTAGTTAAATCCTTGTAGGATTTACGTAAATAGAAGATTACGGTGAAATGAGTCTGTGTTCTTCATTTGCATTCAAGAGAATCACCAATAAAGCTATTCAAGATTTGATGGTGGATATCTGTTGCCATACTGTGATATTCTACTTTCAATTTAACTCACTAGCTGTAGGAAAATGCAAAGGGTCATTGCTTGAGTTCCAACTTGAAAAACCTCCACAAAGCTTGTATTGTATCCTTCTTTTGAATCTTCATTTTAAACAATAAAACTCAAGTTCAGCTATTGCTTCTCACAAAGGGTAGGTCTTCTCTGATTTCTAATGTGACTGTCCTTACTCTCTCTTCTTCAATATTTCCCCAAGTAGAAACTTCCATTTATTTGAATCAGTGAATTCCCAGTTTCTCCTTGGCCTCAACAGACTCCACAGAAGGGAGAAAATTTTTTTTTTAATTTACTGTACTTTAAGTTATATTTTTTGACATTTCTCTTTTCTAATGATCAGAAATCCCAAAGAGGCCTTATTTCCTGAAAATGAGTACAGTATCTCAGTGGCATGAGCAGCATAAAGATTATTTCTTCATAAAGTCTATTTCACACTGTTGAGGGGGAACTTTCATGGTGAGTCTCATGATTCAAAATTTCTCCTTCTCTTTGTCCTTTGCATTTGTTCTTACTCCTCCAGTTTACTTTCTTATCTATGTTCTCTTCTCTTTCCACCCTCTTTACACTGAATCTATTCATTTTCCCGCAGGGCTTATTTTTCTAGGATTATTGTTCTGCTTCCAAATTCTTATCAGCTAATTTCATCATTTTGGAAATCTTCATATTGGTCTGTGTTGTTTTTTCCTCCTCTTGAGAATAGGTCACATCTCCCTCATTCCCTATATGTTGATTAATTTTGGATTTTATTCCGTGCATTATGATGTTATGTTGTGGGGATTCTAGATTCCCTTATAGTATTTTGAAGAGTGTTTTACTTTATTTTAGGAGGCAATTAACTTTTAAATTCAAATTATAAACTCTTTCTGAGTGATGGATAAAATCTTCATTTATGTATCCACAGTTGGGTTTGGGTTGCACAGATTTTGCCCTGCTCAAGTGTTGTTCAGGAGTTAGTTATACTTGGGAATGGCTTACATACAGATTATAGAGATCTCCTTTTAAGTTCTCTCCTTTCTGGGATCCCACTCTCCCTTTCTAGTAAATATGGTTTCTCTGATTCAGTCTTCCGTTTCTTCATCCAAAAGCACTGTAGACATGTTGTTTGTGTAAGGGGAGGTTATAAGAATTTTAGCCTCTACATGTCTCCAAGCTAAAAGCCAAGAAACTAGATACTTCCCTCATGCTGTCCTTTTTTTCTTGTAAAATTTACTCAAGAATTTGATTTTGTTCAGTCTTTTATGACTTCAGGTCACAGTGTTTGTTATCTTCCCTGAGGTTGTAGCTGTTAACTACAGGAGGGTCGAATCCCATAAGATCTCCTTCAGCCATTAGAGAAGAAAAACTCCTGGTCCTCATTTATTGCTCTCAGATAACTCCTCTCACATTCCGTCCATCCATTAGTGGTGCGAATCTCCCGCCGTGAAACGGCCCCGCAGCGCTCCTCAGGCGAAGCCCGCAGCGACGAGGCCTCCTCAGGCCCTGGCGCTGCCAACGCCCAGAATCTTTTTAATTTGGTCAACAGTTTCTTTAATTTCCATAAGATCATCCATTTTTTTATTTAGTCTTGCAATGTCTTCTTTATGCTCTTCTAGGGTCTTCTTGATTTCCTTCATATCCCGTACTATGGTCTCATTTGCGGGACACTGATTACGTGCTTCAACTTGGCGGGCCTGGGCCAGGGGACCGGATCCGCCCCTGGGGAGGGTGGTGGGCACGGGCGACAGCGCCCTCCACAGCCCCCCAGGCCTGGGAAAGTGAGGCCGGAGGCAGGCCCCATTTCCTCACCCAAAATACCACCGTTAGGGGAGGCTTGCCGGAGGGAACCGCCTTTTCCCCACCCCCTTATCTTGCCCGGACACTCCCCGTTGCCAGTGCAACTCCCATCACCACCAGTGCGCATACATTGTTGCCAGACACCGTTGCCAGGGCAACTCCCGCCCCTTTTCAAACAACCTCCGTGCTCTCTTAGAACCAATCCTAACCTCCGCACCCTCTCAGAACCAATCCTAGCCTTTATCCCCTCAGCATTGACTTGTAACAACCCCCGCCCTCTATGCCAGCCTATATAACCTGTGCTCACCCCTAATAAACTCTCTTGGCTTCTTCACCCTGAAAGAACCGTGTCCTGCCTGTTCCTTCTCGCCGCCCTCCACACCTTGCACGCCTCCGCCGGGGACCGGGCCCAGTCCCCCGCCTCGCCCTCGCCTCCGGGAAAGAGCCCCCGCCGCCGGTACCCTCCGAGCAACGCCGAGAGCCGAGGGTTCAGCAACCGGCCGCCCCCCCCCCCAAGATAAATCAACTGCGACCGCACTCATTGTTCATCTTTAGTTCTTTGAGTAGCTGCTCTAGGTGCTGTGTCTCTTCTGGTCTTTTGATTTGGGTGCTTGGGCTTGGGTTATCCATATCGTCTGGTTTTTTCATATGCTTTATAATTTTCTGTTGTTTTTGGCCTCGTGGCATTTGCTGAACTTGATAGGGTTCTTTTAGGGTTTGTAGACCTATTGAAGTCCTTATCTCTAATTTATCAGATCTACAGCTTCGTGGAGTACACTTTCTCTAACTAACCAGCAGGTGGCGTCCACGAGCCACCTGTTCTCCACAAGCCAGTTCTCCCCTGCTTAGCCTTTTTGGTGAGTGGGGGAGTGAGTCTTGTGGGGCCCAATTGGTGTACCAAGCTTGCGTGTGTAGTTGGTGTTGCCTGCCCTGTATGTGGGGCATGTTTCTGGGCAGTCGGGGAGGGGGGGTGGCCCTAACAATCAAATCTCCCTGATGATCCTAGAGTTTTAAAGCTGCTGCAATAGTCTAATCCTTCATTTCAGTCCTGCCACAGTTTGTCTCTGCCACTGACCCACAAGTCTTTGGTATTGGCGTATGGCTCCTGAGACTTGCAAGTGGGCCCCTCTTCCAGGCTGTGCACCCCGGGTCCTCTGTTGAGGGATGACTGTGCTATGTCACAGGTGAGTGCCGTCCCCCCAGGGCAGTTCTGGGCTGCTGGGCTGTGTAGGGAGGCTCCCAGTCTGCTCAAATGATGGCTGAATGGGGCTTTGTTAATTCACACTGCTCCACCTTCCCAGCCCTGGGACATTCAGCTGAGGTTGCAGGGAAGGCTAATGTCCACGCCCAGTTTTGTGGTGTGTGCCTGTTATTTGAAGCACTTCCATCACACTGGGTTGTCTGGGGCAGCTCTGGGCTATGGGGCTGGCGATGGGCAGGAGTGTTTCCTGTCCACCAGGATGGTGGCTGTGAGCAGACACCCCCCTTTTCTTGGGAAGTTGTGTTGTTTAGTGAATTTTCTCAGCCACTGGATTATTGCCTTTTGTCTCAGAGCTCTCTTAGTTCTGCTCTTGACTTGACGTGCCCAAATTGCAATTCTTTGAAGCTTTCTGTATTGGGCTTCTTAGAGTAATTGTTTTAGAAAAAGAAAAAAGGATTTAAAAAAAAAAAAAAAAAAACGGCCCTCCTCAGAGATCTAATGGGTTATTGAAATGCTAATAGACAAAGCAACCAGGGCCATTAAGGAAAGGTCCACAGGGCAGAGAGATCAGCTTTGCTTCGGGATTTGCATATGCGCCTCAAGGCCTGAGCTCCGCCCTTCCCCTTTCTGTGTTCACCAGAACTCCAAAAATCCTCTGCTTTTATTTTGGAGTTTTTCGTGTTGTTTTTTTTCTATGCCTGTCTCCTCTCTGCTGGGCTGGCTGCTCTCAGAGTCTCTGGTGTCTGGTCTCAGTCTATCTATGGTTGGAGTTTGAATCAGTAGAATGAGTTTCCGATAAGAGCAGCCACTGCAGTTCTCCCTTCTCCTTCCCGGAGCTGACAGCCCCTCCTCCCCCGGGACTGAGCCTGGCAGGGAGGGGCGCGGGTCCCCTGGCCGCAAAAACTTACAGATTTCGCTGATCTCAGCAGTTCCACGTTTTCATGAGTGTTGTATGAAGTATGCCCAAAGACAGATTGCTCTGTGGTGTCCAGTCCACGCAGTTCCTGGCTTTTTACCTCCTTTCCTGGAGGAGTAACTAAAACTTACAGCTCACCAGTCTGCCATCTTGCCCCGCCTCTCCTTTTTAATATTTAAAAATTAGCTATTTTCCTATTTTCAAAATCCCTAATATTTTTGCTTAGTTTGTACGTTACTGCATTGAGAGTGGCCTGATTAGCTTTACTTCTTTATTTTGACTTAAGATGTGGAAAGCGTTGATGTCTTTATATGAGGGTGGTTTGTATTGTCCTTTGGCAAACTCTTATCTCTGTTTATTACCGTTGGCACGTTATTGAGCACTTGGCATACAGTGTGTGTTGTGGGAGGCACCAGTATGTAGATTCTCGTCCTTGTGCTCAGTGATGTGGAAGCCTGTGGTAAGCCTTCAAATCAACTTTGTAGTTCATGATGTGGGTCACAGATGGAAATGTTAACAACGCAAAGTATTTGGTGGCTTCCTATTTTCATTAATTATTCTTGCTAACTAGGTGCTAAGCTAAAATTTTTAGTTGCTGAAAGAGTACTTGTGTTGTAAACATGTAAAATGCATTTTAAAACTTTAAAACTCATTATTTAAAAATCACACTCCTTCCAAAATATCAGTGTTTATCATTTAGAGTCAGAGGTAGGGTCTCTTTAGTGTCAGAGGTAAATAACAATGTAGAGTATACCATGAACAAGTGCGATCTATCCCAGAACTACAAGGTTGGTTTAATATCCCCAAGTCAATTGATACAATACACCATATTAATAGGATAAAGGACAAAAACCACATGATGATCTTAATAGACACAGAAAAAGCATTTGACAAAATCCAACACACATCCATGATAAAACTGCTCAACAAACTAGAAATAGAAAGGGACATCCTCAGCCTGATAAAGGACATTTACAAAAACCCACAGTTATAATACATAATGATGGAAGACTGAATGCTTTCCCACTAAGATTAGGAACAAGGCAAGGATATGTACTTTCATCACTTCCATTTGATTTTGTATTGGAGATTCCAGTTAGTAAAATAAGATAAATAAGCAAATTTTTAAAATTTTGAAGGTGTTTGTATTGTAAAGGAAGAAAAAGAGTCTTTATTCACAGATGACATGATCTTGTGTGTAGAAAATACAAAGGAATCCACAAAAAACTACTAGAACTAATCAGTGAATTTATTAGCAAGGTTGTAGACACAAGAACAACATACAAAAATCAGTTGAATTTTTATACAAAAGCAATAAACAATCTGGAAATGAAATTAAGAAAACAATTCCATTTCCAAAAGTATCAAAAAGAATAAAATTTGTAGGAATAAATTTAACAAAAGAAGTGCAGGACTTGTACACTGAAAATTCCAAAAGGTTGCTGAAATCAATTCTATGACTAAAGAAATTTAAAAAGATCTATGTAAATGGAGTGGCGTTTCATACCCCTGGATTGGAAGACTAAATATTGTCAGTATGCCAGTGTTCCTGAAATTGACTTTAAATTCCGTGCATTCCTTATCAAATTCTCTGGCAGGCTTTTGTTGTGGTTATTGTTAGAAATTGGACATCTAATTTAAAAATTTATGAAGACATGCAAAGACCTAGAATTCCCGAAACAGTTTTTAAAAAGGGCAAAATCAGGGGACTACTTGATTTCAAAAGTTATTATTAAGATGGTGTGGTATTGGCACAACAGAAAGCCTATTAGATTGATGGAACACAATTGAAAACCAGAAATAAATCCTGACATTTATGGTCATTTGATTTTTGACAAAGGTATCAAGACAATTCCATGGGGAAAGGATAGTCTTTTTAACAGATGGTGCAGGACAATTGGATGTTCATAAGCAAAAAAATGAACTTAGATCATGTCTTGGTTTCATAAAGCTGCCAGAATGCAATATACCAGAAATGGATTGGCTTTTCACAATGGGTATTGTTCTGGTTTGCTAATGCTGCCATGATGCAAAATATCAGAAATGGATTAGCTTTTATAAAGGGGGTTTATTTGGTTACAAAGTTACAGTCTGAAGGCCATGAAAATGTCCAAATGAAGGCATCAACATAAGTATACCTTCACTGAAGGAAGGCCTATGGTGTCTGAAAAACTTCTGTTAGCTGGGAAGGCACATGGCTGGTGTCTGCTGATCCCAGGTTGTGTTCCAGCTCCACTTTCAGCTCCTGTGCATTCTTCAAAGTGCCTCTCTTGGCTGCAGCAGCAAGCTCCTTCTGTCTGGGCTCTTATACGACTCCCGTGATTTAATTAAGACCCATGCTGAATGGGTGGGGCCACACCTCCATGGAAATAATCCAGTCATAGTTTTCACCTGCAGTTGGTTGGGTCACATCTCCATGGAAAACCCAATCCCAAGGTTCCAACGTTATCAAGACTAAATATGTCTGCTTCCACAAGATTGCATCAAAGAACATGGCATGTTGGCAGACGTAATACATCCGAACTGGCATAGGGATTTATTAGCTTACAGGTTTTCAATTCTAAGGCTATGAGAATGTTCAAATTAAGGCATCAACAAGACAATAATAGCAAGTGTTGGCGGGGATGTGGAGAAATTGGAACCCTTGTACACCACCAGTGGGAATGTAAAATGTGCAGCCTCTTTGGAAAACACATTTGGCAGTTCCTCAAATAGTTAGTTACCATATGACCTAGCAATTCCACTATTAGCTATGTGTCCAAGAATAATGGGAACATATGTTCACACAAGAATTTATACATGAATGTTGATAGCAACATTATTCATAAAAGCCAAAAGATGTAAACAGCCCAAATATTTACCAACTGATGAATGAATACATAAAATGTGGTGTATCAATATATTGGGATATTATTCAGTCATAAAAAGGAACAAAATATTGAAACATGCTACAATATGGATGAACCTTAAAAACGCTATGCTAAGTGAAAGAAGCCAGATGCAAAAGACCATGTATTGTATTTATATGAAATGTCCATAGAGACAGAAAATAGATCAGTGGTTGCTGTGGGCTGGGGGTAGGGGTAATAGAAGAGTGACTACTGATGGTAGGAGGTTTTTTTTTTGAGGGGAGGGGTGATCAAATCTTCTAAAATTATATAGCAATGACGGTTGCACATCTCAATGAATATACTAAAAACCATCAAATTATACACTTTAAAATGGGTGAATTGTGTGCCATGAAATTATATCTCAATAAAGCTGTTAAAAAAAGTGGATGATAGACCTAAATGTAAGAGCTAAAACCTCTAGAATAAGACATGAGAGAAAAATATCTTTGTGCCTTTGGTTTGAGCAAAGATTCTTAGACATGATGCCAAAAGCATGATCCATGAAAGAAAAAATTGATAAACTGGATTTCTTCAAAATTAAAAATGTTTCCACTTCTAAAGACAACGTTAAGAAGATGAAAAGATAAGCCACTTACCAAAAGAAAATTTGCAGTCATAATAGAGGATTTGTATCTAGAATGTATTAAAAACTTACAACTCAGTATTGACAACCAATTTTAAAAATGGACAAAATATTTGAATAGACTTTTTGTCTAAGAACATGTGATGATGGCTAATAATACATGGAAAAATGATTAACATCATTAGTCATTGGAGAAGTACAAATTAAACCCATGATGTGATAGCACTTCATACCCACCAGGATGGCTAAAATTAAAGAGAGATGATATCAAGTGATAGCAGCAATGCAGAGAAATTGGAACCCTGTGTGCATGCCTGTGGGAATGGAAAATGGTACCACTACTTTGGAAAACAGTTTGATAATTTCTTGAAAAGCTGAGCATAAGTTTACCATATTGTTCTAGTTTGCTAATGCTGCAGAATGCAAAACACCAGAGATGGATAGGCTTTTATAAAACGGGAGTTTATTTCGCTACACAGTTACAGTCTTAAGGCCACAAAGCATACAAGGTAACACCTCAGCAATCGGGTACCTTCACCGGAGGATGGCCAATGGCATCCGGAAAACCTCTGCTAGTTAGGAAGGCAGCTGGCATCTGCTCCAAAGCTCTGGCCTCAAAATGGCTTTCTCCCAGGACGTTCCTCTCTAGCAAGCTTGCTCCTCTTCAAAACATCACTCACAGCTGCACTCTGTTCCCTCTCTTTGAGTCAGCTCATTTATATAGCTCCACTGATCAAGGCCCACCCTGAATGGGTGGGGCCATGCCTCCATGGAAACATCTCATCAGAATCATCACCCACAGCTGAGTGGGGCACATTCCAAGCAAATCTAACCAGCACCAAAACTTCTGCCCCACAAGACTTCAAAGACAATGGCATTTGGGGGACACAATACATTCAAACTGGCACATTCCACCCCCTGGACCCCAAAATGACATTATCTTTCCAAATACAAAATACATTCATTCCATCACAATATCACAAAAACTTAAATCATTTCAATAACAAAAGTTAAGTACAAGATCCCATCAAAATCAATTATAGGCATGGCCAGTCCTAAGGCATAATTTTTCTTTAGCTGTGGATCTGTGAACTTAGAACAAGTTATGTGCTCCCAATATACAAAGGAGAGACATTCATAGGATAAACATTTCCATTGCCATAAGGAGAAACAGTAAGGAAAACAGGGTTAACAGGAGCAAAACAGTTCCTAAAACCCGCAGGACAAACTCCGTTAGATTTCAAAGTCTGAGAGTCATTTACAGAACAATGTTGCATCCTTGGGGCTTGAGAGAGCGGGAGTCTAACGCTTCCTAAGTGCCTTTGTGGCAGCCCTTTTCTCTCCAAATGCTTGGGTGAGTGCTCCAACATATCCACACACTGGGGAGACCACCTTCTCGGCCTCACCCTCCTCAAACATCGGGGCAGCTCCCGGATTCCCTTCCATCTCCGGGGCACACGCTCAACCCCTTCAGAACAGTGTGGTGGCAGCCAGGCTCTCCCCAATTCCCTGAGAATGTGCTCTGCCCTCTTTGGGACCTCAGATGGCAAAACTCTTCCAGAGCATTGAGGCGGAAAGCCCGCCCTCGACCTCCAGGGCAAACTCACCCTTTCCATGCACGTGGGCTGCTCCACTCTCCCAGCCCGAGACCTCTTGACTCCAGACCTCAACCTCCATGACTCTTTGAAGAGATTTTTCCTTTAATTTTTTCCTTGTCTGTCTCCTCCAGTACAGACTGGCAATGGCTCTATTGCATTTCTATTCATGGGAATCTCTCCAAAAGAAATGAAAATATGTTCACACAAAGACGTGTGTGAATGTTCATAGAAGCATTGTTGATAATATCCCAAAACTGGAAATAATCCAAATGTACATCAGCTGATGAATGGATAAACAAAATGTGGTCTGTTCACACAATGGAATACTTCTCGGCAATTTAAAGGAATGAACTACTGCTACATGCTCTTCAACATGATGAACTTCAGAAACATATGCTAAGTGAAAGAAGCCAGATGCAAGGCTGTGTATTATGAGCCCATTTATATGAAATGTCTAGAAAAGGCAAACTTACAGAGATAAAGCAGAACAGTGTTTGCCTAGGGCTGGGGATGGGAGTGGGGATTAAATATAAATGGATATGAGGGAACATTTTGGGTTGATGGAAATGTTCTAAAACTGGATTGTGGAAATGGTTACCGAAATAACTGAATTGTACAAGGGATGAATTTTATGCTATGCATATAATACCTCAATAAAGCTGTTATAAAATAACAGTAGAGAGGGGTTTATGCCAACTAAATACAACAAAGAAAAGAGTTGGATCATCAAGTGTGGGGTTCTTAGGAGCAAACGGCATTGAAGGTAGACTTTGAAGTCAGGGTAGAACTCACAAATAGTCCAATGTGGAGAATAGTATTAGTAATGGCCTGAAGGTTAGAAGCGTTTTTGTAGGATTTAGAGAATAATGAATGGATTCGTTGGTTGGAGCAGGGAGTTCTAGAAAGATAGTAGGAAATAAAATTTGGAAGGTAGGTAGGAACCAAAATTGAAAGACACCAAGTATTGTTCTAAGAGAGATTTGCTAGGAAACTATTACTTGATAACCTACTGTAATCAAACTTGGAAAGGGCTTAGGGTCTTGATGGGGATGCTTTGCACAGAATACATTTTTATTGTTTTTGTTACTTTGATGACTATGACATTTTTAGTCTGGGTGTTGAGAGAAGTGTGGCACTATTAAGAGAAATCGGGAATCTAAAGCAGAAAATGCTTTGGAAATGAATTCCAAATGTCGCCTGGGGCTTTACTGCTCTTTAAGATCCAGGCAAATTAGACAGAAACCCAACCATTCCCTAAAACCATGGAATGTGGAATTCCAATGCCCCTTCCAAGATTTCTGTAAATTCCCAAGGGACTAATGTTCTCATGACTGTCTTGGCTTATGGGCTCCAGCTTACTGCCTTTACCCTACAGCAGATGTGATATCAGCCCATTCTTCACTCTCTCCAAAAAATTCCATTCACGTAGACTATTTGAAGTGTAGATTTTACCAAAGATTTGTGGAGATGATGGAATTGGGTTCACACTTGCAGAAATGCAAACAACCCCAAATGAATAATAAACATCATTACTCTTAAAGTGTACTTCAGCTGGGGAGTTTTACTGTCTCTTTGGCTCACCAATTCTAGCCTTTTCCTGTCTTAGTGTCTTCTTCCTCTTACCTCTCCATTTTTCCCTTCTTCTTTTCACTCTTCCCTTTCAGGAGAAAAACAAATTACAAAGCATTTCCATTAAGAAGCTGCAAAAGCACCCATATCCTTGATTCATCACTTCATTCTAAGTAGCTCACTGAGATATGTCCCCAAAAGAGTGCCTTCTCTAAAAGGAGTTCTGGTGCCAGTTCTTAAGCTAAAATGCTCTTTATTCCACCTCTTTCCAGAAGGAAAGGTTATTCATTGAATTTGAGGCAGAGATGGAATATCCAGATGAAGAGATTTGGCAGATGGTTAAAGATTTGGTCTGAACCTCAGAAGAAAGATCAGGTTTGGGAGTCCAGTATGGGAAAAGAGAAACCAACAGTTATTAATTGCCCACTGGGTCTAGCCAGCTGCTTCACACATGTTATTTGATCCCAAAACCAGTCCTTTGAAAGAGGTATTATTACCATTCTACAATTAAAGAAACCAAAACTCAAAAAGTTTTGTCATCTGAAGTTTGTCCTAGGTCACGGAGCTGGTAGATGGCAACATCAGGATCAAATCCAGCGCTGTCTTAAGTCAAAGCCTTTGCTTGGATTCTGTGAGGGAGAGAGAGAGGGAATGAGAGAAAATGTAGAAAGAAGAGAAGACTAAGCTTTTGGAGACCTCCTTGGTTTATGGGTGGGTGGGTGGGGAGTGGAAAGTGTAGTAGAAGGAATAGCCATGGTCTGAGAGATAGGAAGAGAATCAGGGCTGTCTGGGGTTTTGGAAGCCAGGGGACAAAGAGAGCCTCAGGAATGAGTGTTGAATGAAATGTGAGAAAAGACTGTTGGCTTGGTGTTGCAGAGAACCATTTCAATAGAGTGATAGAAATCATGGTAAAGATTCAGGAACTGTTGGATGTGGGGTGGGAGGAGACAGAGGAGGAATGAGTGGGTGAGTGGGTGGATACTAGGGCATGCGGAGGGAACTTCTTTGTATTTGTTTTTTAAGTTGAGGAGACCAGAATGTGTAGAATGAGGCAAGTAAGAAGCCAGTGGAGAAGGAGGAATTGAAGTATTGAGAAAGAAGGATGATTCCTGATAAGGTCTCAAAGGTGGAGGCAGGTGGGAATGAGAACTCCGGTGAAGTTAACCTTGGAATGGGGAAAGAAGGAATACCTCTTTGAGACCGGAAGAAGGTATGGATGGAAATATAGGGAACATTTAAGGTGCTGAAATTTTCACAGTGGAGAAGAAGGGTGTTGAAGGAGCCCTACAAAGTAGAAGGATTGGAAGCATGCTAAAGAAAGAAGGGCAGGGTGTTGTGTTTGGAACTTGAGAATGTGGGAAGGGTTTGGGTCCATTGTTGTGTGCCTTGCTCTAAATACTGTAAAGCTACGGCTTTAAAACTGTATTGTTTTTTTAAAAAAAACAACAAACTATATTGTTTTATCTATGGAAATCACAAATCACAGTTGTCACAGATACCTCAAATTATCATTTACCTTCATCACTGCTTTCCTTTCTTCTGTATCTTATTATGTTGATAAAGAAATACATAAATTTCAGTATCACAGTTTAAAAATACATTTTAATCTTAAAAAAGCTATACTGTACTGGTTCAGAATAGAATAGAAAGTCCAAATCTAGGTATAGTTGGCCTGATAAAAAAAGAATTTCAAATTAGTGGGGGGAAGTGGCATCTTCAGTAAATGGTGTTAGTAAAACAGTCAAGCAGCAAAAAAAAAAAAAAAAAAAAAAAAAAAAAGGCAACATAATCTAGAAAGAGTAGGGAATGTTTTATGTTTATCAGTAAGGAAGTGGTTAATTAAATCAGGGTATTCAGTGGGAATATCGTGTAATAGCTAAGATTATGCACAGGCTCCGGAATAAAAATAACTGGATTTTGGGACTTGACACTGCCTCTTATTAGATCTGTGACCTTGGACAAATTTCTCAACCTCTCTGTGCATTAATTTCCTCTTCTGTAAAATAAAAAGCATATTAACCCCTATCTTGTAGGATTGTTGTGAGGAATAATCCATGCGGTGCTTTTTAGTGCAGTGCTGGTACAGAGTAAGCACTGCATAAAAGGTTATTATTATCATGCAGTCATTAAAAACAAAGAGGTTGATCCATAGCTACAGACATGGAAAGATGCCACAGTACATTAGATGGAAAAAAGCAGCTTGTAGATCAATATATGTAATATCCCATTTGATTTTAAAAATAAAAAGACAAAATAGGAAACCTGTATGTGTTTGTATATATATGTATAGAAAAATCTAGAGGACCACGAACCAATCTGTAAATAGTGGAGTTACCTCTCATGGATTAGGAGTTGGAGGATTATCATTTTTAAAATTACACACCTGGATTTATGGTTTCCTTTTTTTTTTATTACAAAGAGGATATAATATGCAAATTTAAAAATGAAAACACGAACAACAAAGGAAGCTTGAAAAAAAAGAGTTTGTTACTTTCTTTTTGTTTTGTGGACTGAAGTTTAAAGTATGTTGTTGAAATGTCATGTAGATCAAGATTTTTCAAATGTATGAAAACCTGATTCCCATAGCCAATTTTCATGTATTTTAACTTTGTATGAAGTTATTTTTAAATACAATTCCATTTTCTGCAACAATAGAGCATATAAGTCTATTAGTTCCAAAAGTAAATAGTTCAAGATTAGTATTTTTCCCTTATAGATAGGATATTTATTTATTTTACTATGACCTCAATAAGAAAAAACACACAAAAATAGAGGAGACTGATTACAGGCCCTGCAATAAAAATTCCCTATTAGCATGAGATAGTGGCTAAAATCCAAAGTATATTTTGCTTTATAACTTGCTATACACATATTATCAAAACTATTGTTTGCTCAACATTTTAGAGGTTCATGATTTTTTAAAAATAAAATATTAAGTTTCCATGGCTTCAAAAAGTTTACAATTTTTGGTTTGGAATTATGCTGTGACAGTACATAAATTACTGTTACTTAGAGGCCTAAACAGTTATTTTTATCCTAACCCCTATTTCTGCAGTCAGGTCTATTTCAGTAGTTTCAGATTGAGAAGAAAATTTGCTTTAAAATTAGAATTTTTGCTTGTTAACATGTAAGGTGCCCATCAATTTAGAGTTGTGGAAAAATGGGAAATTGGTTTAATTATCCTTTATTTCATGGTGGTTGGTGGCAAATGTCAGCATTTCTTGTTGGGGCAGACATAAATTAGACCAATATTTAACTACACTGTGGCATTAGGAATATGCTCCAAAAGCATAAATTCCAAATTATTGGATAAATTATTTAAGATAGTGAATTCTAAATGAGATTTTTCTTTGTGTTCACATGATAAGGAACAAATAATTGTATTTTTCTTTATGGACAGTTGAAATCAATTTATTGTATTGGGGCCCTTGGTTCAAAAGCTGCTACTGATAGGACAGGGTTCCCTCAGCATGATACAGGTTCCCTTGGGACTGCCACGAGTTTCTTGTAGAGCCAAAAGGTGTTGCTAGTGGCTGAGATAAAGTTGGGTGTTAAGGAGCAGTGTCTGGAGCTCCATGGTCCAATCTGGTGGCCACTGGCCACACATGGCTGCAGAGCATTTGAAGTGTAGCTGGTCCAAACAGAGATGTACTCTAAGTAGAAAAGATGAGCCAGGATTTGAAGACTCAGTACCCAAAAAAAAAAGACTATAAATAGCTCTTTAATAATTTTTAAAATATTGTTTACATTTGAAAGATGGTATTTTGGATATAGTGGGTAAAATAAAATATATTTAAATTAAATAAATTTTGCCTGTTTCTTTTCACTTGAAGATGCAACTGTTAGAAAATTTACAGTTACATGTGTGGCTTGCATTTGTGGTTTGCATTGTATTTTTTATTGAACAGCACTGACTGGAGGACCAGTACTCATAGCCAGTGTGATGCCCACAGCTTTTTTTTTTTAGTATCCCTTTTATGAATATATAGTGTCCTTCTTTGTCTCTTTTAATTGTATTAAATTTGAAGTCTAATTTGTCTGCTACTAATATAGCTATCCCTGTTCTTTTCTGGTTGTTGTTTGACTGAAATATCTTTTTCCAACCTTTCACTTTCAAACTATTTTTTTCCTTGTGTCTAAAGTGAGTCTTGTAAACAGCATATAGATGGGTCCTGTTTTCTAAACCATTCTGCCAGTCTGTGTCTTATTGGCGAGTTTAATCCATTCACATTTAATGTTATTACTGTAAGGGCAGTACTTTCTTCAGCCATTTTGTCTTTTGGATTTTATATGTCATATCTTATTTTTTCCTTTCTCTCCTTTTACCATTCCTGGTAGTCTCCATTTCTATACTCTTCTCCAAACCTGTTTCTCCTATTTTTTCCTGTCATCCTGTAGTACTCCCTTCAGTATTTCTTGTAGAGCAGGTCTCTTATTTACAAACTCTCTCAGTATCTGTTTTTCTGAAAATATTTCAAACTTTCCTTCATTTTAGAAGGACAGTTTTGCCGGATATAGAATTCTTGGTTGGCAATTTTAGTCTTTCAGTATTTTAAATATATCATACCACTGCCTTCTCACCTCCATGGTTTCTGTGGACAAATCCATACATAGTCTTACTGAGCTTCCCTTGTATGTGGTGGATTGCTTTTCTCTTGATGTTATCAGAGTTCTCTCTTTGTCTTTGACATTGGATAAACTGATAAGTAAGTATCTTGGAGTAGGTCTATTCGGTTCTTTTCTGTTTGGGTTACACTGCACTTCTTGAATCTGTAATTTTGTGTCTTTCATAAGAGTTGGGAAATTTTCAGTGATTATTTCCTCCATCATTCTCCCCCCCCCCCCCCATCATTCTTTCTATCCCCTTTCCCTTCTCTTCTCCTTCTGGGACACCCATAACACCTATATTCCTTGGCTTCGTGTTGTCACTCAGTTCCCTGAGACCCTGCTTGTATTTTTCCATTCTTTTCCCTATCTGTTCTTTTGTGTGTATGATTTCAGATATCCTGTCTCCTAGTTCACTGATCCTTTCTTCTCCCTCTTCAAGTCTGCTGTTGTATGTCTCCATTATGTTTTTCATCTCTTGTGCCTTTCATTCCCATAAATTGTCATGTTTTTTCAAGCTTACAAATTCTTCACCCAGTGTCTTCTTTATATCCTTCATCTCTTTTGTCACGTTTTCCTCCAGCTCGTTGATTTGATTTAGAAGATTTGTTTGAACATCTTTAATTTGTTGTTTCAACTCCTGTATTTCAGTTGAAGTGTTAGCTTGTTCCTTTGTCCACATTTTCAGGTTTCCTAGTATGGCTCATGATTTTTCGCTGTATGGGCATCTGATTTTCTTGAGTAGTTTATCCTGGAGCTTGTTTTCACTCTTTTACCTAGGGTTTCCTTGTTGGCTGGCTTTAATCTCTATCTGTTCTTTGACATTCAGTTCAACTTATTCCAGACCCCTTTTATAGCTTCTGTTGCTGAGAATTTTTCAGCTCTTGTATTTCTGGTTCCCTTTAGCTTCTTAAATGTTGTACCACAAAGAAATTTAGCTAAAATTAGTGGAATTGAACAGGTATCAAATTTAATAGCCTAAAACTGTAGCTAAAGACATCTAAGGCAAGTTGGTGACAGTCTTGTTCATTTAAGATGATGCAGATGCCAAATCTGATTAATTTTGGGAAAGAAACAGTGGATGGACTTTTTTTTTTTTTTTTTTAGTGATGGGAAGAGTGAGGGTGAGAGAGTCAGGTCTTGAATTGTCTGGATAAGCTGTTTACATAAACTGACTTTATTGGCTATATGGCAACTCTTATATTTTTGGTTTATAAATAAATACCTGACATTTTGAAATGACATTTTTTTAAATGTAATTTTATTGAGATATATTCACAACCCATACAATCCATCCAAAGTATGCAATCAGTGGTTCACAGTATCATCATATAGTTGTGCATTCAACACCATGATCAATTTTAGAACATTTGCATTACTCTGGAAAAAGAAATAAAAAGAAAAAAGAAAGCCCCAAACATTCCATACCCCTTATGCATACCCGACTTACTGACTTCTAGTATTATACTCTACCCAATTTTAAGACATACCATAAAGGTAGGTTACCTAAGACAGTGTAGTATTGTCAGAGATAGATATATAGATCAGTGGAACAAAGTAAAACATCCAGAAGTAGATCTATACAAACATGGGAAACCGACTTTTCTTTCTTTTTTTTTTTTTTTTTTTTGCTATATACCTATACAATCATTATCAAAGATCAGGGCTACTGGATTACAGCTCAGCAATTTCTGATGTTTCCTTCTAGCTATTCTAATACACTAGAAACTAAAAAGAAATATCTATATAATGAGTCAATAGCCATAATTTGTTAAATCCTAATGAAATGACATTTTGATTTCTAATTATTATTGATGTTGGTGTAGTTGGGTTGATTTTGGAATTAGGGTTTTCTTCACCTTGGTTAGAAAAACATGGTGGTGTTACCTCCCTGAAATCAAATAAGATAATTTATTTATTAAATTTTAGCTTTTTAAAAAATGTTTTTTATAAAGAGGTGTTAAATTTTTTTGGAGTAGTATGCCAAATCTTTAAGATTTTCTTCATGAAAGGAATTTTATTTTTCTCCTGATTCTAAAAACAATAGATATGCCACTAACTGTATTTTAAAATGATTGTGTCATGTAAATTTCACCTCAAAAAACTGTAAGAATTCATTGTAAAAACTAAAGCAATAAGGAAAAAAAAAAAACCCAAAAAGATGACAGTAAAAATGACCGTAAAATCCCACTACACAAAGGACACCACTGTTAACATTTTGGTGACTGTTAATTAACTCTCTAGTCATATATACTCATATGCTATTACTTAAATGGGAATACTGTACCTGCTCATTTGTAACTTGAATTTTTTTTTCTCAGTAAATGCCTTTGACATCTTTCCACATCAATAAATGTAGAATTATATCTACATTTTTGATGGTTGCATAGAATTCCATTGATAGATTTCGTAAAATAGTTTCTCCAACAACGGGCATTTATACAAAGTGCTTTTAGTAAGATCTTAAAACAACAATTATGTGTGGTCAGGTTCCACACTGGCATCTTGGCCATGTGGAACAAAGCAGAGGTGTGCTTCCATGTCTTGGTCAACATGTTAGGACCTTGAGAGAAACCTGTGTGGTTTCCAGAAATTGGAATTGTTTATTTCATAAATATTTAATTGATTTTCATAATCTATCTTACTGAGATTCAGAGTTAGTATCAGGTTTTGCCTTATGTTATTGTAATTATTTCTTTCTGGTGGTGCTTTGGAAAGTTGTGCAATAATTGTGTATGTGGTGAAAACAGTTGCATGTTCCAGATTTTTTATGTGGGTCCGGAGGTCTTTTGCCTTTGAGAAAATAAGAAGTCAGGCAGTGCATTCCATGTATTTTATCTTGTTTTCATTGTACATATATTTTTTTTGGACAGAGAAGGTATACACTAAACTTACTGAATTTATTTTTTCTTCCATTAGACTTGTAAAACAAAATATTTAAAACTGATGTGGATAACAAAACTCAAAAAAATTCTTGAGACTACAGTGTCTTCAATTTACAATTCCTGTTTGCTTTGGCCAGAAAGAAAAAAACCCTTAGCTTTATGTGGTTGAACAGTCTATCATTAAATGCATTGTCCTTCTTTTTCCTATTACAGTGCAGGGAAAGGAAAAGTCAGATAATGTTCATGTTATAAAGGACTCCAAACACTTGGCTTCTCTTCCACAGTGTGTGTGAGTGTGTGTGTATGTATAGAGATAGAGAGGGTGTTGATTTCCATTTTCTCCCTCTCACACTGTTATTTCCTCTCTCAGATGCTGTATAGTTTATGGCAAGGGATTTGGAGGTGGCCAGACCTGGGTTCAAACCTTGCATCTGCTATTTCTTAACTGTGGGACTTTGTGCAAGTCACTGAACTTTTCCTAATCTTTGTTTCCTCAGCTGAAAAGTGGACACAAGAAAACCTGTCTTACAGGTGATATTTAAGAGAGATAATTTTGGCAAAATTCTGTTTCTTGCTTATAATAGTGCTTGAAAATCGAGCTAAAATTCAAGTGACCACAACATAATCTGACTTATGCTAGATTCCTCCTACCCATGATTTTTTATTTGAAGTGAAATTCACATGACAAAATCAATCATTTTAAAGTGAACAGTTCAGTGACATTTAGACATTTACAGTGTTGTGCAACTACATACTCCATCTAGTTCCAAAATGTTTTCAGCACCGCAAAATAAATCCTCATACCCATTAAGCCATTATTGCTCATTCCTCCACATCCCACCCCCACCCGTGCAACCACCAATTTGTTCTCTATATTGATGAATTTCCATATTCTGAGTGTTTCATATAAATGGAATCATATGTTGTGTCTGGATTCTTTTACTTAGCATAATGTTTTCCAGGTTCGTCAACACTGTAGTGCGTATCAGAACTTCATTCCTTTTAATGGATATATAATTTTCCATTGTATGGATAGAACCACATTTTGTTTATCCATTCATCTGTTGATGGACATCTGGGTTGTTTCCACCTCTTGGCTATTGTGAATAATGCTACTATGAATCCATATGAGAGTAATGTTTGTTATTTCATTGTATTTTATTTTTTACAGTTATTTTAGAAGAACCGTTGAAGGAGCATGGGCAACCTCTGGGGCCAGGAAAGCTCTGGCCTTTGCTGACTGCATACTATAAAATATGTTGCAAAAAAAAAAAAGGTTTGGTTAAAATGAAGTCTGTACTTTGGGTTTTCTGTTGCAACACCGTCATTCTCACCTGCTGTGTATTTGTTGAGGAAACCAGGTCATTTGTCTGGTGTAGTTTTTCAGTCTGAAGTTTGCTGATTTCGTCTGTGAGCTGTCATTCATCATGTTCTTCTCTTCTCTGTATTTCCTATAAATTGGTTGTTGGATCCCACAACTTGATCAAATTCATCTTCTTCAAATTTAATTAGTTTGTCAATTAATTAATTTGGCAAGACTACTTTGTTGTGTTCTATATCAGTAGGCACATGTCTGATTGTCTTTTTTTTGGCTTTTGTTTTTGGTGATTGATGATTCATTTATTAAGAGTTGTAAAACAATGATATTCTATCATTCCTTCTTTGTTTATTAGCTGGAATATTTCTGTAAAGAGAAACTGTCCTCATTGATTAATTGGTCATTCACCCAGAGGTACTGTTCTTACAGGGAAGGCAAGATAAGTGCTTGATACTTTCCCTTTATTTGCCAGTCTTCAAAATAATGAATTGGTGCACTAGCATCATCCCATGGTAACCACTTTTTTCTTTTTTGAAATATTATGAACCATGGACCTAGACACACTTAATGTATTTCAATCCTTGAAATTATTATCCTGGCTGAAGCTGCATGTGTCCCATTTTGGTCAGTGGGAACCTTTTCAAGTTGGTTCTTAAGTCCCTTTGACTTAAAAGTCATCGATAAAAAGTCATTGCTAGCTTCCTTGTTACCTGGTACGACATGATGTTCGGGGCTCATCTTGTACATTTCCTGCCCCATACCTGGAATGCGTCATTCAAAGAGCCCTGTCTCCTTTTAGTGGGAAATGGCACTTGGAGACCACGGTCTGGTGCTAGAGGCGTGCACTGCCACTCCATTGGTCGTTGTTTCTATGTCTTTTCACCCAGAACGAGGAAGTATTGTTTGATTGTAAAGATAAAATCCATCATGAGTTTTTATTGATATTTCTAATTCAAATTCAGGACTACATGGTTTTTTCTTAACCTCAGCTTTCTTTAACTTTCTCCCAGGTGAGAATCTCTGATTCTCAGTGACACCAAGAATGATGAAATTTAAATGTCACATAATTACTTGTTTGCTTTATATAATATTCTCATAATGATAATACCAATTCTAAATAATATGATGACTGTAAACAATTTGTTATATATATATATATTGCAATTTTAGTAATTTGGAATTGTTTCTTTCTGTGTGATTATGCTATTTTACTTTTTTTAGGAATTATTACAAATTTTAATTTTATGATTATGTAAAACGTTTGTATGGTTCCAGTGCTAACTATACACAGCAATGCATATTCAAAGAAATCTAGCCTTCTAGCTTGTTTCCTTCCTTCCCCTTTAGGTAACCATTTTTTTAAATTATGTTTTTTCTTTATATTTTTTTAAAAAATTCGTGAATGTGTGTATATATCATACCCAATCTTCTTTACACACATGGCAGCATACTATAAGTTAAGCCCGTTTATATTTATTGATATCATTGATAAGCTTAGCTTAGGTTTGGTCATATGCTTTGTTATATTTATATGTAGATAAATATACACATATAATTTTATATAGTGTTTCACTATGCAGTATGTTTTGTTTGCTCTTTTTTTGGAAGTATACTTTTTGTTTTTTAGGAAAGGTTGTGTTTTTCCTAATGATAATCTTTGTTTAATCTTTTATACTACTGTTAGTTCCTTTTTTTAATTAATGTCGATTAGTTTCTTTCCATGGACATATTGTAATAGCTAGTCATATCTTCATTCACCTCTTCTCTTCTCCAGCACTTGATTTGGAGTAAATCCTTTTACTCCCACTTAATACCTGTAGTCAGTCAGCAAACTTATTCTGTTTGTTTCTGTGCTCCCTCATTCTTATCTCATTTTTGAGTTGCACTGTATTTCCATTGTCAGAACAATGTCATTAAACTATGTGCTTTCCCCTGTGATCATCATTTAGTCTTAGCTCAATTTACTGTTCTATTTAGTTCCAGGTAATGTTCTCCACTAGTCTATGTGGTGGGGTCTCAATCAGTCGTGTTGGGTCTGAAGCTCATTCTCTGGTAGACCCCTCAGGATGAGCTCAGGAATTTGCTTTCCTTGAGTATCTTTTGTTTCTCTGTTGTCTTCAGGCATAAAATGTTTCTATTGAAAAGTCTGAGGACATTGTGATTTTTCCCATGTTGCCTGGATGCCTTTTTTCTTTCAAGTTCAATAGTTTAACTGAACTTGTCTTAGTGTTGGTCATTCTGAGCCATTCCTTATGTTTTAAATATAATTTTGGAGATCTGTATATGATGTGTCTTCTTAAAGCTGCAGAGAATTCTGAATGGGTGTTCTGGTTAAGCAATTACAGCTAATGGATAATGGAAAACCTTCTTTTTGTTTACTAGTGATAATAGGCAATAAAGTGTTTGAGCAGCGTTCTTTTTTCCCCACTACCTCTGATTTTGGGAGTACTGTTCATGCTGTTAAAAAGTAAAATATATGTGTTCAAGTTGACAAAAACGCTTCTTTTCTGGGGATTATTTATGTTTGGTGTTAGTATCTCTTGCTGTGGTATCTGTACCTAACTGTGTCCTAGTTTGACCCTCTAGAAAGCCTGAACAAATAGACAAAAGCTTTATTCAGTCTGCAAGTGGTTAATTTGCTCTTTTGCATTAGTGTGAGGACATATTGTTAGAGGGGTCCATTTCAAAGAAAGAAAAAAGTAAAATTTTGGTTGTCTTAAATTTATTTTAACTGATGAGGGTTTTAGAAGCTTATTTTATTTTGATATATGCAGTCCTGCTTTTAAAGAATCTCCCATTTAATAGCCAAAAGTTTAGAAATGAACAGTGTCAAAGAATTATTACTCTAGTGATTGAGTAGAGGTTCAGGTCGGAACACTTCTGTGTCACCTAGGCGGTCATTTCCAGTTACAAGTATACAGCTGTCTCCAATACTTTATTCAGTCTGTTTTCTGAAAAGTTGCCTACATTGAATTTTTATAAATGTTATATCTGTATTTTAAGTGCACCAAGGGAGATCAGCTGTTTGCATTGAGTCTTCTACTGAAATGAAAAATCCTTTATCTGTGATTTATTGAGACTAATTCTAGATTTTTGTTTAACTGTGCTCTTGATTTTTTAATGCAAGGCAAAATTATAATTAACTCTACACAGCGTTCTTGATCATTTCTTTTAATATTATGGAAAAAAGGACATTTCCAATAGAACCTGTCAGCTTCTATAACCCTTTAGCCCCCAAGTCATGAGTGTTGTTCTCCTGCTGAGCTCAGTTACTATCACCTGTGTGCCAATAATCTGTGGCTTTCCCTGCCCTCATATCCCTCACCTGCCTTCCCACAGGTGCTGGAAACTCATTGTGTTCCACACTGAACTCATCCTGTCAACTCCTGACACCAAACCTGCATCTCTCCATTCTTTACTCATGATTTAGGCAAGCCATCCATCAATGGAAAAATCTTTAGCATTTCTAATTTCACCTAATGCATAATAAATATATAATCCCCAGTGTATAGAAAATATCTTTTATGAAGGTTCAACGTTAGATGACTGTTAAATTATTTGAGACTGCTGCTTCTATTTAAGGCAATTAGGCACCTACCCTCTCTATAAATCATGCAGTTGGAAAATAGGGCTAGCAAATGCTAGACATACATAATTGATAATTAAACTTTCTAAGTGACAATTTGCACTGTTGTTTCCCTACAGATGACTGGTCTTTCTGTTTGTAAGTTTCGATGGGTAACTTTCAAGAGTTCCTCAGTGATTGCTTTGATTTTGGCTGCTGTTACTCTCACATAATCTGTTTTCCTGCTTGTTGTTTAATTCAAGAATTTCCTCACTCTGTGGTGAGTGATTTTGTCCACATTTTTAAATAGATTTTTCTAGATTAAAGCTCCATATATAAAATATCCAAAAATGTTTTTCTGTTAGAATTTTCTTTTCTGTCTTCCTTCCTATTGCTTTTTCCAGGCTGAAAGTGCTGGATCCTGTTTTCTTGAGTTTGCGCTAAATCAAAAGTTGTATAACACATAAACTAGATATTTGCCTTTTTGAAAGTTCTTTATATTAATTTGATAATTGGAGGTATATGAGTGTATTATATTATGGTTTGAGTCCTTCTTTTTGGACAGCTTACCTTTATGGGAGAATGGGATTGTAGAAATTTGGGGTAAGAGGCATTTGTTTAATCACAAAAGTAGAAATGTCTTCCCACATGGAATTCGCAGTGTTACCTGTCTCCCTTCATGACTTATTGGCACCGTCACATCCTGGCATAGATCCTTGGTCTGCCTAGATGAAGTTGATGGGCATTTTGACCCCTAACCACTAATTTCATCTTATTATAAATAAATAAAATTTCATTTTATTGTTGAAAATATGCCTGCCTCCTGGGAAAAGGGGTCCTGTGGTGACTGATGTCCCTGCGACCCTGGCCATTAGTGCTGTTAATGAATTTGAGGCTGAGGTCATGGAAGGCTGTATGTGTGTGTGTCCGTGTGTATCTTTTCATAGTACTAAACCATCCCTTATTAAACTCTGTGGTCTGTGCGGTGACTGGTAGGTAAAGTTAGGGATGGCTGTATTATTTACATCTGTATTGTCCTATGAAACAATCATTTGTATGTTGTAACAAGTAAAGGTGTGAAGAGACTTCATTGTGGAGGGTTATGGAGGTATAGATGTAGTGACAGGTGGGTCCTGAGACTTCTGTGTAAAGGTGTGAGCTGGTTTATGAAAATCTAAGTAAAGAAATGTGTGTGTGTTTATATACATGCTAATATCTATAGTTAAGATTCCCAAATACGTGTCATAACTACTTCAAATTTAAGAAAAAACCAGTAACAAAATACTGATATATATTAGTATGTAATGATATATATTCATATATTAATGAATATATATGTTCATTAAAATGTATTGTGGGGCCTGCTGGTCTTTGGGCTGATGGTATTATAGATGGAGTATGATCAAGATTCAATTAAAGAATGTTAAAAGGAAAGCAACTATCTGTTTTACATACGGTTTTGCTCATTTTGTGATATTGTCCCAAATCAGGAAAAGAATAGATTCATGGGGTTAGAAATTGCTCTAATTATTTCTTTGAAGGTTGAAATTTTTAAAAATCAGCTTTTTTTCTTAGTTCAGTCTGGCTGGTTTCTGTTTGTTTGATTTTTGCTGTTTGTCCCTCTCTAGGTAGCTATTTTGCCAGCCACTTCATCATGGGCGGAGAGAAGTTTGATTCAACTCATCCTGAAGGTTACCTGTTTGGAGAGAACAGCGATCTGAACTTTCTCGGAAATAGACCAGTAGTGGTATGGTTGTCATCAGTTTACTTCCATGTGGAGCTTAAGTGGCCAGTTCAAACATTCTGATAAAAATAAGGTTGCAGTTTCTTGTTCAGCAGTGTTCGCAGCTTGGTCTGAGTTGAGAGGGACCTTAGCAGTTCAGACCACAGCCTCTTTGGTCACACTGGGTCCTCATGCACTAGACTCGGCCTGAGGGTTAGGAGGAGTCTCACAAAATTAAGCCTTCCTGAGGATTCAGATCTCTGCCCGAATGTTACCTCCTCAGGGAAACCTTTCCTAAACCCGCCAGCCCTTATCTTGCTTTGTTTTCCTTCTTCATAGCACTTAATGCCAAGTAAGTTTTTATTTGTCTCTTCCTCTATTTATTATCTGTTTTTCCCTTTAGAATGTAAATTTCATAGGTCAGGGATTATTTTTACTGCTGTATCCCAGCATCTAGAACAAAGCCTGGAACATAATAATAAGCCCTTAATAAATATTTTTAGAATGAATAATTTAAAAAGTTTCCTTTGATGTCTGAGTTGCTAGTAGAATACTTACCTCTCAGCTGTTTGTTCAACTGATCCCACACACTTTTATTGAGCACCTTCTCTGCACCCAGCATGAAGCTTTGTAATAATGTCTGCCGTGTGGCTGTTGAGCGGCCACTGTGTGCTAAGGAAGGGCCTGGAGACTTCTCATCCATTATTCCTAATCCTAAGGGAGACCTGCCCCACAGAGGATCTGTTATCACTCCCATTTTATTAATGAGAGGACTAAGGGTCAGGAAGATGAATAATTATAATAATAGCTAACATTTATGAAGTGCATACAGTGTTTCAGTAACTTTTCCAAGTGTTGTATATAAAATGTGCCCCAAGTCACATAACTAATCTATCTGGCTACACATTGGTAATCTTTCCACTGCTTCTCACTGCCTCGAAATATACTGCCTTCCTCAAGAAACTCCCAGTTTAGTTGGGCAGACAAAACATCTAGGCAGGAAACATTTAAATGACATTACAAGATCAGAAGGAATTCTGAAGGGATTGGGCATAGGAGTAGGGGATAGGAAATGTGACTGGCTGCAGTGCTGGTGCTGGGGAGAGGTGGGAAAAGCAGGTGTGGAGCGGAGCTGGGAGGAGTGATCAGCTTTGGACAGATGGGGGAAAGTGACTTTCCAGGAGTGAGGCACTGAAAGTAAAGGCCTGAAGGCATTTAGGTTTTTGTGGAATTGGCAAAGATTTACTGAGCAGCCTACTGTGTGCCAGGCACCTTGTTAAGCACTGGGGATACAAAGTTGAAATCAGCATGGTTTGTTCTTCCCTGTAACAGTAAGGAAACCAGTCTGGCAGGACTGGACATTTTCTAAAGGTAAAAAAAAAAAATCAAGATTGGAAAAGTAGGTGGGACTTTATTCCTGGTGGCCTTGACAGGTTTTTGACCCTCTATTGTAGGCTGTGGGGAATATTTAAGATTTTTAGGTAAATGAGTGACCTGGGGAAATTGTGCTTTTTGGGGAAGATCAATTTGGTGATGATGTTCCATTTTGAGCTTTGATTTTTTTTCCATCAGATTTTTTTTTTTTTCATTTTCTAAATTGTGTAAAATATAAAAATAACTTTGTTCCAGTTTGCTAATGCTGCCGGAATGCAAAACACTAGAAATGGATTGGCTTTTATAAAGGGGGTTTATTTGGTTACACAGTTATAGTCTTAAGGCCATAAAGTGTCCAAGGTAATACATGAACTACCTTCACTGGAGGATGGCCAGTGGCGTCCAGAAAACCTCTGTTAGCTGGGAAGGCACGTGGCTAGCATCTGCTCCAAGTTCTGGTTTCAAAATGGCTTTCTCCCAAGACGTTCCTCTCTAGGCCACAGCACCTCTTCAAAATGTCACTCTCAGTTGCTCTTGGGGTGTTTGTCCTCTCTTAGCTTCTCCAGAGCAAGAGTCTGCTTTCAACAGCCATCTTTAAACTGTCTGCAGCTACTCTTTCAGCTTCTGTGCATTCTTCAAAGTGTCCCTCTTGGTTGTAGCAAGCTTGCTCCTTCTGTCTGAGCTTATATAGGACTCCAGTGAACTAATCAAGGCCCATGCTGAATGGACAGGGCCACACCTCCATGGAAATTATCTAATCAGAGTTATCACCTACAGTTGGGTGAGTTGCATCTCCATGGAAAAACCCAAAGACTTAGAATCTAATCAACACTAATAACGTCTGCCCCCACAAGATTACATCAAAGAACATGGTGTTTTGGGGGGCATAATATATCCAAACCAGCACAAACATAAAAGCCATTTTAACCATTTTTTAGGGAACTATTCTGTGACATAAAGTGTACCTTTCACTTCTATTTCCAGAATATTTTCATCATTCCAAACAGAAACTCATACCTTAAGCAATAATTCCCCATTCTCCCCCCACTCCTGGTAACTACTATTCTGTTTTCTATCTCTATGAATTTGCTTGTTCTAAGTATTTCATTTAAGAGAAATCATACAATATTTGTCCTTTTGTGTCTGGCTTATTTCACTCAACATGGTGTCTTCAAGCTCTTCAAGCTCTACTATGTTGTAGCATGGATGAACACTTCACTTCTTTCTTTTTTTTTATTTAATCGTATTTTTTATTTTAGAGTATAACATAGTCATAGAAGTGATAACTTTCCAAGTGCAATTTAACAAGTAGTATGTTATGGGTTACAGTTTCACAGTTTCAGTTATTTCCTTATTGTGAAATGTAACATAGATACAAAAAGATAATATCTTTCAAAGTATGATTTAACAAGTAGTTATACAGGAAATTTCCAAAAATATTGTGAGTTACAGCACCATAGTTTAAGTTATTTCCTTGTTGTGAAATATAACATATATACAAAATGTTGATAGTTTTCAAATTACAATTTAACAAGTAGCTATAGAACAGATTTCAAAGGGTGCTATGGGTTATACAGTTCCACCATTTCAATTCCTTCTTTCTAGTTACTCTAATACCCTAGCAACTAAGAAAAAGAAAATTATATAGCAATTCAGTATTCATCATCCTTTGTTGAATTCCATCTTGTCAGTTGCTACCCCTTCCTCTGGTTTTAATCACTTTCTGAACTTCGGGATTGTCTAGGCAGTCACCACCTTAACTTGTTCATGTTGAAAAGGGGTGTTGACTTTATGCAAAAAGCAGGCGCATCTGTTTGATGTTCTTGAAGAGGCTATTGCCTCTGGGTTTGGGGACTTAGCTGTCTTAGGAGTTCTCTGAAGGATTTAAGTTTCTAAAGAATAAATTTATCGAGTGAAACTTTTAAAGAGTCTCATTCACTTCTTCTTATGGCTAAATATTATTCCCTTGTGTGGATAGACCACATTTTGTTTACCTATTTATCTGTTGATGCACACTTGGGTTAGTTCTATCTTTTGGGCTATTGTGAATAATGCAGCAGTGAATATTGACATAGATACAAAAAGATACTATCTGTCTGAGTCCCTGCTTTCAATTTTTTGGGGTAGATATTTCAGAGTAAAATTGCTGGGTCATATGGTAATTCTATGTTTAACTTTTTGAGGAACTGCCAAACTGTTTTCCATAGGAGCTGCACCATTTTATATCCCATGAAAATGTATCTAGGTTCCTGTTTCTCTGCATCCTTGCCAACTAGTTATCCATCCAATGGTGTGAAGTGGTATCTCATTGTAGTTTTAATTTGCATTCCTCTAATGGCTTATGATGTTGAAAATCTTTTCATATGCTTATTAGCCATTTGTGTATCTTTGGAGAAATGTATTTGACTCTTTGACTCATTTTTAAGTTGGGTTTTTGTCTTTTTGTTGTTGAGTTGTAGGAGTTCTTATATATTCTGGATGTTAAACCCTTATCAGATATATGGTTTCCAGATATTTTCTCCCATTGTGTAGGTAGTCTTTCCACTTTCTTCGTCTTCTTTTTTGTTTTTTAACTTTTTATTTTGAAAAAAGTTCAGACTTACAGGACAGTTGCAAAAATAATACAAATCACACACAGAGAACTCCACCATACCCCCAATCCCTCGCAGATACCAGACCTACTGATTTTAATGTTTTGCTGCCTTTGCCCTTCATTGCTTCCTTCTTCCCTCCCTTCCTTCCTTCCTTCATTCCTTCTGTTCTCCCATCCATCCATCCATATATCTTTTCTTTCTTTCTTTCTTTCTTTCTATTGTCTGAACATTTGAGAACATGTTGAACACATCATATTCTTTGAACACGTACTTCCATGTACATTTCCTATGAACAAGGCTATTCATTTATGTAACCATCAAAGTGCAGTTATCAAGTTCAAGAAATTTAACATTGATTGAACCTTTTATCAATTTACAATATCCTTCTTTTTCTCTTGTAATCTTTTTTGACTTAAACTTTATTTTGTCTGACAATAATATAGCCACTTTGGCTCTCTTTTGGTTATTGTTTACTTGGAATATCTTTTTTCACTCTTTTACTTTCAACTCTTTGTGTCTTTGTACCTAAAATGAGTCTCTTTTAGACAGCATGTAGATGAATCATGCTTTTTCATCCTATCCGCCAATCTTGGCCTTTTAATCGGAGATTTTAATCCTTTGACATTTAAAGTAATAACTGAGAAGGAGGGATTTATTTCTGCCATTTAGCTATTTGTATATTTATATATATATATATATATATTTTGTTTTTCAGTTACTCCATTACTGCCCCTTTTTTTTTTTTTTTTGATATTTAGTTGCTTTTTTGAAGTGTACCATTTTGATTCCCTTCTTCTTTTCTTTTGTCTGTATTTTTTTAGTTATTTTCTTAGTGGTTACCCTTGTAATTGCATTTAACATCCTAAACTAATATCAACCTAGTTGGACCTGTACCAACCTAGTTTTAGTAGTATTCAAACTCTCTCTATTCCTATTCCTATGTATCTCTGTACTTCCCCCTTTATATTGTTATTGTCATAGAGTATCTTTATACATGGTATGCGCATTAAGTTCATTGATCCTGTTCAAATTGCTATTGAGTCCCTTGAGTTTTTCATTTCAATTACTGTACTTTGCAGCTCTAAAATTTCTGTTTGGTTCCTTTTTATAATTTTCGTCTCTATTTTGTTCAGATATTGTTTTCCTAATTTCCTTCAGTTCTTTGTATATGGATTCCTTTAGCTCATTGAACATATTTAAGACAGTTGATCTAAAGTCTTTGACTAATTGTCTAATGTATGAGCTTCCTCAGGAATGGTTTCTGGCCAATTATTTTTTTCCTGTGAAGGGCTATGCTTTCCTGTTTCTTTGTGTGTTGTAATTTTTGTTGAGAACTGGCCATTTGGAGTTTTATCTTTTTATAACTCGGAATATCTAATTCTCCCACTCCTCTAGGAATGCTAGTTTTATTTTGTTTTGTTTTCTTGTTGAGGGCTGGAGCCATTAATTTAAGACTTTTCCAAACCATTTTTCCTCCCAAACAGATAGAAAGAGAGAAAAAAAGAAAAAAAAGAGGTTCTGCCTCTTTAAGACTCCTCTGTTGCTTTTCCCTCAGAGGTGTTGGAACAATAGTGGCCCTCAAGGACAGCTGAGCCCGTTTCCCCATCTCCCAGCATCTGTGGTTGCTGATCCCACGCAAGTAGTGATCAGTGATCAGACAGGATTTTCAAGGATTGGGTCCTTTTAGCCTGTCCTGGCATCAGTAAGCTACACCAGGAACCCAGGCTGCATTCCCTGCTACTGCCTGCCATGTGGTTGGGGGATGGTGGGGGGGTGATAGCCACAGCAGGGAGGGTGAAATTCATCAATATTTACCACAGTTTACTGGCCTCTTTGTCCAGCTTTTCCCTGGATGCTTCAAGTGTTCCACTAGACTCAGAGTTCCAGAAAAGTAGATTCAGACAGTTCCTTCCAGTTCAGTAGTTGTTTTGATGGAGGGACTGATTCCTGGAGCTTCTTACTTCTACCATCTTCCCACAATCCTCAGCTTGAGCTTTCATTTAAAAATTATTCTTTTTCATTGTTTTCTTTAGTTCTACCTTGAGTAAGCCCTCTTCTAACGCTTAGCCCAGTAGTATACTTTTCAAAACACCAAATCCCTTCTGCCTCAAATTAAATTATGCTAACAGATACGTATCAAATGCCTGCTCTTGGAGTTAGCAATTAGAGTGGAAAGATCTTTCTTGTATTCTGATAGAACCATATAAGAATTTTCCTCACATACCAGGGGTCAGCTTTTACTCAGAGAATTGCCCTTTCTTCTTACACGGCCTTGGCATTTAAATCAGTTTCTTCCTTTTTACTTTCCTCTGTGTCAGAATAATTTATACACTTTTGAATTCCTTGACCTTTTCAGGCCATAAAGATTAATTCTAAACAAGCAAATTCTTCTTTAGATTCAGTTTGAGGTTTACACTGGCTGGCCAATTTTCTCAAAATTCAGTGGTCTTGCTAACATTTCTGTGTAGGACTGGGAATGCCTGTAAGCTCCCGACACCCTGGATGGCAGCCTTGACCTTGAGTTTGAGAATTTTTTTTTTTCAGAAAACTTTGGAGTTTTTTTGATTGTTGTTTCTAGTTAGTAATCGTTAAGTATGCTTAATATTGTACAGAGAAAGTAGTTTTTAAAGACATGTAATTTCATGTTAAGAGAGTCAATCATGGTAACCTCAAATAGGTGTATACAAATGAAGTAATAGATCCAGCACATTTTCCTTTCCTTTTCCCCTGTGCTATTTGGTAATAATAATGGCTGACATTTATTGAACACTTACTATTTTCCAGGCCTGGTTGTTCTAAACACTTGATGTGTATTATCTGATTTTCTCCTCACAACCTACTGAGGTTGTTCTGTTTTTCTTGTTTGACAGATGAAGGATATGAGGTTCAAGTGGTTAGATAAAGATTATAAAACCTGCAAGCAGTTGAGCCAGGATGTGAACCCAGGCAGCCCGGCTCCAGAGCCTCAGCCAGCCCCTCTGCCACTTCTGCTAATACGAGCAGGGACACTCACAAGCTCTGCCCACGTCCTGTCTGTGAGCTGCTTGTGTAAATCATTAAGGGCAATTTGTGAGATAGGGATAGATAGCTATAAGTAGAACAAGTGGCAGTGATATGTGTTCTTGGAGTATCTCTTCAGAGAGTTCATATTTGGTGTGTAATTCTACCTGCTGAGCGGACCTCTGAGTTTTGCCATTTCTGCACATTATACTTGTTTAAAGGAAGGCCCAGTGATTGAAGATTGTCGCATAGCTTGGGTAATGAAGAACTGACTTCTACGCTCTAGTAACACATCTTGGGTGTCACGAGCGTCATGTAACTGAGGAGACAGAACAGCCTCTTAAAGCCATTCAGCTGCACAAGGCAAGAGCAGCTCTTCTTTCCAGAGAGAACAGATATGGGGAGGGAAATATGTTGAATTAAATTGTTATATTAAAATATAAATGCCATAGACTGCCTGACTTCTGGAACTTGTGGTATTTCCTGTCATTTCTGAAGGATCAGACTAAAAGGTATCATTTGACTAAGCTGTCACTAAGCCTTTAGTTTTTACTGGAGCCCTGCTGACCTACCACTTAGGATAATCCATCAGAGTCAAATTTATTATCAGTTCTTAAGGGTCAGGTTTAAAGAACTAGAGTGTGTAAATGAGAGAAGTTGGAATCAAGATTTCAAGTTTTGTTTACATTTTACTGTTAAACTCTTTATAATCTTGGCAAGTTGATCATGCAGGCTCTCAAATTACCCATTTGTAAAGTGGGGATAATTCTGACTTTATAAGAAAGTAATGCTTGAAAAATGCCTTGAGATCGCTAGATGAAAGAAGCAGGGCGCAATGTTAGCCATGTTTGCTTACATTTCAAGTTGGTTATTTCTACAGCCACCGATAATTCTGGGTGGGGAGAATACACACTGGTTTTACAGTAGTTGCCGTACCTGTGAGAAGGTCTTTCTGCTTGGCTCCCTGTCCAGAGGACCTAAGGTCGTTATGTTTGTGTATCCTGGTTATAAAATGTTAAGAAGACTATCCCACACTTGCCTAGGTGGTGAAAGAGATGGTGCTGCTTTTTGCTGCTTTATTGAGTTAGATCTTGTTTTGTTGAGGTACATCACTGCTCACACCCTAAGTTATTTAGAACCCTAGTGAATTTAGAGTTGTCAGAGTATCAGGTGATACTCTGTCTCTACCTGCCTTTTGTAGCCAGGAGTTCAAATCCTTCCTCTCATCTTGGAGGGTAAGTAATTGAGGGTTAGTTTTTCTCCCAGTATCTCCCAGCTGTCCTCTTGTCTTTATGTGTGTCTGTGTGTGTGTGTGTGTGTGTGTGTGCTTTCTAGACTGAGTTATTTGCCTTTGGCATACTATTTCCTCCTTTTTCCTTCCTTTATAATTGTACTACAGCTGTTTTTGGCCTTAGATTTAGCAGGATTTATTATTATTTTTTTAGCTGTGCATACCCTTTGACCTAGCTGTTTCCCTTGTCCAAAACTCTGCTATAGAAATACTTTTGAAAATGTGAAGTGATTCATATTTACCAGGTGTTTTGTAGCATTGCTGTGGTAGTGAAAAATTAGAAACCATTTAAATGACCACATTGGGGACTTGTTAAATGAATTATAGTGTGTTGGTAGTGCGGACTATTATTTAGCCAAAAATGAGGTAGATCTGTGTACACTGATATGAAAATATATTTATGAACACGTCATTCATCAAGAAAAGCAAGTTGCAGTAGAATATGTAGAGTCTGATTTCATTTTTTATAAAAATAATAATATATAACAATATGTGAATATGTGTGCATTTAGTATATATCTCTATATGTGCATCAAAACACAGACAAAGAAGAATGCATTTTAAACTATTGGAGTGGTATCTCTTGGGGTACATCGGTGAGAAGTGAGTATACTTACATCTTCATACTCTTCTGTGTTGTTTGAATTTCCTCAGTGAGCATGTTTTAATTTTTTAATTGAAAACATTTAAATTCTTTTCAAAAAACAAAGAAGGGAATAAATACTTCTAAGCAGGGGAAGTAAATAGGTCCAAGAAAATATACAGAAGGAAAATTAAGGAAGTTCACAAAATAATGGTTTTATTTTTTTGGTGAACTACAGGAAGCATACAGTCTGCTGAGTGGGGTTGGGATATGGATCAGGAAACAGTTGGAAGCTTGTGGAGAATCACAAGGTGTCAGAATTAGCCTGGTGAAGAATGGAACCGGGAGCCTGTGTCCTCTTGGTGTCAGTGTGCAGTGATTCTTTTTAAAAAACACTGGATCCAGCGTGGATGTGCCTGCTTTTTAACAGAGAGCGAAAGAATACCCAGCCTATAAAAAAGCTTTATAAAAAAGCTTTATGAAAAAGCTAAATTAAAGAATGAATATTCATACTTCTAAAGCTTTATAGAGTGTTTCACTTAAGGATTTTTTAAAAACAGTATTCTTGTATACACATCTCCCAACTGGCAGTTTCTCTTCTCAGAGATGAGCACCCTTCTCACCCTTTTCTGTCACATTCAGTTTTTAAGGCATGTATGTATTGGGCTAGGAAAGAAATGACTTCAGTTTTAGGAAAGTGTGTAAGTTAAGTTACTGTAGGTTTTCAATTTTTAAACTTAACTTGTTCTTGTGTTCTTACGAAAAAAAAATAATAATCCAGAAAGTAGCCCAGCTTATTCTTTTTTAATTACTTTTTTAAAAATGCAATTTTACTGAGATATGTTCACGCACCATATAATCCTTCTAAAGTATACAATCAGTGGCTCACAGTATCATCATATAGTTGTGCGCTCATCACCACAAACAAGTTTAGAACATTTTTATTACTCCAAAAAAATTTTTTTAATAAAAAAATAAAAGTAAAAAAGAACACCCAAAACATTCCATACCCCTATCCCTCCCAACCCCCATTTATTCATTTTTTGGTCTTTATTTTATTACTCATCTGCCCATACACTGAATCCAGGGAGTGTCAGTTACAAGGTTTTCACAATCACATGGTCACACAATAAAAACTGTATAGTTTTATATAATCAACATCAAGAATCAAAGCTACTGCATTACAGTTCAACTGTTTCAGGTATTTCCTTCTAGCTATTCATAATACACTAGAAACTTAAAGGAATATCATTATAATGCATAAGAATAACCTCCAGAATGACCTCTCGACTCTATTTGAAATCTCTCAGCCACTGAAACTTTATTTTGTTTCATTTCTTTTTCTCTTTTCGGTCAAGAAGGCATTCTCAGTCCCACGATGCCTGGGCCAGGCTCATCACTGGGAGTCATGTCCCATGTTGCCAGGGAGACCTACACCCCTAGGAGTCATGCCCCATGTAAGGGGGCGGGTAGTGAGTTAATTTGCAGAGTTGGCTTAGAGATACAGACCACATCTGAGCAAAAAAAGATGTTCTTTGAGGGTGACTCTTGGGCATAGTTATAAGTAGGCTTAGCTTCACCATTGTAGAGATAAGTTTCATAAGGGCAAGCCTCTAGATCAAGGGCTTGGCTTATTAAATTGGGAGCCCCTATTGCTTAAGAGAATAGCAGGAATTACCCAGATGGAGACGTTTAATAGTTCCACATTTTTCCCCAGTCCTCATGAGGACTTTGCAAATACTTTTTAAATATTCTGCCTGAAATATTCTGAGATATATTGGGGTATTATATTAGCCAGTACCAAATACTAAGGTCTCATTCCCATTCTAGGTTCCATGCAGTTATGTTGTTTAAATAAACTGACCAGACAGGTTAAATTAGATGGTGTGCTACAGAAAATATAAATTTTGTACCTAATAAACCTCTCTTCCTTTGGTCTCAAACAGAAGTTGGAGTTGAAGAATACAGTCAATATCATCCTTTACCCTGTATTCTAATTTATGTTAGTCCTAACCAAGTCCATTTCATTCGTATCTCTAATTGTAGTCTGATCTCTTTTCCAGTTTCTGTAACAGTTGCTGTATGGAGTAATGCTGACTTTTAGAGCTGCAGAACTCTAACTCTGAGTCTCAAGTGTCACACAGATTACCAGATTTCTAGGGAACTACCAGCTTATACACAAAGAGCTCAGCTTTCAGAATTTAGAAATAACAGTTAAAACTCAGGAATAAACGTGACTGCTGTAAGAGCTTACAATCTAGGAACCTTTATAGTAAGACTTATTGAATATTCTGAACTCCTTAATCATTGATTGCCCCATCTCTGCCCCCGTTCTATCCCCAGTTAACCTATGCTCTCAAATTCAATTTTCAGCGTTTGCTCATTATAGTTAGTTTTTATCGGTGAGGCCTTACAATATTTGTCCCTTCATTTTTGGCTTATTTCACTCAACGTAATGTCCTCCAGATTCATTCACCTAGTTGCATGCTTCATGATTTTATTACTTTTTAACCTTAATTAAGATGAGGTAATCATTTCAAACACCTTCATTTAGGAAAAGTTGCTTTCTGTTACTTAGTGAATAAATACTGAATATGTAAACAAAGGCTGTTTCCAAATATTTAGTGTGACCAAATTGTAGATTATGTTCAAGAGTTAGTTTCAACTTTCTTTTGATTCCAGAGATAACATTAAAAAGCTAATTATTTTTATATGGAAAGTAGACATCTCAGCTTCCTAGC
This sequence comes from Choloepus didactylus, assembly GCF_015220235.1. Taxonomy (NCBI): domain Eukaryota; kingdom Metazoa; phylum Chordata; class Mammalia; order Pilosa; family Megalonychidae; genus Choloepus; species Choloepus didactylus. The sequence goes on along the minus strand of NC_051324.1, from coordinate 70,554,384 downwards.
TGCTAAAACAAATACTATAGGTGGGTTGGCTTAACAGGAATTTACTGGCTCATGGTTTTGAGACTAAGAGAAGTCCAAAATACAGACATCGGCAAGATGATACTTTCTCCTTAAAGACTCTGATGTTCTTGGGCTGGCAGCTGGCGATCCTCGGGCCCTTAATCTTTCCATCACATGGCAATGCACGTGGTGATGTTGACTTTCTCTTCCAGTTTCTGTTGACTTCCAGCTTTTTTTCCTGTCATTCTTTCTCTGTGGCCTTCTCTATAAGGCCTTCAATAATAGATTAAGACCCATCCTGATTCATTTGGCTACACTTTAGCTAAAAATAACATCCTCAGAAGATCCTTTTTACGGTGGGTTCACACCCGGAAGAATGGATTAAAGTTAAGAACATGTTTCTTTTTGTTTTCCTAGAGTTCATAACTTCAGGCCAACGTAATAGAATAGACTTTTTTTTAGATAGATAAGAAAATAAAATACAAGACTTATTGTATGTGTGAAGATACACACATACTACCTTTGGAAAATATGTTAAAGTATAAAAGGAAAACTTTGGAAAGCTAGTTGGGTCCAAGCATTTGCTACTTGGCCCTGTAAAAGAGATTTTTGTGAGTCTTCTGCTCTAAGAAGTTTCCTGACCTGAAACATCTGGGTTTTTTTCTTTTTTGTTTTTCTTTTCCTTGACTTCATAAAGTTTATAGCCTGGAAGAAATAAAAAGTCTTCTGTATTTTACAGCCTAGAAATAAACATTATTAATTTTCTCCAGATAAATGTAATTCCAATCTTGCACTTATATACATATATATATTTATATATGATGTAAGGAAGTAAGGATCCAGCTTCATTCTTTTGCATATGGATAGCAAGTTTTCCCAGCACTTTTTGTCAAAGAGACTCTTATTTCCTCATTGAATGGTCCTGGCACCCTTGTTAAAAATTAATTGACGTAGATGTGAGGGCTTGTTTCTGGGCTCTCAACTCTGTTTCATTGGTCTATATGTCTATCCTTATGCCAGTACCACACTGTTTTAATTACTGAAGCTTTGTAGCCGACACATCTGTTTTTATGGAGTTAGATTTGTGGAGTGGATGTTTTATCCAAAAGGTTGGACGTTCCCTTGAAGCCAGCAGGCAGCAGGGAGATGGAAGCCAGTGAGCAGTATCACTGAGTATAGTTGCACGTCACTACTGATGTCTCCGATGATGAGGAGTGCTCCAAAGGAAGTTGAATCAGTTGGTATGACTATCCCTGCCCTTTTTTCTAAACTTTCTCTTTTGAAAACAAACAAAAAAAACCCAACTGCTTTTAATTTACATTGCTTTTTCTTTTCACTTTTTTATTGTGAATATTTATACATGAGTGTATAAACCATGTAAGTACAGCTTATAGAATTACAAAGCAAACACTCTTGTAACCACTACCCAGTTCAAGAAATGGAGCATTGCCTGCCCTGCAGACATCCTGATCACATCTGGATTACTTTTTTTGTTGCGCTTTTATTGAGATATATTTCACCATATTCATAAAATTCACTCTTTGGAAGTGTACAATTCAGTGGTTTCTAGTATAGTTATATGGTTATACAACTATCACCCCAATTTTCATCACCCCAAAAAGAAACTCCATACCTATTAACTATCTCTGCTCATTCCCACTCCACCTAGCCCTTAGAAACCACTAATCTACTCTGTGTCTATGGACTGCACTATTCTGAACATTTCCCAAAAATGGGATCATACAGTATGTCATCTTTTGCATCTGGCTTCTTTCAGTTAGCACAATGACTTCAAGTTTCTCCATGTTATAGTGTGCATTAGTATCTCATTCCTTTTTATGGCCAAATAATATTCCACTGTATGGATATACCTCATTTTGTTTAATAATTCTTCTGTTGATGGACATATAGATGGTTTCCGCTTTGGGGTTATTATGAATAGTGCTGCTAGTAACATCCATTTACATATTTTTGAGTGGACTGTTTTTTTAGTTCCCATGGGTATATATATACCTAAGAGTGGAAATGCTAGGACAAATGATAATGCTATGTTTAACTTCAAAAAACTGCCAAACCGATTTCCAAAGTGGTGGAAGCATTTTACAGTCCTGCATTGTTTTTTCAAATCTCTGCTTGGATTTTTTTTTTAACTTTATTTTGAATTAATTTTAGACTTACAGAAAAGCTGCAAAAAGATTATAGAGAGTTTCCATATATCCCTGATTCGTGTTCTCTGAAGTTAACATCTTACTTGACCGTAGAACAATGATCAAAACCAGGAAGTTAACATTGGTACTAGACTGTAAACTAAAGACCTTATTTGAATTTTACCAGTTTCCCACCAGTGTCTCATCTTTGCTCCAGGAACCTATCTGGGATCCTACATTGATTGCACTTAGTTGTTATTTCTCCTTGGTCTCCTGCACAGTCTGTAACAGTTCCCCAGTCTTTCCTTGTCTTTCATGACTTTGTCCCTTTGGAAGAATGTTGATTGTTTGTAGAATGTCTATCAGTTTGAGTTTGTGTGGATGTTTCCTCATGATTGGACTGAGGTTATGAATTTTTGACCAGAATCCCACAGAAGTGATGTCCTGTCCTTCCCAGGGAGTCATATTTCAGGATTCATGACGTTGATGTCTAATTACTTGTGATGCTGACCTCGATCACTTAGTTAAGGTGGTTTCTTCTGGGCTTTTCCACTGTAAAGTTACCATCCTACCCTTTGTAGTTAATAAGTATTTTAGGGGAGATAATTTGATACTACTACCTGGATTTTTTTTTTTTTACATTTTATTTTGAAATAAATTCAGTTATAGGAACAGTTGCAAAAACAATACAAACCCCATACACAGAACTCCAGCATTCCCTGACCCCCCACCCTGATACCCCGATCCACTAACTTGAACATGTTGTCAGACCGCTATTTCTTTCCCTCCCTCTCATCCATCATCTATTGCTCTGTCTTCTGAACATATGAGAGCTAGCTGCACACATCCTTGAACAAACACTATAATTCACATATACAATTCCCATGAACAAGAACATTCTTCTATGCAATCCCATTAAGCGCAGCTAAGAAGTACAAGAGATTCAACAATGATACAAAGCTTATATTCTATATTTCCTTTTCCTTCTGTCTCAACTGTGTCCCTTTGAGCCTTCTGTCCTCCATCCTCAGATCCCATCCAGGGTCATCCTTGGCATTCAATTGTCATCTGTTTAGACTTTTTTTTTTTTCTCAATTGTGGAAACATATATACAGCCTAAATCTTCCCATTCCACCCCCTCCCTAGCATTCCGTTAGTGGGATTAATCACATTTAGAATGTTGTAATGCTATTGCCTTCCCACCATCCATTACTAGAAATTTCCCTTCACCTCAAACAGCAACCCTACACTCATTTCTTAACTCCCCATTGCCCCTTCCCCCATTTCTCTTAACCCATACTCTACTTTTCATCTCTATGGTCATATTCTCTGATAATTTCTTTGTGTTTACTGTGGGACTCAAAATTAAACTCTTAAATCCATAACAGTCTTGTTTTTCTTTGATACCACCTTCATTTCAATAGGACACATAAACTATATACCTATACTCCTCCATTCCCCCACCTTTATATAGTTCTTGTCAAAAATTACGTACTTTACATTGAGTTCAAAACCACTGATTTGTCATTAGAGTTTGTGTATTTATATCATGTAGGAAGTAAATAGTGGAGTTACAGTTCAAAAATTATTGACTTCTATTTGTATTCCATTGTGGTGAGAGATTGTGCTTTGAATATGTTCAATTGTTTTTGTTTTTGTTTTTAATTTATTGAGGCTTGTTTTATGTCCCAGCATATGGTCCCTTCTGGAGACAGATCCGTGATCACTAGAAAAAAATGAGTGTCCTGGTGATTTGGGATGTAAGTTTCTATATATGTCTGTTAAAATTCTCTATATTTCTCTTTCCTTTCTTTGTTTCTCTGTCAGTAGGGCTCCCTTTAGTATCTGAAGTAGGGCAGGTCTTTTATTGGCAAAGTCTCTCAGCATTTGTTTGTGAAAAATTTAAGCTCTCCTTCAAATTTGAAGGAGAGTTTTGCTGGATAAAGTATTCTTGGTTGGAAATTTTTCTCTTTCAGAATTTTAAATATGTCACACCACTGCCTTCTCGCCTCCATGATGGCCGCTGAGTAGTCACAACTTAGTCTTACGTTGTTTCCTTTGTATGTGGTGAATTGCTTTTCTCTTGCTGCTTCCAGAACTTGCTCCTTCTCTTTGGTATTTGACAGTCTGATCAGAATATGTCTCGGAGTGGGTTTATTTGGATTTATTCTATTTGGAATTCGCTGCGCATTTATGCTTTGTGTATTTACATTGTGTAGAAGGTTTGGGAAGTTTTCCCCAACAATTTCTTTGAATACTCTTTCTAGACCTTTACCCTTCTCTTCCCCTTCTGGGACACCAATGAGTATTAAATTTGGACGTTTTATTTTATCTGTCGTATCCCTGAGATCCATTTCGATTTTTTTCTCCATTCTTTCTTTTGTTCTTTCATTTTCTGTTCTGTGGACCTCTAGGACACTGAGTTGTTGTTCAGCTTCCTCTAATCTTGTATTATGAGTATCCAGAGTCTTTTTAATTTGGCCAACAATTTCTTTTATTTCCATAAGATCTTCTGTTTTTTTATTTAATCTTGCAATTTCTTCTTTATGCTCTTCTAGGGTCTTCTTTATGTCCCTTTTATCCTGTTCCATGGTCTTCTTCATGTCTTTTATATCCTGTGCCATGTTTTCATTCCTCGATTGTGATTGTTTGATTAATTGTGCCAAGTACTGTGTCTCTTCTGATATTTTAATTTGGGTGTTTGAGATCGGGTTCTCCATATCGTCTGGTTTTGTCATATGCATTAAGATTTTCTGTTGTTTTTGGCCTCTTGTCATTTGCTTTGCTTGATAGGGTTCTTTCAAGTTGTAAAAAAAAAAAAATACCAGTCTAATTTTTCAGAAATACAAGTTGGTGGCATACACTTTCTCTAACTAACCAGTAAATGGCGTCTGCAAGTCACCTATACCCCTCAAGTCAGTTCTCCCCAACTCTGTCTCTGTGGTGTGTGGGGAAATGATTTTTATGGGGTTCAGTTGGTGAACTCAGTTTGGGTTTGTTGTTGGAGCTGTCTTCCCTGAATGTGGTGCGTGTGTCTGGGTGGTCAGGAAGGCAGGGCTGCTTTAATATTCAAACCTCCCAGGTGTTCCTGGAGATTCAAGGCCGCTGCAAGAGTCTAAGCCTTTATTTCAATTCTGCCCCAGACCCTCTCTGTCGCTGACCCACAAACCACCGGCACTGACGTAGCATCCCTAGGTTTTCCGAGCGGGCCCCCCTTCTCAGCTGTGATCTTCCAGGACCTCTGCTGAGGGAAGGCTGTGCTACGTCACTAGTGCGCGTCATCCCTCAAGGGGAGCCCCGGGCCACCGGGCCATGCAGGGGTGCTCCCAGCCTGATGCAAAGATTGGCCAATAATTCTTGACTGGTGTAAGTTCTGAATGAAAGGCAGGTAGTAGAGCTGGGCCTCACCCCTTTCTTCTTAGAGAAGATAGACGCCTTAGGGGGAGATCATTAGCATTTCAATGGTTTCTCTCTGCCTGTGCCACACCCCTGTCTGGGTCAGAGAACTGGGAACTGAAAATGGCCGAGGCTTTCTCCACTGAGTCGAAACAGGAACAGAGCTAGTCCGAGGCAACCCTCTGGCTCTCCAAGGTCAGTTGTCACCCAAAGCCTCTGTGTACTTGTTGGAGATTTGTACCTCACACTCATAATTAAAACCCCAGTTGGAGCTCAGCTGAGCTATATTCCCTTGCTGGGAGAAAGCTTCTCTCTGGCACCACGAGGCTTTGTAGCTTGGGCTGTGGAGGAGGGGTCTCCCGATTTGGATCCGCAGTTCTTACTTACAGATTTTACGCTGTGATCTCGGGCATTCCTCCCAGTTCAGGTTAGTGTATGATGAGTGGACGGTCACGTTTGTCCCCCTGCAGTTATTCCGGATTATTTACTAGTTGTTTCTGTTTTTTTTTAGTTGTTCCAGGGGGAACTACTTAGCTTCCACTCCTGTCTATGCTGCCATCTTAGATCTGCCCCTCCTGGATTTTTTAATGTAAAAAACATCAACTACTTTTGATCCTTTCTTTCTTTAGCTAATGGTGCTTCATTGGTTGATGTTATTGAAGTAGGGTGTTAAATATTAGAACTATTGCTTTATTTTGAGGTGTAAAACAGTGAGTCATGGTTTTATCTGTCTGGCATGTAGACTTCAGGGTATAGTTGTGTGGATTTAAAGTAATAAAAGAGGGTTATATTTCTCTGGAGAAGAAGCTTTGCTGGGATGTATGAAGGAAAAGATGTGAGTTTTTTAAATAACTGTTGGCCTAGTGGATTATCTTTTCTAGGAATTTCAAAACCATTTTGGATTATAAAACTATTCACTGGGAGAAGGAAGTTGAGAAAGGAAGAAATAGTTTCTTCTCTGTTCTTTTCTGAATTTGGTTTTTGTTCTAGTTGAGAAGAGAGTTTTCTTTTGTAACCATTAGTCATGCCCACTGTTGATCTTCCCCCTCCTCTCTATTACATAAATGATTGATTGATTGATTGATTCCTTCAGTCATTAATTTAACAAACATTTTGTTGAACACCTATGATATTCCAGGCTAATGTTAGACACTAGAGATACAAAGACAAATAAAATGCAATCCTTGCCCCAAAGGGACTTAACGTTTGTCAGGAAATATGAACATGTTGGGGGAGGGGCCAATGAGCAAAGGCACAGAGGCATCTAGCCAAGGTGAGGTCTATAAACTACAAATGGTTCCACGTGATTGAATTGTATGGTCCAGGGGATGGAGAACCACAGCAAGAGATAATGCTGTAGAGCCAGACCTAGTCCAGGGAGGGCCTTGTCCTCCTTCCTGTTGGCTTTGGGCTTTGATCCTTTAGATGTAGGGAACCACTAATGGGTTTTAAACTGGGGTCATGTCATCTACATTTTGAAAGACAACTAGATGGCAGAGTAGAAGGTGAATTAGAGGGTTGTGAGAATGGATACAAGGGAAGCCAGATGTCCAAATGAGATTTTATGGGGTTCTGAATTCAGGTTGCAGTAGGAACAAAAAGCAGAATCTATGCTGGGAGCTGCTGTGAGAGACAGAATCTAGGCTTTGGTAATCAGGATCTCCCAGCACCCCCTCCCCACCAAAGGCCATTGCCAGCTAGTGGGCTTTGCAGTTTTATATGTCAGACCCATCCTAGCATGCTTACTTCTCTAAGGCTTTTGGTCTCTTCCTCCAGTGACTGCCATGGCAATTCTGGAATCATTTAATGTGGGTTGTCGCTTTTTCAAGCTCCCAAGAGCCCCTGCCCTCCGGCAGCATATTAGACCTAGGGCCCTTGGCAGAGTGTTAATTCTGTGTCATGGGAGAATGTCCCCACATCAAGAGACTCTCGCTCATCCAGCTTTATATACTGGCCTCCCCACTCTGATCCAGCACCCTCAGGATCCACTCCAACTTCTGATTCCTGCCAGTGCATGGTTAGCCAGGTCCCCCTTACCTGTGGCCTATAAGGCCCAGAATGTCCCCAGTTGAGTGACACAGATATGACTCTCATCGTGGGTGTGGTGGCCAGGAAGGAAGATGAGGGTAGTTCTTGTGGCGAGCAAGCATTGTCTTGTAAGGTGCTTGCCTCATTCAAGACCTCTGTGTAGCCTTCAAATAAGGGGGGTGCCTCTGTCTTCCAAGGAGAGGGAGTGGGCTCCTTTGTAGGCCCAGGGAATCTGGGGGTTCATGGTTCTTAAGTAAATAAACTGCTTTAGGCGGGTTCTCTGGAAGGAAGGCTTATGTGAAGGCTATTTATTGAAGGAAAGTATTGAAGGAAAGCTCTCAGGAGAAGGGGAATAACAGAAACCAGATAGGGCAGGGGGCTAGCATGGAGAAATGATGTGGTTTTGGCAGGGACTCATTTCAGCCTGGTCCCACTAGGAAGCTTTTTCTTTTCTTTAAGGCAGTTTTATTGAAATATATTCACATACCATACAGTCAATCCAAAGTGTATAATCAGTGGCTTTTAGTATAATCACAGAGTTGTGCATTCATCAACACAATCAATTTTAGAATGTTACATTACTCTTAAAAGAAAAACCTCATACCCCTTAGCAGTCATCTCTCAATCCCTCCATCCTTCCCCAGCCCTCCATAAACCACTAATCTACTTCTGTCTCTATAGACTTATTTATACTTACATTTTATACAAATGGAATCATACCATATGTAGTACATTGCGTTTGGTTTCTATTATTATTCTTTTAATTAGAAGCTTTTGAGTACAACTTGCACCACAGAGTTAGTTCCATCTTGAGGTAAGGGGATGGCATGGGAGGGGGAAATCGGGGGCACTTCTCGGACCGGGTGGCTCTCGTTCCCAGTTCTTGGGGAGTGAGCAGCTGTGACCTGTTTGTAGCCACATTCTCAGCGGCTGGGAGATAGGCACACAGACCTTGTGAGGGGGTGAGATGGGGCACCAGCATGCCCACTACGCATCCCATACACACTTCTGCCCTTGCTTTTTATTTAATAGTATACTTGGATATCACTCTATATCCATTTCTATAAGGCTGGCTTGTCATTTTTAAAAATTATGTTTATTGAAGTGTAACATGTCTACTCAAAGTTGATAAATCATACATATGAGGTTGAGATTTCATAAAGTGAGCGCACTTCTGTACCCAGCATCCAATTCAAGTACTAGATCATGACCAGCCCTCTAGAAGCTCCCCTTGTGCCCTCCCTCCAGCTGCCACCTTGGTCCCAAGGTCACCACTATCCTGAATTCCATCCTGGTTTGAACTTTATAGAAGTGGAATCTTGCCGTAAGTGCTCTCTTATGTCTGGCTTCTTTCATTCAACATGTTTATGAGCTATATTTATCTTACTGCATATAGCAATAGTTTGTTCATTTTCCTTGCATGGATATACCACAATTTACCCACTCTATTGTTTATCGGCATTTGGCATTCTGTTGTTTCGGGCATTTTGGCTGTTGCTGGTAGTGCTTCTATTACATTCTGTTACACGTCCTTGATGAGCCTGTGAGTCATATGTGTTAGAAACACAGCTAGCAGTGGCGTTGCTGGATGGTGGGTAGAGGGTGCTGTGGTAGCACTGCTGAACAGTTTTCTAAAATGATTTTGCCAACTTGTACTCCCACCAGCAGTGTTTAGGAGTCCCCAGCACTTAGTATTTTTCATCTTTTTTTATTTTAGCTATTCTGGTGGGTATGTAGAATCAATTTACATTTCCTTGATGACTAATGAGGTTGACCGCCTTTTCTTGTGTTTATTGGCCAGTTGGATTCCTCTCCTTTGTGAAGTATCAGCAAAAATATTTTGTTCATTTTTCTATTAGTTTATCTGCTTTTTCTTTCTTAGTAAGGAAACAGGAATTCTTTGTCAGATGAACTCTTTGCACCTATCTTCTTCCAGTCTCTGGTTGCCTTTTCACTCTTTTAATAGTCTTTTGATGAACAAAAGTTCTAAATATGAATGTAGTCCAGTTTATCAATGTTTTTATATGACGGCACTTTTTCGTATTCTGTTTAGGAAGTTTTCCTATACCAAAGTCGTAAAGATGCTCTCTGTTTTCCTCTAATAACATTGTTTTACTTTTCCCATTTAGGATTGCTACCTATCAGGAATTGATTTGAGGGTATGGTGTGAAGTAGGATCTAGGGTTCTTTTCCTTCCTTCTTTCCTCCCTCTCTTCCTCCCTTCCCTCCCTCCTTCCTCCCCTCCCATCTCCTTCCTCCCCTCCCATCCCCTCCTCTTCCCTCCCCTGTTGACCCAGCACCGATTATTGAAAAGACTACCCAGCTTCACCTTAAATCAGGTGACCACACCTAGTTTCTCCAGTGAAGAATCCTCTCTGGCTTGAGGATAGGAGCTGGGGGGAGGGAGTTGACTGCCAGGAGTGGGGAAGACTTGTGTCTTTGGCTCTGTTTTCAGAAGTGCCCCCTGGCCCTTGGCTGTGCCTGGCGTCCCTGGGACAGAGTTCTTCTGGTGTGCTCTCCAGCCACCCTTCAGTGGTCTGTGAGATGGGGGAGACAGGTGGTGTTCTGCCTACATGGTGTTGGGGAAAAGACCTAGCAGTCTAAGTGCTTTTCATACAGACCTTCTAAGCTCGTCTTTCCAGCCCCACTTGCACCCCCACTTTCAGGAAGGTCTGCTGCCACCAATTCCTAAGCCCTTCCAGTGTACTGTGACATGAATATGTTTCTACCAGTTGGGGTTTCTGCCTTTTCTCTTCTCCTAAGTCAGTTACCACTTGTCTGTGTTGCTGCAACTTCCAAAGTTTCTTATCATTTCCTCTCACTTTCTCTTGATCTTTGTAGTGTTACACTTTTTTCTGTCTTTTTAAAAGATATGTATTTTCAGATTTTTTTCCTCTTTATTAGAGAAGTTGTGGGTTTACAGAACAATCATGCATAAAATACCGGATTCCCATATACCCCCGTTAGTAACACTTTGCATTGGTGTGTAACATTTGTTATGATTGATGAAGGCACATTTTTCTAAGAGTACTATTGACTATAGTCCATGATTTAACTTAGGGTTCACTGTTCATGTAGTGTAGTTCCATGGATTTTTTCTGAATTTTTATTGTTACCATATATACAAGCTAACGTTTCCCCTTTTAATCACATTCAGGTATGTATATATATTTCAGTGCTGTTAATTATGTTCACAGTGTGCTGCTATCATCACCATCTTCCATTGCAAAATATCGCCATCATTCCAAATAGGAACCCTGTACATTAATTTTCCATTCCCTGTCCCTACCCTGTCCCCTAGTAAACTATATTCTAGGTACTGACTCTGTGAGTTTTCTTATTCTAATTATTTCAAATCAACAAGATTATACAATATTTTTACTTTTATATCTGGCTTATTTTGCTCAACATGATGTCTTCAAGGTTCATGCATGTTGTTGCATGTATCAGGACTTCATTCCTTTTTACGGCTGAAAAATATTCATATATATATATATATATATATATATATATATATATATATATATATACACACACACACAAACCCCACATATTATTTATCCACTCATCAGTTGATGGACACTTGGGTTGCTTCCATCTTTTGGCAATTGTGAATAATGCCACTATGAACACCGGTGTGCAAATATCTGTTTGAGTTCCTGCTTTCAGTTCTTTTAGATATATACCTAGTAATGGGATTGCCAAGTCATATGGTAGTCTATACTTAGTTTTCTGAGGAACCACCAAACTGTCTTCCACAGCGGCTGCACCATTTTACATTGCTCTTCGATACTTGTTATTTTCTGTTTTTTTTTTTTTTTTTTTTAATAGCGGCCATTCTAATGTCTGTGAAATGGTATCTCATTGTGGTTTTGATTTGCATCTCCCTAATGACTAATGATGTTGAGCATCTATTCATGTGCTTTCTGGCAATTTGTATATCTTCTCTGGAGAAATGTTTATTTAAGTCTTTTGCCTCGTTTTTTAAATTGGATTGTTTATCTTTTTATTATTAAGTTGAAAGAATTCTTCATATATTCTGGATATTAAACCTTTATCAGATATGTGGTTTCCAAGTAGTTTCTCCCATTGTGTAGGTGGTTGTTTAACTTTCATGATAAAATCCTTTGAGGCACAAAAGCTGTTAATTTTGAAGACCCATTTATCTACCTTTTCTTTTGTTGCTTGTGCTTTCCTTTTTTCTGCTTTTTAAAATCCCCTTTCTGTCATTTCAGTGGGGACTTGAGAAGGAGCAGAGGTAAATACGTCTGTCACATTGTTGTGATAAAAAAGTTCGCAGTTAAACCAGCTCTACATCTGCCCCAGGGTTCTTGATTATTCCTTTTTTGCATTCATACATTCTTTGTGCTTTCCTTTATGTCAGCCGTAAGTTGTATGGGAAGCTCTTGAATGATTCTTGCAGAAATCAGTAAATCTTCAATATTTCACTAGGCACAAATAACTCGTCGTGAGGTCAAGCTAAGTTTGACAGGAGAGGTTTCCTTGTTACTGAGGGAGAAGAACATTCTACTGAAATTTAAGCTTTTTAGCTTAACAGTCTGTATGGAATTCCAGCTACAGTGAATTTATTTTTCTTTTAATGTCAAAAGTTTATCTAAGCTGGAAGGAAACCCAGTTGTGTCCAGTACTATACAATGAGGCCATTGGCTTTTCGATTTTAGCATTGTAAAGAATGTCTCTTGTCATTCTGGAAAGGGCAAAGCTACAGGGACAGAAAACAGATCAATGGTTGCCCGGGTGTATTAGTTAGGGTTCTCCTTGGAAACAGAATCAATGAGAGATGTCTCTTATTATCAAATTGTAAAAGTGACTCACGCAACTGCAGGAGCGCACGAGTCCAAATTCTGCAGAGCCGTCAACAAGCTGTCAACTCCAAGGAAGACGTCCGATGAACTCCTCAGGAAACGAACCGACAGCTTTGACGAACTCCTCAGGAAACGAACCGGCAACTTTGAAGAACTCCTCAGGAAAAGCTTCACTGAGCAGCTGAAGAAGAAGTGAAGGTTCTCTAACCGTCCGGCTTATAAACCTCCAACTGATCACCCGGACCAAATCCAGCCAATTGCATTCTCTCACTGTGGAAGCACGCCCCTTGATGAGTCATCAGTCAGCTGCAGTCAATTGACTGATGATCCGACAAACCAGCCAGCCTCAAATAGCCTCACAGCAATCGTCAGGCCAGTGCCCGCTTGACCAGACAGCTAGGCCACCTAGCCAAGTTGACACATGAACCCAACCATCACACCGGGACTGGGGGTAGAGGAAGGGATTGACTTCAGAGGGGCATGAGAGAACCTTCGGGAGTTGTGGAAATGTTATGTATCTTGATTGTGATGGTGACACAGTTGTATGCATTTGTCAAAATTCATAGAACTATACACCAAAAAGGGTGAATTTTACTGTATATAAATTATAACTCAGTAAACCAAACTTAAAATAAGAGAGAATGCATCTGGAGAAAGAGGAGTGGTTAATAGAAAGGCTATTGCTTTCTTCGAGGCCTGGTTTCTGTGTAGGCCACTCGGGAGTGTCTGCTGTTCATGCATGTGGGCCACTGAGGGTTGGTAGACGTGCCCCCAGATGTTGTGTGTGGTTGCGGCAGGGGAGGGGTTGCAGGTCGGCATTGCTTCTGCTCCAGCAGCCTTCAGCCAGAGTAGTCAGATTCCGATCTCAAGCAGTAGCTGCGTAGGTCTCCCTGCAAGAGAGCTTGCCCAGAAGCTCTTCATCTTGGACTGGCCTAAGTGAGTACTTGCTTGCCATTGCTTTGGATGGTGCTGCGGAAGTCATGTTTGTTTGTTAGATCACCAGGGTCACAACAGGCAAAAGGAAGGCGTGTTTAACTCTTATTTATTTTAGACAATGTCTTCCATTTCTCCTCTGATCATAAACTGAGAATCTCAGAGCCTTCTATCGCTGTGATAAGAATTTAGATATCTCCTTGGCTGGGGTGAGGGTGGGATTTGATTTGCTGTTCCCAAGAGGTTAAGTTCCAATAGGGTGGGTGACAGATATACAGTAATTCTCCTGGGTCACAACAGAGTGAGATATATCCTAATTATATTTACTCTAAGGGTTTTGGGAATTAGAGATAAGAGATACTTACCTAATTGCTGATACTTTATTCATGCATTCTTTTTTTCCAAGTATTCAAAATTGCATTCTAAGTATAATTCTTTAATGAAGACAATAGTACTGAATTATTGATGACAACTTGTATTTTATATAAATTATAAATATAATTATTTTACATAAGTTATATTTTCATTATGCTGTATGATTTTCAAAACATTTTTTATTTGATCCTAATCCCCCTGTGATTTAGAGAGGGGCTGTCAATCCCATTTAAGTGTGAGGAAACTGATGCCCAGAGACAGTAAATTGCTTGCCCAAAGTCTTACATGTCAGCCAAGTGGAAGAACCGAGGCAAGAACCCAGCTCTTCCAGCTCCTGTCATACTTGTTTTATTTTCATTCTCGTCTTGCACAGAGGTCGCTGGCAGGAACAGAGGGTCTTGGCTCCTGGTTCAACTTCATACATATTGCTTCATAAGCCCTTTACTAAAAAACACATGCAGTCTGTGTTTTTCAGTTGTTTGGTGAGTGTTAATTGTGCCAATCTGCCATTTGGTCTAAGGGTGAGCCGCCATGGGCACACTCTGTTCTCTTCTGAAGATCTGTTGTTCATAGTCACTCTGCAGATATCTCTTTCTGTCTTCTATGTATGCTGGTCTCATCACCTGGGTAACAACATGGATTTTTCCCCTCAAGTTTTTAATATCTCAGGGAAGATTAGACACATACACACAGCTGTAATACAAAGGGGGCATGACAGTGAGGTGCAGATGTTGCCTGATATAGACGTCAGAGGAAGGACCATTACTTCATAACATGAGTTTTCCTGACTCAAAATGTGCCACTGAACGCTTGAACTTTTGGTTCACTGTTTAATGCTCTATTGCTGAACAAACCAGAGCATAAAGAACTGCTGTGGTAGTAAGCAGTGAAACTATAAAGCATCTGTGTCGTGGGTATTTCCTCGAAATTTCTTTGAAACATTCTGAAACCAAGTGTACACACTCTCACCTCTGTTTCCTGTTGCCATTGTACTGCCCATCTTACGGGAAACTATACTTACTGATGTAGCATTTCAAAGAAAACTTTGGTTAACTGTTTGAGCTTTTAAAGAGTTGCATAGTGACCTTAAATTTTAATGAAACAGTTCTACAAGTGTCTATAAAAGCCAAAGGTTTCTGTGTCAAATTGCTTAACAGTTGGTTACATGCAAATAGCATCCCTAAGCAGCATACAGACTTGTAGAAGTTCCCTCACTTTTGGTTTGTCTGAATTTTCTTGTGGTTAGATCAGAGTTATGGATTTTGGGGGAGAAGACCACAGAGATAAGTGCCCTTTTCATTACATCCTGTCAGGGGCATATGATATCAACTTGATTTATTGCTGGTGATGTTAACCTTGGTTGTTCTAAAATGCTCTTGCCAGGCCAAGCAGGTAAAATAGTAGCCCTGATTATTAGAGCACTTAATCAGACATATTCTTTATCTTTAGAAGGCAGCACTGATAAATGAACTTTGTGGTAAAGTTTGCTTTAATTTTAGACTAGAATGTCCGTCATTAGGCATATTTTCCATTTATTTAACATTTTAAATGCTGGTAACATCAGAGGTTTATATTCTGTGCTAATTCATATTGTAAAATATGTTTTAAAAGAGAAAAAGCAATTAGCCTAGGCACTTAATAGAAAAATATTGATAATAAATACCAGTGAGCAGCATCTACAGTTTACAAAGTCATTTTACCTTCGTGACAGTTACATTGTCCCCTAGCCCAGACCACCCTCTAAGCTCTGCTTAGTGTTGCTGGGGCCAGATTTCTCCTTTGCCCCCTACTCTGGGCCACACTCCGCCAACCGGGGATGCTGGGGGGGTCTGCACCCCTGAAAGGAGAAGGGGTCTGCTGCTTCCTGTCTGCTTGCTGTTCCTTCCAGCAATTTCTCAGTATTGCTGTTGCTGCTGGTTCCAGTTGTCAGCTTTTTTCCCCCCATAAACCCAGGACCAGCCAGAGGATATCCCTTTCTCAGAAGTCTGCATCCCAGCTTCCTGGGGCCCTTCCTGCAGGCTTCTGGGCTCCGATAGCCGCAGCCTCTCCTTTGTCCACCTGGAGCTAGCGGTGACGGCTGCTTCCTGCAGTTACTCTCCCTCTGTCAGCTCAGTGCCCTTTTTCCGTTTCTCAGTTGTCCAATACCTGCTTGAAAATTCCTTACATTAACGTCTCTCTATTAAATTAACTGGTGTGGTTTCTGTTTTCTGATTGGACCTTGATTAATACAACCTTTAAACTTCACGAATTATGAGTTAGCTATTATTAAGCATATTTGACTGATAAGGAAATGGAGCCTTAGTAGGTGTTCTGGCTTGCTAATGCTGCCGTTATGCAGAATACCAGAAACGGATTGGCTTTTATAAAGGGGATTTATTCAGTTACAAATTTACCATTCTAAGGCCATAAAACTGGCCAAAATACTCTTAGCATAGCATCTCCAAACATCCTTCTGTCTGCATCTCCAAGCATCTCGAAGCATCAGCAGGCATCTGGGTCTGTGTTGGCTCTTAGCTTCTCTCTTAAATACTCCAGTGAACTTATCAAGACCCACTCTGAATGGGTGGGGCACACCTCCATGGAAATAATTCAATCGGAGGTTCTACCCTAATCAAGACTAATAAATCTGCCCCCACAAGATTGCATTAAAGAACATGGCTTTTTGTGGGGGACATAATATATAATATATCCATACTGGCACAGTAGGGTAAAGCAGTTTGTCTAAAACCACACAACCAGCAGTAGAAGAAACAAGACCTATGCTTTCTACTTCCGGATCCTGTACTCTTTCCATTTCATCTCAGCATTTCTCTTGCTGAAATTCTTTTTTTTTAAATGTAATTGTGGACTTACAGACATGTTGCAAAGGTAATAGAGAGCTCCCATGTGCCCTTCACCCAGCTTCCCCTGGTGTTAACATCCTACATAACCATCGTGCATTTATCAAAACTAAAAATCAGCATTGGTAACATCACTATTAACTACCATCTTTATTAGGATTTTAACAGTTTTTCCATTAATGTTATTTTTCCGTTCTAGGATCTAATCCAGGATCCAAGTCCAGGATCTGCATTTAGTTGTCATGTCTTCTTTGTCTCCTCTAATTTGTAACAGTTTCTCAGTTTTTTTCCTTGGTTTTCATGACTTTGACAATCTTGAGGTGTACTGGTTAAGTATTTTGTAGAAGGTCCTTCAATTTGGGTTTGTCTAAATTTTTTTGTGACTAGACTGGGGGTTATGGATTTTGGGGAAGAAGACTACAGAGTGTCCTTTTCATGGCATCCTGTTGGGGGTACATAATATCAATATGATTGATTACTGGTGATGTTAACTTTGACCACTTGATTAAGGTGGTGTCTTCCAGGTTTATCCACTGTAAATTCACTCTCGTTTGCTTTCCAGACCCTAAGTCCTCTTACTGAACTTTTGACTTTCCACTGAATTATGGGGCTGTGCTTTCTTAACAGATCATTAACTAGTGTTTAAAGAATCTTTGTGTTAATGGCCAGGCCTAGAATTGTAAATTCAGAAGCCATGCTAACGATATATTAGGTGACAGTACCATGTATTGCTTCTTGAGGGATTATGATCTGCTGAACCATCTTTGTTTTATACTGCGTTTAAAGTTGGAACATGCCATTTTTAGTACCATGTTATGGTTAATGCTATTTATTTTTTTATTCGATTTTATTGAGATAGATTTACATACCATACAGTCATCCAAAGTGTACAATCAGTTGTTCACAGTACCATCATATAGTTGTGCACTCATCACCCCAATCTATTTTTTGAACATTTTCCTTGTACCAGAAAAAGTGAAAATAAGAATAAAAAATAAAAGCAAAGAAGAACACCCAAAACAGCCCCCCTCCCACCCTATTTTTCATTTAGTTTTTTGTCCCCATTTTTCTACTCATCCATCCATAAACTGGATAAAGGGAGTGTGATCCATAAGGTTTTCACAATCACACCATCACCTCTTATAAGCTGCTTTGCTATACATTCGTCTTCAAGAGTCAAGGCTACTGGGTTGCAGTTTGATAGTTTCAAACTATCAGGTATTTACTTCTAGCTATTCCAGTGTAGTGCTATTTATTTTTGATGAACTGGAATCACCTCTGACAAGCCCTGAAAGATGATCAGGAGCTTAATAGCATGCAGGAAATGAATGAAAAGAGGGTGCTCTATAGAGAATGGGTTGCTGAGAATAAGGAAGGTTGGAGATGTTGAAAGGTGTGACTGTAGGGGTCAAGGAGTGGAGACACACAGGGATGGGCTGAGAGGTGATGGGTGCTGGACATAGAGAGATGCAGCCCCCACAGGCAAGAGCCTGTGGAAGGGCAAGGGAGAGGATGGAACAAAGGAGGAGGGAGAAGCTGGTGGCATAAGTCAGTTTTGGAGCTAAACTCTGAACATGATATATGGTGGTTATTTGTGTTTTGGCTTGGAGGGTCACCATCTAGAACATAATATAGTCTAGCCACTAGATTTCACCATATACGGTATTTAATGTGCTTAGACTTTCATATAAGCCAAAGAAAGTAGCTCAATTGGTTTATATAACCTTGGCTATTCATTGCTATTGAGGGATGACTGAAGAATAGTCAGAGCTTTCAAAACTTTTGGAAGCATAAGGGGCAAAATGGAGCAAATGTTGCCTCATGAAATTAACTGCAGAATAGATTTTCCATCAGGATTTCCACAGATCCTAATATTACTAACCTAAAAACTGAAATGATCAGTCATCTCCTGTAGGTCTTATTTCATGCTATTTTGTTCTAATTAAATGGGGTTTCCATATCTCGTGATCAACTAAAGAAAATAAATTTTAGGATTACTGATTCTGTAGTAGCCTTCTTCCTAGGACTGTATCTGCATATATATAGCCGAGCCAAAGTAACCAGACTTTCCCAGGGCCTAGAATTCTGTATTTGATTAGCTTATAAATGTAACTTTCTGTATTTAATATTATTGCTGTTTTTCTCAAGCCACAGTGGAGATGTAAAGCCAAGTAGAGTTCAGAACTTGTTTTCCTTCCAGGAATAGGAGAGAAGGAGACTTGACAACTCTTGTAATTAATCTTGAATCTTACATAGGTAAGATTAAGTGGGAAACAGCTGGGAGTTTTTCACCCTGAGGACCAGCTTACAGTTTTTTGTTTTCAAAATATGGAATGGGAAGATTTGGGTTCTCTTGCCTTTCTTAGGAATCAGCCTACTGAAAATGCCTCTGTTTTAAAATGTTCTGAAAACTAACACTTTTTGGCATTAGAGCATTCAAATGTGTCTTTGGGGAAAAAAGTTGTATATTTCAAAATACCTATTTTGACTGATACTGGTGCTTGCTTGCCTCTCTGAACATATTCTTAACATAAAATATTAAGCTTCTCAAAATCTCTTGCTTAAAAGTAGATTCTTGCTTCTAAGCTGGTTTATGAGTCTCTTGGGTAGATGAAGGAAATCAGGCATCTAGAATGGGCTGCTTGTCTGAAAGGAACAGTTTCTCTGGCCATTAGTCATTATTTACCAATTTGCTGGAGGGAAAAGATTACTGAAAGCACTTATTTTTCCCTTTTCACTCTCCTTAAAATTAGCTGGGGTTAGGCAAATTCCTTTGCATCTAAAAGCAGCTCATCTTCAGGAAGGTGTTTTAGGATGCACAGTATGACTGTGTAGAGTGTTTCATCCTGCAGGGAAGGACCTGTATCTTGGCAAGGACTTCAGATAAATGGGGACTCGGAAGTAGAATACGTTTCATTTGTCATCTGAGCAGCACACGCAGCTATGTAGGTGTGTTTTATGTTAGAGTGGAACTGAACATGTTGCCTGGTCTCAGTCCTTCCAAACCACATGAATCGAGACAAAACCATAAGAGAGACAGAGAAAATGGGTCTGCCCTGGTCGTCAGCTGAGAGCTGTGCGATTTTATGTTGTGTGCTTTGCTTTGAGGTGGAGTTTTCACAATGTTGGCAGTGACTTTTCTTATTACCTGTTAGGGTGAATGGAGGGACTTGATTAATTGGGTGTATTCCGGTCTAAATAGTTGTGAAAAAGTCATTTTTAGATGTGATGCTGTGTGGCCATGGCATTTGTCCTGTGTACCGTTCTGCCAGGAGACCTAGCAGAGGAGTAAACAGACTATAAATGGACTGGTTTCTTGGATCGATTTCCTTGGTAACCAAACCTGTATACAAGGCATTTTTGTGTTCAAGGTCATCCAATGACACCCTTTCGATGCTTCCCTCATATCTTTGATTTTGAGTGACAAGAGTGTCTTGCCTGTTGTAGCTTTGTGGATTACTGGTCTTTTAAACTCACTGATTGGCTGACTCCCCATGAAGTTTGGCTGGAGAATTAGTGAAAAGGGGATTTACTGCTGTTAGTATAGATCACTGAAGTTCTGATTTACAGTGAGCACAATTGTCTATCTCAGGGCTGCAGCCCATTCAATAGGCAAATGTGTATTTGTTTCGCAGTAGTCGGGCAGAGACTGAACTGTGCTCCCCTGATACCTATCTAAGAAAATGTTCTAAAGCATTACTGTGAAGAGGGGAAAACAGAAAGTTGAGAAAATAGCCAGGCATTTAATAAAAATGAACCAGAATTTAAAGATAAAAGCCCTGGAAACTATAAAAGAAAGTGTTTCTGTAGCATCATAAATGATTCATTGATGTGGCCCCAGATGTTGGTTTCCATTTTAACTATTATTTGATTCTTTGGCACATATGTTATATGTGTGCTCTGTGCTCTGTATATAAAATGAGTACTTTTCTATTTTAATTATAGTTGTCTAAAATTATTTCCTTTCTTCTTGGAAGCAGAATTTTGGTATTTGGGATTTTGCTTAAGTAAAAACAGCATTAATGCATATTACACTTGTTTTTCTTCTACCTCTCCCCCTTTTCTTTTTAAGAGTCCTTTCAGGGAATGTCCATCGCATCATTGTTTGTAATAGTGAAAACCTGGAAACAGACCTAGTGTTTCTCAGTTGGAGACTACTTAATACATGCTGGTATGAGGTAGAGTTCTCTGAAAAGGAGCCAGGCCTCCTTGGAGACATGGTTGATTCTAGGGCTAGGACATAGGAAATATAAGATGAACTTGGAATATCTTGTGGTGCCCAAAAGTAAGGGAGTATGTACAAAATGATGAGGGCATGTCAGAAAGGACACAGGTGCTATCTGGAAGGAGCATCGGGTGGCTGAATCTGAGATGCCTTGAGCAGTAATGATGCTGGTGTGATAAGTAAAATCCACAATGACAGTAATGGGTTGTAACCCATCAAATAAATAAATAAAATGAGTTCCTAACAATATAAATAATAACTGAATAATAAATGAGGGAGAAGGGACAGCTCTTCCTTAAAGCAGAATTCCAATTAATAAATGGAGATGGAATGATGGAAATAGAAAATCCCCAGTAGGCAGACACCCAACAATTATGGTTACAGGCAGGAGTCATCACCAGAAGCTAAAATTGGTTGTGAAAGAATGGTGAGAAACAGGATATTGGCACAGTCTCAGTTTCTTGCCATAAGATTCCTATTAATTACCAAAGACAAAATGGTGTTCAGTGGAGAAGAATGTCTTAACTAAGTGATGAGTTAACTTCCCTGGTAACAAGTCATAGCAACATCAAGTCAATTACTCTGGGATGATGCAAGGAGAAGAGTATAGCTGTACTTCTATGGGATTCTTGTCAAAAGGCATCACTTCAGCATAATCATGAGAAAACAACAGCAAACCCGAATTGAGAGGCTACAGAATAGCTGATCTGGACTCTTCAAAGTGTCAAGATCATAAAAGACAAAATAACTGAGGAGCTGTCCTTGATTGGAAAGTATTATAAAGAGAAATGGCAACTGATACAGTGTAGAAATTTATTAAACATCTAGGAAAGGACCACCTCAGAAAGGTAAAATCTTTTAATATTTCATATTGCTTTCACAAGTATAATGTTTGCAGCTACTTTGAAATGCATCTAAAAGGAGATAGACTGATGACTAGATAAATGGATAGATATGTGATAAAACAAAGTATTAGTACATTGTTAATGGTACAATCTATTTGGTGTTCTGAGTAACCACTGTAAAATTCTTTCAGTTTTTTTGTACATTTGAAAATTTTTATTATAAAAAGTTAGAAAAAAAATGCAATGTGGGATCCTGTAATGGGTCCTGGGCCAGACAAAGAACATTAGTGGGAAAAACTTGTGAAATTCAAATAAGGTCTGTAGATTAATAATAGTACTAGTCAATATTAATTTCCTAGTATCAATAATTATTTTATATTTATATAAGATGTTAACATTAGAAGTAGCTGGAGTAAGCATATGGAAAAAAAAGGAAAAAAAAATAGCTTGTGGAAATTCTGTACTCTTTTTTGCAACTTTTGTGTAAGTCTAAAATTTTTTCAAAAGAAAAAGGAAAAAATGATGAGGTTGAGCTCATTGGAAAGATATATCATTAAGTGAAAAAAGTAAAATGCACAACAGTATACATAGTTGGTGTATTAGTTAGGGTTCTCTAGGGAAACAGAACCAACAAGAGATATCTGTAAATATAAGATTTTGTAAAAGTGTCTCACGCAACTGTGGGGATGCACGAGTCCAAATTCCGTAGGGCAGGCAGCAAACTGGGAACTCCGATGAAGATGTTCGAGAACTCCTCAGGAGACGGCGCTGGCTAGCCAAAGAAGAAGTGAAGGTTCGCTCTCTTTCTCCCTTAAGTTTTCAACTGATTGGATTAAATCCAGCTGGTTGAATTATCTCATTACAGAAGACATGCCCTTCATTGACCTAATCAGTCAAAGATGCAGTCAATTGACTGATGATTTAATAAACTAGCCTTTTGGTTTATTAACCAGCCACAAATGTCCTTGCAGTAATGGCTAGGCCAGTGCTTGCTTGACCAGACACCTGAACACCATCACGTGGCCAAGTTGACACATGAACCTAACCATCACAGTTGGATCCCATTATTTTTTAAGCAGTTTTATGGACATGTGGGAACACCAGGCCCAGGGCCTTCCCTAAAGGCCTTAAAGTCTGTGCACACGGCAGCCTGCATGACCTAGGTTAGCTAAGGTTTGACCTACTCTCCTTTTAAAATAGGCCTCCTGTGCTAAATGTAATCTATAGCTTACCTCTGTCCTGAACTCCCTGAAGTAATATTATCTACAAGATAACCTATAATCCTCCCTTCTTCCCTGTTGACTACAATTGATCCTTCCCTGTGTGCGCTTATATGCTCTCATATCCATTGGAATATCTTTGTCTCAAACCCCTATAACCAGCTTAATCAGCCTCCCCCCGCCCCAAAGCACGGAGTGCCTTCACACTGAGCTCTTAACCAGCTGCCATTCAGAGCATCTCCACTGACTTCCATTCCCTGTAAGTAAGCCCCGAATAAAAGCTCATGTCTCAAACCCTGCCCAGTGCCTTCTCTAGTACTTCGGCTGCAAAAGCCCCCTTGGGCCATGACAGGAAATATATACATACCATACAATCCATCCAAAGTGTACAGTCAGTGGCTTTTAGTATAGTCATAGAGTTGTACATTTATCACCACAATCAGTTTTAGAACATTTTCATTACTCCAAAAAGAAAAACCTCATACCCTTTAGCAGTCATCTCTCAATCTCTCTATCCTTCCCCAGCCCTACATAACTACTAATTTGACTTTTGTCTCTGTAGGTTTGGAATCATACAGCATATAGTACTTTGTGCCTGATTTCTTTCACTTAGTGTAATGTTTTTTTTAATTATCGTGTTGTTTTTTTTAATTGGAGAAGTTGTAGGTTTACAGAAAAGTCATGTAAAAAATACAGCGTTCCCATATAACCCCTATTGTTGACATTTTGCATTAGCGTGGTACCTTTGTTTCAGTTGAAAGAATATTAAAATATTAGTTAACTGTAGTCCATAGTTTACATTAGGTGTATGTTTCCCCATATACCACCCTATTATTAACACTTTGTAATAGTGTTGTACATTTGTTATAATTCATGAAAGAACACGCATATTTGTGTTATTAATCACAGTCCATTGTCCGCAACAGGGTTCACTTTGTTATACAGTCCCATATTTTATCTTCTAACTTTCCTTCTAGTGAATACATAACCCAAGACATGCCCTTTCAACCACATTCACACACATAACTCAGCACTATCACCACTATCCATTCCCAAACATTTACAATCAACCTAAGTAGAAAGTCTGCACAAATTAAGCATCAGCTCTCCCTTCTCTAACCCATTCTATTCCCTGGTAGACTATATTCTAGATTCTAACTCTATGAATTAACTTATTATAATTAATTCATATCAGTGAGATCATAAATGTTTGTCCTTTGTATCTGGCTTATTTCACTCAACAGAATGTCCTCAAGGTTCATCCATGTTGCTGCATGCATCAGAACTTCATTCCTTCTTATAGCTGAATAATATTCCATTGTATGTGTATACCACAATTTATTTATCCATTCCTCAGTTGATGGGCGCTTGAGTTGCTTCCTTCTTTTGGCAATTGTGAATAAAGCCACTTTGAACATCGGCATGCAAATATTTGTTCAGGTCCCTGCTCTCAGTTCTTCTGGATATATACCTAGTAGTGGAATTGCAGGATCATATGGCAATTCTACACTTAGCATTCTGAGGAACTGCCAAACTGTCTTCCACAGCAGCTGCACCAGTCTACATTGCCATAAGCAGTGAATGAGTGTTCCTGTTTCTCCACATCCTCTCTAATGCTTGTAGTTTTCTGTTTTAATAGTGGCCATTCTAGTAGATGTGTAGTTGGACGCATTTTTGCAAAAATATTTTAAAAACTAAATTTGAAAATGTATATGTATGTCATATGCTGATAAAAACTGATTATGGGAAGGTAAAGGTTATGGTGCTCTTACTTGTTACTTTGTAACAACCGAATTTCTTCATAATAGATATGTGTTACAAAGATTTTTTAATCTGATAAAAGGTGTAAATGTGGGCTCTGATTCTGCATTAGAATCACTTGGAATGTTTATTATCAATGCAGATTTCTAGTCCCCGCCCCATACCAGGTGAATCCAAACACTAGAGGCAGGGCCCTGGGATCTGTCGTTTGAAAATCAGTGACTTAGAGACCAACTGGCCAGTAGAGGATAGGGAATCAGATGCAGAATTTGTGGTCATAAACAAATTTCTTGTACTTCCTCAGTGCTTCATCTTGACACCTTTAATTCTTTAATCATTTCTAGAGTTGCCCGAATTGTTAACAATATTTAATAATGCTGACCTATCTCCGAAGATAGATCTTGGTTTGTATTAACTGAAGAAAATCCCAGAGCATTATGATTAATATGACGTAGTCTAAAAAAGAAAATATGTACCAAAAATATACTAACCAGTAGAAGTATGTCATTCCATACTTTCTTTACCTTAGAATTGACAAGGACATTATCATAGTTTCTACTTATCTATGCTCTATGCATATGATCAAGCCTCAATCTAACAGTAAGTGATAGCAAATTATTTACTTTTTAGAAATGTTTTTATTGAAGTTATTTTATTTTTCTGTATAAATTTTAGTGCTTTTTATAGATAACTTGGAATTGCTCAGTAGTTTAAAGCTGGAATAAGGTTTTACGTTATTTCATATGCACTGTACCATATTTTCTATACCCCAAAATGTGAGTGCAGGTATGGGGTATTTCAATAAAATATTTGAAGTCAAAATGTTAAAAAAAAAAATCTAGGATATATGTGTGTGTGATTGATATATACATAAATGTGTATACACAGACATAGGCATATATATCATTCAGATATATAGATACAGATATAAAAACACACACGTATACATATATACCTAAGCTTCCATTCAGATCAGTGTCTAAACTGGCAGTTCCACATTTGGTCATCAGGTGGCACTTTGATATAAAAGGAAACTGATGAACACCAGAATAAAAGGCCAAAGAGCTTGCTCTTTATAAACACAGTCTTGATTGGCACACTCTTGCTGCTCATGGAAAGAGTTCATGTGACTGAGCTGGTACTTTATTCCCATCCTGGACTTGAGGTATTTGGGATTTGATTTATTCTGAGAATTGGGCTTCTTTCAGTACAAATGCAAACAGGTCAGTTCTGGGAGGGTGCTGCACCCAAATATGTGGTGTACCAGATGCAAGTTCTGCATGGTACTGAGCCCCTTTGCAGGAGGGACTGAGAGAGGTTTGCTTGGTTCATCATCATTTCCCAGGCCTAGCACATATCCATTACATGGTAGGTATTCAGTGAGAGTGCTGAATGAGTGGGTAAATGTCTTCATTCTTGAAAATAATTTAGAGGAGAAATCACTGTGCTTTGGAAACATCTATCGGTAGTGTTTGAGCATTTGGGGCAGAAGGTGGACAGTGACTAATGTATCCACTGCTTCTTTGGTTACTGGCTCTTGTTCTGTTGATGTGAGCATACCCTAAACATACATTTTTGTCTTTTGTAGGTGCTGTTAGAGCTTACAGACAAAAGGATTTTGCCATGTGGGGCTCCAAGAAAGTTTTTCTCTGAGAAGATATTAGATACTTCTGTTACAATTTTAAAAGAACATGGCTTTAGGTGTGCTTCTGTATGTACTGCTGCCTCAGCACAGGGGTTTCATCTAGTTTCCACTGGCTTTCAGAACCTGAGCAGAGTTCAGTACTGTTTTCAGTGATCATATAACTTTCAGACTACCCACACTCTGCTCAGGTTCCTGGAACACTCCTGGGATCAAAACAACCTGTAGACTCACCCTGCAGTGGCCGAGGGAACTCTAATAGAAAGAGCATGACTTTTGAATTCAGATATACATGGGTTCACATCCTGATTTGGCTTCTCATGAGCCCTGAGACCTTGGATAATTACATAAACTTTTGAGTCTCAGTTTCTGTATCTGCAAAAATGGGAACATTAATACTGCCATTCTTCATTTATTCAGTGAATCAACATATTTTTGAGCTCTGCCTATATGCCAGAGTCCTCAAGGAGCCTACAATCTAGTGGGAGTGGCAGACACATCTGTTAGGGTTAAGAATATTAAATAAGAATATATCTAAAGAACCTAACATGATGCCCACATTCTCTTTTTTCACAGGTGGGCATTGGCAAGCTGTAATTGAAACAGTTATCCACATTTTTTGCTGTTAAGAGGGCTGTCTTTGGAGCATTTGCTGGTGAGAGGAATAGACTGGGGAGACCTGAACCTTACTTCTCAGTCATAAAGGCAGTGATCCATAAGATTCAGTCAATAAGTCCCTGAGCAGACCACATTTCATTTTTTGTCCATTAATCTTTACCTAAAACCTGTCTACATTATGCAAAATGAAATAGAATTCCAGAAGCTGCATTTAGGTATCCTTTGTAAGGCTAAGAGGTTGTTCTCTCCAGGACATGTCTGGGAAACGAAGGCATTCCATGAGCCCATACTGAGCTTGATGAAAGAAGTCAGTGTGTACTTTGCAGTCTTCCTCCATCTGTAGACCTGAAGGCATGTCGTGTAAAGGTAAAAAAAGGCCACTTCTTCCCATTTTTTAGTGTAATTGTGCCAAGGTGCTCTCAATGAAGAGAAAAGACTTCGTCTAGCCTTCCCTGTCACCTCTTACTCCCTAAATCAGAATATTTAGGGCAGAGAAGATGACAGAAAGGGAGAAGAAACTCTGTGGCTGTGAACTGAGTTAATGATTCTGTGTATAGAGTGGCCTGGGCACGGGGATTATATCCTAAAAGCACTTGATCATGAACCTGTCCTGAGCTTCATCTTCCTCAGTCCCAAGAAGACATTACTTTACTTTTGGTTTTACACTTAGCTATTAGCATATGAATGAAATCTTTGGTTTTCAATTGTGAAATAACTTTGGATTCCAAGATGGCGGATTGAGAGAGACAGCAAAATTCTCCTCCATGAAAAACACGAGATAGAGGACAGAAAGTGCTCCAGAACAGCAGTTGCAGGGTTCTACCACCTGAGCAGGGACTTCTACACCCATAGTAAGTGCATACTTGGAGAAACTGAGAGACTGTGTTCAAGACGAGTGAGTGTTTGGCCTGGAACGCCACTGGGGGACTTTCATGCCCTGGGCACCCTCCAGAGTACTAGGCTCAGGGGATAACCCTTCACATACCCGCTGCCAAGAGCCCCTGCACCAGAGATTGGAGGTTGGGGCAGGCAGACGATCACGGAGGGGGGTAGCTTTCCACACCCCATGCAACCGTCTTTGCAGTTGCCTGGGAGACAGCTTTCATGTCCCCAGGGCTGGGACTTTGCCGGGAGACAACTTTTCACAGCCCTACAGCTGGTAGCTTCCTTGGGGGAATTTGGGATTCAGTCGGCTTGTGACAACGTGCACTCTTCCTCCACGTAGGCCTGTGCACAGCCTAGAAGCGGAGGTGCTGCCTGGATGTGCCGGGAGCCCTCCCTCAATCCTAGGGATTCATGAGTGCACAGCAGAGAGGGACATTGGGGCATTTGAGCTGGAGGGTGAGACATGCAGCTCTGTAGCCTGGGAGTGCTCCACCCACAGCCCTGGGAGTGGCCGGGACTGCTGGCTCCTGGGATGGACTCCCTGCCAAACTGCACAGGGCACACCCCCACCCACAGGACTGCCAGTCCCCAGTGCACACAGAAAATTGTTGCACTGATTGGACCTCCACGTGGTTTGGACCTCCATTCAGTACATAAACGAAGTTGAGGAGAACTGGCTTAAGGGTAAAAGGTGGCTAAGGAGCACCATCTGATGGTAGGTCAGGAAAGTGCACCCCACTAAGGTGTAGCTCTGTCAAATCATAGATAAATCTTCAAATAATCCTTCTTATTCTAAAAGAACCCTATCAATATAAGCAAATGTCAAGAGGCCAAAACAACAGAAACTACAAAGCATATGAAGAAACTGGAAGATATGGGTAACCCAAACGATCAAATGAAAAAGCCAGAGGAGACACAGAACCTGGAGCAATTAATCACAAAAGTATTCACAAACATCAATAATATGGCTCAGGATATAAAGGACATGTAGAAGAACCTAGAAGAGCATAAAGAAGAATTTGCAAGAATAAATTTAAAAATAGCAGATCTTATGGCAATAAAAGATTCTGTTGATAAAATTTAAGATATTCTTGAGACAGATAACACCAGATTTGAAGAAGCAGAGGAACGAATTAGCAAACTCAAGGATAGGGTGATGGAACGTGAAAGCACAAAAGAATGAATGGTGAAAAAAATCGAAAAATTTGAAATGGAGCTCAGGAAAATGATGGACAATATGAAGCACACAAATATAAGAATCATTGGTGTCCCAGATGGGGAAGAGACGAGTAAAGGACTAGGAAGAGTATTGGAAGACATTGTTGGAGAAAATTTCCCAACCCTTCTAAACGACAAAAATATACAAATCAAAGATGCCTGACGAACTCCAAATAGAATAAATCCAAATAAACCCACTCAGAGACATATTTTGATCAGATTTTCGAATGCTGGAAAGAAGGAGAAAGTTCTGAAAGCAGCAAGAGAGAAGCAATTCATCACATACAAGGGAAACAACATAAGATTAAGTACTGACTACTCAGCGAGCACCGTGGAAGTGAGAAGGCAGTGGTATGACATATTTTAAATTCTGAAAGAGAAAAATTGCCAGCAAAGATTTCTTTATTCAGCAAAGCTTTCCTTCAAAATTGAAGGAGAGCTTAAAATTTTCACAGAAAAATGCTGAATTTGTTAACAAGAGACCTGCCCTACAAGAACTACTAAAAGGGGAGCTCTACTGGCTGAGAAAAAAAGAAAGGAGAGAGAGGTCTAGAGAAGGGCACAAACTGAAGAGTCTTAGTAAGGGTACCTTAAAAGAAATAGAGAGAGGGAAAAAATAGATCTGATAGCTAAAAACCAAAGGATAATGTTCCGGTTTGCTAATACTGCCGGAATGCAAAACATCTGAAATGAATTGGCTTTTATAAAAGGGGGTTTATTTGGTTCCACAGTTACAGTCTTAAGGCCATAAAGTGTCCAAGGTAATGCATCAACAATCAGGTACCTCCACTGGAGGATGGCCAATGGCACCCGGAAAACCTGTTAGCTGGGAAGGCACGTGGCTTGTATCTGCTCTGGAGTTCTCGTTTCAAAATGGCTTGTTCCCAGGATGTTCCTCCCTAGGCTTCAGCTGCCCAGTGTCACTCTTAGTTGCTCTTGGGGCATTTGTCCTCTCTTAGCTTCTCCGGAGCAAAAGTTTGCTTTCAAAGGGTGTCTCCAAATGATATCTCTGTAAGCTGAAGCTCCTCTCTCAGTTCCTGTGCATTCTTCAAAGCGTCCCACTTGGCTGTAGCAAGCTTGCTCCTTCTGTCTGAGCTTATATAGCGCTCTAGTAAACTAATTAAGGCCCATGATGAATGGGCGGGGCCACGCCTCCATGGAAATTTTCTAATCAGTGTTATCCTTCATAGTTGGGTGGGTTGCATCTCCATGGAAACACTTAAGAATTACAATCTAATCAACACTAATACGTCTGCTCCCACAAGATTGCATTAAAGAATATGGCTTTTTCTGGGGGACATAATACATTTAAACCGGCATGGATAAGATGGCTGATTTGAGAACTGCCTTCACAGTAATAACTTTGAATATGAGTGGATGAAACTCTTCAGTTAAAAGACATAGATTGGCAGAATGGATTAAAGAATATGAACCATCAATATGTTGCTTATAAGAGACTCATCTTAGACCTAGCAACACAAAGAAATTGAAGTGAAAGGATGGAAAAAATATTGCATGCACACTACACCAAAAGAAAGGAGGGGTAGCAATACTAATTTCAGATAAAATAGACTTTAAATCCAAGGATGTTATAGGAGACATAGGAGGAGAGTATATACTAATAAAAGGAACAATTCACCAAGAAGAAATAACAATCATAAATGTTTATACACCCAGTCAAGGTTCTCCAAAGTACATGAGACAAACATTGGCAAAACTGAAGGAAGCAATAGATGTTTCCATAGCAATGGTAGGAGACTTCAATACGACACTCTCTCCTATAGATAGATCATCCAGACAGAAGACCAATAAGAAAATTGAGAACCTAAACAATGTGACAAACAAATTAGACTTAACAGACATATATAGAACATTATATCTATATCCCAAATTACCAGGATATACATTCTTCTCTAGTGCTTATGGAACTTTCTCCAGGATAGATCATATGCTGGGGCATAAAACAAGTCTCAATAAATTTAAAAAGATTGAAATTATTCAAAACACATTTTCTGACCACTATGGAGTGTAACTATCAAAGATCCAGAACACTCACAAATATCTGGAGGTTGAACAACACACTCCTAAACAATTAGTGGGTCAAAGAAGAAATTGCAAGAGAAATTGCTAAATATCTAGAGAAGAATGAAAATGAGAACACAACATATCAAAACTTACGGGGTACAGCAAAGGCAGTATTGAGGGGGAAATTTATAGCTCTAAATGCATTCATTAAAAAAGAAGAAAGAGGGAGAGGAGCTAAGAAGGCAGCATAGAGAGGAGTGGAAAACTGTTAGTTCCCCCCCAGAACAATCCATAAATGACCAAAAAACTAGTAAATAACCTGGAATAACTGTGGGGAGACAAACGTGACTGTCCACTCATCATCCACCAACTTGAATTAGGAGTAATGCCTGAGATCGCAGCATAAAATCGGTAAGTAAAACTGCGGACCCACGCTGAGAGCCGAGAGCCCCTCCCTTGCGGTGCTAGAGAGCAGCACTCTCTCAGCCCCGCTCCAACTGGGGTTTTAATGTTAACTGCTCAATACAGACAGCAAATCCTCAACAAGCAGACAGAGGCTTTTGGTGACAGCTGACCTTGGGAGAGTCGGGGGACATATCTGTCTCAGGACGGGGAGCCCAGAGGATTGGGTGCTATTCCTGGATGGTGGGTGAACCTGGGAGCTTTTCTGTCCCTTTTTCTCTCTCTGGAGAAAACCTCAGCCATTTTCAGCCTGCAGCGCTTTGCAGTAAAGACAGCCTCAGCCATTTAAAATCAAAACACTTTGATTAGCAGAGTCAGAGAAACAAAGAACTTATTGATATGCAGTTGACCTCTCTGGAGGGGGCATAGCTTCCCAAGACGAAAGGGAGGGGCCAGCTCTACTGCCCGCCTTTCCGGAACCAGACCCCAAAGCCTGGGGGAGGAGAGCCACGGGCCACACCTTCTTACACAGGCGGTGACAGGCTGACAGGTGCACCTGCCAGGCAGAAAAGCACAGGTGTATCAGTCCTCTAAGAAAAACCATCAGGGAAACCAGATACTGAATATTTCCTCCTTCTGTGACCTGAGCCTGTTCTCGTCTGGGAAAACCTGTTTGGGGTGGCCTAGGAGGTCAGATGCCTAGACAACAGAAAACTACAACCTACACTAAGAAAAACAAAGCTATGGCCCAGTCAAAGGAACAAACGTACTCTTCGACTGAGATACAGGAATTTAAACAACTAATGCTAAATCAATTCAAAAAGTTTAGAGAAGATTTCACAAAAGAGAGGCTATAAAGAAAACACTGGGCATACATAAGGCAGAAATTGAAAGTTCAAAAAAACAGCTAGTAGAATCTATGGAAATGAAAGGCACAACACAAGAGACGAAAGACACAATGGAAACATACAACAGCAGATCTCAGGAGGCAGAAGAAAACACCTGAAAGCCTACATGCGAAGGAGCAGATGGAGAAAAGAATGAAAAAATATGAGTAACGTCTCTGGGAACTTAAAGATGAAACAAAGTACAAGAATGTACGTATCATTGGTGTCCCAGAAGGAGAAGAGAAGGGAAAAGGGGCAGAGGCAGTAATAGAGGAAATAATCAATGAAAATTTCCCATCTCTTATGAAAGACATAAAATTACAGATCCAAGAAGCGCAGCATACTCCAAACAGAATAAGATCTGAATAGGCCTACGCCAAGACACTTAATAATCAGATTATCAAATGTCAAAGACAGAATCCTGAAAGCAGCAAGAGAAAACCAATCCATCACATACAAAGGAAGCTTAGTAAGACTATGTGCAGATCTCTCAGCAGAAACCAAGGAGGCAAGAAGGAAGTGGTGTGATATATTTAAGATACTGAAAGAGAAAAACCGCCAGCCAAGAATCCTATATCCAGCAAAGCTGTCCTTCAAATATGAGGGAGAGCTCAAAATATTTTCCGACAAACAGACAATGAGAGACTTTGTGAACAAGACACCCGCCCTACAGGAAATACTAAAGGGAGCACTACAGAGTGATAGGAGAAGACAGGAGTGCGTGGTTTGGAACACAATTTTGAGAGATGGTAACACAGCAATGTAAGTACACTGAACAAAGGTAGCTATGAATACGGTTGAGAAAGGAAGGTTGGGAGCATGTGAGACACCAGAAGAAAGGAAGGAAAGATAAAGACTGGGACTGTGTAACTTGGTGAAATCTAGAGTGTTCAGCAATTGTGATAAAATATGTTCTTTTACGAGGGAGAACAAGCAAATGTCAACCTTGCAAGGTGTTAAAAATGGGGAGGCATTGGGAGAGGGATGCAATCAATGTAAACTAGAGACTGTAACTAACAGAATCATTGTGTTATGCTTCCTTTAATGTAACAAAGGCGATATACCAAGGTAAATGCAGATAAGAGGGGGGGATAGGGGAGGCATGTTAGACACTTGACATTGGTGGTGTTGTCTGACTCTTTACTCTACTTTGATTTAAGGTTACTTTTCCTTTTGCTACTTCCTAGCTGTCATTTTTTTTTTCCTCTTTCTTTTGCCTCTTCCTTCTTTGACTCTCCCTCCTGCCTTGTGGAAGAAATGTGGATGCCCGTATATAGGTAGTGGTGAAGGTGGTGAACACATAAATATGTGACCTTTACAGAGAACCATCAATTGTTTACTTAGGATGGAATGTATGGTGTGTGAACAAAACCGTCTTAAAAAAAAAAAAAATGGGTTGATGACAAAACCTCGAGGGCAATATACTGAGTGAAATAAGCCAGACACATAAGGACAAATATTGCAGGGTCTCACTGATAGGAACTAATTATAATGTGTAAACTCATAGACATGAAATATAAGGTACCAAAATATAGGATGAGGCTTAAGAATGGGGAGTGGTTGCTTAGTATGAGCAGAATGTTCAACTGGGATGAACTTAAATGTTTGGAAATGAACAGAGGTGTCGGTAGCAAGATGTGAGAATAACTAACAGTGCTGAATGGTGTGTGAATGAGGTGGAAATGGGAAGCTCAGAGTCATATATGTCACCAGAAGGAAAGTTGGAGGTCAAAAGATGGGAATGTATAAAACTGAATGCTGTGGTGGGCAATGTCCATGATTAACTGTACAAATATTAGAAATCTCTTCCATGAACCAGAACAAATGTATGACAATACAATTAGAAGTTAATAATAGAGGGGCATATAGGGAAGAAATATATACCTATTGTGAACTATATACTACAGTTAGTAGTATTTCAATGTTCTTTCATAAACGGTAACAAATGTACTATACCAACACTACGAGTCAAAATTGAGGGGGGTTGGTTAGGGATATGGGAGGTTTCGCGTTTCCTTTTTTTTTTTCTTTTTTCATCTTTCACTTTATTTCTTGTCTGGAGTAATGAAAAGTTTCTAAAAATTGAACAAAAATTAAGTGCAGTGATGGATGCACAGCTGTATGAGGGTACCAGGGGCAACTGACTGTACTCTTTGGATCTTTGGATAATTGTATGGTGTCTGAACAATCCCAATAGAAATTAAAAAGAAAAAAAAGGGAAGAAAGAGCTAAAATCAAAGAACTGATGGTAACAACTGAAGAAGCTAGAAAATGATCAGCAAACTAATCCTAAAGCAAGTAGAAGAAAAGAAATAAGGATTAAAGCAGAAATAAATGATATGGAAAACAAAAAAAGTAATAGAATAAATAAAACCAAAAGTTGGTTCTTTGAGAAGATCAACAATATTGACAAACCCTTAGCTAGACTGACAAAGTCAAAAAGAGAGAAGACCCGAATAAATAAAATAATAAATGAGAGTGGGAATATTACTACAATCCTGAAGAAATAAAAAAAAAAAATCATAAGAGGATACTGTGAACAACTCTCTGCCAACAAACTAGATAACTTAGAAGAAATGGATAATTTTCTGGAAATACATGAACAACTTAAACTGAATAGAGAAGAAATAGAAAACCTCAACAAACCAATCACAAGTAAAGAGATCCAATCAGGTATTAAAAAGCTTCCTAAAAATAAAACCCCAGGGCCAGATGGCTTTACAGGGGAATTCTACCCCAACTCTCCTAAAAGAACTGATACCATTCCTACTTAAACTGTTTCAAAAAATTGAAGAAAATAGAACACTAAATAACTCATTTTATGAAGCCAACATCACTCTAATACCAAAACCAGATAAAGATGCTACAAGAAAAGAAAACTATAGGCCAATCTCCCTGATGAATATAGATGCAAAAAGTCTCAACAAAATACTTGCAAATTGAATTCAAAGACCAAGTGGGATTCATCCCAGGCATGTCAGGGTGGTTCAACATATGAAAATCAATTAACATAATACAACACATTAACAAATCAGAAAGGAAAAATCAAATGATCATCTCAATAGATGCTAAAAAAGCATTTGAAAAAATCTGGCATCGTTTTTTTGATAAAAACACTTCAAAAGCTAGGAATTGAAGGAAACTTCCTCAATATGATAAAGGGCATACATGAAAAACCCACAGCCAGTATAGTACTCAGTGGTGAGAAACAGAAAGCCTTCCCTCTAAGATCAGGAATGAGACAAGGATGCCACCTGTCACCAATATTATTCAACACTGTGCTAGAAGTTCTAGCCAGAGCAATTCAGCAAGACAAAGAAGTAAAAGTCATCCAAATAGGAAAGGAAGAAGCAAAACTCTAATTATTTGCAGAAATGACTTAACTGAAGAGACACTCCAGAAAAAGATTCCATTCTCAATAGCAACTAAAAAAATTAAATACCTAGTAATAAACTTGACCAAGGATGTAAAAGACCTCTAACAGAAAATTGCTTAACTCTACTAAAAGAAATAAAGGGGGTCCTAAAGAGACAGAGAGAAAATCCATGTTCATGAATAGGAAGGCTAAACTTCATTAAGATATCAGTCGTACCCAAACTGATCTATAGAGTCAATGCAGTTCCCATCAAAATACAACAGTCTGCTTTGTCGACTTGGAAAATCAAGCTATCAAATTTATTTGGAAGGGAAAGATGCCTTGAATTGGTAAAAACATTCTGAAAAAGAAAAGTGAAGTGGGAGGACTTATACTGCCTGACTTTGAAGCCTAGTATAAAGCCACAGTAATTAAAACAGCATGGTACTGGCACAAAGATAGACATATTGACCCATGGAATTGAATTGAGAGTTCAGAAATAGATTCCCAGATCTATGGTCAACTGATTTTTGATAAGGCCCCCAAATCCACTGAACATAACAGCTTTTTTAACAAATGGGGCTAGAACTGAATATCTATATCCAAAAGAATGAAAGAGGACCCCTACCTTACACTTTATACAAAAATTAACTCAACATGGATCAAAGATCTCAATATGAGAGACAATACCATAAAACTCCTAGAAGATAATGTAGGAAAACATCTTCAAGACCTAGTATTAGGAGGTCACTTCTTAGACCTTACGCCAATAAGGATGGCTGTCATTAAACAAACAGGAAATTACAAATACTGGAGAGGATGTGGAGAAATTGGAACTCTTATTCATTGCTGGTGGGACTGTATAATGGTTCAGCCACTCTGGACGACACTTTGGCAGTTCCTCAGAAAACTAGATACTGAGTTACCCTACAATTCAGCAATTTTACTTCTTGGTATTTACCCAGAGGATCTGAAAGCAGTGATATGAACAGATAATTTGTACAGCGATGTTCATAGCGGCATTGTTCACAATTACCAAGAGATGGAAACAACCTAAATGTCCTTCATCAGATGAGTGGATAAACAAAATGTGGTATATACACACGATGGAATACTATTCAGCAGTAATAAGGAACAAGGTCATGAAACATAGGACAATGTGGATGAATCTTGAAGACATAATGCTGAGTGAAATAAGCCAGACACAAAAGGAGAGAGATACTGTATTTACCACTAATGTGAACTCTGAAAAATGTAAAATAAGCGTCTTATATTGTAAAATATAGGGGACCTAGAGATAGACAGCAGCTAGTGAAGGGGGAACAATAATCTAATAAGAATAGACAAGATATTGAGGGTGATCTTAATGATATGGAAATGCTCATGTGTGACTGATTCGTTAATTTTTTTTTTGGTATGGTAGGAGTATGTTGGTAGGATGACATCATTTCAGGATATTTGTTTTTCCCATTGCTTTGTTTTGTATGGAAATGTTTTTTTAATTTGATAAATAAAGTGATTTTAAAATAAAAAAATAAATTGTGAAATAAGATACTTCTTTTGTGTTAATTGTAACTCAGTAATGGTGCTTGTTCCATAATATCAGTGTGTTAGGAAGATATTGTAAGCAAGCAAGAAAGTTCATCAGTGTCTTGATAAGTACTGGAATGAATTTACAGTAAAGAACAAGCAAAAATATGGATTTGTGTTTTCAGATCTTGTAATAATCAGCACTTTAATTCTTGTAAAACTCATCTCCAAACTAAGAAGTTATGTTCAGGAGCATCTTAGGGAAAGATGGAATAGAATGTGTTCAAACTTAACTGTTCCCTAATATTTGTGAGACTTTGGGCAAATTATCGAACCTCTTACTACTTCGGTTTGCTTATTTGCAAAATGGGAACAAGCATATCTACCTCACAGGATCGATCATTCCAAAGATTAAATGTGATAATGTATATAAAGGGCTAGCAGAGTGCCCGGTACATAGTAAGCACTCAATAAATGGTAATTTAAAAAAAGGCAGTGAGAAACAACTTAGAGAGTAATGGTGAGTTAAACTGGTGTGGGGAGGAAGAGGAGATGGCTCTGAGGGCAGAGAAATACTTTTTATAATTTGCCTCTATTCCTCCTGTTCCCTCTGTCTTCCCTGAATTTACAAATTCCCTTTGTTCTCCAAGATCCCAGTGCAAATGTCACCTCCTCCATGAAGCCTTCCAGATTACCTCAGGCCGAAGTGATCCCTTCCTTTATTTTTGCCTCTTTTGTATTATTTCCCTGTCTCCAATATTATAGTTATTTGTGTAACTATCTCATTTGTCTCACAGTGCAGATTCCTGAAAGAACAGAACCTTAGCTATTCCGTTTTTAAATCTCTCCTTATACCTAGCACTGAGCATTGCATGTAGATTCCAATTGGATGAATGAAATGCTGCCAACAAAGATGTTTAGGTAGGTAGGAGCCCACAAAGGAGATTAGGCGATCCTCAACAGATTTTCAGTTTTTTTTTTTATTATTATTATTTTAGAGGGCCTAAAGTGTAAAAGCAGATTTATTATATTATAAAGAGTAGTTTATATATAAAGGGTAGTTTATTAAAGAAACAGTTGATCCCAATGATAACTTCCCTTGAATGCTGAGTAACTTGCACTTCAGTGTCATAGTTACCATCAAATGTAAGCTCCAAAATAGAGGACGAGAGCACTATTTTTTTTTCTTTCCTTTTGATTTTCTTTTTTGGGGGGGGGGGGCGGGGGGACCGGTGGTAAAGGAAGAAGGGTGAAGAGTGAGGGAAAGAACTTTTTTTTTCTTTTTTTTAAATTCAGGAGTTACAGATAACTCCCAAATCTCTGTGCAAATGAAAATGACTAACTTCACTGCTCCAGAAAAAAAATTTTAATCCCGAAGTCATTTATTTTGGCTTTAGGATAGACTAGCATTTGTGTCAGATTTTCCTGCCTAATTACTTTTGCTTAAGCTTATTTTAAAATTGGTTTAAATTCCTTCGGTATGACAGCCTAGGCAAGTGGGGGTGGGGTGGGAAGAGGGAGGAGTTGAGAAAAGACCACAGATGGATTCTGAGCTAGAATTTCAGTGTTCCTATATAAAAGCCTCTTTCCTAACACACTGCTAGTAGGAGAGCAAACTTGGAATCAGCTTTCTGGAGAACGAGTTAAGCAAAATGTGTTTAAAAGTTTAAAAATGTGCTTACCCTTTGATCCAGTATTTCCACTTCTAGGAATTTGCCCTAAGGAAATATACAGGCATGCAGAGATGTAGGTACAAGAATATTAATCACAACATTTATATCAGCAAAAAAAAGAAAGCAACTTAAAACACTGATTAAAGGGAACTGATTAAAGTGTGCTGTTATCTCTGCAGTATGCAGTCATGTTGTCAGTATTACATATTTAAAAAAATAGTCACAATATCTTGCTAAGTGAAAAAGACTTTAAAATCATATGTACAGTTTGATACAGTATATAGACAGACAAATACCAAGAAAAAGGAAATTGGAAGGACACATTCTGCAGTGTTAATATTTGTGTCACACTTGAGTAGTGAAATTATGGTTGATTTTGTACTTTTTTGTATTTTTCATGTTTTCTGCTCAAACATGTATTTCTTTGTAATTAGAAACAGCAACTATCATTTTTTTAAAAGCATATATGTTTAATTTATCAATGAAAAAAGTAAAACGTTGCTATATACTACCCACAAAGTGAGTAATCTGAAGGCAAATCATTTAAATTGAATGTATTTTTTAGGGTAGTTTGAATGTATTTTCTTCAGCATCACATTCATACATGTGAATTAATAGCAGTCATACTGAATACATACCATAGGTTAAATTATGTTTCCCAAGTAAAATAACCACATTCATTCTGTTATGACACAATTAGATTATAACATGGATGCCCTGTTTTTTTTTTGATAGTAGCATTATACTAGAGGTGCCACAGTTTATGCAAAGCTACAAAGACCAGTAGGTTTTCTATGAATTACATGTAAAAAATTATTGCCCAAATAACATTATAACAATACTGCAGACCTTTTAAATCATCCTTAATGTTCTGAAAGCAATTCTCAATGAATTTTTTTTTTACTGTTTCCCTGACTTTATCATCTCATTAACATCAGCTGAGAACTCCAAATCCAAAGGTCTAAATGGGGAGAGAGCAAAAGTGTAAGGGAAATGGTGAAGATAACCATAAACCTTTGGTGACCCCCTCAAAAGAACTCTTGGGTCACATGTTAAAGAACTCTGCTTTATATGACCAGCCACAGGTAAAACTTGTTTTTCACTGTTGCATGCCTCAGCTCTGTACCCATGATGAGGTTCTCTTTATTTGCAGTTCCTCAATTCCTGAGACACCATGTGGCTTCGCTGAAGCCAAAGGCTTGCAGGTCTGGCTTCCTGTCATCCGAGGTCAGATTGAAAAGCCTTTTATGATTAACTCGGCCACAGTGTGTTCTTTGATATTTGGAACTTCAGTAGGAGTTTTTTTATTAGTTTATCCAAGTTTTGAGTAGTGACCCAAATTAGCTACACATAATGGAAAGAGCAGGTTAATCTCACTCTTAATTGAATCCCAGTTCTAACACTAGCTGGGCCCTTGAGCAAATTCACTTGATATATTGGAGTCTCAGTTTCCTCATTTAATTAGGAGCATGGGGGCCTTCCCACGTCACCTCACAGGGCTATTCTGTCAACTGTAAAGCATTATATCAGCGAGGGACAGTTACCAGTCTCCATAAACACACTGCCTTCTCCCACTTTGTTTCTGACAGTTTCCTTATGCTGCCCCACCTCCCCAAGAACCAGTGAAGACTCTGAGAAGCCTGATCAACATCCGAAAGGACACGCTAAGATTAGTCAAGTAAGTTCCCAACTGCCCTAGCCAGGTTCCAAGGGCTCTCCTTTGTGCAGGGGTGGTAGACTCAGGAGACATACAAAGCCGTTTTCTGCCAGGCCACAAGCCAGGGTGCTTCCATAGCACTGACCGCGGCCAGCAGGCTTCGTTTAGATTAGGTCCTTCCATACCTTCTCTGAGTTTGTCTATGAAGAACTTTCACCTCCCTGGAAGTGGTCGTTACTGGGGGAAAAAAAATGGTGGATTTTGCAGTCCCTAGCTGGCCTATGCAACAATGGTATATTTGAACTTGGGATATGAAATACTTATTTTATTGCTTGGTATACAGATTGTATTTATTTTTTAATTTATGCTTAATCTCATGTGCCCTTCCTCTGAGGAACCCTTAGTGCCCTGGGTTGGTTGGTTGATCATCATCATCTATGTTAATTATCACTAACATTTTCCTTCTTTGTGCTATCCACAAAGGAGGGTAATTTTTAATCTGATGCTGCCTTCCAGGCATAATGTCAGTTGAGGCTCACAGGTTCTCTGGGAATTCAAATTTGTTTAGAGCAAATCAGAAGTCCCAATTTTTTTGAATGGCAAGGAAGATGACTCAGACCATTTTATACTTGTATAGTCAGCCTTGTTAACATTAGGCGATTCATTCTTTCCTAAATTTTTTTAATATGTCAGCTTTATTGAGTTATAATTCACATATCTTACATTTCACTCATTTAAACTGTACAATTCAGTGGTTTTTAGTACATTTAGATTTGTGCAACCATCAGCCCTGTTTAATTTAAGAACCCTTTCATCATTCCAAAAAGAAACCCTGTGCCTATTAGCAGTCCCTCCCCATTTTTCCCCAATCTCCTGAAGCCCTAGGCAACCACTAATCTACCTTATGTCTCTCTATGTTAAGTTTTCATATTTTATTTGTCCCTGAAGTTTTTTTTGTTGTTGTTGTTAAGTAGAGAATTTAAGGTTTATTAGAGGAAGAAAGCAGAAGAAAGCAGGTGGGAGCCATCAGAAAAGAAAGAAAGGAAAAAATGGCTCCAGCTCTCCATCTGAGAGCAGCATTTTTTAAAGGAAAAACCCACGTTGGGTGTTGGGGGGGAAGGTCCTGCTGAGTGTGTTCTGGGCCTCGATTGGGTGAGTGCTCATCAGTTTCTGCTGACTGGTTGCTAGGGTTTTAACACACTACTCTTCTTTGATGTGCACTATATTATCTATGTGGAGGAAGCAGGCCTTTTGGCTTGTTTGTGGTCATTCATCTTTATGGGGATATCTGATCTTGCCTTGTCTGCCCCCTGCAGTCTAGGTGCCACTGTGACTAGGATTCCTAAAACAGCCTTTAACCCTTAGTTTATGGCACACCTAGTATTTATGAGATAAGCAGCAGGGCCCGTGGATCAGACATTCCTTCTATATGTCAGACTCTTTTTCTGGGGCCTGACATTCCTGCCTTTTATTTTTAATAAAAAATTGGTACGGGTTTGGGTAGAATTTTGGGTTAATGCTTTAACTTAGCTCAAAGCAACCTTTATAGGGGAAAAGGGACGTCGCAGTTGTCTCTTAGCTGCTTCCGGCTGTGTCCCTGAAGTTTTCTACTGCTTCCCCAACTTTAATTCTCTCCCATCCCTGGGGCGAACCCTGAGAAGTGGGGAGCCAAGGAGGCACTTGCCTCCAGCAGAACAGCCTGCAGCTGGGCCTTCACCCTCCGTGAGGGGCCTGCTGACAGAAGACCCGACCGAGGCCTGTCACAGCACAAGAGCCTGCCCGCTGCTGGCTACTCTGCCCACTTCGTCTCTCTGGTCACATGTGGCATGTTCAGTTATTTGGTGGAGACAGCTTCAAGGCCCTGAGCCATGGTGATGTCTTGGGCTTTGATGTGGCAGCACAGCGGCAGCCATAGACGAGAGTGAAGCAGCTGTGAGGTGCTAGAAAGACTGGACTTTGAGGCAGAAGACCCGTTTGCTTCCCAGCTCTGCTGATGTTTGCTAGAACAAGTCTCTGAACAGCAGGTTTCTCATCTGTAAAACAGTGATGATAAACCTTACGTTCACGGCCGTTGTCAGAATTAAACAAGGTAATGGAAGGGAATTCAATACATGCTAAAGTGAAGAGATTTTTTGTGGGTTTTTTTTTTCAGATTATGGGAATAGAGTAA
The DNA here is from genome assembly GCF_015220235.1 of Choloepus didactylus. Classification (NCBI taxonomy): domain Eukaryota; kingdom Metazoa; phylum Chordata; class Mammalia; order Pilosa; family Megalonychidae; genus Choloepus; species Choloepus didactylus. The sequence goes on along the minus strand of NC_051324.1, from coordinate 70,511,726 downwards.
ATTCTGATCCTCAGATTTCCACATTTCTCAAAACCCCACTAAATAGCATTAAAGTATTTTTAAAAGGCATAAATCTGCAAGAATTGGGAGAATTGGAGAGGAACAACAGCAACAAAATTTTAGAAACTGAAGAGCAGATAGTGAATGTTAAATGACTTAGTAGACCCAGAAATCAGAATCCTGAGTTGTCAGGAGGAAAAACTGGGACCCAAACAGTTCGCACTGTGTTATCCTCAGAAGACTCAGGCATTGGTGGTATCAGGTACCTTTGGAAGTGGAAGGGCTAAAATGAGGTTAAATGAGGATTGGTGGAAAGTCTGTTTAAGAGGTAGTCAGAGGCCCTTCCTTAGACCACACAGCCAGGTGACTGCCCAACCCACACCCTGGCAAAAAGCCAAGGGATTATTCTCACTGGAGAGGTTGGAGTGGAGAATCTCTGGATTTGCAAGACCTAGGCACTTCTAAAGGCCAGACTCTATACTAAAAATAGAGGAGTTATGTGAATTTATGCTTCCTGAATGCTGAGCCCTCCAGCCTTGCCTCCCTCCTCTGCTCCCAGAACACCAGCAGCCAGGCCTTTGTCAGGAGAGAGGAAAACTCTTCTCTGGGAAAATCGACCAGCCCAAATAGAAAGACCTGAAGTACTGCCACGGATGGTCCCTTGACCTTCTGGTCAACCAGATGTGATGCTCAGAGGCCCCACCCCCTTGGGGTGCTCAGTCAGCTGTTTTAAATTTCTTAACTATAAGTAGACAACCCAAGATTCCTGGATCTGTAAAGAACACCCATAGTATAAAAGACAGTGACACAAACATTGAGGATTGGCGGTTTGATGTGCCAAGCCCTCTATCACGTGCCTTGCCCTTGTGGGGCTCATTGCTGCAGGGGATGGGCTGAATCTACTTGTGATTGTGCCTGAGAGTCTTCCCCTGAGTGCCTATTTGTTGCTCAGATGTGGCCCTCTCTCTCTAGCTAAGCCAACTCAGTGGGTGGACTTGCTGTCCTCCCCCTACGTGGGATCTGACACCAAGGGTTATAAATGTCCCTGGCAACGTGGGATATGACACCCGGGGATGAATCTGGACTTGGCATCATGGGATTGAGAACATCTTCTTGACCAAAAAGGGGATGTGAAATGAAATGAAATAAAGTTTCACTGGCTGAGAGATTCCAAATGGAGTTGAGAGGTCACTCTGGTGGGCACTCTTACACACTATACAGATAACCCTTTTTAGGTTTTAATGTATTGGAATAGCTAGAAGTAAATACCTGAAACTATCAAACTACAACCCAGTAGCCCTGATTCTTGAAGACGTATATGTAACAATGTAACTTACAAGGGGTGGCAATGTGTTTGTGAAAGCCTTATGGATCACACTCCCTTTATCCAGTATATGGATGGATGAATAGAAAAATGGGGACAAAAACCTAAAGGAAAAATAGGGCAGGAGAGGGGGCGATTTGGGTGTCCTTTTTTTTATTTTTATTTTTTTTTATTCTTATTTTCACTTTTTCTGGTACAAGGAAAATGTTCAAAAAATAGATCGGGGTGATGAATGAACAACTATATGATGGTAATGTGAATAATTGATTGTATACGTTGGATGATTGTATACTGTGTGAATATATCTTAATAAAAAAATAAATAAACCAAGCGGAGAAAGCAACTAAGCAGGAACAAAAACTACGCGGGAAGAAGAAAACTTCATTAATAGCCTCAGACACATGAGAAGAGATTTCCTTTGTATTTCATGGACACAATAACACAGTGTTTAGGGAACAAAAAAGGGGAAATTAAAAACAATAGCTAAAATGAAAAACTCAATAGAATGGTGAGAAGAGGAAGAAATATTCTAGAAAATGGAGCAAAAAGGCAGAGAAATTGAAAATAGGAAAGAAAAGATACAAATAATAGAGTAGCAACTTAGAAGGTATGATATCCAATTATTGTACTAGTAATTTCTATACTAGTATAGAAAGGGAGAACATGGAGAGAAATCATCAATGACATGCATAATTTAAGAAAGTTTCCCAGAATCAAAGGACACACATTTCTAAATTGAAAGGACCACTGATTACCCAGCACAATGGATGATAAAGAGGAGAGTCTATAAGGAAAAACAATAGTAATTGGAAGAACTTCACTCTTCTCAAGAGCAACACTGGAGGCTAAAAGATAATGAAGCAATAATGTCAAATGTCTTTTAAAAACTATTTATGATCTGGACTTCTTTACTCAGCCAAACTTTCAATGAAGTGTGAGGGTAGACTAAAAGCTTTCAAAGGGTTTATCCCCCATCACACCCTTGTTCAGGAAGCTAGTGGAAGATGTGCTCCACCAACATTAAAAAGTAACCCAAGAAAGCCATGAGATGCAGGAAACATGAGATTCTAAGAAAGGCCAAAGGGAGTCATCACCAGGATGATGGGGGCGGGAGATTCCAGAATGGCAGCTGTGTGCTGTGTACAGAGGGCCAGGGGCCTGGGTGGGAGCAGGTCAGAGGACTCCAGAAAGGCCCTCTCCCCCAACAAAGTGGAATGAATAGAACACCCGATGCATCTGGACATCTTGAGGGGTTTAGACAGCCAGCAGAGAGTTTGGGTTTGAATTGGTGATAAGTATATGGAAAATGAAGCAATTGAACAAAACGAGATGATTACCTCTAAGAGAAAAAGTTATTCAGGAAAAAAAAAATAATCATAGATTACTCTGGTTAAGCTGTGAATAATGTTTGTATAATCACAATAATGCAGAATAAGTACTGAACTAACAAAATTGTGACCCAGCTAACATTGGGAGAATGGGGGAATACCTATATAGGGCAGAGTGAGGAGAGAAAAAGAAATCCTCATTTCCACAGTAGGAAATCAGTAGATAATACCTAAAACCAAAAAATGAAGAAGCAGTAACCCAAGAATGCCATTTAGAAACATTAAGGTAAGTGCCAAAATATTCAGCAAAAAGAGGTAAAAGTGGTTTTCTCTCAAGAGCAGGAAAGGGGGAAGGAGTAGGCCTGCTGTTTTCTATAACAAGCCTTGTGGAAACTATTTAAACTATGTGATTAATAACTGAGTAAACTAAAAAAAAAAAAGGCCTGGAAAATGCACAAGGATGTTAATTATCGCACTGTGAAAGATCAGAAACAACCTCAGTGCCCAGCAATGGTGGTAATGAAGTACTCTGCAGTCATGCCAAATGAAGATGCAGACATATGTAAAGGCCATGGAGGGAAGTCCACGTTACGTTGTTTTTTTAAATGATGGTTACATTTTAAAATATTGATATGCTATCAAAAAAATGCTGTGGTTATTTTCTAGATGTGCTGAGGAAGTCAAGAGCCCTGGAGAAGAAGCCGGCAGAGCTAAAGTCCACTACAGTGTGGAGTTCACCTTTGACACCGATGCGCGGGTGGCCATCACCATCTACTATCAGGCCACTGAAGAATTCCAGAATGGTATTGCCAGGTAAGGGGCCGAGAGACCAGGTGAGCGGTTTCCTTTCCAGACAGGTTAGAGTCCATGCCTTCTGTACTCACCTGGGGAGGGAAACATTCTTTCTTCCACCCAGGTGAGATCTGGCTCTTGAATTTAAGTATTCTTCTACAAAGCCCTACTTTTTTCACCTTTTCTTATTAAATTGTGCCATCTTGGTACAGTGGCAGATGGTAGTAACCCTTTAGGTCATTTGACACTGTTAAAAATATATTATTGTAAACCTACAACTTCTCTAATAAAAAAAATGAGGGAAAAATCTTGGAATAATAACACCTCCTTTATGGCAATTAAATGAGGTAATAATTATAAAGATGCTAGTACATAGTAAGTTGTCTCAATAAATTTCAGCTCATTATTATGTTTGTGGAATTAGGACTACTAATTACTTATTTATAAGTACTGACTCCCTCTCACCATCCCCTGTTGACTAAAAACACTTTTCCCATTTGTCTGAAACTGATGTCTGGCCTGAGAGCACACAGAAGAGAAACCAGAAGGCCTAGGTCTCAGGTTCTGGTGCTGCTGGTAACTTACCACATGACTTTTCTACAGCTAAACCTCAGTTTTTCCATGTGTTAAATGAATATTTATACACACACACACACACACACACACACACACACACATTAAACTACCTTTCTGTGGATGTGTGGATTGAATAGGGAGGTTTAATAGCATTATCAAGCAAGAGCAAAGGAAATGGATTGTAAAAGAGGCCTTTTCTTTTCTATGCCTAGAGCCTGTTGATAACTGAGAACAGGAACAAGTCAGAAGAAAGTGTCAGATCCTTCTGGGCTAGATGCTAATTTTTGCTTTGCTTCCTGCTTTGCTCAATAGTTACATCCCAAAAGATAACAGCCTTCAGTCTGAGACCGTGCACTACAAGCGCGGAGTATGTCAACAGTTCTGCCTGCCCTCCCACACCGTGGACCCCTCCGAATGGGCTGATGAGGAGGTGAGCTGCCTCTGGGGCCGGTGGGAATCCCCACCCACACTGGGCAGGGCCAGCAGCAGGGGGGCTGCCCAGACTCTGCCCAAAGGTCATGCTCACCTTTCAGCCTTGCAATTTCTCCACGTCCTTAAGAATTCATTTGCTATTCCAAAGTAGCCATTATCCTAGGATATTTTACGAAATCCATGCTCAGAGACTATAACCTACAAATTTAAAGAACTCTGCATGTATGAGATTTTTTTAAAGAAATTAACTTCAATTAGATGGACTTATGTAATTGTGAGATTGCTGCATGAAGGACGGAGATGAGGTTAATGCTTCATGACAGTGCCTGCTTTTGTGATGGATAACTGTTGCATTTAAATGTGTCAACTCCTCATTATTTTTTCTGTTCTTTTCTTTCCCTTTAGCTTGGCTTTGATTTGGATCGAGAGGTTTACCCTTTGGTGGTACATGCTGTGGTGGATGAAGGCGATGGTATGGATGGTTTTTGTCTTCTTTTGCTGTACACACTGCCCTTTTGTGTACATGGTCCTAGTGGCAGCTGTGGCCCCAGAACAATGTGTCTTCTTTGTGGGTATCAGCCAGGCAGTTTCCATATCCTCTTGTGTTCATGATTCTAGGTTCCCCCGACTGGTTGTGAATGGTATTGGGTTATATACTTCTGGTGACAGCCCACGACATTTTCGCTTGCTAGATTCTAGAGAATTAAGGAAGATAAATGGGCATTACGGTGTATTGTTTGGTTTTGTTCTTCTTCACCCATGTGCCTTTATTTCTTTCAGAGTATTTTGGCCATTGCCATGTATTGCTGGGTACTTTTGAAAAGGTAAGTGAGTAACTTCATGGGCCACACTCTATTATGACATTTAACTCTTTCTTTCATGTGACGACGTGTGTATCCCTTGCTTGCTGGCTGCCCGAGCTCAGCAGAATGTGTCTGACTCAGTGTGTGAAGCTGAGAGAGCAGCACACTGGGGGCTACACTGGGTCTAGTTCCAGCTCTGCCCCGACTTGCTGCATGACCTTCCACTCCCTCAGCCTCAGTCACCTCTTCTTAAGATGGAAGGGTTAGACTGAGTAATTGTAAGACCCCCACAGTTTAGAATTCTGAATTCCCCTGGGTTAGTCCAAGAACACGGATAATTGAGAGAAGTGACAACGGAGGACAGGGCATTTCACTGCCCTCCTTCCTTGTCCTAACTGCCACCTTTTCATTCCAGCACACAGATGGAACTTTCTGTGTCAAGCCCCTCAAACAGAAACAAGTAGTAAGTATTTCAGGGCTTGGACCGTTGGTGCCCCCCCTTTTTGTTTTTCTTGTTTTACTTTTTTTGCTAAGCATTCTTCTTCCTTGCCTCCACCCCCCCCACCACCACCACCACCCCCGTTTTTCAAAAAAGAAAAAGAGGGAGTGCTCCCGTATGTTAGAAACTACTTGGGTGACCTGAAAAGAATACTGATGTTTGGCATCTTCATTGTTCCATAATCATTGGTGTTGAGGCAGCCATCATCTCTGAGCAGAGGACTTGAGAACAAAAAGGACAAGACTTGTCTCCTGACAAATTTAGATTTAGGAAGGACTCTTTTTATTTAAAATGCTGGGCAAGAAACATTTCCAGCAAAAGTATAAAGTATCAGGGTCCAATTCAGGGCCAAATAAACCTCCTATCTTAATTTATCCCACCATTCATTTTCTAAAATTCGGTTTGCTGGCTATCTGCCCATACCAGAAGGATCAACAGATTATCTGTATGTCTGCCACAAATCCTAACCCCTAATGTGTGCCAGCACTTTTCTTTTCACTCTTGCAGAGGTAGGAGGAGATATCAGATTTATCACTAGAGTTAATGTGGTCATGGAGGATGAAGGAGAGGGCTGAGGGGTAGGCCATCATGCAGGGGGTATGGAGCACTTGGTTGGGAGGCAGAGAATGCTGTGGTCCAGATGCAAAAACAGGCCCCTGCAGATGGTGATAGATATTTGAAATTCTACGTTATTCATTCTTTTGGCTAAGTACTCTCCCCTCTTTTAATAGGTTCAATAGTATTCATTAATACCTCAGTATAAATTAGTTAATAATGTCCTTTTCAATATAATCACTAGGTGAAAACCAGTTTTAAGAGGGTCAGAGAATGAAACAGATCCTGAACCCAGGGTACTAGTAATGTGACCTCACAAGGCCAGGCCTTAATGAGTTCCCTCATGGGGAAGTCCTAGGAGCTGGAGGACCTGGATAGGGTGGAAGGGCTGGTGTAGCTAAAGGAAAATGTTTTATCTCTTTTCTTCTTGTTGGATTGGCCTTAGCAACAGACTTTGTAAAACCAGAAATTGGAAATTGAATTCAGTGTCAAGAAACAAGAGGAGGGCCATCTTTGGCCCTGACATGACCCAAGATAGTGGGAATAGGAGAGGGTACTGGAAATTGGGGTTTTGGGAAACAGGCCCAAGAGGGGCGATTTTGCTACAAGTTTGGAATGGGGCGGCTCTGGGCGGGGGGTGGGAGGTGCTCAATTGACCTCTTATTCAAGGTCTCGCCATCTCTCTTTGGTTTCTACATTTTTCCCTATCCTTTTTTTCCTTGCCTACTTCATCTCTTCTTTCTTTCTTCTATGCTTTTATTTTTATAATGTTTAAATTTAAATTTTATGATATAACTAATACTTATCGTATAAAGATTAGAAAATTCAGATAAGCAAACTGAGCAAAAATTACCTGAATTCCTGGGCCTACCACTCTAAATATTTTGATGCTTATCCTTCCATTCCTTTCTCTAGCCTTTCTTAACTGTCCATAATAGTGAGCTGTAGTACAAGTTTTATTGATGTATTTATGAAGTTTTTTGTTCTCTATTGAATATGAGTATATTAAACATTTGATTTTTTTTCCTATCTGAAAGAGAAAACGTTAAGTAAATAAAAGCATCCCGTACTTGCCCAGGCTTTGATTTTTTTCATTATGAATCAGTCGTCCTTGGTTACCAATGGAGAGTTGGAGCCGAGTTCCCACTCTTGGCTCTCAGTAGGGCCAGCCTGTCCTTGAACTTTTCTGTTTGCTCTTCAGGTAGACGGGGTCAGCTACCTCCTTCAAGAAATCTATGGAATTGAAAACAAGTACAATACACAAGATTCTAAGGTAAGTTTTATCCAAAATTTTGAATGTACCCTTTTTCCCAGGAGGCAGCATAAGACATTCTCTGACAAAGCCAGGATCTAGGAATTTAGTGTGGCAAACTCTGGAATCATTTAGGTCCTAGAAGGGCATTTTCTTGTTCCTCGTTTCAGATCGTTATGCTTATATCACTTTGGAAATGATCAAAAACAGGCTTGTGGATGGTTTGGGGTTGCTTTTCTCCTGCAGAGCTCTGTTCAACTCCATTTCCTGGCAGGGTTCTTTCATTGCCCTTTCACCTTTCCCTGTGTGGTCTCCTGGGTCTCATTCTCCAGCTCAGACTGTTGGAGAGGACCAGATCTGAGCCTCATAGGATGACTTTGCATGGTTAGTCCCTTCCCCTCCACTTTAGGTAGACATTTCCCCAGAATAAGTGAAACTAAGTATGTGAAAGCATTTGGTAAATTGTGAGTCCAGTATAGATGTAAGATTTTGTTCTTATTACTTGCCTCAGCTCTTCAGCCAAGCTGCCTTATGAATGAAGTGTGTGACAGGAAGGTCTTTGTTTCCCGGGCCAGGTGGCTGAGGATGAAGTGAGCGATAACAGTGCCGAGTGTGTGGTGTGTCTCTCAGACGTCCGGGACACCTTGATTCTGCCCTGCCGCCACCTCTGCCTCTGTAATACCTGTGCAGACACTCTGCGCTACCAGGCCAATAACTGCCCCATCTGCCGACTGCGTAAGCCCCGGGAGTGGGCGGGGGGGGGAGGCTGGGGTGGGGGGTGGTGTGTGCAGTGAGGATGTGCAGTTGCAGAAGACTGAAATGTGCTGCTTCTGGCAAATTGATGAACCTCTGTGAGGAGGGATCGTGGCTTCTGTCTGGGTTCTGGCTCACTCATCCTGCATCGGGATGTTCTGATTGCCTGTTTTCTTCTTCTTAGCTTTCCGGGCACTGCTTCAGATCCGAGCCATGAGGAAGAAACTGGGCCCCTTGTCCCCAACCGGCTTTAACCCCATCATCTCATCCCAGACATCTGACTCTGAAGAGCATTCAGTGAGTTACGCTGGGAACCGCGACCCCTAGTGAAGCAAATCAGTAGAGTCTCCTTGTTGGCCTTTCTCCCTTCCTCCCTTTTTTACATGGCATTTATCCTTGGCACATCAAAGTGTTTAACAGGCCGACTGAGATCACATTGTGTTAAATAAAACCAACCAAAATTACAACAGAAAATTGGAGAGTGCATCTTTCCTCCTTGGAGCTTGGTATCCAGTTAATATTTCCCACTCTGTAAAGCCTTCTGCCTGAGTTGGCATTCCAGGAGGACTAGCTCTGGACCTCCCATGAGTGATTGTTTTGGTTTTAAATACAATTTATTATCTTTATTTGAATCCTCAAGAAAGGTAACTTTTTCTTTCTCCCATTTCATGACTTCAGTGTCTGAGAGCTGAGTAGCTGAAATAATTGACTTGTTTTGTAATGTAATGTGACAGTCTCAGAGTAAAACCTTGAAGCTTTGCAACTATAGAATAGCAGATACTGTCTTTCTTTTGATTAATCCATTGATGGAAGGGAGTTATTCAGTAAATGGTATTGGGCTAATTAGTTAGCTATTTAGGGAGGAACATTCAATTTATCAATTTATTCTTTACCAAATAATAAATAAATTTCAAATGGAATAACTAGTTAATTATGTTAGAAAGCAAGCCAAATGTTAAAAACCTAGAATAAATTTAGATGATCATTTAGATGACTTTGGATGGGGGGTAACTTTCTAAGCTTAAAAGCAAAGGAAAACTACGTACAAAAAAAATCTGTAGATTTTTTTCCACATGAAGAATTTTAAAACTTCAGAAGTCTAAGAAAAATGAACAAATTAAAACAACAAATTGTTTTTTTAAATGTACTCAAAACATATGTCAAAGGAAAAGCTAATATCTTTGCCATAGTATAAAAAACAACCAAAAAGAAACCAACAGTAGATAAATGGGCAAAGGATATAAACAATTCTCCAAAAACAAAGAATAACTGCTTAACAATCTTTTAAAAAAAAGTTCAGCCACACTAAAATTCAGAGGTATGCAAATTAAAATGAAATACCGTTGCTCACCTTTCAAATTAGGAAAATTTTCTTTTTTAATGATAACCTATGCTTTGGTAAAGCACAAGATCTATTTTCCGAATCTGTAGAGATATCTTAGAAATGGAAACGTATCTTAGGCTGACCTGAGTGTTCTGGAAAATTGAAAGGGGAAAGTTATATATGATCAATAGACCAAAACAGCTTTTAGAATTAGGCTAGCTCTTTTCTTGAAGTGTATGATCTTTAAACCTTTGTTTATCAGTTTGTGCTTAGCTTATTCCTATACTTGATTAGAAATGTTTATGGTTTTGTAATAAGTGAATTGCAGGCATATTGTTTAAATAAAGATATATCCACTTCCATCTTTTAATTAAAAATACAAAAACAAAAGCAAGTTCTATGCAGCAGAGAAGTGATCAGATAGGCACTCTGTACTGCCTATAGGAGGGTGACCAGATAGATCATTTTTAGAAAAGTAAATGGCAGTATATATCAAGAGCTTAGAAACATTCATACCTAATAATATAAGGTCTAAATATTTAATAACAAGAAAAGAACCAGGAAAAAGAGATTTGTGCACAAGGATGTTCACCAAAGCACTGTTTCCAATAGGAAATGCTGGACAGAGCTCGGTATCCATGACTAGAACAGTTAGGAAACTTATCGATATTTATGAAAAGGTCATGTAATATGAACAGGTTTCAAAAACAGGAAAATATTTATGGTGAAATAAGCAGCTTACAAAATTATTATTTATATATTGATTATAGCCTTATAAATAGTAAAAAGGAAGAAAATACACCAGAATGTTAACAAAAGTTGTCTTTGGGTGATTTGATCATTGGTGATTTTTTTTTCCTTCCCTCTACTTTTATGTACTTTCCAAATTTCCATGTAATAAACATCAATTTCTATTATAATCAGAGAATATAAACATTACTAAGAAAAAGTTAATCTATAAGCAGGATCTAGAAATATGTAAATCTTTGACATTTTATCTTTCCTCTGCCTCTAATATAGAAGCTTTTCTTACCAGACCCCTAGACCAGATGTAAAAGATTTTTCATTGTAGAGTAAGAAACATGATTATGACCTAAAACAAAGAGTAATTAATTTTCAACCTGTCTTGGATTTCCTCTAGTCCTCAGAAAACATCCCACCAGGTTATGAAGTGGTGTCTCTCCTGGAGGCCCTCAATGGACCCCTTACCCCCTCCCCAGCGGTCCCTCCCCTGCATGTGCTTGGAGACGGCCACCTCTCGAGAGTGCTGCCTTCCTATGGCAGCGATGGCCATCTGCCCCCCATCAGGACGCTCTCCCCCCTTGACCGCCTGTCTGACGGCGGCAGCCAAGGACTCAAGCTCAAAAAGACTCTCTCCAGGTGAGTAGCCAGCCCTCCACAACGTTGGCCCTGGGATCCTTGACGAGATGCTTTCAGCCCGTCTTTCACTTCCTCGCTGCAGTGCACCTCCCGTGTCCCCAGGGCTGTCTTCCCTCCGGGCCGGTCTGAGAGCTTCGCATTCTCACTGCAACCTGCAGTTCGCCCTCAGAAGGTTATCCCACCCCTCAAGTGGTGCACAAGCACTAAAGAGAATTTGGATTAGACAAATATCATATATGTTTTCTTTTCTTTCCTTTTTTGGATGGGGATATAGGAAAGAGGAGGGTGAGCACCACGGACAGAGAGGCAGCGTCCTTAGGGTCACGCAGGCTCCTAGGGAGCATCGCTCAGTCAGAGGCCTGAAGGCACCTTGTGATCTCTGTGCCATGAACATTTCAGTCTGGTTAGGTGCAAAGTATACTATTTCTATGCAAAGCAAAGAAGGGTATTTTATAGATGAAAATACTAACACCCTAAAAATGCCAGTGGTTTTTCCCAAGTTCAGACAGCAAGTTATTGAAGGAGCTAAAGGTAAAACTTAGATCTTCTGAACCCCAGAAGAGGTCGCAGTTCATTTCTGGTGCTTTTTCTCACACCACCTTAGTCCTCCTTAAGGTTTGAATTTCTCCTCATGTTTCCGCCTTGTGATCCTCTTCTGTCCTTGAGGTCTGGTTAATTAGTACAGGCTAGGTTCTGTTATTTAAGTGGATATTGGAAACAACTGATTTTCCCTCTGGGCTTTGGCAGGTCCATTTCCCAGAACTCTTCCGTGTTGCCTGAGGAGGAAGATGAGCGTTCTTGCAGCGAGTCTGACACACAGCCCTCGCAGAGACGGCCTGCTCAGCATCTTAGAGAGGTAATTTGCTTTCTCCTCCTTTTCTTGGATGTTAGACTCCAGGTACTTTCCTTACACTTCTTCGGATCCACCTACTTTCATTCATTCAACCAAGTATTGGGCCTATATTTCTTACCATGTACTATTCTATGTGCTGAGGGTAGTAGCTGGAGGAAACTACCAAAGCCTTGCCCTCTTGAAGCTTATATTCTTGATAGCTGGGGTGGAGTGAGCACAAAAGAAATGTGTGTCAGGTGGTGCTGTGGATCAGTATATCAGATAAGGAAAACAGGGAGTGTCAGGGTTGGGGGGGTGGGGTGGGCTATTTTCAAAAAGAGGCCCAGAAGCAGAGACTGAAGGCAGTGAGAGAGAGCTCTGCAGATGGCTGAGACAAGAGCATTCGAGGCATAAGGAACAGCAAGTGTGGTAGGAGAGGAAGAAGACTGGAATCTTCTACCCTGTGCATACCTCAAGACTTGATTTAACAGAGGTTTATGATATCCCTGTTCTCTGTAAGGCACCGAGCTAGAACAGTGGGATATACCAGACAATAAAGTGGTCGCTGTCCTTGGGAGCTCATGGTCTAGAGGGGAGAGTATGTGCACAAATAACAGCATCATGTCAGGCACATAGTTGTTGTTCAGTATTTGCTGAATGAATGAATTTTAACTACAGAAAATAAGTATACCCAAAACAGGGACAATAAAGCGCTATGGCAAAAGATGTGAAAAATCATGTTAAATGGAGGAAATCCAAAAAAGTTATAAACGAGTAGCACTGGAGCTGAATCTTGAAAACTTTTGGACATAAAGGTGGGAGACACATTCCAGGTGGTGGGGAAGGTACATGCAAAGGCGTGCAGCTGGAAGTCGGATCTCTGAGCAGGCCAGTAACAGGGCGAGAGTGCTGTTTCCCAGAGATTCAGCTGCCAGAAGTGTGCCAGATGGATTAGCCAGGAGACAGACCCTTCAGCAGCCCAGGCAAGAGGTAACGCCTGGACCCAGGATTTTTTAAAAAGAAAGCCTGGAGAAAAGGGGACAGAATAAAGAGAGTCAGCAGGAGTTGCATCTGCACCTGCATCTGCACCTGGGATGGGGTGTGAAGTGATAAGTGGGGTGTCAGGATCAGAACGAGAAGACATGGGAGGAGTAGGTTGGGAGGAAAGATGATGTTTGTTTCAGATAGAGTTTGAAACAGCCGACATCCAAGCAAAGAGGTCCAGCAAACGGTGGAGCCTCCATGGCCTTTGTATTCTTTTGCCTTCAGAAGGAAAGCTGTTTATAATTCCAGGAAAACCTGGGGTGTTCCCATGTCACAGCTGCCGGGTGACCTGTGTCATCTGAGCTGCAGTCTTTGTACAGCCTGGCAGATGCTGTGCCTTGGGCAGGATATGCTGACTGAAGTCTGTACCTCCCCTGGGAGACGGTTATTCCAGGCCAGGGCTGGAGAGAAATGATGACAAAAGAGAAACTGGACTGCTTCTGCGTCCCCTAAGGAGGAGCTCTTACTCCCTTAGCTCCTGGTATCCCCTTACCTCCATCCATACCCACAGCCCCTTCCCTTCCACCCTTCTTCTAACATGTTTGACTTGAGTTTGCTCAGTTTCCCTTTGTGTCCCCTGCAGGAATGTGGCGTAACTCCAGAGAGTGAGAATCTTACCTTGTCATCGTCTGGACCTATTGACCAGTCATCTTGCACAGGGACCCCTATCTCTTCCACAATTTCCTCCCCAGAAGGTGCGTGAGGGAGCAGGGAGTGGCTCTGTGTTTTCCCCCCTTAACATAGTCTGGAACAGTCCTCATATTCTTTCCAGCATTGGCCTTGGGAGCAGCAAGTTAATACCTAAAGTGCATGACTAAATAGGCCCCAGTCTGAAGGGGAAGAGAGGCTCACTTTCTTAAGATGAGAGGGCAGTCTGGTCTGTAAGCAAGGGGAGAATCATTTGTCTTAATCCCAATCCTACCAAAAGGTTTTCCTTTAACCTTATGACAGGGAAAGGCAAATCCCTGGTCTCTGAGATTGAGCTCTGAGCGCTAAGATGTAAAATAGCAGAATCTTGGAAAGCAGTAAATGTAAAACCCTTTTTTAAGTGAGAGCAAGATAAGGCCCTTGCGCCCCTTGCAGCTTGATTGCAGGGAGAGGGCTCTGCTCCTCATTAAGCTTACAGAAAGCAGGCCTGACCTCCATTCCCTTTCCTGTTACTGATGTGCTGGATTTCCTCCAACCTGTGTCTCCAAAGACCCTGCCAGCAGCAGTCTGGCCCAGTCCGTCATGTCCATGGTGTCCTCCCAGATCAGTACCGACACCGTCTCATCCATGTCCGGCTCCTACCTCGCCCCCGGCACTGAGGAAGAAGGAGAACCCCTCCCTTCCCCCCAGGCTGCCAGGAGGCCCCAGTCAGACGACGGAGAGGTAAGGCAGGGGCATGGGACTCGCCCTTGCTGCTCTGGGCTGGGCGCACATGTCCAAAGAGCTCGGGAGGAGTGCTGCAGACAACGAGGGAGTGGGTGGTTCAAATCAAAGATTCCCTTCGGATGACACTTACCTTTGGTACCAGTTTTATACCAGAAATGACGTGGGTTTGGGCTTGCCCTCTGCTGTCACAGGAGCTTGCTAGGAGAGCCTGTAATGATAACTGTGCCCTTGATTTGTGTTGCTATTTTGCAGGCGATGCCAGTGGAGTCTCCAGATATCAACTTTGTTGGCATCCCAGTTGAAGAGCAGGATGCTGAGGTAACACCAATGGCAGACAGCCGTGCCTCCTTTCCCATGGATAAGAGAGCTGTTGGCACTGGTTGGAGGTGGAAATAAGGAATGGGGGAGCCATTACTTGAAGAAGGCTTCCTAAGTGGCGTGCTTAAGCTTCACTAGAAGTGGGATGTAGTGGGAGTGGGAGTAGCCCACACACTGTGGTCCAGGGACTGTCCGATAAACACGACAGTGAGGGAGTTGAGGAGGTAGCTCTTCCGTACCATACCCTGGACCTTGAGAACCGCTCCTTCATTCATGTAGTGTGCTCAGGGAGTATTTACACAAGGCAGCTCTGTGGCAGGCGCTTCCCAGCACTGGGGGACTTAAAGACATGAGTGGTGGGGTTTCTGCTTTCCCCCACCCACCGTACCCATCCAGGAGCCCCATCTGGGGTGGGAGACAGGCTCCCAGGGTTACAGTAGAGCATGGGACATGCCCTGAGCCAGGTGTGTGAGAAGTGCCAGGGGATGCCCAGCTCACAGTGAGGGCACCAGAACTTGAGCCACTTTCAAAGGCGTATCTCGGTAAGATATGGGATCCTACGTGGTTTCTGAAAGTTCTATGATCTTATTTTTTATTTTACCAATTTGTTATTTCTACCTTAGTGAAAGAGTATCGGCTAAGCTATAGCAAGGGCATTCCTGACAGATGATCCCAAGTGGACCTCGATAATGTGGCTCAGCCCTTGGGCCCCCCAGGCCGATTGTGCCTCACTGCAAAATCTGCCTCTGTCCGGCCAGGGACCCAAGGACCCAGCCTCCTAGGCATGGGACGCAGGGTGGGAAATGGAGGCCACTGACGTAGGCCCCGGAGCTGGGTACCGTCAAGATGATTGGTTCTGTCTTCAGCCAATCGATTGACTCATTTGTTGCTTTATAGACCCACAGCATCTTTCTTCTGTCCTAGGGAAATGACGTTCTAGAGGAAGAGGACGGATCACCCACACAAGAGGATGGTAAAAGACCTAGTCCTTTGCTCTTCTTATTTATATTTCTTTCCTGGGCATTCTTTAAAGGGTAAAGAAAGAATGGTCTGGTCTGACTTGGTGGCACTGCTCCCCTGCAGGCTTGTTGGGAAAAGGGTTGTCTTCTTGATGAAATATCAAACAGGGTTTCCAGCTGATCCCAGGGACCTTGCCAGCTCTGTATGGGACACAGAGCCAAGGATTGCATGGTAAGGACACTGCATAAGATACACAGAGTTGGACATTTACATTGAGAAAATTCTGAAGCTTCTTGGGCAACTCCCGTGGCTTTCTTCCTGCTGCAGCTTTTCAGCTGAGCCCACTCTGGCAACACTGAATGGTTAGTAGAAGCAGCAAAATGGCTTCTTCCACCTCAGAGAAAGGTCTGTTTGGCAGTTGGTTTGGTTTTGCTTTAGTGAAGAAAATGGTTGATATTACTGCAAAGCAGGTTTAAGGAGCTGGCAGACACATCAAAAGTACAGTCAGGGAAGCAGATACAAGCTTCGTTGGCCACTCAGCTTAGGCCGGTGTTTGGTGGGCTGTTGTCATGATTTTCTTTACCATAACTCAGGCCTTGAACATAGAGAAGGAATGACCTGCAGAGTAAGGAGCTTGGAAGAAGGGGCTGGAAAACTACCCCAGAGAATGGAATCCCACGTGTTTGGGAACCAGGTTCTCTGCCCTCTGCTGCTCTGAACGTCTGCCGCAGAGGGGCACTTCCAAAGCACACATGCACTCCAGCCTGGACGCAGGCCTGTCAGCAGGGGTCGTCCTAGTTGCTTCTGCTTTAGTGTGGCCATTGCTTGGGGAGTTTCGGGGGGGGTGGTGCATGTGGACTTGACAGCTCCCGCCTGGCCAAGTGCCCAAAGGAGAGGGTGCCTGCTCAGGCCATGCCTCCCTCATACTCTTGCATACCAGCACAGGAGGGAATTTTGGAGGTTCATCTGCTCAGTGTTTTCAGTGCTCAAGACTCCAGAGTCAACCTTTGTGACTGTCCCCCCCCCCACCCCCAGTAGGCCATTTGGTTCCACAAAGTGCAAGGTCGCCTGGTTACTTCCACCTGCCATTCTGTAGCCTGCACAGCAGATATGTTTTCTTCTCTTCCTTTCACCAAGAAATAAAAAGGGAGCTTGAAAACTAACTTCTGGAATTTTCCCCTTCCCTTCTTAAATGTCAGTAGTTTCTGATCAGTAACTTAAAAAATATTCTCAAAATGTCTCATAAAAAAGTAAATCATAATTTTGTGAATGTGATGATTCTGATTTGCGTTGCAAAATTATGGTGGAACCTAAGCCCTTGTCATTTTATGTGTTTGCCCATTTTGCAGAACCTTATGGTCATAAACACACCGACTCTTACAAGGACAGGCACAAGCATGAGCAGGGGGTAGCTTTTCCCAGCCGCGTTCTCATCAGCCTTCCCTCTGGCATAGTTCCGCTTGAGTGGTTCTGTTGAGCCCCTGTTCCGCAGCCCTCCTTGACTTATTCCAGAACAGTGGATGGAAAGGGGCCGATTAGAGAAACAGAGCAGGCCAGCTTTGAGAACACAGACACGCCCACACGATTTGACTCCTTTATTGTCCACTCTTTACCACTTATTATTGTCTTTTTTTAACATATGATTTGATTTTTTTTGTCTCCATCCTTAAGATTTTTATTTTAAGGACAGCAAATCAGAGAAAAACACAGCCAGCCCCTCTCTAACTGCATTAACTCCCTTACAGGCCAGAGGACATGCGCATTTCTAGGTATGGAGTGTGACAATAACAATGACTTTGACATCGCAAGCGTGAAAGCACTGGACAATAAGCTGTGCTCTGAGGTCTGCTTACCTGGTGAGTGGCAGTCTGCTGAACATTAACTTGATGGGAGACAGTTTCTCTGCTCTTACCCCTGCTCTCACCCTGGTACGCCCCATCTCCTGCCCTGCAGTTCCTGGGAAGAAGGCATGGGGTGTGCAGAGATTCTGGGAACAAGTTGCTAAAAGAAAGTGAGATGGCTTCATGAGGGTCCTTGAACTTTGTGCCAAGAGCATTCCCTGCTCTGGGTGAGAATATTAGGATAAGAAGAAAGGAGCAAAAATTCCTCTCCTTACGATTTGGCCTAGTTATGTTCCTGCCTGTCTACATCTTGTAGATACTGTGTCAGGTGGCCTGGTCTTGTTTTCGTGAGCGGGAAGTTTGAGTCTTGGAGAGCCTGAGCCCTTTGAAAGAGAATCCGTAGCTCCTCAGTAAGAAATGGGCTGAAGTTAGGATCAGAGAGGAATTTAAAAGCTAACATTTTGCAGGCCAGTGAATGGCAAACAAAATCCAGTTGCATTGTATGTTCTAAATTTGAATCCTAAAGGAGAGGGCAGGGGTTGAGGGTGACGATGCTGCCTGGAGCCCTAATTCCAAATTTGATCCAGATTGTTAATGTGCCCGTATTCCTTCTCTGGGCACTACAGTAGATCCAGGAGGATCGCTCAAGGAGGACCCGTGGGAAGCACACTTTGACCACAGGCTCCTATTTCTAGGGCTCCAGGGATCACTTCTCTAAAGCCAAGTCTTGCCCAAGTGGACTATGTCAGAATTTCCCATCCTGGTTTTCCTCTGGAGATTGCCCTTCACATTTTGTTGTTTGTAATCCTCTTAAACCTCCCTGAAATGAGGACTTACTTACACGTCAGAACAGCCACATCATGGGTCCAGTGCTTTACTCGCTCGGCGAAGTGGCTGGAGTAGTCGAACGTCACCACCTCCTGTGGATTTGCCACCTCCCCATCAGCCCTGTGAAAGACATGGGTTTGTAAGACTCGGGCCCCACGCAGGCTTGTGGCAGTGGAAGCAGTAATTCTCAGGAGAAGCTTTCTCTGGCCTTTCAAAGGCCCCTTCAGCCATCTTCCATTTAGTTTGTCCTGGGGACGCTGCCCGGGTCTCTGTATCTTCAGTGAGACCAAAGCGGTGATGTCCCCCGCTGCTGCTCCTGCCTGGGGCCCGGGGTGGACGCCTCCTGCCTGAGCGTGGCGACAGGGGCACCGACCCAGTGGCAGCCTCCCAACCAGTCAGGCCTGCATTGGTGCTGCTGGGTCCAAGCTACACTTCCTGCCTTCCCACTCCTTACCTTGCTTCTGTTTGTCCATTTGTTTTTCATGTCTTTTTGCCAAATGTAAATCTGTCTGTCTGGTTTGTTTATTTTTAAACTCATATGTGTTATCTAGACTTCATATGAAAGTTCATGTTCACTCTGTGCCAACACTATCCTTCCTGGCTCTGCTTAGCTCCCAACACCAAGCTTGCTGGACGTGCAGATGTTTGGAAACCTCTTGCTTAGGTTTCCACTCCTAACTGGCAAGAGCCTGTATTCAATATACTAAGATTTTCCTAGAAAAATACTTGTGAGAATTAATTCCTATTCAATAAGAATAAACAGGAATTCCTCTGTGGCGAGGATTATGAGAAGGATTTGTTTTTAATTGGCCTTCTTGGTCAATAATTGGGTGAAGACGCTATTGGTCTCTGTGCCCTCGCTCGGCCCTGTCATGGTGGCTGTACACTGGCCATCCTCTCCCTGGGCTTCAGGGGAGCACCTGAGGTTCCTGTCTCCTTCAGGGGGCTCCTCTATCTCCCACTTTTTTGGGTCAGGGGCAGCTGCTGGGAATTGTTTTCCCTGACAGTGCTGGTAGAAGTTGAGCTTATTCCTTCTGCTTCCTCCTCTTCCTAAGTCTCTCCAACCAACCTGCTTGTTGATATTTATTCCACTTATGGGATTGGGGGAGGAGAGTGAGACCTGGAAGGGAGGAAGAAGCCCTGGGGTTCCTTATGGATCTCTGGGGCCAGCCATGGTAGGATTTAGCTCGGTTCACGGTTTGATCCAGACATGAAATCAAATGCCTGTGACAGAGAAGGACCCAGATATAAGCTCTTTAAATGTCCCAAGTAAGGTCTCCGAGGCCCTTAGGGAGAGGGGAAAGGGCATCTGCTCTCTTGGTAAAAATGTTTCTCTGGTTCTGCTGTTAGTGTCACATGGGTAGCAGATGGCTAGGGAACTCTATGGAAGTATTGGTCAGGTTAATGACAGGAGTACCCACTTTGGTAGGTTTCCGTGGACTAAATAGGCCTTCTCACGTTCAGCTCTAAGTTAGAACTTCCATCTTCCAACTGGGATACCTGTAGGATGGCTTGGCTCCTCACCGTACTTGTGGCCAGCTGGCTTCTCGTGCACTTGGTCTCTGCTTGAGCCTGTTTCCTTCTTCAAGCGGATGCCCCTCTCTTCATGGAGGGCCGATGAGAAGCGGGGCCGCAGGGAGAATCCCATGCTCTCCCTGGGCCATGCACCCCTCCCCAGGTTCATGCGCGCTCTGCCAGAGACCCAGCCGGTATAGCCAGAATGCACAGGCTCCCATCCTCACCTTTGTTGCCACACTCGTGAGGTGCTCAGAGGACACCTGTGTCATTCCAGCTCTTCCTTCCCTAAGAAGCTTCTGGCTCCTCTTGGGCCCCAAGACTGAGGATAGATTTCTAGTTCTTCATATTGGGGAGAGGTATATTCTGAGATTGCTTATGAAAGGTTCTCAAAGGCTGCAAATCCAAGTTGACAGATGGTAGTGGTAAGATTAGAATTGGAAGACCACACAAAGTAAATGTGGTTCCAAGGAATTTGATGAGATATTACCCAGGTGGCAGGTTAGTGGTTGGGAGACCAATAATAGTTCTGTGAAAAGGCGCTCTGGGTAGTGCATATGACTGAAGGAAACAAAGATAATTCGGGTTTGTTAGTGGAAATACAAATATCTTCTAAATGATGGCATTGTGCAGCGTATCCAGTGAAGCCTAAAAATACTGTGGAGACCTGAAATTTAGCTCACTCCTTCCTCTCCCAGCCTCATAACTAAAGACTAAGGTGCTAAAGAAAAGTCTACATTTCATGGATACTAAGGAAAAATCTGAGTTAAGTTTCTCTTTCCCCTAGTGAGAAGCTGTATAAAGACAGCTGAACTAGTACAGCCCTTAAATTTAGTTAGTGGTTTGGTAGAGGCCATCAGCCCAGGAAAGAGGAGGGTGGAACTTCCCAAAATGTTCTGTGGGCATCTACCTCTAGGGTTCTCTTCATGCTCCCATTTCTAATTCCCCAAACTACGAACTGACTAGAAAACACCTGTATCTTAATCCCTGCATGGATTTTAAATCTCCAAGCTTGTTTTCCAGCTGAAGGGCGCTGGATTCAACCACACAAAATGGTAGCACTCGCTCCAGGAAGCCCTTCTCAGCAATTCCACGTTTCCTTTGGAAGGAATCTGGGCTCGCCACCAGCCAAGGCGGAGGAGAGCAGCAGCTGTGGGCTCTTTGAAGTCCTTGTCGGGAAAGGGTACCTCATGGTCGCTGCTAAATCTCTCCTCACCACACAGAGTGTGTCGAAAAGCCAGGAGCTGAGTCTGTTCCAGAAGGATCTGCTTTTCGGCTCTGGTTAAGTGTTCTCTAGTGGTGGGGTCTGTAGCAAGGACTCCCACGAATTCCAAGTCAGCACAGCCTCGCAGTCCCGGCATGCTGGTGGCAGCGGTGGTGATGGCGGTGCTGCAGCTCTTGTTTTTATTTTGTGCGTGCTTGTGTGTCTTCTCTCTCGTTTACCATTTGCTTTTGGTCTTTCCTACCGAACAGCCGCAGTTCCGGAGTCCTGCCCCATAAACATTGAGGAATAGGTATGAGATCTACCAAACTGTATAAATGAACAAACAACTCATTTTATTTGGGGACTGCTAAACTTAAAGGCAGTATTGCCTTATGTTCATCCTGTCACACTTGGAGTGCCACCCAGAGAGGGGAAAGACCAGACCCCAGTACCCCCAGGGAGTAGAGAGCCCCAAATTCTGTGTGGGTGTGAAAGATACCTAAGACTTTCCTATTCCACTCAGCTCCAGCCCTTGGGGTCCACCATCATGGACCCCTGGTAGACCCACACCAGGACCTGTATGGGAAATATGCAGTCTGCCCCTAAAGGGCTTTGCATCCTAGGCTGGCCTAACCTTGAGGCTGAGCCCAGACATTTGTGAGGGGTTCCCCTCAAACACGTAATACACTGAGTCTCAGGAGCACCCTCCACAGTTGGTCTGTCCTGGGATGGATCAGGCCCCTGGCTGGGTTCTGGGGATACAGCAGTGAGTGAGACACAGTCCCTGCCCATGGGGAGCTTCCAGTCTGATGGAGGATTAAAGGATGAAATGGCTTCTGTGCAGTGTGAAAAGTAGGGTAGTAGTTCAGCGGGGCACAGAGGAGAGCCACCGGACCTCATCTGACTGGGGGGTGTGGTGTGTGAGAGGTGAGGGGGGCTGGGAGATGACGCTTGGGAGGCCAGCGGGGCCGGAAGATGAAAGGCTTTCTGGTCTACCCCAAGGGGTTAGGTCTTTATACTGAGAGCACAGGAAGCCAAAAGGTCCTGCCTTACCCTGAGAAGGATCTCTGTAGCTGCACTGCAGAAAATGAATTGGATGAAGCGTCTGTGGGCTGGGAGAATGACGCAGGGGAAATCAGGTGAGAGATGATGAGGGCCTGAACAAAGCCTTGGTGGGGGCTGTGCTTTTCCTACCCCCACTGAGCACATACATGTTGGGTACTTTGCTGAGCTCCCCTCCCCCCCTTATCTCATTTAGTCGTTAATAAATCAAAGAGGTAAGTACTCATCTCCCCTTTGATGGATGAGAAGACCCAAGCTCAAAGTAAAGTGACTTGCCAAAGATCACACAGTTAGCCAGTTGTAAACTGGGATTCAGGTTGGTCTGACTAGAGACTTCAGACAATTAGGAAGTGAAGAGGGTGACAGAGCGATGATGGGGTGAGCCTAGAGCACGAAGGAGAGAGAAGCACAAAGGAGGAAACCTGGATTTCTAGTGTGGGCAGCTGGGTACTCCTCATGCAGGAACGGCCATGAATTTGGGAGAGGGTGATGAGTTTGGTGGGTGTGGTAGCTGTGGGACCCCAAGACTCTTGGGTTAGCGTCTCCTGGTGTTGATGGCACCAGCTGACAGCAAACCTCATCCTGCTGCTCAGATGAAGAGAAGCAGATGGGGGTGGGGGGTGCTGGAGTCATCACTGTCCGCCCACAGTACGCCTGTCATTCTGTCCCTGGCACTCTGCTGGGTAGTAAGTCACTTCATGCCCCCACCCCTGCTCCCATTACAAACACAGACACTTGGGGCCCACATTAGCATACTTCTCTCACTCCCTCTGCTTCCTGCCCATGATGAAAATTTCAACTGGACCCAGCTTCTTTTTCCTGATCCATCACAACATATAAGGCAAGCTTCAAGAGCAAATAATTAAGATCCAAAAGTAGATCCTAGGGTATGTTCTCTAAACAAGGGACATTCTGAGTGCCGCTCTCTGTCAGTGGGTCAGTGGCAGTGGCTGTACCTAGCTAGATGGGTCAAGAACAGCCCCCTGGACCTATTGGCACCTACTTTTCCTGATTCTTTGTCTCATATGCTGTGGCTCACACCCTCATGGGGAGTTCAGGAAACATGCCTCCTTCTAGCTTCCGTGCTGAACTTCTGGGCTGCCTTGCAGGAGACACCCTCCAACCTGGCCAAACATCTGGCTCCTATAACCTTCATTTTCTTCTCTCCAGGTACCTGGCAGGCTGATGACAATGCGGTCAGTCGTAGGAGCACCCAGCGCCGGCGTTTATCATCCAGCAGCCTGGAGGACCCTGAGAACCAGCGATGTGTGTGGGGTCCCTTGGCTGTCTGAGGAGCCCCAGCCCCTGTGCCGGGGCTCCCTCCTGCCCTCACTTGACTGCTAGCTCCTAGCCATCCTCATCAAGACGCCTGGAGACTTTATGCTCCTGCAGAGCTGGATGTGAGGTCAGCCTGCTCCTTCTCCCAGCCACATCTTTTGTAACCATGTTCCTTCCCCTCAGAAGAGACCAGAAGCCCTCCTTTCTCCTTGTGGGCTGAAGCCACTCGAACTATGGCTCACGAGACCCTTTACCAAGATTCTGGGTGTTTCCCCATATCTTGATCTTCAGGTGGAGCCGAGGTCCACGTGCTGGTTGTTTCTTGCGCATCTTTTTTCTCCTTAGGGGTAGGCCAAGCAGCCTCCATTTTGAGGCTCTGTTTCAAACACCCATCTGGCATTTTCTGGCCTGTGAATCCTCATAACCAATTTGAAAACTCTAGTTTGGGGTGAGGTTAGAGGACAACTCCAGTGAATAAGGAGCAGCCACAGCACACTACAGTGGAGTTCCCTCAGAAAGAGTTAGGAGCTCCTTTTAAAAGTACAGGCTCAGCGGTGGCAACCAAAATGTTTCTTCCTCCTGGTAGCAGAGCTAGTCTCTTTTTGCCCGTGTGCCTGTCTGCTTAGGAAGAGACCTTGGATTCGAGAATCCCCCAGTTAAGATGATGACCCTTAAGAAGCGCCTTCATGAAGGCCTGGGACTCCAGCTGAAGATTACATTTCCAGAAACATGTTTTTTGACCACTTTTCTGTGCCAGGCGCTGAGTTGGGAGTTTTTGTCTGTTAGCACATTTCATCGTCACCCTAGCCCTGCGAGGTGGGTCTCTTATCCCCTTTGCCTCTGTCTCCTTCCTTTTTTTGTCAGTAGTTGAAGAAATAGACTTAAGAGGTGGGGCCCAGTGAGTCTCCAGTTCATTCCCAGGAGCCCCAGAGGACTGATGGAGAGCGCTGGGCTCGATCCAGGCAGCAGCTGGGCCAGCAGCGCCGCTCTAGGAGCCCTCTGGTGGGAGCCAAGATCCTCCTCTCCTTCGTGTCTTCCTGCCTCCCAGACCCGCAGAGCAAACGGGAAGGAGAAGTGCCGTCGCCTTGGCTGCAGCAGAGCTATCCACAGGCTCTCCTCTCACGGACTTAGGGGATATTGTTCAGATCATGGCCCCCCACCTCCCCACCCCAGGGTAACGACATACAAACAGGAACTTGGAACAGCAAGGCCAGACTGAGCCTTCAGGTGGCATTTCTTTCTCGACACTGGCGTCCTCAAACGATCCCACCTCGCTCTTGGACAGGTGCTTTGTCTGCAGGCTGAAGGAAAAGCTGGTTGTTCAGTGGAGCATGAGATGGTTTGAAAAGCAATTAGACAGTTGAGACTAGGAGAACCTTAGGCTACACCCTTTGCTAGGGTTTTGTTGCCCTAGCAGAGCTTTCCAAGGCCAGTGCCCAAGGGTCCTTTGTGTCCCTGTAGCTGCAGAGTGCAGGGGGGGATGGTGGTGGTCCCCGTGGTGCCCTGGGGAGGGGAGGGCCGCTGTCCTGGCTGAGTTCCCACATCCACCTCTCTGACATACCTCAGTGGACTCCTTGCCTTGCAGGCCCCTCTTCATCTCCTTTCCTTCCCCCTTCATTTTCACAGTCCCTTTCATATTTAAGATTGAAACCAGTATAAGTTGAGCAATAACCCCATTCCCTATTTCCTTGAAGTATGAGCAGGAGGCACTTACACACAGACCCACCTCCTGTCCCCACAGGTGGTTTTCACAGCGTGGTGTTACCTGGGAGGGCCCCTGGGGAGGAAGCTGAGATGAAGGAGATTCCGGTAAACAGTAGCCACTGAGGCCAGGAACCCTAAGAGGAAGCAATTATCTTCACCCCTTCTTTGAGGATCTGTGACCTTCCCTGCAGGGTGTGCTTCTCAGTCCTTTCCCAGGACGAGGTTGGGGAAAATTCCTGAAGGAATCCCAGAGGGAGCCTGGCCTTGACTCCTTTCTCCCTTCTCAGCCTTTGTCACTAGATGGAAAGTGTCTAGGTTAGAAATGGCCCTTCACTCCCTGTTTCTTAGATAGGGTCCTGTTTTCTCTTTTTTCTTTTTTTACCTTTTTCAGCAAGTGGAAACTTCCCTTCCAAAGGGCCTGGTCCTCAGTCTGCCTGATCAGGGCACAGGTTGGCTGCCAGCCCCACTGCCCCAATCCATCATCCAAAGGAGGCAGTCTTATTTTGTAAGCATTTTACCCAGAGAGGATGAGGAGGCCTGGCTCCTCACCTAGGACACAAATGCTGGGGCCAGAGGCTCCTTCCTGCCACACTCGGGTCTGAGCTCTTGCCGTGGCCTTAAGGATGTGCACTGGGCCTGGCTTTCTCACAGAACCATTTTTTTCCCACTCCTGCCCTGTTCATCCCTCCAGACTTTATACCCATGTTGGGAGCATCTCCTGGGCACAGACCTCACGCTTTAAGCTGAGTCACCCTGGAGAGAGCTCGGAACCTGTCCACCTGAACTTGGCATGCTGGTTCCTCGTTTTGCTCTCGGACCTGCACACCTGGTGTGTGCAAGTGTGTGTATCCTGTTGGTGCCATTTGTGTACCCTCCTCCCTCCCTGGAGTACATGCATGGCACACTACAGTGGGGACACCAAGGATGCAATATTTATGGATTGCTGCATGATTCTTAAAAATGAATAAAACTGTTTACAAGGGAAGGAGAGCTGTTACCTAAGAAGCTGGCTTATTTGTGAAAGTTTCTGTCCATCTTTCTCCAGCACATTTCAGTATTTTTGCTCAAGAGAATCATAAGGTGGAGGAGTGGGACAGGCCAGGGGTAGGGAAGGACACGACCTGGCTGGGAGTTAGGCGCCATCTCTGGGTTTCTGCCTGGCTTCTGGGCAGCAGTCTCACCACCCACAGCCCCAGGCCTGCTGCTGCTGCCGGTTTAATCCGAGACCTTCCAACAGTGCTGCTCCTCCATAATTAAAGAGCAGGAAAGCTGGTGACAGGAGGGAGGCTAGGGGGCAGGGCAGAGGGAGGGAGGGCCACAGTCCCCAGTGTCCCTCCACTTAGTCTCTGTCAGGTAAAGGTTGGGGGGAATTAACAGAGAGTAAGTGGCCCCCCCAGGAGGATTTGGCAAATCCATGTTTTTTCTGAGTTTTGCACACGGGCTCTGCTTCCTGTAAGCTGGAAAGGGGAGAGAGCGATACCTCAGAAGCCTCTGGAATGTCAGCTTCCTGGACCAGGCTGAGGCTAGGAGTCGGGAGGGCGCCCGGCCCCGGAGAGAAGAGGGGAGGCTTACCGGGAGACACGGGCTGCCCTACCCGCCTTGGTGTGTCTGCAGTCGGTGTGGCGTTTCTGCGGGTACCAGCGGCAGGTGGCATCGGAGAGTCTGACCTGCCCGCGGGGCACCAAAGACGACACTCAGGGTGGGGAGGGAGAAAGGCCGCAGAAACATGAGAAAGTGCCACTCGCATCCCGGAGCAAAGGAAAGAAAACCCCAAGGATACGGTTCCCGAGCCCGCGCCCAGCTGGGTCCCGGGAGCCGTCGACGCTCGGAGCGGCCCAGACGGGAGGGGGCGGGGCGGGAGCGGCTGTTCCCCGGGGCGAACGGATCGACGGTGGTTCCCGCGTCCTTGGGCGGGAGCGCGGGGACGCGGGACCCTCGGGCGGGAACGCGCGGAGCTGGACGCAGTGGCGGGTAGGGGGCTGGGTGGCGCGGGACAGAGCGGCCGGAGGAGGGAGTTCGCGGAGAGTTACCGCTGGTGAGAGTGGCCAGTGCCCACGGTCTCCTTGGAGACGTACTGACCAATGGGAGCTGCGGAAGCTGTTTATGGGGGCGGAGTGTTGTCATGGCAGCAGAAGAAGCCTTTTCGAGCGGCTACTTAATGCCAGTCTCCCCGCCGCGGGCGCTCAGAGAGACGCCGTCGGGCGGGGGGGCAAGGAGGGGCGCTGGTGGCGCCCTCGAGCTGGGGGCAGAGAGCCGCGGGGGTTGGGAGGAACTTTTTCCAGAACCTTCCTCTGGTCTGGGGTGCGCTCTGAGCCAGGTAAGGACAGGGAGGGCTGCGGGCCACGGAAGGGAGGGCGTCAGTACTAAAACCGCTTTCCCATTTGTCCCCGACGGAAATGGTGGGCCCAGGGACTGACATCTGAGCATTCCATAACTCTCTGTCCTGTCCCTTCCTTCCTCGTGATCCCCTATCCCAAGACCCCTTTTCAAGGATCCGACGGGCTCCGCTGCCCTCCGCCCCGTCGTGCCTCCCGGACTCCCTTGCCCCATTGCCAATTGTGAAAGGATGGGGGGAGTGTTCCTGGTTTCCCGTTCTTCGGGAGAAAGGGGGTACACTCGGGTGCCCCTGCCCTCTTCTCTCTAGCACCTCGAGGAGGAAAGGAAGAGAAGTGGACCCTGTGTGTGGGGGGGGGTCGGACCCGAGGGTACTGCTTCTGTCTCCCACACCTTGGCACTGAAAGATCCTTCCCCAGCTTCGAGGACGATTTTAGCGAAGCCCCCCCACACACACACACACACACTTCACACACACCGTCTCCCCCGGGGGTGGGGGAAGAGTGCTCAGTTCCTGCTGTGGTCCCCGCAGGCGACCACATACATATTCGGAGGAGGCGACCCCCGGGTCGCGGGATGGAAGCGCGCATCGAGGCGGCTGAGTAACCGGAGCCGCCGGAGTCCGCGGGCCGGAGAGCGCGGCGGGTCACCCTCGGCTCAGCCCTTGGATGTTGCACGCCCCCTCGGAGAGTCCCGGCAAACATGGCGGAGAGCTGGCTGCGCCTCTCGGGAGCAGGGGCGGCGGAGGAGGCTGGGCCGGAGGGCGGCCTGGAGGAGCCCGACGCCCTGGATGACAGCCTGACCAGCCTGCAGTGGCTGCAGGAATTCTCCATTCTCAACGCCAAAGCCCCAGCCCTGCCCCCGGGGGGCACCGACCCCCACGGCTACCACCAGGTGCCAGGCTCGGCCGCGCCAGGGTCCCCCCTGGCCGCTGACCCCGCCTGCCTGGGGCAGCCGCACACGCCGGGCAAGCCCACGTCGTCGTGCACGTCGCGGAGCGCGCCCCCGGGGCTGCAGGCCCCGCCCCCCGACGACGTGGACTACGCCACCAACCCGCACGTGAAGCCGCCGTACTCGTACGCCACGCTCATCTGCATGGCCATGCAGGCCAGCAAGGCCACGAAGATCACGCTCTCGGCCATCTACAAGTGGATCACGGACAACTTCTGCTACTTCCGCCACGCGGATCCTACCTGGCAGGTAGGGGGGGCGCGGGCGGCGGCCGCCCCCTCCCCACCCCAGATCTGCAGGCATGCGGAGGAGGCCGTAGCGAAGGGCCCGCGAGGGCCCTGTTCTTGGAACCCCCCGTCTTTGGCTCCTAGAGGGAGGAGGGAGAATGTTCTAGGAGTGCAAACGTTGAGGTTCCAGGGGAAAGAGCTTGTCCTACATCCAGCAGGCCCAGCCTTCAGGCCAGTACTAGACAATGCATGGGGTCCTGGTGGAGGGCGGTGAACTGAGCACACATTCTTGTCCCAAGGCCCAGAATTCCTAGACACGGCCCTGCTCCAGGGCAGTCTGTCAGAGCCGGACTCAGAAACGGAAGCTGGAGCGAGCCCCCCGCCAGGCTCATCCGCCTTTTGCAGTGGCTGGGGGAGGGGAGTGCTGTGGGGTGTGAAGACCAGCTGCGTCCCCCTGGAGGGGGTACCGGGCCCTCCTAAAGCTGCCGTCCTAGCCCCCTGCCCCACCCCCTCCCCAGTTTCCTGCCTCCACTCCTCCCCCTCTTCTCAGTCAGCCTCCCTGGGGGGACAATTACCTGAACCAGGTGCTTTCCACAGGGGCTCTGCCTCCCGCACTGACTTCTTGTTCCAAGTCTCCGGGACCTGGCACAGAGCAGCCGAGGGGCCTAGGCCACCGGGTAAACATCCCGGCCTGACAGGGGGATCGTGGCCACCCGCCCACCCTGCCGTCCCGGCCCCACACCCCCGTTTGGACAAGACTCAGCACTAGGAACGATCAAAGCAGGGTGATGCTTTGAGACCAGGCAGATGTTCCTCTGTGGGTCTCAGACCCTCAGGACCAAGAGCTGGTTGGGACCCCCAGACTGGCAGGGTCTCTCTTCCTTGGGGCACCCTGTTTCTGGCCTCAGCATCACAGTCTCAAGCCATTCCACATTGACCTGGGCCCAGCCCTTGGGGCCATGGTCGTTTGTAGCCTCAGAGAGAAAGCAGAGCCCCGCACCTCCACCCCACCCCAGGTCGAGGCCACTCAGGCCCCAGGAGTGGGCGCTATGCTCCCTGCTGGGTCCTGATCAATGCAGACCTCGGCGCCTCCGTGGGAGGAGGGGACCGTGGGGGGTGAGGGCCCGGCCAGCAGCCGGCTCAACAAACAGGGAAAGCCACCAGCCCCCCATTCCAACCACACACACACACACACACACACACACACACACATACACACACTCAGTTGCCTGCTCACTTCACAAACAGAGAGGACCAGCCAGGCCCAGGCCCAGGGAGCTGGTGGTCCAGGCCCTGGGGGAGCTGAGGGCTTTGGCCAGAGGCCGCGAGCTGGGGGTGCAGGTGGGGGGGGACATTGGGGGTGCCACTGAGAGCCACCCTGCAGCTCAGGGCTTGGATGACTGAGCAGGCAGATATCCCAGCAACAGGGAACAAAAGCCCCCGACAGAACTCTCGGCCCCCAGTACCCTGTGGCTGGTGTCCCAGAGCCGCCCAGTCAGACCAGTACGTCCCTCTTCCCCTCCCCCACCGGGAGAAGACTGGGGACGGGGGTGGGGGCGCGTGCAGGCGCAGCCCAGGCCATCACCAGCTCTTCCCACTGACCCAGCGGTCACTCGGTCACTCTGCTTTGTCTCTCGCTCTCTCTCCCTGTGTCCAGAACTCGATCCGCCACAACCTGTCGCTGAACAAGTGCTTCATCAAAGTGCCTCGGGAGAAGGACGAGCCGGGCAAGGGGGGCTTCTGGCGCATCGACCCCCAGTATGCAGAGCGGCTGCTGAGTGGGGCCTTCAAGAAGCGCCGGCTGCCCCCGGTCCACATCCACCCCGCCTTCTCCCACCAGGCCGCGCAGGAGCCCAGCGCCGCCCCCTGGGCCGGGCCGCTGACCGTGAACACCGAGGCCCAGCGCCTGCTGCGGGAGTTCGAGGAGGCCACAGGCGAGGTGGGCTGGGGTGGCGAGGGCCGGCCCGGGCACAAGCGCAAGCAGCCACTGCCCAAGCGGGTGGCCAAGGTCCCGCGGCCCCCCAGCACCCTGCTGCTGACCCAGGAGGAGCAGGGCGAGCTGGAGCCCCTCAAAGGCAACTTTGACTGGGAGGCCATCTTCGATGCCGGCACGCTGGGCGGGGAGCTGGGGGCGCTGGGGGCGCTGGAGCTGAGTCCGCCGCTGAGCCCCGCCTCGCACGGGGACGTGGACCTCACTGTCCACGGCCGCCACATCGACTGCCCTGCCACCTGGGGGCCTCCCCTGGAGCAGGCTGCCGACAGCCTGGACTTTGACGAGACCTTCCTGGCCACATCCTTCCTGCAGCACCCCTGGGACGAGAGTGGCAGTGGCTGCCTGCCCCCAGAGCCCCTCTTTGAGGCCGGGGATGCCACCCTGGCCGCTGACCTGCAGGACTGGGCCAGCGTGGGTGCCTTCTTGTAAGAGGCCAGGCCCCGCCCCACCTCCAGACAGTGCCCAAGTCGAGGCCCAGAACTGATTCCCCAACACAGGCCCGTGGACACCCCCCAGCCCAGGCAGGGGCTGGGCCAGGTCTCCCGAGGCTGGCCCCCAAGAGGCCACACCGCCCCCCCCACCCGGGATGCCCTCAAATTCAAGCCCAGGAGGCTGAGAACTGGGGGCTCAGGGCCAGAATTGCTGCCTGCCCTCCGCCCCCCACATACACTCAGTGTTTCATTGATCGCTGTCTGCCCTGCCCCGGGGACCAACTAAAGGACCCTACACTGTGAAAGCTGAGGCCAGGAGGGACCCCGGCTTGAGGGGGGGGAACAGAGCAGGGCCTTCCAGAGCATCCCAGCTT
This sequence comes from Choloepus didactylus, assembly GCF_015220235.1. Lineage (NCBI taxonomy): Eukaryota > Metazoa > Chordata > Mammalia > Pilosa > Megalonychidae > Choloepus > Choloepus didactylus. The sequence continues at coordinate 70,480,438 of NC_051324.1, read as the reverse complement.
CAACGCTGCTCCCCTCCCCCCGCCTGCCCCCCCCCCCCTCTCTCCTCTCTCTCTCTCTCTCTCTCTCTCTCTCTCTCTCTCTCTCTCTCTCTCTCTCTCTCTCTCTCTCTCTCTCTCTCTCTCTCTCTCTCTCGTGCCCTTGCTCTCGCTCTCTCGCCTCTTCCCCAGGTCTCTATCCAGAGAAAGTTCCCAGGTACAACAGATGCTAATTAGGTGACAGCAAATTAACCCCCTGGAGGCCTCTCCCGGCAAAGCCTCCCTGGGGCAGGGGCCGGCAGTGGCTGGGGCGGAGCTGGGCAGAGACAGGGACAGTTGGGGGGAGGTGGGGGGAGGGAGGCGCAGGAGACAGAAATGAGGCAGAGGTGCCGGGCTGGGGCAAGGAGATCTCTACAGCCTCTGGAGTCTTCGCCTGGCCCACCCTTAGTGGGGCTGACGTTGCAAATCCCTAATCTTCGAGCCCGACTTGAGGCTGGGAGCAGCGGGAAGTTGGGGTTCGGTGGGAGGGGGTTTGGGGGCAGGGACGCCAAGCTGCCGGGCGGGCAACAGACCAGACTAATGTAGTGAGTGTAGCTGTAGCTAAGACTTAACTGGAACTTCTAGAACCACGGAGACCAGGAAGGGGGGGACCCCCGCACCCCTGCCTGCACTTCGGGGTGGGGGGTGGGGGCAGTGTCCTGCACCACCCTACACCTCCCAGTCTGGGCCCATATCCACCCTCCCGCCCGTGGGGCAATTTAACCTTTCTCATGGAAAGTTATTTACAATAAAAAAATTTTAAATAAATTTTTTTAAAATCTGAAAACGGACCTGCTTGTGGGTTTCTTTGTGAGGCAAAGGGGAGGGCCGGTGTCACGGAGGAGGGGGGCCTTCTGCTGCCAGGGGTGGAGGATGTCGGAGGAATGGGGAGGCAGCCGGGGGGGGGGGGCCTTTGGTGTCCCCCGAGGCTCAGGCCTCAGTGCCTCCACCTGTGCAATGGGGAGAGCTGTGCCCACACCCCGGGAGAGCAGGCGACAAAGCAAGGGGGGGTAGGTGACAAAGCTAGGAGGCGCGGCCCCCACCCCGGCGACGCACAAAGGCCCGGGTGTGCCCAGGGCTTGGCTCACGCCGTCCCCCACCGCGAGGGCCTGCCCGGGCTCGCCCGCCGAGGCTTGTGGTCCCCGGCCCGGGCCTGCCCCCAGCACCTCCCTCTCCCGGTCCTCTCCTGGAAGGACCCAGGTGAGGCCACAGGGCCCCAGTCCCCGGGCCCACCTCCCACTCTGTGGGCATCCTCCTGGCGCCTTCCCTCCCCAGCCCGACACAGGCTTGCGGGGAAGGCAGCCCGCCAAGGAAGTGGGGGTGCTCAGATCCCAACCCCCCACTCACGCTGACAGGCCCACCCTGGAGGGACCAGCCTGCCAGAGTTCCGAGGGGGAAACTGAGGCATGGAAAAGGCGTGTCTGGGTGATGCTCTACCAGCTCCTTGCAAGCCCCCCATCCCAGCTTTGCCTGGCAGCCACCTCCCCCACCCCAGCCCTCGCCCACCCCCACATACACACGCTGAGTAGAACACAGCCCTCCCCGCAGCGTGCACACGCACACACACACACACACACACACAACACAGAGGCACAAACACATACTGTCCCCACGGCCCGGCCCAGCCTCCACAGACCCTCACTCCCACTGCCCCTTTTTTCCCGGGCACTCGAGGTTGGCTCGAGGCCAAGCTGGCATTCACGGGGCTAACTTGCTTCTTTCACTTGCTAATTATTCCAAATATTTCGCAAGGGCACACTGCAGGCCCTTCCTGAGCCCACCAGCCGGCCGGGCCACTCCCGCAGCAGGCCGAGCAGCTGCCCCGAGCGAGCCTCCACCCTAACGCTGAGCACAGGCCACTCAGAGACCCCACACACACCCCCTCCAAGCAACGCCTCCCTCCACCTCCCCACCACCCGCCCCTCTCTCTCCATGGACCCCAGCAGTGGCGACACCAAGGGGGATCTGGGGGCGTCCAGCCTGCCCCACTGGTCCCCAGATCAGCCGCCAGCCCTGGCCACGGCAGGTTACACCTGGGTTGACAGGTGGGGCATGTCCTTGTGTGCCCCCTCTTCACTCCCTAGCCCCAGGCTTGGGCTGGGGGTGCGGGGGGCAAAGGGCAAGTTCAGGGGCAGGAGAATCATCTGGTTGGACAGACAGAAAACCAGGAGAAGCAGGGCAGTGGTGTTCACCCTGGCTGCAGATGAGAATCACCCCTGGAGCCTCTGAAAACCCCAATGCCCAGGCTGCACCCCATGGCGGTTAAACCAGAATCTCTGGGGCAGGGCCCAGGCATCAGTAAGTTTTAAAGGCTAATGTGAGGCCAAAGCTGAGAATCCTGCCTCATGGGGGGCTGCAAGCACAGAGCTCAGCACGACCCCCCGGGGGAGCCGGTCACTCCCTGTCCTGCCCCAGCTGAGTGGCCTTTCGTTTCTTTAAAGACATTTGTTCAACTCACATTTATTTACACATTTTTAATTTCGATTCAAAGTACTTTAAAAAAATTTTAACATGGTAACAAGTAAATGACGTAACATTTCCCGTTTTAACCATTCTCAAGGATTCAAGGTGTTAATTACATTCACAAATGTTGTGCTCCCCTAACTGTATCACCCATTACCAAAACTTTCCCACCACCTCAAACAGAAACTCTGTACTCCCCATTCCACACCCCCATCCTTGGTAACCCCCAATCTACTCTCTGTCTCTATGAATTTGCCTATTCTAAGGATTTCATGTGAGTGGAATCACGCAATACTTGTCCTTTTCTGTCTGGCTTATTTCACTCAGCGTGACGTTTTCAAGGATCATCCCCTTTGTAGCATGTACCAGCCCTTTATTCCTTTTGATGGCTGAATAATATCCCATTGTACGGACAGACCGCTTTTTGTTTATCCATTCATCGGTTTACGGGCACTTGGGTTCCTTCCACCTCTTGGCCATTGTGCACAATGACGCGATGGACATTGGCGTGCACACGTCTGTGCCAGTCCCGCTTTCAGTTCTTTGGGGCATATTCCTGGGAGTGGAATTGCCAGGTCGTATGGTAACTCTATACTTAAAGCTCCGAGGAACCACCAACCTGTTTTCCACAGCAGCCGCACCATTTTTGAAATATTTTGAAATACCTTTTAAGCCATTGGCGTGTAAGCGGCAGGCCTGATGTCCTCTTCCCCCAAACTACTTGAGCGTGTGCGTCCTCAAAACAGACACTCCTCCAGAGCCACAGCACACCCACCCAGATCGGGGGGCTAACGCCGACTCACTACCCCATCTGATCCACGGACCCCATCCACATTTTGCTGATTGCCCCGTCGTGCTCCTCTCAGTTCCAGCTTCCCAGTCGAGGTCACCTGCAGTTGTCCTGGCTCCTTTGAGCTTTGAGCCCTGTGGATTTGAGCTCATGACTCAAGCTCTCGCAGGTTCCTACCCCCTTTCATCCTAACCCACACACCCCACCTTCGAGGTGACAAACCCCTGAGCCACTTCATTCTTGGGTGTTGGGAGAAGCCCATTCCCAAAGCAAGAAGCCACCCCTCTGTCCCCCAACATCCTGCTTTTTCCCCATCTTCCCACCCTTCCTGCCTGCCCGCTCCCCCTGGATCCCCCCAGCTGGGAATGTGCTGGGGGCTGGGGGGCGCAAGGGACGGGCATGTGGGAGGAAGGGCCAGGAGCTCGGGCCTTGGAGGCCTGCCCCACCCAGGGCCCGGAGCTCGTGCTTCCCCCCAGGACAAGCTAACCCGGGCCCCGGTGAGGTCTCAGTGTGTCCGGAAGGCCTGCAGGGATCCCCTTGCCTGCTCCTTGTGCTCTCCTGGAGCCAAGCGGCCTGGAGCCAGCCTGGGCCCCCCGCAGAGCCGCGCCAGGGGCAGGCCTTGCTCCCCAGGCCTCCCCCTCCGGGCTCAGGACAGACAGGGAGGAAGAGGGCAAGAGGGCGAGCTGGCGGGAAAGGAGGGCTGCGCGGCGGCTGGGGGGAGGCGGTCAGGAGGCCCACAGGTAAACAGGTGTATTTGGACTCCTGGTGGGGATGGGGTGGGGACTGGCCCTGTGGGGCAGGCCTGGGCCTGTCGGGGCGGATGTGGGGAGGGGCCAGAGCACCTGTGTCCCGGTGGGGTGCGAGGGGGGCCCGGGGCCCTGCTGACACATTCTTGCGTGATGAGGAGGAACAAACAGGTGGCCCCAGGTTTCCACAAGGGGGGCACCCTGCCGGGCTGGCACTGGCGATGTGAGGATGTGAGCTCAGGGGGAGGTGATGGCTCTTCCATCCGTCCTGCCCAGTGGCTCCCAGGTCAGGGCCACCGTGACGGGCGTGCTGGGGCCTGAGCTTGCCCCGTGTGTGGCAGGGCCAGGCAGGGGCCAGCCAGGACACTGCCCATCAGACAGGCAGGAATCGAGAAGCCAGCCAGCCTGGGTGAGCGGGGCATGGGGTGGGGCAGCCGGGTGGTGTCTTCTGCTGTCCCTGTCCAGTTGCCCAGCACAGTCCTGAGGGACCCCAGCCCCTGAGCCCTCCTTGGGCCATATCACCCTGCCTGATCGTCTGAAGGCAGGATGGGCAGCCTGGGGTCTGAGCCCCAGACCCCCTTTTCTCTTGAAGGAAGCAGCTGCAAGAATTGGAGGGGCAGACCGTGGGCACCCCATCCCCCTCTCTCCCCCTACAGATACACAATGCCCCTGCAACCCTTTGAAGCTGAAGCCACAGCCGGTAGCCCAGTAGCCCTCCCAGTGCTGCTGTTTGCCCAGGGAATTAAGCCGAGGCTGGGAAGATGTCAGCAGTTCTCCTCCCCTCAACCCCCACCCACCCGCTGTCACAGCGCTGCCTGTGCCCCAGGCTGCCCCAGCCCCTGTGTCCTGCCCCGGCCCCATCCCTACAGCATCACAGTTCCTACCAACGCGTTTAAAAGGACAGCTGACCGGTGGGCGTGGCCGTGAGGAGGGCAGGGGGCGAGGGTGGGATGGGGTGGGGGAGGGAGGCAGAGTTTTCAGCCCCACACGCCCGTGGGTAGATAACCTACATCCCTCAACCCCACACTGGTGGCATCAAGCACCCAGCATACCTTGATAAGTACTTGTTGAGTGAAAGAATGAATGAATGAATGGGTTGGCTGGGCAGAGGGATAAGAGGGAGAAAGGTAGAAAAACACAGCAGAGTAACCTTGCAAAATGCGGCTCCCATAGTGAATGCCAAGGGGTTCTCAGGTCCCCGGGGGTCGGGAGTGCTTCTGAAGCCCCCAGAAAGGTGGTTGGGCCTGAGGATGTGCAGAGACTCGGGAGAGGGTCCAGGGGGAACTTGGAGGAAAGCCCCATGCTGCCGTGTTCTGGAAGCAGGTAAGAGGCCCACTTGCTGGCCCTGTGGGTTGGGGCCATACAAGCGGAGGCAGGGGCCTTGAACACCTGCCCCGGGCTGTGAGTGGCAGCCGTGGGAGGTGAGGCGGAGGGCGAGGGGCACCGGGCAGGGGGAAAGGCTGCTGGGAGGTGGGAGAGCCCAGCCTTCTTCGTTCCCACCTGCTCCTTCTGGGCCCCGATTCTCACAGGCCTAGGTCACTGCGGGGGTCCCCAAGAGCCAAGAGGTGGGGGCTGAAACTGGCTTTCCAGTCCCCCAGTGCCTTGTGTATTGCCCACTCACCCAAAACCGCAGGGTCAGCAAGCGGGCCTCTTAGCTGTTTGCACCCCACCTTCAGGCCGCCAGGACAGAGCTGCGCCCAGCCCGGCTGTCCCTGCCTGGCCCCACCCCGCCGTGCACCAGGATGGGGGCCCCTGGGGCCACGGAGCCCGCTGTGCTGAAGCCCCGGCTACTAGGGGTGCTCAACAGGGGAGGGAGAGCCATGGGGAGGGGGAGGGACCCCGGCGCCTGGTATTTGGCTCCAGGTTAGCCCTGGCCAGGAGGGGACACAGCCTGTCCTCGTGGGACAGGAGCACCAAGGGGACTCGCCCTGGGTGTAGGTGGGCAGCAGGTAGCCCTTGCAGAGGAGCAGGACCCCGTTCTCATCCAAGCTCCTTGGGCCCCTGTCGGCTCCTGCTCCGCGGGTGGGGTTATTTTGTGGGGGGCAGTGAGGGCCTCCTGACCCTGGAAGGAATCCGAGCAGGGAAGGAGGAAAATCCGCCAAAGACTCCTCACTCCCCCGCTGGGCCCAACAACCTACACTCAGGTTCATACAGGGGGGCACCCCTCCGCCTCGGCCCCCCACCCAAATGCTCAAGCTCGCAGGCTCCATCCCCTCACCCCACCCCCAGCCCAGGAAATTCTTGCTTGAAGGGAGAGTTTGGAAGAAAACAGGTGGGAGAGGGGAAAGCGGGGCAGGGGCGTGTGGGGGAGGGGAGCAGGGGGGCCCCCGGGACATCCTGGTTCCACATGTTGTGGGCCCAGAGCAGCCCAAATACCCTTCTTTTGCAGGTGCGGGAACTGCCCTCCGGTCTGATCTCGTCCCTGGCTGGGGTTCGGGGGTCTTGCCGGTGACCCCGAAGCCTCCCTGATCCCACACGAAGCAGGGTAATCCCTCACCAGGCCTGAACCTTGGCCTCCAGCCTGGACTCCCAGTCCAGCTCCTCGTTTCCACCACCTCCCAGAGCCCTCTGCGTGGGTGACCTGTGGGAACCTCCAACCAGGCTTGGGAAGAGGGACTGAGGCCGAGAGAAAAGACGAGGAGAGGAGAGAGTGGCCAAGCCAAGATGGGTCTGCAGAACGGAAATTAATTCAGTCTGGGGAAACTGAGGACAGTGAGAAGGAGCAGCTGCTTACTGGATACGTGTTGAATTCACACGTGCATGAGTGACTAGACACATCAATAAGTGAAGTGGAGCCAGTTTGGGGAGGGGAGAGGGTGACCCCGGCTTTGGCCTGCCCTGTGGGGGTCACCCCAGAGGTTCGCCTGGAGGCCTCTGTGGGCAGTTGGGTGTCAGGGGCTGGAAGGAGCTAGAGCCCGGGTTCATGAAGGGAAGAGGCCAAGCCCCGGTGCCCAAGCTCTCGCTGGAAGTGAGAACAGAGGAGAGCAGGGAGCCAGGGCTGGGCCCCCGAGAAGGCAAGGAGGGCAGAGGAGGAGCCGGAGAGGCCCCCCACAGTCAGATGGGAAGGGGAGAACCCCCAGCCGGGCCAGGGCCCAAGCATCTGGTGCTTTCCTCCACGCCTGTTCCCTGCAGGCCCAGCCCGGCCGATCCTGGAGGGAAAGTCAACAGAGGGGAGCTGCTGGGGAGCCAGAGGGGGCCCGGGGCCAGGAAGCAGGCCGGCAGTGCCCAGGAGCTGCCGGGGGCTCCCACAGGGCCGTGGCTCCAGCCTGGGGGGGTGGAACCAGAGCCCAAAGCAGGCCGAGGGGAAGGAGTGTGGACAGTGGCCACAGAAGGGAGAGGCTCAGGGAAGATGCTGGTGGCATGAGAATGCTGAGAAAGCCAAGGACGGGGTCCCGGGGAGCCCTTTCTGCTGGCAGCAGGAGGAAGAGGGACTCAGAGGAGGTAGGAAGTGTGGGTTCCGGCCCCAGCCCGGTGGAGGGGTCCACCTTGGAGGGCCTCTTGCTTCAAGGTGGAAGAGGAGGAGGATGGGGGTACGGGCTGCACAGGGGTGGGCAGGAGGTTGTCGGGGCAGCTCCGAGCTCTGTCTCCACGAGTGAGCAGCAAGATGGGGTGTGAGGGGTGAACAGAAGGTCCAGAGCAAGGGGGAGACAGAGAGGAGAGCCTGGAGCATGGGGACCCCATTGATCTTGCCACGGCAACGTGCCAGCCCCACAGGCAGGCACCTCTCGCCCCGGCTGGAGGGCTGGGGTGGGATGGCAGCCCTGAAGGAGGGAGGCCAGGGTGCCGGGGCTGGGCATGCAGGCCAGCCGCCCACCCACTCACCGGGCCCATGTTTCCTTGCTCCTTCGGACCTGGGTCTGTGTCTGTGAGAATGGGCATGGGGTGGGCACAAAGGGGAGCAAGGTCCGGCCTTGGGGGGCTTTCTGACTTGGGGAGGGGTGTGGGTTTCCTCATGTGATGCTCCTGTTTCGCTCCCAGCACAGCCACAGCAGTTTTCCTTCTCAGAGCTTTGTTTGCCCAGAACAATTCCTTTCCTGAGCTGGGATCTCCTGGAAACTTCCGTCGTTACCTGTTAGCCTTAGGAGCCCTCCGTGCAGGAGAGGGACTCTCAAGCATGCCTCAGGTGTGTCGGGGGGCCTCGAACTCTCCGGATTCCCAGGCTGACCCCCCACCTCCCCCTCACACAAGCCTCCCTCGAGGCTGCTGCCCCCCACTCAGGGTGGGGCACCAGGGGCCACCCAGCTTTTGCAGGGCACCCCCTCATCTCTCGTTGGAGCTCCTGGCTTGGGCTTTTCAGCCTAGTCTTTTTCTGCCTGATAGTCAGTGGATCTTTCTTTTTTCTTTTTAAATGAAAATTTAATTTTTTATCAAAAAATTAATACAGGCACTTGGAGTAAAAGTCAAATAGTCTTATAACAACTTATGTTAAAAAAAAAAAAAGAGTCCCCTGCCCTCCCCTCAAATCCCACTCCACACAAGTACACACATCACTTTCAATTCTTTGAGTTATTCATCAGATACAACTGTATTTCCAATTAACATGCTGATACTGCCAGCTGGATTTTCAGCTCATCTGGGCATTATGCATTCACTGACTTGCAGCCATAGAAGACGAGGCTACAGCTCTTTTCCCTCCTCCATCCTCCTATTTGGTTAACTTTTTGGTTTAATAGTTAGAGATCATGTGACTGTTACGACATGGTATATTGTGTTCACTCCCCAGCCTTCATGTAGGAGCTGGGAGTTAACTACCTCATTTCTTTTCATTTATATAGTTTTCTACGTACCTCTGGCTGATTCTTCACAAATATTCCAAAAGATCTTACACATGCACATCAATACTATTCTCTTTCTCTATTTAGATCTTTAAAAATAATCCATACCTGCATATGTTATAAAATCGGAAAAGGTGCAAAGGGGTCTTCAGCGAAAAGTGAAAAGCACGTGTCCCTTCTTCCCCGACCCCCCCACCACCCAGAGCCCCTCCTCTGAGGCAACCACTGTTACTAGCTGCTTATGACGACTTCCAAAGATGGTTCATGCCCATGCACACACATATGTCTACTATTCCATTCCAAGTGCACCAGAGAATATGTTTTACTCTTTCCTGGAACCGTCCCGCCTGGGAGCTCTGTCTTCCTGCTCAGGCTGAACCCGTTCCATCAAGGCTACCCCATGACTGCCCCATGTCTCTCCTGCATGGGATTCCCTATTTCCTGGATCCCACCTCTTCCTGCTGCTTTAGGTATTCCCGGCAACTTCTGGAAAGGTTGTACTTTTTGAGATCTCAACTAAATTGTGAATAAAATAGCCAGACAAGTCGTCCAGAGTTAATCTCACAGCTGATTGCTAGTTGGGCTGGCTATGAAATTATAGGTCAAAATTTCCCTCCTGCTCCCCTGCTGCCCTTTCTGCTGAGAGCTGCATCACCATCATGGCAGAACTTGTGCTGGCCCTTCTGCACTTCTGTGGGAGAAGGCGGCTGGTTACCCACGTCGGAGGCCCCAGGCTGCTACCCAAACATCAACACCCTCACGTTGGGGGGGTTGGGGGGTGGGCACAGTCAGGCAGGGCACCCCGGGACACACTCTCTGCCTCTAGCTGGCCAGAGTCCAGAAAGCCACCTCCCCTAGTCTCCACTCTCCTTTAGTCCACAGGGGGCCTTAGGAGCCTTCGAGAGTGACCTACAGGTGAGGGGAATGAGGGGCAGAGAGAGGACCCGACTCTGCGGACACGGCAGAGTGAGGCTGGCTTCTCCTGGGCACTTCCATCTGGGCATCTGTCCTCCCTCATCTCACCACAGGCCCTGGGCATCTCCTTATTTCACCATGTGGGCGGTGTGTGTGCCTCCACGCTGCGCAGGGAGCTCCAGGAGGGCAGAGGCAGTGCCCGGTTCTCCCTGCCCCCCTCCCCCGGAGTGGCACACAGTGTGGGCTCAGCAGAGCCAGGCGGAATGGATGGTGATGGGATGGGGGAGGCAGGACATGCCACGACTCACAGTGACACATGGGCAGAGCTAGATCTAAGCCATAGCTCTGAGCTGGGCAGCCAGCGGGAGCCAGGGGAAGGCAGCCTGGGCTTCACTTCCCACCCCAGCCCTCCTCCTTGGCCTTATTAAAAACTCTACTGAAGATCTAATCAGGTGTGGGGTCCTGCCAGGTAATGTACACTGAGAAGGGCACACACCTGTTGCTGGCATCTCTCTGCTCATTCATTCAATTCATTCATTCATCACTCAACACCTCCCAGACAGGAGGACCTGTTGCTGGCATCTCTCTGCTCATTCATTCATTCAATTCATTCATTCATTCACTCAACACCTCTCAGACAGGTGGACCGTTCCATGGAGGACACACAAATGAGAGAAATCCAAAGGCACAGATCAAGACCCAGTAAGCCCCAAGAAGGCACTGCCACCCTCCCACTCCTCCCAGGCATGGTCATCTCATGCAGTCCCCTGCCCCAAGGCAGCCATGGCAGCAGCTCAGCCCCTGCAAAGGCAGGATCCACCAGCCCTGAGCATGGAGCCGGGAGACTGGGCCCTCAGCCCGGCCTGCTCCCCAGCAGGACTTGCCTGTGACCCCTCCCTCCCTGCCAGCAGCTCTAGAGGGCTCCGCCATGCCCACCACCAAGTCCCATCTTTCAAAATCCAGTTCAAGCACCTGTACTTGGAAGGCCGTCCTGATCTGCCAGCATGGCTGTTGCATTCTCCCCCAATTCACCCCTCACCCCCGTGGACCCTTTGCTCCTTCTGTGGCCTGTATCAGTGCACCCCAAATTCCCAAATGTTTCGGAGGGATATCTTCTTATATGCAAACTTAGTCTGCAAGAGGGGTGGGGAGACGCCAGCGCCCAGGCTGTCACCCCTTGCAGCAGGGTCTCCTCTCTCAGTGCGTGCCCCCCCAAACCCCTTTCCCTCCCTCCTTTATCCGTGATCCAACTGTCCTTCTGTCTCTCTGCTCCCTCTTCTTGCAACCCCCTGCACATTCTGGGTTAATGAACAAATGAAGGAACCTGCCCCCGACTGGAGGGTGGGCATGAGTAAGGGGCGCTTCCCAGACCCTGCCCCCAGCGGAGGGACCCATCTCTCAGCTCCCGGCCCTGCTCCCCCGAAGCCGGCGTGGGGTCTCCGGGGGCGAGACGCCGGGAAAGCGCTGAGTCACGTTCCGGGCACGCGGCCCCCGGGGAACCGGGCCTCCGGGGTGCCGAGGGTGTGCGGGCCGCGGCCCGCTCCTCCCGGCCCGCCCGGGGCGCCCCGCACGCCGGCCCGCACCCCCGGGTCGCGCAGACCCGGTCCCCGCGAGGGCGGCCGCCAGAGAGTCCGCGGTTGCTGGGAGCCGCAGGGCGCCGGGAGCGGGTGACGTCACCGCGGGCCCCGCCCCCCAGGGGGCGGGAAGGGGGGAGGGCTGCGGCAAAGCCCCCGGCCGCGGGACCCCGCTTTCTCCCCACGCCCTCCACCGCCGGCTCCCCACGCGTGCTTGCGCCCCTCGATTCTTCGAGTTTTCTCTCCATCCCTCCTCCCGCCCCGTCTCGCGTCCCTCTCCTCCCCCCGCACTCCCTCGCCCGCCCTCTCCTCTGGCGCCGCCGTCCACAGGCCTTGGCGCCCCCTCCCCTTTCTCGCAGCCGGGACGTTCTCGGAGGGTCGGGCGCCCCCTCGTGGCCCCCGGGGCCGGGCCTTCCGCGGGGGGGGCGCTCGGCCCCTCCCCCGCCCTCTCCCCTCTCCCCCCACCTCGAGGCTGGGGCTTCTCGAGCCCACCCGCCCCTGGGCCCTTCCGGGCTCACCCCCTGGGTGGCGGGAAGGGGGCGCCCACAGGTCAGGCCCCGGGAAGGAGGGTCCCACACACCCATCCCGCGCCCTCCCGAAAGCAGAGGCTGCGCGTCCCAAAGGAGCGGCCGCGGAGGGTCCCCGGAGGGACGCGGGGGAGGGAGGTGCGGCTCAAACAGAGGTGGAGAGAGTTGCTGTGTCTTCTTTTCCAGCCTTTTTTTCCAGCACTGGGCGGGCTGAGCAGTGTGCAGTCTGAAGTGAGGTGGGAGGCGAGGGGTGATGGCGGGGGCGGGGTGGGGGGCTGAAGCCAGGAGCCGCCCCTGACCCTGGAGGAACCCCGGCGGGAGGACTCATCTGCCGGTTATGGAGGCCCAGTGGGTTTCCTGCCAGGCTCGGCGCGGGCCGCAGAAGCAAGATCCCTGCCCTGCTCGAAGCTGACGGACAAGAGCTCGAGTGTGAAAAGCCACCGGGAAGACTTCCCTCGGGCGTTGGGCACCCCAGGTCCAGATCCCCGAGAGCCTCTTGCCTGGGTCCAGTGTCAGAGTGAGCGGCCAGTGGGCATGGCCCTCCGGTGTCCTGCAGACAAAGTTTCGCCAGGCCCAGGGACAGCCAAGGGGCTGGGCAGGTGGACGCCAGTGGCGGGGTAATGGCTGGTGCTTCCTTGACCATTTTGTCACCTGTCCACCCACGCTGACTCAAGTCTTCACCCACTTTGGTATCTAAAGACCCCTGGCAGTGAGGGTCTTCAGTGTCTCCTGTGGCCTGCCTGAGCTTCTCCTGCCCTGCCTCTGGTAACTCCAGGTACATATACCATCTTTGCAGATGGGCCACTGGCTCTGGAATGTTCCATCTGGTCTGACATTTCTGCATGAGGCTGCCTGCAACATCACGAGCAGGAGGACTGACCAAATGGAGCATCTGCTTTCCAGGCCTGGCTCCGGAACTTCCTAGCTGGGTGACATACCTCCCACGTCTCTGTGCCTCGGTTTCCCCTGATGTAAGGAGAATAATGCTACCCCACTGGGTGGTTATGTGGATGACAGGAGGGAACCCTTATAAAGGTTTAGCATGGTGCCAGGTCCCCGATAGTACTCAGCTGCTCTGGTTCTCACACACAGACCCGGGCTACTTCCTGGCTGTGAAATGTGGGGAATGTCAGTCACACGACCCCTTTGCGGGCAGCCTGTGACCCCTGCTCTTTAAACAGCCCACCTGGCACTCAGCACCCACTGCCTGGTGATCATAGTTTCCTTGGCCTTCAAGAATGACCCCAGTGGGTGGGCAGGGACCAGGCTGTCAGTGACACAGAACTGTTTTGGGGGACATTCAAGAGAAGGTGGGATAGGGTAGGTTGGAGCTGTTAGATATCCCAGAAAAGATCACGTTCTTTTAATCCATTCCTGTGGGTGTAGACCTGTTGTGTTTTGATTAGGGTATTTCAACTGAGATGTGACCTGCCTCATTCAAGGTGGGTCTTAATCCTTTTACTGGAGCCTTTTATGAGAGGATAAAACATGCACAGAAGCTGAGAGATGAAATTCAGAGAAGCTCACAGAAAAGGACACAGAAGCTGGGAAAGGAAGCCACAGACAGAGAAGCCAGGAGCTGAAGCAATGAAACCCATGAGAGAAGGACCAGCAGATGCCACCATGTGCCTGGCCGTGTGACAGAGGAGTCTGGATTGCAGGCAACTGGTCTTCAGAGAAGGTATCGTCCTGTTTTTTGCCTTAATTAGGACATTTTCACAGGCTTAGAACTGTAAATTTGTAAGCTAATAAATCCACATTGTGAAAAGCCTGTCTATTTCTGGTATACTGCATTCCAGCAGCTTTATCAAACCGAAACAGGGGGCTTCCAAAGGTTCTGGATAAGTTGGCAATTTGGAACTCAGGACACATTTCTAAGCAATGGTAGTTAGGCTTCTAAACTAGCTGCAGAAGCTTCCTTAGATCCTAATATGCTTGAAGTCTAGGTGGAAAGGCCGGCGGTGGGGGGAGTTGGGCAGTCCTTGGTTAACCTTTTTTGAGCACCTACTATGCGCCAGGTCATTTATATATGTTATGTCCCTTAATTCGACCCAAATCCTCTGCGATTTTGGTGCACATGGTCTGTTACTCAAAGAGGCCCTCCTTTGGCCGAGACCTGGCAGCTAGTGGCAAGGCTGGGATCAGACTGGGGCCATCTGACCTGGGCTCTTTCTCTTTCATGCTGAGCCATCCATAGCACCTGACAGAATTTCAACAGAAACCAGTTGCCACATATTACCTATTCCCATGGGAACACATGTGCAGAGTTCCTTCCCCGAAGCTGGAATCCTACCTGCCCCCCCGACCTCTCCTGGGACTGCCCTGGGTTAGGTGAGAAGCGGGGGTGACAGACCAGGGGTGCTGCTCCCTTGCAGCAGAGGGGCAGGAAAAGATGCAGACTCTTCTGTGCCACGTCTCGTGGCATGGGTGTTTCTGCAGGTCATGAGAGCGTCACTGTGATTCTCAGTTCAGAGAGAGCGAGCCTGTGCTCCCCCGACGTGACAGCCTGGGCAGGTGCACCCTGCCCTCCCGCCGTGGCAGCCTTTGCTAGCAGTGGTAGTTGCGCTTCTAAACTAGGTGCACAAGCCTCTTTATTTCCAGCAGCAGCCATGGCTTGGCACGACCCCATGGCCAGGGCCCTCAGCAAGGGACAAGAGGTGACTGAGAACCCCCAGATGCAGTAGTAGCTGCCGCGAGCGCCTCTCCCAAGTGCACCGTGTGCATGTGGGACATGATCCGGGAGGGGGCATGCCGCCTCGCCCCTGTGACTGGCACGCCACAGGGTAAGCTGCTCAGGGTCTCCGAGGACTCGTGGGTTCTCAAGTTCATCAGGAAAAGGGCACAGGGATAGGGAAGTTGTCTGCTTCAAGAGGAAGTAAGAGGAGCCACCACAAAGAATGGAGACCCCTCCCTGGACGCAGGACTTTTACAGACCAAAGGGCGTGCCCCAACCTCCTTCCCCTCACCTTCCCCCTCTGGAAAATGCACCCCTGTAGTCCTCCCTTCATGCTCACTGCTCGTCCCTCTCACTCTTGGCCTCAGCTCTTGTTCAGTCTTTGATTGTAGATTTATAGGAAGCCTGTTCTGCTCTGTATAGGGCCAAGGCTGGGTGTTGGGGCGACAGCCCTTGAGAAGGCTGACCAAGGGCTTCCACATGCCTGAGGTGATACTATTCCTGCCCCGCTGGCCTGGCTTTCCTCATGCTCGTGTCTTGAAAACCAAGGACAGTCACTCAGCTGTCAATACAGGCAGCCTTGTGCCTGCCCTTTCATCTGCCCTCCACCTGGCTGTAGCTCCACTCCAGCTCTCGCCTGTGAGGTTCCGGAGGTGGCCCTCTTCCTGGTGGAGGGTGCCTCTCCCTGCCGGCCACTTCATGGGCTCCCCCAGCAGGATTCAAGTCCTGTCTTCCGGCCCCCCGCCCTCTCCAGGCTCCCACTCGGCCTCCATCCCTCAAGCGGGCAGGGTTCCCTGAGTGATACCCTAGCCTCTTTGAGGACCCAAATTCAGTCGATTTCCAATCAGTTTGCTCAGGGGACAATCAATTTGCCATCGTGAAAGTGATTTTAAAGTTATCTGGAGAAAAATCAGTGAGAATACCCGGGAAGTTTTTTTCTGGAGGAAAAAAAAATGAGTAAAGAAAGAAGACTATCATCTCCCCAGCAAAGGTTAAATGTATAGTTGAATTATAGAGCTACATTACTTTAACTGGTTTGGTACTGGTGCTGAAATAAGTACAAACAGTTAGATGGAGCAGAATATAGCCAAGAATAGTGCTAAATATCTGTGGGGACTTAATTGTTTGACATGGGTAGCATTTCAAACCAGTGGTTGAATAATGAATTAGTGAATAAATAGTATTAGGACAATTGACTATCTGTCGGAGAAAAAATCCTGGTGGCTCAATGATGTAAACATTAAAAAAAAAGTATCAGGAAAAAATAAGACATTGAGAAAAAAAAAAAGGAAGAATAAAAGCTTAGACTGTGGTAAGCCTTTCAAGCAAGACACAAAACCAAATAGCTATGAAAGGAAAAGTCTGAGAAACATGAATAAATTAAGAAATTAAAAGTGCAGTAGAGCAAAACGGCAACAAAAAATTTAAACCACATAAAAAAGCAAAAAATAAGAACAATATTTCCACATAAATGATAAAAGCTATTTTTGAATATATAAAGAGTTCTGAAAAATCAGTAAGAAAATATGAACATCCTTATATAAAATGGGCAAAGGACATTAAAACAGGCAGTTTACAGACAGAAGAATAAATATGGTTAACAAACAAGAAAGATGCTCAACCTTACTTTTAATTGAAGAAATGCAAATATGAGATACCATTTTTCACTTTTCAGATTGGCAACAATGTTAAATTTTGGTGATTCCTGACATGGAAATAGGCATATTTATACATTCCTATTGGGAGTGTAAACTATTTTTCAACCATTTTGGATGGCAAATTGCAGATATCTATAAAGATTTTAAAAGTATGTACATTTTGATTTAGCAGTTCCACTTCTCGGAATGTCGCCAAATGTATAGCTCTATAAGGATGATCTTGTTCAGGTGAGCTATGTACAGGGGCAGAAGGCTCTCAATAAATGGTAGTTGCTTACCAGATTACACTTAAACACTTGAGAAAATACAAAAGAGCACACACATATATAGTTCATTTACAAAAGTGCAATGATAGTGTACAAACTATCAAGGCTTCCCTTCCAAAGACTTAGAGAACAAGATGTTATTAATATTTTCCTTGAGCATCCTCTAGGCTGTTCAGAGGCTCAGAGAGATTAAGCACTGGCAGAGGCCCTCAGGGCTGGTCCATCTGACCCCAGAGCACTTTCCACCATAGCCCTCTACCCCTTTCATCCTGTATCATAGCACCTAACAGTTTAAACTTTCCCCCCTCTTGGTTTCGGGACTGCACCAGGACCACCTCAAGCACAGCCATTCCAAGTACCCTTACGTAATGGCTCTGCCCTCTGAAAGAGAGGGCTTTGTCTTCTGGCTATTCCCTTCTTCACCACCTTCACTGCTACCCACATCCTTCACCAGGTCTGAAATTTGTCCTTCTGCCCCAGTGAGAGATGCCCAATCCCTCCCTAGGCTCATTTCTTCCTCCTTTTTGAGTAGTTGGGCCCTGGGGACGACTTAGGAACCCTTAGGGCTTTGCCCCCCTTCTCACCCATTGGCACATGCCTGGATGCCAGATCCACAGAGGGTATGAAGAAAGCAGGGCAGCCATTTACTTCTCCAAGGGCTGAGGCCAGAAGGTAGGTGGGCAGGGAAGGGATGGAGGAGGGAGGGGCACTGGGTGAGCGGAAGAGCTGGGTCTTGTGGGAAACCCCTGGGAGCCCAGAACACCCAGGAGCCTTGATCCAAGGGCGTCTCTTGACGTCTCCTCTGACCCTGGAGCTGTGGTCAGAGGAGTCACTGCCTGGCCAGAGTAGTGGGGATGGCCTGGAGAGGGACCATGCCAATCCCTAAGCCCGTCTGATTTCCCGGAAGCCCTCTAGTTCCCTGCCTCTCGGAACACCTGCATACAAGGCTCAATCTCTTCCCAGTTTACAACAACGTGCTGGCACCTGAATCCCTGACAAGTGCCGGGCCTTTCAGCCTTCTTCTTGCAGCCTGTCCAGACCTAGGTAAGCTCCCGGCAGAAGCAACTCACCCTAACAAATAAAGCCTCACAGCCCTCTCCAAAACAGACACGTGGGGCCTGGACGGAAGGCTCTGAGGCCTCGAGACGAATGCTGCGAGAAGCCGGCCAGCCCCGTGTACTTGGCTGGTCCCTGCGCAAGTCAGGTTAAGGCTATGGATTCCCCGAGGGCCAAGGGCAAGTGCTCTGTCCCAGCCCCGGGCCCGGGCGGTGCACACAGGGCCCGCTCAATATGCTTTCATTTAATAAAGGGACGAAAGGGGGAATCTACCACACAAGCTCCGAGTTCACTAAATGGGCACATATTGGGCATCTGTTTTGTGACACGCTCTGTCTGCACTCGACATTGGATCCTGAACCCAGCGGCCTTTGTCAAGTTTCGAACCGGCAAGCGAGCCGCGGGCAGAGTAACACCGCTCAAGAACCTTCTCTGCAGAGGCAGGGAACCCACATCAGGGGGAAACCACCGCGCTCCGGGGACGCCACTATTGTCAGACACACCCAAGATGGCCGCTTTGCTTGGCCCGTTACTGAGCCCTGCGCAGGCGCACTTCCACTAGCCACTCCCAACATGGCAGCACCAGCGCGGCGCCGGGGCGGGACTAAAGACGGAAGTGGGTGTGGCAGGGACGGAAGCACAGTGGGACCGTGGGGAAAGGTAGTGAGGAGTGGGAGTTGCAGGGTTCGGAGCGATGATCCCCCCGCAGGAGGCGTCCGCTCGACGGCGGGAGATCGAGGACAAGCTGAAGCAGGTGGGGCTGGCGATGGGGAGTCGAGGGAGGAGGTGAGGGAAAGGGGCCGAGATCCGGGCCGGGCATCTACTCCGGGAGGAGGCAGGGGTGGGAGGGGGCACTCCCTGTGAGGAGACTGTTGGGGCGAGGGGCGAGGCTGTGGGGCCGAGGACGCAGGCATCTCCCTTAGCCTCCGGCCACTGGTGATGTCCCCCCTTCCGCTTCCCGCAGGAGGAGGAGACGCTGTCCTTTATCAGAGACAGCCTGGAGAAGAGCGACCAGCTCACCAGGAACATGGTGAGAAACTCTTCAGCTGGGAGGGGCGGAGAGGAGCCCTGTGACGTGGCGGTTCCGGGTACCCAAGGCCTGGGGTTCTGGGGTGGAGAGAGATGGTGGTAATGCGAGGGTTTCTCTGGCAGCGATGTGGCCTGTTTCTTAACCTACTGCCCCTCCTGCATATTCCACCCTCTCGCTGAAGATCCTGCAGCCCCCGCTGACCTGGACTCTCTGCTTTCTGTCTAAGCTTTCCATTCTTCCTTCTCTCTTGCTGCAAACATTTAGTGAGACTGTCATCATTAATGCAAGTCAGGACTGTCCCTGTAGGGGTGGCACTCTGAGATGACTTTGAGATTTGAAATTACTGAGAGCTTAAAAGACGCAGCCTTCACCCACAGAGGACTTTCGGGGTAGAATGAGCCCTAAGCTCAAACACCTCTGAGAACTAGTCCCTACCCTACTGCTTACTCCACACAGTCGGGTGGCTCTACCCAGGTAACTCTGAGCCTCAGTTAGCTGGTGTGCTAAAACAGAGACATTGTCAACCTCCTGACGTGGCTGTGAAGGTCATATGGACTGATGCATCTTGCACAGTGCCTGGTATACAACTGGTGCTCAATAAGCATTCGTTTCTTCTTTATTCTTAGGGGAGATTGGGCAGGCAGATGTTGAGTAGATATAAACTTGGATTTGCATTGGGTAACACAGTGATGAAGTCCTGTTTCTTGCAGAATGAGATTCACCTTTAGAGGGAGGATTTTGAAGGTGCAGCAGTGCTTTGACTGTTCTATATGAATAACTTCCTGGTTGGTCTAGGAAAGCTTCAAAGAGAGCAGAAATTGAGATGTGGCTTCAAAGGGTGGAAGGGAAGCCATCCTGGAATGATTACCTTAGGAGTTGATTTGATGCTTAGTTTACCTTCAAATCAACCAGTTTTGGGGGGTCCACCTCCTATGTGCCAGGGACGTGCTAGGTGCTGGGGAGACAGGAGTCTCTGTCCTCTCCTTCGTGGACCTTATTGTCTAGAAAACCAGAGAAAAGGCAGGAAATGCCAAAGACCTTGTGGTTGAGAGGAAGCAGGGCTGGGACCACCCTAAGGCCTGAGGGCAGAGGCTTTCTCCCAACAGGTCTCTATCCTGTCGTCCTTTGAGAGCCGCCTTATGAAGCTGGAGAACTCCATCATCCCTGTGCACAAGCAGACGGAGAATCTGCAGCGGCTGCAGGAAAATGTGGAGAAGACCCTATCGTGCCTGGACCACGTCATCAGCTACTACCATGTGGCCAGTGACACCGAGAAGATCATCAGGGAGGGGTGAGCCAGGGCCAGAGGGCCACCTGCTCTGGGCCTCAGAAGGGAGGGGTAGGATACATTTGTGTTCAGAGTCCCCTGTGTTAATTCTCTTTGTCTCCTTTCGAATACCATGGCCTAATCCTTCCTCTCCACTGCTCCCTAACCCGATCAGACTCTTTTTCTTCGCAGCCCCACAGGTAGGCTGGAGGAGTACCTAGGAAGCATGGCCAAGATTCAGAAAGCTGTGGAGTATTTCCAAGACAATAGTCCAGACAGCCCAGAGCTCAACAAAGTGGTAAGCGACCAGCGGAGTAAAGGAAGAGGGTTGGGGACATCCAACTGGTCTCATATGGAAATAGCGGACCAGCTTAAAGGAGTATATAGTAGAATAAACAGAAATATATAGTAGAATTCACATTCTATAGATACTAAGACCTCTGCCTCAGGAATTACAAGTTTACGTTTTTATTACACTCCGCATAATTTGTTTGAATTATGTGTTAACTATAAATTTAACATTTAATTTTTGGGAATAAATTTGTGGTTTTGTGTTTGTATCTTGTGTGATGCCTTTGTGTTTAAGTATTGGGGTCCTTGGGTCATCAGGCAAGGTGGGGAAAGGCCGGGAAGTGAGGGGTACTCAGTGTGTTGAGAGAAGGCGAGGCTGGAGACCAGAGGAGGGTGGGAGCAGAGCCCGAGACCCAAGAAGGTGAGTGGAACCGAAAGTGTAAGTGTGTCAGGGGAGGGCCCATCTTGGACCCAGTCTCCTGGCACGCCTTCTCTTGACCAAGGTGCTTTTGCTTAGAGCAGTGATTCCCAGCTTTTCTCCCATCATGGCACACCTCAGAAGTGAGAATATTTCCGTGGCACATGGGGGCAAATTGGAAACTAGACTGGTCTCCGGCTTCCCAGGACCCCCCTGGCTGCCTTGAGGGCTGATGGGATCAGGACCCTGGCACGCCTGTAGCCCAGTGGGGGCATACCAGCATCACCAGTGTGCTGCAGCCCGAGGTGGGGAGCCTGTGTCTCAGACTGGGAGGTCGGGGTCTGCAGAGTAGTTTCTTCTTAAGGGTCCCTGCCAAGTTTCAGTCACAGTATGCAGAGCTCTGAGCTAGAATGTGGGGGTGGGGGTGGGATGGAGGAGGAGAATACAAAAGATAGTAGAACCATAGGTTTGTCCCAGAGGACTTAATTTTCATTTAAACCAGAAATATTGCAACTCTTCTTTTGTCTTTCTCTTTTTTGACATCTTCACTGATACAAAATCCACCCACTTAAAGTATAAAATTCAGTGGTTTTAGTACAGTCAGAGTTGTGCAGCCATCATCACAATCAATTTTGGAACATTTTCATCATCCCGAGAAGAAACCCTAGGAGCCTTTAGCATTCACTGTCCTCCTGTCCCCTCCAGCCCTGTCAGCCCCCGGCAGTCACTCGTCTGCTTTCTGTCTCTATAGGTTTTCCTATTCTGGACATTTCATATAATTGGAGTCTTATAATATGTGGTCTTTTGTGACTAGCTTCTTTCATTTAGCGTAATGTGTTCAGAGTTCATTCACGTTGTTGCATGTATCAGAACTTCATTCTTTTTTATGGCTGGATAATATCACATTGTATGGATATACTGCTCATTTGTCCATTCATCTGTTTATGGACCTTTGAGTTTCCCTTTTTTTGGTTGCTGTGAACACTTGTATACAAGTCTGTTTTCAGTTCTTTGGGAATGGAATTGCCGGGTCATATGGTAACTCTATGTGTAATTTTAGGAGGAACTCCCAGAACGTTTTCCACAGTGGCTGCACTGCTACATTCCCACCAGCAATGTGTGGAAGTTCCAATTTTCCACATCCTTGCCAACACTTGTTATTGTCCTGTGGGTGTGAAGTGGAATCTCATTATGGTTTTGATTTGCCTGTTCCTGATGGCTGATAATGAGCATCTTTTCATGTGCTTGTAGGTCATTTGTGTATCTTCTTTGGAGAAATGCCTATGCAGAATCTTTGCCCATTTTTAAATTGGGCAGATTCTGCACAGGCATTTTAAATTTGTCTTTTTTTTTTTTTTTTTTTTTTTTTTTTGCTGAGTTATAAAAGTTCTCAATATATTCTGGAGTCCAGTCCCTTATCAGATAAAAGATTTGCAAATATTTTCTCCCTTTCTGTGGATTGACTTTTCACTTTCTGATGGTATCACTTGCAGCACAAAAGTTTTTAATTTTGATGTAGTCCAGTTTATCCATTTTTTTCTTTTTCATCCCCTTTCTTACAAGAACACAGATTAACAGCACAGTAAGAAAATGATCAGTCAGTACTTATTAAGCATCCTCTTTTTGCCAAGCCCTGGCATTTTACCTGGGAGCATAACTTTTGCGAGAACCTGAGATAAAGAAAAAATGAAGGAAGGCTTCCTGGTTTTTCTCCCCTGGGTTTAAGGAAGCGAAGGCAGAGGCGGGCAGCGGCCCGGAGCGCGGAAGGCAGGGCGGCCGGAGAAGGCGCGGGCCGCTGAGCGCCGAGGCAGCAGCGGATGCTCCTCCTTCCGCCCTCCCTGCAGAAGCTGCTGTTCGAGCGGGGGAAGGAGTCGCTGGAGTCCGAGTTCCGCAGCCTGATGACCCGGCACAGTAAAGTCGTCTCCCCTGTGCTCATCCTGGATCTCATCAGCGGCGAGGACGAGCTGGAGGTCCAGGAGGAGGTGCCTCTGGAGCACCTGCCTGAGGGCGTGCTGCAGGACGCGATCCGCATCTCGCGCTGGCTGGTGGAGTACGGCCGCAACCAAGGTGAGAGCGCCTCGGCCTCGGCCACCTCTGGCAGGGCCAGGGGCAGTGGCCTTTTTTCCCCTTTATTTCTTTAATTGAGCTGGTTTTTTTGTTTTGTTTTGTTTTGTTTAATAAAAGGTCTAATAGGAAACAATGTGAGTAATACATCTACAGTTCATGTATCAAACTGTGCATCTAGTCAAATCCAACCTTTTCTTTATTTACTTCTGTTTCTTTACTTTTTTTGATCAGTTGTAAAATTTTTAACTACACAAAAGCCTTAGGTGAAAAGTAAAAGTCCACCCCCATTTCCCTAATGCCTATAATAACATACCCCAAAGCTGAACACTGATAAAGTTTTTTTATACCCTTCCAAAAATCTTTATGCAACTGTGGGAGTTTGTGTAAGCATGTGTGAGTGTGTGAGCATGTCTGTATGCCTATGTGTGTAAAAGAAAAATACGGATCCTGCCATCCTCACTCCCAAATGGGAGCATACTAAGCACTATCCTACAATTGCATTTTCCCCTAGTGATATTTCTTGAGATGGTTCCACATCAGTGCCTTTACAATTGCTTCGTTCTCTTTAACCATTGCATAATATTCCATGGTATTCCATAACGTTCCATGGTATAGTAGTACCATCATTTCTTTCCCCCATCCTAGGAATTAAGCAAAATTTTTAGAAAATAAAAACTCCAAAGAATATTCCAAGAGAGGCCTCTTGGCCCTCCATACCCTCCTCCCCTTTGTTAATGTGGACATTGCCAAGTTGTCAGTGTGCCTCACCTGATCTGCGCCCCGCCACGTTCCCCGGGGAGCGTGTGGTGCAGGTCTCCCGGTGCCAGGTGTGTTACCACGTGAACAAGCCCGTGGTACCTGTGCTGTGGGGGAGGAGCCTGGGACTCAGCAGAGGTCTTCCGGGGCTCCCGTGGGGTCGAGAGGAAGCCAAGTGGACAGGTTCAGACCCCTCAGCACCCTTCACCCACAGCCGCTCTGCTGTGGTCTCCTTTTTACGCTGGGCTTCCCTGTAACAGATTTGTTGGGAACTGCTGAAATGGACTGTGGTTTCTGTAGCTTGTTCCTCACTCATGTGCATTTGGGAAGTTTCCAGTTTTCCATTATTGACAGATATTATTACTGAGCACATTTGTGTGAATTGTTTTTTCATTTGGGGAGTTCTCGGGGAGTGTATTCTCAAAGGCACAGTTATCGGATATGAGGGGCTGGACAGATGTGTAACTTTCTTCCCATCGTGAGTTAGTCTCCAGGTAGACAGGGCCTGTCGACAGACTTACCAGCAGCCCCATGGCCACTTGCTCCTCATTAATTTTATTTATCTTTGCTCTCTGATGGGGCTGTCATGGTCCTCTAACTTTTTAAATTTGAGTTTCACTAATGGCTAAGGATATGATGTGTTTTTTCATTCACTGATATTTATTGCCTTTTTCCTCCTAAAAATCGTTCTCAACCTTTGACACTTACCAAGTTGAATCTGAAGATGAGCTTTATATTTTTTTAATTATAAAAAACCTTATGATTCAAAATTTACAATTATCTGTCAGTTCTTTTGGAGGTGGTTCTCTCTCAAGATTCTGCCTAATTTGGGATAGGTCACTGAAATCTAGATCACTAGATCTAGATCTAGGTCACTAGCGCTTTTGCTAGGAAGGGGTCAACAGGCAGAAAACAGTGGGCTCAGCTGCTGCCCTGGGGGGCTGCGTCTCGTGGGGACGGGCAGAGGCAGGGACCCCGGTTGCCCATCCTCAGTTGCTCTACTCTCCCCAGACTTCATGAACGTCTACTACCAGATTCGCTCCAGCCAGCTGGACCGCTCCATCAAGGGCCTGAAGGAGCACTTCCGGAAGAGCAGTTCTTCCTCTGGGGTTCCCTACTCCCCTGCTATCCCCAGCAAGAGGAAAGACACACCCACCAAGAAGCCCATCAAGCGGCCAGGTGAGCCCCGATCCTGGCCCATCCAGCAACAGGCAGAGGCTGGCTGGGACTGGGGTGGCCTTTCTCTGTCCTAGGTTAGCAGCGCGTCTTCGCGATACCCCCACTGTAGGTACACAGGACAGAAAGCAAGGGTTTCCGGGGGCACCCCCCCCCCAACAAGGCCCCCAGGGAATGAGGGCTCTTCCTGTCTACTCAGCAGGGTTGGGGTGTTCCATAGATGTCTTTGGCATGGGGGCGGGGGGTGTCACAGAGATGTGCTCAGTTGTCTCTGTGGAGGCAGGTGAGGGGGGCACGGCCAGAGCTGCTTGCTGGGCCCCCTCTCCCTCATTCTTGTCCTGCCAGGAGGCCAGGGTGTTGCTGCAGCCAAGACAGTGGGAAAGGGGCCCAGCTCTCTAGCCTCTGCCTTCCAGGAGACCAGAGTGATTTGAAGAGGTCTGTAGGTGAAAAGCAGATGAGGGAAAGGAAAAAAAAATCCCAGGGCGTCTTCTCCAAGGAACTTAGTCTGGCTTTGAGGCTTCACTGTGAAGTCAGTGCTGTGTTGTGAAAAAGTCAAGGAAGGGCATTGTGTCGAGAGAGGCCTGGGAAGCAGGGCGGTTGTGTCTTGGCCAAGCACATGAGCGGCTCACTGTCTTGTCTGTTCTTTCTCCTCATCATCCTCATACCCCCTTGGTCTGGGCCCCTGGGTAGCAGCTCGGCAGGCCTGCAGAGAGGTGCTGCTCTAGCCCAAGGGGGGGCTGGGATAGTCCAGGGTGAGGGGCTGCAGCAGGGAATGATGGGGACAGAAAAGCCAGGGGCATCCAGGTCTCCTCTGTCCCCTCCCACCTTAGCTGGACCCCTCCCCAGCTGCTGCTGTGGGCACATGCCCAGGCCTGGCCTATGGGACCCACAGCTCCTGACAGCAGGCTTGGTGGAGGCCTTGCACCCTCCACTTCTGCAGTTCCTGCCCACCCCTGCCCCTCGAGGACCAGCCTCTGTTCACATTCAACAAGAGCACCTGGTCCTCCCCAGGCCTCTGTTTAGGGCTTGGAGACTGACCTGGTTAGATCTGAAATGGCAGAGGAAGCCGCCTTCAGGAAAGCTGGGCCTAGGAGCCCTGCAGGAGGCACCCTGCCTCTCCCCTGCAGTGTGGAGACCCTGGTTGCAGCCCCGGAAATCTGCTGCAAACATTAACCCTGGCCAACACTCTGCATCCCTGCATGCTCCGCCTTGGGGAGCCTCAGCGGGGCAGTGTCTGCTCCCCTTCTGTGTCGGTCTCTGCCAGGCCCCCGAGGCCCCAGGACCCTGACAGCAGTGCCTCCAGAGTACTCTGGCCCGCAGGGCTGGGCCCTTTGGGGAGGTGGATCTTATCCCAGGGGTCTCACATGGCCCTCACCCACCCTTGGCTTAGAGGCATGAGAGGAAACTCCGAGTGAGGAGCTCCGTGGTTTCTTGGGCTGCCGGGTGCAGGACCGATGCCCGGGGTGGGAGGATCAGGCCTCAGGAACATTAGTTCTGGGCTTTGAGGACAGGAGCAGGGTGGCTTTGGTGGGTAATGAAACACCCACTTCAGTGTCATCTGTGCAACCGGGAGCCTGATGGCTTTGGTGGCTCCCTGATCAGTGTCCCCGATGCACACCCATGCCGCTGGGTCAGGCAGGGCGGGAATCTGGGGCACTCATCAGCGAGGCCCACTCGGGGAAGGAGGAAGACGCTGGGGGCCGGGAGCTGAGCAGTGCCGTGGAAGTTGGTTAGGTGCTAGGTGGGGTGCAGTATAGATGGAAAAATCCAGGCCACTCCTGGCTGCACGCCTTCTACTACCAGCCTTTTGGGGGCTGCTTCTCTGTGCTGAGTGCTCAGGGTGGGGGAGGGAGAGAAGTCTCCAGGGCAGACGGACCAGAGTTAAGCTTGTGCACCCCCCATTTGCTGTGTGTCTATTTTAAAGGTCATTTTATTTCCCTACATTTTCCGCGCTGAGGTTCCCATCCCTATGGAGATGGCTGACCCAGGAGACTGTGGGTGCTGCAGTTTGGTTTTGATTGTTTTCACTTGTGAGACTAACTGTTGTTTTTCACCTGAGCCAAGGGCATGTACTTGCCCCTGTGACCCTCCCTCCGTGCCCTCTGTGTGGTGGCTTCTATTAACTTCTTGGCTTTTGAGTTTTTTCCAGTTGCTTTGGGTGGTTTGGGCAACTCCTCCGGTGTGTGGGGCGAGGCTGCCTCGGCCTCCAGGCCTCCCGTCCGGGACGCTGCTCTCCCAGGAAGCTCAGTCGCACCCCAGCAACCCCCTGGTTCTGCTGCCCTCTGACCGTGGTTGGGCCTAGGTCCCGACACTGGGCGTGCTCGGCGCACCCCGCCTGGACTCCGGGCCCGGGCCCGCTGGGTGTGAGAGCCTCGTCGGGCACTCCTCCATCCCGGCACCTCATCCCTTCAGGTTGAAGGCCACCCGTGGTATTTTTTGTGTTTGGCTTCTCCTGGTGGATCTTTGCTCATTTTATCTCCTTCTCCCTCTGCGCTTCCTAAAACAAACTTGAATCCAGGCTCACAGGAATCGATAGCACAATCAGGAGCCCCGTTTAGGGGAACCGGAGTTTCCTTTCTTTCCTTTGTGTCCTCGGGGTCTCAGGTGGTCCTGGGGAAGGGCCTGCTGGGAGCGGTGGTGTCTTGGGCATGCTCGGGCTGGGAGCCAGCGTGGAGCCTGGGGCGGGGGGTGGGGGGGGGCGCTGCTGTTTTCTCTCACTCATTTCCTAGGTCTTCTTGTCTCCTCTCTGTGTGGCTCTGGTGACAGGGACGATCCGTAAGGCTCAGAACCTTCTGAAACAGTATTCCCAGCATGGTCTAGATGGGAAAAAGGGGGGCTCTAACCTCATTCCTCTGGAAGGTAATGACCCCGTGCTTCTCTCCCGTCCCTGCTCCTCCACTGTGTGTCCACTCACCTGGCAGGGCAGAGCCTCCAGCCACCCAGGAGGGCCTCGGAGTCACCCTGAGGGAAGCTTGGGGTGGGGGGTTTGGACTGCAGTTCCCTGATGCCACCAGCCGTCCACAGGCGCAGGACCAGCCTCGTGGCCCTTGACCTGGTCCTGTCTGGCTGACAGCAGCTCTGCCCTCCTGGCTCCCCTTCCCTCCCATCCCTGTCTCTGTCCTTGTCTCCTGTTTGAAACCAGAGAAAGTTCTTTGTTACGGGGCAGCCCTTTCACGCTCAGACCAGCAGTGGCAGCACCGAGCTGGCTTAGGCTACCTCCCCCTGTCCCCCACTTTGGATAGGAGCGAATGTGCAGCTGGGTGACGGGCAGAGAAGGGCAGCAGGTCTCCTGCCCTGCTGGGCCTGTCCCCTGGGGGGCAAATGAAGGCTGTTCCCACCTGTGACATGTCTCTAACTGCAACTGGGTCTCTCCTCAAATGCGGTTAGAAGGGGAAACTCCCTAGGACCAAGCATCAGACCTCTGCCGCTGCCGGAAGCGCCCCAGCACCCTCCTCGGTCCTCCCCCAGCTTTCCCTTGGCCTGTGGGCTGGGGAACGAGCCCCTGGAGATGGTCTTGGTGCCCTGCAGATCAGGCTTGAAATGGCTGTTCCCGAGGTGGTTTGAGGCAGAGGGGGCCCCAGAGCCCTCCCAAGCCCCTTTTCCCTACGCCCCACCTCACACCCCACCCCCGGAGACGAGGGCATCTTCCCCGTCCCCTGAGGGGCAGCCCACCTGGCCCCTGGATAAACCACTGCTTGTGTTTGTGCGGCCCATATCTCACCAGTCCGCGAGCTGGTTTCCAGGTTAAACACCTGTCCGAGGCCCTGAACGACAAGCCAGGGCTGCTGGCCGGTGAGTTCCACAGCCCAGTTCTGAGAGCGGCCGCTGACGGCTTCCTTCACAGCCGTCCCTGAGGCCCTGCTCCCGCCTGGCCCCGCCAGGCTACCCCGTGCTGCGGATCGGCCCGGGCCTGCCCAGCTGCTTCCTCCCTCTGGTCCCTCTCTCTTCTGGGCACCAGGTCTCCTTGCCTCCCTCCAGATGGGAGTGCCCGCCTGGCTCTCAGGGTAGGGGCCAAGGCAGGCCGAGAGGGCAGGAAGCCCTGACGTCTTGACTTCAGCAGCAGCTCCAAAGCTCTAAGCCTTTGGAGCGCATTCCCTTGCCACCTGGGACCAGGCTGTTCTGTCACACGTCCCAGCTGCGGGCACCCCTGCCCTGGCCTCTGATAGCAGGAGCCAGTCTCCTTCTGGTGCAGCTGACAACCAAGGAGGCCTCCCTCCCTGGGGCTCCCATTACCTCCCATTTGACCCTGTGCCAGCCAGCCTCAGAGGGCCGTCCCGTACATCCCAGAGGCCCAGCTGGGCTGCCAGTTGCCTTCAGGGGCCCAGTACTTACTCAGGTACGTGAGCACAGGGGCCTGCCTCCCTCCCGGGCTGCCCTCTCTCCAGTACAGTTCAGAGTCCTCAGCCTTTGTGACCAGATATGCCCTACCCAGGAAGTTGACTTTGGGACCTTCCCTCCTTGCCTCTTTATCCTCTTATCCTTCTCCCACCACATTCAGTATCTGCTGCTCTGGGACTTAAACACTGTCTGTGGCAGAACTGAAAACAAAGGTGGGACAAAAGCTGGACCCAGCTCCTGCTTTCCCCTGGCACCCAGCCGGGCCAGTGTTGTCTTCCTGGCTTTCTGCCCCAGAATAGTCGGCCTCTTCCATCTGCTGCAGGCTGAGCCACGGGCTCAGGAGCTGGGGAAGCCACAGCCCCCAGCAGGGAGAGTGGCCATCCCGGTCCAGCCCTCAGGGGCACTCCCGTCCCTACAGGGAGAGACGACATGCTGGACGTGGAGACTGACGCCTACATCCACTGCGTCAGTGCCTTTGTCAAGCTGGCTCAGAGCGAGTACCAGCTGCTGACCGACATCATCCCCGAGCACCATCAGAAAAAGACCTTCGACTCCCTGATACAGGTTCCGCCCTGTCCCGCCTGGTGGGCTCTGGCCAGCATGTCCCCAGCAAGAGCTGTCCCTACAGAACCTTGAGGTTGGGGGCAGGCCTTGCTCTATAGCCCTCAGCTGCAGCCACTGCCTTGCACCCTGGGGGTGGCTCCTGGGTAGTGTGTCCCAGCTGTCGCCTCCCCGTTGCCCCCTCTCTGCCACGGTGGGCTGGCTTTTCCCCCACACCCCGGGAACTGCCTTCCCTGAGCCATCCCTTTGCCCCTGTCTTAGGATGCATTGGATGGGCTGATGCTCGAGGGGGAGAACATCGTGTCAGCCGCCCGAAAGGCCATCATCCGACACGACTACTCTGCCGTGCTCACCGTCTTCCCCATCCTGCGGCACCTCAAGCAGACCAAACCTGAGTTTGACCAGGTGCTCCAGGTGTGTGGGCAGAGCGGCCCTTGGGGATACGGGAAGGAGGAATCCTGCTGCCCACCTCTCCCCGAGAGAGCCCTGTTCTGGGCCCCCATACGTCTGCTCTGAGGACAAACCGAGCAGCTTCTGCAGGGACCCGGGAAAGTGGAGCTTCTCCCAGGGGGCGGGAGGAAGGATTGGCGGCTCCCTCGGGCTGGGGCGAAGGGCTCCACGCTGTGGAGGGTGCTGGGTAGGGGCTCTGGCCGGCGTGTGCAGCCGCGTGCTTCCTCAGGGCACAGCCGCCAGCACCAAGAACAAGCTGCCCGGCCTCATCACCTCCATGGAGACCACCGGAGCCAAGGCCCTGGAGGACTTTGCGGACAACATCAAGGTGCCTGCCCTCCCTCCCTCTACTCCCCTCAGGCTGGCTCGTGGGGGGCTGCCCATCAGGGCCCCCGTGACCTGGTTCTGGGGTGCTCCTTCAGAGAACAGACCTTGGGGTGGGGGGCATGGGCTTCCCTGTAGGAACGCTGGCTGCATGGCTACTTTCCTGCCTATACCCATTTGTTCCCTTTCTTTCCCAGCGGGCCCCAGAGCCCTCTGAGGCCAGAAGCTCCTGCCTCCCCTTTCTGGCTTGTCCTTGCTCAGCCATTGTACCTGAGGGATGTCCTAACACCAGTCTACCTGGAGGTGGTGCCATGAGCAGGCCAGACAGGTGTGGGGTGGGCCCAAGGCTTTCCCAGGAGCTGTTTGGGAATCAGGGCTCTCTTTTTTTTTTTCCCACAGAATGACCCGGACAAGGAGTACAACATGCCCAAGGATGGCACCGTGCACGAGCTCACAAGCAATGTAGGTGCTTCCTGAGGACACCTTGTGGGGGGTGGGTGCACCAGCACCAGCCAAGAGGCCCCAGCCTGGCCCCAAGCCCCACTCTGCGGGAGTGTGGACCAGGAGGTATGTGGCGTCTTCAGCCAGCGGTGCCTGCCCCGGCAGCCTGAAGCCAAAGGCCCTTGCACGGGGCAGATCCCTGGCCCTGGACTGCCCACTGTGGTAGGAGGCATTCCCTGTGGGAGACAATCAGACTGTCGAGTCCTGGCCATTCAGCCTGCCTCCTGGACCCATTTTCTCCCATCCAGGCCATCCTCTTCCTTCAGCAGCTTCTGGACTTCCAGGAGACAGCGGGTGCCATGCTGGCCTCCCAAGGTACTTGGCACCTCCCGGCCCGGGCCCTTCCCCCACTCCGTGCCCCAGTTCACTCTTGTCTACAGTGTGGGGTTAGGCCTCCCGGGAAGACGGCCCACCCTGGGTCAGAGCAGGGGTCAGTGAGGAGGGTCACCCAGCTCCGCGGAGCAGGATGGAAACCCAGCTTGCAAAGGGCCCTGTGGCCAGTCGGAGCCTCCAGAGAGCGAGGTTTGACAGTGCCTTTTGAGACCCTGATCTCCAGCCTCTCCTTACCCTTGGGAATACTTGTTAGGACATGCCCGATCCTGACCCCGCAGCCCCTTCCATATTCCCCACCTCCTCTGAACCCGCCTGTCCTACTGAATCTCACTCAGCCGACCCTTTCAGAGGGCATCTCAGGGCCCCTCAGCATGGTGTCTCTCGCTGATCACTGTCCCAAGCATGGAGGAGCTTGGGAGGCTGGCACGTAAGGGGCCAGGGGGCACACTTCTGGGTCATTCCAAGCACTGAGAGTCAGCACAGCTTGTAGAGGCCCCGGGCCCTTCCTTTCTTCCCCCATATTGGGGGCAGGGAGTCAAGCAGCGGCCTCTGGCCTGCAGCCCTCCAGATCCGCAGTTTCCAGCATGTTTCCTGGGCTTCAGATGGCCGGCCTGGGTGTGTCCTGGTCTGTGTTCCAGCGGTTGTGGGGTGAGGTCTGCTGGAGCTGGGATGCCACGGTCGTCTCTAACCTGTTTTTGCACTTTGCACCTTTCTTCCTTCTTGTCTCCCCCGCTTGCCCTCTGTGTACTGCCTCTCACTCCGTAGTTCTTGGGGATACATACAATATTCCTTTAGACCCCCGAGGTAAGCAGTGGGGCCTGCGTCCCCATCCTCCCCTCTGAAGCCCCACGGGGGAGGTTCCCTGGGGACAGGGGCACCTCAGCAGACTCTCTGGACCAGATTGGGAGTGGGGCGCATGGGGGACATTGTGTCCTTTAGGGTGCTCTCAACTCTCTCAGCTCCCTTCACGGCCACTCTGTCTCTGAGCCTTTCCAGGCAGCACCGTGCCGGGTCCAGCACCCCAAGCACAGCCTCCAGCCTCCCCCACCCCCACCCCCTTCCCCTTCCCGCTCCTCTGCCTCCCCTCCCCCTCTTGGCCACTCTGTGTGAGTGGCAGGTTCCGTTTGTTTGGAAGGGCCTGGTAGAGGGGTCGTGGGGAGTGTGGGGGAGACAATGGAGAGGCTGTGGGGAGCCCATCCTAAGACAGTCTGTTGACAGCTGGGACGAGTGGGCCTCATACACACCACCCAGCATGGGTCAGAGGTCAGGGGTGGGCAGAGCTGTCAGTCCCCACTCCTGTCCTGCCATGAGCCAGCTCCTTAAACACCCCACCCTATTATGGTAGAAGGGCTTGCTCTGGGTTCTAGAACAGTCCGAGGTCAGTCTCCCTGTGGCAGGAGAGAGCCTTGTGGCTCAGCAGGTACCCAGCTCTGCCTCCAGAGCTGCTCTGTGTCCCATCTGCCTGAGAAAGTCTCAAGGACTCTCCTAGGGTCTCCTGGGGGTCTCCCTGGGCTGAGGGAAGGGCTGTGGGGGTTCTGTCCTCTGCTGCCGCTGTGATGACAGGCCTTCTCTTCCTACAGAGACCAGTTCTTCAGCCACCAGCTACAGCTCCGAGTTCAGCAAGCGACTCCTAAGCACCTACATCTGTGAGTGTTCTCTTCTGCCGATGCAGCCCCTGATACCTGTGTTCCCTGCCTTTGCCTTTCCTTCTCCTTCCTGCCCACTCCACCTATTCTCAGGTCCCTCTCCTGAGCCCCTCCTGGCCTTTGAGCTGCCATCTAACCTCTAGTTCAGGGGCCAAGGGGAGAGGGCCAAGGCCTGCCGAGGGCCGTGGAGTCGGGTGAAGGGATCGGGAGCAAGGGGCTCCCAGGATTGGGTCATTTGGGTCAGACCGGCATGGCGGGCGTGGCTGCATCCTTCCCTGTGCAGGTAAAGTCCTGGGCAACCTGCAGCTGAACTTGCTGAGCAAATCCAAGGTGTATGAAGACCCAGCTCTGAGCGCCATCTTCCTGCACAACAACTACAACTACATCCTCAAGTCCCTGGAGAAGTGAGTGGGCTGCAGGCTGGCCCGCCATGTCACGCCCTCCCCTCGGTCCGCCGGGGCTGGCTGTGCCCTCCGCTGCCCGCTCCTCTTGGGTGTGAGGTGGGGGGCTATATTCTGCTCAGTCCCAAGGCCCAGCGAGGTGGGGGCACTGCCCTCTCAGAGCTCTAGGAGACTGGGGTGGGATTGCAGGAGCCCCCTCTCTGGCATCCTGGTGTTGCTGCAGAGGCCGGCCAGCTGCCCTCAGGCCCCAGGATCCAATTCCCTCTCTGCACCCTCCCCTCTCCCACCAGGTCTGAGCTGATCCAGCTGGTGGCTGTGACCCAGAAGACTGCAGAGCGGTCCTATCGGGAGCACATCGAGCAGCAGATCCAGACCTACCAGCGCAGGTGAGAGGCCAGCCCCCACCCCAGCCCCAGCCCGGTACCCCCCACCCTCCCCGCTGCCCAGAGTCTCAAGACACCGGGCCCCACTGGAGTGGGCTCACGCGTCAGGGACGTCTGGCCTTGGGTCCCGAAGCCTCCACTTTTAGGCTTCCTGGGAATTGAGAGGGTGGGCCCCCTCACCACCCGCCCTGCTCCCTCGGGGCTGCTCTGGGCAGCCTCTTCAGAGGCCGTCTGTCCTGTCCTAAGGCTGAGGCCGCTTCAGGACTGACTGTCGTAGGGATGGGAACGTTCAGCCCAAGAGAACAGCGAGGTTGCGAAAAGCATTTGACCGACAGACTCGCTGAGAAGTTGAGGCTCTCTGGGCCCTGCTCTGCTTCCCCACCCCTGTTCTCCTCGGGGTGTTTGTGTCTCCCCCTGTGAGTTCCTTCCTCCCAGTGGGTCTCCCTCTTCCTTCCCACCGATCTGTCCTCGGCGCCCTCCTTCCTTTTTCATCTGTTTCTCCATCATAATTTGCCATGATAGAGGGTTAAAGTGTAATTTCAAGTATTTGTTCACCATGTCAAAGGCTGTTTCTTATTCTTAGTTTTTAAAGCTAGCAATGTAAACATTTTATCTTCTTAAAGCCAGCGATGTAAACATTTTATCTTCCCAAGGAAGAATCTCAGTTGCTTGTTGCCTAGTTGTGACTCAGACTGATTCTGGCCCCCACCTACCCCCACCCCCCCACCATAGATGGGGAGTTAAAAAAAAAAAAAACCCCAAGGGAAGACGCTGCCCAAGGGCTGCCCGTCCTCTGCCCTCATGCTTCCCTCCCTGGCTTGGCAGTTGGTTAAAGGTGACCGAATACGTCTCTGAGAAGAACCTGCCTGTATTCCAGCCTGGAGTCAAGGTGGGCTGGAGGCCTGGGCTGGGAAGGGGTGTGTAGCAGATGCGATACGGGTGTCTTGTCTCTGGTAAAGGATGGGCAAGTGTCGCCCTGGGACGGGAGAGCAAAAGATGCCTGTGCCTTCTGGGCTGCGGGGAGGGCTGGGCGCTGGGTGTCGGGGGACAGGCGGGCAGGGCAGTCCTGCTCTGAGGGAGGCTTTCTTCGCCCTCTCTCCTTGGCTCCCCTAGCTCCGGGACAAGGAGCGGCAGATAATCAAGGAGCGTTTTAAGGTGAGTTGGGATCCTGCCCCTCCACTCCTTGCTGCTGCAGTGGCAGTAGCAGTGGCAACGTGGACCCAAAATGTGTGTCTTTGTTCCTTCCATTTCCGCCTTCTCGGTGGCCAGGGCTTCAATGATGGCCTTGAAGAGCTGTGCAAGATCCAGAAGGCCTGGGCTATCCCAGACACAGAGCAGAGGGACAAGATTCGCCAGGCTCAGAAAAACATCGTCAAGGAGTCCTACGGGGCCTTTCTGCACAGGTGAGCCCTCCCCGCCCCCTTCCTGGCCATGCGCCTTGCCCTCCTCCCCCAGCTGGGCCCCTGCACCCCTCTCAAGATGAAGAAGGGGGTGGTGGGTTTGGGCAGCACCTCCAGCGTCCTGCCTCACTCTGGAGCACCCTGCGCCATTTCTGAGGCCACACCAGGAGCACCTTGGGCTGGGGGTGGTGCTCAGGACGGGGAGCTCCTGACCTCAGTACCTGGCCAGGTATGGTAACGTGCCCTTCACCAAGAACCCCGATAAGTACATCAAGTACCGCGTGGGCCAGGTGGGCGACATGATCGACCGCCTTTTCGACACCTCCGCCTGAGCCTGCTGCTGCCCCTGCCTGATTCTGCCGGACTAACCTTGTCATTGGACAGATAAACCAGTGTTAACTTGCCTCTGGGCCCAGTGAGTTTGAAGTCCTTTGGGAACAGGGACCTGTCTTCACTGCCCCAGCCAGGAGCTCTGTCCCTGAGCCTTCTAGTCCTGCAGCCCACATTCCCCATCAAACCAGCACTCCCCCCAAACGCCGGGGTCCCTCCACACCCTGGGCTTTGTGACTCTGACTGCAGGAGCCACGTGATGGCTTCTGAGACAGGAAAGGTGAAAGAAGGAAGACGGAGGCTTTGTATCCACAGCTGCCTCGTGTGTACCGAGAGCAGGAGGGCGGAACGACCCCACCTCCTCCCAGAGCAGAGCTGGGGACCTAGAGCTCCCCTTCAGCCAGAAATGTGATGAGGGGCTCAGGGGGTGGAGAAGACGCAAGCAGAGTTCACCACTTTCTCTGGGTTTAGTGTGGAAAATGCAGACCCCTTGCCTGCTGTCCTGAGGGTCCTCTCCCCACGCCTTGTGCTGCAGGAAGGGACAGAGGATGAGTCCCCATCGCCCCATGCAGCCTGACTCCCAGGCTCCTGGCTGCCCAGCACCAGCAGTGGTGGCTGCAGAAGGAACAATCAGGCTGCATGGGTGGGGAAGGGTGACAGATGGACACTGGTGGGGAGCACAGCAGGGGGTGGGCAGGGCCCCACCTACTTAGGACAAGAGGGAAGAGCCAAGTCCAATGAAGACAGACCCTTGAGGTGCACTTGCACTTGGGTGATGGGTTTATTTCATGCTCTCTGCTTGCAGGCTAACAGAGGGGGAGCTCAGGGCAGCCTGCGGTCCTCCGGGGTGAGGGAAGAGCTGAGTCTCTTCCGCTTCTCCCCAGAGGCCCTGCCACACCCACTCACCCCCATCCCCCTCAGCCAGTGGGAACCAAACTGCGTCGTCAGGTCTGCAGCCCCGGGCGCTCTGTGGCCCTCCTTTGGCTGCCCCATCACAGCTGGGGCCGCCCGCCGTGGGGCGCAGCCTCGCCAGGGGCTGGGTCGGACTTGCATGTTGCCCACATCCAGAGTCCAGCAAAGACAAATTGGCTACACACGACTCCGGCCACGTACACCCGGAAAAAGATGTGGTCAACAGCTTCAGCCCAGCTTCTCCCTGACCCCTTTACTCCTCTGGGGGGTCCTGTGGGGGCAGATGCGAGGAAGGGGGTGGTTGCTCGGGGCCACCTGCCACATTCTTTCTCCCAGAGCAGATGGTGAACCCAAGGGGTTTGCCAGCCTGAATATTCTCTCTTCCTAAGATTCAGAACTTGCTGCTTGCTTAAGTCTGGCCCATTCTAGGCCAACTTCAGTTGAAGAAACACACTTTAGAGAATCTCCTCAAGGCATGGGGTGATCTCAGGAGTTTGAAGTCACTCCCAGGCTTTAGGGAGGCTGAGCATGCTCCCTGCTACAGACCCAGACTCCAGGCCCTCCAGGCCCAGGGACGGGAGAGCCAGCAGAGTGAGTGCAAGGGGCCTCTAAACATAGCCTAGGGACCCCAGGCCCTCGGCCTCCACCCCAGATGTGCAGCCTTGTCAAACCTGCTCCTCGGCCACGTTCCCAGCTCTCCGCGGGGAAGGGGCCTCGGCCACCCTCCCAGAGGCCCTGCCCACCTGCAGGAGTAGGCCCTGGGTTCCCAGGATCCCGCGGTTCCCCTCCTGGGGCTGGGCTGGGGCTGCTCCTGGCCAGCAGCACGGTCTCCACGGTGCTGAGGAAAAGCAGCAGCAGCAGGACCGTGAAGTAGTGAACTGGGGGTGGGAGGCAGGGAGGGGAGGTCAGGGCCGCGTGAGAAGAGGCAGGCCCGGGACAATGTGGTCCTGCGCGGGGGTGGGGCGGGGGGTGCTTACTGAGCAGGGGGTTGCAGGAGGAGGAGCTGGGTAGGGCCTGCACCAGGGAGGAGTGGAAGACCAGGTAGCCCAGCAGCAGGGTCACCTTGTAGGCAATGCGCTCGACGGCCCGGAGAGGGAGCAGCCCCCCACACACGTCGGCCCACAGCAGCACCTCCCCGGGCACCAGCAGCGCCATGACGGCCTTGAGCGCTGTGTTCTGCAGACGCAGCTGGAGGAGGAAAGGCAGGGCTGTCCGGGGCATGCAGAGGCAGTGGCTCTGTATCCTTCCCCCTCCCCAGATCAGTCCTTTGCCGGCCTCCTCCCAACTCCAACTCACCGTCACTTGGAAGCAGGGTACCAGCTTATGGGGTGGGCCCTGGATTTTCAAATCCCGAACTACATACTCCCTCTTGACACCCACAATCTCATTCACGGCCTGGGCCTGGAACTCTAACTCCATCACTGGAAGGGAACGAGAATGGTGCACTAGGAAGGAGACCCCTGCCCGCCACACTCCTCTCTTGGAACATGGGGCAGGGACAAAGTGGAGATCAGGGATGATGGAGACTTCTGAAAGCTGCTGGGGGGCAGACTTGGAGACGAAATAGCTTCAGATGAGGACTTCTCGGACTTTTGCAGCACTCCAAACTGTCTCCAGTTAGATAAAGGGGCCTTATGAGCTCCTTAAATACATTTTCATTGTAAAATAAATGCGCTTTGCACCACTTCAGCAAGGGGGAGGTGGTCAGAGTCACCCACTGCCTGTCACCTCACACCTGAAACACTAGGGTGTGGGGGGCAGCAGCTGTGGTCTTCCTAGGAGGGGAGGGAGGGAAGAGAAGGGTGGCACTTCTCAGCCAAGTTGAATGTCACCTGATGGGTCTGTGGGATATTTGCCAGGTGGCTACACCTTCAGGACGTTTCTGGGAGAGAGGGTGCAGCGACCTGAGCCTCTGGGCCTGCCTCAAGTGGCTGGGCCCTGTGGTTTGGCCCCTGGCTGTTGAGGGCACTTGCCCGCGGGTAGCTGAGGGAGAGGAGAGGAGACTGAAGTGAAGGACCCATCCCGCCGGGCTGCTGTGAAATTCGTTTGGCCCTGGGACTCCAGAGGAGGGCCATGGGACTCCAGCTGAGGGCAGAGAGTGGGAGATGGGGCTCCTTGGGAGGCGGAGGGTGAGGAGCTCTCTAAGTCTGGGGGCAGACTGGTGTGAGCACAGACCCGAGAGGCCCGGGTCAGACCCTTGCTGGAGGCCAGTCTCCCACTGCCCCCTACCCCTAGCCCCTCTCCCCTCTGCACCGGTGTTGCTGAGCGCGTAGAAGCTGAGGCTGCAGTCACTCTGGTCCCAGGGGAAGCGGAGGAGCTCGAAGTTGCAGCTGGTCTCAGTGGTGAGGACGAGGTGGAGCTCCACGCGGCCGTCCTGTTCCACTCGCGCCCCGGGGCTCTGCTCCCGCCAGTCCACCCAGAGCCTGCGGGGAAAGCCCACAGCCGGAGGCCCAGCCCCTTCGCGGACCAAGGCGAGAGAACCCGCCTTCCCCCTCTTCTGAGCTGGGTCGCTTAGGGAGAGGGCAGCGCGGGGCTTCTGCACGGTCCGGGAGTCCCCAGGAGGAAGATACTTGCGAAGACGCCCCCGTCTGTAGGGGGGGAAATGGGGGGTGGGGGGCGAGTTCCGGGGAGAGGGCCCCCGCCTCACTTACGCTTCCCGGATGGAGAGTTGCGGCGTCCAGAGTGAGTCCCAGGGCAGCGTGGCCGCGCGCCGCGGGTGCGCACTCGCGTTCCAGGCCAGGCGAGGGTCCAGCCAGGACTGGGGACACAGGGGTGCCTCTGAGGCGCCCGGCTCTCTGCAGGTGCGTGCCCCCGAAGCTCGGAAGGCCCGCACTCCCGAACTGGACTCAGAGTTGGGTTCTCTCTCCCCTCACCCCTGGGGGTGAACTCACCAGCCGAAGCAGCAGCACGGAGGACAGCGTGTACCGCATGATGTCCTGATAGAGAGTGGCAGCACATCACCACTGGGGTGGGCGCTGCGTGACACAAGTAGGTGACAGTCCCCGCACCGCAAGGGCTGAGTCCTAGCCCATCCCTCTGCCCTCCCGCGGCCTGGCGGCGCTCACCACATTAAACACGTTGGACACGAAAGCCTGCGCGTTCACGAGCAGGGGCGCGCTCCCGTTGTCCGGGATCTGCATGGTTTCCTGAGCCTTCTGGGGCCAGTCGAGGCCAAAGAGGGATGGCCGGGCTGAGGATGGAGGTCGCAGTCATCCGGCTGCCTGGGACCCCAATCCCAAAGCTCTCCACCTCGCACCCCTCCAACCTACCGACAGACTGGGCGTGGAGGCCGCGCCCCTGGACCAGGGGCCTGGTGGTGCCGATCCAGAGGAGGGTGAGATGGAGCAGGAGCCACGGAGCCATCATCGGCAGCTGCACCAAAGGGGCTGGATGGGGCCAGGACACCTAAGCAGCAACCTCTACTCCAGTCACCTCTCTGGGGACTGAGCAGTAGGTCAGAGGCTTCCTGCAGAGAACCTGGAGCCTTGGACTTGGCACCCCCCTCCCTCCCAGGTTCCGCAAATACCTGAAAACAAAGCCCAGGACCCAGCCCTGCCAACCCTGCACCTGCTATGGCTTCCCTGTCTCGCTCCATTTACACCACCTGGGACCCCTTGCCACATTCAAGGGCTGCCTTGTGGGACCCAGTAGGGGCCAGACCCCCAACTCAGTCCTTCCATTCAGGGCAGGAGGCCACGGGCCTCTCCTGCCTTTCCATGGCGGTTGCTGGTCTGGATCTGTACCCAACCCATGGGCTCCAAACACAGGGCTATGCAAAAGGGGGTCACGCTCGAGAGCTTCCCTGTCTATCCTTAAAGATTGAAGCGTTACTCTTTGCTCAAGAGCCCCGGGGGCAGGCAGAAACCAGCTCATGAACTGTTGCGAGGGGCATTCTTAGTCGGCTCCAGCCCAGCTGTGCCTTAGCGCCTCTGCTGTGAGCCCTGGAGCGGATCCGGCCAGCGGAGCAGCTTTCTTGGACCCGGAACCTCCGGAGTTCTGATCCAAGCCCAGCTGCAGCGAGGGGAGGAAAGCCCGCGGCGTAAAGAGCCCCCGGGAGCTGCGAGCAGGCGAGGACCTGCCACACGCGGCGCACGAACGTGACTAGAGACACACGTAGTGTCTGTGTCTGCTATTGATCGACTTTATCGAGTGCTCTTAAACACTCCGTCTGCTTCTGTCGCACCGACTGATGGCTGCAGGTTCGGCGATCTGGAGTCTCCGGATGGCCACGTGCAAAGGGCTTTCTGTCCTCCCGCGGTCGCCCGTCCCAGTTAGGGATTTTTGATTGGGGGCCCTAACCCAGCTGCCCGGGGAGGTCAGCAAACTGCCTTGCACTCATCCATCGGGGGGCTCCCATGAAGGCCCAGAGGCTTTTTCCCACCACTGGAGGCCCACAATGAGAAATGCTGCGACAGCGCGACACTGCGCGTGAAAAGGTTTGTGCGTTTTATTAATACAAAATTCCGCATCCCACCGCACCCCCACGATCTCCCGACCTCTGACTCTAACCCTTTAACACCTAATCGTACCCCCTAAGTGCCCGCCAGGGCGGGCGGGGGGCGGGGCTCGAGGCCGGGCCCCTGGGAGGTGCCGGGGCGGGGTCTGGGGGCCCGGCCGCCTCGCTCACGTGCGTCGGGTCGGTGGACTCGCGCTCTAGCACGCTGCCGCTGTGGGTGCCTGGCGCGGATATGCGCACGCGGCCCGAGGCGCGGCGCGGGGCCCGGCGCAGCAAGCCCGCGCAGATCTTGCGGAAGCCCTTGCGGAAGTGCTTGGAGACCAGCGCGTAGACGATGGGGTTGACGCACGAGTTGGCGTAGGAGACGAGGTGCGAGAGGATGCGCAGCGCGTAAGTGGCGCGCGTGAGTGGGAAGCGGCCGAACCAAACGCAGAGGATGATAACGTGGTGGGGCATCCAGCAGAGACAGAAGAGCGCCGCCACGATGACGATCATGCGTGTCACCTTGCGTTTGGCGCGCCGGGCGCCCGAGCCGGCGGCCACCGGGTCGACTGCGCGCCAGAGGTAGCGCAGCGTGCGCACGTAGGTCAGGCCGAGCACCAGCACTGGCAGCAGGTAGCTGAAGACGAAGGTGCAGAGGTCCATGGCGCGG
Organism: Choloepus didactylus; assembly: GCF_015220235.1. Classification (NCBI taxonomy): domain Eukaryota; kingdom Metazoa; phylum Chordata; class Mammalia; order Pilosa; family Megalonychidae; genus Choloepus; species Choloepus didactylus. The sequence goes on along the minus strand of NC_051324.1, from coordinate 70,439,287 downwards.
CGGCGAGGCGCGCTCCACGCCGGGTGGCACACGGTCAGGTTGGCCAGCCGCGACTGGCGGTAGTAGCTCAGGTAGGGCCCAGAGAATAGGAGCGACAACCCCCAGATGAGCGCGATGGCCGCCAGAGCGTTGCGGGGTGTGCGCAACTCGCGGGAGTGCAGCGGGTAGCGGATGGCCAGATACCTGCGGGTCAGACGGGGAAGGGAGACGTCGGGTGAGAGGGCGGATTCGTGTCGACTGGGCCGCGCACCCGCTTCTCGCGGAAGGTCCCTAGCGCTCGACCACATCGCACACGCCTGGAGCGCGCGAGCCTAGACGTGGGACCGGGACCTGCTGCAAGAAAGGCGCGCGTCCTGGACGGTCATCTGCTCCTGGGCAGATTCCAACCCGGAAGTCACCCTGAAGCCTCCGAGGGGTAAAAGTTGGAGAACCCGATGAGAGGCTCCCGGAGCCTCACTGTAATTGGACCCAGGCGCCTGAGGCTCCAGCAGACCGCCTGGAGGCACGTCGGGCCAAGTGCAGCTGAGGAAAGCCGCCGCTCCTTGGGTCCCACGAACCTGCTCGGAACCGACCCCCTCCGCGCTCAGTGGAACTGGGAGCTGTACGGGAATTGTGGCCTCACACATCGCTGCGTTTCTGGTTCCGGGAGAGGAAGGGAGGACGAGAGAACGGAGTGGGAGGGAGAGAAACCAGAGTCGGATCTGGATTTCTTTCCCTAGAAACATCCTAGGGTCCTTCCAATCTCCCCTTGAATCTCACGCTCTCCCGAAGGTCTCTCTGGTTCTTCTCTGGCTGGTGTGAGGTAACCCGAGCGCGCGGCTCCTCTCCCTGCCGCGTCCCGGGGCCTGGAGGCTGGGCGGCGCAGAGGGAGATGACACCGAGCTAGGGGTCATCGGCGCCCTTGCTCGTCTTTGGCATGGCCGAGGGTGCCGAACCACGACTGACCCTTTTGCGAAGGACCTGAGTTCCGCAGTCCCGACCCAAGCCGACTGCGCCGAGTGGCCAAACCGTGTGGCTTGGAGGCGCCAGAGTTTGGCGCTGGGAGCACCTTTGGCTTCACACACAGGACTACTGGCTGCGCGACTCTGAACAACTCATTTAACGAATTCGGCCTCCTTTTTTGTAGATTGGGCACAATTCCTCCCATCGCAACCGCACAGCGGCGTTAAGCCAAGCGAGATGAAGCACGCTCAGGAGCTTTTTACTGGGGAACCCTGCGCTTATTAAAGCGCTGGGGCGCTGAAGAGCCGAGCTCCCCAATCTGCGAGGCCCCATGGACGCATGTTAACCGAGGGACGTCGCAGGCCCTCGTGCCTAGTCCCTTCCGCGCCTTTGTCGCCTCTAAACTCCCTGCACATCCCTCCTTGACCCCCAGATCCCCACCCCTCGCCAGTCACCTACCCCCACCCCGGGTCCCCGAACCCCAGGGCACTCGTTCACCTGTCCAGAGAGACGGCGGCCAGAGTGAAGCTGCTGGCGTGCATGGTGAGGAAGATGAAAAAGTGCACGGCCTTGCAGAGCAGCGAGCCGAACACCCAGCCGTCCAGGGTGTAGATGGTGGCCTGGAAGGGCACGCAGCACACGATGAAACACAGGTCGGCCACGCCCAGGTTGAGAATGAACAGGTTGGTGGTGCTGGCGGCCTGGCCGCCGCGCAGCAGCACGGCCAACACCAGCGCGTTGCCCACGGTGCCCACGAGGAAGATGAGCGCGAAGAGCACGGGCACAATAACTGCCTCCGGCTGCCAGCCGCCGCCACCCGCCTCCCTCGCGTCCTCGGCCCCCGGGACCCCCGAGCCGTTCATGGTGCCGCCGAGCCGGACGCTGTCGGGGTGCCCGCCGCCGTCTGGGTCTCGGTGGGCGCGGAGCTCCAGCGGCTCCGGCCGCTGCAGCGTCCAGCGCCACTCCGCGGAGCCGCGGGCGGAGTGAGCCTCGCGGCTGCTGGGTGGGGGCGCGCAGGGGTCAGGGGGAGGAGCGAGCGGCCCGAGGGGTGGGACTGTCCCCCGTGGCTACCCGCGGCCCTGAGGGAAGGGCTATCGGGTGGCCCCGGAGCACCAGAACCAAGGCACAGGCAGCCACCCCCTGGGCGGAGGGCGGCGATCGTGCCTGCTCCTCGGCGCGCTCCAGCCCCCGGGTCCGGCTGCGCCGGGCTGAGCGGCCCGCTGACCTCCGGAGCGATGGAGGGGCCAGCCGCCGGGACCTGCGTGTGCGGGGCGCCGCGCCCTAGGGAGCGCCCGCCCGGGACCCTGTGCGTTTCGGCCCTTCCCTGCGGCCTGGCGGGCAGGCTGGACCTTGCGGAGCTGGCTGGGGGCAGCCCTCGAGAGAGCTCGGCGCCGGACCCTGGGTTTGGAGGGGAGGGAGGTGACAAGGGGCCGCGACGGGCGGGGGCGAGCAGTTTTCCAGGAGTGGCGAGAGCGAGAAGGCCGGGCCGAGTGCTCCACGTCTCTTCCCAGTTCTGATTCCCGGGCGGGACGTGAGACTGGGAATCAGGACTCCCAGGAACCCCAGGGAGGCGCGGTATGGAGGAAGGAACTTGATTAGCGTCATTTCTTTCCCATCTCTCTGCCATGGAAAGTTTTCTTCTCCAGTTCAATCCAATAAATACTGAGCCTTTACCGCGTGTGTCAGGCTCTGTCCTTGGCGCCATGCTTGTTTCCTCGGCTGAAAAATGAGGGTGATGACATCTCACAGGCCTCTGCTGAGAAAGCATCTGCGGCGCCCGAAGCTGTTTAGTTGAATCCGAATAAATCAAATTATTCTTTCTCCTTACCCTCTCTAGAGACCTAAAAAGGGAAAACCTTGAGAACACACAAAATAGAAAGAGGAGGAACAAAAGTCTTTCTACATCCGAATGCCCGCGGCACTTCCCTGGATGGCCAGGGATGGTGGTTAGGTGGCAGAAAGACTCAAATGTTTGTTGCTGATTTTGCCATATCAGACATCAAACATTTGTGACACCCAATGGTTGCTGTTTCTGCAGAAGTTACCATCCCCTGCCCCCCTCACTGGGTCTGAAAATCATCACCTGCTGCCACTGCAGCCTGGACCCTGCCTCTCCCTCCCTTGGGTCCCAGCCAATAAGTAGCTTTTTCCTTGTTTCCCCCCAGAATCTCAGCCCCTCAGATTGCTACTACTTCCCTTGGTAGGGAAACCTCAGTCCCACCGCAGCCTGCCTGCCTATTCATTGAGCAGGAGGGTCACAACAGTTCATGTTTATGAAATGCTTCCTTGCTTTAGTAGGTATTTATTAAGCACCTACTTCTTGCTAGTTACTCTTATGGACACTTAGAATACACGGGTGAGCTCTGCAAAGGCCCAGGCCCATCGTGAGCTTACTTTCTAATGGGAGAGACAGACAACACACATAATTTAAGTAAGTTAATAATCTATTAGAAGTTGATAAGTACTTGGGAGGGAAGGTGCCTCAGACTAAGGGAACTGGGGAGTGCTGGGGTGCTGGGGATGGTCCAATTTCAACTGGGGTGTTCAGACAGCCCTCATTAAGGAGGTGATTTTGAGTGAAGACTTGAAGGAGGTGATTTTGAGCCAAGGCTGGAAGGAGGTGAGGGAGCCATCCAAGAAGATGTTGAGGGGAAGAGCATTCCAGAGGGGACAGCCTGTGCCGAGGCAGGAGCATGCCCGTGTCCCTAAGGCAAGGGGACTGGTGAGCCCTCAGCCAAGTGAGGGGAGTGGGGTGGGGAGGGGATTAGAAGGAGAGGTGAGAGAAGGCGGGTAGGACTTCTATCCATTGTAAGGACTGTCACTTTTAGTCTAAGCAGAATGAGGAGCGATTGCAGGGTTTTGAGCAGAGAACTAATCAGATCTGCCTTTTTAGGGGTGTGTGTGTACATGTTTGTGTGTGTGTGTTTTGTAATAGCCTTATTGCGATGTAATTCACACACCGTATAATTCACGCATTTAAAGTGTAAAATTCAATGGTTTTTAGTATATGTATATCACTACAATCAACTTTAGAATATTTTCGTCATACCCAAAAGAAACCCCTACTCTTTAACCATCTCCCATCAGTCTCCAATCTCCCCTCTTCACCCCAGCCCTGGCAATTACTGAACTCCTTTCTGTCTTTATGGATTAACTTATTCTAGACATTTATGTAATGGTATCCTGCAATATGTGGCCTTTTGTGTATCGCATTTTTCACTTAGCATGTCATAAATGTATCAGTACTTCACTCCTTTTTATGGCAGAGTAATATCTCATTGTATGGATATATCATATTTAATATATCCATTCATCAGTTGATGGACATTTGGGAGACTTACTTTACCTTTCCTCCTCCCACTGAAAAAAATTTTTATGATAACAGATATACAACATAGCATCTGCCATTTTAACCATTTTTAAGTATACAATTCAGTGGAATTAATTGCATGTACAACGTTGTGCAACCATCATCCATTACCAGAACTATCCATTATCAGAACATTTTCATCACTCCAAATAGAAACTCTGTACCCATTAAGCAATACTCCCCAAACCCTTTTTCCCTATCCTCTGGTAACTGGTAATTTATGATCTACTTCCTGTCTCTATGAATTTGCCTATTCTAGATATTTCAAATAAATGGAGTCATAAAATATGTGACCTTTTGTGTCTGACTTCTTTCACTTAGCATAATGCCTTCAAGGTTTATACATGTGGTAGCATGTACCAGTAATTCGTTCCTTTTTTGGCAGAATAACATTCCATTGTATGGATAGACCATGCTTTGTTTCTCCATCCATCTATTGCTTGGCATGTGTTGTTTCTACCTTTTGGCCACAGTGAATAATGTTGCTATGCATTGGCCTACAAATATCTGTCCGAGTCTCAGCTTTCAATTCTTTGAGGTATATACCCAGCAGAGGAGCTTTTGGAGCAATGCCAAGCTGCCTTCCGTGGTGGCTGCACTATGTTACATTCCCAGCAGCAATGCGTGAGGGTTTCTGCTATATCCTGGCCAACACTTATTTTCTGTTTCTTTGATTATAGCCATATGTGGTGGTTTGAAGCTCTTTGTACCCCAGAAAGATATGTTCTTAAAGTTAACCCATTCCTGTGGGTGTGGACCCTTGTAAGTAGGACACTTTGACAGGGTTATTTCAGTTAAGGTGTGACCCACCTCACTGGAGTTCTTTAAAAGCAGGATGAACACAGAGAGAGCAAGAGAAAGCCATGGAAGCAAGAAGCTGAAAGCAATGAAACCCAGAAGAGATGGAAGAGACCAGCAGACGCCACCATGTACCTGGACATGTGGCAGAGGAGACAAGGATCACCGGCAGCCGGTCTTCGGGAAGAAAGCATCATCTTGATGGTGCCTTTGATTTGGACATTTTCATGGCCTCAAACTGTAAGCTAATAAATTCCCATTGTTTAAGCCAATGCATTTCAACCTAGGAAACTAAAGCACTATCCCAGAGGGTGTGACAGGGTTATCTCATGGTTTTGATTTGCATTTCCCTAATGACTAATGATGTTGAGAATCTTCCCATGTGCCTATTGGCCATTTATGTATCTTTGGAAAAATGTCTAGTCAAGTCTTTTGCTTCAGTTGAGTTGTCTGTCTTTTTAGTTGTTGATTTGTAGGAGTTTCTATATATTCTGTATATTAATCCCTTATCAGATACATGATGTGCAATTATTCACTTTCTTTGTCATTTGATGCACAAAGATTTTTAAGTTTTAGAAGTATTTTATAATTAGTTAATTTTTAATTGTGGTGAAATAAATGTATTATAAAATCATTTTAACAATTTCAAGTGGAAAATTCTTTGACATTAAGTACATTGACAGTACTGTGTAATTTTCACCACTATCTATTTCCAGACTGTTTTCATCATCTCAAACCAAACTCTTACACATTTAGCAGTAACTCCCCATTCTCCCCTCCCCCCACTCCTGGTAACCACTATTCTGTTTTCCATCTCTATGAATTTGCTTATTCTAAGAATTTCATGTAAGAAAAATCATACAATATTTGTCCTTTTGTGTCTGGCTTGTTTCATTCAACATGATGTCTTCCAGGTTCATCTATGCTGTAGCATGTATCAAAACTTCATTTCTTTTTATGGCTGAATAGTATTGCATTGTATGGAGAAGCCACATTTTGTTTATCCATTCATCTGTTGATGGATTCTTGGGTTGCTTCCTCCTTTTTGCTATTGTGGATAATGCTGAGACAAACATTGTTTTAAAATTGTCCAAGTTCCTGCTTTCAGTTCTTTTGGGTATATAGGTAGGAGTGGAATTGCCAGGTCATATGATAATTCTATGTTTAACTTTCTGAGGAACCATCAAACTGTTTTCTACAGAGGATGCACCATTTGACATTCTCACCTACAAAGCATGAGGGTTCTTATTTCTCCACATCCTCTCCAACACTTGTTACTTTCAGGTTGCTGTTGTTGTTGTTTAATATAGCCATCCTCGTTAGTGGCATCTCATTGTAGTTTTAATTTGCATTTCTCTAATGGCTAATGATGTTGAGCATCTTTTCATATGCTTATTGTCCATTCTAATATCTTCTTTGGAGAAATATCTACTCAAATACTTGGCCTATTTTTTTCATTTTTTTTTATTGTGGAATATAACATATATACATAAAAGTGACAACTTTTAAAGTATGATCTAACAAGTAGCTGGAAAGCAAATTTCAAAGAATGTTATGGGTTATAGCACCACCATTTCAGTTATTTCCCTCTCGCTATTCTAATACCCCAGCAACAAAGGGAAAAAATTATGTAAAGATTCAGCATTCGTAACCCTTTGTTAAATTCTATCTTGTCTGTTGCTACCCCTTCCTCTAGTTTTTTTTTTTTTTTAATGTAAAAGAAATTTATTGTGGGAGATATCTGTAAATGATAAAAGGGAGGAGCAGGTAGGATCTGACAACTGTGAAGGAGAGGAAAGAAAATGAGAATTGGGTAGTTGGGTAGGAAGTCTTGGATTGCAGCACAGTCCTAAAATCATTTTGCACAGGCCTATGGGAAGCTGTTGAACCAATTCACCCATCAGAGGCATGGGCTGGCATTAGTAGCCTCCATATGCTCAGTCATTGGTGGGGGAAGTGTGGCCTCAGTAAGAACATGGTAGTGGATGCCAAAGGGCAGCAGCTGGGGTTCTCAGTCAACTCTTCTTTCTGCAGGAGGAGATCAAACAAAGCCCACATCATCTTTTGTGTTCCAAATTGGGAGTCTTCAAGTTTTTTTGTTAATGTTTAATGGACATAAAGACCATAAATGTTTTAGTAACTGTCATGAAATACATTACTGTTGACAGAGATTAAAGATTCTATTATCTTAATACAACTCTTTGGTCATTATATCAGCTTTTGAAGTTTATAAATTGTCTTTTCTTAATCACATATAATGATGAGTATCATAAAACACAAGCAAGACTATACAATACAAAAGAATGTAAAGCAATATTTTTGAATTAACCTAATAAAAACCTTCACTAATTTGGGCTAAGTGGAGGCTGATTAAATTATAGGATATTTTTAAAGTACTGTGGTCATTACTTCCCAACATCCACAGTAACTGCAACTAGAATAAACACTGACTAAGAGATAACTGATATAAGGGCCAAATGACTAGTCTTTATTCACACACTAGTTAGTATATTTCTGGGTAGAATATACTTTTTTAAAAAAATTTATTTTCTTAAATAGTTCTCTGTGCCAGTTTGGATGTATTATGTCCCCTAAAATGCCATGTTCTTTGATCCAATTTTGTGGGGGCAGAATATTAGTGTTGATTGGTTTGGAACCTATTGATTGTTTCCATGGAGATGTGACTCAATCAACTGAGGGGGGACCTTTGATTGGATAATTTCCATGGAGGTGTTACCCCACCCATTCAGGGTGTGTCTTAATTAAATCACCAAAGCTATATAAAACAGCTGACAGAAGGAGCTCAGAGCAACTGAGAGTGAGGTTTTGAAGAGGAGCTGCAACTCAGAGAGGACAAAATGCCCCAAGAGCAACATTTGAAGAACCCACAGGAACTGAGAGAGGAGCTAGAACACAACCCGGGATCAGCAGATGCCAGCTATGTGTCTTCCCAGCTAACAGAGTTTTTCTGGATGCCAATGGACATCCTCTAGTGAAGGTACCCGATTGTTGATGCCTTACCTTGGACACTTTATGGCCTTAAGACTGTAACTTTGTAACCAAATAAACCCCTTTATAAAAGCCAATCCATTTCTGGTATTTTGCATAATGGCAGCATTAGCAAACTGGAACAGTCTCCTTACAGTCTTCTCAAATAATATCACACAATCATCAGCCCGTAGCATCCTGCTTTCTATAGAGTCTGCAAACCTTTTCTTCCTAACAAATTCAAGAGCAGTCTGGGGCTGAAGGCACAATCCCTTTGTCTATATGAGGCCAAGGATCCATAGCAAAGGACACCGAAGGCAGCCCAGTAACTCCTGTCCTTCCCTCATTCCAGATCTGTAAACTGGATGTTTTAGTTTGCTAATGCTGGAGAATGCAAAACACCAGAGATGGACAGGCTTTTATAAAACGGGGGTTTATTTCACTACACAGTTACAGTCTTAAGGCCACAAAGCATCCAAGGTAACACCTCAGCAATCAGGTACCTTCACCGGAGGACGGCCAGTGGTGTCCGGAAAACCTCTGTTAGCTAGGAAGGCAGCTGGCGTCTGCTCCAAAGCTCCGGCCTCAAAACGGCTTTCTCCCAGGACGTTCCTTTCTAGCAAGCTTGCTCCTCTTCAAAACATCACTCCCAGCTGCACTCTCTTCCTCCCCCCGAGTCAGCTCATTTATGTAGCTCCACCGATCAAGGCCCACCCCAAATGGGTGGGGCCACGCCTCCATGAGAACATCTCATCAGAATCATTGCCCACAGCTGGGTGGGGCACATTCCAAGCAAATCCAACCATCACCAAAACGCCTGCCCCACACAAAACCACAAAGATAATGGCATTTGGGGGACACAATACACTCAAACCGGCACACTGGACTTCACTTTTCCAGACCCAGTTATCAAAAGGCCACAGCACAGGAGCTTTTGAGTCATCAAATTTGACAAGGCTGGCAGATTCCATCCCCTGCTTTCCTCATATTTGCCCTCTGTACCTGAATTTTATGTTTTACAAACTGACATATTTCAGCTCAGTTCACCCAAGCAAATAATCACTATTTTTCAACTGATGATTTTTAAATGTTGCATACATATAAAACAATTCCAACTGAAGTGTTTCAAATTGTTGTCTCTTACTCTTCCTCCCCAGAGATTCTACAGACCTGGAAAAATATATTTATGATTTAACGATCACTAACATTTGATAAGAGGTATGTGTTATGCACTTATGATTGTTAGGTTCATGTGTCAGCTTGGCCAGGTGATAGTACCCAGCTGTCTGGTCAAGCAAACACTGGCCTAACAATTGCTGTGAGGAGGTTTGAGGCTGGTTGATAAACCAACAGGCTGGTTTATTAAATCATCAGTCAATTGACTGCAGCTGTGACTGATGACTCACCAAAGGGGTGTGCCTTCCACAATGAGAGAATGCAATTGGCTGGATTTAATCCAATTAATCAGTTGAAGACTTATAAGCAAGACAGCCAGAGGACCTTCACTTCTTCTTCGGCTGCCCAGTGAAGCATTTCCTGAGGAGTTCGTCGAAGTTGCCGGTTCATTTCCTGAGGAGTTCTTCAGACATGTTCGTCAAAGATCCCAGTTCATTTCCTGAGGAGTTCGTCAAAGTTGCCGATTCATTTCCTGAGGAGTTCATCGGACATCTTCCTTTGAGTTGACAGTTTGCTGACTGCTCTATAGAATTTGGACTCATGCATACCCACAGTTGTGTGAGTCACTTTTACAATTTGATAGTCAGAGACACCTCTCATTGATTCTGTTTCCCTAGAGAACCCTAATTAATACAGCACTGTTCCAAGTGGTTTATGTGTATTTATTTATTTAATTAATTTAAAATGAAAAATGATGAAGTAAAAGTTTGCAACTCTAATCCATCACTTCCATACCTCAATAGATTTAAATTTAAAGTCATATATGCTAATGTAGAAATATTTTCTTCCCCAATTTATAGTAGCATATTTTCTTCCAAAGCCATCATATCTATTTTTTTTTTTTTACAAAACTGAAGACACCTTTATTTTCCAAGCAGTGCAATCCAGTCTACACAGGAGTACTCTGTATCACACTCATGATCGATACCCTCTTATTTCCATTTCGTATGTCACTGAAAATCTGGCATATCATTTCGCTAAAAATCACATAGAAGGCCCCCCAAATTGATTCAGTTTTCCCAAACTATATGTTTTCTCTTCATTAGTCAAATCAGCACTTTGCTGACGGTGGAATGAAATGCAAGCCTGACACTGACACCCATTAACAAGCAAGACTACACTTATGTTTCCAAGTATAAAAATTAACTCTGAATGGCAGAGAGCCTAATTTGACTGTTTTTCCAAATAGGCCACTAAGAACTCGAAGAGGAAAGCAAGAGCACTATAGAAATTAGCCTCTTTTCGTGGAAATTAAGTCCCATAATCTGCATAAGCAAGGGTCCAAGATACTGGAGGGGCAACAGAGCTAAACTGGGGCCCCGTTTACGTGGGTGAAGTCACCAAACATGGCGCGTCCTGCTGTGTCCTCCGCGAGGGCCGCTCCTCTCTGGCTTCACATCATCTTGGTCCTCTGGTCTTACGGACAAAGCCACTGTCCTCTTTAGCGAGAGCGCACCGCCTCTGGCAACACCGCCCAGCTAACTCTTCTTCCGGTGCTCCCTCATGAGTGCAGCAATCGCACCAGCTATTTCTGCATTCTTCTTGTTCTGGCCAAAATAATCTAGAAACTCACCATCTGGTCCAATCAAGTACATTATTATTGTATGATCCACTATGTAGTCCTCGTCCTCATCCTTGGGTCCTGGGCTGTAATATACTCTGTATGCCCGGGCCACTTGATCAATCTCTTCTTTTTTTTTTTTTTTTTTTTTTTGCAGCCACCAGCAGATCAATCTCTTCTTTTGTCCCAGTCAAGCCAATCAGCTTGGGAGAAAATTCTTTCACATAAGTTGCAATGGCTTCTTTTGTGTCCCTCTCTGGGTCAATAGTGATGAAAAGCGGAGTTAAATTTGGTAGTGATGGAATACTATCTATTTCATCCACGACTTGAATCATTTTTTCTAGTTCTTCTGGACAGATATCAGGGCAATGAGTGAAACCAAAATAAATCAGTACCCACTGGCCCAGGTAGTCCTTGTCAGTTTTAGGTTCTCCAATATGAGTTGTGAGGGAAAACGGTCCCCCGAGTAAAGGCTTTCCTAAACTTTGCTGCCGTTCCTTCTCCAGCTTTTCTGCCTTTTCTTTCTTGAAGTATTTCATTCCAGCCAGTAAAGCTCCTCCAACAGCAAATGTGAGTGCTAAGGACTTCCAAGAAACGGGCCCGGGCTGCGAGGGGCGCGTGGGGTCTCTGCGGCCCTTCGATTCCGGCCCCGACGACCCCGGGGGCGACGGCAGGGCAGTGCCGAGGGCCCGGCTTCCCAGGCAGCTGCCTCGGGGAGGCGCTCGCGGTCGCCTCTGCGGGACCCCAACGCTCGACTCCGCGACATAAGAAACGCCAAAGGCGGCCACCCGGAAGTCGCACGACTCGGCCAGGGACCACTAGCAGCCCCGCCATGAGCGCCCATATCTATTTTTAAACACATAGAAATCAGATGCCTTAAACTATGTAAGAAATAAAATAATAAAAAATAAGTTAATTCAGATGTGCATATTCAGAAAAAGAATATGTGACTTAAAAGTCAATACAATGTCCTTTACTTTCCCAATCTCCATATTGAGTAGGTTCTGGGCACCTGGGTCCACCCTTTTCTTTGGTAAAAGGATTAACATCATCTGGAAATTTTTCCAGTGGTTCTCTAAATGGGAACCTTCTGGTACATCAAAACAACCTTCTGGTAACTTTGGCTTCTTAAGAGATTGTTTGGCAAGTTTCAGACTTTCCTTCTAGAGAAGAACTCATTTCCCTCAAAGAATGGCACAAAAGGGGCAATCTGGCTGTTCTCCATGCTGTGGCCGCAACACGGCTGAACAGTCCTGCAAGGCCCCAAGTTGTCATGGCGCCTGGTTCTGCAGCTTGCACAGTGGCCCAATCAGGGTAGCGGAGATGGTTGTGAAGCTGGGGCAGCCCCATAGGGCTGGAAGGCCCCTTGCTCTAGTTTAGTCACTTTCCCAATCTTCAGGGATGTCTGGACAGTGACCACCCTAACTTGTTCATGTTGAAAAGGGGTGTCAACATTATGGGAAGGGGGGACACATCTGGTTGATGTTCTTGAAGAGGCTAGTGCCTCTGGGTTTTGGGACTTATCTGGCCTAGGAACATTCTGGAGGATTTAAGTTTCTGAAAAATAAACTTAGCAAGTGAAACTTTTTTTATAGAGTTTCAGATAGGGACCAAGGTATTCTTTAAGGTTTTGGGGACTACTGTTGACTTGGGCTTATCATACTGTGATCATCTGGCATATCTAGCTGAAGCTTGCATAGGAGTAATCTCCAGGACAGCCTCTCGACTCTATTTGAATTCTCTTAGCCACTGAAACCTTATTTTGTTGCCTTTCTTTTCCCCCCTTTGGTCAAAAAGGCATTCTCAATCCCCTGATGCCAGGGTCAGGCTCACTCCTGGGATCCTTGTCCCATGTCACCAGGGAGACTCATTCACCTGAGTCCTGTCCCACATTGGGGGGAGGATGATGAATTTATTTGCGGAATTGGGCTTAGAGAGAGAAAGTCCACATCTGAGCAACAAAAGATGTTTTCTGGAGGTGACTCCTAGGCATGATTATGGGTAGGCTTAGTCTGTCCTTTATAACTTGGCCCATTTTTTTAAAAATTCAGTTTTATTGAGATATATTCACATACCATACAATCATCCACAGTGTACAATCAATTAATCACAGTACCATCATATAGCTGTACATTTAATACCACAATCAATTTTTAAACATTTTCATTACTCCAAAAATAAATAAATAAAATAAAATAAAAATAGAAGTAAAAAAGAACACCTGAAACATCCCACCCACCCCCATCCTACCCTATTTTTCATTTAATTTTTGTCTCCATTTTTCTACTCATCTGTCCATACGCTGGATAAAGGGAGGGTGAGCCACAAGGTTTTCCCAATCACACAGTCACACCGTGTAAGCTACATAGTTATACAATTGTCTTCAAGAATCAAGGTCACTGGGTTGCAGTTTGACAGCTTTGGGTATTTCCTTCTAGCAATTCTAATACACTTAAAACTAAAAAGGGATATCTATGTAGCACATAAGAATATCCTCCAGAATGACCTCACGACTCCATTTGAAATCTCTCAGCCACTGAAACTTTATTGTGTCATTTCTCATTCCTCTTTTGGTCAAGAAGATGTTCTCAATCCCATGATGCCAGGTCCATGCTCATCCCCAGGAGTCATGTCCCATGTTGCCAGGGAGATTTATGTCCTGTGTAGGGGCGAGGGCAGTGAATTTATCTGCCCAGTGTTGGCCCATTTTTAAATTGGATTCTTTGTCTTTTTGTTGTCGAGTTGTAGGAGTTATTTTTATAATCTGGGTATTAAATCCTTAGCAGGTATATGGTTTCCAATATTTTCTCCCACTCTGTAGGTTGTCTTTTCACTTTCTTAATAATGTCCTTTGATGCACAACAGTTTTTAATTTTGAGGCCCATTTTATCTTTCTTTTTCTTTTGTTGCTTGTGCTTTTGATATAAAAATCTAAAAGTCTATTGTCTACTACAAAGTGCTGAAGATATCTCTCTACGTTTTCTTGTAACTCTTATGTTTAGGTTGTTAATTCATTTTGAATTAATTTTTGTATATGGTGAGAGTGAGAGATCCACATTCATTCCTTTGTTTGTGGATTTCCAGTTGTCCTGGCATCTTTTGTTGAAGAGACTATTCTTTTCCCATTGAATGATCTTGGCACCCTTACTGAGCATAGCTATGTGGATTTATCTCTGGATACTCAATTCTATTCCATTTGTCTATATGCTATCCTTAGCTAGCATCACACTGTTTTAAATACTGTGGCTTTGTAGTAAGGTTTGAAATCAGGAAGTGTGAGTCCTCTGACCTTCTTTTTCAAGATTGTTTTAGATATTTGGGGCTTCTTGCAATTCCATGTGAATTTGAGGATCAACTTTCCATTTCTGCAAAAGAGGCTGTTGGAATTCTCATAGGGTTTACATTGAATTTGTAGATCATTTTAGGCAGTTTTGACATCTTAACAATATTGTCTTCCAATTCATTAACATGGGGATGACGTTCTATTTATTTAGGTCTTCTTTCCTTTCTTTCAGCAATGTTTTGTAGTTTTCAGTGTACAAGTCTTTCACCCTCTTGGTTCAATTTATTTCTAGATAATGCTAATGTCAATGGAATTGTTTTTGTAATTGCCTTTTTGGATTGTTCTTTACTGGTGATAGAAACACTACTGATTTTCACATTGCTCTTTTACCCTGATTCTGTGTTGAATTCGTTTATTAGCTGTAGTAGCTTTCTTGTTGCTACTTTGGGATTTTCTATATAGGATTATGTCATTTACACATGGTGATAGTTTTACTTATTCCTTTCCAATTTCATGCTATTTCTTCTTCCTTTTCATTTGGTATTTTCAATTTTATTTTATTTTTCTTGTCTAATGCTTTTGCTAGAACTTCCAGTACAGCATTCAATGGCAGTAGTGAAAGGGACTTTCTTGTCTTTTTCCTGATCTAAGGGAGCTCTCAGTTCCGAGACTTATTTTTAAATGCCTCATTTCACTCAATCTTCATAACAACCTTTTAACTGCTTGCGTCCGTTTCACAGATGAGGGACCAGATTTAGAGGGAGTTTAAGTTAGTTGCTCAGCATCTCCCAACCAGTAACGGAGGAGCCAGGGTTAGAGCTTCAGGACTACAGCTCCGGAGCTTGCAGTGAGTGCGGTCTTGCAGAGCAAAGACTCATTTTCTCTCTCGCTTCAACACTTCTTGTCGGACTGCCTGCCCCAAAGTCCTGAGGAAAGGGCAGACGTCTCAAGCAGGTTAAGACAATCTCCCTCGGATTACTGATGACGGCGCCAGTGATTCCTCTGGTCATCGCATCTTCACCGTGGGCCCAGAGAAAAACACAGGCAGCGGCGGGCCCCCAAAGACGCGGTGCTTCGTTTCGGGAGGGTGAGAATATCACATTCCGAGTCCCGAGGGATACGGCACCCCGTAGTCCAAGCTCCTGGGCCATCCCCGCCCCCCTGGACGTGAGCCGGATTCCCGAGTGGGGAAGCACGGGTTGGGGGGGTCTATCTCCGGTTCCTCCGGCCCTTGTTGGACGAGAGGCAAGGACGGCCCTCGAGAAGACCTTAGCAGCCACTGTCTCCCCAAGCCCGCGAGCATTGCGACTGGCTCACCACGATTCCAGATCCCAAAATCTGGGATCAAGCGCAGGCACGCGCCTACTAATAGCTCCAGCCCGCTGGCCCGGCCGTCGGCGGTGAAGTCCGCCTCTATCCCATCAGCCCCTCCTGGCCTGTCCGACGCTCTCGAACCTCCACTGGTCCCGCCTCCTCTATCCCGTCCTGCTCTGCGGCGCAGGGGCAAGATGGCTGCCGAGAAGCAGGTCCCTGGCGGCGGCAGCGGTGGCGGCGGCGGTAGCAGCGGTGGACGCGGTGCTGGGGGAGAGGAAAATAAAGAAAACGAACGGCCTTCCGCCGGATCGAAGGCAAACAAAGAGTTTGGGGATAGCCTGAGTTTGGAGAGTATCCTAAAATAATTGGGCCTAACTCGCAATGACTACGTGTCGATCTGGCGGGCCGGGGGCGAGAGTAGTGGCGGGTCCCGGCAGGTCCTGGACGGTCCTGGAGAGCAGAGGCTGAGGGTGGCAGTTTCTGCCGCCCTTTCTTTTTGGCACTCAGCGTTTCATGGTCTTTCGACTGGTCTCTCCTGGCATCCCTCTCGTCTTTCTGACTGGGGAATGTCCTTTTCTTTCAGGCGGCACAGGAATTTGAATTTAGCTAGTTCCCCCTTAGCTGCCCATTTGGAGGGTTTGTGTCGGGGATCCCATTCTGGCCACTCCGCTGAACTCTTGCTTTGGTACCTGAGCCACTTGAGCTGGAGAGAGAAAACTGCAGTTTTGAAGTCTCGACTTAAGACCCTTACTTGTCTGACAGTGGTCTCAGGCTTGGTGGTAAAATAAGTAATGGAAGCGGAGGCAGATTGAGTAAACGCTTTTTGTTCTTTTTGAATATAAGTTATCGTAGCTTCCTTGCATCATCTGTACGGCTTTCTTAATGGGGCTGTGGGTATTTTATTTTGTTGGGATTCGTTCAGATGAGCTGGAGGAATCGGCTTGTAGTTTTCTTCAGTGTGTATTTCAACTTAGTGCTTGTGACAATCGGTTGTGGCTTTTTGAAATGAATAACATGAAAACAGGTAGGTGAATTTTTAAAATACACTTTTAGATTTACATCTTAGTGTAGTTTCCAGGGGTTTAAAGTTTTGCTTTTTGAGTTGGTGGTATAGTTCCAGATGAATGTCGAAATGCCTTGTTTTTACTAGGAACCATAGATTTATTGAAACAGTCCTTTTAGTGTTCACTATTTTAAGTATTGTACATCTATGAGGAAGCATTGAGGAGACTTTAAAAGAAAACTAAAATTGCAGACAAATGTCACTGGACTTCCTAAAATTTGGTACATAATCTAAGTTCTTTAAGATTCTTAAAAAGCAGTTTGGTCAGAGGTTCTTCTTTTAAAAAGAAAAACTTTATTATGTCTTCATATGCAAACTATGGCCTAGCTTGGTTGACCCCATAGGCCTAGGCTTATGCAGCCTCACAGCTGTTAAGGAAAGTTAGATTTGGCAAGTGTAGGAGGTTATGCAAATAGAGGAGTAGTACACACCATTTATAACCTGACTCTGCTTGAGTGAGTAAAATGTTGCATCCAGATTTAACTCATTGGTAGCCACCCCATTATAGTCAGCATTTAGAACCCAGCAGCTTTATTTTAGCTGTTGGATTTAAGCAATCCAAAATAGCCAATACTGTTCTCCTTTTTTGTTTGGAAATAGTAACTTTCAGGTAATCAGATTTGCCACATGCTTAGCCTTGTGCTGTGAAAAGATGATTATTGAGAGTGGTTACAAGAGATTTTACTAGTTAGCATACTAAATATTTCAGAAATGTTTAGTTGTGCTGTGGTTTGACATGAATATAACTGAGGTTTTGAATTATTTGGATTGTTGCCATTATAAGTTTTTCCTTAATCTTGGCTCTAGTTCTTCAGATTATTAAGGAATCCCAGCAGCAGCATGGTTTACGGCATGGAGATTTTCAGAGGTACAGGTTAGTATCATGTGCAAGGTATATGGAAATTATTGTGGAGATTTCAAACATGGTTTGCTTTTGTTAATATCCTACTTACTCTCCTACATTAAAATGTGTACCTCGGAAGTCTAGCTCTGAACTTACATTGAATTTTCAAAAGGTAATTAATTTTGAAATTTAAAATTTTATAATGAATAAAAGGAGCCAACTTTTTAATCCATTTTGCCCTACAGTATTGCAGATACGTTTGGAGGTTTCCGCTGAAAATAGCAGGCAGTTAGATGGTAATTATTTTTTAACTTAACCCTATTATAGAGTCTTGGTCAAATTCAATGTTTTCCAGCCTTTTGAACATATTATATAAGGGGAACTAAATAAGGGTATATCATAATTGGTTGGTAAAATGATAGCTTTCAAGTTGGAAAACAAATTTAATATGAATCTAAAATATAGAAGAGAAACCTGTGTTAGTTCAGGATGTACTTTGAAAGCAGAAATTCCCAAGTATTTTTATATTATAGGTATTGTGGACTTAGGAGAGCTGATTTTAAAAAGTACTAGTAAGACACTGCAGCTCATATTCTCATTCATTCATTTATTGAAAAGCCTTTAGTGAACGCCTACTAAGTGCCACCTACTATTCTAGGCACTGATTAACATTACATAGCACAGACAAGAGTTCTTAATCTTAGGGAATTTGCATTCTAATTATTAAATAAACAAACAATATCAGATTATGGTGGAAAAAAGTGACAAGGAGGAAGTGCTACTTTAGAATGGGGAGGTCAGGAAAGGCCTGTGAAGGGGGCATTGACATGGAGACCTGAATGCTAAGAAGTCTGCCAGGTGGTGAAAAGGGTTAACAGGGTGGAGCAGAGTGAGCAAGGGGGGTAGGGATCTGAGATGAAGTTGGAGAGGTAGGCCAGGTCAGAACAGGTAGGGCCCTGGAGGCCAGAGTAAGGAGTTAGGATTTTGATGTAAGTGTGGTGGTAAGTCACAAAAGAGTTTTAAGCAAGGAACTATTTTGATCTGATTTTTTTTTTTTTTTTAAGTTATTAAGGACGTTTTCAACAACAAATGTAGAGATGATAGTATAATGAACTCCTGTGAACCTTTTGTTCAGTCATTACAATGATGAACTTTCTGGCCTTGTTTCATCTGTTCCCTCCCCTACTTTTAATATTTTATTGAAGGGTCTCTCTTTACATTCTACTGAAGTATAATTTATGTACGTAAAAGTATACAGAAAATGAGTAACTTTTTACAACCTGAATGTAACCCTGTAACCAGTACCTGTGTCAAGAGACAGCATTAACATCTCGGAAGTCCCCCTTTTGCCCCTTCTAATCACAGCCACAACCCCCTATCCCAAGCAATTTTCGGAAGTGGTTATACCATTTTGCATGCCCCTCACCCCCGCCCACCCTACCCCCTACTCGCCCCAATGTTCAACACCTTCAGTTTCTTCACATCCTGGCGTGCATTCTGTATGGTCTGTCTTGCTATTTTGTGTGTGTGTGTGAGTGCGCGTGCGCACGCGTGCTTGCACGTGTGCACTGGATTTGTTTTAAGGGAAATCCTAGACATTTCACTTCACCCGTCAATACTTAAGCTTTTTAAAAACACAACCATAATATTATTATCTTTCCTAACCAAATGTAGAGTAATTCCTCAATATCATCTTATATAATGGTGTAAATTATGGATGTATATATAAAATAGTATAAAAGTCATTTATACAATGATATAGTTGTTTTTGTTTCCCAGCTGCTAAAATAAATACCACACAATGGTTTGGCTTAACAACAGGAATTTATTGGCTAATGGTTTTGGAGGCTAGCGGGCTTACCTCCTCCCAGGTTGATATCTTCTGGCTGGTCAGCAATCTTTGGGGTTCCTTGGCTTTTCAGTCACATGGCAGTGCACATGGTGGTGTCTTCTTTCTCTTCTGGGTTCTCTTAACTTCTAGCTTCTGGTTGCTTCCTGTGGCTTTTGTCTCTGTGGCCTTCTCTGTAAAGCTTCCAGTAGTAGGATTAAGACCCCTCTTGATTGAGTTGAGCCACACCTTAACTGTAGTAACCTTATCAAAAGGTCCTAGTTACAATGGGTTCACACCCACAGGAAGGGGTAAAGATTAAGAACATGCTTTTCTAGGGTTCAGACTCCAAGGCACCGCAGTAGTCTTTATTCAGTTTTTTTGTGATTTTCTTTAAAATGTCTTAAATTTCTTTTTATTTGAAACAATCTCAGACTTGCAGAAAAGTTGCAACTAAACTGCAGATAACTTTTATTCTCCCTGAACCATGGAGTGTAAATTGCCTACTTGATGCCCCATTGCCCCTGAATACTTCAGTGTATGTTTTCTATAAATGGGAACATTGTCCTGCTTAACTACAACACAATACTCAAAAGCAGGAAGCCAACAAATTACTATTGTCTAATCTTCAGACCCCATTCAAGATTTGCCAGTTGTCTCAATTTCCTTTATAGCCAAAGGATCCAGTTCAGAATCATGTTGCAGTTAGTTTTCATGTCTCTTGAAGCTTCACTCTGGAACAGTTCTTCAGTCTTTCCTTGATTTTTCAAGATCTTGACAGTTTTGAGGATTATAGGTCAGTTACTATTTTTTAATGCAATTTTATTGAGGTATATTCACATACCATTTAATCCATCCAAAGTGTACAGTGGCTCACAGTATCATTGTATAGTTATACATTCATCGCCACAATCAATTTTCAAACATTTTCATTACTCCAAAATAAAGAAAACAAATATAAAAAAAAAAATAAGAAAGAACACCCAAACCATCCCATACCCATTAACCCCCCCCATTTATATATTTTTATCATTATTTTATCAAACACTGATTAAAGGGAGTGTCAGTCACCAGGTTTTCCCTATCACACAGTCACGCGATAAAGGTTACGTAGTTATACAGTTATCACCAAGAATCACGTCTTCTGGTTTACCCTTCAACAGATTCAGGTCTATTTTCTTGTAGCTATTCTAATACACTAGAAACTAAAAAGGAATATCTGTATAATGTGTAAGAATAACTTCCATTCAGTGTGGTGGTTCCACAAAAAGCTAAGTATGTGGGGACCATAAGCTCCTGCAACCTCATTATGGGGTACGTAATTGGAAGATCTGATAGTAGAGACATAAATGGACATTTGCATACTACTGTTTACGGAGGCAGTATTCATGATTTGCAATGGGTGGAGGTGGCCTAAGGGTACATAGACTGAGGAACAGAATGGTGAACTGTGGTGTATGCATACAATGGAATACTGAGCAACTATGAGAAGGAGTGAAGCTGTAAGACACACAACAAGGTGAATGGATCATGTACACAGCATTTTAAGTGAAGTATGCCAGAAATAAAGGCAAATGCTATAATGCCTCACCAATGTGGACTAACTACAATGTGTAAACTCAGAATTGAATCTTAGAACCCAGGCTAAGAGGGGAACGATTATTGTAATGGTTCCTAGATTGTAAGCTCTTACAGCAGTGAAATCTATTCCAGGATTGTAATGGCTGTCTCCAAACTTTGAGATGCTGATCCCTTAGTGTATAACCTGATTGGTCTCTGGAACATTGGGTATCTCTGTGACACCTGAAATTCAGAGCTAGAGCTTGGCAGATATGAATGTCAGTATTAGCACATAAAGCAACTGTTTTTTTTTTTTAAAAAAAGCTGTAAAAGAGCCCAGACTTCCATTAGTGATATGAATGAAACAGATCTGGTTAAGACTAGGGCAAACCGGTCCAAAGGGTAAAGGTTGAAACTGACTGTGTTTTAAAACTTCAACTTCCATGTGAGACCAAGGGAAGAGATGTCTATTTGGTGCAGGATCTGTATTTTCTGAACAGTATAACTCTACAGACAGTTTGTTCAAACACCACAATTACGTGGAACTTTGAATAGGAGGTGAGATATGATAGGTTAGTATAGGTTAGAGTGAAATAGTGACACATCCCAAAGTAATTTGGGCAGAGAATAAAAATATATTTGTAGGACCCCCCGAGGAGCTGCGGAAAAATGCGGAAGTGTTGGACTTCCTCACCTGAACTGATACTGATGTTGTCATAAACATTGAGGACTGGTGGTTTGATGTGCCGAGCCCTCTCTCATGGGACTTGCCCTTATGAAGCTCATTACTGCAAAGGAGAGGCTAAACTTGCATATAGTTTTGCCTAAGAGTCTCCCCTTGAATACCTCTTTGTTGCTCAGACGTGGCCCTCTATCTAACTAAGCCACCTTGGCGGGTGATCTCACTGCCCTCCCCACTATGTGGGACCTGATTCCCAAGGGTGTAATTCTCCCTGGCAACACAGGATATGACTCCCAGGGATGAAGCTGGACCAGACATCGTGAGATTGAGAACATCTTCTTGACCAAAAGGGGGATGCAAAAATGAAACGAAATAAAGTTTCAGTAGCTGAGAGATTTCGGATGGAGTCGAAAGGTCACTCTGGTGGATGTTCTTGTGCACTGTATGGATAGCACCTCTTAGGTTTTGATGTGTTAGAGTAGCTAGAGGTAGATGCCTGGAACTGTCGGGCCCTGGCCCAGTGGTCTGGACTCCTGAGGATTATTGTGTAGCAATGTGGATTGCAGGCGGTGACAGTGTGATTGTGGGGCTTTTTGGATTGTTTTGTCTAGTGTATGGATGGATGAGTGCAGGGATGGAGACAGACTGAATGGAGGGTGGGGTGGGATGGGGGGGATGATTTGGGTGTTCTTTTTTACCTTTGTTTTTTGTTCTTGTTCTGGTTCTTTTTGATGTGGGGAGGGCGTTCAGGGGTGGATGGTGTAGTGAATGCATGGCTCTGTGATGGTGCTGTGAGTGGTTGATTGTGCACCATGGATGATTGTGTGGTGTGTGAGTATATTTCAGTGGGGCTGAATTTAATTAAAAAAAAAAAAAAAAAAAAAAGAATAACCTCCAGATTGACCTCTCATCTCTATTTGAGGTCTCTTAGCCACTGAAGCTTTATTTTGTTTCACTTCTTTTCTCCCTTTTGATCAAGACAGCATTATGAATACTACGATGACAGGGCCAGGCTCATCCCTGGGAGTCATGTCCCATGTAGTGGGGAGGGTAGAGTTTATTTGCAGAGTTGGCTGAGAAAGAGGCCACATCTGAGCAACAAAAGAGGTTCTCTGGGGGTGACTCTTAGGCATAATTATCATTAAGCTTAGCTTCTCCTTTGCAGGAATAAGTTTCATAAGGGCAAGTTCCAAGATCAAGGATTCCCTAATGCTTGCAGGGATATTAGGAACTTCCAGATGAGGAGGTGTAATGTTTCCACATATTCCCCGAAATCTCTCAAGGGGACTTTGCAAATAATTTTTCATTTTCTGCCTAAAGTACTTTGGGGTGCATCAGGGTGTCATATTAACTTGTACAGAATAACAAGATCTCATTCCCCATTCTAGATTCCATGTAACCATGTTGTTTAAATAGACTGACCACACAAGTTGTTTTATAAAGCGTGCTACAGAGAATGTAAATTCTGTATCACATAAACATCTCTTAAATAACAGTCAAAACTCAGAAATAGATGTGATATGCCATAAGAGCTTACAATCTACGAACCTTTACAACAAGCGTCGTTGAACTCTTGGCACTGCTGCATCGTTGATTGCCCAATCTCTGTCCACATTATCCCCTGATACATACACTTTCAAATTAAATTCTCAGCATTTGCTCATTATAGGATTTTTATATTAGTGAGGCCTTACAATATTTGTCCTTTTGTTTCTGACTTATTTCACTCAACATAATGTCCTCAGCACTCATTTACCTAGTTGCCTGCTTCATGACTTCATTCCTTTTTGCAGCTGTTCAGTATTCCGTTATAGTATACACCACAGCTTGCCCTTCCCATCACCCATTGATATCCCCTTTGGCTTCCTCTATTCATTGCAGATCGTGAACATTGCTGGCATCAGCACCAGTGTGTAAATGTCTATTTGTGTCCCTGCTTTCAGTTCTTCAGTCTTCTAAGGTTGCAGGATCATATGGCAACCCGTACTTAGCCTCCTGTGGAACCACCACACTTCCCACCAGTGGGTCAGTTATTTTGTAGAGCATCACTCAGTTTGAGTTTACTGGATATCTTCTTATGAGATTCAGGATATGTATTTTTGGCAGGAATATCACAGAAGTGATGCTATATTCATCTCCTTGATTTCAATTTGTCCCATTACTGGTGTTCACCTAGATTGCTTGATCATGGTGTTGGCCAAGTTTCTCCACTGAAAATTTACTCCTTTTCCCTTGTAATCAATAAGTATTTTATGAAGAAATACTTTGAAACTATGTAAATATCCCATTTCTCACCAAACTTTCAATGTATTCATTTATTTGTATCTGTATGTACTCCTAGTTTCCTGTTTCACCCTATGGGTTGCAGTCTGTTGCTATGTTAGATTTAGCCAGTGGAAGCCCCTTCAAGTTGGCCACTTTATCTTTTGACATGTCCCTATGTTTATTTTTAAGTCAGATTTATTGGGACATAATTTATATACACTAAAATTTACACTTTTATATGTACAGTTTGATGAGTTTTGACAAATGTATATAGTTAGGTAACCACCATAAAATCAAGATACAGAATATTTCCATCATCTCAAGAAGTTCCCCTTGTAGTCAGTCCCCTTCCCCCACCCCTCACTCCTGATAATCATTGATCTGATTTCTTTCCCTATAGTTTTGCCTGTTCCATATTGTCCTATAGATGGAACCATGCTGTATGCAGCCTTTCTTCCACTTAACATAATGCTTTTTTGGTGATTCATCAGTGTTCTTGCATGCACAAGTAGTTAGTTCTTTTTTATTGCTCAGCAGTATTCCATTCCATTGTAGGGATGCTTCACAATCTGCTTATCTATCCATTCCCCAGTTGATGGATGTTGGTTGTTTCAAGTTTTTTATTCTTATGAATAAAGCAGCAATGAACATTTGCATTTGTCTTTTTGTGGACATGTTTTTCCATTTCTCTTGGGTTAATGCCTAGGAGTGGGACTGCTAAGTCATCTAGTAATGTTTAACTTTATAAGAAACTGCAGAAGCATTTTCCCAAAGTGACTGCCCTATTTTGCATTCCTGTTTGCAATACATGAGAGTTTCTGTTCTGCATCCTCTCCAACACTTGGTATGGTCATTCTTTTAAATGTTAGCCATTCCAGTGGATATAAACTGGCATCTCATTATGGTTTTACTTTATTTGTCATCTGTATCTCTTCTTTGGTGTAAAAAATATCTTTTAACAGTTTGTTCTAATCAGGATCCCGAATAAGGTCCTCTCGTGGCACCGGTTTTTTATTTTTTTTATTATATTTTTTAAAGATTTCTCTGGCTGCTGTGTGGAAGGTGGATTATAAGGGGCGAGAACGGAAGTAGGGAGACTAATTGGGAGGCAATTTCAGCCCAAACAAGAGATGATGGGGACTTGAACCAGGATGTTAGCTCTGGAGATGTTCAGAAGTGAATAGTTGTAGAATATTTTTAAGAGAGTTACCAGAGCTTATTGATGGATTGGATATCGAGGGGTCAGGAAAAGAGGAAGTGAAGGTAACTGCTAGTTTAGAGCTTGAGTATGAATAAATCACAATTTCTTTATCCAAGCTTGAGCTTGAACGTGGATGATAGTACCATTTGTTGAAATGGGAAGAAACTAGGAGGAGTAAAATAATGGAGAAGAGGCAGATGACAGGCTCTATTTTGGACGTGTTTAGTTTGAGAGGTCTGTTAGATATCTAAGTAGAAATACAAGTTTGGAGTTCAGCAGAGAGGTGAGGGCTGAGGATGTAAACTTGGCCGTGCCATGCATGTAGATGGTAAAGTCATGGGATTAGATGAGATTATCCAGGGAAACATCAGGATAAAAAAGATCTTGTTTCTCCTCCACCTTGCTGCCAAGAAAGGAAACTGAGAAGCAGCAGCTAGAAAAGTAGGAGGAAGCTGAGAGAAGAAAACATTTCAAGGAAGAGGGACAAGTTGGCCGTCAGAAGTTTCTGAGAGGCCTGATAATATGAGGCTAGAGAAGAGACCATTGGTTTTGGCAACAGGGAGGTCATTGGTGACATGTTTTCTAATTAAATTTAAAATTTTGAGATAATTGTAGATTCACATGCAATTGAAAGAAATAATACAGAGAGATTCACATGTACCCTTTACCCAGTTCCCCCTAATGGTAACATTTTGCAAAGCTATAGTACAGTGTCACAACCAGGAAATTGATGTTGAGATAGTCAACCCAAAAAACATTTCGGCACCACAGGGGTCCCCAATGTTGCCCTTTTATAGCCACACCACTTCTTCCCATCCCATCCCCACCTCCTTAACTTAACCCTGGCAACCACGAATCTTTTCTCCATTTCTGTAATTTTGTTATTTCAAGAATGTTAAATAAATGGACTTGTACTGTATGCAGCATTTTGGGACTGACTTTTTTTTCACTCAGCATAATTTTCTGGAGATCCATTAAGGTAGTTACATGTGTGAATAGTTTGTTCTTTTGTTATTGCTGAGGAATGGTCCATGGTATGGTTGGACCATAGTTTGTTTAACCATATGGGCTCTGGATTGTTTCCAGTTTCGGGCTATTAGAAATAAAGCTGCTGTAAGCATTTGTGTACATGTTTTTGTGTGAATATAAGACTTCATTTCTCTGGGATAAATGCCCAAGAGCGCCATGGCTGAGTTTTTTAAGAAGCTGCCAAATTGTCATCCAGTGTGG
This sequence comes from Choloepus didactylus, assembly GCF_015220235.1. Classification (NCBI taxonomy): domain Eukaryota; kingdom Metazoa; phylum Chordata; class Mammalia; order Pilosa; family Megalonychidae; genus Choloepus; species Choloepus didactylus. Next base: position 70,413,182 of record NC_051324.1, on the reverse strand, counting down.
CTGTAATATTTTACATTCGCACTAGCAATGTATGAGTTTCTTCGCCAACATTTGGTGGTCTCACTATTTTAGCCATTCTGTTAGGTGTGCACTGATATCTCGTTGTTATTTTCATTTGCATCTTCCTAATGGCTAAAGATGCTCGTGTGCTTATTTGCCACCTTTAAGTCATCTTTAGTGATGTCTGTTCTTGTCCTTTACTTGTTTTCTAATTGGATTTTTTTAAAACTGTTGAATTTTGAAAGTTCTTTATATATTCTACATACTAGTCCTTTATTGCTTATGTCATTTGCAAGTGTTTTCTCCCAGTCTGTAGCTTTTCCTTTCATTCTCACTGTCTTACACAGAGCAAATTTTTTCTCATTTTTTAAAACTTTTATGTTTTGATAAATTTCAAGGTTATAGGAAGTTGGAAAAACAATACAAAACCAATACAGATAACTCTAATATACTGCCTACCAGGTACCCAGATTTACCAACTTGTAACGTTTTGCCACATTTGTTGTATCGTCCAATCGATGTCTATCTGTCATCTATCTAGTTATCTAATTTCTAAACATCTGAGAATAGGTTGCGTGTACAGCATGCTCCTCGAACACTTAGTACTTCCATGTACATTTCCTAAGAACAAGGATATTTGCTTCTGGAACCTCATTAAATACAGTTATCAAGTTCAGGCAATTTAACATTGATATAAAGCTTACAGCCCATAGCATGCTGCTTGAATACTTGGTACTTTCATGTACATTTCCTGAGCACAGGATATTCACTTCTAGAACCTCATTAAATACAGTTATCAAGTCCAAGCAATGTAACACAGATATAAAACATACAGCCTATATTCTTTTTTTTTTTCCTCCCAGTTCTCTCAATAATGTCCTTTTGGGCTTTTCCTCCTCCATTATTAGATCTAGTCCAGGATCATGTATTGCATTTAATTGTCATTGTCTTTTTCATCTCACTGTCTCTCTCTTCTTGCAGACATATATATCACATAACCTTTTCCCCTTTCAACCACTCCCAAGCACCTCAAAGGCACAGAGAGGCTAGAGAGGCTACACTACCACCCAAGGGCACACTTAGAGTGTGGAGGAGGAACAGGAACCCTGTCAGGCAGCGGACACCAGAGCCCAGGCTTATGACCACCACAGAGCAAAAATTTAAATTTTGAGGAAGTCTAATTTTTCCTTTTATGGCTTGTGCTTTTGAAGTGTCAAACCTAAAAACTCTTTGCCTAGTCCTAGATCCTGAAGATTATTTCCATGTATTTTTCTAAATGTTTTACATTTTTACATTTTATATTTAAGTAAGTCTGTGATCCATTTTGAGTTAATTTTTATATCACGTATCAGATTAGGTTGAGATTCATCTTTTTAGCCTATAGTTGTTCAGTTGCTCCAGCACCATTTGTCGAAAAGGATTTCTTTCTTCCATCAAATCACTTTTTTTTGAAGTTATGCTGTTCTCTCACTCTTTTTTTTAATGCAATTTTATTGAGATATATTGACACATCATATAATCCATCCAAAGTATACAATCGGTGGCTCACAGTATCATCATATAGTTGTGTTCATCACTGCAATCGATTTTAGAACATATTCGTTACTCTTAACAAAAAGAAAAAAATAAAAATAAAAACACAAAACATCCCATTCCCCTCATCCTCCCCCATTATTTATTTATTTATTTAGTCTTTATTTTATTATTCATCTGTCCATACATTGGATAAAGGGAGTATCAGTCACAAGGTTTTCACAATCACATGGTCACACAAGAAAAGCTGTTTACTTATACAATCGTCATCAAGCCATCAGATCACTTTTGCGGCTTTGTCAAAAATCAGTTATCTAGGCATATAGACATAATGTCTCTTTCTGGGTTGTTTGTTCTGTTCCACTGCTCTGGGAGTCTACCCCTCTGCCAATAGCACATAGTCTTGATTACTGTAGCTATATAGTAAGTTTTGAAATTGGATGGATTCCTTTCACTTTGTTCTTTTTCCAAATTGTTTTAGCTGTTCTAGTTCCTTTGCCTTTCCTTATACATTTTAGAATAATTTTGTCTATAGCTACAAAAAATCTTGCTGAGATTTTGATAGGAATTGTATTAAAAGTGTATATCAATTTGGGGAGAATTGACATCTTTACTAATTAGAGTCTTCCAGTCCGTGAACACATATGTCTCTCCTTTTGTTTAGATTGTCTTTGATTTTTTTTGATCAGCATTTTGTAGTTTTCAGTGTACAAGTCCTATACATGTTTTGCTGGATTTACATCTGTTTCTTTCCTTTTTTTTCTTTGTGAACAATTTAAAATGGTAAAGTGGTATTGTGTTTTTAACTTTGGTGTCATTGATGACATTTTAAGAACAGTTTGATTGAAGTAATAGGAATGGAAGCCTGGGTGGAGTGGATTGAGGAGGGAATGAGGTAAGGAAATAGAGGCAGCAGTTACAGAGTTGAATTAATTTTACCGTGAAGGAATCAGAGAAACTGGATGGTGCTTGAGGTGTGAGCATGAGGTCAAGGGAGAGTGTTTTCCATGTTTGTGCATGGTGTTTGTGTTTAAATAAAATGAATTCATGCTATACAGACCCTTTGGTAATTTGTATATTTCCCTTAACAGTGTAGCAGGGCTACCAGTTATACTTGATGTCCCTTAATTTGTTGAACTATTTCCCATTGGAGGAGCATGGTGGGTGATTGGTTTTTGTTTTTGTTTTAATCTACTTTTTTATTGCTCTAAGTTAGCACCTAATTACTGTGCTTGAGTCAAATGACCATTAGCTTAAGGATAAAAGTTGTTATATAGGAATGAACTATTAATTTACTGATTGTTGAGAGTGGTTCTACTCCAGGTTTTTCTTTACATAACAGATTTTTCACAGAAAATGTTACTCTGTAGGCTGACAGTTGTTAGTAAACATGTGCTTGTTATTATGTCCTTATATTAGGTGATGTAAATAGTCCTTAACTTGTCTTGCATAGTAACTGCATAGTAGTTGCTGCAATTCTTGCATAGTAACTGCTGCAACTAAAACGTATATGCTAACGTAGAGTATAGCTTCATTTTAACATGTGGTATCAGATATGATTTAGTGTTGGCTTAGTTTTTTATTTTGGCAACTGAAGTTGGACTACACTGGCATTCCATCTACTAGCAATCTCTTAACTAGCTCTTTGGGCAAAGATTATTAGTTATATAGACCTCATTCCATTCTCCTCCTCAAGGCGGGGGGGACTTTTCTTTCTTTTTTTTTTTTAAATGTTTTTCAACCATATAAGTTTAACATAAATCCCAAAGATAACTAAGCTTCATTAACATTCTGCACATATTTCCTTTTAGATTTTTTCCTTTATTAAAATAATTTTATTTGCATTTATTTAATTATAATTGAAATGGTGCAGCTTGTGTTTAAGAGCCTTTTGTATTTTTAAGCATGTTTTAGAAATTAAAATACAGAAAGTTATAAAAAATAAAACATGCCCATGTTCTTAATAGCCAGTGTAACTTTAAAAAAATTTTTTCCTCTGCAATTTTATTGAGATATATTCACATATCATACAATCATCCACAGTGTACAGTTATTCGCAGTATCATCATATAGTTGTGCATTTATCACCACAAACAGTCCTTGAACACGTTCATTACTCCAAAAAAAGATTTTAAATAAGAATAAAAATAAAAGTAAAAAGGTACACCCAAAACATCCTATCCCCTCCTATTATTCATTTACTTTTTGCTCCATTTTTCTACTCTTCTGTCCATACACTGGATAAAGGGAGTGTAAGCCAGAAGGTTTTCACAATCACACGGTCACACCGTATAAGCTGTATGGTTATACAGTCATTAGAAGTATAACTTTTTAAGTTGTCATATTTGACAAACCTGACAAAGGAAGCTAAGATCCCCTTTTGCCACCACCTTCCCGGCAAAATTCCTCCCTGGTAGTATCATGAGTTTGACATGTATCCTTCTAACCCATTTTTATGTCTTTACGTATTTACCAGATATTATTTTTGGTCTTCTGCTCTTTTTTATAAGTTTAGCCATACCGTATACGTAACTTTGTATCTCGCTTTTTTGTTGAATATTATATGTATTTTTCCATGTTTGTAAAAATGTTCCATAAACATAATTTTTATTAATTGTGTTATCTACTGTATAGTTATACCATAATTTCTTACTCCCCCAAGTTGGTTATTTAGATGGTAGCGATTTTTTTTTATCTTCATTTTATTGAGATATATTCACATACCACACAGTCATACAAAACAAATCGTACTTTCGATTGTTTACAGTACCATTACATAGTTGTACATTCTTCACCTAAATCAATCCTTGACACCTTCATTAGCACACACACAAAAATAACAAGAATAATAATTAAAGTGAAAAAGAACAATTGAAGTAAAAAAGAACACTGGGTACCTTTGTCTGTTTGTTTCCTTCCCCTATTTTTCTACTCATCCATCCATAAACTAGACAAAGTGGAGTGTGGTCCTTATGGCTTTCCCAATCCCATTGTCACCCCTCATAAGCTACATTTTTATACAACTGTCTTCGAGATTCATGGGTTCTGGGTTGTAGTTTGATAGTTTCAGGTATCCACCACCAGCTACCCCAATTCTTTGGAACCTAAAAAGAGTTGTCTAAAGTGTGCGTAAGAGTGCCCACCAGAGTGACCTCTCGGCTCGTTTTGGAATCTCTCTGCCACTGAAGCTTATTTCATTTCCTTTCACATCCCCCTTTTGGTCAAGAAGATGTTCTCCGTCCCACGATGCCGGGTCTACATTCCTCCCCGGGAGTCATATTCCACGTTGCCAGGGAGATTCACTCCCCTGGGTGTCTGATCCCACGTAGGGGGGAGGGCAGTGATTTCACCTTTCAAGTTGGCTTAGCCAGAGAGAGAGGGCCACATCTGAGCAACAAAGAGGCATTCCGGAGGAGGCTCTTAGGCACAACCATAGGGAGGCCTAGCCTCTCCTTTGCAGCAACCGTCTTCCCAAGGGTAAAACTTATGGTAGAGGGCTCAACCCATCAAACCACCAGTCCCCTATGTCTGTGGTCATGTTAGCAACCATGGAGGTGGGGTAGGCGAATACCCCTGCATTCTCCACAGGCTCCTCAAGGGGGCACTACATCTTTTCTTTTTTTCTTGTTTTTCTTTTTTTTTTTTTTTAACTTTCCCTTCTTTTTTAAATCAACTGTATGAAAAAAAAGTTAAAAAGAAAACAAACATACAATAAAAGAACATTTCAAAGAGACCATAACAAGGGAGTAAGAAAAAGACAACTAACCTAAGATAACTGCTTAACTTCCAACATGTTCCTACTTTACCCCAAGAAAGTTACCTAATATGGCAACATTTCTGTGAACCTGCCCCTACCACATCCATCAGAAACCAACAGACCACAGTCATTCCTGGGCATCCCCAGAACGCCAAATAGCTTATCTGTTCTTCTTGGATTACTGTTCCCCCTTCCTTAATTGCTCTCTAATGCTAGTTCCCCTACATTCTACATTATAAACCATTTGTTTTACATTTTTCAAAGTTCACATTAGTGGTAGCATATAATATTTCTCTTTTTGTGCCTGGCTTATTTCGCTCAGCATTATGTCTTCAAGGTTCATCCATGTTGTCATATGTTTCACGAGATCGTTCTTTCTTACTGCCGCGTAGTATTCCATCGTGTGTATATACCACATTTTATTTATCCACTCATCTGTTGAAGGACATTTGGGTTGTTTCCATCTCTTGGCAATTGTGAATAATGCTGCTATGAACATTGGCGTGCAGATATCTGTTCGTGTCACTGCTTTCCGACCTTCCGGGTATATACCGAGAAGTGCAATCGCTGGATCGAATGGTAACTCTATATCTAGTTTTCTAAAGAACTGCCAGACTGACTTCCAGAGTGGCTGAACCATTATACAGTCCCACCAACAATGAATAAGAGTTGCAATTTCTCCACATCCCCTCCAGCATTTGTAGTTTCCTGTTTGTTTAATGGCAGCCATTCTAACCGGTGTTAGATGGTATCTCATTGTGGTCTTAATTTGCATCTCTCTAATAGCTAGTGAAGCTGAACATTTTTTCATGTGTTACTTGGCCATTTGTATTTCCTCTTCAGAGAAATGTCTTTTCATATCTTTTGCCCATTTTATAATTGGGCCTTCTGTACTATTGTCATTGAGTTGTAGGATTTCTTTATATATGCAAGATATCAGTCTTTTGTCAGATACATGGTTTCCAAAAATTTTTTCCCATTGAGTTGGCTGCCTCTTTACCTTTTTGAGAAATTCCTTTGAGGTGCAGAAACTTCTAAGCTTGAGGAGTTCCCATTTATCTATTTTCTCTTTTGTTGCTTGTGCTTTGGGTGTAAAGTCTAGGAAGTGGCCGCCTAATACAAGGTCTTGAAGATGTTTTCCTACATTATCTTCTAGGAGTTTTATGGTACTTTCTTTTATATTGAGATCTTTGGTCCATTTTGAGTTAATTTTTGTGTAGGGGGTGAGGTAGGGGTCCTCTTTCATTCTTTTGGATATGGATATCCAACTCTCCCAGCCCCATTTGTTGAAAAGACCATTATGACTCAGTTCAGTGACTTTGGGGGCCTTATCAAAGATCAGTCGGCCATAGATCTGAGGGTCTATCTCTGAATTCTCAATTCGATTCCGTTGATCTATATGTCTATCTTTGTGCCAGTACCATGCTGTTTTGGCAACTGTGGCTTTATAATAAGTTTCAAAGTCAGGGAGTGTAAGTCCTCCCACTTCTTTTTTCTTTTTTAGAGTGTCTATAGCAATTCGAGGCATCTTCCCTTTCCAAATAAATTTGATAACTAGCTTTTCCAAGTCTGCAAAGTAGGTTGTTGGAATTTTGATTGGGATTGCATTGAATCTGTAGATGAGTTTGGGTAGAATTGATATCTTAATGACATTTAGCCTTCCTATCCATGAACATGGAATATTTTTCCATCTTTTAAGGTCCCCTTCTATTTCTTTTAGTAGAGTTATGTAGTTTTCTTTGTATAGGTCTTTTACATCTTTGGTTAAGTTTATTCCTAGGTACTTGATTTTTTTAGTTGCTGTTGAAAATGGTATCTTTTTCTTGAGTGTCTCTTCAGTTTGTTCATTTCTAGCATATAGAAACATTACTGACTTATGTGCATTAATCTTGTATCCCGCTACTTTGCTAAATTTGTTTATTAGCTCTAGTAGCTGTATCGTCGATTTCTCAGGGTTTTCTAGATATAAGATCATATCATCTGCAAACAATGAGAGTTTTACTTCTTCTTTTCCAATTTGGATGCCTTTTATTTCTTTGTCTTGCCTGATTGCCCTGGCTAGCACTTCCAGCACAATGTTGAATAACAGTGGTGACAGCGGGCATCCTTGTCTTGTTCCTGATCTTAGAGGGAAGGCTTTCAGTCTCTCACCGTTGAGTACTATGCTGGCTGTGGGTTTTTCATATATGCTCTTTATCATGTTGAGGAAGTGTCCTTCAGTTCCTACCTTTTGAAGTGTTTTTATCAAAAAGGGATGTTGGATTTTGTCAAATGCTTTTTCAGCATCTATTGAGATGATCAATTGATTTTTCCCTTTTGACTTGTTAATGTGTTGTAATACATTGATTGATTTTCTTATATTGAACCATCCTTGCATGCCTGGAATGAACCCCACTTGATCATGGTGTATGATTTTTTTAATGTGTCTTTGGATTCGATTTGCAAGTATTTTGTTGAGGATTTTTGCATCTATATTCATTAGGGAGATTGGCCGGTAGTTTTCCTTTTTTGTAGCATCTTTGCCTGGTTTTGGTATTAGATTGATGTTAGCTTCATAAAATGAGTTAGGTAGTGTTCCATTTTCTTCAATGTTTTGAAAGAGTTTGAGTAAGATTGGTGTCAATTCTTTCTGGAAAGTTTGGTAGAATTCCCCTGTGAAGCCGTCTGGCCCTGGGCATTTATTTGTGGGAAGATTTTTGATGACTGATTGGATCTCTTTGCTTGTGATGGGTTAATTGAGGTCTTCTATTTCTTCTCTGGTCAGTCTAGGTTGTTCATACGTTTCCAGGAAATTGTCCATTTCTTCTACATTATCCAGTTTGTTGCCATACAGTTGTTCATAATATCCTCTTATAGTTTTTTTAATTTCTTCAGGATCTGCAGTTATGTCACCGTTTTCATTCATTATTTTGTTTATATGGGTCTTCTCTCTTTTTGATTTTGTCAGTCTAGCTAGGGGCTTGTCAATCTTGTTGATCTTCTCAAAGAACCAACTTTTGGTGATATTTATCCTCTCTATTGTTTTTTTATTCTCTATGTCATTTATTTCTGCTTTAATCCTTGTTATTTCTTTTCTTCTACTTAGTTTAGGATTGGTTTGCTGTTCATTTTCTCGCTTCTTCAGTTGATCCATTAGTTCTTTGATTTTGGCTCTTTCTTCCTTTTTAATATATGCATTTAGTGCTATAAATTTCCCCCTTAGCACTGCTTTTGCTGCATCCCATAGGTTTTGGTATGTTGTGTTCTCATTTTCATTCGTCTCTATATATTTAGCAATTTCTCTTGCTATTTCTTCTTTAACCCACTGATTGTTTAGGAGTGTGTTGTTTAACCTCCAGGTATTTGTGAATTTTCTAAGTCTCTGATGGTTATTGACTTCTAATTGTATTCCGTTGTGGTCAGAGAATGTGCTTTGAATAATTTCAATCTTTTTAAATTTATTGAGGCTTGTTTTATGTCCCAGCATATGATCTATTCTGGAGAAAGTTCCATGAGCACTAGAAAAGTATGTGTATCCTGGTGATTTGGGATGTAATGTCCTGTATATTTCTGTTAAATCTAATTCATTTATCAGATTGTTTAGGTTTTCAATTTCCTTATTGGTCTTCTGTCTGGTTGATCTATCTATAGGAGAGAGTGATGTGTTGAAGTCTCCCACAATTATTGTGGAAACATCAATTGCTTCCTTTAGTTTTGCCAATGTTTCTCTCATGTATTTTGTGGCACCTTGATTGGGTGCATAGACATTTACGATTGTTATTTCTTCTTGCTGAATTGCCCCTTTTATTAGTATGTAGTGGCCTTCTTTGTCTCTCAAAACATCCCTGCATTTAAAGTCTATTTTATCTGAGATTAATATTGCTACACCTGCTTTCTTTTGGCTGTAGCTTGCATGAAATATTTTTTTCCATCCTTTCACTTTCAGTTTCTTTGTGTCCCTGTGTCTAAGATGAGTCTCTTGTATGCAACATATTGATGGTTCATTTTTTTTTATCCATTCTGCGAATCTATATCTTTTAATTGGGGAGTTTAATCCATGTACATTCAACGTTATAACCGTGAAGGCATTTCTTGAATCAGCCATCTTATCCTTTGGTTTATGTTTGTCATATTTTCCCCCTCTGTCTATTAATATCCTTTATTGTACCCATACCGAATCTCTTTAGTACTGAACCTTTCTCCAAGTCTCTCTGTCCTTTCTTTGTTTCTCTGTCTGTAGGGCTCCCTTGAGTATCTCCAGTAGGGCAGGTCTCTTGTTAGCAAATTCTCTCAGCATTTGTTTGTCTGTGAAAAATTTAAGCTCTCCCTCAAATTTGAAGGAGAGCTTTGCTGGATAAAGTATTCTTGGCTGGAAATTTTTCTCATTCAGAATTTTAAATATATCGTGCCACTGCCTTCTCGTCTCCATGGTGGCTGCTGAGTAGTCACTACTTAGTCTTATGCTGTTTCCTTTGTATGTGGTGAATTGCTTTTCTCTTGCTGCTTTCAGAACTTGCTCCTTCTCTTCCGTGTTTGACAGTGTGATCAGTATATGTCTCGGAGTGGGTTTATTTGGATTTATTCTATTTGGAGTTCGCTGAGCATTTATGATTTGTGTATTTATGTTGTTTAGAAGATTTGGGAAGTTTTCCCCAACAATTTCTTTGAATACTCTTCCTAGACCTTTACCCTTTTCTTCCCCTTCTGGGACACCAATGAGTCTTATATTTGGACGTTTCATATTATCTATCATATCCCTGAGGTCCATTTCGATTTTTTCAATTTTTTTCCCCATTCTTTCTTTTATGCTTTCATTTTCCATTCTGTCATCTTCCAGGTCACTGATTCGTTGTTCAACTTCCTCTAGTCTTGTACTATGAGTGTCCAGAATCTTTTTAATTTGGTCAACAGTTTCTTTAATTTCCATAAGATCATCCATTTTTTTATTTAGTCTTGCAATGTCTTCTTTATGCTCTTCTAGGGTCTTCTTGATTTCCTTTGTATCCCATACTATGGTCTCATTGTTCATCTTTAGTTCTTTGAGTAGCTGCTCTAGGTGCTGTGTCTCTTCTGGTCTTTTGATTTGGGTGCTTGGGCTTGGGTTATCCATATCGTCTGGTTTTTTCATATGCTTTATAATTTTCTGTTGTTTTTGGCCTCGTGGCATTTGCTGAACTTGATAGGGTTCTTTTAGGATTTGTAGACCAATTGAAGTCCTTATCTCTAATTTATCAGATCTACAGCTTCGTGGAGTACACTTTCTCTAACTAACCAGCAGGTGGCGTCCACAAGCCACCTGTTCTCCACAAGCCAGTTCTCCCCTGCTTAGCCTTTTTGGTGAGTGGGGGAGTGAGTCTTGTGGGGTCCAATTGGTGTACCAAGCTTGCGTGTGTAGTTGGTGTTGCCTGCCCTGTATATGGGGCGTGTTTCTGGGCAGTCAGGGAGGGGGGGTGGCCCTAACAATCCAATCTCCCTGGTGATCCTAGAGTTTTAAAGCTGCTGCAATAGTCTAATCCTTCAGTTCAGTCCTGCCACAGTTTGTCTCTGCCACTGACCCACAAGTCCTTGGTATTGGCGTATGGCTCCTGAGACTTGCAAGTGGGCCCCTCTTCCAGGCTGTGCACCCCAGGTCCTCTGTTGAGGGATGACTGTGCTATGTCACAGGTGAGTGCCGTCCCCCCAGGGCAGTTCTGGGCTGCTGGGCTGTGTAGGGAGGCTCCCAGTCTGCTGAAATGATGGCTGAATGGGGCTTTGTTAATTCACACTGCTCCACCTTCCCAACTCTGGGACAATCAGCTGAGGTTGCAGGGAAGGCTAATAATGTCCACGCCCAGTTTTGTGGTGTGTGCCTGTTATTTGAAGCACTTCCGTCACCCTGGGTTGTCTGGGGCAGCTCTGGGCTATGGGGCTGGCAATGGGCAGGAGTGTTTCCTGTCCACCAGGATGATGGCTGTGAGCGGACACCCCCCTTTTCTTGGGAAGTTGTGGTGTTTAGTGAATTTTCTCAGCCACTGGATTATTGCCTTTTGTCTCAGAGCTCTCTTAGTTCTGCTCTTGACTTGACCTGCCCAAATTGCAAGTCTTTGAAGCTTTCTGTATTGCGCTTCTTAGAGTACTTGTTTTAGAAAAAGAAAAAAGGATTAAAAAAAAAAAAAAAAAGGGCCCTCCTCAGAGATCTAATGGGTTATTGAAATGCTAAGAGACAAAGCAACCAGGGCCATTAAGGAAAGGTCCACAGGGCAGAGAGATCAGCTTTTCTTCGGGATTTGCATATGCGCCTCAGGGCCTGAGCTCTGCCCTTCCCCTTTCTGTGTTCACCAGAACTCCAAAAATCCTCCGCTTTTATTTTGGAGTTTTTCGTGTTGTTTTTTTTCTATGCCTGTCTCCTCTCTGCTGGGCTGGCTGCTCTCAGATTCTCTGGTGTCTGGTCTCAGTCTATCTATGGTTGGAGTTTGGATCAGTAGAATGAGTTTCCGATAAGGGCTGCCACTGGAGTTCTCCCTTCTCCTTCCCGGAGCTGACAGCCCCTCCTCCCACGGGACTGAGCCTGGCAGGGAGGGGCGCGGGTCCCCTGGCCGCAAAAACTTACAGATTTCGCTGATCTCAGCAGTTCCACGTTTTCATGAGTGTTGTATGAAGTATGCCCAAAGTCAGATTGCTCTGTGGTGTCCAGTCCACGCAGTTCCTGGCTTTCTACCTACTTTCCTGGAGGAGTAACTAAAACATACAGCTCACCAGTCCGCCATCTTGCCCCGCCTCCCTCTGTAGCGATTTTGTTGGTTTTAAAATTGTGTTCCCATGAGTCTCTATTCCTATCTCTTTGTATTTCTGATTATTTCTTCATTGTAGAGTAGTATGGAAGTAGACTCTTAGCTGAGGGAATAAGAATATTTTTAAAGATCTTGATAAATGCATTCATATTGCCAGAAAATATTTTATGAATTTGTATGTCTGCCCATATTGAATGAGGGTTCCACTTAATTTTTATGAAAAAAGATAAGTGATAAAGTTGATATTAGGAATTGAGGGAAAAATCTGGTTCGTAGATTTAACCCGGATTATTATTTTTCCTTTTTAACAAGCTGTTCAAGTGGTAGTTTTAAGGCTAAGATGCTGTAGTTTCATTTAAATATGATTTTCTATTATAAATTATATGTTATATTATTTTGATTTAAGGGTTGGTAAAATTTTTTATGTATTTTTTTTACTCTTGTTTAGTCAGAATACATTTATTAAACATTTATGTGCTAGGCACTGTGCCAGGGCATTGGAGGGAAGTTTAAAATAAGATCATCCCTGCATTAAAGGAGTTTATAATCTAGTGGGGGGCCAGTAGTATAATGTAGTACTTACGGGAGAAGTAAGAATGCACACGTGTTCATGAGCACAGAGGAGAGGACGGCTTCACCCAAGAGCTAATGTTTATGTTGTGTCTTGTTGATATTGTAATTGTCCTGCTCATTTTTTTCCAGCATGTTTGCAGTTCTTTTCTCCATGTCTTTGCTGTTATCACAGTCTCCTCCAGGATGCATGCCCCTTTCTCTCCTTTCCATACTTCAGCGTCCTGCTCATTCTTTCAAGGCCCAGCCAAAGGTGTTAAAAAGAAGACGATGTTTACTCACGTCCTTTCCATTCAATTTGACATTTGCCTTATTTTCTTGGCTGCCATTTTATCTGCATGATCCTTCCCAGCCAGAGTGTGAGTCCTTGCGAATGGGGACTGTGCCCTGTCTCTGTGTTTTCTGTAATGCCAGTCATATTGCCCTGCATGCTTTGATCGTTCAATAAATGTTTGCAAGATGAGGTGTGGTATATACAGTAACCATGAGAAAAAGACTCCAGACCTTTGGCCTATTACACAATTTACTATTAAAATATTATCACCTTAGCTGAATCATTTTTGTTTGTGGTTTCCTTACAGGGGCTACTGTTCCCGTAGACAAAGACGTCTCCGAAAAACACTCAACTTCAAAATGGGGAATAGACACAAATTCACTGGGAAAAAAGTTACTGAAGATCTTCTGACCGATAACAGGTATTGACTGTTTCAGTGCTAGATACTGACTAATCTTGATACGTTTTTCGAACACTTTGAATGTTGCAAACGTTGTGCCCAACTCTGTAAACTCTTTAAATTTCTTGTGTGATTCTTTCAGCAACTTTATGGGATAGGCATTTTTATGACTGCTCCATTGTAAGATGAGGAAACTGAAGCTCAAAGTAGTCTGTGGTAGTATGGTAAATGTTAAAATCAATGATTAGGCCCTAATCACTGATAAGGTAAGGTTTCCATCATGCAGATTTCACTAAGTGCTTAAGTCAACCAGTCTTATGTGAAATCTGGCTGTGTGTAAATTATTACCAAAGAGGTCCGTATTTCAGTATTGTATACACCAGTTCTTAACATTTGCTAAAGGATTAATCTGTTCAGCAACATGTATTGATAATCTATGGTCAGTTTCCCAAACTGCACCCTACAGGCCAAATTGGTCATCCTGCTACCTATTTTTTTTTGTTTGTTTTAACATTTTTTATTGTGAAATGTAATATATATACAGATAAGTGAAAACTTTCAAAGTACAATTTAATAAGTAGTTAGCAAATTTCAAAGATTGTTATGGGTTATAGTTCCACAATTTCAGTTATTTCCTTATTGTGAAATGTAACATATATATGGAAAGGTGATAACTGTCAAAGTCCAATTTAACAAGTAGCTATAGGGCAAATTTCAAAGAATGTTATGGGTTAAAGTTCCACTATTTCAGTTATTTTCTTCTAGCTATTCTAGTACCCTCGCAACTAAAAAATAAACAAACAAACAAACAAACAAATAAATAAATAAAAGCATTCATATAAAGACTCAGAATTTGTAATCCTTTGTTAAATCTTATCTTGTCTGTTGCTACCCCTTCCTCTCATTTAATCACTTTCTCAATCTTCAGGGATGTCTAGGCAGTGCCATCCTAACTTGTTCATATTAAAAAGGGATCTCGACATTATGGGAAAGGGGGACATATCTGGTTGATGTTCTTGAAGAGGCTATTGCTTCTGGGTTTGGGGACTTATCTGGCATAGGAACACTCTGGAGGATTTAAGTTTCTGAAAAATAAACTTAGTGAGTGAAACTTTTATGGAGTCTCAGGGACCAAGGTATTCTTTAGGGTTTTCGGGACTATTGATTTGTGCTTCTCCTACCGTGCCACTTGTTTTTATACATAGTTTTTTGGGACTCGGCCACACCCATTTGTTTAGGTATTGTTTATGACTACTTTTGCACTGCAGTACAGAGTAGTTATGGCAGAGACCACCACATGGCCTGCAAAGCCTAAAATATTCACTACTGGATCCTTTACAGAAAATGTTTGCTGCCCCCTGGTCTAGTTTATGGCCACGGCTGAGCTAGATGCCATATTGTATCTAAAAGAGAAAAGAGACATAGTTCTTGAACCCCGTTTACTGTGGTCTTATTGAAAGATGTTGGTCAGCATATAAAACCAGGGAACACTTGAAGATAGCAAAAATGCTACATTGTGTATCATTTACTCTTTAGAATTCTGAAGTCTTAGAAGGGAGAGGTTAGCTTGGGTGTATTTGACGGGGAATGCAGGGAGCCTGTATGGAGGAGGCTGGGCCTTGAAGAATTCAGGAGAGGAAGACATTCTTTGTCAGGGGAAACAGCCTACAATGGTGTCTGTCAGTGCACTGTAGAAACTGTGAAGCTCTGGACAGTTGTTAGCTGCTGCTCAAGTGTTGAAGAGACTTTGAGTTCAGGTGTTGAAGAAGACTGGAGCGTGGAGATAGTGATGGGAATTGGCGGGATGCATATTTTAAACATGATGAGATCAATTTAGGACGAGTCAGAAACTAAGGAAATCTGGATTCACTTATGATAGAGAAATCCTTTATTTTGGAGTGACAAGGTCAAGCTGTAGTTTAAGGAAGATTAATCTAGGCATAGTTTAAAGAAAGATTCACCAGGATAATAATAATGGTAACAACAATAATAGTAATAATAAGGTAGCTAACTTATTGAGACCTCAATAACAGGAGATTGAGGCACAGAAAGGTTAGTCCTTTGCCTAGAGTGACACAGCCAGTAGGTGATGGTACTGGGATTCCCACCCAGGCATTCTAGCTCTAGAGCCTTTGTCTTAAGCACTTCAATGTTCTGCCTCTTCAGGATTTGGTTTCTCACAGGGTTGGGATGAAGGAGGTACTGATTCAAAAATGAGGCTAGAGCATGCCTGGCCTGCTGTGGTTTGATAAAATTTTGTATAGGTCAAGATCTGGGTCTGCCAAGTTTGTGGTGGTAGCAGGCTTCTCAGTGAGATGCCTCCAGTCGGTGATTAGAAACCTGAGGTGGAGCCTGAGCCAGGGCAGGGATGGGGGCGGGGGATCAGATGTTGACTTGGAAGTCATGTTTGGGGCTGTGAAGAAGAGTAGTTTGGAGCCAGGAGAGGACAGAGAGAGCTGACCATGCACCTCAGGGAATCTATCTGAGTTTGATGCTGCTGGCCTTTACTGTTCATTTCTCTCTGTTTGTTCCAGATACTTGCTTTTGGTTCTGATGGATGCTGAAAGAGCCTGGAGCTATGCCATGCAGCTCAAGCAGGAAGCCAACACTGAACCCCGAAAACGGTTTCATTTGTTGTCTCGCCTATGCAAAGCCGTGAAGCACGCAGAGGAACTGGAACGTTTGTGTGAGAGCAATCGGGTGGATGCCAAGACCAAGTTAGAGGCTCAGGTTAGCGTCTTAGCATCCAGCTTTGCTTTATTATGGAGATTAGAGGATGTGACTTTAAAAGAAAACCACAGTTAAACAGAACAGAGTCTCCTACATTATTAATTGACAGTTGGGAGAGGGCAAAAAAGTCTGATCTTACTTTGAAAAGGTGAAGTTGGTGTATCTTGCTCTTGAGCTCCTGGTTTTTGATAATTAACTCTAACTTTGCAAGAAAGGTCATGCTTCTTTTGATAATATAGATGAAAAGCTTGCATCCTATACTTGGGAAACTTCACAAAATAAATAATGTTTTATGAAAAGAATTTTTTTAAAATGAGATAATGGATATTACAGTTTTATATTTTACTTTTGATGCATACATTATAGCCCAGAAGTTAAGAAATGTAAGTTAAGTAAAATGAAGAAAACAAATTTCCTTTATTTTGAATCTCTGTCCTGAGAAGTAAATGAATAACGAATTACCTATGTGTCACATGTTATTAGTTAAATAACCTTTTCTCATTTAAAATCAACCTGAATGTCTCTATATTTTTGCTGTCAAAGTTAGTAGCAAGTAGAGGAATAGGGAGCTGAAGCACTAGTTCTTCAGTTTTGAAGCAGTTCCTCTTTTCCCTGTTGCTTTGTAGGCATACACGGCTTACCTCTCAGGAATGTTGCGTTTTGAACATCAGGAATGGAAAGCTGCCATTGAGGCTTTTAACAAATGCAAGTGAGTCCTCCTGCCTGAAAGCTGGGACCAGTTTTAATTATTGGTATTTAAATTCACACTATAGTGTTTTAGTTTGCTAAAGCTGACGAAATGTAATATACCAGAAATAAATACACATTTGTGTATACCAGAAATGGACTGGCTTTTAACAATGGGGATTTATTAGTTTATAAGTTTATAGTTCTAAGGACATAAAAATGTCCAAATTAAGGCATCAATAGGACGATACCTTCTCCCCAAAAACCAGCTACCAGCGATCCAGAGCTCTCCTTTCCCATGGCCAGGCATATGGGAACATCTGCCAAAACCCTTTCTTTCCCGGATTTCGCTTCTGGCGTCAGTGGCCTCCTCTCTGAGCTTCTGTGTGTTTTTCTCTTTTAGCTTCTGTCTCTCTCAGCTTCTCTGGTCCCCTTTTTCTGTGTTGTTCATCCTCTTATGAAGGATTCCTGTAAGAGGATTAAGACCTACCTTGAATAAGTTTGAAAAGGTGAAGTTGGTGTCTCTTGCTCTTGAGCTCTTGGTTTTTGATAATTAGTGCTAACTTTGAAAGAAAGGTCATGCTTCTTTTGATAATATAGACGAAAACACTTAGAATATTAAGTGAAAAAACTGTTTTTTCCTATATATTTTCCTATACTTGGGAAACGTCACAAAATAAGAAATAATGTTTTTTGAAATGAATTTTTAAAAAAGATAGTGGATATTGCAGTTTTATATTTTAATTTTAAATATATCTTGACTGAAATAACCTAATTAAAGGGTCCAACCCACAATAGGTCTACACCCATAGGAATGGATTAAAAGAACATGATCTCTTCTGGGGTACATATAGCCTGGAAACCATCACATGTATGAAAGTTAGAATGTGTTTTTTTGTTGTTGTTGTTCCTAGGGAAATGTTGATTTTTCTCTTTCATCCTCAGACCTACTAATTCTGGTATTTGGTAGAAGAGCATCAGAGGGCTGTGTTTTGTTTTTAGCCACTGCATTCCTTTAAAAGTTTTGTTTTGTTTTTTGTTTTTTGGTTTTTTTAAAAGGCTGTTAAGAAAACCGGTATTTCTTTTCCTGACAGAACCATCTATGAGAAGCTAGCCAGTGCTTTCACAGAAGAGCAGGCTGTGCTGTACAACCAGCGTGTGGAGGAGATCTCACCCAACATCCGCTACTGTGCATATAACATTGGTGAGCAGGGCTGAGGTGGCACACTTGGTTTGAGCATTGACAGTTTGCTTGGTAGTCACTCCATCTCAGAAAGCTTAGAGAATTTATTTAACTTTCATCCTTTTCCACTTGCGTCTATCCTTGGCGTGAAATGTGATTGATGAAAAAATTATGCCTGTCGAAGTCAGCCCTGCAGAAAGTTACAGAAGACAATGCTTTTCTCTTGCTTCCTTCCTGCCATCTTCTGTGCTTCCCAGGAGCAACCTCGATTCCCTCCAGCTGAGTTCTGTTTTTATAAAAGGACTTGTCTTCAGGAAATAGATCATACTGCCAGATTCATTTAAATGTGCTTGTGGAGAGGGAAGAGCTCTTTTAGGACTGAGTTGAATCGATTGGTTCTTGAGAGAACAGACAGACCAGGCCCTTGGAGATTTTCTGCTTTTTCTCTCTCTCAGGGGACCAGTCAGCTATCAATGAACTTATGCAGATGAGATTGAGATCTGGGGGTACTGAAGGTCTTCTGGCTGAAAAACTGGAGGTAATCTAGTATGTACATTTTTTATGACAAATTTTTACTGTATTTTGAAAAAGTCCAGAAAAATAAGGAGTCCATATTCCCATCACCCAGGGATAATCACTATAATATAAGGTTATTTGATCTATATCTATGTTTTTAACAAAAAAAAAAAAACAGTTTTTTCACTTAATATTCTAAGTGTTTAACTGTTTCCTCATTACATTTATTTTCTAAGCAAATAATGTAGGCTCATTCTAAAAAAAAATAGGAAATATAGAAAGTTTGGGAAAAAATAAAATCATGTTATGCTACCACCCAGAGATAACCAGTATTAATAACATGTTGAGTAACTTGCAGACTTTTCTATGTGTAGGAAAAAAGGCATATATTTTGAAGAATATCCCAGTATACAATGTTTAGTAAGCTGTTTTTAAAATTTAATGTCATATGAATTTTTTCCATTTTACTAAATATATTTCCACACCCTCATCTTTTGCCTGGTATCCCATTGTATGGAAGTTTGTCTTATTTTAGCCATTTCACTATTATTGATTGTTTAAATGGTAAACAGTGTTATCATGAACATATTTGTCCCCAGTTTTGGCACACATTCTTAACTATTTCCTTAGGATAACTTCCTGAAAGTGGAATTGTATGTTTTGGAAGCTTTTGATACATATTGACTATCTTCTAAGTAAATTTCTATTAACTTATGTTTCTACTTGCAATATATACAAAAATACTTTTTTTCCTTACCACTATTCTTAAAAAAATTTAGTGTTGCTCTTTTTAAACTTCTATTATGTATTTTTAGTACTTGAGTTTCCACTAGCTAAGATATATATAGGAGAAAATTAAAATAAACATTTGTATATACCTTATTTTATAATGTATATAGATTGGTTTTAGAAAACAAAGAGACAAATAATAGGTTCCACTTATTTTCATCTACTATCACTCATATCCAAAGTTAAAGCTTTAATTTTTAAAAACTACTTTTCAGTCGTTGATCACTCAGACTCGAGCCAAACAGGCAGCTACCATGAGCGAAGTGGAGTGGAGAGGGAGAACGGTTCCAGTGAAGGTTGACAAAGTGAGGATCTTTTTATTGGGATTGGCTGATAATGAAGCGGCCATTGCCCAGGTAAGGAGGAAGTACCTATTTTGCTCTCTTCTGTGTGTGTCTGAAGGTTGTCCTTGTGTGTTTAAATGTAGTGTCTATTGATGTTCACTTCTTATAAAATAAAAAATTATCTTGATTCTGTTTGGGATTTGGTAATAGTGTTAAGATGCACCCACTTGAATAAAATTATTTTAAAAATTGGATTTACAGAGGAGTTCCTATGTTTAGAGGACAAAGAAATTGACAGTAAGAAAGTCGTCAATGTAAAAATGGGAACAATCAGAGACTGATTTGAAGGGGTTATACTTGGCCCAGCAGGTGGTGCAGTAGCTTAACAATTAAATCCTTGAAGAAGTCTCTGACCTCTTGTCCTAGTCTTCTAGCCCTAAAGGATCCACCTGTCTTTCCTGAACTCTTTAAGGAGAGC
Source organism: Choloepus didactylus (assembly GCF_015220235.1). Classification (NCBI taxonomy): domain Eukaryota; kingdom Metazoa; phylum Chordata; class Mammalia; order Pilosa; family Megalonychidae; genus Choloepus; species Choloepus didactylus. Next base: position 70,393,232 of record NC_051324.1, on the reverse strand, counting down.
CTGGCTAAACCAGAATATCTTGTTTTATGTACAGCATATATGTAATATTCATGCAAAGCTGTATTATTTGATGCATTTACTAACATAATTGTTACCCATTTGTGTGTGTGAACAACCAAATGAGTCCGAAAAGATGAAGGATTCTGGTGATCCTGGTTTATATAAAGTAGACAGTGATTATGTCTATAAAAAAATAGGCTGCTGACTGTCTACTGCCATAAGACTTCACAATAAACTTTTGCACCCTGGATAATTTGTTTATGGGGGTGCTTTTTAGTTGCTCTGATGGATTGTGTTAAGCATCCACACTTTTCAGTGACTTGTTCCAAAATGGGTTGGGGGCAGCCGTGAACATTTGAAGAATTTATTTGTGCCCTTATCTAGGTTGACTATTGCTCCCTTTCATTTCCCTTTTATTTGCTTGATTTCTTTTTTTCCCTTAAGCTAAAAGCTTGGGAAACTGTTAGAGCATTTCATTGGCACAGTTGTTTGGAGCTACCCCTCTGGACTAGGGCTCTAGGAGCAACTATTTCAATTATGTGATTGGGTTAATATATATATATATATATATTTTTTAATGATACATACTGGAAGAAAAGACCACCACAGCTGTGTGCCAGGCAGGAATTCTGGCTAGAATAGGGTTTGGGGTAGATGGGTTCATAGGGACCAATATCCTCATTTTACAGATGGGGAAACAGGGCTCATAGACTGTGTAACTTGCCCACAGCCACATACCTGAGAGAAGGGATGCTTGGGTTTAGTATGAAGCCCTTTTGATTCCATAGCCCATAGGACTTTCCCACATATCCTCTTAAATCCATCAGGAAGGCTAGTAATAGCATGGGTGAATAGCTAAAAGCAATTTCAATTAACAAAGCAAACAAGCACCATGCTGGGCTCCTAATAATGAGTAAGCAGAACTTTAATTAAAACAAATATTTAGTCCTTAGCAGGCAAATCATTTCCAATTCAGTAGGTTTGAGAGGGGTGGGGAGTGTTTCCCAGGTGGTAAGAGAAGGTGTGGAGGATGATTTATGTGAATTTAGCTTTCTCTGGCTTTTTGAGTGTGCATGTTTACATAGTGGAAATAAATATATTCCATTTAATATACACCTTTTTATATATACAGATATTCTTAGGTATACTTCAAAAAAATGCCTTTTTAATCAAAACACACCTATATTTGACATTTGCATCCCATATAGTTTATAGCACTATAGATGATGATGTAGTGCATCTGTCTAGATGGGTTTTTCCATACTTTAGATTCCTGCTGTGGAACAGATAGCCTGAAATGAGGATACCATTTAGATTTTAAAAGAAATATTGTAACTGTTTTCTAATATAAAATTATTTAAATTATGAATTTTCAGTCTTGATTTAATGGCTGTGCCTATTTTAAAGTTTTTGTTTATTATTAACCTACCACCTGCCCCCAGAAAGGATGGGAGATGAGGAGAGCAAAAGAATCTCAATGTATTTGATAGTTTGGGTTTTCCGCACGTGCTGTTTTGTTGTGGTATTTAAGGTCCTTGTAAAGAAAAAAAACAGCTCTTCAGTAGACAGCTCTTTGCCGTAATACAGAAGCTCAGTAATGAAGTAGATGGATTTTGGTGTTGATAACGTTTTCTGAATATCTCCTTTATCCATTATTCTTTGTCTTCCTTACATTGTTCTAGTTGTTTAATTTAAACATGTAAGTGCTTCCACACACAAGGCTAAAAGCTCTCCCCACTGGACATGTTTTATGCAGATTCCTGGTGGGTGGTCCAAGGTTTTATGCTGAGGGTTAGTCAGGGTCAGTAGTCAAGGTTTCCTGTCCTGATTGCCACAGGCTTTCACTGCTAAATGAGGCTGCTTCTCAGTCAAACTGGGTTGTTAAGAAAACTAAAAAAGACCTTCTCCTGTATCATTAAAAATCGTGATATGCAGGTACCACAGGAATGTATGGGTTTTAATTGCTCATCTGCAGTCTACAGTGGAGAGTTGGAAGGGTATCTGTACTCAAAGGGTTGGGAGGAACTGTATGAGGACAGTTTCACATCCTTCAATTTGGAAAGATAAAGGATGAAGGGTGATGAATATTGGAAGCCCGTAAATTAGGTAGGGAAGAGACAGATGAATTTCCAAATGCTATCTCAAAGCTAGTTGAACATTAAACCAGAATAAATAAATAAATAGAAGAACAGTAAAACTGGGGATAGCCACACAGTCCAGGAAATGGCCACATTGCTTAATGGGATTTTCTGAGCAATGTAGGTAATCAGAAAATTAAAAAAAATAAATCTTAGTCTTTTTGTCTTTACTCCTATATTATTAAGTAGAGGGTAGTTTTAAAGATTGATTATAGTTCTTTTTTTTTTTTTTTTTTTTTAGATAAAATTCAAATACAGTCAAACATGGCAATCTTAAGTTTACGTTTGATGATTTTTAACACAGCACATACCTGTGTAACTCATACTGTTTATCAAGATAGAGAAAATTTCCATCACTTCAGAAAGTTCCCTGGTGCTCTCCTTAGTTAATCTTCTGCTTTTCCGGCCACAGCCATTTTTCTGAAAAAACATTTTTTAAACAAAGATTAGTTTTGCTTGTTCTAGAACTTAATGCAAATGGAATCACACAGTATGTAGTATTTTGTGTCCAGCTTCTTTTGCTCTGCTTAATGTTTTGCTATTCTTCCATGTTATTTTGTATATCAGTTTGCCCCTTTTTATTGCTGTAGAAGCAATATAGTATTTCATTTTATGAACATGCTACAATTTGTATATTCATTCTTCTGTTGATGGGCTTTTGTGTTATTTTCATATTTTGGCTATTATGAATAAAGTGACCGAACACTTTTGCATAAATTTTTGTGGACAGATGTTTTCATTTTGGGGGGTTTAATACCTAGAAGTGGAATTACTAGGTCATACAGTAAGGTATATGCTTAACTGTCTCTTTTCCAAAGAGTTTGAACTATTTTACAACACCAGCAATGTGTGAGAGTTTCAGTTTCTACAAATCATCTCCTCAACATTTAATGTTGTCTGTTTTTTTTTAAATAGAGAAGTTATAGGTTTACAGTAAAATCATACAGAAAATAGTTCCATATGCCCCCCCCCACACATGTAGTTTTCCCTATTATTAACACTTTGAATTAGGTGATACCTTTATTACAATTGTTGAAACAGTATTATTATAATTATACTATTCACTATATTCCATACTTTATATGAGGGTTCATTATGTTGTACAGACCTATGGTTATTAAAAATTCTTATTCTAGTAACATGTATACAACCTAAAATTTTCCCTTTCAACCACATTAAAGTATATAATTCCTTGGCATGTATTACATTCACAATGTTGTGTTTACCGTCGCCACCATCCGTTACCAAAACTGTTCCATCACCCCAGAAACTCCATACCAATTCAGCATTAACTCCTCATTCCCTACACCCACCCTGTCCCCTAGTAACCTGTATTGTAGTTCCTGACTCTATGAATTTGCTCATTCTAATTATGTCAGTGAAATCATACAATACTGGTCCTTTTGTGTCTGGCTTATTTTAGTCATCATAATGTCCTCCAGGTTTATCCATGTTGTTGCATGCATCAGGACTTCATTCCTTTTTACAGCTGAATAAGATTTCATCGTATGTATATACCATATTTGGTTCATCCTTTTATCAATTGATGGACACTTGGGTGTTCTGATTTGTTAAAGCTGCTGGAATAAAAAATGTCGGAAATAGATGGACTTTTATAAAGGGGGTTTATTAGGTTACAAATGTGTAGTTCTAAGGCCATAAAAGTGTCCAAACTAAAGCATCAACAAGAGGATACTTTCACTGAAGAAAGGCCGATGGTGTCCAGAACACCTCTGTCACATGGGAAGGAGCATAGCAATGTCTGCTGGTCCTTCTCTCCCGGGCTCCGGTTTCAAAATGGCTTTCTTCAGAATGTCTCAGGGCTTCTGTCTTAGCTTTTCTGGGCCCTTCTGCTTGTTTCTCCCAGAGTGTTTCTGTCTCTAAGCGTCTGGGGCAGGGGGAGAGGGGAGGGACTTCTCCAGGGAAAACTGGATTTCATCTCTTGGTTTCTCTGCAAAATATCTCAGCTCCTTATCTTCTGTCTCTGTGAGCTTTCTTAAAGGACTCCAGTAAACTAATTAAGACCTACCTTGAAAGGGTGGGGTCATATCTCCTTGGAAACAACCTAATCAGAAGGTCCCACCCACAATAGGTCTCCCCCCACAAGATTGGACTAAAAGATTGGCTTTTGTGGGGTACACAGTAGATTCAAACCAGTACTCTTGGGTTGCTTCCATCTTTTGGCAGTTGTGAGTAATGCTGCTGTGAACTTCAGTGGGCAAGTATCTGCTTGAGTCTCTGCCTTCAATTGTTTCAGTTATATACCTGGAAGTGGAATTGCTGGGTCATATGGTAATTCTCTATTTAACTCTGAGGAGCTGCCACATTGTTTTTCTAGGGAGGCTGTGCCGTTTTATATTCTCATCAACAATGAGCAAGTATTCCTATTTCTCTGCATCCTTTCCATCACTTGGAGAAAAATCTTCATTTTTTTTTTTGTAGTATCCATTCTAGTGAGTGCAAAATGGTATCTCATTGTGGTTGTGATCTGTATGTCCCTAATGGAAATTTGTATATCTTCTTTGGAGAAATGTCCATTCAAGTCTTTCCCCAATTTTTAAACTGGAATGTGTGTCCTTTTGTTGTTGAGTCTAAGGATTTCTTTATATATTCTGGATATTAAACCGTTATCAGATATATGGTTTCCAAATATCTTCTCCCACTCTGTAGGGGTTTTTTTTGTTTTGTTTTGTTTTGTTTGTTTTTCATTTTCTTGATAATGTCCTTTGACATTAAAAACAAAGATTATAGGTCTGATGTCCAGTTTCTTTTTGTTTTTCTTTGTTGCTTGTGCTTTTGATGTCATAGCTAAGAATTCACTGCCAAATCCAGGTCATGAGGCTTTACCGCTCTGTAATATTCTAACTGTTGTATGGTTTTAACTCTTATCATTAGGTCCTTGATCCATTTTTTAAAAAAACTTTTTAGTTTGAAAGTATTAGAGGGGAGTTATAAAAATAATATAAACCCCATGGAGAGAACTCCAACATAACTCTCCCCTCCCAGATATACCCACATCAACCAGTATTAATGTTTGCCACAGTTGCACATCATTCTGTCTATCCATTTGTCTATCTGTCAGTTTATTTTCTGAATACTTGAGTGTAGTCTGCAAATATCAGGTTCCTTGAACAATGAATACTGCCGTGTACATTTCCTAAGACCCAGAATATTTACTTATGTATCCACCTTAAGTGTAGTTAGCAAGTTCAAGAAATTTAACACTGATATAATGCTTACAGTCTATGTTCCAGTTTTTCATGTGTCCTGATATCCTTTTGAGCCTTTTCTCCTCTTTTATTAGATCCCGTCCCGGGTCATCTATTGCATTTAACTGTCATTGTCTCTTTAGTTGCTGTTTCTTTTCTTTTTTTTTTAATTGTGGGAACATACATGCAATATAAACTTTCCCAACTCAACCGCTTCCAAGCATACCATTCAGTGAGATTAATCACATTCACAATGTTGCAATACCCTCACCACCTTCCATTACTAAAACTTAAGTCTTAACTCCCCAAACAGAAACCTATATCCATTATGCATTAACTCCCCATTCTCCCTGCCGCCCTCCCCTGGCAACTTGCACTCTAAATTCTGTCTCTGTGATCTTTCATATTCACCAGTATTTTCTTTGTGGTTACCATGAAGTTTTAATTTAGCATCCTAAAAATACGACAATCTTGTTTGCTGGATACCAGCTAACCTTCAGTGGTATACACACACTGTGTTCCTATACCACTCTGTCCCCTCAGCTTTATGTAGTTCATGTCACAAATTGCATCTTTGTACATAAGGAGTCCAAAACCACTGATGTATCATTACATTTTATGCATTTGCTGTTTGGATACTGGAGGAAGTAAATTGTCAATAAACCAAAAACAATACTACTGGCATTTTTATTTACCTATGTCGTTACCTTTACTGGAGATTTATATTTCTTCATGTGGCTTTGATCTATTTTCTATTGTCCTTTTCCTTTCAATCTGCAGAACTCTGTTTAACATCTCTTATAGGGCTGGTCTAGAGGTGACAAACTCCCTCAGCTTTTGTCTGGGAATGTCTTAGTCTCTCCCACAATTAAAAAATATATCTATTTATTTATTTATAATTGTAAAATATAAATAACATGATAATTTTAGCCATTGTAAGTGGTCAGTTCTTTGACATTAAGTACATTGACAATAACATTTAACTTTCACAACCACTATTTCCAGGCTATTTTCATCATCCTAAACCATAACTCATACTCATTTAGCAGTAACTCCCCATTCCCAACTGCCGCCACTGATAACCTCTATTCTGCTTTCTGTCTCTATGAATTTGCTTATTCTAAGTAGTTCACATAAGAGAAATCATACATTTGTCCTTTTGTGTCTGGCTTATTTCATTCAGTGTGATGTTTTCGAGAGTTGTCCATGTTGTAGAATGTACCAGCATTTTATTTCTTTTTATGGCCAAATAACATTCCATTGCATGGATGTATAGCAGTTTGTTTATCCATTCATCTGTTGATGGACACTTGGGTTGCTTCCACTTTTGGATTTGTGTGTGTGTGTGTGTGTGTGTGTGAATAATACTGTATGAACATTGGTGTGCAAGTATCTGTTGAGTCTCTACTTTCAGTTCTTTTGGGTATATACCTAGAATTGGAATTGCCAAGTCATGATAATTCTGTATTTAATATTCTGAAGAATCCTCGAACTGTTTTCCACAGAGGCTGCACCACTTTACATTTCCACCGGCAATGAACAAATGTTCCTGTTCTCCCATCCTCACCAACACTTGTTATTTTCATTTTTTTTTTTAAATAACAGCTATCCTAGTGGATGTGAAGTGGTATCTCATTTTAGTTTTAATTTGCATTTCCCTAATGGCAAATGATATTGAGTGTGATTTTGTATGCTTATTGGACATTTGAATGTATTCTTTGGAGAAACGTCAGTGCAAACCCTTGGCCATTTTTTTTTCTTTTTTCTTTTTGAAAAATTTTTTTCTTTATCAGAGGAGTTGTGCATTTATGGAACAATCATGCACAAAATCTGTTCATATAACACTGTAATTTTAACACTTTCCATTGGTGTGAGACATTTCTTAAAATTGATGATAGCACATTTTTATAATTATACCATTAACTATAGTCCATGGTTTGACTTAGGGTTCACTGTTTAGTGTTATTCTGTGGATTTTTATTTTACTTTGTTAGCATATATACAATCTGACACTTCCCCATTTAATGACATACAGATATATATTTCAGTGCTGTTCATTACATTCACATTGTTGTGCTACTTAATACCAACCTTCTGTTACCAGACCATTTCCATCATTCCAAATAGGAAGCCTGTACATTTTAAGCCTTAACTTCCCATTCCCTATCCCCTCCCCATCTCCTGGTAACCTATATGTTCTACATTCTGACTCCATGAGTTTGCTTATTCTGATTGTTTCAAATCAGTGAGACCATACAATATTTGTCCTCTGTGTCTGGCTGATTTCACTCAACATGATATCTTCAAGGTTCATCCATGTTGTCACATGTATAAGGACTTCATACATTTTTATGGCTGAATAATAATCCTTGGCCCATTTTTTAATTGGATTGTTTACCTTTTGTTGTTGAGCTGTAGTATTTCTTTATATATTCTAGATATTAAATCCTTATTGTGTATGTGGTGTCACAGGTCCGTCTCTTTACACCTCAAACCTATGATCTCCGTTAGAAAAAGCTTAAGCCTAATCAGGTCATGATTCAGTGGATTTGGGCTTCTTTCAAGCAACTTCCCATTCAATCAAGAGTATAGGGACAGACAATAGTTTAAAAGTAAAGAACACGCAAGACAAGAATTCACCCTTGACACATTTTTACAAAAAGGAGCATTTAAGTTAAACAGGAACAAGTTTACAATGTAAAAATTAATTGATATATTACCAAGCTTGGGAGCCCCGCTTCTCCAGACGCAGCTGGACGTGATATCAGAGAGAGCTCTCCTTTGTTTCAGTTACAGAAAATTTAGCTCTTGATTTACAGTAACTTTAAGTCATATTCTATTTTTACATTAAATGATGCTTCGTGGACACGATTGTCTTACGAAGCGAAGCATCTCAACCCATGAGTTGTACAAGATCAAAGGAACGTATCCATGTTATCAGAGAGTTAGCCTTGAATGCCTGTTAAACTCTACTGATAATATGTTTACTAATTAAGCTATGATTTCTGTAAGACTAATGTAACATATTATTACTTGTATAAAAATTAGAATAGAGATTTCTGTTGTCTCTAACTTGTTAATACAATTTTTTTATTCTATTCTATTGATTAGTTTAGCCATTAAATCATATTGATGAACATACATTTGATTTAGACTGTATTCAACTTTGCTACATTATTTACGACTTCTCTATGATTAAAGTAACAGCTGCAGCCCATCCTGTTTTCACAGAGGACTAAGAAATTACATGTTATCTATATCTAAGAAGGTTGAGAGGGCCTTTCTGCTTTCTTAAAAAATATTCATAGTTCTTTTAACTATTTAGCTTCTCCTTCAGTATAATTTTCTAATACAAGACTTGAAGAGTATGAAGCATCTGCCCCAGTTATAATAGTAAGGCCTTTCTACTTTTTATCTTTTGGAAATTGTACTTGAGTGTTTTTAGATAAAAGTTCTGTTAAATATGCTTCTATATCAAAAGGAATAAGTGGTTCTTCACTATCAGAACAGAAAACATCAGGTGGTATGTGAGAGCAGCATGGAGAGAAGGAATCAGCGTCCTCATTATCAAATTCCTCAGTAGAAATATTATCCTGCAATAGTGGTTTCCAAATATTTTATCCCATTCTGTAGGTTGGCTTTTCACTTTGTTGATAGTGTCCTTTGAACAAAGTTTTAAATTTTGATGGAGTCCATTTTATCTTATTTTTTTCTTTTGTTGTTTGTGCTACCTGGTGCAAATCTAAAAATCCATTGTCTACTACAAGATCCTGGAGATATTTCCCTATGTTTTCTTGTAAGAGTTTCATAATATTAGCTTTTATATTTAAGTCTTTAATCCATTTTTAATAAATTAACTTTTGTTCATGGTCAGACATAGGTGTCTACGTTCATTCTTTTGCAAGTGGATTTCCAGTTATCTTGGCACTAGTTTTTGAAGAAACAGTTCTTTCCCCGTTGAGTGGACTTGGCACCCTTGTGCCATAGATGTGTGTATTTATTTCTGAACTCTTAATCCTATTTTATTGATTTATATGTCTGTCTTTATGCCAATACCACACTGTTTTAATTACTATAGCTTTGTTATATATATGTGTAAACTTTATTTTATTTTTGGAATAATTTTAGATTTACAGAAAAGTTGCAGAGGTAATGCAGAGAATTTCCATATACCCTTTACATAGCTTCCCCGTATGCTATCTATAGTAAGTTTTGAAATCACAAAGTGTGAGTCCTCCAACTATGCTCTTTTTTCAGAATTGTTTGGGCTGTTCAGGGCCTCTTGCAATTACATATGAATTTGAGTATTGGCTTTTTCATTTCTGCACAAAAGGCTGCTGGAATTTTGGTAGGGATTGCATTGAATTTGTAGATGGTTTGAGGCAGTATTGACATCATAGTAGTATTAGATATTCCAATTTATTAACATGGGGATATTTTTCTTTTTAACTAGGTCTTCTTTAGTTTCTTTCAGCAATTTTTTCAAGTTTTCAGTGTACAAGTATTTCACTCCTTAGCTAAATGTATTCCTAGGCATTTTATTCTTTTAGATGCTATTGTAAATGGAATTGTTTATGGAATTGTTTTCTTGATTTCCTGTTCATTACTGTTGTAGAGAAACCCAACTGACTTCTTCATGTTTATTTTGTGTCCTGCAACTTTCTGAATTTATTATTTCTATTAGCTTTCTTACAGATTCTTTGGGATTTTCTATATATAGGATTATGTCATCTGCAAATAAGAATAATTTGACTTCTTCCTTTATGATTTAGATTCCTTTTCTTTTCTTTTCTTGCCTGATTGCTCTGGCTAGAACTTCCAGTGCAGTGTTGACACTGGGCATCCTTGTCTTGTTCCTGATCTTAGAGGGAAAGCTTTCAATCCTTTATCAGTTAGTATGGTATTTGTGGTGGGTTTTTCATAAATGACCTTTATCATGTTTAGAATGTTCCCTACTATTCCTAGTTTTCTGAATATTTTTGTCATGAAAGGATGTTGGATTTTGTCAGTTGCCTTTTCTGTGTCAATTGAGATGATCATGTGGTTTTTTTCCTTCATTGTGTTGATGTGGTATATTACATTGATTTTCTTATATTGAGCTACCTTTGCATTCCTGGAATAAATCCCAGTTGGTCATGATGTGCTATACTTTTAATGTACTGTTGTATTCAGTTTGTCGGTATTTTGTTTTAAAATTTGTATCTATATTCATAAAGGATATTGAGCTGTAATTTTCTTTTCTTTGCTGTCTTTATCTGGCTTTGGTGTCAGAGTAATATTGGCCTCATAGAATGAATTAGGAAGTAATCCCTCCACTTCTTTTTTTTTTTTTTTTTGTTAAGACTTGGAGAAGGATTGGTATTAAATCTCCTTTAAATGTTCCATAGAATTCAACAGTGAAATCGTCTGGTTCTGGAATTTTCTTTCTTGGGAGGTTGGTTTGTTTTTAAATGCAATTTTATTGAGATATATCCTACACTGTACAAACCGTCCAAAGTATACAGTCTCTGGCTCACAGTATTATCACATAGTTGTGCATACATTCCCATGATCAATTTTAGAACATTTTCATTACTCCAGAAAAGAAATAAAAATAACAAAGAAAACCCAAATCCTCCCATGTTGATGATTACCTCCTACTATTGACCCATAGTATTGGTGTGTTATATTTGTTACTGTAACTGTAGTTTGCAATAGGTGCTATTTTTCCCATATGCCCCTCTGTTACTAACTCCTTGTAATAGTATCGTACATTTGTTTTAGTTCATGAAAGAACTTTTTTATGTTTGTACAGTTAATCACAGACATTGTCCACCAAAAGGTTCACTGTATTATACGTTCCCATGTTTTAACCTCCAGCTTTCCTTCTGGGACATACCTGACTCTAAACTTCCCCTTTCTACCACATTCACACACCATTCAGTACTCTTAATTATTCTCACAGTAAAATGATACCATCACCACTATCCATTTCCAAATGTTTAAGTTCAATCTAGTTAAATATTCTGCACATATTAAGCAACCACTCCCCATTCTTTGGCCTCATTCTATATTCTGTTAACCCATATTCTATATTTTTTGTCTATGAGTTTACCTATTATAATTAGTTCATGCAGTGAGATCATGCAATATTTGTCCTTTTGTGTCTGATTTATTTCACTTAACATGTCTTCAAGGTTCATCCATGTTGTTGCATGCTTCAGGGCTTCATTCCTTCTTACTGCTGAAAAATATTCCATCATTTGTATATACCATATTTTGTTTATTCTTCTGTTGATGGACACTTAAGTTGTTTCCATCTTTTGGCAATTGTGAATAGTGTCACTGTGAACATCTGTGTGCAAATGTCTGTTCCCTGCTTTCAAATCTGGGTGTATCCCGAGTAGTGGGATTGTGGGGTCATTAGGCAACTCTATACTCACCTTCTCGTCCTTCATAGAGGCCGTACCATTTTACTTTCCCACCAGTAGTGAATAAGTGTTCCAGTTTCTCCACATCCTCTCCAACATTTGTAGTTTTCTGTTTGTTTAATAGTGGTCTTTCTAGTATGTATGAGATGATCCCTCATTGTGGTTTTGATTTGCATTTCCCTGATAGCTAGTGAAGAGGAGCATCATTTCATGTGCTTTTTAGCCATCTGTAGTTCCTCCTTGGGGAAATGTCTATTCATGTCTTTTGCTCATTTTTTAATTAAGTTGTTTGTCTTTTTACTGTTGAATTGTAGAGTTTCTTTATGTATTCTGAATATCAAACCCTTATCAGATATGTGGTTTCCAAATATTTTCTCCCATTGAGTTGGTTGCCTTTTCACCCTTTTGACAAAGTTCTTTGAAGCACTGAAGTGTTCAATTTTGAGAAGTTCCCATTTATCTATTTTTTTCTTTCATTGCTCATGCTTTGAGTGTAAAGTCTTAAGAAACTATAGGCCTATCACTAGATCTGGAAGATATTCCCCTACATTTTCTTCTAGGAGTTTTATGGCACTGGTTCTTATATTAACATCTTTGATCCATTTGGAGTTAATTTTTGTATAGGGTGTGAGATGAAGGGTCCAACTTCATTCTTTGGCATGTCGATATCCTGTTGTTTCAACACATCAGTTGCTTTAAGGTGTTTCTTGAGTAGCTGAAGCCATAGAATAGCACAGCCAGGAGTGTTTGCTGTTTTACAAAAACTGATCCAAGATTTATTTATTAGGACTAATAACAATACTTTGGGGCTTAAGATTTCTGTGGGTCATAAGGACAACTGGGGAAACGGTAGCTAGATCACAGATTCTTATGCAGGAAGTTTGCCACTTGCACTTAGGAATACATTCTTGTTGGCTCAGTGGCAGACTCAGGAAGTCTGGGTATAGATGGTGAGGAATCTGGCCCCTACATTGAGAGGTGTTTCTATTCCACTGTCTTTTCAGGAATTATCTTGCCCTCAAAGATAGATTTGTAGAATAAATTTGTAAATAGCAAAAGGTCCTTGACAAACACATGACTTCCTGTTTGGAGACATTTTCCTCTGCCAGGGAGAATCAAGAAAAGTTCTGCACATGCAGTGATCTGAATGAACCTTGAGGACATTATGTTGAGCAAAATAAGCCAGAAACAAAAGGACAAATATTGTATGGTCTCACTAACATCAACTAACTATAATGAGCAAACTCAGAGTTAAATTTGAGCGCTTAGGTTATCAGGAGATAGAAAAAGGGCAGAGATTGGACAATCGATGCTTAAGGGAGTACAGAATGTTTAATAAGGTTGATTGTAAAGGTTTGGAAATGGATAGCACAATACTGTGTGGTGTTAACACAATATTTTAAGTGTAAGTAACAAAGCAGAGTGTGAGTATGGTTAAAAGAGGAAGGCTAGGGTCATGTATGTTACCAGAAGGAAAGCTAGAGGATAAAAACTGGGCCTGTATAACTTACCAGAGCCTAGGGTGGACAATGACAGTGGCTAATTGTATAAATATAAGAAAGTTCATACTGAACTAGAACAAATTGTATGTCACTATTACAAGGTGCTAATAATAGAGTGGTATATGGAAAAAATACAATTACTGCAAACTAAGGTCTATGGTTAACAGTGACATTGTAATATTCTTTCATTAACTGTAACAAAGGCACTATACCAAAGCCAAATGTAAGTAATAAGGGAATCTAACGGGGAAGGGATTTTTGTTTTTCTTTTGGAAGTAATGCGAATGTTCTGATATTGACTGTAGGGGTGAATGCATAATTATGTGATTATACCAAAAGCCATTGATTGCACACTTAGGATGGATTGTATAGTGTGTAAATAATACTGTTTTAAAAAAGAGAGAGAGAGAGGGAAATTCTCCAGAGATGAGTGGTCCCTGAGTCACTGTGCAGTGTGGCAGTCGTAAGAAAAACTCAACTGACTTAAGTCCTCCCTTTCAGATTTGTTTTTCCTTTGTTATTGTTTAAGATGTTTGTAAAATTCCCAGTTAGACTTAGAATTTTGAGGAAGTAATGGGAAAGTTTGCTTATGCTCAGCACCTTGATACAGAGGTTTAATTTGAGCCATACCCTTCTTTACAAGAAAGTAGACAGATCCTATGAAGCTGGTAAAACAAACTTTGCTCTTGACTTACTTCTACACCCATTGTCCTAATGTTGAACCCCACCCATCTTAAAAAGGGTGTTGGTGGCATATTTGTAGGATTGAATGGTATCAAAACTGATCCAGTACTACATCCTGCCTGCTAATAATGTGGCTGTGTGTGTGTGTGTGTGTGAATACGTATGTGTGTGTGGTTGGCTGGTTGGTTTCTTAAACATTGCCAAGTCTATTCACGTCTTATTCCATTTGTAAAACACGGACTGTACCACTTCACAGGATTTATACTGTGAAAAATTCATAGAGCCAGTTTGATTGAACAATTCTAAAATATTTTGCACTCTTGGGGTGTTTAACAATTGTTTCGTGTAATTTATTTCTCTAGAACTGTATCCAATACAGTGGCCGCTTGACACATGACTATTTAAATTAATTAAAATGTCACGTGCTTTGTAGCTGCATGTGGCTAATGACTGCCGTATTGGACTTTGCAGATATAGAGCATTTCCTTCACTGGAGAGTTCCGTTGGACAGCACCGCTTCAGTGTTTCACTGAGTGAATGGTGGCTGCATTGGCCTTCATAGAGGCACAGAGTGACCAGGCCCCAGATTTGTTCTGGGGTTCTGAACCAGAAGTCAAGAAACTTATATATACAAAAGTATCTTTGATTTATATTGAGTAATTTATAAGGAAAATTTTTTTCACAATCAAAACCAGGAAAAATGTAAGAACTCTTTTTTCTTTCTTTCTTTCTTTATTTTTTTGTGTATTTTTATTTTATTTTATTTTATTTTATTTTATTTTATTTTATTTTATTTTATTTTTGTAAGAACTCTTAAGAAAAGAAAAAAAGGTTTTTAGGCCCCTCCCAACCATCTTTTAAAGGAGTGGGCAGTGGTAGATTTTCTTTTGAACTTTTAGGGAGGTCAGTTGAATGTCAAGAGATTTATTTTCAGATTGGATGTTAGTTTCTGTGGAAAGTCAAATACAATAGTGGAATGTTACTGTTTTCATTTTACTGTGGGTCTACTAGTAACACAAGTTCATCTTCTTTCTGTCTTTTGTTCATTCCCACCAGCTCAGTCAGATTCTTTAGAATGATAATGAGGTTTGGCAGGTATTCAGTTAATGAATCACTTCACTTATCCCAGCAGTTTAGCAGATGGATGACGCCTGATACTTTTGCAAAGACTGTCATCTCATACTTGTCAACCATGTCTACCATAAAAATTGCTCTCAGAGTAGCCATATGGAAAATCTGAGTGCAAAATTTCTATGGTGAAGGGAACTTAATATGATATTTTATGTCAGAGGAAGTATAATTTTGACTGGGTATTGGTTAGCAACGTTTATTTCTTGGACCTGGAAGAAATTTCAGAATCTGCAAGTATATTTTGTAAAGGGTGATTATAAAAAAATATATAATTCCCATTTCCATATTCAGATAAAGAATAAGACTCTAAGTAAATCTTACATGGTGGGCAGTGGCAACAACTGAAATGATCTCTGATTTGGGTCTTTTTTTAATTGGATGGTTGTGTACGTGTGCGCGTGCAGGCATGTGGCCTCCTGTTAGAATACTACGGCTGACTCAGAAGAAAATCTTGTACTCCATCCTGCCTTTGTTTAGGCTGAAACTGAAGAAACCAAGGAGCGTCTGTTTGAATCCATGCTCAGTGAGTGTCGGGACGCCATCCAGGCCGTTCGGGAAGAGCTCAAGCCAGACCAGGTAGGGCCACGAGCTGAGCCTCCAGCTCTTTCTCTGGGCTGGGTCCTCTTCAGTCTGTGTGTCCCGTTCTCAGGTGGGGTCCCAGGCTCCAGGTGTACTTTTTCTTAGCCACTTTTTTTTTAATGAGGTGTAAGGGTCAGTTGGTCATCTCAGCAAACCCCTGGGTTCAGACAGGTTGAGAAATTCTTTTCCCTCTACCTTGGTCCCCCTGATGGTTTCACATGTTACCTGTTAGGGCTGTGGTCTCAAATTCATATGTCCAGGTAGACTTCTCCAGTGCTCCCTTTTTTTAATAACATCATCACTGTGCATTCATTCAGCCATCTAGGCTGAAAACCTCACAACCATTTTTGTCGCTTTCCTCTCTTTCACCAAAATCATATTATTCTTCCTTTGTAATTTTTCTCTCCCATTGTCAATTCTACCTGTTTCTAATTCAGACTTTTATCTTATGCCTAACTACTATAAAAGTCTCTTAATTGCTTCTCCTGTCTTGCTCTCCATTCCCATTTCCAGGTCTTTCTTACTAGAAGTGCAAATTGAATCTCTAAATCCCATCTCACTGTCTAGTTATAAAACGCACCATGGTTTCTATAGGGCTAGCACAGTTGTCTTCCAACATTTTATGATGATGATGCACTCCGTTAGTAAAATTGAGCATGTACCTCTGAAATGTTTATTTGTAAATTAATATACCTGTTTGATTAAACTGATTTGTGGTATACATGATAAAATGCACAAAAGCAAAGTTTTAAAAAAGTTAAATATAGATGGAAGTTCTATTTTTCTTCCTTTACCCACACCCTTTGAGTTGGTCTGGCAAATAAAGTTAAAACCCTTAAGCTGGTGTGTGAGCCTTCACCAGTCTGTTTCCAGCCTCTGTTTCCAGCAATGTATTTTGCTGCTTCCCTTGGAATCTTCTGCCTCAAGCTGTTATGCTCACTTCTTAACCTGCCTTTCCCACCTGAGTGCATCCTGTATACCTTCTCTTTCCTCTCCTCACGTGGATTATCTTTCCTCTCCCTTGCACCTATCCAAACCGTCTCTGTGTTTTAAGGTCCAGCTCATTGCTCACCTCCTCTGGGAAGCCTGCCTGTGCCATTCCAGCCCTTAAAGATCTCTCCATTTTCTGGGTGTCTGAGGCTAGACTTTCTGTTTGACAGTTAATCAAGTATTGCCATTTAACATTTTACATACTTATATGTTTATAAAATTATAAAGAAATATTTTTACTTTAAAAAAAACCACTGCTTTTCCTACATGGTCACCTGTTTGTTTCTCTCATTAAGCTGCATTTATGTTTTATACTTTCGTTCATGCACTTAACAGAGGGCACATACAGAGCCCCAGCCTCCATTACGCACCTTGAATTCACAGCAGTTATGGGGACACCTCACAGAAGGTAACGAATGTGGTAGTACAAAGGTCTATTAGTTTCCTATCGCTACTATAATGAATTACCACAAAAGTAATGGGAAATGTATTACATAAGTGTATTATCTTACAGTCTAGAGGTCATAAATTTAAAATGGGTCTGCGGTGCCTTGTTCCTTTTGGAAGCTCTAGAGGTTGCCCAGGAGAAAATTTATTTCCAGCTTCTAGAGGCCACCTACATTCCTTAACTCATGGTCTCTTCCTCCACCTTCAAAGCCAACAGCATGCTGTCTTCTTTCCCCTTCGACCTCTGCGTCTATCCCTACTTCTCTCTCTATCTCTGACCCTCCTGTCTCCCTCTTTTAAGGACCCTCATGATGACACTGGGCCCACCTGGATAATCTAGGGTGATCTCCCCTCCTCGAGATCCTTAACTTAATCCCACCTGCAAAGTGGTTTTCAGCATGTAAGGTTACAGGTTTGCAGGTTCCAGAGAGCATGAGAGTGTCTTTGGGGGCCATTATCCAGCCTCCCACAAAAGGCAAGTGCTGACAGCACAAGGGTTAGACCTTAAAATGGAGCTGCAGACTGTGCAGTGTCTATTTTTAATGCTTTAGGGCTTGTTTTGGTTTGCTAAAGCTGCCAGAATGTAATATATTAAGTTACAAGTTATAATTCTAAGGCCATGAAAATGTCGAAATTAAGGTATCAACAAGAGGATACCTTCTCTGAAGGAAAGCTGCTGGCATCTGGGGTTCCTCTGTCACAGGGGAAGGCACATGGCGACGTCTGCTGGTCCTGATCTTAGTGGCTGTCTCTAAATGTCTCTGGGCGTTTCTCTCTGTGTTTCTGCTTTTTATCCTGTCATAAAGGGTTCCTGTGGAGGATTAAGACCCACCTTGAATTGTGTGGGTCACATCCCAATTGAAACAACCTAACCAAAGGTCCCACCCACAATACGTCTGCACCCACAAGAATGGATTAAAAGAACATGGCGTTTTCTGGGGTACATGATAGTTCCAAACTAGGACAGGGCTGAACATTGTAGCTTTATAACAGGACGCCTCAGCTGGCCATTATCTGAACCCTCTTACTTAGGTCCAATTTTTAGATGCCAGTGGCCATCTGGGTGACCCTGTCATTCAAGTAGAGATTTGAGGGCCCCTAATTTATTAGAGTCTGTGCTTATATTCCAGAGCACTTTGGGGATCACACCATTGAATGAGGGGGTCAGAGCCAAGGATAGGACCAGGTGTATTAGCTTTACCTTTTTTACTTTCTGCAGAAACAGAGAGATTACACGCTTGAAGGGGAGTCGGGAAAGGTATCAAATCTTCAGTACCTCCACAGGTAAGAGTTGTTTAAATTTTCTTGCTTTTTAACACCATGAAATATATCATTGGAACAACAGAGTATATATGTTTATATACACTTTAATAAATAATTTCTTAATATGCAATAAATGACAATATATATGTATGTTTTAATATGAGTATGTACTGCATTTATATATTAAGATATCTAATCTTAAAATTTATACAGCTTAAGAACAATCAATAACTTTGAAGTGGCCCCCTCCCTGATTTAATTCCAGCCCCCTTATAGAACTAACCACTCTCCTTCCCTGTACCAAGGTCTTAGGGTTGTTCTCCTATGTGTTCTAAGTGTTTTAAAGTTGTCCCTTTCATATATAAGTTTAATTTCAACTCAAGTTTAATTCCTTATAGAGATTATTTTTGTGTGAGGTGAGTATCTGCTTCAGTTTTTCCATAAGGAAAACAAGTTGTTGCAGTACAGTTTATTGTATAATCCATTCTTTCCCCACTGTTGCAGTGCTAACTCTATCAGCATATATCCAATTTTCTATTTGCATGGTCTTTTTCTGGACTCCTCTGCTCAGTTGACATTTCTTTTCTTGTGCCAGTACCATCCATTACTGTAACTTTACAGTAAATCTTTGTATCTTGTAGAACAATTTCTTTCCATCAGGTTTTTCTTCAGAGATATCTTGACTGTTAGTGTTCTTTTGCTCTTAAAAATCAATTCCTTAAGTTTCATTAAAAAAAAAAAAAAGTGGGCCGATTTGTTTCCCAGAAGGAAGGAAGAATGACATTTTTGGGAAATTACTGGGGAGAACTAAAAAAAAGTTGGAACTTGGGAAAACTCCGCTTCTCATCAGATTTTCTTCTCCATGTGACCTCAGAATTTTTTTTTAATTCAGTTTTATTGAGATATATTCACATACCATACAGTCATCCACAGTGTACAGTCAGTTGTCCACGGTACCATTATATAGTTGTACATACATCACCACAATCCATTTTTGAACATTTTCATTACCACACACAAAAAAGAATAAGAATAAAAGTTAAAGTAAAAAAGGTCACCCAAAACATCCCATATCCCCCATCTCTCCCTATTATTCACTTACTTTTTGTCCTCATTTTTCTATTTATCTGTCCATACACTGTATAAAGGGAGTGGGAGCCACAAAATTTTCACAGTCACACTGACCTCAGAATTTTAATTTCTTAGTCATTGCTTGTGACTTTTATATAGTGAACCTGACAATATCTTCAGTCATTCCTCTGCCTCCTCCTTTTTTTATAAAAACAAAAACACCCTTGATCTCCATTTTTATAGGTTGTGGTATTATGTGAATGTCACACTGATGGCCTGATACTGAGCAGGTATGGCCCTTGGGTGTTAGCTAGTTCAACAACCTTACGAAAAAGATGAGGTTCCAAGAGGTTAACTGATATGTAAGTAACAGTCACAGAGTGCCAGGGGTTGGAGTCAAATCCACCTGCCTAACCTTGAGAATTCCTCTGAGAGCTTCTGCAAGGCCCAGAACACTTTTCACATGTTGGAGCCCCTTATCCTTGGGTGTATTTCCCACCTTCAGACCTAGTTAGTATGGGGATCATAGATTTCAGTTAGGGTCAGGAGGCCTGCTTTGGAGTAAGTTGATGAAGAAGTCCAGTACATCTGTATTTTAACAAAACTTTGTAAATCTGTATCTGAATTCTTGTACTATTTTGTGTATAAAAGTTGTTTGTTTTGAAGAAGCCTACGTTTTCTGCAAAACTTCTTAGGAAAATCCATCTCACAACTTCTCTGCCCATTTCTCATAAGCAGCCCTTTTTGATTCTTTTTACTAATTCTTTTGGTATTATTTATCTCCATATCTTTAAATGACGTGCGAATGTTGCTGCTTCTTGATTTTCAAGTTTCAGTGCCTCCTAGACTTTCCTCTATAGTTCTCTCTTACCTGTCCCACTCCCACCCTGATCCCTGACCCTCCTTGATCTCCCATGTACAGGTACCCTCATTTCTGGAATTTTTTAATTTTTAAAAAAGTTTTAAAAATCATTTAAAAAATATTCATTTATTTTTATTAGAGAAGTTGAAGGTTTACAGAAGAATCATGCAGAGAATACAGAATTCCCATATACCACCCCCCCCCATTATTAACACCTGGCATTAGTGTGGTACATTTGTTACAGTTGATGAAAGAATGTTATAATAATTGTGCCATTAACTATAGTTCATGGTGCAACATTAGGGTTCCCCATTTGTGTTGTACAATGCTATGGTGGTGGGTTGTTTTATTTTTTTTAATTTTTATTTTGGTAACATATATATACCCTAAAATTTCCACTTTTAACCATATTAAAATATATGATTCATTGCTACTGATTACCTTCACAATGTTGTGCCACCATCACCACCATCCATTACCAAAACATTTCCATCACCCCAAATAGAAACTCTGTACACTTTAAGCATTAACTCTCCGTTCCCTACCCCCACCTGAACCCTGGTAACTTATATTCCAGTTTCTGACTCTATGAATTTGCTTATTCTAATTATTTCATATTGGTGAGACTAAATAAAATTTGTCCTTTTGTGTGTGGCTTATTTCACTCAACTTGATGTCTTCACATTGCAGCCATGTTGTATTTATCAGAACTTCATTTCTTTTTTATGACTGAATAATCTTCCATTGTATGTATATCACAGTGTGTTTATCCATTCATCTGTTGTTAGGTTGCTTCCATCTTTTGGCTATGTGAATATGCTGCGATGAACATTGGTGTACAAATGTCTGCCTGAATCTCTGCTTTCAATTCTTGTGGGCATATACCTACCAGTGGGATTGCCAGCTCATGTGGCAATTCTATTTTTAACTTTCTGAAGAGCCACCAGACTGTGTTCACAGTGGCTGCCCCATTTTACGTGCCCACCAACAATGTATGAGGGTTTCTTTTTCTTCACATCCTTACCCAACACTTGTTATTTTCAATTTTTTTAATAACAGCCATCCTAGTGGGTGTGAAGTGGTATTTCATTGTAGTTTTAATTTGCGTTTCTTTAAAGGCACTATGCCATCTTTAATTGGATGGGACCACAGTTCTCTCCTTGATTTTTGAAAGATAATTTTGCCAGATATAGAATTCTTGGTTGACAGTTTTCTGTTTAAGTTCTTTGTTGTCCCGCTGTCTTCTGGCCTCCATGTTTTCTGATGAGATCCCTTGTATGTGACAAGTCACGTCTCCATTGCTGCTTTCAAAATCATCTTTGTTTTTAGATTTTGACAAGTTCACTATAGTATGTCATGGTGTAGATCTCTTAGAGTCTCTCCTGCTTGGAGTTTGTTGAGCTTCCTGGATGTGTATAGTCACGTCTGTCATTAGATTTGGGAAGTTTTGGGCCATTATTTCTTCAGATTTTTTTTTGTCCCTTTCTCTCTCTTTTGTCCTTCTGAGACTCCAGTGATAGGTTTATTGATACTCTTGATGGTGCCCCATAGATCCCCTCAGGGTCTGTTCATTATTCTTCATAATTTTTTCTTTGTGCTCCTCACACTGGAGAATTTCAGTTGTCTTGTCTTCAAGTTCACTGATCCTTTCTTCTGCATGTTCCAGTATGCTGTTGAATCTGAATTTTTCATTTCAGTTTTACTTTGTAACCCGTAATTTGTTTTGTTCCTTTTTATAATTCCATCTCTTTATTTTGTTCAGACAAAATAAGTTCTTTGTAAATGGATTCCTTTAGTTCATTGAACATAATTAAGACACTTGATTTAAAGTCGTTGACTAATGGTTTCAATGTATGAGCTTCCTCAGAGATGATTTCTGGCAAATTCTTTTTTTTTTTTTTCACTGAATGGGCCATACGTTCCTGTTTTGTGTGTGTATGTCTTGCAATTTTTTGTTCAGAATTGGAAATTCTGAATATTATCTTGTTATAACTCTGGAAATACAGTCTTCACACTCCTCTGGGGTGTTCTTGTTTGTTTTCTGTTGTTGAAGGCTGGAGCCATTAATTTGTGACTTTTTCAAACTATTTTTGCTCCCACTTGGGAAATGGAAGAAGAGAAAGAGAAAAAAAAAAAGTACTGCCTCTTTAAGATTCCACTGCCACTTTTGCCTGGGGGGGTTGGAACAATGACTGCCCTAAAGGCTGGTCCCCCAGCAGTCTGAAATTACAAATCCACAGCAGTGATGCACAGACCACTCACCCCCAGATTTTAGAGGAACGGGTCCTTAGCCTGTGCTGCCACCAGCAAGCTGCCCCAGGAGCCTGGGCTGCTGTCCCCTCTGCTGCCTGCCACACTGTTGGGGACGGGGGGTGGTAGCCCCTGCACTGGAGGTGGAGATTCACTGATACTTACTGTAACTTACCAGCCTCTTCCCCCAGTCTCCAGAGTTTCAAAGTAGCTGATTCAGACAGTTCTTGCCAATTAAATAGTTGATTTGATAGAGGGACTGATTCCTGGAGCTTCTGACACTGCCATCTTCCTACCCCTAATATCATTTCAATTTCTATGAGCTTGCTTATGTCCTTTGAATATCTTTTTTTTTTTTTTTTTAATACATTAAGTCTTAGTCTAGTTTCATGACCGTAAAGTCTTCCCTTATCTTTCTAGGGATGTAAATAGTAGTTATTTAAAGTTTTCTTCCCCTGTTTCCCCCAGGTTGCATTTTATTTCTTACTTGGTTTTGGCCTTTTCTTTGTTGCTGGAGGTTTTCCTTAAATGTCTGCTGCTCCTGGTCATCCACTCATGTGAAAGGGTGTGGCTTGGCTTCTGGAAGCTCTGCATACTCAGGGCCCATCATTTATGGGTGCCACTGCCAGCTTCACCCTTTTACTGAGGATCCATCTCCAAATCTTGACAGGTCTTCTCTTGTGCGGGTCAGATTCTCCAGAGAAAGGCCCTCTGGTCTCCTTTTTGTAGGGCATATGCCAGGCAGCCGTTGTTCTGGAAGTTGAATGGGGGAGGATAGGAGGTCAGCATTGAGAACCCAACATTCACATAATCCTCATGTGTTCCTTGTGCAACCCCTGCCTTCAGCCATGTCTTCCATTCCCCGGGCCACAGACCCTCTCTTTTATCCCCTCCAAGGGATGACCCCCTGTCTTCTGCCAGAGTAGGATGGGGATCAGGAGACCTTTATGCTTCCTATTAAATAGACTTTCAAACAGTTACCCAAATAATGTCTATATCCCCAAATAGTAAAGGGACTTGCAGATGGTACAGTTGAAGAAAGCAGATGTCACACACGGTCTCTTTTGCATATAGGCATGTCTAATATGCTCCTAAGAGATGGTCTCTTAGTGTTTTCCGAGAAGAGGGTCATCATGAGTGGGAGCAGCTGTGATGTGAGCGCTCTGTCCTTAAAGGATGGGCCAGGCAATTAAGCTGGCTTGCTATCTCTGCATCATGTTTAAGGACTAGCAATTTCCTCTGAAATTACTAGCTCTATGTCTCTTAAAAAAGATAAAGAGGATATAATTTAAGCTGATATCAAATTTTGTGATACAGTCTTATGCTGGTCCCCTGCAAACTAGCTAGTGAACAGCAGCCAGAATTGGGGGCCCCGTGAGCTTGAGGCCCAGGCCACATGGCCCTGCTCTGTGGCACACCCTGTCAGGTGACTCACCACCATGGTTCCCTTTGGTCAGTCCCAAGTCATAGCCCAGTGCTCTTCCCAGAACATCAACTGCTCTGAGCCTAACCTGAGTTGACACATGGTGCATTCCAGCTACCTGACTTACATCAAGCTGTCAACAGCGATAAAGCGTAACGAGAACATGGCCAAAGGTCTGCAGAAGGCCCTGCTGCAGCAGCAGCCAGAAGATGACAGCAAGCGCTCCCCCCGGCCCCAGGACCTGATCCGCCTCTATGACATCATTCTACAGGTGACCCTTGAGGGCTGGGAAAACAAGGGCCTGTCCTTTGCATGTGTTGGACACAAAATGACTTAACTTTGCATAGTGAAAGGGCTGTGACAACCAGCAGCTATGTCATTAGCTTGGTGAAAGACAGAGATCTTGTACCATTTCAGCCATCTGTGAGCCCAGTTGATGTGTAGATTTTGGTAAATCCACAGGTATTTATTGAGCACGTCACCTGTAGCAGATACTATCCTAGATGCTGTGATGCACCCTGAGACATGAGCCTGCACTGTCTTGGCCCTCTGGGAGTTTGTCAGTTAGTAAGAGTATAAGACAAGTACATACGAACCAGGTGTCTGTGTAAATGCCAAGCAGGTGAGCCACTCTGAAATAAAAGTGCACAGCTGGAAGAGATCCCTTCTAGTTGAAAAGGTCCAAGAAGTCTGTGAAGGAGGTGAGACCGGAGCTGAATGTTAAAGGATGAACAGGCTTTCAGTATCAGAGAAGGGGAAGAAGGCCACACCAGATGTGGCTGCTGCCAGATTGTGCTCTGAAATACGTTACCATTATTTTAGCCCAAGCTCTTTATTTTTGCCTTTGTCTGTTCTTGCGAGATGTTTTCTCAAAAGTTTGAGGCCTTCTCTTCCTGAATTTTTTGTTGCATCTGTTGTACAGAATCTGGTGGAATTGCTCCAGCTTCCTGGCTTAGAGGAGGACAAAGCTTTCCATAAAGAGATCAGCCTCAAGACCCTGGTGTACAAAGCTTACAGGTAACACCCCGTGGGAAGGCTGGGGCTGCCTTCTGCTGTCCAGAGGATGCTGGAAGCATATCTTGTCCCTGGAAGATTGGTTCATTGGCCCTTGACTATAATGTTAACTTGCCCATAATTAGAGAACAGTCCGCCCAGCATGTTCAAGGGAAATCCCCGCTAAAGATCGTGGCTGGTATTTTCAGTGTACATTATTTGCCCTTTGGATGGGACATGGGGAGTCAGAGAGCACACTCATTCATTCAACCTGCCTTCTCTATTCTCTCTTTCCTCCTTCCTCCTAGTGGAAAACAAAAAACATTGGAAAGAGTGTTAATTAGCAGAACCAGAGTGGCTGGTTCAGGAAACTTCTACTGAATTGATTTAAAGCTAAACTCAGCTTTTTAAATAAATGTGTTATTTGTAATTTGGAAGTGGGCAGCGTGGCAAGATGAGGATCTAGACAAAATGGCAAAGTAGAATGTGTGTGTTCTCACCTGCTTGTTCGGCCCCCTCCCCGATCTAGCACCCTCTGGCTCCCGCAGAGGCCCCCATCTTGGCTAGCCTCACCTCTCCTCCTTCTGACTCCACTGGACCTCTTGCCCCATGAGGGCACAGCAACACTGCAGTAATCGCAGTTAGGAAGCTGCATCTCTGATCTGGTCTTTGGAAAAGATAAACAGAGATGAGTGATTGTCACTTGGATGTGTGGGCAGAGGAGGGTGGGATTTACACTGGAGTTAGGCCACGTTTTCCTTCTTGCCTTTGCCTGGGAAATGTCTGCAGGGCAGGGGCAGCCTAGTGAACCTAAACATTTAGAATGTAGGGGTCTCGCAGACAGTGAGCCTGGGGTTAAGTAACCTGTTTCCCATCTTAAAATTTAGCCTAAACTTCATGGGACTTGAGGAAACTCTTGATCTTGAGTAACTGTTGCTTTAGAATACTGTGGCTCTCTTCTCTCGCCGTCAGGTGTTTTTTCATTGCCCAGTCTTACGTCTTGGTGAAGAAGTGGAGTGAAGCCCTTGTCCTGTATGATAGAGTCCTGAAATACGCAAACGAGGTCAGCTCTGACTCTGGAGCCTTCAAGAACAGCCTCAAGGTGAGTCAGGGACCTCCTTGTTTGCACAGTCTGAGAAGTTGTGCGGTGAGCTCTGGGGGTGCTGTGTGGGTAGAATAACTGGACTCCTCGGGCTGGTTCTCCCCGGTTGCCCGTGGGACATGGCGTGTCCCTCACTGCCTGGGAACTGCAGGTTCCGAGACCCAGAACCCCCAGCCTGAAGAGAATTGAAGTGCTACGAAGGAAAGCTAGTCCTCTGGTTTAAAAGAAAAGAAAAATTTTGTTCTCAGACATGCCTATACTTTGGAATCACCAGGAGAGATTTAAAACAGAGTGATGCCTGGGCCTCATCCCTGGAGGTTCTGTTTTAGTTGGTGTGGGATATGGATGGGCATTGGGTTTTTAAGAGCCCCCCAGTGATTCTGAGGTGTGGCACAGTTGAGAACCCCTGATAAAGCTTTTCTCTGGAAAGTGTGCCCAGGACCAATGGCATCACATCCCCTGGGAGCTTGCAAGAAATGCGGATTCTCAGACCCTTCCCCTCCCTCCTCAGACTTACCAAGTTAAAACCTGCATTTCATTAAGATCCCCAAGCAATTGGGTAGACCCTTAAAGCTTAAGAAGCACTGATCAAGTGCAGAAGTGTGAAAGACTGTGGTGTGGTTTATTTTATTGATTGCTAAAGGACAGCCAGTGTTTTTTAAGCATGTGGATTGTTGCAGGGTGTAGAGATTATTAAAACACTGGCTGGTCCTAGGAATCCATGTATATTTTATGGGAAGACTGTTTAGAAAACAAGCTAAGGTTCCCATCGTTAATGTCACTGCGAGCCAGGGTGAGAGCCGCTGCTTTCGGAGCACTTGCCATCTGCTCAGAGCAGCACCGGCCCCGTAGGGGACAGAGGGTAAGCCTGGCCTCTGCCCTCAGAGGGCTTGTGCTTTGGTGCAGTGACAAGGCTTGCATGCAGGAACCATCTCCAACTATAAAACGATTCAGAGCATCCTTGAGCAAAGGCAGAAAGATAGGCAGGAGTGGGCGGGGGAGGAGGGTGACCTGCGGGTCAGCGGCATCACGGGGGTGTGTAACCCTGAAAAGTAGTGGCACACGGTGAGGGCCGGTCTCTCAGGAGAAGACAGAAGTCTTGTACAGATACCCATCTCACCCAGTGTGCCTAGTGGCTTTTGGGGAAAGTGATAGAGAATGGAGGCATGAAGGGCTCTGTCGTGTCCAGACCTTGTCAGGTCATTCCCATTTTTGCCAAGAAACAGACCGAGGCCAGGAGAAGGCCTCTGCCCTATAGAAGCAGTGGGTCTCTGTGGTTAAAGGCCTAGGCCCTTGAGCCAGGAGGCCTGGATCTCACCCCAGCTCTGCTGTCTACCAGGAGCATGGGTCCTTTTACCTCTCCGGATTTCAGTTTTCTCATCCGTGAGCTGGGAGCACAAACCACCTCAGGATGGTTGTAGAGATGAGACTGGAGATGCACGGAAACTGCTTAGAACAGCACCTGGCACGTGGTAAACATTTAGCGTCTGGTAATTTTTTTATTAATATTAATCATCATCCCTGTTTCCGGGCATTATTACTTAAGCCATGGCATAGCTTTTTGGGATTTCTAATAGGGAGAATCATTTTTAAAGTCTAAAATGCTATGGAAATATCATTGGGATTATTGTAGTAGATTCTGTTGGTTTGGCGTGCGGCTCTGGCCTGCCTCGGCTCGCGAGCACACGTTTTCTGAATCGTTACAGGACTTGCCTGATGTGCAGGAGCTCATTACTCAAGTGAGGTCGGAAAAGTGCTCTCTGCAGGCGGCGGCCATTCTGGGTGAGCCTCTGCCCGCTCCTTACTACCTGCATC
Organism: Choloepus didactylus; assembly: GCF_015220235.1. NCBI lineage: Eukaryota > Metazoa > Chordata > Mammalia > Pilosa > Megalonychidae > Choloepus > Choloepus didactylus. The sequence goes on along the minus strand of NC_051324.1, from coordinate 70,365,363 downwards.
CCCAAGTGTCCCTTCACCGCTCTCCCTCTTCCCGCCCACACCCCACACTGCTGTTTTGGTCAATCTTTAAGATTTTTATTTTTCCCCTGCCTTTACTTCTGTTACATTAGGCATTAAATTATGTAGAAGGATTTGGAAAAACACTGTTACACTGTCCTTTCTCCCTAAGATTACCTTCTATATGATTGTGCTAGCTTCGTTGCTTCTGGGATTTACTGTCTGTTTATGTGCACCACTTCTCAGCAGAATTTGAACCCAGAAGGAAGAGAGCTAACTTCCCCACACATTGGCCCCCTTTGCTCCTGGGAGCCAGAACCCTGATGCCCCCCACATGTGATGGGCCTCATTTGTGACTATGTTGTGTTGAAGTTCCCGTTCTTACTGAATCTCTTTGAAACTTTCAGATACAAGCGACTGCCATCAAACAGAGACTTCCTCCCAAGTCAAGGACAATAAGGTAAGTCTGGGCTGTGGCTTCTGAGGAATAAAGAGTAGCATTAGTAACTCACAAGGAAATTGCCTGTACAGAGTTTGTGAGGTGTCTAGATTTTCCCTGCTAATGTTGAGTTGCTGTGAGTGTGCAGAGCAGCACCTGTGGTTAGGAGCCCCAACTTGGGTGTCCGGCAGACCCGTACTCCAGTCCCAGCCCAGCCCTCTCTCAGCCACCCTGAGTTCGTTGCTTGTAGTCTATAAAATGGAGACACGCTAGCACCTACTCATAGGCGAGTCATGAGGATTAACTGAGACAGCGCGTGTCGAGCACTTTACTGGTGGATGCTCCATTGATGGTCCCCTGTGACTAACACCCAGATTCTTCCCCAATTGACTTCCAGCCTCTGGTGGAACGGTTTGAGACATTCTGCCTGGATTCTTCTCTCGTCACCAAGCAAGCCAGCCTTGTGCACTTCCCGCCTGGATTCCAGCCCATCCCATGCAAGCCTTTGTTCTTTGACCTGGCCCTCAACCACGTGGCTTTCCCACCACTCGAGGACAAGTTGGAGCAGAAGACCAAGAGTGGCCTCACTGGATACATCAAGGGCATCTTTGGCTTCAGGAGCTAACCAGGCTCTTCCTTGGGGGCCAGGGGAGATCCTGACTCTTTCTCTGTGTTGTGAGAAAGTCCCAGCAAGCTCCATGCCATTAAATCCAGGTCTGCATTGGCCCAGGGCGGGAGTTTAACATCCTCCGCCCTGCGCTCCTACATCTTGTATTTGTGTGCACTTACATTCGTAGCCCATGTGTTAGGAGGGCACCATGTCCTCTTTGGTCGACCTGTGCAGGTGTGCTTTGTCTCCCTTGCCTCCTGGGGTCCCGTGTGGGCTGTGATTCCCGTCGGTCCGTAATGCATTCAGGGGACACCCACACCAGCCACGGATGGGGCCTGGAACACCTTGTTGTGTTTCTTCAGTACCATGCATTTGAAATGAGCTCATCCTTGCTGTGGGGCAGCTGCTGAGCATCCAGAATCCTTTGAAAAGTGTGTCCATAACTATGAAACATTGGCAGCCTCGCTCCAGAAATACCCCTCAGTCCTTTTCCCTTTGACTTTCAAATGACAGTTAAGAAGTTTCGGAACAAGAAAAGAGCTCTATTTTTAGAAGAAATATGTTGCACTCAGAAATGATTAAACCAAATCTTATATTAAAAAGCAAAGATGATGGAGACTCTGCCCCTTTTTTACATGACCTCACTTGACCCCAGTCCCAGCCCTAGGCCTCTTCTGGGCACCCGTCGTGTGACCCGGTGGTGTCAACAGGGCCGGACTTTCAGGCAGTTCCGTTATTGCTGATACCAGATAAGGATGTGTCAGAGGCAGTTTTTAAGAGTTCCCAATCTGTAATTTTTAGATACCATTATATTTAAATCAATTTCCTTCCTTACCTTTTTATTTTTTTTCCTTGGTCATCCCTTTTCCTTTCTGTTATACCATCAGTAATAGAAGTCACAAAAGCAATGTAAGAGAGCAAGGAATAAAAGTGATTTAAACTTGAGACCTCTGAATCCCTGTGAAAATGAAAACTCAGTTATCCCTTAGAAAAGGAAATCCACTACAGATGTTTGCTTAGGTGTGGTTCAGACATCGAGCAGGCTAGAGTGTCTTGGGAGAGAAGGTTGACTGGCCAAGGATTTGAGAACACAGTTCAAGATGGAATCCCATTGTGAGTGAGGCCTACCCCGTACTTTATCACTGGTTGCAGAAAGGGATTTGTCAGAAGTTAGAAAAGGATAGTGGGAATACAAATAAAATTAGAGTTGTGTATTATTAAGGAATTGATCGGTCTCTCTTCTCTGTCCAAAATCTGTTATGGGTCAGAAAGCTTCAGGAAGCCGATTTTTTTTTTGACAGTCTCATCATATCTGCCAGACTGTTTAGGGGTATTCTTTCTTTTTTTTTCCTGAGAAGCAGATACTAATTTTAGGTTGAGGTCCTGGATTTCGATCCTCAAGATTTGGTCAGTGTCCTGAAAGGGCTGAGGGAACATTGAGGGGGTTCACTCAGCCTCACCTTCCTCTAGCTCCCCAGTGCATTTGGCGGCACCAGGAGCTGTGGTCCAAGGTTATGCGTCTTCCTCACTTCATTCTCCATGCTGACCCTGGGCTGCAGCCCAGCTGTACTGTCCTCCAGCTCCAAGATCCTGGGGTCAAGTCCCCACTGTGTGGGGCAGTCCCCAGCCTGCCCCCTGCTAGTTTCTGTGGTCAGGGCTGGCTAAGCTCTTCAGATTCTGGCTCCTCCTTGGAAGATGTTCCTTTGTCACTGGCTCCGCTCGTTGCCCTCCAGCCTCTCCCACCCTGTTTGGAGTGTCGGCATGAGTGGAGACCTGGAATTTAAGCAGTCGAAATATAGAAGACAATCTATATTCTGCTTGCACCTTTTTAATTTAAAATTGCTTAATGCTTTTTCTTTTTAATGTTCAACTAGAAATCTTGCGGTGTCGCGGGCGGGTGCACTGAGTAATATTGGCTGTTGTCAGCCAGTGAGGCTGTGATGAGGCGATGTGCACCACCAAGTTCAGTGTTGAAAGCACATACTTACATAAGAAGACAGACCTGGCAGGGACGAGGTCTCGAGAGAGCTTGCGCATCCTTTCCCAGGGGCCCGTGGACATTAAGCAGGCCATCAGCAGACAGCACCAAGGCAGGACCCTGCCCTACGCTCAGTGATGCAGGCCTCGCCTCCCACAGGGGCGAGGGCAGAGGCAGGTCCTGGGCTCTTGGGCCGGGCACGCTGCTTGCTGGGTAGTTGTTAGAATGAAGCTTGAGAAGCCACACGGTCCTTCCCACTGAGTAAGAGATGGAAACGAGGCCCCCTTGGTTAGTGACTGGATGTGCACTTTGTGTTAAGTGGGTCTTTTCCAGTTGTGTTGGCTTGTGTCCCTCTTCCTGGGTGGACTCTGGCACTGTCAGCGGATCTTGACTCTGGAAGAGTTCTGTCTCCCAGTTTCAAGGGCAGGAGAAGTGTAATTCAGTCTCTTTTTCATGCCCAAAACCTGCTGTGTTGATTTTTTTTAGTTTTCTTATTGGTTGGGTGATGGTCTCGATCTACAGAAATATTAGAGGCAAAAAGCTTGCTGTTAGGTATCAAGTGATAATGCTGACAATCGGATGGAAAAGGAACAAACAAACACAGAGTTTGGCCCAGTTTGTCCAGCTTCAACCCTGTTGATTCTGTTTAGGAAAATGTCAAAAGGAGCATAAGGTAGCTGAGGGCTGAACAGGCCCTTTGGCTGCTCTGTTTCCTGGTTTTCCCTCTTTTCAATATGTTGTTTTGATGCACTGTCTCCTTCCCAGTTTTACATTAAATCAAGGAAAAATTCTTGGTTTCCCTTTTTTGAAGTAAAACGCTGCCTGGCTTCGTCCCCTGCCTTCCCCTGCTGGACAGTCTGAGCATCGCACCGTGGCTGTGAAGTGATAGCCGATGATGGCCTTGCTCCTCAACTCACATGGGCCCTGGACCCCAGCTGGATCTTTCCTCCCAAAAGCGGGGGCACTGGCTTCATGAACTCCTCTAGGAGAGGCAGCTTGACTCGGGGGGGGCTTTGAGAGTGGGTCTGAGCTCTGTCTGTTTACTGTCATCGCTGCAGCCATGCTGATTTTACATATTACACATCAATTACACACAAAAAGCTAACTGATCACAGAAATCTAAACAGCACATCGCTGTCTGCAGCCCTGAAAAGCTTGGAACGTTCAGCAGTCTAGGAAAATATCCAAAGATAGCAAAAATATGTCAGTTCTTTTTTTTTCTTTTTTTTTAAGACAACTTGTTGCTACAGAGGAGATGGAAGCTAGATTTAGCTGTAAAATTTATCGATGTTACAAAGCAAAGAGAATAAATTGAAAACTGCCTGCCTTCTGACAGCACCAACGGGAAGAAGTGGCCTGTTGGAGCCACTTGGGCTGGTGGGTCCAGGAGGCAGGCCTGGGGGGGGGCCGTGGTCTGGGGCACTGCAGAGAAGGCAGAGCCTGGTGGGTGGGAGCGGGCACACTGGCTGTCAGCTGCACCCAGGACTGAAGCCCAGTCCTGCCTCCGCAGGTCTGCTCTGCTGTAAGCACCACTGAGACAGATTTAGGGTTCTGCAGTGTTTGCTATGGGTGTGACTATTGGGTACAAGTTAAAATATTGCAAGTGACCAGTACTGATGGAATACTTGTGGGGACCTTTTGTCGGATCTCTCAGAGCAGTCACGGGGCTGTGATCGAAGTTTGTTCTGGCTCTGCTTTTGCTCCATGGGCAGGACTTTCCTGTTGGCCCTACAGTTCTGTCGGAGACCATCCGCCTGATATCCTGCTCAGTGCTGGTGCTAAGACCTTGGAGACTCTCAGGGCAGGCGGCCGCCCTCAGCCGTGGCTTTGCCCTGGTGATGATAATTGTGTTGGAAACAGGACCTGCTTTCTCCGTGGTCCCTGTTTTGAGCAGATGGTTTTGTTCACCATTATTACCTTCAGGTATGTGCTCTCCTGAGCAGTCTGTGGTCAAATGAATCCTCACCACTTGGAAAACAGCCACATCCTCTCTTTTAGGCTCAAGTTTTCCCAGGGATCTTCTGTCAAGAGGAAACACAGTTAAGATCCAGGCAAGTAAGTGGTCCGTGAGCGCTGAGTAGCATTGGCTCTGGCTTAACTATGGGATGGAGGGAAAAATGTGGGTGGGCAAGGCCTGACTATCCTCAACTGCCCTTGCTGCCCAAGAAAGCAGGGTGGCAGGGAGAGCAGGAGCCCAGGGTCAAGTGGGCGTTTGGGTCTCTGCTAACCTCAGTTGGCCTCCCCACCTACAAAATAGCAGCATCGGTTTCTCCCGACTACGAAGAAGAAAATGGACAGTGGGCTTTGCAGCCAGTAGGTTAAAGTCTTGACAAGTAGGAATTTCCTTCCCTTTGCGGGTTAGAATAACCCGCTACCCCCTCCACTCTCGCCCGTGGACACCCTTCTGCACGTCAGCTCTGACTGGGGACCTCGTGGGAGGATTCCAGAGTTGTGAGGACTGAACCCGTGGAAGGTTGTTGGCCTCACTGCAGCCTTAGGCAGAGGAAGTTCCCCAGGGACAGTCTGGATCCAGGATCCAGAGTGAGTGTGGGCTGTTTCACACTGAGTTGGGTAGCTGGGGGGTGTGGAGACCCTTCCACCATTGCTAGACTTCCTTCTCCTAGCAGATGGCGCTGCCTTTCTCTTCTCTGTTCCCTGGGGCTTGGTCCTCTGTAACCGAAGTCATCCATTAGGACAACGATTCACTGCCATTGTGTGTGTGTGGAAGTCTATCCTGTCCCTTTCCAATTTCCTGGCAAAAACGACGCATTAGGCAGGCCCACCTCTCAGCTACAGAGACTGTTATTAGTTTGTTCTTTAGGGTTTGGTTTTTGTTTTTTCATAAACCGTTTTCTTCACTGTTTTCTTCCTCAGACCAGTGTATGGGGCTAAGTGCAACTGAACCCCTATTGCTTCCGAAGAGCCTAGAATTCTGACTCCTACTGCTCTGCTTGCGCTGTTGACCTGTGACTGACGAGTTTAGTTCGACTGCAGTCAGAGCTGAATTTCTCCACAAAACGGCTCAGATCCCCAGACCTGGCTGTTGAGGCTCGCCATTGTCTTAAAGGTGGCAGGGAGGCCCCGTGCTTCTTCCCGAGCAAGAGCATGTGTCTGCAGGCTTCTGGAATGTAGACATGGCTGGTGCAACAGGCTGTTGCTAGGGCCTGAGGTGTGGCCTGTCCAGCGCCCGGCCTGCAGAGGACCTGGGGCTGGCCGGCCCTTGCCCCGAGCTAGGGAGAGGGGGCCTTTCACAGAGAGAAGCAGACACCCACAGGCAGCCTGGCGCAGACTCCAAGAGTCCCTGCCTCTGTGCACTCTCTCACCACCTAGTGTGGGGAATCCTTTCTCAACATAGGTAGTTTTTTCTTATTTGTTTACATTTTTGTTTCGTAGGTTGTGTCCTCCAGACCCTCCTTGTGGAAGGCCCAAAAGGAGTAAGCCTGCACCTTTTACCAGCTTGCTCTGCTCTGGCTGGACAGGCACCGTCACCTTTTGGCTCTCCAGGCAGGCCTTGGCATTTCTTTTTATCAGGCTTGCTGGGCAGACTTGCAGCCAAAAGAGCCTCCTCCACCCTGCCCTGTGGATTCCTGAGGCCGCAGCCTCTACCTTCCCCGGGCACCTGAGGATAGAAGGAGGCTCATCCCTCCAACACCCCACCCCCAGCGCCCACCATAAGCCATGTCCTCTTTAGACCCCACCATGGAGGCCGCATATTACAGCTTGGCCCCAAGTGGCTGGTGGTGGAGGTTTTGTGCAAACAGGACAATTTCCTGAGATGGCAAAGCCTGTCCTGAGCAGGAAGCATGTGGGAGCCTGGCAGGTTATGGTTCCCAGGGCAGAGTAAGCACCTGGCCCCATCTGTTCCAGGAGGGAAAAGAACACTCCTTCCTTGCAGGGCCCCTTGAGCTGGAGAAGAGAGTGGGCTCTGAAGGGGCTGAGCCCCCTGGCACCCTTGCTAAGGTACCATCCTATCACCTGGCCGCACGTGTGCCTCACTGTGCATGGCAGCCTTGGGAGGTGGGAATGCTCTCAGCTCTCAGCAGCCCCTGCCCAGCCCTCAGGCCCCACGAGCTGTGAGCTGCCCACATCAGCCCCTGGGAACTCCAGGTGAGGGGGTCTGAGTAAACTGCTGCTTAAGTCCCAGATGGCACAGGGCCGGAAGGGGCCTTGGAGATCATTTCATCTCAGACCTTCATTCCACAGACCAGGTAGCCAGGGCCAGGTGGAGGGAAAGGACACACCTTTCTCGGGGCGGAACAAGCAGCCAGGTCCTGGGCCTCCTGCCTCGTTCAAGAGGAGACAGGGCCAAGGCCTGGGAGATGTGAGAGTTGGGGCACCCTGTCCAGCGTCCAGGTCGGAGCTGTCGCATGGTAATATGATGTGAACCCCAAATGCGAGCCACAGCTGCAATTTCAGATTTTCTAGGAGCCACATTCAGAAAGTCCAAGGAAGCAGGTGAAATTAATTTTTAGAATATATTTTAACTCAACATGTCCAAGCTGTCATTTCAATGTGTAATCAATATAAAAAATGCTTAAGATTCACATTCTTTTTCCTTCGACATCTTTGAGGTGAGGTGTGAATTTACACATCCAGCCCACCTCAGTTCAGACCCCCGCATTTCAGGTGCTCGGGAGCCACGTGTGGGACAGCGCCAATCTCGATTGAGGCCGTTAGTCCCTCCCGGCCCAAACGAGCCACTCTTTTCCTCCTCACATATTTAAAACCTGACATCTTTCTAGATGTTTCTCCAGAGGGTGAGAGTCCAGAGATGAATGCAAAGATAGCTGAGCCTCTTCCTTTGTCCCTGCCCTTCTGTGTCTGGTTTCTGTCATCTGAGCGAGAGTCTCCCGCGGTGGCAAGCTGCTCGGAGCCTGGGGGCTCCCGCCTGCCGCCCGCCGCCCTTATCTGGGGAGCTGGGGTCTGATTTGATTCAGCCTTAGACAGTCATGCCAGGAGTTCAGCTCTTGTATTTCTTCCAGCAGATCAATTAGCCCTTAATCGCTGGGGCGTGTGAGGGCCCCCTGTGGTGCTCATTTATTCCAGGAGGGCCTCTGCCTTTTGCCACCTCCCCCCTGCCTGGCAGCCGCAGCCCCCTCCCTGAGCCCCTGCCTCAGTGTCGTCACCTTCCGGGGGGGCCTGTGGCTCCTGGGGAGGTGGGGGGCAGTGGGCTGAGGGCTACCGGTGCCCATCTCGCTGCTCCTGGGGCGCCCCCAGCACCTGCCCGACCTGGGAGGTGAAGAAAGCTGTGCTGTGCGAGGTGACAGGCCATGGGGAGGGCTGGCTCTGCCTCGTGTCATTTAAACAGAGAGCCCCTTTCTGAGAACAGTCGATGGCAGGCGTGCTGCTGGTGGCCAGAAGAAAATTGTCACCCAGAAATAAAGTGGAGAGGGGCTGGGGACAGAGGCTGAGTGGCCTCCTCGCGCTGGCCTTCCGTCTCGGCTCCATCTCACTAATCACCACCCGGGAGCAGAGGACACGAGGAACACCAGCCGGCCACTTGATTTCCCCGTTTCTGCTTTTCAGTCAAGGCTTCCTGCTGCCCTCCCCGTCCCCTCTGCCACTGCCAGACCCCCTTCCTCTGGGAAGGGGTACCCCTGGGTCCCCTTGTCCAGGAGATGCAGCCTGGTGGCTCGGGCCTTTCTGTCCCACTGGGGGTGAGTGGCCATCTCAGGCCTCGGTCCTGATCTCCCCAGCCTGCCAGGACTGTCCCAGTGCCCCGAACCCCACAGGTCCCGATCCCTTCCCCGGCTCCCCCTAAAACACTTCTTCCACCCAAACTGCTTGGTTTTCAGAAATGATGTGTGGGGGTGGACACGGAGCTGTGGATGGAGCTTCTTGAGCTGAGACATGGAACAAGGGCCTGAAAAGGGAGGTGGGGCCCACGTACCCGGCTCTGGCAGTCCCTGGGGGTCATCACAGAAGGAGGCAGCTGCGGAGCTGACCCCCTTGGTGCTCAGCGTGAAGACACGCCTGGCGATCTGGCTCCTACTAGCCCTGCAGGGGCCATTTCTGGGGGTGGGGGTTGAGGGGAGGAGGTAGGACGGGGGTTCTGAGGGGGCCAGTTGGACCCTGGGCTCAGCAGCTACTGGAGGCAGACACTGGTGGTGCCCGGGGGTGGGAGCTGAGGGGTCCCCCTCAGAGCTGGTCTGAGTGTCCCAGCAGTGTGTGTCCTCCTGCCCCTGGCTCCAGGGCCACACACTACGGAGATGACACCAAGCCTGGAGGAAGGCATTGGGGGGCAAGACTGCTGGGGCACACTCTGGGGAGCCTGGCTAGGGGTGGCGATGGGCTCATCCTCTAAAACACCCCTGAGCTGGGTGTTGTGGAGTGAATGTCCGTGGCTGCCCTGGCGTGTTGGCAGGGAGCACGGAGCAGACACCTGGGGGCCCTGGCAGCGAGCAATGAGCAGGGCCTCCCACCCAGGGCTGGCAAAGAGCAGCCCCACCTCCGTCTGGGGTGTGGGGAGGCCTGATAGCGGGGCCTCCCTGTGTTGGCTGCAGGTGGTAACCCTGCGTCCCGGCTCTGCAGCTCGGGCCTCACTGGGCCTCGCTGGTCTGCATGCACTGTGCATGCGTGCAACTGTCTGTCGGTCTGTCCGTCCCTCCTGGGCTGGCTATTTTCCTATCTGGGTGTGATCTCTGCGGAGCTCTCTGGGTGTGGGGTGTAACAAGTCTGAACCTCCTCTGGGAGCCAGGCGGGCTCGGCCGCCCCGCCCTCTGGGCTGGGCCCTTTCCTCCCAAACTGGTTGTGCTGGAGCGGGCGGAGCGCAGGGTGTGGGTGCAGACACGGCAGCCTCTGGCTCAGCTGCCCGCTCCCCTCACCTGCAGGGAGGTGCCTCCCAGAAACTGCCTTTCCCGGGTGCCCGGCCGCCCCACCTCACCAGAGCCCACCGACCGGCCAGCCCAGCCCAGCCCAGCTCGGCGCCTGAGTCCACGACCATGTTCAAGGGGCTGAGCAAAGGCTCGCAGGGGAAGGGGTCCCCCAAAGGCTCCCCCAGCAAGCACAGCCGGTGAGTGGGACCAAGAAGGGGCGGGGGGTGCAGCTGGGGTGGGGGGTTGGTGCCTGGCCCCGTGCTGCAGCCCCTGGAGGTGGCAGCTGGCGCCCAGGACCAGCCCAGAGCTGGCATTTGCACCCTGAGGCCAAAGGGCCCCGGGGCGGGCTCTGTCCTCGGTCCCGGAGCTGCCCGGGCTGGGCAGGAGGCAGGGAGGACCAGGGCCGCCCCGCTTTCTCGGGGGCGCCTGGGCCGGCGGGGTTGGGGCTGCCGTGCAGGAGGAGGTGCTGGGCGGGGCCCCGCAGGCACCCTCCTCTGCCCGAGGGGCTGGGAGACCACAGGCCTGGCTCCCCCTCCCCAGCACCGCCCCTACGCTCAGCCGGGGCTGGGAGATGACCCCTGGGGTTGGTGCAGGGTGGGCAGAGGGGCCGAGGCCAGAGAAGCTGAGCAGTGGGTGGGTGGGGGTGCCTGAGTGCAGGGGCTTTGCTGCCCTCCCCTCCAGGCTGCAGCTTCCGAACCCAGATAGTTCTCAGCTCAGATGTGGAGAGTTTTGTTAAAGAGTCGGGGTGATCGCTTTACCGTGTGGATGTGGGGAGGGGGCCACTGTGGGGCAGAGGGGGTTGGGGAGCCTGTGGCCTCCCATCCTTAGAGGGACCCCTCTGGGCAGCTCCACGAGTCAGAGCCCCCCAGTTGGCCTGGAAGACTTGGCGGGCGTCGGTCCCCTCTTCAGGGTGGAGGCAGCCGCTTGCCTGGGTTCCTGGGTGCCAAGATGTGAGCAGAGATGAAAGCTGGAGCGGAGGTGGGGGCCAGAGTACCCATTACCCCGATAGGGATCAGGACGACGGCGCCGGGGCGGGCTCGGGCAGACGGGAAAGGCGTCGGCTAACACTCTCGCTGGAGTGACCTGTCCCCCTGGGGCTCCTGAGCCCTGCCCTGGGTGGACCTGAGCACGGGCGCCAGGCTCCACCCCACCCCCAGCTGCGGCTCCCCAAAAAGGACCCATCATTCCCTTCCTGCACAGTTCATTCATCCAGCAGATATTTACTGAGCACCTACTGGGTGCAGGACTGCTCCAGGCACTGGGGATGCCACAGTCAGCAGAACCGACAAGCCCCACCTTCCAGGCACTCACATCCCCGTGTGATAACGGCCAAGGCTTACTGGGCCCAGGCTCTGTGCTGGGCGCTTCCAATGGATTCAGTCCTAACACAATAGCCCCGTGAGGGAGGTATGATTAGGAAAGCCCCACTTTACAAGCAAGGAACTTGAGGCACAGAGAAGTTGAGTAACTTGCCCAAGGTCACACAGCAGTGGGGAGGGAGAAGGATCGATCTGAGCTTGTCTGGCCATGGGTCTTCCAGATGGCTGTGTCTTTGCAGGGACTACTCCTCTGCCTGGGGGGCCCAGCTTTTGGCCCCTGGTTCAAGGCCCGGCTCAGTGAGGCCCCCCACCCCACCCCCGGAGAGGTCTGGAGACCACAGGGAAGGGCTTGACGGTTCGGGCTACTCTGCCTCTTGTTGAGTCTGCCCTGAGCCACATCGCAGCACATAGCAGGGGCTCAGTAGAGGCTGCAGAACAAATGCCTGGAAAGTTCCCTGAGGACGCTGTCAGGTTTGCTCTGTGACCTGGAGCAAGTCACATCCCACTCTAGGCTTTGGACCCAGAATCTGGAAACTGTTGGGGTGCACCAGCTATCTCCTGGTTCCCCCTACCCCACTCCAGCATCATGTGGCTTCTCCAGATGGCACCTAAAGCCTGGGCACACGCAAAGCCATGGGGAGCAGGCAGGGCTGGGAGAGTACTCGAGTATGGGAGGGTGCTCTCCTGACCCCCCAGGAGCCCACTGCCCCTCCCCCAAGGCCCAGCTGCACTCCTGTTAGAGGCTGAGCCAGGGGTCCCCTCATTTCCTGGGCCGCCGGCCCACCCACCTGAGGGAGTGGACAGAGAGCTGGGTGGGTCTGAGCTCATCTCCAGGACAGCTGGCTGAGGCTGGGGTGCCCTGGGCTCCACCTGCTTCATGGCACCCCATAAAGCAGAAACCCTCTTTGCTGGACCCTCATGCTGAGAACAGGGTGGACAGGGTGGGATCCCAGGACCTGGGATCTCAGAGGGAGCACAGAGCTCCCCAGGTCACGGGCCCCCCCTCCCAGGCAGTGAGCCTGGCTGTTGGCAGGTGGGGGGAATGGGCCTCCACGTGGGAGGGTAGACCTTTGCCCTCAGGAAACAGGGGGGCCTTTTCTAGCCACAGTGCTGTCTGTCCAACTCCCTCCAGGGCCACCACCCAGGAGCTGGCCCTGCTCATCTCCCGCATGCAAGCCAACGCCGACCAAGTGGAGAGAGACATCCTGGAGACCCAGAAGAGGCTGCAACAGGCGAGGCCTGGGGAGCAGATGGGGGCACGGGTGGCACGAGGTGGGGGTGGGGGACAGTGTCCTGCCAGATGATCCCTGGGGGTGCACTTCACCTTATCTCTTTTGCACACCCATTGCCGATGGTATAGGTGGGACCCCCGCCCTCACCAACCCCCACACCACAGTGCTCCCCAAACACCACAGTAGCAGAGGGGGGCTCCACCTCTCTTCTCTGTTGGACTTCCAACTTTGGGGTTCAAAAGGGCTCGGGGAGGGGGCCCAGGCTTCCCTCCTGTCCTCGGTGCCTCCCCCTCGCCCCCTGCCTGCTGCGGGGTCCACCAGGAAGGGGTTCGGGCCTGCAGGGACAGCAGCGCGGATGCGGGGCGCTGGGCCCTGACGGGCCACGCCCCCGGCCACGCCCCGGCCACGCCCACAGGACCTGCAGAACCGCGAGCGCAGCCAGCAGCTGCAGCACCAGCGCGAGACGGGCCGCAGCCTGAAGGAGGCCGAGACGCTGCTCAAGGACCTCTTCCTGGACGTGGACAAGGCCCAGCGGCTCCAGCACCCGCAGGCCGCGGAGATCGAGAAGGAGTGAGTGGGGCGGGGCCGGGGACCGGGGCTGGAGGACGGGGGGAGACCCGAGGGAGACCCCAGCCCAGCGCCGACGCCCGCCTCCCTGGCAGCATCAAGCAGCTGCACGAGCGGGTGACCCAGGAGTGTGCCGAGTACCGCGCCCTGTACGAGAAGATGGTGCTGCCGCCCGACGTGGCTCCCAGAGTGGACTGGGCCCGCGTGCTGGAGCAGAAGCAGGTCAGAGCTGCCCCGGGCCCCCGACCCCCTGAGACGCCCTTGAGGAGCTCAAAGTCATGCCCCAGCAGCAACCTGCATCTCATCGGGAGCCTGACCACACACCTGGGCCTGTGGATGGTCTGGGGGGTCAGGGAAGAGAGAGAGCAGAGGAGATGGTGTGTTCAGGGAGGGCTTCCTGTAGGAGGAGGCATGTGGAGGCAGCTCAGGTTGGTAGGGGCTTTGGTTGACTCCGGGTGCAGTGTTGAAGAGAAGACACTCATGAAAGGAGGTGCAAAGACTCCTTCCTGCTGGGAGAACGTCTGGGGTGCACTGGGGCTTTTCTGGGCAGGTAAACAGAGCGGGTCACAAGGCACCCTGAACTTTGGGTAGTGCCTCAACAGAAGGGGTGCGGTGATGACAAGGAAGGGACGGGGTTGGGGATGGTTGGAGCAGGCAGACTCAGGGTCCTGGAGCCTGGCTGGAGGGGCCCAGGCAGGAGGCAGGGCAGGGGCAGGGGGACATTTCCGAGGCTGAGCCCCCTGTCCTGGGGACCAGTGGGGTTCAGGGAGCAGTCAGGGTGACCTCAAAGCCCTGGCCTGGCCCACAGAGGAACGGCACAGCCCCCAGGACGGTGCAGGCCCCTCGCCCACCCTCTGCCCACCCTCTGCCCAGTGGGAACATGGAGGGGCATGGGGGGTGCCATGGGCAGGGCTGACGGCCGGCTCTTCTGCAGAAGCAGGTCTGCGCGGGGCAGTACGGGCCGGGCATGGCGGAGCTGGAGCAGCAGATCGCAGAACACAACATCCTGCAGAAGGAGATCGAGGCCTACGGGCAGCAGCTGTGGGGTCTCATCGGGCCGGTGGGAACCCCAGCCCCACTTCTGGCTGCCCCTGCCTTAGTTTCCCAAGACTGCTGTCACCAAGCACCACAGACCAGGGTGGGGTGGGGGTGGAGGCTTAAACAATAGAAAGTATTGCTACAGTCCTGGAGGCCAGAGGTCCAGGATCGGGGTGTTGGCTGAGCCACCCCCTTATCCCATCCCAGCCACTCCCCTGGCCTGTGGCCTGGCTCAGTCTCTGCCTCCGCCCCTTGCGGTCTGTCCTTCTGTGTCCCAATTTCCTCTGCTTATAGGGACGCCAGTTGCATGGGATTAGGGCCCCACCCTGCTGCAGCGTGGCCTCCCCTCCACTGATCACATCTTCCAGGTCCTGTTTACAAATAGATTCACGCTCAAAGGCCCGGGGGTTAGGATAGGAGTTGGTCTTTTGAGGGGACATGATTCCATTTATAACATCCCCTCAGTCCCATTAGAGCTCCCCACCCACTGGGGTGAGGAGGGGGCCACTGTCACCCTGGGGGTGTGTGGAGGGGTTCCCTGCACCCTGTCTCTCACCGAGCCCGTGTTCTCTCCCCCTTGGTTGAGCAGGACACGGCCACCATCAGGAGCCAATACCGAGACCTGCTGGTGAGCAGGAGGAGGGTGGGGGGCTGTGGCTGGGCTGCCCTGGGAGTGGAGGGCTGCTCCTGGCTGCTGCCTGGACCCCCCGGGGGTGAGGGTCGCTGGGCCGGGGCTGACGGTGCCTCCTGCTCTCTCGGCCCTGCGGCTGGTCGCGGGCACAGAAGGCGGCATCGTGGCGCGGGCAGAGCCTGGGCAGCCTCTACACGCACCTGCAGGGCTGCACGCGCCAGCTGGGCCTCCTGGCCGAGCAGCAGCGCCGCATCCTGCAGCAGGACTGGAGCGACCTCCTGGCGGACCCCGCGGGTGTGCGGCGGGAGTGCGAGGTCAGGGCGGGCTGGGCTGGGCAGGGAGAGAGGGGCCCCCCGGCCTCGCCCGCGCCCCTCACCCTGCCGCCCCTCCACCACGCCCCCAGCACTTCAAGGAGTGCGAGCTGCTGGGCCAGGAGCAGTGTGTGAACCAGCTGGAGGACGACGGGGAGCGCATGGTGCAGCTCGGGCACCCGGCCCTGGGGCCCATCCAGGTGCGAGGCTCAGGGGCGGGGAGAGGGGCGGGCAGGAGAAAGATAGCCCGGGACGAGTGCTGATGGCTGGACGGGTGGTCCGAATCCCCTGCCACTGTCCCCAGGTCCACCAGGAGGCCCTCAAGATGGAGTGGCAGAACTTTCTGAACCTGTGCATCTGCCAGGAGAGCCAGCTGCAGCACGTGGAGGCCTACAGGCAGGTGAGCGGGCTGGGGGGGCCGGGCCGGAAAAACGGGGCGCCGGGGGGATGCACCAGACACAGTGTCAGCGGGGCAGGGCTCCGTGTAGATCGAAAGGAGCCGGCCCGAGGGAAAGGACCTTGTGGGTGAATCCCTGCGTGGGGCCCTGTCTCCCCCAGGGCGATGGACACTGGCTCTTGGAGTGAAAAGAATCCTCCCTTCTCCACGCATAAAGGTGTACGAAACAGGACTGAACAGCTGTGCAGTGTAACTGGGATAGTGAAATTTCATGGGAGGAGGGGAGTAAGCAAGGAAGTGTCTACAGAGACTGCTTAGGGGAAATCACGAGGAAAGGGTTGAGAAACACGGGTATAGAACCAGGATTTTTCTTTCTGTTTTCTTTTTTACAAGTTTCTGCCCAAAATGGTTCATAAGTTTTTGAGAGACAAAAGCCAAGGTGTTTTCCTTCTTTCCCGGTGTTGTTTAAGGGCATCTCCCCTAGACCCACGATACCCTGACCACACTCTTGGACATGATGCCATAATCTCACCCCACTGTGGGATTTTCTGTAAAGCACATTTCCAGCTTCCACACTGAGGCTGGGACAGGGGCAGCCCACACAGCCCCCCTTTGTCACCTGCCCGGTCCCAGCAAGGACACTCCAGGGACCGGAGCCGGGCCTCACCCGCAGACGGAAAACCCAAAGTGCTTTAGGAACCTTCAACAAACTCAGTTCAGTGAACCAAGAATGCCCTGTTTCCAGAGCATTCCGGTTAAAATAGTTCCCACTGCCTGGGTAGAAAGGTCACATAGGGGAAGGTGGCCTGGCTTGGGGTTACCTGGTTTACCTGGTTTGGGTTTAACCAGCTTGGGCTTGCCAGTTTGGGCTCACCTGGTTTGGGCTCACCTGGCTTGGATTTTGCCAGTTTGGGTTTACCTGGTTTAGTTTTACCTGGTTTGGGATTCCCTGGTTTCAGTTTACCTAGTTTGAGTTTACCTGGTATGGGTTTAACCAGTGTGGGCTTGCCGCTTTGGGCTCACCTGGTTTGGGTTTAACTGCTTAGCAGGGTGGGAGGCGGCAGGTTGCCTTGGGCTTTGCCCTTGACCACCAGTGACCTCAGTTCCAGGAAGAGGCCGACTCGGTCAGCCAGACCCTGGCGAAGCTCAACTCCAGCCTAGACGCCAAGTACAGCCCTGCGCCCGGGGGCCCCCTGGGGACCTCCACAGAGCTGCTGCAACAGCTGGAGGTGACACACCCCCCCCCACTGCATCCCACTCCTGGGCATCGGCTGCCCATCATCTCGGTCTCACCTCACCCTGCCCTGAGCCCCAGCCCGTGGAGCAAGAAAAGGGGGTCTACCCCACCTCACCCCGGGAAGGGGCTCCTTTGATCTTGCTGACCTACAGACCCTGCCTCCATGAAGTGGGGGGTATGAGGCCGCCTTGAGCGGAACCTGGGCTGAAGCCCCCCTGCCTGGCCCCAGCAGGTGGAGGAGAAGCAGCTGGCCATGGCCGAGAGGACCGTCGGGGACCTGCAGCGGTGGGCACAGGAGGTGGCACCCCTGCCGCTGCGCAGGACCCCGCCCCAGCAGCCCCTGCAAGTGGACAGCCTCTGCGACTGGGACACGGGAGATGTACAGGCTGCAGCCCCCACCCTGCCCTTCCTTGGAGCCCACCTTGCCCTGCCCCTGACCTGTCCCCATCCTGGGACCCCTCCCCACCCCTGCCCCAGGTGCTGTCCTGTCCCGTCCCTGCCCCCAGACCCCACCCCCCGTCTGAGCCTTGGCGCCTTCCCCAGCCTGCCCTACCCTCGCCCCTGCACCCTGTGGCCTGACCCTTGACCTCTCCTTCTGTCCCGCCCCCAGGTGCAGCTGCTGCAGGGGGAGCGGTACAGGCTCATGGACAATAGTGACCCACACACCTGGGTCGTGCAGGGCCCTGGCGGGGAGACCAAGCGAGCCCCGGCCGCCTGCCTCTGCATCCCAGCCCCAGACCCTGACACCATGGCCAGGGCCTCCAGGTGGGCTGCCCGGCCACCCCCCGAGGGTTCCCGAAGTGATGCTCAGGGAAGGAGGCAGGCTGAGGGCCCAGAGCAGGCCCTGCGGAGTCTGAGGCCACCCCCTGGCAGACCCCTGTCCAGATGCCGTGACTGCTGGGGCTGGAGAGGGCGAGCAGAGACAACCACCTTTCTTTGACCCTCTCCTCCTTCCAGGCTGGCCTCGGAGTTGCAGGCCCTGAAGCAGAAATTGGCCACGGTCCAGAGCCGCCTGAAGGCCAGTTCTGTGGAGACCATCCAGCTCGGCCAGCAGGGTAGCAAGGGCTGGCCGGGGAGAGGGAGTGGGGGGCACTGAGATGAAGGGGGTATCTGGCCACTGCCGGGGGCTGCAGTGGGCAAGGAGTGGCCCTGGGTTAGGGGGTCTGCTCTAGGGAGGCCACCTCTGGACAGCAAGGGCCTGGGGCTGTCCCTCCCCTGTTGGGCCATGTCCACCCCCTCCTGCCCCCGCCCCCCACAGGACCTTCTGTGGCCATCCAGGGAAGGGCCCGTCAAGCAGGCATGAGGCAGGCCCCAGACCCTCACCCTACCCTGTGCCCCCAGCTCCAGCCAGCTCAGCCCCAGCCGACCCCCAGGCCCAGAAGCTCCTGACACAGATGACCCGGCTGGGCAGTGACCTGGTGCAGGTGGAGAGGCAGGTGCTGGCGTGGGCCCGGGCCCCACTGAGTCGCACCGCGCCCCTGGAGGACCTGGAGGGCCGCATCCATAGCCACGAGGTGGGTGGGCAGCCCGGCCAGCCCTGCTGGGATAAACGACCCTGTCTGCAAGGTGCACACACTCCAGGGGGAGAAAAGGCAAGGGCAGCAGCCGCTGGGGCCTGAGGTGGAGGAGGAGGTTTGGGAGTCCAGGGTTCAGACAAGCTGGGGTCCCGTGCTGGCTCCCCCACTGAGCAGCTGTGTGACCTTGGGCAAGTCACTTAACCTCTCTGGGCCTCCATCTTCTCATGTCTGAACAGATGTGCTAATTCTCAGCTCACTTGTACCGAGGATGAAATTGAACTACCTTTCAGGGAGGTCTCTCTAGAGCTGGGGCCCGGAGAAAAGGCCCCACCGGGGACTCGTTCTGCTGGGGGTTCTGAGAGCAGCGGGGAAGCCCCGAGCATCTCGGGGGGGTTTCTCCTGGCTCCGGGGAGGAAAGCCTCCCTGAAGAAGCTGTAGCCTTGCGCAAACATCATTGCAAGAGAGCAAGTTTTCTGCAAAGTGGACCCAGCGCTCCTGGCGGCTGAAGGGGAAAGCCACCCCTTCCCCACACTCGGGGGTAGCAGTTTGGGTTAAATCCTTCCAAACAGGTTTCTATTCAAATACACTGTTTACATTTGGTTTTTAAAACATTTGAATCGTGTTGTTCACATTATTGTGCAATTTGTCGTTTCCACTCCACGAGGGCTGTAGATATGAGGAGTGGTCAGGAGATGGCAGCCCAGCTCAGGGAGAGCACTGGGCCAGGGTGGGCCTGGTTGCCCCAGGTGGAAAGGGATGAACAGAAGGTCTGGAAGGTTCCAGGAGGTGCCCTGAGATGGAGACCAGCAGGCAGCGCGGCTCCGAGGGTGTGCTCTGGAGAGACCGCTGTGGAGGGCAGGGGGAGGCAGAGCCAGTGGCAGGGTGTGCGTGTGTGTGTGTGTGTGCACACGTGTGTGCGTGTGTGCTGTGCTGAGATGCAGCCCTCTGCCCACTGATGGGAAGTTCTGAGCAGGGCAAAGGGGCTGTGCAAGTTGCCCCTAGGGCATGGTGGCTCTCTTCAGCCCAGGCGACCCCCAAAGAGGGCTGGCAGCCAAGGGCTGTCTCCAGCAGCTGGGGAAATAGCTCTTTGGGTCCTGAAGCCACATCAGGGGTGTTGAGCGGCCACGAGAAGCCCAGTTTGTCTGAAAAGTAGGCAGTGCCTGGCAGAGAATCGGTACTGAATGCCAATGGATAGAGAGGTGGATGGATGGAGTGGAAGGATGAACGATAAAGGAATGAATGTAACAACCCCAAGTAGGAGGGGCCAGGGCTGTGGCCGCCTGGTCCTGGAGGGAGAGGCGGGGCCCTGGTGTTTTGTGAACAGGACTGTGGCACTGTGACGCAGGACGCAACTGTTTGCCTGGCAGTGCTAAGCTCCAGACATGCAGGAGTTCATTTCACCCTCCCATCAACCCATTCCGTAGATGAAGAGACTGAGGGTCAGAGAGGTTGACCTGCCCAAGGTCATCCACAGGGTAACTAGTGGGATCTGGGCCCTGAGTATCCTTTTCTGCCTTGCGGGCACCGAGGAAGTTTGTCCAGGCAGGAAGGCTGGACCAGGGGCCACTCACCTGCCCAGGGTGGAGATGCCTGACCCCGGCCGCCCCTCCTCAGGGCACAGCCCAGCGCCTGCAGAGCCTGGGAGCTGAGAAGGAGGCGGCCCAGCGGGAGTGTGAGGCGTTTCTGTCAGTGCAGCCCACGGGTGCTGCCGCCCTGCAGCTGCCTGTGACCCTCAACAACGTCAAGAACAAGTACAGCGAAGTGCAGCTGCTGTGCAACCTCTACGCTGAGAAGTGAGTGTCCTGCAGGGGACCCCACCAGGCAGGGCAGCGGGGGTGTGGCCCGGGGGTGTCTGACCGTCGGCCTCCTCCGTGGCAGAGCCAAGGCTGCCCTGGGCCTGGAGAGGCAGATCCAGGACGCGGACAGGGTCCTCCAAGGCTTTGAGTCCCACCTGGCCCAGGAGGCTCCCCTCCCCGCGGGCCCAGGGACGCTGCAGGAGCGGGTCGGCGAGCTGCAGGTGAGGGGCAGGCTGGCCTGACTGAGCATCCGGGGGGTGGGCGAGGGTGGACATGGTGTGTCCCCAAGCCCCGAGGTGCATTGCAGCTGTGTCCCCCACCCAGCGCCAGCGGAGGGAGCTGCTGGAGCAGCAGGCCTGTGTGCTGCGGCTGCACCGCGAGCTGAAGGCTGCCGAGCACGCGTGCAGGGCACTGCACAACAACTGCCACGAGTTCTGCCAGGACCTGCCGTGGCAGCAGCACCGGGTGCGGGCGCTCACCGACCGCTACCACGCCGTGGGTGACCAACTGGACCTGCGGTGAGTGGCCAGGCCATGGGGCCTGGGACCTGCCCCCACGGTGCCACTGCTGTGGGACCTGGAGCTGGCGACTCACCCTCTCTAAGGCTCAGCTAACTCACCTCTAAGGTGGGATGTCAACAGTGCCTTCCTCCCGGGGTGGGCCTGGCAGAGGCTGTCAGGTCCACATCTGAGCCCAGGTGCAGGTGGGGAGCAGCAGGGCCGGCCACTTAGGCCTCTGCACCTGTCCCAGAACGGGAGCCTCCCACCAGCCTCCTCCCTGTGCTGCCCACCTGTCCCCAGAGGGCAGCGCTCACCCCTGCCCCTGGCGTCACCCTCCTGCAGGGAGAAGATTGTGCAGGATGCCGGCCTCACCTACCAGCAGTTCAAAAACTGCAGGGACAACCTGAGCTCCTGGCTGGAGCACCTGCCCCGCAACCAGGTGCAGCCCAGCGACGGGCCCAGCCAGATGGCCTACAAGCTGCAGGTGCAGAAGGTGAGGGGCTGGGGGCTGCCAGCTGCCTGGGGCCAGCACAGGCCCCTGTCTGGAGCTGGGGGTTCACGCCCCCATACAGTTTCCCGGCCACCTCTGGCACGGGGCAGGGGCCTGCGTGCGTGTGTGCGGGTGACCCTCCCCAGTGGCCCAGGCTCAGGGGTGCAGAAGGGACCTGGACGCTCAGACCATGAGGCCATCCCCCCAACCCCATGAAATGCTCCGCTTGGCACCCAACCCATCTGCGTCTGGTCTGGGGTGGGCCTGGGCTTTGTCTCAGGCTGTGGGGCTCCTGGGCTCAAACGGGGGGTGGAGGCAGGGCCCCAGACCTTGGGCGACTCAGGCTGGTGGGGGGGCCGCTGTGTCACAGGCCCTGACGTGGACACGCACGTGGACGGAGGAGCCCAGAGGGCAGCGGGAGCCCCTGCTGGGTGTGGCCTGGGGTCAGGGAAAGTGGTCTAGGGGAGCCACACCTCAGCCGAGAGCTGTGGGCGAACAGGGCAGCCCCTTGGAGAGGGGACGTCCCGAGCGGACGGCACAGTGGCCCCAGGAGAGGACGGTGCCGCGGGATGGGGGTGCCTGGGCCAGGGTGAGCAGTGAGGAGGTGACGGCACAGGCCCTGGCAGGCTGTGCCCCAGGGGCACCGGGGGCTGCCGGGGAGGGGGCACCTTCAGATTGTGTTTAAAAAGCTCGCTGTCGCTGCCGAGGGGGGCTCCCTACCAAAGACAGGGACACCAATGGTGAGCCGGGAACGACATCTCAGGGGCCGGAAAGCGGTGGGTGGACTTGGGAGACAGAGGGCGGCAGTGGCCAGGCCTGGGGAGCACAGAGGTCCCACAGGGGCCCCAGGTTCTGTCTGGGATACCCGAGAATGGGGGTGCCCCTCACCAACATCATGCTCAATTTGGGGAGGAGACAGGAAGTCAGCGGGGCTCAGGCTGAGCGTGGTCTGTGGGGAGCCAAGGGGAGAGGGGAGTTGGGTGTATGGAGGGGGTGCGGGCCGGGGGTCCCCAAGGGGAAGCTGAGAGTGGGGAGATGCACCCTGGGGCTGAGGGAGGATGAGAGCACCTGGGGAAGGGGGTGAACCTCAGGAAGAGGCCGGGACAGAGAATCGCCAGGGAGCTTTGGAAACATCCCCTGCCGACTCCGGGCCAGATCAATTAAGTCGGAATTGCTGGGGTCAGAGCTCCGTTTTTTGTTGTTGTCGTTTTTTAAAGTTCTCTAAGGGATATAAGGGGCAGCCAGGGCAGCATCAGCATCAGCTGGGAACTAGTGAGAGATGCAGATTCTCAGGCCCTACCCAGGCCTACTGCATCAGAAATTCTGGGAGACATGGTGGGCAAGCTGTCTGTGTATGTGTGTTTAGATTTCATTGTGTGTATATATATATATATATACAGCCTAAAATTTCCCCTCAGTCATGTTAATTACACTCACCCCCAAAACTTGTCTTTTAACGAACCCTCCGGTGATTCTGGAGAACCTCTGCTAGCACAGAATTCTGAGGTGCAGTAGGCAGAAGAAAGGGACTCTGGCCAGGAGAGGAAGGGGGAGCCCCCGGAGAGAACATCACGGAAAGGAGGGACCCCCGCCCCCCAGGTCTCGGGACAGCCCCTCCTGGCCCGGGGCGTGCCGGCGGCCTCTGCTCCGGGAGGCACCCACAGGGGGTTGGGGTGAGTGGCATTTCCTGAGCCCCCCACTCCTGCTTCTTCCCTGGCAGAGGCTGACGCAGGAGATCCGGGGCCGAGAGCGGGACAGGGCTATGGCGTCCCGCCTCTCCCGGGACCTGCAGGCGGCTCTCCAGGTAAGCAGTTTTATTCAGCTTGGCCTCCGGTATCCATGCACGCTCCCTCCGCTCCCCGCACTGACTTCCGGCCTGTCCTTCCCTTCTGCTCAGGACTATGAGCTGCAGGCAGACACCTACCGCTGCTCCCTGGAGCCCGCCCTGGCTGCGTCGGTCCCCAAGAAGCCCCGCGTGGCTCCGCTGCGGGAGAGCATCCAGGCGCAGGTGAGGGGCTCGGCGGGGCTCCAGGGCCCTCGGTACCAGCTCCGCAGCCTCCGCAGCGGGCGCTCACTCTGCCCTCCCCTTCCCGCCCTTCTCCAGGAGAAGAACCTGACCAAGGCCTACACTGAGGTTGCGGCCACATACCAGCAGCAGCTGCACCAGCTGGAGTTTGCCAGAAAGATGCTGGAGAAGGTACGGGACCATGCCCACCCCACTGGCCCAGTCACTGCCTTCCTCCTTGCCCCGGGGACTCAGCCCCCGGCAGGCTCGGCAGGTTGAGAGGGGGTGCGGCTCTTAGGGGCTGTCCATCCCAGAGTTAGGTCCTGGAGATACCATCCAGTGTGGTCACAGCCTGGCCACTGGGCAGTCCTCCAGTGGGGACAGGACCTCTTCTCACAGAGAGTAGACAGAGTCTCCACAAAGTCTTCAGCCTTTGGACCCAGCCTGCAAGGGGCAGGAGGCCCCCAAAGTCCCCTTTCTGGGAGGCCAGGAGCCAGAAGTTCCCCGTGTGTCTTGGTGACTGACCAGGGGACCTGCCAGCCTTCCCGCCACCCTGGCCTGGCTCCAGCAACCCCCAGAGGGGTGTGGGGTCCAACTCTGGGAGCCCGAGTGGGTGGGGAGAAGGGAGGGCTTTGGAAGGGATACCCTGTCCCCATCTCTGCACTTTCTGGTGCAAGCTCAGCCCGAGTGCCGCCTTGTGTCCTGACGCCATGAGCATTTACGGGTTCTCTAGAAATCTCTGCATCCAAACATTTCAGGTCTCCTGCTCCATCTCCCAGGACCAACCAGGCAGTTTGGGGAGCAGGGAGGGGTTTCTGATCTCGGGGGGCTGGGTGGAAAATGGGGCTCATCCCTTTCCTCACCCTCAGCCCCGTACTTTTCCCTTCTGCCTCTCACTCTGCAGAAGGAGCTCAGGGAGGACAGAGCTACAGAGCAGGGGCCCGAGGGCCTGGTGCAAGCAGGGAAGGAGTCAGAGACGCTGAAGTCGCAGCTGGAGTTGGAGCGGAAGCGGGTGGCCCAGGTGCAGCAGGAGCTGGAGTTGCAGAGGGACCGGCTGCTGCAGCTGAGGACGCAGCAGCCTGTGGAGAGGCTGGAGGAGAAGGAAGTGGTGGAGCTCTACCGGGACCCCCAGCTGGAGAGCAGCCTGTCCAAGATGAAGTCCCAGGTGGAGGCCGAGTGTGGGAAGCGGGCCCGCCTGCAGGCGGACCTAGAGATGGCGGCCCAGCAGGTCGTTCAGCTGGAGAGCAAGAAGAAGGCAATGAAGCCTCATCTGCTGACCAAGGAGGTCACCCAAATCAAGAGGGACCCCAGCCTTGACAGCCAGGCGGCCCAGCTCAGTGGTGAGATCCAGCACCTCCGGGGACAGAACACCACCATCTCGGCCCGGCTGGAAGAGCTCAAGAAGGAGCTCCTAGCCCTTGAGCAGCAGGAGGCGACCGTGAAGGAGAAGGTCGTGGTGAAAGAAGTAGTCAAGGTGGAGAAGGACCTGGAAATGGTCAAGGCAGCCCAAGCACTGAGGCTGCAGCTCAAGGAGGACGCTGCACGGAGGAAGGTGGCCCAGGAGGCTGTGGCCAAGCTCCGGGCTCGCATCGAAGAGCTGGAGCGGCTGATCAGCTCCGTGGAGCCAAAAGTCATCGTGAAGGAGGTCAAGAAGGTGGAGCATGACCCTGGCCTTCTCCAAGAGTCCTCCAAGCTGAGAAGCCTCCTTGAGGAGGAGAGGAAGAGGAACACGCTGCTGGCCGGAGAACTAAAGGAACTGCATGGCAAGTTGAACGTGGTGGAGAAGCAGAAGCCCAAAGTGGAGCTCCAGGAGAGGGTTCACGAAGTCTTCCAGGTGGACCCGGAGACGGCGCAGGAGATCACGCGGCTCAGGGCCCAGCTGCAGGAGACGGCTGGCAGGAGGCGCAGCCTTGAGGAGGAGGTGCAGAGGCTGCTTCCTGACCTGACGGCGCTGCGGGCCCAGAAGCCCACCGTGGAGTACAAGGAGGTGACCCAGGAGGTGGTGAAGCACGAGAGGAACCCCGAGGTGCTGCGGGAGATCGACCGGCTGAAGGCTCAGCTCAACGAGCTGGTCATCGCCAACGGCCGGTCCCAGGAGCAGCTCATCCGGCTGCAGGGGGAGCGGGACGAGTGGAAGCGGGAGCGGTCCAAGGTGGAGACCAAGACGGTGACGAAGGAGGTGGTGCGCCATGAGAAGGACCCGGTCCTGGAGAAGGAGGCTGAGCGGCTCCGCCAGGAGGTGCGGGAGGCAGCCCAGAAGAGGCGGGCCGCCGAGGATGAGGTCTACGAGCTGCAGAACAAGTACCTGCTGCTGGAGCGCCGGCGGCCCGAGGAGAAGGTGGTGGTGCAGGAGGTGGTGGTCACCCAGAAGGACCCGCAGCTCCGTGACGAGCACAGCCGGCTGGGCCAGAGCCTGGACGAGGAGGTGGGCCGGCGGCGGCAGCTGGAGCGCGAGGTGCAGCAGCTGCGGGCCGGCGTGGAGGAGCGCGAGGGTCTCCTCAGCTTCCGGGAGGACCGCAACAAGAAGCTGGCTGTGGAGAAGGAGCTGCGGCAGCTGACCCTGAGCATCCAGGAGCTGGAGAAGCGGCCTCCCACGGTGCAGGAGAAGATCATCATGGAGGAAGTGGTCAAGCTGGAGAAGGATCCGGACCTGGAGAAGTCCACGGAGGCCTTGCGGCAGGATCTGGACGAGGAGAAGACCCGGGCACTGGAGCTGCATCGGGAGTGCAAGGGCCTGCAAGTGGAGATCAACGTTCTCCAGAAAACCAAGCCACAGGAAAAAACCATCTACAAGGAGGTGATCAGGGTGGAGAAGGACCGGGCACTGGAGAGCGAGCGCACGCGTGTGTGGGAGATGCTGAACCGGGCGCGGGTGGCACGGCAGGCCCGGGAGGAGGAGGTGAGGCGGCTCCGGGAGCGCATCGACCAGGCCGAGGGGCTGGGGAGGACCTGGTCCCAGGAGGAGGCCGAGCTCCAGAAGGCCCGAGACCAGGTGAGCCGGGAGTGCAGGCAGCTGCAGCAGGAGCTGAGGGCGCTGGAGATGCAGAGGCAGCAGAAGGCGCTGCACCTGTGGGAGGAGTCACAGCTGCTCAACCAGAAGACGGAGAGCGAGCGGCAGAAGGCGGCCCAGCGGGGCCAGGAGCTGTCGCAGCTCGAGACGGCCATCCTCCAAGAGAAGGACCAGATCTACGAGAAGGAGAGGACCCTCCGGGACCTCCACACCCAGGTGAGCCGGGAGGAACTCAGCCAGGAGACCCAGACACGAGAGACCAACCTCTCCACTAAGATCTCCATCTTGGAGCCGGAGACAGGGAAGGACATGTCCCCGTACGAGGCCTACAAGGGGGGCGTCATCGACCGGGACCAGTACCTCCAGCTGCAGGAGCTCGAGTGCGACTGGGAGGAGGTGACCACCTCAGGGCCCTGCGGGGAGGAGTCTGTGCTCCGGGACCGCAAGAGTGGGAAGCAGTACTCCATTGAGGCCGCTCTGCGCGGCCGGCGCATCTCCAAGGAGGAGCTGCACCTGTACAGGGATGGCCGCCTCCCCATCTCCGAGTTCGCCCTGCTGGTGGCCGGGGAGACCAAGCCCTGCTCCGTGCTCTCCCTCGGCTCCATCATCTCCAAGTCCCCACTCGCCTCCCCGGCCCCCCAGACCACCAGCTCCTTCTCCCCCGGCTGCTCTCTTGGGCTCGGGGATGACAGCTTCCCCATCGCCGGCGTCTACGACACGACCACGAGCAACAAGTGCAGCATCAAGACGGCCGTGGCCAAGAACATGCTGGACCCCATCACCGGGCAGAAGCTGCTGGAGGCCCAGGCGGCCACCGGGGGGATCGTGGACCTCCTCAGCAGGGAGCGCTACTCGGTGCACAAGGCGCTGGAGCGGGGCCTGATCGAGAACACCTCCACCCAGAGGCTGCTCAACGCCCAGAAGGCCTTCACTGGCATCGAGGACCCCGTCACCAAGAAGAGGCTGTCAGTGGGCGAGGCCATCCAGAAGGGCTGGGTGCCCCGGGAGAGCGCGCTCCCTCACCTGCAGGTGCAGTTCCTGACCGGAGGGCTCATTGACCCCAGGAGGACAGGCCGCATCCCCGTGCCGCAGGCCGTGCTCTCCGGAATGCTCAGCGACGAGCTGGCCCAGCTCCTGCAAGACGAGTCCAGCTACGAGAAGGATCTGACCGACCCCATCTCCAAAGAGCGGCTGAGCTACAAGGAGGCCATGGGGCGCTGCCAGAAAGACCCCCTCAGCGGCCTGCTGCTCCTCCCAGCCGCGCTGGAGGGCTCCCACGGCTACCGCTCGGGCTCCCCCGGCCTCCTGCACCCCCTGTGCTGACAGGGCCCAAACCGAGGGGGTGGGGGGTTGGCGGCAGGTGAGGGGCACACACTCCCCTCCCACCCCCAGAGCAGCTGCACCCACCCGAGGGAGTGGGTCCCCGTCTGATGGCTGTTTCATTATTCAGATGTTCTCGGTGTTGGGATCCCCCACCCCCAGCCTGGAACGTTGGGAGATCTGTTTTCCTTCCTCCTCCCCCACCTGGGGCTTCTAATAAATTCTCCCAGAGTCTCCTTCACATTCGGGAGCAGGGAATCCGTTTGTCTGGGGTGGGGGCACGAGGGACAGCATGGCTTGGGTCCTTCCCCAGTCAGGAAGTGAGTGTGGCCAATGCTCCCTGCCCAGAACATCGGGGTTCTGAGCGGGCCACGGCTCCTTCGATTCCAGGCAGCTCATGGAAAGAGAGGATGGAAGAGGATGCAGCCAGCCCCTTCTCCCCCCCCCGCCCCTTCCCACCGTCCCACCCTCTCTGCCCTGTGTCCCTTTGGGCCAGGAACTCCTGTCTCCAGCCTCCTGTCACTCTCCTCCCACCTGCCCCCCACTGGGCGCGCAGAACTACACCAGAAAACTCGGGAACGTGTCACTTTTATTTCTCGTGGTTACAGCCAGAGGCAAACTAACACGGGCAGATCCCAGGTGAACAGACAACCACCGAGAACAGCCACACACACTCCCTGACCTCCCCTGGGATCAGGAAAGTTCCCTCTCCTCTCCGTCGCCTGCTTCCTGTTGAACCTGAGACTCTTAACTGGAACTCAACTCTTCCCCAAAACATTTCAAATCCAAAAGCACCAGCAGGTGTCAGCCTTTCCCTCAGCCGAGGCCTGGGCAGGCAAAGGGCAGCTGGCAGCGCCGCGCCCACAGCCCGGGCGGCTCCCTGCCCTCTCCTGGGCACCTGCTGTTGCAGCACCGGGCAGCCGGGGCTCTAACTTACCCCAACCCCCGCCTGCATGGAGCATCAGTGCCCCCTCTTTTGAAATGGCACCCTCAAACCCAACGAACAACACAGGAACTTGTGAACTCGCTAACCCACTGGCCGGACTAACTCAAACACAGCCCTCTGATGGCTGATGCCAAATTCCTTAGAGCATTTCTATCTCCCCCGACCGGCTTTCTTTCTTGGGAAGTTGGTGGAAAGGCTGCTAGGGCAGCAGCTGGAGAATTTTCGGTGGTGCGCCTCACACATTCTCAATGGCAGAAACACTCCAGCACGTACTGGCGGGGGGCCGAGGAGGGCTCAGTGGAGAAGTACGGATGGGCAAGAGCTGCTTTGGCCGAGATCCGCCGGCTAGGGTCATACTGCAGGAGTTGCTGTGGAGGAAGGAGTTGGAAAGACGTGGGGCTGGTGTGGCCAGGGCAGGGAGAAGAGTTACCCTCCCAGGCCCCAGCTGGAGGACCCTGAGGCCCAGAGTGGCCAACGTCAAACCCCAGAATCCCAGGAAGCTACTACCGCCCACCTTGTGAGCCAGTAGTTCTGGACCCTCCCAGAATCTGGGGACAAAGACCTAGTTCTAGTCAGGCCCTAGTGAGTCACCCTAGGTCTTGGGCAACCGAAGCTGAGTCAGGTTTTCCCACTTCCTTATTGAGGTTCCTGGGTCCCGGTCTACCTCTGGTTGAGAGACAGCTCTCTCAAACATGACTTGGAAAGCAGGGAGCCACACCTGTCCAGGGAGCACACCCGAGGGCGGGGGCAGGAATTCCAAGAGCAGGGAGCGGGGAAGGAGGCGCTAACACTGTGAGATGCCAGGCAAGGCCAGCTCCCTGTCCTAGGGTCTAAGTCCAGCCATGACATGGCAGGGCCCGCTGCCCTGGAGAATCCCAGACAGGGCGCTAGCAGCCTCGGCCGGAAACCTGTGCCGTTCTGCTGACACGGGGTCAACAGATACAGAGTTCCAGAAAGCTGGACACACAGCCCAAAGATGGACAGACTGCCCTGTTTTCCCCAGACCCAACACCAAACTAAAGAGAGAAATAAGGTGGCCAAACTTATGTGGGCAAGAGCTCCTGGCTCTGAGCGGTTTGGCCTGGGATCAGCCCCAGAGGTCAAAAGAGGCAAAAGGCAGGGACAGTGAGGGTTGTGCCAGAGGCCCGGGAGGCAGGGAATGGCCTGTTCTGAAGAACCTTGTGTGGAGACTACCACGGAGGGTACCACAGGGAATGCCAGGGGAGCTTACAGCTTTGATGGGGCAATAACGCTCATAATGGGAAAGAAGCAAAAACACCAGGAGAAAAGGGCAAGTCAGTACAAAAACAAAGCTAGCTGAAAAGAGTTTTAAAAGGGCAGATGAACATTGAACTTATCATGGGGAGAGGCTTCCAGATTGAAGAATCAATACACACAGGGACAGGGACGAGTCAGTTATATAAAGGATCAGAGAAGTGATTAGAGTGAAGTCACCGGAGGGGCCAGGGTTACATAAGAGTCGGCCGGCCAAGGGCATCCTCCTGGTTGGGGCAGCAGCCAGGGCTACCTCTGCACCTACCATGAGCAGGTCCTTGCCCTCTGGCTCCAGATTGGGCACAACCTCCTCCAGACCCTTCCTGCTCCACTTGGGGAAGCTGCCTTTATAGTCAGGCAGCTGGGTGACTCCTGGCCACGTGGTTTCACTGGGTGTCCCCAGGGTCCGAAAAATACGAAACAGCTGGTCAATCTCAGAGTCGCCTGGAAAGAGGGCTCTGCGAGTTACCTGGAACGGGGATGAGGAGAAGGTATGGAGCCCCGTTAGTGGAGGAGATCTAATACCAATGAGTACCCAGAACCAGGGAGGGACCCTCAAGATGTCTTCCAGTTTTTTTCCTGGGATAAAGCCCCTTCCTCAGTCCTTTAGCCAGTTTCAAACACCCCTTAACCCACCTCTAATAGGGGAAGCAACGAGCCTCCTCTCCTGGCAGGAACCCCCACCCCCACCCCATGGCGATGCTTTGTCCCAATCTCTACCATCTCTGCAAAGATGCAACCGATGCTCCAGACATCTACAGCTGTCGAATAGAACTTGCTGCCCAAGAGGATCTCGGGGGCACGATACCACAGTGTCACCACCTGTGGGGGCAAGAAAAGAGTATCATTCTTGGGTGTCGTTCCTTTGGCTGCCCTTCTCTCCTCCTGGCCCAGCGGTACCTCGTGGGTGTAGGTGCGCAGGGGCACCCCAAAGGCTCGGGCCAGACCAAAGTCAGCCAGCTTGATGGCTCCCATCTCATTGATGAGCAGATTCTGGGGCTTCAGGTCTCGGTGGATGACCCGATGAGAGTGGCAGAAATTCACCCCCTGCAACAGCTGGAAGAGGTAGCTCTGGAAGAATGAGCCCGGGAAGGAGTTAGCTCAGTAGGCATGGGGCGGGCTGACTGACTGGGCTGTTAGGTCTTCCCCAGCCTTGCCTTGATACCTTGACCAAGTGCAGGGGGAGCTCGGAGGCTGGGGTGGAGTCCATGTACTTCTTCAGGTCCTGGCTGAGGAACTCGAACACCAGGTAAAGCTTCTTCTCGCTATGCACCACGTCCAGCAGCCTGGCAGGGAGACGCCAGTCAGGAGGCAGAGCCCGGCTGGCCCAGGCAGGCTCAGCAGTCACTGTTCCAGTTTTCTGCCTCCTTCACCAACTCACCTGACGATGTTGGGATGGTTAAGCTCTTTGAGCAGGGAGATCTCCCTGATGGCAGTGCTGGGGACTCCCTCCGTCTCCCTGCAGGAAAGGAGGGCACAGCTGTGAGTAGGTCTGGGAGGCAGGAGCCAAGAGGGGTCACATCTGTGTTCCTTATTCCTGTAAGGATAGTCCCAGGGCCCAGCAAAGGGAACTCTGTGCACCTTGGTACGTACTTTCCACCCACCCAAGCTTCACAGAGCCGGGCCTGGGGGCAAAGCCGGGTCAGAGGGAGGGAGGAGGCAGTGATGTGGGGTGAGGACAAGCGGGGACTGCACCTCTGTGGCTGCCTCAGTATAAACAGGCGGCCCTCAGAGACGGAGTTGACCGTGACGTTCTGAGATGCGGGCATGGAGGGGGCTGTGAGTTGGCCCTGGGCTGGGGGGTTTCGGGACCCTCCCAGCACTCACAGATCCAGCCTGATCTTTTTGAGGGCCACGAGCTGCCCCGTCTCCTTGTTCTTGGCCTTATACACCACCCCGTAGGTGCCTTCTCCGATCTTCTCGACCTTCTGGAACACATCCATGGCCACAGAGCTGCCCGGGAAACAGACAGCACCCAGGACATTCGCCCCCGACTCCCAGCACCCCAGCTCCGCCCCCAGCCCCCCAAAACACCCCCTCCCGGCCCCCGTCCAGGCGTTCCCAGGGCCCCTGGGCTGTGGCCCACGGGGCTCGCCCTGCTCCGCCTGCCAGGTGGCCGCCGCCCAGGCCCAGCTGCCGTCCCTGTGTCCCCAGCCCGTCCCCGGGAACCTGGCTGGAAGCTGGGGGCAGCCCCTCGCCCTGCCCAGGCAGGAACCCCAGTCCTCTCTCCTCGTGCCCGGGGGGAACCTGGAGGCCGCGGCGCCAGGCCCGGCTATGGGGCGCAGCAGGGCCCAAACTTCTGATGCCCGCAGCCGCCTGCCTCAGCCCGGCCAGGCCCAGGCTCCGGGGGCTGGATGGCTGCTGGGAAAAGCTGCCCAGGGGTCGGAGGTCAGGGGTCACAAGGGTTACCGAAGCCGCAGCCCTGCCCTAGGCCGCACTGGCAGGACCGAGGGGGTTTGCCTGGCCCGTGTGGCGATGCTGGGTCTCCTGTTGGAGCAGAACCCTGGTGGGGACGGCCCCCCGGCGTCCCGGGCCCCCCACCCGGCCCCTGTGCCCCCAGCACCCTGCTCTCAGCGCCACCCTCGCCGGCCCAGAGTTCCCCAGAACCGGCCTGGCTGCTGGCGCCGCGGCTCCCCCTCCTGGCCGCTGCCGGCGCCGCGCCACGTGCACACAACACAAGCCATGCACTCTGCACCTTTATTCACAGGGTCTTTCTGGAACCCTCCCTGGCTGCACACGAGGACCAGGCTCCCTGCAGCCCTGGTGCCCTGGAGCTCGGCCTCCTGCAGCCTTGGGGCGTCGGGGGAGGTGCCAGACTTTGGGGCCTGCTCTCTGGGCTCTCGTTTCTGGGACCAGCCAAATTAGGGAAAGGGGCCAGATTAACAACCCCTCCCCGCTACTCTCTTGCCCCAGCCACAGGCTGTCCCTCCAGGGGGGAGCACGTCTCCACCCACGGCGGCATCTGCTGGGGGTCTGGCCCTGGAGCAGGGGTCAGTGGGGTGGGGGGGTGCGTTGCAAGGAGTTGCCATTTCCTAGTGGCTGCTGCCCCTCTCTTGTCGGTACAGCCTCTGCTCCTGGATGGCTTGCTGCAACAAGGGGAGATTCATTCCTTCCACGCAAGTCAGCACCCGGGCCTTCACCACGGAACCTCCATCTGGAAGACACAAACACCGAGGCACTACAGTGGCGGCCTGGAGCACTGGCAACACAAGCTCCAGGCGCATTCGAGCCATTTTGCTTCCACTTGCTTAATCCCGAGTTTTGACTGCAAGGAGTAGAGGCAAGAAGGATGGCACACAGAGATTAGCAACTTGTCCTCGGCAGGCACATGTCCGAACTTAGTGGGTGGCCTGAACACTCCACTTCTCCAGGGAGAGGATTCCCAGCCAAGCTTTCTACGACCTTTGTCACCTTCATCTCTGCCACCTTTTCCTTAGGCCTCATGTTCCCCTGGTCAAGGAGGGGCCTTGGTCACTATCCAAGGTCTCCATTTGTACTGAGGTTAGGGGCCCCCTTCACATCCTAGGACCCTCTGGCACTGGCAATTAGGGCAAAAGGAAACCTGTATTTAATAAGTCCAAGGGGCTACACTCCAGGAGAGTTTGGCCTCTTAGCGATAAGACACCTTGAGAAGCCCCACCTAGCCCCTTTTGCAGGGTGGGCTGGAAGTCATTCCGTGTACACAGGCCTTTTGCAGACGGATTAGCTGCAATGTCCAATTTGTCCCTTGTAATCATTATATTTCGAAGGCCCACATCCATATTCAATTTCCAATGCCAGAGGAGTGTCTAGCAGATGCAGTAGTGACCCAATGGAATATGGAAAGTTTTGTCAATGTTCAGGTGACATCAAACAGGAAAGACATCTGGAGTTTGCCCTCGAATACTTTTTCTTTCACTCATGTTCTCTCTGCTCTTTGGGCACGTCAATAAGTACACTCAATGTTCTAGGACATTACCCAGTGCCTTCTGATGTGGCTTTGTGATAGAGGCTTTCTGATGAGATAAAGTCTAAACCTAGCCTTCCTGATTGATTTAATGCAGCCTGGGTGCAGACTTCAAGCCTCAGCCTGTTAAGCTTTCAGCCTTCAACACAGGGCTACTCTTAGAAGATGGAACTTATTTGAACCACAAAGTTGCCTGGGTGTCATCAAGCTTCTGTTAGTCTTGGCACTAGGCTGCGGTGATAGCCACCCACATCCACCGATCAGTGCGGACGGTTGATTCTTAACACTCAGACTACTTCAGGAGCATCAGGGTTATTGTACTGATCAATAAAGCAGGATATCTGCTGAAACTTCACCTGGATCTGAGAGACCTAAACCTTATCTTGCCACGTGTAGCCCTAAATAAGTTTCACAGAGCAGCCACAGATATTAGGACAACACAGGCAGAACAAGGACAAAATCAAGAAGCTCTAAACCACAGCTGAGGGCTCTCAAAAACCTCAAAATGGAGGCCAAATCAAATGTTTGCAAATTTCCCATATAAAGATTTTCTTAAGTATCTGGCTCTATTTCACAGAACTTTTCTTACATGATGCCTTTCTTCCCCTCAGCCTGGGGAAACCCTTCCCTCTAGATTTTTATTGCAGAACATGTTGCTTCTACCTATGAATGAAAAAGGTTTATTAAATATGGAAATTAACTTTTGATATATGATTATTGCAAAGGACAGATCAGACAATACTGCTGCAAAAAGCCTGTGTAAGTGGAATAAAAAGAGCAGTGTGTGAAGAAGGGCTACAGGGAAAGGGGAAAGTTTATGAACATGACAACTAGACAAAGTGTAAAAAAATGGGCAATGGTCATTTGGGAGAATTTCTTCTTGCAAAAGTAAGGAACCTAGAGCCAAGGAGAAGGAATGGAGTTAAGAAGGGCAGCCAGGGCTGCTGAGGGAGGCAAGAGCAGGAGATAAGAAAGGGGAGGTAAGGAGAACAAGTTTGACTGTGAAAGGAAGGAGGGTCATATGTAGAGAAGGAGGCAGAGAGGAAGGTGATTTACTATTGCTTTTTTTTTTTTAATTGTGGAATATAACATATACTTAGAAGTGATAACTTTCCAATTACAGTTTAACAAGTAGTTAGCAAATTTCAAAGAATGCCATGGGCCACAGTTCTACATTCTCAGCCATCTCCCCAATGTGAAATATTATATGCAAAAAGATAATATCTTTCAAAGTATGATTTAACAAGTAGTTATATAGGAAATTCCCAAAAATGTTACAAATTACGGTACCATGGTTTCAGTTATTTTCTTATTGTGAAATAAAACATATATACAAAAAGGTGATAACTTTCAACAATTTAACAAGTAGCCATAGAACAAATTTCAAAGGATGCTATGGGTTACGGCTCCAACATTTCAATTCTTTCCTTCTAGCTATTCTAGTACCCTAGCAACTAAGAACAAGAAAACTATACAGAGATTCAGCATCCACAATCCTCTGCTAATTTCCATCCTGTCTGTTGCTACCCCTTCCTCTAGTTTAATCACTTTCCCGATCTTCAGGGATGTGGGAAACTGAGTCTTCCATGTTGTCTGAGGCATATCTAGGGTGGTGGCTTGGAATGCTAAGCCTCAGGCCTGCATGGAACGCTGTGCAGGCCCGCCCTGTAAAGATATGTGTCTTGTGACTATGACGACAACGTTTACTATTGTCCTAAACCAAGATTGTTCCTTCTGATATGCAACAGGATATAAACATAGGTATCTGGTGGGCTCTCCCGAGCCTGAGGACATTTAGCATATACTCCCTGATCTTCTGAAATAAATAACTGGAGCAAAGGTGCATTATCGTCCACTTAGCACGAAATGCAGTGGGCCCCCTGCTCCCTTAATTCTTAACTTTGTGTCTGTGTCTCATTCCTGCGCCGCCCTGTCAGCAACACAGGGATGTCTAGACAGTGACCACCCCTAATTTGTTCATGTTGAAAAAGGTTGTTAACATTATGGGAAAAGGGGACACATCTGGTTGATGTTCTTGAAGAGGCTGTTGCCTCTGGGTTTTGGGACTTCGCTGGCATAGGAGTTCTCTGGAGGATTTAAGTTTCTGAAGAACAAACTTAGCGAGTAAAATTTTGATAGAGTCTCAGATAGAGACCTGAGTATTCTTTAGGATTTTCGGGACTACTGTTGGTTAGGGCTGGGCATACTGTGGCAGTTTGGCATATCTAGGTGAAGCTTGCATAGGAGTAACCTCTAGGACAGCCTCTCAACTTTATTTGAATTCACTTAGCCACTGAAACCTTATTTTCTTGCCTTTCTTTTCCCCCTTTTGGATAAGAAGACATTCTCAACTGCTGGATGCCGGGTCAGGATCATTCCTGGAATACTACTGCTTTTTAAGACAGAGGAGGCTTGAGCACATTATATGCTGAGAAGGAAGAACCAGCAGTGACGGATTTAGGGTACAGTTGAAGGTAGTGTATGGGGACTCTCTATTTTACACGTGATTTTTCTGTAAACCTACAACTTCTCTGGTGAAAAAAAGAATACAGTTGAACACAGATCCTGTGGGAGGGCAGGCTGGGGCTCGCAGGGGGTGGGGTGGGGAGAGGCTAATGACAGGTGAGGAGGTGTATAATTTTAAGAGGAGGGACTGCTCCTGGAGCCTCCCTTTCACATGGGATGTAGGTGCGGCCATTTGCTGAGAGGGATGGGGGCAGCTGGGGAGGAGGGGGTCCCACCTGACAGGTGGAACATGGGAGAGGGGTTGACTAGGACGCATGCAGGGACTTCCAGCCTATGTTGAGGGTTCCCATGAAACCAGAGACCCTGAAATCATTGTGCTACAAATTCACAGAGCCTCGGGGTCCTTCTCCACTCAACAGTCTGGGGTGGGATCAGAGAGGGTGGAGGTTGAGGGTTAATTGTCCAGGAGTGATGGAAGGAGGGCAAGAGGTTGTGCTTTCTGACAGGGAGGGGAGGAACAGACGGGGAGAGAGAAGCTGGGAGAGAAGTCCGGGAATCCAAAGTCCTGATGCAGGCTGAAGACAGAGGCAGTGGGAGGACATGAGGGGCAGAAGATGCCAAGGGTGGAAGGCTGCGCTGTCAGGGAGCAGACGTGGGGCAGTTCTGGGGAAGACAAGGTACAAGGTGAGGCCCTGGGTGTGGGAGGCAGAAGTGGGATAAAGGTGCCTGGTGGTAGAACTGGCTGTCACAGGCAAGGAGAAAGTTTTACAGTGACAAACCGGAGAAGCCAGCAGGATCTGGCTCTCCCTCTGCATTCTGTGGCGTGTGTGGTTTGGGGGGCTGAACAGGATCTACTTAGGAGGGTGGGTGGGAAACGGCCATCCTGGGGAAAAGCCAGGATAAGCATTAAGAAGGAGGGTTGAGGATCTGTAGGAGCAAAGGTTCCCCGGAACAATATGGAACAGCACATGAGGGCCAGAGATGGGGAGATAAGGCAGCTAGAAGACAAGAAGACAATGTGCTCTATGACCAGCCACTTGCCGTGGCCCGTGGGCTCCAGGCTGGGCCTGACAGTGGGGAGTCTGGTGGCGAGGTGGGAAAGGCTACGCCCCACGCCTCAATCCCCAAACATAAAGCTCTCAAGCCGTTGGTTTGTGTCAGGAGAAAATGCAAGAATCCGGGGCAGTGGAGCGGGGGGGGGGGGGGGGGGGGTTTCACCCAGCTGCCATTTCTTCACCCTTTCCATCTCCTCAGCTAGCTCTGCAGGCAAAAAGCTCAGTTAGGTGACTTTATTTATTGTACTGTTTTGGTCATTTTTGTACACACTCAGTTTTATATCAACTTGTAAACTAATACTTATTCTGTCATATCTACGTTGGAGGATGATATTAAATCCATTTGCAAAAGATACAATAAAATTTGAGTCTTTTTATGATCGCCTATCTGTTGCCACCCTTTGCCCCCACTCCACACCTCCCTCCCCATCCCCCTACCCACACCCCCACCCAAAGATGAAAAATGTTAGCTAATAAATCCTGGTTTAGCCTTCCAAGGCCTTTGAATGTGCTCGGGGCTTTTTGTTGGTTGGTTGGTTGAACTTTTCACTCATAGGCTCTCCTGTTATTAAAGTTAAAAGTTAAAAACATGGCAAGTATCTCATAAGATACAAAAATATCAATGAGAAGGGTGGGAGGAGAATAAAAATTTAAATTAATCACCTAGAATATACAGTACATACTTATAAATCAATGAGTAAATTCCACTTGAAGTTTTATCTTCTTGTGGTTTCAAGTTTGCTCACAGGATGCCTCAACCCATTTCAGATTTAGCTCTTTTAAGCTGGGAAACTCTACAGCAAGTAGAACTGCGTTTTCCTGTGGAATTTCAATGAATTGCAGTGTGGTAGCACCAGAGAAGAACTTTCCAGCCACTGCCACTGCCTCA
This sequence comes from Choloepus didactylus, assembly GCF_015220235.1. Classification (NCBI taxonomy): domain Eukaryota; kingdom Metazoa; phylum Chordata; class Mammalia; order Pilosa; family Megalonychidae; genus Choloepus; species Choloepus didactylus. Next base: position 70,327,577 of record NC_051324.1, on the reverse strand, counting down.
TGTCACCAAGGAGGTGATTTCTCCCTCCCAGCGCCTGCCCCTGGGCCTCTGCTGATTATCTTCTGCTGGGTCCTGTTACTGAAGATCTTTCTTTATGCCACTTTGAACCACCGTCTCACGCCCTTTCCTTTCTGTCTGAGGAACGCCCTTTAGCACTACTTGTAGGGCAGGTCTGGTGGGGATGAACTCCCTCAGCGTTTGTTTATCTGGGAATGTCTTAATCTCTCCCTCATTTTTGAAAGAAAGTTGCTTGCTGGATATAAAATTCTTGTTTGGCAACTGTTTTCTTTCAGCATTTGTGGTGCTTTGCAACTGTGTGTGCTCTGGAAAAGCAAGTCCTTAAAGTTAATCCATCCCGGTGGGTGTGGACGCATGGTAAGTAGGATATTTTGATGAGGCTACTTCAGTTAAGGTGTGACCCACCTCATTCAGGATGGGACACAGAAAACAGAAAGAGGGAGAGAAAGCCATGGAAGCAAGAAGCGGAAAGCAATGAAACCCAGAAGAGAAAGGAGAGACCAGCAGACGCCACTATGTGCCTTGCCATGTGGCAGAGGAGACAAGGATCGCCGGCAGCCAGTCTTTGGGAAGAAAGGATCGCCTTGAAAATGCCTTGATTTGGACATTTTTATGGCTTCAAAACTGTAAGTTTGTAAGCTAATAAATTCCCATTGTTTAAGCCAAAACCATTTCATGGTAACTGCTTGCACCAGCCTAACAAATTAAAACAGCACTTTACATATTTCAACCCACTGCTGTCCTGCCTCCATGGTTTCTGATGAGAAATCAGAACTTAATCTAATTGGGATTCCCTTGTACATAACATGCTGCATTCCTCTTGCAGCTTTCAGAACTCTCTCCTTGACCTTTGCATTCGACAGTTTGATCAGTATATGATGGGGCATATTTTCTTCAAGTTTATCCTATTTGGTGTTCTCTGGGCTTTCTGTTTGTGCAAATTCAAGTCTTTTGCTAAGTTTAGAAAGTTTTCTGTCATTTCTTTGAATATTCCTTCTGCCCCTTTCTCTCTTTCTTCTCCTTCTGGGATTCCCATAATGCATTTATTGGTGTGTTTGATGGTATTCCAGAGGTGTCTTAGGCTATTTTCACTTTTTATAATTATCTTTTGTTTCTGCTCCTCAGACTGATTCATTTCAATTGTTTTGCCTTCAAGTTCACTGATTCTTTCTTCTGCCAGCTCCAATCTGCTGTTAAAATCCAGATGTGAATTTTTCATTTCAGTTATTTGTGGTCTTCCACTCCAGTAGTTCTGTTTGGTTCCTTTTAAAAATTTCTCTCTTAATTGCAATTCTCATGTTACTCATTCATTGCTTTCCTGCTATCCTTTAGTTCTTTCTCTGTATTTTCATTCATCTCCCTAAGCATATTGAAGATCTTTTTTTTTTTCTTTAACTCTTTGTCTGGTATATCCACAATCTGGTCTCCTTCATTGATATGTTCTGGATTTTTATCCTCTTCCTTAGATGGGCCATGATTTCCTCTGTCTTTGTTGGTCGTGTACTCTTTTGTTATACACTGTACATTTTAATATGTTAACATGTTAACTCTGGGATTTAGTTCCTGAGACTGTGTGTTTCTTGAGTCTGTCACCAGCTGATAATGTGACAGAGATTTTCTCTAGTGTCAAGAGCTAACAAAACCAAGCAAACCTAAGCAAAAAACGTCTTTCACATTCTTTGCAAATTGGCTTTGCATTGCCTGGTGCTCTCTGTCAGCATTCAGCCCTCCTATTAGGAAGGTCTGCCCAAGGCAAACGCAACTTGCAGCCTTGTCCCTGTCTTCTCTGAGCCTGTGTCTTGTCCTGGGCTTGTGCTTATAAGTGGCCTTAGGCATTCCCCTGTTTACAGGAGTTTAAATGTCCCCTTTACGTCCCAGGAGAGAGACCTGCTCCCTCTTCCAGGTGTTCCACTGCTCGAATTAAAAACAGGTAAGCCTTTGCCCCAAAGATGAGCTTTCTTGACTCAGCTCCTGCCCAATAAAAGCAGCCCTTCAACTGTCACCTGCAGCTCTGAGGAAGAGTACGTCTTTCAGTCCCCTCCGCTGCCTTTGTCAGGGGTGGGTTGGAACCGTGGCCAACCCCAGAGCCAGGCCCTCAGATATCTGAAGTTGCTAATCAAGAGCCGTGATCAGCGATTGGCTGTGCCCTTCCCGGACCTTGGGGACATGCATTTTTATGTCCCTTTCTGGCATCAGTAAGCTATACCAGGGGCCAGACTCTACTGCTGCCTGCTGCAAGAGTGAGGACTGGGTGATGGTAACTGCCATGCAGAGAGAGCAATCTTCTGGTATTTACCATAATTTACTAGCGTCTTCCTCCTGCTCCTCCCTGGATGCTGTACCTTGTTCTACTGGACTCCGGAGTTTTAAAATAGTTGATTCAGACAGTTCCTACCTGTTTAATAGTCGTTGTGGTGGAGGGACTGATTCCTGGAGCTTCCTGCTTCACCATCTTCCCCAATCCTCCATCAGTTAGGTGACTTTTGGCGGCCTCTCTTCTGTCTTCAGGGCGTGTGGTGGTTTGTAACTGTATGTACCCTGGAAATTCAAGTTCTTAAAGCTAATCCATTCCTGTGGGTATAGACCTATTGTAAGTAGGATCTTTGGATTAGGTTACTTCAGTTAAAGCATGGCCCAAGGTAGGTCTTAATTCACTTACTGGAATCCTTTATAAATGGGATGAATACAGAGAGAAAGCCAGGGGAGCAAGAAGCTGAAAGCATTGACAAGCAGAAAAGAAGGGAGAGACCAGCAGATGCCACCATGTGCCTTGCCACATGACAGAGGAGCCAAGGATTGTCAGTAACTGGTCTTTGGGAAGAAAGCATCACCTTGATGATGCCTTGATTTGGCCATGTTTATGGCCTCAAAACTGTAAGCTCATAAATTCCCACTGTTAAGTCAACCCTTTTGATGGTATCTGCTTTCAGCAGCCTAGCGCACTAAAACAGGGTGGGACCTGGCCTGGCCACAGGGCAGGAGCCACATCTGGCTGACCTTTGTGCTGCCAAAGGACGAAAGACTTGGTCCGGGGACAGACATGCAGAACGGCAGGTTTGCAAGCAGCTACAGCTGCAGCTGGGTGCAGGCTGCAGGCCACGGTGGGCACGTGCAAGCCCAGCCCACGCTCGGCCCCTGCTTGCTCCCCATGTGGGGAAAGATGAGCGTGTATTATTTACGAAACCAGGAAAAAATGCTTTCGAGGAAGAAAAAAGTTCATGTTGTGTCGTGCCAGGATCTGTTAAAGATGCAGTGTTATCTGGGGCTCCAGGTACAGGTTCAGTGATTTTTTTGGCAAGAACACTTTGGTGGCAGTGCCGGGCCATCCGCCATGTGTCACAGAAGGGGCACCTGATGTCTGATCGCTTCCTTTTTTGTGACATTTCAAGTGGCCGGGTAGACCCAGGAGTCATCGGCCTGACCCCTCCATTTTTCATGTTCCCATCAACCTTTCACGTGATGATCATGCAGCCTTGGGGATGGAAGTTCGTCTGGGTTTGTTCCTTCACCGAGACGTTCAAAGTGGTGATTTTCCAAATGCATTTCTTCACTGTGGTTCTTCTATGAAGAACTTTCCCTCATTGACTGTTTGGTTTCCTTGAGATACAATCATATAAGTGAGGCAGAAAACATTCACGGGAAAGAGGAGTGTGTTCAGTGCAACCCGGAGGAAACCACAGCTAATTCTGGACTGCAGTAAATTCTGTAGCACGATGACCCAGGTTCCCCAACAAGTAAGTGGCATTAATTAAAAAAAATGGGAGAACCAGTACCGATTAATTTATGGGTCACTTAAGAGACGTGAACCATAGGCAATGTGTGAACACTGTTTTGGTACTTTTTTGAACTAAGCAACCGGAAAAAGCCATTTCTCAAGGCAACTGGGGGAACCTGAAATGGACCAGGTATTAGATTACATTAAGGAATTGCTATTAACTTTGTTGGGTGTGATAATGGTATTGAGGTTCTATATATTTTTTAATGCTATTGTTAGAGATTTAGGGGTAAAATCAAACGATGTCTTAGATTTGCTTTAAACCACACCAGCAAAGTAAACAAATAAACAAGAGCAGTAACGAAACAGAGGGCTGCGTTCGCTGTTGAATCTGGGTTATGAGTATGAACCTCCACCTATTATGTCATTCTCTCTACTTTTGAGCATGTTTGAGAAGAAAACATTAAATTAAAAAATACTCATTTGGGTTGAATTTCTACTTTAAGGTGTTTTTTTTTTTTTTTTTTCTTCCATTTTTTTCTTCCCCCAAATAACTCCAAATGTCCATTCTACCTGTCCTCCCCCCTTGACTGCAATTAAAGTTGCAGAGTTTGGGGAGTCTCACTGTCAGGGCATGGGAATGCCATGGGCGATTCTGACCTGGTGCCTGAGTGAAAATCATGCCCCTCCTTTAACCCCCAAAAGAAAGCAAATCAGTTATGAGGGCTCAAAGGCTAAAGCCTAGATAAAGAACTCTCATTAAATCAAATTTAATTAAAGTAAGCACCATTTGATTACAATTTTTTTTTTCTGGTGCCTTTTAGAAAGCAAGTTGGTCATGTAAATCAAGAAACTTTTAAATGTTCATATCCTTTGATCTAGCCATTCTACTTTTAGGAGACTACGATAAAGAAATAATCAGAAAATGGACATAGATTACCGCACAAGGTACATTTTCACTGTAAAATGCTAAGAAAAGTATACAGAAGAAGTTTAAAATTGCACACAATCCTCCCACTCAGAAATAACTACTATTAACACTTTGGTAAATAATATTTCACACTGTTATGTATGCATGGAAATATACATAAACAAAAATGGGATCATATGGTAGATATTGGCTTGTCAATTTTTCCATAGTCACGTATGTCAAACAGCTTTTCATGTCAATCAGTATAGATTTATAGTCCCACTTTTGACAGGTGCATAATATTCTCCTGACTGAATTTATGTATATAATTTATTTTTTATTATAGCAAAAAATGGAAACAATATAAATGCCAGATGTAACAGTGGTTGCCTCTGGGTGGGAGGATTACAAATGACTATTTTCTGCTGCTTTATGCTCTTTAAATTCTCTACAATGAGCACCTATTACTTTGGTAATGGGGTGTGGGGAGTAAAAGCTTAAAAGAGAAAGGGGGAAAAAAGATTGTGACACATAAAAAAACGGGATATGGGCAGAAAAAGCCCATGGGAACAGAGAAAAGGTGCCAACGTGGTTGGTTCTGTGACATCTCCCCTAGAACGGCCTCAGGGACAGCCAGAAAGGGAGGTAGCAGACGCTAGGACCTTGTTTAAAAAACAAAAAACTTCAACTCTTGATGCCTGAGATTTTTCTGTGCTGCTGTTTTTCTTCCCTCGTGTTCTGTTTCTCTTAACCTGACGTCCGCGGCCTGTTATTCCAGCCCCATCCTTTCTGAGTCTTGGTTTCCTCATCTATAAAATGGCAGTAATAAGACTCAGACTAAGAGCTGCTGTGCAGGTTAAAAAAGATCAAGCAAACCACCTCGCACCAGGCCTTCACAAATTATTGCTTTCTCTCCCTTCTTTCTCGCTTCCCCGTGGAGCTCACTCTTAATGTCCTCCCCTTGGTATGGCCACACCTGAACCACTCAGTATGACACATCTGTTCTCCTGAGTCCTTGAACTTGTGCTGATTTGAAAGGAACATCAACCCCAGCGAGACACCACGGCTGGGTCACGGCCAGGCCCGTTCTTATCTGGTTCAGCCAAAAGATTGCCCCAACTCAAGACCTGGAAAGAGCGAGGGGTGGGAAGCCAGAGCTTACCCTTCTGGTGCTCGAGCTCCCCAAGGACAATGTACAGAGACCCCAGCTGGGCTTGGAACGGTTCCACCAACTTGGTACAGACAAGAACCTGGTGCTGTCCAGTTCCGTGCTGGGCCACGAGGGTCGCTCTGGATTGGGTCACGTCATAGAGGCACAACCTGGAAGACGGGGAAAGTGTAATAACTTGTGTGGACAGATGGAACCACCACAAAGCTCAAGAGATCTTGACAGGCCAACAAAATCCTGCAGTATAATTTACATGCAATAAAAGGCACCTATTTTAAGTGCACAGTTCAATAAGTGTTGACAGATATATACACTTATGTAACCATCACCTCAATCAAGACATAGTACATTTCCAGAAAAATTTCACTGTGCACCTCTGAAGTCAATCTCCTCATCTCTCATCCCAGGTAACGTCTGACCTGATTTCAGTCTCTATAGATTAGTTTTCCTTCTCAAGAGTTTCATATAAATGGAATCACAGCAGCATTTGTATTCTTCTGAGCCAGGCTTTCACTCAGCATCATGTTTTTGAGATTCATTTATGTTGTAGGATAAAGCAGTAGTTTGTTCTTTTTTATTGCTCAGGACTCTCTGTTGAATGGATAAACCATAATTTGTTTATCCATTCACCAGTTGATCTGAGTGGCTTCCAGTTTTTGGCAACAATGGATAAACTGCTACAAAGTTTTGCATATGACAAATATTTTCATTTCTCTTGGGGAAATACCAGAAGTGGGATGGCTGGGTTAAAAGGAAATTGACCGTGCAACTCTTTAAGAAACTGCTGATTGCTTTTCAAAACAATCATGACGTTTTATACTCCCAACTGGTTAACATATGAGGGTATAGTTACTCCACATCCTTGCCAGCACTTGGTATTGCCCCAGTCTTTTTGATTTTAGCCATTCTGGTGGGTATGCAGTGGTTTTAATTTCCATTTCCCTAATGATGATGTTCAACAAATTTTCACGTTTATTTACCATTTGTATATATTTTTTGATAGTGTCTGTCCATATCTTTTGCCCATTTTTATTAAGTCGTTTATCTCATTATTGAACTGTTCTTTGTACATTCTAAATATGTAATTGGTCAGATATATATATATATTGCAATTATTTTCTCCCAGTTTACAGCTTTTTTTAAATTTATTTTTTATTTTTATTTTTTAAAACTTTTATTTTGAAAGAACCTCAAATTTACCAGAAAGTTGCAAGAATAATACAAAAACAACACATAGAACTCCAACATACCGCCAACCGAGATATACAGATTTATCAACTACTAGCATTTTGCTATCATTCTATTGTTCTCGCTATCATCTATCATCATCATCTTCCAAACATTTGAGTGTAGGCTGCATACATCATGCTCTCTAACACTTAACACTTCCAGGTATATTTCCTAAGAACAAGCACATTCACTTATGTTAACACTGAAGTAAAGCGTACAGTGCGTATTCCAATTTTTTCAGTTGTCCCAATAATGTCCTTTTGGGTATTTTCTCCTTCATTATTAGTTCCAGCCCAGAACCATGCACTGCATTTTATTGTCATTGTCTCTTTAGTCTCTCTTTTTTAAAATTGTGGTAACATATATGCCAACATAAAATTTCCCATCTCAACCACTCCCAAGCATATGATTCAGTGACAATAATCACACTCACAATGTTATGCTATCGTCACCGCCATCCATGAACACAACTCTCCATCACCCCATACAGAAACCTTGCACCCTAAAGTTAAGCATTAACTCCCCATTCCTCCTCCCCCTTGCCCCTGGCAATCTGTGCTCTACTTTCTGTCAATGAATTTGCATTTTCTAGTTGTTTCATAATAGTGGAATCATACAATATCTGTCCTTTTGAGTCTGGCTTATCTCACTCAACATGCCTCAGAACTTCATTCTTTATTCAGTGAATAACAGTCCACTGAATTTATATACCACGTTTTGTTTATCCATATATTGGTCGAGGAACATTTGGATTCCCTCCCTCTTGGCTAATGTGAATAATGCTGAGACAAACACTGGTGTACAAATATATGTTTAAGTTCCTATTTTCAATTCTTTTGCATATATACCTAGAAGTAGGATTGCTGGGTCACATGGCAGCTCTATGTTTAACTTTTTAAGGAACTGCCAGTTTTCCATAGCGGCTGTGCCATTTTACATTCCCACTAACAGTATATGAAAGTTCCCATTTCTCTACATCTTTGCTAGAACTTGTTGTTTTCTGTTTTCTGTTTGTTTATTTTTTTAAATAGGCATCTGGTCAGTGTGAAATGGTATCTCATTGTGGTTTTGATTTGCATTTCCCTTATGGCTAATGATGTTGAACATCTTTTCACGTGCTTTTTGGCCATTTGTATATCTTTGGAGAAATGCCTTCTGAAGTCTGTATTAATGAGAGTTCTCTAGGGAAACAGAGTCAACAAGAGATATCTATAAATATAGTATTTATTAAAGTGTCTCACGCAACGTGGGGATACACAAGTCCAAATTCCATAGGGCAGGCAGCAGACTGGCAACTTCCATGAAGATGCTGGATGATCTCCTCAGGCAACGAACTGGCAACTTCGATGAACTCCTCAGGAAACACTTTGCTGGTCAGCTGAAGAAGAAGTGAAAGTCCTCTACCTATCTCACTTAAAAGCCTTCAACTGATTGGATTAAATCCAGCTGATTGCATTCTCTCATTGTGGAAAATACACCCTTCGTTGATGTCATCAGTCACAGCTGCAGCCAACTGACTGATGATTTAATAAACCAGCCTGTTGGTCTATTAACCAGCCACAAATGTCCTTGCAGCAACAGTTAGGCCAGTGCTTGCTTGATCAGATACCTGGGCACCATCACCTGGCCAAGTTGACACATGAACTTAATCATCACAAAGTCCTTTGCCCGTTTTTAATTGGGTTGTTAGTCGTTCTGTTGTTGACTGGTAAGAATTCTTTACATATTCTGGAGATTAAGCCTTTATCAGATATACGGTTTTTAAATATTTTCTCCCATTTTCTAAGTTGGCTTTTCACTTTCTTGATAATGTCCTTTGATGCACAAAAGCTTTTAATTTTTTTCATTTAAAAACATCACTTCTTTATCGCCAAAGAAAAACAAAAGACCCTCCCAATCCTGTCCAATAAAACCCAATAATAAAAATAATAATAATAACAATAATAAAAAGGAAGGAAGTGCTTCCATAAGGAAGCACTGAGAGTTTGAGTATTACATTTTCCAAGTATGCTGTTCCAATTTTTGGGTTTTAAATTGGTGACTACACACATATTAAAAAACAAAAAACAAAAAACAAAAAAAACCTTAAAAGGGAGGTCAAAGAAATTTGCTTAAAATTAAGTATTTAGAGAGCAACTTCAAAATACTGTAGTGGGGCTGTGCAGTGATCCTGTAGGGCATGGGCTCCCACTTTTGTATCCCAGAAGAGTTGTTAAGGAACCAGGTTCAAAACTGATCATACTTCCAAGGTTAGTGTGAGCGGCCAAGATGGGTGAGAAAGTCAGGGAGATCTATGTGCTTTTTCCACAGACAAGGAAAATCCACTCTGAATGCAAAAATTAAGACACGGAGAGTGATAGGATTTCACAGTGAAGTTAGTGTGGGAGCAGGAAAGGTGGTGAGCCCAGGCAAAGCAGAGGACTGGGATGGACTGGCTTGCCCTATTCAGGTTTTCTCATCTTTTTAGTGGGTTTAGTGCAGTCATTCAAGCCACAATTTAGAATGCCCTTCAGTGTGCTCCAGATTGTTGGTGCATATTAAAGGACTGTTAAAACATTTGCATGCCAAGGAAAATCAGGCTACATAAAAATGATCCAAGATTTTTGCCCAAAAAACTTCTTGGATAAAATCTAAAAAAATACTATCACAATTGCATCTCTTGCAGGAAAAAAACATTATTCTAAATGTAAACAGATTCACCCTTCTCTTTTGTTGCTGTGGAAAACTTCAGAGTAGGTAAATTGCTGTCTAATTCTTTGCTGCATGCACTCGCCAGAGGGTAGGGGAGCAGCTGCCTTCATGTTCCAGCATCATCTGGGGGATGAAAAGAAATGTTCCACATAGCGGGCCTCCCAGTGCTTCCAGAGAAAGGCAACGAAAACCACGAGAAACAAAATGCTGAACATCCTGTTGTGAGTCTTCATGACAACATGACAGGAACCAAGCAGTTGGCCACCGTGGAGACAAAGACCGAAAGGACCGCCATGATGGCTTGCCCGGAGGCTTCTGCATTGTCCAGCCCTTCCAGCTGCGTCACCTGCTGCTGCTGCTGCTCGAGTTTCATCTTGGAGATGCGGGTCAGGCATGCCTCCAGGACCTCCTGAATGTCTTGGGTCTGTTCATTGCGATTTCTCTCTTCCATGCTGGCCAATTCTTGCTTCAAGTTCACGATGTAATGCTGGTGGAGCTCTGTTAAGTCATTTAGCTGTTCTTCTAATCGTTCACACCTATATCACTCCTCCTGTAAGAACTGCATAATTAAGGAATAGTCCCTCTGACAATGTTCCTTGAGGGTCCCAAAGGATTCCTCTAGCCTGGCCTGGGTTTCCCGGATCTCCTGGATCTCATGCGGATTAAATCCTGAGCTCTGCATGTCCAGGGTGTTTGTTCTGGAGCTGGATGCTCCTACAGCAATGCCCCAGTCATGCTGTTGGCTCCCACTGAGCCTGATGTGGCACCTGAACAATCTTCCTCACTACCATATTTTGGACTCAACTGAAAGTTTGAAATCACCCCCAAAATCTTCCCCCATCCTCCACTAGCCCTTCCTCTAAATAGTCTTTCAGATTAGAGATGTTGTCTGCACTGTCAAATTTCTTCCGAATCACTGAGGCGGTCTCTCTGGGTTTTGAGACCACAGCCCCTGCTGCTGAAGGGGTGGCCTGGGAGAAACTGGAGAATCCACCCTTGACGCTGTCCACCACAACCTCACTGAAGCCAGTCCCTTTGCTCCCACATCCTTCAGACCTTGGTGCACATCCCAGAAGACATCTCTTGACTGCCATAGCACCCCATTCTGTTCTACCTCCCAGAGCTTCTGGTGGTAGTGCTCAAGCTTCTTTTGTAGCTGGAGGATGGTTGGGAGGATTTCTGGTTCTTCTTCTCAAAGACCTGTGTGATGCAGGCTGCTGGCTGCTTGTCTGCGCTGCTGGCAAGCTTCAAGTACTCAGCAGCATTGTTGCCCCGAGCTGTTTGTGCAATCGTGATCTGTTCTGGAAGCTTCGGGATCTTCTGCTGCAGGTGAGCAATAGCAGCCTTTGTATGCTGAGGGTCTGGTGTTCCATTCACGGAGTCTGTGTGGATGCTGCCATCAGTGCTAGAAGCCACTGCACTGGAAGTGTGGGCAAGGCTGCTTGCTTCCAACCACTTGGTCTGCTCTGCAGTTGCCTCCTATCCTGGCAGACATGCAGCAGCAGCACAAGCTATTTCCATCACAGCTGAGCTGCTAGGAGCATCTCTCGTGGATGAAGACCTGAGCCGGCCTGACTGCATAACAGCTGCCATCTCCTGGCCAGATCTCCTGTTGACTTGGGGACTTCCCTTTGGGGCTTCTGGCTTGCCCCATCTACTATGCAAACTCGTCCCTCTCTTCATCTTGAGAGGCACTTGGATCTGCTGCAGAAGTCGATTCAGAGCTGTGGGGTGGGTGGAGACAGTGTCAATCTCAGCACCTGTGTTCCGGCTCTCCACGTCCATTTCAGGTTCTGACTCTGCCTGAATTTGCTGCGCACCATGTGGGGACACCGATGACCTGCTGTGCTGGTGCTGGAAGAGCTGCTTCAGGCTTGGCCAATTGCATTAGTGGGTCTTTGCAGACAACTTTTGTTCAGATTCTGTCTGCTTTCTGGCCTCTGCATCCTGGGGTTTGCTTCCAGGATCAGGGTCCTCATATAACTGTTCCCTGCCCAAAGGCTCCATCAGTAGACTTAATATGCTTTCTTGCTAACTCAAAATGATTAAACACACCAAGACTGTCAAATTAGGTAGGCATTTGCTTCATTTCAACAGTGACTACATATGCAGCTGTGAGACGGAGGCTTCATGCCAAGCTTCATCATTTTTCCACAAGTACTTCTAGGGTGCACTGGAATCCTTGTAGGATAAATGGTGGGGAGCCCAGACCATCCCCCTAGTTACCCCCACCCTCCCCCATGCCACCTCAGCCACCACCACCACTGCTGGAGCATGAACCAGTGCAAGGGAAGTCCAATTTAACATTTTTTTTCTTTTGTTGCTCATGTTTTGGTGAAAAGTCTAAGAATACATTGGCTAATACAAAATCTTGAAGATATTTTCCTATGTTTTCTTCTAATAGTTTTATAGTTTTTGCTCTTCCGTTTAGGTCTTTGCTCCATTTTGAGTTAATTTTTGTATATGGTGTGAGGTAGGGATCCACTTTTCTTCTTTTGCATGTGGATATCCAGTTCTCCCAACACTATTTGTTGAAGTAACTTTTCTTTCCCCATTGAGTGAACTGGGCACTTTGTCAAAATCAATTGGCCATAGATGTGTGGGCTGAACTCTGGACTCTCAATTCTATTCCATTGGTTGATATGTCTGTCCTTGTGCCAGTACCACATTGTTTTGATTATTGTAGCTTTGTGAAAGGTTTCGAAATTGGGAAGTATGAGTCTTCCAACTTTTTTCTTCTTTCTCAAGACATTTTTGGCTATTCAAGTCCCTTGCCCTTCCACACGAATTTAATGGTTACTCTGCTATTTCTGCAAAGAAGGCTGTTGGAATTTTGACTGGGATTGCATTGAATCGGTAAATCGTTTTGGGTAGTACTGACATCTTAACAATATTAAGTCTTCCAATCCATGAACATATGGATATCTTTCCATTTATTTAAGTCTTCTTTAATTTACTTGTAGTTTTCCATGCACAATTCCTTTGCATCCTTGGTGAAATTTATTCCTAGATATTTTATTCTTGTAGTTTCTATTGTATATGGCTTTTTTTTTTTAATTTTCTTAATGATATCTTTTGCCAAGCACAAGTTTTTAATTATGTTGAAATCCAAAATTAAATTGTTAACTTTCAATTTATCCACTTTTTTCTTCCATGTTCTTTTTTTTTTTTCTGTGTCTCATAATAAATCATTGCCTACCCCAAAGCTGTGAAGATATTTTTTCCTTCGAGATATTTTATAGCTCAGCTTGTACAGCTATGATCCATTTTAAAGAATTACTTTTGTACAGTGTGAGGTAGAGATCAAGGTGTTTTTCTTTTTTCATAAGTATATCCAGAAATTCCAGCACCATTTGTTGAAATGACTATCCTTTCTTCACTGAATTACATTGACATCTCTGTCAAAAATCACTAAAGGAATGGTTAAATAAAGTATAGTGTATGGAGGAGCTGTAGCTAAGAGAGGACAAAACGTGCTAAGAGCAACACTTTGGAGAACGCCATTTTGAAACACAACCTGGGAGCAAGCAGACGCCAGCCACGTGCCTTCCCAGCTAACAGAGGTTTTCCGGATGCCAATGGCCTTTCTCCAGTGAAGGAGGAACACATGGATCCAGGATTCCAGGCTGAAGCAGGGGAGGCATCTATCACCATCACTCAGTGACCCACTGGAAATACTATGATTCCTGTTCCCACAACTCTGAGCTCTGCAGGACTGGAAGTTCTGTTCCCCGCAGAGACACAATCTTGCAGAGGATACAGCAAGGTTCCCATTGAACTACAAATTATGACTACCATCAAGGCACTTTGGATTCCTTGTGCCCAGGGACCAGCAGACAAGAAAAGAGTCATTAACTGGAGCAATTTCTGATCAGCAGGAAGAAGTAGGGATGCTTTTAAACTAAGGGGTCAGGAAGGAATACATGTGGAACCCAGGTGATCTCCTCAGTGCCTCCTTGTATTCTCTTGACCTTTTGTACTGTCAACAGACACATGTAGCAGTCCTGCATTAGGAAGGATATGAATATCAAGGCTTCACGCTCCTGAAGACTTAGGTTTGGGTCACACCAACAGGAAAGCCAGTAAGACTGCCTAGGTGATAGATAGCAGAGGGTGAAGGAATTCAGAATGGGTGGTGGAGGTAGGAGAGGATTCGTACCAGCTCTGGTCCAAGATGAAATGCAACAAGGGTTGTAGTTCATCTCACTAACCTCCTTCTTCTGACATTCTATTCAGGAAGAGGGGCCCCCAAGAACCTTGGGGGAACTGCTCCCTGAATCTTGTGGAGATGTAGACCTGCATACCACAATGGGTAGATTGCAGTGATCATGAGCATGTCCCTCTCAGATCTCCACTGTGAGAAACTGATCTAGCCAATTCTGTCAACCTTAAATATTCTTATGCAGCCTATATAATTACTGGCATGAAGCAGTTTAAGATCAAGTGTGATGGGGATTCCATTCAGCTCCCAAACAATTAGAAAATTACTTTTCCCATCAGTGTCAATGGTAAGTAATCCCATTTGTACTCTACAATGTGGACAGTATCTTGAGTCAGCAGTGAAGACACATACATAGCTTACACAAATGTTTGAAGGGTGAAAAAACAAACTCTAGGGACTCTGTCTGTCCTGGCATTACTGTGTCTCCAGTATCCTATTCAAGTGCCTTGTACTTGACACGTATTTATTGATTGAATAAGGCCAAAGAATTCATGACTTTTATTCTAGCTTCTCATCACCCTCTCATTACGATTCATTATCTGCAAATGTGGGTAGGGTAGGCTTGGGGTATAACTGAAAACTGCATAACATTAAATTATTTTGACAGGAAAAAAAAGTATAGTGTATGTACACAATGAAATAAAGTGCACCTATTAGAAATGATGACATAGATCTATATATTTGGCATGGAATTAGACATAGCATATACAATTAAGTAAAAACTAACTAAATACTTGGTAGAAAATAGTAATACAATGGGATCCCATGGAGGTTAAAATACTTCACTTGTATGTTTGTGCATGTGGTAGTCAGCTTCCAAGATGGCGCCCACTTGTTCTCATCTCCTAGTATTTATATGTATTCTGGTTTGCTAAAGCTGCTGTTATGCAAAATATCAGAAATGGATTGGCTTTTATAACAGGGTTTTATTAGGTTATAAATTTACAGTTCGAAGGCCATAAATGTGTCCAAATTAAGGCCTCAGCAAGAGGATACCTTCACTGAGCAAAGGTCGATGGCGTCTGGAACACCTCTGTCAACTGGGAAGGCCCATGGCTGGCATCTGCTGGTCCTTTGCTCCTGGGTTGCATTTAAAAATGGCTTTCTCCAAAATGGCTTTCTCTCTCTCAGCTCTTCTGCATCCTTGCTTGTTCTCTCAGGGCATTTCTCTCTCTAAGCATCTAGGGGTCCTCTCTTAGCTTCTCCGGGGCAAACTCTGGCCTTCATCTCTTAGCTTAGCAACTCCAAATATCTTTAGCATCTCCCAGCATTTCCAAGCAGCTGGGTCTGTGTCAGCTCTTAGCTTCTCCTGGGGGCAAACTCTGGGTTACATATTTTAGCTTCTCTCCAAAATGTCTCTCAGCTTCTCTGAGCTCCTTCTCTCCATGAGCTCTCTTAAAGGACTCCAGTGATCTAATTAAGAACTACCCTGAATCGAGGGGATCACACCTCCATGGAAATAATCTAATCAAAAGGTCTCACCTACACTGGGTGGGTCACATCTCCATGGAAACAACCTAATCAAAAGGTCCCACCCTAATCAAAAGACTAATAAGTTTGCCCCCACAAGACTGCATTAGAGAACATGGCTTTTGTGGGGGACATAAAGGATTCAAATTAGCACAACATCCTTGTGTGAACAGCACACAAGCCTGCACTAACTTGCCAACCATGTGAGTGAGCCACCTTGGAAGCAGATCCCCCAGCCCCACTGAAGCCTTCAGATGTTGGCAACCCCAGCCAACGTCCTGACTGCAATCCCATGAGTGCCCTCGAACCAGAATCACCCCGCTAAGCCACTCTCAAATTCCTGACCCACAGTAAATATAAGATAATAACATTTGTTGTCATTTTATGCCACCAAGTTTTGGGGTAGTATGTTACGCAGCAACGGATAACTAGCACACTATACACGTATGCATAGGTTGTGAGTATACACTCATGCCCACACAAGCATATACACGTACACACCCACGTGAAAATGTCTGTAAAGGTATTCAGCAAAAGGTTAGCGGTGGTTGTCTGGCTAGCGGGATTACAGGTGATTTTTGCTTCCTTTCTTTACACCTTTATGGATTGTCTACAATTATAATGAATATAATTTTTTTAGCATTTTAAAAATAATTAGACAAAATTACAATAAAACAATTTAACCTATTTTTTGAAAGGAAAGCCATGTAAATATCCCCCGACCATGTGCAAAAACAACCATGCTCACCTGCCGAATGTTCTCAGCGTGCCCCCGTCAGGAACTTGGCCAGCACTGACCTCCCAGGGGAAGTAGTAGATTCCAGGTTTGGGCAGCATCATTAGTTCCTGTAACCAAAGGGTGGAGGTGGAATTTTGAAGACTCCTGACAATCTGAGCGGACCACAGGATGCAGTTTAGCAGTTGCCTGTGACCAGCAACATCTGAAAGGCTAATTCCAGTAGACGGTTTTTTAAAATTAAAAAAAAAAAGTTTTTTGATAGCTTATGCATTCATAGATTTTAAATAACAAAACAATATAAAAAGGATCTACGTGGAGAAGTCTTGTTCCCACTCCAGTCCCTGTGGAACCCACAACCCCCTAAAGCAGGGATCTCTAAAGGAGAGAATAGTAAATATTTTGAGTTTTATGAGCCATGCAGCCTCTGGGGCAAATACTCTACACTGCTACTGAAGTGTGAAAGCAGCTCTAGAGAACATATAAACAAATGAGCATGGCTGGGTTCCAACTACACTTTGTGAGCCAGATGTGCAGAAGTTTGCCAGCCCCTGCCTTAAAGGAAACTATTTTTATTAATCTCTTATCTATCCTTCCAGTGTTTCTTTAAACAAATTTAAACAAACATAAGTAAACATTTATTTTCCCTCTCCCTTAAGGAGAGCATATTAAATATACTGTTCTATATTTTGCTTTTTTCACTTCATATATTTTGATACTCTTTCATAGCTGCACATAAAGAGATTCTTCCTTCTTTTTTTTTAATAAACTCTTTATTTTAGAATAGTTTTAGATTTATAAAGACAAATTGCAAACAGAGTACAGAATTCCCATATATCCCACATCCAGTTCCCTCTAGTAACATCTTACCTTAATATGGTATGTTTGTATGGTATTTTAATGAACCAGAATTGGAACATTATTATCCAAATAACATACTTTATTTGGATTTCCTTAGTTTTTCCCTAACGTCCTTTTCTCTGTTTCAGGATCTGACATTATATTCAGTTACCACATCTCCTTAGGCTCCTCTGGGCTGAGACAATTTTTTAGACTTTCCTATTTTTTTTCTTTTTTATGACTTTGTATTTGAGGAATACTGATCAAATATTTTGCATAATGACCATCAGTTTGGGTTTGTCTGATATTTTCCTCATGGTTAGTCTGAGGTTAAGGGTTTTTGTTAACAGTGAAAAGAGTGAGAGAGAAAACTGTTTAAAGAAGCTGAAAAACCACAATGCAATGGAATCCCCTGCAGGCTTCCTGAGATGAGGCACCAAATGCACCATACATCAAGAGTCCCCAAGAATCTTTGCAAAGAAAAAAGTGAGGAGCAGAGATATAAACATATGATGTACATATGGGTGCCGTCTGCGTGTGTGAAAGTACAGTCCATACGCAAGGAGCCCCCGTGTGGAGAAAGGAGGGTGCGGGGGCTGCCAGGAGCTCACTCTGGGGGGAGACACTGGTTGCCCTGAAACGCTGGTGGGCTCAGAAGGTTTAGGAAAGCACTGAGGCAGGTCAGCCCACCCAAGACGCCTCTTTCCTTGGCTAACCTTCAGCTGACTGGGCTCCGTGAGAGAAGAGGTACCTTGAGACCCAACAGGAGAAGACACAGTGGGAAGAGAAAGGCACAGGGGGAACACAGGCCACTGACCATGTGACCAAAGGCAAAGAAAGACACAACTGCTTGACAAGAATGGAGCCTGTTCCCTCCAAGAAGAAACAAAAAAGTAGTTGGTTTCCAGCATCACTGATGACACCCATGCGCCAAACAACCACCTGCCAGAAGGTAGAGCCACATGAACCTGGTGAGGAGGGCAGCTCCAGCCACTCTATTAGGCAGACCTAGAATTTAAATGAAATGAAACTTAGTATAAACATACTGGGGAAATTAGCTAGATCAAGAAACTCTGTAGTATCCCACCCCGCACCTTTTTCGTAATGCTCCAAAATACTCTAATATAATCAATTCAGTCTCCCTATACTAGATTTTCTTAAAAATGTTAGAGAAGTAGGGATTCAGGAAAAATTGTTCAATGAAAAGAGAAACCTGGAAGTCATAACCTTCAGTTATTTCTTGATAGGACAAGCAAGTGAACTATGGACAAAGATAAATGGTAATTAGATAATTCCAAGTCAGGTCCTTTCAGAAACACATGACACAGCTTTAGTTAGAGGTTTAATATAATCTAGAATCTTGCACAATTGGGTTTTGCATCTTCTAACGAAGAGGTTGTCTGAGATCACGTATAAAGCACAGCGTACCTAGAACAAGTTTGGCTCATGCGGCTTAGGAGCAAATGGCCAAGGCTCAGCGGCCCCCCTTCTCCCTCAGCTGCCCTGCATGGCTCTGACCAGGGCAGAGCTATTTCTGTTCTCAGAAATGGAATAGTTCCCAGCTCACCTTTGGCCTGACAGAGAAAAGAGGAGGAGGAGAAGGAGAAGGGAAGAGGAAGAAGGAGGAGGAGGAGGATAGGAAGGAAGGAAGGAAGGAAGGAAAAAAGGAAGGAGGGAAAACCAAAAGACAGAAAGATGGAAGGAAGGAAATGAATGAATGAATGAATGAACGCAGTGGTTCCTGCCCTTGAAAAAGAGCAAAACTGTTTAGGATCCTGGGCTACAATTCCTTCCAGTCTAGCAAAAAGCTAAAAGTTTAGAATCTTTTAAAAGTAATTTTGCTGAAAATGTTCTAAAATTGATCACGGATATGTATGCACAATGATGTGATGATACTGTGAGCCACTGATTGCATAATTCGGATGGTTTGTATGGTGTATGAATATATCTCAATAAAACTGCATTTTTTTAAAAAAGTAATTTTGCTACTCTCAAGTAACATATATATTTTAGCTTAGGCTATAAGTAACATGTTCATTAATTTTATTTCTTAAATTATTACACAGAAGTGACTTTGGGGAGGGCAGATGCTTCTATGAGTCTTAACGTCATTATTTTTTTCAATTACAGTTCATTGTTAGCCTATATTTCACAATGAATTGTCAATATTAAAACTAGAGTTAAACCATGTGTTTTGCACTATGGCCCCAAAGTTTCCATCAAATGGGAATTATCACAAAATTTAAATGTAATCCAAAATAAATGGATTTGTAAGTAACTAAACAGAAGGATTTTGTGTGTGTGTGTTTAAAAATTTCGCAACTACCAGGATGAACAAGGATTTCAGGGAGAATCATTAACAGATGCTAAAAGTTTTTGGTAAAACCTTAATGAGGGACAGGATATTTACACGGTCTCAAGGTAACTCCCCAAATATTACTTATTAATTCCAAAGGGGAAAATGAAGAAACCTAGCAAATATGAATGTCATATCGTTCCTGATATGAAGTTCACCTCACTTCTGTGGTATTCCTGCCAAAAATGCATCATCTGAATCTAATCATGAAAAAATATCCAACAAACCCAAATTGAAGAACATTCTACAAAACAACTGGTTTATACACTTCAAAAGTGTCAAAATCATGGAAGACAAAGAAACTGCTCGTGTTAAAAAAGATGTAAGCGATACAACTAAGGGTAATTCACACTTCTGGATTGGATCTTGGATTGGTAAAAAATAAAGTATATTATTGGAAAACTGTGAAAAGGTCTATAGATTAGATAGTAGTATTGTGTCAGTGTTAAATTTCCTTAATTTGATAACTGTGTTGTATAAAAGAGAATATCCTTATTTTTAGGAAATTCACACTGAAATATTTAAGGGTGAAGGGGCATGAAGTCCTGCAGTGTATGTTCAAAAAAAAAGTATGAGCAAATGTGGCCAACTGTTAATAATTAATTGTTGCATCTGGGTGAAGGGTACACTGATTCCTTGTTCTAGTCTTACAATTCTAAAACTGAAATTATTCTGAAATAAAAAAGATAAATCTCACTAAATCTAGCTCTTCATCTAAGCCTAGTCTATTAATTGCTGAGCACACCCACTATCATTATTAGATTAAGAGCCACTGATTTTTTTTTTAGAAAGTATGTTTTTTAATATTTCATCTTCTCTGCATTTATAACATAATTCATTTCAACAACCACAGAATCCTTTTCTTTCAATGCCACAAACTGTGTTACAAATGAAAGCTGGTACTGCTGCTTATCAAAATATACAAGACAATCGATATTTTATATAAAACCACTTTATATGTTAACTTGTTGCCAAAAACCTTTTTTTTTCTTTTTTGGCCTGGTTAAAAAAAAATGTTGTTACAAATATTTACAGCATTTTCTTCTGTTAGATGAACATTCTTACAAACGGAAAAAGGGAATTTTATGAACAGACCACGTAAAACATGAGACAATGTCAGAGGCTCCAAGCTGTGCTATTTATTTTTTTCCTTAAATACAGTACTGCACTGAAATGCCCATCAAACCTTGTCATCCTTATCCATTCTGCTCACATTTAAACTCCCATTTTCTCTAAGTAGTCTATTCACCAATAGGAAACAGAAAGTAAAGGCCGCTTTGCACTGGGTCTTTTTTCAGAAAGGAGCGTGGGAAAACAAACAAACAAACAAACAAACACTTAACAGAGAAGAGTTAAAACCAGAACAGACAGTCTTTGGTTAGAGCAATGAGGTGACATTTTGATGCAAAACTTTGCTTGGTCAGCAATCTTTATAATTAGTACTTTTAGGATGTGGGATGAATTTAACAATGGTTGGGGGGGGCAGTATATGATATTTTTAAATGACACACAAAAATAGCTATTTAAAGATTTGTTACTACAACTACCATACAAACCCAAGAACTGAAAATAATAACAACAAAAAAAAAATCTGTTTACAGTCCTGATTTAAGCTTGCCTTACATAAGCAGCTTTCAATCATAGCTATTATCACTAAGGCCACTGGACCAGACAAATATCCCTGCTCTGGAACATATGCCTCAGGTTATAAAAATTAAGATGATTACCACAAACACTTAGAGCAGCTCTGTTCCTAGTTACCTGCACAATGCTATATTATGAATATTATGAGATAAAGGCAAAAGTGTAACCGAGACCTCAATTAGTTATAAATTCTTTGCTTTTTGAATAATCTGTGGGACAACATTCTTTAAAAACTATATAGTTCATATTTCCTGAAAACCAGAATACTGTTACTACCTTAGTCTGAAATAGGAACAAAAGGTCAATTAAGACTACTGAAGAAGGCACATAAACTTTGGTCCTGTTTTGTTTTTCTCCCTCTATAAAAACCCTCAAAACTAATACTTTAGTAATTTTCTATTTTTTAAACCATTCACAACTAGTTGTTAGAATTTGCTCTGAAAAAAGACTGCAAATAGTCTTGTATATAACAACACGGCTCTTTTAAAAGACAGCCGAGTTGTATTTTCTTTAAAGGAAAAACTGCAATCTAAATTGTTACTTCTTTTAGCACAATAGTAGAATATTTTAAGTCTGGCAGTTTTATTCTAGTTAACAACAGATCAAGACAAAGGAAAAGCTAAGAAAAATGCTTTTACACATAATCACGTTGTCTCTTCTTGGTCTTAAAAATAGCAGGACACATTAGGTTTTCTAAGAGATAAACTGACAGTTTAGCAAACTGAAAGTTTTTAAGTAACTTACTGGAAAACAAACAAACAAAAAAACACAAAACTTAGGTTTGAACTTGTCATCTTTTGCCCAAATTTATTTAGTGGGAACAGAAGAGAAGTTGTGTGTGATGATACATACACACAATATATAAACATTGCTGTCTCATGAATTGAAGGTTTGAAAAGTTTATATGAAACTGAATACAGAGACATCCATGAGAGCTACATCTCATCAGCTGAAGCAGAACCTGCACCCAATAGGATCACTATCCTTGGTAGGCCAAAGAAGGCCTTGCTCCTATAAGGAGTTATGGAGGCAGAAAGTGCTTTTCAAATTGCAAGAGCTGCAACTTTCACAGCAAAATCAGAAACATCACTTCAAATAACAAATTACAATTTTTAGTCTTAAACAAATAATTTATGGCATTCTGTAGGAACTACTGGGTAATTCTGACACTCTCCAGTAAGTGTCAACTCTCCACTATCAATTAAGAAATAGGGTCATTTTTCTATTTGTACTTTACACAAAACACATTTTGCTGCTATACAAGTTATCTCAAAGTTAAAACTTTTTTTTTTTTTGGCATAAATTGCTACAGTTAAACATGTACTGCTATTTTTTAAAGCCCTGCACATATATATTCTGTGTAAAAGTCCAGACATCTTCAAAAATGATAAGACAATACTCCTCAAAATAAAGTGAATAAACTTGAAAATAGGATACTACGACAGATCGACAGTGAAAAAAAACCACTGCTTAGACGATATCTAATAAATGCATACCAAAACAAAAATAAGCAGATTTAGGTTTTCCACCACCCTGATATTTTTTTATCCTTTTACAGAAACTCTGCCAATACAAAAGCTGTAGACCTCTGTAATTCAAACAGCAAATAGACCAATATGGACAATATCCATGTGCTACAGCTAATTTTAGACACAATTTGATGGTTTCAAACACCCTATTTTTAAACAAGAACATCCCACTTTCTAAATCTTAATTTGATTTTGTCAATAAATAAAAATGTATGTAATGTGCATATATATGTACAATATTAGAAGAGTGTATGTATGTATATACACTTATCTACACACACACACACACACACACACACACACACACACACAAATCCCTAAAAAGAATTCAAATGTTCTCAGATTTAAAGGCCATTCCCTGTTTCAAAAGTACATTCAACACCATTATGATCTCCCTTCTTGTTATCAGGGACTTTTGCTCCACTTACACTGAATGTTATGAGAATCATAAATTAATAAGTTACGCAGTAATTCTTAACCCAAAGCAAGTTAAATAGTCCAATTTAATATGTCTCTGATAATTATAATAGTGCTGTGTGGAAGAAAAAAAAGAAAATTCTGGAGGATTTCTCAAAGAAAATGTTTACCACCTCTCCTTACTCAGTGTTTTGGTAAAAATATATTTTACAAGTGAAAAGGAAAAGAACCTAGATAAATGATTATACTGTATCTATTTGGCCAATACTAAACTCATCCATTTGAAGGTCTCAATTTAGTGCCCCCCTGCCTATTTCTCCAACTACAACTGTTGCTCAGTATTGGGTGAATTCTGCTTTCAAGAACTTTTATCTTTTTCAGTCCCCATATTTTTATAGCATTCTTTTCTAAGAACCTCCATGTGTTCAAATTAATGGCTGGAATATAGCAAAGAGACTGAAATATTGTTTTAAAAGTTGAGATGAGTCACTGAAAATCTGAAAGGGGGTGGACAAAAATGATACTTCAGACAAATTCTGCTGTTAAAAATCTAATGAAGCACTTAAGAAATAATTTAAAAAAAAGAGAAGTTTTTTTTTTTTAAAGAAACAAATTTACATTATACAATTACTGAAGCAACATTAAAATGTACTCTTTTACATTCAATACCCCCCCAAAAAGAAAGTATGAGAAAGAAGCCACTTTCTCATTCTCCAAATATGTGGGCACTGAGTAATGAAGTTACATTAACAAAGAAAAGCAACTTCTCACTTGAGTACTGAAAAAAAAACAAAAACAAAAACAAAATCAAGTAATCCTGGGACAAATTCTGATGGGTGATAAAGATTAGACAAAATCCAGAAACTGACATTGCATTTTACAGCCCCAAATTGGTATGCTATAACCAGCAATGACCACTATCAGTCACAACGTGGAAGAGGCCTACAGGCGTGCACTGAGTTATTCCCAAAACCATTCACCCCCACCCCCCACCCCATCTCTGCACCAAAGCACCAAAAATTTTAATAAAAACTATTACTTATTGAAAACCATTTAAAATTGCAATGAAAAAAATCTCTAAAATCCTTACCAAAAAAGGGAAAGAAAAAACCAAAATGCTCAGCAAGCCCACAATACAGCCTTTAAGATACTTAGATAAAATTCTAACCCATTTATCATAAGCACATAATAAGGCACATAATAAGAAATTAAGTAAATACACAGTAATTCTGAATAAGTATTAGAGATTATAGTGGTACAAAACCCCTTGAGATTAATTTTTTTTTTCTAAAAGAAGACCTTACCAAAAATAACCTAAAAAAATCTGTCAAACCATACGAGAGACCTGAATAGTTTCTTTAAGACTGTAAACTTTTTTCTGAAAACTGTAAAAAAGTAGTTTATAAATTGGATTATTTTTCCTTTTAAATTTTCAAAGACCATATGACATTACTCAACAAACAAGTATTTTGAAATTTAGAACATGATTTTTCCTAATAAAAGTATTAATTATTCTGATCTTAATAGATTCTGGTCGGCTTCCACTTAATTTCCCTAGGGGCAGTTAAGATACTTCATTTCTCCAAATAGTCTTAAAAAGTTAAAGATATGCATTATTCAAAGGAGTGTCTTCCAGTGGGGGGAAGCAATCAATAAAAGGAAACCTGCAAGTTTACATAAATTTGCTCCATTATAACTCAATGTATAGTAACTACCAATATATGTAAATAATTGACAAATCATAAGTCAACTTAATTTCCTACAGAGGTCAAACTTCTGAATCATAAAGTTAAAAACTTGGTCAAAAGTAATTTAAATTACATAAAGTAATTTTAAAAGTCTATATATTTAAATTTTTTAAAGTACAGAGTTTAGAAATGTTGCAAAAGGCTGATATGGACCCAAACTAAAAGAAAGTCTGTCCTCTTGAAATTCAATTTAACATGGGGAATTAATTTTTTCTTGAAGATTATTTTCCTAGAAACTATGGTGTAAAAAAAAACAAACCTTTGATCACTTACTGGCAGGGGAAAAAAATGGAAAAAGAAAAGACCCCTTGTTTTTTTAATATACTTGAATATCAAACTCAGCAAGAGTTTAATAGTTATTTTTGTGAAAGAGACAGAATTGGTCTTGAGCTGCTTCAGTCCATGTCTGAAAGTTTTTCTTAAATTATGGTCCAGTCTTAGGAGAAAATTTCACAGAAAAGTCAGATTGTGGATTTTGAGAAGGAAACTCTGAGGTGGTGATTTTCTCCAAGGTCATGGTTATGAAGCTCAATAAGGGCCTCAATTGCTTCTTCCAGGGATCCCAATTAAATGAGCGCCATTTTGCGATCTTTCTGAAAGAATTTAAAAGCCTTCACTGAACATCTAGCATCTGTGAAAAGGTTCTTCAGATCATCCACTGTAACAGAAGGGGGATGTTGGAAAGATGCAGAGTGGCTGATGGTGGGAAAATATTCTGGAAGTTTTTAGAGCCAGGCTTTTTGAAGTGATGCAAAGGACTATTGCTGAAATCCTTAGTCAGACCTTGGTCTTCTTGTCTCTCTCGAGGAAGCTGAACTGTTTGATGCTTGGACAGTGTAGCACGAAGCACTTTTCCATAAAGTCTCTGATCACTTAGATGATTCATTGCTAGTTGAGCTTGATTTGCATCTGCCATCTGAACCAAGGCATTTGCTTTCTTATTAAACATAATTTTCACTCGATGTACATCACCATACACTCCAAATAGGATAAAAAGCCCATGTGGTGTGATAAGATCAGGATTGAGATTGGTGACAAGGAGAACAGAATTTCCTAGCATCCCACTGGCCCCAGGAATGGACATCCTTCCAATGACAGCGGAGGGGGTGACTGTGAGAGGACCAACAGCTCCATGAACAGCTAGGACTGAAAAACCTGTAGCTTGAGGAAATCCAATGGCTGGGGAAATCCAGCAGCCCCTGCATATGGTGAGGAAATTATACCCAGTGCACCAAAAGCAGCAGTCATAGAGGGTTCAAGGGATGGCTGGCCATCACCAGTAAGAAGGTCTAAGCGAGTGAAGTCTCTGCTTTTGTCATTATTATATTTCACATTAAGGCGGGTGAGCTTGGAGAAGTCAATGCGTAGAGTGCAGCATGCATTATAGATATTCTGGCCATCCAGAGCCATTTTGGCATCATGTGCATTCATTGGGTCAGCATACTGAAGCAAAGCTTGAAACTGATTATTCTTTGCAAAGGTGATAATCTTCAAGACTGCACCAAATTTAGAAATTATCTGACGAAAAACTTACAGAGTAACAGGGTAAAAAAGGTTTTCAATAATAATTCGGAGCACAGGGCTTTGCCCACGCAGGACTGTGCCTTCACTGGTAGGAGTTCCAGTAAGGGCCAGGCTTCCTGACCGGACAGCACTGATGGCCTGCAACGCAGCTCGGGTTCTAGCTTGATTAGGCAGATTGTCAGTCTTGAGTTCTCTGTGATTGGAATACTGGCTATAAACAGGCTGGCTTCATAGGTGAGGAGCAACAGGAGTGTCATAATTCACCATAGTAACAGCAGCTTCCTCAGAAGTCATTTCTAAGAAAGCCTGGCTTTTTCCTTTCAACATCAAAAGATTAGTTACTTTGCAGAATGGTAGACCTAATGATATGACCTCTGCTTCGGTGACATCACTTGGAATTTGGCGAACAACGAGAACACACGGGAAGGTGAACAGGGAGTTCTATCTCCTTTACAGTTCTTGTTGTCATTCCCATTAGCATACATATCTGTGGTAGGAGTGGAATTGTTCATGGTAAAAGGTCCGTTAATGAAGCCAGAGGAAAGAAGCTCATCAGATCCCCGCCATCCATGGCCCACTATGCGGGGACTGATGGGCTCTCTGCGAACAGAGGTGGTGGCAACAGGGCGGCTCCAGGGACTGGCAAGCTGAGCCTCTCCAGAGCCCCGGCCAGTCCGAGGTGCAAGAAGAAGAGTGGGAAACAAGAGCCACTGATTTTCTAGAATATTCCACCCAGAAAAGTCTTTTGTCAGTTGGCTATTTGTTCATTCAGCAAAGATTGGTTGAGCCCCTTCTCTGGGGCAGGCAGTAAACCGGGCATGGAGAATAAATAAGACCCCATCCCTGTTCTTGCGGGTCCCAGACCACACCTAAGATGATCGATGAGGACCTTGCAGCCAATGTGTCACAATTACAGGCACAGCCAAGACCAGAACCAAATACAGTAGGACCTCCTTTTACACAAGCTCAACACACACAAATTCAGGTGTATACGCGATTGGCAACGGCGGAAAAAAAATGGCAGCGAGAGAATTAAGATTTTAAGAAGTTATTTCTATGACTAGTTTTCTTTATTTATTGTTACTAGAGCATTTATTTGCCTTATTTATAAAAAAATGTGTGATAGGTATGTTCATATAAAAAATACTTGTTAAATAATGGGGTTCACTATTACGTGCAATTTTCAACTGACATGAAGGATCTTGGAATGTATTAGTTGGGTAAAACAAGGTCCTAGTGTACTGGAATGTATATTAGAGCTCACGTGCATTTACCTTTTGGAATGTGTTGCTATATTTCACCTGAGAAAAATCCTCATTTGATCTATTAACAGCAGAGGGGCAGAGCGCATCGGAATGTCAGAAATTTACCCCGAGTGGCCCCAAGAGCACCTGGTACTGCCTCTAAAAGCTACCGTAGGTGTTTCCAGAGACAACGTCAGTAGTTTTGATCAGTCTTATTGACAAAGCACTAAAACAACATTGACACATAGGAAATATTTACTACAGAGAGAAATCACTTTTTTTTTTTAAGCAGGAGAACCTACACCCTACACATACTTCCAATGACATCATCAACTTTTAAAGAAATGACTTTACTAAAGACAGGGCAAAGAAACGCAACTAGGTGACTGGACCTTGAGGACAGCATTTTGAGTGAAATGCACCAGAAACGAAAGGACAAACATTATAATGCCTCACTAATATGGACTAATGTTACTGTTAGAAAACACGGTCCTAAATAGTCAGGCTCCCCTGATCCCACATCAAACAGAGAAACAAGTCTCTTTGCTTTGGTGAAAAGGTGAGTTTATTGAAGATGCATCAACAAGGAACTGGAGGGAAAAAAAAAAAAACTCCAAGACCAGTTCAGAGGGAGAAGGGTAGTTTGGGCTTTTATAACCAAAAACAGACAAGGAAATGGCCAGAAGAAAGCAGAAGGGGAAAAAAAAATAGAAGAGAAAAAGCCTTTGGTCAGCATTTCCTTTTACACCTCCTGTTATCTGGAAGTCCTCCCCTCACTCAGGCTTGTTTTTCAAGAAGGTACTGATTATGAGACCACACCTATGGTCACATCCCTTGTATCCTATTGCAGGCAACGCTGGGAAAGTTCCTGGGAACAGGGAATGAGTTTTGTTGTTGTTGAGATTAGAGCAAAAGCAAGTTATTTTAACAAGGGCTTTTTATGCTTAGAATAACTCAAGGCTGCTTGAATGAAGTGATCTTAATAGTTTTCTTTTTTTTTTTTTTTCCTCTATTGGCTATTGAAGACTATACTAAGCATTTTCCAGCTAAAGAATTGTATTGAGTATTTTCTACTTATCCAGCTAACACTAATTATAATATGCAAACTCTGAGAATTGAATCTTAGAGCACAGGTTATCAGGGGAACGCTTATTGTAAAGGTCCTTAGATTGTAAGCTCTTACAGCAGTCACAGCTATTTCTGAGTTGTAATGGTTATCTCTAAATTCTGAGATGCTGAGCTCTTTGTGTATAACCTGGCTGCTCTCTGGAACTTTGGGTATCTGTGTGACACCTGAGACTCAGAGCTAGAGTTCGGCAGATAAGAATGTCAGTATTATCTCATGCAGCAACTGTTAAAAAAAAGCTGAAAAAGAGTTCAGGCTACAATCAGAGATATGACTGAAGTAGATCTGGTTGGACAAAGGCAAATCAGGCCAAAGGGTAAAGGACGATATTGACTGTTTCAAAACCTCAACTTCTGTGAGACCAAGGGAAGAGATGTTTATTTGGTGCAGGATCTATATTTTCTGTAGCACACTAAATAATCTAACTTGTATGGTCAGTTTATTTAAACACCATAATTACATGGAACTTTGAATAGGGAGGAAGATCTGGTTGGTTTGTACAGGTTAGTGTGAAACCCTGATATATCCCAAAGTAATTTGGGCAGAGAATAAAAATGTATTTGCAGGTCCCCCCTGAGGAACTGGAGAAAAATGTGGAAATATTAAAATTCCCCACCTGGGGAATTACTGATATTCTCACAAGCATTGAGGACTACCAATTTAGTAGGCCGAGCCCTCGATCTTGGGGCTTGCCCTTATGAAGCCTGTTACTGCAAAGGAGAGGCTAAGCCTACTTATAATTGTGCCTAAGAGTCACCCCAGAGAACCTCTTTTGTTGGTCAGATGTGGCGTCTTTCTCCCTAAGTCCACTCGGCAGGTGAACTCACTGCCGTCCCCATTACATGGGACCTGACTCCCTGGAAACATGGGACATGACTCCTGGGGATGAGCCTGGACCTGGCATCATGGGATTGAGAAAGCCTTCTGGACCAAAAGGGAGAAGTGAAATGAAACAAAATAAACTTTCGATGGCTGAGAGATTGCAAATGGAGTCAAGAAGTCATTCTGGGGGACTTTCTTACTTATTATATAGATATTCTTTTGCAGTTTTTAGTGTATTGGAATAGCTAGAAAGAAACACCTGAAACTGTTGAACTGCAACCCAGTAGCCTTGATTCTTGAAGACAATTGTATACATACAGCTTACATTGTGTGACCATGTGATTGTGAAAACCTTGTGGCTCACACTCCCTTTATCCAGTGTTTGGACAGATGAGTAGAAAAGTGGGGACAAAGAGTAATTGAAAAATAGGGTGGTATGGGGGGGATGGATGCGTTAGGTGTTCTTTTTTACTTTTATTTTTATTCTTTTTTTTTTTTTTTTGAGTAATGAAAATGTTCAAAAATTGATTGTGGTGGTGAAGCACAGCTGTATGATGGAACTGTGAACAGTTGATTGTACACTGTGGATGACTGTATGGTACGTGAATATATCTCAATAAAACTGAATTTTAAAAAAAAGAAGAAGGTAAGGGGAGCCAGCTGATTGGAAACCCCTATTTAGGTTAGTATATTCAGGATTAAAACATTTCTAGCCCATATGGTGTAAGTGGAAATTCATTCCTAACCACCACAGCTATTTTATCCCAGTGATGCAGGAGACATCTTGCAATCTCATTAACTAAGAATTTCCATCCATCTGCCCACTCAACACTACAATAATCCCTCAGTGTGCCTTGAGCAGATCAGGCAGGATCTCTATCAGGGGATTCCCACTCATGGACTGCTCTTCCCAAATTCATCTGCATGGTTTACTCCCTCAAATAATCATGGCTTTGTTCAAACAGCTATGAATCAAGTCTTTCTTGATCACCCTTAAAAAGTTCTATCTCTTCTATATAGTCCCTTTGTCTTTTCATTGTAATTATCACTTTCTAAAATATTATTTAGTTTGTTTACTTATATAATTTTAAATCTCTTCCTCTTCATTACCTACCCTCACCCCCACAAAAAATAAAATAAAATTTAAGGCTAAAAAAAAAAGACAGGGCAAACTGGGAGTATGAAACCTTTCCAGGACTCAGGTTCTTCTTTTACAAAGTAGAAGGTTACCGGTTCCAATGCAACAGAGAGAACAGAGCACAAACTTGGCTTTTCTCCCTACCAGGACCATATTAAGAGTGATTTTTAAAGGCCTTGTGCCGGTTTGAATGTATTATGTCCCCCAAACACCATTATCTTTGATGCAATCTTGTGTGGGCAGATGTATTAGTGTTGATTAGATTGGAATTCTTTGATTGGGTGTTTCATGGAGATGTGACCTATCCAACTGTATTAGAGCCAACTCTGATTAGATAATTTCCATGGACATGTGGCCCCGCCTATTTGGCATGGGCCTTGATTAGTTCACTGGAGCCCTATAAAAGCTCAGACAGAAGGAGCTCACTGCTAGAGCAACTGAGAGTGACATTTTGAAGAGCAGCTGTAGCCGAGACAGACATTTTGAAGACGGCCACCGGAAACTGATGCAGACATTCTGGAGAACGCCATTTTGAAACACAACCTGGGAGTGAGCAGACACCAGCCATGTGCGTTCCCAGCTAACAGATGTTTTCCGGACACCACTGGCCATCCTCCAGTGAAGGTACCTGATTGTTGATGCATTACCTTGGACACTTTATGGCCTTAAGACTGTAACTGTGTAGCCAAGTAAACCCCCTTTTATAAAAGCCAATCCTTCTCTGGTGTTTTGCATTCTGGCAGCATTAGCAAATTGGAAAAGGCCTGAAACCATAACAGCACAAGAAAAGGAAGGGGCATCCGTGGGTGAGAGATTACAAAAACGAACGGATGGAACCTGAGGGTATAGGATGGACTGTTATAGTTAATGGTATAATTATGATAACAGTGTTTCATCACTTGTAACAAAGGTACCACACTAATGCAAAGTGCTAATAATAGGGAAGGCTGTGTGCGTGTGTGTATGAGGGAGAGGTATATGGGAACTCTGAGATTTCTGCATAATTTTTCCATAAACCTACAACTTCTCCCACAAAAAAATGAATGAATGGGTAGGAAAGTGTGGCAAAACCTCAGAGAGGCTCTGACAAGATACAATGGAGGGTGACAGCAGTGCCTGGGATCTAAAGGGGGATTTAAACACAGGGTACAGCTGGCATCCCTCCACTCCTCCACCCCCTGTATGCAGATTCTCATATCAAAGAAGTAAGAAAACTACTATGGTGTGGCGACCCCCACAAGAAGTCCTCTCATCCAGGCACCTGGAAACTGATTCACCTCAAAGTAGGTTTTTCTCACATGAGGAAACGATCAAGGATCAGCAGCTACTCAAGGAAAATTGCAATGGGAAAAAAAAATTACTAAGACAAATCAATAAATAGAAAAAAACTGATCCAGGAGGAAACAGAAATAGCTCAGGGACTGGAAGAGAACTATACTCAACAGTAAATAGTATTCTTAGTGACATTTAAGGTGATACTGCGTCATAACTAAGAATAGGACACATCTTGGAATAAGAGAGAGCTGTTGGAAATTTTAAATGAGGGTTTAGCTTTAAAAATTAATTAAAAATTGGAAGATGATGTCAAGAATATCTCCAGAACATAGATCAAAAAGTTCAACGAGAAAGAGAAAAGGTAAGAAAACTATCCACTCGGGGGGTCCAAATCTGACAAATTAATTCCAACAAAGAAATAATAAAGGAAAGTTTTGCAGAGCTGAATAGAGGACTTGCATCTTCCGATGAAAGGGCAGAGTTGGGTGAATGAAAAAGACCAATGCCTTAGACATACTGTGAAATTTCCAAACACCAAGGATAAAAGGGTTCCAAAACCCTTGGGAGGAAAAAATAGGTCAAACGCAAAAGCAGAAAAATCAAACTCCCTCATCTCCAACCCTTAAGTCTACAAACTTATTAACACACGTCCTTCCCGTACCAATGGTTGAAGTGCCTCTGATCTCATCTGGTACTTGAAGTGGTGGCTTCCTCTGTTCTGCTAACCCTGTCACCAGGCTCTGCTTCCCTTTCCTCCAAGGATTTGCTGAGTTCCCTTGCCAACCAGTGTCTGCTTTCCTATTCTCTGTCCGTTTTAGTGGGTCCTTGGGTGGGAGAGGAAATAAGCACAGGTGGACTCAGTTTACCAGAACTCCGTTCCTGGCTCCAAGCCCCACTTCCATGCCTGCCCTCCCCATCCCCAATGCCACGGTCATCTTCCACCTGCTCAGGCCAAGGAGTCATCCCTGAAGCCTCCCCTTCTCTCATGGCCCCACCCAATTCATCACAAATTTCCATCAGCTCTACCTCAAAATATGTATTGAACCCCCGGGGGGGACCCCACTCAGGGGTAAGCCTTTAACAGCTCTTCCCCTGAATTCGGGCCATAGTTTTAAACTGATCTCCTTGTTTCCACTTTTGTCCCTCTATAGTTCATTCTTTTCATAACAGCCAGAGTGATATTTTAAAATGGAAAATATACCATAGGAGGTATTTTCGTCAGAAACTCAAATTTGAATCTAATAAAGCCTCTTATATTTAGCCAACAGCTAACAGAAAATACGGAAACAGAGGAACATACTAAAGACAATGCAGAGGTGTAAAAGTCCAGGTTGCAGGAAATTTTTCCTCCACAAAAATGACCCAGTTTCTTCAAATACACTGAAAAAAAAAAAGTAGAAGGGAAACCTATACATTAAAAGAGGCTTAAGATTCATCATGCTGACAAAAATAGCAAAGTGAGCTGCAAGGCAACAAAGGCATTTATTTGGAGTTTTAGAATTGCATTTCAAGGAGCAGAGATTCAGGCTCTGCATACTTGGGCAGTTTGTGATTTCTGACTGAGTAACCTCCAAAATGGCCTGCCAACTCCATTTTAAATCTCTCAGCCACAGTAACGCTCTCGTTTTCTTTTCACAATCCCAATCCACTGCAATGTGCGGACCTTGTTTGGACTCCGATTTGAATAAACCTACTGTAAAATAATGTTTCCAAAAAAGGCAGGGAAATTTGAATATTGACTGGGTTCTATCATATTAATGAATTTCTGTTAATATTTCCAGGTACAATGATGGCATTGTGATTATGTTAAAATATTTTAAAGATACTTAATGAAAGTACTTACGGGTAATGTGATGTGGGATTTGCTTAAAATTAATATGCTGGGGGCAGTAGGTGGAGGTATAGTTGGTGATTGTTGAACCTGGGTGATGAGTATATGGGGGTTCATTGTATTATTCCCTCTACCTTTCTACATGGTTGAAAATGTCCCTAATAAAATATTTTAAAATGCCAATCGGATGACACATCTCCCTGCTTAAAATCTATTAAAGGCTTCCCATTATAACTATTACACTCAAAGTCATTACCTTGGCATGTGATGCTACAAGGACCCTACCCCTGGCCTGCTCTTTCTGCCCTGGTTTCCCTTCCCCTGTCCTCAAGTTGACCCTCACCCCAGGACCTGTACACTTTCTTTTCCTCAGACTTGAACATTCTGCCCCAGACCTTCCGGTGGCTCATTCCTTCTTTTCGCTCAGGTGCCAGTTCAAAGTACCTCTTCTTCAGGGAGGCCTTGCCTTCCCTCCCCTCCCAGGTCACTCTCTCCCCTTATCTCAATTTAATTCCTTCATGTCTATTAATAAATAATAGAATTTCAAATAGTGTGATTTGTTTGCTTGTTTAATGCCCACATCTCCCACTGAACTATCAGCTCCATGAAGATAGGGATTCTGCCTTATTCCCCACTGCATAAACCCCCCGGCCCCCCTCATGCCTAACAGTGTCCAGGACTCCCACCCTCAGCCCCAACATCGAGAACCAAAACCACTCCTCACTGCCGACCTTAACAGGACAGTGCTGTCCTCTGCCTTCATCAGCATTTCTTTAGATGCTTTGTCCACCAACAGACAGTTTGTGTTCTGAGATTCTTTGAATTTCTTCCCCTTGCTGTTTCCATCAGTTCTGGACTGTTCTTTCCAAATCCTAATCAAGCACATAAAACTGAAAGACCCGTCTTAAACCAGATTTCCAGTTCTTAACACATTCTGATCTCACTCACCAGCCCTCCCCCACCTTTAACATACTGCCAAAGCTTTACCATCTAGTTCCTACCTTAGCAGGTGAGCAATAAAACTCAGCTTCCTCTTACCAACAGGCTGTGTTGTTGACATTTGGAAAACCCGCTTTTGACAAAGAGGAATAAAATCCAAACACAGTGACCAAGATTAATATTTTAATGCCTGGTGGCGTTATAGGCAACATTAGCAACAGCACCTGGCTGCGTCTGAGACTGATTCTGCCGTTATAAAACATTTTGATATTTTGTTCGCAGATTTTTATGCGTTAATTTTGATGTTAATTTTGATTTTTTTTAAAGGTTGCTTTAAGATATTTATCTTATTTTTTGGCACCACTTTAAATTTCGTGTCAGTGATGAACGCTCACTCACCTCACCCTGTTCTGGCAGTGGGTGTTAATGAGAGAGGACTAAGCACATAAAACAAACAAAAGGTATTAATTATATTGCTAAAAGTTAGGAAGGTAATTAGGGAGGGGTAGAAAAGGTGTGTGTAGTGTAAAAAACAGATTTTCATTATTTATGCAAGGAGTCAAAGGTAACTAAAACAAATCAAGAACTTGCATATAGTCATATTATTTACCAACTTTTTAGGAACGAGAACTAAAAACAACTGTTTAAAAGCGGCTGCCTCTGAGGATGAGGCACTTTTGCTTTTCATTATAAATCCCCCTGGACTAGGTGTTTTAAACGTGTGCGTTTACTGCTCTGAAGACAACTGTGATAACAGCGAAAAGAAACAAAAAAATGTCTCGAGTCCAAGACTTTTGGGCACATTTCCAGTTCTCCAAAGCCAACCTCCTAAACTGGAGCGCGCCCCGAGTTCCACACCTAGGCCCTGCAGCCCACGCCTCCAGCAGCAGAAGCGCAATTATAGTAACAAAAGATAAGTGGCGCCTCTCCCCACTGCGACTTTTGTGCCCGTCTGTTTTTTTTTTTTCTCCAATCTAGGGCAGTTTGGAGAAACCAAACGACCGCCCCTCGACAACTGCACACAACCCATCGGTTAACCTGCCACATAACCCGAAGTCTCCTTCCCCCTCATTTCCGGGGAGGGCTTTGCACGCCGACACCCGGAAGAGGTGGGGCGGGCGAGTCGCAAGGCGCAGGCGCAGACCCTCCTCGGCCTCGTTGTCCCGCCCCTCCCCAGCCGCCTCGCTAACCTGTTGTAGGCTTCGCGGGTGGACGCGGCCTCGGATTCTCTTTTTCCGCCCCACTTGGTCACGTGACGAGGCAGAGGCGGAAAACGAAAAGGACCTCACTACCCCCCCATCCTGAGCAATTTCTTGACCTTCCTTCGGGGTTCCGCTTCCCCAGGCGGCCGCTCGGAGGCCTCCCCTAGCGGGGAGCCGGTGATTTGTCCATCCCGGGACCGGCCGCGGTCAGGGCGCGGCGCCGCCGCCGCCTTGGCAGTCGTCAGTCACGCGCCGAGGGACATCCGTGAAGGAGAAGGGGCGGGCGGGGGGCGGGGCGGGGCGGGGACTCGCGCCACCTCGGGGTGGCTTTTAGGGCCCGGCCAGCGCTGGAGCCGCGGACAGACGTCCCTGCTGCCGCCGCTGCTATCCGTTACCATGAACCCCGACCTGCGCCGGGAGCGGGCCGTCGCCAGCTTCAACCCGGAGCTGCTCACGCACGTCCTGGACGGCAGCCGCGAGAACACCCTGCGCCGCCGAGAAATCGGTGAGGGCGGCGGCCCGGCCTCCCTGCTTCCCCCAGCACCACGCGGCCGGACCAGGCCCTCTCTCGATGGGGAGTCGGGGGAGCGGCTGTGGGGCTTGGGTCTCAGCCTCTCGCTCAGTTTCGGGGAGCGGGGGCCCCCGCTTCGAGGGGCGGCCTGTGGTGGAGGGAACTCACCGGCCCCTTCCCGACAGGGGACCTGTGCCTGCGACTCTAAACCCCCTCGGATTCTGGGAGAGTGTGAAGGAGCCATGAATTTCTGTCTTCCTCTTACCCTTTATTCCCTTCCAGAGAACTTGATTCTGAACGACCCAGATTTCCAGCATGAGGACTTGAACTTCCTCACTCGCAGCCAGCGTTACGAGGTGGCTGTCAGGAAGAGTGCCACCATGGTGAAGAAGATGAGGGAGTTCGGCATCGCAGACCCTGACGAATTCTTGTGGTTCAAAAGGTAGGTATTAGCATAGAACGAGGGCTAAGCCCAGACTTGGAAGGTGCGGTCTGTGGTGTCATTTTCTTGTCGTGCTTGACGTTTAAAGACGCAAAATGGAATATTTTGCACGCCCCCTTTAGAGTTGTATGTGTTCATTTTTATGTCCAAGGCTTTTAGTGGGATGACATATTTGTGGAATGCTGATAATGAATGGAGATGCCTGAGTTTTCGTTCTCAAGAAACAAACAAAACAAAACAAAAAACCCAAATCCTGCTGGCCCAATGCAAGATGACTTTTCTCCTTGTAAGGAGGCATGCTAAATTCAGCAGCTGAAATTGGAAGGATTTTTTGAGTTGCAAGGCCAAACATTTAAAGATTTGGAGCAATAACAAGATTCTACTTTGATATGATATCGTACAACTTGAGTTTAAAATGATGGAAAATAGGGAGGTGGGTGAAGAACATTAGTCAAAACTCAGAACTGGTTATTATCAAGATAAAATAATTTACCCTGTCCTTTGGGACTGTCCTCAGCATTCCATTCAATTTTAATAATGAAAATAGAATGACATAATATATATTGTTTATATAATTATTACAATTATTACTTGCCAACTTCCAAGTGCTCTCTTTTATTTTTAAAGTTTGTAATTCATGGCTGTAGTGATTGAGGCAGGGAACTCCTAGAAGATTTTGTTTCTGAATTAACTGAGTTGGGTTTTGTAAACTTAAAAAAAAAAAGATTTTATTGCTTAATCAAACAACACTAAAGAGATTTTTATTTTTTATTTTAATGGGTGGTACAGTTTGTTGTTTCAAAGCCATTTTAAAAGTTCATAACCTTCAGTGTTTCATAATGTGTAACCAGACTCGAGTGAAGTCACAATGAAATAGAACAAAGATCTTTATGTGGGTTAAAGATCAGTAGATGTCAGTGAGTTCATTTTGTACATGATTTCTCATGTGGCATATTAAACTACAAGCTGTAACACACTCTTTACCCTTACAGTGTCCACAGGATGTGATGGCTAGATCAACTTAGGTTAGAAAAGGAGACAAAATTAGTCTTGGCGATTACTGAATGCCTTCCAGGCTAAGACTCCCATCATTTGTAACTCACACCGATGTTTTATGTACCACTAAGGAAAAAAAAATGCTGTCAATTCACCGTGACATGCCAAAGGTTGTGGGATGCATTGGGATTTCTTAAACGCTAGAAGGGGGTAGGGGTACGAGAATATGAGGAAATAAAATAATATTCCCCTTTTGGGGGACTTGGGCATTTATTGGTCTCTTTTACATCCATTTTTCCTATCACAAAATAAACCTTTTGAGAATATTTCGAAAGTGACTGAGCTTTTGAGAATATTTTGAAAGTGACTAAGATATTTTGAGATTCTCAGCTTAAGCACTAAAAGAACTGCTCTCCCTCTACCATAAGTTTTACCCTTGGGAAGACGGTTGCTGCAAAGGAGAGGCTAGGCCTCCCTATATTTGTGCCTAAGAGTCTCCTCCGGAATGCCTCTTTGTTGCTCAGATGTGGCCCTCTCTCTCTGGCTAAGCCAACTTGAAAGGTGAAATCACTGCCCTCCCCCCTACATGGGATCAGACACCCAGGGGAGTGAATCTCCCTGGCAATGTGGAATACGACTCCCGGGGAGGAATGTAGACCCGGCATCGTGGGACGGAGAACATCTTCTTGACCAAAAGGGGGATGTGAAAGGAAATGAAATAAGCTTCAGTGGCAGAGAGATTCCAAAAGGAGCCAAGAGGTCACTCTGGTGGGCACTCTTACGCACAATTTAGACAGCCCTTTTTAGGTTCTAAAGAATTGGGGTAGCTGGTGGTGGATACCTGAAACTATCAAACTACAACCCAGAACCCATGGATCTCGAAGACAGTTGTATAAAAATGTAGCTTATGAGGGGTGACGATGGGATTGGGAAAGCCATAAGGACCACACTCCCCTTTGTCTAGTTTATGGATGGATGAGTAGAAAAATAGGGGAAGGAAACAAACAGACAAAGGTACCCAGTGTTCTTTTTTACTTCAATTGCTCTTTTTCACTCTAATTATTATTCTTGTTATTTTTGTGTGTGTGCTAATGAAGGTGTCAGGGATTGATTTAGGTGATGAATGTACAACTATGTAATGGTACTGTGAACAATCAAAAGTACGATTTGTTTTGTATGACTGCGTGGTATGTGAATATATCTCAATAAAATGATGATAAAAAAAGAAAAAAAAAAGAACTGCTCTCTCCAGTTCTTGAGAAAATAGACCTTGCTGTTTGGGTATATAAAAGTTGTTTTCCTAATCTTCTCCTTTCCTATAAGTTTGTCTTTCAACTCTAGGGTTCACTATGAAAAGAAGGCTGTAAAATGTTCTTAAGAGTAATTTAAAATTCTAATGAGATTCAGTCATGGTTTTTGCTAACTTCTTAGATTATTTTTAAAGCTGGTTCCTTGAAAAGCTTAAAAACAAGCATTCAAATTTTGTTTTGAGTTGATTTTCAAGTGGCCTAAAAGAAAAAAATTCCCAATGTTTTTATTAATATAAATATTTGACATTCTCTATTTTGTGTCATGTATTTTTCAGTTTTGGTTTTCTAGAATTCTTTTTGAGTTAACACCATCATTTTATAAACCTCAGAGTACCTTACTAAATTATTCAGCCGTCTCAGTTTTCTCATGGAAATAGGAGTATCTTTTATTTCCTCCATTTTTAGCACTTAAGTACGGCTTTTTGTTTCTTATGTTTTTCTGTGTTCACTTCCTCTCTGTCTGCTTATGAAAGGAGATAGAAAATGCATAAATACTTGTTGATTTAGTAAGACACGATAGGGAATGTTATGTTAGTCTTACCTTTGAGAGAAGGATTTGTACACTTACTACTCTACTTCAGTGAGGAATGATGCATTTTGTGAAGTATGTTATTTCTATACTAGGCTAATAAGCTACTACTAATCTAAGTTACTTGGAAACTCATTAACTGACCTCTTCTGTTCCTTCTCTTTTCTCCTGTTTTCCTCCATTCAGTTTACATTAACATTTGATATTGGGGTAAATATCATAGACTCTCAGGGCCCATAAGCATTTTAGATGTTGGCCCAGTCCAGTTATTCCTTTGATGTTTGAATGAGTCTGTCCTCAGGATTCCTGAAAAGTGATCTTCCACCCTAACCGTGGGCCCCCAAACCAGCAACAGGAGAGAAGACAGTTTTCACTGATGCTAATGAGCTGCTTCTGTTGACTTTTGCAGATGACTTAGGGCACAGAAGCCATTCCCTCTGGTAGAATCTGTAATTATTATATTACTTCACATTGGTTGATTAGAAATATTAATATCTAAAAGCATACAAGGAGAGAAGTGGGTATTGATTTGTGTATAATAGAAAGGGCAGTAGGATAATTTATGTAGTATTTATTTGGGCAGTAGGAAAGTAAGATGTTATATTGTGTTTACTGTTGTTTCTTTTCAGTTAGTGGGGTGGTTTCAAGACCTCCCCAGAAGTGGATTGACAGTCTGTCCCCTCCTCCCTTGGATTCCTACTCTGCTCATTTTACAAACTTCACTTCCTGGTCATCCCTTGAGATGTCATGAAGAGCAGTTAGACGATACAGCATAGGCAAGGCATCCTAGTTTGTGTAATTTGTATTCTGACTGTTTCATAGATTGTATTTTATGAGAATATAGTTGTCATATGAATTTCATTGTGATCCAAGGTTCCCTTTTCTGGAATAATGTTCAAAGAACTACAGGGGATAAATTTTTAATATACTTGGATTACCTCCTTATTCAAGCGTAATCCCTGAAGAGCTTTAGAGATTGGTGATTCTGCCCTGGAAAAGCTGTTTACTATCCTGGATGTTTGCTTAGTTTATCTACAGAAAGAGAGTTTAAAAAATAATCTTCCTTAGGAGTTTTTGTTAGCAGCTCTGTGGAGTTCCTTTTCATCTTCAAAACAAACAGATAAAACCCAAAATTAAAGGAAAGGAAAAAAAAAACCACAGAAACTTCCAAAAGAGCCAACCAATCAAACTAACAAAACAAAAACAACTGGATTTGGTAGAGTTTGCTTCCTGGATTAAGTACAGAATCTGAAAAGGAATTCTGGCCCCAAAATGGCTAGGGGAGAAGAGATACCACTGGGTTCTGTTCTTGGCTTTTAAGGTAGGAAAAAGAAGGGGCTTAAATTTTCCTCACCTTCATTCTGAGAGCCAGAGTTTGGCAAGAATGGGTGGCAGCAAACAGTTTCTAGAGTAAGGCTGAGATCCTTTTCTTTTCTTTCCTGTAGAGTACATATGATCAATTTTGTGGATCCTGTGAGCCTCAATTACTCCATGTTTATTCCTACCTTGCTGAATCAGGGCACCACTGCTCAGCAGGAGAAATGGCTGCATCTCTCCAAAGGATTACAGATAATTGGCACCTACACCCAGACGGAAATGGGCCACGGTTAGTCCATATTGGAGGGTCAGTGGGTAACTCATTCAGGACTTCACTTAATGATGACTCTTGGCATTTGATGTTTCTGCTGCTACACATTTGGGATTTTATTCTTCAATTATTAAATCAAAATTCACCTTCTCATATTCTCCTAGATCATTTTCCCAAAACTGGTCCAGGACTCTGGCCTATAAACATCTTTGAATCTTACATCTTAAAGCCTTCTACCATTACTATTATCACCCCATTTTAATGGATACTGAGCACTTTGGAAAGATGGAGTTTAAAGTGAGGCAAAACACCCCATTGTATTGCCACGTCTCATTACTAAAGACCATCTTTTGGAGATTCTTGAGAGGGTTAATGCCTCGGCAATATCTGGAGATGCCTCTCTGCTTTAATGAAATTGTAAAAATGTAGGTTTTAATGAAGGCAGAGGGTTATAGCCATTGTGTCCTCCTACTCTTTCATTGCCCAATAGCAGGGTTATAGGCAGTTTGGAAAATAGACCATGATTTTCTTCATCTGACTCCAGCAGTCTTTTCTACATAGTTATTAACATACCTGTCTGTGAACTCTTTTTATAGCCAGTAATTCTTGATAAATTGTTCCTAAATCCTTGGCAACTTTCAAAAAAGTTGTTTTTGTCTTAATGTGAAATAGGTTTGTTTTGTAGACAAGGCCATTGGCAGGTTTGAGTGTCTTGAATTTGAGCTGCACAACCTCGTTTCTAATTATAATGGAAAGAGTTTAAAAAAGGGGGGGGAGAGGAATGCAAATACCAAGAAAGCTTCATTTTGAGTTTGATTTGTTGTTTTCTGATTTATGAATTGGTTTAAGGAAAAATCTTTACCATAATCCCCATGGAGACTACAGAGTGTGGTCATGGTGTGACATTACAAACACTCTGCTAAACTCTCCAGACTTTGTCTTCAGGATGGCCAATGCCAAAATAAAGAACCCTGAAGAAAGATTTTGAATTTTCAGGTAACACTCTTACACAGTTCTCCTCTCTTGGAGTGTGTGTTTGTATGTGTTTTGTAATCTTTATGGAACAGAACCCTTTTCTATATCAGTATTCCTCTTTGTAGAATTGATTTGACTTACTAGTCACGCTATTCATAGTAGGTGTAAGATGTGAACTGTTCCGAGGCTTAATGGGTTTGTTACATATGTCTCTTGTTGGTCCAACCCTGCTGCTTCTGTTTATAAAGTACATCCTCAAGTATATATTTGCTGAAGTTTTGAAGTGAGAGAGGAAGAAATGAGAAGTTGAACTTGACTGTTTTGAGGAATCCAGAAACTGGTCTAAGACCCTGTGTTGCTCTAGGTGAGTTTGCATTTGTTAGAGTTTTCTTTCCCTTATTACTTCTAGTTCTAGGATATTTTCTTGTGTTTGAACCAGTCTTGTCTTATCTCTATAGTTTATTTTGGAGAACAAAACTGTCATTAGGTCTTGTTCCTTTTTGGTATTTTGTTAATTCATATTGATCTGAGTTGTGCTTTTTTGTGGAAGCCAGTCCTTTTGTGGGTTGATTTATATTGTGTGATAATATTGCTTTATGTAGAATACCTAAAAAGTCCTTCAACATTGAAGAGATTGGTGACCGTAACTTGTACAAAATGAAGATCTAATTATTTAAATTCTGCAGCTTTGGAAAATCAGAGATTCTGATGTGATTGGTCAACAACAGTCATCTAAAGCATTCTCATGGAATTAGCTGTACTTCGAGTTTGGGATTCTTTCATCTCTTGGCAGCCCTTGGGAAGTGAAGACACTCAGGATTGCCAGGTCCATCACGGGCTCCCTGAGAATCCTAAAGTTCAGCCACCTGCGGGAAGTCTTGATCGCCCAGCTTCTCTCTTCCTCTAGAATGTGTCTTCCCTGCTCTAAATACTCACCTGTTGGTGGAGGCACCGGAAGAAGTCCATGGGTCTTTGGGTTTTGATGGAAGGCGGATGCCTGGGTCAATGAGGGAATCCCTGCCCTGGGTCCAGATGTTGCCGAGCCCAGGCCCGCAGCCCCGCATTAACCCTCCAGAGCACACGTCCTCTGGGCCCACAGCGGGCAGTGTGGTTGGTCTTCTACATATTTGATCATTTCAAGTCCCGGCCACTTCATGGGATTCCTCTTGACTTTTTTCCCCTTTATTATTGTTGCTGTTATTGTTATTATTTAGGAAAACAGGGAGAGTTCATATAATGCATAGTTATTATCCTTGAAAATGATGCAACCTCTTTACAGATTCCCGTCATTAATATTTAAATATGAAATAAAGCAACTTTCTTCCTTTGAAATTTGAGAGAAAGGTCGTGAACTGGATTTTAAGTCGTTCATCTTTCTCCCCCTGTACCTCTCCCCCCCATTTCCAAAGCCAGATAGTCTCCTGCTCTTTTCCCCAGGTGATTTCCTTCCCTGTTGGACTTCCCATGAGACTTGCTCCTCTGGGCATTTGGGGTCTTCTAACTTTCCCACTGTTATTAATAATGCCACTGTAAACTTCTTTACAAAAGCTTGGCTCTTTGGGGTTATACCATTGGAATACCTTCCTCAGAAGTAAATGACCGCATCAAAGGGAATAAACATTCTAGGGCCTTTTTTATGTAGTTCAAGACTTCCTGAAACAGGCAATCATTTCACAATATATTTATCAACCTATTAGTGTACTCTGGTGTCTCCATAGCCCCATCAACATAGCTGCTTTAATTTATTTTTCTACTTCAATAGGTACCTAAGTTGAAGTTTTAATTTTCCATTGCTTGTGAACCTGGATGCCACTACCTGTTTTGATTCACTGTCTATATTTCCTTTGTATAAAATGGGTTTAAATTTTCTCCTTCCCATAACCTGGATAATCATCTTCTGTTTTCTTCCCATTTTTGGTGTGGTTTATGTTTAGTACTTTGATTTGCATGTGATGTGGAGTGAGAAATGAATCCCATACTGTTTTCTAGATTTCTGACATTTTTTAACTAAGTTACTGTTTAGTAATCAACGGCTCTTTTCCCATTGTTACAATCTTTCTGGTTTGCCTTAGCATTTTTATAATAGTTTAAATTTATTTCTGGAACCTTAAATGTATTTCATTGATTTCTTTGTTTGCTTTTCTCCTAACATTATAAACTTTGGTTTGTTGTTGCTTTGTACAGT
Source organism: Choloepus didactylus (assembly GCF_015220235.1). Lineage (NCBI taxonomy): Eukaryota > Metazoa > Chordata > Mammalia > Pilosa > Megalonychidae > Choloepus > Choloepus didactylus. The sequence goes on along the minus strand of NC_051324.1, from coordinate 70,283,246 downwards.
ATTTTAAAGTCTGATAGACTAAACCTGCTATTGTTACATGTAAACATGTATGTATTTGGTTTCTTGCCTACTTATTCTTCTAGATGAATTCCGATCTCAATTTGTCAAGTTCCAAACAATATGCTGTAGGAATTTTAAATTAATGCTGTAGTAAATCCATGTATTTTCTTCTAAGTATTGTTATCACTACTATATTTAGTCCTCTCAGCCAGGAATTAGGTATTTCTTTTCAGTTATTCGTATCTTCTTTTATTCATTCTATTAGTTATTTAAATTTTTTTGTTAGGTAAATCTTAATATACTGAGCTAAGTTAGTACACATGTTTTATTTTGTCATTTTTGTGAGTTGTGTTTCTCTTTCCTGGGGTTTCCACTTGAATGATCCTAATAGATAGAATGTAATTGAATTTTTTTTTTCCTTATGGCTTGTGGCTTTTCTTGACTCATTTATCATCGCTGCTAATTTTTTGTTGTTGATTTCCTAGAATTTTAATCATGCTGCCCACTGAGACTATTTTTATCTCTTTCTTTCTCATGTATTATTAATCTCACCATTTTCCACTCAGTTATGGCTTCCAGCCCTGTATCATTTGGAAGGAGGGATTGGCATGCTTTTTTGGTTTTACAGTTTTAACAGAACTGACTCTAGTGGGTTCACTGAGTATAATGTTGGCGCTTTGTATTTTTAAAATAAATTATTTTACAATAACATATACTCTTTATCAGGCATAACCAACTGTTAACAACAAATACTTGATTTAAGTAAAAAAACTATCCAGGTCATTTTTCTCCCTGTAGTATTTCTAAATAACCCTTATGTAGTCACAAGAGGCATTTTTTTTTCCCCAAAAACATTCTTTAGTCTCAAAACAGTTTCTAATTACAGTAGTTACACCTCCTTCCCTACTGAGTGTATTTTGTAGTAGCCTTTAGTATTCATTATTATTCCTTAATACAACACCCTGATACATGACCCCTCCATGAGTTTGATGAGCTGTTTCATAGTGGCCTTTCTCATACCAGGAATCGCTCTGATTTCTAGGAATGCAAAATAGCCTTTTGGCACTAAAAGTGGCTGATTCCAGGCCACAGTTTTCAAACCTAGTTCAAAGAGTTTTCTCCTTTCAGATCCTAAGCATACATTTATTTTTCTTCCCAGACACTCTTCTTTTAAAATCTGGGGACAATTGAGATTCCTGTTCATGAGTGTTCATGTTTTTCCTGAGATTTTCACTTTTTAAAAACTTTTTATTTTGAGATGATTATAGAGTCACAGGAAGTTGCCAGAATAGTATACTGGTTACATCCGATGAGAGTTCTACTTTTGCCTCTGTCAAGCTCGCCTCTGGTTTCAGCACATCTTTCCAGTGTCCTCGTCAGAGCCCACAGTGCAGGTCTTACTTGCACAACAGTTTCCCCACCTGGAGGATGGGCTTAGCAATGAGGTCCTTGTCCTTGGTTTGCCATTTTCTTTTTGACCTGAAGAAGGCACTTAACCCATTCAACCTTAGTTTCCTCTCTGTAAAATGAGGGAGTCGGTTAAGCATTCTTTGATTTTTATGTGATTGGTTAGCTGAAAGATTGAAAAAGAGAATTGATCAATTCTTGTCTGAGCAGTGTGCCCTGGTTTTCTTTTCTCCTTCCCTTCCCGTCCCTTTCCCTACCCTAAATGGAGCACACTGAGAAATTTTAAAACTGAAATGTTCAGGCTCATTTCCAAGATATTAAAGAGAATGATAAGAGCATTATGGATTTGGTTTGTTTAGAGCTGGAAGTTAAATGATGCCAATAATGTGGCAAAATACAAAGACATTGAATTATTTCCTATTTTTGAAATAGAAATCAATTCACCCAGAAGTCGAAAGCACCTGCAGCTTTCAAATGGAAAAAAAATGACCACCTCAGAAAGTGGATTTAAAATGGACTAAAACCAAGATGTTCATTGTCATTAGTGATAATTTTCATTTAATTATGATGGAGAGCTTGTTATGCATGAATCTGTTACCTGTAATTATTACGGTCTTCACTAGAAATTTCATGATTTTTTGTTTTCCTGAAATAACGTATTGGGATGAAGAGCACTGTCAATTTTTGTATTAAATTATTTCAGGAGAACATGGCTGAGTATTTGTCATGAATCAGAATGAAACAGTCAGAGTTATGTGAGGAGTATGGCTTCCATGCTGGTTCTTCTGTGGACAAACAGTAAAGAGCCTGGCTTAGAAGCATTATTGAAATTGCATATGGGAAAAACTTCAGCCTGGGGGAAATCTGTTGTCATTCTAAAAGGATACTGTGTTCTCCTGTCTCACCTTCTAATCAAAATAAAACATTGTACAACTTAAATTCTCCATTTCATACAACCTCTTTGATTTTATTGCTGTACTGGAATCCTCTGCCTTGCTCCCATGGTTTTGCGCTGCCCAGGCTTTGGAATAAGCAACCAATCCCCACCAAGGACAATTATTTTAGAGATGAGTGGCACTGGAAAACACTCCTATCCAACTTAAGAAAAAATAAAAATTGCCATGATTTATGAAGTAATACAGAAAAGGCAGTACTCCCATCCTGTTAAGATCCATTGCAACTAATTCACACTTAAAGAAGGTTTTTTTTTTTTCTCCTTTTCTTACTCTGTCTTAAAATCGCTGGTTCTCCCACACCTGATGACTCTTCTCAATGCCCACCTTTGGTATTTCTTCAAAGTTTTGTGCACCGAGGGCGGCCTGAGCCTCTGGACCTTCATTTGGGCATGTTCCTGCCCACCTTGCTTCACCAGGCCACCGTGGAGCAGCAGGAGCGCTTCTTCATGCCCGCCTGGAACTTGGAGATCATTGGCACTTATGCCCAGACAGAGATGGGTCATGGTACGGTGTTTTCAGTCTACCTTCTGGGCGGGGTGGGGCCCCGCGAGCTTCGCATGTGTGGAGTTCCCACCGTGTGCTGTCCCTGGCATCCCCGTGGGCTCTGGCCTGTCTAATGAGGTCTTTCTGCAGAGTCCAGGACTTCACACAAGCAGGCCTTGGCCGAGCCATTGCTTTGGTTAATGGAAATTAAAGCTCTCTGAGATACACTGATTGTTTTTCTCATGCTTCCCTCCAGAAGGTCAAGAATTGCAAGTCAGGCCTTATTTACCAAGTGGTTTTTCAAGTTTGCTGACATTGTATTGAATCTGTATGAATATAGAACCTGAACCCCATCTCTTTTTATTCATTTTTCTAATTACATTTATCACTGCTACTTTAATGAATGTTTACCACTTGCAGAAGAAATACACATTGATAGTATGTATGCTCTTTGACCTGCTTAAGGGAAATGATGAGCTTACATCCCCCAAATCTGTAGCATTTTGTACCTTGAATTCAGTAAATTCAGTAAAGTTCTGAAAGTGGCTTGGTAAGAGGTTAGGAAAAGTAAGATAAGCTGCATTTCCAGGCAGTGGATTTCAAACTCTGCATCTTCCCCCTTTCTCTTTTCTTTCCCTCTCTGTCTACTTTTCTTCGTGGACATGGTGGAGCTAGAAATAGTGGCTGTTCTTGTCAGCATCCCTTCTGATCTGGTGACAGTCTTTGCCATTCATTTGCTGCTTTTTCTGCTCTGAGGTTTCTTCTAGGGTGTATTTGCCGCTTGTTCCTCCTTATTTGTGAGCAACTGCATCTTCTTCATTTTGTAGCTGGCTTGGCTCTAGACTTGGGTGCTGAGTAGTGTTTCATGGGTTTTTCCCAAGACTCGAACTAGAAAACTATTTGGTTCAGTGGTGCATTTGAAAACATTTAATGGTTATCTGTTCTATGTGTTACCTTTTTTTCCTGTAAAAGGCTTCTTTGGTGAGATGCATCTAAGTGTCTGATTCCTTGGCTTCCACTCAGGGGAGATTCAGAATCCATGAAAATTGTGGATCACCTGTAAGCTGGCTATTTCTATTGTTTAACTTGGAAGTTTCTAAATGTTTCAAAGTTTTAGGGTGTAGTGACATCTAGCATTATCAAAGCAGTTTGATAAACCGGTTCTAAACATTTGCTTCAGTGTATTATTAGTGAGAGTGCCACCTAGAAATTTTTCTGTAACTCTTTTCAAAGAAGCTCAATATGTTTTTATTAGGATTTAAAACACTAATCCCCACCCATCTCCAGTGAACATAGGAAACTAGTTTCACTAATGAACCAGTTAAGTCTTAAGCACTGGCACTGGAAATCTGCAGGGTGAGCTCATACCTTACTATTGGACCTTTAGGAATCCAAAAAATCACTGTTCAGGTCTTTTTCTCCGTAACGGTTATACCCTTTTAAGCTTTTGTTTTCAATTCTAGCAATCATTCTGAAATAAATTATCATTGTATAAAACTATTAGCTGGAGTCTCTTCCTATCATCTGTTATCTTATTCTTTGAATATTGAGTTGGTCTGGTAAACACAACACATACAAGTTAAAATTGGCATATTCACAATTTAGAGATGGGTTTAAAAAGGCACATAACTTCCCTGTTAAGTTCTAATGTTATGGTCTTATAAAACTATGATTCTAAGCTGCCTTAGATTTTCTTTTGGTTAATCTAAATAAGTAAATGTTACAAATCCACTGCCATGTAGGTGCACTGAATCAAATATAGAGGCAGAACTTGCTTGACATTTATATTTTCCACTTAATGGGAAGCTCTCTGATTTAAGTATAGGAAATTAAATAATCTTGGTTATCAATTGTTTTAGCTCATCTACAAATTTTTTTATTATTAACTTTTGTTTTTCTCTAAGATCCTAGAGCTTAAATGACTAGGAATTTGGGCAGTTTTACTTGGTAGCTATTTTTTTTCTATATTCTACCTAAAGAAAGTCTAATTCATTTCCTTAGGGACTCATCTTCGAGGCTTGGAAACCACAGCCACTTATGACCCCAGCACCCAGGAGTTCATTCTCAACAGTCCTACTGTGACCTCTATTAAGTGGTGGCCTGGTGGACGTAAGTAAAATTTTCAGCATTTTATTGAATATTTTGAAACTTTATTATAAGATTGTGTTTAGAATGTAGAATTTATATGAAAATAAAACTTTCAGTATTCTCTGATGATTCATGCTATATACATTTATACATTTTGTAGAGTACAGAGATGATTTTCTTCTGCTTTTCTTGCTTTTCATCTAAACAGTCCCATGAGTTAGCATAGTTTACATACTCATCATTTAAAATAATTTTGTATTCCACTCTTGGGTTAGTCTTTTTTGTATAGTCAAATGTTTAATCACTTTCAAATTTTTATTATAAATAGCTTTGATATGAAACTTTAAATTTCTTCCATTTTGAGTTATTTTCTTGGTGTTTATATTTCAGATGGAATTAGTGGTAAAAGGATTTCTTATTCACACTATATATTTTAAGATGTGACATTATACTGTTCCCTCTTTTTTTTTTTTTTAATTGGAGAAGTTGCAGGTTTACAGGAAAAATCACATGAAAAGTACAGAGTTCCCATATACCTCCACCCCTTTATTAACATTTTGCCTTAGTGTGATACGTTTGTTGAATTGATGAAACAATGGTTTACATTAGGATTTACTCTTTACATTGTGCAGTCCCTATAGGTTTTTTGTGGGGGTTTTCTTTTTGTGTATGTGTGTGTGTTTTTATTTTAGTAATATATATACAACCTAAAAATTTCCCTTTTAACCACATTCAAGTATATAATTCAGTGGTGTATATTACAGTCACAATATTGTGCTACCATCATCACCATATATTACCAAAACTTTCTATCACTTGAAGCAAAAGTTGTGTGTCAATGAAGCATTAACTCCCCATTTCCTATCCTGATAAGTTGTGTTCTAACTATGAATTTTGGATATTCTAATTAATGTCTTTTAAGTGAGATCATACAATATTTGTCCTTTCATATCTGGCTTATTTCACTCATATGATGTCTTCTGGGTTCATCCATGTTGTCGCATGTATCAGAACTTCATTCTTTTTAAGGCTGAATGATATTCCCTAGTATGTACATACCACATTTTGTTTATCCATTCATCCAGAAGATCTGCCATCTTTTGGCAACTGTGAATGATGTCACTGTGAACACCAGTGTGCAAATATCTGTCGAGTTCCTGTTTCCAGTTCTTTTGGGTATATACCTAGAAATGAGATTGCCAGGTCAATATGGTAATTCTGTACTTTGAGGAACTGCCAAACTGTTTTCCAAGTGGCTGTACCATTTTACATTCCCAGCCACAATGAATGAGTATTCCTATTTCTCCACATCTTCTCCAAACTTATTTTTTTTTAATAGTTGCCATTCTAGGGTGTGAAAATGGTATCTCATTGTGGTTTGATCTGCATTTCCCTAATGGCTAGTGGTGTTGAGCATCTTTTCATGTGCTTATTATTAGCCATTTGTGTATCTTCTTTGGAGAGATGTCTAATTTAAGTCTTCTGCCCACTTTTTAATTATGTTAAGCTGTGCATTACATTTAAAAACGTAAACACTTCTGGATGTACTAACTGAAAACCTCTTTTAACGCAGCCCTATATCATAGAACTTTCTGCAATGATAGAGATGTTCTGTATCTTTGATGTTCAGTATAGTAGACACTAGCCACAGGAATCTAGTGAGCACCTGAAATGTGGCTAGTTGCCTGGGGAACTGAATATTTTAATTTTACTCATTTTATTTTATTATAACTGATTTAAATTTAAATAGCCACATGTGGCTAGTGGCTATTTTTTTGGACAGGGCAGCCTTAAAAGAGAGAAAAAGGAGGTACTTTAAATTTATGTTCTTGTGGTCATACTAAAATTTTCTTTGTGTAAATGAACAAGAAATAAAGCTTTCTTTTTTACAATAAAGGATTGCTGTGTCAAAATTTGATAATCTTTTAATAACTAGCAGCTTAAATAAAGTGTCTTTCTGAAAACTAGGTTTGGTACTTTCATCAGAAAGGCTTTCTGGTCTTACTTTATTGATGTAGTCTGGTGTTCCATTTAGCATATGCTTTTTTCCCTTTTTGTTTTAACCCTTTAAAAATATAAGGCTTTTGTTCACCTCTCTCTCTTGTTCTCTTTGATGTTGCAGTTGGAAAGACTTCAAATCATGCAATAGTTATTGCCCAACTCATCACCAAGGGGAAATCTTGTGGATTACATGCCTTCATTGTACCTATTCGTGAAATTGGGACCCATAAACCTTTGCCGGGTAAGAATTGTTCATCTGATGTTGAGATTAGAAATTAAGCTTACCACTTCCTTCTGCAAAAAGTATAATACACAACTAAAAAAGAGAAGTAAAGCCAGGAATTCCAGAGCACAAATATCTTGTGACTTTCCTTTCATCTGTGGTAGGTATTACTGTTGGAGACATTGGCCCCAAATTTGGTTATGATGAGATGGATAACGGCTACCTGAAGATGGACAACTATCGTATTCCCAGAGAAAACATGCTGATGAAGTATGCCCAGGTATATTTAGACAGAAACTAGGAGCAGAGGTGTCAAACATGGGGATTTCAGTAGTTGTTGATAACCATGGGGTTAGAAGGGTCTATTCTTTTAGAAGGTAATAACATATTTTAGCTCTGATGTTTCTTTTATGACGACAGTGTGATCAGAAGCAGTTGACAGGCGTGAAGAGCATGTTCTGCTTCTCACACTTTAACATGCATTAGGATCACCTGGAAGGCTGGTTAAAACACAGATTGCTTGGCCCCACTCCCATTATTTCTGGCCAGGGTGAGGAATCAGATTTTGTATTTCAAACAAGTTGCCAGGTAACACTGATACCGAGTCCAGGGACCCCACTTTGAGAACTACTGGCCTAAACTGGCACTTGGCTTTAACAGAAGGATGCATCAGTCCCATGTTACTCTTCCAGGTCAAGCCTGACGGCACATACGTGAAGCCCCTGAGTAACAAGCTGACCTACGGGACTATGGTGTTTGTCAGGTCCTTCCTCGTGGGAGAAGCTGCTCGAGCTCTGTCTAAGGCGTGCACCATCGCCATTCGATACAGCGCCGTGAGGCACCAGTCTGAAATCAAGCCAGGGTAAGGATGGGCTCTGAGATGGGGTGAATGCTGGAGGCCTGACTTTGTCTCTCTTTAAAAATCACAATTTCATAATGTGGTATAGAGAAGATACACTGGCTATGCAAAATTATTTGGGCTGGCAATAAATTGAGCAAGGTATTGTACGTCTACTTTTCCTTAAGTGGAGAGATCATCTTATTTTTTTAACCTTCTAAGAAGAACAGTAATATCACTGGAGCTCTGTAAATGAAGTACTCACAACACTGAAGGCAGCATAAAAATTCTGCTTACTACTAGCAACTACAAATTAAGTACAGTGAAAGTGGCATTATACTTGATTCCTTTTTGTGTTCCTGATTGCCTTTCACTTGGGCATGACTCTGATGCTGTTTCTACTCTGAAAGATGCTGATGGGAGAAGGCCTTTAATGCTAATTCTTACACTTCAAAATATTTAACTATGTATTTGGTCTTCTCCAAAATTGGGGCCAAAATATAGTTTATTCAGCCATCTAGTATGTTAAATATCTGAATAAACCCTTAAAAATTGCTTTCCTGGTGCAGTTAACTGATCTCGGTTTTGTGTGTTGCTGTGAGATACAGTTTCCTTAATCATACTGGCAAGATTAAGAGACATGAATTTTGCAGCTAGAAAATTCTGCCCACCTGAGGCAGGACAACGAAGCGGTTAAGGGCATGGTCTCTGGAGCCAAAAGCTACATTTAAATTGAGGATCTGCCACTTACTAGCTGTGTGACCTCGGGCAGGTCTTTAACCTCTCTGTTTCCCTGTCTGTAAATGGGAATAATAATAGTAGCGACCTCACAGGGTCTTTATGAGGATTAAATAAGTTAATTTATATATAAAAATACTTAGACTAGAGCCTGGCATATGGTAAGTTCTGAATACATGTTTGCTTACTTTTTCTTTTGCTGTATACTTTAGTGAGCCAGAACCACAGATTTTGGATTTTCAAACCCAGCAGTATAAACTCTTTCCACTCCTGGCCACTGCCTATGCCTTCCAGTTCGTAGGCGCCTACACGAAGGAGACCTATCACCGGATTAATGAAGACATTGGCCAAGGCGACCTGAGTGAACTGCCTGAGGTACAGGTTTGGCCGCAGCCACTTGTGGGCCCTCTTTTGTTTCATATCTACCTGTTGGATAATGTCTGCAGCAAACCACGTGATAGGGTTTCCTGCCAAGAACCCACATACTCTCAAGAGATGCAAAACTTTTTCTGATTGAAAGTAGATTAGGTATGGAGATGGTTGGGTTTCATTTTTCAGTTGCGGAAGTATTGTATCATGTTGGTCACTTGTCATTTAAGAAACAGAAGTGGTAACTTTACTGCCAAGTAGAATAATTCAGAAGGGACTGTGGAATGTTACTGATTTAGGCCAGTGAGATGGCCATGCTTCTTCAGATTATAGCCGTGGCGATTTGGAAAGTGATGAGCTGCCATTAGGTGAGAATAAGGGTTTCCTCACTGGAACTTGGACTGTCAGCACCACAGATGTTCTCATGGCCTTGTGCTTTTCCCTCTTTAGCTTCATGCCCTCACCAGCGGGTTTAAGGCGTTCACCTCCTGGACAACCAGTGCTGCCATCGAAGCCTGCCGGATGGCTTGTGGTGGACATGGCTATTCCCACTGCAGCGGCCTTCCAAACATCTACGTTACGTTCACCCCAACCTGCACCTTTGAGGGAGACAACACTGTCCTGATGCTGCAGACAGCCAGGTGAAGATCTAACTCGTGTTTTCTCCTCCCTGTTACGAGGATGTTTGTGTTGTCCTCACAGGTTCCTACTCCCATGTTTTCCCTTCACATTGTATTTGTTCCTGGAAGACCTGGTTTTGCCTTCCATCCTGAACCAATGTTTTTATCTTGTGGTCGGCTAGAGAGTAAGAAATTCCTGTCACATAGCTGAAAGTCATTTCAAGGGTTTGTTTTATTTGTGTTTCACAAGAAGCCTTTGCACTGCCTATTTTTAGGTTCCTGATGAAAACCTATGACCAGGTGCACTCAGGAAAGTTGGCGTGTGGCATGGTTTCCTACTTGAATGACCTGCCCAGCCAACGCATCCAGCCACAGCAGGTAGCAGTCTGGCCTACCGTGGTGGATATCAACAGCCCCTACAGCCTCACCGAAGCGTATAAACTCCGTGCAGCCAGGTGAGCTCACCCTCAAGAGCCAGGTTAGAAGGTTCTGTGGGCCTCTGGGGCTGGGAGCCTGGGGGACAGGGGAAGGTGTGGTATTACTGATCATTTCCTCAGGGCTCAGGTTTTCCTTCATTTCTGAACAGATTGGTAGAAATTGCTGCAAAAAACCTTCAAACTGAAGTGACTCACAGAAAAAGCAAGGAGGATGCCTGGAACCTAACTTCTGTTGACCTCGTTCGAGCAAGTGAGGTCAGTGGTAGTTGTCTTTCTCATTTTTTTGTGTTCTGAATCTTTTTCAAAGACACTCATACTCTGTTTCTTTTTTATCTAGGCACATTGCCACTATGTGGTAGTTAAGCTGTTTTCAGAAAAACTCCCTAAAATTCAAGATAAATCTATCCAAACTGTCTTAAGGAATTTATGTCTCTTGTATTCTCTGTATGGAATCAGTCAGAATGCAGGGGACTTTCTTCAGGTCAGTAATTTCTAAGTTTAAGGCCTGGTTATTGTAGAAAAATAATTGTGCTCTAGATAGTTATGGTTTGTGTTTGTGTGTGTGTATGTGTATGTATATATATGTTTGTTTGTTTGTTCTTACAGGGAAGCATCATGACAGAGTCTCAAATTACCCAAGTAAACCAACGTATAAAGGAGTTACTGACTGTAATTCGCCCTGATGCTGTTGCTTTGGTTGATGCATTTGATTTTCAGGATGTGACCCTTGGTTCTGTGCTTGGCCGCTATGATGGCAATGTCTATGAAAACTTGTTTGAGTGGGCCAAGAAATCCCCACTGAATAAGACAGAGGTAAAACATCAATGTCTTTTCACCCTTTGAAATTCTTCATTGAAATATTAAGGCAGGAAAGACCTCCAGAAAGTGATTCATCTGCCAAAGCTTTGAAAGTACTTGTGGCCACTTCCTGACCATCACTTTCTTTGAGCAACAAGTTTCAGAAAGGTAATGGGTCATCTCCACAGTAAGCAGGCTTTTAATTCCCTTGAATATTTAATAACTAACTGGAAAATCTCAAACATGTGCAAAAGTAGGATACTAGAATACACCCACCCCCTTTTACATGCCTTTTGTTGCGCTTGAACAACTATTATCTGACAGGCAGTTGTGTGTCATTGTACCCCCTACCTCTGCCCTCTGGGGATTATTTTGAAACAAATCCAAGACATTGTATCATTTTATCCAAAAGTATTTCAGTATGTATCTCTAAAAGGACTTTTTAGAAACAGAGCCGTAATACCATTCTCATACCTAAACAAATTAACAATAATTCCTTAATGTCAAAAAATACCCCCATCAACATCCGGACTTCCCCATTTGGCCCTTTTTTTTTAAAACAATTTCTTTGACTCAGGATCCACATATGAACCAGGTAATTTCTTGATTAAAAATATACTGTTTTGAACTGCAAGCTCTAGTTGTTGGTAATTTCTTCCCTTTTCCTTCTCCTCAGGTCCATGAATCTTATCACAAGTACCTAAAGCCACTACAGTCCAAGCTGTGAAATGTCAAATCATGATAAATTTTATCTGCTTCAGAAGAAAAATGCATGACTTCCTTCATTACTGGACAAAAAATCTGGCTTGGAATCTTCATCAAATTCAAATAGCTCTAGAGCAGATGATAAGCTGACCCTTTTCCTCTTTTTATAAATGGGAAAAAAAAAACAGATTTCAGAGATTAAATGAAAAATGGATGTGTTTTAAGTGTAATTAATACTGAAAGAAACCCATTAACCCTTCAGAAAAAGCTTTTAAGAAATGCAGGATGACTTCCATTTGTAGTGCTGTTGGTCTCAGTCAGGCCATAGCTTTTCATAATTAGCAGAATTTAACTACCAAGTAATTAAGTATATTTCAATTTTAATTGCTAATCATTGGATATATAAGTTTTTAAGCAAAAGTATTTTTAAAATGGGATAGAACTCTTCTAGACTTTTCTGCTAATGTCCCACCATTCCTAACAGGGGCCTGGCTAAAAAGCAGGATTGAAGAAGTGGGATTGGAAGAAAGAAACTAACCACAGGCTTCATGTGATGAGGTTGGGCTAGACAAATTTTTTGCCTGCTTGCCTTTCTTTGCCAATATATTGCTCCTGTCTAACCATTCATAGTGGCATTTTCCAAGACAAGAACTTCTTCAGTACAAGTCAGGACCATTGTCTCATGTAATTAGGAATTGATCTCTAAATTGTCAGTCCAAAGCACTACAACTCCTTGAGAAGAGTAGGTAGCAAAGTTATCTTTACATATGACTTTTGACAACTGATGGGTTCTCAATCAGTTCTCTCCTTCCCTCCTTCTCTCTTTTCTTTTCTGTCTCCTGCTCCTGAAAGAGATGCTGAAGGAGGGAAGGGGAGAAAAATAACAGTTCCCCCTTAGAGTAACTATAGGGAGCACTCTCAGCTATGGCACTGCCATAACTTTGGTGACTTTACTACGTGGATTTGGGGGACAATCCAAATTTCCAATATTCTGTCATCTTCCAAAAGCCATTGGAGGTTATAATATTTGGCCTTAAAAAATAGAAGCATTCTTGTCAGATAGCACAGAAATCCTTTGACAAAAAATATAATTCTTTGTTCTGAGTTTTGATTCAAAAAATATAATCAATGAAACTATGGCTTAAGGATATTAATTAGAGGTTCTGCAGAGTATTTTTATTGTATATCTGGCTTTGTATCTGGTATGTTTCCAGGAGCTTGATCTGAATTGCTAAATTGTCCTTTCAGTTGAAATCTAATTTGCACAATCATTCTATATCTAAAGGTTGAATGTATACCTCTTAATGAATTTTTTCTTAAAAATCAATGTAAAACAATGCATGTCACTTGATTTTTTTTTTTTTTTTTTTTTTAATCTGTTAACTGTGTCTGACGCCTGTTGAAACCAGTTGTTCTGGAATCAGTCTTGGCTAATACAGTATAATTCAGTAGAAATGTATTCTCCATGTATCATATCAACCTCCTGTCTGAGAACCTGACAAAAAGTCTATCCCAGTGCAACCGGAGATGAGACCTTTAGGTTACAGCAGAAGTACTGTACGTTAGAACAAGCCTTAATCTTCCCTTTGGGAGAACTAATTGACGATTGTGTTAGGATTGAAGTAGAAAGCACTCTGTTAATCTCATTTAGGTATATCTTGATAGTAGTTCAGATTCTGGGAAGTAATAGAAAGTAAAGTGTTTAATACTGACCTGTAAAATTATTGCAAAAGTAGCATTTAAGTACGTTATTTGCAGATCTTTGGGAAGGAACTGAGGGTGTTTAAACCTATGCTCTACTTAGGTTTAAGATGAAACCCACCTAATCCAGCTGCATAGATCTGGAAGCTTACTTAGCAGGTTTGAAGAAGTTCCAGAAACAAAAGAGTCACCTTCAATCCAGCACCTGGAGTTAATATTTAAAAACCAAATCTGAGGTTCAGTACTGTTTTTATTAAGATTGGAATGTTTTATCTTGAACTTTATTCAGTGTAATCAAAGAATACAGAGATAGTTAAGTCTCATTAATTTGTACTATTAACAGGGAAAGAGCATGCCACATAATTAAACATAAGTTTAAATTATGAAGAATTTTTAAATGCAGGCTTATTGGGTTTAGGTAATACTGAACAAAAAAGGAAAGACTGAGACCTGCTTAAAAAGATAGCTATAGCTCAACTGTAATTATGTGGTTGGAGCAGTAAAGAGTGCTGCCCTGTTATCTCTCTTAGTACATATTTGTTAGTTGCAAGGTAGATCCAGTTTGCTCTCCCTGTAAAGCAGACCTGCCACTGATAAGTTTGGTTCGGTCGGGTTCTTTTGTGAGCCTTGATCACAAAAAGTACAAAAGATAAATTTCAACTTCTCCAAAAAGATGACAAATACTAAGTAGAATTAATGAGGTTTTTCTATAAAGTCCTCTGAACAGAGTACAAAATTGAAAATTTGATATTTAATAGACATGTTTTTGCTCTTTATAATGGATAAAGGCTGATTATTTTTCCTCAAAGGTTTGGAGTTCTACTTTATGCTCTACTAGACATATACTGAAGGTGTATTTCAGTGTTTGAAAATTAGTGACCTCAAGGCATTTGGGGCCTTAATGTTCTTATCTTCAGAACATAGCACTGCTAAATATCAGCTTATCTTCAGAACATTAGCTTAAATTGGAACATTAACTATGTTCACATGCTTTCTGAAAACTCACTGCTTGTAATTTCAGACTACATTTTATAGTTCCTAATGGTAGCATGTTAGGTCTTAATTCTTGGATTTTTTTTTTTCCCCCCCAGTTCAGGGCTTTGGTTGTAGAAATAACACCTCTCCAAATTCATGATTCTAGAGTTCTCTGGGGATCGATAATTCTTTAGACAACTGCTGTTTTTCTCAAAGTACTCTCCCCCACCTCCTTTCCTGAGTTCTTTCCGTGAGTCTGAAAGAAGCAAGTTAGAGGCAGAGGGTCTGGAACACCTGCTAATCTGTTTATATATGTGGAGGGTATGCCTGGGGTTATAGGTTGTCTTCAGGCAGTAGCTGCTACTGGCATCTGGAAAAGAGGAGCAGAAACAGGAAATTATTTTATCTGAGACTGAGAGTCTTTTGATGATTCTCCTAACTCAGATAAAGGTTTTGATCATTTTCATGAAATAATGTAGGGAGATTATCTCAGCTAATTAAATATTTACTACTCCATTCTTTGAGGATTAGACCAAGTCACACTGTAAATGCCTATTTGAAATAACTTTTCTTTTTAAAATATTGATGGTGGGGTTTCACTTTTAGGTGTCCAGACTTTAAAATTTTTTCAGTACCTATTCCCATGGCCTGTGATAAACGCAGACACCTGTAAGGAACTTTTAGAGTTGCCAGACTTTGGCTGTTGCAGATCTGCGAAGTCCTAGCTTCTAAGGGTGGTTTTGTTTGGGCCTTTAGTAGGCCATTGATTGTCTTGAAAAGATCATGGAAAATTGGGAGTCATTTAAGAATCCTGAACCAAAATAAAAAGTTGTTACAATACTGTTAACTGTTTCATAAATTGAGTATTTTTAGGTAGCAAATGTGTGATCTTCCACATAATGCTCACTTTTGACTATCTTGTAAACACCATCTTATTTCCAACTGCTATGGATTCAATGAAATGACTTGTATCGTTTGGAGTGTATAATTACTTTGCAACCTTTTTTCCTTTTACTGTTGTGGCTTCAGTTTGGTTCCAACTTGAACAAGATGCATTTAGCATGTGTTGTTACCCAAACCTGGCTTGACATGTCCCAGGGCGGGTGGTGGGGTGCGGGGGTGGGAGTGGGTGTTCCAAGCATGGGGCCAGAGCACATGAATCATGGTCAGACAGCAATGGCCCACCAACACTTCTTGGCCAGCGGAGCGGTAAGCCAACCACTGATCTCTCTTTCCTCTGTGAAACTGAATAACGATTAATAAATTTTGTAATTAGCATACCCATGAAAAAGTGTATGTGTCTTTTTATTGGTGGAGGGTGTTGTGTTTCATTCTGGCTTCATTTTGTAATTGAACAGGAAGGTTACAGCCGCTTTTGGGTATGGGATAGTTATACATTCAAACAGGAACCTCTCGATATTTTTTTTGTAATTCAGCTTTATTGAGGTATATTCACATACCATACAATCATCCAGTGTACAATCAGTTGTTCACAGTACCATCGTATAGTGCTTCATCACAGTCAACTTTTGAACATTTTCATTACGAAAAAAAAATTAGAATAAAAATTGAAGTAAAAAGGAACACCTGAAACATCTCATCCCACCCTATTTTTCAATTAATTTTTGTCCTCTGTTTTCTACTCATTTGTCTGTACACTGGATAAAGGGAGTGTGAGCCACAAGCTTTTCACAGTCAAACAGTCACACTGTGTAAGATACATAAACAATCCTCTTCAAGAATCAAGGCTACTGGGTTGCAGTTCAACAGTTTCAGGTATTTCTCCTGCTAGCTATTCCTATTTCTACATAGCACTTAAAAATACCCTCCAGAATGCTCTCTCCACTCCATTTGAAATCTCTCAGCCACTGAAACTGTTTCATTTCGCTTACCGCCTTTTGGTCAAGAAGTCTTTTTCAATCCCACGATGCCAATGCGGGGTCCAGGCTCATCCCCGGGAGTTATGTCCCACGTTGGGGGGGTGGGAGGGTCATTGAGAATTTACCTTCCCATGGGTTTAGAGAGAGAGGCCACATCTGAGCAACAAGAGAACATCTCGATATTAACATTCCTTGCCATGCCCTTCAGCTCTCCGGAGAATGTTGCAGGGGCTTTTAAGTGTTCCGTCTTTGAGACCAGTCCCGGGAAGCCAGAAACGGACCTGCCTTTGAGCCTGGCAGTCCCTGTCCCCCAGGTGGCGTTGAGACAGCTCCTAGGCAACGCCTGCAACCACGAACAGAGGCCCGGCCCCGACTAACCGCCTCGGTGGGGCACCCTGGGGAATGTAGTTCACCTCGGCGCCTCCTCTCCCTTGGCCTCTGCAGGTGAGCAGACCGCGGACTACCACTCCCAGGATGCCTCGCGCCTCGCCTTCTACGGGAGGCCGGCGACTGAGGGTGGTGGCCGCCCGGCTTGGAAGCCGAAGGCCTGACCCGGCTGGGCGCGAATGGTGCCGGTTCCGCTGCCATGGCTGGGACGGGCCCCAGGGGCTGCGCCTCCGAAGAGGATGGCGCGTAACCCGGGGGATTTCGGGGACTGGGAGCGTATAGGCTGCACTCGGGGGTCGAGATGGGCTGGCGCGTGGAGGGGTGACGCGGCGAGGTGCGCGGGCTCGGGCAGAGGGGCTGACTCCGGGAACTGCCCTTGCCGCGGGGCGGCCTCGGGATTTGAAAAATGCCTGGAGTGAAGTTCTCTGAGTAGATGAGATGGCGTGATGTTACTGCGTGGCCTTTTGGCCTTTGCAAACGTCTCATAGAAAATTCCCGCGCTCTCCAAACTGCGTTAGAATCCCTTTTGGGTAGGAGATGAGACAAGTCGCGTTTCGGACTTGTAGGTCGTGAAAGTTGCCATTAAAGAGAAAGAGAAGCACATTCAGATAGCCCTAATAGGAACCCCGGGTAAACTTTGCGTTCTAATAACAGGACAGACCAACACCCCAGAACTAGAGACGGCCCCTTCCGACTCCTTCCCTCCACAGCGTGCCGCAGGTCGGTTTTAGTAAAGGAGGGAGGGCGGTGGTAGGGATCATTCTGAGGAAAACTGTTCGCTATTAATGGGGTTTGTCAGATTTACAGCTAGTGTGAAGGGAACCATTTACACGCTCAGTGAGAATCTTGTCAAGAAGTGACTAGAGCTCACATCCTCTCTGTGTTGGATGCTGCTAGAAAGTACTCATGAGTACTGCCTGGGAAGGATGTTAGCAGTGGTCGCAGACACCTACCTCCTTTCTGAAATGGGAACCTGCCATTTCCCAGATCCTCGGCATTGCCACACCCATAAGGAATGTTTAATTTATGGAACAGATTTTTGACCTCTAGAATGGGTGAAGTCAGAGAAGGCTTGATCGACCTTGGATTCAAGCACTATTAAAGCTACATCATTTTTAAACAGCCACTTTAATTTTTTTCTTAGGTGAGGATGATGCCGATGTGGGCAGAATTCAAACGGGCTGGACAGTGCTGTGAAGGAGCTGCCAGCAGCCCCAGAGTCTTAAAATGGTAGGAGAATGCTGAGTGGGGTGGATGGAAATGAACCCCCACACCCTGAGATCCTTATGCCACCCAGTAGGTTAGGAGCTGGGTGACAAGGACTAGGATGTGGTCCCGGAAGGAGAGTGATGTGGGGTAGCATTGATATAAAACTTCATATTAAGCACAAGCAAGGGTTTCTTCTGAGCCTCTGAATGTCTAGCTCGCGGTTTTGGGGTGGGACAGGATGGAGGGGGGTTGTCGTGTCCCTGCTCTGAATGAGTCCATTTGTGGATACTCTAGGAAAGCATAAAGAACTTCTGTCTCTAAATGCCATTTGTGCCTTTTTCTCTGATGATTTGGCGGAAGGCAAAACAATTCAGTCTGCATGCCCAGCCCTGTATTTCCTCAGTTTGAGCACTCGTTCGCTATTTGATTTCATTAATGTGATTTGTTTTAGGCAGCAAAAACCAAGAAAGGACTGAAAGGTGAGTGGAGAGAGAACATCACCTTTAAGTCAAGAAATAATTTAGACATGCTTGTGTCTGAACGCTGTTGGTGAGTTTTGTTGTGTTTCCCATATTTCCTTTGCAAGCCATGGGCTTCCTGGGAGACAATTCTTTTTGCTGCCTGTTGGCCCTCAGAGTAATTCAGGAATAAATAAGCATGGGACTTTGGAAAAAATCCTTGGGGTCTATATCCAGAAGTATATGGTTGAGGTTAAGAGTGATAAAGGCACTTCAGATGGAAGCCAGAACTAATTCAGTCTGCCAGGGAGTTGTACATTCAACAGGCCTGGGTGCTCTCAGATGGAGGAATCCGGGCAGCTGTTGATGTGAAAAGAGCCATTGTGAGCCCTGAAAACCCTGGATGCTTTTTCCACAAAACCATATGGCACTGTTCAAAGTTTGGAGCAGGTTTTGTCGGCCAGGGGCTCAGGGGTGTGACAGGTGTGGTACAGGTTCCACCAAAAATCTTGAAACTCTTCACCACCATCCTTTGAGAAAGTTACTTTCAATTTCTGCCCTGTGGTCCTTCAGCAATGCACTGTGACTTGTTACCAGCGAGTTAGAAAACATCTCGTGGCTTCTAAAGGGAAAGCTAAGTCTAAAGCCCCAACATCTGGGAGGGCTGAGGCTCTGGGGTGAGAATCTCCTTTTCTCCTGAATCCATGACACTTCCTTTTCTGTTCCAGGCTCCATTGATGATGTCCTCGGTGACCTCTTGGGGGACGACAGTAAGTTCCCCTTCCCTAGAATCCCCTGGTTTAGGCTTGCTCTTTTTTTTTTTAAATTGCAATGTAATTCACATACCATAAAATTCACTCCTTTAAAGTGAACAATTCAGTGATTGTTAGTATGTTCACAGAGTTGTGCGACCATCACTACCAGAACATTTTCATTACTCCAAAAAGAAACTCCACTCATTAGCCACCACTCTGCATTTCCCCTTCCCCCAGCTCTTGGCAAAAATCATCTATTTTCTCTCTATGGATCTGCCTATTCATATAAAATGAAATCATACAACGTGTGATCCTTCCTGTCTGGCTTCTTTCACTTAGCATAATGTTTTCAAGGTTCATCTAGGTAATAGCATGTATCAGTGCTTCTTCCTTTTTATGGCTGAATATTCTGCTGTATGGATGTACGGCAGCTTGTTTATCCATTCATCAGTTGACAGACATTTGGGTTGTTTCCACTTTTGCGCTATTATGAATAATGCTTCCGTTAACATTGGTATATAAGTTTTTTTTTATTATTCATTTTATTGAGATATATTCATATACCATGTAGTCATACACAACAAAGCATACATTCAGTTGTTTACAGTACCATTATATAGTTGCGCACTCATCACCAAAATTAATTTTTGACATTTTCATTACCACGCACACAAAAATAATAAGAATAAAAATTAAACTGAAAAAGAGCAATTAAAGTAAAAAAGAACACTGGGTGCCTTTTTGTTTTGTTTTGTTTGTTTGATTTGGTTTTTTTCCTTCCCCCATTTTTCTACTCATCCATCCATAAACTAGAGAGAGGGGAGTGTGGTCCACAGGGCTTTCCCAATCACACTGTCACCCCAATAAGTCACATTTTTATACAATTGTCTTCAAGATTCATGGGTTCTGGGTTGTAGTTTGATAGTTTATGTTATTCACCATTAGGTATTCCAATTCTTTAGAATCTAAAAAGGGTTTAGGCACTCTTGTGCATAAGAGTGCCCACCAGAGTGACTTCTCAGCTCCTTTTGGAACTCTCTGCCACTGAAGCTTGTTTTATTTCCTTTCACATCCTCCTTTTGGTCAAGATGTTCTCCATCCCATGATGCCAGGTCTAGATTCCTCCTCAGGAGTCATATTCCATGTTGCCAGGGAGATTCATGCCCCTCAGTGTCAGATACCAGGTAGGGGGGAGGGCAGTGATTTCACCTGCCAAGTTGGCTTAGGTAGAGAGAAAGGGCCACATCTGAGCAACAAAGAGGCATTCGGGAGGAGGCTCTTAGACACAACCATAGGGAGGCCTAGTCTTCTCCTTTGCAGCAACAGTCTTCCCAAGTGCAAGTCCCATGGTAGAGGGCTCAGCCCATCAAACCACCAGTCCCTCATGTCTGTGAGCACATCAGCAACCACTGAGGTGGAGAAGCCCTACACACCTGCATTCCCCACCAGCTCCCCAAGGGAGCTCTGCATATTTTTACATTTTTTTTTAATTAACTGTTATTTTTGAATCAACTACATCAAGAAAATTAAAAAGAACATACAATAAAAAAACGTTTCAAACAAACCATAACAAGGGAGTAAGAAAAAGACAACTAACCTATGATAACTACTTTACTTC
The DNA here is from genome assembly GCF_015220235.1 of Choloepus didactylus. Taxonomy (NCBI): domain Eukaryota; kingdom Metazoa; phylum Chordata; class Mammalia; order Pilosa; family Megalonychidae; genus Choloepus; species Choloepus didactylus. The sequence goes on along the minus strand of NC_051324.1, from coordinate 70,262,600 downwards.
CAACATGTTCCTACTCTACCCCAAGAAAATAACCTAATATAGCAACATTTCTGTGAACTTGTTCCTGCCGTACCCATCAGAAATTAACAGACCATAGTCATTCCTCAGCATTCCCAGAATGTTAAATTTACCTATGATAGCCTATCTGTTCTTTTTTTTTATTTTGAAATAAATTCAAAGTTATAGGAACAGTTGCAAAAACAATACTAGCCCCATACGCAGAATTCCGTCATACCCTGACCCCCCTCCCCTGATAGCTCAATCCACCAACTTTAACATGCTGTCACATCGCTATTTCTTTCCCTCCTTCCCTCCCTCCCTCCCTATCTATCATCCATCATCTGTTGCTCTATCTTATGAACATATGAGAGCTAGCTGCACACATCCTTGAACATACACTGTAATTCACGTATACTCTTCCCATGAACAAGAACATTCTTTTATGCAATCCCATTGAGCGCAGCCAAGAAGTACAAGAGATTCAACAATGATACAAAACTTACATTCTATATTTCCTTTTCCTTATGTCTCAACTGTGTCCCTTTGAGCCTCCTGTCCTCCATCCTCCAATCCCATCCAGGCTCATCCTTGGCATTCAATTGTCATCTATTTAGACTTTTTTTTTTTTCAGTTGTGGAAACATATATACAGCCTAAATCTTCCCATTCCACCCCCTCCCTAGCCTTCCATTAGAGGGATTAATCACTTTTATAATGTTGTAATGCTCTTTCCCATAATCCATTACTAGAAATTTCCCTTCAACTCAAACAGCAACCCTACACTCATTTCTTAACTCCCCATTGCCCCTTCCCCCATTTTTCTTAACCCAAACTCTACTTTTCATCTCTATGGTTATATTCTCTGATAATTTCTTTGTGTTTACTGTGGGGCTTAAAATTAACCTCTTAAATCCATATCAATCTTGTTTTTCTTTGATACCACCTTCACTTCAATAGGACACATAAACTATGTTCCTATACTCCTTCATTCCCCCACCTTTATATAGTTGTCTAAAATTACATATTTTACATTGAGTTCAAAACCACTGATTTGTCATTAGAGTTTGTGTATTTTATATCATGTAGGAAGTAAATAGTGGAGTTACAGTTCAAAAATTATTGACTTCTATTTGTATTCCATTGTGGTTGGAGAATGTGCTTTGAGTATATTCAATTTTTTTTTTTTTTTTAAATTTCTTGAGGCTTGTTTTATGTCCCAGCTTATGGTCCCTTCTTGAGAAAGATCTGTGATCACTAGAGAAAAATGAGTGTCCTGGTGATTTGGGATGTAAGGTACTATATATGTCTGTTAAAATTCTCTATATCTCTTTCTCCTTTCTTTGTTTCTCTGTTGGTAGGGCTCCCTTTAGAATCTAAAGTAGGGCAGGTCTTTTATTGGCAAAGTCTCTCAGCATTTGTTTGTCTGTGAAAAATTTAAGCTCTCCCTCAAATTTGAAGGAGAGTTTTGCTGGATAAAGTATTCTTGGTTGGAAATTTTTCTCTCTCAGAATTTTAAATATGCCATGCCACTGCCTTCTCGCCTCCATGGTGGCCGCTGAGTAGTCACAACTTAGTCTTTTTTTTTTTTTTTTTTTTTTCCTTTTTTTTTTTTTAATCATCATTTTATTGAGATATATTCACATACCACGCAGTCATACAAAACAAATTGTACTTTCGATTGTTTACAGTACCATTACATAGTTGTACATTCATCACCTAAATCAATCCCTGACACCTTCATTAGCACACACACAAAAATAACAAGAATAATAATTAGAGTGAAAAAGAGCAATTGAAGTAAAAAAGAACACTGGGTACCTTTGTCTGTTTGTTTGCTTCCCCTACTTTTCTACACATCCATCCATAAACTAGACAAAGTGGAGTTTGGTCCTTATGGCATTCCCAATCCCACTGTCACCCCTCATAAGCTACATTTTTATACAACTGTCTTCGAGATTCATGGGTTCTGGGTTGTAGTTTAATAGTTTCAGGTATCCACCACCAGCTACCCCAATTCTTTAGAACCTAAAAAAGGTTGTCTAAAGTGTGCGTAAGAGTGCCCACCACAGTGATCTCTCGGCTCGTTTTGGAATCTCTCTGCCACTGAAGCTTATTTCATTTCCTTTCCCATCCCCCTTTTGGTCAAGAAGATGTTCTCCATCCCACGATGCCGGGTCTACATTCCTCCCCGGGAGTCATATTCCACGTTGCCAGGGAGATTCACTTCCCTGGGTGTCTGATCCCACGTAGGGGGGAGGGCAGTGATTTCACCTTTCAAGTTGGCTTAGCCAGAGAGAGAGAGGGCCACATCTGAGCAACAAAGAGGCATTCAGGAGGAGACTCTTAGGCACAAATACAGGGAGGCCTAGCCTCTCCTTTGCAGCAACCGTCTTCCCAAGGGTAAAACTTATGGTAGAGGGCTCAACCCATCAAACCACCAGTCCCCTATGTCTGTGGTCATGTTAGCAACCATGAAGGTGGGGTAGGCAAATACCCCTGCATTCTCCACAGGCTCCTCAAGAGGGCACTACATCTTTTTTTATTTTTTTTTCCTTGTTTGTCTTTTTTCTTTTTTTTTTTTTTTTTAACTTTCCCTTCTTTTTTAAATCAACTGTATGAAAAAAAAAGTTAAAAAGAAAACAAACATACAATAAAAGAACATTTCAAAGAGACCATAACAAGGGAGTAAGAAAAAGACAACTAACCTAAGATAACTGCTTAACTTCCAACATGTTCCTACTTTACCCCAAGAAAGTTACATAATATAGCAACATTTCAGTGAACTTGTTCCTACTACATCCATCAGAAATTAACAGACCATAGTCATTTCTGGGCATCCCCAGAACGTTAAATAGCTTATCTGTTCTTCTTGGATTATTGTTCCCCCTTCCTTAATTGCTCTCTACTGCTAGTTCCCCTACATTCTACATTATAAACCATTTGTTTTACATTTTTCAAAGTTCACATTAGTGGTAGCATATAATATTTCTCTTTTTGTGCCTGGCTTATTTCGCTCAGCATTATGTCTTCAAGGTTCATCCATGTTGTCATATGTTTCACCAGATCGTTCCTTCTTACTGCCGCGTAGTATTCCATCGTGTGTATATACCACATTTTATTTATCCACTCATCTGTTGAAGGACATTTGGGTTGTTTCCATCTCTTGGCAATTGTGAATAATGCTGCTATGAACATTGGCGTGCAGGTATCTGTTCGTGTCACTGCTTTCCGATCTTCCGGGTATATACCGAGAAGTGCAATCGCTGGATCGAATGGTAGCTCTATATCTAGTTTTCTAAGGAACTGCCAGACTGACTTCCAGAGTGGCTGAACCATTATACAGTCCCACCAACAATGAATAAGAGTTCCAATTTCTCCACATCCCCTCCAGCATTTGTCGTTTCCTGTTTGTTTAATGGCAGCCATTCTAACCGGTGTTAGATGGTATCTCATTGTGGTCTTAATTTGCATCTCTCTAATAGCTAGTGAAGCTGAACATTTTTTCATGTGTTTCTTGGCCATTTGTATTTCCTCTTCAGAGAACTGTCTTTTCATATCTTTTGCCCATTTTATAATTGGGCTGTCTGTACTATTGTCATTGAGTTGTAGGATTTCTTTGTATATGCAAGATATCAGTCTTTTGTCAGATACATGGTTTCCAAAAATTTTTTCCCATTGAGTTGGCTGCCTCTTTACCTTTTTGAGAAATTCCTTTGAGGTGCAGAAACTTCTAAGCTTGAGGAGTTCCCATTTATCTATTTTCTCTTTTGTTGCTTGTGCTTTGGGTGTAAAGTCTAGGAAGTGGCCTCCTAATACAAGGTCTTGAAGATGTTTTCCTACATTATCTTCTAGGAGTTTTATGGTACTTTCTTTTATATTGAGATCTTTGGTCCATTTTGAGTTAATTTTTGTGTAGGGGGTGAGGTAGGGGTCCTCTTTCATTCTTTTGGATATGGATATCCAACTCTCCCAGCCCCATTTGTTGAAAAGACCATTATGGCTCAGTTCGGTGACTTTGGGGGCCTTATCAAAGATCAGTCGGCCATAGATCTGAGGGTCTATCTCTGAATTCTCAATTCGATTCCATTGATCTATATGTCTATCTTTGTGCCAGTACCATGCTGTTTTGGCAACTGTGGCTTTATAATAAGCTTCAAAGTCAGGGAGTGTAAGTCCTCCCACTTTGTTTTTCTTTTTTAGAGTGTCTTTAGCAATTCGAGGCATCTTCCCTTTCCAAATAAATTTGATAACTAGCTTTTCCAAGTCTGCAAAGTAGGTTGTTGGAATTTTGATTGGGATTGCATTGAATCTGTAGATGAGTTTGGGTAGAATTGACATCTTAATGACATTTAGCCTTCCTATCCATGAACATGGAATATTTTTCCATCTTTTAAGGTCCCCTTCTATTTCTTTTAGTAGAGTTATGTAGTTTTCTTTGTATAGGTCTTTACATCTTTGGTTAAGTTTATTCCTAGGTACTTGATTTTTTTAGTTGCTATTGAAAATGGTATCTTTTTCTTGAGTGTCTCTTCAGTTTGTTCATTTCTAGCATATAGAAACATTACTGACTTATGTGCATTAATCTTGTATCCTGCTACTTTGCTAAATTTGTTTATTAGCTCTAGTAGGTGTATCGTCGATTTCTCAGGGTTTTCTAGATATAAGATCATATCATCTGCAAACAATGACAGTTTTACTTCTTCTTTTCCAATTTGGATGCCTTTTATTTCTTTGTCTTGCCGGATTGCCCTGGCTAGCACTTCCAGCACAATGTTGAATAACAGTGGTGACAGCGGGCATCCTTGTCTTGTTCCTGATCTTAGAGGGAAGGCTTTCAGTCTCTCACCATTGAGTACTATGCTAGCTGTGGGTTTTTCATATATGCTCTTTATCATGTTGAGGAAGTTTCCTTCAATTCCTACCTTTTGAAGTGTTTTTATCAAAAAGGGATGTTGGATTTGACAAATGCTTTTTCAGCATCTATTGAGATGATCAATTGATTTTTCCCTTTCGAGTTTTTAATGTGTTGTAATACATTGATTGTTTTTCTTATGTTGAACCATCCTTGCATGCCTGGAATGAACCCCACTTGGTCATGGTGTATGATTTTTTTAATGTGTCTTTGGATTCGATTTGCAAGTATTTTGTTGAGGATTTTTGCATCTATATTCATTAGGGAGATTGGCCGGTAGTTTTCCTTTTTTGTAGCATCTTTGCCTGGTTTTGGTATTAGATTGATGTTAGCTTCATAAAATGAGTTAGGCAGTGTTCCACTTTTTTCAATGTTTTGAAAGAGTTTGAGTAAGATTGGTGTCAGTTCTTTCTGGAAAGTTTGGTAGAATTCCCCTGTGAAGCCATCTGGCCCTGGGCATTTATTTGTGGGAAGATTTTTGATGACTGATTGGATCTCTTTGCTTGTGATGGGTTGGTTGAGGTCTTCTATTTCTTCTCTGGTCAGTCTAGGTTGTTCATATGTTTCCAGGAAATTGTCCATTTCTTCTACATTATCCAGTTTGTTGCCATACAGTTGTTCATAATATCCTCTTATAATTTTTTTAATTTCTTCAGGATCTGCAGTTATGTTACCTTTTTCATTCATTATTTTGTATATATGGGTCTTCTCTCTTTTTGATTTGTCAGTCTAGCTAGGGGCTTGTCAATCTTGTTGATCTTCTCAAAGAACCAACTTTTGGTGATATTTATCCTTTCTATTGTTTTTTTGTTCTCTATGTCATTTATTTCTGCTTTAATCCTTGTTATTTCTTTTCTTGTACTTGGTTTAGGATTGGTTTGCTGTTCATTTTCTAGCTTCTTCAGTTGATCCATTAGTTCTTTGATTTTGGCTCTTTCTTCATTTTTAATATATGCGTTTAGTGCTATAAATTTCCCCCTTAGCACTGCTTTTGCTGCATCCCATAGGTTTTGGTATGTTGTGTTCTCATTTTCATTCGTCTCTATATATTTAGCAATTTCTCTTGCTATTTCTTCTTTAACCCACTGATTGTTTAGGAGTGTGTTGTTTAACCTCCAGGTATTTGTGAATTTTCTAAGTCTCTGATGGTTATTGACTTCTAATTGTATTCCGTTGTGGTCAGAGAATGTGCTTTGAATAATTTCAATCTTTTTAAATTTATTGAGGCTTGTTTTATGTCCCAGCATATGATCTATTCTGGAGAAAGTTCCGTGAGCACTAGAAAAGTATGTGTATCCTGGTGATTTGGGATGTAATGTCCTGTATATGTCTGTTAAATCTAATTCATTTATCATATTGTTTAGGTTTTCAATTTCCTTATTGGTCTTCTGTCTGGTTGATCTATCTATAGGAGAGAGTGATGTGTTGAAGTCTCCCACAATTATTGTGGAAACATCAATTGCTTCCTTTAGTTTTGCCAATGTTTCTCTCATGTATTTTGTGGCACCTTGATTGGGTGCATAGACATTTACGATTGTTATTTCTTCTTGCTGAATTGCCCCTTTTATTAGTATGTAGTGGCCTTCTTTGTCTCTCAAAACATCCCTGCATTTGAAGTCTATTTTATCTGAGATTAATATTGCTACACCTGCTTTCTTTTGGCTGTAGCTTGCATGAAATATTTTTTTCCATCCTTTCACTTTCAGTTTCTTTGTGTCCCTGTGTCTAAGATGAGTCTCTTGTATGCAACATATTGATGGTTCATTTTTTTTGATCCATTCTGCGAATCTATATCTTTTAATTGGGGAGTTTAATCCATTTACATTCAACGTTAAAACCGTGAAGGCATTTCTTGAATCGGCCATCTTATCCTTTGGATTATGTTTGCCATATTTTTCCCTCTCTCTATTAATATCCTTTATTGTACCCATACCGAATCTCTTTAGTACTGAACCTTTCTCCAGGTCTCTCTGTCCTGTCTTTGTTTCTCTGTCTGTAGGGCTCCCTTTAGTATCTCCAGTAGGGCAGGTCTCTTGTTAGCAATTCTCTCAGCATTTCTTTGTCTGTGAAAAATTTAAGCTCTCCCTCAAATTTGAAGGAGAGCTTTGCTGGATAAAGTATTCTTGGCTGGAAATTCCTCTCACTCAGAATTTTAAATATATCGTGCCACTGCCTTCTCGCCTCCATGGTGGCTGCTGAGTAGTCACTACTTAGTCTTATGCTGTTTCCTTTGTATGTGGTGAATTGCTTTTCTCTTGCTGCTTTCAGAACTTGCTCCTTCTCTTCTATGTTTGACAGTGTGATCAGTATATGTCTCGGAGTGGGTTTTTTTGGATTTATTCTATTTGGAGTTCGCTGAGCATTTATGATTTGTGTATTTATGTTGTTTAGAAGATTTGGGAAGTTTTCCCCAACAATTTCTTTGAATACTCTTCCTAGACCTTTACCCTTTTCTTCCCCTTCTGGGACACCAATGAGTCTTATATTCGGACGTTTCATATTATCTATCATATCCCTGAGGTCCATTTCGAGTTTTTCAATTTTTTTCCCCATTCTTTCTTTTATGCTTTCATTTTCCATTCTGTCATCTTCCAGGTCACTGATTCGTTGTTCAACTTCCTCTAGTCTTGTACTATGAGTGTCCAGAATCTTTTTAATTTGGTCAACAGTTTCTTTAATTTCCATAAGATCATCCATTTTTTTATTTAGTCTTGCAATGTCTTCTTTATGCTCTTCTAGGGTCTTCTTGATTTCCTTCATATCCCGTACTAGGGTCTCATTGTTCATCTTTAGTTCTTTGAGTAGCTGCTCTAGGTGGTGTGTCTCTTCTGGTCTTTTGATTTGGGTGCTTGGGCTTGGGTTATCCATATCGTCTGGTTTTTTCATATGCTTTATAATTTTCTGTTGTTTTTGGCCTCGTGGCATTTGCTGAACTTGATAGGGTTCTTTTAGGGTTTGTAGACCAGTTGAAGTCCTTATCTCTAATTTATCAGATCTACAGCTTCGTGGAGTACACTTTCTCTAACTAACCAGCAGGTGGCGTCCACGAGCCACCTGTTCTCCACAAGCCAGATCTCCCCTGCTTAGCCTTTTTGGTGAGTGGGGGAGTGAGTCTTGTGGGGCCCAATTGGTGTCCCAAGCTTGCGTGTGTAGTTGGTGTTGCCTGCCCTGTATGTGGGGCGTGTTTCTGGGCAGTCGGGGAGGAGGGGTGGCCCTAACAATCAAATCTCCCTGATGATCCTAGAGTTTTAGAGCTGCTGCAATAGTCTAATCCTTCAGTTCAGTCCTGCCACAGTTTGTCTCTGCCACTGACCCACAAGTCTTTGGTATTGGCGTATGGCTCCTGAGACTTGCAAGTGGGCCCCTCTTCCAGGCTGTGCACCCCGGGTCCTCTGTTGAGGGATGACTGTGCTATGTCACAGGTGAGTGCCGTCTCCCCAGGGCAGTTCTGTGCTGCTGGGCTGTGTTGGGAGGCTCCCAGTCTGCTCAAATGATGGCTGAATGGGGCTCTGTTAATTCACACTGCTCCCCCTTCCCAGCTCTGGGACATTCAGCTGAGGTTGCAGGGAAGGCTAATGTCCACGCCCAGTTTTGTGGTGTGTGCCTGTTATTTGAAGCACTTCCGTCACACTGGGTTGTCTGGGGCAGCTCTGGGCTATGGGGCTGGCGATGGGCAGGAGTGTTTCCTGTCCACCAGGATGGTGGCTGTGAGCGGACACCCCCCTTTTCTTGGGAAGTTGTGTTGTTTAGTGAATTTTCTCAGCCACTGGAATATTGCCTTTTGTCTCAGAGCTCTCTTAGTTCTGCTCTTGACTTGACGTGCCCAAATTTCAATTCTTTGAAGCTTTCTGTATTGAGCTTCTTAGAGTAATTGTTTTAGAAAAAGCAAAAAGGATTTAAAAAAAAAAAAAAAAAAAAAAACGGCCCTCCTCAGAGATCTAATGGGTTATTGAAATGCTAATAGACAAAGCAACCAGGGCCATTAAGGAAAGGTGCCCAGGGCAGAGAGATCAGCTTTGCTTCGGGATTTGCATATGCGCCTCAAGGCCTGATCTCCGCCCTTCCCCTTTCTGTGTTCACCAGAACTCGAAAAATCCTCTGCTTTTATTTTGGAGTTTTTAGTGTTGTTTTTTTTCTATGTCTGTCTCCTCTCTGCTGGGCTGGCTGCTCTCAGAGTCTCTGGTGTCTGGTCTCAGTCTATCTATGGTTGGAGTTTGAATCAGTAGAATGAGTTTCCGATAAGAGCAGCCACTGCAATTCTCCCTTCTCCTTCCCGGAGCTGACAGCCCCTCCTCCCCCGGGACTGAGCCTGGCAGGGAGGGGCGCGGGTCCCCTGGCCGCAAAAACTTACAGATTTCGCTGATCTCAGCAGTTCCACGTTTTCATGAGTGTTGTATGAAGTATGCCCAAAGACAGATTGCTCTGTGGTGTCCAGTCCACGCAGTTCCTGGCTTTTTACCTACTTTCCTGGAGGAGTAACTAAAACATACAGCTCACCAGTCTGCCATCTGTACTTCCTTTTCACAACTTAGTCTTATGTTGTTTCCTTTGTATGTGGTGAATTGCTTTTCTCTTGCTGCTTTCAGAACTTGCTCCTTCTCTTCAGTATTTGAGAGTCTGATCAGAATATGTCTTGGAGTGGGTTTATTTGGATTTATTCTATTTGGAGTTCGCTGGGCATTTATGCTTTGTGTATTTATATTGTGTAGAAGGTTTGGGAAGTTTTCCCCAACAATTTCTTTGAATACTCTTTCTAGACCTTTACCCTTCTCTTCCCCTTCTGGGACACCAATGAGTCTTAGGTTTGGATGTTTTATTTTATCTGTCGTATCCCTGAGATCCATTTTGATTTTTTTTGATTTTTTTCTCCATTCTTTCTTTTGTTCTTTCATTTTCTGTTCTGTGGACTTCTAGGACACTGAGATGTTGTTGAGCTTCCTCTAGTCTTGTATTGTGAATATCCAGAGTCTTTTTAATTTGGCCAACAGTTTCTTTTATTCCCATAAGATCTTCTATTTTTTTATTTACTCTTGCAATGTCTTCTTTATGCCCTTCTAGGGTCTTCTTTATGTCACTTATATCCTGGGCCATGGTCTTCTTGATGTCCTTTAAATCCTTTGCCATGTTTTCATTCCTCGATTGTAGTTCTTTGATTAATTGTGTGAGGTACTGTGTTTCTTCCGATATCTTGATTTGTGTGTTTGGAGTTGGATTCTCCATATCATCTGGTTTTATCATATGCATTAAGATGTTCTGTTGTTTTTGGCCTCTTGGCATTTGTTTTGCTTGATAGGGTTCTTTCAAGTTTTAAAAAATATATATATATATCGATCTAATTTTTCAGAAACACAGTTTGGTGACATACACTTTCTCTAACTAACCAGCAGATGGCGTCTGTGAGTCACATATACCCCTCAAGTCCATTCTCAACCTTGTTCCTGCGGTGTGTGGGGAAATGATTCTTGTGGGGTTCAGTTGGAGAACTCAGTTTGGGTGTGTTGCTGGAGCTGTCCACCCTGAATGTGGGGTGCGTGTACGGGTGGCCAGGGAGGAAGGGCAGTTTTAATATTCAAATCCCCCAGGTTCCCGGAGATTCAAGGCTGCCACAAGAGTCTAAGCCTTCATTTCATTTCAGCCCCAGCCCCTCTCTCTCGCTGTCTCACAAACCATCAGACTTGGTGTGGCATCCCTGGGTTCTCCGAGCAGGTCCCCCCTCCCAGCCAACGATCCTCCAGAACCTCAGCTGAGGGAATGCTGTGCTATGTCACCAGTGTGCACCGTCCCTCAAGGGAGGCCCCAGGCTGCCGGGCCATGCAGGAGCACTCTCAGCCCGAAGCAAAGATGGCCAAACGGGGCCTCTCAACCCCCCCGCTCCGTCCTCGCACAGTTCCTCCTTCTCAGCTCCGGGACAACTGGTGGGGCTCTGGGCTGTGAGCACGGCCCCGGGCAGGAGTTTATCCAGCCCTCCGGGGAACCAGCTGCAAGCCGTGGGGTTTCTTTCAGCTTCCGGCTCTCCCCTCCGTTCCCCCGGCCCCGAGGGTATCTGCAGCGGACCATCCTCCAGGCCAGACACCGAGAGGCTGGCCCAGGCCCCTCTTGCTGTGTTTTACTGCATGGTTCCCACTCCCGCAACTGCAGCCGCACCTGGGTTTTTCCCTTTTTTTTTTTTTTTTTTTTGTTTAAAAGAGCCAGTCGGTCTCCAAATGCCAAGCCCTGGCTTCCCCACAACGCCGCGTGGCTGCGAGTCTTCCAGCCAGCTTACTCACTCGTTTCAGAATGCAGACTCCCAGTTTCACCAAGTATACAGCCCCTGTGGAACTAGCAGAACACGTCCAGCTGGCACGCATCACTGTAACCAGTATTCTGGGTCACTTTCTGGTTTTTATTTAGTGTTTTTCATGGAGGTGTATTTTTTGCCTGTCTCACCTAGCCGCCTTCTTAGTTTCTGGTGTATAAGTTTTTATGTGGACGTGTGTTTTCAGTTTTCTTGGGTATATACCAAGGAATGGAATTGCTGGGTCATGTGGTAACTATGTTTAACTTTCTGAGGAACTGCCAAACTGTTTTTCAAAGTGGGTGAACCATTCCCATCAGCAATGTATGAGGGTTCTGGTTTTTCCACATCCTTGTCAGCACTTGTTATTGTCTGTCTCTTGATTTTGGTCATCCTAGTGGGTGTGAAGTAGCATCTCATTGTGGTTTTGATTTGCATTCCCCTAACGATTAATGATGTGGACCATCTTCTCATTTACTTATTGGCCATTTCTTTGGAGAAATGTTGATTAAAATGTTTTGCCCATTTAAAAATTGGGTTATTTCTCCTTTTATTGTTGAGCTGTAAGAGTTCTTTGTATATTCAGGGTCCTAGTCCCTTGTCCTGTGTGCCCATGTCTGCTGCATTGAGAAGCAGGGCTTCAGGGTCTTGCAGAGCTCACCAGGGATGGTGAGGCTTGGGTGCCCGTGTTCTCTCCACCCCCACCCCCAACAACTCCCCCGTGGCCCGGGAGAACCCACAAAGCACAAGTCTGTGTATTCTAACCTCTGGATCTGGGCTGTGCAATCACCATGGTTCTTCCTGCATTTTTGTAGGGTGGGGTTGGTTCAGGTTGGGTTGGGCTCTTTGTTTGGCACCCACTGGCATTTAGGGTTGACTTCCAGTTTGCAATTGTGCCACCTGCCCCCCTTCAACTTTTTAAGGGATAACTTTAGGACCTGTATCTAAAGCCAGTTGCCTTCTTCCAAACAGGCCCTTCTTTGTAGAAAGGTCTGGGAGGCGGCTGGGTGGGGGAATTTGCAATCCTTTTCATCCTGACTCCAGGTTCTTTAGGCAAATGACACTTCTTTTTGTTTTCTTTTTTTCCAGTGGCACCACCTGAGGAGCCTGTCAAACTGGGTTCACGTGCCAGAGACACCACAGGTGCAGCTCAGCTGCTCCCTTCTTCAAGGGCTAGAACAAGGTAAGCACAGCACTGGCTTGGGTGTCCGCCACCTAGTTCATTCCAGATGCTCCTTGTCCCTCCACCTTCCCACTTCTCACTTAGCAGGTGCCCCACTTTATTTTTCTTTTTTTTTTTTTACTTTTAATTTTGAAAAGCTGACAAATTACAGGACAGTCACAAAAAAAACACAAGCTCCATACAAAGAACTCTGACACATTCCATCACATCCACAAATTTTAACATTTTGTCACATTTGCCGTATCATTCTGTCAATCCAGCAGTCTATCAGTTCAGCAGTTTATTGGTCTGTTTATCCATTTATCATTCCATTTTCTGAACACTTGAATGGAGGTTGTATACTTCATGTTCCTTGAACACTTAATACTCCCATATACATTTCTAAAGACAAGGATTTTCACTTACGTAATCACCTTAAGTGCAGTTATTAAGTTCAAGAAATTTAACTGTGATATAAAGCTTACAGTCTCTATTTATTCTACATTTTTCATGTGTCCCAAAATTGTCCTTTTGGGCCTCCTCTTGTCCCTTATTAGACCCTATCTGGGATCACAGACTGGATTTAATTGTCATTGTCTCTTTAGTTGCTCATTGTGGGAACACATGCATACAACATAAACTTCCCCATCTCACCCACCCCCAAGCACACCATCCAGGGGGGTTACTCATATTTGCACTGATGTAGGACCCTCACCACCTTCCGTTACTAAAACTTTCCCATCTGCCCGAACAGAAACCCCACACCCACTGCACATTAACTTCCCATACCCTCTACCATCCTGCCCTCTGCCACCTGCATTCTAATTTCTGTCTCTGTGAGCTTGTATATTCTCTGATATTTTCTTTGTAGTTCTGTTGGGGAAATTTAACATCCTAAATCTATAACACTCCGGTTTGCTCCGATACCAACTTAACTTCAATGATATCCACAAACTATGTTCCTGTACCCCTCCATCCCCCCACTTCTATGTAGTGCTTGTCACAAATTGCATGTTTGTACCCTGTGAGTCCAAGAGCACATTTATCATTTACATTTTGTGCATTTGCCTTTTAGATTGTATAGAAAATAACAAGTGGAGTTATAAAACAAAAATAACAATAGGACTGGCATTTATATTTACCCTTATTATTCTTTCCTTTCAACCTGCAGGAGTCTCATTAGCATCTCCTATAGGGCCAGTCTAGTGGTGACTAAGTCCCTCAGCTTTTGTTTATTTCGGAATGTCTTAATCTCTCCCTCACTTTTGAAAGACAGTTTTGCCAGATATAGAATTCTTGGTTGGCAATTGTTTGCTTTCAGCACTTTAAGTATGTCATCCAATGTCCTTCTTGCCTCCATGGTTTCAATGAAAAATGGGCACGTAATCTTATTAAGTCTCCCTTTTGTGTGACACATTGCTTTATCTGTGTACCTTTCAGAATTCTCTCTCTTTGGTATTCAACAGTCTGATTAGAAGATGGCATGATTTGGGTCTATTTGGGTTTATCCTGTTTGGAATTCATTGAGCATCTTGGACATGTGTATTCATGGCTTTCATTAAATTTGGGAAGTTTTCAGCCATTATTTCTTTGAATATTCTCTCTGCCCCTTCCTCCCTCTCTTCTCCTTCTGGGACTCCCACAATGCGTATATTGGGATGCTTGACGGTGTCTCACAGGATCCTCAGGCTTTGTCCGGTTTTGTTCATTCTTTCTGCTTTCTGCTGAGAATGATCTCAATTGTTTTATCTTCAAGGTCACTGATGCTTTTCCTCTGCCGGCTCCAGGCGGCTGCTGAACCCCTCAAGGGAGTTTTTAATTTCTGCCGCTGTGCTCTTCAGCTGTTGGTCCTTCTTCATAACTTCCATCTCTCTATTGATATCTCTTTGTGTTCATCTTTCGTTTTCCTGATTTCCTTTAGTTCTTTTTTCATGTTTTCCTGTATCATTTTGAGCATAGTTAGGACCATTTTTTCAAAGTCTGTCTGGCGTGTCCCAGGTCTGGTCCTCTTCATTGATGGTTTCTCGGGCTTGAATTTTCTCCTTTTCCTGGGCCATCATGTCCTGTTTCTTTGTATGCTTTGTTATCTTTTGTTGACACTTTGATATTTTAAGATGGTGTCACTGGAATTTAGACTCTGAGGCATCTGCTCCTTAAGCTTGTATCCAGCTAGTGTTATGGCAGAGATTTTCCTGAATGCCAGGAGCTAACAAACAAACAAACAAAAAGCAAAAAAGAAAACGTCTTTCCCAGTCTTTGCACATTGACCTCTGCCAGTGCTCTCCCTCGGAGCTTATCCATACGATGAGTTTAAAGAAGAGCTCCAGACCAAAGCACAGGGAACTCCCTGATCCTTTCTGCTCATGGCTCTCTTCTTGGTCATGTGCATGTGGCCCTGGGAAGTCCCCCCATTTACATAGGTCCAAGCGCCCCTTCTTCCCTAGTTTCCCCATGGCCCTGGGCACTGTACCACCTGCCCTACAGCCAGCAGTCCCTTGCCCAGGCAGCCACTTGATTCTGTTCCTACAGTGTCCGCAGAGACTTCTCTCCTACATGCTGGGCAGGTTCTGGTATGGTGAGTGCCTCAGGCCACCACCAGACAGACTGGGCCGGGCACACATGCTCTCAGGATGTGCATACGGTTACTCTGCTCCCTCGGGAACTGGGACAAGGGATTCGCACTGAACACGTGATAGGTGGGGGTGAGGCCAGTCGGGGGGCCACGGGTTCCCCCCACTTTGAAGAAGCCGGTTTCCTGATTCGGCACCTGCTTGTTGCGGCCGTCCTTCAGCCTTTTTCTGGAGCTTTGAGAAAGGTGTTTCTGTCAGTTCTTGGTGGTGGTGTAAAGTTTCTGTGGAGGAACAGAGTCCTGAAGCACCTTACTCTGCTTACTTTTAATATCAGTAATTTCCACCCCTGTCTCTCAGTTCCCAGTCACTGAAAGAGCCTGGAGTTGTGGAAAGAGAACGGAACTGAGAGTAGAAAGTCCTGACTTCTAGTCTCTACGTCTGAGACTTACTTGCTACCTTGGGCAACTTCTTGAAACCTCTCTGAGTCTCCATTTCTTTATTTTCAAAATAAAGGGATTGGCATAGATCAGTGGTTTTCAAATTGTGTTGCTTTGTCTAAGGTTCTCCTGATGGAGAACAGGTAAGGGAAAAGTTTTGTGAGTTCTCAACCCTCCTTCTTCATTTTAACCAAAGCAATTCTGTTTTTCTCTCTTACCTATTGGGGTTTTTTAAATAATTTATTTATTTTTAATTGTGGCAAAATGTATGTAATATAAAAATCATTTTAACCATTTTCAGTGGACAACTCTTTGACATTGAGAACATTGACAATACTGTATAAATTTCACCACTATTTCTAAACTACCTTTATCATCCCAAACCAAAACTCATACTCTTTTAGCAATAACACCCCCTTCTCCCCTCCACTCACCCCTGATAACTACTATTCTGCTTCTGTTTCCATGAATTTGCTTATCCTGAGTATTTCATGTAAGATAAACCAATATTTGTTCTTTTGTGTCTGGCTTATTTCATGCAACATGATGGCTTTCAGGTTCATCCACCTTGTAGCAGGTACCAGTGCTTCACTTCTTTTTACAGTTGAATGCTTTCCCATTGTGTGGATGTACCACATTTTGTTTATCCAGTTGTCTGTTGATGGACACTCTTATCTATTGTTTTTACTGTTTTATTTTTCAAGGGGCTCTACTGCCTTAACAAAATTGAACATCATTGCATTAGGTGACCTGTGGAATTCCTTTTAGCAACTCTTTTCTCCCAGAGAAAAGTCTATGCAAGGCCACTTGGACTCTCCAAGGCCCTCTTCCTTCCTGTGAATGACCTGATGCCACTGGCGCTGCAGGCGGGTGCTGATTCCACCACTTTGCAGGTCTCTTCTGGAAGACGATTTCTTCAGCACCATGGCAGGCCTAGCAGAGGCTGATGCCGAGGTGAGCCTGGCCTGGTCCCCCGCTCTGCATCCTCTTTCCTCATCCCCTGGAACAGTAAGATGGATGATTATCTTTTTTCTTAAAGCAACAGCTGAGGGCTGTTGCGTGGTCCCAAAGCAGAAGCCTCCTCCTCCCACAAGTCACTCTCTAGAAAGTTGAGCTCCCAGGAATGGTTGGAGTCTTGAGTCTTGCTCCTTCTAAGTACTTCCCATAATAAACTGTCCCTCGGCAGTCACGTGGATGGGAAGCAGCAGAATTTGAGTGCCTTTGAGGGAATTGGTCTCTCCAGTTGGAAGAAATGAAAAGAGGCTGCGATTTCTGGGTTTCCACAACTGGGTGCGTTTGACTTCAGACCACAGCCGAGTCCCAGTGAGGGGGACAGAGGGCCCTGTGTCCCCTGCCCCCGCAGAAGCCAGGCAGCAGGGGTGAGAGCCCTGACTCTCTCTGGGCCTTGACTGACAGCTTCCTCGTCTGTGTCCTCGCCCTGCTGTGACTTAGGTTTCGGACATCTCAGAGGCAGACCCACAGGCTTTGGTGCAAGCCATGAAGGTAATGAAACAGCTCGGACGATTCCCAGACTAGACTGGGGATGCGGTGATGATATTTGGTGCCAAGGCTTCATTCTCCCTCTAACTTGTCCCCATAAAACATGTTTCTGAGCTCTTCCCAGTGCAAGAACAGAACTCATCCAGGACCTATTGCCCTCCCTGCCCCTCTGGGTATAAATCAGTTTTCTGGTAAACAGAGACTCCCCCAGCCCAAGACACAGCCCCAGCCTCAGCCCCCGGGTGAAATGGGGCGTCCCCAACAGACCACTCACCTGGCTGGGTCCCCTCCACCACTGGCACCACCCAGGGGCAGGAGGGGGAAGGCGTTCTTCCCTGAAGTTTGTTTTCCCCACATGCCCTGCCACGTCCCCTTCGGTGCAGCCATCCTCTCGTCAGATCCAGCACAAAGCCAATCTTTACAATGGAATTTTAAGACTTAAATTCTGAATGGTTCATAAGAACATGATCTCACAGTGCTCAGATCGCTTGGTCCGGGCCTGAAACAGTCAGCGCCTCTTGTTTCCACTCGCCTTCCTCCTGCCTGACCCTCGGGTTCACTGTCCCTTCTGCTTAACCTATTTGCCACGGTCCCCAGGCTAAGCTGCGCGTTGGGTTTCAGCCCTCTGGGGCTCTAAAGAATTGGTGTGTGTTCCCTTTTGGCTCCAGATTCAGCTTCTTTAACCTGTTGGAACTCTCCCTCCCCAAGGCCAGCTGCCTGGGACACCGGGACGTGACCTCCGTGTCCTCTGGCCAGCCCATTTCCAGTGTTGACTCTGAGCACCTTATTCTGAAAGCCTGAGCTGAACCCCCAACCCCCCCACCCCGCTTCCTCGGTTCCATTTTCTTTCCTACTTCACCTTTTTTTCTGAACACTTTTCCCATTTTCCCTTGTTTCCTCACAATTTGGCCCCTGGGGCACCAACTCCCCTCCCCAAATAGAAGTCCTCATCCTCTTGTCATGTGCCGTCCTTCAGCAGGTCTTGACCAGGGAGCCCTTGACTGCTTGCACCTCCCTGCTTGGTCCCTGGTGTTTTTAATATGTCGTCAGCATGGAGCATCCACTGACATGGGATAGCATTCTCCTCACCTCTGTGCCCCTGATCACAGTTCAGTTCCCCTGACTCGAGGCAGGCTAAGGAAGCTAAAAGGCCTTGGAGCCCTTCTCACTGTGCAGGGGAGGTCTTTGTGGGAGTCTTAAACCCCAGAATCCTGCTGTTTCCTTCCAGTACAATCTGAGAGTTTTGAAATTCACTAAGCCTTAGCATGAAGCTGGTGAAAGCAGGTTTTATGACCTTCTCCCTGTGGCATCTGGGCAGCAGCCACTAGTGGGAGGCGGTAGAAGTGGCCATGTGGAGAGGCTGTGACTCTGTCTGGTTCAGTTTCCCTACCCAAGTTCCCCAGTTGTCCCATGTGGAACATGGAGGCAGGGTCACCACCAGGCTGCTCGGAGCCACCAGCTGAGCCCCTCCATGGTCTCCTCCCTCCTTCCTGCTTTCCCAGGATATGGACGGCATGGATGCTGATCTCTTAGGTCTGAAGAAGTGTAAGCCAGCTGCTAGCAGAACAGCTGCAAAGGGTTCTGGGAAAGAAGCGCTGCCCAGCCCTCCCAAACCTGCTGGCAAGTTGACAGCCAGTGAGAAAGGTGAGTGGGAGGGAGCTTCTTGAATCTGCTAGGAAAGCTCTGGGGATGTGGAAGATGCTTGGAAGGCAGCTTTCACATCCTGTGATTTCCTGCACTGGGATGGAGAGGCTAAAGGAGCTGCATGTGTGGGTGTACGGGTGTTTGTGTGTGGGTGGGTGTGTGTGTGAGAAAGTGTATCTGGGGGACAGGGTCAAATTGATCCTCCCTTCCTAGGTCTGTCTCAGTCCTTCTAAGTCCAACATGGGGAGCTCCTGGGGAAACCATATGGGTTAAAATGAAAAATGTTATGGTAGTCTTTGTGCCTCTTCTCTGTGGAGTGGCTTGTAACTAGGGAGGCAGGGTGACCCGGCCCAGGAGGTAGCTTCTGAACCACGTCTCCCCGCCAGACGCCTGTGTGAGGCTAGGGACATGTGGACCCCACCCATGGCTGTGTCCGCTTTCATGGACCCCCAGTTTCTGAGGAAGAAGTACACCTTGTCCCAGGGACCCCAGTCTATGGCTTGGCAGAGAACCTCAGCCCAGGCCCACGACTGTGCCTTCTGTTTGTTTCCTGCAGGGGGTGCTGCTCCCAAGAAGCCATCTCCCCCTCCCAGTAGCTCTGGGCATCAGTACAGGAAGTTTTCCTTTGAAGGTACGGTAGGTCCCTCAATCATGCTTTGGGGGCACTTCAGTTTTGAGAGTCGATTAATCTGGATATTGCTTCCTTGTTTGCTTGCCTGAGGCCAAGTCACTGTGTGTATCAGATGAGTGGTAGACAGGCGGTGCTGCTGGTTTAATCTCTCATGAGTTCAAGAAGGGACTAGTTAGGTTGTATTGGCTGGAATATTTTGGGAACTTATTTGCACAGCTCTTTGAAGACAGGCATTGAACTGAAGATTTTAAAAATTATTGGAAAATTTCCCTTTCCCTTCATGAACGCACAGATGT
Source organism: Choloepus didactylus (assembly GCF_015220235.1). Lineage (NCBI taxonomy): Eukaryota > Metazoa > Chordata > Mammalia > Pilosa > Megalonychidae > Choloepus > Choloepus didactylus. Next base: position 70,243,175 of record NC_051324.1, on the reverse strand, counting down.
TTTGCTTGTCATCTGATGCCTTAGGAACATTTCTGGTGGCAGTACAGCCCCGAGTCAGAGCCCCCAAGACGACACGGGCGAGCCTGGGGGTGGGGGATGGGGACAAGGGCAAGCCTGGGTGGTCACATAGACAGGTCCAGGTGGGGTGACACGGGCGAGCTGGGGCAGTGACATGGGAATGCAGGCCTCAGGCCCACCCTCCCCACTCCCTCTGCCCTTGGTGAGCCCCGTCTCTGTGCCAAGGCCCCCCTTGCCACAGGCGCCTCACCCTCCAGATGCTGAGAGGCTTTGTTCATGTGTCTGAGCAGCTAGAAATCTTGACTCGAGTGAGGACGGCCCAATTAGGGCTTTTCTTTCCTGACCAAAATGCCACAGTCTGACCTGTGTTTCCCTTCTGGCTGTGAGATTTGGAAGACCCGTTGGCAGGACTTCTCTCCGATGAAGAGGAAGGAATGGCCAAGAAGCTGCCCGTGACAGACAGTAAACCAGCCTCCAAACAGAGCCCCAGCGCAGGCAGAGGTTGGGGCAGTGGGGGTATGTGGGCTGACGGGATCTTTTCTGATGTGGATCCAGACCTCCCCCGCCAAGGGCAGGGACTACAGGTCTTAGATCCTCGACCAAGAGATCATCAGTCACCAAGAACAGGCGGGTGGGACATGTGAGCCTGTGCTGAGTCGGTGCCAGCGGGCAGAGCAGGCAGGTGGGGTGCCCGTGGCCTCACCCAGAAGGCCAGGGTTACAGAGAAACATCCCTACAAACCCATTCAGATATCACACAGGGGACGGGAAGGCTGTGGGCACCATGTCTGTGCTCTGTCTCTCAGGTCCCCCTATTCCTCTAACTCCTGGGGACACCCCTATCCGAAAGAAAGAAGAACTGATATTTGACGATGGAGATGACATCATGGCCACCTTGGGGTTTGGAGACAGCCCCAAAGGAGAGAGGAAGCAGACGGGAGACCAGTAAGGATCTCTAGGGTGGAGAGTCCCTGGCCCGGCTGCTGCGGGTCCAGGGAGAAGTTAGGGTGGGCACAGCGTGGTACTTGGGACTCCCTGTTGTCACATGCACCCACCCCCCTGTCCTTTCTGGCAGGGAAGGGCCCCGCCCTGCTCGCTCCAAGCTGGAGGAGCTGCTGGGTCGAGGCACTGCCACGAGACTCCTGGCCCGCCCCGGCACTGGGGAACACAGGGAGTCCAAGCTGGACGAGAAGGACCAGAGGCGGCAGGGTGAGGGCCCCAGGGGGGAGGCGGGGCCGAGGGGTGGGTGGGGGTGGGGCTGGGGCAGGGCTGTGGGTGGAGCCACTGGGGGAGGCGGGGCTGCTGGACCTGCTGCTTACTGAATTGAGGGGAAATTCATATAAAACAAAATTAGCCGTTAAGTGGCATTTAGTGCCTTCAAAATATTGTGCAACTACCACCTCTATCTAGTTACAAATCATTCTCATCCCTCCAAAAGGAAATGTTATACCCTGTAAGCAGTTGCACCCTAGTCCCCCGAAACCAGTTTTTGTTTTACCACAACCCATTATAAGAAAATAAGTTTTGCACCATGACACATTATATACTGTATACAAATTTATAATTGAGACAAGGATTCATGAAATAGTACTTACTGTTACCACATCCAGTACTCGAGTATCTATCGTTATGCTATTTATTTATAGATACACTGCTGTGGTTCATGAAACTGGTTTCATGACCCACTAACAGGGCAGATCACAGTTTTCTCAAGGCCTCAGCCCACAGGCCCCGGGTCCTGACTTGTCAGTGGTGCCTGTTACACACGCAGCTCCCCGGGCTTCACCCTAATGCATCTCTGGGGCAGGGTCCCGCAAGTGCATTTTTAACAGCTCCAGGTGACTCTTACGCCAGCTGGAGTTGGAGGAGTTTCCACGGGTGCCAGAGCCCCTTGGATGCCGAGCCCCTCACCCCCACTTCCACTACAGCAGCTTCACTTGTAATTCACTGTCTTGATGCAGTGAGCTGCCGGTTCAGCTGTTTTTTAAATAACGAGTTCTGCATCCCTGAAAGAGTTTGGCTCCCCCAGGTCTAGATCATGGTCACGGGCTCCTTAATTCACAGACAAAGAAGACACCTGGGGCGACGAGGACCTCACTTTCGGGGCCTACCAGCCCACTGTGGTCTCCTCGGAGGGCCGGCAGTCTCGCCGGCAGTCGGTCAGGTAAGCGCCCCTGCGGGGGTGCCAGGAGGCAGCAGAAGAGGGCTGGCCGCGGGCCGTGCTGCCCCCAGGGGACCAGGCTCCCCGCAGCCTTCCCCTCAGCCCCAGGGCTCTGGTGTGGGAGGCCATGGTATGCAAGACTTTGGGCTCGGCAGTGGCGAAGGCAGAGAGAGATTGCCCAGTCCCCACCGACCCCGGCATAGTGCCCGCGCCCCACCTGTCTCAGAAGGAAAAGGAGAAGGTGGGCCTGGCTCGGCCATGAGCGGCTCTGAGGCCGCGGTCGTTCTGCCCGAGGAACCGTCAGTCTCAGGGGAGGTAAGACTCGACCTGCCACAGCAGCTGCCCAAGGCACGTTCCCAAAGAGCACTGCTGGGCAGATGTGCCATGACCGTCCTCACAGCGGTCTCTCCCAGTTTTCAACAACAAAGTCAGTGGATAGGATTTTCTGAATTTGAAGTGTCTCTCCCAGGTCTATATTTTAAGCTTCTTGTTTTGAAATGGTTTCGGACTTAACATGAGAAGTTTCAGGAACAGTATCCCTCACACCGCTGGCCCCGGTCAGCAGCTGTAGCACTGTGCCACATTTGCTCATTGGCCTCTCCCTCTAACTGAATAGCTCATGTGAACATACTCATTTTTTTTCCTCCCTTGCAGTATAACCTTGCCTTGGAACCTGCTGCCACTGTCAGTGACAAATGTAGACAATGGCCAAACAAATGAACAAAGGACAAATGACTATTGATAAGAGTCTGGAAACCACTTGTGATCCAACTGATTTTTTCTGTCACTGTGTGCCCTGGGTTGTAATTTGATCAAATTCTCTGCGAATAAAATTGTCCCCAGTTCATGTGATGAAATTCAGGATGTCTGTATTCCGTGGTTCTCCAGAGAGAGCACGGCTTGCTGCCACTCGGCCACCTGAGCTGGCCCAGGAGTCGCTGCCCATCAGGCCTCAAGCTGGCTTGGCAGTGTCCTGTGCAGCATGGGCTCCTGGCTGTGGGAGTTCCTTACTGTCACCTCCCAGCCCCTGAGGCAAAGGTTGGTAAGGGGCTTTTGGGGCGAGCTGCCCTCCCTGCCTTAGCCACCCTCCTCTTGTCTTGAAGTAGGTTCTTAGCAGAAGGTGACACCAACCCCAAGGGAGAGCCGGCCTCCAAGCAGAGCACCCCAGCTGCACCCAGCCCTGTCCACCCCAGAAAGGGAGGAGCTGACTGGTTGGGCCTGAAGGATGAAGACTTCGACCTACTCCCTCCCTCTCCCACCAGAGAGGCCCGAAGAGGGGGCTCAGCGCTTTCCACCCCTGTGGGGCATCCTCCTGTGAGCCAGCACCCTGCTCCAGGCCAGCACTCTGCACCAGCTGGTCTGCCCTTGGGGGCCAAGGCACCCACTGGGGGTGCAGGTCCTGCTTCCAGAGCCAGCCAGCCTTCCAAGCCGGGTGCATCCGAGGACAAAGATGAGGAGGATTGGCTGAGCCATGCTTTGTCTTGGAAGAAGTCCCAAGGGCTGGCCAGAGAGGAGCGGGCGGGGGCCTCGAGGTGCCAGGACCCAGTGAGGACCGCGGACCATCCCCCTTCCGGCAGGTACAGACTTGAGCTGCTGAACCCGGTAGCAGGAGTCCTGGGCAGGGGCCCGTCTCATCCCTGAGCCTCAGTGCATGGGGACCACTAACCTATGCCTCTTAGCTTTAGCTTCACTGCCTGTGCTCAGTGCAGACACAGGGGCCTGGGGTGGCTGTTGCACGCTTGTGCCCTGCCATGGGGACAAGGCGTGACTTGATCAGGGCAGGAGAGGACAGAGGCGGCCCTCACATAGAAAACACTCCACAGCCACCCTGGTGCCTCCGGGCAGCTCTGCCCACAGCGCCCTTGGCGTGGCAAAAATCCCAGTGTCCAATTCTTGGTGCTTCTGCTGACCTGAGCTAAGGCAAATAAGAGGTGTGCATTGCAGTTGGCTCCTGCTCTTTGGGAATGTTAGAGCAGATGCCATGGCCAAGAGGTGGCTCACGAGGGAGACCACAGAATGGTGGCCCAAGAGGCAGGGCACTGAATGGCCTCTGAGGGCAGGAATGCAAGAGGGCCCGGGAAGGCACCAAAACCCAGAGGAAGCAATATGATTGCTCCGCAGCCAGAGCAAAGGGCTGGTGACCTGGGGCAATTCCAGAACAGATTCAGGGACATCAAGTCCTGGGTTGATGTGACTCGAGGAGAGCAGTTTTGACTCTGACTGAAAACCAACGGGAAAACTGAGGCCCCAGCAGGAAGGACCCAGCTCCCTCACTGACCCTGAGAACCCAGACATACCAGCGAGGGCAGTGGGCAGCCTGGAGGGTGGCTCAGCTGGGAGGAGATGGAGTAGTGCCTACACCCAAACTGAGTGAAACTCAGGGGACCAGAATGAAGCTTTGAACTTGAACTTGACTCCGGTGTATTAAGCCTCCCCATGACCCCCTGGAGTAACCCAGTTGGTTAGCATCCACTCACCTTGCCACAAGGATACTGGGGTGGGGTGGGGTGCAGGGTAGTAGTAAGGGCAAGAGGCAGCAACCCCCCAGCCCCAGGAGCACAGGCTTGGGAGGAGAAGTCCCCAAGATGAGACGGTAGCAACAGAAGGAGAGCCAGGGGGAGGCCCGAAGAGGAGTGGCCCCAGAGCTATACATTTGGAGCGTGTCCTGGGCCCCGTCTTCATCCAGCCCACCTGGAGGGCCTGTTACCCTCACCTTTGACATTTACCTTTTTTTAGCCAACCTGTTGCCAGCACCCAAGGGCTTGAACAAACAGCTGCTGGCAGGAGCTCAGGAGCACCGGCACAGGATTTGCCACCTGGCATCTCGGGGTATGTCTGCAGCTGGGGCTGCAGGGGGGCTGGCACCAGCCTCACGCCTAGAGGTGGATGACTGTGCTGCAACCCTGACCTGGTCTATCTGGTGGTCGGGATTTGATACCTTGCACAACCACCCAGCACCGCAGAGACTCTCACTGGGAATAACCACTGACCACCCGGGCCTATTCCAACCAGTTACTTGAACCTGAAGCTTTCCTTTGTCCCCTGTGCCAACCCCACCCATTCTCCCCGTGGCCCACCTGAAGGGCTGCCTGCTGGCCACCTCACCCCATTCCTGTGTCCCAGATCCCCCGTGACTTGGAAGCAGGCTGCCTCGGCCCTCCCCGCAGGTGACCCAGAGAAGGGACCAGCCCCTGGAGACCTCCCCGGCACAGGTTGGTTTTCTGCTTTGTTTGGGGCAAGGGGGAGGTACTTAGAGCTTTTAGAGGCCCCAGGAAGGTCAGTGGGGCGAGACTCCCCCAGACAAACACAGGCCCAGATCTCTGGGCCTCTCCGTGCCCCTCCTTATCTCTCTGCTGTTGATTTTTCAGACCCTGCGATTTGTTTCCTGAGCTCCCAGGAGCCCCCAGGGCTTCCAGTGCCTGTCCAGGTAGGGAGGGCAGACAGACAGGTTAGGGCCCAGGCCCATGGGGCACTTCTCCCCAGCTCAGGGGCCACACCAGCAACTTGACTAGACAGCCTGGGAGGAAGACCGTCAGGATATAAGATCCCCCGGCATCCCCACCAGCACTTCTCCTGGACTTCTAGCCCGGCCATGCCCAGGCAGAGTTGGGTGCTGATTTGCCAGCACCGATAGGGAGTTAGAGAAGGCACCCAGGTGGAGGCAGCCGGGATGCCCCAGTCAGAGCAGGTTGCACCTGCCCTGCTGTAATGTCCAGAAAGCCTCTTCCCATTCTTGCCTCCCCCCCAGCACTCCTCCATCTGTTTCCCAGGTGAGACAGTCACCTCTGACACCTGGAACCAGGGGGAGGGAGCATAGCCCCACAACCCAGAAGCACCTTTGGGAGATAGTGGGCGGTGGGCAGCTAGCAGGAACCAGAGCTGCAGCCAACATTTGGATTTCAGGCCTGATGGAAAGTGCCCTGTGATAAGCATCGGCTGTAGCTCAGACTGCTGAGTCTCGGCCCTCTAAGAATCTGGAAACTTCCACTGGGGAGGATGTTATTCTGAGGGAAGAAGGAGACTGACTCTCCCCAGCCTCATCCTTGGCTTCTTGGTGCTCTGTCCTTCCGCCCCATCTGCAGCCACATCAGGTGCAGGGCCCAGGAGGGCCCTTGAGCAGAGGGCTGGGCAGCAGCTGAGCTCAGCGGGGTCCCTGTCCCTCCCTGAGCTGCATCTCTCTCCCGCTCATGCAGTCTCTGCTCCCTAAGGCCCTGATGCGGAGCCTGCTGCTGGGCCCGGGGTACCAGAAGCAGCTGCTGGCTGCACAGGAGCAGCTGCAGAGTGGCACTGCCGAGCTCCAGGCCGAGCTGCTGCGGAGTCAGGCCCAGCTGGCAGAGCTGGAGGCCCAGGTGAGGGCAGGGGCAGCTGGCAGTGGGGCCGGGTTGTGACGGGAGGTGTCCCTGGGAGCAGCTGGAGGCTTCCTCAGGAAGAAGGAAGGTCGGTGAGCATAAAGCATCACAGAGCATAGACTGGAGGGGATAGGTAGCCTGAGGGACCCTGCCTCCCTTCCCACCACACCCTGCCTCCTCCTGCTCTCTCCCAGGTGCGGAAGCTGGAGCTGGAGCGGACCCAGCACCAGCTGCTGCTGGAGAGCCTGCAGCAGCGGCATGAGGCCGACCTGGAGCTCATCGAGATGGCACACAGGTACCCCCCGGCTCCTTCTGCCCGAGGCCTTCCCGCCTGTCTCATCTGCGAGATCCCTGGTCTTCCCTGGTCCTTTCCTGCCCAGCCAAGGCTCAGATCTCCACACTGATCCCAGAGACAAAATCAACGTGCTCGGGGAGGCCCCCCAGGCAACAGCCCGCCTGCCTTCAGCGCCCCACGGCTGGGTGTTCCGTTGGCAGAAGCCGCGTCAAAGTGCTGGAAACGTCCTACCAGCAACGGGAAGAACGGCTCCGGAGGGAGAACGAGGAGCTGGCAGCCCGGTATCTGTCCCACCGCCAGGAGGCCGAGCAGGCCTGTGCCGAGCTCACGGCCCAGCACCAGCGGCGCCTGGCTGCTGCCGAGCAGGAGAAGGACCAGGAGATGGAGCGGCTCCGGGAGCTGCAGCGGTAAGGCCTTGGCCGAGGGGGTGAGGGGGTGAGGGGGTGGGGAGTCTGCCAGAGGGCAGAATCAAACCCAGTTGGAAGTTTCTTTCATTTTTTCATGGAAATCAATCCTCACGAGGCCCCAAACTATGACTCAGCAGCCTTTGATCAGTGGGTGCAGGAGCTTGGCCCTTGCCTTTCTGGCCCACTGAGTCAAGGACCAAGGGCCCAGCCCCCAATAAGAGGCAGAGGAGGTACACCTGCAGGTCCGAGTGCACACAGTTCAGGCAGGCAACAGGCAGGGGTGTGGTAGCGACAAACACCCGAGCATCCCTGAGAACCATCCAGCTCTGCTGCCAAGTGTCTGAGCTCAGGGCTAATCCATGTGCCCGCCAAACCACTAGAGTCTTGTGAAAAGGCTCACTGTGGGCATGGCATGTCCATCGGTGGCCTTGCCAGGTGAGAACAAAACTAGGCAAAGGTCGGTAGGGGAACGGGGGTCAATGAGGTCAGAGAAGACCTTTCAAGATGACTCAGGTTGGCAGGACACCAAAGGGTTCGCAACAGAGAACTTATCCTTCTTCCTGTGCCTCCCTGTTGCCTTCCATTGGCTGCCGTCATTCAGAATTCTCCCTCTGTGTCGAGTCCTTTGCTGAATAATGGAAGGACTCTCCACCTTAGAGAGTGGATGTGGCCTTGAGGCCCTGACAGCTAAGAAGAAAGAGGAGCCAGGGCCCAGTGGGGGAGGAGGGGTGCAGAGGCCCCAGGAGCACGCTCCTCCCCCAGCCCTTCCCCGCAGCACCCACGGCACTGTCCACACTGGTCCGGGCTCCGAGTGGCCCACGGCCCTCCCCGCCCCGCGGCCTTGCCTTCCCCTGCAGGGCCTCCATCCTGGACATGCGCAAGGACCACGAGGAGCAGCTGCAGCGGCTGAAGCTGCTGAAGGACCGAGAGATCGATGCTGTCACTAGTGCCACCTCCCACACACGGTACCTGCCCTGCCCCGGCCCTGCCCACCCCTGGGGACGGTGCTGGGGCTCCCCAGGCATGGGTGACCCCACCCTCCTCCAGGTCCCTGAATGGTGTCATCGAGCAGATGGAGAAGTTCTCCAGCAGCCTGAACGAACTGTCCTCCCGTGTGGAGGCCTCGCACCTCACCACCGCCCAGGAGCGGGAGCTGGGAATGCGGCAGCAGGACGCGCAGCTCCGAGGTACCGTGAGGGTTGGCACGTCCCGTTCCTCCTCTCTGTTGCCATAGTCCCAGACTTCCCGCTGCCTGGGAGGAGTGGGGTGGGCAGTGAACACCTGTGGGCCTGCCCCCAGCACTGCAGGAGAGGCTGGGCCAGCAGCAGCGGGACATGGAGGAGGAGCGGAACCGGCTGCATGAAGTCATCGGGAAGATGGAGGCACGCCTGAACGAGCAGAGTCGGCTCCTGGAGCAGGTGAGGCCGCCTTCCGGCCCCGGAGCACCTCGCGGGCCAGGCCAGCAGTTCTCTGACCTCATCCTCCTTAAAGCCAATCCGTTGCCAAGGCCTCCGGACTTGCCCCTGAAATGTCTCCTGCCTCTGTGCCTTCCCCGCCACTCTGCCCAGCCCTCAGCACTTCCTGCCTGACCAGCAGGGGCCTCGTGCTCTGGCTCTCCCACCTGCACGCTTGGTCCTCCCCATTGTCCTGCAGGGCAACCCCTTCTCCCACCAGGGCCGCCCTCCCGAGTCTAGCCCTGCCCTGCCCTGCCCAGCCAGCCGCACTTCCTGCACAGGGCCCGCTTGCCTCAGCTAATGCCTGTGACACCGGGGGAGACATCCTTGCCCACTAAATCTCACTCTTGCCTCCCGAGCTGCAGCAGACATATTTGTAAACTCCCTGCCTATCTTCCATATATAAGAGCAAGCTTCACCCTTCTAAAAAAAATGTACTAGATTATAACAGACATGTTCGCTAAAAACATTTCAAATGGTACACAATAGAGAAGAAAATGGAACATACCTAGTAGTCAGCGCCGTCCACCAATGACATAATATACAGCCTGCAGGGGAGTCGATACGTCGCCGTGGTTGGCTTTTTGTCTCCAACCTTTCTGAGTCACTCAGTAAACTTGACTGCACACCCACCTGGGCCAGGCGCACTTGAGCTTCACCATCAGGACCCCATGCTTGTCTGTGCCCACGATCCCTAGTGCAATGTTAGGGTCAAGCTGTGCCCCACTGGCTTGGTTGATGGCAAGGCAGGGGCAGGGTGCTGCTGTTCTTTGGCCCTCCTGGGCCTCCAAATGCCCCACTCAGCAGTGGTTTCTGAGGCAGCAGTCCACAGGCCCTCCTCTCAGGCACCCCTCACCTTGCCCCGCTTTGGGAAGGACGTGCATGGCACGGCGTGGGAGGTGGGGGTGGGTGTGCATGGCGCCTCAGCCAGCAGCCCTGAGCCCTGGGCCGGGTCTGCAGGAGCGCTGGCGAGTGACGGCGGAGCAGTCCAAGGCGGAGGCCACACAGCGCTCCCTCGAGGAGCAAAGGAAGGTCATGGCCCAGCAGATGGCTGTGGAGAGGGAGGAGCTGGAGAGGGCCAAGGTGAGTCCAGCCGCACCACGCTCAGCTGCTGGCCCCACTGTGGCGCCCAGGGCCCCTGACCTGCACCCTCACCCCCACCTCCCAGAGCACCCTGCTGGAGGAGCAGAAGTCTGTCATGCACAAGTGTGGGGAGGAGCGGCGGCGCCTGGCGGCCGAATGGGCCGACTTCTTTGCGCAGCAGAAGCTGAGCAAGGAGCGGGCCGAGCGGGCGGTGGAGCGGGCGCTGCAGGTGGACATGCAGCGGGAGGGCACCCTCGTCAGCCTGGCCAAGGTAGGGCCCAGAGCCCCCAGGGCATCAGAAGACGGCGGGGTGCCCTGCCCGCTTTGGGACCCCTTCCTTCCCTGGCCTGGTCCTCACCAGTGGCTCCTCCCCCCGATGCAGCAGCCTCCACTCTTAGTGGCTGAAGAGCATGGGGGTAATGAGTAGGAATGAAAACAAGGCTCATGTAATAACTGCCTTTTATTGTCCCATGTTTATAGACCTTTCCCATTCAATCCTCTGAAACTTGGATGTTTTAGAAATGGGGAAACTGAGACCTGTTGAGATTGTGTGGCTGGCGAGGGCAGCGCCCTGGTGTGGCCCCAGGGTCTCGGGCCCCTCGTCTGAGCCCCTGGCTCCCCCGCCTCCACCAGTCAGGGGGTGGCAGAGCGGCGGGAACAGCTCGGGTCAGGAAGGACAGGTGGGTGGGGCTCAGATCCCCGCACCTGAGCCTGGCCCAGACCTGGAGCCCCGGGACTCCTCCTGCTTGGAGAGGCTGGAGGTGGCAGTGCAGGCATTGCTGTCCCCAGGAGCAGGCAGAGCTGAAGATCCGGGCCAGCGAGATCCGCGCCAAGGAGGACCAGCTGGCGGCGGAGAGGGAGGCGCTGGAGCGGGAGCGGCAGGAGCTGCTGCGGGAGAAGGAAAGGGTCAGCGCCGCCGCCCAGCGCCTCCAGCTCCGTGCCACCGAGGTGGAGAGCATGAGCAAGGTGCACCGCGGCACGCTGGGTGGGCGGGCGCCCCTGGCCCCAGTCAGCCCGTCTGACTCCGGCACCTGCTGCAGGTGGCCTCGGAGAAGTTCGAGGAGGGGGAGCGGGCGCTGCGAGAGGCCCGGCAGGTGCAGTCGGAGCACCAGGCGCGGCTCCAGGTGGTGCAGCAGCAGCAGGAGCGGCTGAGGCAGCAGGAGCAGCACATGTACCAGGCAAGGCTCCCCTCGGCTCCGGCCCTCCCGCCCTGGCCCTGCCCAGGCCTCCCTGGCCATGCCCCTCTCAGCAGGTCCTTCTCTCTCGGGACGGGACAGGAGCATCTGAGTCTAGCCCAGCAGAGACTGCAGCTGGACCGCAGCCGACGGGACCTGCCGCCTGGCCTGGGGGGGCTGTTCCCCAGGCCCCAGGGCCCAGCAGCCTCTGGCCTGGGGGGTGAGTGGCAGGTGCACGGCCAGGAGGGAGGCCAGACGAGGGAGGCCGGCTGGGGTTTAGACAACACCTCTGTGTTTCTTTTTCACACAAGCAGTGCTTGTTAATCACAGGAAAATAAATCAGGACTAGAGGTGGGGGGACTATTTAAAATAGCATCACCCTCAAGCCCACTCTCTGTCTGGAGAGAACCACTGTAACCTTTTAAAGCATAAAGTTCCAGATTTCTGGGTGTATGTTTTTAAAAACAAAAATGAGATCCTATCATATGATGCTTTGTAACTTGGCTTTTTTTTATTCAGTTATATACATATGGAACGTGTTTTCAGGTCAGTGATTCAACTTACAATTGTTAATCAGCATAATTTCCCAGTATGGGGCTTTTTCATATTTTTTACTAAGTCCTCATGGAGTGATTTGTCTTCAGTAAGGCTCATGGCGCCTCAGTGGAAATCTTAGTACATTCATCTTCGCAGCTGTGCCTGATTAGTTCCATTGACTAAATACCCAGAAAGGGACTTGCAAGGTCAAAAACACAGGAGCATGTTTTTAAAGGCTCTCGAGAGCTGCTGTGCCCTCCAGACAGTCTGTCCCACATTATACAAAGGCCCTGGGGAAGCAAGTTTGGGCCATCCTGCTTTACCTGCTCACAGTTCTGTCCCTGACCTCTCCTCGGCCTTTTCAGGCACCATGACTCCTGCCACTACCATTGCTCGGTGCAGCCAGCCACCAGCCAGCCTGGGCCCCTCACACCACCACGCCAAACTGGTGCTGCTGAAGCACACAGCCGAGCAGGTGAGGGGAACCCCACTCAGGCCCCCTGGGCTCTCGGGAAGTCCTGTGTTCATGTGGGATGGGCAGAGTCTTTCCAGCTCAGGGCAGAGGCAGGAAGGGACACATCTTGACCCCAGAGAGGACTGACCCACCTCCGGAAGGGGACTACAAATACAAAATGTTGCTCATGTTTGGAGCATGTTTGGAGACCTCACCTGTAGGCCAGGTTCTGTACTTAGCAACTTGCATTTATCATCTCAGCTGGACCCTGCCATAACCCTGTAACCAGGAGAATAATAATTATCAATTTTGTGAGCATTTCCCATTTGCCAGACTCTGTACATTCCACACTTTTATCCTCACACAGCCCCTCAAAGTAGGTAATTATTATCTCCATTTTCACAGACAAAGAAACTGAGGCTTAGAAAGATGAAGTCATGCATAGGCAGTTGCACAGCTAATAAGCACCCTGAGCAGGCTGGAGGCCCTGCCTGGTCTAACGGCAAAGCCCATGCTCTCTCCTTCCCCGAGTGCTCCCCTGAAGCGGCAGAGCCAGGAAGGAAGTAGGAAGGGGGCTCCCCTGCGTGAGGGCTGGCCCAGCTAGTGTCCAGCGGCTCCCTCCCTTCAGGCACAAGAGCAGGCGTCTCCCTTTAGAGAAGCCCGTATCGGAGGGAGCTGGAAAGCAGCTGCCCACCCAACTCTGCTTTTCAGGACCGGGACTTCTTGGAGAATGAGCAGTTCTTCCTGGAGACCCTGAAGAAAGCATCCTACAACGTGACATCCCATTCAGCCTGAGGGGCCCAGGGCTGCCTCCTCAGCTGAGGGCACAGGCCCTGGAACTTTCCCAACACCCCAGCTGGCTACCAGCTCCACAGAGGCGGCACCACCTCACACCAGATCCCCAGAAAGGCTCTGAGCTGCCCAGGACCAGATTACAGCTCTTCCAGTACAAGTACAGTGTACAAGCACTTTCTTGCCAAGCGTTTTGGCTCATGGCTGCGAGTCTGGCAGACAGCCGCTGGGCCCCAGGACTCTGGAGCAGGGGCCTCTGGGAGGTGTGAGGGCCACACGACACCAGCAGCCATAGCTGTGGTCCTCCTGCCTGCAGACGTCCAGCCTGGATCTGAGGTCAGAGTGGGCAGTGTGTCCACCCAACTCTGCCTGGGCTCCGTGCACCCCGCCTCTCCTCCAACAGGCGGGTGGTTTCAGGTCTTCCTTTTGCCTGGGCCTGAGGCAGGGGCTTTCTCTAGGGATGTCAAGAGGAGCCCTCTCCCCTCCCTGCCCTGCAGAGCTGGCCGGGACAGCACGAAGTCTCCTCCCTAATGGGAAAGTGGAGTCATGCCACACATTGTGAAGGGCCTTTTAGGCTCCTGGCCAAGTGGGTGGGGGAGCACGGGGGCAGGGGGAACCATGCCCGGCCAGGTTTGCCCTCACACTGTCGTGGACTCTTGGAATTCAGCCAGCCCTTAATTCCCTCCGGCTTGCTTGCACAACATCCCCCTCTTTCCCAGCACTGCCTGAATGATTGACTCACTCGGCATGGACACTGGCCCTCAGCCTCGTCTAATGGGCCCCCGTCCAGAAGCAGAGGCAGGAACTGTGGAATGGGGGGTGTGGGGGGGAGGCAAGGAGAGGAGACGTCTCTCTGCCCTGTGCACTTGCCGTGAAGCCTTAGCTTGGTGGAAATGAAGGGGGACACACCAGAAGCCTCTGCCCTTGGAGGACTGGCACAGCGGCTGGGAACGGAGGGGCCGTCCTGCACCCAGGACACTGCTGCCCACAGAGTCTTTTCAGTTCTCCCTGTGTGGGCAGGGCAGGCCAGGAGTGGGGGGACTGGATGGGAGGATTGGTAATTATCCCCCATAGCCAAAGGATAGGTCAACTCAGCCAATAAAATTTCAATTCCTTCTAAAATGGCTTCTCTCAGGGACCAATTTATCACCTTCCTTCAGTGAAGAGTGATGAGAAAAGAGGAGGGCAGGGGGGAAGATGCTAAGTGGGTGTCAGTGGACGCCCTTCCTCTTGGCTCTTTCAGAACAGCTTCCAGAGGGATCTTACTCATCTACTAACAAATTACAGCTTTGGTTTTGCAATCCATTTAAATTGTTATATTCTTACCGAGTTCTTAGAATTTGCCATCTCATCAGTATGCATTACTTCTTAGAAATGGCTCCCCTGTAGCTGTGTCAGTGGCTGGAAGACAAGTCCCAAAGTCTGTAAAACTGATCAGGACGGCGCCTCTGGCCACGTGCCCCTCCCCTCCAGACCCATTATCCATAAGGAGGGACAGTAGATCACTGGCTCATCCCTATTTCAGAGGTGCAGAAACAAGGCTGAGAGAGGTTAAATAACCTGCCAGAGGTGGCAGGCAGTGTCAGAGCCTGGGTCTGAGTTCCGGCTGGACAGATTCCAAAGCCCCAGGCTCAGCCACATCACTCGTCCGCCTCCCACAAGAGCATTTTATAAATAGCTCCGTTGTGAAGTAGATCTTTTAAAGCTGCTGCTTGAGTCAGTGCCCACCCTGAAGAGGGAAGAATAATGTAGCCTTCTAGAAGGCTTGACTGAAGCCTGGAATTCATTCGCACCACGTGCAAATGTGCACTCCAGTTTCTGCTGGTCCAGAGCAACCCCTGGTGACCATCCTTGAGTTGGGACAACAGGGATCCAAGAGACCCCTCCTTCCTGGAGGGATCACTGAACTGGGGCTAGGAAGTGAGGGGCAGGCAGCAGAAGTGACAATATGTGCAAACGTCCTGTGGCCAGGGGGTGCAATGGCCAGATTAAGTGAAGAAGGTTCGGTGTAGCAGAAGCCTGCGTTCCAGGAGCAGAGGGGTCAGAGCTGGGGCAGGAGAGGGTCGAAATCACGGGAAGTGTCGGGTTCTACTGTATTAGAACTGGATCCCTAGAAGTGTAGGCAGATGGCCCCATTTGTGTCCTAACCAGATCACTTACGCTCTGCATGGATAATGGTAAATTGGTGTGTGAGAAACAAGCACTATTCCTAAAAAGGAATAAATGCTCACCCGATTGTGGAGAAGAAACGAATTTATTCATGGTCTTGCAAGAACGGGTGCCCAACCAAAATGTGGGGGTTGGCACGCAGAACAATAGACCCAGCAGTATTTATTCCCTATACCTAACCGCAAGTCCCTCCCCTGTTTCTCCATTGGCTGGATACTTCAGAGGTTGCATTCTATTCGACAAGTCTAACTAGCCTGCCCAAATTTGAAACATTTGAAAAAAAAAGGCTCCTGCAAACTTGGAATGTTTGAAACAAGTCTCCACCCCTCTTTCCTTTGTTCTTGAGCTGCAGAGCCAGTCTGAGCTAGCTTGGTAACAACTTATGAAGCTGTTTAAGGAAACTCTACCTCCAGTCTCCACCTTGCAAGGACAGTAGATAGTGGGCGGATAAGCAGGGGGACTGACTGTGGATTACAGTTTGTCTTTTTAACCTTCTGCCAATTCCTTAACTGCCCCCACCCTGTGTGAAAGCTAAACTTAATCTAATTCTCACAGGTGGTGATCAACGCTTAACACACACGGCACTGAAAGTGCCTCATAAATGTTAACTCATTTAATCCTTCCGACAACCCCATCAGGTAAGCACTATTATTACCTGCTTTTTCACAATAAGGGCAAAGGACGGTCACAGTGTGGAATCTGAACCCAGGAAGGCTGATGCAGAACCCGTGCTCATTCACCAACCCCCGCAGCGACGCTGCACAGGGAGGGGGCCGGCTGCCGCGTTCAGGGAGCGGGTTCAGAGTTCGCGGAGAGCCGCACCGGGAAGCCCCCAAGGCGCCGACGGCCCCAGGCCCGTGGTGCCCCCTGGTGGCCAACCACAGTCAGGGGTCCCGGAAGACATACACAGCTCCGCCCAGCCGTCCCGGGCACTTCCGGAGCCGGGCCGCCCCGCAGGCGGAAGGGGCCCGAGCATCCCGGAAGGACCCGCGCGGGGGCGGGGCCTTGGAGGAGCGCTCAGGCTCTGCTGCGGCCACCTCTGCCCGGGTCCTAGGAGCGACGGCGCGGCGGCGACCTCCGGGAAGATGGCGGCGCCCTGGTGGCGAGCCGTGCTGTGCGGAAGTCGGAGATGGCGAGGCTTCAGCACCTCGGGTGAGGGGGCTGGGGCTGGGATCTCTCTGGGGTCCTCGCAAAGCCCGAGCCCTGGGCTCAGCCAGGACCCGCCTCCCCGCTCCCGCGGACCCGGGCCGTCCTGACGCCCCGCTCTCGGCTCGCAGCTGCCCGCAGCCGCCGGACCGCCCCGTTGGGGCCCATGCCCAACGCGGACATCGACGTGAGCAACCTGGAGCGGCTGGAGAAGTACCGGAGCTTCGACCGCTACCGGCGCCAGGCGGAGCAGGAGGCGCGGGCCCCGCACTGGTGGCGGACCTACCGGGACCATTTCGGGGAGAAGTCAGGTGTGGGGCGCCCGGAGCAGGGGGCGGCCTCGGAATCGGGGGACCTGCCGCAACCTTGTGTGTTCTACTGGCGATTTAGTCCCAACAGAATTTTTGACATCTTTCAGTTCCCCTACTTGGAGCATTTCCTCCATCCACCAAGATAATTCCAGCTTAGTTCTTTGGCTCCCTAAAATGTTCACCACCACCACCCCCAATTCCAGGTTAGAAGGCTCTCTGTGCTTCTAAAATACTCAGTATTTTGCCCTGGCCGCTGTACACTGTCTTTTTTCACTCCCTGCCCGGATTGTAAGCTCCCGAGGCCAGGAATCTTGACCATATTGGATCCTTGCATCACCTCTGGACTGGCAAGGAGGGGGCTGGGGAAACTGCTGAATGGAATTGAAAGGTAATTTAGGGACCCTACTCTGGAGGGGCTGACATTTACTGAACACATACTTTTTGAAAGCACTTGTGGAGGCAGTTTTTAGGCTGCTTTCAAGCACAGGTGGGGAACCTAAGTAATCCAGTTTCAAACCCAGCTCTACCTCTTAGAGGCGACTTCCTTGAGCTTCCGTTTCCTTAACTGTAAAATAAAACAATTGTACCTATGTCACAAAAGTGTAGAAATTAAAGGATGCAACCCATAGAAATTCTTAGACTGACAACATCCCTGAAGAGAGCCCAATACATATTATTATCATTATTACTGTATGGCATAAGTGGACTAAGGGGTTGGATTGAATGGTCTCTGGGGCCTTGCTCTTCATTGTGCGCCAGGGACAAGCTGTGTTGGCATCATCTAGGGTCTTGTTAGAAATGCAGAGTCTCAGGTCTCACCCCAAACTGCTGAGTCAGAATCTGAATTTTAACACGTTTCTCAGGTGATTTGTATGCTTTGTCTACCAATTAAGGCATGAGAAGCACTTCTCCAAAGTGTTTCTAACTTCAGCCACTAACTCTACTGTGTCCATGGCAGCTGCAAAGAGGCTCAGATGTGACCCCAGTTGTCACTGGGGTGACCATCTGCTTCTGTCCCAGACCCCAGAGTCCCAGGCAGACATTGTGACCTGATTTAGGGGTCAGAAAACACCATCTCAAGTTGTATCTGACTTGCTTAAACAACTGCATCCTCTTCAGGCCTGTGAAGCAGGCAGCACAGGCTGGTTTCGTTTTGTGAATTAAGAGGAAAGCTTTAGCAGCAGAACCTGGAAGAGTGAGAGGACTGGGTTGTGAAGGCCACTTAACCATACAGACATGACCCCACTCCTCTAACATGTTTTCCCTCCCCAGATCCCAAAGACAAGATTGACATTGGGCTGCCTCCACCCAAGATCTGCCGGACCCAACAGCTGCTGGAGCGGAAACAGGTCCTCCAGGAGCTGCGGGCCAGCGCGGAAGAGGAGCGGGCCACCCGCCTCCGCACAGGTCCGCCCGCCCAGGGGAGGAGGCAGTGTGGTGTCCCTGTCCCCACCCGCCCTGCATCCCAACTGCTATGTTTGCTTCCCAGCACGGATCCCGCTGGAGGCTGTGCGGGCCGAGTGGGAGAGAACCTGTGGCCCCTACCACAAGCAGCGTCTGGCAGAGTACTACGGCCTCTTCCGAGACCTGTTTCACGGTGCCACCTTCGTGCCCCGCGTCCCCCTGCACGTGGCCTATGCCGTGGGTGAGGAGGACCTGATGCCTGTGTACCACGGCAATGAGGTCACCCCAACTGAGGTGTGTGAAACCCTTAGGGGCCCCTGCTCCCTGTCCTTGTGTAGAGTTTTTTGTTCTGTCTTTTCATTTTGATTTCCGGGTAAACAACACCATGACAGTTACAGAGGAAATATTACAAAATGGAAGAAAAGCTCCATCTTCACCTGCACCGTCTTTGAAATGGCCTCCCAACCCTGTCCTCAGCTTGCAGGCCTGTCCGCAGTGCAGCCCCCTGGACAGGGGACTCTGCAGGGCTCCTTCTGTGGGCAGCTCTTTGCCCACCTGGCTGTCAGGGGCTGTCAGACATCTGGGTTAGAGTAGTTCTCCATTCTGCAAGGCTCCCCTCAGCTCCTGTCCTCCAGAGAGAGGGTCTGTCTGCAACAGTTTCTTCTGTCACCTCAGAGGGGTAACAGCTACCCCCGGTCTCTCCCCACCAGGCTGCCCAGGCCCCAGAGGTGACCTATGAGGCAGACGAGGACTCCCGGTGGACACTGCTGTTCACCAACTTAGGTAGGTGTCAGCTCAGGGGGCCTGGGCCTCTCTCACTGCCCACGACCCAGGGCACCTGGGGCTGGTGGCAGGTGGGAGGAGCTGGGAGAGGAGCTCCAGCCCTAGCTCCTTCCAAAAGAGGGGGAAGCAGGCCCTGCGGTGAGCAGGTGTGTTTGTGTGCAGATGGTCACCTGCTGGAACCTGAGGCCGAATACGTCCACTGGCTGGTGTGAGTATCTGGTGGGGGCCAAGGCTGGCCCACTGTCTCTTCTGTAAAACCGGAATGACCCCAACCCACTCAGGGTTGCCGTGAGGATCAAATGGGAAAAGGAATGTAAGAGGCTCTGTCAACTAGGACTTGCTCGTTGACTCCCTGGGCGGCTCCGAGCACCAGGCCAGGGGGCAGAGGTCAGGCTATGACCCAGCTTTGGAGCTTCTGGGGAAATCAGGGCCAGTGACTGGGAGGCAGTTCCCGTCATTTTTTTTCAGCTGTGGTCATCAACCCCACAGCAGGACCCTCTGGGAAGCCGACCAGGGTGAGGAGGGGGTTACACTGGCATCCCAGTGCCAGGCTGGACAAACCCCTCCTGACAAGACCCCTGAGACTTCAGAAATGGAGACAGAAGCACCTAAAGATGGCTTGGCTTTCCAGCCTCCAAAACTTAGTAAACAGGCCTCTCGGCCTCGCTCTCATCCTGACAGCCCCTGGAACCCTATCCTCAGCCTCTGGGCCCCGGCTGATCCCCTCCCCTGTCTGCAGGACTTCTTGAGGGCTCCCAAGCCCTGCCTCATACTCGATCACGTGACAGACTTCGTCTTAGGGTCGGCTGACCTGAGGACGTGCTCCCGCTGCTGCCTCCCTCGGGTGGCAATTAACGGGTATTTTCCTCCCACCAGGACCAACATCCCAGGAAACAGGGTGTCTGAGGGACAGGAGACGTGTCCCTACCTGCCCCCCTTCCCTGCGCAAGGCTCTGGCTTCCACCGCTTCGTCTTCCTGCTCTTCAAGCAGGACCAGCCAATCGACTTCTCCGAGGACACCCGCCCGTCCCCCTGGTAAGCTACCGTCACCCCCACACGGCCACCCCAGCCCTCGGGGAAGCTCCCCAGGGACAGTTGCTCTTGTTCGTTCTCCCTTCCCTCTTGACTTTGGCCTTGAGTCTGGTGAGGCAGCCCTAAGGAGCTTCCCAGGATTGCTGGTGGGGGTGGAGGGTGGACTGTGGGGCCCCTCTCCCACCTCCTAGATGCTCCCCGTCTTTGCATATCTTCCTATAGCTACAGGCTTGCCCAACGGACCTTCCACACTTTTGATTTCTACAAGAAACACCAGGAAGCCATGACCCCAGCTGGCCTAGCCTTTTTCCAGTGCCGCTGGGATGACTCAGTCACCCACGTCTTCCACCAGCTTCTCAGTAAGGCCAGAGTGGGGCTGGGGGTGGCGAGGCTGGGGGGCCCTGGGAAGAGGTTGCCAGGCCAGCTTGTCCCGTGGGCAGGCCCCACCTGAGCCTCAGCCTGACATGGGGTGAGGGGCCCAGGCAGCAGGGCCGGAGCTCATACCTGTGCCCACCTCCTCTTCTTGCAGACATGCGGGAGCCCGTGTTTGAGTTTGTGTGGCCGCCCCCTTACCACCCCAAGCAGAAGCGGTTCCCCCACCGGCAGCCCCTGCGCTACCTGGACCGGTACAGGGACAGTGACGAGCCCACCTATGGCATCTACTGAGGGGCTCAAGGACCCACCCACCTTCGAGGTGGGCTGGGCCTCCCAGGCCATCTTCTCCAGCTCTGCCTGGTGAGAACAATAAAGACACAGCTCCAGAGGGCCAAGAGGGGCTCCTGACCCCTGCCTGAGTCAGCCCCTCTGTGGGTCCCTATCAGGCCCAAGGCTTGGGGAGGAGCTGGGCTCTTGATGGCGCAGGTGGAAGGTGCGAATAAAGGTGATTTCTGCTGCGGCTGGTCTGGGTCTTTGTTCAGGGAGCAGGTGCCCCACCTGACCCCACCCCCGGGGTTCGGTCAGAGTGCCTCACCGTGGGGAGAGCGCTGCTGCTTCCTGTGCCTCCCGAGGCTGTGATCCCATGGCTGGAAAAGCAGGCAGCGGGCCTTTGCCAGTCCCCACAGGCCTTTGCCAGTCCCCACAGGCCTGTGGGAGAGATCTGTTGGCTGTTTCAGTTTCTTAGGCTGCTCAAGCAAATACCATGAAATGGGTTGGGAATTTCTTTGCATGGTTTGAGGCTTGGAAAAAGTCTAAATCAAGGCCATGTGTTCCTCCCGAAGTCTGTGGTGTTCTGGGGCTGGCTGCCAGCGATCCTTGGTCCTTAGCTTGTCACATGGCGGCATCTCCCAGTCTCCCTTCTCTTCCAGGTTCCCTTGATGTTCCGCTGGCTTTCTCTGTGTGTGTGTGTCTGAATTTCATTCTCTTACAAAGGACTCCAGTATAGGATCAGGACCCATCCTGAAAGAGGTGGGGCCCCACCTTAACTGAAGTAACCTCATCAGAAGGTCCAGCTTAAAGTGGGTTCACACCCACAGGAATGGGTTCGGTTTAAGAACATGTTTTTCTGGGGTACTTAGAAACCACTACTCTGGCACCCCGTGTAAGCCCAATGAGCCACAGGTTTCCTTTTTCGAACAGAAGCCCTACTTCCTGCCTCACCCACCTCGAAATTCACATGGCTGACAGACCACAGTAGCCGATGTTTTGGGAGCACCAGGGAAATGGAGTGGACCAAGCCAGGGGAGCAGTACATCCCCGAGAGCTCAGGGCACTGAATGGTGAGGTGATATGTCCCTTTCTAAAGGAAAAGACTGTCTGAAAGCAAGGCAAGGTGCACCTTTTCCAGAAAGATAAACTTTATGTAGAACAACAGTGAAAACATAATGCTGCATGTCCGAGGGGGTTCTGCCTGAAACCAGGCGGCTGGCGTAAGGTTCACTGGACGGCAGGGAGGGCTTGCCCGCTGGCCCTCTGGGACGGGCACCCCGGCAACACACACTGCCCAGGGAGGCGGTGAGTGAGTGATCAGGACCCCCTCTCTGCTCAGCTGCAGGGGAAACCCTCCTCTAAAAAGTGGGGTTCCAGAGCTGCTTGGACTTCCCAATAATAAACTCCCCAACAGAGGGCCGAGGCCCACACGCCGGCGGAGTCTGACAGCAGTTGCTTGTTGCTTTGGGAATCTGTCAAAGGGGCATAGAAGACACGGGCTGGTCTCTGGTCTCCGGATGAACAGAATTTTCTGTCTCACCGTTGACTTGTAACAAGCAAAATTAGGCCCAGCCCAGAGAAGGGAGACACTCCGCTTTTGGGAAGTGCCTGAAACCCAGCTCAAGGGCAAGCAGGAGGCGTTTCTTGGGCGCCCTGTGCCTTCCACATACATCCCTTCATGTAGCCACCCAAACCCCGGGATAGATGCTGCTACCCCGATTTTCTCCTGGCGACGGTCCTCAGCCCGGAGGAGGCCAGGGGCGCCGGCTGGGACGGGGGACAGCAGACCCTGGAGAAACCAGAGTGACCCCCCGAGAGGGGCAACCCCAATGCCAGGCCTACTCTCGGGCAGGCCGGGGTGCGGGCGGCACCAGGTTGGGGCTGGCAGAGCAAGGAACCCCGGGCGCTCCCGGCCGACCCCCCGCGGCTGGGTGCCCGCTTCTCCCCGCGGCCGCGGTCCCTTTAAGAGGCCCGGCCCTCCTTCCCGGGCCGCCGCCGCCATGGCCGCGCCGCTGCTGGAGGAGAAGCTGACCTGCTCCATCTGCCTGGAGTGCTACCGGGCCCCGGTGACGCTGCCCTGCGGCCACAGCTTCTGCGAGGCCTGCATCCGGGACTGGGGGGGCCGCTGCGAGACGGCGTGCCCCGAGTGCCGCGAGCCCTTCCCGGCCGGCGCCGAGCTGCGCCGCAACGTGGTGCTCAGCTGCGTGCTGGAGGCGCTGCGCGCGGGGTCGCCCGACCGCCCCGGCCCCCGGCCCCCGCCCGACGGCCCCGGCCCGGAGCCCCGGTCCGCGCCCAACGCCCCCGGCCCGGAGCCCCCGCCCGACGGCGCCGACCCGGCTCCGCGCTGCCCCCGCCACGGGCGGCCGCTCGAGCTCTTCTGCCGCACCGAGGGCCGCTGCGTGTGCAGCGCGTGCACCGTGCGCGAGTGTCGCCACCACGAGCGGGCGCTGCTGGACGTCGAGCGCCGCGCGCGCGAGGTGACTCTGCCCGGGGCCGGTGGGTGAGCGGGTGGGCGCCGCCGGTCGACGCCAGGGCCGGGGAACCCCTCAGAACCGGAGGCCCGGGCGGCCCCGGGACGTTCCTCCCGGAAGCCGGGAGATGACTGTAAGATTCGGGGTGCCGGGAGGCGACTGAGATCCCCCACCCCGCTGGGGCGCACGGGCGGATCCCGGGAGCGGCTCCCTCAAGGTCTGAGTGACTGAATCCCTACGCCGGGGACACCAGGCCCACCGCTCCGTGGCCTCATTCCCACGCCCTAGAAGACTGTGGGATGGAGCAGGTGCTCAGTTAACTCGCCGCGTTCAGTCCATGTTTACTGAGCACCTACTGTATACCTACTGTATATAAATTGGTAAATAAATCAGTTCCTGCTTTTTTAGACATACAGTCCACTTAAGAGGTCAGACAGCGATCAAGTAAAGACATGTCTTGTATTACAAAATGCAATAAGGAAAGCCCAGAGGCTGTGATGGGGACAAAAAGGGGACAGCACTGGGGGCCAGGGGGAGGGAGGGGAGGTGGTTTTCAGGCTGACAGTGAAGGCTGAGGGAGCCCAACCTGGAGGGACCCAGGAAGGACAGGCCACCAGAAGCCACCATCTAGGCCACGGCCCTGGGGTGGGAAATAACTGGGCATGCTGGGTCACCCCAGGCAGAGCCACGAGATTGGGGGGTGGCAGGCAGGAAGAAGGAGAGTGCCCGTGAGGCCGGCAGGGACCGGATCACGGAGGGTGGGGGTAGGGGGTCACAGGCCCCTAAGCAGGGTGCATTAGTCAGATCTAGGCTTTTATGAGGTTCAGCGTTGAGGCTGGTGGGTGGAGAAGGGACCTGAGCAGTGGGGGCCAGATAGCAGGAATGCAGGGGAGGGGAGAGGGGAGACTGAGACCGGCTGGAACCCGGGCGTCCTGGGGGGCAGAGATGGGAAACAGCAAGTGGGATTCACAATCCGCGGTGGAGGGAGTAGAAACAGGACAAACTGCGCTAGGGGGAAGCAGAGGGAAGATGAGGAAGAGGCTGTGTTTCTGTCCCGAGCAAGTGGAGCGCACCACGCTGAGAAGTGAAGGTGGGGAGCAGAGTTTGGGTTTGGACCTGGGGTCGGCTGCACCCGTGGGACAAACAAGGGGAGGCCGGAGGCACCTGAGTCTGGAGTTCCAAGGAGGTCTGAGCCGCAAGTAGAAGTTTGGGAGTCATTGGCACATAGATGATAAAGTCCTGGGGGGTTGGGGCACCCTTAGCAGCAGGCAGACGAGGTTCTACCTGCAGTGAAATCAAACAGCTTGAGTGTTTGGGGTCACTACCCCTTCCCCACAAAGCCACCTGAGCCAGCCTTGTCGTTCCTGTTTATGGATTGGGGGGTGGCAGCCCCGAGAGCCTCAGTGCCCTGTCCCGGACCAGAAGGCAGGGCTTCCCCAAGGCTTCTACCTGGTCCACGTCCCACCCTGTCCCCAGTGGGGAACCTCCCTGGACTTGAGCCCACTCTCCCGGTGATAGCAAGGCTAGAGCCTCACCTGGGGGCACGAAGTCTATAGCTGTTTGTTGACTGACTGGGGCTGGGGGCTCACGACCAATGCTGACCTTCTTTCATTGCTCGTCCCACGGATGGCCCCACAGACCCAGCTGAGAGCCACCCTGGAGGTCAGCCGGCAGCAAGCCACCCTGGCAGAGATCCAGCTGCAGGAGCTACAGCAGCGAAGCAGCCAGATCCAGGTAGGAGAATGTCCACATCCCGCCCACCCCTCCTCACGCCGTGTCCTTCAGGCAGCCTCCAGCTGGGCCCTGGAACACTGGGCAGAACGTGTGAGCCACCTGGCAGGAAGCTGGGTCGCAGGGCTCCTGGCTCCCCACATCCCCGCCCCCAGCCCACCTGCCACACTTAGGCTCCTCCTGTGTCCACCCAGAGCTCAGCCTGCACCTTGGCCTCCGCGGTCTCCGGCAAATTCAGCTGCCTGCTGCAGGCCCTGGAGGTGCTGCAGGCCTTGGCGCTGAGCAACATCGAGGCAGCCGAGGCCCAGGCACTAGCTCAGGCCCGAGATGAGGAACAGCGGCTACGGGGCCACCTGGAGGGCTTGGCTGACCACAGCTGCAGGATTCAGGACCTCCTGGAACAGTTGGATGACCGGACCTTCCTCCAGGTGCCACCTGGGCCTCAGGTGGCAGGTGGGAGGGGCCGGTTTCCCTGCCCCTTGTACTGGGGCTTACTGTGGCTGTCCCTGGGTTCAGGAATCACAGCTCCTGGTGCCCCCAGGGTCTCTTGGGCCACTGACCCTGCCGCAGTGGAATGGAGACCAGCAGCTAGAGGGCCTGAAGGAGACACTGAGCCAGTTGTGTGGCCTTCTCCTGAAAGAGGAGGACCACCCTGGGGTGCCAGCTGAGGATGCTGACTCGGACCCCATGGGTGAGGTGACCCGGCATCTCTCCCTCCCCCACCCCGGGCCCAGCCTTCTTCCTGCTGGGAGTGGGGATGGGGTCAGGGCCCCCCACCCCTACCCCAGTCTCTCCCTTCCCCTTCCACTCCCCTAATCCTACTTTGCCCTGTAGAGGCCCCAGGCCCCCTGGCACCAGCCCCAAGTCCGGTGTGTCCAAGGAGGAGGCAACTCTGGCAGAGTAAGGAGGCTGCGTGCACCAGCGTGTGAGTGTGTTATGCACGCGTGTGTATGTGTGCAGAGTGTGCACTGACATGCCCACATGGACATGTGCACGTGTGTATGGGTGTGTGCAGATGCATGTGTATGTGTGCATTTGGCATATGCTGTGATTGTAACTGCCCAAGACGTCTGTTGCGTGGCCTTTCCTGGGTCTGGTGACACCCCCCAGGATGCCTGTTCCAGGAACACCTCTCTCACATCCACCCCAAAGCAGATGCAACCCACGGAGGGTTAAGGACAGATTTTGGAACATGGATGTGGCATTGCTCACAATCTTTCCACTTAACACCAGGTTACGTTATCTTGCTGAGCCTCAGCTTCCCCATCTGTGACAGGAGGCTAATGAAAGCACCCCCTCGGAGGCTGCACAAGGATCGAATGCAGTCACGACCTCCAGTGCTTGTCGTGTACCCAGTAGACGCTTAGTGCGTGATAAATGGCAGCCGCGGTCACTCTCCTTCCCTCTGCAGACAGGACGGTGGACGTGCCCTGGAACCCTTGCCCACCCACCACCTCTCCCTCTCTCCAACAGATTATCGCAATCTGACCTTCGACCCGGACAGCGCCAACCGCCACCTCTACGTGTCCCGCCAGAACCAGCAGGTAAAGCACCGTTGCAGGCCCCGGGCCCAGGCCAGCCCAGGCAGCTTTGACCTCTGGCAGGTGCAGTGCACCCAGGGCTTCCAGACTGGGCGGCACTACTGGGAGCTGCGCACGTCCAGCCACTCGGTGACGCTGGGCGTCGCCTACCCGGAGCTGACGCGGTGCCGGCTGGGGCCCCACACGGACAACATTGGCCGGGGGCCCTGTTCCTGGGGGCTCTGCATCCAAGAGGACGGCCTCCAGGCCTGGCACAACGGGGAGGCCCAGCGCCTCCCAGGGGTGTCTGGACGACTCCTGGGCATGGACCTGGACATGGTCTCAGGCCGCCTCACCTTCTATAGCCTGGAGCCCCAGCTCCAGGCCCTGCATACCTTCCATGCCATCTTCACTCAGCCCCTCTACCCTGTCTTCTGGCTCCTCGAGGGTAGGACCCTCACCCTGTGCCATCAGCCCGGGGCCAAGTTTCTTCCTGGACCCCAAGAAGAGGCCTCAGTGCTCAGCTGAGGTGGCCCCCATCCCCCCAGGAAGGCACGGGATGGAGCTCTGGACTGGGAACAGGTACACAATCCTTCCACTTGATGCCAGTTAATAACTTACCTCTCTGAGCCTCAGTTTTCTCATCTGTGAAATGAGGCTAATGCAGAATGGTACCTCAGAGGTTGCACCCAGGATTAAATCTGGAATGACATGCGGTGCTCAGTCTGCCACATACCTGGCAGATGTGGGTGCCCAAGAGCTGCCCAGGCCCCTGGGGGGCCTCAATTATAAGAGCTGCTCGTCAGGAAGGCTGGCTCGAAGCCAGGCTGGGCCACTTCGGGAGGACTAGAGTTGAGTATAAACCCCAAGTTCACTTTTCTAACCTCTTTGAAGCAGACAGGGGCTTGGAAGGGAATCAAATGGGAAGCCCCTGCCACAAGCAGAGCCATTCCAGGGACTGTCTGGGCTTCAGAGGCCGGAGCTGAGCCTGTGTGCACCCAGGCACACCCAGGCTGCCAAGAGTGTGGGCACAACCTTTGGGCACACACCCGGAGCATCCAGACAGAATGCCTGTACAGACTCCTCGTTTACCTCCCACCAAGATGACACAGACACATAGTATGTGGGGAGGTGAACCAAGAAAGATTCCTGGAGAAAACAGATCTTTGTACTTTCTTCCAGGCCTCCCCCTTTCTTGTTTTAAACATTTTGATATATTTTTGTCCTGTCTTTATTTTTTCTTTTATTTATACATCCTTGTGATTTTAACCTATAATTTTGTTTTCTGCATTTTTTACTTAGCTTAACATAAGCATTTTTCACATTAGTAAACTTTTTCCCTGAATGATTCCTTTATGTTCTAAATAGGCTTTCTAGTGACTTGACTGTCACAACTTATTTACCCACTGTTGGATGTTCAGATTTTTCTTATTTGGAGCAGTAAAGATGTGGCTGTGACAGATACTTCTGAGCAGGAAATGTTGTACATGTCGATGGCTTGTGCTTAGGCTGAATTGCCCAAAGTGGGATGCCTCTGAGATTCCGAGGGGTAAGGGTTTCCAGCCTAGAATTTCATACCCAGCCAAACTGCCAATCAGGGATGAAGCCTGACTGAAGTCACTTCCAGACACTTCAGCATCTACCCCGGGGAAGCTCCCAGAGGAAGTACTTTAAAAAATAAAAAATGGTGCTGTAAACCACTGACGGGAAAGAAAGGCCTGGGAACCAAGAAACAGGATATTCAATACAAAAGGGAAGTGATAAAATATCTCAAGTCTCCAGAAATATGAGTGCAAACATCCAGGAGATGTTCAAGGATTTCAGGCATGTGGTTTAGAGATGTAAAGGTAAATACTGAAAAAACAAAGAGCTAAAAGAGTTGAGACCAGTTAGCTGCAGGGAACAAGATTCTGGCATAGGTTGGGTCACAGAGCTATTTTTTTGTTATGTTTCCCTAAATTGTTTATTTTTAAGATAATCTAAATTGATTATTTTGATATAAATAAGAATCAAATTGTAAAAAATAAACCAAAAACTTGAAGAATAAGAAGCGCTACTGTGGGACATGGTTGGTATACTCTTTCGGTTTTCGTCATAGACACAAGTCAAGTCAGGACTGGCTTTTTAATTACTTTCATCTGTTGGGCTGTTTTTTGTTAGCTTTGGTTTCTGTTTGTCTTTTTTTTAATGCAATACTGCGGCTAGACAGGGGCACATGGGGTTTAGGATTACTCAAGTTGCACCTTCTGGATTTGAGTTCTGCCTCCTCCCAGGGGCTGTGACAAGATCTGTAATTGCGGGCCTCCCCTTTCCCACACTCTATAACCGAGTCCTTGTAAGGATGAAGTGACATTGCAGGTGGAAACACTTTCCCCTTAAGAGCCTATTTGTTTCCAAAAGAATTAACATATTGGGCAAACAACTTGAAAACTATGACAACAGAGATGAAATCTCAAAATCACAGAAGTCCTGCCTCCAGGCTTTCCTGGAGGAGCAGATCTGGAACAGGGAGGCTTCAGCGCGGGGAGTGGAGGGCCGCCGGGACTCGCCCCCGGGAACCTGCCCACTCGAGAGGCACCCCACCTCCCTCCAGAACCAGGCGGGTCTGTGGGCTCAGCAAACCCAGGCATCCTGGCCGCCAAGTCACAGAGAAGGTGGCCCTGATGCCTGAGCCTCCCAACTGTTCCTGTCTAGACCAAGGACGATCGAGATCAAGTGCTGCTCCTGGTGCAAAGCGAACGGGACTGGTTGCCCTGCCTTCCAGCCGAGCCGGGCACACCCAGGCTGTCTCCCTCTGCCGTTGCCTCTGCCTGGAAAATCTTTTCGGGCTTTAGTCTCAGCCTGTCTGAGTCCCTGAAAGCCCAGCTCAAATGCTCCTTCCTCCAGGGGGGCCTCCCAGATCCCCCCAGCCTTCCCCACAAATGCCCTGGGGAATGGTTGGCACCTCTCTTGCCCAAGGGAGGTGCAGCAAGGAACACAAACAAGAGTCTAAAAAGGTGTTTGAAGGGCAAATCTGGTCATTGACAATGGGAGGTGAGTTCTGGCCAGGTGGGGGATGAGTGGGAGATTCTTCCACAGAACAGGAGTAGAAGCCTGCCCAGACCAGGGCCGGGCCAGAGCAGGGGTTCTCAGCCAGGGAGAGTTTCCCCCCAGGGACATTTGGCAATGTCTGGAGACCAGCTTGGTTGTCAGGACTGGGGGGAGGCTCCTGGCACCTATTGGGTAGAGGCCTCGAATGTCCAGGACAGGCCCCCACAACAAAGGATTGTCTGGGCCCCAAATGTCAATAGTGCCAAGATGGAGAAATCCCGTGCTCCAGGATTTACCTTCCCTAGCCCTGCAAGCGTGAGGTAGGGACTATTCTTATCCTCACCGTATGGTCAAGGAAACGAAGCTCAGAGAGGTTAAGTCAGCATCCCTGGGTCACAGAGCCGGCCAGAGGTAGAGCAGGCAGCAGAGCCCCATATCTCTCTCTCCACGGTGCATTCTCCTGCTTGGTGGCTCATGGGGGTGGGGAGCCAGGGCAGAGACTTTTGTTTTATGGTAAATAAATGTCCAAATGACAATAATGTAATTTCTGTTGCCCCGGGGCAGAGCAGGGGTTCCTCGCGGGCTATAACGAAGATGTTTGGAGCCGGGACTCTTGGTGTCCTCGGGCAGCCAAGTTCACCAGGCCCAACACCAGAGGAGAGACATCAAAAGCCCAGGCAACAAAAGATAAAACTAGATAAATTGGACTTTGTCAAAATTGAAAACTCTTGTGCGTCAAAGGACACCCTAAGAAAGTGACAAGATAGCTCACAGAATGGGAGAATAGTTTTGCAAATCATGTATCTGATAGGGGACTTGTATCTAGAATATATTAAGAATTCGTGCAACGCCCAAATAAAAAGACCACCGGTGCCATGTTGAAGCACTTCCTGAGCTGTGACCCCAGGCAGGACACCTTCCCCCAAGCCGGGGGCTGCAGGTGGAGGGCAGAGCAGGCGCCAGGGCTCTGCTGACAGCACCCTGGGCTCCTGTGGGCTCTGGCCAGACCCGTCTCTGGGGCCCACTGGCTGGGACCACCAGCACCCCTGGTGCCCTCGCGCCCAGACCCGAAATGAGACGGGGCAGGAGGAGTTCGAGGGGCTGTTTGTCCTCCCCCTTCGTTTTTCACACCCAGTCTCCAAAATTCCTATTCAGTGGCCAACTTGGGGTCACGAACATATCACTCTCAAGGTGCCTGGAGAGCCCCTGTGTCCATTCAAGACCTCATCTTTGTTGCACTAATGCACCCCAGCCCCCCACCCCCGACTCTCCCAGTTACAAGGTGGTTCTCCTTTGCAATGCGGCCATTAAAAAGGAGATGAGCAAATCCATCCATCCATTCATACATACATACATACATAACGATAAAAAGACTAATGGCCCAATTAAAAGTAGGCAAAGGAGAATGTTTAATAAGGTTGATTGTAAATGTTTGGAAAGGGATAGAGGTGATGGTAGCACGTTACTGGGAGTGTAATTAAAAGTGCTGAATCGTGGGTGTGATTGTGGCTGAAAGGGGAAGTTTAGGGCCACGTGTGTCACTGGAAGGAAAGCTAGAGGACAAAACGAGGAACTGTGTAACACAATGAACCCTGTGGTGGACAATGAGTGTAGTTACAAGTACAAATACAAGAATGTTCTTCCATGAACTAGAACAAATGTACATCACTATTACAAGGTGTTAATGATGGGGTAGTGTATGGGAAAAATACACCTAATGCAAACCATGGACTATGGCTAAAAGTAATATTTTAATGTTTTTCCATCAACTGTAACAAAGGTTCACACCAATGCTTAGTATCAATGATGGGGGGTAGAGGGGTATGGGTTTGTGTTTTTGTTTTTGTTTGGAGCAATTAAAATGTTCTAAAATTGATTGTGGTGATGAATACACAACTCTGTGATTATATTGAGAGCCATTGATTTGTACACCAATAAATTGTATGGTGTGTGAATAAAACTGTTTTTTAATAAAAAGTGGGCACATGAAAAGATCAGCACATAAAAAGATGCTCAACTTCATTAGCCATCAGGGAAATGCAAATCAAAACCACAACGAGATACCACTGGACACCCAACTAGGATGGCTGTACGTTTAAAAAGTCAGATAATTGCAGGTGTTGGTAAGGATGTGGCGAAATAAGAACCCTCCTTCACTGCCAGTGGGAAAAATGGTGCAACTGCTATGCAAAACAGCTGGCAGTTCCTCAAATGGGTAAACATACAGTTACCATATGACCCAGCAATTCTGCTCCTAGATCTATATCAGGAGAATTGAAAACATGTTCACCCAAAAACGGATCTCCATAGCAGCACTATTCACCATCACCAAAAGTGGAAATAACCCAAGTGTCCATCTGGATAAATGGATAAACAAAACGTGTCTCTCCCAATTGTTCAGCAATTAAAAGAAATGAAGCTCTGATTCACGCTACAACACGGATGGACCTTGAAAACATGATGCTGAGTGAAAGCAGCCAGTCACAAAGGACCACATATTGTACGATTCCATTTATATGAAGCGTCCAGAATGGGCAAATGTAGAAGACAGAAGTGGATCAGTGGTTGTCTAGGTCTTGCAGGATATGAAAGGACTGGAGGGTGACAGCTGAAGGGTACATACAGTGTTTCTTTTGGGGGTGATGAAAATGTTCTCAAATTGATAGTGGTGATGGTTGCACAACCCTGAGAATATACTAAAAACCACTGGATTGTCCACTTTAAATGGGCAAATTGTATAGTATTTATATCTCAATAAAGCTTTTAAAATTTTCAAAAACCAAAACCAGGGCAGAGAGCCAGGGCCCTGCTCACGGAGCCCCCAGGCCCACCTCCTGCTCTGGACAGCGGGCTGTTTCCTCTGCATTTGGACTCTTTACTTTGGTTTGCATTTTAGTTCCTAACTAGTTAAGCGCCTTCTGAAAATTTCCAACCTGGTCTCAGAGGCCTAGGGGGACTTGGCCAGGGAAGCAGGCAGGGCTGCAGGTACGGGGGAGGGAGCAGCACCTGCTGGGGTGTGGAAGGACCAGCAGCCTCGAGTAAAGAGAAGGGTGGCATCACAGGGACACATGGGACCCCTGGTGCCCTTGGCCTGGGGCTTCCCTCAAAGTTTTCCTTTGCTGGTGCAACAACTCCCCTAGCTGAGGGTGACCCCTGACCCTTCCCGTGGCAGATCCTTTGGGGTCTCTGTTGGCCACAGAATCCTGATGGGATCAGCCCTTGTCCTTGTCCTGGAGCGATGCTTCCCGCTGCCCACCTCTTCAGTCCCTCCGTCTGCCCAGGACCTAGTCCTGTCTCGGAGAAGCCAAGGATGGGTGGACGCTGGTGCTGTATCTCCTCATTTCCCTCCACCCACCAGACCCACCAGCTGTGGGCCCACTGCCTCATCCTGCAGTGGTCCTGCCAGCCTCCCCACCCCCATTCTCCAGCCCTCTGCCCATCCAGACCCAACATGGTGTTTGAGCAAACAGCAGGTGCTAACGGCTCACTGCGTGCTGGGCACTGGGTCACGCGCTCCCTAGGGGTAGGAGATGGGCAAGACATGGGCCCTGCCCACCAGGAGCTCACCCGGGCTGGGGGTGGAGGGTTGGAGGTGTGGTGGGGGAGAGCAGACCCTTCATTTCCTGTCAGGGCCAAGGTGGAAGCCCATACTTAGAAGATGCAAAAGGGCCAGGCCCCTGCCCCTTCCTCCCCAAGATCTCCTCCAGGGCCAGCTAACACACCCGGTCAGCCTGAGATGCTGTTTTCCACAACTGGGCAGCAGAGGAAAGAGTGTGGGCTCAGAGGCGGGCACACCCAGCCCTGCGTGGCTGTGGGCAAGTCACGTGGCTTTTCGGAGCTTCCTTGAAGCAGCGTGAGATTCAATGAGGCTGGGTTTGCGGGGGCCTGGGGGAGGCATTTACTACATCTTAGCTTTCTGCCCTCCTCCCAGGGAAGACATCAGGGGCTCTGCACAGCAACTTTCTAAATTAGCCATTCTTAATCTGGGGTCTTGGGGGAAAAAGCCCCATCTTAATTTTCACAGCCTTCTAACTGACATCTAGCAATTCTTTCTAGCAGTATTCGCAGCATACCTATGACTTTGTCATCAATAGAACTTACGGATGCTTTCATAGCACATTATGAGGTTCCAGAAATTTGATATATAATTGATATTCATCACAATTTTAATATAGTATTAGACATCCATCAGATCTTATTTATGGTGTTAAAGAACCACATGTATTACTTTATCATAAATTTATTTTCTTAATATTTTGTAACTGCCTACCAATGTAATTGGTTTCCTTTGGAGTGCTATGCATTTTATGTCGTGCATTAAAAAGCTTTACTTTGGAAAGGGACCCAGACTGCTTAAGGGGTCCCTGGTTGATGAAAATGAGGCTCATCCTCTAGATTGACCCCAGCCTCCCCTGCAACCCCCCTGTGCCAGTCTGAATGTATTATGTCCCCAAACGCCATTATCTTTGATGTAATCTTGTGTGGGCAGACCTATCAGTGTTAATTAGATTGAAATTCTTTGAGTGTTTTCATGGAAATGCACCCCACCCAACTGTGGGTGATGACTCTGATTGGATAATTTCCATGGAGTTGTTGGCCCTCCCATTGGGTGAGTCTGAATTAAATTACTGGTGCACTATATAAGATCAGACAGAAGGAGTGAGCTTGCTACAGCCAAGAGGGACACTTTGAAGAAAGCACAGGAGCTGCAAATGAGAGACAGTTTGAAGACGGCCGTTCAAAGCAGACTCTCGCTCCTGAGAAGCTGAGAGAGGACAAATATCCCAAGCGCAACTAAGAGTGATATTTTTGAGGAACTGCAGCCTAGAGAGGAACATCCTGGGAGAAAGCCATTTTGAAACCAGAACTTTGGAGCAGACACCAGCCACGTGCCTTCTCAGCTAACAGAGGTTTTCTGGACACCATTGGCCATCCTCCAGTAACATATTGATTGCTGATATGTTACCTTGGACATTTTACGGCCTTAAAGCTATAACTGTGTAACCAAATAAACCACGTTTTATAAAAGCCAATCCATCTCTGGTGTTTTGCATTCTGGCAGCATTAGCAAACTAGAACACCCCCAAACTTCCTTTTCTTTCCTACACTTGGGGTTCTCATCTGCAGGAGGTCCATGGGCCTGGGGGTGGGGAGAATTGCCTTGATTGTTCTATATTTTTAAAATAAACTTTTAATTTTAGAGAAGTTTTAATCTACAGGAAAGTTGGGAAGAAAGTACAGAGTTACCACATACCCCACACCCATCTCCCCTTTTGTGATCATCTTATATTACTGTATTACATTTGTCAAGATTAAAGAACCAATCTTGATAACTATGTTATATTTGTCAAAATTAAGAACCAATAGTGATGCATTCTTATTAACTAAAATCCATTCTCATTAACTAGTCTTCTGTTGTACAGCTCTAATGAATATTTTTTTCTAATGAATTTTTCATTTCAGTTATTGTACTGTTTAGATCCAGAATTTCTGTTTAAAACTGTTGATTAAAAAAAAAAAAAAAGTCTATTCAAAGTACTTTCCCATCCAGGATCCCACCTTATATTTGGTCATCAGGTCTGTGCAGGCCCCTCTTGGCTGCCACAGTTTCTCAGACCCTCCCTGCTTTTGATGACCTTGACAGTTTGACACTTTGTAGACTATCCCTCAATTTGGATTTGTCTGATGTTCCTCTCAGGGGCAATGGAAGGAAAACCACAGAGGCAAAGAGCCATTCTCATTATGTCACACAGATAAAAGAAAACCTCTTCATGTACAGTAGGATCTCACAGCTTTATTGAGCATTTGTGGGCAGGCAGCGTCCCTCTCAGAAACGGGAAGGGAGCTCCCCCGAGAGGGTGGAAAGGGGACGCTCCCACGGGGTGGACGCAGAAGCCAGTGGGGAGACGCTCTGACCAGCTGGCATGAAGTTGCCATTTTGCAAAGGGGGGTTACAAAGTGGGGTGCAGATGTACACTGATTAGGACAGAAGGCTTGTCCACAGGACCCAAACTAGTTTTTTTTTGTTGTTGTTGTTGTTGTTTTTTGAAATCAGTGACCTGGCAGACCATGTTCTGTTTTCTCAGAAAACCCCTGCAGGTCAGGTGTTTTTGTCTTCTGGAAAAGTCCTTCTCGGAAAGGGGTCTTCTTTGGCAACGCCCAATGCAGTGAGCCATTTTATTTTACTTAATATCAAGAGATCTTACTATCAACATGACATCACAGTTGATACTGACCTTGAGCACCTGGCTGAGGTACCCTTTGACCTCCAAGCTGTACTCTCTGGAAAGAAGTCACCATGTGCAGCCCACCCTTAAGGAGTGGGAAATTAAGCTCCCGCTGAGAGTATCTATATAAATTATTTGGAATTCTGAAGAAATGGGTCTCATTGCCCCCATTTATTTATTTAGACAATCACTAATTTGTACCAGTGTGTGGATTCACGGATATTTACTTTATACTTTGGACTATAATCCAAACACTATTTTGTTGCCATTCCATTTTTTAGAATCTGTATTACCGAGGTATAATCTACACACGATAAACTGCCTCCTTTCAAGTGCATAGCTGGATGAGCTTTAACAAACAATGGACTTGGGGTACCCCCAGCCCCAGCAGGGCCCCACTGCAGGGGCCACCAGCGTCCATGGACCGGAACTGAATTCCTCACCCAGCGACTGGGGGATGACGTCAACTTCCCATTTCAGATTGAGAAAAGTTCCGAGTTCCCCACCGGGGATAAATAGAGTCGCTAAGGGGCAAAAACACACGGACAGCAGCAGTTACTAACCTCTGCAGTCAGCAGCTCAGGAACTTTGCTAACGATGCAGGGGAGGGGTCTGGGGCACCAAGGTCCGGCCCAGGGTGGGCAGGTGACCCCCTCGCATTCCCTGCCCTGTGCCCCCTGCCACACACCTCTTTACGCAGGAGGGGCGGGCGCCCAGCGGCCCCGGAGAGTTAGGCGGGGCCCAGGGGGTTCGGCCGCGCTGTCTGGGGCCCGGGCCCGGTGTCCGGGGGCGGGCAGGCGGCGCTGGGGGGCGGTCCGATCCGGGGGGCGGGCGGGGGCCGAACTCTTGGCCGCCGTCCAGGGGGGCGGCGCCGAGGCGCAAACGGTCCCGGTCCCTCCCAGGCAGGAGCAGAACAGGCGGTGCCCCGGCGGCCGCGGAGCTATGGACGGCAGCGGACCCTTCGGCTGCCCCATTTGCCTGGAGCCGCTCCGGGAGCCGGTGACCCTGCCCTGCGGCCACAACTTCTGCCTCGCTTGCCTGGGCGCGCTCTGGCCGCACCGCGGCGCTGCTGGCGCCGGCGGGCCGGGAGGCGCGGCGCGCTGCCCCCTGTGCCAGGAGCCGTTCCCCGACGGCCTGCAGCTCCGCAAGAACCACACGCTGTCCGAGCTACTGCAGCTCCGCCAGGGCTCGGGCCCCGGGCCCGGCGCCAGCCCGGCCCCCAGCCCGGCTCCGACTCCGGAGCCCCCGGCGCCCAGCGTGCGGCCCAGCGCTCCGGAGCCATCGGCTCCGTGCGCCCCTGAGCCATGGCCGGCGGCCCAAGAGCCAGTGCGCTGCGACGCGTGCCCCGAAGGCGCCGCCCTGCCCGCCGCGCTCTCCTGCCTCTCGTGCCTCACCTCCTTCTGCGCCGCCCACCTGGTCCCGCACGAGCGCAGCCCCGCGCTGCGCGGACACCGCCTGGTGCCGCCGCTGCGCCGGCTGGAGGAGAGCCTGTGCCCGCGCCACCTGCGGCCGCTCGAGCGCTACTGCCGCACGGAGCGCGTGTGCCTGTGCGAGGCCTGCGCCGCCGCCCAGGAGCACCGCGGCCACGAACTGGTGCCGCTGGAGCAGGAGCGCGCGCTCCAGGAGGTGGGCGCGGGCACCTCGGGCCGACAGGGAGTGGGGGATGGCGGCGCGCGAGCTGGCCCGGAGGCCTTGGACACCCCCACCCTCTCCTTCCCGGCTCGGAAAGGATCGTTGCCTTGAAGTTGCCATCCTCTCGCGGTGGTGGAGATGGGAATGGGGGAGGGAGGACGCGAAGGGTGGGCAGGGAACCTAAGCCAGGGCCGATGGGGGTCTGAGCCAGGAAGGGGCTGGGTCAGGCCCATGGGGGTCCATGTAGGCTGGTGCCGGCAGCGCTACCGATGGATCGGAGAGCACGCGTGTTCCAGCTCAAATCTGCCCTGGGCTGAGGCAGGGGGTTGGATGGGTGTGGCGGAGACAGGAGCGTGGCTGGCCACACAGCTCTGCTCTGTCCAGCCGTTGGGAGGGCCTGTGGGGGGAGCATGTGCGCAGCCCTGTCCTCTCCTGCCCGCCCCCAGTTTCCTTTGGCCTCCAGCCTGCTCTTGGCGCCTCTGGCCTTGGGATTTTCCAATCTCTCCTGCCTGGAGCAGTGACTCATAAGACCCAGGGGATTTACGCGGAATCCCCTGTTTTCAGGCCTGGATTGGGGATGCAGACCTTTGGGGACAGTGAGCCCCTGGATAGCAGCATGCCCTCGTGCAGTCGCCCCTCGCACACTCTCATCCTCTGCCTCTATCCCCTGCTGGAGGAGGTTTTCAAATAAATTTCAGCAACATGGGGGCCCACGGACAGCCCTGGACTTACCCCACGTCAGACAGGGGAGGCAGATGACCCACGCCAGCCTGCATCTCCATGGGCATCTGGGAATGGCACCAGCCTGGGCCCAAGGAACCTCTGGCATAGACAGGACATCACGGCCACTCCCAGTCCCTCCCGGGCAGATACCACTCCAGGACCCCCTGTGCTCTCTCCTGGTGGGGCCCGGGCCCGGGTGCTGGTCTCTGGCCTCTGCCAGACCCCGTGCTCACAGAGGGTGTCCCCGCAGGCTGAGCAGCCCCAGGTCCTGAGTGCAGCAGAGGACCGCATGGACGAGCTGGGTGCCAGCATCGCCCAGTCCCGGCGCACCGTGACCCTCGTCAAGGTCAGAGCCACCTCCTGCCCCAGTGCCACTGAACAGGGGCATCTCGCCTGCCCCGGCACAGATCCAGGGTGGGCTCGGCCGGTCCCTGTGTGACCCTAGAGGAGTGGGCAGGGTGGGGAGGAAGGAGCCGAAGCCGAACTCTGTTCTTCGCCCTCATGCCCGCCCCCAATGCTGTCCCATGCAGAGTGCGGCCGTGGCAGAGAGGGAAAGGGTGAGCCGGCTGTTTGCCGAGGCTGCGGCCACCCTGCAGGGCTTCCAGGCGGAGGTGCTGAGCTTCATTGAGGAGGGGGAGGCCGCCATGCTGGCCTGCTCCCAGGGTGACCTGCGGCGGCAGGAGGAGCAGCGTGGCAAGCTCAGCCGGGCCCGCCACAACCTCAGCCAGGTCCCTGAAGGGGACTCAGTGAGCTTCCTGCAGGTGAGGGGGCTGGCAGGGGGAAAGGGGGGAGGCAGAGGGAGGAAGGGGCAGTGGGCATGGAGATGCCTCTCAAAGGCTCCCCACCACCACCACATCTGGCCTTGGGGGGCTGGGCAGCCTCCTGGCAGGGCTGTTCCACCCCAGCCAGGCAGAGCTGGAGCCAGCAGAGCCTTAACTGGCATTTTTCTGCCACAGGAGCTCTTGGCCCTACGGCTGGTGCTGGAGGAGGGGTGCGGCCCTGGGCCCAGCCCCCCGAGGGAGCTCAGCTTCACCAAGTCATCCCAAGCCGTCCGGGCGGTGAGAGATGTGCTGGCAGCGGCCTGCACCAGCCAGTGGGAGCAGCTGCAGGGGCTGGGCAGTGACGAGGACAGCCTGCAGAAGCCAGGCTCAGAAGGTGGGTGCTCTCCCCATCCAGCTGACTCACCCTCTCCCCATCTCCCTGGGCACCCCCAGGCCTGGTGCCCATCCAGCAGTGGAGGATGGAAACTGTGTGCCTGGCTCAGGGCAGGGCCCATATCCTGCCAGCGCCTGGAGCCACCACCCTGTGGTGACAAGTCACTTTGGCCACAGAGGGGCCTTTCCCTCATCCACCCCCCAGCTTCGGAGGGGGCTGAGGCCCAGGGGGAAAGTGGAACAAAGCTCAAACCCACGGACTAGGCGTGCATGGGGACACTGGGCACCATATTCTGCCATGTGCCTGTCCCCAGGTGGCTCAGGACTGGGAGAGAAAGGGTCAGGAGAGGGAACTGGGGTCTCTGGTTCAGAGTTGGGATACCTTGCCCGGCAGCCCAGAGCAGTACCTCCAGGTGCAACATCCCGGCCAGTCTGTAGACACCTGTCCCGCTGTCTCCCCTGCAGCTGACGCTGAGTCCCAGGACCCTGACAGCACCAGCCACCTGGAGAGTGACGCTCCCAGGGACTACTTCCTCAAGTGTAAGTGGACACCTGGGCCCTCAGCTCACACCGGGCCCCCCAAGGCTGCCAGGAAGGGCCCTGGCCCCCCAGGGCTTACGTTCCCCTCAGTCATTGGGGAGAACGAGGTCAGCTCATGGGGTGGTCCCCAGCAAACAAGAGGAAGGGCCTATGTTTGGGGGAGACAGGTCCCTAGCGGGGGGCCATCCCACCTGAGCCCTGCATCTCTCTCCTGCCCACCGGATCAGTCGCCTACATCGTGGACCTGGACAGCGACACGGCAGACAAATTCCTGCAGCTGTTCGGAACCAAAGGTGTCAAGCGGGTGCTGTGTCCCATCAATTACCCCGAGTCGCCCACCCGCTTCACCCACTGCGAGCAGGTGCTGGGCGAGGGCGCCCTGGACCGGGGCACCTACTACTGGGAGGTGGAGATCATCGAGGGCTGGGTCAGTGTGGGGGTCATGGCCGAAGACTTCTCCCCACAAGAGCCCTACGACCGGGGCCGGCTCGGCCGCAACGCCCAGTCCTGCTGCCTGCAGTGGAACGGACGTGGCTTCTCCATCTGGTTCCACGGGCAGGAGATGCCCCTGCCCCACCCCTTCTCACCCACGGTGGGCGTCTGCCTGGAATACGCCGACCGGGCGCTGGCCTTCTATGCCGTGCGGGACGGCAAAATGAACCTGCTGCGGAGGCTGAAGGCCTCCCGGCCCCGCCGGAGCGGCCCCCCCACCTTCCCCCAGTGACTCCTTCCAGAGCCGCCTGGACAGCCACTTTGCAGGGCTCTTTGCCCACAGGCTCAAGCCGGCCTTCTTCTTGGAGAGTGTGGACGCCCACCTGCAGATCGGGCCCCTCAAGAAGTCCTGCATATCCGTGCTCAAGAGGAGGTGATGCTGGCTGCCTGGGGCCACCTCCTGCTGCTGTCTCGGCTTCCCGCCAAGCTTGCTGCTCTGAGCCCCCCATGTTGTCCTGGGGAAGGCACCAGCCTTAGAGTCACACCCCCACACCCCTATACCCCCAGCCTTCCCCTCGAGAGGCCCCAAGCCCCTGTCCACCTCTGGTCCTTGTTTCTGGGAGAGAGAGCCCCAGCTGGAACAGATCTGGGCTACCCCAACCCTTCCTCCATCAGGCTCCCAGAACACTGCCTGGCACCCCTGGCGCGTTGCGGGTACTCAATAAACATTTGTTGAATGACTCCCTTTTCCATCCTTCTCTCTCTCCACCCACCAAGAATTCCTAGCACTCGGCATCTTTCAGGAGCTCATCTTATAAGGGCAGGCAGGAGAGGGGAAAGTGCCCCTGGTCCCAGGCTCCCCGTTGGGAGGGAGAGTCCCGAGCCAGGAGGATGGGGCTCGGAAGTGCTCACCCCCCGAGGTGGCTTCTCCCACAGGGGTGCAGCCCCCCAGTCTTCCTGGCTGCCTAAGTGTTTGCTTTGGATGGCTCGGGTTCCCACCAGCTATTTTCATCCTCGATGCCACAGCCTAGTTCTGGACCTGCCTTTTGGGGTTGGTACTCTAGAGGAAGGGTTTATGTCACACCCTCAAGGGCAGGGCGGGTGCCTGGGAGTGGGCAAGAAGGTTTGAGACCTGGAACCCTGCTTCTTTCTCTGACTTTCTAACACGCACTTTTTCAGTCCTGGAGGGACCTGGCTGAGGGTTACAGCTGGGGTTGAGAGTACCTACAACAAAGGGACTTATGTCCTCCTCTGGAGTGTGTGGCCACCTCTCTGTGCCCCAGCCATGGGGCTGGAACATGGTGCTCCATCTCCAGTGCTCCATCTCCATGTGTGTGGGGGGGTGCTGAGACCTGCGCCCCAGAAGAGGCTGTGCTTCCCCGGGGACAGACCCAGTGCCGTCTGCTGCCCCAGAACCCCCATCCTCCAGCCTGGAGTGCCAGGTTCTACTGTCAGGGGGAAGGCTTGCTTCCTGAGCCCACAGGGCAAGTGTTTCCAGGCCAGACCTCCTCCCTCCAAATTACTGGGTTCTTGGAGGCCCAGGTACACCCCAGGAGGGCTGTGTCCCCCGGGGGCAGAGCAGACAGAGAGACCTCTCAGCTGCCAGCGCGAGGTCAGGTGGGACAACGGGCGAGTTATGCAGCCAGACAGCAAGGCCATACAAGTCCTGCCCAGGCTGCCTCGGCAGCTAAAAATAGCCCCTCCCACAGAGCCATGCTTGTGCCCCAGCAGCCAGGATGTTGTTTTCCTGGGCGGGGCTTCTTGCTCCTCTGTGCTTTGTGTTCTCAGCATGGTTCACCCGGCAGCCGCGGCTATAGGTTCCAGCCGTAGGTTCCCGGCTTGTCCTGCACAGGGGGCAAGCTGGGGAGGCTGCTCCGGAGGGTGTGACAGTCTGGACTGGTGGGGGCCTTCCTTCAGCCCCTCCTCACCTGCAGCAAGCCTCCCACCCCTCAGGCTTTCCTGACCCTCCCCCACCCCCAGCCCCCGCTGGAGAACCCTCTGGTTCCTGATCTGCAGGAAGCCCTGGCATGTCCTGGAATGTGAGTTAGACAGGTCCCTGCACGGAACTGGGGCTTCCGTGTAGGAATTCAGGCCTGGCTGCTCAATTCTGCTGTCCTAGCAGAGAGATTTCCAGCTTCCGAGGACTTTCACTGAAGCCTATGAGATGAGCATCTCAGTCCCAGCTTTACAGCTGGGGAGATGGGCTGGGGGGGAGGGAGGCAGGGGGAGCGCGCCCAGGGATACTGCCAGGTTCTGGGCCCCAGCTGCAAATTGCTGACACCCAAGTCTGGAGCTTCTGCAACCCAGCACTTCCTATGATTCCAGGATAATGCCAGAGCTGAAGAGAGGCGGGGTTGTGTGTGTGCCTATGTGTTTGTGTGTTTGTCTGTCTGTGTCTGGGTGTGTCTGTGTTTGCATCTGTGCATGTGAGCACGTGTCTGCGTGCCCATGTGTGTTTGCATGTGTGCCTAGGTGTACATGTCCGCCTGTGCATATCTGTGCGTGTGGTGTCTGTCTGCCTCTGTGTATGTGTGTGGGTGTGTGTGCACCCAGCTCAGTGTTTTTCAAACAACGTTCTGAGAAGACTAGAGTTCTGTGCAGGGGTGCTGAGAGGGGTGGGCTGGCAAAGGGGGGCCCACCCCTGCCTGCCCCTGCCAGTGCTCTAATCAGAGCAGATTTTATCTGTTTTATTCAAGATTGTTTGGAAAAAAAAAAAAAACGATCAAAAAGAAACAAGTTAGAAAGCCACTGA
This sequence comes from Choloepus didactylus, assembly GCF_015220235.1. NCBI lineage: Eukaryota > Metazoa > Chordata > Mammalia > Pilosa > Megalonychidae > Choloepus > Choloepus didactylus. The sequence goes on along the minus strand of NC_051324.1, from coordinate 70,200,749 downwards.
TGAAGTCTGTACCTTCTCCTGCTACCACCATTTTACAGGTGAAGAAACTGAGGCCCTGAGGTTACCCAGTCCAGGGCACTTTGTTAGCCCAGGCTTAGGTACGTCCTCTGCTCAGAAATGTATAAACACACACACATTCACACTTACACAGAGACACAGACACTTCACACACACCGGCTTCCGGTTGCCGTCACCCACACAAGAGCTGCCCCGGGCCGGGCCCCAGTTCCCACGGCCACCAGGGCCCTTGGCAGAGTCCGGAGCAGCCCGGAGCCGCAGGCCCCGCCAGCAAGGACAATGGCTGTGGGTGTGAAGGGCCTTCCCAGAACGATGCTGGAGCCGAATCTGGCTCCTTGGGCCAGGCGAGCAGCCAACCTCCACTTGGGCTTTGTGACTGTGGGAAAATGAGCCCCGGAGTTCCAAACAACCTTCGAGAAATGGACCTCAGCCTCCCCCCTGGGCAGCTGCAGACCGCGGGGTCAGCCCCCCTCGCTGCTCCCGCCCGCGGCTCCCTTCCCCGCCCTGCCTGGGGCTGCCAGGAGGGCCAGGGCGGAGGGGCCGGGGAGACAGGCGGACTCTGTCCTCTTCCCTCCCTTCTCACCGTCCTCCTCCTTCCCCTCCCAAGGCCCAGGGTCCCTCCCGGCTTCCTTGGCTTCCCCTGCTCCCAGGCGGCTCAGCGGGCGGCCCGGCCAGGAAGGTGGGCTGAACTGGGAGGGGCTGTGATTCCTCTAAATCTCTGCAGGGCTTGAGCTACTTTTCGCCCCAGGGAGGAAAACAGCATTTAGCTGCAGGCTCTGTGTCCCATCCAACCCCATGCTCAATACCCACATTCATATTTGAGGCCAGTGAACAAAATCCGAAAAGGAGGCCATTTGCTTTCAGCTCAGTCACACCCCCAGGAGATGCATAGGATTGGAGGGAGGCCCTGGGTGGTCCTAACGGGCCTCCCGCAGGGTGAAGACCCTGGAAGTCCTTCCCAAGCTCCCACCGAGAAGGGGCAGGGGCAGGGAGCCGCACCCTTCTGTCCCCTCCCCCCCAGGCTCACTTGGAGGCTTATGGAATCAAGTCCCAGGGCAGGCAGAAAATATTCTTTGATGTCTTGTGACCTTCATCTTTAAATGACATTCAAATGTTGCATTTTACTGCACAATGTCTCCAATTTTGCTGTGAAATAAAAAACAATGCTTTTATTTGTCATAGCATAAGAGAGTGGTTTCGTGGATGAGCTCTGGAATCAGAAAGCCTTGGCTAAAAATTCCACTCCAGCCATTTCCTAACTGTATGCCTTTGGGCAAATAACTTAGCCTCTCTGTGCCTCAGGTTTCCTCATTGGTAAAATAAGGGAGAAGAGTAGAACTGCATGGCATTGTTTTGAGATTAAACAAAATAATGTAAGCAAAGGTGCTCTGCACAGTTGCTGTCCCAGAGTGAGCTTTCAATACATGTTATTGTTTCATTATTATTCCTCTTAAAAATCAAGTCAAGATGACACTCTTGGAAGATGGGCCATTCCTGGGGTGGGGGTGGGGGGTGGTTTTTCAGGAGCTAAGGCTAGCCCAGGCCTTGGTTTGCCAAGACACTAATTTTGCCTCACCCACTAAGACTGGAAACTTTCAGTCATTCACTCAACAACATTTACAAAGAACCAGGCATTCTGCTCCGTGCTAGGGATGCAGCAGGGGTGGGGGTGCTGGGAGGGAGATCCAGGGGCCCCCCGCCCGCCTGGATCTCCCACCAACAGCCATAGGGTAACCCTAGCTCTAACAGTTACAGAAAGAAAAGAAAAGGGCGGGGCCAGAAGGGGCGGGTGGAGGAGGAGCATTCCCAGGGAGGAGGGGTCAGCTGAGGCCCAAAGGATAAGGACAGAGGAGGGGGCGTATGGGGAAGTGGGTCAATGGGATTCTGGACTTTTCCTAGGAGACATGAGAAGCCGTGGCACATTTTCACATGGGGAAATGAACAGATTTGAATTTTTAAAAACCACCCTATTATTTAGGTGGGAATTGGGTTTAAAAGGGCAAAAAGAGGATGAGAGGAACAGACACCCCATCTTGATCATCTTCCCAGGGAAAGGGAGAGGGTCCCGCTACCCCCACCCCAGTTCTGGGAAGGAGGACCCAGAAATAGCAGAGATGGGGTGGACTCATAAGATCCGCTGCAGTCCGTCCTCTCCCCAGCTCTCTCTGCCGCCGAGGGGTCCCTCCAGCAGGGAGCTCGTTGGGGTGGGGCTGGGCTGGGCTGGGCTGGGGGTGAGGCGACCCCCATCTCTTTCTGGCTTTCTGCAGGTTTGGAGGCACAGAGGTGGGCGTGGAGAGCAGGAGTTTGTATAAACACCCCGGCAGCAGGAATGGTTCAGGACAGGCCTGCGGGCTGTGTCTGGGGAAACTGAACTTGAAGGAGCCAGGAGCTCTGGGTTGGGAGTCTCGGGGTGGGGCCCGTCTCCATAGCAAGCAGAAACAGCCCCAGCTGTGTCCTCCTGAAAGAAAAGCAAGGAACTAGTGTGACTTGAAATATACTCAGCCAAAAAAGACCCGCCCTGAAATAGCTCATTTCTGCATCCCCACCGCCGCCCGGGGCAGCTGCCACCAACAGCGGCCAATGGCAGAAAGCTGAGGGTTTCCCAGAGTTTTCCTTCCCTCACTGGCTTATTTGAAAGATGACAATTGGCTGAGGATAAGAGCTGTCAGAGTGAAGAAATTTGATGTATCAGGCATGAATTTGTTCCATGACACTTAAGTACAAGAAACATCATTTTGGGAATTTGTCTTAAATCAAATAAAATCTGATTACGAGCCTCCCTTTGTCAAGAGGGTAAGAAATTCAACCTTGGGCTTGTTTGGGGGATCCCCCTCCGTTAAATAATAATCCAGGACTTACACGGTCCCTGGAGGAGGGAGGACTTTCCACCCACCTTCGGTCCACCAGGACTACGGCTGATGCTCATTGTCTGAGCCCAAGTGGCTGCAGCTTGGGTTTGCGGATTGTGCCAAACTATTGTTGCTCAGCTCCGAACCCACTCTTCAAACTTTGCCTTGGGAGGCTGTGAGTAGGACTCTGCCAATGCGGCTTCTCCTTTGCTGGCTGGTGCCTGCCAGGCTCCAGCACTGGGGGGCACCTAGAGGGGGCTGCATGGCTGCAGGAGGACAGTGCATCGGCCGTTCCCCTCTGCGGGCTGTTCCCGGGAGCATCACCCAGCGGCGCTCGGCTTCTTCACCTGGGCAGCGGCAGCTCCTCCCCTGAGCAGCAGCTGACCCAGTTTGCAGTTTTACCAGGTCTTGCCGCACCAGCTACCTTGGAGCCCCACCTTCAGAGACACCAGTACCCCCTACCCCCTGCACCTGACACCTCCTCACAGGGTGGGGTTTCAATTCTGTGGGGCTCCTCTTGCAAGCTCCTGTTTTAGAACTTCCAAGTTATCCTTCTGTTTCCCCACTCCTAAGGGTGATGGCAGCTTTTTGCAATTGCTTCTTCTATGATGCCTTAGAATCCCTTTTTTTTTTTTTTTTACCTCTCCAATGACCTAATTACCTGACTTGATAGTGACATGTTGCATTAGTTTCCTAGATCACCACAAGCTTGGTGGCTTAAATAAACAGAAATTCATTCTGTCACAGTTCTGGGGACCAGAATTCCAAAATTAAGGAGTCGGCCAGGCCATGCCTCCGTCTGAAGCTTCTAGGGAAGAATCCCTCCTTCCTTGCCACTTCTTATCTTCTGGTGTTTCTTGGCTTTGTTAAAAGAAATAAAATAGCTACCACGGCTGGGAGATTTAAAAGAAAGTTTGGAGGTTACTCTTATGCAGATCTCAGCCAGTTATTACAAACGGCCAAGGGACGCAAATTCTCAAGCAACAATGTTCCCCAGATCCCTAAGAACATCCGGACACCATAAACAAATCACAAGATCAAAAACTCATGTCTAACCTAAGCACGCCAAATACCCACCAACCACAAACAATTTGCCTATTCTTCTTTTCCTTTAAAAAACCCTTGCCTGGAGGTGAACTCACTGCCCTCCCCCCTGCATGGGACCTGACACCCAGGGGTGTAAATCTCCCTGGCAACCAAGGATATGACTCCCAAGGATGAATCTGGACCCAACATCGTGGGACTGAGAACATCTTCTTGACCAAAAGGGGGATGTCAAATGAAATGAAATAAAGGTTCAGTGGCTGAGAGATCCCAAATGGGGTTGAGAGGTCACTCTGGTGGGCACTCTTACTATACAGATAACCCTTTTTAGATTTGAATGCATTGGAATAGCTAGAAGTAAATATCTGAAACTATCAAACTCCAACCCAATAGCCTTGACTCTTGAAGACAATTGTATAACAATGTAGATTACAAGAGGCGACAACGTGATCGTGAAAACCCTGTGGATCGTGCTCCCTTTATCCAGTATATGGATGAATGAGTAGAAAATGGGAACAAAAACTAAATGAAAAATATGGTGGGAGGAGGGAATGATTTAGATGTTCTTTTTTGCTTTCATTTTTTATTCTTATTTTTAATTTTTCTGGTATAAGGAAAATGTTCAAAAAATAGATTGGGGTGATGAATGCATAACTATATGATGAAACTGTGAACAACTGATTGCCTGAAAATGCCAAGACGGGATGATTGGGTTGCTCCCTGAAGCTGGGCTCCCTGAATTGCAATTCTAAGACCCCAAATAAATGCCTTTGTTGTCCTGCAGCTTAGTTTGTTGTTTCTTGGTTGACAGCTTGTAGACGCCTCACTCCAATACCTGCCTCCCTTGTCAGGTAGATTCTCCTCCTGCGTCTTTTCTCTTCTTGTAAAGGCACCAGTCATGTTGGATTAGGCCTACCCTAAACCAGTGGGACCTTATTTCAACTTGATCACATCTACGAAGACCCTGTTTCTAAATTAGGTCACAGTCCTAAGTCCTGTGGGTCAGGACGTGAACCTACCTTTTGTGGGGGACACAGACCAACCCCCAACACCTGCCTAACTCTATACCTAGCTCACTCTTTATATTAAAAGCCCTCTGTTCCAACAGCTGGCCTGGTTTCTGCCACACCAAGGTGTTGAGAATTCCCTGAATCACGCTGGTATAACCCTTTATGATGCTTGTTTAGGAACCATAAATATGGGACCATTTTAGCTCCAGGAGTTGGGTGGATGCAGGCCCCAGTATGGGATGGGGGTAGGTCCTGTTCTCAACTCCAGCACCCCCCTTTGCTCCTCCCACCATAGCACCCAGTTCCTCCCCCCAACACTGTCTCCCCTCCCCAGCCTCCATCCTCCTGGAATGGAGTCTTCAAACTGCAGGTTTCAAAATCAACTTAGTGAGTGGCAATCAGCAATTTCGAAAATATGACAAAATATGATGGGATATATTAGAATATATCACACTGTTAAATAAAAATGATCCCAAACATGATCTGGGATGAATCTGTTTATTTGATTTTTCGGTCTGATGTAATTTAGTCTCCTTCTGGGAAGCAATTAGCATTCATGACAAAATGCTGCCACATCCTGCAGATACTTTCAATGGGGATTAGGATCTGTTCTGGGAAGCTGGTTACCCACCCCACCCAGCTGGTGTCAGCTGGAAGCCCAGTGACCTCTGGCCTAACCATGGCTCGCTGAGAGTGCTTTTTTCCTTTAAAATGTTCCTTCCAAGACTGAATCTTTGGACTGGCCCACCAAGGGCCTTTTCCTTTGCATGCAAGATTGCAATAAAACTTTCCCACATGCTCATAAAGTGGCCAAAACATTTTCTTCAGCAGCCCATGGTAAGGGTAGATATTGTTTCAGGAACTTGTTTTGTTGAAGCCTAATTAGCCAGAGAACACCAGGCTGAAACCTTCAGGGGACTGTGGAAAGCCCACTCACCCACCACCCAGAGGAGGGAGGCAATTTCTGTCAGGTTTGGGCTCCCTCCTAAAGATTCCAAGGAGGGTCTAAGGGCAGTGAGGACGTGTTCTGGATTGGCTGCTATTTATGAGGCGGGATTAGGAGAAGCAGGGGTTGACTGGGGATTGGATAGTGTTCCAATTTGCTAATGCTGCTGTTATGCAAAATACCAGCAATAGATTGGCTTTTATAAAGGCGGCTTGTATGGTTACAAAGTTACACTCTGAAGGCCATAAAGTGTCCAAGGTAAGGCATCAAAAATCGGGTACCTTCACTGAGGGATGGCCATTGGTGTCTGGAAAACCTCTGTTAGCTCGGAAGGCACATGACTGGCATCCACTTGCTCCCAGATGACATTTCAAAAGGGCGTTCTCCAAAGTGTCAGTTTCAGCCTTCAACAGCCATCTTCAAAATGTCTCTTTAAGCTGCAGCTTCTCTTCAAAATGCCACTCTCAGTTGTTCTGCTCTGTGTCTGGGCCTGTGTGGCTCTTTTTAGAGAACTCCAGTGATCCTGAATGGGTGGGGGGCAACACCCTCCATAGAAAACAATCCAATCAAACGCCTCACACACAGCTGACTGAGTCACATCTCCATGGAAACACTGAACCAATAGGTTCCAACTTAGTTAATACTAATAATCTGCCCCCACAAGATTGCATCCAAGAACAAGGCATTTTGGGGGACATAATACATCCAAATAGGCACAGATGGGGTCCCCATTGTTCAGCAAATGGGTCATCCCCAGTAATAAATGGGAACCACAAGGCTGCTCTGGGGACATCACTGGTTAGAGAGCAGCAGTCACTGAAAGAGGGGGTCCTTATGCCCTGGTACAGCTGCTGAACGACCTTGGGAGAAAGGCGGTTTCCTGTTATCTCTGCAGCAGGCCTTATCTGTGTTTTTCCTCCCAGCCGGATTAACCTCATCAACATGCTTTTGTTTACTTCACTCTGAGCTGATTTTTACACTCCCAGTCCTGAGCAGGTGTTTACTGTTTCAATTTTACTTATAAAAATACATCAGTGAGTACTGAGTCTTGATATAAAATATGTCGTACTCCAGGTCAAGTTAAAATAAATAAATAAAATAAATAAATAAAAAAGTCACCATCTGGCAAACTGCTTTCCTGCCTTTGTAAATTCCTGACATGCAGTAAGTATTTTTTCAGCACAAATGAGGATAATTGTTGGGCTCACTGGGGCAAATTGATGAAGTGTCTCAGAGTTAAGAGGTGACTGGTTCAGGGGCTCAGCCACCACGGAGCCCACCGGCTGTCCCGGGGCTGACAGGGACAAAAGCTCAGGCACACCCGAATCCATTCTTAGCAGGAAGCTCCGGTCTGGAGAATACGGACAATCACAGCTCAGGGAAGAGAGATCATGCCAGAAACATGCAGAGCCTGTGAGATTGAGGGGTGGGGTGGGGTAGAAGGCAGAAGGAGAGGTCAGTGTCCTGAGACCTGGATCCCCTGGGGGGCTCCAATGGCTGACTTGATTGGGAACAATGAGCTGTCACTGAGCCCCCAGTGGTGGGTACAGCAAACCCATGGCCCCAACTGAGGCCCGAGAACAGTGCTAGCCAATGTGTTCTAGGATTTTATGAAAATTGCAAAAGTTAGACATTTCTTTAAGTATCTAATCATTTGCATTGAAGGTGTGTGCAGAAGAAATGAACTCTCAGGTTTTATAAAATACATACGAGTAAAAAATAATTTACATGTTAATATTGTACGTTAAGAATACGATCAAATTATATGAATATATCAAACATTCATATAGACAATTATTTAAAAAAAGCACAAATTTTGGAAATATTGTTAAAAACATAAAGAAAATAAATATGCAATATCCTAACGTAATAGAATTGTGCATTTTCTTCCAGTTCTTGCCGTTGGGCAAGTATATTTTCCCCAGTTGCAGAAAAATTAGACATTTTACACGGAATCGGTTGAGCCTGCTATCTCTTTCCATGCTAACTTCCTCTTCATCGCACTTCCCTCCTGTTAGGGGCCCGCAGTGTGGCCGCAGGCATTGTGTATTTATCATTTTGCATTTTATTTCTTCAAGAAGGCCAAAATTATAGCTGGCTTCAGGCCCCCCAAAACCCTGGATCCCACTTCTACGTTCAACCTTGGCAAAGGGATGGGGTTTGGAGCTGGACTGTTGTCCCCACCTTCCTTTGTATTGGTCACTCAGAGGGGCCATTCTTGCAGACCCATAGGTGGGTGGATTTTCTCCTTCTTTTGGAAATTTATTATTATTTTAAAATGCACATAGTAAAACAATTAAAGAATACAAAAGGGCATGTAATGCACACTGAGCCAACAGCCCACCCAAAATTCCCAGACCTGTGCCTCAAAGGCATGCCACCACAATTTCCGGTGGCTCTTTCCAGAGATTATATGTGTGTGTATCCAATTTGATATACAAACGGAAGTATATCTATATGCCATTCTATTACTTAGTGTACTCTGACAATGTTTCCATTTCACCACCGAGTTTGACTTAATTCTTTTAAACCACTGCATATACTGTATGCACAAAAATTAATCTAACCAGTTGGGGCAGGTTTTCTCCCATACAGCCTGCATTCATCGCCTTTGTCCCTGCAAGGTCCAACCCGGTCTTGCATAAGACCTTACAGAAGGGGGTGCTGTGTTTGTTTCGCGGTCTTTCCCAGTGAGGCGGTTTTGGTTCCCCCACCTAGAAAATCTCACTCAAGAGGGAAGCCAAGCAGGTGGATCTGAACGTTGGCCGCCGCGTGTCAGGAGATCTACTGTTTGCTTTAAATCTGAACCCTGAAGGTTAACGATAGACCAGAATCTCCACATAGGGCGCCCCGCCACATTCCCCCTCAAAGTTTCATCTCCTGAGGCGGGAGCGGGCGGGTAGGTTTGGGGGGAGCCGCCCCAGCGCCTGGTCACCAGCTGAAATGAGTCAGCCTTATTATGCAAACCATATTTACTGGCTGCCGTTCTCTCGCTGTGCCTCGTTCCATTCAGCTATTCCTAGTCTGGTTTAAATCTTCCAGCCTGGGCTCGGCAGGGCGGGGCCGGTGCGCAGAGCCCGGGCAATCCGGAGGCAGCAGCGCCACCGCGAGGCCAGCTCTGGGGGACAGCGGCCCCGGTGCGCGGCAGTGCTCTCCCCACCCCGAGATTCTCATCGCCGACCCCGCAGGGTCTGGGTTTGCTCTGATGAAAGGGATAGCAGTTTTTCTGACTCTTCTCTGCCAGCCAGCCCAGTCCTCCTGGAGCCGAGACTTGGTCTCACACTCCTCTTTATGACCGCCCGTGGCCGCCCCCGGGATGCAGTCACATAGTAAAAGCTCCATGAATGTTGGTTGAGTGAATGAAGGCGCCCCATTAGGTTCAGCGCTCCACACTCCAAGTTTAGGTTACAATGCACATTCTGTGGTTCAGCGCTTTTAGGAGCCAACGTCTTTATTCTTTTCCAATTGAGGACGCCGAGAGGAGCGATCACAGGTTATGAAAACAGCGGGGTCAATCCAACCTCCGGATTGAAAGACTACAAGTTCCAGAATGCATTTTTCCGCGGGGGTAGGGAGAGGTCGCTGTTCTTGGGCGCATTGCTTTCTGGGATTTGCAGCCCTCAGTTTGTTTGTGACGCGGCGGAACTGGGGGTGGGGGTGGGGAAGGGCGTAAGCCATGACACGTGATACTCAGGGTCAGGTGGTTGGGCCAACCTCCGCGCAAAAGCTGTGATTGGCTGGCTCTAATAAGAACGACGCCACTTTACGGGCGCGTCGGAGAGTTGCGCAAGCGCATCGCATAGCGAGTCGCGCGACCCCTGTCCGAGAGACGATGGCGCTCAACAAGAATCACTCGGAGGGCGGCAGAGTGCTTGTCAACAACACCGAGAGGTGAAAGCACCGCGGAAGGATCTGGAGGAGTCGGGGATGGGTGTCTTGGGTGGGAAGTGGGCGGTGGGCGGTGGAGGGAGGGAAACTGAGGGAGTGGGGCTGGGGGGGTGGCGGGTAACGGCTGGAGGCGGGGTTGGGGGTGGGTGGGTGGTTCGTGGGGGAGGGGCTGGGATGTTCCGGTCAGCTGTGGATGGGGGCGGGAGATGGGGCCAGAGGTGGTTCTGGAGACCCATTCCCAGAGTCCCTGACTTTAGGAGCGGAGAAAAGCCTTAGACACAAATAATTGCCATTTTGGGGGCATTTAGTGTGTTATGTGTCAGGCACTCTGCTTGCTCTACCTTATTTAATACATCAATTCTGGGCAGTAGATCCGATTATTAGGCACACTTACAGTGGGGAAACTGAGGAACAGAGCTGTAACAGGTGGGATTCCAGGGAGTCTTGTCTCCAAAGTCAATAGGCTTCACTATCAAAATTTAGCTTTATGGTATATCCCAGTTTACTGGTGAGAAACTGAGGCCAGTGAAGTAAAATTAAATAACTTTGTCCAGTGTTTCACCCAGCTCCTAGAACGATGTTGAGCCTCATTCAGATCCGTCCCTTGCTGCTTTCTCGTGAATGCCTGTTAATTTGGGTCCCTGCCCAACCTGCTCCGTTTTCTCCTGGGCCCTTTGGAGATGGCTTCTCTCCCTTCTTGCTTATTGGCATTGAGAACTGGGCAAAGCCATCCCTCAGTGGAGCCCTGCTGACCTGAAGAGCCTCTTGAAAGCACAAAGAGTTTAAGCAGAACCTGAGTCTCCAGAGGAGACATGGTGGAATCAGAGGCTTGAATGCAGCTGAGGCCAGCACCCTGCCTGTCACCCAGGAATGCTTGATAAGTCAGAGGAGAATGCTGAGGGGGAACCCTGGCTGACTTTCTTACCTGCCTGGGGTCTCATGGGCTTGGCCTGTCCTGGCAGTCACCCCTCTTTCTCTTGAGCTTTGCTTTTTCTTTTCTGGTGTCGGTTCTCCTTTCCACAGTCCCCTTCCTACTCAAGAAGGTTGTGATATTTGGGAGGAGGAAGGAGACAAATGGAGCCACTTGTACTTGTATCTTTTTATTTTGTAATCAGAGAAACCTCACGTTGCTCACTGGTTTGTAGCCTCCCTGTGTGTGAGCCAGCTCCCAGGCCTGGACAAACATTTTTGATGCCATTTGCTAATATCTCCTGGACTGTTTTTCTTTCTCTCTCAGTAGGACTTTTCTGGGGCAAGAATCTGTCCTGCTGGGCTTCCTACCTGGCTCAGGGCTCAGTAACTGTTAAATAGACTGTGACTTGCTTTAGAAAATGCTTCGACCTCATTTTTGGGGGAAAAAAATGTGTTTACAAAATTGAAGTTTGAATCCAACATTTAAATCTTGGTGTTTAAAATAGTGAACCTTCATCTTCAGTTCATGAACCCTTTGGAACGTGATGACAGCAGTGGGCTCTCCTCCCAGGAAAATGCACATCCTTGGGAGTGTTGAGGGCTCATGGACTGAAATCCTTGCAGACCCAGATTAAAAATTCCAGTTTTAAAGGAACCCTGGAGTGAGCCCTTTTGTATTGTGTAGAGCGTTTGCTTAGAATGTTTCTGTATTAGACTAAAAAATAAAAACAGAGTGTCTGTCACAAGGATTTAGGAGAAAATAGAAGCGTTAGCCCCAAGAATCCAACCTGCATCTGGAGAAAAAGTGGCATCTCCAGAGCCTTCTAGCTTCTCTCCTCCTCTGGTCACCTGGGGGCTGTGGAAGTGGGATTTTGGGGGATTCTGTTGAACCCCAACTTGCTTACCTCTTTGATGACTATATTCGTGGTTTCCTTGCAGTATCGTTGAAACAGTTAGATGAGATGATGTGCTGGGCAACCGGGAGGTTACAGACCACCTCGTCACAGCGTTTCCTCTTTTCTCATTGCAGCGTCCTAATGTCCTATGACCATGTGGAACTTACATTCAGTGACATGAGAAATGTGCCCGAGGCCTTCAAAGGGACCAAGAAGGGCACTGTCTACCTTACCCCTTACCGGGTGAGTCGCATGGAGGGAAGGTTGGTCTTGAGGCTTGTTGCTCTTAGAGGGTGACATGGTCTTAGCTCAGCTGGGGCCTCGGGAGTCGGGTGGCTTGTGAACCCTGGGGGATGTTAGTTCCTCCCTGCGCCTGCTCCTTTGTCACATGGTCCTAGATGCTAGAACTTCCAGTGAACTCCTGCCATTTCCAGAGTGGCTGCTGTAAAATCTCTGTGTAATTGCATGCAGCTGCTAGGGTGCACAGCCCTGGAGTTTTATTAATTAAAATTTTATTAATTTGATTTCTGAAGGAGTAGTCTGTCCAGAGTGATTAATGTAGTAAAGAGGATACAGTGGCATGACCACAGCCTCGGACCTGGGCAGAGAGCCCAGCTGAACCCTGCAGAGTGAGAAATGGCCTGGCCTGGAGAGAAATCCTGATGGGTATTCTCAGGGAAGAGTCGGTGCCCCCAGCAGTGTTAGACTTAAAGACGGTTGGGAGAAGAGGAGCATGTCTTCAGTGTTCAGTTACCACGGCTTAGCAGAGAAAGGAGGAATCTCAAAATCCCTCAGTCTCTGGGGATTGAAGTTGACGTTTTCAATCACAGATTGAAGTCCGGGTTCTTGATGTGCACCCAGAGAGCACCCTTGTTCTAGTTTGAGAAGGGCGATAGGTCTAGGAAGTCCCCTTCTCCTGGGATCTGAGTCCCCCCCACCCCCCTCCCTCTCCCACGCTGTTCTGTGGAGCTCAGGATTCCTTTTCAGGAATCCTTCCTTGCCTATCCCTGACCTGGCCGTCCCACTGATGCGGCACATCTGCTACCTCCTCCTCGCCACCTAAATTACAGAGCAGCCTGTCCTTTTCCCATGTGCCGTCTGATCGGCACGTTTTCCTGGTGAATATGGGTATCTGGCCTCCAGCTAGTCTGTGTGTAAGGCTCTCCAGAGTGTCTGGTGCTGTGCTCCAGTGCTGCTGTCCCCTGGCAAGGACCACCTGGGCGCTGGGAGCTAACTCGGCACATGCAGGAAGCAGGTGGGAAGTGGTCGCCGCGTGAGCTCTGTTCTGGGTGGAAATGGCCTTCGTCCTCTCTCCTTGTAGGTCATCTTTCTGTCCAAGGGGAGGGATGCCATGCAGTCCTTCATGATGCCGTTCTACCTGATGAAGGACTGTGAGATCAAGCAGCCTGTGTTCGGTGCAAACTACGTCAAGGGAACAGTGAGGGCTGAAGCAGGAGGTGGGTGACGGGAGCTCAGGGATCTGGGTGGGGCTTCAGGAAGGCATTTGGGGGCACCTCCGCTGCTGCCTTGGAGACTTCCCTTTAGGACCCTTATCACCCCAGCCTTGTTCCTTTCCTAGATTTGTATGAACATCTGAGACTAGTGCGTGAGTGGCCAGCCGGGCAGCAGTGGTGGGTTTTTGGTTGTCAAGAGCTGAGCGAAGCTGGCATTAAATTAGGTGGCAGCTCGGATTGCCTTTTCAGTGAGTGAAATCAGCAGATGGTGGCAAACTAAAAACACTTATCACACTCCAGGGGTTGTCTTCAAATTTTAGGTGCAGGAAAGTGAAGTATAAAGTTCTTTGGAGGGACCTTTTTGTCAGAGCCAGGAAGAGAGAGCTGCCCTGCTTTGTGGAGCCCCTTCGCAGTTCCCAGAGACTTCTGCGTCGAGCTCGCCTTCCCCTCCTGACCCAGCCCAGCCTGAGCCTTGCCCTCAGAAAGCTTATAGTGTCCCTTTGGGCCCCCTCAGGATGGGAGGTGTGTGCTGAGGATTCTGTCCCCGTGGAGCTGCCAAGCGTTTTGTGGAAGGTGATGAGAGAGCTCCTTGGTGTTGGTTCTAGAACCAAAACCTGGTGGCCTTAGTACTGATGTATTTATCAGGACGGGGATGGGAGGACAAGCTTGTTCCAGAAAGGAAAAGCCTCTTGTCCAAAGGGTCCAGTAGGCAGAGGCAGGGGCCAGGCCAGCCTGCAGCACTGGGTGGTGTGGGACAGCAGGCCAAAGCCCTCCGAGGGGGTGGGGGGAGCCCCAAGCAAGCTGTGTGTGCTGCAGAGCCAGTCTTTTCCCTGCGCCAGGGCCTCGGCGGCTGGGGAGGCCTGGAGAGGACAAACAGTCCTCTCTTTGGACATAACCTCTTTTCTCCTTCTGAGCTGTTTACTTACGTCCTGCCCTCCTCAGGTGGCTGGGAAGGCTCTGCTTCCTACAGGCTGACCTTTACAGCAGGGGGCGCCATTGAGTTCGGACAGCGAATGCTCCAGGTGGCGTCTCAAGGTAGTAAGACTCTACCGATGAGGGGCCCAGAATCGTTGGATGCGTTGTGGTTTTTTGTTTGTTCAAGTTTGTTTGTTTGTTTTATTTATTTTTTAAGTGCTCACGACAGAAGTCTCAGGGCACTGGGCTGACCAGGCTGGGCAGTCGAGAAGAAAGCCTGTAATTAGCGTCCCATCTGTCCTGTACCTTACAGGCTGGGGTCCCCTGCCTGGAGTTGGTATTTGGCATTTTGACAGAGGCCTTTGGATTAAAGGACGTTTTAATGTGACCTCATAAAAACAAACAAAAAAACCCACAACCATTAAACTTTCTTTTTTTTTTTTTTTTTTTTAAATATGAGTGATGTGTTCAGCAGAAGTCCAAACCTCCTCCCCATCCTCTCCCAGCTCTACTCACCCTGGCCCTGATCCCTCCTTCCCTTCTTGCACCCTTCCACCCTAATCCTTTACCTCCCCTTCCTGGCCTCTGGGCTCTCCCCATCCCGGACCCCTGCCTCATCCCTGACCAAGAGTGTGGAGCGTGGGATGGGGTGGGGTGAGGCCTGTCTGCCATGCACATCCGGGACCCAGCACCCTCCCCTCTGCGGGCGGTGGGGCCGCCCCAGCCTCCCTGGCAGGCCCCGCTCACGTCTCTCTCCCCTTGTGCTTGTAGCCTCCCGAGGTGAAGCCCCCAATGGAGCCTATGGGTACCCTTACATGCCCAGCGGGGCCTATGTCTTTCCCCCACCAGTCGCCAATGGAATGTACCCCTGCCCTCCCGGCTACCCCTATCCACCGCCCCCACCTGGTGAGTGTGTCCTTTGCTGCCTGCCCCTCACCCCACCCGCCCGCCCAGGCCAGGGGGTCGTGGAGGGTCACTTGTTCTTTGACCTGCTTCAGGACTAACAGAAGCTGGCGAGGTCTTGGAGGGTGCCAGCTCCCTGGGAGGCAGCCTTCCCGAGGGCGTGGGGGCCGGGCTGCTCACTGGGTCCCTGTCATTCTCTTGCTGAGCAGAGTTTTATCCGGGCCCCCCCATGATGGACGGGGCCATGGGATACGTGCAGCCCCCACCGCCGCCCTATCCTGGGCCCATGGAACCTCCCGTCAGCGGACCAGATGTCCCTTCCACCCCTGCAGGTAAGGACCTGGGGTTCCCAAGTGGTGGGTGAGCCCCAGGCTTAGGGCCGACCCCAGGAGACCAGAAGAGATATCGTGGAGAGAGCCAGACTCCAGCCCCAACTCTGTCCCTAGAAGTCTGGGTTCCGATGACCAGGAAGGCCCCTCCTCTCAGATACCTCAGCTTTCTCCCCTGCAGAGCAGATGCTGCGCCCTCCCAGGGTCATGGTGAGGATTAGATGAGGGAAGGACAGTAAAGGGATTGGAGAGGACGGGACCAGGCCCTGGTGAGCGTGCCTCAGTTCTAAGTACCCTTAATGGCTGGAATGGGGTCCCTCGTGCCCACTGCCCTGAGCAAGGGGGCGGGGGTCAGGGCTGAGGCAACTCAGGGGAAGCTGGAAGAGGAGCGCTGGGCTCATCTTGGGCTCACCGTGCTGGCTGTGTTTGCCCTCATGCAGCTGAAGCCAAGGCCGCCGAAGCCGCTGCCAGTGCCTACTACAACCCAGGCAACCCCCACAACGTCTACATGCCCGCAGTGAGTGTGCAGCTGGGCTCCAGGAGGGACGGGGCCGGAGAGCTCGTCTCCATTCCCCCCCTCTAACGTGCTCTTTCTTCTGTCCTCTAGAGCCAGCCGCCACCACCACCCCCGTACTACCCTCCGGAAGACAAGAAGACCCAGTAGAGCCCTCCCTGCCTCCTGCCACCCATCCTTCCTCCCTGCCGCTCTCCGTGGGGCTGAGACTGGCCTGGGGGAGGCGCTGGGAGGGCTTTGATCTTCCTCCCCAGCTGATGATAAAAACACTTACCAGGAAGAAGCGTCCGAGGAAGGGAGGGCCCTGTCTCTGGAGAGTCCCCCCCAGCTCCCCGCCTGAGCTCGTCCACAACGCTGCTCAGCCAGGCTTCCCATTTGCCGCCTCCAGGGCTCCCCTTGGGAGCCTGGTGTGCCCCTTGTTCCCGTTTCACTCGTGGCTTCTCCCCACGGAGGGCCTCTCTGACCACCTCCTCCACCCCAGGCCAGTCTCTCGTGTCGGTAACCGCTTTGTCCTCAGCTGCCACTAACCCCGTGAGTGTGACCAGACCAGCCGTGTCTTCCAGGCCCGGAAGGAGGCCTTGGCCTGCCCCGGAGGGCCCCTGCCAGGCCACCCCCACATTCCGCCCTCTGGTCTGTCTCAAGCCTCCAGAGGCCACATTCCGCTCCAGCCCAGACTCCAGCCCTGTCACCCTTGCCTGCCCGGGGTCAGTCTGTGGCCACTCTGTGTGAGCCTGAGGGCTCTGACCTGAGCCTCTGGGGTTGGGTGGTCGCAGGGCCAGGTTGCTGCGGCCAGGGAGGAGGCCCCTGTGCTTCCCTGCTGGTGTTTCCACAGTTGGTTTTGCTCTGCCTTTTCTCGTCTCTTCCCGCTAGAGGGGCTTCTCAGCCTGGAACTGGACAATGCATGTCCACCCCGTCACGCCGTTGGGGCTGCTGGGTGGGCTGGGGAGAAGTGCCCTGAGCCCTGGCCATGTGTGCTGCCTGTGACCCCCGACCCCAGCCTGCCCTCTGCCCCTCAGCTTCCTGCCTGGTTGGCTGGATGCCCCCTGGATGCACTAAAATTTGCTCATTTGCTCCTGGATTGGCCATGACGTGAGGAGATGGCTATTTAAAGAGAACGCCCTATTTATTTGAAAAAACTCCAGTTAATATATTGATGTGAAATAAATCCTGTTTGCATCATGATTTGTTTGCTGAAGACGTGAAGTAAAAACAAAATAACTGGATCCTTTTGTCTCTGGTGACTGGGGTGCACTCACTGGGAGGAGAGAGGGGGGTCCCCAGGAGTCTTTGGGAGGCTGTGCCCCCTCCCCATGTGGGAGCTCCTTGGTTTTGGAGCCCCTGGATCCCCACACAGCCAGGGCCTCCCCTCTCCGCCCTCTCCTATTCCCATGGCTGCTCAGCGACTCTCCCACCCACACGGTCACCTGGGGCCTGGTGGGAATGGGGGCCACAGCCCAGAAACTGCCCTGGGTGGGAGGATGCTGGGGGCCAGGCCTGGGCTGGGATGTTCTTCCCCAGGCTCCTGCTGCGGGCCCAGTCCCCCCGACTCGCACAGAGCTGCAGGCCTGGGCCCGGGCTCAGGCCAGGGGTTGTCTCAGGGAGGTGGTGGCTCATGCCGTCCGAAGCCGGTCAAGACTTGCCAGGGACACCTTGAGGCCCGGCCTGGCTGGAGCTCTGCGGTGTGTCCCTGGGCGGTACCTCGCGTCACCCTCCTGGGAGCCACGGGGCCAGGGTCGGGTACGAGGGTGGCCAGGGGGTCGGCTGGCCATAAGCCTGGGAAGGCCTGGCACTGAAGGCTCATTTTCCAGACCCTCCTGGTACAGTGGGGCCTGTCCTGCCCCTTCCTCTTGGCTGGCCCTACACAGAAGCACATGGGGCTTTGGCTGAGTCCTCCAAGGGTGTTTGAAGGGAGCCCCCCTGCCCTCCCGGACCATCATGGTGGGGGCAGGGGCCGTGGGGCTGTCCCTGCCGGCCCAGCTCAGCCTGTCACCGCAGTGGAATGTCACCCGTGGGGCGGAGCCGGCCGAGCCTGACTTTGCTGCCAATGGGGGAGACGCCTCTCGGGCGCCCCCTTCTGTGTCCCGCCTCACCCCACCCACGGGGCACCTTTGGGGGAGGCACAGGCCAGACCCCTTAGCGCCCGGCTGCCCGGGGCAGCACCCAGGATGGGGCAGAGGCGCTGCCCGGCCCACCCCGACGCCCCCTACTGGGGGGTGCCAGACCCACCCCAGGGCGCTGGTGGGAGGCGGGGCAGGCCCAGCACCGCCTCCTGCTCCACTCCTGCCTCCAGCCTGGGAGGATCCCAGGATCCTGGGAGGAGCAGGTGCGGGGCCTGGGAGACAGGCTCCCCAGCGAAGCCCTGACCCCTCCGCCCACCCCCACGCCC
This sequence comes from Choloepus didactylus, assembly GCF_015220235.1. NCBI lineage: Eukaryota > Metazoa > Chordata > Mammalia > Pilosa > Megalonychidae > Choloepus > Choloepus didactylus. The sequence continues at coordinate 70,182,685 of NC_051324.1, read as the reverse complement.
TCCCCAACCCCCGCCCGCCCGCCCTCCATGGGCAGAGGGTGGCAGCCCAGGGGCTCTTTGCATAATCCTGTGGCTTCACCGTCTTCCCCCAGCGGCAGCGGGGACAGCAAAGGGGAAGGGCCGAGCCGGCCACCATGGCGACACCCCTGTCCCACACTCAGCGGCGCCCTCCCTTCTTGCGCCAAGCCATCAAGATAAGGCCCCGCAGGGTCAGAGAACTGCAGGATCCCCTGCCCCAAACAGCTGCGGAGGTAGGAGTGACCTCACGGGGAGGAGAGCTGGCCTGGGTGGGGCTCTGTGGTCTCGGGGTGCGGTCTGGGCTGAGGATGAAGTCCTGGTCTGAGGTCCCCCTCCCCTGCCGACCCTAGGCCCTGGGCAGAGCCTCCAGGTCAGCACAGTGGGGTCTGCTGTGTGTTCTCCGGGTGGCCCCGGCTCTCAGGGCCAGGGTCTGAGCCTCTCGGACCCCCTTCCCCCGCTGGGGCCGACAGCCCCCCATCCCCCCTGCACCCGCACCTGCACCTGCACAGGTGCTGGCCTAGTCGGTGGAGGCTCTCCTTGCTGTGTGTGTGTTGCGGGGGGCTGCCCGAGACCAGCTGAGCAGCCCCCTGGCCTGCCCAGCACCCACCCAGGCTCCCACCTCCGCTGCTGGGCCTCACTTCCGCCGCCGGGGCCGCCCGATAAGCAGAGCTGTTTCCTCTGGGGAAGGAAGGGAGGTGGGGGCACGGGTGCGGAGAGCTGGCGCTGGGCAGCCAAGACCCGATGGACCCCAGCCACGGCACCCCAGGGGACGAGGAAGGCAGCCCGGGGGCTGGACCCCCAGGAGGCCTGCTGTGGGAGCAGGTGCAGGACACTGCGGGGAGCGGGCAGCAGGGTGCTGGGGCTCCCGTGGCATAGCCTGGGCCTGGCCTCCTGGGACACCTGGTCTTTTCACCTTGCTCCCCAGATCGAGCCTCCGTCCCACCACTTCTCCCCTGAGGAGGTAAGAGATGGAGTGGGGGTGGACGATGGAGGTGCTGGGGGGCAGCCCTACATCCTCCTGGATGACTCCACCCCCCACTGCTGGCTAGGGCAGCTAAAGGGGTAGGGGAGACAGGGACTTCTGGGTCTCGTGTCCTGCCACACACAGGCAGGTGCCTTATCCTCACTCTAGGAATGAGGCGCAGGTGTCAGGAAGGCAGGTGGGCGACTGGGTGGGGTTCCTGAGCCCGCAGAGTCTCCCAAGGTGACCCTGCTGTCTCACAGCGGGCCCTGCTCTACGAGGAAGCCATCTACACCATCCTGCACCGTCTGGGCCGGCCTGAGCCCGGCCACGTGACCGAGGCCTCTGAACTGCTGCTCTACCTGCGGGAGGTGAGCCCAGCTGCCCCCAGGAGCCCAGCCTGGCCTGCTCTGGCCCCCCAGGCCCCCCACACTGCTACCCACATCTCCTCCCCCTCAGGCCTTCCACCTGGAGCCTGAGGAGCACCAGCAGATGCTGCAGCGGGTCCAGGAGCTTGAGGTAGCCAGGTCTGGGGCCACCCTGGATGAGGGGGAGGCCAGTTGGGAGGGGCCGAGTGCACTGTGGGCCTCAGGGGACCCCACCCCTCTCTCCAGAAACCCATCTTCTGCCTGAAGGCAACAGTGAAACAGGCCAAGGGCATCCTGGGCAAGGATGTCAGTGGTGAGTAGGGGGAGGTGCCTTCCGGGCTCCTTCCTCTCCCCATCTCGGTTGTCCCAGAACCCTCTGCGGGGAGCCCCCTTCTCCCAAGCGGCCCCCAGGGCTGGCCTCAGCACCGTAGCCCCCAGCCCCTGGAATCTGGCCAGGGGAGGCACAGCTGGGGTAGGGGTGGCGAGGGAAGCCCCCCGGTGAGCCCAGCTGACACCCAGGCCGGCCCGGGCCCTCCTTCCCAGGGTTCAGTGACCCCTACTGCCTGCTGGGCATCGAGCAGGGGGTGGGCGTGCCCGGGGGCAGCCCGGGGGCGCGGCGCCGGCAGAAGGCCGTGGTGAAGCACACCATCCCCGAGGAGCAGACCCACCGCACCCGGGTTGTCACCCAGACCCTCAACCCCGTCTGGGATGAGACCTTCATCCTGTACGTGTCCTGCAGACCCCCTGCTGGGGCTGTGCTGGGGGGAGAGTCCTGGCCAGGCTGGGCAAGGACTGGGGTGGAGCTTGACACAGACAGAGACAGACAGTTGGCCAGCCAGCCAGGACGGACTAAAGACACAACTGGTCCGTGTGCTGACGGAGCAGGGAGGGCAGCTGGGGGTCCTGGGAGGTGCCCTGAGCCTCGGCTTCAAGAGGCAGGTGTTGGGCTAAGACTCATCAGTGGGTGATATTGGGGATGGGAGCAGTTTGGGGGGACAGGCTCAGGGCTGGGGAGCCTGTGGCCTGTTCAGGCCCTCAACCATGCCCTGTTGTCCCTACAGGGAGTTCAAGGACATAAGCAGTGCGAGCTTTCATCTGGACATGTGGTGAGTGACACCCCCCTGTCCCCCCAGGACAGGGAAGAGAAGAGGTGCTGGGAGGAGGTAGCAGAACCCCCTCCCCAAGGGGCCGTGGGCTCTGCCTCCTGCTCAAACCTCTGCCCCGCCAGGGACATGGACACGGTGGAGTCTGTCCGACAGAAGCTGGGGGAGCTGACGGACCTGCACGGGCTGCGGAGGTGAGCAGGGCGGGGTCCCCGGGAGAAGGGGGGAGCGGCGGGGATCCCTCTGTCCCATCCCCACACCCACGCAGGGGATGCAGGCTGCTCGCTCTGGCGGGGCCCAGGGGACTGCAGGTGGGGGACAGTCCCCAGCCTGATCCCGCTGGGCGCGTGGCCCCCTCCCTCCCGGGGCCCTTCCCTGAACAGGATCCTGAAGGAGGTCCGGAAGGACAAGGGCCAGGACGACTTTCTGGGGAACGTGGTTCTGAGGCTGCAGGTGAGTGGGGTGGGTAAGGGCCCCTGGAGAGAGGTGGTGGGTGAGGGTTCTGGGCAGGGGTCCCTAATCTGCACCAAGCGGAGCCTGGGGGCTGCCTCCCCTGGCCCCGACCCCCGGCGAGGTTCGTGACACCCGTGGACGTGGGCCCCTTGGCAGGACCTGCGCTGCCAGGAAGACCAGTGGTACCCGCTGGAGCCCTGCACTGAGACCTACCCCGACCGCGGCCAGTGCCACCTGCAGTTCCAGCTCATCCACAAGCGGGTGGGTCTGGGCCCGGGCCGGGGGCCTCCGCCCGCTCCCTCAGTGGCCTGGCTGGGCTAGGGAGGGGTGCATCCTCCCCACTCACGGCCGCCCGGCCCCATTGCAGAGGGCCACCACAGCCAGCCGCTCGCAGCCCAGCTACACGGTGCACCTCCACCTTCTGCAGCAGCTCATGTCACACGAGGTCACCCAGCACCAGGTACTGCCCTCCCGGGCTGGCGGGGCCAGGGCCCCCCTGGCAGGCCCTCACACCCCTCCACCGCTCCCCTTAGACAGGTAGCACGTCCTGGGATGGGTCATTGAGTCCTCAGGCCACCACCGTCCTCTTCCTCCACGCCACGCAGAAGGACCTGTCCGACTTTCACCGGTCCATGGCGTGAGTGCCCAGCTCCTTCCGGAACATGTGGGAGGGCTGTCTGTGCAGCTGCCACCCTCTCCCTCCCCACCTGCCCCCCTTGGGGACCAGCAGCTGGCAGCCCAGGGTCTAACCCTCGGGAAGGTTCTGTTTGGTTCAAACTGTGTGTTTTAAATTTTGAGTGCATTGCCAACTTATAAAAATCCAGATTTCTGGTTTCCTGTGAAACAGTAACGCTGGAACTGCAGGGCCTTCCTTCCGCAGAGCAGCCGTTGGCCAAGGCAGAGTGGTGCATGTCCCCAGCCCATCATGGCGGCTGATGGGCCACTTTGCCTCCTTACACCCCCTGCCTGTCCTGGCATCTGAGTTTGCCCCCCTTCCCAGGGCCAGTTTCCCAGGGCCTCAACTTCACGTTAGCAAATCCATGCACCCATGCTAACACATCGGTGCTGAGGGTTTGGCCGGCCCCAGCACTACGTTAGGTCCCGGGAACGACAGGAAGGGGCCCCTGGGGTTAACAGCCAGCCCCCTGCACATGAGAAGAGTGGGAAGGGGGGCATCCAGGGTCCTGGACTGGAGGAGGGGCGAGAGTAGAGTGTTGCCCTGAGCTGGGCTGGGACCCGGCTGTGGATGGGAGCTGGAAGGGAAGGAGGCCGGAGGATGGTCCGGGGTCTCCAGGTAGGATGGTGGAGTGGAGGTGAGGCGGGAGAGCGGAGCAGACATGGGCCGTGCATCTGGGTCCTGATGGGGGCTTCTGCTCGTCCCTGGATTGCTCCCCAACCCCACCCCCTCAATCCCCACCCAAATGCCAAGTCTCAGCTCCGTTGTCACCTCTGTGAAGTCTTCTGGAACTATCTAAAGGGACGCCCCAGCTGATTTTTGCCATGTGTGCATGAAGGCTCAAGTCCCCAAGTCTTCCTCTTCCAACAAGAAATCCTGGATTTTTTAAATGACAAGTATCCTAATTTAAAGGATGGGTAGTTAATTTACATTTTTGAAAAACACCTGGTGGGAGCCAAAAAAAAAAGAAATATTCCTGGGGGTCACCTTTGGCCACCGGTTTGCAGCCTCTGCCAGTTGAGGGGGACCCACGGAAGGCTTTGGAGCTGTGGGAGGCTCCGACCAGAGGCTCGAGGCCCGGGGTGAGCAGTGGGAAGTGTGGGCTCCCCCCGGGGCCCCTCAGGACCCTCCTGTCTGCTGCAGGCAGTGGTTGGCCTACAGCCGCCTCTACCAGAATCTCGAGTTCCCCAGCAGCTGCCTGCTGCACGCCATCACCAGCATCGAGTACCAGTGGATCCAGGGCCGGCTCAAGGCAGAGCAGGTGTGCAAGGGGTGGGGTGGGGGTGGAGGGGCAGGCAGGGTGAGGGTGGGCGAGGAGCCTACGGGGGCCCCGGAGACCCGTCAAGCAGCTCCCGCCTGGGGCACCTCCGGGTTCTGCAGATGGAGGAGCTGGCCGCCTCGTTCAGCTCCCTGCTGGCCTATGGCCTCTCCCTCATCCGGAAGTTCCGGTCCGTCTTCCCCCTCTCTGTGCCCGACTCCCCGGCCCGGCTGCAGGCTCTGCTCAGGTCAGGGGCTTCCCTGCTCCTTCCTCGGTGGAGTCAGGGAAGAGGGAGGAGGTGTGGGGCATCCCCAGGGTGGGAGAGGGCATTGTGGATGCAGCCCTCTCTCGCAGGGTGCTGGCACAGATGTGCAAGATGAAGGCCTTTGGAGAGCTGTGCCCCAGCAGCCAACCACTGCCCCGCCTGGTGACAGAGGCCCTGAGGGTAGGGTGTCCGCCCCGGGGCTGGGCAGGGTGTGTGCCAGGGCCTAGCCACCCCTGCCTGCTCACTGCCTCTTTGCCGATAGACTGGCACCGTCGAATGGTTCCACGTGAAGCAGCAGCACCACCAGCCCATGGTGCAGGTGAGGGCTGGGGGGGGCTGTGTGTGGGGGGGGTGGGGGGTGCCTGTCCCTCGCGGCCCTGTTCAGCCCACCTCCGTCCCTGCCAGGGCCTGCTGGAGGCGGGAAAGGCCTTGCTGAACCTGGTTCAGGACGTCATCGGCGACCTGCGTCAGTGCCAGCTCACGTGGGGCAAGATCTTCCACAAGTGAGTGAGCGGCCGGAGGGGCAGGGCCCAGAACTGGGCCCAGAGAGACGTGGGGTTGTGGCCACCGGGTCATCTCTGCTGCCTTCCCTCCAGTGTCCTCAAGATCGACCTCTTCTCCACGGCCTTTCTGGAGCTGCAGTGGCTGGTGAGACCCTCCTCACCCCTCGTTCCTCCGGCTCTGCCCTCCGTCCTGGCTCTGGACACACCCTCCCCGCACACCATGCTTCTCCTTCCAGGTGGCCAAGCGAGTGCAGGACCACGTGGTGGCGGTGGAGTGCCCCATGTCCCTGGAGATGGGCGAGAGTCTCTTCCAGCTTTATGTCAGTCTCAAGGAGCTCTGCCTGCTGGGCCCTGTCCCCTCTGAGAGGTGGGATCCAGGATGCAGGGCTGCTGAGGAGGGGAAGGGCCAGGGCCCAGTCTGAGCCTCCCCCAGGCTGAGTCCCAGCTCTCCCCAGGGACGGAGTCCTGGCCCTGGACGGCTTCCACCGCTGGTTCCAGCCGGCCATCCCCTCCTGGCTACAGAAAACCTACAGCGTGGCCCTGGCCCGCGTGCAGCGGGCTGTGCAGATGGACAAGGTGGGGGCGGGGCCTGGTGGGGGCGGGGCCTGGAGCAGGGGCGGGGCTGAGCACGGAGTCCCGAGGACAGAGTCTTGAGGACAGAGCTGGGGCTTGGGGCTCTGCCCAGTCCTCGGGGGCCTGGTGGAAGCAGGAAGCCTGCTCTGAACACACCCTCTGGTTGCTCTTGAGGTCAGTTGTCTGCAAAACGCTGCCTCCTCAAATCCTTGGCTTCCCTTTACAGACCAGTCCTGCAGCCTGGGGTCAAGGTGTGGGGTCTGGGCAGAACCTTGGAAGTCCCTTTTGTAGCCCCCAGCCCAGCTCTCTGAAGTCTTGCTGAAGGAAGGAGGGCAGGGGTGGATGTGGCTGGGCCCTGAGCCCTCCTTTCCACGCACCCCTCCAGCTGGTGCCCCTGGGGGAGCTGACCAAGCATAGCACCTCGGCCGTAGATCTGTCCACCTGCTTCGCCCAGATTAGCCACACGGCCCGGCAGCTGGACTGGCCTGACGTGGAGGAGGCCTTCATGATCACCGTCAAGTTCGTGGAGGTGCGGCATCTCCTATCGTGTCCTCCAGTCCTCCCCCAGGACACCCCTGCTACCACCCACCGTGGTTCTCCCCAGGGCTCACCCTAGCAGCCTCCAAAGGCCCATGTCCCAAATCCCCCAAGTTTCTGGGGTTCCTGCACCTCCCGACCTCTGCCCCTCCCAGGCTCCCCCGCTACTGACTCTCCCCCCGTTCCACTCCACCCCAGGACACCTGTCGGCTGGCCCTGGTGTACTGCAGCCTCATCAAGGCCCGAGCCCGCGAGCTCTCTGCAGGCCAGAAGGACCAGGGCCAGGCAGCCAACATGGTGAGGGCTGGAGCTGGGGGCCAGGGGCCCAGCCTGGTGGCTTTGGTGCCTGCCCACCGGGCACTGCATGCATCCCTCTGTCCTCGCCTGTCCCCAGCTGTGCGTGGTGGTGAACGACATGGAGCAGCTGCGGCTGGTCATCGGCAAGCTTCCCACCCAGCTGGCATGGGAGGCGCTGGAGCAGCGCGTGGGAACCATGCTCGAGCAGGGGCAGCTGCAGAACACGCTGCACGCCCAGCTGCAGGGCGCGCTGGCCGGGCTGGGCCACGAGATCCGCACGGGCGTCCGCACCCTGGCGGAGCAGGTACCTTGTCCCACCCTGCTGGGCCCCCCACCCTGCCCCAGCCTCGGCCTCAAGCCTGGCCCCACACAAGACCGAGGCTGACGGCCAACCCCCACCCCTTCTTAAACCTGAACTTGAGCCCCCAGCCCGACCCCTCTTGACCCACCACCCGGGTTGTGTCCCCAGCTGGAGGTGGGCATTGCCAAGCACATCCAGAAACTCGTGGGCGTGAGGGAGTCCGTCCTGCCGGAGGATGTGAGTGAGCCTTGCCGCCTGCTGGCCTTGCCCTGCCAGTTCACTGGGTCTGGGGTGGTGAAGGGGCTGAAGGCCCTGGGGTGTCAGAGGTGAACCCACAGACCTGGGCGAGGCACGTTCCCTCCCTGGGCCTCAGTTTCCTCTTAGGGTGCTGGAGGGGACTGGGGGCTGGGTCACTCCATGGGGTGCTGGTCAGTTGCCTGAGGTGTCTTGCCCTGGGGGCTGCAGTGGGGGTCGGTGAGGGGCTTGGGCTTTACGGCCAAACAGCCTTCAGCATGTCCCTCTCGGCTGGCCTTGATCTTCTCATCTGTGAATGGGCGTAACAATGCACACTTCTGGTTGCTTGAAGGAAGGTGATTCATTAATTCACCGACTAATTATGAAGAACCTAATCTACTCCAGGCATTGATTTAGACACTGGGGAAGTATCAGTGAGCAACAGAACAAAAATCCCTGCCTTCCTAGAGCTTATGTTCTAGTAGGGGAGGGAGCCGTGAGGATGTCACCGGGGAGAGCATCCAGACAGAGGGGACAGCAGGGCCAGAGGCCCCAAGGCAGTGTGCCTTCCGTGGCAGGTTCAAGGACGATAGAGGAGGCCAGCGTTGCCAGAGCAGACTGAACAGCGGGGCAGAGGAGGGCGGGGAGGGGGTGGAGGCCAGGGCGTCCGACATTCCGAATGATGCCCACGGACGCTCCCGGCCCTGTGTCCCTGGGACTCAAGAAGGTGGTGACTTCCAGGTGATCAGGGCCAGGGAATGGGGGTGGGACCCGAAAGGGCCAGCACCAGACAAGCCCCCTGCCCCCCTTCCCAGGCCATTCTGCCCCTGATGAAGTTCTTGGAGGTGGAGCTTTGCTACATGAACACCAACCTGGTGCAGGAGAACTTCAGCAGGTCTGCAGTAGCCACCACCTCGCCATCCTGCACCCCTTCCCAGGCCCCTATTCTCGGGCAGGGAATCCCTTATGCAATCTCCCTATAGAGGGTGGAACCAGCCTCTGCTCAAATACTCCCAGGGACGGGGAGCTCACTACCTCACAGATCTTCCCCTTTCAAGGCCGCCCAACTGAGTATTAGCTGAGTATGGTTTGGACATTGGGGGGACAAGGCCCCCACCCCAGCTTTGTTTGCTTGCTGGGGTTTGGTAAGTGAGAAGGAGTCTTCATTTAGGCTGAGACATGTTGGATAGGACAGACCCTGTGTGTCCCCTGCTTGTCCTCCTTCCCCCAGGAGACCAGCCCTCCCTCCCTCCCTCCACTGCATGCCAGTCCTGGCCTCTGCCTCACCTGTGAACAGGTGGAGGTGGAGGTGGCAGGAGGTGGAGAGATGCTAGGGGTGGGCCTGGGTCCCGTGGAGCCTCATCTTTCTCCAAAGCATCTCTGCTTCCTCCTCCGTCTTCCCGTCCTGTGTCCGGCTGTCCCTGTGTGCCTCGCCCCAGCCTTCTGACCCTGCTCTGGACCCACACGCTCACGGTGCTGGCGGAGGTGGCTGCCTCCCAGCGGAGCTCCCCGCTGGCCTCTAGCAGGCTGAGAACCGCCCTGCAGGTAATCATATCTGCGCCAGCAGTGGGTGGTAACTGTGGTGGGAGGGGCCTGGGGTCACCTCCGCCATCTCGCCCCCTAGAACCTGGAGATCTGCTTCCATGCGGAGGGCTGTGGTCTGCCACCCGAGGCCCTGCACACCGCCACCTTCCAGGTAGGGGCCTTTTGGTGAGCTGGGGGCTGTGGGGGTGGTGGGAAACTGCTCTTTCCGGCTCACCTGTGCCCAGGGCCTGGGTACATAATCTGCAGGGCCCAGTGCCAAGGAAAATGTGGGGCTCCTTGTTAAAAACTGAATTTCGAGATGGCAATGGCTGTGTATTACACCTAGCGCAGGGGCCTTCTGAGCCCCGAGGTCTGGCTGGCTGCCTGGGCATTCCTGGGGCGGCATCCACCTGCCAGTGGTCCTGTAATGCCCAGGACCAAATCGATGTCTCCTCCCCTGGCTGGGAGCTCCTGAAGGGCAGGATGGGGCTGCGGTTAAGTAGGCCGGTGCCCGCGAATTCTCGGATGCGCCCTGTTCCCAGGCTCTGCAGAGGGACCTGTTGCTGCAGGCGGCCTCCAGCCGGGAGCTCATCCAGCAGTACTTCTGCAGCCGCGTCCGGCAGCAGGTGAGGCCGCCCTCCCCGCTGCACCCTGCGCTGGAGCCCTAGCCTTGCCGCCCGTTGCCGTGACCCTGAGCAGACACTGCCCATGCCTCCCATCCCCCCAAGGCGGAAACCACCTCTGAGGGGCTCGGGGCAGTCACGGTCAAGGCCTCCTACCGCGCCTCCGAGCAGAAGCTGCGTGTGGAGCTGCTCAGCGCCTCTAATCTGCTGCCCCTGGACTCCAATGGTGAGTGGGGGCTGCCAAGCGGCCACCTCACCCTGGCCCACCGGTCCCAGAGCCCACCCTGCCCCCACACCCCCGGAGGCCTCTGCTCACCCGGCCGGTGCCCCGGGTGCAATTCCTCCAATCACCAGGAGGGGTTAGGGCTGCGGAGCGCTGCACAGCTGCAGGGGTGGGGGCTGCGCCCCTGCTGGATGCCCTCGTCCACACCTCCCTGGGCCCTTGCAGGCACCAGCGACCCCTTTGTCCAGCTGACCTTGGAGCCCAGGCACGTGTTCCCCGAGCTGGCCCCTCGCGAGACCCAGAAGCACAAGAAGGACCTTCACCCGCTCTTTGATGAGACCTTTGAATTGTGAGTGGGTGGTCCCCACACTCAGTGCTCCCACTCATCTTCCCACCCCTCCCCTGGCTTCCCCGGCCCTGGCCCTGCTGGGAGGATGGCCACATTTGGGCCCCAGGGAAGGGGCATCGGGGGACAGGGGGTTGCTCTCCAGGAGCCAGGCAGAACCCACTGCAGGGTGGGGGGAGCCCCAGCGCTGAGGTCAGAGCAGGTGTCCCACGGGCCAGGCTGGGGGCTGGCTTTGCATTCCTAACCCCCACCTGTCCTGGCCTGTCCTGAAGAATGAGGCAGTGAGCCCACGGGTCAGGAGGGGGGTGGCGGCGGCAGCGTGCAGGGTGGGCAGCTGAGCTCGACTCTGCCCCCACTGCAGCCTGGTGCCCGCCGAGCCGTGCCAGACGGAGGGGGCATGCCTTCTGCTCACTGTGCTGGACCACGACAGGCTGGGGACCGACGACCTGGAGGGGGAGGCCTTCCTGCCACTGCGCTCAGTGCCAGGTTTGCCTGGCAGCGAGGAGCTGGGTGAGGTGCCGCAGACGCGCCTGCCCCTCACCTACCCTGCACCCAACGGTAGGCCTGAGCCCCGGGGACAAGGCCAGAGGCCGCCGGGCTGGAGTGGGGGGCTGGCCCAGCACAGGGCATGCAGGGTGAGAGGTCTGTGGGGTCAGAAAATGCCTCTTGAAGCTGGAAGCCAGTGGAATGGATGCAATGGTTTGTGCAGCTGAGGACTCAGACGGATCCCTTGGTCTTGTCGAGACCAGTGAACCTGAAGCTTGGCAGTGTGACCTTCCCAGGGGCCTAGGCTTAGTAACAGTGATAGTTTGTGGTTTTGTACACTCGTGACGGGCCAGTTCTAAGCACTGTACATTCGTTAACTCAATTCTCGCAACAACAGGTATTATTCCTATTTTACAGATGAGTAAACTGAGGCACAGGGAGGTTAACTAGCTGGCCTAGGGTCTGATGTGAAATTGTAATAGTCACGACCTCAGGCGTGTGCCAGCCTCTCGGGCTGCGATGGGCTCTGGTGAACGGGGCTAGTGCTCTGTCGTGCCAGAAGTGGCTGTTCCCAGGCTCGTCCGGCAGGCATGCCCAGTCAGCTTGGCCGGGGTGGGTCAGCTGGGGGACGGGGCAGTGTTTGACCCCCCACCCCCACTCCAGCTCTGCCCCTTCCCTGAGTCTGACTCCCATCCCCTGTCTTCACAGGGGACCCGATCCTGCAGCTGCTGGAGAGCCGGAAGGGAGACCGCGAGGCCCAGGGGTTTGTGCGGCTGCGGCGGCAGCGCGCCAAGCAAGCCTCTCAGCACGCCCTGCAGCCAGGGCGGTAGCAGTGGAGGCTGGGAGCGGGGTCCCCGGGCGCGAGGGCTTTCCTGTCAGGGTGGGTGGGACCCTCCCCACCACAGCACAGCCCTCCAGCCCAACCTAATGCCCAGGAAGGGTCCTGCGAGTCTGGGGAGCTCCAGCTTATGGGGCCTGTGGTGATAGGTGCACCTTGAGTGATATCTATATCCCCGCCTCTGCCTCAAGCCCTGGCCTGGGCCTTCTCTGCCGAAAGCCAGCCCCCGGGCAGGGGAGCACCTGTCGGCCTCTCCTGCCCCATTCCCATTCTCCCTTTTGGAGAAGGTGCTCTGGCAAGCAGGTTTTGGGGCCCTCTGTCTCTCCTCCTGCCTGTTCCTGCTGCTGGGGTGGGGCAAGCACCCCTGGTCCTGTTCCTCCACACCCACCCAGGCTTGCTGGAACCAGGGCTGTGGGCACAGGGCCTCCTGGGTGGGGGACACGGTCAAGGCTGCAGCTGCCCTTGGTGGGGGGGAGTCCAGTCCCCTTCCGAGGGGACTGCCAGCACCCAGGGGAGGAGCAAAGAGCCCGAAGTCTAAAGGGGTGAGAGCTGCCAGGCATGGGGCTGGCATGAGGCAGAAAGCAGGAGGCGAGCTTGGCCAGCTGTATCTGCCAGGACACTTCCTCCCTGGGACGACAGCACCCACTGCCCATAAGTTTTAGTAAAAATAATAAAAAATAAAAACCCACTGTTCTCTTAGAAAATGAACTGTTGGCCTGCAGTGGGGCCCAGAAGGCCATGGTCAGACCATGCAAGCCCCTGTCCAGGCCTCAGAAGAAGACGAGCTGCCCCCACCTGGGGGCCCGGCCCATCCTCACTCCCCCATGTCACAGAGCAGGGAGGTGGGGGTGGGGGGTGACTGAGGCAGGGACGGGGGCAATTGGCATCCTCTGGCCACAGCTTTACCAGGCAGACACGTCATGGGGAGGCACCAGGAGCTGGGCCCACCCCGCAGGGTCAAGGCTGAGGGCCCGCTCTTGCTAGCAGGGCTGAACTGGGTGTCAGCCCTGCCAGGAGAGGTGGCCCCTGCACACTGGCCAGAGCCTGAGCCCCAGGTCTGTCACTTAGCCATGACCCTGTTAACCTGGCTCAGCCTGCACAAGCTCCTCTCCAGGGCCCCTCAGCCTGAAAACTCTGGGACCCTGACACGGGAGGAGCCCACGGGGTGTGTCCTTCTCACACCCAGTCAGCCCAGCTGAGCACAGGGGGAGGGGGGCGGAAATGGTTTTTACTGGGCTAGGACTCATCCCTCAGGGGCAGGGCGTGATGAGGGGGTGTCACTCTGATGGAAGGGCTGTTGGTTACCATCCCCTGAGAAGCAATTAGGGGGGCTGCTGCTTTCTGGGACACATTAACATTAAGTAGTAAACCAGCCACAGCTAAAAATCACAGCCCAGAAAAGAAGTCATTGGGTCTGGGAGGTCTGTGTCCTGGAGTGAGGGTCCCCACGTCTCCAGGCCCACCCAGCCCAGCCCAGGTCCAGCTCTGTCTGGGCTCCATCCAGGGCTCTGGAGGGCTCCAGGGCAGGCTGGGGAGGAAGCTGGGCTGGGCCGCATGTGGCTCAGAGGCCCTCACTTGGGGCCCTGCTCTCCCTCACCACCAGATACACACCCCCACTGCCAAGTTCATATTTTATTTCCAATAGGTTTGGAGCTTTTGTTGATTTTTGCATTTTTGTAAAAAAAAAAAAAAAAAAAGAGAGAGAGAAAGTTTCCACTTAATTCATTGAAAGCCCTTTCGTGCTGAGCCCAAGGAGGGGCCTGGGCCAGGGCTGGACCCTTCACGCCCTCTTGCTTCTGACCCAGACACCCAGCGCTGGGAGCGGGGTCGCCCCCTCTGCCCGCTCTGCCCTCCCTCCCCCGCTGTATCTCTGTACAGAACAATGCTGGAAATGGAAGCTAAGACACAATATACGTCAGACAGGCACACACACACGCTCACAGGCGTCCACCCCAGGATGGGCGGGACGCCAGCTGCACTCAGAGAGCACCAAGGAATGCCACGGAGCCCCTCCTGGCGAGGGGGGCAGGGCCTGGGCCCCTCCCTTGGTCCTCACAGTCACAGCCCCTTCCCCCCAATTGCCCTGCTAGCTGCCAGGGGGAGGAGGCAGATAGCAGGTGGAGGGCCCTGCCAGGGAGGAGAGGGGGGACAACTGAGGACAGCAGGGGTCGCAGAGTCTGGTAGGTGGCTGTGGGGCCAGGGAGGCTGTTCTGGGGGTGCAGGCAGGGAACTGAGGTGGACATCAGAGCTCAGGAACCCAGGTACCAGGAGGGGGCTGGCCTGCAGTTCCGGCCTGCCAGCCCCTGCTGCTCCCCCTGGGCCTAAATCCACATTTGGTAAAGCACGCGGGCTGGGCCTCACAGAGGCCCTCACAGCCGGGAACGGGTCTGTCCTGCAGGACCCAGGACCCCCCAGTCACCCCCACCTCTCACCTGGGGAGGTGGGGTGAGCACAGGGCCTGACCGGAAAGCTTTTCCCCTCCCCGCAGCCCCTTCCAGCTTCCCCTCCTTCCCTGCTCAGGCCCTAGGAAGAAGTTAAAAATAGTTAGTTCCTACATAAAAAAGAGACAGAAAGATTCCCTGCCAAAAGGCCGGTGGGGGAAGAAGGGACTTTGTCTCTGCAGTGGGAAGGGTAGGGGCGGGCAGGGAGAGGACTGCAAAATAGTTTTCTTTTAAAAAGTGCTTGGTAAGTCTGTTTTAAAGTGTGTGTCTATATCTATGTACAGATATACACACAGACACTGTTCACACACTGGCCGCCCACGCAGACTCGCATACACACAGAAATGTATACATATAATCATATACATATACATACATACATATATGTGTGTGTATATCCATCTACATATACACACACACGTACATACATACATATATACACACTTTAAAAAGTCCTAGGTGAGAAGGTCTGAGCCAGGCAGGGCCGGGCGGCAGGGTCACGACTGGAGGGCGTGGGCCCGGCCTGGCTGGCAGATGGGGCACTCGCTGCCCTCGGCACAGAGCTCGCACAGCACGGCATGTTGGCACGGCAGCACCGCTCGGTTCTGCTCCTGACACTTAAGGCATTTCACCGACTGCATGTGGAACACGGCCTGCGGAGAAAGCGACGCCATGGTCACGGGCAGGGTCTCAGCCGCTGGCCGGGCCCGCAGTCGGGCCAGGAGCTCCCTGCAGCCACCCTTCAGCCCTCTCGGGGTGAGGACACGGGAAAAAGAGCCCTCGGTGGTATGTGCAAGCCACACAGCAGGCGAGCACACGCAGGCCTGGTGTTCACGCTGATCTCCTGCCCCTCCTTTATGCTTCCAGCTGCGCAGGCTGAGGGGCCTGAGCAGGGGTGAGGGGAGGTGGGCAGGGGGGGGAAGGGCGGGCTGCCCTGCAAGTGTGATGCCCCCACCCACACTGGACAGGCTTTCCCTCGTATGAGGCTTCTGCCTCTGCAGTTTCATTTGATCCTGCAGTGATCCCAGGTCCTCAAAGGGGAACACAAGGCCAGGGAGGGCTGGTGGACCCCAGGCCACGTGGCCACAATGGGCCGGGCTGCCACCCAGATGCCTTGCGAAGGAAGGGAGGCTCTTTCCCCTCCACTCTCCTGGCACCCGGGGCAACCCTGGGCAGTCAGCACCTTTGGGAACATCTGCTGGTAGGAAGACCCTCAGGACTGCTGCTCGGAATAGGAATGGGAACTCAGCTCAGGTCAGCACCCACCCTCCAAAGCCCTGGAGGTGGGCACTGGTGCCCCTCAACCTCCAACTCTCCGACCTCCCCAAGGAGTACAGCTCTTGACCTCACCCATTCTAGACGCCAGCCTCTTGAGCAGCCCGGCTGCTGGGCAGAGGTTGTCAGGAGATGGTGGCCACCACCCTGGGGCAGGCTGGGCTGGTCAGAGTCCAGGCCTCTGCCCCCTCTGCCCCCTCGCCTGGTGCTCCCCTAACCTCCTGGGCTTACCTTGTCCACTTGCTCCAGGTGGGCCCGCAGCTGCTTCTGGAGGGAGTAGAGGGTGGGGAGCGACAGGGCCTCCAGGTCTGAAAAGGCGGGCAGGGCCTGCAGGCCGGGCCCCGAAGGCAGCCGCTCTAGCTCCTCCTGCAGCTTCTTCACTTGCACCTCCAGCGCATCCCGCTGCTCCCGGGCCAGCTCACACTCAGCGCCTGCCGCGCTGGCTCGCTCGCTGGCCTCCTCCGCCTCCTTCTTCCAGGCATCACAAGCCTGTGGGCCCAACACGCAGCGCCTCGTCACGATGGCACCCTGCCCCTGCCCCCCTGCTTCCCCCAGAGAGCATCTCCGGGAGCCTGTGTGGGCCACTCTGGCTGTGGACCAGCTGGGAAGCTGGGCCTGCTGTCTGGGGAGAGGGCAGGGAGGAGGCTGACGCTGCCTGCAGAGAAGAGAGGTTTCAGGGCCTTCTGCAAGAGACAGTCCGTGGACAAGGAAGGGGGCTGGGTCTGGCATGCCAGGAAAACACTAGGCAGAGCCTGGTGCCCTGGCCAGCACCTCCAGGGCAGCCTGGCTGCAGTTGGACAGGGGGCCCATCTCAGAGCCAAGAGCCCTTGACCTGGAGCCCTGGAGAGTCAGGGCTTGTGGGGAGAGGCAGGTGGTCCTGTGGGACCAGGCCCCAAAAGCTGCTCAGAGAGGGAGGTCCAGGCCTGGGATGCTGACTAGCCAGGTCTTGATGGGTAAGACAAGGCCTTCCGTGGGGCAGAGAGCAAACACAATTAGTTCTCTCTGCCCCTGCCCTCCCCTAACCCTCTGTATAAGGTGGGCTTGGGCTGGATGCTACCAGGCCCTAGGGACGGTGGGTGGGCATGGGGGCCTAGTACCTGCTTGGCCTGCTTCCAGGACTCTTCCCACTGCTTGATCGTGCCGTTGGCTTCCTCTAGTTCTTGCCGAAGCCGGGCCAGCTCGGCGGCCCCCGGCCCTGACAGGAAAGCAGGGGATGTGCCTGGGGAGAAGCTTCCAGAGGCAAAGTGCTCCCAGATGTTGCTGCTCATCCCATTCAGACCTGCCCCAGGGAGGGGAGGAATATCAGGACTCGAGGGCCTGGAGCCCCAGCCCTCGCCCAGCCCTGCCTGGGGGTCTTCGGGGACTGACTTGTACCTTGGGGGAAGTGCTGGTGGTTGTGCAAGACTCCAGCAACGTCAGGCCGGGGAATTTTGCAGGGACAGGGAGCAAGCTGTGTGGCTGCTGTGGGTTTAGAGCCAGACCTAAGCTTTAATGTGATCTGCTACTCAAGAGTTATCTCTTAACTGCTGAGCCTCTACATCCTCAGCTTTAAAATGGGGTCCTACCACTTCTCCTGCGGGCAAGCAAGTGGACTTAGGAGGTGCTGTATGCGAGAGCTGTATGGGGTTATTTATGGTCCTGACTTCAGTTCTAGGCTAGAGGGAGGGAAGCCTCTTGCAGTCTGCTGTGAGGCCTAGAGGAGATTTGGGAGACAAGCCAGAGCCTCATGTGACAGCAGAGGCAGAGTGGGAGGAGCTCAGGGAGCCTGGGTTCATCCCCTTATTTTAGATGAGGAAACCAAGATCCAATGTGTCAGGGAGGTTCACGTGAGTAGTAAGTGGTGGAACCTGGACACATAATCAGAGTGCCTGCTGCCAAAGGCCTTCTCCTTACGCTCAGCTAAGCTGCTTCCTCACCAACTGTTTGCCTGCCCACCCACTTTTGACTAAAGTTTACTAACACGCAGCCCCCAGGGCAGCTCTTTGCCTCATTCTGTCCTCATGCATCACTCTAGTGCCTTCTTCCTTGATCCCTTTTCCACTGCTCCAGCCAGGGTGTTCCAGATGCAAAAGGATTTAAGTCATTCTGTGCTCTGAGTACCACAGGGGCACTGACATTTGATGGGTCCCATCCCACAGTGGGCACAATCTGCTCTGGGGAAGGGAATGTGGAGCCTGCTCTGACATGAGGCCATCCCAGCAGCGAGCTCCATTGTCTAGCTCTCAGGGGGCATTTACTCTCTTGGAGAGGAGCCACTTCCTGACCCTGTGCTCAGGTGAGGCTCCCTCTACTGCTCAGAAGTGCAGCAACCAGGCCTTTGCCATACACTTAGTGGCAGGCTCTAAGTGTACCCCAAACCCCTGTGCAGCTTCACTTCCCCAGTAGACCCCGGCTCCACAAGAGCACGGACTGCCGAGCTTGCACTTGCATACGAAACTGCGCAACCTGTATGTGGTGAAGGACTGAGTGTGCGGCCAGGATGGAAGGCTATGCTCAAGATGCCTCCGTAATATGAGGCAAGTCAGAAAAAGGTACCACTAAGTGTCTAGCAACAGAATCCACAGAAAACAGAAAATAGCCAGCTTCAAAACAATCTGCACAAATCAGAAAGGTGCTATGAAATCACGTGCTGCCCTGATTCCCCTGAAGAGAGACTAGGGAAGCTGTCTCACAGGACATCCCATGTCCTCAGGAGAGGGCACCTGCTGGTCTCTGTGAATGGCTGCTGGGAGGAGGAACAAACAGCAGCTCCTGTTGGCTGAGACAGACAGGCTCGGGCTCTGGGCTAACTAACTGCTTCACACCTACCACCTTGGTTAACATTCATGACAGTGCCTGAGCTCTCCCGACCAGTGGCTGCCGAGCCTGAGCCTGTGCGCCTCCAGGCAGTAATATCACCACTGCTGCCCCAAGCCACACCCTTCTCATTCCACCTCTGGGCCAGACTTGGTCTCCCTGGGGCCCCTGCCTTTCTGGGAGGGCAGCCTGAGCTGGGCTGAGCCTGTTTAGGCTTCCCTCAGGGTCTCCTGTGACCAGCTTCCTGGACCTCTGGGTGACTGGGCAAAACGACACTTCACTAGGATGAAGACAGCACTGGCAGCTGGTGACTGAGGCCACCACTTCTCACTGGGTCGCATTAATTCATTTAAGCCTCACAACAGCCTGACGAGGAGTGGGGTAGTGTGGGAGTGGGGGTTGGGTTGTCATTATCCCATTTTACGGCAGAAGCTAAGACACAGAGGCCAGATAATTTGGCCAGGGTCACACAGTGAGGGAGCGATGATGAATGACTTGACTCCAGCTGAGCCCAAAGCCCCCGTTCCTAATCTCAGTGCTGTGCTGCTGCCAGCCCAGGCAACACGCTGTGGACAGAGTGGCCAAGGCACCTTCTAAAAGCCAGGGTTCCCTGCCCCAGGTCTCCTCAGCAAGCCATGGCCCCCTCTTACCTAAAGATCCATGTGATGCTGAGGTCCCTAGAAACGTGTTTTCTGACTGGCTCAGGTGACCCTGAGGCTGCTGCAGGAAATGTGAGGAGAGGCTGACAGGAGGGGATGGGGATGCGGAGTGGAAGGAGGCAGAGCTTCCCAGGGAGCCAGGGATGTTCACAGGTGCAGAGCTTTGCAGCAAACTGCCACCTGCAAGAGAGGCCCCAGAGGGTGGGCGGAGTGAGGGCAGGGCAAGCCGGGTGGGGCCACTTGGAGCAGGGGACCACTCAGGGCCCACCCTGGGCCCACCCTGGGCCAGGCTGCAAGCAGCTGGCCAGCTGGGCCCCTAGGAGCCCTCCCACATGACCCTGCCCACTCCACTATCCAGTACCAATTGTGATGCTGCCTGGATGGGGAACTGTGTTGCTATCGAAAGTCTTCTCCAGGGCGGCCACCCCAAACTCATTCAGGTCCAGGTCGTCCAGGGCTGACTCTAGGGACAGAGCAATCAGGATGTGAACCTCCTGGCCTCCCAAGGGGCCTCACCTTCTGGACCCATCTGACTTTCCTACTTCCTCTCCAGTGCCCCCTGCTACACCTCAAGCTCAAGCCACATTAGACCCAGGCTCTCGCAAGCCTCTGTGCCTTGGCTAGGACTCTTCCCTCTGCCACGCTGATCCCCATGCTACCTGCCTAGTGAGGTCCAGCTCAAATCTCTGTCCTCTCTAAAGCCTTCTTTGATGCCCCAGGAGGAATCAAGACCCAATCCAGGGCCCTGCTTTGGACAGAGGTCTTATCTCCTGATGTCACAGCCAGTGCCTCACTCCTGAACTCCCTGAAAGTATGAAGGTCTCTGGGCCCTTGGTGCCAGAGCAGACTGGGTGCTCTGTACATGTTCACTGCCCTCTGCTGAAGGGGACGGTGAGCGTCTAGTGTCCTTTCTTGAGGGCAGGAACAGATAAGTCATCACCTCTGTCTCCCCAGTGCCTGCCACAGGACCTGGCACGATGTGGGTGGGCACCCTTAAATGACTGCTGAAAGAGGGAGGCAGTGGCTTCTAAGTAACCAGAAACTCTGAGGACAGCTGTGAGGGTTGCTCACTCACAAGGTAGGTAGTGGGGGCGGAA
This sequence comes from Choloepus didactylus, assembly GCF_015220235.1. NCBI lineage: Eukaryota > Metazoa > Chordata > Mammalia > Pilosa > Megalonychidae > Choloepus > Choloepus didactylus. The sequence goes on along the minus strand of NC_051324.1, from coordinate 70,162,830 downwards.
CGGCCGATATCTTGGGACGAGGCTACACTTGCCCAGGGGAAAAGGTGCTTCTTCTGATTCACAGGGCAGGGCTGTGGGGACTAGTCTTGGTCCTGGCACCTAGGGCTAAAGGCCCTCAAGGGACTCTCCTAAGACAGCTGCCCGAGTGAGTGGTGTGCAGATCTGAGTCTCTCTCCAAGACTGGGGCGCCTCGGACTCCAGGCCCCATCCTGAGCCTGGCAAGAGAGACAGCCTCATTACCTATGACCGACTCTACCGTGTCACTGGTGGGGTAGAAGGGCAGAGCATTTGCGTTCATGCCAGGGATGCTGCTGGTGCCTGCAGGGCTGGGGGGAGTAGCTGCCAGGCTGGAGGTGATACTAGAAGAGATGCTGGAGGTCAGGGGACTGCCCACGGGGAGGATGCCCAGCACGTCCTGCAATGAGAGGGTAAGGGGAGAGGCAACGGGATGCTGCAGATGGAGGCCACAGCCACAGGGGAGAGAGGGGGCCACAAAGGTGGGAGGCAGAGGGAAATGGCACATCTTTTCTGGCTGCCCCATCCCCAGACAGGCCCCTGCCCACCCGACACCTTGTTAAGGGGCTGGAGTTGGAGAAGTGTGGCGTGGAGGTTGCAGGGCCCATTGACCCCTTAAGTCCTGCAGCAGGGAAAGGGAGAGGGGAGTATAGTGCCTGGCAGGCAGAGATGCTCAATACATTTTTTTTTGAAAGACTGATGGATGAGTCTAGGAGATAAGGGGCTCCAGGGCCTGACCCCCATCCTTTCCCTGCACTCATCGACTCCTGCGGGGGAAAGCAGTGCCCCCAAAGCCCCTTGAGGTCCTGGGTCCGACCTGCCCACGAGGGTGGCGGGAGGGGAGGAGGAATGCCGAGTGCTCATACCTGTTTGGGCTGGAGCAGAGGCTGCTCTTGACTCCTGGACTCTATTGAGTGGGATTTTAATTTGGCCTGAGAAAGAAAAAATCAGGGAGCAGCAGGTCAATGTGGTGCCAGGAAGAGCCCCAAGTCCAGGAGTCCACCTTAGCCTGCCATGACTCCCAAAGCTGCAGGTACTGGGGAGCAGGGAGGCTTGGACACCTGGCTCCGGCATGCTCCCCACAGCTCTCCTTTACACACACACCTCTCCCCTGCCCCCACACCTGTTCCTACCCTAGGAGCCAGGGGGCTGCTCCTCTCCTCCCAGGCAATAATAAGCTTCAGCTAAGCCCAGAAGGTTTCTCTCTAGGCTATTAGGCACCCCTGTGTCCTGCAACCCAAGGCCCTGCCATTTCCTCAAGGCAGCACAGAGCAGGGTAATAAACTGGACATGTGGACAGGAGACTTAGGTGGGAATCCCCACTCCTCTCCAAATCAGCTCTGTGCCACAGGGCAAGGCGCTCGGACTCCTTGTGCCCCCCGTCTCCATCTGGAAAAGGAGACAATGTCATTCACTCTGCCCAGTCCTGCCCTAGCTGCCTGCCATCCTCCCCAGAGCTGGCCAAGGACAACCCTGAGGGCTCCTCCTGCCCCGTGAAGGAAAAGACAGAACACCCTGGTTATCAGGCATCCTCCGCTGCCCTCTTTCCTTACCTGGCATTTGAAGTTTTTCAGGTACTCAGCTCCCACCTGGTCCTCCCTCTCAAAGCCAGGAGCCTTCTTATAGCTGCCAGGGGCGAGGCCAGACTCCCCAGGGAAGACAATGCCCTCCAGGTTCGGGGCCTTCCTCATGGAGCCCGGGGGGGAGCCACAGAGGTTGGAAGGGCTGCCCAGGCTGCTGTTTCTACAGAGGAGCTTCAGGGAAGGAAGGGAGAGGGCCGGTGGGCATAAATGTGGGCTGTGTGCCGCCCACCGTCCATCCCTCCTCAGAGGAAGACTCTTCACTGAGGGGCTCAACTCCATTTCCATCTGCTGCCAAGCAGCGGGAACCACCCCAGGACCCCTCCCTCTCATGAGGGGCGGGGGAAGTGTGGCAATCTCTGCCCCTTCTACCAGCCCAGGTTCAACAATGCCGGCTCTGGGGACCCCATTCCAGCTCCCAACAGAGAGAAGCAGCCAGTGACAGAAAAGGCAGAACCCGGGGTCCCAGGTCAAATGCTAGGGCTTCTTCCCACAGTACAGGCTGCAAGGCTGGGGACACGAGAGGCAGGGACTGGTTCCTGGTAGGCAGGTGCCCACCCACCACCCCGAGGCCAGTGGGACAAGGCCCCAAGCCCCCAGGACAGACACGTACAGTGCTAAGGTCTGGGGCATGTGGGCTGGAGGGGCTCACAGGCACCGAGTCTCCGGCAGCAGATGGCATGTACAGGACAGGGCCCGGCTGGGTCGGGCTGGACACGGCTGAGGGGGGCTGCAAGTCGTCACTCAGGGGTGGCTCTGTGAGAGATGGAAGCAGGCTATTGGGCTACTGAGCCAGCCCTATGCCTCCAGAAAGGCGTCAAGGTTTTGCTCAAAGGAGACGATATGTCCCCCTGTACACAGAGGCAAGGCTCTGCCCTTCCTCTGCTGCTATCGTGCACTTAGCACTCATGTGCGCCAGGCACCGTGCTGAGCAACTCAGGCATCTTCACAGTGATCGGCAGACACAGGTGACAGCCTGGTCTCTGTTTTTCAGGTAAGGAAGGTGAGGCTCAGAGAGATGAGGTCACTTTCCCAGGGTGACCGAGCCAGGAAACGGAAAAGTGTAGGGTGCCTGAGCTTGTCATCACTTCCATGCTGCCTCGATCAGGTGCCCCCGGTGCCCAGGGCTGGCGACCACCCCTGCGAGAATACACGTCTCCCTCTCGCAGCAGGGCCCTCAGTCTGTTTTTCACTCTGACCCCAGAAATAGGGCCTGGGCCCGGAGAGACGGTTAAGAAGCAGAGCAGTGGGCATGAATGCTCAGCTCGGGGAGAGGCGGGTTTCTTGGAGACGGAGGGCACTGAGGAGTCAAGCCCGCGCTGTCCAGTCTGGCAGCCGTGAGCCCCTGGAGGCCCGTAAGCACTTGAAATGTGGCAGGTCTGAATGGAAATGTACTGGAGGCATAAAATACATACTGGTTTTCAAAGACTTACATGAAGAAAAAAGAAAAATATCTTTTTTTTTTATTGATTACATGTTGAAATTATATTATTTTATATTGGGCTACATAAAACCATATCAATAAAATTAATTTAACCTGTTTGTTTTGCTTTTTTAATGTGGTTACTAGAAAACTTAAAATGACATCTGGGGCTCACATTTCATTTCGACTGGACAGCGCTGGCCCCAAGACCTCAGCAGGGCGCAGAAGGGACGGGCCCTTGCTCCAGTAATGATGTCTGCCATGGGGGTGACATGGGGTGGCTGGTAGATTTGCCAGAGTGGCTCTGGGAGGGCATCCCACCCTGCCTGAGGCCATGAGTGCCTCACAGAGAGAGCCAGCCTCTGTCTCAAGACCTTGGAGGCCACGGGGCTCCGAGGCCAATTCAGAGAGGTGTGGGGAATGGAGCTTCTGGGGGTTGGGGGCAGGGTCCAGTGCTGGCTGACAAGCACCCTGTGTATGGCATGTTGCCATGAGCCATCGCCCTGACCGCACCCAAGCAGATGATTCGAGGAGGGGAAGGCAGGGAGGGCATACGTTCTACGTGGGCGAAGGCGCAGAAGGGTCCTCGGGGACAGCTGCCTGACTGCTGCATGTCGTTGCACTTGGTGGATTTGTAGATCTGGAGGGTGTAGAGAAGAGCAGAGGAAGGTCAGGCTCGAGCAGAGGACAGGCAGGCCCCCCTTCCTTCAGCATGGGTGGGTTAGTTTAGTAATCTCTTCTTTCTCCTGCCATTCTACTCCACCTCCCTAAACTTCTCCTGCCCTTCAAAACCCTGAAGAACCAAGAAGCAGCCCACTACCATCCCCACTACCGATGATGCCCTCTGTATGGGATTACAGGTCTAGCAAGGCCCTGACCCAGCCATGAATCTCTTCCACCAGGACTGTGACCTCCAAATACACTCCTGGGCACCAAGTGGGCCAACAGCACAGGCAGCACACAAGAAGTTACTACTCCGACCCTTTCCTTGCAACACTCCCACCCAGAGCACCCTGGGATGGGACCTACACTGACTGCGTCTAACTTTCCACCCTGCTGTCTGCCAGCCAGGTAGGTAGACTCTGTGTGTCTACCTCAGGGTGTCCTGGCTTCCACGGAACTAGAGGCAGAGACAACATGTGTCTCTCCGTACCCTGCACAAGACCCAGGTGCCCTGATATGGTTTAGGGCCTTGCCACAGGGCCAGGGATCTGTGCCAGGGAGGTTCCTGGAACTCTAGGAACTTGCTGGGTCAGGGCAGCTGGAATTTTTTTTTAATTCTAATTTTTTTTTTTTTTTTAAATCCTAATGTCACCAAATTATGAGAACTGTGATGGCAGAAGGGCTCCTTCTGGCACTGCTGGGTAGGGCCCTCCACCTTGGCTCCGGATGCCCCCCTCCAGGATGGTGTCAGGATGGGCTCTGCTAACAACTGTCCAGACCCGCCTTTCCTCTCTCCTGGCTTTAAGCCTCCCCACAACACCTCAAAAAGCCCCAGCCCCAAGCCTGCCCAGGTCCTACCTCCGGGTGGAACTGCTGCTCTGTGCGGGTGTGGCAATACTGGCAGGCATCTCCATTCTCACACTTGCCAGGGTCGCCCCATTCATCACCGTGTTTTACATTTGGACACGGAGACGACCTGATCCAATGAGAGGGTGCGGTCAGACGGAGGTGGGAAGGTGAGATGGGGATCTGGGGGTGTTCCCCACATCCTTGCCTTTCGGAGCCAGGCTCAGAAATGGAAAAGGCCAGTTGCTGGACAGAGGGCCTTACTGGGCTAGAAGCCAGGGCTCCTCTGCTGGCTCTGCCTGGCTGTGTTGCCAAGAACATTGGTTTGTTCCTCTCGGCTGGACCCTACCCCCAGCACCACCCCAGCCCAAGGAGGGCAGGCTTAAGCCATGTGCACAATTTCTACCCCATGGCCAGGCCCTATCCCAACAGATGCCCCAGGACTAGAAATGGAAGGGCCTTGGAGGCTAATTTGAGGTCCTCATTTCATGGGAGGACCTGGGCTCTCCAATGCCCGGCCATCTGCACCTTTCCCTTCCCTTTGCCAGGCCCTGTGATCCCGGAATCCCCAGGGCCGGCCCCCACCTCCCTGAGAGCTGCAGCGGTGGCAGCACCCTCTGTGATCTCCTCCCAGCCACCCCACCACCCGTCCCATGGCTGGCAGCCTGGGGCCTGAGGACCTGTATTTGTGCTTCCGGGGGCTCCGCCGCCGGTCTTTGCTGTTGTGGTAATAAGGACAGGCATAACCCTGGCGGCACAGCCGTGGGGGCTTCTTGCATGGCTCCGTCTTATAGTTCCCCAGCACATAAGTGGTCTCTGCACAGGGGACCAGACGGCAAGAGTCAGGTGGGTGGGGCTGGAGCACCCCGAGGGCAGAGGCAATGGGGAGGGGGTGGGGCATCCCTGCCACTGGGAAGGCGTCCAGAAGGCTCTGGAGAGGCCAGTGCCAAGGCTGAGACCCAAGAATAAGAGAAGGCGGGCACTCCCTCACTGGAGTGTCACGGCATACAGTGCGAACAGGGCACACTCAAGAGGACTGACAGCACACGTTATGTGAGCTCACATACATGCGTTTATACATTTGCGTGAAAACCCACTAAAGGATTTTGGGAGCAGCTGGGGTCACAGGAGCAGGTCAAAGTGTGTCTGGGAAAACTCCCCTAGAGTGACTCTTGAGGACCAGGGCTGTGGCCTGGGTGGGAAGTAGGTGGGACACGAGGTGGCTAGGTGCCTCCCAGAAGAGGTGGTGGCCAAGTCACTAGGGCAGCCATGGGAGGAGGGGGAGGGGGGAGACATCTGACTGGAGGGGCCATGGCCATCCGCGTGGCCGCCCTCACCTTGCCACCGTGGCTCCTCACTAAGGATTTTTTCTATCATGGCGTGGCTTGAGGCCCCAGCCGACTGGCCCTCTATGCTGCCCTCCACTGTGGTCTGGCCGTTCTGCAAGGCCTCCATGGCCTGGAGCTCCCTGGGAGGGGAGGAGAGGAGAGGACAGAGAGGACGGGGAGGGGGTATGAGGGGGCAGCAACAAGAGTGGCCTGCAGGTGCCCAGGGTTGGGTCCCAGCCCTCCACTCCAGGCTGTGATACTCACTGTAGTCAGCAGTCAGGCCCCCAGCCCAGCCCACCACCCACAGCCCACCCTGGCACCCGGCCCACCTGATGTCGTAGACAGGGGAGCGGAGGTCATGGGGCCCGTGGGCAAAAGCGCAGTGCAGGCCGTTTTTGGTGCAGTTGCCTTTTGAGTCTGTCTCATGGATGCAGATTCCAGTCTTGTAGTAACGCAGGTGGTACCTGCGCTCAGTGTCCCCTGTGGTCCTGTGCAGGAATGGGCACCTGGAATGTGGCGGGGAAGTAGGAGGGGCACTCAGCACTGCCCCTGCAGCCTGAGTGACTTGCTCCACCCTTTCCCAACTGTGGAGAGGCTTTCACCAAGACCCAGAGGAGCCAGTGACAAGAGCCTGCTATGTGGCGCCACAACTGTCCTCCCGCTGCCAAGGCTCCGTCCTGCAAGTTCCACAGCCTGGAAGGGACCCCATGAGACCCCGACATTGCTTCAAGCCAGGGCCCTAGATGGCCCTTTAGAGATGTCCCTGAGGGCCCTCCTAGGTGGAGCAAAGCTTGGGAAAGTAAGTACTGCCCCAGTTGAGGTCCTTAGAGAAGCAAACTGCCCGCTTGAGCCATGGGCAGACCCCTTGCACCCCAAGTGCTTCTCCAGGCTGGGGAAGGGATCAGCAAGCCTTTGGCCTTGGCAGGGAAGAGGCAGGCTGGTGCGGGGATGGCTTGGTGAGCTGCAGCCACAGACCTCGGCTCTGCCTCCCATCACTACCTCTGCCAGACTGACAAAGGTTACAAGCTGGGCCAGTGAGTGTTCACTGAGTGACACTTTCAGGTTGGCCACCCCCTTATGGCTGTCACCCGTGTTGTACCTATCTCTCTACAGTGAGTTGTGGCAAAATACATAAGGTCAGCATAAAAGAGGGAACTGGAGAGGCTTTGTCTCATTGAACAGTTCAGCCTCAGTGCACAGGACACAGGGGTGGTGGTGGTGGGATGGGGTGGAGGGAGCCCTGTGGACTGCAGAGAGGACAAAAAAGGCCCAAAGAGCCAGCTCTATACCGAGAGGAGGCTCTGAGGCTTAGCAGAAGAAAGGCCCGTTTTACGGTTTCCCAAAAGTGTCAAGGGACTCCCCAGAGAATGGTGGGGCCACAGCAAGGTAGGCCAGGCTGTGGCTATCGTCCTGGACAACTGGCTCCACAGGGTCTGCCTGGTCTGTTCTGGGGTGTACCTCCCAGGAGGGCAGGTGCGGGCACTCACTCGTCGCCCTCAGGGCAGAGGCCTGTGGCCTCGTCGTACTTGGTGCAGTAGACGTCAGGGCTGTAGTTGAAGGTGCCGTCTCGACGGCGGATGGACCGGCGGCGCCGCTGGTTCACGAAGTGCCAGTGGAAGCAGGTATAGGGCCGATGCTGAGTACATTTATGCTGCACAAACAGCGGGCACTGCTCTGTGCGGAATTCCTTCAGGTACCTGCAGGGAGAGCCCCGTGTGGGGTGGTCCGGGAGCAGAATGAAACTCCCTGCTTTCCAGCAAGAAGCTAGCCACCAAGTCCCCAAGGGCCCTGTTCTGGGGTGCCAGTTCCACCAGGACACCTGGAGAGGCTAGAATGCAGCATCAGGATGCTTCCCAATCCCCAGGTCCCAAGCCAGCCTGGTGCTCTGGGCCTGAGGTTTCCCAAGCCAAATCACTAATCACAGGCAAAAGGCTACAAACAAGGGCATGAAAAACCTCTCCCAAACTTCTGCAGGGTTCTCTGCTGTCCAGATCCACCTGCCAATTCCTGGGCGCTTGCCTGCCCCAGGAGCACAGATGGGCTCCAGGTTGAGCCTGGGGAGGCTGAGGCCTGCTGAGGGGGACCTGTGGAACACACTCAAGGGCGGTGCTGTTTCAGAGCTGAAGGCCAGGCCACAAGGCACCCCTCGGGACCACTGAGTCAGGTCACTGCTGTCCTGTCTCCCTACCTCCCCTCAGTGGCATTTTCTATCACTTCCCAGGAAGGTGACTTGGGATATTCATATTAGAAGCCTTCTGATGAGACCCTCCCTTACTGGCCCTGCCTGTCCCCAGGAGTCTCACAAACAAGTGTCCCCAGCTGCGGGGCTACTGGTGTTCTAACTAGCCTGGGAATCTGGGGGTTCTATAGCTAGTCCTTTTGGCCTCCTCCCAAACTTCATTTGTCTCTCTCTCCTCTGCCCTACGTGCACAGCCAAGACACCCCCAAAGTTCCTCTCTCACACCCCACCCAGTGGAGGACCCCAGACTCACTTACCCCTTACAGAATATACCATCCTTCTGTTTTTTTTCACTATAGGAGTCCAGGGAGGGGGTCTCTGGGATTGGGGATGGGCAGGACATGCAGTTCTATTTATTCTCTCAGGCCCTGACAAGGCAGGCAACAAACGGCTTGATAGAGGGCATTGGATGCCAGGGAGGACGATGGTTCCAGAAGACTCAGAATGTTGTATGCAGAAGAGGCGGGGGGGAGCAGCAAACTGACCTGAAGCAACTAGCCCTGAGCGGCTCTGGAGGGTCTGGACTCTCAGGGCCTTATTGGTCTGGTTCTAAGGAGGTTTGGAGGAAAGGGAGGTCCAGGGCTGAGGCTTCTGATGGGGTTTCTTTTTCTTTTTTCTTTTCATTTATTAATTTTATTTACAAACATTTAGGTTTTCTTTAATGCTAATGAAATGTGCTGCAACTCCTCCCAACCTAAACATGGGGAGAAGCGTCTAGGCGTATGTATGATATGGATGTTTGGGGGGAGCTCGGTGCTCCCTAAGGAGTGCAAATGGGGTTAAGGGGCAAAGTGAAGCCTCAGACAGAGTCCTGCCGTGTTTCAGTTCCGTCAGCATGTGTTTACTGAGCGCCAACTAGGTGCTAAGCACCGGGCGAGGGGACATGATGAAGAAGGGCCCTGCCCTCAGGAAGTTCACATTTTCATGGGAGAGCCACACAGGGAACAGGTGGAATCAATCAAGTGTGTAAAGGGCTGTGAGGGGGTTTTCTCAGGGTGCCTTGGGAACCCAGAGGAAGGAACTCTCAACAGCAAGCACCCATCCCTCCAAGCCAGGATGGAGGAAGGGAGAAGAGGAAAGGCAGGCCTCTTGGGGGGCTCTAGTGAGTGAAGAATGCAGGGAAGAGTGTCTTAGAGACCCTTGTTTCCTTGCTCAGGGTGTGCTTAGAAATGAGAGAGTGTGTGTGCTTCCAAGAGCTCCAAGTTCTCCTGAGGATATGAGCGGGATAAGAGAGGAACTGGAGAGGAGAAGTGAGGGTGAGGCAAGGTGCAGGAGAAGGCAAATTTCAGGAAGATCATCTCCTGGCCCCAGGTACACTGTGTGATACCAGGAGAAATCCAAAAGGCTCCTGAGGGCGATGCCCTCCTGTCTCCTTTGGGATGTGAAAACAAGTCCTTTCTTCCTATCTCCCTTTGTCTGGTTAGACACAAAGCTGCGCCCTCATGCTGCACACAGATACCAGGTCCTGGCAATGAGCTGGGACTCCAGTCTTCCAATGTTGGGCCAATGCCTCTGTAGGGCCTTATATACTCTACTGGACTCTTTGGACCCCCATGTGACTAGCAAGTAAGAAAGAGGGAGAGGAGGAACTTTTGTGAGAGGAAGAAGCTGAGTGCAAGGCCAGGAGCACAGAAGAGAGTGAGAAGTGATTAGGCTCATCATTAAATACAGGACACCCCATTAAACCGGAACTTCAGAAAAACAACAAATAATTTTTAGTATGTGTCCCAAATATTGCATGAAATATACTTACATTAAAAATGATCCATTGCTTATCTGAAATTCCAATTAACTGCCATCCCGTATTTTGATTTATGCAATCTGGACCCCTGAAGAGCACTGCCTGTCTGCTTGCTACCAACACTCAGAACAGAGGGAGATGGTCCGGGGAGGAGGTCCACGGTGGCCCGTGTAGACAGGTCTCCGTGAGGACTCCACCTGGCAGGTGACCACAGATAAGGACGGACACTGAGGCAACAAATCCCCTCATTTTCAGCCTCTTCGCTTCCATTCCCACTGCCACTGCCCCGTGTCAGGGACTGGGTGCCTTTTAATATACCAGTATCCCCACTTCCATCCTCTCCCCTGTCCAGTTTGCCCTGCACAGTGCTCATTGTTCTTCCTAAAACCCATATTTAATTTTCACTTTGCTGCTTAAAAGGCTTCAGCTTCGAGAAGGGAAAGGAGAAGACACCACCACGTGACAGGAAAGCTGAGCAGCCTAAGGAATGCCAGCCCGAATGCTGCTGACCTGGGAGGAAGAAGCCTTCTAAACACCTTGGTTTGAATTTCTGGCCTCTGGAAACATTAATAGTTTGATAACATATGATGTGAAGAATTTGATCTGTTGTTGCAATTGCAGAAGAACTAGATTCTAAGCTGAAATTATTGCTGAAGAATTAAACTTGGAGCTGAAAAAGATAGCAAACTCAACAGCCAAGAAAACAATTGGGACCCCGCCCCAACAAGAGGGAGGAGTGAGGAGCTCCAGGGTTCTGTCCCCCACTAGAAGCTTTGACCAATCAGAAAGAACTGGCAAAATATCTTTCTCAAAGCTCCAGAAAACAGTTAAAGGACTGCAGGAACAGGATGAGTGCTGAATCAAGAAAAGGGCCACTTAAAACCTGTAGGATCTCAGGGCAGCTGGGCTAGCCTCTCCCCCACCTGTCACCGGTTTGGCTGGAGCAGGCGCACACACCCAGTGCAGTCCCTGGTCCCAGTTCTGGAGGGAGCAGAGTAACCCTCATGCACATTCTGGGACATGGATGTCCAGTCCAATCTGCTAGTAGTGGCCTGAGGGACACCCTGTGCCAGAAGCTGCCCTGTGTGTAGAAGGCAGCTCACCAAGCTCTCCTACAGAACGCTTTTGGAGAGTAGCCCAGTCAGCTACCGGGGGCAAGGGATTGCTGGCTGTAGGACATACGGTGCAGTGCCCTGAACAATGAGGAAACTGTTTCCTAGGGAAGAGGGACACTCTATCCACAGAAAACGGGGAATTCCTAGGGCCATATGCTTAGGCCCCAGACAAGACCCATGCACAGAAAGGATCAGCGAGGCCCCTAGGCTTTGGCCTTCAGGTATTCTCTAAACTCATTGTTTGGATGAGCTCTGAAGGAGGATACTCACACAAGTAAATGTGCAAAGACTGAGAAAGGTGCTTCCTTTTTTTCCTCCTCCTCCTTTTTCTTTTTTTGTTAGCTCCTGGCCATCGAGGAAAGCTCTGTCACAACACTAGCTAGATACGTCCTTAAGGTACAGATACCTCAGAGTCCAAATTCCAATGATAACACATTAAAATATCAAACTGTCCAGGTTTCAAGAAAAGGTCCCAAAACATATAAAGAAACAGGAAGTGATGGCCCAAGCAAAGAAGAAGATTAAAGCATTAGAAGCCATCGATGGGGAAGACCAGACCTGGGACACACCAAAGACTTTTAAAAAATGGTCCTAAATATGCCCAAAAAGCTAAAGGAAAACATGAACAAAGAAGTAAAGGAAATAAGGAAAATGATAGATGAACACAAAGAGATTATCAATAGGGTTATGGAAATTATGAAGAGGAACCAAACAGAGCTGAAGACCACAGTGACAGAAATTTTAAATTCCCTAGAGAGGTTCAACAGCAGATTGGAGCTGGCAAAAGAAAGAATGAGAGAAGCTGAAGATAAGACAATTGAGATCATTCAGTCTGTGGAGCAGAAAGAATGAAGAAAAGTGAACAGAGCCTGAGGAACCTGTGGGACACCATCAAGCATCCCAATATATGCACTGTGGGAGTCCCGGAAGGAGAAGAAAGAGAAAGGAGAAGGGAGAATATTCAAAGAAATAATGGTTGAAAACTTTCCCAATTTAACAAAAAACATGAACGTATACATCCAAGACATTCACTGCACTCTAAACAGGATAAACTCAAACAGACCCACTCCGTGGCATATTACAATCAAACTGTAAACTGCTAAAGATAAAGAAGATTCTGAAAACCGTAAGAGAGAAGTTAACATGTTACATGCAAGGGAGACTCAATAAGATTAAGTGCCAATTTTTCATTGGAAACCACGGAGGCAAGAAGGCGGCAGTGACACATTTAAAGTGCTGAAAGAAAAAAAAAAAGCCAACCACAAGTTCTATATGTGGCAAAAATGTCTTTTAAAAATGAGGAAAAGATTAAGACATTCCCAGATAAATAAAAGTTGAGGGAGTTTATCATCACTAGACTGGCCCTACAAAGAGATGCTAAAGAAAGTTCTGCAGGTTGAGAGGAAAGGACAATAGACAACAGAGAGAAGCCACCTGAAGAAATAAAGATATTTATATGAGTACATATAAATGCCTATACTATTGTATTTTTGGCGTGTAACTCCACCTTTTACTTTCCAAGGGATCTAAAAGGCACATTTGTAAAATGTAATAATAAATCACTGGTTTTGGACTCAAGATGCATAAACAAGCAATTGGTGATTAGAAGTGGGGGGCAGAGGGGTACAGGAACATAGTCTGTGTATACTATTGAAGTTAAGTTAGTAACTAAGCAAATGAGACTGTCATAGATTTAGGATGTTAAATCTAGGTCCCATGGTAACTATAGAGAATATATCACAGAATATGCAAACACACAGACACAGCAAGTAGAGGACAGGTTGCCAGGAAGGGGGTCAGGAGGAATGGGGAGTTAATGCATAATAGGCATAGGGTTTCTGTTTAGGGAGATGGGTAAGTTTTAGTAATTGAAAGTGGTGAGAGTCCTACGACAGCGTAAATATGAGTAATCCCATTGAATGTATAATTGGGAGGGGTTGAGATAAGAAAGTTATGTTGCATATATGTTCCCACAATTAAAAAAAAAAGAGCAACTAAAGGAGACAATGACAATTGAATGTATTGTGATCCTGAATGGGATCTAGCAAGGGAGGCAAAAAGGCTCCAAAGGATATCTGTGGAACAAATGAAAAATTGGAGTCTAGCCTGTAAGTTTATTTATATTAATGTTAAACTTCCTGAACTTGATAACTGCACTTGAGATGGTTATATATGTGACTATCTTTCTTAGGGGAATGTACATGTTCGAGGAGCATGATGTATATAATTTACACTTAAGTGTTCAGAAAATGGATTGATGGACAGACGGATGGATGGATGGATGGACAGATAGAATGATATGGCAAACGCAGCAAATTTCTTAAAATTGATGGATCTGGATATCTTGGGGGGTGGACAATGGGGATAAACTGGAGTTCTCTGTATGGGGTTTGTATTATTTCTTAAACTATCCTTAACTTTGAAACTATTTCAAAATAAAAAGTAAAAAAAAAACAAAGCTTCAGCTTCCCCAGTAGCCAGTGAATAAACCAACCAGGAAGCCTGGCATCCCAGGTCCTGCATATCTCACCCAATGTACTTTTCCACGCTCAGTGCCCTTGACTCCCCTCCATTCTAGCCAGTAAAACAGGAGTCCTCGGTGTTTTACAAACAGACCTTTAACTCTCTTGCCTTTGTTCAGGTCCCTTCTGTACCTGTAGAAATCTTTCATGGCTGAATTCTATGTCGTGAATCTTTTGATGCCATCACCTCCATGGAGCCCTCCTTGACTTCCACCTATCATCCGCCTTCTGCCCTTGTCCCCTGCTAAAAGTTATCACACTCTATATTTTTAAGCACTTTCTTTAGACATTTTTTTGGCCTTCATCCTGTACTGTATATTAACAATGTGTGTATTTCTCTCTACTACTAGTTTATAGATTTCTCGATAGCAAGTTTGTAGGAGACCTGAACAGTGCCTGGAATACGGCAGAGTTAGAAAAACAGAGTTTGATGAATGAACACATCAAGGAATGAAAAAGCCACAATAAAGACAAAGTTCACAAGTAATTCCAACAGTCTCACGATGCCACCCACCTGGCTGAGCGTCGAGAGTGGGAAGCCAGATCCTATTCCCTTGTAAAAACCACTACAGTGCAGGGAACTTGTAGCTTGACAGACATGACCACACTGTCCTGTAGAAAAGTCCCTTCAAGGGGACAGAACCCTGGTGACCAAATCCAGGACAGGTAGAGAACACTTTCAACCAACCATCCAACCATATGAGAGAAAATTTTAATTTTTCACGAAGTCATGAATGGAACTGTACCATCCACTGCCTAGGAACTTAGAATTTCCACTATCCCTTTCCACATCCACCACAGTAGTAAAGAGGCAATGCAGTTCAAGGCAGAGAGCAAATCACTGGAAAACCATTCTTCTACTTTTCATAGACTGAAACAAAATATGAGTTTTCAGTAGAATGTACAATTACATCCATTAAGCTCCAATCTATCTTTTCATCTCAGAGGCCTGAAAGTACATCAAACAAAAGAGGCTGAGATCTACTCTTCACTTCAGTCACCTCTCAGGAAACCCAAGAAGTCCTAAGGTCTAACCAAGAACAGAAAAAGATTCACCAACCACCCCCCACCCCCTCCAAGATGGGTGGGAGGGAGCAGTACCAGTCTAACCAAGGAGGGAAAAAGAGTCCTAAGCCACCTCCCACCCCTTCCAAGATTTGGGATGGGGACAGGATCATGACTACATTCTTCCCCCTTCCATCCACTAGTAATTAATAGCTGCATTCAAGGACAAAAGCCAGTGAACATAGACCAGCTTTGCACGCTGAGGCCTCAGCAATACACACTGGCCAGGATGAGTCAAGAAATCACACTGAGTAAATAAGAGCTGGCAGGGACAGAACGCCATACCTTAGGCCAAGTAGAAAGGACCAACAAAGCCTGCAGAGACCCTGCGATTGACTGGAGTGTCACCTTGGCTAAGGAGCAGCACCTTCATTTTTGCCCCACTGGGGGCTAACTTTAAATCAGAGCTCTTTCATCCCCTTTTAGGGCATCACATCAATTATTCTATTAATGGTATATTTATAAATGCAAAATTTTATTATGATAGTACACCTACTTACAAAAAAAACCTGGAAAATAGAGAAAAGGGCAAAATCACTATTAATTCCACTACCCATTGTTAGCACTTTGGTAAATTTTCTTCCAGTATTTCTACACAGATATAATTATAATGTATCACATTGCTAAAGTGCTTTGCAAAATTATTACTTTCTCTAAAAACTTTGAAACAAAATATATGCACCCACTTTTGAAGAAATCAAATTACACTGATTTTCTACTCTGATTAGAGTATCTTTATTTTCCAAACTTCTAAAAAATAGCAAAGCCTGGCTACATGTAATCTAAATTCAATCATTAGCCCCATGAAATCAACAGCGATAATAAGGGACTATTATCCCTTGAATTAGACAAATTACATCACCCTTAAGGAGGTGTTAAATCAAGTGCTAACTTGCTACCAGCTCAATTTTCAGCTTTAAATACTAGTCTTTAAACCCTAGTCCAAGTTGTCTCACTTAAAAGATTTATCATTTTGGGTGTTTGCCGCTCTGCTGGGGAAAAGCGTGAGGAGAATTTGAACAAACAGTAAACAGAAAAGTTTTCGAGCTGGTAGAAAAAAATGTAATTTTAGAGGCAATGGGGAGAGAGTGGCTGGCGTTCTGATTCATATCTAGCCTCCCGACACACACATGCTTCTAGAATAGTGTTCAGCAGGGCCTCACTGACTCTACCTTCTCTGCCACCACTGATTTCCTCCCCTCCCCAAGCACAAACTAAACTCTAGGTCAAGGGTCAGCAAACTTTTCCTGTAAAGGATTAGATGATAAATATTTTAAATGCTGTGGGCCAAGAGGCAAAATTGAGATTATGTAGGTGTTTAAATAACAAGACAAAAAACAAATTTCAACAAATTTTTTGTTTATGAAATCCGAGGTATAACCACCAATTACAAAATTTTTTAATGGTTTTCTTTCTTTGGGGACTAACACTTTAAAAAATTGGGGCTCCCTTTCATTAACATTCATTGCAAATATTCATCTGTTAATTCTGATCCTGTAAGGAGATTTCTGCATTTCTGAAAATGTTTTTTTTCATGCAGACAGGTAGTATCAAATGCTATGAATCCACAGGCACTTATTTTTGTTGAGCAAATTTGTTGCTTAGAAGACATTTCTAGAAATCCATCATAGTCTTGATACTTGCCTTTTAATCACCTCCAATTGAAGGTTTGGTGTCAACTCCTCAGTTGCACAGGTAAATGGGATTTTGAAATAAGGAAATTTCCTTTGCACTCACATTGAGATCCCAAAACACTGCTTAGAACTATGATTTGTTTGGAAAATATATCCATGGTAATAAGTTTATGTCGAAATGGAGCTCTTGCTTTAACTTCTGACAGTATAGGAAGTATGTAAAGCAGCTTGGTACAACTTGTGATTCAAACGACAATAGTTGTCAACATGACTACTGCAGTATCAAGTTTGCATGTAGCGGTTTGCCTTGCGATTTTGGGTTGAATTCATGAAGAAACTCCATAAAGTCTGCAGCAGACACTAACTTTCAAAGCCATTCACTGTTCAATAATGGTGGTTGAGGGCAGTTGTTCTCATTCAGAAAATTTTCAATCTCAGCTCTAATTTCAGAAAACTACAAGAAACTTTACCACTGCTAAGCCATCTAACTGCTATGCGGTAGGGCAAGTGAGATAATTCAGCTTCTATTTTCGACAAAAACTCATAGAACCCATGACAGTTAAGTCCACAAGAGTGAATGAAGTTCATCGCAGATGATACTGGTTCAATAAACACATGTTATTCAAATATTTTTCAAAAGTACCTGCTGATGAATAATACAATGAATAACCAGCCATAGGCTTTAAACCTGTTCCGTTTTGCTAATGCTGCTGTTATGCAAAATACCAGAAATGGATTGGCTTTTATAAAGGGGTTTATTTGGTTACAAATTTACGGTCTGAAGGCCATGAAAATATCCAAGTTAAGGTATCGACATGAGTATCCTTTCACCAAAGGAAGGCCAATGGCGTCCAGAAAACCTCTGTTAGCTGGGAAGGCATGTGGTTGGCACCTGCTGATCCCAGGTCATGTTCCAGCTCCTCTCTCAGCTCCTGGGCGTTCTTCAAAATGTTGCTCTTGGGGTGTTTTGCCTTAGCTCCCCCAAAGCGTTGGCAAAAGCCTGCCTTCAACGGCCATCTCCAAAATGTCTCTCTCAGCTGCTCTGAGGTCCTTCTGTTTGTGAGCTCTTTTATAGGACTCCAGTGATTAAATCAAGACCAAAGCTGAATGGGCGGGGCCACACCTCCATGGAAACAATCCCATCAACAGGTCACACCCTAATCAAAGGTATTACTAGTCACATCTCCATGGAAACAATCAAAACGTTCTAACCTGAACCGAATTAAAAAAAAAAAAAAGGTTCCAACCTAATCCACATTAATATGTCTGCCCCCACAAGACTGCATTAAAGATAACGGCGTTTGAGGGGACATAATACATCCAAACTGGCACAACCCCTTACTTTTTCACAACCTTTGTAAATCTGTCCAACAGAACCTTTTTCTGTTCCACATCAGTTTAACACTTAGCAGATTATACTTCAGGGTAGACTTTGTTTTCTTAACTCTGAAAAGATTCTCTCCTGCAGTTGTTCCAAGTAGACTCTTCATAGAAGCTAATTTTCAGTCACTTCAAACTTGGCAATGACTCCAGGAATAACAATTTATTTATTGTAACAGTAACACCTGTCATATCAAGAGCCAAGGAAAACCACAAGAAATCATCTGCCTTGCTTTAAAATTGACTGAGATCATTCCTGACCTATGTCCTTAACTCTTCGAGAAACTGTTCTTGTGAAAAGCTAAAAGTCTTAAGTTTATTTTCTGTGGACACACTTCTTCAGCTGCTGCAAACACAATTAACTCAACATCGGTAAACAGTTTTCTTTGCTTGGCTAACAAATGAATTGCTTGGAAACTTACTTCAGTTGTAGCCTTGTTTTCTTTTTTCTGTGAAGAATTCTGCTGATGAGATATTCTTTTAAATTTTCTAATTTGTCTCATCACTGCTTTCCTGGGAGTTGAGAATACTGTGATGAGTGCTTAACCTGGTAATGAAGTATTCTTTTAGCTCAGCTATAGTGTAATTGCATAATAAACATGATGTTTTACCATCTATTTTGATAACAAAACAATCTACACTCCACTGTACCTTAAAAGTATAACATTCCAAGTCCATTTTTCTCTTCTCATTTTGAAACATGCATTAGTAATAAAAAATAAAAGTTGTGGTAGGCTGATGCACATGGCCCTGGAAACACTTGCGAATTATAACTGGGTCAGCACGATTTGTAATGCACCAAGCCGCAAAGTGATGAATGACACATATGATCTCTGTCACAACCACTCAACTCGGCTGTTACAGTGTGAAAGAAAGCAGCCACAGATATGTAAATGAATGAGCGTGGGTTCCGATAAAAGTTTATTTATGAACACTGAAATCTGAATTTCATAATTTTTACGTGTCATGAAATCTTTTTTTCAACCACTAAAAAATGTAAAAAACATTCTTAGTTCACAGGCCACACAAAAGCAGACAGCAGGCTGGATGTGGCAAGCAGGTCAGTTTGCTGACCCCTGCTCTAAAGAGTTGGCATTCTCCAACACATCACATCCCGGCCTCACATCTCCACACTTTCGATCATGTTGTTCCTTTTGTATGGATCACCCTTCCGGCTTCTTCTCTGCTGTGAGGGATTCCCTGACCCTGCCCAGTGGTGTGCATCACCCCCTTAGTGAAAAGCAAGATGTGAGCCTGACAAAACGGTTAAGCCGACAGAATACACTCACTCCAGATGCCCCTCAGCCTGGAGGACACGGGTCATGATTTTATAGCTAGAGGGGCCAGCGAGCTTGAGGAAGCACCTGTTCCTGGAGAGCTGCCCCTCTGCCAGTCAGTGGTTGTCACTCACCAGCCTTGCACAGCACCTGGTAGAGACCTGGCAACTTGACAGATCTGCCTCCATCCCTAATAAACCACCAGTGTTCAACTTTATTCCAGCTAGTTCATTAAAAACTGAATTTCGTATTTTTAAACAAACATACAAGTTTTATCATGGAAAATGCAAGAAAGGGCCCTGTTCTTAAACATTCTTTATTGAAATCTAAACACATGATACGATTCTGCAACTAGCCTCAGAGGAAAGGAAAAAAAGTCAATGTTAAAGATTGTTGTAGTATCTGTAGACCCAAATGGCATTTATCTGTAATCTTGTTTTGCATATTCATATTAACCCTACTAGTTACTTCTTTTCTTCCCCATATATAACTCCTCAAAAGAAATTTTGTCATAGAGCTCACAGTTGATGGTTTATCAAAGATTCTTCATTTTTAAATTTGAGAATAAAATATATTTTGTAACTTTGATGAGAATATTGTAAGACATACAAAGAATGGATTAGGAATCCTAATTATGTGTCCAACTATGAATATATTTCTTACAATTTGCTGAAAATGTTTCCTCATTTTTGAAGAGCTGATAGGTAAATCACTAGCAGTTCTAGATGTGATGTTTATAAGGACACACATACACATTATGTTTTGACATCAAATATAACCCAGAAACCATATAACTTTGTAACAATAACCACACCAGTGACAGTCACCAAAAATGACTTTTAAAAACAAGGCCAAATAAAGCTGAAATTGGTGGTGGGCAAATATTTGGACAATTCTGATGAACTGCTATCCAGCCATGGAGATTTGGTTTCCAAATCTTCTGAAGTGATACTGGTTTAGAACATTTTTCTGTGGCAGAAAAAGGAAGCTCAGATAGTACTATTCAGACAAATGAAGTAAATGTCTAGTGGATTTCTGAGTCTGAACCTTTAAAGTCAGCCTTTGATCCAATAACATGCCATTTGCTTGCTTAAATATCTGTAACACTTGTCCTGTGGGTGCCTGTGTATGTGTCTGTGCATTAGAATAGTTTCATGGTCTCTAGGAAGTTCATACTGGCCTTAAGATCTTACTCTATCTGCTCCTTGGTTGAAGGCATGTTATTGCCTTTTTGTATTCACTATGGCATAACTGGCCTGCAAAACCTCTAATTTAGGAACATTTTAGTGTACCCATTTAAATTGATAGGTTATTTTATATGCAGTTTTCTGTATAACAAAGTATTTGGCCCCATAGAAGTGGATCGATTTAGATACATCATGTACCATACAAGCAGGTGATGGAGGCTGTACAAAGAACGGAGACTGAAGAAAATGCGAACGGATGGGGAAGAGAGGATTGTGCTCTGGAAGACAACACTGATCCAGGCGTGGGCTATGAACTGAAGAATGTTTTAGCATGGGTGCAGCTAAAGAAGGCATTTGACAAAGGCTGCTTAAGGAGGTAGCAATCCAACTGAAAGCAGTGACTCAGGACTTGTTCAAATTTTGGTAAGAATAATACTTAGGCTGTGGTAAGTGCCAGGCACTGTCTTAAGCACCTTACAGATATTAACTCATTCGCGAGTCGGGCTCTACAGGTATCCCCAGGAAACTGATGCTTCAAGGGTAAGTCAGTTGTCCAAGATCCCACAACCAGGAGGTGGCAGAGCTGGGCTTCCTACCCAGCTGGTCTGGCTCTGGAGCAGTGCTCTTAGTAAGTCTTAACTAAGCTTTAATTGAGCTAAAGCAAAACCAAAGGTAGTAGCAAATCGGCCTAGGTGTCTCTCTAGAAGCAGTTTAGACTATATTAGGGAAAGTTTTTGACAGGTGGTATTACAATATGACAAAATAAGTTACTAAAATAAAAACAGAAATGTTAATTTTAACATGCTCTACTATATATTTAATACACATTTTATGTACTGGTTATAGAATACTCCTAAAGCAACAGTAAACTTTAAGTTTTTTGTTTTTCTTAAATAATACAAATATTGGTCTCTAAATTAGATTTGATTAGGTTTGATTCACACAAATCCTGAAGTGACAGGTCACCAAATGCCTAAACCTCTTAGCAATAAAAGTGACATTAAGAAGACAGAGTAATGTTTTCACCAAAATTAATAAACACTTAGATAAAAACTATGACTTTTAAGTCACAAAACACCAGGCCAAAGGTTTTATCAACCTCTTCTTCCCTGAACACGACCACCTTCCTTCAGTGAGGGTAGTTTTGTGAACAGGCCAAAATTCCGTAAGAAAGCAGAAACTTGGGCTATCGGCCCCCTCATTAGAAGCCATTTTGTTAGAACTTAAGGTGACCATACTGTGTTTTAAATACCAATATGTTTCCTATTAGTCAATTCATGAATGTGAAAAGCAAACTGTGATATAAAGAATAAGGAAAGGGAGGAAATATTTCAATAAGCTCAGGTACGGCATGATGTTACTGTCACAGGCCTCAGTATCTTCTTTACGTCCTAAATAAATTGAGCAACCAACAGGAAAAAGATCGTCTCACAGAAAACGCTATGAGATTTTTAAGTTGCTAGACTCTTTTCCATCTTCTCCTCCTCATCAGTTCTTGATAACTGTTGTCAAACTCTACACACTGGTAAAGAAAAAAGGGGTGAAAGTTGACGGATTTTATAGAGAAGAAATCAAAGTTTGCTGTGATTATTTGAACGACAATATTACAGCCAATGACATGGTCTTAAATGCCTAAAATACGTAGCCTATCCTTAAGGAAATGCCCAGGAGAGCTTTAAAAACAATCACCACAACACCTGAAGAACGGAATCTATTACATCTTAGCAGGACAGCAACCTTCTTTCCCACCTCCCACCCAC
This sequence comes from Choloepus didactylus, assembly GCF_015220235.1. NCBI lineage: Eukaryota > Metazoa > Chordata > Mammalia > Pilosa > Megalonychidae > Choloepus > Choloepus didactylus. The sequence goes on along the minus strand of NC_051324.1, from coordinate 70,141,055 downwards.
CCTAGGAAGTAAACAGTTCATTTTATAAATACAGTAGGAAAAATCTGCTTGCTCCCTTTTAAAAGCTGTCAATTCAGAGATACTTTTAGAGAACAACTACCAATAACTAGGAGCCTCAAACTTGCAGTGAGTAAACACTTTTTATCTCAAAAGCATCTCCACAACCTTATATGTTGGAGGCATTCACCTAGAATGGCTACATGGAGACTGAGCCACCGAGAAAGCTGGGAAAATGGCACCATGGAGCTTTTCACAAGCTGCAAGCTTTCCCACATTGCACCGATGCTGCTGAGATGGAGGCAGCCAATGTGCCTAGGTCTTCTCTTGTAATAGGAACTCCTATGCACTGATTATTTTTTAACTTGTTTTTTTTAACTTGAGATACAATTCACGTATAATTCATATTAAAGTGTACATTTCAGTGGTTTGGAGGATAATCACTATCTTGTGTAACCATCACCACTACCTAATTCCAGAACATTTCTATCACCCCAAAAATAAACCCCATACCTATTATCGAATGTACCAAGTTTACCCAAACTTTCTCCACGGATATCTCTGCTGCCCAGGCAGGTATTTTAAGATGACTGGCTGGGATGAATTTATAGAGTATCTATGGTAAGAAAACCAGAAAGCTACATTGTCCAGAAGGATGCTGAACCCATGTTAGCAATTACGCTAATGGAATTTTTATGTATTGGCTAAGAATGGGAGGGAAACTTACATTCAACTTCCATCTTCACATAACACATTAGTGTGCCCCCAATTCATCCAAGATGTTAAAAGAAGGGAATACAATCTACTAGGATTAGCCATAGCTGTTCATAGTTGCAATTTCAAAATACAGAAGATGCATATGGATAGTGGGAAAACCTCCTTTAGTATCAAGCATAGCTGGATTAAAAAAACAACAACAACAAAACAAAAACTTAATCATTAAGCAAATACTGCCTGGTTTGGGGAAACAATCACTAGATCAGTCCACCATTCAAAGTAATGTAGCTTTAAATGCAATCTTACTTTCATCACTCTTCTGGCCTCAGTCTCTCCTAATAAGAAAAATAACCTTAAAGCAAAGCTCTGGCAGGAAAGCCTGCAGATGTGTGTTGGTCAGCTGTTGCAGGGGTCTAAGTACCTAAGTGTGCTCATGGCTTCTAAGACACACAGGAAGGAGACCTCACCTTCAGGCATCAGGGTGTTGAAAGCGGGAGGAAGTAGGTCCACGAGGGTATCTTGCTTTTGTGCACTTATCTGGGGTGCTATTTCCAGAGAAGGAGCTCCTTTATAGAGTGTGCCCAAGATGGATTTCTCTAAGTTGCTCTCAGAGTTGTCCAGCTGCCCTCACCAATAAGTCAGTCTTTGTAGGTTGATAGAAACCATCAGTCAAAGCAGATGCTTATGGATTGTGGGGAAGCCTTCTTTAGTATCTAACATAGCTGGATTAAAACAAAAAAACTTAACCATTAAGCAAATCTTGACTTTAATCATTAACTTAGATTATAGCAAACATCAACCAAGTGCTAAGCTTAAGAGTCTACCCCTTAGCAAGGGCACTTAACACATTAATGGGCATTTGGATGACTTGTTTGAAGGCCACCACGAGCCCTCAATTTTTGTCTTGCAAGAAATAAGCTGTACTTGATAAACAAGTAAATAAGATCCAGAAACGTCTATTGGTAATTTACCTCATTCTTGCAGTGGTTGCTAAGTAACACTTCCAGTGACTTGTGTTGTGCAAAAAGTTGTACTCTGGTAATATATTTACAATTTCACTGCAATTTGCAATAATGATTTAAATACATGTTCATTTCCTGAATTTCCCAAAACACAATCAGATGCAATCAAGTGAAGTTCATGACATTTATATAATATATAAAATAACAAATCTGCACCAAAAAGTTATCTATGGAACTTCTGCTACTTTCTCCTTATTTACAGACGCCCAGGAAACAGTCTTAAATTAAAATGACACCTGGGTAGAGGAGGCTATGTAGACCACATATGTTCTGTCTACCCGTAACAAATCACCCAGTAGCCAGAAAGCTCCAACAATCAATCACTAGACTAGAATTTCATTCTCCTTTAACACAAAGGCATTAGGAAGTCTGAGAATCAACCTGAGTTGAGGAATCCAAAATTGATTTATGTCCATGTAGTATATTTCCTCTTATGGGATCAAAATATTGAGGTCAGAAACCTGAATATTTCAGACGGCAGTTTTTTGTGTCCTTTCAACTATACATTTTTAGTACTATAATTGTTATGAAGTCAAGAGACCAAAGTTAGCTAAACTTGTAGATACATTTCTGGATGTAACTGCTCCAAATTTCCCACTCTTAAACCCATTATTGGACTTGTTCTGAATAAGGCTGGATTACGTTTAGTCCTTGAAAATAAAAAGACAAATTGCCTAGCAAGAGTAGGCCACACGGCTCTTGTACTAAAGAGAATTAATACATGCATATTAGGATTTTACTCAGCAGTTGAAGCTATATAACATGGGAAATTCAGCTATAACTGAGTATTTTCTAAAAGGGTTGGATTCCTCAGGCCCAACATCAGTGCTTGCCACACACCAATCAATATTTGCTGAAAGGATTATTTCAAAGTTTCCCTGAAAGCAAGATTATTCAAGAGTTTAAAAAACAATACCAACAAAATCATTTTCCTTTAAACTATATTATGAATAATCCTCTTGGCTTTGGAAAAGGAGGGCTCAAACTCTAGGACTTTAGCTGGGGCACAAGAATAAAGGGCAAGAAAGGCAAGTCATAAAGAAAGATAATTTTTGGTCTTGGTGGATTCAGTTGTGTCAGTCAAGACGGTCTGCCATTATGATGCGTGAGACTCAATTTTAACACAAGTTTCTTCTGGATTACTGCAGGGGCTATGCTCTCAAATAGTTTCAGGTATACAATATACAAAATTAATGTAATTAATGTGCAGTAAAGTTGCAAAAGGTAAAATCTTATGACAGGTAAAAAAATACAAACTTTCAAAACAAACAAACAAACAAAAATGGGGGGGTGTCTCTAAATCTGTATCTGACAAAGGGATCAATGCCATATTCAGATTGGAACAAATTCTGGAAATTCATGCTGCAAGGGAGAATGAAAAAATGCTAGGCAGCTCAAATTTCTGCAAATATTGAAGTCAAAATGTTCCAATAAAAAAATATTGAAGTCCCAAGCCCCAAAGAAAAAAAATGGGCTCACCTAAAAAAATAATTCAGAGCCCCCAAGTGTACTATGCCATCATCTGTGTCCTTGTGTTCCCTGCTCCTCAGGCATGGGGTGTCAAGGGGAAGGAGTTTCCAAATCATCACAGCTTCTAAACTCCCATAAATACATCAATGAAGGCAACTAATTTCTCTCTCTTATTTGGAGAGCGAAAACAACAAACAAACATACAAATGAACAACCAACAGAAAACAAAGAGACGGTGACACCTACAACCTTCACTCACTCAACCAAGCTTGGATGCTTCTTGTACTCCTGTTCATTTAAAGACCCCTGAAGAGCAATGTCTAAATTACTCTGTACCTACCCCATAAGGAATGGGAAGACAGATTTTTAAACAAATGAGTACCAAGAGGACAAACACTCAGATATTAACATTTACACAGCTATTGACTTGTTTCAACTGTCAATTCCTAGAGGATCAGAAAGCCTTTCTAATATAAATTCCATAATATACTCAATGACAACATGACACAGAGAGCCACATAAGTAACACAGTTGGCTGAAACCAAGACTCGTGTTACTCAAAACGTTTATAGGTGTTACACTGAAAAACTTCATCTGGGCAATCAGAGATCACAAAGAAATTCCAATTACACAAAGTTTGCAGATTTCCAAATCAAGATCACACTGGTGCGTGACCACACCAACCATTCAAACGACCACCTCGCCAAAAGCAACAGGACTGCACAAAGCACTCCAGTAACAAAGGACCAGCAAACCAATGGCCATGGTAGCAACAGTTGAGAAAAAAGCTTCAATGATTTCCGTCAGCAGCAGAGAATCCCACAAAGAACCCGATACTCTTCCTGTCGCTGATGCTCCCAATCCCAGAATGGTTTCCCAATCGGTCTCACTTCTGTAGGTGCGTGACAAACAAAAACTCCTGTCTACTTTTAGTTCTTTCTTCTCCAGCAGATGCTTCCTGCCTTGGTTCACTAGGCGGCACTGCTGTGTGGCTCTTAAGGGTGTTCAAACCCCAGGTTTCACTATCTCCAGCAAGCCTGAGGGATACCCGTCGGGGATCCCTCTAATCATGCACATCACCGGGAGAACCCGTGGGGATATTGGAAACCAACATTTTGCTTAACAGGAGGGACTGCCTCTTCTTCATCTTTGCTTTCTCCTACAGCACCTAGCACTGGGGGGCTGCTTCATGTGCCTCAAAAGAAAATAAAAACAAGGACCTACCCTTAGACCCAAGCAGATTCCCCAGGAAGAGGTCTTCCATGTTACTGGGCTCTCGCAGTGTCAACTTTTGGGGTTCCCTGTGATGCCACATTTCGGCTGGGCCTGCGGACCTGCTTGGACCCCATCACCCCGGGGGTCCTGGACTCGGGCTGGGTCAGCATAGCTCGGAAAGGGAATGGTCGACAGGAGCCCGTCTTTGCTTGTTTACCTAAGTTAACTGTCTAAGTGGACTCAGACAAGCGTGGCCTTGTGGACACAAAGGCCTCCTGTGCACGGTACTTGGCATCTCCTGACAGGACTTCACGCTAATCCTCATTCACCGGCGCTTCTGGGGCTGGCACCTACGGAACTCATCTGGCTCGGGTCTTGGACTTTGTATCGCCCCCAGAGAGCCTGGTACTGTGGTTTTACGGTCTGAGGAACAGTCAGGCCTCGAAGGCCCGGCCTGAGATGTGTGCACTCCGCATCCCAAGCGCCCGCCTTCCCCACTCAGCAGCCGGGACCGAGTTTCCCGCCCCCAAGGCCCGACCAGAGGTTTGTGGCAGTTGGAGGCAGTTGGGACCGGCCCCAGCAGGTTGGAACCGGTCTGGGCCGGGCCGCAGTACGAAGGGGGGAGGGAAAGGCCGCCTCGCGCTCTCCCTGCGCGCGTGACTCACGCTGGCCGCTGACGTCAGGCGTGCGCGCGCGGCGGGGGGGGGTGCTCTACGTACGTGTAGTGCTGCGGTTTCTCGGGCTGTGCCTGCAGCACCTGAGCGGTAGCGGCCGGGGGCGCCGAGGAAGATGCGGAGCCGCCGGGCCCGGGGCCCTTCGACATGGTCCTGTCTTCCTGCCTCTTCGCCGCTCCCCTTTTATTATTCAGTCTGCGCGGTCCGCGCCGAGGACCCAGTACGCCTGCGCCGCGCCACAAGAACGTGAAGACCCCCCGCACCGCAGCAAGGGCTACTGGGAGTTGTAGTCCACTCTGCGGCTGGAGTTTTACCGTCGGTAGAGGGTTGCTGCCAAAGGACAGGACCACAAGACCCAGAGATCCCTGCGGACGGTGTCCCGGATGCTGAGAGCCCGCGACCGCTTCTGGGTATTGCAGTTCTCTGCGTTTCTCCCTGCCAGCGCGTTTCCAGTTCCGTAGGAAAGCCTCCGCTACGAAACTGGAGCCCGGGGAGGACAGGGGGGCTCAGAGCTGGGGAGCCCTAACGATTTCGGCGAAACGGTCCCAAGTGCACATTCACTGCCAGCAGTGAATCTGGCGATACTGAGCCTCCGTGCTTGGGTACACCTTGGGCACGGTTCTAATGCCGGCTCAGAACAGTGCCTCTGAGCAGTGTTTAAGAATCTTTGTTGTTGTGTCTTCCTAGCTGTGGGCCTTTGTACCGCAGGCACCTGGAGTTCGCCGACATCCTCCTCGCCCCTTCAGCGGGACTACTGAGAGGCATGAAGGAAGGTCTGCTGCTTGGAAGTCCGTTGAGACGGCTTTGCTGGAGAAGAGCTCCACGCTACGATAGTCTGCTCGCGCATCTTTGTTGAGGCGCTCCGTAAACCTTTGCCAACCCTGAAACCAGGAACTCCACGCCCTGGGTCCCTTCTCAGCTCTACACTTGGCCCGACCAACTTGTTTCCAGCACCTTAGGGGCTAAGGACGAATATAATCTCCGTGTAGTCTGGTCTTTCAGGTACTCTGGCAAGTTGCAAGGGTGTTGAGAAGCAAAACAGTAGTAAAGTGTCCAGAAGAAGGAGCTGGCTCGAGTAAAGGGTGCGCTCTATCATGCACTCCAGTTTCCTTCTCTGGGTGTCAGCTTTTTTATTTGTGAAAAGAGCCTTTCCCCTCCACACTTCCCACCAGACGGGCAGAGTTCTTCACCTTGTGGCCTTTGTAATATTGTCACTTGTCCCAGACCTCGGCATTTAATTCTGTGAGCTTTAGAAAGTTCATACATAGGTTAACGCTTGCCATTTTGTTTTCCATAGTGAAACTGTTATAAATAGTTTCTTTTAAGATTGATTACATTTTGTTAGACAGGATTATGTTAACTAATGATTATCTCATTAACGAAAACATTCCGAATCGCCTTAGGGGTGAGGGAGTTTTTTTTTTTTTTTTTTTTTTTTTTTTTTTTTCTTACAAAACAAATTGTACTTTCGATTGTTTACAGTACCATTACATAGTTGTACATTCATCACCTAAATCAATCCCTGACACCTTCATTAGCACACCCACAAAAATAACAAGAATAATAATTAGAGTGAAAAAAAGCAATTGAAGTAAAAAAGAACACTAGGTACCTTTGTCTGTTTGTTTGCTTCCCCTACTTTTCTACACATCGATCCATAAACTAGACAAAGTGGAGTTTGGTCCTTATGGCATTCCCAATCCCACTGTCACCCCTCATAAGCTACATTTTTATACAACTGTCTTTGAGATTCATGGGTTCTGGGTTGTAGTTTAATAGTTTCAGGTATCCACCACCACCTACCCCAATTCTTTAGAACCTAAAAAAGGTTGTCTAAAGTGTGCGTAAGAGTGCCCACCAGAGTGATCTCTCGGCTCGTTTTGGAATCTCTCTGCCACTGAAGCTTATTTCATTTCCTTTCACATCCCCCTTTTGGTCAAGAAGATGTTCTCCATCCCACGATGCCGGGTCTACATTCCTCCCCGGGAGTCATATTCCACGTTGCCAGGGAGATTCACTTCCCTGGGTGTCTGATCCCATGTAGGGGGGAGGGCAGTGATTTCACCTTTCAAGTTGGCTTAGCCAGAGAGAGAGGGCCACATCTGAGCAACAAAGAGGCATTCAGGAGGAGACTCTTAGGCACAAATACAGGGAGGCCTAGCCTCTCCTTTGCAGCAACCGTCTTCCCAAGGGTAAAACTTATGGTAGAGGGCTCAACCCATCAAACCACCAGTCCCCTATGTCTGTGGTCATGTTAGCAACCATGGAGGTGGGGTAGGCGAATACCCCTGCATTCTCCACAGGCTCCTCAAGGGGGCACCACAACTTTTTTTTTTTTTTTTTTTTTTTCCTTGTTTGTCTTTTTTCTTTTCTTTTTTTTTTTTTTTAACTTTCCCTTCTTTTTTCAAATCAACTGTATGAAAAAAAAAAGTTAAAAAGAAAACAAACATACAATACAAGAACATTTCAAAGAGACCATAGCAAGGGAGTAAGAAAAAGACAACTAACCTAAGATAACTGCTTAACTTCCAACATGTTCCTACTTTACCCCAAGAAAGTTACATACTATAGCAACATTTCAGTGAACTTGTTCCTACTACATCCATCAGAAATTAACAGACCATAGTCATTTCTGGGCATCCCCAGAATGTTAAATAGCTTATCTGTTCTTCTTGGATTATTGTTCCCCCTTCCTTAATTGCTCTCTACTGCTAGTTCCCCTACATTCTACATTATAAACCATTTGTTTTACATTTTTCAAAGTTCACATTAGTGGTAGCATATAATATTTCTCTTTTTGTGCCTGGCTTATTTCGCTCAGCATTATGTCTTCAAGGTTCATCCATGTTGTCATATGTTTCACCAGATCGTTCCTTCTTACTGCCACGTAGTATTCCATCGTGTGTATATACCACATTTTATTTATCCACTCATCTGTTGAAGGACATTTGGGTTGTTTCCATCTCTTGGCAATTGTGAATAATGCTGCTATGAACATTGGCGTGCAGATATCTGTTCGTGTCACTGCTTTCCGATCTTCCGGGTATATACCGAGAAGTGCAATCGCTGGATCGAATGGTAGCTCTATCTCTAGTTTTCTAAGGAACTGCCAGACTGACTTCCAGAGTGGCTGAACCATTATACAGTCCCACCAACAATGAATAAGAGTTCCAATTTCTCCACATCCCCTCCAGCATTTGTAGTTTCCTGTTTGTTTAATGGCAGCCATTCTAACCGGTGTTAGATGGTATCTCATTGTGGTCTTAATTTGCATCTCTCTAATAGCTAGTGAAGCTGAACATTTTTTCATGTGTTTCTTGGCCATTTGTATTTCCTCTTCAGAGAACTGTCTTTTCATATCTTTTGCCCATTTTATAATTGGGCTGTCTGTACTATTGGCATTGAGTTGTAGGATTTCTTTGTATATGCAAGATATCAGTCTTTTGTCAGATACATGGTTTCCAAAAATTTTTTCCCATTGAGTTGGCTGCCTCTTTACCTTTTTGAGAAATTCCTTTGAGGTGCAGAAACTTCTAAGCTTGAGGAGTTCCCATTTATCTATTTTCTCTTTTGTTGCTTGTGCTTTGGGTGTAAAGTCTAGGAAGTGGCCTCCTAATACAAGGTCTTGAAGATGTTTTCCTACATTATCTTCTAGGAGTTTTATGGTACTTTCTTTTATATTGAGATCTTTGGTCCATTTTGAGTTAATTTTGTGTAGGGGGTGAGGTAGGGGTCCTCTTTCATTCTTTTGGATATGGATATCCAACTCTCCCAGCCCCATTTGTTGAAAAGACCATTATGGCTCAGTTCGGTGACTTTGGGGGCCTTATCAAAGATCAGTCGGCCATAGATCTGAGGGTCTATCTCTGAATTCTCAATTCGATTCCATTGATCTATATGTCTATCTTTGTGCCAGTACCATGCTGTTTTGGCAACTGTGGCTTTATAATAAGCTTCAAAGTCAGGGAGTGTAAGTCCTCCCACTTCGTTTTTCTTTTTAGAGTGTCTTTAGCAATTCGAGGCATCTTCCCTTTCCAAATAAATTTGATAACTAGCTTTTCCAAGTCTGCAAAGTAGGTTGTTGGAATTTTGATTGGGATTGCATTGAATCTGTAGATGAGTTTGGGTAGAATTGACATCTTAATGACATTTAGCCTTCCTATCCATGAACATGGAATATTTTTCCATCTTTTAAGGTCCCCTTCTATTTCTTTTAGTAGAGTTATGTAGTTTTCTTTGTATAGGTCTTTTACATCTTTGGTTAAGTTGATTCCTAGGTACTTGATTTTTTTAGTTGCTATTGAAAATGGTATCTTTTTTTTGAGTGTCTCTTCAGTTTGTTCATTTCTAGCATATAGAAACATTACTGACTTATGTGCATTAATCTTGTATCCCGCTACTTTGCTAAATTTGTTTATTAGCTCTAGTAGGTGTATCGTTGATTTCTCAGGGTTTTCTAGATATAAGATCATATCATCTGCAAACAATGACAGTTTTACTTCTTCTTTTCCAATTTGGATGCCTTTTATTTCTTTGTCTTGCCGGATTGCCCTGGCTAGCACTTCCAGCACAATGTTGAATAACAGTGGTGACAGCGGGCATCCTTGTCTTGTTCCTGATCTTAGAGGGAAGGCTTTCAGTCTCTCACCATTGAGTACTATGCTGGCTGTGGGTTTTTCATATATGCTCTTTATCATGTTGAGGAAGTTTCCTTCAATTCCTACCTTTTGAAGTGTTTTTATCAAAAAGGGATGTTGGATTTTGTCAAATGCTTTTTCAGCATCTATTGAGATGATCAATTGATTTTTTCCTTTCGAGTTTTTAATGTGTTGTAATACATTGATTGTTTTTCTTATGTTGAACCATCCTTGCATGCCTGGAATGAACCCCACTTGGTCATGGTGTATGATTTTTTTAATGTGTCTTTGGATTCGATTTGCAAGTATTTTGTTGAGGATTTTTGCATCTATATTCATTAGGGAGATTGGCCGGTAGTTTTCCTTTTTTGTAGCATCTTTGCCTGGTTTTGGTATTAGATTGATGTTAGCTTCATAAAATGAGTTAGGTAGTGTTCCATTTTTTCAATGTTTTGAAAGAGTTTGAGTAAGATTGGTGTCAGTTCTTTCTGGAAAGTTTGGTAGAATTCCCCTGTGAAGCCATCTGGCCCTGGGCATTTATTTGTGGGAAGATTTTTGATGACTGATTGGATCTCTTTGCTTGTGATGGGTTGGTTGAGGTCTTCTATTTCTTCTCTGGTCAGTCTAGGTTTGTTCATATGTTTCCAGGAAATTGTCCATTTCTTTTACATTATCCAGTTTGTTGCCATACAGTTGTTCATAATATCCTCTTATAATTTTTTTAATTCTTCAGGATCTGCAGTTATGTCACCTTTTCATTCATTATTTTGTTATATGGGTCTTCTCTCTTTTGATTTTGTCAGTCTAGCTAGGGGCTTGTCAATCTTGTTGATCTTCTCAAAGAACCAACTTTTGGTGATATTTATCCTTTCTATTGTTTTTTTGTTCTCTATGTCATTTATTTCTGCTTTAATCCTTGTTATTTCTTTTCTTCTACTTGGTTTAGGATTGGTTTGCTGTTCATTTTCTAGCTTCTTCAGTTGATCCATTAGTTCTTTGATTTTGGCTCTTTCTTCCTTTTTAATATATGCGTTTAGTGCTATAAATTTCCCCCTTAGCACTGCTTTTGCTGCATCCCACAGGTTTGGTATGTTGTGTTCTCATTTTCATTCGTCTCTATATATTTAGCAATTTCTCTTGCTATTTCTTCTTTAACCCACTGATTGTTTAGGAGTGTGTTGTTTAACCTCCAGGTATTTGTGAATTTTCTAAGTCTCTGATGGTTATTGACTTCTAATTGTATTCCATTGTGGTCAGAGAATGTGCTTTGAATAATTTCAATCTTTTTAAATTTATTGAGGCTTGTTTTATGTCCCAGCATATGATCTATTCTGGAGAAAGTTCCGTGAGCACTAGAAAAGTATGTGTATCCTGGTGATTTGGGATGTAATGTCCTGTAGATGTCTGTTAAATCTAATTCATTTATCAGATTGTTTAGGTTTTCAATTTCCTTATTGGTCTTCTGTCTGGTTGATCTATCTATAGGAGAGAGTGATGTGTTGAAGTCTCCCACAATTATTGTGGAAACATCAATTGCTTCCTTTAGTTTTGCCAATGTTTCTCTCATGTATTTTGTGGCACCTTGATTGGGTGCATAGACATTTACGATTGTTATTTCTTCTTGCTGAATTGCCCCTTTTATTAGTATGTAGTGGCCTTCTTTGTCTCTCAAAACATCCCTGCATTTGAAGTCTATTTTATCTGAGATTAATATTGCTACACCTGCTTTCTTTTGGCTGTAGCTTGCATGAAATATTTTTTTCCATCCTTTCACTTTCAGTTTCTTTGTGTCCCTGTGTCTAAGATGAGTCTCTTGTATGCAACATATTGATGGTTCATTTTTTTTGATCCATTCTGCGAATCTATATCTTTTAATTGGGGAGTTTAATCCATTTACATTCAACGTTAAAACCGTGAAGGCATTTCTTGAATCGGCCATCTTATCCTTTGGATTATGTTTGCCATATTTTTCCCTCTCTCTATTAATATCCTTTATTGTACCCATACCGAATCTCTTTAGTACTGAACCTTTCTCCAAGTCTCTCTGTCCTGTCTTTGTTTCTCTGTCTGTAGGGCTCCCTTTAGTATCTCCAGTAGGGCAGGTCTCTTGTTAGCAAATTCTCTCAGCATTTCTTTGTCTGTGAAAAATTTAAGCTCTCCCTCAAATTTGAAGGAGAGCTTTGCTGGATAAAGTATTCTTGGCTGGAAATTCCTCTCACTCAGAATTTTAAATATATCGTGCCACTGCCTTCTCGCCTCCATGGTGGCTGCTGAGTAGTCACTACTTAGTCTTATGCTGTTTCCTTTGTATGTGGTGAATTGCTTTTCTCTTGCTGCTTTCAGAACTTGCTCCTTCTCTTCTATGTTTGACAGTGTGATCAGTATATGTCTCGGAGTGGGTTTATTTGGATTTATTCTATTTGGAGTTCGCTGAGCATTTATGATTTGTGTATTTATGTTGTTTAGAAGATTTGGGAAGTTTTCCCCAACAATTTCTTTGAATACTCTTCCTAGACCTTTACCCTTTTCTTCCCCTTCTGGGACACCAATGAGTCTTATATTCGGACGTTTCATATTATCTATCATATCCCTGAGGTCCATTTCGAGTTTTTCAATTTTTTTCCCCATTCTTTCTTTTATGCTTTCATTTTCCATTCTGTCATCTTCCAGGTCACTGATTCGTTGTTCAACTTCCTCTAGTCTTGTGCTATGAGTGTCCAGAATCTTTTAATTTGGTCAACAGTTTCTTTAATTTCCATAAGATCATCCATTTTTTTATTTAGTCTTGCAATGTCTTCTTTATGCTCTTCTAGGGTCTTCTTGATTTCCTTCATATCCCGTACTAGGGTCTCATTGTTCATCTTTAGTTCTTTGAGTAGCTGCTCTAGGTGTGTCTCTTCTGGTCTTTTGATTTGGGTGCTTGGGCTTGGGTTATCCATATCGTCTGGTTTTTTCATATGCTTTATAATTTTCTGTTGTTTTTGGCCTCGTGGCATTTGGTGACCTTGATAGGGTTCTTTTAGGGTTTGTAGACCAGTTGAAGTCCTTATCTCTAATTTATCAGATCTACAGCTTCGTGGAGTACACTTTCTCTAACTAACCAGCAGGTGGCGTCCACGAGCCACCTGTTCTCCACAAGCCAGATCTCCCCTGCTTAGCCTTTTTGGTGAGTGGGGGAGTGAGTCTTGTGGGGCCCAATTGGTGTCCCAAGCTTGCGTGTGTAGTTGGTGTTGCCTGCCCTGTATGTGGGGCGTGTTTCTGGGCAGTCGGGGAGGGGGGGTGGCCCTAACAATCAAATCTCCCTGATGATCCTAGAGTTTTAAAGCTACTGCAATAGTCTAATCCTTCAGTTCAGTCCTGCCACAGTTTGTCTCTGCCACTGACCCACAAGTCTTTGGTATTGGCGTATGGCTCCTGAGACTTGCAAGTGGGCCCCTCTTCCAGGCTGTGCACCCCAGGTCCTCTGTTGAGGGATGACTGTGCTATGTCACAGGTGAGTGCCGTCCCCCCAGGGCAGTTCTGGGCTGCTGGGCTGTGTTGGGAGGCTCCCAGTCTGCTCAAATGATGGCTGAATGGGGCTCTGTTAATTCACACTGCTCCCCCTTCCCAGCTCTGGGACATTCAGCTGAGGTTGCAGGGAGGCTAATGTCCACACCCAGTTTTGTGGTGTGTGCCTGTTATTTGAAGCACTTCCGTCACACTGGGTTGTCTGGGGCAGCTCTGGGCTATGGGGCTGGCGATGGGCAGGAGTGTTTCCTGTCCACCAGGATGGTGGCTGTGAGCGGACACCCCCCTTTTCTTGGGAAGTTGTGTTGTTTAGTGAATTTTCTCAGCCACTGGATTATTGCCTTTTGTCTCAGAGCTCTCTTAGTTCTGCTCTTGACTTGAGGTGCCCAAATTTCAATTCTTTGAAGCTTTCTGTATTGAGCTTCTTAGAGTAATTGTTTTAGAAAAAGCAAAAAGGATTTAAAAAAAAAAAAAAAAAAAAAAAAAAAACGGCCCTCCTCAGAGATCTAATGGGTTATTGAAATGCTAATAGACAAAGCAACCAGGGCCATTAAGGAAAAGTGCCCAGGGCAGAGAGATCAGCCTTGCTTCGGGATTTGCATATGCGCCTCCAGGCCTGATCTCCGCCCTTCCCCTTTCTGTGTTCACCAGAACTCCAAAAATCCTCTGCTTTTATTTTGGAGTTTTTCGTGTTGTTTTTTTTCTATGCCTGTCTCCTCTCTGCTGGGCTGGCTGCTCTCAGAGTCTCTGGTGTCTGGCCTCAGTCTATCTATGGTTGGAGTTTGAATCAGTAGAATGAGTTTCCAATAAGAGCAGCCACTGGAATTCTCCCTTCTCCTTCCTGGAGCTGACAGCCCCTCCTCCCCCGGGACTGAGCCTGGCAGGGAGGGGCGCGGGTCCCCTGGCCGCAAAAACTTACAGATTTCGCTGATCTCAGCAGTTCCACGTTTTCATGAGTGTTGTATGAAGTATGCCCAAAGTCAGATTGCTCTCTGGTGTCCAGTCCACGCAGTTCCTGGCTTTTTACCTACTTTCCTGGAGGAGTAACTAAAACATACAGCTCACCAGTCTGCCATCTTGCCCCGCCTCCTGAGGGAGTTTTAAAATGACGTTTATTTTATTTAGTTCCAAGTAACGTCACATCAGAAGCCAAATTGTCAGCCTACAAAGTGGAGAACTGGTGTTTCCTAAACAGGCGAAATCAATTGTTTAGTTACTAAAATGTTCGAAGGTGAAAAATTCCCAATGGAGACATAAAAGTTTTAGTGTTGCTCTAATCCTATTAATTTAAATCCAAGTAGTTGATTTATATGTTACCCTCAAGCATATAAACATGAGTGTGGTTTGACGAAAGAAATTGAATTCACAGTCTTAGGTTTTAAATAATAGATATATAATAGAGTACTTCAGCGTTCATAGAAAAATTGGGAGATGATGTCATCAAAATGCTTAATTTATAAACAAGGAAACAAACCCAGAGAGGTTAAGTAACTTGCCCAAGGTTACTCAGTAAGTTAGTGACGGAACAGGAATTGGGACAGTAGCCTACACACTGCATCATATCCAGCATTGTTTTGATCGTAGAGACATTTTCCTTTCTCCCTTCTTTCCTGCGTTGCTTTTCCTCCCCTGTCCTAATTTGTGGGGAATAAATTTACTGTTACTACTGCCAAGTAAGAGGGACAAACTGTTTCCACTAATCGCCCTTAAATGGCTGCTGGGCATAGTATGTGTAAAAATCCTTACCTTGTTTCTTCCAGAGCAATTTTAGAGCCTTTCTACTTAGCAAAACTGGAAGGAAAGTAACTGGAGTGCCCTTCCCCTGGAAGACATGGAAATGACATGGCTCTGGATCTCCTCTTAAAATCTTGGAACACAAAGGAGGTGTTAACTTAGGAGCCCATTCCTCCTCCAGGGCATTGAGCAAGCAAAAAAAGATGACATGATATTCCTCTGGTTACTTCCAGAGCACCTGACAGCCTCCCAGGCATTTATCGTGGCCATGAATGAAGTAGAAAACTTAACATGCACCAAACTTTGAGTAGAAGTCAAGAGAGTCAAAGTTGACTCAATTACCCTGTAAAGTTTTGGTTTATAATGGACTGCATATTGTGTGTGATAAGCCTGAGAGGCTGAAAATAATGAGAGGAATTAAATACCAATGGTTGGATCAAAGATGTTCCTACCATAGCTGCTTTTTCAAATCATGCTTTTCTTTCTGACTATTAATAATGATAAAAGGACTTTTGGTGTGGCAAGTACACATTGAAACTGTATTTAAGTATTTCCCTGAGTTGATATCTCTGTGTACCTGGTTCTACTGTCTTCATTTTAATAATTTAAAATATTCGGTGAACTCAGAATAGGAACTATGGAGTAGAATGCCCAAGGGAACCTTAAGGTTGTTTGGTAGTGTATATACCTGAGCCATCTGGAGAACTGAGTATTGTGATCCATCCAAGGCATTTATTTAGACAAAGATAGGGATTAGCATCTTTATACATTTGATATGTTTCTTCCAAAGTAATACTTGCCAGGATATACCACTAAATAGGAGGGCATGTATTTAATTTTCTTTACTGTGACGAGTAAAGGTACATGCGAAGGTACATGTAAATGCTGTAGCAGGACTATTCTCTTTTTGACTGTAGTCATTTTATCAGTTTAATCACCTAATTCAAGAAATAGGTTGCTTAGTACATTACTTCTTTAACTCCAAGCATATGGAAAGCAGAAAGTATTTTCTGACAGCCTAAAAATATAAAAAGCAGTACTTGTGAAATCATTTATTAACATTTGGTTCTTTGTATCTATTACTTACCCCTCCCTGATCTACCAAACCAACAAAAAACCCTGCTGTTTGGTTAAATACACATGCGTGATATATTAAATACTCAATAATATAACATCATTTACTGAATTCTAATTATCATTTACGCTATATATTTAACTATCAAAATGTTACGAAAAGTAAATAACCACAGGGAACACATCTTGTTTTACATTGGAAAACATCTACAAAAATTTCTGTAAAGTAGTCTCTCGTATTCCTGCATTACGTTAGTTTGAGGTAAATAAGCTTAGGGTCCAGCCCATCCGGACCTGCTTGGGACCCATGCGATTCATTTGCATTGACTTTCTATTGTAGAGCTTTGGAACCAAGGGAAGGATCCAAACATAGCTCCATTTTATCCAATCAGAAGAGCCATTTAATGCTAAGCTATGATTCGTCCATTCCTCTTTCCACCCAACCAATCATGAGACCACTTTAACAGCCAATCAGCGGCCTAGATATTCACCAATCAGGAGATGGGGCCGAAGCACGGCCTTTGTGTCGGGGGATGTCAGCGCGTCTTCGAAGGCGCCCGCCAATAGGAAAAGTCGTTGGTATATGCAAATGAGGGGCCTATGACGCAGAGACGCAGCGTGAAGCGTAGCTATAAAAACGGGGGCGTCCTGGGGGTTTGGAGCGCAGAGCGGTTTAGTCGGTGGTCCAGGGAACATTGTCTGTTGGTTGTGGTTTTTCGTTGGGGCTACCCGAGGCGAAGCGCCGGTCGAAGAAGAGGCCCAAGACATCAGTTTTGGGTAAGCTCTTTGTGGATTAACTTGCGGTGTGGGTTCCTCGCCGGCCGGTGATGCCGCGGGCTCCGGCCGTTGAAGTCGAGTGACTGGAGGTGTGGACCTCTCGGCCGTTGTCGTCGGTTTGGGGGCCTGCAGGTCTCTCCCTTGGGGGCTTGGTTCCGGCACTGCGTCTCCACTTCCCGGTGGTGATTCAAAGGTCCCGCACCGGGTTCCGGGCAGCCGGGTTCCGCCCGTCGCGGAAGGGAAATGACTCCTCCCCGGGCCCCCCCTCCTGGAGGAGGCTGCCGCCGCTCGCAGCCTGAGTCATTAGGGGAGGGGGAGGCGGCGGCCTTCGGGCATCTGCCGCCCAGGGGCAGGGGCGCGGGGCCTGCCTCACGCCGCCCCGCAGCCCCGGGAGGCCGGTCCGGAGGAGCGCCGCGGCCTCCTGCAACCCTGAATGTTTCTTTAGGTAGAAGAAAATGGCCCGAACCAAGCAGACTGCTCGTAAATCCACCGGGGGGAAAGCCCCGCGCAAACAGCTGGCCACCAAGGCTGCCCGGAAGAGCGCCCCCTCTACCGGCGGGGTGAAGAAACCGCACCGTTACAGGTAGGCCAGGCGGTGGGGAACAATGGCTGGAGCACGGCTCGGCGCCGTTGGGCGACGGGTCCCGGGGCTGGGGCCGGGAAGGTCGGTTGGGGCCGGTTTTACACCCCCGTCTGGTTGTTTTCCAGGCCCGGGACCGTTGCGCTTCGAGAGATCCGGCGTTACCAGAAATCGACCGAGCTTCTGATCCGGAAGCTGCCCTTCCAGAGGTTGGTGAGGGAGATCGCCCAGGATTTCAAAACCGACTTGAGGTTCCAGAGCGCGGCCATTGGCGCTCTGCAGGTAATGGGATGCAAGGCTTTCGCTTTGTCGCGGGAGCAGGGGCTGCGTGTGGTGCTCTGCCTCCCCGAGGAGCGTTTCATCGTGTGGCTCTTGTCCCCCGCAGGAGGCTAGCGAAGCGTACCTGGTGGGTTTATTTGAGGATACCAACCTGTGTGCCATCCACGCGAAGAGAGTCACCATCATGCCCAAAGACATCCAGTTGGCTCGCCGGATACGGGGAGAGAGAGCTTAAGAGAAGGCGGTTTTTACGGTGTTTTGTAGTAAATTCTGTAAAATACTTTGGTTTAATTTGTGACTTTTTTTTGTAAGAAATTGTTTATAATATGTTGCATTTGTACTTAAGTCATTCCATCTTTCACTCAGGATGAATGCGAAGTGACTGTCCACAGGCCTCAGTGGTGAGCGCTGTTGCTCGGGAGTGACGAGTTGCTAATATGCAGAAGGGGTGGGTGAGGTTTCTTGCTTCTCATGATGCATGTTTCTGTATGTTGATGACTTGTTTGGGTAGCTATTAAGGTACTAGAATTGATAAATGTGTACAGGGTCCTTTTGCAATAAAACTGGTTATGACTTGATCCAAGTGTTTAACAATTGGGGCTGTTAAGTCAGACCATACATCACTGTGATAGAATGTGGGCTTTTTCAAGGGTGAAGATACAAGTCTTAACCACAGTGTAACTTACAGTTTCCTTTAAAAAAAAAAAAAAAAAGTAAACCTGGCAGCTATAGAATACACTATGTGCATTTATAATAGCTATTTTATATATTGTAGTGTCAACATTTTTAAATTAAATGTTTTACATTCACATGTGGTGGGGAGTCTTGTCATTGAGGTGTGTGTAACTTGGGAGTCCAGGTGGTTTTCTCCCGACTAGACTGCACTTGATTTAGTTGTAGGAAATGCTATGCCGCATTGTACCTTGTATAAGTCCTCATTCTACCACATGTTAACTAACCCTCTAGTTGATAACTGCAGACACTAATGGGGGATTTTATTTATAAGGGCTCTAGAGAATATAGAAGTTTTTCACACCAGCATCTTCTGTTTATCTTCAGATTATACTAGTTAGTGCAGCTTTTCATTGTGTCGTGGTGGGTCTCATAACTAGGTTGAGTTTTTCTCCTCTACCAAGAGGAGACAATACCGAACTTCTTTTCCTTGTGGAGTTTGTATTATAGTAACCCTTAGAGTAAACTTGCTGTGGGAGAAGGGCACACAGCTCCAGCTCACTGAACTTCTGCCAATTACGATGTCGGGCTAGGTTACGTCTAGTATACCGTCCTGGGGAAATCACTTTTACAGAGATGGCCTTCAGAGTGGTTTTCAAATTTTATCTCCTATTGAAGTTTATAGGTCAATTATGTGTGTTGACTAAATTTACAAATAAAGTTGCTTGTCCAACTTAAGTGTTAAACCTAAATTGAATGTGCAAAGCTTTAATCCATTACCTAAGTTCTTTGTATCTTAAAGTTTGAACTTAAATTATTTCAGCTTCTGCTTGGTAGGCAAAAAGAATCTTATTTTACAAAGATGATTGTAGAAAGCGTGTAAATTAATTCCAACAACTGTGTTCTGATATCTAAAAATTCTGTGATTGCTCTATAAAACTGTGGACTTGGGACAAAAGTACAATAGGGTTTTTTCTCCCTGTATTGTCAGGGAATTCAAAATACTTTTATCACATCTAAGGTCCAGTACAACAGGCCAGAGAAACTTTTAAAATGCTGCGGCTCAGATTTGGGATCTCTTCAATGAGCTGGCTTCTGAAGCAGGTTTTATAGAATTTTTTTATGCAGCAGGTTATTATAACACAAATCCACAGGTGTAGAACTCACTGGTCTAAGCCCCCTTTCAGTTTGAAACCAGTTTCTTTAACCAGTGAAGGCTCCAAGTGTTGCAGTAGGTTAGTGTCAGCAAGGCATGGGCAGAGCATTCTGTTAGGAAGCTAGTAACTGTATAAAGAATACTTGCCCTATTGAAATAGCTTTTTTAAAAATAGAAGTTTGCATAAGTGTCAGATTCCAGGGACTTATTAAGGGAGCAAGCTAAGAGTTTTGAGTCAAAAGGCTTTGGGTGGGATCTTGGTAACTTGAGCCTTGTGAGTTGTTGAAGGTGGAGACCAGTACTACACAGTGAAGTGGTTTTCTCTTGGAAATAAGTTCTGGAATAAGCACAGCACACAGTTCTGATAGTCGCCTCATTTCTGCTTCTGACTACAATCCTAGCCCTGGGCTGTGCTCTGGAGTGTCTTGTAGTGTCTAGCATATAAGTATACAGGCTGTTTGCACTGATAGGTTATTACAGGTAGTAAAACTTAAAACTAAGTGGGTGACAGTTGAATCTCTCGGTAGCATCCTGATAATACCAGGGTTCTTGGAATTTATCTTATTACTCAGTTTAGCATCTGCTGCTCAAGTGCATCTCATGGTTTCAGATTTGGCTTGAGCACATGTAACGCAAGCAGAAGTATTTTTTTGGTTCCAGGAAGCTGCCCATACAGGATACTGCTGGGTTAAGGGTGTAAGGAGGAAAGCAGGAGATAGCCTGTGCCCTTGATGGATGAGACGAAAATAAAGTTTTTGAAGTTGAGACTTTCACACCTTGTTAATGGTTTTCATTTAAGGGACAATTATTGTTTCCACAGCCAGAATTTTCTTTGGGGGACTGTCCAGAAAGAATGCCGTGCCTCCTTTTATTCAGTTGAGGGTGGGGGAATGGTGTTCAGTAATGAGCCAGCCAGGTACACCCGTTCAGGTGATGTCAGTTGACCTGGAAAGTGCCCATTGAACCGATGTATTAGTAATACTCGCTACTCTCAGCAGTCCCAGTTTGGTAGGAAATTATGTCTACCTGTCCTACCAGAACTTGGTGATGTGGGATGGGGATCCAGTGACTCTTGCAAAAGAACAGGCTTCAGGAAAATAAGCCAGGTTTGAAGAGCTTATCCCTCTCGTTTTAATTAGACTACCTTACATTTTGTAAACAGGACAATTTCTAGATTTTTTCCTTTGGAATTAAATCATCTGGTTCATGTACCAGTCAGGGGTGAAGTGATGTTTCGAGTGGGCCCACAGATTCAGCACTGAGTGCACCTACACAGTAGGGGAAAGGAAGGCCAGAGGGTGCTACCTGGCCTGGCTGGGGGTGGGATGCTGGCGGCTTGCTTGAAATCTGGGAGCCAGGAGGGGGGCACATCAGAACCTCCTGGCACTTCAGCCAATCCAGTGACCAGCCAAGGACCTATCAGCAGAGCTGCCGTCTGGTGAAGAACAAACCCAGGAGAGGCCAGCAAACAACACCCCATCCCCCCAGCCAGACTTCCCCGCCAGGGGCCTCTGCTGCCACCCCAGGTGTCTCCAAATGTGGGAGAACTGGCCCTGAGCTGACTGGACTGGAAATTTCTCACTCAAGTAGGGGTCATTCCTCAGCTTTCCCCAACCATAGCCTCTCCTGTGCGTTCCCTGCCTTCCCGGCTCCTTGCAGCACATGGAGCTGAGGTCTGGGCAGCAGCTGGAAAGCCAGGTCCTTTCCGGATCACCTTGAGGTAGGGCAGCAGAGGGCTCTCTGCCAGTGGATGGGCAGGAAGCTCTGGGGCCTGCCCTTCAGTTTTTGCAAGATTCTCCTGACTGGTGCTCCAGAATCACAGCCCCGAACCCAGGATCAGAGGCCCATCTAGCCTGCTGTGGAGAAGGGTGAGGTGGGCAATCTTCACAGTGATTGTCTCGATGAGGATAGTAGAGCCCTCTGAGCCTTGAGCCCCCACCCTGAACCTCTCCATCCCTTGTTGCCTGGGCCCTCACAGCCTACTCCGTCCCTCACCCCAACAGTGCCCCTGTGATGTCTACAGCATGGACAGCAATTACAGCACTAACACCTGCTTCCAGGTGCCTTCCCAAGGACACAGGACTGGAGGAAAGAAGGAAGGGCCAGCTTCCTGCCCAGGCTCCCATCCTGAGTCCCAGAGCACCCCCTGGGAGAAGGCGAGGGCACCTTCCTGGGCCAGCGGGCAGGCCCTTCAGTTCTCTAACCCCTTCATAAGCAGGTGTGGGGAAGGAGGAAGGCCACAAGCCCCTCCCAGCCCTCCAAGCTGGAGCAGGTGGGAGAGTTCTGAATTCATCCCCAGACGGGCTGGCAAAGGGCCTCTAGAGTGAGGGCTGGGGCCTCCTGGGGCCTGTGGTCCTGCAGACTGACCAGCAGCTCCAGGCAGTTAGGGATTCCATCTGATACCCTCCAAGCAGAGTGTCCTGGGGTCTCCCCCAGCATTACATGCCCCAGCCTGTCCTGGCACCCTCACCTGCACACCATGTTCACTTCCTGGCAGGGGCCAGTCTCATAGGTCAAGCACGGGAGCAGAGAACCCAACACCCCTACCTCCACCCACCCCATTGCCCTTCCCCAAGGAGGAAGCCAGGAGGCACCCCAGTCACACACCTGCTGGGAAAGCAAGTGAGGCCTTGGCTCATGGAGGGGCTATACGTGGCCACATGTGATCTGGAAAGAGTCCTGGAGGGACACAGTTGGCAGCCAGGGTCTGGGGTCTTAGCAGCAGCAGCTACCCATGTTCACTGAGGAAACTGCTGTTCTGGAAATAGACACAAGGAAGGGAGGTGGACAGAGAAATCCTGGTTCATCACCCTGCCCAAGATGAGCCTGGAGTGTGGGCCCTGTCCCCTCATCACCACCCTTACCACCCAGGCAGGGCTCAGCAGGCACATCTGTCCCCAGGCTACGTAGCCCCCAGTTGTGCCCCCTGGTTGGTCTCAGCCCCATCCTCTCCCACATCTGTAGCTCCAGGGAGAAATCCATCTCAGACAGCACCAGCACTGGTGGCAAGAGGGCTCTGGGAAGGAGAGGCTGGTGGATGGCAGGCTTAGGGCAGGTGGCTTTTGCTGAGGGGGGTGTGTGCCCATGGAGGTGATGCCCAGGCTCCATTGGCCCCTGCTCCCCTCCTGCTCCCTCTGTTGGACATATTGGACCCTAAGACCTTACTGATAAGCTCTTCACTGCCTAGGACAGGATGGGGTTGGGTCCTGCAGCAGCCCGTAGTCCCATTACCCAGGTTCAGGCCTTCGGCCTGTCTCCATCCTCCTGCCCACCTCCAGTAGTGTGGGGGCCTGTGCCACCTGCCCCATAGTGCCAGCCAGCAGTTTCCTGGCCAGTGCAGGGTGCAGGAAGAGGCAGCTATGACCCTGAGCTCTCAGCAGCTTTTTGTCAGTCTGCACTTTCTCCCTGCCCACGGACAGGCTGCTTGTCAGGCACTTCAGGGGCAGAGCAAGGGCCAGTAAAGACTGGGTTGCAGCTGGCCCCTTTGAGCAGGTGCATCTGGGGCCAGGAAGGGACATGAGGCTCCCAGCATGCCAGAGACAGGGACCGAGACTTACTTGCCTCTGGAGCTATGCCTGGCACGTGGCAGAGGCTCCAGACACATTTGCTGACCAAACCAAATGACCCTGGCAGCACCACCACACAGCTGGTTGGATCCGCTCCTGGCACAGGTGACAAAGAGGGCCAGTTCCCCAGAGGCTTGGTTGCATGCCTGGACTTCCAAACCGGGGGCTTTCCAGGTAGCATCTGGGGCTCCACTAAGACATTCTGGTACAGCCGAGGTGGCAGCAGGTCAGGTTGCCCACGGGGGACAGGGGTGGTGGAGAGAATTAAAATATAATTTAGAATCCATTCATGATCCCTCGGCCCTTTGGGATGGATGGTTGGCTGGTCGTGCCGCTACAAGTGAGCTTCTTGGCCTGCAAAAGGAAGGACAGACCCTGGGATGCGGGGTCCCCAGGAGGGTGCCACTTCCCACGCAGTCCTGTGACACCTGGCCTGGAAACGGGAGGGAAGGTCAAAAGTCAAGGGACACAAACATAACACACTGGACAGGATTCAAAAACCGCGAGTAAACATCTCTTCCAAATAAAATCAATATTTCAGAGTCCATCTCGAACAAACAGAGGCATCTCCCCTGCCATCAAATCAAGTTTCGCCAAGAAAAACTGAAACAATGCAAAGGGGGAAGATAGGTCACAGGGGCGTGCTTTCAGTGAAAATGAAACAATAGAAATAAAAACTAGGGGTGTGGGCTCAGAAGCGGTCAGGAAGTTCTCCTCAGTCTTCTGAACTCCAAAAGTTCTTTCCCCTTACTTTTCCGGTCAGGACATTTATCTCAGTCGGAGAGGTTGGGATTTGTGGCCATATCCCTCCCAGCCAGCCTGTGGGAGCCTGAGGCTTTTATCTCTCCAGCCGGCTGCACACAGGAGAGTCCAATAATGCCTACTGGGTTAATGGATGACTGATAGTAATAGCTACGTGCAGCCTGCAAACACTTGACACCAACTGCAAATGACCACACTCACTTTTCATTCTAACTACCCAGAGTTAGGCCAGACCTCACAGATTCCTGTCCACCCCCTGCAAGTTCAGGCCCAGGTTACCTACCCTTCTGACCAACTGGCTACCAATCCGGATTTGATAATTCTCTGCAACAACTCACAGGACTCACTGAAAGCACTGTACTTGAGATTATAGTTTTATTATAGGGAAAGGATATAATAAAGAAGGGAAGCAGAGGGCAAGATCTGGGAGGGTCTCAGATGCAAGCTTCGTGTCCTCTCCACGTGGAGTCAGAGATGGAACGCTTTGCCCTCCTGGCACAGCTCATATCTTAGCAATCGTGGAAGGGCACCAGAGTTTCGAGGGTCCCAAGCTTTTTTTTTTTTTAATTTATTAAAAAATCACAATCATCCAAGATATACAATCAATTGATCACATTACCATCTGTTCTAGTTTGCTAATGCTGCAGAATGCAAAACACCAGAGATGGATAGGCTTTTATAAAACGGGGGTTTATTTCACTACACAGTTACAGTCTTAAGGCCACAAAGCGTCCAAGGTAACACCTCAGCAATCGGGTACCTTCACTGGAGGATGGCCAATGGCGTCCGGAAAACCATTGTTAGCTGGGAAGGCAGCTGGTATCTGTTCCAAAGCTCCAGCCTCAAAACGACTTTCTCCCAGGACGTTCCTCTCTAGCAAGCTTGCTCCTCTTCAAAACATCACTCCCAGCTGCACTCACTGAGTTTTCTCTCTCTGAGTCAGCTCATTTATATAGCTCCACTGATCAAGGCCCACCCCGAATGGGTGGGGCCATGCCTCCATGGGAACATCGCATCAAAACGATCATTACCCACAGCTGAGTGGGGCACATTCCAAGCAAATCTAACCATCACCAAAAAAGTCTGTCCCACAAGACCACAAAGATAATGGCATTTGGGGGACACAATACACTCAAACCGGCACACCATCATATAGTTGTTCATTCATCACCCCATCTATTTTTTTAATATTTTCCTTGTACCAGGAAAAGTGATAATAAGAATAAAGAAAAAAACAGTGAAAAAGGAACACCCAAATCATCCCCCCCACCCTATTTTTCCTTTAGTTTTTTGCCCCCATTTTTCTACTCATCCATCCATACACTGGATAAAGGGAGTGTGATCCACAAGGTTTTCAAAATCACACTGTCGCCCCTTGTAAGCTACATTGTCATACAATCATCTTCAAGAATCAAGCCCACTGGGATGGAGTTTTATAGTTTCAGGATGGTCTCATTCAGTCCCTTTCATTCCAGGCTGACCGGGAGGAATCACCAGCCAGTTTTTACAGATGCGAAACTAAAGCTCAGAGAGGCCTAGCCATTTGCCTGAGATCACACAGTAGTAAGGCGGAGATTTTGGCTCAGGATGTCGGACATCAAAACCGAGGTGTGTCCCCCTTTATCTAGTGTATGGATGAGTAGAAAAATGGGGATAAAAACTAAGGGACAAATGGGGTGGGATGGGGGGATGATTTGGGTGTTCTTTTTTCACTTTTATTTTTTATTCTTGTTCTGGTTCTTTCTGATGTAAGGAAAATGTTCAGAGATAGATTGTGGTGATGAATGCATAACTATGTTATCATACTGTGGACAGTGGATTGTATACCATGGATGATTGTATGGTGTGTGAATGTATTTCAATAAAACTGAATTTAATAATAATTAAAAACAAAAAAACAAAAAAAACCCGAGGTGTGTGTGTTGGTTATATGGGAAGTCTTTCTGCACGATTTTTTCTGTAAACCTACAAATGCCCTAAAAAACAAAAAAACAAAAACATTAAATAGCAAATTAAAACACAGTAAAAACAAACAAACAGGAGGGTAAGGGATTGGCAGGGAGGGGGTCGCCAGTGAAGGGGTTGTCAACATTTGGAGCCTTGAGGGGAGGCAAGGCTTGTGAGTTTAACTCCATTTCAACCAGCCTCAAGGGTTTATTTGTGTGGGTTTTCCTTTTTTTTTTTTTTTTTTCCACTTATACCAAAAAATAGTTTACTAGACAGTGCTCGAAATGATGAGGCCACTAGATGAAATTCAGAATTGCTTTTATTCCAGTGTGTGCTTTTTAAAAAAAGCTTTATTGGGATATAATTCACATAGGTATAATTCATCCACTTAAAGTGCACAGTTCAATGGTTTTTACTATAGTCACAGAGATGGGCAAACCTCACCACAGTCAATTTTAGAACATTTTCCACACTGCAAAGAGAAACCCCTTTAGCTATTACCACCCTATTTTCCCACCCCACTCCAGTCCTAAGCAACTACTATAATCTACTTCGTCTCTATAGACTTCCCCTATACTGGACATTGCATGTGAATGGAATCATACAATATGTGGTCTTTTGTGAGTGGCTTCTTTCCTTCAGGATTCATCCATGCATAGCATACATCAGAACTTCATTCCTTTTTCTGGCCAAATAATATTCCATTGCGTGGACAGACCACATTTTGTTTATCCAGAATCCTGCTGATGGACTCTCGGGTTGTTCCCCCCTTTGGGCTATTGTGAATAACACTGCTAGGAACAAACTTCTGTAGAAGTTTGTGTTTAAACACCTTTCTTCAGTTCTCTCGGGATGGAATTGTCAGATCATATGGTAATTCTATATTTAACTCCTCAAGGTAATTCCCATCTTTTTGCTGTTATGGGATTTGAGCTGTTGGAAAGGCCCCTTTCCATTGCTCTCACCAGCCCAGCCAACATCAAGGACATCTGTTGTCCTTTCCTGTGGACACACAACTAACATATCTGCTATCCTTGCACGTCCATGCATGAAGCCAGCACTGACTCAGTGGCCTGGGCAAGCTAAGGCCTTGGCATCTTCCAGGGCAGGCACCAAAGTGGGGAGATACCGAAACCCCATCCCACAGGGAGGACCACAGCAGCCACCTGTTTTATAGTGTTAGTTCTTCTGTTTTGGTCTTTGAACCACCTTGAGTTCATTTCTGTATGTGGTGTGAGGTAGGGGTCCACTTTCATTCTTCCACATGTGCCTATATTTTCTCTTTGGCATTTTCAGAGCTGCGTATTGAATGCAGGTCCCCACTCTTTGGGCACTCCCCTGAGCGGAACCCAAGCTACATCCCTGTCCATAACTCCCCACAAAGCCCCCTCCACCCCAATCCGGGACTGCAGACAGGCTCGCATTTCAGCCCCTTCTGCAGTGTCAGCTCCAAGGTTTCACATAGGATGGGCAGCTGGACAGGCGTCGGGGCAGGGGATGGGGCCAGCCTGAAGGTGTAGGATGGAGGCTGGCAAGGGAGGAGTCGGCAAGTGCCAGATTCCGAG
This sequence comes from Choloepus didactylus, assembly GCF_015220235.1. NCBI lineage: Eukaryota > Metazoa > Chordata > Mammalia > Pilosa > Megalonychidae > Choloepus > Choloepus didactylus. The sequence continues at coordinate 70,113,704 of NC_051324.1, read as the reverse complement.
CCCGAGGCCACGGCGCCGAGACCAAGACTGGGGCAGAGGAACCAACAGCTCAACCCACGTGGGTAGCTGCAGTAGGTCCTTTGAGCCCCCTTGCTCCTGCCGCCGCTCGCGGCTGGCCACCTGGCCCCCAGGGTGGGTCTGGAGAGCAGTTACCCCATCCCGGAGGGAGGGGCCCAGCGGGGGCGGAGTCGGGCCTGGCCCCGCCCCTGGACGGGGGCGGTCGGGGAGAGGGGGCGCCGGCACTGGTCCCGCCCCGCCCTGCCCCGCGCTCGCGCCCCTCAGCCCCGCGTCGGGCACGAGGTGCGTGCGCGCGCGCGCGTGCAGGAATGTGCGCCTCCCGCCGCCCTGGCCCCGCCCCGGGCCGCCCGCGCCGACGGGGCCGCGCTTGGCCTGGCCGAGGCGGGCCGCGCGCTGCAGGGCGGGCGTCATGGCTGCTGCGAGACAACCCCGGGTCGGGGAGCTGCTGGCCGAGGCGCGCCGGGCCTTCCGGGCGGAGTTCGGGGCCGAGCCCGAGCTGGCCGTGTCCGCGCCGGGCCGCGTCAACCTCATCGGGGAGCACACGGACTACAACCAGGGCCTGGTGTTGCCCATGGTGAGGGGCTGGGGAGGGGGCCCCCCGAAGCCCTCTGCCCCGTGCCCGGGCCGCCGAGCAGCGCCCGGGCCTTAGGGGCGCAGCGAGCGCCTTCTCTCCGCGCGGGATGTCGGGGCGGGCAGCAGCAAACTTTTCCCTCCGCTGAGTTCGGGCGAGGAGCGCACGGGCGAGACCCTGGGACGGGGCGTTTCCCACATTGGCAGGAGGGAAGCCGGGACTCGGCGAGGAAAAAGGGTGGAAGAGGGCGTGCGGATGCCCCCGCGCTCGAACCGCCCTCTCTGGGTGGCCCGGCCTCACCATCCACCTGGGAGCGTGTCAGCCTCCAAATGCGGGTCCCCAATGTAGCATGCGGAAGTGGGGCGCCCCAGTCCTCTGGCCTCCCTGGGACCCCGACCACAGAGCAGCGAGAAGTAGGAGGCTGAGGCCCAGACAGAGCTCCTGACCTGCCCGGGGTCACCCAGCTAGATCTTGATGGTGTTTTGGTTAGAGGCACGCCCCCATCTCCCAGCGTAGGGCTCTTTCCACCCCACTCGGCAGCTTGACAAATGTGTGGGTACAGGGCATCCCAGGCCACCCCCAAAATGGAACGCATCAGGGCTCATCTGATTGTTTTCTCTTGCTCTTTCCCCCCTGCCCCACAGCGGTGAGCTCACACTCAGGGTCAAGTTCAAGTCTTGGCCATTGCATCTGGCCCCACCCTTGAAGACCCAGGGATCAGGGGCCAAAGCCCCAGGGCCAGCTCAGCCCTGAGGTCCTCCCCGGACCCCTCCCATCCCCCCTCAGGTGACCTGAAGGTCACTGCAGGGCTGGGTGGAGCTTGGCCCCACCCCTTTCCAAATGCAGATCCTCCTGCCCTGCATTCCTTAGAACCTGGAGGGGTTGGTGATACCGGAGGGGCCTATCCCTCTGCCACTTCCAGAAGCTTTACATCCTCTTTGTCTCTCCTGCCAGGCTCTGGAGCTTGTGACCGTGCTGGTGGGCAGCCCCCGGACGGACGGGCTCGTCTCCCTTCTCACCACCTCCGAGGAGGCCGATGAGCCGCGGCGACTGCAGTTCCCACTGCCCACCACCCAGCGGTCACTGGAGCCCGGGACCCCGCGATGGGCCAACTATGTCAAGGGAGTGATTCAGCACTACCCAGGTGTGGGGCCCAGGCCCTGGTCAAGTTCATGCTGGTTCATAAGCAACTCTAGGCCACCGTAGGCTAGGCTTGCAGGGTGGCCTGTTTCCATTCCTACAGATGAGAAACCAATGCCCTGGGAGGCTCCGGAACTTTCTCATTAGACAATTGGAGGAGCCAGAGTTCAAACCTCAGCTTGTTGGCCTACAGAACCCTAAACCAGTGGGGGTGGGGAAGAACTAGGAAGACTTTCAGGAACCCCAGAGCATGGGAGGATTGGGGCCACTTGGCCCCTGGCCCAGCAGGATGGTGGCCTCTTGACAGTTGAGACCCATCCCCTGGAAGCAGCTGGCCAGGCAGTTACCTCCTGTCATACCAGGACACGTGTCCTTCTTGTGCCCATCCTCCCAGGCAGCCCCATCTCACCACTACCTCCTCTTTCCCCTGCAGCTGCCCCCCTTCCTGGCTTCAGCGCAGTGGTGGTCAGCTCATTGCCCCTGGGGGGTGGGCTGTCTAGCTCAGCATCCCTGGAAGTGGCTACGTACACTTTCCTCCAGCAGCTCTGCCCAGGTACCACCTAGGCCCCAGGCCCCCCCACCCCCCACCCCTCAACCCTCCTTTCCCTGCTGTGGCTCAGGGAGGGGGGTGGGGAATCTCCTTCGAGTGTCTTTGGAGCTACTGCTGCTCTTATCCACCTACCCTTGAACCTGCTTCTGGGCCCCAGACTCCCCATCCACCTCGCATTGTGCCGCAGACTCGGGGACAATAGCAGCCCGGGCCCAAGTGTGCCAGCTGGCTGAGCACACCTTCGCGGGGGTGCCCTGTGGCATCATGGACCAGCTGATTGCCCTTCTGGGGCAGAAAGGCCACGCGCTGCTCATTGACTGCAGGTCAGGGGCTCCCCTTGCACCCCTTCCACCTCCTCATCAGGAACTCCTGGGTGGGCCTGGCGTGTCTCAGCCTCTCCCCCACTTCAACCAACTCCACCCCAGGTCCCTGGAGACAAGCCTGGTGCCGCTGTCAGACCCCAAGCTGGCAGTGCTCATCACCAACTCCAACGTCCGCCACTCCCTGGGCTCCAGTGAGTACCCACTGCGGCGGCGCCAGTGTGAAGAAGTGGCCCGGGCGCTGGGCAAGGAGAGCCTTCGGGAGGTGCAGCTGGAAGAGCTTGAGGGTGAGAGTGGCTGGGTGTGCTCTGTCCCGGGGCTGACTGGGCAACCCCGGGGCTGCTGTGGCCTTGGCATGGCTCTGACCCCAGTCTCCGGGAACCTTCTGCCCTGCTCTGCCCACACCCTCTAAACACTGCAAACCTAGAGCTCCAACCTCAGCAGGGCCGCTTGAAATCTTAATACTATCTTTTTTTTCTAATCAAAGAATTGTTTTTTCCACTGTGGAAGATGTAGAAAAGTACAAAGAAGAAAATAAGCTAGAAGGCCACCACCCGGGGATACCACTGTTAGCATTTTAGCATGTTTCCTTCCAATGGTTTTTTGAACATCTGTATTTTCAAAGTTGAGTATTTGCAGCATCACCTGCCTCCTTTGTTTTTTTTTTAACATTATATCAGAATTCTTTCCTCTGTCACAAAAAGTTCATCAGCAACATGATTTCTTTATGTTACCTAATTTAGATGCATCATAACAAATGCACCATAATTTACTTTGTTCTGATACCACATCAAGTTCTAAAGTCATGGAAATCTTATCCCATTTGATCCTTTTACAACCCGGTAGAACAGGTACCAGTATTATCCTCATTTTTTGGAGGGGGAGTCCCAGGTGGGTGGCAGTGCTAAGTAGCTCTAGAGGCCACGTTCCCAACACCATTCGGTGCTGCCACGTTGGGACTTGGCCCTCCCTGGCTGTGTGGGTGTGCCCATTTCGGGGACATGCCAGCCCTGAAGGACCATCTCATCCCCGTGTGGACTTCACGTTCCCCTGAGCAGCCGTTGAGACCTGCCCCCGTGTCCTGGGCAGATGGCCCCGAGGTTTTCTCCTTCCCTCTTCCTCTCATCCCGTTCTCCCTCCTCGGGGACCTGCCCCGGCAGCCGCACCCTGTCTCGCCCTCCCTGCCCTCTGCCTGGCTCCTTCCCTTCTGTCTTAAACATGCTTGGTTTCCTCCTCTCCTAAAAGTGATTTTCCCTCCCTGCCTCGCTTCCTGGGAGAGGCCCTGATGCTCGTTGCTCCCCACCCTTGCCCACCTGCACTTGCCTTGTCATCCTGCGATGCCGCCCCACTTCTGTGCCTCCACCTGGGCAACCCAGTGGCCTCCTCAGTGGCAGAACTGCTCGCTTACAGCCCTCCCGTGCAGCAGCCCTGCCCCCCTACCCCCAAGGTTTTGTCCACTAAAGACTCGAATCCGGGTCTCCAGCCCTGCTTTCCACCTGGGTGACACCCACAGCTTGACCCCAAACGGAACCCCCCTCCACCCCAGCTTTGCCTCCTGAGTTCCCCTTTTCTATTACCTCCGTACCCTCTTCACCCCTCTTTGAAACCTCATCGTCATGCCTGAGTCCTCATTGCCCCTCCACCCCATTTAAGGCGCCCCCACCCCCATCTCCTTCCCTTCCTTCCTCACCTCATCAGGCCTCTAGTGGATCCCTGGGCTGTTGTAACAGAATTAGCAAACAGAATTTGCTACATGGGATTAGACAGCAAATTCCCCCGGCTCGCAGAGCTGCTGATAGAGATTCGGCCTCTTCCGCCTGCTCATGAGGGCCAGCCTGCTGACCCCCTGCCCCCTGCTCCTTGCCTGGGCAGCTCCCTGCAAGCCCCCCATCCTCGGAGGCACCATTGTGGCTCCATGGACATGGGAACGGAATGTCTTCTCCCTCCTACTCTTCCGTGGCCTCTTGACTCTGTCCCACTCACCTCGGAAGCCCCTGCAGGGCCTGGAGCTTCAGCTTTTTTTTTTGCACACCCATTATGTGCCAGGCACCCCACGGGGGCTTCCCATGGATTCTTGCCTTTGGTCCTCACTGTCCCCCGGATGAGGCAGGTATCGTCCCATTTTACAGTTTAGGGGAAGAAGGTTCTGAAAACTTAGCCACCAAATCAAGGTTTCACCTGCAACTCGGAGGCTTGCGCCAGCCCCTTGCAGTGCCCCACGCCTTCCCCGAGCAGGTGCTCGGTGAGCTGCTCTCCAGTGACTGGCCAGGGCCGCTGCTGACATCTGCAGGGGCCGGCAGCCATAGGAGATGGGTGTGCTGATGCCTTTTCCTCCCCAGCTGGCAAAGAGCTGGTGAGCAAAGAGGGCTTCCGGCGGGCACAGCACGTCGTGGGCGAGATCCGCCGCACAGCCCAGGCTGCAGCTGCCCTGAGCCGCGGGGACTACAGAGCCTTCGGCCGCCTCATGGTGGAGAGCCACCACTCTCTCAGGTGAGGCTCTCGGGGACACCCCCCACCTCCCGGGCACAGGCCCATCCCCGCTCTGCCCTGTCCCTACATCCTGTCCCCCCCACAGGGATGACTACCAGGTGAGCTGCCCCGAGCTGGACCAGCTGGTGGAGGCCGCGCTCTCCGTGCCTGGGGTTTATGGCAGCCGCATGACGGGTGGTGGCTTTGGTGGCTGCACAGTGACACTGCTGGAGGCCGCCGCCGCTTCCCGCGCCATGCAGCATATACAGGTGAGTGTGCCCCTGGGCCTGAGAACGGATCCCTGCTGGTTCCGGGATCTGGCGGTCACTCAGACCCCTCTCGCCTCCCCCGCAGGAGCAGTACAGTGGCACCGCCACCTTCTACCTCTCTCACGCCGCCGACGGAGCCAGCGTGCTGCACCTGTGACCTGCCCCAGGGCCCGCCCAGCCTGCAGGCCACTCCACTCTCTGTCCAACACCGGCCCCCCACATCTGGGTGCTCAATAAACTTGTGCCTCCGACCATGAAACCTGCCTGCCCCTACAGGTGGGCCTGTGCTTGGGCAGCAGGGAGGCTGGGTGGCAGAGGGCACCCCTGCTCTGGTTGGCACCTCTCAGGCCCCAGAAGAACGGACGGGGCCAAGCCAAGCAGTAGCAAAAACCTTTATTAAGTGCTTCTTTCTTTCTTCCTTTTTAAATTTATTTTTTAGAGCAGTTGTTGGTTTACAGAAAAATACACAAAGTAGCAAAAAGTGTGTAAGTGCAGGGCATGCTGGTGCCAGCTCTTTGGATACAAAGGGTTTGGGCCGCGAGAAGGGGGCACAGCCAGGAGGGTCTTCCAGGACCTCAGCCCCCTACCTACCTCCCAGTGGACACTGGCCCCCTTTTCTGTGGCCAGAGGTCACACCCCAGAGAGTGCTCAGCACTGGGTGGGGAGCTGGTTCCCCAGAGGCCCTAAGGATGGAGTAGCCGAGGCAGCGGGGTGGGGGTGGGGGGTAGAGGCGGGACTTGGGGGTGGTCCAGGCTCCAGGGCCCTGCAGGCTGGGGGGCGGGGGGTCAGGTCTGGAAGAACTGGTGGTCCACCTGCGTGCTGAGGGTCCCACTGGTGGTCAGCGTCCTGCTTACAAACTCCTGGGTCATGTGCCGGGTGAGGGAGCCCCCCGCCTCCAGGCACTGGGACCCGAGGGTCAGCCCGTCTGCGGGGGGAAGAGGCGGTGACGGACCCTGCCGGACTCCCTGGCCCTCCCCCTGCTTGGCCCCGGGCTCCCCTGGAGAGCCAGGAACCCCAGCCCGCGACTCACCCCCGAGGAAGGGCTCAGTGCTGCTGGTGTGAGTGGTGGTGGTGAGGCTGCTGTACTCGGCCGGCACCAAGTGCTGGAAGAGCCCGGCGTGGCTGCCCAGCTGCGGGAAGGGGCCTGGGGTGGGCAGACAGCGGGTCAGGGGGTGCAGCTTGCCAGGGCCAGGGCCAGGGCAGGGGCGGGGCCGCCTACCTCCATCCTGGGACTCGATGGTGATGATCCCCTCACGCTCGGGCCCGAAGCCCTGGGTGGTCTTGGCCTGCACCTTGAACTTGTAGGGCACGTTCTCGCTGAGGCCCGGCACCGTCAGCCGGCTCTCGGGACTGTCTCCGTCCACCTGGAATGTGGTGGCTGGCCCTGGGCAGGGAAGATCCCTTTAGCCTCTGTGGCCCCCTACGCCCCGCTCCTGCCCACCCCTGCCCCTGGAGTGGGTGGCACCTCCTCCGTGGGCCATCTCGCAGGTCACGAGGTAGCCAAGGATGTCCCCGTTGGGCCGCCGTGGCCGCTCCCAGCTCAGCTGCAGCGAGTCTGGGCTCAGGGCCGTGAACACCAGTGGGCCCGGGGCACTGGGGGTGCTCAGGGTGAAGGCAGAGCCTGGGGACAGCAGAGGGAGAGTGTCCATGGGTGGGTAGCTTGGTGGTGGGTGTGAAGGGGGTGGCCATGGCGATGGGGGTGGGCAGCTCACCTGGCAGGGGACAGAGTGGGCTCTGGGGGTGCACCTGCGACTCGATGGTGATGATGCCTTCCCTCTCCGGGCCCCACCCCTCCTGGCTCTGCGCGCGCACGCGGAACACATAGGAGTGGTTGGGCAGCAGGTCTTCCACCACCACCGATGTCTGGCCGGGGTGGGGAATGGCGAGCCGGTGCAGCTCTCCTGGGGAGGCAGGCAGGGGTGGACAGAGGAACCGCGTTACTCCCACCACTGCCCTGGTCCCACCGCTCCTTCCCTAGGCTGCCCCCAAGGCCCAAGACTAGCTATAGTTTGGGGCCAGGTGGGGCCAGGCTAGAGGCCACAGGTATGGTTGGTTGCTCAGGTTGTGCACTGTACAAGGGATGAGTGGCACCTGAAATCCCACCCATGTTCTGGCTAAACCCTGTGCCTTGGCCAGGGGCACCAGGTCATGCTACTTAGAGTTGGCCTGGAGAGATGCCACTGCCCAATTCCCAGAAAGGCATCTCCAGCCAGCAGAGGCCCAAGGTCCCCAGGCCAGTGGGGCTCTGTTAGAAAAAGCTTAGCAGAGGGGTGACCTGAAGAGAGGCCCCAGGACACAGAGGTGGCTCAGAAGAGAAGAGGCAGGGAAGAGGGCAAGGGGCATGGAATGAGAGACCCTCTCAGACAGGTGTTAGTGCTCAAGAGAGTTGGGTTGGTTCCTGACATGGCCAGGGGTGGCCCTGTGTGTCTGGGGAGGTCAGGCCTGGTGGGGCCACCCCACCGCTCGAGGCCCCACGCCCTCACCGCCATTGAGAAGCTGGTACTCCACACTGTAGCCCTGCAGTGCCCGCTCGCACTGAGGCTCCTGCCAGCTCACTTTCAGAGACGTGGGTCCCAGGGCTGAGAACACCAGGCGGGTGGGTGTGTTGGGCACACCCGCAGCCAAGCGCGAGTCTGGAGACAGGAGGCCACCGTCAGCCCCAGAGGCAGGGGCTGCGCCAAGGGTCTTGGTGGGAGTCACAGTTGTACCCCCTAAGCCCCCTCACAGCTCACAGCTGGGACGTCTACACAGGCCCCTGGATGGGTGGGGCACTCACCTTGCAACACCCTGTCCAGGCCCCAGCACCTCCTGCACATCTCAGTGGGTGCGGGCCCTGCCTGCGCCAAGAGGGCGGGCACCCTGAGTCTGCCAGCCCCCTGCCCCCAGCCCCTTGGCTGGCCTGACCCCTCTTGCCTCTGTCCCAGCCCAGCACTCCCAGAAGGGCAGCCACCGCGTTAGGCATCAGCACTGATGGGGGTGGGGTGCAGGGAATTAGGTCCTGTGGATGGAATGGAGGCGGTGACAGCACAGGCAGCGAGTGCAGTGGGTGAATGGATGACATGGAGCATGGCGGCTGTGGAGGTGCAGGGAGGCCACCCCGCACTACCTGGGGCCCAGGAGGGCGCTGTTTGCTGCCCAGCCAGGGTTATAGAGTCCCGTAAGCCCCCGGAGCGGGGGAGCCCCTCCACCTGGGCCCGCCAGCGGGCTCCCAGGGTCCAAGACAGCGGAAGCCTGCTCCTCCCGTCTTCCCAGATGGGAGGGAGGCCTAGGGCAAGACAAAACCGGAGTGAGGGGAGTGGGGGTGCTGGGGGAGGGTGGCCGGGGAGCCCCCGGGGCGGAGCCTGAAGGGAGGAGGGCTGGCGGCGGCGGCGGGCGCGCTCACCGTGGGAGGAGAGGGAGGTGAGCATGGAGTAGTCCCTGGGCAGCGTCTGCGAGCGCTCCGTGCGGGTCAGCGAGTGGTAGTCCCGCGTGAGGGTGGAGGACGCGCTCAGCCCGCGGTGGGGCAGCTGCGGGCTCAGGTGGGTGCCGTAGGCGACGTTGCCCACCGCCATCCTGTGCAGGGAGTTGGCGCTGCCCGGGAAGGCGAAGTCCATCCGCCCGTTCACCAGGTGCTCTGCAGGGGGAGAGCGGAGGGTCACCCGGCCGGCCTGGGGCCACCCCGGAGCCCCACGGGGCAGGCTGTAGCCTGGAAGTTCCCGGGAGTACCTTCCCTCCCGGGGGCCCTGGCCTAAGTACAGCCAGCCCCCCTCGGCCCACCAAGGACACGCAGGATTGTGTGTCCTGTGGCGCAGCGCGATGCCACCACGGCCCGTGTGAGCGCGGCAGACCCCAGTTCCCGGGAGAGCCCAGACGCCTGCCCTCGTGGCTCCTGGCCCTGGGGGTCTGCATCCTGGAAAAATGCACAGCCCCTGGCCGCGCAGGGCGCCACACTGGGCCGCCTGAAGGCGGGGGGCTCTGGCTGTTTCTGGGGCAGCGCCAGCGAGGGCGCCGAGTGCGCCTAGGTGCGCGCGGGTCGAAAGACGGCGGGGGAGAGAGCCCGTCACCTCCGGGGGGTCTCGGCGCCCCGCCGCGGGGCAGGCTGCCGCCCTCCCCGCCCGCGCCCCCCCGCGCCGCCCTCGGCGCCGTCGTCCTGGGGCCCGCGGGGCGCCTCGGCCTCGGAGGAGCGCCCGCTGCTGGCCGACAGGCGCGGGATGAGCTCCGGGGGCAGCCGCCACGTGACGCGCCGCAGGTCCAGCTCCTCCCCCAGCAGGGACTCGAACTTCCAGCCGCCGCCTTGGGAACAACGAAGGGCCGCATTGGCACCGCCGGGGGCGCGGGGGGCTGCGCGAGGAGGGGCCGGCGGGCGCGCCGCGGCGGGAGCCCGTCCTCCGGCTCTCTGCTCTGGGATCCAGGTGTCGGGGGCGACGGGGAGCACGGCGGCGGGGTTCCTCCTTCCGGAGGCAGGGAGAGGCAGCCGGCCCGCAGCGGGTGAGCTGCCGTGGGGCGCGGAGGAAAGCCCCTCGGGCCAGCCAGGAGACCCGTGGTAGCCCTGGTTCTGTCACTCGCCGGCCATGGTGTCTCCCTTAAGTCGCTTAGCAGCTCTGAGCCTCAGTTTCTTTCTACAGTGGCAAGGGTAACCCCTCCCCTGCCTGCCTCCCAGGGACAGTTCTAGAAGACAGGGAGGGCTTCACAGGTTTAGGATGGAGTTAGCAGCAGAGCTGCTTTACCTCAGACCCTCAAGCTGGTTCCCAGCTCAGCCCCATGGGGGGTGGGGGGAGGCAAGGGTGTGTTCCCTGGGGGGCCTGAGGCAGGGATGGAGGAAAATACAGACGACAAACGAGCCCCAAAGGATTTTGACTCATGGCATCTTGTGGTTGGCATCTTATTTTATGAATCAGAAAATGGAGCTCAGAGGTCTCCCGAAGTCCCAAAGTGGGGCCAGACCTCGCCTTGGGCACTCAGGAGGCCCAGCCAAGGGTTCTTTCCACTACATCGTGGGGAGACTCAAGGAGAGTCCTGGGGGTGAGGGAGGGCACTGCCCCATGGCACCTGGCTGAGCCTGCCTCTTCCTCAGGACATGTTGTGTGCGCCCTGTCTCTCCAAGGCACAGCTGCTCAAGCCTGGAGCTGCACAGCTGTGTTTGCACGTGGTCCCATGTGCATGAGCTCCCGCATATTTGCATGAGCCCCTGTGCACCTCACCCAAGCACAGATGTGCACACACCTGCACAGGGCCATGCCTCCTCAGTGCCTGCTGTGTACCTAGTGCCAGCATGGAGCTGCCAACTTGTGACAGCCCACCCCTACCCAGGTCCCAGGTGCACTCACCAGTGTCGTCAGAGACACTGGGCCTCTGGCTGCCAGCCGGGGAGCGTAGAACGTCATTGCTGTACATGAGGAAGCTGTCATAGTCCTCCCCTCCCTGGGCGTCCACGATGGGGATGTCCGGGATGATGGGGACTGCGGGGGGTGGGAGAGGGTGAGTCAGGGCTCCAGCCGCAGCCTCCTGTCCTCCCCTGTGCGCCCTGCACCTCCCCACCCTCCACTCACTGGACATGGGCCGCTTGGGCTGGGTGGCCAGGTTGATGATGGCCTCCCGCTCGGGCCCCCAGCCCGCCCCGTTGCGCGCCTTCACGGTGTAGCGGTAGGGCTGGGACTCCCGCAGGTTCTCAATGAGCAGCATCCGCTTCTTGGGGCTGTCCACCAGCACCTTCTTCATGGGCCCGATGGGTCCTGGGGCAGGGAGGCAGCTTCAGAGGGGTCACCCTGGTTCCAGAGCTGCCTCCGATGCAGCAGGACCGTCCCGCAGCCCCTGAACCACACCCAGAGGGTACACGGAACATGGCAGACAGTGTGGCCTCCACTGAGCTGCATTGTGAGCCTGGGCATGGCTGGCTTAGATAAGTGCCACCACCTTGCCAAAGGGCACATCACCAAGCAAGGCCTGGCAGAGCCGGGAATTAACTCAGGCCAGCCTCTGCCGACTGGTCAACAGTCTATGTCCAAATTGCCTCCAGGTGAGGCTTGCTCATGAGACATGGGTGCCCCCGAGGGTGACATTTTCCCCACCTATGCCTCCCTGTCCACAGCCAAATCCCAGGTGATTCTATTGAGGAAGCAAAGGCAGAGGCATCGGAACACAAGCCACAGCCGCCCTCGAGGTGCCGTAGCCATGGAACGCTGAGGTCACATGGAGCAAGGATGGGGGCAGAGGAGTGAGCTCAGGGAGGCTAAAATTCAGGACCAACTGAGTCTCATGAAAGCTCAAAGTGGCAGGGGAAGGGGTGGAGGTTAGTGCCGATCGATGCAAGAACAGGTTTCTGGAGGCCTGGCAGATGTCACGTTAGCGGAGGACAAAGGCCCAGCAGCTCTGCCAGACTCCCGCTGGGAGCTCACACATGGAAGGGCAGACACACAGCCGTGGGAGAACAGAGGAAGAGTCCCCGGTGCACAAGCGAATTAGGCCCAGGCACGACAAGGCGGGACCAGCTATGCTGGAAGACTTCTGGGAATCCAGAGATAACTGGGATGAAAGAATGGAGACCAGGAAACAGGTCCAAAAGAGAGTTTTGGAAAGTGGCAACTGATTGGCTTGATGTCAACCCCAGCAAACAACTGTGCTCAGAAAGAGTTGGTTGATGGGTCCTTAACACCCCGTGGGGAGGTGGGAGCTGCCCCAGCCCATCCTCCTCTCCTCTGACAGCTAGTGGGGTGACAAGAGGAGGGCTGCAGGCCAAACTGCAGAAGCCCTCGGGCTGGGGGCTGCCGGGCACATTCCATGGCACAGCCCAGGCCCTTGGAGGCTGAAGCCATCATGGGGGATCTCATAGGATGTGTCACTCCTGGGATTAAAGAAGCTCACAGATTATGTCTGTATGAAAATATGGGGGTTGGAGGAGACTTCCCACCAGTGGTCCCCGGCAGATCAGATCATTGTAAACTCGGCAAGAGCCAAGGGCATGATGCAGCTGCTGAGAAGGTTGGTGCTTGCTCTGCCTGGTTATTGAAGAGCAGCGAGGAAACCCCCCACCCCACCCCAGATGCTGGGTGCCCAGAGCCACCCCACTGCCCCGTGCCCTGTTGGGGCACCCCAAGAGTGCTAGAAACAGGCCTGGACTCTCCTCAAGAGTGAGCTGGAAAATATACATGAAAGTATTAAATGTTCGAGGGGGATGATGTTCGCAATGTACTCTCAAATGTTTGGAAAATAGGTAGATGGATAGATAGAATGATGTGACACGTGGGAAAATGCTACTAACTGGGAAATCTGGATATCTGGGTGGTAGGGGTATGATAGCATTCTATGCATTGTTTCTGTATTAGTTTTGCAACTTCCTGTAAGTTTGAAGTTATTTCAAAATAAAAAGTTAAAAAAAACACAAAAGAGTGTGCTTGACCCACTGGAAGGTCCAGAGGTCGCATGGAGGTGGTGAGCTCCCCGTCACTGGGGCAAGCAAAGGGAGGGTGTGAGGAGGAGGTCCCTGCACCAGAGGGGAGGCAGGACTGATTTCTAACACTTTCTCATCTCGACAGTCAGCAGGGATCGCCCACCCTTCCCTCCCTTCCAGAACTGGGAAGAAATAACAGCTGTGTTGGGCACCCTGGCCTAGGGTTGCCAATTAAAAGATTGCATGAGACATACTAAAAAATAATTTGTTGTTTATCTGAAATTCAGGACATCCTATATATTTACTGGCTAATGCTGGCAACCCTCCGCTGGCCTCAAGAGCATGCAAAAATGAGCCACTCTGGTTCCCTGCATGGGACGTGCCCTGGACCTGTGACCCACTGAATCCCAGGCTTTGCCCTGGCCCCACCGTGGCCTTAGAATGCAACCCAGCCCAAATTGGATGTAAATCTAAGGAAGTGTCTGGTTTATCCACTGCCCAGGATGTGGACTCCCAGTCTCCTTCACTGCAGATCCGGGAGGGGCTCAGACAGAGCCCTGGGCCTCCCTCTAACCCCTTGGCTGCTGTCCCTGGGGGCACGCAGGAGGGCTCCCGGGCCTTACGGTTGTCCTCGTTGACCAGGCCGTAGCAGACCTCATAGGCCGTGATCTCGCCGTTGGTCTCGGCCGGCTCGGCCCAGCTCAGCTGGGTCACCGTGGAGGAGACAACGTTGAAGGCCAGACGCCCCGGCTCGCTGGGTACTGGAGGGAGGGCAGGGGGAGAGCTGTCGGCGGCCGAGCCAGGGGCTGGGTTCTGGGAGGCCGGGAGGGAAGGGCATGGCACGGGCTGCCGGGGGCTGGGCGCAGCTCACCTTCCTCGTGGGTGCGGCAGGACACCAGGGCGCTGGAGGGGCCCTCGCCCTGTGGCCAGTAGGCACACACTTTCATCTCGTAGTCACAGTACGGGTACAGGTTGGTGAGCTCCACCGAGGGCACTTTGCTGTCGAGCAGCCAGGCTTCGGACTCGGGGTCACCCTGGATCCAGTACTTCACCTGCTCCCAGGAGAGGGATGCTCAGGGGGGAGCACCCGCAGGGTCCCCATTGCACAGAGGGGACACTCAGGCTCCGAGAGGGTGGGTGCCTTGCTGCATTCACATGGCAGGGGTGGGGGGTACTCTGAGGCTGGGAGAGGTGCTGCATTCTGGAAGGAGGGGAGATGGCTGAAACACTCAGGGATGGAGCTCCTCTTCCCTGGGCACAGAAGGGGGTCTCATCGCTCCACTGTGCTCAAGCAGGCGCCCCCCCCTCTTTTGGGGGGCTCTCTGGCCTCAGGCTGCCCACCACCCCAGCTCCACACTCACCCTTCACCTCACCTTGTACCCCATCGGCTTGCCAGGAGGGGGCAGCCAGTTGAAGTGGATCTTCCGGGACCCGGCGGCCTTGGCATTGGGGTTCTGTGGGGCACCCAGTTCACCAGGGACTGAGGGCGATGACAGGGTCTGGCCCACTAAGTTCCGGTCCACTTCATCTGCAGTGGAGGCAACCAGTTCAGAAAACCCAAGGACGGGGACGGGATCCCGCCTTCACCACCAGGGGGCGCCAGAGCCTCGGCTACACACCCAGGCTCCTTCCCCCTGCACCCCGGGGTCTCTGGGAGCTGATGGGCATCACGCCAAGCTTGGTGGAGGCCCAGGAGGGTCTCTGGAGGCATGGAAGATGGAATTCGCCTGCCCCTTGGCAATGTTTCACACAAGCACACTAGCCACCCCTCATGTCCTCCCAGGGATGGGCTCACTGACACTGCCATACCCGGGGCAAAGGACTGATGAGAACTAATGGTGTCACCCCTTCCGGGAGCACCCATATTTTAATTGTACCTGAGGCTGCAATCAAAGGGATAAAGCCTAATGGCAGAACTCTAGGCCCCAGCAGGAGCCTGGCCTCCTGGCTGAGAGGAGAGTTGCCAGATGAGATACAGGAACATATATGAATATATGAATTCCAGGCTGTCAACACTTTTTTTAGTGTAAGTACATTCCATGCAACATTTGGGATATACTTAGACGGCATCCTGTATTTTTATTTGCAAAATCTGGCTGCCCTAATTCAGAGGGCCCCAGCCCTCCTTCCCCACCTGCCTAAGCTGCCCCCAGTTTTGCTCACCTCGGTCCCCGATGATGACGGTGGCAGAGTGGGGCTGGCCCAGGCGGGCCCCAAACTTGGGGTTGCTGAGCTGGATGTAGAAACGGTGCGTCTGGCGGCCGCGCAGGAGGGAGTCTATCTCTTGCAGCTCCAGCAGCTTCACCTGCAGCTCCTTCCAGGTCTCCCCAGGGTAAAACAGCAGGTCACCTTCCACGGGGACGTAGTGCTGGGAGGAGGAAGGGGTCAAGGTCAGAGCCAGAGGACACAGCAGTTCAGAAATTAGAGCCTTCCAGGGAAACACTCACACTCATGGCTGCACGCTCCACCCCAAACCCACGGAAGCTGCAGAAACCACCCAGGGACCATCACGCTTGGACACAAAATGGGTCATGTGAATACAGCACCTCCAGGACACCAAGCACGGTACAAATATTAGCTCATTTAATCCTCACAGCAGTGGGAGGTAGATGATATCATTGTTTTCTTTTTATGGTTGAGGAAATGGAGGCTCAGAGAGATTAAGCACAATGCCCAAATCACACAGGTAGTTGTGGTGGAGCCAGGATTTGAAGCAAGGCCGACAGAGACAGGGACGCACTGCAGAGTCTCACACACAGGCAGGCACTCAGCCCCGTGTGCCCTGGAGGAGCTAAGCTTTGCAAGCCTCACCTGCTTCCCGGGATGAGTGTATACGTGGGTGCTGTGTGTGTGTGTCTGTGTGTGCATGTGTGTGTGTGTCCTTTGGATCACCTGTCTGCAGCCGGGGGTGGGGGGGTGGTGGAGATGTCATCTCACGTGCGACCACCAGGTGGCGCTTCAAACCAACCTATTTCCATTCCCAGCCTTGCTGGCGGGGAAAACATTACTGAACCCAGAAAGCCTAAGAAAAAGGGGGAGTTGTCCTGCAAGACAACTGGCTGGACTCTTCAAAACCGTCAATGCCATGAAAGACAAAGCCAGGGAACTGTTCTAGAGGAAAGGGGACTAAAGATGCTACAAAGGACATTCCTGGGACATCAGAACACGCGGCAATCTGACTGAGTGTGGACTGGTTACTGGGTACTAGCATAATCCACGGGAAGTGTCTCAAGCTGGGCAATTGTGTTGAATTGCGTAGAATGTCCTTAGGAGGCACCTGCAGATATATTTGGGGTTCACTGTGTCGTGATGTCTGCCGCTTACTTTGAAATAGTAAAAAACAAAGAAACAAACCCCCCAAAACACAACTCTCTCTCCTTGTATGCTGACAGAGAGAGAAAGCAAATATTAACGATTGGTGAATCTAAAGAGTAAATGGGAGCTTATTTGATTGGGCTTTCAACTTTGCTGTAGGTTTGTACTTTTTCCAAATAAAAAGTTGGGAAATAATAAAAATGTTTGAAAATATCTACTATCCAAGTATTTTTATGAGAGCCTAACATGGTAGCCAGAATCTCTTGTATCACGTAACATAGCCAGTGAAACTGAAGGACATACAAATTCTTTGGAATTTTTACTGGGAACGTTGGAGGAGGGATAAGACATGTTCCTACTGATATAAAGAAGTAAGGGAGAACCGGGCGGGGCCGACAGGGAGGACGCCCGCCTGAGGGGGCCCCGGGGTCTCCACTCCCCTGTGATGTTTGCCAAAGGGGTCTGCAGGGCCCAGCGGGGCTAGAATTTGTTACTTTTGGGGAGAATTTTTGATATGTACATTTCTAGTTTCTAAATCTTGATAGTAAGTGTTCTTTCAAAGAAACCAAACCGGACACGCGCCAGCTGGGCTTGGCTGTTCCCAGAGGGGCTGCCCCTGCTACCGGGCCCAGGAGAGGGCCTGCCTGGCAGTGAAGGCCCCTGGGGGGGTCTGGCCCCAGGGAGTTGGGGCTGCCGTCCCAGCTCAAGAAGCTCAAAGATCCCAAGATTGGAGCAGAGGGGAGGCTCCATTTCTGTCTGAAGGGCTGTGCTGCTCTGGGGGATCCTGGGTTGTTGGAGGGGGGACAGGAAGGTTCTGGGCACGTCTCTGGCCCATCGAGACGGGAAAAGGTCCCCCACCCCCAGCCTGAGTCCCTGGAAGTGATGGCTACTCCTGGGGGATCACTGGCCAGCGCCCCTTAAGGGACTCCGTGAGTGAGACAGTCCTGCAGCCGGGTGGTGGCACTCGCGGGCTCGTCCTAGGGAGGCCAGCCCAGGGCCACCAACAGCGTTCAGGGACTCGGGCGGCTCCCACGTCCTCCCCACCGCTGGGATCTGGGCGGCTTGCCCACTGGGCCCCTGGGCCATCCCCCCAGCCTGGGATGAGCCTTACCCGGTTGCCCTGCGCTGTGTTGTCCTGTGTGCGGTAGGAAACCTGGGACTTGCCGTTTTCCAGGATGTGCCGCACGACAGGGATGCGGGCCACCTGCTCCCCACGGCTGACAGTGTACTCGGGCTGCTCAAACGATACTACCCCGCTGGCTGCGGGGGTCCCGGCACTGGTCAGGGGGTCCTGGCCCTCGGGCCCAGCCCAGCTTCTGGAGCCTGTTTGTCCCCTGCACCCCACCTCCCCCTGGGGAAGGCAGAGGATGGGGATGGAAAATTCTTCCAGAAAAAGCTGAGGGGGCTGGAACACAGTGTCCCTCAGACAGCCCGGGAGGGTCAGAGCAGAGAAAGGAGGCCACACAGGGGCAGGACCAAAGATGAGGCCTGGGGCCGAGGGCTGGGGACAGAGCAGGACAAAGGGTGCCCTGTGTGTCCTGGGGAGCGGGGAGGGGGAGTCAGGGCCCGAGAGGGCCATCCGGATGCTGGGAGGACTGTCCCCAGTGACTCGGGGTCCCCAGGGGAGCAGGCAGAGAAGGCGACGTGGGGGTTGATGGTGCCATGTCTTGCCAAGTCCCTCCCCCCTCCGGGCCCCCCATTTCTTCATTTGTCCAAGAGGGGCTCAGATGAAACAAACCCCCAGTTCCCTTCCTGCTCTGCTGTCCTGGCATCCTGGGGAGACCATCTGATTCCCCAAGTCCGGCAAGGCCACGAGGGAGAGGGACCAAGGGGAGGGACATGGGGGGCTGCACGAGGGCCTGGCTTCGCGATGATTCTAACAGAAGCTCCCGCTTGCTGAGCCCTTACAGGTGCACAGAGAGATTTGCCAGCCCGACTCCTACATGAGCCTGAGACCCATTTTGTGGATGGGAAAACCAAGGCTCACAGAAGTGAAGTGACTTCCCCAGGCCACACAACCAGGTCCCACCTCCCCTTGGTACTAGAAGGAGGAGCAAGCCCCCCACTCCCAAGTCCCCCCCAGTCCCCGCGGCCCCCCTGCCCTAACCAACCTTGCTCCCTGAGGATGGTGATGTTCACCAGGCGGCGGCCCAGGGTGGCAGTGCCCGTGGGCACATCGATGGCCTCCACCAGCAGCTGCTTCTCGTCGTCATCCTCGGGCCGGATAAAGAGGGGCACCCGCACGTCCACCAGCTCCACGCCCTCCTGGAACTCCACCATGCCCCGGGCGTCTGGGGGCAGGAGAGGTGGATGGTCAGACGTGGGGCAGGGGCAGGGGTGTGAGGGGGGTGCGGGCAGCCTGCCCACCTACCCTGGTCGGCGGTGAAGGTGTAATAGCCCGGGGCCACCTTGAGCTCGTGGAAGGCCCCCTGCCCCACCTGCTTCTCCGTCAGCTTCAGCAGGGCCTGCTTGGCCGAGCAGGGAGCCGTCAGCGTCGTGTCCACGATGGTGTGGTCCTGCCTGGGGTGGGGGGACAGGCAGGAGGGTATCAGGCTGGCTCACCCACCCCCCCGCCTGTGCGCTACCATCAGTGGACGGGACAAGGGGGTGCAGCAAATAGCACAGGGGCTTCAGTGCACCCTCATCCTGCAACCCTGGCCCAGCCCGGGCACCTCCCTGAGCCTCAGTGTCCCCGTCTGTGAAAGGGGGCTAACCTCTGCCCACCTCGCCCAGAAGGGCTGGGGATGGGAGCCTAGGGGTGCAGGAAGCAAGACACTAAGGCTGTGGACACTGGAGTCAGAGGGCCAGGCATCCAATCCCAGCTCTTATTTCTTGAGAGCTGAATCACCTTGGGTGAGTTACTTAACCTCTCTGAGCCTCAGTTTCCTCGCTGCTGAAACAGGGGTAAGCAACAATACTGACCTCTCAGGTGGACCCAAAGTCGGATAAGACAACACACGCCTGTAAAGCCCTTAGAACTACGCTCAGTTCCTCACGGTGAAGCACTCTGTGGGGGAGCTGCAGCCTGTCCCCCCACTGTTCTGTCCTCCTACCCTGCCTTCCCCCGCAAAGGGCTGGGGCTCAGGGCTGGGACTGGGGAAAGAGGGGGGTCCCCGCTGGTCCATCTGCTTGGTATTGTGAGGTGCCCAGGAGGAGGGATGGGGCTGGGCCCTGGGCTCAGCCTGGTGTGGTGGGGGGCACCATGGCGGGCATGTTTGGTTCCCGGCGTCTTGTTTGTTCCAGCCCAGCAGCCGGCTCGTGGTCAGGACCTCTCAGTGGTGGTCGAATAAAGGAAAAAATGAAGGCCCTCGCCTCTGACGGACTCACAGCCCTCCCTTCCTACCGGATGGAGAGGGAGCTGGGGGCAGACGGGGCAGGGGCTGGGGCTTCCACTCACTTTTTCCCGGCGTTGGGCTGCTGCCTGTGGGGGACAAAAAAGGGACCGTGAGCCAGGAGGTGCCTGGGCAGGGGCGAGGGCTATGGTGGAGACACGATCTGCCTCAGGGGTAAGCTCCGGGAGTCAGCCATGTGTGCTGCCCCCCACCTACCCACCCGCCCAGCCCTGTGCACCCAGCTCCTGCGTTTGGGGCTGGCCAGCTCAGCCCAGCCAGGCTGCTGCCCTCTCACCCTGGAACTCACCGGAACTTAGTCTGCTGGAGCTTGTGCACGCCTGGGATCTGTCTGTACACCTCGTTCAGCTGCCAGGGCAGGGGAGAGCCATGAGGTTGGGCCCCTGGGGCCAGGCTGCTCCCTGGTGACCCCTCCAGGCCTGGGGGTGCCCACGGGGACCCAGGTGGGCTCTACTCCAAGCCATGCAGGCTGGGAGCACCTCTCAGGGCTGGCTGGGAGATGCCCATGGGGCCACGCCCGTAGACCCAGGACCCCAGCTCCGACGCTCCAACCCATCCAGAACGTTCTCGTGGATCACAGATGCCACGGTGACCCTCAAGTCCAAGGAGACCCCTCCATCCTAACCAGCAAAGTCTGGGTTGCACTGCCGCTTTCCCTTTGTCCCTCCTGCCTGCCCACTGAGCCCAGCTTCTCCGGCCTTACATTGTCCTCCACCTCCTGGCGTAGCTGTTGGCATTCTCGGGTGTCAGGCTTGAGCAGGTTCTCGGTGCAGAGGCGGGCGAGGCGCAAGGACAGCCCATAGGGCACTGGGGTGGGGTGGAGGGTGGGTGTCATCAGCCACCGGCAAGACGACTGGCTCTGCAGAGCCCCCCTCCAGGAGCCAGGCTGGGGCTGGGGGACGAGGGGAGACAGCAGGCCTGGCACAACGAGCCCTGAGGCTTGTGTGTGAGCTCAGTGCCCGGAGGAAACGGGAGTGGTGTGATCCCGGGCCTGTGAGCAGTGGTGGGTGAGCCCCGGACCCCTAAAGACCCGGCCAGGAGCTACAGCAGCACCCCCTCACCCAGCTCCGGGGTGTTGGTGCTGGCGGTGTGGCTGGCAAAGCCGGGCCGCTGCACGTTGTTGGTGATCTTCCAGCGGACCGTGTCCCGCCCCTTGAGGTTCCCGCTGCGCAGGAGGGGCGTGTCCAGGTGGTCCGAGGCCATCAGGTTCTCCCGCAGCATGTAGTGGTCTTCCTTGAAGCCCACCATGTGGCCTGTGGGGCAGGGTCCTCAGTGCCGGCCCCTCCTGAGACCCACCCCATTCAGGTGGGATCCCCGGGCCTCCCACTTCTGCCGGCCCCCGCATCCCCTCCACCCCAGCTGGGGAGAGAACCCCGCTGCCCCTGCCAGATGCCAGCCTCGTACCTCGGTTGCAGCAAGGAAGAAGTGCCAGGCAGGCCTAGGAGACAAGGTGGGTGCGGGTGAGGACCCCGCCCCCCTCCAGGCCAATGCTCCAGAGGGGTGACAGGGCCTTCCCCGGATACCAAAGTGGCAGGTGTCTAAGTGTGGGGTACACAGGATGGGTACAGGGGGAGAGGGGGCAATGGTTCCCAAAGTTTGTACTATGGAACCCTGGTCCTGCTAGAGGTTCTGTAAAGTTTCTGGTCACTGCATTCACCCCCAGCCCCTCCTACAGTGTCATGATGCATACCCCTATACTAAAGGCTCTGAGAAGTCCTGCAGAGAGGAAGCCTGTTTGCCAGACACATTTGACGTTTTTTATGACATTTGCTAACATACGACAAAATTGGAAGCCACTCCTACAATTCTGTGTTCCACCCGCAGGCCATCACCCACACTTTCTGTTTCTCATGTTCTCCCCAGTGAGACTGTCCACCCCTGGCAGGCAGGGCGCTTCCTCTCGGCTGTGTCCCGGGGCTCTTTGCAGGGGTCGCCCTGAGAGCTGGGCCGCGGGCTGCACGGAGCAGCAGGGATGTGCTGGGAATGGCACCAGGGCCCCACCAGCATCGCGGATTCCTGGGCCACATCTGTGCCCCTCGACTGCTTTCTCTCTGCTCTGCCCCTCGCCTGCCCTCACACCCAAGGCCAGGGACCAGGAAGGGGCAGATCCTCCCTGGGGGCTGGCCAGGGGGGACAGGAGTCTTCAGGAGCAAGGCCCAGGAGAGGGGCTGGGATGGGCCAGGCTTAACCCGGTGCTTCCCACAGGCCGGTCCCTTTCTGAGCACTTTGCATAAATGAGCTCGTCTTCCCTCCATGAGATCAGATGCACTGTCCCCATTTTACAGATAAAGAACTTGCCCAGGGTCACACAGTTGGGACCAGAGTCCAAGCAATCCAGCTCCACAGGCTGCAGCCCCAGGGCAGGAGGCCACAAGGGTGGGGACCCTGGGGGTGAGGACCACGGAGGTGGGACCATGGGGGATGGGGACCCTGGGGGTGGGACTCTGGGGTTGATGACCATGGGGGTTGGGGACCCTGGCAGACGTGGCCCCTGGTGGAGGTGGCCCTGGGTGATAGCCCCGGGTGGTGCCAACCTGGCAGCAGGCGCAGAACTTCCAGCAGAGTAGCAGCAGCAGCGCCAGGAGCGGCAGGAGGCAGATGAGCAGGGGGATGAGCCACCAGAAGGAGGCAGGTGGGCAGTCTGCAGGGAGGGCAGGAGGGAGGTGGTGCCCATGGCCCCCAGCAGGGCCCGTGGCTGCCCTCCCGCACCCACCTGGCCCCCAGCTCACCCTTCTTCCTGTGCACCAGGACGGTGCTGTTGGGCCCGGGGGCACCGTCGCCCTCCACGGTGTAGCTGTAGGTGCAGTCATCATCCTCGTCCCGGAAGGAGCAGTACTCCACCACCTCCTCCGCTGCAGTGCAGAGGGTCAGCAGGCACCCCAGGCACCCCCTTCTCCCCACCCACTCTGGGACCTGCCCTCGTACCTCTGCCAGGCCCAGGCTCCACCCCAGGGAAGAGGCCCAGGGACAGCGCAAGGTTTGGGGGCTCCCTGCCCTGGTGCCTCAGTGGCTGAGACCCAGGGTGAGGGCAGTGGTTGGCGCTTGGCCCCAGGGGCATCAGAGGCCACACGTCTGTCCCCACTGCCCTGCAGTGGGCACCCCCCAGGGCTTGGCACAGAGACCATCTATTGGGCTTGGAGGAGAGGGGCTTGGACCCTGCCTGATTATGTGCCCCTGCCCAGTTAGCTACCCCCAACCAAGCTGGGTGCCTCTTCCCCAGACTCTTTGCTCCCTCTGGTCAAATTGTGGCCCCTGCCTGGGTTCTGTCCGCCCTGCCCAGCTCTGGAACCTCTGTCCGGACTACATGACCTCCCCTCAGGTTGTGAGCCCACTGCCCAGCCTCTTGGCACCACCCCCTGGTGCTTGGGCCCCTCCCCATACCTCTCTTAAGCTCGTCCACCATCTTGACCTTGAAGCTGCACTCCTCGCACGTGCGCCCCTTCTTCTCACCGGTGCCCCAGGCCTGGCACTGCACACAGGAGCGCAGGTCCTCGCAGAGGCCCAGGCGGATCTGGGGGGGTGGAGAGGAGGGGGCCGACGGGCACTCGTATAGCACCATGCTCAGCCCCCTCCTGCCCTCTGCCCCAGGTTCCCCTGCCCACACCCCCCACAAGCCCTGCCTCACCGCTGAGTAGTTGATTTCGCAGGTGGTGTCCGTGTAGAGTGATTGCTGGTTGCAGTGGCAGCGTCCACACTCGCAGTGGCCACGCCCATTGCAGATGCCCTGGGTGGGCGGAGGCACCAGTGAGCCAGCTGTGCCCCCCTCTCCTCTCTCCATCAGATATATCCCCCCCTCCTCCCAGGAGAGTGGCCCTAATGGGACCCCTCTGCCACCCTGCCCTGCCTGCCCCATGCCCAGCCTACCCCGTTGCTGTCGACGCAGGTGGCATTGCTGAGAGGGCAGTCACAGCTCGGGCCCGTCCAGCCGAGCTCACACACGCACTGGCCCATGGAGCAGCGTCCCCGGTCTACAGGGAGTGGAAGGAAGAGAGAGTCACATTCGCACCTGCAGTCCAGGTGCCCACCTGCCAGGGAGGACTTGTGTTTGCTGAGCCTTTGGAGCTAGGAGGTCTCTGGCTTGGGGCAGAAGTCATTTCACTCTTCCCCTGTTGGAATCTCCTTCCCTCCGTCTCTCTCCATCCCACCTTCCACCTTCTCCTCTGAAGCCAGAATGATCATCTCAAAATGCAAATCCAATCATGATGGATACTGGCCAAATCAATAAGGTAAGGAAAAGAAATAAAAGGTGTAAGTATTGGAAACTAAGAGATAACACTGTCATTACTTGTTAAGTATCAGGACTGTGTCACAGAATATCCAGAAGATGTCATAAACGAGTTTGGCAAGGTGGCTGGATACAAAGTTAATACACAAATTGAAAATGAAATGAAAACCTCCAGTGACTGCCTTTGGCCCAAAGGATAAAGTCTAATGTCCTTAGAGTAGAATAAGCATGTTGGCCAAATCCGCTCACCACCTGTTTTTGTAAATAAAGTTTTATTGGAACACAGCCACGCTTGTTTGTTTACGTGTCATCTATGGCCACTCATACTACAATGGCAGAACTGAGTAGTTTTGGCAGAGATCATATGGCCCACAAAGCTGAAAATATTTACTCCCTGACCCTTTAAGAAAAAGTTTGGCCTGGACCAGAACTGGCCGGGGCCCTGGGCGAGAACACGGACCCCTCTCCCCAGCCCTGCCTCCTTTCCCGATGGCACCTGCCACCGCTCCTTTCACACCCACCCCCACTTGGGCCAAATGGCTGCCCTTCTCCAGATGTGTTGGTTCTTTCATTTCTCTGGGCACACCCTGGGATGGGCAGCTGGAGAGAGGAAACGGCAGATGAAGCAGGAGTTGAGGAAAGGGTGGAAAAGCAGGGACTCGACCCCCAGTGCTCGGCATTCAGTGGGGGCGTAGTCAGTGTTCGAGGGGTGGGTTGTCACTCACTCTCACCCACTCAACCACACCATCTATCCCTGGGCCACCTGAGTGCCCCTTGCTCAGGTATTTTACCCCTTTCCTGGACTCTGCCTCCCCTGTCTGGCTTCTGTGACCCCTGCCCAGCTCCGGAAGCCCCGGCCAGGCTCTGTGCCCACCGCCTGGGCCCTGCCTATTAGAAATGTCGCTGCTTCTTCGAGAGACAGGAAACATACCTGCCTACCACTGAGGCTGAGCTGGGGAGGGCGATGGGGCTGACCCTAGTGAGAAAGGAGAGGGAAGAGGGGAGAGGTGGGTACAGACCAGAGCTGCTGGAGAGGACCTCAGGGGGCCCTGGCATCATAAAACAAGGGAAAAACAACAAAAAAGTTGCACCGGTAGGGGCCTGGGGCATCGGGTTTGTAGAAGAGGGAAGTGAGATCCAGGGCAGGGCAGAGCAGGACACGCGCACCCAGGCCACCCACCAGCCTGCCGAGCTCACCGTTGCAGAGGAAGCCGGAGGTGCGCGGGCACTGGAAGTTGTCGTACTCGCAGAACTGGCCCTCGTAGCGGCCCTCGCCGTAGCACACGCAGCGCCCACACTGGCACTCGCCGTGCCCGGAGCACGGCTTGTCCTCACCCTCCCGCACGCAGGGCTGTGTGTCGCTCAGCGAGCCGGTGGAGCAGTTGCAGGTCTTGCCGCTCCTGCGGGAGGCACCGGTCACTTCCCGGCAGCCCAGGAGGAGGCTGGGGCTTTCCCTGCACCCTCCTGACAGGTGGGGAAACTGAGGCTCCGAGAGGGCCACGGCAGGGCCGAGTCACGCAGACAGCAGTGGCTGAGGTGAGCCTCTAGCCTCAGTGCCCTGGCATACGGGCGCGTACACACGCACACAGACATGCACACACATGCACGCACACACACACACCGTGTGCCTTCCTAGCTGCAGCTTTACTTCTGGGCACAACAGATTCCTGCCCCGTCCTGAAGCTTTAAGAGCCTTTCCCTCTCCTTTGGGAGTTTACTTCTGATTAGGTAATGCACAGCCCAGAGTTCAAAACACAAAAGGTACAAAAGGTTTGGAATATATGTTAAGTCTGGGGCAGTGGGGGGAGGGATGATTGGGTGGAGCTGCTTTTAGGGCATTTTTAGGGCTGTGAAACTACCCTCCTGCAGGTAGTTTCTGATACTGTCATGATGGACACATGACATCGTGCATTGGTGAAAACCCGTAGGATATACAACACAAAGAGCGAGCCCCCCGTAAGCTAGGGGCTGATAGTGACATCTCCACATTGGTTCATCAGTTGTAACAAATGTACCGCACCCACGCAAGAGGCTAATATTAGGGGAAACTGTGTCTGTGGGGGGGTGGAGTATAGGGAAACTGTACCTTCTGCACAAATTTTCCATAAACCAGAAAACAGTTTCCCACTAAAGTGAACTTGAAGAAACGGCTGATTCCAGGGCTGGTGAGAAACGTAAGGTGAGCCCAGACTGTCCTGTGCCCTAAAGTAAAAACCTGCTCAAAACACCGTGAACATAATTCACACCACTGAACTAGACATCTGAACGCGGTTAAAGGGGGATATTTTAGGGCGTATATATGTTACTAAAAACAAAAAAACAAAAATAGCCGGAGCCATAGACTTAGGAGCCAGGCCGAACGGGTTCCACTGACCAATTTACAGGGAAATTTGAACATTAAAATGAATAATGACGAGAATGGATTATAGCACATCTGGTAAAATCAAAACCCGTGAGTCCACATGGGTAGTTAAATTCCTTCTACAAGGAGGAACAGGAAATTTTTCTTTAGAGATGAAATCTAATTAGTAACCGTAAAAGGAAGAATAGAAATAGAAAAATTATCATTTTACAACATCGGGGCAATAATTTACAGACTAGAATGATTAGTGGCTGCTAAAACTATTGGGTGAAAGCCTTTGAGAGAACAGGTTATTTCTTCACTATCTCCGAGTGGTAACCTCACACCCTCCTTATAAATATGAAAGGGAAAAGTTACCTTTACAACTAAGAAGTCTGCCAAATCGATCAAGTGATTAAATTTAACATCACCAATGGTGAGATAAAAGACAGTTGGAGAAAATGAAATATGGAATATATGTTAGAAAAAAGTATGATACCAATGTTAAATTTTCTGTGTGTGATATTTGTACTGTGGTCATGTAGGAGAATGTTCTTGTTCTAAGGAAATATATGCGGAAGTTTTTAGAGCAAAAGTACCTCAACGTCTGCAACAAGCTCTCAAATGAGTAAGTAGAAAAAACATATACCTATATGAATATACGGATAAAAGAAATGATGCATATGTGACAAAAAGTTAACCCTTGGTGACTCTAGGTAGTCTATAGATGCTTATTGTACTGTTCATGCAACTTTTCTGTGGACTTGAAAAATTTCAAATTAAAAAAGTTGAGGGAAGGAAAAGAAAAGAAGGATATGCTGGAAGTAATTATAGATAGGAAAAAGATTGGTGGCTGTTACTTCTTAATTTCTTCTCTATATTTTAAAAAATGTTCAGTAATGTACATGCATCAGTGTATCAGATCTGTACTAAGGAAAAAAATAAAAGTAATTAAAAAAAATAAAAGTAATTTTTAAAAATGCACAAAAACTTGTACATTAGAATGCACACTTTTTCCTTTTGCATTAGGCTCTGTGGCACTGTCAGAGCCCATCTTTATTTAAAATTTCGGTGTTTTGTTTATCATGGATTTTCTGCATTAGTTTTGATTAAGAAAAAACTGTATTAAATATTATTTATCTTGAAAAAAAAGTAAGTCTCCTTCCCACCGCTGCCTTCCAAGACCATGTCCCCACCCCAACGGCGACCACCGTCCCACCTCCGTGTGTCTTTGTAGAGATAGTCGATAGTTCTATGTACAGCAAAGTGCTTTCTCCTGGATTCTCCCAATGCCTGCCTTCTCTCAGCCCTTTCTGTAACCCACCCCCACACCCCCAAGGTGCTTCCACGCCGGGGCCTTGCAGGGGCCCAGCCTCACTCACCAGCCCTCACTGCACACACAGTGTCCACACATAAAGTCTCCGTTGAAGTTGCAGCGATCAGACCGGATCTCCTTTTGCTGGAACGAGACCATCATGGGGTGTGTCTGGGGGAGGGGGACAGGGCCGACGGACACTTCTGCCCTGTCCTCTGCCCCCCCGGGAGTCCCACAGCGAGGTGCGGCTGCAGGAGGGGCTGCATTTTGAGTGAGCCCCAGCCGGGCGGGCCCTGCTCACCAGCTCACAGCTGCACACGTCACAGATGAGGCCCACGTCCATCCTGAGGCCATCAGAGAAGGAAGGCTTCAGATGGATGTTCCCCTCCTGGTCCTCTTTAGGCAGCTGGCACACGTGCGTCCCGTCCACCTCCTCGATGGCCCGCAGCTGCACGTGGTATGTGCCCTGCAGGGGCCCGGTGGAGCCAGGTGGGCCGGGGGTTTGGGGGCCTGGACACCCAACACCTTGCCTGTCCCTCCCCAGGGCTGCCAACTTGCTCCATCCAGGCATAGTCATGATAAAAATGACAATGACATTAGCATCCTCACCAAGCAGCTGGCCCAGGGGGTTCAACCCAGAGACCATGCTCTCAGCACTGCTCCAGAAAACCCACCCCTCTCAGGATGCTGTGCCAGGACCCCTCTGCCCTGCTGCCCCCATGGAGGCATACCACTTCCCCACGCCGGATATGAAAGGATCCGGTCTCTGTCTTTGGGAACATCGTGGAGGTAACTTCCGTCCGCAGGCCTCGGGGGCTGTCCAGGGCCCGGATGTCCAGGTTCGAACGAATGCGCTGAAGGAGGGCAGATGATGATGGTCTGGCAGGGGAGCCTGGGTTCACCCCCTCTGGCTTTGCCTGGCCTGGCTGCCCGTCACCCCTCACCCTCCGCCTGGAGGCAGAAGCCAGGCCCAGGTGGGCTCCCCAGAACCACCAAGGACTGCCGGCGACCCCTCATCCCTGGCCCCGGCCCGAACCCATTTCTCAAGCAGGACCCGAGATGCCCCTGGCTCAGCCCGGCCTCTACCCAGCCCTGCCCAGAAGGGCCCAGACCCGGAGCCCCCCGCCGTCCTCACGTTGAAGGCCTCCTCCAGCAGCTCCACGATGTTGGACGAGTCCTCCTGCAGCACCCCCAGCGAGGAGACGGGGAAATACGTGTGGAGCTTCTGCAGGACAGGGAGGCCAGGCCCGGGTGAGCCCTTGCAAGAATCCTCCCATCAAATCCTCACCACAGCTCTATGCTTCTCCCATTCTGCAGATGGGGAAACTGAGGACGGGAACCTGCCGGTATATTCCAGAACCTGCCCTCTTAGCCCCACCTGCTTGGGAGCTGGGTTGGGGGATGGGTACATGGCCTTCCCTCCCCACTGGGGCCCATTCTCAGGGGACCCAGCAACTTTGGGAAGGAAAGGGTGGGGAGTCCGAGAAGTTTCTTGAACCCCCTTCCCCAGCGTCTGCACCTCATAGTAGCTGTAGGAGTAGTTGGTGACAGCGAAGATGGGGATGATGTTGTGCTTGGCCAGCAGGCGCACCAGGGTGGGCACCGACGGGTAGTCCTGTGCCCGGTACCAGGTGTAGGTGCCCGTGTGGTCCAGGTGGCACTTCTCGTCATTGCGGCTCATGATGCCCGCCAGCACATTGGCGCCATCGGCCTCGTAGTGGAAGGCCGACTCGGTGGAGAACACCAGCAGATGGGTGCTGTCTGAGCGCCAGCCGATGTCCTCCTGGGAGGGCAAGGAGGGGCGTGAGGGTCAGGCAGGCTGCCCGCTGAGTACAGCGGGGGGAGCAGGTTCCAGCAGTGGGGACTCGGCCAAACTACAGGATGAAGGGCCTGCCGCCACCGGGGACGGGGGCACGGGACAGGAGGTGAGCGATCGCAAAGGAAAGCAGAAATCAGAACCTAACGATGGGGAAATGGGGAACAAATGCGGGGTCTGTGCGCACAGCGGGCACCAGGTAAGCTCCGAGCCAGGTTCACCTGACCATCTACTCAACCCAGAGTATTCTAACTGCCTTGGAAAAGGTACATGAGATGATGCTAGATGAAAAAGGTAGGTTAAAATAGGCACGGCA
The DNA here is from genome assembly GCF_015220235.1 of Choloepus didactylus. Lineage (NCBI taxonomy): Eukaryota > Metazoa > Chordata > Mammalia > Pilosa > Megalonychidae > Choloepus > Choloepus didactylus. Next base: position 70,084,323 of record NC_051324.1, on the reverse strand, counting down.
GCTTATAATTGTGCCTCAGAGTCTCTCCCCGAGTGCCTCTTTGTTGCTCAGATGTGGCCCTCTCTCTCTCTCTCTCTAACTGAGCCATCTGGGCAGGTGAACTCACTGCCCTCCCCCCTACACGGGACCTGACCCCCAGGGGTGTAAATCTCCCTGGCAACGCAGGATATGACTCCCGAGGATGAATCTGGACCCGACATCGTGGGATTGAGGACATCTTCTTGACCAAAAGGAGGATGTGAAATGAAATAAATAAAGCTTCAGTGGCTGAGAGATTTCAAATGGAGTTGAAAGGTCACTCTGGTGGACACTCCTATGCACTATATAGATAACACTTTTTAGGTTTTAATGTATTGGAATAGCTAGAAATAAATACCTGAAACTACCAAACTCCAACCCAGTAGCCTTGACTCTTAAAGATGATTGTATAACAACGTAGATTACAAGGGGTGACAGTGTGACTGTGAAAACCTTGTGGATCACACTCCCTTTATCCAGAGTATGGATGGATGAGTAGAAAAATGGGGACAAAAAACTAAATGAAGAATAGGGTGGGATGGGGGGGATGATTTGGGTGTTCTTTTTTATTTTTCTTTTTTATTCTTATTCTGATTCTTTCTGTTATAAGGAAAATGTTCAAAAATAGATTGGGGTGATGAATGCACAACTATATGATGGTACTGTGAACAGCTGATTGTACACCATGGATGATTGTATGGTATGTGAATATATCTCAATAAAACTGAATTTAAAAAAAATAGGCACGGCAGTGTACAGCAATTTGTTTGAAAAACATGCAGTGATTTTGAAAACTATATTACAAAAGAAGATGCTTATGATAGCGTTAAGTGAAAACTAAAAAAGCAAGTTTCCAAAAAAACCCCAAACAAAAACCATATAACTGTGCAACCCAAACAAGCAACACTAAACCACGACAAGAGTTACTAGTGTAATGATGACATTCGTTTCTCAACTATAGGAAATGTACCACATAACGCAAGACGTCAATAATAAGGGAGGTATTTGGGAACTCTGTGTTTTCTGCATGGTTTTTCTGTCAATCTACAATTTCTCTAATAAAATAAAATAAAAAGATGGAAAAACAAGTTTCAGAATTATAAGTACACTGACTCCAACTACATAAAATAGGGAAAAGGGAACAAAATGTGCTGTCAGGATCACCAGTGGCTGAAAGCAAGAACAATTTCTATCCTCTGTTCTCTAGATTATCTGTAATACGTCTTCAATTTACACACCCACAAGAAGAACCGCCCTCTTCGGGTATGGGGCCAATTGCAGACTGGGAAACTGTGGGTCCCGGGAGACTGGCGTTCGTGGGGAGATTGGTTGGAGGCTGGTCTTGGGGCGATTAAAGATTCCAGGGGTCCAGGGCCGTGTCTGCCTGTGGCTAACGCAAGGCCAGGCTGCCCCCGCTGAGTCCCCTGCACATCTAAACTCAGACGATGACGGAAGGCCACCCGGAGCATCTGAGCTTGGCCTTGGCCTGGCACCGAGCAGCCAGCAGGCAGCTGATGCCTGTGCTGAGAAGGCAGTGGCCCCCGGTCTCAGCTGGCAGCGCCCCCCCGGGGCCTACCGTGCACACAGCCGTCTGTAGGATGGCATCAAAGCCTCCCTCAGGGGCATCCAGGTTGCCCGAGATCCGCTCTTTCTGCAGTTTACTCCGGAACTCATCCACATCCTGGGTCAAGCTGATGACATTCTTGAAGGAGAAGGGGGCATCGCTGTTGGACCAGGGCTCCTTCAGCCTGGGCAGAGGCGGGAGGGAGAGAGAAAGCCTCAGTGCCAGCTGCATCGACTCGGTTCAACCTGAAGGAGAATTTTAAGTGCCTGTGGGGGAGAGGAGGCGGCCCCCATGGCCAGGAGCCCCCCACCCTCGGGACCCACTCAGTCACTCACTTCTCGGGCCTCATATCCGTCTGAGGGACGCTGACTTTGTCCACAAACTTGCCAAACCCGATGGTGTAGTCGCTGGTGAGCTGGCCCAGGACCCGGGCTGGGGGCAAGCCAGAGAGGAAGGGGGCAGCTGAGCCCTGACACCCCACATGCAAGTTGGGGGGCTGGGGAGCTGGACACAGCTCTGTCTGCAGGGCCGAGCCTTCACCGCAGCCTCTTGGGAGGGACGCCCACCTTGTCAGGGCCAGAAGGTTCTGATGCCCTCCCTGGGCCGGGTCTGGCTGGGACCCTCCCCGGATAACACGGGAGAGGGATGTGCTCTTGGGGACTGGGTGCTCCTCGAGGGGTGGGTGCAGCCGTCCTGGGCCCTGGTCTCCCGAGCAGGTGTCCACCCTCTGCCCCCGCCACTCTGCCATCCTCCACGCTGGCCCAGCCGTACCCAGATTCTGCCCCATCTGCTTGAGGTTGGCCAGATCGTCGGACATAGAGTTGGAGAAGTCCATGAGGATGTACAGGTCCACGGGGCTCTCCAGGGGCTCAAACACCTCGAACTGGAAGCTTCGCTCCTCGCCGGGCCGCAGCCGGACCCGCAGCCCCTGGGGAGACACCTGGCTGCGCCGCAGGGTGGTGTCAATCTGAGTCTCCTGTGGCCGGGGCAGGGGACAGCTGGCTGGAGGGGCACTCCAGGGACACGATGGGGAGCCCCTCAGCCCAGCCGAGGGTCCCAGCAGCCTTGAGGATGGAGAACCCACTGCCCAGACCCCTGCTCAGGCACCTCTGTGATCTCGAAGCTGCTCTCCATGACCACCAGGCTCTCCTGCCGGCAGCCTGCGGCCAGCAGCTGTGCTGCCGTGTTGCAGCGCCGTTCCTTGAACATCTGGCCGGAAGGAAATGGGGAGTCAGGGTGGGGGAGCAGCACCCATCCCCTGGTGGTCCCAAACCCGGGGTTTTGTTTCCAGCAGAGAGTCCTAAGCCGAGCCTGTTCTCCTGTGCCCATGGGAGACCTGGTGGGGTGGGACAGGGCTGCTGGGCCGGGGAGGTGGGCCCGGCAGGCAGCCCCTCACCTCATCAGTGCAGTAGGCGCAGCCCTTGTCCACACGGATGCACTCGGTGCAGCTCTTCACCTGCGCGTTCTTGCAGCGGTTTGCTGGCGGGACAGAGGTGGGCAGAGGCATTGGGAGGGATCCTGTGAGTGGCCAGGCACTTTCCCATGGGCACCCTCCCTCGAGAGGCCCGGAGAAGGCTGCCCATCAGCCCTGGCAGTGCCCCTAGAAACTGGCAGAACTAAGTCTCAAACCTGGGACTTTCCACCTGGGCGGTGGGACTGGGGACAGCCCTGGCAGGTGGGGGGCCTGGAGAGGCAAACAGCCCCCAGAGGTGCTGAGCCAGGCCTGGTGGGGAGTCCTTGGCACTGCCTGTTTGCTGGCTGAACAGCTGTTCCCGGGTTGTCCCCTAACGCCTCAGATCCTGCAAATCCTCCCTTTCCTGGGACCTGCCACGAGCTGCCCCCATGGTACCCTGCCCACTTGTCCCACCCCCAGGTCCCAGCACGACAGATGCTGCACAACTCTTCTGTCCTGCGAGCCTCCCCCAGGGCGAAGGCGACCACGTCTGCCTTGTTTATGGCTGTGTTCCCCTTGCCTGGCACACAGCAGGTCCTCGGTAAATGCAGGCCACAGGGCCCAGGGCTCACGGCTTCCCTGGCCCAAGCGCACGTGGAGCCGTGCGCTCACCAGCCCTTGGTTTGTTGAGTGGCCCAGAGAGTGTCTGGGTGAGGGAGGGGTCCCCGTGTGAGGGCGGCAGCCTGCCAGGTGTGCCCCTGCCAGGAGGGGTGCAGTGGGGGGTGCCGACTCACCCGTGTCCCCGGGGATGCTGACACTCAGCAGGGCCACCAGCAGCAGCCTGGTCCATGGGCTGAGACACGGCCCCCCCATCCTCTTCCTCCTGCAGCAGAGCAGCAGTTCACACGTGATGCCTCCACAGCCCTGGTCCGAGCTGTCGGCCACGGGAGCCACCACAGCTCCCAAGAGCGGCCTCACCATCCCCACTGGGCAGGGGCAGAAACCGAGGCCGAGGGCTACAGTGGCATTTTTCCAAGGCTACCCAGCCTTGGGTAGTTAGGAGTTCTGGCTCCTGTCTTCTCCACTTTCCTGCCCCCTTCCCTGCCATCCTTGTGCCCGTCCTCTCGCCTTTGAGGGCTCTGGGTGCCATGCTGGTCCTGAAGCCAGGGCTTTTGGTGCTGGTCTCTCTGAGGCCTGGGCCTGGGTCAGGAAGGGCAGGGATAGGGCCACCCAACAGGTGCGCCACCCCTGGGGGCCCTGGCTCTACCTACCAGCCCCCTCCCTGTCCTGGCCCAGGCACCCTGCGGTGAGGGTGGGGCAGCCAGGGGCAGAGGGAGTTTCCAGGCCCCGAACGGCTCCCTCCTTTCCAAAGTTAGCCCAGAGCAAGACAGCAAGCCCGTTCCTGCACATGTGCACACACCGTGCCAGCCGCCCTGGGAGCCCCCACCTGCCCTTTTGGTTCACAGTTAAACCATCTTGGCACACCAGTGACCCTTGGGTCTGAGACCTTTAGAGAGACAGGCAGCCCAAGGCGGCCAGAAGAGGAGGCTTGAGACACCTGGGCCTGCAGAGCTGAGGGCAAAGGTTATGGGCATGGCCTTCCTCAAGGGCCCGTCCCTCCAGGGGCCCCAGAGCGTGCCAGGCCCACTGGCCCTTGTCCCCTGAATCCCCTCTCAGTCCCCGGCTTGTGGTGGGCGCCGGGGCAGCCCCAGTGCTTGAAGAGCTGAAGCCCCCTGCAGGGCTGGGCGGCCCCGTCTGCCTGGGAGCGGGGCAGGGACACTGCCTCCCCAGGGCCAAGGCACAACCGCTGCAAAGGAGCTGCTCCCCCAAAGGCCGCGGCTAGGGCGGGTGCTGGGCAAGGGCCTGAGCCGGCTTAGGTGAGGTTCCCTGAGGAAGTGACTTCCCTGCAGCCGCAGGACGTTGGCACCACACCCACCCACCACACGACGCAGCCTGGGGCTCCCTGGCCCCATCACACACCCACAGATCCGGGCACCGCGGCGCTTGCTCACCCTTCCTGGCCTGGCACGCAGCGGTGACACCGTAACTGCTGCCTCGCAGCACCGAGAGCCACCGTGCGCCCAGCACCATTCGGCCGTGACAATTATACATTCCGCACAGGGCCGGCAGGGAAGGCACTGGCATTATCCCCATTTCACAGACAGGGAGGTGGAGGCCCGAGGGTCACCACGCAGCCATATCCAACCCGGCCCCGTGCACCTTCGCACGAGACCCGGGCTCTGAAATGGCATTGAGGGGCTAGGGAGGACCCCATGAGGGTTTTGCTGGACTCACGGTGTGCTTAAAAAGTTTTGAAAGTAGTTGCCGATGCTTTCCAATCTGGCAACATCCATTCTATCCCCAAATCCCAGCAACAAGAAGCCATTTCTTTGCCTCCTCACCCTATTTAGCTTTGTGCAGAGCCTCAGGGTGAGTTCACACACAGATGTGGGATAAATTCCTCCTAAATTTCCTAGGGCTGGTACTCAGGCTCGAGACCCGCTCTGTCAAGTCTAGAGGAAATGCAGCGGCCTGAAATGCCGAATTGCAAGATGGCAACAGAACTTTTGACAAAACCCAACTGGGCGACTGCCCAAGCCCTACCCGATGCAGGCTCCCCAAATTTCATTTTTGGAGGGTGAGAAAGAGATCACAAACAAAGGGGCTTTAACTGTAATTTAATTTAACCATTTCCATCTATAGTTACTATGTGGTTTCATTTTGTATATCAGGAGAACAACTGCTAAGTGTTTCAAAAAAATTTTTTTTAAAATCCCAGATATTTTAATCAAATAAAAATTTTAAAAAGGAAAAAAAAAAGTAATTTCCAAGGTTAAAAATGATGAGATTTCACGTAAAAATTAGGATTGTGGACTTACAGGGAGATGTAGCCATGTGGGCTGAGCCAAGTACCTAGAACACACACTCTCCAGCAGCCCCAGCCCACCCTGACCCCCCACAGCCTGCCCCTCTCCTGGCCTGACATGGCCCCACCAGCCTGTACCCCAACCCATCCAGCCTGCCCCGGCCCCCCCAGGCTGCCCGGCCCTTTTACATATCAGCCCTGTCGGGTCCCCGGAGTGTGTTTCTGCCACCCCTGAATGTGGCCACACTGCGGCACACACGGGCCTCCTCCACCCCCACAGGAACACGCAGACATGCGGACACATCCCGTGACCACATGCACACAGGCTCGGAGCTCTCCCCACGCCTACCCACCTTCTCACGAGACCCCCACATCCAACGCAGATGCCCACCCTGGCCCTCTACCCTCCTGCTTTCCCATCTCCCTGCCCTGGAGGGCCCAGGTGCTCACCCTGGGGGGCAGCTTTCTGCGAGAAGCCTGGGGGCCTCGGAGCTGCTCTGTCACCTGTGGGAAATCAGGGCCATGGAGACAGATATCCCCTCGCTGCTGACCAACCTGCCACCTCTCTCCCCTCAGCCTCTGGCTCTGCCAGGGCAGCAGGGACCACGCTCCCATGCCCAGGTGGGCACTGCGCTCTGGGTGGGGCAAGGCAAGGGCGGTGGCGGAGGCCCAGACCCTGCCCTCAGGAACAATTTGGAGCCCCTGAGCACATGGCCAGGGGGCCACCCAGGGGTGGGGCAGCACTGGAGGAGTCACAGTGGTAGGCACAGCCCCAGGGCTGTTGGGTGAGGTTGAGAGAGCTTCCTGGAGGAAATGTGTCCGGGAGGAGGGGAGACGGGTGCTTTGCCAAGAGCACAGGAAAAGTCAGGAGCTCCCAAGTCCCTATAAGAAGTGTAGCACTGACAAGCTGCAGGAGGGGGCATCTGCCTCTCAGGGCCACTGTTCCCGGAGGTCTCTGCAAACTCCAGAGGGGCCCAGCCCAGCTGGCCTACCAGCCACCAGCCCCTGCCCACCTGCCCCCCACACCCACTCAATGCCCAGGCCTCTCTCCCTACTGCCCTCCTCTGGGTGGCCCCAGCCCGGAGGTTGACAGCCAAGTGCCTTCTCCAGCTCCCCCTGTGCTTCTGCTCCCAGCTGCGCCTGGGCACACCCTGGTAAGCCAGTCACCTGTCTCGGGCAGCACGGGCAGTCTTCACCAAGAGGAAGAGGCAGGAAACAAAAGCCCGGGGACCCTGCCCAAGCAGCTCCCCTCCTGGATGCCCAGGCTGGGTGGGCTCTAACTTTATCCGCGCCTCTGAGGTCCCAGGATGGGCGCCCAGCCCTGGGACCCGGGGCCCCTGGAGGGGCCTGCAGAGTGCGCCCCACGCCCCCGGCTGCCCGCTGCCCGGGGTCGGCGTCTGGACCTACCTTGGGCGGACTCGCGCCCTCCCAGGCTGGTCTGCGCGCGCGGCGGCTCCCGCTGGAGGCGCGAACCGAGCCCGTCCGGGGGAAGGGCTGGAGGGAGGGACGGCAAAGGCGCCCGGGCCGGGGAGGGCGCTGCTTTATGGGGCGCGCGGCGCAGGTAGGAGGGAGGCGCTGGTGAGTCAGGCCTGCCGCATTCCTGCGCACCGCGCGCACCTGTCCGGGCAGGAGCCGGGGCGCCGCCGCCGCCGGGCCCGCCCCCCGGAAAAGGCTGTGGCTGCCCGGGCGGGGTGGTGGTGGTGGGGGCAGAGCTTGTTTTCCGAGGGGGAGGAGCCACCCCACCCCACTCCCCTCCAAGCTCCAGATTGCCTCCTACCCCCGCTGCCCCTGCCCGAGAGGGCGCCCTTCCCCCCCACAGCCCGGGCTGCGAGCCACCTCCAGACGCTGGGCTGCGAGCCACCTCCAGGCTGTCGCTCGGCTGCCCCGACGGCCAGCGGAGGCGCGCACCGCCCGCCCGCCTTCCTGTGCTAGCGCGAGGGACTGGCCCAGAGATTGCCCAAGCCTCGGTCCCAGGTCCCAGCCCTAATTTGTCGTTCGCTGGGGTCCTCTCAGTCCCTGTATCTCTGTAGAGGTGTCCAGAGGAAAATCTGCGTGTCTTTGGGCAGGCTACTGAAACCTCTTGAATAATAATAACATGTATGGAGGGGCCAGCCCCAAGCTGGCATGGAGAGGCACTTGACGACTTGTTACAGCTCTTGTCAAGCTAATTTCCAGATCTGACCCGCCAGTCTCCCATTTGCAGTCTCCCCAGTGCAGCTGCTCACAGAACTGGAGCCATTCAAGACTGAGCCTCTCAGCACCTGGTCAGGGAGCTCCAGGACTCTGACTCTTTATTTCTCTAGCCCCATTTTCCAGCAGTGCCAAATGACACCTGATTGTTGGCTGTCCCCTGCCCAAACCTCCGTGCTTTTGCAACAATCTGGTCCCTTTGCTTGGAATGCTCTTCCCTAACTCTTGGGTTGGTTTATCCTTCTTATCCTCGGAGGCTCTGGGCTGATGTCACATGCTCCAGTGCTTCTTCCTTGGCCTCCCTGCACTCCAGGTGGGGTTTGTGTCCCCATAGACCCCCTACCCCCGCCCCAGCATGGCTTCTTTATGGCACTTGTTACTTTGGTTTGAATGACCTGTTTAGGGGTCTCTCTGCCCCACTGGACTGTGAACCCCAAGGTTAGCCTCCCCATCCCGCCTCCAGCACATCTTTTTAGCCCCAGCACCCAGGACAGTGCCTGACACTTGGCAGATGCTCAGTAAAAGTGTGCTTGAACCGAATGGGATTGTCCCTTAGCCTCCCTGTGCTGCAGTTTTTCTTTCTGCAAAATAGGCACGACCTGCCGACGCTCAGAGTGATTGTGAGCAGCTAGGGCTGATTGTGGACATGCCGCAGACATGCCAGGGCTCACTGCTCAGCCACCTGCCCGGTCGGGCTGCTCCCCACAGGCCAAGGGCTCAGAAAGTCTCGCCCCTGGATTTGGGAGTCCCATGGAAGGAGCCTCGGGCAACTGGGTGAGGGGGTGAGGCGCTGAGTGGAGCCCCGGTATGGTTGAGGCACTCAGGTCTGGGGGTGCCAGGCTGGCACTAGTACCCCATGGATCTGAGTCACTCCGGCAGGTGCCCATCTCATCCTAGAGAAGGGGAGCACCAAGCAGGAGCCCAGAAAGCAGCAAGATTGGGTCTACCTGAAGAGGGGCACCATTAATTAGAGGGCTGGGGAGGTGACTGGCACTCACCTGTGGGTGGAGGGCGGGGAGGGCTGAGCACCCTCCTAGGGAAGGAGACCCAGGCCCAGAGGTGATGGGTGATGCCACAGTCTCTGCTGGGCTCAGCAGCCCCTTCCTGCTCCCTGCTTTTAGACCCTTCTCACAATGACCAGGGACCTGGAGACCTGGAGAAGTGAATGTTCGCCCCAGGAGGTCCAGCTAAGACAAGGAGCAAGGCTCCTTGGGCTCCTTCGAGTCCAGGGTTTCAATACCTGTCCCCTATGTGTGGGGTGGGACGTGCATGTCCATGAAGCATTTAAGTTCAGATACAAAATTTGAGTTGTATCTGATATAGGGTGGGATTTGCTGGTGAGAGAGTTCTTAGCTTATACTGGCTTCCCTAAAAGGTTAAGAATCGTTGTACTACATATTAATTTTACAAAAAAGAAAATTAAACCCACTGTCTCGTTCCACAGTCACCCTTAGGGCCAGAGAGAGGCTGACATGTAGGGGGTTCCCTCTCATGGCTCTGCAAGAGGTGAGCCCCCCGCCCCCCATGCAGGAAGGAGAATCCCTGGAGCCTTGGATAGCTGCTCCCAACTCCCCTGCACTCATCACGTGGCTTCTGGTGGGCCAGACTTTTCCATTGACTCATTCGATCACATATTCATTTTACAATCATGTAATAAGCGCCTGGGCCGGGTGCTTGGTACACCAACATGAATGAAACACACAGCCCGTGTGTCTTCCTGGAGCTCACAGTTTAAACCATCAGTCCCCAAGGTGGGCTGCAAATTATTCCCTAGGAACATGCCAGGTCACCAACTTTTCCTGTGTTTGAAAATGTACCTCATTTGGTGGTAAAGGGGTGCGTGTTTTTATAAATAAATAATAGACTTTTTGGGTGTACATGCTCAATTCTTTTCCCCTCGAGAGGATGCAGTGGTCAAAACAGTTTGCTGACCTTTGATGGAAAGAACCAGCATCAACTACCAGCTCCCACCGGGGGCAGCGGCTTCTTGAGTGGGGGGGTCTCAGGACCTGGTCTCTCCCCAGGGCCAGGGGGTCACTCAGCCCCTTTTTAAATTGGGATTGTTTCCCAACTTTTTATTTTGAATATTTTCAAACATAAAAAAGTTGGAAGAGTACAGAGGTCACCTGTGTTTTCACCATCTAGACTCAAGACTCAACATTTTGCCATATTTGTAATGTATTTCTGTATATTGTTCACCTTTTTATTTACATCTAAGTTTCATCCCTCAACACTCCAGAAGTAACCTCAAAAACATTATCACACCTAAGGAAATTAACTATAATATCCTAACATTATCCATGATTCAGTCCCTATTCAAATTTCTTAGTTGCCCCAAAATGTCCATTTTAACTGTTTTCTTTTGAACCTGGGCCTAATCCTGATCACCCATTGAGATTTTTTTTAAATATCTTTTTTAAATGTAAAACAATCTCCCACTTTTTTCTCCCTGACAGAAGATACCGACCCGGAGGAAGCCAGCCTTCTAACCTCTGAAACCGTGAGCCAGTACATTCCTGTTGTGAAGCCAACCCATGTGTGCTATTTGTTTTAGCAGCTGAGACACTAAAACAGGGTGGTGACAGCCTTTCACTGAATGGTTTTCATATCCTCTGTGGATCCTTGTCTGAATCAGTTGTTCTTTTGGGGTTGTTGAATGGTGATATTCTGTTTCTATCTTTCCTTCTACATTTAATAGATGTTCTGAGTGAAAGAAAAAAAAAAGAACTTCCCTTATCCCTTCATCAATTGGGGATGTTCCTTCAAAATGCAGGGCAAACTCTCAGTTTTTTTAATTACTAATTTCCCAGTAAGTTGATACAATGTTCAACTCCAGTGGTGGCAAATAGATATTTTTCCTTTCTCTTTTCCCTATTATCACTGTGGAAGGATGGATTTTTATTTATTCAAGTTTATAATGTATATAATTCACAGCCACTTTTGCTTGTCTTCCTTGTTTTCTGGAACAAACTGCCCCAGTTCTGCTCAGACCTGGGATCAGCCGTTTCCGGGGAGCCCCCATCCTTTTAGTGGGGAACAGTATTAAAAACGAGCCCTCGGCACTACATGTGCTCATGCTGCCAGATGTTGTGGCTTCTGGATCTTTTCAGTGGACAGAGCTGGGAAAAAAATTTTTTTTTTTTTTAAATTGTGAGTTTGTATTGGTATTCCCAATTCAAAAAAATTTATTTATTTTGAATTGCGGTAAAATATACATAATGTAAAAACCATTTTAACCATTTTAAGTTCACAATTCTTTGACATAAAGTCCAATTCAAATTGGATGTTTCTTAATTTCCTTGATTTTATTCTTGTATCTCTTTCCTGTCTTCATCTTTTTGTTTTGTTTTGCACGTAAGCAAATGCATCTGCCCACACAAAAGGGAGCATGTTTTATGCACTGCACTGCCCCTGGCTTTTCTCACTTAATTTCTCTTGGAGCTCACCCCAAATCTGTCCTCATTCTTTTTTATGACTCGATGGACCCTTTAAAAAATCTTATTATAGAAATTTTCAAACATATACACAATGAAAGAGGACAACAAACCCTCAGATACCCATCACTAAGCTTCAGCAGCTGCCATTGCACAGACCAATCCCTAACAGCCCCTTTGGAGTCCAGTTCTACAAGGCTTGAGGGATGCAGCCTTGGCGCATGGTGGGATGGAAGGAAGTTTTCAGTCCAGCGACCGCAGGGCAGGGACCGTACCTTTGGAAGATGAGCAACTCACCTCTCCTTCCTCCTTCCACCCAGCCAATCACCTGAGCCCTTTCCTCGGCCAGGCACTGGTGACAATGTTTACAGCAGGCTTGTCTGCTCACAAGGGCAAGAACGAGACACACTAGTGGTCGGTGCCCACCAATATGTGGACAGAGGATTACAAGACAGTGGAGTGAGTCCTATTATAGAAGCCAGAGCACTGCGGGAGCACTGAGAAAGGAGCACTTCACTGCCTGGGGGAGTTAGGAAGGGACCCTGAGAACCTGAGCTGTGCCTCGAGGGTCCTACACATGCCGAGGTAGAGCTGTCAAAAGGACAACAGGGAAGAGGATGAGAGCAGCTGAAGCACAGGGCATGCGGGAGGGGAGAGCAGTGGAAGAGTCACAGGGTGGAGAGCTGGGAGAGAATGCTGGGGCCTTCGTGATCCTTCGTGCAGGAGACTGTCTGGCAATGGCTGCCAGCTGAGTGGGAGCTTGCAGGCAGCAGGCCGGCTGGGCCACTCCAATGTGCTCAATGAGGGACAAGGGCCTGAACTGGGGCAGTAACGGGGAATGGGCGGGGTCTCTGTCATGCCCGTCAGCTGTTAGGGTGGGCCCAGGAGAACTCCTTGGGGGAAGGGGGTGGTGGGGGTAGAGGGGTCAGGCGGAGGACCTGGGCAGAGTTCTGGTGAACAGACCAAGTTCCCCTCGTGAGCAGAGGGAGAGCCGCCATACACACCTCTGTGTCCCTAGAGGCAGTGGCTCCATCGAAAGCCACTTTACTCCCTCTGGGCCTTCCTCAGTGAGGCCAAGGTAGGCAGCAAGGTCAACCAGGACGTGGAGCCAGCACTGCAGCTTGGGTCTGTCCAGCTTGAAGGCCGTGTCCATTCCCCGGGCCCGTGGGCTGGGGCTCTGCACGGGGGATGCGCTGACACGGGGCCTGGGTCATTCGTGCTCCACCCTGGATGGCTCACCTGCAGGGCGGGACGGCAGGGAAGTGCAGAGAGAAGACCTGCCAGAGGGCCCAGGATGGCCGGGAGAACGTGGCACGGAGCAGGCCTGGCTGGCTCTCGCCAACTCCCTCACGATGCTGGATGGCTCTACCATCTCTAGGATTTCTTTAACTCTTCTTGGTTTTAAATCAGAAAGGAATTGGAGTGCCCAACAAGCATTTGTAGACCACTTTACAGTTTACGAGGCTTTTGCATAAACCGTCGCACTGATTCCTTACAACCACCTTATAAAACTTTATTACCTTGATTTGACAGAGGGAAACAAGCTGGCAGAGGCAAAGGGCCCAACCCCACAGGCCAGAGGGGGTAACTCCACCTGCCGTGCTTCCCCACCTTCCCAAACAACCTCCCTGGCACCCGCGACAAACAACGGGGCCCCTGCTGGAGCCTGCAGGGTGGGAAATCTCTTCAGAGACCCTCTTGGTGCTCCACGGAAACAGCTGCTCGCTCCAGGGTTGCAAAGTCCCACCAGAGGGTGAAAACAACCTTCTCGAGGTCCTGTGTGTTTAAAGGGGGCAGGGGGCACTGAATTTGAATTTTCAGGGCCACGGGGGCAGAGTGCAACATACTCCTCAGCTTGCAGAACAAGCATCATCACAGTCTCGTCGGGACCACCTTTCCTGCCCATTCCGTGGAAACACCACGGCTCTTCACAGCCGGGCTTCCTTCTCTGACACTCACACTTCCGCCCAAGTGAAAAGAAGCACTGCCAAGACCAGGAAAGATAAACAAGCCCCGTCTGGGTTCAGCAAGCTGGTGGTGGCTGGGAAAGCATGTTTTGGCTCTGGGAAGAGCCCAGCAGCCACTGGGGCTGCGCAGGGGCTGCTGTAGGGCCCCGATAACGCACAGAGGAAGGGTGGGGTGGCAGGAATCCTCCGCTCGGAGCAAGGCTCTCCTGTAAACAATGAGTTGCCGCCCAGCGGGGCAGGAGGTGATTCATCTCCCCAATGGCTCGGGCCCTGCTGGCCATGCTCACCGGGCACAAGGGACTGGGCAGCCCCGGCCCAGGCGCCAACGCCTTCCCCTCTCCCCTGTGCAGGTCAGGAGCCTCACCCCCTCAGCTGGCTTGACTTCCAAAGCCTGGGTGTGTCCAAGACGTGCTCTGGGGAGTGTGCGATTGCTTGCTGGCAGCATGGGTTCTCACCCACACCCGACTCCCCCTGCCCACACTGAGGTAGAACCCTGGCAGCAACCACCCCTCCTAATGGCCACAGGCTGCAGTCACCCCATTTTCAACCCTGAGGTAACAATTCCAACCAGGAAGATGCAGAGGGTGCTTGGGCTTGTGCATTTGCCATAAAACAGACCACAGAAGAGGCACGTGCAGCTGACATGCCAAGATTTACTAACACAGCGTGATGAGAGGGCGCAGACCCCACTGGCACAGGGCCACTGTCCACAGGCCCCAGCTCTCTGTGGCCATGTCCTTCTGGCTGGAATGCCAGACAGAGGCTTCCCAGGCTGGCGGAGGGCATCTGGGAGCAGATTCCAGTCTGAAATGTACAAAGCAGCACCTCCCAGAGGCACCCAGTCCCCGGGCTGTGCAGTCTGGTCGAGTCCTGGAGCGGCTGCTCCCTCGATGGAGAGAAGAATGTCCAGTTGGCGCCGGGCCAGCCCCTCGATCACTGCTTGGCCTTCTTCACGATGGTGCCCACGGCGGAGATCACAGTGGTCTTGGAGCCGCTGGCACTGGTGGTCACCGTGACGACGGCTGGCAGGGTGGCTGTGGTGGTGAGGATGGTGGGCTGGGCGATGGTCGTCACCGGGATGGCAGAGTCCCACTTGCTCTTCCGCTTCTGGGCGTCTGGGGAAAAAGAGAGTGGGAAATCAGGACAAAGAGAAACCGAAACGCAACTGCCCCTCCCCCTGCAGGCCAGGGCCCCGCCCATAGCTCCTAGGCCGCGCGTCAGTCTCATGGGCGCAGAAAAAGGGCCGGTGAGGCTGAGCTAGCTCCGCTGGCGGCAGAGGCTCTGGGCCGGTCTTCCCGAAGCCGGGGAGGCCCCTCCTGCTTCCACGGGGTGGCCGGACAGCAGCCCTCCCTGTACCTGCGACAGCCGTGCTGGCGGTGGTGGTGGTGGCGGCCGCGGCATTGGTGGTAGTGCCCTTCTTGGTGCCCGTCACAAACTCAATCTGCAAGGGGAAGGGGAAGGAATGAGGACTGAGCCAAGCTAACATCCGCATCCTCTGCTGTCCGTCTGCTCCCGGGGGACAGGAGTTTGGCCCTACACACAGGAGGCGTTTGAGAACCAACTCTGCCATGACGGCTGTCGGGGAGAGGTGCCTCGGAGGAGCCCGCAGGGACTCTCACTGCTCGTAAAGAGCTTCCCA
Organism: Choloepus didactylus; assembly: GCF_015220235.1. Taxonomy (NCBI): domain Eukaryota; kingdom Metazoa; phylum Chordata; class Mammalia; order Pilosa; family Megalonychidae; genus Choloepus; species Choloepus didactylus. The sequence goes on along the minus strand of NC_051324.1, from coordinate 70,069,252 downwards.
GACAGAACCCGGGCCCCTCCCGGCATCACCAGGCTCCTGCACACGCCCGGGCTCCCCTCCCCGGCCCACTGCCCCACCTCACATGCCCAGAACCGTTTGGCCAGGCCCCTCCTCCTCATCCCCAGGAGGAGGCGGTGCCCGCCCGCACAGGGGAAGGACAGCTCCGGTCCCCAGGCGCTGCAGACACGTCCCTGCAATAAGCCTGGGGTTTGGAAGGGGGAGGGAAAGAGAGAGAAGGGAAATTCAATCAAGGGTTGAGAACGAGAAAGGCAGATCACCCCCTAGCACCAGCTCCCACGTTCCTGGTTTGACAGCCAGTGCCTCCAAGGGGTCCCCAGCCCCTCTGGCTTGGGGTGAGGGCAGAGTCCTGGAGGCCACACGGCTGCTGCAAGGACGGTTAGGCCAAACCAGAGGAGGGACGAGCTGGTGTCCCAAGGGTCCAGCTTTCTCTCTTGGAGCCTCTGGTACTAAGGGGCACCGGGTCCAGAGGACAACCTTTGGTCACAGACCACGCTACTGGGAGGAGGTGGGTGCAGGGCCCTTGAATGAGGGTTAACCTGAAATCGGACAGGGGACCTGCAGGGAAGTACCGAGCCAGGGGCTGCTGAGGTCAGCTCAGGAGGCCACAAAATGCACGGGCTACAGCAAGCTGGGGCCTGGCACCTCTTGGGAGGAAAAGACTTCCCTCCACTCAGCCAGGGAGACCCAGGAGGGACAAGGCCACGAGGGGTCTGCAGGTCTAAGGGGGAGGGGTGGGGAGGGCAGGCAGGGGAGGGGAAGAGTAAAATGCACCAAACTGCAAGTCGCCCAGAAACCAAGCTGAAGCAACAGGGAAGCATCTTCAAGCTGAGTTACAAAGAGGCTGGAAATCCAGCAGGGCCTGTTTGGTCCAGAAGGCGCATGTGAGGCTGCCCGGGGCTCTGCCAGGCCACCAACTGTCAGGGCGAAGGGGGAGGACAGCAACCTGGAAACCCTCTGGACTCGGCCAGGGGGACCCGTGCACTCCAAATGCCTGCCCTCTCCCCCAAGATATCTGCCCACTGCTTACCTTTGTTCGCTCCTTTTTGGCCTTTTCCAATTTGTCCATTTCAATCTTCTGGGCTTTGGCTACAAAGACAAGACAAGCGATTAGGAAAGCAGCCCCACAGCCGCTGTTGCACCAGGAGACATCTAGGCCAAGGGAACCCAGGCCAGGGAGCCACCCTGCACGCTCCTGTTCAATGGGCAGAGAGGCCTTGGGCCCTCATGGTTTAGGAGTCCTTTGCAAAAAGCAACGTGAAGGGCTGCTCTTGGCCCATTTAAAGCACGGGCTTCAAATTCAAAGGCCTGGGGGCCAGGTCTGTGCGTCCCGTCTGGAGGGGTCAGTGGCTTCTTATGGGATGCAGGCCCAGTGGGGACAATGCTCAATGGACCAACAGAAGCTGGAATTAGGGATTTTTATGTAAAACATTAACAATTAATTCAAATTAAAATAACACAAAAATTGTGCAGGCCAAAAGCAACGTATCTGCAGGCCAGGCCTGGCCACGGGCTGCTGGCAGAACTCTGTCTTTAAGGGCCTGAATGCTAAGAAATTCCTCCCAGTTCTCCCAAGTAGGCTCCTCAAAAAACACTCTGCTCTCGCTTGCCGCACATTCCAGCCTCTGCTCGGCTAGTCTCCAGTTCAAACCTCAGCTGGGACACGGCTTCCTCAGCAAGGCCTTCCCTTCCCCGTGCCGGCCCCCAGCCCCAGCCTTGTAACTCTCATTGTTATTGGAATTACTTATTCAACCAGCTGTTGTCTTTGCTATATTATAAGCCTCGTAAGTCAGAAATAGGGTCTGTCTCATTCCAGACACAACCTGACATAGGAAGACCCTCAAATACATGTTGCCCGGATGCCCGAATGGATGGAAAGCTACCTAATGCTTCATAATAGGAGTCCTCAGACCAGCCATGGGGGTCAAACATGTCCTGGAAAAGAGAAGGTTAAAGGTGCAGTTAGTAGGGACCATCAGATGACAAACGACTTAGAAAACCCAAGTCTACTTGTCTACTTTCCCCGACTGTTTCCATGGACCTTCTTGGCCTGGGGTCCCTTTCCCTTGACAGGGGCTCAGCTGTCATCTCTAGTCACTAACCAAGAGACTGGTGGGCAAGTGTTTAGGAATTTGAGTCTGTTCATGAATTACAGGTCTGCTTAGCAACACCTCAAGTTGTTCTATGGGACCTCGAGTCCACACTCAGGTCCTCACGAACTGGGGGCCCAGTAACCAGGACTGTCACCGGAATGTCTTTACTGGATTATTTCAGAGCCACGGGGCCTCAAGCAAAGGCGATGGGGAGGGTGCTCATCAACCAGCAAGCTCATCAAGCCAGGCCCTGCCTGTGGCTCTGGGCTAACTCCAGCTGAGCTGGTACACAGCCATGTCCCCAACTAGCCCCGTGGAACACACCTTTGGGTAGTTGGTGCCAAGCTCATCAATCGCACAGAACTGGATCAGCTTCTCATAAATGCTGAAAGAAGAATGCCACAAGGAGTTGAGAAGGCACCACTCTCAGGCCCCCACATAGTGCTGAATCCCAAGAGATTACCAGAATCATCCAGCTCCTGGGGCTGAGATGAACTTTAAGCTTCCAGAAGGGAGGGAGAAGTCCATTGGCCCGACATAAAAATCACTTCTGGCCCCTTGAAGCTCCCAGTGAGATGGAGCTGTTGACCCAGAGCCAGGCTGGGTATAGTGCCGAGCTGACGGCGGGGTTCTGTTTTGGATCCGCATGTCTGACCTTGGGGGTGTGTGGCTGGGTGGGAGTGATCGCGCTCCGGCCTACACTGGGCCCGGCCACTCCCTGCTGTCCCCACCTCAGGCTTCAGACCCTGGACATCTCTGCTCCTAAAACCTCTCACCTGCTCAGGGAATCAATGTCTTTGTTGAGTTGGAAGAAGAAACCACAGTGTTCATCTAGTCCAAAGGCCTCATTTTACAGATGAGGAAACTGAGGCCTCGAGAGGTAATGTGCATTAGGAGCAGAGCAGGGATGATAACCCAGCCAGGTCTTCCCAGCCCGACCCAGAGTTCTTGCTTCCACTCTCTGTAGTGGTTACTGTGTTTCGTCTGGATCATAAATGGCAAACATCTGGATGGTGTTAACAGTCTGCTGTGACCAGCACACACTCAGGGTACTGATGATCTGGGTGACAACCCCTTTGGGCTCAGGTGGCATCTTAGCTGGGTTTCCGTCCCCACCCTCTATCTCCCTGGGGGGGTCCCTGGTCCCTAGACCGACATCAATGGCTCAAGTGACTCTGCAGGCTCCTGGGAAACTCACCTGGGGTTCCGAAATTCCTTCTTCCTTTGGATAATGTAGTTCATATCCATTCCCTCCTTTATCTTCCGCTCGTACAGCTTCTGGATCTTGTCCTACAGAAGAGGGAGAAGGGTGCTTACAAGAGACCCCCACCCCTCACGGCCCCAGGCTGTGGCCACACCTGCGACATGGAAGCCTGAGTGTCCCAGCCCAACAAAGTCATGGGGCCTTCCCCCAGATGGTGGGCTCCTTCTTCACCCAGCCTGTGGCCAGAGCTGCTCACAAAGAAGATAAACCCAGCCGGGTCTGTTTTTGTTGCTGATTTCTCCTTACCACCCCTGCCCCCCTCTTTTAACTCTTATTCTGAAATATTTGCAAACTTAAGGGTGGTTATAAAAATAATACAAATTCCATACGGAGAACTCCAAAATATCCTAATGCCCCTGGGTACCCAGATCCACCCATTTTAACATTTTGTCACATTTGCTGTATCATTCTATCCATCCATCCAACTCTCTGTCTGCCTGTTTTATCAATCCATTTTCTGAACACTTGAGTATAGGCTGCACACCTCATGTTCCTAGAACACTTCATACTGCCACATGCATCTCCTTAGAACAAGAATGTTCACTTATCAACTCACCTTAAGGACAGTTATCAAGTTCAAGAAATTCAACATTGATATAAAGCTTACAGTCTATATTCCAATTTTTTTTTATGTTCCAGTAATATCCCTTTGAGCCTTTTCTCCTCCCTTGCTAGCTCCCATCCAGGATCATGTATACATTAAATTGAGATTTTTTTTAGTTGTTTTCTATCTTTTATTTGAAATTGCGGGAACATACATTTAACATAAATCTTCCCATCTCAACCACTCCCAAGCATGCCATTCTGTGGGATTCATCACATTCAGAATATTGTGGTACCCTCACCACCACCCATTACTTAAACTTTCCCATCTCCCTAGACAGAAACCTGACACCTATTATGCATTAACTCCCTATTCCCCTGCCCCTGGCTACCTGCACTCTAATTTCTTTCTCCATGAGTTACCATGGGGATTAAATTTAACATCCTAAATCTATCACAATCTTGTTTGCTTTAATACCAACCTAACTTCAATAGTATAGCACAAATTACATTCCTAAACCTTTCTACCTACCAACTTTATGTAGTTCTTGTCACAAATTATATGTTCATATACCGTGAGTCCCAAACCACTGATTTATTTTTGGCATTTGCCTTTTAGATCCTGTAGAAAGTAAAAAGTGGAGTTACAAACCAAATGCACAATAGTACTGGCATTCATATTTACCGATGTCGTTACTCTCACCGGATCTTTATTTCTTCATGAGGCTTTGACCTATTGTCTATAGTCCTTTCCTTTCAACCTGCAAAACTCTCTTCAGCATCTCTTACAGGATGGTCTAGTGGTGATGAACTCCCTCAGTTTTTATTTACCTGGGAATCTCTTATTCTTGCCTTTATTTATTTTTTTAAAATTCACTTTTATTGAGATATATTTACATACCATACAATCATCCATGGTGTACAACTGTATAGTCCACTGTTCACAGCACCATCATATAGTTGTGCATTCATCACCCCAATCTATTTTTGAACATTTTCCTTACACCAGAAAGAATAAAAAATAAAAGTAAAAAAGAACACCCAAAGCATCCTCCCCATCCCACCCTATTTTTCTTTTAGTTTTTGTCCCCATTTTTCCACCATCATATAGTTGTGCATTCATCACCCCAATCTATTTTTTAACATTTTCCTTACACCAGAAAGAATAAAAAATAAAAGTAAAAAAGAACACCCAAAGCATCCTCCCCATCCCACCCTATTTTTCTTTTAGTTTTTGTCCCCATTTTTCTACTCATCCATCCATACAATGGATAAAGGGAGTGTGATCCACAAAGCTTTCACAATTACCCTGTCACCCCTTGTAGGTTACAAAGTTACACAGTTGTCTTCAAGAGTTAAGGCTACTGGGTTGGAGTTTGATAGTTTCAGGTATTTATTTCTAGCTATTCCAATACACTAAAATCTAAAAACGGATATCTATATAGTACATAAGAACGTCCACCACTGACTTCTTGACTCCAACCGAAATCTCTCAGCCACTGAAATTTATTTTGTTTCATTTCACATCCCATTTTTGGTCAAGATGTTCTCAATCCCACGATGCCAGGTCCAGATTCATCCCCGAGTCACATCCTGCATTGCCAGGAGATTTACACCCCTTAGTGGCTTAGTTAGAGAGAGAGGACCACATATGAGCAACAAGAGCACTCAGGGGGAGACTCTTATTGCCCTTATTTTTGAAAGACAGTTTTGATTGGCAGTTTTTTGCTTTTGGCACTTTAAATGTGCCATCCTGCTGCCTTCTTGCCTCTGTGGTTTCCAATGAGAAATCAGCACTTAATCTTACAGAGGTTCCTTTGTATGTGACACACGGCTTCTCTCTTGAGGCTTTCAGAATTCCCTTTATCTTTGGATTTGACAGTTTGGTTACAACAGACTGTGGTGTGGGTCTGTTTGGGTTTATCCTGTTTGGAGTTGGTTAAGTATCATGGAGGCACATACTCACATCTTCCGTTCAATTTGGGAGGTTTTCAGTCATTATTTATTTATTTGAATACTCTCTCTTCTGGGATTCCCACAATGAGTATCTTGGCATGAAAGATGGTGTCCCACAGGTTCCTCAGGCTCTGTTCACTCTTTCTTCTTTCTGCTCATCAGAAAAGTGTCTTATCTCAGGACTTCTGATTCTTTCTTCTGCCAGCTCCAATCTACTGCTGAACCCCTCTAAGAAATTTTAAATTTCTGTTACCGTGGTCTTGGGCTCTGCTGGTTCCTTTCCATAATTTCCATCCCTCTATCGATATTCTCCTTGTGTTTAACTATTGTTTCCTGATTTCCTTTACTTTGTTTGGCCCATGTTTTCTTTTGGTTCTTAAACTTGTTTTTATCCAGCTAGTGTTATGACAGAGCTTTCTTGCTTATCAGGAGCTGACCAAAAAAAAAAAAAAAAAACCTTTCCCAGTCTTTGCAGCTTGACCTGTGGAATGCTCTCCTTCGGGGCGTATCCATACAATCAACTTAGACAATCGCTCCAGAACAAAGCATAGAGGCCTCTTTGATTCCTTCTGCCCATGCCCCATGCATGTGTGGCCCCAGGAAATCCCCCATGTACACAGTTCCAAGATGTCCCCTCTTCCCTAGGCAAGTTTCCTCACTGTCCCGGGCATCGTACCCTATGTCCTACAATCAGCACTCCCCTGCCCCAGGCAGCACCACTTGACTGATCTTCCAGAATGTTCTACAGAAGAGCTTGGTGAGCTGTATTCTACCGGGACAGAGTGTCCTTAAGGCTGCTACTGACAGACTGAGCCAGAAACAATCACAGGGGCTGAAAAGAAGGCAGAAATCCAGATGTGCCCTGAAGTCCTGCTCCCAACTACACTGAATTAACTGCACTAAATGCTCCAACTCCTTGGCATTTCTAAACCTCTGGTCAGGCAAGAAGCTAACAAATTGGCATTTTAGAAATATAAGAATTTGATGCACATAAAATGCTTGTGTTTTTGCATTTCTATAATTTGTTTACTTTACATTCTGATTGTCCCTCAGTTTCTTAGCAAAGTTCCTTCTGAAAAGTCACCATTGCCTCAGTTGTTTTTCTATCTAGACTTAGGCCTCACTGAGGGTAAGCCAGGGGTCCCAGTTGGAGTGGCATGAGGTGAAGTAGCAGAAAGTGGTGGTGGGTACCAGGGTGCACTCGCGCGCAGGACGGTGGGATAAGTGGCCTGTGGGCACCTTCCCTTCTGGGGTGCTACTTTTACAGAAGGCTTGGTGCCTTTCCCTGCCACAGCCTCTTAAAGAAAGACCAAACCACACCTGACGGGCCACTCATCCCCACTGGACAGCCAAGCCTCATGCTTACTTGTAAGTGATTTGAACATCTCCCAGGGGGTTCTGGAGGGATCTTGATTTCATCGGGCGACATGTTCCGGACTCTTTCAGAAAAGGAGGCTATTGAGAGAATAGAGAGAAAAATTCTGTAGGTGGGAAGCTGTGATGGGGACAGATATGGGCAATAAAAAAAAGGAAGCTCAGACAATGTTTCTAGGGAGGGATAAATGCTATGAAAACAGTACTACCAGCTGTTCAGCTGTGGCCTCTCGTCTCTCCAAGAGGCTGTCATCAGAGTTGAGATCAAACGACCAGAAGGAGCTGGCCACATGCCAACTTGGGGGAAGAGAAGGTCAGACGGGGTACAAGCACCAACAGCGTGGCTAAGCTGCACTGAGTCCATGCTTCTAAGGAAAGGGGGTGTCCAGTCAGACGGGGTATAGGCACCAACAGCGTGGCTAAGCTGGCACTGAGTCCATGCTTCTAAGGAAAGGGGGTGTCCAGTGGAGTGCTGGTAAACACTGCACAGCCAGCTGGGGGAGAGGGAGGACGAGAGCCACAGTCTGTGGCATTTGCCAATTTCCATGGCATAAACTCTCCCACTGTGGCCAATTTCAAGCTACCAACACGACATCACTGAACCTGCAGCTGGGAAGAGATGTGCACAATCAGCTCACCACGCGAGCAGCTCCAGCCAGCAGCTCCAGCCCACCAAGGGAATGTTCCTAAAACATCCTCCCAGATCCTGAAACAGAGTTGCTCCCCAGGCTAGAGGAGAAACAAGAGTTCAGAGTTCCCTAGCCTTTGGGTCCGAAAGCATCCAAAACTGTGCCATAAGCATAAATGACATTTCTTAAAGTTGAGAATGAGGTTATTAGCTTGGCACTGTGTTTTAATAAACCAGCCAACCCTTGCTTGGTCTACCTCATCCTTGGGAACAAAAGGCCTGATTCTGACGTGAAGAACCACAACCCCCGAGGGACAGTTCCGAGATTTGCCGCTGCCCACCTAGGGAGCTCCCGCTTGCTTGCTCTCCACTCCCTTCCCCGTAGCCTCTGGTCACCCTGGCGACTGCAGAGTTGTGCTCTGGATCACTCAGACAATGTGCTGTTTGTTGTAAGATTCTGTTTGTGCTCTTTAAAACATTCTCTCATGAAAAGGACCATACAATGCGCAAATAGCAGGCAGAACAGGGTGGGGCAGGATGAAGGGAAAGAATGAACAAATCACCACCAGTAACATCCAGCAAGTGCTCACTGTGTGTGGGTCCCAGGCTAACCCTTGCTCAGCACAGCTCACCCAGGACTTGGGCTGCCCGGGGCTGGCCTTGCACAGCCCTCCCTTTCTCATCCTCTCCTCAGGCTGGGTTAATATTTTCTTAGCAGATAAGGTGCTTTGATACCTGCTCCAAGTTTTACTGAAACTGTAAAGAGCACGGAGCTGAGCAGGGCTGGGGATAAGGCTCCACCAGATGTCAGCGGCCTCGGTTGTGGCCTCACAAGCCTGTGCACACCTCAGAGACACCCTGAGACTGAGGAAGCCTCCCCACCAAGGCAGAGTCTTCCAACACAACCACGTGTGCTAACTGCTGCTGTCACCAGCGGATCCTCTCTGGGCGTGCCCCAGGAACACAGCACTAGACCAGCCACTGCAGGTGGGCAGGAGGACAGGGACTGGGTGACCGGCAGAGCAGTGGGCCTGTGGTGGGCCAGACAAGCCAGTGCAGCCCAGGAGCAGTTTCCACTAGGGAACCAGGTGCTTCTCCTTGCCCAGCACCCTCCTCTGCCCTCTGAAGCAAGGGTGGTGACACCCAGATCTGGCTGGAGTTCAAGGCTGCTCTTGACTTCCTCGTTCCTCTCAGCCTGGGATAGTCAGAAGCTCTTAGCCTGAGGTTCAAGCAGGCGGCTGGGCCAGTCGAGAGCGAGATTAGCTGGGGGGAACTACACCCTGTATTCTACGAGTGTCAGCAACAAGGGCAGCAAGAGAATCTCAGCAGGCTCTAGGTACACAAGTGAGCAGGGTTATGTTCTTCACAGGGTGTGGGAGATGGAGCGTATGTGTGCCTGAGACGGAGAGCAAGGACTGTTGTTTGGCATGCTCCAGGAAGGCCTCTGGGAAAAACAGGGCATGGCACTGTTGCCATAGTAACCTAACCACCCTCTGGGGCTCAAATGGTATAGGACACCAGGGGTAGAGAAACCCCTCCCAAGCTAGAAACAAGAGAATTCTTACAAAGTAATTGGCAAATAAAGGGATATATTCAGGGAAACTAGATAAAAAGTTTGTCCCAGAGACATCAGGAGCAATCTTTTAGTGATTCTCTCTTTCCCAAATTCCAGAATGAGTCCACATAGAAGACATCAGACCACACAGACTGGTGCTTGACAGCCAGAGAGTCTCAAGCCATCTCCTCAGGAAACATGTCAAGAAATGTGCCCACAGACACCTGGAGGTAGTGCCGGTGTGTGTGGCTACGGCCTGGGTCTGCAGGGCGACTAGGAAGGCAGCGCACTTAGGAGCAGAGGAGCCTGGGGTCAGAGTGGCTCACCCCCGTGCACATTCCAAGCAGTGAACACCCGTGGAATCCATTGCTGCCATGGGTGAAGTGGAGAAGGAGCACTGGTCTGATAGGCTTGTGTAATGGCTGGGAATGAGCAAGACCGGGGGCTCCAGAGACGGCCTGCGGCATGAGAGAGTCTCCAGCTCATCACTGACATGGAGAATCCTACTGGATACCACACTGAAAATGCCAATGTCCTAGGGACACCTGGGCATCGGTGGGCACCTGGAGGGACTAGCCAGGACATTTGTGCTCAGCTCTCAGGAAGCTACCGTACTGGAGAGACCTAGGAGATCTCTCTTGGCTGCCCCAATAGAGCAATGGAAATGCTTCTCGCTACCAGGTGAGCAGCCAGAAAATCCTGGCACCCACAATACATTAACCAAGGAGCTGAGTTCAGGCTGACAGCTGGGCATCATTGGTGCCAGCCACCCTGTACAGCTAACTAGTTACTTTCTGCAATGAGAGACAGAGAACCGGGCTTAAAGATCCATTTGTGTCCTTGGCCTGTGAATAGATAAACAAACTGCAGTATAGCCTACAAAGGACTATAGGATCCCATTACTTATCAGTGGTTCCTAACGTTAGTTATCAGCATCTCTGAGATGATTTGGTAATGTCTGGAGACACCTCTGGCTGTCACCAAGCAGGGGGTGGGGTGGGGTGGGGGATGCTCCTGGCATCTAGTGGGTAGAGACCAGGGGTGCTGCCGAACACCCTCCATGGCACAGGACAGGTCCCCATAACACAAAATCATCCAACCCATCCAAGAGTGCCGAGGTTGAGAATTCAGATTTACATGAAATTTGAAAACAGTCTAAACTAAAAAACTAAAAACTGCAAGAGAAGAGGACACACGGAACATTTTGGAGTGATGGAAAAGTTTCATATCATGATTGTGGCAGGAGTTAGCACAGCTATAGGCATCTGCCAAAACTCACCAAATCATGCACTTAAAATTGCTGACTTACTGTAAGTTGTACCTCAATAAAACTTTCTGAAAATGTAGCCAGGAGAGAAAAAGCTGGCTGTGGCAGGAGCTGGTGGCCAAGAAGGCTGATACCCACACACATTCCACTACTGGCTGGAGCTGGCGAGAGGGGAGGGCGCTACTGCATCCAGCTCCCGCAGAGGCTGCTCTCTGCCCCCCATCGCCCAGCTTCTCAGTGTAAGCACAGGCAGGAGAGAGGCCCACGCTCCACTGGGCACAAGGCCCTGCAGACCATCCTCTGGGGGGCTCCTGGCAGGCGTGTGCTCTGCATCACCATACCCACAAAGCTAACTGCCATGTCCCCAAAGCACCATTTTCTAGAGAGCAAAATCTAGATCTCTGAGAAACCCTGAGGCCTACAAAAGCTCTGAGGCTTTTACAGGATTGGAAAGACTTAAACCCTATTCATCAGGAAACACAGGAATAAAGGCAGAAACCTGCTAGGGGTCTGGCTGCTCAGAGCAGCCCCATTCCTACCCAATCCTTTCCCAACAGGCAAATACAACGAGCAGTGTTCAGCTGCTTTCGTTAGGGAAAAAGAGAATGGGCTCCCCCCCCCCCCCCGCCACCTGTAAAAGGACCCTATCCAGAGAAAGGACAAATTAGAGGGAATGCAGGAAGTACCATTTCCAGGATAAGTCCTGGTCTTTGAATTCCCATAGCTAGAATTAGCAAACCATAAACTCCTGATTTGGAGGCACAGGAGATGGCTCTGCAGGCCGTCCTTCCAAAGCAGAGCAGAAGCCCCTTGGCAAGGACTCCTGGGCCTGGCAGGCAGAGCTATGCTGGCTGCCACACAGGGAGGGCCAAGCCCCCACTGTGTGTGTGCGTGGGGCGGAGCAGGGCAGGGGGGTGGGGGTTGGACTCAGACTGCAAGGAACCTCCCCTGGGTCAGGCTTTGGAAGAGCTGTTAGAAAGTCCAGGCCAAACCAAAGGAATAAAGGGGCTTTCTGAAAGGCTTAAGAGGCTGGGGGCTAACATGGACTTGGATGAAATGTGCACCATTTTCCAGAAACATCACCTCCCTGCTCTTCCCAAGTCACAGGGTCCCAGACTTCAGGGCTGGAGGCATATTCCTGCCGGGGGACAGAGCAAGATGCCAGCTGAGGCCACATGTTCACTCCTTGAGCAACATGACCATGCCAGCAGAGAGGGGAGGGGCACGAAGACAGAGGACTGGGCCCAGGGCACAAGGGGGACGAACTGCAGCAAAGACGAGGAGTGAGCTGTCCGCCAAGGGGGTGGGGGCTGAATTCCCTCTTGACAACACTGGCAATGGACCAGAAGCCCAATAAAAAGCACCATGAATATGATTTCAAAAGAAGAATTGTTCCCTGGGTGTCTCACTCAGACATCTTGGGAAATGCCAAAGGCCCCGGGAGGGAGTATTAAGAGACGACGCTTACACCAGAGCAGCGGTGTTGGCCGACGCGGAGTGCTGCCCCCAGAACAACGGGCCCTGCATGGCTGGCCGCCAGCACGCTCTGCACAAGGCTCAGAAATAAGTCCCTGTGGCTCGCTCTGGGGGTACTCACCAACTAATTCCTGGGGATCTCGCTTTTCTACTTCTGTGTTATCCTGCAAAAGAGAAATAGAAATAGGAGGAGTGAGACAGGTGCCCCGATCTGCAGGCACCCTCTCCACCAGGACCACACGTACTCGAAAAGAAAGAAGAGAGGGTAAAGCCCTGTGGAGAACAGTGACCGGGCACCAACCTTATGGGCCTGGCGGACCGTGGAGCCTCGGGCCTCCCTTCTCCCTCACCAGAGCGGCTGGGGCGTGTTGGATCCCCGCGTGGTCTCCTGGCTCCACCAATGCCCGGGAGAGGAAAGGCAGCAGCCACGACCCTGGCACAGCCTGCACCCCCAGAGTGCACGCTCGAGGCCCTGCTACCCTCCTGCTCTGAGCACTACCACCGCTACCGCCCAGGTAGAGAAGCCACTCCTTTAGAACCTTCACATCCCACAACGAAAACACAGACGATTAGCTGCTCCCAGGAGATTTTTAGTTTAAGCAAACCAGGAAGACTTTGTTACGATAAAGGGTAGCTTGGAGTCTTCAATAAGTGGCCTGGAAAGGCACCCTACACCAAGGCAGCCTCTCTCTCCGGCTCTGCTTGGCTCTCACCTCACAGCTCTCTCCACAGTGGCTTTGTGTTCTCTCTGAAGAACAGCTCTCTCCCATCCTTAATGCAAACTACCGCCCCACAACACCCACTTCACACATCCTTCCATGCCAGCCACGTGCAGAACCTAAAAGCAAAGGCCTCTGGTCAGAAGCTTGCTGGACTTAATCTGTAAGTTCCTGGTCCAGGGTAAACTCTCCATCTCAAGTCCCCGGGCCACGCCACAAGCTCCTGGCACGCTGACGAGGCCTTGCCTCCACTGCCCCATGTGTAAAATGGCAAGAACACACCTGTTCCCGTTTCTGGGCTGCTGATGCCTAGCCTCTCCAACACAGTTAGACCAGAGGCCCCAAGCACCACCACATGCTTATGATGAAAATGGCAAACACTGAATTCACAGAAAGTTGTTGGATCTCATTTCCTCTCCCTTTGGGCAGTGAGAGAGCAGATAAGACTGAAGAAGCTCCTGTGAGATGGTAACAACTGTGTGACAAGACCCGCACATGAACACAGCCGCAGGGCTCTGTGGACACTCCACTGGCACGAAGAAACCCTACCCCAAGACACGTCTCAGGGAGGAAGGTGAAGGAAGGCAACTGAATCCCCCTAGAGCTATGGCTCCTCGCCAAGACTAGTCATTTTTGGCCCCTTCCCCCTAAAGTCCCTTCTGACTCTGTGACAGGCCAAAATCCCCTCCATCTTCCGAACACTGCAGCTATTCATCCAACCTGGGAGGGCAGGATGTCCGGGCCAGGCTGCTTAGCAACCCATCTCCGCCAGCCTCCCTCCCACTGTCAGGTGGGCAAAGAGGGCACTCAGCCTGAGCTGGGGGAGGGCAGGGCTGCGAGGTGCCAAATTCAGGTTGGAGCCACAAATCAGCTGCTTTAGAGAGAGTATCAGTCTCTCGGGGAACCCACAACACCCTCTTTGTAGCAGTGACTCTGAAGGAATCAACATTAAAGAGCATGTCAGCAACAAAAGGTGGGACTGTAAAACGTCCTTAAATTTCCCTCAGCTTTCTGGGTGCTAATTGTGGGAAAACATCAGCTGGATCCACTCTAACCCTCCCGCAGCCAGTTGGCTGGGAGAAGAGGGATGGACTCGGGAACTCCTCCTAAAGGCCTCCATGCATCTCTCCCAAAGCCCGGCCCTGCACCTGCCCTCCCCATGGACTGCAAAGCAGACCAAAGGAAGGAGGCAAGGCTCCCACACTGGAATTCTCCGGTATCTCCCTCAGGGTCACAGGAGTTAGTCACCAGACATGTAATGTCTCTTCAAAGGGGAAAATGCTTGTTTACTTCGGGAGCTACTGGGGCTGGGGGGGTAGAGTAAAAGATCTGCTGCCAGTCTGGGGTGTCCTGCAGCTTTTGAGACCCCAGCAATGGGGAGGTGGTAGATTCCTGCATTTCACAACGTCCCCGCCAGGCTGAGCTGAGGCTGTTTAGGCACATCTCTGAAAGATGATGGGGCAAAAATCACAAACAGGAAGTAATTTTTTCCCACCTCTCTCCATTCCCCCAGAATTAATCTTTCTAAACTAAACTAAATAAAATAAACTAAACTGAGTAGGTGGTGTCAATTTGCCAACTAGTCTAGTCTTGGCCTTTTTATACTCCCAGCACACAAAAAAGGGCAAGCTGTGCACCCCTGTGCCCACAGAGCTACGGATTCTTGATCCCAAACCCAACATCCACAGAAGCAAGCCCCCCTGCCCCAACTTCCCAATGGGGCCTCAGAGCTACAGGACCCCTGCCTCTCAGTTCCCCCCAATGAAGTGCCGCCCAGTGGAGCGTGGGTCCAACACCAGGTGGGAGAAGGTTCTCTCACCTTCAGGGGATCTTAAAAGCCAAACTTATACATGAACCTCCAAAGACTGGTAGCTGAACAACTCAGCATGTCTCAGGAAGTAGCCAGAAACACTGTCCAGGTTCTCTGGAACAACTCTGGGATCTGTCTGTTCACATTCCCCATTGATGTCACTGGCACTCTGGGGACTTCTAAGGCTCTGGAGAAGCAAACCGGGGAAATCTGTGCCTCCTGGTGGCCATGCCTTGTCATGTTTGAGAATTTAATTCCTCAGCCCCTGAGATGAACCAGCTGGGTTGGGAGTCTGCTGGGCCCCTGGGCATCTGCCTGGGTCACTGCACCAATGGGAATCTGGAACAGACAGCCTCCCCTGAAGAAATTCCTCGCTAAGACAGAAAGCAGGCCAAGTTCTTTGGAGCTAAAGTGCCACTTAGCCAAAGCAGCCTAAGGCCACGCCCTGCCCTGAGCACACGAAGGTGAAGGGCTTGGTCACGTCTCACCCCAAAGGGCCCAGAAACACAGATCACGACTTTCAAGCAATGAGGAGAAAAGCTCAGCAAGGAAGGTGAGGCAGGGCGTCTGGCCAAGCCCACTGAGGATGGATGACTAATACCCCAATGATGCTTTTCAGAACTGTTTACCCTCAACTGTCCTCTGAGGCAAGTTCCAGCCAATGAAAGCAGCCTCTATTCAAACTGTCACGACATTATTCCATTCTGACCTCCTGGAGCCAACAGCCTGGCAAGGAAGGACAGGACAGAGGAAAAGATTCACACTGAAAAGGAGGACCCACGGTGACGCCCTCCTAGCAGGCATGCCTCGGGTGTTGGGAATTCACTATTAAAACGAACCTAGCACCCACGACAGCCATCTTGGAAGCCAGCCACAGTGTCAGAAAAAACACTGGATGAAATATTTAAAATGATAGAGCTAAGGAGACAGAAAAAAGGATCATATTATTAAACAGCCAGAAGATGAAGAGTTTTACAAAAGCTGCTATAGGGAGGGAGATTCTCACCAGGTTGTTAATAAGGAGGGGGGGGGGGGTTACAGGGAGAGGGGGTTACAAGGATGCAAGTAAAAGCAACCAGAAACCACTGTCCCTCTTTCCTTTCCCCAAAGCAGTGTTTGGAATGCACAGGGGCTCCTGTCTTGACTTGTGTGAATCCATCCCTCTGGCCTCCAGGCAGATGTTCTCAGTTGGTTTTAGTCATGAACTCAACCTGGAAATCAAGGGCTCTATCTACCAGACAGTGTCTGCATCCGTCAGGAGGCACAGGACCCAGTACCCAAGAGGTGACATCGGGAGGCCCCCTGAACACAACAGCACCTGCCCTTCAGATAGGATAGGCTGAAGGACTCTCACCCAGTTCCTTAGGAAGATGAAAACAAAGCATCTTAACTAGGGAAGGAAAAGCAGCTGCTAGGAGAAAAGACAAGGCAAACCTCCTCAGCTCCCAAGTTCAAATCCAATTTAGAAACAAGAAAAAAGAAAAAATACTCCACAGCTTCCCAACAGAAGCCAAGTGAGAAGACAGAAAGAGGAGGAAAGAGTGAGAAATGGTCAAATGCTGAACTGGTCAAAGAAACCAAACTGAGGCAGGGGCTGTTCTCTCTGCCTGCCCATGCCCCTCCACCCCAGCTCCACCTGAGACTAAGCCCCACCAGCCAGGGCACCAGGCAGCCACTGCAGGCCGGGGGCTGTCCCCAGACAACAATGCGCTGAGCACACACACCCTACCTGCCAATTTTAGTTTCCTAATTAACGGTGGCAGAGACTTGGCTGTAAGTCAGTGGCAGGGAAGGGGCCTGTTCTCAGGAATTACAGAGCCTGGAAAGTGGTTTGCCCTGCAAAGAGCATAAAAGTCAGCCACCAATGAAGTTGTGACTAGAGCAGAGGAAGGAAGTAAAAACAATATGGATCCAGGCAGCTGGATAAGCTGCCATCCAAGCTGGGAGGCTTTACTCAGCAGAGAAGTACAAGGTCCTGGTTGAGAGAACAGAAGTTTATTTACAGCCAACAATGCTTAATCAATCCTTCAGGCAACTACCCCAGAAAGCACACCCACAAACTCAGGAGCAGTGTTGGCAGCCCTGGGCATGTGGAGGCTGCCAACCCTCAAGGTCACTTTTTTGTCCCAGCTCTGGAAGCGTTAGGCACAGGGAGGGCACTGTGAGCAGAGGGCATGGGGTAACCTCTCCCCACCAGCGGCAAGAACGCCACAGACTGGGGTCTTCTGTGGACAGTGTCGTACTGTATCTTAAAAGGAGGCAGCTGGGGAGGCAGGTTAGTCATAAATAACTTCCAACTCTTCCGTGGTCTCCAGCCATGGACAGACAGCCCCAGACGCTGGAAGCCCTAACGAGAGCTCCCCTAACCTGCAGATCACCTGCTTAAACTCTGGGTATCTGCCCCTGCGGCCGTTTCAGCCTTCTCCCTCCCTCTGCTCCCCAGAGCCACCCGCCCCTCCCTGCTCTAGTGCCTTTGCTCCCCCAAACACGTCCCTCCCCAATTCTGCCTGGAGAGCCCCATGCAGGTTTCAGGTCTCAGCTCAAAGAAGTCTTCCTCCACCCCACCCTACTGGGCCAGTGAGGACAAATCAGCCCTTCTATGTGCTTGTGAACTCTTTCACCACTGTGTTCCCAGTGCCTGGGACAGTCATAAACAAAGTACACTCTGGGGGAATAATTTTAGGATGTGTGCTTAGCCCCTCAATTAAAGGTCTCAAGAGCCCATGCTGTCGTGCTCTTAACCATCAGGTGCTCTGCCTCTTCAGAAGTGAGTGGCATGCTGTGCCCTAGGACGCCCTCTTGGGGGGCAGCTGACAGTCAAAGCAAATGAGGTTCTTCTGAGATGGATGTGTGAGTCACTTCAAGTTGCCAAGAAAACAGCAATTCTGGATTACTTCTGTCAAAATACCTCCAAGGTCCAGAAAAAAAAAATTGTCCTGGTTTGACAGAGACACGGTTGCTGTGTGGTCTGAGAGTCAGATGAGTGACCCCAAGACTCAATGGGAGAATTCACCAAACCCAACGCTGAACCTCGCCTCACCTCCCTTCATGGTACAGATGCCCGGCACGGGGTGATTTACACACACACACTCTCACACACATACACACACAAACCCGAGAGCCCTGGAGAAAGCCCACGGCCAGCACATTTCCTTCAGTTGTATCCTGCTGGTCAGGATTGGACCATTGCCATGGGCATGCTGCCTGCCCAGGGATGGAAACACTCAATTTATCAGAAAATGGGCGGAAGTTGGTGGGGCCACTCTGGATGCTGTGGAACTGCCTTCACTCCCAGAAAGCTTACTGACGGGAAGGCTCAGCTCCCTGACCAGAGGTCTTTAAAGGAAAGAGTTAAATAGGAAGATTGGCTGAGACAAATGAAGTCTGCTCAGAACTAGCCTTGCAGACAGAAGAAAAGGCAGGGAGGGGGAGAAACAGTCTCCTTTTTATCTGAAAAATCTGAGGAAAACAACACCGACATCATTTGGCATGGCTGTTAATGTTCTCTGTCACATGGAACATACTTCAACCAACCTGACCACAACCATGTCCAAAGGGGAGACTTGTCATCTGATTATTCCAAGGGTAATCTTAGATTTGACTAAGGACACTTGAAGAGTGTGAGTTTTTTTTGAAAGTTACAGCAGATAAGACAAAAGAGAGCTTTACAAGGCTGAGGACAGACAGCAAGGTCAAATTTTTGAGCCACACAACTCTGCTTTAATGGGGCACTGGCTACATGGCCACCAAAGGACAAAAGCATCCTCCTCAAGAGATCATCTGCTGAGCTAGATTCCCACTGGGGCAAACATACCTGAGATAGAAAGTCAGGGCTGTGGAAATGCAAACTGGGCATCACCAACATACACATATTGGCAGTAAGGGGAGCTGACGGTCCAGTGGCTCAGAAGACAACACCAAGATCTTTAAGGTACCGCTCAGGAAAAATGTACCGAACTCCAGTTAGGAATACAAATGAACACAACCCTACCAAACCCAAAAACCCACAGGAACCTCTCAAGGGACAGGAACTAAAACAGAATGAAGGTGGAAGTGTTGGCTCCCTAAGCAAAGGCAGCTTTCTGTATCATATAATTTCAAAAAGATGAATCCCAACCAGGGAAGGAGGGGCCTAGCCACACCTTGGTTAGCAATCCGGGGCATGTGGCCCCGAGGGGAAGGAAGTCTGTTGGGGCTTGTGTGCCTGGTGGGAGGATGGACTGGGCATGCAAGGGCTACTTCTCGGCTGCAGAACCATCCAGGAGTGGGGTGGGGCTCCTGGGAGTTTCAGCTTCAAGTTTACTTGGAGCAAGTGTAATCAAGAAGGCCCCTGCGGCAGCGTGGTGGAGCCAAGGAGGGTCAGGGTGAGAATATACTAACGTTTCTACCATTAAAAAAGTTACTGGGACCAGACAGAAGACATAGCAGTTTCCTTAACTGTTTAAGATATGGTGAGTTCTTCTTTGGAGAGTGGCAAGACAAAGGTCCTGGCTTGGATTTCTTTTGATCTAGACAACAGATAAGCTACTTCCATAGCCTGCCCTCTGTCTCTGTCCTTCTGTCTGCTGCTCAGACCAGGTCACCACCCAGTCCCACCCCAGACCCTGGTTTAGGGTAGGTTCTCTCCAACAGGGCCATTCCATGAGCTTACAGAAAACCCACTTCTCCCCACACCTGCAAGGGTAACCCCAGTCCTGTTAAAGACAAGTCCTAAAGAAGGCTATTCTTTGGGTTAAGTACAAAAGCATCAAGTGCTAGGTAGGATTGGGCATTCTCAACAGTTCAAGGGTCACATTACAATTGCTATCAGAATTTAATGGTCAAATGCCACTTGCTCCTCCTTGGTTCTAGATGAGTCATACTGTAACTCTTTTCAGTCAGCAATCAAAGGATCATGGAGTTTGGGAGGCAGAACGTCAGGGGCAGGTAGAATAATAAAGCTACGTTCTCCCTCCCACAGAGCACATCCTAAACCCAGTGCTTGGTCTAAATGTGACCCTTTGAGGGCTAACATACATCAATCAAGTCCCACAATAACCCCATAGACATTATTATTCCCATTTTATAGGTAAGTAAACCAAGGCCAAGTACAAGCAGGTTGCCCAATAAATGGCAAGACTGGAATTCAGACCCAAGTCTGCCTAGTTCCCAAAGCCCTGGTAAAACACCTCCCACCTTCTCACTTCCTCCCTCTGAACCAAGAGGCCGCAAACAGTAACAGTTCTATGAAGCATTGGTTAAACCACTGGGGTAGCCAAACTCAAACATCTAGGAGGAAAAATACTGCTCCAGGAAAGACTCTCTAGCAGGTCACAGAGTAAAGCAGGTATCAAATCCTTGGCTTGAGGGGAAGATTCTAACTCCGATCATCAGGGAGCAGAGCTCAAGAGTCCTTGGTTCCCTAGTGAGTAATGTCTGAGTTGACTTGATCGGAAGGGGCTGGGTCCTGAAGGCTTAATCATACAAACAGTGGGTGCCACCACCCCTGTCCGTAACCTAGAGACGTCCCGAGGGTACACAGAAGAGATGCTACCAAATCCTAAACCACACTGAGTCCGTCTCCCAATGCTAGGTATGTGACCACGTGACTTCGATGAGTTTTAAAAGATGAACATTTCTTCCGACCCAAGTAAAGATTCACAGTTGGATTCTCTAGAGAATATAAGATTTCAACCTGTGGTGTTGCCCACATACAATTGCTGGCAGGCTCCTGAAAGTTCAGCTGTCAACAACAAATTCCTGGGAAACAAAAGCTTTGATTCTGACACTTTAAAATAACACATGGTGAGTGAGGGACCTGGGCTTCTTAAGGGAATTCAGGACATGTACGTACCAGCCACTGGGGACTGAGATCCATTCACTCGGCTGGACCAGGCCTCCAGCACAATCTAAAGCAAGGGCCTCCAGGGGGAGGGGAGGACTTATACCAGGCCCCCTCACTCAGGAACTCTGAGACAAGTGCCGCTGCAGTTCCCAAACTAAGCAACAAGGCATCTGTGATGGTTAAGTTCATATGTCAACTTGGCTAGGTTATGGTGCTCAGTTGTTTGGTCAAGCAAGCACAGTCTGACAGTTAGTGTGAGGATATTTTGTGGAATTCAATCATCAGTAAGCTGATTGCCTCTATGGCTGATTATACATCTACAATCAACTAAGGAGATTGCCTTCAGCAAAGAGAGAATTCTCATCCAATTAGTTGAAGGCCTTAAAAGAAGTGATGATTTCAGCATTCAGAAGGAAGACTTTCCATCTCTATTTCAGCCAGCAGCTTCTCCTGGGGAATTCATAGAAAACCTTCATCAGAGTTCCCAGTTTGTAGCCTGCTCTATGGAACTGGGACTTGCCCATTTCCACAGCTGCGAGCCAATTCCTGGAAGTCCCATAATATTTACAAAGTGTGTATGTGTGTATGTGTGGTCTGTCAGTTCTGTTTCCCCAAAGACATACACAGCATCCCAGGGTGCTGCAGCAAACTCACAAAGGTGCCACAAGATATTAAAAAATTTCAAGGGAAACATACCAATATTTGATATCTATCAGACACCGCACAAATTAATGTGCAATTTTTTTACAAGCAGCAACTGAATAATACTTATTAGTTGTTTGGAACCAATTGCTTAATGAGCAGAACTGTTGGGTATTTCTTTGGTCTAGGAGCTCTGTGAAACAATTTCTGAGACACGAAGGGCACCACGAACTGAGAAAGTATGGGAACTTCTGAGCTACAGGATGAGGGTGTATAATTTGATAGTTTTGCAGAAAAAGTCAACCACTATCACTAATTGCAAGAAAGGCCCTTTCACACACATCCTTTGATATCATGGTCACAACAACCTTGTAAAGAAGGTGTCGTGGCCCTCATGCTACAGACGAAGCCGAATGAAGTTCCAGGCAGATGCCTGTGGCCCTGCAGCCACGAGAAACCAGCCGGCACTCAGCCCGCCGCCTTTCTCACTAGACTGGCTCCAGGTTGTGAACTCCACATTTCAACACTATTTTCAGGCACTAATAATTTGAAAAACGTTTCCTTTTACTTTAACATGCCTTTTAAAAATGCCTGAACTGCCATCCCCACTGGACGGCCCCTCCCTGACAAGAGGTGCTGTTTTGTTTTTACAGATGTTTGCTCCTCGGGCCAGGAGGATTCTTTTCCTAGATCAGAGCCTTGAGGGCACCCGGGAGGCCGGCAAACCCAGTTCCAGCCAAGCAGCCCTCCCAGTTCGCCGGCAACAAACAGGCTGCTCCATCTTTCTTGCTCCAGGTCATCAACCCCTATGTTTGCTTTCAAAGGAAGGGTGTGTCAGGGACAGTAACTGAGTGGAAATACCTTCATCCACAGGAACTGCAGGAGTGGAGAAAAAAATAAACAAAGGAAAATGTTCCAGGGCAACCGAGGCAAAACAGACAAATGAGAGTGGCGAAAGAGAAGCTCTTGTGCCAAGGCTAAAAAGATGGAGGAAATGCTTAAGCCACCAGGCACCCCTTTCTCTTTAGTGAGGAGCTGGAAAGAGGGCTGCCACTTCTAGTCTCTGACTTCTAAGGCAGCAGTGCCACCTGCTCCTGAGCAATCAAAACATGGAAGAGTTGGGCTGTTTCCTGAAGAGGATCACCTGAAAACTAAAGTTAGAGAAAAAGAAACAATGGAAGAGAAGTATTGAAACTATCTTTTTTCTGTGGCATGCTTGGTCACCTCCTCCAACCTTTTCCTTCTCTCTAGTTTGGGGCAAACCCAGCAACCACATGGCCTAATTCCTGCCACCCCGGGCTGACAGACCGAAGGCTCCGAGCAAAGGTGGGTCTGGAGTTACCATTTCTGACTCGAATTCTCAATGTGGGACTTTGCATTGACGCATAACTCCAAACATCAGAGTGATGAAATTAAGGCAATTTATCTGGTGTTGGTATTCAACCCATGCACTGATGCTAGCAGATAGTAAGGTAAGAGAATACTCAATTTTGCTTATCCAAAATGCCTCGTCCCCAAGTCCTTTCTCAGGAGGGTTCCAGGGAACCCTTGGCAGTTTAGTCAAAACCTACCATATGCATTTCTTTGTGACATTCTTGACAAATGTTTTCTCAAAAGCTGTCTGAAAAACAGGAAAAGGGGGTGCTTACTACCTCATAAAGCAGCTCAACCCACTTTTGGCCAGAAATGACAAAAAGTTCCTCATTATGGAAGGCAAACTTCTTCCATGTAATTTCTACATGTTGCTTCAAGTTTTGCGTCTGGCTCCACCTCCTTTCCCTTACCTGATCTTCCAACATCTGACCATGACTGGTTCTTCCCATGTCTTCTCTCCTCTAGCTCCTTGAACATTTCCTCACATACTCTGATTTCTATTCCCTTGACTTTTATGATTGCTCTTCTCTGAGCACATGCCAGCTGAAAACATAAAATCCAAAATTCCAAAATAGGCCCAATGAGATGGCCTGACCAGCCTGGGAAGCAAGCAGAGGGACCGGTAGTGGCAGGCCCTGCATCTCACATTACTGAGCATACACACCAGAGACTGCTAAGCTTAGGGCTTATTTACATTTACTTAGTGAATCTCACAAACAAATGAGATGGGTTTTATTATGACCTCTACTTTACAGATGAGAAAATCTGAGGCTCAAGGGAGGTCAAGGGACTTACCTGAGTCCCTAGGTTATAAGAAGCAGAGCTGGAATTCAAACCCAGGTCTCTCTAACTTCAGAGCCTAAACTTCTCCCCACTATGCTACGCTAACTTATCTTACTCCAGATACTCTACTGCCCCCAACACAGCTCAAGACCCCCTAAGCTGTATTCCAGTAGCCTTGATCTTTGATAATGATTATATAACAATATAGTTTAAAAAAAAAACAAGTCAGTTGCCTGTATTTGTATGGATCTACTTCTGGATGTTCCACTGATCTATACATCTGTCTCTGACAATACTACACTGCCTTAGTTAACCTACCTCTACTGAAAGTCTTAAAATTGGGTAGATTGCAACACTAGTGGTCAATAATAGGGAGGGGTAAGGGGTATGGGATATTTGGGTCTTCTTTTTTATTTCTTTTTCTGGAGTAATGCAAACGTTCTAAAAATGATCATGGTGATGAATACACAAATGTGTCACGATACTGAGAACCACTGATTGTGTACGTTGGATGGATTGTATGGTGTGTGAATATATCTCAAAATTATGGTTAAAAAAAAAAAAAAGACCCCACAAGGCTAACAGTTTAATAGGTACTTACGTAGCAATGAAAATAGCTATCTAACAATTTAATTTTATTGATTGTTTTAGTACGGACCCCCTGGGGAGCCACAAGGTCAAAACTATTTACATAAAAATACTAAGACCTTATTTGTCTTTTTCACTGTGTTGACACTTGCACAAGCAATGGAGGGTAAAACTGCTGGCCCTTTAGCACAAATCAAGGCAGTGGCATCAAACTGTAATAGCTGTCACTATGCTCTCATTTAAAAAAAAAGCCAGTTTCACTTAGGAATGTCCTTGACGAAGCAGTAAAAATGATTAATTTTATTACAACTTGATCCTTGAGTACAAGTCTTTTTTAACATGTTGAGTGATGAAATGAGACGTATGCAAAAGCGCTTTGGCTGCACACTGAAGTATGACGATTGTCCCAAAGGAAAGCTCTAATGTGACTGAGTTACGAGTTAAACTAGCCATGGTCTTCATGGGACACCAACTTTACTTGAAAGAATAACAGACAAACTATAGTTATTCAGACATGAGAATTTGGCAGACATTTCCTCAAAAATGATAAAAGTGAGCCTGTCACTTGAAGGAAAAATTTAAAGTACTTACTGACAATGTTAAAGTCAAGCTTGCCAGTGACACGAACAGATATCTGCATGCCAATGTTCATAGCAGCATTACTCACAATTGCCAAGAGATGGAAACAACCCAAATGTCCTTCAACAGATGAATGGATAAATAAAATGTGGTATATACATACAATGGAATACTATGCAGCAGTAAGAAGGAATGATGTTGTGAAACATATGACAACATGGATGAACCTTAAAGACATAATGCTGAGTGAAATAAGCCAGGCACAAAAAAAGAAATATTATATGCTACCATTAATGTGAACATTGCTGGGGGAGAATGCATGGGGTGTTGGGCTTCCCTACCTCGATGGTTGCTGATGTGCTCGCAGACACTGGGGACTGGTGGTTTGATGGGCTGAGCCCTCAGTCACGAGGCTTGCCCTTGGGAAGACGGTTATTGCAAAGGAGAGGCTAGGTCTGCTTATAATTGTGCCTAAGTGTCTCCTCCTGAATGCCCCTTTGTTGCTCAGATGTGGCCCTCTCTCTCTAGCTAAGCCAACTTGGCAGATGAAATCACTTGCCCTCCCGAGCCCCATGTGGGATCTGACACCCAAGGGTGTAAATACCCCTGGCAAAGTGGAATATGACTCCCGGGGAGGAATCTGGGCCCGGCATCATGGGATGTAGAACATCTTCTTGACCAAAAGGAGGATGTGAAATGAAATGAAATAAGTTTCAGTGGCTGAGATATTCCAAAAGGAACCAAGAGGTCACTTTGGTGGGCACTCTTATACACAATATAGACAACCCTTTTTACGTTCTAATGAATTGGAATAGCTAGCAGTAAATACCTGAAACTATCAAACTACAACCCAGAACCCTTGAATCTTGAAGACGATTGTATAAAAATGTAGCTTATGAGGGGTGACAATGTGATTGGGAAAGCCATGTGGATCACACTCCCCTTTGTCCAGTGTATGGATGGATGAGTGGAAAAACGGGGGCAAAAAAAAAAAAAAGCATTGAGTGATGTTTTTCACTTTGTTCTTTTTCACTTTAATTTTTATTCTTATTACTTCTGTGTGTGTGGTAATGAAAACGTTCAAAAATGAATTTTGGTAATGGACACACAACTATACAGTGGTACTGTGAACAACTGATTGTACGCTTTGTATGATGGTATGGTATGTGAATACAGCTCAGTAAAAAAAAAAAAGTCAAGCTTTCAAGGAAAATTTAAAATTTTGGAAAAGGTGTACTCCCCATTGTGAGCTAGATAACTTTCCAACACTTAACGGCTTGTCTGATGAAATTAGTGATGTTACTAACAAATGTGATTTTTCCGATATTAGAGAATGAAATGTGCCAACATTCAGATCTGCATAACTCAGTGAACCAACATTTTCCAAATCACCAATGTCTGATGTTATAAAATCATGTATGGGTAAAAGATCCAATCAAGTATAAGATAGATCAATGGATTTTAATGAAGCAGAGTTAAAAATGTTCACTGATGAGGTATCAGATTCCATATAACAACTAACCTTTAGGAAACTACCACTTGTTAAACTTTGATGAAGTATCAAAGAATATCCATAGTTACCTGAAAGGGATATTAAAATACTTCACCCTTTTCCAACTGCCTATCTGGATGAAGCCGGATTCTCTTCATTTACTTCAAACAAAACATACTCCATCAGACTGAATACAAAAGCAGATATTAACAAAAAAGCTCTTAGAGCTAATAAATGAATTCAGCCAAGTGGCAGGGTATAAGATCCAAGACTGGAACACTAAATAAGATCAAGACTAAATACAATGAAGATGTGAATCCTACCCAAAGCAATTTATAGATCTGATGCAATTCCAATAAAAATTCCAACATTTTTTTTTTTTGCAGAAATGGAAAAGCCAATCATCAAATTCTTATGGAAGGGTAAGGGGTCCAGAATAGCCAAAGCCGTCTTGAAAGAGAAAAATGAAGTTGAAGGACTCACACTTCCAGTTCTTAAATCTTCTGACAAAGCCAAAGTAGTCAAAACAGTATGGTACTGGCGCAAGGACAGATATACAGACGAATGGAATCTATTTGAGAGCTCAGAAATCAACCCTCACATTTATGGCCAATTGATTTTTGACGAGGTAGCAAAGACCACTCAATTGGGAAAGAATAGTTAAAAATGGTGCTGGGAAAATTGGATCTCTATTTGGGGAAAAAAAAAAAAAAAAAAAAGGAGGCACCTTACTTCATACCTTATACAAAAAATCAACTCAAAATGGATCAAAGACCTAAATATAAAAGCCACAACTATCATTAAACTCCTAGAAGAAAATGCTGGGAAGCATCTTCAGGACCTTGAGTTAGGTAATGTTTTCAAGACTTTATATACCCAGAGCACAAGCAACAAAAGAAAAAATAGATACATGAACGCTTATCAAAATTAAAAACTTTCGTGCCTCAAAGGACTTTATCTTGAAAGTAAAATGACAACCTATGTAATGGGAGAAAATACCTGGAAACTACATATCTGACAAAGGTTTACTATCCAGAATATTTTAAGAAATTCTTCAACTTAATGACAAAAAGACAAACAACCAATTTAAAAAATGGGCAAAAAACTTGAATAGACATTTCTCCAAAGAAGATATACAAATGGCCAGAAAGCACATGAAAAGATGCTCAACATCATTAGCCATCAGAGAAATGCAAATCAAAACCACAATGAAATACCATTTCACACCAACTAGAATGGCTGCTATTAAAAAACGGAAAATAACAAGTGAAGGAGAGGATTCAGAGAAATAGGAACACTCATTCACTGCTGGTGGCAATGTATAATGGTGCAGCTGCTGTGGAAGACAGTTTGGAGGTTCCTCAGAAAGTTAAGTATAGAACTGCTACATGACCCAGAAATCCCACTACTAGGTAGGTATATACCCAAAACAATTAAAAGCAGGGACTCGAACAGATATTTACACACTGATATTCATAGCAGCATTATTCACAATTGTCCAAAGATGGAAGCAACCTAAGTGTCCATCAACCAAGAAATGGATAAACAAAATGTGGCATATGCATATGATGGAATATTATTCAGCTATAAGAAGGAAAGATGTCCTGATACATGTGACAACATGGATGAACCTTGAAGACATCATGTTGAGTGAAACAAGCCAGACACAAAAGGACAAAAAAACGTATAATTTCAATGACTCGAAATAATCAGAATAAGCAAACTCATAGAGTTAGATTCGAGAATATAGGTTACCAGATTGTAATGTTGGAAATGTTTTGATAATGGACGGCAGTGATGGTAGCACAACATTGTGAACGTGATTAACAGTACTGAAATATATATCTGAATCTGGTTAAAAAGAGAAATGTTAGGTTATAACATTTTGAGTGTGAGTCCTTCAACTATATGGTAACAGAATAAAAATTAAAAAATAAAAATCCAAGGAACTACACAAACAGTGAAGCCAAAGTTAAACCATGGACTGACTATAGTTAATAGTACAATTATTATCAAAATGTACCATCATCAATTGTAACAAATGTTCCACGCCAATGCAAGGTATTAATAATAGGGTAGCATATGGGAATCCGGTATTTATAAACCCACAACTTCTCTAATTTAAAAAAATGATTTAAAAAATGTGCAGATATAAGACTCCAGCTGTCTTCTATTAAGCCAGACATTAAAGAGACTTGTAAAATGGTAAAATGATGCTACTCCTTGCACTAAATTTTTTGTTTTGGGAAATAGTTATTTTTCACAAAAATGTTATTTATGCAAACATGTTATGGATTTATTGTTATTTTTAAATAAATATTTTTAAACTATCTCAGTTTTAACTCCTAAAATAGTAAATATCAATAGGTAGTAGATCAAATAAAAATGAACCAAAGCTCTTTGGGATCCTCAATTTTTAATTGTGTAAAGAAACCAAAATATTTGCGAAAATTAAAAGCAGGCCTTAAAAAGTCAAAGTAGGAAGGAGACTGCCATCTAGTGGAAAAGACGGTTATGACACCAATACATCCGCTAACAAAATAAATGATTCCTCTAACAAAGATCCACTCTATTGACATAACCTGTAGAACCTTCAAATACTTAGGGCAGGAATACCAGAGATATGTTCCAAAACATCCACTGGGGAATGGAGGGCATGTGAGCCGGCGAGCTCCACCTGCAGCCCTCCTCCGGTACCCTCCAGAAGAACGACATCAAATTACTCTGAGGGCTAGATTTTGTGTTCTGACTGGAGGACTCCCCAGCAGGAATGGGAATCATTCCATGAGAACTTTTCATTCCACAACAAGACTTAAAATTCAAAGGCCGGAATGAGGTCCAGTAAGGCACCTTGGTCAAGGGGCAAGTGTTAGTGACTGGCCTTTCCAACTGTGATGTGGGATGGAGTGGGGGAGTGAAAGGGGAGGCTGAGCAGGCTGAGCTCACAGATGCATTAACAACGTCCCAATTTTGCCTTGCAGACAGTAGTAAAGCCTGCTTTGTTTTCTTGTGGCCCACTCTCTCATAAGGACATGCCACCCCAGAGGATTTGCTGTCTGGATCACTGAACTCTGGAGAGGCGCTGCTGAGAGGTCGGGCACACATCCAGTTAGGCAAAGGCAGGCAACTGTTCACATAAAGACTCTGGGTCCCACAACAGCTCCTTTCCTCCTGCACTCAAAATCCCAATGGGTACAACAGCTGGTGGCTTCCTGGGCTGGTTTTATGCTCAGGCTCTAAGGCCCACACACCCCAAAAGCTCAGAAGGAAGAACACTAGCAGGTGTTTTCTTTCCTGCAAGCCAGAGTTGTGTCTGACCTTGTACAAGGCTGCATCTGCCCTCACTCTTCTGCTAAAAAAGCTTGGACAAGTTCTTAGGCCTGGGCTCCTTGCTCAGCACAGAAAGGAATTTGCACCTGCAGTTTCTAAGGTTCAATGTTTTCCTTCTACAGCATGCTGGAAAAGGAAACTTGGGGCCAAAACTTTCTTTCTTGGTAACATATGTTCTTATCTGCATCATCTACAGCCTTGCAGATTATTTCAAGTTGTACACAGTTCTGTCCAATCACAGAATCAGTTCATATTTAGAAACAGTTCACCCCACATTTTAGGATACAGTTCTAGATTATAATCTGGCATAATTTTCCTAAATTCTGCTAGGTCACCTTAAAGGCTTCCACTGGTTTCAAAACAGTTTTTAATTACAAAACTTGGTTCCTATTCCCTTAGGCCTAGAGAGATGAAATTAGTCTCTGTTTGAAAAACATATTGGTCCCCTAAAGAACGCTTCTTCAAGAGGAATGCTTCCACTAACTCCCAGCACACAGTACTGTGAGCTTACCCAACACAAAGGGGATCTTAACCTTGGCCAAGACTGGGACATGGAGGAATACGACTGGAAGTGCCGCTAATTACTCCCAGCTGCTACTGAAGCGGAACTACAAGAAGAAATGGCTATATTATATGAAAAAACTCCATTCCGGATGGCTCACCCAAGAGTGGAAGGGCACAACCCTGGGAAAAGGGTTATGCTCAGGATCCTGAGCAACTGGGGGATAGGTCTCACTTTGGGCTGAGCTCCTGCAGCCTTCTTCACTTCTAGACAACCAAAGAGAACGCTGAATTTGTAAGGCAGCCCTTATGGCTCCCTGAGAGATTCTAAAAACGTACTCATATCTAACCTACCTGGAGCGGCAGTGACCCACAAAGTTTCATCGGGACTGCACAGTGCAGGTGGGCTGCTGCACTCAGCCAAGGCTCTTGCCGTTCTGGCCTGGAGATACAGCACTATTTGCAAGGCTGGGAATCTAGTCTGCCCCAGGACTTATTCATTCCTGGGTGGTCTCCAGGTTCTTTCTTTATAAAGCTTGTTTCATCCCAGAAAATTTATGCACGGTTGCATGGTGTGTCAGTGAGACAAACCTTGACCAGACAAACGAACTGAACCATACTGTTAAAACCTTGTTCACATCCAGCCACCCACCACAGGAAACACCAAATACCTTTGGGTCATCAGTCTCTGGTTTTTCAGTCTCTGAATCGTCATCTTCCTACAAGACAAAGAATTTACAGGATTAAGCTTAAAGGAGCAGGCCTGAGAGTCCTCACATGCATAGCTAGGGGTGGGAGCAAACAGCCTGGTTACCCCACTGGGGCCATCCCACCAAGGATCCCTCCCCTACCGTAGGACCCAGAGCTCGAGAAAGAGAAGGGCAAAAGGAGATGTTCTGAAAAAAGATAAGCATCTCAAAGTCAAAAGTTACTCTAGGGGCGCCACTGTCCACGTTAATGAAAATATCCAAGATTGAAACATACACATAAAATTGGAGAAAGGTTGCGGTAGACACCTCAGAAAACAGCAACATCAGGCCCACAGGATAAAACATGCATAGCATTTCTAATTTAATGTCAACTATTCAAAACCAGGATTACAAACCCTTTTTCCCTCCTTTCCCTTTCGTACACACTAATACATCAGACTTGGGCCTACCCAAATATCGTTCACCATGGAGTGTTGGGAGCCACACCCAACGACACCCCAGCAGCTCGACTCAAAAGCACTGAACCAACAAGGATAGCAGGAAGGTAGGCACCAGGTGACTAGAGGGTGTAAACCAGGAAAGCCAGGACTAAAGAGCAGTGTCCAGCTTTCCCTGTGTCTCAGTTCAGTGGGCTCTGCGCTCCATCCAAGCTCTCAAAGAACTGCCAATTGACTCAAGCTATCCAGCCTTGTTTCTTATCCATATGAGGCCTGCCGGACACAAAGCACCATGCGGACAAAGCATTTTCCAAAGTGTGCACTAGCCACACACGAGCTAGCCTGCCATTTCACTGAATGTCCATACTGATGTGATGGATGCCCAAGATCAGGAGCAGATGCTGGCCCAGCTACCCTGCGAGCTGGCTACATCCATGTCAGTTCTGTCGCCCACAACACTCCCAATGCATGGGGAGCCTTTACACCCACGAAAAAATTAAGCTACATTTGCAGCTGAGCCACAATTTCCCCAAACATTAAACTGCACTCCAGATGTTAAAATAAACACCACACAAGAGACTTGAACAGACTCTATTAATAGCTGTAAGACAATGTCCTTTAAGGTGTTGGTGAGCAAAAGGCGTTAAATACAATCTCTACAACCTTAAAATAAAACCAAATGTGCCAAATACAACCACAAATGTGGCTTAGCCAAGTACAATCACATTTTACAATATAAATATTTGAGTTTGATGAGACATTTTACTAAAATATGAAATAAAGCTTAAATTATGATGAAAATTGAAGAAAAACAAATATGGAACAACACTTCAAAAATACACATGCAAATTTATTAAAAAATAGTTATGGATGTTAAATCAGTATGTACTTGAGAAAAGTCAGGAAAAGAAAACAACTAGCAAAACTTTTCTAAACAGTTTCAGTCAATTCTGAATTATCAGTTATTAATGGATAGGATAAAGGGTATGCAAATATCTTCCCAAAAAAGCGTAATACAAAACACCTTTGGCTTAATTAGGAAGGTGTTTTAATTCAAACATTAAATATCAACATGTAACCATATTTTCAAACAAATAATAAAGCGACCTATGACTGTTTCTATCAAAACCATTGCTAAACAGCAAGATTCTTAGCACCAGCCTGAAATTTCCTTGCTCTTTCTCCAAACTTTTAAATTCTGGCTCGTGCTGCTCAGGTGACTGTTTATCTGAGGTCTTTTTTGCTAACAAAGATACAAGTTCTCCTTTCTTTGTTAGCCAGGACCTACCAAATCTTCAGGCAAGATGAGTGATCAGCAATCAAGGACACTGCGCTAAAAAGTGCCACGTAAAATGTCAAGAAAGAAGACGTGGATGACAACAAAATAATTCTCCTTCCTAACACTTTTTTAATAAACTGAAAGAATTGAATGAGCCCCAACCAAGGTTTAAAGTAATACAGTTGACTGCAGATATGATACACCCATTAGAATGAGTGCACTGTTATATATGGAATAAGCTACCCAAATACGGAAAACCAACATAAATTAAATACAATAGTCCACTAACTTTTTCTCCAAGTTTCAATTGTAATAATAATACAAAATGACCCAGGTGAAAACAAATTTGATCTTCAAAGAGAACCACTGACACTTAACCCAGTTTCTTCAACTGATATGGAAAAGTGTGGGGGAGGGGAAGTGATTAAATTAACCATAAAATGGAACACTGTGGATACAGTACAGAAAGTTCCTGACAAATGAAATAGTGCTTTGAACAGCTCTGGATTGGGGAACAGATTTACCTACCGACTGTTTGCTGTTTTCATCATCATCTTCTTCATAACCATCTTCATCAACTCCGAGGCGAGAAAAATCATCTTCTCCATAGGCTTCAGATACCAATCCGCCTTTCTCCTCTAAAACAGGAAAAAAGAGAAATGAATGGGGGAAAAAATGTCAGAAAATCCTCCGGTAACTTGAGTGGTCAGACCATCTCTGGAGACAAAAGGGGAAGCTGCATCTCATGTATGTGGCCATAGGTCCAGATTCTACCCTTGGACAGGTCATAATTTAATGGCTGTAACCATTAAAAGAACAAATAAGGAAGGAAACCAAGTATTGAACTCTGTCTCTAATGCTTTCATTCCATCATTCTGCCACTTGAAGCTTTTCCCTTTCTGTACTTTTAAAGCATATCTTTTGATAACGTAGTTCTCTTCCTTCTATCATAGTTACCTGTGAACTATGTCTCACTCATTTCTGTGTGTCCTCCCTTAGGAATATGACATGGAACAGGGGACATGCTAAGGGATTCTCAATCACATCTACTTTTCTATGTTTAAGACAAAAGAAAAACTGAAACAAACAAAAAACTACCTACTACTGGGAAACCACCAGAGAACCTTCTGACGGGAGACTACACAAATCCACAAAATGTGAGAGAAGCTAACCTAGTCCAATGTCCCTCACCTTCCAGATGAAGAAATCAAAGGCCAGAGAAATTAAGCAGCTTGCTCTCTCTATGCTCCTTAAAAAGTCCGTTCCCATTCTTTAACACTGTGATTCTCACTGAGCATCAAAATCACTGATGGAGTTTTAAAAACTCATAAAGCAACGGAATCAGCCGGGAGACTTCAGAGACTTACAAATGCCCAGCTCCTACCCCAGACCTATACAATCAGACTCTTGCAGTGACGACCAGATATACATGTGTTTAAGTTCCAAGTTGGGTCTGGACACACTCCTATTTAAAAGCTATCAATTTAACAAGACACAATCTTTACCAACCTCCATGGATGTTTTACTCATCTGCTTTATCCCATTAAACAATAAGCCCAGAAGGAAGTGGGAGCGAATCAGCAACCTTGGGTCCCTCTCCACGATGCCCACGAAGACGACTTTCAGCCAAGTATCGGCAGAATAATCTTATCAACTGGACAGAGACAGCGCACTCTTACTACAGCGCCTCTAACGCTCTATTCCCCTCAGGACTCCGACAGCGCTCTGGGGCACCGGGACACGTTACTTGGGGCACAAAGACTACCTCTTTCCGCCCCCGTCCCACTAGGGACTAGGACAGCATTCCCGGCAGGACACCCGATTCTCCCCTTCTGGCTCAGGCCTCACCAGCCGCGCTGCCTGCCGCTTCGACTCCGGCCTCGCCGTCAGACTCGGGTTCTGAATCCTCCGCGTAAACTGCCAGAGACGACAGAACATTCTTCTTCCCCGCCATCTTATTCCCACAGTCCCGACGTGGCTCACTCCTAAGACTCAAGAAGACGAATTCGGTGCGGAAAGGCGACTACTTCCCGATCCCAGCAGACCCCGCGCCCGCGCCCGGCCGGGAACCAATCAAAACAGCCGTTTCTGCGCTGGGCCCAGCCCCTCATGCCGCCTATCTCGTACGTCATCACTGCGCGACGGATATACGGTTCTGCGGTTTTTACCTCAAGTTGATCTTCTCTCAACTTGATATGGGGGTGGCGTGTGGGGGCGTCTGCGAGTAGCTCCCGAGCCGACTCGCAGCAGCGGCCCGGCAAGTGCCCTTCGCCCCCGGGTGGCCCTCGCCCGCCCTGATATCTTGGAGTGAGGGGAGGGAGGTCTGGGCTGGAGAAGGGAGAAAAGAGCGGATTAGGGCTCAGAGGAGGCAGAGAGACAGCTTTTTTTCTGGAGAGTGGGAGGAAGGGGTCGGGATTAGAAGGTCGTCATGGCTGCGCTTATGGAAAAAGGAGCAGATAGTGGATCTTAGGAAAACTGCACGTTTTCCAAACTATTCCTAAGACATTTGTGTTTCTTCTAGCTGTGTGCTATAGCGTGGCCTGGCACGGTTCAACTTTAAAATTTTTCCTGAGCGTGGACGTAGCGATGTTAATTACATACCCAGGAACGGATTGCCCAAGGCGATTCACCCGCAGCTATATCACTTGAGTGTAATATAGCAAATTTATAGTCATAGGGAAAAATGGCCGTCGTTTTAAAAGCAGGACGGAAGGTTCTCCTGGCAACCTTATGATCGTCACCTTTGCCTTAACCTTTGGCCACTGGCTCTCGCCAAGATGACCACCCACCTTGCCTCCTTTCCTTCTGACCCTGAGTGTCGAGTCCGGAGCACGTTGAAGAAGGTGTTTGGATTTGACTCGTTTAAGACACCTTTACAGGAGAGTGCCACCATGGCTGTAGTGACAGGTAACATTACCAAGCTACTTGCTTTTAAATTTGTGCTGGCAATACTGTAGCTCCTCCTGACTCTTCTTGCCTCCCCACCCTTGGTCCATAAGTGGGTTTGGAAATCGTGTAGCCTTGTCAACCAAGGTTTGAAGTTTTAATGGCAGGACCACCCAGGTTGTCTGTTCTTACATTTTATAGCCAGAGCTACAGATCGTCTTTGAAAACAGTTCCTACATTCCCATTGTTACTCATTTGCGTGTGGTAGTGGGAGTGGCCAGAATAGCCCAAACCAGTCACTGACTTTCTAGATTGTTCCCTTGTTGAAGATTGAATGGCCTGGGTCCCAGATGGGGAAGGGAGGAGTGATAATATTAAAAACCTGAGGTAGATAACAAACGGAAGTTGTCAATAGGGGAGCAGTGGTGTAACATTAGTGATACATTTATAAATGAAAGACCTCAAAGTTATGTTGCCTTCACGCCCACACAGATGCTTTCAGCTCTGTTTCCTTTACTCATCCATATCTCAGAAGACTCAGATTTTCTTACCCCTCTCCTTGCCATCGCCAGAGATGGTCATGTATTTAAGTGTTTGCACCTCTCCAAATCTCCCAGAAGTCCTCCCTTTTTCGCGGAAAGGACAGGAAGGGAGTCAGCATCATACTGAGATACCCTCCCGTGTGCCAGATGCTCTGCAAGGTGCTTTTCCTGTATTCTCATTTTAATTCTCAACCACCTTGGTGTAGGAAAAGGATAAAAGGCAGGTAGCTTTGAGATGTTGCCACCTTGTGTTTTTGCAGGTTGCAAGGATGTTTTTGTGTGCATGCCCACAGGGGCCGGAAAATCCCTCTGCTATCAGCTCCCTGCCCTGTTGGCCAAAGGCATCACCATTGTCATCTCTCCTCTCATTGCCCTGATCCAGGTGAGGCCCAGGGGAACAAAGATGAGAGCCAAAAAACCGTGGGGGAAGGGTTTTTTTTTTAATAGCCAGAAATTTCACTTCTCCTTAATTTGGTCTCTTGCCTCTTATTTTCTCTGATTTGCCTATCTCTTTCTATATTGGGTTTCTGAATTGCCACAATGTGGGGTTCTCCCGCGTACGTATCACTCTGGTATGTGTTGAATGAGTCTTTTGTGTTTTGATAGCCTGAGGTGCCTCCCCCTCTTTTGTTAGTTTTTGTCCAGAGGAGTCTGGATCTGTATCTGTATGCACATACACTCTCACATTTACATAATGTGCCCTCGTGACATAGGGGACAGAAGTTGGGGCTAGATAGCTAAATTCATAGGGGGAATCCCTGGTGTCCTGTTTTATTCTGGCAAGGGCACAGGTGTGTAAGACAAAAAAAGAGGAGAAGCTGGCTGGGGCCTTGTTAACATCTGCTCTGCACTTCTGGCCTGTGTTTAAGGCCCGCAGATGGACGGATGGAGACAGGGTTGGGGAAGGGAGGTATTCTAGTTTGCTAATGCTGCTGGATTGCAAAACACCAGAAATGGATCGGCTTTTATAAAAGGGATTTGTTTGGTTACAAAGTTACAGTCTTAAGGCCATAAGTGTCCAAGGTAACACATCAACAATTGGGTGCCTTCACTGGAGGATGGCCACTGGTGTCCGGAAGACCTCTGTTAGCTGGGAAGGCACGTGGCTGGCATCTGCTCCAAAGTTCTGGTTTCTTAATGGCTTTCTCCCAGGACGTTCCTCTCTAGGCTTCAGCTTTTCTCCAAAATGTCACTCTCAGTTGCTTTTGGGGCGTTTGTCCTCTCCTAGCTTCTCTGGAGCAAAAGTCTGCTTTCAACGGCTGTCTCCAAAATGTCTCTGTAAGCTGCAGCTCCTCTCTCAGCTCTGCGCATTCTTCAAAGTGTCCCTCTTGGCTGTAGCTTCTCTTCAAAATGTCATTCTCAGTTGCACTGAGTTCCTTCTGTTTGTCAGCTCATTTATGTGGCTCCGGTGATTTAATTTAGACCCACCCTAAATGGGTGGGGTAACACCTCCATGGAAATTATCCAATCAGAGTCATCACCCACATTTGGGTGGGGCACATCTCCATGGAAACACTCAAAGGATTCCAATCTAATCAGCACTAAAATGTCTGCCCCACAAGATTGCATCAAAGAATATGGCTTTTTTGGGGGGACATAATGCATTCAAACCCGTGCAGGAGGCCATGGGGTTAAGTGCTGTCCACCATGTAGAAACGGAGAGGGACAGGACAACAATGACAGTAATGATAATTAGTGTTCACTGAGTCTTAGGCTTCCTGCCACGTGCTTTACATACATGATTCCGTTTGATTCTTAGAAAAATCCTATTAAGTAGTTAGTATTTTTATCTTCAGTGAAAAAAACAAAAGAGTGTGAGAGAGAGAAAACCAAGTCTCAAGAGGTTATAAACCAGCCAAAGAGCATGTGGCAATTAAGTAAGCCAGGAGGACATCCAGGTCCTGCCAACTCCAGATCCTGTCCTCTCGACTACTTCACGTTCTGTGCTCCTTTTACGCGAAGAGAAGACATATTGGAGGGTGGGAGGGGGGTCTTTTATGACTGGGAGGTACCCCAGGGAGCCCCAGTGACTTCTACCACAGAGTCCTGAGGGCCAGTTATACTTTCCTCTGTGGCTTCTTCTGCCCTCAGGACCAAGTGGACCACTTGCTGGCCCTGAAGGTACAAGTGAGCTCTCTGAACTCGAAGCTCTCGGCACAGGAGAAGAAGGAGCTGCTCTCTGACCTGGAGCGAGAAAAGCCCCAGACCAAACTTTTGTATATCACCCCAGAGATGGCAGCTTCAGCCTCCTTCCAGCCCACCCTGAACTCCCTGGTCTCCCGCCACCTTCTCTCCTGTTTGGTGGTGGATGAAGCTCATTGTGTTTCCCAGTGGGGGCACGACTTCCGTCCTGACTACTTGCGTCTGGGTGCCCTACGCGCCCGCCTGTCCCATGCCCCATGCGTGGCTCTGACCGCCACAGCCACCCCGCAGGTCCAGGAGGATGTGTTTGCTGCCTTGCACCTGAAGCAACCAGTTGCCACCTTTAAGACTCCTTGCTTCCGGGCCAACCTCTTCTATGATGTGCAATTCAAGGAACTGCTTTCTGATCCCTATGGGAATCTGAGGGACTTCTGCCTTAAGGCTCTTGGACAGAAGGCTGATAAAGAGGTGAGGGCCGCGAGATTGGGGAGCCAAGATGCATCTAGTGCTAAAGATGGAGATTGGTTTTCTAAGAGGTTTTCTTTTTCTAGCTTCCTTGACCAGGACTAGCTGTAGCTTTTTTAAACCTACACAAAGAGAGTTGTCCCCTTTGCTTTCTGCTATTGTTCTCCTTCTTGGGGTCTCCTTGTCCTGGATCCTGCTGTGGAAGACAAGCAGCTGGCCCCTGTTTGTGTGGCCTTTGCAGATCTACAAAAGGGTTTGAGGAGAAGAGGCAGAGGAGTTAAGTAGATAGGTTTTGAGCTGCTTTGTTAGAAAGTGGCTGAATCCTGCTAGGTGTCCTGCCTCAGGGGAGACAGATTAACTAGGGAAGAGTGCACATTACTTTGAAAGCAGATTGCGCTATAATGGGCTAATCTTTCTGTTCTTCCCAGTGCTTACTTTCTCCCTGTGTCTCTCCATTCAGTTGTTCTCAGGCTGCGGCATTGTGTACTGCAGAACCCGAGAGGCTTGTGAGCAGCTGGCGATAGAGCTCAGTTACAGGGGTGTGAATGCCAAGCCTTACCATGCAGGTAAGGGCTGCCCAGGCCACGTGCTGTTTTCATTCTCAGAGTTCTCTTAGTGAATCTTTTCTTCCTTAAGGACCCTGGGTCATCAGGTGGTCCGTTATCTTTTTCTGGATTCCTGGAAAAGCAGAACTAAAGCATTTCACTGAAAGACATTAAAAGACACTATTGTACCTCCTGAATTCTTATTCTCATCTTGTGCCCACTCCAGCAACAGGTGATGAGTTTTTATAACCCCAGGTATTGTATTGTAGAATTTGGAGACCAATGGACCTGGGTTTGACTTTAGCCTCTACTCTTTACTAGTGGTGTGAACTTGAGCAAATTGCTTAAACTTCCTGAACCTTAATTACCTCTTCTATAAATTGGGGATAGTCTTTACCTTCTGTCCTAGTGTGCTAATTCTGCTGGAATGCAAAACACCAGAGATGGATTGGTTTTTATAAAAGGGGGTTTATTTGGTTATACAGTTACAGTCTTAAGGCCATGAAGTGTCCAAGATAACACATCAGCAATTGGGTACCTTCACTGGAGGATGGCTAATGGTGTCCAGAAAACCTTTGTTAGCTGGGAAGGCTCATGGCTGGCGTCTGCTCCAAAATTCTGGTTTCAAAATGGCTTTCTCCCAGGACCTTCCTCTCTAGGCTGCAGTTCCTCAAAAATGTCACTCTTAGTTGCACTTCGGGTGTTTGTCCTCTCTTAGCTTCTCCGGAGCAAGAGTTTCTTTCAATGGCCGTCTTCAAACTGTCTCTCCTCTGCAGCTCCTGTGCTTTCTTCAAAGTGTCCCGCTTGGCTGTAGCTCCTCTTCAAAATGTCACTTACAGCTGCACTGAGTTCCTTCTGTTTGTCAGCTCATTTATATGGCTTCAGTGATTTAATTTAGACCCACCCTAAATGGGTGGGGTAACACCTCCATGGAAATTATCCAATCAGAGTCATCACCCACAGTTGGGTGGGGCACAGTTCCATGGAAACAACCTAATCCAAACATTCCAACTTAATCCCCACTAACATGTCTGCCCTCCACAAGATTGCATCAAAGAACATGGCTTTTTCTGGGGGACATAATATATACAAACCAGTACACCTTCTTAGGTTGGGGGGATGGTGATGATGTGGATATTTGGCTAGCATTCATTGAGTGCTCTGTACTATTTTGGGCTAGGGTCTTTATGTGTATTAGCTGAGGCTCACTGAGGTTAGGTGCCTTTCTCAAGGTCACACAGCTGGTAACTGGTAAATTCGGGGTATGTGTAAAGTGCTCAGCACAGTGTCAGATCCATGGTAGATCCCTAAGAAATGTGAGTTCCCTTACTGTCCTCCTTTACAGGTCTGAAGGCTTCTGAAAGAACGCTGGTGCAGAATGAGTGGATGGAGGAGAAGGTCCCTGTAATTGTTGCAACAATTAGTTTCGGGATGGGAGTGGATAAAGCCAATGTCAGGTGAGCTGTGGCTCCTTGCATTACCTTCCTGGTTGGGGCCTGGCCTAGGGTAGGCTGCTTAGTGCTATGCTCAAGGGATCAGGTCTGGGCGCTCCTTCTATGGTCAGAGGGGAAAGAAGATCAGGACTTGAATTCTTAGTATCCTGCCTGGTCACTGCTCTCAG
The DNA here is from genome assembly GCF_015220235.1 of Choloepus didactylus. Taxonomy (NCBI): domain Eukaryota; kingdom Metazoa; phylum Chordata; class Mammalia; order Pilosa; family Megalonychidae; genus Choloepus; species Choloepus didactylus. The sequence continues at coordinate 70,028,809 of NC_051324.1, read as the reverse complement.
GTGACTGCACACCAGCGTGGTTCTGCTGCTCCCCTGGGAAAGGGGGCAGCGTGCAGATCATTGGCTAATCCATGAACACAGCCTATGCACTCACATCTTCTCAGCAGGTGGCACCCTGTTGGGTGGCTGGAATAGGTGACTGTTTTGAAATGCTCCCTGTGGGATGTCAAAAGCCAAGGTCTTATTATCTCCATTCCTTGTTACTGTTCACTGACATTCCAGGCTCCTAGCCCCACACCAGCAACTGTTGGGAAATCTTTTGCCTTCAGCCACAGGCCTGACTTTTGGGAGATATATTGGGGTGCAGCCTGAAGCTCTTTGCTCAGCTAGCACCAGTGATAATGCCTTTTGTGATTTATGGAAAGGTTCAGCATACAACAGCTTGTTGAGCCTCATAGTGATTCTGAGTTAGCTAGTGTAGGAATTATTCAGCATACTCCATTGGCAAGACAATGACTTTGGAATCGGTTTGAACTCTGGGTCTGCTAGAGTTTTGTTAGGAGCCAACTTGGAAGTCAAATACCCTAGGCTCAAATCCTGGCTCTGCTGTCCCTGAGTTGTTTGACCTTGTGCAAATTTACCTGTCTGAATCTCAAGTTCATCGTCTGTAAAATGGTGCCACCTCTCATGGTGGAGGTTGTAATGATTAAGTGAGATGAAAATATAAACTGGCTCGTACTAGGTGCTTAATGTTATCCCTTTCCTTCTTCAGAGAGGCTGGAGGACTTATTAAATTGCACAGCTCATAAGTGGCAGGAACTAATCTTTTTCTTTAAGTCCTATATTTTTTCCACTGGGTCTCTGGCTGTGAGGTTTTGGGGATCCCCCATGCATGCTGAAATTGCCCCCTTAACTCCTGCTGTGGCCTCTAAGCTGGGCTGGTGGGCCTCAGGTATCCATGCTGGCCCCAAGAAGCTCTCTTGCCTCCCTTCCTGGCTTCTTGCTCCTTGCTCCTGGTCACCGTGGAGGAGGCCCGGCTGAGCTGAATTAGAATCACTCCCATTAGCTCTTCTGCCATAACACATGCTGCTTGTCCCTTTGGGTCCTGTAGGTTTGTCGCCCACTGGAATATTGCCAAGTCTATGGCTGGGTACTACCAGGAGTCTGGCCGGGCCGGCAGGGATGGGGAGCCTTCTTGGTGCCGTCTCTATTACTCCAGGAATGACCGGGACCAAGTCAGCTTCCTGATCAGGAAGGAAATAGCAAAACTCCAGGTAAGCCCTGGGCAGTAGGCGCTCTTTCTGACTGAACCCACCACTCCTAATTTCACTCAGTTTATTTCTGAACTCAGATGGAGCTTCTGTAAATTAGAGAGTGTTCCTGGGCCTGGAAGGTATAGCAAGGGTGTTTCTTTGTGTTAAGGGAGGTGAGGGTTAAGGTGTGTTGTGCTAGGCAGTTTGTAACGAGCCAGGTGAGACTTTTTTCTTTGTAAGTATTTAATATGTAGTCAAAATCAATCCTGCCTTGTTTTAATTAGCATCCTTATGTAAGCATTTACCTATATTGTTATGTGTTTTCTGTATTTAATCATTTTTTTTTTTTGCTGGTCATATATTCCTTATAAAGAGATGAGAAGTGGCCCAAATAGATAAGGGCATTTGGTTTATGATAAGTAGCATTATAAATCAATGGAAAAAGGATGAACTATTGAGTAATTAGTGCTGGAAAAAGATAAAATTAGATTCCTACCTCATAACATACACAAATAAATTACATATGGATTAAAGATCCAATCATGAAAATCGTAAGGTTAGGGAGAAAAATATTTTATGACCTTGAGGAAGGAAAGAGTATGTCAGGATTTTTAAGGCAGAAGTCATAGACGAAGACAAGACCTTTGACCAAATTAAAACTAAATATCTCATAGGAGAGGTACCATAAACAAAGTGAAAAAATGAACCACAATTGGGGAAGATAATAGCAACACATATCATCAACTGAATATGTAGAGAAGGCCAGAAATAAAAAAGGAAAAGGCAAATGACGGAATAGCAGAAACTGAACAGGCATTTCACAGAAGAGAAAACCAGAACACCTAAAGAAATGTATGAAGAGATCTCAGCCTCACAGAGGGACCAGAGAAATGCAGATTAAACAATAAACTCTCATTTTTACATCCATATGATTGGCAAACATGTAAAAAAGCCTTTATGTTCCCTGTTGGTGAGGGTGTGGAGAAAAAGTAACTTGTACAGTGTTGTCAGGAATATAAACTAGCATAAACTGCTTTAGAGAGAAATGAGGTGATCCCTATAAAGTGGAGGATACTAGTGCTCTGTGACTCAGTGGTTCCAGTTCTAGGTAGACAAGTTGTCATGTGTACAAGGCAGCAACATCCAAGCATGTTTACTGTGATGCCATCATAGTGAAATCTGACTTTTCCTGTTGGATAATGGATAAATAAACGTGGTTTAGTCATACATACAGTGGAATATTCTAGAGCAGTTAAAAATGAACACACTAACTCTGAGAATTGAATCTGAGAGCATAGGTTATCAGGGAAAAGCTTATTGTAAAGCTTCCTAGATTGTAAGCTCTTACAGCAGTCACATCTATTCCTGAGTCGTATTGGTTATCTCTAAGTTCTGAGATGCTGAGCTCTTTATGTATAATCTGGTCAGTCTCTGGAACTTTATCTGTGTGACACCTGAGACTCAGAGCTAGAGTTCAGCAGCTATGAATGTCGATATTACCTCATACAGCAAGTGTTAAAAAAAAGCTGAAAAAGAGTTCAGACTACAGTTGGAGATGTGAACGAAGTGTATCTGGTTAGGACTAAGGCAAATCACACCAAAGGGTAAAGGATGATATTGACTGTGTTTTAAAACTTCAGCTTCCGTGTGAGACCAAGGGAAGAGATGTTTATTTGGTGCAGGATCTATATTTTCTTTGGCACACTAAATAATTTAACTGGTACGGTCAGTTTATTCAGCTACTATAATTACATGGAACTTCTAAGAGGAAGTGAGGTCTGGTAGGTTTGTACAGGTTGGTGTGAAATCCCAATACATCTCAAAGTAATTTGGGCAGAGAATAAAAATGTATTTGCAACTCTCCTCCCCCCGAGGAACTGGAGAAAAATGCAGAAATATTAAACTTCCCGAGTTAGGGAATCACTGATATTCTCACAAGCATTGCGGACTACTAGTTTAGTAGGCTGACCCCTTATGAAGCTCGTTACTACAAAGGAGAGGCTAAGCCTACTAATAATTGTGCCTAAGAGTCTCCCCCACAGAACCTCTTTGTTGCTTAGATGTGGCCTCTTTCTCTTTCTCTAAGCCCACTCGGCAGGTGAACTCACTGCCTTACCCCTGTACTTGGGACATGACTCCCAGGGGTTTAAATCTCCCTGGCAATGCAGAACATGACTCCTGGGGATGAACCTGGACTTGGCATTGTGGGATTGGGAAAATCTGGACCAAAAGGGGGAAGCGAAATGAAACAAAATAATGTTTCAGTGGCTGACAGATCTCAAATTGAGTCTAGAGGACACTCTGGAGGGCTTTCCTATGTGCTATACAGATACCACATTTTAGGTTTTCGTGTATTGGAATAGTTAGAAGGAAATACCTGAAACTGTCGAACTGTAACCCAGTAACCTTGGTTCTTTTTTTTTTTTTTTTTTTTAATTAAATTCAGTTTTATTGAAATACATTCACATACCATACAATCATCCATGATATACAATCCACTGTCCACAGTATGATAACATAGTTATGCGTTCATCACCACAATCTATCTCTGAACATTTTCCTTACATCAGAAAGAACCACAACAAGAATAAAAAATAAAAGTGAAAAAAAAACACCCAAATCATCCCCCCATCCCACCCCATTTGTCCTTTAGTTTTTGTCCCCATTCCTCCACTCATCCATACACTAGATAAAGGGGGTGTGATCCACAAGGTCTTCACAATCACACTGTCACCCCTTGTACTCTACATTATTATATAATTGTCTTCAGGAGTCCAGACTGCTGGGTTGGAGTTTGGTAGTTTCAGGTATTTACTTCTAGCTATTCCAATACATTAAAGCCTAAGAGGTGTTATCTATATAGTGCATAAGAATGTCCACCAGAGTGACCTCTCGACTCCATTTGGAATCTCTCAGCCACTGAAACTATTTCGTCTCATTTTGCATCCCCCTTTTGGTCAAGAAGATACTCTCAGTCCCACGATGCCGGGTCCACATTCATCCCCGGGAGTCATAATCTGCGTTGCCAGGGAGATTTACACCCCTGGGAGTCAGGTCCCACGTATAACCTTGGTTCTTGAAGATGGTTTTATGACTATGTAATGCACATAGTATGATGGTGTGATTGTGAAAACCTTGTGGATCACACTCCCTTTATCCAGGGTATGGAGGGATGAGTAGAAAAATAGGGGCAAAAACTAAATGAAAAATAGGGTGGGATGGGGCGGATGAAATTATTTGGGTGTTCTTTTTTACTTTTATTTTTTATGCTTATTTGCATTCTTTTTGGAGTAATGAAAATGTCCAAAACTTGATTAGGGTGATGAATGCCCAACTGTATGATGGAACTGTGAACAATTGATTATACGTCATGGATGAATGTATGGTATGTGAATATATCTCAGTAAAACTGAACTAAAAAAAAAAAAAAAGAAGCACCCAAGAATAGTCAGGAAAAGTATAAAAAAGAATGGTGAAGGGGGACTTGTTTAACCCCGTGTCAGAGCATCCTATGATGCCACTGTTATCAAAACCATATAATGCAGTAATAATCAATGGAACAGCAAGAGCATTTAGAGGTAAGTCCCAGAATGTGTAAGAATTTAATATTAGATGAACCTGATCAATTTAATGAGAAAAGGATGGATTTTCTAATATATGATGCTGACACACAGGCTATCCTTCTGGAATAAAATAAAAGTGGTACCTCATTAAATACCTTATATAAAAACAAATTCCAGACAATATTAAGGACTTCCCATGTAAAAAAATTAAGAAAAAATATTTTGCATGAAAATTTAGTGCAGTGTACAATTTAGGGCAAGGAGATATTTTGTGTAATGAAAATTGGAAACCAAGAAAGCTATCTTTAAAAAAAGTTTGAATATATAAAATTTTTTTTAATTCTATAAATCCTGAATCCAAGAAAAAACTTGTTTGGCAAAATATTATATAAACAAAATCAGTAGATAAACATTTATAATATAGAAAGCACGGAGTTAAAATAGTAATAAATAGAGCTTTTACCAATTGACAAGAAAAAACAAAGGATTTAAAAACAAAGCATATACAAAGCAAGTCCCCAGTAAATGTCATCCAGTGTCACATCTAAAGATGCTCAAATTGACTAGTAATCAAACACAAATTAAATGACTTGACAAAGAGGTAAAAGAGCTTGACACCTCTCGCTAGTGGAGATGTGCAGGAAAGACTGCTCACACACTTTGCCAAGAGAAAAAAGGAAGTGTTACAGTCTTATTTTGGGACACAATCTAGCAACATCTATTAAACTTTAGAACACAGCCATCCTTGGGCTCAACAATTCTATTTCTGGGAACCAGTCCCGTGAAATAAAAGTGCTCGTGCAGAAGCTCATAGAATTGTTCGGGATGACAGAAAATGGGGAACAAGTTAAATGTCCACTGATGAGGCCTGAAAAATTACAACATATGGTCACCATGGGGTAATAGGCATAGTTGAGAGCCAAAAAAGGCACAAATTTTGCTTTTATTTTTTAAAATAATCTTATTATTTGACATTATAGGTTTGTTTGTTCTGTATCTGCTCTATTGAAATGTAAGCTCTGTAAGCTCCTGTTGTGTCTTTGATGCATACATCAGTGGCGGGGACATAGTAAGTGCTTACGAAATGTTTGTTGAGTGAGTGAGTAAATGAAAGAATAGGGAGAGAAGGAGAATGCAAGTGGGGATTGGGAGTGCAGGGGCCCTGCATGGCTCAAGACTGGTAGCTTGCCATTTACTAAGGGGGCGTGATTCTTTTATCTGAAATTCAAGTTAGACGAGGAAAAGAGTTTGGTTAGATTGGATATGAGTATTTATTTAAAACATGCTAACACAATGAATTATAAGAATCTCCACTGGGCTCATCATTTAGACATTTCAGATCATTTGAGATAAAGAAAAGACCCAGAAACCTTCCAGACAGAAAATACAGGTGATAGATGAAGCATTTGGAATCAGGAGACCATCATTTTCTCCATTGAAATACCAGAAATGAGACAACAATGAAGCAGTGCCTTCAAATTCTGACAGAACACAATATCCAATACAGAATTTTCTACCCAGCCAACCAGTTAAATGTGAAGGTAGGGTAAAGGCATTTCCAGACACAAGGTTTCAAAAAAATTTGTGTATTTCTCAGGAGCTAATAACGGATGTTCACCATAAAGAGGCAGTAAACTGGGAAGGAGGAAGATGGAGACCTGACACAGGAGTGAGGCAAAGAGAATGTTCCACAACAATGTCAATTTTGAAGTATAGTCCCCAGGCAGATGCTGCATACCAGGTCTAGAGAACAGCAGCCCAGAATGAAACAAGGGACAGAGGCTCCAGGAAGTTTTCAAAATCAAAAGTGAAACCTGACATCTTTGGTCCCTGTTGAGAAGGATTTTTCATTATGTCAGAGTGTTTGGGTTGAATTCGTGATATACTGACATCTAAAAAAAACAAAAACATGAGCAGCTGTTAGTTTCAAGGGAAACAAAAAGCTGTACAAGAAAGGAAGTATAACCACAGGAAATGTGAGAATGTAATATGGTTTAGCTCTGTACAATTTTGACATAATCATAAGGAAAAATACTGCTTTGATAAGAAAGTGTGTTATAAATATATTGGGAGGATAGGGGTGGAAGAAGTTTGCATATTTGCATGTTACGGATTAGGGATGATTAAAGAGCTGAATTTTCAGCTTCTGAAGTAGAAAGACATTGCATAATGTCTCAGATATGAGTGTCTTTATGTTTACTTTTTTTTTTTCAATTTCATATTTTTAAAGAAAAATTTGGCAAATAGACATGTAAAAAAGGCAAATAATGCATAATCCCATCTCACAAGGAATCACATTTAGGAATTAACATTTTAGTGTATATACTTCATATATGCGTAGGTGTGTTTATACTTAAATACACATACTTGTGCATCTATTATTTTTGAAAATTTGATCAAATTATGTGGTGGTTTCCAAATGACAGTCCATGGGCTTTTTGCATGAGAATCACCTGAGAAGCTTTTTGAAAATACAAACTCCCAAGAGCTCCAGTCCTTTAATGTTTTTCTCCCTCATGTTTTGCAGCTATAAGGTAGTCTGGCTAAGTAAGACTTTTACTAAGTGGCCACTTCTTGTCTCCAGGAAAAGAGAGGGAACAAAGCATCTGATAAAGCTGCCATGTTGGCCTTTGATGCCCTGGTGACCTTCTGTGAAGAACTGGGGTAAGTGATGGATTTCGTTTGTGGAGCAGGGCAGAGTGTAGTGAGAGTGTCTCCTCTCCCGGCACTGCAAGCTCTTCAGCCAGCTAACAGAAGGCAACTCTGGGGCCACCAAGGGTCTCCCGCCTGCCAAAAGCCGTTGGGTGGGGCGTTTCCTGTCAAGCAGTGTGGAAGTCGGTACCTTTGCGCTTGTCTTTGGGAGGGTTTGTTCAGTATTTTGAGCGGTCATTCAGTCCACCCAGTCTGCTGCTTTGTGGAGTGGTGGTCCTGGGTAATGGAGCCGGTTCTGGGCCAGCAACATTGTGGTCATCTCATGCCACTGAGTAGGGACCTCCAGCTTCGTGCGAGGAGCGTCACCCTTTCGTCCAAAACCCAGGCAGGAGCGTGTGAACAGCCGATCTCCCGGGGGCGGGGAGCGGGTGAGTAATGTGCTTTGAAATCAACTTTTCGTTTCTAAGGACACCGATCCACCCACTTGGAACCCACTTATTTTATTTGCATCTGCCGGGCAGTGGGGGCATGGAGAGAGCCTGCCAGCTGCTCACTGAGTGTGTGGCAAGGTGGGTTCTGGGTGTGCGTGAGTGCACAGTGTGAGGGACGTTGCATTCTAGGAGGATTCTTCACCATCTGGGAACACCTTGCGTTTGTACAGCACTTTGGTCTGAAGAGCTCTCCATTTCATTTGACATCATTGGTCCTTTTAACAACCCTGTGAGGTAGATGAGGCAGGAATTATTGCTTCACATTTAGGGATGGACACACTAAGGTCAGAGAGGTCAAGGTTACAAAGCTGTCAGTAGACAGAGATGCCAGTAAACCCAGGTCTCCTGACTTTCAGTGAAGTGCTCGTTTTCACATACCTATGCCATCTTGGTTTTTGTACACCTAGGTTCTCAGTGCATGGTGCTGGTTAGATACCTGGTCCTGGCATCTAGCAGATGTTTTGGGCTCTCCTCCTGAAACCAGAGAGGCGCTCATTTGGGACGTATGTTTGATTCCCAACCCCTGCTCTCCACCCAGTACCATCGCGCATCGTCTCCAATAACTTGGTGGCTCCTGGACTGAAGCTATTTCCTTCTCCAAACGGCCGTCTCTAATTTGGCCTCTGTGGCAGGACCACGCCCAGCAGAGGCGGCAGTGCCAGGACCACCCTTGCTCACAGCCATTGCAACCAGAAACCCTTTTTAAGCACTGAAACTGGGAGTTGCTAAATTGAGCCTTCTTAGGCTCCTTGAGCAAAGCTTTCAGGAATGAAAGGGCCAAGTGTTCTGCTAATTGTTAAAGTCTCCACTGCTGGAAATAACCCTGGCTGGGTTCTTGTCTGGAGGTGAGTCTGAGGCTCTGTGGGTCCCTCTGCGGGGTGAGCTCCGCCATATCCCCAAAGGTTGCCCTCCAGGGGGCCCCTCCCTATTTCCCTCCTGTCTCATACCTGGCAGCTGGGGCTTTTCAGTGTGTCAGTGGGTCCGGGAAGTCCATGGGACAGCCTCCCCCTGCCCTGTGTGCAGCCTCATAACCTCTTATCTTGTTTGCTGCATGTGAGGAGGGTTCTAGATTCCAGGACTCCCAGGCCCAGGAATGGAATAAACACCACTGGTTTGGCTATATTTGAAACTGCTCTTTGAGTGAAATGTTTCTTTCTTGCATAAATGGTGTGTAGTGTGAAGAAAAAGACCCTTCGCCACCTGATATTTGCTGCTTTCCTAAAAATATTTCTGGTGTGAGGTTGTGGTGGATGCAGCGGATCCCACAGGCACTCCCTTGGGGGTGGGCACCTGGCATCGAGAGGCAGTACTGTGGGTTCGGCAGAGGTGGGTGCATACCTACAAAGGCAGTCGTTGTAGGGTCTGAGGCCCATGGGGGTGGTGGGATCCTGTGAGTGACACCTGGGCTTCTGGGACCACCAGGAAAGGGACTTGGGTCATCTGAGTGAGGCCAGAGCGGGTAGCTGGTGGTTTTCCTTTCTTCTCTGCATGCAGCTACTTTCTCTGAGCTGCAGCTTTGGAAAAGCAGCACTGCTTATTCATGACAGGGCTTTGTACCTTTTAGGGTCACAGGGACCAGTAATTAGGTTGGAAGCAGCCTCCGGCCTGGAGGTCTCGGCACTTTGTCTGAAATGGAAAAACACCTTGATTTTTAGGCTTGGATTGAATTGAGCTCTGCTGTCTCAGCATCCTTCTGCTTATCCATTTGTTGGCTCATTTGTTCATTCATTTATTCAACCCACCAATATGGAAGAATGCCAGTTCTGTGCCAGGCACTGTGCTTTGGACCTTGAGGATACAGTAGTTCACAGAAAGAGACCCATCCTGGGCTTTTATGGTGCTTGGGTGAGTGGGGAAGACAGCACTTACCAGATGATCACATACAACAATGTGTAATTCCAGCCTCTTACGAGGGCTTTGAAGAAAAGGTAAGTGGTGTTTTGGGAATGTATGACAGGTGGCCCTACCCCAATCTAGAGGGTCAGGGAAGATTTACCTGGGGAAATCAAGTAAAGACCAAGATCCAGAAGGAAAAGTTGGCATTAATTTGGCCAAGGAGTAAGGTGTGGCCTAAGGCAGAACACCCCAGTTACAGGAATAGCATGTGTGAGGGCCCTGTGGTAGGAGAGTAGCCGGCATAGCCAAGAACCAAGAGGAGTGCTGAGAACCCAGGGGAGAACTGGTGTGGCTGGAGGGACCAGCAGGGGCTTGCAGGCCCAGGTAAGACTTTGCTTGGGAGGGTTGCTCCAGTGGCTACATCTGGATAGAAAATGAGCTCTCACAAGTTAGCATATTTAAAAAGGAAACTTTACTTCATTTGGTAGCTTCAGGTCCTTTCTCTGCCAAGCCTTGGAAGGTTGCCAGCTGAGCCTGTGGGGACTTTGTTGGCCATGGCTCCTCTCACCTGAGGCAGTTGAAAGTCCCTCCATGTGCTTTCAGGTTTCCGATGGCAGCAGGAGGAAGGGAGGGCAGAATCAGTCTCAGACTGCCCGCCCCTTCTTCTGGCCAGTCTGGCCAACCCCTAAGCCAGACTGGACAGGAAGAGAAGAAAGCAGAGCTTGGTCCCTGAACTGCACTGCCGGAATGGGCACACAGGTCAGCCTGCTGCCGCCGCTGCCTTCCCAGTCTCCCGCAAGTCAGTTCAGTCCTCTTCACACTCGCTGACCTTCTCCGGCGGAGAGAGTAGACCAAACACAATAGCAAACATGACCAGGAAGAGGACCATGATGATGAATAAGCTGATCACTGCCAGTCCCCCCTGGTCCCAGGGGTTCTCCCAAAACTCATTATTCCAGGTTAGATTCCCTTTTGTTCTCACTTTGTCCATGTGAACCTGGAAGAGAGCAGACAGAGGCCCTGAGTGCCAGGAGTTTGCCAAGGCCCTATCCCAGGCACTCCTCACCACTCCCCCGCTTCGGCCTCTGTGACAGTCCCAATGGATGGTTTGCCCACCTGTGCAACTAGTGGACACTGAAGGGATGGCGAGTCTTTGGGCTTATGCCTCCAACAAGCAACAAATGGAGAAACAGGACCAAGAGCTGGCACCAAGAGAGGCTGCCTCTGGGTTCTCCAGTCCTCCTTTCCCGGAGAGCCTGATATGAGCAAGAGGTTAAGGACTGTCTACCCTATCCCTGAGACCTATTCAGCCAGACACTAAAAAGCACCACCATGGATCCTCTGTTTTTCCAGCCCCAGTTGCCAAACATTTCAGAGGCATTTTGAGAAATCAGAACAGGAGCCAAAGAGGGGACTGACTCAAGCTGAGGCCCTGAAAGCGCTGAAAACCGAGGAATTAACTCATCTTGAAATGGAATTAATATTAGCAGCTGCAAGCCTATAGCCGGTTGAAGGGAGTACAGGTAGAGAAGGAAGGGGTCATTACCTGGTTCTGCTGTTAACACTCCTCAGTCCTAAGAGAGGACAAGTCAGGGTAATCCCTCAGGCCCCACACTATGGGGGGCCCGAGCTGAAGAGGCCACCGGCTAACCAGAGCTTCACCCTGATTCAAAGAAGCAAGTGGTGAGAGGAAAAGGTGTTAGCATTGCCAAGTGGTCCCGAAAAGATCTTGTTGCTATCACCAAAGCCAAACAAAGGTGGGCTATGGCCTGTTGCCTGGCAACCACAGTTCCTTTTTTGCCTTCACACTTTATCCTGCCCTTTTGTGATGTCATTTTGGGGGCTTCTCAGGGTACTGTGCTAAGGAGTCCTCATTGAGAGAAAGAGAACTTGTGTGGGGGCAGGGAAGAGACTGCATTGGTGGGGAGGGGGGGTGCCCCAGGCTACCCTCCACCTTACCTGTGGCTGGGTCTTGGCTGTCTTCTCTCTGGGTGGCCTGTTAACTGCGAGGAACTTGCCTGGAGCTCGGGAGGCTCTGGGGACTCAGGCACTGCCGCCTGGCCTGCTCCTTTCCTGTGGTGTGGGGTGAATGATTAACCACAGCTCTGGCTGGCACCTCCTGGAACTAGTTTCTGGGTGGCAGTGTTTATCGCCACTGAGGCCCTTGGTTCCTCGGGAGGCTAACTTTCTCCCTTGGTGCCTTTGTGTGCCTCTCAGGCACGGCCTAAGCTGCTGCTTGTGGTAGGTTCCTACCCCCTGGTGGCATATGGAAGCTAGGAAGAGGGAATGGAGTCTGTGCCTTGGTGCTTGAAACCTGTTGGCCACCAATAGTTCCTTTAAAAGATAGGATTTGAGTGCCTCCAGGGGCCAGGACCTGTGCTAGGCACTGTGTGTCCAGTCGTGAACCAAGAGCTGCGAGCCCCTATCCTGGAGCTTACATTCCCTTACACTGGTCCACAGCCCTGCAAGTTAGAATCACTTGGGGGCTTGCACTGGTACCTAGGCCAAGCTACTCAAACTATTTCTGTCACCCTCAGGGGGTGCCAGGGCAGCTGACGCCCCAGGGGAGTCTAACGTTCAGTCAGGGTTGGATGAGACAGATGATGAGCAAGATCAGTAAGAATCATTCTTAATGATCTTCCTGGGCTCAGCTGACCCCTGGCTCACCTGATGCTTTCCATTTCCTTCTGTTAAGCCTCCTGGCTGATGCCTTCGGCATGCCAAATGCCCACAGCCAGGAGACTCATCTCCAGTACAGCCTTAGTCGTCTTCCCCATCAGTTGGAGGTTTATCATGAGTCAGTTGTTTGTTCCCAAACCTGTTCGTGATGGCTGTACTTATTATAATTACATAATTGACTTTATCATTACATAAACAAATGAAGCAACAATAGCTGAAACCCCAGTTATACAGGGGGAACAGGCAAAGAGAGATTAAGTGATTTACCCAAGGTTGCACGGCTACCAAGTAACCGGGTTGGGCGTGGAACCCAGCCGTCCACAGAGTTGGGGCTCTTAAGCCTCAGACTGCACCTCAGAGTGAAGAAAGAAAGTTGCCATTTCTCTAAATACCTATTTGGACACTTTGGAAGGACTTTGGAATCACTCAAATAGTATTCCTAAGTGCGGACAAGACGTTTAAAACCTCAGGGAGATTTTGTCAAGTCCAGAAGGATCTCTTGCTCAGATTACTTTGCAGATGTCCTTACTTTCTTGTTCTGCTTTGAAAAAAACCAAAATGAGAAAACAGACCCACGCTCAGAGAAAAGGCCCTGGCCCTGTGTCAGAAGGTCAGCCAAGGAATGTGCATGCATCTGTTTTAATTTAAAATGAGGTGTGTCTGGAGCTTATGTGTCCTCTACACCAAAGCTGCTTTAGCTGACTTTTTTGCCAGATAATTCTGTTATAATGATAACTCTGAAGAGAATGATATGATGGGGAGAGGCAGGGAATGGTGTTGGTATGGATGGCACAGCCTGGCCTGGGATTTAGGGAGCTTTCTCCGTAAGGAAGTTAAAGTTGAGCACGAAGGATATGTAAGTGTTAGAATTAGGGGAAGAGTGTTCCATGGTAGGGAACAGGTCCCAAGGAGAGTAAGGGAACTTCTTTTTTTTTTTTTTTTAAATCTTCATTTTATTGAGATATATTCACATACCACGCAGTCATACAAAACAAATCGTACATTCAATTGTTCACAGTACCATTACATAGTTGTACATTCATCACCTAAATCGATCCCTGACACCTTCATTAGCACACACACAAAAATAACAAGAATAATAATTAAAGTGAAAAAGAGCAATTAAAGTAAAAAAGAACACTGGGTACCTTTGTCTGTTTGTTTGTTTGTTTGTTTCCTTCCCCTATTTTTCTGCTCATCCATCCATAAACAAGACAAAGGGGAGTGTGGTCCTTATGGCTTTCCCAATCCCATTGTCACCCCTCATAAGCTTCATTTTTATACAACTGCCTTCGAGATTCATGGGTTCTGGGTTGTAGTTTGATAGTTTCAGGTATCTACCACCAGCTACCCCAATTCTTTAGAACCTAAAAAGGGTTGTCTAAATTGTGCGTAAGAGTGCCCACCAGAGTGACCTCTCAGCTCCTTTTGGAATCTCTCTGCCACTGAAACTTATTTCATTTCCTTTCACATCCCCCTTTTGGTCAAGAAGATGTTCTCCATCCCACGATGCCGGGTCTACATTCCTCCCCGGGAGTCATGTTCCACATTGCCAGGGAGATTCACTCCCTTGGGTGTCTGATCCCACGTAGAGGGGAGGGCAATGATTTCACCTTTCAAGTTGGCTTAGGTAGAGAGAGAGGGCCACATCTGAGCAACAAAGAGGCATTCGGGAGGAGGCTCTTAGGCACAGTTATAGGGAGGCCTAGCCTCTCCTTTGCAGCAACCATCTTCCCAAGGGTAAAACCTGTGGTAGAGGGCTCAACCCATCAAACCACCAGTCCCCTATGTCTGTGGTCATGTTAGCAACCATCGAGGTGGAGTAGGCCAATACCCCTGCATTCTCCACAGGCTCCTCAAGGGGGCGCTACATATTTTTTTCCTTGTTTTTTGGGGGGGAACTTCTTTTTAAGGACAAATTAGTTTTGTCCTCAGTTTTTTTGTGATCTGGAGTTTGTATTACCCATTAGCAAGTATTTTTGTTAAAGGATTTTATTGTGGATTGCTTTAAAATGTTAACACTTAATTTTGGGCAGATTAAGGAGAAAACTATGTTGTGTCTGCTCTGCCAAGTTTTGCTAAAGAGATTCTTGCATTGCCTATTTTAGTTGTAATAGGGGGTAATGTACATGCAGTGCATAGATCTGAAGTGTAGAGGGAGGCCCTTTGGAGGCGCTGAAGAAGACCACTCTGTGATTGAGCAGGGCCACAAGCAGGAAGGCAGGAAGAGACTGGTGAGTTCAGCGTAGAGACCACTTAGGGCGCTGTGGCAGGGACCCAATACAGCATGGATGGCGGCTTGGTTCCAGGGTGGTGTGGTGGTGAGAACAGAGGCGTGGTCTGAATCCGCTGGATGTTCTCTAGGCCCACAGACAGCTTATGGTCACCTCCTTCCTTGGCCACCATCCATATCCAGGCATCCCAGGTGTGCAGTCCCTTGCTGTACCTTTCTATTTATTCTTTATAGGCTCAGGGCCCAAAGTGGGGAATTGCTACCTCTTCTCCATGCCCATCTTCCCCAGCGAAGACCTATGCTAGGAACTGCCCATTTTGGTAGTATGCCAGGCTGCTGTCCTGCCAGATCAGGTCTGGTTTGTAAACTGAGTGTGATTGAAGCCTGCCTGGGACTTTGCCCAACAGCTGGGCTAGGGAGCTAGAATCTTTTCTAGCCAAGAGGCTTAGCCTCAGCCACCCTCAAGGAGGGACATTCTTGGTGCTGATGAAGACTTGCTTAAGGAAAGTCACACAGAAAATAGGAATAGAAAGGAACTTTCTCAACACGATGAGGGGCATTTATGAAAATCCCACAGCAAATACCATGCTCAGTGGTGAAAGACTGAAAGATTTCCCCCTAAGATCAGGAACAAGACAAGGATGCCCACTGTCATCACTGTTACTCATCATCGTGCTGGAAGTTCTACCCAGAGCAACCAGGGAAGAGAAAGAAATAGGCATCCAAACTGGAAAGGAAGAAGTCAAATTATTCCTATTTGCAGATGATGTGACCCTGTATACAGAAATCCCAGAGAATACACAAGAAAGCTATTAGAACTAATGAACAAATTCAGCAAAGTTATGACACAAGATAAACATGCAGAAGTTAGATTCCTATTCACCAGTAATGAACAATCTGAAAAGGAAATCAAGAAAAAAATTTCCATTTACAATAGCATCTAAAAGAAGAAAATACCGAAGAATAAAATTAACCAAGGAAGTGAAACACTAGTGCGCTGAAAACTGTGAAGCACTGCTGAAAGAAATTGAAGAAGACCTAAATAAATGGAAAGACAGCCCATCTTCATGGATTGGAAGACTTAATATTGTTAAGATGTCAGTACTGCCTAAAGCGATCTACAAATTCAGTGCAATCCCCACCAAAATTCCAGCAGCCTTTTTTGCAGAAATGGAAAAGTGGATCCTCAAATTCATATGCAGCTGCAAGGGGCTCTGAATAGCTAAAACATCTTGAAAAAGAGCAAAGTTGGAAAACTCAAACTTCCTGATCCCACTAATAAGAAGTAAATATGCTGAGCAAACTCATGGAGTTAATATTTAGAATATAGGTTACCAGAAGACAGAATGAGGGTAGAGAATGGGGTCTGATGCTTATTTTGTGCAGAATTTTTAATAAGGTTGATTGTAAATGTTTGGAAATGGATAGAGGTGATGGTAGCACATTATTGTGAGGGTAGTTAATAGCACTGAGTTGTGGGCGTGATTGTGGTTGAAAGGGGAAGTTTAGGGTCATGTATGTTACTGGAATGAAAGCTAGAGGATGAAACGAGGGTCTGTATAACACAGTGAAACCTGTTGTGGACAATGAACTTGGTTAATAATACAAAGATAAGAATGTTCTTCCATGCCCTAGAACAAATGTATGTCATTTTTACAAGGTGTTAATAATAAGGTGGTATGTGGGAAAAATACAACTAATGCAAACTATGTACTATAGTTAACAGTAATATTATAATATTCTTCTATCAGTTGTAACAAAGGTACCAGACCAATGCTAAGTGTTAATAATAGGGGTGTGTAAGGAGTGTGGGGGTTTACTTTTTGGGAGCAATGAATGTACTAGTATTGATTGTGGTGATGAAAGCACAACTCGATGATTATACTGACAGCCGTTGATTTTACATCTTGGATGGATCGTATGGTGTGTGAACAAAACTGCTTTTTAAAAAAAGAGATTATAAGGGCCAATCCATATAAAATGTTAATCCACATAAAATGCCTAAAATAGTGTCTGGTATATATGCAGTAACCCTCAATAAATGTTTACCATCATTAAAAAAAAAAATTACTTAGAGAGCTGTATAATTAAAACCATGGTACTGGCATAAGGATAGACATACAGACTAAAGAATGAGAATTCCATGTCTCTGGCCAGTTGATTTTCAACAAGGGTGCTGTGATGGCTTGGAGCTATGTACCTCAGAAAAACATGTTATTAATCTCTTTCCATTCCTGTGGATGTGAACACTTGTAAATCAGCTCTTTTGATGAGGTTATTTCAGTTACGGTGTGGCCTAGCTGAATCAGGATAGGTTTTAATCCTACTACTGAAGGGCTTATAGGGAAAGTCACAGAGAGAGAGAAAGCCATAGGGAACAGCCAGCAACTGGAAGTCAACAGAACCCAGAAGAGAAGGGAGAAATCAGGAGAGGCCACCATGTTTACCGCCATATGACAGAAAAGCCAAGGACCAGAGATCACCGGCAGCCAGCCCCAGAATGCCACAGTATTCTGGGAGAAGGCATCGCCTTGATGACACCTTGATTTTGGATTTCTTCTAGCTTCAAAGCTCTGAGGCAATAAATTCCCATTGTTTTAGCCAAACCATTGCATGGTATTCGATTTAGCAGCCAGGAAACTAGAACAGTTTTTGGTGCCGAAAGTGGGGTGCTGCTATTGCAGATACCTAAAAATGTGCAAACAGCTTTGGAATTGGGTAATGGGCTAGAGGCTGGAGGAACTGTGAGGGCTCCGGGAGTGAGAGCTATAGAGAAAGTTGGTATCTTAGAGAATACATCAGTCACAAATGGAATGTTGGTGGAAACATGGGTGTTAAAGGTCCTTCGGGCGATGCCTTAGAGGGCAGTGATGAATGGGTCACTGGAAATTGGAAGAAAGGTGACCCTTGTGATACAGTGACAGAGAAC
Source organism: Choloepus didactylus (assembly GCF_015220235.1). Lineage (NCBI taxonomy): Eukaryota > Metazoa > Chordata > Mammalia > Pilosa > Megalonychidae > Choloepus > Choloepus didactylus. The sequence continues at coordinate 70,011,233 of NC_051324.1, read as the reverse complement.
TGGGAGAAATTGAGTCCTGATGTTGGATGGAAGGCAGAACTTGAAAGAGATAAACTTGGATATTTATCTGAGGAAATTTCCAAACTAAGTGTGAGGAAGTTGCAGCCTCGTTTCTCCTTGCAGCTTATAGTGAAAGGAGAAAGGAAAGGGATAAGCTGAGAAATGAACTCTTTGCACAGAAACCGGAAATTGACGGTTTGAAATTCTGAGCCTATCCAGATAGTGTGCTCTGAGACCAGGACCAGAAGTGGCTCTGTTAGGAATGTCCTTGAGCATCCGGAAAGCAAGTCCCCAGAGGACAGGACTCCGTGTGAGGAAGTAGCGGTGACAGTTACACAGCATCTTCAGTGTACTTAATGTCAATGAATTGTCCACTCAAAATGGTCAAAATGATTTTTATGTTATATATATATTTTACCACACTTAAAAATACTTCTGTAAATTATTACCAAAAAAAAAAGTCACATGGCGATCGGGCTGCTGCCCTGTTGGAGCCTCTCCTGGAACCGAGGGCTTCCTGGGGACCCTCCAGCTGTTGGTGCCGGGACGCAAAAGGCCCCTGTGCCTCTCAGTCCCTGAGGCTACTTTTCTTCTGGGAGGGAGACCTCATTTGGCCCCACCCCAGCTCCTTCCCTGTTGGGTCTTACCGGCTCAGAGGAAGGTTATTTTGAGACACAGCTTGGGGTGTGTCTGTTCAGGATGTGGTGTTGGTTGATGGAGGATAATGGAACCAGAGCCTTATCTGTACTTCAACTGGGAGGCCGGAGTTCCGGGCCCCAGAACCCTGGGTGTGGTGCTGAAAGCAGAGCCTGGGAGCCAGGCGGGCTGGGCCCAGAGGTGGCTCTGCCTCTTTTTAGCTGAGTGAAAGCCAAGCAAGTTACCTGGCGTTGCTAAGGCTTAATTTCCTTATTGCTTATGTGGAGATAATAATGGTATTTATTGCACTGAGGTGTGATGATGGAATGAGTTTATCTACATCAGGATGCTGAAATGCCTGAGCACGTGTAAGGCCTGCATGAATATTAGCTGCCTTTGTCATCATCAGAGTCATGGTTGTTGTCTTTGTCATTACTGTTATTATGAATCCCATTCTTTTGAAGGGGGGCGGGGATCCAGGCAAATTCTTGAATTTATTTTCTCTTGTTTGGGAACACTTCCTGGCTGGGTCTTCAACCCAAACCTGTCAGACAAGTCCATGGACACGAGGAAGTGAAACCAGCCAGAGAGAGAGCCTATCCCGTGCTGCCCGCCCCTGCCAGTGTGGCCTGAGTACCTGCTGGAGATTATCTGGCAGGGGCTGGAATCCCTGGTCCACTTCCTGCTTTCTGGATAGACATGCTCTGCTCCCAGGCAGCCAGGGCAGCGCGGCCCAAGATAACTGAAGCATGTAAAAAATACCGAGCTCTTCATGGCACGAGGGGACCCGTGGGGAAGGAAGGAGAGGTACAGTGGGATGCTCTGTCCAGGCTCCGTTGGCGTCTCTGGAGTCTTGTGCCTCCGCTACTCTCGTTCTTGGGTCTCTGGTTCTACCCAGAAGGTTTTCTGGAAGAGAAAGTACACAGAGAGGGAGGCAAGAAGGGCGCTGCATTTCAGCAGGACTAGCCCTTACAGTGGGTCCCCATTCTGGGTTGGTGCTTTGTCTAGAAGGGCAGCTAATAACGATGGCTCGGATTTATGGAGCTCTTGGGGTGTGCACTGCACTGTTCTCGGCGCTCAATCCCAGTCAGCTTAGTTTATCCCCACAGACGCAACCCCAGAGGTTGGTACCAGGATTAGCCCGTTTCCCAGGGAAGGAAACAGCGGCCCAGGAAAGTGTGTCACTTACCTGTGTTTACACAGCTGTTAAGTGGCAAGCGAGGATTTGAACCCAGATGGTCCAGTACACTAATGGGGAAGTGGCCAAGGGGTCAGGTGCAGATTGTGGACAATACCAGGGGCCTAACCTCTGCTTTAACTTCGGGAGTTTGGGAAGACCCAGTGACCCGAGCATGCTAGTGTGGGGTGTCCAGGCTAAAACTCATGGCAGTGGGGACTCCAAGTGGTGTTCCTGAGCCTGGCATCTGCCGGGGGCAAATCTGGGGTTGACAGCTGCTGTTACTGCAGAATGGGATGGGGCGTCCGAGAGCCAGAGCTTGTTAGCAGCTGTTGTTCAACAGGGGTTTTACTGCACCCTTCTCCTGGTTCTGTGACCTTCCCTCCCATTCCTCTGAGGCATTCCTGCCTGTGTGTTTTCCCAGGGAGAGCAGAGGACTGGTCACACCCCTGGAATTCCTGGCGCACTGCCCTTCTGATGCCCAGAGCCCAGCCCAACCTGCAGGGAGTCTGGCACCCGAGAAACACATAACCCAAAAGGTTTTACTTGGAAAGAAACAGGCAAATACTGGGATACAATACTGACATACACCCCCTCTGGTGGGGAGCTTGGGATCCAGTAGCTATTGCACAAAGTCCCTCTGATTGGCTTGCTCCTCTTTGGCGTAGATCATTGGAACTCCAAGGGCCAGCCCCCCACAGGGGCAGGCTGTTCTCCGTCAAGGCATGGAGAGCCCTGCTTCCCTGTCAGACTAAAAAGTACCGGTAGGCAAAGAATCCTGGGTGGTTTACTCAGTCTGTGAAACAACCGACTCCTTGGTGCCCAGTGTTCACTGTGAGGTGAGAATTTTCTGCCTGCAGCAGCTCTGGGTATCCGTGTCCAGGTACCTGGGCAGGGCAGAGCTGGGGCCCATGGATGTTGGCCTTGTAGGTTAGGGCTGCAGGGCCAGGCTGGTACTCTGTGGCATGGCTGGGAGCCCCAGGAGCTGTGGCAGTCTCCTCCAGCTCCCCTCCAGCTCATGGAGGGGTCATGGGCCGCACTTGGACCTTCCTGCCCCTCTGCTCAGGGCAGCAGCAGTGAATGCAGCAGTAGCCACAGGCTATCATCATCATCAGCAGAACTGTGGCTGGAGGATGGGGAGAGAGGAGGCGAAGAGCACAGAAGACTCAGAAACGGGAGCACAGAGAGCGCTCTGCTTCCAGAAGCATGGTAGGGCCCTTCCCAGAGGCCTGGTTAGTGCCCCATGGTGTGTCGCCTCCCCTTGCTGCCCACCACCCAGAGCTTTACTTCCTGAATTGGGAATTCTGGGGGTCCTGCTAGGCCCTGGTTTCCAACACGGCCCCGTCACTCGAGCGGCAGGAGTAGATCTCCTCCCCTTGCCCCCTCCAGACCCTCACGTCAGACAATTAGGAGAGCGCCTTTGGCTTCTCCCAAGGGACGTCTGCTTCTCTGCCACTCTTTCACCTCAATCTGGAGGTCACCCAACTACTTCCGCCAGCCCCCAACAAGCACCGTGGCTTTTTCTCCTGGATACTAGAAAGAGCCCGGGGTGCTACGGAGAATCTGTGTGCCCGACTCACCTGTGAACAGGAGGATGACCGAGAAGGCCACAATCTCTACAGGCTCAGCCTGCGGCAACCTTTGCAACTTGAGCAGCAGCCTCTCACCCACGGAGTGCATTTCTTGTACAAAGTTTGGGGCTGCCATGCTGTGCTGAGTACCTGCCAGGCTGCACCAAGGAAGAGAGAGGACCTGAGGTTTCCACGGGACTGGCTCCACTCTTGGCAGCACCCGAGAGTCCGCCTTCTTACCCACCCTCAGCCTGCAGAACAAGTTCGTCAGGTCTCACCCATCATTCCTCTGGTGGCTCATAATGGAGGAAGGGCGTCGATGGGCCCCTCAGCTCAGCGGTGGCCCTTAGCCCCCACCCAGCTGGCCCTGCCCGGGTGAGGGGAGCCAGTGAAGACAGTGAGACAGGCGCTGCCACAGGGTCTGCTTGGCCAGGCGGAACACTGGAGGGGTCCATCAGCCAGCCAAGGTCAGGAAGTTTCTGACAATGGGGTGAAGTGACCTCACTGTTACATTCGTCTCAAGACACGACTCCCAGGCTTTGCCAGGGTGCCTTGGATTGGCAGGGCTCCTTGCTGGCCCTGGGTCACTCAGTACTTTGGGTGGAATCTCAGTGCCTCCCCCAGATCCCACGAAGATGGGTGGGTGGGGACCGGCTTCAGAATTCCAGGGTCAGCTGTGGGTGAGAACAGACCGGGGGTGTGGTCCTGCTTGGGGAATGCTGATCTGGGCCCCTGGAAACCCCACCTCTCCCACCAACCCAAAGACCCTCCCCACCAGCCCAATTTCTTACTGACATACTGTTCTCCTGGGTGGGACCGAGCTGTGCGTCCCAGGGCTGGTGTGTCAGCCCCCCGCCTGCTGGCCCTGACCAGGAGAACACTGTCCACCCCTCTCCTCCCTCAGCTATGCGGCCACCTGGCCCTCTCAGCCTCATGGCTGAAGGTTTTGTCATTCTGCGGTGCCCAGGAGGCTGAAGGAGAAGAAGGTTCAAGCCCCGGTGTGTGCTAGGGGCCTCGGAACTCCTTGCCACCTGCCTCCTTTCCATGGCACAGAGAGAGACCAGGGTCAGAGCCTTGTGCCTACCCAAACAGGGCAGTGTAACTGAGGCAGTGGCTCTGATCTGCTTTAATCATTGCTGCGCCTTGTCTGGCCCCAGCTGGTCATGGGTGCCCTCTGTTGTGGTTCTCCCAGGGTGGCTGCCGCAGCCTGATGCTGCCGCCTCTGCTCTGGCTTGTGTAGAACCCCCTCGAAGGTCATCTAAGCCAGCCCTCTGCCCTGCACGTGCTTCCTGCCCTGCAAGTGGTTGTGCAGCCTCTGCTTGAGCACCTGATGATAAGGAACTCCCTGCTCCTAGGCAGCTCCCCCCAGGCCGTCCTGGGACAGCTTGGATAGGTCATGCCTCCTACTGACCTCACTCAGAACACTTCCGTCCTCCTCCTGCTCCCGGTCCCCCAGGAACTGGTGGCATCTGGCAGGGACTGCCTGCATCTCCTTTGCTACAAGATCACTTCTCTAGTTTCTCCAGCCACCCTTCATAGAACACTGGATTTGAGTCCTGCCTCCCCCTTCTTAACTCTAAGAATGGATGAGCCACTTCATATCTCTGAGTCCGTTTCCTCTCCTCATCTTCAGTGAAGAAGAGGTACCACTTTTCGAGGCTGTGGGGAGGGGGTTGCCTGCAGGAAGCAGCCAGCCCAGCCCCTGGCACAAGGGAGGCCCAGCACAAAGGATCTCTGGGGCAGCCTGGGTCTCGCTGGCTTTGGGGGCCCTCACATCCCCCTGTACACTGTCCACCAACATTCCCCAAATGCCTTTTGGGTGTTCCATGTCTCCTTCGTTCCCAGGTTATTTGCTATGGTGAGAGTGTGTGTGTGTGTGTGTGTGTGTGTGTGGCAACAATGAGGTAGCAGACAGGTGGTGCCACTGGACACTGGGGTTTGCTGAGGTGGGGCTCCTCCTCGAGGTAGACCTCCTACTTTCTCTCATGCCTCACCCCGAGGTTTGCAAGTTCTCCGACAGTTTTCAAATGTACTAAAAGACAGAATCCTAGGATGGCAGAGATCATCCCATCCAGTTTTGCCTCCCTCCTTTTACATTTGAGGAAACGGAGACCTGGAGAGATGAAGTGACTTGTCCAAGTCTCCCAGCTGGCGCTCATCTCCACACACCACACAGACTCAACGCTGGCCCGTCCTGGGCAGGCCGCTCTTTGACCTGCAGGCTAAGTTTGCCGAGGAAGCAGCCGCCCCAGGGTACAGCCCATGTGGTGGGCTCAGTGCAGGCGCCAGGGCCCCCGACCCTGTTGAAAGCAAATCAGCCCCACCCTACACTTGTGAGTCTGGAACTCTGGCTGGGACTGTGCCGTGCTTCCTGAGAACTGTATGTACTGCTTCTCACCCAAGGGACAGATCTCGTGTGCCCTGTTAGCTTGAACGTCAGACCCCCTATGGTCAGACCCGTTGGGGCTGCTCCCTGTGACCAGAAGAAGCAAGCTGGGCCTCTCTTGTTCTGGGGCCTCTGACGTCCCCTCTCCCCGGTCTCCAGGTGAGCAGGAGCCCTCTTGTTCAGCTGGTTCTTGGAGGAGGGCATGGCATGTGCCAGAAGCCCTCGGGGTAGCCCACCTACTCCAAAGCTGGCACTTCTGTCCTCAGCACTTTCTCTGTCCTTGGTCTGACTCTTTCGGCCTGAATGGCCCTGCTCCCAAGCTGCCTGCTGTAGCCCAGGAGAGACACTCCTTAGAAGAGGGTATGGGCAGGAGATGGGCAGGAGAGGAGAGCTTTCTCACTTATGAGCTCCCAGCCCGGAGACCCAGGGAGAGACCGCAGAGGGTATGTCCACTTGTGAGTGAGAAGTGGCGTGGAGAGGGTGGTGATTTCGGAGGAGGGAGGGTGGGGGTGGGGCCCAGGCTGATCTACTGTGATGGAAAGGTGGGGTTTGTGAATTGGAAGCTTTGGGTATAAAATCAGCATCCTCCAGAGGTTATGAAGGCAGAAGGCTGTGGACTCATGCCCAGTAGACCCAGGCCCTGCTCGGGGAAGAGGGTCGGTCTACACCAGCAGCAGGCTGTGGCCGTGGGCGGGGGCGACCGCCTGCCCTGAAGAGCCGGCTCAGCCGGGCCAGCTGCACCTGATCTGGGGCCTGACCCTGCGCCACTCACTGGACCCTGTGTGCTCCATGAACGGTTCATAGCGATTCTGCCGCCCAGAGCGGAACAAGAGCCCCCGGTGCTGCTTGCGGGGTGTCTGTGGTTTCAAGCTTAGGCCTCCAGCTGAGCAGAAGAGCCTCCATGAGGAATGGTAGCTGAAGGGGCTGCAGCCTTGGTCCTGCTCTCGTTCTCCTAAGAGTGGGGAGGCTCATTCCAGCAGCTCCCGGGCGCTCTCCCAGTGGTCTGTTTAAAGCAAGGCCAAGGGCATGCTTGACGCCTGGGTGCCCAGTATGACTGGCAGCTGTCAGGTGACCACATGGCCTGTGTCCAGCCCGTGCACTGCAGGGAACCTGGTGCCCCAAGTGTTCCCAGCCGCAGCCAGGGGAGGTGCAGGCCTCTCCTGGGGACAGCCACCCCCCTTTTCCTTCCAGAGTTTGGGGGGAAGAATATGGGGAAGCCCAATCTGGCCACTGATGATTCTGTAACTTTCCAGTCTATCTCAGCATCACTGAGCTCCTTCCAACACTGTACTTCCTGCCTGTGAACCAGAAAAACCAGAGTCCCTCCCAACCCTTTCTCTGGAGTGCCTGTGCTGGAGCCTTCTCAGATCCCTGGGGGTGCTGAGGGGAGGCCAGAGGCAAGTAGTGGCCTCCCCCGGGCATGGAAGGGAGAGAAGTCTGGGCTACCCTTGGGCCCTCCAGTTGCCCGGGTGGCCTGCCTGGTCTTTTCGGAGCCTTCTGAGGGCGCTGCCTGTCCAGGGAGCCAGAGCAGATGGGAAAGCTGGCAGAACCAAGGGGACTAGAAAGCACTCCTAGTTTGTGTGGCATCCTCTGGCACAGAGCGGTGCAATGGAGCAGGCTGGCAGCCTGCAGGCCAGACAGCTGCTGTGTGGTCCTGAGGCTCCCCTCTGTTTCCTCCTGGCTAAACTGACACTTCAGCTCCGGGCCTCCACGTGGAAGAGAGAGCAGGCGTGCGCCTGGCGTGTGTTGGCAATTGATAAGCGTGGTGTGGTCAGGCCCTGGGCCCCAGAGGGCTTCTTGCTTCTGCCCCGTTACTCCGTCATGGTGGTCTGGCCACCCTTGCCCTGCAGACTATTATCTTGTTTGAGGAACAGCTAGAAGCCATAACCAACATTTGTGGGGTCCAGAGGCCTGACCAGCAAGGCCCTTCTGGGTTGCACTGAGGGCTTGGGCAACTCCCCTCTCTGCCTTGGCGCCAACCTGAAATGCGAAGCAGCTGCCCGACCCCTTGGCAGGAGCTTTCCAGGGCGGGAGGAAGCTGTGGCTGCTGCGGGGGGTGGGCAGGCACATTGGCCCAGAAGCTGGGCGGCACCGTGCTGACCCCTCAGGGAAGGTGCCCCAGTGACCCCAAGCCAACAGCTGTGAGAACGGGCTCACCCCCACATACCCCCACCACCCCACTCTGTCCCTCTGTCTGCCGTGTGGCTCCCATTGCCAGGCGTCTTCCTCTCTGGCCACCGACCCAGGCCAAATCCCACGGTGCCGCTGGACCAAGGGCACTTGGGCTGATCCTTGGTTCCTGCTTTTCCCTGGATTGTTGTTTTCCTTTCTTATTAGACTCTGGCCTGTTTGCTTTGGGGAAGACACCAGAGGGGACAGAGGAGGGACCCTGGAACCCTGGGTGAGGACAGGGGCTCAGGGAGAAGCGGGCAGCCTGGCTCCAGGGCCCTGCCCAAGGGCTGCTCTCAGTGCCTCTGGGCGCAGCACCCTGCCCAGCCAGGGACCTGGGTACCAGGGCTGGGTCTGCCTCTGGGTCCCCCCTTCCCTCCCAGCCTCATTGCCATTGTCACCTTCCTACCTGACCCTGGGGTTTAGAGTCAGGCCCCCACATTCCCAGTGCAGAGTCCAGGGCTCACTGCCAGCAGGGAGACTTCAGGACTCAGAAGGGCCCAATGGGGCCCAAGGAGGAGTGCCTGGGCAACGCCCTGAGCTGAAGACAGCCTGGCAGGGCATGGGCTGAGCCCCCAGGGAGGGGGAAGCAGAAGGGCAGAGCTGCTGTGGGTGGGGTGCGGCTATGTTCTGGGGGTGTAAGCAGGGTATTGCCAGGTCCTGGGGGGCACCAGTGGGCTGGGCAGACCCTGCCCTGAACCTCCCCAGATGGGGAAAAGGTGGGGAATGGGGTGCTCTGCCTGGATCCCGGAAAAGGGAAGCTCAGCAAGCCGGCGGGGCAGCCGTTCTCTCCCAAGCCAGGATGGCCAAATCCCTCTTCTAAGTCCCTGTGAATAGAAAAGCCTCAAACCAACTTGCAGCTTAAGCGGCATGCCCTGCGCCCTGCCTGCCCAGCTCTGGGCAGAGGGTGGTGACCCCCACCCTCCTGGCACAGGGACCCGGCAGGAGAAGGGCAAGCTCAGGTTTGACAGAAGCTTCCTGACTTCCCTGCCCAGAAGCTGTGACCAGCGGAGCCCCTTGGCAGGGGGTCCCCTAAGTGGCACACACCACCACCACCCTGCCCCCGCATGTCTGTGGTAAAGGCAGGACCCCCTTGCTTCTCCCTTCCCTTCACCACCCCCCTTCCTGCTGGCCAGCACCACTCACCCGGGAGCCCAGGTGTCGGGGTGGGGGTCGCGCGCGCCAGGCAGCCTAGGGGCCCCTGCCTTGCCCAGCAGTGTCCGCAGTGTCCGCGGCCTGCCTTGGGCCTGGCCCCTGCGCGCCCCTCCTCCGTGGACTCGCTCTCCTGACCCGCCGCCGCTCCCCTCGGTGCCTCTTCCCGCCGAGCTCTCCCCGCTGACAGCCGCCTGCTGTCTCGGCCTCAGCTTTTTTGTTGTTGGTCGTCCTGGAGATCCAAGTGTCAAATTACAGGGTGGGCAGGGAGGGGACAGCGGCGGCACGAGCCGCAGCCCGTGCTCAGGCGGCCTGGGAACTTGTCCGACCACTTTGCGGGCAGAGGCTGGCACCCTGTGCCTGGCCTGCGCCCCTGGGGTCTGGTGGGGCGAGCGCCCTCTCTCTGTCCTTCCTCCTCCTCGCCTCTCCCTCCCGCTGCGCGTGTGCAGCTGCAAGCTGATGGGGCAGGAGTGGGCTCGCCTGTTGCAGGCCAAGGGGACCCGGAGGCCCTACCCGAGGGTGAAGGGGGGGAGGGAGAGAGCAGCAGTGGCCCCGGGCCTTGGGATCCCCGCCGCGGGAGGCTTCCCTACCATGCCCTGGGTCCCACGAGCACCCCCACCCCTGGCTGTCCCTCAGGCCACTCCTGGGAAAGAAAGTAAATGGAGGGGGAGCTGCCAGACGCCCCCTCCAGGCCGCACACCAGGCTTTACAGCCAGCCCCAGAGAGGCCCTCTTGCCCATCCAGCCTCAAAAGGCAGCTCAGCAAGGGGCTGCTTCTTCCTCACAGCCCTGGGGGTGGGGGAGGAAGCTGCTGTTCTTGCCAAAGCAGCAAGTGTCTTCTGCCCCCCGCCCCCTCCTTGGGGCTCAGGGAGGGGCTCCTGAGCCAGTGGCGGGGCCTTCTGACATTTGGCTGCTTGTGCCACCCCAGCAGACCAGGCTGTGCCCGGAGCAGGGCGAGCCGACCCCAGCCCCTGTCAATGGGGCCCTTTGAGTCTGAGCACAAAACCCCAGTGAGTCAGGGCTTGAGGGCAGGGGGAGGCAGCCTTGCGGCCGCACCGCTTGGGTGCCAGAGCCTCCCGAGGCAGCCCGGGCGGGGGAGTCGGTCAGGGGCTGGAGAGCGCAGAACCTCAGGCGGGTCCACCCGCGGGAAAGAGCCCCCTGGTGGCGCCTCCTTCCCGCTCAGCCGCACGTCTGACCTCAGCCGCCTTCTCCGCTCAGTAAACAAAAGTTAACCAAGCCCAGCTTTCTCAGCCGCCCTGGGACGACCCGCTGTTGTTCCCAGAGCCTGCCTCTCGGGTCTCAGCTCCTCAAAGTTTTCTGCCCCAGCCAGTACTCGGGCTGGGAGCATCTGTGGTCCTAGCAGTTGGCACCAGCTGTTCTCGTCCCTGGGACCAGGCGCCAGACAGCCCTGCCTCTGCTCTGGTTCTGATGGCAGATATGGCTGTTGTCAGGGCCTTGATTAAGCGAGTGTCCCCTCCTGGGGCCTCTGCACCTGCCCTGAGAACTGACTGCTGTCCCTGGCCTGGTGACCCTGGGAGACAGAGCCTTATCTGCTCCCTGCTCCCAGCTTGGCTGGGGTCTGGTCACCCCAAGAGAGCTGAATCCAGGCAGAGGAAGAGGAGATGAGAGAGACCCTGGCTGAGGCTGAGTCTCCCCAGGGACGGGTGTGTGGTGCCAGCTCTCGGAGCTGCCTTTTTCCTGCTTGTCAGGGGCTTTGCATCCCGGTCTGGGCTGCGGTGTGTAGCCCCCCAGCCTGAGGCTGGGTTCCTGGGCTTAGACAGAGGCTCATTGGGGACAGGAAGTGATCACCAAGAGATAGAAACAAAGCAGAGCTCTCAGGCTGGGCTGGGCCCATCTCCTGCTGCTCCCTCCTGCTCTCACCCCCTGAAAGGTGGCCAAGAGTAGTGATGCTAATGGCCCTGCCGGGCGCTGGGCGCTAGGCAGAGTTCTCCAAAGCGTCACCTTGTTTAGCCTTGGCAGCCCGTGAGGTCAGTGCTCTGTGAGCCTCGTCTCAGAGACAAGAATGTGTCAGCTGTTAGAGGTCAAGTGTTTCACCCAAATGTTTGACTCCCTTAGTCAGCAGCCAAGCCAAGCATCCGCCGCCAGGGACAGAGGGGAGGAGCAGCCCGCAAAGAAGCAGGACAGAGCGGGGTACACACCCTGGCTCCTTGTGGGGCGGGATCCCCACACATCCTCACAGGTGATGTGGGCAGAATCAAATGCTGTCACACGTAGCACATAAGAGGTGAGGGGCCTGGCACATGGCAATGCTCGGCCCTGCTTAGGGGTTGGTGATTGGCTATCCCTGCCTGGGTGCCTCACTCCTGGCCTCTGCTGTGTGGTCTGCTCCAGGTGCCGCCACGCTGCCATTGCCAGGTACTTCGGGGATGCACCACCTGCCTGCACCAAAGGCTGTGACCACTGCCAGAACCCTGCCGCCGTGCGCAGGCAGCTGGACGCCTTGGAGCACAGCACCAGCTGGAGCAAGACCTGCATCCAGCCCTCCCAGGGGGGTGGCTTCGACCCAGAGCTGTACGAGGGAGGCCGTGCAGGGCCCAGGGGTTTTAGCAGGTGAGGAGCCATTGAGCCAGGGGCCCTAACCCCCTGGAAGCAGTCTGTTGCTCTCCTCCCCTGATGCCAAGGCCAGACTGCAGGTGAAATAATGCTGCAGTCCATCCTCTGTGTTGCCCTGTGTGCCTCAAGGCTGGCAAGGAGAGCCACCAGGGGCATCAGGGACATGGCTGCTCCCACTTCACCACCCCCAGGTATGACGAAGGTTCTGGAGGCAGCGGGGACGAGGGCAGAGATGAGGCCCACAAGCGGGAGTGGAACCTCTTCTATCAGAGGCAGATGCGCCTGCGCAAGGTGAAGGGGCGATGGGCTTGGGTGGGGGCCATCAGCCTGTGTGTGGGTGCTGAGCCAGCCACCTGCGGTGCTGCCTGCAAAGAGTGGGTCCCAGGTGGCCCCTGCTGCGCACACCCCCTCAGCCCTTTCCCCGGCACTGGGCTGGGGCCGTCCTGCAGGGAACCAGGGGCCTCATGGGCCCTTCATGCCACCTTCCAGGGAAAAGTCCCCCAGGTGGAAGAATTCGTACCCCCAGGTGAGTACAGCAGTGCCCCAGGGGCTTGTGGGTTGTTCCCAGGGTGTGGATAGAGGAGCCTCCCTGGGGATTGGGGGACTCGAGAGCAGAAGGTAGAGTGGAAGCACGCCCGTCTCCCCAGGTGAGGACTGTCCCCTGAGAGAGGCTTCCAGCAGGAGGATCCCCAGGCTCCCTGTGAAGGTAAGAGACGGGCAGCTCCTCATGTCTGCCCTCCAGGACTCTTCCCCCAACCTTGAGCTTGGGTGATGAGCTTCCCTATCCTGTGCCAGGCCCGTGAGCACTGCCTGAGGCTTCTGGAGGAGGCGCTGAGCAGCAACCGCCAGGCTGCAGGCACCACCGAGGGGTGAGTGTCCCAAGAACAGGGAGCTGGAAGACGGGGCCAGACACCCCAGGCTGAGGAAGTCTTGCCAAGGTTTTGTTCCTCTGGAGACCACAGGGAGCTCTGTCTCCAAATTGTGACGTGTCTTGCTCCTGGGGGTGCGAGTTCCACAGCCCACCCAGGGCAGGCTTGGCCATGGCTGAGGGCGCCGGTGGCCACTAAAGGACTGTAGGCCAGAGAGTGCCCAGAGTCCAAGTCAGAAGCCATCTTCAGGGTCCCCAGGGAGACTCCAGCCGAAGCTTGACGGGGAAAGGGCTCAGGCCTGGCTGACACCTTGTGCTTGCTCCTCCCCAGAGCTGACCTCCAGGCCAAGGCCGTGGAGCTGGAACATGAGACCTTCCAAAATGCCAAGGTGGCCAACCTGTACAAGGCCAGCGTGCTGAAGAAGGTGGGCACCGCGGGGAGCAGGGGGACAGGATGTGCTTGGGCCATCTGCCCAGCCCTCTGACCCCAGGTAGCCCGGAACCACCACCACCCCCCCCCACCAACCCCCCACTCCCAGGAAGCCACCTCAGGCCTGGGCCTGACTTCCTCGTCTGCCAGCTGGAGGTATTTCACCCCAAGCCCATGAGGACTAGAACCTGCCCAGCCTCCAGCCGCGTGGAGCCGCTGGCCAGAGAAATCTCCCTGGGGTAGGCTTGGGTCTCTCGGGAGGAGCTGGCGGATGCCACAGCACCCTGCCCTGCCCTGCCCCCAGGTGGCTGAGATCCACAAAGCCTCCAAGGATGGGCAGCTCTACTCTGACGGGGGAGGTGCTGCCAAGAGCTGTGGTGCCCAGGCTGCGCTCCCAGAGCCTGACGAGCATGACATCCTGCCGGCTTCCCAGGTGTACTCGGTGAGCAGAGCCCTGGTGCCCCCAGAGCTGGGTCTGGGAAATGCTCACTGCCCCCTGGCCCTCAGGGCGGCCCAGGCTTGTGCCCTCTCCTGGCATGACAGCCCTGCCCCTTGGGTGCCCTGGGGGAGGCCCTAGGTTTCCCTGCTCTGCCAGCTGCACCTTTGCAGCCCCCACTCCTCGTCAGCCCGCCTCTTAGCAGGTTCCCTGAGAGCCCTGACCTGATGGGGCCATAACTGGGCCAGCAGTGAGTGGTTCCTCAAGGGCCCTGGTGGTCAAAATCTTTTCCTTCTCACAGCCCAAACCCAGGCGGGTGGGTGCCGGTGCCCCCAAAGGCTCCTGCCCCTTCCAGACAGCCACCGAGCTGATGGCGAAGACCCAGGCCCAGGAGTTGGCTCCCCAGCCCAGGCAGGGAGGCAACCAGGAGCTGCCCAGCCAGCCCCATGGCCTCCAGGATGAGGCTTGGAATGAGGCCCTCCCTGGGCCCAGCAGCAAGGCCCCTGGATGTGCTGAGAATGGGGACCCCTCCCCTGAGAAGAAGGCAAAAGGCTCCTCCTCCAGGGGCAGCCCCCTTGCCAAGGCCCCGGCCAACAAGAAGCAGCAGCTTCTAGCCGAAGCGGCCCGGAAGGATTCTCAGAACATCACCCGCTTCTGCCGCCAACGGGTGGAGAGCCTGCCTCCTCCCGCCTCAGCCACTCGGGCAGAGGAAGGTGCCAGTCCCTGCCGGGAGGGGGTGCAGGGACCCCCCGCCAGCTTCGAAGAGGTGTACAGGGGAGGAAGGTGGAGCCCTGGCACATTGGGCCGAGGAGCCCCCCAGGAAGGGGCCAAGGTGAGGGCACAGGCAGTGCCGGGCTTTTGGTGCCAGTGGCCCCCTTGCTAGCATGGGGCATGCTCCGAGGTGGGCTCTGCTGGCCACCTGGGATGAGGGGGGCCTGGCACCTAGGGCTCTGATGCCTGCTCTTCCTCTGGCCAGCACCTGCCCACTCAGGGACCAGGGGCCCCCTGCAGCCCAGCCCACCCCCCCAGAGGAGTCCCAGAGGAGCAAGCGGCCCAGGCCGGAGCAGGTACTGGCAGGGACCGGCTGTGGGGGAGGCTGCTGTCTGCTCTGGGCTGGGCGGGGGGTCGGGAAGATTATCACTGTTGACACATCCCCGTGGCAGGGGGGCACAGGCTGGTAGGAGCCAGTAGGGGCCAAGCCCCATCATCCAGAGGAGGGGGGCACTGGGTAAAGAGAGCCCAAGAGTAACCTCCCTCCCCCCCCATTGTGGCCCTGCCCAGGAAAACCCAGAGAGCCAGGCTCAGAAGAGACCCCGCCCCTCAGCCAAGCCCGCCATCTTAGCTGAGGCCCAGGGCCAGCTCTCAGCTCCTGGCCTCTCCCTAAAGGAGGCAGCAAATGTTGTGGTCAAGTGCCTCACCCCTCTCTACAAGGAAGGCAAGTTCGCATCCAAGGTAGGGTGAAGTGGGGGGCTCGGCTCTTTCCCCTCGCCCGGGACGGTTGGGTGCAGGGGTGGGAGGCAGGGTGGGGCAGGGGGTGTGGGCACCAGAACAGGGTCAGCAGGAAGCAGGCTTGCCCCAAGGCCAGCCTCTGCCCTCCCTGTGGGTGGCCCTGGGGCAGGGCAGCGGTCGTGCTCTCTGCTTCTCCCTCTGCCTTCCCAGGAATTATTTAAAGGCCTTGCCCGCCACCTCTCCCACCTATTGGCTCAGAAGCCGGCTCCTGGAAGGAGTGGTAAGTGCCGAGTGCTGGACCTGGGGGGAGCCAGGAGGTGGGGGTCTGTAGGGAGGGGACTGGCCTTCACGTGCCCCCTCATGCCCCCACCCCCAATCCCTAGTGAAAGAAGAGGCCCAGAAGCTCATCAAGCAGTTTTTCCATGGCCGGGCCCGCTGCGAGAGTGAGGTGGACTGGCTGGGCCCGGCCTGGGGAGCTGACTGACGGCCCCCGCTGCCCGGGGCCTCTGCCATGGGGCCAGCCTGTGCCTGCTTGGGAATGGGGAGGGGCAGGCTGCCACCTCCTGGGGCATCACCTTCTCTCAGGGTTCTTCTCCCTTCAACCACAGCTCGCCTTGGGGATAACCCCAGACACCCCCCGAATTGAGGGCAGGCCCGGACATTGGCCACCTTTTTCTGCTTGCCTGAGATTGGTTGCTTTTCTCAGAGCCTCCTGCCTCTGCTGCCCCCTGCGTCTGGGTTTTCTGGGCCGGATCCCCCAGCTGGAAGGTGGCAAGCGTGACTGCTGGCCAGGGAAAGAGGCGGCAGGCATGGGCCCTTCTCCTGTTAGCAGTTTATGTTTTAAGTCAGCGTGAGGCCCGCCTGTCCGAGGCAATGGGGCTTTCCCTGGAGGAGGCCTTGCTGGCCTCCGGTCCTCCGCCCATGACGCCCTCCCTGGAGATGCCACCAGGCTTGCCCGGGTGCAGGGCTGCTGGGGAGGGGGTCAGCAGCCCAGCACTGTCTCCTGCCCCCTCCTGTCAGGAAAGCCAGGTGGATGGAGATGTCTACAATGGAATAAAATCCTGTTTGTTCTGACAAACACACACACACTCATCCCTTTTCTCTCAGGGGATTTATTTCCACAGCAGCTGCTTCTCCCAGGCCTGGTTCATACTCATTTTGAGCCTGGGCCGGGGGCTGGGTGGGCATCTCCCCCAGACTGGGCCACACAAGATGCCCCAGCTGAGTTCTGGCAGCCCGCCCCTCCCCGCACCAACCCCAAGAGAGTCTGGCTCCGCCGTTTCCTGGCCAATGCTGCCCCAGCAGCCCCTGCCCCGTGGTCTCCACTGGGCTAGCCAGGCTGTGCTGCAGCAGGTTCCAGAACAGAGCCAGGTGGTGAAGGTCAAATCAGAATGATCTGTGACCACCCAGGAGGCCTCGTCTCCACCCCTCGCCCCACTTCTTGGGCAAGGCCAGGCTAATAAACGGACGAGGCGCTGCTGTCCAGCAGGAAGGCGATGGTGTGCTTTAGCTCCTGGGCCTGTCAGGGCAGAGGGCAGGTTAGGTGCGGGTCCCCTGCTGGCCCCCACCTCTGCCCTGCCCCCACTGATCCTAAGCCCCAGGTGTCACCTTCCCAGGGCAGCCAGAGGCCCAGTCTCTCACCTGCGGCAGCTCAAACCAGATGGTCTGGGGGCTGTCAGCTGAGCCGTAGTTGAGCTCCAGGCCAGGCAGCCCGTCTTCCTCCAGGGGGCTCAGCAGGTGTAGCCGCTGCATGTCCCTCAGCATGATGGAACAGCACAGTTTCTGGGGGTGGGGGAGGCAGAAGGACTTGGTTCCCTCAGGGAGGGGTCACAGTGGACCGTGGGGATTGGGGGAAGGCTGGGAGGCTGCCCAGGGTTGGGCCCAGGGGCTCTGGGCAACACCGGGCCGGAGCTGTGCCCACCTGGGAGCTGGGGTCCATGAGGATGAGGTGCTGGCAGTTGAGCCCCAGGAGGCCAGGTCCAGGCAAGGCCAGCTCACTCACGCGCAGGACCACATACACCGTGTAGCCGAAGAGGGGCAGCCGGCACATGGCCTCTGCGGGGGGGAGGGGCAGGGCATGAGTCTGGCTACTGGGATCCTGGGGTTTGGCAAGAACCTGCCCCACTTGGCCCCCCAGGGCAGATGCAGAAGCGCCCACAGGCCCACCATCCTCACCCCTTCCCTCCCAGGCCTCAGCCCCAGCAGCCCCCTTGCCCCAGACCCACTGATGAAGCTGATCTGCACTTCCTGGGGACTGTGCGGCGGCAGCTGCCTCAGCTCCTGGTCCATCAGGCGCTTTATGGCGGCCACGTTCACCTGCCACTGCAGTGGCTTCGGCACGTAAGCCAGCAGGTCTTGCCTAGGACACAGCCTGGGTCAGTTTGGTCCATGACCACCGATTATCTGATGCAGGTGCTGAGTGAGTGAGCAGGTGCCCCCTTGGGGTTAGAGGGCCCTGCCTTGGGGTGTGGGGGATAGAAGGGCAGAGCCCAAACCAGTCAGAGCCATTGAGGGCCCAAGTCAGGGGCCTTGACCTGGCGGGGAGCAGAGAGGCCCTAGGGGCTGGGTCCTTGGGGACGCGAGCAGTGGGGCAGCGAGTTCCAGGACTGAGCTGGCACTCACTCTGAGGGGGGCTCCTGGGTGTCCCTGCTGCGGTGCTGGAGGGCAGCCAGCTGGGCAAGTTGAGCCTCAGCCTGGGCACTGACCAGCAGCTTCCCCTGCAGGTAGTCCCGCAGCACCTGAGGACAGGCAGTGAGAGGGCAGCAGAGCCCCTGGGGCTCAACCCATCCCTGCCACCACCCCTCCAGCTGCCAGCCCCTCCAGCGGTCACCCAGGCTCGCACCACACTGGCTGCATGGCAGCCCAGGGGCAGGTGGGGCTGACCTGGCTGTAGAGGGTGCTGGTGTAGACAGGGTGGTCAAAGTGCAGTGGCGTCTCCCAGCTGAGCCGCCGGCTGTGCACGCTCGTGTCCTGATCCACCACCACGCTGTTGAGGTACTCGTGGGGCCACAGGGGCCGTGCCAGGTCAGCTGCTATGGGGGCAAAGTCTGCAGCACTGGCCCGACCTGCCCTGCCCTCTGTGCTGCCACCAGACCAGCCCAGCCCACAGCCCCCATGGCCACCTGCACTGCTGCCCAGGCCACACCCTGCCTGCAGCGAGTAGCCTCTGCCCCCCAGAGTCCACCCACATTCTGGCTCATGCCATCCGTCACCTGTGCTGTCTGTGCCCACCCTACCACCACCCCTCCATGGGCAGGAGATGTGCATTACCCCAGCAGTAAGGGTGCGTCCCCAACCCAGCCTGGTCACCCCTGCCTCCCTGGTGTGGGGCTCACCTTCCCCCTTGATGAGGAAGAGGGCAAATTCCTGTACTTCCTGAGGGTCTGTGACACCCATCTGCCCACAGAGCTCCTCCAGGACTTCTGCTGCCACCTGGGTGTGTGGGCAGGGGCAGGATGAGTGGGAGAGGCTCGGGGTGTCCCCCAAACCGATGCCCAAGGCGTCTTCCCTGTCCTCCTGCAGCTGCTCCTTCGCCCCCCGAGCTCACCGTGAAGGTCCGCACGTTGGTCTTGTAGTCCACACCCCCCGGCAGATGGACGAGGAGCAGGCGCACTGCTTGCCCTTTCTGCCAAGGCGGGTTGCAGAGTCAGTCTGAGTCGGCGGGCAGAGGCCCCAACTCTCCTGTGGACCCCCTCCCTGGGGTGGCCGCCCAGTACCAGGAAAGCCTGCATTTCACCCGGCGGGGGCAGACACCGGCGCCCCCCCATATTTGACCGTGCGCTGGAGATGCTCCTGGCAGCTCCGGGCCAGCTCTGCAGGAAGGAGCCAGGCAGGGGTCACCCACGTCTCCACACCCCTCCCCAAGCAGCCCCCCTCCCACTTTCTATCCCACAGGCACCTTGGCTCCGGCCCGCATCCTGCAGAAACTTGGTCACGTAGGGCATCAGGGTGGTTGATGGGGGGAAGCAGCCCGTGAGGAGGCTGAGGAAGCTCCAGCCCCGAGCACAGTGCTCCCTGCAGGGACAACCTAGACTTCAATCTGGCCAGACCCCCAGGGCAGGCTCCCGAGAGGCCCCCAGCCCGCCCCGCTGGCTGCCCCACACTCACGGCTGGGGGTGCCCCGTGACCTGCTTGACGGCCTGGCAATAAATCTCATCTCTGAGGTTCTCCTCCCGGCTCAGCTGCGGGGACAGGAAGGGCAGGTGGGCAGGGCGGGGACAGGCCTTGGGGTTGCAGAGCTGGGGGACTTTAGGGATAAGTCCTCCGCTGGGGGCCATTTTGCTCCCGGGGGCTCCGGCCTCTCGGGTCTGCCCTGGTCATCTCCGCAGGCTGCCCCTCCTCTCCCCACCTGGCAGCCCAGGGTGCCCTTGGACCTCCAGTCTCGCCCTCTCCCCAGTGGTCTCGGCTGCTCCCCTGCTTTTACCCATCCATCTGCTGACACTGCCAGGGCCCTGCCTCCGGCCCAGGCTTCTCGGCTGGATGCAGACCCCTCGGCCCAGAAGGCTGGGACTGCAGCTCAGCGGGTCCAAACCGGATCCCAGCACCACCCCGGACCCAGGAAGACATGGCTCTGGCCAAAGCTTGGTGCCTCCCTGACCCGCTCCCTCACCCCACAGGCACGTCCCCAGCAGACCCTCCATGCTTCCCATTGGGCCAGGCAGCCCCATCTCCTGGGATCGCTGCACCCACCTCCTTTAGCCCTCACAACCCCTAGAACCTCATCCAGGAGCCAGGACAGCCCTGCCAAGTCTGAGCCAAATGTCTCTTCGAAACCTCACACTGGTTTCCCATCTCTCTCCAAGTCACAAGTCCCTCCAGTGGCCTACGGGGCACAACGCGATCCGGACCCACCGCCCCCTCCCACCCCGCACCCACCCAGCTCCGGCCCTGTTGCCCTTCCCTGGCTGCGGCTTGAACGAGCCAGGTGAGCTCCGGTCAGGACCCGGGGCCGCCCGCCTGCTCTTCTCCCTGCCCCCGATGCACCCACGGTGCACTCTCCCGCGCCCTTCAGATCTCAGCTCCGTTGTCCCGTCACAAAGCCTCCAGAAGTAGGTAAAACAGCAGCCCCTCTTCCTGCTTTGTGATTGTGTCTTAGGTAAAATAATTCATCACGTCACTGCCAGACACATTTCATAATTTGCTTCCTGACCTTCTGCTCCCACTAGGATGCACGCTCAGCAAGGGCTGGGCCCGGTGGCTTTACTCACCACCAGGCCCCCAGCATGCAGCGGGAGCTCAGCACATGCTTTTGAACAATTTGAACAAGTAGTGGACAAGGGAAGGAGCCCCATTCGGGGGCAGGAGGACAGAATGAGGCTCTGCCCCGCCCCCCCCCC
The DNA here is from genome assembly GCF_015220235.1 of Choloepus didactylus. NCBI lineage: Eukaryota > Metazoa > Chordata > Mammalia > Pilosa > Megalonychidae > Choloepus > Choloepus didactylus. Next base: position 69,991,050 of record NC_051324.1, on the reverse strand, counting down.
CCCAGCTTAGGGCGCCTGCGCGCTCACCTTCAGCAGCTGGTAGAGCAGCTCCAGCTCCTCCCTGCCCCGGGGCTTAGGCTGGTCCCCCATGAACTGCATCAGAGCTGCAGGCGGGATGAGAAGCTGGTGGGCTGGGCGGGCACATGCCCTGCCTGTGCTGCTGTCACAACTGCCATCCGCGGCTCACAGGACACCGTGAGCCCGGTGGGGCAGCTGCCACCCGCTCCGTCAACAAACAAGCTAAGGCTCGGACGGATTACATGGGCATCCGAGGCCACACACACTGTCAGTGGGGCCCCATCCGCCGCCTTCCTGTCCCCAGACTGCAGGAGTCAAAATGAGCGAGGACCCTGGAGTGCAGGAGCCACCCAGTGGGCTCCCCTGAGTTGGCAAACTGGGGTGGAGACAGGCACAGCTCAAGGAGAGCAGGGCCCCTGGGTGCCCAGGGCCCCACGGCAGCAGTCACTCACCCTGGAAGCTTTCCACAGCCTGCTTGTTTGTGTCCTCATCACAAAGACTGATGAGCGATTCCTGGATGGGAGCCTGTGGCCAAAGAAGCCGGGCCGTGACCTGGGATCCATGCATGGCATGGGCAGGTCCCCGGGTGAGACTCCTCCCCCTACCTTGGTGAACTGTACCAGGTTGGCCGTGGCCACGTCCCCAGCACCTTCCCTTGTCTGGTCAAGCCTGCGACGCGGAGGAGAGAACAGCCCTGATTGTCCGAGGTCCAGGCTGGCAGGGAGGGTGGTGGAGAGTGCTGGCCTGGGTGGGCATGGGGGTTGGGGGCTGCGGCACTCACAAAGCCTGAGGCTTCCGGAAGTAGCGCTGGGCAAACTCTTGCATGGTGTAGTTGTGGGAGTCAGTGGACAGGAAGACGTGTGCCGCAGAGGAGGGCAGGCTGGTGGCCTCTGAGTTGTCGCTGCGGGCCTGGCTCCAGGGGCCAGCAGGGCGCTGGGAGCACAGAGACTGGTGCCACCCAAGTGCCCACTGGGTTATCCCAGAGGCCCTGCCCCAGCCCCACCCCAGCCAGACCCAAGAGGAGCAGGCAGAGCAGTGGCAGTGAGCAAACACCGGAAGCCAGGAAAGTCCAGAGATGTTTATTGAGCATCTTCTATGGCGGCACTGAACTAACACTGCATGGGACACAGAATGGGGCATGGCCCAGCCCCTGCCCACAGGGAGCTTACAGTGTTGCTAGGGAGACAAAGCAGGGAAACAGTGAGAGGGCAGAGGGTGCAGTATCACACCTAGCACGTCTGCCAGGCCGCAGGAGGCGGGCGGCAGTGGTCCTCGGCAGCCCAGGGGCCTCTGGGCAGTCCACCCTTCCTTCCTCAACTCCTAGCCAGGCCCCTCCTGGGCCTCTCCAGTCTTCCTCACCTCCGAGGCCCGGTCCCACTGAGCCGGCCCCGGCTCCCCACGCTGCAGCTCACTCTTGCGCTGATTACTCTTCTGCTCCAGCGAGAAGGAAAAGTCGGGAGCAGCGGCCGGCTGCACCATGTCAGCAGGGAAGAGTCCAGAACGGCCCCCCGTGGAGCCGAACTGCCAGCCTAGAAGGCATCCAAGGAGGGTACCAGGCTGGGGCCCCCACCCCAAGCCCCCTCTGCCACCATCACACCCTCCCTCATGCCAGCCCCTCCGTTTGCCCCCAAGGATACCTGGCTGCAGAGCGGCCATGGGCGAGAGCTTGATGAGGTCCCCGCGGTGGAAGCTGAGAAGGCTGCTGTCATCCGTGATGTAGCTTTGCAGGGCGATGACATAGCCGGAGTCCTGGCAGGCAGGTGGGCGAGGGGGCGGGGGGCCTGCCCGTGACTCCCCGTTCTGCCCACTCCACCTGCTCACCCAACATGGCCTCTCCCTCCACCCAGCAACCCAGAGTGCCAGGGACGTGACCCAAACTCCTAGCCCTGCCCGGGCACCCCAGACGGGCCGCACCAACGGGACACTTGCCTTCCTGAGTGTGCGCAGGAACAGCTCGACTGTGGCCCTGATGGCACCGGCCCGGGCCGTGTGCAACACCAGCTGTTCACTCTTCAGCAAGAGCTCCAGGGTGGAGCCGCCCCGGCACTCCACGCCCAGCACCTCGGCAAAGCTGCGTGCAGGCTGGGGGTGAGCAGGGGGCCTCCTCGCCGCCTGACCCCCGCCTCCAGCCCAGCCTCTGGCCCAGCCCACCTGTACGAGCAGAGGGTCTTGAGCTGGCCGGGGTGGAAGCTGGAGGCTTGGGTCACCTTGAGCAGTCTCAGCCCCCGGTGGGACACGCCCAGCAGCTGCACGTCGCTGCCACTCCCGCCCTTTGGGAAGGCGGGTGGGTCATGGCCAGACCCGGGCCCCAGGGAGAAGCCCTGGAGCTGTGCGGGGCAGCGTGGTGCTTTGTCCTTCTGCTGGGGCCCCCCACCCTCACCCCCGCTGCAGCCGGCCCCCTCCTGCACACACTGAGATCTTGCTTGGGGTCCCACCCCCCCACCATGGTCCAGCCCCACTGACCGAGACGGGGAAGATGCGGGAGAAGTAATTGGCCCAGTTGTCCCGAGCAGCCACCACGATGCGCTTCTTGACACTGTCCTCAGCGGTGGCGATGGAGTCCAGGCCAACCTCCAAGTCCCCTGTGGGCAGGTGCAGCCCAGGCCTGCTCCCACAGCCGCCCGCCCCCTCAGGGCAGGCATGGCCCCCCACAGCACGCGAGCTCCCTGACCCCAGAGTCCCCGGCCCCCCATACCCAGCAGATCCTTCATTTTGCGCCGTTCGTCCTGGGAGATCCGGATGCAAGACTCGGCAAAGGTGTCCCGCAGGATCTGGGGGCAGAGCCGGGGGTCACCACCAGGCCTGAGGGCGGGGTCCACCCGGGTTGCAGCCGCGGATGCAAGTGGAGGAGAAGATGGGGGGCCCGGTAGGGGGCCCCTGCAATACTGGGCCGCTCGCCAGGCACAAGTGGAGCAGGGAGGGCTTCAGGGCCTCTGATGCCAGAGCCTCGTCCACCCAGAACGCCTCCTTGCCCGGCCCCGCAGTGGTCGGACCCACTTCTCTTCAGCTCACCCGCCCAGAAACCCCACTGAACCCCACGAGTGCAAGGAGCACAATCGTGGTGGCTGTCAGCAACCTCGAAAGAAGACCTTGGTGGATGAGGAGAGGGGGAGGCTAACTGTAGAATGTAGGGCACAAAGGCAGAGTCCTGGGATGACAACTGGCATTTATGAAGCACCCACTGTGTGCCAGGCTCTGTGGGTACCATATACACTTGACTTTCGAGTCTCCTCTATATAAACCTGGGCTGACAACAGCGTCCACTTCTTAGGACGCCATGACGATTGAATGAGTGAGTGCATCCAAGGTGCCCCCCACGGGGCCTGGCACCCATTGAGTGCTGGCTGCTATCACGCCCCTCAGAATTGTGCTGAGCTGGCCCGGGCACTTGGCCAGGGTCCCGGGGTGCGGTCTGTCTGCAGATAGCGCAAGATGGCAGGTGGGCCCAGACTCACCTGCTGACAGAGAAGCCCAAGGCAGTAGGGGTGGCTGAAGTGCTCGCGGGGGTAGAACACCTGGGGGTGAGTCAGGCAGGTCACACCCTTGCCCGGAGCCCACCGTCCACCCCACCACTGCCCTCCCAGTCCCAAACAGGAAAACCAGGGTCTGTGTTTGGGGAGAGGGGGTGGCAGGGTTCCAGACCAGGGTTCCTCACAGCCCCCACCCCCGTGCCCACCTCCTTGCGCAGAAACAACTTCCAGGGTGCGCTGGTGTAGGAGAAGCACACGCTGCCCGAGGGCGCAAGCAGCTGTGTGGGGAGCCCCTGGTCCTCCATGGGCACCGGCAAGCCTGGCGGCAACGGGAGGAAAAACATCAGGCCAGGGCCTGCCAGGGCCCAAATGAGTGGGAGGCCCAAGGAGAGGAGACCCTTAGTCCCCAAGAACCCTCAAGGGCCCCCCCACTCTCAACCTCCAGCTACCTCACTCCTGCCCAGTGTACCCACTCCTGCCTCCATTTTCAGCCCTCAAGCGTCCCTGACCACGTCAGCCAGAGCCACCAAGGTTGTCATGGAGGTGTCAACCTGCATCGAAGACAACACCCCGTGTGTGTCAGTCCTGCAGCACCAGGCCGGCCCCGGGGGTGAGCCAGGGCTCCTCGCCATCAGCTCCAAAGTCCAGGAGCCCGCACAGCTACCCTCGGCCATGGGTGCCAGGAGGCTGTGGGAGTCCTGCCCCAACTACACGGTGACCCACCCCACAGGGTATGGGGGTTTCTTTACCACGGGGTTCAGCTGAGCAGGTTCCGAAGTCCCCGGGCACAGGCAGGGGGGGAGCTGGCGGAGGTGGGGGTGCCTCAGCAGTGGGCGGGGCCTGGCCAAACAGGTCCCGGAGGGGCCCCTGCTTCTCTTTGATGGAGCTGGAGGGCCCGAACCGGAATGGGGCCTGGGGCTGAGGGGCCACAGATGGCGGGGGGCCCTTCTCTAGGCTGGGGGACAGCGTCTGGAGAGGCACAGAGAAAGCAAGTAGACTGCCACCAGGGGGCAAGGCCACATGACCCAGGGCAGGGGGGATGGAGGCCCTAGGCCAGCTACACCCCAGAGAGCCTCACACGGCCCAGCAGGCCTGGCCTGGAGGGGACAGGACGGGCACTCACCGAAGGAGGCGAGTGGGTGCTGTGGATCCCCAGCTTGGCCAGAGCCTCGTCCTTAGGGTCATTTCTCTTCAGGAAAGATTTTGAGGGCCTCCTGGGAGAAGGGAGACGTGGCTACAGGTCCCTGAGGAGCGATCAGCCCCAGCCGCTTCCTCCCGGGGGCCCACCTGGACGGCTGCACGGGCACGGGCACGGGGCCCGGGCGGCTCTGGTACATGCGGATGATGTTGCGGATTTCCCTGCTGGGCTCTGGCCGCTGCGCCGTGGGGTTCGAGCTGTGCACTGCGGGCGCCCTGCCCTTGGCTGGCCCTTGACTGCCCCCGGGGCCCTCCTCCTCGGCCGGCTCAGCCTCAGCCTCTTTTGCAGCTTTGGCCCCACCTCGTTTTACCAGCTTTTTTGCTGTCGGGGGAGGACGAGGGGAGGGAGGAGACAGCGCTGGCCGAGGAGAGAGGAAAGGCAATCAGATGCTGGGCTAAAGGGCAGGAGCCCAGGGCCCCTCACCCATCCGCCCACACCTGCTCTCGTTTCCTCCTCTTCTTCCTCCTCCTCCTCTTCGTGCTCCTGCTCCTCCCTCTGGGCGATCTGGACCTTGGCCGGAGGTTTCACCGTCTTTACCTTGACCTGCTGCTGCCCTGCAAGTGCCCCGGACAGCCCCCTCTGTTGAATGCATTTGCCCTGCAGCCCCCACCCGGCCACGCTGATCCAGAGCGCACACCCCCTGCCCCTCTGCCTGGGCTGGGCACAGTGGCCAAGCTTCTGCCAGGGCCTGCCACCCCCAGGGTCTCACCCATCTTCTGGAAATAGTCCCGTTTCTGCTGGAAGCTCTTAGGCCGATGGGCCCTATCCTGAGCCTCTTCCTGGTCGGAAGGGAAAGTGGAGGCAGAGTCACCCTGTGGCTCCCGGGCAGCCTGGGCCCAGCAGCCTCCTCTGCTCCTCCTGCTCACCCAGCCCTGCCTCTCATCCCTGCAGCCCCAGAATGTTCTGCTCCCACCCCAAACCCCACCACTGGCCTGGCCTCGGCTGCTCTCCCTCCAGCCGGCGCCCGCTGGTTCCTGATCCTGCTCTGGCTCCTCCTGCGGGGCAGGGGACTTCTTGGGCTTGGGGGCGATGGCCGGGGGTGGGGCTGGGGGTGGGGCCGGGGAGACAGCTCTGGCGGCCTGGACCTGCCGCTGCCGCTGCTGGGTCTGCTGCTCCAGGGACAGCGCCATGGCCTGGGTAGTCATCTGCTGGGCCTGGGGTGGGGCCGGGGTACCAGGTGAGGAGCCAGACCCAGGCCCGGCCCCTCCCTGGCGGCCTCTCAGCCCTGCCCCCTCACCAGGATCAGCGCCTGCTGGTTGATGAAGTTCTGCTGCTGGGCGGCCAGCTGCCTCGTGTCTGGGCCGGGAAGCAGGGGCGGCTGCGGCTGCACCATCATGGCTGGGGGTGGCAGGGGGCTGGGGCGTTGAGCACGTGGCCCAGGCCTCTGCTCGCCTCCCGCTGGGTCCCCCCAGGACCCTCCTTCCTCCCAGGCCCGAGCCGGCTCACCTGGCATGCTGGGGACCGTCCCCATCGCTGGCATCATGGACACAGGTGCAGACATCATGGGCGGCTGGTACATGGGCATCTGCACCATCCCTGGGTACACTAAGGGGACAGGACCCTCTGGCTTGGCCCCTCCCAGGGCCACCACACCCCCTGCTCCAGCCCCAGGCGGTGAGTGGGGCACTGGCCCTGGTTACAACTGCCCGGGGGGCTCCAGCCACTCTGGGGGGGCAGGGAGGACCCACTCCCCGACTCTAGGCTGGCCTCGGGGACAGGGCACTCACCCATGGGGTACCCGCCCTGCTGTGGGGGCCCGATGGCCCCCCCTCCCTTCATGCGGCCGTTTAGGGCCCAGCCTTGTTCCAGGTCCTGAGAGGACAAAGGTTACAGGTCACAGGGTCAAAGCCACAGCCCTGGGAGAGATCAGAGGGGACAGCGGAGGCTGGGGGCCTGGCAGGGACAGGCTGCACTTGCAGGGCACTCACACTGAGGCCTGGGGAGAGGACTGGCTCGAACAGGTGGTCCAGGAAGCCGTCCAGGCTCCCCGACATCCGGGTCTCCCCTGCAGAGCCAGGCGGAGGGTTGGTGCCATGCCCTTGGGGCGTGGGGCTGCCTGCACCCCCATCCCGGGCACTCTGCCGAGCCTCACGTGCCCACTTGGCCCTTACCTGTGTGGCCGCGGCTGGGCAGCGTTGGGGCTGGACCTGGCGGGGGGCCTGGGGGCAGGGAGGGAGCCTGGACGCCAGGGGCAGGGGGCACATGTTTGGAGGCTCTGCGGAGATGGTGGGCATGGCTCAGGGGGCTGCATCACCTGCGGGTGGTGCCTAGGCTGAGGGCAGATCTAGAAGCTGCTTTGGGGGTTGCCCGCACAGGGTGGGTTAGGCGGGAGGGCTGGGCCTGTGGCAGCATCTATGAACTTGGGGTGCCAGAGGGTAGCTGTGAGGACCACAGCAGGGGCAAGGGGGCCAGCAGTGCTGGGCAGCACCTACAGGCCACGGGGAATGATGGGGTAGCTATGGGAGGTGATGGGGTAACTGTGGGGACCAGCCGGGTCCCCAGGGTCCTCAGTCTGGCCAATCAGATCCAGGGTGAAGTCACAGCCAGCCAAGTCCTGCCAGGCGTCCCCGGAGAGCAGCGACACGGACCAGCCGCGGGGGGGCACCTCCAGGCCTCTGGGTGAGCGGGTGGGGTGCGGTCAGCGAGGCAGAGGACCAGCCCGCTGGGGAAGGACGGGGTGGGCAGTGGGCATGGCCAAGGGGGTGGGATCCAGAAAGGGCCCCCCCCCACCCTGAGATACCCTGGAGGCCCCCCAGGCCTTGGGCACCGTGAGCCCCCCAGGGTGGAATCAGCTCACTCAGCAGCCCAGATCCTGTCCCTCACTGTGACACACGACCCGCCCTTCCCACCCCGGCTGGAGGATGCACCTCTATTCCCTGCCCTGTTTCATTAGAACCCGGACGGGGCCTCCCACCCTCCCTCATTTACAACTGCTCCCCGTCGCCCACCCTGGGGGGAAGTGGCCCTCGGCCCTGGGCCTGCAGGAGGCCGTGGCAGGGGAGTGGGAGGAGGATGCAGGAGGACGGGACGGCGGTCAGCGCTGGCCGCACTGCCCCCGCCAGGTCCCCACCTGCTCTGCAGGATGCGCGCGGCCAGCTGCTCCCCCGTGGTCCACGACTCCACCTCCACTGAGTAGCACTCCTCTGCAAGGGGCCGGGGGCCGGGGCCAGAGTGAGGGGAAAGCGGGGGTCCACCCTAGTGGGAAGGGGGTGCTGGGCCCATGGGGGTTCCCAAAGTGGGGAAAAAGGGGAGACCAGGGTCATGGCGGGGAGGCCAAGAGAAGGGGGTGCTGCCAGGCGGGCAGGAGGGGGCCGGGCAGTCTCACCGTTGAAGGTGAAGACGTCCAGCGCCATGCGGCCCCGCCGCCAGCCGGCCGTCCACTCGAGCTGGGTGGGCGGGTGGGACCGGGCGGCTCCGGGCACCAGCTGCGTCTGCTCCAGGGCCCCCAGCAGCTTGTGCTGGCACAGGGCGGCCATGCCCGTGGGGGCCTGGTCGGAGACAAACCTGCGGGGAGCACGGGGCTGCTGTGGGGGCTGCTGAGGGGGCTGGGGGCTGCTGGTCCCAGCCACTGGGCCCCCAGCCGCCACCGGGCCCCTTACTTGAGCAGTGGCTTCTGCAAGGCAGGCAGTGGGGCGAAGGCGCTGAGCAGGACGGCCATGAGGGCCCAGCCACGCTGGCTCTGCTGCTCGTCAGGGTTGTGCCAGAGCTGGGCCACCAGCTGGCTGAAGAGCTCGTCCCGCAGTGCCGGCCGGCGCAGGCCCTGCCGCACCAGGTAGGCCCCCAGGGTCTTCTCCTGCCAGGATGGCAGGGACCCGTCCCCCAGGAGCCGCAGCATCTGCCGGCACAGAGCACAGGGAGGGCTGGGGTCAGGGCTCCCCGGGTACGGCACCAACATGGAGCACGGGGAGGGCGGGGGTCAGGGCTCCCCGGGCGCGGCGCCAGCACCCGGCCCAGCAGGGCCAGCCCCCACCCAGGGCTCACTCACCACTCTGTTGATGTCCAGGGCGTGCTGGGGGTTCTCACCGTCCAGCCGGGTCAGGGGCTTGGCCAGGGGCTGCCCGGGCCTGGGCAGGGATGGCTCCTGCAGGGAAGAGGGGGACACAGGGACACAGAGGGGTCTGTGCTAAGGGCAGCCCCCAGGGGACACCTGCCAGAGAATGCACCCTGGGAGAAGGAGGAGGACTGGGGGGCAAAACCATCTCCACAATGCACCTAAATTGCTCTTTCTGACGAGAACACTGACTCCCAAATAGCAGGAAACAGAAAACGTGGCAAAGTACAAGGGAGGAAATAAAACCCACCCTTACCATCCCCGAGCTACAGAGCTACTCACGGTTATCACGTAGGGTCTTCCTCTCTGATCTTAATTTCTATGCAAAGATACAAACATTTCCCCACCACCACCACCACCCCACTTTGTTTTTGTAGTTGTTTTAAACAAAACTGAGATCAGTTTTGAATCCTGTTCTTTTAGCCAACATTGTAGCATGGATGGTTTCCTCTGTCATTATATATCCTTTAAGGACACCGACTTCAACGGCAGGGCAAACCCACAGGTGTAACAAGGTGTGGCATCGTGAATCTAAACAATACTGTGTTGTTAGACACGTAGGATCAGTGGATATTTTCCAGGCAATCCAGCTTTCATGCCTAGAGACACAGCTCCTGCCTAGCAGGGGCCGACTCGGGAGCAGCTGGGGACAGCCGGGAGGAGCTTAGTTCGGGGCGCCCACCTGGAAGCCGATGGAGACGAAGCTGGAGAAGGGAAACTGGTCGATGTCCGGCGGGAGGGTCAGGCTGGGCCGGGCAGTAACTTCAGGGGGCATTGACTCGGTAATGCTCTTTGCCAGGGCGAGCTGGCGGCCTGGGTGGGCACCATGAGGCAGGCCAGGAACACCCAGGCCCAGTACCCGCTCTGGTACCAACTCCACCCCTCCCCATCGGCAGCCAGTGCCCAGCCACAGGGAGCTGGGGGAGGGGCTGTGAGCTCAGGGGAGCCCGCAGAGAAAGAGGGACCCCAGGGGACAGACCCACTGCCTGGGGAAGAGACAGGGGAGGGGTTGTAGCAGAAGAGACGCCAAGACTCACCTTCCGCCGTCTTCAGCATGACGGCCAGCTCAGCCGGGATCTCCAAGCGCCCCAGCTCCTGGCAGAGAGGACCCCCTCTCAGCAATTGAGGGAGGGGGCATGGGGACCCAATGCCCCGCCTCACCCCCAGGATGACAAGCATCCCCTCCAGAGACCAAGGGTGCTGATCCTGGACCCTCCAACAAACAGGGTCCTGGGGACCCTCAGAGGGGAACCAACACAGAAGCACTGGAGAGGTGGGGTCACCCCAGCCCACCCCTCAGGTGGCACAACGGAAGCCCTGGGGGACACCCCTGGCACCACACCCTTCACCCTTCGAGCAGTGCCGGGTTCCACGGGTTCATACCCGCCCAGAACCTCCCCCAGCTTCCAGACCACCTACCATGCTTGGCGCTTTCTCCGAGGCCCTGCCGCTCTGCCAGCCACGCCAGTGCCCAAGCTGTCGGGGGAGATGCGGGAAGAGCTGATGCCCCACAGGGGGTCACTGAGTCTCCCAGCAGCAACCCCCCACCCCAGCCCAAGCTCAGCAGCCCAGCTGCCCTTTCCTGCCCCGGGGGGCCTCGGCACACAGAGGAACAAACACAGACCCCGAGGTGCCCGCTGCCTGACAGTGTGATTGGCCCTACCTGGCCCCAGCCCTCCAGAGCCCTCACCGGCCTCAGCGCTGTGGGCGTCACTGCCTGTCTGCCAGGGCACCAGGAAGAGGGCAGGAAGAAGGGAAGGGATGGTCCTGGGGGCAAAGTCCAGCCAGGGTGGGGCCAGAAAGGGGGGCAGTATGTGGGTACCGACCTTTGAGCTGCTTTATGGCCCTCAAATTTGAGTCATCCAGCAAGACAGGGGAGCAGGAGGCCCAAGGGAAGGCTGGAGGGCCCAGGATGGGGCCCAGGTAGGGAGGGGAGAGCCAGGCCCAGGGTGGGGGGACAGGAGAGATGGAGGAAGGCCAGGATCTCCAGGGGCCCCAGCCTACCCTGGCCAGCTGGAGGGAAAGGCAAGACATCAAAGAGCAACAGTCTCCTGAGGACTCAGGCATTGCATGGTTGGGTGAGGAGGGTGGACATTGCCAGTTTCTGCCAACTTGGACACCCGAGGCTGTCTGTCCAGCTTCTCCCTTGATCTCTCACAGTGCAACAGCCCCACCCAAGGCCCTTCACCTGCAGTCTCCGCCGTCTCCAGAGCAGGGGCCGGGCCACCAGCAAGATGGTGTTCAGCTGCCCCTGAGCTGCCTGCCGCCGGAGGTATTGCTTCCTGGAGGCCGGGATGGGGGTGGTGTGGAGGGGGGTCCAAACTTACCCCTCCCGCCTGGTGCCTGAATTCTCTAAGCCAAGAAATTAATGTAAAAACTGACCCCAGACCAGTGAAGCCCCTGGGTGCCTAACAGAAGCAACAAGAAAAGAATAGTGTGCTATGAAAAAAGAACAGGTAAAGTGAGCTGATGTTTAGCATCGGGGATTTAGAGCTTAGACTCTGGAGACAGACTACCTGGGTTCAAATCACTCCCTACTCTTGAGTTGTGATCCTCATAAATTACTTCACCTCTCTGCATTTCACGGAATGGGGGTTATTATAATACCTGCCCCCATGACAGACTAAATTAATTAACAGATGTTTAGAGTGGAGCCTGGCTTATTATTATTATTATTTGGTAAAGAGGAAGAACTTCTAGAAATGAAATAAAAAAAGTCATTGAAAATCTAATAGGAGATCCTGGGAGAGGTGATGTTCAAATAAAGTATCTTTGAGAATTTGCCAGATCTAAGAAAGACCTGACTCCTCAGTGAAGGGGTCCTGAGCAGGATAAACATTTAAAAATAAATTTACACCCAGATATGTCATGATGAACATGTAGTACACCTGCTATAAGGAGAAAACTCTAACAAGCCTCCACAGGAAAAAGACATAATTACCTACAAAAGAATAAAAACTAGACCAACAACAGACTTCTCATCAGCAAAAAGAGAGGATGGAAGACAGTGGAATAATATCTTCGAAGTGTTGAGGGAAAAAACTATAAATTTAGAACTCTATACCCAACTATGACTCGAGGATGTAAGTGAAATAAAGATGTTCTCAGTTGAAGACTGAGGGAATGTAGCTTGCACTAACAGTTGTTGGAAAGATTACTAAAGAATGTACTTCAACAAGAAGGAAACGAATTCCAGGAGGATGGTATGAGATGAAAGAAGAAAACATGAACAAAAAAATTGGTATCTCTAAATAAGCAGTAACTATAAAAATAAAGATTTGTGCCTGACCCTGGCATTGTGTGAATGACAATGCCTTCTTAACCAATAGGGGGAAAAGAAATGTAACAAAATAAGGTTTCAGTGGCTAAGAGATTTCAAACAGAGTCAAGAGGTCATTCTGGAGGTTACTGTTACACAAGCTTCAGGCAGATTTTGCAAATTGCCATGGTATGTCAAGCCCCAACCAACAGTATTCCCCAAAACTGTAAAGAAAACCCAGGGCTCTATCTAAGCCTCTATAAAAGTTTTGCTTATTAAATGTATGTTCCAAAAACCTCCAGATTGTACCTATGCCAGACAAGCCCTGAAACTTGGAGTTACCAGTCTCTCCCATAATATCAACCAGTTGCATTCCCCTACCCCATAATTTTGACACCCCTTTACAACATGAAAAATTTAGAATGGTCATTGCCAGATATCCCTGAAGACTGAGAAAACAATCAAATGAGAGGGAGGACTTGTAACAGAGAATTTAGGATTTAACAAATGATTATGAATATGAATCATTATATAGATATTTCTTTTTAGTTTCTAGTGTATTAGAAAAGTCAGAAGGAAATGCCTGAAATTGTGGAACTGTAACCCACACTATACTTTGAAATCTGCTCTTTAACCTGTTAAACTGCATTTTGAAATTTATCACTTTTCTGTATATATGTTATATTTCACAGTAAAAATGTTTAAAAACTAAAAAAATAAAGATGTGTGTTATGTTATGATTTTTACTAATTTCAGGGATTTAAAAATAGATATGACTAAAACATTAAAGAATAACATGAAAATAGAGGGATGGACACAGCTAAAGTGCTCTTTGTATAGTTTGGGAGGTGAGTAGAGATACTGATTTACACTGTGAAGTCAGGTATGTAGGCACGTAAATAATTTAAGATAAACTACTAAAAAATCAGAAATAGAATATTTAACTTTTAAACCAGCAGAGGGGAGAAAAAAGAATAAAGAAAAATTGTTCAATCTAATAAATCCCAGATAAAGAAGGAAAGAAGATGAAGCAAAAAAATGACAATTATTAAAAAGCATAAAATAAGATGACAGAAACAAATCCAAAAATATCAGTAACACAATAAATGTAAATGGTTACTTTTTACCACTTAAAAACCAAAACCAAAAGTCTCAGAAATCATGAATTTAAAAAAAGAGCCCAAAGAATCTTTTTCTGATTGAAAATCTCAAAACTTTTCTAAATAATCCATGGATCGAACAGGAATTCAAAATGGAAATCATAAAACATTTCCGCTTGAAAAGAGTACAACTCAAAATGTGTAAAGTACAGGTAAAGCAGTATCTAGAGGGAAAGGTATAGCATTATATGCTAACATTAGAATAAAAGAAAGGTTAAAGCATTCAACTCAAGAACTTAGAGAAAGAACACCAGAGTAAACCCAGAGAAAGTAAAAGGAAGGGAATAATGGAAATAAGAAGAATTGACCAACCTCTGTCAAGACCGATTAGGAAAAAAGAAGTGAAGGCAGAAAGAAACAACGTAAGGAGAAACACCAAGTGCTGTGGGGTTTGGTGCTGGCCAGAGGTCCTCCCAGGTCTTCCTGGCTCACCTGTCCTCTCCACGGCCCCTCCTGGGCCCTCCCTCCCGCCGGCCGCCTCTTCTGCCTCAGCCCTCATCACGCCCTCTAGTGGTTGCCCCTGGAACTTGTCATCCCCAGAACCTGCCCGCCTCCCACATCTCAAATTCAAACACCCCCATCTCCAGCCCTTGCCTCCGCTCCTCTCCTTGAGCTCAGTGCTTCTCACGCTTTAGTCTGCACTCAAATCCTTGGGGATCTTATAAACAAACAGGCTGATTCAGCAGGTTTGGGATGGGGGCATTTCTCATAAGCTCTGGATGATGCCATGGCCCCACCCCTTTCAGCAGGTTTGAGATAGGCGCAAACCTATCCTAAACTTTCTCTCTTCCAACCACACACCCACCTGCAGATGGTGCACGCTCGCTCTCCTACTCTGAGTACAGAGAAGGCCCCAGACAGAACTACTTCTTCCTCCCCAATCCATAGACCCATCTGCCTGCATTTGTCTCCTCTTCACCCCTCTTAGAATCACGGAAGCCCTTTCAGCTCTCAGTGGCTGTGCTGGTTTGAATGTATTATGTCCCCCCAAAAAAGCCATAGTCTTTGATGCAGTCTTGTGGGGCAGACGTTTTAGTGATTAGATTTGCATGGAAATGTGCCCCACCCAACTGTGGGTGATAACACTGATGAGATATTTCCATGGAGGCGTGGCTCCACCCATTCAGGGTGGGTCTTGATCAGTGGAGCCATATAAATGAGCTGGCAAATGGAAGGAACTCAGTGCAGCTGTGAGTGACATTTTGAAGAGGAGCTACAGCCAAGAGGGACACTTTGAAGAAAGCACAGGAGCTGCAAGATGAGAGACAGTTTGAAGACGGCATTTGAAAGCAGACTCTTGCTCCAGAGAAGCTAAGAGAGGACAAATACCCCAAGTGCAACTAAGAGTGACATTTTTGAGGAACTGCAGCCTAGAGAGGAATGTCCTGGGAGAAAGCCCTTTTGAAACGAGAACTCCGGAGCAGACGCCAGCCACGCGCCTTCCCAGCTAACAGAGGTTTTCCGGACACCATTGGCCATCCTCCAGTGAAGGTACCCGATTGCTGATGTGTTACCTTGGACACTTTATGGCCTTAAGACCGTAACTGTATAACCAAATAAACCCCCTTTTATAAAAGCCAGTCCATCTCTGGTGTTTTGCATTCCGGCAGCATTAGCAAACTAGAACAGTGGCCAATCCCTCATATGCTATTCCCAGCCAGGGTCTGCCTTCCTCCAGCACTCTACCGGTGGCTCCTTCCCATGCTTCAGACTTCAGCTTAAAATTGACCTCCTCCAGGAAGCCCTCCCTAACCTCCCATCTCACAGGCTCCCCTGGTGTTCCCCCCACGCCCTGTCTCCACCTTGGCTCACCCTGTAGGGTGATGGGTGGCTGGTTTATTGTCTGAACCTGACTTCCACCTGGGAGGCATCTCATCAGGCCCTTGCTCACGGCAGATGGTCAATCGACAACTGTGGATGGATGAGTGAAGACGGGTGGTGAAGGGTCAATAGGAGTTAACTGGTTGAAAAGGGAGAAGGGGGCATTTTCGGCAGGGGGAACAGAATGCACACAGACCAGGAAGCAGGACACAGCATGGTGAGTCCAAGGAACCGAGAGAAGTGCAAAGTGGCTGGATGGTAAAAAGACCGGCTTACACTGAGGTTAGAGAGGTGAGCAGGGCCTTGTATGCAGCCTGCTTCATATTTTTAAAAAATCATTCTTGCTGCAGAGTGGAGAAAAGACTTGAAAAGAGAACATCAAAGAATCAAGACTGTAGGTTTGTGTGGCCTGACAGGTAATGAGCTTCTTGTGACTGGGGGTATTCAAGCAGACACTGCATTACTGTGGGTAAGGAAGCTGTCAAGGAGCGTCAAGCACTGATGCTGTGGCTACTGGGGCAAGTAGATGTGCCCTGAGACCCCTCATCTCCCTGCCCCTGCCCAACCACCTTCAGGAGGAGCCCACGGTCACAGCACCCCGCGGCCCCAGGGCCCACAGACCTGGCCTGGAGCCCGCGCACACAAGCCTGCAGCCGGGGCAGGAGGCGGAGGCGCTGGCGGGAGATGTAGACGCAGAGGCCGCGGTGCAGGGTGAGCAGGGCCTGGGAGTGCAGCCGGGCGTGGTGCTGCTCCAGCCGCCGCCAGCCCAGCTCCCGCAGCAGCACCTGCAGGCAGAGGTGCGGGCTGGAGGCAGGGGGCCCGGGTGCTGGGACCCCCCTGCCCTTCTCCGCAGGCCTGAGCTGCCTCCTTCCAAACAAGCCCTGCTTCTGGGGTGCCTGGGACAGCCTGGCGCCCAACCCCCCTCACCTCCCCACCTCTCAGAAGGCACCTGCCAAATGGGTTTCTCCGTTTTTCTCGGAATGCTCATTTCCCTTTGCTTCCCCACCCACCCCTGCACCTGCATGGACACCCAGACACACACCCCCACCTTAGTGCCCCCGAGGTGGTAGAGCGGAGACTCTGCCCCCAGCACCTGGCTCAGGATGGTGCCACACCTCTCCCGGTGGGACGGGTCTTCTGGCCCCGCTGGACCCAGGACCCGACACCTGCCCGGAGGAGGGAGAAGGGTCAGGCAGCAGGGGCCCCCTCTCAGGGTGGTATTTGACTCTGAGCCCTTCGCTATTTGCTGTCACACAACAGGCACACAACAAGCTGGGGGCTAAGAATCAGCAACGAGTAGGCAGGCAGGGCCTCTGCCCCCTTGGAGTTCAGGAGGACACAGATCCCATGGGCTGGGGGGCCAGGATGGGGTGGCTGGAGGTGGCAACAGGGAGATAGGAGCCAACAGGATGCTTTGGGTGGCCTCAGCACAAAGCACATCCGGGACACAGTGGGTGCTTCACATGTTTGTGGAATGGAAGGAGGGAGGGAGGGGGAGAGGGGGAGGGGGAAGGGGAGGGGAAGAGGGGGGAGAGGAAGAGGGGGGAGAGGAAGAGGGAGGGGAAGAGGGAGGGGAAGAGGGAGGGGAAGAGGGAGGGAGGGAGGGGAAGAGGGGAGGAGGGGCAGGGGAGAAGTGGAGGAGGGGAGGAGGGAGGGAGGGAGGGGGTGTTTAATGTAGTTGGTGTCCTCGTCCCAATTTGGTTCGATGGACAGGCATCAGTTAGTCTGTACCAAGCTCCCTGCATGTTCTGGAGACACTTGAATGAGTCTCCAGTCCCAGGAGGCCACAGGGCAGCAGGGGCTGGCACATAACAGACCATCTGACAGGTCTGTTCCCCTTACCCAGCCCAGGGGCTCCAAGGCTCCCTGGAGGGGGTGGCAATTGAGGGCATGGAGAGAGCTTCCCCATCCGGGCTCACCCTCCCACTGCCTGCCTCTGGCGCAGCCTCTCAGCCAGCTGACTCCACTGCCAAGGCCAGGTCACGGCAAAGCAGGCGCCAGAACCCCGATGAGAACGGACCCCCCATCCACTCTGGTCCTGTCCTTGGGGCAGACCCAGCCCTTGGGAGGGTTCCCCGGAGGGTGTCCAGCCATCAGCCAAGACCAAATAGATAAACAATGAAATGGACAAAGTCACCAGCTTTTCTAGAAGCTTCCAAACTCCCTGGAAAGAGGGCTGCTGTTTCTGGCCAGGCCAACTTCCCAGCTGAGAGGCTGTGCTCGCCACTTCTCCCTCC
Source organism: Choloepus didactylus (assembly GCF_015220235.1). NCBI lineage: Eukaryota > Metazoa > Chordata > Mammalia > Pilosa > Megalonychidae > Choloepus > Choloepus didactylus. The sequence continues at coordinate 69,973,836 of NC_051324.1, read as the reverse complement.
CTCCCATCGCACTGATTCAGCAGGTCAGGCCCGAACACCCTCTGTGTGCCGGTTCAGGAGACCCTGAGCCCTGGGAGGCAGCCACTGCCCCAGCGCACATGCAGGGAGAGGATGAGACGGAGAGGGAGGGAGAGCTGGATGATGGAAGAATTGGATGCCTGGCCCAGGGTCCCTGGGGAAGTGGGTCCCTCCCCACCCCGAAGGAACCCCTTCCTTGTCAGTCCTGGCCCCGAGGTGCAGGGAGGAGCACGGAGGGCCAGGGCCCTACCTGGCCAGGAAGTCACAGAAGGGCACACGCACGGGGAAGTTGGCGCCGCGGCGGTACACGGCCTCCAGGACGCCTGCCTGGCGCAGCTGCTCCGCCACATGTCCCACGTCAAAGAGGCCTGGGAGCTGGGCCGGGCAGAGCCGGGGCAGCTGGAGTCAGGAAGGGGTGCGAGGGCTGGGAGCCGTGGGGAATACAGGGGGGCCTGAAAGAGGAGCAAGAGTGGGGCAGCGCGGGGTGGGAGGCTGCTGGGAAGGTAGCCCTACCTGGGGACCAGGAAGCTCACCTTTCCCGGGTTGGGGTTGAGGCACTGGATGAAATAGACGTGGCTCCTGTTGGTAAGAGAGAGGTCACCTGGGCACAGGCCAGCCTCCCATTCAACTCCCTGGGGCCAGGTGCGGGGGGCACCGTGCTCACCTGCCCAGCCGGGCTATGAGGTCCCCCAGGGTCTGCTGGAAGCGAGAGGCCAGCTTCGGTCGGCCTCGCCCTCCCCCTCCCCCCGAGGAGGGCTCTGCTCCCTGGAACAGGTTGCCCACCAGCTGTGGGGTAGAGGGCGGGGCGGTGCCAGGGGGCGGGGCTATTGGGCGGGACGGATGAGGGGTGGAGTTTTTGGGCGGGGTGATGCAGGGGGCGGGGCTATTGGGTGGGGCGGGCTCGCCTCCCAGGCCTGCCTACAGCCCACCTGCCCCCAACCCCCAAAGCCAGAGTGTGGGGGGGCGGCAGTCCAGGGCAGGCTGGCAGGGGCACCTGGAGCTGGCTCTGGGCCAGCATCTCCACCACGGCAGGGTCAAGGTGATCCCGGTTTCTGTTTAAAAACTTGTGAACCTGCAAGAGGCAATGTGGGGGAGGGAGGGGCATCCAAGAAAACTGGGCTCAGAGGCCGCTTCCTTTGCTGAGTATTTCATCCTTTCCCCACTGCTTTAAAATGCCGCCTTTGTAGTATATCCAGTTCCTTTATATTCCTTTGGGTCTATTATTGGACTTTCTATTCCCCTCCACTGATCAGTCCTTTCTTTATCATTACCCTACTCTTCCAATTATGAGAGCTTTAAGATATGTTATAATACCTGGTAGAGCAAATCCCTCCTTAATCTGCTTTTTCAATTTTGCATTGGCTATTCTCATGCATTTCTTCTCTAGATAAAAATTTTAGAACAATTTTGTCAAAACCCGTTCTCCCTCCTCCTATAAACCCCCCCCTGGAGTATTGACTGCAACTGTGTTACTTTTCTAGATTAACTGGGAGAGAATTGGCAATATCACGGCTTCCCAACACAACTGGATTGTTTCTCCATTTTTAGATCTTCTTTTGTGACTTTCAGTACAGTTTCCTAGTTTGTTGTTGTTGTTTTAATTCAAACTCCTTGTGTTTTTTGTTTGGGTAACTTCTGGGTAATTTGCAAGTTTTGTTCTACAACCAGAGGACTCCACCTCCTCCAGGAAGCCTTCCCTGACTCACCCTCCCCTCTCCACCAGGCCCCTCCCCACAGCGAGCTCCTCTTGGGGTGGGTGCGCAGTTTCCCCATGAGAAAGCCCCCTCAACGAGCACCTACTTTGGGCCAGGCAGCCACCAGGGGACTTCCATGTCACTGCCTTTAATCCTTACAAGGATTATTGTTGTAAACAAACCTCCAGTCCCATTTTACAGATGTCACAATGGAGGCTCAGAAGGTGACGCATCCTGCCCAAGGTTATTCATCGCCAGGTCCCAGGCTTCTGCCCCGCCGCCCTGGTCGGGAGGGTCCCAAGCCTTCAAACTCCCCCCCCCATACCCTCACCCAGAGGGTAGCATGTCATGCTTAGACTGGGTGGGGCCGGAAGGGGCCTTCCCTCACCTGTCGGGGTGACTCAGCTTGGGGAGGGACACAGAGGTCACCTCATCCCTCACCCATTCGCCCTGGAGTCTGTCCCTGGGCCAGATATCTGGTAGGTGACGGTCCCTGCGTGATGGCGTACGGTGAAGATGGGCAGGGGCAGCTGGGGCTTGGTGTAGCACGGGTGGTCGCCGTGGTGATAGTGGCACTTCTGGAGGAAGGTGTGGTCTGTGGCCTGGTGGGAGGGACGCGAGTGCCTGGGGGAACAGGGGCGGTGAGGTGGGCATGGGCACGAGGAGGGGCACCAGGCAGGAAGGAGACAGGTACACAACCCGGTGTCTTCCTGCCCCTCCCACAGCGGCTGCCCCCTTTCTTCCCCACAGGGCCCGGGGAGGGGTGGTGCCCCAGGGCTGATGCTGCAGCCAACAGGGTCAAGTCCAAAGGCCTCGGGCGGCAGGCGGGCTGCCCCAGCCCTGCCCCAGCCCTGCCCCAGCTGCCCAGCAGGCTTCCCTCTTGCAGCCCGTACCCCTGCCCTCTGCTTCAGCATTACTGTGGGCCTCTGGGCCTCTGGTCATTGCCACCCTGTGGTTGGAAGTCCCTTTTTCCTACCACCTAGCTCCCTGGCCATCAGAATCTCACATCCTCAGCCACTTCCTCCAAGAAGCCCTCCAGGGTTCCTCCTGCAGGAATTACAGGCTCCTTCCTCTGGGCTCCCCCAGCATATTACTAGTAAGCCCACTTAGACTTCATGTAGCTTTGTGCAGAGAATTTTGATTTTGACACTCCCCCAAACACACACCAGAGTGTACACACGTGCACATGCACACACACACGACACATTTGCCACAGTCACCTCCCTCCTCAGGGAGGGAATGACAGTCCCTGAGGGCACACTGTGGAGAGCAGGACAGGGCAGGAGTCGGAGAACACTGTCCATCCAGGGACCAAGGCGGGGAACCACCTCCCCTCCCTCCAGCTCCCTCCTCCTTGCCCTAAGGATGCGGAATCATCTGGAAGGGAGTGAAAAGCTTGGGGGAGTCTCCCTCTTCCCTCGCCGCATGGAGATACGGCCACGGGCTGACCCATCCTAGCCTAGGCCTCTCTCTTCCGCTGCCTTTGAGCTCCTCCAAGTCTCTGCAAGGCCGAGCAGGGCAGAACTCTCCAGAATGGCCCCGCCATGCTCTCTCATGGACTGTCTCCTTCAAGCCTTCCACACCCAAGAGGTAGGTTCTGTTAGGATGCCCACTTTACAGATAGGAACATTGGACCTCAGAGAGGTTAGTTCACTTGCCCAAGGTCACACAGCTAGTGAGTGGCAGGATTCAAACCTGGGAGCTTCTGAGCTTCCAGAGCCCCTGCCCTCACCTGTTGTGTCTCCCTCACCTCCTGAGCACGGGCTGAGGCTGGGGGGCTTGGGGTGGGCTCCAGCCTTAGCAGAGAAAAGCCACGAGGGTCACAAGCCCTGGGCTGTCTGGCCCGGGGACCAGAGAAGAAAGCAAAGGCCCTGCTTGGAAATAAACATGGGCATACAGCGGGAACGGCCCCCTCTCAATAACCTGAGCTGGAGGAGAGTGGGGGGCCCCTGAAGTTCTCTGCCAGTCTGACTCCTGGGCTAGATTGTAAATTCCCCCCAAAGGCAGTTCTGCTTCCTTTCTCTCCATCTCTGCACCACCCACCCCAGAGCCCCCAGGCCCCAGTGCCAGCCCAGCCCAGCAGTCCCCCAGGAGGCAGAGAAGGAACCTGGAAGGAGCAGTGCCAGGCAGGCAGGAGCTCACAAGTGCCCTCCGCGAGGAGAGCTGGGGCTGCCAGACCCCAGAAATGTGTCAGGATGAGGGGGGCACCTCCATCCTGGGCCACCCAGCCAGGGCTCTGGGCCCACCCCAAGGGGGCACCTCAAAGCCAAAGACGTCCACGATGGTGACGGTGCCCACGGGGCCTCCCTCCCTGGATGGTGCCAGCCGTGCGTTCATCTTCCGCAGGAGCCAGTCGAAGAGCCGCGAGTACAGGGCCTTGGCCAGTGCGTCCCTGTGGGCACCGGGAGTGAGCTGCATGGAGGGCCTGGGCCAGCTCTCTCCCGCCCAGGGGCTGACCACACCTGGCATCGATGGCGCTCTCTGCGGGCAGGGACCGTGAGGCTCGGCCATATGGCGTCTCCTGGAGGGCAGAGGAAGCGCATGTGGGTACATCAGGCTGCAGCCCACAGGGACATGCGCCAAGCCTGGGGGTGGCCGGGATGGGCCCCACCTGCCCACACTCTGGAGCTCACCGTGACCCTCTGGGTAATGGCCCCCTCCAGGCCCTCGGGTGGCACCCGCAGCAGCCGAGCTGCCGTGTGGATCTCTGCCCAGCTGGACACAGCAGCCACCTCCTGGGACCCCCGCTGGTCAGGGAAGGGAGGGGCAGGGTGGGCTCAGGGTGGGTGTAGGGCCTTGCTGGACCTGACCGGCCACCCTGGTACCCAGAGGGGCGGCAGCACGTGGTGAGAGCTGGTGTTTCAGGGCCCAGGCTCTGGCGTCTGAGGGCTCTGAGTTCAAGTCCTGTCTTTTTCCATTTATGGCTCTGCCAGTCTCCTTCCATCCCTGGGCCTCCGTTTCCTCATTGTTAAAGGGAGAAACAACGATGCTTATGTTTTAGGGTTGTGAGAACTAAACAAGAGACCACACGTTGAGTGATCTGCACAGTGCTAGGCATGTAGCAGCTGCCGTGTCAGCTGCTCCTCTTAGGGGTGGCAGTGAGCAGGGAAGGTATTGGAGAGACTCTGAAGATACCCTGGCTTCTGCCTGCTGTTTGGGGCAGCTGTGAAGCTCCAAGAACAGCCCAGAACCTTGCAGATGGTGACATGCCAAGAGTTGGCATCATTATTGCCAACAGTGCAATAACAATTATACCAGTCCCCCACCAGCCCCCAGGGGAACCCCACCTCTGAAGAGGAGAAGCAGATGTTGCCCAGCTGCAGGATGGAGGCCAGCACAGCCCAGACCGCAGCCACCTCCTGGGGGGACAAGCCCAGCGCCTGCAGGGCTTTCACCAGCTCTGTGAAGTCCCTGGCGTCCTCCTTGCCCTGCAGCCCGCAGGCCCGGCCCTGCAGGGCACACAGGGGTCAGGAGGTCAGGGACTGGCTGTCCCACAGCCCCTCCCTCTCAGACCCCTAGGCTGAGACCCCAGCCCTTCTCCAGGCTGAGCTGAGGCTGTGGCGCCTGTGGCCCTGTCCCCCAGCCCCGCGTGGGACTCGGCCCACCTGGTTGAGGTAGTAGCAGGTCTCTGGCCCCTGCAGGGACAGCCGCTCCCGCTCCACGGGGTCCAGGCCTGCCAGCAGCTCGTAGAAAACATGGAAGCTCCGCTCGGCCTGGGCCTTGGGGAAGAAGGGCAGGCTTAGGGAGAGCCGTTGTCTGGTCCTGTGCCCCAGGGAGCAAGGACGAGTCTGGGGAAGGCAGTGAGGGGGTTCAGGGCCAGGACCCCTTCAGCGGCTCCGTCCCTCTTTCCCACTCTGGGAGCTGGTGAGGGGGGCGGGCAGGGCAGGTTTTACCTGAAACACCACCCGGGAGGTCTCGAGCAGATAATGTGACACAGAGGCTCCCACGAGGACCCCACTGTGGGCACAGGAGATGGGGTGAGGGCTGCCCAGGGTGCATGCATCCAGGGGCCCCACTCAGAATGTGGCAGCCTTGGGTTCCCACCTGGGGCAACCAACCAAGGGTGCCCCCTCTGCCCATCTGGGCACCCCTCCACTCACTGCTGTAGGTAGAGGCACAAGAGCTGGCCAAAGCGGCTGGCGTTGGCGTTCAGGATTGTCTTGGCGTGGCCAAAGCTGCCCAGCACAGGCAACACGTCCTCCAGTTGTATGGTGGGGGGTGTGTGTGGGGGGGTATTCATGGGACCCTGGGACAGCTGTGGTCCCCCCCCTCTGGCTAGGTGTCCCAGCTGAGGCCACTCTGCCTGGTGGCTGTGCTGGGCCCATGGGGGGTGTCAGTCCCATTGGGACAGCCCCACTGCACCCTGCCCCACAATGCCTGTGACTGCCCCCCGGAAGCCCCCAAGATTTGAAAACCACCCTCCTTATGGCCCAAAGCAGGCGGATGGCCCCTCTGGGATCCCTGGAGGGAGACGGCTGATTGGCACGGGCCCTGGGGAGCCTCGGCTCTGGCCTCAGCCCTCACCTGGCATTCTCCATCCCTCATCTGCCCCTGCTGCAGATGCTCCAAGCTGCTCAGGAACTGCACGGCCTTTTTGGCAGCTTCTGTCTTCCCTGAGCCGCTGGGCCCACTGGGGGAGGGCAAAGGAGGTGGGCAGAGTCTGGATACGGGTGGGGTCTCCAGGAAGGGGCACTCAGGGCTGCCCCAGTGAGCCTGGAAGCGATCCTAACCTTGAGGAGGCCCCAGCAGTATGGAAGGACAGACCCGGGGCATGAAGCCAAACAGAAAAAAGTCTGCAGGATGCTACACGTGGTGACTTCATCCAGGGGTGCAGGCCGCAGGAAGTCTCAAATGCAGACCCCACGTCCCCTCCTCCCCCAGGCCTCAGAGTGGCCGGTGGGCACAGCCACGACCCACCTGAGGAGGACACACGTCTCCTGCCCGGTGCTCTGAGACAGGCCATAGGCGGCTTCCACGACGGCAAAGACGTGTCTGGGGGAGGGACGTGGGGAGAGGTAAGATGGCAGAGACGGACATCCGGGGCCTTCCTAGACGCAGGTGGGACAGGCACGCCGGCCCCGGGATCTCAGCCAACGAGATGCGCCCGGGAGGTGAGCCACCTGGGAGGTGAGCAAGGTCACGTACGGAGCGGTGTTGGGGGCCTTCCCAGGGCGGTAGCTGGCCAGGACCTCAGATGAGAAGAGAGGCAGGGGCCGGTGGGGGTTCAGAGCGAGCAGGAGGGGCCCCCCAAAGGTCTGGGGGAGAAAGCAGAAGCTCTCATCACGACCTGGAGAGAGCAGGGGAAACCCAAGGGGAGGGTCTCTGACGCCCCCACCCAGCCACCCCAGTCCCACCCCAGGTCTCGAGAAAAGGTCATCACCCAGCCCTGGGGAGAAGGAAGGAAAGGCTCCAGGGGTGGCGAAGGGCCTTTTGCCCCCAGGGGCAAGCCCACTGTGGCCAAAGGGAACCCCAGCCCATCACCCCACACCTCCAGCCCCCCTCCCCCATACCCACCCGCTCCCCAGTTCCCATACACAGATGCGATCCAGGTGAAACCTCTTCTTGAGGCACAGCAGCACGGAGCTGTCACACACCAGCCTGCAGGATGGAGGGGTGGAGGGGCAGGGAGTTGGGGGGTGGAGAAGGTCCTGGGTTAGCTCTGCCACTGGCTGCGGTGACACCTGGGGCAGGTCATCCAGCCTTTCTGAGCTGTATCCACAAAACAGGGACTGGGCTAAGTGACCCTCCCGTGAGGGGGCTCCCAAGAGGACCAGAGGGCAGACGCGGAGGGAGGCTTCAGGTTGGTTAGAGAAGGAAACCCGGCTAGGACACCCGATTCTCACCCCTCTCCTGCCCCGTCCACCAAAGGACCCTCTGTGGGGCAGAATCACTTCCAATGCCTTGACCAGGCTGTATACGAGGCGTAGTAACCAATACTGGGGGTAGGTGGGAGACGAGCATATGCGACCCAGGGGCCTGCATTCCTGGAACCGCCACTCACAGCAGGCGCGCCAGGTCCTCCGTGTCCTCCAGGCCGTCCCCATCTCCGAGGCTCCTGCCCTCCTCACCCGGGAAAGGCGGCGCCTCCAGGTGCCGTGGGAGGTTCAGCTCCAGATCCCTTTCCAGCGCCTCCTCGGCCTCATCCTCCGGCTTCCACCAACCCTTCAGGAGCCGGCACCGGCTCGGGCTCCTCTCCAAGGCGAGTCGGAGCAGCAGCGGGTCGGAGCCAAGTGCAGGGTCCTCGCAGGGGTCGGAGCCCCGCGCCCAGTGCACCGGGGCCTCGGCTTCCCAGGCCTCCAGCTCCTTTTCACTGCAGCAGCCGCTGGAGCCGCCGTCGAGCGGAGGCTCGTCGGGGGAAGTCGGGGCAAGGAGGGAGTCCCGGCTGGGCCCGGCCGCCCCTTTCTCACTCGCTCCGCGCCCCTCACTGGGCCAGGTGCGCCAGTCCCCGCCAGGGGCGTCCGCGGATGCCTCCCCCGAGCTCCGCGTGCTCGATGCCCTCCCAGCCCGGTGGATTCCGGGGAACACGACCGCGAATTTGGGATCGGGAATCCGGTCCTCCTCTTCGGAAGGGGAATCTGGGGCTGCGCTCCGGGCCGGCTGCGGGGAGCGCGGGCCGCCGCCAGGGGGAGACGTCCGCCGCCCCCGGAGCCCGGCCACGCCCGCCAAGCGCAGAGCCAGATGGCGCCGCAGCCCCGGGCCCCGGCCCCGCCCCTCGACGGCCGCCGGCTCCGTGCCCCGCCCGCCCTCCCGCGGCGTGAGCCGCCGCCGCAGCCAGTGCAGGAGGCCCAGGGCCCGCGCCACGCGCAGCAGCCGCTGCTTGAGGCCCGCGCGGCGGGGACCCGCAGCCGAGTGCGCGGGGCCTGGTGGGGACCTCGCGCGGAGCCTGCGCAGCGCCACGAGGGCTGCCAGCGGCGCCGGGTCCTGGGGCCGGCCTCTCCCTCCAGCCTCCTCTTCCCCCTCGGCCGCCACCAGTTGCACCTTCCCCACCACCTTTCCGACCTGGCGGCGCTCCGGTTGTGCCTCGTTGTCACTCGAGTCCCGGGCCGGCCTGGGGCCCCGAGGAGCCCGCGAGCTCCGGGGGACACGCTCGCGGCTGCCCTCGAGGAGGCTGGAGGCCTTGGTTCTTCTGCCCGGCTCGGCCTCGACGGCTTCAGGGGCCTGGTTTATCGTCCCCGGGGCTGCCTGTCTGCCTAGGTCAGGTCCAGCGCCCTCCAGCCCCGAGCTTGTCGCGGTCCCCGAAACCTCACTCGCTCTCCCGGGCCCCGTCTCCGATGGCTCTTCCTGGCTCCGGGGCTCGGCTCGGGGCTCGCCGCTCTCCGATGTGTCGCTGCCGCGGCGCTCGCCGGGCTCCGGCGCTAACTCCGGCCCCGTTTTGGCCCCTTCCGAGCCCGTGTCCGACCCGGGCCGTAGCTCCGGGGCTCTGCCGCTCTGGCTGCCGCCTTCCTGGGCCTCGCGGGCTTCGCTGTCCGGGCAGGAGCCGCCCCCGTCCCAGCTCGACGTGTCGCTCTCGAGGCTCGGGGTCTGCGGGCGGCCCCGCCAAGCCGAAGGTTCCCGCCTTTTACCTCTCCTGCGGCGGCCGCGCTCGCCCGTCGGTCCTTCTTCCCCGGGGAGACTCTCTTCCTCCAGGCGCCCTCCATGGCTGTCTCCCGGCCCGCGGCTCTCCGTGGGCCCGCGTCGCCGACGCCGCACGCTGCCTCGTCTCCCCTCGGCCTTCGGGGGCGGCCCTGGCCCTGGCGATCGGCAGCCGCCGTTCCCCTCTGCGGTGGGCTTCCTGCGGCTCCCAGGGATCCCCCGGCTCCCGGCGGGGGCAGGCTCCGAGGCCGGTCTCGTCCCGACCTTACCGCGGCCCTGTCGGCGTCCCTGGCTGGTCGAGCCGTCGGCGCTGGCCGACCCAGACTCCGGCTCCCCCGAGGCCGGCCTCCGGGGCCCCGCCGGGCGCTGGGGCGCTTTGCCCTTGCTCCTGCCCATGGCGGGCCCGGAGGAGAGGCGCTTCCCAGCGTCCCCGACCTCTCCCCTTCCCGGAGATCTGGCTGCCCGCGGGTGCCCCCGGCTCTCTGGGAGGGCACCACACGGCCCTGTCCGGGCGGGGGCCACGAGCTCAGTCTACACCCTGGGCTCCCGCCTTACCCACGAGCATCAATAATGCAGGTGGCGGCGGATCCTGACCCCCTCGGCCAACAATAGGAGGCCGCCCAGGAAAGAGGAGACGCTACGGCCGCGGACAAACGCCGCCGATGGGGTAGCCACCTGCCAGGCCAGCTTGACCGGCGGGGCGGGCTCTATGGGTGCCCCCTGCTCCCCCAGCCCTTTCGCTGCCCTCGGCCCACCCAGAGCCTGCGTTGTGTTCTGTTATTTTGTTTTCAGTGGTAGGAGATAACTTACAGAAAAGTGCATTAAAAACAAAGAGGTACACCTTAAACTGGTATAAAACGAATGTCTGTGTTTGATGGATCCTAACCAGAACCCATAAACCCCTGATGTATCCCAGAATACCTTATTAAAATACATATGTTCTGAACTGGAAATATATTAATAGTCCAACATTCTCAGCTGCTTTCCCCCAAGATGACCAGTTTCTTGTATTTCCTTCTAGAGATGCCCATGCAGAGAAAAAACGAATATTATAGTTTTCCCCTTTAGCACAAGTGGAAGCTCATCTAAGTCATTGTCCTTCACCTTGCCTTTTTCATGTAACAATTTATCTTGGAAATTCATAATTGTATGTAAAGAGCTCTTTCTTTTTCCTTTTTTTTTTTACAGCTGCATAGTATTCCAGCAAATGGTTGTACCATAATTTAACCAATCCCTTACTGATAAGTTGTTATATCCCAAGTGGGTGCAGCCTTCATCCCATCTTTTGTTTAAATTACTAACAGCACTGGAATATCATTTCACCAGCATCCCAGTGGAATCAGTTCCTAGAAGCAGAATTGCTGGACCAGAGGTGCATCTGTAATTTTGCAATTTCCAAACTTACCTCTCCAGAGTTTGTACCGCTTTATACCCCCACCAGGAAGCTAGGAGGGCACCTGTTTCCACACAGCACCAATGTGGGGTGCCACCAGACCTGCCCACCGTTCTGAGAGGTGACAAAATCTCAGTGCTGTTTCAAGTTTGTTTCTCTTCCTGTGAAAATAAGCAGTTTTCCCCTCTTAGAGCCGTTTCTCTTCCCTTTTCTGGGACCATCTTTTGGTCTTCTGGATGGTTATCATTCAACCCGGGTAGGGTTCCTGAGCCCACTGGAGGGGCCCGGACAGGCAGTTGCAGCAGGGGCAGGCTCTGGGCCACCAGGAGTCGGATGGGATGTCTGGGTGCCTTGCTGACCACCTTGCCCAGCCTCTCCTCACCCGCAGGAAGTACAGCAAGGGCGGCGACATTCCAGACTGCCACCCGTTCCCTCTCCAGTCTGCCTCACACACCGCCTCCCCGCACATCTCCCAGAGGCAGCGTCAGACCTGGGTAGAGCAGCTGCAAGCACTTGTGCCATCCCAGAGGCCCAGAGGCTTGTTTTGAGCAATGAGTTGAAGGTGAGATGATCTTTGCACTCTACATTCTCAAGCAGGCACCACTCCAGAGAAGGAGGCAGCGGTCCTAGAAGACCACAAGATCCTGGGTCACATCAGCCTGCAACAGTCTGTAAACTCCAGTTCTCCTAACGGACCTGAGCAAAGGCATTGGTGACCCAGAGCCCTGATGTTCAGAGGCCTCGTTTCTCCTGTAAAAGGCATCAGAGGGGAGGGATGGGCACATGGTGGACTTTACCCTGAGAACAATCGGCAATGACCAGCAACAACACAGAGAACTTCCCGAACATGTGGTGGACGGAAGGAGCCAGGCTCAAAGAAGCAACTGCTGTGTGATTCTATCATCTGCCTGGTGCCCCCCACCCCCCAGGTAGTAGTGACTAAGTGGGCATGATGCCAGGCAGCTTCTGGGATGTGGGTGATGCTGTTTCTTCATCTGGTGATTATTTCATGAGATGACTCGTTAAGCCGTACCTCCGTGACTTGTGCACGATTTCGTCATATGCCATAATTCAGAAGATAACAGAGGAAGAGCTCCCTGTTCACCCTGGACAAATAATAATAACGGATAGCTAGCACTTCAGGGCTGTTCTGAGTGTTTTACAGTTAACTCATTTAATCAAAACCATTCTAAGTGGAGGTTCTAGAAGGATTCCCGTTTTTTGGACGCTATGACTCAGGCACACAGAGGGTCAGAGCAGGGATTCCAACCCCGGTAGCCTGGCTCCAAGGCCCCTCTGGAGGAGCCACCGTCAGTTACCACGTGTTCCTCTTGGCTGCTTTACGGTGTGTCCCGAGAGCTCCCTGGACAAGCTGGCCAGTTCTCGGGGCTGACAGGGCTCTGAACCCCTCTTCAATCACCTGCCGTCTCAGGCACCTTCCTCTCCTTCCGCCACTTTGCCAGCTGCTAGTCTTGGTAAGCATCTCCTGCCCGGAGTCTTAGTTTCCTTCTGAAGCATCATTTTGTTTAAACTTCCCCCAAAACCTACGCAGGAGACAGGACCCCATTTCACAGATGAGGAAATGGCTCAGAGGTGAGCTCAGGGACGCAGTCATTAAGCGAGGGACTGGGAGCCAGCCTAGGCCCTGACCCCTCGCACCCGTTTTCCAACGAACCCGCGCTGGGGGGCCCCATGGTGCTTCTGCGGGGGAGCCAGTTTTGGAGCCAGACAGCCGTGGCCCCCACCCCAGCGCACCCTCCTCTTCCTGGCTGTGGGACTTTGAACAACCTCCAGGGAGCTCCCTGGGGGAACCTGACACACAGGAGGAGGCCCCACCCCCGGCCCGGCTGTCCCCTCTGCCACCTGCTTTCCCCATTTGCGGCCTCAGCCACTTTTATGCACAAGCATCATGAACTCTCCTCGGGGATTTATGCTGAAGCCTCTTCTGACTCCACCTGCTACCCACCCCGGAGCCATCGCCTCCTCCCCAGGCCTCGCCCATCACCCACAGTAACATTCATCTCCTTTGCTTGGTTGTTTACTGGGATTCAGTGCTATGGAGAATCATGCTGAGTGAAATAAGGCAGATACGAAAGGACACATATTGTATGATTTCCCTTATAATGGTGGAAGTTACACAGTATGGTCAATGTACTTAAGGTCAAAGAATTTGTCCATTTAAGATGGTTAAAATGATTTTTGTTAATTATAGTTTACCACAATTGAAAATAAATAACTTATTAAAAACAAAAGTCGAAGTGAACACTTGTTCTCCCGCCTCTTGGATACTCTGAACCCCAGGCCCACACACCCAGCTGCATCTCCAGAGCCCTCGGGGTCAGTGGAGACCCACCCACTCGCTCACCGTCCCCCGCCTGGCCACAATCCTCCCCGGCTCTCAGTGCCTCCAGTAATCCGTCCCCTGCCACCCCGTGGTCCACCACCACCACCTCTCCTGGGACCGCTACGGCCAGGCCCCTGATGCCCCTCCTGTGCCAGCCCCACTTCCCCTGATCCACCTTCTAGAGAGAATGCCGGGACCCTCTGGCGATCTGTTCCTGGTGACAAGAACCCCGAGAAAGCTTGCTTATAACTGAAGAAGGCAAACCACTGGCATCGGCAAACACTTCAGAGCACAGTGTACTTAAGGCAAGGCGCATCGTTCAGGCCTTCCTGACATTTCCGGGTGCCCGCGTGCGCGTGTGATCACCACCCTGCTGGTTCGGTTGCTTGGATCACTGCTGTAGCCACGAAACTCCTCTGAGGCGTGACAGCGCTGGCTCAGCCGTTCTCTCCTGATTCATGCCTCATCGCTATTGTTGCCAGTTCTTGGTTTCTTTGTGTGAAACTTCAAGTCACTTGTCCACTTGTGTTAATTTAGCTAAAACTGGTTAAAATAATCCATAAGTCCTCTTAAATCAGCACTCAACACCCACACATCTCCATATGTCAAGACTGGGGTGGCGGGTGCTGTCCACCTCTCCAGGGTGTGAATGTCACACCCCCACCTCGGACACCCACTTTTGGTGCATAATCCTCTGACCTAGACCAAGGACCCCAGTGCCAAGCCACAGTTTTGAATGGTAAAGCCTAAATTCTCTCATGATGAAAAAAACAGACATCCCACACACAGAAACCAAACACGTGCTTCCTGCCCTGACATGGCTCCTTGGGCCCCCCTACCGTGAACTCAAACCTGGGGAACCCAGGAGGTAAGTGCTTTCATCCGGCCCATCTCACAGACTCAGCCAACACAGCAGTGAAGCAGTTTGCCAGGGTCCCATGTCAAGAACTCCAAACAAACCTCATCATGGCACCACCCCACTTAAAACCTTCCAGAAGCTTCCATCACTTCTGGACAGAGTCCAACCTCCTTGCAGGGGGAGGTCAGAGGGGTGCTTTTTGTATCTGCCCAGCATCACTCCCCACTTCTTCCAGGAGACTGTTCCTCTTCCCCTTGGGGAGCTGTTTCTCCCCACTGTGCTTTCCTCTAAGCCGTCCATCTCGGTAACACAGTCCCCCTCGGGGAGAAACGAGGGACAGTCAAGTGGCCCAAGTTCAGAACCCAGAGACTTGAGCTGGACGTGCCCAGCGATGGAAGGCAGCAGCTGGGCTCACCTGAGTTCTCCGGGGCCCTGGGCCCGTGCATCCCAGACCTTCCTCGTTTCGGGTGCCACCCGAGTGTCCCACAACGGGTCCCTTTTCTCACCCAGGCCAGGCTGGTTTCTGCTGCCCAACAAGGGAGCCCTCGCCCCGGAGTCTGGCCCCTGCCACCTGCAGCCTCATTTCTGGCCATCTTCCCGCCAGCCACACTCAGCCTGCCACTCCCTCCCCGGCAGTCACACCAGCTCCCCGCCCGTGCTGGGCCCTCGCCCTCCGTCCACACCAGGCAGCCCCAAGGCCTCCGTCCAGCCACCTCCTGGCCCACTGCTGAATGTCGCCTCCCCAGACACGTTTCTCACCAGTCCCTGGACCTCCCTCATCCTAATACTGAGCACACTTGAAATGACCTTGAGCCCCACAAGGGCAGAGACTGCCTCTGAACCCCAAGTGCCTGCCAAAGAGCAGCTGCTCAGCAAAGTCTGAGGAATGGAGACAGAAGCGGAACCTCTGCTGAGCAATTCAACCCTCCTCTGGTGAGGGAGCCCCCACATCTCTGGGCATCACCCCTCCTCAGCAGCACCCCACAGTCCTCCCCTGATGCCCGGAAGAAGCCACCAGGTCTGAAACCTTGCGGGGTCTCCTCGCCTCGTGACAGCAGGAAAAGGCCACAGCAAGGGGACCCCTGGCTCGGACAGAAGGCAGGACAACTCGAGAAGGTTGAATCTCGCCCTTTATTCCAAAGCAGAAGGCGTGGTAGTGTCAGGCACAACCAAGAACAGTTTGTTTGGATTCAAATGGCTTCAAACCCAGCTTCTCCTGAGCACCCTCCTGCTGCAGGGCACGGGCCCTGACGGGGAGACAAGGCACTGGCTCATGGGCCTTTCCACATACGTGGAAAACATCTACGGCTACAAAATTAAAGCCGGTGGGCCAGTCCAGTGAAGAGGTAATAAGGTGTTTATTAAAAACTCTTTTTCACCCAGAGGCAGTTCAACTTTATAATTTAAAACCCAGCCCGCTACAAAAACAGGGAACGGGAGAATGACAAATGTGCAACATTGACTAAAGGACCAAGACAGACCAGGCCCCCCAGAGACGTGGCCCCAGAAGGGCCTGCAACCGAGGCCTGGAGCAGCAGCAGAGCAGAACCCGGGGCGCGGCCCAGCCCTGGCCTCGAGCGGGGAGGGGGCGCCCCCGAGGAGCCCTCAGTAGTGCGTGTTCACTGTGCAGCACGGACGCCAGCCCTCACTCGGCTGTGGAAGGAGATGGAGGGGCAGCAGCTCAGGGTCATCCGCAAGGCTGGGCACCGCTGCCCACCCTGAGCCCACAGACACGGAGGTTTCCGGAACCATGGAGGACACGGGTCAGGACTCGGAGGGGGGCCCTGCTGAGAGGGAGAAGGGTTCCTTCCTCCCACCCCTCCCAGGAAGCCTGACCGTGCCCTGCCATCCCCCCTACCTCCTCCATTGGTGAGGCTGTACCCCACGGCCACTCTCCGAGAATGCCAATCACCATAGCTCCTGCATGGCAAAGACGGGCAGTCACCACTCTCAGGGCACTCGGGGTGGGCACCTGGCAGCTCTCTCGGGGCCCCGGGGCCCAGCCCTGGGCAAGGTGACCCCTGAACAGGTGACTTACCCTCGGCCTCCCTCCAGTGTGCTCTGGATCTCCTTCAGGACTCCTACGGGGCCGGGGTGGGGAACACAGGGCGGTGAGAGCAGGAAGGCCGGGCCAGACTCGAACCCCGGGCCTCTGCCTGGAATACCCCTGCCCTCCCTCGTTTCCACCCCCAGACCCCGACTCACTCTCGTCATTGAGCAGCGCGTGCTCCATCACGGGGCCAGGCCTCCTCTCTGGCAGGTAGAGACCAGGTGAGGTGAGCCCTGCACCCTGCACCTGGCCCTCCTCTTCCCTGGCTCCCTCCCTCCAGGGTGGGGGGCTGGAAGGAATGTGCTTCTACTCCCAGTCCAGACACCACCTGCTCACCTGGGGGGGCCCTTCCCTCCTTCCCGCCCCCAGGGCTGGGCCCAGGTGCGGCCCAGGTGTGCTCAGGAAGTCCCGCCCCCATCCACCCCCAGGGCAGCCAGCCTGTCTTACCTTCTCCATCACTCTGACCCCCCGAGTTCCTGTGGGGTGGGGGTGGGGGAGAGTGTCAGGATCGGGCCCCGAGGCTCCCCATCCCAGCTCTGAGAACCCCGCTCCCATGAAGTGGGAGATGACCAAGCAAGAGGCTCTGGCAGGGGAGGGAAGGGCCACCTGTCCTGCCCACCTGGCTCGGCCCAAGGCCTTCTCGGGGCCTGCCCCGTTGCGGTGGGGCCTGTGCTTCTTGTTTTCCGCCAAGGCCACCAGACACCGGGGCTCAACCAGCCACTTGGTGGAGAGAGAGAAGCGCTCGAACTCCGAGGGTGAGATCAGGTAGAAACCTGGGGAGAGGAGGAAGGGGCCCGGCAGGTGAGACCAGCCCTGCCGCTGCCCCGGGAGATTCCCTCTCAGGGGCCAACAGGGGCCTAGGCCTGACCTTGGCGGCCCGGCCCTTCCCATCAGCCCTTGGCAGCACGGCTGGGGAGAGGGGACGCCCCGTCCAGCCCATCCTCACCCCGGGGCAGCGCCTGCAGTCCACACACCTTGTCCGTACTTGGTGAAGACGCAGGAGGCGATGCCGCTGACGTCCTCCCGGCGGATGCAGCTGTAGCGCACCTGCGGCTTGAGCAGGGGCAGCGAGACCACCTGGATGTCGCCCAGGTTGGTGAGCACGGCCAGGTGGTGCTCCCCATAGCCCTCGGCCCGGCAGCTGCCGAAGTGGGCCACGCTGACCCGCCGCACCCGCGAGCCCTCCAGCGCGGTCAGCTTCAGCTTCAGCTTGGCGCTCACCTTGGGCAGTGTGAACACCTGGGGCACGGGGCAGACAGTCACACCCACGACCAGGGCACAGCACCCCCGTGTGCTCGGCCCTGCGCCAGGCTGGCACGCCTCGCTCTCCCGCCTGACGCTGCCTCTGGGCCTCGGCCTGGGCCAGCCCCCACTGGGGTCCCCCCACCTTCCCAGCCAACTTCCCCCGGTCCTTGGCACCCCTGAGCTCAGATGCACGGTCGCTGGCACTCGGTCTAGAACGCCAAGATCACTATTTCCCCGTCTGGATCTTATAAGCCAGTCCCAGCCGTGGTCATCTGTGCCTAGGCCCTGAGACCCCTGGATGTTCCAGGGGTTCTTGGGGACGCTGCCCTCCCACCACGCCCAGCACCTTGAACTGCTCTTCAGACACGACGAGCAGCTGGTGGCTGCCCTGCATGTCTGGGCTCTTGGACAGGTCGTGGGCCACTTCCAGGGGCTCGGGAAGGGGGACGCTGCGTCCGTCCAGCACCACGATGCCCACCACAGGTGCCCGGTGCATCAGCTGGATCTCCTTGGCTGCGGAGGAGAGCAGTGGGGCTGGTGGGGTGGGTGGGGGGCCGGGTGCAGACCCCCCACCCATGCCCTCGTCCCGCCCACCACTCACCTTGCTCTGCCCGCACTGGCTCGTCCATTCTCCGCTCTGCGGGGGGCACGCGCAGGGAGAAGGCATAGACGGTTCCGCCATTGGTGCCGGCCCACAGCGAGGGGCAGTGGCGGGAACCTGCCAAGAGGCCAAGGTTCAGGGGGCCCCCCGGCCCTGGCCCTACACCCCAGCCTCACCACTCTCTCCCCAGGTGCCTGCAGTCAAGTCAGCAAACCGTAAAACCGAGATGTGGCCCTGCACATAGAATGTCCCCAACCCAGGACGGCCCAGCCCTGGACACCGCAGCAGGTAGCCTCTACCCACCCCTGCCCTTGCCCCAGGCACAGGGGTGCAGGGACGACCGGCCAGTTGAGCTGGTGCTTCCACAGGGCCCATTAGGAGCCAGCAGGTGCTGGGCCACGTGCATTCTGTGTGTCACCCCCAACCCCCACAGCCCCCATCAGAGGGGGAAACTGAGGCCCAGAGAGGATCAGTGACAAGCCCAAGGCCGCTCTTCTACCAAGCGGTGGAGCCTGGATATGCCCTGGGCAGGCTGACCCCGATGTCCAGGGGAAATGCCGCATGGGTCCCACCAGCCAGGCGGGCAGCTGCCTCTACGCTGTCCCCCTCGGGCTGGCCACTCACTGTCTCTCAGGTAGGTGTCGGCGAAGTAGAGGGTCCGGACGAAGCCCGTGAAGGAGTCCTCGGCCGAGCGGGCCTCGATCTTGCGCTGCACGGGTGCCAGCTCCATGTTCTGCAGGCCTGCCCGCTCCACCTTGGCGCCTGCCTCCTGCCCCTGTGGTGGGTGGGCCGCGTCTGAGCGTGGGGCTCTGGACCCCCTCCCTGGGACATGGGATGGCTCAAGGCTGCTCCCCCTGGGGGAGCACCAGCCCCAATCCGATGCCAGGCCCCACCTGGCCTGGAATTGAGGAGGCTTGGCGGACAGGAACGGCCCCGGGCTTGCAGGGAGAAAGCAAGCAACCAGGACTCGCCCCTGAGGCAAGCAAAGCAGGCTCCTCGTTCCCGTTTACACCGGGGGAGCCGAGGCCCAGCAGCAGGGGGATGTAGCCAAGGTCACCCGCCAGCTGGCAGAGGAGCAGGGCGGGAACCTCTGCAGCCGGGACCCGGAGGCTGTGCCCACCAGCTGCTCGGGCCTCACCTCCCCAGGGAGGCCAGGGGGCTGCCGCTTCCGGCTGGACACCCTGCTTCGGCGCATCCTGCGGAACGACTGACGCAGCGACTTCTTCAGGGACTTCACGCGGGACAGGGGGCCCTCCAAGGCCAGCTGGTCACCGGGGTGCAGTGTGCACCTGGGAGGGCACCAGCCGGGTCAGTGCTGCTGGGGCCCAGGACCCCCCATCATGTGACCCCCGGCCCCGCCCGGGGAGGGCAGCTCACTTGACAAAGACCTGCCGCCGCTGCTGGTGGTCGAAGAGGCCAAAGCCATGGCTGGTGCCAAAGGCCACGAGCCGCCACTCGGAGTGCAGGGCCAGGGAGGTGACCACGGCCGGGGGCTGGCACTGCACCAGCACGAAGGGCTGGAAGCCGGGCTCAAAGTGCACGGGCCCCGGGCGGGCGCACAGGCGCTCGTGGCCCTTCCAGCGGTAGCCCTCCTGGTCCTGCAGCAGGTCGGCCTCCACCTGCTCCACCACCTGCTGCGCCTCCTCGTCGTTCAGCTCCAGCACCAGCACCTGGGCGGGGCGGGGGGGCGCCATGACATCAGGGGCCCTGGCTGGTGGGGACCAGAAAGGACCCGGGATGCATGCCAAGGTCCGGGGCCCCAGCAGCACCCACCGTCCGAGGAAAATCGATCACCCCAAGGGCCTCCTTCTAACAGGATCAAGCCACCCCCATTTGTGGGTACAGCCTAGAGAGAAAGGGGTTTGGTGATGTCCCTGGGGTGCCACTGGGGTGGGGGAGCTTTCAGAAAGCTGGTTCCTGTCCCTGCTTTCCCCCCATCCTGAAAAGGAAATCTGGGGGCCCTGGATGCTGCTCAAAGTCACCTGCCCGACCCTGTCCTCCACCCTGGGCCTGTCACCTGTCCCGCCGTGCCAGCCACAGCCAGGTAGCCGCTGTATTTGCAGAGGAAAATCTTCTGGATGCCCAGCCGGGGGTCGTCGCTGTAGGGGTCGAAGGAGCCCACCTGGCAAGTGCACGGGGCCCTGTGAGCGGCCGAGGGTCCGGGCACAGCTGGCCCCGCCCTGCCCGGCTCCGGGCCGCACCTTGCGCAGGGGGGGCCACTCGTCCTCGCCCTGGGCGTGGAGGCTCCCACTGGGGTCCGTGTCGGTGAGGAACACCCGGACCGTGCTGAGCCTGTAGAGCAGCCGCAGGCAGACGCCTGAGGCGTCCCAGAAGCGCACCGAGCCGTCCTCGTGCCTGTGGGCAGAGCCGCCCGCCCGCTGTGAGAGCCAGCAGGGCCGGGGGTCCCAGGGCCAGGCTCCCGCCCCCACCCTGCAGACCCGACCTGGAAGGAGGCGCGTGGCACCCGAGTCACCTACCCCGTGAGCAGCAGGTCCCGCTGGGGCGGGGCGGGGGCCAGGCTGGTGCCCCCGTCGATGGGCCACTCCTAGAGGGAGACTCAAGTCAGCGGGGGAGGGAGGCCCAGAGCCTGGGCTGGTCCGGAGCGGGACCCACCATGCTGGAGAAGTGCGCATTCTGCCGGCTGCCGGCGGCGATGATCCGCTCCCACAGCTTCAGGGGGATGTTGGAGACGTGGTGGGAGCAGGTGATGGCCGAGCAGTGCAGGGAGGCGAGGTAGGGGGGTGGCACCAGCGGCCAGCCGGCCGCCCTCAGGTCGATCACCACCAGCTCCTCCTCGGCCAGCACCACCAGGGCGTAGGGGTCATCAAAGGCTGGGGGCAAAGGGCAAGGGTCAGGGGGTGCAAGAGCCAGTGGGAAGCGGAGGGTGCCCTGGCCTGGCCCCGCAGAATCAGAAGCTCCAGGGCAGGGGCCAGAGAGTTGAACCCGCATTAGGGAGATGCAGGTGTTCAGCCAGATTGGGGGCTACAGCCTCGGGTGCCACAGACACCTTTGGAAACAGCCAGAAAGTCCCAGCTCTTGACTGTTGAACAAAATCTTTTTCTCCCTCCCAGGAGAGGCATCTACCCAGAATCTGGGCTCTGCCTGGGGTCCCAGGGGTCCCACAGGTGAGCCTGCCAGCCCCTCTTCCCTGGTACCCCCTTGACAGATGTTCTGAGAGGCTGGGGGACCAGCCCTGGTTCAGGTGCGCCTGGTGACACTCTTCCCAGCAGGCAGTGGCTAGCTGTGAGGGGCGGCATTTAATTGCTGCACAGCCACAGGCAGGCCTCGGGAGCATCCAGCCAGCACTCAATACATGCCCACCAATGATTCAATGAAGCCAGCCCCACACTACAGTGCATCCTGGGCAGGGTGCAGCTGGGGACCCGTCTCAATTGAGATGACCCCTTCTTTTCTTTATCATCTGGCTCCCCCAGACCAGGCTCATCTCCCCAGGTTCCCACCAGCCCACCCTCTGGGGCACCCACGCCAGAGCAGAGGCCCAGCTGACAGCCTCGATTCCTCCTGCAGTCAGCATGTTCCGGAAGCCTCACCTGGCAGGGTGCCCCTCGCGGGCTGGCATGGTGTACCCAGAGCCTGGTACCACCAGCCCTCAGGCCCAGGGAAGCCCCCGTAGCAGTTCCCGGGGACGCTGGCCCTACCCTCGCTGCCTTGCATGGCCCTTGGGGGTGGCCGTGGTCTCTGCCTCGGCGTCCTGCCCCCTCCCATCTTTTCTTGAACCCGAGACAATTAGGCTTTTGTCCCCAGCAAAAAGCTCCGGCCTAGGTCCTGTGGCCACAGTCGAGTCGCGCTCTTCATCTTTCTTGAACTGCCCAGGCCCCCCTTCCTCTGCTTCCTTCTCGGCTCTGCTCCCACCTCACTGGCTGCTCCTTCTCAGTGTTTCTTTGCCAGGTCTCCCTCGATCCTCTGTACCTGTCCACGTTTTAGAGCACCCTGGGCTCGGTCCTGGGACAGCTCCCTTCTCTCCCCCGCCTCACTCACTCCCCGGCAGCCTCATCTGGTCCATGGCTTTACGCATCTCTGTATCAACGATCCAAGTTTATACCTTCCATCCAGTTTACCCACCCAGCTCCTCCCACCCCGTCGGGACTGCGAATTCGGGACACAGAGAATCACGTCTCCACGATTCTGCCCCCGTGGGGTTCTCTCCTGCCCCCCCAGCCCCGCTGTGGGAATCAATCAACGTGCCAGGGGCACTCAGGGCAGCCAGGGCTCAGGGGACCCCAGCTCGGTGCAGCAGGCCCTGCCTGGACCTCTGCTCTTGCCAGGTGGGCTCCTTCGACTGCTCCAGCAATGACCCCCGGCTGGGCTGAGGAAGAAGGAAAGCAGGCCTGGGGTCTCCTTGCATTGGGGCTGCTGGAGAGCACAGCCCAGCCCTGTCCTGGGGCCTCTGAGTCTTTAGGAGAGGAGCCCCCCTGCCACCCCCAGGCTCCCTTTCTGGTCCTGCCTGTCACCCATTTAAGAGGTGACTCAGGACCTCAGTGTTCTGCCCAAGCCCCAGGAGGCCCACCCAGCGCTCAGCCAGACTGAGACCTTAAGGGAGGCTTTGAGGCAACAAGGACCCTTCACCATGTTCAAGCCAGGACCCCCTTGCCTAAGCTGGTGGGTGTTAAACTGATGACACTGACCTGCCCCATTTGTGCTAAGTCCCCCCAGAGCTCAGGGAAGGGCCAAGAGAGCTTGGGGACAGGCAGGTGTTGGCGGTGGGGACAGAGCCCAGGCTGGGAGGGAGGGAACGCGGGTGCTGGGGGCTGCTGGCCTTGACACATTAAGGAGGGAGCAGCGGGATGGGGCCAGGAGGGTGGCAGGCTTGGGAACAGCTGTGCAGGACCCTTCTGTTCATTTACAGACCCGCCCTGTGTCCCTGCACTTCCCAGGCCTTAACCCCCCAACCGCTCCCAAAGCTCGCCCACCAGCCGCGGGGTCTGCCTCGGCGAGGACCGTGAAGTCGATGACTCGGGAGGTGAAGTCGAAGGCGGTCTGCTGGCCATCGTGGGCCACCGAGATGCAGTGGCGGTCCCCGAAGCTGGCCCGGGGCATGCCGCCCTGGAAGATGGTGAAGGGCAACCTGGTAGACAGAAGACAGGGGGTAGGCCGGGGCTTCCCAGTACAACCCACAGGCCGGACCAGGGGCTTGGAGTTTTCTGGAGCATGGAAGGCAGGGCCCAGCCTCTGCGGGCCGCCTGGGGAGGAGGGCCAGTCTCAATGAAGAGTGGACCCCGTCTCTTCCCAACTGCAGCAGCCCAGGAGAACCTGGGGGTGGGGAGTGGGGGCACTAGGCAGACGTGCCTTTATCCACCTACATATCAGGTCTCCCCAAGAGACTCCGAAGAGATTTCAAACAATTTGAAACCTGCTGCTCTAAGCGCCTCTCTGGGAGGACGGGAGGGAAGAAGGGGACAGGACCCTGCAGGAGCCACCGAGAAGTCCAAATGGCCAGCGAGTCTGCCCTTCTCTCCCATCCCAGGAGCCCGAGACCCCACGTGGGGCCCCAAACTGTTCACTGGGCACTGTCGCCCCTGGCAGAGGCCCGAGCAGCCTTTCCAGCCCTCCAGGAAGGCTCGGGAAAGGGAAGGGGACAGAGGGCTCATACCTACCCCTTCCGGGTGGTCAGCCAGAAGATTTTGGTAATAGCTTTGCAAGGAAAGGGACCTGAAAGGAAAGAGATTTGCTTGAACGGATCCCCCCACACTCAGACACGCAGGAGTGGACCCCTCACCTGGGCAGGGACCCCTCACGCCCATGCCCACGCCCATGTACCAGACCTCCACTTGGGACTCTCGCTCCCAGAGGTTCCCTGAGGCCACACCGGGCACCAGAAAGCCTGCTGGGTGGCTTTGGACCCAGCCTTTACCCTCTCCGGGCCTCAGGTTTGGCTTCTCTGAGTCATGCTCCTACCCTTGAATCCAGGAAAGACCCACTGGGAGTAGAGATGACCTGGCTTTGCACCCCGAAAGGCGACTGTCGGGTGGGGGGCAAGGCAGGGCCCTTCTCGGCGACCAAGTGGCACTGACCGTAAGGCACGCAGCTGGGCAGGGGTTCCGGGTGCTGGGTGTCGCCCGACACGGGCCACTGGCAGTAGCTGCCGTCGGAGTGGCAGCTGACGATCAGACGGCCATCCCGCTGCCAGCAGACGTTCTCCAGTTGCTTCAGGGGGGGGAAGCGGAAGAGCGGCAGGAGCAGGTCAGGGAGGCAGCCCCTGCGCCCGCACCCCCAGGCCTGGCACAGTGCCTCGGGCTCCCAGGGGGTGCAGCCAGCGGGTGCGACATGGGGGTACCTGGCTGCTGAGGAAATGGTCAAGCACACAGCCAGCCTGCAGGTCCCAGAGGACGAGGAGGCCCCGGCTGTAGCCGATCAGGATCCGGTTGGGGTCTCGAGGGTGCTCCTGCAGGGCCTCCACCATCTCAAACACCCGCCGGTGCCGGGCCTCCTCTGGCAACCTGGGCGAGGGGAGAGCTGTGAGCCCACGCCGCCCTCCACCAAGGGAGCATGGCCCGGCCGGGCCACGGCATTGCATGCTGCGGCGGGTGCTGAGTGTCCCAGCATGGAGCAATCACCAGGACACCACCAGAGGGAGAAAAGCAGCGGGTATGACAAGACGGTGGTATTTATGATTTAAAAAACCTCACAGGGATGCAAACATATGAGGTAAACCTATGAGAAAAGGCAGGGGAGAATTCTGGAAAAGATTTGTGTGGTTACCTCTGGGAAAAGGGCACGTGGGGGCTACTGGGGGTTGGCCACATTTTATTTCTTTACCCAGGTGGTAACCTCACTTTACAAAAATCCACTAAGCTGTACAGTCATATCTAGCACATTTGTGTAAGCACGCATTATTTCATAATAAAAGTTTTAAAAATCTACCCACAAAACAAACTCTCTATGTGAACTGCTCTGGCTTTTGAGCCTTGACACCCTCCGGCTTCTCCAGGCCTGGAATGCTGATGTAAAGTCTGGAGGGGCAGCAGCCAGAAAAGACCATGAGGCCTGGGACGCAGCCCCGACACTGAGGACGGAGTGCGGACCGTGAGGGTATCTCTACGCCAAAAAACAAAAGAAAACAAAACTCTCCACATTTATATCTGTCCCCATATGTCACTGGCCTCTTGGGAGTTAGAACTGTAAGACTTTAACCTTACTGTAAAGGTTTAATTTTTTCAAAGGATTCTATCATGATGTACTACTTACATAATTAAAAAACTGATTTTAAAATAAAAGTAAACAATTCAAGAGTTACGCCATCTTGAAAAATACAGAAAGGCTTCAAAGAGAACGTCAAGAGGACACTCCATGGCAAGGCCCAGACTTGCCCTCCTGAGTGTGCGCCCAAACCCACCTTCGATCATCTATTCCAAAACAGATTATACTGCAAACGCTCTTTCGTAATTTACTTTTCCCCCCATCCAAAGAGCCCACGGCCATTTTCTCCTGTGTTTAAACAGTCCTCAGGATATGCCTCACGAATGCAAAAATGCCCTTAGGAAAACTGGTCAGTTAGATGGCTTCCAGCTTTTGTCATTAAAAAAACAGTCCTCTAACGGTCACCCTTATGCTCGTACCTTTTGTCACTATTTCCCCCCTTGGATGGACACCCTCTCAGACAGATGCTAGACCAAATGGGTGGATGTTTTAAAACGTTTGGATTTAGACAGGTGAGGAGGATCCCCGAGTACTTGGGCTGGGAAAGCCCCCTTGGCTGCCAGACCCAGGGGAGGACCCCTCCCCAGCTAGAAGCCCACCAGCGGGGTGGGGCGCGTGGGGGGCAACAGCAGGGCCTCGGTGGGCAGGCGGGACACCACCACATGCTGAGCAGCAGTCCCCCATCCTGCCCACTGTCCTGCAAACCATCTGCTCCTACCCTGCGCTGCTCGGGGGAAGCACAGAGGGCCGTGATGAGAGGGAGCCGGCCCACTACAGGGACCCTCCTCCCAGCAACAACCTGTGTCCGGGCAGACGGGCTCACGGGCTCAGAGGCTGGATGTGTGTCACCTGCCTGCCCAGCCCCCAACCCATGGGGCAGCAGCCAGCCTGGTATCGCCCGCCCGCCCGCCTGAGCCCGAAGCAGCTCCTTGTCCCAGCTCTCTGGGCTCCTCCCTGCCCTCTGGAACCACAGATGGCTCCTCCACGACTGAACCAGAGGAAAAGGGACTCCATCTCCCCACTGTGTGGGCCCAGACCCCATCAGGCTCCCTCTCCGCTGTAGACACCACTGCCAAGGAGCAGAGCTTCCGCAACTGTCTCAACAAACCTACGGGGCCGTGGCTGTCAAGGCTCTCGAGCCCCAGAGCCCATGTACAAATGGAAACTTCGCACAGAGCCCAGAACACGTGTGGTAGACGGGAGCGCTCCCTCCGCTGCTGAGCCCCTGGGGTTCAGAAATATACGCTCTCAGTGCAAAGGACACTGGACCGAGAGAGAGAGAAGTCACACAATCACTTGAGTCTTGGTTTCTTCACTGTAAAATGAGGTGACAGGTTACCCCCAAGTCCGCCTTGTGGGGCTACAATGCTAACATATTATGAGGTGAGGGATTCTCAATTTTGGAGTCAGAGGGGAGCTGTGACTTCCGCTTCCCACCCCTAGAGTCGCCCCAGGAGAGAAATTAAAAGCCGGTGAGAGCCGTGACTGGAGGCCAGAGGGGAGGCCATGCCTCAGCCGAGGACGTGGACGGACAGGCCCGGGGTCCCGGCTCACCGCTGCAGCACGGCATCCGAGCTGATGGTCCGGTTGTCCAGCACGCGGAACGCCGGCAGCTGCACTGCGAACACGCTGCCGCTCTCAGTGCCCAGGTAGAGCAGCTCGCGGGAGGAGTGCGGCAGGACCACGGTCACCTGGGTGGCACTGGGGGCAGCCCTGCCAACGGGAGGCCTGCTGTGAGATGCCAGGGTCGGGGGAGATGCCCGGGACGGGGTCCCCCGACCTGGGGCTGCCCTTGCTGTCCCCGAGGAAGGCTGTACTTGGGGAAAACAGGTCCACGGGGCCTTTACCAGGGCCCGCAGTGTCTCAGGCCAGGACAAACTTTGAAACTTTCTGCCAAGATGGGAGACAGATGGCAGAGAGCTTGGACCAGAGGCAGGAAAAGACCCCAGACCCACCAGCACGGACACGTGTGGGGAGGGTGGGAGGCAGGGAGGCTGCAGCTGCCCGCCCAGCACAGCAGCTGCAGACGGACAGACACCGGCTCACATATCAGGCTCTACCAAGGGCTCCATGGGTCTTCAGAGGGTGCGGGAGAGGAAGGGGCCCCAGTCCTTACCCTGGGGGACCCCGCAATGTGAAGCTCTCCTCTTCCTGCAGCTCCGACACCCCGCCCTTGACCTTCAGGCTCCAGAGGTGCAGGCTGTTGTCATCCAGCAGGGTGATCAGCTGGCACTAGGGAGGAGCAGGGATGGGCACGGGGCAGGAGGACACGAGCGTTAACCAGGAGGGACGGGCATCCTCCGTGACCTCTGCACCCTGGGGCAGCCCAGCCTGGGCAGGCTGTTTCAAAGAGCCCCAGGATGAGAGAGAAAGGCCCCAGCTGCTCTTCGGGCACCCTGTGAACCCCCAGCTGCCGGGGAGAGGGAAGTGGCCCCAGGTCCTCTCATCTGTGCCAAATGCAGTGACCAGGCAGCCCTCCCCGGCCCCCTCACCTGGCCAGGCAGGAAGTGGATCTGCACCACAGCATTGTTCTCCCGGTGCAGGCCCATGAACTCCACTCCAGGGGCCCCGTAGCTGGCAGGAGGCTCAGGAAAAGCTCTAGAAAGCTCGGCACCATTCCTTGCCTGCCCCCGAGGGCCGGGACTTGTAGGCCCACATGGCAAGGGGTGTGTACACCCTGGCAGCAGAGGGGGCCCACCCACCCCCACTGGACAACAGGACCTGGTCCAGGGCCTGGGCTGGGGAAGGACACAGCAGTGGCCCTGGCCGAGAGTACTCGGGCTCTGAGGGTGGAGCCAGCTCCAATGGGAAAGCGTTCCCAGCCAGGCAGGTGGGGGCAACTCCCTTAGACAGGTGAAGCCTTATTTTGGCCACTGCTAGGCTGCCTCCTCCCACCCCCCACCTGAGCTGCAACAGATCCATCAGGCACTGTTTGCTGGCACCTGTGAGAACCCCCCAACACCCTCCCACCCCGAAACACACCCCTCACCCCCTTCCCCCAGCAGCCATGGCCCACGTGTCTTGACACCAAGGACTGGTAACCAGGATATGGCCATGGCCTGGCAATGATTAACCAGCCGAGGGAAGGCTACACCCTCCCGTGTATACAGTCCCTCCAGCCCAGCCCAGGCCGGCCCTGTGACCCAGGGACCCCCGCCTCGCCCCATTCCCCATGTTGCCGAAAAGAGGACCAGGAGGGAGGTGCAGCTTTGCTGGAGAAGGTGCAGCCCAGCTCTCCAAGGGTGGTACCCTGTCACCCAGCTCCCCTAGATCCCACCCTGGGGGCTCAGGTTGGATAGGGGTCGGGGTGGGGCTCCAGGACTCCTGGCCCAGCTGGGGGAACCAGAGGCCCGAGGAGAAGTCCAAGCAGCCGCCCTCCAACCTGAACCCGTGGGCCTGCCTCGAAAGTGACCCGGACGCCTCGGCCGGCCCAGAAGCCATCCTCTCCTAAAATACCCCACTGGACCCCACCCCCAGGCCGGGCGGAGGGATGGGAAGGATACAGCTTGACGGCTCCGGAGCGGGTGCCGATGGCCAGGATGCACAGGCAGGGGCTGAAGCCGAGGGCGCTGGGCTGGTGCGGGAAGCCATGCTCCACCGTCTGCAATGAGAGCCCCAGGCGCATCTCAGGCGCCATCCTCTCCACCCACGGGCTGGGGGCCAGGACGGCCGAGCCCCCCGTGGAGCCCCTGCCAGGCCTCTGGGGCAGCTGCGGCAGGAAGGAAGAGGTCAGTCCTACTGCCGGGCCTCGAACCATCCAGGCCCAAACTCTGGTGGCTTTCGGATCCCGCCTGTGGCCTGGTGGCCATCCCGGTGGGCTCCTTCTCTCCGACGCCATGTCAGCCATTTGATGATTACAGGAACTCTCGACTCAGTGCCTCCACCGTGCACAGTGCAGTAACTGACTCAGACCTCCTAAAGGGGCCTGGGGGGATGCACAGGGGGATTGGCAGCATGCAGGCACAGGTCCCTCTGGAGGCCTACTTGCACCGCAGCTCCTGGCCTGCCCCTGGACCTGGCCGTGCCCATGATGGCCCTTCCCAGCTCTGGCTCCCTGAGGCCCTCCCAGCCCTAAACTTCTGCTCTCTCCCAAGTACCCTCCTTGTCACTGGGAGTTCTCCTTCACATCTTCCCAGAGAGACTGTTTCTGTAGTGTTGGATATGCTTTTTGCCTTTTCTTCTTCTTTTGGTTTAATACAACTTCAACACTTAGTTTGCTCATGAATCTGTAATTTGGCTGGAACAGCAGGAAGGCGGGGGGTGGGCGGTGGGCTCAGAAGCCACGTGCACCCGCACGTTTGGCAGTTGATGCTGGCTGTGAGCCAGGACCCCAGCAGGGGCTGCAGACAGGAGACCTGGCTTGGGCTTCCCCACAGCACCTCTCGCTACAGGAGTGAGGTGCATGCAGTGTAGGAAATTTGCAACATGGAAAGGAATTTGAAAAAGCAAACAAAAGCGCCCATACTCCCACAACCAGAAGCAACCCTAGTTAGCATCCCTTATGAGTCCCTCTGGAACTTATAAATGTATACATGTGTGTGTCTATATTTAAAACATGTTCCTTACGTTTAACATATTTAAAAACACAACTAAGAACATGCCAGGTGTACATACGTATACGCACGTGTGCATACACATACACGTATAGCCCTGCAGCCTTTCCCCACTTAGACCCATTCCAGGCTGCTGAAAGCTCTAAAACTGTTCACCTTTTGAAAGGCTGGAGAACGCTTCCTGTGGGAGGTGCCCTGACTCACCAGGCCTTGGTTTACTGACCGTTCACTTTATTTCCAGCATTTTTGTAATTGCCAGCCGCACGTTGCTGACTGTTCTTGGACTCGTCTTCGCCGGCAGCTCTGGGCTGGTCTTCAGACAGATGTCCCCGAAGTGGAGTTACAGGTCATAAGGTGTGAATGTAAACGCTTGAGACTGAGACTGACAAACCATTTTAATCAGCGACCCCCAACCCCACCCCACCCCCCAATGGTACTGAACCTATAGAGCTAGATCAGAGGAGAGCAAAGCTTTAAAGGCATTGAAAAAAAAAGAGGAGATTCTGCCTTACAGAAAAAAAGCTGCACCGATGAGGCGGTCTTGCCAGGCCCCGGGCTCTCTTGCTCCTCCGCCGGCCTCAAAGCAGAGAGAGGAGAGGGCCGGGGACGACTGGCCCGACAGCCCAGCAAACTCAACTGCTGCCTGCTGTCCCCACCCCCAGCCCAGACTGCGGAGCCAGGCAGGAAGGAGATCGCCAACCAGTGCCTGTTCTGGGGTGTCTGGGGCCTAAGGGGTGCAGGGACCCCCAAGTCTGCCCTCCAAATGCATACCTGGGAAGACAGACATGTCAGGCCAGAAGCCACAAAGCCATCCCAGGCCCCTGCTCAGCTATGTAAAAAATGCAGAGCCTGGAGAAGCCCTGGTCAGATACCAGAGTGTGTGGAATGTAAACACTTCCCAGGAAACGGAGGGCAGGGGACAGGATGGGGCACATGGGACGAACTTCCCCAGGGGGCCCCGCTAGGCCTCGGCCAGCCCCAGGTTGCTGGGGCCTCAGGAAACCGGCAGCCAGGACTGGGGAGAAGGTTCCGGGACAGCAGCACCCTCCCATCAGCACTGGCGGCAGCTGGGGTCTCTGGGAGGGGGCTGGGGGAGCTTCCTGCAGGAGACCCCCACCCACAGCTGCACCTGGGGTGGCTGAGCGCCCACGAAGTGGCCAGTGCCACAGAGGAACTGAATTTTAAATTGCATTTCATTTTAACTGACAAATTTAAAAACCGACACTCAGTTCAGTTACTGGAAAACTTTCAGGTTGGCTTGAGACTGCTGGGGTTCTAAAGAACGGGGTGGAGTCAGTCGGCCTAAGCTCGAACCCCCCTCTGCTGCTTAAAAGGTGTCTGGACTTGGGCCTGAGACCCCCTTAGCCCCCCAGCCTCGCTCCCGTCGGACGAGGCAACGACCGCCACCATCAGGCCTGTCCACGCGGGGACACCCGGCAGCGGTGGGGAGCCTCAGTGCCCCCCCACACACGGGCCCACCCATAGGGCCCACAGTCCTTCTAAGGTTTTCCAGCACTCCGTTGGGTCCCTTGGGGCATCTTTTCCAAGCTGCCAACTCCCAAGGGGCGAAGGCTCCCTCCAGGACAAAAGGAGAGTGAATTTTACAGGGACCTCACCTGGACCCAAGAGTTTGGTCAAAGGCAAATAACATGGCACCCAGGCTCCCAGGGCCTTCCCCAGGTCCGGGGAGGGGAGGCGGTGCCGTTTTAACACGCAAATGAGACCACAAATCCCTGAATGAGGCAGAGAGAGGACAAGGTGAAAGGGGTCTCCAGGACAGGCACCTGGGCTGGGCAGAGGGGTCTGGAAGTTGAGGGACATAGGGGCATCTTACTGGATGCAGGGAAGGAAGGGGGTTTAGATTTGGGGAGCGGACCAAGGGAACAGGGCAGGGCTAGATGCCCAGGACTGAGTGGCCAAGGAAAAAGGCAGGACCTCTCACCTGCGGCCTGTGTGCCAGCCCCTCCTCCTGACCCTGGATGCCCTTCCCACTCCCTTGTGCCCCCACCGCCTGACCCCCACTGGGGTACAAAGTCCACGGGGGCAGAGCCACCTCCCACCCTCAGCTCCTTTAGGTTTTAGGAAGGTCCCAGGTTTCTGGAAGAGGAGGGCCCAGCCCCAGCTGCCCTAGTACCTCATGCTCTGCCGGGAGACTTCAAAGACCCACACCACCTCGGAATTGTCCCTCCACCCAGGAGACGGGACGCCAAAAGGTATCGGGACAGAGTCTGGGCTTGAGGACAACAGGGACAGCCTTGCATGGAACTCGGGGGCTCAGCCCTCCCAGCTTAGAACCGACCACCTCCAACTCAGGTTCAAACTAGGAGACTGACCAAAGCCAACAGGTCAACCTGGCAGCCACCGGCACCATCTCCCCCAGCCTGAGCTTGGCGTCTGGCCTACCCGGGCCCTGCCCCCAGCCTGCTACCTGGCTCAAGTGACTTCTGCCAAGGGAGGGGACAACAATGAGCTCTTTTGACAGAGAGTTGGAAAAGGAGAGCAAAGATCTGCAGGAGCCGCCAAACTGCAACATTAGCCCCGTGGCGGAGAGAAAGCCCCATCTGTCTCAGCCTGGCGCTAGGACCCCATTTTGGGTTTCCGGAAGGGAGAGAGCTGAGGTTGTCCATCAGAGACGGCGGGGCCTCTCGTTCCCTGGGTGTTGCCTGCCCTCGAAAGGGGGACCCTGCCCAAGAAGGCGGGCCCGGAGGAGTCCCCAGTACTGTCAGGGGTTGGGAGGCGGGGAAGGCTGCCCGGGCTTTGGGGTGCACACCCAGCCGGCTGCCCTGGGTGGCTTTGCTGATACTGGGTGTGGTCAGCTCAGATTCCTGGCAGTGGCGGTGGGGCAACCTGGCCCTCCCTGTGCCTTTGTCACCTGACACCAGGGGCCCTGAAACGCAGAAGCCAAGACAAAACAACCTGGCCCTCCTCGGGCCAGCTGGTCAGGACACTCTGTTCGGCCTGGGGTGGGGGAGAGTGGGCAAGGGTGGAAAGGGCCCGAGGCGGCCCGGTGGCCAGTGCAGCACCTCGGACTGGCCTGTCCACCTTGGCCAGCTGGTTCAGACAGGCTTCGGATTCACGGGGAAGGAGCAGACCCAGAGCTTTCACGGTACAGGGTTTATTACTGGACAAGAAGGTCACGACCCCCTCCGGGTCATTTTCTCCCTTCTGAGGTGCCCGGTGGGTCTCCAGCAGGTCCCATGGTTCCATTTGGTCCTCCGAGGCCCTGTGCTGGCACAGCTGGCTGATATGTCTGTCTGTCCATCTCTCCCCATGGCCCAGAAGCCCCCCCCACACAAGGACCCAGAACCCCCCTCACTTAGCAAATGCAGGGGAAGATCCTGAGGCTCAGAGAAGTGAAGTCACCAGCCCAAGACCACACAGCTCAAACGGCAGGTGGAACGGGGATTCATGCCACGGAGGCCCTCACCCCAGCCAGTGCCCTGTGTGATGGCCCCAGGCTGTGCAAGCCCCAGAGCCTCAGTTTCCTCACCTGCAGATTGAGAATGACACATGTCTGTGAACTCAGCACATCAACCCTGTGACAGATGCAGGGACTGTCACGATGCCCATTTTACAGATGAACCAGAAACAGAGAGGTTATATAACGTGCCCACGGTCACACAGCGAGGGTCAGGACCTAGACCCAGCGGCCCCCTCCTACCCTCTGCCCCATGTGGAGCCCCTCTGTTGCCGGCACACAGCACTGGGTAAGCTGGAGGGCCCCTCCAATGGCCAGGAACTGGCAGACAGTTTCGAGAACTTGTCCACGGTCACACCTCCTTCCCAGGTGCCAGAGCCAAAGGAACAGGACGTGCCGTTCCCTGTGCCCCTGGGCGATGCCCCAGCCTTCCTCTTTGAGGCCGCTCGCTTGGTGGGGGTTGGAAAACAGTGTGGCCAGGAGGTGCTGGAGGCAGAGGCCCAGCCCACACAGCTCAGAAGCTGGTGTCTGACCATAAGGTGCTTGGGGCAGGCCTGTGACAGGGCCATGGTCCCAGCCCACCCCCTGCACAGGGCCCTGCATCCTGGCACCCCCAGGACAGAGCTCTCGGAAAAGGGGGCACCAGGGTCACAGTCTGGGGCCTTCAGCAGACGGAATCCTCCAGGTGACTCCCAGCTGAGAGCAGCAAGACTCCTCATACTCGACATCAAGCCAGATAACGCCCACGAAGCCGCGCTGTCCAAAACCACAGCCGCTCACCACGTACGGCTCTTTACATTTACACTGTAACTCATCTCAGCCTCACAGTCACTCCAGGGAGCTGCTGTCATCATCTCTGATTTAGAGATGAGTTACTGGCCGGGTCCTGTAACTGGTGACCTGCAGAGCCGGGCTCTGGACCCAGGTGGCCAGGGGCGGGGCCAGTGTGCTGACCACTGGGCTAAACTGCTGCTTGGTGACAGGACATCCTTGTTGCTGCTCTTCTGTCATCACCGTCCCTTGGACTTGCCCCTCACCCTCCTGGACTCCCCACCTTGGCATCCCTGCAGCCACCCTGGACACCCCCTCCCTCCGCTGTCTACCCCCTCTACCCCCAACATCGCCTCCATCACCAGCCAGGGATGCTATTAAACATCCTACAACGCACAGGGTACGCCCCACAACAAAGAATTTCTGGGCCCCAACCATCCAGTGCCCCGGTAGAGACCCCCCCTCCCCCGTTCCCACCCCCTCTGTCCTCAAGGCCAGGGCTCCTTCCTTCCGGGCTCTGTGAAGTCATTAAGAGTCTCCTGATTGTTCAGCTGGTAGTTATCTTTTCTAAAATCTCAACTGGATCCCTTACTCCCCTGCTCTGGGATCAGCCCGACTTCAGGGTCCAGCCTCCCTGGCCGGGCGACCCTTCCCCACCCCAGGGCCCCAGGACGGGCTGGAGAGGAGGATGTGGGGGGAACCACCCAGGGTCTGGCCTTGACCCCCAGTCCCACCCTCCCCACCCCACCACCCAGAGCCCCGGTGAGACCCTCTGCAGCTCCCTGATGCCCTCCCCTCCCCCTCAGAACCTTCCTTCTCTCCACTCCCACAGGAATTCCAGGCCATCAGCCCCCGGCCACAAGCCTTGGGCAGTATAAACAGTAGGTGCTCAAAGTCTGTCTCCTGCATGTGAATGGGAAGGCAGAGGCAGGTGGGGGGCAGGGACAGGGTCCACAGGGAGAACTTCCAGGTTACAGCGCAGGAGCCAGGCTGGGGGAGGGGTGGCCCAGTCTGCCGACCACCAGCAGGAGAAGGGGGGGGTGAGTCTTCCACCAGGCCCCACCCTAGCCTCACCCCGCAGCCCAGAGAGAACCTGGGGGGTGGGGGGGTTCGCTCCTCTTTGTGCAGCCTGTCTATCCGGTTTTCCCCTGGAATCGGTCACCTTTTTGGGGTGTGAGATCCCGGCATCACCACAGGGGGAAGGCACATGGGACTGGCCCAGAGTCCCCCGGGGGACACCCAGGTCCCCGAGACCCGCGTCCAGCACCCACGGGCTATTCCCGAGAGCAAGGTTGGGTGTCCCAAGCTCCCCCCCCCAGCAACATTCTCAACACTCGCACCCCCATTTCCCGAGGCCCAGGGGCCCTCACTGCAGGAAGGGCCGAATCCCAGCCAGCGACACCTGCCCCACAGGCCGGGGAAGCCCGAGGGAGCCACGGGAATGTCAGGACGCCCGGCCCACCTCAGCCAAGACCACAGGGGACAAGTGACAAGCCCTGGGAGGTGCCCCCAGAACAGCAGCGAACATTCCTGGACCACCTTTTCGGTGCCAGGTACCTAATTTAAGTATTTCCATTTAATTAATCCTTGTAACAAGCTGAGAGTGTGGGGAATGGCAGGTCCCCTGGTTTCTAGGCGACTTCTCAAGTCAAAAAAAAAAAAAAAAAAAAAAAAAAAAAAAAAAAAACAACAAAAGAGAATTTCCTGTGAGACACACACACACCGGCCCCTCTGGGTGAGGGGGCGCCCACCGCAAAGCCCCACGGGAGGTGGAGTCCATCCCCACCCCCAGGGAAGCTCCCCTTCCCGCATTCCCCTTTCTGGGGCGGGGAGGAGAGAGGCCCAGATCAAAGCAGGGGTGTGAGAAGGTTAATTACCCCCAAACTGCTCCAGATTGCCAGGTGGCTGCTCGGCCATAAACCATGCTCTCCTCCCTCTCCAGGCCAGCACCGGCCTTCCCAGGCACCAGTGTCCCCTGGAGAGGCCCTGTGGCATTTTGGGGACCCTCCCTGGGGTCTGGGGTGACAGGTCACCCTGGCTTGAGGGGCCTTAGGAGCAGGTGTGGGGCTGAGGTAGCTAACTGCCAACTCTGGCCCGCTCTCCCCGACGCCCCTCCCGCTCACCCACTCTGGAGCTGGCCAGGGGGAACCGTGCACGCAGCCTGCAGAGAAAGCTGCACTTTCCTTCGGGAGCAATTTGAGGAGAACAGCCCCACCTTGGGGCTCCTGGGGACCCGACATCACAGTAACCTTGCAGGGTTCAAGCTCTTTTTACCTTTCACAGCCCTAAGTCTCCTCGAATACCCTGCTGGCAAAGTAGGCAGGGCAGACAGTTTCTATAGTTTCTATTCTCATTTAACAGATGAGGGAAACTGAGGCTCAAAGAGGCAGAGTGAGCTGCAAAGGTCACAAAACCAGTGAGAGACCGGGTGGGACTGCATCCTACTTACTGCTTTTCCCCAGGAAGCCCTCTAGCCAGGCCTCATCTCCAAAGTCAGATTCCCTAGAGGCATTTCAGGTAGCGCCAAGTAAGTCGCTTAATACAAGGGTAAAGGAAACCTGAGCCGCCCCCCAGGACACAGCTCTCCCCCGGACTCAGCCTGTGGGAGCTGATAACTCACGCTCAGACTCCACAACCCTGCCCAAACCTGGGTCTGCAGGAGCCAAAATGTCCAAGCAACCGCAGTGTCTATCAGCTGATGAAGGGAGCAACAAAATGAGGTATAAACATACAATGGAATATTATCCAGCCATAAAAAGGACTAAAGTTCTGACACATGTGACAACATGGATGAATCTTGAAAACGTCATGCTGAGTGAAATAAGCAAGACACAAAAGGACAAATATTGTATGACTCCACTCATATGAAATATCTAGAATAAACAGATTCACAGAGCCAGAGAGTAGGGGCTGGGGGACAGGGGAGTGGGAGTTATGGCTTAATGGATACAGTCTCTGGGGTCATGAAAGAGTTTTCATAATGGATGGTGGTGACGGTGGCACAACCTTGGGCATGTAATTAATACCACTGAACTGTACAGATGAAAGCAGTTAATAGAGGAGATTTTGTGGTCATATATCTGCCACCACAATAAAAATTAAAAACAAGCTCACAACCCTGGTCCGTCTGTCTCCGCGGCTTCCCCTCACCTTGTTGAACTGGAAGAGGTCCCGCTTCAGCCTCTCCCGCGCAGGGTCATGTCCGGATCTCAGGAACCGCCTCATCTTGTGTGGTTTGCAGCCCCCACCAGAGACCTAGACGAGGAGACAGAGGACGGTGGGCACTGGCCTGCCCCAGGGCACAGAGGCCACCCCAGGACGGGCAGCGGGGGCTCTCCCAACTCCTGCAGGGGCCACCCAGGACCGGCCCTTTCACACCGCCAACCACCCCCTGTACCGCCTGCCTCCCCAGGCCCCATCGGCGCCGCAGGGACCCGGAGCCCAGGCCTGGCCAGAGCTGGTTAATCCTTTAACACTCGCTCCTGGCAACCTGTGGCCTTAAAATGGTAGCAGAAGCTGGGGGAGGAAGCCATTTAGCCTGGCTTCATCGGAACAAGGAGGGCTGGCAGGGCCCCAGGTTAATTAGCTTAATTGTTAACCTGTTTTCTGAAAAACCATAAAACTCCAGCTAAACAGAAAGGGAAGCTTCACAAGCCCTTCTCCAGAGAGAGACAAAGAGAGAGACAGAAAGAGAGGGAGGGAGGTGGACAAGCAAAGGCTGTCCTACTGTCCGTGTTGGTTCCCAGATGGGAAGACAAATGGGGACTAGGGGGAGACAAGAGAACAGCAGGGGTACTTTGGCGGGTGGGCACACCTGATCAGATTATTTCTACCTCCATGGAACTGTCAGTCTAGGCGGCCCTGCCCAGCCAAGGCCTTCAGGACCCTGAGTGGGTGAGGAGACAGAGCGCAGAGAGCGGGGTGCGGCTCCCCCATCCAGTCCTGAGTGTGGAGCAGGGCCTGACCCCACAAGGCAGCTGGGGATCGGCCGGTCAGCCCCATCCCCACCAACTCTGCTCTCGCAGTTCCAACCCCCGGAGCTCAGGAAGGGTGCTTTCCCAGTGGGCCCAAGGGGAAAACCATCAGGAGCATAAATCTACTCCCAATAAAGAAACAAGCTGGAGGCCCAAAAAATGTCCACCCACCACAGAATACATTCCCAAACCAAGAGAAGCTATTTCTGGATTATCCTAGGGGGAAGCAGTCCGGCCTCCCATGGCCACAGCACACCATCTGCCAGGCCTGTCCTCTAGGCCTGTCCTGGGGACACTCGGGGGGCCCAGGCCCACTGCAGAGATGGATCCAGGCCTCGTCGAGGGGGCAGGGGGCTGAGGGAGGGAAGCAGATCCAGTCCTGCCCCGGAGGAGCTTACCCTGGACTAGGGCAGGTGAGGACAAGCGAGTGCCACACTGAGTGCTCGGACTGGGGGTGGGGGGTGGGTGGGGGGAGCACCTGGCCCAGAACGGGGGCCGGGGGCAGGGTGGGCCCATGGGAGAAAAAGCCGGCTAAGACCTGAAGGATGCCCTGAAGATCCTGGCTTCTTGGGAGGTGGCAAAAAATCACCAGAGCAGGACTTTGCATATGAAAGGCCCCCGTGAGGCTAAGCCCGGGAGCTCCCCGGAGGCAGGAGGGACCAGGGAAGGCAGCTACACCCTGGGGGAGAGGGCCACCCTGGGGGAGAGGGCCGGGAATGGCCGGCCACTCTGCATTCCTGCCCTAAAAGCAGCAGGACCCGTGGCTCTGGCGAATGAGAGGAGCCGCAGGGCTGGGCACTTCCAAACCAAACACCGCCCCAGCCAGGAGCCAGGTGGGGACCCGGCGACACCAGCCTTCGGAGGGAACCAACGAGGCCACCCCTTGTGGTGGGAGGGGGAGGGGGCCGGGAGAGGTTGGTGCCCCCCACTCCGGGGGGAGCCAGAGCCGGACGAGAGCTGGGCAGCCTCCCACGTCCCTGTGGAAGAGCAGAGTGGGGGTACTCCCAGGTGCCCACTCGCCCGAGGCCCCCAGGGGGGCTCAGAGAACACGGGCTGGGAAAGCCCAGGAGGTTCCCGGGGTGGGGAGAGAAAACAGACACAGGGGCCCACGGAGCTTTCTGCCTCCAGGAGGAACAGCTGGGCCCGGCATTCCAGCTGCGGGGGAGGGCAAGGCAGCTCACGCAGCAGCCGCTCCAGCTCCTGGGGGCGCGCATACCCCCTTCCAGGGACAGCCGCCTCTGAGTCAGAGGTCAGAGGGAGGGTCCTGTGGACTCCAAGGCAGGGGCAGACTTGGGCTGCTGCCCGGGCGCTCTCAGGGTGAGCAGCGGGCCCCCCATGCTGAGGACCCCACACAGGCTCAAAGGAGACAACACTTGGGCCCCAGAATCTGAGGGAGCACCTGCCCCTCCCACCCCCCACCCAAACATCTGGCAGTTCCGGGTGGGAGTCCGAGTGGGGAGCAGGTAGATGGGAGGACTAAGGAGGTAGAGGCGCAGACCAAGGTTCAGCACCTGCCGTCCGTTCAAATGGCCCCCAAAGCAGCTGCCGCTCTCCAGGTGTTGCCCGGGACCCTGGGCATGCTTTTACCATTATCGCTTTTTAAATTTTTGCTCAAGTAATCTCGAGCATGCATTGTGGAAAAGGCAAATAACACAGATGAGAGAATGCTCCCCAAATTCCCCCACCCAGAGATAAGCCGAGTAACACGCCGGTGCACACCCTTGCACTGCTGTGAGTGAGACTGTGAATGGGGGGCATGGACCGTCCTTCCCCACCCCTGCAGGTCCCTGAAATAATCCTCGTTATTCACAGCTTCCCTGTTTGCAAATTTGCTTACTCGCCAAATGCATTTGTAACCCCAAAATGGAGCCGCGTGGCCCTTTGGCGGTCACTGGCTGAAACCTTGAGTCATGCCGGTGCGTATATTGCCAGCTCTGCCTTATTTCAGCTCACACACATAACAGCCGTCCTCTTCGTGATCTGTTTGGTGCCATGTTTTCTGCAGTTTTGTGCTTTATACTGTTTTTCTGTTTAAAACGGCCCAGGCGTAGTGCTGAAGTGCTGCCTAGCATTCCTGTGTGCAAGAAGGCCGTGATGCGGCTTTCGGAGGACATACATGTCAGACAAGCTTCATTCAGGCAGGAGTGATGGTGCCCTTGGCTATGAGTTCAACGTCAGTGATGAACAATTTAGATTAAATAAGGTGTCTTTAAACAGAAACACACAGAAAAACAGGGTTGTACATTGATCAGTTGATGAAAACGTGGGGCCTAGAGGCTTGCAGGGCCCTAAACCTGAATTGCCCTGCAGAACGATGGCTCAGTATTCCCTAATTCAGCGTTTGCGGCGACTTTACAGAACACAGCTCCCGCGAATCACAAGAATCTACTGTGAATGGCGCATTCCCTGCTTGGCAGATGAGGAAATGAAGACCACAGAGGCTAAGTAACTTGTCCAAGGTCACCAAGAAGGAAGTGGCAGGACTTGGATTTGACCCCAGGTCTGGCTAACTTCCGACTCTAAGGGCTTTGGGAAGCAGCAAAACATGGATATTAAAGGACAGACGATGCCTAATCATATCCTGTAGTGAAAAAGCACAGACATGCGCAGACTCACACACCCATAGGACCTCGGCTCAATGCCAGCCAAGTGGTTTGGGGCCTGGGGCCTGGCCACTGCTGACAGGGTGCTGGGCAGGGCTGGGTGGCTTCGCATGGACCCAACACCCAGCTTCTGCTCCTCACCCCAACCAATCCCTTGGTGAGCACGAGTAGCCTCCCAATACAGAAATAACTGCACAGGTCAAAGGCATAAAAAACAAAAAACAAAAAACAATATCCTCTCCTAAAGAGGGTGGGAGGCAGGGAACAGGTCTGGGCCCAGCTTAACTCACCTACAGCCAGTCCCTCAGCTCCACCCACCCCAGACAAGTGGGTTCTCTGCAGAGAAGCTTTGGGAACCCAAGCCCCGTGGGTCATGGAACAGATCCCACACACAGCCCACTCCTGGAGGAAGAGCCCAGGGCTTTGGAGCCAACGGGGGATGCTCAACCATCACAGCACAGCCCCTTCCAAGCTGTGTGGCCTCCTAAGATAGCTCAGTGACCCATCTGTAGAGCGGGGTGGCACTCCTTACTGCACGGGTCGGCTGGAAAGAATGACACGGCTGCCGGATACCAAATGCTTGGCAAGGAGTGGGCACTGTCCCGGGTCTGGGGATACAGACCAGCCTTGACAAAGAGACAAGATCTCTTATTTCACCAAACTTACATCCTAACAAGGCAGATACCAGGATCCACAAAACAGAATGATTTCAGATCAAGATAAGGGCTATCAAGAAAATAAAGAAGATGCTTAGATAGAGTGGCCAGGGTTTGGGGAAGAAAACGATCCGGTGATCAG
Organism: Choloepus didactylus; assembly: GCF_015220235.1. Taxonomy (NCBI): domain Eukaryota; kingdom Metazoa; phylum Chordata; class Mammalia; order Pilosa; family Megalonychidae; genus Choloepus; species Choloepus didactylus. Next base: position 69,932,785 of record NC_051324.1, on the reverse strand, counting down.
AAGGTGTCAGGTGAACATTCCCGAGTCAGGGGCTAGGTGCTTGCTGTCCTCTCTTCCTCCAGGTACTCACGTGTCTCCCTCCCTCACCTCCTTCAGGTTTCTACTCAGATGCCACCTTCCCAGGGGGGCCTTCCCTGACCACTGTCCGAGAAGACAAACTCCCCCGGCATTCCCCATCCTACTTCCCTGCCTTGTTTTTCTCCTTAGCACTTGTCATGATTTAACCTACTGGATATTGTACTTTCTGGTCTTTCACCTGTGTCACCCCCCACAAGAATATAAGCAACGCAAGGACAGGGACTTTTTGTTCTCCCCGATTATCTGCTGAAGAAGGCAGGGAGGGGGCGCCAGCTCCACCCACACCCGTATGATGGGAAGTGGTCAGCTGCGTCCACATTCGGGGACAGAGGGTCTCGGGCAGGGGATACAACAGGTCCCTCAAGACAGGAACGAGCCTGCCAGTTCCATGATGAAGGCCAGGGAGAAAGGGGGGGACAGAAGGAAGGGGGGTCAAAAAGGGTGGCCTCGGGGGCCAGGCACAGAGCTGACCTGCTCTGCACCCCCACCCCACCCCCCTCCTGCTTAGCGCTCGGGGTCGGCCGGGCCACCTGCTCAGCCCCACCCCAGTCTGTCGGAAATACCTTCTGGCCCCCTCAAGAAGCACATCAAATCATCCCTTCTAAGAATTGTTCGCCTGATTCTCACTGTCCTCCTCAGCACCCGGCTGCACGCACCTTACGCTAAAACCGTCCCTCAAAACCATCAAGGACAAATGCTCGCCCCAGTCTCGTTGAGCTGGTCACTAAGCTGAACGTCCAACAACAGGGGACCGGCTATGTGTGCTCGGCCCCGGACGGAAAGCTGCAGTCGGCAAAGGGGCAGAGGACTCTCCAGTGACCAGGAGGCACAGATACAATGTATCCGCAAGTTGGGTCTAACTTATTTTTAAAGAGGAGGTTGCAGGCCTGGGGGGTGGGGGTCATTGTGCCCTTCACCAGGAAGGCGCCCCCGGTGCTGTACACTGCAGCGCAGTCTCTGGAGCATCACCCACGGAGTGCGGATGACGACAAGTGCAGGAGCCACGGGCCAAGGAGCCCCCTCTGCTTCCCCAGGCCCCGAAGCCCGACGCCTGGAAGGGTCTGGGGCAAAGTCTCCGGGTTTAAGGAGCCCCAGGGTCCTGGCCCCCAGCAGTGGAGACACCACCCAAGAGGAGGGCTTTCTAAGAAACGTGTTCTCCAGCCCCCCAATCTCAGCCTCTGTGCTGCCCACCATGCCCTCTGCCCGTGACCAGAAGGACCTCTGAGCCAGGACGTCCTTCTCTTCTCCCCAGGAAACCTCCACCTGGGGGGAGCCCCGGATGCCCCTCTGTGGCCCGACCTCTCTCCCTCCTCTTCAAAATGGAGCTCATGACAGCCCCCCAGAACCCTCCCTGCCCGGCCCTGCTCTGTGCCCTCAGCAGCAGGCACCGGGGCTTGAAGCAGGGTCACGCGAGGCTCGCCGACCTGGGGCTCATTCCTACCCATCCCTTCCCATCTCACTGCTCCTGTGGCCCGTCACTGCCACCAGCCACCACAGCCTTCCTAGGTCCGGGGCAGGTCTGCCCACACCCTGATGCCCACCCTGGGGAAAAAAACAGGGCCGCTCTCACATTCACCCTGTCTTCCCTCCCATCCTTTGTCCAAACCCCGTGGCTGGACAAACGAACCCCCTCTCCACCACTAGAGCCCAGCTGAGAGCAGGGAAACGGGGGATATCTGCTCGGGGTGGGCCTCTCTTGGAGCCCCCTGCAGTAAGTAGATCTGACTGTGCCCAGGGGGGAGGAAGGGGGTTCCCAGCCCAGACTGCTCGCCCCACCCTGGCACTGTACAAGGCGTCCGGGGCAACCTGTGCCCATGAGACCAAGGCTTGGCCGAGCTGAGCCAGTCCACCTGGCCGGTAGGTGCTGACCAGCCTGGGGGGCAGTGGGGTAGGGGCTACACCCGGTGACCCAAGGACCCTAGATTCCTCCGGCCCAACAGGGAGCACATGGCATGATTCCGTCTCCCGGGCTCCCCTCCCCTCCCCTTTGCACTGCTGCCCACAGCCCCACAGCTGATGCAGACGCTGCCCCCCCCTTCCCCGACATCCTGTGTGGGCCTGTGTTGTGGCTTCGGCCTCCTGTTTGACGGATGTGAGGATGGCCTTGCACCTCCCACCAAGGCGAGCGGGAGGGCAGGGCTCTAGGTGGCCGAGGCAGCTGCTGACCCCTTCGGCACCAGTCCACGCCAACACAGATGCCCACGGCGGCTTTGCAAGTGCCCCTGTCGCCCTGGGAAACCCAATCTCCCACAGGCAGCAGGCAGGGCCCCCGGCCAGCAGCTTAGCAACCAAACCTTGGCTGAGAGGGTACCTTTATGCAGGTGGGACTGGGAAGGAGAGAGAGAGGGAGAGAAAGAGAGAGGAAGAGGGGAGGGGAAAGAGAAAGAGGGAAAAAGAGAGAGTGTGTGTTGGGGGAAACTCAAGAATTACTGTTGTCTCCACTGTTGTCAGGTAATAAAAAAGAACTGAGAACTCACTACTTTGCACACGTTACATGCACCATCCCATTTAATTCTCGTGACAATTCCCCGTGAAATAACCAACTCAGAGAGGAATTGAGCAAAAGCAGTTACTAAGAGCCCTAGTCCCAATTTGAAACTCAGTCTTCCTGACCCCAGAACTCTGTTCAGCTCCTGCCTCTCTCCCAGGACAGAGGAGCCGGCCAAGGGTAGGCTGAAGGGACCACTTGGCAGCCTCCACCACCTTCCATTCTAGGGAGCCACGACCCCCCCACACACACACACAGCCCTGGGGGCTCTCCAGCTGCCCCCCAAGGTTCCTCCTGCAGGGGGTCCTTTCTGATTGCTGATTCTAGGCCCGTGAGGATGGGGTGGGAAGTTGGGGTGAAACCCCAGTTCCTCATGCATCTTCCCTTCCCAACTCCCCGTCTGGGGGCCTCAGTGCCTTCTGCAATCCAACACCAGATGCCCTCCGGGAAGTGCCCGATGGACGTGGGCAGCACAAGGGAAAGCAAAGCCATCCTGGGGTGGGGGTACACAGGCTGCCCGGGTCCATCCAGTTGAGCCCCATTCCGGCGACTCCTCCCTACCCCCAAACACGAACAGCAGCTCCAAGGAGCTTCCGGAAGATGTCAGCTCCCGGGGGAGAGGGCCCATAGCTGTACCCGCAGCGCTCAGTGCCCCTGACACACAGGTTTTATTTAAAGCGCTCCCTCACCTACTTTGGTCTTTGTCCTAATGGCACCTTCTGGCTGAGGCCCACCTGACGGTCCTTTTTAAAGTTGCAGCCAGCCCCCCACCAAGGGGGCTCCCAATCTCTGCTCTGTTCTCACTCTATAGCTGGTGTCCCTTTAGCACATATTTATTATTTAAGTTTGCTCACACTTCTCCCACCCACTCGAGGACGTAAGCTCCACGTGGACGGAGATCTTCGTTTACACAGCCCCCAAGGGTCTAGAACTATGCCCGGCACACAAGAGCCGCCAAGAAGCACCTTTGGAGTGAATGAACGAACAGTTAGGACAGAACAATCCAACTAGGCCAGAACTGAGCTGAGGCCCCACAAGGTCCCACAGGGAACTTCTCTACCCAGTTCTCAAATCTCTGGCCAAGGCCAAGGCCACGTGGATGCAGCACCTGTCATCCTGCTGGTGATACCCTGTGGGCCCCGCCTCAGACCGAACCCTAGAATATTATTTACTGGAGTCACACAGTCCCCTGCACAGGTGTCCCTCTTGTCAAACCCTGGGAACACTGAATTACGTGTCTCACCAGAAGGTTCTGGTCTCAGCTGAATTCCTGAGGGACAGAGTCAAGTACCCAGCAGCTTCTGTCCCCACACCCAGACGAGCCTCTCCTAGCTCAAGAATTCACTGTGGTTCCTGGGAAGGGGAAGCAGTGGAGTGACTCCTGAAACGTCCAGCATCCTCCAAGAGGCAGGGCAGGGAGGCTCGGCCACCCCAAAGGGTGTTGGGCAAAGCCCCATGGCAACAGGCCATGGGGAGGGTCTCCAGGGCTGGGGCAGGGCAACAGCGCTGGTGGCCCCACTAAGCCAGGGGGAAGGCCCACCCCCCACCCCATCCCCACCCCATTTCTCCCTGTGAACTGCTCTTGGACAGAGGAAAACAAAGTTGCTAAGCAGACCTGGCCGTGCCTCCACCCAGAAGGAGCCCTGATAACTCTATCGCCTGAGCATGATAAGGAGGCATCTCAGACAGAGCTGAGCACTCCGGACAGATGAATGGAGACGGCCAGCGCTGCCCAAAGCAACCAACCCCAGATGGAGCCCCTCAGCCTCCAACTTGGAGGTCTCCCACAGCTGCCTCTGACACACCTGGAAACGGCAGCAAGGCTGAATAATCACCCCCCCACCTCTCCCAGGAAACTAAGCCTTCCCACACTGCTCCTGGAGACTTCTGCCAGGCATGTTCCGTGTCCCCAGCGGGGTAGACAGGGGTCAGAGTGATGACAGAGGCTCCAAACTCTCCAGCTCCATGCACCCTTCTCCATGGAGTGGGGGACCTGGAAATCCTGGCAGCAGAGGACACCCCTTCTCTAAATGAGGTTGAAAGTAGGCAGGATGGCGTTCCCCAAAAAATCTTGATGGCGATGATGTGGCACAGGAATTTGCAATCCCCATGCTCCAAAAGGGTGCACAGAGTGTGTACAGTCAAGTCCCACCTCCCACCCGCAGCTCAGGAAAGGCCGGTAGCCGGGTCCAGTGGCCAGGCCTCCCCGTGGCTCTCCCTTAGGAGCAGGGGAAGGACCAAGGTCTGCTGGAAATCACGCATGGTGAGGAGAGGCCGCCCCATCTACCTCTGCCTCCTCTCCCCAATTCCTGAGGAGCAACTTCCCAATATAAAAAGTTCTGACCTTCAGAGGCTTTAAAAGATCTCAAAAACTCTGCTCATTCCTGGGATGGAGAAGCCAAATTCCTTCTTAACCCATCAGGCACCTCCAAAAGGCCTGTGGAGTGACTGACCCTTCTCCATGCTGAAGCTAAGACGCTCACCTTTACCAGGCCAGCGAATTCATGACACTTTGCATCCTCTCGTCAACATCTGTAAAAATAGGGTTCACCAAGGCCTGGCACAGTCAAATGACTGAGCCAAGGTTATACAGCAAGAAAATGGCAAGGCCACATCAAAACTATACTTGAAGTCTGTCGGGAAAGATATTTTATAAACTTAATATTTTGTTAGAGGGAAAAGACTGGGGGACAAAGTGAGAGAATATTTTCCCTCCTTAATTTTGTACTTTCCTATAATGTTTGATTTTTCCTACCGTGTGCCTCAATTACCTTTTTTTTTAGTTTGTAAACTAATGGATCATCTGGGATTATAGGCCGGTTTTTCCTTATGTTTTGGGGGTGATGAAAATGTCCTGGAATTAGATAGAGGTGGTTATACAACATTGTGAATGTACTAAAAGACCACTTTAAAGAAGACAGAATGGTAATTTTTACGGTATGTGTATTTTACCACGGTTTTTATAAGTTACTCAGTATTATTTTAAAAACACAACTAGTAATCTGCAGCCCAAGAGGGCAGGGAACTTTCTTCCATACTCTGCCACCTTTCAGAAAGAGTGAGGACCCAGAGTGACCCCAACCCTTGGAAAAGCTGTCCAGTGCCCCCCACCCCACCCCAAACTGGCCCAGTCTAACTTGGAAGAGGTGAGAGTCCTGGACAGAACCCCCAAAGCTAGGTTTGAATCCTGACTACTTAGGACATCCTAACCATCCACAGACCCCATCCTCCAAGGTCCCTTCCTGCAGCTGGGCTCACACAGACCCAGACTGTTTTCCTCAAAAGCCACTTGCGACCTTGGCTTCCCCTGGGCCGGGTCACAGCTATTCTCCTGCCACACTCCTCTGCTCTTCCTCCCCGGTTTCACTGTGGTCCCGACGTGCCCATCCCCTGCCGCTGGGACTCCCCTCTGCAGCCAGAGAGCACCTTGAGTTGCCAGCTCCTGCAGGGGGTCCCAGAGACCAGGAAAGGGGCGCTGAGCCGAAGCCACCCGCGGCACCCCAAGCTCACCTGTCTCAGGTGAGAGCCTCAAGGAGCTGCCCCGCGGATCCCCTGGTTACGGTCAACTCTGCCACAGCCGAGGCCCGACCTGTCCCCGAACCCGGCAGCCGGATCACACCAAGAGTAAACTTTGCACACTTTCTTTGGCCAAACAGAATTTTCCACTCCTTGCCAAGTCGGAACGTCCCGCAGCACAACCCCCAACCCCTCTGGCGGGGCAGACAGACAGGATCTGCGTGCAGGCGCCTAAGGGTGTCCCAGAGCCGCCCGGGGCGGAGAAAGGCCCCGAGACCGAAGTCCCTCCCGCGGGCTTCCTGGGTCCGGGGATTAGAACGCACAAAGGGCCGGGAGGGGGAGGCCCCAGATGGCAGGGGCTAAGCCGGGAGTGACGCGCTCCGGCCGCCGCGCGGGGACAGGCCACGGAGACGCGCGTCGCCGGGCGCCCCCGGCCGGGCGCTGGGCACGTGGAGCCCGCGGCCCGGGGACCCGTCTCGGCCGCGCTGCGCCCCGCACCCAGCCGGCCGCGCACCTGCTCCCCAGCTCCCCAAAGCCGACGCTATTGTGCAAACCCGAAACCCAAGTTCCGGAATCGCGGTGGACTGGGCAGGGAGGATTCCAGCGGCACTTTCTACAGGTGACTTTCTCCCGGAGCGGCCAAGACACCGGCACAAGGGCGAGGCTGGCGGACCCGGGCGCAGCCCTGCCTGCCCGGCCCGAAGCAGCCCAGGGGTCTCGGCCCTCCCCCGCCGCCCCGAAGGTCGGGCGCCCCCAGGGGGTGCGCCCGGCTCGGGGGGGTCCCGGCCCGCGCATCACCTGGAAGCCCCGGCAGGCCCCGCCCGAAGCCTCGGCGTCCCCGGGCGCCTGCCGCCCGCTCCACTCGCTCCGCCGCGCGGGCCCACGGGCTGCCGGGCGCCCGTCTCCTTCCTGCTCACCTCGGGCGCCGCGAGCCGGGGGCGGGGCCGCTGCTATTTACATAGAGGGCCGGACCCGCCGGGCGCCGCCGAGCCCCGCGTGCCCGCCCCCGGCCCCGCCCCCCTGCGCCGACGGGGCGGGGACGCGGCGGGGCGGCCCTCGGGGGCTGCGCTCCGGCCAATCCCCGGGCCCCGGGAGCGCGGGGGCGGGGCCGCGGCCCGCGTGAATATGCACGAGGCGCTGCCGGCCCGCCCTCGGCCTCACCTGCGCCTACCTGCGCCTACCTGGGTCGTAGGACGCCGCGCCGCGCCCTGTGTCCCGCCGCCTCCCGCAGGAGGAAATAGTCCCCGGCCGCGCGGCCGCCGGGGGACGCTTTCCAGGCCAGACCCCGGCGGGCAGCCGGTCCTCCCGCAGGTCGACCCCGAGCCGCCCCTGAGGCAGGGGCAGAGCCGCGTCGGCCCCGCTCAGAGGGCGCGCGGCGGGCGCGGGGCCCGGTTTCGGAACCCAGGAGGGGGTGCTATGGGGCTCGGGACGTCGCCGCGAGGCGCCTCCCCTCGGGGCGGGCCCCAAGTCCGCGGCGGCCTTCCTGGGACGCGCCGCCCCGCCTTCGAGTCTGCGGCCGAGGCGGGCAGGGGCCGGTGGCCTCCCGAACGGCGGCCGGAGTTTTTAGCACACGCGAGGGAGGGGGCCGGAGGGGCGAGAGGCGGGAGCGCGGGGGGGGGCGCAGAAACCGGGACCGAGCAGGGTCCTTCCACCCCGACCCGGCTGCTCAGGGAAGGACCCATGGAGCCGCGGCCTCTGCGCTCGGACTCCCCTTCAGAAACCCAAGCAGACTGGAGGTCTGGACTCCTGTCCCCTCTGGCGCTGGCCTCCAGATCTTCCTGCGGGACTCAGGTCCCAAACCTGAGAAAGGCACTCTCTGGGTAGGCAAAGCAGCGGGTCGGGATCAGGAGGCCAGCGTCGCGGCCCAGCGCTCCCAGACTGGAAGTGTGTGGGAGGTCCAAGTTGACCACAACAGGGAAGCGAGAAGGAACCTATTTTTTAATGGCTTTGGCTTTTATTGCAAGAAGCACGCACCCCTTCATTTAAAGGCACAGTGTCCTCTCTTCTGTCCCACCTCGCTGGGTCTCTGAAATCTAGTCCTGGGTTCCGACGAGGTCACTGCAAGGCAGCAATCTCAGGCCCGGGACTTGGAAGCCACTGCAGTGGTCAGGGAGGGGGCAAAGCTTCACTCTCCTGCAAGCATCAGACACCCAGGGTCAAGGCCCAGCCTGGTCCCTGCAGCCCCAGGGTCCCCAGGGCAGAGTCTGGGTGCAGAAGGCAGCTGAGACGGTCCCTGAGAGCGGAGTCCAGGTCCCCAAAGGGGAGGAGCTTCATGGTCAGTGCTCCAGATCCCTGGGCAATGTGAAGTCCCTGAAACTGTAGAAGGAGATGTCTCCATGATCCATCAGGGCAAAGATGAGGGGGACGTCCCCACTCTGGTAGGACAACCGCTTCAAAGTACAGAGGTCTGGGACTGGCTCCTCAAATCTGCAGGGATAAGGGTTAGACTGAGACGCAGCCCCTCTGAGGCTCCCAGCGAAGGCAGATAGGAGTTGGGGGAGGGCTGAGGGGAGGATGGAGGGGCGGTCTAAGAATTCTGGCCCCTGGGTTCTCCTCTGCAAATTACTTGGCTCTGAAAAGTTCTCCAAGAAAGGGCCAGAGCCCTGGTTGGGGAGGGGGCTAGAAGATTGAGCAGCTCACCCCTCTGCCTGTAAATCCTCCTAATTCTCTGTTGGGGAAGCCTTGGACTAACATGGTAAAAGAAACTATCCAAACATCCCAGGAATGAGATCTAAGAACAGGACAACTTGGATTCCAGTAGCATTAACTGGCTGTGTGCTCTCACATGGATCACTTAACCCCTCTGGACATCATGTTCCTCTGGGATCGGCAAATGAGCCAGGAAACTGGGGGCAGCGCACTCTCGTACCTGCTGACACACATCCGAGCATAGGGCTGGCTGGGGTTATTCTTTCGGAAAGTGGCCACGGCGTCAGCCTGGTAAACATCGAAGCTGATCTCCAAGCCCCCAGACTTCTCACGCAGCCTGGAGACAGAGCAAGAAATCTCAGGCAACAACTCTCTGCCCCCACCTGTCCTTTCCACCCCACCAGTCCTAGGAAGCACCTAAGGTAACAGAGCTGGCTGTGGGGTACCACTTGTGAGAGGGGTGGGGGGTGGGTACAGCTGCTCCATCTCAGAACCTTTGGGATAAACTCACCTCTTGTCTACCACTCCTCCCTCTCCCCTAGACACACATGGGCATCGGCTGTTGCTCGGACCTAGGCGTGTAGGGTCCCTGGAATGAGCCCCCAGGTGGCACCCAATTTCAGGAGTCAAATGCCAGCCACCAACTCCTGCTGGCAGCTCAAGTGCTGTGGAGGCAGGCGCTGCCTGGACACTCACCAGGCCCCTCCATCAGCGAGGTGCACAGTCTGCAGCACGGAGAGATGCTGGAGGGCTGCGGCTATGAGAACAGTGAGAACAAGGCGTTGGGGGGTGAGAAGAGTCAGCCATCTGCAAACTCCCTGAATCTGCCATCTAGTTTAGGGCAGCCAGATTTAGCAAATAAATAAAGTCCAGGTGTCCTGGACTTTTAGCTGGCAACCCTAATCTGGTTACTTAAAATTGGCCATGTTCCCATAAGGGTTTTAAGGAGTTCTGAGTTCATTAATAAATTTAGCCTGGAATGTTCTTGCCCTATGAGTTCCCTAAGCTTCACAGCAAGAGCAGAGAGTTAAATCTGCCTTTTATCTAGCCAAGATGGAACTTTCCTCATTCCAGCCTAATGGGGTCGGGAAAAGGGGGCCGCAGCTAGCTGGTAGCAAAGCCATCCAAGTGCACATTCTGACTTGAAGGGCAGGTCATAGTTTCATCCCTCCTCTCCTCTCCTCGATCACTGACTTGTCATCCCTAAACCGTCTCCCACAGGCCCTTCTGCTGCTGCCCGGGAGTGCTGGCGGTCCTCGTGGGCTCCCCGCCACTGGACAGCGCTCTCTCCCCATCTTTCTTAAGCCTGAGGCAGTCCTGGTCAATGCGAGCCCCTTTGCAAAGTCTTGCGACTCGACAGCTGCTGGGGGACTGAGGGAGCTGTGGCAGGGTGAGGGGTACCTGGGGAGTCGGCCTGGCCGGGGCTCAGCAAGGGGGTGACGGGCTGGTCCCACAGGTGTGGGGGGCAGCTCTGGGTCCGCTGCAGGCGCCGCCTCTGCAGCAGCTCCTTGTACTCCCGCCAGCTGGAGCAGCGCTGCACCTCCGGATCCGCGTTCACATCCTCCCGGAAGTGCTGGGCCTCTGCCTGTTGTGCCTGTTCCCGCCGGGAGAGCTTGTCCTTCCGCTGGTTCAGCTTCTGGCACCAGGACTCAGCGTCCGCCTCCCGCCCAGCGACGTTGGCTGGGAGAAGCTCTGGGGCTGGAGCAAGCAGGAGGGTGTGGCGGCTGTCTGGGGCCACGTTGGGGAAGGAGATCTGCTTGAAGTTCCAGCGCGGCTTACAGGGCCCCTGGACCCCATTCTCCACTTTGCCGCTTTCCCGGCTGTTCCCTACCCCCTCCCTGGCCAGACCAGGCCAGGCCTCCAGGGACCCCAGAAGCTGACAGTGGCCCTCAGGGCCCTTCCCAAGGCTTGACTCTTGAAGGTTCTCCTCTGAGCATCGGCTGATCTGTTTGCAGGGAGGTGGGCTTGAGGTTGCCAGGCTCTCACGTGTCCCATCTACTCCATGCAAGGGGGTCTCTGGGGACTTGGGCTTCTTAGGAATGGACCTGAGGATATGGAGAGGAAAAACACATACCTGCTCCTGACTGCTGACGCACACCCAACCTGCCGCACCAAGGACAGGTGCCCACGTCTCCCAGAGCCCAGGCGGGGGCCACCCAAACCAAGCTCCCAAGCTCATGCATTCTCCAAGGTTCTGAACACCAGTACTCCCCACTGCCTCGGCACCCGCAAAGCTCCCTGGGGCCCATCTGTGGCGGGGAGCTTTACCGAGAACTGGAGTTCTTCCTCTTCCTCTTGCCCCTCTGATCCACCAGGTGCTGGGCGCTGCCATCCAAGTTGAGCTGCCTCTCGTAAGGGGACAGGACAGAGCTGTCAAGTGAGAGCAGGGCAGGCTGAGCACCACCTTCTCAGCCGGGTGCTCCCATGGAATCTGTGAACACAGCTCCTTCTCCATTATTGCCTTCTTCTCTGGCATAGTTTTTTTAAGGTTCTAAGTCTATACTGTCTAATAAAGGTAGCCACTAGCCACAAGTGGCTATTTAAGCTATTTAAGTTAAATTTAAGTCAATAAAAATTAAGTGAAACTAAAAATTCCATCTCACAGGTATAAAAGCCACAAATATTGGACATTGCAGAAAATTCTATTGGACAGAGCCATTCTAACGAATAAACTCTAACTTATGTGTCCACAACTGGACTTTTAGGTTGTTTCCAAGTTCACTGATTTTGCAGCGATGCTGCTCTGTGTAAGCTCCCTACTAAAGGCAAGCTCCCTGGGGGCAGAGGCTTGTGCTCTCTGCCATGTCCCCAGCTCATGGTACAGGGCCTGGCATGCAGTTAAGTGCTCAGCAAATGTTTGTTGAATTAATGAGTGAATCAACATTCTGCACATGTCCATGATTATTTTCCTAGGATGTATTCTGCTCTCAAGAATTACAGGATGTGCCTGTTTTAGAGCTTTTATAACCCAGTTTGAACTTGTAAAGGCTGGACCAGTTTCCACTCTAAGCCTGAGAGTTTATGGCTTTTTGCAACTCTGGATCCCTAAGGTGAGGAACATCGAACCTAGTTCAAAAACCATGAAACCCTACTCAACTGTAAATTCCCCTCTCAGTTCTCCACTTGTGCATACACTCGGTAAGTCTGCCTGCCCACCTACTAAGTGCCAGCCCTGCTCGCAGTGGACTGTAGATGATCAGTCAAAACCACCAGACCCAGGTTCTTGCCAACATGCCTCTCGAGACAGCCATTCCAGCAGAGGCCCCCCAGCCCACACCCAGGGAGCAGCAGCTCCAGCAAAGGTTTCAGGTAGGGAGAGAGGCCATTTCCCCACCCTGGGTAGCCAGCTGGGTCCCAGGTCTAGATCGAATGGAAGAGAAGTGAAATGGGGATTTACCTTGGCTGGAATCGTCGAACCACATAGCCCAGTCTCTTCAGGTGGCTGAAGACCTCAAGAGAAAAAGAAAAAAAAGGTAAAGGCCAGACGTCCACTCTTACATTTAAAACACTTAAAGTTTCTCCAGAGATAAGCCATGCCCCAGCCCCGCTCCTGCAATACCTCCAGATTCCAAACTCTGGTACTGTTTGGCCACTATAAACACACTCCCCAAAGTAAGGTCTCAGTTTCCAAATCCCTGTCCTGCTCACTTACCTTGCTCTGGGTACAAATGACACTTAGTTGTTTCTTAAACTTAAGCAAATCCCCAAAAGCTGATAGTGACGGACCAGGAAAAGACACTGCCCTAGAATATCCTGATGCCAAAGCTGATGAAGCAAAGCTCCTGACTACTATCTGGACAAGAAGATGGGAGAAGGTAGTGGACCTGCCCCCACCTCCACAGACATGAGTGGGGTGGGGTAAAGAGCCACATGTCTGTCCTTGTGTCTGTATCAATATCAGAGGGACAGATCCAGGAATGCCCCCCATCGTGATCTCCCAGCACCCATCAGCAGAGCTGACCACTCTGCGGGCAGCCAATTCAGCATCCGGCAGTCGGCCTAGTGGCACGGTCCTTGGGCCTTCAGTACATGTTGTGGTGACCGTTCTGCAAGGCAGAGCATCGAGTGGCACCTATGACTCCTGCCTAAAAGGAATTTGTTTCTTGCTGCTGTTTCTTATATTCATACTGCCTCTTTTTCTTATTTAGTGTCTTTTGGGCTCTGTGGTGGTGGAATGCTCCCACACCTAGCTACATTAATGAGCCAACGGCTTACCCTGCATTAGCTTCAGCGTAAGTGAAAATGCCTGCTCCTTTCTTAGAAGACAATAGGTCACCCTTTCTGCTCACTCCCACTGGCCACCTGTCAACTGGGCGGCAATCCCCCTTCCCAAGCTTTGAAAGAGTTAGCTAGAAGAAATAAATAGCTTTGAAAGAGTTAGCTAGAAGAAACAAAAAGGTAATGATTAACAGATTTAAAAAACATGAACACAAAAAATAGTTATAGGTTGCTGGGTACTAAATAACAGGAACTGCTATGCCTGTGCCCAGACACTGTGCCTTGCTACGCTCCAGGGAGTCTGTCCCTGCTAGTCCACTGATCACTGTGTAAGAATAAATAATGTCTGAGATTTAGCCAAAATATTCCAGTATTGTATGCCTGAATGCTAGTGCGTATGTTACAGAGAATTATAAAAATAAAGCTCTGATGTTCTGCTTGGTCGGAGATTCCATCTTCATACCCAGACACAACAAGGTGTCCGTCTCCTTCCTTCGCCGACTCCAGCCCCCCTATCAGGACCCTGACCGTTGCTGAGGGTTAGGCCAGCCCTCGGCAACCCTCTCCTTGGAAGACTTTCTCTCGGCTTCTGCGATGCTACCTCGCCTGGATTTTCTCCCGTATCACCAGATGCTCACTGGGTTATTTCTGGTCCCTCAGCTTCCCCAAACCTCCTCTGTTGGAGTGACCCAGCCCACTACTCTGGCCACACTCCCACACATCCACGGCTTGAAACACGATCTGTGTGTTCACAACAACCACATTTATGTCTCTAGCCTTGACCTTTCCCCGCACTCAGGGTTTACGTATCCAATTACCTACTTGATATCCTCACTTGGATGTCCACAAAGCCGCTTTGCCAAATAAAACTCTTTGACTCTGGCCCCCAAATCTGCACTGGCTCTTGCCCAAATCCCAGGAGTCATCCTTGGTTCCTCTTTCCTTCATGCCGAAACCTAATCTATTCGCAGAGTCCTATCCGTTCTTCTTCCAAAATATTTCTGAAATTCATCCTTTTCATTCAGCTCACTGGTACCCCTCCCCCTACCTGGGCTACACCCCATCCCATTTCTACTCTTTACTCTCTGTTCTCCCCACAACAGCTAGAATAGCTATCTTTTTAACATAAACTGGGTCACGTCACTGCCCATTTCAGCCTTCTAATGTCTCCCTGTCACACTGAATTAAAATCCAAGCTCTTCCCCAGGACCAAGAGGCCCCATTCACTCTGGTTCTCACCTAGCTCACTGACCTCGCATCCCTGATCCCCCATGCTCCCTCCACTAGCCACAATAACTGTGTTCCTCAACCTCCTCCCTCCACCTCCAGCAGATCTTCTCTCAGGACCTTGGCACTCGCTGGTCCCCCTGCCCAGGGTACAATATCCTCCAATATTTGCAGAACTAGCCCCTCCTCATCAAACAGGTCCCAGCCTAAATGTGAGCCTTTCAATCATCCCTTTCTGACCTCCAAATCTAAAGTAACATCCCCAATTCTCTGTCTTGCCCCCCTTCACCTTCTGCCTAGCACTCAGTTCTCTATGAGATCAAGAGTTCATTTCCTTGTTTACTTATCATCCAGTTGCCACCACTAGGATATAAGCTCCTGACAGCAGGATCCATGTCTGTCTTGCGGCTCTAGCAGGTAGCACTGGACCCGGCACCTCACAGGTTCTTGTAAATACTTGCAAATACTCCTTTGAATTCGATGGATGAATAGCTCTTAACCCAGAAGGGAATGGCAGATACCTGGTACTGCAGGAAAGTCACAGTGTCCTCGGACAGCAGCAGCTGGTAGGCCTCCTGGATGGACAGCGGCAGGTCTTGGTGGAAGAGCTGAATGGAGCCCTGGAACCAGTGGGCGCCAACAGCTCAGTTTGTAAGCCCTCGCCTGTGGTGGCACAGCCATATGGTGCAACTTCTCCCCTGTGCTATGCCCACACCCAGCATCACAGCAAGAATAAGGCCAAACAAGAAAAGGGGGCAGCACCATTAAATGGAAACCCTAATCCCTGTCCCTGCATGGCATTTGTGTCTCCCATTCTAGAAGCCAGACCACAAGCTCCTTGAAAGTTGAGTATACTTTTTCCCCAATAAAAACATGACCTTCAGATTTCTTGGTCCCAGCCCCTTCCCAGGCCTCCCAGGGCCCCCCCACTCACACACTCCAGAAGATACAAAGCCTCTTCGGGGTGAAGTCGCTGCCGGCCCTGCTCTGAAAAGCCCATGGTCTGCCAGAATTTACCCTGTGTGGGAGCCCAGAGAAAGTCACAAAGGAGCCAGGAGGGCAGAGACGGCGAGTGCCCTGTTGCCGAGCCCCGTGCTCACCGCAGGAGACTTCAACTCCACGAAACCTTCTTCCGGCCTCCACTCGGCGACCACCAAGCTGCCCCTGGCGAGGAGTGGGGAGGGAGCCGTCTCAGTCAACCGCAGAAGTCTACCGGGCCCGCCCCCGCCCCCGTCCGGGTCAGTCCCGGTCCCGTTCAGCTCACAGGCGCTCCACGCGCTCCTCCGCCAGCAGCTGCCAGAGCTCCTGGCGGCACAGGCGCAGCCGCTCGGCCTGGGCCGCCGATCCGTCGGGGAGGAAGTCCTTGGGGCCATGAGAGCGCTGGGGCAGCTTCTGGGACCGCGAGCGGGCGGCGAGGAGCTCCCGGGCGCTGCGGGAGGAAGGGACGCGGGGTCGGCGCCGCGCAGTCGGGGCCGCCGCGCCGGGTCCCGGACACGGGTTTTCCCTTCCCGCCTCATCCCGGGCGCGTCCCCCCCGCGGCCCCGAGCTCCCCGCGCCTCCCCCGGGCCGCGCCGCACCTGAGCACGCGTCCCGCGGGAACCTCCACGGCCGCGGGATCGACTTCGGGCTCCATCCGGCCGCCGTCTGCGGCTGCGCGCGCCCCGCCCACCGGCGGAACTCCGCGGGGCCCTAGCGCCCGCCTCTCCCCGCCTTGACTCTAGGAGTCCCGCGACCCAGCCACCAGGCTTCCCTTTTCTGGCTGTCCTGGGTCCTAGCGCCAGTCGTTAAACGTGTGACTCGATTTCCCGGGCGGAGCTTGCAGGCTTCTGGACTCGTAGGATCTCCCGCTCTCCCGTCCCCAGCACCCCTCTGAGCTGCTCTTTAGTAAAACTTTGGTAACCCGATGTCCGGGGGACAGTTGCATCATTAGCAAGTGTGTGACCCGCCCCGCCGCAACTCTGGGCCGCTTATTCCCCACCGCGGCGGGTGGCGCAAGGAGGAAAGAGGAGGGGGCTTCCAGAAGGGAGAGGTGGGTTCCTGAATTCCAGCTTCGCAAGCTGAAGGCCCCTGGGAGGCTGTCAGGTGCGGCCCCGAGGGGTCGGAGTCCCTTCAGGGTCTTCCGTCGGGTCCCTTCCGAGGGGCTCAGAAGCGTGAGTTCCGAGGGCCAGGAGTGGGGGCGCTGTCCGGCCCACAATGGTGCTGAAGCGCCACCCCGGCCCTCCTCCACGAGCACCTCCTCGAGGCTGGGGTCCCCGCAGCCGCCACGATGGGCCGCTCCGACACCATCCACTAGGTGGCGCCGTTGCTCCGGCCGGCGGCTGCGGCTCCGTCACTGCGGCCGCTGGCGGAGGTCGCGGCGGGAGACCCGGGAAGTGCGAGGGGGCAAGGGGAAGGGGGGCTTCAAGTGGGGTCCCCGGGTCTCGATTCCCCAACCCCTTCACCTCCCGTCCTCCCTCCCACCCTGTCACATCCAGAGTACCCCTCGGTCTGGACTCTAAAGCCCCAGGTCGCCACAGCTTCACAACCCGGTCCGAGCCGCGCGAAATCACGGCGAAGTGGGGGGTAGGGGGTGGGAGGTGTGTGTGTGTGTGGGGGGGTCTGCTTCACCTGGGCGCATGCGCGGATCCCGCCAGCACCCGCAGCCTGGCCGGGCGCGAGAGAAGGCGGGGCCTGGTGCGGAGGGGGCGTGGCCTCAGGCGTTGACTGACAGCTCGAGTGCGCGGCCGGGACGGTCCCTCCGATCCCGATCCGGCGGGAGGGAGGGGGGAGGGGCGGGATTTCCTGCGGGAGGCGCCGAGCCGGCCTTGGAAAAGGAGGAGAAGGCGGAGAAAGGGGTAGGGGGGGCAGTGGGATCCGCCGTCCGGAGTGCCAGGGACCCAGCGGGGCCAGCCGGAGCCGGGCAGGGCGGCCGGGAGAGGTGAGGCTGCGGGGCCCGGGCTGCGGGTCAGCGCCCTCCGGGGCGGGGACAAACTAACTTTTCTTGCGGCATCGGCGGGCGCCTCCATCTCTCTGCTCCTTCCGTCCTCCCCGCGCCCCCTCTTTCCGTCCTCCCGCATCAGTCGCTCCGGCGCTTGGCCCTCCCGGTCCTTCCCGCCGCTTTGTTCCCCCGATTGGCCTGGGCTGGGCCGACTGGGGGGTCGCGGGACGCTGGAGGGGCGTTCCGGGGAGCGGGGGAGTTACCAATGTCGCCTGCCGGCTATGAGGGGCAGTGCCCTCTGGGTTGGGCTTGGGACGCTTTTGGGGGTGAAGGGTCCCCCAGCTAGGGCCCCAGGCCTGCGCGGGTCTCATGCCACAGGACTGCGGCTGCGAATTCGCCACCACTGAGGAACAGACGTTAGCTTTCTGCAGTGAAGTCGGGGGTCTGGGCCTCGGGCTCAGGCTTGGGGGACCAAGGAACCCCATTTTCCAATGGTACCCAGCTCTCGTCTCTCTTCTCCATGGGGCAGCTCCCCCATCCTGGACAAGGGGTGAGGCTAGGTCAGCAACAGGTGCTGCAAAGCCTCTGGGTCCAGCGGGCAGACCCCGATCGAAATAGGGGTGATCGGCTCCCCACTCCACCCCCTCAATTCATAAAATACCCCGGGGCTAGGGCATCTGGCTACTAAGGTAAAGATTAGGTAGGGAGGAGTCGGGGGCAGGCTCCTTCCACAGGGAGTGACCCTGGGCGCCCGCCTGTGCCTTCCCGCCTGCCTGTGCCTTCCCGCCGCGGCCCCACCTCCCGGCCAGCCAGTTGTCTGTGGGTGTCGGAGCCTCGGGCTGCGGAGAGCAGGCTGCTGGCCTGGCCTGCCCCAGTGTGTCGGTGTAGCGTGCTGCCAGGGCCTCTCCTGCCCAAGGTTGAGCTGCTGCCAGGTGCCTGGGGCACGGGTGACTCAGCCTCCCCCTCCCAGAATGCCACCTCCCCCCGCTCCCTGCATATTCCTCTGGTGGCAGCTCCCTTCCTGCTTTGAGGGGTTCAACCCCGGGTGGTTTGGGGGCTCCCTGACAGCCCTGTTCTGCTCATGATCTGAGCCCTGCTTCTGGACCCTTGCAGGCTGTGGCCCAGCCTTCAGTGGAGACCCCTGAGAGCCGTCCAGGGCTGCTGCCCGAGGCCAGAGGGAATGCTGGCAGATCTCTGGGTGGGCAGTGGTGCTCCCGAGCCAAGCTGGGAAGATTGGCGTGCCCAGTCCCGGCCCATCCCAGGGCCATCGGAAGCTGCAAGCTGATATCCGTCCAGATTTCCACGCAGCCTCCACCCGCTCAGAGATCGGCTTTCCTGCTTGTGGTGGCAACTCACGGAGCACCCGCCAGTGCCTGACAAGGAGCTCGCTGCCTGTGCACGGACGTGCTCCCCCGAATCCCTGGCCCTCTGAGGCACCGAGGCATGGCGCCCTGACGCCTCGGCTTGGAACAGTTTCCCTGCCTCTGCCCTGGACTCCCGAGCCCAGAGCTCGGCCCCAGGGCCGGGATGGGCCGTGAACAGGACCTGATCCTTGCCGTCAAGAATGGGGATGTGACCGGCGTGCAGAAACTGGTGGCTAAGGTCAAGGCTGCAAAGACCAGTGAGTACCTGGGGTGGTGACCGTCCACCTGAGACCTGCCCTGAGTGCTCAGGTCACAGAGGCTTGGGGGTCACCGTGACCTGGGGACCTGGAGTGGAAGGACTGTCTTGTTCTGGGCAAGAAGTACTTCTGTTTAGGGGAGCCAGAGAATAAGTTAGGTCCTCTTGCTCTGTGTCCCTAGGCAAGTTGCTTAACCTCTCTGGGCTTCAGTTGCCTCACCTATAAAGTGAGAGGGTTGAAGTACGTTCATCCAAATTTTTATTGAGTGCCTATTGTGTGTCAGCCTCTATTCTAAGCACTGGGCTGCAGCAATGAACAAAAGAGATAAAAAGTCGTGACCTCGTGGAGTTGCTTTCTGGCAGGTGGTTTTACAGATGTGTTCTTGGGAGCTTTGGCGTTCCTGGCAGAGGGTTGGGAGAGACTGAGTAAATAGAGTTCTGTCCCTTTCATACACTTCACTTCAACCACAGCCTTTCTGCATTTCTGTCTTCCTCAGTGGGATACCAGTAAAATATCTTTTAAAAAGCTAGTTCCACTGCTTAAAAAAAACCTTTTCTCTCTTCATCGAAGCACTTGCTAAAGCCTCTTTCCCCCAGACATATCTGCCTGCGTCCCCTGGGGGGTATGGCCCAAGCTCATTTTTTGGAGGCTCCTCCACAGCCTGGGGCTCTCATCCTAGCAGGGTTGTGGGGGCTTGATAGGTGGCCACGCCTGAGGAGAGCAAACAGACTTCTGGGGTCCAGGGTGAGCTTGCAAAAGGCCGCTGGACTTGGCGCCCTGAGTTCTAGCCTGGGAGGGGCAGGAGGTGGCTGCTGCCACTGGACTGGGGCTGCGGGAGGAGTTCCCTGGAGGGGAAGTTTCTGGTCCCAAGGTGCACGGTGGCCCTGTGCATAGGAAGGAGACCCCGGGCTCCCGGAAGGAATAGGGCTAATCACCCCCACACACACATATACACCATTTGGGGCATGTGAAGTGCCAGAAGGAAGGATTTTAAGGGCCTGGGAGCTCTGGCTCCCCAGGAATTGTGCACACAGGTGCTTGCACCCACTTGCACGCTGGGACCGGAGACTCGGGGTGGAGAGATGGGGCTGGGCAGGGGAATGTGGATAGAGGGTATGCGGGAGGGGAGGGCCCAGGAGAGGGCCCTGGAGGCCGAGAGTGGGAACCACTCCCCCTCCCCCCGCCCCTCCCATGTATTTTTTGGCGACCTGCCCGGTCGGGTCTTGGTTGAGCTGCTCCTGGCCTCACAACCTGGGGCCTCAAAGCAAGGCCCTCGGGAGGGCAGGCGGGCGGGCTCCCCAGGCTGGTGGCGGGAACTGCTTGCGGGCTCTCCTAGGCTCCGAGATGGTCCCCTGTGTCCAGTGGGAAACATGGCAGGGTGGGGGGAGAGCAAGAGGTCCCTTCCCACAGCCCTAAAGGGGAGAGTGCACCCCTTTGCGGGGCTGCCACACGATGGCAGGGCCCCGGGCACAACTCCTGAAGCCCTGGCACTGTGCCTCCCCCCACCCAGTCCCCTGAAAAGCCAGGGAAGCTGGTGACAATAGTGAATCGCAAGGTGATATTTGCAAATCTTGCAGTTTACAGACTACTCAAATCCCCTCAACACTCAGAGAGGGTCAGGGACCTGCCCAAGGTCACACAGCCACTGTGTGGTGGGTCAGAGACAAGCCCCTGCCCTCCGCCCCGTGCTCCCCACTCAGTGGCCTGTCAGAACTACCTGGGGAGTGTTCTAAGAATGCAGGCCCCCTGGATCCCCCCCAAAGGAGAATCTTTGCAGAGGGTCTGGGACTCTGCAATTTAGAAAGTTCTCCAGGTGATTTTAAAGCAGCTCTCAGAACCGGGGCTCGGAACTCCTGCTCCCTACCACAGAGGGGCAAGGAGGCTGCCGGAAGACAAGCTTCAGGGCTCCCCTCTGTCCTTCTGGGCATGGCTAGAGCTTCCCGGCATTCCAGAGAGAGCAGGAAAGAGGTGCCCCTGGCCGCCTGCGTCTGCTCTCCGGTCACGGGGGCCACAGTGCCCTGCTCCTGTCCCAGGGCATCTTCGGGGAGCAGGTGGCTCAGGGAGAGGGGTCCAGGTGCCCTGACACCCCGGCCCTCGCCCCGGCCCTCCCCCACTCCCTTTACTGAGCCGTCCCCTCTGACTGAGGAAGTGGAGTGGGCCGGGGTGGCCAGCTGAGCTCACATCCTCTGCCTAGGCCTAAATCAGGAGGGGCCCGTCCACCCGCAGGGCCCGCCGGCCAAGGAAGAAGGTTGTGCGGCAAGGGGAGTGCCTGGAGCCCCTCCGCCCTCCGCCTAGGCCCCTGTCCAGTCACTCAGAGAACCCCCCACCCGCCCTTCCGGGCATTGTTCTGGAAAGACGGGAGCCACCCAGTTCCCGTCCCTCCTGTCACGTTGTCCTGCCCCTCTCCGGAGGGGCTGCCTCCTGCCACCGTGCTGTCCCGTCCCAGACCGTCCAGGCTGGCGGAGGGCTGGGCAGAGGGAGGGACTGGCTGTGTGTCTTCCTTGTGGACCTCGTCTTCATCGAGGCTCAGAGAGGTGCCGCAGCTGCCCAAGGTCACACAGCCAGCGGGAGGCAGAGCGAGAATTCGAGCTGGCGCATCCTGCTTTAAAGCCGTTGT
The DNA here is from genome assembly GCF_015220235.1 of Choloepus didactylus. NCBI lineage: Eukaryota > Metazoa > Chordata > Mammalia > Pilosa > Megalonychidae > Choloepus > Choloepus didactylus. Next base: position 69,911,454 of record NC_051324.1, on the reverse strand, counting down.
TCTCTCCCATGCCTGAATGGCTCAGTGTAGCAAGGACTTTCCAAGGGGAAGACTGGCAGGCCTGTGCTGTTTCCCGGTAGTTTCCTGGCCCTCCATGGCTCTCTTCATCTTTCTGGTGGAGCGTAATTCAGCTCAGCCCTAAATGTAGCTGTCCCCGCCCTCCCCACCCCATGCCCCCCACTGTGGGTTGGTCCCCGCCAGCTGGAATGAGGCCTTGTCTTGCCCAGGCTGCCGGGGTATTCAGGGGCCCACCAGGGCCCGGGGGCAGGCCTGGGCCGGCATGCTTGGCCCCCTGCCTGGCCTGGGTTGAGCCAGGCCTCCTCCTTCCCGGCAGGGGTGGGCTCTGCGCAGGAGGCAGGGGCTGCCCTTTTGCGCTCCTCCTCCCCCAGTTGTCAGGGAGTGCCCCCATCCCTGCCGCGGCTCAAGGATGGAGCACACCTGCCTGCCTCCTGTCCCTGAGAGAGGGAGGCCCATGCCCCCAGCTCTTCTGGCTGCCACCCAGCAAGAGCCCCAGCACAGGAGCCCCTGGGTGCAGAGTCAGCAGTGACTCCCAGGGCACCTGAGAAACTGCCGGGTCCCAGGGGACAGTGGGGTGGCGCTCTACCAGGTGCTGATGGAGTTTAGCGTCTTGGTAATAATGGCTAATGAGGACGGAGTGTTGAGTGGTCACAGCTCCCACTTTGCCGGCTGACCAGAGCTGGGTAGTGACCTCTGTGAGCAGGTTCCCTGATCAGCCCATTTTACAGATGAGGACGCTGAGCCTGAGGGCTTAAGTGACTTGCTCAAGACCTCATGGCTAGTCCGTGGCAGAGCCAGGGGCCCTGCAGGTCTGTGCCCGCCGCCTGCACCACCCAGCTGCGCCCAGGGATGGCCCAGCCCCGGCATCTGCCCTTCTGTCCTTGAGCACCCAGTGCCCCGCCCTCCTTCCCCCCCAGGCCCCCCCCCACCCAGCGGGACAATGTGACTCCCTCCAGGGCCCTTGCAGGAAGGAATGCTAGCCATGTGCCCCGTGGGCCTGTCCGGTGAGGGACAGCACGCCAGCCCCCAGCCCGCCCCTTCGGCTCCATAAACCAGCCGGGCCAGGGCGCAGCGGCTCCCTGTGCTCTGTGCCCGCCGGCCGGCAGGTGGGCAGTTGGTCAGGGTGGGGAGCCATCGGGACAGGACGGGTGAAGGGTCATGGGGCAGGTGCTGTCCTGCGCCCCACGAGGTCAGTGGGCTTTGGGAGGTGCGGGGTGAAGGCAGGTGGGGCCATTTGAGGGGTGCACTGACATTCTCTGCCCTGACCCCCAGAGCTCCTTGGCTCCACGAAGAGGCTCAATGTCAACTACCAGGATGCAGATGGGTGAGGAGAGCCACGGGGATGGGGTGGGAGGGAAAGACCCCGGGGCCTGAGTCCCTTCCCCTGGCAGACTCTGACCTTGAAGGGTTTGCCGAGCCTCAGGGTGGGAGGTGGGGGTGGGGGGTCCTACCTGCTCACCTCCAGCCTGTGTAGTTAGCCCCGAGCCAGGGGTTGGGGGGCCCCGGTGCCTCTCCGAGGGGCCTCCTTGGGTCAGATTCCTTCTGGGCCCCCTTTTCTCCCCGGAGGGTGGGAGCCCCTGGGCCCTGCTCCCACAGCCCCCTCCCCTGGGCTGGCTTGGGGGAGACAGACAAACAGGCCTCTCAGCCCAGACACTGAGCCCTTTCATGGCGCGGCCAGCGCTCCGCGCTCCCACGGCGGGGCTGCCTGTGGGTGGGGCGGGGGGGTTGCCAGGCCGCAGGGGGCAAGTCACCCAGCCCTGCCAGCCCCTCGGGGTGGGTTTGGGGTGTGGAAGGCTAGGATTTAGGGGGCGGGGGACCACTCATTGACACACCCCCTGTCCCCCTACCTGCCAGCTTCTCCGCCCTGCACCATGCGGCCTTGGGGGGCAGCCTGGAGCTCCTAGCCTTGCTGCTGGAGGCTCAGGCCACCGTGGACATCAAGGACAGCAACGGTGAGACCCCTGCGTGCAGCGTCACCCGGCAGGCCCCCGTGGGCAGGGCTCGCTCCTGCCACTTGGTAGCAGCGCTAAGGAGCATTTGCATAGCTTCTCCGGGCTTGGGGATGGCATTTACCTCTCGTCCGTCTGCACAGCCATCTGGGGTGGCGGGTGGTGCTGTCATCCATGGGGGCAGAGCGGGATTCTGGCCTCAGCCCCACGTGGCCAGCCTCTCCCAGCCGGGGTGGCTGCAGTCTCCACTCAGGGTCCCCCACCACCTCTGCAGGTATGCGCCCACTGCACTATGCGGCCTGGCAGGGCCGGCTGGAGCCAGTGCGGCTGCTGCTGCGGGCCTCCGCGGCTGTGAATGCCGCCTCGCTGGACGGGCAGATCCCGCTGCACTTGGCTGCCCAGTATGGGCACTACGAGGTGGTATGTGAGCCCGCCCGGCTGCAGGGGAGCCTGGGGCAGGGTCGGGAGTCAGCATGGGGGTAGGTGAGGAGGCCGGTGGGGAAGCAGGGTCAGCAGTGGGGTTGGCGTGGGGGGCTGGAGTAGGCTGGGCCACACACTTGCTCCCCATCCCCAGTCAGAAATGCTCCTCCAGCACCAGTCCAACCCCTGCCTGGTCAACAAGGCCAAGAAGACGCCCCTGGATCTGGCCTGTGAATTTGGGCGGCTCAAGGTGAGGCCCACGGCCCCCAGGGTTCCAGCTCCTGGGCTCCCAGGGAGTCCCGGGAGGGGGCTCTTACCCCGTGCTGCTTGCACAGGTGGCCCAGCTGCTCCTGAACAGCCACTTATGTGTGGCGCTGCTGGAGGGTGAAGCCAAGGACCCCTGTGACCCCAACTACACTACGCCGCTGCACCTGGCTGCCAAGAACGGCCACAGAGAGGTTATTAGGTACCGGCCGGTTGCCCCTCCCCACTTCCTCTCCCCCGTCCCCCAGCAGGGCCCTCCCTGCGCCTCCTTTCACCCTTGCCCCACATAGGTCTCCCAGCCCCAGCAGTGGCTCCCTATGGACCCCACCCCCTCCTCCTCTGTGACCCCCTCTCCCCACGGCAGGCAGCTCCTGAGGGCTGGGATTGAGATCAACCGCCAGACCAAGACGGGCACGGCGCTGCATGAGGCGGCACTGTATGGCAAGACTGAGGTGGTGCGGCTGCTCCTGGAGGTGGGTGCGGGCACTGCGGAGGCTCGTTCCCCGATCACTCAGCAGGTGTGTCCGAGCCTCCGCCGGGCACCCACGCCGGCTGGCACCTCGGGAGCCCCTGGCGCAGCGCGGGGGAGGGCTCCGGCACTCCCGTGGTGTTTGAAGCAGGAAGGGGCCTGCGTCCTTTCGAGCGGTGCCGGCAGCATGGTTAAGAGTCAGGCCTGGGAGTGGCTGACCTTTGGCCTCTGGCTAGCTGGGTGACCCCACGCTTGCCCCTGACCTGTGTCTGATCTTCAGGCTTCTCATCTGCAAACTTTGAAAACGATAAAGGTCCTGTCTCCGGGGTAGTTGGGAGAATCGAGGGAGAGCTGGGGGTGGGGTGCTCCATCCGGGCTCACACTTGGCACTGCATGCAGGGAGGGGTGGACGTGAACATCCGCAACACGTACAACCAGACGGCGCTGGACATCGTCAATCAGTTCACCACCTCGCAGGCCAGCCGCGAGATCAAGCAGCTCCTGCGGGGTGGGTGCTCGGGAGAAGACCGGCCTGGGGGCTACCCGGAAGTGGAGGGGGCTGGGGGCAGCCAAGGACCTGGGGGAGAGGGTGTGAAGGGGGACAGGCTGGGCTGGGAGGCCCCGAGGCCCCCCCCACCCCAGTGACGCCTGCCTACCCCCTCCTCCCAGAGGCCTCCGGGATCCTGAAGGTCCGAGCACTCAAGGATTTCTGGAACCTCCACGACCCCACTGCCCTCAATGTCCGGGCAGGGGACGTCATCACGGTGAGGGCCCTGAGGGGCTGCTGTGCAAACCCTCGCGGCTGTGGTCTCCACACGCGTCACCCCATTTAGTTCTCCCCGGTCCGGGTGAGGTGGGCACGAGGATCATTTCCACTTTCAAGATGGCAGAATCGAGGCTTGGAGAAATCCGAGCGACCTGCCCAGGCTCACACGCTGGCGGGCGACAGGCTAGGGCTTCGAACACAGGCTGACTCTGGGGCTCCTGTTTGTGTCTCTTGGAGGCACGCACTGTCCAGAGACCCTTTGACTTTGGAGGCCGGGGCAGACATGAGCAGACTGGGGCATCTGGGCCAATCCTTGGGGAGAGCGGAAGAGGGGCCCCGGGATGCAGGGCCAGCTGCCTGCCCCGCACTCGGTGGAGGGAGTGACCGTCCGTCCTCCCGCCCGCCACAGGTCCTGGAGCAACATCCTGACGGCCGCTGGAAGGGCCACATCCACGAGAGCCAGAGGGGCACAGACCGGGTGGGCTACTTTCCCCCGGGCATCGTCGAGGTGGTCAGCAAGCGGGCGGGCATCCCCGTGCCCCGTCTACCCTCGGCGCCCACCCCCCTGCGCCCAGGCTTCTCCAGGACACCGCAGCCCCCTGCCGACGACACCCTGCACCCTCTTGCTTGCAGGCAGCTCCCTCGGGCGGGCCTCGGCCCCGACAGCCCAGGTACGCCCTCCCGAGGGCACAGTTTGGGCTCCTGGCTTCACCGGCTGCCGGTCAGCTGTTGGCAGGGCCAGCTGGGGCGCTGACCCCTCTGCTCCGGCCCCAGCAGCAGGTGACAGGAACAGCGTGGGCAGTGAGGGCAGTGTGGGCAGCATCCGCAGTGCCGGCAGTGGGCAGAGCTCCGAGGGCACCAATGGCCACGGCCCAGGCCTCCTTATCGAGAATGCCCAGGTAGGAGGATGGGGCTCTGGGGCCCAGGCGGGCCCATCCCCCACTGCCAGTTCCCCGAATGCCAAGTCGTCTCCCTTTCTGTCTCCAGCCGCTGCCTTCCGCCGGAGAGGGCCAAGCGCTGCCAGGACTGTGTCCCCCGTCCCTGGCAGGTAGGAAGGGCAAATGGGCACCTGGCCTGGGTAGGAGGGTGCGGAGGGAGGCCAAGGGCTTGGCAGCCCTTCATGCTGCTGCCTCTCCCTCCCCTTCCCTCCCTCCTCAAAGACCACCTGAGCCCCCACCTCTCTGGGGAGCCAATCTTCATGCAGGACGTGAGGCCCGAGCAGCTCCTAGAGGGGAAGGTGAGACCTTGGCTAGGGGGACAGCATGGGCCCTGGGGCTGGGTTGATGGTAGGGCCTGGTATGACCCAAGTCCCCTCAGGCCCGGCCCAGCCTCTGGAGCAGGGCTGTGGAGAGGACAGGGCCTGAGGCTGGGCCTGATGGCCTGGGCTGGGGCCTCGGCCAGCCCCCAGCAGTCTCAGCTCCTGCGATTTCAGCCTGCCTCCCCCTGCCCCACCAGGATGCTCAGGCCATCCATAACTGGCTGAGTGAGTTCCAGCTGGAGAGCTATACGGCCCACTTCCTGCAAGCCGGCTACGATGTGCCAACCATCAGCCGCATGACGCCCGAGGTGGGGCCCGCAACCCAGGAGGGCGGGGAGGGGGTGTCAGCGGGAGAGGAGGGGCCCTGACGGCTCAGCTCTGCGTGGCAGGACCTGACGGCCATCGGGGTGACTAAGCCTGGGCACAGGAAGAAGATCGCCTCAGAGATTGCCCAGCTCAGCATCGCCGAGTGGCTGCCCAACTACATCCCGGTGAGCAGGCGGGTGGGTGGCCAGGCTGGTGGGCACGGGGGCTCGGCCTGGTCCTTCCTGGCCCAGGGCAGAGGGCAGCGGGGAGCGGGCTCTGAGCGCGGCGCTCTTGCAGGCGGACTTGCTGGAGTGGCTGTGTGCGCTGGGGCTGCCGCAGTACCACAAGCAGCTGGTGAGCAGCGGCTACGACTCCATGGGGCTGGTGGCCGACCTCACCTGGGAGGAGCTGCAGGAGGTCGGCGTCAACAAGCTCGGTGAGGCCTGCACTCGAGCCCTGGGGCCAGGCGGGAGTGGCCCTCCCCTGCCCCAGCTCACCCTGCTGCCCCGCTCCGTCCCCTCACAGGCCATCAGAAGAAGCTCATGCTGGGGGTGAAGCGGCTGGCCGAGCTCCGACGGGGTCTACTGCAGGGGGATGCCCTGGGCGAAGGTGGGCGCCGGCTGGCCAGGGCCCCGGAGCTGATGGCCATTGAGGGGCTGGAGAACGGGGATGGTCCGGCCACCGCCGGGCCACGGCTCCTCACCTTTCAGGGCAGTGAGCTGAGCCCGGAGCTCCAGGCGGCCATGGCAGGGGGTGGCCCCGAGCCGCTCCCCCTGCCCCCGGCCCGCTCCCCCAGCCAGGAGAGCATCGGAGCGCGCTCACGGGGGTCTGGCCACTCACAGGAACAGCCTGCTGCCCAGCCCGGCGGGGGAGACCCCAGTGGCCCACAGGAGAGGAACCTGCCGGAGGGCACAGAGAGGACCCCTAAGCTTTGTTCACCGCTGCCCGGCCAAGGGCCCCCCTCTTACATTTTTATGTACCCCCAGGGCTCGCCCTCCAGCCCAGCCCCTGGGCCGCCTCCTGGCACACCCCGGGCCTTCTCCTACTTGGCCGGCCCCCCTGCCGCCCCTCCGGACCCGCCTCGGCCCAAACGCAGGTCCCACAGCCTGAGCCGCCCCGGCCCCACCGAGGGGGAAGCGGAGGGCAAGGCCGACGGGCCCGTGGGCAGCGCCTTGGGCAGTTATGCCACCCTGACCCGGAGGCCAGGCCGCAGCGCCCTGCCTCGAGCCAGCCCCAGTCCGGCCACCGCCCGAGGGGCTCCCCGCAGCCAGTCCTTCGCCCTGCGGGCCCGCCGCAAAGGCCCCCCGCCCCCGCCCCCCAAGCGCTTCAGCTCTGTGTCGGGGCCCAGTCCCGAGCCGGCCCCCCTGGACAGCAGCCCCGGGCCCAAGGAGGGGGCCGCGGCGCCCCGAAGGCGAACACTGAGCGAGCCCACCGGCCCCTCGGAGCCGCCCGGGCCCCCTGCCCCACCAGGCCCCACGTCGGACACAGAGGAGGAGCCGGGACCCGAGGGGGCGCCCCCTTCCCGGGGCAGCTCCGGAGAGGGGCTGCCGTTCGCCGAGGAGGGAAACCTGACCATCAAGCAGCGGCCGAAGCCCGCTGGCCCCCCGCCTCGGGAGACGCTCTTGCCCCCTGGGCTCAATTTCAACCTCACGGAGTCAGACACTGTAAAGCGCAGGCCCAAGTGCCGAGAGAGAGAGCCATTGCAGACAGCGCTTCTGGCCTTCGGGGTGGCCAGTGCCTCAGCCCCCCTGCCCTCCCAGACCCCCGGTGAGGGCCCCTCAGCTTCTCCCAGCTCTCCCCATCCTGACCTGCCGGCTCAAGGAGCTCCAGCTGCTCCTGCTCCCAGCCCCGTCTCCGTGGCCCCTGCACCCCCCTGCCCGGCATCGGGGCTGGAGATGTCAGCAGGCAGTCACAGGAATGGGGAGACAGAGCCCCCGGCTACCCCTGCTGCCCTCATCAAGGTGTCCAGAGCAGGTACGAGGCCGAGGGCCTGCCAGGGGGAGGGCATGGCCTGCAGGGCACACGTCCAGCCCGCTGGGTCTCAAGCCACCTTCCTTCCCCTGCAGGGACGGCCCCCAAGCCAGTGTCGGTGGCCTGCACACAGCTGGCATTCTCTGGCCCAAAGCTGGCACCCCGGCTCGGCCCCCGCCCGGTGCCCCCGCCAAGGCCCGAGAGCTCCGGGGCTGTGGGCACAGGCCGGGCCCAGCACAGACTGGAGCAGACAAGCTCCTCCCTGGCTGCTGTGCTGAGGGCTGCGGAGAAGAGCATCAGTGCCGAGGAGCGAGAGAGGTGAGGGGTGCCGGGTGCCGGGTGCAGGGTGCTGGGCAGGGAGGGGAGGGGGCCAGGGAGGAGGAGTGGCTCCTCCCTGAAGCTCGGTCCTGGTAGCACAGGAACCCGGGAATGTTGGGGGGAGACTGGAGGAGCACAGGGTCTCCTCACCCACATCCAACCCACAGGGAATTCCAGGGACTGTCACCTAGAGGCGCGGGAGCTTGGGCAGATCACGTCAGCCCTCTGGGCCTTGGTGACCTCAGCTGTAGGGAAGGGACGGGATGGGACCTCCTGCTGCCCGGCAGGGGCTGACCTCCGTGTGTAAACTCAGATGTCCCACGCAGTACTTGGCTCCTAGCCAGGGACTCGTCCCAGCCCCCATCTCTGGGCCTGATGGGCACACCCCGGCCTTTCTGTGCTGCAGCCCCCCCAGCAACTCGGCCAAGCACATCCTGGATGACATCAGCACCATGTTTGATGCTCTGGCTGACCAGCTGGACGCCATGCTGGACTGAACGAGAGCCACCCAGGACCCTCTGGCATTGCCTGTCTTCACCCGCACGTCCACTGCCTCTGCCCGGGGATGGAAGAGGCTCCGGCCAGCAGGGCCCCTTCCTGCTCCACCAGCAGCTGTCAGCGCTGCAGCCCCCACCGTGGGGCCGAGGGGACTTGTTGGGACCTGACCGGCCGCGGGGCCTTGGCAGCATCTTGGCATCCCACCCCACCCCATGCAGGGTGTAATCTGACTAGGTGGCCTTGCCCCTGCACAGGGAGGCAGGGGTGGTGGAGAGGCTTCTGGGGGGCCTCCTCTGCCCCTCACCCTAGGTGTTGGTATGCCTCTTGCCACCTGCTGGGCTACCCTAGTGTTCTGGGAGACTGGAGGGCAGTGTGGCCTCGCCGGGCCTCCCGCTGCCCCATGTCCCCCATGGCAGGTGTGCCCAGGACATGTAAATAAGTGGCAGGGACGTGCCCTCAGGTGGCAGTGCCCAGGCCAGCCCCTGGCCCTGAAGTCTGCCCCTAAAGTCTCCCCCTGGGTGGCAAGGCTGGTGGCAGTGGGAGGCAGGGGGATTAATAGATCCCTTCACTCAGAAGTCCAAACTCTTTCAATTGTAAATGTTATTTTTTAAGCAGAGAGAAACGCATATATTTTAAATGGAATTTACTGTCTCTTAACAGCCTGGGAGGATGCGTGGGGTTGGGCCTCCCTCCAGGCTAGCAGCCTGCCCCAGCCAGCCCAGCGTGACTCTGTAACCATTAACCTCTCCCCCAACTAACGCCAATGAAAGTGTCATTCCACGTGGCAGGGCTGTGTGTTTGGATCTGTGCGGCAGGGATTGCGCCCGAGCTGGCCCGAGGGTGCTGCCAAGGTGGAAGGGGGGAGGCTGGGGCCCTCCCTTCTGGCCTTTGGGGCTCCCCTCCCTGGGCCGAGGCCTGAGGTAGGGCCCCTTCACGCTGCCTCATGTACCAGCCGCAGGCTTTTGTTAAGCAATTTACAGTTTTAATACAAACCAGTCTACATTCATCCTTAAAAGGCTCATTTCCAGTAGAAAAGATACACCAGTAAAAACATTCTCACATAGGAGAACTAGGGCAGGGGTCAGAGGGAGACCCGGCCCAGATCCCCCAAGCCTGGTCCTCACTGCCAGCTTGAGAGGCACGGGAAGAAGGGTTCCGGGGCAAGCTGGGGCCTCTTCTCCATTTTCAGGTCCTGGGAGCATGAGGCAGCCCCCACTCTCCAGGCCCCTGCCCCAGAATAACAGGGTGAGGGGGGCACTGGGGGCTGTGCCACCCCTGCCTTAACTGCCCGGCCTAGGGGGGCGTTCGGGCCTCCCACTGCTGCTGCTGCTGCTATCCACTGTTCGAGGCTGGGCCTGTACCCCAGAAGAGGGGGCACACTGGGTTAGGGGACCCTCAAGGGTCATATGTACAAGGTCATACATTCAAGAGCACCCCTGGCCCACCTGGGAAGAGGTGAGGACCATCCCGACCGGCCCAGCCCTGGGTTCTGCGGCTCTTCCACAGCAAGCCCAGGGTCAGGAAGACAGCAGGGCCCGACACCGAAGCCGAACCTCGAAACCCCTGGGGCGCCTGGTTGGCTGAAGGGGCCTGAGAGCAAACCCTGAAACATTCATGATATCAGCTCCCCAGATTCAGAAACGGGTCCAGCTCAGCCCCGGGGACCAGGGCACTATAGCCACCAAGGCCAATGGCTCAGAAAGGAGAGTTCATGCCCAGTTTAGTTTCAAACTGCAGCTTCTGTCGCTTCTGGTAGCGGACACGGACCCTGGGGGGGTGGGGGGAGAAAAGTAAGGTTAGCCTAGACCAGAGCAGGACAACTGAGGAGGATGGGATGGGCAGTGGAAAGGTGGGGGAGCCCTAACGAGGAGGTACCGGCTTTGGGGAACAGGCCCGGGCCTGGAAGGCGGGGCCCTGCTGGCATCTCACCGAATCTCATGCAGTTTCACAATCTCGTTGGTGACCACCACCAGGACGAGGGACAGGCAGCCCAGGAGCCAGGTCAGCAGAGGCACGTCCTCCAGGCCAAAGTGGACGCGGCTGTCCCTGTGTGTCCACAGCTGCAGGTCCACCGCCGTCTGGACCACCTGGCCGAGCAGCCTGCGGGAGGAGGGCACAGCCCTGACTGAACCCCGAGTCCTCCCGCCCCTTCCCTGCCTTTCCCAGGACTGATGTTGCCCCAGAGGGGCACCGTTAAACCTCTGGCCCAAATGCCACCCTCTGATCACGGCCCCGCAGACGCTACCCTCCTCCCCCCTCGCCCTCCGGCCCAGGGACACTCACACCACGGGCACCGTCACGGCCCACCAGAGGTTGGTCAAGGGGCTCTTCCTCCACAGCGGCTTGGTGCGATGCACGTGGGTGATGGAGATGAATACTGCAGAAAGTGGGGTCCATGGGGGAGGACGTCAGGACACCCCCTTGCCGAGGTCCCGGTCCCCATGTCATCCCCACCCCCCTCCAGCTATTGCTGAGCTGGTGCGGCCCCCATGGCCCCCATTTCCAGGGAGACCCCTCACCAGTGTGCAGGACGATCAGGGCAGCGGTGAGCTTCTGAGCCAGCAGCAACCCATTGGCAAAGTCCTCAAACCAGTGTGGAGCTGTGTCAGCATCACTGCCAAACCAAGGGTGGGCTCAGCCTCCTCTGGGACCAGAGGGAAGTGGACAGGGCCGGGGGTCGGGGTCGGGGGGCAGCCCAGGAAGGGGGCAGTGGGGAGCCTGGGGGCCTACCTGCGCAGCATGATGGACACGCAGTCACTGAGGTTGTGGGCCCGGGAGCTGTCGCAGAAGCTCTGCAGCGTGAACCCAAAGCAGACGAGGCAGGAACTAATGGTAAGGCTGAACTTGAGCAAGAAGCAGAGCAGGAAGTAGTGCTGGGTCTGTGGAGGGAGGGGGGCCCATCACCTACATGGAGGAGGGCCCCTCTGCCAGCAGGTGCCAGGCCCGGCCCCAAGCCCGCTTTGCCTTTATCCGACAGCCCCTGCCTCTCAGCGAGGCGCTTTCTCAGCTCGGTACCACTTTCTTTTTGATCCAGGGGCAGACCAGGGGTCAGTTCTGACAGAATCTCCCATCCTGACCTCCCCAGAGGTTCCAGCCTAGCCCGTCACCCGCCTCAGGCCCCTCCGCACACTCATTCCTCCCGGAGAGGCCCAGGCTCCCCGGGTTCTGCCTTGCTTACCTTCTTAGGAATGGAGTGAAGATTCTTCCCTGTAGCCATAGACATGATGGAGCTATGGGGGGGTTTCCCCAGCAGGGAGATGCTGGAAAGCAGAGACTGGGTGAAGGGACAGTGGCTGTCTCCTGGGCCCTCACACCCTCTCTAAGGGCTTCCCTTGAGGGAGTCTTGGGAGTGAGGCCACGTCCAGTGGGATGATGGGTAAGAAAGCGGGAGACTTCCTCCTGAAGACTCCTGTTCCAGAGGAGGTGGCGCTGAGCAGCCCTTCCAGAACCCTGGCTGCTGGGGACCCTCAGTGGCCGCAGCCTCTCACCTGAGCAGAGGGTAGCAGAAGCAGGACAGCCACAGGATGTCGGTGGTGCTCAGCAGCGGCGGTAACTGGACCAGGCAGGAAAGGAACTAGACCAGCAGGAACCCAAGGAGCAGAGTTAGAGGCGGGCAGAGACTGAGACCCTGTGCCCCAGGGCTGCCTCGGCTGTCCCCAGACAGATGCCCACATCCTAGCTGAGAGGAGCTGGTGCCGGACGGAACCTACTTCACCAATGGGGGCCGTCACCCAAAGCCCAGGGATTTCACAGAGGCCCTGGGGGACCCTTGGCTGGCTGGTGCCTGGGCGAGGGCGTGGGTGGGGAGGGGCAACACCTGTGCTGACCCACCTCACCTGGATGACCACAAGGGTCAGCTGGCACTGAAGCAGGAAGAGAAAGCACTTCCGGATGCCGTAGGTGGCGTGCCGCGCCTGGGGACCGAGAGGGACAGGTTACCCCTCCCAGGCCCCGCAGCTGACAAGCTTCAGCCAAGAGCCAGAAGCAGCCCAGGGCCACGAGGACGCCTCTGAGAGCAGAGACCCCTCCTGGGTGTCCCGAGCCACCCCTCCTAAACCCGCCAACCCCCCCCCAGCAGGCCTTGCAGCGCCTCCCTGCGCCCTCGAGAGGCCGGACCTGCTCAATGAGCCGGATGATGCTGATGGTCTCCTCCTGGCGGAAGCTCAAGGAGCAAGGCAGGCTGTTGAGCTGCCCTGCAAGCTGCAGGGGGGAAAGGCCGTCGGAGGCCTGGGCCATGCTGACACTGGTGGCGTAGCCAAAGGTCTCCCAGGAGCAACGGGATGGGTACAGGGGGTCCAGGGCAATGCTGCTCGGGGAGGGGGGCAGTGCCCATCAGCCACACTCTGCCAAGACCCCGTCTCCCCCAGGACTGAGCACCTGCTCCCTCTCCCCACCAGGCCAGGGGCAAGACCAGTCATGGCACGCATGACCCCACCGCCACGAAATGCCCAAGGCTGGGGTCTCCAGGAGAGAAAGGCTGGCCCAGCGGCTCGAGGGTGTTGCCCTGACCTGACGTCGCTCTGGAGGAAGAGGCAGCTGTTGCGCAGGTTGGCAGAGCTGCCCAGGCAGCAGGTCACCTCTCCGTACTCCTGCATGATCTTAATCATCTCGCACATGGCTGGGGGGCAGAGCGGGAGGCGCAGGGTCAGGCAGGAGGAGGCCCTCTAGGGCACTGCGCAGAGGCCCATTGGATGGGGGCAGGAGGCCAGGGAACATGCCACCCCCATGGTGTCACATGAAGATGGCCAGTCCTGCCAGGATGGGTACACCCATGGCTCCAACTTGGTCCCAGCCCAGGTTCCTCCAAACCCTGCCCGGGAGACCAGCACCCCCCTCCCAGAGCCCACAGGGTGCCCAGGCCCTAGCAGAGCTCTGGGGACAGGGCCACCATACTCACTCTCAGGGGTACAGTCAGTGAAGAGGGGCACAAGCAGGGGCACGTTGTCAATGTTTTGCAGGTGGGGCCGCACCTGGTGGATACCCCGGGGCAGCTTGGCCTGGAGGGTGCAGGGGCAGGTGGGTGGCCTCAGGGCAGGGGAAGGATCCCTCTGCTTTGCCCACCTGCTCCCTCCACAGTCCCTTCTCCCTCTTGGACCAGCTGGGCAGCCTCTCCGGTGGTGGGGCAGGGGTGGGTGGGGTGGGGGCAGAGGCTGCCACGTACCCGGTTGCAGTCCTCCAGGAAGCTGGGAATGTCGCTGTCCGTCGGCTGGAAGCTGATGAGGTCAGAGTGACCCTCCTCCTCCATCAGGAGGAGCCCTTCCGTGTCATCTCGGGACACTGTGGGGACGAAAGCCTGACACTGACCCTCACCTTCGGGCCAACCCCTGGAGCCCCCCTTGCCCTGCAGAGAGCACAGAGCTTCCTGCCTCCATTCCTCCCCCGTCCACTGCTGTCACCCGCAGGGAGGACAGGGCCATCCTCCAGGGGAAATTCCTTCTCAGGAAGGATCTGGGGCTCCAAGGAGGGGACAGGTCCCACCCACGCACCCTGGTTCAGCTCATCGTGCAGGGAGCCTGCGTGGCTGGGGCTGGAGGGGGGGATCTCGGAGCCAGGCATGTCACCGTTGGGTGTGAGGGAGATGTGGCAATTCCAGCCTGTCTCCAGGCCCATCTTTTCAGCAAACACCTGCAAAGGGCGGCTGGCAATGAAGGGAGGGGCCCAGAGGCCAATGGGAGAAAAGGGCAGGGACGGCAGAGAGGGTAGTCCCTGGTTCCCTTCCCACCTTGCTTTTGAGCTCATCCTCCAAAGAGAAGTAGACAAAGCGGATGCAGGCGTTGACCAGCCCGTCGATGAGGCGCACGACGTCCAGCCGGGCCTGGTACTGGGACGACACCATGCCCATGAAGATCTGGCCGCTCAGGGCCTGCATGCAGTCCTCCTTCTCCAGCACCTCCCCGAGCCCCTCTGCAGGTCAGCACAGGCCCGGAGCCCACCAGGAGGCAGCCCAGGGCCACACACAGAGGCGCCACACCCATCAGCGTGCACAGGGGTCCCGGGGACCACACACAGCCACACACACAAGGCCAAGACACACAAAGAAGCCAACAGACACAGGAGAGAAGACAACGAAAGGTGCCATCAGTCAGGGCCAGTCCTGGGCAGTCACAGCCGAGCAAGGGTATAGCATTTCCCAGCCCCGTGCCCTCAGCTAGTGCTTCCCTTCATGGCCTCTTGGGTGGGGAGATCCCGTAAGTTTGGGTGCTTGGCAGGGAGGGGAGGGAGAGTCTCTGTCCATGAAGGGACTGTGGCTGACCTTTTGTCCGATCCCAAAAGACGAATGTTCCAGAAATGCAGGCTACTTTATAACTTTCGAAGAAAGCCCTTTCATCTACATTATCCCACTTGAGAGTCACAACAAAGCCATGAGGTGGCAGAGTAGGTGCCTTTTCATGAATGAGAAAACTAAGGGCTCGGCCCCGGCCACATGGGCAGTGAGTGCCATGGCCGGCCTTCCAGGTCCAGGGCTGTGCCCCCTGCCCCCTTGGCTTCAGTCCACCCCGTGCCCATCTGCAGGGCCTGTCTCCCAGGCTCCCCCAGCCACTGGGCGACCCAGTGCTGGCCCCCCACGGCCGCGCACAATACCATCCGAGCTCCAGCTGTTGCGGCGGGTGCTCTGCTTGAGGGGGCTGGTGCTGGGCAGCTCGCACAGGGTGAAGAAGCTGCCCTGACCCGGCACCTGCACCAGCTCGATGCATTTGCCGTTGAGCTGCGAGGACAGGGCACAGTTCATGGGCTTGTAGGCGAAGGCGGAGCAGTAGCCGGACAGGCAGGCTCGCTGGTAGAAATCCAGCACTTTCTTTCTGCCGGACAAGCGAGGCAGGAAGGGAGGTGAGTGACCGGGTACTGCGATGGCCCCAGGCTGCCTGGCCCTGCCACTGGCGAATGCTTCGTCACCCACCTGTCGGAACCGGAGAGAGGGTAGATGTCCGCTCCGTCCCAGAAGTCGGTGCACGCCTCCAAGACCACATCAGCAGTGCCGTGGGACAGCATCTGTTCAGTGCCTGGGGTGGGGTGAAGGAGGTCGGACCACAGGGGCCCCAAACCACCCCCTGCCCCTAGCTGAGACCGAGCAGGGAACGCACTGCCTTCATGGAGAAGGTGCCAAGGAGCCACCAAGAGGGGTGGAGCCTCCCAGTCAATTGGCCTTTCCAGAATGCACACATCGTTCCCATCCTTCCGTGCACTTGAACCCCAGACAACCCCCTCCTCTGTGGCCACCCCCAGCCCAGCCCCAGCACCCAGATCCGATTCTTGCTGCATTCAAGTCCTCGGGGAGCAGTTCAGTGCTCAGCAGCCCAGCCCCCTCCCAGAACCAGACAGCAGGGAGAAGGGAGAGGGGGGCCTCGCCACACCAAGCAATGGAGGGCTGGGCCTGCTGCGGGCCCAGGGGAGGGCTCACTGGTGGTGGTGTCCTTGATGAAGAGGCTGATCATGTGGCTGAGGGGGGGGCGCCGCTTGGTGGCACAGGAGAGCCTCCCCAGCGAGGTCTCCTTCACCGTCTCGGCGCTGGGGAGGCGGTACAGGGCCAGGTGGTTCTCCTGCTTGAAGAGCTCCTTGGCCCCGGGAGTGAAGCCTAGAGGAGGGGCCCGGGAACTTAGGGCTTCTCGGAGGAAATGTGCCCCACCTGCACTCCCTGCCTGGGCAAGGACTGAAAGCCCGTCAGCCAGGGCTGGTTCATTCTGGACTTTCACCCCAACCGTCACTTATTTTTCCAGATTAAGAAGCTTGGTCAGGCACAGAAGTTTCTGGTTAAAGAGGACAACTGGGAGATCAAGGAGTTTACAGTGCTCTTGACTGGCAGGTGCCAGGCCAGGGGCTGGTGTGTTTGGGGTAGCCAGCCTGGAAGCCACAGCCCGCCCGTGGGCTCGCCCTGCCAGCAGATGGCCGTACCGATGAGGCGGGCGAGCTCGCAGAGGCCCCAGGGCACGTGCACGGGCAGCGCCGCACTGTGGCTCTCCTGCAGGGCGACGTTGCACAGGTGGTCTGAGAAGCGGCAGAGCCGCTCGGTGACGCTGGCATCACACAGGTTCAGCAGCACGTTGAGGCCCAGGGGCTTGAGGGAGGTGAGGTGGAGCTGCCAGTTGGAGTCATCAAACTGGATGCAGGAGGGGTTCTGCTGATCCTGGGACAGGCGCAGCATCTCCAGGTGGCAGTCACACACCAAGTCCTCTGCTTCGTAGGCCTCGCCCTCCATCCGGGGCTGGCTCTGCAGGAGACACAGGAGGGAGAGGGGATGCCAGGCTGGGGGACAGCAGCGGGGAGGAGGCTCCAGCTCCACCTCCTCTGAAGGCAGGGGACGGGGCTCCTTCCGCCATCCTTCCCAGCAGCAAGGGCTCACACTAACGCACCCATCTCCCTCCCCAGCCCTCTCCCCGTCCTCCTTGGGCTCCGGTCTGGTCCGGTACCTACATCCCAGCAGAGGGCCAGAGCTGACCCTGAGAACCCTAAAAAGAGCAAGGACCAGGCCAAGAAGGACATAATAAAGGATCATTTTCAGCCCAAGAGAATCCTTCAGCAGGAGCCACTGGCTTTATGCCTTTAGAAGGCTGTAATTGGGCAACAAGGGACTAGCCCCAAGCAATTGCCTTCATGGAGAACCAGAAAGGGAGAAATGGGCCCAATTACAGAAGACTGTTCTGACTGGCCGCACCTGGGAGACTCTAGAATGGAGGATGCAACCTCTGAGCCCTCACAGGCTCCCATCCGTCCAGGCCAGGTTGAGCCCCAGAGCACGAGAGGCCAGGACCCCTGCAGCCAGCCGAGGCGGTGTGCCCCCCCGCTCTCACCCTATGGAGCTCTTCCTCGCCACCCTCGGTGTCCCGGCTGAAGCTCACATTGGAGCCTGATGGGTGCTGGCTGCGGCCATGTGGTCTGTGGTGAAAGTGGGGCTCTGCAGGCTTGGGACCATCACCAGGCGAGTTGCCAGGCTCCTGCTCGTTGGAAAGGTGTAGGGTATTGCTCAGGCAGCCAGCCAAGAGGGCGTCTCGTTCATGAGGCTGAGGAGAAGAAGGAGCACGGGCCTCAGACCAGGACCCTGGTGGCTGCCCTGGACCAGGGAGGCAGCGCCAGGCCCCCCTGCTGCCTGCTCTGTGGCTTCTTTGCCTAGACGGCACTGGAGCAGAGCCTGATGGTACCTGGGCCCTCCTCCTCCCTCCCAAGCCTCACCCTCTCTGAGGCCACTGGCCGGGCTCCGAGGGCTACACAGCCTGGCCCAGAGATGGGCCCCTGGGAGCCGGCCATACCTCCTCCTCTACCTCGGGATGGCAGAAGGAGCGGGTAGACAGGTCATCGGTGAGGTCCTCGTGGCTGCTGTGGGGGTGCTCCATCTTCCCACTGAAGAACAGCACCGTCTCCGGGCTGGGATTCGGCCACGACAGGATCCCCTGCTTGTCTACACAGCACAGCACCTGCAGGGAGAGAGACGAGGCTTGGAAAGGGGCTTTGGCATTGGCCCAACCCACACAGGGGCCACTTAAATGGCAGTAAGGGCAACCCAGACCCAGGTGATGGGAGGCCCATACCAGCAGGCTGCCCTCACCGTGACAGAGCCCAGGCTGTGCAGCAGGCTGGAGCTGTGGCTCAGCGTTGGCGAGGTCCCCTGGATGACCCTCAGAAAGTGGCCCCATATGCAGCGCAGCATTTCCTGGTGGGAGAAATGACGTCTATGAGGCCACTGGAGGCTCAGCCCTCGTCTCCCTGGAGAGGGGCTCCGGCACCCAAAGGTGGAAGAGTCCGGGGGGGCACGGAGAGTCAAGGTGGGGAAGCATTTGCCCAGGGCTGGGCCCATCGTGTGACAGGCCCGGGCCCAGGTTCTGTCCGTGAGCCAGGGGCACTGCTGGGCTCCCAGAGCTCGGCCAGAAGCTTGAAGGCCACAAAGCAGAGGAGCCCCAGGGTCCTGGGGAAGGGTCTGGGGGGGCTGGAGTTTATGGCCATGGGGGCCTGGGGCTGAATCCACGTGGAGTCAGCATACCTGAGGGGAGACGACTTCTGTGTAGCTGCTGAGGGTGTCCTCTGAGAACTTGGCCAACTGCACAGAGAAAGGGGGTAAAAGCCTCAGTGGGAACCAGCCTCCAAGCTGGCGGAGGAAGCGGGGAGCTGACCCCGAGCCAGTGAGGCTCCCAGCCCTTAGTAAAGCACACCCGGGCAGTCCCCGAAGCCCCTGGCTGGTGGCAGCCAGGATGGGGTCATCCCACTCCCATCTCTATCCCAGAGCCTGGCCGGGAGGCCCTCGTGCACAGAGAGGGCCAGAGCCCTTGGGGAGGTGCCCAGGGCCGGCCAGCACTCACAGCCCGCGGTGGGGTTAGACCCCTGTGCCTGTTCTCTGGGGCACACCCACTCCCTCTTTGGTTCCTGCACCCGACCCCAGCTGCCTCGGAGGTGGTGGGAACAACGCACCAGGGAGCTGGGCGAGGCCCTGCTTGTCTGGGCCAGGACGCGGGCTTCTCCGCAGGCGGTGGCCAGAACCCAGACGGCTGGGAAGAGCAGGGGGAGAATGGGCAGGACACCGTTCACCTGGAAGAGTGAACCACACGGAAGGCTCTGGAAGGGCTACTGGCCCAGGGGGAGGAAGGGTGAGAGGGGACTCCCCAGACTTGAAGCCCTGCCCTGAGTAGAAGGGGACAGTCGAGGGGCAGGCAGGCAGGGAACGGGAAGAGGGAGGCATTCTTGAGCTGCTGGGCCCCAGAGAACGCCCGGCGGTACAGGTGGATGAACACAGCCACCTCGGCGGAAAGAGAAAAGCTCAACGGGAAGGAAAGGCAGTCCTCACCTGCAGCTGGAGCAGGGTGTGCTGCCAGGAGGTGACCCCGGGGGCGTGGAACATGAAGCGCAGGGCGTTGGTGATTAGGAAGCTGGCCTGTGGGGTGCGGGAGAGGAGCCGGCTTCGAACCTGCCCCGGCGCGGCCCCGGCTCTGCTTCCCTTCCTTTCCCTGCTCACGCATCCCCTGGGGTGGCCTGCTCCCTCTGGGACCACATGGTCACCTGAGTTGGCCCCGAGGCGCAAGAAGACCCAATATCCCTCTTTTCCCAGCTCTCTCCCTCCCGAGCGCCCCGGCTGACGCACCAGGACCACGGGCACGGCGTAGTGCAGCATCACCGACTGCACCGTGAACCGCTCGTTGTCCAGGGCGGTGACGGGACGGGACAGCGCCATGGCCAGGCACCATCTGTGGGTGAGACAGCCCTCAGCCCTGCGCAGAGGAGAGCAGAGACCCGCGCCCCACCATGGAGGGATTCTCGTCTCTCAGCCAGAGGCTACTTCATGGCTTCACCAGGTCCTGGAATTCCATTACTGGGCCCCGGCCGAGTGTTCCCCTGGGAAAGTGGCCCCTGGTGTTCAGACTGGGAGGGGAGCAGAAGGCCTAATCTAAGAATTCTCCCAAGAAGGTGACAAAGGAGCCCAAGGAGATGCTTGGCCCTCAGGAGGGCCTCCGCGTGAACAAGGCTCCTTCCTCGGCAGCCCACCACCCTGCTCACGGGCAAGAGAATCGGCGTCAGCGGCACAGCGGCCCTACCTGACACTGTCAATCACGGGGGTCTCGAGCACTCGGAAGAGCCGGTGCTGCTGGGGGCTCTGTGGCCCTTTCTTCACCTCTCCCTGGGGAGACGGGGGTGGCGAGAAAGGGGGAAACAGGTCTCCTGGCTCCAAGACAATGTGCTCATCATCCTGTCGGCAACCAAGGGGAGGAGGGCGAGGTCAGTTAGGGGCTCAGGTGGAAACCACTCTTCCGTGGTAACTCCAGCCAGCTGGAGACCCTCTCTGGGTTAGGGGCTGTCAGTTAGCAGAGAGTTGGGGTGGGAACTGCAGAACTGGATTCCCAGGAGCCTGGGGATCTGGGAGAAGAAAATGAAGAGGAGGAAGATGTCTCAGCTCTGTCTTAAAGCCCTTGCCAAGAAGCCTAGGAACTGGCCAGGAAGCTTCAGGATTAAGCCCTGGGCCCTGTCCACCAATTCCCGTGGATGTCCCCACTCTTTCCAGGGAAGGAGAAAAGCCTGGAGCTACCTTGATCCCCCTGAGGGAGGCGAACGACTCTTGGCCCGGCCTCAGAGCTATGATGTCCCCTTCCACCAGCAGGCTCACTGGCAGGTTGACCAGGTGTCCGTCTCGGTAGGCCCAGTGCAGGGACCAGGAGGGTGCAAAGGGCATGTGGAGGTCCGGGTACATGGCATTTGGCCAGGTGATCTCCTTGCCGTCCCTGAGGGCATCTGGGGAGAATGGAAAGGGGGAAAACCTCACCGACTACTACACTCAGGCCCACTCAGCCCACACCTAAGGGGCTTTGCCTGCTCTTCCTTCCCAGGGAAGGTCTGCTTCAACCCTCTCCATTCTGGATCCATCTCCAGAAAACCTTTCCCAACCTCTCCAGCCCAGCCACCTCCACCCACTCGACACACCTAGAGCTCTTATTCTTAGAACCCCTCATTCCACTCAAATGTATTTCACAAACATTGCTGAGAGCCCTGGGAGGGGTACAAAGGTGAGGAAGAGAGGTAGACAAGGTTCCTGCCCTGCCCTCCAGCTATGACCTAGCTGCAGAGAGACCTGTAGGCAAATAACTCCACACGAGGCAAAGGTATTGAGTGTGTTGAGGAAGGGCCCAGTGCTCCTGGAGCACCGACGAGGGAACAAATATACACTATATCGGGCGGGGGCCATCAGAGAAAAGGCAGTATGTGAGAGGGTGGGAAAAGGTAGTATTTGAGATGATCCTTGAAGAATGGGTGGGATTGTTTTTTAAAGGTCTAATGGTTTTACTTGACACAATAAAACTGGTGCCAAACCACTTTTGTTTAATCACTTATAATCTTTTGGTCCAAATACATAAAATATGCAATATTTATAGCATTTTCCTTTTTTGAAAATGCAACGCTTTAAAACACATAAAGCACCTTCGTAAAAACAGTCTACGGGTTAAGTACAGAAGTAGGAAACCCTACCCATCCCACAGCTCACTAATGGAGTCAAATATGGAGTCACTGTTATCTCAGTTTACAGCTATTACAAATAATCCCTGGAGAAACAGATCTAAACTTACTTTTTTTGATATCAGTGTGTGGAAGTTTTAACTAAAACATCAGGTAACGTCAATATTCTTTGAAGTGTCTTCCCAATCTTAGATACTGGAAAGGTGGAATGAGAAACACTGCTTTGACTTTTTTTTTTTTACAGTATTAGTAATGGTTTAAATTATTTTCTTGGACACCAATCATCATTTAAATATGAGCAAATCCAACTACCGGAGAAGCATTTCTCAGCAAACATGATAGAACATTCCAATAAATTCCACGAGACAGGATTCACAAAAACAAAGCACATGCTGCTGACCAGCTATAACACTATTCAGCAGTGATGCATAACCTGCATTCATGGTTACTTGAAAAAAATGCTTTGTCAAAAAAAAAAAAAGGTCTTTTTTCTCCTTGCTTTTGTCTCCTTAACCCTGGTCTATAATCATCTCCACATCTCAGAAAGTAAAAGTAAAAAACTAGCCTCTCGACAGGATCCCTGATGACATTAATGTAAATTGGCTTCCTCTTCACACCAAACTTTGCGAAATCCAAATAAGAAACCTGTCCATTATAAAGCTCTGGTTTCATCTCTTTCCAAGAAGCTAGATTCTTTACAGAGGGCACCTGATCGGGCAGTGGCCTCACGGGATTGTTTTTGGTGGTAGGGATGTGAGGGATGCAGTATTTATTCTTTGCATACAGATCACAGGCAACACTGGTAAAAGAGGCGCTTGCAGTTGGGGGACTCTGTTAAAAACAATCACCCCATCCTCTTCCTCATCTGAAGATGCATTGGCCAAGGGCCACCCAGTGTATGTCGCTGCTCAATTTCTCGGGCTTCTTGTCTTGCGATAGCCCTTTCTAGCTCCCACCCAGACTCCTTCAGTTTCTGGATCTGGTTCTCCAAGAAGAGCAGAGCCACTGCCAAGGCCACCCCTGCCAGCAGCGGCACCTAATCCTGAGGGGGCCCCAGGAAACCCGCTGCTCGGGATCAAGACATACCGATGGTGGGTGGGGGGCAGGGAGCGGGGCCCTGGAGGCCAAGGAGACACCCGGAGGGGCCCAGTGAGCTGGGAGACAGCAAGGAGAGCATGACAGTGAGAGAATCACTGCGCCACCCCCTTCTCGCCTTCCCGGTCCCCGCCCCCAGGCCAGCACCAACGCCACCAGCACCCGCTTCTCCTCAGCCCACCCAATGGCCACCCCTCCAGAAGCCCGCGCAGCAGGCACATAGCCAAGTGGCCACGGGCCTCCCTCCACTGCCTCGGCCCGACTCTGCTCCCAACTGCCCGCCTCCTTCTTTCCTTCCTCCCTCCCTCCTTCCTTTGCTTGCACGCTGCTCGCTGCTCCATCCACCCAGCGGTCCTCCCAATGGTGGGATTTTGTCAGCTGGAGATGAGCAAGCGACCAGCAGTCCAGGCAGAGGAAGAGGGGACAAAGGCACAGAGGCAGGGATGCCCGCGGCGGGTGAGTGACGTGGGAAGGGACACAAGAGAAGAGGCTGGAGAGGAAGGTGCAGAGGTGCTGGGAAGCCATGTGTGGCATCTGGGGTGACTTTGGTAAGCAAGAGGGAGCCCCTGATGGTTCCTGAGCAAGAGGAGATGCTCCCAGGGAGGAGGCCATCTTTCCCAATTGCCTTTGTACTCCCAGTGCCTGCCACACGGCTGGCACTTAAGGAACCATTTCAAAAGAAAGAAGAAATCCTCACATTTTAACTTCCGCTACCCAGGACCATTAGGGAAGGGCATCAGGAGGGGAGGGGCTGCTTCTCCAACAAGACCACATGCTTCTGGGGCACGGAGCCCCACCTCTCAAACCCAAGGCCCTCTGGGTCCCCAGCAGGAGCTCAACAAGACCCACTGGGTGGGAGGAGCAGCAGAGACTGGCTCTGACCAGGGCCCTCCTCTAGAAACCAGGCTGCTCAATCTCGGGCTCCCGGCCCCGGCCCTGGCCCCCGCCCCATCCCTGCAGGCATCTCAGGCTGCTCTGGTCCATCCGCCCACCTGGTGAGGTCACGGTCCCACCAGACAGGACACTCTCGGAAGTGAAACCCGCAGTGTCCTCCTGCCAAGGGAGTATGTCCTCTCTGTGGTCTCCTGGCCTGAGCAAGTCCACAGCGCAGCCCTTAGCCTCCCTGCCTGCCAGGCCACTGCCTCGGCACCCACTGCCCTGCTCAGGACAGCAGATGGTGTCCTTCAAACTCTCGATGACAAGAGCTCCGGAATGCTGACCACAGACAACCCCTGTGCTGGGGCCCCTGGCTGGCTATTCAGGCTCCAGTGCATCGCAGGGCCTTGGGGCATCTTTCCCCACCCCATGTGCCTGACCTTGGCCTCACCTTGGATTTGCTCGAT
Source organism: Choloepus didactylus (assembly GCF_015220235.1). Taxonomy (NCBI): domain Eukaryota; kingdom Metazoa; phylum Chordata; class Mammalia; order Pilosa; family Megalonychidae; genus Choloepus; species Choloepus didactylus. Next base: position 69,887,855 of record NC_051324.1, on the reverse strand, counting down.
GATCCCACGCAGCCGCCGCTCCACTTCCCGGCGCTTCAGCCGACCCTGCCGCCCAACGAGGACGAGGTTGAGAAGCAGCAGCAGGAACAGCGCGGAGGCGTTCACCAGCTCCACCCCGTGGCTAGTTGGAGAGGCAGAGGGTGTACCCCCGACAGCAAGAGGCTCTGCTCCCCAGGGGGCTCAGCCAGCCCCAGGCCCGAGACCCCGCACCCACATCCCAGGCCCTTGGGAAAAGAGGGTCTCATCTGACAGGCCCCTGGCCCCAGTCAAAGGACCAAGGAGATTCCCATATAACCCAGGACCTGAAGTGGGGGCAGCTCAAGGGCAGCAGCAGCCCCATTGCCCCTGGGCTGTCCTGGGTGGGATAGCAGAAACCACCTCCAGGGGCAGGAGAGGAAAAGGCCCAGAGCCCTCAGAGTGAGCGGTCTGGGGAGCAGCCTCCCCCGGGGGGGGAGGGGGTTGTGGGGCACCATGGTACCTCCCCCGGGGCTGCAGGGCCCGTGGTACCTCCCCGCGGGCTGGCTCCCATGGCAGCCCAGCAGCAGCAGCACAGCCAGCAGCATGAGCGCGGCACCCGGCCAGTGGAAACAGGAGCAGCGGTTACTGTGGTGCAGGAAGCTGCTTCTCCACATCTCCTAAGTGGGGACAGGGAGGCTGAGCCGGCCGGGAACAGGGTGGAAGGAAGGAGCTGAGATTCTCCCTCCAGCTGGAGCCCAGCCACCTTCTCATGTGCATGCGCCCACCCTTTCCCGCGCCCCTGGCCTGCTCTGTCTTCTGGGCTGGGGTCCAGCCTGTGGGGCTCCTGCAGCAAGTGGGGTCAGGGCATCTCTCTGCAAGGGAACCCCAGACTTCCTTCTGATTTTTCGGTCAAGCCGCCCGGGGTGACAGGGCACGTCACCGCCTTGGGAGTGGGCTTCTCTCGCTTCTCTGCCTTCCCCACTGGGCTTGGGCTCCCCGGGGAGAAGCTTCACCTTCCACGTAAGACATTTCTTCTGCTCCCTCAGGTGTCCTTCCAGCACTGCTTCCAGCTGCTCCTTCAGGATGCTGAGGGCCTTCCAGGTGGACAGGCCCAGGGCCAAGGGGGGCTCGCCCTGGAGGGAAGCACCGGGCACTGCAGCCTCTCCCTGGGAGTCCCCGGACCACTGCCCTGGCGAGCTGCACACAGAACCCGCCCCTAACCTCCCAGAACCTCCCTCTTTGAATCCTCACTTTCTCTTTCTCCCTTACTTCTTGTCCCTCAGGGTATAACCATATTCACATCTCCATCAAATTAAAAAGTGTTCTGGAGTACACAACCCCCTTCTCTTCAAAGCCCGGTTTTCCAAAACCCCAAAATTCACCTTCCGCACGCCTCTCAGCACATGGCCATCAGCTCACTTCCACCCTGCTCAGGCAGTTCTCATCACTGACCTCCGGATTTTTAATGGTTCCAATTCTTACATTTCACAGACCAGAAAAAAAATTTTTTTTTTTAATCGTGAAGGAGGACTAACAAAGAGTGCTAGCTTATCACTGTTTTAGGAAAGATATTTTAAAAAATTATCATCTTCTATTATCACCACTTCATAAAAGAAAGGATATCTTAACACTAAACTATTAGGAAGGACATGATAGCAGAAAGAATACAGCTTTTCCCAGGAAAGGCCCCTCACTGACCACATCTCACTCCTGTCCTCCAAGGCCGCGTGAGCCTGGCTATGGACAGGAAGCGGTGTCCGGGGGGCACTGGGGGATGACTGCGTCATCCTGCTCATCTCACCGTCCTGCCCGCCTTGCTGTCCTGCCCGCCTCGCCGCCGGGCCTCCTCCTACTGACACAACCCATTCATTCACTCTCTCCTGCTTTCTCCTCCTTTTCTGCTTTTCCTTCATCTATCCTACAGTGCCTCCAGGACATCTTTCCAAATTTATGTATGTTTCCAGGGCAACCTCATCCACATTCATGGATTCGCCTACCACCTACCAGCTTCCAACTTCTAGATTTTACCTGAATTTACGCCCATTTGTTGAATTGCCTAATGAATATCCCCTCACAGATGTTTCAGAGGCACCTGTAATTCAATATGTCGGAGACACTGAACTGGCCAGTTGGCCCTTCCCAGCCAGTCAGCTCCTCCTCCTGCCCTTCCCTTGGCACCCAGCTGCCTGAGCCAGAGCCTGGGAACATCCCAGACTCCCACCTCCCCTCCTCCAACTTCTCCCTACCCCCTTCCTCCCACACACCCCCAGTCTCTACCTTCAGTCTCTGCCCTTCCAAAGCAATCACAAGACCTCAGCTGGAGCAAATGCACAGCTGGCCAACTGACCTCCTTTTCCCTTAAAATAAAGCCCAAACTCCTGAGCACGATCCATGAGGCCTGTCAGGATCTGCCAGCTTCTCCAGCCTTCTTTCTTGCTATTCCTTACCCATTGCTACATTCCTCCAGCTCGTCTTCAAACACCTTTATGTAATTACCAAGCTGAGAGCCACACCCCCCACCCCAGACAACTCTTACTTCTCCTTCAAGACTCACCTCTTCTGGGAAACTTTCCCAAAACCCAGTGACTGCACCTAAGCAGGGAGGTTTGTATTCCGACAGCACCCTGGGCAGCCTGGCTCACAGCCTGCCTCGTACAGAATTGTAATTATAGATTTACTTGTCTGGCTCTCCCACTAGACTGCAAATTCCTTGAAAACAGGTACTGAATTCTTCCATCTCCACCCCACCTCCCTGCCCCAGCAGGTCAGACGGGGCCTGGCCCATAGGAGAAGCTCAGGGAGCACTTGCTGAACGAATGGATGCCTGAGTGAACGACAACACGTAGGTTCACTGATCCCAGTGAGACCTTAATCGGGGTCGCCAACCCACGATCTGCAGCAGAAAAACCTGAAGCTTCTAAAAAGTCCTGCTCAATAGACAGGACTCCCAGGGGTGTAAACCCCCTGGTAACATGGGACATGACTCCCAGGGATGAGCCTGACCCTGGCACTGTGGGATTGACAATGCCTTCCTGACCAAAACGGGGAAAAGAAATGTAACAAAATATGTTTTCAGTGGCTAGGAAATTTTGTATGGAGTTGAGAGGCTATTCTGGGGTTACCCTTACGCAAGCTTCAGTTAGATATTGCAAACTGATATACCAAGCCTCAACCAACAGTATTCCTGAAAACCCTAAATAATACCCAAACTTTTCTATTTTTGAAAAATTATAAATGTAGACAAATAAAATAATGAATGCCCATTACCCAGATTCAACAATTATCAATTCATGGGCAGTTTTGTTTCATCATCTATACCCTCACCGACTCCCTGCTCCTATATTGTTTTGAAGAAAATCCCAGACATATTTATTTGAAAACATTTCAGTGTGTCTCTAAATGTTAAAGACTTATTGTCATATGTGTATGTGACATGCTTTCTTGTTTGTTTGAATGAAGATCCGAATAAAGTCTACTCATTGCTAAAAAAGAAAGACTACCCAGGGCTCTATCTGAGACTATAAAAGTTTCACTCACTAAATTTATTTTTCAGAAACTTAAAACTTCCAGATTGTTCCTATGGTAGATAAGCCCAGAAACCCAGGGGTACCAGTCTCTCCAAAAACATCAACCAGTTGCATCCCCCTTCCCCATGTCTATACCCCTTTCCAAGATGAAGAAGTTGGAATGGTCATTGCCCAAATATCCCTGAAGACGGAGAAGATGATCAAATGAGAGGGAGGAGTTGTAACAGAGAAGACAGAATTTAACAACTGATTTTGACCATCAAATCATTATACAGAGATTTCTTTTTAGTCTTTAATGCACTGGAACAGCTAGAAGGAAACATGAAATTGTAGAACTGTAACCCATACCATACTTTGAAACTTTCTCTATAACTACTTGTTAAATAGTACCTTGAAATCTATCACTTTTCTGCATTTACATTATATTTCACAATAAAAAATGTTAAAAAGAAATAAAAAGTAAAATAAAAAGACCTACTTAAAACTTCTGGGGCTGAGGCTGATCCCAGGTTGGATCTGACGCCCAGGTCCCCAGCTCCAGGGGTTGCAGGGAAAGAAGGCCCCCAAGAAAGGCAGCACCTGAATGAGGAGCGGGTCTCTGCGGGGGGCCACCCGGAGAGCACTGATGTGAGCCCCAAGCAGGAAACGCTCCTGGGGGCCCCAAGAGAAGGATGTGTGTCCAGCTGTGCCCGTCTCCACACCCATGCCCTCCCCGCAACCCACCCACCTCTCGCAGGAAATCCACCCCCACCAAGACTAGAAGGGGCCACTGGGACTGAAGGGCCGAACCCCACCTGAGCGGCGCCCCCCAACGCTGGGCTCAGCGCCTGCTCCCTGGGCCCAAGGCCCGGCTTCCACAGTGGGCCTGGCCCGCAGACTTGCAGCTCCCTTGCCCAAATCTCACCTAATCCCCGCTCTCCACAATGGCTTTGCGGGATTATGAAGATAAGAGCTGCTTCTTCCCAGAGGGGATAAACTAGTTATTTCAGCCTCTGGGAAGGAGTCCTGCTCCCAGCCTGGGTGAATATCGGGCTGTGCACCCCGAAGCACCCACCTCCCTTGGCAGGGTCCTGTGGCCTCCCCACGGGGCCACGGTCCAGGACAGAGGCAGTGAGAAGGCCTGTGGCTCTGCCTCCTGACCGCCTAGCACGGAAGGAAGGGAGTCTCCAGGAAGGGACATGGGGAGCGATGAAGAGGAAGAGGAGACCACAGACTTTTCTAACCCAAGGAGCTGACCCAGAGGGTGATGGGTGCTCTTCCTACCACGAGCCGAGCCGAGGGGAGAGAGGAATCCAGAAGGCCCGGCAGCAGCACAGCAGGGCCGGGGTGAGAATCCAAGGGCCTCCCATCCTTCCTTCCCCTCTCCCCCATCTGCCTCTCCTCCACCCCACCACCGTGGGACGCCGGAGCACCCAGGGTTGACCTACCTCAGCCAGGTCTCCAGAAGCCAGACAGTGAGAAAACGAGGCAGGAGGGGCCTGCAGAGGGGGAAAGGCTGCAAGCCAAAGCGAGGGGGACGGGAGAGGGGAGGAAGGGCTGGGAAACCCCATGGGGCTGCAGGTTCACCTGGAGACGGCTCCGTCAGGAAAGAGGGCCATGCCCAAGACGGCAATGAAGTCCAGCGAGGCTGAGAAAGACTGAGAGGAGCAGCTGGGGAGCCGGTGTTTAGATCTGGAGCTTGTTTCAACTCCCATCTGCTCACCAAGCTCAGGAGAGTCTAATGACCCCCCTGCTCCAGGTCACTGGCTGCCTTGACTGTGGCCTTATTCTGGGCAGCACCCAAGGCCAGGACGCTTCCACCCAGCCATTGAGTCACTCTCTTCCTCTCTCTGTCCCCAGGTACCCAGACCTCACTCTCTTCCTCCCACACCTGGAAGGAATCCACCCCCACCAAGACAAGAAGGGGCCCAGCAGATGCTCCAGGCAGGGCCAGCCGTGGAAGGCAGGGTGCCTCAGAGCTGAATCCCTATGTCTGCCCCCGCGTGTTGTGTCTGGCCAGGAGCACCCATTCCAGACGGGCGATTCCAGACAACACAGCGGAGGGAAAGTAAGCCACTCTGTAATTACACGCCTTCCAAAGAAAGCGCCTGCCAGCACAGGCTGGCCCCAAGGCGAGGACGCAGCCTCAGAGCCAGTCCACTCTCCATGGCCCTCCACCAAGCTTGGCCATGGCCATGGCCATGGCCACTCAGCACCCCACCCATCTCTGGCAAGGAGGTTATGGGCAAAATCACCACTTTCTCCCATCACGACTCAGTTTCCTCCCATGTAGCATTGGGGCCAAAGCGGAGGAAGTCGGGGGAAGACCCTGGTACTTTGCAAAGGAAATTCAGAATGGGCCAAGAGGAAGCTGACCTGCTGGTGGCTGGGTGGCCTCTGCCAGCATTTCTCAAAGGCTGAGCACCTCAGCGTTCCCGGGCACCAATGGAGAGACCAGCACAAGGGATTGGGTGTGGTTTGTTTGAGAAACAGGAACCCAAGTTCAACATAGTCAATCTGAGCTCCATCATATCCCCAGGTGTGCTTTCTTTGCCTACAGGAGCCAAGAGGGCGAGGGAAAATCTGCCCTGGCCGTAAGTACCCAAAGGCAACAACGGATGTTCAGGAATTCCCATCCCACCCCAATGCCAGCCACCTCCTGAGACATTCCTGGGGCGAGGAGCTGATGCTTTTCAGGTAGAGCCAACCCACTTCCACCATTCAACAGCTCAGGCTCAACCGGAGCAAATGGAGACAATTCTCGAGGCTCTAAGGAAGTTCAGACCCAGGAGAAGCTGGCAGCAAACACTCACTCACTGTGACCTGTGCTTGCTCTCCCTGTTGTAAAATTGGGGGGAGCCAGGTAGGGGACAACAAGAAGGCACAGGAGTTTGGGGAGATGACTGGGCTGGTGAAAGAGCTACCCATCAGATTAGAACCGCAGGGAATCTGCTACTGAACAGGGCCAGCTCTGCAAGGTCAGAAGCTGAGCAGTCTGGCTCAGTCTAAGGAGCCTATTGAGAGCCAACACACCTTGAGGCTCTGATGTCCACCTTGGTCAGGTTTCTCAGGTGGCCCAGACCAGAAGTCCCCAGGCCCACTGCCCTTGGGGAACCCCCCAGGGTCCTCTCAGCACCACAGCTGTCTTCCTTCCTACTTTACCCATTTTGGGAGCAAACAGAATCAATGTCCCCTAGGCTCAAGGAAACAAGCTATGAATTTAGCCCCTGACCTTATTAGTGGGTCCCCAACAAGAGCAGAGACCTACTAAGTAGACACAACCTTCCAGCCAGTGCAGGTAGAGAAGGGACACAAAGCTGGCCTCCAAACTATTCCCCCATCACTGAAGAAGAAATTCGGTAACTATCCACCAGGATAAATCTCTTCTGGGTTAGACCAGGCACAAATTGATTGTCTGCAGCTGGACCAAAGAAAGCTTCCAGAAGGGGTGCCTCCCCCTCTTCCAGGCTCATGCCGACATTCACACTTTCCCCCATCCTCCTCACCACCACCTGCAGCCACCAAGACACACCTAGAAACCACCCCGGCCTGGGTTCCTCACTGTGGTCCAGTGGGAAAGGTCCCCTTTCTGGCCCAAAGAAGGCTGGCCTCCTGGCCAGAGCGTCCTGCCACTCACCCTCCTGTCCCTGGAGACCAGGTCCTCGCATACCTTGGCGGGCTGTTCCCGTGGGAGGCTGGGCAGAGCGGCCCTTGGAGGCTCCGGCTCCAGTCCTGCTCAGAGAAGGGCTGCTGGGTGGATCCAGAGCCTGCCGGGCAGCTCCCTAGACTCACTGGCTTTCTCACTCCCATTCCTGTGTCCTTCCAAGGTTCTAGCTGCCTCGGAACCATCTGACTTGTCCTCCAGTTCTGCATCCCATCTTCAGGACTCTCATGGCAAATCGCTAACCCAAAGCCTCCAGCAGAAAGCCGGGACCAGGGCATCCTTAACGGCAATTTCAAAGCCAGGCTGGCGTACTCACTTTGTTGCATTTGCCCTGATGGGGCATCCAGAGCTCTGCCTGTTTAAAGAGCATCAGGGCAAAGCCTGAGCCACAGGGAGTCGGCTACGGTCACTGCCACCACCACCTTCAAACACAGAAAGAGAGGGAGGGGAGGGGAGGGGGGGGAGAGAAAGAGAGAGAGGGAGAGGGAGAGAGAAGAGGGAGCGAGCCGGAGAGAGTGTGAGCAAGGAGCTGGGGCTGCAGAGGGAGCTTCAATCTGCTGATTAATTCAGCCAATTTCCAGTCACGCTGCAGATTCGTGGAGGGAGGAGGCGGTGGCGGCAGCAGCACAGCACCGGCGGCAATAGCAGCAGTGGGCGGGAGAAAGGAGGAGAAAAGAGAGCAGGGAGGGGAGGGAGGTGAGCCGAGGGTTGTGAGGTGAAAGTTTATAGCAGCTCTGCCAGATGTCCCTCTGCCAGATGCCAGATGTCAGCTGGGCTGCCAGGTGGGCAGGGGGAACAGGGGGTGCACGGGGCAGAGAAGGACGCCTGGGGCAGAGAGGGGTGCGTGGACAGAAGGAGGAGCTACGTGGGAAATGGCAGCTGCCGGTCTCATGGGGGGCCCAGGGCACACCCAGTGCTCTTCCCAAACTACCTTTCCTGGGCCTCCAGGGCCCTGGCCTGGGCAAAGCCAGGAGTCCCACTGTGGGGGAGGGCTCCTCAGAATCACTCAAAGACCCCTCCAGCACGGAGCCAAGCCTGCAGCAGCTCTTTGCCCGGCTGGCACTGCAGGAAGAGGGGAGAGGGGCCTTGCGGGTTATTTATAGCAGCACATCCTGTGTGGTGGGGGAAGGACAGGAGAGGGCCGGCCGCCAGCCAGGGCGGGAGGACCAGCCAGGGCGGGAGGACGGAACTGGAACCGGAGCAGACTCAGCAGTGACATCTAGGAGGGCAGGGCAGCGGGCCGGAAAGCCAGCTGAAGGGTGGATGGGTGGGGGGGACCTCTGGGGACCCCCTCCAGAGTCCCAGACATTCCCACCGGGTGCCGTGGACTCTCAGCTACTCATCAATGCAAGGAAGCCCTCCAACCGTTGATGTGTGCCAGCCCCATTGGACGCACCTGCAGACCTGCTGCTGGGGCCAGGAGATGCTGGGCAGGGCTGTGCTGGCCCCTCACCTCCCAGGCAGAAAGGGGAGGCCAGTTACCTGGGGCACAAGCAGAGTCTCAGGGAGCAGTGGCTCCAGAAGCATCACTCTGGGCCCTGCAGTTTGACAGGTAGGAAGCTCTTAGCACAGACACCCTGGGTGAAGGAGGGACAGAGGCGCCAGGAGGGGACCAGGACACTTCTCCACCTGAGTCCAGGCCATCTCCAGGATGGGGCCTCAAAACCCCAGGGTGAGAGAACAGCCTGGCTGGCCCAGCGACCAGGAGCAAAGCTGGAGCCTGAGCATGTTTCTCCCAGGCCCTCTGTTTCCCAGACAACACCACCTCGAGCTGCAGGGAAGGGAAGAGCCTCTGCTGAGGACAAGCGGGGCCCTCCCCTCCCCCTCCCCGGGGCAGATCCCTGTGGGCCTCTGCCAAGCCCCAGAGCTGAATGGGGACAGAAAGGAGGGGCCCTGCCACAAGGTTAAGGGCAGGAAGTCTCCAGCAGGCACAGACAATGGGAGGGCAGGGTCGGCTTCTGTGCCAGGCACCAGGAGGGTGGGGTGGGAGGGGTTGGGCGGCTGCTGCCTGTGCAGCTGAGCTGTACCCTTAGAAAACCCAAGAGGCCCAAGAGAAAGCCTCCTGTCCCCTGTCCCCTGCTCCCAGATCACACTTCACTTTAGCTTTCTCCCAAGGCACTCTCATGGGGGAACCACAAGTAAGAAACCTGCTCTCTCCCTTCTGTGTGATGGGCCCCAGAAAGAGCAGCTCCAGGGATCAAATCCCAACCCAGTCCTCTCCTGGTCCTGCCTCCTTCCACAGGGCCTTGCTGCAGCAGCTAAAGAAGGAACACTGTGTGGGAAGCAGGAAGCCAGCCCATCCCTGCCACAGCACATCCACCACAGCTGGAGAGCAGGAGGCAGTGAGAAAGGAGGCTCTGAAAGCAGAGACTGAGAAAAGTCAGAAAGAGAAGCACAGGGGGTGGCAGGAAATCACCCAACAACAGCCACACAGATTATAGGCTTCGGCCAGCAGATGACAGGACACCTTTCCATCAGTCACTCAACCAGCTGTCCCCAACCTACTTCTCTCCAAGAAACCTGCTGACAGTCATGCCACAGGGATTGGTTTTCAAAACCCATTTATTTATACAACTTGCATGGCACCTCAGGCAGGAAACTCATCAGGTTTGACTACCCAACAGCTTGTACCAGCGATTTCCCAACTAGCTTGTAACACTCTCCCAGCCAGCACCCACCTCCCCATGGCCTAGGGTTCTACCAACCCAAAGAAAAATTCCAAAAATATGGGTAGATGCAGCTAATGCTACTCTCTAGTGCAGGACTCATCCATCCAGAAAGAGGAGGAGGAGGACAAAGAAAAGCCCTCCAGGAAAAATGGCCCCTAAGAGCTCTCCAGTCTGGGCTCCCAGGCTTGAGAGAGAAGCCAGACCCCTTCCTTCATAGAACTTTGTTTCCCCTTCTGCATTTGAGGTTTCCAGCTTCACCCAGGCAGGCCACCACATTTCACAACATCATAGACTACAGGAGCGGGCTCCCCAGAATTGAGCAGTGCACAGCCCTGGCGACTGTATGTGGCAGCTTTGCACCCAGGCAAGGGGGAGAGGCCAGTGGCACTTTCCCTCTGTGCCAGTCACTGTTAGGATGGACACCACCTGCGAAGCAGCCAGAGCAGTCTTTGAACAAGAGGCTGAACACACCTGCTTCAAGTTCAAGTCCACAAGCCTGTTCCAGAGCAGGTCCAGAGGCATGTGAGGCCAGGAGAAATGCAGTCCATCAGCCAGGCACCACCAGAGACCCAGCGTGTGGACCCACTGTTCTCTCCCCATACCTTCCCCAGATCTCTTTGGAAGAAAAATGGCTATCCATAAGTTCAAGTCAATAAATATGTACTAGGCCCTTCCTACCTGCCAGGCTCTGTGCAAGGAGCTAGGGATATTGCGATAAGGTGGGACAGATGATTTCAATGCAGTGTGGCAAGTCTGGTGGTGGAAGAACTATGGATGCGGAAAGGAGGAACCTCTGGAGGGAGGAAGGAGGCCATATCTAGAGAAGATAACGGGCCTAAACTGGTCTGGAAGAAAGAGTAGGAGAAGGCAGTCAAGATAAAGGGTGGGAGCAATTTTAGAGGCAACGGCCTGAACACGGCACGTACGCCCGAACTATGAGGTGTTCAGAATGACTCATGGTGGAGGTCAAGGCAAGGGGTGGCTGGAAGCTCTGGAGAGATGGGCAGGGGCAGGACTGCAGGTGGCACGGAGCATCCAAGCAGTTTTAAGTGGGTGTGACACAAGGTCAGCTCTGCATTTTCGGGTCGCTCATTCTGACAGCTGTGTGGAGGGTGGAGACCAGAGACGAAGGACAGAGATGCACTAGGAGGGTGCAGCAGACGTCCAGGCAGGAGACAAAAGACCTCCTCCTGGGCAGAGGGACATTGTGATTGACAACTCTACCCCCACCCAGGGACAGTGGACTACCTGGAGGTGGCGGCCGGGCCAAGGTCGGCCGGGATGGCCCCACGGCCTAGCCGCTCATCAGCAGCAGACTAAGCGGCTGGGTTTGGAGTCTGAATGGGGAGCTCTTCCCTAACCACAGAGAGTGCACATCCCTGAACTAGGCACAGCTCAGCAGGCTGGGGCACACAAACTAAACCACATGCCCCTAGGCAAGATGCGGGAGGACTGACTTGGGGCCAACCCAAATCAGAACCCACACTCCCAGGCAGTTGTAGTAACGGTTCTGTCCTTTATCCTTTATGCAAAGTTCCCGAGTCTGTGCTCTCCAGCCGAGTAATACTTCTCTCTCAGGGGGTCACAATTACAAACCCCCCAAACCTTAGATCCGCACCCCCACTCTCACTTTGGGTTTAAAGCTCCCAAATGAGGACCTCCTAGGCAAGCCCAAAGAGGAAAGGTCCAACAGAGATGGACATAACCACAAGGTAAAAGAATACAGCCTACCGGAAGCTTCTCCTTCAGGTCCATGGGCCCAGAGTACTGCAGGCATGCCCTGATGAATGTGGTCACCCCCGAAAGGAAGGCCCCTCCCCAACATGTACAAACCCCAGTTAATTGGTCACTGTCACAGCATCTGGGGAGAAAAGAAGAAAGAAATCACGTAAGTCCAAGTTGCTGTAATGGGCAGCTGTGTGTCACGACACTGTCATCTAAATGGGGTGGTGGGTGGGATGGAATCTGGGGCCCGGCTGCCCGATCCTAGCAGCCTAGCCTCCCCTGGGCCGTTGGCTTTGGACTAAATCCATCCCAGAGGCCAGGAGTGAGAGATCTGCAGAGGGGTGGCAACAAGCATTCCCTCTTTGAACCCTAATTTTGAAACACCCACGATGCTTTGTTCCAGGTGAACTGCTTTCCTTGCTGTGCTGGTTTGAAGCTGTTATGGACCCTAGAAGAGCCATGATCTTTTAATCCAATCTTTTGGGGTGGGACCTTTTGATTGAATATTTCCATGGCGATGTGAACTCATCCATTCAGGGTGGGTCTTGATTAGATCACTGGATTCCTTTAAGAGAGCTCATGGAGAGAAGGAGCTCAGGGAAGCTGAGAGAGACATTTTCGAGAGAAGCTACAATACGTAAACCAGAGTTTGCCCCCAGGAGAAGCTAAGAGCCGACACAGACCCAGACGTTTGGAGATGCAGACAAAAAGACATTTGGAGATGCTAAGCTAAGAGATGAAGCCCAGAGTTTGCCCCAGAGAAGCTGAGAAGACTCCCAGATACTTAGGTAGAAACGCCCCAGGAGAACCAAGTGGAAAGCCAAGAGAAGCTAAGAGCGACAGAAGCCCAGAGATGTTTTGGAGAAAGCCATTTTGAAATGCAACCTGGGAGCAAAGGACCAGCAGACACTAGCTGCACGCCTTCCCAGCGGACAGAGGTGTTCCAGATAACATCAGCTTTTCTTCAGTGAAGATGTTGATGCCTTAGTTTGGACACTTTTATGGCCTTAGAACTGTAAATCTGTAACCTAATAAATCCCCTATATAAAAGCCAATCCATTTCTGGTATTTTGCGTAATGGCAGATTTAGCAAACCGGAACACTAGCTGACTTCTGGCAGGCAGGAGAAGCCTTGCCTTATCAGCATTTTAAAATATTAGGGTTAGGATTAAGGAAAACTGGAATGTAGATGCAACTCAAATAATCTGGGGAGCAGCAAAGAGGATGGGAAGTACAGAATGGCTCCCTGCACAGCTGCCACAAGGAGTAAGGCAGCCAACTATTTTTATTTGTTGGGAAACACATGCCACACATACCAACTCCTATGTGATCCCAGATCCCCAAGCCTCTCGTGCAGGGTGCCCTCAGGGCGACTCAGCAGCACCTGGGCAGGTATCCACATGGACGGGGCATTCCAATCTACAACCCATCTGACCAAAGTGGGCTAGTTATCTGGCAAAATGAAGGTAACCCCCACTACCTCCAGCCCCACGCCCAACCCCTGACCCATCCATCCTGGCAGCTAAAACAACTTTAATGGTTTCAGGCCAGGGTGTGTTTGGGTTCAGAGTGACACTGAGTAATCAAATTTGGTGCCAGCTACCTCCTCTTGGAGAAAGCACTAACCTGCTGACTGGGGCAGTTCTTTTGGGGGCCTGCAGCAAAACCTCATTAAGAGGAGTCAGTCACAAGCCTGGGATAACTGATCCATAAAATAGCTGTCAAGAAACAATTAAAAAAAAAAAAAAACTACATCCAAAGAACCCCAGCCAGGAGTCCCAGGCTCTGCAGCCATCAACTCCACTCCAAAATCCCATTCTGATTCCTAGCAGGACGGCATTGATGCTGTCGTCACAGCCTGGTGTGGCCAAGTCTCTCCCTGCCCCTGCCTTTGCAGCCAATGCTTTCAAAGTCAGGTGAGCCACAGAGGGTCAGAGACAGACAGTGATGCTGGAAGCGGCCTTGCCGAGTGTGACAGTCTGGCTTCAGCAGCCACTGAAATGAGATCTAGGGGCCAGACACACTCCTCCCTAAGGCCACTCTGACTCAGGCTGCCAGGCCCTGTTTACGAGCATGGCTCAAGGTCATCATACACCCCGTGCCAGCCTGGTTGAGAGAAAGGCACGGGGAGCTCGATGGGGATGGTGCTTATTAACTCCTTCCACTAACACTAAAAGAGGAAATAACTGCGGCCAGCTGGAACCACAGCAGGACAGAGAGGGCAGCCAGGAAAGGGACATTTTTCTAAGACTCCGTGTTCCCATGATTCCATACATGGTGTTCTGGGACAGAGCTGCTCTTAAGCGGCTGATCTGAAACCAGCAGCTGCGTCCTTAAAGGGGCAGTGTTACTCCTGGCCCATTGTGGAAAAGGGCACGGGCTTCAAAGCCCAGTTCAAATCCTGGCTCCAACACGTATCAGACATGTGACTTGGCAAACTATTTGTTCCTCTGAGCCTCGGCATCTTTATTCATAGGATGGAAATGAAAATACCTCTTTCGCTGAGGGGCTGTATAAGAATTACGTGAAGTGTTATAGGCACATGGTCTAGTTTGGCATTTGGCACAAAGCAGGTGCTCAGTAACTTTTTGCTGTTACTGTCGTCAGCAAACAAGAAATATGGACAAAGTACTGCCTAGTTCAAGAACAGGGACTCATAATTAAGGTGGAAGAAAAATAAATGAAAGGCATAAAGACTGGAAAGGAATAAGTAAAACTATCTGTATTTGCAGAAGTCTAGATCATCTAAGCAGAAAATCCTAAGAAATCTACAAAAATGATATACTATAGTAAATAAGTGAATTTAGCAGGTCCACATAACACAATGTCAAAATGCAAAATACAAATATAACATATTTCTATATGCTATAATGAAAAATTGGAAAATAAATTTTAAAATCATCATTTATAATAGCACCAAAAAACACCCATGAAATACTTAGGGGTGACATTAACAAAAAGACTTGTATACTGTTGTGAGAAATTAAAGAAGCTCTAAAATGAATACAGATATATACCATATTCATGAATCAGAAGACTCAATATTAAGATGCTGATTGCCCCCAGGGGGTAAAGAATGTACAAATGGTATCATAAACAAAGCATTAAAGCTCCCCTCCCCTCTACATGGGACATGACTCCCAGGGGCGTAGGTCTCCCTGGCAATGTGGGACAAGACTCCCAGGGATGAGCCTGGCCCTGGCATTGTGGGACTGAGAAAACCTTCTTAATCAAAAGGGGGAAAAGAAATGAAACAAAATAAAATTTCAGTGGCTAAGAGATTTCAAATAGACATGAGAGGTCATTCTGGAGGTTATTCTTATGCATTATATAGACACTCCTTTTCAATTTCTAGTGTATTCGAATAGCTAGAAGGAAACACCTGAATCTGTTGAACTGTAATCCAGTAGATTTGATTCTTGATGATGATTATATAACTATATAGTTTTTATCGTGTGACTGGGTGACTGTGAAAACCCTGTGACTGACACAACCTTTATCAAGTGTATGGATGGGTAGATGAGTAATAAAATAAAGACAAAACTATATATATAAATAATAGGGTGGGGATGAGGGGTATGGGATGTTTTGGGTGTTCTTTTTTATTTTAATTTTTTTCTTTATTTTGCAGTAATGAAAATATTCTAAAATTGATTGTGGTGACGAATGCACAAAATATATCGTGATACTGTGAGCCACTGATTGTATACTCTGGATGGATTATACGGTATGTGAGTATATCTCAATCAAATTGTATTAAAAAAAGGAAAAAAAAAAAAACCTCCCCTCCCCAGATCACTGCTGATAACAAATCTCCACACCCCTATGTCACAAGACCCTGCAGAAACTCTGTTCCCACACCCTATGGAACGTCTTTGTCATAACCCTTAAAAACCATCCCCTGGCACCCCTCGCTCTTTGTGGAGCATGAAGTTCCATCTTTCCTGGCCAGCCACTGCCATGGAACCATCTCCCGTCCATAAGTCCTATTAAATTTATGCCTAACTTAAAAAAAAATGCTGATTTCCCCCAAATTGAACTATAAATTCAATACAATCATAATAAAGTCCCAGCAGCTTCTTTTGTAGAAATTGACAAGCTGATTCTAAGATGTATATGGAGAGATAAAGGACCTAGAATAGGGAAAACAATGTTGAAAAAGAAAAATAAAATTAGAGGACTTACACTACCTGATATTAAGACTGACTATAAAGCTAAGTAATCAAGACATTGGCACTGGTATCAGAAGAGAAACACAGATGAATGGGACAGAATAGAAAGTCCAGAAATAGACCCACTCCTATGGAAAATGACCCTTTAACCCTTAATGCATATCACACACAAAAATCAACTAAAAATAGATCACACATCAAAATAAAAGTTAAAAGTATAAAACTTCTAGATTCTAGAAGAAAATATAAGAGAAAATTTTGGGGATAAGCAAAGACTTCTTAGACCACAAAAAGAACATGAATCATAAGAGAAAACAACTGATAAACTGTACTTCATCAAAATAAAAAATTCTACTCTTCAAAAGAGGCCCTTAAAAAAATAAAAAGGCAAGCACAGACTAGGAAAAAAAATTTTTACATAGATCTGACTTATGTCCAGAATAAAGAATTCTTACAACTCCATAATAAGACAAACAACCTCCTGCCACACACACACAAAAAAATGGGCCAAAGATTTGAACAGATGCCTCACAAAGCAAGATACACAAATAGCCAATGAGCAGATGAAAAGATGCTCTACCTCATTAGTCATCAGGGAAATGCATTCAACCACAATGAAATGCCACTCCACACCCACTAGAATGACTAAAATAAAAAGATGGATATGAATTTGTAAATTGCTGGTGGAAAGTGTAACGTGGTACAGGCAATTTTGGAAAACAGTTTGGCACTTTCTTATAAAGTTAAGTATGTACTTACCAGATGACCCAGCAATCCCAATCCTAGGTATTTACCATTTACCAAGAGAAATGAAAATATATGTCCTCAAAAAAAAAAAAAAACAAACAACTGTACACAAATGTTCATAGCAGCTCTATTCCTAAGAGCCAAAAACTGGCAACAACCCAAACGTCCACTCACCAGTGAATGGATGAACATGTTGCACAATATCTACACAACACAATTCTACCCAGCAATACGGGGCTTCATTACCCACACAACAACATGGTTGAAGTCAAAAGCATTTGCTGAGTACATAGTCTAAGATTCTATTTATTTAAAATTTAGAACAGACAAAACTAATCTATGGTGACAGCAAGCAGATCAGTGGTTGCCTGGGGGTGGGGGAGGAAATGATTACAAAGGACATGAGGGATCTTTCGGGAGAGACAGAAATGTTAAATATCTTGAATGTGGGTGGTAGTTATGTGGGCTTATACATTTATCAAAATTTCTTGCACTACACACTTAAAATAATTGCATTTTTCCATGTGTCAATGCTGCCTCAATAAAGTTGATTTTTAAAACGTTAAGGTGGAATATAAGCACCAACTTAATCAGCTCAACCAAATCTTATAATTCCTAGCACATGCAATATCTGGGGGATATATAACAGAAGGGAAGATAAAGGAAACACCTTTATCAAGTGCCTACTGTAACATGGTGCTAGGCAAATGCACAGAGTTCATAAAGAAATCTAAGACATGATCTTGTTTTCAAAGAAGTATATGATATGGTCCCTTCTCTAGAGGAACCTAAAGCCAGTTTGGGGCTATTATGAAAAAAGAGAAATAAAAATCCAGTTGGCATTGAAATATTAAATGGGAATTACACACAACAGCTGCTGGAGGACTGCGGCGTCCAGGGAAGGTTTCCTGGAAGAAGCAAGTCCTGAGCTGTGCACTTAGGAGAGCTTAGGAGTAGACAACGACAATTAAACCCAATACATAATCCTGGGCTGGATCTAATAGCGGAGGAGAAAAGGCCCAAAAGGACATTAATGGGACAACTGAAAGAAAACAGGGAATACAGACTGAATGCTTTATATAAAAGAGTTTCTTGAACTTGGTAACTGTACTGAATGAGTTATGTAAGTGAATATCCTTGCTCTTAGGAAATATACATGGAAGTATTAAGTTTTTTTTTAAGTTTTTTTTTTTAATAAATTTTGCTTAACGTATTAAGTATTTAAGGAGGGTGATACATGCAACCTACTCTCAAATGTTTAAAAAATAGATAAATGATAGATGATAGATAGATGATAGGGAGGGAGGGAGGGAGGGGAAAGGCATGGAGGTAGGAAGGAAGGAAGGAAGGAAGGACGAATGATCATGGCAAAATGGTAAAAGTTGGCCAGTCTATGTATCTGGGTAGGGGTATTTTGGAGTTCTCTGTATTAGTTTTGTATGATTTTTTGCAACTATTCCATAAGTTTGAAATTAGGAAGGAAGGAAGGAAGTTAGGACCTAGCTAGCAAGCTTAGGAGTGAGAAGAGGAAGAGTAGCCCAAGGAATGAACTAAAAGTCACAACAAAGGCACTGCTCTGGTTTGCTAATGCTGCCATTTTGCAAAACACCAGAAATGGATTGGCTTTTATAAAGGGGGCTTATTTGGTTACAAAGTTACAGTCTTAAGGCCATAAAGTGTCCAAGGTAAGGCATCAACAAAGGGTACCTTCACTGCAGAAAGGCCATTGGCATCAGAAAACCTCTGTTAGCTGGGAAGGCACGTGGCTGGCGTCGCTTGCTCCCAGGTGGCATTTCAAAATGGTGTTCTCCTTTTCTATTTGGTGCAGGATCTGTATTTTCTAAACAGTATAGCTCTATAGCAGTTTGTTCAAACATCACAATTACATGGAATTTTGAATAGGAAGTGAGATATGGTAGGTTAGTATAGGTTAGAGTGAAATAGTGACACATCCCAAAGTAATTTGGGCAGAGAATAAAAATATATTTGCAGGGCCCCCCTGAGGAGCTGGGGGAAAATGCAGAAGTGTTGGACTTCCTCACCTGTACTGATCCTGATGTTGTCACAAACATTAGGACTGGAGGTTTGATGTGCTGAGCCCTCTATCATGGGACTTGTCCTTATGAAGCTCATTACTACAAAGGAGAGGCTAAACTTGCATATAACTGAGCCTAAGAGTCTCCTCCTGAGTACCTCTTTGTTGCTCAGAAGTGGCCCTCTCTCTCTCTCTAAGCCACCTTGGCAGATGAACTCACTGCCCTCCCCTTTAAGCAGGACTCGACTCCTAGGGGTGTAAACCTCCCTGGCAACACAGGCTACGACTCCTGGGGATGAATCTGAACCCGGCATCATGGGATTGAAAACATCTTCTTGACCAAAAGGGGGATGCAAAATGAAACGAAATAAAGTTTCAGTGGCTGAGAGATTTCAAATGGAGTCGAGAGGTCACTCTGGTGGACATCCTTATGCACTATACAGATAACACCTCTTAGGTTTTAATGTATTGGAATAGCTAGAAGCTGAAACTACCAAACTCCAACCCAGTAGTCTGGACTCCTGAAGACGACTGTATAACAATGTAGCTTACAAGAGGTGACAGTGAGTGTGAAAACCTTGTGGATCACACTCCCTTTATCTAGTGTATGGATGGATGAGCAGAAAAACAGGGAGAAAAACTAAATGAAAAATAAGGTGGGATGGGAGGATGATTTGGGTGTTCTTTTTTACTTTTTTTTAATTCTTATTCTGATTCTTTCTGATGTAAGGAAAATGTTCAAAAATAGATTGGGGTGATAAATGCATAACTATATGATGTACTGTGAACAGCTGATTGTGCACCATGGATGATTGTACTGTATCTGAGTGTATCTCAATAAAACTGAATTTAATTTTAAAAAAATGGCATTCTCCAAAGTGTTGCTCTTGGGGCGTTTTGTCCTCTCTTAGCTGCAACTACTCTGCGTCTGGGCCTGCATGGCTCTTTTCTAAGTACTCCAGTGATCCAATAAAGACCCACCCTTAATGGGCAACACCTCCATGGAAATAATCCAATGAAAGGTCTCACCCACAGTAGATTGAGTCACATCTCCATGAAAACACTGAACTGATAGGTTCCAACCTAATCAACACTAATACATCTGCCCCCACAAGACTGCATCAAAGAATATGGCTTTTTCTAGGGGACATAATAGATACAAACTGGCACATTCCACCCCCTGGACCCTAGAAAAACATATTCTTTCCAAATACAAAATACATTCATCCCATCACAGAAACATAAATGCTTTCAGTAACAATAGTTAAGTACAAGATCCTAACAAAATCAGTGACAGGTGTTGTCTGTCCTAAAGCAAAATTCCTCTCTGGCTGTGGACTTGGGAAACTTAGAACAAGTTATCTGCTTCTAATATACAAAGGAGGGACAGTCATAGGATAAACATATCCATTGCCATAAGGAGAAACGGAAAGGAAAATAGGGTTCACAGGACCAAAACAATTCCTGAAACCTGTAGAGCAAACTCTATTAGATTTCGAAGTCTGAGAGTCATTTATAGAACGATGTTCTTCTATCCTTGGGGCCTGAGAGAGCAGGATTCCAACCCTTTCCAAGGGCCTTCGGGGCAGCCTTTTTTTCTCCAAATGCTGGGGTGAGTGCTCCAAAATATCCACAAACTGAGGAGACCACCTTTTTGGCCCCACCCTCGTCAAACACTGGGGCACCACCCGGACTCTGCCTCTCCAGGGCAAAGGCTCTCCCCTCTCCAAACAGTGAGGGCAGAGGCCAGACTGTCACCATTCCCCAGGGAATGTGCTCCACCGTCTCTGGGGCCTGGGGTGGCAGCACTCTTCCTGAGCATCTAGGTGGAAGGCCCGTCCTCAACCTCCGAGGCAAATTCATCCTTTCCGTGTTCCTGGGTAGCTCTGCTCTTCTTGCCTGAGATTTCTTGACTCCAGACCTCAATTTCCATGATTCTGTCCTTGAAGAAATTTTTCCTTCCATTTGTTCCTTTACCATTTCCTCCAGTCCAGACTGGCAGTGGCTCCATATATACAGATCTCGCAAATATCTGGTTGGCTTGGCATGAAGCACACAGGGATCAAAACTGTCAGACAACAGGAGCTTCCACAAATCCTTTCTGGATAACCCCATCTCCAATCCTGGCTTGTAGTGAAACGGTGGTTGGGTTCCATGTTTGGTTAAATCCTCACATGGGGCTGTAGCTTCTGGGGTCTCAGTTTTTGGAAACCCAGAGTTTTTCCAGACCATCAATTTCTGGTATCCTCATACCCAAAAGTTCAGTTCTAAGTTTATCTTTCTCTGCTCTCATTTTACTATAAGCTGCAAGGAGAAGCCAGGCCACACTTTCGATATTTAGTGTCAAAATCTCTTCAGCTAAGTATCTCAGCTCGTCATTATCAAATTCTGCCTTCCATCCAATGCCAGCACTCAATTTTGCCAAATTCTCTGCCACTTTAAAACAAGGATCGCCTTTCTTCCAGTTAGCAGTGACACATTCATCATTTCTGTTCAAGGCCTCATCAGAAGTATCTTTAGACTCCAGATTTCCACAAACAGTCTCTTCAAAGCAATTTAGGCCTTTTCCATCAAGCTCCTCACAATTCTTCCAGAATCTTCCCTTATCCATTTAAAAAGCTTTTCCAATATGTTTGGTATTTGCAAGCTCAGCAGCACCCCACTCCCGGTACCAAAATCTGTTCTGGTTTGCTAATGTTGCCATTTGGCAAAACACCAGAAATGGATTGGCTTTTATAAAGGGGGTTTATTTGGTTACAAAGTTACAGTCTTAAGGCCATAAAGTGTCCAAGGTAAGGCTTCAACAAAGGATACCTTCACTGGAGAAAGGCCATTGGCATCGGAAAACCTCTGTTAGGTGGGAAGGCACGTGGCTGGCATCTGCTTGCTCCCAGGTTGTGTTTCAAAATGGTGTTCTCCAAAGTGTTGCTCTTGGGGCCTTTTGTCCTCTTTTAGCTGCAGCTCTTCTTCAAAATGTCACTCTCAGTTGTTCTCCAAAATGTCACCCTTAGCTGCTCTGTGTCTGGGCCTGTGTGGCTCTTTTTAAAATACTCCAGTGATCCAATAAAGACCTGCCTTGAACGGGTGGAGCAACACCTCCATGGAAGTAATCCAATGAAAGGTCTCACCCACAGTTGACTGAGTCACATCTCCATGAACATACTGAACCAATAGGTTTCAACCTAATCAACACTAACATCTGCCCCCACAAGACTGCATCAAAGAATATAGCTTTTTCTGGGGGACATAATCTATATAAACTGGCACAGGCACCAAGGAAGAAAAGCATGTAGCATTTTTTATTTGTCAATTGAGGGTGAAATTCACATAACATAAAATTAAATTAAAATGAACAATTTCGTGGTATTTAGCACATTTACAATGTTACACAACCACTACCTCTCTCTAGCTCCAAAAGATTTTCATCAACCCAAAAGAAATTCCATATGCATTAAGAAGTCAGTCCCCATCCCCCTCAGCAACCACTAATCTTTCTGTCTCTATGAATTTACCTATTCTGGATTCTTCATATAAATGGAATCACACAATATGTGATGGTTTGTGTCTGGCTTCTTACATTTAGCATAATGTTTTCAAGGTTCATCCACGTTACAGCATATATCCAGTACTTCATTCCCATTTATGGCCAACTAATAATAATCCATTGAATGTATATACCACCATTTGTTAATCCACTCACCTGTTGATGGACATTTGGGCTGCTTCCACCTTTTGGCCTTTATGAATAGTGCTGCTATGGACAGGCGTTGACACGTATTCATTTGAGTACCAGTTTTCAATTCTTTTGGGCAGATACCTAGAGTGGAATTGCTGAATCATATGGTAATTCTATTTCAACTATTTGAGAAACAGCCAACCTGTTTTCCATGTAGCATTTTTGAAGGACAGGGATTGGAACTTTTTGGTGAGAGGAAAGAAACAAAAGACCACAAAGGACAGGGACTTGGGGCCAAAATGTAGAGGCCCTTGAAGGCCAAACCCAAGTGGCCCTGAGGAGTCACTGGAAGTTTCTGAGTAGGCGCCACCATTTAGGAGCTGAGGAGCTGCCTGTCCTTGTACTCCCTTTTAACACAATCTCCATTAGCTATTTTTGCACTCTAGTCATTCCCAACACACCAAAAACACAATTTAGTGGATTTTTATTCCACTGAGTGGCTGTGCCCAAAGGGACTAATTGATGGATCAGTGTTAACCTGGAGCGAGGTTTTCAATAATAAGCCTCGGGTTCTGTCCTTGCTCGTGTCCCAGTCAGTATTTTTATCAACAATCTGGGTAAGGAAATAGATGGCATGCTATTCAAATTCTTGGAGCATAAAGCTGGAAAGGAAATTGAAGTCAAGATCCAAAAAGATCACAACTGACTGAAATAATAGGCTATAATGGGATAAATCCAATAGATGCAATTTAACTGGGAAATAGATTAAATCCTGTGCTTAGGTTCAAAAACTATGGTCTAAAACTACCACTATAAATGGCTTAAATACAATTTCAATATAAGTTAACATAGCTGCCCAAAGTTCATTCGCATTTAGGCTGCATCAGTAGACACGGCACGTCCCCAACAAGAGAGAAGTAAGCCTGATTCCACTATGTACATATCAGAGCACATCTGGAATGTTTTCTTCACTTCTACATCACACACTTTAAGAAGGATGCTGATAAAACTGGAAGGGATCCAAGCAGAGGCTGGAAAAATATGGAGATAATACACCAGGTTAAAGGGTATGGTGATAATATAGCAAGTTAAAGAGTATGAATGAGATGATGTTTTACAGTGTCTTCTAACCACAAAAAAACTATGAAATCAAGAAATCCAGTAGCTTCTACATTTAAAAAGATGCTCAACTCCACTCATAATAAGAGACATGCAAATTGATTACCCCAAGAGAACAAAGTTGGGGGACTTTCACCACCTGACTTCATGGCTTAAAAGGCTAGAGTAATCAAGACAGTGTGGTAATGGCATGAAGACAGACAAACAGATCAATGGGACAGAACAGAACACAGAAATAGATCCAGATATGTAAGGTCAATTGATTTTTTTAATGCAATTTTATTGAGATATATTCATATACCATGTAATCTATCCAAAGTATATAATCAATGGTTCACAGTATCATCATCGCCACAATCAATTTTAGAATATTTTTATTATTCTGAAATAAGGAAAAAATAAAAACAAAAAAGAGCTCCCAAACCATTTCATACCCCTTACCCCCCTATTTATATATTTAGGTCAGTTGATTTTTGACAAAGGTACAAAATCCATTTAAAGGCAAAAGGATAGTCTTTTCAACAAATGGTACTGTAACAGTTGAATATCCAAATGCAAAAAAAAAAAAAAGAACTTGGAAATATGATTTGCACCATGTAAAAAAATTAACCAAAATGTAAAAGCTAAAACTATAAACCTTCTAGAAGAAAAGAATGATAGGAGAAAATCTTTGTGATCTTGGGTTAGGCAAAGATTCCTTATATGCAATACCAAAAGCAAAAGCAAAATGCATAAAAGAGAAAATTCATAATTTGGATTTAATTTTAAATGTCTACTTTTTGAAAGACACTGTTGAGAGTGAAAAGACAAGCCACAAACTGGAGGAAAATATTTGCAAAGCACATATTTAACAAAGGACTTGTACCTAGAATATATAAAGAACTCTCAAAACTCAATACAAACAATCACATAACCCAATTTAAAACGAGCAAAAGTCTTGAACAGGCATTCGCTAAAGAAGATATACATATGAAAGGAAAATAAGCACATGAAAAGATGTTCAGTATCATTAGTCATTAGGGAAATGCAAATTAAGATAATAATGAGATGGCACTACATACCAATTAGAATATCTAAGATTTAAAAAACTGACCATAAAAAGTGTTGGTAAGGAGGTAGAGCAACTGGAACTCTCATATACTGCTGGCAGCAAAGAAAAATGGTACAACTACTTTGGAAAAAAGTTTAACATTTTCTTAAAAAGTTAAATTTATATAGTCATTCCACTTTCAGGTATCTAAATGAAAGCATATGTCCACACAAAGACTTGTACACACATGTTCATAGCAGCTTTATATGTAAAAGCCAAAATCTGAAAAACATATATCTCCATCAACAGGTGAATCCATAAACACATTTCATTTAATGGGAAACTACTCAGCAATAAGCAGGAATGAACTTTCTGTAACTCTAAACTTCTCTAATAAAAAAAAAAAATTAATTTAAAAAAAGGAACAAACTATCAACACATGCAATAACATGGATAAATCTCAAAAAATATATTCTAAGTGAAAGAAGCCAGACAAAAAATTCATAGAAAAAGAGCGTATTATATGAATCAATTTATATAAAATTCTAGAAAATGCAAATTAATCTGTAGGGAGAGAAGGAAGATCAGTAGTTGCCTACAAATGGGGGGAGGTGTCAAAGTAAGGTGGAAAGGAGGGATTTCAAGGGAGTAAAGGAAACTTTCGAGAGTGAAGGATATGTTAATTCTTTTGATTGTAGTGGTGGTTTCATACATGCATACACGTGTCAAAACTTATCCAATTGTACTCTTTAAATATGTGCAGTTTATTTTGTCAATTATACATCAATTAAACTGCAAAAAGTTACTCTAAGAGATGATTTTTTCACCTATTAGACTGTCAAAGCTCAAAAACCTTGGTGAGGAGGTGGGGAAAACAGGCACTTTCATACAAAGTGGATGGGAATATAAAATAACAATCTTTATGATCAACCCTCTGACCCAGCAATTACTCTTCTAGGAATTTACCCTACAGATATACCTGCATAGCTACAAATTGGTAATTTTTCAATGTTACTCTTTTCGCCTTTGTTTGAAATAACAAAAGATTGAAAACAATTTAAATGTGCATTAGGAATTGATTAACAAGTGATGGTATATCCATTCAATGAATTCTTATGCAACTCTACAAAAGAATGAAGAAGCTTTCCTGTACTACAATGGAATGATCCCCAAGATCACTTTTCGATTGAAAAAAGAAGATACATTGTAAAATAGACTTAAAGTCAAAAACCACTATAAGGGACAAAGAAGTCCACTATATACTGATAAAGGGGTCAATTCAATAAGACAATATAACAATTATAAATATATACACACTTAGCAGAGCTTCCAAATATATGAAGCAAACGTTGTCTGACTTGAAAGGAGAAATAGACAGTTCTACATTAATAGTAGGAAATGTCCAATATACTATTTCAATAATGGATAGAACATCTAGATAGAAGATCAACAAGGAAACAGAAGACTTAAACAGTACTATAAACCAACTAGGCCCAACAGACATATATAGAACACTTCACCCAACAGCAGCAGAATACACATTCCTCTCTAGGGCACATGGGACAGTCTCCAGGATAGACCATACGTTAGGTCACAAAAGAAGTCTCAGTAAATGTAAGAATATTGAAATAATACAATGTATCTTCTCCAACCACAATGGAACAAAGCTAGAAATCAGAAACAGAGGGAGAACTGGAAAACTCACAAGAATGTAGGAAATTAAATAACATACTCAAACAACCAATGAGTCAAAGAAGAAATCACAAGGAAAATTAGCAAATATTCTGAGACAAATGACAATGAAAATACAACATACCAAACCTTACGGGATGCAGCAAAGGCAGGGCTAAGAGAGAAATTTATAGCTCTAAATGCTTACTTTAAAAAAGAAGAAAGATATCAAATCAGAGACCTAAACTCATACCTGAAGGAATTAGAAAAAGAAGAACAAACCCAATGTGAGCAGAAGGAAGGACAGCAGAAAGATTAGAGTAGAGAGAAACAAAATAGGGAATAAAAAACAATAGAGAATCAACAAAACCAAAAATTCGTTCTTTGAAAAGGTCAATGAAATCAACAACCTTTAGCTAGACTGACAAAGAGAAAAGGAGAGAGGATGTAAGTAACTAAAATCAGAAATGAAACGGAGGCCACTACTACTGACCCCACAGAAATAAAAAGGAGTATAAGAAGATACTACGGAAGAGGAAGTACAGATGGCAGACTGGTGAGCTGTATGTTTTAGTTACTCCTCCAGGAAAGTAGGTAAAAAGCCAGGAACTGCGTGGACTGGACACCACAGAGCAATCTGTCTTTGGGCATACTTCATACAACACTCATGAAAACGTGGAACTGCTGAGATCAGCGAAATCTGTAAGTTTTTGCGGCCAGGGGACCCGCTCCCCTCCCTGCCAGGCTCAGTCCCGGGGGAGGAGGGGCTGTCAGCTCCGGGAAGGAGAAGGGAGAATTGCAATGGCTGCTCTTATCGGAAACTCATTCTACTGATTCAAACTCCAACCATAGATAGACTGAGACCAGACACCAGAGACTCTGAGAGCAGCCAGCCCAGCAGAGAGGAGACAGACATAGAAAAAAAAAACAACACGAAAAACTCCAAAATAAAAGCAGAGGATTTTTCGAGTTCTGGTGAACACAGAAAGGGGAAGGGCGGAGATCAGGCCTTGAGGCGCATATGCAAATCCCGAAGCAAAGCTGATCTCTCTGCCCTGGGCACCTTTCCTTAATGGCCCTGGTTGCTTTGTCTATTAGCATTTCAATAACCCATTAGATCTCTGAGGAGGGCCGTTTTTTTTTTTTTGTTTTTTTTTTTTAAATCCTTTTTGCTTTTTCTAAAACAATTACTCTAAGAAGCTCAATACAGAAAGCTTCAAAGAATTGAAATTTGGGCACGTCAAGTCAAGAGCAGAACTAAGAGAGCTCTGAGACAAAAGGCAATATTCCAGTGGCTGAGAAAATTCACTAAACAACACAACTTCCCAAGAAAAGGGGGGTGTCCGCTCACAGCCACCATCCTGGTGGACAGGAAACACTCCTGCCCATCGCCAGCCCCATAGCCCAGAGCTGCCCCAGACAACCCAGTGTGACGGAAGTGCTTCAAATAACAGGCACACACCACAAAACTGGGCGTGGACATTAGCCTTCCCTGCAACCTCAGCTGAATGTCCCAGAGCTGGGAAGGGGGAGCAGTGTGAATTAACAGAGCCCCATTCAGCCATCATTTGAGCAGACTGGGAGCCTCCCAACACAGCCCAGCAGCCCAGAACTGCCCTGGGGAGACGGCACTCACCTGTGACATAGCACAGTCATCCCTCAACAGAGGACCCGGGGTGCACAGCCTGGAAGAGGGGCCCACTTGCAAGTCTCAGGAGCCATACGCCAATACCAAAGACTTGTGGGTCAGTGGCAGAGACAAACTGTGGCAGGACTGAACTGAAGGATTAGACTATTGCAGCAGCTCTAAAACTCTAGGATCATCAGGGAGATTTGATTGTTAGGGCCACCCCTCCTCCCCGACTGCCCAGAAACACGCCCCACATACAGGGCAGGCAACACCAACTACACACGCAAGCTTGGGACACCAATTGGGCCCCACAAGACTCACTCCCCCACTCACCAAAAAGGCTAAGCAGGGGAGATCTGGCTTGTGGAGAACAGGTGGCTCGTGGACGCCACCTGCTGGTTAGTTAGAGAAAGTGTACTCCACGAAGCTGTAGATCTGATAAATTAGAGATAAGGACTTCAACTGGTCTACAAACCCTAAAAGAACCCTATCAAGTTCAGCAAATGCCACGAGGCCAAAAACAACAGAAAATTATAAAGCATATGAAAAAACCAGACGATATGGATAACCCAAGCCCAAGCACCCAAATCAAAAGACCAGAAGAGACACACCACCTAGAGCAGCTACTCAAAGAACTAAAGATGAACAATGAGACCCTAGTACGGGATATGAAGGAAATCAAGAAGACCCTAGAAGAGCATAAAGAAGACATTGCAAGACTAAATAAAAAAATGGATGATCTTATGGAAATTAAAGAAACTGTTGACCAAATTAAAAAGATTCTGGACACTCATAGTACAAGACTAGAGGAAGTTGAACAACGAATCAGTGACCTGGAAGATGACAGAATGGAAAATGAAAGCATAAAAGAAAGAATGGGGAAAAAAATTGAAAAACTCGAAATGGACCTCAGGGATATGATAGATAATATGAAACGTCCGAATATAAGACTCATTGGTGTCCCAGAAGGGGAAGAAAAGGGTAAAGGTCTAGGAAGAGTATTCAAAGAAATTGTTGGGGAAAACTTCCCAAATCTTCTAAACAACATAAATACACAAATCATAAATGCTCAGCGAACTCCAAATAGAATAAATCCAAAAAAACCCACTCCGAGACATATACTGATCACACTGTCAAACATAGAAGAGAAGGAGCAAGTTCTGAAAGCAGCAAGAGAAAAGCAATTCACCACATACAAAGGAAACAGCATAAGACTAAGTAGTGACTACTCAGCAGCCACCATGCAGGCAAGAAGGCAGTGGCACGATATATTTAAAATTCTGAGTGAGAGGAATTTCCAGCCAAGAATACTTTATCCAGCAAAGCTCTCCTTCAAATTTGAGGGAGAGCTTAAATTTTTCACAGACAAAGAAATGCTGAGAGAATTTGCTAACAAGAGACCTGCCCTACTGGAGATACTAAAGGGAGCCCTACAGACAGAGAAACAAAGACAGGACAGAGAGACCTGGAGAAAGGTTCAGTACTAAAGAGATTCGGTATGGGTACAATAAAGGATATTAATAGAGAGAGGGAAAAATATGGCAAACATAATCCAAAGGATAAGATGGCCGATTCAAGAAATGCCTTCACGGTTTTAACGTTGAATGTAAATGGATTAAACTCCCCAATTAAAAGATATAGATTCGCAGAATGGATCAAAAAAAATGAACCATCAATATGTTGCATACAAGAGACTCATTTTAGACACAGGGACACAAAGAAACTGAAAGTGAAAGGATGGAAAAAAATATTTCATGCAAGCTACAGCCAAAAGAAAGCAGGTGTAGCAATATTAATCTCAGATAAAATAGACTTCAAATGCAGGGATGTTTTGAGAGACAAAGAAGGCCACTACATACTAATAAAAGGGGCAATTCAGCAAGAAGAAATAACAATCGTAAATGTCTATGCACCCAATCAAGGTGCCACAAAATACATGAGAGAAACATTGGCAAAACTAAAGGAAGCAATTGATGTTTCCACAATAATTGTGGGAGACTTCAACACATCACTCTCTCCTATAGATAGATCAACCAGACAGAAGACCAATAAGGAAATTGAAAACCTAAACAATCTGATAAATGAATTAGATTTAACAGACATCTACAGGACATTACATCCCAAATCACCAGGATACACATACTTTTCTAGTGCTCACGGAACTTTCTCCAGAATAGATCATATGCTGGGACATAAAACAAGCCTCAATAAATTTAAAAAGATTGAAATTATTCAAAGCACATTCTCTGACCACAATGGAATACAATTAGAAGTCAATAACCATCAGAGACTTAGAAAATTCACAAATACCTGGAGGTTAAACAACACACTCCTAAACAATCAGTGGGTTAAAGAAGAAATAGCAAGAGAAATTGCTAAATATATAGAGACGAATGAAAATGAGAACACAACATACCAAAACCTATGGGATGCAGCAAAAGCAGTGCTAAGGGGGAAATTTATAGCACTAAACGCATATATTAAAAAGGAAGAAAGAGCCAAAATCAAAGAACTAATGGATCAACTGAAGAAGCTAGAAAATGAACAGCAAACCAATCCTAAACCAAGTAGAAGAAAAGAAATAACAAGGATTAAAGCAGAAATAAATGACATAGAGAACAAAAAAACAATAGAAAGGATAAATATCACCAAAAGTTGGTTCTTTGAGAAGATCAACAAGATTGACAAGCCCCTAGCTAGACTGACAAAATCAAAAAGAGAGAAGACCCATATATACAAAATAATGAATGAAAAAGGTAACATAACTGCAGATCCTGAAGAAATTAAAAAAATTATAAGAGGATATTATGAACAACTGTATGGCAACAAACTGGATAATGTAGAAGAAATGGACAATTTCCTGGAAACATATGAACAACCTAGACTGACCAGAGAAGAAATAGAAGACCTCAACCAACCCATCACAAGCAAAGAGATCCAATCAGTCATCAAAAATCTTCCCACAAATAAATGCCCAGGGCCAGATGGCTTCACAGGGGAATTCTACCAAACTTTCCAGAAAGAACTGACACCAATCTTACTCAAACTCTTTCAAAACATTGAAAAAAGTGGAACACTGCCTAACTCATTTTATGAAGCTAACATCAATCTAATACCAAAACCAGGCAAAGATGCTACAAAAAAGGAAAACTACCGGCCAATCTCCCTAATGAATATAGATGCAAAAATCCTCAACAAAATACTTGCAAATCGAATCCAAAGACACATTAAAAAAATCATACACCATGACCAAGTGGGGTTCATTCCAGGCATGCAAGGATGGTTCAACATAAGAAAAACAATCAATGTATTACAACACATTAAAAACTCGAAAGGGAAAAATCAATTGATCATCTCAATAGATGCTGAAAAAGCATTTGACAAAATCCAACATCCCTTTTTGATAAAAACACTTCAAAAGGTAGGAATTGAAGGAAACTTCCTCAACATGATAAAGAGCATATATGAAAAACCCACAGCCAGCATAGTACTCAATGGTGAGAGACTGAAAGCCTTCCTTCTAAGATCAGGAACAAGACAAGGATGCCCGCTGTCACCACTGTTATTCAACATTGTGCTGGAAGTGCTAGCCAGGGCAATCCGGCAAGACAAAGAAATAAAAGGCATCCAAATTGGAAAAGAAGAAGTAAAACTGTCATTGTTTGCAGATGATATGATCTTATATCTAGAAAACCCTGAGAAATCGACGATACACCTACTAGAGCTAATAAACAAATTTAGCAAAGTAGCAGGATACAAGATTAATGCACATAAGTCAGTAATGTTTCTATATGCTAGAAATGAACAAACTGAAGAGACACTCAAGAAAAAGATACCATTTTCAATAGCAACTAAAAAAATCAAGTACCTAGGAATCAACTTAACCAAAGATGTAAAAGACCTATACAAAGAAAACTACATAACTCTACTAAAAGAAATAGAAGGGGACCTTAAAAGATGGAAAAATATTCCATGTTCATGGATAGGAAGGCTAAATGTCATTAAGATGTCAATTCTACCCAAACTCATCTACAGATTCAATGCAATCCCAATCAAAATTCCAACAACCTACTTTGCAGACTTGGAAAAGCTAGTTATCAAATTTATTTGGAAAGGGAAGATGCCTTGAATTGCTAAAGACACTCTAAAAAAGAAAAACGAAGTGGGAGGACTTACACTCCCTGACTTTGAAGCTTATTATAAAGCCACAGTTGCCAAAACAGCATGGTACTGGCACAAAGATAGACATATAGATCAATGGAATCGAATTGAGAATTCAGAGATAGACCCTCAGATCTATGGCCGACTGATCTTTGATAAGGCCCCCAAAGTCACCGAACTGAGCCATAATGGTCTTTTCAACAAATGGGGCTGGGAGAGTTGGATATCCATATCCAAAAGAATGAAAGAGGACCCCTACCTCACCCCCTACACAAAAATTAACTCAAAATGGACCAAAGATCTCAATATAAAAGAAAGTACCATAAAACTCCTAGAAGATAATGTAGGAAAACATCTTCAAGACCTTGTATTAGGAGGCCACTTCCTAGACTTTACACCCAAAGCACAAGCAACAAAAGAGAAAATAGATAAATGGGAACTCCTCAAGCTTAGAAGTTTCTGCACCTCAAAGGAATTTCTCAAAAAGGTAAAGAGGCAGCCAACTCAATGGGAAAAAATTTTTGGAAACCATGTATCTGACAAAAGACTGATATCTTGCATATACAAAGAAATCCTACAACTCAATGACAATAGTACAGACAGCCCAATTATAAAATGGGCAAAAGATATGAAAAGACAGTTCTCTGAAGAGGAAATACAAATGGCCAAGAAACACATGAAAAAATGTTCAGCTTCACTAGCTATTAGAGAGATGCAAATTAAGACCACAATGAGATACCATCTAACACCGGTTAGAATGGCTGCCATTAAACAAACAGGAAACTACAAATGCTGGAGGGGATGTGGAGAAATTGGAACTCTTATTCATTGTTGGTGGGACTGTATAATGGTTCAGCCACTCTGGAAGTCAGTCTGGCAGTTCCTTAGAAAACTAGATATAGAGCTACCATTCGATCCAGCGATTGCACTTCTCGGTATATACCCGGAAGATCGGAAAGCAGTGACACGAACAGATACCTGCACGCCAATGTTCATAGCAGCATTATTCACAATTGCCAAGAGATGGAAACAACCCAAATGTCCTTCAACAGATGAGTGGATAAATAAAATGTGGTATATACACACGATGGAATACTACGCGGCAGTAAGAAGGAACGATCTGGTGAAACATATGACAACATGGATGAACCTTGAAGACATAATGCTGAGCGAAATAAGCCAGGCACAAAAAGAGAAATATTATATGCTACCACTAATGTGAACTTTGAAAAATGTAAAACAAATGGTTTATAATGTAGAATGTAGGGGAACTAGCAGTAGAGAGCAATTAAGGAAGGGGGAACAATAATCCAAGAAGAACAGATAAGCTATTTAACGTTCTGGGGATGCCCAGAAATGACTATGGTCTGTTAATTTCTGATGGATGTAGTAGGAACAAGTTCACTGAAATGTTGCTATATTATGTAACTTTCTTGGGGTAAAGTAGGAACATGTTGGAAGTTAAGCAGTTATCTTAGGTTAGTTGTCTTTTTCTTACTCCCTTGTTATGGTCTCTTTGAAATGTTCTTTTATTGTATGTTTGTTTTCTTTTTAACTTTTTTTTTCATACAGTTGATTTAAAAAAGAAGGGAAAGTTAAAAAAAAAAAAAAAAAAGGAAAAAGACAAACAAGGAAAAAAAAAATAAAAAAAGATGTAGTGCCCTCTTGAGGAGCCTGTGGAGAATGCAGGGGTATTTGCCTACCCCACCTTCATGGTTGCTAACATGACCACAGACATAGGGGACTGGTGGTTTGATGGGTTGAGCCCTCTACCATAAGTTTTACCCTTGGGAAGACGGTTGCTGCAAAGGAGAGGCTAGGCCTCCCTGTATTTGTGCCTAAGAGTCTCCTCCTGAATGCCTCTTTGTTGCTCAGATGTGGCCCTCTCTCTCTGGCTAAGCCAACTTGAAAGGTGAAATCACTGCCCTCCCCCCTACGTGGGATCAGACACCCAGGGAAGTGAATCTCCCTGGCAACGTGGAATATGACTCCCGGGGAGGAATGTAGACCCGGCATCGTGGGATGGAGAACATCTTCTTGACCAAAAGGGGGATGGGAAAGGAAATGAAATAAGCTTCAGTGGCAGAGAGATTCCAAAACGAGCCGAGAGATCATTCTGGTGGGCACTCTTACGCACACTTTAGACAACCTTTTTTAGGTTCTAAAGAATTGGGGTAGCTGGTGGTGGATACCTGAAACTATTAAACTACAACCCAGAACCCATGAATCTCGAAGACAGTTGTATAAAAATGTAGCTTATGAGGGGTGACAGTGGGATTGGGAATGCCATAAGGACCAAACTCCACTTTGTCTAGTTTATGGATGGATGTGTAGAAAAGTAGGGGAAGCAAACAAACAGACAAAGGTACCCAGTGTTCTTTTTTACTTCAATTGCTCTTTTTCACTCTAATTATTATTCTTGTTATTTTTGTGTGTGTGCTAATGAAGGTGTCAGGGATTGATTTAGGTGATGAATGTACAACTATGTAATGGTACTGTAAACAATCGAAAGTACAATTTGTTTTGTATGACTGCGTGGTATGTGAATATATCTCAATAAAATGATGATTAAAAAAAAAAAAAAAAAAAAAAAAAAGAAGATACTACGAACAATTATATGCTAACAAATTAGTTAACCTGGATGATGGACAAATTCTCAGAAACACACAAACTACCTACACTGACTCAAGAAAAATAGAAGATCTCAACAGATCAATAAAAGTAAAGAGATTAAATCACTATCAGAAACCTCCCGACAACAACAAAAAGCCCAGGACCAGATGGCTTCACTGGTGAATTTTACCAAACATTTTAAGATGGATTAACACCAATCTTGCTCAAACTCTTCAAAAGTACTGAAGAGGGAACACTCCTTAACTCATTCTCTGAGGCCAATATCACCCCAATACCAAAGCCAGATAATGATATTTAAAAAAAAGAAAAGAAAATCACAGATCAATATCCTTCATGAATATAGATGAAAGAGCCTCAACAAAATACTAGCAAACTAAATCCAACTGTACATTAAAAGAATTACACACCATGATCGAGTGGGATTTACCGTAGGTATGCAAGGGTAGCTCAGCATGAGAAAACCAATTAATGTAATACACCACATTAATAGAATGAAGGAAAAAATAAAAATAAAACACATGATCTTTTCAAATGATGCAGAAAAGGCATTTGACAAAATCTAGCAACTTCTTGATAAAAAACACTTGGAAAACTAGAAATAGAGGGAAACTTCCACAACATGATAAGCAGCATATATGAAAAGCCCACCGCTAACATCCTACTTAATGGTGAAAGGCTGAAAGCTTTCCCTCTAAGATGAGGAGCAAGACAAGGATGCCCACCATCACTACCGTTATTCAACATCGTACTGGAAGTTCTAGCCAGAGCAATTAAGCAAGAAAAAGAAATAAAAGGCACCCAAATTGGAAAGGAAGAAGTAAAACATTCCCTATTTGCAGATGACATGATTCTGTATATAGAAAATCCTGAAAAGTCCACAACAGAGCTACTAGAGCTAATGAATGAATTCAGCAAAGTGGCACAGTACAAGATAACACACAAAAATCAGTGGTGTTTCTGTTCACTAGTAATGAACAATCTAAAAAGGAAACCAAGAAGAAAATTTCATTTATGATCGGAAATAAAATATATTTCCAGAAAAAAGAATCAAATAACTAGGAATAAATTTAACCAAGGATGTAAAGGACTGGTAGACGGAAAACTATGAAACATTGCTAACAGAAATCAAAGAAAACCTAAATAAATGGAAGGATATTCTGTGTTTCTGGATTGGAAGACTAAACATTGTTAAGGTGTCAATTCTACCCAAAGCAATTTATAGATGCAATGTACTCCAATCAAAACGCCAGCAGCCTTCTTTGCAGAAATGGAAAGGCCAATCATCAAATTGATATGGAAGGGCCCCCTACATGGGAGCTGACTCCCAGGAGTGTAAGTCTCCCTGGCAATGCAGGATATGACTCCCAGGGATGAATCTTCACCCGACATTGTGGGATTGAGAACATCTTCTTGACCAAAAGGGGGATGGGAAACGAAACAAAATAAAGTTTCAGTGGCTGAGAGATTCCAAATGAAGTTGAGAGGTCACTCTGGTGGGCATTCTTATGCACTATATAGGTAATCCCTTTTAGGTTTTAATGCATTGGAATAGCTAGAAGTAAACACTTGAAACTATCAAACTGCAACCCAGTAGCCTTGACTCTTGAAGACGACTATATAGCAATGTAGCTTACAGGGGGTGACAGTGTGATTGTGAAAGCCTTGTGGATCACACTCCCTTTATCCAGTGTATAAATGGTTGAAAAGAAAAATGGGGACTGTTCTAGTTTGCTAATGCTGCAGAATGCAAAACACCAGAGACGGATAGGCTTTTATAAAACGGGGGTTTATTTCACTATACAGTTACAGTCTTAAGGCCACAAAGCATCCAAGGTAACACCTCAGCAATCAGGTACCTTCACCGGAGGATGGCCAATGGCGTCCAGGAAACCTCTGCTAGCTAGGAAGGCAGCTGGCGTCCGCTCCAAAGCTCCCGCCTCAAAACGGCTTTCTCCCAGGATGTTCCTCTCTAGCAAGCTTGCTCCTCTTCAAAACATCACTCCCAGCTGCACTCCCTTTCCTCCCCCCCATTCAGCTCATTTATATGGCTCCACCAATCAAGGCCCACCCTCAATGGGCCGGGCCACACCTCCATGGGAACATCTCATCAGAATCATCTCCCACAGCTGGGTGGGGCACATTCCAAGCAAATCCAACCATCACCAAAACGCCTGTCCCACAAAACTACAAAGATAATGGCATTTGGGGGACACAATACATTCAAACCGGCACAGGGACAAAAAAAAGAACAAATGAAAAATAGGGTGGGATGGGGGGGATGATTTGGGTGTTCTTTTTTACTTTTATTTTTTATTCTTATTTTCACTTTTTCTGGCACAAGGAAAATGTTCAAAAAATAGATTGGGGTGATGAATGCACAACTATACGATGGTACTGTGAACAACTGATTGTACGCTTTGGATGATTATATGGTATGTGAATCTATCTCAATAAAATTGAATTAAAAAAAAAATTCATATGGAAGGGTAAGAGGCCCTAAATAGCCAAAACCATCTTGAAAAAGAAGAACAAAGTTGGAGGACTCCCACACTTACCAATTTGAAAACTTTATTACAAAGCTATATAGTAATCACTACAGTGTGGTACCAGCACAAGGACCAATGGAATTAAATTGAGAGTTCAGAAATAAACCCTCATATTTATGGCCAACTGATTTTTGACAAGGGTCCTCAGTCCACTCAAGGGTGAAAGAATAGTCTCTTCAACAAATGCTGCTGAGAAAACTGGATAGCCATATGAAAAAGAATGAAAGTGGACCCCTACTTCACACCGCATTCAAAAATTAACTCAAAATGGATCAAAAACCTAAACAGAAGAACCAAAACTATACACTCCTAGAAGAAATCATAGAGAAACATCTTTGGGACCTTGTGTTAGGCAATAGTTTCTTAGACTATACACTGAAAGCATTAGCAACAAAAGAAAAAATAGATAAATGGGACTTCATCAAAATTAAAAACTTTTGTACATCAAAGGATTTTATCAAAAAAGTAAAAAGACAGCCTACAGAATGGGAGAAAATATATGGAAACCATGTATCTAATAAAGGTTTACTATCCAGAATATATAAAGAATGCCTACAGCTCTACAACAAAAAGACAAACACCCCAATTTAAAATGGGCATAGGACTTGAATAGACACTTCTCCAAAGAAGATACACAAATGGCCAATAAGCACCTGAAAATATGCTCAATATCATCAGCCATTAGGGAAATGCAAATCAAAACCAAAATGAGATAGCATTTCATACCCAAAAGAATGGCTACTATTAAAAAAACAGATAATAACAAGTGTTAGTGGGGATATGGAGAAATAGAACCCTTATACATTGGTGCTGAGAATATAAAACGGTGAAGACACCGTGGAAAACAGTTTGGCAGTTCCTCAGAAAGTGAAGTATAGAAATACCATATGGCCTGGCAACCCTACTTCCAGTTATATATTGAGAATTGTAGAACAGGAACTCAAGCAAATTATTTGAACACCGATGGTCATGGCCGCATATCCACAACTGCCAAAAGGTAGACGCAACTTGATAACAGATGACAAACAAAATGTGGTATATACATGCTGTGGAATATTATTTGGCCATAAAAAGGAAAGAGATTCTGATGCATGGGACTACATGGATGAACCTTGAAGACATCACGGTGAGTGAAATAGACCAGACCCAAAAGAATAGATATTGTATGATCTCACTAACATGAAATAATTAGAATAAGCAAAATCATAAATTTAGAAACTAGAATTCAGGTTACCAGGCATTGGGTTG
This sequence comes from Choloepus didactylus, assembly GCF_015220235.1. Taxonomy (NCBI): domain Eukaryota; kingdom Metazoa; phylum Chordata; class Mammalia; order Pilosa; family Megalonychidae; genus Choloepus; species Choloepus didactylus. Next base: position 69,849,664 of record NC_051324.1, on the reverse strand, counting down.
TGGCGAGAAACGGGAAGTTAATGCTTAATTTATACAGAGTTTCTCTTTGGTCTGATGGAAAAGTTTAATAACGGATGGTGGTGATGGTGGCACAACATTGTGAACGTAATTAACACCACTGAATTGTATAATTAAAAGTTGAGAAAATGGAAAATTTTAGGTTGCATATATTTTACAAGAAAAATTTTAAAAACCAACCATAGAATTGTACAACACCAAGAGTGACCCCAAATGTAAACTTTAATGGACTACAGTTAATAGGATAGTTATAATAATATTGTTTCATCAATTGTAACAAAGGTACCATTCTAATGCAAATAGTTAATAATAAGGAAAACAGTGGGTGTGGGGGGGTTATATGGGAACTCTGTACTTCATGATTTTTCTTGTAAACCTAATATTCTATTTTTAAAAAATAAAGAAAAAACAAGGTACCAAAGGCACTCAATGTGTAGTAAGCTATCTTTTTTTTAAAAAAAGAGAAAAGTGTATTATATGAATATGCTTGCATATGCAAAAATAAACAAATGAAAACACCCTCTAGATACTGTGAACTGATTGTACACTTTGAATGATTGTACGTTATGTGATTCTATCTCAAAAAAATTGCATTAAAAAAAAAACACCCTCTAGAAAGACACATTGAAAACTGACAATTACCTTTATGAGTGGAGAGTGGCTGGGGACTTTCGTACCTTTTGATTTCTTGCCCTGTGATTTTCCAACCATGTGAATGTATCAATGTATCCCGAAAAAAGTCAGCAAATTTCTGAATCTGATTTTGCCATAGACTCTGCCTTATGCTGCTCTGCAATATTCCAACCCTTGGGCTCCATGTCAACTTTTTGAATGTTTATGCTCTTTGAATACAACTTTGAGTCCCTGTCCAGTATTTACTTTTTCCGAGTACTTTCCAATATTTTTCCCTTCACCTCCCTAGTCAGGAAGACATATTATGAATCTTTTTTTTCCAAGAGGACCCTGAAATGAAGATAACTGGATTCATATAATTATGCTAAAACTCCTGGTTTCCCTGATGCCCGTGTAAACCCTTGCAGGTTCTCCTTCCCTTGAGAGCCCCACCACCTTCCCCTTGGGCCTTTGGCACTAGCAAAACCCAAAGCTGTCAGTGTTAGACTTGCCCAGCCTGATGTGGGGATCCCAGCCAGGTGCCAGATGACAGACCACGGTTGCTATCTCAGCAATTGCAAGCAGAGCTTATTATTCTACAAACCCCTGATCACCAAACCACATATTCTGGCTGGCCAGTCCATTTGGAAGTAAAACATTCCTCTCTCAGCCCTGGCTACCCTGGAGTTCCCCTGTGCTGCTGTAAACAAATCCAGGCCTGCTGGGAAACAAGGGCTTAAATATACATATATATGGAAGGAGTCTATCTTTCGGGTAAAGAGAAATACTAGCATGAAAACAATACTGACACAATAACAAGATAAAAAATATTTACGCACATACCAGTGGAGACATGGCACCTGGCACGTGGCATTTTCTCACTTGAACTTCGGGCATGGACTTAGAGGCTCTGTGCTTTCCAACTTGGGCTGCTATTGTAAAAGCTCATACTTAACACATCGGGTTGGGTTAAATAAAGCCTTCGCTGTAGGTAATATTTAAATGAGTAAATTACCTCCCTCTCCCCATAGAAACTGTTTCCGAAGCCCAGTGTTAGGGAATGAGCAGTGGGAAGGAACTGACGGACTGCGACCTTCATTTCCCGTGAGTTCTGCAGGAGTTAAGCTTTCCAAAAGGCTGATTCTCAACACTTGGAACTGGCACTCCCTAGCAACTTCTCAAAATAGAAATGTGAAGCGCTTTCTGTTTTATTCCAGTTCACTGCCCAGGCCTGCCTTTCCCAGTCCAATCTTCCGACACTGGTTTACCACCAGCACCGGGTGGGGTGGGGTGGGTGGTGGTGAGAGTTCAAGGACAGTCATCTCAATTATTTGGGGGCTGATTCTCAAGGGAATGATATGTACTTCACCTCCTTGGTCCATGAACTACTCGGTAACACCCCCCAGTTTCCTGACAAAAAGAACCAGTGAACCAAGAAGCTAAAGCCACCACAGCAGCTAAAACAGTCTTGCAAAATACTTGGGGACTTGACTTGAACACGCTATCCTGTTTCAAGGTTAATGATAGTCTACTTTCTGAAGTGTTCTGGTCTTTACAGTGGTTTTCAAACTTTTTTATGCCATGGGTTCCTTTAATATGGCTCTAGATAATAAACTTTACCTGCTGCCATTATTTAAAACAAAAAACAAAAAACAAAACTACTTCCATGGGACACTAACATGCTAACGTTGGCTCTTCTCTTGCCATGATGACCATAAAGAGATACCATAGTGGTATTTTTTTCTTTCTTCGGTGGTTCTCAATCTTTTTTCCTACCTCTGTAACCAAGAAGTTAGGACTTAAGGATCGATTATTATTACTGAATCATTATATAGATATTCCTTTTTACTTTCTGGTATATTAGAGTAGACAGAGGGAAATACCTGAAACCTGAACTGTAATTCAGCTGCCTCGATCTCTGATAAATGATTGTATAGCCTTTATCTTGTGCCCTTGTGATTGTAAAAACCTTGTGACTAACCTTCACTTGTACCTATTTATCCAGTTTTTCAACTTAGAGTCTCATGACCACTGAAGACAGCCCCTAATGTTTATTAATGAAGGGTCTTGGGTCAGCCCAGAACTAACCCACCCCAAGTCCAAAGTTATCTTGATAACCGAAGCCAGATCTAACCAAAATGGGCCCACCTGTTATGTGCAGTAGCTTAGACTTTAACCTACAAGTCACCTATACCTCACTATAATACTAAAAATCATGCCCATCTTCATATCAAGGCCACCATTTTCTTACATACATTCTGTGCCTAAGCATATAATCAATCTGTACATGCTCAATAATTAAATCACTTCTAATTACATCATCTGGGGCCACTGTACTCATTATCCTAAAACCTGCCCATCTTTTTTTTTTTTTAGATGTATGCAGATTTGTTTTTTTTAATTAAATTCAGTTTTATTGAAATACATTCACACACCATACAATCGTCCATGATATACAATCCACTGTCCACAGTATGATAATATAGTTATGCATTCATCACCGCAATCTATCTCTGAACATTTTCCTTAAATCAGAAAGAACCAGAACAAGAATAAAAAATAAAAGTGAAAAAAGAACACCCAAATCATCCCCCCATCCCACCCCATTTGTCCTTTAGTTTTTATCCCCATTCCTCCACTCATCCATACATTAGATAAAGGGGGTGTGATCCACAAGGTCTTCACAATCACACTGTCACCCCTTGTAATCTACATTATTATATAATTGTCTTCAGAAGTCCAGACTGTTGGGTTGGAATTTGGTAGTTTCAGGTATTTATATGTAGCTATTCCAATACATTAAAGCCTAAGAGGTGTTATCTATATAGTGCATAAGAATGTCCACCAGAGTGACCTCTCGACTCCATTTGGAATCTCTCAGCCACTGAAACTATTTCGTCTCATTTTGCATCCCCCTTTTGGTCAAGAAGATACTCTCAGTCCCACGATGCCGGGTCCACATTCATCCCCGGGAGTCATACTCTGCGTTGCCAGGGAGATTTACACCCCTGGGAGTCGGATTCCACGTAGGGGGGAGGGCAGCGAGTTCACCTGTTGAGATCTGCCCATCTTTTGATACTACAAAACTATCAAAATTATTGCAATTTGGAGAGACAGATTTTGGACCGATAGGCCAACTGTTCTCCTGCTTTGCACCTAGCAATAAAACTCTTTCTCTCTTTGAAACCCCAGTGTCTCAGGAATTGGTCATTTGAGTGCATCAGGCAAAAGAAGCCACTGCCCTGGTCTGGTAATACCCCTATCCTGTTCTTACATACAACACGTTCCTAGTAACAACAACTCTAATTACACTACAATGATTCCCTAAAACGGAGAAATGCTCCTGACCCCTGCCCTCTCAACTAAGAATCACTGTAATATTGTATACCCCCCAAAATATAGACGGACCATAATAATTACCAACACAAGAAACCAGCCAGTGGTTACTTAAAATTAATGAATGCAAAAATGTATCCAGACCCTCATAAGTGCTAGATACCATTCCAGCCATCCTAAATATATCATCTCAGTCAGTGCTCACAACCATTCTGCAAGAGGCTCTGAGAAGTTTGGAAATCGATTCCTCCAGATCAGGCCTACAAGACAAATGGTTTTCGTGGATAAAGAACTCAAGAATCTGGATTTTAGGATTCTAGTCCTGGCTCTGTTCCCAGATGACCCTGGCCCTGCCCTGGGCCTCTCCAAATACTTAGCCTCCACATCTGTAAAATGAAAACGTTAAAACTCCCCCCCCCTCCCGCTTCCATCTTCTAAGACCACCCAGGGAATAACTGAGGTATGTCACCCACGCTGAGTGTCTTGGATAGAGCGTGAGAAAACTATCATCCCTTCCAATGCCCAAAATCACCTACCAGAGCAAAAGAGATTCAGTACAGAGCGCTTTCCCTTTTTTCCCCCAAGAGCAGCAGGACAACTGGGAAGAGAAGGTGGGATGTAGCAGCACGTGACCAAATCAATGAACGCGCCAAAGTGCTGCGGGTGGTTACACGCCAGGGAAAGAACCGTAGGGTTTCCCCCGCATCTCGCACAGGGCACCGTGGCACGCATGGAGCTGAGAACCAGACGTCAGAGGAATGAGGACACAGCACAGAAATCAGGTTATAGGATGAGAAGTATTATGTTCCCAAGGTTGCTTCTGAGGAATCTTGAAGAAACTGTAAAGATGGGGGGTAGGGGGAGCATGCTCCAAAACGCAGCATCGCTGGCGGGCTGGGGCGCCCCTGCCAGCCCCTGCCGAAAGCGCGCGAAGGAGAGGCAACCGTCTGAATTTGGGCGGGGGCCGGGGACTCCCAGACGCCTATAAATACACATGACCTCAGCGCTGGGAACCCTCCGCGCCAGGGCCCAGCCACCGCAAACCTGGGACCGAGGCAGGGAGTCTTTGTTGGTGCGAGGCTTTGATTTCTGACGAGAGACCCCAAGGAGCCAAGCGAGGGGCGAGGGCAGGAGTCTGGGGACCTGGGGGAAGGAGGTAGCCCAGAGCCGGAGGCAAGAGCCAGTGCCCCGACTACCCCCTGAAGGGATCCCCTGAGGCCACTCGCTGGGTGCAGACCCCAGACTCCTCACGCGCGGGCCACGAATCCAGAGGACGCGGAAGGCCGAACCCCACGCCCCTTGCTCCCCACTTTCGGGCAACGGGCCTTTCCGTACTTACCGGGGCCCCTAGGGCCTGTCTTCGTCGCCCGCGTCCTCACCCCTCCCTGCCCCCTCCTCACTTCGCGTCCCCTCCTCCAGGGGCCGCAGCCATGCCCATTACTGGCAACTCAAAGGGGCTTACCTCCCCGCTCGGACCACGGAGACGCGAGGCAACGAGCTAAAGTTCCTGGCGCCGATTGGTCAGGATCCGAGACAGGCGGGGCTTTTTGGCTTCTTATTGGCTGCATGGCGTGTTAGGCTGTAGCTGCAACCACCTCTCTGGGAGCCTGGCGGAATTGGGTGCTAAGTGATGCCGGCGAGAGGCCTCGCAGTCACTGTCCTTCTCTAGGTGAAAAAATCAGGCACTTTCTGGACCAGAAGTTCTGACCAGAGGCGAGGTCACGGCTGTCGCCTTGGTTACTTTTCCTACCGACTTATCCTGAGGAGGACAGAGTCAAACCCCCACCACCACCACCACCCCTTATTTTTAAAAAATAAGCCCCTTGCAAGAACGCTCCTTCTCGCTTTCTTCTCAGTTTATGGCTGGGAATAAATGCCTAGAGACGCCTTGCTCAGAGAGTCGTTGGAGGGAGTTCCTCAGGGACTAATATTGTATCCAAACCAAAGCTGGAGAATCTAAGGCAACACTGCAATTCCCCCTCAGCTGGGCTGAAATCTAAAGGGGAAAAAACAAGTTAAAAAAAATTTTTTTTTTCTGGATAATTAGAGAAATCACCTGGGAGTTCCCTCTTGGGAAAACAAAGCAAGCCTGTGGCAGTATTTACCTCTGTTTTTCCAGAGAACTAAGTCTGAGACTTGGACAAAAAAAAAAAATCTGTTTATAAAATTGGAAGAGGCCTTGGTTGACTCTGGGAAGTAAGAGTCCTTTCTTCTCAGCTGGGCAGAAGGTGCCATTTTAGTTCCTAATCTTGTGCGTTTGCTTGAGCCATTTTAGTTATTGCCTAAAAAACTAATAGAATCATATCACTATCCTGCACACAAAAATCTTTTGAGGTTTATCTTTGCAAATAGACGAAGTTCAATTCTCTCAGCTTGCCATTCAGAGCCCTTCAGACCTGCATTTCCAGGCTTAACTCCCCACAGCCCAAACTACTCCCTGCAATTACATAGACTCACCACCATCCCTTAAAAGCTTCTGGGACTTCCCCACTTATACTCCTTTATGCAAGCATTTCCCTATGTTTTGAAGGTTGTTCCCTAGCAATAAAGCCAACATTCAAATACATGCCCATCCTAAAGGTCCACCGCAAATGCTACCTTCCCAAAAGCCTCCCCTTACTTTGTCATTGAATCTCTCTCTATATATACTGCCATCCCCCTTTCTTTGTGTCTCCATTGCCACTTTTACAAAAATATGCTTTGTACAGCACTGACATTTTTGTAAGACCTCAAGCTCCCTGAAGGCAGCTGGCTTAGCCTTGCAGTTCCTACAGCACCATGCTTGGTGCTTTGTACCCAATAAATGTTTGTTGACTTTAGCTGGTCCGTTGCTTATATCTCCTGCCTTTCTACTTCATCCCAGATTTACATGACTGCATTTGGATTAACAAATGTGTTACATGGGTCACCCTGCCCTGCCCCACCTTGTTCCTCAGTCCGCTTTGGCCTTCACTTGCCTCTCCACTCCATTGGTCTTCGTGAATATCACTAAACAAACTTGAACTGAAGGCCTACCAGTTTCAGGCGTTGTGCAAAATTCCTACACCCCTTGGCCGCTCATTCTGTTATTCCTCCAGCCGTACAACATTGCTGAAGAAAGCTACCAACACATGCAAAGGGGCCCACTCTAAATTCACAGTAGCTAACCTTCCTGCACCTCCGTGGTCCCTTCAGCCATGTCTTGTTGATTGTCCAGCAACCCCAGGCATCTTTCCTGAAGCCCCTCTGGTCACTCCCTACGAAGGTGGACTTAATGAGAAGATTGAGGCTTCCAGTGGAGATTTCTCATCTATTTCATCTACTGTTCTTTCCCTCTCAATATATCTCCGAGGAAGAGATACTCATCCTCCTTTTGAAACCTAAGTCCTCATCTGTGTTCTCAGTCCCATCCCTCAAGCCTTAAATGTTATTTTCCACCTCTAGGCCTTATCTTATGCTGTTCCCTGTGCCTGAATGCCCTTCTCACCCCCATTCCATCTAGCTCCTTATCCTCCTTTAAGATCAGGTTGGGTTGTCCCTGCTCTGTTTCCTCATAATTCCATGTAGATAGCGGTGTCACTTCGTTTACCATGTTGTTTTTCTATATTTGACAGGAAAATATTAATAATTCATAAATATTCACAGTCTCTTTCCCTTCTCTGCCTACTAAGGAGGATTCTGTCTGTCGCTGAACAGTATCAGGATGAGAGGTGAAAGGTAGGGTTGAGAAGTACTGAGCCTTGAGTGATTTGATTTACTTTGGATAGGACGGGGAGTTACCAGCAGAGGAGAGATGGGTTTTAAAAGACGGCAGGGAGAAAGGCCAAAGAAGAGCCAGGGTAGGCTGGGTGAGTGAAGAGCTGGGGGAAGTATGGTGGGAGAGAGAAAAAAGAAGCTTTAGAGCCCAAATACCTTAGGTGAACAGGTGAAATACCTTCCACCTCGTTATTCTGATGCTGCAATAGAGACAGAATCTTGCTGAGCAGGCAGAAGCAGGGAACAAGGAAGAAGAATAGGATTTTTAGAAGATTTCTTGTAAGCTTTCACGTAATTTCTCCTTTGGCATTTTTCTCCAGAGACTACAATAAGACTTGAAGTTGCATTGCAATTGTTTTTGGATGCCAATTAATGTTTCTTTGTATACAATTGTGTGTAGAGACTGGACCCATCATGACTGGGCTTTATATATTTCATAGAATGATCTATTTATATGTCATTTCTCCTCCACTAGGCTGTGACTCCTTGAATCCAAGGACTGTATTGTTCATCTTTCTGTCACTATTGATTAACAAAGTACTGGGTACACAGTAGGTGCTCAATTAATGTTTATCCCCTCTGTAGGATCTTTAGTTTATTCCTTTCCATTGTATCTTTCCCCCTGGCTATATAAACACAGTTCTCCTCTCTCCTTAAAGCAAAAGGAGAAAGAGGAAAAGGAGGAGGAAGGAGCAGGAGAAAGAGGAGAACTTCAGTGTTGAACCACCTGGTCTACGTGACACTCCTCTGCCACTCAGCTAATGAATCAGCCCTCTGGAATGTCATGTCTCTGTTGTACTAGCCAGGGTGGCAATCCTCAGTGACTTCACCTTGGCTGTTACAGTAAACAGAGAATTACTACTTTCTTCATTTCATGACATGTGGAATCTTTAAGAGATTAGCTGGAAAATTCTATGTCATCTAGTGATAAGATGCACGTTTCATATGTTGTTAAACCAGCTTGGAATCCACACTTTCAGAACTGACCGAAAGCTTGATAATGCAGTGGTCCACCTGCCAATCAATCAACAAATATTTACCAAGTTCCTTCTGTGTGGTGGGCATGGGGTTGGATGTTAGGGATACAGTGGTGAACAAAGCCGAGAGGACCCCTCCCCTCAATTAGCTAATATTCTAGTGGGGAAGACAAGACCTCAGACAAACAATTCTGTTATCGCTAGTGTGCAAAGTGCTGCAAACGAGCTTCTATAACGGGGTTCTGACCTGATGACCCAGTCTTGGGTGGCTGGTGAAAGCTTTCCTGAAGAAGTGATGTTGCTTAGGCTAAAATCTCAAAGAACAACTCCAAGTTAGGCAGGCAAAAAGAATGACCACACTCATCCCGGATGGAGGGAACAAAGTGTGCAAAGGTTGCGATGAAGGAGGCTCTGAGTTTGAGAAACTAACCAGATACCAACGTGGCTGGAGCAGCAAAGCAGCAAACAGCAGAGCAGTGAGGAGATGGCTGGAAAGGGACTCAGAGCAGCTCACCACGCTAAGGAATTTGAACTTTATTCTGAGGGCACTGAAAAGCTATTGGGAAAAACAAACAAAATTCATAAAATAAAAACAAAAAGAACAACAACAAAAAGGAAACAAGCAAACAAAGCTGTTGGAAGGTTTTACCAACCTGATTGGCATTTATAAAAATGCTCAGTCCGGCTGCTGAGTAGAGCTGTCTGTAGAGAAGGGAGAGCAGGTTCGAGAAGCTGAGAGAGGAGGCTTTGCCGAGCCCATCTGCTAAGGTGGTAGAAGCATGGGTGGTGAGAAATAGATGCATTTGAGACATATTTAGCAGGTAAAATAAGCAAATCTTAGTGATTATTTGGATTTGACATTTAGTGAAAGAGGGAGGGATGACACCGAGGTTTTTACAGCCTGGACCTCAGATAATCTCAATTATAATGACAGAAACATCCCCTTTTCATCTCCAGGGTACCTAGAAAAGGCTAATTTAGAGCAGAGTTCTGGACAAAGCATCACCCAGAAGACATTCTTGTTTATCTCTATGACTTCACTCCATCTAGATGAAGATACTAGAGGTGAGTCAGCAAATGTTATTCAGCAGGACTGACTCAGGTTTTTTTAACAGGAGTGACATGCTGAATCACACACGGGCGAGCCGAAACAAGCTTCCCCTGAGCATCCCCATCATGGAACCATCCTCCCAGCTTAATCATTTGTTTAAAGGCGACAAGAAGTGGTGACAGTTGAAGATTCCTGGACTGGAATACTTTTTAACTTGGCTGAGCGAAACGCCACATCAGAAGCAGGGTCCCCTGCCAGAAATAACAGTGTCAGGAACTGCACTCTGCGGATGGCAGACACATTATCTATTGTTGTGGCAGCAGATGTTTCAGACTCGTCAACAAGCCCTGCCTGGCTCTTCGAAAGAGGATAGTCCAAATGATCAAAGGACACCAGCAGACAGTTTACACAAGGAGAAACACAAAAATAAGCAATTATTTTTTGGGAAAAGTTCCAATCTCCCTGATTAGTAAAGGACATTCAATTAAAAAGAACACAGAGGTTTCATTTCCCACCTAGTCAGTTAGATAAAATAATAAAATTTAATAATGGTGAAGATGTAGTGAAACAGCTATATTTATATATTGCTTATTGAATGCACTGTAAATTGTTACAATTATTTTGCAGGGCAACCTGAGCAAAAGGTACAAAAAACCATGAAATGATTTTTGCCTTACTTATTTCTTCTTATGGTGTTCTAGTTTGCTAATGCTGCCGGAATGTGAAACACCAGAGATGGATTGGCTTTTATAAAAAGGATTTATTTGGTTACACGGTTACATTCTTAAGGCCTTAAAGTATCCAAGGTAACAACACATCAGCAATCCGGTACCTTCACTGGAGGATGGCCAATGGATTCTGGAAAACCTCTGTTAGCTGGGAAAGCACATGGCTGGTGTCTGCTCCAAAGTTCTGGTTTCAAAATGACTTTCTCCCAGGATGCTCCTCTCTAGGCTGCAGTTCCTCAAAAATGTCACTCTTAGTTGTTCTTGGGGTGTTTGTCCTCTCTTAGCTTCTCCGGAGCAAGAGTCTGCTTTCAACGGCTGTCTTCAAACTGTCCCTCATCTGCAGCTCCTCTCTCAGTTCCTGTGCTTTCTTCGAAGTGTCCCTCTTGGCTGTAGCAAGCTTGCTTCTTCTGTCTGAACTTATACAGTGCTCCAGTAATTTAATTCAGACCCACGCTGAATGGGCGGATCAACACTTCCATGGAAATTATCCAACCAAAGGTCTTGTCCACAGTTGACTGAATTACATCTCCATGGAAACACCCAAAGGATTCCAAAATCTAGTCAACACTAATATGTCTGCCCACACAAGAGTGCATCAAAGATAATGGCATTTTAGGAGACATAATACATCAAACTTGCACATATGTTAACACAACCTTAGGAAATAATTCTAAAGCAATGTGTGTGTGTGTGTGTGTCTGTGTGTGTGTGTACGTGTACAGCAATGAACAAGTAAATGGAAAATCTCTCCCCTCGTGAGGCTCACATTTTAGGTGGAGGTGGGTGGGGGTGGGGAGAGTTGCTTACAGACAATAAGCAATTAAGTAAAATAATTAGTATGTCAGATGTTGGTAAGTGGTGTACAAAAAAAAAATCAGTCAGAGGTAGAAGAGGAGGTGGACAGGTTGTGCCCAGAATGGGGGTGGTTTGAGGTAGGGTGCACAGGGAAGGCCTCACTGAGGAGGTATATTTGAGCAAACACCTGATTTAATGCATTTTGCACTTCCTGCTATCTAGATACAGCAGGTGTGTGTAGATTGAGTTATGTACCCACCCCAAGAAACACGTGTTCTTAATCTTAATCCACATTCCTATAGATGTGAACTCATTTCTAAACAGGACCCTTTGAAGATGTATAATCAGTTAAGCTGTGGACTCATTTGTGAATAGGCTCTTCTAATAGCCTAATTAGGTGTGGCCAAACTGAATGAAGGCGAGTCTTAATCCACATGGATGGAGGCCTTCTTTAGAGAGGGAATTAGGGCCCAGCCAGAGGAGGAAGGTGCCAGAAGTCAGAGGAAACCAGAAGAGTAGACTCAAGGAGAGTGACAAGAGGCAGCACTGCCAGCCAAGGAGCCCTCAGGATTGCCCGGCCAGCATTGGAACACTACAGACTTTGGGGAGAAACCATGGTCTTGCCCATGCCTTGATTTGAAATTCCAGCCTCCAAAACCACGAAAGAATAAATGCTGTCGTTTGAGCCAATCCATTGTATGGTACCTGTCGTAGTAGCCTGGAAAACTAAGACAGCAGAGCTCTGAGTGGTTATGTTCTGGACTTTGGGAATATAATACAGCCCTGACATGTGCATGCTCTGGACAACTTTACTACTCATCTGAGCTGTGTTAGAAATTATCTTGAACGATGCCTTTTTTTCAAATAGTTCTTTCTCTTCAAGGGTCTGATGGCCGATACCTTGAATCTGTGAGTAGAGTGAGGGGGTGGAGTGTGGGGTGGTAATAACCTTTTGTAGTTCAAACAGAGGCTTCAGAAGTGTCAGCTCATAAATGTATTTATTTATTCAAGTGATGACAAGGTCCAAGGCATGGCCACTGGAGACAGGGGCTGAAGCAACGTTGAAGGTAAGCCTCTTTAGCGTCTAAGAGGTCAAGAATCTTAGAGGCTAATCTATTGGATGGCTTATCCATATAGGGTCATGTAAGACAGGAAGTAGAGTATAAGTTGTGAGGTCACAGGTTACTGCCCGGTGGTATGAGCCTCAAAAAAAGAGAGTTTCATGAGGAAGGGAGCAGAATGATCTGGAAGTAGTCACAGAAGCAAGGAAAATGCTGGTGCTGTTACCCAACTCCAAGGTACTTGGGTGTGAGAGAAGTGTCCTCTCCTCTGAAGAGTTAGGGGGAAGTGGCCTCTCCATGAGAAAGCCAATCCTCAGGTTAAAAAAGGAGGTAGAAAAAGGGGGATGTGAAAGGAAATGAAATAAGCTTCAGTGGCAGAGAGATTCCAAAAGGAGCCGAGAGGTCACTCTGGTGGGCACTCTTACGCACACTTTAGACAACCCTTTTTAGGTTCTAAAGAATTGGGGTAGCTGGTGGTGGATACCTGAAACTATCAAACTACAACCCAGAACCCATGAATCTCGAAGACAATTGTATAAAAATGTAGCTTATGAGGGGTGACAGTGGGATTGGGAAAGCTGTAAGGACCACACTCCCCTTTGTCTAGTTTATGGATGGATGAGTAGAAAAATAGGGGAAGGAAACAAACAGACAAAGGTACCCAGTGTTCTTTTTTACTTTAATTGCTCTTTTTCACTTTAACTATTATTCTTGTTATTTTTGTGTGTGTGGTAATGAAGGTGTCAGGGATTGATTTAGGTGATGAATGTACAACTATGTAATGGTACTGTGAACAATCGAATGTACGATTTGTTTTGTATGACTGCATCTGTGAATATATCTCAATAAAATGAACAAAAAAAAAAGGAGGTAGAGAGAATGTCTTTTACAGATGTTGATGTTGTTGGAGACTTTCCTCACGAAGAAACAAAGACTTTGGAGAGCACAGGGTAAGGTTTGAAGGGAGATAGTAGTGGAGAAAAAGCCTCCAAGGAAATGGCCCAGAGGTTGCGAAAGAGGAGGTGATGATAAGGGCTTGCATGTGGGGTGGTGACTGAGGGCAGCTGGAACGTGAGGCCTGATGGAATTACCTGAGCTGTCAATTCATGAGTGGACAGTTCCTATGTTAAACTTCCGCGGTTGTGTCTCTGAGTCGTGAATTATATTTTTAAGAGAAGCTGCTCCTTCAATATCTGTAACAAGTCAACGTGCCATTCACTGAGATGGGTCTTCTCTTGGGCCCTTGGGTGCAGTCACAAGGTACCACCAAAGAGGCAATTCTGGAACTTGTTTGCCTCCTACTACCTGGGAGAGATGGCACAAAGTCACAAATGCAATGTGAGCATGGGTGGCCTCGCCACCATCTGCATTCCCTTTGCAAAACTTAAATCTCTGGGGACAGTGAATATCCATACAAAGACTTTGTTCATAACAGCCTCCAGTCAGAAGCAACTCAACCGTCCATCAACAGGAAAATGGATAAACAAATTGTGGTATATCCATACTAGGGAATACTACTCAGCAACAAAAAATAAATGCACCACTGATACATGCCACAACATGAATGAATCTCACAGACATTATGCTGAGAGAAAGAAACTAGTCATAAAGAATATAAGCCTGATAATTCCATTTATACAAACCACTAGACCAGGGATAAGAGGGGGCGAAGACTGCCTGCCAAGAAGCATTAGGAAATTTTTGGGGGGTGAAGGAAATGTTCTATATCTTAGTTAGTTAAAACCTACATAGGGTTTAAATATTTTCAAAACTCATCAAACTATACACTTAAAATATATGCATTTTAGTGTATTTAAGTTACACCCCACTAAAGGTGATTTGTTTATATACCTAAAAGAATACAAAGGGATTTAAGAGTCCTGGCTGGTGGTCCTGGTGGCTGTCGTCTGCTTTCCATAACCCCACACCTTCAACAATCTCCCTAACCCAGTGGTTCTCAACCGGGGCAATTTTGCTAATCAAGGGATATCTGGCAACGTCTAGAGACATTTTTGGTCACCTGGACTTGGGGAATGTTACTGGTATCTAGTGGGCGGAGGCCAGGGATGTTGCTAAACATCATGTAATACACTGGACAGTCCTCTTACAACAAAGAGTTATTATCTGTTCCAAAATGGTAATAATGCCAAGGTGGAGAAATCCTGCCTGGCTGTAAGTGAAACACCATTAGTGGATCATCTTGCTGATCTTTGGGATTCCCTGTGCCAGAGGCCTCAATTTTGTTTGCTTTTCAGAAGTAGTGAAAACAGCAGCCTTAGCATGTGCTAACAGACATCAAGGTCTTCAGTCTGCAGCAAAGCAGCCATGTTAAGCTTTTCGGGTGGAAGCCGTATTTCACTGCTTCTCAGTGGAAACTGAGACTAATCTACTTTGCCTGCTGTGGCTGGCTGGTTCGGTGCTTTGCATGGAGGGAGCACAGCAAAAACAATGCTAGAGGAGGCTGGGGCCATTTTCTGAGAAGCCATGCAAGTTATGAATTACCTGAAGGTCAAGGAGACCCTACCACCACCACCACCATCATTTTTAAAATAGAAAAATGAGACAATCAGATTTGGGAGGAAGAAAGATGAATTGTGGAAGATGAACTGGAAAGAGAACAATGGTTTCAGGAAGCAGCTGTGACGGTCCAGGGACAAGCTGATAAGGCAGCCCGCCAGCCCTTCTCCCTTGCCCCCACCCCAGCAACCTTCTCTAGCACTTTATTTCCCAAACACCAACTCCAGTCCCCTCTGCCTGGCATTTTGGACTCATTTTTGCACTGCTGATTATCATTTTGCATGTATCTATATATGTATCACTCCATTAACTTAATGCTAAGCCCTTTGAGAACATGGACAGAGCCTTACTACTTTAATATATGAAAATTTATTTTATGAGTCTTTTAATATATAACCTATTAGTGAATACACTAGATTACATTTTCTCAAATGGCAAATAAGGCAAAAGATAACATTTCTCTTTGATTCCTAAGGAGAACCTGAAAATTATCTGTCTTTTGGGGGATTCAGGTTCCTGTGACATCTGTGATACAGTCCATGAGGATCCCAACGGTGCTTAATAGTAAAGAACATTTTGCTAAGTTGTTCTATCATAGGTCCTTGCTCAAGATGTTCATCTTTTTCTTTTAATCTGGTTTTCAGCACTTGGTCATGTGTTTCTTCATTATCATGCACAGGATCTGGTCACGGGGTAGGTTTTGTGTGTTCATATGGAATAGCCACATACTCTCGTCCTGCTATTGGATGTCAAAGCAAGCTCCACTTTGCAATTATAGTCGTCTGGAAGAGAAGAGTACATAGATTTATGACAAACACAATATAAAGCTCCGTTTTAGATTGGAAATAAATTTTTCAAGTTAGTTATTTTCAATATCGCCCCATTTTACTGCCACTAGTGCACTGGTGAATCAAGATGCTTGTCCAGTGGTATAGAAAGAGATGTTTTGAAGAGAAACTGCTTTTGAAATCTGCTTCTTGGTACACATATTTCATGCATCCACAGATTGGCACTGTGAACCCGCCATCTTATCTCAATCTTACTATTTTTAAGCCCTCACTGGGTGAATGTTTATGTGGACATTTGTGACCTAACTGTGGCACCAAAAGTCCTCGTAGGAAGGAAACCGTCTTTGTTTAGGAAAATGCCTTGATAAATGTTTTATGGAAAGACAAGGCCCAAAAGGTCTAGGATTACAGGAGCCAAAGCAGTAAGAGAGTGAGTTCCATGCTCTGCATTAAAAATCATCATCATCATCATCATCATCGAAATGTTGGACTTGGAAGAGAAAGGGAAGAGCAGGGAGGAGAGGAAGGCTGAGTGATGTGGAAGAAATTTGAAGTCTGAGGTGTGGAAATGGCAGAGGACTTTTAGGGGAAAAAAAACCCGTGACATTGAATTTAGATTTTCTCATCTTTCTATGCTATAAATCTTTCCATCTCTTCCATAGAGATATCTGCATTGGGTGGCTTTTTGTTTAGTGAAAATTAAAGGGCAAGGGTATGTTTCACAAACTGTTGGGTCAGTGAGATCCCAGAGGATCCTGAGGTAAACCAGTTCAGCTGGGAATCGGAAGCAACCATGAGAACATAAGTTCCCCACAGAGAAGTCTGTGAAATGGATGGTGTTTGAGTTGATGTTGTCCACTCTAGAAGAGCCAAGGAAGGATGCTGCTGTATCTAAACTACGTTTGCCTGGCTGTCACAAGGGCATCCCCAGAAACAGGGTTGGTCTAACTTGTTGGGTGTGCTGAAGGGTGAGGCAGCTGGCTCTCCCCCAGTCCTGTGGAACCCTGGCTCATCTATAGAGGGACATCCAGGACAAGGAGCATTGAAAACAACAGTAGAACATCGGGCAGAGAGGGGCTCTTTGTCAGTGAATGTTCAGGCAGTGTGGGTAACAGACATGGTTCCTGGGACAGCTCTTCTCAGCCCACCTCACTCCTTCTTTGAAATACTGTCTTCTGCTGGCCCCTCGGCCACCACTCTGTCCTGGTTCTCTTCCCATCTCACCGGCTACTCCTTCCAGCCCCCCTTACTAGCTCCTCCTGTGATCAGTCCCTAGGTATCAGATCATATTGGGCAGGGCGTCCCATGGCCTCAAATGCCATACATATGCTGATGACTCCCAGCTGTAAATCAGCCTCGACTTCTCCCCCCGAATCCCAGATTCACTTATCTATTTGCTTACTTGACTTGGATATCTAATAAGCTTCTCAAACTTAAAAGATTCTAAATCAAACTCATGGTCTCTTCCCTGCAAACCTTCCTTCTTCCAGTCTTCCCCTTCGCTGGAAACGGCACCACTGAACGCCAAAACCTGAGTCATCTGTCATCTTTGAGTCCTTCCTTTTTCTCACTTTCTTTGCTCAATGATCAGCAAGTTCTGTGCACTCCAGCTGTGAATTACAACCCTAACCTGTCTACATCTCCCATTTCCGATTCTACCACTTCAGTCCAGGCCACCCGCAGTACTTGCTGCACCAATGAAATAGCTCCTAACTAGGTCCCTTCTTCTCCTGCTCCCTTACGTACCAGTCTCTACACAACAGCCAGAAGGATCTTTTCAAAATGTAAGTCAGATCACCTCACTCCCCTGCTTGAAGCCCTGTAATAGCTTCCAATCCTACTTAGACTAAAATCTCAACTCCTTACCATTGCATATCAGTTATCTATTGCTACATAACAAATTGCTCCAAACAGCTGTTATCTCTTGCCATATCTGTGGGTCAGGCATCTGGGAGGAGCTTATCTGGGTGATCCTGGCTCTGGGGCCTCCCAGGAGGTTGCGGTTGAGATGTCGTCCAGGACTGGGAGCATCTGAAGACCTGACCGTGTGGCTAGAAGATGGACGCACTTACAAGGTGTCCTTCACTCACATGTCTGGAATTTAATGCTGGTGATCGGCAGGAGGCATCAGTTCCTCATCACTGGGGCTCTCCACAGTGCTGCTTGAGTGGCCTCCTGCCATGGCTGCTGGCTTCCCCCACAGCAAATGATCCCAAGGAGAACGAGGTGGAGGCCTCAGTGTCTTTCATGACCTATCATTGGAGGTCACAATTCATCCTTTCCGCAATATCCTATTGTTACGCGGGTCAGGCCTTATTCACTATGAAAGGGCACCAGGCCACGTAGTGAACACCAGGTGTCGGGGTTCGTTGGGGCCCCCTTGGAGGCTGGCTACCACGCAGAGTCTACAAAGCCCTCCAGAATCTGGTCCAAGCTTGTTTCCTACCTCTCTCCCCCTTTCCTCATCACGTTCCAGCTACCCTGGCCTCCTTTCTTTTCTTCCCGCTTCAGGACCTTTGCACTAGCTAACCCGCAGCCAGAATGCCCTGGCCCTAGAGGTTCTCGCTATCTTCTCCTCATCAGAATGTTCCCTTCTCTAAGAGGACTTCCCTGATCCCCACCCTAACACACCCCCCCCCAGGAGTAATTCTTTTCAATTTACTGATCTCTACCTGTTCTGTTTTCTTGTTTATTTGTTCTTCGTCAATCTTCCCTCAACTTAAGCTTCAGAAGAACAGGAAATCTTGTGTGTTTTGGTCATGGCTGTTGTCCTGGCTCATATTCACCTAACTTTGATGAATGAGTTGGTGAAACGCTTTCTAAAGTCTGATGAAGTACACTACAAGACGATCCGCTTGCTTCATGCTTTTTAAGCATTGTTCTGACAGCTCCTTTTGTACCTCAAAACCAACTATGGGGTAGCCTGAAAGATACACTTGAGTAATCATAATAATATTGGTATTGGTTAACTCTTATATAGGACTTACTGTGTACTAGACACTGTTCTAAGTGCTTCACATACCAACTCACAATAACTCCATGAGGTTAGAACTATGATCATCCCCATTTCGGAGATGAGAAAACTGAAGCCCAGAGGGTCTAAATAACTTTCTGCTGGCTGTGTGGGTCACACAGCCAATAAGTGACAACACCGGATTCAAGCTAGGCAGTCTGGCTCCAGAGGTCAGGTTCTTTTTCTTTTTTTTAAACAGCTTTGAGACATAATTCACATACCATACAATTTGCCAATGGCTTTTAGTATATTCACAGTGTGCAGTCTTCACCACAACCAACTCAAGAACATTTTCATCATTCCAAAAAGAAAGCCCACACCCTTCAGCAGTCACTTCCCACTTTCCCCCAGTTCTACCCGTCCCACCCATCTCTCAGCCCCAGGTCACCAGTAATCTTTCTCTCTCTATGGATTTGGCTATTCTGAACATTTTATATAAATGGAATCCCATAATATGTGATCTTTTGTGTTTGGCTTCTTTCACTTGGCATGTTTTCAAGGTTCATCCATGTTGTAGAATGGATCGGAACTTCATTTCTTTTTATGGCTAAATAATATTCCATCGTATGGCTGGAACCCGTTTTGTTTATCCAGTCATCATTTGGTTTCTGGACTTTTGGGTTGTTTCCACTTTTTGAGTATTGTGAGTAACATTGCTATGAGCTATTTTTTGTATGGATGTATGTTTCATTTCTCTTGCGTAGACATCTAGGAGTCTAGGAGTGGAATTGCTGGGGCCTGTGGTTAGAGTCAGTGTTCTTAGCTGCTTGGCTATACTGCCTCCCATAGTAAATGAAGGCATCATCTTTTTTTTTTAATTTTTATTCTAGTAACACAGATACAATCTGAAATTTCCCCTTTAACCACATTCAAATGTATAATTCAGTGCTGAATTAATTATATTCCCAACATCATTTTGGTTTATAACCAGTCTTGAGATTTTTAGTTAGCATGATTAGCACCTGCCTGACCCAAGGATCTGATCACTTCCGGGGTGCTAACCCCCAGGAGATGAGGGGTTGCCCTGAGAAGCCTTGATAGATGACCCCTCCAGAGGAAAAGCTGTTGCCAGTCATTGATTCCTCATGTAAGGATGATCCCCAAAAGGTTGCTGCCTCTTCCTTTTTTAAGGGGAGTAATGGGTTGGTATCAAATCACCTGCATCTTTTTGTCCTTTCTGATCAAGTGTGGGTTTCCATGAGCTGGCTGGAGTCTGGAGGTACTATTAACATCAGTGAACATGATTTTCTTGCTCAAAAGGAATTGAAACCATTTTAGGGATCAAGTGCAACTGAGGTCTCATTTGTTCCTTTCCCACCCCTTCAGCTTAAGCTTATGCCACATTATCAGCCCCTCAGGTTTGGGGTAGGGGTCTGCATCCTGGCATCCACTTACAATTACGGGGCTTTCTCCCCAGGGAGCCTATCACATCTACCAGGACCAGGATGTGTAGATGAATGGATGTCAGCTATGGAAGGACCCAAGGACCTCCAATAAGGGGCAGGGAGGCTGCAGAGGGTGGCTGCTTTTGGGACTTGCCTGAGGGCAGCACCTGAGCCCTCTGCTTCAGGTTACTCAGCTTCCCTTGCCAGGCTGGTGGTGCCAGATGCTAAGCAGATGCTAAGCTGTGGCTATTCCTTCTTCATTGCCCCCTCTGGCTTCCTAGGTGGCTGGGCTCAGTGCGATCGGTGTCAGCTGATAAACACAGGGGCCCTTTCTGGAAAGCACTCCCTGGAGAGAATGGGAGAAGACAACTCTGCGGCTGAGCAATTTGTCTTGGGTGAAAAGGCCAACAAACAGAGGCTGCTACCTTGGTTTTGTTTTGATTTTATCATGGGGGTGTGGTTAGCATGTTATTCAGAACGAAATGAACTTTAGAACTCCCTGGATGTCTTTAGTGGACTGAAGTTCAGATCTATGTGCAGTTATGAGGCTAAGTCCTTGAATTCACACTCCCTCTCTCCTTTGGGCACTCACAGACTTTTTACCAATGATCTCCTTTATTCCTAGGACATCCTTGTGAAGTGGGTTGCAAATTTAGTAACATCAGGTCCATATTTTGGAAGGAGGAAAGGTGGAATGACCAGACTAAGTGGTTTTGCTAAGGATCACAAAATAAAGGGGCTGGGGTTGAATCCAAAAATAAACCCTAAGCTTGTCATTCATCACACCCGTTCTACAGCGGGAGAGATTGAGCTGCCTTTCCATTGCCATCTGAATTTGCGACGGGAAGGAGCACAAATCCCTGGGGATCCCAGCCGTTCCCAAGGCGCTATTCCAGATTCTAGACTAGAAGGGAAAATCCAAGCTTAACTTGAAGGTACGGTGTGCAACCTTGTTTTCTTTATCTTTGATAAGCATTCAAGCTAGGCCAGAGTTGCAGAAGGGCACCTTGGCCAGAGATGTCAAACCGTGGGCATAGATTTTAAAACTGAACAAAGTGATCAAGACCAAATTTATCTGACAGGCAAACAGAGAAGCAATACACAGCAGACTTTCTTATTCTGCGCATATACAGCGCATATTTTCAAGTTAAGAATGGTGCATAAGTGGCCGTCTAGAAAGAAAGATTATGTTCCTAAAAGATAAAAGTTTGAATTTCCTCTCTGATGTGTTCTCAACAGGGGTGGGGGAGAGGGGGATTGATATCACCCAGAAGGTGGGAGAATTGGTTCTTGGAAGACAAAATAATTTAAGTATTAAAATAGTCTGTAGCCCTCCAAGTTCAACTCTACCCAACAAAATCTCATTCCCTCATATTCAATTTCTCTCATTAAGAGAGTTTAAATTTAATTTAATTTCTCTCCTTGTTGAGGGGGGAGGGGCAATAATGAAACAATAGGTCACCAGTATCACTGTCACGCTACAAGAAGATTCAGCTTGCTCACAGAAAGCCACTGACAATGACAGTGTATCTTTTTCTCTGGTCTTTTCTAAAATTCTTAACTATTAGTCGGGATTTGGATTTTCAGGGTCGTATTGTTGGAATTACGGTAGTTTTGTGTAATCTGGGAGTTGGCATCTGTTGAGATTATTGGGGGAGAGGTGAGGGAAAGAGCAAAACATGTGGCTCAGGCCATCTCTGACCTGTGCTTCTCTGCCGTGTGGCTCACTCAGGTGGGTGCTTATGTTTGCATTTAATTAATTTCAAGAACTTCATGGATGCAAACTTTGAAAAGCAAGGTGGGAGAAATCTCCTCAATTTGGTTCTAGTGCCAACATTGAATTCCTGTGACACTCACTGTTTAAAATCAAGGACATATCCCAAAATACTTGACCCTGGGTGGAGCCTGATGCCCTGGAACTCGAGTGCTGCTTTCCAGGGCAGCCCACCGCACTCGGTAGTTTATCTGGGGCTGGGCAGAGACCGCAGTTGCTGGACACTGGGACAAGAGACGGACCAGGACGTTCATGTGATCAAATGAGACGATGCAGGTAAAGATGCTTTTGCACTGCAACGTTTACAAACATAAAGTATATTCTCATAAATCCACCCCCTAACAGTGTGAATAATCTACTCAAAGGAAGGCAGGTTTATTTTGGGATGCTGACCACATTCCCCCACTCGATTCTCACCGCAAAAAAGTTGTGATAATTGATGGCTGTTTATAAAAATTCTTTTCTATCTCTGGGTGACAGGGGTTTTGTGAGTGTGTGATATGTTATCAGCTGTTATTCCACCTGGCCTTCTCCAGCCTCGTCTCGGATTGCTGGCTGCTTGGTTATTTTTCATTGCAATCCTGTTCTTTCTTCTTGTGTCCATAGAAACTGCCAGTAATGCGGGGGCTTGTCCTTTTGGGAGGCCGCTAAGTTTCTCCCAGTGTTGCTCTGAGCCTGAGAGCTTTCCTCCTTAAACCAGAACTGGGGCTGGTGTGTCTATTGATGGTGTCTTCCAACTCAAACTAAAAGGATCCCCTGCCGTTTGAAAGCTGCTTTAAGATACATTCCACTGAGAGGGTCCCTGCCTGGGATTTGGTTTGGGGGATGGAGGCCCCATACGTTGATAAGCCAGCAAGTTAGTCATTCTGCAGAATGATCTGTTTCTCTAACACGTGCTGAAGACCTAAGACAATCGCTGGCTATCAGGCAAAGAATCCACATTAGATGTGCTTCATCATTTTTGTGCCTGTTAAACGTTTCGTTGACAAAGGGATTTGTGAGAAAGTTCCTAATTTGGTTGATGCAGTTTAATAATACTTTGGTGTTCCTAGAGTTTGCTGTGGGGGTTATGAGCTGTGGGGGTTATGAGCTGAGGCTGGGCAGACAGACCTGAGGTTGAATTCCAGATCTGGTACTTCCTGGCTATGGGACCTCTCACCAAGCCCAGTTTCCTCATCCAGTTTAGAAGGTTAATGATAGAACCTTCTCATTTGCTTGTTCAAGGAAATCATAAGCTGACGAATAGAAAATGCTGAGCATGTTAAGCATTCAATAAAAAGTTGGTGTGGTCTTGTTATCAGTGAAACAGGGAGCTCTGTAGGAAAGGGAAATAAACCTGATTTGGAGGAGAAGCAGCTAAATTAAATCCTGCATAGACTTTCACAAAACTCATGTTTTTTAAAAATGTATTTTGGGATAGGTAATGCACAAACATAGATAACGCAAAAGATACAAAGTGGTATGGAGTAAAAAACAGGTCCCCCTCCCCTCTGCCCCCCACTTTCCTAGTTGCTTTCCCCAGGGGCAACTAATATTACCAGTTTCCTGAGTACCTTCCAGAAATCCTCATTAATTTAAAAAAAACTCCTTCTGAGGAGCACCGTGATGGGAGCACGCATCTCAAATGCTTTGCTATGTATTAGGCAGAATGTTTTAATAGGAAAAACAGCTGCCCGTGCGGTCTTGTTGAACCCCAAGTTTAGGCAGTATTTTGACAGCATATTTTCGTTCTCAGCAACCTGAGCCAGGCTTGATGAAGTCTTTCTGGCTATAATAAGACACATGGGCTCAGAAAAGCAATATGATTTGGCAGCAGGATTCAGAGCTCCTAAAGGAGAGACCCTGTCTGCGAGCTGCCTGCTTCCTCTTTGATGGAGGATGGCCCCTCAGAGTGACACTAAGCTGCAGGATCTGAACTCGGGACTGTGGTCTCATTCCCAGCATTCCCCATTTGCCAAGCCCACATTTCCGACATTCCCCCAGGACTTAGGCCCCTGTTCTCTTCTTTTCTTGTGGGCAGAGATACTTGGGGTCACATAGCTTTGTCTTCAGCTGCTGGAGGGTACAGAGGACAGGTTAAGGGAGACAGTGACCAAGGGACCCCCTTTCCACATTCTCACCCTGGTCTGCTCTGTTTTGCAAAATGTACAGATCTTATATTTATCCAGGACCAACTTGGTAAATTTAAACATGCTCAAGCCCTAGATGCACCTGTCTGTTGGATAAACAGGGCTGTTTGTTGTCAGACCGTTGATAGGGGTAACCGTGGGTATATATAGAGCTGAGTTTACCCCTTGCCTCCAGTCTTCTCCTATTGAAAGAGATCCCGTGACCTCAACAACACATTCCAGTACTTAATCTGTCTTCTGTCAGAAAGTTCCCACTTGGATCTAACCTGAATCCACCAAGCTTGGAATTTGTCCAGTGGCCAATAAATAAGGAAAGTAGTGGTGATTATCATCCCTGTTCTTGCAGACATTCATTGAGTCTTTCTCTCCCATTCATTTGAGATGAAAGCCCATCCAAATTCTTTCTCATTCCATTTACTTTCAATGTCTACACATTCCCTTCTGGTCTTTGGGAAGATCTGGTATTTGTGTTGACCTCAGTTCATAATGCCCATAGAGATTTTTTTTTTCCTAAAGACCAAAGACACATGTTAATTTGGAAGAGGATGGAGATTTGATTTCTCGAGTAGAGCCAAAGCTTCATGGATGGAGTTAGTTGCTAGCCCCACAAAGGCTGCTGGCAAGACTTTGAAGAAGTTGCTTTATTTCTTTGGAGCTCAGAGCTGAGGAAGAGAGGGGGTATTAGTAAATCTCCTGGGGCTTTGTGATGGGGGAAAGTCTCATAAAACAGTTGGCTAGACACACACATACAAAAAAAGATGGAATTGGAAAAGCCAAAAGCATTAGAATTGATTTGCAAGCAATTCGATCCTATCTTTCAAATAAAATGAGCCTAAAGAGAGCAGGAGAATGTTCATTTGGACTTTCTCACAACGCTGTCCTGTTACTGCGGACGAGGACTCTGAGGCTTCATGAAGTGAAACGAGATAGATTATGCCAAGCGTCTAGCACAGGACCCAAAACACAGTAGGAACTCAGTACGAGTCGGCTGTCTTCCTAATTGCATTGCTGGCCATAAGAAAGGTTAAAGGCATAATCGAGTTACATTAATCTAGTTGCTGATTAAAACCTTTAGCTGTGTCGTATAAAACACAGCCAGTCAATGGCCTCTGTTAACACCAAAATTATCAGTTTTTATTAGGATCTTCTTCTGTGGTCAGACTGCTCAGAGGAGGGGTTGTATCCCGGACGGCCCTGGTTTAAGTTTTAAGGACATTGTGGGAGGGGTCTTGGGGTGGCACTGCATCCCTGCAACCAGTCATGATCCAGATTTCATCATCATCACCATCATCATCATCACCATCACCAGCATCATCATCAGAGTTTAACATTTCTTGAGAGATTACTTTGGGCAAGGATCTGAGTTAAACACACCATGTGCATTGTATCGTGTAGCCTCCTAAGCCAAAATGTTCAGACATTGAGGATCCTTGCCAAAGAGGAAGACACCAGAAACCTTGCCACAGAACTATCTAAATCTGAAAAACTTTGGAAAGTTAAGAGAGAATAAATTCCACAACTTTCTGCCCTTGGGCCATAAAATGAAAAGAACAGTCCAGCAGAGAGGCAAGATGTGTCTCACACAGGAAGGCAGAAAAAAATGCAGCCTTGGGGTTCAATAAATAAATGAGAAAATACCACTGTTCTTTAGTGACCACAAATTGAATCTTGGGGTTAGCAAAGATTTGGGGGTTAGGGAGGGTGAGAGGAGTAGGCAGTTTTGTTCCTTCGATTTGGGGGTTAGGGAGGGTGAGAGGAGTAGGCAGTTTTGTTCCTTCCTGCTTTCTGTTTGGGTTCCAGGGAAGTAGGAGTTTCCATTGCATAGGATGCAACTGGATATTTCCACCATGCTCCGTCGCTGGGACCTGGCAAAAAAACGTGTCCTGGCACTCCCATAAGCAGCGAGTCCCGACAGCAAGGTCGAATCCATTTTTGGAGCCCAAACGCCAGCATTCCTTTACTTAGTTCTGCAACTCCTTCTGAGGGCGCTCTTTCCTGTCTAGAGTGACATCTATTGGCAAGAAAAGGAACTGCCCCATTTTCCAGCCTATAGAATGCCCTAGAATGTTGGCTTCCTTGTCAGAGCAGAAGCCTCTTGATTCTTTCTCATTAATTACCCTGCGGTTGATGGTGACAAGTAGGGTTGACAACATGAGCAAGTTGAAGTTATTCTACTTACTAATTAAAACCGGAGTTATGCTTTCATGTAAAACACGAAACCACTGAATACATTTGGCTGTGCCCAACTTCTTGGCTTTGGCAGTGCTTGTTTTGAATTCTGTATGAGTCACTCGTCTTACATGGCTACGTCTTGCTTGGTTACAGGTTGGCAGAACTACGTTTCCTCTCTGGAGGGGACTTAAGACTTTATAGAAATAATGGTGATAATCTAAAATCTGTGTTGCAATTGTTGAGTGATTGGAAATACAGCCATGCTCAAGAGACAACAGCTAAAAGATACGTTTTTAATAGCTATGGGAATGGATCCAACCTGTGATGATTAAGACGAGGAAAGAGAAAATTGAGACATGATTGTCTCAAAGGTTATGATTAAGAAACATTTTACAGCACTTCTAATATGCCTTCTCTTATTGAGTTTCATTTTCATGACAATTCTGTTTTGTTTTGTTTTTTTTAAATACAGCGTTCCCATATACACCCCCATAATTAACACTTTGCATTAGTGTGGTACATTTGTTACAGTTGATGAAAGAATATTATTATAATTGTACTATTTACAATAGTCCATGGTTTACATTAGGGTTTCCTGTTTTTGTTGTCCAGTCTACAGGTTTTTAAATTTTTTTTATACTAGTAACTTATATCCAACCTAAAATTTCCCATTAACCACCTACAAATATGCAACTCAGTGCTGTTAATTACGTTCACAGTGTTGTGCTACCGTCACCACCACCCATCATCAAAACTTTTCCATCACCGCAAACAGAAACTGTACAATTTGAACATTAACTCGCCATACTGTTTTGAGATACATCATTATCCCCATTTTTCCAGATGAGGAAATCAAGTCACAAACAAGTGACATCACATGTCAGAGATCACACAGCCAGGTGTGTGAATGGCTAGCACGGGAAACATCTCTTCTACATTGAAGCCCGTCCTTATTTTGCAGTGTCTCTCGGGTCGGTCAAGCTGGAAACCTGGGAGTCATCTTTTATTTCTCTTTCCCACTTAGAATCCATCAGCAACAGGCAACTAGATATTTCCTCCACACCCCATCACTGCAGCCTGTGTTTGCTCCCTACTTAGGTCAAGTCTGCCCGTCTCTGCCGACACTCGGTCCATCTACAATCCACCATCCTAGTCCAAGCCAGTAGCACTTAAACAGTTGAAACAGTCTTCTGACTTTGCAGTTACCTAGTTATTTGTTTACTGACTTGTCCACCATTCCTCCCAGGGGACGGTAAGCTCCACGAAAGCAGGGACCATACCCTTTTAAATTCACCAATCCAGCCCCCAGTATCCTTTTTAATTCACCAGTGTACCCCCCAGTGCCTAGCGCAGTGCCTGGCCCATAATGCCTGCTTGATACGTGTTTATTGAATGAATGAGTGAAAAAAAGCATGCTCATTCTGCAATTCCACAGTCTATTAAAATACTGATGCCCAGACCCCAACTCCAGAGATTCTGATTTAATTGGTCTGGGATGGAGCCGGGTATCAATTATTTTTTTCATTATATCATTCTTTATTTTTTATTATATGTTTGCAGTATTTCACACAAAAAAGTAAGTAGGTGACCTTCCCCACCATTTTTATGCAATTTTATTGAGATATATTCACATACCATACAATCATCCAAAGTGTACAGTGGTTCACGGTATCATCATATAGTTGTGCATTCATCACCACAATCAATATTTGAACATTGTCATTACTCCAAAAAATTAAAATAAGAATAAAAATAAAAATAAAAGTAAAAAAGAATACCCAAAACATCCCATACCCCTCCTCCCCCCCATTATTCATTTAGTTTTTGTCCCCATTTTTTTACTCATCTGTCTATACACCGGACAAAAGGTTTGTGAACCATGAGGTTTTCATAATCACATAGTCACACCCTGTAAGCTACATAGTTATGCAATCATCTTCAAGAATCAAGGTTACTGGGTTGCAGTTCAACAGTTTCAGGTATTTCCTTCTAGCTATTCCAATACACTAAAAACCAAAAAGGGTTAGATATCTATACAGCGCATAAGGATGCCCTCCAGAGTGACCTCTTGACTCCAACTGAAATCTCTCAGCCACTGAAACTTTGCTCTGTTTCATTTCACTTCCCCCTTTTGGTCAAGAAGATTTTCTCAATCCCATGATGCTGGGTCCAGGCTTATCCCTGGGAGTCATGTTCCACATTGTCAGGGGAATTTACACCCCTGGGAGTCAGGTCCCACGTAGAGGGTAGGGCAGTGAGTTCACTTGCCGAGGAGTGGGCTTAGAGAGAGAGAGAGAGAGGGGCCACATTTGAGCAACAAAGAGGTTCTCTAGGGGAGACTCTTAGGCACCATTATAAGTAGGCTCAGCCTCTCCTTTGCAGCAACAGGCTTCACAAGGGCATGCCCCAAGATCGAGGGCTCATCCTACCAAACTGTCAGTCCTCAACGTTTGCGAGAACACCAGTAACAACCCAGGTGGGGAAGTCCAACATTTCTGCATTCTTCCCCAGTTTCCCAGGGGTCCCTGCAAGTATATCCTCATTCTCTGCCCAAATTACTTTGGATTGTATCTGAATTTCACGCTAACCTGTACAAACCTACCAGATCTCACTTCCTGTTCAAAGGTCCATGTAATTATCGTGTTTGAATCAACTGACTGTATAAGTTAAATTATTTACTGTGCTAGAGAAAATACAGATCCTTCACCAAATAAACATCTCTCCCCTTGGTCTCACACAAAAGTTGAAGTTTTTAAAACACAGTCAATTTTGTCCCTTACCCTTTAGACTGATTTGTCTTAGTCCTAACCAGATCTGCTTCATTCATATCTCTAATTGAGGTCTGAACTCTTTCAGTGAAGCTTTTTTTTTTTCCCTCACAGGCTTAGGAACAGTGGGGAAATTTCCACCC
The DNA here is from genome assembly GCF_015220235.1 of Choloepus didactylus. NCBI lineage: Eukaryota > Metazoa > Chordata > Mammalia > Pilosa > Megalonychidae > Choloepus > Choloepus didactylus. The sequence goes on along the minus strand of NC_051324.1, from coordinate 69,820,662 downwards.
TTTGGAAACATCACTCACATTTTAGCTCTTGGCCAAGATTGAATTGACTTCATCTCCTTGATGAATAGAACTTGTCCTAATGAAAGAGAGATGTGAAAACTAAAGCAGAAGGAATGGAGAAGGGCCTGTCTTCTCTGAACGTAACCCTGGCATTGCTACAGAGAGCTGATGGGACCAGAGTCCATTTTCTTATCTGGGCCTTTATTTTTTTATTTATTTACACTGTGGCACTGAACAGTGTCGACATCCAGACCCTGACCACACCAACATATTTTATTGACATTTCTTAACTGCAGGCAGCACAAGATTCCAGTTCTCATCTCCCCCACTCCCCTCCAACCCCCCACCCCCACAGCAATTCACTTTCAGATTCCTGTAAGCCAGGACACATGGGGAAGATCCCAGAATCCCCAGGACTCAGTAATTCAGTGAGCATTGTCTCTCAAAGTGTGGTCCAAAGAGGAACAGCCTGAGAATTACTTGCAACTGCTTATTTAAAATGTGCATTTCTGGACCCGACCCCAGCCCTAAGGAATCAAATATTTCAGGGATCCTAGAACTTGCCTTGTAAGCAGGTCCCCAGATGATTCTCTTGTGTATTAAAATTTGAGAGCTGCTGCATTAGAGAAAAATTGCTGACCCCTTTTTTCCATTTACAAAACTTGCTGTTGTTCTAGAGGGGCTTCAGTCTGGCTCTACCTATAGGAATGTTAGCTGTTCTTCAAGACAACTTTTCAGTCCTCTTCATCTCCTCTCTCTCTCCCTTGCTTTTCCATTTAGCTTTCTTTAATGCTCCTTCTATCCTCATATCATGCCTTAGGCCAGTCAGTCATACGGTTGCCAAACACTTATTGGAGTGTGCTCTTGCCAGCCATTAGGCTAAGGGTGGAAAGCCAAGAAAAACAAGACATGCTCCCTGTCCTTAAGGAACTCATAGCCTAGAGGGGGAGAATAAGGACAAGTAAGTAGATGACCAACGTATAGTCTATGAAAAGAGCTATGATGGAGTATGCTGAGGGTGTTATGAGAACACATCAGAGGGATTGGAGCACCAAGGGAGGCTTCCTGGAGGAGGCAGCACCTGACTCAAGTGTTGAAGGACAGACACACGAGCTAGGTGAAGTTGGGGAGAAGCAGAGAAAGGAGGCATTCCAGCTCAAAGAAGCAGCATGTACAAATACTTGGAGGTGAGAGAATTATAGAGTTATTTGGGAAACTGCAAGTAGTTCAAAAGGGTAAGAACAAAAATTTCAAAGGGAGGAGGCTGTCAGTTGAGGCTGGAGTTGCAGGCAGGGGCCAGGCTATGAGGGCCTTCTGTGGTATGCTGAGGACTTTGGAACTTATCTGTGACCTCCTGGTTCTGTTTGTGTTTTAGAAAGCCCAGGATGGCCTCGGAGGCTGGCAGGATGATCAGATAGGAGGCTGTAGCAGCCAAGCGGGAAGGACGTGGCGTGGACCAGGCCAGGGGTTGGAAATGGAGTCAGGATGTTGAGAAGGCAGGGTCACAGGACTTGGTGTCCCAGTGGTGGGGCTCAGCATTGGGGGCGACCCTTGAAGCCTGAGAGCCATTTACAGTCCCCATTCACAGCTCCAGCAAAGGAAATTCTAGACGAGAACTTTCAGGATCAATCTGGCTAGTGGGAGTAGAATTTCAAATGACCGGGTTTAGGCTGTCACTGGCTATCTGGTTCTTCCTATTAAAAAAACTCAGAAATGTTGGCCCAGAGGATGTGCCTGAGACGGTACTGAACCCAGCTTAAGGGATGGGTCAACTGTCAGGGCAGTTTTGCAGGGGCTGCGGGTTCCCTAAATTCTAGGGCAATGTTCTGTTCTTCACCTGCAGGTGGCAGCACCATAACTCCCAGGAAGCAAAACCACCAGGAACACTTTCCAACGACTAAAATTCACCACACACCCCAATGGGAAAGAGAGAGACTTTTTGGTGATTAATTTCAGCATTCTGAAATGACTGATGTGACCAGTTTGTGATTAGCAAGTTCTGCTACAGTTACAACAGGTTTTCATATCAGGGTGTGACTTTTACTTCATCACTTGCCCCTTCTTCCATTTTCTTTTCTCTGCTTAGCATTAGCCACAAACATAAATTCCAGCTACTACTGCCTCTCCTGTGGTTTTTTTTCTCTGCATCAAGCAATCTTGGGCAGCAATTTCTCAAATTGCAGGGTCTGTGTCTAGAATAAAAAAATGTATCGAGATGACAGTGTAACAACTGCTTGAAGATTTTTTTTAAAGTTATTCACAACTGGCACCATTTCAACACAACTGTTTTTATTTTTAAATGTTCTCTTCCAAATCTGGTCTATATCCATATATTTTTACATGGGTATACTCAGAGTCTATTTTATTAATACTGCATTTTAAAGGAAATACGTAACTTTTTCTCTTCTGTTCTATTAGGCATCTAGCATCTGCTTAGTTATCAGCCACTTCCTTAGCTTCAAATATCACCACTGTGCAGAGAAGCAGCCACAGCTTTATATCTAGTCAACTTCCGTTATTTATTCACCTATCCAACCATCCATCCATCCATCCATCCATCCATTTATTCACTCCATTTAACCTATTTTGTGCCACTCACTGTATTGGGTGCTGGCAAAATAAATGTGAAAAGGCATGGTCTTATCTGTCCTGAAGCTTGGAGACCATCAGGAAGCTGAGAAGCAAACAAACGATAATGCAATGAGATTGGAGGTACAGCAGGAATTTTGGAGAAGGAGCCCTAAAACTAACTTGGGGGGCTAAAGAAGGGGAGAAGGCCAACCGGCCAGAGGAAACAGCTTGTACAAAGATATGGACCCTCAAAAGATCATGGCATCTTCCGCAAACCACAAATGGTTTAGTATTGGTAGAGTGTGTGTGTCAGGATGGAGGTGGGGAGGGGCGTTGGGTTGGCTGGAGACATAGAGGGTAGGGGCCAACTGAAAGTCTTGCAAAGGACTGGAGATCTTAACTTGTAGGTGATCAATATCTTAGTTCCAATCAATTTTCCATTCTGCAGCCAGAGTGATAAAGTGTTTTGAAAATGAAAATCTGACCACCGGCCACTCCTGCTTCAGTATCTCAGAGCATCAAGTGCCAAGTCTTGAGCAACGTTGAAAAGGCCCTGCAGAAGCCTCTCCAACTGCTTTGGCCACATGCACATCCTTCTTCCCTTTTGATCTCCTCGTCCCAGCTATAACTGGCTCCCCCAGGTTCTCCTTTAATGGCCTTTGCACATGCTGTACTCTCTGACTAGAACAATCTCTCCCTCTCCGTCTGGCTAGCCAATGCTGTCCCTTCAGCTCTCAGCTTAAACGTTACTTCCTCAGCCTTCCCTGATCCTGGACTAGGTCAGTTTCCCTTCTGTGTGTTTCCAAAACCTCTAGCACTACCCTGTCATACTTCCAGATGGATGTCTTCCCTTTTAGGTTGCAAACTCCCAGAAGGGCTGTGCTATCTTCAGAGTAGAAGCTCAGTAAATGGTGCAGAGAATGACTGAATGCATGGAGCTTTTCATCAGTATACTGGATATTTCCACCTGGATGTCTCCTGGAGCGTTGGACTCTACATTTCCAAACCTGGGGCATCATCATCTCCTTACCCACCTCCCCCACCACACCCTGGTGCACCGTTCTCCCTACCCCACCCCCAGCCCAGTCAGCTACTCTGACTTGCAGATTCATTTTCTTCTCCTGTCACCCAGGGCCTCCCAAACGAAGAGCTGGCCTCTTCCTCTTGGCTCAGCAGCCAAGTCCTTCCCTTTCATTTCCATTTTACTGGCCACCAATCTAGGACAGAGTGTCATAGTGGGGGAGAATATGGGTTTTAGAATAACACAGGCCCAGGTTCAAACCCTGGGGCTGCTAAATTTGGGTTTCCTTGGGTAAGTTAGTAACCTCTCCAAACCTCAGTTTCCAAGTCTATAAAATGGAGATATTCTCCATGCTGTATAAGCAGGTGCTAAATAAATGGCCCTCTTGCTACAGTCCCCTCATATCAGGCATCTCCTGCTCAGAAAACTTCAGAGTCGGTTGCACATCAGTTGATCATGAAACCTAAGCCGTGCCTCTTGGCCTTGCATCTCACCCCTCCACCCTGCCCCCACCCCACCCCATCCTCCACCCCACCCCATCCCATCCTCCACCCCAACACATCCCAATCCTGGGCTCTGGCCTATCTGCTTTCGTCCCTGCTTTCAAGTTCCAGTTCCAAGTAATGGCGCTTTCCTCTCTGCAGTCCTAGATGTAGTTCAGTGGTACTTGGGGCCAACTGCTTTGCCTTGCAGATGAGGCAACTTTCTCTAGATCACAAACTGCTGAAAGCAGAAGCTCTGTCGGGGTCATCTTTTACTCTCCCTAGTACTTTGCCTGCAGTTGATGGTCAATAAATACTTGCCCAAAGAACAATTCATCTCCCTTATTTCACTGGGTTTGCTTCCTCTATAGAATCAGAGGTTTGGTTATTCTCATTTCAATGCTATTTGTTGGCTTTCAGAAAGCACATTAACGTTAGGTGCATTCTGTTCTCTCCTTTAACTGGAAAGAGCTTTTGGAACTGAAAAACAAGAATTACTTCTCCAAGCCCCATCTTCTGCCACTCCTCCGTATTCACGTACAGACATCGAACTTCTTAGCCTTGCACTGAACACTTCATTCTTTCTCACGCCTCCGTTCCTCTGTATGCAACGCTCCCTCTGCCTGGAACGCTTTTACCCCGGCTTCTGAGCCTGGCGAACTCCTACTCATCCTCCAAGACTCAGTCCAAACATCACCACATCACCTTCCCTGCGAAGACTTTTCTGCGACGGGCAGAGTAAGTGACCCTCCCTCCTTTTTTGTAGCATCCTCAGCATTCCCCAAATAATTTTAACAGTAGCTATGGCATCGTCTACTTTCCTTACTCCTCCAAACCGTGAATTCCTTGAGGTTCGGGATTTTTGTTCGTCGTTGCATCTTTTATACCGAATACATATTAGGCACATAATTTGATCAATGAATGAACGAATCCGTTATTTCATCTAACACTGCAGCGTTTGTATGGAACGATTCTCAAACATTTCAAGACCCGATTCTCTATTTAGAGTGCTTCGCTTTGGAGGGGGATCCCCCTACCCCCAATGCCCTTGGTTTGGTGGAACAAGGGAAAGTGATTATGGTTTGGAAAGAGTTACACCTTCAGGTCCGCGGAGTAATTTACTCGCTCTGGCAACGAGAGGGTTACAAGGACATGGGGGCGGATCCATTCCGGTGCCACCTGCGGCGCGGCGTCCTGGCGCGTGCGCCCTGGCACCTCGAAAGTCGACCTGCGAAGGCCGGGCGGAGGAGGAGCGCTTGCGCTGTGGACCTTTTCCGCCGGGAGAAGTCTCGTGGGGGGCGGGGCGGGGAGGAGCCGCGCGAAGAAGTTCTCGCGGGACCCTGACAGGAGCGGAAGCGAGGCGGCTGTGCTGCTTCGGCGACCGGGCGGCGGCGGTAGCGGCGGCGGCTGTGGCGAGGAAGGAGGCTGTGGCGGTGACGGCGGCGGACACAGACGCTGCGCTCCGGGAGCAGCAACGGGGTCGGCGGCCGCTCGCACCGCTGCGGAGGGGCCGGCCGGTAGTGGAGCGGAGCAGCTGCGCCACGGTGAGAGCGGGCGGCGGCGCTCGGCGCTGCGCCGGTGCTTCTTTCTCCCGGCCCCGCCGCGGGAGTCGGCCCCGGAGGTTCGGGCCGAGGTCTCCCAGGGCCGCCGGGCCGGCCGAGGGGTTCGAGTCGGGGCGGCTAGACGAGGAGAGGAGTCCCCTGGGCTCCAGACTCCACGTTTCCCCTTTTGGGGCGCTTCCTTCCTGGGGACCGTCTTCCTCCGGCCTTGGCTCTGGGGCAGAGCCGGGGGCTCCTTGGGGTGGTTCTCCATGAAATTTCATGCCTTCATCGTGAGGGTTTGCGCAGAAGGGGCTCGGAAGAAGCCTGGGAGGCACAGGGAACTCATTTTCTGAGTCAGTCTGACTTAGCCCGGGAGGCGGGGGATTTGGGGCAGGCTGCAAATGTGGTGGTGATGCTCCTTCAACCTGCACGGCAACCACGTCACCGAATGTTGGTGTTTGGGGCCCGAATTTCGTGAAGGAATCCTGCAACCCTATTAGTACCGTGCGTTAGAAAGTTTGCTAACGGAGCCAGAAGAGATGCCTTTATTTCTGTCGCTATTTTGGGGGAACTACTCTCTGAAAAATATTTGTTTGAAAAATTAAAAAAGCAGTTGTTGGGTGCAGTGCTCCTAGGAAAGATTTTGGCGAAAGAGAAACACGTATTTTTCATTTGCAGCGCTCTCTGTATATGTGTATATGTATATATCATAAGCCATATTAGTCACGGCTTGTGTAGAAAGTTATTATCGTTGGCTTCAAATTCTATAAAAGTACAGTTTGCAGAGGAGCTGAAGTTCACTCGAAGTCTAACTTAGTATTGTGGACTCAGAATATATTTAAAAAGACACATGGGAGAAACCAGCATTTGTCTATTTTGGCTTTCTTGTCCCTCCTTCACTTTTTCCTTCAGCTTTTGCCTTCCCTTGCTATCTCTAGGTCTCTCCATTTCAGTATAGACACTAAATACGTATTTGTATAATGCAAGTCATTTGCCTCCCTCCCCACTTTTCTCTCTCTCTTTCTCTCTCTAATCTACTTCCCCTTCCTCCTTACTGTCTTGTCTCAAAAGCCACTTCTGCTGTTTGGTGCTGGCTGTTGGTTTTCTCCCTCATTTAAAGGTTCCGTTTTGTTTCTTGAGAAGATACCCTCATTCTGGCTTCCATTCCTTTACTTTGAAGCAGCCACTGTGTTCCTTCAGTCAGCCAGAAGGGTTGCTAGAGAGCCATGCGAAGCTTAAGTTCTCCCTCTGGGAACTAGGAGGCTCAAAGAATTGAATTCATCTGTAAGTAATCGATGCTACCACTAGGTCACAAGTGTAGTTCGCTTGTGTTAATTTGTTCTAGTGTTGTTTTTCGCTATAAGATGATGCTTTCGTGCTGGTTTATGCTTTTCTTCTACGTCTCTTTTATTTTAAGGAAAATTGGGTTGGTTGGGAGCTTGTATGACTTTTTAACTTTTAGTGGGAGTTAACGGTTAATGTTTAAAAAATGAAAGTCATTTATAAGCTTATATTACAGTAGAATTAAGATAACACGAAAAATTTAATGGAATAGAATTTATTTAGACCATTGATGAATTAAGTTAGTGTTAGCCCATTGTAATACTACTAATTTATTTTTTTCTCAGTCTCTCTTCTCTGTCTGTTGCATGTATAGTCAGCCTTCTTTTTTGGGGTGGGGGGGCGCAGATAGGGGCAGAAAGAAATACTTTTATTTGCTCTGTTGCTTCTTCTCGTATTCAAAAATTTCCAAATCTCAAGATAAAAGAAGTTAATTCTTGTAATCAGCCTTCTTTCATAGTAAAAACAAGCATTTAAATAAATGGTTGAGGCAATCTCAGCAAGCTGAGATTTGAGAGGATTACTAGGTTTTGAATACTTCATGTACTTAGAGATTTTTTCTAGTCATTCTTGTTATCATGTCGGATATTATGCAGCAGCAGTGTTCTAATTACATAGAGCAGGAGAAGAGTAATATATTTGGAGAAATGAAGTAGTACAGAATAGAGAGCCATCATACTCTCCCAAGAGAAATTATTAGTTACCTGCTTAATTCAGAAGAACTCTCCAGCACTATTGAATTGAGATTCTTGGTGGTTTTAGGTTTTGTTTTTGTTTTGTCAAGTTTGGCTTTTTTTCTGGTTGTGCTAAATGGATATGCATTATTTTCATTTTATGGGAAAACATTATATAGTTCACTATTTGGAATGCAAATTTTAAAATCTTTTTAGGAACTTTTATTGTACAGTAGTAATTCTTAAAATTTAGTATGCGTAAGAAGCACCTGGGGATCTTATTTAAAATCAGGTTCTGGGCCAAAGGCCCTTACGTTGCAGAACTCGAGGATCCCCCCTCCCCGCTGTGAATCTGTCTGTGAATGGGGTAATTCTGATGCAGAAAACTTCCAGAATGCAACTTACGGTAAAGAATGAGACTGAGTGTGGCTGAAAGTACAGCTCCTCTGCGTGCAAAGTAAATATTTAGAAGCCTGATAGAATAAGTGACTATTGATGTGATTCGTTTTCATATGTGTACATATTTGAGCACTGTTAGGACTGTGATGTGGAGCAATTTAATTTTAAAGTTTATACTTAATAGAGCTCTTAATTTGCCAACCAGAGAGTTCTTCTGAGTCTGTATGTAAATGGAAGTTCTAGATTTACTGTTAGAACATGGGGACCCCTCTTGGAAAAGGGTCTGATCGTGCTAGTTAGCACCTCTTGAGCATTTTATGCCAGAGACTCTGCTGTTTAATCATCAAAATAACCTAAGGTTATCAAAATACCTAAGGTAGGTGCTGTTGTTATTCCCATTTTCCAGTTGATGGTATTGAGGATTAGGGAATATAAATTATTTCACCCACCAAGTTAGTAAGTGGTAAAATTATAGTTGAATCCAGGTCTAATTCCAGAGCATCAGTTAGTAAAAATAATACATGCTTATTGTAAAAGCAATGAAATAGAATTGAGGTGAGTGTATAGGATAGCAAGTAAAAGTATTCTGTGTTCTTGCTCCCAGATATAACTATTGTTAACCTTCTTTTTTTTTAGCATACACTGATACATTATTTTGCTTTACAGAAATGGGAAAGACTGTATTTTTCTGCAGTTTAAGTTGATGGTATGTCTTGGTACTTATGTAGAAAGATATTCTATAGATACACTAAGGTATTGATAAAGTATATATGTATTTTGCACATTGTTTTGTGGAACTGTTTCAGTGAGATAAATCCTCAAAAGTGGAATTGTTGGATCGGGGGGGTATGTATTTAAAAATTATTGGTAGATATTACCAAATTACTCTCCAAAAAGATTCCTTAGTAGAATGTGGGTTTTATTATTATAACCCAGTGTCAAGCACATTGTCTTGTAGTATCTGCTTAAATATATGTTGAATGAATGAACATGGGCTGGGTAGTGTGCTTACCCACTCTGTGGCAGAGATTGGATATTGTAAACCTTTTTAAAAATTGCCAATTATCAGATGAAAGAAATCTCATTGTTTTAGTTTGCAGTTTTTTATAGTGAGGTTGGGCATCTTTTCAGATTTTAAGACCTAATATTTTGAATTCCTGTCATATGTTGGGCTCTTCATATATATTAATAATCTGTATTGTCTAATTTAATGCTTGTGAACTGTGTGAGGTAGATGTTATTATCCCCATTTTAAAGATGAGAAAACTGGAGCATGTTTTAAAAAAAAACTTGGCCAATATTATAGGTGGTAGTTTCTGGGTCATTACTTGAACCCAGCCCGACACCAGCGACCGTTTGGGTTCTTGACACTTAACTATCCTGGCCCAGTTAAGTGTCATGTATTTTATTTTTTGTGAATTTTGGGGAGAAGCGAGTTAAATGGAAGAAAGAAAAGAAAATCCTGCAAATGTCTTTAGGAGACAGTATTTTAGAATACAATGTATATGGCTTGAAATGATCAATTAAGTTAATATTTATCCTTAAAATTCACTGTCTTGTGCTGCATTGCAGAGACATGTGCTGATTACACTTGAGAAAGAATCAAATTAGGCTTCATTGTTAGGTGTACTACCAACCTGTTTTTCTTGGGAAACGCTGGCATGTTATCATTGATACATAGTCCCAAGGAACAGACCTGGAGACCAATTAAAATAAATAGGATATGGAAAATATGATGGATAGGCATGTGGCATTTGTAAAATTTAAAAAATAGGTACATTGGAAACCAGGCAAATAAAAAGAAAAGAAAACAACAACAAGCATTTACAGGTGCCGGGAAAAATTGATGGACTGTACAAAGAAGAATGTGTATTGGTTGTACGTTATTTGAATAATCAATGAACAATATTTTATAATGTACTGCTACCAGAATATGTGGTATTACTGGGATAGCACAAGGAGAAATTGGCAGGGATGGAACAGCTAAGTCCTTTTCTTTCATCTAATAGGTAATGGCTGTAATAAATTAAGAGATGGCAGTAGAAGCATATTGTTTAGAAATATTGGAAGTATATGCAAAGAGAAGGCTAAAAAGTTGAGGGTGGTTGCTGGTGGGGGTTGGTAAGAAACTGCTCTTTTTTCACAAGCCTTTTAATACTCTTGACTTTTAAAATTATGCACATGGATTAGTTTGGTAAAAGTCAAATAACTATAGAGAGTATGAGTAAAGGGCAGTAAATTCATACAAAAAGGTGTATTAGTTACCTGCAGCAAAAGGTTTGGCTTTCAGAATTTGACTGAAGGACTTTTATTACTAGGTGATTTCTTTCCTCCTTGCTAACATTCATCGCCTTAATATTCCCAGGTGGCTTACTCTTTAGTCCATTTGCAGCTAGGCTTCATGCCTTAATAGTTAACTCTAAAACAAAAGAATAATAATCGCTCCAGCCCCTCAAATGAGCTCTCTGCTAGGTCATAATTATCCAAGAGAGGTGTCACTAAAAATATCTGTCCCCATTCTGCCAGTAGCAGTGTTGTTTTCTGCTTTTGTTTAGCGTGTATGAAAACAGTGACTGAGCAAGCAAGAATGAGGCTTTCTTTTCCTTTAGTTAAGCAAAGACCTAGGTTGAGTCCCCTACTCATGGTCTGAGACTTCAGAGTAAACTCTGGCAGGGATTGTTGTGCTGCCACATCTCACTATCCTCTGGTGATAACCTAAGGGTTATTACCCAAGCATTTATCTGCAAGATGCAGCCTGGATCAGCTTAGTGCTCCTCCAGCTCTGGGAAAGAAGCTCTTCTCAGGATAACTAGGAGAGGCTTCTGTTTGATCTTCTGGTACAATCCTGCACTTTCTTCCCTCTGACAAGATATTTTGCAGCTCAGATGCTGAACAAGGGATTCCTTTCGAGTGTCGATCAGGACTTCAGCTTTGTTCCTTAGGGAGTTAGAAATAACTTGGAGGCTATTTCTGAATACTAAATCTTGGTCATCTGTTTCAAGGTAGGGGTGGGGGCAGGGGCTAAGGCTGTCTTGGGGGTCTTCCGGAGACAGGGAGCCAACTAAAAGCTCCAAGGTTGAATCTCCTTTTCTCTGGTTGTGGGAGCTGATCACAGTTTTGAAGTGGTGGTGGTGAGTGGGAAGCCGCCTGTGTTCACAGTAGCAAGTTGAATGACCAAGTAGTTCCTAGGTTCACTTTCTCCTGCTTCCCTAGGAGCAGGTGGGGGTTTGGTTTCTGAGAAAAGCGTAAAGCAGCTGCTTAAGCCCAAAGCCTTCAGTGCTTGCTTTTGACTGTGGAGTAGGTGAGCCAGCATTCTTAGGAAACCAGAAAGGTTGGTGCGGAGCAAGGAGGGGTATGGGACTATTTAATCGAGAAAAGCCTGGTGCCCTCCCCAGGATGAGGCCTTTTTTTCAGGGCACTGCTTTTCGTGCCCAAGATGAGAGTATAAGGGGTGAGGGAGGAAAGGTGGAGGCTGAACGGGACTCCAGCCGGTTCCCGCACAACGAGCACACCCAGCGGGAAGGAAGAGGAAGTGTGTTCTAGAATAGCTCAAGCAGTTACTGCCATTGGCCGGCAGGCCTGTCAGTCACCTGGGGGCTGAGACTGAAAGGAGGAAGGAGATCGGGGCTGCTGCTTGGGAGGGAGGAAGGGAGGGAGGGGGGCTGAGGCTGGCCGAGCCAGGGGGCGTGGGGGCTGGGACTGCAGGCAGATTGGCAGGGCGGGGCTGCCTTCCACCCTGGCCACTTCCCTTAATGGTCCCTCTTCTGATTCAGGGTGGCATTGTGTGTCCCAGGGTGCAGGAGCAAGTCCCAGAAGAGAGGCGAGGCTGAGGCCAGAGCGCTGGGTTGTTTCAGCAGGGAAGAACTCCCTTCCCCCCTGCTTCAGGCTGCTGAGCACTGAGCCTCGCTCAGAATGGAAGCCATCGCCAAATATGACTTCAAAGCTACTGCAGACGATGAGCTGAGCTTCAAAAGGGGGGACATCCTCAAGGTAAGTGTTGATGCCTAGCACAATGCTGAGCTTGCCTCTCCTTGTAATCACCTGTCTTTCTTTGGCTTGATAACACACACAGACTCTGTGCTCATTCTTTTTTCATTTTGCACTTTTAGCATTTACCATCGTGTTTGATCCCGATAGCTTGAGATAGATGCTGAGTAGAATATTAAATATGACTTAGGAGAGTTGGTGTGATGTGTGGTCTTTAACTGCCTTTGTGTAAATCCCTGAAGTATTTGTATTTGTTTGTTGATACTGGTGCTATTTCAAGTAAAGTCAAAGCAATTACTTGTAAGGAAGTTTATGAGTAGATTGATTTATCTTCCAATGCTTTATTAAAAAAAAAAATCTTCCTGGAGCACACCAGAGGATTTTTTTTTTAAAGACCTAAATTTGAAATGTTTATGTAAAGCATTTGATTAGTCTTATTTTACATAGTCAAAAGATGTTTGCCTTCTGGAACGTGATCCTGGTGGGTTAGAAATTAATTTCCCCCAGCTTAGGTTATTAGAAGTATATGCTAAAATTCATTATCGAATTTCAATGTATATTTATTCTTTGTGGAAAAAACTAATCTAGTTCTAAATAATTAGGTTCAACATGATGTTGTACAAGTCAGATTTCAATTTTCTTAAAAGAAACTTGAAAAACAGTTACCCCATATTAAACTCTAATTGCAGAAAAGAAACCTGCTGACAGTTTAAAAATAAGCTGCTTTTACAGTTTGCAGTTTGTTTTGAGCCCCACTATTTGCACTAGGATTTGCTCTCCACCTGGCACATGTTAATTATGTTGTTTACCCAATTGACTGGAGCAGTTTGCCCTTTTGGATATGTAATTTATTTTTACAAGGGTGGGTGTTATTGAACACTGCGTCAGCTTTTAAATGAGGAAAACCTCAAGTCTAACATTTTGAGTGTTTACTGTGACTGGTTTTGACCTTTTTCCCTCTGGGCCTTAGTTTGATTATTATGGGGAATCTGCCATCCATTTGTTTACTACCTCTAAATGACATTCTTAGAATTTTATAAAGAGGAACAAAGTGGAAATGTAGAATTTTGTTCCTTCATAAAAGGACTTTTGTTTTGTTTTGTTTTTTTTAAGTTACATGGATCTATCAAGAATTATCAATTTGCTCTTGTTGGTCAAGCCATGGCGTTCTACTCTGAGCTTGCCTGCATAGTAGTTTTTTAATGTTAGAAATTTAGGTTGAACTTCATAGAAAGTAATACTGGGGAGCTCTTTAAAGGAGGAAAAAAACCTCTTTTTGTGTGTGTTCGTGTTCTTTTTAAAGCTGTTTATATGACCCTGAGTTTTTTGAGAGTATTTTCAAAGTCAGCACTGAACGGTCAGAAAGCAGAGCCAGCTTTGGGTTTAAGAAAGACAAAGATTTTCTGTTTCGTTAGAGAGCTAGAAATGAAAGCAAATGTAACTTCGACTGCTTTGACTATTAAATTATCCTGTGTCATTGGTGCTCATAGGGGATAATTTGATGTTTTCATAGGCGATTACTGATTTCAGCAGATTATCCACTCATGAAGTCATCATAAGATTGGCTACTCAAGTGCCCACTATTGTAGCCTGTACGAAAGCCCTTTTAGGACCAGTTTTTTGTTTGTTTGTTTAAACTTTGATTTCTCTGTTAAGCTTATCCTAGAAACTTGAACCTGAAAGGCTGGCAGTTCATCTTTTTCTCTAAGTCTGTCATGTTATATAGCTAGCACTAAAGCAACAAATTAAAACAAAGCCAGGGATTTAAGGTTTCTTTTCAAGAAATGTTCCCTGATTACTGTCACTGGTTTGTCCTAGACCTAGACCATGGGCATTTTATAATTTCTCCAACTTATAAAATTGGTTAACTCTTGAAAAAGTGTAAACCCCTTCTCTTTCATCCTGTAAGTCGGGAAGAGGATATTGTTTAACATTCTCCTCATATGGCGTAGATTTTTCAGAAATATCAGTTATAGGTGAGAAAGTACTCACATTTGCTTTCACATTTTCCTTAGGGAGAAAGAAAAAGACATATATTTGGTTCTTTCCAATTTGGTATATAACCAGGAGTGAAGTCATGAGGCCATTATTGCTTTTGACCAATGGCCATTAACTATTGGTTAGTAATCCTGTGGCTTCACTCCAAAAGAAAAAGAGAGTGATGATACAGTAGTGGTCCGTTGTCTCATAACTGAAACAGCTGAGGGAAGAGATGGTACATTGCTTTGTCTTAAAAGCTGTTACTTTAAAAACAGCTGATTCCTAAAGGAGTATCTGGCTTCATTTGAGTGGCTTTGATTTGATGTGATAACTCGGTAGGATGTTTAGGGGTGGCTGAAGTAGCATTGGCTGGTTTAACTTGATTAAAATAGGAGTATTTTTGTCCCCTCCTGATAAAGGGAACATGTACATATGGATATTGAATATGTTTTATTTGAAGATAGTGAAATAGAGAGGGGCCTAGATCTCTACCTCTGACTAGCACTCAGGAGGATTACATCCTCTCACCGTCTTTGAGTTCCTGGTTACCTTCTGGTTAATGTTGACTCCTGTCCTCCAGCAGACCACTTCCTTACTTTCTAGCTACATATTAACATGTCCAGCCCTCAGGAAAGAGAAAAAGAAAAGCATTTTACTGGAAGCCTAAAGTAGAACAGAATGCTTCAATATCTCTGCCTTGTTACTTTCCCTTTTGTTTTTTTCTTGATTAGGGTGGGTGGGAGGTGGAGGGCACACTGGGGCGGAAAAGTGGAAGGAATTGCTTTTCCATTGCAGGTTTCAGTTCTTGCCTGAGTGAAATGAACCTAAATTTCATCACTGGTAGAGGACAGGCTTAGATAGTTTCAGGATTCTCCACTGAACAAGACTCCTGAATAATCCATCCTAAATCACATAAAACCTTCTGAGCTTACCCAAGAATTGCACCTACCACTTAGGGCCTTATGTGCATGTGCTTCAAACGGTGCCACACAGAAAATGAAAGACCTTTTTGAGCTTTCAGACCTCTGATTATTTCATCCTAGAGCCAGCTTCTTGCTTTCTATCAAGGCAGACCTTTGGGTCTAGTAGAGAACCAACCCTGGCTTATCTAGATGGCTTCTACTCTGGCACTAGCGAATCTCCTAAACTACTGAACTACTTAGATCTTGAGTTCACTTTTGGATCTTTGAAATGTTCTGTCTCAGGGCTGCTCAGATAACTCAGAAACTCTGCTGTTACATATCAGTCAAGACTCACCCAGCATCTTTTTTTTTTTTTTTTCTTTAACTGGTATCTCATTGTGGTTTTTATTTGCAAGTCCCTGATGACCAGTGATAAACATCTTTTCATGGGCTTATTGGATATTTTTATATCTTCTTTAGAGAGGTGTCTGTTCATTTCCTTTGCCCATTTTTAAATTGTGTTTTTCTTTGTTGTTGTTGTTGTCTAGTTGTAGCAGTTCTTTATATATTCTGGATGTTAAACCTTTATCAGATATATGGTTAGCAATTATTTTCTTCCATTGTGTAGGTTGTCTTTTCACTTTCTTGATAATGTTCCTTGAAGTACAAAAATTTCTAATTTTTATGAAGTCCAGTTTATGTATTGTTTTCTTTTGTGGCTCATGCTTCTGTTGTCATACCTAAGAAATTGCTGCCAAATCCAAGGTGATGAAGGTTTCCCCCTGTGTTTTCTTCTTAGTTTTATGGTTATAGGTCTTATATTTAGGTTTATGATCCATTTAGAGTTAATTTTTGTATGTAGAGTGAGGGAGGAGTCCAACTCCATTTTTCACATGTTGATATCCAGTTTTCCCAGCACCGTTTGTTGAAGAGACCATTTTTTCCCCAAATAATGCACTTGGCACCCTTGTTGAAACTCAGTTGGCCATAGATTTATGGGTTTATTTCTGAACTATCAATTCTATTGCATTGGTCTATTTGTCTGTCTTTATGCAGTTACCACACTGTTTTGATTTCTGTGGCTTTGTAGTAAGTTTTGAAATCCATAAGTGCAAGACCTCAAACTTTGTTCTTCTCTATTCAGGGCCCCTTGCAATTTCATATAAATTTAAGGATTGGCTTTGCCGTTTTTGAATACGGGCTGCCCAGGATTTTCTTGAGCCACGTTCTGGGATAAGTTGCTTCGTGAATTAAGAAAGAAATAGAGATGCTTTCTCCCTTAAGGAACTATAAAATCAAATAAGAGGAGTGAGATTAATATATGAAACATGCAAGGCAGTATATAAAATTACAGTATTTTTAGAACAGGAAAAACCTTTAAAAACCTCTTCATCTAGACTTTTATTACTTTACAAATGAGGAAATGGTGTCCATACCAATAGAGGTTAAATGATTTCTCCAAGAGTGCACTGTTGTTAATAGTAGTGAACTGGTATTTAATGGAAAGCTAAAGTTCTGTTACACACTGTAATTCCTAGAGTAATTCTGGAAAGGAAGAGATTGGTATGAACTGAGAGCTATGTGGGAGAGGTGTGACTTGAACTGGATCTTGTGAAATGAATAGGACAGGACTGGCTGAAGAGAAGGGAGGACATTCTAGAGGGAGGGATGGGGGAAAGTTGTGCTTGTTGTGTGTGAGAGGAATGCTAGAATAATGGTATAGACTGGGACATGGTGGAAAATAAGGTAGAATTGGAGCCCTTTAAGGAAAACCCAGTAAGAGTTTGAATTTGGTCCTTAGGAAGCCTCCTAAGATTTTTAAGCTGCTGATGAAAGTATTCTGTGTGAATACTGGATTGGAAGGAGGGAGGCCTGGAGTCAGAGCGGGAAAAGTTATACAATAATCAGGTTGTAAGATGCGTGTCTGCATAGGTGTTGAAAACTGGGAACGAAGGAGGGGGTGGTTTAAGAGATGCTGGAAGGAAAAAGAGTAGAGATTTCTGTCTGTTGTCTAGGGACATTTGAATAAATTTCCTGTGTACCTGAGAAAAGAATGTCCATTGATGAGGATCCTGAGAGCCAGGAATCTGAAGTATGGTTTGGTTGGTTGTAGTTTTCACAACTATAGGTCCTGAATTTCAGCACAGGAGTCTCACTTCAGGTGTTTGAATTATCAAATCTAAAATATAAGAGGTCAGAATGTTTTTTGGTTTTGTTTTTGTTGTTTACCATCTTAAAGTCCTAGTATCGCCACACTTTGTAGAAGCATTTCTTTACCTGTTGAAGAATTCTTATCAGTCTTGTTGATTAAACCCAGAATATTGCATTTAATCTTTAAGAATGAGGACTGTTGTTTTTTCCTACAGTAAATGATTTGTTTGCCTTTCATTATATTCATTTCTCACCCATCCCAGCCTCCACCCCTGTCAGCTGAATGGACTATTTCCAAATAAGTACTGAGAATAAATTTTCAGTTCCTATACAGGAGTCTTTTTGGGGGGCTGACTGAAGACCATCATCCCTCTGGAGAAAGACCTGAGTAAGGAAATCACCATTCCCCCGTGTTTCTCTGGGGTCTTTCCAGTTTCACCTATGTAAGTCATTGCAATTGAAGTTATCATTGAATAGCTACCGTTTATGAAGCATTTACTATGTATACCCCTATCTTATACATTATTCTAAACTTGTCAGCATGGAAAGGTGTGTGTTATTAGCTGCATTTTATGGGTGCAGAAACAGGTTTAGAGAGGTTCAGTAACTTGTTCCGGTGCACATGTCTAGTGTAAGTGTCAGAGCTGTGGTTTGATCTTGGGAGGTCCTGCTATGGGGCGCCCTCTACAATCTATGGAAGATTCTTGTAACATTAGGAATGAGTGAACCAGAAGCGTGTATCAGCTGTCCTGCTTTGCTTCTGTACCAGGGGTGGGGCAGACACCCTGTGGCATTGCTTCTACTTGGGTGCATTATTGGACATCCTGTCTAAAGTACAGTAACTTTGGTAATGAAAGAAGTGGACATAATAACGAGTTCCTTTTGCCTGTCAGATTAGCAAAGAATGATGGTGACCCTACCCTCTGTTGGCAAGGGTGTGGAGGAATGGGTACCATCAGCTCCTGTCAGTGGAGGTTTGAACTGATAGCCTGGTGATATGCATCAGAACAAAAAATGACCTGGCCATGTTACTGTTAAAAATTTATTCTAAGACAATTTTCAAGTTTAAAAAAATGTAGACATAAGGATGTTTATTTCGGTGAATCTAATACACTATCTAAGATGCACAATAATATGTGCCATACAAAAAATTGCTGCCAATTAAATTTTGAAATACCATCAATTGTAAGACACATCCTGATTTCATTGATGTTAAAATGTGTAAAATTGGGCACCTTGGAATTAATGGAATTACCGTATTAGCAAAAAAAATCCTAAGTAACCCATCAGAGGGGCCACATACATACATTAGATTATGGTGCCTTCGGTATGGAATGCTGTGAAAGCTTTAGTGTTGGTGTAAATCTGTGTCTGTGTAGGATGATGTCTTCACCAGCACAGAGAAATGTTTAAATGAATTATTTTTTAATAAGTAATAATATAACTAACATATTGAGTACTTCTCATGTCCTCACACTAAGCTAAGTATTTTACTTGCAGCCTCTTTTAATCCTCACAATTATCCTATAAGGACTGTTGTTATCCCCATTTTACTGACCAGGAATCTGAGACTTGGATTAAATAACTTGCCCAAGTTCACACTTCTAAATTAAGTGACAGAGTCAGGATTCAAATTCAGGCCTATTTGAGTCTAAATTCTGTGATCGTTACCACTACCCTGTAGTGCCTGTCCACGCACAAGTAAGGTCAAACTGGAGAGACAGCCTGTTCATGGACAATTGCTGCGTGTTCTACTTGGTTGTTGTATACCTAGACTTTTTTCTGAGTGGTCCCCCAAATGGGAACACTTACCTCCAGGTGACTGGTTTTCAGGGGATTTTTACTTTTTTTGTTGTTCTTCTGTATTGCTTTAGTTTAAAAGAGAACATATGACAGTTTTATAAAAACCAATAAAGTTACATTCAAATAGTAAGTAGTTAACATCTTACATCTAGTTTACCTTGAGGCTGTTACAGGAAATTAAAGTTCTCTCTGAGGTTTGTTTGTTTTTTGATGGCTTGATGGCTGAGGTTTAACCTGTTTTTAAATCTTTTAGACTGAAGTTGACTGTGGTATGCTCAGTGTCAGTAAACCTTGCGATTTCCTTCTTAAAAGTGACCCAAAGTAATAGCTAGAAGTAAATACCTGAAACTGCCAAACTCCAACCCAGCAGTCTGGACTCCTGAAGACAATTATATAATAATGTAGATTACAAGGGGTGACAGTGTGATTGTGAAGACCTTGTGGATCACACCCCTTTATCTAGTGTATGGATGAGTAGAAAAATGGGGATAAAAACTAAAGGACAAATGGGGTGGGATGGGGAGGATGATTTGGGTGTTCTTTTTTCACTTTTATTTTTTATTCTTGTTCTGGTTCTTTCTGATGTAAGGAAAATGTTCAGAGATAGATTGTGGTGATGAACGCATAACTATGTTATCATACTGTGGACAGTTGATTGTATACCATGGATGATTGTATGGTGTGTGAATGTATTTCAATAAAACTGAATTTAATTTAAAAAAAAAAAAAAGTGACCCAAAGTGACTTTTTTTTTTTTTTTTTAAAGAAAAATCTTGGTCCTCTTGGCAGCTCCTCCCTTCCGTTCCACCTCTTTGTGGATATGGAATGAGAGACATCTGTAGTGTTAGAAATCTCTAGGGCTAGACTGCCTGGCTTTGAATCCAAGCTCTGCCACTTACTGGCAGTGTGATCTTGAGCCATTTATTTGAGCACGTTGGGCTTTGGTTCCCCCATCTGTAAACTGGGAATGAGAGTACTTGCCTTCCTAGGGTCACAGGCAATATTAAAAGAATGTTAGTGTGCTTAAAGCCGTGACTACTTGCTTTTAGTTTTATAAATGTTATTCAGGTGCACAGCTTTGATGAGAGGATGTCAGCCTGGTCCCCAGATCAGTTGACTGATAAGTGACATGACTACACATAAAACTGGCCAGATGCTTGTCCTGACATTACCTCAAACTCAGAACTGTTCAAAACCTCTCCCAGAGCTCACCTGTGAAAGCACAGCATTGATGGAAGATTGTTTGGAAGACAATTAATTTCTCTATTCTTAGAATTCTTTAGTTTCTCTCGGGATTAAACCTGAAATCAAAGAGACGGGTACCTGCCCTGCATCATGTGTGTGGGGGCTCTCTTTCGTAGATTTCTTTGGCTGGGTGGAGCTTTGGGATTATGTTGCTGGTTTACATTAAGAGATGTTAGAAGAAACAGCCCTTGGAAAAATTCATTGTTGTGTTTACTGCAAGGATATTGGGGTCTCTTTATCTGTAGTGTCTTCAGTGGGAGAACAGGCTCTCTGATCTCAATACAAGAATAGGTGATTTCCCCCAAACAACTTAAATCTTAAGGATGCTTAAGGATAATGTTTTAACGTTTCCTTCTTTACCTTACGGGAAAACTTAGAGCCTACTTGGGCCTGTTCCTAGCAGCTGTTCTTGTATTTTTTTTGTCCTGACATTTTTATCAAAACAGGTACTGATTATTAGCAAGAAAATACTGAAAGCTTTTTCTTCATCCTAACACTGGCTTTTATTTTTAACTAATTTTTTTTAACAGTAAATTTTTAAAATCTAGATTTAGCAAAATGGCAAAAGCCTTTTGTAACATTTTGCTTGGTCTAAAAATCAGTTTACTTATAAGGTGAGAGGAAATGTATTTTGGACCTTGAAACTCTAGGGTTCACAAGAAAGAATATATATTTTCAGTCAGAATATTGATTATTTCATATCTTGTTCATATCATTTTGTCACACATTTTAAAAAATAGATAAACATATACCTGTGTTTGAAAAGGAGTGCCAAAGAAAGAATATATTATTTTATTGGCAATATTTTGATGTCACTTTAACATTTTAAATTACTTTAATATACCTTAATAGAAAAAAAAACCTCAAAGCCCTGCATAAACCATAAACTCTTGTATTTTTACTATTTTCACATCTCTTCTAGGCTTTATCATGT
Source organism: Choloepus didactylus (assembly GCF_015220235.1). Taxonomy (NCBI): domain Eukaryota; kingdom Metazoa; phylum Chordata; class Mammalia; order Pilosa; family Megalonychidae; genus Choloepus; species Choloepus didactylus. The sequence goes on along the minus strand of NC_051324.1, from coordinate 69,799,631 downwards.
GCACATTTTTTAATGCTGTAATTGTGAGCTTAATAAAATACAACATAGGTTGACATTTTCCTCATAATAGGCTTATTAATTATTTTTAATGGTTGTATAATATATTAAGTAATGTTCTGTAATTGATTTTTGCTGGATATTTTGCTTGTTTTAAAAAAGATGGAAAGACAGACAAGCAAGACTTTGTTTTGTTTATGCTGCAAATGTTTAGCTTTAAAAGTCAGAAAGCTTTGCTGAGACCTTTTGAGATAAAGGTAGTAACATTGAAACATTCTCACTCATGTGTACTGCCAAAGCAAAAAGAATATGGCCTTCTGCTAACAGTTGGTTTTCTCTGAATGTGGGGAATATGGAGAACTTTCACTCTCTACAGCATAGATTTCTATAATGGAATGTTTTTACAAAGATATGTTAATTTTGTAATCAAAAGCAATATAGATAATTTTTCTAAAAACAGAAACAGTACAGTAGTTTTCCAGATGTCGATTTACAAGTTAACAAATATTTCAGGGCTAATTTTGCTCTTTTACAAGGAAAAAAAAATCACCCATACAGCATTCATTTAAGACTTTTCATTTAAGACTTTTCTTGGTGCAGGAAAACCAAGAAGCGTCTTCAGATTGTCTGAGGCTGTTATATAAACTTTATGTGGAATGTATGATGATAAACTACAAACACATGCAGCCCTTTTCCTTGAATAGAATAAGCAGATTGGCCCCAAAACTGATCTTGCTATTCAGATTTCTAGTTATACCCAGCTTATCTTTTCCCTGCACCTGATATGAAAATAATGTTATATGCTTTCGTATGTATTTAATTTTGACTTAAGTCAGTTTTCAAACTGGATTAAAATTACTAATGCAGCCAAATTGCTGTTTTACAGAGGTGTAATTATCCGTTTTTCCTTCTTTCTCCTTCTTTGTCTTTTGTCCATTTTTAGCTCTGGTCAAGCTTATATTTTATTATCTGTCAAATTCTATAAGATCTTTAGATTAGAAAGGTAATATTAAGAGACTAAAATACAGATTTGAAATTATTGGTGGGTTTTACTTATCTGTGGTTTCCAATTGTGCCTACACTTTATTCTTTTTAAACATCATTTAATAGAAAAGTATACAGGAAAGTCAGGCTGTACTCCCTCGTTTCATCCAAATAACTCCTTTGAGATTCAGTGAACAAATAAATGCTGTGCTCATTCCCTTTTCCCAAAGAAAACTGCTGTGCAATTTTTTTGTACCTTTCCAGGGGAAACAAAAAAGATTTAATCCATATAGTCATAGATACTTCTACTATACTTTCTGGATACAGTGAGAAAAACAGTGAAGCCATATTCAGGATATTAATAATGAAAATAGGAAGGCACTTCACTTTTGGAGAGAAGGGAGAGAAAGGTTTCTGTTTTAGGTATACCTTGTCTTTAGAAAACAACACTAGCTCATTAGATTTCTATTCTAGGCTATTAGAGAAGATTGTAATGATTAATAAGACTTTTTGATATTATGTGTTAAAGCTGAGTCGTAGTGAATCTTGTACCTTAGATTTACAGGTTTACCCGGTTAATTTTCTCAGAAGTCGTGCTGACACAGTCCTCCTTGGGGATCCAAATGAATTTGTGACTAAAGGTCTCACTTAATGTTAGAAGTGGAAACTGGTAGACCCTACAGGTCTTTCCTTGAGGTTAATTACTTAATTGGTCTCCTAAATTTAGGTTATTGCTATAGAAGATCTAATAATTTAAGTTTTCATAAACTAGAAAAGTCTTTCTGTTCAGAAGTCTTTATCTGCCTTCCTTATAGAACTCCATCCACTGAACAGCTGTTGCCTTTATAGTCAGTGAAGTAATTTTCAAATTTAGTTATTACTTTGTTAGTATTGTGTGGTAAAGTGAAAGATTTCTGCATGTTCTTTCCCTCACGCTCTTCCATAGTAGATATTAAAGGACACTCATAAAGGGCATGCCCTCATCTGCATATTCTTAGGAAACCTGATGAAAAATGATTGTTGTATTACCTTATCTGGGTTTGGGTTTTACACATAACAGAATAGCAGCCTCAGTGTGAAGTGAATTACAGTACATTTTTCGTTTTAGTGTAGGTGTTTACAGCTATAAATTTCCCTCCAAACCCTGCTTTAGCTGGGTCCCATAAATTTTGGTATGCAGTTTTGGTTTGTTGTGGTTTTGTTTTCATTCACCTCAGAGTATTTTCTTGTTTCTCTTGTGATTTCTTCTTTGGCCCATTGTTTTTTTTGTTTGTTTGTATTTCAATAAAACTGAATTTCAAAAAAAATTCACACACAGTACAATCATCCATGATATACAATCCACTGTCCACAGTATGATAACACAGTTATGCGTTTATCACCACAATCTATCTCTGAACATTTTCCTTACATCAGAAAGAACCAGAACAAGAATAAAAAATAAAAGTGAAAAAAGAACACCCAAATCATCCCCCATCCCACCCCATTTGTCCTTTAGTTTTTATCCCCATTCCTCCACTCATCCATACACTAGATAAAGGGGGTGTGATCCACAAGGTCTTCACAATCACACTGTCACCCCTTGTAATCTACATTATTATATAATTGTCTTCAGGAGTCCAGACTGCTGGGTTGGAGTTTGGTAGTTTCAGGTATTTACTTCTAGCTATTCCAATACATTAAAGCCTAAGAGGTGTTATCTATATAGTGCATAAGAATGTCCAGCAGAGTGACCTCTCGACTCCATTTGGAATCTCTCAGCCACTGAAAGTATTTCGTCTCATTTTGCATCCCCCTTTTGGTCAAGAAGATACTCTCAGTCCCACGATGCCGGGTCCACATTCATCCCCGGGAGTCATGTTCTGCATTGCCAGGGAGATTTACACCCCTGGGAGTCGGGTCCCACGTAGTGGGGAGGGCAGCGAGTTCACCTGTCGAGATGGCTCAGTTAGAGAGAGAGAGGGCCACATCTGAGCAACAAAGAGGTACTGAGGGGGAGACTCTTAGGCACCATTACATACAACTTTAGACTCTCCTTTGTGGTAACGAACTTCATAAGGGCAAGTCCTTTGCTCGAGGGCTCAGCACGTAAAACCGCCAGTCCCAATGTTTGTGACAACATCAACACCAGTCCAGGTGAGGATGTCCAACACATCCGCACCTTCCCCCAGATCCTCAGTGGCCCATTGTTTTTTTAGGAGTGTTGTTTAATTTCCACATTTTTGTGAATTTTCCAAAATTTCTTCCGTTAATTTCTGTTTTAATTCTTTGAGGTTGCAGAACAGACTTTGTATGATTTCAGTCCTTTTACATTTATTGAGGCTTGTTTAATGGCCTAGTATGTGGTCTACTGTGGAGAACTGTTCCACTCTGTGCTTGGGAAGAATGTTTATTCCATTTATTGAGGAGTATTCTCTAGGTGTCTGTTAGGTCTAGTTGGTTGATTATTTTTTTCCCCATTTTTATGTATGTGTATGATGATACTGGTAGCATGTTGATGAATTCTTTAGACCATTATACAGTACCTTGGTGTGAATCATAGCAACAGATTTTGAGTATCTCCTAGGTGAAGGGTGCTATGCTTAGTGCACAGAGTGATACTAAAACTAGGACTCAAGATATAGATAATATTTAATAATGCACTGCCATGGTAGAGGTATGTGCTAGTTGTTCTGAATGAAACAGACTTAGTAAGACATGGGTGTTGAAAAGTTTTTGGAACTTGTGATAGCTTTGTCCATCCAGATATGACTGGCTTGCTGAAGACTTTTGTTTCTAACACTCTAACATTGTCAACTATGAAGAGCTGTTGCGGTTGTCCTACAACACTTGGAAGTTTAATTACCTTTCAGTGTACATGGCAGAGCTATAAAAGCAGACGTGTGCCGTGTTGATAATGGCATGGCACATGCAAGAGCTTAAGTGGAATTATGATACTTCTTGTATATTTTGTAAAAAATTTTAGATAAGTGCCTTCAAACTAAACTTCATCCCCCGACCCCCACTCCCTTAAGGAAATGCTTTATGGGAATGGATTTCTACTACATGGTTGTATGTAGAAAATATGGAGTAGAGTTTTTAAATGGGGTGATTTTTAACTAGAATGTTCCGTTTATTGAAAATGGCCTGAACTTAACACCATTCTTGCAGTAACTTCTCAAATGCAAAGGCTTAAGCTTTTTATTTTCTCTATCACCAGAAAGTGATATATATGCTACAAGTTTGTGTATATCCTAGATTGTTGTACACTTGAAACATGCTATCTAGGGATTAGTTTCTAAAGTCACAGCAAGTTTGTGATCAAAAGAAGTGGAATCATGAATGCCCATTTCATAAAGCCTTTGAAAGAAAATTTGCTACTGTAACCATTAGCCATACGTGACTGCTTAAAATTAAATTATAAATTCATTTCTTCAGTTATACTTGCCGTATTTCAAGTGATCAATAGCCACATGTATTGCATGGTGCCAAGAGACAACATTTCATTTCCATCATCACAGAAAGTTCTGTTGGACAGCCCTGCTGTAGAATGTCACAGAAAGACAGTGTTTTGTGTTTGAAATGTGAGGAGTCACGTCTCCCCTTTGGATTGCCGACGACTGATAGAGGTGGGGTCTTCCCCTTCTCCACCTCTGTGCCTTTCTTCCTCCAGCCTGGGCAAAAGCAGGTGCTGGGGACCTGTTTACCACCTATTGCTGCATCTTTACCAGTGAAAGTCGAAGGGCCGGAAGAGTATCTTAGAGTCACTCTGCTGGGGTGGCTTGTATGCTGTTCTTGAGTCAAGCGCTGCCTCTTCTAATTTGGGTTTCTTGTGTCACTGGATGTGTAATGTGGTTTTAAGCTAAATGTGCATACAGCAGCATCTGAGGCACATCCAGAAAGCAGAGACAGCATTTCTTTGAATTCAGCAAAACCATAATTATCATGTTTTCTCTTCAGAACTCCGTTTTATGTAAATAATCTTAGGCAAAGTCTTAACCTTATCGTAGAGTCATTTTGATTCTTTGGGTTAACTTGCACCAGAATTTCGCACAATTTAATATCCTCATCCGAAAGTCTCTACAGTGTTTCATCGATCAGCTTTTTTGCCAGTGATGTCAGACATAATGGGTCAAGTAAACTTAGTGGCTACATTTAACAAAATTTGGTCAATTTTCAGTTAGTTGCTTAGTTTCCCTGAACACTGAGCTGTTTCCCATCTTCTGGTCTTCAGTCATATTGTTCCTTTTGTCTGGTACAACCTTTAGCTTTTGTTGACCCTGGCCACCTCTCATTTTTCCCTCATTCCTGAGGGCAAGCCCAGGCTCCAGGGAGCATCCCTTCAGGTGCCTTCCACTGCCCTTCACACCACGGTGTACCTCTTATGGTATTTCTGCTTCCCCAGATCATAGTAGATTCTTAGACGTGTGTCTTGCATGGTTCTTAGCAACATAGCAGTTACATGTCTTGGGGAGGGGCGGGGAGGAAACACTGAAGTCTATACCATGTTCATCCTGGTCAGCATAAACTGAATTCATAGTGGATATTGTCTTTCTGTCACCAGCAGTGCCCTGTCAAGAGTTCAGGCCGGGTTCTTCCATTTCCTCAGCTCTTAGGCATTTGTTTAGGTGACATAGACCAGAAATAGAAACTCTTGAATTTAAGATGTAGTTTTGAGTAGTTGTAAAAGTATAGTTACATTTTACTGTAATATTTACATTTAAATATCTGAAGATATTTAATCAATTTGGGTTTTTGTTTTTGTTTTTTAAGTTACTGGCCAAAAAAATTTCTCAATTTCTACCAATTTTTGATTTTGGATATTGATTCTATCCAGAGTCGTGGTGGCATTTCATTTCAGCAGATAGTCCAAAGAAATATGGCTATAAAAGGAGAAGACACTGGCTTTCTTGCCTGAGTTTGTTCTTTAGTCTTTAGGTGTAGAAGAAACAAGAAAAAAATTCCAGGAGTAGTTTGAAGTAACCCTATTGATTTGTTCCAATTTATGTTGTTTACACAACCTGTAGTTTTAGAGGAAGTGCCCAAGAACGGTTTCACAGAGGACTATATTGTAGGAAAAGGAGTCTTATCAGATGGTCTTTTGAATTTACTCCGCCACTAAAACTAGGTAGGTGGGTTGAAGGGAAGAATTTCTTCTTGTTTTTCAAGCTTTGCCAGACACTTAGCTTACAAACAGCTGTTTGAACTCTGATTGCGTCCCTGTATCTCCAGGGATGCTTTCTGACCTCTTATTAGCAACATAGCTAGGACTGACTGGCATGCGTTGTGGTGCCAAACATAGCTGTAGCCAACCTGGAACATATCCAAACCGAACAAGATAGTGAAGTCAGAGTGAACAAGTGGTGCAAATATTCTCTTAGTCTGGAAAGTCTTCATCTTAAAAGTAATCTTAAGAGTAATACAAGGCAGATCTGACATATTTCTGAAAACTTGTTCATAGTCTGACATTTCATTTTCTCTGGACTCTGAGTAGTTTATTTTAGTCAACAAGGCCGTTGTAGAAGTCAGCTGTTGGAATGTACATGTACTAGTGATAAAAAAGAGCTTTGAACATTGCATCAGTCACCTGTTAACATCCTATTCATATGATAATTGAAAAATAATGAAATTTGTGCCTCTAGTGGGACCTGACTTTAGCCATTGGTTCCAAGAGTTGGTCCAATCCTCAGCTTTAAGCATTCATTAATTTTTGAGTGTCTCTGCCTTGCCATTAGTAATAAGAGAACCCGTGTTTTGAGCAAATAGTGCTGTCCTTAAAGCAAAGGAGTGCATGTTTGTTTAGTTGTTTTTCTAGTACTGGTGGGTAAATTTTGCCTCAGGTTGTCAAGTTCTTACACACCAAGTCTGTCATGACCAGTGCCATCCACAGTCAGCCTTTGACCACCCAGCCCATACTAGTCACTGCCTTGTCTCAGCCTATATTCTGACTAACCAGCCGAGCCTGGGGGAAACAGAGGAACAAATTGGAGTTTTTCTCAGTATGGGGTTGCTTGGAATCTTACAACCGAGTAAAGCAACATCTGGTCATTTATGCCTTCTTAAATCTTTGTATCTTTGACCCGTGGCCTTGTCAATGTAAAAAAAAAAAAACCTTCAATTTTGCAAGCACTCCTTGTTCCCATTTAAAATCTTTTATATAAGTGAAATAAGTTTTGATGTATCCCTTTTTGAATTCTTACATTACAAAAATCGAAGTAGCTAAGGATTCTTTTTATATACTATGTATAGAACAGTCAACAAGCTTTTGAGTTGGCCAAGGAAAGTTTCATTCTACCACAAGCTTAGGAGTGGAGCTGGTGAAGCAGTATATGTCTACGAAACAATTTGTGAAGAAGAAATGGAATATGAAATAATCTTCTGATTAAATGCTGATTTAGAAGATTTATAGAAAGATAGCATGAGATGCAGTGGTTGTGTAAGCTGAAAATAGTTTTGAACTGGAGATACTAGGAAGTGCTGCAGGAAGAAGTGGAGACTTGTAGGGGACCTAAACAGTAGCTGCTATTGAATAATCAGAGCCTTTAAGGCGGATGGGGGGGTGGGGGCGGGACAGGACGGGACGGGACATGAGTACAGAGATGGACAAGAACACGGAGGTACCTTACTGCAGTAAAGCTTTCATGTGGGGCAAAAATAAACAAATATATATATATATATATATATATATATATATATATATATATATATATATATCTTATTGTATGTACTCCTTCACTATTTATTGGGAGCCAGCCAGGCCCTGACCCCATGTACTTTGCTTTCTTTTTAATTCCCTCAACGATTCTATGAGAGAGCATTTTTAATGAGTTAACAGAGGCTTAGAAGTTGAGTAACTTGTGTAAAATTGCATGGCTAATTGCATGGGAGAGCAGAATTTGAGCATTATTTTACCTGGCTTCAGATTTGAACTGTGGGCTGGCCAGCAGGGGCTCGACAAGCATTTATCTTGATGATCCAGACAACAGCACTTCTGTAATAGGTTCTGGAATAGTGAGTTCACAAAAGCTGAATTTTAGAAAGATTATTTTGACTTGGAGGAGTATGGTTTGAAGGAGGTTAAGATTAGAGGCAAGATACGGCCTAGGGTTTAAGGGCCCAGGATGGAGCCAGACCATCTGGGTGCAAACCTCAGCTCTGCCATTTGCCTACCGTGAGCACAATGTTGGGCAAGTTTAACTTTGTGCCCAAGTTTCTTCACTGGAAAAAATGGGGATGGTATGATACCTACCTCATTAGATTATTATGAGGGTCAAATTAATTGAAATATGTAAACTCTTAAAATAGTAAGAATATAGTAAACACTGTATGAAATAGGAGTCAGTTTTGTTCCAGGTGAGCTGATAGAGTAAGTCGGTAGAAGTAGAAATGGAGAAGAGTCAAAGTCTAGAAGGTGATGGTGATATTATTTTGTGTGTATGCATATGTATACATATGTTTGTGTTATTTTTTTTTTTTGAACCATACTGGTTTTTTTTTTTTTTAACCAAACATATCGTACATTCGATTGTTCACAGTACCATTACATAGTTGTACATTCATCACCAAAATCAATTCCCGACACCCTCATTACCACACACACAAAAATAACCAGAATAATAATTAAAGTGAAAAAGAGCAACTAAAGTGTTTGTGTTATTCTTATAGTAGACATCTTAATAACAGCAGGAGGAAGAGGGAAAAAATAACAGAATTTGGTGATTGAATGAGAGATTCAATTGAGGCAGAGGAGTCCAAGGTTTTCAGGCTGGAGAAATATTGGCACTGTTCACAGAGCTGGGGAAGTTAGGAATGACCTAATTGGGGATGGTAAGAGGTTGAATACTAAACCAGAGGAAGAGATTTGACAAAAATAGTTGTGGACAGTTGTTTAGTATCTTTCCCCACTGCAAAATAAAAAGTAAACAATAAAAATACTCAATTTATTCCTTACAATGTAACTGCCTTCTCCGTATTCCACAGAGGGGAAAAAGCAGCCTTAATTTGAGGAAAAGTTACCCCTGAGACTTTATTGCTCTAGGTAATTCCTATTTCAGTTATCTCTTTTAAAAAAAAGTAATGGATGGGATTGTATTGACCCTTTGTGGCAAATACTAGATTCCATTGCCATAGATTTCCTAATTTGGTTACAGTAAAATTTATTTTTTAGCTTTATTTGTGGCTTGTAGTAAGAATAGTGTGGTCCTATAAATGATAGATTTGAGTAAAAATTCCCACTTCTAAATTATAAGGCCCTCAAGTGCTGAAACTTTGTATTAATTTTATATTCATCATCTGCGCCTTTATGCTACTGGGCTTATTTGGTAGGCCAAGGAAAAACTTCTTGACTAGGTTAAAATGATTTCAGGTTAAGCAGAGCTAATTCACAGAAACTGAGTGCACAAGCATACCTCACATATTCAGGAGAAAGGAGCCATTAATTGTGCTGTCATCTGTCAGCGGGTAGTTCTTTGCCCCCATTTCATCAGCACACTGTATCTTGAAACCTAGGTTTCCTAAAACCTGAGAATACACCCAAAATGTGATTAGAAATTAGTTCTCTACTTGTGCTGACTGGTATATATTTGGGAATCTTTGGCTTAGTGGTGGTGTATTTAGTCGTCAATTATAACAACCATTCCTTGAATCTCTTGCAGTGGTTCTTAGCCTTTTTTAGGGGTGGGAGGATCATACCCTTTGTGCATCTATTAAAAGCTACTTGTCCCTGTTCAAATGCATATAGAAAATCCGTATTAAGAAACTCTGCTTTATTTTACAATAGAATGTACTAGATGTTGACGGAATTCAACATAAATATAAAGCAATTCCTACCCTCCAAGAAATTCGTATTTAGATGGGTGAATGCGACTAGTGCAGAAACAGTTAAGTTTCAGTGTGATCGCAAAGTACCCAGAACTGTAGCTGGCAGTGTAAAAGGATTTAGTAAATGATTGATTATATGATGGCCACTGCTGACTGTTGAAGACATCAAGAATTCAGAGAAAGAAGTTGGGAATTATAGGTGGGAAGTAAGAGAGGCCCTAATCCTAGATGGCTAAGATTTGGATAAGTAGAAAACAGAGGGAACAGTCTTTCAGGTGGCAGAATTTTCACAGAGGGTTAGAGTGCAGCTGAATTATAAGTTTCAAGGACAAACATCCGCTTGGCAGCTTTTTGGTAATTAAAAAAAAGCAAACATGATGGTTGAAAATTTGGAAAATGTAGGGAAGTTTAAATAGGAAAATTAAAACCTGTAATTCCACTGCTGAGAAATAATTGCTGTTTGTATTTTATTGTCCTTCCTAATAATAATCTTTTCTGGGCATTTTTAAAGTATAAATCATGTTGTATATGAATTGCCCTTTTTTCTTTCTTTTTCCTTAACACTGAAAAATAAAGAGTTTTCCTTGGTGTTTGATTGCAAACAGAAAACTCTACTCACACTGGCCTAAACCATAAAATGTATTCATTGGCTGAGATAATCAAAGGTAAGATAGGGATCAGGCAATGGTTTGGTCAGGACTTCAACTCAGTGTGATTTTTTTTCTAGTTATCCCTTGTACCATGTGTTAGTTTTGTCCGGAGGATGGTTTCCCTCATGATCCCAGTATGCCTACCAGCAGGGACCGTGACGAATACACACCTCATTATCATCAGCTAGAAGATGCTCCAGCGAGAGTCCCGAGACTTGGGCCAGCTGGACCTTTTCAGAACTGGTCTTTATGGTCAGAGGAGTATCATGTTGTGATTGGTTCAAATAAGCAAGGACCAAGCCAGTTACTGCCAGCCAGGGGAGATGTACATGCCCTGGAAGATTTAGGGATTAATCCTGCTGGGATTCTGTAGCGTGGCAGCTATCTAATGGGGAAGAAGTGGAGTCGATAGTGAGGAGACCACCCAGTGCCTACTCCACCCATGTTGTTATGAACTTGTAGTAAATAACACGTTTAACAGCAGCATGGGATTTCGTTATGTGATATAGGAATTGAAAATGATTAGATGTGAGTATGAAATAGGAATTGAAAATGATTAGATGTGAATATGAAAGAGAGGGAAGAGAAGTTGTGAAAAGTGATGTTTCCAAAGATTGAAAATGGGTGAGTTTGGAAGTGGGGAGACTGTGAAGGATGATTAGTTTGGGTTTGGACATGTTGGGTGAGAGATGGTTTCCTTTAGTTGTTCAACTTTCTGGTGCTCCTGGGCACCCACTGGTTATTAATTCTCTGTGATTACTTTCTTCTGTCTTATCTTTTCAAATTCCTAATTTTGTACTGATGGTGCTTTTTCCCTTTTACTCCTTATTTTCTTTCTGTCCCCCACAGTCCCACTGTATTTGGAACTTTTTCATCTTGATACAGATTTTCCCGCATGGTCCTTTTCAAGTCAGACCAACGCATCCCTACCACAGTTGTAGAAGGTGAACCTTTTAAGGCAACTTCTTACCAGAATCATCTGTTGCTACTGTCCCCGTCTAGTTTCACTGTGTTTAGCATCTGTTAAAAATATGAAATTGATTTATTCTGAGTAAAAGGGCCTCTTAATTTTCTGTACCGTTATAGCAACATAGAATTCATTAAAGTGGAGTTTAGAATTCCTTTGATATAAAGTCTGTCCTGGAGAAGTTACCTGATTCTAATTTGAAGCTTTTTTTTTGAAGACAGTTAAAAGTAGGAGATCTGGTGTCCATTCGTTTCTGCCCTCTTCGTGGACTTTTTCCCAGCATAAACATAAGCATCTGGGTGGGCAGCAGATGGAGCCACAGCAGGATTGGAATTAGACACCTGCCAGCTTGTGGAGCGCACATACTCATTATAGCAATCATTTGATACTAGAACTGCCAGATAATGTCCTAAAAATAAAGGCAACCAGTAGCAGAAGAGAGGCTTTCAAGATTAGTTTGGTCTTACTTTTTCTTCGTGGTCTGCCATGAGAAATTTGGTTCTTAAAGGCTCAGAACTGCCAGATAAAAACAATTTTGGTATTTTCAGACTACCCTGCCTCCCCTAAAATGAAAAGAGTTATTCTCTTTGAGGATTGGCCATTTTCTAGTTGTCTGACCTTTTCTTTCTGGATAAAATGGAAAGATTAGGTTGGGTACCAGGTACTGGCATATGAGGCTGTTTAGAGTAATTTTATTCTGAGCTCATTGACATAACATTCTCAATCTGGGGAAAAAAAAACCCTTCCCTCAGGTGCAGGCAATGTAGAACCTTAGTAGAAACCTAAGCAGATTATTGATGACATGAAGTATTGGTCAGAATTAGTGCAGACAGCACTTGTTTGGGGAGTTCATTGAGGACAGTGTAAAACGGCACAAGGAGGGCTGTTGTATGTATAGTGGCTAGAAGCCTGGGATCTAGGATTAGGCACATGAGAGTTCCAGTGCTGCCTGTTCCATTTACAAGCCATGTTTCCTTGGGCAAGTTATCTGGCCTCTTTGAGTGGACCTCAGATTCCTCATCTGTAATATGAAATAACACCTACCCACCTTAAAGAGTTATTGTGAGGATGAAATGGCCTAATGTTCCGCAAGTTCTGGCATGTAGTAAATGATTAACAAACCTAAGCTGTCATTTAATAAGGAGGGATATACTCATTCCTCAAGCATGCATTGAGACTCTCTATAGGTTGTTGGTAAAACCAGTGGCATTGCTCTTTGAAGGGCTTTAGGCTAGTGCAATTTAAGTTCACTACTAGAGGTGCGTGCAAGTGGTGTGCAGGCCTTGGAAGGAGATAATGGGCCATTCAGCCAGGTTTTGAAGATAGCGTAAGACTAGGTGCATAAATATGGGGGTAGGATCATTCCAAGCCTTGTGAACAGAGACGTAAAAAAAACATGGGAAACTTCTGGTATTTTTGCTTTATTCAGAATGTGGGGTCTTTGTGGGAAAACATCAGATAGGTAGGCTGGAAAGGTAGGCAGAATCTGTATCATTAGGGAGTTTATACGCTGGGCTAGGTGTTGGACTTGATTCTTTAAGGGTGGGAAGTAATTGAAGGTCTTTAAGTTTATTCAAATAACAGCAGAGTGACATTTTAAGACTGTTGTAACAGAGTGGTAGAGGCCAGGGACAGTTAGGGCATTGCACTATTCCATGTAGAGATGATAGAATTCTAGTTGATGGGGACATACAGCTAGGTGATGGAAGGATCTAGACTTTGTGATTGGGGGGAAGTGGGGGTAAGCAAGAATTCTGGCTAAGGCTGTAGGTACTATTAAGTGAGAAAGGTAATATGGAAGATACAGTATTTTTCGGAACACCCCGAGTTCCATTTGGTTGTGTAAGTTTGAGGTGATTGTGTGACATCCAGGAGAAGAAATTCATTAGGCATTTGGATGTGTGGGTTTGGGCTATGGCGAAATCTCAAGTGAAACATTAAAGTTACAAGAGTACCAAAAAGAGAACCTTGAGGAATGCCAGACATTTGAAAGAGGAGCCAGCAGTAAATGGTGCCATGGAAGCTTCCCTACCACCCCTGAATCTGAAATAGGCCACTTTACCAGGGTCTCACTGTGTTGACTGTTTGGTGTGCATGCCACATCAACTATATTTTTATAGTCTCTCAGGACAAGCTCAAAAAAAATTCAGAGTTATAATTTCATAAGAGTAAGACTTAGTAAAAGCATTTTGCAAATATAGTATATCTTCTGCATTCATTGTACTTTTAGATTCCTGAAATAAAGGACAAACTGTGTGTCTGTCACTGTCTTCTACACAATTCACATAGTTTTCCGAAGTGAAAAGTTCTTCCAAAGAGGGAGCTCAGGAGCAGAAGATGCTCCGGTGAGTAGAGATGAGTAGCCCACCCCTTTAGAGAATGTTAGAGGTCAAGAAGTGAGAAGTGGAAGGCCTGGGCATTTTGTTGGGGGATATTGGGGCATACACTGATCAAATGTAGAAGAAAAATGTAGATGAGGCACTGTGCACAAGACGTTTGCGAAAGGGTCCCTTTACTCTTAAAGTTAGAAACCTGTAGATCCACATGATGGAAAATAATCCTCACCACCACACCAGTAGTCAGACACACATACTCTGTGACAGTTTATGAAGTGTGGTATCCAGAAGGAAATCTCCACTGTGTTCTTAAGTCGCTTACTTTCCTTTCTGTCTGCTTCAGTTACCCAACTGGAACAGTTCTAAAAGTCCCCCCCCCCCCCACCGTTTGTCCCCTAGACTTACTATTCTTCTTCTCTCTTCCCCCAAAATGAGAAAGCCTTTAGCTTTAACTGTAGTACTCTATTTGGCTGTCAATATTTGTCACATTAGTAACTGGGTGATCTTGGCTGGAGGTGGGGGACTGCTCTGCCCTTTGTAAGACTGGCCCATGCATCATTGTACTGAGGTGGCCACACGGGAGCAGGGGTAGGCTGGCTGGGTTTTGAAGGTGGGTGGGAATGTGTATAGATTTAGAATTTTTAAAGGGCCTATGCACCTAATGGGGCAAGTGGAGTAACCTTTACAGCAGATAGAACTTTTTTGTTTCTGTTTTTCTTGTCTTACACCCAGTAATGCAAAATACTAACAAGGATAAAGTGAAAAATTATTAAAATACCTTTATCTATTGTATACTGATAAAATCAACACATTAAAAAAAAATCTGCTGGCTTCCTAATTCCTAATACTTTGATTTATGTGTGTTCTGGTTAATGCAGTGGATTAAAGGTGCTAGACTTTTCTTTCTCAATAGGAGTGATTTCTCCCCTGAGAAGATGAAATTTGGTTCTTGGAGGGCAAAAAAAAATGTTAATCTTTTTATGCATAATGCTCATGTAAAGTATATTAACAGCTCACAGTACATCTGTGGTATTAACATTTCATGAAAGGTGATGATTAAGGAAAAAATATCTAAAAGGCTGCTTAGGGAGATGATAATGGGGGGGAAGGCTGAGAAACGCTGGACACCACCGGCAGAGCATGCCCAGAGTCCATGAGCCGTGCAAGGGTGGTAGTGCCCCTTATTATTTTTTTTTCCCCTTCTCATCTGTAAAACTGATCTCATAGTGGTAAACTGTGTCACTAATCTGAAGTGTTTATGGATAATTTTAGGATTTTGGCAAAATATGCCATTGAAACACTTGACAGGAATAAATGTAAAAAATATATTTATACAGTTTCCCTGCATAGGAGAACTTTGATGTTGGTTTAAACATGTGACAGTAAGCTGAAAAGAATTCTGGGGATGGGAAAAAAGATGAATCCTAAAATATTTGCAATGTTATAATTTGCAATATTTCAATAATCTTTGTGAGTGGAGTGGCTCATCTAGTAATAGGCATTTAATGAACATGATATAGGTTGCTCGTGATATCATAATGTTGTGTTCAGAGATGTGAAAACCTATTAAATTGGGGACTTCTTTTTCTAATTTGCAGTTCATTGTACTGCACGTGTATGTTGGCATTCCGTGTGTGTCCCCCCTCCGTTTTTATAAGTCCAGCTAAATGAGAAGTGGTGTGATGGTATTTCCTGATAAATTAAGCAATTGGTAAAGATATGATAGATTTTATGATGGCATAAAAGAGCCAAGTGTTGGGCCCATTTTTCTTAGGATTTCCCTGACCCTTCCCATGGCACAGTAAAGGTCATGACCTGTTTTTCTGTCCTTATGCTGCTTGACTGAAAGGAACTTATTTGTAGCTTTGCTACCCTGTAGGTTTTTTAATCTCTTTTAAAGAAGGCAGGTTAGCAAAATGTTTTTAGAACTAAACCTGAATTTGAGGTTGCATATTTGCTTTTTATTAACTGTTTTTGGTCAAGGCACTTAACATCTTTGAGTCCTAGTTTGTTTATCTGTAAAATAAAAAAAACACCTTCTCTGGGAAGTGTTTCCCTTAATATATATTATGTTCTTAATGTATATATATAAATGTCACATAACAGCTTCATCTAAATTATGCTTTTTCTAAGTTCTAGCTTTAAAGAAAAAAGGACACAGCATCATGGAGCTCCAGCACTAGGAGTCATTTGAGGCTTGGAGAAGCCCGGTGACGTGGCCAAGGCTGGAGGTGGTGGCAGAGCTGATGCTACTGTATTTCCATGTTCTTTTTGTCTTACCACACCTTCCTTTTGTGTTAGATCCTTCCTTTCTGTGCAGACATGTTAATGGCATTATGTTGCTGTCCTGTATAAACTAATGCTGAGTTTGACCTAAATTACATGAGTAGGGAATTTCAAAATACTAAATATGTAGGGAGGGTAGTTAGATTCTAGGAGCATGTTTGTGTAAGTTCCTAAGAATAGTTCTAGGAAAGCCTCCTAAAATAGAATAATTACCTTACCTGTATTTGTTACTTTAGTTTTATAGTACAAGTAATAGATTGAAAAATGTCTCAAAATCCCATCTGGTCCTTGCTTAATTTGTACAGAATTTCTATTTAGGTTGATTGTAAAGGGTTGGAAATGGATGGTAGTGATGGTAGCACATTGTTGTGAGTATAATTAACAGCACTGAATTATGTATGTGAATGTGGTTGAAAGGGGAAGTTTTGGGTCATGTATGTTACTGGAAAGAAAGAAAATAGAACATGGGACTGTATAAAGTCCCATCTGGTCCTTTGATTTTATGTGTGAAGGGCTTATAATTACCAGGAATTGTTCCAAACACATATAAAACTGGTCCCTCTTGCCCAGAATTATCTTTCTAAGATGGTAGAGAAAGAGAGAATCTGAGTGGTTGCAATCTGTTGAGACCATATTTTTGAGATTTAGACTGTTGAAGCATTTGCTTACTATGAATAAAAAGAACAGGCATAAAAATTCATTATGTAATCATTGCTTTTCCTCATTTACATTTGGGAGGTAGTTTATTGTTTCTTGTAAGAGAAAGAACTAGAATATTTTAATAGCAATCTGTTTCTCCACCAAAGGTTTTTCTTTGCAAGTCAAATTATCAAACACTAGTTAGTGGCCATGAGCATACCAAGATTAATAGGATGAAGATCCCATTCTCAGTAGCTCAACTAATAGAAAAGACAAATAATTATAGTATATTGAGGTGAGTATGATAGAAATGTGATAATAATGCAAAGTTCAGTGGTAGCACAGAAGTGCTTCTTAAATTGGGTCTTGAGTTTGCCAAATAAGGAAAAGCATTTTAAGCAGAGGGAATAGCATATGCACAGTTTGAAAATCATAGAAAGTTTTGGCAATTAGGAAACTGCAAGTAGCATCAGTGTTATTGGAACTTGGAGTTCAAGGCAGAAAGTAGCAGGAAGTGGTAAGGCTAGAGAGAGTTGGCAAGGACTGGAAAATGGAGAGCTTGATGTTCGGTGCTTTGTTATTTCAGTCAATCTGAATCATACTCTTGACCAGTACCCAAATGATTGGTGGTATTTGGTGTGGTAGACAAAGGTGAGCTGTGATAGAAGAGGTCAGAGAAGTAAGGATGGGGATGCAGGGGTTGCAAATCAGCCAGAGCCTTGGCAGAGTTTAAAATAGGACCTTGACTTTAATCTGAATGAAATGGGAAGCCACCAAAGGATTTTAAGAGGAATGACAGGCTAGCTTACTTTTCATTTAAAAAAAAACAAACAAAAAATTTATTTCTTAGTGTTAGATTGCAGAAAAATTGCAAAGATAATATAGCATTCCCTTATGTCCCATCTCCATTTTTTTTTTTTTTTTTGTAAATCAGATTTATTAGTACTTGTATTGGTCTGTTAATTTTTTATTCCAATTTTAAAAATTTAATAACCTTGTTTTGTTTTCACTGTTCTTTTTTTTTTAAATTCGGTTTTATTGAGATATATTCACATACCATACAGTCATCCATGGTATACAATCAACTGTTCACAATACCATCTTATAGTTGTGCATTCATCACCCCAATCTATTTTTGAACATTTTCCTTACACCAGAAAGAATCAGAATCAGAATAAAAATAAAAAAAGAACACCCAAATCACCCCCCCCATCCCACCCTATTTTTCATTTAGGTTTTGTCCCCATTTTTCTACTTATCTATCCATACACTGGATAAAGGGAGTGTGATCCGCGGGGTTTTCACAATCACACTGTCACCCCTTGTAAGCTACATTGTTATACAATTGCCTTCAAGAGTCAGGGCTGCTGGGTTGGAGTTTGGTAATTTCAGGTATTTACTTCTAGCTATTCCAATATATTAAAACCTAAAAAGTGTTATCTATATAGTGCATAAGAATGTCCACCAGTCTGACCTCTCGACTCCATTTGAAATCTCTCAGCCACTGAACCTTTATTTTGTTTCATTTTGCATCCCCCTTTTGGTCAAGAAGATGTTCTCAATCCCATGATGCCAGGTCCAGATTCATCCCTGGGAGTCATATCCTGTCTTGCCAGGGAGATTTACACCCCTGGGAGTCTGGTCCCACATAGCGGGGAGGGCAGCAAGATCACCCGCCAAGGTGACTTAGTTAGAGAGAGAGGGCCACATCTGAGCAACAAAGAAGTACTCAGGGGGAGACTCTTAGGCACAATTATAAGGAGGTTTAGCTGCTCCTTGCAGCAACAAGCTTCATAGGGGCCAGCCCCAAGACTGAGGGCTCAGTACATCAAGCTTCAGTCCCCAGTGTTTGTGAGAACATCAGCATCACTGTTCATTTTTAATGCAATTTTATTGAGATATATTCACAAACGATGAAATCATCCAAGGTGTATGTGCCGGTTTGAATGTATTATGTCCCCCCGAATGCCGTTATCTTTGATGTAATCTTTTGTGGGCAGATGTATCAGTTTTGATTAGATTGTGATTCTTTGAGTATTTCCATGGAGGTGTGGCCCCACCCATTGAGGGTGGGCCTTGATCAGTGGAACCATATAAATGAGCTGACGGGCAGAGGGAACTCAGTGCAGCTGTGAGTGACGTTTTGAAGAGGAGCTACAGCCAACAGGGACACTTTGAAGAAAGCACAGGAGCTGCAGATGAGAGACAGTTTGAAGATGGCTGTTGAAAGCAGACTCTTGCTCCAGAGAAGCTAAGAGAGGACAAATACCCCAAGTGCAATTAAGAGTGACATTTTTGAGGAACTGCAGCCTAGAGAGGAACATCCTGGGAGAAAGCCGTTTTGAAACCAGAACTTTGGAGCAGATGCCAGCCATGTGCCTTCCCAGCTAACAGAGGTTTTCCGGACACCATTGGCCATCCTCCAGTGAAGGTACCCGATTGCTGATGTGTTACCTCAGACACTTTATGACCTTAAGACTGTAACTGTATAACCAAATAAAGCCCCTTTTATAAAAGCCAGTCCGTCTCTGGTGTTTTGCATTCTGGCAGCATTAGCAAACTAGAACAGTGTACAGTCAGTTGTTCACAGAATCATCATATAGTTTTGCATTCATCACCACAGTCAATGTTTTGAACATTTTCATTACTCCAAAAAATAAAAGTAAAAATAAGAATAAAAATAAAAGTGAAAAAGAACACCCAAAACATCTCCTACTCCTTCTCCCCCCCATTATTCATTTACTTTTTGTCCCCCCCTTTTTCTGCTCATCTGTCCATACCTTGAATAAAAGGAATATGAGCCACAAGGTTTTCACAATTACACAGTCATGCTATGTAAGCTACATAGTTATACAGTCGTCTTCAAGAATCAAGGATACTGGGTTGCAGTTCAACAGTTTTCAGGTATTTCCTTCTAGCTATTCCAATATACTAAAAACTAAAAAAGGGATATCTATGTAATGCGTAAGAATAGCCTCCAGAATGACCTCTCGACTCCATCTGGCTTACATTTTAATGATGTTATTCTGGCTGCAGAATTGAGAACATCCTGAAGGGGACCAAGGAAAAGTGGTGAGACCAGTTAGAAGCCATTGCAGTAATCTGAACAAGAGGTAATGGTAGACGTGGACAGAAGTGTTCTGACTGGGGATATAGAAAAGCCGTGAGACTGGGTGTGAAAGTGAAATCTGGATAGAAAAGAAAGTAGGTCCAGAGATGAAAGAAACCCTTGGGGCACTTTAGCATTTAGAGGTTAATGAGATTAGAAAAAACTAGCAAAGGAAACTGAACTAGAATGGCCCATTAAGTAGGAAAAAAACCTGGAAAGTGTTGTGTCCTGGGAGCCAAGAAAATGTTTCAAGATGAAGGGAATGATCACCTCTATTATGTGCTGCTGAAAGATTACTTAAATGAGGGCTGGGAATCTCCCTTTGTGTTTAGAGACCTGAGATCATTGGTGACCTTGACAGGTAGTTTCAGTGGAGTAATGGGAACAAGAGCATGCTTGGAGCTGGGTCCAAAAGAGAATGATGGGCACAGAAAAAGGGACATGAGGAAACCCACCGTGGAGATGGTAATCTTCTATACCTTGATGAAGATTGTAGGCAAATTTTGCACCAAAAGAAAATACTGCAAACTAATACTGAACTACACTTAATATGCATGCTGAAGTTTTAGGGGAAAGGGTTCTCTCGTCTGCAACTTCAAAATGCATCAAAAAATAAGATGAATTAGTGGGTAGATCCAGAAGTGTGTAGATGGAAAGATAAGATGATAAAGCCAGTATAATTTAGGTGGTATATATTGAGTATTCATTGTAAGTCTTTTAACTTTGCTCTGTGTTTGAAAGCTTTCATGATAAAATGTTGGGAGGAAAGAGAATGGAGGGAAGAATTTGGAGACAGAAGGATAGACAATTATTCCAAGGACTTTTGCTGTAAAAGGGAAGGAGAGATATGAGACAGTGGAATCAAAAGAAGTCTTTTCATCCCACTCTCCCCCCAAAGATGGCAAAGACAGCAGCATTTTTACTTACTCTTAAGAAAAAAGTCCAGTAGAGATAGTAAAAATTTATGATGCTGGAGAGAGAAAGGAAAACTAATGGATTAATGTCCTTGAGTAGGCAAGAGGGGTGGGATCTAACACTGAAGTGGATTTGTTATTGTTGTTCTTAGTAATGAACGTGGACAAAAATAACAGAAGACAGAGGATACAGATACCTATATAAATGGTGTTGATGTGGCAGGAGCGTGTTTAAGATCTCCTGGTTGCTTCTGTGTTTTCAGTGAAATAGGAAGTGTGGACATCTGACAAGGATTGGGGGGTGGGCAGCTGGTGAGGCTTTGGGGGATGGGGTGGGTAGAAGATCTGCAAATAGTCTTGGAGGAGAGTGGGGGGTGTGAATGGACTGGGGAGGTGCAGTGAGGGTCCACTGGAGGGCTTTCGGAAGGTCTAATAACTGACTAATCTTTAAAGTTCCAGGAAATGAACAGTGAAAATGGAAGGAATGACACTATTGAATAGAAAAAGTTAGAAGACAACTTCTCAGAGATAATGGATGTTGATTTTGAGCTAGGAAGGGCCCACTAAGAGCCCAGCATAGTGAATAAAAATGGATCTACACCCAAGTACATTCTTGTGAAATTTCAAAATGACAAGAAGGTTTTAAAAGCCTCTAGAAAAAAGAAACAAGTCCCTAAAAAGAAATGTGCGTCAGACTGCTGATAGACTTTACAAAAAGTGAGCAACTCTGAATACCAGAAAACTGTCTTCCAAGTTCTGGGAAAAAATGCTTTCTGCTTAGAATTCTGTTGAATTCTCTACCTAGCCAAACTAAACATTTAGGTATGAACATAGAATCTAGACATTTTCAAACTCATTAGGACTCAAAAAGTTTGCTTCTCAAGCACCCGTTCTTGGGAAAGTACATAATGGTGTACTACCCTTAAAAACCAAGAATAATGAAGGTGTGAAATGGAGGAACTAGTGCATCCAACTACAGAGAGTATTGGAAGAAAATCCCAGAATAACTGGCGTGGAGGGAGGTTAATCAAATTGGATTGAAGAGGGAAATCTGGGAGAAAAGGATATTCCGGACATTTTATACCATCCTTGAGAAGTTGTAATAACTTAAGAATGCAAGAAAGCATAAGAAAAGTTGTTTTAAGGCAGTTAGAAACTGAGGAAAAAAATTAACTCTCTTTCCCAGAGCTGTATATTGTGCAGTTGATGATAAAAATTCATTGGAAGAAAACAGGGAATTTTTATTTTAGTTAGCTCAGATTTGATGGCTTTAATCATCACAGATCTGTCATACGTAGACATTTCTGATTTTAAAACCCTTTTATGGATGCAAAGGGCACTATAAAGGTTTAATGATTCCATTCTATAGCTGCAAAAAGTAGTCATATCTTAGTTGATCATATGTCTGATCGGTTTTGAGAACTGGGAAGCTACTTGTTATCGTGGGCAAGGGGGTGACCCCCACCTGTCTGGTTACCCCTCCATTGCCAGGCAGCGTGGGCTACTCCGGAAGAGCTACCACAGACCCAGAGTCATGGGGCAGCACACAGTTGCTCAGTGTATATGCTGCTGGAGATCAGGAAGTTGTTCTTGTAGTCTGTTAGTCAAAGTCTGACAAACCCTTTGTTTGCATTAATACAGCCTATTATTTAGTCCTCTTAGTCCCTCTGTTCTCTGCAGGTTGTGAAGTTTCTGTGGGATGAAAGTGCTGATTTTCTACATGGAACAGTGTGTAGGTGCTTAGCGAGATAAAATTAATAGGCGGAGCAAGCTAAGCTTTTCTTCTTTTGATGATACATCCAGAGAGCAGCGTGGTTGTTCTCTGACTGCCCCCCACCAACACCACCCCCAGCCCTCACAATGAGCCTGCTCCTTCTGAGCTGTGCAGCTGCTTGAAGGAGGCCAGGAAAGCTAGCTAATTACTAGAGAGGCTCCATTCCAACAGTAGAAGGAGGGGTAGTTAATTTAGCCTGTCTCCAATTCTATTAGAATGGATGTTTTAGAAAAAAGTTGTTATATTCTGAACTTTAAAGCCCATTTTCTTGATGGAAGGGTCCATATTTGGGGTCTTGTAAGCCTCCTTAAGCCCATTTTGGATGTAGAGAAGTAAGTGTGTCAGGGTATATTGGTTAATACGGAATATTTTCATAGATTCTTAAGTTTTCCTGCACATTATGTCTGTTTGATTGGTTCTCTGAAAAGGTGTTAAGTCACTTTTATGTAGCTATTTTTAATTGCACAATTAAAACATCACCATTTTCCCCTCAAAAACGGGATCATTCTTCATAGCTGAGGAAGTATCTCTTTCATACTTTTTCTCATTTTGTTTGTTTATGGTGAATAATTAAACTTTCTCTAATTTTTAAGTTACATCACCTTGAGAAATCTATGGTATGACAAAATTTGGTATCTTACTCTATACTGTACTGTGTTCCCTGTTCCTGCAAACATCCAGAGAGGATCTTGTCAGGGAGTTAGGGAAGTAAATTTAGATTTTTAAAATAATGCATGTGGATTTTTTAATGTTCATTTTAGAGACCTTTGAAAGCTATCAAAGCCCCCTACCCTCTAAATTTCTTTTTCCTCTTGCCTGCCTGGCTTACTGCAAGTCTCTTTCTTAATTACCTGTTCTTCCTGCTGTCACTCTTGTTCCCTCTTAATTATGCATCACATAGAAGACAGATTCATCATCTTAAAAAGGAAATTCAATCCATAATTTCCCAAAATCTGTACAATAGTCTTCAAAGTTCTGCACAGTCTAGCCCAGTTCTCTGTCTCTCCAGCCTCAGGGACTTCACCTTTCACATAAATTGTTAGAGTTAGCATTTCAGTTCTTGGACTATGCTAAACCTTCTCCAGTTTCAAGGTCCTTTACTCTTGCACTTCCCTCTCCTTGGAATGTTTCTCCTCCCCCTCATTTGTGTCTTCCAACCCTGTGCCCAAGCCTAGGTAAATCCTGCTCACAGGTAAGGTTTCACTTTAAATGTCACCACCCAGTTAAGCTTCTTGACACCCATCTCCGTTTATGATTAGAGTAGATTTCCCCTAAACTGTGCTCTCATACAAAGCACACTGAACTTTTTTCATCATAGAACTTATTACAGCTGAAGTTAAATCATTCTCTTGCCTCCCCCACTATCAGTGTCTTGAAAGTAAGGATCATTTCTTTGTTGATGTATTCCAGCACTAAGCACGGTCCCTGGCTCAAAATAGACACTGTTTATTCACTTGGTTGTTTTATTAGGATAAGAGTTCTCGGAATGGCATTATTGGGTTAAGATCTTTGATACGTCTAGCCAAATTGCCTTTCATAAAACCTTATACCTTTTTATACTCACAGTATACTTCTACTACCCTGACCATCACTGTATATTAACTTTTTCATCTTTGCCAATTTGATCATCCAAAAAGACGAGAGGGAGTCTCTCTCAAATATCTGAGTCACTGTCCACCAACATTCACAGCAACATTATTCACACTACCTAAAAGGTGAAAGCAACCCAAATATTCATCAACAGATGAATGGGTAAACAAAATGTGGTGTAGATACACAATGGGTTAGTACCCAGCCGTAAAAAGGAATGAAATTCTTAATGCACGCTACAAGGATGAAACTTGAAGACATTATGTTGCGTGAAATAAGCCAGACACAAAAAAGGAACAGACATTGTATGATTCTTTTTATGTGATATAACTAGAATACACAAATTCATAGAGATAGAAAGTAGAGTACAGGTTACCAGGGGCAGGACAGAAGAGGAATGGGGAGTTTATGCATAATGAGTGTGGGGTCTCTGGGGTGATGGAAAAGTTTTGATAATTGATGGTGGTGAGTGTAACACAACATTGTGAATGTGATTAATGCCACTGAATTGTCTGCTTGAGAGTGGTTGAGATGGGAGATTTTATGTTGTATATATGTTACCACCATTTTTAAGAGAGAGGCTAAAAGGGACAGTGACAGTTAACTGGAATACATAATCCTGGACTGGATCTAATAAAGGAGCTGAAGAATGCCCAAAAGGACATTATTGGGATAACTGAAAAAATTAGAATATAGACTCTATGCTTCATGTCAATGTTAAATGTCTTGTACTTGATAATTGTGCTTAATATAGTTACATAAGCAAATATCCTTGTTCTTAGGAAATACACATGAATGTATTAAGTGTTTAGGAGCATGATGCATGCAACCTATACTCAAGTGTTTAGAAGATTAGATAGATAGAACAAATGAAAATGTTAAACGCTTGTAAATCTGGGTATCTGGGTAGGGGAGTATACTGGCATCCTCTGTAGTGTTTTTGTATTATGTTCAAAACTTTCCTGTAAATTTGAAATTACTGGAAAATACAAAGTAAAACAAAAAAAGATGCCGGAGTCATAGAAACAGAAGACTGCAGTGAGTCCCTTGATACATTCATTCCAGATGTGCAAACATGAAGTTAAGAGCTCTGGACTGTGGGACTCTTCAGCCTTCCTGGGGACAGTTGAGAGTGGAGGAAAGGCACAGAGAGGAGAGCTGGACTTATCTGTTAGGCAGTGGTTTTCCTGCAGTGGGGTAACATCACCAGAGTGGTTACCTGTAAGAAATGACTCGACTTAATTGAAACAGAAACCACATCCAGCTGGCCGCATGGTAGATAATAAGCGTTTGTCATTTAAACATATAGCAGCTCCATACAAGAAGGGCAGTGTGTGGCCTAACAGGAGAACAAGCAGAATGTGATTAAACAGCACTGGCTAACCATGGACTATAGTTAATAGTACAGATATGAAAATGTGCCTTCATCAGTGGTAACAAGTGTATCACACCAATGCTTGGTGTTAACAGAGTGGTATATAGGAATCCTGTATTTTATGTATGATTGTTCTGTAAATCCATAACTTCTCTAATAAAAGATCTATATATTTGGGGGGGGAGCCCTAGGGATCCCTCAGATCAAAAAAAATTTTTAAAAAATAAGTTTTTTAAAAAACAGTGGTGGCTCCTTTTATTTAAAGGAAATTAAAATACAAAAGGAAGATTAATTTTCCTTATCATATCCTCTAACATAGTCTTGAGTTCTCTACCTTTAGGCTCTTTTTTATTTAGAAAAAAATTTTTTTTTTCTTTATTAGAATGGCTGCTATTCTAATAGGTGTGAAATGGTATCTCCTGGTTTTGATTTGCATTTCCCTGATGGCTAGTGATGTTGAGCATCTTTCCACGTGCTTTTTGGCCATTTGTGTATCTTCTTTGGGGAGATAGCTATTCAGATCTCTTGTCCATTTTTTAATTGGGTTGTCTTTTTGTTGTTAAGTTGAAGGACTTCTTTATATATTCTAGATACTAAACCCTTATCAAATATGTGCTTTCCAAATAATTTTTCCCCATTGTGTAAGTTGTCATTTTACTTTCATGATAAACTCCTTTGAGGCACAAAAGTTTAAAATATTTACATTTAGATTCTTGCTCTATTCCTCAATTGTTTGTTTAAAGTTGCCCTTTTTTCTTGTCCTTCCAGGTGTGCATTGAATTTTATCAGCCATGCAGCTAATTTGAAAACACGTAGCAATGAATTCCATATTCAGTTCACACTCAGCAATTTCCCTAACCCACTTTTTATTTATTCCCTCATTATTTACATGCATGTCTTCGTTAGCCCATAAACATTTCTGAGGGCAGGGATCATATCTTGTCCTTCCTTTTCTTTTTTCTCTTTTCTTGTCCTTTTCCTTTTTTTTTATTACTTTCCATTGCAGCTCCCTGGCGTAATGCTTTCTATATAGTAGACACTTAAACATTAACTAAAGTGTAATTTAAAGAGGAACCTACTGAATCATTATGACAGACCTGCTAGTGTGGTAATGGCCAGATTATAGATCCCAGATTTTCATACCTTCACCCCTTTCTCAACCCTCCATAACCATTTTAATAGCAAGCTTAACAGAAGTGTTTGCCTGCTTAAGAGTGGTGGACCTCTTAGAGCAAGATCTTATAGTTTTCTTCCCCAAGTGGTTGGTAGATTTTTCGTACTTCATTCTGTTTGCTCCGTAACAAATATCATTTTAATGAGTTCCAAAGAAGATGTACAGCTGATTTGGGGGTAATTTAGGTCAGGGTCCTGGCAGGGAGCACAGGGCATACTCACATCTGCAGACTTGGATGTCCCATCCTCAACTTCCCTCCCTTTAGTCTTAACGCAGGCCTCACCATTGGCTGAGCCTGCATGGACAGGCACACAGAGGATATCCAGCTCAGCGGTACCATCTGCCTTTTTTTTTCCTCTAAATTTTATTAAAGAAGTTGTAGGTTTGCAGAAAAATCATGCAGAAAATAAGAGTTCCCAGACACCCCCCTATTATTAACACCTTGTGTTAGTGTGGTACATTTGTTACAGTTGATGAAAGAATGTTATTATACTTGTATTGTTAACTGTAGTCCATGGTTTACATTTGGTTCCCTGTTTCTGTTGTACAATACTATGTTTGGGTTTTTTATTTTAAAATCTCCTCTTTTAACCACATTCAGTGCTGTTAATTATGTTCACAATATTGTGCTACCATCCCCATCATCCATTACCAGAACTTTTCCATCAACCCAAATAGAAACTTGTACAATTTAAGCCTTAACTCCCATTCCCTACCCTCACCTCAGCTCCTGGTAACCTTATAGTCTACACTCGACTCTATGGATTAATATCTACCATTTTTTTAGGTACACATTATGTAGATGTTGGCTTTAAAAGAGAGAACAGGAAATGTGCCCATTGACTCTATGTAACAGTTTTTCTAAAGGGCTGGTCAGGGAAAAAAAAAAATCAGTGACTAAGAAGGAGACCACTGAGCAGTATCTAATCACCAAGCCCTTTTGAGTCCACCTCCCAAACGGATCTTGAATCTGTCTTCTGCTCTCACCGCACTGCTCGCCCCGGTTCAAGCACTGTCACCCTTCCCTTCTGCTACTTCCCTGTAGTTCATTCCCACAGTGCACCAGGAGGATGCAGACCTGAATGTCACTCACTCTTCAGTGACTTTTGATTATCATCCTTAGTATACAAGTTTGAACTCCTTAATTTGCACACAGTAGACGTCTGTGTAGACCACTCACAGGAAATCCTTTGGGATGAGTGTGACCAGGTTTGCCTTGTCATCAGAAAACGTGTTTAATTGTGCTTGGCTTGGATGGCTTTATTTTTTTTTTTTTATCGTATTTTGCTTTTTAAGGAGAGTGTGATAGAATTTTACCTAAGATTGAAAGCCTTCTGTTAGTAAAGATTTAGCTATATATATATAGCTAAATATATATTGTTAAGAATAAGCTATAGTTTGAGATTATTTTGGTTGTTTCAGTTGGGAAGTTCTGACACCATTAGTCAAGGTTTACTTTTCCAACTTGTAGGAGCATACTCGGTCCTTCAGTTAATGGAGCCAAGTGTGGCTGGGAGAACATCCCTCCATTTGTTCGATAGGAGGTTGAGGGGCCCACCGTGTTCTTCCACTCTCGTTCTTCATAGGCTGAGCAGAACAAAAGAGGCAAACAAGAAATTTAACCTAGTTCACGCTTCATCCAGGAAGGTTTCCTCATGTCGCCTGAACTGCAGTTAGGTCTTCCTCATTAGTGTTTAGCACTCCAGTATCTTTTTGTTGAGTTGATACTTTCTGTAATACCCTTAACTCCCCCCTTGAGGCATCATCCATCATCCTGTGTTGCCACTGCCTGTTTACTGGACTCTTGAGCTCCTTGACCAGGAGTATTCATTGTCCCCTCAGCACTCATAGCTCAGGGCTTGCCACTCTTGTCCTACAGTCCTTGCCTGCCACTGGCCATCATATGGTTAACTTTTCATATGTACAGAATTTTCTCTCTTGAAACCCCCTGAGATTGCGATAGCAATTGCTATCAATATATAGATATGGGTATGTCTGCTGCAGTTCAAACTCTGACAGTATTTCACTGTTTTATTGAGCAATCAACTCCACCAAAGTAATAGACCTTCCACAAGTCACAGAACACTGAAGACAGTTGTTTTCAATGGAAACTTTGCGACCTTTGGGTTGAAAGTTTATTTTGGGGTCTTGTCTATGCGTTTAGGTTTCACTGCCTCCAATTTTATCTGGGTGGAGTAACATTGCATAAGTGTGAACTACCTTCCTGTTTTGTTAAAATATCGTGAGCAGCTTTTTTTAATGACAACTGAACTTGGAGAGGCTGATCAGTGTCTCATTTGCTTCCTGAGTACTAAATGTTTCTCAGAGAAAGAGAAATATCTTGGAATCTGGTCAGTCATTCTAATTGTTCATCTCCCAACATGTATGAACATTATAAAGGGTGTCTTACATTTTTAAAAATGCATATGTGTGGCCCTGAAATCACTCTGTGTCAGACTAGCTGCAATTCAATGAAAGAATCAAAAAGTCCAAGTTCTCCCCAGCTGTCTTTTGTAAAAATTAACACCCTGTAAAATTCAGTCACAAGTCAAGTTTCCAGACTGAACCAGGTACTTCAGTGGTCCAGGAAGTGCCACTGTGCGAGAGGGTTACACAGACACATGAGTAGAAACAGCTCCATCTCCTCCCTCCCGAGTTCACCTGAGGCTTCGCCGCCTCCCATCCATTTCATACCGAAATCTCCCTTCCCTACCCACCCACCCCATGTCCCCACTCTTACATATTTTTATTTTGGGGAAAGTAGAAATAGGTGATCTTGTGGAAAATATCTGGTTTTCCTCTTTTAAGGTACTCCACGTGAGTCTTTGGCAGTGATGCTTAAGTTACAGGAAGGCTGGTTGCCTAAGTCTGTTACTTCATGTTGCCTTTCCTTCCTTAGAGAAGCAAACTCATATCTCTTAGACATCTAAGATGCCCTGGACAGTTGGTCATTTTCCTAGGGTCTAGTGAAGGTGTTACTGTTTCTCACCAAGGAATTTGATGGTAGTAGTGTATAATGTGTGGTGCTCTTTGGATTGTCCCTAGATCTAGCCATGTTGGTGTGTACATGCATGTACACATATACACTGTATACACAACTCAGCACCAAGCCCCAGTTTACAGGTCAATTCCTGAAAATATCATGCTAGATGGCATTCTAAGCACAATGGGGAACATAGATGAGAATTGGGCCTGGAGCCAGCCTTCAGGGAGCTTGCGGTTTGGTTTGGGAGGGTGGCCTGGGCATACCAGTACACAGAACAAAGTAGTAGTAGACGAAATATCACAAGGGATTATGTTATTATTGACAGTGGCCCTCCATTAAGTACTAGGAAAATGAAGCAGAGAAAAAAGTGGCCAAGGTGAATTGAATTTGGAAAGATTTGGACAAATAAGGAAGAGATCAGTCCAAATGAGATGGGGGATGTAAGAGACATACAGTGGTTGGTGACTAGCTTGAGTGAACTGAAGGGTTCATTTAGAGAAGCAGTGGAATGTCACGGTGGATAATTTGGTGAGAGCCAAATTATGAAAATTGGGATGTCAAGCTCAGGATAATTTGCACTTAGGGCTATTTTTCTTCTTCTTCTTCTTCTTCTTCTTCTTCTTCTTCTTCTTCTTCTTCTTCTTCTTCTTTTAAATAGGAAAACAGTGGTGTTTGAACTGATTTGGGGCCTTAAATGGATTGAGGTCAGTATGTTCAGCTTTAAGCCATGATGCCTGTACATTTGGCAGGCCAAGGTCTCTTGATCCATTGTTCCCCTTTCAGACTGGTAACAGCTGCTCAGAGAGGGTAGCGTTTGGGTTACAGTTGAGAAGGCACTATTGCTGTGGGCACAACTAAAATGATGTGAAAAATCTTGCGTTTAGGACTCTTGGATCCCCAAAGAAATTAGGCTACTGGAAATAACTATTTCGAAGGAAAGTAAAGCTGCTATTTCATGGTACAGACATTGTACTTTTGCTGAAAGAGGTTCATCACCATAGGTAAAGTACCCTTTTGATTTGATGTTATTTCACAAATACTTTTTTAAAAATGGAGATGTTTTGGGTGTTTTTTTTTATTCTTATTTTAATTTTTTTTTTGGAGTAGTGAAAATGTTCAAAAATTGATTGTGATGAATGCACAAGTATATGATTGTACCATGAACCATTGATTGTACACTTTGGATGATTATCTGGTATGTAAATATTTCAATAAAATTGGATTAAAATGAATTAATAGGTTTTCTTAAACCATTTAATAAAACAGCATAGTTTCATGCTTACACGCAATTTTATAAATCTATCAAAATTAGGAGTCTTGAAAGCTTCATAAATGTATTTCATTTTTTCTCAACTTTCTTGTTTTTAAGGGCCAAGTACGGTAAATTGGGTAAAGGTCCTTTCTTTGTTTTTGTTGGGTTGTGTGTGGCCTTTTGTGGTCATTCAGAGTGGAGACTGGCCTGGTAAGATGAATTTGAGAACTCTTGCTCTTTATGTGCTTGGGTAAAGCAGTTTGTGGTTTCTGTGGGACCAGGAACCTTAATTATGGAACTTCCTTTACGTTGATTATCTCATCATTAAAATTCAGAATAACTTATCTACAGTGTGGGTGCTTGTCATGACGCATAGCAAACAGCATAGCCAAGATGTTTTTCACTTTGAACAAAAAATGTAATAGATGGAGGTGGTGATTGTAAAGCAGTTATTTAAAGTGTTGGTAGTAGATCAGTGTAGCTAGTCAGTAATCCATACTAAGGGAGTCTTACAAGTTGGGCCTTCTAATAAAATAGGTAACAGGTAGCTGAAGGAAACTGATTGTAAATGACTCTCCCAGTACTGTTCTTAGCCAAGGCCCTCTAGAATTTGTTCTTAGGGCTGGTTAAAGTCCTTCTAAAAAGTTTTGTGTGTGTATGTGTATGTAATCTTAGTTTTCTAACACCTTGAAATTATGTGGTAAGTTTTGGTAGATTTCTTGAAATTTGTCTTCAGATCATAGCAGGATCTCAGTATCTGCTGCTTTGGGATTGATCGATTGGTTAATTTAAACTCATGAGTCAGACCTTTGAAGAGATGGGGAAAACTCACCGGCTTTGATTGAATGTCAGTAAGGCAGGGACCAGCTGTGGTGATTTTTCTGCTTTTTTTTGTTGTTGTTGTTTGTTTGTTTGTTTTGTTTTAAATGCATAAGAGCCCAAAATGTAATTGTTCCTCTTTCATGAACAGATGCTCCTATACAGATTGACTTTGAATACTGGTTTCACACACTGATACAACTTTGAATCATTGTTCCCTGAAGAAATGTTGAACTCATTGCAAGCTGTTAGAATTAGCAGTATATGTTAAAAGATTTGATGAGACAACTCCATTTCTGTACAGCTTATTTCTTTTTTAAAAAAAATCATGATTTTTGATGTTCATTTATGGTTGACTGGATATGTTCAGCCAAGAAAGCATCCTCACATTTCAAAATACAGCAATCTATAAACAAAATACTATTTTCCTAAAATGTATGTTTTTCTATTTGACATAGAAAATTAAATACAGTTCTTTATTTGCATCTGCTCTCTTTTTTTTTTGTTAGCCTAGCCAGTGGTCCATCGATTTTATTGATTTTCTCGAAGAACCAACTTCTGTTTTTGTTGATTCTCTCTATTGTTTTCCTGTTCTCAATTGCATTTATTTCTGCTCTGATCTTTGTTATTTCTTCCCTTCTGCTTGCTTTGAGGTTAGTTTGCTGTTCTTTCTCTAATTCCTCCAGGTGAGCAGTTAACTCTTCAATTTTTGCTGTCTCTTCTCTTTTAATATAGGCATTTAGGGCAATAAATTTCCCTCTCAGCACCGCCTTTGCTGCATCCCATAAGTTTTGATAAGTTGTTTTTTCATTGTTATTTGCCTCGAGGTATTTACTAATTTCTCTTGTAATTTCTTCCTTTACCCACTGGTTTTCTAAGAGGGTGTTGTTTAGCCTCCATATGTTTGTGAATTTTATGACCTTCTGCCTTTTATTTATTTCCAACTTCATTCCATTGTGGTCTGAGAAAGTGTTTTGTATAATATCAATATTTTTAAATTTGTTGAGACTTGCTTTGTGACCCAACATGTGGTCTATCCTAGAGAATGTTCCATGAGCACTTGAGAAAAAAGTGTATCCTGCTGTTGTTGAATGTAGTGTTCTATAAATGTCTGTCAAGTCTAGTTCATTTATCATACAATTCAACATCTCTGTTTCTTTAGTGATCCTCTGTCTAGATGTTCTATCCATTGATGAGAGTGGTGTATTGAAGTCTCCAACTATTATTGTAGAGGTATCTATTTCTCCTTTCAGTGATCGCAGTGTTTGCCTCATGAATTTTGGGGCATTCTAGTTTGGTGCATAAATATTTATGACTGTTATGTTTTCTTGATGAATTGACCCTTTTATTATTATATAGTGTCCTTCTTTGTCTCTTTTAATTGTTTCGCTTTTGAAGTCTAACTTGTCTGATATTAATATAGCTACTCCCGCTTTTTTCTGGTTGTTGTTTTGCATGGAATATCTTTTTCCAACCTTTCGCTTTCAGTCTATGTTTGTCCTTGTGTCTAAAGTGAGTTTCTTGTAGACAGCATGTAGATGGGTCCTGTTTTTTAATCCATTCTGCCAGTCTGTGTCTTTTTATTGGGGAGTTTAATCCATTTACATTTAGTGTT
This sequence comes from Choloepus didactylus, assembly GCF_015220235.1. Lineage (NCBI taxonomy): Eukaryota > Metazoa > Chordata > Mammalia > Pilosa > Megalonychidae > Choloepus > Choloepus didactylus. Next base: position 69,766,365 of record NC_051324.1, on the reverse strand, counting down.
ATTACTGTAAGGGCAGTACTTTCTTCTACCATTTTGTTTTTTGGAATTTATATGTCATATCTTATTTTTTCCTCTCCTTTTACCCTTCCTGATAATCTTCATTTCTGCACTCTTCTCCAACTCTCTCTCTCCTGTCTTTTCCTATCAGCCTATAGCACTCCCTTTAGTATTTCTTGTAGTGCCGGTCTCTTATTCACAAACTCTCTCAGTGTCTGTTTGTCTGAAAATGTTTTAATCTCTCCCTCATTTTTGAAGGAAAGTTTTGCTGGATATAGAATTCTTGGTTGGCAGTTTTTCTCTTTCAGTATCTTAAATATATCATGCCACTGTCTTCTTGCCTCCATGGTTTCTACAGAGAAATCTGTACATAGTCTTATTGACTTTCCCTTGTATGTGATGGATTGCTTTTCTTTTGCTGCTTTCAGAATCCTCTCTTTGTCTTTGACATTGGACAATCTGACCAGTAAGTGTCTTGGAGTAGGTCTATTGGGATCTATTCTATTTGGGGTACATTGTACTTCTTGAATCTCTAATTTTCTGTCTTTTATAAGAGTTGAGAAATTTTCAGTGAATATGTCTTCTATTACTCTTTCTGCCCCTTTTCCCCTCTCTTCTCCTTCTGGGATACCCATAACACGTATATTTGTGCGTTTCATGTTGTTGCTCAGCTCCCTAAGACCCTGCTCATATTTTTCCATTTTTTTCACCATCTGTTCTTTTGTGTGTATGAATTCGAATGACCTGTCTTCCAGTTCACTGATCCTTTCTTCTGCCTGTTCAAATCTACCGTTGTGTCCCTCCATTGTGTTTTTCATCTCCTCCATTGTGGCCTTCATTCCCATGAGTTCTGCCATTTGTTTATTTAAGTTTATGAATTCTTCTTTATGGTTAGCCAGTGTCTTCTTTATATCCTTCAGCTCTTTTGCTATATCTTCCTTCATTTCATCAAATTTATTTAGCATTAGTTGCCTCCACTCCTGTGTCTCAGCTGAGCTATTAGTTTGTTCCTTTGGCTGGTCCATGTTTTCGTGTTTCCTGGTATGGCTTGTTATCTTAAGTTGTCTAGGCATCTGATTCTCGTGATTAGTTTATTTTGGAGCTTGTTTTCTGTCTTTTACCTAGTGGTTTTCTTGTTGGTTGGCTTTGTTCTCTGGCCTCTGTTATTCAGTTCAACTTATTCTAGACCTGTAACTTAGGTTCTATTTAGTTGATCAGAGTTTTTCGCCTCTTGTTTTTTCTGTTTCTTGCTCTGCCTCTATGTAAGCTTTTTGTGAGTGGGTCTCCTCAGATATGGTCGACCCTAGTCAGATTTTCCCAGTCTAGTGAGTCCCAGGTCTCATTGGGAGGGTATGGAGTTTTCCTGAGAATGAGACCCTCCTATGAGGCCTTTAGAATTGGTGCTTTTCCTCTCCTGTCCAGCAGGTGGTGCTGGCCAGCCCACAGCTCCCCCACCAGTGTAAGGAGGTATGGAGCCTTTAGTTCTCCTGGTGACTCTGATCCTGTCAGGGGCGTGGCTGACTGAAGCTGGAATCTGAATTCCAGCCCCTGGGGTCTGAATTCCCAGAAGGAGGACTGCCAGTTGAGCTGGGCCTCCCTCCACTCTCCCAGTCCTCAGAACTCCAGTTGTCTCTCAGGGGCACTATTCCCTTCTCCTCTCTTCTCTTTGGGGCCTCTCCAGGTAGATTCCTTGGTCAGCCTGAGTTGCCAATTAAAGACGGGGCTGGAGGGCTTCAGTAGTGAATACGGAATTCAAAGACACTGTGGGTACTCTGTCTCCTCTCAAGCCCAGCCCAGTCCCTCAACCTGGGCTTTCTGATAGAAAATAACCGCATATATTACTTTTAGATTAAAAAAAAAAAAAAAAGTAGAAAAGAAATAAAGGAAAAAAAAAAGGGGGGGGGGAAGAGTCTCTTTTAAACGTCTTTCCCCAGCCTGGAAGTTTTGTCAGTGTCAGAATAGAGCATTTAAAGATTTGCTTTGGGCTATTGTCTGATAATTACTCTCCAGACGCTTCAGTTCCACCCCTGCCGGGGGCTATTGAAATATAAAAAGATAAGGGATCAGTGAGAAGCCAGAAGGGACAAGATGTAAGGGAAAAAAAAATGGCTTTTTTGGAGTCTGGTAATGGGTGCCCGCTTTTACGTGCCCCCACTTCTCGGAGCCCAGCCCTTCTTTAGCACCCCAGCTCCCAAAGTTAGTTAATTAATTTGTTAATTAGTTCTGCAGTTGAGTCTGGGTTGAGCCTCCCTTCTTTCCCTCAGCAGATTGCTGTTTTTTGTGGTTTTTTCCCCCCTTTCAGGGAGTGGGCAGCAAGACAGTCTGTGAGGTCTGGGTGGGGAGGGGCGCCATACCCCTGGTCCGGGGAACTTACAGTGTTCGCTGCGGTCTCAGCTTTTCCTCCAATTCCAAACTTGTGTCCAATGTGTGATTGGTTACTGGAGACCCCGAAAACACTGTTTCATATAGTTCTTGGGTAATTGCCAGCTGCTCTAGGGGAGAGACGAAATTCTGCTCCTCACCACTCCGCCATCTTGCCTAAATACAGTTCTTTGATCTCCCACTATTGTTATAGAAGGGACATTCAAGGGAATTAGCTACTGTAATTCCTAAGATCTGCATTTAAAATCTTTTTTGAAGTAAGCACAGAAGTCTTGTATTTTTGTGTTTTCAGAATAAAATAAGAATCCCTGTTTACTGTCAGTGCCCATAGACAGCATTACATCAAAGATACCTAATTGAGTGAATATAACCAAGGTAAAAATCAGTCCCCTGGGATTACCGAATTTTGTTAAATCTAATACTGGTCTAATGTGTAAAGCAGAATAACTACCGGGAGTAAACTGTGTCCCCTAACAGTTGGAATATGTTGTTTGCTGTGCTACTTACTACATTTTCTCACTTAATCCCCTCAGTATTCCTGGGAATTATCAACACTCTATGGGTGAGGAAACCAAAATTTAGAAAATAGTAAGTTCTCCAAAGTCACATAGTTCATTGCTGGTGATGAATCCTGTGTTCTGACTCTGAAATCCTGTGTTCTTGCCACCAGATGAGATGTATTGTAAGGGATCAGAGACCTAAATCTGGCGGCAGTGGCTGCTGCCCGTCCTCTCTCCTTCTCCCTCTTCCTTCTTCTCTCCTTTCTCTTATAACTATTTGGAACGTTTAAAATTGGTGTTGGTGTAAATGGGGATCTTGTATTACCTTCAGAATGGTCTTAGATGGGCTGTGGAGGCAGTGAGCAATGTCAGAATCAGGGAGTGCCGGCAGGTGGGACATACTGGATTCTCTGAGTTGTCTGTGACAAAGGAGGTTTTATTTCTGAGATTTGATTGCTTGGTGTAGTGATAGAGAGCTATCATCGTGGGGGTTTCTGAAGTCTCACTGTGTTATTTTCTGTTTCCCTGTATATATTTTCTGGGATGTGAAAAGTTTGTACCTGAAGTGTTCTGAGGCATAGATAGGTTTCTTATGTGTGAAGTGAGCCATATTATTAATATATTCTCTTGATTGAAATATTTCTAACTTTTAATTGAAGTATAATATGCATGTAGAAAAGTTCACACATTGTAAGTTTATAGGTAATGAATTTTCACAAACTGAACATACCCATGTAATCATTGCCAGGTCAAGAAACATTAGCGACACCCAATAGCCCCCACCCATTATGTCCCCTACTGTTGACTGGAATATTTTTAATTCTCCTTTTTAAACCTAGCATCATTAAGTTTCTTCCTGATTTGGACTTTAATGTTATTTTCAGAGTTTTTTTGCCGGGGGGCGGGGGGAAACTTCACCGAAACTTGTCTCTTCCTCCTTTCATAATCTCATCTCTTAATCAGTCTGCTTCCGTTTAACTAGAAGGTTTTTGTGTGGCTCTGAGGTCATAACTTGTGGGAATATAGGGGTTGGAATAAAAAATGCTGTGGGGGAATAGCGAAGAACATTCTTTGGAATTTTAAAAACTGAATGAAAATCTGATTGTTGAATTCATCCATCTATCTGTTAAGAGCTAATGAATGAGCAAATGATAAACTGGCTTCTGTTTTGTGGGAAAATGTGATGGGAATAGTTTCCTCGGTCTCAGAACTCTGGTCAGGTTATTAAAACTATTTGTGAAGGATGTGAGCTTTCATCTGAAACTGTAGCAAATTAAATACAGTAATTGGAGGGAGCAAACTCATCCACAGATGGTTCTGGTCTCTCTGCTTGACCTTAGACTTACTTATGTTAATTAGCACCCTTTGCAGTTTTGTATGTTTAAACATTTGAATAAAACTTAGATTTTAAACATTTTTAAAATTATGTCATCACACTTTCAATGCTTGCATGTGAAATTTGCCATGCTGGCCAGAACGGTTAGGTTGAAGGACCTACTCTCACTTACAGTATAGACCGGGGTTAGCAGATAACAGTGTTGGCTCTGTGCTTGTCTCCTGTAGAATCAGTCTTTTCTTAAAGTCTAAGTAAAGTTTAGAGGCATGTACAGCAACACCTGGGCTCCCTGGCAAGATGATATTCTGGCTTCTGGAATTTTCCAGATAACCAGAATTTTAATCATTTATATGCAGAATTATTCCATATTTCCCTGCCTTCTGAGGGGAGAAAAGCATACTAAATACAAAGTAATATTTTGTTCTGTAGAGAGCGGTAGTTCTAAATTGGTGCCAAACCTGGGCGTTGCCTTGGAATTTCCTTTGTGGGGGGTGGCAGGGACCTTTTAGGGGGGATTTGCCTCTGTCTTGGTAAAGGTAGTAAGAAATTGCAACTCTTTGCACTCCTGGCATGTAATACAGTTGCTCTTTCTGCAAGGTTATTGGTCACAAATCAAAACTGGCCTTTTCTAAATGATTCCTTTGTTCGGTTTTAATGCCTTATGGGCCAGAATCACCTCCTTGTCAGCTTGACTCGCCTCAGTTGTCCAAGAAATCTTTAGAGTAGGTATCCACCTCACCACTTCAGGAATTTTTGTTGACATTTTGCAAAACTCTTTAATAAGCCTACATCGTTTAAAAAAGGATGATGTTTTATAAAATCATTATTAAACCACCTTTTTCCTCAAGCTCTGATTTTTGGCCAATATAACAGGATCCTAGCCTTAGCCAGCTTGAAGAATGGCGCCTTCGCTCGTGCTGTTGCAGTGGCTCTCTGCCTGCATAATGACTTGTAACCACAGTTCTCATGACAGCTGGGGATCGACCTTACTGCACAGGTGCTCAGTGGAGTCAGGGCAAGGCAAGCGGTAAAGGAGCACGCTTCCTGCCAAACCTTCTTCAGAGTATGCTTTATAATTGTGTATGTATGTGACGCTGGGAAATTTGAGGTTGATGAGGATTTACCAGTTGCTGAATTTTTGAGAACTCACAGTCACTTTTACTTATAAGCTCTTGCAGGATTTGCCTCCTTATCTTGCCCTTAAACTCACAGACTGACACCTCGTAGGCCAGAGGTTGGCAAGCATCACAAAAGTGCCAGCATTGTAGAACTTGAGGACCCAGCCTCTGTTCAGAAGTACATTATCTCATAGTCATCAGTGTGGCTTGGCTCCTGGATGGTCGTCGCTCAGGCTCATCAGTCCCCTCCAAAGTTGTGCTCACTCTGTACTGTCAATGCACATATGTCACACACTCTAAAGCAATCCAGAGTCTAATTCAGCTGTGAGGACAGCGTTGCTCAGCATCATGAATAAATCATTTTGTAAAAAATTTTACCAACTTTTTTCTTTTCATTTCCAACTTCTTTATATAATGTGAATTAACTAGTGCTCTACCAGCCCATCACCATTTTCCTGTGCTCACCGTTTTGTAGTTGTGCTCACATTACCATTTTCTCCTATGTTACCAACTTTGTTTTTTATGCTTCTGCCCTTTGCCTTTTGTTAGAAGCCTGGAACTCATAGGATGGCTTTTGTGGATCCCTAGTTCTGTCATGCTCCTTATAATGCCATAAGGATTACAGTCTTATGGCCTGGCCTGCCAGTGCAGCCTTCACAGGAAGCAGCGTGGGGTAGTGAATGGTGATTCCCAGCAGTGTGAAGTCCCTGGAGCAAAACCCTGGTAGTCATTTAACTTTCCTAGGTCTGTTTTCACATCTGTGGAATGAGAGAGCTCAATTATCTGATCACCAAATCTTTCCACTGACTGAACTGTGCTGATGGGTGCACCTCCAGCATTATCTGACTTGAACACAGCGTGGCCCTGGAGAGTTTTTGAAGTGAGCAGGACTTGTCCTGCTTTTTCATCAAAATAGGTTTCCCTTACCCAGGGCGCATGGGCGTGTCCAACAGCGGGAACATCCTGGAGCTGTTGCTGGCCAACCCCTACTTGGAATAACCTAGAGAAGCTCTTAGGGAATCCCAAGGTTGGATCACTGTGGCTTTTAGAATTGGATCCGGTCTGGATTTTGGAGATTGGCTTGAAGATGGTTAGAGAAGCTCAGAAACTCTCTTTATTCTGCTCATTTTTCCTATTACACCTGTCTCCTAGCTAGCACAATTATTTCATGTTTTCTGGGCTGCCTTATTTTCTGATGTCATCATTTGTTGTCTTCCAGAATCTCCTTTTCAGTTTTATTTTGTTTTTAAATTAATCTATTATTTTTTTCTTTTCATTCTTCCTTCTGCTTTCCTACTGAGGGTTTAATGCCTAGATGTTGGAGAGCATGAACTTTCATTTCCAAAGGCAATTTTTCTTTTCTTTTCATTTCTTTTTAAATTTTGACTATCAGAGTTTAACATAATTCTGGTCATTTTAAGTTATAAGATTGCATCTATGTAGCTGATAGCACTTCATGTAGTACCTGTAACAAACAAACCTAAAAAGAACATAATTGTCTTAGTAGCTACCCTTTTAAAAGTGAAAAAGAAATGTTTGATTTTTCTTTGTATTATTTTTCTTCAGGTTTTGAATGAAGAATGTGATCAGAACTGGTACAAGGCAGAGCTCAATGGGAAAGATGGTTTCATTCCCAAGAACTACATAGAAATGAAACCACATCCGTAAGTTGGGGTCTAGTGGTCTCCCAAAGGGTCGGGCCTTCTTGCTTGTTTCAAATATTTTTTATTTTTAATTGAGATACTAGAGTGGGTGTCACACTTTTTATTCTGTCTTTTCAAGAGATAAACAAAAACATGGTGATTTTGCATGTTAATAATAGTATACAATGATAGTATAATAGTCAATAATGGTATATGTTTTAAATTGATAATAGCTGTCAGTGAGCGCAGACAATAAAACAGTAGTTATGCAGGCCCAAATGTGTTTCATAATTCCTTACTGTTTGAATTTTAGGAAGGGAACACTGCATTTGTCAAATATTTTGTAACATACACAGCAGGATCTGGAGCAGCACTCCATAGTCAAATTGATATTTCTGCAGCAAAATATTTACGTTAAATGGGATAACTGAAAACTATAAATAACTTCATGTCCTTTCAGGTCAAATTTTGCTGCCAAATGAGTTGTGGGAAATTTTTGAGTTCAACAAAAATTTAGCTTTGTGGATTTCAGAATTATAAAGGATCTTGGACCTGCCCCTCTAAAGGACAAAAGCCTAAGCTCCGTGCGTCTATTCCTTGAGAAAAAGGAATTGTGCTGCCTTTCTTTGGAAGATGGTTTTATTGGATTTGAGAGTTAGAAGCTTTAGCTGTAACTAGTGAGTGATGCACCAAGAGTGTGGTCTCCAGTGTTTATCAGCACATGTTGGTGCAGTTTCCACATTTTTGCTTTAACTCTTTTTGGCTGCCTCAGTTTGACATTTCCGAAAACACCTGCTATGTATAAGATAGCCTTCGTCTCGGGAGAGATGCTCTGATAATAGAGTCCAGGCTTAGACAGCCACTGCTTCTCTGTGCCTTTATGACTTGCCCTCCTGCAGTGTACCTGCTACATTGTTTTCTATTAAGTGTATATGTTTGATTGCCTGATGAGACAGTGTCTCAGAAATCTTTGTAATTCCAGGGCACAATGATTGGCATATAGTAGGTTCTCAATAAATGTTTATTATAGTCACCATCCTTGGTTTCCATCTTAGTGTTTCCAGTTCAGAGAAAACAAATAATGCTATCCTGCTCCAGTCTGCTGAGAGCAGTGAGCATGTATTTTCAGAGCCCCCCCCACACACAAGGGCAGATTTATATCAATATGCAACAGACTGGAACTCTGGGGACACTTGTATACCACTATCCTCCTATCTTCACCCACCCCCTCCATTGACTCTTGATCCTACCTCAAAGAGGCCTTTTCACACCTGGTATGTATGTAAACAAAGCAGTGGAGGCTTTACATGCTCAGACTAGAATGCCACTGGGACATGAAAAATGGTGGGCTCAACCACTCCCAGGCACTGAAGTCTAAACTGGCTCCAGGCTGAGGGAGGGGAGATGTTTCAGCCCTGAATCAAAAAGGAGTTTTTAATTGTTGCACTGGACTGGACATTTTAATTACTGAGATGAGCTTGTTCTCCAGGCTGAAAGTTACCAGAGGACTTTTTATTATCCAATAGGGATCTCCTTAGGATGTCACCCAAGGGGCAGGGAGGAAGTTCTGGTTCAAATAGCTGTGGGAGAAAACATGAGGCTGTATTCTCCTCCTACTTTTTCAAGTGTAGCTTGTTGAATAAAACTGTTAACTAGGGAAAAAAAGAGAGAGGGAGGGGCGGAGAGAGAGAGAGGAAAAGAAAAGAAAAGAAAAATGGTGGATTCTTTCTGTCTACTTGGTTTAACACAATGTGGTAGTAACACTTTCTGATGATTTGACCCACTTTACATAGCAGTCCTTTGTCTCTTTCCCCAATTATCACTGCTTTTCTGAACCTAGGTATTGGAACAAAGATTTTAATCACACATCGTGCTTCTTTATCCTCCAGATGCCCAACACGTAATCTTACACAGGGCCTCAGGGCATAGAGCTAGAAGGGGCCTTCCCTCTTTATCCTCCAATCTGGTGGTTGTATTTCGATGGCAGTAATTTATGAATATGGCTCTCGTAGAAGACTCACAGCAGAAAAATATGGAGAACAATATGTGAATCTCTCCACTAACACATACCCTTCTCCGAAGTATCCACCATTTGCAGTTAACTGTGTACCACATGCTACTTTATGAACCAAACCTGTTCTAAAAGGATGATTTGCCTTCTGTAAAATGAAACCAGTGATTCAGGAGCCTCACCATAAAACTGTCTGTTGGGTTCATGCCTTGATCAGTATATTCTTTGAGTACTTATTATGTGACAGGGACTGTGCTACGTACTGGGAAGTTATTTTCTACAGTTAAATTATGGTATAATAAAGTTTGCATGTAGTTAATACGAAGCTCTTTGAGATCGTATCCAGGAAGCCTTAGCTTAGATAGAAAGTTGGGTATCCTGCAGTTCAGCGATGGGAACTTATCTGCACAATGAAGAAGAAACTGGGAGGTCCTCCAGGACACTTTTTAACTCAAGCAGAACCAGGCTCAGAAAATGTCTCATTAAGTGATTTACAAGGTGAAAACCAGACTAATTTGTAAAGTATGTTTTTATGATTCTTGTTTGGAACTTGTATTATCTTGGATCTTTGTGAGTGTGTAAGATTGATCTCTCCCCAAAAGAGTTTAGGTTCCTTGAAATTTTATTTCTTCCACTTCTACATTCCATTGTAACTTCCACCTTGCTTTTACACAAGGTAGCTTAGTAAATGCTTTTGAAAAATGATACTCAGGCCCAACTTCTACTAAGGTCTGGACCAAGTTGTTCATATGCTAAAAACCAAAAGCATTAAATCTTCAAAGAAATACATGGAGGAGATTCCTGGAACCCTGCAAGTGGACTGATAATGTCCCTCATTTGAGGCCCCTGTAAATGTAAGAGTAGAGCTTAACCCACATCCACACCCAGGTTGCTATAATGCAGGCACAAGTGCTGATAACCAGGAAGCTCCAAGATGAGCAGGAGGTTATTACAGATTTCCTGTGACATGTACAAAGCACTGCTTTGCATTCTTAGCATCATTTAGGTTCTTTTTTATTTTAATATTTTCATTCAGCAGAGCATAATACTGTAATTTTTTTATATTAAACAAAAGGCATGTTCTAAATCCTTGTTTTTCTTCACATTGTTCCAGATAACATAGGCGTTTTGAATCTGACTACTGAGAAAATATGGAAAGGGCACCTCCCTTGGAAAGTTAGGTTTACTAACTAGATTGATTAGTTAGCTTTTTTAGGGTCCTTTTTCCCCCACTCTCCTGAACTTTGGAGTAATAATTGATCATGAAGCATCCAGTACAGTTGCCGTTGTGTTGTTCTCTGCAGATTCTAGCTGAAGGGTAGGCAGTGCTCTTCCATTCTAAGCTCTGAAAAAAAGAAACTAAAAATTAAAAGCCTTTATTTATCCCAGTCTACTATCCTGCTAAAAAAAAAAAAAAAAAGGTGACTTTCTGCCTGTGTGCACACTTACAAGCACACTCCCCTCTGCAGGGCTGCTCTGCAACTGGACTCGGGTTGGAACAGGGTCAGTTCAGTGGGAGCTGTGACCAGGACCCCTACCCTCCTCTTCCCCTTTCCTTCCCTTCCCTCTCCCTCCCCACTCCTCTTTTGTTAGGGAGGAAGAGGAAAGTATAAAATGGAGTAGGGCCTCACCTAATAATAGAGCATTTAAGTTAACAAATTAAACACAGGCTATGAAGTAACTGTTGGCATTACTGTTAAAGCATGAGTTCTGTATACGGGGTTGGATCCAACTATGTGCTTTTATTTATTAAATGCATGTGGATTGGAGCCTTTGGGATTTAGTAAAGAATTAAATCAGAAAATAAGCCTTCGCCCTGAGCTTTCTCCTTTGCTGTTTCTATTGTAGTGTAAATCCATCTTTTTTTTTTTACAGATGTTTAAAATCTTCACCATGGCCATATAGTTATACACAAGTAATACCATTAAAATAATCCAATCAAATGAAAGCATTTTTAAATTATGTAAAATGCTACAGAAATATAAAGTGGTAATACTTGGATGTCTTAGCTGAGAATCATAGCTATTGGTCACAGTGTGATATCCCTTTTGTCATGTGAGAATTCCTTAGGGTTTTTGTGTGTGCGTGTGTTAAGTAGAAGTGGGAGCATATACAAAAGAATCTTTGTTTAATAAGATGGTCTCCAAATTAATTTTCTCTTTCTTGATCTCAGTGCTTGTAGCATGGATGTGTTTGTAAAAATTCCAATTAGAGTGCTTTGGGGTATGTAATTTATACTTCACTGCAGTTTGTTTATTTAAAAAATTGAAAATAAAATTGAATTGATTTAATCTGGGAGGAAGAAAACACTGCAGCCATATTTGTATATTTGTGTACCATAAGGAACAGTCTAAAAACATGCTGACTCTGGGCAATTTGAGGAAAGAGTCTTGCTTTTTATTTTTATATTCATTACTTTATATCTTTAAACAATAATAAGACATAGAATTCTTCACCCAACAACCACAGAATACACTTTTTGAGTGCTCATGGATCATTCTCAAGGGTAGACCATATCTTAGGTCACAAAACAAGTCTCAATAAATTCAAAAATATTGAAATAATACAGTGTATTTTCTTTGACCACAATGGAATGAAGCTAGAAATGAATAATAGAGAAATGGAAAATTCGTAAGTATGTGGAAATTAAACAACATACTCTTAAACAACCAATAAAGAGGAAATCACATGGGAAATTCATAAATATCTTGAGGCAAATGAAAATGAAAACATAACATACCAGAATTTATGGGATGCTGCAAAGGCAATGGTGAGAGGAAAATTTATACCTCTAAATGCTCACATTAAACAAGAAGAGAGATTTCAAATCAGAGACCTAACCTCAAAACTGGAAGAAGTAGAAAAAAGAAGAGCAAACTAAACCCAAAGCAAGCAGAAGGAAGAAAATAAGAAAGATTAGTATGGAGATAAATGAAATAGAGAATTAAGAAACAATGGAGAAAATAAACAATGAAATTAAAAGTTGGTTCTTTGAAAAGATCAATAAAATTGACAAACCTTTAGCTAGACTGACAAAAAAGAGAGAAGACAATACGATGAAAATTAGAGACGAAAAGGGGGACATTACACTCCACTGAAATAAAAAGGACTGTGAGGGGATACTATGAACAACTGTACACCAACAAATTGGGTAACTTGGATGAAACGGGCAAATTCCCAGAAACACACGAACTACCTACAATGACCCAAGAAGAAATAGAAGATCTCAACAAACTAATAACTAGGAAAGAGATTGAATCAGTAATCAAAAACCTCCCAACAAAGGAAAGCCCAGGACCAGATGGCTTCACAGGGGAATTTTACCAAACATTCCAAGAAGAATTAACACCAATTCTACTCAGACTCTTCCACAAATTTGAAGAGAGGAATCACTCCCTAATTCATTCTGCTAGGGCCAACATCACCCTCATACAAAAGCCAGATGAAGATACCACAAGTAGAAAAAACTACAGACCAATATCCCTTATGAATGTAGATGCAAAAGTCCTCAACAAAGTACTAGCAAACTGAATCCAACTGCACATTAAAAAAATTCATGATCAGGTGGGATTTATCCCTGGTATGAAAGGGTGGTTCAACATAATAAAAGCAATTAGTAATATACCACATTAACATACTGAAGGAAAAAAACCACATGATCATTTCAGTTGATGCAGAAGAGGTATTTGACAAAATCCAGTACCACTTCTTGAAGAAAACACCTAGAGAACTAAGAATAGAGGGAAACTTGTCAACGTGATAAAGGGCATATATGAAAAACCCACACCTAACATCCTACTCTATGGGTGAAAGACTAAAAGCTTTCTCTCTAAGATCAGGAAGAAGACAAGGATGCCCACTGTCACCACTGTTACTCAGCATTGTACTGGAAATTCTAGCCAGAGCAGTTCAACAAGAAAAAGAAATAAAAGGCATCCAAATTGGAAGTGAGGAAGTAAAACTTTACTTTTTTGCAGATGATGTGATCCTTATCTACAGAAAATCTTGAAAAATCCACAAAAAATACCCCTAGAGCTAATAAATGAATTCAGCAAAATGGTGGGGTGCAAAATGGTGGGGTACAAATTTGGGGGTTACCTAAAAATCAGTAGTGTTTCTGTATACCAGTGATGAATAATTAGAAGAAGAAATCAAGAAAAAATTCCCCTTATAGCAATTAAAAGACTGAAATAAATCTAACTGAGGATGTAAAGAACTTGTATAGAGAAAACTACAAAACATTGCTAAAAGAAGTCAATGAAGATCTAAACAAAAGACAGTCCATGTTCATGGACCGGGAGACTAAATATTGTTAAGATGTCAGTTCTACCCAAAAGTAATTTTCACATTCAATGTAATCCCAATCAGAATTCCAACCTTTGCAGAAATGGATAAGTCAATCATCAAATTTATATGGAAGGGTAAGAGGCCCCGAATAGCCAAAAACATCTTGAAAAGGAACAAAACTGGAGAACTCACACTTTCCTAGTCTTAAAACTTATTACAAAGCCATGGTAGTCAAAACATTATGGCACTGACACAAGGACAGACATATAGGCCAATGTAATAGAATTACGAGTTCAGAAAGAAACCCTCACATTTTATGGCCAACTATTTTATTTCTTTTCTTTTCTTTTTTTTTTTTTTTACAAGGGGAAAGACTTCTAAATTGGGAAAGAATACTCTATTCAGCAAATGGTGCTGGGAAAACTGGATTTCCATTTGCAGTAGAATGAAGGCGAACCTCTACCTCATACCTTATACAAAAATCAACTCAAAATGGATCAAAAAAATCTGAATAAAAGAGCCAGAACTATATAGCACCTAGAAGAAAACGTAGGGAAGTTTCTTCAGTACCTTGTGTTAGGCAATGGTTTGTTAGACTTTATACCCAAAGCACAAGCAACATAAGGAAAAATAAATGAATGGAACCTCATCAAAATTAACTTTTTTGCTTCAAAGGCACAAACAACCCAAGTTAAAAGTGGGCATAGGACTTGAATAGACATTTTCCCAAAGAATATGTACAGACGGCCAAAAAGCATGTGAAAAGGTGCTCAGCGCCATTAGGGAAATGCAAATCAAAACCACAAGATACCATTACACATGCACTAGAGTGGCTCCTGTTGGGAGAAAAAAAACCCGGAAGATTACAAGTGTTGATTAGGATGTGGAGAAATAGGAATACTCATTCATTGCTGGTAAGAATGTAAAATGATGCAGCCACTGTGGAAGACAGTTTCTCAGAAAGTTGAGTATAGAATTACCATATGACCCAGCAAATTCCACTTCTAAGTATATACCCAAAAGAATCAAAAGCAGAGACTAGAGCAGACATTTGCACACTGATGTTCATAGCAGCATTATTCACAATTGCCAAAAGATAGAAGCAACCCAAGTGTCCGTCATGATGAATGGCACACAACGGACTATTATTCAGCTGTAAAGGAATGAAGTTCTGATGTATGCGACTGTATAGATGAACCTTGAAGACATCATGTTGAGTGAAATAAACCAGACACAAAAGGGCAAATACTGTATGACCTCACTGCTGTGAAATAACTAGGATAAGGAAACTCAGAGTCAGAATCTAGAATGTAGGTTACCAGGGGACAGGGTGAAGGTAGGAAATAGGGAGTTAAGGCTTAAAATTTACGGAGTTTCTCTTTGGGATGATGGAAAAGTTTTGGTAATGGGTGGTGGTGATGGTAGCACAACATTGTGAATTTAACACACTGAATTATTTTATTTGAATGTGGGTCAGGGGAAATATTAGGTTGTATAAATGGTAATAGAATAAATGTTTTTTAAAAATCCATGGAACTGCACACCCAAACAGTGAACTCTTAAGTTAAACCATGGACAGTATTTAATAGTACAGTTATAAAAACATGCTTTCCTTAATTGTAACAAATGTATCACAGCAATGTAAGGTGTTAATAATAGGGTGGTATATGGGAACCCTGTATTTTATGCAATTTTGTAAACCTAAAACTTCTCTAATAAAATAATGAATGGATAATAAACGAAAGGAAAATGCATGCTTATCTGGCAGGTAGATCTTAGGGCTCTGGGAGGAAAAAGGGTGTGGCTGATGAGTAGCTTTGTCCCCGCCAGGTGCCCTGTGGGGAGATTGAGAGGGAAAGGGCTGCTGTGTGGACATCATCTCCCAGTACACTGAACTAGAGAGCACTCGAGGCTAAAATAGAAAGTGTTAAAAATACCTGTTAGTTGTCCTTTCATATTTGGTGATCATTCTGTTCTGTTAATGTGTGATTTCTCTCGTGCGGCCTGAGGCTCAGGCCCTGGAGGGCTTACTTCAGAAGCAAGAGGAGATATTGCACCAGCTCCTATCAGTCGCCTGGGCGTTAAGAGTGTGCAAAACGAGGGTATCCTTCTAGCAACTCACATCTACTGTTTAATTTTAATATGGTCATTATTTTGAAGCCTCTTATAGTTACTTATAAGTAAGATTAATAATTAGGATTGTAGCTTTAATGGACTGTTAAATACTTTTGATATTATAGTTTGTGTATTTAATAATGTTATGTAAGGAGTCTAAGGTAAGCAAATAATTATCTATAAATAACATTTTTCCTTTTTAAAAAATAGTATAACATTAAAGACAGTTTTGAAAAGAGAAAATTGTTGTCCATTCTTCCATCCTAATAAATAATGGTGCTCGTTTGAAGTTGTTGCCAGCTGAGACTTGAAGCTCCTTTAGGGGCACGCTCCCCCTCCTATTAAGTCAGTCTAGCCTAAACCCTTTCCTTTGGGCTTGCAGCATCAGTGGTCTTGTCTCCAACCTTATTGTCACTGCAGCAAAGCTGCAACCTTTTCAAATGGCTTACAAGAAACGCCCTGCCTCTCCTTGTATAGTTCACCTGGGGACTTTCTCCAGGTGACTTTCTGATGTGTCAAAGCCCCAGTGGGCTTCAGCCTGGGAAGCCCATCTTGAAACGTCTTCCTCCGTAGAAACAGTGGCTTGCAGTGCCTTGATGAGTCGCTTTCTGAAGAATAGTGAGGGGTGAAGCCATTTGAGGGAAGTTGGTGCATCACTTGTGTGATGTCATTGTTGGGCATGTGGAGCCTGGAGGGTAGAGAGGGGGCCCCTTCCTCTGGCACTGAGGAGTGTCCTGTTGCTCACATTTCAGAGGCTGGATATCCCGTTTCTTTGTGAGGAAGCAGATGTTGACTGGCTTGCCTTCCTTCCTTAGGTGGTTTTTTGGCAAAATCCCCAGAGCAAAGGCAGAAGAAATGCTTAGCAAACAGCGGCATGATGGGGCCTTTCTTATCCGAGAGAGCGAGAGTGCTCCTGGGGATTTCTCCCTCTCTGTCAAGTAAGTATTTCCTGCTTTAGTTCCCTGGAATCCCGTCTCACGGGTCTAACTGGTGAAGCCATAGGCCAGGTGTCTGGCTATACACACCAGAGGTTGCCAGCTGGTAGAGGTTTACCCTAAACAGTATTTTATAAATCAGAAAATTGTACATTAAAGTCTTAATTTCTGGCTCTCTTAAAAATTTGTTCTAGCAGCACTGAGATTAGATTCCCACACAAAGACAGTCCTTAGGAGCCCAGCAGCAGCTCCTCTTCAGACAGCACATGCTCCCAGCTTGCCCTAATCCCCGCTGCTCCTTAGTGTCCTGCATCCACACCTGTGCACCCCAGCTTCCTGCACTGCAGCAGCCTTGGCTTTCCTCTGCTGCGTGTCTAGCCTGAAGCTACCAGCCTCATCCTGGGCCTCACATTAACTGTAAAAAGGTTATCGCAAGGGTTTTGATTTTGTTTTGTTTTTTTTTGCCTTTCCCAGTGGCAAATGTGGAGGGAAGCCAGGTAAACAGGGAACTGGAAAACGGAGTTTTACCACCTTGGGAATCAAGGAGAATATAAATTGGAACTTTGAGTAGTCTAAGCAAATCACTGTTTATTGGATTTTCTGTCAATCTGGCATTTCCATGTTTTTTGACTCTCGGTGCTTCTCATAGTGATATGTTATAGGAACCTCTCCCCCCTGGGATTTCCAAATCACTTCACCATTTATGTGCTATATGACTAAGAAGTGATTAGGTTAAAGTTTCAGACTGCTGATTATATTAAGATAGTTTTAATAAAATCATAAGACAATTTCCCATTTACTAGTGAAATAAGATTTTTCAACTTCAAAAATGAATATTTTAGGACCAAATGTGGTTAAAATGTACATTTTTTAAATGTAGATTTAAATGTATAGTTTTTGTGTTCTCTTTCTAAATGAAAATATGAAAAAAGGTAATACTTGTAGTACCTCACAGATTTCTAGCAGTGTAGTTTGCTTTTATTCCCAACATATGAAAAAGTCAGGCTTGATGTAATTATCACTGTCTTCCTTTTTTAACAAGGACTTTTTGACGTGCTTGATTAAAAAGTGCAAGTAAGGGTGTGGTGAAGAGCACCTTGGGGTGGGTTTGTGAAGTTATTGTCATGCGTCCCAGGAACTTTCCTTGCATTTTATGCTGACCCGAGTATGAGTTCAGTGGTAGGCGAGGAATACAACCGTTGACTGGTAAGCAGGACCACAGGGGCAGTTAGTGTGGTGTTGTATGGTAAGCCACCGACTGGGTGGTGGCCTGTTTGTCCAGGAGACACCTCCGGCCCGGGGTGCTCCAGGGCCCTTCGATTTTATCAGATAGTTTAAAGAGTTAATGTATTTATTGTTTTAGAAATAATGTTCAAACAGATGTCATAGCTGCCTTAAACAACACAAGCACCTGCGCAGAGGGTTTCAACAATTAACAGTCTCTTGGATGCTTCTCTAGCGTCCAGATGTTTTGATCCTGTGATTAAACATTCTAGTGGCTAACACACTGACTGTTAGGGCCCCTGTGCCTCTTTTAGAAACCTCCGCGTTGCCCCGGTGGGATTGGGTGTCTGTGGGGCCAGAGTGCCATTGGAACGTGTCGCTCTTCTCCTAAAGCTTTCTCACCGTCCACATTCTTGCTCTCATGAAGCCTGGCTTTTTCTAAACACTTGGGATCTTGTACTTGGTGGCTTCCTTGAAGCTCAGTGCTGCCACCTGTTGGGTTGTTTTTAAGAAACATTTGGCATCTTCAAGTCTTAAGACTGAAGGAGAGACCATCATTCATTTATTTGACCACTATTTCTAGAATGCCTTTTGAGGACGTGGCACTGGCAGCTAGCACAGGCACTGAAGGCAAGCAGAGGCCTGATTGAACTTAGGTTCTAGCCGGGTATCACAATGATCAGCCCTGTGGACTGTTACCTGTCAGTCACGTTCCTGCCAGGGTAAAGGGGAAGTGTGTACCAGGGATAGAGAAGTGTTTTGTTTGTTTGTTTGTTTCCTGAGCCTCTTTGTCCCCCATGAGTAGAACTAAAATCTAAATGGAAAACGTGACTTTGGCCTTTTGCAGGTTACAGGGGAATTGTTGAAAAGTATTTCCAATTCCTCTTCTTCTCACTTGACTGTGTATCCCACCTCTTCTAGTCTTTAAATATCACATGGATTTTAATTATTTTTACTCAAGAAGTTCAAATCACACACCTTGCCTTAAATAAGGCTCTGTTTTATTTGGTTCAGCGTGGGGCGCCTAGAGGTGTAGAAAGTGCTGTAGGTTAGGACATTCTCTTCCATCTTACAAACACCTTCAGAATTATGCTGTCCAGTGGATAGGTTTCCCATCTGATGCAGATTCTTCATGTTGCTGTTGGTACTCATGACTCACATTATTGGGCCTCAGGAAGCTCAGTGACTTCCCAGCGCCCTCCTTCCAGGGAGTCACAGGGTGCCCCCTTCTCTGGACCCTGCAGGTCACAAAGGATGCCACCAGGGTACTAGTTCTCTCAAGGCACCACCTTTAGGGCAGGGAGCCCCTGTTGAGCCAGGGTGGAGCCCTTTGACCTGTTCCTGTGTATTCTCTGCCCCTTCCCAGGTTTGGAAATGATGTGCAGCACTTCAAGGTGCTCCGAGATGGGGCCGGAAAGTATTTCCTCTGGGTGGTAAAGTTCAATTCCTTGAATGAGCTGGTAGATTATCACAGATCTACATCTGTCTCCAGAAACCAGCAGATATTCCTCCGGGACATAGAACAGGTGCCCCAGGTAAGCCTCCTGAAAGCAAGATTGGGATCATGTTTAGCAATTAGGAGTAGTCCTCAAGCAATCAGGTGCCTTGCAAAGGGTTACTTCTGGTTCTTGCACTGTGCTCATTATTCAAACTGTCTCCCTTAGTTTACATCAAAGAGTTCTGATTTGAAATAAAATGTTTCTGCCTTTTTTAATGCCAAATTAAGTCCCAGCTGAGGTGCCTCTTCCTTCGTGGTGCCATTTCCTGAAGCTGCCTCAGTCAGTGTGTTGCTGGCTCACCACCCCTCTCTTTAGGGAGGCAGTCTTGAACACGGTCTGCCACCTTTTCTATCCCTGGAAGCAAATCCTGGGGGGGCGGGATCATACTTGCAAGGAAGTGGGGTCCACACCATTGTGGATAGTTTGCTTTTCCTGTGTTCCCATTCCCAATATCCTAGTTATATGTTATTCAAGCTCTAGAACTTTTGCATCCATAAAAGCTTAAGGGTGTTGTAAGTGAAAGGAACTCATGTTTTAAACTCCTGGGGTTGTGAATGAAAGCCAGACTTCCATTTCCAAAGGGCCCACTTTCCCTCCAGGCACTCTCCACTTAATAAAAAGGCACAACTGGCTGGCCCCATCAGTGAAACAGACCCTAGCAGTTTTTGAGCACTGGCAAAAGATTACACTAAGCCCACTTAGAGTGAACCTAGAAAATGTGAGAATAAATTGAGGGCTGGGGGTATGTGGATAGTAGGTTCTTTCCGGAAATGCGTAAGATTTAGCACATATCCATTTCCCCCTGTGACCAGTGCAGCCGGGACATGGCTGACACGATGAGGAATGCAATGTGTGTGCCTTTCCCTGCTCCTCTCTTGCAGCAACCTACATACGTCCAGGCCCTCTTTGACTTTGATCCCCAGGAGGATGGAGAGCTAGGATTCCGTCGGGGAGACTTTATCCACGTCATGGATAATTCAGACCCCAACTGGTGGAAAGGGGCCTGCCACGGGCAGACCGGCATGTTTCCCCGCAACTATGTCACCCCTGTGAACCGGAACGTCTAAGAACCAAGAAGAGATTATTTAAAGAAAGTGAAAATTTTACACCTACAAAAGAAGTAAAACCTACAAGCTGCCTCTGACAGCAGCCTGAGAGGGAGCTCAGAACACCTGGCGGGTCACCATGGTGATCCTTTCAACTTTGGTTGGAACTTTGGGGGGTGGGAAGGGGAGTTGGATATAAAAATGCCAAAACTTACCTATAAATTAAGTAAAGAGTTTTTATTACAAATTTTCACCCCTCCTATTTCCCCTTTTGTCCTGTTTTTTTTTTTTCATCCTTTTTCTCTTCTGTCTCTCAGTGCATGACTTTTAATGCCACGTATAGACCTAGCTGATGCCAATAATAAAAGAAAAGAAACCAAGTGGGCTGGTATTTTCTCTATGCAAAAATGTCTGTTTTAGTTGGAAAGGCTGAAAGAACAACCGTTTCTGTGTTCTTCATATAAACACAAAAAGGACAGGGCCGGGGAGCGGAGCCTTGTTTAGCTTCTGCTGGAGGAGGGGAGGCCTGTAGGGCTCTGCTGTCAGCGTTGGAAACAAGAGTGCTACTGTCACATGACTTCCTGAGAGTCCATCTCAACCCCTGCATCTCTTTTCCACCTTGTTTCCCCTCCCAAATGGTATTATCAAGCATGTTGGTCTTTCATAGTGCCTTTTTTCTTATTTCAAAGGTTGCTTGTGTGTGGTGTTTTTAATTTGTTTTGGTTTCAAGTTAAAGACAGTCCAGAGCTTTTTGGCCAATTTGTCTCCTGCTCTGTGTAAATATTTTTCCCTCGAGGGAGGGGAAACAGGGTAGAGAAGAGGAGACAGTACAAGTGGCGAGTGAGGCCACCCTCCTGCCTGCTCTAAGCCAGAAGTTGGAAAGGGTCAGCTTTAAGGTCTGTGGCCCTTCCAGCGAAGCGAGGGAGCTGTGTGTGCGGCTGCAGTGTGCAGGCTGCCTGGAGCAGGCCAAGCGGGGACGGCTCTTCCCACATCTGGCTGGATCTGGCTGAACCAGGGATCAGAACCCTGGACCTCAAGGTCTCAGGTGTTGCCCGCTCCCTTCTTTGTCACCGTGATGCCCAGATGCAAATCCCTGGAACCAGTGGGTTTGTAAACACAGGAGAGCCAGAAGAGAAAATATTGTTTTAAAGGGTTATACTGTGTTCTTACGCTGGAGAAGAATTGAGAGTATTCACTTTTCATTTTTCTTAATCTTAAAACTAGAGGTATCTGCTCATGGCTTTCAGCTCTTGGGTGCCCCTAACCTACTCACGTGGGCATTCAATCAGTGTTCTAGAAGCAGCTGGACTGTTCTCCACGTCTCTGTGCACGGTGGGCTGTTTACAGCTGCTCCAGCCGCCCCTAAAAAGGGGATGTCTCTATCAAGCAGGGGGAGTCCGGGGAGGAGAAGTTGAAGGCTGGACATCTCGGGGAGGCTAAGTTCATTGCAAAGCTCTGTCCTCTAGCAGCAGCTTTTCCTTGTAGTCCTATGACTGTAAACTCTCCACCCAGTCCCCTTCCCACAAAGCCTGCTGACATTTCTCTCCCCTGGAGCCGGTGAGAGCCTCTGGATTGGGAGGTGGTGGGCTTCTCCTCCGGACGTGGGTGTGGAGGTGGACTTGGCGGCAGCTCCTCCTGTCGAGCCCCTGGCAGCCTCCACTCCCTCTGCCTCTGCTTCTCTCCTCGCTGATGATAAAAGGAATCTGGCATTCTACACCTGGACCATTTGATTGTTTTATTTTGGAATTGGTGTATATCATGAAGCCTTGCTGAACTAAGTTTTGTGTGTATATATTTAAAAAAAAAAATCAGTGTTTAAATGAAAAGACCTATGTACTTAATCCTTTAACTCTGCGGATAGCATTTGGTAGGTAGTGATTAACTGTGAATAATAAACATACAATGAATTCTTTGTTCTGTATTTTTACTGTTTTCCCCTTGCCTTACTTAAAATAAAAACTTAAAACTATGTAAGATTTCAGATCAGGAAGTCAGGGCTCTTGTGTCCTTATTTCCAACTTTCCTGACTTCTGTCACCCCTGGGGAGCACGTGGATCTCGCAGGGCCTCTGGGTGGCCGACCCCCACACTTGGCTGCTCATCAGAAACCCTGAGAGGTTTAACACTAGTTCTCTGAGGCCCCAGCCAAGCACGCCTGGCATTTCTGACATAGAGAAACCGTACCGCACATTTTCGAAACTGGTCGAGACTGGCAACTTTGTGAGGAAGGAGTATGACTGGGTTCTCCACCATGAGGAACATGGTAGAGGGTGAGTGTGTGTGTGTGTGCGCACACTTGGCACCTTAAATAAAGGAGCAGCAGGAGGGAATGATGTGTGGGGAGGCAGTTTCAGTGTGCTAAGTAGCTAAAACATCGTTTGCTCAGCAGCTGCTTTCAGAGGAAGCCTAGGCTGAGCCGGGATAAAATTTGTTGAGAGATTGAGCAGAAAAGAAATTGAACCCCAGGAATTTTCACGGGTATTCTTGGTCTAGTTCTTAAATAGTCCTTCGCACGCCTCCTCGGGGCTATACCGCTTAGGTAGGGGGGAATTCACCTCCCTTCTGGTGCAGCTACCGGGTTTGAGAAGGAGCTTAACCCAGCGCTGTTCCGCCTCGAGCTGCAGGCGTCCCGGCCCATGATGGCCGGCTACTCGGGGGCTGAGCTGATGCTTCCAAAATGGGGCCTGTTAGGCAAAAACAGAAGGCAGCAATTGTCGCTAAACTTTTTGTTTGACTCGCCCCCTCTCTGTTGGACTCTGCCCCAGAATCAGTGGGAAATTTGCCGCTTGTGTGTGAACATCAGTTGGGAGCCAGATCTCTGGTATCGGATCCCCTCCCTGCCGTGGGTCTAATTCCTGGACGGCTGCCGGACGAGGTTGCCTTTGGGAAGAGGCCGGCATGGTCCAGGATTCCCCTGGTAGCTGATGGAGGCCTGGCAGGATGTTTAGCCTCCGAGTAGTGCCCGGCCTGCTTGGTGGGCTGCTTAATTTGTTGAATTAGGTGACCAGAAGCCATGGGTGAGTGCCTGGCCTGGAGGGTCCCCCTTACTGCTCTCCCCAGGGGACCCTGCCACAGCTAGAGCTTGGAGGCTCCCTCCTAGCGCACTGACCCTAATCCATACTTGACAACCCGCAAGCTTGCTAAGGACACAGAATGGAACAGCTACCGCGGAGGCTGCTTGGGTGGAATTTATGCTTTTGAAAAGAGAAAAAGGCAACCTGCCTTTCTTTGGCATCTTTTTATTCCCCTCGACCTGCTTATGAAGTTGGTGACCTTTGAGTCAGAAAGTTTTGCTTTATGAAGATGCCTGAATAGCTGGGAAACGTGACCATGGGATTGGTGCTGTATTTATCCACCTTTGAAATACTTTTTAGCTCCTAAAACTGTTTACGTGGACTACAAATTCCCAACATCAGAACCCTATTTTACACTGACGAGTAGAGGGGATGCATGTAGACTTCTGTGTGTCTGTTTGGAGTTTCTTAACCTCAATTCCTTGGGTTACAGGCCTCTCCAACCAGAAGTGCCGTAGATGTGTTGAGTTCTCACTACCAAGACGGCTAGAGTCCAGGTCCCCAAATCTCTCCCGTCTTGATCTTTACTTGGTCCTCCATTTTAGGTTGTCGCTGTTTGGGAAGAGTACAATCTCGTGTATCACAAGCACCGGTGGATGAACGTGAGGAGACAGTGTTGTTAAGGAACGCTGTAGTTCAAAAATGTGTTCTACGTTCCTTCCCAAAGAGAACTTACCAAGACAGCCCTCAGAGACTCAATTCTGGCCCTTCCATAAGGAACACTGGTCTTAGGTCTCCAAGGACAGTCTTAGTTTCTAATAGTCTCCTCCCTGGTCAGATATGTCCTGAATTAGGGCTTCAAAAGTGTGGCCGTAGTACTGTCCTCTGAGACTGAGTAGCTTTTAGCTCTACCCGCCTCCAAAATAACTAACATAATGAATGAACACTTACCCCTACATTTGTGCTACAAACCCGTTTGGGTGCACTGAAGTCTCTCCCTGCCCTGTGCTGTGCTAGGGAATCCAAGGCAAGCAGTGTCCCCTTGTTCATTTACCCCCTTAAAAGCTTTTTGATCATGTGTGCTCGCGATTTATAGGGTTAACTTCGTTCCTGGGGCTTGGGATGTTCTACTCTTCTGACACTGGAACTGGAGGCACTCCCCTCTCTGCACCCCCTCACCTGCTTAGAGGCTGATGAGAGCCCGCTTGCCCATTTTTACCCTCCCCCAGCCCACAAGCTGCCCCTCTGCACTTTTACATGGTCCACATCGCTGCTCTGAGTCATCCTGAAACTGGAAACCACCCCACTGCACTTGAGACAGAAGCAGACTGATGCATTCCTTGGCAGTGATTCTCAAATTGTTGCACAAGCTCTTGGCTGGGAGGGGATTTCAGAGAGGAAGTGTGCACAGCACACCAGCCTGAGGAGGGCGAGCGTTGGGGGGCAGGTGGGACTTGAACTAGGTTTTGGGGGGAATTGATCTGGAAAGGATGAGTGGGCATAGTCGTCAGGCAATGAAGATAGTGTGGTGGGAATAGACGTGGTGTCCGGAGCCTGGGCCCCTCCTGCGGGGAGGAGAAGTCCAGGTGAGTGTGGGGGGCATTGAGTGCCGGGCACCATCTGTTGGCACAGAAGGGTTGCATTGATCCTGTGGAGTAGTGGCCTGATGACAGGTGAGTCTTGGGAAGACCTGACCTGCCATGGTGCCCAAGCCAGAATCAGGAGAGCTGGTAAGAGGCTGATGCGGTCATGTTAGCTTAAGGAAATGGGGAGCTGCAACAGAGTGGCTGGCCCCTACCCGATTCTCTGTCCTCCTGCCCAGCCTCCTTGTAGTTCCAGTGGCCGTGTGACCGAGACCTGGAATGTGAGTATCGGCCCTTGAAAACCTCCCTCTTGCCCTGCTTGCAGGCTGCATGTAGGAGAGCCAGCAGAGCCCTTGGGATCACCAGTTGAGACGCGATGTGAGAAATAAAACGTCTGCTGAATCTGGAGCCACTGGAGTGAGGGGGTTCTTTGCTACAGCAGCCAGCCCACCCCAACTAACAAGGGCCACACTGAGGAACAGTGAGGAAGGGAGAAATCGAGAGGCCCAGTTAAAAAGGTTAGTTTCAGGGGAAGGAAGTGGAATTGCTTGTCATGATTTAAAATATAAGGAAGCAGTGATGATGGCAAAGCCAGAGCTGACACAAGACCAACATCCGTACCGTCTTCCAACAGGCGTGGGGGCTCTTTGGGCTAAGCCCACACTCCAGGCCTTGCTGCTCCCGAGGAGCCAGTTCTCCCATTTCTCACTTAACCTGACACCAGCCTCATCCATCCTCATCCATTCGACCATTGGGCAAGTGTTTATTAAGATTGTCTCCCGGTGATCATTCATTCAGACCTCGGAAAAGTCTCCTACACGTAATTTCATGTAATTAGGACACCTCGCCTCGCCCCGGTAACTTCTATCCTTTCCCCTGCCTCATTTTCCTGTACAGCCCTCATCCTTCCCTCATGGATGCTGTGTACTGTCTCCCTCCCCATCTCCCCCACTTGACCCTAAGCTCCTGAGGGCGGCACCTTGTCACAGTTGCACCCCCCAGGCCTGGAACAGAGCCTGAAGCATCCTGGGTGCTCCATAACTGCATTCCACGTGATTTAAGAATCACATGACCCAGTCGCCACTACCAGCAAAACCCACGTGCCAGCATTCCCAAACCGCCTGTCTGGGGGGCAGGCGGCCATCGTGACCCCGTGTGCGGAGTGGTCTGCAAGGGAGGTGCAGGGGTTTTAGGGGGACGTTAGTGGCAGCTCCTGCCTAGTCGAGAGCTCGGGGAAGACCAGCCAAAGGTGAGGCTTCGGCAGAGCCCCGGAAGCTGAAAAGACCAAGGCCAAAAAGAGCGAGGGCCAGGCAGAGGCGGCCGGGCAAGTCCCTGGAAGGACTGAGCGCAGCAAGGGAACGAGGCTCGGGCCCAGGAGATGCTGCCCGGGGGCAGGGGGCAGAGCTGGCAGCCCTGGGACCCACTGAGACGAGCGGAGACAGCGGCAACAGGAAGCCCTGAAGGGCATTAAAAAAAACCCGTTGAACTGAGATTCAATTCACATCCCATACAATCACCAACTTAAAGCGTAGTCAGTATTTTTTTAGTATTTTCACAGTTGTGCGGCCATCACCACAATCCATTTTAGAACATTTTCATCACCCCAGTAAGAAACCCCATCCCCATTAGCTGTCACTCCCCATTTCCCTCCAGCCCAGGCAACCACCAATCTGCTTTCTGTCTATGGATTTGCCTGTTCTGGGCATTTCATAAAAGTGGAATTATGCAATATGTGGCCTTATGTGTCTGCCTTCTCCCACTTAGCGTAATCTTTTCAAGGTTCACCCAGGACATAGGGTGCGTCGGTGCCTCCTCCTTTCTCACGGCCGGATGATATTCCATCTGTGCCTCCACTGCCTCCTGTTTGCTCCCTCAGCCATTGGTGGACATTTGAGTTGTTTCCTCTTTTTGCATGTTGGGCCTAGTGCCGCTGTGAACGCTCAGGTGTAAGGTTTGTGTGGACGTTTCCTGAAGGGTCTCCGTGGCTAGAACAGGGTGGGTGACGGGGCCACGTAGGGATGATGGACAGTGAGGGGCCCGTGGGCAGACCTCTGGGAAGCAGCAGACCGTGTCTCCTGAGCTCAGGAGACAAGTCCCAGCAGGGGATGCGGTTCAGGGATGGTCTGCAGGTAGGTGGCCTCGGGGCCCTAAGGACAAGCAAGAGGAGAGGAGGAAGCAGCCAGGAGCATGAGAGGAAGTCAGAGGGTCAGCAGGCACCCGGGAAGCCGTGCGTTCCAGGGATGTGTGGAGAGAAAGGTGCTCTGTCCACCCTCATCCCGTCCTGCAGGCCCCGCCCCGGATTATTGCAGTGGCATCCTCCCACTCGCCACCCTCCCCACCCTCTCTCTTCCCCCGGCCCACCCACCTTGTCCCCAGACTGCCCCGTCGGGCCATCCCTCCTCTGTTGAGAAACTTCTTGCAGCTGCCAGCGAGTTGAGAGGACAGAGCCCAAGCTCTGCCTGACCCTCAGGAGAGTGGGAGACCGGAGTTACAAGATCCAAGGCTTTGTTCTTGACCCTGCCTGGGCAGGCCCCTTATCCTCCGACCGCTTATGTTCATCTCCCAGTAGGTTGCTCTGCGGATTTGGCGTGATGATGTTTGCAGGGGTTTTGCAAACTATAAAGTGCACTGCCACAGGTTCCGACTGTGACCTTGACATTCAAGACCCTTTACAGTCCAAGCCTGGCCCACTTCTCTGACTCTCCGCCCCACTAAGTCTCTTCTGAGAGCCCCGGGCTTCAGTCCACAGGCATCTTGCCCTCGGATCCTAGGCAAAGCTATCTATGGCTACCTCTGCCTCTACTTCCGGCCAGGCCCCTCCCCAGCTAACCCTCAGCCCCTCCTCTTTACAATCCCCACCTCTTCCAAGAAGCCTTTCCTGACCAGCTCCCAGAGAGCTCTCCCTCCCCTGCAGCCTCAGAACCCCAACCGCCCGCCCCCCTCCTCCATTTAATGTGTCTGTAGTTGGTTCACCCAAAGAAGGAGCAACTGCCTGGAGGCAGGACGGTTCCTGAGCCTGTGCTGTGTCCTCCACCCTCCTGCCTCCGCCAAGCCCGGGGTCCTGCACCCATAGCGCTGGTTTTGGTGGTCGAGCTCCATGTGCAGCAGGAGCAGTAGAGTAACAGCTAACAGTCCCAGAGGGCCCTTGGACAGGTTGCTTCCTATGCTTTTGGGGTACCTGGGAGAGCTTTGAAGAAGTTACCTTCCTAAGCCTCAGGAACGGAAACCGAGGTCAATGAAAGAAACTCTTCCATATCATTGGGAGATCATACGGAATTAACGTGTGTGAAGAAACTAGCACAGGGCCGGCCAATTGGTGCTGGTTCCCCCAACCACCAAACTGTCCTGCTTTCAGCAGACTCTTGGTCAACCACAGGCCCATCTGTGACTCTTGTTCTTACTGAGGGCAAAAGAACTCATCTGTATTTTCACCTTTTACATTTAACGTTGCTCCATTTGAAGGTTATTCCAGCATGATCCAGCTCTCTTTTTCCGAGATGGCTACCCCATTGTCCAAATTGTATTTATTAGAAGTTTCATTGTCACCTCTCTGATTTGAGATGTTGCCTTTTTGAAAAAAGTTGTACTAACATATTGTTTGCTTTGCTAAAGTTGCCATTATGCAAAATACCAGAAATGGATTGGCTTTTATAAAGGGGAGTTACTAGGTTACAAATTTACAGTTCTAAGGCCATAAAAGTGTCCAAACTAAGGCATCAACAAGAGGATACCTTCACTGAAGAATGGCTGATGGTGTCAGCTGGGAAGGCACGTGGCTGACGTAGGTCCTTTGCTGGTCCTTTGCTCCGGGGTTCTAGTTTCAAATGGCTTTCTCCAAAATGTCTCTGGGCTTCTGTCTCTCTGAGCTTCTCTCTCTCTGAGCTTCTCTCAGCTCCTGTGCACCCTTGCTTGTTCTCCCAGGGTATTTCTCTCTTAAGCATCTGGGGATCCTCTCTTACCTTCTCCAGGGTAAACTCTGGGCTTCATGTCTTAGCTTAGCATCCCCAAAGGTCTTTCTGTCTGCATCTTCAAGCATCTGGGTCTGTGCTAGCCTCTGAGCTCTCTTAAGAACTCCAGTAAACTAATCAAGACCCACCTTGAATGGGCGGGGTCCACACCTCCATGGAAATAATCTAATCAAAAGGTCTCACCCAGTTGGGTGGGTCACATATCCATGGAAACAACCTAATCAAAAGATCCCACCCATAATAAGTCTGCACCCACCAGAGTTGGTCCAAAGAACATAGTCTTTCCTGAGGTACACCACAATCTCAAACTGGCACACACACAGATAACATAAAATTTGCTGTTTTAACCATTTTGAAGTGTACAATTCAGTGGCATTACTGAATGTATATACTATCATCACCACCATCCATTACCAAAACTTTTTCATCCCTCCATACAGAATCTCTGAACTCTCCCCTCCCCTAGCCCTTGGTAATTCCTAATCTACTTTCTGTCTCTGAACTTGCCTTTTTTTAATATGCCATATAAAGGGAGTCATACAATATGTGACCCTTTATGTCTGGCTTATTTCTTTTAGCATCATGTCTTCAAGGTTCATCCATGTTGTAGCGTGCAGCAGATCTTCATTCCTTTTTATGGCCAAATATATCCCATTGTATGTACATACCACATTTGTTTATCCATTCATCTGTTGATGGACACTTGAATTATTTGTACCTTTTGGTTATTGCAAATAATGCTGCTATGAACACTGGTGTACAAATACCTGCTTGAGTCCCCATGTTCAACTCTTTTGGGTATATTCCTAGGAGTGGGATTGCTGGGTCATATGTCAATTCTGTGTTTAACAGAGATGACGTCTTTTTGTACGATGAATTTCCACTGTGTGCTGTTACTGGGCTTTCTGTTGTGTTGCGCTCAGTCTGCTCTTGGGTCCTGATTCCTGAGTATGTTTTGAAATCAGATTGGGCAATTCCACCCCCTCTGCCCTTGCTTTCCAGCATTTTCCTGCCCTTTATCACTTGGTTGTTTTTTTCATAATAAATTTTAGAATCAGCTTGGCTAGTTGCAGAAAAAGGCTTGTGATGTTTTTATTGCAATCATGTTAAATTTACATACCACCCTAAGATTTGACAGCTTTATGATGTTGTCTTCCTATCCAAGAATGTGGTGCATCTTTTCCAGTTTTATGTCTTTTGGGAGTATCGCAAAGTTTTCCTTAGGGAGGTTGTGCACATTTCTTGTGAAGTTTATTCCCAGATATTTTATCTTTTTTGTTGGTATTTTAAATGAGACTTTTTTGTTGGTATACGGGAATGTATTGACTTCTCTATAAAATTTTAACCCACTTCTCTACTGAATTATCTTACTCTTTGTAGTGGTTTGGTAATTGATCTCATAGGGCAAAATTTTGTCTAACTCTCACGTTTAAACCCCATTGCTAAGCAAGCTCCGAGAAGGTGGTTCCACCTACTTTTGGCTTCCGTGTCTCTGTGCTTAGAACAGTGAGGATGAAAGTTAGTCTAAAGACAAGCTGCCCTAAGGACAGTGCCTCAGTCTGGCTGGTAAAAGAGCTGAGGATGATCCTAAGGTAGGAAATTTGTTTAAAATGGGATGGGGTTCAGATAGGTAGGTAGATAGATAGATAGACAGACAGAAAGATAGAAAGAATGATACAGCAAATGTGGTAAAATGTTAAAAGTTGGTGGTCCCGCATATCTGGGGGGGGATTGTGTGTTGGAGTTCTCTATATGGGTTTTGTCTAATTTTTGCAACTCTCCCATAATTTTGAAATTATTTCAAAATAAAAAAAAATTTTAAGTTAGTCTAGTGAGTAAAGACTGAGATAAGATGCTTGATTATTCCTATAATGAAATCCATTTAAATCTGTTCAAAAGTCGAATTTGAACAAAAATTCAACGCATTTTGTTCCAAGGGTTATGTCCTTTTACAAATGCTTTCTGACCATAAAGTTGCTCTTTCAAATTCTTGAGCAGCTGAGAAAAGGAACCTGTTGGGACTGGGCCTTTTTCACACTGCTTAGCAGCTCAGGGAGCAGATGGGAAAGAGAGTGATGTAAAAAGCAGAAGTACAGGCCCTCCTGGGCCACCAGGTGAATGTACAGGAGCTCCTTCGGAGCTGGGAAGAAAAGGCAAATGAGACCTTCCTTTTGGTTAGCTGGAAGAGGCTGGGCTAAGCGAACAGAGCTTTTGTGGCTAGGAGCAGAAGTGCCAGGAGCTGGAGGCCCCCTGGAGAGCTGGAACCCGGTGCAAATGAGGACAGCCAGCCAAGAAGGCTTGAAGCCCAGGATGTGGCACTAGATTAAAGTGGACCCGTCCAACCTCCAGGGACCCCAGGCAAATTCAAGCCTTAGAGCCCTTCCTGTGATCCACACAATACATTTTTAAAATAAAAATAGTAAAAAGATATAAAGAAACATTGTTGGTTATGGTAGATGGTTCTGGAACCTCATGAAGGAGGGAAGATAGGAAATACACATGTGAGGAGAAAAAAAAAAAAAATTTTTGAAGCTCCCCAAAGGACTCTAAAGTGGGTGATTCTAGTGCACCCATCCTCTTTTTATTGAGTGGATGGGGAAATGGATGCCCAGAGGCAGTTAAGTAAGGGTTTTGCCCAAGCTCTTAGAGCCTCACCTGTCCCTTGTGGCAGTCACCCTATGTCCAGGGCTGGTGAGGACCAGGCCAGCGAGAACAGCCAAATGCACATTTAAAAGTGTTGCCTAATTGTTTTTCTTCCAAACCCTGCTTCCTTCCCTAGCCTGGTGTGCTTGATTGAACAACAAAAAGATGGCTGAAGCTCCCCTCTTCCGCCCTTTACTCTGACTCCCAAGGTGGTCTGGTGCAGTGGGAAAAGCTTTGACGTCCCAGAGACCTGGGTACAGCATCCTAGCTGTGAATTCTGCCAATGTATAAACCTTGGGTGAATCACCGGCCACCTCTGAGCTTGCTTCCCTATCTGTATGATGGAATACAATGTTTGCCTCCTAGGGTTTTTGGGGGGGAACTGACGAATAATATCTAAAATGCCAAGCACAATGTCTGAGAAAAATGGTGCTTGCCCAGTACATGTTTCTGTTCATCTGTCCATCTGGGGTAGAGAAGCTGGCTGTCCGCCATTGTCCCTTCTCCTCTTCCAAAGTAATAGAAAGCCCAATTTTTAGCTTAGTATCTGGCTGCCCAGAATAAAGACCACCTGTTCCAGCCTCCCTAGCATGTACATGGGGACATGTGATTAAGTTCTGGCCAACATGAAGTAAGAAAAAACAGCTCCAGGCAACCTTTCCATGATTTTTTTCCTTCAGTCTTTCCTCCGTCCTGTTGCTGCACCACCCAACCGTGCCTGGGGGATTCGACAGCTGGCTTGGGTCAGACAGGGAGGGCCACACCTTAGGGTTG
Source organism: Choloepus didactylus (assembly GCF_015220235.1). Classification (NCBI taxonomy): domain Eukaryota; kingdom Metazoa; phylum Chordata; class Mammalia; order Pilosa; family Megalonychidae; genus Choloepus; species Choloepus didactylus. The sequence goes on along the minus strand of NC_051324.1, from coordinate 69,734,291 downwards.
GTGGCATGATGAGCTAGAAGGGATCTGTGCCAAACCAGGCATGGACAGCCTACCCCAGACTTGGACGTCTTTAAGACATTATTTTTGTGGGGCTCCGTCCCCTTCCTGGCAGCTGGATCTACTCCTTCATGCCTGTCTACCGAGTGGCCCATGCCACCCTCTCTGACATCTCTTTCTCTCCAGAATCAAGCAAGGGTACCCCCACCCTAAGGGCGAGACAGGAAAAAAAGACATCCAGAGATGCCTCCAACAGCCTTTCTCTATCCCCCTTCCTAGGTGTATAATTTTCCTCCTCTCCCTCATTTCCCAGTCTGTAAGTGCCTTCATGGAAGTGGAGGTGGAAGAGGGAAGTCATCTCACTCTGAGCCAGCAGAGGTACTATTTCATCCATCCCTGCATTCCACAAACAGCTGGTGAGCATTTTAAACCCAGAACTGCACCAGGTGCTGGAGACAGAGAAATGGATAAGGAAGTCGCCAATCTCACCCCAACCCTCAGGAAGCTCAAGATGAGTGGAGGGTACCGAGCGAGAATCTATCCTGGTACAGGGACTGGGGGTGGGAGTGAGGGTGAGCTGAGGGGGCCAGACTTGGATGGGGTCAGAGAGAGGGTGACTGTGGAGCTGAGACTGGGAGAAAGAAGGGAAAATTGCCCATCCAGAAGCACATGGCGCCTGGACGTTGTTTCCTAGAAGGATCGAGGCCAGGCAGCCCAGGGGCGTGGCCACGGCCGGAGACTTGCATTTTCTCTCCTACTTGTCTCGCAGTATCAGTGCTGTTCGGAGTTTCCTCTGTGGTTTCTGTCTTATCACTTTATCTTCTTCCGCTGCAGGTACTTGATGACTATGCTTTTGCTCTGAGAAGGGCTGGATGAGTAGAGTAGCATTTCCCACAGGGGAAAAAATGCATTAGAGATTCATCCATATTCTGTGTATCTGCAGTTCTTTCCTTTCTATTGCTGAATAGTGCTACGATTCATCCAGCTCTCTGGTGACAGACTTCTAGGCTATTATCAATAAGACTGTGATGAACATTGTCTTTTCGTACACGTTTTCATTTCTGTTATATAAACACCTCGCAGTGGAATTGTTGGATCATGGATGTATATTCAACTGAATAAGAAACTGATCTTTTTCTAAAGTGTTTGTTCCACTTCATCCTCCCACAAACAATGCCTGAGAGTTCAGTTGCTCCACAGCCTTGCTAACATTTGGTGTGATCAGCCTTTATTTAATTTGAGCCACACTTGGAGTTGTGTGGTGGGATCGCGTCATGGTTTTAATTTGTGATTTCTTGATGACAAATGATGTCAAATGCTTTTTCACTTGTTTATGGCCCGTTTGGATCTTTCTTTGTGAAGTGTCTGTTCAAATCTCTTGTCCAAATTTTTATCGGGTTGTTCATCTTATGTTGTCAATTTGTAAGAGTTCTTTATATATTGTGGGTACAAGTCTTTTGTCAGATGTATGTACTATTGGTGGTTTGCCTACTGTGATAGGCTGAATATTGACCCCCAAAAATGTCCTAATCCCTGGAACCTATGAGTGTTACCTTATTTGGCAAAAGGGACTTTGCAGATATGGTTCAGTGAAGGACACTGAGTTGGGGAGAGTCTCCTGGGTTTTCCAGGTGGGTCTACTGTAAGCACAAGGGCCCCTCTAGGAGGGACACAGAAGGAGTCAGAGCCAGAGGAGAAGGCAACGTGATGACAGAAGCAGAATTGAAAGGATGCACTTTGGAGATGAAGGAAGGAGTCACAAACCAGAGAATGTAGGCTGCCACAAGAGGCTGGAAAAGGCAGGGACAAGGAAAATCCTTGACTTTGACGTGCTGAAACTGATCTTGGCTCCTGACCTCCAGAATTGTTAAAGAATGAATTTGTGTTGTTTTTAAGCCACCAAGTTTGTGGAGTTTTGTTACAGCAGCAATAGGAAACTAATATACCTACTTTTTCCTCTACTTATTTTTTTAACACTATCTTTTTATGAGCAGAAATTTTTAATTCTGATGAAATCTAACATCAGTTTTTTTCTTTTGGATTATGGTTTTCTATATTCTAAGAAACCTTTGTCAATCCCCAAGTTGCAAAGATATCTTCCCATATATTTTTCTTGAAGCTTTATAGTTTTAGCATTTATTTTTAGGTCTTTGATCCATTTTTTTTTTAAATTTTTTATTGTGGTAATATATATACAGCCCCAAATTTCCCATTTAAACAACTTTCATATGTACAAATTCAGTAACATTAACTGCATTCACAATTTTGGGTTACCATCATTACCGTCCACTAACCAAACTTTTTCATCACCCTAAACAGAAACTCTGAAGCCATAAAGCAATAACTCCCCATTCCTACTCTGCCTCCCAGCCCTAGACAACCTCTAATCTACTTTCTCCTTCTCTGTGAATTTTCTTGTTTCAGCTATTTCATATAAGTGAAACCCTGCAATAGCTGTCCTTTTGTGTCTGGCCTATTTCACTCAGCATGATGTGTTCAAGATTCATCCATGTTGTCGCATGTATCAGACCTTCATTCCTTTTTATGACTGAATAATATTCTGTTGCAGGTACATACTACATTGTGTTTATCCATTCATCTGTTGATAGACACGTGGGTTGCTTTCATCTATTGCAAATAATGCTGCTGTGAACATTGTTGTACAGGTATTCCTTGGGGCATATACCTGGAAGGGGAATTGCTGAATCATATGATAGTTCTATGTTTAATTTTCTGAGGAACCACCAGACTGTTTTCCACTGTGGCTGCACCATTTTACATTCCCACCAACAATGTACTAGGCTTCCAGTTTCTCCATGTATTTGATTTATCGTGAATTATTTTTTATGTACAGTAAAATAGATAGTTTTACGTTCATTTTTTTTTTCCTCACATGGATATCCAGTTTGTCAAAAAGACTCTCCTTTCCCTCATTGAATTGCTTTAGTTCCTTTGTTAAAAATCAAATGTCCATGTAAGCCTGGGTCTATTTCTGGGCTCTCTATTCTGTTCCATCAATCCATTGTCTACCCTGAAAATGTGCCACGCTGTCTTGATTGTTACAGCATTTTGCTAAGTCTTGAAGTCAGGTAGATCAGTCCACCCACTTTGTTCTTTTGCAAGACGGCTTTGAGTATTCTAGGTTATTTGAATTTCCATACGAATTGCAGAATCAGCTTGTCAAATTCTCCAAAAAAACCCCTGCTAAGATTATGACTGGGATTGTGACACTCTATAGATCAGTCTGGGGAGAACTGACATCTTAACAGCAAACTGCATTTATTATTATTTGTTTAAATTTTGAAATAACTTCAAACTCACAGGAAAATTGTAAAAATAACACATAAACAATACATAGAACTCCAATATATCCCCTCGCCCAGATACCCAGATTTATTAACTTTTGGCATTTTGCAGCATTATATCATTCTATCTCTCGATCTATCCATCCATCCATCCATCCATCCATCCATCCATCCATCCATCTAACATTTGAGAGTAGTTTGCATGCATCTTGCTCCTCTAACAGTTAACACTTCTTCCAGGTACATTTCCTGAGAACAAGGACATTCACTGTGTAACCTCCTGAGGTACAGCAGCCATCAGGTTCAAGACATTCAACCTTGATATAAAGCATACAACCCATATTCCAATTTTTTCAGTTGTCCCAATAATATCCTTTTTTATGTGGGGGTTGGAAGATGTTTTAATTTTATTTTAGTTGTACATGTGTGTGTATATATATATATATATACATACATATATATATATCCTAAAATTTTCCCCTTAAACCCTATTCAAATATATAACTCAGTGGTGTTAATTACATTCACAATGTGCTACCATCACCATCATCAATTACTAATACTTTTTTCATCACCCACAACAGAATATACTTATTTTTACAGGGCTGTTTTACCATCTAGTTGTCCATCAGCGAAGGAATAAGTAGTGAAATATCTGTAAGCTCAAAAGCTCATTACGCACCATCTATAGAGACAGAATCTAGTTTAGTGGGTGCCGGGGACTGGGGGAAGGAGGAACAGGGAACATGAGTGGGTACAGGGTTTCTTTCTGGGATGATGAAAATGTTCTAAAATTGATTGTGGTGATGATTGCACAACTCTGTAAATCTACTAAAACCACTGGACTGAACACTTCAATTGGTGAACTTTATGTTATGTGAAATTTTATGTTAGGCTAATGATATCAATAAAAAATGAGTTTAAAAAAAAGATCACTTCAATGAGTACAGAGATCCTGTTTGGGATGGTGGTGATGGTAGTGCAATGTTGTGAGTGTAACTAGTGCTGCTGAATTGTACACTTGAAAGTGGTTAAAATGGAAAATTTTGTTATAGGTATAAGTTACCACAATAAAAAAATTAAAACAAAACAGAAATATCATTATGCAGCAATCGAAAATGATAGTTTATGAAGAACTTGTAAAAACATGGAAACATCGTCATGGTAGATTGTTAAATAAAAAATAGAATTGTGTTTATACAGTGTGCTTATAGTTAGTTACACCAAAAGCAAAAATACATCACTTAAATGTCGGAAAAGAATAGTGGGAGGAAATAAACCAATATTGCAACTGAGGTTGTGATTGTGTAATGACACTAAGGGTGATTTTCTATTCTTTTCTTATTATTTTGACCTTTTTGTTATGTTCCAGAATTGCTTAATTAACCTGGGTTTCTTCTGTAATAAAATAAATTAATACAATTAAATGACCTTCTAACAGAATTAATACTATACCAATTAATGTTTAAATTCAGCTGTTTCAGTACTTTTTTAGTTTATGAAAAGGTGAATTATGATAAATCCAGAATACAGATTTACTTATTAAATATTTTATGTGTAGTAGGAATTTTTAGTGACATGAGGGTAAAAACATCATACAGAAATGTTTGTACCCTTTGGTCCCAAACGTGTGTGTAGAGGGTCTGGATGTGCACATGTGGGTGTGCAAATAGGGGGAAATAAAACCATGTACCTGAAGCCCACTGTGCCTGAAAAGTAGCTATTAATTGGAGCAATGAATGAAAAAAATATCAACATAGGTTGTTCCTGCATGGTGGATCACAGGTGATTTTTTTCCTTTTATATTTTTTATTCTCCAAGTTCTCCACAATGAGACACATTGCTCTTCAAATGAAAACATGTCTTTTTTTTTTTTTAACCCTTCTTAAGACTGGAAAAACTAATGGCAAAATCCAACTGGACTGAGCCAGAGAACTATCATCTGGAACTCAAGTGAAAAGTTCCCTTGAGAGAAGCTGGAGTGATATTCTTATTCAGTCTGTTCATTCATTCATTCAACAAGGAATCCCGGAGCATCCTTACCAGGCCCTGGGGAAAAGAGGCATGAGATACAGTCTTTACTTTTAAGAAACTCCCAGTCGGCTCTAGCTGGAGCACAAGGTGGGAAGTGCTTTAACACAGGTTTGTGCAGGGGAGCCAAAGAACAGGTCTGCGGAGCCTTGCCAGAGGGAAATCGGGGGAGGGCATGATGCTTGGAGAAGGGGCCTCTGAGATGAGCCTCCAGGGGCTGATGGCAGGGGTGCCTGGCAGAGGAGGCATCTCCAGGAGCAGATTCCTCCCTGGTCTTGGGAGAAGAACCTGATCATCCTCGCTCCCTGTGGGTTCAAGGAGCCTCTGGGTCCCTGTTCTCTAAAACCTGCTTCTTAGATTTGGGACTCCCAGAAATAGTCAGCACTGAGTCAGGCAAGACCAGAAGTGGTGGGCAAAGAAGAACATGGCCTGTGGTTGACATGGGGCGAGCCAACCCTCCTCCTTGGTGATGTGGGCTGTACCCACTCTTTCCCTGCGCACTTGGTGGTGAGGTGAAGACAGGGTTCCCAGAGACAGAACAGGAAATACCTTCTGTGGAAGACTCAGAATTGGGTGACGGGTGGGACGCTGTCACCCACAAGGGTTGACCTTTGGTAGAACCAAGTGCCAAAACCCCGAAAGCTGGAAACCCAAGACCCCTCCTGCAAATGTGCAGACCCCTCCTCTCTGGGATGACTTCAACACTCCCTGTAGCCCCTTGAAGTTTGGCTCTTTTGAGAAGAGAAACAAAAGAAAGTTGCAATGATTAAGAAGTCAGCTCTTGAAAGTTACTGGACAGTAAATCCTCTTCTTTCTCTTTTTTCTTGGTTGGTTCACTGGTGGTTGAATCATTTGCTGAGTGAATTTGAAAGGACAGAAAAAGGAACTGGATCAGAAGCCCCCTTAATCCTTGACCCCTAAAGATCATCAGAACTTCCTCCAAAGCCTCTGATGGTTGTTGTTTTCTCATGGTTTTCTCAGATATATAGCCCTAAAGTTTAAGCAAATAAAATAAGAATGATGGGAAAAGATATAAACAACCCAAGTGTCCATCAACAGATGAATGGAAAAATAAAATACGGTGTGTGTCTATATATATATATGTACAATGGAGTATTATTTAGAAAGCAACTAAGGGCTGATCCACGCTACAACATGGATTAACCTTGAAAACATTATGCTGGGTGAAAGAAGCCAGGCACAAAGGGTCACGTATTGTATGATTCCATTTATATGAAATGTCCAGAATGGGCAAATCCACAGAGAAGTGAGCAGATTGGTGAAGGGCAGGGACTGGGGTGTGGGTCAGGGGGTGGGGAGTACCTACTTCACTGGTTCAGGGTTTCCTTTTGAGGGAGATGAAAATGTTTCGGAACTCGATAGAAGTGGTGGTTGCACAAAATTGTGAATATACTAAATGCCAATGAATTAACTTTAGAATGGCTTTATGTTATATGAATTTCACCTGTATTAAAAAAAAGGAGGGTGGGGGACAGAGATCTTCATCCCCTCCTAAATAATAAGAAAGGAGAAAGGAAGAAAGGCAGGCTAGGATGATAAACGGGGAAGTGCACCCCCAATTTTTTGTTCCCCAAAGTATGGGCCACCAATCAAAATGCTTATCTCCAGGCCCTACCCACCCCACCCCCTACCTCCACACCTTACCCAATCAGCGCCCCTGTGGAGGAGGCTAATCCACATTTAAAAATAAGCATCCCAGGTGATTCTTGTAGCAGTTGAACCCCCTGGGAGACTTACTCAAAATGCAGATTTGTTTCCAGCTTTCGGGGTTTCCTAGCTGTCAAGCCTCTCACAGCACGACTGAAAATTCACTCAAATGGTGAGAAACTCCTTCAACCCATCAGCTTCTGCCCAGGCGGCCGTTACACCAACTTCTATTTGGTCAAGGCCAAGCGACTGGTTCCTCGCCAACCCCTCCACCCCCCCACCCCTGCCCCAGTGGCGGGGGAAGTCCAGGGGAGATTTTAATAGGTCGGTTTCCGGTAAGTGTTGAGATCACAGACGCATTCACTTCCCTAAACTGAAGGGAACCGTTATTTTCCAGTTTCTGTTTTCACCGGATATGCTTTACTAAGTGTATTTCACTGAAGATGAAGTGACCAGATTTCAAAGATGTAGAAACTCTAACTGGGCTCACACCCATTGGCACATGCCACCAAGGGAAAAAGAGAGCGCTCATCTCCACTTGGTCCCCAGTTTGCCACTGACCTGGAGGGTCCCTGGTCACACACCCCCTGGCCTCCCTGGGCCCCCCTGGTCCCATGACCTTTGGAAGCTGGTAAAGGTAAAGAATCGTGCTTTTATCCTGCTGTTCCTCTATGATCAATTAGCCAATGAAGGGAAGTTTCTCCTCTCCAGCTAAGTGCAGAAGGAATGACATCACACTTCACATCTCCCAGTCAATTAATAGAGCCAGGCAGTGGTCATCAACGGCTGCTAACGTGACAAAATGAGAGACAAACAGGCCAGACAGTCCTCCAGCCAGAAGTACACAATACCATGTAAGTAGTCTTGTAAAAAAGAAAACAAAAACAAAAACAAAACCTGATCTGATCACACCTTTTCCATCTAACTACCAATTTGCAGAAAAGTCAGGGGACAGAGGGAGATGTTCACCAGGAGAATGGTAACAGCAGACTCCAGACTAGGGAAAACTCCATAGAACAAACAGCCTCATTTCTTTCACAATAAAAATAAGAGAGAGAAAAGAGAGAGAGAGAAAAAAAAAAGAAATGAAAGATAAAATGCATGTTAAAAAAAAGAGAAAGAGGGAAAGCATTCTTTTTTTTTTAAGTCTTAAAGAGACATTAACCAATTGTTTGCAATGTATGGGCCTTGTTTGGGTCTCAATTCAGACAAACTTTTTTTAAAAAGACATTATAGGCTAATTACAGAACTATGAACAGAAATTGGATATTTGATGATATTAGGAAATTAATTTATTTTTTTGAGGGGGAGCAATTGTTTTGTGGATGTGTTTTAAAGGGGGAATGCTTGTCATTTAAAGATACATACCATATATGGGAAAAAAATCACATAATGCAAACTATGGACTATACTATTCTTACATCTGTTGTAACAAACGTACCAAACCAATGCTATGTGTCAATAACAGGGGGGTATTGTGGTGATGAAAGCACATCTCTGTGATTATACCAAAAGCCACTGATTGTACATGTTAGATTGTCTAGTGTGTGAATAAAACTGCCTTAAAATAAATTAAAAAAAAAAAAGGATACATACCATAGTGTTTACTGATGAAATCATATGATGTTTGGTATTTATTTCAAAATAACGGTGTGTGTAAGGGGTGTTTCCCGAGGCAGGTGTGGGTATAGGGGAATCAAGATTGACCGTGAGTTGGTAATTGTTGGTGTTCATTAGGCTATTCTCTCTACTTTTGCATATATTTGAAATTTTCCACAATAAAAATGTTTAAAAATTATGCATCAAAATGATTCACTAGTGTATAAACTGCAACTAACAAGGAAGGAAAGAAATACTGTCCTGCAGAAATGCTGATTGGTGGTTGTGTGACAGCCCTGGGATGGGTCATTTCGTGTCTACCTTTTCTGAAATGTGACTATTATTTTTAAAATGAAAAATTATACAATAAGATTTTAAAAAAACAAAACCAAAAAAATCTCGTTTATTGTCCCCCAGCGTCATCCAGGTTTTTGCAAGGCTTCCCGCCATGTCTTGCAAGTTTAGATTTTCCGGGTCCTGGAATTACAAGTGTTTCGAGGAAAGCGGGTCAAGTTCAGAGCCCCAACCTTGCACCCACCCGCAGTCACACTTGCACGGAACGCGCCATCTCGCACAGCGTTCTCTAAGGGGGTTGCCGGGGAACCCGCCTGTGTCTTCCCCGCGCGTCGGTAACGTCCGCGTGCGTGCAACGGGACTCCATCTCCCAGGAGGCCTCGCGCCACGCCGAGAGAAACGCCTTTTGGTAGCGGGAGACTACATTACCCAGACACACCATGCGGGAGGCGGTGGTTGGGCCCCAGGAGCACAACCATTGGTCCAGCTTCTGCCCCGAGCTGCGCGGTGATAGGCCTAGGAGCCTGTCAGTTACCGCAGAGGGCAGTTGGATTTTGCAGTTGGACTGCGAGAAGAGGGAAAGCAGGAAGACTGCGGAGAGCCGGGCCGGGCCTGCTGAGCCGGGTGAGTGACCTCTGCCTCCGCCCTCCTCGCCGACGGCTTCCGGACCCGCGCCCTCGCTCCCCGGGGCCGGTCTCGGGAAGCACACGCGCGCGGGTACCCACCCGGGTGCGGGGTCTGCACCCACACCTGTCACACCCGACCTGAGGAACGTCTTCACGGTGGCGGGGGGCAAAGCCCGCAGGCACCCCAGGGCGCCGGGACACGCGCGCGCCCGCCTCGCGGCGTCTTCACCCACTTCGGGAGTAAACCCCCCCACACCCCAGAGGCCCACGTGGACACCGGAGACACTGGCGGGGGCACCTGCAGACACCCTCGGCACTCGGTCTCACCGTGTGGCTGAGGCACACACACCCTCCGCCCCGCCGCCCACGCCGGGGGCCTCCGGTTCTCCGGGCCGAACACATCGCGCGTCTCCTGGGTGCCGCTTTATATATATCGTGCATGTAATCACATTTCATTCTTTTTGTCTCTTTAGGTAAATACCAAGGAGTATGGGTTCAAGAAGGAAATTTTAAACAAGCAGAAAAAGTGAGGCCACCATTGGACTGTGTTTAACAGGTCCTTTCCCTTTACCCGGTGTACAAAGCTGGCCACGTAGGTTTCTTGCATGATCCTCCCGGCCGCCTAGGCTAGGCAGGGCAGATATCGTGCCCATTTTCCAGAAGAGAAAACCAAGCCCAGGTTAAATACCCTCAGGCTTCTTCAGCCGAGGCCTAAGGTTATGTCTTCTAGGCTAAGCAGCTTATTTCTAGAAATGGAAGGTCACCCAGCCTCCCCAGGGCCTCAGGCGGTGGTGCAGTTAATGGGCAGAGCTTGACGTCCTGCATTCCCCTGCTCTGCTGAGGCCAGTCTACCACTGCTGCCTCCGGGGCACCCCTCCTCCCCTCCCGCAGGGGAACCAGTGTGACCAGAGCTGAGCTTGGTAACCTTGGGAGAGGCCTTGCCCCTCGGTGGCCTGTTCCAGCTCTGAGCTGCTCCTCACAGGCACTTCTGCAGGAGCCGCTTGGCTTACGTCCCAGAGAAATCGATGGCAAAGGCCAGGTCCCTTCACTTGAGGACATGGGAAGGGGGTACCAAGAAATGAACACCTTCCTGGCAGGGGTCAGTAGGTTTCATACCACTAGACTCTTTTGTGTGTGTGTGTGACAGTTTTTAGTTGTGCCTCTATACACTTCAGTTTGTTAAAAGTGTACTTGTTCAAAAGATCCTATAAATAAAGCGGCAACCAACTAATGTGGGATAGAAGTCACCCCTCTCAGCGTAGTATTTTTGTTTTTGTTTTTGTTTTAAAGAAGCATATTTCTTATAGGAATCTTATTGATTATACAGTCGTTAAAAGAATGTTAGAGATATAGTGACATATACAGTCTAAGCAAGGCAGGCTGATTGAGAAATTTATATAACATATTCCAAGTAAGTAATGTGGACAGACCCACGTGGTGGGAGGAAGCAGCAGGACACTGTGGGTGGCTTCTGTGCTGGGTAAGAGCTCCTTCCCCTCCATCAGAGCAAGTAAGTTATCAGAGCAAATAAATTCCACGAAGAGATACAGCTATTCCACGCACATCTAAATATAAACACACAGAACAAATTTTGACCTGCTCTGTGTGCAGTCTAAAGTGCCATAACTGATCTTTCTGTGATACTCCCATGGGAATAGTTAATAGTCCACCCCATGCAGGAAGCAGGAAACTTCCAGTCATTTATTCTCATTTGAACTTGGAAGATGTTTAATTCCTGACATTAATATTCATAAAGAGCGGTATCTCCTTTTGCTACGTTTTGTTCACAACCAACATGCATGGCATGCACTTAAGAGCAGAAGAATTTTGAGACTGTTTGTTTCACATTAACAGTGATAAGCACTCTTAAAAATGTGAGAAATTTTTAATATTTTAGCTGCACACTTAACAGATCATATGAATCATCTGTAGCTTTAAGCAAAAGATAAAAAGGAGTACATCTGAACTGTAATGCTTCTGAGTTTTAGTACTCTAGGGTTTCTTCCACTGTCCTGAAGAGCTTAACTAATACAGTGTTTTTTGTTGTGTTTTTTTACCAAGTCAGGCAGTAGTTTGTGTTCTTAGGGAAAATCCAAAATAAGAAATGCCACTCCTTTTTCCTCTGGGGCCTTTTTAGAAGGTAGACCAAAATTCTAAGTTAACCAGGATTCCTATGGAGCAGTGGTGTTTTTCTGCATGTCTCATACCATTAGACTTTTAGTAAAACATTAGTTTAGAATAGTCTGCCGACAGGGCCTCATGAAAATGTCTTGTTAATTTTAAGGCTGGGTTGGAGCACTGCTTTGCTACTTTCAGAAAAGTGAGGGCTTGGGACTGATGGAGTGGTGCCCAACAGAGTCTGTGGTGGGTGAGAGGAGAGAAGGAACGATGGTGGGGCATGGGGAGGAAGGAAAGGATGCTTTTGCTTGGAGGTTGTCACTGTGTAGATAGTGACTTCTCCATGAGTAAAGGTAGTCAAGTACTAGGTAACCTCCGAGGTCCCTTCTAAGATCATTTTATAGGTAGTTTTTTTGTTTTTTTTTGGTCTTTTGCCTTAACAAATTCAAATATTATAGGGCTGTGTAAAGAGAAAGGGAGTGATCTACCCTCCCTTGTCCCTTTCCCAGCCCTTCCCCCTCAAAGGTAACCTTACCAAGTCTGGGGACAGTTTTGATTGTCAGGGGTGGGGGGGGGGGTGAGATGGGGGGGCTAGTGGCATCCAGTGGGTAGAGGCCAGTGACGCTGCTAAACATCCGACAGTGCCCAGCACAGCCCCCCAATAACAAGGAATTATCCGTTCCAAAATGTCATTAGTGCCAAGGTTGAGAAACTCTGCCCTAGATAAAAATGGAACCAGATATTTTCTGAATAAATATATATTAAAATTCCCCAGTGCCTCACAAATTATGGAACAACTGCCTGCGGGATGTTCTCAGCCATTTAAATTGATATCTATGAAGACTGTGTAGCAATAGGAAATATACTGGTGACATTTTAGTTTTAAAAGCCGGATTGAGAATTGTGTGACCTGGGTAAAACCTATAAATGGGAGAAAAATGGAAGTGAAGTGAAAAATATTAAGGTGGTAGGTTTTTTTCCTCTCCTCAACATTTTGCATGGTCATTAGTACTTCTATAATCTCCAAGTTATTTGGATTTTATTCATTTATTCATTCATTGTGTTTTTAATTGCCTTTGCTGGTCTCGGGAGCTACAGCTGTGCCAAGACCACCAAGTCCCTTCCCTTGTGGAGTCCACCTTGTCTGGGCATAGGGGCCAGGGAATGCTCTCTGGCAAGTGCCATGAGTGCCCTGATGTGGCGGAGCTGGGGAAGGCAGCTGAGAAGGCCTCCTGGAGGAGAGGCTGCGTTGCACACCTGGGGGGCTGCAAGTGCAAAGGCAAGCCCGGCAGAGGGGAGCACGCTCAGGGCTTTTCTAGGAACTGGTCTGAAACAGAGAGCACTCTGGTTACATGAGGGGAGGTGAAGGTGGCTCTGGGTGAGGGTGCAGAGGTCAGGCTGGTAACCTCATAAGGCAACACGACTCCACTGCAGCGGGTGGGCCTGGGCTGTGTGTGCAGAACGGCCCCGGGGTCTCCGGGCTCTTCCCTGGGTTAATGTGGGCTCCTAGCAAATCCCCAGTTGTGTGTCTAGCCGTCCCCCTCAGTGTCCAGCTGGAGTCATTTGCTCCTTGTGTGCCGTGCTTACACTGATGCAACCTAGGACTTTATCTCAGGCACAGGTTTGCCCACAAAGCTAGATGTCATTGGAAAGCCTGTTGATTTCTGGGAATGAACAATTTCCTGCCAAGCTCATTAATTCAATCAACAAATGTTTATTGAGCCTTGGAAATACAGGGCTGAACAAATGAGGCCAAGGCCTGTTTTCCTGGAGCTTACGTGATAATGGAGAGTGACAAGGAACAAATGTCCAGTGTGAATGTCCCAAAGGATAAAGGAGGGCAAGGGGCTAGGCTGTGATGCAGGCACCATGTCAGACAGGCTGGTCGGGGTGAGCTGCTCTGAGGAGGCGGTGTGAGCAGAGAGCCGTAAGGAACTGGCCTTTGTGTTTACTCCATGACTTGCGTATAGCTTGACCCCAATGGACGTTGCATGGACCAGAGGCAGGGATGGTTGGCTATGACCCCAGCACAGATTGCAGGAATATCTCCAAGTCCGAGGTGGCCGTGGCTGGATCTGTGTCTGGACTTGTCACTCGGGCACTGATCAGCCCCTTGGATGTCATCAAGATCCGTTTCCAGGTACTGTTTCCCCCTTTTTCCACATAGAAGGCTGGAGGACAAGTTCAGTCTTTCTCACAAAAGCTGAATTATTTCATCAGTGTGAAGCACTTCTGCATTGCCTTTGTTACCTTGTCTGGAATTTCTGTTTCTCACCCCACCATACCCACTATTATCCTGACTTTTTACATTTCGATTCGTAGCTTCAGATTGAGCGCCTGTCTCGCAGCGACCCCAATGCAAAATACCACGGAATCCTACAGGCTGGGAGACAGATTTGGCAGGAGGAGGGCCCAACAGCATTCTGGAAAGGACACATCCCAGCCCAGCTTCTCTCCATAGGCTATGGAGCTGTCCAAGTAGGTGGCAGGAGATCTGGCCAGGCCCCTGGGGTCACAGTTGCTCAGTGGAGGAGCTCAGGGATGGCGAAGCAAGCAGGGGACTCTGCCTGGGATTGGACAGGTGGAGGCAGTGAGCACACTTTTTGTTCACCTTCCCTGGGAACCTGCCTGGCATATTGCAAAAGAAGTCACACCTTCCCTTCCCTCAGCACCCACCGATTTAGCAGTGACAGAGTATTAGGTGTGGCACATGGGAGACAATCGGGATGCTTTTTTCTATTTCGAAACGGCATTTTCACATACGTGATTTATTTGAACTTCACGGAAGTATTGTGAGGAAGGTAGAGCAGTTCTGTGGCTCTCAGAGAGGTTAAGTGGGTTGCCTGAGGTGACACAGCCTGCTCGCCCTGGGGCAGGATTAGAATCCAGGCTCCTTGCCTTTTAATCATTCATTGGTTTGGCCGCCTCTGTGGAGAGGAGTGGTCGCAGCAGCCAACCCTCATGGCCACCCAGTCAGTTCCTTACCCAGTTGCCATGCCCTGCCCTTCTGTCTCTGTACCTGCACACAGATAAATGCTGCAGCATCCTGGTGTCCTCAGGAGGCCAGGACACCTCAGGTGGGCTGGAAGAGGGTCTAAATGTAGAGGGTTATACCGGGGAATATGCTCCCAACAGAATCTTTAACCCAGAAGAGTGATTCTTAAACAGCACCACTGCCAGCTGTGCTGAAGGGGTCCCCTGTTGCCAGTTCTCAGAAAACTTAGTTAATGGCTGGAATTTTTCTGATATAAAATGTTTTCCCGTATGGTTTCTTAACGCTTTGGCTGTTTGGCACCACTCAAAACCAGAGTATAAAATGGCATCTGGTTTTTGCACAAAACTACGGACTGTTCTCTTCTGTCATTGCTCGCCCGTTCCTCACTCCTAGGACTATGTCCTGGCTGGGTTTTGGGCGGTGTGTTTAGAGAGCATTTGGTCCCAGCTCCTTCTTCGGGCTGCCACTGACTTTTTCACTTGCTCTTGCAGTTTTTGTCATTTGAGCTGCTGACCGAGCTGGTCCACAGAAGCCACGGGTCCAAGGCCCAGGAATTCTCAGTGCACTTTGCGTGTGGCGGCCTGTCTGCCTGCCTGGCCACCCTCGCCGTGCACCCGGTGGATGTGCTGCGCACCCGCTTTGCAGCTCAGGGTGAGCCCAGGGTGAGTGTTCCGGGGCCAGAGAAGGTCAGTCCAACCGATGGAAGGTGGGATCCATTCCTTAGAGGAAACCGAGCTGGAGAGCCTCGGATATGCAGTTCATCTGTCGGTTTGTAAAACCCACCTCTGTGTGCTCAGCGCCATGCCTGATACTTTAGCTTGGGAGTGGGGTAGGGGAAGGCATGTCCTTGCTGCCAGGGAACCCAGGCGGGAAGCAGAGCCCCTGAGTACTGAGCCGTGGGCAGGGTCAGGGAGGTGGTGTGGATGGGGGGCTTGAGAACGTGTTGCTGTATTATTGGGAGAGGGTTTTTTGTTTCCCCAAAGGGAGGATTAAAGGAAATCAGATAGTTGAGTCAGACTTTAGGAAGAATTTGCTGAGTGAAAGTGAAGGATTAAACCTTGAAAGAGACTGCCCCACCATCATCCCAGCTGTAATTAAGACTGCAGTCGTGTGTGTGGGCCGTGTGCTTTCAACCCAGAACAAACAGTTGTTCTTTGTCCCTTCTGCTGTAAGATCCTGTTGGTGGGGACGGACACTTCGCTTAAGAATTTGATCTGGAACCAGTGAAGAATAACCTGTTTTGTTTCTGCCAGTTCTTTGCGTGGCTTGGGGCGGACATCCTGGGTGGGAAGGGGCCTCCTTGGTTTGGAGGAGACACCTTGGTTGAGAAGAACCAAGTTCCCTGGGAACAGTCTTTTTTTCCTTCCCCCCATATATTTTTATTGTAGAATATAACATATACCTAAAATGATAACTTTCCAAGTGCAATTTAACAGGTAGTTAGAGAGCAAATTTCAAAGAATATTATAGGTTACAATTCCACAGTTTCAGTTATTTCCTTATTAACAAATATGACATATATACAAAAAGGTAATATCTTTCAAAGTATTATTTAACAAGTAGAAAAATAGGAAATTTCCAAAGTTATTATGAATTATAGTACCATAGTTTCAGTTATTTACTTATTGTGAAATCTACATATATACAAAAAAGGAGAGCTTTCAAGTTACAATTTAACAAGTAGCTATAGAACAAATTCCGAAAGATGCTATGGGTTACAGTTCCGCCATTTCAGTTCTTTCCTTCTAATTATTCTAATATCCTAGCAACTAAGAAAAAGAAAATTATATAGAGATTCAACCGACTTCTCTCCTTTGTTTTTGTCGGGGGTCCCCTGCACGTACTGTGGGGGACCTTCTATGGTGGTCACACCCCAGAACCGCGGTCCCTGGTGTCCTCTGGCCCCTTTGTAGTTACTCTGATGGAGGAGAAGCCCGCCCGCCTCACCTACTCCGCCATCTTCCCAGAAGTCTCTTCCTGGGAACAGTCTTAAAAAGATTGGAGCATAAGAGCTGAATTGCTCCACGTGATAATTCCAGAGAAATCAGAGTTTGGGGGCGACTGCCCCGGGGGAAAAACGGGGCCAGAGGCCTTAAGAACTGAGCAGCAGGATGGAGAGGGAAGCGTGCTTGTGGGAAGAAGGGACAGACACATCTCCACAACACGGCCGCTGACAATCCTTTAACTTTCCCGTTCTGAGCTATGTTATAGTCCTCCACTGTTACATCCAAACCTTTCACAAGAGTCCAAGGGAAGGGAAAAAGTGAAGACATATTAAGAAAAGAAAATAGCATATTACCTCTCTAGTTTAGGCAATTGAAATGTTGCCTTTCAGTTTCTGGAATAACTCGAAAATGGTCTGTGCATGAAAGTGAGGGGATGAGAACTGTTTAAAAACTGCAGAACTCCCCTGGTTCCTTAGACTCAGCACATCCAGGCCGTAAGCCCTCAACTTTCAAAAGTTAAAAAAAAAAATTGTCAATGTTAAGGTGTGTCAAGTTTTAAAAGACATAGTTCTTCACAAATCATAATGAAAAAACAGTCACCCTGATTCCTGTCCCCCAGAGGAAACCACTTTTAATACTTGTGGCTGTTTCTTCAGTTACTCGCTTGAAAAATTCGAGCATGCTCGTACTGCTCTTCCTTTGTTTTGAAACGGCAGACGCCAGCGGATGGCTGCTCCTGTGGAGGCTGAAGCTTCAGCTCTTTCACGGCCCCTCGGGAAGGCCTGCCCTTCCTCCCCGCTCCTCCGCCTGCAGCTAATTAATAGATTTTGACTAAATCAAGACTCAGTGTTTATATTATTATGATTATGCAAATATGGTTTCTAAATATATTATGATAACATTTCTTTCCTAACTTTTGTCCTTCTGAAGGTAAACATTGCCCTGTGTTTAGCCTTCTGTGTGCTTGTCACTAATTCATCCCCAAACCTTCTCTCGACAGGATCAGCCATGTGGCCAGCAGTTCCACGTTATTCTGGAACGCCCCTCCCGGCACCCCTTCCCACACCCTGCCCGGGCACCTCCCGGTATTTCCCTCCATCTTCTGCCTTCTGCTGGACCATTTGCTCTAGTTCTATTGCCGGCCATTCTAGGAATTCTCTATTGCCTGGATCCCATGTCTCCTTTCTTGACTAACTCCTCATTTGGGTGGAGCACATCTTGAGATGTAGCTTCCTGAGACGGGCCTTGCCTATCTGAAAATGTTGTTTTGTTTTGTTTATTTTTACCCTTATATGGAAAAATACTCTTGACTGATGGATTGGGTACAGAATTCCAGCTGTGACATGTTTCTCTCAGTGTTGCTGAAGAGAAATCCTGAACCATTTTGTTGACCGATCCTTTATAGGAAACCATTTCCTCCCCACCTCTGGGAACTTTCAGGATGTCTTCTGGGTCCCTAGTGTTCTAGAGACTTAGCAGAGATGTGCCTTGTGCAGGTCACCTCCTTGTGGTGGGCATTTCCTGGACCACTTCAGCCTGGACACTCATGTCCTTCCTATCTGGGAAATATTCATGTGTTATTTATTCATAATTGCCTACCCTCTTTTTTCTTTCTTTCTGGAATTCCTATTAGTTGGATATTGGTCATCTTTTGACTTATCTTTTCTCCACCATTGTACATCTTTCTTTGTCTTTTTGTTCTGTTTTCTGGGGTGTGAAGGGTTCCTTTTATCATTTGGTCCTTCTGTTGAACTTAAAATTTTTTTGCTAACGTATTTTTAGTTTCCAAGAGCTTTTTGTTTGTTTATTTTTGGCCAGGTTTATTGAAGTAGGGTTTATATACAGTAACATTTACTCTTTTTAGTGTACAATTCTGTGTGTTCTGACAAAGCATTGTAGTTGTGTTGCCGTTGCCACAATCAGGATGTAGAACAGTAGCTCCATCAGCCCCTTCAGGTCCCCTCGTGCCCCTTTGTGGTCACCTTCCCTCCAACCCCAGGCCCTCCAACCACTGAGCTGTTTTCTGTCCCTTTGGTTTTGCCTTTTCCAGAATGTCACATAAATGAAATCAGACAGGACTTGGCTTCTTTCACTTAACCTGATGCATTTGAGACTCATCCATGTGCTGTGTGAATTGCTGAGTACTATTCTCTTAAATGGAAGCACCGTGGCTTGATTTTCAATCACTAGTTCAGGGACATTTGGGTTGCTCTGCAGTTTGGGGCGATTATGAATAAAGCCATTATAAACGTTCAAATTGCTGTGTGAACATAATGTTTCATTTCTTTTGGGTAAATACCTAGGAGTAGGATTGCT
This sequence comes from Choloepus didactylus, assembly GCF_015220235.1. NCBI lineage: Eukaryota > Metazoa > Chordata > Mammalia > Pilosa > Megalonychidae > Choloepus > Choloepus didactylus. Next base: position 69,715,396 of record NC_051324.1, on the reverse strand, counting down.
GGGTCGTATGATAAGAATATATGTAACTTCACAAGAAAATGCTAAACTGTTTTCTAAGTGGCTGTACCGTTTTGCATTCCCACCAGCAATTATAATTGCTCTGCATCCTCACTAATTAGTATTTGCCAGTTTTTAAAATTTTCATTATTTTTAAAAATTTAGCCATTCCAATAAACATACTGTGGTATCTCACTGTGGTTTTAATTTACATTTCTTTAATGACTAATGATGTTGAGCATCTTTTCATGTGTTTGCCGTCTGCCTATCTTCTTTGGTGAAATATCTATTCAGGTCTTTTGCCCATTTTTGTATTGGGTGTTTTTTTTTTTTTAATTGAGTTTTTTATTTTTTGGATACACATCCTTTACCAGATAGTATTTTGTAAATACTTTCTCCGAGCCTGCGGATTGTCTTTTCCTTTCTTTAAGTGTCTTTCAAAGAGCAGAAGTTTTTAATTTTGATTTAGTACAGTGTATAAATTTGTTCTTTCGTGGACTGTGCTTTAAGTGTTATATCTAAGAAATCCTTGCCTATCTCAGAGTCACAGAGATTTTCTCCCTGGAGCTCTTTCTTGTTCTCTGAATCTTCTATTTTTAAAATAGATCCTTCTTTTATCATTGGAGGCAGCACCTTCTTTTTGGTCTGAGAAATGAGATAAAATTTTGTGGGTGGATTCTTTTGTCTTTAGTTTTCTTCGCTTCTCTATATTGTCTCTTCCTTCTAAGTTCTTTCTCCTCCTTCCCCCTCCCCATTTGATCTGTTTGGTCTCTTTTTATGAAGCTGGAATTTCCTCAAACTTCTGATGATCATTGGTGCAATCCCAGAAAAACACAGTGGGAGCTCTGGGTGCCTGGGTAGGCTCAGTATTGGTGGCTTTTCCTTAGGGCCTGGCCCTTTCGTGGGTGGACCCTTCTGTGAGGCTACCAACATTCTGGGAGCCAGGTGGGGCGAAGAATCTGGGATTCTCCCTGTTCAGTTGCAGACGTGCTTTCAGTCCCCCCACTTTCATTGAGGTGCCCACCACACCCTCAGCTGGGTGGAGTTAGAGCCCTCTGGTTCATTTCAAATAATACGTGCTTAATGGAAGGGTACAAAGAAGAACAAATGCTCTGTGGTCCCCTGCATAGGTAGCACCTGTTGATGGTTTAAGACAGGCTAAATATATGCATGTGGCAGAAATTCAAGGTATAAAATGGCCTGTGACCCCATTTCTCCCTACAGGGATGATCGGCCGCTCCTCAGTTCCTGTGTGTCCTTGGGGAACATTCCTTGTGTCCACAAGCAGCTGTGTCTCACGCTCCCTGCTTCCTCTACAAACATTGTGCCCACTCTTCTGCATCTTGCTGACTTCATTAGACTATATTTTGGGGATTATTCTCTATCAGTCCTATAGGTCACATCGTCCTGTTTTAGCAGCTACCTCATGTTCGAGTGGGAACACCATAATTTCTGTAACCTGTCACCCAAAGATGGACATTGTCTCTGTCTTCCACGGGCTGCTGCCTGACCATCTTTGGACACATCCTTTTGTGCACACACGTGGGTCTCTCGGTCTTAGAAAGGGAATTGTTGGAAGACCCCACCCTTTGAATTTTTTTCCAGCGTTTTCTTCGACTGTCCCCTTGGGCGGGTTTTTAGACTGAGGGAAGCACATGTGTTGGGTGTGTTCTAGGGCTGAGACCACTGCCCAAGCTCACTCAAGTTGCCTGTGTGTGTCCAGGTCTATAAAACCCTCCGAGACGCCGTGGTGACCATGTACAGGACCGAGGGCCCCTTGGTCTTCTACAGAGGCTTGAGTCCTACCTTGATGGCCATCTTCCCCTACGCTGGGTTCCAGTTCTCCTTTTACAGCTCCTTAAAGCATGTGTATGAGTGGGCCATGCCAGCTGAAGGAAAGAAAAATGGTGAGACTGTCCTCAGATGGAAGGGAATCTGCATCTCCATTCCACCTCCACCAGCAGCCTGTAACAGCTCTTTCATACTCACATAGGAAATAAATTGCTCTTGTCAGGAGATAAGACACCCCTGTTCTCTGTACCTGGCTCTGTAACCCAGCCAGTAACATAGACAAGCCCAGCACCGCACGGATGTCTTTATTCTCCCAGCTCTTGCCACATCCATCTTGGCTTCACCAGCATTCAGTACCTAGGATTGGTTGTGGTTTTTGTTTTGTAAGAGGTCCAACTTATAAACCGTTTGGGTTTTTTTTTTTTTCTTTTTTAATTTTAGCAGATGGGTCGGAGCAAGGGAATCTTCTTCCCTCTAAAGCCTTGAACTTGCACCACCCAGCCCAGCCTGCGGGCCTGTCCTTGCCTCCAGCTGGGGAGATTGCTCTGCAGGCTCAGCGCCTCCTGCCAGCAGCCAGTCCAGTCTGCAGTCCCTTATTCCTGCCCAAAGTGGTTTTGTCTCCTTCACTCTCTTCTGGATTAAACTCCTCCGAGATCAAAAGGGTGCTTGCTCCTGGGATTTTGTTTGTGGTAGAGGATTAGACCTGATGGCCCTCGGGCTGTCTGCCAAGGGTTGCATTTCTTTCATTTACCCCCTCACTCCTACTTCTTTGGTTCAGGGAACCTCAAGAACCTGCTTTGTGGCGGTGGAGCCGGAGTCATCAGCAAGACCCTGACGTACCCCCTGGACCTCTTCAAGAAACGGCTGCAGGTCAGGGGCTTTGAGCAGGCCCGAGCCACCTTCGGCCAGGTGAGCATTCCCCCTGCGGGGAGCTCTGACCCTTTTTCCTCCCGGGGGCACAAGAAGGAACTGGTGGTCAGCTCTTGTTCAATTGGGCAGCGTGAGCCACCTCGGCCCCTTCACCCCCCGGCCTGTCCCCAGGGATCCCTAAGCCGAGGAGAAAGCCACTTGCAAAGTCTGGGCACCGTGGGAAGATCCAGGGGAAGGAGGATTCACAGTCTCTGATCTTAAAAAGTGCCTAGACCAGTTTGCAGTGTAGAATACACTCACATAAGAAGGGTCCCCCAACTATTAAGGAGCATGGAGAAAGAAACTCACACTGGTGCATGGGGTGCCTTCCTTTATGCTGTAGGTGTTCCTGAGAGGGGGAAAATTAAGTTTGTGCAACTAAATTATATTTCAAGTGCACTAGAAGGGTTTGCCATACAGAGAAAACCTGTGGTAGGTGCATTTTGTAACATTAATAGTCGTGCCCTACTCAGTATGTTCAGATTTTCCTGTTTTGGATTTTTATCTGCTCCTGTTGGACCATGGATTCTGGAAAAGGCCACAATGGTGGTCTGTGCCAGGTAGATGGGGCGATGGGTGGGAGATCATTACAGAGGCAGGAAAACAGCCGCCTGCCGCAGGCCAGAGGACAACAGCCGGGAAGGGAGGCGGGGAAAGGACAGTGCATTTCACTTGGGGAAAGAGAAGGATTGCGTTTGTGATTGTGTTTATGTTTTTATAAAAGTAATACAATTTCTTTGTAGACAGATTTATAAAACTCAGACCAAAGGAAAGATAAACCTTACCTGTAACCCTACCACCACCCTGGGACAATCACACAGAAACTTTTGGTGTAGTTTCATTTATTTGCATAGATAAAGACACGAGTGTATATTTTAACAAAAATGGGATCATACCAAATACAAGGTTTTGTAGCCTTTTTCCATTTACCAACTTGTCCTGAAGGGACAGACAGTCTGATTTTAGACAGGGAGAGAGGGCGAGGGCCAAGGACAGAGGGGAGTGGCCCTCACGACAGGGGACTAGGAGGGTCTCCTTTGGCTGGAGGTGGGCGGGGCCGGGACCAGGGGGAGGCCAAGGAGGAAGGTTGAGGTTGGCGGTGGAAGGCCCTGGTGCTTTATGGTGTCGTCATCGTTGTCAGGAGTTGCTGAGGGTTTTGGTGGGGGAGGGAGGCACAAATGGAGCCCTGCCTGGGGGCTGTGGGGTGGCAAGCTCTGGGTAGAATCAGCTGCCAGAGGTGAGACTGGGGGTAGGGAGGCCAGGCTGGAAGGGGCAGCCCTGGTCAGGCTGGGGGTCAGATTCAGACAGTTCTGCTGCCCCAGGGGGTTCGGGATGCCTCTGGAAAGCGGGTCTGGAGCTGTGATCCTGCCCTCATGTGCCCTCATGGGAAGGAGTTCTGTCCAGGTGCTGATTCCCAGGCTCTGTACCCGTAAGTCTGGGTTAGCCGCTTGGAAGAGAAAGAATGAGGTTAACTTACTCTCTCTTGACTTTTGCATTCATTCCTTCATCCAGCAAATATTTATTGAAAACTCTGATGCGTCAGGGGCTGTGTTGGCAGAAGAATAGAGCTGGATGTCCCTGATTTAGTCGCCTCCTTGTCCTCAACTAGAGTGATGCTTCTCTCCCCAGGTACGGACTTACTCAGGCCTCCTGGATTGTGCCAAGCAGGTGCTGCGAGAGGAGGGTGCCAAGGGCTTCTTCAAGGGCCTGTCCCCCAGCCTGCTGAAGGCTGCCTTCTCAACCGGCCTGGTGTTCTTCTGGTATGAACTCCTGTGTAACTTATTCCACCACCTCAAGAAGGCAGACAGCTAGCTTTGAGGGCAGGAAAGACAACCTCTGGGAAGAAGGAAGACTTGGTCTCCAACCTGGTGTTGCACTGAGAGCTGCTGCCCACCCCCTAGTGCCCCAGCTTGCCGGCCGAGGCACAAAGAGCCTTCAGGAGCAGGACACAGCCTTAGTCCCATCCTGCTGGGTCTCCCCCAGGACAGGGGCTTGCAGGGAAAATGCAGGAATTGGTCTGTGGCCCCAGAGATGGAGAGCGGAGAAGGAGCTTGAAGTCGTTTCTCCTCTGTCTAGCCCACATTTGAAGGAAACAGATGCCATCCTACCCTTCTTGGGCTCCTCTGCCGGGAGAGATCTCCTGGGTCTGGAAGGGGCTGCACTTGAGGACACAGGGCTGGGCTGGGGCTTTTTGCAAGGGTCCGTCCCCACACTTGGGGCTGCTATTCCCACCAGTTTAATAGACATTAAAGTTTGAGGCACCTGCCTTATATTCCCCCCCATTTGTCCTGACAGATCACCTCCCACAACTCTGCTCACAGATAGGAGGGAAAGGACCCGCCTTCCCTGCTTCCATTTCTCTCTGACGCTGCAGCTCTCAGGCAGCTCTGCTTCTAGTTCTGGTTAAAACAACAAATTTATTCTCTCCCAGTCTTGGAGGCTGTAAGTCAAAATCGGGGTGTCCGCCGTGCCGGGCTCCCTTGAAGGCTCCAGGGAGGAACCTTCCCTGCACCTCCCGGCTCCTGGGCTTGTCCAGGCCCGGGCGCTCTTTGGCTGTGGCTGCAGCCCTCCAGTCTCTGCCTCTGCCTACTCATGAGCTCCTCCCCCATGTCTCTGTGTGTCCTGTCCCTAGAAGGCCACAGGTCATTGGACCTAAGGGCCACCCTGTCCCAGCCTTTTAAGTTGACTACACTTGCAGAGACCCTGTTTCCAAATGAGGCATAGTCTGTGGTTCCAGGTAGATTTGAGAGGGACATTAGTCAACCCACTCCACCCCCCATGTCTGGATCCTTGTGTCCAGCCAGAACTGGTCATGGCCATGGGCCTCGATGGGTTTCCAAGGAAAGCAGATGGTGGCCCTGCAGGAAGTGGGAGGGGTGTGCTGGTGTGGGGGAGAAGAGGGGCAGGCAGCAGCCCTTCCCCGGTCTACCCTGGTTGCTCCTCCTCCCCTGGTGCTGGGGTGGCCTTCCTGGGGCACATGGACATTCCAGCTGGGTGGTTACTGTCAGCTGCCTGCTTTGGGGGTGGGGGGCTCCTTCCTGGCTCAGAGCATGGCACTGCATGTATCGCCCGTCTCTGGGTTGGCCGAAGGAAGGGGTTGGGCAGCCAGCCTGGCAAGGGCACATTTAGTGCCCAGAGGGGAGCTGTCAGGACCCAGAAGCCCACAGGAGATTTAGCTAGACACAGTGGAGAAACTTCTGTTAGCGGGATGAGAAGAAAATCTACAGAACCCAACCACCACCCTTTCTACCCTGCTTGCCAGCAGCCCCACCCGCAAGGGGAGCTCGACAGAACAGCTGCTGGGTCTCCGATGGTGGGAGCCAGGATGGGGGAGCAGAGTTGATTCCCACCCAGGCTCCAGCCTCTGCACTGCCTTGGAGCCTGAGGAAGGCACCTGTTGGGAGCAGCAGAGGGGTGGGTGTCAGGGATCTGGCCCATTGGGGCAAGGCCCCTTCCCTCACCGTTGTCATCCCTGTGCCGTCGGGCCCGATGAGGGTCTCTGCTGCATCTGGGATCCTGAATGCTGAGGCCTCTCCACTCGTGGCTGCTGGTTCTGAGGACCAGGCTGCTGCTGGGGGCCGTTCTGACGCATGGGGCAGCTGGCTACAGGCCTGGGCCTCCGGTTGTGGGGAAGCGGGTGCTTGAATGTATTTTTTTTTAATGAAATTATAGGGTGTCCGTTGAAGTAAAGTTTATTCTCACCTCTCCTGCTCCTTGGTTTCTTTTGCTGCAGCCCAGAGTTTGCGGCCGTGTCCGGTTCCCAGTGACCACGTGGGGGGCTCTTAAGAGAAGAAAACTTTGGCCACAAGGAACTGCCACCAGCCGTCTTCTCGTCTAAGCTGATGGGAAGGGGCAGCAGTTATTTTCCAACCTTTTGGGTGCTCCTTGTGCAACACAGAGCAGCCCTGCCCGACTGAGCGGGTCCCTCACAGCCCCAGCCAAGGACCGAGCGGGGGAACTTGCTTGGCCTTAGGGTCACTCCCAGCTCCTCTTGGTTGGCACATGACCAACTGTGACTTTTTTCATGGACAGCCCCCTTGATCTTAAAACTTGCTTGACCAGTATCATTTGTACTTGGGGTAGGAGAAGGATAACGGAGTTAGTCCAGCCCTGCCGGCGCCCTGCCTTTTCTACCCTGAGGGGTGGGAGTGAGGCAATGTGGCTGTCGCCTGTGGAGACCCTGCCCCTCCAGCCTTCTCTGCCCCGCCCCCCGGGCCAGGCCACGCCCCCAGTAGGCCCCTCCCATGCCGCGCGGCCTGGCCGGGTCTTCTCCTCTGACCCGGTTAGCCGGAGCCCTGGGAGTGGAGGGCGAGGTGACGTGAGTGCCACCGCCTAGCCCGAGGACTTCGTGCGCTCCGAGGAGCGGGTCCAACCCAACGCCGACGAGCCATTGAGGTCCCCGCCGGGGTGAGGAGAGGACAGGGCAGGGTGACCTCGTCTTGGGGCAGCGACGATGTCGCGAGGGTCCCGCGCGGCGCCCCTCTCGGCCCCGCGCCCGGCGCTCCTGCTCTCTGGACGGCTGGGGCTGCAAGGGCGGCGCCCGAGTGCTCCGGCCGGTGGCGCTGGCGAGCGGGTCCTGGCTCCGCCCCCCGGCCCCGGCCCCGCCCCCGCGGCGTCGAGCTAGGAAATGACCTAAGCGGCGGCGAGCGCGGCCCGCGGTTCCCAGGCGCCGCGGACTCGGGGCGCGCGCACCATGCCCGCCGGACGGTCCCCGGGCACGGGGGCGCGGCGCAGACCCGGCAGGTGGGTCCCAGCCCTGCCTCCCTGGGAAGAGGGTTCGAGGCCCGCCCGGGAAGCTGCCGAGGTCTGGAGAGCCCTAAGACCAGCAGGGGACCCAGCATCCCGCTCCCCCTTCAGGGATCAGAACCCAGGATGGAGCTCAGGGATTAGGAGTCCCGGGTTGGGGGCCGGGACCCTGCCGCTCGAGAGGCCAGCTTAGCCCGTCGGTCCCCGGGGAGACGCGGGCCAGGGCAGGAGGGCTCAAGCGCTGGGCGGTCAGGGGCGGCCGGCAAAGCCCTTTTGCACCCAGCCCCGCGGGCCGGCGCCAACCCGAGCGGACACAGGAGGACCCTGACTAAAGCCCCCAGCCCCGTCTCTCGCTGGGCCAGCAGCTCCCAGGCCGATTTGTATGGGCTCGGCAACTCTGTCCCCACTTGTCCACACTCCCAGCGCAACCCCAGAACTCCCTTGGTATCACCTGGGAAAACCCTGCCTTCTGCCGGGACTGGGGGACGCGCGGGGAGGCGCCAGCTACCCTTCATCTCCTTGGTCTTCCGCAAGCTCAGAAGCATGGGGTTTCCTAACCTGAGCAGCAGGTGCCTGGCTGGGGCCCGACCCGGCAGGACGCCACTGCATGCCAGGGCTAGCCCAGCTGCATCCGCCTGAGCTCTGGCCAGCCCCGTCCTGGGCCGCCGGGTTTGGGAACCCTGCCCCCTTCCTCCCCCACGCCTGAGCCCTCTCCCTTTGCTGCTCTGCCCTCCCAGGTGCTGTCAGTAGTCCTTCCCCGGTCAAGAGCTGCTGGGGTTCGATGGTCATGGGGGAATCCAGTAAAGAGGAGTATAAAATCCAGTCCTTTGATGCAGAGACCCAGCAGCTACTGAAGACAGCACTCAAAGGTGAGCAGGCGAGCTCCTCCTGAGGGCCCCGAGCCTAGGGGTAGAGCCTCTGTGTTCAGGGACCAGGGGAATGCTGGCCCTCCTTGCTCTTCTCCCTCCTGAGAACCAGATTCAGCAACACAACTCGATCTGGAAACCATGCTATGTTTAAGCCAACATTTGGGGGTGTGAATCATAGAGTCACCTCTCAAAGTGCAAAGCCCCTCCCCACACCCAAGTGCAGTGGAAGGGGGTGGGCACAGAGATCGAGGAGTTGCTGCCCCTTGGGCCCTTACATCTGAATTCTGGGTCTTTGTGTTGCGGCAGCAGCTCTCAAATACAGAGCTGACTGACTTGGGAGGGGAGATGGAGGACATGAAGTAATTGTCCTGAACTGATGCCTTCTTGTCCCAGTACTCAGGAGAAAAGGGAGACTTGGCTGAGGATTAGTAATGCCCATTGCGCAAGGTGCTGTGCTGTGCCAGTGGGGGGGAGGGGAGGCGGACACAGCCGCCCTTGTCAGGGGATCGTGTGTGTCACAAGAGAACACTTTCTTCCACGGCTTAGCTGCTGTGGAGTCATTCCTCAGTGTCCCTCATAAAGATGCTCGTGAAACTCCTCCTTCAACCTCATGCCAATAAAAGATGAGTCCTAAAATACTAGCGTTCTTTCTTTGATTAGTCTGTAAAAGCCACATAACCCTTCTGGCTTTTGTTTTCATTGGGCAACCAGGAAGCCCAAAGCTAGAGCTGCTCCCACATGTGATTATTGTCCCCTTTCCTCTATGTATTCTGATCACGTTGAATTTGTGCGTATAATGGATGTGCACTCTCGTAAACTCAGAGAAGCAGGTGGAGGCAAACGTGATCAATAAGCAACTCGAGACTCTGCTGCTCCCTCCACCCCTAGACCCAGGTGCTGTGGACCTGGAGAAAGTGGCCAACGTGATTGTGGACCATTCTCTGCAGGACTGTGTGTTCAGCAAGGAAGCAGGACGCATGTGCTACGCCATCATTCAGGTTGGGTGGGGCTGTAAAGAGGCGATGCTTTGAGGAAGATGCTTCAGGAGTGGGCAGAAGGCCCAGCCAGCAGGGCCAGAGGACTTTCCTCAGAGGCAGAGGGAGAAGTGGGGCAGGTGGGCTCTCAGCTGCAGGAGCCTGGGTGGGGGGTGTGATGGCCCTGCCCCCTGCCACTCACCTTCCTCCCCCTGGCTCGCAGGCAGAGAGCAAGCAGGCAGGCCAGAGTGTCTTCCGGCGTGGACTCCTCAACCGGCTGCAGCAGGAGTATCAGGCTCGGGAGCAGCTGCGAGCCCGCTCCCTGCAAGGCTGGGTCTGCTATGTTACCTTCATCTGCAACATCTTTGACTACCTGAGGGTGAGGCCCTGGCAGCCACCCGGTGTGGCAGAGCTGGCCTGTCTCCCAAGGCCCAGGCTGGACTGCTGTTCATTGCCACTAAGCCCGGTGCTCTGGCCCTTCCCTTCCCCCCACAGGTGAACAACATGCCCATGATGGCCCTGGTGAACCCCGTCTATGACTGCCTCTTCCGGCTGGCCCAGCCCGACAGTCTGAACAAGGAGGAGGAGGTGGGTGGCCCTGGCACAGGAGGCCCACGGAAGTGGGCAGTCTTTGGCTCAGCTCAGAGTGCCAGCCCACTCCACCATGGAGGCTTGGGAGAGCATCAGTTCCTGGGCCAGGAACCTGGTGGGGGCATTAAAGGCCTGTCAGGGTACAGGCTGCCACGTGTGGCACTTATCCAGAACTGAGAGCAGCCAGAGCCTACTGGCTCAGAGACTTGGCCTCAATAGGAAAGCCAAGTTGTGGTAGGAGTGTGAGAACCATAGCCAGCGGTAAATAGAGGCAGCCCAGTGACCAAACGGGGGTGGGAAAGTGGGAGGCTAAGCAGGCTTTAGAGGCAGAGCCTGAGTCCAGCCTGGCCCAAGTGAGGCATCTTAGGCAAGCCTCGGACGCAGTTTCCTTTTACTAAGACATAGCTACCCCCCCACTGGAGCACTGGTTCAGTGAACGCTGCTTTCACCAGGCTCCCCCTTGCCCCCGTAGGTGGACTGCTTGGTGCTGCAGCTGCACCGGGTCGGGGAGCAGCTGGAGAAGATGAACGGGCAGCGCATGGATGCACTCTTTGTCCTAATCCGGGATGGCTTCTTGCTCCCAACTGGCCTCAGCTCCCTGGCCCAGCTGCTGCTGCTGGAGCTCATTGAGTTCCGGGCAGCCGGCTGGAAGACCACCCCGGCTGCCCACAAGTATTACTACAGTGAGGTCTCCGACGAGGCCTCCAGCTTGGGGGCTCCTCACCAGCAGCACCAGCCTCTGTTTTCCCAGCCTCCCTGAAGACTTTGTCCCTTCCAGACTTCTGTCATCTTCTGAGGTGTCTCCCACTTACACTACGGTCCTGCCCTGGGCACTTTCCCTCCCCACTCAGAAGTTGGGGAAGACACCCAGCACACCTGATCTCCCAGGCTCAAGACTGCTGAGTGTTGTCTCCCCTGCCCCTTAGCCTCTCTCTCCCTTCCACCTGGACCCTTTGGGCCAGGCAAAGAAGGGCAACTCCCAATAACCACTGCACTATGTAACCATTGGTGCAATAGCTACTATGGTGCCTCAGTTTCCCCATCTGTAAAATGGGTCTCCATAGCCATTGATGGGATGCTTTGGGACATCAAGGGGCAGAGGCCAGAGCACAAGTCACACTAGAACTGCTTTTTATACATTTTATATACGGACCACTTTAGAAAGAAGTCTATTTCCTTCAGTCAGTTTTAATGAATCACATGCTATCCGACCAGTTCAGGATAAGAATTTTCTAATAAATCTTTTCTGATACTATAACTGTTTCCTTTCATATCCACCAAAGGTCCATTCCAAGTTGAGGGAAGAGAGACCTCAGGAGATGACGAATTACTTGGGGGACCTCCCCCAAGTGAACACGTTCCCTCTTTGCAAGGAGATGGAAGAGGGGGAGCAAATTCCAGCCCCAAAGACAGGATTAAGAGCAACAAACACCCTGCTGCTCCATCCTTCCTTCAAGGCCTGCCCTTAAGGAGGGACTATGTCCTTAACCTCCAGATAGTTGTCAATGTGGCGATGGCTCACATTGTTTCTTGCAGCATAAGGGCCAGAGCTCCTCCTGGAGCCTCTCCCCTGCTCCTGCTACCACCAGCGGTAGTGGGCCAGGGCACGGTTTGCCTCGGCCATCTTGTGCATGTCTTGCTTCCTCTTGACCACAGGGCCCTGGTTGTGGAAAGCCTGCAGCAGCTCATCTGACAGCTTCTCTGGCATCAGTGTCCGCCGGTGCTTCTTCTCCCGGCACTCGGTAATCATCCACTTCATGGCCAGAAAGCGGCGACGCCTGTCGGCTAGGGGCACAGGGACCTGGGTGAGATGGGACATAAGCAAGTCAGTCCCAGGGCCTGCCAGGGCTGGGGCCTCCTCCTTCCCTGAGTTCTAAGGAGTAGACAAAGATTCCCTCTGGGTCAGCTGTGCTAAGGCTCCCAGAGAGAGGGGCCTGTCTTTTTTGTTGCTGAGCTTTCCCCATAAGAGGCATTCACTCAGCAAATGTTCACCAAGCACGACTTCTTTTCCTCCTAATTGAATATTCTGCTGTGTTCATCCAAGAATGAATTGACTCAGCCCCCTCTGCGGGTGACTGAGCTTGTACCTCGACTTACCAGGCCTGGGCCAGGGGACCTGATATCACCCCCTGGGGAGGGTAGTAGGTACGGGCGTTAGTGCCCTCTGCAGCCCCCCCAAGCCTGGGGAGCGAGGTCAAGGCAGCTCCCTTTTCCTCACCCAAAATGCCACTGGCAGGGGAGGCTTGCCGGAGGGAACCGCCTTTCTCCCAACCGCCCTCTCCCCACTTCCTTATCTTGCCCACACACTCCCTTGTGCCAAGGCCACTCCTGCCACCGCCAGCGCGCATGCACCGTGGCCAGAACAACCCCCGCCCGCTGCAACGGCTCCTGCGTCCTCTCAGAACCAATCCTAGCCCCTCTCCCTTCAGTATTGCCATTTAAGGCTACTTCACCTCTTTTCCAGCCCTGCCCTTCTTACCAGCCTATATAACCTGTAATCACCCCTGTATAAATCTCTTTGGCGCATACTCCTACTGGATGAAGAGTGTTTTGTCCTCATCGCCGCCCTCCACACCTTGTACGCCCCCCGCCGAGGACCTGGCCAAGTCCTCCGCCTCGCCCTCGCCTCCGGGAAAGAGCCCCCGCCGCCGGTACCCTTTAAGCAGCCTCGAGAGATAAGGGCTCCGCTACCGGCCACCACTCCCCCCAGAAGCAGTAACCGCGACCGCACCCCTCAATCCATGGGTCCCTAAAAACAGGACTTTCTATCCAAGAACCATTTGCAGGCACCGTGCCATGTACTGGGGATGCAGAGATTAATGAGAAAATCCCTACCCTTATGGCATCTCCATTGAAAAAGGGGAAGACAAGAAAACCCACTTATGACAACAAAATGTAACTAAATGCTATGATGGTAGCATCTGGCTCAGTTCAGCGAATGGTCATGGGGTATCAGCTATGGGTCAGGTACTATGCTAGACAGTGGCTTATAAAGATGGGGTGTAAACATGGCCCTTCCTTTGAATGTTTGAAGTGTAGGACACAGGATGCTGGACAGAAGGATAGCTAATACTGGTGGTGGGGTAGGCTTTTAGAAGATTTCATTTGGATTCTTTTTGGCTCTCTTCCTTCATCTCCAACTTGGTATTATAGACTTAGGTGAGCAAATCCTGATAGTCCTTGGTCCCTAGAAAGCGATCAACTCTGGCCTGACTCTGGGGCCAAACCCACCCCCCATCTTGTATCACATGCTTTCCTGCTCTGACCATCTGTTTCCACTCACCTGGTAGAAGTGGCCACCCTTGAGGATGGGTACCAGCCCAATCACAGGTTCACAGTTTTTCAGTGCCTGGTGGAAGATGACGTAGGGGTTGCGTTCGATGGTCGCCTGTTCCTCTGCAGAAGCAGCTTGGTACTTCTCAAACTGCTTCCTTTTCATAGCTTCCAGAGTCTGCAAAGGAATACAGTGAAGGAGGCTACCCCAGGCTCCCTGAAGAGTTTACCCAGCTCAGTAAATATCTTGCTGCTTAAACCCTTCATCCCGTTCTCTGGCAGTGCAGCTCCTCCCTCAGCCCACCCAAGACAAAGTTCTTAAGTGCCTCCCTCTTTCCTGGACTAGGGCAGAAAGAGTAGGCTGAGATCTGTAATGTGTGGGGGAATGGAAACAATGTCTTTGACAGCGCTTCGTTAAAGCCCCGCCCCGGGAAGTGAGCATTAATGACAACCATAGGAATCCAGACTCTTTCAAGCTAAACCAAAAGAACCAAATACAAAGCTATAGGGAAAAGAAAGACGATAGAGGAGGGAGGGACTGCTTACCTGTGTCATGAGGGATCTGGCCAGGATTTTGTTTCCTCCTTTCATCATCATGTTGATGAATTTACTTCAAGGAAAAAAGAAGCACATTTAGCTTTCCAAGGCTGGATCCCAGCCCTGATTGTAGACCCTCTCTGGGATAATCCCAGTCTGTGGAACAAAAATTGTTTGTTCTCTCTTACCTGATCATTGGGTCTTCAAACACAGAGCTTGATTTCGTCGATGGGGCGGCTTTGATGAGCTGAGTCTTCCTGAGCTCTCGTTCATACTTCTCCTCCTCAGTCTGCTCCGCCAAGGGCTTGCGGTAGTATTCCTTGTCAATCTGGGGATCCTGGTATTCGGGGCCATAGCGGCTCCACCTCACCTGGGTTAGACTAGGGGCAGGGGTGGGGGGATGGGGGATGGGGGGTCGGGGAGTGAATAAGTCTGACTCAACAATAGGCATGTGCAGACAAGCAAGAGTTGCGAGAACACCACTAGCTAAACCTGAACAGCAATAATTCTGGCTCTCGTTCCAAGAGGTAGGAGGACCTCCCCCAACAGGCCAGGAAGGTCTCCTCCTTGTCAAGTACAAGGAGGTAAGGACAGGCTCTCGAACCTCAGGAGGAGAGGCTCCCACCTGTTCCTGTCTTCCCCCACCTCTAAACACGCAGGAGATCTCAGGTCCGAACTCTAGTTGGCTGCATTTCCAGCTCCAGGTTAGATCCTAGAGCAGCCTGCATTCTTAAGCAGGGGCAGTCACTAAACCTTCAGCATTAGTCCAAGGTCATGCAGCTGTTCAGAAGCTTGAATCCAGATGTCCCGGCCCCCTGGACAGTACTCGCTCCAGGGTCCCGCGCGGCCTGCCTGTGGCCCGCTTCTTTCCCCACAGGCCCTACGTCTGGACCCAAGCGGTCCCCCAGCTGCCGGCCACTCTCTCACCCTGGAAGGCGCAGAACAGTCCCTCGCACGCCAGGCGACAGGCCCAGCCACCCGCGCGTAGCCCTCACCACGGGGGCAGCCATCTTGGCTGGTCACGAGGACCCCACAGGGGCTGCCCTCAGCGTGCCTGAGTGACGTGCCGCAGGAGAAAAGACGCCGCTCGGGGTATTTCACCCAATAAATTTGAGTGTTAGAGTCTCTCACTCCGAGGTCCAAAGGGCAGAGCCAAAAGGAAACATTCCCCTTCCCAATCCCTGTCGCCGTCTGGCGAGACCCTCGCTGGCTGCGCCCGCTCCCCTCAGGTCCCCGTGCAGAGCCCGCCCCGGCCCGGCTTTTGCGGGCTCTCGCGAGGTTTGAGGCCGTGGGGCCTGCCCGGGCGGCTGCAATATGGCGGAGGCGGAAGGGGAGAGCCTGGAGTCCTGGCTGAGTGAGTAGTCGCGGCCGCCTTTCCTGCCCCCAAGCCGCGGAGCTACCCCGCTCCGCACCCGCTGCGTCCCCTCCCCGGGCTCCGCGGCGACGCCGCCTGGCAGCCCGCGCCTGGGCTTGCTCCCGCCGCGAGGGTTCTGCGATCACGCCCCTTCCCCAGCCCGGCGCCCTGGTTCCCGCCCGGCCCTGCTTCTTTTGCTGCGGCGCGTCCTCGCGCACTCGCGCGCGGTGGCGGGAGCTTGCTGTCCTGTGGGGTCCCCGCAGGCTCGGGGGCTGCGGCAGCCAAGTTCTCTGGGCTGACATGCATCGGAGCTTTGGGGAACTTGAGGTGGGACCGCCCTCGGCTGGGACTCCGGGAACCCCTGCGCCTCAAACCCTGAAGAAGGGAAAAGCTCCGACTTTGGGCCGAAACTCCGGGACTGGGGGAAAAGTGACCACTTGACACAGGCAGAATGTTTGAAATGAGAATAATTTTCCAAAGAGAGCGATGGTAGTTCTTCACCTAAAGCACGGGTCTTCATAGACTAGAAAATAGAGCTCTGCCCTTTCTCCTTCAGTGACCAAAGTACAATGAAATCTCACTGTGACACTCCCCTCCCTGAACAGTTACGAGTTGATAACCTACTCCAGTGTGTATAGCCTCAGGGGCACACAGCCTGATGCTGAAGTTAAAGATTTTGCTGTGAAGGAAGTATGGTTAGCCGTGTTAGCCGGTAGGACTCTGTTAAGGGTTAGTAAGTGAACTTTCCCAAGGGCTAGATCACTTGGAGTCTTCTTGAAGTGGAGAAAGAAATGGACAGGGTGATAAGGCAGGTAAGGTGTCTAGATACAGTCTTGTGCAGGAATGTCTTATTTGGTAGATCTTCCAGGCTCTTGGAGGTTGGCTCTTTCCTCCAATTGCCTGACCTTTTCTAAACAAGAGCTCCCCTCAGGAGGTTGAACCTAGGTTTAAAAGAGGGGCACACCCTACAAGGAGAAAAAGTAAAATTAGATTTGCAGAATCTGCAGTTGCATGCAGGTCAGGAAACCTTCTGTATAAATGGAGCTGTTCTCCACAGAACTGAAATTGCTCTGCAAATGTCTGTCACATTCCCAAATATCCTAAAGTAGCAGGTACTGCTGCCACAGTTGCACAAAAAGAGGGTGCCCTGGTGCCCATCAACCGACTTGCCCAGAGCCATCCGGTTGGATATGGCTTCACTGGAATTGGTTTGATTCCCAGATATTAATGGGGATATTGGAGTAATTTAAGTGACTTACACTGTGTTTATAGGTTAGAGTTATATTTTGAAATAGGAGAGGAACAGACCTGATTTGGAAGGAGAATAGAGATGGTGAGGAGGAAATGAGATGGTCTCTGCAGAGACTAGATCTAAGATTGGCCTTTGGCCCTTTCCCATTAGTTAAAGGATTACATTTGGGGCAGCGTTAAAATACTTCCCATCCTTTGCCTCTGTTGACATTCACAGTTGTTTTGACTTAACGGTGTCACCTTACCATTTGAACAACGCAGTGCTGGGAGGTTGTCACCATCCACCTGTTTGGCCTCTGCTGGGTCCGGTCTCTCTAGTCTCTCCACAGGCTGTTCTGCATGCTGCTCCTGGGAGAGCTTTTCTCTTTTAATCAAGTCATTCTAATGCTGCCAAACCTTCTCCATGCCCCCACCCTCTGCACGCCCCCACCCATACCCCCGTGCTGCCCCCTGTGGTCTTGCCCTGGTCATTCCCTGCTGCCTGTTCCGTGGCTTCCTAATACTCTTCCCTGGTTTGGTCAGTCCCATGTTCTTGTCCCACTGGCACACATTGCTTTCCTTACCTGGGGTGCCCTTCTCCCCTTTGCGCAACTAAATGATTCAAAATTCAATCTTCCTTCCCCATGAATCTTCTCTTGATTTCTTCGGCCTTCTCTAAAGTCCTTTCATTACCACAGTCAGTCAATCAGCCTGCTAGTTGAGGTGTTAACAAGAATTAGGATGCTCAGATTCAAGCAGTCTTTGGCTTCAGTTTGTTGGAAGTGGTGTGGGAGTGGGTTGGACACTCTTAAAAAGGTAAAGATGACAACAACAACAAAAAAAACAAAACAAAAAGATAAAGGTACCAGGCAAGAGCTGTAAGTGCCGGAGTGCAGAGTTGCTTTAGGAAATTGGGATATGGTGAGTAGAAGATAATTCTCTCCTATTGCTCACGAGGAACTGTCATTAGAGACAGGTTTTAAAGAATGGGAAAATTGGCTAAGAAAACACTGGGTGGTGATTTGGAGGGAGCACACCCTGTTCAGAACTCACAGTAACAGGTTTGTGGCCTTTGCAAGCAGAGAGTTCCTGTAGGGGCCTTGTGAGAGAGAAGGCCAGAAAGTTGGGACTGAATTCTGGAAAACCTTGAATTCCAGCCCAAGAAGTATAAATTTCTACAGTGGCCAGGTTCCCATTCCTACTGTCTTGGATGAAATGGGTGCTTTAGGAGGATTGATATGGGGTTTATATAGGATGCACTGGAATGGAAGTTCTGGAAGCTAGTGAGAAGTATGGAGGTGGGTAGGGACAGGGACAAGAAAGAGAGAAGAGATTTAAAACAGCATTGAGAAGGAAGAGACCACGGGACTGAGGGGCAGTAGGGGTGGGGGAAGTTACTGGAAGGGTTTCAAGCCTGGGTGCCGGGGGTGGGGCCAGAAGGAGCTCTTGCGTGGTGGTTCCATTTATAGAAATAGGGAAGTCAGGAAGGAGAAGTGATGAGTTTGTTTTCTGTTTCAAATTGCATTTAGAATTACATACCATCTTGTTTTAGGCACTGATTCTTTCTCCTGTTTGGCACCA
The DNA here is from genome assembly GCF_015220235.1 of Choloepus didactylus. Taxonomy (NCBI): domain Eukaryota; kingdom Metazoa; phylum Chordata; class Mammalia; order Pilosa; family Megalonychidae; genus Choloepus; species Choloepus didactylus. The sequence continues at coordinate 69,697,544 of NC_051324.1, read as the reverse complement.
GGAGAGCATAGTCCCCTGCCTTGCCTGTGCTATTCTGTGCCTCCGTTGCCTGGCTTGCTGCTGTGCAGCTTTCTGTACATCCTTAACAAAGGCTTGCTGGTTGACTAGCTCTCTCTTGGTTCAAGAGCCAAGCACTGAAGGTTGACTCTACTCCCTTCCTAGCCCGTGTTCCTGCCTAAGGCTTGTTTCTCTGTCATTTGCTGCATAGAACTTGTTGCCTCTGGAAGGTCTGAGCCACATTGGAATGGGTGGCAAACACTGTTAGGGATGAAATGAAGTTGAAAATGAGATCAGGAAATCTGGAGGCACAAGCACAGAAGAAAATAAGGCTTTCAACAGGACCTGAAAATAGACAAAAACCATGAGTCAGAGCAGATCCTGGAGGGGTAGTTCGATGAGGCAGGGTCTGCAGCGGAGGTTCTGGTGTTATCTCTGTGCAGGTGAAGGAGAATGTTGAGTGGGTGGAAGGTTGTGTGCATCAGGAGAAGGCGGTGGGTGGGTGAAGAGAGCCAGTCACCCAGAATTATCCCCAGCGGTTCTTCCAGTTCCCATGGGTGACTGAGACCTGCCTTCTGAGCTGGATGGGGGCTGGAGGAGGTATTCGGAAGTGAGCCTGACCATGCTAACTCCGGGGCTTCTGTGCCCGTGTGGGCAGAGCACAGATTTGCCACAGAAAGTTCTACCGGGGTGAAAGAGTGGGATTCTAGAAAAGTTGAACACAAGTGAAAAGTGGGTGGGTCTATTCTTGGAACAGAAGCGCTATAGGAATTAACACCGAGCTCTGGAAAGATACTGCTGCATATGTTGTTTGTTGAGCGCTCACTTGTTATTTTAGGGGAGGATATGTCCACATTTTATTCTGTATTCAGAAGATGCTTTTCTCGTTGTGAACAGCAGAAGTGAATGAGCTAATTTTTCTTATACCATTTGGTATATGAGTGTTCTCAAAATGATGAGAGTGTTGGGGGAGGGTATGGCTTCTCAAACCATCTTATTTTTGTATCCTGTAGCCTTTTGGTGTTACGGGAGAACTTTAAGCAGCTCAACAATAGGGGATAGTAGCAGAGCCAAGCTAACACCTGAGATTTCAGACACCTGGTGGGGGGGGGATGTAGGGTTTGTCTGGAAGGTGGCAGTTAGTAGGCCTTCTGGGAATAAATGCAAGATTGCCGGATGTTTCTTTCCAGATGGCCATCCTTGATTAAATTAGTCTCCCTGTGTTCAAGTTTGACATTTTTGAAGGGCCTCTTAATTCTCTTCTCAAAATTAAGGACAGACCCCTCTCTTTTCCTCCAAATACGAACCCAAACCATCATAATCTTCCCCTTGCAGCTAGAGCAAAACTGCTGCTCTTGTGTGGGACAGACACAAACCCTGAGGCTGCAGCGCCCTCTGCCTCTTGTGACTCGGAGTCCTGGAGCCCTAGCTCCAGCCAAGCGCTGGGAGTCCTTGTGAGGATTTGGTCATCAAGCTAATGGTTTTTCTTAAACCAGTGATTTTTTATGTTAGGGAAAAAGGAAATTAAGAAAATATCCAGTCACGAAAAATCAGAATTCAGGAACTTCCAGTAGGACCCCTTTTTGGTTTTTTTTTTAAAGGCTCAGTCACTGTGCTTTTAGTTCTTTTGGAAATCTGCAGGAAGAAGCCTGGGTGTTTTAAAAGGATATGAATCTTCAGCCTTCCTCATCTTCTGAACCTGAAGCCTTCCATTTGGCTTTCAGCTTGAGGGTGCTTTCTGAAAGAGACAGGCTGCAGATCTGAATCTGAGGTGGGAACACATTTAACCACCCTCAGCTGAAGCAGTCCTCTTTTAGAGCAGTTTCTGAGGACAACATGGGAAAGAAGAATGAAGCCAAATAGTAGGAGGCTCTGCGGTTAGCACCTGGATTTTAACCCCTAGATGCCTTTCTGAGAACTCGCTTGTCTTTGTCTTTGTCTTTGTCTTTGTCTGTGCAAAGACCATTTAACCTTGAGGCTGCTGAATACTCAAGCTGAGATTCTGTTTTGGGGATCCCAGGTGTTCCAGTTTGCTGAAGCTGCTGTTATGCAAAATACCAGAAATGGATTGGCTTTTATAAAGGGGATTTATTAGGTTATAAATTTACAATTCTAAGGCCATAGAAGTGTCCAAACTAAAGCATCAACAACAGGATACCTTCACTGAAGGCAGGCCCATGGCGTCTGGAACACCTCTGTCAGCTGGGAAGTCATGTGGCTGGCATCTGCTAGTCCTTTGATCCCATTTCTGGTTTCAAAATGGCTTTCTCCAGGATATCTCTGGGCTTCTGTCTCTCTTAGCTTCTCTCAGCTCTCTGCTTGTTTCTCCTGGGGCATATCTCTCTAAGCATCTGGGAGTTCTCTCTTAGCTTCTCTGGGGCAAACTCTGGGCTTCATCTCTTAGCATCTCCAGGCGTCTTTTTGTCTGCATCTCCAAGCTTCTCCAAGCATCTGGGTCTGTGTCAGCTCTTGAGCTCTCAAGTACTCAAGTGAACTAATCAAGACCCACCCTGAATGGGCAGGGCCCACACCTCCATGGAAATAATTTAATCAGTGGTCTCACCCACTTTTGGGTGAGTCACATCTCCATGGAAACACTCAATCAAAGGGTTCCACCCAACAAGATTGGATTAAAAAGATCATGGCTCTCTGAGGTCCATAACAGTTTCAAACTGGCACACCAGGGATAGCACGATGATCAGGCTTAGTAGTAGCTCAATAAATGTTGTTGGGTTGACTTAATATGATGGTAAGTTATATTATTTGAAAAACGTTTAAAACCTTAGGAAGGTTAGATCTTAAAAAAAAATTTAGATATTGTTTTTTACTATTGTGGTAAAATATCCATATCATAAAACTATTTTAACTATTTGCAGTAAGTTCTGAAGAAATAGGAGGTAGGATTGCATTGCGGATTTCTGAACATGGAGTTGGACCTCCTCTGTGTGTACTTGGGTGGATCAGCTTCTTTCAGCTTCAGTTTTCTCATAAAATGGAAATAATGATGGCTTTTCATAGAGTGGATGCAAGGATGAAATGAAATAATATATGCAAAATGCTTCCAGGTAGAGCCTGGCACATGGTAAACAATCAGTGTAAGGTGCTGCTGCTGCTGTTTTTAATGAATGAGAAAGGGAAATGGGTCAGTGGGAAGGTTAGGTCTTGACTTCAGTTTCTCCAGGAAATAGTTCTTGATTATCCCTACTTGCTTAGTTACTTAACACTTAGCTCATTTTTATATAGCTGAAGTTATCTATATCTATTTGTCCTGTTTGTGTATTTTTTAAAATTTATTTCTATTTTAATCATTTGTGTTTATAATTATTTACATTTGTCCTATTGATCCTGATCTACTCTAAGCTCCATGAGACCAAGGATTTATTTTTTTCTTTCTTCTGTGACTTTCAAAATACCGGACAGTGGGACAGCATTTATGTGCTCCTGACTGAATGAGGTCTCTATTAGAGAAGAAATTTGGAAGCAAACTTAACTTTACTTCAGTGCCTAAAAAGTGGATCCTGCATGATGAACACCTGTTTCGTCTTCCTCACTCTTCATAACAATTTTGCTCTTCTTTGTTCTCTCCAAAGATAAAGCCACCAATCCTTCCAACCGGCAGGAGGACTGGGAATACATTATTGGCTTCTGTGACCAGATCAACAAAGAGCTTGAAGGGTGAGTCTCAGAGGTGTTGGGGGCAGGTGAGAGCGAGTGGACTGGAAGGATCAGAGGCAGCGGCCTGTGGGTGGCTCTGGGCCAGTGTGATGAGAGCATGGGTCTGCTTGTCTCCAGGCCACAGATCGCCGTCCGACTGCTGGCTCACAAGATCCAGTCTCCGCAGGAATGGGAGGCGGTCCAGGCCCTGACGGTAGGTTCCCCACTCTGGGTCTTCGTGTGCCCAAGCCTGTCCTTGTGCACCCGTTGTTTCTTGGCGGTTCTCAGGGCTCATGCTCAAAAGCAGCAGAAAGTCCTTGATTCAAACTAGATATATGTAAAACATGTTCAGTCAGTGGTCCTACCAGCACATGTGCCCTTGTGCCAGGCGCTGTGCCCAGGCATAAAGGCGTCAGATATAGCTGGCGTGTCATCGCGGCATGGTACACATGCTCTGGGGGGAGAGGCAGAGGTGCTGAGGGCAGGTGCAGAGGAGGGGTCCTGAGCCCAGTGGGGGCGCAGAGAAAGCTTCTGGAAGAGATGCTGACAGAGCTGGCTGGCTGAAGAAAGGGGAGGTGAGTATCATTCATTCTGTAGCTGAAAACAGAGCCAGTTACTAGTGAAGCCATCACGCTTCTAGGTGAGCCACTGCAGCAGAGCTCAGTGTTTACTCGTAAGGAGATTCCAGACGTGGCACAGGGTTAGGCACTCTGGCACCTCCAGGCTCTCTCCGGAACCCTGTGAGCCTTCCTGAGCAGCTGAGATCGGATGTATCTCGGGTTTTTCCATGACTTCATTCAGTACTGGAAAGATGAGAGAGAGAAGGGTGGCTGAGGAGAGCATGCACTGCTCCTGTGCACCATTCTTTTGTGTTCCCTGCAGAGCTGAGACCTTAAAACACTGGTTCCATGCAGGTGTGAGTTTGCCCCCAGGGGACATAATGGAGACATTATGGTTGTCAAAACTGGAGAGGGGTGCTCGGTACATCTAGTGGGTCGAGACCAGGGATACTGCTGAACACGCAGCAATGCATGGGACGGCTCCCACAGCAGAATGATCCAGCCCAAAATGTCAGTAGTGCCGAGGGTGAGAAACCCTCCATTTTGAAAAAATAGAAGCCAAAAAAGGGAGCGTTGGGGTGGCACTCTCCCTGGCCTAAACTCTGCAAGTACCAGGGGCCACAGGAAGCATGGAAGGCTTAAGTTGTGTCCCAGAGGGAAAATAAATGGTGGGCAGGGGGAGGAAAAAGAGCATGTTATCTAAATAGAAGAAAACAGGATTTAAGCATTATCATCCCCTTCCCTCCCCCACCAAAAAAATGTAGGTTAGAATGTGGAAAGAACCCTGGACCATGTGTCAGAGAAACTTTATACCTCTGGCCTCAGTTTCTTAATCTGTAAAATATGTGTGCAGATGCTCAGTGTGCCTTCCAGACTGACATGCAGTCTTCCTTAGGCTCTGGATCTCTGTTCCATGCTTTAGTTCCTCCCAAAAGAGGTTTGTGGCATGGGGTCACGGTGTGTGTGTGTGAGTCTGTTGCTTGCACTACTTTTCAGGGATTGATTCTTTCATTTGGCGACATTTATTTAGTGCTGACTGGGTGCCAGGTGGTGTGCTAGGCCCTGGCCCAAACCCCGTTCCTCCTGAGCAGCCTCTCCTTTGTGTGGCCGCAGGTGCTGGAGGCATGTATGAAGAACTGTGGGAGGAGATTTCATAATGAAGTGGGAAAGTTCCGGTTTCTGAATGAGTTAATCAAAGTCGTCTCTCCAAAGGTCAGTCAGTGACAGTTTCTAGGAATTTCTTTTGTGTTCTTCCCATCTCCCACTCTACTGGCTTTTGCTACACAACCAGCTTCTCCACAGATCTGAGATTCTCTGTCCTGTCCTTAAGAGGGCTAGGCCCTGGAGGTAACGGGATGATCATACAGGTCACAGGGACGGGCCCAGCCTGCATGAGACAGGCTCTTGGCAGGCAGCATGTGCTCGCCTTTGGCCTGTCTCGTGCTACAAGGAGCTGCTTCCTTCATGACTCAGTCGCTCAGCTGGGTAGGTTGTGTTGCACATTAGGGTCGTTTAGCTCTGGGCACCCACTAAGGCTGAGGGAATAATTTTTCATGCTGAAGGCATTCTTATGAACTCCTTCGAGATAAAATGCAGTTGTGTTTCTGGCAGATTGTGCATGGAAATGCAGTGACGAGCTCCCGACCCCCTGCCTAACCACAGACTGTATCCCAGATGGATACAGCTATGCCACAGGTAGTGCCCCCCTCCCCTGCCCTTCCTCTGTCTCATACACACCTTCACACCTGCTGGTTTTGAGTAGGCTCGAGGACTGCAACTAATTAGTAACCATTTAATTGCTGTGGTGAGAGCCTTTCCGCTTTCTCTGCCTCCAAACTGCAGTTACTAGATTTTCCTGTTTGCTCTTACCTCTTAGTACCTGGGGGACAGGGTGTCTGAGAAAGTGAAGACCAAGATTATCGAGCTGCTCTATAGCTGGACAGTGGCCCTGCCGGAAGAATCAAAGATCAAGGATGCCTACCACATGCTGAAGAGACAAGGTATGTGTTACCTTCCCTCAGCCTCACAGCAGACCTTGAAGACTGGCCAAGGTAAGGGAGAGTTTGGGAATGTTGGGGGTACCCATACCCCTCCCTCCGTCCCTCCTTAAGAGAACTGGCATTATCCCAGGGAGGGACTCAGCTGGGGTCTGACGGGCTGAGTCCTGGGCGCCTGCTCTGCCCCCTGCCCCCACTTAGCTGGTCTGGATCCCGGGCTGAGCCTCCTGGTGTGTGAGGGGTCGGTTACAAGGTGCTGCCCCAAGTGGGAGTGAGCTCTCGCACTCCTGATCCTTTCAGGCATTGTGCAGACTGACCCATCGGTTCCTGCCGACAGGACGCTGATCCCCTCTCCACCAGCTCGTCCCAAAAACCCTGTTTTTGATGATGAAGAGAAATCCAAGGTAAAGTATCTGGGTTTTCCCAGATGAGAAGTGGCAGCAGTAAGGCATGAAAAGTGGTTTCCCTCAGTACTGCTGGGAGCTCCTGGTTCTCTGGTCTTCCAAGAGTGGGTACTACCCATGCCCGTCACCTTTGGTGTCCTCCTTCCAGCTTTTAGCCAAGCTGTTGAAAAGCAAAAACCCAGATGACCTGCAAGAGGCCAACAAACTCATCAAGTCCATGGTGAAGGAAGTGAGTGGCCCCTGTTCCTTTGATGGGGAGGTGGGGAGAGGGTGTGGAGCCTGGGCCCCCACTGCAAGCAGAAGTCTCTTTTCCCTGGATAGGCCTGTTGTGTTCTCCCCTGCCGCCACTTCTCACCCGGAGAGGGTGGAATAGAGAAGCAAGAGTGGATGGATTCGTTTGGGGGTGGAAGGTGGGAAATGTTATTTTAAAAGGAAAAAATTAACTTAGGTCAGAGGCATGTGGTTCCCAAGAAACAGGCCATGAAAAGGAGCTTCCACAGGGGATTCGGCCTCTGCTCTCTAGTTCTGGGGTGAGGTGTGGTCCTCGCCTGTGGGATTCTGGGGAATGGGAAATGAGTGCCGCTGAGTGCTCTTTCTCCTTGGTCCTCTGATGGAGCAGGATGAGGCGCGGATCCAGAAGGTGACCAAGCGGCTGCACACGTTAGAGGAGGTTCACAACAATGTGAAGCTGCTCCACGAGATGCTGCTTCATTACAGCAAGGAAGACTCTTCAGAGGCAGACAAAGAGCTCATGAAGGTGGGGAGGGATGAGCATCTGCTGTGTCTGCCCTATCTGTGACCCTGGACTAAGTCCGTGGTGTCCAGTCATTTATTAATTAATTGTCACGGCAACCAGGGGCCCAGATGGTGGTGTCCCCACTTGACACCTCAGATATGAGTAACTCACCCAGAGCGGAAATGCTGGGTGGTAAACATGGGTCTGTGTGACTCCAGGGACTGGGCCCTCCGTGCTCTCCCACTCTCGCCTTGTCCTTACTGGCCCAGGGGACTCTGGGCCTTCTCTGTGACCCTGATGGCTGATGTTACTCCTCAGGCCCAAGTCAGTGAATCAGGTAGGGCTCTCCAGAGAAACAGAACTAGTAGGAGATACATGTATAAGATAAGAGGTTTATTTCAAGGAACTGGCTTACGCAATTGCGGGGGCTGGCAAGTCCAAAAACATATAGGGCTGGCCGGCAGACTAGCAACTCTGGGGTAGGAGGTGATAGTACAGTCTTGAGGCAGAATTTCCTCTCCCTCAGGGAAACCTACGCTTTTTTAAAGACTTGACTGATAGGATGAGGCCCACTCACATTGAGGATAATCTCCTTTGTTTAAAGTCAGCTGATCCATAGGTATTTTATCACATCTACAAAACACCTTCACAGAAATGCCTAGATTATCATTTGGATAACTGGGTACTGTGGCCAGGTTGACACATAAAACTAACCATAACGATCAGATACTTTGAATTCTGGGGCACTTGTCAGCCATGAGTCAGGAAGGGACTTCGTTCCCCTCATTCACCCAGTCTTGGAGACTTTTCTATCCAAGCAGAATCTCCTGGGTGATGCAGTGTTGGGAGCTGGCTGCAGGGAGCCCCAAGCTTTGGTCCCAGCTCTGCCAGTAACTCAGCATTGCCTCTTTTGGGCCTGGACGCCAATTAGATGATCTCTAAGGGCCTTTGTAGTTCTGCCTTTTTTTCTTAAAGTTTTATTCACATACCATACAGTCCATCCAAAGTGTAATCAGTGGCTCTTGGCATAATCACATAGTTGTGCGTTTAGCACCACAATCAATATAACATTCTCATTTCTCGGGGGGAAAAAAAAATTCCAAACCCCTTATACCCCCTTGTTATTTATGCTTAGCTTAGGTATAATGCCTTTGCTACAACTGATGAAAAAATATTACAGTATCACTGTTAACTATAGTCTTTAGTTTGCATTAATTGTATTTTTCCCATATACCCTATTATTAACTCCCTATTATGATAATACACCTTTTAATAGTAATGTGCATTTGTTCTAGTTCATTTATGAACTTTATTATATTTGTACAATTAACCACAGTCATGGTCCACTATAGGTTTTGCTATGTTATGCAGACCCACGTTTTATCCTTTAGCTTTCCTTCTAGTGACCAATATGACCCTTAACCTTCCCCTTTCAACCATATTCCCACCAGGATTGTCAGCTACACTTAACAGTGTTGTGCTACCATCACGTCGTCTTGTGCTATCCATTTCCAAACATGTAGTCAACCTTACTAAATACTCTTTACAGATTAAGCATCATCTGCCCATTCTCTACTCTCTATGTCCTGATAACCTATACTTCAGATTTTAACTCCCAAAGTTTGCTCATTGTAATTAGTTCATATTAGTGGGACCACACAACAGTTGTCCTTTTGTGTCTGGTTTATTTCACTAAATATAATATCCTCAGGGTTCATCCACATTGTCACATGCACCAGAACTTCATTCCTTGCTACAGCTGCATAATATTCCACTGTATGTATATACCAGTTTGTTTATTCACTCATCAGTTGATGGACACTTGGGCTGTTTCCATCTGTTGGCAGTTGTGAATAATGCCGCTGTAATCATCAGTGTGCAAATGTGTATCCACAGCCCTGCTTTCAGTTCTTCCATGTATATACCTAGCAATGGGGGTTATCAGATCATATGGCAGTTCTATATTCAGCTTCCTAAGGAACTGCCAAGCTGCCTTCCAGAGTGACTGCACCATTCTACATTCACACCAGCAGTGAATAAGAGTTCTGTTTCTCCACATTCTGCTTTTTTTATATCCGGGTCTCTTTCAGGAGCTGTTTGATCGGTGTGAGAATAAGAGGCGGACATTATTCAAACTAGCCAGTGAGACAGAGGACAATGACAGTAGTTTGGGTGAGTGAGATGGAAGGAGAGGTTGGTAAGGATGACCCAGGAGTTTGGATGTGTGTGTGGTGGTGAGAGTTGTCACAGCCAGGAGTGAGGATTCTTTTCTGCTCTAGGGGACATCCTGCAGGCCAGTGACAACCTCTCCCGGGTCATCAACTCTTATAAAACAATTGTCGAAGGGCAGATCATCAATGGTGAGGTGGCCACGTCAGCTGTGCATGACCCTGAAGGTAAAAGATTCTGGTTCCCTATTCCAGACCCTTCCAGACCAGCCCCAACCCCCCAGGTCAAAGCCAGGGTGTCATCCCACTGGGCCTGAGGGCCATTCCAGCTGGTCCTCCAGCTTTCCAAAGGCCCGGCACTATGGATAGGGTTTTCCCCCTGGCTGCCTTCCCCGGCTTGCTTTGCAGTGTCCCCTGGTAGCCCTGCCCTGGATTAAGCCACTGTACCCAGGGTTCTGCCTCCTGCTCTCTGGCCACCAGAATGGCCCCTAATTACTCTGGTCACCCTTCACTTCACCCTTCCAGGAAACCACCTCTCCAGCAGCCAAGGCACACTCATCGACCTTGCTGAACTGGACACACCAAGCCGCTCGCCCCCGGTGCTGGCCCCACCCTCATCGGGCATCCCTGTCCTCCCCCCACCCCCCCAGAGCTCAGGACCCGCGCGCAGCCCCTCAGCCAGTGAGGCCGAGGCCACCCCGGGGCCCAGCAGCACCAACCACGTGCTCTCCCTGTTGGACGAGGAGCTGCTCTGCTTGGGTAAAGTCCTTGAAGGCGGGTATAAAGGGCTTCTCCTGGCGGCTCAGTAGAGGAAGAAGGGACTGCAGAAGGAAGGAGTGGGCCAAGGGGTGCCCCAGTGGGCTTTTCCAGGGGTGGGAAGGAGGCTTCAGCCATAGGGCATCGCCAGAGTCCAGTGTCTGCAGGGCGGGGGCTTGAGCACACCCCTCCCCCGAGGGCAGTCTTCCTGCTGGACTCCAGGGGCTGCTGCCCACTCTGTCAGCTCCCCTCTCCCCCGAGTGCCCCTCACCTCCAGATGTAAGGACGAAGGAAAATCCTTTCCCCTCGGGAGGCACCTTTGCCCCACCCCCTCACCCACAATGCCATGTTGGTCACATGTCCTTGGTCAGGTGGGTGGGGCTTGGGGCTGCCGAAGCCCACTGCCTGTCCTCACCCCAGTTTCCTTGTCTGTTCTCAGGCCTGAGTGACCCAGCCCCCTGTGGCCCTCCCAAAGAGACAGCTGGAAATAGCCAGTGGCACCTGTTCCAGGTAGGGCAGCAGGTGACAGTGACATCACCAAAGTTAAGGTCATAATTTATTAGTCCTCTCCCTTTTTTTAGACTGGTTCTTGACTGTGGTTAGCTGGAACGGTGCTGTCCGTCCCCTCTGCAGAGCACTGTCCCGGGTGTGGTGGGGAACTCTGATCACATCCCACTGCTTTTCTCTGGCTCTGCTCTTGGAAGGCTCCAAGGCTAGTGGGGAGTGGAAGAGCCCAACTCCGAGGGCCCAGAGGTGTAGGTCTGTGCCCTCTGCCACCCAGGAGACCCTCCAGAGCCCCTTGGCTCACTCGCCCTTTTCCATTCCCAATAGAACGAACAGTCAGGCCTGGACCTCTTCAGTCCCAAACTGAGTCCTGCAACCTGCGTCTCCGTTGACAGCCCTCTCCTCCGACCCTCAGCTCCACCCTCAAGCACCTCCCAGGCTCCGCCACCAAATCTGTTCCCAGCTCCTGCTCCCAGCACTGGCTCCTTCTTGTTCTCCACTGGACTGACCCCACCTTCGGCCACAAAGGCTGAGCCTGCAGTCCCTGGGCACCACGGTTCAGCTCTGGGAGACAGTGCCCCACACCAGCTGGATGTACTTGATCAGCTTCTGGAAGAGGCCAAAGTGTAATGAGCGGGGCATGATGAGGGTCAGGCCTGGGCTTTGCTGAACTAGAGAGGTATCCTCAGGCAGGTCTGGGGACTCTTCCCTTTTGGCCTAGGCAGCTGGGGAAGGGGGTGGGCACCGGCTGTGGCCTGGAAGGGGCGAGGGTTGTGAAGGGTTGCCCCAGCAGCTCTGGCCTGCTCTCTGACTTGCCTTCTCTCCTCCTTCCTGCCTCCTAGGACCTCAGGCTTGGTGAAACCAGTCTCCTCCAGCTTCTTTCCAGGGGCTGCCACCTCCCCTCTGATCCCCATTACCACCTCAGCTAGGCCTCTCCTCCCCTTCTCCGCTGGGCCTGGCAGCCCTCCCTTCCAGCCACCTGTCTTTCCAGCCCAGAGCAGCCCCGTGAAGGGGCCCGAGCCCTCCCTGGCCAGTGTTCACGTCCCCCTGGAATCTATCAAGCCTAGTAGGTTTGGAGGCTTGAGATGAGAGGGAGGGTGGGCCCACAGCTCTGTAGGGGTGTGAAAGGGGTGGACACAGACTCCCCTTGCAGGGGTCCTTAGAGCCAAACCTGATCCTCTTCCTGCTGCCTCAGCTCCTACTGCAGCTACTTTAGACCCTTAGGACTGTCCTGAGATGAAGGGTCTTTCCCAGCCTCCTTAAAGGGGAGCAGTGTCCTTTAATGGCATCCCAGGGAAATGGTGTAGCCTTCCTCTTCCACTTGACTGGAGCCCTAGGACCTCTGTGTCCCCTTTCTTGCAGGCAGCGCCCTTCCCGTGACAGCCTATGATAAAAATGGCTTCCGCGTCCTTTTCCACTTTGCCAAGGAGTGTCCGCCTGGACGGCCCGACGTGCTGGTTGTGGTGGTGTCCATGCTGAACACGGCCCCACTGCCCGTCAGGAGCATTGTGCTACAGGCTGCAGTGCCCAAGGTACCCACTGCTCCGGGGGCCTCCATGGCCAGTGGTGGGTGTCCCTTCTGACTGTGCTGTGTTCTGGGCCAGGGGCTCTCTTCACAGGAGCTTCTCCTCTCTCTCTGTTTAGTCCATGAAAGTGAAGTTGCAGCCACCCTCTGGGACAGAACTCTCTCCATTTAGCCCCATCCAGCCACCTGCTGCCATCACCCAGGTCATGCTGCTGGCCAATCCACTGAAGGTGAGCAGGGTAGGAAGGTGGGATGGGGGGAGACTGAGGCCACAGGCCTTGGGGCTACTTCCACACACCAGGCTCTGCGATAACATGACAGTAACCCGCATCCCTCCCCTGCCCCACATTCAGTGGCTGGACGCGGACGGGGTGGGAGCAGTGACCATCCCTCTAGCACAGAAAGAAACAGCCATGAGGGCAGCAGAGCAGAGGGCGTCCTGCTGTGGGGACCCCTGTTCTGGGTCTCACGTGCTGCCCTCTGTCGCAGGAGAAGGTGAGGCTCCGGTACAGACTGTCCTTCGCCCTGGGGGAGCAGTTGAGCACGGAGGTGGGTGAAGTGGACCAGTTCCCGCCTGTGGAGCAGTGGGGGAGCCTATGACCCCGCACGACGCTGTGAGCTGCACTTTGACGCCCAGGCAGGCTGCCTCAGAGGGGCTGGGTGGGGGCTCTGGGCCCAGCTGGTCTCCACTTCCTGACTACTGCTCTTGTAGCTTTGATGTGGAACAGGGGCCTTGGACATTCTGCTGCTGTGATGATCTCCTTCTTTGGCCCCCTAAAAGGACATTCCTATTTACCTGTGTGACTTGAAGTGGCCATGTACCATCAGGGGTGGGGAAGTGGTCCCTGACATTGCCCTACTTTCCTGGGAATGTGGGCCTGAGGCTTTGAATAGGTTTTTCCTCCTTTTTACTGTATTTCCAATGCTGTGAGGGGGGTGGGCTCGCTCTAGAAGTAATAGGACCCAAACCCCCTCAGTGGTCCTCACACTCCTGCTGAGGCTGGCTTGTGAGGCCTCGGCCCCCAATGCAATTCTGTGCTTCCTGGGTCTACAGCTGGGCCTCCCTGCTGGCGGGTTCCTGCTGCCACCCCCAGAGAGGTGGGCAGAGTCCAGTGGTCCAGGAAGGGCCCTGACCAGCACGGAGTCAGTGTGCTGTGGAATCTGCTGTCCTGCTCTCCCTGGGCTGTTACCCTAGAATGAACACTGAAGGAACAGCCTGGAATGGTAAATGTGTTTGTCCCTGGCGGTGGCAGCCTTTGTCCTATGGACATCTCAGCAGGACATGGAGCTTTCTGAGAAACATGTGCATCTTGTCCCCCCATCCTGCCAGGGAACAGGACAGCCCCCTGCCCCCCTTACTCACTACCTCTTGCTTGGCATGAACTAAACTGCTGTCCTGCCCCTGGGTCTCTGAAGGGGCCATCTGCATCTTCCTGCTTGGCCTCCATGTTCCACTTGGCATCGGAGGCTGCAGGGCCAGGCCCATTGCACTAGACCATGTCCTTATGTCTCAAAAATTGCCCCCCAAACCCCAGCTACTCCCTAACTGCTAAGGGGCACTGTCAGTGAGATGCTGGGTCAGAAAGTGGTGAGATTGGAGCCATGCTTGAAGCAAGTTGCCAGACCCTGCTGCCTCGACAGTGCCCAGCCCCAGCTAGCTTGCTCCAGTTGGTAGATGCAGTCCTGAGCCTAGCAAACCAGAAGCAAACAGAACCCCCAGCTAGGGTGGAGGCTGCAGGAGAGTACACAGCCTGTCTGAGCTCAGCTGGCTCAGAGCTGCTGGACATCCCTGGGAAAAGCTGACGTGAGCCATATCCTCTGAGTCCTTATCCTGTATCAAGAAGTCATTTTCCCTTTTCCTTCCCTGTCTTCAGCAAGCAGGTTTCACTGCTTCATTAGAAAAGGTCAACAGTGAATTGGTTTCACTACTTAAGGAATAAATCCAAGAGCTTTCCAGAGACAGGCTGCCACCCTGGAAAGACCAATAGAGTTACTATGTGGAAACTAACTTTATAATAATAAGCTTTAGACATTAAAATTATTTGTGTTACTTGTTACTCCTGAGGTCACTGCTTTACAGCAGACAGCTATACTGGATATACCAAGTCTGCTGCCCTTGCTCTGCTGCATGTTAAATAAAACCATTTCCCCCTACTTGGAATCCTTCTAATTAGGCACCCTTCACCATGAGGGGGAAGAAGGGCCTCCTGTGATTCCCAAAGATGGATGCGTGGCTCTGCCAGGCTAGATCCATCTGAGATTCCTGGATCTTTTCCTTAAAAAGAGATAACCAGAGTTAAATGCTCTTGTTGATTGTGAGGGGAGGCCAGATTTAACGAGTAAATCATCCTTGCCTGAGTTTCAAATCCAGACAGGGGGGCACCATGCTCACCATTCATAACTTCTGAGGGTCGCTGCTTTGAGGGGACAAGGGAAGTCAGATCCATGTCAAAACATAAAAATAAGCATTTTCTTAATTCTTAGTATCTTATGTTCAGGGTAGATATGGATAAAAACTCCCTGGCTGGATTCTGTAAGAACTTGCCCTGTATTTGCAAAAGAACATTTATTCTTTTAAAAATTTATATACATTGCCATACAAAGATACCACACTGGAGCGGCTCCCAGCTGGCCTCAGGAACCTTCCATTGAGCCTTCCTTCACTACTGCCCGAGCAAGGTTTCGGGCAAGAGCGAGCCTCAGCATCTCCACCTGGGTGGTCTCTACGTCGTCATCCTGGAAACAGACGGCAGCATGAGCCTCCCCCCTCTAGGGCTCCCCAGGTCCCAATCTAGTGAACGGGATGGGGGGTGGGTGTGGAGGTGACATCCTGAATCTGAGGAAGCACAGTGCAAAGGGCTGCTCTGCCAGAGCATCCTCATCTACACGAAGAAAAAAAGGGTAGAGACCAGAACACTACAGAGCCAGCCTGTTTTCTCCAAAAAGAAGTTCCATCAGATTAACAGATACTTAAGAGACAAATGAGTTTGTAAGGGGCCAGTGCTTTGGGAGGAGAGTTCCCAGAAACCCAATAGAGAGTCTTTCCCTTCTCCATTGTGAAACCATCAACCCAGAAAGCTGAAATTACCTGGAACTGCTGGCCTTCAGGGTGTCCCCGCCCTGGCCTCCTGGGGGTCAAGTCCTCCAAACACCTCATCAGCTCATATGTTTGTTCTGCTGAAAAAATCACCTAGGGCAGAAAGGCTGCGTGGCTTAGCTGTTCCTGGCACAGGCCCTAACTCCAGGATGCTCATTCTGTGCTCTCAGGGATGTGTACTTTGTATGGGAAGCTCTGGGAGGGCAGAGCAGCTTCCTGTTCGCCCTTCCAGCCCTTCCCGTCAGGGCCCTGGGCTGGGCCTTGTTGGCAATCAGCTGCCTGGCTTTAGCAGTCCTTCTGCGAATACCGCATTGCCATAGAGGGTGCTACAGAAGAGTGTGTGTGCGCGCGCGCGCACACACACACAACTTATCAATGCCAATGACTAAGAAATGGGGAGAAGAAACCATCGTGGGCTCCATCTTTACCTGTTTCTGTTCCAAAAGGGGGAGGGCGTCTGTTAAGAGGGTCATCCAGAAGGAGTGTGGGGCGATCTGGGAAGTCATCAAGGACAGGAGAAGCGAAGCGGCATCAACAAAATGCTTCTCCCCGTACAACCGGTGGAACTCACGGTACTTTCCTGTTGAGAGGAGAGCAGTGGGTCACCTCCCTGCTCCCCTACATGGCCCTCGGGCGACACCTTAAAAGTCACCCTGGCCCTAAAAGAGACATCAGACCAGCCATTCCACAGGGCAGAGAGCTGTGTCCAGTGCTCTCTCCAAGCCCACAGCCAATGAGATGCAGACCAGGGGTTTCAGAACACACACACTGGGAGAATGTAAGCATCAATGTAATGAGTCACGGATTGTAACAAACAGAATAAAACAGTCCCTGAGTCCCTGAGTCCCCACAAATGAATAATGGGAAAAAGGAAGAATGTTTTTCAGAGGAATGCCAACCAAAACAGAAAAGAGTTAGAAAATCACCAATCCAGCAGGGGAATGTTTGATGAGGAATAGGATATTTAAATCTCCAAAGAGCCTCTTCATAAATTAGGAAATCAAAAGGAAAAGCAGGAGAAACCTGGTGGACTCCACTTGGTGAACCAAGGGACCAAAGCTTCCACCACCAATAATGGGACAGACCCTCAGAGGACACGTCACCTCTGGAGCCTTCCGCCCCAGGCCCAAATCTCACCAAATCATGAGACATCAGACAGTCCCAGAGGATGACCTACAAAATAACTGGCCCAACTCCAAAAACATCCAGGTTAAGGAACACAAAGGCAGGGGCACTAAACAGACATGACAACTAAGTGCAACTCCTGATCCTGGGCCAGCTTGAGTGGGGTTTGGAAAACCAGCTGTAAAGGGCATCATGGGATAACTGATGTAATTGCAACAGGGAGCGTGGACCAGGTGAGAGCGTCTTATTGATGTGAAATTCCTTATTTTGAGAACTGTACTGTGGCTATGTAGAAGGCACTTGTTCTTAGGAAATACACAAGGAAAGGTATTTGAGGAAGGGGAGCAATACCTCCAACTTACTCATAAATTGTTCAAAAAATGGCAAAATAAATGAGGCAAAATATAAATGGTGAATCTGGGTAAAGTGTATATGAGGTTTCTTACTACTTATATTCTTTTTTGCAACGTTTCTCTAAAGTTTGAAATTACTGGGAAATAAAATGTTATGAAAAATATGCTTTGCAGAGTCCAGCATGCAGAGTTGTACGTGGTTAGGAGTTTGGGCCTGAAAAGGGAGGAAGCACTGGAGAGCGATCCCTCAAATCTCCACAACTCTGCTTTTGCCCAGAGTCCAGGGAACAGCCCAGAGAGACTCACCGAGGAATGTCAGTCGGTCACTAAGCATCATGGCCGGCCCCAAGTTGTCAATGAGATCCAGATCGGAAAAGCAGCCACGCTCACAGTAATCCCTGAGGAATCTGCAGGGCCCGGCCCAGAAGCGATCAGTGCGGAGTCCTAGGTCCACCAGGTCAACCTCCTGACCTTCCCACATCGTCCCTGGAAGCCAACTTCAGCTGGACCCACCTGTCTGACACCAGTGTGGCGAAGGCAGCGTCTTTGGCACGGATGCTCCAAGAGAGGGCTGAGCCCAGGCGATTGTTGCGGACAGCTTTCATGGCCAAGATCTTACAAATGCTGCGAACTTGGCAGGAAAGACAGAAAAGGTAAAAACCATCCTTTCCTTAACCCTGCTGGGTGGGAGCAGCCTTGCCACCTGCTCTGAGCTGCCATGGCCTCACTGCAACCCAAGGCCTCTTTGTGGGCTCCAAACACAGCTTTGCCAGCAGAACTGGAACGTGGGATTTAGATATCCTCTCAGCTCTGCCAACAGTTTAAGGACCCACCCCAGCAAGAATGGCTTTCTGTGAGAGTCTGATTTCAGGGGTGATAAAAAGGTTTTTGCGTCTCCCCACAGACCAGCTCCTCCACTACCTGTCAGGATGCCTAAACCTACTCCTCCTTTGGGTCCTGAAAGCTGTATGCGTTCAGAGACTGTCATGGACAGGCAGATGCATCTGGGAAGAGTACTCCAGGTTTTTATCATGTAACAGTTGAGGGAAAAGAGGAGGTGCAAACTTGTCCACGATCATTTCTCCGCCTGTGCCCTCAAACTTCTCCAGCACTGCTCCCCCCGGTCAGGCTTGGCCAGCAAGAGCAAGCCCTGGACCTGGTCAACGCAGCGCTAACCCTCACCTGTCTTCTTGGAGTAAGAGAGAGAGAGCTAAAAGCTAGCTTGCTGAATTTCTTTCAGGTCCCAGTGGATCCCTAATCTTTTGTCCCTCCCTAATAATTTTCCTGGGTCTTGCTTGGTTTACCTCTTGGCATCCGCTGCTGGCCATGGGGAGGGTCCAGCGTCTCCCCATCTGGCTGGGGAGGAAGAGGCTGCCATGGTGAGAACAGTCGGGCCTCAGGGTTCCCTGACTCCTACATCTGACCAAGCAGGGCCAGCTCACCTTGTTCAGTCATCTGCCGCTGCTCACAAATCCGCAGCACCTTGAGGGCTTTCTGCTCAGTATTGAGAGGGATCCGCTCGATATGCAGCTCCAAGGAAACCTGGCCGAGCTCAGGGCAGTAGTCAAAGTAATCAACCCCCAGCTGCCACAGGCTGCAAAGGCCCGAGGAGGACAGACATGAGAGGGCTGGAGTGTCCAGGTGCTACAGGGTCCTACTCTCCCCAAGCTCCTGCAGCCTTCAGGGAGCTAGCAGGGCGAGAAAACAGTCCAATCCTGAATGACACCAAATGCCAAGGAGCACCCTGGGCTGCCCCACATTCCCACCCCGTGGCCTTGGGGGCCTTCCAACCTGTGGTGAGCAAACAGTCCCGAGGCGTATTCCAGCAGGAGGAACTCTCTCATGTTGGACCCGAAACTGGAATAGAACACAACAGAGACTGAGACTACCAGCCTGTTCCTTCCAGGGCCCCCTTCCTCAGCCCACCTTCAAGGACCCAGGTGTGGGGAGAAGAGGCTGGAATTCCTACTGTCCACTCTGTGCCACTTACTAGAGGTTGTGGGACTGGAGGAGTTGGCAGTGATCCAGCAGGTCTGTCAGATGGGCCACAAACCACCAATTGCTTAGGGCGATGCTGTGGATCAGACACCAAGGCAAGAAGGGAGAGTCGGTGCATGGCCACTGCCTGCATGAGTGGCCTTGGCGAGGGAAATGCAGGCAGTGAGCAGCAGGGTGGCTGCAGAGGTCTCCAGGGCTGAGGGAGGAGGCAGAGCCTGCTCCAGTCGAGGCAGCGATGCTACCTGGGGGTGAAGGCTACCACCCTTCCAGGGTCTCCCCAGGAGGATGTAACAGCTGCTGACGCTGGAGGGCAGCAACCCCCGATGGCAGATGACTCACACACAGCTCAGCTAACCAGGAGACCGGACAAAGCACTAAACCAGGACCCCAAGGTCTCGCCGCAAGGTTGGACAAGTCTGATTTTGGATCTTCACACACATAATCAAGCAGCCTCTACATGGAACAGGTGAAGAGACTTGTCGGGGGAAAGGCTTATGAAGAGCTCCAGAGAGGCCCCTGCTGGCAGTAAGGGTGGATTGTCATGAAGGTGACCACTCAAGGAGAAAACTGTTCCCTGCACTGATGGGTCCTGGTCTCGGACTGGGAATGCTGACACTCTTCACCCCACAGGGTCTGTGTGGCTCTGCAGTAACTACTGCCCATTACCACCACCACCCCCAGCAGCCGAGCTCTGGTGGCTACGGAGCTGCTCTTCTGGAAAGGGGGCATGAGTCTGCACACGCTGCTGGACGGGCCAAAGTACTGGCAAGAAGATTCTACATTAGGCAAAACATCAAACTAGACCTCTTTTTGGTTTGTGAAAGACTTGTTTCCTTTCACTTTGACATTTTTTGAGGACTTCAAGGGCACCTGGTAGCTGCAGACATCTTGCCTAACTTCCAGTAAACTGCATGCCAGGTCCCAGGTCCCTGTGTCATTCTGTCGAGAGCAAGGAGCTGGTGCCTCTTTAGAGGAAGGTGAGAACTGGAAGGGGAGTAAAAGAGGCCACAGCACAGAGGATTCCTGCTGACTTCTCTCTGGCCACACACATGCCAGAAGGCAAACACGTGGCCCTCTGGCAGGGGCCGGCAAGCTGTGGCCCCTAAGGGCCTTTGTGCTATGTCAGGAGCCCAGGCAGCTCTGTCTGCCCCTGAAATTCTGGCACATCAGGTGCCCATTTACAGATCTCCCTTCCAGAGCCTCTAAAAAGAACTTTCTTTTACCTTTCGCAAAGTAGAGTCAGGAGCCCTGCTGAAATCACATGAGCCAGCTGCCCCATACCACCAGCCTGCTGCACTCAAACGGGGACAAACCCGGAACAACACATGTCCCCAGGGGAACTGCATTCAGGCCTGACTGGTACAACCCTGAGAAATTTAGTTCTTGGAGCACCCAAAATTCAGTCCTTCACCATCCAGGAGGGCACACACCTGAAACTCTGCTAGTGTTTCTGAAGCTATTTCAGGCCTTTTTAAAACTCCTGGGATGGTCTCAGGATTTACTTTCCTCCTATGCTTTCAGAAAGGCACAGGAGTTAACATCTTGATCAGAAAAATCCAAACTCCACGAGCAATTAACAGAAACATCTCGGGTCCTTTTCTGCTTGGGAGGGCGGAGAGTGCCTAACTCAAAGGACTGAGAGCAGAACCCTTATTATTCTTTGTGACTGGCACAAGAGGGAGGCCATTTTCTGTGGGATCCGAAAAAGCTGCTCTTACATTAGTGCTTCTCCATCTTTTGTCTTCTCCCATCACTGCAAACAGTGGGGTGCTTTTCCTTTTTACAGTTCCTCCTCCTTGTTGTGCTTAAATCTGTTTTGTTCCTAAAAATCCACACGTGGATTACGAAGGCAGCCCTGGTGGAGATAGCCCACTGCTCTAACAGTTTATTCAGGGACACCTACAGGCAGGGACAGTGACAAAGCCAAATAACCACGTTTGTCTGTACGTTATTATCACTAACTGCTCCTTGCAGATAAGCCTGCACACCAGCAGCTGGGTTCAGGCCTGTGGAAAGAATATAGACACAAAACTTTCTCTGTCCCTAAATCTGGTGTCATTTTCTTAAACCTTAACTTCCTTTTGGCCAAAACAAGAAAAGCAGGTAGAAGGGGACCCTTCCCATTGCCCAGATCTAAAAAGATGCAGTGGAGATCAGCATAATGGATATTTGAGCAAAGCCATTTGATGCTGCACCCAACTTGCTCCCCTCTAAGGTGGTCTTCAGGGAAATGCCCACTTGTCCAGGCTACTGCAGAGGGAAGGGGAAATTCCTTCTGACCTACTGTATGTGGATATTTCTGGAAAGCTTTACCTTTGATTCATCATGTTTGATACCCCCTTTCTGCCATGCTCAAAGTTAGGCTCAGTGCAATGACAGGACACCCTTTTGGGGAGAAGGCTGGGGTGTGGACTTCCTATTCTGAAAATACCCAAACACGAGCCCCCAGTGGGCTTGCTGGCCCTTGATCCCCTAGTGACCTAGTGATTGGGACTGCTGTGAAGTGCCATGTGCCCATTAGGTCCCAAGAAAGAGGCTTGCTTGTTCTGGATTTTAAAAATCAAAATCACTTCCTGCAATGCTATTTTAAATAAACATCCCTGAAATGTAAAGAGTTATAAACATGGTAGCCCTCAAGGCTCAATTAAGCCCCCAACCAGAGTGGAGCCACGGTCCAGCTACGTCCGGCCAAGCAGGGAGTGGGGCTACAGGAGGAAGGGCAAGCTGCCAGCAAGAAGGCACAGGACAGTGGTGAGGGAGGAGGGGGTCCCACCTGCATTCCTTGATCACTTGATGGATGTCAAACTCAAAGGCTGCCATCAGGATGTTGTCCAGGGGTTCTGGGCTGCTCTCACCTCCCAGAAACAGGTCCAGGCTGGACTGTGGAAAGGCGATGACCCATTCAATCCCCAGGATGGAAGCAGAGGGTCAAGAGGGTAAGCAGGGCTGCTGTGTAGGGGACCCTGGAGAAGGGCGATGGGTTCCTTCAAAAAGGGCCAAAGGAAAGCCCCTTCCTGGTACATGGGGAGGTTAAATTAAAAAAGACCACACACTAAAAATGACGCCTAGGGAGGCAAGCTACCAGGATTCCCACCTGCCCCAGTGAGCTCAGACTCACCTGTGCATAGAAGTGCAGATCAGTGGGTTTTACTGTGGGATGAGAATACAGGAGCCGAGTCACCAAGAAGTGGTACCAATTACTCAGAAGCTCCTTCTGTTCCAACAGGGCATCTTCATCTCCCAGCATGATCTGAGGAGAGAGGCGTTTCCCCTTTAGCTCCGGGGGCAACAGGAGCTTAGCTCAGCCTCGAATCAGGGGTAACTTCACTACAACTCTCCTCTTCCTCCTCCAGTGTGGCCAATGGGCTTATCCCTTGTGCTGGTCTGAATGTATTATGTCCCCCAAATGCCATTATCTTTGATGTTATCTTGTGTGGGCAGACCTATCAGTGTTAATTAGATGGTAATTCTTTGAGTGTTTCCATGGAATGTGCCCCACCCAACTGTGGGTGATAACTCTGATGAGATTATTTCCATGGAGGCGTGGCCCCACCCATTCAGGGTGGGCCTTGATCAGTGGAGCCATATAAATGAGCTGACAAACAGAAGGAACTCAGTGCAGCTGAGAGTGACATTTTGAAGAGGAGTTACAGCCTTGAGGGACACTTTGAAGAAAGCACAGGAGCTGCAGATGAGAGACAGTTTGAAGATGGCTGTTGAAAGCAGACTCTTGCTCTGGAGAAGCTGACAGAGGACAAATATCCCAAGTGCAACTAAGAGTGACATTTTTGAGGAACTGCAGCCTAGAGAGGAACGTCCTGGGAGAAAGCCATTTTGAAACCAGAACTTTGGAGCAGACGCCAGCCACATGCCTTCCCAGCTAATGGAGGTTTTCCAGACACCATTGGCCATCCTCCAGCGAAGGTACCCGATTGCTGATATGTTACGTTGGACACTTTATGGCCTTAAGACTGTAACTGTGTAACCAAATAAACCCCCTTTATAAAAGCCAATCCATCTCTGGTGTTTTGCATTCCCACAGTATTAGCAAACCAGAACATCCCTCAAGAGCACTGCGTCTGAAAGCTCCCTCTCCTTCCCTGCAGAGCCCACGGACAGCCCTGTCCAAGCAGGCCCAAGCTCTGGCTGTCACTGGGGCCAATGCCACAGCCCCCGGGGGAAGCTGACGTGCCAACTCAGACCCCCAGCCCTGCTTCCCACAGACCTTACAGAGAGACTCCAGGCGTGGGCTGGAGGTGAATGTACCATTGTGGAGGTGCCGCTCACACTCCTCGTGCCAGTGCTGCCATTTCAGCTCCAGCTCTGTCAGGGTCTGAGTGTTACCAAGCTGAGGGAAGACACCAGTGGTGAGACGTCATCGCCGCAGAAACCCTCTGTGCGTCAGGCCTTAACCCATCTCCCGTGACCCAGCAGGGCAGGGCTGCCCCCACGTACACTGAGAAAGGGCATCGTCCTCATCAGGTCCCCCAGGATCCTGCACATGCCCGCGGAGGCAGGGCTGGTGTCAGCTTCCTTGGAGAGCATCTGTCGGGCCTCATCCAGCCGGCCCTGCAGCACCAAGACGGTCACCTGGAGAAGACCAGGAGCTTTCACTGGAGGCCCAGCCCTGCCGAGGTGAGGAAGCTGGTCCCCTCGGTCCACACCGTGGCTTTCCAGCTCCTCAGGCTTAGGCTTCTGCTCCGAGAGTTAGCCCTAGGGAAGAGCTCTGGTCTTATCCAGTCTCATGGTTTTACCACTTGTACTAGGTTCTTCAAACTACTCGTTGCATCCCACTATAGGCTGTGAACAACTTTCAGAAAATGAATGAAATAAAGTAGAAAATAGTGCAGTGCGTTATAAAAATTATTAGTTTAAATATATATGTGTATAAACACACACCCAACACAAACAGGTACAAGTATATGTAAAATATACAAAGTAGAATATTTTTCTTACTCTAAGTCATGCTCAAAAAAGCCACAGATCTATATGCTAACAACTCTCAAATTTTTCTCTGTGGCCTGAACTTCCTTCCCTTAATTCCAGGCTTGTCTATTCATCATCTCCACCTGGGTCTCCTAAACATAACATGTCCAAAACCAACCTCCTGGCCAGTGCCTCCTCACCACCATCCTCCACATTCTTGTTTCTTACAGGCCCATATCCAATCCAGCAGCAAAGCCCATCAGCTCCATCTTTAAATCATATCCAGAGTCTAATCAATTCTTACCACCTCTGCTCTGCTACTATCCTTGTCTAAGCCTCCACCACCTTTTGCCTGGTTCACTGGAGCAGCCTCCAAATTGGTCTCTGTTTCTGCCCTCGCTCCCCTGGACTACAGGCAGCCAGAAAAGCCTACGAAAGCCAAAGTTGGTCATGTCACTCCTTTGCCCCAAGACCCCATCTGACTAAGGAGGAAAAGAGTGGCTCTTAGGCACCAAGCATATTAACGAATTTATATACATTTATGCCCCATAACTAGCTCAATCATCAAAACAGCTCTATGTGTAGGTCCTACTATGATCTGTTACAGCGATGAGGAAACTAAAGCTGTGACATGACTCATTCGTGATCTCACAGCTAGTGAGAGGCAGACCTGAGAAGCTATCCCAGGTGGTTTGGCCCCACAGACCATGCTCTTAACATCCTTGTGATGTTGCCCTGCTAAAAGCTACAGTCCTCACTCCTGGCTCACTGGCCTCCTCACTCCTGGCTCACTGGCCTCCTCACTGCCACTTGAATCCATCTTGACACTGCTTGCACTCTGGAGCTTTCTTCCTCACCTCCTGCAGGTCTCTACTTGCATGTCCTTGTCCCCTCCCTGAACCCCCACCCCACTCAAGCACTCCAATTCTCCTCCCCATAGCAGCCCACTACCCAACAGTACACATCTCACTGGTTTAGGTGTTTATTCTCTGTCCTTAAGGGCAGGCATCTGGTGGTGGTCGTTGCCTCTCAGTAGGCAGTCAATAAACACTCAGCAAGTGAACCAGATACTCAAAAGCTCTGCCCAATTATTTCCTGAGCAGACCTTCCAGCACCAAGTCCCAGAAACAGCGTCAGAGGCAATAACTCCTTACTGATGAATTCTAGATTTTATAAGTTTAATCAACTTTCCATTATTCAAGTCAACTAGCAACCTCTTCCTGCCAGCTCCCTATTAGGTCACAGGGCAACAGAGGAGAACGGAGAAAAGTACTGTCCTTAAAGGCATAGGATACCCACTTTCCCCCCACAGGTTGACTTCCAAGTTGATAATCCAAAATGACTTTGGGATTATCAACCTTTCTGTTTTTGTTTTTAAAAGCTTTTTAAAGACAATTTATACACCACAAAAATCCACCCATTTTAGGTGTACAATTCACTGGTTTTCAGTAAATTTGCAGAGTTGTGCACCATCACCACCCCCGTTTCAGAACATTTCCATCACCTGAGAAAGATCCCTCATGCTCGTTTATAGCCAATCCCTGTTTCTACCCCCAGCCCCCTCATTGTTTCTGTATCATCATGTCTTCTCTTCCCAAGATATACAAAGAAATCAAAATTTCTTTTTCACTTGAAAATCTACAAGGCAATACTTTTCTCAAATGGCAGCTTAATTCTAAACTCCCCCATGGAGCAGGGAAGGAAAGGACTAAGGGTGTCTCCATAAACCCAGACTCTCAAGGGCCAGGGAGACCTCGCGATGGCTTGGCGGGTAATGCTCAGAGCTGCCCACCCTCACGGCAACAGGAGGACAGAATGCAAGGTGGCCCAGCTTGCACGTGAGTCTTACCAAGTTCCAGAAGCTCTCGTGTTTGCTTGGATTCTCACTGCCCAGTACATCTGCTGACAAGCTGTCTACCTCGCACACATGCAGACGAACCCAGTCAAGGAGGTGAAGAAGGAGAGGGCCAGCTGGAAGGAGAGGGTCACACACTAAAACCACAGCTTTATTTGCAGCAAATTTCCTTTCCCTTATCACAGAGAATGCAAGGCAGAGGAGCTGACTATGTAGGAGGTGGTTTACCCTCCTAAGCAGGCACACCTGTCCTGACTAAAGTGAGCACACATGGTCCAGAATACAGGCTGGGGCAAGGAGAAAGCAAACTGACTTATGCTGACACTCCCTCTGGGTCAGACAGCCCCACCTCTCACTGAACCGTGGGCCCAGACCTCCCCAAACCCCACAGCTGGATTCTCCACTATCATAAAACACTCAATGGCTATTTAAGTAATGGCCATTTAGGAACTGGTAACTGACCAGGTGCTAGGAATACAACAATAATAAAAAACATAGCCACAGTCCCCAAAATCTACTGGAAGAGGTAAGCTTACAAACAACTAATTTTAATTTTAAGTTGTTCAATGTTTAGGAGTATGAGTAAAATGCTATGATTACACAGAGATTAACATCCATTTGTAGATAATAACAAACAAGTCATTAAGAGAAATGCAAGAGAGACCCCGTAACATCTCAGAGAGAGTCCATACAAGTCAGACTACTGTACTGACCTTGGCTCAATTCAAGATCAACGAAATGATTCCAACGAGTAGACAGTTAATGTGCAGAATTCTCAAAGCAACTTTGCCTCCCATCATCGAATCCTTCTTCACATCCCCTAAAACGCTCTCAATCCATGATATAAATACTGCCCACCCATTTCACAGACTAGTTTAATGTTTGTTTTCTCGTTATTTCTCAGGAGTCTTCTGCCTAACATTTTAGGCTTCTATAATGTACCCTAGCTGATTTATGATCCTTTTTGCATATCTAACAGGCTTCTCTGGGTGCTGAGTAATGCTTTGTGATGGTTATGTTGATAAAAATTGCCAGAAAAAGCATTCTAGCTAACAAATATCTATCACAACATACAAGAAAGACAAAAAGAAGAGCAGAGGGTGGCAAGGAGACACCTTTGATGTTGTAACAGGATTATTCCATGCTCACCTGGGGCTACTTCAATAAAAAGAATCTCACACAGGTTCCAAATGAGCTCCATTGCCGACAAAATGGAGACCTAAGGAAAAAATGGAGACTGGGTTTTGTCTTAAGATATGCATGAGATTTGCTCTTACAGCAAAAGGACAAAGCAGAGCTTGAATCACATAATGGTTACTCATGAAGCCAACATTTATCAGGTAGTACTACTGCAGGGCTTCCCACAGGGAGCAAGAAAGAATTTTAGGTGGTTGTATGCAGACTAACCTTTTTAAAATTTAAATGGTTGTAATTTTAAGGTGCATTTAAAAAAACATAAGTAGCATATCATACCTATGATTTGATGGCTATTACGGTTTAGAAAGAGGCTTTCTCTGAGTAAAAAGAGCAAGACAATTCCTAGAAAAATATTCAATACATAATATAAGGAACATATAGATATAGGAAATATTATGAAGTTGGTATTCAAAGTCTTAACTTTAGAAAATAGTCTATTAAAGACAAAGCCCAAACAACACCCAAAAATAAATCAGACCTGAATGCTGACCTCAGGAATCCAGTCTTCTCTTTCCACCATCCTTCTACCCACAGACACCATCATATCTTATTCATAAGGGGGAAATAAATGCTTTGCTGCCTTCGGAGACAGTATATTTATCATATTTACTATTGAGTTTAAAAATTAGCATGATTCTACCAAAGAGAGTTCTGTAAGTCATCTTCCAGGTCCAAGTATAAAAACTTGTAGCTCAATAAAAACGTGGAGTTCATAGGGTTTATGAGACTAAGAGTGGTTCCAAAAGTTCAACTCTCTATCTCAGGTGACAACTACATTAACACAATGTGTTTAGGACATAGATTTCCTGTAAAAAAGGAAACTCATACAGGTAATTATCAAGCACATCCCTATGCTCTAATGAGCTAGGCCTTGGAGGGGCGCAGGGCGCTCAGCACGATGCTGTCACTCCAAGAACCTGTCTGTCTCCTGGAAAGAAGAGAGACTTCTGCTATAACGGACACAGGTGCCAATGCAACAAAGGTGGCTCCTCATTACCTGGCTGCTGAGCTGGCGGCCACTGGCTGGATCTTTAGCAGCAACTAACAAAACACAAAACATTTCAAGTGAGCTGTGAAACTTTTAGTCTTATTGTTATAACTTCACATACCAGATCCTATGGTTTATGCCTTTTTTTTTCCCAGTTTTTTTTTTAATTGTGGTAAAATAAATACAACAAAAAATTTCCCATTGTAACCACTCCTAAGCATGTAATTCAGTAGCATTAATTACATTCACAGTGTTGTGCTACCTTCAACACAATCCATTACCCAACTTTTTTAATACCCTAAAAAGAAATTGTACCCATTAACTATTAATTCCCCATTACCTCCACCCTGGTAATCTAATTTCTGTCTCTTGAATTTGCATAATCTGGGTATTTCATGTAAATGGAATCATACAATATTTGTCTTTTGCATTTGACTAATTTCACTCAACATAATGTCTTCAAAATCCATTCATTTTTAGCATATGTAAGAGTTTCATTCCTTTTTATGGCTGAATAATATTCCACTGAATGTATATAAAACATTTTGTTTATTCATTCATCTGTTGATGGACACTTGGAATGCTTCCACCTTTTAATTATTATGAGCAATGTTTCTATGCACACTGATATTCAAACAACTGTTCAGCTTTCTATTCTTTCCAGTATATACCTAAGAAATGGAATTGCTGGATCATAGGGTAATTCTATGTTGAACTTTTTGAGGACCTGTCAAAACATTTTCCAAAGGAGCCGCATCATTTTACATTCCAACTAATAATGTACCTAATAATGTAGAAAAATAAGAACCTTATTTTTCTGCATCTTCAGGAACACTTGTTATTTTCTGTTTTTTTTTAAATAGCAGCCATTCTAGTGGGGAGTATAGTGGTATTCCGTGTTTTTTTCCAGATTAGTTTCTTTTTAATTGTGGTAAAATATACATAAAATAAGAATCATTTTAACCATTTTAAGTGAACAATTCTTAGATATTGAAGTGCACAGACAATACTGTGTAACTTTCACCACTATCCATTTCCAGACTACTTTCATCATCCCAAACCATTTAGCACTAACTCACCATTCCGCCCTCCACCCCACCCCTAGTAACCACTACTCTGCTTTGTCTCTATGACTTTACTTGTTTTAAGTATTTCACATAAGAAACTCATAAGATGCATGTTCTTTTATATCTGGCTTATTTTACTCAACATGTCTTCAAGGTTCTTCCATGTTAAAACATGTACCAGCACCTTCACTCCTTTTTACAGCAGAATAATATTCTACATGGAATCCACTGCATTTTATTTAACCATTCATCTGTTGATGGAAACTTGGGTTGCTTTGGCTATTGCAAATAATGCTGGGATGAAAACTGGAACACAAACATCTGTCCAAGTTCCTGTTTTCAACTCCTTTGTGTAAATAACTGGAAGTGGGATTGCCAGGTCATGTGGTATGCTGGTTTCAATCTGTTATCTACCCCATAAAAAGCTGTGTTCTTTTAATCTACTCTTGTGGGGGCAGACCTATTATGGGCAGGATCTTTTGATTAGGTTGTTTCCATGGAGATGTGATCCTGCCCATTCAAGGTGGGTCTTAATTAGGTTACTGGAGTCCTTAAGAGAGCTCAGGGAGAGAGAGCAGGCTCAGAGCTGACACAGACCCAGAAGCCTGCTAAGCTGAGAGAGAAGCCCCCAAGAGAAGCAAGGAGGAACCACGGAAGTTGAGAGAAGCTAAGAGAGACATTTTGGAGAAAAGCTAAAATATGTAATCCAGAGTTTGCCCCTGGGAGAAGCTAAGATAGAAGTTAAGATATATAATCCAGAGTTTGCCCCAAGAAGCTGGGCCATATCTTCCCATTTCCTGATGTGGCTCATGATTTTTTGCTGGTGTCTCAGCATCTGACTTTCTTGGTTGGCTTATTCTGGAGGTTGTTGTCTCTCTTTTGCCTAAGGTTTTCTTTATTGGTTGATTCTGATCTCTATCTTTTCTTTTTTCTCTCCCTGGTCAGTTTTCAGATTGGCTCTGCCCCACCAGTCTTATCCCCAAAATCAGGCATCCACCATGGCTCGCCACAGGGATGGGAGGTAGGCACTGGGCACCCCACCCCAGCAAGTTCACTGTGTGTGGTAATACAAATCTGCTGGCTTCCAGTGGTGCTCTATTTTTCCACCAGCTAGCAAAACCTGGGTTTGTTTTGAGGCTCTGCTTTAACAATTCGGTCTTCCCTATTTCTCAGCCAAAACAGAGCCAGGTTCAGTACAGGGTGTGTAGACCAGCTCCTGTGTTCCTAAGAAAGGGTCCTTGCACTTTCCGGACTGTCCAGCAGATGGTGCCGTTTGGTAACTTGATTGTCCTCAGAAGCTGCTCTGCCTCGGGGCACAGCCAGGCCAAAACTGCGGGACTCCCACGTCCTCACTTTGCCAGCCAAAACAAGGCTTGATGTGGGGGTCCTCCTGCGGCAAAGCACCCCCCAGTTGACCAAGCATTCCAGCTGTCCCCAAGGCAAGGAATTAACTGCTGTCTGCTGCTTCCCTCAGAGGGTTCAAACCCAGGGCTGGGAATGCATCTCTGTCCACGTTTTCTCAGTCTCTTTGTCCCTCACTGACCTGGGCCTTGAAATGTCCTCCCCTGTCCACTGGATATTCAAACAGTGACTATATTTTTCACTGTTGTGAGATTTTAAAATCTGTGTCCCTGGTGGAAGGGGTCCTGTCTGCTGTTTCTGTGTCTTTCCCACATGGAGACCAAGTGAGGAGGAGGGGAGATGACCGGCTGGTCTGGGACGGAAAATTCCCACCTGATATTTCTTCTCTTTCTTCAATTTGGCATTTGTGGGGTCTTTCTCCAGTCTATATCCTCCTCCAGAGTTTCAAACAATTCATAATTGTCCTTCTTTTCACTGAATCTCTGGAGAGAAGTTTTCAGTAGCTGTTTATGTTGCCATGTTGATGACATCACCCTCTCCATTTTTTTTTTTGCCTTTCTTACATTAAAGGAAGCATAATACAATGCTTCTGTTAACTATAGTTTCTAGTTTGCGCATTGATTGTATTTTTTTTACCCAATACCACCCCATTTTTAACATCTTGCAAGGTTGACATTCATTTGTTCTCCCTCATGTGAAAACATATTTGTACATTTTATCCACACATTGTTGAGCACTCTAGGTTTCACTGAGTTATACAGTCCCAGTCTTTATCTTTCCTCTTTCCTTCTGGTGTCCCACATGCTCCTAACTTTTCTCTTTCAACCAAACTCACAGTCATCTTTGTTCAGTGTATTTACATTGCTGTGCTACCATCACCCAAAATTATGTTCCAAACCTCTCACTCCTGTCTTTTCCTATCACTCTGTAGTGCTCCCTTTAGTACTTCCTGTATAGCAGGTATCTTGTTAACAAACTCTGTCATTGTCTGTCAGAGAATATTTTAAATTCTTCCTCATACTTGAAGGACAGTTTTGCAGGATATAGGACTCTTGGCTGGCAGTTTTTCTCTTTCAGTATCTTAAATATCTCATACCACTGCCGCCTTGCCTCCATGGTTTCTACTGAGAAATCCTCACATAGTCTTATCAAGCTTCCTTTATATGTGATGGATCACTTTTCTCTTGCTGCTTTCAGTATTTTCTCTTTGTCTTTAATGTTTGCTAAACTGATTATTAAGTGACTTGGTTTAGGTCTATTCTGATTTATTCTGTTTGGGGTATGCTACACTTCTTGGATCTTTAATTTTATGTGTTTCATAAGAAATGGGAAGTTTTCATTGATTATTTCCTCTTTTATTGCTTCTGCCCCATTTCCCTTCTCCTCTACTTCCAGGACACCCATGACACGTACATTCATGCACTTCATGTTGTCAGTTAATTCCCAGAGACATTGCTCATATTTTTCCATTCTTTTTTCTATCTGTTCTTTTGTGTGTAGGATTTCAGATGTCTTGTTCTCCAGTTACTGAGTGTTTTCTTCTGCCTCTTGAGATTTGCTGTTGTATGTCTCCACTGTGTTTTCCATCTCGTATCTTTCATTTCTATAGATTCTGCCAGTTGTTTTTTCAAACTTGTGATTTCTACCTTATGTCTGCGCAGTGTATTCTTTATATCCTTCATCTCTTTTGCCAAGTCTTCCTTGAACTTGATTTGGTTTTTTATTTGATTTAGCATATTTCTTTGAAAATCTTTAACTGATTGTTTCATTAAAGTGAAACAATGTCTCAACTATATCTTACCTGAGGTGTAAGTTTGTTCCTTTGACTGGGCCATGTCTCCGTTTTTCCTAGTGTAATTTGTAGCTTTCTTTTTGCCTCAAAATAGCGGGGTTATTTAATTGCATTTTTATTGAGATATATTTGCATAACACACAATCATTCAAGGTGTACAGTTGTTCATAGTTGTGCATTGATCACAACCTTTGAACATTTTTATTACTCCTAAAAATTAAATAAAAATTACAATAAAAAAGAACATCCAAAACATTCCATTCCTCTCCTCCCTGTACAGTTCATTTACTTTTTTTCACACTCATTCAATGTTTTTATAACTTTATCAAAAAATAAAAACAAAAAACAAAAAATAGCAACATTTCAAACAAAACCAAAACAAAGGAATAAGAAAAAACAAATTACCTAAAATAACTACATTGCTTCCAACATATTCCTACCCTACCCCAAGAAAATAAACAGATCATAATCCAACAAAGGAATAAGAAAAACAAATAACCTAAAATAACTACATTTTTGTGCACTTATTCCTACCATACCCCCCAGAAATTAACAAACCACAGTCATTCCTGAGCATTCCCAGAACATTAAATTTACCCTCCATAACTTATATGTTGTTATTAGATTATCATTCCCCCTTCACTATTTGCTGTCTACTGCCAGGTCCCCTACACTCTACAATATAAACAAAGCAGTGTTACCTGAGCATGGGATGGGAGGGTACGAATCTTCGTCTACTGTTTTCTCCCTCATAGAAGTGAGTGTATTAAGTACAATAATAAGGAAGAACATAGGAAGCAGGAAAAAGTCACACAGTCCATACCATAGATTGGTTTTCTTTTCTTTTTTTCTTTTAATATACTTGAGATAATAATGTACTACAGTTTTTCTTCAAAATATCAACATTACATCATAAGCATTTTTACATGTTCTGATTTTTCATAAACATTACATGGGTATCTCCCATTCTACCTAGTTAACTCCCTGTTGGCCATTTAACTTGTGATAAATATCTTTTTATGTAAACCTTTGATGCATTTTTCATTATTTCCTTAGAATAAATTCCTAAGAGTGGAATTACAGGGTCTTAGACAGTTTGAACATTTTTTTAAAATTCAATTTTATTGAGATACGTTCACACACCATGCGGTCATACAAAGCGTACATTTAATTGCTCACAGTATCATCATATAGCTGTGTGTTCAACACTAAAATTAATTTTTGAACATTTTCATTACCACACACACAAAAATAATAAGAATAAAAATTAAAGTGAAAAAGAACAATTAAAGTAAAAATGAACACTGGATGTTTTTTCTTTTTTTTTTTTTTTTGCCCCCATTTTCCCACTCATTCATCCATACACTGGACAAAGGGGAGTGTGGTCCACATGGCTTTCCCAATCACATTGTCACCCCTCATAAGGTACAAAATTTTATACAATCAGCTTCAAGATTCAAGGGTTCTGGGTTTCACTTTGGTAGTTTCAGGTATTTACTGCTAGCCACTCCAATTCATTAGAACCCAAAAACAGTTGTCTTTATTGTACTCAAGAGTGCCCACCAGAGTGACCTCTCGGCTCCTTTTGGAATCTCTCTGCCACTGAAGCTTACTTCATTTCCTTTCACTTCCCCCTTTTGGTCAAGAAGATGTTCTCCATCCCATGATACCGGGTCGATTCCTCCCCGGGAGTCATATTCCACATTGCCAGGGAGATTCACTCCCCGGGGTGTCAGAGTCCATGTAGTGAGGAGAGGGGAGTGATTCCACCTGTCAAGTTGGCCTAGCTAGAGAGAGAGGGCCACATCCGAGCAGCAAAGAGGGACTCAGGAGACTCCCAGGCACAATTATAGGCAGGCCTAGCCTCTCCTTTGCAGCAATGGTCTTCCCAAGGGCAAGTCCCGGGTAGAGGGCTGAACCCATCAAACCCCCAGTCCCCTACATCTGTGAGCACATCAGCAACCACTGAGGTGGGGAAGCCCAACACCCCTGCATTCTCCACCAGCTCCTCAGGGGGGCTCTGCATATTTTTTTCATTGTTGTTGTGTTCTTTTTTAATTAACTTTTTAAAAAATTAACTATTAACTATATTAACTAAAAAATTAAAAAAAAACATACAATAAAAAAAATTTCAAACCATAACAAGGGAGTAAGAAAAAGACAACTAACCTAAAATAACTACTTTATTTTCAACATGTTCCTACTGTACCCCAAGAAAACAACCTCATATACCAACATTTCTGTGAACTTGTTCCTACCATACCTACCAGGAAACAACAAAACATAGTCATTCCTGGGCATTCCCAGAACGTTAAATTTACACACGATAGCTTATCTGTTCTTATTGGGTTATTGTTTCCCCCTTCATTAATTGCTCTCTATTGCTAGTTCCCTTACATTCTACACTGTAAACCACTTATTTTCCATTTTTCAATGTTCACATTAGTGGTAGCATATAATATTTCTCTTTCTGTGCCTGGCTTATATCACTCAGCATTATGTCTTCAAGATTCATCCATGTTGTCAGATATTTCACAACATTGTTCCTTCTTACTGCCATGTAGTATTCCATCATGTGTATATACCACATTTTATTTATCTACTCATCTGTTGAAGAACATTTGGGTTGTTTCCATCTCTTGGCTATTGTGAATAATGCTGCTATGAACACTGGCATGCAGATATCTGTTCATGTCACTGCTTTCAGATCTTCTGGGTATATACTGAGAAGTGCAATTGCTGGATCAGAGGGTAACTCCATATTTAGTTTTCTAAGGAACTACCAGACTGACTTTCAGAGTGGCTGAACCATTATACAGTCCCACCAACAATGGATAAAAGTTCCAATTTCTCCACATCCTCTCCAGCATTCGTAGCTTCCTGTTTGTTTAATGGCAGCCATTCTGTTCTAGTTTGCTAATGCTTCCAGAATGCAAAACACCAGAGATGGATTGGCTTTTATAAAAGGGGCTTTATTTGGTTACACAGTTACAGTCTTAAGGCCATAAAGCGTCCAAGGTAACACATCAGCAACCGGGTACCTTCACTGGAGGATGGCCAATGGTGTCCGGAAAACCTCTGTTAGCTGGGAAGGCAAGTGGCTGGCATCTGCTCCAAAGGTCTGGTTTCAAACTGGCTTTCTCCCAGGACCTTCCTCTCTAGGCTGCAGTTCCTCAAAAATGTCACTCTTAGTTGCACTTGGGTTATCTGCCCTCTCTTAGCTTCCCTGGAGCAAGAGTCTGCTTTCAATGGCCGTCTTCAAACTCCCTCTCATCTGCAGCTCCTATACTTTCGTCAAAGTGACCCTCTTGGCTGTAGCTCCTCTTCAAAAGTTCACTCTCAGCTGCACTGAGTTCCCTCTGCCTGTCAGCTCATATATACAGCTCCACTGATCAAGGCCCACCCTGAATGGATGGGGCCACACCTCCATGGAAATATCTAATCAGTTATCACCTACAGTTGGGTGGGGCACATTCCATGGAAACACTGAAAGAATTCCAATGTAATCAGCACTAAAATGTCTGCCCCACAAGATTGCATCAAAGATAATGGCGTTTGGGGGACATAATACATTCAAACCTGCACACATTCTAATTGGTGAGAGATGGTATCTCCTTGTGGTCTTAATTTGCATCTCTGTAACAGCTAGTGGAACTGAACATTTTTTCATGTGTTTCTTGGCCATTTGTATTTCCTCTTCAGAGAACTATCTTTTCAAATCTTTTGCCCATTTTATAATTGGGCTGTCTGTACTATTGTTATTGAGTTGTAGGACTTTTTTATATATGCAAGATATCAGTCTTTTGCCAGATACATGGTTTCAAAAAATTTTTTCCCATTTAGTTGGCTGCCTATTCACCTTTTCGACAAACTCCTTTGAGGTACAGAACTTCTAAGCTTGAGGAGTTCCCATTTATCAATTTTTTCTTTTGTTGCTTGTGCTTTGGGTTTAAGGTCTAGGAAGTGGCTGCCTAATACAAGGTCTTGAAAATGTTTCCCTACATTATCTTCTAGGAGTTTTATAGTACTATCTTTGATATTGAGGTCTTTGATCCACTTTGAGTTAATTTTTTGTGTAGGGTGTGAGGTAGGGGTCTTCTTTCATTCTTTCATTCTTTTGGATATGGATATCCAACTCTCCCAGCCCCATTTGTTGAAAAGACTGTTATGTCTCAACTGAGACATAACATATGACTGGCCTTATCAAAGATCAGTCAGCCATAGATCTGGGGGTCTGTTTCCGAATTCTCAATTCGATTCCATTGATCTATATGTCTATCTTTGTGCCAGTACCATGCTGTTTTGACTACTGTGGCTTTATAATAAGCTTTAAAGTCAGGGAGTGTAAGTCCTCCTACTTCGTTTTTCTTTTTTAGAGAGTTTTTAGCAATTCAACGCATGTTCTCTTTCCAAATAAATTTGATGACTACCTTTTCCAAGTCTGCAAAGTAGGTTGTTGGAATTTTGATTGGGATTGTATTGAATCTGTAGATGAGTTTGGGTAGAATTGACATCTTAACAACATTTAGCCTTCCTATCCATGAACATGGAATATTTTTCCATCTTTTAAGGTCCCTTTCTATTTCTTTTAGCAGAGTTATGTAGTTTTCTCTGTATAGGTCTTTTACATCTTTAAGTTTATTCCTAGGTACTGGATTTTTTTAGTGGCTATTGAAAATGGTATCTTTTTCTTGAGTGTCTCTTCACTTTGTTCATTTCTAGCATACAGAAACATTATTTACTTATGTGCATTAATCTTATATCCCGCTACTTTGCTAAATTTGTTTATTAGCTCTAGAAGCTGTATCGTCGATTTCTCAGGGTTTTCCGGATATAAGATCATATCATCCGCAAGTAATGACAGTTTTACTTCTTCCTTTCCAATTTAGATGCCTTTCATTTCTTTGTCTTGCTGGATTACCCTGGCTAGCACTTCCAGCACACTGATGAATAACGGTAATGACAGCAGGCATCCTTGTTTCGTTCCTGATCTTAGAGGGAAGGCTTTCAGTCTCTCACCATTGGGTACTATGCTGGCTGTGGGTTTTTCATATATGCTCTTTATCATATTGAGGAAGTTTCCTTCAATTCCTACCTTTTGAACTGTATTTATCAAAAGGGATGTTGGATTTTGTTGAATGTTTTTTTCAGCATCTATTGAGATGATCATTTGATTTTTCTGTTTTGATTTATTAATGTGTTGTAATACATTGATTAATTTTCTTATGCTGAACCATCCTTGCATGCCTGGAATGAAACCCACTTGGTCATGGTGAATGATTTTTTTAATGTGTCTTTGGACTTGATTTGCAAGTATTTTGTTGAGAATTTTTGCATTTATATTCATTAGGGAGATAGGCCTGTAGTATTCCTTTTTTGTAGCGTATCTGCCTGGTTTTGGTATTAGATTGATGTTTGCTTCATAAAATGTGTTAGGTAGTATTCCATTTTCTTCGATGTTTTGAAACAGTTTAAGTAAGATTGGTGGCAGTTCTTCTTGGAAAGTTTGGTAGAATTCCCCTGTGAAGCCATGTGGTCCTTGTCATTTATCTATGGGAAGTTTTTTTGATGACTGACTGGACCTCTTTACTTGTGATTGGTTGGTTGAGGTCTTCTATTTCTTCTCCGGTCAGTCTAAGATGTTCATACGCTTCCAGGAAATTGTCCAAATTGTTATTTATTTCTGCTTTAATCCTTATTTCTTTTCTTCTACTTGGTTTAGAATTGGTTTGCTGTTCATTGTGTAGCTTCTTCAGTTTGCTCCTTTAGTTCTTTGATTTTAGCTCCTTCTTCCTTTTTGATGTATGTGTTTTAGTGCTATAAATTTCCCTCTCAGTACCACTTTTGCTGCATCCCATAGTTTTGATATGCTGTGTTCTCATTTTCATTCGTTTCTATATATTTAGCAATTTCTCTTGCTATTTCCTTTAGTTTTGCCTGTGTTTGCCTCATGTATTTTGTGGCCCCTTTATTGGGTGCATAAACGTTTATGACTGTTATTTCTTCTTGTTGAACTGCCCCTTTTATTAGTATGTAGTGGCCTTCTTTGTCTCTCATAACATCCTTGCATTTAAAGTCTATTTCATCTGAGATTAATATTGCTACTCCCACTTTCTTTTGGCTGTAGCTTGCATGAAAATATTTTTTTCCATTCTATCACTTTCAATTTCTTTGTGTCCCTGTGTCTAAGATGAATCCCTTGTACGCAACATATTGATGGTCCATATTTTTTTATCCCTTCTGCCAACCTACATCTTTTAATTGGGGAGTTTAATCCATTTACATTCAACGTTATTACTGTGAAGCCATTTCTTGAATCAGCCATCCTATCTTTTGGTTTATGTTTGTCAGATATATCTTTTCCCTCTCTCTCTTAACGTCTTTTAACATACCCATACTGAATCTCTTTAGTACTGAACCTTTCTCCATACCTCTCTTTCCTTTCTTTGTTTCTTGGTTGGTAGACTCCCTTTCGTATCTCAAGTAGGGCAGGTCTCATTAGCAAATTCTCTCAGCATTTGTTTGCCTGTGAAAAATTTAAGCTCTCCCTCAAACTTGAAGGAGAGCTTTGCTGGATAAAGAATTCTTGGTTGGCAATTTTTCTCTCTCAGAATTTTAAATATGTCATGCCACTGCCTTCCTGCCTCCATGGTGGCTGCTGAGTAGTCACTACTTAGTCTTATGCTGTTTCCTTTCTAAGTTATGAATCGCTTTTCTCTTGCTGCTTTCAGAACTTGCTCCTTCTCTTCAGTATTTGACAATTTGATCAGAATATGTCTTGGAGTGGGTTTATTTGGATTTATTCTATTTGGAGTTCGCTGAACATTTTTGATTTGGGTATTTATGTTGTTTAGAAGGTATGGGAAGTTCTCCCCAACAATTTCTTTGAATACTCTTTCTAGACTTTTAACCTTCTCCTCCCCTTCTGGAACACCAATGACTCTCATATTTGGACATTTTATTTTACCTATCATATCTCTGAGATCCATTTCAAATTTTTTAATTTTTTCCCCATTCTTTCTCTTGTTCTTTCATTGTCTGTTCTGTCGTCCTCGAGGTCACTGGTTCACTGTTCAGCTTCCTCTAGTCTTGTACTATGAGTATCCAGAATCTTTTTAATTTGGTCAACAGTTTCTTTTATTTCCATAAGATCGTCTATTTTTTATTTACTCTTGCAAGCTCTTCTCTATGCTTTTCCAGCGTCTTCTTCATGTCCCTTACATCCTGTGCCATGCTGTCGTTGTTTTAGTTCTCTGATTAATTGCTCCAAGTACTATGTCTCCTCTAATCTTCTGATTTGGATGTTTGGATTTGGGTTATCCATATCATCTGTTTTTTTCATATGCTTTAAAATTTTCTGTTGTTTTTGGCCTCTTGGCATTTGCTTAACTTGATAGGGTTCTTTTAGGATATGTAGATTGATTCAAACACTTATCTCTAATTTGTCAAATCTACAGCTTGGTGGAGTGCACTTTCTCTAACTAAGCAGCTGGTGGCATCCATGAGACACCTATTCCCCTCAAGCCAGTTCTCCCCAACTTTGTCTTTGCAGTGAGTGGGGTTCTGAGTCTTGTGCAGGTCCAATTGGTGCACCAAGTTTGCATGTGTAGTTGGTGCTGCCCACCCTGAATGTGGGGTGTGTGTCTGAGCAGATAGGGAGGGAGGGTGGCTTTAATAATCCAATCTTCCAGGTGTTCCCGGAGATGTAAGCTGCTGCAATAGTCTAATCCTTCAGTTCAGTCTCACCACAGTTTGTCTCTGCCGCTGAACCACAGGTCCTTGGTATTGGCATATGGTCTCTGGGACTTCCAAGTGGGTCCCTCTTCCAAGTTGTATCCTCCTAGGGCTTCTGTTGAGCGAAGACTCTGCTACATCACAGGTGAGTGCCATCCCCCAAGGGAAGTTCTGGGCCACAGGGCCGTGTAGGGGCGTTCCCAGCCTGCTAAAAGGATGACTGAATGGGATGTGTTAATTTCCCTCTTTTCATATAGCTCTGCTTTCCCAGCTCTGGGACAATTAGCTGCGGGACGTGAAGCGCTATCATCCATGCCAGATATTGTGGCGTGTGTGCATGTTGCTGGAAACACCTCCCATCACACTGGGTTGTTTGGGGCAACTCGGGACTATGGCACTGGCACTGGACAGGAGCGTTCTCACCCTGCCGGGAAGATGGCTGTAAGGGGATGCCCCCCCTTTCTTGGGAAGTTATGGTGTTTAGCAAATTTTCTCAGCCACTAAACTTACTGCTTTGACCCTCAGAGCTGCTGCTCTTGCCTAGGCCCAAACTGCAAGTCTTTGAGGCTTTCTGTAATGCAATTCTTAGAGTAATTGTTTTAGAAAATGATAAAAAGATTAAAAAGAAAAAAAAAAAAAAGAGAGAAAAGAAAAAGAAGGGCCCTCTTTGCAGGTCTCATGGGCTACTGAAATACTGAGAGACAAGGAATTTAGGGCCATTAAGGAACAATCAAGAAATCAGAGAAACCAGCTCTTCAGACAAGTGTCCTTGCCCTCGGGATTTGCATATGCGCCTGATTCTGTTTTAGTCCTGCCCTTCATTTTATGTTCAGGGGAACTCCAAAAAGTCCCCGTTTTTATTTTTGGGTGTATTTTTGCTGTGTTTTTTCTAGGCCTAACTCCTCTCCACTGGGCTGACTGCTCCCAGATTCTGCAGTGTCTGGTCTCAGTCTATGTATGTTTGTAGTTTTTGATCAGCAGTCTGACTTTCAATCAGAGCTGCAACTGTAGTTCTCCCTCCTGGTTCCCAGCTCCGACAACCCCTCCTCCCACAGGATTGAGCCTGGCAGGGAGTGGCACGGGTCGCCTGGCCGCAAGAACTTACAGATTTTGCTGATCTCAGCTGTTCCATGCATTCGTGAGTGTTGTATGAAGTATGCTCAAAGTCAAATTGCTCTGCAGTGTCCGGTCCACACACTTCCTGGCTTTCTAACTTCTGCCCTGGAGGAGTAACTGAAATCCACACCTCACTACTCCACCATCTTGCCCCCGAACCATAATTTGCAGTTTTATGTTGTCTAGGCAGCTGGTTTCCTTGGTTATGCCTATCAGATTTTCCCAGACCAAATCTGTTTCAGGTCTCAGAATGGGGTTATATTCAGTTTCAAGTTTCCCTGAGGGTGTATCTTAGAAGACTGACAGACTTTCCTGTGAGGCCTCTAGCCTCTGTGCTTTTCCTAACCTGCCCAGCAGGTGGCAACTGTCAACCTGTCACTCCCGACTTGTGTAAGAAGGTGTGGCCCCTTTAGTTCTCAGCTTAGGTTGTTTCTGGTTTGATTGTTTCCCCTTCTGAAGGGAAGGCAGGCACTAGGAGCTGGGCCCCACCTCCTTCCTCTTAGGGAAGATAAACACCCTAAGGCGTTATCTTCTGCATTTGAATTGCCCTTTTCTCTTTCTGACACTGTTATCTCCACACCTGTTGGCATCAGAGCCCTGCAAACTGAAAACGGCTGAGGCTCTCTCCACTGAGCCACTCAGGTTGAGAGAGAGAAAAAGGGAAAGAAAGCCTACATTCAGAGTGCAGGCATTTTCTGGTTAAGGTTAGTCGTCACTAAAAGCCTCTATTTGTTAGGGGTTTGTCTATGTTTGTAGCTTGTACTCAGCAGTCCACATTTGTTAATTAAAACCTCATTTGGAGCTGGACTGAGCTATATTCGCTTGCTCCAGGACCGCTGCTTTCTCCTACAGCGAGGTCTTACAGCTTAGCCTGCCGTGGGGGGAGGGGGCTGCTGGCGCAGTTCCTCAGTTTTTAATTACAAATTTTACGCTGTGGTATCAGCCATTCCAATCAATCCAGGTTGGTGTATGATGTGTGGACAGTCACAGTTGTCCCCCAGCAGTTATTCCAGATTATTTGTTGTTCCTAGTTGTTTATTAGTTGCTGCAGGGGACTAACTAAATTTCACTCCTCTCTATGCAGCCATCTTGCCCCTCCCTCCCTCCTTCATTTTTGCAGGATAATTTGCTGGATCTAGCATTCTTGGTTAGCACCTTTTTTCTTTAAGGACTTTAAAGATGTCATCCCATTGTCTTCTGGCCTCCATGGTTTCTGGTGAGAAATCTGCTGTTAGTCTTATTGGGGATCCCTGTCATGTGATAAGCCACTTCTCTCTTGCTGCTTTCGGAATCCTCTCTTTTTCTTTTGATTTTGACAATTTTGCTATAATGTTTCCGGCTATAGCTCTTTTACAGTGTTAACTGTGCTTGGAGTTTGTTAAGGTTCCTGGATGTGTATATTCATGTCTTTAATCGGATTTAGGAAGTTGTGGGCCATTTTTCTTTCAAACAGTTTTTGTGCCCCCACTCCTCTTGCCCTTCTGGGACTTCAGTGGTGTTATATTGGTACATTTGATGGTGTCCCACGGGTCCCTCAGGCTCTCTTCATTTTTTTTTCTTCCTCTCCTCTTCACACTGGATAATTTCAATTGGCTTGTTTGCTGGTCCTTTCTTCTGACTGTTCAAATGTGCTCCTAAATCTGTCTGATACATTATTCATTTCAATCACTGTACTTTGCAGCTCTAAAATTTGTTTGGTTCCTTTTTATAATTTCCATCTTTTTCATTTTGTTCAGACAAGGATTTCCCAATTTCCTTTAATTCTTTGTATATGGATTCCTTTACCTCACTGAACATATTCAAGACAGTTGGTTTAAAATCTTTGACTAATACTTCCAATGTATGTGCTTCTTCAGGGATGGTTTCTGATAAATTCTTTTTTTCCTGTGACTGGTCCATACTTTCCTGACTCTTTGCTGTATTTTGTAATTCTGAGTATTATCTTGTTATAACTCTGTAAATCTACTTCTCCCACTCCTCTGGAATTGATAGAGTTTTTGTTGTTCTTGTTGAGGGCTGAAATTGTTAATTTGTGACTTGTCCAAACAAGTGTTGTTCACAACTGGGAATGGAATGAGAAGAGGGGGAAAAAATGAATACTGCCTTTTTAAGACTCCTCTGCCACATTTGCCTGAGGGGAGTTCAAACAATCACAGCTCTCAGTGCCAGCCCCACAGCACCTGAAGTAGCTGACTGTGCTGGTTTGAATGTATTATGTCCCCCAGAAAAAGCCATATTCTTTGATGCAATCTTGTGAGGCAGACATATTAGTGGGGATTAAGTTGGAACGTTTGGATTAGGTTGTTTGCATGGAAATGCGCCCCACCCAACTGTAGGTGATAACTGATTAGATATTTCCATGGAGACGTGGTCCCACCCATTCAGGGTGGGCCTTGATCAGTGGAGCCATATAAATGAGCTGACAAGCAGAAGGAACTCGGTGCAGCTGTGAGTGACATTTTGAAGAGGAGCTACAGCCAAGAGGGACACTTTAAAGAAAGCACAGGAGCTGCAGATGAGAGACAGTTTGAAGACAGTCATTGAAAGCAGACTCTTGCTCCGGAGAAGCTAAGAGAGGACAAACACCCCAAGAGCAACTAAGAGTGACATTTTTGAGGAAGTGCAGCCTAGAGAGGAACGTCCTGGGAGAAAGCTATTTTGAAACCAGAACTTTGGAGCAGACGCCAGCCACGTGCCTTCCCAGCTAACAGGGATTATCCGGACACCACTGGCCATCCTCCAGTGAATGTACCCTTTGTTGATGGACACTTTATGGCCTTAAGACTGTAAATTTTTAACTAAATAAACCCCCTTTTATAAAAGCCAATCCATTTCTGGTGTTTTGCATGCTGGCAGCATTAGCAAACTAAAACACTGATCAAATGCCATCATCAGTGATCAGACCCTACACTCAGATTTGCAGGGCCAGGTCCTTATAGCCCACCAAGGCACCAGCAAGCTGTACCAGGAGCCTGTGCTGCAGTCCTCACTGCTGTCTGCATACAGTCAGGAGATGGGGATGGTAGCCCCTGCAGGAGGATGAAATTCACTACATATACAGCGATTTACCAGCTTCTTCCTCTAGCTCTTCCCTGGATGTTGCATAGTGCTTCAATTTCAAAATAATTAACTCACATAGTTTCTGCCAGTTCAATAACTGTTTTGGTGGAAGGACTGATTTCTGAAGCTTTCTACTCCAGTCTCTCCCCACAATCATCTCTCGTTGTGGTTTGGATTTGCATTTCTCTAATGGGTAACAATGAGCATCTTTTCATGTGCTTATTGGCCATTTGTATATCTTCTTTGAAGAAATGCCTATTCAAGCCCGTGGCCCATTTCTTTATTCGATTTTATTGAGATACATTCACATACCATATAATCATCCAAAGTGTACAATCAATTATATACTTGTGCATTCATCACAACCAATTTTGCAACATTTTCATTACTCAAAAGAATAAAAATAAAAAGTAAAAAAGAACACCCAATGAAACTTATGGTTATAAAGGGGAGGCTAAGTCTAGGAGTCACCTCCAGAGAACCTCTTTTGTTGTTCAAATGTGGACTTTCTCCCTCTAAGCCTAACTCTGCAAATAAATTCATCACCCTCCCCCTGACGAGGGAAGGATCTCCCAGATGAATGAATCTACCTGTCAACGTGGGACATGGATTCCGGGATGAACTGGCCCTGGCATCAAGGGATTGAGAGTGCCTTTTTGACCAAAAGGGAGGAAAGAAAGGCAACAAAATAAGGTTT
The DNA here is from genome assembly GCF_015220235.1 of Choloepus didactylus. NCBI lineage: Eukaryota > Metazoa > Chordata > Mammalia > Pilosa > Megalonychidae > Choloepus > Choloepus didactylus. The sequence goes on along the minus strand of NC_051324.1, from coordinate 69,652,876 downwards.
CGGTGGCTAAGAAAATTCAAAGAGAGTCAAGAGGCTATACTGGAGGTTACAGCTAAGCAAGTTTCACCTAGATATGCCAAAAGGCCACAGTACGATAAGCCCAAGTTAACAGTAGTCCCGCAAACCTTAAAGAATACCCGGATCCCTAACTGAGACTCTATAAAGGTTTCACTCACTAAGTTTATTCCTTAGAAACTTGAATTCTTCAGAGAGCTCCTATGCCAGCTAAGTCCCCAAACCAGAGGCAATAGCCTCTTGAAGACATCAACTAGAGGGTCCCTTTTTCTCACAAAGCTGACACCCCTTTTTAACATGAACAACTTAGCGTGGTCACTGCCCAGATATCCCTGAAGATTGGGAAAGTGATTAAACTAGAGGAAGGGCTAACAACAGACAGGATGGAATTTAACAAAGAATTATGAATATTGACTCTTTATAGAATTTTCATTTTCTTAGTTGCTGGGGTATTAGAATAGCTAGAAGGAAATAACTGAAATGGTGGAACTAACATACAGCATTCTTTGAAATCTGTTCTATAGCTACTTGTTAAATCGTAATTTGAAAGCTATCAACTTTTTGTATATATGTTATATTTCACAATAAGGAAACAACTGAAACTATGGTACTATAATTCATAACAACTTTGGAAATTTCATATATAACTACCTGTTAAAGCATATTTTGAAAGCTATTACTTTTTTTGTATATATTTCACAATAAGGAAAGAACTGAAACTGTGGAACTATAATCTGTAATATTCTTTGAAATTTGTTCTCTTAACTACTTGTTAAATTTCACTTGGAAAGTTATCACTTCTATGTATATATGTTATATTTTACAATTTAAAAAAATGATAAAAAAAAAAAAACAACACCCAAAACATCCAATACTACTCCTCCCCCTCATTATTCACTTACTTCTTGTCCCCATTTTTCTACTCATCTGTCCATACACTAGATAAAGGGAGTGTGAGCCACAAGGTTTTCACAATCATATGTCATACAGTATAAGCTATATAGTTAATCAACTGTCTTCAAGAATCAAGGATACTGGATTGCAGATCAATAGTTTCAGGTATTTCCTTTTAGCTATTCTAATACACTAAAAACTAAAAGGGACATCTATATAATGCATAAGAATAACCTTCAGAATGACCTCTCAACTCCATTTGAAATCTCTAAGCCACTGAAACTTTGTTTCATTTTTCTTCCCCCTTTTAGTCCAGAAGGCTTTCTCAGTACCAGGATGCCACATCCAGGCTCATCCCTGGGAGCCATGTCCCACGTTGCCAGGGATATTTACACTCCTGGGAGTCATGTCCCATGCAGGGGGGAGGGCAGCGAGTCCACTGCCGAGTTGGCTTAGAAAGAGAGGTCACATTTGAACAATAAAAGAGGTTCTCTGGGGATGACTCATAGGCACAATTATAAGTAGGCTTAGCCTCTTCTTTCCAGTAATAAGCTTCATGAGGGCAAGTCCCAAGATCAAGGGCTCAACCTACTAAACCAGTCAATGCTTGCGAGAATATCAGGATTTCCCCAGGTAGGGAAGTTTAATATTTCCACATTTTCCCCCAGTCCCTCAAGGAACTTTGCAAATACTTTTTATTCTCTGTCTTGATCATTTTTTTTTTGATGCAATTTTATTGAGATAAATTCACAAACCGTACAGCCATCCAAAGAGTACAATCAGTTGTTCACAGTATCATCATATAGTTGTGTATTCATTACCACAATCAATCTTTGAACATTTTCATTTCTCCGAAAAATAAAATTAAATTAAAAATTTAAAATAAAAAAGAACATCCAAAACATCCCATTCCCCTCATTCCAGTTTGCTAATGCTGCAGGGATGCAAAACACCAGAAATGGACTGGCTTTTATAAAAGGGGGTTTATTTGGTTACACAGTTACAGTCTTAAGGCCATAAAATGTCCAAGGTAATGCATCAACAATCAGGTACCTTCACTGGACGATGGCCAATGGCGTCCAGAAAACCTCTGTTAGCTGGGAAAGTACGTGGCTGGCGTCTGCTCTGGAGTTCTGGTTTCAAAATGGCTTTCTCCCAGAACGTTCCTCTCTAGGCTGTAGCTTCTCTTCAAAATGTCACTCTCAGATGCTCTTGAGGCGTTTGTCCTCTGTTAGCTTCTCTGGAGCAAAGTCTGCTTTCAAAGGCCATCTCCAAAATGTCTCTGTAAGTTGCAGCTCCTCTCTCAGTTCATGTGCATTCTTCAAAGTGTCTCTCTTGGCTGTAATAAGCCTGCTCCTTCTGCATGAGCTTATATAGTACTCTAGAAAACTAACCAAGGCCCATGATGAATGGGCAGGGCTACACCTCCATGGAAATTATCTAATCAGAGTTATCACCTACAGTTGGGTGGGTTGCACCTCCACGGAAACACTCAAAGAATTACAATCTAATCAACACTAATATGTCTGCCCACACAAGACTGCATCAAAGATAATGGCGTTTTGGGGGACATAATACATTCAAACTGGCACACCCCTTCTCCCCCGATGTTCATTTACTTTTTTTAATACAGTTTTATTGAAATATACTCACACACCCTACAGTCATCCATAGTGTACAATTATTCACAGCACCATCATACAGTTGTGTGTTCATCACCAGAATCAATTTCTGAACCTTTTCCTTATTGCAAAATGAAAATAAAAGCAAAAAACAACACCCAAAACTTACGATTCCCTCCATCACACCCTATTCTTCAACTAGTTTTTGTCCCCATTTTTGCACTCATCTGTCCATACACTAAACAGACTGCAAGCCACAAGGTTCTCACAATCACACATACTGTGCAAGGCACATAGTTATACAATTGTCTTCAAGATTCAAGGTTACGGGGAGAACCTAAGATGGCGGCTAAGTGAGACAGGGCAAAAAACACCTCCGTGAAAAATACTAGATAAAAGCCAGAAAGTGACCCAGAACAACAGTTCTAGTGATGCACCAGCCGGACAAGACCTGCTAAATCCACAGGGACCATGCATTTGGTGAAACCGGGAGTCTGCATTCTGAAATAAGCTGGGAATGCCCCTGCACGGCCCAGGGCTTAACTGGAGGGCTGGCGCGCACTTGTGACGTGGCACAGCCTTCCCTCGGCAGACGTCCTAGAAGAGCACAGCTGGGAAGGGGGACCTGCTCAGAAATCCCACGGACCCTACGCCAATACCAAGGACTTGTGCGTCAGTGGCAGAGACAATCTGTGACAAGACTAAAATGAAGGCTTAGACTCTTGCAACAGCTTTAAATCTCCGGCCGGGAACACCTGGGAGGTTTGATTATTAAAGCTGCCCTGCCTCCCTAACCACCCAGACACATGCCCCACATTCAGGGCAGACAGCACCACCAACACACCCAAACTTAGTGCACCAATTGAACCCCACAAGAATCAGATCCCCACACACCACAAAGACAAAGTTGGGAAGAACTGACCTGAGGGGAATAGGGGACTCAAGGATGCCATCTACTGGCTAGTTAAAGTGTATGCCACCAAGCTGTAGATCTGACAAATTAGAGATTGATACTTTTTATATCCAGAAAGAATCGTATCAAGTAAAGCAAATGCCAAGAGGCCAAAAGCAACAGAAAATCTTCAAGCATATGATAAAACCAGATGATATGGAGAATTCAAAACCAAACACCCAAATCAAAAGATCAGAAGAGACACAGTACTTGGTGCTATTAATCAAAGAACTAAAGTCAAACAATGAGAGCATGGCACAAGACATAAAGGACATGAAGAAGAGCATGGCACAGGATATAAAGGACATAAAGAAGACCCTAGAAGACCATAAAGAAGATATTACAAGAGTAAATAAAAAAAATAGAAGATCTTATGGAAATAAACGAAACTGTTGACCAAATTAAAAAGACTCTGGATACTCATAATACAAGATTAGAGGAATCTGAACAACAACAGCGTCTTCGAAGACCACAGAATGAAAAATGAAAGAACAAAAGACAGCATGGGGAAAAAATTTGAAAAAATTGAAATGGATCTCAGGGATATGATAGATAAAATAAAACGTCCAAATTTAAGACTCATTGGTGCCCCAGAATGGGAAGAGAAGGGTAAAGATCTAGAAAGAGTATTCAAAGAAATTGTTGGGGAAAAATTCCCAAATCTTCTACACAATATAAATATACAAAGCATAAATGCCCAGCGAACTCCAAATAGAATAAATCCAAAGAAACCCACTGCAAGACATATTCTGATCAGACTGTCAAATACTGAAGAGAACGAGCAAGTTCTGAAAGCAGCAAGAGAAAAGCAATTTACCACATACAAAGGAAACAACGTAAGACTAAGTAGTGACAACTCAGTGGCCACCACGGAGGCGAGAAGGCAGTGGCATGACATACTTAAAATTCTGAGAGAGAAAAATTTCCAACCAAAAATACATTATCCAGCAAAACTCTCCTTCAAATTTGATGGACAGCTTTAATTTTTCACAGACAACAAATGCTGAGAGATTTGGCTAATTAAAGACCTGCTCTACTTCAGATACTAAAGGAGCCCTACTGACAGAGAAACAAAGAAAGGAGAGAGAAATATAGAGAAATTTAATAGACATATATAGAACATTACATCCCAAATCACCAGGACACACATTCTTCTTTAGTGATCATGGATCTTTCTCCAGAATAGACCATAAGCTGGGACATACAACAAGCCTCAATAAATTTTTAAAAAAATTGAATTTATTCAAAGCACATTCTCTGACTATAATGGAATAAAACAGAAGTCAATAACCATCAGCGACTTAGAAAATTCACAAACAACTGGAGGGTAAAAATGAGGGGGGAGATGAAAACATTCCTGGATAATCCAAAGCTGAGGGACTTCAGTAGATCAGTCCTATAAAAAATGCTAAAGGAAATTGAGCAGGCTGAAAGGAAGGGACACTAAACAACTGACTGAAACCACATGAAGAAATAAACATTTCCAGTAAAGATCACATGGGAAATATAAATACCAATACTACTGTATTTTTGATTTGTAACTCCACTATTTACTTCCTACAGGATCTAAAATACATAAACTGTAATGATAAATCAGTGGTTTTAGACTTAATGTAAAATATGTAATTTTTGACAAGAACTACATAAAGGTGGGGGAATGGAGGAGTACAGGAACATAGTTTATGGGTCCTATTGAAGTTAAGTTGGTATCAAAGAAAAACAAGATTGTTATAGATTTAAGAGGTTAAATTTAAGCCCCACGGTAAACACAAAGAAAGTATCAGTGAATATGACCACAGAGATGAAAAGTAGAGTATGGGTCATGAGAAGTGGGGGAGGGGCAATGGGGAGTTAAGAAATGAGTGGAGGGTTTGTTTGGAGTGAAGGGAAATTTCTAGTAATGGATGGTGGGAAAGTGATGGCATTGCAACATTCTGAATGTAATTAATCCCACTAATGGAATGCTAGGAAGGTGTTGAAATGGGAAGATTTAGGCTGTATATGTTTCCACAACTGAAAAAAGAAAAAAAAAAAGTCTAAATAGATAATGACAATTAAATGCCAAGGATGATCCTGGATGGGATCTGAGGATGGAGGAGAGGAGGCTCAAAGGGACACAGTTGGGACAAAAGAAAGAAAAAGGAAATACAGAATGTAAGCTTTGTTATCAATGTTGAATTTCTTGAACTTCTTAGCTGCACTTAATGGGACTGCATAAAAGAATGTTCTTGTACATGGGCAATTATATGTGAATTATAGTTTGTTCAAGGATGTGTGCAGCTTGCTCTCATATGTTCAGAAGACAGAGCAACAGATGATGGATGATAGGGAGGGAGGGAAAGAAAGAAAGGGTGGTGTGACAGGATGTTAAAGCTGGTGGATCGTGGTATCAGGGAGGGGAGGGGCATGCTGGAGTTCTGTGTATGGGGTTTGTATTGTTTTTGCACTGTTCCTGTAAGTTTGAATTTATTTCAAAATAAAGTTAAAAAAAAAAAGTATCAAGGTCATGGGGTTGCAGTTCAACAGCTTCAGGTGTTTCCCTCTAGCCATTGCAACACAACGAAAACTAAAAAGTGTTATCTATATAGCACATGAGAATACTCTGAGTGACCTCTTGACTCCGTTTGAAACCTCTCAGCCACTGGAACCTTAGTTTGTTTCATCTCTCTTCCCCATTTTGGTCAAGAAGATCTCAATCCCACAGTGCTGGGTCCAGGCTCATCCCCAGGAGTCATTTCCCATGTTGCCAGGGGGATTCACATCCCTGGGAGTCATGCCCAACCTAGGCGGGGAGGGTAGTGAGCTCACTTGCTGAATGGGCTTAGAGAAGGAGGGGGGGCCACATCTGAGCAACAAAGAGGCTTTCTGGGGGAGACTCTTAGGCACAATTTTAAGTACGCTTAATCTCTCCTTTGCAGCAACAAGCCTCAAAAGGGAAAGTCCCCAGATCCAGGGCTCAGCCCACCAAATTGGCATCCTTAATGTTTCCAAGAAAATCAGGAATAACCCAGGTGGGGAAGTCCAATATTTCCACATTTTCTCCCCAGTTTCTCGGGGGATGCTTTGGCCCATTTTTAAGTTGGGTTGTCTTCTTCTTGTTGGGTTGTAGGAATTCTCTATACATTCTCAATATTAAGTCATTATCAGATTTATGATTTCCAATATTTTCTCCCATTTTGTACATTGTCTTTTCACTTTCTTGATAATGTCCTTTGATGCACAAGGGTTTTAAATTTTAAGTCTGATTTTTTTTTTTTTTTGGCTAATGCTTTTGGTGTTGCATCTAAGAATCCATTGCATCATACCAAGTCTTAATGTCTTTTCCCAAGTTTGCTTCTAAGAGTTTAATGGTTTAAGCTCCTATATTTAGATCATTAATTCATTTAGAGTTAATTTTTGTGAATGGTGTGAGGTGGGGATTCAATTTCATTATTTTGTAAGTTTATTGTTTTTAATGCTTCGTATCCCCGTTACAGTTTAATGATTCTCAAACCATGGTCCTCATGTTACAAGCAGCATTTTCGGCTGCAACTCAGCCCCCGTGAAGCTATCTGATGCAGCACATCATGATGCTATACCAGGCGGGGGTCACATGGCTCTTGTGGGTACAGTGCCCTTGAATCACCAGGGCCAAAGAACTAGAATGCAATTTTCAAAGACCCTTAATTTGGCCCTTTGGGCTCATAACTTCAACCAGTCAATCAACTCAATATGGTCTAACTTGAAAAATTTACTGAAAACAAATGCCAAAGTTAAGGATTATGTAAAATGGAAAAGTAAGAGTCTGGCACTGGAATGTCAATCAGATTTTACCTCATAGTATTTACAGTCAGATAAATCCTTGAAATACTACCCCACAAACAAAAAATTCTTACTTGCAACCTGGTGCATTTCCTCCATACACGCTCTCATGACTGATCGGTAGTTTTTACTCACTCGAACCAATCTACAAAAAATGAAATGACATACAAGATGAGCCTAGAACATTTTGTGGTTCCAGAAAGTAAGGAAAGTAAGGAAGTGTTCAAAAAAGATAGGAGTCTGCCAAAAGAATACAGGAGTCAATCTGAAGAAGGTCCTAATGGCCAAATCCAGAAATAATTTGAACAAAATAAATAAATCGTACAATCTGAGAATAAAATAAACATCCATGAGTTCACATTGATATGTAGAAGGTTACAGAGAAACAAAACCATCAGCGGCAAATAGCACAGTAATTATTGCTGTGGACAAGATCTACTGATGAACACTAAAATTAATGGGTAAAAATTTAAGGAGCAATTGAATTTGCATAGCCTCAAAGTATCCCTCAAGATACTCAATAACCACATAGGGAAAGATATGGTATACAGTAGAAACCACCTAAACCACATGATGAAGGTCAACAACACAAGTGATAAAATTCTGACATCGTGAACCCTATAATATGATGCACTGAGACATAATCACTTCCATGGAAGTCTTGCCAAAAATGAATAACCATAATCCAATCATAAGAAAACATCAGAAAAACCCAAACTGAGGAACAATCTAGAAAATAATTGATCAGTATTCTTCAAAAGGGTCAAGGTCATGAAAGACAAGCAATAACTGCAAGAAACTATGCAGAACAAACCTAAATGCAAACTCATTTAATTACAGAAGAGAAAAAAGGATAACAGTGGAAAAATTGGTGAAATTCAAATAAGATCTTTAGTTAATAATACTGCAACAATATTAATTTCCTGGTTTTAATAATAATTGTAATATGGTTACGTCAGATATTAACATTAGGGAAGGCTGAGTGAAAGATATACGGAAATTCTCTGTACTATTTTTGTAACTTTTCTGTAGGTCTAAAATTGGTTCAGAAAAGTTTTTAAAAACTGGAAATGACAAAACAAAACAAACATCCATAAGAAAGCAACTGGCTATTAGTTACCAAGATGCAGATTTTTAGCAAGAAAAGTATTTACCCCAAACAAGAGACCCAAAGGCCACCTATCACTTCCATTTAAAAAAAAAAATCATGGTTACTTTCTGCAGATGGCTTCCACTATGGCTGGCAAGACTTTAAGCAGTTTGTACACACTGTCTCACCTAATCCTCATGACCCTGCCCAATGTATTGATGTGGTTACCCCATTTTATAGTCAAGGGTACAGGCCCAGAAACAAGCTCACCAGGACAAAAAAATTCAAAATGATATGCTGTGCCAATGTACAGAAAGAAGTCAAGCTACCACCCACAATTAGGAAGATACTCACATATTACTCAAAACATTTTAGAGCACCTACTACACAGATGCACTGGAAAGGGAGAAATACAGTCCACAGATTAAGACAAGTCCCCATCTTCAGGGTATTTATAGTACTTTTGACTTGATTTTTTCCTATAAGTGGTAAATGATTTCTCTAAGTCACCAACATTCTGTACCAAAACATCTTGAAACCCATGATCAAACACACACAGAAGCTAACCAGGGTTATCATCCAGGATCATTCCTCTGTAAAAAGCTCATCAAGGAACTAAAATACCAGCACTGACCATGCCCTAACCATGTAACAGACACTGATAAAAATTTAACACAGAGGTTCTCAAATTCCAGTGTGCTTAAGAATCACTTGGAGATTTTTAGGTCCTACCACCAGAGATTTTATTTTGATGTTCTAAGGTAGGGCTCAGAAATCTGCAGTTACAAGTACTACTCTGATGTTAACGAAGTTAACGCATGAACTACACTTTGAATCACCCTAGTCTATAAATATAAATAGAACACTAGTTTTCTGATCTCTTGCCAAAGAAGGTCTCAAAAATTATTATTTGAAGATAATTGAGAATAGAAACAAAGAAAGCTTATCAAGCTATGCAGTCCATCAACAGCCATTTGCATTGTCCCTATAAGCCATATTCATCCCTGGCCACTTACACTAGCCAGTACTGAGGCCACAAATTAAAACCTGAGTCCCTTTCTCCAAGCAATCCACCCATAATGCAAAAGGACAAGGACACATTTCATGTGGTCTTTCGCAATTTAGTTGTGAACTCTAGTACCTACCAGCAGCCTACTTACTGAGCTTTTCTGGATTTTCCAGTCAATTCTTCTTCAATTCTCTGGAGGCCCACAAAGATTCCATGGGATTCATTGAACAGTTTTCTCAAGATTTGAGAGTAAACATCTATATCCTTCCGGATGATATAAATATAGGGGCAGCTTGGCACTGTCACTGATTTTTCTAAAATAAAACAAAACAGGAAAGAAATTTAAAATCTATCATCAGAACTCCCCAAAAAAGAACCCACTCCAAAATTTTAATTAAGTATCTAATTACAAAAGCTTTAGTTTCTTTGTTACTGATTTAAAAAAAAAAGTGATATGGATTATCATTTGTCAATTATCCACAAATGAATTTTCAAACACCAATGTTTAATTTCAGACTTTCTTCTTCAACTCACTAGAACATTTTGGGACTACTTGCCACCTCCATCAACTGAAAGATAATGGAAAATACATATACTCACTTAATATTAGCCTATGTAAACTCAATTAGTAAGATAAACTTACGAAGTTTTATATAATCTCAAAGTCAAGTGAAAGTTACTTTTATATTACTTTGTATTACAATTACCCCTAAAAAAGGAATCAAGAATTGACATTTTTCCAGAGCAATGAAAAGACTCCATAATAATAAGTTATAAATTGCCAACTTGTGGAAATTTCCAACATGATGGATTCTGTAACAGGTTATGTTCAATGACTTGTCTTAAATATGATTTCAATAAATATAAAGAAAAAAATAAAGATGACCTCATGTTTCCAACAATCTATGACAGACTAGAAATGTTGATTTGCTTTCTCTCTACAAAGAGTCTCTCTTGAACAACCATTCCCTGGGTAGATTCTATGGCTCTGTCAAGTTTGGGATCTTTGATACCTATATATCCTATAAGGATTTAGCACCAGAAGGGACAATTCTTAAGTATAAAATCAAGAAAATCAACATTTCTCAAATACTATATAAACTGCACACCATATAATCTGCCAAAATTATAAAGCTTTCACTAACTCAATCTGCTCCTTAAAGGAAAACTTCCATGTTTGAATAACGAACCTATCAAGGATTTGCAAGATCTCTTTGATATTTCCCAAGACTTCTGTCTTGAAATGGAGAAAGGAAAATCAAATTTCAAGATTTTAGTTCTGTCTTGCTACTAAAGGAACTCTGTATAAAAAAAAAAGGATCCATGTCTGTGCTGGTTTGAATGTATTATGTCCCCCAGAAAAAGCCATATTCTTTGATGCAATCTTGTGGGGCAGACATATTAGTGGGGATTAAGTTGATATGTTTGGATTAGGTTGTTTCCATGGAGATGTGCCCCACCCAACTGTGGGTGATGACTCTGATTGGATAATTTCCATGGAGATATTGACCTGCCCATTGGGTGGGTCTGAATTAAATTACTGGTGCACTATATAAAATCAGACAGAAGGAGCGAGCTTGATATAGCCAAGAGAGACACTTTGAAGAAAGCACAGGAGCTGCAGATGAGAGATGGTTTGAAAGCAGACTCTTACTCCAGAGAAGCTAAGAGAGGACAAACGCCCCAAAAGCAACTAAGAGTGACATTTTTGAGGAACTGCAGCCTAGAGAAATGTCCTGGGAGAAAGCCATTTTGAAACCAGAACTCTGGAGCAGACGCCAGCCACAGGCCTTCCCAGCTAACCGAGGTTTTCCGGACACCATTGGCCATCCTCCAGTGAAAGTACCTGATTGCTGATGTGTTACCTTGGACACCTTATGGCCTTAAGACTGTAATTGTGTAATCAAATAAACCCCTTTTATGAAAGCCAGTCCATCGCTGGTGTTTTGCATTCCGACAGCATTAGCAAACTAGAGCAATGTCCAAAAGTTGATGGCGCTTAGGCGAACAAAAGGCAAGGACAAGCCATATCATTCTCCAGCTCCATCTCTGCCTCTGCTGCTCCAGATCAACTCAGCCTACAAAACTATCACTCAATGCAGTCCACATTGCAAACACAGCAGTGCCCATGGAATCTAGAAAGCATCACAATAAGGGAGGTACTGTGCTGTGGAGGAAAGTTAGTCACTATGGACAAGAAGAAAGGGGAAGAAAATAAACTTAAAATGCTTAAATATGAAGAAAACCTTTCTTTAACACCAGGAGGAATACCAGTAATTTTTTTTCCCTGGACTCAACATCTTCCAGGCCTCATAAATAAATGAAAATCTAAAACAGCTAAGGTTTCAAAAACGGAAATGGTACAAAATAAGTTCATTTGTTTCATGGCTCAGCTAGTCAAATCTGAGAGAAGAAAAAAGAACCAAATCTGCCAAAATAGATAATCTGGAAGAAAAAAAAAAAAAAAACACTACCTTGGTTGTTGAAAGAGGTTTCACACACCAGCATCTCCCCGGGTCCCCAGTCAAAACACAATTGCTTCTTAGAATTCACTCCTGGAATCAACTAGTAAGAAATAAGACATAGAAGCTGTTATTCTTTACAGAGGTAAGATACTTGAAGGCTTTTTTTTTTTTTAATTCAGTTTTTTTAAGATATAGTCACATACCATACAATCATCCACAGTGTATAATCATCTGTTCACAGTACCACCATATAGTTGTGCATTCAACACCCCAATCAATTTTTGAACATTTTCCTTACTCCACAAAGAATGAAAATAAGAACAAAAATAAAAGTAAAAAAGAACACCCAAAGCATTCCATCCCCTCCATCCCACCCTACTTTTCATTTAGATTTTGTCCCCATTTTTCTGTCCATTTACTGGATAAAGGGAGTGTGAAGGTTTGCTTTTCAACTGATTTCCAAATATAATCCTGGAAATCACTGGTAATGAAAGCAATGAAGTAGTAATCTATGTATAGAGCTATATGTTTTTGAGATCAGCCCAGTCTGTTAGACTACTAGCAGTTCCCGAATAAGCAATGGAGCTTTTTTGGGCTCCTCAGCCCAGCTGGCCATCCTCAAGGGTTGATGAAAAAGAAAGCTACACCCTAATCAATTATATTGTAATTAGAGATCTGTAATCCAAATCTGGTTTGTTATACACTGAAAAAAAGACAGAGATATCTGATTCCAAGGATTCTGTGCCATCTCTACATTGAATGACTCTAAGCTTTTCTTTCCAACTGCAACCAATCCCTTTGAACATAAATTTCATTCATTCGACTGCCTAATCCACACCTCCTCCACAGGTTAACCTAACAGGCATCTCAAACTTTTTAAAAGGGGCAAAAAGAACTCTTCATGCCCATCCTCATGAATATCCTCCCATGAGGACAAAGCCTTCCTCAACAGGAGTAATCCTTGATTTTCTCTTTTCCTCACCATCTACAGCCAATCTATCAGTACATCGTGTTCTACTCTGAAATAAGCCTGAATCAACTACTTTTCACTTCTACCAACCGAATCCAAACCACCATCAGCTCTCATCTGGACCACTGCAACAGTGTTTATCATGCCTGAAATGAGTCTCTTTTGTGGTTACATGGTGACTACCTGCCCATAAACAGATGAAAGCATGCAGGGCCGAGGGACTCTAAGTGTTCTCATTCACTGCCTTCAAGAGACCCTGGCTCACAGCTGTCACTCCATAAATATTTTTTGGCAAACAATGAATTTAGCTGGCAAACAGTCTGGTGTCAGTGCAAGTACATTGAGTTCTTTGGAACTATGAATGAAGTCATTTAAGAACTAAGCACAGCTTACTGAATCTTTTTCTGTGCTTGGCTCTAGGCATATGACAATGTGTAAGACACTCTTTGCCCTCCAAAAGCTAACAGTCTATTGAGGAAGACCAATAAAATACACAGGCAGTCAGAAAAGTGGGTAAGTGCTAAGCCAGAGGCACATACTGAGACACAGTAGGAGCTGGCCAGGCAAAGGGGAAGGAAGCATTGTACATCAGCAGCAGCTTAAGCAAAGGTCTAGAGTTGAAAAGCTGCAGGAGGTAAGAATGGCAGGAGCAAGGAATACAAGAAATACATGATCAGATACATATTTTAAAAGATCACTCTGAGACAGCATGACTTTAAATATAGAAAACCCTATGAAATCCACTTTTAAAAAAAGTCACAGGACACAAGGTTAGTATATAAAAATTCAATTATATTTCTAAATTCTAGTAATGCGTAACTGGAAAGTGAAATTTAAAAACAATACCATTGACAACAGCATCAAAACTCATCAAATACCTAGAAAGAAATCTAGCAAAAGACCTTTACACTGATAACTAGAAATATACTGCTCAGAAAAATTAAAAAGACCTGAATAAACAGAGATACTCCATATCACAGATCAGAGAACTCCAGTGTTAAGATGCCCTTGTTCCCCAAATTTATCCACCGACTGAATGCAATCCCAGATAAACAATGCAGCAGGCTTTTTTTGCAGATTTTAACCAGCTGACTCAAAATTTATATGGAAATGCAAAGACCTAGAAGAGCTAAAGAAATTTTGAAAAAGGACAAAGTTAGAGAACTCTGTTCTTTTTTCAAGATTTATTATAAAGCTACAATAATCAAGGTAGAGTGTAGTATTGATGAAAGATAGACATAGAAATCAATGAAATACAATAGAAAGTCCAGAAACAAACCCGCATACATAAGGTTGATTGCTTTTTAACAAAGGTGCCAAGGTGATTTTATGGGGAAAGAATATACTGTCAACAAACACTGCTAGAACAATTGGATGTCCATTGCAAAAAAAATGACAGAATCCATAAACATATAGACGAAAGCATAGGAGAAAGCAAAGGAGAAAACCTTTTTGACTTTGAATTAGACAAAGATTTCCTAGGACACAAAAAGCACAAACCATAGAAAGCATAAGAGAAAAAGATTTATAGATTGAACTTGATCAAAATTAAAATCTTTCCCTCTTCAAAAGATACTGGAAAACAAAAAGACAAGCCACGGACTGGGAGAAAATATCTGTAAAACACCTAATTGATAAAGGCCTTGTATCCAGAACATATAAAGAACTCTTACAACTCAAAGAATAAAACAATCACTCAATAAAATGGGAAAAGGATTTGAACAGTTCACCAAAGAAAATATACAAATCACATATAAGCATGTGAAAAGATGCTCAATATCATGTCATTAGAGAAATACGAATTAAAATGAGGAGATACCACAACACACCCACTAGAATGGCTAAAATGAATAAGACTGATCATACCAAGCATTGACAAGGGTATGGAGTAACTGCAATTCTCCCAATTTGCTAGTACAGGTGAAAATGGTATAGAAGAACTGAGTTTCTTATAGCAAAATATGCATCTGCCCTAACACCTAGCAATTCCACTTCTAAGAATCTAACCAGGAGAAAGGAAAGCATATGTGCAAATGAACAAAAACTACCAGCTTGTACAGGAATGCTCATAGCAGTTTTATCCACAATAGCCAAAAACTAGAAACCCAGGTGTCTATCAACATGAAGATGGCTGTTTCAAACTGTGGTACATTCATAAACCCCAGCAAAAAAAAAAGGAAGCTACTAATTCATGCAACAACACAGATTAAAACATTTTGAGTTCTTGAAAAACACACAAAAAATTAAATATTGTATTGAAGTTCAAGAGCAGGCAAAATTAATTTATGGTGCTTGAACTCAGAAAATGGGGGATGGTGGGTGGGGACTGAAAAGGGGCATGAGTAAATTTCGTTGGTGTCTGCACTTCTATGGGTCCTTGAACTACATGTAATTATATGCATGAGGCATTTGGCCGGGGGTGGGGGTGGGGGAGGGATGGGAGGGGTTGACTATAACTTAAGGGTCCATGATAAAAATTAAAAAAAAAAGAAAAAAGAAAAAAAGGATAAGACCAAAGGTCTAGATGAACTACCCACCCAAGACTCTACTACTCTCTACTTCGAATCTATGCTGAAACATCCTTTAATCTGCTAGTTACTAAATTGCCTTCCTGTGCCTTGACAAGAGGCAGCTGCCTGAACAGCAGACAACTACTAGGAGGGGTAAATTAATAAAATGCTATTCAGGTATTCAAGATTATTTATCAGTCTCTTGAGAGTCTGATTAGAGTAAACCCAAAGCACAGATTAACTGTCAAACACAGAGAAGACTTATTTGAATTTGGAGAGTCCAGGCTCAGAGTCTGGACTGTGGGGTTCCACCACGATGGTGCCAGGCTGTGAGGCTCTGCCGTCGAGGCCAACCAGCTTCCTACCTGGTCTCCCCAACACCAATGCAGACTGAGTTATCACAAGTCAATTATTATCACTTAAGGGGAAGAAGGTGGTCTAGCTGAAAATCTACGTCCCTTTTGAAGACGCCTATCCCAATATCAGAAAAGCGGTTCTCCAAGGTTGGAAAGGGCACTGGGAAGGTTCCCTTACTCAAAGATTCTGACATAAGTGGAGTATGAGAAGAAAAGATGGCATATAGTTTGAAAAAGTCATTTCATACATACACCACTAACAAACATTGACATGGTACTTGATGTATATTCAATAATTAAACTTTACAGCAGTAAACTTCATAAAAGTAATGACCCATATTAGCTCCTATTTAAGATCTCTTATTCTGTCTGGTTTAGCTTTGAAATGATCCTCATTTTCAATGTTTGGCTTGTCATAGACTGCTTTGCAATCTGGTGGTTTTAGCTTCTGAAAACTGTTGTCATTTCAACTTTCCAAAAAGCAAAAAAAAACACAAAAAACCACAGTCAGTTAAATACAGCTTGCCAGGAGCTAAAAGGTGCAGAACTCTGAAAGCCTATAATGGGGCAGGAGATATTTCATCTAGTCCAGGAGATCAGGGAAGGCTTTTCTGAGAATGAAGCTATTGGAGCTTGGATTTGAAAAGTGAGAAAGAGGTAAACCAAAGGGGGGAAAAAGAGTATTCCCTCAGAGGAAACAGTAGCCATGTAGTATCTAAAATCTATGGATCTCTTTACAAACATTACAAAATCATCCCCAGTTGACATATTATCTTGATAGTTCAAAAAGAATTGAACAAACAGTGCAAACAGAGCAATAAAATTAGTAACAGTCTCCCAAGAGAATAACTTTCATAAACCACGAGCCAGCACTGTACTTTCGACTGGAAGAAAAAACCCTCAATCCCTCTGCTTGGTCCAAGCCTGCTTTCCAAGAGGAAAGGCAAGGGGAAATGGGAAAGTCCGGAAGGCAAGGAAGGAGCGGGAAAGAGTGGGACCTCCGGGAACAGGGCTTCTGAGGGATCAATGGAGCAAAAAATCCAGCGACCACTGCAACCCGAACACGGGCACCTAGTTAATGTCGAGATTTCCGGACCGCGGCAATTGAGCCGACATAAAAGGACCGGCGCCTCGCGGGCGACAGGTAGGTAGACAAGCCTGTACCGACTAAGCAGACACAGCCCTCGGACCATGAGGGCAGGCAAGCCTATTCCGGGTGCCCTTACAGTCACTGTCGGCTCGCCATCGAACTCCTCCATATCGCCACGACCCAGCCGCCTGGAACTCGCAGGGGCGCAAACGCTCCAAGGCTCCCGCGCGGCCTCCCGCTCGCAGCCAGGCTGCCTGAGAGGACCCCGCCAGAGCGCCTCGTGCACTGCCTGTCAAGCCCAACTCCTACAAACACGGCAGAGACCTCTCTTCTCAGTCACAACCCGTCTCCTGCGGCCCTCTATACATATCTCTCCTTCCTGGCCTTGACAGCACGACAGGGAAAACAGCCAAGGGCAGTCTGTCCTCAAGGTAATTCTCCCGCCCGATCAGGCTCCGCTGCAAACAGCCCCACGGGAGTGGCGCGAGAGTCGCCGGGGGAGGCGGCGCGGGTGCGCGTGCGTGAAGTGGGTCGGCTGCTGGGGCTGGGGGCCGGGCTAGGGCCCGGTAGAGGCCGTGGTTACACCGTCGCTTGCTCTCCTCCCGCTTTCCTGGCGGTGTCCAGGGCAAGGGACCCCCGTCGGTGCAAACGGCTTGTGTTCGAAGACAGTGGCCGCCGCTGCCACCCCAAAACACACAGGAGGCGCGCGAATGAAACTGATGCCGCTGAAATAACTGTGAAATCGAAACAGCTGGGCTGGTTTAATTAAGCACAAATACTGGTTTTCTCTCTCCAAGGAAAAGCCAGGACAAAACAATTGCAATCAGGGAATCCGTGGCTTTGTTATGGAAAACTCAAAATAACTTCAAGGTGTGAAATTGTTTATTTTTAATGCCATATAACAGTTATCCAATAAGAGAATAGTACTTTTTCTAAATTTGTAATATAAGCAACTTTTTGAACGAACTGAAATATTTGAAATTTAAAAGTCTTAAGAGTGCCTGAAAATATAACACCTTCCTTTAAAGAAATGGCTCTGAAATCCAGACAAATTTATTAATGCTTTACCTGGGAAACGCGTCTTTCCCTGAGGTTATTCCAAATGACCTGTTTGAATTAGTGGAAATAAGATGACTTGAAGAGCTAGGAAAATCCTCCCACCACAATGAAAGGTTGAGGTTTTTTGAAGTACAAGTTGTTAACTAAGAGAAGGAAAATCTGTGACTATCATGATGTCAACCATAGCCGTTATCACTGAAGTCAGACATCTGTAGGATGAAATTTAACATAGCTTTGCGCAAAACTCTGCAACAGTTCTACCATATGGATCTTGCTGCATTTTACAAACGGTTCACAGTTTCATTAAACTGAATGTCTGTAACTGTGTAACCTATCAAATGCTGGTGGTTTTCTGCCCAGTGCACACAAATGACCAGTTCCTGAGATATCCGGGTTTCAGGGAAGGAAGAGTTTATTGCCAAGTGCGAAGCAAGGGGAACAGATGGCCTATGGGCCTAAAATCTGTCTCTCCAAACTGCAGTAACTCGAAGTTTTATAATATCAAAAGATGGGCAGGTTTTAGGATAATGAGTATAAGGGCTCACAATGACGAAGTTAGAACATTATCAAGCATGCACATGTTGATTACATGCCTAGTCACAGAATATATATAAGAAAATGGCAGCCTTAACATGATTTTTTTTTTTTTTTTTTTTTTTTTTTTTAGTATTATAAGGAGGTATAGGTCACTTATAGATTAAAGCTTAAGCTTTAATTGGCCCACATGTCAACTGGGCCAATTTTGGTTAGATCTAGCTTTATCTAGTAAGATAGCTTCAGAATTGGGGTGGATTCTGGGCTGACTCAAGTTCCTTTGTAAGTAAACATTAAGAGGCTGTCTAATGATCACAAGGCTTCAAAGTTGTAAAACAGGATAAAGGGTACAAGAGGGGCCAGTCACAAGTTATCACAAGGCTTTTATAATCATAAAGTAAAGATACACTCATTATCAAAAATCAAGGTATCTGGGTTACAGTTCAGTGAGCCTCAGTAGATTCAGATACTTACTTTTGGCTCTTCTACAATTTATATATATTTCCATATTAAAATAAATAAAAAGAGACTAAAGAGATAATGACAGTTAAATGCAATACATGATCCTGGAGTGGATCTAATAATGGAGGAGAAAAGGCCCAAAAGGACAGTATTGGGACATGTGAAAAAATTGGAATATAGACTGTAAGCTTTATAGCAATGTTAAATTTCTTGAACTTGATAACTGTACTTAAGGTGGTCTTAGGAAATGTGCATGAAAATGTTCAAGGAGCATGATATGTACAACCTACACTCAATGTTTAGAAAATAGATAGGTGGATAGATAGGTGATACGGCAAATGTGGCAAAATGTCAAATGTTGATGGATCTGGGTGTCTGGGTGGGGGGTATCTTAAGAGTTCTCTACATGGGTTTTTTGCCTTATTTTTGCAACTGTTGGTATAAATTTGAAATTGTTTCAAAATAATTTTTTTAAAAAAAGAGTGATCTAGTGCTATGGTTTTTTTCTTAGCATTTTTATTGTGATAAAAAAATTTGCCTTTTTAACCATTTTTAAGTGTACAATTCAGGGGCATTAATTACATTTACAATGTTGTGCAACCATCACCATGATCCATCACCAAAACTTTTTCATTATGCCAATTAGAAACTCTGTACCCATTAAGCAATAACTCACCATCCGCCTTAACTTCTAACCTACTTTTGGTGTCTGTGAATTTTATTCTAGATATTTTGTATAATTGGAATCATAACAATATTTGTCCTTTAGTGTCTTGTTTATTTTACTTAGCTAAATGTTTTCAAGGTTCATCCATGTTGTAGCATGTATCAGAAGTTCATTCCTTTTATGTCTGAATAATATTCCATTGTATGAATATACTACATTTTGTTTTATCTATTCATCTATTAATAGTATTATGGTTTCTTAATTGATATTTTAAGGCTGTCATCTGAAGATAAGAAAAATACTGAAATTGTCTGACCAAGACCTAGCTAATATTGGGAATAAATGTTCGAAATATTCCTTAGTCAAAATAATGGTATTTACCAGATACTTTAAACAATCATTTGAATACTCAATGTTTTTAGAGACAATTACAGCTAATAGAGCTATTATTCTATATATTGACTATATATACTATTCTATATATTGACCTTTTTCTTCCCTCTGTTGGGACTTCCTAGAATGGGATTTCAATGAAGTAGTTTATATATCCTCCTCTTTACAATTAAACCTAAAGGAATGCTTTTGGGAAAACAAATTGAATTAATTAGCAAACAAATTCTTTTTCTCTTCCCTCTCTTCCAACGCTTCTTTCCCCTTCCCTCCACTTCCCCTTCTCTTTATCTGCTACTTCCTCTTCCTCTCCCTGATTTAACCCTGGAGTTGCTGTATGTAACTCTGGAGAGTCTTCAGACTCCAACTTGAGATATTCCAGAACCCTAGGGAGTCAAAAGAGTAAAATACTTCTGGAATCAAATAAAAATACCTTCTAAAACAAATCATACCTATTGCACAAAATGTCAAACCAGAAACATACTTTTAAGTCACTCCAAAGTCAAATTTAGAATCAATCCTGGATCAGACCAGAGGAACCATGCTAAAGATGTGGCTGATGTGAAAGTGCTAAGTGGATAGCTAATTTTATGCATTTTAATACATCCTCCTAAAACCAATGTTCCTTAGCCTGCAGAGAAATAAATACATAATCATTTCAAGAGGCATAATTATTTTGGAAAACAATTAGAAGTCTATTATCAAAAGCCATACAAATATTTATACACTTTGACCCAGAAAGTCCTCTCATGAAAATACATCTCCAATAATTTCAAAAGGTCAAAAGGTACTTTGGTATGTCCTATGTAAAACCAAAAATTAAAGAAAACAACAAATTCATAGATCAGGGTTTCTCAATCGCCACATTATTGACATTTTGGGTTGGATAATTCTTGCTGTGAGTGCTGTTCTAGACATCATAAGATGCCTAGAAGCATCCTTGGCATCTAGTGGCTAGATGCCAGTAGCACCCCTCATCAGCTGTGAGGACCACAGATGTCTCCAGATATTCCTAAATGTCCCCTAGGAGGCAAAATCACCCCTGTTGAGAACCACTGGGCCATATATTCAACCAAAAAGGAACAGAGGAGTGGCTAAGTAAATATGTCAAATGAAATATTACTCACCTGTTTAAAAGAACTGCATAGACTGATACAGACATAGGAAAGGCTTGTTAAGTGCTGGCAATAAAACTATGAACCATACTGTTTCAGTTTGCTAAAGCTGCTGGAATGCAATATATCAGAAATTAGTTGGCCTTTTCAATGGGGTTTTATTAGATTACAAATTTACAGTTTTAAGGCCATGAAAAAGTCCAAATTAAGGCATCAAGAGGAAGATACCTTCTCTGAGGAAAGGCTGCTGGCATCCAGGGTTCCTCTGTCACATGGGAAGGCACATGGTGAACTGTGCTGGTCCTTCTCTCCTGGTTCTGGTTTCAATGGCTGTCTCCAAATGTCTCTGTTTCTCTCTCTTATCCTCATAAAGAGCCCCAGTAAAGGATTAAGACCCACCTTGAATGGGCTGGGTCACATCTCAATTGAAATAGCCTAACCAAAAGGTCCCACCCACAATAGGTCTGCCCCCACAAGATTGAAAGAATATGCCATTTTCTGGGGCACATAACAGCTACCAACCAGCACACAGACTTACAAACAAAAATAAGTCCAAACAACTTGACTGGTGCTCCTGGCACTATTCTAGGATTTTTTCCTGCATGTTTCCTCTCTGCTACCTCCTACAAGAGGACTCTGTGCAATTCTACTGTAATTAAG
Organism: Choloepus didactylus; assembly: GCF_015220235.1. Taxonomy (NCBI): domain Eukaryota; kingdom Metazoa; phylum Chordata; class Mammalia; order Pilosa; family Megalonychidae; genus Choloepus; species Choloepus didactylus. The sequence continues at coordinate 69,631,215 of NC_051324.1, read as the reverse complement.
TGCTAGACCCTGAGTCAGATCTGAATTCTGCACTGGCCACGCCACTTTCAAGCTCTCACTTCCTTCATCTGTAAAATGGGGATAATAATAATAGGGTTTTGCAAGGACTAAAGGCTTAGCACAAAGTCCCAACATAATAATCATTCGATAAATGTCTGCCACTGTGGCTCTTTTCTATACACATTTCTACTTGCACTTTCTTTGTTCAAAGCACCTTTTTCCAATGCAGGGCCACCCCCTTTCCCAACTCATAAAAATGATAGAGGGACCATCTCACACCGATAAGAATGGCTGCCATTAAGCAAACAGGAAACAAATGCTGGAGAGGATATGGAGAAATTGGAACTTTTATTCATTGCTGGTGGGAATGTATAATGGTACAGCCGTTGTGGAAGACTGTTCGGCAGTTTTGCAGAAAACTAAACAATGAATTACCCAGCAATTCCACTTCTCAGTGTAGACCCAGAAGATCTGAAAGCAGTTACATGAACAGACATTTGTACACTGATGTTCATAGCAGCATTGTTCACAATTGCCAAGAGATGGAAACAATCTAAGTGTCCTTCAATAGATGAGTGGATATACAAAATATGGTATATACATACAATGAAATACTATGCAGCAGTAAGAAGGAGCAAGGTCCTGAATCATATGGCAACATGGATGAACCTGAAGATATAATGCTGAGTGAAATAAGTCAGACACAAAAGAAGAGATATTGTGTGTCACCACTACTATGAAATTCCTGAACAAGATTAAAATCAATGCCTTAAAATGTAGAATATTGGGAACCTAGTGATAGACAGAAGCTAGTGGAGGGGGAATGACAATCTATTATATCCAGATATGTTAATGAGGGTGAATTCAAAGGTATGGGAATGGATAGGGATGATGATTGTTAATGGGATTATAAGTATCAGAGTTGTACTGAAGGTGAATAGGATTGAAAGGCATATATATCACAGATCAGCACTACAAATATAGATAGGTGTTTGCATGATATACTTCTAAGGTATGACATCAGTACAGAGAGTTGACAATAAATGGTGTATGGGAAAAATCCACCTATTGCATAGTAGGGACTATAATTAATAAGAATACTAGTATCACACAAATACTAGGGACAAATAATTAAGGGCTAAAAAGAGCTATGGGGTGTTTTGGGTCATGAAAATTATTTAAAATGGAGAGTGATGACTGTGCAACTAAGTGATGATAATGTGAGATATGGATGGATTATTGTGGACACAACATATGCTATGTGAACTTAGGAACCCCCTACTTTATAAGACAAGCCTTCAATCTGGAGGCTTGTTCTTGTGAAATTTATGGTTGTAAAGGGAAGGCTAAGCCCACCTATAATTATGCCTAGGAGTCACCTCCAGAGAACCTCTTTTGTTGATCAAATGTGAATTTTCTCTCTCTAAGCCCAACTCTGCAAATAAATTCATCACCCACCCCCTGACACAGGACAGGACCCTCCAGGTGAATGAGTCTCCCTGGCAACATGGGACACAGATTCTGGGAATGAGCCTGACCCTGGCATCAAGGGTTTAAGAATGACTTTTTGACCAAAAGGGGAAAAGAAAGGCAACAAAATAAGGTTTCAGTGGCTAAGAGATTTCAAATAGAGTCAAGAGGCTGTCCTGGAGGTTACTCCCATGCAAGCTTCAGCTAGATATGCCAAATGGCTACAGTATGATAAGCCCAAGTCAGTAGTAGTCCTGAAAACCCTAAAGAATATCCGGATCCCTATCTGAGACTCTATGAAAGTTTCACTCATTAAGTTTATTCTTCAGAAACTTAAATCCTCCAGAGAACTCCTATGCCAGCTAAGTCCCAAAACCCAGAGGCAATAGCCTCTTCAAGAACATCAACCAGATGTGTTCCCTTTTCCCATTATGTCGACACCCCTTTTTAACATGAAGAAGTTAGGGTGGTCACTGCCTAGACATCCCTCAAGATTGGGAAAGTGATTAAACTAAAGGAAGGGGTAGCAACAGACAAAATGGAATTTAACAAAAGATTATGAATACTGAATTTCTATATGATTTTCTTTTCCTTAGTTGCTAGGGTACAAGAATAGCTAGAAGGAAGGAATTGAAATGATGGAACTGTAACCCATAGCATTTAATGTTGGGAAAGTTCTATCTTTTCACATATCCTCCCCCAACAGAAATCGGAAAAAAGACTCTCATATATGATTTTAGTAGAATACCTAGGCCCAGCTCACAAAATTCCAGTTTGCCATTGGAATGAATATTGCTCACACATTTGAACATGCTTAACAGTTTTTTAGAATAACTCCTCCTATGCTTGAAGGTGACTTTGTAATTGAGCATAACTTTAGAGAGAGGTGGGATATTAAAGGATACAGCCAGAAGCCAACAATTACAGTCATTTGATTATTGGAGTTCACCACATATTAAAGAGAGTGAGAATAAATTTAACATGATATTTTCCTCTTTCCACATCCTGCAGTCCTACAAAGCCAGCAAGGCATTGTGTTGGTGACAGAAGGGGGCTCGGTTCAGGAGATCTCAAGGGCAGGGATAGCATCTTGTTCATTTCTGTCTCCACTACCTGGCAGAGCATCCAGGGCATTCATTCCCAGATATAGCTGGAACTCAGTCAACACCACTTCTAGCTATATGATATTGGGCAGGTTATTTAATCTCTCTGAGCCTTGGTAGGATATAAATACTGTATCCACTGGGTTTGTGTAAAGAGAAAATGAAGTAACATTGGTGAAGTCTGGCACATGGCAGGTGTTTGACAAATGTTGATTCTCTTCCCCTTTCATTTCTTGTGTACTTCCTATTCCTTCACCCCCAGTTATAAATTATTTGAGGCAAGGACTTTGTCCATCCTTCGTTGTTCCCCAATAGCACAGGATCTTCTGCATAGTGGTAGTTTGGATTTATTCACTCATTCAGCCAATCTCTGAGCAACCTACAATGGACAAAAGCTTCGAGTTGAGAGAGAACATGCACATTCAGGAACCCCAAGGAATTGAACATAACCAAAGCGAAGTTTTTAAGGAGGAAATGATGAGAAACAAGGCTAGAGGCTAGAATGGTCAGCCTGAATTAGCTCTCAGAGAGCTTTGTAGGTCTTATAAGAACTTTGGACTTTATCCTATAAGGCAGAGGATTGCCACTGAACCAGGGAGTGGCAGGAACTTCTTTGTATTTTAGAATGGCTTGCAGGTGTCCAACTTTTGTATGCTTAAGAATCACCAGGGAAGCTTGTTAAATTTCAGATTCCAGAACCACACTCTGCAGTAGAGCTCAGGAATATGCTTTTAGACTGGCATCCTAAGTGATTCTTATTCATTTAACCTAGAGTAGCAGATACTTCGAAAGTTTAAGACCCACTAGGAGGCTATTCCAGTAGCCCTGGGAGAACTGACCTGAACTAGGTAGTGGGCCCAACTAGGGATCCTCTTCCAGTCTGATCAGTCTGTCATCTCCTGCCTCACCTCTATAGCGTGAAGCCTCCTCATCCCCACTGAAGGTCAGCTGGGAGTCCTCCCAGTACAGCCCCGCCCAGAGCCAGAGGCTGAAGAGAAATAGACTTGGAGAAGAATTTGGAGATTGATTGGACGAGGAGTGTGCAAAGGAGGGGAGGAAGTCTAGGAGGCCATCAGCTTCTGGCTTGGGACAAATGATAAAATGGTGGGCCATTCAGTGAAACAGGGAGACAGGAAGGAGAGGAGCAGATCAGGGAAGTAGAAGGTAAATCGAGGAATTTTAGTTGGAATTCTCTGAGTTTGAAATACCTCTGAGACATTCAAGTGGAGAAGTTTAGAAATCAGTTGGATAGAGTGATTGGAAGTTCAGATGAAAGGTCTGGACGAGAGATAGTCTTGCGAAACGTTAGCCAATAGATGGTAATGGAAAGTGGGTGAAATCACCCCAGGAGAAGGAAAAGAGTAAGACGATCTAGGACGAAACCCCAAGGAACATTTAAGGGAGGTCTCAGGAAAAAAACATATTGCAAAAAGAACTGAGAAGGACAGGCCTGAGAGGTGGGAAGAAAATCTACCTCTTGCAAGTCACAGAAGTCAAGGAGAGTGAACTAAAGAAGGAAGGAGGAACTGGGAAGCACCCTGGATTCAGCAGAGGTTGTGGTGACCTTGTGGAGAGCAGTTTTAGTGGAGCTATGCGGACAGTACCAGATTGCAGAGGATTGAGGAGTGAGTGGGAGGTAAGGGAGTGGAGACAGCTGGCATGGACATTTTTTTCAAGATGTTTAGCCAAGAATGGGGAAATAGAATTGAGGGAGAGTCCTTTTCTTTTTTTTTCTATGCTAACGGGAGGAGTGGAAGAAAATACAGGAACAAAGGAAACTATCAATAAAGCTGACTGATAGCGGCGTGATGGCGTGATGGAATCCAGGGCACAGAGGTTGGGATTAAAACATGAGAGACCTACTTCTATTTTTTAATCGGATGGAAGGAGGCAAAGACTGAACGGTTTGGAGGCTTGATATGGGGTAGTTGAGGAAGTTCTCATCTAGTGGATTCTATTTCTTCTTGAAAGTTGAAAGACAGGTCATCACTAAGGAGTTTGTTGAATGAATAAATGAACATATTTCCTCAGTTTGTCAAAAGTAGAGGATTACCACCAGGACAGAAATAGTCACTGCACTCGAGGCTAGAGTCTAGTGGGAAGCTAGTCGAGGCTGAAGCTTTAAAATTTAAAGGATGAGGGTGACCGAGAGGAAGTGTGATGTTTCTCTAACGACTAGGTTTGGTCCACGTCGGGAGACACTGAACAGGGTCCCCCCCACACACACCGAATCTCATTCTGGGGCTTTGATTAAGGCTCCCCCTTTCTCAGCTGATCAGTCTGCCTTCCCCGGCCTGTGTCTCACGTCTAAAGCCTCAAGCCTCCTTGTCCCCACTGAGGACCAGCTGGAAGCCATTTTGATTCCACTCCACCGCAGGAGGAGGACAATACAGCCCCGCCCAGAGCCAGGCGCGCCCCCGCGGCGGGCCTGGTGCGCGTGTCCGCGCCTCTTCCCGCCGACCTGGCGGGCGCTAGGCCCCGGCAGAGGCGGCGCGGGGCGGGGGGCGGGGGGCGGTTATGTAAGCGTTGCGCGCTCCCGCGAGGCGGCAGCCAATGAAAAACTCTGGAGGCTCGTGCTCGCGCACGCAGGGAGGGGGAAAGGAGCGCACGACGTGCGCGCGCCCTCTCCCTCCTCCACCACTGCCGCCTCCTTCTTCTGCCGCTTCTGGTGCTGCTTGTGTGCTCGTTCGGTGTGGACCTGGTACCTCTTTTGTGAAGCGGCAGCTGAGGAGACCCCGGCTCTCGTCATGGCCGACGAAAAACCCAAGGTGAGCCCGGCGCCGGCCTCCTCGCCTCGCCGCGCGGTCGCGGTCACGGCGCAGGCTGGGGTCCGGCCCGAGCCCGCCGCGGGTTCCCCGCGCTTCCCGGGCCCCCCACGGGGTCGGCCGCGGCTCAGGCCCGGGCGCTCCGCGCCATTTTCCTCCCTCCCTCTTTGCCTCCCTCCCGCGCGGGAGGAGGCCCCGCCGCCCTCCCCCGCCCCCGGCGGCCTCGGAGTGCGCGCCCGGCGCGAGTTGGGCGGGCAGATCGCGGGCGCCCGCGGCCCACCGGCCCCAAGCGGGGGCTCCTCCGGGCGCGCGTGAGGAGAGGCGTTAGGGCGCGCGGTATCCCTACCCTGCGCGGACCCCGCGCCGCAGCTGGTGTTGCCGCCTCCACGGTGGCGGGGGAGCCCCCTCCGTCCGGGGCTTTCCCTCTCGGGGGCTGCGCGCATCTCGCGACCCCGCTCAGGGTCGCGGCGGCGCGGGGGGAAGACTCGAGATGAATCAATGAGCTGCCGGGAGGCTGGAGGCCGGATGCAGGTCGGGCCATCATGAGGGGCCTGGGGGTTTGGGGGATTCCCGGGGTGAATTTCCCACTTTGGCCCCGGGGCCCGATGGGGGAGAGGCCGCGGTTTTTCCCTGGGTGCCAGACAGCCTCTAATCCGCGGAGACCATGTGGTTTCGAGAAGTTGGAGGCAGATAGATGTAGAAGCAGAGAGACTTTGTAGGGCTTAACTTCATAACGCGGTTTTTGAGGCACTAGGAGACTTTTCCTGTGAGGACTAGGACACACGTCTTCCTGGCGCAGAGTTTTTCTAATTTGAGTTTGTTTTGTGATCCCCGTTCCTCTCTGAGTGACCTGGGGGATACAGAATTCCTTCTACACTTAATTTTGGTCAGTTTCAGGTTGGGTGGAAATCTACAGGGAAGACTTGGAGTAAAACTGCGTATTTGCCCCATGACAACAAAGGGGAGGGGAGAATAAGTGCCCTCAACTAAAAATAAACAAAAATGAAGCTGTTAATAGAAGCGAATATTTAATTGTGGTTCAGAGTTAATTACCGTTGCTCCAGAGAGAATCAGAGGCTATTCTTCAATTAGAGTTTTTTTTTGTTTGTTTGTTTGTTTGTTTTAATGTAGATAGAGGTATACGTTATTAAACTGAGTTCGGTAACTTTGTTAACAAGAGAGTTGTGATGAGTTTTGACTCGCAGGTTCTAGACTTCTTTTTTTTCCTTGCATGCTAATTAAGCAATTGCACTTTAAACGTTTTGAAAAGAGAAATGACCCTTGTTTTTAACTTTTGGGGGAGGGATCTATTTTGGGGGGTGATATAGTTTATACCTTATTAGAAAATTAAGCCTCAAGAGAATACTGCGGTAATTGGGTGGGACCCATCTTTTAAAATCCATTGTTGCCATTGGTAGTACTGCCTGCAGGCTACCCTTCCGTTCCTGTGACAGTTCTTTAACGTGGTTGCTCCAGGATTTCTCATCCTTCGGATTGATTTCAGAGGCTGAAAACACTTGTATGCTGTTTTGTCATACAGAATGAGAACCTGTTGATTTCTGAAGCAACTTGGGCTGGTACTACTTAAAAAGATGTTTGTTTTTCACATCTTCCAAATTATACTTTTATTTTTCTTTCAACAGGAAGGAGTCAAGACTGAGAACAACGATCATATTAATTTGAAGGTGGCGGGGCAGGATGGTTCTGTGGTGCAGTTTAAGATTAAGAGGCATACACCACTTAGTAAACTAATGAAAGCCTATTGTGAACGACAGGTGAGGAACTGATATGTACATTTCCACTGAATAAAACTTAAAAACCCACAAAACCTTATTTTCTTGAGAATAGAAACTAGACTAGCATAATATAATGACTTATGTAGGATGAATATGCACTTAAATATTTGGCCTGTCAGTTTTATCATACACTTGGTGTATCGACTTCTCGATTCCTTTTCCTTGTGGGAACCCTTACAATGGGTTGGTTAGTATTATATATTGTTCTAGTCCTATGTCAGAAATGTATCAAATTATATTCACAACATTTGGTTTGTTTCCAAGGGAATGTTACTGTACTTATGTAAGAAAATGAGTAAACTTGGTAAAATTTCTTGTCAGGTTCTTCTTTTTAAGGATTTGAAATTTGTCTTGTGTCAAAACACAGATTTATTTTGAGCGTGGTAGCCAACTTGGAAATAAGAGTTTAAAGACATTGCAGTTTTCATGATGCATGCAAATTGTAATGCTTGCTTTCTGTTTTACACTAGTAGTAGAGGTCAGAAAAATTTAACCCCACTGAGCCAAGCATAAACATTCCTATGTTATAGGGATATTTGCATTTTTCTCAGAAAATAGTAAGTAGATTTTGAGGGAAGGAAGTAGAAAGTCCATCCCTCTTGATTTGAGCAGACCCTGGGAGGTAAATGCCTGATTTTGCCAAGACATAGGAGTTCCCTATTATGATGAAGATAACAAAACAAAGGCAACTTTAAAGATGATTTTTGCAAGTATAACAAAAACTCTTGATACCTAACTTAAGTAATCCACCATTAACTTGGCAGAAACATTTTTCTGGTTCTACTCTGAATGTATACTATATGTTGGGAAGATTATTTTGTTGGACTAGAGAAACTTACCTACAGTGTGAGTTGTCTTAAAAATAGGCTCAAAATAGGTTAAGGCTTAAATATATAAATTGGGAAATTGAGTCTGAGTTGAGGCGTTGATACTTGGGCATCCTGCATGAGATTTAAGGGCATTTGAAAGAAATAGTGAACACTTTGAAGTTATAAATCTTTTTTTTTTTTTTAAGTGTTTGAAGCTTTTATGCTTAATTTTAAATAAATTGTGATAAGAGAATACTGTGCTCATAATTCCTTAGCTTCACTTTAACTTATAGTTCCTTATAAAGATAGAATCTTTAATACATTATTTAAAGAATATTCATGAAATCTTCCTAAGAATAAGTAAATATGTACTTATTAATTGAGCTAAAGAATCTGTGCACTGCTATCTTCCATATTTGAAGACTAGTGCCCCTTCAGATTATTGGGGAATTTTTAAAAGGTAATTATTTTTTGTAGCAAAACCATATAAAAAGTAGAAATTGAGCTTAGATTTGTTGGGTTTGAACAAAATTCTCTACATATCTTTTTTGACTTTTCTCTAGTTAACTATTAAATTTTCATCTTTCAGTGGTCATATTTTCCAATATTTATTATGAAAATTTTCAAATGTATAGCCAAATTGAATACCTGTATGCCCACCACCTTGATTTAACCATTAACATTTTACTATACCTATCTATTGATACTCTCCACCTTAAAATGGTTCCATTTTTAAGACATGCCATGTTACTTTTAGGGGTCCCAAAGGAGCTTTATATTTATCTGATATTTACTTACTAGATGCCTCCCGTGTGCTTGTGGCATTGTACTAGGTGCCAGGAAAAAAAAAAACAAAAAAACCCAGCACATCCTGTGCTCCAGGAGAGTGCCCTATAAAATGGAGAACTATCAGGTCAATCAAAATTTTTTTGCATTTTTCTGCTGTGATAAAATCAATTTAGTGTGACCCAGTGTAAAGTTTTCCTTTAACTACTTATCTGTTGGTATGTAATATGATTTGAAGATCTGATCCAGGAAGAGCTTGGAAAGATTATGTCTATCTGCATTTTCCTCTTAATTTGGGAATAACTTTGCAGTTCTGAGTGAAACAAGAGGCCTGTTTACTTTTCAGAGGGTTTCTCTAAGGAAGAGGGAGTTGAATTGTCATATAATTGGGCTGATAACCTGCTATTTGAGAGTAGGTACTGGCTATCAAAAGACTAAAATATCTATCCAGGTCTACTTTGCATGGCTAAAGTGTTTTTGGCAGTTGAAAATTCATGAGCGGGGACACCTGATCAAGGTTAGTTGAATTCTCATATTTACTTTCTAATGAACTCACTTGGCATCCTTTCTCTGGAGAAGTTCCAGTGTGTGTCTGTTAGGCATCTCAAACTGAACATGCAAAGGAGGTGTCTTGATTTTAGAGGTCTGCTTTTCCTCTTGCATCCCCACTCAGTAAATGGCACTCTTCTACATTCAGTTACAAAGGGTCAAACCTTGGAGGCATCCTTAATGCTCTCATGACTCACTGGATCCATCAGCAAATTCTATTTACCTAAACCTGTATTGTCTGATACAGTAGCCCCAAGCTACATGTGACTGTTGAGCACTTGAAATGTCACCAGTCCAAATTGAGATTGAAAACTCAGTATTAAAAAAAAGTAAAATAGCTCAATATTTTTTACGTTGATTACATGTTGAAATGGTGTTTTGAATATGTATTGGGTTAAAATGTTTCATTAAAATTTTACCTATTTTTTTAATTTCTAATTTGGCTACTAGAAAATTTAAAATTACATACATGGCTTGCGTTAGATTTCTCTGGGGTAGCTCTGAGCTAGGCAATCAATGGCTACAACCATTTTATTCTGGTCTTGTTCACTTACACCTTTGGAGCCCTCTCTGTCTACTCTATCTTAAGTCAGAGTGTCTGTTCCTCCATGGCTCTTAGTCCTCCTCCTTTTTATTTTATTTTTTTATTTCATTTTAATTTGCTTTTACATTTATCTCGACCTGTTTTTGTCTGACTCCATTAAAATGTAAGCTCCATGAGGCTAGGGACTTTTTGTTCACTGTCATTTAGCGTATAGACCAACTCCTGGCAACAGAATGTACTTAATAAATGCTTGTAAAATGATGAAGAACCAATATTAGTTTCAATAAACAAAGGTCTCTAGGAGTTAAGTTTTTATTCATATGTAGAATTAGTTGGTGTGACCACAATATGCTAGCCATGTAACCTTCACCTGAGAGCATACTGTTCCATTCTAGTGTGGATTCACTTGACATTTCATGGAGTGTCACGGATTCATTAGTCCATCAATTCTGTGAAAACAAGAAATGGACACAGAGATACCTCACACAGCTCTTCATGGAGCAGAGGTGGTGCTAGAGCTCAGGGGTGTCATCTACCCAAGAAGAGGTTCCAAATACTGGTTTAATGTAAATGTAAAATCTTTAAGGCGAGTTTCCTGAATTTTGAACTTGATTCTAGCAAATCTCATTTGAAGAGCTTTTATTGAGAAGGACATGCCTAAAAAGCTGGCAGTGCGTTATCTGGGAAAATGGAGTTAGAGGTAATTGGTGGTTATATAGTGACTTACTGAGGATACGTTTTATCATGTTGGGGCTTTCAAAATTCTCAGCGTAGCTCTTTCAGTAATTCTGGTGTGTGTGCACATATATTTTTATGATATTTCAAAATAGAGATGACAGTAAAGGAGTATGATTTGCCTATGTTCTCTTAATTCTCCTTGGCCCTTCCTTTTATTCTTTTCTTTGGAATGGCCATGCTGTTGACCTCACCAGTGGATGTAGTGAAGGAAGAAGTTAGCATTTAGAAAATAAATGCTTAGTATTTTGTTGAAGCAAGGAGTTTTCAATGGAGTATATGCAATATATAATACTTAGTAATTAATGGCTTGGCATTGAATACTTGCTGGTATGTGTATTTACAAATTAAGATTGAATGACATTATGGATTAAGGTTATGGGTGTCACCTGCCTGGCTGCGGATTGCTTGTATTCCTTTGACAAGGGCTGTCTGTGTCATGTATGTGTCAGTTTTAGACTAGAGTTTTAAAGAAAAGCAGTATGATCTTCACATTAAGGGGGTAGTTTTTAAAGACAGAGTCAGTGACTTTGTGAAATAAGGGAATATAGGTGTTAAACAGGTGTTCATTGGGCACTTTGTTTTCATTATTTCAGTCCTGGGAGCTCAATTTGTTCTTAAACATCAATTGAAACAGGGAGTTTGTGTTAACAATATTTATAGTTTGTAATTTGAACATGGTATTAGGGTGCCTTTTCATTAGATGCTTCCTAGAAAGCTATATTTCAAGTTATGTTATGGGCACATCATACCTCCAAAGATGCTTTGTTTTCCTATCTTTTGTTCATTTGGCTGTACCAAGCAGTTTTCCAACACCTTTGCTCCTCTCCTTGTCTCCCCACCCCTTTGTAAGGTAAGTAACATTTGATGAGCAAAACACTGTGATTATTTTTGCAGATGGGGTATGTTCATGCTTCTTAAATGCATATGAAGGTTTCTTGAGGTTAAACTCTAGTGAATGCAATTTTTAAATTCTCTTTTTGAAATAAAATTTCTCCCAAACTTCTTAGCAGCTTTAGATTTATTTTTGGCTTTTAAATTAAACAGTGAAGCATGGTTAGATGGGTGTTGCTTTTCATCCATTTAGTTCATTGGTGCTTGGTGAGCACCTACTATGTACAGTGTAACAAAGATAGGTGAAGTTCCTATTCTTCCTGGAGCTTATTTTCCAGTGAGAGTCTGACAAATAATTACAGGTTTTGGTAAGTACTAAGAAGGAGATGAAAAGGTAGATAATTCTTTTGAGCTATTCCAGCAATTTCATGGGTGTGGATTGTAGTCCTATTTATGGTTTTAGAAGTACAGTTAACTTCTTGTCTTGATCTGGTGGAAACATCCTGACTGCTCAGGAGTAAGAACTTGTTAGATGTCTATGGTGTGCCTAACATGGTGCTGGGTATGGGGCATCGGTCACTCTTGGATAGTGGTAGAACTGCTGGATAGAAATGAAAGCAGGGTAACTTTAGGCCAAGTGTTATTTTGGTTTAAAGTTTTATTTTAGGTGACTTCTGGTTTTCATTATTAAGGATGGTTTGTTTCTTTGAGGAATGTAACTGCGTGTGTTTACATTTCCTGTCAATGAATTTCTAGCACATTTAAGTAGAATATTATTTGACCCAAGATATGGTTTGTTTAACTTTGGAGTAGCTATATCTCCAAAGCAATAGGGCTTTTTAAAGAAGACTTTTTTAAAATATGATTTTTGTTTCCCCCAAAAAACCAAACAGGTTATAGATCAAAGAAAGTGAAAATCGCCCCCAAAGCTTTTTACCCACATAGAAATGTTAACATAATGCTGACAGTTGTCTTAAGACTGGCTTAACAGGTTCATGACAAAATATGCATATAGCTTTTTCTAAATGGACTTCTTAGCATTTCTTTACGTGCTTCTTACTTTTAAAACTCTTGTTCAGGGTTTGTCAATGAGGCAGATCAGATTCCGGTTTGACGGGCAGCCAATCAATGAAACAGACACACCTGCACAGGTAAAGATCCTTTCATGCTAACTAGAAAGAAAAAAAAAAATCAGTGTTTTTTGTATTGTTTTCAACAGCTTCCTTTAAGAATTTGTGAACTTTTAGACATTGGAATATTGTTCTTCACCAGCATTCAAAGCTATGTGGAATATAGCCAAAGGGGAACAGAAATGAAAAAATAATAGATTCAGGATGTGTTAATGGTTTAAAATACCCGGATATCACTTAGTAAAGTGGATAGCTTGTTTAGTTACTTTTTCAATCCTGTTTTTTCTTAAGACCAGCGTTATAATTAAAATTGCTGTTTATTTGTTCAGAATGAAATTTTCCTTTTGTTTTTGTTGCTATAGCTCTTGAGCATGCCTGGGTTACCCACAAGTGATTGGCTCTTGTCTCTGACTTTTAAACCCTTGTGTCCAGTTCTCCAACTACTGGTCTCTTGATAGCTTAGTGTGATGGGGAGTGCCCTTGCTAATAGCTGGCTTTCCAAACCCTCACCTGCAAAAAAGTTGATTAGGCTTTCTGAACCCTTAATGTTTTTACACTTCACTTCAGTTGTTCTGCCACTTTGTATGGGATCAACTGGGCTTTCTCTTATGATAGAAATGCCATTATTATTGTTTCTTTTTACCCTCTCAAACGTCATTTAAGGCTTCCAGTCTTGTAAAAAATATATTTTAAAATATTTTGATTAGCAGAAATTTAAATTTGAGCACTCTAAATTTTAATTTCAATTTTATCAACCAAAACTAGAAGATAAACATGGCCTGAATGAAGCAGCACATCCAGGTTGTGTTTTTTGTTAAATCTTCAAAGATTTGAAATGCCTGTGAGTTGTACTTGAGTGAATATTTTGAAGAAACTTCCACTGGTGATTTGAGTCCCTAAGAAGCAATTATTGTACGTAGCCACAAGGAGGAGCTGAACTCCCTTGATAAATGAGAGAGAAAAAAGTGCTCTTTTATCCTTTGAAGGCATATAAAAAGTTTCACTGCAAAACATAACATTCTAGTAGTTTTATTTTAGTAGATATAGTAATGGACCTATTTTGATGGTTTTAAAGGTAAAAGAATCCATTTGAGCTAAATTCTCAAAGAATTAGAATTTATGTCTTTAGTTCTCCTTACCCATCTCCCACTTAAAAGTTTTCTTGGTTTATTTACTATGCTGCTTGCAAATATTGAAACATGAGGAAGATGAGTTCAAAACTGTGACCTTGAGGCACTGTAAGAGCTTCAAAGAAACTATCCTGTAATAAGTGGAGTTGACTCATTTTAAAATTTTCTCCCAGTATTTATTAAATAGAATTGTGATGAGTTAGAACATCTTAGCAACCTTTAAAAAAAATTTTTTTTATTAGAGACATTATGTAGGTTTACAGAAAAATCAAGCAGAAAATAAGAGAGTCCCCATTTACATCCCTCTCACCGCCTTTATTGCTTTGCAGTAGTGTTGTGCCTTTGTTACAGTTGATGAAAGGATATAATAAATCCACAGTTTACTTTAGGGTATGTTGAGTTACATAGTCCTGTTGGGTTTTTGGTTTTTGGTTTTATTATTTTATTATTCTAGTACCATGTATATAACCTAACATTTCTCCTTTTAATCACAATGAAATATAGAATTCAGTGGTGTCAGTCACATTCACAGTGTTGTGCAACCATCACCACCATCCATTACCAATACCTTTGTATCACCCCAAACAGAAATTCTGCACCAATTAAGCATTAACTCCCCATTCTCTGCCTCCATCCCAGCCCCTGGAAACCTGTATTCTAGTTTATGACTAGTTTTTAGTAGCTCATTTTAATAGTAGTATAATTAGTAAATGCCCTCCACTCTGCTAAATGCTCTACTTTCCTCCACCTGTTTAATTCTCATAACTGAAAATTATATTATTTCCATTACAGAAGAGGAACTTGAGAAACTTGGTCATGAATATTTTAGTTTCTTAGCCCTACATTTGGTATATTTGAACTTCATTTGAAACAGAGTTCCCTTTCTTCTTGTCTCTGTGTGCCTAAGGTTGCTGTTTTATCTTCAGAATGACCAGTTTTCAGACAAGTTTTCAAGGTTAATTATCACATAATAAATTGTTACAAAGCTGACTCACTTTATAGTGTTACCATATGTGCCACAACCTTCCTACTACCAAAATGGATGTTTTATGTATAATGCATGAGTGATGAACCTTGAAAACTTTGTTTTTGAATAGCATTTAAAATTTTAAATAAGTTCCTACTTTAAAATAAAAGTAAAACGTGTTTGTGGTAAACAGTTCACAAGTCTTACTTGTATTGCCACCGTGTTTTGTGTATAGGCAAGGATATACACACACATACACACTTTTTTTTAATTAAATTTAGTTTTATTGAGATATATTCACATACCATACAGTCATCCGTGGTGTACAGTCAACTGTTCACAATACCATCATATAGTTATGCATTCATCATCCCAATCTATTTTTGAGCAGTTTCCTTACACAAGAAAGAATCAGAATAAGAGTAAAAAAAGTGAAAAAGAACACCCAATCATCCCCCCCATCCCACCCTATTTTTCATTTAGTTTTTGTCCCCATTTTTCTACACATCCATCCATACACTGGATAAAGGGAGTACAATCTACGAAGTTTTCACAATCACACTGTTACCCTTTATAAGCTACATTGTTATACACTTGTCTTCAAGAGTCAAGGCCACTAGGTTGGAGTTCGATAGTTTCAGGCATTTACTTCTAGCTATTCCAATACATTAAAACCTAAAGAGGGTTATCTATATAGTGTGTAAGAATGTCCACCAGAGTGACTTCTTGACTTTTATTTGAAATCTCTCAGCCACTGAAGCTTCAGTTCGTTTCATCTCGCATCCCCCTTTTGGTCAAGAAGGTGTTCTCAATCCCATGATGCCGGGTTCAGACTCATCCCCAGGAGTCATATTTACACCACTGGAAATCAGGTCCCATGTAGTCGGGAGGGTAGTGAATTCACCTGCGGAGGTGGCTTAGCTAGAGAGAGAGGACCACAAGTCTTCTCTGTCGCCACTATGTTTTGTATATAGGCAAGGCTATACACACACACTTTTAAAAACACAAATATATTCATACTGTTTCCTGTTTTGTAGCTTAGTCTTTTAATTGTGTTTTTAGCTTAATGCTATTTCTTATGGATATTTCTATTTTTGTACTTGTAAATCTTCTTTAACAGCTGCCTGGTATTTCCTATATGGGTATACCATGGCTTATTTTCTTGGGTTTCTATTGCTAGAGCTATTTAGATTATCTCCAGTCTAGCTAATCAAAACAGTTCAGTGAGATCCTTTACATACATCACACTTCTATTTTCAATAAGTTAATTTCTATATCTATCAAAAAGAAGGAGGCTAAGAAAAAAATAAGCCTAGTCTGGTTTTTAAAGTAATTAATGCTGGAATTGGGTGGATTTTTGCAATCTGAAACTTTTAAGAAGTGAATAATTAGTGAGTCTGGTCCTAAATTTGTGTTTTCTCTTTTATGCTAGTTGGAAATGGAGGATGAAGATACAATTGATGTGTTCCAGCAGCAGACAGGAGGTGTCTATTAAAAAGGGAGCCTGCTACTTTACTCCAGAACTCTGTTCCTACAGACCAAGAATACATTCTCAATTAGAAAAACTGCAATTTGGTTCCACCACATCCTGACTACTACAGTATAGTTTTCTCTATTCTTTCATTTTTCCCTTCCCCATTCCTTTATTGTACATAAAGTAACTGGTGTATGTGCACAAGCATATTGCTTTTTTTTTTTTTTTTTTTTTTTTTTAATAAATGGCCAATGGTATGTTTTGATTGACATCAAATGGAGATGGGATGGGGAAAAAAAATACTGGTTCTGTGAAAATACCCCCTTTCTCCATTAGTGGCATGCTCATTCAACTCTTATCTTTATATTCCAGTAAGTTATTTTGCTCTCACTGTTAACAAAAACCAACAACATAAAAAATCCTTGCATACCTTGTTCGATTGGAGAATTTTAATGTTTTTCATTTATCATTGTAAAACCAAGGACAATTTTATAACTTTTTTGTACGTAGCTGTTACATGTAGGGCAATCTGTCTTTAAGTAGGGATAAATTACTCTAAAAGAAATGAATCCTAGATAGTTTTCCCTTCAAGTCAAGCGTCTTGTTGTTTAAATAAACTTCTTGTTTAAAATGAGCTGTTTTCTTTATTCCAAAGAATGTTAAATAGAAAGTTGAAGCTTAGAAAAACCTTGATATGAATAGGAGTACTAGAATTAATGTTTTTAAGAAGAAATTAAGCTACTTTGCATTTCTGACAGGATGCAAAACAAAGAATAACAAAGTTATATAAATGACCTTTAACAGAAGTTTCAGTCTCCTTTTTGTTCAGAAGTTTAAGTACATTCAGTTCCAAATAGGCAACATTACTAGCAAAAAAAAAAGTGCCATAATGTGGATTTATTGTCACCTATTTTCTGTAACCATCTGAGGTGAAGTAACAATAGAACCAGCAGCTAGGCTAGGTTCTGATTTTGCTTGCTGGGCCAAGAAGTCACTTTTTTTCATTCTAGCCCTCGCTTTCCCTTATCTGATAATGTTTGTTCCTTATTTGAGGGTGTTGAGGGACAGAAATATGCCTTATTTGAGGGTGATGAGGGACAGAAGTTGTGTTTATCTACCTGTGTCCATCCTTATAGCCTAATATATGCAAAATGCTACCGTTTTTAAATTCAAATACATGAAGAAAGATCACAGCTATAGAAATACTGTGAATATTAGATTATTAGATTAGAGAGAGAGATTAATATTATCTAATTCTAACCCCCCATGTTAACAGTGTGGAAACAGGTCCAGAATGATGGTAACACAGCTAGGTGGTAACAAAACTACAAAACAGCCTAGAGATTGAATCTCTTGGTACTCATTCATTAGTCTCTGATAGTGATTCTCAAGAAGCAAACTCCTACCCTTAACTCCCTACCCATGTGTCCTTATTGGATCAAGTTCCCTCTTCCTGTCATGTCTTATTGCCACAAATGGGTAATTTTATTCACTTAATTCACCCTGTCATGATAGGATCTTGTTTGCATTCTGCATTTCTGTAGTGAATGAGCTGCTTTCCCCAGAGACAGCAGGAATTCAGTATGAATGTTTTTAATCAACTGGACTTTTATTTTTCTATAGAGTACTACCAAGGTAGACTTTTATTTAAACTTTATTTTTCTCTGGATATCTTTCTTTTTCACTTGGATTTGATCTATATCTATTGTCCTTTCCTTTCAACCTGAAGAACTCCTTTTCCATCTCCTGTAGGGCCCATGTAGTGGTGAGGAACTCCCTCAGCTTTTTATCTGGGAATGTCTTGAGTCCTCCCTCATTTTTGAAAGTTTTGCCAGATACAGAATTTTTGATTGGCAATTTTTTGCTTTTAGCACTTGAAATATGTCTTCCCGTTGCCTTTTTGACTCCATGGTTCCAATGAGAAATCCTCACTTAATCTTATTGAGGTTCCCTTATATGTGATACTTGGCTTTCTTGGCAGCCTTCAGAATTCTATCTTTGGCATTTAACAGTTTGATTATCATATGCTGTGGCATGGAGTTTGTTGAGTGTCTTGGATGTGCATATTCATGTCTTTCATTAAAATTAGCAAGCTTTTAACCATCATTTCTTTGAATATTCTCTCTGACTCTTTCTGGGACTCTCAAAATGGTGTATATTGGTTTGCTTGATGATGTCCCACAGGTTTCTTAGGCTCTTTTCACTTCATTCTTCTTTCTGCTTCTCAGACTGGTTGATTACAATTGTCTTTCTAGTTCTCTGATTGAATATTCTGCCAGCTCCAATCTGCTGTTAAACCCTCTAGGGAATTTTAAATTTGTTACTGTGGTCTTCAGTAACAAAGAGTTTGGTACCTCTTTGTAATTTCCATCTCTCTGTTGGTATAACATTTGTGTTCATCTATCCCTTTCTTGATTCCCTTTAGTTCTTTGTCCATGTTTTCCTTTAGCTCTTTGAATATATTTAAAATTCTTTAATATGTTCCAGGTCTGGACCTCCACTGCCTCCTCACTCATGGTTTCTAATGCCTTAATCTCCTTTGTCTGGACCATCCTTTCTTTGTAGGTTTTGTAATCTTTTGATGAAACCTGGACATTTTGATACTTTAAATGCTTTTAAGGTATTATTGCTGGAATTTAGACTTTGAGGTATCTAGTGTATCTAGCTGGTGACAGAGCTTTCCTTAAATGCCAGGAGCTAACAAAAAAAAAAAAAAGAAAGAAAAATGCTTTTCCTGGCCTTGGCAGATTGATCTGTGCAAGTGCTCTCTGCTTCAGAGTTTATCCTTACTGTGAGTTTAGAGAATAGCTGGAGCCCACATAGAGGCATTTATGCTGGTGCTCTTTTCTACACTAGCGTCTTGTCTTGGGCATCTGCATGTGGCCCTAGGAATTCCTCCTTTACATGGATACAAATGCTCTCTTTCTGTAGGAAACCATTTCCTCAAGTTCCTAGAGCCCGCAATACCTTACCTTAGCAGCTACAACTTCACTGCTCTTTTGCAGCTGTCTGTGGGAGAGCTGTGAGCTCCCTTCTCCATGCAGAACAAATTTTGGGATAGCAACCTGTGATGAGTATCCTGAATCAGTCCCTCAGGCTGCCATCAGGGAGATTGGCCAGGTATACATGTTCCTGGTATGTTCCCTTAGTATGTTCCCTCTGGAACCGGGACTAGCAACCCATGGGGAAGACTGGGCAGGTTGATGGGAGGGGCCAGCCAGGGCACCAGGAGTTCTGTGGACTTTAAGTGGACTTTTTCTTGATTCAGTGCTCACCCTGTTATTGCACCTCTTAAACTGTTTTCTGGAGCTTTGAGGATGGTGTTTCTGCCAGTTTTTGCTGGTTGTTCAAAGCTTCTGCAAGAGAATGAAGCCCTGAAGCTTTTCATTCTGCTATCTTTATTGGGGCCCTACCAACCTTTTTTTACAGTTGTGTTGTGAAAATGTGAAAAGCTTGTTTTCAAGAGTTCTTAGTACGAGGAGTTGAGGTAAGTACATTTCTCTTGACTTGTTGCTCTCTGTCCTATTAGTGAATTTAGTAGTGTCCTAAATACTAAGTTAATGTTAGAATTGAAATTCTACCTGAGTCATAACTTTATTATAGAAGGGGTCTTGAATTGGGTTCTTGTTCGATCATAATATACAAGCCAGAAGAAATTACTGATGAATGTCATGGTGTCTCAGCTTTTGCTGTTTGGGGGAAGATAAACTTCAAAATGAATTCTTTCATAGTAGAAAATCTTTTGGTAGAATTTTTTAAGCCAAATGGAAATGGCACTATTTCATAATATAGTATGTTGTAGTTTTCTGCTATTATGAGTCAGTGCCTAACAACTGAAGATTCACTTTATTTCTGCTCTTTAACTGTTTTCTTAATCATTGTGCCCATTTATTTCACATAGGTAGCTGCCAAAATATTGTGGTGAAAAGTGAACTGTAGAAAATATTGAATGTAATTTTTGCTTCTTTAGTTTTTAGCCTGGGAGGGAAGGTTTAAATGGTGGGAGTTCTGCTGCCATACTGGCTAACTTCCAACTGCCCAGCCAGATTTTTTCTGGCTGCCCTCATATTAATTAATGCCCTTCAAGTTTATACCTTAAAAGTGGCAAATAAATAATAACTAAGTAAGCACAGTTCTGTATAGGGACAAAAGAGAACGTCTTTTCAAGCATCCCCATGTTTATACAAGCTGCTTGAGGCCAAAACAGAAGGTATTAGCAGCTTTTCGGAAATGGGAGTGTCAAGTTATTAGGCATGGTGGTTTTTTGTTTGTTTTTTGTTCATGTTTTCAGGGAGTAATTTAATCCGATGAAAGATTGTATTCCACCTAAAGGGAATGAAATTGAATGAAAGGTGGAGGGAGTCAAAGTATGTAATTATGTGGGAGGTTGTAATAGCATGAGGTCAGTGGTCAGTGGAATCACAGGATTTGAGGGCGGTTTCTTGGGAAGTTTTACCAAGGTCTCTGCAGGGCGATAGTGTCTTGGAGAGGACCAGCTGTGCCTGTGAGGGCTATTTTCGAGTTAGGTTGCTGCTGCTTTTAAATCACATTTTCACAGTAGAATCTTCTGGGGAGCTTCAAAAAAATAGTAGTGCTTGGGCACTACCCACAGAAATGCATTTTCAAAGCAGTATGGGATTATTTGAGAAGCAGCTGTGGGAAGTACACCTTATAACCCTAAGATTTAAGCACCTTAGCAGGTGACAGTTAAATGAGATAATGTATGTTTTAGCTGCCTAGCCCAGTGCCTGCCACATACTAACTCTAAATAAAAGTTATTTTCAGTGTGAGATTAGGGCTCTGCCATAGGATGCTGAGGCACCCCTATTCTTTGGCCTACACGTAATGTAAATGAGAAACTATTGGCCAGGCCAAGACCTTTTTATTTATTGTAAACAATGAATAAAATATGTTCCTTATTTAGGGTTTTGAATACTTAGTACTAAATCGTGTCCTGATGAGTCTTTTTTTCCCCCAGTGAGTCTTGAAGGAAAAATCTTTCTCAGGATTTTAATGATTCTTTGATGCATTAAGAACCAAAGGACTCACCCACAAGCTGCAGGTGATGATTTGAGGGTTAGTACTGGATGTAGTAAGGAATATGTGTTTTATAATGAAACTCTGGTCCACATAGTGGTTAGCTAATTAAGAGTTCGTTAGGATGATTCTTAGGATAGAGTATATAAACAGGTTGGGAATTTAATCTATTATTTGGAATGTGGAACTTTTATTTGCCGAATAAGCAGTGACATGTGACCATGTGAGATCATTTTAAGATTTGGAGACTTTGGAAACAGTCCAAGAATTATCATGTAATGTTTGTTTTCTTTACAGTACATATTTTTAAGATATATTATGTGGCTGACTTTATCACAAGTTATAGAATTTGTATTACTGAGGGAGGAAGTTTTCTTATACACTTTTTAAATTATTTGATGTTTGGAACTTTAGCAATTTTAGCAAAAGGGCTAAAATCATCTCTAGAAGAATAGGTCAGATGGGTAACAGTTTTTTCTTTTTGTTTCTTGTTTTTTTAAAATTGAAAAATAGCAACATAGGATTGGGAAAATTAGAACAAACTTAAGCCACATAATCTTATTCAGCTCTTAGTCTGAAAGGAGGAGGAATAAGAATCACCCTCTCCATGGATTCAGAGTGGTTAAAAATGACCTGAGAAAGGTTTATCAGATCTTACAGTGTATGTCCCATTCTCTTTACCTTAACTTTGAATAAAGAGAAGCGAGAACATGCCAAAATCATTTTCCATCCCTGAGACCTTTCAGTTGGTTCATTTGCTTAATGGCAAATGGGTTTTAAGAGGAAATCAACTCCTTTGGTTTGTCTCTCCCAGGGGCCTTGATCTGCCTTTTTGTGGTGAGAGAATTCAGCTAGAAAAGAATGGACAGATGCATCCTAAATTTGGCATTAGGAGTGATGGATGCAGAATGTATGTTTGAAGATGAGTGGTTGAGTCACAAGTGATATCCTTAAGGAGCTCCCTGAAATGTGATAGAGATTTAAAGTTTGTTAGAGATAACTTTTTTAAAAATTCAATTTTTTTGAGATATATTTGCAAACCGTAAAGTCATCCACAGTGTACAATCCGTTGTTCACAGTGCTGTTATATAGTTGTGCATTCATCACCACAATTAATTTTTGAACATTTTCATTACCACGCACACACACACACACACACACACACACAAAGAATAAAAATTAAAGTAAAAAAGAACACCCAAAACATCTCATACCCCTCATCCCTCCCTATTCATTTACTTTTTGTCCTCAATTTTCTACTCATCTGTCCATAGACTGGATAAAGGGAGTGGGAGTCACAAGGTTTTTACAATCACACAGTCACACCATGTAAGCTATACACAATTATCTTCAAGAATCAAGGCTACTGGGTTGCAGTTCAACAGTTTCAGGTATTTCCTTCTAGCTATTCCAATACACTAAAAACTAAAAAGAGATATCTATATAATGCATAAGAATAACCTCCAGAATGACCTCTCAGCTCTATTTCAAATCTCTCGGCCATTGAAACTTTGTTAGGAATACTTTTGATGTGCTATTCATTAATTCAATCACTTAACCAAGTTTAAAAGCAGATGGCCAGTATCTTCTATTTCCTTAGATTTTAAGGTTAACCCAAGAACTTGAACAAATACATTTTTATTGCCAATTATAGAACCTAAGTGATACTTCTTGTAAAATTCATGATATACTTTAGTGATTTTTTTAAAGGCAAATGTTCCCATTGTCCCATTTATATTTACATTTTTTACATTTTTTAAATGAAATAAAATAGGAAATATTAAGAGTGTGTACCAGGTAGTAAGAGTATGTTTTAAATTATCGTTGAACATACTGAAATTGCCATTCTTATAGGTGGAAAAACAGCAAAGTATCTGCATATTCATAAGGTTCCAACCTAATGTGTGTACTGGATCACAGTGAAAGACCCTCCAAGAGATTGGTACAAAATGGATTGCAGAATCTAGGGAGAATAAATCCCAAGAATAAGTGGATATAGATTGCAGGTTTCCTGTGGCATTCTGAAATGAGTTGGGGGCAGATTAAAATTATAGGGGATTCAGAGCACTTGCTGTAGAGTGGGAAAGCTGGTAATGTTCAAGGCAAAAACATGCTTGGGAGGTAAGAGATGAGAAGTTAGTGTGTATTTTGGAGAGGAGTTGTATTTTCATGTTCGGTTAAATTTTCGTTATTACCTTAGTAGGCACAAAGTGGTAAGGAAGAACTTGCAGGTTATTCCTGTTTGAGTAAATACATTGCATATATTCTTACATTGCATTTTTGAATAAAGCTCTCCATACAACCCACAACAAATTTAAAAACCAACAGGGTTCCTGTCTATAGCAAAGGAAATTTATTAGAACTTTAAACATTTTCTGACATCTTTTAAATTGTGTAGATTTATTGCCACATGTTCAGAACAATATTGCATTCTGAGGAAATTTGGGGAATATTGGATTACAAAAATATTGGGAAAGCTAATTTCTAGACTTTCTGAATTGAGTTTCAGATGGAAAACCAGTTATTTGAATACAATAGGGGAAAAAAGTAACTGACCCTAAGGAAAATTGAAGAGCACTACAGCTTCTAGACAGAGCAAGACTTAGGAAGAGGAGCAACTGCTCATTCTTTTCCCCTTAACTATATTTAAAAAGAAGGTGAAGATGGACAAGCATTTAGGGCAGTAGATTTCAAACTGAGCCTTAACGGACCTCTTGATTCTGTGGAAAAGGACTAATGAGGGGAAAGGCTGACAAAGGAAGGCCAGATCGGGACCATCTGCCCAGCTTCAATGACAGCTACTCTGCTCTTACCTATTTTATATGTTTGGATTCTGCTGCATAAAAATTTGAGAAACACTGCTCTAGGTCATGAAATAACTCTTAGACCATTCCCTGACGTAAGATTTCATGTATCTTCTATTTCCTTAGATTTTAAGGTTAACTCGAGAACTTGAACAAATACTTATTGCTAATTATGAAACCTAAGTGATATGTCTTTTAAAATCCATGATAGACCTTAGTGATTTTTAAAGGCAAATGTTCACTTTGTCCCCACCCTTTCCATCTTTCTGGACAAAATAATTTAAATAATGTTCCATTTTAAAATGAATTGGTCTGGAGTAACGTTACTAGAGCATCTTTCATATCTGTTTTACCCCAAATCCATCTTGCAACAGAAAGTGGGGTACAGTGATTTTAGTCAAAATTGTTACAGTATGTGAATAGGTAAATAGAGCTAGTTATACGAGAAATTTCTGGCAGTGTTGTTAAAGATATTATGGATGCACTAAACAGGCCTGCCTTACAACAGACTTTATAGATGTTTGTTTCTCATTAGTGTACATTACTCATAAATCAGATTAGAACAAAAGGTTCTCATGGAGTTGATTCCTTACCTTTATAATAAAGGTTCTCAATCTTAGTTGCACATGAGAATTACCTGTGTAACTTCTTAAAAATATACATGACGACCCTACCCCAGAAATTCTGATTTTGTAGGCCTGGAGTGTGGTCTGGTATTCATATGTATGCCTCAAAAGCTCATCGGTCATCTCAAGATACATCCAGGGTGGGGGACCTCCAACAAAGCTTTTGTTTACTAAGGACAACATTCTTAAATTTATCTCATTCCAGCCCTCACAGCAATAGATGCTGTTACCCCATTTTACAGATGAGGTAACCGAGACTGACAAAGGACTTAACAGCATGTTACACTAGAAAGGTACAGAACCAGAATCTGGTCCAGTGCTGTATTGCCACACCAACCTGTCTTTCAGACTATAGGAGATGAAAGAAGTCAAAATACCAACTCAAGGTTTGGGCCAAAAAAGACTGAAGAGTCAAGTCCAAACCCCTCACTTAACATTACAAAAAAGAGTAATTCAGATTGTTAAGGTATTTGATTACTTTCCAAATAAATCTGATGATAAAATGGCAGTCACTGACGACTTACACGTTGGGCACTGTGCCAGCACCTTTACTTCCATCACTTCATTCGGTCCTCACAATCCTGTGGAGTCCGGGTACTAGCTTACCCTTATTTAACAAATGAGGAAGCTAGTAACCAGAAAAGGTCAAGTAAGAGTCAGGATTCAAACCCAGATTCTTCCCATGAGAGCCTGAGCCAGCAACCGCTACTCCACTGCCTCCTGGTCAATAATGTGATTTGTCAGGAGGGCATGTTTATTGAGCTAGATTGGTCTGAAAGGGTTCTGTTTGTGTGTTTGTGAAAGAATTTAGGCTCAGCCTTTAAGCCTGGGGAAGGTTGTAACCCAGACACGTGGTGCACCTTGTGCTGTTGGGTTAGGCCATGAATGCATGCTCTCTGCCTTCAGGAAAAGAAGAACTTAGCTCTGGGTTTTCATGAAGCCCGGGGAAGGTGTTAGCCAAGACTGCTGAGAATAACAACTTCTAACTGCCTGGATGGAGGAGGAGGCGGTGCAAAGAGGAATGTAGTTGTTTTATGAAAATACTGAGAATAGGAATGGTATCTGCATCGAGGAAACCTGCCCGCTGGGTGAAGGGATTATCCATCCAAGGCCTCCACTTTGGTTTGACCACGACTTTCCTATTGTGATATTGTAAACAGTCATTCCTGAGTCCTCCAAATGTGTCTGCATTTGTTGCAGTGATAGATTTACCCAGACAGGTGGAAGCGTCATGACTTAAGGCTTATAAACAGCTGCAGGGGCCCGGCTGGTACCAAGGGAGGAGGTCATTCCTCGCCGCCGATAGGCCCCCAAATCGGGACGATTGTAATTTTGGTCCAGTGCGTGCACCACCCATTGCAGCTAAATAGTAACATTCAAATGTAAAGAATTTCCAGTGTCTAAAAGGGGTCATCTTGGCTTGCTTTCAGTTGCTGACTCATAGTGCTGCCGCTTTGGTACTATCAGGTTCCAAACGGTATACACAATGGGTATTCAATAAATAAATGTCAACTTATGTCAGAATCATCCCACTATGAGCAAGTCAAATGAGGAAATGGTAACAACGGCAAATCTGTCCTCGGCTTGCTGGTTCTTACTCCTCCAGAGTAAGCTTTTCCCCTATCAGGTAACTTTTTCAAGTGACAGCCAGCACAATTTGCTCCGAGCGCAGGGCAGGTTCGCCCTTTGTCCAATCATCTCCGAGATTTGGGGGTGGGGGAGGGGTCGCCCCTACACCTCCCGGGTCCAGGAAGGGGGCGGGCTTAGCTGAGCTGTGGCCGCCGCAGCCTCTCGCGGCGCCGCACCATGCTCGGCACCTAAGGGAACCAACAGGCACGAAAAGAGCCATTTGAACCGGCCAATACCGGCCGGCCGAGGGCGGGCTTTGCGAGCCCTATAAAGGGGGCTGGCGAGAGGGGGCTGAGGCTCTTGCAGCGGTCGCCGGCTGTGGCGTCTGCACCTGCTCTGCGCCGTTCGGGTCCGACCCCTCCGTCGTCCTCTCGCGCCGGCCTACCTCGCCCCTTGACGCCATGACCACCACCACCACCTTCAAGGGCGTCGACCCCAACAGCAGGAATAGCTCCCGGTGAGGTGACGAGCCCCTCGGGCGGAGGGGCCGGGCGAGCCGGGAGGCCGGTCGTTGGCGGTAACGTGCCCCGTGCGCCCTGCTCGGCGCAGGTGGGCTGCGGGGCTCGGTCGCCCGCGCCGCCTTTGTGCTATCGGGCGGACCCTCGGCGCCGGCCCCGCTCGGATGCCCGCTTCTCTTCCATTCATTCCTTCCCGGGAGCGAGGGCTGGGAAGGGGCTGGGGCCGGCTCGGCCCTCGCAGCTGGGTGGGTTTTCCTTCTTCGGAACGTGCGGAGAAGATTCGCTCTCCCCTCTCGGGCCAGGCTGGCGCAGCCCCTGGGCGGTGGTCTTGGCCCCCTGGCTGCGCCGCGAGCCTCCAGGCGCCTTAATCTGGCCCCATTGTCCCACCCCCCGGCCACGCGCTCCTGGTTCTGGCCCGGGCATGTGGCCGGCCTTAGTCTCGGGCGTGGCGACCGCAGGGTGCGACCTGATCAGTGGGACCCGCGAGCCCCGACCCTCGCCGGGTCCCCCCACTCCCCTCCCCCTCTCGGGCCTGCCCGGCAGGTGGCATTTGCGGTCGGGCGGGGCTGGACATCACGACCCCCGCCCGTTCTGTCCCCGACTGTCCGGCCCTCTTCGCGGAGCCTCCCCTCTCCTAACAAAGGAAAGTCCCCTTCCCTTCCCCTCCCGCGCCCACCCCCGAACCGAGGGGACTCGAGCCAGCCCGAATGGGTTTTCTGCGCTCAGACCTTCGGACCTCGGTCTCTGCATCCCACCTTTTTCGCTTCCCCTTTTGACGTCTGTCAAATGAGTTCATCCCTGGCGCCGGCTCCCCTGCGGGAGGAGGTTTCCTTTCTTGGGCGGGGCCGGAGACATCCATTGTCTGCTCTGTGGTATCTCCACCTGGGCGGCGGGTCCCTTCTTGCCACTCCCCTACGGTGTTTGGGCACCGAGTGTGGTGTTCGGTCTGGGCTCCCTGGCCAAGCCCCTGCCTCGCTGGGCGGAAGGCTTTGGGTTCTGTGGCAGGTCTCTCCACATTGTCGCGGCTAATTGCACACTGTTCTTTGAAGTGGATTCCAGGCATCTCTGGGATCCTTCTCGAGGCTTGAAGGAAGCTTAGATCCCACTTTTTCTGGGCGTTATTTTCTCCAGTGATCGCGACCTGCAGGCAGGTGTGGCGAGCCTTGGGGTCCTGGGCAAGTGGCACAAAGGGAGCCATTTTGTGGGGCTAAGAGAGCCTGAAATAGCAATCTCTCACAGGGACTGGAGCACTTGACCACAAAGAAGCAAGCCTCCACAGATGAGTCTTAGGAAGAAGCATTGGAGATGGCATTCCTTTCCAACGAATTCCGTTTTACAATGTAGAACAGGGTGGCTAAAATTAAAAAACAGTTAGTGGTTTCTGGGTGTAGTACAGACCCACCAAAGACTGCTCGCTGCCTCTTCTGCTGTCATCCTTCCAGTGAGATCAGTTTTTTCAAAGGACACTGGAACACACTGAGCCTAGGTTTTCTCATTTTGTGCTTTGAGGTCAGCTTTCTGCCAGTCTGACTTCAGTTGTTGGAGTGATATGTAATCTGGGGTTTAATCCTTCAGGGTTGAGCTCAGTTTAGTGTCTCCTAAAAGAATTTCAGAAACCAGGTCAAATGAATCCTTGCTCTTCATTTTCTTTATCTGTGTATTTGAAATGTGAGACAAATGATATTTGGCTCTGCAAAGTCAATGTTTTAATGTCCCTTTTGTCATCAGTTTGCCTCCAATATTATGATCTCAGGGCTGGTCTTTTCTCAGCATTGTCCTTTCACTTCCCACCTTTTGTTTGCTAGTCTCACCCAGTTCTCCTGAACTTCTTTGCTCCGGTAACATGGTAACATTCTCCCGGCTCCATCATAAAGATGTTAAAAATTGGGGCTGGAAAGGAATGATCTGCAAAAATCATTTGCAAGCTTTAAGAGTTAAAGAGAGAAGGAAGATAAAGAGTAGTCATGGGGTTTTTTTGCCTTTTTTTTTTTTTAAATTGCTCTCCGCGGTACATGTTCACATTTTTGTTGAGTCTTAAATAAAGTGATCTTGACTTAGTTACCATATGTGTAGTTCAGAAAGCAGAGTAGGAGCTTTAAAAATAAAATTGGAATCATTTCCATCTTGTGCTCCAAATCCTTTGTTTGGGGATGTCTCACTCTTAGAAGACACTGACATCACCGCAGAAGACAGGACCTGCTGTGGCAAGATAACGAAGACCTTGAAAAAGTTGGGACTGGTCAGAGCTTTGACTTTCCTTTGAACTGGTATTTCGGTACTAGTGTCTTTTTGTGGTTGTTAAAAGCCCAAAGTATGTCCCAGCCCATTAGGGTTCTGAGGATTTTCAACTGGCCTAAGTAATTCATAGAGTCGGTTAATTATGATTAGCAAAGAAAATCATTCTAATCTCTAGATACTGAGAGGGGAATGAGAGTGAAGCAAGTTAATTTTGATGATAATATTTCAAGTATCTTTGCCAATTGGGGGTACAAATGATAAAAACCTGAGTTGCTTCAGACCCGAACATGAGAGAAAGCCTATTAAGAATTTATGACATCCTTTTAACTGTGATTTAAACAGTTTAATTAAACAAACCTAAAATTGTCATCATAAAATGTATGCCTGAACACATTTATCTTAATTGGTATAAAGAATTTAGTCTAAGTAGATACTTAATATTTGAGACTTTAAAAAATGGTGGAGTTTTAGATGTTTTAAAGGAATGCAATGGGGTCTTTTCTCCATCCTGGAGGAAAATAATGAGAATTTTGTTTAATGTGACTTGAATTGAATTTCACTATGGGCTGGCATAAATACTAGATTTAGGGGGAGGATGCTAGAGGAACTCTATAAAGAACGTAAAGATTGTCCAAGGCTAGAAAACAAGACAACTTGAATCAAAGCACCCCTACAGGTTTGCAGTTTGAAGATAAAATGGTATTGTGTGGTTCTCATTTAACATTCCTATTTTGAGCCCTTGTTACATAAAACTATTATAAGGATTTGGGTTTTGGTCCCATCTCTGTCATTTACCTGATGCTGGGCAATTTATTCTAGAACTTCCCAGGGCCTGACTTGGCTCTCCTAAAAACAACGCTGCTGAACTAGATAGAGCAATACTCTCCATGGGCCACATGCCTGGGTTATAGGACCCGTGAGCTCCGAGTCACTTTTACATATATAAATAGTTGAGGAAGAATATTTTATGACATGTGAAATTCAAATGTCAGTGCCTGGAACACAGTCATATTCGCTCATTTTTGCATTTGTCTGGCTGCCTTTACTTGCACTACATTGGGAGTTGGGTGGTTTCAACAGTTGGAAATATTTCCTATCTGGCCCTTTTCACAGAGAAGTTTGGAGGAGGATCTCTAGCGTCCCTTTCAGCTCTGGCCTTCTCTCTCTTACTCTTGGAGGTCATTAAGGGCTCTAGTAGATGGCTTCGTGGAGGAGGCAGGACTTGAGCTAGACAGCTCAGAGATGGGCTGGATTCTGAATGGCCAGTGAGGGAAGCCTAGAAAGTGCTGTAGGCACGAGATAGGAGCAGTCTAGACCTGTTCCTGCACCAGTGAAGAAAGTGGTCTGACCAGACTGGTGAAGAACGTGGGGAGAAGTAGGTATGTTGGAGAGGAGGTCATATTGATAAGCAGACCACGTTAGTAAGATTACTTGGGTTCCTGCTTAGGTTTAACCATCCCTTGCACCTCCTGGCTTGTGGGTGGCAGAGAGAAGCCCAGGTGGTAGAGCCTGGTGGAGAGGGACACAGGGCAGGGCTTCACCTTACATCCGAGGGGGCACAGGAGCTGGGATTTCTGCCTAGAGGTCCAAAGGGGACATGGCCCACAGTGAACGAACACAGAATAACAGTAGGAAAAAGGAGATATTGTCAAAAGAAATTTGTTAAGGGATTCTGAATCCGGAAGCAGTCTTTAAAATTATTTTAGAGTCATGGCAGTACAGAAACATTTGAAGTATAGAAAAGAAGTTAAAATTTGAATGGAATCCCATCTGAGAGCAAGTCACTGATAACTGTGGTGAACATACTTTGAGATTGAGACACATGTCTATCTAGAGCTTAATAATAGCCCACAGCCATGGCTGTCACATTCCAGATACTGTTCTATGCATGGTGTGTATGATTTAATCTTTGTAATGGTTTTTTTTGAGAGAGCTACTATTATCCCTGTTTTATAGAAAAGAAAACTGAAACATAGAGAGGTTAAGCAAATTACCCAACCTCGCACAGCTAGTTAAGTGTGTCTCTAGACAAATAATTTTAATAGCATGTAATTGACTTATAGCATTATTTTATATTGTTTTATTCTATTTTATTTCCATTATTTTCTTCTTGACCCATAAGTTGTTTAGAAGTTTCCAGACTTAGGGGTCTTTCTAGTTTAGTTATTGATTTGTTTTCCAAGTTTTTCCATTCAATGTATTTTTGGCAACTTGTCATATCCATTAATAAAGATAAATCTTACACTACTGCATATAGCTTTCCTTTGTATGGATATACTTGATAACCAGTCTCCTGCTAATGAATACTTGGGATATTTCCAAGTTTTTACACATCTTAATACGTGTATCTTTGTGTGTATGTCTGGTTATCTAAGTAGGATTAATTCCTGGAAGTAGAAATGCTGGTTCAGAGTAATGGAAATTTAAACATTTCTACATATTATCAAAATGCCCCCTAGAACGTCTGTACAAATTTATTCTAACCAATGCTGGGAATTGTTGGCATTTTTTCCACCTTTACCAATCCATTAAGCAAAAAAATAAGTCCTTTTGTTTTAAATTGCATTTGCTAGTGAAGTTGAATTTTTAATGTTTACAAGCTATCAATTTTAATTGCCTGTTAGTACCTTTTGTTCCTTTTCTCTTGTGATTTTTCTAATTATTTAAGAGCCTTGTGAATACTAGTAATATTATCCTTTGTCAGATGTTGCATGTATTTTTGCCTAGTTTACTCTGTCCATCTTTTCATGGCTTCTGGCTTCCATCTTGTGCTTAGAAAGTTCTCTTCTTCAAGATAAGCACCAACCATATTGATACATATTTTCTTCCGGTACTTTTGATTTTGTCTTTAAATTTAAATATTGGCCCTAGCAGGCACTTAATTTGGTAAATGAAGTTAGGTAGGGATATATTTGTTTAATTAAAATGGCTAGCCAAAAAAAAACCAAAAACAACAAAAAACAAACAAAGTGGCTAGCCAGTTAACCCAAGATAATT
This sequence comes from Choloepus didactylus, assembly GCF_015220235.1. Taxonomy (NCBI): domain Eukaryota; kingdom Metazoa; phylum Chordata; class Mammalia; order Pilosa; family Megalonychidae; genus Choloepus; species Choloepus didactylus. The sequence continues at coordinate 69,599,334 of NC_051324.1, read as the reverse complement.
TTCCCTACTGATCTAAAATACTCTAGGGACCTAACTGACAGAATTATGAAGCAAAACTGACAAGCTCACCATTGTAGTGGAAATTAACAGATTCAATAAGTGATGAAACATTTTAAAAATCAGAAGATTAGAACAGCTCAATTAACAAGCTTGATCTAGTAGACACATATAGAACTTTGGTGAATACACATTCTTTTTAAGCACACATAGAACAGTTACAAAATTGACCACATGCTAGACCATAAAGCAAGTCTCATTAAATTTTAAAGGATTTATGTCAAACAGACTCTGTTGTCTGTCCTCATTATAGTTAAAAGCTAGAAATCAATAACTAAACTAGAAAGACCCCTAAGTCTGGAAACTTCCAAACAACGTATGGGTCAAGAAGAAAATAATGGAAATAAAATAGAATAAAACAATATAAAATTATGCTGTAAGTCAAAACTTGGTCAATACCTCAAAAGAGTTACTTAGAAGGAAATTTTTTACCTTAAGTGTTTAATTTTCAGCCTTTTTTTCTAATACAATGAGCCAAGTTTATAAATGAACAATGTATTTATTTGGAAACCGGGAGGAAATGGACATATTCCTAGAAAAATGTTTCTTACTCAAACTGACTTAAGAAAAAAGAGAAAACCAGACCACTCTTACAACCAGGAAAGGAACTGAATCGATAGTTACAAAATCTTCCCAGAAAACAGTCTCAAGTTTCTTTGTTTTGAATGGTGCCAATAAAGAGAGTTGAGTTTTTCCAGGGAGGGGACAAAGTGTTCAAAATTATGGCAGAAGGATTTGGAAATGTGAAAGTGCTATATTTCCATGCTGAATAAAAAGCTGTAGATAATGTCAAAGAAATGCGTGTGTGCCTTAGAACTTGCCGTGGAGCCTTACACCTAGTTCCTCCTGTTCACTTCCCCTTCTGGCCAGGCATGAGTGTTCATTGTGAGTGTGGCGGAGAAAAAGTGGATAAACGGGCCTTTTGGTGATGTTGTGAGAGAATAGACTTTGTTATCTGCTCTTCTTGGGCTTTTACACTGGTTGAGTTAACTTTTGTAAGTATATACTTCCTGTTTTGATTTTAGTTGAAAATAAAAACGGAAATGCTTTTTAAATGGAAAAAATAAGATGTGCTTCTGAACTTTGCTGAATAGAAATATTTTCAGCTAAATCCAACAGGGCAAGGTCCATCATTCTTTTGCCATTTCCTTCAAAGAGGACCCCAGGTTGTTACTTCTGATGGCTTTCAGGCTGCTCCAGCTGCCTTGCGTGGTGACCTTCCTACAGATACCATAAGGCAGTGCTGGGCCTGTTAACACCCAGCACTGTGTCCACCAGGATGGAATCAAAGCCTTTTCCCCATCAGTAGCTCTTTTCTGTGAGGAATGGCAGGGATGGATGGGCAGGTGAAATCAAAGGCGTGTGAAACTGTTTCTGCCCAGAAATGTTTTGGTACAATCTGAAATTGTGGATTTGCCACTTTTTCTAGGGTTTTGCGGCCTCCAGGTGGTGGATCCAATTTTTCGTTAGGCTTTGATGAACCAGCAGAACAACCTGTGAGGAGGAACAAAATGGCCTCTAGCATCTTTGGGACACCTGAAGAAAATTCTCCGTCTTGGGCCAAGTCCACAGGTAATTGCTTCTATCTGTGTGATCATTGTCCGGGGCAGTGGCCCTGCCCCAACCAGCCTCCGCCGGTTTTATCTTGATAGGCAACAGTCTAGCTTAGTCATCAGAAAGTAAACAACAGGTAAAGCTTGTTAGAGGAAAGTCTGGACTAAGAACCAGGAAATACTGAGGGTCTAATTTGATGGATCAGAACAAGGCTTGAAATCAGATTTGGTTAGTTAGTCCCTCTAGAGGATTTTCAAGTCATGACTTAGCCTCCCTAAGATGGTTTCCTCATTTTGTAATATGAGACTTAACACGTAACGTGAATTACTAAAAAAGTGTTTTCCTATAGGTTTTCCTGTTGTATTCCTCAGTAAAAGCACATTTCAATTTTTAGATGCCAAGTCCAATGGTGGTAGGGAAGATACCGAGTCATTTGGACCCCAGAGAAGGAACTCGATGGAAGCAAGCTCTGGAGACTTCTTAGATCTGAAGGTAAGTGCAACATAACATAAGGAAAAAGAAAGCCTTTGGGATTAATATGTTTTAGAAGTTACACTCCCCCCTCTTTTACTAAGTGTTTCAATTCTGCCATTGGAATTTTACGTAGTGGTAATGAGGAAAGAGACTGGAACATATTGATGATGGTAGATTGACAAATAGAGTAAAGCCAGAAAAGTGAATTAACAGGATCTTGATCTGTTCAGATGACTCTTTGACCCTTTAGAATTGAGTTTTTGGAACTTCTGGATCACCCTCACTTCCTAGGTACGTCATATCTGGTAGCATTTCTCAGTTCAAGGACCATTGCAGTCGTTTGCACATGTAGTCCAGTTGCCTTGAGTTGAGCTCTGGGAGATGGTGCAGGCCTGGCCTTACCATGGCTGAGTCTGCAGATGAGCTCAGCCTCAAAGCCCCCCAGTGCGAGTGGGAAGACCCAGGCCTGGGGCAGGTCCTCCTGACTTGGACCTCAACAGTCTGTGCGCATGGGACAGAGATATAGAAGGGGCTTGGGGCTGACACAGCCCTTCAGCAGCTAGATGAGGGGAAGAACGAGGAATGGAAAGATGGATTTCCCAGTTTCCCATTCTGATAAAAGATCCTCTGAAATGCTCACGGTATTAGGTCATCAGAGTAAATGTTCAGGTGTGTTGCTGTTTTACATTTGTTAACTGGCACTGGGGCAGTTTGTCATGCAGAGTTTTTATACAGCATTGTCCCAAGTTGAAGAAAGGTTGCTTATTGTAATACAGCCTGATCCTGTACTTGATTGTGTCAAAATGAAATTTCACATTTGGTTTCAAATAGATGCTAGCTGCTAAGAACTGTAACTGTTTTATTTGCGCATTGCCCCTGTGAAGAAAGTTAAATTTTTTTTTTCTTCTTTTCCAGGGAGAAAGTGACATTCATGGTGAGTACATTTGAAGACCAAATTTCTGATTCTGTAAATGGTTTTTGGACAGATCTGAATCTTTATTCAAATCCTGTCTTGGGGAAAGAGGCTGGGAAGTGAAACCTGACCTTGCTGTGGGGCTGATAATGTTTGGGGGCAAAGAGAAAAGAAAAATGAAACTAGAAAGTTAGTAAACACAGCTACATCTCGTATCTGCTTAAATACAAGGTAAGTGAGGTAAGTGCTAGAAATGTACTGGAGAAGGAACTAGTAAAGAATTTCAACCCTTTCATATGTAGTTCAAGGAAAAAGACGGGAACATTTTAGCAATATGTTACATTAATCAGGTCAATATTTGTTACATTTAATGAGAGCATTTTAGTAAGAGATTCTGACATTTCCAGCTCGGATCAGTTTGTTTGTATACTGAGGTGCTTATTCGGTAAGGCAGTGTTACCTGGTGATCTTGTAAATGATAATTTAGGGGCAGAAATAAATTGTCAGCACCCATATTACCAATTAAAGGGTAGAAATGAGCTGTAATAATTTACTTGGTTATTTTAAATCTTTGAAATATTTATTGGCACTTCTTTAACAAGTGCCAGAGAACTGCTGCCGAGCGCACTGCAAGGCTTGCCCGAGCCAGGCAGTGGCAGGCAGGTTGAGGCTGACTTGATGGGCAGCCATCACCAGGCCCTCAGCCCAGAAGAAGGCAGCCGTTTCCTCTTACTGGGTGTTTGCTGCAGCCCTCACAACAAAACAGACACGCTTAAGAACCCCGTTCCTCTCCTGCCTCTCAGACCGCGTTTCTTGACAAGGATCTGTTGAAGGCGAATCCTCTGAACCTTGGTAAGCATTGCCTGGGTGCTTCTTTATAAGGAGCAAGTCCCTTTTTCCTGGAGTGAAGATGTATAGTTACTGTTTGTGTCCAGTTTGTTCTCTTTGAAAGGACTGTTGTTGAGGTAAAATCTGTAGGCTTTTTGATAACTGCTGCGTCTCATATCGTGAAATACTTCCAGTGTCATACCTCATTTAGCAAGAATCAGCTAATCTTTATTCACTAATTCCTCCCCGTGCGGGTAGAATTAGAAGTCTGGGGAGCCTGGAGAGCATGTGTGATTGGATCTGCCCAACTGTTGCTGAAGAACCAGAGTCTTTTGAGAAGGAAAGAAATGCAGCCTTGTCAGGAGGACTTGAACATAGTCACTCATTTAATATGAAGGGAGCTTTTCCCGATCTTCAGATCAGAATGAAATTCCCCCAGGCCTCAGCCAGGATTTCAAGTGGGGGCCATTTGGGAGTTAAACTCCTTTGGGGACCTCCCAAGACTGCCAGTATACTGAATTCCCATCCAAAGTGGAGTTGTATTTTAAGGAGAGCTGATGTGTATCTGTTATGTAAATAGCCTATGCTGTGAGTGGGATAGCTTCTTATTAATTAATTTGAAATATTTTTCAGCTGAAGAAATGAAAGGCAAAGAATCTGATTGTAGATGCTTTTGTATATAAAAATAGGCATTTATACATCCTTGCAAATAATCTGTCATCATTGACTGCTCACGAGCAGTCACAGAATGTGTGGCCCTCAGCCAGCCACCTGATTCTCTCAACCCAGGTTTTTTAAATTCAGTTTTACTGAAATAGATTTACATACCATATAGTCATCTTCAGTGTACAATCAATTGTTCACAGTACCATCATCTAGTTGTGGTAGTTCATCACCACAATCAATTTCTAAACATTTTCATTGCTCCAGAAAAAAAAAAGATAAAAGTAACAATAAAAATAAAAGTATAAAAGAACACTCAAAACATTCCATCCCCATCCCACCCTATTTTTCATTTAATTTTTGTCCCCATTTTTCTACTCATTTGTCTATACATTGGATAAAGGGAGTGTGAGCCACAAGGATTTCGCAATCACAAGGTCACACCATGTAAGCTACATAGTTACACAATTGTCTTCAAGAGTTAAGGTTACTGAGTTGCAGTTTGACAGTTTCAGGTATTCCTTCTAGCTATTACAGTACACTGAAGACTAAAAAGGGATATTTATATAGTGCATAAGAATACCCTCCAGAGTGACCACTCGACTCCATTTGAAGTCTCTCAGCCCCTGAAACTTCATTTTGTTTCGTTTTGCTTCCCCCTTTTGGTCGAGAAGATTTTCTCAATCCCACAATGCTGGGTCCAGGCTTATCAATGAGAGTCATTTCCCTCGTTGCAAAGGATATTTACACCCTTGGGATTCATGTCCCACGTAGAGGGGAGGGCAGTGAGTTTACCTGCCGAGCGGGCTTAGAGAGAGAGGCCACATCTGAACAACAAAAGAGGTTTTCTGGGGGAGACTCTTAGGCACAATTATAAGTAGTCAGCCCAGTTTTTATCAAGATTTTGCTGTGGGTGAGGGAAGTTCTCTGAGAGATGATATTTTATTAAATAAATATGAGCAGAGATCAGTTTTTCCATATTGCACTATTAGGTTTTTATCTTTTTATGTCACTTTTAATTGACATGATATAGCTTCTTACCAGCATTTATTTTCACATTATTTCTTGGAAGAACCATGCCAGTTCAGGTTTATCCTCATTTGGAATTTTCTTATCCTAAAAGCTTTTATGAGACTGGTTGGGTTAATTCTACAGGATATGACTGAGAACATTTTGTTCTTCTTCGTTGCGAAGTGTGAAGTCACTTGCACAGACCCAGGTGAGCCACTCAGGAGAGCCTGATGAGGTTATGAAAAGCCGCCACTAGTCCGGCTGTGAACACGTGATCCTCTTCCTGGCCTCCTGCCCTGGCTCAGTTTGCTGTAGATCCCCCAGGTGGAGTGTACACAGTGAGCTCTATAATATGACAGAAGTCCTTCTTTATTTTCTGGTCATCAGTGTTGTCACCTGATTATTGTGTGTTCTTGATTGCTGCTGCTTTTAGCTCATTTGTCACAAAATGACAAGAGGAAGAGTCATTCAAGAGCTGTCTGGTGGAATAAAGATCAATTCCAATTCTGCCATAACGTCTTCCTCAAAGCAATCTACTCAGATCGGTTATAAATAAAACAGGTTTTGTTCAGATATAAGCAAAAGTTTACCTTGATCTCTTGAGTAAACAAGAAAGCTACAGGAAAGACTTTGGAACTGCCACCTTGGGAAAGAAAGAGGGAAAGAAATCCAGTAGTCTGTGTCCCCTGCCTTAGGTGAGTTAGGTGGCCTGTGACATTTTCTTTTACTTCGATTCCTTGATCCTTATAATGAACCATTTTTTCTATTCAGATTTAGGCGTTTTAGGTCAATTACCTTATTGATGTGCCAAAGAAGAAAGAAAACTCAGGAGTATGTAATATAAGAGTATTTTTGTTTAAAGCCCTGTTTTTAAATTATTAGATTAAACAAAAGCCTTCTCTGTCAAATTGCTATAAAGTTTTTAAACGCTTACTCTTGTTTCCTGTACTTACCTCATTAAAGACCAAATTACAAGAATTTGGTCAAACAAGAATTTAAATTGGGGCCAGCCTGCTGTTTGTTTAGTCTCCATGTATACCGCTATGTGTGTGTGTGTTTAATAATCTTTACATTATTAAAGATTACTTTAATAATGTAAAACAGGTATAAGATTGGAGGGGAAATAAGCTTGATATATCTAAATAGTGTTTTATAGAAATAAAATACCATTGTAGAGTTTTAAGATAATTTTGTATCCTTCGAAAGTATTCATTAACTGCTTAATCCTGACAGTGGAGAACTCCGTTAGGTCTTTTTGGTATAAGTCCACCTCAGCAGCAATGAAACTCTGGACTTGATAAGTTGGCTCGGACTGAATTACGGTCTTTATTCTCTTTATCTTGGATTTTTTTTTAATGTGGATTTTTTTTTTTTTTAAATTTTGTGTGTGTTTTATTGTGATTATGTTGTTATTTGCAGTAAATTGAACATATCTTCCTAGGTTATTTATGGGACCCTTATTAAGTAGGACTTGAGCACTTAATGCTGATACATTTGATTTTGTTTCTTGTATAACAAGTATAGCAATAGGAAACTAATGGAAACTTTTCTCTCCAAGCTTTAGATCTTAACCAAGAGCTGTCATTTTTGAAAGCTTCTTATTAGATCTTTACTTGTAGTTGAATAGGGAATATTATGTGCATTGTAAGTTACTTCTAAGAATGTTTCAAAAATCCATAAAATGAAATGTTAAGTACAGTAGCATATTTCTGAGATTCTGTTGTGTTTCTGATTTAAGGGTGTTATTTTTAAATTTAAAGACCTTTCTCCTTGGTCATTTCTGAGTTTCAGTTGGCTAAATCAAAACTTGGAACAAGTGAATTTAGTAACATTTAGTCTTTGAAGGACTTCAACTTAATTTTTTGAAATTAGAACTTTTCATTGGTGTCTTCCATGAGCCCATACGAAATTCTTACCTGGTGTATGTAACATGGTCAGTATATTTGCCTCATTGGTCCTGGGTTTTGGGCTCCTAAACTAGGAAGAGAATAAATGTCTTTAAACCTTAAAATAGTCCCGTCCCCCAACCTGAGTCACATGAGTTAGTGTTCAGATTCTTACAGTAAAGGGAGGTGTGTGTGATTATTTGAAGGCAAGTTTTATTACTGTTTTATAACAGATTAATAGCATCTTTATTCTCACAGTTTCTGGGTATATTTAAATATTATAGACTAGCCATGAAAAATAATCAAAAGGAAAAATATATTGAATCTAAATTCACTTGATTTTTTTTTCTTTTTAATTATGTTTGTTCAGAGTCATGAAAAGCAAACCTTACATGTGTTAGTGTATTTAGTGTATATCACAGGGATATATATTCTCCTAAGACTGTACTGTTTGTTCATTATAGTAGCCACAAAGTACATGTGGCTATTCAAATTTAAACTTAAATAAATTAAAATGAAATAAAAGTAAAAATTCTGTTGCTCCAGCCACATTTCAAGTGTTCAGTAGCTACACAGCTACTCTTGGACAACTCAGAAGAGACATTTTCATCCTGGTAGGAAGTTCTTTTAAATAGAACTCTGCTGGCCTGGAATTTCAGCAGCAAAATTTATTATAAGTCTCAAGTAATTTGGCCAAGCAGAGAAGAAATAGTGTACTTGGTGAAATTTCCATGCCTTACATGTTTGTGAAGAAAACGGATTGTGATGAATCTACATAATACAGGAAAGTTTTTATCATCTGCTTTTGATTGTCAGGCATATCTATCGAACAGGAGCTTTTGTGGAGTATCTTTTACAAATATCTGCAGGCTTGGAATATGCAACTGAATTTAATTTTTTTCCAGAAATAAGTTTAATATGCTTTAAACTATTAAACTCTTAGTAATAATTCCCTTTCACTAAAAATGCAGAGTTTATTTTTTTGACTTTCAATAAATGACTTTTCTAGATTTGGAAAGTACCTGTTAATAAGAGACCGTTTGTTTAAGAATATATGCTGTTGGGAATGTCATAAGTCAGAGTTAAAGTGTCAACTAAGGAATAGCTAAGATACTGATGAGAACACACTGATTCTTAGGGCTCTAGAAGTGGAAAATGCCCAGGTAATAAAAATGGGAGTGACCTGATTAATGGAAATGTTCTTATAAGTATGTAGGAGAAGGGTAGACTATTTAATAAAGTATGTTGGGACATGTGGCTATATTCAGGTAGTCAAAAGGAAAAAAAAAAAAACCTCGTGATGATTGTGGAACAGGGATGAAATAACATTTTTCATTCATCCAATTTGGCACAGATTAATGTAAGGCAGTTCTCAAGTGGTGGCCAAGATGGAAGGAAAGGAAACTCACCAAGCTGTGGGGCTGTAACTGGCGCAGCCTCTTGGGAGGGCAGCATGCATGTCTATTCACATTCAAGATGGCAACTTGTGCACGTCCACTTGTGCACGTCCCGTTGTGCACGTCCCGTTGTGCACACATGCTGGTGTGCATGTGTTACATCTTTATAACAGTTGAGTTGCTTCCAGTTTTTTGCTGTCAGTAGACAAATGTACTAGATTATATGATAAAATACCATAAAACAATTAAACAAGATGACTTATGACCATTTGTCATAATAGGAGTAAAAAACCAGAAGTTATTCCATTTATGTTAAATACAACCCAACACTGCCACGTTATGTATGGCTTCATACATATGTCTAGAAAGCTGCACATACCCAGTAGTGCCCCCTCTGGAGCTGAGGGAGAGGAGGAACTTCACAGAGTGTGGGGGGCAGGGTTGGGGGTCAGAGATCCTCCCGTAGCTTTACCTGTGATGTTCTAATTTGAAAGACTTGTCTTCATATATCTGTAGGAAAGAACATACACAGAAACAGGCCTGGGACTTTAACGGGGGGTGATTCTGGGTAGGAGAACTAGCTCAGTGGTGTTTTTCTCTAGGTATGTTCCAAACCATTCTGGGGATGGGGTGGGGTGGGGTGGTGGAATATTATGACTTTTTAACTGGAAATAGCTGTTAGCTTCAGTTTCGTCTTCTGTTCTTGTAGAAAATGTGGACACAGACTTCCAAGCCAGCCTGGGACAGAGTGAGGAGAAGCCCGTGCCCGCCGCACCCGTGCCCAGCCCAGTGGCTCCGGCGCCCGTGCCATCCAGAAGAAACCCACCCGGTGGCAAGTCCAGCCTAGTGCTGGGTTAACTCCACCCATCCTAAACTCTGTCGTTTTGTTTGTTTGTTTGTTTTCTCCATGCTTGTGAACTGCACAACTTGAGCCTGACTGTACGTCTTTTGGATTTGTTTCATTAAAAAAGAAGCACTTTATGTACTGCGGTCCTTTTTTTTTTTTTTTTTTTTTCCCTTTCCTTTTTTAAAGAACAGGGTTCTCTGTCCTGACTCCTCTGGGGTCTGGTGGCCATGGCATGAGTGTTTTTAGTAGTAGATTCAAGGGAAAGCGTTGTGACACTAGTACTGTGTTTCTAAGAACAAATAATTTGGTTCCAAATGTGTTCGAGGATCTTTTGTACTGAGGTTTTTTAAACCCTTTTCTTGTCAGCTTCACTTGGGTTTACCAAGCCTTGATTGGCCAGGCCAGTAAACAGCCTCCAGGCATGTTCCTTTGAGGCCCCCAACACGCAAGGTTGTCTTTTTGCAGAACCTTCTCCTTGGTGTTGCCCTAACTTACTGGTGTCCTTAGCTGAAAGCATCTCTATTCCACTGTGCCATACGGAACAATGCAGGCCTGTGCCTCCTGCCTTGCTGCCTGCAGAGCAAAGAAAATGCCTTTTATTTTTTAACCTTAAGAAATCAGCTGGATACTAACATGACTGGCTGACAAGCAAAGCCCACTGCTCTGTGCAGAGGAAGGCTTAGGATGTACAATCAAACCAGAATCAGAAGTGGTGAAGCAAGCAAGGGAGGTGAATCACACAGAAGTGGGTCTTCATCAAGGAATGTATCCCACGGGGTCCTTTTTCGTATAAAATAACTGGATGCTGTGTGCATGATGCTTGACCATGACACGAAAGTCTCATCTTTAAAATGTGTGTTGTACTTGACGATCCTGGGCTGTTGCTCAAACAATATACAAATTTTGAAAAATTGTGTCCTGTGTCTTCTTTTTGAGGTCATTTCATGTGTTCTGCCTGTAATTGCTTTTTTCTTTGTTACCAAACATGCTGCCCGATGATTTGATGAGTCTTTTAAAATTAAAAAGGCTAATGGGGTTTTTCTCTAAAGACAGAGAATGAGTTTAAGGTCATAGCATGAGATCAAAGTACCAAAATTGTAATGAACTCTACTAGCTAGCTTTGGTAATAGATACAGGAATAATATGGGTAATTATTTTCCCAAAGATTTTTAGCCAATATATTTTAGACTCCTCTACCACCTCCCCTAACATTTTACATTTTCAGGTGTCTCCACCTGTGTGGGGCTTCTCATGGGTGGAGTGGTCAAAGAGGGGGGCTCAAGGAAGAGGCCGCATAATCAGCAGTGGATTGGTGGGGGGGGGCATCTGAGTCACATCAAGGATATGGTTGCTGCTAGATAAAAGAAAGCTCTCTGGGTTCCAGGCAGAAAGTTCCAGATCAACATGCTACATTAAATGTCCAGATCGGGCATTATCAGGACCTGGCTCTTCTAGGTGTGCTGCTGATCCACTGGGGGAATTCTTTGGCCTCTGTCCCGACTTAGAAAGTGAGAGCTTTGAACTCGCCTCTAAGGCCCCTCTCCTGATTAAGATTTTGAACATGAAGTATAATCACCAACTCTTCAAACTATGAGGCCTGTCTTTGGGAAGAATGAGGGACTTTTTAGGTTGTAAAGGTTTAAAGGTTTTCTTATCTTGTAAAGCATTTGCAAAATGGGAGAGTCGAGTTGTGCCTCGTAGGGCTAACTTACTGGTTTTACTGGCCTGAGTTACGGTTTCTCCTGGGGACCTTGGGAGGTGGGTACCTGGCTCTTTTCAGCCTCAGCAACGGGGTTCCTCTTAGAAATGCCCTGCTTTGTGCCACCTTTTATTCTGTGACGCTAAGCGCCTAATCAAAAAAGTATGAGGGAGGGACAGTAAAGCCCAAGACATTGTGGTACTCGCAGAACAGATATTAGGGAATGCCACGTAATTCCTTGCTGAAGGCCGTTTCATTTCCCAGAATTAAGAAGTTTAAGGTATAGAAGGTGAAGATGATTACAATTACCTTAAGATACCCAAAAGGCAGCAGAAGGGGCATGTGACCGAGTTGGTGTGACTTCAGTGCCTCTGTGGAGACAAGCCCGTCAGGGACTCCCATTCTACCCTTGAAGCATTTGGGAGTTAGATTGAGGTGCCAGGTCTCCCCCATAACGCTCCCACAGCATGGATTGGAAGTACGGGGGTGGTCGGTCGGGGGGTGGTCGGTCGGGGGGTGGGCTACGGCACGGTGGGTCACCACGCAACTCTGTGTGTAGAATCTGTAGGTAAATATGTTTGGGGAAAGTCAGGAAATTGTGTGAAATCTACGAAAAAGGGAAGTCAACACAATTTAGCAACGTCCGGCATCTCCTAGAGGGGAAATGCTGATTCTAGCTGAGCAGCCTCAGGTCCCCAGGAAAGCCACTGCCCGGCTCACCGCCGCGTGGAAAGAGCGTCTTCCGGGTAGAAGCGGGGTGCGGAGTAAACGCGCCAGTGTGTCAAGCCGACTCTGGTTTCTAACTGGTCTCTTGGGAGCTGGACTCACATGAACGAGTGATCTTCAGCAGAGTCGCACATTTCACCAAACATTTATTAGGAGCCCCCATGATCCGAGCCTTGGGTGGGTGCCGGCAGGGAGAGCCCGGGTCCAGATCCATTCCTGCCCCCCGCCCCGGGTGGCCCCAGGACTCGAGGGGATGGATTCTAAGAAAGCTGCGACGTTCTACAGGTATAAGGCGCCCAGCTCTTCGTTACCGGGAGCTTCTAGGATCCCTCCCTCTCTGGGACCCGCGGGAGGTCTGCCCCTTGGTAACTTTGGGGGGCAGCGCGGCACAGCTGCTGGAACGTGGGAGCAAGGGCCGCGCTCGAACCACACCCGGACGGGGAGGCTCAGAAGGCCAACGTCCCTGAGCGCCCTGCCCTCGGATCCCGGGGAAGGGTTCCTAGGCCTCGGCCGGCCACCCTGGGCGCTCGGATGCAAATTAGCCCGGCGGCCCCTCCCGCCGCCCGGCGGCTCCGGAAGCGGCGGGCTCCGGCGCGCTCGGCTCCTCGGCTCCCGCGGCCGCCCTTCCCGCCCGGCACTCGCGTCGGGCCGGCGATGGCGGCGCGGCGCGCGCGGCCGGTGCGGGTGCTGGTGGACATGGACGGCGTGCTGGCCGACTTCGAGGCCGGCCTCCTGCGCGGCTTCCGCCGCCGCTTCCCCGGGGATCCGTACGTGCCGCTGGAGGAGCGCCGGGGCTTCCTGGCCCGCGAGCAGTACCGCGCGCTGCGGCCCGACCTGCCGGTAGGGGTGCGCGGGGGGCGCAGCGCAGGGGCGCCCGGCAGCGGGGAGGGCCGGCTCCGCAGCGCCCCCGGTGGGGGAGGCCTGACTCCGCGTCGCCCCTGGGAGCGGGGATCCGGGGCCCCGGGTCGCCCCCGGTAGGGGGAGGAGTACCGACCCACGTCACCCACGGGAGCCCCGGCCCCGCAGTGGTAGTAGGGCCCCCTGGGGTGGGACCACCTCTATCCCGTTCACGGAGACACCCCTTTCCTGCATGAAATGAACGGAACTCCGGCTTCAGAATTCACAAGAAAGTTGAGTGGAGGTGGTTGTCCCCACCTCCACCCCAAGTGAAATCCATGGAAGCCCCCTGCGCCCCCACGGGGCGCTGTCTGCTGGAGGCAGAAGCGGGACGCGGGGCCTGTCTCTTCCAGGAGAAGGTGGCCAGCGTGTTTGAAGCTCCAGGCTTCTTCCTGGACTTGGAGCCCATCCCGGGGGCCCTGGAAGCCCTGCGGGAGATGAGCACCATGGAGGAGTAAGGACAGGAGCAGGGGGCTGGGGAGGGGGGGTGACACGGGGGTGGCGAGGGGCTGACGGCACCCCGGCCCCGTCTCCGCAGCACTCAGGTCTTCATCTGCACCAGCCCCATGAGGAAGTATGACCACTGCGTCAGCGAGAAGGTGGGGGCCAGGGCCCCCTGGGCTAAGCTGTCTCTCCTGGTTTAAAAGATAAGCCACAAGAAACGGCAGGGGGTGGGGGAGGGGGGAGGTGGCAGGGGCGCCCCCCAAAAGGCTGTGGATCCCAGGCCTAGGACACATTCCTCTCACCCCCTGCTTCAGTTCAGGGCCCCCCGAGCTCCCCTGACAGATCTGTGTCCCCTCCTCAGTACCGCTGGGTAGAGAAGCACCTGGGGCCCCAGTTTGTGGAGCGCATCATCTTGACTACAGACAAGACGGTGATCTTGGGGGACCTGCTCATTGATGACAAGGACACCATTCAAGGTTGGACTTGTTTCCCATGGCACCCTCCAGGCAGCCAGCCTGCCGGGATTAGGGAAAGGGAGTAAAAATAACCAGATTACAGATGACATGCCCTCTGCCTTTCTCCTGTGACCTGTCCCAGGCCAGGAGGACACCCCAAGCTGGGAGCACATCTTGTTCACCTGCTGCCACAACCAGCACCTGGCCCTGCCCCCCACAAGGAGGCGGCTGCACTCCTGGGGGGACAACTGGAGGGAGATCATAGACAGCAAGCGGGGAGGCTCACCATGGGACCGGACCGGGGCTCGGTCAGGAGCAAGCCAGGGGCGAGTAGCTGCAGGCAGGGGAGGCGGCCGGCAGAGAACTGGAGCTGAGCAGAGTGACACGGAGCCTCGCGGCAGGGTCTCCCCCTGTGGCAGGGAGAGCCGGTACCCGCTGTTCTCCCTCTGACCCAGGCCCTTGGCAATCAGTCAAGAACATTTTAATAAAAAATGTTGGTGCTCTGGTCTTTTAGGCTCCTTTATTTGAGAACATAAGGAGGCAGCTGGAGGAGGGGTGCTGACGAGGCGGCCTTCCCTTCCTGTCTCCCCTTGGTCCCCTGACCCTGAATCTGTCCCACCTCCACGCCTGCCTGGCTAGCAGTCCTCTCCCTCTCCAGGACAAATTCTGATTTCTGCCTTTACTTGGCCATCTAGGGGGCCACCTTCAGGGAATAGAAAAGGGAGGCCAGGAGCCCCCAATGCTCCTGAACCCCAACTTTCCATCCTCTGCATTGACCAGTGCACACACCGTGGACCTCAGACCCACACCACGTAGGGCCTGGCATTGGCCTTGCCTGAGCATCCTCATGCTCTGAGATGCACTCTCCCCCAGGCCCACATGCCCAGCCTGGGGAGCTTAAGGTGGGGCACTGGGCTCTCCACAGCCCTGGGCGGTCAGGACACCTTCCCAGTGCCCAAGGCCCCGAGATGCTTTACTCATGAGCCTTCTCATTGTTACTCTCCAGAATTTCTCCACTCACTCCTGTTAAGGGAGAATTCCCATTTTCCTCAAGGGCAATCAGTTCTCCTAAAGCCTTCAGTCCCTGCTTCTGAGAACCCCTTCCACAGACAGTGGGTCAAGGTCCCAGGCTGGTTCTTCCACGAGGGGTGAGCCTGCCTGTGGGGTATTGCCCTGTGTCTCAAAGTCTGGCTTCCTCACTCCTAATGCCTTTTCATCACAGTGAAAGTGCCTGTCATGCTGAAAAAACACCTCTAAAATGGCGGAAAAGGCACCACTTTTGGAGAATAAGCTCAGGGGGATCCGTGCCCCTCACATCCTGTGCCCCTGGCAGGATTTTGGTCCCATCTCCCGCACTAAGGGTAATAAGGCCTGGAGGTCTCCTTGGACCAGGGCTGTTATGGGGCCTCAGTCCTTGGGCAGTGGGATACCCAGGGCAGAGTGAGCTTTCCAGCTGCGAGCTTCAGCCACCAGGCTGGGGGAACAGAAGTCTTCCAGAAAAATCTGGGCCAGGTTCCGGAGCCTTGTGTTGGCCGAGAGAGAGAAGCGCAGCATGCACTGGACCACGGGCATGGCGGTCAACTCGGGCTGGGTGCCAGGGCCTGGCGTGCACAGGGACATGAGTGTGGTGACAGCAGATAGCACCGTCTCCTCGTTGGGGCTGGACAGGCAGTTGACGATGAGCGGGACGCCCCCGGCCTGCAGGATGTGCTCCCTATTGGCCCTGTCTGGGCACAGGTTGCAGAGGCCACCTGGGGGAAGAATAAGGGTGAGTCTCGATGCCACATCCCTGGGCTCCACCCACCTCCTCTCTGCCCACTGAGTCCCCAGGGGACAGGGACCCAAGGTCCACCTGGTCCCCAGCCAGGGGACAGACAGGCCTGCCCGCCACAGCCGCAGCCAAGCCTTCTGGAAGTGGGCACAAATCCCTTTCCCTCTTGGTTCAGCCAGTTCAATGGCTGGTATGCTTTCCCATTTTTAAAGTAAAAAACAAAACAAAACCTACAATATAGCCTCATTTTAGAAAAATTTAAAATATATAGATGAGGTGATGGTTAATGTGTAGAGACATATATGTAAAAACTTACTGAATTGTATACTTTAAATATGTAGTTTATTATGTCAATCATACCTCAGAAAGCTGTTTAAAACAAGAGAAAGAAGCCAGAATATAAATCTAGCATCCGGACAGTTAACATTTGTTTTTCATCCCACAATCGTTCATATATGAAAACATAAATATTTAGCAAAAATGGGATACTCTTCCCATGTTAGTCCATCTACACACATGGCCATTTTATGAGTGAGTATAACTTATTCAGCAGTGACAGCATTTTAACCTCCACGTTCCCCTTGCCAGGATTCTGGGGGACAACAGAAAAGGCCAGAATGAGCCCCGGGCTCAGGCAGTGTGGCCAGGATCCCCCCTCACATCCCACCCTGAGCTCTGCTCCCTCAGCCAAGTGACCTCTCGGCCTGGGGACAGGTGCTGCCTTGCCTCGGTCACTCTGAAGAGGGCTGGGTACCCCAGCGCCCACGGCTGACTTCCTGTGCGTCCTGACTCAGCTTCCTGCCATCCCGGTGCCGCACCCCTGGGTTCCTGCTCTGCAAGGATCAAGCCTTGTGGCTTCTCAACTCATTTGCATGGGGGGCCTGACCAGTCCTGGGTGGCCAATCAGGGGTGAGGATCACAGCCCCTCCCCGGGCAAGCATCACCCCCAGCCAGGGACACCTCTTTCTTCAGGGGCGGGAGCCTGCAGGGCCCGGGTGCTGCCGCCCCCTCCCTGGCAGCACTTGGCTCAGCCAGTTTGAGTTGTGATACAGGATTTTGTCCATTCACTCCTGTAGCTTCCCACTGCATTTGGGATAAAATCCAAACTCCTGCCGGCCCTGCACCACCGGACCCCCGCCCCTCGCATCATGCATGGCACTCGCCCCCCTCCGGCCAGCTTCAGGACCTGCTGGCCACACTCCTCATATGCTGACATCCTCTTGCAGGGAACAAGGACTTCCTGGGGCTCCTCCCAGGAGTGGGGCCTTCCATGCCAGTGCCCGTCTAACTGTGCCCCTCCACTTCCTGGGCACTTCTAACTCCGAGAAGTCATCTCTGTGCATTTGTTTTCTTGCTCACAGCTGCCCGGCCCCATTAGAAGGTAAGCGCTCCAACACCAGGGCCTCAGCTGTCTTATTCCACCATGTCTGCAGCGCCTGGCACAAGAGATGCTCCAAAAATATTTGATGAAAGGAGGAGGTGTTTCATATTGTGTCTAGAGGAAGTGGATGGGAGGCCTGCAGATGCTTGGGGGGCTGCCACCTTGGGCTGCGCAGCTCTGGGGTCCAGGCTGTGGCTCATGGACATGCCGCTGTGGAGGGAGGGGGGGCCTGAGTGGGGTTTCTGGAGCTGTGGGGTCCACCAAGAGGTCCCCTCTCCATGGGGCAAAACTTGCAAGGCTGGGGGCACGGCAGTTAGGAAATGCAAGTTAGGGGCACCTGCCATGTGCCACCTCTGCCCAGGTCCTCCCTGAGTCCCAACCACCCCAAGAACATAACCCACTGTTTGTCCAGTTTGAGGCCACACAGAATCTGTCCTTGCCATGGCATTCCAGCCATTCTGGCCTCCTTTGGGTCCTCAAAATACCAAGCTCTTGTTTCCGGGCCTTTGCACGTGCTGCTTCCCTGCCTGGGATTCTTTCCCTAGTCCTTGCACAGCTGCTCCTTCCTCCTCAGGAACCCCCTCAGGGGCTTCCCTGTCAATCTCGCCCTCAGCACAACTGGGGCCACCTGGAACTGTGGGTTCTCACCAAGGGTTTGCTCAATACATGACTGAACCCTCTGAAGCAAGTGTCATCACCCCCACTTTAGTGGAAGAAGCTGAGGCTATCAGAGTTTGAGTTACTGGCCCCAAGTCCCAGAAGAGGGGAGGAGCCCTGTGCCACTCCCACGGGAAAGAGTCCCCACAGAAGCCACGGGACAACCAATCCTCCTGCAGGCAGATGCCAGCTCAGCCTGGAGCAGGGATGGCTGGAAGCGCCCTGGCCGGCCTCCGGCTTCCCAGGCCCACCTATGCCGCTTCTTCTGAGCCATGAGTGTGAGACAGCCTCCTCCCCACACTTGGATCGGAGCGGCTGTACCCCTGCTGTAGAGTGGGACAAGATGGAGCCTGAGACAGTTGCCTGGCAGGTGAGTCACTGGCACACCCAGGTGTGCCTGGGAGGGACCCTGCAGGGACTTGATCATCGGATGGCGTCTGTCATGGGTGGGACGAGGCCTCTGTGCCTGGGGGACCAGGAGTCTGGCCAGGGCGGCCAGCTGGCGGGGCCCCCACCGCAGGCAAACACTAAGCCCCCAGCCCGGCTGGCAGCGCCCCTGAGAGCGAGAATGGGAGTGAGGACAGGGAGGAGACCCTCAGGGACAAGGGCAGGAGGGCTGAGCTGCAGCTGCCAGGCAGCCAAGATGGCGCAGGGGCCACACAAGCCCACCTCTGGGAACCTGCCCGGAAGTATGGAGGGCTGTGGCAAAAGATCAACACACAAACTGGAAGCATTCTAAAATGGCCAACCATTAGCTGAGGGTTAAAAATGTTATGGGGCATAAATGGGATGGGAAATTATACCGTTCTTGGAAATCATGTTTTCACAGAATAATATTTAATTATGGGAAAATGCTCGTAATATAAGATTAAGGAGGAAGACAGAAATTGCACATACAATAAAATTCCAATTAAAAATAAACCAGGTCTTAGAGGTGACGGTTACACAAAATTGTCAATGTACTTAATGTCACAGAATGGTACACTTAAAAATGGTCAGAATGACTTTTGTCAGATATATTTTACCACAATAAGAAAAATTTTTAACATAAGTCCACTAAAATGTCAGCTCTTCTGAGTCCTTCCGAGACCACCTCAGTCTGCCCCTCCCCATCACTCCCTCCCCTCCCCAGCGTCACTTCTTTTCTTCACACTTACTGACATTATACTAGTCACCTGTTAGCATATCTATTAATTGTTGCCTCGCTGGATGACATGGTCCATGAGAATGGGGGCTCTGTCTTGTCCCCTTCTGGATCTCCCGCCTCGCATGTAGCAGGTGGCTCAATAAATAGCTGGTAAATGAATACACACATTGAAAAACAAGAGACAGGCTGGCAACACACCTATTATCTCTGTGTAATAGGGTTATGGGTAATTGTATTTTCTTTATTTTCTAAGTTTCCCTCAATGAAAATGTTATTTTTGTAACCAGGATCAAGGTATTCTTTTTCTTAAAGCCAAGTTCCATGAGGAAAGGAAAATAATACATCAAATGACAACATTTGAAAAAGTAAAAAGGCAAAAGAAGAAAATATTCATAGAATATATATCTGACAAAGGACTTATATCCAAAATATATAAAGAACTCCTACAAATCAATAGAAGATGAAAAACCCCATTAAAAAATGAGCAAAAAGACTTGAACAAACTTGTCCCAAAAGGGACAACATATGAAAATGTGCTCATCATTATTTATGAGAGACATGGGGGGAAAAAAACACACAAGATGTTACAACATGCCCACTATAATGGCTAAAATAAACTAAATAAACAAAAGCCTGACAATACTAAGTGTTGGCGGGTGTTCTAGTTTGCTAATGTTGCTGGAATGCAAAACACCAGAGTTGGATTGGCTTTTACAAAAGGGGGTTTATTTGGTTACACAGTTACAGTCTTAAGGCCATAAAGTGTCCAAGGGAACACATCAGCAATCGGGTACCTTCACTGGAGGATGGCCAATGGTGTCGGGAAAACCTCTGTTAGCTGAGAAGGCACATGGCTGATGTCTGCTCCAAAGTTCTGGTTTCAAAATGGCTTTCTCCCAAGATGTTCCTCTCTAGGCTGCAGTTCCTCAAGAATGTCACTCTTAGTTGCACTTGGGGTATTTGTCCTCTCTTAGCTTCTCAGAAGCAAGAGTCTGCTTTCAATGGCCATCTTCAAAATGTCTCTTATCTGCAGCTCCTGTGCTTTCTTCAAAGTGTCCCTCTTGGCTGTAGCAGCTTGCTCCTTCTGTCTGATCTTATATAGTGCACCAGTAATTTAATTCAGACTCACCCAATGGGCAGGCCAACACCTCCATGAAAATTATCCAGTCAGAGTCATCACCCACAGTTGGGTGGGGTGCATCTCCATGGAAACACTCAAAGAATTACAATCTAATTAACACTGATAGGTCTGCCCACACAAGATTACATCAAAGATAATGGCGTTTGGGGAGACATAATACATTCAAACTGGCACAGGGGGGAAGTGGAGCCATTGGAGCTGTCACATGGGCGTGTTACATGGCACAACTACAATGGAATACCGTCAGTTTCTAACAAAGTTAAACCTACACCTACTCTATAACTTGACAATTTCACTTCTAGGTATCTACCCAAGTGAAATGAGTGCCTTGTATCTACCCAAGTGAAATGAGTGCCTATATCTATGAAGACTTGTACAAAATGATCATAACTGCTTTAGTAAGAAAGGCTCCAAACTAGAAACAACTCAAAACTCCATCAACAGATGAATGGATAAACAAATTGTAGCATTTCTGTACAAAGGAATGACCTAACGGTACCAAAACAATTTGGATGAATCTCAAAAATATTATATTGCATGAAAGAACCCAGACACAGAAGTACATCTTATATGATTCAATTCACATGAAGTTCAAGAATAGGCAAAACTAAGCCATGGGGAGAGAGACGAGAGTATTATTACTCTGGTGGGAGATACTGACTGGGAGAGGGTGTGAGGGAATTTCTGGGGAGATGGGAAGAGTCTATATCTTGGTTTAGGGGCTGGCTCTGTAGGTGTATTTATACCTTGATGAATTAAAAATTTTCTCAAACGACACTTGAAATATGTACATTTTACTATAGGCTGCTCATACTCCAATTTTTAAAAATATTTAAAACAAGAAGGTAAGTCCTGACGGGCTGATGAACACACACTCGGGTGAACCAAACACAACAGAAACAGAACAAGAGGCAAAAGCAGGAACCCAGGAAACACCCAGGAGAGGCGCAAGAGAAGCCCCAGATGTGGCCTGGGATGCGAGTGCGGGAGCTCGAGGGCCGAGTTGGTGGCCTCGGATCTCCGACCAGCAGGGAACTGGTGCGAGGAGGGACAGCCTGGGCGACAGGGGCGTAAGGAGTGCCCCGGGGATTAAATGAGGTCGTGTGGACAAGTGCTTGGCCAGGACCTGGTGTCTGGGGCTGCTGGGCCAGCCCTCGAAGGAGGCAGCCCAAGACATCACACCAGCCCAGGGTGCGGCCCTCCCGGGGTCAAAATCCTCATTTGGTAATATTTGTTTTTAGGTTTTACTTTAGCATCTTGAAGAAGATTCTTTCAGAAGTTTTGAGCTTGAAGGGCAGCACAGTTGTGCTGGTTTGGATGTATTATGTCCTCTATAAAGCCATGTTCTTTGATGCAGTCTTGTGGGGGCAGAGGTATTAGTGTTGATTGGGTTGGAATCTTTGGATTAGGCTGTTTCCATGGAGATGTGCCCCACTCAACTGTGGGTGATACCTTGGATTAGATTATTTCCATGGAGGTGTGGCCCTGCCCATTCAGCGAGGGTCTTGACTTAATCACTGGAGCACTTTAAAAGAGCCACACAGGCCCAAACGCTGCTGACGCTGATGCTTAGACATGCTTGGAGTTGTGGACCCCTGATGTTAGCTGCAGCTTAGAGAGACATTTCGGAGACGGCCACTGAAAGAAGACTTTTGCTATTCCACAGTTTGCCTGGGAGAAACGAAGAAAATATCCCCAGACACCTAGAGAGAAACGTCCTGGGAGAAGGCCGTTTTGAAACGCAACCTAGGAGTAAGCAGACACCAGCCACGTGCCTTCCCAGCGTTTCTCCAGTGAAGGTACCCTATTGTTGATGCCTTACCTTGGATACTTATGGCCTTAAGACTGTAACTTTGTAACCCAAAAAACCCCCTTTATAATAGCCAATCTATTTCCGGTGTTTTGCAAAACAGCGGCATTAGTAAACCAGAACAGTAAATAGAGAAAGCTACTGTGTGTGTAGGAAAGCATGGAAGGGGAGATGAATATATGCACATGTGTATATGTTTACATTTGCAAAACACTGGAAGAAAAACAAAAACTAAAAAAAAAAAAAAAAAGGTTCTGTATGGGGGAAGGAATGGGGTAGAAGGGACAGGAATGGAAGTGAGACTTCTCTGAAAATAGAGTTTTGTAATATAGTTTTGACCTAAACTAATGAATGTTGCATATAATTAAAACAAACAAACAAACAAACATCAAACTACATCAAAAGAAAAAAGCATCATGGCTTTTTATACTTTTGACCTGGATATATTCACTTCTAGAAATTAATCCTGCAGATGCAGTCCCACAAGTGTGAAATGACATCCAAATGAAGTTATCCCCACAGAGCAAAACAAAAACCCCCTAAGGGTCCCTCCCTAAGGGGCAGTCTACATGATGTGCATCCATGCTACGGAATATCATGCAACATTCACAGAGAGCCAGGCAGTGCCTTACAGACCAAAATGGAAGGCCTGCCAAGCTACAGTGTTAAGTAAGATGCAGAATGCAGATATAGTATGCCATTACACGTGTAGAACATGGAACATATACACACACATATACATATTTGTATATAAATGCTGAAAATATCTCGGAACGGATGGACATGAAACTGGTAGTAGAGGTTGCCTTTAGATAGGGCTCCAGGGGGAGAGTTACTGCTCACTGTATACCCTTTTGAATTATGTACCATGTGAATCAATTATGTATTCACAAAAATTAATAAAAATTTAAAAAGAATTAAAACAGCAACACAAGAAAAAATAAATCGGACTTAATCAAAATTGAAAACTTTTGTGCATCAAAAGACACTATATCAAGAAAGTGGAAAGACAATCTATAGAATGGGAAAAAGTATTCTCAAATCATATATCTGATAAGGGTTTAATATCCAGAATATATAAAGAACTCCTGAAACACAACAACAAAAAGACAAACAACCCAATTAATAAATGGACAAGGACCTGAATAGATGTTTCTCCAAAGATATACAAATGGCCAATAAGCACATGAAAAGCTGCTCAACATCATTAGCCAGTGTTCTAGTTTGCTAATGCTGCAGGAATGCAAAACACCAGAAATGGATTGGCTTTTATAAAAGGGGGTTTAAATGGTTACAAAGTTACAGTCTTAAGGCCATAAAATGTTCAAGGTAAGTCATCAACAATCGGGTACCTTCACTGGAGGATGGCCAATGGTGTCCGGAAAACCTCTGTTAGCTGGGAAGGCACGTGGCTGGTGTCTGCTCCAAAGTTCTGGTTTCAAAATGGCTTTCTCCGGGGACGTTCCTCTCTAGGCTGCAGTTCCTCAAAAATGTCACTCTTAGTAGCTCTTGGGGTATTTGTCCTCTCTTAGCTTCTCCGGAGTAAGAGTCTGCTTTCAAAGACTGTCTTCAAACTCGCTCATCTGCAGCTACTCTCTCAGCTTCTGCGCATTCTTCAAAGTGTCCCTCTTGGCTGTAGCTCCTCTTCAAAATGTCACTCTCAGTTGCTCTTCAAACTGTCACTCGCAGCTGCACTGAGTTCCTTCTGTTTGTTAATTTAGACTCACCCTGAATGGGTGGGGTAACACCTCCATGGAAATTATCCAATCAGTCATCACCCACAGTTGGGTGGGGGACATCTCCATGGAAACACTCAAAGAATTACAATCTAATCAACACTGATAAGTCTGCCCACACAAGATTACATCAAAGAAAATGGCGTTTTGGGGGACATAATACATTCAAACCAGCACAGCCATGAAGGAAATGAAAATCAAAACCATGAGATATCACTTTATACCCACTGGGATGGCTATAATTAAAAACCAGAAAATGACAAGTGCTGTTAGGGATGTGGAGAAATTGAAGCTCTCTATACATTGCTGGTTGAGAATGTGAAATGGTGCAGCCACTGTGGAGACAGTTCAGCAGTTCCTCAAAAGTTAAGCATAGAAATACCATATCATCTGGCAATCCCTCTCTTAGGTATATACCCCAAAGAACTGAAAGCAAGGATTCAAACAGATATCTATACATCAAGGTTCATAGCAGCATTATTCATAACAAAGGGGGGAATCACCCAAGTGTCCATTAGCAGATGAATGGATAAACAAAATGTGCTTTTTCCATACAATGGAATATTATCCAGCTATTAAAAGGGATGAAATTCTGATACATGCTACAACATGGATGAACCTTGAAGACATTATGCTAAGTGAAATGAGCTAGACACAAGAGGACAGATATTGCATGGTCCACTTAAAAGCAAATTCAGAGAGACAGAAAAGGTGTTAGAGGTTACCAGGAGACAGTGAATGGGGGAATGGGAGAGGGTTGGGGTTGAATCCTGTCCCCCACAAAAGGCGTGGTCAGGTCCCAACCCCTGGTCTGTGGGTATGAACCCATTTGAAAATGGGACCTTGAAGATGTTATTAGTTAAGGTGTGGTACAAACTAAACCAGGGTGGACCTTCATCCAATATGGCCACAGCTCTTACAAGCAAAGCAAATTGGACATGGAGAGAGAGAAGCCACAGGGAACAGGAGAAAGCTGGAAGTCAAATGAACCCAAAAGAAGAAGAAGACACCACCGTGTGCATTGCCATGTGACAGAAAAACCAAGGACCAAGGATGGCCCTTGACTGCCACAACCTTTGTCTAAGCCATTCCACTGTATGGAATTTGTTTTAACAGCTGGGAAACTAAAACAGGGAGTTATTGCTCAAAGGGTAGAGTTTCTGTTTCAGGTGGTGAAAAAGTTTTGGTAATGGATGGAGTGATGGTAGCACAACATTGAAGAGTACTGAATATTAAGAGTACTAATTGCACTCTTAAAAAATGGATAAATGAGATTGTGGAACTGTAACCCATAACATTCTTTGAAAGCTGATCTCTAACAACCTGTTAAATCATACTTTGAAAAGTATTACTTTTCTGTATATATATTTCCCAATTTAAAAAATGGTTAAAATGGCAAACTTTGTTACATACCTTACCACAATAAAAAAGGGTGTGTGTGAGTGTGTGTGTGTGTGTGTGTGTGTGGTTATATAAGAAAAATTAAAACAAAACCAAAGCATATGCTGCTCGTGTCTAGAACTCAGGGGGGCACACAGTCCCTGCCAGTCGGAGGGATGGCCAAGGCTGCTCTGGCCAAGGTGAGGGCAGCCTGGAGCCACCTTCTGAGCTAGGGGCAGAAGAGAACCCTACCCCAGGGGGCAGCTGGGGGGTTCTCTTTAAGCAGAAAGCTGGGTGCCCTCAGTGAGAGCAGGGTGTGCCAGGAGCCACGGGGTCAGGCAGATCTAGCTGAATCCCAGCCCTGCCTCTGAGGACCTGGGTGACCAGGGCAGGCAACTCAACTTCTCAAGCCTCGGTTTCCTCATCTGCAAAAGGAGCAGCTGCAATCAAGGCACGCCCTGGTAGAGCAGACACTCAATGAGTATCAGTTGTCTTGTACCTCTGGTCTGGTATTTGGGGCCTACTCCTTTGTACAGCACAGAATTTCATCTCCCTGACCAGACTATGAACTCCTCTCGGAAGGCAGGCGCCAAGAACATCCCAGAGACTGGCACAGGGCCCATCCCTGCAGCCCACACATCCAGAGAAGGGCTGACACACCCAAGTAGTTTAACAATGATAAAGCAAACACCGTGTAACCACCCCTGAGGTCAGGAACTAGACACTGTTGGCAGTCTACAAGCCCCCGTGGGCCCCTTCCTGATCCAGTGTTCTCCCTACTCTCGGGATGAATACATATGAACACCTTCCTGCTTTATATAATTTAATAAGAGTGTTTAAATCATTTGCTAGGTCAGCCTCCACCATCCTTCCTCTCATTTTAGACGAGAGCAGGACCTTTCACAAATTTAATTAAAAAAACAAAAAACCACACACACACACACCAAGTACTATAGTTCAGTTCTGCCTGTCTTTGGACTTTATAGAAATGGAATCACACTGTAAATATTATTTTGCATCTAGCATCATTCACTTAGCATTGTGTTTGTAAGATTAATCCATTGCATCTAGCTGTAGATTGTTCATTTTTGTTGCCAAAGAGTTACGAATGTCCCACAATGTCAGCATCCATTCTACTGTTGATTGTTTCCACCAAGGGGCTACTACAGATGATGCTGCTGGTGACATTTTTGAACACTGTCTGAATGTGCTTGTGCCCTAACCCTGTGAAACTAACTGCAGGGTCCTGTGCTTGCGATTTGCAATTTCACCAAACGCTGTTTTCCAGAGAGGCTGCCAGGATTTACTTGCCTTTCTCTGAGCAACGCCGCCATCTGGTGGCAAGCCACAGGTATTGCAGAAAATACAACACATGAAAGCAACCTAACATGAATTCTGGGAGCCCAGCTCTTTGAACCCTGTTTTGGTAACAAAACTGCCAAGTATTTGATATTTTAGGATTCAATCAGTTTTCACGGAAGCAGAGAATTCTCTCCAGATCCCCCATCTCTCCATAAAGAGTATCTAGGATGGTGCATGCGTGCACACCAGCAAATTGGCAGCTCATAGTCAACCAATAGTGCTTTAGGCAAACAGTCTCAAATTAATACCAAAGGCTACCAAAGTTTTTATTTAGGGCATGAGTTCTGAATTCTTTCATTCATTCACTGAATATTTACTGAGATCCTGGCTTTCCATCTGGTTCCTTAATTCACCCACTTCCCAGCTAACATCCCAAACAAGGGCAGGTCTGGCCTGACCAATGCCATCTCCCAGTGGCAGTTCCTCTTAGACACTAACCAGGGAAGAGAACTCAACCACAGCGACACCGCACCGTCCACACAAAGTGAGTGGCACTTCCACATATGCACTGTGACTCATGACTTCCAGTTACTGACCCTGCACTCCCTGCCAGTGAGTGAGTTTGCTAGACATCCCCCGTAGTGGGGGCTGCATGGGGCCTGCAGCTAGGACCAGCTGTAGACAGATGGGGTGCAATCTTCTTAGGGATGAGAGACGCATAAAACACACATTCGCGCATAATGTCACACCCATGATGAATGAGTTACACCCACAAAGCCAAATCTTCCCAAACCCAAACTCAAGCCTATATTATGACAGATGTTTAGGTACTAAGGGAGTATACAGTTAAAAAAAAAAAAAAAAAACGAAAAAAACCAAACCAGAGTTGCATATGATGCACCAGGAAAAGCTTTCTGGAAGAGATGATGTCTTTCTTAGTTTTGGGCAACAAAATAGATACAGCAACTACAACAAAAAACATTGCCCTAGGTTCAATGGCTAAGGTCAGTGGGCATTTATTCAAACCACCAGGATTACAAATTTGGCCCCAGTCCATGGGCATCACCAGTCATGCCCAAGGAAGGAGAGCTTGCAATTCTGGTGGGCTGCAAGGACAATCAGAAGGAAACCTGCATTCCGACCCTGGCCTGCTATTAACTGCCGAGGGCTAACCAGCTGTGCCTCAGTTTCCTCATCAACAAAATGAGGGATCTGGAATAATTTCCTTTCTAGCTTTAAGAGTCCACCAGCCTAGGAATTAAAGAACTCCTCGAAGGGCAGGAAGAGTCAAGAGAATAGCTTCTAGAATATGACTGCCTTGGGTTAAGTCCCAGGCCAAGCATGTTTTAAAGGTCTGAACAACCTACTTAACACTCCTAAGGCTCAGATTCCTTATTGGGAAACAGGTGTGAGTGCACCTACTTTTGCTGTTGTCTCGAGGGTTGAAATGCAGGGCCCAGCATGCAATGGGTCTCCATAAATGCTATTCTCACCACGCCTACTAAGCATCGCAGCTGGAAGTGATCGCGACGCAGCAAGACTCACTTCCACTCACACCACCAGGGCCTCCCCTCCCCTTCCACCCTTTGTCCCCAGCCAAGAGGGCTGAGCATTCAAGGCGCACAGAGATCACAATCTCAGGCCTGCCACCAGAGATAAAGGCTCAAAGCTCGCACACTGCACAGTCTTTCAGAGCAGTGGATCAACAGTAAGCACCTGACAGGGTTTCCCGTTTGGACCACGACGTTACCAGAAAGGGAAATGGCCACAGTGACAGCGCACGCGCACAAGCACCACAGGGCCTCTCCTCCTAAGTTATGCACAATAAGTACAAATGAAACTTAGTCTGGAAGGATCCCGTGGAGGGATGCAAATGCTGAGAAAGCTGCCACTCTTGGGACTGGGGTCCTTGCTCTGGAGGGAGGAAGAAGGAACAGGAGAAAAGGAAAAGCAGCCGGGAAAAGTACAGCTGATGACAGTGACGCTCACGACTCTAGACAAAGTGCCTTCACAGAGATACAGACAGACAGACAGACACACCACAGTCCTGATCCCTACAACAGGTCGGCCAGGTAGGCAAGGCATAGGTGAGAAGGGGCAGGACTCACCCACAAGAATCCAACTGAAAAGAGAAAAAGTCAGGACTGGGCCTGGGGAGCCAGGGCTCCAGGTCTGGGCTTAGACATCTACCCCGGGAGCTGCCCAGGAGAGCAAGGACCCAGGCCAGGCCTGAGCCTCCACCACGTTCTGAGAGAGGAGGCTCCAGACGCACCGTGCCAGGCTCCCAGGGTGTCCCTGCCCTGGGATTCCTGATCCTGCACAAACCCCAGCAAAGCAGATGCTACTTAGTAAAAACGTTTCTTGGGGTGACTGCTCTTTGACTTTAGGTGTGTTTTCTCCAGACTCAAAGCTCAATTTGGAGGACCACTATCCTTCCCAGGTGGAGGTGTAGCCACCTGCTTCTGCAGGAGCTACTGTCAGTACCCAGAGGGTAGAAGCTGTGGAGCCAAGTTCCAAACCAGGGGTGAGGGACTGACTCTGGTGGAAGCTTAAAGACCAATCTTTCAGAATATTTAGCACAGTCACCTTCCAGCGGGGCAGCGATGGGACCCAGTCCTGCTCTCACATCTGGGCAACTGGGGTTCCTGCTCAGGCACAACTTTAGAGGGCCCCAATCTGGTCTTCTCCCAGGGTGAGGGACCCACAGAGCCCACCCCACCCCACCTCCCAGTTCCTAGAGCTCTGGCTCTGAATCTTCATGACTGCAGGGGTGTCTTTCCTGCACCTGACTTCCAGGGTGGACCCCACTGTGACTGTGTGCACTCCTAAGTCCATGGAAGGGCCAAGGGGTCAGCTGTTTGCGGGGGGTGTGAACAGAGTTTGGATGTTCACACAGGTGTGCATGAGGCCCCTCCTGGTGAGATGAGAAGGGGGCAGCCCCCATTTATACTCTAGGCTCAGGCACCATGCACACTCGGGGTTGACCTGAATGGTCTTTCAAAAACTTCAACCACATCCACCTATGAAACATCCAGCAAAAAAAAATGTGTTCCTTGATTCTGTCTACTTTCTAGGTTACAGGAAATAAAGCAGATAGAGGAGCAAGCTAAATGATGGCATAAGGAGGCCACCAGACAAAAGGGAAGATCCAAATTGGGTCTGTTCAGGATTTAGAAAGATTTAGATAATTTATGTAGATATGCCACCCTCAAGGAGGTGGAGCCTAATACTACACTCCAGAAAAGTAGGCTGAACATGGTGACTTCCTTCCAAAGAGTACAGTATGGAAAGGGGAGAAAAGAGCAAC
The DNA here is from genome assembly GCF_015220235.1 of Choloepus didactylus. Classification (NCBI taxonomy): domain Eukaryota; kingdom Metazoa; phylum Chordata; class Mammalia; order Pilosa; family Megalonychidae; genus Choloepus; species Choloepus didactylus. The sequence goes on along the minus strand of NC_051324.1, from coordinate 69,569,851 downwards.
TTTACAGTGGAGACACCTGACAAACACCACTCAGTCAGGTGATCAAGGTCAACATCAACAGCAAGAAGTCACACTGATAGCACGTACCCTTGATATGAAGTGATAGGGTGTGTTCTTCCTCCCAGAAACCCACAGCCCCAGCCTAATCATGAAAAAAACATCAGAGAAATCCCAATTGAGGGGCAGTTGACAAAATATACTGATCAGTCCTTCTCAAAACTGTCAAGGTCATCAAAGAAAGGAAAATCTGAGAGGAGCCTAAGAAGATATGACAATTAAATGTGATGTGGGGTCCTGGAACAGAAAAAGGACCTTAAGGAAAAACCAAGGAAATTTGCATAAAGTACAGATTTTAGTTAACGTATCACTATTGGTTCGTTGCAACAAATGTAACCATAGTAATGTAAGATGCTAATAATAGGGGAAACTAAGGTATATGGGAACTCTGTATTATCTTTACAATTTCTCTAAAACTGTTCTAAACTACAAAGGTTGATTAAAAACAGAGAGAGAGATATTTAATGGACCATTTAACAACCTGATGAAACGCATGGATCTTGGGCTGGCTTACTCAAACCAATTAAAAAAATGTGCTTTGGGAGAGTACTGAAGAGCTGTGCATAACTGGGTATTGGGTGATATTAGGAATTATTACTAAAGGTTCCTTTTGCTTTGTAAATAAGTTTCCTGTCACTTAAAGAACATTATTTTTTAATGGAGAAATGTGATTTTTTAAAGATGTATAATGAAAACAGAATTTTTGTTTGCTCTCAGAATAAATTCCAAACTCTTTCCACACGGCCTCCATCCAAGGCCCTGTAAGTTCTGGCATTGCAGACATCTCTGACCTCATTTTACATCACTCTCCGCTTCACTGGCGACACGAGCCTTCCTCGGGCTCCTTTCTGCTTTCGGGTCTTTGGCCATGCCCTGCCTTGGCCTAGAATGCCTTCCCCCCATGGCCAAAATGGAAGCGGCCCCCAACTCTTATTGCTCTATCTTAAAGGACTTAGAATAGCACCTTGCTCTCAGTACATACCCAAGAAACATCTGTCCAGTGAATAATTCAATAGGTCCTAAGACCATAATAACTTCAGGAGCTATAAGCTAGAGTCTGAGTCATCCTTATGTCACTTTATATTAAAACATTAAAGACACAGAGCAATCTCAAAGTAGCTTCAATCCAGTCCCTCATTTGTGATCTCGCCTCTAAGCAGGAGGGAGATCCTGGGTGTGAAGTTTCAGGCCTGTCTCACACTACCTGTGACCTCTGACAATGTGTGAATCCAGGAAGCAATACAGACATCACAAAGATCTGTCTTTACAGCAGGGGGAATGCTTAAGACTCCTTTCCCAAGGATTCATTCTCACTCACTCCTCACTCACTCACCTCACTCCAGCCTGCCAGGCAGCGCTAGGAGAAGGGTGGGCCCTATCCTTACCGATGGCAAATTCCACCAGGGTCTCATTCTCCTCCGACAGCGAATCGAGGAACAAATCCAGGACCTGCAGCTGCCGCAGATACTGGTAGTTGCCGGGGTCGTAGGCGAAGTTGGCGAGGTTGGCCAGGACTTGCTCCTTAGCGTCTGCAACGGGAAGGAGGCACTGGAGCCAGGTCCCGGGCGGCGGCCGCATCCCTGCCCCGGCCCCCGGCCCCCACCCCGCGGCTCTCACCTTGGCTCTCCGTCTCCTGGAATTCCGTGACCAGCGCCTGCAGGTATCCCAGCCGCCCGACGTGAAGGTCCACCTTCGGCTTCTGGGCCATGGGCGCGGCGGCGGAAGGCCCCGGGGCCCGGGCGGGGAGGGTGTGGCAGGCGAAGCCCGGGTGCCCGACGAGAACCTCACCCGGCCCTCTACCTGTCGGGACAACAGGGGCGGGAACAGGAAATGGGTTCCCTTCCTGGGTCCAGGTTGTGCAGTAACTTGCAGCTAGGGCTGGAATGTCGGGATGGCATGGGATCTCAGGACACCGGTGGGCTTGGAAATCGAAATTGGGGGACAGGAGATAAACACGCGAGGAGAAGGAACAGCGTCCCCATCACCGGCTCCAGGTTTCTGCTCTTGGGTCCCGGCTCCTGGCGGAAGCTGCCCTAGTCCCGCCCCCAGAGAGCGGAAGGGGCAGGACGAGGCGGGCGAAGGGCGGAGTCTCCGCAGAGGTAATCGGCGCGCGTGCGCGGCGCGCTTCTCGGGTGCTGATCGGGTCTGGGGCGGAGATCGCGCTTCGGGGTGGTGGGAACCTGAAATAGGACGGCAAAGAGTGCCTCCGGGGGCTCGGGAGCACAGGGGAGTCAGAAGGCGCGGGTTTGGGGGTTCAGTCGAGGCAGAAGCACCTCCAGACCACACGCTCCTGGCAGGGGCCGCAGCCCAGCCTCCTCGGCCGAGGGACGCCCGTCCGGAGCGCTTGCGTCGGTTCCCCGCGCCCCATATCGGCCCTCTGACTTTACAATTGGGTCTGCTTTTCCAAACAGCTGGGCGAGCCCGACACCCCCTCCTCCCCCCCGCGAGCTGGGCCCGCCACCTCTGGCCATCAGTCACGGGGTTGGGGGACCAGAAGGAGCCTGGGTTCACCCATGTGGCCCACTGGCGGCTTTCTGGGTTGGGGAGCCCTGGATGCTGAAGCCCTCTGGCCCGATTCCTTCTCATAACCTCCCAGGAAGGTGGTATTGCCGGACCTCGTGGGTGCCAGGGGCCAGAACACCAGGGAAAGAGGTAGCCCTGCCACACTCCCATCGTGCTAGCAAATGTGGGGGTGGAGGGGGCTTAGGGTGTGACCTTCCTGAGGGCCAGGACCACGTGACTTTGGCGCTGGGCCTGTCAGGAGAGGCCCAGTGATCATCACACCGCAGCTGGCAGCAGCTCCCTTGGGAGCAGGCCTCACTTATGCAGACTTAGGTCCCTGTGGTCAGCCCCTGCTCTGCACCCACCCTCTGGAGAGGTTTTAACGGTAGTCTCACCCAACCTGCTGGTGAGGGTGCTGGCCTCAGGCCCGTTCCGAGGCCTCTGGCATCTGTGGGGAGCTGAGTGGCCCAGGGATGTGCATCGCAGCCCAAAGCCAGCAGCCATGGAGCACCCTTGCGTGGACACAGCAGCAAAGGCCTGGGGACCGGGATGGAAGTGAGTCCCACCTGCTCTGGGCCGGAGCTGCCCCAGGCCCTCTAGAGGATTCCCAGGAAATGAGCTGCATTTGGGTTCTGGAATTAGATGGGCCACCCCTTCGTCCCTCAAGTGGCTAGTTTTAGCTCCTCCCAGACCCTCAGCGGTCCTCCTGGGGAAGAATTCTTAGTCCTTGGTTTTGTGCTGAAGGCAGGGACCAGGTCTTAACCCGTCTCTGCCCAGTCCCTGGTGCACAGTGGAGTCTCAATAAATATGTGTTGAAGGAATGCTGCCCAGGGGTTATTGCCGCTCTTGCCTGTGGGCAGATAAATCCAGGATCCAAGTTCTCTGTGTTGAATAGTCAGTGTTTTTCCTTAAAATAAATCTGTTTTCAGGAAAAGGCCCTATGTGGGGATATACAACATATCAAAGTACTCACTACCCACCAGCCCCCAACTCCCTTCTTTTCCACCCCTTCAGGGCATGCTTATCCAGGCCAAGATACTTTTTCAAGGCCTAGAGATGGGGAACAATTTGCCCATAGTCACACAGCAAGTTGTGGCAGAGTTCAACATCCACTTGGGTCTCTGTCCCAGCCCAGTGTGCTGGCCTTGCCCCTGCGCTACCAGCATTGTCCAAAAGGGGGCACTGGTGGCAGGATCCTGGGGGAGACAGGAGGACAGGCCCAAGGATGCTTATTCACACCCGCTGGGTGGGTGGGGAGGAAGGCCGGACTCATGTTATGAAAATAAAATCAATTCTCCCCAGCCTGATAAGGGTTTCTTGTTGGAGCCTGGTTGAGGCTGAATCAACAAACAAGGTCCTGAGAAGCCTTGAAAAGACCCTGCCAAGCCGGGAAGGGGAAATTTACCCAGGCCTGTTCTCCAGCTTCAGTTCATTGGGTTCATAACCTGCAGGGAGCGTTTTTGTGTGTAATTCAAACAGACTCTGTTTTTCTTTTTCCCTGGGCTGGTACCCCGCTGGGACAAGTCTGAGCTGCTGACAGCTGGTCCCTGGGGGGTGACTTCCAGGGAAGGGCATGAGCCTCTGCTCTCCAGACAGAGGCCGACAGGGCGCCGGAGCGGACGGGCAGCTGGCCCAGCCAGCTTCTCACCCTCAGCTGACGCCTTGACTCAGCAGGGAGAAGGCGGCTGGAAGGGACAGAAGAGGGAAATGCAAAGGCTTCTTTCACAAGAGCAGCCCCATTTTCACAGAGGTTCCAGATCCTGGCTAGCATCTTCCTCTCCCCTGGATTGCTGAAGGCCTGGCTTCCTCCCACACCAGCCCTGATGCTCCAGGCTGTAGGGTGGGGGCATAGGAGGGAGGGAGACCCTGCTGACTGGAGGAGGACCCCCGTGGCTTCACCAATTCTAGGACCACCCAGGGGCTCCCCTCCAGTTCTCAGCACAGATGCCAGGACGGGGACTCCATGCAGTGTTTACTCTGTCCAAACCCTGGGTCCAGGTCAGCTCCTCAGCCCGGCCCTCCACCCCCACAGGCCACAGCATGTTCTCTCACTGGCCCCTTCTTCCAGGTGTCCAGTCAGTGGGAGGCAACCTGTGGTGGGGGCAGCCAGTGCCAGCCGTGGCTGCCCAAGGGCAGGGGCTGGGTCACTTGGGAAGGGTGGGTGGGATGAGTTCTTTGGAAGTGTCTGGAAGACAAAGTGAGATCACCCTGGAGGCATCCAGGCATTGAGTTGTAGGGGCAGCTGGCTGAGCAGAGTTGGCTGTGACAGACCCAAGCAAGGCTCGGGCCCCCCTTCCCAGGCCCCAGGTTGGTGGAACCCAAGGGAAAAAGAAGAAGCCACTGCTGGATTCTGCTGGTTGGAAAGAACTCCACGTCTCCGGAGGCCAGCCTCCAAGGCCGCAGCCCCTGGTGATGCAACTGGAAGTGCCGTTCCTGGTCTCAGATAGTGGTTACTGACCGACTTCAGGGCTCAGACGCTGGTCACATACATGATCTCGGGGCACAGCCGCTTGCTGGGACCGTCTGTGCCCTCTGGGGAAAGGTCCCGCTCTGGGGCCGCCTCGGTGATGGCTGCTTCTGCCGCGGCCCTCCTGGCCTGCCTCTCCTTCTTCCGCAGGGCACAGAAGCTGCCACCCATGTAGAGGGCGGCTGAGATGAGGAAGAAGCTTGACATGTAGAAAACGTAGGTGAAGTTGTTGTTGGAGGCATCCAGCAGGAACCCTGGGGGGCAGAGAGCAGGTCAGGCCACTGCCCGGGGCCAGGCCTCCCCCGCTACACTGTGCACACCATGAGAGCAGGGACTTTGTTTTTGTCTCTCTGGGTCTCCAATGCCAGGAATCATGGCTGGCTCCTAGCAGGTACTCGATAGAGATATTTGTTGAAAGAAAGGAGGGGAGGAAACACTATACCTACTTTGGCCTGAGCAAGAAAAGTTCTCAAAAAATCTTTGGCCAGAGGGCAACTTAAGGGCAGACTACCCTCCCGTTGGTGGAGGAAGCCAAGAAGACCGGACTGGTGGAGACGGGGATGTTTGTACAGCCACCTCCTAGGTTCCACCCGGACCTCCTCCCGGGTAGTTTGCTTGGAGAACTCAGGGGGAAGGTCCCCACGCTGGGCTGGAGTCAACCTTCCATCTTATCGTAATAACCACCCCCACGTGCTGTCTGTTGACTGCTCCCCAGCACCGAGCAGTCACAACACAAACCTTCTCTCATTTACTCTGAATGTCAGTGTTGAGCTCTCAGCTGTCCCCTCCCCACTCAGGTCCTCTCGTGCGGATCCCTATTGCCATGTTCTGTACAAATCACTTTTGTAATTACAGACATGATCTCTAATTCCTGACTCCTCTATTGGAAGGGAAGCTGGAGAGGGGCGGGACCAGGTCTTGGTAATAAGCCACGCCCACCCAGTGACTGGCACAGGTGAATACCTGGTTGGTGGTGGGCGTTCTTTTCTACATTCTGCAGGCCATCTGGTGGCTCAGATAAGGAAAATAACTTGCCTGGGTCCCCACAAGTAAGAAGTAGGAGAATCTATGTGAATATGTGAATATAACTTTCTAATATTAGGGTGTCAATCAGAACAAACACCTGCACAGTGTCGCTTACTACATGCCGGGGTCTCTGCTGAGCTCTTTGTAACTGTAACAAACCTTTGAGGTTAAGACTATTATTATTAAGATAATAATAATCTTGGTTCCAGATAAGGAAACCAAGGGCTGTAGAGAAAATCAAAGGACTCAGGTGGGTGTGAAACACAAACCCCAAACTCCAGCTGGAGGACAGCCCAAAGTGTGGTCCTTGGGGTGCCTCGAAAGATGAACCCCAAGCTCCTACCCCTGCAGATGCCAGAGGGGGCCCCAATCTGTCCAGACCGTGCCCCTCCCCATCCCTTGCCCCTCCCCCCCCCACAGGCTGCCCTCCTTCCTTGGGCCTCACCAGCCATCGGCGGGGAGATGAGGATGGAAATGCTCTCCAGGACGGTGAGGAGGCCCAGGGCTCTGGAGAACTGGTCCATAGGGACAGTGTCCATGACGACCTGAAAGATGAGGGCGCCAATGCCACTCATGGACACGCTGTACACCAGGCAATAGCCCACCAGCAGCCGGAAGTCGGCCGATGCCGTGCACACCAGGTTGGTGAGCCCATTGAGCAGGACCGCCAGGCTGAACAGGTACTTGCGGTGGCCGGTGAAGTCCTGCCGGCCCGCCACCAGGCCGGCCAGGGGCCTCAGGAAGATGTTGCTGAAGCCAATGATGGACATGAGCAGGGCGGCCCGGTGCTCCTCCACCCCGTGCTGCATGGCGTACGGCACCAGGAAGATGTGGGGAAGCGGGAAGCCCAAGATCATCCACACCATACCCAGCGTCACCACGCGGTAGCTGGCATTGTGCCGCAGGATGTCGAAGGCCAGGTGGCTCTGGATACTCCGGCCACACGCTGCCAGGCAGCCAGGCGCAGGCGTCTTGGAAGGTGGAGGGGGCCCTTCTCTGGTCTCAGGGGCCACGGTGGTGGCCACGGGCCTCAGCACGGCCCCGCAGACACAGCAGTGGAGAAAGACGCCACCGAAGATGAGGAAGGTGCCCCTCCAGCCCAGTTCCTCCAGGAGGTAGCGGGAGAGCAGGGGCCAGAGCATGATGCCCAAGGAGACGCCCACTGAGGCCAGCGCATTGGCCAGTGCCTGCCGGCGGGTGAAGTAATAGCCCAGCATGGTGATGCTTGATAGGAAGCTGAAGCACATGCCCAGGCCTGCGGTGGGAGAGGGGAGACCAGCTCACAGGGGCTCCAGGATCTTCCACCCGCACCTCCCACTACCGCCCTCCTGCAGTGCAAGCCCGGCCCCCCATCCAAGTCACCGGGTAGGCTGCTTCGCCATTGCCCTCTAAGCATCCTGCCCCCAGCTCCACCCCTCCATGAAAGGACCTGAGTGGGGAGGGGGCAGCTGAGAGCTCCACACTGCATTCAGAGTAAAAGAGAAAAGGCTTGCGAAGCCCTTGGTGCTGGGGAGCAGTTAACAGACAGCACGTGGTGGCGGTCCAGTGGGGGAACCTTCCCCCTGAGTTCTCCAAGCCAACTACCCAAGAGGAGGTCCGGGTGGAACCTGGGAGGTGGCTTGTTTACCTCTGCACAGCACAACCTTTTTTAAAAACCCAAATCAGGTTAAATCCCTCCTCTGCTTAGAGCCTTCCAGTTGCACTTAGAAAAAGTCAGAAATATTTACTAGGGCCTGGAGGACCCCGCACAGTCTGGCTCCCATTGACCTTGGATCCCGTCTCGGCCGCTCTCCCCGGCCTCACCTCCATCAGGCCACAGCAGACTTCCTTCTCCTTCTCTGGACGCCAAGCTGCCCCTACCTCAGAACTCCTGTAGCTGCCCTTTCCACGGCCCGGAACATGCTTCCCCCGGACCTTCCACTCTGATGCCACCCCCCCCAGGGGGGCCTTCCCCGGCTCTGACCCTCGTGAAACCCAGCTCCCCACCGACTCCATGCCAGCGCCCACACAGCTGAACGTGGCTGGAGCAAAAGCTCACAACCACGCCGCCGCCACCAGCCTTGAGCAGGCCTTGGGGCTGCCCCGGGATCCTCTGGGGGGTTCCCGTGTCCACCTGCTCTCCCACCTTCTCAGATGACCACCCCAGGCCTTCTTCTTCCTCTGTACACCCCAACACCTCCTCCCAGCCTTGCTCTCTGCTGGCTGCCTGTGAGAGAGGGCCCATGCACATTCCCAGGCCGAGATCCAGCCTACTCAAAGGCACCCTCCGGCAGCTCCCCTCTCTCCTGCACCATTTTCTCCTTGTACCACATCAGTCTCCTTCACTGTTATTTCTCCCATTAAAAAACAAACAACCAACCAACCTCTCTTGACCCCACCACTCCTTCTGGGCACTAGCTCATTTCTCTGCTCCCCTTCCAGCAAAATTCCTTAAAAGTACTACCTAGATCTGCTGTGCCCAACGTTCTCTTTTGAACCTAGTCCAATAGGACTTTCACTCTCACTTCTGCACTAAATTGTTCTCATCAGGTTCTCGGCCTCCACATGCTGAATCCACAGGTCAAGGTAGGTCACATGAGAGCTGCACGCGGTCAGTTGCTCCCTCCACCTGGCACCATCTTCGCCCACTCCCTTGAGACCACACTCGCCCGATTCTCCTCCTGCTCCTCTGGCCACTTCTTCCCAGCCGGCACACCAAACGCTGCAGCGCTGGGGGCTCGGGGCTCAGCCTCCCTCAGCAGTGGCAAAGCGGTCCCTCATCTTGGGACTTTCAGTGCCAACCTCCTCCTGACTCGGAACGGCTCACTCCAGCTCAGAACCTCTCCTTCAACCCCAGAACGGGAACATCCGGACCTGAGCTTCCTACTTTCCTCCAAAACCTGTTCAGTCTCTAGTTTTCCCAGCGTGGTGAATGGCAACTGCATCCTCCCAGCGGCTCGGGGAACTCAGTGCCACCATTCGTGACTCTTGGAAACCTTGGATCTTCCTTGACCTGTCTTCTGTGCACCTCACATGCAATCCGGAACTGACCACTTCTCCTTACTCCATCGCCACCACCCTGGTCTAAGCCACGGCCACCCTTGCCCCTCACCGGCTTCTTCCCTAGCAGTAGGTCTCAACGCAGCAGCCAGAGTGAGCCTTTAAAAATACCAGAGACCACCACTGGCCCCTCTCCCCACACCCCTCAACTGCCTTCCTATCCCACTACAAAACCTTTTACCAAGTGAACTCCCCAGCTGGCCTCCACTCCACCTGTCTGACCCACCTTACCGGTCTCCACCTACTGGCCACCTCACTATCCCTCGAAACTTAAAGCAAGACCCTTCCTGTGAGCCTTTGCGCTTGCTGTTCCCTCTGCCTGGAACACTCTTCCCCAGAAGCCTCAGGGCTGACTCGCTCACCTCCTGAGGTCTCTGCTCCAACACTGCCTTCTCGGCAAGGCCTTCCCTGACTACCCTACCGAAAATAGCAACCTCCCCCCAGACCTGCTTCACTTCCTCCATCGGGTCTTCTAGACATGCCTCACCCTACCCCGAGCCAGGACGCTCTCACATCTGCTTTCTGTCTTCCGCATGGCACTTGCCACCATCAGCAATTGTCCTACTTACAAACTTGCTCATTGTCCATCTTCCTCACCAAGCTGTAAGCTCCAGATGATTAGATGGGCCCACCCCTGGCACTTCTTGGTTAAGTGCCCAGTAATTCTTGACCCAGAGTGACAGTCACCTGTGATTAATCCCGCCGTGACGTAGAGCTGGCTGAGGGTGCGGGAGAAGGAGCCGGTCACCATGCCCAGGCTGGCCAGCAGGCCCCCCAGCATCACCGTTGCCCGGCAGCCGAAGCGTCCCACCAGGATGCTGCACAGGGGCCCTGTGGAGACGGCAGGGGGAGGCAGGGGTGAGGAGCCAGCAGGGAGGGCTGGACGAGGAGGTCTGGAGGGGACCGGCAGGGACTTTCAGCAGGAAATAGCCAGCGGCTCAGAGCGCATGGGCCCTGCAGCCTGCAGGCCTGGGTTCTCCTTCCCGCCCTGCCACGGACCAACCATGTGGCTCAAGCAAGGCCCAATACCTCTCCGTGCCTCAGTTTCCTTCCCTAGAGAGTGAGGGTCAGACTGGGGGATAGCTAAACAGTTGGGATGTGAGGTGCTGCGATGGTCAGTGTGACATGGCCAGGGGGGCAGACCAAGGCCTCGCCACACCCACTTGAGACCAACTCCATCGGGTAAACCGAGGTTGGTTCACCCTGGGTGTGGAGACCTCTCTCCCCCATCAAGGTCTGTCTTGGAGAGGGTCCCAGGGCTGCTCTCCCCCTCCCCTATTCCCAGGAAAGCTGGCAGTGCAAATGCACTCCCACCTCAGAGCACAACCCTCCCACCACCCTCAACCTGTCTGGGTGGGGGCCTTTGCCCCTGGGGCCCTGGGCCTCTCTGAGCCTCCTTGCACTGTCCTCTGGAGGGCTCTGGAGAAAACTGGGTGTGGGACTCTCTCTGCTCCCCCATCACCTCCAGTCACCACCAAAGTCTTACACCCAGACTCTAGTGGGAGAGCGGCCTGTTTCCCTCACCCACCCCCAGCCCAGACCCAGATGCGTAGAAATGAGCCAGTCCAGGCTGGCTGCTCCTTGACATCTGCAAGTTCCATTCACTGAACCCTGTCCCAAGCCACAGCTCCCAGAGTACAGTCACAGGGACAGGAAAGTGTGGGCATGCATGTGTGTGTGTGTGTGTGTTTGGGGGAGAGAGGGGATGTGTGCGTGTGAGCCAGTGTGGCTATCTGAGTGGCACAGGAAGTGAGCAGTCCATCCCCAGAGGTAATCAAGCAGAGGCTGGTGACTAGCTGTCTCTGCAGCCAGCCGTAGAGAGGCTTTGGAGCACACATAACCACTGACCCCCACACCTTCCCCATCCCTGATAATCTGGCCTGATGTAGGAAAGGTGACACTGGGGAAAGACCTGAGTCAGCATGAGCCAGCGAGATAGCTGAGGAGCCGGGGTGTGGTGCTGGGAGGCATGGCGTCTCCTCCCCTGGGCACAGCTTCCTCCGTGAACCCAACCTGCCACCTGGGGCAGTCCCTGTACTTTGTGCTTGCTTGCCTTCCTCACCTCTAAGGTGTGGGTGGTGGGTGGGGGAGTTAGGATCGATGATACTTTCAAGCTTAAAATTCCTACAATCCTCTGAATGAGAAGGGACCACAAGCATATATGTATGTGAGGGAGAGAGACAGACAGACAGACAAGAGACCGAGGCCCACGGAGAGGTTGGTGTGCCTGCCAAGGGATGGCAAGTCTAAGCTGGCTGGGGAATGGGACTGCCCACAGGGTGCCCAGTTCCCAGCCCGTGGCCCAGGCCCCTCTCTGCTGGCTTCAAGAAAAGGTCTGAGGTTCCCACTCCCCACCTGGACCCTGAAGCTGGAAGGCCCTGCCCTTTCGGGCCAGGTGTGACCCTCTGCCTCCCCCTGACTCATGCCCTGCGCAGGTGGCAGATTCAGGGGTCACCCAGAGAGGGTGGCAATCTACCCCCTTCCGACCTCCCTCCCGATTCCAGGCAAGACCTCAAATAACCAGCAGGCGGCCGGTGCCAGGCTGGGGGAGTGGTGGGTGGTAGCCAGGGAGAAGGGGCCAGCTGAGGCACGCAAACCTGTGCAAGTGAGAGCCCAGCAGAGCCCATCGGGTCCTTCTCTGTCCAGGACCCCTGAAGGTCACTGTCTGTGGGGTCTCTTAGCCAGGGGTGGGTAGAGAACCCTCCAGAGGCAGCTCCTTGCCCTTTCCCCATTGCTGTGGCCATCACAACCAGGAATGAAATGGGGGGCCAGAGGCCCTTGGGAAGAGAGATCGAGGAGAAGGGGGAAGTGGGGACTGCCCTTCCTCCATTCCAGAGTCCTTGGGGCCTCCCCTCTGCTGGGAGCCCCAGGGAGAGGAGGGCCCCTTGCTTGTTCTCCATTGATCCTCTAGTCCCCTTTCCCAGCTTGAAGCCTCCTGATAAGGGTCTCCAAAATTATAATAATTTATAGCCTGTGCATTTCCATAGCGCTCAGTGCTTCCCCACAATCCCATAATACTCAGACACATGACCCCCCCGGACAGTAGTCAAGCCTCTGTCCGCTGGCCCCGACCCCTGCTCCTTCCTCACCCGGCACAGGGCAGGGCACCCTGGAACACATACAGTGGCCACCAGGGGACTCCAGGATAGTGCCTGGCTTTGCATCCTGGGCACCTCCCTGCTCTCCCCGCTCCCCTCCCCGGACCAGCCTCATGGGGACACAGCCCAGTCCAGCTGGATCCCAGCCAGGGGCCCGGCCCTGTGGAAACCAGGTGCAATCTTAGGACTTCCGCGAGACAGGGACCCAGGTGGCTTCTCCCCCACTCTAGGCTCCTCCTCATCCGTCCCTCACCCCCTGCCCGGGCTGCTCACCCCCAGCATGGAGCACAGCCAATTGGATGGAGGGGAACCAGGAGGTCTCGCTGTTGCTGGCCTGAAAGTCCCGCTGCAGTTGGGTGAAGAAAATGCCGATGCAGGTGGGGAAGCCCAGGGTAAGGCCCTGTGTCACCACGGTGGCCAGCAGCACCACCCAGGCCCAGGGGCCCTCTGCGCGCTCCAGGGCCCGGGGCATCATCGGCTAGCAACGCAGCCACCACGGCCTTCGCCGCCAGGCTACCACTGCCTGGGCCACCTGGGGAGGGGACGGAGTGGAGTTGGCTGCCTGCAGGCCGCCAGCCTCTCCTGCCCATCTGCTGCCTCCCCTGGGCAGCTGAAACTTGTCCCTTCCTCCTGCTGCAGCCACAGGTATCAAGGAGGGGCACCGCCCCCTGGCAGGCAGCCAGAGGCCCACACGTTGGCCGTGGCAGCTCCTTTCACCCACTTCCCAGAGCTGGCCTGGCAGGAGGGACAGGGCAGGCGGCAGGCAGCGGAGTAGAACGGTGGGTGAAATTCTTCCTGGCTGTTACATCACTTGGTGCTTGGTAGGTAGGACTTCCTGGACCAGCCCTGGGATGCACACAGGATAATTGCAGACCTCCGATGCCAATGAAGTCTCAAGACCCACAGGCATCCACTGGCATTTTCAAGCACTCACGTCCGGACTTCCTGCACACAAACAGACTTTCGCAATGCCACATAAGAAGCAAGGTTCATTGTCAGCGCTGTTGCAAAGCCAGGGCTGGGCGCAGCCAAGGGGTGTACACACAACAGTTTAACAAGGGCACCGAAACAGAAACAGCTCTCAGGAAGGCGAGGCTCTCATCAGAGCGCCCTCTGAAACACCCCACAACGCTCCTTTTACAACCAGCCCTTAGCTGAGAGTCAAGTTCCCTAATCATGCTGAGTAAGGATCTCCCACGTGCCAGGCTGCTCTGGGCACCCCCCACCAAACACACAGATACACACAGACATGCAGATACATACTGCCAGTCACACACAGACACACACGGATGCAAAGACACACAGACTCATATGCAGACACATACAACATAGACATACAGAGACACACACAAACACATGTAGAGATGCACATAATCACATACTCTGCAGAAATACAGACTCAAGCTCACCTATACCCAGGCACAAAAGCAGGCACAGACACAGACACATGTGCAGACACAGATACACACTCACACAGTTACGCACAGACACACACACACATGCAGATCCACACTTAGACTGACACACAGGCAGATAATTCCAGAGACACACATATTCTGCATCGACATATATGCACACAGAAAAACACACAGGTACACACTGTCACACCCTCATGCATACTCTCTCATGCACACTCACATATGCTCATACAAGTCACACACACTGCCACACACACATGCACTCACAAATTGCTCGTGCTTACATACACTGTCATATCACACACTCACACACAAACTCTCAACCACTCACACACTGTCACACTCTCGCCTGTGCTCAGATACTCACAACAGGGTCTCGCACACACAATTTACACGCGCACACTTCTCACATCTTCAGCCCAGAAGGTGCAGCCAGTTCTCTCTCAGTTCAGTGCCACCACCCAGGCCATCGCACCTCAGCACAGGATCTGCCACAACCCCAAAGCCCCAAGGCCCCCTCTCCAAATGCAGAGCTTTTCCAGTCCCTCCCTGTCTGCTCACCAGCTCACCAGCACTCAGGGCCCAGGCTGCGGGGCAGCCAGTGGGGAGAGGCCCTGGACTCGGTTAAGCCAATGGGCAGGCTGATTCCAGAGCTGCGGAGCCACAGGTCAAGGGAAGGTCCAACCCCCAGAAATACTAAACCCCCTCTGCCTGCCAAGCCCAGCGCCCCACACCTTCCCTGAGGCTTAAGAGCATTAAAACAGCGTCTATGCTGGGTCCACCCTAAACTGCCTCTTTCCACCATAAACTGCCCTTTTCAGAAGCTCCAGTCACTTCTCTGGGCACAGAAGCCTCCTCCCTCCCCAGAGGAGCTCCGAGGAGTCCCTCCAAGGTGAGCTCCCCATTCATCACTGCCTCAAGGTGTGTGTGAGTGTGCCTGAGCATGTGTGTGTCCTTGTGTCATGTGACCGAGTGTATGAGGTGCGTGTGATTGGGGGAGGTGTGGGGGTGTGTGAGCATGTATGGGTGAGAGGTGTGTGTGTGTGAGGGATGTGACATGTGAGTGTGTGGCTATTTTGAGTGAGGTGTGCGTGACTGTGTCAGTGTGTGAGCATGTGTATATGTGGTGTGTGTATGTGAGGTGTCTGTGTGAGTGGGTGGCTGTGTGTGAGTGTGAGGTGTGTGACTACGTGTGTGTGTGGGTGAGGGGTGAATGTGTGAGGCTGTGGCGAGGTATCTGTGAGGTGTGTGTGACTGGTCAGTGTGTAACCATGTGTGTATGCGGTGTGTACGTGTGAGGCTGTGGCTATGTATGTGTGAGGTGTGTCTTCATGTGAGTGTGTGTGTGTGACTATTGTATGAGGTGTGTGTCACTATGTGTCAGTGTGAGGTGTGTGACTACGTGTGAATGTGTGTGTGAGGGGTGTATGTGTGAGGCTGTGGCGAGGTGTGTGGTGTATGTGACTGGTCAGTGTGTAAGCATGTGTGTGCATGAGGTGTGTGACTTTGTGTGTGTGTGTGTGAGTGTGTGTGACACTGAACACTCCTGCACAGGGAGTGGGGGAGAACTTCTTGTGCTCCTGGCATGTCCTTGGGCACATTTGGCCCAACTCCAGGCCCAGCAAACTCCAGAAAACTGCCCCTCACCCTTTCCAGGATTTCTGTTCCCTCAGCAAACAGAAAGGACACAAGAGCCACCGGATGCTTCTCTGTGCTGCTTCATGTGAAGTCTCCACACCCCTTCTCCAAGGTCAGCTACTTCTCCCCAAGGCCTCTGCCCGCCCCCACCCCAGCCACTGTCCCCTCTTCCTCACAGAGGGGCCTCCCAGCCTCCTCCCTTCCTCCTGCCCTTCCTGCTCACCATTGCCCAGTCCTTGCTGGCTGGGGGCCCCTCTGCAGGCTGGGCCTTCCCTGAGGCCGCCAGCCCCTCCCAGCTCCCAGCAGCTCCCAGTCCTCAGGCTTCTCACCCCAACAGGCCTGGCCACCCACCCCAGCCAGCCGTTCCCTCCCCAGAGACTCAGCTACAGAGACAAGTCCGAATGTTCCTCCAAGATTCAGCCCTGGCAGCCCTGCTGGGACCCGAATTCCCCTCCTTAATCTAGCAAGAAGGGGTCACTCCCGTGGTCATCGTCGCTGCCCCTGCTGAGAGCAAGGACCTGTTCATGCGCCCCCAGCCTCGGGCATGGTGTGGGCACAGAAGAGAGTATTTAGCACCCCCCACCTGAGGTCCCCAGGGGCTGGGCAGGCCCAGGCCCAGGGGTGGCTTGGCCTGCTGGCAGGGCTGTCCATTCCAGAAGACTCAAGCAGGGCAGAGCAGAGATGGGGCCACCGGCCCAGGCTTCACCTCTGCCCGAGCACAGAAGTGGTCTTACCTTTGTACTGGGAACTGTGAGTCATTACCGCCTGGTGCCTGTCTCAGACAAGCGGGGAGACCCGGCCAGAGACACTTCCCTCTCACTTCCTGTGTCTGGGGGTGGGCAGCTGCTCCAGGCGGCCACAGGGGCCTGCAACCCCGGCTCTCTGCCCCTCCCCACCTCTGGCCCAGACTGAGGCCACCTCTTTGTGCCCAATGGCTGGGTTTGTGGGCAGGGAGAAAGTTTAGGTGAAATTTCTGGTCCTTCTCTCTCCCATCCCACAGGACCCCTCCCCTCCCTGATTTTAGGGCTCCCCATCTCATGCTAGGGTCCCCCAGCCCCTCAGAATCCTTTCTCTGCCCCTCTGAGCTTGCAGCCCCCCTTGGACCTCAAGAGAATTCATGGACAAACTAGACCGATGCCCCATCAAAGGGCACCGTCAAGGTCACAGGATGAAGGGGGCGTTTGGTGGAATGGGAGCCTTGGAAGCCCCAGACAGGCACTGGGGCTTCTTCCCAGGCCCTACACCAGGTAATAGGGAGGGGCAAGAGCCAGCCAGCCCTTGGGGCACTGAAAGCCCTCAAACCCCTCAACCCCCTGCGCCGGGCAGGGGACCCAGAAAAGAGGGAGGCGGTTCCAGAGGGGAGCCGGCTGGGCAAGCCCCCTCCCCACTTCTCCTGCCCCCAAACATGGCCCCCTCCTCCTCTGCTCCCCAGGGGCGGGCTGGTCCCGGCCTGGAGGGCGATTGCTTCGGCAGCAAGGACTTCCTGACCCTCTCGCCCTGGCCCCATGCCTGCCGGTGTCTACTCCGATTTCCCACCCGGCTCAGGACGGGTCTCCTTCGGGTAGGGCTCCCGGGGCTCCCGGGCGGAACCTGCGCTGAAACGTCGGGCCAGGCCTGGGCGGTGCCGCTCTCCCCACCGCACTGCGCGGGCGGTCGCTCTGGCAGGCGTGGGGTCCCCAGCCATCCCGGAACCGGGCGGGGGTCTGGGGCAGCCCAGGACAGGGACAAAGAGACCTCCCTGGCTCCTCACCCCGGGCCTCGGCCACGGAGCCGCCGCAGGCGCTCTCCCGGGGCGGGCGGGGGGCTCCGGGCCGGGCGTGCGCGGCTTCCTGCGGCCCCGGGGAGGCGGCGGCCTGTCCCGGGGAGGAGGGCGGCCCGCCGGGCCCGAGCCTCCCTCGGGGATCCCGGTTCGGGGTGGGGGGGAGGGGGAGGCCTCGCCCTGGGGGTCCGGGTGGGGGTGGGGTGGCGTGGGCGTGGCCAGAGTCCCGGCTGTGCCCGGCTGACCGCGCAGCAGAGATATTTACATGTCGTTAGCATGTGATTTGCATAGCGCGGAGGCGCCCTTTCCAGCTTCTCGATTTTTCTGCCCCAAGTTCTACGGCCCTGGGAGCTAAAGGGAGAAAGAGTGTAATTAAGTGGCTGGGTGGAGCCGAGAGGTCAGGGGTCACAGAACTCCCTTCTTTGGGGGCTTTGGCTGCCCAGGGTACCTTCCAGCCAAAGCCTGGAGCTTTGAGGGCCGCATCAGCGGGGACCCAGGCGGGCAGGGGAGGGGAGCAGTGAAGACGGCGAACCCCTTACCCTGGGAGCAGGTCAGAGGACACCCGCACTTCCACATACCTCCAGAATTGCAGGCCCTTTGCAAGCTTCTCTCCCAGCTAGCCAGCCTTTCATTCAATTGCTACAAAGCTACAGCAATGGAGATGGTGTGGTGCCGGCATAAGGACAGACACATGGCCAGTGGAACAGGATCATCCAGAGCCCAGAGGTCAACCCTTGTATTTATAGTCCACTTTATAAATATCTCAGTTGATTTGCCACAGGGAAGCCCAGACCATTCAATGTGGAAAGAATGGTCTTTTAACAGATGGTGTTGGGACCACTGGATATCCACATGCATCCACGAAGTTAGACTCCTGCCTCACACTATATACAAAAAAATGAACTCAAAATGGGTCATAGCATCCCAAATGCCACAGTATGCCTTGCCCTCACCAAAAATAAGCCCCAGGTAGGTAGGTCCCTACCTGAGATTCTATAAAAGATTCATTCACTAAGTTTTATCTTTCAGAAACTTAAATCCACCAGAGTGTTCCTATGCCAGACAAGTCCTAAAACCCAGAGGCAAGAGCCTCTTTAAGATCAACAATCAGATGCAGCCCCGTTCCCCATACTGTCAACACACCCATTCAAAATGAACAAGTTAAGGTGCTCACTGCCTAGATACCCCTGAAGATGGAGCAAGGGATTAAGTGAACAGGAAGGGGTAGCAACAAATAAGAGAAGATTTAATAAAGGTCTATGAATACTGAAACTTTATATAAATATAAATATATATATATATTTTAGATGCTGGGGTGTTGGAATAGCTGGAAGGAGGTAAATGACATGGCGGAACTGTAACCTATAACATTCTTTGAAATTTGCTCTTTAGCTACTCATTGAATTGTGCTTTGAAAGTTATCACCTTTCTGTATATATCCTATATTTCATAATAAGGAAAGAACTGAAACTGTAGAACTGTAACCCATAACAATTTTTGAAATGACCTATATAACTACTTGTTGAGCTGTACATCCAAAGTTAATACCTTTTTGTATGTATATTTTACAATAAAGGAAATAGCTGAAGGTGTGGAACTCTGACCCATGACATTGTTTGAAATTTGCCCTCTACTAGTTAAATCAGACTTTGAAAGTTATCACTGTTATGCATATATGTTAAAGTTCACAATTAAAAAAATGCATTTAAAAAAAGGGTCATAGGGCAAAATGTAAGAATTTGAGCTATTAAACTCTTAGAAGAAAACGTAGGAGCACATCTTCATGACCTTGGATTAGGCAATGGTTTCTTATGTATGACACCAAAACACAAGTGACAAAAATAAATATACATAAATTGGACTTCATCCAAATTTAAAACATTGTGTGTCAGAGGACACCATCCAGAAAGTAAAAAGAACCCACAGAATGGGAGAAAAAATTCGCCAATAATATTCGAAAAGGGACTTGAATTGAAAAAATATAAAGAACTTTTACAACTCAACAGCAAAAAGACAACCTAACTAAAAAAATGAATAAAGAACTTGACTAGACATTTCTCCATAGAAGGTATACAAGTAGAAAATAAGCACATGAAAAATTGCTCAGTGTCACAGTCATCAGGGAAATGCAAATCTAAACCACAATGAGCTATCACCTCTCTCACCCACCAAGATGGCTTAACTGATGAGTGACTGATGTAGGTGCCATTTGTGTCAAGTTGTAAGGAACGTTTAGATGTAAGGCACCGCCTTGCCTGTGAGCCATTTTCTTGCTGATGGTTCCAGTATTGGGTTGGTGCTCCTTCCCCTAACTGCCAAGGAGCAACTGGCTCTGACATGGGGGGGGAGGGGGGCAGTGTCAACTGAGTCTGAGGTTCCCTGGATACAAACTTTGGGAAGATGAGATGGGACCCAGTAAAGTTTATCCAATGGTCCTACAGGGATGGTCCCAAGTCTTGGTGTGTCCTGTATGTTGGGGTGCAAAGGGAGTCATACTT
This sequence comes from Choloepus didactylus, assembly GCF_015220235.1. Taxonomy (NCBI): domain Eukaryota; kingdom Metazoa; phylum Chordata; class Mammalia; order Pilosa; family Megalonychidae; genus Choloepus; species Choloepus didactylus. The sequence goes on along the minus strand of NC_051324.1, from coordinate 69,550,349 downwards.
GGGACTGCACCATCTTAGCAGCCCTGTCTCAGCCTGGCTCCTCCAGTGCTGGATACAGCCCCACTTACCCCATCCCCTGGAACCGTGGCAGAACTCAAGGACTCACACCTTGGAGGTTTCCTTCTGCTCCCTGGAGAAAGCAAACGGGGTTTCCTGGGACCCCACGGTCCTCTGGGAAGCCTGCCCTAACCTTTGATCTCTACTTCATCAAATTGAAATTGACAAAAGTTGCATCCGTGGGAACATCCCCTTTCCACCCCAGACTCTGGGTGGTCTCTCCTGGGTGATGAGCCCACCAGGCTGGGGCAAGCTCACTGGCAGCATCAGGATCCGGGGCTCCAACAGCCCCCACCCACAGCCTCTCCAGGCCTCCTCTATGACTCTGTCCCCTGAGTGGGGACTGGGCTCACAGCCTAGTCACCTGGCACAGTTTTGTTAGGGCCTAAGATAGCTGTCAGTGAGGGGTAGGTGGCCAGGGACCCAGAGCTAGAAGTGTCCTCATGCTCCAGATGAGGAAACGGAGGCACCTGTGGAAAATCATAAATATTTAGGAATTAGTTAAGTAATTAGTAATTAGCACAGTGACCATAATATCGGGAATAATAATAACCATCACATTTCTGTTGCTGGGCTGCCGAACACCTTGAGATCTTTGCACATGCATGATTGTTCCCTTTCCCTGGAACAATCTACCTTGCTTCTTGTCTTGAAGTCTTGAGATTCTTTCAAGTGTCTGTGTAGAAGCCTCTTCCTCCAGGAAGTCTCCTCCAGGAAGTCCTCCCAGACCTCCCAAGTTGAAGCATTAATCCCGCTGGGTGTTCTAACAGCCTGTTTGTGTGTGTCCCCCCACAAACACATACCATGCTCCAGGAGCCTTAGAGGGCTCCCTTGCCCAATTAATCATCACATCCTCCGCCTCCAGCACAGTGCAGGGCATGGGATGGTGATAACTACAACAATCACATGTATTGAGAATGGTCCTAAGCACATCCTGTGCACTGACTCATTGGCTGAATGAAGGAATGGCATGTCCCCCACCCCAGTCCCTCCCTCATTCCTGGATCTTAACACTCCAAGTCCAGGAACTAGGATTATTTAAACATATTTTAATTACTTGAAAGCCCCAGGATGGGCCTCTTGTCCCTCTGCCAAGCTCTTGGCCTCTGGCTGTGACCTTGCAGTGTCCTTGGCTTGGCCAGAGTGCCCTCTGCTGGGGCTGTGGGGACATGGTCCGTCTGGGCTCTCCCCAGTGCTGCTGAACGCTGGGCCCCCCAGTGCCACCGTTTGCTGGCCCCTTTCTCTCTCCACCTGCTCCAGGGGCAGCTTCTCTGCCCTTTCTCCACTTTTACTCAGATTGCCCTAGCTTGCCCAGGGCGTGTGGCAATTTATCAGCTGGCTCCTGAGGACTAGGTCAAGGGCATGTCATCCAGCAGGATATTTCCCCAAAGACGCCCAGATTCAGACCCGAAGGGCACACTTTGTCCCAGAGCTGGCCAAAGAGGCTGGCCACGATGCTGGGGCATCCACCACCCACCCCCAGCTCCACTCCAGCTCCTACCTAAAGGGCAGGCATGTCCTGTTTCTCTCCCACCCAAGGGCCCATCCTCTATCAGCTCAGCTCACTGCCCAACGCTGGAGCCAGGCTGGGGAACAGGACCAGGGACTGTACCTATTCTGGGTCCTGCCCTGGTGTCAGGGCACCGGGAAAGGCAGTGGCCATCAATCAGGCAGACGCCCTCTAAAGCCAGAGCCTGGGGACTCTTTTCCCCCCTTCTTTATAATTTATTTTTAGTCCTGGTAAAATAGGCATAACATAAAAATCATTTTAACCATTTTAAGTGCACAATTCTTTGACATTAAGTATATTGACAATACTGTGCAACTTTCACCACTATTTCCAGACTGTTGTCATCATCTCAAACCAAAACTGATACTCATTTAACAACTCCCCAACTTCCCCCGCCCACACCTCTGGTAATCACTATGCTGCTTTCTGTCTTTATGGCTTTTATTCTTAGTATTTCACATAAGAGGAATCAAAACAATATTTGTCCTTTTGTGTCTGGCTTATTTCACTCAATATGAGGTCTCCAAGCTACATCCATACTGTAACTTGTACCAGCACTTCGCTGATTTCATAGCTGAATAATATTCCATTGGATGAATAGACAACATTGTGTTTATCCGTCCATCTGTTGATGGACACTTTGGTTGCTTCCACCTTTTGGCTAATGTGAATAATGTTGCCACAAACACTGATGTACAAATATTTGTCCAAGTGTTGCTTTCATTTCTTTTGGATATATGCCTAGGAATGGAATTGCTGAGTCATATGGCAATTCCGTTTAACCACCAAACTGTTTTCCATAGCGGCTGCACCACTTTATATTCCCACCAACAATGTACAAGGGTTCCTATTTCTCCAGGTCCTTGACAACATTTGTTATTTGCAGTTTTTTAAATAATAGCAATCCTAGTGGGTGTGCAGTGGTATCTCATTATAGTTTTAATTTGCATTTCTCTAATGGCTAATGATGTTGAGCATCTTTTCATAGTCTCATTTGCCATTTGAATATCTTCTTTGGAGAAATCCTTGGCCCATTCTTTTTTTTTTACTTTTTTTTTTTAATTAAATTCAGTTTTATTGAAATACATTCACACACCATACAATCATCCATGGTATACAATCCACTGTCCACAGTATGATAACATAGTTATGCGTTCATCACCACAATCTATCTCTGATCATTTTCCTTACATCAGAAAGAACCAGAACAAGAATAAAAAATAAAAGTGAAAAAAGAACACCCAAATCATCCCCCATCCCACCCCATTTGTCCTTTAGTTTTTATCCCCATTTTTCTACTCATCCAAACACTAGATAAAGGGGGTGTGATCCACAAGGTCTTCACAATCACACTGTAATCTACATTATTGTAATCTACATTATTATATAATTGTCTTCACGAGTCCAGACTGCTGGGTTGGAGTTTGGTAGTTTCAGGTATTTATTTCTAGCTATTCCAATACATTAAAACCTAAGACGTGTTATCTACATAGTGCATAAGAATGTCCACCAGAGTGACCTCTCGACTCCATTTGAAATCTCTCAGCCACTGAAACTATTTCGTTTCATTTTGCATCCCCCTTTTGGTCAAGAAGGTACTCTCAGTCCCACAATGCCGGGTCCACATTCGTCCCGGGGAGTCATATTCTGCATTGCCAGGGAGATTTACAACTCTGGGAGTCGGGTCCCACGTAGCGGGGAGGGCAGTGAGTTCACCTGTCGAGATGGCTCAGTTAGGGAGAGAGAGGGCTTGGCCCATTCTTTAACTGGGTTGTTTTCTGGTTTGCTAAAGCTGCCGAATGCAAAATACCAGAAATGGATTGACTTTTACAATGGAGATTATTAGTTCACAAATTCACAATTCTACAGCCATGAAAATGTCCCAATTAAGGCATCAATAGGATGATATCTTCTTTTAGGAAAGACTGATAGCATCTGGGGTTCCTGTGTCACATGGGTAGGCATATGGCCAAAGTCTGTTGGTCCTCTCTCAAGGTTAGCTTCTGGTTTCCGTGGCTTTCTGCGAAATGTCTCTGGGCTTCTGTCTTTGCTTCTCTCTCTCAGCTCTTGTGCGTCCTTGCTTGTTTCTCCCAGGGCATTTCTCTTTAAGCATCTGGGGGTCCTCTCTTGGCTTCTCCTGGGCAACCTCTGGATTTCATCTCTTAGCTTCTCTCCTGGTTCTAAATGTTTTTGGCCTTTTTCTGTTTAAGCATCTCCATTTGTGTCGACTCCCTTGACAACTCTGTTAAACTAATTAAGACCTACCTAGAATGGGCGGGGCCACATCTCCATGGAAATAATCTAATGAAAAGGTCCCCACCTACAATTGGGTGGGTTATATCCCTGTGGAAACAACCTAATCAAAAGATCCCATCCACAATATTTCTGCCCCCACAAAATTAGATTAAAAGAACATGGCTTTTCTGGGGTACATAATAGATTCAAACCAGCACAGGTTATTTGTCTTTTTTTGTTGTTGAGTTATAGGAGTTCTTTACATATTCTTGATATTAAGCCCTTAACAGATACATGGTTGTGCTAGTTGGATATATTATGTCCACCAAAAGCCATATTCCTTAATGCAGTCTTATGGGGGCAGATGTATTAGATGTCGATTAGGTTGGAATCCCTTGATTGTTTCCATGGAGATGTGACTCAATCAACTGTGGGTGAACTGTTTGATTAAATTCTTTCCATGGAGATATGGGTCCCGCCCATTCAGGGTGGGTCTTGATTTAATCACTGGAGTTCTATAAAAGATTTCGCAAACAGAATGACCACAGAGCAGCTGCAGCTTAGAGAGACATTTTGGAGATGGCCATTGAAAGCAGACTTTTGCTGATGCTTTAGAGATTGTAGCCCAGAGTTTGCTCCACAGAAGCTAAGAGAGGACAAAACGTCCCAAGAGAAACATTTTGAAGAATACACAGGAGCTGAGAGAGGTGCTGGAACACAATCCGGGATCAGCAGATGTCAGCGCCAATTAACAGAGGTTTTCAGGGTGCCATTGGCCTTCCTTCAGTGAAGGGATACTCATGTTGATGCCTTAATTTGGACATTTGCATGGCCTTCAGATTCTAAATTTGTAACCAAATAAACCCCCTTTATAAAAGCCAATCCATTTCTGGTATTTTGCCTGACAGCAGCATTAGCAATCCGGAACAGTGGTCTTAAACTAATATCCTCGTTTGATTAGTACCAACCTAGTTTTAGTAGTAACAAGCTCTCTATTCCTATATATCTCTATCCCTCTCCCTTTATATTATTATTGGCTCAGATTACATCTTTGTACATTGCATGCCCATTAAAATAGATTTAAAATGTTATTTTACACATTTTCCTAACTAAGTCATTGTTTCAGTTTGCTAATTCTGCCATTATGCAAAATACTAGAAATGGATTGGCTTTTATAAAGGGGATTTATTAGGTTACAAGTTTACAATTCTGTGGCCATAAAAGTGTCCAAACTAAGTCATCAACAAGAGGATACCTTCACTGAAGAAAGGCCGATGGCGTCCAAAACACCTCTGTTAGCTGGGAAGGCACATGGCTGGTGTCTGCTGATTCTTTGCTCCTGGGTTCTGGTTTCAAAATGGCTTTTTCCAAATGTCTCTTGGCTTGTCTCTCTTAGCTTCTTCAGATCCTTTGCGTCTAAGCACCTGGGGGTCCTCTCTTAGCTTCTCCGGAGCAAACTCTGGGCTAGCATCTCCAAATATCTCCAAGCATCTGGGGCTGTGTTGGCTCCTGAGCTCTCTTAAATACTCCAGTGAACCAATCAAGACACACCCTGAATGGGCAGGGGTCCACACCTCCATGGAAATAACCCAATCAAAGGTATCACCCACAGAAGAGTAAGTCACATCTCAATGGAAACAAACATTCAATCAAAATGTCCACCCAACATGACTGAGTTAAAAGATCATGATTCTTCTGGGGCACATAATATATCCAAACTGGCACGATCATATATGGGAGGTGGGGGGTGGGGGCGGGGAAGCAGCTCCAAACCAAAAGTACAATTATACAGGATATTTCATTTACTTACGTAGTTACTTGTACCAATTTTCTTTATTCCTTCAAGTTACTGTCTATCATCCTTTTATTTCAGCTTGAAGGATCCCCTCAGCATTTCTTGTAGTGCAGGTTTTCTGATAATGAACTCTTTCAAGTTTTGTTTATCTGTAAATGTCTTAATTTCTTCTTTATTTTTGAAAGATAATTTTGCTGGATATAAAATTCTTGACAGTTATTTTTTTTCCTTAAGGAGTTTAAATATGCCATCTCACTGTCTTGTGGCCTCCATGGCTTCTGATGAGAAACACACCGTTAATCTTTTTGAGTGGGTCCCCTCTTATTTGGGATCACTTCTTTCTTGCTCCTTTCAAAATCATCCATTTTTCTTTGGACTTTGACAATTTTGGTATAATGTTTCTGGGTGGAGATCTCTTAGAATGCATTCTGCTTGGAGTTTGTTATGCTTCCTGGGGGTTTATATTCATATCTTTTATTAGATTTGGGAAGTTTTCAGCCATTATTTCTTCAAATACCTTTTCTGCTCCTTTATCCCTCTCTTATTTTTCTGGGACTCCAATGATACATATGTTATATTGGGATGCTTGATGTGTCCCCTGGGTCTCTCAGGCTCTGTTCATTTTTCTTCATTATTTTTTCTCTCTGCTCCTCATTCTGCATAATTTCAACCAATTTGTCTTCAACTTTGCTGATCCTTTCTCTGCATGTTCAAATCTGTTGTTGAATCTGGAATCTAATGAGTTCTTCATTTCAATTACTGTACGTTGCAGCTCCAAAATTTGTTTGGTTCCTTTTTATAGTTCCCATCTCTATTTTTTTCAGACAATGTTTTCCCAATTTCCTTTAGTTCTTTGTATATGGAATGAGCTAGTTCTTTAGCTCATTAAGACAGTTGGTTTGAAGTCTTTGACTAATAGTTCCAATGTATGAACTTCCTCAGGGATGATTTCTGGCAATTTTTTTTTTTCCCTGTGAATGGGCCATGCTTTCCTGTTTCTTTATGCGTTTTGTAATTTTTATGTTGAGGACTAAAGATTCTGAATATTATGCTATTATGACTCTGGAAATATGGTTCTCCCACTCCTCTAGGATTTCTAGGTGTTTTGTGTTGTTGCTAGTCAGGGCTGGAGCCATCAATCTGTGAATTTTCCAAAATATTTTTTGCTTCCAAATGAGGAATGGAAAGGGAAAAGAGAAAAGAGAGAAAAAAAGATACTGCCTGTCTAAGACTCCTCTACTGTGTTTGCCTGAGGGGGTTGGAAAAGTTGCTGCCCTCAGGGAGCCGGGCAGGGATCTGAAGTAGCTGATCACAAGCAGCGATCAAACCCCACACTCCTGAATTTTGGAGGACTAGGTCCTTATAGCCCACCCTGGCAACCACAGGCTGCACCAGAACCTGGGCTGCAGTCCCTGCTGCTGCCCGCTGTGCAGCTGGAGGATGGGGATGGTAGCCCCTGCAGGGAGGTTGAAATTCCCTGATCTTTACCAGCCTCCTCCTCCAGCTCTTCCCTGCTTGCTGTACAGTGTTCCACTAGACTCCAGAGCTTGAAAATAGTTGATTCAGACAGTTCCTGCCAGTTCAATAGTTGCTTTAGTGGAAGGACTGATTCCTGGAGCTTCCTACCCCACCATCTCCCCCTTCCCCCACTTTGCCCTCCTAGCCCAGGAAGGGGCTGTCAGAGAGGGCTTTCATGGCTTTGGAGTCACCCCCTCATCCTGGGACCCCATCCTGCTTCCTCCTTTCCGCCTCCATTGCCCCAACTCTCTCTTCCAGCCCACACTCTCTCGCCAGCTCAGGCCCACATGCAAGCTGACTTCTTGTGATTTTCTCACTGCTACCCTACCTCAGCCTGTCTCCCCACCACACTCACCATCTTCCCCTTTGACCAGACCCTGGCGTCAATTCTCTGATTGGTCGGGGGCCTCCCTCCTGCCCCTTGGCCTTCACTTCTACTGACTTTTCCTTTTGTGATCTTGCTCCTCTCCTTTTTTCCTTCCTAATGCTGGAGCCTCTTCCAGCCCACACAGAGGGGATGATGTGTCTTAACTCTGTCAGCACCCCACCCCTCATCCTTTCCTCTCTGCCTCTCACTCCTGCCCCTCTCACCTGTCCAGCTGGCACATCCTCCATGTTGCATGTCAAACGACTTTTTCAGGGAAACCCTCCCTCTACCTGCTGTGGGACAGGCCCCTTGGCAATCTCTTTCCCACAGAGCCTTTATCTCAGCATGTAGTTAGATACTCTCATCCTGTGACCGACAGCAGGGTCTGCCCCCACCCCCAGGATGCTGAATGGGGAAGATGGGTTCATCTTGTGCTCTACCACATCCTCTATGAGGAGCCCTGTGCCTGGCCCACAGGAGCCACTCAGCATTAGTGGCAGAAAACTGGGCAGAAATCTAAACCATTAGCATCATCTCCAACATCATGGCCTGCTGTGTTAAACACAAAGTCAACAATGCACATGTCCTCGAGGCACGGAGTCTGTAGCTGTGCATGTAAGTTGATTCTACTTCCAGAAAACTCAGCAGGCAGGGAACCAAAGGCCTTGCAATGGATACCCTTAGGCTCCTGACACTCTGATCGACATTTACTTTGGCAAGGGTGAGCAGAGAACCAATGTTAGTTAGCTTTCCATTTAGAAGCATCAGCGTGCCTATGCCTTACTAACAACAGGGAGTGTTATAGGCATTTTGGGTGCAGCTGTTCTGAGAATTGCAGGACATTTAGCATCCCTGACACCCCCTCAACCCCCAGTAGTACCCTCCAAACTTTGTGACACCCCCAACTAGGGTGAGGCAAGTGAAGTACTCACCCGGGGCTCACAATTTAAATGACACCAAAAAATGAAGTAATCACGATAATAATAATTGAATGCAACATTTTTAGAAAATCAGATCAGAAAACTCTGGCTAGCAGGTTGGTCACATTTTTGTAAATAAAGTTTTATTGGAACCAGGGCTGGGATTAGTGTGAGGTAGGTCAGGCAGATTCATGCAAGTACAGGGTCAAATTCAGTCTGTATTTAAAATTTCAATATTCTGTTCATCATGGATTTTTGCATTAATTTTGATTTTTTAAGATAGTGCATTAAGAGATTTTCCTTGATTCCTGAGGTTTTTGGCAGACACCCTGTACCGGTTTCGATGTATCCCTCAAAACGCCATTATCTTTGATGCAGTCTTGTGTGGGCAGACATATTATTATTGATTAGATTTGGAATCCTTTGGGTGTTTCCAAGGAGATGTGATTCCATCAACTGTGTACAAGACCTTTGGTTGGATAATTTCCATGGAGGTGTTACCCCACCCATTCAGGGTGGGTTTAAATTAAATCACGGGAGTCACATAAATGAGCTAACAGAAGGAACTCAGTGCAGCTGAGAGTGACATTTTGAAGAGGAGCTACAGCCAAGAGGGACACAGAAGCTGAGAGAGTAGCTGCAGATGAGAGACAGTTTGAAGACGGCCATTGAAAGCAAACTCTTGCTCCGGAGAAGCTAAAAGAGGACAAATACCCCAAGAGCAACTAACAGTGACATTTTTGAGGAACTGCAGTCTAGAGAGGAACGTCCTGGGAGAAAGCCATTTTGAAACCAGAACTTTGGAGCAGACGCAGCCACGTACCTTCCCAGCTAACAGAGGTTTTCCGGATGCCAATGGCCATCCTGATTGTTGATGCCTTACCTTGGACACTTTATGGCCTTAAGACTGTAACTGTGTAACCAAATAAACCCCTTTATAAAAGCCAATCCATTTCTGGTGTTTTGCATTCTCGCAGCATTAGCAAACCAGAACACACCCCTCCCCTTAAATTTTGCCCCCAAGATGAGTTTCTCCCTCACCTCAGCCTAGTCCCTGCTGCACCCTGGTTGAGAAGCACCGAGGGTCACAGAATCCTCAGTGAATATGCATCATATCCACACCATTTTACAGATCAGGAAATGGTCCCTGTTCTCAAAGAATCTTCCAGGTAGGGAGAAGGCTGGAATGGAAACAGGTGAGAGGCAGGTAGGTCCTGTGCACTCACCTTGCTACAGTGCACCTGCTTACTCAGCTTGTGAGGGAGGAAAGGGATGGAAGGAGAAAGGAAGTAGGTGAGCAACCACGCTTCGACCACTGATCCCAGCCCGACCTGACCCAGGAAAGGGTCTATGCTGGTTTGAGTCTATTATGTGCCCCATATAAGACAATGTTCTTTTAAGCCAATCTGGTGTGGGCAGACCTATTGTGGGTGGGAACTTTTGATTAGATTGTTTCCATGGAGATGTGACACCCCCCCATTGAAGGTGGGTCTTAATCACCTTTACAGGCATCCTCTATGAGAAGATAAAAGGCAGAGACATTTGAAGAGAGCTGAGAGATGATTAGACAGAAACATCTCAGGAGAAACAAGCAGAGAGCCAAGAGAAGCTAAGAGAGAAAATGCCCAGAGACATTTGGGAGACAGCTGTTGAAAACAGAACCAGGAGAGAAGCTAAGAGATGAAATCCAGTTTGCCCAGGAGAAGCTAAGAGAGGACCCCCAGATGCTTAGAGAGAAAGCCCTGGGAGAAACAAGCAGGGATGCACAGGAGCTGAGAGAAGCAAAGACAGAAGTCCGGAGACATTTTGCAGAAAGCCACAGAAACCAGAAGCTAACCCTGGGAGAAGCCCAGAGACATCACCATGTGTCTTCCCATGAGACAGAGGAACCCCGGATGCCATCAGCCTTTCTTCAGTCAAGGTATCTTTCTCTGGGTGCCTTAATTTGGACATTTTCATGGCCATAGAACTGTAAATTTGTAACCTAATCAATTTCCATTGAAAAAGCCAATCCATTTCTGGTATTTTGCATTCTGGCAGCTTTAGCAGGATCCGAGCGGCCCCCTGCCCTTGAGCCCAGAAGAGCCTCTGAGGGCGTTCATCCAGTTCTTGGGCCAACTTTTATTGAGCACCTACTATGCGTCCGTCATGCCTTAAGCATGGGAGACAGAGAGATGAAATGCATTGCCTGTCCTGAAGTCTATGGAAAATTCACAGATGAAATATGAAGTGTGAGCTCCATGAAAGACACATGCAGAGAATGTTATGGGAGCAAAGAGGAGGGCACTCTACCTGGCCTGGGGGATAGAGGAGCTCAGACCTGACTTCTTGGAACATGGCATATCTTAGCTGAGTCTCAAGGAATGAGTTAGGAGTTTGCTAAGCGGGGTAGAGGTGGAGGTGGAAGAGTGTCCCAGGCAGAGGGAACGGTATGAGAAAAGGCCAGGAGGTGAGACACTTTCAGGGTAAAATGGAGTGGGGGTAGGAGTGGGAGTGGGGATGGGTGGGGACTGGTGATGGAGCCCATGAGAGCAATTGGAGAGTGAAGTTTGTGGCAGGGCCTTCGGGGCTCAGTCAGCAAAGCAGGCCGGAGATGGCCCACCTCCCCTTAGCTGGTGGGACCCATCCAGGCCACCACTAGCTCTTTTCTCCTAGGAACAGTGCAGAGTTGAGTTCGTGTGCCTTTGGGAGAGCTGTTCCTGGCAGTCAGCAGGTAGCCACTGTACGCCAGGCAGGGCCTCTGCCACGGGGTCTCGCAGGCACCCTCTCCTTCCACCCTAGCCTGGGACCAAGGCCCCGAGCACACCATCCCTTGGAAGAGGAAGGGGTTAAAGTCTCCTCCAGGCTCCTGCCATCTCAGTTCTTTTTCCTGCCCCTTCCCCACCTGTGGGACTGGCATGAGGAGGTCACTCTGTCTTTGGCAATAGAAACGATTGCTGCTATCAGCTTCCTTGACGCCCACTTTGACTTTCCTGGGTCTGGGTAAAACTTGGAGTAATGATTGAGGAAGCAACATCTGTGGCTCTGGCTGGGTAGCCTTTTACCAACCACCTCTAGTGGGGATCAGAGAAGGAGTTAAAGACAAAACAAAGCTATGGGACAGATTTGTAGGATGCAGCCAGTGAACAGGTAGTTTTTGCCTTTTTTGAAGCCATTTTGGCAAATATGCTCAGTGTATCTGGTGGAAAGTGCATAATATGAGTTGTAACTCTATCCTTTAGCTATCTACATCTTCAGCTGACTCACAGCTCTGTCTGCATGAGAAAAGACTAGAAGGAAATACTCCAGGAGAGGTTATCTCTGGGGGGTAGGTTTATGGGTAGTTTTGTGTTTCTATATTGTGTAAATTTTCTACAGTGAATGCATTGCAGGAAAGGCGGTGTAGCGTAATGGTTGAAGAGGCAGTCTACTGCGTTTGAATCCTGCTCCCAATTTATACCACCTCTGTGACTACAGTAAAGTCAAGTAACCTCTCCTGCCTTAGTTCCCTCTTCCATTGAATTGGGATAATACTTACTCCTAGGGCTAGGGGGGATTAAATTAGTTCATATTTGTAAAAAGCTATGAACAGTGGCTGGCCCATACTAACTACAATGTGTTTGTTAAATAAAAGCAGAAAATGCAATGAATATTTTTAAAAGATGTAAAAATTACTCAATACATGAATGCAATCTTTTTGTAAGAATATGGAAGTTTTTTTTAAAGTAAAATACAGTTTGGTTTACAGCCTTGTTGGATTCACATTAAAAATATATTAGCTGAGCGCTCAGGCCGGAGAAGGATATGAGAAGTGCGTGGGTGGTGATCTAGAACCAGCGGGGGAAAAGGAGGGGTCGCTGCGGTGCATTTTCTAAGAGCACTGGCTGCCCTGCTGTCCCCAGGGGCCCTCTGCTGTATCTCCCCCGTGGGCTCTGGAAACCCCTTTGCCATCTGATACAGTTGAGGCTAGCGCTGGGCCAAAGAAAAGAACCCTGACATTTTGGGCTGCTGGCCAGCTTCACCGAGGGTGCAGGTCTGCTTTGCATTTGGCATTTTGAAATACTAAAGAGGCTTGAGGACCCCCATGACCATCACTGTGGCCTGTAGGGGGCCTGGGCTCTGGGCCAGGAGCTCCCGTTTAGGAAGGCAAACCCGGGTTCATCTGGGTGTGGATTTCATAGCAACGCGTGCCTGGATGGTGTCACCCTGGAATTAAGTGTCCTTTAGAATCAGGGAACCCTGGCCAGGCAGCCCCCCTCCCTGCCGGCTTCCCGATGGGAGAGTGTGGATCCACCAGGCCCGACCGGGCCTGAGCTGACAGGTCCTCCCAGCATTTCCTCACCACACGCGGCCACGAACGCCACCCAGCCCTCCTGGCGTGGGAGAATGAAGACTGGGGGACGGAGAGGCAAGGCAGACTTTTTGGTGTGAAAGGTTCCCCTGAATCCGGGTAAAGGTTTCGGTCTCATTCCTACCAACTGACAGGAAGAACAGCCCATGGGGAATAAAAGTCATCGGAATTGAACCCAAGTACCAAGGCTGCAGACAGGTAACCAGAGGTCACAGACGCGGCCGGCCGCGGAGCCAGAGGACGAGACCCTGTCCAGGAGACCTTCAGAGCACACCCTGCACACACACCCTACACACACACACACACCTATGCACAACCACCCTACACACACACACTACACACAGCCATCCTACACGCACACACTACACACAGCCACCCTACACACACACTACACACACCTACGCACAACCACCCTATACACACACACTACACACAGCCACCCTACACGCACACACTACACACACACACACACCTATGCACAACCACCCTACACACACACACTACACACAGCCACCCTACACGCACACACTACACACACACCCTACACACACACACACCTATGCACAACCACCCTACACACACACACACTACACACACCTACGCACAACCACTCTATACACACCCACTACACAAGCCACTGTACACACACACCCTACACAGACACCTACGCACAACCACCCTATACACACACACTACACACAGCCATCCTACATGCACACACTACACACAGCCACCATACACACACACCCTACACACACCTATGCACAACCACCCTATACACACCCACTACACACAGCCATCCTACATGCACACACTACACACAGCCACCATACACACACACCCTACACACACCTATGCACAACCACCCTATACACACCCACTACACAAGCCACTGTACACACACACCCTACACAGACACCTACGCACAACTACCCTATACACACGCACTACACACAGCCACCGTACACACACACCTTACAAACACATTTATGCACAATCACCCCATACACACACACTACACACAGCCACCATACACACACTCTACATATAGCCACCTTACACACGCACACTACCCACAGCCACCCTATACACTACACACACCACCCTACACACACACACACACACACACCACACTACACATGTACACTACACACACACATCATACACACAGCCAACCTACACACACCTACCCACACAGCTCTTCTGGTGACACCTTGCTCCAAAATGGCCGCCCGTGGTGCCTGGAGCCAGCAGCTGGGCTCACTAATGTTTCCGGGAGCTAGCCGGGAGGGGGTGGAATTCAGGAACACTACTGAGGGGGTGTTGGGCCTGGTGCCCGACTATGTCGCCCGTGGGGTTTTTCCCTCTGCCTTGTATCATTTCCTCCTTGTATCATTAACCTCACCTGGTGCTGCAGGAATGGGCAGGTTGAGGCCAGACAGGGTGGCGGGTTTCCAGCTGGGCGGGGTCCCCAGTGTAAGAAAGGAATAAGTTTCGTTTTCACATAGAGACAGCATGGAATAAGGGAAATGGAGGCAAAACCAGTTTAAACAAGCCCCAGACAAAGAGAAGAGAGAATCTGCCTGATGTAAAGAGACATGAGGTAGTATCAGAGGCGGGAACTCACAGCAAAAAAAAATAAAAATTTGGGGGGGCATTGGCTAATCAGTTCAAAATCTCAATAATGAGCTAGTTGGCTCTCTGGGATTGGCTGTACAAATTAAAATCTCAAAAGATGAATTAGTTAGTGTTCTCGGATAGGCTGTAACCTCTGTAGTACCCAGTCAATGGGGAAACAGGGGAGGGACTTGCGAATTAGGAGTAGGAGATTTAAACATCGCCATTCTCTTCCTCTGGCGCGCCAGCCTTCCGCGTGTTTGGCTGGACGCCCCATCTTGCAAGATCGTAAATAAATTCTTTTCTCCTCCAGAACCGAGAGAGCGTTTATTCCCTTACAGGTACCACTTTATTTCCGACAACTTGGGGGCTCGTCCGGGATCCAAAGCTTCGGAGGGGGACCCCCGAGGTGGACAAAGGGAAGGCGCGCCCCGCTGATTGAGCGGTCTCGGACTCCGCCATTGGGGGCCCATCTCCGGCAGCTAAAGGGCCCGAGACCAGATGCTTGGATCTGCCGGTTGTGGATGAGAAAAGGGGGAAAAGAAAAGGCCTGCCTCTGGTTAACCAGGCAACTCCGTGCACGGACCAAGGTAAGGAAAGAAATATTATATTACCTTGGTGGTTAAAGCATTCTGAAAGTCTGGGGCTGATCCTGAGGGAAAGATGCCCAAACAAGACTCAGAATGGGGACATTCTGATGAGCCTAGAGCTGATCCTAAGGGAAAGATGCTCAGGCAAGACTCAGAATGGGGAATAGAGGCAGTCAGCCGGCTGGGAATAAAGGGAAGGGGGTAGGTACCTTTAGGGTCCCCGGGGAACATTCCTCTAAATAATCCATTGGGAAACATGTTAAAACATTGGGCTAAAAGTAATTGGACCAAGGGAAAGGGTAAAAGAAAATGATCAAATATTATTGTTATGTTTAGACAAAAAAAAAAAAAAGTCATTTTGCTGCCAAATATATTCTGGCCAAAATATAAGGCAGATAAGAGTTGGCTTTGTGCTGACCTCGTGTGTCATGTTAATAAAAATAAACCTTTTTCCAAGGCAGAATTGAACTGTGCCATGTGGTGGCTGCAGGGAAAAAAACTAAAACCTGGGATAAGCATTCCCCCACCTTATGGTTTCCCCTCCCCCACTGGGGCGGGAACCATTAAAGCCTGGGGTTTTGGTGGAAGCAGTCTATGCCCCCAGGCAATTGGAGAGCCAGTTAATGCTGACTGCTCCAGTAATTACAACCCACCAAAAGTTAAGAAAAAAAAAAAAATGGAGAGATTTCCAAAAGTTTCTGTTTCTAAAGGCTCTTAAAGAAAGAAAGGTAAGAATCATTAATAAAAAGTCTAGCAAGGCTAGCTGAATAACAATTAACTTGATTCTTAAACTCTGGTTTATGTAAATATCCCTTTCTTGGGAGAAGAAAGGGAAATGGGAAAGAGGGCGGCTATGAGAGAAAGAGAGAGACTGCATCCACCTAAAATAAAATTGGCTGTACCCATATCCCCAAAGAACGATGAAAGTTGAGGTCTGAAGTCAAGTGGTCTCAGGCTGGGAGAGTGGAGTGGCCCACATGCATGAAAAGGGTGAGTTTGCCCTGGGGGTTGAGGGTGGGCCTTCCGCCTCAATGCTCTAGAAAAGTTTTGCCGCCTCAGGACCCAGAGGGTGGAGCACATTCCCAGGGGAATGTGAAAAGCCTGGCTGCCACCCCACTGTTCAGAGAAGGTAGAGCCTTTACCCCGAAGAGGCAGAGTCTGGGTGGCACCCCGATGTTTAAGAAGGGTGGGGCCAAAAAGGTAATCTCCCCAACATCACCCCAGACTTTGAAAAGAAAAGGGCTGCCACAAAAGCCTCTAAAAAGGGTTGGACTCCCACTCCCTCAAGCCCCAAGAATACAATGTCATTCTGTTAATAACTCAGACTTTAAAAGATCAGTTATATAAAGGAATTTTAGCCTAATATTCAGAGAAGATCCAAAAATCGATGAATGGCTGAATAAGCCATTAGAGGAAATATTCAGAGAATCAACAAGCCAGGGAGGAAACAGACAAAAGTGAGATAGAGAAGTAATTGGAGCAGTTTAAAAAAAAAAAAAAAAAAAAAAGGAGGAAGGAAATTTGTAGCATGGGGTTTGTGTGATTCTCTATTCATATACTTATGTGGGGCTAAACAGGTATTAATAAATACATTTACATATTTTAGTGTGCTGTGTAATTAAGTCTAAGGCATGTGGAAGCTACATTTAAAGTCCCTTAATGTGTGTATCAGGGTATATAGAAAGTTATATGCACATTTTTTAGGACTGTATTTGGATGCATTCTGAGAGTTAAAACTTCATGAATCTAATGGGAGTTTAAGTTGTATGTTTACACAGGAATGTGGGATAGTTGTATTTGTATGTAATAAAAGCATGTAATATAATTACGTAGGAGTCTTTCAAACTGTTAAAGTTTGTCAGTGTGTAATTTAAAACTTGGCAAAAATTTCCTGTGTACTCATCTATAGTAAACTGAAGCTATTTCTTTGTGTCTTTATAGCGTATACTAGTTTGTGTGTACTCTAAAGCTGGGCAATTGTGTGCAGTTTCACAATAGTGTGAAAAATGAAAAAAAGTGAGAAAAACTGTGTAAAAGTTTTCTATGTATGTGTAACAGTAGTGTATTGGCTATACATGCTTGTAAATGGGAATGTATGTCTGTTTCGTATGGTTATGAGTGTGTATATAAGTTATATGTGTCTGTATTCCAGATATATGAGACTGTGTATTCTTGTAAAAAGCAGAATAATTTTTCTGATATATTTTGGGCAAAAGCAAAAGGTCCATACTCAAAGTGCAAGTAGATGTTCCTATAAAAGGGTTTAAGGTTCACTAAAGCTGAATTAAACAAACTTAGAACAGTGAATGGTTCATATCTCTTCCCAGGTCTCCATTTGGTAATGCCAGGTTGCTATCTTAACATTAAGTCTAATAGAAATAAAGACACCACATATATTGTCAAATACTACACACCAAGGCTTGTCCTCCTCTCCCTGGAGAGTGGGTTTTTACTCATCTAACAGCAAAACTTGTGTGTATGTTCAGGGTATGCATATATGTGAATCACGTATATTCAAGCATCACTAAACTAGGTGTACTAAAAACTGAATTTTAAGTTAGCATTTAAGAGTGGTAAGCCTTTTTATGTTCATTAATCTTAGGTTATTGTAAATTATTGTTGTCCTTTAGTCTAATTGTTCTAGCCTGAAATGTTGGTAAGTTCTTGCTGCTCTTCATGCACATGACTTCAGGAGTGTCTGTACCTAAAGCAGGTATTAGCAGTTTTACACTAGGGGAGTCATTAGAGGGGTGCAAGCCATGTGTAATTTAGTACTTAGGCAATTACAAGGTGTAGGCCTTTGGTTTTTGGTTTGCCTTTCCCCAGGAGGACTGGAGAGCTCCCCTCCCTAGACACAAAGGATCTTTTTCTTAAGAATTATATACTGGCCTTGTCTTCTACTTTATCATCTCTCAGGCACCGTGGACTGCTGGCTCAGACCCTGCCTCTTGAATTTGCTGCCCATTGACATCAGCCTGGCAGCTGGGTTCTGATCCAGTCGTGGAAAGAATCCAAACTTCAACCGATCTGGGAAGGACCCTATCAAGTCTTGCTGACAACTGAGACGGCAGTCCGAATGGCAGAAAGAGGCTGGACTCATTACACACAAGTGAAGGGACCAGTGCCTGAACCAGACGATAAGTATCCAGCAACTCAACCTGAATCCTGGAAAGTGACTCCTACCTCAGATCCCCTAAGGATCACTTTAAATAGGCAACAGTTAAAGGAACATATTAGAAGGGAGAAAGGGCTGGATTAAACCCTATGTTTGCATTGTGCTCTGTGTATAGCTTAATGATGAAATTGCTTATGCTGATCATAATGTTCTATATTCAAGGAGTAACAGGTTCTGCTAAGCTGGTTATTAAGTGTAGTCAAAGGCTTAAAGTCTCAAACTGTACAATTTGATGTTTGTCAAGTAATGAGCTGTAAAAATCTAAAACATCAGCAACAACTGAGGGAGGAATATAAGCATTTATGTAAGCAGACTGTTCAAATAGAAAGCAAGATTGTTGGGGGGCGAACATTTGAGAGTATAACTTACGAGACACCTAACCCCTGTTATTCTTGGAACACTGCTTGGTGGACCACACAGTATGAGGGATGGGTCTTACCCAGGTTGGAGGAAAAACCATTAAGGGAAACTTGGCTGGAATTTAACTCTCCAGTACAAATTGACCCCAAGGTCATTAGAATACTTAAGACCAAAGACTTAAAGCAAACCACAGAAATAGAAACAGGTTATGGAAATACAAATGCCTGGGTAGAATGGGGCAAACATACCATCCAGAGTCTAAACAGAAGTGACTGTTATGCTTGTACAACCAAACAACCCACTGTTCAGATTATGCCCTTCCCCTTGGGGATGAAAAAGCATGAAAGGGAGTTTAAATGTATAACACTCCTCTTTCAAAATGCTACTCCTGGTGAAAGTTGTAGTACGTTGTCCTCCCTTTTCCCTCCAGTCCAGGAGGGAAGTGTCAAAGCCATACCAGCGTCTCACCTTGGTCCCGGAAACCACTCTGCCTGTCTCTCCAGATGGCAAGAAGGGCTCCAGGATCTTGGTACCATGGCTTTGTGTACACAGGTGTGGAATGTGAGCAAGGATAGTACTGGCAACTTCTCCAGCCTAACTATACCCCGAGCAGACCTCTGGTGGTACTGTGGGAAGGGCATCCTCTGGCCAACACTACCTGAAAGGTGGGGAGAAACCTGTGCTCTGGTTCAATTGGCTATCTCATTTACCCTGGCATTTGAAAGTAATAAAGTACCAACCCAAGGCAAAGTAGAAAAGAAAAATGCACAAAGTGTACCTAGTTCCTTCAATAAAAAAATGTTTGTAGATAGTATAGGGGTTCCCCAGAAAGTTCCTAATGAGTTTAAAGCTAGAAATCAATTAGCTGCAGAATTTAAATCATCCTTATTCTGGTGGGTCACCATCAATAAAAATGTCAATCATCAGCTAAAATTTATCAACTATACCAGGAATGTCATTAAAAAAAATAGCAGAACAGTTAGATGCCACTAGCCGAATGGCATGGGAGAACAGAATGGCCCTAGACACGATGCTAGCTGAAAAAGGAGGCATCTGTGCTATAGTTGGGGGAAATTGTCGCACATTCATCCCCAATAATACTGCACCTAATGGAACTATCACCAAAGCCCTACAAGGCTTAACAGCCTTATTTCAGAAACTAGAAAAGAATTCTAGCATTAACAACCCACTCATAGAATGGTTGGAAAATTGGTTCGAGAAATGGAAAGGAATTGCAACATCTATTTTAATTTTCCTTATCATTCCAGCCAAAATGTTTATAACAGCTGGGTGCTACATAATCCCGTGTGCTCAAAGGCTAGTTCAAAAAGCCATCAAAACCACTAGAATCAAAAATAAGAAAGATCCCTATGATGAGGAATGTAAAAAAGCCCTTAGCAAATTTGAGAATCTAAAATGTGAAAACTAAAAGTGTTTAAAAAAAAAGAGGAGGGAATCTGTAAGAAAGGAATAAGTTTCGTTTTCACATAGAGACAGCATGGAATAAGGGAAATGGAGGCAAAACCAGTTTAAACAAGCCCCAGACAAAGAGAAGAGAGAATCTGCCTGATGTAAAGAGACATAAGGTAGTATCAGAGGCGGGAACTCACAGCAAAAAAAAATAAAAATTTGGGGGGGGGGCATTGGCTAATCAGTTCAAAATCTCAATAATGAGCTAGTTGGCTCTC
Source organism: Choloepus didactylus (assembly GCF_015220235.1). NCBI lineage: Eukaryota > Metazoa > Chordata > Mammalia > Pilosa > Megalonychidae > Choloepus > Choloepus didactylus. Next base: position 69,530,187 of record NC_051324.1, on the reverse strand, counting down.
TGGGATTGGCTGTACAAATTAAAATCTCAAAAGATGAATTAGTTAGTGTTCTCGGATAGGCTGTAACCTCTGTAGTACCCAGTCAATGGGGAAACAGGGGAGGGACTTGCGAATTAGGAGTAGGAGATTTAAACATCGCCATTCTCTTCCTCTGGCGCGCCAGCCTTCCGCGTGTTTGGCTGGACGCCCCATCTTGCAAGATCGTAAATAAATTCTTTTCTCCTCCAGAACCGAGAGAGCGTTTATTCCCTTACAGGTACCACTTTATTTCCGACACCCAGCCATGACCCTGCCTGGCCCGGGGCAGTGGGTGGTCTGGGTCCACCAATCCCTCCTCAGCCTCAGAGGCCTGGATCTGGACGGAGCCCCTGTGCTGGGGGCAGCGCTGCCCGCTGGGAGCTGAGGGGGGCAGCCGGCTGGAGTGTCGGGGAGGGTGAAAGGTTTGGTTTAAGGTTTGGTCAGCAGCCCCGGCCCCTGCCCTCAGTCTATCACTTGAGGGTCTGGTACAGCTTCACCTCCAGCCCCCAATTCAGCTGGTGGCTGGGACAGGCCATCCCCCACCCCATCCCTCCCCATGGGTCAGGGGCCACCTCTGTCTGGCTGTCTAGGGAGGAGCCTGGCCCAACCCCGCTCACTCTCAGGAGACCTCTGGGGACAGGGCCGGAACCTTTGGGCCAGGACCAACCTGGAGAATCAGAGCCAGGGGCCTCTGCTGGGGCCCTCCGGGGGTGGGAGGCTGAATCTCAGCACCCCAATAGGGAAGAAGCCCCCTCCCAAGCCCACAGGACTGTCCCCAGCGCGGGGGGCACTCCAGCTCGGTTCGCAGCCCTTGTGTGACCCCGAGGAGAAGGGGCTGCCTGGCTGCTCTCCGGGATCCTGGGGCCGCGGGTGGAGTGGAGTCAGGGGGCTGGGAGGCAGATCCCCGCCTCCTTCCACCCGGGAGCAAGGGACCCGCGGGGACAGGGGCCAGGCGCCTCCCCGCCCTGCCGGCGCGCCCCTCGCCGCGGGCCCCGCCAGTGCTGCGTCCAGCTTTATTCGCGGCCGCCGCGGGCCGGGCCGGGCCTAGGCCTCGGGCCGCTGCTTGAGCGTGACGGAGGCGCCGCTGCTGACCATGACGGCGGGGGAGAGCGGCTCCAGGAAGGCAGCGCGGAAGCGGTAGATGAGGCTGGCGCCGCCCACCAGGCGTAGAAGGAGAGGCAGCGGGCCGCGCAGTCGAGCGCCACGCCCAGGGCGCGCTGGTAGCCGCCGTGCAGCACCGTCTGCGTGTTGTCGTGCCACACCGAGAACTTGAGCGAGTCCCACTCGAGGCACCACGAGCAGGGGTTGCGGCCCAGCAGGTAGACGATGTCGCGGCGCGGGCGGCCGTCGAGCGGGGGGTTGCGGCGCTACGTGACGCCCAGGCACAGCCACGAGTCGGACACGTCGGCCTCCCAGTAGTGGCGGCCCTCGGCCAGGCTGCGCGTGCACAGCACCTGCGGCCACTGCTTGAAGCCCGGGAAGGGGCTGCCCGCGGCGAAGGGCTCCAGGAGGATGCCCAGGTTCAGCACCGAGTGGGTCTCCTTGAACAAGAAGAGCTCCTCGCTGGCCGTGGTGGGGTCAAAGTTCAGGTTGCAGTAAGCTAGGGTGGGAGGTATGGAGAGATGGAGAGGGGAGCCGGGGTCAGCAGCCCCCGGGGCCTGCGCTGGACGCCTCGGGAGGAAGGAGAGTGCTGAGTTGGGTCTGCACAGAAGTCACCCCAGTCTTGGGCCCGGGGCCCCAGACCCCTAGGAATGGCCCCTCCCCCTGGCACCCCCAAACTCTGGCCCCCGATGCAGGTGACTTAGTCTGGATGCCTCACCTGTGAGCTGGGGCTACCTTGGGTGGGGATGGGGGTGGGGGGGACAGGAACCCCCTCCCCCCACCCAGACCCGGGCACCAGGCTGAGGGGGCTTGAGGGAAAGTCAAGGGCTCTGGAAGTGGTGACCCTCAGGTTCTCAGAGGAGTCACACGGATTTGGCCCCTGGCCCAGCCAGGGGAGGGGCTGCAAAGACTTCAAATGGAACTGGAGATTGTGTTGGAGGAAGACAGGGCCAGGGCCCTTCCAAGCTGGTTTGCCAAAGCCCAGAGGCTGCGCCATACCAGGGCCAGGGAGCAGGAAGGGGAAGGCACAGGGCTCCTCCCCTTCTTGCCAGGGCCTGGGGCCTTCTGCTGAGTCCCAGGCCAAACCCTTCTGAGTTCTTCAGTCCCGGAGGGGGAGGTCAGTGCTAGAAGGAGCAAGGGTCTCCCGGGAGTGGGGCAGGGGTGGGGTGGGGAAGTTGAGGCACTCGGGCCCTGCTCCTGTCCTTTCCACCCAGGCGGGATCCCACGCTGCGGTCTCACACTTGAGGAGGGTTTTCCTGTCCACAGCTGGGGGCAGCAGCTCATAGGAGTTCACCTCAATGCCTGGGGGAGAAGGAAGGGCTTGGTTGAGGACAACTCACAGCCCAGCATCCTGGAGAGGGGCGTGGGCTCCCAGGAGGCTGGGTCACCTGGGGGAGGTGGTGCACAGCAGGCAGGGTTTTCGACCAGTACCTGGAACCCCAACCCACCATCCTGCAGGGCGGCCCCATCCCTCCTCATGCAGGTGACTCTCCAGTGGCCTGGCCCTCCAGGTACTCACCATTCAGGAGGAGCTGGTTGACGAAGCTGAAACCCACATTTGCCAGCTGGGTCCGGAGCTCGGCCAGGGTCTCTGGCAGCTGGAGAAAGCTCTGCTTCTCCTCACAGTTGATGCCCATCAGGGGCTCCATGCAGGTTGGGTAGTGCTTTAGCCTGGGGAACTCCTGGCAAGCAGGGAGGTGGCAGTGTTTCCATCTGTTAGCCAGGGCCCAGGCTGATGCCAGGAGCTGCTGCTTGTGCCAAGGCTTGGTGGCACCCAGAACCAGGGGGCAGGTGGAGCAGGAGTCACTCCTTTCCAAACCTGGGCATCTCTCCTCTCCCAGCTTTCTGGAAGTTTTAGGTTAGGGCTCTGCCAAAGGTACAGCCAGTGTTGCCCTCAGTGTTAAATGAAGTGGAAGAGGAATTTTTTTTGATCCTTTACTTGCCGAGTGAAAAACACTGTCAGCATTGCCAAATGCTTCCTGTTGTGCGTGGGGGAGACGAGGTGAGCCCCCGGAATCTGCTTAGGGGCGTGATGGCAGCTTAAGAAAGGAAATCTGTGCTTGGAGCTCCCAAGCACAGGGTTTGGGCAGGCCCGAGGCCCCAGGCCCCTGCCCATAGAGATGGTTGCAGCAGGGCTGGGAAGGAAAAGGGATTTCAGTCTAAGCTCTACAGATTGTTCTGGTCTCACTCCTGTCCCCGGTTTGGAGGAGTCTGGAGTAACTAAGACTGCGTCGAGTGCCCAGAATCCCAGAGCATACCCCCATGTTGCAGAGAAACGATGGCAGAAAAGGTAGGGTCTGAAAGAAGGATGAACTTTCCAAAGGGTATGGCTGTGCTTGGAGGCGGAGGAAGAAGTCAAGGGTGGTGTAAGCTCGGGCTCCCATCTGCTTAGGACAGATGGCCTGGGATGAGGAGGCTCCCGAGGCTGGGGAGCCGACAAAGTAACGCAGCACAAAGCGCTGATCGCTTTATCCAGAAGTCTGGGAAGATCCAGCGTATTTGTGGGTGGAGGGTGAGTGGGGTTCTGATGGGCCCAGGCCGGGGCTGGGGCTGGGGGTGGGCTTGCCTGCAGAAACTGCTGGTCGTCCTGGTTGGTGAGCAGGGTGCGCAGCCAGATGCTGTCCCCCTCCAGCTCCAGGAGCCGGTCCCGGCTCTGCTGGATGGAGCTGCCCAGCTTCCCCAATGCAGCTGCCTCCTCCCTGTCTACGAACTCCAAGACCTTCAGCTGCAGCTGCTTGACCTCCTGGATGATCTCCAAGAAGCAGGTGTTGACCTCACTGCGCACTGTCTGGATCATTTTCTGCGGAGGTGGGGGCATAGAGAGGCGTCTCTGAGCCCCATCCCAGGACCCCTTCTGCCAGGTCCCAGAGCTGGCCCAGGTATCCTGCCTCTGTGTGCCTGGCCCTGTGCCACCCCCCAAGCCCTGAGAGCTCCCCTCAGCCTGACGGAGGGGACTGGGCTTCGGGCGGGGCTGGGCCAACCTTACCGACAGAAAGGCCATCTGCCCCCGGTGCTTCTGGTGGTCAGAGGCAATGATCAGCATCTGGTTCTCCACGTTGGCCTGGATCTTCCGAACCTCAACCTTGGGTGAGGGGGTGGGGGGTGGGCCCCTGATTCAGAGAGGTGACCCAGAAGAAGCTGTTCTGCAAGCAGCCCTGTGTCAGAGCCCAGAAGAAACACACCTGTTGCATTCCTCTGCTCTGCTTAAATGAGAATGAGAGAGTGAGACCAGAGCTAGAGGAGGGCTGCCTTCTTAGGAATTGTGTCTCCTTCTTAGGAATCAGCTTCTCTGCTCCTGATCGTGATGACCACAGGATTCCAGGTCACAGATGGGGGCTGTGGAGGGGCCCTTGGGGGCAGTGGGAGCAGGAAGGCACATCAGGTATGGAGCATGCTGCCCAGAGCAGGACTGTGTTCCCAATTCCAACCCCATATGCCTTATTCTCCACTCATTCCAGCAATGGGCGTTTTCATGTTCGGTTATAATATATTACAGAACGGTGCTACTCTAAGTGCCTGTCCATGAACTCCTGCTGGTCCACAACAAAGTAAGTTTGTGCTGGACCACAAATCAGTGCTTCCTTCATTGAGAAAGTCTTGCTGTGAAGAAAATGTCAGTTGAACTAAACAGCACGCTTAGTGAGAGGCTGGCTCGCCTTCCCGCACGGGCGCCTTGTCTTGCAGTGACCGGCCAGTGAGTAGCTAGTTCAGAAAGCCTGTTATAGACTATGCACAACAGTATCTAAACTATAAAAAGCACTACAAGAATATTAAAGAAAGTGTGAAAATAGAGAAAAGGAGGGGATTCACCCAACCTAACGTGATGTGTTTGTATTTTGGAATGTTTCCTTTTAGCCTATCTGTGCAAAAAAAAAATTTTTTTTTCCCACCACAGGATACCCTACATATAATTTGGACCCTTGATCATTTCACTCATTAGCACTTTTTTCATGTCATGACGTGGCCCTGGCAACCATCACTTTAGTGGTTGTGTAACTTTTCTCCAAGGAAATACGTGCCCGGGCCTCGTGCAAACCCAGAGAACCGAGGGTCCCCTGCCTCCCAGGCCCGCCCCGCCACCCTGCCTCACCTCCCTGCGGGCTCGCGCCTCGTCCAGGGGGCTGATGTCGTGGTTCTTGCGCTCCTCCAGCAGGCAGGCCGTGCACACGCAGCAGCCCTCCGTCCCGCAGTACAGCCGCTGCAGCTTGCGGTGCTTCCGGCACAAGCGGGACTTGAGATCCCACACGGGCTCCAGCAGCCGGTGGTCCTGGAACACCTGGTCCTCGAAGTGGCTGCGCAGGTGCTTCTCACACAGGGAACCATGCACTGCAGGCACGACTTGACGGACTTGCACTTCTGGGGCGAACAGAAGTCACAGGGCACATCCCCGGGCCCGGCCATGTTCTGTAAGGTCCCTGACACCTGGCCCTTGGCCTGGGCAAAGCAGGCCACCATCTCCCCCAGGACGACATTCTTGCAGAGGCGGGGCCTGGAGGAGAAGGTCTCTCGGCACTGGGGACAATAGTGTCTCGCCACTGGCAGCCTGGTGGTCCCAGAAATCTTGGAGGCAGGTCATAACAGAAGTTGTGGCCGCAGGCGGTGGTGACTGGGTTGCGGAACGCCTCCAGGCAAATGGGACAGAGGAACTGGTCCTTGAACGTGCAGAGATGACTGTTGTTACTTATCAGGAGCTGGTCTTGGGGAGGCCTTGGGGGCTGGGCAGGGGGCTGTGGGGCGGGGACTTGGTCCTGGACAGGCCCTGGGAAGAGAAAGGTGGAGCCACGTTGATGCCAAGGCTGAGGGGTCTTTTGGGGGTCCACCAGCCCTTCCCTCAGAAGTAGCTGTCTGTCCATGGGCTGCAGGGACTGTGTCATCTGCCAACCCACACGGGACATGAATTGGGGATGGAGTATGTAATAAGGTCCTGCATGTGTTCACTTGTCTCAGCCCTAACTCCTGGAACAAATCCCAGGCAAAAGGTAGACAAGTGGGGAGACATTACATGGTGACAAGGGAAAGAGCCTCTTCCTTGGCATGGTGGAAGAAGGGTGGGGAGCACAGGTCCTTACGTGATGTGCCCTGCATGTCAGGGAGAGCCGGCGACTCTGCTGCCCTGTGACAGGAGGGGAAAGGACACTCCGGCACTCAGGCACTGAGGCCTCTCCCTTGGCCCCACTTCACAGTCGCCAGGAGGGTCCCACCTGTCTTACATCTCTTGGGGGGGCGATGACTGCCTTCTCACCTTTTCCTTTGGCTGCTGTTTGGCAGTCTCCCTGCCCCCATGACCTCACAATTCAAGCAGGACCAGCCCCAGCTTTCTGCCTGTGATGTCAGCTGGGCAAAAGGTGTGCCACTGGGCACTGGGTGCTGGGCTGGTGCGTTTGGCCTCCCCACAGGCGGATTCTTTGCTCCAGAGCCTTCCTCCCAGGAGGCTGAAGAGCTGCCGGCACCTCGGGTCACCTGCAGTGGGCTCCAGAGTCTCCCACGTTACCAACCAGAGAGGGAAAATGGCAACTAAGTGGCAGTAGGATCTTGGGCAATTTGTCTGATCTCTCTGGACCACGGTTCCTCTCTTGTGAATCAAAACGGTTGTTGTAGGAGATGACATTTCAAGGCCCCTTCTGATCTAAGGTTGAATGATTCAAGTTGAATGACCCCAAAGCCTGTGGCTTCCACTCTGGTGGGATGAGAGGAGCTGGAGGAAGACTCAGCACCCTGTTAATGCCTTTTGGCCGTCTTTCCGCTGCCCACCCCCCACCCCCCACCCAGCAGGATAAATGATTTGAAAAGCTTCTACCATATCACTCTGCTCCAAAAAGCTGACGTGGCCTCTCTTGTAGAATAGAAATGGTGAGTGGTAGGCATCCCTTTCTTTTTCCCAATCTAAGAGGAGAAGTATGATGTATGCTGATACCTTGCATCACTTTAAGGAAATTCCTTTCTATTCCCAGTTTGCTAAGAGTTTTTATCTTGAATAGAAACTGAATTTTATCTAATGCTTTTTCTGCGTCTACTGAAATAATCATAAGCTTTGTCTCTTCTATTTTTTTTTTTAACATGAAAGAGGCTCAACATTTTATCCAGTATTAAATGAAAATTAATAATACCTGAAATGTCACTACTTTAACCATCAATATTAAGCTTTGGTATGAGCTTGGAAAAAATGGAATTCTCACACATCGCTGCATATAGTGCAAGATGATGCAATACCATATTCAGTAGCAGTGGGGAAAAGCCTTTACATATGAAACCTAACAGAATATGTGTTGGATCTGTATGCAGAAAAAAAAAGGACTTGAAATTTTGACAGTATATGAACCAGTGGGAAGCTATATGGTATGCATGGATCTGAAGACTCAGTAATTTTTTTGTTTTTAGATATATTCATACTCCATACAATATATCCAAAGTATACAATCAGTGGCTTATATCATCATCACACAGGTGTGCATTGTGGTAAATTTACATTTATTGATTTTCAATTATTAAAACAATCTTGCATTCCTGGTATGAACCCTACTTGGTCAGGATGTGTTGTGCTTTTTATATATGCTGGATTGGATTCAATTTGTTAATATTTTATTAGGATTTTTGCATCTATTTTCATGGACAAGATTGGCCTATAATTTTCCTTTTATGTAGTGTCCTTGTCAGGTTTGGTACTAAGATTATATGCAAGCCACATAAAATGGGTTGGGAAGTATTTGCTGTTTACCACTTTTTTTGAAGAGTAAGATTGCTATTATTTCTCCTTAACTGTTTGGTAGCATTCACTGGTAAAGCTCTTTAGCCTGGAATTTTTTTTTTTTTTGGCGGGGGTATGGGTGGGAAGCTTAATTATATATACAATTTTTTTAACAGATTTAGAATTATTTATATTGTATATTCTTGTATCAGTTTTAGTAAATCATGTTTTCCTGGGAATTTGTCCATTTCATCTGCGTTTTTATTTTTTTGGTATAAAATAGTTCATAATATCCACTTATAATTGTTTTAACAACTGTAGAATCTATAGTTGTGTTCCCTGTTTACATTCCTAATACAAATTATTTATATTTCCTTTTTTCTTGCTGAGACTTGTTATGAGTTTATCCACTTTATTAATCTTCTCAAAGAATCAACTCTTGGTTTTGATGATTCTCCCTATTGTATGTTTGTTTTCCTTTTCATTGGTTTCTGCTCTTATTTATCATTATTTGCTTCCTATTACTTTCTTTGGATTGAATTTGCTGTTCTAAGTTTCTGAAATGGATGTTCAGATAACTGATTTTCAGATTTTCTTCCTTGTTAATATATACATTTTCCCCCTTAAGTATGGTTTTTACTGCATCCCACAGAAAATAGCATTATCATTATCATTCAGTTTAAAATATTTTCTAACTTACAGTTATTTCTTCTTTGACCCATGAGTTATTTAGAAGCACATAGCTTAATTTCTAAAAATGCAGGTATTTTCTAATTACCTTTTTTGTTATTGATTTCAAATTTAATTCCACTATAAGATAATATACCCTGACTTAAGTCCTTTGAATTTTCTTGAGACTTGCTTTATGGCTCAGAACATGGTCAATGTAGATAAATATTGCACATGCACTTGTAAATTTAAGATGTATATTCTGCAGTTGTTTGATGTAGTGTTCTATGTATATTCTCCAAGTAGTGGGGTTTGTAAATCATGCTGTTCAAAGTGTCTATATCCGTACTGATTATTTTATCTGTTTTTTTTTTTTTTAAGTAACTACTGAGAGATGTGGCAAATTCCTACTATTATAATGGATTTGCTGATTTCTCCTTTTAGTTTATCAGCTTTGAGGCTAGATGGTTAGACACACATGACTTTGGATTTGTTATATTTTCCTGGTGAATTGTAGTTTTACCATTATTGATTTTTTTATTACTCATTTTCTTCCTTCCTATTAGTTTGGCAGTTATATATGTTTTTCACTATTTTGAGGTGGTTACTTGGGAAACCATAAAATGCATTGATGATTTATCAAAATGTAATATAAATTATTTTTATCTCTTTTAGAAAATGCAAATCCCTAGAATACTTCAATTCCATTTACCTCGTCCCAACTTTTACTATTATTGGGTATTTTAAATCAATGTGTGTATTTTAAACCCATGAGACATCATTAATGCTTATACAGTCCATACTGATTTAGATCAATCCACATATTTTCCTTTCTAATTGCTCTCTGTTCCTTCTGTGTCTCTGAGCTTTCATCTGGGATCATTTTCTTTCTGCCTGAGGAACACCTTTTAGGGTTTCCTTTAGTGCAGGTCTGCAGCTGACAAATAATCAGGTTTTGGTTGTTGAAGATGACTTTATTTCATTCTTATCCTTAAACGATATTTTCACTGGGTATAGAATTCTTTCAGCACTTTGAGGATTTAATTCCATTGTCTCTGGTTTCCTTTTTTTTTGTTTGTTTTTCCCCTTTTGAGGAGTTGGTTGTCAGTCTTATTAGATGTGCCACATCAGTAGTCTTAGGGCAGGTACTGGCCTCACCAGAAGGACCAAGCATGTGATTAGAGTTTTGGGGCTTTGAGTCCCATCATATCAGCCCAAACTCTACGGAAAGGAGCAGGACCAGAGATTGGGTTCAACCATGGGCACTGATTCAATCAACCACACCGACATAATGAATCTTCCATAAAAACTCTGGACACGGAGCTTCTCTGGTTGGTAATTCATGCCAAAGTGCTGAGATGGCAACGAGGTCTGCCCCACAGGGAAAGGACATCGGAGGCTTGGCATTGGAGATCCTCCCAGACTTCATCCTATGTGTCTCTTCCTTTGGTGGTTTTGATTTTTATCCTCTTTTTTATTTTTATTTTTTGCTATAATAAAACTGTAGGGCTTCCCTGAGTTCTGGGAGTAATTCTAATGAATGACTGCAGGTGAAGGGGGTAGTTGGAACTCCCAAATTTGTAACCAGTTGGTCAGATGTGAGGGTAGCCCTGTCAGCCCCTGAACTGGTGAATCTGGTGTCTGAAGTGGGGGCAGTCTTGTGGAGGTCTGTGCCCTTAAATTGTGATGTTTGGCCTAACTCTGGGTAGTTGGTGTCAGAATTCATTGTGATGGCTGAATAATATTCCATTGTATGGATATACCACATTTTGTTTATCCATTTATCTGCTGATGGACACTTGGGTTGTTTCTACCTTTTAGCTATTGTGAATAATGCTCTATGAACATCAGGGTACAAGTATCTGTTTGAGCCCTGTTTTCAAATTTTGGGGGTTATACCTGGGAGTGGAACTGCTGGGTCATATGGCCATTCTGTTTAACTTTTTGAAGAACCATCAAACTGTCTTCCACAACAGCCACACCATTTTACATTCCCACCATCAGTGTATATATTTCTCCACATCCTTGCCACTTATTTTCTTTCTTTCTTTATTTTTATTGTTAGGGCCATCCTAGTAGGTGTGAAGTGGTATCTCATTGTGGTTTTGATTTGCATTTCCCTGATGACTAATGATGTTGAGCATCTTTTCATGTGCTTATTGGCCATTTGTATATCTTCTTTGGAGAAATGTCTGAGTCCTTTACTCATTTTTTAAACTGTTGTTTTGAAAATATTTTCTCCTTTGAAAATATCTTCTCCCATTCTGTGGGTTGTCTTTGCTCTCTTGATACCTCTGATGCACAAAAGCTTTTTTTAATAGTAATGAAGTCCAGTTTATCTATTTTTTTCTTTTGTTGCCTGTGCTCTTGGTGTCATATTTAAGAAACCATTGCCAGACCCAAGGTTCTGAACATTTTCCCCTATGTTTTATATGACAGCTCTTAAATTTAGGTTTTTGATCCATTATGAGTTAATTTTTTGCATATGGCATAATGTTAGGATCTAACTTCATTCTTTTGCATGTGGACATACAGTTTTCCCTGTGCCATTTGTTGAAGAGACTGTTCTTTCCCTCATCAAGTAGACTTGGCAACCTTGTTGACAATCAATTGACCATATATATGAGGGTTTATTTCTGGACTCTCAGTTCTATTCCATTGGGCTATATATGTCTATCCTAAAGCCAGTACCACACTGTTTTTTGTTTTGTTTTATTTTGTTTTCATTGTGGTAACATATATACAACATAACATTTTCCATTTTAATCACTTTCAAGTATACAGTTCAGTGGTATTAATTCACAATGTTGTGTTACCTTCACCACCATCCTTGACCAAAGCTTTTCTGTCACCCCGAGTAGAAACTCTGTACCCATTAAGTATTAATTCCTTTTTCCCCACCCCCACCGCCCCAGTACCCTATAATATTCATTTTGTCTCTATGTACTGTTTTGATTACTGTAGCTTTGTAGTAAGTTTTGAAATCAGGAAGTGTGAGTCCTCCAACTTCTTTTTCCAAGATTATTTTTTGGCTATTTGGGGTTCCTTGAAATTGCATAAAGATTTTAGGATGGGTTTTTCTATTTCTGCAAAAACCATCATTGGGGTTTTGACAGGGATTGCATTGAATCTCTAGATCACTTTGGGTAGTATTGTCATTTAACCATATTAAGTTTTCCAATCCATGAACACAGGATGTCTTTCCATTTATTTACATCATCTTTAATTCAGCAATGCTTTGTAATGTGTGCAAGTCTTGTGCCTCCTTGGTTAAATTTATTCATTTATTCCTAAGTATTTTATTCTTTTTATTTTAACTTTTAAGTTTGAAATAATATCAAACTGACAGACAGTTGCAGAGATAATACAAACCCCATATAGAGAACTCCAACATACCCTCACCACATCCTCCACCCAGATACCCAGATCCACCAATTTTAACATGTTGCCATCTTTGCCATATAATTTTCTTCCTCTCTCTCTCCCTGCATTTAAGAGGTTGCATACATCATACTCCTAAACACAGAATACTTCCATGTACATTCCCTATGAACAAGGATATTCACTTATGTAATCATCTTACGTGTAATTCTCAAGTTCAGTAATTTAAATTGACATAAAGCTTATATTCTATATTCCAAGTTTTTCTTACGTCCCAATAATGTCCTTTTGAGCCTTTTCTCCTCCATTCTTAGATCTCATCCAGTATAATGTATTGCATTTAATTGTCATTATCTCTTTCACCTCAAACAGAAACTCTGCACTCATTAAGCATTACTCCCCATTCTCTGTCTTCCTCACCTATTACCCTATAATCTATTCTGTCTCTGAATTTGCATTTTCTTGCTATTTCATATCTGTCTCATAATTTCATTCAATATGATGTCTCCAAGGTTCAGGTTGTAGCATGGATCAGAACTTCATTTCTTTTTAAGGCTGAATGATATCCCAATGTATGGATACACCACATTGTGTTTATCTACTCTTCTGTTCATGGACACTTGTGTTGCCCCCACCTTTTGGCTACTGGAAATAATACTGCTATGAACATTTGTGTGCTATTATGTTAGAGGTCCTGTTTTCAATTCTTTGCGGTATATATCCAGAAGTGGAGTTGCTGGGTCATATGGTGATTCTGTGTTTAACTTTTTGAGGAATCGCCAAGTTGTTTTCCACAGCAGCTGCACCATTTTACATTCCCACCAAGAATGTTTGAGGGTTCCTATTTCTCCACATCCTCACCAGTACTTATTTTCCATTTCCTTTCTGGTGGATGTGAATTGTTACTTCATTGTGGTTTTGATTTGCATTTCCCTAATGGCTAATGATGTTAAAAGTTTGTGTTGGCAGGATGGATCCCTGAAGCATCTCTCTCCGCCATCTTGACTGGGGCAGGGCCCATTTTATTCTTTTTATTCTGGCTAGTGCTTTTTTATGTAACCCAGGCTGCCATGGGAATTAAATGAAGACATTAGTGGAAATAACTAGCAGGGCCTTTCCACACTCCTAAACGTTGGTCATGACTGGACCATTCTTCTGAGTCCCAGACTTATAATCCAATTTGTCTTCTGGACACTTTCACCACTGGCCCCTCCAACTCCACCTGTCCAGAACTGAACTCATTTCCTTACATCCAATCAGCTCCTCCCCCTGTACCCCATCTCAGTTAACAGAATGTTATCCTTCCAGTTTCCCAGTCCAATTCTGGCTGCCATTGCAGACTTCCCCTATTCTCTAACCTCATCCCTTTTAATATCACCCTGAGCCTGCCTTCTACTTTTTTCAAATCAGGGTTTGATTCTGGCTCCACATGCCACTCCACTCCCTCTGCCCCTGCACAGATCCCACCGAGTCTCACCTGCCAGTAGAGCGCTTCTTGGCTGCCTCCCTGCCTCCAGCATTCCCTTCTCCCACTCGTTTTTTCTTGGGCCTTGGTGACTTAATCATGGGGCACCAGTGCCTGGTGCAGGCAGTTGCTGGCATGCAGTGGCTGAGTCGAGGGCAACAGGTAAGTGGATGTTTGTTCTTTCTCTGTGACAGAAGTCCCAGACTTGAGCAACACTGGACGTGGGAGCAGGCTCTCCATGCTTTCCCCCACCCGCCAACCACATCTTTCTCCACCTTTCGGGTCTGGTTCAAGAACTCTATGGATCTTCTAAACCCTCCTTTTCCCAATATGTGTTTACTGGCTGAACATCACAATTGAGCAAATCAGGACATCTGAGGCTACTTTGACCCTAAGGATATGTTTTGTTCTTTGATCTGCCAACTGTGTAGAGAGTACACAGTTATCAGAGTATGCCAAGTTATCAGAATGAAACGTGCGTAGAAGCACTAGCCCAACTTTGGACAGAAAAGCTAAGAAATACTTACACACTATTAATCTTCTATCCATTTTGTAACATTTAAAATAATCTTACATCAGTTTAAAATACACAAATTTAAATATATAAGAGTCAGATTTTGATTTGCAAAATTTGACTTGGGGAAAGTAAACCTGGAGGAAATAGTAGCCACAAAAGAAAACACAGGAAGGCAGAACTAGAAATGGTAAATTGAATTAAAGTCATGGAAAACAATAATCCTAATGAAAATATTTTTAAGCAAAAATTAAAATGGAAACAGAAAAACTTAGAAACAATTAGCTGCACTGTATAGAAGACCGATCAAGGAATTAAACTGGCTTAATGGAATATTAGGGTTCTCTCCAGGGGAGAATATTAATGAAGTTTTCCATCTGGTACAATTCTTATTAAAAATTTACCACTGCACTGCTGCCTGGGCTTTACGAGAACCGATCCAGTGATCTGAATTATCCATGGCAAAGACTGATGCTGCATGGATCCCCCAGCAAACCCCAAATGGAGAAACCCCAATCTCACAGAACTTTAGGGTTTTGGAACAGACCCATGCCCTCTTTTGCAGTGGCTATTCTCCATTTGAGAAACAGCTCCTACCTTGCTGAAGGGCCCTGGTGGATAATGAATGCTTGGCCATGGGACATCAAGTGACCACATGGCCTGAGTGGCCCATCATGAACTGGGTGTTGTCTGACCCTCCAGCCCCATTTGATGATTAATTAACATGGTCCAGGAAAAGTGACCATCTCTCAGTCATGGGCACAGTGACTGCTGGCAGCTTATGTCTCATTTTGGAGAGAGGGTGAGTTCATCTTTTTATAAAGGGCAGCTGCGTCTTGTCACGTGGAGGCATGAAGTTGTTTTGTTTTGTTTTTTACCATGATATGGAAGTTCAAATAGGCATAGAAAAAGATGCTTAATGTCATTAGCCATTAGGGAAATGCAAATCAAAACCACAATGAAGTAACAATTCACATCCACCAGAAAGGAAATGGAAAATAAGTACTGGTGAGGATGTGGAGAAATAGGAACCCTCAAACATTCTTGGTGGGAATGTAAAATGGTGCAGCTGCTGTGGAAAACAACTTGGCGATTCCTCAAAAAGTTAAACACAGAATCACCATATGACCCAGCAACTCCACTTCTGGATATATACCGCAAAGAATTGAAAACAGGACCTCTAACATAATGGCACACAAATGTTCATAGCAGTATTATTTCCAATAGCCAAAAGGTGGGGGCAACACAAGTGTCCACGAATAGAAGAGTGGATAAACACAACGTGGTGTATCCATACGTTGGGATATCATTCAGCCTTAAAAAGAAATGAAGTTCTGATCCATGCTACAACCTGGATGAACCTCGGAGACATCATATTGAATGAAATTATGAGACAGATATGAAATAGCAAGAAAATGCAAATTCAGAGAGACAGTAGATTACAGGGTAATGGGTGGGGAGGAAGGAGAATGGGGAGTTAATGCGTAACAAGTGCAGTTTCTGTCTGAGGTGGTGGAAGTTTTGATAATGCATGGTTGTAGATGATAGCACAACCTTGGGAATGTAATTAATACCACTGAATTATATGAAAGTGGTTAAATGGGAAATGTCGTATATATGTTGCCACGATAAAAGAAAAACTAGGTGTAAAAGCACGTATATAGATGCTTAGTAACCAAAGAGGTGGGCTGAGCAGGTCATCGTGTCACTGTGCCTCAGCCTCAAACCCACCCTCTGCTCTGCTCTGGGACTGGGATGCTGGAAACACACTTCCCCTTTACCAGCTGGCTCTCTGACGACAGGGAACACGAGAGGAAAAGAAGGGACACTTACACTCTTTGCTGTCATCATGAAACCACAGCAACACTGCTTCACGCTGGCAAGAAAAGTTGACTCCAGGAGTAGCAGCAGCTTCTCCTTGCAGCTTCCCACAGGCCTAGATGCAGCCTCGTGGAGGCCCCCAGGGACCCCAGCACCAACCTGCCAGCACCTCGCTCCCCACAGGGCCCTCTTCCCTTCACTCCCATGTTGCAGGGGTCATAACTGCATCCTGCCATACCACGTGGTGACACCTGAGTGGACCTCCTTGGCCCTTTCCTTTCTCCAATACCCAGCTAATACTTTACATTCCCTGTTAAAGTAACTGCTTGGTCTCCATCCCTTGACTGGACCCTGACTGATACTATATACCTTTTCTGCTCGTTTCTGTGAGGGTACACCTCATCTCCCCAAATGGAAGAACCAAATGGGAAGGGACTATAGAATCCTTCACTGTCTGACACTTACTAAATGATCAAGAAAATATTTTGTTGTTTACTTGATTCTGACCACAGAAAATGGGCATCTGGTCACTTAGTCTCTTCCAGGAAGATTTTTTACCTTGAAAACCATGTCCTGCTCCTCCCCTCATCCCTCTCCAGCTCTCTGGGGGGCAGCCCATCTGTCCCCACCTTCTGCTGCTCAGGACTCTGCAGGAGGAGGAAGGTGGCCCAGTACCAGGAGAAATGAGGACTTTGTAGGATGGCCTGCTGGAAAAGGTGTAGTGACATCCATCTCCTGAGAACGGTCTGAGAGTCACTGACAGGAGGTGGTTGTGGAAACCAGGGAATTTGCAGTGATGGAAGGTGTGATTGTTAGGTTCATGTGTCAGCTTGGCCAGGTGATAGTACCCAGCTGTCTGGTCAAGCAAACACTGGCCTAACAATTGCTGTGAAGACGTTTGTGGCTGGTTAGTAAACCAACAGGCTGGTTTATTAAATCATCAGTCAATTGACTGCAGCTGACTGATGACTCACCAAGGGGCAGGTCTTCCACTATGAGAGAATGCAATTGGCTGGATTTAATCCAATTAATCAGTTGAAGACTTATAAGCGAGAAAGATCGAAGACCTTCACTTCTTCTTCAGCTGCCCAGTGAAGTATTTCCTGAGGAGTTCATCGAAGTTGCTGATTCGTTTCCTGAGGAGTTCGTCGAAGTTGCTGGTTTGTTTCCTGAGGAGTTCATCGAACATCTTCCTCGGAGGTGACAGTTTGCTGACTGCTCTACAGAATTTGGACTCGTGCATACCCACAGTTGCGTGAGTCACTTTTATAAATTTTATAGTCATAGTCTCATTGATTCAGTTTCCCTAGAGAACCCTAATTAATACAGAAGGCATACGGAAAAGGCTTCAAGATTCACAAATTTGTTTCATTGTCTTTATTGACAAAAAAGAAAGTTACAGCATTTCAGACTTTATTCAAACATGGAGACGACAGCAAAGGGCACCAACAAGTGAGAGGCTTGGCCCCGGGCCTCTGGGTCGAGGGCCATGCTGGAGAGCATGTGTGTCCTCTTGGCCCCCTCCCCTGGCATCTCTAGCCCTTCCTCTCCATACCTCACTGACACCCCTGAGGTCAGTTAAAACTGTGCAGGAACGAAGTCACTTTAGAGGAAGCTGGGCCCCACCTCACTACCAAGGAAAAAGACTGGGCTCTGAGGAAAAGAGAAGCGGAGCTACTTGTCGTCCCTCTGGAGATGCCAGGCTGCTCCTGGGCCTTGGACCCAGGGCAGAGAAAAAGGCAGGAAGCTGCTCCCCACTTGGCAGTACTGGGCAGCTGGAGAGACTGGGCCACTGGCCATGTGACACCTCCAAACTGATGGGAAGAACTCTCTCTGAGGTTATCAGCCAGACTTTGCTGGGGAGAAGGCTTGTAAGCTTGGGTAAAATGCTTTCCCAGAAACCTCAAGAAATGAGTCAGTCTCAGATTCCTGGAACATTGGAACAATTTAAATTGTCATTGGGTTGCAGTGAGGAGAGAAATTTGGTGAAACCAGCCCTCTAAGAGAGTAGAAATAACATTTAATTGATTCACAGAGCACTTAGTTTGGGGCACAACAGCAGTCTTTTTACAGGATCAACTGTGGAATTCTGAAAAGATAAATGAAAAGACAGATGTGTTCATGAGGCACTTGCCCGATGTCAGTCCTCCAGCCCCCCTCTCTCCTTCCTGCCGAATTTGGTAAAAAGGCCGGGGTTGGGTCCAGAGGTGTCTGTCCCAGCCCTGGGCCCTGGCCCAGGCTGAGTCTAGGCAGAAGGACAAGGGGCCTAAAGCAACTAGGGTGACGGCCACAGGCCCCAAATGAAGCTGCTCTTTCTTTGGGCAGTCGTGTGTTCCCTATTAGCCCAATTGGCCAAAGAGCACCTCTTCCGAAGTCCTGTCCTCTCTGGTCACCGAAGTT
This sequence comes from Choloepus didactylus, assembly GCF_015220235.1. Lineage (NCBI taxonomy): Eukaryota > Metazoa > Chordata > Mammalia > Pilosa > Megalonychidae > Choloepus > Choloepus didactylus. Next base: position 69,512,133 of record NC_051324.1, on the reverse strand, counting down.
CTTCCCATTTTCTTTACTTTTCCTTGACTATATCCCAATCTTTTTTTTTTTCCCTGAAAGATATGACAGGATGGATGCCTGTAACCTTTTTGCTGTTACTAAGGGTAAAAGCTCATCGATCATTTACGGCTGTGACAAAACTGGGCCCCGGGCCAGACTCTGGAGGCATTGGCATGTATTCTCACATGGGTGTGTGGACATACAGTGTCAGCTGACACCCTGTACCTTAGGTACTCCCATTTCTATCCTACTATCTAGATATAGAAAATAAGGAAAAAAGCGAGAATGTTGGGGAAGAGTCAAGCCATTTAGGCATGGCCAGGATACAAGCTCAAAAGACACTTGGCGCAGTCCACAGCCATCTGTAAACATTACCACCCTAGAGCCTCCTAGGAAGTGGTGGAGCTGTGCAGCGCAGAGAACCTCAGCCCTGCAGCTACCACAAGTGGCCGGCCTGAAGTCGTGGCCTCTTACAGATGGAGCATCCGCCAGAGGCACCGTCTACACCTCTGTCCAATGTGCCACACTATTGAGAATTGTCCAGACAACAAGGATTTCTGGCCCTTTTGCATTTCCTGGCTGCTCATCGAAACTCAAAAGCTCAAAAAGAAAGTCCAGATCCAAGCTCTGTGGTCACAGCACAAAGAAGCGTTTCCCGTTTCAGCCGCACCAAAGTAATCGTTCAGCTTTGGTCAAACAAGCACTCAATCCTCGACAACGTGGCACTCCACAGAAAGTCGTAAGATAATGAAGGAGTGGGGCTGGAGGTGCAGCGAGCCCTTGGACTGCCTAGCAAATGCACACGCACTACTGGGGACGATACAAAGTTGTTGATATCACTGTGGATCAGGTTTGCCAAGGTTAGAAAACCAAGAAGAGGAACAAAATATCGCACACTCAGTCAAGGCATTTCCAAGAGACAATCACAGAAATAATACTTTTGGATACAACATAACACATTTGGCAACTTTCCAAGAAACAGCCTTCCCCACCACCAGCCATCAGAGGCTCTAAAAAGTCCCCTTTTCCTTGTTCCAGATTAAAAGGAGAGGGAAGAAAGACTGGGTAAATGGGAGACGAGGAAAGGCTGCAGAAGCAGTTACGCCAACTAACTAAAACTCCCGTGCATCTGACTCAGAGCAGGATGGAGCCTGCCTGGGACGTCTTCTTGGAGAGAAAGCAAGCTCTGTGGAGGGTCAGGCTGCGGAGACAAAGGAGGCAAAGCTGAACATGGTAGGGGCTGAGTGCCCCAGTTCAAGAGCAGCAACCGCCAACCTCCAACCACAACGAAGACCTAGAGACAGAGAACACCCCATCCCCCCCACCTCAAAGAGGCTTCTGTTCAGAGGAATATGGGGTACTCCGGGCAACTCTATCCTTGATCCAAAACCTCAATTCAATTAGACAAACTGAAGCTAGAATCTTTGCATCTGCTGCATTATTTTTAGGGAGCCACAGAGGAGGGGAAAGAGAGTGTTACAAAGCAGCTGCAAATGTCCGACTTGGCACACCTGGGGGTGAAAACATGGCACAGCTCAGGGATAAATCCTCTTTCATTTGCTCCAGCTTCCTTGAAGTATGAGCCATTTTTAAGGAGCTGGGCCTTCCTCTTCCCCTTCCCCCAGATCCCCATAAAGGCTCCAACTGGGAATCCGGCCCAGCTGCTATGAAAAGATTTGTTATAATGCTGGCTAAGAAAACAAAAGCAGGTTTCTGAAAAGGTACTCTGCAGCCAGAATTCACATCTGTCTTCGGATTCCTGAGGATGGGGGTGGGGTGGGGCCTTTGGTTTTGACCAGGACACTTCTCCACGGGGACCAGGCTCGGCTTGGCTTTGCAGTAGCTCGGTTACTGTACAGGAGCAAGACTGAACTTCAGAGAGGTGCTCTGCCAGATTGCTCTCTGGACGTTTAGGATTCGGGAGTTTCCAATTCTTAGTTTACATCCGAGATCCTCTCTCCTGAAGAATCTGAAAGTGGAAGATGGGGGAGAAGGCTGAAGCGTGGACTCTGCATACTCACTGCTCTTAGACTGAGGGCGCTCAGTAGACTGCTATGGGAGGAGGCCCCTGGCTGCTCTCCCCTCGATGACCAGCCCAGGAAGTACGGCAGGAGCGGGGCCTCGATTTCACCTGACACGCTCTGGTTGTGGAAGACTCTTGCTCGACACAGTCGGTGGGCCTAAAGGCCCTGTGCTGTTTGACCCAAGTTTTGCCAAGCTAAAGGAAATGGCCCAAGCTCACCACGTATCAGTGACTGAGAAATGTCTGTGTGTGTGTGTGTTTGGAGTGGGGTAGGGGCACAGTGGAAGAAAAAGGAAGTAACAGTGTAAAACAATTTTCTGGTCATTTAAGGGGGGGAAATCACAAAGTAACAAAATGCTCTTGAGACAACAATAAAATCAAACAACAATTCCAAAGAAAAAAGGCTAAATACTTCCAGTCTTTTTTTTTCATTGATTTGACAGAGGCTGGAGAAAGCCCATGCTTTTTAAGTTCACATTTCCTGTATCAAAACCTCTGTTACTGCTCCAAAACCTGTTATTGGTTTTAATTACAAGTTAAAAGATCAACATGAAGGGGAAAATGCAAAGCTGGCTTTAGAAGGGAAGGGAAGAAATTAAAAGCAACAGTTCAGGCAAATACGGTGGAGAGGCTGGGGACAAACATGGCAGAGATGAAATTCTGGTGAAACCATTTCTTACCTTTGCCTTCTCACTAGGCTCTATGACGATGCCATTGGTAGAATTATTTAGTTCTCTGGAGACAACACAGAGGAATTCTGCCTGATCCTCATTTCCATAGTTATAGGAAGATCCAATGCTGATTAGCTGATAAAACAAGAATATCACAAGCATACCAACGGTGATCTTAAAATAGTCAAGTATTCAGTATACCAGAGTATTTTTAAGCAAACCCTCCCCTGGACTGAACTGAACTTTGTAGTTTTACTTTGAATTCTCTAGCGTTCCAAGACCTCAAGGGAAAACTGGATCTCAGGCATTCATCAGGGCACAACCAAGGAAGCTTCCCCAGAGAAGAGAAGAATGAGTTCTGCCCCTCTCCTGCTTACTCCAGCACTTAAAACAATACCAAAGGCAGCCAGCCTCTAGGATTCACACTATTACACCTCCTATGTCAAACACTGGGGTGCAAGAGAACGTTTCTGTGAGTGAAAATGGACACCTGCTTCAGCAAAAACATCTGCACAGAGCTGGCTCAACTTTAAGCCAAAGTCCTGGAAAGGAGACTAGCACTCAGAAGGATCTGGAAAGCACCAAGTGAATCACTGAACAGCTACCAAAAGCTATATTCTGCTAGTGCTCTTAATTCTTTTGGAGACTCGAAAGCAGTATTTGATTCTGAACAGGAAGTATGTTTGCAGAGGGAGAAGCTGAGCCCAAGGGCGAGGTCATTCTGACAAGCACACCAGGCCTAAGTCAGGAACCCACCACTGACCAGCTCTCCAACTGGGGCAGGGCCCCGCAGCCTCTCAGCTTCCTCGTCCATATGAGGGAGTCAATGACAGCATAATTTGTCCTCCCATAGGATATTAATAAGGCAAGAAAAGTAAGGTGAGAAATCATTCATTAGGTCTGCAAAGAATACTTTTTTTTATAATATCCCTTTGTTTAAGATTTTATATCATGGAAAATACATCTGGAGTACAGGCTGATAACTCTTGAACACATTTTTTAAAATTCTTATTTCTTTTTCTTAAATTTTCTTGTGGCAAAATATATATAATATAAAATTGTCCATTTTACCATTTTTAAGTGTACAATTCAATAACATTAATTACATTCACAGTGCTGGGTAACCATCACCATTATCTATTTCCAAAACCTTTTCATCACCTCAAACATACATTCTATACCCATTAAGCAATAACTCCCTGTTTCCCCCTTCCCCCAGCCTCTGGTAACCTTGCAGCTACTTTTGGTCTCTAGGAATTTGCCTGTTCTAGATATTTTATAAAAGTGGAATCATACAATATTTGTCCTTTTATTTCTGGAATATTTCACTCAGCATAGTGTTTTCAGGGCTAATCCACATTGTAGCATGGATCAGAATTTCATTCTTTTTTATGGCTCAATAATATTCCATCATATATACAGAATACATTTTGTTTATCCATTCATCTGTTGATGGACACTTGGGTGGTTTCTACCTTTTGGCTATTGTGAATAGTGCTGCTATGAACACTGGTGTACAAGTACCTGAGTCTGTTTTCAATTCTTTGGGGGATATACCTAGGAGTGGAATTGCTCGGTCATCTAGTAATTCTATTTTTAACTTTTTGAGGCACCTCCAAACCATTTTCCAGAGTAGCCTCACCATTTTACATTCCTACTAGCAATGCATGAGGGGTTTAATGCCTCCATTAAAAGTAACACTTGCTACTTTTCATATTTTTGATACTAGCCATCCCTAGTAGGTGTGAAGTGGCAGCTCACTGCGGTTCTGATTTGCATTTCCCTAATGACTGATGATGTTGAGCATCTTTTCATGAGTCTTGGCAACACTTTGCAACCCACACCTGAAGAACAGGAACTAGGCCACCATACACAAGGCAGAACTGATTATGTAATGGAGAGACAGGGTTAAGGAATAATCCAATGTGAACTCTGAAGACAGAGCACTAAACAGTTTTATATTTAATCTAAAAGACACTGTTAATGCAAACAGTAACTTTTATAGTAAAAGGCAGATCTTTGGTGAACGTTCAGTTGACCTCTTAAACTCTAAAAACAGGCATGATTCATATAAAATATTATATTCATTCTGCTTACACTTAGCCCCATTTTTTGAAGGCAATAGATGAATTGAACAACTCTGCCATCTAGTGGAAGAAAAGAGTAAAAGTCTGACTCGCAGGTGCTATGTTTTAAAATCTTAATCATAAGCACAAAGCTCAAAGAACAGAAATTGATAGAATAAAGAGAAATGCTACACCTCTCCCTATGTTTGATTCCTTTCACATCACACCTGCTCACTATGCTTTTTCAGTAGCACTAATTATAAAGTTCTGGGCCTACAAGGAGGAAAGGAAGGGCTCCTGGATCCCAGTCTTCTTTAGGAACTTAATCTAGACTGTATCTATACCGTGAGCTTTGCACTTTTGAAAGGCCTCCTTCTGAGGGAAGAACAAAACGCAGGCTTGCACTTTCAAGCCTAAACTGGCTGGCTTTGGGCACAAATCAGGTTGAAAACTTTGGATATGAAGCTGGGGGACATAGTATCCAGTTCTCTCCAAGTCATCATGTGCCACCAAGCAAATCATTCACACCCAGTGGCTCTCTTTTCCCTTATTCTTGAACAGATGGGCACCTGGCCCTCCAGATCTCACAGGATTAACCAGCAACAAAGGAGGGTGATTGTTTGGAGACTTGTGGATTCCTAGGTTGAGATACCAGGTGTGGTAGCTTGGAGCTACGTACCTGAGAAAAACACGTTCTTCAACTTAATCCATTCCTGTGGGTATGAACCCATTATTTAGACCTTTTGATGAGTTTACTTCTGTTAAGGTGGGGCCCAACTCAATCAGGGTGGGTCTCAATCCTATTACTGAAGGCCTTATAGGGAAGGCCACAGCGAGAAAGCCAAAAGGAGCAGCCAGAAGTTGGGAATCAATGGAACCGAGAAGCCAGGAGACATCGCCATGTGCAATGGCCTGTGACAGAAAAGCCAAGGCTTACGGATGCCAGTCTTCTGGGAAAAAGCAACGCTTTACCATCACCTTGTTAAGGCCTTGATTTTCGGTTTCTCCTAGCTTCAAAACTGTGAGCCAATAAATTCCTATTATTTAAGCCAACCCATTGCATGGCATTTGTTTTAGTAGCCAGGAAACTAAAATACTGGGTTGCTACTATGTTAACAAAGTTACCTGTTCGAATTTCCAACCATCAGACATAGTGGAGACCATCTGTGTAAGCTCTTCTTCTTGACACTGCAGGACTCTGTATACGTGCTTCACGGGACCCTGCAACCACCAACAGGCTTGTAAGAACCATATCAAGGACACAACAGTTTGCAACTAGCTCAGTAAGGCTCCTCACAGGAATAAACACTGAGAAAGAGTTTGCTTGGAATTTTTTTCTTGGCAGCCACCCACCATCCCCCCTTCCAAGGAGCCCTGTAGTTTTTCAATAAAGTCTTATCCAAGGAAATAAAGAAAAAAGGGTCTAAGAATATGACTCAGTGGGTAAAAACATCCTGCACTTCAGAGGGATGAATTATGCGAGCAACCATGCTGACAAACTCAGATTTCATGTATCCCCCTAAAGAGAAAATAAAGTGAAATTACTTTGCACAGAAAGTCAGATTCAGTCATTCACTTCTGATATGTATGCTGAAAATGTAAACCATATTTTGGTTTAGTCAAAGTGATACCTTATTACAGGAATAATAAATAGGAGTTCTATAATCTTCAAACATTCAAGCTATTTTGACCCTCTGCCGATGCTATCTGACTGAAGAAGTTTTTCTTAAAGTGTCCAATAGTAACATCCCTTTTATAGAAGTCATTTGCTGCTGGCCAGACTCAAGTTTCTAGAACATGTTAGAACTGGAAGCCAAAAGGCTGGGCACCAAAATGGCTGCCCCAAGGCTACAGCACCAAAGCTCCCAAGAACCCCTAAAGCTTGTGATTTGGCCAGGGGGGATTAGAAGACAAAATCAGACAGGGGCAAGGGTTGCTACACGGAGGCATGCTCACCACATGGCTGTTACCACTCACGGAAGGACAATTAGAGGCACATGTGAGGACTGCAAGGGCTCAGAAATCTGGGACCAATCAGGGTCAGGTCCATCTAACACCTGGCCTGGAAGGCAGGTGTCACAGCTCATACTCAGGCATGGAGAGAGGGGCACTTATGTTCACGTAAAAATGACCAAAACTTAGTTTGGCACTTTTCCAAAAGGATGAATGCGCTTCAGTTACCTGGAAAATTAGATGTGGACCAACTCACTACTTGGAAAATCCTGGGTAAGCAAAAGCAGCAACTGATTATGAGTGCTACAAGCCCAACTTTACACCCTTCCCAGTCTTCACTGCAGTCCTGCCCACATTACACCTTCTCTAGTCTTCACTGCAGTCCTGGAAGGTAGGTATTAGCTCCCGTCTACACATGAGGACACTGATGTTCAGAGAGTGAAGTCTCTTGCCCAAGTTGTAGTTATTAAGTGGGCTTGAACGCAGGTCCGCCCAACAATACTTTCTCCTTCTTTCTTCTTTGCTTTCTCCTTCTAAACGACGTATTACATTCATTAACCAAAGCACCATGGTAAAAAACTTTCCTTCCATATGAAATACAGGACATATCCCCAAAAAGTTTCATTTGGCATTTACCACACATTATGGAAATGACCAGATGTTTATATTACAAAATTTAGAGCATCACAAAAGAGCTATGATATTGGCCACAGCTATCAAAGTCCCAGGTATTTAAGATGCCTATATTGCCCGTTTTACTTCCGTCTTTTCCAAAATACAACACTGGAGTTCGTTCTCAGATGCACTGAGATTAATCACCTAGCAAAAAATATTATCCGAGGCAGCAAAGGGGTTAGAATGGTGGCAGCTACTAAAAGAGAGGAGAGAGGTCAGGTCTTGGTCTGAATGCCTGTTGAGTAAGGGACTGCAGACAAATGAAGGAGGTAACGTGTCAGAAGGGACAGCCACCGAAACCCACATGTGGCTGCCTTCATTTTAGGGGCATGTGTGAGAAGTGAAAAAGAAAGACATCTTTGAAAAGCATCAAATCCCCTTCTCAAGAGTTTCACGAAATAAAAAGGACAGATGAAAAGATCAATTAACCTCAAAAAGGTCGTGACATTCCTTGCACAAAAAAGCTTCCAACTGGGTATAAATCCAACAAGCCTTTAAAATTTAGAGGACTAATTAACTGCTGTCATCAAAAAGAAACCTTACAATGCTCTCTAGGAATTAGCTAATGGTAAAAAACAGAGACTGTTCAGGTACTATGATTTGAATGGTTTCAAATTAGCTAATTCATGGCACCATTACAAATTATTTTGGAATGTGGAAAACTGAAGATAAGACTAGATTTTTACAATGTCAAAGCCATCAAATATCTAACAGTGCAAGATTCTATCTAAATATAAGATGAGAAAGAGACTGGCAACACTAGGTCATATTTCACATGGTAATCTGCAAACCAACTACAAATTCATCTTCAAACATTAAAAAGGAGCCTTTCAGCCGCCAGCCAGATGGAAGAGAACTAAATTAATAAGCCTTCTTTCTACCTTTGCACATTGTTGGAGAAAAGGAAGATAAAAGAGTTCATTTGTTACCATAGGTGTCAGTTATTCATCAAGTTGATTCCATCTGGAGCCAGAAAACTTTGATAAATGAAGTCAAAGAGAAAGAACAAGGAGCTATTTTTTACTTTAAAAAAGAAACATATTGCCTTCTTATTAATTACAGGGAAATTCTACATTGGTATAGATTAGACCTAAAGAAAGCATCCGCCACCAGAATCTAATGGGATTACGAGGCAAATTAAGCTCCAAAACAGAATGTATGGTGGTGTAGACTCTGCCCTTTGTTTCTGCAACTCTGCAGTCATATCTTCTTAAAACAGCCTAAATGCACAAAAGGGAGGGTCTGTTTTTCCTGCTAGACTTCAATCTTCTTGAAGGCAAGGTGTTAGAGAATACCAAGGGTCTAAGAGAACCTTATTGTGGGCACTCAGACACAAAATGAATGAGGTGACATCAAGTGAGCTAAGAATGCATTGTCTATCTTTCTCAAACCAGGTTTCAACATTCTGTTTCATTTTTGTTACTATTTCTGAGTTAATATAAAAATTGAGACTTTATAATCAAAAGAGAAGCTTGATATTATTTTCCCAGAAGCATCATTTACAAGCAGCTCTAACATCTATTCATGAGACTGACTTTCAGCTGACTTGCAGGAGCTGGCTTTGATGCAGTCACACACTAAAGGCTCGTCCAAATGAAGTGCAGCCAACTGGCTGAAGCAAAATCTTGCTTGGTATTTATGTCAAGGGAGACAGACACTCTGCCAGGGTGAATAGGCTATGGACCTAAAGTACCTTGGGTTCCTCCCACTGCCATATGGTGAACAGTGACAATCTCTCCACACTTCTAACAGGACATGGGGTTTTTATTCTGTTACTTCTTCTCCTCTATTTCCTCATTCTGGACAATTCTCAGGATTAGGTCTGCTGTGTCCAGCTGAGTGTGTGCTGTCCGCATGGCAAGACAGACAGTTTTGTACACAGATCTCCATCTCTACATGAGAAGCAAGGCTCTTGCCCAGCATTCTCAAATCACACCGACATGGACAATAAGAGCCCCTGGAGACATTTTCCCCTCAAAAGTTCAAAACACATTACTTGTGAAGTTCTGTTCTCATTGTCCCGTATCCTTTCCTTAACCAGCCGCACAAGAGATGCGATGTTGTAAAATTCTGCTTCTTCCAGGACACCTAGAACAAGGACCAAACTGTAGAAAAACAAGCACTAACTTACATTAAGAAGAGCCTAGCATTTACACTTGCTGACAAACGCAGTTTTCAGAAGCATGTCTAGTATCTCTCCTTTAGCCTAGAAGGATGAATTTCTTCATTATTTGGGGTGTACCCCTTACCTTTGCCCAACATCAGTGAGTCAAGCACAAGGGCCTGCTCCATTCACTCTGCTTCACCCCTACTGTTTCCTGCCTGGCTCTTTTCATCCCTACTGTTTCCTGCCTGCCCCTGACTTTCCCTGCACCTGCCTAGTAGCTGCAGGACACCTTTCCCATATGTCACTTGGTTCCTGGAGCTAGTCACATTGGACATATCCTGAGCTTGCCTTTTTTATCTAACGTTTGCTCTAAAAAGAACTGGGGAAGGTGAAGGTGTAAATATAATAGCATGGGGGCCAAATTTAAAAGGATGCTTATTATATGAACAATATAAAAGGCGATCATTGAAAGAATCCCATTCTAAACAGAATCAAAGGCCTTGGACAGGACAACTAAATGTGATGTGTTATCCTAAAGCTGAAAAATTTTTGCTAGATAGGCCAGCAGGACAATTGATAAAATTGGAGCATAAACTGTACATTGAAGTTTTACATTTAGCATTATGTTTCCTAAATTTGATAACTGTACTGTGGCTATGTAAAATATCCTTGTTTTGGGAAATACACACTAAGTATTAAGGGTAAATAGGCAAGGTAGCTACAATCTATTCTCAAATAGCTCAGAAATAAAAACCAGGTTGTTGGGGAGGAAGAGGAGGGAGAGAGAGAATGAATGATTGAAAAAGCAAATGTGGCCAAAAAGTGTTAAAAATTACTGAATCTGGGTAAATGGAGTTCTTTGTACTTCTCTTGCCCTTTTCTCTAACATGCTTAAGATTCCTCTTTCAAGAAACAAGATTGTTCATGGAGTGGTAATTGTCGAAGCTGGAGGGTGGGTGCATAGAATTTATTGTTCTATTCCCTCTACTTTTGTATGTGTTTGAAATTTCCATAATGAAATATTTTTAAAAAGGATTTTAAAAGAAAGATTCCTCTCTTTAAGGATAGAAACAAAGTTATTTTCCAGTCACTTCACTAACTAAGCACAGCCATTAGGACTTTCTTATTCAGAGCCAACCCTCCCAGAGCAGAGTGTTCCTGGATTTAGGGACAGGCCCTGATCTTCAACTGAAAGCCTTCAGTGAGACTAGGCCAAGCCTTTTAGAAAGATGTCAGACCCACTTACAGTCCAAATGCTCCACAGAAACAAAAAGATGAAGCAACTGATGATACACTTGACAATGAACTGGAATGAATTAGGTCAGCTGCAAAAATTCACAGGGAAGCATGAGACCAGAGCCTTAAAAGAAATGAGGCCAAGCCTTCTTTTTTTTTTTAAACTGCAAGCTCAAACTAAAGTTGAAAATATAAATAACTGAATGTCAGAGATGTGTTGCTTCAGGCTATGGACATTTGCCACTAGCACATAAACAATTGTAAAAAGGGATCGTGACAATTCTGCAGGTTTAGGCAAGAACTCCTAAGACTACCTGCAAAACTGAGCTACCTATTGCCCTTCTCGTTCAGGAGGCTGATTAGAGGCCAATGGGGTTCCCTTAGACAAAGCTTGGAAACTGGAGGCTTCCTGCTCACATTCATAAACTTGCACTGTACCTGTACATCAGCTCAATGAAAATCTCAAGGAAAATATACTGCTGTGAAACAGCTTTAGATTCTACCTGAATTTTTAAATTGCCCAGTTCAAACATTGTTCTTACCTTCTTCTGCCAACTCCTTATTGATGATGAGTTTCCCGTGTCGGAGGTAGTTTAGGATAGGACCAAAGTAGGTGGGATCTCTGTCAATCAGATAGGCTCCTGTTTCATCCTGCCAACCAAACACAGGGGCTTTTTCAACTAGTCAAGAGCAGGGTTTCAACCTCTTTGTCAATACCCAATAAGACAATTCATTCCATCAGCTAAAAATATTTTAGTGAGAGGGCAAGTTTTGCTAGGTTTTTGCTCTCTGTTTTCACCAACTACTGATGAGGGTTAGATTTACATATCTTATCCTTTAAGATCATTTCAGGTAGGGTGTTACAGACGCAGTCACATTCATCATCCATGCGTTTACTTACTGGTGTGAACCTCTAAAATCTTTATTGGACTACTACCAACATTCTTCTGTAGGGTTTTTGTTATAAATGGAAGAAGAAAATGTCAGAGCTGGTAGATTTAAATCTTTGCTTGAGGTGGACATTCCGGCGTCTTCATTACCCCCGAATCACATTCCTAATTCTAAGAAAACCTCGGTTTAATTGGCAGCGTTCCTGAGCTCAAGGCCAACCACAGTGGGAGTATGCATTGCCAGCTGTAATCTCACACACCCCAGCTCTGTGCCCAGAGGAAGCTTGGCACTGCCAGGCCTTTGGCTCTGAGCAGCTTTAATCCTACTCATCTTTACAGTAAAAGGAGCAAGAGGAAACTGGCTTATACTTCAACAAGGGTAGATTAAAATAATTTCTTTATAAGCAAGGGTTTTGGATTCTCTGTACTTCAGTTAGGGCAGAAAAGGTTTCTATCAATCGGAGATTCATTAGAGAAGAGAGGAGATGAATCAATGAAGTCAACAAATGTTTATGGAATCCCAACTCTACTGCAAGGTAACCAGCTAGGTGCTGTATCGGCTGTAAGAGGGTGAAAGCCATAGTGCCTTGAAGTTGGGAACCAAAGATGAATATGTTATTTAAAAAAAAAATTCAAACAACACTTCAAACAGGAAATGGTTTAAGCATCTTGTCACCCCTCAACTCTTTGGTTAGCAGCCATGCATCTTGCCCAACAGCATTCTCTGGTCTTCATTTTCCCTTGGTCTTAACTGGTCAACCTGGGTTTGCACTGGCAAAAATAATCTCTTTCCAAGGGATCGTTTTTTACCTCAAATACTAACCTAAAACAATGGCTGTTACCAGGTTCAAACTCTGCCACTGGGATCACAGGCAAAAGTGTAATACTACAAGCACTTCCTGGGGGCTCTCAAACCCATCGTCAGTCCCAGCCTTTAACCCAACTTGGCAGAGGGGGCCAAGAACAAGTCTGAGAAAGCTACAGAGATGCCTTCGCTCGCCCTGACCCAGTTCTGGATGCATCTGGCATAGGCAGTGAGGGGCTGAAGAGCCAGGGAAAACTCATGCAGATCTGAAGGGCTGGGATGAGGGGTGTAAAGAATATGGAGAAGGGGTGTGGAGTGGAATCTCATGGGTGCGGGTGGGAACCGGGTAGGGAAAGGAGACGCTGAGAACCAAGGGCGGGGCCAGAGAGAGAGCCTGGGTGCGCCGGAGGATGGGAGAGAATGGGGAAGGTCCTTGGGAGGTCCCCGGGGCTAGCCTGAGCGGGGCGGAGGGGAGGGAGACCCGGCCTGAGAGGCTCGCCCGTCGGGAGCGCACCCCAGGAGGAACAAGGGGGTCCAAAGGCCCGGGGGCGCGCCCGAGGGCGGGGCGCACCTTGTCCGAGTCCAGCTCCGGATCCTCCTGGCAGCAGAGGCGGCAGAGGAAAGACTTGGGCTCCCGGCCCAGGGTCTGTCTGGTGGTCACGAAGTAGGTGCCGCCCACATTCAGCCGGACCCAGCGGGCCGCGCCGCCGCCCCCTGCCCGCTCGGGCGGTCCGGGACCGGGCTCCAGCGGCTGCGCGGCTGCTGCGGGCGGACGGCCGTGCCCGCGGGGCGTGGGGCCGGCGGGGCGAGGACTGGGGGGTCCGCGGCCCGCGCCTCCCGCATCGCCCAGCCCGCTCCCGCCACTCCCTCCCAGCCCCGCCATAGCCGGGTCCAGCTGCAGCTCCGCCATCTTGAGCCGCCGCCGCCGCTGCCCGCGCGCCGCCGGGCCGGCCCATTTCTCGGCAGGGAGAGCCGGGCCGGCCCATCGGCGGGGGTGGGGCAGGGAGAAGGACGGGAGCGCCCCCAACCAGAGCCGGGGGACCCAAGCTGGGGAGGTGCTGCGCCCGCCTTCGGAGGAGGGACTTCCGGAACGAGCCCCCGATTCTTAATGGCTGCTATTCTGGGCAATACCCGCCCCCTCGGCTTTGCGATTGGCTGAGGGGAGGCTTTCCGGTGACCCGCTTCCGTTACTTGCTGCCCGGACTGTGGGCCGCCGGGGTTGGCGAAGGTGAGTCGGGTCTAGGACCTTGAATCCCAGCCCCGGCGCGTTACTTCTCTTCTGTCGTGTCCAAGGCTCTTGTCGCACTCCGCTAGCAGAGCGCCCCGGGTGGAGCGGTCACCGCTTTGCTCCGCGTTCCCTTCCCCTTTTCCGCGCGCTAGGTCGTAGGGGCCCGGCTGTGGGCTGGCGGGCTCTGATGTAGGTGCTTGCACCAACCTTTTCTCAGGCCGCTCCACGGCGCTGCAGGCATCTGTAGTTCGATTTTGACATTACACGGAGATGGAAGTTAACTTGCTGAGGGACGCTTGCAGGTTGGAAGGCTGCGCCCTCCCCTCCCTCTCGAGGGTTCCAGGATTCGAGCGCGTGGAGCATTCAGGGCTTCTCAGATGCGGGTTCATTTAGTCCTTTAACAGATATTCCTTGAGCACTTCCGGAGTGCCGTGACCTGTTTTAGGTGCTGGGAGCTCAGCAGAGAATAGAACAGACAAAACCTCCTTTATTCACGAAGGCTACCTTTTAACGATGGTGCTTGGGGAAGTCTCTGTAAGAGCGCTTGATTTCTGTCCTCTTCAAGACAGCGGTATAACTCCCTTAACCTCTCACCTTCACCACAAGAAACCTGAGATATCCTGAAAAGGGAAGAAAGGAAGGAGCAGGTGTTTGGCAAGTTCCTCTTTAAGATCCTGAGGAAGACTTCCTGCAGTCACTCCATAGCTAATAAAGACCTTTGATATTTGACATGGTAGTCTTTGTCCTAGTATCTGATCCTGATCTTATTTAGTGTTAGTTGGCTCTGTCCCCATATTGTCTCAGCTAAAAAATGGCTGTGGCCACTTCTTCTCTATTATCTTCACGTATGTATTGAATAACTCTTGAAATGCATGTGCTAATGCTGCAGGGGTAACAACCATGAATAAGAAAGTGCAGGTGGATTATCAGTCTGATAGGGAGAGGTAGAGAGCCCCTTAAGTTTGTATGAGTCCATAGAGCAAGTTGATGAGCACAATGTCATTGGCTACTTTTAACAGCCTTCTGAGGTAAGCTGGGTTGATGGTGTCCCCATTTTACAGATGAAGAAATTCCGGCCCAGAGTCTGTTCTATTTAACTAAGCCTTGTTGTCAGGTTTTGTACGCTGGAGAATCAGCAAATAAAACACAATCTGGTTAGATATGTATTTAAATTGTTAACTTTCGTGCAATGCATGAGTGTTATTTTAGCAGTATTTCCAGATACATGGAGAGAAAACAAACAAACAAACAACAGAGAGCTGGGCTTTTAAGGATAAATAGGAGTTGGGGAACAGAGAGAAGATGCATTTCAAGAGAATGTATTTATATGCCAGGTGGCACACCTTGAATTTGAAAAGCTAAACTGTCTTTCTTTTCTGATTTAATAACCCAAATTCAGAGGAAACTGATCTATTTCTTAAAGACTCACATGTTTCTAACATGCTCTTTAGAGAATTCTCTCCAAGAGCCCTCTTTTTTGCTCTGACCTATTTTTATTTTCCAGGATCCCAAGATGGCTGGGCGAAAACTTACTCTAAAAGCCATTGACTGGGTAGCTTTTGGGGAAATCATACCCCGAAACCAAAAGACCATTGCTAACTTGCTGAAATCCTGGAATGAGATCCTCACCTCCAGGTCAGTATCTTACTGAGAGGGAACTTCTCACTTGGCAGTGAATCTGGAAATAAAACAGTGTTTTGGAATTACATTCAGATTTCTCATGTTCTTCTGACAAAGTGTAAAAGAAATCTATGCATTTTGCAAATAAAAGGATTATTTTGCGTTTCTGTGCTCTCCCTCCTAGAGAAAAGTGTGATGACAGCTCCAGGCCATAGGAATTAGAAAAAGAAATTGCTGTGTGAATCTTCTGTTGCTCGTGGAACAATCCTAACTTTTGCTTTTCCATGTGAGCAGGTTGGCTGCTCTACCTGAGAAGCCCCCAGCTATCGACTGGGCTTACTACAAGGCCAGCGTGGCCAAGGCTGGGCTGGTGGATGACTTTGAGAAGAAGGTGAGACTTCAGACAACTAAGGCAGTGATCCTGTAGTGGGCCATGAGTAGAGCAGGAAGGTAGACAGTTACATACACAGGATGACTGCATGGTCTTATCACTGAGAGCCCAAAGGCAGCTCAGGAAAGATGGGTGTGGCCAAAGGCCTTGGGGTGGCAGGTGTAAATGGTAAATAACTGCAGAGATTTCAGGGTTTGATCATTCATCAGGTTTCTTATCTGAAGAAATGAAACAGCATAGCCTTCAGCAGAGAGCCAGAGGACTGCCAAGTTAAGTGTTTCTGCCTGGCTTTTCCTGAGTTCCTTCTTTGCCTTTTATTTTTCACCTTTCTCTGCTTTGTCTTTTTCACTGTCTCTTACAGCCATAATTACTCCTCTACCTGTCTTCCTCCGATACTTACATTTTAAACCTCAGTATCCAGTGTTCATTTGTTTATTCATTGGACAGATGCTTATCGAGGGCCTCCCTTGTGCTGGGCACAGTGCTAAGTGCTGGGGCTCAAAGCAGTTTTCTAAGGAGGCCATCTCCGTTTTCTTTATGCAGACATTACTTCCACCAATTAATCCTTTGGGGTTTCACTTAAAAGAGAAATTAGGGGGCTGAAACGTTACTTCAGACCCCCACCATGCTGATGGCACTTTTTTTCCCAACCCCTACCCTGCTGCTTGAATAAAACTTTCTTGCCTGAAAAAAAAAAAAAAAGAGAGAAAGAGAGAAATTAGACTGGTAGGTTCTAGGAGGTCACTTTCAAGGTCATGTCCCATCATCATTTTCAGATGAAGAAACTGAAGCTCATTGTCATAAAAACTGTCCAGGGTCTACAGCTTGCTCGTGACAGGGCTCCCATATTAGCTCCATTCCCAGTCTGATATTTCCACTACAACACCCTAGCTGCAAACTGGTTTCTTCTTGGGATGGAGAATGTGATTTTATGTTATCTGTAAGGATTAGTGGCTATGAGTCTTGTCTTTGGGGTCCTGGTATATTGGCGACCACTCACTGTCCCTGTGTTTGTAGTTTAATGCCCTGAAGGTCCCTGTGCCAGAGGATAAATACACTGCCCTGGTGGATGCTGAAGAGAAAGAAGATGTAAGTAGTTTAGACTCTTATTTCAAAATTCTTGTAATTCTGGCAGCCCTGTATTTCTTAAGCAGCTAGGTTAGTTTAGAGTGAATTAAATTGCAAACTAAGGAGTTGACAGCAGTAAAGAGGAATGAACTATTAATAAGCCCAGTAACATGGCTGAATCTCAAAATAATTATGCTGAGTGAAAGAACCAGCAAAAAAAAAAACAAACAAAAAACATAAATGTCTGATGCCATTTCTATAAATCGCTAGAAAATATAACTCATTTTCAGTGACAGAAAGTAAATCAGTGGTTGCCTATGGATGGGAGGGTAGATATCTTCACTGTCTTGATTGTGATGATGGTTTCACAGGTGTATACATCATCAAAATTTTCCAAATGGTATCTTTAAATATGTGCGTTTTAATGTGTATCAATTATACTTCAACCAAACTTAAAAGCAATTGAGTTGGAATTGTGTAGAAAAGTTATTCAAGATAGTATCCAAGTACTATTTGCTTGAAAGTACTGAAGGCCAAACTAGCCACAGCAAAGAGAAATCTGGCTAAGAGGTCGAGGGGCTCGTTCAGATCCTAAGGGAGGTCTGGTCCCAGAGTGACTGGCCTCCATGAAACAGGTGTTTTGTTGGTTGCTTGGACAAGTCATTTTTTTTGGAGAAGACTGCTCCTGCCATTTTACGCTGGTTCTCCTGCATGGGCTTCTGTGCAGGTTGTTAGGAGAAGCTGTGGTTGGGGCAGCCATGGGAAAAGAAGATGGGACCCTGGGGTCAGGACACCACAACTGTGTTTCAGACAGTTTCTCCATTTTCTTAAAGGTGAAAAGTTGTGCTGAGTTTTTGAATCTCTCAAAGACCAGGATTGAGGATTATGAGAAACAGGTAGGTGTGAGCAGTGGCCTTTCCCTCTAAGATGTTTTGTCTTTGTTTTTCTTCTGGCCACAGAGCTTTCACCTTGTTCTAGTTTGCTAATGCTGCCGGAATGCAAAACACCAGAGATGGATTGGCTTTTATAAAACGTGGTTTATTTGGTTACACAGTTACAGTCTTAAGGCCATAAAGCGTCCAAGGTCACACATCAGCAATCGGGTACCTTCACTGGAGGATGGCCAGTGGTGTCTGGAAAACCTCGGTTAGCTGGGAAGGCACGTGGCTGGCATCTGGTTCTGGTTTCAAAATGGCTTTCTCCCGGGACGTTCCTCTCTAGGCTGCAGTTCCTCAAAAATGTCACTCTTAGTTGCACTTGGGGTATTTGTCCTCCCTTGGCTTCTCCGGAGCAAGAGTCTGCTTTCAGCAGCCGTCTTCCAACTCTCTTATCTGCAGCTACTCTCTCAGCTTCTGTGTGTTCTTCAAAGTGTCCCTCTTGGCTGTAGCAAGCTCGCTCCTTCTGTCTGATCTTATATAGTGCTCCAGTAATTTAACTCAGACCCACCCAGTGGTCCGGCCCACACCTCTATGGAAATTATCCAGAGTTATCACCCACAGTTGGGTGGGGCACATTCTGTGGAAACACTCAAAGAATTACAATCTAATTAACACTGATAGGTCTGCCCACACAAGATTACATCAAAGATAATGGTGTTTGGGGGACATAATTCATTCAAACCGGCACACACCTATTGGGCGAAATAGGCCTGCCTTGGGTTCTTGTTTTATATCTCTGTGGCCCTTTTACCTTAACTAAATATGTTCTCCCTCTTTCCAGCTGGAGAAGTTGAGGAACATAATTCCGTTTGAACTGATGACCATTGAGGACTTGAATGAAGCCTTCCCTGAAACCAAATTAGACAAGAAAAAGTATCCCTATTGGCCTCATCAGCCAATCGAAAATTTATAAAATTGAGTCTGGGAGGAGGCTCTGGCCCTCGCATTACAAACTGTGGACATTAAAAATAAGAATGATTATATGGTGTTGTATGTGTCTGCTTTTTCACTGCATTTGGCATGCTTACACCTCTCTTCCAGGATGATGTCCCTGGAAGTAGTCTTTTTTGTTCAAATGGAAAGGTGAGCCTGGAAGCAGGTGCTGATCTAGTTATCCAATGATCAGAATATGTAGGAGCCAATTGCTGAGCCCCCAGAACTGCTGAAATCTTAACAATTAATGGTAGGATACTCTTGGGGTACACCATCCCAATAGTGTATCACTTTGGAATACAGTACAGAGGAATCATTTACTGATGCCCTTGAACTTCTTTGCTTTCAAAGGGCTGTTGCCTAGGGAGTGCTGCCTTCTTGTCTGTTAGTAAACCACAAGAACAGATGGTCCAAATTGCAAGTGTCATAGCGGGTAAGGAGCAGGTGAGTAGCAGCAGGGATTTGCTTTTACTGTGCTCTGGCTTTGAACGTAAAAGTGGTATAAGAGGAAACTTTGTTACAAAGTTAAAATTTATGACAGCTTTGTATTTCAATGTAGGAAATTAATTTAACTCCATTGCTGCATTTAAAAAATTCCTATTAAACTACTATGGTTACTAGAGCAATGCCAGGAAGTACAGATGGTTTAAAGGAAGGTGAGGTGGTGAAAAGAATTCTATTACCCTTGAAGTCGAAGGACCTGAACCTGAGGTTCTTACCATCTAATCCCTTGACAATTACTGATTTCGACTAGTTGTTTACTATCTTGGAACGTTAATTTTCTCATTTACAAAACATCAGGATTCTAATGAGAATTAAATGAAATAACCTGGGAGATTTCTAGGTGAGAAAATGATCTAAGCGTTGCATCTGACTTGATATGGCTTAAGCCCTGTATAGGCAAGCATGGGCCAAAAACTGAAACTTTTCTGCAAAATGTTGCAAAAGCAACTATGGCTGCCAGCTCTCAAGAAAGCAGTGTGTAAGTTGTACACAGTTTCTATTTGGGTTAGTGGAAAAGTTTTGGTAATGGATGGTGGCAGTGGTAGCACTAACATCGTGAATGTAATTAGCAGCAAAGTGTATATTTGAATGTGGTTAAAAGGGGAAATTTTAGGTTTATATGTTACTAGAATAAAAATTAAAAACAACCTTATAGTAAATAATGGACTATAGTTAATAGTACAATTATAAAAATGTTCTTTCATGAATTGTCACGTGCCACACTAATGTGAGGTGTTAATAATAGGGTGGTAATGGGAACCGTACTTTATGTATGTTTTTTCAGTAGTCCTACTTCTCTAGTGAAAAAAAAAAAAAAGCAAGCAAGCAGTGTAGTCTTAAAGGATGTAAGCAGAGGAGAACCTGGGCACCATAACCCCTGATTTGTAGGGACAGAGTTTAGGTTGAAGGTGGGTGTGGTAGGGGCAAGTTGTGTTCCACTTAGAGATATTTTGGTCATAACGTAATCCAAGATATTAATGGGAGCTGTGCCAGAAGGCATTTAATGCACAAAACAGAAATAAGTACCACTCTCTTCCCTCCCCACCTCCCCTCCAGACTGCTGAATCACTGAGCTGGCGCCCAGCCAGCCAGCTGGAAAGTCCAGAGGATTCAGATGACATCCGTGCAAAAATGTGGAGAATTTGAGAAAAATCCATTTACTTTGCTTTGGGTGCATGGTTAGAACTCATGCTCTGCCAGGAAGGAACCAATCTGAGTCCTGTGAAAATTTTATAACATGAAGGGAGGTGTCCCGAGCATTTGAGGGGGAACCTTTGGAAGATTTGCTGTAATAAACAGCAGATTCAAAGGCATTTGAATGGGGTTGGGGGCACTTATTTTATCCCATCTCCTGGGTTGTTTGAAATTTTCGCATTGAACACGTGTTAATTTTACCTGAAAGAAAAGCTAATCACTAGTAAAATAGGATTATGCTTTGTAAATCACTAGAGGGAGGGAAAAAACATTCTATGTAGCAAAAGATAGACATAAGCAAAAAATGAAAATAGCGTAAATACAGAACTGATCATAATTATAATTATGAATTGGTCAACACCCCTATTAGAGCAAAATTTCAAATTGAGTCAACTCAACCTTTAAAATTCCAACCTTTAAAAAAATACTCAAAAAAGGATACAAGTAAAGGATTGGTTGGCTGTATTGAGGGCACCAACTCCTTACTCTTAAAAACTGGCAATTGAAGGAAAAAAAATTTCAAGCATTTTTCCTTTCTTAACTGAATTTCAGGATAAACAGTACTAGTTGATGAGGGAAAGTTCTTTATAAAGTATTTCAGCTGGTAAATGTGGAAAGAAAAATAACATTAGAAAAATCACTATTTTGTAATCCCTAGTGAAATAGTTTATTCAGGAAAAGGATGGCAATGGATAAAAGTTGATGGAAAAGTTGGCAATGGGTGGATCAGGCTGTCACCTCTTGAAGCCACAGAATGGGGCCAAGCAGGCATTATGTGCTTTCTGATTAAATACATAGCACCCATGGAAGTATTTTTGCCCAAAATTTGAACCCGAACTTCATCAAGGCTTTAGGTTAGAGGAAATAACTGGGAAAGAAGAACAAGTTACACAACACTGTAAAGAAGTAAAGAAGATAAGTCCAAAATGTGGGACATTTTACAGGAAAACTGATCTTGTGTTCCAATAAGGCAGTGGTGTGTGGGAAAACCAGGAAGGGTGGATAGGTCTGGATCAAAAGAGGCTCAAAAACATCCAAATGCTGTGTGTGGACCTTGTTGGATCCTGATTTGCACCAGTCAACTGTAAAAGGATGTCTTAGAGACAATTGGGGGTATTTGAATATGAACCAGATTACAGCATCCCAAAGAATTACTGTGAATTTTGTGAGATGCATTTGGCATTGTGGTATATGTAGGAATGAGATTACGTGATGTCTGGGATTTGCTTTAAAACACTTCAGAAGGAAAAAAGATACAGAGTTGCTGGAGCAAGTGTGACAAAATCCTAATAATTAGTGAATCTAGGTGAGGGCTATGGGAAGGTTTATTTACTATTCTCTGTTTATGTTTGACAGTTTTCATAATTTTTAAAGTATGGGCAAAAATATGGAGTTACGGTATCACTAGTAAAGTAGAATTCAAAATAAAAAACATGAAATGGATCAAATGTAATTCTTAAAAGGAACCATTCATATTAAAGGAATAACGAGTAGAACCTTTATGTACTAAAAAAATAGCATAAAAGTATATAAAGCCAAAAAATTTAAAATTAAGGAGTAATTGCTAGAAACATAACACCTTTTTGTCTTCGTCATATTAAGCATGCAGAACAAGTGAGACTATAGCAGACTGGAATAAAAAGTCTCATTTAATCCCTTATATACTAAACTTTATAATATACAAACAGAAAAACTATGGAAATTACAATATAAGAGACTGTAAAGCCTCAAATTTTAAAAAAAGCAGGAACCATATATATATACACATATTACATATATAAACATATGCATGTGTATATGTGTATATAAATGTGTATATATGTACATACATGTATATATATACGGGTGTGTATAAATATATATATACATTGGTTGAATCCAAATCTCCTCCCCCTCCCTGTCTGACTCGGGGTGTGGCACCACCATCCCGGAATCCTGGTCCTGAAGGTTCCGCTTCCCGAACATCTCCTGTTTTTACTTTCCTCCTCTCCAGCACCACCGCTGCTGCCTGTATTCAGACCTTGGTAATTTCCTGCCTGAACTATTACCGGCTCCCTAAAAGGACTCCCTGACTCTACTCTCACCCACCTTCAATCCATTCTTCATTGCTAAGGAGATCTTTTCAAAATGCAAATATGATCATTTTACTTTACTTTAATTTGCCTTTCCACTGCCCACAAGATCAAACGCCATCTCCTTACCCCATCCGGGAAGCTCTCGGGTTCTCTCCTCCACGAGAGCCAGAACTAATTGCTAACAGCACCTGCCACCCCACTCACTCCATCAGGCATTTGCTATTCCTGCTCCTACTCGAAGATAAGAAAGATCCACATAATTCTAGAGTCTTTCTTGAGGGCAGGCACCTTACTTTGCTCATATTTATACTTCCCAGGGTCTAACCCTGTGCCTGCCATTTAGAAGGAGTTTAATAGGAATTCATTATGAATGAATGAGAAGAACTGTAACATGAAATGCAAGCCTTCCGGGGCTCACTTCTGGTGGAGAGAGTATGGATCACACCTTAATCTTGAATAATGGGAAAAACTAGAATATTAGTAAATGAACCTTACCCTTGGAGAGAACACACCCTGTTCCAGGCATTGTTCTAAGCACTTCACATGCATATTAACTCATTGACTCCCACAACCACCCTGTGAGGTCGACAGTGTGTAACCCGAGTGTGCCGGTTTGAATGTATTGTGTCCCCCAAATGCCATTATCTTTGTGGTCTTGTGGGACAGACGTTTTGGTGCTGGTTAGATTTGCTTGGAATGTGCCCCACCCAGCTGTGGGTGGTGACTTTGGTGGGATACTCCCATGGACGTGTGACCCCACCCAGGTGGGCCTTGATCAGTGGAGCCATATAAAACATGCTGACTCAAAGAGACCGAACAGAGAGCAGTTGTGAGTGACATTTTGAAGAGGAGCAAGCTTGCTAGAGAGGAACGTCCTGGGAGAAAGCCATTTTGAAACCAGAACTTTGGAGCGGATGCCAGCCACATGCCTTCCCAGCTAACAGAGGTTTTCCGGACGCTATTTGCCATCCTCCAGTGAAGGTACCCGATTACTGATGTGTTATCTTGGACACTTTATGGCCTTAAGACTGTAACTGTGTAGCCAGATAAACCCCCTTTTTATAAAAGCCAGTCCATCTCTGGTGTTTTGCATTCCGCAGTATTAGCAAACTAGAACACCGAGCATTAAAGAAGTCCTCTGGAGGCTGCCCGATTGTCCGTGATCATCTCTGCTCAGAAGCATCTTTTTTTTTTTTTTTTTCTTTTTTTTTAACGTGATCTTTTTATGTAATCAGCTCCTTTCCACAATTCAGGTCTGGAACAAACGTCCCCTCCACAGAGTGGCCTTCTCTGACTACTCAGTTACCAGCTCCCCATCGCCCTCTTTATTTCGAAATGAACTTGTTCGTTTAGTTTACTTATTGGTTGTCCTCTCTCAATACAGGGTGAGATCTGGGGAGAAGGGCCTGGAGGATGGTTTCTGGAAGAACTGCAGCCCCGGAAAGGAGCAGTGGCTCTAGGGGTCCAAGCCAGTGGCAGGGCTCGGACACCAGAGATCTGGTAAAAGTAGCATGCATGAAACTTGCAGAAGACTCCAGGGCAACTCTGGAGAGAAGGAAGGAGGACCCCACTATTCTGGTTGGTTTCTTTGTTTTGTTTGTTGCTTCTTTTTCAAAGGTACAAGGAACCAGTGGTCTTGAAACTCTTTTGAGCCAAGGGCTTTGATGAACAATGCATAGCATCCCCAAAATGTTGCACGTATCGTGAAGCATTCAACTCAGCAAGCCCCCATCCACAGCCACCGAGAAGCTAGGAGCTTCAAGTTTAGGGAAAAAAAAAAAGTCCCTGGCTGTATATATGTATACAGGAAAGCGCACAAATCATAAAAGTACATTTCTCTGAATTGTCACAGAGCGTCACAGAGCATCGTCAGCTCCCGGGAAACCCCTCTTCCCGTGGCTTCCCCCACCTGCAGGGAACAACATCTTAACTGCTAAGAGATTAGTTTCGCCTGCTTTTTAACTTTATAATGAGGGACTCAGAACGCGCTCATTTCAATTGCATGCGGGTGCACAGCTTCCAGACAGTTTCCCGACGGGAGCGTTTCGATGTTGAGCTGGTTCTGGGTACCAACGCTGAGAGCGGCAAGAAATGGGGCCCCAGCTGCCTTGGCGTCGATAGCCCTTTCAAAGTGTTGTTGATTTCATTAAGAAGAAAAGGCAAATAAATTGACAACGCGACATCCACAAAATGTAGCTAAAGCTATGACACGAAAGGAAAAAACACGCCAGCGCCCTCGCTTATAGTATAAAACAATTCTGCAGCTACACTACCGTTCACCCCAGATGGGACTCGAACCCACAATCCCTGGCTTAGGAGGCCAGTGCCTTATCCATTAGGCCACTGGGGCTTCAGGTAAGCGGCGACCGAACTGAAGCCTCTTGTACTGTGCGGCGGCGGGGCCGCCACATGACGTCACAGCACTGTGCATCGCTAGGCGGGCGTCCACTCCGCACAAATGCAAAAGCAGACTACGCTCGAGGCCTGACTCTGCAGCTCCGGGAGCCGAGCAGCGGTTTGGAGTGCGTCCAGAGACCTCGCCATGAAGAAAACAAGGGAAGGGTCCGAAATGCAGTTGCATTTCCATTGTGCTTCCGCCTCCATCGGATAAAAAGTTCGGCACCGCCAACTCCGAGGCGTGGGCTTCCGAACGCCGGACCACGGCGACCGCGTGGCCTAACGGATAAGGCGTCTGACTTCGGATCAGAAGATTGAGGGTTCGAGTCCCTTCGTGGTCGGATTGTTTTAGGCGGGTATCGCTGCTGTCCTTCTCTGCATTCGTTGGGGATTCGTTCTGCTACGTCCAATAGTTTTGCTCCAACGAGCTGCTCAGCAGCCTTCTCCTGCGCTGCCGCCGACCCGCAACTGAGCGCCCTTCGGTAACTGTCCAGTACGCTCTCCATGAGTGCCAGCTTTTCGCGTAGGCCGGGTGGACACGCGGCCGGACAGGCTCGGCTTCCGCTTGTCGAGCTGGCTTTCCGGGAGTCGGGGCGGTTTCGCGGTCCGAGGTGCGTGCGACCAGCGTCACGGGTCGGCTTTGGGCGCAAATGGCTGTTCGTGCGCGCGCTATCCTGGACCACGTGGGGTATTCTCCTTATGGCGCCCCAGTGGCCTAATGGATAAGGCACTGGCCTCCTAAGCCAGGGATTGTGGGTTCGAGTCCCACCTGGGGTGGCTTCAGGACGGTCATTTACACCGAGGGTCCGAAGCTCTCAGCACGCTCCCAGCCCGCAGGTATTTTGCCTCCGGCCCTTCGGGCTCCAAGCTGTCCAGGAACTCGACGCCTCCTTAAGTCTTCAATACAGGTCCTTCCCCTCCACACCCCGGAAAAGACGGGGACCTTTCTGCGGTCAGAGCTGACCGTCCAACTGACTCCCTGACCGTCCAACTGACTCCGCGCCTTTCCCGCGCCGTGCGCTGGCGCCTAGTTAGAGGTCTAGAGATCATCTGCCTGAGGGAATTTTCCGCGATGCATGCAGCGTTACTAATCTGGAGGTAGCAGAGACCCATGCTTCCTCCGAGAGGCGACAAACTGGGAACCAGAGGCCCATCCTACAATTATGGTATAAACACCGAAGATTGGCAGTGGCGGCGAAAATAATAAAACACAAACACAATCACGCGACCCTACCCCAGGTGGGACTCGAACCCACAATCCCTGGCTTAGGAGGCCAGTGCCTTATCCATTAGGCCACTGGGGCCTGCGGCTTAGGTTCGGCACGTCCCCTTCTGTAATAGGTCCTAGTCGCCGGCCCGGCCTCGCGAAGGTCCAACGAGACCCTAGAGAGATGAGTCTTTTTTATCCAACTGTGTTCCTCGAGGGCAGACACCAGAACTCATTCTTCTTTTCCCAAAACCCCAGCTCTCCAACCCCAATCTCTGACCGAGTCAGTACCAAGTGAATGATTGTAAGGTAAATTTCAAGTGGGAGAAAAAGCAGGGATTCTGTTCAGAAGCATTCTGAATGTGAAGGGAAGCCTATCTGAGTATAAAATTTTATTGCAGCTAATACATTACATGGCAAGGTCAGACAACACTATGATGGCTGTTATAAAGACCTTCACAACCAAGCCTGCAAAGCTTCATTCGAAATGAAGATGGTGAGCATGAGCAAACAGGAAGGAACGAAGGGAGGCAGGGAGGGAGGGAGGGAGGAAGGGAAGCTCTTTCCAGCGTTCAGGTCTCCGCTGCCAAAATGTCCTGAAGAGTGGTCTTGGTGGCCACAGAGGGTGATTCAGTCCATATCTACCCGCCTGCTTCTCTTTATGACAGAATTGATTCTCTTTTGTCTCAGCCTTTCCCGATTCATGTTTTCTACCCTGAAAACAAAAAGACTGAAATTAGGCTCAGATGCCCAATCGGTCCTTTTCAAAGGGGCCACAGGAGCCAGAAGCTCAGCGGGAAGCAGAGCAACCAAATCAGCAGGCATGAGCTCCGGAACCTCCTTCCGGGTCAGAGTCCTCTCCCCTTCCCCTATGTCACCTGTGCAGGCTCTTGCCCACAGGAATCAGTTTATAGGGACTCAGAGCACCTCCCAGTACCTGATTCTCCGGAGTACAGCATCTTTTCTGGATGGTTCCTTGGGTGTCTGGCTGGCCTCGGCAATCATGTCTCTAATTTTCTGTAGGCAATCTGCCAGATTCCGGAACTGATAGCGGCTACTTTCAGAGGTGAGAATCAACTCTCCTGACCTGTTGATCTTATTTTTATGCTGCAGAAAACAAAGGAAAAACCAGAGTCCCACAGAGTCTCAAAGCCACCGAGGGATTGACTAGAGGGAAAGGCAGGGACCTTGGTTACCATGATGGCCATCTTCTGGCGCACGGGTTCTGCGATCCAGTCAGCAGTTGCCAAATGGAACCTGACTTCAGCCTTGGAATTCACTGTGGATGGAAGGGAGGCAGGAACACGGGTCACTGAGACCCTGTGGGCTCAGCACCCGGGAGGGTCAGTGACCTTCCTGAGTCAAGGAGAGGTGACACATCCAACCACATACGTTTCCATTCCATGTCAACGCGGGGAGACAAAGTTGGCCGTGAAATGAGCCTGCAAAATAGGCACTTTGGGACAAAAATTAACTTCTAGCAACGGAGTTTTCAATAGTTCTCTTACTGTTGTGCTGGGTTCAGAAAAGAATGGGGAGAATGAGTTCCCTGAGAATGAAGGAAATTTGCTCTGGGGAGCCTGCTGCCAACCCACATGTGATTTCCCTTTGTTCAGACTCACAAGCCAATCCTAGTCCTAGAAACCTGCAGCTGAAAGCCTGAGAATCAGACCACATTCAAAAGAATAAAGAGGATTATTATAAGCTGGTGGCATTTAAGCTTCTGCTGAAAAATCCCTTTATTCCACATGAACATGAGTGCACAGCTCTGCAAGCCCACCTCCCAGCTAAGTTTTAAAGCAAAAGAACACAACAGGGTGCCTTGTACCTTTATTAACATTCTGCCCCCCAGGACCACTACTCCGACAATATGATATTGTCAAGCGATCTGTAAAACAGAACAACACAAAAACAGCATTACCCCATGGCAAAACTTGCAAATAGTACAAGTTTACTCTCAACATAATTATCCCTATTATACATAATTGCTGTCAATGACTTTTACAAATATAAATGAACATTTAATCAGTAAAGTTGGAGATTTTCTAAAGATGTCAAAACTAAAACAAATCGAGGAGTAAGTGACTTTCTCAAGGTCACATGGACAGCAAAGGAAGTAAAATTAGAATCCAGGTTGCCTGCTTCTGATCCAGTACATTCTATGAGATCTGCTGCTCCCATGTTAGCTTTTTTTTTTTCCATGTTAGCTTTTTGATGTTTGTTTTAAAGCAAGGACTCTTTCAAAAGCTCAAACTAAATAACAAACTTAGCTTAAGGTTTTATTTCAAAACGTGGTGCATGTGGAATTCCAATAAACTGGAAGCTCCAAGAGGACAGGGACTGTGTCTAATTCATTGTGTTTATTGGGTATTTCTAGTGCCGAGCTCACAGTGTTTAAAAACACTGAGTGCTCCACATTGATGAGTACTCAATTTGAAGTCAGGAGCCCGTTTCTAGCACTGGCTCAGTCACTGACTGACTATGTAGTCCTGGTAAAGTCCCGCTGTGCCACTGTGTCTCCGTTTTTTATTCTTTTTAAACCTGTAAAATGAGGTTTCTTCCTTCCACTTTTATAATGCATTAAAAGCAGCCTTATAGTGTCTGAGAGGAAAGCAGGGAAGGCATGGTAATGGGACAATCCCAGAAGACTAGACGATGAACTGCAAGCGGTCTGGATGGCAAAGAACTGTGTGGCACCAATGGCAGTGGAGAGCTGGACTCAGCAGGCAGCGGGGATCACCTTGGAACTGCTTCTGACAGACTTCCTTCCTTTTGAAAAACCAAATTAAATTCTTTTTCTGAGTAGGTAATGTACTCTCATGGTACTGTGGGGGAACGGCTCTGCCACAGTGCCCAGGCCTTGCTGGGACTGCCCGAGTCTTAAGTATTTGAAGGACGGCCTTGTGATCCTCCCAGAACATGGAGGCATGGGGGGCTTGTGAGGTCCTGCTACAAGGCCATGTCCCATCGCCTCCCGAGCTCTCCCAGGAGGCTGTCATGAGACAGTTTCTCCTTGCCTCCAGTTCTGCCGAGATCCAAGGCTTCCCACCCAACCCCCTCCTGGGCACAGCTGCAGGCCACAGAACTGCTTAGCTGCAGCATGGCACCGGCTCTTGGGTAACAGGGTGTCCTCTCACTTGTGTTGCAGACATCTGGCCTCTTTGTTTCAGTGTCAACTGAGCAAGGGCAACAGGGAGCTGGCCCCTTTGGATCCTCTTCCTTTCACTGTCTATGCAAGTAATAAAATGATTCTTAAAAAAGGCTTGTTGTTCTTTACAGGCCAAATCTGTTAGGCCTTGCCTTATGCTTGATGAGGACAAAATTCTCAGATCATGCAATGATACATGGAGAAGTCACCTACTCTTAACCCCCAGCCACCAAATTTGTGTTTTCCTCTCTGTACATATTTTTAAATATATGTATATAATACAAGTGGTAGCATACTATATATACTCTTCAGGACCTTTTTTTCAAATAATGACCCTATGGTCGATTGTAGAGACTGTTCAATGTCATGAGAACATAAGGAGCCTCCATTCATGTTGCTTAGGACCCCACTGAATGGCTGTGCTATTACTTATTTGCTAAACAATGCTGCTAGGACTCCCCAAAGACAATTTCTTGACTTTCCTTGTGCTGGGGAGGACATGGAAGGAACATGTGAGGGGTGGGGGAAATGAATGACTTAACAAAACAGAATTACTTACCTATAGGAATGTCACTGCTGGCTTGCTTTGCGTCATCCTGTAACATAAAGTACACCATGTCAAACAAATACTACCTGTGGGTGACTTCTGTCTAGGGCATCAAAAGAAGTTATGTAGAGCTACAACGCAAATGTAGTGCATTACTATTTCCAGGCCGCCAGCAAAATCACATCAGAATACAGAAAAAACATCCCGACTCCAGAGGTACCACTTCAGAAACAATCCTCCAGGGAAAGTGAACTGACCTCTCGCCTCCCCTGACCCAGCCTAAGCCAGTGTGGCCCTCAGAGGCCTGACTCCTGATAGGGTGGGGCGACTCCAAAAGGAACACCCTCTGCCAATCTGCAGCCACAAACCTGGTGGCCCATGCTGTTACTTCCTGGGCATCACAGAGGTTTGCACGTGGGGCAGTCTGCCTTGAAGAGTGACTAGCCTTGCGGGTCCATATCAAACTGAACTGCTCACCCCAGGATTTCTCACCTTCATGTTTCTCCCGTGCTGTTCACCCTGTGGGTGATGCCCTTCAACCTTAAATCCTCATGACCTTGAGGCCCAGTGCCAGGGCTACCTACTCTGACTTGGCTCTCCAAACTCCAAGTACCCTCACCTGCAACCCTTCTGGCTACCTTTTTCTCTTAAAATTCTTTAGGGGTGAAATTGCCAACCTCCTCCACCTCTCTGCAGCACTGAAAACCCTGGACCACGCCCTCCTTCTGGAAGCACACTCTTCCTCTTGCTTCTGAGGTAGCCTCTCCAGGTTTTCCCCTTACCTCCCTCATGACTCTTTCTCACTGTCCTTTGCTAGCTCTTTACAACCTTTCAACACTGGCATGCCCCTGACATCTCTCTCTCTCTCCTCTTTCCTTCAAATATTTCATCCATCTAGGCTAATGAAAATATCATCTATGCTGATGACTCCCAACCTTAGGGCTCAAACTCAAACTTCTTTCCTGAACTCCACACCCATATACTCAGCTGCTACTCAAAGTTTCCCCTTGGATGTCTAACAGACACCTCAAACCTCAAGCCTCCTCAGAAAAGGCTTCCCTTCCTAACAAGCTAAAGTCAACCACTGGCACTCTCTAACACAGCACATTTCATTACAGGACTTCTCACTACCTGATGTTTCCCCCCTTTGTTTATTGGACTGTCTCCTTCACTAGGATGTAAGGCCCATGAAGCAGGGACCCTGTCTGTTTTCTTCAAGCTGCGTCTGCAATGCATGAAACAGTGCCTTACACAGAAGGTGCACAATAAACTTTTCGCTGGATGAACGAATGAACAAACTAATGAATATTACTGCCAGTTTCTCATATCAACCAGTGGCAACTAAACGCTTCCACTGCTCAAGACCTCAAACCTTGTTTCTCTTATTCTCATATCCTGTCCACTGGCAAATCCTGCAGGCTTTCTCTTCAAAATATACCTAGAACCTGACCCATGTTTGTCACTTCTAGTGCTTCAGCTCTCGATTATATTTTTGCTCCTGCCATTCTAGTCTATTCTCTATAAGGCATATATAAGGGATCCTTTTAAAACTAAGTCAGATTATGTCACTTCTCTGCCTCATAAGCTCAGATAGTTCTCCACTGCATTCAAAGTAAAGGTTAAAGGCCTTAAGCCCTATAAATGGGCCTTTTCTCCCATCCCTCTCCTCTATAACTTCATCTCCTCTGACTCCTTTGCCCTCACCCTGCTCAGCTACACTGGTCTACATGCTCTTCCTCCAACAAGTCAAGCATACCACTGTTTTAAGTTTGTTGCACCTGCTGTTTTCTCTCCCTGGGGTGCTTCTCTCCCCACAGTTTTCAGGGCTCACTGCCTTGCTTCTTCTAGGTCTTTACTCAAAATTCACCTCTTCACCGAGGCTTTCCCAGGCCACCCTACTTAAAAGTGCAACACCACTCCCACCACCCCATCTTCCTTCCAGGAATTATTTTCTCCAAAGCACTTAATACCATCTCACCTATTCTATGTGACTTATTTTATTTACTGCTTGCCTCCCTCCACTAGAACATAAGCTCCATAAGCATTGGGACTTTTGTGTTTTGTTCACTACTCAATCTGCAGGCCTACCACATGCGCACCCAGCATACTCTCAAAACGAGTTTGTTGAGTGAATGAGTGAATGAATGAACATTCTCTCCCAGTCATACTAATAGAAGCTCAGTGGAATTGGGAAAGGGGAGGGTCCTATCTCTCCCGCTCCGAGACCTAATACATCACCTGCACACAGAAGGCTGTCAATAAAGGTGTGCTGAAACAAAAACGAGAGGCCCTGTTTCCGCAGGTGTGCTAGGGTTGCCAGGGGCTAGAGATGGTGTAACCTTTCTTTCAGCAAACAACTTGGCTGCCTCTGGCCTTTCTTGTCCATTTGGAGAACGCAGCTCCTCCGCCTGTGCCTTGGGACAGGAATTTAGGCCAGTGGACCAGAAAATTAACGCGGAAGAACTGGTAGCCTCGAAAAAAGCATATCCCGCAGGCTCTCCCCACACCAGACGCCAGGACACACTCTGAAGCGCCAGGACACACTCTGAGGCTCCAGCACCGGTTGCTCAGGCAACCAGTCCCGCTCCGCGGCGACCTCATAGGCGTACACCAGACGAGCCTTTTACGTACTCCAGGCTCGGCCAATGGGGACCCGGCTTCCTGACGTCACCCAGAGGCCCCTTCCGGCCAACCCGCTTTCCGGCCCACCCGCTTTCCGGCTCACCGGTACCCTCCAGGCTGTGTCCGGCCCTTTGGACTCGGGATAGAGCTTGTCCAGGCTGTAGATGCTTTGGAATTCGGTGCCGTCTACCTGCTTGTGCAGAGCCCGGCGGGGGAAGCGCGCAGGCGGCGGGAGCAGCCAGGATCCGGTTCGGCTCAGGCCCCAGCGAAGGAACCAGGCGGCCGACATGTTCGGGTCTCTCACCCACTTCCGGCTGAAGCTTCCTACCCGCGGTCCGCAAGCTCGCACTTCCCCCGGGACTTTGGTTCCGCGCGGCTTTTAGCGCCGGACGAGTACCCGAGGCGAGCTAGGTGCTCTCAGGCGACGACCGTAGGAAGCCCCTCAGGTTGACCGCCGGCAGGAGGCCTGGTCCGAGCTCTGACGGCCGCTCCAACCGGGGATTGACATTGGCCAGACAGCGAGCTGCCTACAGACGCTCTTCCTGGAGAGAAGAAACCCTCGGGTCTCGTGTGCCCCATAAACGCCACTTCTTGTCTTTTTTTCAGAGCCCGGTCCCTCCTCCTGGGCCGCTGTCGCCCACATCTCACCTCACTGAGGCCGGCCTGGCTCATCTGCAACCCCCTGCCCCGCACTCCTCATCCCCTTTACCCTTACCCTGCTCTATTTTTTTTTTTTTTTTAATATCACGCAATCATTTTTTTTCAAAGTATTTATAGTTTATTAATCCTTTGGTGATAAATCTGCAGAATCACCAGTCAAGTCACTGAAGAATCTTTACTCCTTATATTACCGGATCTCTAGCTCACTTTTTGCCAGCACCAGCATTGGCCTTTTCAGTTTGCCTGACTTTCCTTCATTCTGTTCTTGCGTCCCTTTCCGCTGTTATCTTGTGATCTTTTTCTTCTCGTACAGATCATGTCTTGCAAGTCTGTTTTGTTGTTGTTGTTTGTTTTGTTTGTATGTTTGTTTTAATCATGCCAAAGCCAGTTATTTTGCCACCACCAAAATGGGTTCTAAATCCAAATACAAAGTGGCATCTGGTGTAGTGTTGTACATTTTGGCTAGTTTTTCCCGAATTTCTGTCTTAGGTACTGTTGCCTTCCCAGGGTGAAGATCTCCATGGCCATTTGTTTCTGCCGTCATTGGTCGTGAACTTCCTGGTCGGCATAGTAACCCTGTTGTTGGTGATGGCGGGTGGTTCTCAGGCAGCCAGGGAGGAGAAAGCACTCCATCGCTTTTCTAACATCTGTTGCCCATTCTGCAGCTCGAATGTGAGCTCCACGAGGGCTCTCCCCACCTGCTGTATCCTCAGCATCCACCAGGCAATCAATATCTCAAAAGATATTGATAAAATGAATTTGGTAGGAATGTGTTGTTGCAGGTTGAGTTCTGGTAAAGCTGAATTTTAGTAACTTCAGGCTCTTTTCACAGGCAGCGGATAACCAAATCCCTCTGAGCATGCGTGTGAAGGTTTACACCCAGACACTGCAGGACAAATACCAGATGGGAGGAGTGGGAGGCAGGTCCAGAAAGAAATGTTTTTATAAAGTGGAAACCGCTTCCCTTCCAGCTTTGTGGGGGAATAGCAGCCTTGTGGAACCTGATGGCCGTTTCTTTTAGCCGGGAGATAGGTAGAGAATTCCGAGACCCACAGGCTAAAGCAGAACCCTTTTATAGGGAGGGGTGTTGAGGTATAACTCCACAACTGAGAAGTTTTGATTTCAAGAAAGGTTCAAGGTGGAGCAAGCAGTGTTTGAACACAGCTAAATGTTTGTAAGGCACTTCATCGAGAGGTAGCGTGGTAAATTAAAACAGTGCTCAATAAACGTTAGTAATTCTTAGTAATACTACTGGTTGTCTCTCAATGGAGAGTTCTATTTTTAGGAAAAAGCATAATTGCCTGGAAAAATATGCCCCCGGGGATGCTGGCTGTTTGAAACAGGAGTTTATAATCAAATCAAGGCTTTATGTCTCAGTGTAGATGTTACAGGCTATCTTTAGGGGGAAATAAACCATTTCTCAGCACTGCTTTCCTGAGCAGAAATCTACGAGGTAGATGGCCACTGACACGCTTCTTTTGGGCTCTAGGCTGGAAGGAGAGTCCCCTGGGCCTCTTCCCTGTCTAACTTAGTCCCAAGACATCAGAGGGAACAGAGGTATCTCCATGGTGACAGGAATAAGCTGCACAGGGGAGCAAAGCCAGGGACTCACTCAGGCCGAGGGCTCAGGGATTACGAATTTAAAAGCCAGACTCATTCCATGGCGTCATTTCTCTGAGGCTGGGCTCCAGCTCTGCGCCTGACCCGAGTGAGAGGAAATGGAAGCTGCAGGTTTCCATGGCCCCAAATAAACACAGCCTGCTCGGGCCATCTGGTGGCCTGGATCCTGGGAGAGGAGGTGGTAGAATGAGAAGAGAATGAGATAAACTGCCCTGGAGTGAAGAAAAGAGCAGCTGGTAAGGCCTCTCACCGGCTGCTGCTGTGAACCATCCAGAACCGGTCCCTTCCAGGAGAAGTATGCCTGGGAGGGGCCGCCTGATCCCCTGAAAGGATTTTACTTCCTTCTTCTCCTTGGTCCTCCTCAGGCTGAGTCGGTACTTAAGGAAGGAGACATTTGTTGGGAGAAGGGAAGGAGGGGAAGAAAAGATAAAGAATCACCAACCCATTGTTGACAACTGAGGAGCTCGGACACCAGCTCCTCACTGTGGCCTGTGAGTTGGGGTACAGTGTGAGCTTCCTGTGACTGCTGTGACAAATACCACAAACTGGGGGGGCTTAAGACAACAGAAGTGTATCCTCTCACTGTTCTGGAGGCCAGCAGTCTAAAATCCAGGTGTCAACAGAGCCACACTCCCTCCAGAGGCTCCGGCTCTAGGGGAGGGTCTGTTCCTTGCCCCTTCTGGCTTCTGGTGGCTGCCGGCATTCCTTGGCTTGTGGCTGCATCACAGTCTCTGCCTCCATGTTGGCTGGTGTCCTGTCCTTTTTATAATGACACCAGCTAATCCAGTCTGACCTCACCTTCACTTGATTACACCTGCAAAGACCCTTTTTCCAAATAAGGGGTTAAGACTCGAACATGTCTTTTGTGGGGACACACTTCAACCCACAACAAACAGGAACCATTCCCATTAGTGGGTCCAAATGTGAGTACAGCGCCTTGCACAGTTAGTGTGGAATAGGATTTGCCTTCCTTCTTAACTTTACACAAGTTAAGCACTTAACACAGTACCTGGCACAGTCAGCATGCAACACAGTTTAGCTGCTACTAAATGCATATAGGTTCCTTGCTGGAACTAACTTTCTTTTTCTTTACTTCCTTCCTGCCTCCCCACCGCCACCCCAAGATCTGACTTTTTTTCCTTCTCTGCGGTATTGGGGTGGGAAATCCAGTCTGACTAGCTCTATTTTAGGCCCTCTCTCCTTCCCTGAGGGCCTGGGCGGCACAGTGTGCTTTGTGGCATGAATAAGTGGGCAAAGCTGCCCCTTCCTCCTGGGAAACTACTTTCTCATCCTCAACCTCTTATTTGCCGAGTGCACCCGAACGTGGAGCTGCCCCAAGGCTTTCAGCTCAGGATTTTCAGGGAGGGCGGAGGCAGGTCTGTTTACTCTGGGGCAACTGATTCCCCTCACCTTGGGAGTGGGGGAAATTGATGGAGCCAGGCAGCAGGGAGGGCCTGGGAAAAGCCTTTGCTCAAAGAAAACATAAAGGCCATGGTTGTGATGCCAATTGAAAAAGGATGAAGTGGTGATCAGGAAAGAAGAAGGGACAGGAAAAACTATACCCCGAGGGCAGTGTGGGGGCCGAGGCGGGGAGGGAGGTTGGATGCTGGCACAGGCCGATCCCTTAGCTTCTCGGGTGTGGCTGCCCCGTGGAGCACATCACCGGGGCTCCATCCCATCGCAGAGAGCAGAGGGCGGGGTCCGGGGACAAAAGGATGGAAAAGTCCCGCAGCCCCTTGCATGCTGCACATGTACTCCCAGCCCCCCACCTTTTCAGTTGATGTAAAAGAATAGAAACCGGCGATTTCAAGGACTACATGAGGTCACTCCTAGCTCCTTCAGGAACATGGGGGGAGGGTGTTGCTGGGGAGCCTGCCCCCCCCCAACCCACACAACCCCAACCTGCCCCTGAGTCTGCCTCCCAGGGAAGAATTTGGAAGCTTCTCAACATACACAGGTCGTGTGAGCTGGTGGGATTGCAATCTGCAGAGCGCATCTTCTGTCTGGAAGCAGGAGAGCAGAGAAGGTGGCCAGAAATTTCCTCCCAAAGATTCAGGAGCATTTTCTCCTCCAACTTCCGGAGTTACCTGTGCTGTTGGCGGGTGTGGGTTGGGGGGCAGGATTGGCAGAAATCAGCACAGCAGGGAGTGGCCCACCCAGCACAGGGGTGCCTGAGCATGCAAGAAGGCGAGCGTGCAAGGAGGACTGGGCAAGATGGGCAGTGCAAGGAGAGGCAGCTCTCAGGCCACTCCCAGCTGCCTGTGCCTCTGATGTCCAAGCTCAGACAGCAATTCTCTAGATCTGGACGGACGTTATCAGACCTTTGAGGGTGTGTGGAGCTTAGGGAGTTTGCAAAAGCACACACTATTATTTTGTTTGAGGGAAAACAGAAAACCCAACCGTATTTAATACAACTAGGGCCCAAGAGTGAAGCTGGTCAAAATCTGGACAGTGAACCCATTTCTCTTCCATCTTCCGGGGAGGACACAGGATCCCCTGAGATCCCTGGGGAAGGGCTGGGAGTCCTGAGACTTTTATGTCTGTGGGCGTGAGGTCATAAGCTTGAAGAACATCAGGAGATGGCCCTCTCTTCATTCCTGTCACCGTCCCGTGTCCCCAACAGGCAACCTGTTTCCAACCTTCCTGGTCCCCAGAACACCTGGCACGTCGATGGACACTCACCTTCCCGAGGCACTCTCCCTTTTAGAAGTCAACCTCCACAGGGCACCGAGAAAGCTTTCAAGAGCACAACCAACATGGTTAAGACATACTTGAAACCCTGCAAGGGTGTCCAGTGCCCTTGAAGAGGCTGCAGCCTTCTCGGTGCCCATAGCCTCCGGCCCTGGCCTCCACCCTGTCCCTGGCCTCAGGTCCCAGCTAACTCGTCCGAGCTTTCGGAGGGTGCCCTCCACCCTGGCTCAGACTTTCTCAAACCTTTTTGCATGATCACCTCCCCAAAGGAGACTCTCATTGCTCCCCCATAAAATCTTAATGCTAATTGTAATTTTTTTTTTTTTTGCTAATTGTAATTTAATTATTAATTATAAGTTAAAATTATTTTTAATTTAAAAATGTTGATACTATATAGCTGTCTATGTACCAGGTATATGTTAGTGCTTTATACATAAAAAAGTATGCTTTCCATGTCCCCCAGGAACCAGTATTTGCCAAGCCCCGTTGGGTACTTCATGTCCTAGAGCTGGGGGAGACCACCCTCCTCCCCCAATTTCCCTGTCACGCTACTGTTGTGGGTTTATTTACTTTGGGTGGCTGTCCCCACACCGGGATGTAAACTCCAGGACAAGGGGCCCTGGCTGGTTCACCACTGTGTCCCCTGCGTGACAGGCTTAGCTGGCACTTCATAAATATGGTTGACCGATTAGGTGAATGAATTCTTACCGAGACACTTTAACGCCCTAGAAGCTTCTGAGCCCACTAGTTAGGGCCGTTTGGCTACCCCATCGGGGTGAAGCACAGGATGAGAGGCTGGGAACTCAGGCTCCAGCAGCCTCAGAGGAATGCAGAGGGCCCCAGGGAGTGGCACCCAGGACCCTCCCTGTCCTGGGGTTGCATGTAATGGTGGGCAGGTGTGTGAGACCTGTGGACACAGGACCTGTGGCTCCAGAGCCATTTCTGCTTTCAGAATACTGATGCTTTTTTTCTTTTTCTTTTTTTTTTTATTAAAGAAGAGAATAAAGCATTTGTAAATATATTTCTCTCATGTATACTTCAAAGGTGACGCTGGTTGGCTACTACAGAGCTGAGGTTTGTGAACAGGACGGAGATCCTTCCCTCCACCCCATCCACCCCGTCTCCTCCACCCTAGATGACAGTGACACATGAAGGGCCAGGAGCTGCCCAGCCCCAGAGGACAAAAGATTCCAAGTTGTGGGAACGGAAGGACCCAGCCGCCAGCTGTTGTCACAGTGCCTCCAGGGAGGTCGGGGCTTGCTTGTTAAGAAACCCCTTTACCCACTAGAAACGAATAAGGCAAGAAGGTTCCCACTGGGCTCCCGCAGAGGCCACCGCCACCGCCTTCCACTGGGCTGTATGGCTCCTTATATTTCTAGAGTCATGGGAGGGGCAGCAGAAGAAACTGGAACCCCTGAAGAACTGCTCAGGGCAAGTGGGGGCTCCCAGCATCTCTTAGCCAAAGCTTGATTTTCTGGAGCCTTAAACCAAAAGATTAACCCCCTGACCCAGCTGGGTCCTCAAAAGCCCCCCAAAAAGTGGGAGGTTAAAAGGAGGCATTTTATGGGAGAGAAAACACATGTCCTCCCCCTCCCATCCCAATTCAATACTGTTCAGTGTGGGGTGAGAATCTCAGGTGGTCCCCAGTGAGGGGAGGGGGACAGCGATGGAAGCTGGGACCTCTGGCTGGTGGCCGTTGCCCAGGGCATTCTGGGGTTGGCAGATGTGAACTCTGCTGGGGTTGGCCTGCAGGGAGCATGAGAGGGGATGAGACATCGTGGTCCCTGAGATGGGGGCAGGTGCAGGGAAGCGGGGCAGAGAGTGAGCTTGGTGAGTCAGAGGTGGTGTATGGAGTGGGGCTCCCCACTGCCCCTGGCCCCTAGACAGCTTAATGTCCAGAAGGCATTTCTGGGCTGGAAACCAAGGAGGCTGGCCTCAAGGGAAACAGGGTGCGATGCTCTTGTATGGCTGCAGATGGGCTCCCTCTACCCCTCCTCTGATTGGCTACATATCTGCAGTGGGCCGGGGACCCCAGAAGCCCGACCTCACCAGGGCTGGAACGGAGGCCTCCTGCTCTGTGTGGTGGGGGCCGTCTCTGACCTGGTCAGGATCCTGGGTTGGGGGGACAGCTGGTGCTAAGAAAATGACAGCACATCATGGCTGGGGAGATGCAGTGAGTGGTCCAGGAAACCCCTGGAGCCCGCAACAGCTGGCTCTAGGGTCCCTCTTCAAGTGTTTCCAGTTGTGGCAGGGGGTCAGGGGACCTTGCATTGCAAATCTCTCAAAAGAAAAAAAAACACAGAACCTTGAAAAAAGGCCAATAGTCCAGTAGCCTGGCCACAGATCTGAGGGTGGGGCACAGGGTCAGGAAGCAAGGGAGTTGGAGAAGCTGGAAACCTCCCCCCTCACCCCCCAGGAGAGTGGGGAGGACGTTTGGCTTTTAAACTCTGAGCTGCGCCTTTGGGCAGATGCAGGATGGTCGGGGGCTCCTGGGAAACAGGACAGGTAGGGGCCGCCCCCCCATTAGCAAGAAACATGCAACAATATCCGCACCCCTGGGGAAAGAGAGGGGCCTCCTCCTCCATACCACTTGGTGGGGGGGGGGGCACCTGATTTGATGCATTGCTGCTAAAGGGCTCTCGCTCGCTCACCAGAGGCTGCAGGAAGCAGGTGCCAGGGATTTGGTGGCCAGGCCCCAGGGGGAGGCTGCAGGCTGAAGAAGAGTCACTTGCTGCTGGGTGTCTTGACTTTGGTGGCATTGATGTCGGCCTTGGTCTTCTGGATCCTGGAGAAGATCTCCTTGAAGAGTGCCTTGTACTCGGGCTGGCTCTGCTCCAGCCGCTTGTCCACGGCCTCCACGTGCTGGCTGAGACTCTTCTCGCCGGCCCTGGCCTCGCTGGAGCCCTCCTCGCCGCCCCGCAGGTCCCTCCACGAGCTGTCCCTGGAGATGGGCCGCGAGGTCTGCACGCCGGCGTGGCGCACCCCGGCCCCGTGCTGCCGGCACTTGCTCAGCAGCTCCTCGTACTTCTCGAGCAGAGCGTGGTACTGCTCGTCCACCTCCCGCAGGATGGACATGCCGCGCTTGCGCACGCTGTTGGCGTGCAGCGTGAGGTTGCCCGCGTGCCGGCTGGCCGGGTCTTTGGCCACGATGGCGTTGAGCGCCGTGTCGCTGCAGCTCTTGCGTACTGCGTGGCCCGGGGAGGTGGCCGGCGAGGAGGCACCGTCCTGGGCGTCCAAGTCGCCCCCGCTGCCCGGCTGGGGGTCGTCGGCCTCGGGGGCATGGGTTAGGGGCTCGAGCAGGGCCTCGGCCAGGTGGTCCTCGCGGCCCAGCAGGTAGGTCTTGGCCTGCTTCATCTGCTGCAGCTCCAGCAGCTCGGCCTCCAGCTCCTGCACGCGCAGGCGGCAGCCCTCCATCTCGCCCAGCCGCTGCTCCAGCTCCGAGAACTCCTGCAGTACCGCCGTGTACTCGCGCTCCGCCCGCTCCTTGCGCTGCCGCTCCCGGCCCACCTGGGAGCGCAGCGCACCCACTAAGGTCTGCAGCCGCTCGTTCTCCTGCTCCAGGGGCCGCGGGCCCAGCTCCAGGGAGGAGCTGTGCAGGCGGAAGGCATCCTCGCACCTGGGGGAGCGGGGGCAGGTGGGTACAGGGCGGCAGCCATGGCCAAGAGCCCCAAGCCCAGCCTGGGACACTTATATCCCCCTGTACACCCACTCTCCCGCCATCCTACCCCTTCCCCCTGCTCTCTGCCCCAGGGGAGCTGACTTCTATGCTCTGCTTCAACCAGGCACCCTTGCTCCCTGCTGAGCTCAGACAATGGAGGCGCCTTGGGAGGTGGGAGCAGGGAGAGGTCGTGGGTGTGGGTCCCCCAGGCTCTTTCCCTGGGTAGCGCCGGGTCAGGCAGCCCTCTCCATATCTCCCGGGTTCTGGTAATCTCGCTGTTGCTAACGCGGGCGTACCCCTGGTTCCCTACTGCCCACCCATACCTCTTTATTGACCTCTTAATTAGTCTGCTTGGGGTGCTCTTTCTTGCCAGGACCCTTATTGCAACACTCACTAAATCCACAATATGAGTGTTTACAGTAAATCATCTGTGGTCTTAGACTTCATGGGAACCTCCTGTGTTAGAATCCTGACCATGCATCTTGCTAAGCAGGTGACCTTGGAAAAGACACCTGACCTCTGAGCCTCTATTTTCTCATCTGAGTACTGGGGTAATACAACATACCTTGCAGCACAGCCCTGAGAATTAAACCGCTTACACGGTGGCAGCACATCGGCCGTGCTCAGCCAACGCCAGCTGCAGCTGGATCAGAGTCTCTCCAGTGGCCTGGATGATGCACCCAGGCTCGTTCCCCCCTGCTGCCTGGGGGCCCACCTACTGCAGCCCAGGGGTCTTCGAGACACCATAGTCCCAGCGGCTCCACCCACAAATGGCCCATGATTCCCGCAGCCCCGCGGCCCCTCGCCTACCGGGGGCTGGTGCACAGCTCCTTGAGGCAGGGAAAGGTGTGGATGGTGCGCCTGCGCTCCCGCTTCTCCCTGTGCACCCGCAGCTGCTCCAGGCCCCGCAGCTGCTCCACCTGGGCCTGCAGCTGCTCCACCTGGGCCTGCAGGCGCTCAATGGTCTCCGTCAGCCTGGGGAGAGGGGGGGTCACTCATAGGTGAGGCTTTCAGGGGATGGGGCTGGCCCTCTGCACCGTGTGTCCCCAGTCTCCTCCCTCTAGTGTCCTCAGCCCTGGGGACAGGCACCTTCAGCTGTGCTGCCACCTCTCTCCACATGCCACCACAGGCCTCTGTGCATGCTCCCATCTCAGCACCCTGCAGTGCAAGCAGGTATTTGCCCACCTGCCTTCTCTCCCACACTGGGGTTCCCAGAGGACAGGACAGTGTCTGGTTCGGCACTGTATCCCCTGTGCCTCAAACACAGCCTGGGACGTGGTCGGTGCTTAAAGAAGGGGGGTGGCCTGAATGTAACACCTGCAACCTCAAGGGCAAACTCCCAACCCTCCTGGGCTCCTAGCCTGGGCTTCTGGGAGAAGAAGCGTGAGTCAGTCCACCAGTCCACACACGCACAGACGTGCCCAGCCCTGGGCCTCCTCCCTGCCCACCCGCCCAGCCCTCGGCCCGGCCCTCACCCGTGGATCTTCTGCTGGGCAGCCTTGCTCTCCAGCACCAGCTTCTGGTTGGTCAGCTCCAGGTCTCGGGCCGTCAGGTCCAGCTGCTCGTACACTTTGGCGTGCTGCTCGTTCACATGCCGCAGCGTGTCCAGCTGCTTGGTCAGGTACTAGGGAGACAGGGGTGGGGTGGGGGTAGAGTAGCCTTTTAGAACAGGATGGGGGCAAATGTCTCCGCCTGAACCACCCGCCTCCCACTTCTAGGGACAGGTTTGCTTTGGAGTACTCGTCTACGGCTGAGTGGGGGGTAAAGGCAATGGTACAATAGGGCTGCCTGGCATAGTTGTGCAGGTTGTGAACTGCACAAGGCTGTTGGGCCGAGGCTGTGTCTGCTCAGAGGGCGCCTTTTCCTAAGTCACACAAAGACCTGCACAGGCCAAGGGGGCCGTGGTGGGGAAAGAGGGGCACGTGAAGGGTCCGGGGAGGCAGCCTGACCTCGATCTCCTGCACTTGCTCCTCGTTGGTGGAATACATCTGCTGCAGAGACTCCTCCAGCTCCTTGTTCCTCTCCAGCAGCGTCTTCCCCAGCTCTGCAGCCAGGTGCAAGTCTGGGGGGAGGGGGCAGGTGGCAGGAGAAACAGGAGCAGCATGAGAACAAAAGTCAGTGTTCCGACTGAGCTGGACCCCGGGGACCCCAACACAGCCAGGACACAGGTGCTGCTGTCAGGGGCCCCCCAGGCCCGGGGGCAGATAAGCCAGACCTAGGGCCTGAGCTGGCTGTCGGCCTCTGCCTGGAATGCTCTTTCCCCGGACGCTCCCATGGCTCGCTCCCTCTCCTTCTCCAAGTCTGGGCTTACAGGCCACCTCAGGGAGGCCTTCCCCAACCAGGTGATTTAAAATTGCACCTTCCCCCTCCCTGCACTCCCAGCACTGATTTGTTGTTCTTAGCACTCATCACTGTCTAACTTACAAAACAAGTTACTCGTTTATTTGGTTTGTCAACTAATTGCCAGCTTATGGGGCAAGGATCTTTTGTTTGTGTTCTTCGCTGATATCCCAAAGGCCAGCACATCACCTGGCACAGTGTAGACACTAATAAATCCTTTTTTGAAAGACTGGACAGATGGAATGTGATAAGAGCATCTGCAGACATTCGGGCAGTGTTCTGGGAGAACACAGAAGGGAGAGCTTAACTCTTCCTCCTGCGAGTGGTGGGCAGCCTTTGAATTGGGCTTAGAAGGGTGAGTAGGAGTTCTCTGAGAAGCTGGGCAGAGAGAAGGGCTTGTTGAAACTTCAAAGTGGATGAGGCTTCAGGGCTCTTTGAACCAGCTTCCCCATTTGATGGGGGTAGGGCAGAGAGGGGGAGGTAAGAGTGCTCAAGGCCACCAGCTGTTTATGACTGCACTGGGAGTAGAATTTCCATCTCCCCACCTGTTTTGGTGCCATTTGGTCTAGTGCTAAAGTCCCTTCCCAAACCTTTAGCTTTCCTGGCCTAGCTTCTGCAGGGCTTTCTGTATCCCCCAAACCACCCTCTTCCCGCAGCAGCCCTGGTTACTGTACCCAGTAGGATTGGGCCCTTCTGCCCACCCCCCACCAGAGGGCTGGGAGGGGACCTGCCCTGTATGGTGGGCAGGGGGAAGGGTTTAGAGGGAAGGAGCAGATGGTGGAATCCCTAAAATTTCTCTCTAGTGGTTCTGGAGTTGTGTGAGGGTACATTTCGGGTGGCTGCTTCTCCCCCCCTCCAAACACATATATTTAGTGTAGTTATTACTTCCTTTATTTCTAAAAAGATTTAGACAGGGTGAGGAAAGTGTTCTAAAATTGATTGTGAATACACTAAAAACCACCAAATTGTATACTTTAATGGGTGAATTGTCGAGCAAGTGAATTATATTCCAATAAAGTTGTTTTTATTAAAAAAAAAAAAAGGTTTAGGCGGATTAATCCAGAGATAGAGTCGGACTGTAGGAAGAAAGATCCTCAGTGAGGTCCTTGAAGCAAGGTCTTTTTTTAAAAATAAATTTAATGTTTTGGTTAAAATAGGTTCACTTTATGTAAAAAAATCAAACAGTACAGAAGGGTGTAAAAAGGTGATTAACAATTACTTGAAAATAT
The DNA here is from genome assembly GCF_015220235.1 of Choloepus didactylus. Classification (NCBI taxonomy): domain Eukaryota; kingdom Metazoa; phylum Chordata; class Mammalia; order Pilosa; family Megalonychidae; genus Choloepus; species Choloepus didactylus. The sequence goes on along the minus strand of NC_051324.1, from coordinate 69,467,637 downwards.
ACCCCATATAATAATCTTAGATCTACCACTGGGAATTCTGTAAACAGATGAACTTGGCCTGAAATGGTTGTGAAAGGATAATGCCATTTATAAGTTACACTGTGTGTGTGTGTGTGCGAGCACGTGTGTGTGTGCCGGGGGGCAAGGGGTATGGAGGAGGAAGAAAGAAAAGAAGCCACACCCCCTAGAGAAAGGTGCTGCTAACATCTGTGATTACACTTCCAAACAACACTCTGTGCTTAAAACAGTCATAGATGCACGTCTGTGTGAACAGAATTCTGCTTTTCTGTTTTCATTCATCAATATGGCTCGGATAGCTTTCTATTGTATACAGGTCCCTAAATAGCTGTTCCTAAATAGTTCTTATTGTTGGATTGGTAGGGTGTTTACCATTTTTCTCTTAATGAAACTGCCATTAACTTGGTTGTACAGAAATCTTTGTGCAAATCACTGCCTATTTCCTTACGACACACTCTCCTAGAAACAGAATTACTGGGACAATGGGGAGGCCTATTTGATTCATTTTGTCAAAATGCCATCCGAGAAGGCTCTGGTCTTTTTCATAGCATGAGGCCATTTCTGACAGGGGCCTCCATCCGGGCGGATGGTGTCAATCCAGATTGAGATGCGTTGAGGCTCAGGCAACGTGGTCCAGAGATTCTGCTCTTTGATGCTTTCTCCCTTCCAGGCACAGCGGTCTTAGGGTCCTGGAGGAGAGCTGGTCTCTGTACTCCCTTCAGCCGGTTGCATGAATAGGGCTGTTTGGGCTGAGCCTTTGCCAGGCCTCAAGCGGGCCTGGGGTGAAGGTTGATGCCCTAGATGAGCCCCGCAGAGCAGAGCTGAGGGCAGAGCCTTCGGTTTTCTTCCAGCTGAGCTAGAGCTCGGACTAATATTGCCTCGTGAAAGCCAGAGGGGCCTGGCCAGCCAGGGGACCTGGACAAAGGGCCAGGGGACGCCCTCAGGAACAAACCTGCCCTCTGCTCCCTGCGCAGAGGCGTGTTTTGAAACAGCCGAAATGGAGCCTGCAGGGCTGAGACCCAAGCCGGGTGTGGGCCCTGAGCCCAGACATTACCCTGAGAAGGAGGTTCCTGGCTGAGAAAGAGGGCAAAGCTGCTATCCCAGAACACGGCTGCCGTAACTTGGCCTGGAGAAACTTAAGCAGCTTTCCCAAACACCTCCTCCAGCCACTAAAAAACGTAACCAGCTGGTAAAAGATGCCAAGGAACCAGTTACCTAACCTAAACCTAGTAAGAGAATGTGGACACTTGCTACGTGAATTTATTAACTGTAAATTGGGCAAAAGCCTAGTCATGTCTGCAAAGTGAGAACTTTGATTTTAAAATCACCAAGCTCCAGCTCTGTGTTATGTTGTGTGGTTGGTGGTCACTCAGGAACCCGGCAAGACCACCCCAAGTCTGTGACGACAGAGCCATGCCATCTTCCTGTTCTCTGAATTGGGATGGCAAGCATTCGGCTCACCCCCAGAGAGGATCAAATAATACACGAAAAAAGAACAGACGGCCACACTCATCAAGGTTTCCCCCACTGGAAACTGTTAGGTGGTCTGCCCCAGAGGCCGTTGCCACTGATGTGGTCTTCTGTGGTGGCAACAGGGGACAGACTCCACATGGGTGTCTTGCATGAGCCCTTCAGCTCAACCCAGAGTCCCAGGCCACAGGGTCAGTGGCGGCGTGAGGAAAGGCCAAGGAAAGCTGCACCGCTGTGCTTTTTCCTGCAGGTGAGTACCTGGAATCCCGGCTGGGGCAGCTGCAGTCATGCTCTAAAGCAAACGCAGGGAATGTGACCTGGGCCTGCAGGTGCTACAGGGATGGGGAGGAAGACAAGCACAACAGAGCCCTTTGGGGCAGGAGAGAATCTTGGAGCTGGTTTCAGAGAAACTGGATCTCAGTGCAAGCTGAGCTGGTCAAAGCTGCCAGGAGAGGTTGCAAGAGAAGTCCAGAAGCTGCAGAGCAGATGACTGCAGGGGAGAGGACACCAGCTCGCTGGGGCTGGGGATGGCTCCAGGCTCCCTGGAGGGTGCAGGGACAGTTTTCTCCTGGCCCTGAGTGGGAGGGAGACCTGGCAGGGGGGGAGAATGGAGGAGCTGGCTAAACAGGAAGTAAAAGCCAGAGTAATGGAAAACCAGCCCGTCATGGTAATGCTGGGGAAGGGGCTGAGTTTGGGTTGGCAGCCCCCCCTGCCTGGACCTGGGGGATTCCTGGGGTCCCCTTTCAGCTGTTCTGCCCTCTGAATGTCTGCTGCAGCATCGCCCCACGAGCAAAGCCCCAGAGGCCTGTGAGGGAATGGCTGGGAAGCCAAGGGGACATCTTTGAAGAGAGACCCCAAAATCCCACTGCCCCTCCTTGGGGTCAGGATGGGGCACCACAGACTCCAGAGCAGGAAGGTGGGGAAGGCACAGGGAAGAGATAGGAGGTAGAGCCAGAGGCTCAGGGGGGAGGCTGAGGCAGAGGTGAGCTACCCCAGCAGGGCCACTAGAGATCCTGCCCCCAACCCCCAGGGAACGAAGGTCAGGCCCTCTGGGACCACAGACTCAGGATCACATCACCTTTGGGGAAAGCAGGGAGGGCTCAAGGTCAGGCAGGGGAGAGGATGGGACCCAGGATGTCAAGTCTGTGACTCAGCAGCCATCTCTCAGCCTGGAAAGAGGCACCCACAGGGCCCTCCACCCCCAGTCCCTGGCGGGGGAGGGAGCCGGTAGAGAGAGTTCCCTGCTTAATAATTCAAGGCTTTTTCTATTTTTACAGGTGTTGGTGGCAGTGGGCAGAGGGGACAGTGAGAACCTAGGACCACGCTTGTCCCAGCCAGCCACCTGCCCTGGGACAGAACGGCCTCAAAGTCAAATGGGATCCCTGTGGCCCAGCTTGGGGACAGTGAAGTCAGGGCCTGCCCTTGGGGCAGCAGAGAATTTGGGGACTGCGTATAAGGAAGGGAACACAACTGGCATCGTACCCCCAATGTGCTTGACCTTTGGCCCCTCGCCCCATCATTCAGCCATCCATGTCGGGTCCCAGGGGCCCGTGGGGGCTACACCTCGGTGGCTGTGCCTGGGACTTCCTGTGACCCCCACCCCAGGCCCTCTGGAGGACCCCTACTTTCCAGATCTGCGTATATATTATCTTCATGTTGCCACAGTCCTTGGTACAAGAGTCGCTTCCACTTAGAATGCCCTTCCTTCCTCCTCTTCCTGGGGAACCCCTAGTCACCCTTCAGCTCAAAGGGGAATTCACATAAAACCCTCCCCATCTTGGCTCGTACTGTCTGCTGGGCCCAGGGCTGCTGCGGGAGCCCCCACGATCGGTCACAGCTGTTGGTTTGTTCCCATTTCTGTTTCCCCTGCTGGAATGTGGAGTCCACCAGGGCAGGGACTATGTCCCCAGGCTCTGCCCCGCACCTGGCCCATGGCAGGCAGCCATGTGTTTGGTGGTTGAAAGCTCCAGTTTCTTCTGAGATGATCTCATTTCTTGTTTCCCTCCTGGTTCCTGGGCAATGCTGCTCCTGGGACGGCCAGGCCAGGCTGCTGCAGGCCAGCAGGGCCCGGGAGCCAAGGGTCTGTTGGGCCCACCCCCCACCCCCCGAGCACGGCCATCCAGCCAGGAGAGCCACGGTGCTCAGCACATCTCCAGCCCCTACTCCCTGGCTCCTCCCTCCCACATCTGGGCCAGGCCTGGAGCCAGAGGCCTCCTTAGCGGGACAGGAACTAAATGAGACAGCAGCAAGGAAAGCATCTGCTTCTCCCTAGGAGACCATCTTCCCCGGAGCTCAGCTTCCAATCTTTCTTTCCAGGCCGCCTCTTCCATGAAGCCCTCCCCACTGCATCCTATACCCATAATGCAGCACCACCCACAGTAAATTACAAGCCCACCTTCTCCACCAGCCCAGATGCACCTACAGGTGCCACGGCTGTGACTACTACTGGCTCCTAGGATAGTGCCTGGCACTTATGTGGGTCTTGATAGGTGTGTGTGAAATGAAAAGTTTGGGGGGTAGTGTCCAGATGGGGGAGGGGCCGTCACAGCCTGTGTTGGGCACCTCAGTGCCGGGCAGTGGTGTCCAGGGCACAGAGCATGACGGGGTCCAGCCTAGCACCCCTAATCCCACCCTGGTCTCCTGGAGGCTTAACCCACCGAATGAGCACAAGGGCAGAGCCTCATTTGCCAGCGAATCCGGCTGCGTGGGGAAGTGGGTCAGGGCCAGGAAACAAAGGATCCAGGATCTGGGTAGAGGCCTCCTGTCAGGGGCAAAGCCAGGCATTGGGGTCCCATGGAGACCCTGGGCTTGGCGTGGTGGCACAAACCGTGCATGACCTGTACCCACACCCTCCCAGCTTTCTAGGTGGCTGTGGGAAAGTCACTTCTCCCTGGACATCAGTTTCCTTGCCCCCTCCAGCCCTGACCATCCAAGAACAAGGCTCTCTGGGGGAAGAGAGTTTATGTGACTTCACCCCAGCAGGCCTTAGCTCTGACCCCTCTCAATCCTCCTTTCTGTCCCAACCGCCCCGCCCCCAGCTTGGAGTGATGTCACTTTAGCCACCTCATCGCCAGCTTCTAACCCCCTTCCAGTCACCCTCTCTTCTCCCAGGCTCTGATGTGGCACACTGCTGGCATCCCTAAGCCCCTGACCCTTTCCAAACATGGGTGAGATGGGGAGGGGCCCCAGGAGGAGAAGGGCCGGGCAACTCCACCCTGAAGGAGGCAGACAGGAGACTCCAATTCTGCTTCTCCTCCGGCATCCCCCCCACACCCCACCTTGGATGGAGGGAGAGGGAGTTAGGAAACTTTCCGAGAGTCTTACCCTGGCAGGGAAAGGTGCTGCTGGAATTGAGAAAGGATACCCCCCCACCCACACACATTCCACCCTCCTGGCAGAGGGTAAGGAAAAGCCAATTCCCAGCTTCCTAAGACCCCCAGCCGGTATCCAGCTCCCTGACAATACTGGGGAGCACCGGGGCAGTTACTGCCTCTGAGATGGGGGTGGTGGCGGTGATGGATGCCCCCGCCTCGCCCCTAGACACACACACACACTTCTGCAGGTCCCCGCCCGTCCGGTCCGGGTCTTCCGGGCGGAGCTCGCTCTGTCCACGTCCCCACTCTCCGGACGCGTCACCCCTTGGATCCCGCGCGTCCCGTCCAGCCCAGCCCTGCCCGGGGTGAGACGGCCCAACAATGGAGAAGCGGGCAGGGGCGGCGGGGCGCAGCCCGCTTGCCCTCCGCGCGGCGCTCACCCTGCTCCAGGTCCTGCTGGTCGTACCAGGGCTCCTCGTCCTCCGCCGCGAACTCCTCCATCCCGGCGGCTCTCCTCATGGCCCCGCGCGCGGCGGGCGGGAGGGGCGCTGCGGCGGCGCGGCTCAGGGCCCGGGCGCGGGGCCCGGGACAATGCGGCAGAGGCGGGCCGGGCCTCCCGCGTCGCCGTCTCGGGCTCGCAGCGTCCCCGCCCGCGCCGCGCCCCCTCGCCATCGGCCGCGGGCCGGGCGCCCACGCGGGGCCGGGGAGCGCAGCGGCGGTCGGGCCGGGCCGGGGTCCCGCGGAGCCGGGGGCCGCCGGGCGGCGGCGGCACAAAGGCTGGAGGGGGGAATCGGCGGGCGGGACGGCGGCAGACAGGGCCGGGCGCGCCGGCGGGGTCCGGGGCGTTAGGAGCTCGCGGGCGCCGCAGCGGGCTCCCCCTGCCCGGCTCCGGCCCCGCGCTGCCCCGCGCCCGCCCCGCGCCGTCTCGAGCCGCCGCTGCATCCTGACCAGGGCCGCCCGCCGCTCCACCAGCCGCCCGCTCCGCGGGGCGGGGCCTCCCGCCGGTGGCCAATCGGGAGGCGTATGTAAAGTTAGGGGCGGGGCCGAGGGCGGGATCTCCTGGTGCCCGGGTCCCGCCCATCGTTCTCTGCTCCACGCCGGACTCCAGTGCACGTCTCCAATTCATGCCTGGAATTATTTTATCTGTTGTCTCTTCGTCCCTCTGGATCTTATTTCTCTTGTTCACGGCTAGTTCCTCAGCGCCTAGAACAGCCTGGGCCCATTGAGACCTGAAGGAATGAATGTTGATTTCCTTTAAGAAACAATGTTCAGATGCCTGTGGCTGGAAACCGCGGGCCCGGAGGGGCGAAGTTTGAAGTGTGTTGTCTGCCTTCCGGATTTTTCCTTTCAGGTCCTGTGTCCGTCTCCCGGGGACCTATGTTCTATACCCAGTTATACCCGCATCCACCCAAGCATTCTTTGCTTAAAGGAATTTTCAGACTCCACATCCATGTCACTCACTTTTATTGAGACACTGTGGGCCGGTACCTCGTGGAGGCACTCTGGGTACATCCAGCTCTGTACATGTGTTGCAGTAGGATCCAACTAAGGACTTCTATCCAGAATATAGAAACAATACCTGCAAATTGGTAAGAAAGAGGCAGACAACCCAGGAGAAAAGTGGGTAAAAAACCTGACCTCTCATAAAAAGAATGCCCAAATGACCCAAAAGACATGCCTCAAGTTGCTCAACTCCTTTAGTCCTCAGGGAAATGCAAATTAAAACCACAACGAGGTCCCACCACCCACCCACCATAATGGCAAAAAGAAGAAGAAGAAAAAAGACAGAAAATAGCTAGTGTAGACAAGAATGTTGAGCAACTCACACACTCACACTCACCCACTGCTGGTGGGAATATACCTGGGGGCAACACCTTAGAAAACTGCTTGCCAGGATCCACGAAGGCTGAAGACAGTCGACTGTAGGATGGAGATAAGCTTGCAGGTAGTTGATTAGGGCTCAGGGCAAAGAAAAAGAAGCAGGATTGGGCAGGGAGCTGCTGGGGAGCTCTGAATCTGGGATGACCGATCATAGCTATCCCAAGTGGTAGTGGGGGGGGGGGGGACTTTGTATCCCCTGCCTGCCCACCTACTCCCATCAGTCAGTCATTGGATGGATGTAGGCTGCCCGTGGGAAAAAAGCATGACATTGGGTGAGGGAGTTCTTTCAGGACAGTTCTCAGAAAGTGCTGTCAGCTAAATACTGTAGCCAGCAGCTGGGGGAAGAGGTCCTTCAGTCCTGAAGGGAAGTCTGGGGCTGCATCACCCCATCACCATATATGCAAACCTTAGAACCCTGCTATCCCATTCCCATATGTATGCAACAGTGATATGTACACATGTTCACCAAAAATCATGCTCATGCAAGAATGCTCAATGCAGCACCATCCATAAAAGCCCAAACTGGAAACAACTCAAATGTCCATTGACAGAAGATGAATAAAATGTGGTCTAGTCAAGCAATGGGATATTATATTGCACAGTTAAAGTGTTGAATGAAAGAAGGTAAACACAAAGATTACATACTTGTATTAGTTTCCTACAGCTGCTGGAACAATACCCCAAATTTAGCAGCTTGAAACAATGCAAATTAATTACCTTACAGTTCTGTAAATGAGGAGTCCAAGATGAGTTTCATCAGCTAAAATCAAGATGTCAGCAGGACTGAGGCTCCATGGGAGAGTGTGTTTCCTTGCCTTTTCCAGATTCTAGAGGCCGCTTATATTCCATGGCTTACGGCCCTTTCCTCCATCTTCAAAGTCAGCACATGGCAGGTAGACTTTTTTCTCACATCACTCTGACTTCCTCTTCCACCTTTAAGGACCGTTGTGATTACATGGGACCCACTAGGCTAATCCAGGGTAAGCTCCCCATCTCGAGGTCCTTAACTTAATCACATCTGCAAAGTCCCTTTGCCACTCAAAGTAACATATTCAGAGATTTTGGAGACTAGAAGGTGGACATCTTTGGGGGATCGTTATTCTGTTTATCACAATACTGTATTGATTCCATTAAGTTTTAAACTGGCAGAACTAATCTAATCATAATGGTGCTTGGTTGTTTTATTTCTTGATCTGGGTTGTGGCTACACAGGCATGTTAGCTTTGCATGAATTCATTGACCCGTGCACTTATGATATGTGCATTTTCTGAATATGAATTATACTTCAATAACACCCTATGTCTGAGACACAGGCAGTCTCTGCCCTGTGTATCTTTCATTCTAATGGGGAGAGAGACAATAAATAAATGATTACAACCTGCAATATGTGCTACAGAAGGAAGTTAACAGGGCACTGAGGTAGTGTGTGGATGCTTTAGATTCTGCGTCCAGGAGATCCCTCCCTCAGAAGGTGACATTTCAGCTGATACCCAAAGGATGAGACGGTGCCAGCCACGCCAAGCTCTGGGGGGAGAGTGTTTCAGGCAGAGGAGACAGCAAATCAAAGGCCCCGAGGCAGGAAAGCGTGTGACGTATATTGGGATCAGAAGAAAAGTCAGTGTGCCTGGAGTGCAGTGAGCAGGGGAAGGATGAGATTGGAGCTGGGGCTGTGGTAAAGGAGTTTGGATTATTTTCCTAAGTGGACAAAGAAGCAATTACAGACTTTTAATCTTTGTATTAATTAATTCATTTTTAATGGTAGTAAAATACACACAACATATAAATCATTTTAACTGTTTTAAGTGGGCAATTTCTTGACATTAAGTACATTGACAATACTGTGTAACTCTCACCACTATTTCCAGATTATTCTTATCAACCCAAACCAATAACTCCCCATTCCCCCCCTCCCCCCACCCCTGGTAACAACTATTCTGCTTTCTGTCTCTATGAATTTGCTTATTCTAAGTATTTCATATATGAGAAATCATACAATCTTTGTCTTTTTGTGTCTGGCTTATTTCTTTCAACATGATATTTTCAGGGTTCACCCATGTTGTAGCATTTACCAGCACTTCACTTCTTTTTATGGCTGAATAATATTCAATTGTATAGTTATACCATGTTTTGTGTATCCTCTCATCTATTGGTGGACACTTGAGTTGCTTCCACCTTTTGGCTATTGTGAATAATGCTGCAGTGTATATTGGTGTACAAATATCAGAAGGTTCCTATTTCTCTGCATCCTTGCCAACATTTGTTATTTTCAGTTTTTTAAATAATAGCCATCCTAGTGGGTGTGAAGTGGTAACTCATTGTAATTTTAATTTGCATTTCTCTAATGATTAATGATGCTGAGCATCTCTTCATTTGAATATCATCTTTGGGGAAATGTCTATTCAAATCCTCGGCCCATTTGTTAACCAGGTTGTTTGTCTTTTTGTTGTTAAGCTGTAGGAATTCTTTATATATTGTAGGGTTAAAACTGTAATTGCATAATGTTGTCCATCCCAACAAAGCACATTGGGTTGAATTGTATCCCTGAAAAAGATATGTTCAAGTCCTAGCTTGCAATACCTGTGAATGTGATCTTATTTGGAAAAAGGGTCTTTGTGATTGTAATCAAGATAAGGTCATATTGGATTAGAGTGGGCTCTGAATCCAATGGGAAGTGTTCTTATAAGAAGCAGAGACAACACAGAGAGAGACACACACCCAGGCAAGAAGGCCATGTGATGACGGAAGCAGAGATTGGAGTGATACAGCTACAAGCCAAGGAACACCAAGGGTTGGTAGCAACCACCAAAAGCTAGGAGACGAGCTTGAAACAGATTCTCCCTCAGAGCCTTCAGAAGGAACCAACCCCGCCAATGCCGTGATTTCAGACTTCTAGCCCCCAGAACCGTAAGAGAATAAATTTCTGTTGTTTTAAGCCACCTAGTTTGTGGTAATTTGCTATGTCAGGCCTAGGAAACTAACACACCAGGTTAATATGGACTAATTCTGAAAAGGATGGAAAAGAATGTATTTACTGGATCAACAGCACATATCACATACCTGAGACCGTGTTAGTCTGCTCCAATTGGAGCTACTATTTCTTGGTAACACTTTCAGTAGTCCACTGTCACCCTGTAGCATCCATCTGATTTTTGTAAAGCCATATAAATGGTAAAATAACCAGGTATATATATGATGAGGGTTACCCCTCTGTATCCATTAGGTTTTTGAGGGTGCCGTTTACCTCTGCCATTCCTCCTGGGGTGCAATATTGTTGTTAATTTTCTCTTTTGGCCAGGAGGGTTTCAGAAGAGGGTCAGAGGCTTCTATTTAGCCTTCTCCAATGTGATAGCCATGCCACAGGTCCAGGGACTGATGTGAGGGTTTTTCCAACTCCAATTAGGCCCCTTCTAATTATACATTTGGGGACTGGGGTATGACCATGTACCCACTGATGCACTGTGAGCCGGACATGACCCAGGACTGCATTTATTACCTAGCTTCCACATGCCCCCCCTGCCCCATCTAATAGGAGATCTCTGATGACACTTTGGGCCCAAGGATATCAATGTCAACTTTGTTGAACAGACTTTGCAGTGACTGGGTATTCCCCTTTGCCTCCCCAAGGAAATGTCATAGGTCCCTTTGGGGAAGGACTGAGGGAATCATTATTGTATACACTTGCTGGGGTGTTGCAGGGTCCTTCCTCCTGGTGACTCAGTTTGTTTCTTTTCCCATCAGGGTATGAACACTGGCTTAGGTCCAGAAACTGGCCAAGGAATCATGACCATTTATTAGAGTACCTTATTTTGTCTCGTATAGATTAACATCTTAAGGACTGCCCATCTGTCTTGTCCTACAGAAGCCAGGCTTTATTAACCATCTCTGTAGTGCTCTGTATGTGTCAGGCCCCCTCTGCTACCATTCTGACCTTGTCACCTGTTATAATTATTGCACTGATTTGTTTCTGATGGTTAAGGGTCATGGCCGCTCCTCTTTTGGCATCTTACCATTCCCATTGCTATCAGGGAGCCCAGTTCTGTAACTGCATTTTCTGCTGCAAGCCCCAGCCTACAAAGGACAGCTACTATTCTGCTTCTGAATGATGTGAGTGCATTTCTCATCAGAGCCTTCTTTATTGCTTTGATAAACAGAGTAACCTCTCGGCCTCCTGTGGAACACTCATCTGATGTTTTTGGCCTTATGTAGTAGTTTATCCAGCTTAGCATGCCCACTTCTCTAAGTCTTTTAATCCTTCCTCTGCCCTTTGCCACAATAGTTCTAGCACATCTACTTCACTCAGTGTGGGTCATTGCTTTTTGCAATGTCTAGAAGCCATCTTAGCAACATGTTAGCACCATTTCTCAGGGTCCTTACTAGGGTATTAAATTGGGAGCATTTCCACATAGATAACTTCTTCCTTTGTCCACTTTTATGTTTCTACTTCCTTGATCTTCAGGATCTAATGCCATATGTATCTTCCAGCTCTTGAGAGCTAGGTCCTGTAGCTGCTTTGAGGGTATAGTCCTTTTGCTCCATAACTGGGCTTCCCCAGTCAGGTTACCTAGTAAGTGAACCCTGGCTATTGATTTGGTGGTTAGGAGGGGAAAATGAAGGTAGATTTGGGGTGGGGAAGGGGGCGGCTCACGTTGCCTTGCAAGGTATAAACTTCTGCATCATCTTTAGGCAAGGATGGTCTTTAACAAGGAGTGGGCTGCTTCTAATAAACTCAAAGGGATCAGAGAAATCTGGGGTTTCAAGATCATTGAATACAGGATCCAGATGACCCTATTCCTTATCTGAGTCCCCCTCTTTTCCAATCCAATCAGGGACCTGACATTAGCATAACATACCTGTCAAGACTGATAATTCAACCTCCTCTGAAGCTCTGCTACTCTGTTAATTCCTCGGCCTAATCCTGGAAGCTTTCTATGCTCTCCCATTGCAGATGAGTCTCTATATGCTGCCAAGGGAGACCCTTGACCTTTCACACTTAACCCTAATTGGTGATTATTCATCCTGTCTTTGACTGTCTTCAAAGTACTGATTACCAAGTAACAGCCATTCAATTCCATTATCCTTGGGCTATTTCTGTGGTGTTTCTCAACAACCTGTGCATTCCCTTCCAGCAATCATCCTACCTGACACCAGTTAGTTTGAACAACTACATCCATATGGCATGCCAGAGGCTATTAATGTCCCACCAGAGATGGGGGTCTATTACCACCTGACCAGGGGGTGATCCAATTACAAAATCCCATTGTAGAATCTGCTTTCTCAGACCACTTCTGCACCAATTGTTATAGATCCAGTCCCCCAGAAGCAGCCACAGAGACAGATGTTTGTATTCTGGAGGCTTTGGGGAGCTTTATTGGGACATCAGCACCTATGGGCAAATGCAAGGATTGGGCCAAGGGAGAAATCGAACCACAGTGCCATTGCTACAACGGCCCTGGTCAATCTTATTGGGGAATTCTCTGGATCTGGGACAGCCCTTGAGTTGTCCCAAATTGCAGCAAGACAATGGGACTTTATATTCCTGTATCAACAAGTCTTTGGATTGAGACAGTTCTCTTCAGCTAAAGGCAACCACAGAGTGTGGGGTGGGGAGGTGGGAGGACAAACTCAGCTGCGGCTTATCAGCCATCAGCACTGATAATGATACCATTGAACGCTTCAATCCTGAAGGAGGATGTCTGGATGGTACACAACAGTGTCCACTAAAGAGGCAATCAAAGAAACAAGAGAAAGTGGTAGAATTCTTCTTTCTAGTTAAGTTACAAGTGCCTAAGTGCCTAAGAGATGGAGAGTGGAAGAACCACAAAGGGAAGGATAGAATTCCTGTTCTATTTCTTACAAATTGGGGCATTTTAGACTCTTGGAAAACATGAAGAAACTAATGAAATCTGGGAAGTTACAACTTGGCAAGTGTTTCAGGCACCTTAAATGTCTATTATTTAGGGTGGACTTATTCTTGGAAAAGAAACAAACTTTACTGAGTAATGTAAAGTTGGAAGTGAGGATTAAAACAAAATTACAGAGACATGAAAATGAAGCATTAAAAAAGATAACTGAGTAAGAAACAATTTAACTCAACAAGCATTCAAATTCCTACTATGTAACAGAAACGATGGAGACAAAGATACACTTGGTCCCCAATCTTAGGAGAAAAGAAATAGCAAGATAATGGAATTTTTGCACTCTTAATCAAAGAAATGCCATTCAATTCTTTCAATGTATGAAGCTCCAAATCAAGACTTCATTTTATATTCACTCAAAAAATGAGAACATCTCAGGAGGTGGTATAAAACTAGACTGTCAACAATTGTGTAACTATGTCGTTTACAAGGGGTGACAGTGTGATGGTGAAAACCTTGTGGGCCACACTCCCTTTACCCAGTGTATAGATGGTTGAGTAGAAAAATGGGGACAGGGACTACATGAAGATTGGGGTGGGATGGGGGAGCAATGATTCGGATGTTCTTTTTTACTTTTGTTTTTTGTTCTTTCTGGTGTAAAGAAAATGTTCAAAAACGGATTGGAGTGATAAAGGCACAACTATATGATGGTACTGTGAACAGCTGATTGTACACCATGGACGATTGTAGGGTATGTGAATATATCTCAATAAAACTGAATTTAAAAAAAAAGAGAAAAAAAACACTAGACCTTCAAATCAGTAAACTCAAACACAATTGGCACTGGATAAGCATCACACTCAAGCACAATCCTAACATCACTGATCCATGTTCACTTTAGTTTTTCTCTCATAAAAATACCTTTTCAAGACAGCATAGTTCAGTTTTCTTGAGTGCACTACAAGTGTTGTAGTACAGAGCACAGGGTCTCATGTGGTTCTGGACCAGCAGCATGCTCTCGGCACCTGAGAACTTGTTAGAAATGAAGATTCTTGGGGCCCCATCCCAGACCTACCGAGTCAGAAGCTCTGGGAGTGAGGCCCAGCAATCTGTGTTGTAACGAGCTCTGCAGGTACAGGTTTGAGAACAACTGGCTAAGAAGACAATAAGGTTTTGGGCACAGCATAAGACTTCTGAGTCAAATATGTAAAATGTTTCCCCACTGCTTAAAAAAAAACAGGATTAGAGAGATGACAGATGACTTCAGAAAGATAAAAATGAAAATTACCAATGGCTTTTTGTTTGTTTTAAACAGTAAGAGAAGTGACCTTTTCAAGTATGAGTTTATTCTCCAGGTTTTCTTGTAAAGCCACAAATTAGTGTTTTTATTGTTGCTATATTCAGGAGCTTAAAACAATTTAAAATATGCACTTTTACCATACATTTAACAATTATAAAAGATAGAGTGAAACTATGAATTTTAAAGAAGACTTTTTCAATGATTCACTAATAAGCATATGGAAATTCAGGATAGTTACAGAAATATCTACTGAACTCTAAAAAATAAAAAATATTGTTTTGAAATAAAGGCTGGGTAAACAGTATTTCATTAAAAAAGAAAGCAACAATGGTTTATTACCTCTCCTGCTGGTTAGTACACTAATGAAAATGTTAAATGAATCAAATATTATCTTTCCTTTATTTAAAATGAACTGGTTCTAACTTTTCCATGAATGTGAATCTTTAAGTCTAAAATGTAAAACTGGATTAATTTAGATTTTTAACATCTCAAATATTTAAATTTACTACCCTTTGCTAATGGATTCTTTTTTAATACTAAAAAAGAAATTGGTAAATAACTCATGAGCTTGCTTTATGTTTGATGGAAAAAAAAATGGATGCTCAGCTAATCAAGTCCAGTGAGATATGAGAAATGGGACACAGTTAAAAATGGCACAAAATCAGAATACAAAGAAGAGCTACTGTTTGATGGTGAGTGTATTAAATAAAGACCAAAGAGGAGCAGCATTTAAAATCTCTACAGCAATATATTTGGCTAAACCATTTAGGTTTGGCAAGTCCAAAGGCACTGAGTCTCTAGAAAGAGGAGGGTTGAACAAGCTTAATTCAAATTAGTTCTAACTATATTTAAAAATTACAATGCAAAGTGATTTTATTTTCTATCCTCTTCATTCAAAAGAAAATTAAAACCATATTCTTATTGTTAGTGTGAACTGATGTTTCTGAACTTGCCATATTGCCAGTTTAGTTTTTTAAAGCTAAGTGATAGCAGATGTTAATGTTCTTAATGTGACCAATCCATTAAATTTCCAAAAAATAAAATTAATTATTTTAATACTATGTGTCATTATTCACAATGACTCAGAGCATGAATATTACAGAAGTCCCACAATTGTCCCGAACCCTGGGATCATGAAATAGGTCAATTTAGTAATCATTAAATGGAAATGAATGAAGAGAACTGGTTTCTAGAATGCTGTTTTTCCTCTCTTCCTTTGGATTTTCTTTTCAAAGTAGACCTCACACTTTCTTGATTCAAACATCATTTTACATAACCTTCTAATATTGTTTCATTTTTCTATTTTCTCTTGAAATAAATCAAATAAAAACCAATACTTCCAAAATTTGCTCATATTAACTGATATCAGATGTTTCTCTGGACAATAGAACCAATTTTATGTGTTTTAATTCTGGGAAGAAATTTTAATACTATACCATTTGCTATGGGGATGGCCTGAAGTTTTTCTTCTTGTCATTTAAAAAACATTTAAATATTTAGGTTATCCAGCCTTCATATAATGGGATTAAAGATCATATAAATAGATGAGGAATTTGGTATTAATGATGTAATTAGACCTTTAAGTTAAAGCCACAAAGAAGCCTCAGAAAAATGACTTTGTGTATTAAATTTAAACCTATAAAAGAGAAAGCAAGCAAACATAAAACAGCTAAAACCAGAAACTCACAAATCATATAGAGAGTATTTATCACCCAACAGCCTATGTCAATACGACACCACTTGATTTTGTCGAACAACTGATAAAATTAAGGGAAAGGAAGTTAAAAAAAATCAAATTATTGTGATTGAAATCAGTTTGACTGAAAAAATTAAGTCCTTAGCATATCAGATGACTCTACACACACTCATCTAGAGACTTCCTGCCACAATACCAAAACACAAATTCTTCACAAATCACAACTCTACCCCAAAGTTCTTATATATTCTTTGTTGCTTTTTAATTCTACTTAACAACTGAGAGCTTTACAACAGGATCTATTTATTTAAAAAATACTTGCCAAATAAATCCCTGCCCCAATGAAACAGAGGTAAACATAGAAAGTAAAACGTGCATATACTGCTTTTATTATTGCAATTATGGTTGTTAGTGGAATGAAACAAATAGCTAAAAAGGTTTCAAACAATAGAATACATATTTGGGTAAGTTATGACCAAATTTTTTGAGTACTCAGACAATAAAAATGTTGTATTTTTGTATCCATTGCAAACACAAAGTTAAACAATTAATGAAATCAGGGATCCTAAAAGTTTAAAAAGGGCCTCAAACATATACTATCTTTTAAATTTTAGACAAAGGAGTTGAGAAGAGAAAAAACCCAATATACACCATGATAATAGTCTTTTTTTTTTTTTTTTCATTACTTCCAATTTTAACTCTTTTCTAAAAGCATCAAGGGCACTAAGACCCCTTATTGTAGATTATGTATCATCTCCTCTTTGGTGATGAGGTGTGTAGTTTTGTTAACCAGAGACATCAATGAGTTCAGTTTCTCAGACCAGTCATTTAATAAATTATTTGGATCCTTGAGTCTCTGGAAGTTGATAATTCCTGCCAACCTGTCTACTTTAGCAAAGATGGTCTTGTTAACTACTAGATTCGAGAGAAAAGCCTCTGATTCCTGCAAGAAAAATAAGTTGGATTAAGGCAGAATAATTACAATAAACAAAACAAAAATAAAACATTCTCTAAACTTTTGACCCAAGAACACGCAAGGCTAAAATTCATTATTAAGTTAGCAACCGTTGATTTCCTCTAACAATGTACTTATTTCACTGCTAGTGTAGAAATCCATAGATCTGAGTTGACTGCCACTTTATATGGCAGTCCCTTGCTCTCAGGGTCAGTGCTGAGTTTGGATCTGCCTCCCTGCACTTGGTTCAGGGGAGAAGGAGCCTGTTTACTCCATCTTTTATAGTATTTCCCCCTAAAAGGCAGTGTGGTATAGTTAATTTGTTTCCAGAAAAGATGGGTTAGAATACAGGTTCTGCCCTCTGACAACTATGTAGCTATAGACATGCACTTTACTTTCTAAGGATGCTGATGTCCTCATCCATAAATGAGAAGAGCTAATTGGCTAACCAAGGAGCGACCCATCTAACGTTTACATTCCATGATTTTTCTTTTTCAGCTAAACTGTCATAACCCGTTCTGGTAATACAAGGGGCTTTTCACACCATGACTATATACTTCAGTTAACTCCTATAGCTTTGTATGTTATACATTTTGTCAACATAAAATTGAGACCAAGTCTTTCTCACATCTTTTATTTATGCACTTCATTTTTGTGGGAACCTAAAGCATTATATAAATATATATACCTTGGACTTCAAATTAATCAATGTAAAAACTAACATATTTAAGTGAAGATTTTAAGCATTATAAACAATACTAATACAACCATAAACCTGATGTTTAGGCTATTTTTTGGTAGTCAGGATAGCTTGGGAAACTATCTTCTAAACTAATAAAACAAAACTGATTTCCTCAATTTTTGCAAGGTGATTGAAATACATAATGAATGGCTATAAATAACTCAAATAAGGTTTACTACTTTCATCAACAGATAGATCCAGAAGTTGTGCCATCCTCTTCATTGTTATCCTTGTATAATACTTGGTCATTATTCTAATATTCTAGGGAGGGGATAGAAGGTAGAGGACACATAACAATTGTCAATAAGCTAAAAGTCCATTTGTTTCCACATCCAAATAGGTTTAGTTAAAATGTCAGACTCAAGAGATTTTATTTTTCTATAGCCTACCACTGGAATGTAAGCTGGTTCTAAATGTCAATAATAAAAACAAATACTGAGATATTTTGATTTCTGCAGTTTTTTTGTAAGTTGTTATGAGTACTTGACACAACGCCCTTTAAATATGGTCAAATTATATGCTCTTCTTGACTGAACTGGTGGTTAAAAATGTTATCTGTACTTAAACATTTTTGCTAAAGTTAAACTTTTCTAATTATGACACAAATGTTTAAAAGGCAAAAATCCAAAAACTGACCAGAGATCATCTCAAAATACTCACAGCTGTATCATCAGCCCAACTATTTAAACGTAACTTGAAATTAAGTTTCCTGATTTTTACTGGGATCAGTGCTGAAGTTAGAGTCTCCTCTTTATTATTCTTGGTGTTATAGTTATTATCAAAACAACAGCACTCACAAGGGGAAATGAAGACTAGGGAGAAAATGAGCTTCTCTGGCATCTTGAAGAAGCCGCACTTCTCCCTGTCTTTATTACGGCCAATGACAACACCACCCTCTCGGGAAGCCTGAGTCATTCCAGGCCCTGCCTTAGCCTTCATCTTTTACATCTAATCAACGACCAAATTCTATTGATTAACTTCCTTAAAATAATTCCATTCTTGCACTGTTATCCAGTCCCTTGGGTATAGCCTTAATCCGAGCCCAGAGAGGCCATCACTAGTCTTCTCATGTTGGGTCTTAAATTTCTCCAAATCCATCTCCGCACTACTTGAAGAAGGATCTTTATAAAATATGAATGTCATCACCTTCTCAGTTAAAAGCCTTCATTGGTGGGGTGTGCAAAATTTGTTATGATCCAGCCCCTTTCTACATCTCCAACTTCATTTCTTCTGAGCCCTTTCTTGCACTCTCTGGTTTATGCCTCCATGCCCTTGCTCATACTATCCCATCTGCCTAAAATGGACTGGCTCCTTCCTTGTCTGCCTGATAACTGCACATTCCTCTTACAAATCTCTCCTCACGCATCAACTCCCATATAGCTATCCTGATGCTTTTTGCAGGCAGAACCAATAAACTCTCTTTATGCCCCACTCCATACATACTTGTACTGTACCATCTAGAACATTTTTATTTATAAACACAGCTTTCCTTCTAAATTCTAAGCGTCTTGAAGATAGGGACCATGTCTTCTTCTCCCATGTGTCCTAGCATTTTGTATAGGATGTTTAGGTGAATAAATGAATCCTGGCATAATTCAATTCTAGTGATACTAACAAGATCAAAGTTCAGGTTTGAGACTTGTTACACATTTCTAAGACTAGCAAGTGAGTATCAGATAGAAACCCCCATTCTTAGAGGAGATTCCTTCTAGTTTACATGGAAGAAAATTTTGGAGACTTTAGAGTCCTCTCAAAATGAAGTATATTAAAACATAATTATCTTTATTGAAAGGCCAAAAATGGGAAAAAGGATGAGATAAATCCTGATATGCTTTGATAAATATGTGATAAAACATCTGAACAACAAATTTTTATCACTGCTGCATTGGGCATAGAAAAGAAAATCCTGAAGTGAAGAACAAAGACATAATATATAAAAGAAACATTTAACAAATGTGAAAAATAATACAGTTTATTCTCAAATTTGCCAGAGTTAAATTATATGGTAATTCTAAAAAGTAAAATCCACTAATTAAAAGTTAAATAAAAATGGTCATGGACAGCAAGAGTAATTAAACAGCCTTTGAAATAAGGGCACAAATAATATTTGGACTTTTCAAAATACTGCTTCCATATTTTCCAAAATAACTTTTAAATTATGAATTTTCTATGCAGAACTGAATATGTACTGCAGAGTCATTCTTTGATATAGTTAAATCTAAAATGCATATGATCAACATATTTTAACAATGTTTCCTATGTACCAGTTCATGTACACAAAACATTTTTGGCAAAATGTGCACCAGAGGAAAAGAATAATGAACAAATCTATAAATTCTCCAATGTCAAAGACTGATAAATTGTAAAAGATCAAAAAACCTTAGAACTAGAAAGACTGCTAAAAATTTAATTCAGTCACCTCATTTTGCAGGTTAAAAAATACTGAAGACCAGATGGCTTAAATGACTTGCTCAGCCACAAAATAATTCAGCAGAACCAAAACCTGCCTCCTGTCCAACGTTCCTGCTACTCAACTGTGGTGTTTTCCTCACCACTTTAGTTTGCATCTCATCTTTTGCTTTCATCAAAGACATTTCCATAGGGAAATGGTGACTGTCTGACAACCCAATGAAGTGCAAAAATAGTTAAAATGCAAAATATCATTTACTGATGGCTGCCTCAGGAATACAATCAAGATATTTGGTCACTTTTGCAATTACTATTAAGTCACGTGATTGAAAACAGGGTTCAGTTTAATACATGGTGATCTAATTCAGGAACATGAGTTTTAAAGAATCACAACCTACAGGTGAAGGAGTCACACACATCTATATGGCCATGGTTTGCAGTTATCAACAACACATTAAATGTCACCTCCTCAGGTAGGTGATCTCAAATCTCTCTAAAGTCACTCAACACCCCATTCTTTAACACTCAACCCTGCTGATCTTCTGCTTTGCAATTTATCCCCCAAAATAGATGGGTCCTGTTTTTAATCCATTCTGACAGTCTGTGTCTTTTTATTGGGGAGTTTAATCCATTAACATTTAGTGTTATTACTGTTAGGACAGTAGTTTCTTCTATCATTTTGTCTTTTGGATTTTATATATCATGTCTTAGTTTTTCCTCTCTCTCTTTTTACACTTCCTGATAATCTTCATTTCTACACTGTTCTCCAAACCTCTTTCTCCTGTCTTTTCTTATCAGCCTGTAGCACCCCCTTTAATATTTCTTGTAGTGCCTGTCTCTTACTCACAAACTCTTTCAGTTTCTGTTTGTTTGGAAATATTTTAATCTCTTCCTCATTTTAATCTCTCCCACAGTTTTGCCAGATATGGAATTCCTGGTTGGCAGTTCTTTCAGTATCTTAACTGTATCATACCACTGTCTTCTTGCTTCCATGGTTTCTGTGGAGAAATCTGTACATAGTCTTATTGAGCTTCCC
This sequence comes from Choloepus didactylus, assembly GCF_015220235.1. Classification (NCBI taxonomy): domain Eukaryota; kingdom Metazoa; phylum Chordata; class Mammalia; order Pilosa; family Megalonychidae; genus Choloepus; species Choloepus didactylus. The sequence continues at coordinate 69,446,961 of NC_051324.1, read as the reverse complement.
TTGTATGTGATGGATTGCTTTTCTCGCTGCTTTCAGAATTCTCTCTTTGTCTTTGACATTGGACAATCTGATCAGTAAGTGTCTTGGAGTAGGTCTATTGGGGCCTATTCTGTTTGGGGAGTGCTGTACTTCTTGAATCTCTAATTTTCTATCTTTCATGAGGCTTGGGAAATTTTCAGTGATTATTTCTTCTATTACTCTTTCTGCCCTTTTTCTCTTCTCTTCTCCCTCTGGGACACCCATAACATGTATATTTGTGCGTTTCATGTTGTCACTCAGATCCCTAAGACTCTGCTCATATTTTTCCATTCTTTTCACCATCTGTTCTTTTGTGCGTGTGAATTCAGATGTCTGGTCTTCCAAGTCACTGATCTTTTCTTCTGCCTGTTCAAATCTACTGTTGTGTTCCTCCATTGTCTTTTTCATCTCCTCCATTATGCCCTTCATTCCCATAAGTTCTGCCATTTGCTTGTTCAAGTTTATGAATTCTTCCTTATGGTCATCCAGTGTCCTCCTTACATCCTTCATCTCTTTTGCTATGTGTTCCTTCAGTTTGTTGACTTGATTTTTGAATTGATTTAGCTTTGTTTGAACATCTCCAATTAGTTCTTCCTTCAGTTCATTGAATTGATTTAGCAATAATTGCTTCAACTCCTGTTGAACTATTAGTTTGTTCCTTTGGCTGGTCCATATTTTCATGTCTCCTAGTATGGCTTATTATCTTAAGCTGCCTAGGCATCTGACTTTCTTGATTATTTTATTCTGGAACTTGTTTTCAGTCTCTTACCTAGGGTTTTCTTGTTGGTTGGCTTTGTTCTCTAACACTTGGTGTTCATTCAGTTCAGCCTATTCTAGACCTTTAACTTAGATTCTGTTTAGTTGATAAGAGTTTTTCACTTCTTGTTTTTCTGTTTCTTACCCTGCCTCTATGTAGCCTTCTTGCATGATGGTCTCCTCAGATATGGTCAACCCCAGTCAGGTTTTCCCATTCCAGAGAGGCCCAGGTCTCAGGAGGGGGTATGGAGTTTCCTTGAGAATGAAACCCTCCTGTGAGCCCTTTAGAGTCTATACTTCTCTTATGCTGTCCAGCAGATGGTGCTTGTCAGCCTGCAGTTACCCCACCAAGGTAAGGAGGTGTGGAGACTTTAGTTCTCCTGGTAACAATGACTGAAGCTGGTTTCTGAATTCCAGCCCCTGGGGTCTGAGTTCCCAGCAGGATGGCTGCCACTGGAGCTTGGCCATGCCCCCCTTTTCTTGGGAAATTATGGTGTTTAGGGAATTTTCTCCATCACTAGACTTATTGCTTTGTCTCTCAGAGCTATCTTAGCTCTGCTCTTGCCTGGGCCAAAATTGCAAGTCTTTGAGGCTTTTTGTAATGGGTTTCTTAGAATAATTGTTTTAGAAAAAGAGAAAAAAAAAATCCAAAATAAGAAAAAAAGAAAGAAAAAGAAAAAGAAGGGCCCAGCATGAACTATTTACAGTCCTTGCAGATATAATGGGCTATTGAAATGCTAAAAGACAAGGAGTTGAGGGCAATTAAGGAACATTCAAGAAAGCAGAGAAACTGCCTTTTCAGACAAGGTCCTCTCCCCTTGGATTTGCATATGTGCTTGATTCTGTTTGAGCCCTGCCCTTCTCTGTATTATGTTCACCCAAACTCCAAAAAGTCTCTATGTTTTTATTTTTGGTTTTTTTTTTTTTTTTTTTTTTTTTTTTGCTGTTTTTGCTAGCCCTATCTCCTCTCTGCTGGGCTGACTGCTCCTAGATTGTCCAGTGTCTGGTCTCAGTATATCTATGTTTGGAGTTTTTGATCAGCAGCCTGAGTTTTCAATCAGAGCTGCAATTGCAGTTCTCCCTCCTGTTTCCCAGCACCGATAGCCCCTCCTCCCATGGGACTGTGCCTGGCAGGGAGGGGTGTGGGTTCCCTGGCTGCAAGAACTTACAGATTTTGCTGATCTCAGCTGTTCCATGCATCTGTGAGTGTGTATGAAGTATGCCCAAAGTCAAATTGCTCTGCAGTGTCCAGTCCATGCAGTTTCTGGCTTCTACCAGCTACCCTGGAGGAGTAACTAAAACCCACACCTCACCACTCCACCATCTTGCCCTGCCCAATCCTCCTCTAACTTAATTTCTTCCTTTGACTTTTAATTTGTTCCTTTAATTGGTTTCCTGTTACTTAGTATGATGTAATTTTTTGCTGATGTCTAGCCATTTGATTTTCTCGATGTGTTTACTCTGACGGTTTGTTTCTGTCTCGTTTTAAGGTTTTACTGTTGATTGGCTTTGTGTTAAGGCTCTTCTTTGACATTTGGCTCAACATATTCTGGATCTTTAGAATTGCCTGTGTTTTACTGATCCAAACAGGGCCAAGAACCCATAAAGGGGGAGCAGAACAGTTCCAAAGGGCCCTGGGGAGAAAGTCAGGAAAGATGCCAAAAACCTCCCCCACTCTACTGCTTTCACCTACCCTAAGGCACACTTCCTGGCCTGCTGAGCAGATGGAGCTCTTTGGCAAACCTTTCCCCACAGCCCTAAGGGGAAAGTGTATTTTTTCAACCTCTACCAGGCACCGTTTAAACAATGACTATGGGGATCTCTGTTGCAGGCAGGCTAGAACTGTGATTCAGAGCTGGAACCCAGCAGTCCAACCTCACCAATCAGAAGCCGTGCTCAGCACTCGGCCATGTCCCACCCCTTTCCCAGGGAGGAAGACCTTCATGCCCCCTCTGTCCAGGGTGGGAAGCCAGCCACAGACCATATCCGAGACAAGCCTTCAGGGTGGGGGGTGGGCACCAGCCACTGCTGCAGGGGCAATTCACTCATAATATTTGCTGCAGCTTCTCAGTCTCTCTGACCTGCTCTTTACTGGATGCTGTACAGTGCTCCCTGGTCTCTGGAGCCCCAGAACCATTGATTCAGTTTCTGCCTGTCCACTGGCTCTTTCTGTAGGAGGAGTGTGTCCTTTAGTAGCCTAATCCACCATCTTCCCTGGAAACATCTCTTGGTTGGCTCTTGACACCCATTTCCAACCCCTTCTATTCAGGTGATGGAAGTCCAGGAATCAGTTCAGACTCCCTTGCCAGAAGTTTTCTGCCAATAAAATGTGTTTCTGTGAGATGTGGAAAGTGGAAGGGCAGTAGAAGTCATCCATTCCTCTGTGGCAGCAGCAGACATGCAGGCCCCAGAGGCAGCTCAACTCCACATTCTCCTGCATCAACAGTTGTGGGACCTGGGACTACAGTAACCACAGCAGTGGTTTCCTGACTTCTGAGTGGTGGTAGCGATTCTGATTCTCTGGAAAGCAACTCTGGTAAAGTAACCTGAAAGCTAATGGTGTACAGTTCCTCCCCACACCAGCTTTCACCGCCTCTAACCCCTCCAATGATAAGCACCTAATTGCCATATCAAATCCCTTTTTTCTTGGAATATCTGAAGTGGCCTCTGTTTTCCTGTCTGTGAAAGTTTTAAAATGTGTCCACAAATTCTCTAAGTCTCCCTTCTTTAAAAGATGGAGTCTAAATCCCCTCCTTCATATAAATAGAATTTACCTCCTTACTTCTAAGTTCATTTATGTGGCAGAAGTGATGCCATATGACATCTGAGGCTAGGCTATTCTGCTGGTTTGAAACCTTCAGTTTCAACCCACCTGACCTGGCAGGGCCAAGCCACTGTCTGGAACTGACAGCTAAGAATAGCCTACCTTCTGAGGACTGAAGGGAATGGTTTGCTGATGAGCGCCATCTGCCAGCAGGCAAAGAAAGTGGACCTCTGGGAAGATGTCTAAAAAGCTTTTGAGCAGAGGGCCATGTGCTGGGCAGGCTAGGAAAGTGCAACCTTGGAGAGTGGAATTAAAGGCTTTTTGGCATCTGTATCTGACCCCCTCCCCAGGGCCATGTGGAACTGGTGTGCATCCCTCTTGTGGGCCCCTGGCCCAGCCCTGGTCAAGCAATACTGATGAACCAAGTCTCAAAGAAGAACATTAACACAAACCCAATCAACAACAAAAGCTTTGACAAAGAGAATCCAACATTCAGAGTAAACTCACCAAGAAAATCCAATGCCCAGAGGTCAGCAAAAAATAACAAAACATACCCAAAAAATAGGAAGATATGGCCCAGTCAAAGGAGCAAAGCAGAAAGTTGGAGAAGATACAGAATCAGGAAAATCTAATCGAATGAGATGTTTAAACAAATCTCTTAAATTCAGTGAGATGGCTAAAGAGATAAAGGATATTAAGAAGACCCTGGGTGAGCATAAGAAAGAATTTGAAAGCAGGCAAAGAAAAATAACAAATCTTATGGGAATGAAAGGCACAACAGATGAAATGTAAAATACACTGGAGGTACACAACAGCACATTTGAAGAGGCAGAAGAAAGGATCAGTGAACTAGGAAACAGAACATCTGAATTTGAACAGACAAAAGAACAGATAGAGAAAAGAATGATAAAAATTGAGCAGTGTCTCAGGTAACTGACCGACAACATGAAGCACACAAACATTCACATCATGGGTGTCCCAGAAGGAGAAGAGAAGGGAAAAGGGGCAAAGGGAATATTTGAGAAAATATTGGCCAAGAGCTTCACAACTATTATGAAAGGCTGATATTCAGGTCCAAGAAGCACAACATACACCAAACTGAATAAATCCAAATAGAAGTACTCCAAGACACATAATAATCAGAATGTCAAATGCCAATGATAAAGAGTGAATTCTGAAAGCAGCAGGAGAAAAGCGATTCATTACATATAGGGGATGCACTGATTTCTCATCAGAAACCATGGAGGCAAGAAGGTAGTTGTATGATATATTCAAGACACTGAAAGAGCCAAGAATTTTCTATCTGGCAAAACTGTCCTTTGAAAACGAGGGAGCATTTATGATATTTACAGATAAGCAGAAGCTGAGAGAATTCATTAACAAGAGACTTGACCTACAAGAAATACTAAAGGGAGTCCTACAGGCTGAAAGGAAAGGGCAGCAGAAAGAGGCTTGGAGGAGAGTGTAGAAATGAAGATTATTAGTAAGGGTAACTAAAAGGGTAAAAAGATAAAAAAGAGAGACAAAAATATGACATATAAAAACAAAGGGATAAAATAGTTTGAGTAAATACTGCCTTTACAATAACAACATTTAATGTTAATGGATTAAACTCCCCAATCAAAAGACAGACTGCCATGATGGATTTAAAAATTATGAACTATCTATATGCCCTCTACAAAAGACTTACCTCGGATCCAAGGATACAAACAGGCTGAAAGTGAAAGGCTGGAAAAAGATAATTCCAAGCAAATATTATCCAAAAGATAGCTGTAGTAGCTATACTATTATCAGACAAAACAGACTTTAAATGCAAAAGAGGCAAAGAAGGGCATTATATATTAATAAAAGGGGAAATCACAAAGAAGAACTAATGATAAATGCATGTAACCAGGATACAAAATACATGAGGCAAACACAAGCAAAACTGAAGGGAGAAATAGATGCATCAACAATAATAATTGGAGATTTCAATATACCACTCACATCAGTAGATAGAACATCTAGACAGAGGATCAATAATGAAATAGAAATCTTAAATAATATGATAAATGAACTAGACCTAACAGACTGCACCCCAAAACAGCAGGATATACCTTCTTCTCAAGTGCTCATGGATCATTCACAAGGATAGACCACATGTTGGGTCACAAAACAGGCCTCAATAAAATTTAAAAGATGGAAATTATACAAAGCACTTTCTCTGATCATAGTTGAAAGTGGAAGCCCAGGGTCTGGGGCCCCTGCTAAGTGGGAATAAGACCCCAAGCACATAACAAGACTGCTCTAACCAGGACAAAGGTCAAGAAAGTAAACAATCTCCCTGGAGGGGGAAGGATGTAATCACAGATGTAATATGGCATTGATCCTATCTTAATCTTAAACATTTATCTTAGTAAAACATCAGGTCTGATGCCCCTTTAATGATTATACTAGAGGCCCAATGTCTTCATACTATATGGAAGGTCTTTGTTCCAAAATCGTATACATATTGTTCCTTGCATTCCCGTCCCTTGCAGAGTGATATCCATCTGGACTGGTCACCACCAGAGAATCTCTCCTGTTTATAATTCCTAATAAATCTATGTTTACTTCTGTGCCTGCTGTGATTTTTGGTCTTGCAGCAGCACCAGTCTGTGCTTTGAACAAACTTGGTCTGGGCCCAAGCATGGAATGAAGCTGCAAATCAACAACAGGTAGAGAACTGGAAAATTTACAAAATTGTGTTAAATAGCACAACTCTTAAACAATCCATGGGTCAAAGAAGAAACTGCAAGGGAAATCAGCAAATATCTACAGATCAATGAAAACAAGAACCCAACATATTAAAACTTGTGAGATGCAGGGAAGGCAGTTCTGAGAGGGAAATTTATAGCCCTAAAAGACTATATTAAAAAGGAACAAAGAGGAGAGGCAAGATGGTGGCATCTGTGACTGGATACACATCGTACACCAGTCTGGAATGGGTGGAAGGGCTGAGACCACAGAATAGAACTGCAAGTAAAGCTCTCCAAACTGTGGAGCCAGCGCCCCTCCCCCACTGGCAAGGCAGGCTGAGCTGAAATACTTCCCTCTGGAAGAAAGAATCTGGTTACCTGAAGTATAAAATTGCCAGGTAAAATGGAGTATAAAATGGCATAGCTGCTGTGGAAAATAGTCTGGCAGGTCCTCAAACAGTTAAATGTAGACTTGACCTATGACCCAGCAAATTCCACTCCTAGATATATATACCCAAGAGAAATGAAAACATACGTCCACACAAAAAACTTGTACAAGACTATTCCCAGCAGCATTATTCGTAATAGCCAAAAGGTGAAAACAACCCAAACTGTGGTATAGCCACATGACGGAACAGTATCATCATAAAAGGGAAGTCCTGAAACATGCTACTACATGGATGAACCTTGACAACATTATGCTAAGTACAAGAAGCCAGACACATAAGACCACATATTGTATTATTCCATTTATGTAGAATGTCCAGAAAAGGCAGAATAGACAAAAAGTAGATCAGTGACTGCCTAGGGCTGGGAGAGATGGGAGACTGAGGGCTGATGGCTAAAGGATAAGGAGTTCTGGGGGGTGATGAAAATGTTCTAAATGTGATTGTGGTGATGGTTGTCATATCTGAGAATATACTGAAAACCATAAAGTTGTACACTTTAAGTGGGTGTACCATACAGAATGTGTGCTGGTTTGGATATATTATGTATCCCAAAATGCCACATTCTTCAATGCAATCTTGTGGGGGCAGACATACTAGTGTTGATATGCTGGAATCTTTGGATTAGGTTGCTTCCATGGAGATGTGACCCACACAACTGTGAGTAATACCTTTGATTAGATTATTTCCATGGAGGTGTGGCCCCACCCATTCAGCATGGCATCTTGATTAAATAACTGGAGTCCTATATAAGAAGTTCAGAGAGAAGGAGCTCACTGCTGCAGCCAAGAGAGACATTCTGAAGATGGCCATTGAAAGCTGACACTGACATTTTGGAGAACACCATTTTGAAACACAGCCCGGGAGCAAGCAGACGCCAGCCACACGCCTTCCAAGACAACAGAGGTTTTCCAGATGCCACACAAGTTCTTCAGTGAAGATACCTGTCGGAAATAAAGCGGTACCTGTAAGGGAATAAATGCTCACTCGGTTCTGGAGGAGAAAAGAATTTATTACGATCTTGCAAGAAAGGGCACCCAGCCAAACACGTAGTAGGCTGGCCCGCCAGAGGAAGAGAATGGCGATCTTTAAATCTCCTACTCCTAATTCGCAAGTCCCTCCCCTGTTTCCCCATTGACTGGGTACTACAGAGGTTACAGCATATCCAAGAGAACTAATTCATCTTTTGAGATTTTAATTTGTACAGCCTATCCAAGAGAGCCAACTAACTCATAATTGAGATTTTGAACTGATCAGCCTATCCAAGAGAGTTAATTTAGTTTAAAAAAAATTTTTTTTTTTTGCTGTGAGTTCCCGCCTCTGATTTTACCTCATATCTCTTTACATTCCAGTAACCATGGTTACTTTTCCATATAAGGAGCTGGCAGATTCTCTCTTTCTTCCCTTTACCACGGGGCTTGTTTAAACTGGTTTTGCCTCCATTTCCCTTATTCCATGCTGTCTCTATGTGAAAGCTAAACTTATCCCTTTCTTACAGTACCCTACTGTTGATGCCTTAATTTGGACATTTTCATGGCCTTCAGACTATAACTTTGTAACCAAACAACCCCCCTTTATAAAAGCCAATCCATTTCTGGTATTTTGCATTATGCCATCATTATCAAACCAGAACAGTATGTGAATTATATCTCAATAAAATTGTTATTTTTTTTTTTTAACTCAAAAGGTACATAGCTTATTTTAAAAAATTTCCCTCCTGTCTCTGTCCCTCAGTCTATCCCCTCTCTACTTCCCAGAGAAAATTAATGTTACTTATGTCTCATGCCAAATGCTTTTAATTTTTCTTACAGGTTTGGGACATAAAATCTGCACACTAAATAATCTCAATGTGAAGTATAAAATATATGTAATTTTTAAGAAATTCACAAATAAAAATAAACTGCCAGGTTCTATTATTTTTTCCACAACACTAATATATCAAACTATTTTAAGGTGGTTTCAAACCCTTTTCTTACATTACTCTGACAATTAGATCTCTTATTTTTAATTCAAAAATCATTTTTGACTTGTCTATTCAAGTTGAACTAATGACAGGATACACAAACTATGGTGAAAATGCTTGTTAATTACCTTGAATGTATTTCCCCAAAATCACCTGTGTGTCTAAAGGGACTCTTACCAATCAATAAGAAAGTGATAATTTAACAGAAAAATGGGCAAAGGACAGACAATTCAAAGAAAAAATATATATGGTCAATAAACATTTAATGAAGAACTGATGTCACCAAGATGCCAAAGTGAGATGCTCTAGCGTTCCACCCTCCCCCCCCACAGAATCTTCAGACAAATAGCAAAAACTGAAAGAACAATCTTTCTCAGAGCTCCAGTAACAGTTAAAGAGTTGTAATAACTGGGTGAGTGCTGAATCAAGAAAAAGGCAATTTAAAAACAGTAAGACCATGGGATTTGACTCCCAGGGATGTAAATCTCCCTGGCAATGCAGGATATGACTCCCAGGGATAAACCTGACTCGACATCATGGGATTGAGAACATCTTCTTGACCAAAAGAGGGATGCAAAATGAAACAAAATAAAGTTTCAGTGGTTGAGAGATTCCAAATGGATGTTGGGTCCAGATTCATCCCCAGGAGTCATATCCCGTGTTGCCAGGGAGATTTACACCCCTGGGAGTCAGGTCCCATGGAGAGGGGAGGGCAGTGAGTTCACCTGCCAAGGAGGCTTAGCTAGAGAGAGAGGATATGGCCCACTGATTTTTGACAAGTATGCCAAGTTCACTCAAAGGGGAAAGAATAGTCTCTTCAACAAATGGTGCTGGGACAACTGAAGATCCACTTGCAAAAGAATGAAAGTGGACTCTTCCCTCACACCATATACAAAAATTAACTCAAAATATATCAAAGACCTACATATAAGAACTAAAATGATAAACTCCGAGAAGAAATATGGAATATCTTGAGGATCTTGAATTGGGCAATACTTTAGACTTTACACCAAAAGCATGAGGAACAAATGAAAAAAAAAACAAAAAACAGATAAACTGGAGTTCATCAAATTAAAGAACTTTTGTACATCAAAGAACATTACAAAGAAAGTGAAAAGACAACCTACAGAATGGGAGAAAATATTTGGAAACCATATATCTGAAAAGGCTTTAATATCTAGGATATATAAAACACCTTTTACAATGCAACAAGAAAAAGACAAACAACCCAAGTAAAAATGCACCAAGGACTTGAATAGATTTTTCTCAAAAGAAGATATACAAATGGCCAATAATCACATAAAAAGATGCTCAACAGCATTATCCATTAGGGAAATGCAAATCAAAATCACAGATACCACTTCACATCCACTAGAATGGCTATTATTCTAAAAATGAAAAATAACAAGAGTTGGCATGGATGCAGAGAAATATGAATGCTTGAGCATTGTTAGTGGGAATGTAAAATAGTGTTGTCTCTGTGGAAAACAGTTTGGCAGTTCCTTAAAAAGTTAAGTATAAAATTACTATACAACCCAGCAATCCCACTTCTCAGTATATACTCCAAAGAATTGAAGGGAGGGACTCGGGCAGACATCTGTACACCAATGTTCATGCAACATTATTCACAAGAGCCAAAAGGTGAAAGCAGGCCAAGTGTGCTGCCAGTGGATGGATGAATGGATAAACAAAATGTGGTATCAATGTACGATGGACTAATATTCAGCTGTTAAAATGAATGATGTTCTGATACATGCTAGACCATGGATGAACCTTGAAGGCATCACGCTGAGTGAAATAAGCCAGATACAAAAGAACAAATATTTTATGATCTCATTTATATGAAATAACTAGAGTATGCAAATTCATAAAGGCAAAAGTAGATTTCAGGGTTCAGGGGTGGGAGTGGAGGAAGGGAATGGAGACTTAATGCTTAATGGGTACAAAGGTTCTGTGTGGGGTGATGGAGCAGTTTTGGTAATGGATGGTGGTGACGGCAGCACAACATTACGAATATTATCAACACCACTGAATTGTATACTTGAACATGACCAAAACAGGAAATGTTATGTTGAATATATGTTACCACAATAAAAAGTAAAACTAGAATATACATTTAAAGATATTTAAATTCATAAGTAATTATGAGAATTCTGTTTCATATGGCACCCCTTTTATTCACCCACTGGGTCAGGAAAAAGATGGAGACTATCAAGTGGTGGAAGTGTGGGGAAGTGAAGCTGCCAGGTCCTGTTGGAGTGTGTGTTGGTACTTTTTTAGAGGGCAATTAAAATTTTATATCTACATAATCTTCACCCAACAATTCCATTTCTGGGTATCTATTCTCCAGATACACTTGTCCATGTTCACAACTAAGCATGTAAAGGATGTTCATTGCAGCAATGCATGTAACAAGGGAACTGGACACAATCTAAACATCCATCAATATGGTAATCATTAAATAAACCATGATACATTAATGCCATGGAACACTATGCAGGAATTTAAATGTATGGGCTATCTATATACTTGGAAGGAAAGCATATAAGACATCATGAGGATTCAGAGCAGCTCCTGAATCCATTCAGAGAAGCTCCTGATTTCAGGGCAACGTGGCTTGACTTCCCCACCCTGCAGGTAAGTCCTATAACAAAAGCCCATGTCTAAAAGGAAAAAAAAAAAAAAAAAAAAAAAAAACCTCATGAAGTGAAAGAATCAAGATGCAGGATAGGAAAGACGAAAAGCTGCATCATAAACCTATATTACTATACGTAAATACGTATGTTGGCAAATGCATGAAAAAGGTCTGGAAAGACATACACTAAACTCAGAGTACCCCTCAGGGTTGGGAGATTAAGGGACAAGGAAGATTTTTACTATATCTGTTACTTCATTTTTATACACTAAGAATATAATCATGTTTTGTATAATGAAAAACAACTTTAAATGGCCTCCTCTTATTTTAAAGAGGGTCTACCAAATTGAATTTTAAAATAACCATAAAATTGCAATCAATAAAGGTTGATTTTTGGATATGGGGGCAGGAGGAAATACCTTGTCCCAGAGATACTGGCCTCAAAATTCTTGACAAAGAAGGATCTTACAATGAAGTTAGTTTTCTGTATTCACATTTGGAGAGAATATACTCACTGAGACACTGTCCAACGGTATGCCTTCCACACATTTTCATCAATGTAAGACACAGAGTTTCCTTGGAAATTTCTGTGAAGAAACATAATTCATATCCTTGAATAGGTAGGAAAGGAATGAAAAGAAAAAGTATAAAGAATTGTGGCAACCTTGTGGTAGTTTAAATGCAGAAAATACCAGTTTTCCAAAATACCAGTTTTCCGATTTCCATAATTGTCAGCTTCCAAATTTGCACAGTTAATAAAGAAATACTGTGGGGCCTGTGGGACAAATGATAAGACGTCTCCTCAGAACCTGAACTTCGTATTAGTCCAATTTCTTTTCCTTTGTCATTATCAACAAATAAGTATATAGAAACCAAAATCATACTTTGAAAGTTATCAGTTATGTATATTTGTTAAAGTTCACAATAAAAAAAGTAAAAAAAAAAAAAAAAAAAAGAAAGGAAACACCAAAACTTTGGCAAAGTGCCCTCCGTTCAAACCCTTCCAGGTTTTGGGAAGATAAGGGCAATTAGAAGTTGGACAGACTATGTACTGATGTGGAAAGATCTCTTAGATATATTGCTTAGAGGAAAGTGCACAGCATTTAGCAAGGAGTAAAGTATTACCTAACTAGGAAAAACATACATATGAATGCATATACATATGTCGACGCAAAGGAAAGATATTAGAAGGACGGACGCACAAAATGGTAATGAGTCATCTTACAGGTGGTGGGGGGGAGAGGGAAGAAGGTGCAATAAAACTTTCATTTTCATTTTTCCCATATACTTCTATGACTTTTTAATACAGTGGAAAGTATCTATTAATGGCATGTGTAAGAGAAGTTTAAATGCCTGAGGTTCAGTTGCGAACACTATCTCTGTGGATGATGTTGAATCTTTTACCTTTGGCCTCTGGTTGCTTTATGCTCACCAATAAAAGCCTCAAGCTGAACTCATGTTGCTCAAACTGGCTCGCCTTGCTCACTGCTACATTTCCAACTGCTGTACCACCATCATTCTCCCAATCATCCAATACAGAAACGTTGGAGTCATATTGGATTTTTCCTTTTACTGTTTACCCTATCCCCTAATTCCCTAGCCAGTCACCAAATCCTGCCCATTCTCCTTTTGAAGTGCTTCCAGGATTTTCTTTTCATTCCTATCATAAACCCTCTGATTCAGCCCCTTCATTTACTCCTAGATTTTGCTAGAGCTTTCTATTTGGTTTCCCCAAATCAAGCTTTCCTCTCTCTAGATTGCTCTATATATGGATTTTAAAATCATCCTCCTAGCTTGAAACTTTCAATGGCCCCCCATATCTGGCAGCATAACTGTCAAACCCCTATAGCTGATACTCAATATTTTTCATCATCTTATCTTTCATTGCTTCCTAACCCAACTCTTTGCAGCCAGATTAGTCTACCAAACCCTGATTTTTCCTGCAGGCTTTGCCTTGGTAGTACTCCCCATTTCTCTCTCTTTAAGCCTAAGCTAAAGTTTTATCTTGTCCATGTAGATTTTGCTGCATACCTGGGTGATCACAGATTTTGAATCAGAGCACCTATGGTCTGCATCTCTCTTTTTTTAAAATTAATTAATTAATTTTTTAAAAATTCATTTTTACTGAGATATATTCACATACCATGCAGTCATAAAAAGCATACATTGAATTGTTCACAGTACCATTATATAGTTGTGCATTCATCACCAAAATTAATTTTTGAACATTTTCACTACCAGAGACACAAAAATAATAAGAATAAAAATTAGAGTGAAAAAGAACAATTAAAGTAAAAAAGAACACTGGGTGCCTTCCCTGCTCCCCTCCCACCCCATTTTTCTACTCATCCATCCATACACTGGACAAAGGGGAGTGTGGTCCTTATGGCTTTCCCAATCACATTGTCACCCCTCATAAGCTACATTTTTATACAATTGTCTTCAAGATTCACGGGTTCTGGGTTGCAGTTTGATTGTTTCAGGTATTTACTGCTAGCTATTCCAATTCATCAGAACCTAAAAAGGGTTGTCTCTATTGTGTGTAAGAGTGCCCACCAGAGTGACCTCTCGGCTCCTTTTGGAATCTCTCTGCCACTGAAACTTATTTCATTTCCTTTCACATCCCCCTTTTGGTCAAGAAGATGTTCTCCATCCCACGATGCTGGGTCTACGTTCCTCCCCCGGGAGTCATGTTCCCCGTGGTCTGCATCTCTTTTAGTACTTACTTATATATCACTTCCCTTTTTATGCATATTCCTTTCTTTCCACCTATCGTTGTTGTCAGCTTCCTGAGACAATGTCCTAGAGTTTTGTGGCTCCTACAGTACTTAGCCCTGGGTGGGGTACATAATAGGTGCTATATATAGAAAGCTAGCAACAAAGACAAGGTTTGAGTATAACTGAGCAATCGAATAAAAGTAATAATAGCTAACATTCACATACATGCTAGGTAGGTGATGATATAAGCACTTTACATGTATTAACCCATTTAAATCTTACAACAATCCTATGAGATAGTAACTACTATAATCTCCATTATGCAGATAAGGAAACTGCATCACGGAGCTAAATAACTTGCCCAAGTTTATAAATCTGACAAATGACAGAGCTAGATTCAAACCCTGGCAGTCTGGCTTCAGAATTTTTGCTCTTAACCACCTTGTCGTATCATCAGCAATGAGGTGGGGAGAGGGACATGCTCCTGTAAGAGGATGGAGCAAAAATCGGAGCAGAACAGAGGTTAAGGCATGAAATGATGGGGCTAAATGAAACGGGTAAAGAAAAAGAATGAGGGCAATCACATTAGAGACTGAAGAAGGGGGCAGCATAGTAAAAAGGAGAATGAGGATAAAGAAGAGTTGCAGAGAAAAGGGAAAAGCAGACAGTAAGCCAATGTGGACTGGGGAGATGAGGAAGGCTCAGGAAGATGTTGAAGAGGCTATGTCAGGCAGGGTGCAGAGGCCAAAAGAGAAAAGGCAATTCTTACGAGATGGTGAAGGTGCCATTGTAGGTGCTGGGCTCTGGCACACGGATTTTTTGCAGCCTCTGCCGTGGGCTCAGACCAGAACAGGACAGTGTCTCATCTTTGCAGGTACAGAGCTCTCATATGTTGATGGCCATGGTGACGTTCTGTTCCTGTTGCATAGCTAAACCCATATGTGCCTTTTTTGGGGTGTAATTTGCAATAGGAGACTCTTGCTGATGTGCAGTTAAACTCATTTGCACCTTTTTTGGGGTGTAACTTGTGGTAGGAGACTGTTCCTATTGCACAGTTAAACCCATCTGCTTCTTTTCTAGTGGGTAATCTGCAGTGACTGTCTGTCCCCTTGCACAGTGAAACCCTTCTGGGCCTCTTCTGAGGAGTAATCTGGGAAGTCCATCTGTTCCCGTTGGACAGTTGAACTCGTGTGCATCTTTTCTGCACTGAGAGCCTGTAGCTGTTGCTCAGGTAAGCCTGTGAGCAGCTTTTCTGGAGGATAATTTACAGATGGCCTCACTGAAGATGGAGTAGATGGAGGAACAGTGCCTGCTTCAGATGACCTTGGGCGCTGAGTTATGGAATGCTCTATAACTGAAGGTTGAGGTACGACTTTAGTCAGGTTTGGTTGCAAATCCCAAAATTCATCTGGTGGTGGAAGTGTTTCCTTGGGCTGCTTTGGAGATGGAGCTGTAGTCGAATGTTCAGCCTCCATTGAGGATTCTGAAATTTTGGGGACCTCCAGGTTTACAGGTTTACATGTAACACTGGGCAAGTTTGAATGCTGAACTTGATCCTGATTTGAAGGTGGAACTGTGACCTCATGATGTGATGGAGATTGAGCCACAACTTCCTTACGTGGTGCTGGAGGCTGAGTTGGAGACTCCTGCTTGGTTGGAGAAGGTTCAACCTCCGTATTGGGTTCTGGAGTTATGGCGGCCTCCTGGCCCACAGGTTTAATTGTGATACTGGGCAAGTTTGAATGCTGAGTTATATCCTGACTTGGAAGTGGAACTCTCTCCTCATGATATTCTGAGGGTTGAACTGTAACCTCCTAAGGAGGCTCTGGAGGCTGAGTTGAGGACACCTGCTTGGTTGGAGAAGGTTCAACCTCTGCATTGGGTTGTGGAGTTACAGTAAGCTCCAGATTCCCAGGCTTCACTGTGATTTCTGTCAAGTTTGGATGCTGAGACTGAATCTGGTCTGCAGGTGGAAGTGTCACCTGAGGGTGTGTTGGCAAAAGAGCTGTAGTCTTCTTCGGGACAGTAGACTGTTCAACCTCCATTGTGGGTTGTGGAGTTATGGTGACCTCCTGGGCCAGAGCTGTAACTGTGGCACTGGGTGAGTTTGAATGCAAGCTTTGATCCTGACTTGGAGGTGGAACTGTCTCCTGATATTCTGGAGGTTGAACTGTAACTTCCTGAGGAGCCTCTGCAGGCTGAGTTGAGGATGCCTGCTTGGTTGGAAAAGGTTCAACCACCACACTGGGTTTTGGAGTTATGGTAAGCTCCAGATTCCCAGGTTTAACTGATTTCTGTCAGGCTTGGATGCTGAGACTGAATCTGGTCTGCAGGTGGAAGTGTCACCTGAGGGTGTGTTGGAGAAGGAGCTGTGGTCTCCTCCTGAGCAACAGCATGTTCAACCTCCACTGTGGGTTCACTGTAGAACTCCACAGGTTTAAGTGTGACACTGGGCAAGTTTAAATGCTGAACTTGATCCTGACTTGGGGGTGGAACTGTCACCTCACGATACACTGGAAGTTGAGCTATAACCTCCTTCGGTGGCTCTGGAGACTGAGTAGTGATCTGCAGCATGGTTGAAGGTCCAACTTCCGTGGTGAGTTCTGTACTTAGGGTGAGCTCCAGGTCCACAGGTTGAATTGTGACTTCAGTCAGGTTTGGATGCTGAGCCTGAATTTGGTTTGGGGGTGGAGATGTCACCTCAGGGAGCTTTGGAAATGGAGCTGTAGTCTCCTGTAGAGCAGCAAATTGTTCAATCTCTGTAGTTGCTTCTGGACTTACGGTAAGCTCCAGGTCCACAGGTTGAACTGTGACTTCAGTCAGGTTTGGAGGCTGAGCCTGAACTTGGTCTGGAGGTGGAGGTGTGACTTCAGGGAGCTCTGGAGATGGGACCGTTGTCTCCTGTGAAGCAGTAAATTGTTCAAACTCTGTAGTTGCTTCTGGAGTTATGGTAAGCTCCAGGTCCACAGGTTTAACTGTGACAATGGACAAGTTTGAATGCTGAGTTTGATCCTGATTTGGAGGTGGAACTGTCTCCTTGTGATATTCTGGAGGTTGAACTATAACCTCTTGAGGAGGCTCTGGAGGCTGAGCTGGGGACACTTGTTTAATGGGAAATGCTTCTTCTTTCTCAGTGGGCTCTGGAGTGTGACCTGGGGCCTCCTGCAGAACTGAAGAGGGTTCCACCTAGTTAGCAGGCTCTAGAGGCTGAGCTGTTACTCCTGCTGCACTGAAGCAGGTTCAACCTCCTTAGAGGGTTCTGGAGGTAGAACTGAGGTTACCTGAGCTGGAGAAAGTTCTACCTTCTCAGTGGTCTCGAGGCAGAGCTGGGGCTTCCTGCTGGCCTGGAGAAAGTTCAACGTCCTTAGGGGGCTCTGGAGGTCCAGCTGGGAGATGTTCAACCTCCTCAGGGTGCTCTGGAAATGGAGCTGAGGCTTCTTGTTGGCCCAGAGAAGTTTCATTCTCCTTAGGGGATTCTGGAGTCCGAGCAGGGACAACTTGCTGAACTAGTAAAGGTTCAAGCTTTTGGTAGGCATGGGAGTTGTGGTAAGCTCCAGATCCACAGGTTTAACTTTGACACTGGGAAACACTGGATGCTGAACCTCACCCTGGCCTTGAGGCGAAATAGTCTTGAAGAAGTAGGCGTTGATGCTCTGGGAACTCCTGCTGACTTGGAGATGGCTCTACCTCCTTCAGTGGCTCTGGAGGCATGACTGAGGTGTCAATAGGCTGAGCTGGACCTTCCTGCTGTACTGGAAAGGGTTCATTCTCCTTGGGGGATCTGAAGGCAGGGCTGAAGACTCCTGTTGGGCTGCAGGCTTCAGCAAAATGAGAAAAGGACACTATAATTAGTTTTTTTTTAATTTCATAAAGCAAAATCTACTCCATTTTATTATCCTATTATTATGACCTCCCAACAATTACAGTGATAATTTTTTTTTCTTTTATGAAGTGATGCTGATAAGTTAGTGATAGTTGTTTTGATTCCTACACTTACTGGGCATTAAAAAAAAGTTGGAAATCTTCTCACAGTTCTATTTTCTGGTTTATTTTACTGGTGTGTGAAATTGAAAAGTCAAGGACCCACTGAATAGTAAAAGCTCTCATCTTGTAGCTGAAGTAGTTGAGAGCCGGTGGTAGGGGCATGAGTGGCCCAAGCTAACATCCCAGTTTGGTTAGATGCTACTAATGATGGCTATGAGAAGGACATTCCTCCAACTGCCTTTTTGCCTTGGCCTAAAACAAGGTCTACACCTCAGCATCCTCCAAGAAAACTGGTTCCTAGACAGAGAGGCCATCCTAAGAAATCTAGATTCTAGCCCATTCTCCCAAAGCACTCCAAAATATTGGCACTTGGTACCATTTCCCCCTTCCTGCCACTACTTTCTTTACCTCAATACCACATCCTTAGCTCAACCCATTCTCTTCTTCTGAAGAAATACTCATATCATGATACTGTATCAAACCAACATTATAGATTTCATTAGTCATTTCATTATCCATTATAGTCATGTACGTTTCTACTTCCTCACCTAGATTATGAATGCTTAAAGAGCTTTAGTTATGTTTTATTCTACTTATCAGTATGTAGCACACTCCTACCACATTACACACCCAAATATATGTGGAACTACTGAATAAATTTACACACTCTTTGCACAGGGAATGCTTTAATAATTCAAAAAATACAGCAACTTCATTGTGGTCCTCTTAGTTTACAAATGATGGTCAGGAACCAGAGACCTGGGCCTGGATGAGAACAAAGAGAAAGTCCAAAAGAACCATTTATTCCTGGGGCTCTGGTCAATTTGGAAGTTGGAGGAAAGGACATTTATTTGTACACGGGAAGGGAAGAAGATAACACGAAGTGGAGGCAAGAGGAAGAAGAAATGAAAAATGCCCTCATGAGAAAAAGAGTTCTACAATGACTCCACAGCAGGCCTGCACCCTTGTTTCATCACAGGTGACATCCTGTCATCCAGTGGGACAGTGGCCGGCCCAAACAGTGCAACTTCCATTCTATCCTGTGAAGAAAAAAGATGCCCTTCTTGCTTCCCACTTGGTAGCTTCTTTCTCCACACATACGGCCCAGCTCTTGACGAGTCTCCCGTTCAGAGCAACGCCCAGAATCCCCTCATTCCTAGATCTCTGGTCAGTCTTCTGGTTCTTCCTTTAAATTTTCCTCATCCCTGGTGTCTGCCCTCTTCCCCCACTCGGTCTTTTTCCACATTTTGAAACCCTTTTCTCCCTCTGAAGGGGGAAAGCACTGCTTTACAGAGCTAGTACTTTAGAAATCCCAGGTGCAAGCACTGACTCTCCTAAAAGGATCAGCCCTAAAACCAACAATTTGCATGCGATTTAGGGTATGCAATCTCAATCCTCACAGCTACCTGTAGGGGCAGCCAGAGCAGATTTATATATTCAGTTTGAAGCTCAGAAAAGTTAAGTGACCATCTCAACATCCACAGTTGGTGAGCTGTCAGCTGTTGATTATCTCCCCAGGTGATGAGCACGACTTTCTTCACAGAAATTTTGCTCCTGATTATGGAGAGTGGGCCCCAGTGGCAAGCACGATTGCATTGCTTCGCTCCTCCCAGGCTTACAGCTGATTGGACCGAGGGGAGAACAACTGGTCCAAGCTGAACCAATCACATTCTCTATGCCAGGAACCTGGATTGGGACTAAGTCTAGCCAGTCTCTATGGTTTAGAACTTTAGACCATAAGTTTGGAGCACCCACAGTATGTCGTGCATAGGGGAGCAGAGAAAGCTGATCTGCAGAGAGAGTGGTGAAGCCAATGCACCAAGAGCAGCAGAAAGCTGTCAAGGAAAGCTTGCTGACAGTTTCCATCCCTGGTTCCATTCTCTTCCTGAAGCTAGCTGCACCGTGTGTGTATGTGTGTGTGTGTGCGTGTGTATGCGCGAGCCCGCGTGCGGGAGGCGGAGGGGAGAGGGGTAAGGGGGTTAGCGGGGTTGGGTCAGCGAGATAGCTTGTCCTCACAGAATAAATCCCCCCCCAGCTAGCTTAAGTTGGTGTCTCTTACTGCAATCAACAGACTTGTTTAATACTGTACCAGGGAAAGAATCATATCCAAGGTCTACCAACTTGGAGTTGCAAGCTCTTCCACTCTACCAATTTTTTCTAGACTGCCAAAAGGGAGTACCCACCAGTCATTGCCTGTTGCCCTTTTCTATGACACATCCTCCTTCTTGGGGCTCTGCCTGCTAATAAGTCCTACAGTGTCCTCACCAGTTGTCCACCCCCACTCCTGCGGACATAATCGTTTTGGCGCATTTGATGGCTGAGAGAAGGTTGGCGTTCAGCAGTTCTGAAAGGGAGAAAGAGAACAACTTGAGAACACAGAGGACAGTCCCAAAGGATGAGGCAGAAACTGGCTCTCCCTGTGTAGGCATCTGCCACCCAGGGGGCCTCCAGATCAGGGGAGGCTTCCTTCCAAGGAGCCCATTTAAACATCCCTTCAGTGGCTGCTGGAGGTCAGGAATGGTGGGGGTTGGAGGGCCTGTCGGGTGGGGGAAGGAGACTGAGATTTGGACCTGTTCATTACCTTACTTTCTAGGTGGTTCACCTGAAGTTTGGGGGGGGGGTTCTAGGGAGAGGAAATGGCAAAACACAGAGGTAAAAGTCCTGTCTGATGAGTGGGCTGTCTAGGCTAGGAGCCCAGGGACATTACCCCGAGTATGGAGGAGGGGCTGAGGGCCAGAGAGTCATGGACCCTGCTGAGCTTCCTGGATCAGCTCTGAGGTGGGAAACTTGCCCTTGGCCTTTGGTCACGCCATTAGCGAAGATTGTACTACTTAGTGGTTGCAGCTGAGCTTCAAGGCTGGTGCCTGATATTCAGTACTGGTCCTGTCCATGAGCCTTGGTTTGCCCATTTGTAAAAGGGGGAATCACAGTTTCTCCTGCATGGAAAGTTGAGAGGATGAAATGAGCTATGCCTTCATTTCCCTTAAAGCTTACGTCTGATGTTGATCACCCTTTCATGTGCTCATTGGCCATTCACATATCCTTGTTGGAGAAATGTCTGTTTAGACCCTTTGTCCATTTTTTGTTAGGGTTGTCTTTTAATCATTAAGTTGTAATAGTTCTTTATATATCCTAAACACAAGTCCCAAGAATTTTCTCTTGTTCTGTGGGCTTTTCCATTTTTTTAAAACTTTCAATTTTAAAAAATTTCGAACATCTTTTCCCTTTATTGTTGATGTCCTTGGAAGCAAAAAAGTTTTAAATTTCGATGATATGCAATGTATCTATTTTTCCTTCTGTTCCTTGTGCTTTTGGTATCATATCTAAGAAAGCATTGTCAAATCATTTCCAAGATAATCTGGGTTAACTTGACCATCAAAATAAATAATGACAGTCACAGATTATAATCCATTAAATAAATAGGAATCTATGAGTCCATAATAGTAATAATAAATAGACAAATGGATGCATAATAGGAGTGAAGGAAGGGCCCTTCTTGACAGTAGAATGCTGCCTGAGAAATGTGGAGGCAGTCCTGGAGTTGAAAAATCACCATTTAGCATCCATCATAGTTCGAGCAAGAATCATCAAGGGATACTAAATTTGAGGTGGTGGGAAGCCTGTTGAGGAACTGGATAGGCACATGGTCTTTTTTATTTTTAGTTTTTATTGTAACATATGTGCAACATAAGATTTCCTATTTTAACCACTTTCAAGTATACATTTCAGTGGTATTAATTATATTCACAACATTGTGCTACCATCAACACCATCCATTGCCAAAATTTTTCTATCACCCCAAACAGAAATTCTACGACTAAGCATTCTCTCTTCCTTCTCCATCCCCACCCCTGTATGTACATGGTCTTAAAGTATCATCCACAGATTGCTTATTCATCGCCCTGGGGCAAAACAGTAACTGTACAGTGGAGGAAGCCAACAGCACTTTGACTTTATGCTCAAAATTAACATCACTTTTGAGGGACAGAGGGACCTTGTATGCCTCCAAGTGTGTTGGAGAAGGACACAGCATCACTTACATAATATTGGCTAGGGATGTGTAATCTTGTTTATAATCCTGAGGAAACATCCTTGAAACCCAAATGGAGGGAAAATTTGTAAAATAACTGGCCTGCAGTTTTCAAAACTGTCAATGCCATGAAAACAAAGAGTGGGGCTATTTGTCACTGGTGTGTGTGTGTGGTGTTTATTAATTTTTAAATAAACAAGCCTCTGCGTACACTCGTGTGTGTGTGTGTGTGTGTGTGTGTGTGTGTGTGCGTTTTCCCTTGAAGTGGGTGTATGTTCCAGAGGGCAAAAGCTTATCCATCAGTGTCAGGTGTCAGGCCAGCTTCTGCTTGGAGGAGAGCTGCCCTGATGGCCCTGTCTCCACACAGATCTGTGCTGCCGTCCAAGACTCACTGCTCCACCCCAGAATGAGCGCGGGGCCATTCTCTGGCTTCTCTGCTCACCCTGGGATTGCCAGATTTAGCAAATAAAATTACAGAACGCCCAGTTAAGTTAGAATTTCAGATAAACAACAACTTTTCCGGTACTTCTCTTCCCGGTGGGGCACCGCACTGCATCCTGAGATGCGAAGCCCAAGGCCGCGGGGTGGAGGGAGGCCCCGGGAGGAGGGCGTTCTGGGGGGATATTTTATGAGGTGTGGCTTGTGGCCAGAAAGCTACAGGTGCCTCAGATGTCTCGGAATAAACTTGTCCCCACGGAGTTAGAGCCCCAGGCAGGAGAAGCTCCCTCAGCCCCAGTCCAAATGCTGAGAATTCAGGCCGGGAGGGTGGCTCTGCAGCTGAACATGGAGGGGATGGTGTCAGCGCTCCCGGGGGGACCAGAGGGGAACTCCATCCTCAGCCCCCCACCGGCAAACGTGTGCCCCGACAGACTCCTCAGTTCAAGGAGGTGGGAAACCCAAGCCTGGCTCAGGAATCAGTTCTGAATGCTTGGCTCCGGGCAAAAGGACAAATGGAGGCCCACGGACCATATGTCTAAATATTTACAAGTTATAAATCAAACACGCAAGTTGTTAAATAAAATATGTTCTATCCTCATATCCTGACATATGGAAAGGACAAAAATTTTAAATGTGTATGAAGTTATGGCTCTTCTATGACTGAAAGTTAGCAAAATGTCAAAGATGAGTGAATTTAATGTTTACTGCTCATATCCCAGTGCAAGTTGATGGGCTGACAATGTCGGGATGAGTAATAAAATACAGATACACATAGTTCATAAATTATTATAACCATTCCATGAAATTTATTTTTCTTATATTCATTTCACCAAAATTGCTAATTCTGTTATTGTAAAGTTTTTAAAATAATTTGGGTTTTATTGACACTAAGGGTCTGTAGTATTAAAAACATAATTGTATTTGAAGTGCAAAGATTTAAATATATTTTCATAAAAATGTAAGTATAGTAAATTTAAAAAAATGTTATTGTGCAAATTTTTTAAAATTATTTTTTTCAGAAACATCCTCCAAGTTAGTTTTCTTTTTAAAATGTTGAAAAATGGCTATTAGATTGAAAGGCAAACTATAAATTATAATTAATGAATATCAGATTTTATATCAGTGATTTAAATAAATCCAAATGTTTTATTTTTAATTTTTTTGAAAATTCAATAAAATTTAATTAAATGCTTTTATGCAAAAACGTTTTTTATAAAAAATTAAAATTCACAATTTTAGCATTCAATATCTATCTAGTTGCCAATATAAAGGATCAGTAATATGTCTAAGGTCTAGACATATATATATATATACATATATTAAAGGTAATGTGTACTGTGATTTACTTAATACTGCACTATTTTCCTCAGCTTCTATTTTCAGCTGAGACAAATACTGTACTAATTCCTCAGTACCTCCAGAACTATGAATATAAACACATGAACAAGAAGAAACTGAAAACTTGGCCCTCCTAGAAGATGGTACTTTATTGTGCTTGAATCTATTGCATTCACACTGAGAAGAAAGATTTGACAAGCCGATTAATGTCTTTTCTCTGCCCTAAGTTCTTTTCTGCTCTCTCAAGTATACCAAGCAGGGCCCCATTAAACCTTTGCAGCATTTAAATGCCAAGGCGTTTTTTCCTAAGGACATGGGGCAAGATGTGGAGCAGCATCTCCTTGAGCCCTGACGTCACTATTCAAGAGGATGCCCATTTAGGGCTCCAGGTTGGGCTGTGCCAGGGCTAGAATCAGATTCCAAGCCACAGAAGCACCCCATGTTACTTAATAAATCCCATTATTTTGTATGCCCAGGGCTTTTGCCAGCTCTGTGGAAAATACTGGAAAATAATGCCTCTGCAGATAAATTGTCATAGAAAACAGAAAATTTTAAGGAAGTATCTGCTTTGAGTTTTCAATGAAATACAAGAAAATACAGTGTATTCCTTCCCTAGGGCTGCCGTAACAAATTGTCACTGACTGGATGGCTTAAAACAACAAAAATGTATTCTCTCACAGTTCTGGAGGCCAGAAGTTTGAAATCAAAGTGTTGGCAGAGCCATGCTGCCATCTTAGGCTCTAGGGAAGAACCCTTCCTTGCCTCTCTGGCTTCGGGTGGCCCCAGAGTGCCTTGGCAAGTGGCTGTGTAACACCAATCTCCACCTCTGCCATCACATGGCCTTCTTGCCTCTGTCAGAGTCTCTTCTCTTTTTATAAGGACACCAATCAGATTGGATTACAGCCCACCCTAACTCAGTATGACCTCATCTAAATTTAATTATATCTGCAAAGATCCTATTTCCAAATAAGGTCACATTCACACATTGTGGGAGACTGGGGACCCCCAAGTGTCTTGAAGACTACACACAGCAGTTTGCTTGACCTAGGACAGTTAAGGTTTGACCTATTCTCCTTGTAATATCAGGTGCTAAATGTAATCTATACCCAAAACTACCCCCTCCCTGAGACTTCCCTGAGATACTGATAATCTACAAGATAATCTATAATCCCCCTTTCTCCCTGTTAATTACAGCCAATTCCTCCCTTCCTTGCACAACCCCAGCTCCCCACTTTATGCTCTCATACTGATTGGAATGTCAAGCCCTTATAACCAGCTTATTCAGCACCCCCATAGTGTGGACTATTTCCACGTTGTGCTCTGAACTCGCTGCCATTCAGAGCAGCTCCTAAATCCATTCAGAGAGGCTCCTGATTTCAGGGCAATGTGGCTCAACTTCCCCACCCTGTAGGTAAGCCCCGTAATAAAAGCTCATGTCTCAGAACATGTCTGGTGCTTTCTTTGGTCCCTCAGTTACAAAAGCCATCTTGGGCCATGACACACATACTGGGGGTTAGGACTTCCCAGTCCTAAAACAAAACAAATATGATACAGCATGCTGAAATGCAGACAACAGTAATAAAAGAACACAAGGAACTAAAATCTAGTGACAGAAATGAAATCTGCAATGAAGACAGAAAGAGCAGAATCCATACTGCCAAAATTTCGATCAAGGCTGTCGTCGTACACTGGAGGTGTTCTCTGAGAATGCAGAGCAGAAAGACACATTGGAAACAATGAGACAAAGAATGATGGATACGGATAACAAAGATTGGAGATCTAAACTGGGAATAATAAATGTTCTGGAAAAAGAAACCTGAGCTGAAAAAGTACATTTGAAGATCTGGCAGGTTAAACTATGTACCAGGAAAAGTATATGAAATGTTACTCACACTGAGACATATTTCAAACCATATGATTAATAAGTCCGAATGCTAGAATGTGTATCTTTTCAAATGTTTCAGGAATGGTTACACAAATTGATTAGAAGCTAGGCTGTAAAGTTCTGCTCAAGTTCTCTAAAAGAGGTATTATATAGGCTGAATATTCTGACTATGATTAAAACCCCCAAATTCGTATAACTTAAAACACACACACATACACACAGACACACATTTCCCCTAAATAACTTTTGGATCAAAGGGAAAGTCAAATATGAAATAACAGGTCTCTCAAACAATGAAAACTAAAAGTTTCTGAAATTTAGCCAAAACTGTATTTAGAAATAAATTAATCATCTTAAGTGCTTTCAATAAAATAAATGAACTGAACATTCAACTCAAGAAGGTAGAAAAAACTAAAAGGAAAACATTTCCAAGGAAAACAGGAAGAAGCAAAACATAAGAATGAAAGTATTACATATTTAATTGGTTTTAGGGGAAAATGTTGAGGTGATAAGTCCAAAACTGAGTTGGGAAACAAAACTACAAACCCCTTGTGTTACAAATATGTCCCACCACACTTACTATGGACTTTGGATCCTTACCTGTAGCACTAGTGTTAGAAAAATTGAACTCTTTAAAACAGTATCTGGAATGAGCTCTTTGCAAGGACAGGCTACTCTGCAGCCAAGAGTTACCACCAACAGACTCCTTTAGTAGTAACACAGTCTGTAGATTATCCAAGAAGGCAAATATGACTGAGCACTTTGTAGTCAAAGGTCCTAAAGCCTTGTTGCCTCAAAAGCATCACCAAACACTTTCTTCCATAAACTTACATTCTGCCCTAAGAGAGACGCTCAGCAAGCCCCAGAATGCCAATGCCTGCAGCTGGCCCCTTAGAGCAGGGGGCAGGGAGCAAGAAAGGGGGTGTGTTGTTAATCTCTTTGCTCAGGAAAGCGCCAAGTGGAAAGCTCCCGTTTTGTGGTGTGAAATGCAAGACAAGCAAAATACAACAATCAAATGTGGACCTTATGAAATCACTGCCCTCCCCACTAGGTGGGATCTGACACCCAGCAGAGTGAATCTCCCTGGCAATGTGGAATATGACTCCCAGGGAGGAATCTAGACCCGGCATTGTGGGATGGAGAACATCTTCTTGACCAAAAGGGGGATATGAAAGGAAATGAAATAAGTTTCAGTGGCAGAGATTCCAAAAGGAGCCGAGAGGTCACTCTGGTGGGCACTCTTACACACCATATAGACAACCCTTTTTAGGTTCTAGTGAATTGGAATAGCTAGCAGTAAATAACTGAAACTATCAAACTACAACCCAGAACCCATGAATCTTGAAGACGATTGTATAAAAATGTAGCTTATGAGGGGTGACAATGTGATTGGGAAAGCCATATGGACCACACTCCCCATTATGCAGTGTATGGATGAATGAGCAGAAAAATGGGGACCAAAAAAAAAAAAAAAAAAAGGTACCCAGTGTTCTTTTTATTTTAACTCTTCTTTTTCACTTTAATTTTTATTCTTATTATTTTTGTGTGTGTGGTAATGAAAATGTTCAAAAATTAATTTTGGTGATGAACGCACAACTATATAATGGTACTGGGAACAACTGAATGTACACTTTGTATGACTGCACAGTATGTGAATGTATCTCAATAAAAATGAATTTAAAAACAAAACAAGAGTGTCTAGAAAGACAAGAACAAATAAAAGCCAAGGTGAGCAGAAGAAACTTTGAACTCTTTAGCTACTGGCCTTCTACACCACATGTGCTTGCAGGGAAACAACCACTAATGTATTTTCTCTCTGTTAATTTCCCTCATCTGGAAATCATATGAATAAAATCATGGAATACGTTAAAAAAAAAAAAATGTGGACCTTAGTGAATGAGTCTGCGTAACTGAGAGATGGGTGAAACACCAGGCTGGTGCAGTCTTTGTTTTAAAAGATAGCTGCCGCCCTGATGATCAGCCCTGTGAGAATTGTATCCTCCCTGGAGCTCAGTCCCAGCCCCACCCAGCAGTGCACCCTCCCGCACGTGGTGCCCAGCCTCTGGGCTTTGGAGCCAAACAGACCTGGGTCAAAGCCATCCTGCCTGCCCGCTGTGTGACATCCCATAGCAGCACTGCTTGTCGTATCTGATGTGCTGGCTTACTACACCTCTGTCTGACTACACTCAGAGCTGTTGCATGTGCTGTGATTTTGAGAATAAGTGCATGTGTCTGACTACTTCATGATACGTTTCAGTGTGCTCACGCCTGAGCATTTATATGGAACTTACAGGTTTGGTTACTTTCTCTTAGTTTCTTTTGTATCTTATAGGTAGGGCATTATACTGGTTTTTAAAATTACTATCATTCTGAATAGACAAATAAATTGTGGTACTTTCATACAATGGAATACTACTCAGCAATAAAAAGAATGACCAAAATAGGGGAAGGGAGGTTAGATGGGAATTCTCTGTACTTTCTGCTTAATTTTTTAGTAAACATAAAACTGCTCTAAAAAAATAGTTGACTTTTTTAAAAAAAGGATCTATTTGAAACACAAAACAACATGAATAATTCTTAAAACAATTATGCTGAGTGAAGGTAGCCAGACCAAAAAAAAGTACACACTGTATGATTCCATTTATAGAAAACTCTAGAAAATGTCAACTAATTATAATGACAGACAGCAGATCAGTAGTTACTTGGTTTTCTAGTTTGCTAATGCTGCCGGAATGCAAAACACCAGAGATGGATTGGCTTTTATAAAAGGGGGTTTATTTGGTTACACAGTTACAGTTTAAGGCCATAAAGTGTCCAAGGTAACACATTAGCTATTGGGTACCTTCACTGGAGGATGGCCAATGGTGTCTGGAAAACCTCTCTTAGCTGGGAAGGCACGTGGCTGGTGTCTGCTCCAAAGTTCTGGGTTCAAAATGGCTTTCTCCCAGGATGCTCCTCTCTAGGCTGTAGTTCCTCAAACATGTCACTCTCTTAGCTTCTCCAGAGCAAGAGTCGGCTTCCAATGGCCGTCTTCAAAATATCTCTCATCTGCAGCTCCTGTGCTTTCTTCAAAGTGTCCTTCTTGGCTGTAGCGCCTCTTCAAAATGTCACTCACAGCTGCACTGAGTTCCTTCTGTTTGCCAGCTCATTTATATGGCTCCACTGATCAAGGCCCACCCTGAATGGGTGGGACCACATCTTCATGGAAATTATCTCTTCAGAGTTATCACCTACAATTGGGTGGGGCCCATTTCCATGCAAACAACCTAATCCAAACGTTGCAACTTAATACACACTAATATGTCTGCCCCACAAGATTGCATCAAAGAATATGGCTTTTTCTGGGGGACATAATACATTTAAACCAGCACACTTAGAGATGGGGGAGCAGAGAGGGGCTGGTGGGAGAGATCACAAAAGGGCACAGGGAAACATTAGGAGTTGATGGATATGTTCGTGATATTGATTGTGATGTTGGTTTTACGGATGTGCACTTGTCAAGCTCATCTATTGTAGACTATAATGTCAATTATACCACAACATATATGTTTGAAAATGTTAAAAAATTACTATAATTCCACAAAATAGTTTTATGAAAAGAGAGTGATGGGTCTGGCATGGTTGAGAACCCCAGCATCAGTAGATTCTAAAGTGGGGAAAAACTTCTCCCACATCCCCCTCTTCAGGCCGAACCGCTGTGCAATTTAACCATTGGCCACTGGAGGCCAGCAGTGGCCCATCTTAAGTGGGAAATACAGAAAGCGCACCGTCGCTCCCTTCTCTATGCTCAATAGCTTAATCCCCATTATACTCAGTGGTTGAGCTGGGATTTGGGTCATGGTCTCTTTGGCTCCTGATCCCACCATTGTTGGTCCCTCACACCAAGAGACCTCCCTGTATTTGCATACCTTTTTAAAAACGTGTCCTATCTCCTGTGAAGCAGGAGCCATAGTTTGGGGTCTGTTATCCTCAGGACTTGTTTGATAGGGCAGGGCTGACATGGAGCAGTTGGAGATGGCACCAAAGAGTTGTGGTTCTCAAAGTGCCCTTGGAAGGCCTCCCAGGCTTGGAGCACCCTCTGTATATTGGTCCTCCACTGTGCCTGGAGCTCCCCCCATTTTAGAGCAAGGCAGAGTCCCATTATCAGACATTGCTACATCACAGGATTAGCCAACCAGATTAGCATGTCACTGAAAGAATGAGACACTGGAAAGTCTCATTTTTATAAGGGAGAGAAAGGGGAGGTTTTCATTTGGAGCAACCCATGGGATACTGCAGTGGAGGCCTTCCAAAGAAAAACAACTGCTAACACTTATTGAGTCCTCCCAGTGTTTGAGGCATGAGGTTGAACACTGTATGGGGGTGAACCATCTAATCTTCACAGCACCCTTGTAAAATCAGCAGCAGAGTAGCTAAGTAACTCAACCCAAAGTAACAGAGCTAGGAGGAGGCAGAGCAAGGATTCGAGTCCAAGTTGACACCAACATGTTGGCTTAGCCACTGCTCTATCCTGTCAACCTGCAATTTGGCTTGCTTGAATTATCTTGCTTGCAGGTTGGGGCTAGGCCATTATATAGTTTATGTGTTTAACCAGTTGGTAGCAGGTGATGGATATTTTAGTTTAATTCTGGAAATAAATTTCCTGCCTGAGCTAGTGATGATGCTTTAAGGGAACCGTAAGCACCTATGGTGGTCCGGAAGCAAGATCTGCCCCCATCCCTTATTTGTTGCGCATTTACAATTCGCTAAGGCTGATATTTCCATAGTAATGCTATTTGAAGGGCAGGTGGGCAGAAGCCCGAAACAAGAATCAAAGGGTAGAGGACACATAACAATCCAGAGACATTGTTCACTCATGCCCATCAGACTCTGTCAAATGCAGCAAGACCCCACCTCAACAGGTGTCTTGAGCAGGTAAACAGACCAGGATGCAGGCCCAGGTTAAAGCA
Organism: Choloepus didactylus; assembly: GCF_015220235.1. Classification (NCBI taxonomy): domain Eukaryota; kingdom Metazoa; phylum Chordata; class Mammalia; order Pilosa; family Megalonychidae; genus Choloepus; species Choloepus didactylus. The sequence continues at coordinate 69,416,320 of NC_051324.1, read as the reverse complement.
TCCTGGTGAGCAGGTAATTCATGCCTGTGGTTCGTGGGTAGGTGAAGTCTTCCAGTTGTTTCTTTCCCGGATATCCTTTCCCTCAGATTTGGACCTGCCCAGCTGGGTGCCATTTGATCCTCCAGGTGAGGTGCTTTAGAGGTGTGGCCCTCCTGTTCTGGGTTCGGCAGGGGCCATCAGCTCTGGGCTTCTGCCCATCGTGCTGCTCTTACAATCTTGTGGACACTTCGTTGAGCTGATAGAGGCACTGAGGAAAAGGCTCTGTGGTTGCACGGGAGATGACAAAGTCATAGGAGGCCAGAGCCAGACGGACCCACACAGACCCATCGGGTCCAACTGCTTCACTGTACAGATGGGAAAACTGAGACCTGGGGAGGGGAAGGGACTCGGCCAAGGCCACACACACAGTGGGCTGGTATATTAGTTAGGGTTTCTAGGAAAACAGAATCAACAAGACATATCTATAACTATAAGATTTTATATAAATGTCTCACGCAACTGTGGGTATGCATGAGTCCAAATTCCGTAGGGCAGGCAGCAAACTGGCAACTCCAATGAAGATGTTTGATGAACTCCTCAGGCAGTAAACTGGCAACTTCAATGAACATGTTCGACGAACTCCTCAGGAAACAAACTGTGAACTTTGATGAATTCCTTGGGAAACGTTTTGCTGATTGGCCAAAGAAGTAAAGGTCCTCCATCTGTCTCACTTAAAAGTCTTCAACTGCTTGGATTAAATCCAGCCGATTGAATTCTCTCATTGCGGAAGACTACCCTTGGTTGATATAATCAGTCACGGCTGCACCCAACTGATGATTTAATAAACCAGCCTTCTGGTTCATTAACCAGCCACAAATGTCCTTGTAGTAGCGGTTAGACCAGTGCTTGCTTGACCAGACACCTGGACACCATCACCTGGCCAAGTTGACACATGAACCTAACCATCACAGCTGGTGACCAAGCTAGGGCCAGGGCTCCCAGCATAGTCTCTCCCACACTCTGTGACCTTCTTAGTATGTCCTTGCCACTGGGTAGGTCTTATTTTGTCAATTGTTGTTTGCACTCTCTCTGTCTTTCTTAGAACAACAATTTTTTAATATCATCACACATTTAGTCAGTGTGCAAATTTCCAAATGTTTTATGTCAAAAAGCAGGTCTTAACAATTTAATTATATCAAGAGCCAAATAAGATACACACTTGTGATTAGTTGATATCTCTTAAATCTCTCTTTTAAAAAAAATTTTTTTTGCTCTCACTTCTTTTCATATTAGAGCAGCTGTAGAGTTAAAGAAAAATCATGAAGAAGGTACAAAATTTCCATATACACCCCCACTTACATACACAGTTTTCCTTGCTATTAATTTTTTGCATTAGTATGGTAACTTTGTTACAAATGAGGAAACAATATTATTATAATTATATGATTATAGTCCATACTTTACATTATCTAAGTCTTTTTTAATCTATAGGTTCCTTGTTCATCTTTCTCTCTTTTCCTTTGCAATTTATTATTGAGGAAGTCACATCACTTGGCCTGCAGATTGACTAGTCTGGATTTTGATGATTGCAAACTCATGATGCAGTTTAACATATTTCTCTGTCTCCTGTACATCCTGTAGGTTGACAGTCAAATCTCAGGCTTGATCAGATTAAGGTTTGAATGTTTTTGGCAAGGCTACTTTATAGATGGTGCTGGGTTCTTCCAGAGAAGAAACATAAGTCTAGTTGGCTACCTTTTTATGACATTAGCAACTGTTGATGTCTAATGCCTAGGCCCATTAAGTTACTGGGGGTTAGAAACAATGATTATGTAATTCCATCATACCCTCTTCACTTTTTAGCTGGAATACTATAAAGAGAAATTCTCTTCATCCAGTGTCAGTTACTCAGGGTATTGTCTTATAAATTCTGTAAGGATTCCAGGTACACTTGATTATTCCCACTTCAGAAATGAGGACACTGAGGTCACAGTGGCTGAGGGAACTGCCACCAGAAGAACTGTCCTGCTAAGCCCTGGTCAACCCACAGGATCATAACAATTAAGTGGTGGTTGTTTTAAGCCCCTAAGTCAGGAAAAGCCTGGAGTAAAGGCTCCTGGGCCCTTTTGTCCCTTCACAGGCAGGCAGACCTGCACATCATCTGTCCAACCTTGCCATGTCAGATGGGGAAGTGGAGGACCAGGGAAGACAAGTGGCTTGTCCAGATTTGTACACATATCTGAGTGCATGGGCAGATCCTTTAAGGAAACCCCTGGCATACCTTGTGGTCAGTTCCTGTCCTCGATGGCTCTGCCTGACAGTCTCACTCCACAGGTGGTGCCTGTAGCCACTGCACTAGGCCCACGGCTCAACAACATCTTATTTACTGTGGTGCCACCAGTGCCCATCATAGACACCCGACAAATACATGTTGAAAGAATTAATGGATGGGTGCAGAAGGTGCCGTTGTTTTGTTTTTATTTTAAACTTTAAATATTTTATTATAAATACAATTATGGAGTACATCATTTATACAATGATTTAATATGGAACACAAATATAAATGTAAACACTGAATTTTTCCTGCTAAAGGAAGCATTTAGGTACTCAATGACTTATTCTATAATATAATATTCATTCAATAGACTAAAAGTTCAAATAAACTTGTTCCAATTTGGCTGTTTTTTTTTTCTTGTTAATTCATTTTATTGAGATATTTTCACATACCATGCAGTCATTCAAAACAGTGTACATTCGATTGTTCACAGTACCATTACATAGCCGTGCATTCATCACCAAAATCAATTCCCGATACCATCATTACCACATACACAAAAATAACAACAATAATAATTAAAGTTAAAAAGAGCAATTAGAGTAAAAAAGAACACTGGGTGCGTTTGTTTGTTTGTTTTTTTCCTTCCCCCATTTTTCTACTCATCCATCCATAAACTAGACAAAGGGGAGTGTGGCCCATATGGCTTTCCCAATCACATTGTCACCCCCCATGAGCTACATTTTTATACAATCCTCTTCAAGATTCATGGGTTCTGGGTTGTAGTTTGATAGTTTCAGGTATCTACCACCAGCTATCCCAATTCATTAGAACCTATAAAGGGTTGTCTATATTGTGTGTAAGAGTGCCCACCAGAGTGATCTCTCGGCTCCTTTTGGAATCTCTCTGCCACTATAGCTTATTTCATTTCTTTTCACATCCCCCCTTTAGTCAAGAAGATGCTCTCCATCCCACGATGCTGGGTCTACATTCCTCCCTGGGAGTCATATTCCACATTGACTAGGAGATTCACTCCCCTGGGTGTCTGATCCCACGTAGCGGGGAGGGCAGGGTGCCATTGTTTTTATGTCTCAAGAACTGGTTGTTTCCAGACCTACTTACTGGGGAAGATACTGAACATACACAGATGTCCAGAGAGCAGTCAGGTTGTCAGGTCCAGGGCCAGAGACAGGGGTATGGGTATGAGCAGGAAGTGGGGGGCAGCAGGGCTCACTCCAGGAAAGCAGTTGGAGCTGGGGGTGGGGCAGAGAGGGGACACTCCACCCTGGCAGGAGACAAACCCAGTAACACAAAATCCTGGTACATAGAAAGCATGGCTGGGCGGCACCAATATGTGGCAGGGTCCAACCACTGGGCTGGGGCAGGGGCAGATCTCCAGTCTGCAGGGTGGAGGAAGCCAGGACCTGCATCCTCACATAGGGCTGGGTGACTGAGGCACAGGGTTCAAGTCAGATGCCTTATGTATTAGTTGGGATTAACATGGGTTGAGAAGAATGGAAAACCCCTAACATCAGTGGCTCAAACATGGTAGAAGCTCATTTCTCTCTTGTGTTAAGATGTCCTGTGGGAGTAGGTCACAAGCCAGTAGGATGTTCCACAATGTAAAGGAGATGGAGGAGAGAGAGGACCCAGGCTCCCTGGTCTTGCTGCTGTCATCCTCAAACATGACTTCCACCCCATGGTACAAAACAGCTGTTGGAACTCAGCCTTTTCATGCCATATTCCAGGCAGCAGGAAGGAGGAGAGGAAGGAGAAGAGCATTCTTCTTCTCTTTAGGGAAACTGCAGAATTGCACACCACTTTCCTTACATTTTATTGGCCAGAAGTGAGTCACAAGGTCACACCCAGCTTCAAGGGAACATGAGGAATGAAGTCTTCATCTCACCCAACAATGGGCCTAGCTAAAAATCAGAGAGTTTGTAACTGAAGATAAGAGAACATACCCCAGTGACTCAGATTATGGCATAAGGCAGAAGTCAACAGAAATTCACAGCCTAGGTCCAGAGTGCTGGGCTATAGCTGTTCTATCCCTTCTGCCCTGGGTTCTGGGGCTTGATGGGCAGGATGGGGTGATATGAGTCCAACTGTCGGAAGGTAGAAACTGTAGAGTCTAGCCACAGGGCCTGACTGTTCTTGAGTCCCTGTTACTGCAGTAACAGTGGGCATTTTATAGCTAAGTACTGCATTAGCCAAGGAAGGAGATGCATTATTGATAAGAAAGCAAGCTTTGTTTGCTCATTGTCAAGGACAAACACAGACGCAGAGGCTAAAAACTGCTTGACACTGTGAAAAGCATCCTAGTGATGATGAGTCCAGAGCCACAAACTGCCTTTTCCCAGGAGACATTGAAGTGGCTGATGACAGTCCCCTTTTTTTCCCACCAAAAAAAAATTATTAAAATTTTTTGTAGGATAGCATGCATATAGAAAAGCACACAAGTCATAAACATATGTCTCAATGTTTTCCATAAAAATGAACACACCCAGTTAGCCAGCACCCAGAGCAAGAAATAGAACATTACCAGAACTGCAGAAACCCCCTCTTTTCCCCACTCACCCCTCCACCCCCACACAAAGGACACCACTGGCCTGCAGCCAGTATTTTAGAAATCTTCCCAGTAATTCCAAACTACTGTCAGTGTTGAGAATCATCATTTTTACAAACAATGGTTCTCAAATCCGGCTGCACAGAATCAGCTGGGCCCAGACTGCCTGTGGAGGTGGAGGATGGAATGGCGATAGCTAAAAGAGGCAAAGTACTACAGTGGGGACACCTGGGAGCCAGGCCGGCCGGCCATCTACCAGCTGTGTGACCTTAAATGAGTCCCTTCACCTCTCTGAACCTCAGCTGGGAAATGGAAACACTATCACATAACCTGCAGACCTGAGCCCAAGAGAGAGTATGTAAGCCCCACAGTCTCAGTATATGGCATTTATCATTGTCATTTTTATTTAAATGCAATCAGCCCCAGGAAGACTTAAAACCCTCCCTTTCTTCATGCAGATGGGACCTGGGTCTTGGGACAGTGGATACAGGATGTGTTGACGAGGAGCCAGGGTCTTTCTGGGAAGTACGGGAACATTCCAGGGACAGCAGAGATTCTAAGCCAAAGCCAATGAGTGGTAGCTACTCACTGGCACGAGGAGCCAGCAGCTGTGCATGAACTTGAACAGGGCTAGTTTTGGCAAGGCCAATCCTTCTCCTTTAGCAAGAACAGCAGGAAGCTGACAAGCCTTTAAGCCTGCGAGGAATGCGTGCTCAACCCTTTTAACAGTGGAGGAGCCTGACGCTCAGCGGCTGCAGCCCTGCCTTTCCCGCAGAGCCCTGGGCTCTCCATGAGGCTAGGATCACCTCTCTTGGGGCCATCTCACCTGGGGTGCACTGTGTACCCTGAGGACCTGGGACACCTTTTTGATTAGATGCTCTTCTCCATATTTTTTCCCAAACAAAAAGTATATGACTTTTTAAGCTATTGACTACTTTTTCTTTTTTGTACTTATTACAAAAGCAGTAATGTTCATTGTAGAACAGATAGAAAATGCAGGCAAGCAAGAAGAAAAAATAGAAATCACTCATAGTCCCATCCAACAGAGTTGACTGCTGTTATTTTTTTCCTTATAAATGTGAGTCTGTGTGTATGTGTGAGTGTATGTAAAATTGATCAACAAGGAGTCATAGTGTACATGCTATTAGATAAACTGCTTTTCTTCACTTAACAATATATGCTGCCCATTTTTCATTGTCATTAGATATTCTTCTACAACAGTGTTTCTCTGCCCAGGCTCTGCAATTTCCCGGATGATTCCTGTGTGCAGTGAAGGTTGAGAACTACTGTGCTGCAGCAATTTTTTTTTCCACTGAAGCATTTTATTTGTATGGATGCATTACATCCCTAGAAAAAGTCCCAGGATTTTCCCTCCTGTGCATTTTCATCTTGCTTTCCCATGGCCCATGATGCCAGCTGAGGTCGTCACTACAATGAAACCAAGCCAATGGGATGGGAGGACATTACTCTGACATTTTTCTCAAACTTGGGGTCGCACATCAAATCTGGGACCAATCAATCCACACCCATTTAACCTGCCTGTGAAGTTCACAACAATTTTCCCAGCTCTGAGATCCTCAGTGATTTCAAATTTGCCAATGTAACCATGCTTTGTCATCACAGTGAGAAACCAGATGATGACTTTGGAGCACGGCCCAACAAGAACCTGGCATTTGCCAGCATCAGCCAGGGCGTTCACAGGCACCGTTACGGTGGTTCAGGAAGACGGCCGAAAGAGCCAGCACTGTTTTTTAATAGTGGCCTTGTGTTTCGGTTTGCTAGAGACACCAAAATGCAATACACCAGAAATGGATTGGCGTTTTCAATGAGGATTTATGAGGTTGCAAATTTACAGCTCCAAGGCCATGAAAATGTCTGAATTAAGGCATCAAGACGTGGATACCTTCTCTGAGGAAAGGCTGATGGTATCTGGGGTTCCTCTGTCATCTGGGAAGGCACATGGCTGGCTCTGCTGAACCTTCTCTCACGGGTTTAGCTTCTGGTTTCAGTGGCTTTCTCCAAAATGTCTCTGGGCTTCTGTCTCAGCTCCTGTGTGTCCTTGCTTCCTTCTCCCGGGGGCAAACTGTGGATTACATATCCTAGCTTCTCTCCAAAATGTCTCTTTCAGCTTCTCTGTGAGCTCACTTATAAGGACTCCAGTAAAGGATTAAGACCCACCTTGACTTGGATGGGTCACATCTCCATGGAAACAACCTAATCAAAAGGTCCCACCCACAATAGGTCTGCCCCTACAAGAGGGATTAAAAGAACACGGCTCTTTAGGGGCACATAACAGATTCAAAGCAGCACACCTTGCAAGCCATTTGCTGAAGGGATGCAGTGTAATCTCATCAATCCCCTTTCCTTGAACATTTAGGATGGTTCCAGTTGGTCATTATTGTAAACCAGCAGTTGGCAAACCTTTTCCATCAAGGGCCAGATGGTACCTATTTTAGGCTCTGCAGGCCATATGTCTCTGCTGACTACTGAACTCTGCTATTGCTGTTGAAAAGCAGCCCCAGACAATGCATAAAGGAATGAGCCTGGCTGTGGTTCGATAAAACTTTATTTACAAGAACAAGTGGTAGCCAGATTTGGCCTGAGGACCATAGTTTGCTGACCCCCGTTATAAACAATTTTGCAATGAGTCTCCTCAAAGCTTATGCTTCTTGTATGAAATGATCCTTTTTGTGGAAGAGTATTTCACACTGTTTATTTTTAGAAGTTGGGTCATTTTTCATATGAACTTTTATATAGAACTTATATAAACAACAGGTAAAAGGGACATTTTGTTAGCATAAATATATTTCATAACTTCAAATGTACAACATTTCATTTTTAGAACATCAGCTAGGAGTTGGAGATGATAGATGCAGCTTTTTAACAGCCTTAGCACCTGTGACATTGAAACCAAAGTTTTGCAGAACCAACAAAGCATCTCTATGGAACCTCAGTCTTTCACTAGTAACACAATTTGAAAACTACTGCAGTAGGATAAATTCCTGGAAATGGAATTATGGGGCAAAGGACCTGAACCTTTTAAAAGCAGTTTAGGTATATTGTCACATTGCCCTGTCAAGAGTGAAAAAAGACATGCTTCTAAAATACAAATGGGTGTGGACATCCTCCCGTGATCCAGCTGGCCTTGAGGGCTTTGGCTGCTGGTTCCCTTGTTTCATTCCTTACACCTGGTAGAAGATTCTCAAAGATTCTTGCATTGCACTTGCTCAACAGAACTTTTAATATCAATAGTATGAACATTTTACTCTTGATTCAAGAACTTTGGCAAAGAGGCTTGTGGAATGGTATCAGTTGAATTAGATAGGATCCTTTTGTGTATGTGGCAAAAAGTCAGCTTGAGGTAATTTAAGCTATAAAAAAGGATTTAATGGCTTTTATTACCACACTATGAATGGTCCAGGGTTTTAAGAAGATGGGACTTTCTGTCTTTTTCATTTGGACTTCTCTCTGCTTGGGGTTTTCCCACTGCAAGCAGGTTTTCCCCATGTATCAAGGAAAGGAATAGGCCTGTGTTCATACAGCCTTGTCATTTGTGCCAGTTTGAATGGATTCTGTCCCCCAAAATGCCATTTTCTTTGATGTAATCTTGTTGGGCAGACATATTAGTGTTGAATAGATTGTAATTCTTTGAGTGTTTCATTAAACCAGCACACAGGGTTGGTTTAAATCCTCACTCTGCCAAGTGCCAGCTCTCTGACCTTGGGCAACATTTTTCGTTTATTTTCTGGTTTTGGAGCCTCCATTTGCTCATCTGCCAAACGGGGCTAGTGACTTCTCTCTCCATTAAAACATGACAGCAGGCCTCACTGGCAACATCACTCTTCTGGTCCCCTCTCTTCCACCAGTTGCTCTCCTTCAAGCCCATCTTCAAGAGTGGCTCTGCAGGAAGCCAGCTGCCATGCTGAGAGGACACTCAAGCAGCCCTCTGGAGAGGAACTGAGGCCTCCACGTGGCAGCCACATTGGGGAGTCATCTCAGAAGCAGATCCTCCACCCCCACCCCTGGTCAACACCTTCTCTGCAACCTCCTGAGAGACCCTTAGAACCACTCAGCTAAGCTGCCCCCGGATTCCTGACCCTCAGAAATGCTGTGAAATAATAAATGCTTGTTTTAAGCTGCTAAATTTGAGGGTAAGTTGTTATGCAGCAATGAGTGTTATTACAAGAATTGAGAGTGAACACACATCAAACATGGACCTGACTCGCCGGGAATCAGTGGCTCCAGAGAGGGCAGAAAGGAGCAGCAGAAGGGAGTTGAGGGAGCACTGCACAGGGAGTGCCAGGCCGGGTCCAGGCCAGGCAGGGCCACCCACCCCTGAATTCTGGGGAGGAGTCCAAGTTCTCCCCATCTCTTCCTGCCCCTGGTAGAAGACAACATCTCTCCCACCAAGACATCTGGAGAAACCAGCTCAGGGATGGTGGAAGAGAAGGAACAGGAGTAATGAGGAATGCAGCATCGGAACAGGTTAGAGCTGGGTTCGAATTCTGGCTCTGGCGCTTAACTAGCTATCTGGTCTTGAGTAAATCAGTTAACCACTCTGAACCTCTATTTCCTCATGTCCTGGGGTCAATCAGGCCAAAACCTGAGGGTTGGTGTGAGAATTCAGTGAAGCAATATATTTAATGCACCAAGCACATAGTAGGTGCTCAATAAAGGCACGGCCAGCCACTTCCCTCCTCACTGTCTCTTGTTGGAGGGGCAGGCTCTTGTGCTCCCTTCCTCACCCCACTTTCTGCTCAGCAGGCAGCCCGACCTCAGTGGGGTAGAGTCAATGGCAGGGGCTCTAAGCCCAGGATGTATCAAAGGTTGGGGGCTGGTCTCAGGAGGAAGATGGACACAGGACATAACTGAGCATTTCCCTAAAGAAACCCAACAGGACCTAAAAAAATGGAAGAACATACCGTGTTCATGGATTGGAAGACTAAGTATAATTAAGATGTCAACTCTACCTAAATTGATATATAGATTAAATGCAAAACCAATTAAAATCCCAAGAACTTACTTTGCAGAAATAGAAAAACCAATAACCAAATTTATTTGGAAGGGCAAGGTGCTCTGAATAGCTAAAAATATCTTGAGAAAGAGGAACGAAGTGGGAGGTCTCATACTACCTAACTTTGAAGCATATTACAAAGCTACAGTTCTCAAAACAGCATGGTACTGGCATAAAGACAGAGAAACCGACCAATGGAATTGAATTGAGTGTTCAGAAATAGACTCTGGCATCTAAGGATAATTGATCTTTGATAAGGCAGTCAAGCCAAAGCAACTGGGACAGAGCAGCCTCTTCAATAAATAGTGTTTGGAGAATGGATATCCATTTCCAAAAGAATGAAAGAGGACTCCTACCTCACACCTTATACAAAAATTAACTCCAAGTGGATCAAAGACCTAAATGTAAGCACTAAGGCCACAAGACTCTTAAAAGAAAACACAGGGCAATATCTTAAAGATCTCATGATAGGAGGTGGTTTCCTAGACCTTACACCCAAAGTGCGAGCAACCAAAGAACAAATAGACAAATGGGATCTCCTCATCAAACACCTTTGTACATCAAAGGACTTTGTTAAAAAAGTGAAAAGGCAGCCTACACAATGGGAGACAACATTTGGAAAACACATATCACATAAGGGTGTAATATCCCGAATATATAAAGCAATCTTGCAACTCAGCAACAGAAAGACAAACAACCCAATAAAATGGGCAAAAGACCTGCATAGACACTTTTCTGAAGAGGAAATACAAATGGCTCAAAAACATGAAAAAATGATCAACTCCACTGGCTACCTACCAGAATGGCCATTATCCAAAAAACAGAAAATTACAAGTGCTGGAGAGGATGTGGAGAAAGAGGCACACTTATTCATTGCTGGTAGGAATGTAGAATGGTGCAACCACTCTGGAAGACAGTGTGGAGGTTCCTCAGGAAGCCAAGTATAGATCTGCCATATGACCCAGCTATTCCACTGCTAGGTATATACTCAAAGGAACTGAAAGTTAAGACACAAATGGACATTCATAAACCAATGTTTATTGCAGCATTATTCACGATTGCCAAGAGCCTGAAGCAGCCCAAATGTCCATCAATGGACAAGTGAATAAACAAACTGTGGTATATACACATGATGGAATATGATGCAGCTGTAAGACAGAACAAAAACATGGAACATACAATAACATGGATGAAACTTGAGGACTTTATGTTGAGTGAAGTTAGCCAGAAACAAAAGGACAAATACTGTATGGTCTCACTAATATGAACTAACATTAGTGAGCAAACTTTGAGAGTTAAAAGCTGATAACACAGGCTACCAGGAGATAGAAACAGGGTAGAAATCAGTCACTTGATGCTGAAGGACTTCAGAATGTTCAGCAGGATTGACTATATAGATCCAGAAATAGCATAATACTGTGTGATGGCAGCACAATATTGTAAGTACACTGAACAAAGATGTCTGTGAGTAAGGCTGAAAGAGGTGGGATAGGGAAAAGTATGACACCAGAGGTTAAGATAGATTATGAAGACTGGGACTGTATAACTTGGCAAAAACTAGAGTGGCCAATGACGGTAACTAAATGTAAAATATAAAAATGTTCTCATGTGGAAGAACAAATGAATGTCAACCATGCAAAGTGTTGAAAAAGGGATGGTATTTGGGAAAAAAACATAATCAAAGCAAACTGGAGTCTACGGTCAACAGTAACATTGTAATATGCTTCCATTAAATGTAACAAAGGCAATATACCAAAGTTAAATGTGTATGAGAGGGGATATAAGGGAGGGATATGGATTCTTGGTAGTGGTGTTGTTTTCTCTCTTTACTAATATATTGTATTGTATGACACTTTCTTTTTCTTTTTATTATTATCTTTCTTTATTAGTCACCAAAAAAAGCCTTTTTCATAGGGATCAATATGTTCAAGTGCTGACTGTGGTGATAAATGTATAACTATATGATGATACTATCAATAACTGATTGTACACTATGGATAATTGTATGTTATCTGAATATATCTCTATAAAATTGTAGAAACAATATAAATAGGGGTAAAAGTGCTGGAGGAAACATGGAGAGAGGGGGCCTAATGGTATAGGCTTTCTGGAGGTCACTGTGGTGGTTCCACAAGAAGCTAACTAAGTATGTGGGGACCATAAGGTCCTGCTACCTCATTATGGGGTATGTACTTGGAAGATCTGAGAGCAGAGACATGAATGGACATTTGCACACTGGTGCTCATGGAGGCAGTATTCATGATTTGCAGTGGGTGGAGGTGCCCTAAGGGTACACTGACTGAGGAACAGAATGGCAAACTGTAGTGTATGCATGCAATGGAATATTGAGCAACTATGAGAAGGACTGAAGGTGTGAGACATGCAAGGAGGTGAATGGATCCTGTAGACAGCATTTTGAGAGAAGTACGCCAGAAGCAAAGGCAAACACTATAATGTCTCATCGATATGGACTACCTACAATGTGTAAACTAAGAATTGAATCTTAGAGCACAGCCTAACAGGGAAATGATTATTGTAATGGTCCCTAGACTGTAAGCTCTGACAGCAGTCAAATCTATTTCTGAATTGTAATGGCTGTCTCTAAACTCTGAGACGTTGATCCCTTGGTGTGTAACCTGATTGGTCTCTGGAACATTGGGTATCTGTGTGACACCTGAAACTCAAAACTAGAGCTCGGCAGATGTGAATGGCAGTATTAATGCATACAGCAAATGTTAAAAAAAAAAAAAGCTGAAAAAGTGCTCAGATTTCAATTAGAGATATGAATGAAGCAGATCTGTTTAAGACTAGGGCAAATTGGGCCAAAGGGTAAAGGTTGAAATGGACTGTGTTAAAACTTCAACTTCCATGTTGAGGCCAAGGGAAAAAAATGTTCATTTGGTGCAGGATCTATATTTTCTAAACAATATAACTTCTATAGTCAGTTTGTTGAAACACCACAATTACATGGAACTTTGAATAGGAAGTGAGGCATGGTAGGTCTCTTTATAGGTTAGAGTGAAATAGCAACACATCCCAAAGTAATTTCAGTGGACAATAGAAATATACATTCAGGGCCCCCCGAGGAGTAGGGGGGGGATGTGGAGGTGTTGCACTTCCTCAACTGGATTGTTGCTGATGTTCTCGCAAACACTGGGGACTGATGGCTTGACATGCCGAGCCCTCTGTCTTGGGGCTTGTCCCTATGCAGCTTGTTGCTGCAAAGGAGAGGCTAAACCTGCTTATGGTCGTGCGTAAGAGTCTCCCCTTGGGTGCCTCTTTGTTGCTCAGATGTGGCCCTCTCTCTCTAACTAAGCCACCTTGGCGGGTGGTCTCGCTGCCCTCCCTCCTGCATGGGGCTGGATGCCCAGGGGTGTGAATCTCCCTGACGGCACAGGATATGGCTCCCGGGGATGAATCTGGACCTGGCATTGTGGGATTGAGAACATATTCTTGACCAAAAGGGGGATGTGAAATGAAATGAAATAAAGCTTCAGTGGCTGAGAGATTTCAGATGGAGCCGAGAATTCAGTCTGGTGGACATTTTTACACACTATATAGATAACACTTCTTAGGTTTTAATGTATTGGAATAGCTAGAAGTAAATACCTGAAATTACCAAACTCAAGCCCAGTGGCCTTGACTCTTGAAGATGATTGTATAACAATGTAGCTTACAAGGGGCGACAGTGTGATTGTGGAAATCTTGTGGATCACACTCCCTTTGTCCAGTGTGTGGATGGATGAGTGGATCGACGGGGACAAAAGATAAGGATATGAGATGGGATAGATAAGGAATGAGGTGGGATGGGGGGATGATTTCGGTGTTCTTTTTTACTTTTATTTTTTATTCTTGTTATGATTCTTTCTGGTGTAGGGAAGGTGTTTGGGGATGGATTGGGGTGATGAGTGAATAGCTGTGTGATGATGCTGTGAATGGTTGGTTGTGCACCATGGATGATTGTGTGGTGTGTGAATGTATCTCAATGGAACTGAATTTAAAAAAAAAAGTTAGAGGAGACAGAATTTGGAAATAATCAAAGATGTTCAAACACACATCCTAAATCAATTCAAGGAGATGAAGGAAAATATGTCCAAAGAGATAAAGGATATTAAGATGACATTGGGAGTAGAGAACCTAAGATGGCAGCTAGGAGAAACAGGGCAAAAAAACACCTCTGTGAAAAATACCAGATAAAAGCCAGAAAGTGACCCAGAACACCAGTTCCAGCGATGCACCAGCTGGAAAAGGTATGCTAAATCCACAGGGACTGTGCACTTGGTGAAACCGGGAGTCTGTGTTCTGAAATGAGTGAGTAAGCCTGCTGAATATCTGGCAGCTATGCTACGGTGTGGGGAAACCATGGGTTGGCGTTTGGAGGTGGACTAGTTCTTTTTTAAAAAACCCAAAAGCAGCTGCAGATAGGGAAGCGAGAACTGCACAGTGAAGCATGGCAGGAACGGGCTGTGCAAAAGCCTCAATATCTGGCATGGAAAACAGACTTTTGTGCACACACTGCTAATTGGCTCGGAGTGAGGCAGGCAGAGGGAGCCAAAAGGGGAAAATAACCACGTCCCTTGCAGCCAACTTCCTGGCTGGCTGGGAATGCTCCTGCCCAGCGCCGGAGCCAGAGCCCAGAGCTGCACCAAAAAACCCAGTGTGATGGGAAGTGTTTCCAGCAACATGCTCACATGCCACAATATCAGGCCTGGACAATAGCCTTTTGCACACGCACTGGTAATTGTCCTGGAGCTGGGAAGGTGGAGCTGTGCAAAAAGGGGGAAATTAACACGCCCCATACAGCCATCCTTACAGCAGGCTGGGAACGCATGTACACGGCCCGGCAGCCCAGAACTTCCCTTGAGGGATGGCGTGCACTTGTGACATAGCACAACTTTCCCTCAGCAGAGGCCCTGGGAGGGCACAGCTTGGAAGGGGGACCCACTCGAAAATCCCAGGGACCATATGCCAATACCAAGGACTTGAGTGTCAGCAGCAGAGACAATCTGTGGTGAGACTGAAATGAAGGTTTAGACTCTTGCAACAGCCTAAATCTCCAGGAACACCTGGGAGGTTTGATTATTAAAGCTGCCCTCTGTCCCTAACCACTCAGACACACGCCCCACATTCAGGGTGGACAGCACCAATAACCCACCCAAACTTGGTGCACCAGTTGGACCCCACAAGAATCAGACCCCCATACACAACAAAGACAAAGTTGGGGAGAACTGACTTGAGGGGACTAGGTGACTTGTGGACACCATCTGCTTGTTAGTTAGAGAAAGTGTACTCCACCAAGATGTAGATCTGACAAATTAGAGATTAGTCTTTGAATAATCCTACATATCCTAATAGAACTCTAACAAGTAAAGCAAATACCAAGAGGCCAAAAACAACAGAAAATTTTAAAGCATATGAAAAACCCAGACAATGTGGATAACCCAAACCCAAGTACCCAAATCAAAAGATCAGAGGAGACACAGCACTTGGAGCAATTAATCAAAGAACTAAAGACAAACAACAAGACCATGGCACAGGATATAAAGGACATGAAGAAGACCCTAGAAGAGTATAAATAAGAAATTGGGAGAGTAAATAAAAAAAATAGATGACCTATGGAAATAAAACACGCTGTTGATCAAATTAAAACGATTCTGGATACTTATAGTACAAGACTAGGGGAAGCCGAACAACAAATCAGTGACCTCGAGGACCACAGAATGGAAAATGAAAGAACAAAAGGAAGAATGGGAAAAAAAAAAATCGAAATGGACCCCAGGGATATGATAGATAAAATAAAATATCCAAATATAAGACTCATTGTTGTCCCAGAAGGGGAAAAGAAGGGTAAAGGTCTATAAAGAGTATTCAAAGAAATTGTTGGGGAAAACTTTCCAAACCTTCCATGCAATATAAATACACAAAGCATAAATGCCCAGGGAACTCCAAATAGAATGAATCCAAATAAACTAACTACAAGACATATTGTGATCAGACTGTCAAATACTGAGGAGAAGGAGCAAGTTCTCAAAGCAGCAAGAGAAAAGCAATTCACCACATACAAAGGAAACAACATTTAGACTAAGTAGGGTTCCCAAATATCTCTTTGTTGCTCAGATGTGGCCCTCTCTCTCTAGCTAAGCCAACTTGGCAGGTGAAATCGCTCTCTTCTCCCCATGTGGGATCAGACACCCAGGGGAGTGAATCTCCCTGGCAATGTGGAATATGACTCCTGGGGAGGAATGTAGACCCAGTATCATGCGATGGAGAACAACTTTTTGACCAAAAGGGGGATGTGAAAGGAAATGAAATAAGCTACAGTGGCAGAGAGATTCCAAAAGGAGCCGAGAGGTCACTCTGCTGGGCACTCCTACGCACAATATAGACAACCCTTTTTAGGTTCTAGTGAATTGGAGTGGCTAGCAGTAAATACCTGAAACTATCAAACTACAACCCAGAACCCATGAATCTTGAAGATGATTGTATAAAAATGTAGCTTATGAAGGGTGACAATGGGATTGGGAAAGCCATGAGGACCACACTCCCCTTTGTCTAGTTTATGGATAGATGAGTAGAAAAATGGGGGAAGGAAAACAAACAAACAAACAAAGGCACCTAGTGTTCTTTTTTGCTTTAATTGCTCTTTTTCACTCTAATTATTATTCTTGTTATTTTTGTCTGTGTGGTAATGAAAGTGTCAGGGATTGATTTTGGTGATGAATGCACAACTATGTAATGGTACTGTGAACAATCGAATATACACTTTGTTTTGTATGACTGCATGGTTTGTGAATATATCTCAATAAAATGAACTAAAAAAAAAGACAACACTGGGTGAGCATAAAGAAGAATTTGAAAGCATGAAAAGAATAACAGAACTAAAATCAAACCCCAGCTGCAGACCAGAAGGGCTAGAAAAAAGAACAGCAAACTAATCCCAAAGCAAGCAGAACAAAAGACACAAAGATTGGAGCAGAAATAAATGAAATTGAGAACAATAACAAAAACGAAAAACGATAGAATCAACAAAACCAAAAGTTGGTGTGCCAGTTTGAATATATTGTGTCCCTCAAAAGCCATTATCTTTGATGTAATCTTGTGTGGGCAGATGTCATCAGTATTGATTAGATTGTAATTCTTTGTTTCTTTGGAATGTGCCCCACTCAGCTGTGGGTGATAACACTGATGAGATATTTCCATGGAGGCGTGGCCCCACCCATTCAGGGTGGGCCTTGATCAGTGGAGCCATATAAATGAGCTGACATAATGGAAGGAACTCGGTGCAGCTGTGAGTGATGTTTTGAAGAGGAGCTACAGCCAAGAGGGACACTTTGAAGAAAGCACAGGAGCTGCAGATGAGAAACAGTTTGAAGACAGCCATTGAAAGCAGACTCTTGCTCCGGAGAAGATGAGAGAGGACAAATATCCCAGGTGCAACTAAGAGTGACATTTTTGAGGAACTGCAGCATACAGAGGAACGTCCTGGGAGAAAGCCATTTTGAAACCAGAACTTGGAGCAGATGCCAGCCACGTGCCTTCCCAGCTAACAGAGGTTTTTCAGACACCACTGGCCATCCTCCAGTGAAGGTACCCGTTTGTTGATGACTTATCTTGGACCCTTTATGGCCTTAAGATTGTAACTGTGTAACCAAATAAACCCTCTTTATAAAAGCCAATCCATTTCTGGTGTTTTGCATTCTGGCAGCGTTAGCAAACTAGAACAGTTGGTTCTTTGAGAAGATCAATAAAGTTGACAAACCCTTAGCTAGACTGACAAAGAAAAAAACAGATAAGAGGCAAATCAATAAAATCATAAATGAGAGGCGGACCTTACTACTGACGCCACAGAAATAAAAAGAATCATAAGATGATACTAAGAATAACTGTGTGCCAACAAATTAGACAACTTAGATGAAACTGACAATTTCCTAGAAATACATGAACAACCTACACTGACTCTAGAACAAACAGAAGACTTCAACAAACCATCACAAGAGACTGAATTCGTCATCAAAAACCTCCCCAAAAGAAAAGTGCAGGACTTCAACAAACCAATCACAAGTAAAGAGACTCAATCAGTCGTCAAAAACCTACCTATGGTATATGGCTGCCACCTACTCCCTTTGCCGGGTTGCGGCTTCCCTGGCAGGGTTGCTGCTGTTGCCCTTCGGCGGCTTGGCCGCTAGTCAGATGAGGATCAAGCATAACAATTCTTTAGAAGTGGCCATACAAACAATTGGGCTGTTTTGGTCTGCACATCCCGATTCTGGTTTAATTATCAACATGTTGCAAATACACTTTCTGTTTATAGAAGCGTCAAGAGACTGGGTATTCCTGACAGTCACATTGTTCTAATGCTTGCAGATGATATGGCATGCAATGTTAGAAATCCCAAACCAGCTACAGTGTTTAGCACAGGAATATGGAACTAAATGTATATGGAGATGATGTGGAAGTGGATTATAGAAGCTATGAGGTAACTGTGGAGAATTTTTTACGAGTATTAACTAGGAGAATCCCACCTAGAACTCCTAGGTCAAAATGTCTTCTTTTTGATGATAGAAGCAATATTCGTACTTATATGACAGGACATGGTGGAAACGGTTTCCTGAAATTTCAAGATTCTGAAGAAATTACCAACATAGAACTTGCAGATGCTTTTGAACAAATGTGGCAGAAAAGATGCTACAATGAGCTACTGTTTATTATTGATACCTGTCAAGGAGCAGCCATGTATGAGCGATTCTATTCTCCTAACGTAACGGCTCTAACTAGTAGCCAAGTGGAAGAAGATTCACTCTCGCATCAACCTGATCCTGCAATTGGAGTCCATCTTATGGATAGATACACATTTTATGTCTTGAAATTTTTGGAAGAAATTAATCCAGCTAGCCAACCTAGTATGAATGACCTTTTTCAGGTATGTCCCAAAAGTCTGTGTGTGCCTACTCCACGACATCGCACTGATCTTTTTCAGAGGGATCCTAAAAATGTCCTGATAACAGATTTCTTTGGAAGTGTACGGAAAGTGGAAATTACAACAGAGACTATTAGTTTGCAACCCGATTCAGGAATCGAAAACAGTTATAAGGAGACCACATGGATGAACTAATGGATCCTCTGAAATATGCTGAACAACTTCCTGTAGCTCAGATAATACACCAGAAACCAAAGCTGAAAGATTGGCATCCTCCTGGAGTGTTTACACTGGGATTGCGGGCACTCATTATCATGGTTTTCTTTAAAACTTATGGAATCAAGCATATGAAGTTCATTTTCTAGACACGATAATTTACGAAGAAGACTGCACAGAAGACTGCCATCTTGGATAAAAATTTGTATTATTATATGTTTTTTTCTATACATTGCTTTTGTGTGAATTGCCAAAGAATATAAGGAAACTACATTTGGGTGGACTATATTGATTTTTTTAACTTAAAGAAAAATAATCATAGCACTAAATATATTTCAGTTTTTCATTTTCTGTTATGACAAAAATGGGATAAAGAGATCAGAAAAAACTGCCTAATTCTTTTTTAAAGTAATAATTTCCCCTCATCCCTTTTTCATTTGGAAAAGAAAAATGTGAAGACATTAAATTCTTGCTAGCAGAGGTAGCTTCTATTAATATTTTCATGAATTTCCTCCCGATGTGCATGTATTTTTTTCTTTTTCCAAAATAGAGACCATTAAAATATACCATTTTGTAAACTCTCTTTTTATTTTACAGTGTGTTAGCCTTTTCCCTCTCCTTAGATATTCTTTGAGAACATGTTATAGATAGCTGCATAGAAATTCATTTAACACTGTTCTGCTGTTGGACCACTTGATCCAGATTTTCCTTTGATTCATTCTTTAATGTGACAATATGTTACTGTCAGTTACTTGTAGAATCGTCAGCTTTAATAATAAGCAAGTATGAAAAATTGGTCTCTAATCTATGGTACTGATAGTTTGCCGGATCTTTTTTGCTGTCAGTTTATCTGGAAAATTGAAGACATTTTGGAACTTGACATACTGACTGCTCAACAGAAACAAACCCCTCATTTTCCCCACTTCTGAGCATGATCCTTTAGAATTTTTCACCTACTCTTTAGTTTCTGTCTTGAAAGAGATAGCCAAAAGCATTTTATTTTATTCTATTTAAGGTAGGTTGGCTGGATTGACACTTTGCGTACGAACAATTCTATAACATGGATGACCTGCTTGAGAAATTTTTATTTATGGCCCTTCTTTCATATCTGACTGATGAGTCACATAAGGCAGGAAGTCACATAAGGCAGTAAGCCCCCTTTCTGGTCTTTGACAATACAAAAACTCATATCCCCATCACTGATTTATTTTTTTAGCCCACCACACATCTTTGGATCTTTCTCATAATTAGAAATAGTATCGAAATTGTGCTTTGTGATCAACCCCAGATATTGTTCTTTCTTTTCAAAGTTTTGCATATGAGAGGGGGAAAAAAAAACTTGAATGTTCATCTCAGGGGATGACTTTATACGTTTTACCTGTTTTATCCAAAAACTTGCATGTTAATCTTGAGCATTGCAAAGATCTGTTCTATAATTGTAGTAACATTGAAAAGATGTCTCTTCCTCCACAATAAAACCTCCTAAAATTAAAACAACAACAACAAAAACAACAAACAACAAAAAAACAAAACAAAACAAAAACCTACCTATGGGGAAAGTGTATGTGTGTGTGCAGTGGTGGGGGGAGGGGTTGGGGTGGAAGGGGGTAGTATTTGGGGATTTTGTACTTCTGCACAATTTTTCAGTAAACTTAAAACTGCTTTAAAAAATAAAGTCTATTGAAGTGGGGGAAAAAAAACCTACCTATAAAGAAAAGCTCAGGGCCAGATGGCTTCACAGGTGAATTCTACCAATCATTCCAGGAAGAATTAATACCAATCCTGTTAAACTCTTCCCAAAAATTGAGGACAGAACATTACCTAATTCATTCTATGAAGCCAACATCACCCTAATACCAAAGCCAGATAAAGATACTACAAGAATAGAAAATTTCAGACCAATCTCTCTAACGAATATAGATGCAAAGATCCTCAACAAAATACTTGCAAATTGAATCCAACTGCACATTAAAAGAATTACACACCATGATCAAGTGGGTTTTATCCCAGGTGTGCAAGGGTGGTTCAACACAAGAAAATAAATTAATGTAATACACCATATTAACAAATCAAAGGGGGAAAAACCATATAATCATCTTGAATGACACAGAGAAGGCATTTGACAAAATCCGGCATCCTTTCTTGCTAAAAACACTTAGAAAGGTAGGAATAGAAGGAAGCTTCCTCAACATGATAAAGGGCATATATAAAAACCCACAGCTAACATTGAACTCAGTGGTAAAAGACTGAAAGCTTTCCCTCTAAGATTGGGAACAAGACAAGGATGCCCTTATCACCACTGTAAATAAACATTGTGCTAAGAGTGCTAGCTAGAGCAGTTAGGCAAGAAAAGAAATAAAAGGCATTTAAATAAAAAAGGAAGAAGTAAAACTCACTATTTTCAGATGACATGATGCTATATTTAGAAAGTCCTGAAAAATCTATGACAAAGCTCCTAGAGCTAATAAATGAGTTTAGGAGAGCGGCAGGATACAAGATCAACATGCAAAAATCAGTAGTGTTTCTATACACTAGTAATGAGCAGCCTGAGGAGGAAATCAAGAAAAAAAAATCCATTTACAATAGCAACTAAAAGAATCAAATATCTAGGAATAAATTTAACCAAAGATGTAAAGGACCGTTATACAGAAAAGTACAAAACATTGCAAAAAGAAATCAAAGAAGACCTACATAAATAGAAAGATATTCTGTGTTCATGGACTGGAAGACCAAATAACATTGAGATGTCAAATTTACCCAAACAGATTTACAGATTCAATGCAACTGCAATAAAAATTCTAAGAGCCTATTTTGCAAAATTGGAAAAGCCAATTATCAAATTTATTTGGAAGGGTAAGTGTCCCTAAATAGTCAAAAAACATCTTGAAAAGGAATAAAGTTGGAAGACTCACACTTACTGACTTTAAAGCATATTACAAAGTTACAGTGGTCAAACAGCACGGTATTTGCATAAGGATAAACATATGATCAATGTAATCAAATTGAGAATTCAGGAATAAACCTTCACATCTATGGTCAACTGATTTTTGACAAGGCTGCCAAGTCCACTCAACTGGGACAGAACAGTCTCTTCAACAAATGGTGCTGGGAAAACTGAATATTCATATCCAAAAAAGTGAAAGTGGACCCCTATCTCACACCATATACGAAAATTAATTCAAAATGGAGAAAAGAACTAAATATAAGAGACAGGACCATAAAACTTCTGGAATAAAATGTAGGGAAGATCATCTTCAAGATCTTGTGGTAGGCAGTTTCTTAGACCTTAAACCCAAAGCACTAGCAACAAAAGAAAAAAACAGATAAATGTGACCTTCTCAAAATTGAATACCTTTGTGCTTCCAAAGACTTTGTCAAGAAAGTGAAAAAGCAGCCTACTCAATGGGAGAAAATATTTGGAAACCACATCTCCAATAATAGTTTAATATCCAGAATATATAAAGAAATGTTACAACTCAACAATAAAAAGACAAACAACCCAATTTTAAAATGGGCAAAAGACTTGAATAGACATTTTTCCAGAGGAAATGACTAAAAGCACATGAAAAGATGTTCAACATCACTAACTATTAAGGAAATGCAAATCAAAACCACAATGAGATATCATTTCACACCTACTAGAATGGCCAGTATTAAAAAAACAGAAAACTACAAATGGTATAAAGGATGTGGAGAAATAGGAACACTTATTCACTGTTGGTAGGAATGGAGAATGGTACAGCCTCTGTGTAAGACAGTTTGGCCGTTCCTCAGGAAGGCAAGTATAGAACGGCCATATGATCTTGCAATCCCACTACTAGGTATATACTCAGAAGAAATGAAAGCAGGGAACACAAACAGACATTAGCACTCTGATGTTCATAGCAGTATTATTCACAATTGCCAAAAGATGGAAACAACCCGTGTCCATCAACTGATGAATGGATAAACAAAATGTGGTATATACATATGATGGAATATTATTCATCTGTAAAAGAAGCAGAGTCCTGATACATGCGACAACATGGATGAACCTTGACATTATGTTGAGTGAAATAAACCAGACACAAAAGGACAAATATTGTGTAGTCTCACTTACATGAACCAACTATAATGAGCAAACTCATGGAGTTAATATCTAGAATATAGGTTGCCAGGAGATGGGATGAGGGTAGAGAATGGGGAGCTGATGGTTAATTTGTGCAGAGTTTTTAATAAGGTGAATTGTAAATATTTGGAAATGGATAGAGGTGATGGAAGCACATTATTGTGAGTGTAATTAACAGCCCTGAATTACGGTTGAAAGGGGAAGTTTAAGTCATTGCATGTTACTAGAAGGAAAGCTAGAGGATGAAACATGAGAATGTATAACAGTGAACCCTGTTGTGGATAATGAGTATGCTTAATAGTATAAATATAAGAATGTTCTTCCATGAACTATAACAAATGTACATCACTATTACAAGGTGTTGAATAGTAGGGTGGTATATGGCGAAAATACACCTAATGCAAATTATGGAATATAGTTAACAGTAATATTTCAGTATTCTCTCATCAGTTGTAACAAAGGTACCACACTAAGGCTAAGTGTCAATAATAGGGGAATGGAAAGGGTATGGGGTTTTTCTTTTTGGAGCAATGAAAATATTCTAAAATTAATTGTGGTGATGAATGCATAACTCAGTGATTACATTGACAGCCATTTTGTACACTTTGGATGGATTGTATAGTGTGTGTGAATAAAAATGTTTTTTGTTTGTTTTTTTTCTTAAAGAAAAAAAAAAGCCAACAAGCACTGTCCAGCACACCCCTTACACAGTATGCTGGTTTGAATGTATTGTGTCCCCCAAACGCCATTATCTTTGATGTAGTTTTGTGGGGCAGACGTTTTGGTGCTGATTAGATTTACTTGGAATGTGCCCCACCCAGCTGTGGGTGATGACTCTGATGAGATATTCCCATGGAGGCATGGCCCCACCCATTCAGGGTGGGCCTTGATCAGTGGAGCCAGATAAATGGCTGACTCAAAGAGAAGGAACTCAGTGCAGCTGTGAGTGATGTTTTGAAGAGGAGCAAGCTTGCTAGAGAGGAATGTCCTGGGAGAAAGCCATTTTGAAACCAGAACTTGGGAACAGACGCCAGCCACGTGCCTTCCCAGCTAACAGAGGTTTTCTGGACGCCATTGGCCATCGTCCAGTGAAGGTACCCGATTACTGATGTGTTACCTTGGACACTTTATGGCCTTAAGACTGTAACTGTGTAGCCAAATAAACCCCCTTTTTATAAAAGCCAATCCATCTCTGGTGTTTTGCATTCTGCAGCATTAGCAAACTAGAACACACAGGTATGGTGAGGAAGCCCTATCTGTACTTGAAGGTATCCTGAGGTCCTATCCCTTTTCCAGTAAGCTTATAGGTGTCCAAGGCTTTATAAATGAGGGAGGTCTACATGGAGTTAACCTGGTGGAGACCTGGCTAAGCCAGGGGCCCAGAAACTCATTCCAGCTGGGCCACAGGTGGGGTTCTGGGTGCTGGTGATATGCACTCATCCCCAGAGGTGACTGGAGAAACACCTGGAGTTGATCTTTAGCTTTGTCTCTGAAACATCCACACTGGAACAAAGGCCATTCAGTCAGCAAGCAATACAGTATCAGAGAAAAAGTAGCCCCCACTCCAAAGGGATTCCAGAGAAAAGGTGTCTATGGGAAAACACAATTTCTCAGAATATGGTCTATGGACCTCTACATCCAACATCACTGGGATGCTTATATAAAGATTCCTAGAAATCTCCCCTCCAAACCCCCATGTCCACCGCACGTGAATCTCCAGACAGAGAGGCCCATTTGTACAAACCTTTTTATACCCACTGAAGTTTGAGAACTACCAAAGTATGGCAAGGAGGGCAAGGAGCTGGAAGAAGCAGGAGGTTCTCTGGCTTCCTCGGGACTGGAGGTTGGCAGGGAGATGACCGTAGGAGAGGGAGGGCTGAGCAGGGTGAGGACGAGAGGGCTAGGGTCTGCTGAAGTCTGCTTAACCTTGGACTGCCAACATAGGGAATGCTGGGTGCTGCCCTCCCCCAGGGCAGTCAGGGCCTGGCTCCTGGGGAGTACCAGCCTCCACCAGCTCCAGCTGCAGAGGTCCTGGAGGGAGTGAGATGCTGTGATTGACACCTGGAGGGTGGGGGGGGAGAACAAGTTGGGGTGGGGCAGGGGCAGCACACATGTTCAAGAAGTAAAAAAAATCCTGAGAGCAGAAGTAGGAAGAGTGGTTCGAGTTGAGGGTTTATATGTTAGAGGGTAATGCTGGAAAGAGAATATTGCAGCAGCTGAACCTGTAACCTAATAAAGGAGTGGGTACGTGTATTGGTTAGCTATTGCCACAATAACACTGTGTAACAAACCGTTCCCAAACTTAGTGGCTTAAAATAGTTCTCACAGGCCTCTATGTGGGCTGGTGCAGCCATGCTTTAATGCTGCGCTGGCTGGGCTGGCTCTTCTTCTTGGGGTGGGTCTGCAGTCCAGCTGGGCCAGCTCTTTTTCACGTGCATTCATTCTGGGCCCCAGCTGGAAGACAGCAGCTCCCCAGGAGGAGCTCTTCTCATGGTAAAGGTAGAAGCATAGAAAGGCTAATTGAAACTTGTAAGGCCTTTTAAAGCTTAAGCTCAGAACTGGTACACTGTGATTTCTACCCCCTTCCATGGGCCAACACAAGTCGCATGGCCAAGGCCAAAGCCAGGGGATTGGAAAGTACACTCTGCTACAGTGAGACCATGACAAGAGTGTGGACACAGGGAAGAGTGAAGAACTGAGGCCAGTAATTCTATCTATGCCAGTGTGTGACTGTGTCCTGGTTTGGAGTTTCCAGGGCCCAGTTCCTCTCTAGTGGTTACCTGTAAATGAAGCACAGTGAAAAGTAAAGTCCATCAATGTGAAAAATCAACCACAGTTCTGTTAGGTCATCAAGAATCACATCTTCTTCTTCCCCACATAGCCCCTGACTCCCCGCAATGCCTAGTACAGGCCCTGCCCTTAGTGATGACTCAAGGAATATTAGAGTGAATTGTAGGCTGTTTCTTCCTTTTCCCCACGTGATTCTTTATGAAATGTAGACATGTCCCAAAGGTCAGTGCATAGTGCTATATCTTCACCCCATAAGCTGGGATTCGTACCTAGATCTGTCTCCCATGGGGACCTCCAGAAGGAAGGGCTTATACAGAGTCAAATACCAAAACAGGTTAGTGACATTTCTTTCCCTAGAGGCCATTTAGAACGGGGAAGATTCACATCACTTGAGATACCCGAAGAGGAAGGCCATCTAAAGGCACAGACCTAGTTAGGGATCCACAAGAACAAAATTACATTTTTAAGAATAGTGAGATTCATCATCAGAGGCTCCACTGCTCCAGGAAGCCCCTTGGCTCCTCTCATCAGGGAAAAACAAAATCAGCCCCAGCTGTTCCACCTTAATATCTGCCTTTCCCAGGAGATTTTGCCCTTTAAAGGAGAACCACTTAAAATTCCAGGCACAGGCACATGGATGGAGAATGTATTTTAGGTCAGTGACTCATGATAAATAGTTTCCCCACTCCCCAAAACTGACTACTGGAAGTCAAGCTATCTCAGTCTCAAGCTGATAAAAACAGAGGGGTGGAGAAATTAGAGTTGGCGTGAAGCATTTTGGTTATGATAGATGTGATAATTTGAGAGTTTGTTGTTAATAGTGATGGCTCTGGATTCTCCAGGCTGGTTAAGGAATTGTCTTAGTGGATTGCAAGAGCAATTTTTTAAAAGGAGACAAAATAGAACAATCTATCTCCAAGAAAGGCATTAAGTGAACAAAGCAAGACGTAGTATGGTATGTGCTGTGCATTATATGTATAGAATTACTTGGTCCAATAGAGTAGCCATTAACCACATGTGGCTTCTTAAATTTAAATTAATACAAATTAAATAAAAATTTAAAGTAAGCTCCTAAATCACACTAGCTACTATATTGGATGATGCAGATACAGACTATTTCCATCTGTGCTGGTTTGAAACTATTATGGAGCCCAGAAGAACCATGATCTTTTAACCCAGTTTTGTTGGGTGGAATTCTTTGACTGAGTGTTTCCATGGAGATGTGACCCAACTGTGGGTGAGGACTTTGATTAAATTATTTCCATGGAGACGTGACCTGCCCATTCTCGGTGGGTCTTGATTAGTTCAGCAGAGTACCTAAGGGAAGTTAAGAGCTGACAAAGACCCAGATGCTTGGAGACGCTGGGAGATACAGACCGAAGGACGTTTGGAGAAGCTAAGGTAAGAGATGAAGCCCAGAGCTTGCCCTGGAGAAGCTAAGAGAGGACTGCCAGATGCTTAGAAACAAATGCCCTGGAAGAAAGAAGCAAGGACACAAAAGAGCTGAGAGAGAGGAGCAAAGATAGAAGTCCAGAGACATTTTGGAAGAAGCCATTTTGAAATACAGCCCAGGAGCAAAGGTTCAGCCAGCGACGTGCCTTCCCAACTGACAGAGGTGTTCCAACAAGACACCGTCAGCCGTTCTTCAGTGAAGGTATCGTCTTGTTCATGCCTTAGTCTAGACACTTCTGTGGCCTTAGAACTGTAACTTTGTAACCAAATAAACCCCCTTTATAAAAGCCAATCCGTTTCTGGTATTTTGCAAAGCAACAGCATTAGCAAACCAGAACAGGTGGTGAAGGTATATTTTGCCCTTTTGGACAGAGGAAGGGGGCCAGCATAGTCTACTTGCCACCAGATGATAGGGATCTGGTCTCAGCCGATGTGCCCAAGTCAGTGAGGAAGCATTCTGGGCCACCGCAGTGAGCAGGAGGGTCTAGCAGCCACTACTCCTTTTAGCTCTTGTGAGGTCATAGGCAGCTGAAACTGCTGCGTCAGCTTCCACAGGGTCTGGTACCCTCGGTGCCTGTTTTTCCTGTGCAGCCATTCGGTCGCCTCATGCATCGTTGGTGTTAGGCTGCGGAATTTCGCTAGGGCATCCACTTCTACATTACCTGGCAATGAGTTAACATTATGGGCAGAAATATGGAAAGCAGTTACCTTATGTTTCTGGCAGGCCGCCCAGATGTCTTCCCACAGTTCCTTCCCCTATGGGGGGTGGTCGACCACCGTCCATTGCTCCTGCTTCCACGTGGCCATTCATACTGTTAGGCCGCGATACAAAGCCCAATTATCTGGGCAGACAGTCAAGATATGTCCTGGTTCATGGACAATTACCATCCATATAGCCCGCAGCTCAGCCCACTGGAAACTTTCATGCATCTCTGCACTCAAAGAGCTGTTGTCAAAAATGCTGCAGCGAAGAAAGCAGGCTTTCCATTGTGTCAATGTGCTCACCTGAGCACTCCCCAAACGGGCTTGTTTATACCTGTATCCACCCCTTTATGGGTATGGTCATCCGTAAGGTCAATGGGCACCTTTGAGTTAGACCTTTGACCTGTAGCAGAGCATTATAAGCTGTGCATGATTGCTTTTCCAAAGGGCTGTATCTGAGTTCTGTGCCCTTCCAAAGTTGGGACCAGAATCTTATAGCTACACATTTAGACTATTGCCTTTGCCACAAACCCCGCCCAAAGCCAATATTGGCACTGGCCACATCCAATTCACAGGGTATATCAGAGTCCACTCTCCTTAAATCTTGTGCTTGTGCGATAGTTGGCTTAGCTTTTATAAACACAGCCTGCTGTGGGAAATCCCATTCCCATGCTTTTCATTTTCTAATTAGGATGTACAAAGCTTTTAAAATCTGTACTAAATAGAGTATAAACAGTTTCCAATCACCTAATAAACCAAGAAAAGCTATTAATTGTTTAGGAGTTAGCAGTGTAGGATAACTTCACATTTTAACACAACAACTGAAGGAATAGCTTTAGTTTTACCCAACGAGACAATACCCAAGAACTTGATAGAATGTCCAGGCCCTTGTAATTTTTTTGATTTATTGCCCATCCTTGGCTTTCAAGGTGGGTCACCACCATGCTAGTGGCAACTTCTAGTTCTGGAAAAGAATTACTGCTTAGCATGATATCGTCATTATAGTGAAACACAGGAGGTGTAGTTTTCTTTAAATCTTGTGCTGCCAGTCCATGGCAGATGGTGGGACTGTGGAGGTGTCCTTGCAGAAGCGCAGCAAATATCCATTGTTGTTTTTCCCACATGAAGGTGGATGCAGACTGGCAGGAGGGATCTAAAACACTAAAATAAGCTTTAGCAAGTTTTAACACAGAGTGAAATTGGCTTGAGTACTCATATTCTGCAACAAGGTAGCTATATTCAGCACAACTGCAAACAAAGAAGGAATTACTAAATTAAATTCAAAATAATAGTCGTTTGCCTGGTACCATTTGTTTTTTTCATTGGCCAGACAGGGCTATTAAATGGCCCTGCTAGTTTATGCTGATATATTGCTACAGACCATCTGGGGGAAGGCACCTTTTGTTGGACCAGAGGACGTGTATGCTTACTTTCCTCAGTTTTAACTTCCCAGTCAGACAGGGATGGGCTCATCATCTTTAGATGAGGAATCAACAGTGTCCCACACTTTAGAGTCCTAGTCAGGGGAAGCTAGGGTATGCCTAATTTGCCCTTTGGGTAGTTTATGCCCTCCTACTCTAGTGGTACTGGCATGCCAGTATTTCTAAACTTTTATCCAGAATATCTTTCAATTCTGCTTGGGTCAATTGCATATGCCTTTCTAACTTCAATTCTTCTTCTAAGTGGCAAACTGCCGCATTGGCTGTTAAGGCCTTTTCTGTAGCTGCAAACAGCCTCCAAAAATAGCCAGGTTACTGCTGCAGCAGCCTGGCAGCTTTCCTTTTTCTCATGAAATCCTACTAGTCCTGTGGCCTGTTGCAGGAGGGCTATCAGTCCGGCCGGGGAGTTATTTGCATCTCCATACTCCCTCAGCGGACCCCATTCATCTAGGAGGGTAGACACCCCTTCCCACATAGACTTCCATTCATTTAGGAGACTAGGCACCCCTCCCCACGGAGACGTCGCAGGCCACCCCGGTATCCCACTGGGAGACTTCCCCTTTCCTTTCCCCAAGTTCATGTCAGTGCCTGAGATTTCTTTGATCTCCAGGCTGGCACACCAATTATCACAGCCAAGAGGGCTTTTGCAGCTGAAGGACTAAAGAAAGCACCAGACACATTCTGATACATGAACTTTTATTTTGGGGGCTTACCTACAGGGTGAGAAGTCGATCATGTTGTCCTGAATTCAGGAACTTCTATGAATGGATTCAGGAGCTGCTCTGGAGGGCAGCGGGTTCAGAGCTTAACGTGAAGATACACTGCAAAGCAGGGGGTGCTGGGGAGTGGTTTATAGGGGTTAGGACAAAGACATTCAAATGGGTATGAGAGGAGCAGGGCTCTCCTGACGTAGGGACGGATCAATTGCAGTCAACAGGGAAGAGGGGAGGAGTATAATTATAATAGCACCTCAGGGTTTCGGAACCTAAGATGGCGGCTAGGTGAGACAGGGCAAAAAAAAACACCCCCGTGAAAAATGCTAGATAAAAGCCGGAAAGTGACCCAGAACACCAGTTCCTGTCAAAGTGACAGTGTTCAGGTGGGCATTTGTAAAGACTTTTCCGAAGGTCAAGGAAGATTTCTGGACCTCGAAACCAGAAGCTTCCGAGAGTGGGTGGACGGAGCCCCGTGGCGCCAGCGGGAAATGACGGCACAGAATGCAAGGGTCAAGGAGCCGAGCGAAGCCCCCTTTTCCGGTCCTCCCCAGCGCTAGCCGAGCTCGGCTCTGGGGCAGCCCTGCCGGCTGGCAGCAGCCGGGGAGAGACGTGCTGTTTTGCTCAAATCCTCCGCATTCTTTGCCGTTTCCGCATTGGCCGGGTGGGGCTACCCTCCCCGCCGCGGCCGCTGTGACGTCAGCCTCGCCCGCACTCGCTCCTCCCACACCCCCTCCCGGCCCGAGGCACACGGCGGCTCCGCCCGGACTGGAGGGCACGCACGGCTCCCGGCAGCGAAGGGACTCGGGGAGGGGCGGCGTGAGGAAGGCGCCAGCTCCCTCTGGGCCTCGGTTGGAGGGACCCGTTGGCCCAGCCCGGCAGAGCCCAGCAGCACGGCAGCGGCTTCCCTTTTCTCCCATGTCAGACCCCAGAGAAAGAGTCTCACATAAAGAAGGAATGTCTGATCCAGGGGCCCTGCTGCTTATCTCATAGATACCACGTGCCCCATAAACGAAAGAATCAAGGCTGTTCAAGGCTGTTCCAGCCACAGTGACGCCTCAAAGGCGGGTAAGGCAAGATCAGATATGTCCATAAGATGAAGAACCACAGACAAGCCAAAAGGCCTGCTTCCTCCAGGTAGATGGTACAGTGCACATCAAAGAAGAGTAGTGTGTTAGAACCCTAGCAACCAGTCAGCTCAGAAGTTGATAAGCCCTCACTCACTCAAAGCACAGGACACCCTTCCCTCCCCACGTGGGTTTTTCCTTTAAAAAAACGCTGCTCTCAAATAGAGAGCCGGAGCCATTTTTCTTTTCGCTGGCTCCCACCTGCTTTCTTCGCCTTTCTTCCTCTAATAAACCTTAACTCTCTACTTAAGCCATGACTCGCTGTGTTGTGTGGATTCCTGAAGGACTCCGATCTAACATCGCCCAGCCAAGCCAGCCCTGGAGCAGCTCGGCGACCGGCCCTAAAAAGAGAAGGAAATCTTGTTTTCCGCCCGGGGAGAGGAGCTTATCGAGCCTTTGTCTGGAAAGTCAAATCTTCGGCTCGGCTGAGTGTGCTCCTGGAGACATTAGCATTGAGCAGACAGCCTGAGAGGGGCAGGGGCGTCGCCAGGTTCATCTCTTGTTTCGGAGACGGATCAAGTGGGTGACTTTTGTGCATTTGTTTTAATTTTTGAAATCTCTTTTTCTTCCGCCTGCGCCGGGCATACCCTGATCGTCTCGCCGCTCCTATCGCCCTGAGCCGCCGATTGGAGCCTTTCCCAGCGGGTCTTCCTCCCTCCCTGACTTTGCAACACCGCGTTCCGAGAGGGCAGACGTAGGCGAGGAAGGAGGTGGGGGAGCCGCGAACACCGGGTCCCAAACCTTGACATGCTCTCGGGCGGAGAGGAGGAAGCCCGGAGCTGAGCGCACCGCTGGAGTGCTTCGCGGGCCGGCTCCGGGCGCCCTGCCCTGCGCCGGGGCGGCCGCCTCTTTGGTCCGGGGGGCCCTCCCCGTTTCCCGCCCCGGGAGTCCGCGGCCGGCAGGACCATGCTGCTGAAGGAGTACGGGATCTGCATGCCGCTGACAGTGGACGAGGTAAGCGCCGCGCAGGGCCCGGCCTCTCCAGCTCTTGGACCCCCGCCCCGGGGCGCCGCGTTCCTGGCCGCCGCCTCCCGGCAGGGGTCCACTGCGGACGTCAGGGAGATCCTGTTGGAACATTTCCTCCCAAACCAGAAGGCTGGAGCGGAGGGGGAAGGGGATTTGCCTTTTCCACTTGTCTGCCGGTGGGGGAGGGCGGCGTTGGGTGGGGCGGCTCCAGGTGGGCTCTTTGGGACGGGGGCACCCAGGAATCCAGCTTGTTGGAGATCACAGTGCACCAAAGGGAGTTCATGTGCCTCTCCCTCCAATTAAGAAAATGGATAAAGCGAACCCCAAAGGCGCAAACGCGCCTTGGTATTTGGGGGAGAGGGGTATCACCCCGTACTGACCGTGGGCCCAGCCTCCACCACCAACACCCCCGCCCTCGGCTGCAAGGTCGGGGCGCGGAGAGAAGTTCTTCGTCCTCGGGCTCTGGGCACCCCGGCACCGCCTTGGAGCCCTTCGGGGGACCCCAGGCCCTAGCCGTCGCTGCCGGTTTGGGCGCCGCTGCCCCATGCAGGCTCAGCAAGGCTCCGGGACCCGGCTCTGACCTTTCGCAAACCGCCTGTCTCCGAAACTTTTCTGTCTGTTTCCTCCCCCGCGGGGAGCGTGGCCTGCGGGCGAGCTGGGGGCAGCGGGGGCTGCGGCTGGGCACTGGGGGGCGCTCCATCACGCGGGTGCCCGGCCGGGTTCCCGCTCCAGAACCTGTCCAGGGAGGTGTGGGAGGTGGTGGTTGTGGTGGGGAGTGGGGGCTCGTCCTCGGCGCGCTGCTCCACCATTCAGGAAATGATGACTCAGTGAGGAGAGGGTTATTCAGGGCCCGGCTTCCCTCACTTCTTCCTCTCCACCTTTTTGGTGATTTCGTAATTGCTTAGCGCCCGTCTAGGGGCAACGAGGGAGCCTGAACTCAGGTCAATTTGAAACTCACTAGTTTGGTTTGGTGTGGCAACACAAATGAAACCAGCGATCAAAACCATATTTCTTTTTAAATACAGTGAATGTATTTATCAGCCGTGTTATTGAACCACCACTGTGTTCATTTGTCATCTGGGACTAAGTGTTAAGGCAACACCCGGCTACCGTCCAAGGCCAGATCAAAATAGCTCCCAGTCTACACAACGTACGATAGGAACACAGCTGCCAAAGAGGAGGAGGCAGCAGCTCTCCCCAGAATGCCCAACCTTTGGAGGTGGTTAGCATTTGAAAGGGTCTGAATGGATATCCTGTGTGCAGAATTTGGGGAGGGGGGGAAGGTAGGCGTTATGCGCATCTCAACCTTGTAAATAAAGTGGAGGAGTCCAGCCTCGTGCAGAACCAGGGAGGCAAATGAAGGGAAATGGTTTCCCACAGTATTAACAGAAAAGGGTGAGACCAGCCTGTGGGCAACTGGGCTGGAGTTGGTCAGCTCTGAGATATGACTGCTTCCCCATTGCCTCCTAATGGTTTTATTTATTGATAGGAGTTTGGAATCTAGGGATATTGGTTGTGCATGGAATACACAAGAAATGCAAATGGCAGTAAAAGAAAAGATCCAGTTCTAGAATCTTCCCTACTACCTACCTATAAAATCTCATTATACTGCTTGTTTCCTTCTTAGGCTTTCTTAAGAAAGCAGGGCTTTCTGGCAGGGCTCTGGACTCACCTATTTTTTTCATGCTGAAATAAATACCCACAACTGTAAGGTGAAGTAATCATTTGAGTGGTATGAGTGGAGGCCCTTCCTTTCTTAATTGGCAAATGAAATCAGACTCCATCTGTAACATAATGTATAAGTACAAATTAATTAATGTATACTTGTTTGGACTAAAAAAAGCAAGATTCAGTTTCTGTAAGATCATATTCTAAAGTTGTTTTCTACTAGGTCAGAAAAGCACAGGGCAAATTAAATTGATAGACCTTCAAACTGGAAGGATTCAGACTAACCAACTCAGCTGGTGGACAAGGAAACCAGACCTGGCTCGGCAGATGTTAGACCCCTAGAGTCTGAACTGGAAGTAAAACCCACCATCTCCTGGTCCAGGTCCCTTTGCACTATGTCACACTGATATTAAAATTGAAAACTGGGAAGCAACCTAAACAGTTTCTTCAAAGAAGACATATATACCATCATTTTGGGTAGGCTTTTCTGTATTGGAAGCCTACTTTTTTTTTTTTAATTCAATTTTATTGAGATATATTCACATACCATGCAGTCATACAAAGTGTACATTCAATTATTCACAGTACCATTATATAGTTGTGTTCATCATCAAAATTAATTTTTTAACATTGTCATTACCACACACATAAAAATAATAAGAGTAAATATTATAGTGAAAAAGAACAATTAAAGTAAAAAAGAACACTGGGTGCCTTTTTTTTTGCCCCCATTTTTCTACTCATCCATCCATACACTGGACAAAGGGGAGTGTGGTCAATATGGCTTTCCCAATCACATTGTCACCCTTCATAAGCTACATTTTTATACAATCATTTTTAAGATTCAAGGGTTGCAGTTTGATAGTTTCAGGTATTTACTGCTAGTTGTTCCAGTTCATTAGAACCTAAAAAGTGTTGTCTGTATTGCGTGTATGAGTGCCCACCCAAGTGACCTCTCGGCTCCTGTTGGAATCTCTGCCACTGAGACTTATTTCATTTCCTTTCACATCCCCCTTTTGGTCAAGATGTTCTCCATCCCACGCTGCGGGGTCTAGATTCCTCCCTGGGAGTCATATTCCACGTTGCCAGGGAGATTTACAATCCTGGGTGTCGGATCTCATGTAGGGGGGAGGGCAGTGATTTCACCTACCAAGTTGGCTTAGCTAGAGAGACAGGGCCACATCTGAGCAACAAAGAGGCATTCGGGAGGAGGCTCTTAGGCGCAATTATAGGGAGGCCTAGCCTCTCCTTTGCAGCAACAGTCTTCCCAAGGGCAAGTCCTGTGGTAGAGGGCTCAACCCATCAAACCACCAGTCCTCTATGTCTGTGAGCACATCAGCAACCATCGAGGTGGGGAAGCCCAACACCCCTACATTCTCCTTCATTTCCTCAGGGGGACTCAGCATATTTTTTTTCATTTTTTTTAATTAACTTTTTTTTAATTAACTATTAACTATATTAAAAAAATTAAAAAAAACATAGAATAAAAAAAATTTCAAACAAACCATGAAAAGGTAGTAAGAAAAAGACAACTAACCTAAAATAACTACTTTACTTCCAACATGTTCCTACTCTACGCCAAGAAAATAACCTAATATAGCAACATTTCTGTGAGCTTGTGGAAGCCTGCTTTTGCTTCAACTCTTGATTGGGCTCGATTCAACCTAAATGGAACTTCTGGAACTTGTTTCTTTTTAACCATTACAGATAATAAGTAGTATTGTCCATATTTTTGAAAATGAGGCAAATTCTCTTGTTTTGGGCAGTCAGAGAACAAACACACTGTGTCAGTTCTTTATCCCTGGCCTTATCCCACTTAACCTAGGGGTGGAGAGTGGGGTAGGGCGGAGGGCTTTGGGAAAGAGGGTATGTTATTATCCCGATTTTGCAGATAAGTAAATTGAGATTTGGAAAGGTTAAGTAATGTGCTCCAGGCCACAAAACTAGTTAATAGCCAAGCCAGAATCAGAGCCAAGCTAAAACCTATTATTTGTTTTACATGACTCTGTTTGTGGCCTGTCAACTAGTATTTAGTCCAGCAAAAGGGAAAATGTTTCTTGAAAATAAAGTCAGCACTACCAACTAAATGAAAATTCAGAGCCTTTTGAATTGTTATAGAAAGAGCACTGGTTTCTACTATTTCTCTAGCCTTATTTTGACTCATAAAATGTTCCCTAGTTTCAAGAAAGAACACCTCAGGAAGATAAAATAAAGTTGAACTACAAGTTTAGATCAGGGGGGTTTTGTTTGTTTGCTCTTTAGACATTAATTTCACAGCAAATAAAGAATTATAAGAAGTTACATCTCATGGGTTAATTTTAAGAAAAAAACTTCACTGGAATACTTCCTCATTGTTAAATGTAGTCTCTGAACTAAATATAAGCCTGTTGGAAAGTTATGAACAGTAAGGATCCCTGGGGGCTGAAGGAGGCTATAAAGAGAAAGTTCTCACTGACTTCATTTGAAATATTTTTTGATGTTGATTCTGGACTTTTAGGCTCAGGACTATGAGAGATCATCAGCCTTTTCGTTTTACAGAGGAGACTAAGACACGGAGAAGGATCTGTTAGTTGCCCATCTTGGTAGGACTTCTCCGATCCCCCCTCCCCCCAAGGATCCCTTGTTGAAAGGAAAATGTGTAAAGCAGGTACACTGAGCAGTCTCTGGGTAGAGGTGGGTTGGGGACTTTACTTCGTGCCTACTTGGGGGCCATTTAGGGGTAGTAAGCTGATTGGAAGGGGACCAGGAGACTATTTGAAGCTGGTTTTGTATAACAAGCCCCTGGTTTTCCTTAGATTGTATGTTTGTTTGGGGTGGCTTTAGGATGGCTGGCTTGATGGCCACTCCAGTATGGCCACTGGTCCCAACAACCCCCATTGGGGCTCCTCTGGGCTCCTCCCGGCTCCTGGGAGCCAAGTTTGGATTTGGCCTCTCCTGACTGAGGTACTTACCAACAAGATAAGCATCTTAAATGCTGTAAGCTCACCTTAATATTATCTAAGGCAGAAATCTTTTAGTTTTCATTGCCTCCTTTCCCGTTTAACAGTTTCTCTTCTGCCTGTATTAGCATTAATGTGTGTGTTTTAGGGATTTATTTGCAGTCTTTAGGGGTTTGGTGTACAATGAAGAAAAACAGAAATACCACTCCCAGCCCTCTCCCCACCAAAAAAAAAAAAAAGGAAAAGAAAAACAACTTTTTATACAAAATATTATTTTGTTCTTTGCACTTTATTCAGCACCCCACCCCCAAGATCCCTGAAGAATTTTCTTATGCACTTTTGCACATTTCTGAGAACACATTTGCCATCTGGATGGTGCCGCCTCTGGAGTGACATGAATGGAGATGCCAAAATGTGAAACAACACTCCTTGTTTTCTGTTTTAAATGATTTTATGACATTTATCTGCATACATACCGGGGCAGAAATTCTTTAAGGAAAGAGATTTTAAGTGTGACAGCCATCAGCTTTGATTTTTCTTGTACAAAGTGATACCCCCTGAATAAAAAGGATAAAGTCTCCTTAGATGAATCTCATAAAACTTCCCCAGGATTCCCCATAAACATAATTTTGAAAATGTTTTAGGAGTGAGCATGATTTTGATTGTTTTGTTTTTTCTTTTTTGACTGTTAGCCTGGTTGAGTTTGATTTCTGGGCCATCCACTGGCTCCCCTGGCTTGTTCCTCAGCCATGGGACAGTGTCCCTCATGCTGCCCAGGCACCTGCAAAGCTCCCTTCTTGGTCAAGGGGCACGAGGGAAGGGAGGGCGGTTAATGGGTAAGTGCAAAACTTTCGCCACTAAGGAATGGACAACAAGGAACAGATGCTGTCCTCCTGGCAGGTCAGTGAAATTGCCTTTTTGTGTATGAAGGACCCAGCATTTTCCCTATGATTTGGGTGTGAATATTTCAAGAGAAACAGATCCTGGGCCATGGGAAAAAAAAAAAAGTACACTATTGTTAACAAAATCTGTTAAAAGTGGATAGAAATTAGCTTTTGCTTTTCTTTAGGAAGACCCGGGAGCAAGTCCCTGAGGCTCCTAAAAATAAATTTAGAAACCCAGTATCTGATGGGAAATCACTGATTTTCAAGGAAAAGCGAGTACTCGTCATTTTAGAAAGTAATCTTCATTTCAGGTGAATGGAGCTCACCATCCTTGGTAAGCAGTTTTTTAAAAATTAGTATATTTCAACACTCAATCTTTTTAATCTCTCAATCCTCTTACCCCAGAATATCAATTAGGTAAGCGGGTATTTGAATGGGGATGTTTACGAAGTTGGGGTTTTTTTTTTGTTTGTTTTAATAGTATATTCACAGTGACAGGCAGTAAATGTGTTATTTTTATTGGAAAAGTACGTCTAGGTTCATTGCTTGAGCCTCCTGAGTGACGTCACAGGTGCCCTGGCTGGCCTGCATGGGCTTCTGCCTAAAACTAGCTGGAGGTCTGGATGGTCAAGCGGCTCCCTGAGAACTTTGAAAACTAGCTCACACTTCTGCCATGGTTCAAAGAAGAAAACTCGAACTATAGAAATGAGCAGCTGATTTGTATCTAGAAACCAGAAATGCTTCATATACCTTTGGCAAATTCAGTGCACTGGGAGAGGAAAAAGAAGTTCAGATTGCAGACTGCCAGCCGCCTGCCCTCCCTCTCTGGTGCTGTGTGGCAGCCCCGGGCCCAGGAGCGTCCCCAAGTGCCTTGAAGACTGCACGCAGCAGCTTGCTTAACCTAGGACAGTTAAGGTTTGACCTACTCTCCTTATAAAATCAGGCCTCCGGCACTAAATGTAATCTCCTGAAACTATCTCCTCCCCGAAACTCCCTGAGGTGCTATTACAATCTATAATCCTCCCCTCTTCCCTGTTGACTACAGTTGATTCCTCCCTACGTCACAAGAGCCCTGCTCCTCTCATACCCATTTGAATGTCTTTGTCCTAACCCCTATAAAGCACTCCCCAGCACCCCCTGCTTTTGCAGTGTATCTTCATGTTAAGCTCTGAACCCGCCGCCGTTCAGAGCAGCTCCTGAATCCATTCATAGAAGTTCCTGAATTCAGGGCAACATGATTGACTTCTCACCCTGTAGGTAAGCCCCCAAAATAAAAGCTCATGTCTCAGAACGTGTTCGGTGTTTTCTTTAGTCCTTCGGCTGCAAAACCCCCGCTTTGTTCAGTCCTTTGGCCGTGACATCTAATTCTCCCATAAGTTTTTCCTCAACCCAAGCCCTCTCTTTTTGGATGGTGCCCCTTCCTTTCAAAGTTAGAAAAAAATAGGCAAAATAGCTGTCTCTTTGCACCCCTTCTCCACCCTTGATCCTCTCTTGCCCACCTACCGGGATGGCAGCCCGGGGGTCCAGTCCATTCTCCACCAGAGAGCATTTCCACTGGGGCAGAAGTTCCTGTGGATAATCACATGATACCTGGGAGACAGACAGAGGCCAGACGAGCAAGCTCTCAACTTAACTCTACCCAGAGTCCTACTCAGCAGGCAGTAGAACTCAGCTGATTTCACTCAAACTGCAACCAAAAGGTCTTTTGAATACAAAAGTAAAACCTGGAGAGAGGATTATAAAGAAAGAAACAAGAAAGGAAGAAAGTCAGAGGGCTCAGACCTCAGGAGGTAAGGAGTCCAGTGATCCATGGGTGGATCTGCCCCAAGGAGTGGGTGGTAAGGGCCCTTAACTCCAAATGC
Source organism: Choloepus didactylus (assembly GCF_015220235.1). Lineage (NCBI taxonomy): Eukaryota > Metazoa > Chordata > Mammalia > Pilosa > Megalonychidae > Choloepus > Choloepus didactylus. Next base: position 69,376,703 of record NC_051324.1, on the reverse strand, counting down.
CAGCACAGAAAGCCAGGATCCTGTGGGATTAGGGAGTGGGAGGGGAATGAAAGGAGATGCTGTGGCTGAAGGCACCAAGGATCCATAGGCACCAGGAAGCAGGGGCTCAGAATTCACATTCAGGGCCTGGTTCTGCAACAGGCCCTCTGCCTCTTGCCCTGGTCCTGGTCTGCAGGTCAGCAGCAAAAAGTACAACTGAAACAGCTTCAAAAGGGGAGGGCTCTGCTGCTACACTTCTGCTTCTCCTTTAGGCTACAATGGTCTGCCTTGCATGGGACAGGAGGACGCATCTAAACAGGACCAATAAAAGCTCTAATCTCCATTTTGCCATTAACTAGCTGGGCATGCTCAGGGACTGTCAGAGACCGTGAATGCATGAGAAGTGCCTCACACAGGGCCTGATATGGACCAGGCACTCAATAGATGGTATCTATGATCCCCGTGGATGTGGCCACCCACATACCAAACATACAAACAATACTCACTTAAATGTTTTTTTCTTTTTTTCAATGGGAAAATGTTTTTCTTTTCTGATTCAATCCCTGGCCTCTTGGGTTGGTAGATGATAAAAAGGACCCATTGTCAGGACCTCTCTAAGGGAGACAAAGAGAGGGAGGGAGGAATGTGTAGAGGGCCCCTGCAGACCAGCTCCGGCCAGGATGTGACAGACCGCCAGGAGGAGCATTTGCCGTGGATGCAGCCCCTGTCTGACCACACCCTTTATCACAATCTTTGTTCCCACCTAGCCAGGAATCCTCAGGGCCTTCCCCTAGGGACCAGCTCATACTTAGCGACCAAGAAGGCAAGAAAGGGAGTGTGGCTGTGGTCAAACAAACAGCACAGGCCCACCCCAGAGTCACCCCTGGAAAAGTGTCTGATCCCAGAGCTTAGGTTCCTTCAAGGCTACCCAAGTGCAGCCCAGGGAATTTGCCCAGCAGAGTCCAGGTTCTATGGCCCCAAGACCCTGAGCTCTAACGCTCAGCAATTTCAGTGGCCTAAGGCCTCAGTCCCTCAGGCCTGCCCTTCCGGAAAGAGCCCTCAAGCTCTGAAACTGCCCCTCCCTAGCTAGCCAGGCCAGGCCCCCAGGACATGGATCTCAACAATGTACATAACAGCCTGGTTCCATTAAGCCTCACTAACTAATTAATTTGAGAATAATAGAGTAATTATGGAGAGGGGATGTTAGTAAATTGGTGCTCTGGCCAAGAAATCATCTGCCAAATCAACGTACCCTGAAGATAAGAGAGGCCAGAGGAGAACCAGACAAGTAACTGACTCCAAAAACAAAGGGTCAGAAAAAGGCAACAGCTCAGAAGAATCCAGGAGAGCAGCCACTTGACAATTCACAAAACAGGACCAAGACCTTGGGATTCGGGCCACAATTCAAGACGTCCCTTTCTTTGTAGGAAGCCAAAGCACTCTACCTAGGCACATTTGTTACATAATGCATCCGGGAGGCAGAAACCAACTCAGGCAGGAATCTGATGGTCTAGGCCCAAGAAATCACTGTGGAATCAGACAGAGCGATGGGCCTCGACTGGTCAGCACTCCATCTTCCACCTGAGTAGGCCAGGCCCCAGAACTACCATCGTATGCAACTGGGTTCACTTTCTCTCCTCAAACCTTTGTTCACTGACACCAAGAATCAAAGCAAAGAGGTGTGGCTTCAAGGAAACCTATGCTGAAGGGAGTAAGGGGAAAACTTGGGCAATGACACCAAATACCTTTCAAAAAACTCTACCACGGGAAAAGGTGAGTTCTGCCCTTTAGAAAAACTCCACATCATGTAACACAGGGGTTACGGCTATCTATCTCCACCCCTAAGTATGGATTCACCCTTACAGAGCCCTGCAGGGTGAACTAAACAAGCTTTCTCTTAATCGCATACTCTAACCTCATTTAATTCTTACAATGATCCTGTGAGAGAAGGATGCTTATTTCTGTTTTACAGTTGAGAAAACTGAGGCTCAGTAGAAATGGGCCTCAGGTAAGGGGCAGAGTACTCCAGAGTTCTCCAGATTCTTCATTTCAAACTGTCTCAGGTTTTTGGCTCATGGAGTTTCAGGCAAACTTACTACTTACGAAAATTTTAAGAGGTACTCAAAGGTTTCATTTTATCTGCAATCAAATAAGGCCTAAAACTAATTTGCCAATAAGATCTACAGCCCCAACCAGCTGAGCCCAGGTCCTTTTCACTGGACTCAAGTATCAGAGCTGTCATTTCTTAAATGTCCCAACACATAGTTAGGAAGGAATTATCTTGGTTGTTTTTCATTATACTGCCTGGCCTTCTATACATGTTCAATTTCACTTCCTCCAGAAACCAAGGAAGAAAACAAAGAGAAGAATGGCTTATATGAGACTTACATTAAAAGAAGAAATGGATAGCTGGCTTGACGGCTTTCAAATGGGTTTTCAAAACATTCAGCTCATCGTAAACAGCAAACTCTTCTCGTTAAGAGATTCCACAGCCATTCCCATCAGCCTTCCCTCTACTGGCTTTTAAATTGTGTACCTGGCTGTTTAAAACAGCCTGCTGTTTAAGCCACTCAGCTCCTGTACCAACTGGTGAGTCATGTTTTTCAGTTGGAAAAGAATGACAGTTATCAGTCCAGAAAAGATGATCTTTCAGACATGTGAGTGCTGAATGAGTAAATAGTACCTCCCTTCCACCTGAAGAAAACTGGATTTTTGGACAAGTGTCCTGTAAGAGGTGGGGGAGACTAAGCCTTTGAAGCAATTAAATACCAGCCATAGGGTTAGAATGTAGCCAAGGGCTAGTGGGCAAGGGCAGAACTGTGAAGTTGGTGAACACTCAGCATCTTTCTTTCCTTCCTCCTTTCTTCCATCCAATTACACCCATTGCCCCAATATTCCTGTCCGGTTTACCACGGTATTCTAGCTAGGACCAAATTCTGAATGAATGTAAATAGGGACTTTGCCTGATTCATTCACCATTGCATTTCCAGTGCCTAGAACAGCGCCTGGCACACTGTTGTGCTAAAAAAAAAAAAAAATACTTGCTGAATGAACTGTTGAATAAGATAAAAGTAAGGCACAGGGCAGGTATTATTGTCTCCATTTCACAGACTGTGGGAAGTTAAGGTACACAACTTATAAGTGATGGGGTGATTATGGAGCTCTTTCCAGTAAACCAAGCTGCTTATCAGCTGAAAACCGTTCACTATAACAGAGGGCTAGTGAACGCAGAACAGCCTTCACTTCTCAAAGGAATGAGACAATAATGGTGGAATGGCAAGCAAAGGCAATGTGTTCCCTTTGGGGCCCTTTCAACACACTGTATGAGGATGGCCAACCCTTCTCAAGCTAGGTGACCAGACTTCAGAGGGAATGTGACCAAAAAGCCCCAAGACTCTGTAAATGCTGAGCGTGCCTGAAGAATGTCCCTCTGCCTGAGCCACTGTGAGATAACTTGGCTCCCTGCCTTCATCATGGGTAACTACAAGCAGCCAAAATTCAATGGGAGCACCTGCAAAAGGAGGAAGTGATTCAATAGCCTCTGTACCCACCTAGGCCTCAGTTTGCCCAATACCCTTCATAACATGTGACATCATCTCTGGCACCCAATCCCTACCCTGTGTTCAGCATTGGGACTGATCTGGCAATCAGCCCTGGCAGGGAGGAGCACCGGGAGAGTGTCTTTACAAATGCCAGCACAATGCACATGGACTTGGTTCTATCCTCATGGCCAACTCACACTGTGGCACTCCCTGAGGTTCTCCAGGGTCAGAACACCAGCCAAGATGAAGTGATGGCTTCCATTGCCCCAGGCCAAGTGAATGGATGAGTGACCATCCCTCACCTCCCAAGCATTGGGATGAGGCCTACCATTCCAGCAGCCAAGTAATTTAATGTGAATGCTAGAAACCCAATTCCTGAGGACAGGTACAGGGGACCAGACACCCAGGGAAAGCCCCGATCACAGAGAGAGGGAGAAATACTCAAGTGTTTCTCAACACTTATTTACCAACTGAGGCTCTGTGCACACCCAATCAAGCTGCTCAGTGGCTAACTGCCTGGCTCTTGAGCAACCATTTAGATGTGGCTGTGAGGGGCAATTAGTGAAGTTCACAGGGGGCTGTGCACCAAGTGCTCAGGTTGAATGGGGACTGGGTCAAAAGAAGAATGAGTATGAAGAGTTGGGGTGAGACAGCAGAGGTGAAAGGACAGAGACCTTATATCTGAGAAGACTGGGTGAAGGTTGGTAGGAACTGGGCAGTTAGGCAAAGACTTAGGGATGAGATGGGGGCAGTTAAGCAAAGACTTAGGGATGGGGTGTCCACAGGATGGTAGGAAGTGGACAGATGATTGGAGTTATAAAGTGGAGGAAATATACAGTGGGCTAGGAAGTCAGGGACTGAGTTTGTGAGAAGAAGATACACATAAGACCCAGGAGAAGGCTGAGATCAGAGTTATCAAGAAGAAAGGGGTGAGCCCAACAGGGCACCTACTTTGATGGTGGGTCTTAAATGAGAGTGGGACCGAGGTGACGTGTTTGGGATGGGCAGACTTCAGACCTAGAGAGGTGGGGGAGATTGGGATAAAAAGGTTGAGCCAGAGAAGGGAAACCAGAAAATTATAATCAAAATCATCACTACCACAGTGACAGATATTGCCAAGATGAGTTTGTGGTTACAGCCATATCCTGGAACCTCCTTTGTGTACTAAAAAAAAAAGTAAGAACAATTTTTTTTTTTAAACAAAGCAATGGAAAGGACAGAAGCTAACCAGCTTCTAAATCCCATTCTACCAGGTGAGTCTAATCGACAGGTTTTTAAAGAGCATACCAAATCAAATGTATTAAGTAGTATTATTAAGCACTCTTCTATAATTTGTTTGTGTGTTGGGTCCTCTTCTCATCCACTCTAGGAATAGTGGTGCCATTCTTGAAATGAGCAAAGTGGGAGGATCATGGTCTTGGTCAAAGTTACATAGCCAAGACAAGGCATGGACGAGGATCCCCTGGGCTTCCTGCTTGGGTGCTCTAACGGCATGTCCTAAACTCTGATGGAAAAGTCCAGGTCCCATGTTTCTGCACTTATCCTCACCTCCCTGGACCCTTGCTCTTTTTGTTCACTCTGGACTTCTGTGCTCTCATTGATGTAGTTCTCAGTTTTCCACTGGTCTGTATCCCACTCTGCCTTGGACACCTTTACTTCCTGCTGCTCACTGAGAAGCTTCATCAGGAGGCCTGTTCTGGAGATGAGCCTTGCACAGGCCAGTTGAACACAGGGCTCAGAGCAGTCCATTTTCAAAGTCCGGATAACATGAGAAATGAGCCTTCTCACATCGTTGGGGATGAGGGACCGTAGCTGCTGGTTTAGCTGAGTTTCAAATCTATCACCCGGGGATGGGAGGAAAGGGAGAGTGGAGCCATTGGGCTTGGAGGATAAGTCTGTGCCCAGGTTATGGTATTCCCACTGTGTTTCATTGGCTCGTTTAACTGTTAACATTAAGTTGTCCACAGTCATAGCAGAATTTGCAGTGGAAGAACTCCTAAAGGCAGGACTTTTAGGTGTAGACTCGTCTATCATGGTAGTGTTTTCTGCATAAGCGTTGTCTACAAACGTGCTTTCTACACTAGCATTTTCTGGAGCAGCACTTCCTGCGGGAGATTCTGAAAACCCAAATGCTTCTGGAAAAGGAGTTTCCTGAGAACTTAGTTCTCCTGAAGATGAAAAAGCCTCTTGTGCAGGGGAATTTATGAGGCTCCTCACTGCAGAGAAAGGAGGTCTCTTTCCAAGCATAAGTCTATTGAGTGAACCTTTCTTTCTGAACTTTTGACTTGGTCTGGCCTTGAGTGGCCTGTGGATTGCATGAGAGTGAGCTTTCTGAAAGAGGTAATTTTTCCTGGAATGTGAGATTAGTTTAGGAGCCTTCATGTTTTTAACTCTAGCATTTGCATCTTCTAAAACAAAAAGGGTGTAGGATAAGTCTTTCAATTTATTTCTAATCTCAGGTCGGGTTCTTGGAGGGTTGGAGGTAGAAGGCCGGCCCAACAAGTATTGTTTTGGGAAAGAAGAGATTGCTGCCTTATGTTCCTTTATAAATGAAGGCTCAGCATCAAAGGAGTTTCCCTCTAACTTCCTTGGCTTCCTCACAAAGAAAAGCTGTCCCAGCTCCCTTGGGGTTGGCCTCCTGGGCCTTCTTTCTTTGTCAATATTCTCCACAAATGGCTGGGCACTCCATTTCCTCTTGATGCTCCTTTTCCCCATTTCTTTGAAGTGCCTTTTCCAGAAGTCCTTTAGCCCCTTGATGTCTCTGTTCAGTGTCTCCAGCTTTTCTTCTACACTTGCTTTCTGAATCTTTGCCAGGCTGTTTTCCCATGGCCCTCTTTCTTTGTCAGTGTTCTTCACAAATGGCTGGGAACCCAAGTTCCTCTTGATGCTCCATTTTTCCATTTCTTTTAAGTGCCTTTTCCGGATGCCCTTTGGCCCCTTGATGTCTCTGTTCATACTCTCCAGCTTTTTTTCTACACTTGCTTTCTGAATCTTTGCCATGCTGTTTTCCCATGGCTGGGCCATTTCCAATCTCTTTTGAAAGAGTTGGCATTTAAATTTGGTACCTAATAATTTGGAATGCATAAGCATGGCAGTTTTTTCTCATCTATTTTTTTCCTGAAGTTCTGCATCTAACAAATTTCCCAGAAAATAGAGTTTTCTCAATTTATTTTGGTAAGTTGCATTGTTGGATGCATGCTTAAGAGACAGGCTCCCTGTATTGTTTTTCAAAGTCAGGGGATTATTTCCATCTTGCACATTTAACAAAAGCAGTTTAATGAATGGTAATAATATTGATGCTACATCTTCTAGCTTTCCCTCTGAGAAATAAGGTAATATGTAATTCAGTGCAGCAATAACATCAGTTTCATCATTAAAGTCGAGCTGTTCATTCATGAAAGCACACAAACTGATGCCATTTTGGTCCTAGTATGGTTTCTCTGGCTCAATAGTCAGCTCAGTGCTGGTGTTCTTCTTCTGGGCTTGTAATGCCTGCATGAACGCTCCTTCTGCATCTGCTAGAGATGCTTCCTCATCTGCCAAAACAGAAGGGACTACTTTTAATAATGAAAGATTGATGGGACAGCTTTTTGTCAGTCCACACATCCCAGTCCACTTATCCTAGTCAAATAAATTAGGAGTCAATGAACATGTGAGAGGAGAAAAATAGATCCAGACTTAAACCTATGGCTGACAACACCACAAGGAGGAAAAGGTATCTTCTGAAAAAGTGGCTACCAACTCAGAACATTCCATAGAGTGAACTATAGTAACTATATTTAGAATTATTCTAGTGGTCTCCAAAGGCCAGCTGCCCAGTACTCAATAAAAGCCTACAGATGGAAGACAAATATTCCCCCACTCAGCGGGACCCTCTGCAGATCTGCATGTCTCCTCATGTTCCTATACCCCACGCTGTCCTGCCTCAGTTGAGGAAGGAGGGAAAGGCTTCCTCTCCCCGTCTCCTCTGTGTGCTCACGCTCTTGCTGCCATCACAGAGGATCACTAGGGAAGTCAGACCTTTGGGGGAGCAAGCACAGAGCTCCTAAAGCAGAGGCCCCATTCCCACTGCTCACAGGTCCCCATCCGGACATGCCCTTCTCCATCTACCCAGCCAAAGCCCTCCCTTGGGCTCTGCTCCCATATATCCAAAACCCTGTAACAGAAGACTTTACACAGGTGAAAACACTGTGTCCACTCTGGTTTTCTCTTTAAATTTGAGCAGGGATCTGGGGGTGTAAAAGATTTTTAATTTGTTAGGTTGTATGCCTATGTGAAATGTTCAATAAATCTATGGAATTATAGTGATTTCTGGATGAACATTACTTGAGATCATGAAATGCAGAAGGGAAAAAAGTAACTTTTGTTAGATGCTTACTTTGCTTTCAGTTCATTTCGTTTTTAATATTTCCACCCTTACTTGGGGAACCTTTCAAAGCTTTTGACTGCAAGAAGGTCAAACAAACTATTGTGCGGAAGAATTAAAAGTACTTTTGGTGGCGTTGAGAGTGAAAGAAGATAAGGATCATGGGAAGGGAGGAGCATGGGCTTGGAGAGCACCCCAAATTGCAGACAGGAGACCTGGGTCCTAGGCTACAGCACTTAACACCCTTGGTCTTGTTTTTCCTCCTCTGTAAAAGGAGATTAACAGTGCCTATTCTGCCCACCTCTGGGGAAGAAGGGAATAATTTAATTGGTGGAAAATGTTTTAAAAAATAAGCAAAGCTGTCCTTATATAAGTAGCAAGGTGTTATTATTTATTACTTGTCCCTGATCACTGTTAGAAAATTGTATTCAAGCTATCTGGACATTAAGGAAGTCACATTTTAGAAGTCATGAAGTTAGTCCTAATAAACCTTACACATAGAAAAACACTTAAAAGTACCTGAGTGTTTCATAAACAGAAAAACTTAAGATTCAGACCAAGTTCAGAGTTGGACACTAAGAATGGCGGAACCTTCCCATCCATTAGGAGAGCTGAGTAGCAGTTTCTGGTTAAGGGACCAGAAACTAAGGTTCTAAATAAAACTTTAATAAAGCAGCATCGCTTATACTGTTTTATAAAATTGCAAAGACAAAACAAACAACAAAAAATGGATCTAAACCTGTCCTATGAAGCAGTGGGAACTTGAGACACAATACATATGAAATCAGTTTACAAACTGTCCCACATTATATGAATAATTCATCATTTTGGGGCAAAGCCCCAAGCAGAGAGCATGGTATGCAGTCTGTGGCCTGTTATTCCCTTCTCCCTCCACTTCCTTTCCCTTGTTCCTCTAGGCATGGGGATCAGTTACAGTGTTACTTGACTCTCACCAGGCTGGGAATCTGACCTTCAGAAAGAGCAGTTCTTACAAATGTAGGGAGTTGAGCTCTGAAAGCATGAATGAATAAAAATAAAGCATTTATGTCCTTAGATTAAATATTTATCATCAGGCAATTCACTCACCACAACATGTTATGTTTGTCATACATTCACCGTCACAATGCAGTTTGACTGTCTTGCAGATAACCTCAATATTATTTTTAAATTGGCAGAGGCAGCAGGCCATTCAACTAGGTAAAATCCTAAAGACAGAAACATGGAGAATTAAACTAATGGTAAAGGGGTTTCTTGACTACAGGGCTACAGGGCTGAGCAGGAAGGAGTTCTTGGTCATGCAGCCTGCACAGCTGGGTGGGGACCAGTTGGCAAACTGCTGATCTTGAACATGTGGCAAATAAATAGGAAAGAGGACAGAGGTGCACAAAAGAAGGGTAAGAATGGAAGTGGGAATGCTCTGCTTAGAATAAAGGAGGTAGGGAGTAGAACTGGGTGACAATCTATAGTTGAATTCATAAGTATCTCCTCTCAATATAAAAGTCTCACTTTGGGTTGAGTGTACAAAGGAAGGGGGTAGACATCTAAGAAGAGTCTGACTAAACTTCCAACTTCTGGAGTCCCTTTTTAAATTCCTGGTTGCAAGGGGTAAATATTAGAAATTATTATGGGCATAAACATCAGCTTAGTTTACCTTAATCCACATTACGTGGTTAAACATAACAGGGATAACAGAGATTTCATTGACCAAAACTGGGCAATTTAATCATTCAAAAGAATGGCGATGATATTATGGTATAATTAATTAAGATGAATCCATGAATTCATAATTACACTCAAAAAGAAAAGGGGGTGAAGAGCTCTTATTTTGGAAGAATTCCAGCTAATAAATGTACAAGGAATATGAAAATTAGAAAAGTACCATTTTGCAGCCATCCAGGTAGTAATCCATTCAGGCAGGGATTATCATTGATGCACAACTGGGTGAAAAGTTGTTTGAGAATAGGATTTTCACTGATCTCAAAGTATATCACCCTACAGATTATTTATTAATTACCTAGGGGAAAAATAACCTTATAATGGAGAGATCTAGAAGATATCAACTTAATCAAGTAATATTATGGGTTCCCTGCAGTAATGAAATGGAAAGGGCACAACATCACCTATTTAGTATTCTTCCCAATGTGTTTAATTGTATCCAATAAGGAGAAAATAGATAAATCCAGACTGTGGCACAATTTATAAGACAACTATCCTGGACTCTTCAAAAATATCAATGTCATGAAAGAGCGAAAAAAAAGAAAGAAAAAATAGGGAAAATATTTTAGTTTAAAGCCAACAAAAACATGACATGCAGTGACTGATCTTTAATTGGGTCCTAGATTGAAACAAAAGAAATTAAAGGGATATTATTGGTCTCCAGCCAACATGGAGTAACAGGGACTAGATTTAACTTCCCACTTCAAACACTAAAAAAAATAGACAGAATACATGAAACAACAGTTGTCATGGCATTGGACATCAGGCAATGAAGGACAGTGATCCCCAAGAGATGGGAAATAAATGAAGTGAGCCTTATGATTGCTCTAGCTTACTGCTTTGAGAGAGTTTCCAGGCCAAAGTTCACAGAGGAGATACTCAGGCAGAGACTAGTGGACTCCCTAATTGAGGAAATGGAACTGAGAGTCCAGGTAAACAAGGGTGGCTAGAATTTGCAATGCAGAGTACTGGAGAAGAAAGGTTACACAGAGAAAGAATTCTGGAGATATCCAGAGGGATCTCAAATATTCAGTGAAGTACTGATCAGTGTGTATGTGTGGTGAAACTGCAGGAGGCAAGAAAAAGAAGCACCCAAAATAATTAGAGAACAGTGTAACAAGTCAGACTGTAAAACCTCATCATTCATGGGATGTTGGGTACTCAGAAAGGTCTTGCCTCATTAGGAGGGAATAATGAGCTACAGAATAAGGCTAGTCTGTGGATCCACCAAAAAAAAATCTTAAAAGCTAGATCTGAAAGGATAAAATTGTTTCCAGGTATCTTAGCTTCATCCAAAACAAAGCTCAAGTAAATTTTAGGACTATAAAAGATATGTAGCACCCAACAAAATAAGAATACAATGTCTGGCATCAAATAAAAAAATTACGAGGCTTGCAAAGAAGCAGGAACATATGCCCTATATTGAAGAAAAATAGCAACCAGAACCAACATAAAACCTATGCAAATGTTAGAATTAGCAGACAAGGACATTAAACATTATTGTTTCCGTCTGTTCAAAAACCTAGGCCATAGATTGAATATGTTAAATAGAGGCATGGGGGACATAAAACAGACCCAAATTGAACTTTTAGAAATTAAAAACTACAATGTTTAGATAAAAATACACTAGATGGGATTAATGTCAGATTAGACACAGAAGAAGAAAAGATCAGTGAACATGAAGGCATAGTGATACAAAATATCCAAAATGAAACACAAGGACAAACAAAATAAAACAAAATAACCACAATAAAAAAAGAGTATTAGTAAGTTGAGCAACAACTTCAAGAGCCTAGCACCTAAGAACATTTGAAGAAATAATAGTCAAAATTTTCCAAATTCAAGAGGCTCAATGAACTATAAGTCCAAGAAACATGAAGAAAACTACACCAGGACACATTATAATCAAATTGCTCAGAAGCATCAACAAATAGAACATCTTAAATGCAACTAAAGGGTAATAAAAGACATGCTATGTACAAAGCAACAAAATAACAAAGGATAACAGCAGATTTCTTGTTGGAAATAATGGAAGTCAAAATTCAGTGGAGCAACATCTTTCAAGGACTAAATGGGGGGGGGAGGAGAACAAACCCCCAAACAAACTACCAACCTAGAATTCTATGCCAGAGAAAACATCTTTCACAAACAAAGACAAAATAAAGACTATTTTAGACATACAAAAGCTGAAGGAATTAATCACTAGCAAGCCTTCATTATAAGAAATGCTAAAGGAATATTTTAGGCAGAAAGAAAATGATACCAGATGGCAATATGGAACTACACAAAAGAATTAACACATGGGAAATGCTAACTATATAGGATAGTAATTCAAAGCCATAAGAAGAAAGAAAGAATATTGGTAAAGGTAACTACATAGGTAAATATAAAGTCCTGTATTATTGTACTTTGGGTTTGTAAGTGCTTTATCCCTCTATATGACTTTACAGGCAAATATGTAAAATAACATTTAAAATCCATTCTAATGGACATAGTATGTATAAAGATGGAATCTGAAAATGACAATATAAAGGGAGAGAAACAGGTATATTTGAGTAAAGAGTTTGTATACTACTGAAATTAGGTGGTACTAGTCAAATTCGGTTGTTATTAATTTAAGATGTTCATTTTAATTACAAAGTTAATCACAAAAAACCTAAAATATTGGAGAAAGGAATAAAAGAAAATCAAAATAGTATACTACAAAACAGCAGTTAAATACAATAAGGCAACAATGGAGTAATTGAGGAACAAAAAGCATACATATAAGACAAACAGAAAACAAATAGGTAAATGGTAGAAATAAATCCTTACTTTTCAATTATTAACTTAAATGTCACTGGATTAAACTCCCCTGTTAAAAGGCAGAGATTGGCAGATTGGATGAAAAAGCATGATCCATGTAATGTTGTCTACAAGAAATTCACTTCATGTACAAAGACATGAAAAGGTTGAAAATAAAAAGGTAGATATTCTTTGCAAACAGTAATAAAAGAGAGCTGGAGTGGCTGTATTATTCTGAGACAAATTAGGCTTTAAGTAAAAAAAGAATACAATAGACAAAGAAGATATTTTATACTGAGAAAAGGTTCAATCCAGCAAGAAGATATGATTATATATATATGAACCACACTTCAGAACTCCAAAATACATGTAGCAAAAATTGACAGAACTAAAGGGTGAAAAAGACAGTTGGAGGCTTCAATAGAATACTTTCAATAATGATAGAATATCTGAATGGAAGATGAGTAAATAGAGGACTTCAACAACACTATTAACCAATTAGACCTAATGGACATACACAGACTGCTCCATCAAACAATAGCAGAATACACACTCTTCTCAAATGCATATGGAACATTTTCCAGGATAGACCACATGTTACACCACAAATAAAATGTTAATACATTTTAAAATACTGAAATCATACAAAGTATCTTCTCAGTCCACAATGGAACGAAGCTAGAAATCAATATCAGAAGGAAGACTGGGAAATTTACAAATACGTGGAAATTAAACAACCCACTATTAAACAACAAATGGGTTAAAGAAGAAATCACAAGGGACATTAGGAAATATCTTGAGGTGAACAAAAATGAAACACAACATACCCAAACTTGCAGGATGCAGCAAAGGCAATGGTCAGAGAGAAATTTATAGCTCTAAATGCCTACATTAAAAAAGAAGTTCACAAATCAATAACCTAACTTCACAGCTAAAGAAACTGGAAGAAGAGCAAACTAAACCCAAAGTTAGTAGAAGGAAGTTAATAGTAAAGATTAGAGCAGAGGTAAAGGAAGTATAGAATAGAAAAAAATAGAATAAAAAACCTAAAAGTTGGGTTTTTGAAAAGATGAATAAAATCAACAAACCTTTAGCCAGACTGACAAAGAAAAGGAGAGGACAGAAATAAGTAAAATCATGAATGAAAATGGGGATATTACTACCAATCTTACAGAAATAAAAAGGATTTTAAGACGGTGCTATGAAAAATTATATGTCAGAAATTAGAAAACTGAGATGGAATGGACAAATTCTTAGAAACATTCAAATTACCTAATCAGATGAAAGAAGAAATAGATAATCCCAACAGACCTATAACAAGTAAAGAGACTGAAATAGTCATCAAAAACCTCCCAACAAAGAAAAGTGCAGACCAGATGGATTCATGTTGAATTCTACCAAATATTTAAAGAAGATTTAACAGCAATACTTCTCAAAGCCCACCAAAAAATGGAAGAGGAGGGATTAATGAGGCCATCATTACCCTGATACCAAAGTCAGATAAAGATAGCATAGAAAAATAAAATTACAGACCAATAACCCATATGAATATAGATGCAAAAACCCTCAACAAAATATTGGCAAATGAATCCAACAGTACATCAAAAGGATTATATACCATGGCCAAGTGGGACTTAGTCCAGGAATGCAAAGATGGTTCAACATAAGAAAAAGAAAATCAACCAATAGAGTACACCATATTAATAGAATGAAGGGAAAAAAACACCACATGATTATCTCAATTGACATAGAAAATGCATTTGACAAAATCCAACACACTTTCATGATAAAAACATTCAGAAAACTACAAGTGGAAGGGAACTTTCTCTACATGATAAAGGGTATTGATGAAAAATCCACAACAAATATACTCAATATAAAAGACTGAAAGCTTTTTCCTTAAGATCAAGAACAAGACAAGGATGTCTGCTGTCACCACTGTTATTCAACATTGTACTTGAAGTTCCAGCCAGAGTAATCAGGCAAGAGAAAGGAATAAAAGACAACCAAATTGGAAAGGAAGAAATCAAGTTATCCCTATTCACAGATGACATGATCCTAAATATGGAAGCCCCCATAAAATCCACAAGAGAGCTACTAGAACTAATAAAACCAATTCAGCAAAGTTGCAGGGTGCAAGATGAACCAAAAGTAAGTTGGGTTTCCAAACACAAGTAATGACAATGAACAATATGCAATGGAAATTAAGAAAACAATTCCATTTACAAGAGCATCAAAAAATATTATACCTAGAATTAAATTTAAACAAGGAGGTGAAAGACTTAAAAACTGCAAACTGCAAAGCATTGCTGAAAGGAATTACAGAAGATCTACATAAATGGAAAGACATCCCACATTCATGGATTGGAGGACTTAATTTTGTTAACATGGCAATACTGCCTAAAGTGATCTACAAATTCAATGCAATCCCTATCAAAATTTGAGCAGTATTTTTTTTTTACAGAAATAGAAAAGTTGATGCTTGAATTCATATGGAAATGGATGAGCCCCAGAATAGTTAAAATTGTCTTGAAAAGGAAGAACAAAGTTGGAGGCCTCACATTTCCTGATTTCAAAACTAACTATGAAGCTATGGTAATTAAAACAGTGTGGACTCACAAATCCTGATTTCAAAGCTTACTACAAAAAGCTACAGAAATTAAAACACTGTGGTACTAGCATAAGGATAGGCATATAGACCAATGGAATAGAAGTGAGATGAATCCATACATCTAAGGCCAGTTGATTTGACAAGTGCCAAGTTCATTCAGTGGAGAAAGAACAGCCTCTTCAACAAATGGTGTTGGGGTAATTGGAAATCTACATGCAAAAGAATGAATGTGGACCCCTATAATACCTCTCACCCTATATAAAAGCTAATATGCAACGGATCAATGACACATATAAGAGCTAAAATTATAAAACTCTTACAAGAAAACACATGGGAATATCTTCAGGACCTTGTAGTAGTCAGAGTTTTAGATTTTTACACCAAAAGTGCAAGCAACAAAAGAAAATACAGATAAAATGAACATCAAAATTTAAAACTTTTGTACTTCAAAGGACATTTTAAACAAAGGAAAAAGATAACCTACAGAATAGGAAAAGATATTGGGAAACCATATACCTGACAAAGGTTTAGTATCTAGAATATATAAAGATTTACTACAATTCAATAATAAGACAAAAAACCTAATGAAAAACTATTCCAAGGTATGAATAGATATTTCTATTCTTCAGCAAAGAAGAAAAGACAAGCCACAGAATGGGAGGAAATATTTGCAAATCACATATCAGAAAAAGCACTTTTTCAATAATATATAAAGAACTCTGAAAACAATGAAAAAATAGTCCCTGATTTGAAGACATCAGAATGGCAAACAAGCACATGAAAAGATGCTCAACTTCATTAACCTTTAGGGAGATGCAAATTAGTTACAATGAGATACAACTACACACCTACTAGATTATCTAAAATTAAAAAGACTGAGCACAGCAAGAGTTGGCAAAGATGTGGAGAAAATGGAGCTTATACAGTGCCAGCAGGGATGTAAAATGGTACAACCTCCTTGGAAAACAGTTTTGACAGTTTCTTGAGAAGTTAGACAGACACCCTCCATATGATCTAGCCATTCCACTTCTGGGTATTTATCAAAGAGAAATGAAAGTATTGTCCATACAAAGATTTGTACACAAATGTTCATAGAAACTTTATTTCTAACAAACAAAAATTGGAAACAACCCAAATGTCCATCAACATGTAAATAGATAAATTGTAGTACATCTGTATAATGGAATACAACTCAGAAATAAAAATAAATCAACTACTGATACACCCAACCACATGGATGACTTTTTTTAAGTCTCTAGTTTGCTTTGATTATATTTTTTCCCCAATATGACCCCATTTTTAAAATTGAGATTCTTCACATTCCATACAATTATCCAGAAATCCAAAGTATACAATCAATTGAACACGGTACCATCATACAACTGTGCATCCATCAACACAATTATAGTTTTTGAATTTTTAGGACATTTTCATTACTCCAGAAAAGAAATAAAGACACCCAAAAAAGGAAACTTAAATCCTCCCATACCCCTAACCACCCCCCCTCTGTTATTGGCTCATAGTATTGGTATAGTACACTTGTTATTGTTGATGAAAGAATGTTAAAATACTATTAACTGTAGTATATAGTTTGCAATAGGTATACTTTTCTACCTATATGCCCCTCTATTATTAACTTCTAGTTATAGTTTCATACATTTGTTCTAGTTCATGAATGAGATTTCTAACATTTGTGCAGTTAATCACGGACATTGCCCATGACAGGATTCACTGTTTTATACATTCCCATCTTTTAACATCCAACTTTCCTTCTGGTGACATACATGACTTGAAGCTTCCCCTTTCCACCACATTCATACACCATTCAGCACTGTTAGTTATTCTCACAAAGTGCTACCATCACCTCTGTCCATTTTCAAACACTTAAGTTCACCCTAGTTGAACATTCTGCACATAATAAGCAACCGCTCCCCATTCTTTAGCCTCATTCTATATCCTGGTAACTTATATTTCATGTCTATGTGTTTACATATTATAATTAGTTCCTATCAGTGAGACCCTGCAATATTTGTCCTTATATGTTTGACATATTTCACTCAATATAGTGTCCTCAGGTTTCTTCATCAACCCATTTTTTTAAGACTGTTTTGTTCACACCCCATACATTCCATCCTAAGTAAACAATCAATGGTTCCCTGTACAGTCACGTATTTATGTATTCACCACCCTCACCACTATCTATATAAGGACATCTCCATTTCTTCCACACAAGGAGGAAGAGTCAAAGAAGGTAGAGAGACAAAAGAAAAAGAAAAAAGAAAGAAAAAAAAAAACATGACAGCTAGGAAACAATAAAAGGAAAGATAGCATTAAACTAAAGTAGAATAATGAGTCAGACAACATTACCAATGCCAAGAGTCCCATACCCCTACCTTATGTCCCCTTCTTACATGCATTTAGCTTTGGTATATTGCCTTTGTTACATTAAAGGAAGCATAATACAATGTTTCTGTTAATTATAGTCTCTAGTTTGCATTGATTGTATTTTTCCCCCAATACTATCTTATTTTTAACACCTTGCAAGGTTGATATTCATTTATTCTCCCTCATGTAAAAACATATTTGTGCATTTTATCATGATTTTTGAGCACTCTAGGTTTCACTGAGTTATACACAGTCCCAATCTTTATCTTTCATCTTTCCTTCTGGTGTCCCACATGCTCCCAACCTTCTCTTTCAACCATATTCACAGTCATCTTTGTTCAGTGTACTTACATTGCTGTGCTGCCATCACCCAAGACTGTGTTCTAACCCTCTCGCTTCTGCCTTTTCCTACCTGTCTGTAGTGCTTTTAGTATTTCCTGTAGTGCAGGTATCCTGTTCACAAACTCTGTCATTGTCTGTTTGTCAGAAAATATTTTAAACTCTCCCTCATATTTGAAGGACAGTTTTGCCAGATATAGGATTCTTGTTTGGTGGTTTTTCTCTTTCAGTATCTTAAATACATTACACCAGTTCCTTCTTGCATCTATGGTTTCTACTGAGAAATCCGCACATAGTCTTATCAAGCTTCCTTTGTATGTGATGGATCGCTTTTCTCTTGCTGCTTTCAGGATTCTCTCTTTGTCTTTGACGTTTGATAATCTGATTATTAAGTGTCTTGGCGTAGACCTATTCAGATCTATCCCATTTGGGGTTTGTTGTGCTTCTTGGATCTGTAATTTTATGTCTTTCATGAGAGATGGGAAATTTTCATTGATTATTTCCTCTCTTATTGCTCTGCCCCTTTACCCTTCTCTTCCCCTGGGATAGCCATGACACATACATTCATGTATTTCATGTTGTCATTCAATTCTCTGAGGTGTTGCTCATATTTTTCCATTCTATTCCCTATCTGTTCTTTTGTGTGTAGTATTTCAGGTTTCTTGTTCTCCAGTTCCTGAGTGTTTTCTTCTGCTTCTTGAGATCTGCTGTTGTATGTCTCCATTGTGTCTTTCTTCTCTTGTGTTGTGCCTTTCATTTCCATAGATTCTGCCAGTTCTTTTTTCAAACTTTTGACTTCTACCTTATATTTGCCCAGTGTTTTCATTATACACTTCATCTCTTTTGCAGTATCTTCCCTAAACTTTTAAAATTGATTTTGCATTAGCTGTTTCAAGTCCTGTATCTCAGTTGAAGTGTAATCATGGACATTGCCCACCACAGGATTCACTGTTTTATACATTCCCATCTTTTAACCTCCAACTTTCCTTCTGGTGTCATACATGACTTTGACTGAGTCATAACTTTGTTTTTCTTAGTGTAGGTTGTAGTTTTCTGTTGTCTAGGTATCTGGTTTCCTTGGTTACCCTAATCAAGTATTCCCAGACCAGAATGGGCTCAGATCTCAGAAGGGAGCAATATTCAGTATCAGGTTTCCCTGAGGGTGTGTCTTAGAAGACTGACACACCCTGTGAGGCCTCAAGGCACTGTGCTTTTCCTAACCTGCCCAGCAAGTGGTGCCTGTCAGCCTGTAGCTCCTGACTGGTGTAAGGATGTGTGGCCCCCTTAGTCCTTAGTTTCTGTTTTGGCTGTTTTCCCCCAGGCTCTGGGGTCTGGTTCTGAATGGGAGGCCAGCAGTAGGGCTGGGCACCAATTCTTTCCTCTTAGGGAAGATAGACCCCCTAGGGCATTTTAATTTGCATTTAAATAGGCTCTTTGTCTCCCTGACTCTGCTATCTCCACCCTTGTCTGGGTCAGAAAGCTGTGAACTGAAAATGGCTGTGGCTTTCTCCACTGAACTGCCCAGGTTGAGAGAGAGAAAAAGGGACAGAAACCCTCCTTCAGGGCCAGTCCACAGTTACTCCAGCTTCAGTTGCTGGCCAGAGATAGCACCCAGTCGTCTGGGCTCCCCCTCCCAGCACAGAGAAGTCTGCCAGCTCTTCAAGGTCAGACGTCACTAAAAGCTGGCTGGGGATTTGTAGCTTGTATTGAGCAGTCCTTGTTTGTTAATCAAAACCACAGATGGAGCTGGAATGAGGTATATTCACATGTTCAGAGAGTGCTGCTCTCTATTACAGTGAGGTTTTGCAGTTCAGGCTGCCAGGGGGTGGTGAGGCTTTTGGCATTGGTCTGCAGTTTTTACTTACAGAGTTTATGCTTCAATCTCAGGCATTCCTCCCAATCCAGCTTGGTGTATGATGTGTGGACAGTCATGTATGTACCCAGCAGTTATTCTAGATTATTTGCTAGTTGTTCCTAGTTGTTTATTAGTTCTTTCAGGGGGACTAACTAACTTCCACTCCTCTCTATGCCACCATCTTCTGGTGCCTCACACCCCATTTTAACACCCTGTAAGGCAGACGTTCATTTATTATTCTTCTTGTAAAAACATATTTGTACATTTTATCACAACTGTTGAGCATTCCAGGTTTCACTGAGTTATACAGTCCCAGTTTTTATCTTTCCTCTTTCCTTTTGGTGTCCCACATGCTCCTAACCTTCTTCTTTCAACCATACTCACAGTCATCTTTGTTCAGTTTACTTACATTGTTACCATCACCCAAGACTGTGTTCCAAACCTCTCACTCCTGTCTTCCTATCTGTCTGTAGTGCTCTTTAGAATATCCTGTAGTGTAGGTATCTTGTTCACAAACTCTCTCATTTTCTGTTTGTCAGAAAATATTTTAAATGATCCCTCATATTTGAAGGACAGTTTTGCTGAATATAGGATTTTTGGTTGGTGGTTTTTCTCTTTCAGTATCTTAAATATATCACACCACTTCCTTCTTGTCTCCATGGTTTCTACTGAGAAATTGCACATAGTCTTATCAAGCTTCCTTTGTATGTATGGATTGCTTTTCTCTTGCTGCTTTCAGGATTCTCTCTTTGTCTTTATTGTTTACTAATCTGATTATTAAGTGTCTTGGCTTAGGTCTATTCAGATCTATCCCATTTGGGGCTTGCTGCGCTTCTTGGATCTGTAATTTTATGTCTTTCATAAGAGATGGGAAATTTTCATTGATTATTTCCTCTATTATTGCTTCTGCCCCCTTTCCCTTCTCTTCTTCTTCTGGGACACCCACGATACATACATTCATGCATTTCATGTTGTCATTCAATTCTGTGAGACGTTGCTCATATTTTTCCATTCTTTTCCCTATGTGTTCTTTTGTGTATAGTATTTCAGGTGTCTTGTTCTCCAATTCCTGAGTGTTTTCTTCTGTGTCTTGAACTCTGCTGCTGTATGTCTCCACTGTGCTTTTCATCTCTTGGGTTCTGCCTTTCATTTTCATAGATTCTGACAGTTGTTTTTTCAAACTTTTGATTTCTACCTTATGTTCACCCAGTGTTTTCTTTATATCCTTCATCTCTTTTGCCATATCTTCCCTGAACTTGTTGATTTGGCCTTTTCTTTGACAATCTTTGACTGTTTCATTAAAGTGAAACAATATCTCAACTGTATCTTGATTGAGGTGTAAGTTTGTTCCTTTGACTGGGCTATATCTCCACCCTTCCAAGTGCAAACTGTAGTCCTCTGTTGCCTAGGCATCTGGGTTCCCCAGTTACCCCAATCAGATTTTCCCAGACAAGAACAGGTTCAGGTCTCAGAATAGGATTATATTCAGCTTCAAGTCTCCCTGAAGGAGTGTCTTAGAAATTGACAGACTTTCCTGTGAGGTCTCTAGCTGCTGTGCTTTTCCTAACATGCACAGCAGGTGGTGCCTGTCAGCCTGTTGCTCCTGACTGCTGTAAAGAGGTGTGTCCCCTTTAATTCTTAACTTCAGTTGTTTCTGTTTTGACTGTTTTCCCCCAGACCCTGGGGTCTGAGTTCTTAGGGGCAGCAGGCTCTTGAGCTGGGCCTCACCTCCTTCCTCTTAGGGAAGACACACCCTCCCCCACAGAGCTATCTTCTGCATTTCAGTAATTTTTTTGTCTCTCTGACTCTTCAACTCCACCCCTGTCTGGGTCAGAGTGCTGTGAACTGAAAATGGCTGAGGCTCTCTCCAGTGAGCAACTCAGGTTGAGAGAGAGTAAAAGGGAAAGAAAGCCCCCCTTCAGAACCAGTCCATGCTCCTGCCCCCCCACCCCCATTTCGCCCATTGGTCAGATAGAGCACCTGGTCTTCTGGGCTACTCCTCATGGGGTACAGGTGTTTTCCAGCTCTTTAACATCAGTCTTTATAAGTTTCTGTATTTTTTTTTCTTTTTTAATTAATTTTTTTCATCTTCATCAGTCCCACCTTCTCTCCACTGGGAGCAACCTCAGGGTACTTTGCTGCTTGTCTATGTTTGTAGCTTTTATTCAGCCATCCACATTTGTTAGTTAAAACCCCAGGTGGAGCTAGGCTGAGCTGTATTAGGTTGCTCCGGGAATGCTGCTTTCTGCCATAGTGAGGTTTTGCACCTCAGCCTGCCGTGGGGGCAGGGGGATCCCAGTGTGGTTCTGCAGTTTTTACTTACAGATTTTATGCTGTGATTTCAGCCTTTCCACCCAATCCAGGTTTGTGCACGATGTGTGGAGAGTCATGGTTGTCCCCCAGCAGTTGTTCCAGTTTATTGACTAGTTGTTCCTGGTTGTTTATTAGTGGTTCCAGGGGACTAACTAAATTCCATACCTCTCTATGCCACCATCTGAGCTCCTCCCCATGGATGACTTTTAAAGCTATCACGTTGAGTGAAAAAAGTCAGTCAAATAAGTACAGACTGTATGACATTTTGAAGAGAAATGAGAGCTGACACAGACCTAGACATCTGGAGATGCTAAGCTATGAGATGAAGCTCAGTTTGCCCCCAAGAAGCTAAGTTAGAACCCACAGATGTTTAAGGAGAAAGCCACTGGAATCAGAAGCTGAAAGCAGTGCAACCCAGGAGCAAAGGACCAGCAAGATGCCACCCATGTGCCTTCCCAGCTGACAGAGGTGTTCCAGATACTATTGGCCTTTTCCTCAGAGAAGGTGGTGACATGTCTAAGGATGTCAGCCAGTCTCAGATGGCAAAATTGAATCAACAAATGGCCAAAATGGTGGATCCAAGAGTTCTTCATCACTTGGGTGGTATGGCAGGATGACAGTCAATGATGAGGCAGGTTCAACCGGGTGCTAATGGCAATATGAAAGGCATGAGGGGATTCAAGAATATGTAAAGAAGATGCTTAATATAAACTGACTCAGTTGATTGCATTACCCTTTTCAAAATGGGGGAAGAAGAGTATTTTTCTTCCTGTCTGACCTTTTTCTTTCTCTTCTTGTCTTTTTTCCCCTTTCTTTCCTCTTCATTTCTTTCCTCCCTCCCTTTAACGTAAAAAAGTAATATATGGCTTTTTTTGGAAAATCATTATATTTTTGCTTTACATTTCCTTCTACTAGTTTTCACCACATAGCACTTCTTAAGTTAAACAAATCATGATGTAAAATTTTAGTACTTAAATGTACAGACTGTATCATTCCATTTAAATAAAATTCTAGAAAATTTGAACTAGTCTGTAGTAACAGGCTGCAGATCAGTGGTTACATGAGGAATGAGAGGAGCAAGGAGGGGCAGAAGAGAGGAAATACAAAACAGTATGAGTACACTTTTTTAGGTGATGTTTATGTTCATTATTTGATTTTGATGGCATCATGCTGAACACGTATGTCAAAAATAATTATTGCAGGTTAATTATCCCTAAAAAAGTTGTTAAAAAAGAAATTATATTATTGGGATGAAGTAAGAGCTATACAACTATACAACTTTTGGAAGAAAATATAGGAGAAAATTTCTGTGACCCCGGGTTAGACAAAGATTTCTTAGATAAGACACACTCACACAAAACACAAATTGTGTAAGAAAAAAATGCTAAATTAGACTTCACCAAAATAAAAAACTTCTGTTCTCCAAAAGATACTCTCAAGAGAATGATCAGACAAGCCATAGCCTGGGAGAAAATATTTAGCAAACACATTATCTGAGAGAAAGAACTTTATTTTCAGAATATATAAAAAGCACCCTTATAACTCAATAATAACATAAAGTATCCTATAAAAAATGGCAACAGATTTGAACAGTCACTTCATTAAAGGAGATAAAGATGGTAAATAAGCACATGAAGAGACACACAACATCATTAGCTATTAGAGAAATGCAACTTAATACCAAGATGCGATAACCACAACACATCTACTAGGTGGGCTGTTTTTTTTCTGTGATTTTTTTTTAAGACTGCAATACAAAGATCAGATGACTGATGTTTGTGGAGCAACTGTAAGTCACATACACTGCTGGTGGGAATGCAAAACCAAACAGCCATTTTGGAAAAGAGTTTAGCAGTTTCAAATAAAATGAAAAATGCTCTCAGCATATGACATAGCTGTCCCACTCCTAGGTATTTACTCCCACCACCAGCCCCTGGCAACCACCCATCTAATTTCTGTCCCTGTGGTTTTGCTTTTGCCAGAATGCCTTAAATGAAATTATAGAGTAGGCAGCTTTTTGTGTTTTTGCATCTTTCATTTGTAACTTTTTATGTTTGGCCCCTTTCACTTAGCATAATCCTTTTGAGATTCATCTATGTTGTTGCATATATTAGTAGCTCATTCCTTTTTATTGCTGAGTAATATTACAGTTGTACAGATATTCTACAATTTGTTTATTCATTTATCAGTTGATGAGCATTTGGGTTGTTTCCAGGTTTTTGGCCATTATGAATAAAACTGCTAAAAACACATACAAGTTATGTGAACATATGCTTTGATTTCTTGGGAGGGGCCTTTTTGGGGTGACAGGAATGTTCTATATGTTGATTGCTATGGTAGTTACATAACTATACATTTGCCAAAAGTCATCAAACTATACACTTAAAAAGAGTGATTATATATTATATGTAAAATTTACCTCAATAAACCTGATTTGTAAAATAAGAAAAACAAGCCTAAGAAAACAACTTGTGAAAATAAATCTAAGAGAAAATGACTTACAATTTTTCCAACTCGATTGTCATCATGAGGATGTTCTCAACTGTTGTAAGTTGACACTTGTGTTGTTCCCATGTCTCTGAAAGAGAATGCCCAGACATGTACAATATGAACCCCAACACAAAAATTCTGTAGTTAAACAGATACTTAAGTACATGAGATAACTTGGCTTCTCTGTAAAACAAGCCAGCTCAAGGGTTTATTTTCCATAGATAACAATTCCAGAGAGTTCTTATTGAAAAAATACAAGTTTATTTGCATAAACAAATCAATGACCTTGGCACTGAACAGCAGAACCTATAGTCTTTTACCATTATCCTACTTTTTACTCTCATATTGTGTTCATCTCTCTCAGTTCCTGGCTCCTTCTTCATAGCGTATACCTTATTCCTCTGCATTCTAGGATAAATGATATTTCTACATGTTTACATGTACCATATCCTCATGTGTTCTTCAACACAGCTCTTAACCCCTCCTGGCTATCTTGCCCATTATACATCCTTTCTTAATCCTTTTCATTGCCAAATAACTTTTTTTCAATAACCCAGTTAAAATTAAAATTAATGACTTTTCAGCCCAAATGAAAACTACTTAATCTTTGATGAAAGTAAAAGAACAGAAATCATCTCACGACCCACCAGATTTTTGCATACTTAGAAATATTTTAATGCTGGCAATTTAAAAAGATATGAATCTTCAACAGTTGTCAGAGGATTACGATTGAGAATTCTGAAAAATGCAAGGAATTAAAATTATCTGCATTTTCAATAACTTTCATGAAAGTATATGTTCATATTTTTGGTATGGAGTTTGCAAGTAAAAAAAAAAATCATTTTGTCTTTCCTTATAAATCACCCTTAGAATCCACAAAGCAT
Source organism: Choloepus didactylus (assembly GCF_015220235.1). Taxonomy (NCBI): domain Eukaryota; kingdom Metazoa; phylum Chordata; class Mammalia; order Pilosa; family Megalonychidae; genus Choloepus; species Choloepus didactylus. Next base: position 69,351,439 of record NC_051324.1, on the reverse strand, counting down.
TCTTCCTTTGGGAACTACCACATCTCCAGAATATAAAGTGGAGAAGGCAAAGAGAAAAAAAAATAGAAAAAAGGTGGATGGCAAAGGAAAAACCTACCAAAGAATTTTTCAGGTTGAAAACCCTCGAAGTGACTATGCTGGTAGGAAGCACTTGCTACAGGAAAAACTGTTTCTAGAGTCTTCCATAATTCAGGGTGCTTTCTTCTTTCAATATTTAGAACTTTAAAAAAGTTCATAGCTTAATCCACCCAATTAAAAAAAAAGGACCAATTCCTTGGCTTTGGAGCCAGAGAAGAAAGGGATAAATCTAAGAAGAGGAACTCCTGAAAGCCACAACTCTCATCACATACCCTCATGTGTATTCTTATCATCAAAGCCCTTTTATGCTGCATATTAGCACCCGATTACTTGTCAGTCTCCTAGATTATTAGTTCTTTGAGGGCAGGGACAACACTTTATTGTCACTACCATCCGTGAGCCTGGCAGAGTGCCTGATGTTTGCTAGGTATTTAATAAATATTACAGCTAATATCTTATTGGGCTCCCAGCACTGTAATCAGCACTTCACATTTAATCCTCACAATATCCTTATGTGGTAAATACTATTATTACCCTATTTTACAGTTGAGGAAACTGAGGCACAGAGAGGTTATTTAATTTGTCCTAGGTCACCAAGCTAGTAAGAAGCAGAGCTGGGATTTGAACTCAGGTCTGTCTGACTCCAAAGCCTGTGTTTTACCTGTATGAAGAAAACAGGGTTTAAAATAGCTGTTACTTTAACCTTAATTTTCAGGGCACTTTTCAAACTTCATCTACCCAATAGGGAGACCCTCATAAGAATTACATTTTATCTTTCATTTTCTGTAATTATCTCCCACAATTAAATATTTAATTAGTCTGAGATCATTGAGACCTTAGAAATATAAAATCATACTGTAGTTATGTCAGTGAAAATGATGGAATCAAGACTCTGAAAATTCACCCCTCCATAAATGTAGAGAAAAATCTGACAAAAATTGTCAGACTCAACTCTTTTATAACTCTGGAAATTTAAAGGACCATTGATTCAAGAAAATGTCTGGATTCCATAAGGATGTTGCATTTTGTGTTGTTTTAACTTGCCCCAGACTCATTCAATGCTCTCCAGTCTCAGCAGTAGCCTTGAAAAATCACTGCCCACATGCCCAGCACTGGGGGGAGCAGAATGTAGCTGGAGCTCTTTCAAAGCTTAAATCCCCAATAATTTTCATTAGTTGACCTGTCTGGTGATTCCTTGGAAGACTCCAGTAGAAAGGCTTGTCTTTATTAGAGTTGACTGGTATCTGCCTAGTTCTAAAAGCCTCTCCCAAGGGTGTATTTTTTTAAGATCAATAATTACAGATAAGTGATTTAACAATTGCCTTTGGCAACTGATAATAGGGCAAACAATAGCCTAACCAAAAAGCTTAAAAGGAAAAGCCAAGAAATGAGATATCCATGGGAGATTTGAAAACCTGGGACATATTCCTGGGAATTGAGAAGGCCACTGTGTGCAATCTACAACAACTGTGAGCATGTTCACGGAATACTTGAGAAAGAACTAAGTTTTAACTTTGAGACTGGACAAGCAAGAAGTGAAGGCTAAGGGAGAGCTGTAAACTGGCTGGCTGGTGTTGAAGGCAAGCCACAACGTACATACAGAGTGCCTTGGCAAAGACTGGGAGACTTATTAGGAAATCTCAATACAGTCATTAGCTGACCACCAAGATAACAGAATAAAGACTTCGGTTGCCATACACAGCAAAGAATACAGACTTTAAAAATTAGTTCAGAAAGGTCACTAAACAACAACTACATCAAGGAACATCAGCACCAAACCTGGAAGAAGAGAGAACTGGATTTCCAGAGTTGCTACATTATATTATTTTAAGTGTCCCATTTTCAACAAAAATTTACATGATATGCAAAGAAACAAGAAAGAATGGCCCATAAAAGGCAAAAGCAACAAACAGAAACTATCCTGAGGAAAACCAAGACATTGGGCTTACTAGACAAAGACTTTAAATCAACTATTTTAAATCTGTTCAAAGAGTTGAAGGAAGCCATGTCTAATGAACTAAAGGAAAATAAGAGAATGATGTTTCATCAAACAGAGAATGTCAATAAAGAGATATAATTTATATACAAAGGTCTCAAGTAGAAATTGTGGAGTTGAAAAGTACAAAAACTGAAGTGAAAACTCCACTTGAGGGGATCCATTGCAGATTTGAGCAGGCAGAAGTATCAGCAAACTTGAAACAGATAGCAGATTATACAGTCTGAGAAAAAGAAAGAAAAAAGAATGGGGAGAAATGAACAAAGTCCCAGAGACCTGTGGGACATCATCAAGTATACTAACATACTCATAATAGGACAGAGGAGAGAAGAAAGAGAAAGGGGCAAAAAGAAATAATGGCCAAAAAACTTCCTAAAGTTTATGCAAAACATTAATCTACACATCTAAAAAGCTCAAAGAACTCCAAGTAGAATAAAGTCAAAGACATCTACATCTAGACACATCATAACCAAACTGTCAAAAGACAGAAAATCAAAAGCAGCAAGAAGGAAGTGACTCATCACATACAAAGGATCCTCAATAAAATTAACCATCAATTTTTCATCAGAAACCATGGAAGCCAGGAGGCAAAGAAATGACAAAGTGCTAAAGAAAAAATCCCGTCAACCAAGAATTCTATATCTGGCAAAACTATCCTTCAAAAATGAAAGAGAAATTAAGAGATTGCTAAATAAACAAAATCTGAAAGAGTTTGTTGCTAGCAGACCTGCCCTACAAGAAATACTAATGGGTTTCCTGAAGGCTGAATTGAAGGACAGTGGATAGTAACTTGAATCCACAAGAAGAAATAAAGAGCACCCATAAAGGTAACTACATAAACAAATATAAAAGACATATGATTGTATTTTTTGTTTGTAACTCCTTTTTTTCCTCCTCCTATTGGGTTTAAAAGATAGCTGCACAAAGCAGTAATTATAAATCTATTTCAATGGGCACACAATGTATTTTTTTACAATAACAATGTAAAGGAGGGAGTTAGAGTGGAGCTCTATAGGAGCAAAGTTTTTTGTATACTACTGAAATTATGTTGGTGTCAATCCAAATGAGAATGTTACAAATTATGTTAAAGGTAATTCCCAGAGCAGCCACTAAGAAAATAACTAAAATATGTACAGAAAAAGAAATGATTAGGGAATTAAAATGGTACACTAGAATCTAACACACACAAAAAAGGCAGCAATGGAAGAATAGAGGAAGACCCAAGACAAGATATATAGAAAAAGAATAGCAAAATGGCAGATGTAAAGTGTACTTTATTAGTAAATACATTAGATATAAATGTATTAAACTTTCCAATTAAAAAGCAGAAATTGGCAGAATGGATCAAAAAAACCAGTCCCACTATGTATTGTCTACAAGAGACTCTCTTTAGCTTCAGAGACACAAATAGATTGAAATTAAAAGGATGGAAAAAGATATACAATGCAAGTACTAACCAAAAGGGAGCAAGAGTAGCCATACTAATAACAGACAAAATAAACTTGAACAAAAAAGTTATTTTAGCCTCTAAAGAAACACCAGAGAGAAAATTCTAATTAAAATTGAAGCCACTACAACAATTTTTTTTTTGTGCAGAGAATGTTGTGCTCTTAGGCAGCATACTACAATACAAATACTAGAAAATTTTAAATTCACACCCACAATTAATGGCTTAAGTTGTATTTCAAAATTGTGTCTTGAGGCTTGCTCTAGTGAAACTTATGGCTGTAAAGGGGAGGTTAAGCCTATCTATAATTATGCCTACAAGTCACTTCCAGAGAACCTCTTTTGTTGCTCAGATGTGGCCTTTCTCTCTCTAAGCCCAACTCTGCAATAAACTCATTACCCTCCCCCCTATATAGTACATGACACCCAGGGCAGTGAGTCTCACTGGCGATGTGGGACAGAACTCCCAGGAATGAGCCTGGCCCAGGTACCGAGGGATTGAGAATGCCTTCTTGACCAAAAGGGGGAAAAGAATGGTAACAAAATAAGTTTTCAGTGGCTAAGAGATTCCAAATAGAGTCAAGAGGCTATCCTGGAGGTTACTCTTATGCAAACTTCAGCTAGATATTCCAAATGGCTACAGTATGCCAAGTCCAAATTGACAGTAGTCCTGAAAATCTTAAAGAGTCTGAGACTCTTTAAAAGTTTCACTCACTAAGTTTATTCTTCACTCACTAAGTTTATTTTCAGTCTCTGGGGGGGGGCCCATTCTCTGGATGGCATGGTGAACCAAGAAGGATTACTCCCAATCATTCCTGTGCTGCTGTTTCCTAAATTTCCTTGGCTTCTGATCATCCCTTGGTTACCCATCATTCCTGGCTGAGGTATCAGGTATCACTGGGTATGGACTGCTGTTTCTTTTGGTGGGAAAGGTCCAGCACCAGTCGGGCTTTACAGTGTGATGTCAAGTAGCAAATTCTGGTTTTGCAATACCCTGCCCAGTTGCATTGATCATGGGTTGTTAAAAGTGCTCTGTGAAATATGCAATGCTGTTTTTTGGGTTCCAACAGCTGTAACAGGACTGCTTTCAGCTGTGAGTTGCACAACGTCATTGATGATGGCTTGCTTGCCAGCTGACCCAGCAGGGCACCTGGCCTCATGCCTGGGAAAAGCCGTGGTAATTGACTAGTCTGCAAATCATCCAAAATCTCCTCCAAGTTGTCCAGCTCAGTGCCAGGCTGGTCACTAGGCTCAAAGTTCATCTCCTCCTTCTCAGTTTTCATAGGTATTAATTTTGTATTACCGGAAGGGTCTGTCTTACTGTTTAGTCACTCAAGTTTGGGGGTTATTTCTGGTAAAGCAGTATCTTTGGCATCATCTTTATTTAGCAAATGATGAAGTAATGCATTCTGTTTCTTCTTGGGGGTGAATGGTTCTTGTTTAAGTCACTTCTGTAGCAAGAGCTATGCTGTTGGATCCTGGCTCAGTTCTTTACATGAGGCTTCTGTAGTTAACTTATCCAAGTCTACAGGGGAACTGCTGTCCTGCAAGAGGCTGTGCAAAACTTTATGCTACTCCTTGCGCAAGATTCCATGTGTTGACCCAGAACCAGGCAAGCTATCTGTGGAGTCCTTGTGTGTGTCCAACAAAGGAGGGTGAAGGCTCCACCTGATCTAATTTTTTTGCCAACAACTGCAGGAGTTTGATCTGTCTTTTGCTGTCATGCAGTCTATTCTATCCATCAGATCTCTCACCACTCATGGCCTGGGGCATGTTGGAATCATTTGTTTCCTTTTGCTCTTCAGGATGGCAGCTGCTCTCTGCTTGTCCAGTTGTCCCTTCAGGTGGCTTCCCATAAAGTCCAAACAGTCTTTGGAGACTAAGCTTCCCATCTTGCTGAGTGGGGGAGCATTCACATTAACTGGGGAGTTTTACAAATGGCCCATTTTTAGGTCTGGTAAAGCCAGCAATGATCCTAATTAGACCCTGTGCCCCTCAATGAGGGCATGAAGTGCACAGAGAGAACTGTTGGTATAACTATGGCTATTTCCTGGGCACCTGCAAACTCCCACAGGGGAGTGCAAGCTTCCCATAGGGGAAAACTGACTGGGTGGGATTCAAGGGCTTCCAGCCACCCAGGGCTCATGCAGTGTCTGGTGAAAGCACAGAGTTGGGCTGCCCTGGATTCATACCACGGCTGCTTTGAGAGGGATAATTCATTTTGAGAACATAGTTACTACCCTGAGGAGTGGCTGCCTGCATGCTTGGCACATAGTTCATTCCCCAAGAACCACCAATTTATGGGAAATTTTATATCGCTACTGGGTTCATGTACTGACCTGGGTTCTCACAGCACATTGCCTGATGGGCAGGGCTGCTAGAGCTAATGGCTTGTCCAGTAAGATCTGGACTCATTACACACACATTCTGCTCTCTGTGAAGCATATGTAAAGATATTACAAGCTGAGTTTCATTAGTAGTCTGAGCACAAATATGTGAGCTCTTCGGGCAGAAACAGGAGTGCCACCAGACAAGGTAATGATAGATTTGACTGAATGCCAGTCCCTGTCTCAGCACTTCATGCTGATGCCTCTTAGCACAGGACAGACTCCCTCCCCTTCTTACTGTGCATGGAACTTCTGAACGTACCTTGGCACCAGATACTCTCAGCTTGGCTTCATGGCTGCCCTCGTGGTGCTAGGATCCAGTGGCATGATCTTGATCCTGGCGAACAGTAAATCTTCCTGATGAGGAGAGAACTGGTCTTTCCTTCATGGCAACTCTCCTTGTCACACAAATCAAGCAGGACTCAAATCTCCTTCTCTGATAAACTTTGGTTGAGAAACAGCAAAGTACTGCATTGTTTCCTATTTCTGATGTGTTTCCTGGTTATCATGACCTTCCTCTTTAGAATCAGGTAAAGGTTTTACCAGCATCCAACAATTGGTCTGCCTAGGAGGTTCACCAGACCAAGATCCCCCATTCACCACAGACTTTGGCAGCAGATTTCTGACAGTCTCAGTGTGGTCTCCAAGATGGAGGATGCTATATACACTTCTCTTTTTCAGCTCTTCCTGGTTATACCTTAGGTACTGTGTCACGCTCTCTGAACCAAACACAACATTGCCTTCCAGTTCACTACATAGATGCCAACAAGGGCCTCAAAGCGTCACAGTCCCAAGAGCATCCTGGTCAATGACACTCTGCCCTGTAGATGACACATCTGACTTCTGTACTTATGTTGGCAGCTGCTGCTTTCTCTTGCTCTTTGATCTGATGAATTTGCATCAGTTTCTTTTAAGATTGCACATGTCAGGTTTAAAGTTAATGTTGTCTGTATCATTAAAATGGGCAAAAATCAGCTCTGCAAGTTCTTCCATATATTTATTTTCCTGTTCACCATTTACATTTCTCAGTGCTTCTTTTAGAGCTGAGTGCAAGCTGGTCAGGACATTCCTTGCACTTTCTTGTCTCTGCCCTAGATGGGTCAGAGGTATTTTCTCCCGTCCCACTCTTCTTGAACACATATCAGCACCAATCAGATTGCCCAACTGCTTCAGTGACATAATATGGGATGTTCAACCTCAGTCTCCCTGCATTCTTCTTCTGGCCACCATGTCTGTACACAGGGCAGAAGATCTATACATCTGTAGCCAAATCCAAGAGAAATCTTCTCAGGATGCACCTTCCCAGCTCTGCCTCACTTCCCTGAGGGGGCTGGAGCCTCCTTTCTGGTTGCCCCCACTCTAAGCAGGGTGGCGGGTGCCTTGCTCCTTGGGAATGGGAACGCATCTGCGCCCCTGCTTTCCCCCATTCCCCCCCCTCCTCCCACCCTGCCTCGGGCACTCACCTCTTGCCTCCACCTAAATTCATTAAATTTTATCAACGGTGAGTCCACACTTTTTTTTCCTTGTGATGCCAATATAACTATAATGAAACTTGGATTCTTATGAGGGATTCCCTGTGTTATAAAATAATTGTAAAGGTTGGTGAGTGTGCTGGTTTGGATGTATTATTTCCCCCAAAATGCCATTATCTTTGATGCAGTCTTGTGTGGGCAGGAAATGTATTGGTGTTGATTGGGTTGGAGACTTTTGATTGGAGGTTTCTGATGGCCAAGAAAGAACCCTGATCTTTTGTTCCCCAGAGGACCTTGCGCTGTTTTGTTCTTTGCAGTTATATATCATATACACTTAAACACTTAAGGACTTTGCATCTGAGCCAGAATCAAGCTTAAATTCAAAAGTGGAATTTCAAGGACATTCACACATCTGAGTATTATCATTGGGATTCCCATGACAATGCTAATTCGAGTGTTACTTGCTTGGTGACTTTTACTGCCCTTGCCAAAGGTCAGTACTAGGGAAAGCAAAGCATGTCATATATGAGTTAGATGAGTCTCTTGGCCTTTTTTGTACCTCAGTTTCCTCATTTAAAAGAAAAAGGAAACTTAAGACATATACTTTTCATAGTATTTGTACTGGGCTTATTTACACTCAGCTAATGGATTAACTATGTTTTTATGCATAAATAAACTTTTTACATGTATTCATCTTCTATTTCACTTACAACTTGTGTAAAAACTGCATTCCTTGCCAAGCCTGAAATGTTCCAAAGCTGAGTTCTGTGAGTAAATTGCAACCAAGATTTCTACAAAAAAAAAAAAAAAAAAGACACAAGCAAAAGAAAAATATATTGTTTCATGACATTCATCCTTTGACAGTGATTCTAATTTATATATGATGAAAGATAACCTCAATACTCCATCCATACACTGAGAAAATCTCACTGTGGAAGACATTTGCTATGATTTATACTTTCTGATTTATCCATATGCTGCATTAGGTACATAACTAAATGTTCAATAAATACTTGCATTAAGTGATCTTCATTTCTCTAGAAGAGGATTTCTCAACATTGGCATTATTGACATTTTGGGCTGGATAATTCTTTGTTGTGGGGGGCTCTGCTGTGCATTGTAGGATGTTTAGCAGTATCTCTGGCCTCTGCCCAATAGATGCCAGTAGCACACTCACAGGTGTGAAAACCAAAAATTTCTCCAGACATTGTCAAATGTCCCTTGGGTGCAAAATTGCCACGATGAGAACTTCTGCTCTAGAATGATTCATTCTGGTATGTGTAATAATTCTCATATCAATCATTGCTGGAGATGAAAAGGATTTGCTACCTAATTTTAGTAGTTTTCCTCTAGAAAAATTTTAATATTTCAAAACCAATAGCAAAGAGATTATAATAAAGTTTTATAACATTTCCAAAAATAATGAAGTTACATTTGTAACTTACATAAACAGCACAAAAGGTCATGGTTCAAATGTGCATCTTCCAATAGACTGTATTTTATTGCAGGATAAATCTCTAGGAAAAGGAAAAGGAAAATATTGCCTCAATATCTCATTAATAAGAACAAACGCTAGAGTTTTGAGTGATAATATGGAATCAGTAGCTTTTGTCTAAACTCCAAACCTTACCAATTGTTGCCTGAAACTTCTAGGGTCCCTAACCCTGTCCCCACCTCTCCTAGAGTCTTACCTTCTGGTCTTGATAGATCTTGATGGATCTTCTGTAGATCTTGATAGATCTTTCCTGAGAGCAGAAGAATTGATTAGATGACTTTTTGTGGTCTCATTAAATCTTAGATTATGAACTCAAAGTTTTTATCCCTTTTTGTAATTATAATTTCTAATATTAAAAAGAATATTTTCACATTTACACACCTCCCTGCTTTAGTTCTGGTTTTCTAAGCCAGTCCAATCCTAGAAGAAATTAGAGATACCCTTCTTCTACGTAATTTGAAAGGAAGTTACTCCTCTAATTAGTAGATAACTATGAACTAATTCAAAATTATACTTTCTCTTGCTGAAGATGAAAGGATTTGCTACCTAATTTTAGTAGTTTTCCTCTAGAAAAATTGTAATATTTCAAAACCAATAGCAAAGAGATTATAATTAAGTTTTATAACATTTCCAAAAATAATGTAGTTACATTTGTAAATTAAACTGCAAAAAAGGTAGTGGTTCAAATGTGCATCTTTCAATAGACTGTATTTTATTGCAGGATAAATCTCTAGGAAAAGGAAAAGGAAAATATTGCCTCAATATCTCATTAATAAGAATAAACGCTAGAGTTTTGAGTGATAATATGGAATCAGTAGTTTTTGTCTAAACTCCAAAGCCTACCAATTGTTGCCTGAAATTTCTAGGGTCCCTAACCCTGTCCCCACCTCTCCTAGAGTCTTACCTTCTGGTCTTGATAGATCTTGATGGATCTTCTGTAGATCTTGATAGATCTTTCCTGAGAGCAGAAGAATTGATTAGATGACCTTTTGTGGTCTCATTAAATCTTAGATTATGAACTCAAAGTTTTTATCCCTTTTTGTTAAGTATAATTTCTAATATTAAAAAGAATATTTTCACATTTACACACCTCCTTGCTTTAGTTCTGGTTTTCTAAGCCAGTCCAATCCTAGAAGAAATTAGAGATACCCTTCTTCTACGTAATTTGAAAGGAAGTTACTCCTCTAATTAGTAGATAACTATGAACTAATTCAAAATTATACTTTCTCTCACATTAATAGAAAGTCATTTTTGGTTTTATGTTGCCATGAATGCAACTTCTGCAGTTGTATGGTCATGAGACGATAAAAAACGAAATAGGACTGGGTGTTTATTTGAAAACACCTATTCTTGACTACTGTTGACCCTCTTATTTCCATTTACCCCAGCGTAATCCCTCACATTTCACCTGGTGGATGTAACAGTCTTCTGACTGGTGTCTCCACCTCTAGTCTCTCTTTCTAATCCATCCTGCTAGATTAACTCTCCAGAGTGGTTCTCAAAGACCAGCATCATCTGAGAACTTATTGAAGATGCAAATTCTTGGCCCTACTCTAGACCTACTAGATCAGTAACCATGGGGGTAGAGCCCAGAATCTTGAGAACTACATATCCCAGAGCACTGCTTTAATAACATGGTTGTCCATGATGGTTCCTCAGCTTGGCATTCAAAGACCTAGAAGATCTGGTTTAATCTCCTACTCTCTCTACTTGTACCATACAGGTACTCATAGCATTCCTCAAACACACATTCCACTTTCCTGTGTTTGTTTTGCAAGCTTAGAACATTCTTCCCAAGATGTCTGTCTGACGATACCCAATGGCCCATAGAGGCCCTGTTCAAAGGCTTTGTTATAAAAACAACATTCCTGATCCAACTGGAAGACTTTACTCCCTCCATGATCCAGAAAGAATTTATATACCTCTCAGTGCCCATCTCTTTTTCTTCTTTTTAATACAGTTATTTTTGCATTCCATTTCCTCTGAACATAAACTCCTTGAAAGCATGGACAAGGTTTTGCTTATTTGCATTGCCTACCATGTTTAAAACTGACACATGGACATAAAGCAAACTCAAATATTTATTAAATGAATGAATAGCTGAGGAGTGAGTAGGACAATGACTATTTTAAAAAGAAATGTAGTTTTATTACTTCAAGTCTCCCTCTTCTGCACCTGTGCAGCACTTTGTTCTCCATTAATGCCTGTTGAATTATGGTTTGAGGTCATGTGTTTGTTTCCCCTTGAGATCCTGCATTCCTAAAAGGGTCGGAACCCTGTCTCACTCATCTTTGATCTCCAATACTAGGGCACAGGGTGGCATATTTTTTTAACTTTTTTATTGGTTGGCATTTAAAAAAATGAATAATATATATGCTAATGTGAATAATTAATTAACACAGTATTTTAAAGTAGAAGCAATGAAGAATGTACTCCATTGAGCAGTTGTCTCATTTGCCCAGATGCCAGAGGTGCCCAAGAAGACAAACCCAAAAATGGTAGACTCCTAAGCCCTAGAAGGTTTGATAATTTAGAGGATAATTTTTAGCATACTGTGCAGTTCTTTATACCCACCTTCCCTTAAGCCTTCTAAATTTGTGAGAAGAATTCATTTGCTAAAGAGCATCATGAATTACTATAATAAGGATTAAAGACTCAACCCTGGACCACATAAAAATAAAAATTACACTTTTATAGCAAAATACTTGGTCTCTCCTTATCGCAATAGATATAAATATTATGCAGGGATTCCCTCCTTGGCAGTTGGTCTACAGAGATTTTTATTTTGTAATTGGCAGGTAGGAGCATTTCTGATGTGCTTACATGATGTAAATGTTTCTAGCCATACCACTTAACTGTCATTTTAAACATCTATTTATTATATGTGATAATGATTCCTGCATTGAAATATTTAACACCAGTCTGTTCTCTTGGTAGCTAAATATGTTCTTGATAATACAGTTTATGTAATTTACCTGCTTAAGTAAATATTTAATTTTAAATGTTGATTTAATTCAGATTAGATTATCAAAAAACTCGGGGTTAATGGCATTCAAATTAATGTAGGTGCTCTGTATTTTCTCGTCCCTTAAGCAAAAATCTGGGGTTAACTTTAGTTCCTTTCATTCTGCTAAATCAACTTTTCCATTTTCTGTAAAGGCCAGATGGTAAATATGTTAGGCTTTGCAGGCCACACACGGTCTCTGTCACATATTCTCCTTTGTTGCTTTCTTTACTTTTACAACCCTTTAAAAATGTAAAAACCATTCTTAGCCTATGGATTGTATAAAAACAGACTATGAGCCAGATTTGATCTGTGGTGTAGACTAAACATAAACAGATGTTATATAGACACTTATAAATCAAGATTCATATGGGTATCTATAAATACTCATACCTCATCACCACTTTCCATCTATAAATGAAGTTTGTTTCTATCTGTATCTTGTCTATATAATTAAAATTGAAAATGCAAAGGAGGTATTTAATGTTAGAAATGGGCTAAGACCCTACAGACTTACAGAATTGCAGGATTTATTGCTGGAAAACTTTTAGAGGTTATCTAATTCAAATGCCTTATTCATTATACAGATAATACAACTAAAAACTCAGAAACCAATATGATTACCTAATTGACTTACAAATATTGGAGGGATAGCAGGCCTTCAAATGAATCCTTATGTAATTTGCTCAAATAATTGTCACTGAGAATTCTGAAAAATGAAAAGGTTATTTCTGGATCAAAATGCAAACAAACTACAACAATTTGCTACACAGGACTAACTCCTATATATGGGGGAAACCTGGGTAATGCTGCATTCTGAATACTCTAATTCTTGTATAATTGAGGGATGTGATCTCTGCTCTGTTTTTATTCAAACCTTTCTTCTCCTGTCCTCCTTTGTGTCTACCTCCCTGCCTCTGCCTCTACCCATGACAAATACACACACTCCATCCACTCTTCCTACCAAATTGTATATTTAATGCCTCCTCCACATCACAAAGCCCCTCTTAGGACCCAACTCTGGGTGGCACCAAGATTGGCAGAACCACAATCTCCTCCTCTCTTTCCCCAAAATTCATTATAGAAGCCCAACGTGGACTATGTCAGGGCTGCAAGTGAAGCCATTTGACTTTTTTTTCCCATTAAAATTTTTTTGTGAGAACTAAAATGTGCATAGACTGCATATAACACAAATGTTGGGTTTAATAATTATAGTGCTCCTAATGTGTCCCTTTCCAATCCTAACCCTCTCTCTGACCCCTGGAGGTAATCACTATTCTGGCTATTAGCTTAATAATTTTCTTGCTTTTTAAATACAGTTTTACCTTTTATGTGTCAACCATAAACAACATGGTTTAGTTCTGCCTTTTGAACTTTACATAAATGGAATCATCTTATATGTATTATTTTCTAGCTCAGCAATATGCTCACTCAACATTATTTTGTAATGTTAAGTACATTAATTTGCAATGGAGCATATTATTTTCATTCAACAGTATGTTTTTAAAATTCATTATGTTGTTGCATGTACCTGTGGTTGGCTTATTTCGTTGCCTTAGTGCTGCATGTCCAATGAGGTCACCATGAGACACCTGTGGATAGTAAGCACTTAGTGTGATTGAAGAACAGAACTTTAATTTGATTAATTCTAATTATTTTAAAATTTAAATTTAAAAACTGATAATGCAGTTATTGGAAAACTTTTAAGTATTTTTAGAACAACTTGAGTATGCAAATGCTATTTTCTTCAACTGTAAATTTTATGAAATATAAATATAGGACAATATATGAAATAAACATGATCAGTACTTCTGATGAAAATTTTACAACTAAATTGACATTTCAAAGACTTGGTATGAAACAAACAATATAAACTCTATCACTAATAATTTTTATATTGATTACATATAGTAAGGATAATATTATGGATATATTGCAGACTTAATATAAAAATGTAGAATATCTCATTAATAATGTTTATATTGATTACATGTTGAAATAATAATATTTTGGATATAAGGATTAAATAAAATATATTAACATTTACCTCACCAGTTTCATTTTACTTTGAATTTTTAAGTGGCTACTAGAAAATTTAAGATTACACATGTGAACTCACATTATATTTCTACTGGACAGTGCTGTTTTATAATAGTCCATTGTATGACTACACCACAGTTTACTCAGTTTTTCTAGGTTTTGGTTATTGTAAACAATGCTGCTATGAACATTCTTGTACTTGTATTCTAGTACACATCTATCGCAATTTCTTTAGGATATAATAGGGGTACAACGTTTTCTTAAGAAGCTGTGCTACTTCAAGTTGGCAGACTGAGAACATCCCAAGTGTCTACCCCAACAAACTCCATCTTATTGCTAAGAATGACAGAAAAGATAAAATTAAAAAATCCACAACCCCAGCTCAAGGTGTGGGAGTAGCTGCACAAATGCTCCCCTACCAGAAATGCCCTGGAGTTGGGATATTGCCTCCTATACCAGGTGGCAAAGGACACATCTTCCTCATTCTTAATGGAAATCCAGCTGGATACAAGCCCCAGCAGCTCATCTCCCCTTATGTCTAGAGCTGGAAAACAGACTCTAAACTACAAAGATGAACTACACTCAGGAATGACCAAGCAATGTGGGAGAGCCTATTCCATTAACAGCAGCTAACACAGTCAAACAAACATAAGAGCTGATAATAGCCAAGGGATTAGAGTTAACAGAGACAGCACAAGTGAACTTTAGAATAAGCGTAATTAATATCCTCAGAGAAATGTAAGTAGATATTGCACACATTAAAAATAATCAACTGAAGATTATACAAATAAGCAGCGTTATTGAAACAAAAATCTCACTATATGAACAGTAGAAAGGGCAGAAATTAGAAAACTGCAAGATCCAGCCAATGACTTCAGCTGAATGCAGCAGAAGGGAATAGGACTGGTCCTTAAATAAGCCTGATGCCTGGGTCTGCCGAGGAATGTGATGGCCTCTGCTTCACCCAGTATCAAAGCAAAGGCTAGGGATAGGCTGGGGGAGTTTCTTGAGCCTGACAAACAGGAAACCATACAGCCAATATCTCCAAAACAGTGAGGTGAGGGAGTGGTCGACAGCTAGGAGTATACAAGAAACCCTGTAAGATGTTAAAGTGTCTCTTGCCCTTTCCTTGCTGGTAGTACCATTAAAATGTGTAAAGGATCTGAGAACATGCTATGCTGCTTTGTGAAACTATTTCCATCAAGTTCCGTATCCTTTAATATTTGAAACATTCGCTTCCCTTTACCATGTCTGTTGGCAATATATTTATCTTAATTTCACCTCAATTCTTTTCTCATAGTTTATGATAATTGAAATATTACTACCTGGAAACTATGCCACTGAAATCAAGGGCATTCTTGTATAAGATGATTCAGATCATCCAGCATATGGTTATATACATTTTTAAAAATTCTTCAGTGTACTTACAATATTGTGCTACCATCACACAGTATTATGCTATCTATTTCTGGATCTAAATAGTCAATCCTGCTGAACATTCTGAAGTCCTTCAGCATCAAGTGACTGATTTCTACCCTGTTTCTATCTCCTGGTAGCCTGTGTTATCAGCTTTTAACTCTCAAAGTTTGCTCACTAATGTTAGTTCATATTAGTGAGACTATACAGTATTTGTCCTTTTGTTTCTGGCTAACTTCACTCAACATAATGTCCTCAAGGTTCATCCATGTTATTATATGTTCCATGTCTCTGTTCTGTCTTACAGCTGCATAATATTCCATCATGTATATGTACCACAGCTTGTTTATCCACTTGTCCATTGATGGACATTTGGGCTGCTTCCATCTCTTGGCAGTTGTGAATAATGCCACTATAAACATTGGTTTACAGATGTCTGTTTGTGTCTTAACTTTCAGTTCCTTTGTGTATATACCTAGCAGTGGAATAGCTGGGTCATATGGCAGATCTATACTCAGCTTCCTGAGAAACCTCCACACTGTCTTCCAGAGTGGTTGCAGCATTCTACATTCACACCAGCAATGAGTAAGTGTCCCTCTTTCTTCACATCCTCTCCAGCACTTGTACTTTTCTGTTTTTTGTATAATGGCCATTCTGGTAGGTGTGAGATGATATCTCATTGTGGTTTTGATTTGCATTTCCCTAATAGCCAGTGAAGTTGAGCATTTTTTCATGTTTTCGAGCCATTTGTATTTCCTCTTCGAAAAGTGTCTTCCGTGTCTTTTGCCCATTTTTAAATTGGGTTGTTTGTCTTTCTATTGTTGAGTTGCAGGATTGCTTCATATATTCGGGATTTAAAACCCTTATCTGATATGCAGTTTCCAAATATTGTCCCCCATTGTGTAGGCTACCTTTTTACTTTTTTAACAAAGTCCTCTGATGTACAAGAGTGTTGGATTTTGAGGAGATCCCATTTGTCTATTTGTTCTTTGGCTGCTCATGCTTTGGGTATAAGGTCTAGGAAACCACCGCCTATCACAAGATCTTTAAGATATTGCCCTACATTTTCTTCTAAGCATCTTAGCATCTTAACATTTACATTTAGGTCTTTGATTCACTTGGAGTTAATTTTTGTATAAGGTGTGAGGTAGGAATCCTCTTTCATTCTTTTGGAAATGGATAGCCAGTTCTCCAAACACCTTTTATTGAAAAGGCTGCTCTGTCCCAGTTGCCTTGGCTTGACTACCTTATCAAAGGTCAATTGTTCGTAGATGCCAGAGTTTATTTCTGAACACTCAATTCGATTCCATTGGTTGGTTTCTCTGTCCTTATGCCAGTACCATGCTGTTTCTGAGGACTGTAGCTTTGTAACATGCTTCAAAGTCAGGTAGTGTGAGACCTCCCACTTCATACCTCTTTCACAAGATATTCTTGGCTATTCAGGGCACCTTGCCCTTCCAAATAAATTTGGTTGTTGGTTTTTCTATTTCTGCAAAGTAAGTTGTTGGGATTTTAGTTGGTATTGCATTGAATCTATAAATCAGTTTAGATAGACCTGACATCTTAATTATCTTTAGTCTTCCAATCCATGAACATGGTATGTTCTTCCATTTTTTTAGGTCCTGTTCGATTTCTTTTAGCATTTTCTTGTAGTTTTCTTTGCACAGGTCTTTTGTGGCCTTTGTTAAGTTTATTTCTAAATATTTGATTCTTTTGGTTGCTCCTGTAAATGGAATTTTTTTTAAATTTCTTCCTCTTGTTGCACATTACTTATGTATAAGAACACTACATATTTTAGCGTGTTGATCTTGTAGCATGCCACTTTGCTGTATTCATTGATTAGCTTTAATAGCTTTGCTGTAGATTTTTCTGGATTTTCTACATACAGAATCGTCATCTGCAAACAGTGAAAGTTTTACTTCTTCCTCTCCAACTTGGATGCCTTTTATTTCATGTTCTTGCCTAATTATTCTAGCTAGAACTTCCAGCACAATGTTGAATAACAATGGTGACAGTGGGCATCCCTGTCTTGTTCCTGATCTTAGAAGGAAAGCTTTCAATCTCTCCCCATTGAGTACGATGTTAGTTGTGGGTTTTTCATAATTGCCTTTATCATATTGAGAAAGTTCCCTTCTATTCCTATCCTCTGAAGTGTTTTCATCATGAAAGGATGTTGAATTTTGTCAAATGCCTTTTGTGCATCAATCAAGATGATCATGCAGTTCTTTTGCTTTGATTGATTGATGTGGTGCATTATGTTAATTGATTTTCTTGTGTTGAACCAGCCTTGCATACCTGGGATAAACCCAACTTGGTCGTTGTGGGGAACCAAGCTTTTCATGTCACTTAGACCATGTCCGGGGTGGCGGTCTGGAATGCTGGGCCACAAGCCTGCATGGAATGCCGTGCAGGCACGCCTTGTAAAGATGTGTCTTGTGACTATGACAGCAGCGTTAACCATTAACCCGATTGTTCCTTCTTATCTGCAGCAGGATGTAAAGATAAATATCTGAGAGACCCTGAATGATTTTGATCACATAGCGTAGTCTTGCTTTGTGTAATAAACGAATAAATAACTGGAGCACAGGTGCATCAGCACCCACTTGGCATACGATGCTGTGGGTCCCCTGCTCCCTTAAATCTTAACTTTGTGTCTGTGTTTCATTTCAGCATCGCCCTGTCAGCAACAGGTCGTGGTGTATAATTCTTTTAATATGCTGCTGGATTCTATTTGCGAGTATTTTGTTGAGGATTTTTGCATCTATATTCATTAGACATTGGACTATAATTTTCTTTTTTTTTTTTTTGTAGTATCTTTGTCTGATTTTGGTATTAGGGTGATGTTGGCTTCATAGAATGAGTTGGGTAGCTTTCCCTCCTCTTCAAAATTTTTGAAGAGTTTGAGCAGGATTTGTATTAATTCTTTCTTGAATGCTTGGTAGAATTTACGTGTGAAACCATCTGGTCCTGGGCTTTTCTTTTTTGGGAGCTTTTTGATGACTTACTCAAGCTCTTTGCTTGTGATTGGTTTGTGGAGGTCATCTATTTCTTCTTGGGTCAGTGTTGGTTGTTTATGCTTTCCTAGGAAGTTGTCCATTTCGTGTAAGTTGTCCAGTTTATTAGCATATAGTTGCTCATAGTATCTTCTCATTATCTCCTTTATTTCTGCAGGGTCAGTAGTTATGTTTCCTTTCCTGTTTCTGATTCCATTTATTTGCATCCACTCTCTTCCTTTTGGTTAGCCTAGTTAGGGGTTCATCAATTTTGTTGATTTTCTCGAAGAACCAGCTTCTGGTTTTGTTGATTCTCTCTATTGTTTTCCTGTTCTCAGTTTCATTTATTTCTGCTCTAATCTTTGTTATTTCGCTCCTTTTGTTTGCTTTGGGGTTTATTTGCTGTTCTTTCTCTAGTTCCTCCAGGCGAACAGTTAATTCCTCAATTTTTGCTCTCTCTTCCCTTTTCATATAGGCATTCAGGGCAATAAATTTCCCTCTCAGCACTGCCTTTGCTGCATCCCATAAGTTTTGATATGTTGTGTTTTCATTGTCATTTGCCTCAAGGTAATTACTAATTTCTCTTGTAATTGCTTCCTTTACCCACTGGTTTTCTAAGAGTGTGTTGTTTAGTCTCCATATATTTGTGAACTTCACAATCTTCTGCATGTTATTATTTCCAACTTCATTCCATCATGATCTGACATAGTGTTTTTTATAATATCAATATTTTTAAATTTGTTGAGACTTGCTTTGTGACCCAGCATGTGGTCTATCCTAGAGAATATTCCATGAGCACTTGAGAAAAATGTGTATCCTGCTGTTGTGGGGTGTAGTGTTCTATGTCTGTCTGTCAAGTCTAGTTCATTTATCATACAATTCAACATCTCCATTTCTTTGTTGATCCTCTGTCTAGATGTTCTATCCATTGATGACAGTGGTGTATTGAAGTCTCCAACTATTATTGTGGAGTTATCTACTTTTCCTTTCAGTGTTGTCAGTGTTTGCCTCATGAATTTTGGGACACTCTGGCTTGGTGCATAAATATTTATGATTGTTACGCTTTCTTGATGAAGTGACCCTTTTATTAATATATAGTGTCTTTCTTTGTCTCTTTTAATTGTTTTACTTTTGAAGTCTACTTTGTCTGATATTAATATAGCTACTCCCACTTTTTTTCTGGTTGCTGTTTGCATGAAATATCTTTTTCCAATCTTTCACTTTCAGCCTATTTTTGTCCTTGTGTCTAAGGAGAGTTTCTTGTAGACAGCGTATAGATGGGTCCTGTTTTTTAAACCATTCTGCCAATCTGTGTCTTTTTTTGGGGGAGTTTAATCCATTTACATTTAGTGTTATTACTGTAAGGGCAGTAGTTTCTTCTATCATTTTGTCTTTTGGATTTGATATGTCATGTCTTTTTTCCTCTCTTTTTACCCTCCCTGATATTCTTCATTTCTACACTCTTCTCCAAATCTCTTTCTCCTGTCTTTTCCTATCAGCCTGTAGCACTCTGTTTAGTATTTCTTGTAGTGCCGGTCTCATATTCACGAACTCTCTCAGTGTCTGTTTGTCTGGAAATATATTAGTCTCTCCCTTATTTCTGAAGGACAGGTTTGCTGGATATAGAATTCTTGGTTGGCAGTTCTTCTCTTTCAGTATCTTAAATATATCATACCCCTGTCTTCTCGCCTCCAGGGTTCTGTGGAGAAATCTATACATAGTCTTATCGAGCTTCCCTTGTATGTGATGGATTGCTTTTCTCTTGCTGCTTTCAGAATTCTCCCTTTGTCTTTGCCATTGGGCAATCTGATCAGTGTCTTGGAGTAGGTCTGTTGGGGTCTATTCTGTTTGGGGTGTGCTGTACTTCTTGAATCTCTAATTTTCTGTCTTCCATAAGAGTTGGGAAATTTTCAGTGATTATTTCTTCTATTATTCTTTCTGCCCCTATTCCCCTCTCGTCTCCATCTTTGACATCCATAACACGTATATTTGTGTGTTTTGTGTTGTCACTCAGCTCCCTAAGACCCTGCTCATATTTTTCCATTCTTTTCACCATTTGTTCTTTGGTGTATGTGAATTCAGATGTCTGGTCTTCCAATTCACTAACCCTGTCTTCTGCCTTTTTAAATCTGTTGTATCCCTCCATTGTCTTTATCTCCTCCATTATGCCCTTCATTCCCATAAGTTCTGCCACTTGCTTTTTCAAGTCTATGAATTCTTCCTTATGATCATCCAGTGTCCTCCTTATATCCTTCATCTCTTTTGCTATCTTTTCCCTCAATTTATTGTGTTTTGAATTGATGTAGCTTTGTTTGAACATCTACAATTAGTCTTCCTTCAGTTCACTGAATTGATTTAGCAATAATTGCTTCAACTCCTGTGTCTCAGTTGAACTAATAGTTTGTTCCTTTGACTGGTCCATATTTTCTTGTTTCCTAGTATGGCTCATTATCTTAAGCTGTCTAGGCATCTTTCTTGATTAGTTTATTCTGGAGCTGGTTTTCACTCTTATACCTAAGGTTTTCTTGTTGGTTGACTTTGTTCTCTAGCCTTTGGTGTTCAATTCAGCCTATTCTGGACCTTTAACTTAGATTCTGTTTAGTTGATCAGAGTTTTTCACCTCTTGTTTTTCTGTTTCTTGCCCTGCCTCTATGTAACCTTCCTGTGTGATGGTCTCCTCAGATATGGTCAACCCCAGTCAGGTTTTCCCAGTCCAGAAAGGCCCAGGTCTGAGGAGAAGAGTATGGAGTTTCCTTGAGAATGAGGCCCTCCTATGAGTCCCTTAGAGTCTATGCTTCTCCTATGCTGTCCAGCAGGTGGCGCTTGTCAGCCCACAGTTACCCCACCAATGTAAGGAGGTGTGGAGCCTTTAGTTCTCCTGGTGACCCTGACCCTGCCGGGGGTGTGGCTGACTGAAGCTGGTTTCTGAATTCCAGCCCCTGGGGTCTGAGTTCCCAGAAGGATGGCTGCCACTGGAACTTGGCCATGCCCCCCTTTCCTTGGGAAGTTATGGTGTTCAGGGAATTTTCTCCATCACTAGACTTATTGCTTTGCCTCTCAGAGCTATCTTAGCTCTGCTCTTGCCTGACCCGAAATTGCAAGTCTTTGAGGCTTTCTATAATGGGCTTATTAGAATAATTGTTTTAGAAAAAGATAAAAAGATAAAAAATAAAAAATAAAATAAAATAAAAATAAAAAAAAAGAAGGGCCATGTATGAACTATTTACAGTCCTTGCAGATCTAATGGGCTATTGAAATCCTAAGAGACAAGGAGTTGAAGGCCATTGAGGAACAATCAAAAAAGCAGAGAAACAGGCTCTTCAGACAAGGGTCCTCAGCCTCTGTATTTGCATATGCGCCTGATTCTGTTTGAGCCCTGCCCTTCTCCATATTATGTTTTCCCGAATTCCAAAAAGTCTCTGTTTTTATTTTTAGTGGGTCTTTTTTTGCTGTTTTTGCTAGCCCCATCTCCTTTCTGCTGGGCTGACTGCTCCCAGATTCTCTGGTGTCTGGTCTCAGTCGATCCATGTTTCAATTTTTTGATCAGCAATCTGAGTTTTCAATCAGAGCTGCAACTGTAGTTCTCTCTCCTGGTTCCCAGCACCGAGGGCCCCTCCTCCCACAGGACTGTGCCTGGCAGGGAGGGGTGCAGGTTCCCTGGCCACAAGAACTTACAGATTTCACTGATCTCAGCTGTTCCACGTGTTTGTGAGTGTTGTATGAAGTATGCCCAAAGTCAAATTGCTCTGCGGTGTCTGGTCCTCACAGTTCCTCACTTTCTACCAACTGCCCTGGAGGAGTAACTAAAACCCACACCTCACCACTCCACCATCTTGCCCCACCTGATCCTCCTCTAACTTTTTAATTTGTTCCTTTGAGTTTTAATTTGTTCCTTTAATTTGTTTCCTGTTTCTTAGTATGACTTGTAGTTTTTTGCCTATGTCTTGCCATTTGATTTTCTTGATGTGTTTACTCTGATGGTTTGTTTCTGTCTCTTGCTTAAGGTTTCATTGTTGTCTGGCTTTGTGTTAAGGCTCTTCTTTGACATTTAGCTCAACATATTCTAGGTATTTAGAATTGCCTGTGTTTAACTGATCAAAACAGGGCCAAAAACCCACAAAGGGGGAGCAGAAGAGTTCCAAAGGCCCTGGAGAGAAGGTCAGGAAAGATGCCCAAAATTCCCCATTCTCCTGCTTTCACCTACCCTAAGGTGTGCTTCTTGGCCTGCTGAGCAGATGGAGCTCTTTGGCAAACCTTTCCCCACAGCCTTAAGGGGGAAGTATATTTTTCAACCTCCACCAGGCAGCGTTGAAACAATGGCTATGGGCATCTCTGTTCTAGGCAGGCTAGAACTGTGATTCAGAGCTTGAACCCAGCAGTCCAACCTCACCAATCAGAAGCCGTGCTCAGCACTCGGCCATGTCCCACCCCTTTCCCAGGGAGGAAGACCTTCATGCCCCCTCTGTCCAGGGTGGGAAGCCAGTCACAGACCATATCCGAGACAAGCCTTCAGGGTGGGGGGTGGGCACCAGCCACTGCTGCAGGGCCAATTCACTCATAATATTTGCTGCAGCTTCTCAGTCTCCCTGACCCGTAACAAATGTGGACTACTGAATACAAGCTATAGGCACAGATAAATGTTGTAGAGGATGTGGAGAAATAGGAACACTTCTTCACTGTTGGTGGGAATGTGGAATGGAACAGCCTTTGTTTAAGACAGTTTGGTGGTTCCTCAGGAAGGTAAGTATAAAACTGCCATATGATCTGGCAATCTGGCTACTAGGTATATATTCAGAACAACTGAAAGGAGGGACACGAACAGACATTTTCACACTGATGTTCATAGTAGCATTTTCACGATTGACAAAAGATGGAAACAACCAGGTGTCCATCAACTGATGAATGGATAAACAAAATGTGATATATACATATGATGGAAAATTATTCAGCTGTAAGAAGGAATGAAGTCATGATGCTTGTTACTACATGGATGAGCTTTGAGGACATTATGTTGAATGAAATAAGCCAGACACGAAAGACAAATATTGCATGTCCTCATTAATATGAACTTAAATATAACTAGCAAACTCATAGTGCTAATATATAGAATATGGGTTATGAGAAGATAGAATGGAGGCAGAGAATGGGGAGCTGATGCTGAATTTGTGTAGAATATGTAATAAGGTTGATTGCAAATGTTTTGAAGTGGCTAGAAGTTATGGTAGCACATTATAGTAATTGATAGTGACGATATATGGGTGTGATTGTGGTTGAAAAGGGAAGCTTAGGGTTGTGTATACCACTAGAAGGAAAACCAAAGGATGAAACATGGTACTGTAGAATATAGTGAACCTCTTGAAGGTGAAAATGTTCTAGAATTGATTGGGGTGATGAATGCACAACTCTATGAATGTACCAGAAGATACTGTTGTGCACTTTAGATGGACTGTATGATATGTGAATTTATGTTAATAAAAGTACTTAAAGACAACTCAATTAAAAAATGGGCAAAGGATCTGAATGGACATTTTCCCAAAGAAGATATAGAAGTGGGCAATAAGAACAAGGCAAAAAGCGCTACATTGTTAGCATGCAGAAAATGCAAATAAAAAATACAGTGCACTACCATTCCACACATACTATGCTTGCTATTATTAAAAGTTCAGATAATATCAAGAGTTGGTAAGGATATGGAGAAACTGGAATCCTCATACACTACGAATGGGAGTATAAAATGGAGTATAAATGGCACAGCTGCTGTGGAAAACAGTCTGGCAGTTCCTCAAAGAGTTAAATGTAGACTTGACCTCTGGCCCACCAAATTCCACTCCTAGATATATATACCCAAGAGAAATGAAAACATATGTACACACAAAAAACTTGTACAAGACTATTCCCAGCAGCATTATTTATAATAGCCAAAAGGTGAAAACAACCCAAAGGTCCATCAACAAACTATGGTATAGCCACATGATGGAACAGTATCATCATAAAAGGGAAGTCCTGAAACATGCTACTACATGGATGAACCTTGACAACATTATGCTAAGTGAAAGAAGCCAGACACATAAGACCACATACTGTATTATTCCATTTATGTAAAATGTCCAGAAAAGGCAGAATAGACAAAAAGTAGATTAGTGACTGCCTAGAGCTGGGTGAGATGGGAGATTGAGGGCTGATGGCTAAAGGGTTAGGAGTTTTGGGGGGTGATGAAAATGTTCTAAATGTGATTGTGGTGATGGGTTTGTCATATCTGAGAATATACTGAAAACCATAAAGTTGTACACTTTAAATGGGTGTACTGTATAGTATGTGTGCTGGTTTGGATATATTATGTCCCCCAAAATGCCACATTCTTCAATGCAATCTTGTGGGGACTGACATACTAGTGTTGATATGCTGGAATCTTTGGATTAGGTTGCTTCCATGGAGATGTGACCCACACAACTGTGAGTAATACCTTTGATTAGATTATTTCCATGGAGGTGTGGCCCCACCCATTCAGCGTGGGGTCTTGGTTAAATAACTGGAGTCCTATAGAAGAAGTTCAGACAGAAGGAGCTCACTGCTGCAGCCAAGAGAGACATTCTAAAGGTGGCCGTTGAAAGCTGACACTGACATTTTAGAGAATGCCATTTTGAAACATAACCCGGGAGCAAGCAGACACCAACCATACGCCTTCCCAGCTAACAGAGGTTTTCCGGATGCCATAGGAGTTCTTCAGTGAAGGTGCCCTACTGTTGATGTCTTAATTTGGACATTTTCATGGCCTTCAGACTATAACTTTGCAACCAAATAACCCCCCTTTATAAAAGCCAATCCATTTCTGGTATGTTGCATAACGCATCATTATCAAACCAGAACAGTATGTGAATTATATCTCAATAAAATGTTTTTTTTTTTTACTCAAAAGGTACACAGCTTATTTTAAAAAATTTCCCTCCTGTCCCTGTCCCTTAGTCTATCCCCCTCCACTTCCCAGAGGAAATTAATGTTACTTATTTCTCGTGCCAAATGCTTTTAATTTTTCTTACAGGTTTGGGAAATCAAGTCTGCACACTAAATAATCTCAATGTGAAATATAAAATATATGTAGTTTTTAAGAAATTCACAAATAAAAATAAACTGCCAGGTTCTACCATTTTTTCCACATCAATAATATAACAAACTATTTTAAGGTGTTTACAAACCCTTTTGTTAGATTACGATGACAACTAGGTCTTTTATTTTTAATTCAGAAATCATTTTTGACTTGTCTATTCAAGTTGAACTAATGATAGGATACACAAACTGTCATGAAAATGCTTGTTAATTATCTTGAATGTATGTATTTTTCCAAAATCACCTGTGTGTCTAAAGGGACTTTTACAAATCAATAAGAAAGTGATAATTCAATAGAAAAATGGGCAAAGGACAGACAATTCCAAGAAGAAATATAAATGGTCAATAAACATATAAAGGAGAAGGACTGATGTCACCAAGATGGCAGAGTGAGATGCTCTAGTGTTCCATCCCCCCACAGAATCTTCAGACAAATAGCAGAAACTGAAAGAACACTCTTTCTCAGAGCTCCAGAAACAAAGAGTTGTAATAACTGGGTGAGTGCTGAGTCAAGAAAAAGGCCATTTAAAAACAGTAGGAACATGGGATTTGACCTCCAGGAGTGTAAATCTCCCTGGCAATGCAGGTTATGACTGCCAGGGATAAACCTGGACCTGACATCGTGGGATTGAGAACATCTTCTTGACCAAAAGGGGAATGCAAAATGAAACAAAATAAAGTTTCAATGGGTGAGAGATTCCAAACAGATTTCGGGTCCAGATTCATCCCCAGGAGTCATATCCCGTATTGCCAGGGAGATTTACACCCCTGGGAGTCAGGTCCCATGGAGAGGGGAGGGCAGTGAGTTCACCTGCCAAGGTGGCTTAGCTAGAGAGAGAGGATCTGGCCCACTGATTTTTGACAAGTATGCCAACTTCACTCAATGGGGAAAGAATAGTCTCTTCAACAAATGGTGCCGGGACAACTGGAGATCCACTTGCAAAAGAATGAAAGTGGACTCTTCCCTCACACCATATACAAAAATTAACTCAAAATATATCAAAGACCTACATATAAGAACTAAGAAAATAAACTCCTAGTAGAAATAGGGAATATCTTGAGGATCTTGTATTGGGCATTATTTTAGACTTTATACCAAAAGCACGAGGAACAAACTAAAAAAAAACCAGATAAATTGGAGTTCATCAAATTAAAGAACTTTTGTACATCAAAGAACATTATAAAGAAAATGAAATGGGAGAAAATATTTGGAAACCATATATCTGATAAGAGTTTAATATCTAGGATATATAAAACACCTTTTACAATGCAACAAGACAAAGACAAACAACCCAAATAAAAATGCACCAAGGACTTGAATAGATTTTTCTCAAAAGAAGATATACAAATGGCCAATAATCACATAAAAAGATGCTCAACAGCATTATCCATTAGGGAAATGCAAATCAAAATCACAGATACCACTTCACATCCACTAGAATGGCTATTATTCTAAAAACAAAAAATAACAAGAGTTGGCATGGATGCAGAGAAATAGGAACCCTTGAGCATTGTTAGTGGGAATGTAAAATAGTGTTGTCTCTGTGGAACAGTTTGGCAATTCCTTAGAAAGTTAAGTATAAAATTACCATATAACTCAGCAATCCCACTTCTAGGTATATACCCCAAAGAACTGAAAGAAGGGACTCAGGCAGACATCTGTACACCAATGTTCATGCAACATTATTCACAAGAGCCAAAAGGTGAAAGCAGGCCAAGTGTCCTGCCAGTGGATGGATGAATGGATAAACAAAATGTGGTATCAATGTACAATAGAATATTATTCAGCTGTTAAAATGAATGATGTTCTGATACATGCTACACCATGGATGAACCCTGAAGGCATCACGCTGAGTGAAATAAGCCAGATACAAAAGAACAAATATTTTGTGATCTCATTTATATGAAATAACTAGAGTATGCAAATTCGTAAAGGCAGAAGTAGATTTCAGGGTACAGGGGCAGGAGTGGAGGTAGGGAATGGAGACTTAATGCTTAATGGGTACAAAGGTTCTGTGTGGGGTGATGGAGCTGTTTTGGTAATGGATGGTGGTGACGGCAGCACAACGTTATGAATATTATCAACACCACTGAATTGTATACTTGAACGTGACCAAAACAGGAAATGTTATGTTGTATATATGTTACCACAATAAAAAGTAAAACTAGAATATACATTTAAAGATATTTAAACTCATAAATAATTATGAGAATTCTGATTCATATGGCATCCCTTTTATTCACCCACTGGGTGAGGAAAAAGATGGAGACTATCAAGTGGTGGAAGTGTGGGGAAGTGAAGCTGCCAGGTCCTGTTGGAGTGTGTGTTGGTACCACTTTTTTAGAGGGCAATTAAAATTTTATATCTACATAATCTTCACCCAACAATTCCATTTCTGAGTATCTATTCTCCAGATACACTTGTCCATGTTCACAACTAAGCATGTAAAGGATGTTCACTGCAGCAATGCACGTAACAAGGGAACTGGACACAATCTAAACATCCATCAATATGGTAATCATTAAATAAACCATGATACATTAATGCCATGGAACACTATGCAGGAATTTAAATGAATGGAGTAACTATATACTGGGAAGGAAAGCATATAAGACATCATGAAGTGAAAGAATCAAGAAGCAGGATAGGAAAGACAAAAAGCTGCATCATAAACCTATATTACTATATGTAAATACATATGTTGGCAAATGCATGAAAAAGGTCTGGAAAGACATGCAACAAACTCAGAGTAACACCCCAGGGGTGGGAGATTAAGGGACAAGGAGGATTTTTACTGTATCTGTTACTTCATTTTTATACACTAAGAATATAATCATGTTTTGTATCATGAAAAACAAATTTAAATGGCCTCTTTCTTATTTTCAAGAGGGTCTACCAAATTGAATTTTAAAAATAACCATAAAATTACAATCGACAGAGGTTGATTTTGGATATGGGGGCAGGAGGAAATACCTTTTCCCAGAGATATTGGCCTCAAATTTCTTGCAAAGAAGGATCTTACAATGCAGTTAGTTTTCTGTATTCACATTTGGAGAGAATATACTCACAGTTTCTCAGTCCAGAGGTATGCCTTCCATATATTTCCATCAATGTAAGAAATAGAATTTCCTTGGAAATTTCTGTGAAGAAACATAGTTCATATCCTTGACTAGGTAGGAAAAGAATGAAAAGAAAAAGTATAAAGAATTGTGGCAACCTCATGGTAAATAGTTTAAATGCAGAAAATACCAGTTTTCCAATTTCCATAGTTGTCAGCTTCCAAATTTGCACAATTAATAAAGAAATACTGTGGGGCCTGTGGCACAAATGATAAGACATCTCCTCAGAACCTAAACTTCATATTAGTCCAATTTCTTCTCCTTTGTCATTATCAACAAATAAGTATATAGAAACCAAAATCGTACTTTGAAAGTTATCAGTTACGTATATTTGTTAAATTTCACAATTAAAAAAAAGCAAAAAAAAAAAAAAAAAGCAAAAAAGAAACCACATGCCAGGAAGCACCAAAACTTTGGCAAAGTGCCCTCTGTTCAAACCTCTCCAGGTTTTGGGAAGATAAGGGCAATTAGAAATTGGAGAGACTGTGTACTGCTGCAGAAAGATCTCTTAGACATATTGCTTAGAGGAAAGTGCACAGCATTTAGCAAGGAGTAAAGTATTACCTAACTAGGAAAAACATACATATGAATGCATATACATATGTCAAAGCAAAGGAAAGATATCAGAAGGAAGGACACACAAAATGTAATGAGTCATCTTATAGGAGGTAGGGAGGAGGGGGGAAGGGAAGAAGGGGCAAGGAAACTTCAGTTTCATTTATCCCATATACTTCTATGACTTTTTTTTTTTTAATAAGTGGGAAGTATCTATGAATGGCATGTGTAAGAGACATTTAAACGCCTGAGGTTCAGTTGCGAACACTATCTCTGTGGATGACGTTGAATCTTTTACCTTTGGCCTCTGGTTGCTTTATGCTCACCAATAAAAGCCTCAAGCTGAACTCATGTTGCTCAAACTGGCTCGCCTTGCTGACTGCTACATTTCCAACTGCTGTACCACCATCATTCTCCCAATCATCCAATACAGTAACGTTGGAGTCATATTGGATTTTTCCTTTTACTGTTTACCCTATCCCCTAATTCCCTAGCCAATCACCAAATCCTGCCCATTCTCCTTTTGAAGTGCTTCCAGGATTTTCTTTTCATTCCTATCATAAACCCTCTGATTCAGCCCCTTTTCACTTACTCCTAGATTTTGCTAGAGGTTTCTATTTGGTCTCCCCAAATCAAGCTTTCCTCTCTCTAGATTGCTATATATATGGATTTTAAAATCATCCTCCTAGCTTGAAACTTTCAATGGCCCCCCATATCTGGCAGCATAACTGTCAAACCCCTATAGCTGATACTCAATATTTTTCATCATCTTATCTTTTGTTACTTCCTAACCCAAGTCTGCAGCCAGATTAGTCTACCAAACCCTGATATTTCCAGCAGGCTTTGCCTTGGTAGTACTCCCCATTTCTCTCTCTTTACTTTAAGCCCAAGCTAAAGTTTTATCTTGTCCATGCAGTTTTTGAATTAGAGCACCTATGGTGTGCATCTCTTTTAGTACTTACTTATATATCACTTCCCTTTTTATGCATATTCCCTTTCTTCCCACCTATCGTTGTTGTCAGCTTCCTGAGACAATGTCTTAGAGTTCTGTGGCTCCCACAGTACTTAGCCCTGGGTGGGGTACATCATAGGTGCTATATATAGAAAGCCAGCAACAAAGACAAGGTTTGAGCATAACTTAGCAATCGAATAATAGTAATAATAGCTAACATTCACATATATGCCAGGTAAGTGACGATATAAGCACTTTACATGTATTAACTCATTTAAATCCCACAACAATCCCATAAGATAGTAACTACTATAATCTCCATTTTGCAGATAAGGAAACTGCATCATTCTGCAGATGAGCTAAATAACTTGCAGATAAGGAGCTAAATGACTCACCCAAGTTTATAAATCTGTTAAATGACAGAGCTAGGTTCAAACCCTGGCAGTCTGACTTCAGAATTTTTGCTCTTAACCACCTTGTTGTATCATCAGCAATGAGGTGGGGAGAGGGACATGCTCCTGTAAGACAATGGAGCAAAAATGGGAGAACAGAGGTTAAGGCATGAAATGATGGGGCTAAATAAAATGGGTAAAGAAAAAGAATGAGGGCAATCACAGTGAAAAACTGAAGAAGGGGGCACAATAGTAAAAAGGAGAATGAGGATAAGGAAAAGTTGCAGGGAAAAGGTAAAAACAGACAGTAAGCCAATGTGGACTGGAGAGATGAGGAAGGCTCAGGAAGACCCTGAAAAGGCTATGTCAGGCAGGGTGCAGAGGCCAAAAGAAAAGGCAATTCTTACAGGATGGTGAAGGTGCCATTGTAGGTGCTGGGTTCTGGCACACGGATTTTTTGCAGCCTCTGCTGTGGACTCAGACCAGAACAGGACAGTGTCTCATCTTCGCAGGTACAGAGCTCATATATGTCAATGGTCTTGGTGACATTCTGTTTCTGTCGTGTAGCTAAACCCATACGTGTCTTTTTTGGGGGTGTAATTTGCAATAGGAGACTCTTGCTGATGTGCAGTTAAACCCATTTGCACCTTTTTTGGGGTGTAACTTGTGGTAGGAGACTGTTCCTATTGCACAGTTAAACCCATCTGCTTCTTTTCTAGTGGGTAATCTGCAGTGACTGTCTGTCCCCCTTGCACAGTGAAACCCTTCTGTGCCTCTTCTGAGGAGTAATCTGGGAAGTCCATCTGTTCCCATTGGACAGTTGAGCTCATGTGAATCTTTTCTGCACTGAGAGCCTGTAGCTGTTGCTCAGGTGATCCCGTCAGCTCCTTTTCTGGAGGATAATTTACAGATGGCCTCACTGAAGATGGAGTAGATGGAGGAACAGTGCCTGCTTCAGATGACCTTGGGCGCTGAGTTATGGAATGCTCTATAACTGAAGGTTGAGGTACGACTAGTCAGGTTTGGTTGCAAATTCCAAAACTCATCTGGTGGTGGAAGTGTTTCCTTGGGCTGCTTTGGAGATGGAGCTGTAGTCGAACGTTCAGCCTCTGTTGTGAATTCTGGAATTATGGGGACCTCCAGGTTTACAGGTTTACATGTGACACTGGGCAATTTTGAATGCTGAACTTGATCCTGATCTGAAGGTGGAACTGTGACCTCATGATGTACGGGAGATTGAGCTACAACTTCCTTACGTGGTGTTGGAGGCTGAGTTGGAGACTCCTGCTTGGTTGGAGAAGGTTCAACCTCCGTATTGGGTTCTGGAGTTATGGTGACCTCCTGGTCCATGGGTTTAACTGTGACACTGGGCAAGTTTGAATGCTGAATTTGATCCTGATCTGAAGGTGGAGCTGTCACCTCATGATGTGTTGGAGATTGAGCTACAACTTCCTTACGTGGTGCTGAAGGCTGAGTTGGAGACTCCTGCTTGGTTGGAGAAGGTTCAACCTCCATATTGGGTTCTGGAGTTATGGTGGCCTCCTGGTCCACAGGTTTAATTGTGATACTGGGCAAGTTTGAATGCTGAGTTTGATCCTGACTTGGAAGTGGAACTCTCTCCTCATGATATTCTGACGGTTGAACTGTAACCTCCTGAGGAGGCTCTGGAGGCTGAGTTGAGGACACCTGCTTGATTGGAGAAGGTTCAACCTCTGCATTGGGTTGTGGAGTTACAGTAAGCTCCAGATTCCCAGGCTTCACTGTGATTTCTGTCAGGTTTGGATGCTGACACTGAATCTGGTCTGCAGGTGTAAGTGTCACCTGAGGGTGTGTTGGCAAAAGAGCTGTAGTCTTCCTCAGGACAGTAGACTGTTCAACCTCCATTGTGGGTTGTGGAGTTATGGTGACCTCCTGGGCCAGAGCTGTAACTGTGGCACTGGGTGAGTTTGAATGCAAGGTTTAATCTTGACTTGGAGGTAGAACTGTCTCATGATATTCTGGAGGTTGAACTGTAACTTCCTGAGGAGCCTCTTCAGGCTGAGTTGAGGATGCCTGCTTGGTTGGAGAAGGTTCAACCACCACATTAGGTTTTGGAGTTATGGTAAGCTCCAGATTCCCAGGCTTCACTGCGATTTCTGTCAGGCTTGGATGCTGAGACTGAATCTGGTCTGCAGGTGGAAGTGTCACCTGAGGGTGTGTTGGAGGAGGAGCTGTGGTCTCCTGAGCAGCAGCATGTTCAACCTCCACTGTGGGTTCACTGTAGAACTCCACAGGTTTAAGTGTGACACTGGGCAAGTTTAAATGCTGAACTTGATCCTGACTTGGGGGTGGAACTGTCACCTCCTGATACACTGGAAGTTGAGCTATAACCTCCTTCGGTGGCTCTGGAGACTGAGTAGTGATCTGCAGCATGGCTGAAGGTCCAACTTCCGTGGTGAGTTCTATACTTAGGGTGAGCTCCATGTCCACAGGTTGAACTGTCACTTCAGTCAGGTTTGGATGCTGAGCCTGAATTTGGTTTGGGCGTGGAGATGTCACCTCAGGGAGCTTTGGAAATGGAGCTGTAGTCTCCTGTAGAGCAGCAAATTATTCAATCTCTGTAGTTGCTTCTGGACTTACGGTAAGCTCAAGGTCCACAGGTTTAATTGTGACTTCAGTCAGGTTTGGAGGCTGAGCCTGAACTTGGTCTGGAAGTCGAGGTGTCATTGCAAGGAGCTCTGGAGATGCAGCCATTGTCTCCTGTGGAGCAGTAAATTGTTCAAACTCTGTAGCTGCTTCTGGAGTTATGGTAAGCTCCAGGTCCACAGGTTTAACTGTGACAATGGACAAGTTTGAATGCTGAGTTGTTCGTGATTTGGAGGTGGAACTATCTCCTCATGATATGCTGGAGTTTGAACTATAACCTCTTGAGGAGGCTCTGGAGGCTGAGCTGGGGACACTTGTTTAATGGGAAATACTTCCTCTTTCTCAGTGGGCTCTGGAGTGTGACCTGGGGCCTTGTGCAGAACTGAAGAGGGTTCCACCTCCTTAGCAGGCTCTAGAGGCTGAGCTGTTGCCTCCGCTGCACTGGAGAAGCTTCAACCTCCTTAGAGGGTTCTGGAGGTAGAACTGAGGTTACCTGAGCTGGAGAAAGTTCTACCTTCTCAGTGGTCTCTGGAGGCAGAGCTGGGGCTTCCTGCTGGCCTGGAGAAAGTTCAACCTCCTTAGGGGGCTCTGGAAGCTGAGCAACGCCAACTTCTTGCTGGACTGAAGAAGGATCAACCTCTGTAGTGGTCTCTGGGGTTACAGTAAGCTCCAGATCTACAGGTTTAACTGTGGAAGTGGGCAATACTGGATACTGAGCCTCACTCTGAGCTACACCTTCCATAGCAGGTTCTGATGGCTCAGCTGGGGTCTCCTGCTATACTGGAAGAGATTCAACCTCCCCAGTGGGCTGTGTGGTCTGAGCTGGAGCCTCCAGCTGGACTGGAGAAGGTTTGACCTCTTCAAAGGGTTCTATAGGTGGAGCTGGGTACTGCTGCTGGACCTGTGGAGGTTCAGCATCTTTAGAGGGCTCTGAAATCTGAGGTGGCACCTCCTGCTGGACCAGAGATGGTTCAAACTCCTTAGGGGGTTCTGGAGGCTGACCTGGCACCTCTGTTGTTATGGTAAGCTCCAGATCCACTAGTTTAATCGTGACATTGGAGAATTGTAGATGCTGAGCTTCACCTGGGGGAGAAACTGTCACCTCATGAAGGATTGGAGGCTGAACAACACCTTCTGTGGCAGGATCCTGAAGCTGAATTGGGGATTCCTGTTGGGGTGGAGGAGGTTCAACATTGGTAGGCTCTTGAGACTGAACTGGGGCCCCCTGAAGCACTGGATAAGGCTCACCCTCCAATGGGGGCTTTGTAGACTGAGCCTGGGCTGTCTGCTGATTTGCAGAATGTTCAACTTTCTCAGGAGGCTCTGGAAGCTGAGCTGGGGCCTCTTGCTGGCTTGGAGAGGGTGCAGTCTCCTCAATGGGCTCTGAAGCATGAGCTGAAGCCCCCTGCTGAATTGAAGATGGTTCACCTTCCTTAGTGGGGGCAGGTTCACTCTCCCCAGGAGGCACTGGTGGCTGAGCTGGGGCTTCCGGCTGGGTTGTAGAAGGTCCAACCTCTGTAGTGGCTACAGAAGTTATTGTAAGCTCTAGATCCACAGGCTTAACAGTAACATTGGGCAATTCTAAATGCTGAGATTGATGCAGACCTGGAGGGTAAACTGTCACCTCATCATGCACTTCAGGGTGAGCTGCAACCTCATTAGAGGGCATTGAAGGCTGTAATGTGGTCTCCGGCTGGACAAGAGGAGGTTTGAGCTCCTCAGTGTGCTCTGTAGGCTCGGTTGTGGAATCCTGCTGGAATGGTGGATATTCACCTTCTTCAGGAGGTTCTAGAGGGTGAGATTGTGCCTCCTACTGGATTGCAGATGACTCCAGCTCCCCAGTAGGCTCTGGAGGCTGAGCTTGCTCCCCTTGTTGATTTGGAGAGGGTTCAACCTCCTTAGGAGGCTCTGGAGGATGAGCTGGAGGCTTTGGCAGTGGAACTGCAGTCTCCTGCTGGGTGGTAGAAGGTTCAACCTCCTCAGAGGTGTCTGGAGCGTGAGCTGGGGCCTCCTGTTGGCTTGGAGAAGCTTCACCTTCCTCTGCGGGTTCTAGAGATTGAGGTGTACCCTCCTGCAGGATTAGAGAAGGTTCACCTTCCTCAGGGGGATTTGGAGGCTGAGCTGGGGTCTCCTGCTGGCTTGGAGATGGTTTAACCTCGTTAGTGGGCTGTGGAGTTATAGTAACCAGTTGATCCCCAGTCCCAAATGCATCATTTGGCAATTGTGAGAAATGAGCTATACCCTCATATAACCTGGAACTTGAGTTATAACCCCCATAGGGGCCTCTGGACCAGTACTCTTCTGCTTGACTGGAGAAGGTTCAACCTCTTCAGGCAGCTCTGAGGACTGAGCTGAGTCCTCCTGCTGAACTGGGGCAGGTTCAACCTGTTCAGGGGGCTCTGCAGGCTGAGCTGATGTTTCCTGCTGGAATGGAGCATGTTCACCTTTCTCGGGGGGCTTTGGAGGCTGAATTGGCTCCTCTTGCTGACCTGGAGCAGTTCCTACCTCTTCAGTGGGCTCTGAAGGCTGAGCTGGGGCTTCCTGCTGGCTTGGTGAAATGTTGGCATCCTCAGAGGGCTCTGGTTGTCATGCTTGGGATTCCTGCTGGACTGAAGAAGCCTCACCCTCTTCAGTGGGCTCTGGAAGCTGAGCTGGGGCCTCCTGCTCTGTTGGAGAAGTTCCAACCTTAGTGGCTTCTGGAGTTATGGTAAGCTCTAGATCTACATGTTCATACGTGAGAGGCAAGTTTGAATGCTGAGCTGCATTCTGATCTGAATGTTTAACAGTCACAACTTGATGTTCTGGTGGTTGATGTACAACATCCTTTTGTGGCTCTGGAGGTTCAGCTGGGTCCTCTGGCTGGACTGCAGGAGGTTCAGCCTCCTCAGGGATCTCGGAGGGCTGTGCTGGGGCCACCTGCTGGACAGGAGGAGGTTCAGCCACTTCAGGGGTGTCCAAAGGATGATGTGCGTCTTCCTGCTGGGCTGGAGATAGTTCTGTTTTCCCAGGGGGGTCCAGATGCTGAACTGGGGCATCTTGTTGGATTTGAGATTGTTCCACCTCCTCATTGGGCTTTGGTTGCCCAGTTAAAACTCCCAGCCTGTGGGGAGAAGGATCAGCCTCCTCAGGGAGCTCTGGAAGCTGATCCAGGTTGTCTAGGGACTCAGAAGGTAGGTGGTCTGGAGGATAAAATATGTCCAGACTTGGATCTAGAAGATCAGGCTCATAGGATTGGTCTTGAAGAGCTCTGGGTGCTAACTGATCTCAATTTCCAACAACCTTAGCAAGCTGACGATGATGACCTAGATCTTTCTTCAGGTTTGGGGGTGAAACAATAAACTTACTTTGTTTTGAACTCTGACCGTCCTCTACAAGTGGAACAAGTATTTCATATGACTGGTGATCTCTAGCCTGCTTTAGACCTGGAGTGCAAATCCTACTTTTGAGTTGAGGAGGCATGGCTAGGGCCTCCTTCTGTACCCAATCTAGCACTGGACCCACCTCCGGGAGCTTTTCATGCTGAGTTCCATTGCCATTCACATCCCGAAGTGGAAGCACAAACTGAGCAGTCCTTGCAGGTAGCTCTAGAGCTGACTCTGTGTCCAGGAGTGGAACCAAAGTCTCGGTGATCTCCCGAGGTCAAGCCAACATGTGGCCCGGAGCCGAGGCCCCCAGGTAGTCGGGTGGGGGTGTAAGTGCATGGGGCGATGCAGGTGGGAGACCGGGGGAGGGCAAAGACCAGGTCTCAGTGGGTCCTGGGGGGTCGGGGTTCAGCTGGACTGTGTCTAGGGCTGACCCTGGAGGCCGAGCCGCCTGGACCAGTAGCCACAGCGGATACAGTGTAAGGAGGAGCTGCGGTGCCCAGAGGAGCAGCAGGGACATGACGTCGGGACGCTCGGGGTGGTCGACCCAGGCTAGTGGGGGACCTTCGCCGAGCACTGAGCGAGGAGTGGAATCCTTATTGCGGGACACTGTTATCGAGTTCTGACTTGGCGGGCCTGGGCCAGGGGAACTGATCAGCCCCTAGGAAAGGTAGTGGGGCACGGGTGGTAGCGCCCTCCACGGCCCCCCGGGCCTGAGAAAGTGGAGCCGAATGCAGGCCCCATTTCCTCACCCCAAAGTACAACCGTTGGGGAGGGCTTGCCGGAGAAACCCCCCCCCCCCCGTGCCTTACCCGCACCCTCCACCCTCTTCGTTACCCTCTTCGTTACCGGAGCAACTCCCGCCCCTTTTCAAACAACCTCCGTGCCCTCTCAGAACCAATCCAAGCCTTTAACCTCTACAGCTACCCTGCCCTCTATACTGCCCGATATAAGCTTGTACTCTCCCCTAATAAACTCTCTTGGCTTCTTCATCCTCAAAGAAACGTGTCCCGCCTGTTCCTTCTCGCCGCCCTCCACACCTTGCACGCCTCCGCCGGGGACCGGGCCCAGTCCCCCGCCTCGCCCTCGCCTCCGGGAAAGAGCCCCCGCCGCCGGTACCCTCCGAGCAATCCCGAGAGCCTAGGATTTAGCAACCGGCCGCCACCCCCCCCAGACGAGTCAACTGCGACCGCACTTATGGCAGCCGTTGAGGCAGGCGCACCATTAGCAACCGCGTGCCCCTCCCCCCTCCTCGTGACCCACCCTTTATTTACACCTTTACTTAGGCAACCTGCTGAGATGGCTCCACGCCACCAAGGCGAGCCCCAGTCCTAGAAACACTGTGGCCCAAGGCTCCCTTCCCCCTACAAGTGGAATCCCTGCTGCCATGTCTTGCCCCCGCAGCAAGGCAGAATTTGGGCCACACACCCTTGGTTCTCCCACCACCACCCCGACTCCCACTCCAGTAGCGTGGGCAGGGGCAGGGGCAGTGCTTGCCAACGAAGCGACGGGCACGGTCTTCGGAATATTCAAAAGTTCTCCCCTGTATCTGGCAGCGTGAATTCTTCTTCCTCTAAACGGAAATCCGAGAGACATTCTTCCTCCTCTTGGCCATACTGCTTCCAAGGAAAGTAACTGACCTGCAAAATGAGTGCCTTTTAATGTAGCAATGAGGAGCACACACATGGTGGTTATTTAATTATAAAATGTTGCCATTTCTTCTAATATCTTGACGTCCTCTTTGTTTCTTATTTCCTTCTTAATCCACTCTATAATAGAGTGGTAGGGGCTACCACACTAATCAGTGTTGACTCCAAAATTTCTGCAGGAAGGTTAGGGGGAATGGACAGCTGGGTCTGGGAGAGTGCAGTGCATTCTGCATTGGCATGGGAAAACCTCCCCTAATCCGACCTTTTCTTGACACGGCCATTAATCTAGAAAAAGTTAACAACCTCACCTTATAGAGAGCTACCCTCCATGTGCACATGGAGAAAACACTTAGGATGATAATGTCAGCATGTTAATTTTATTGAAATACTGTTATCACTAGCACCCAACTTATTTACTTTACAGTCCTTTTTATAATCTATTGTATTTATTTTCTTGTCTATTATCGAGCACAGCTCCTGGCAAGTAAACTTTGAGAGAAAAGGGGCTTCATCTTATTTCCAGGGCCTAGCACATGACTTGGCACATAGTTATGTTTTTAAAACTGAACTGATTTCAAGATTGACCTCATTTAGGGATGGAACTTTGGTTATAATCAGGTTTCTGAAATCTTTAGCTCAATGTTAAGTCCCTTTCTCTTATATTTCACGGGAAACTAGACTTCTTAAAGTCTGGGCTTGGATAAGCTTGAAGTTTTCTTGCCTGGTTTTCTTTAAATTGAATTAAAATAATTATTTTACATGGAAAAATCTTTAAATACTTTTCCAGAGCAGAACCACCTACTCCTTCCTACCTTCACCTTTTCAAAATAAAACTCTTCACAACTCTGGGGTGAGTTAAATCAGCAACAATCTAGCCCCCAAATTAAGTCCCTGCTCACATGAAACACAGTTTTCTGCTCCTTTTTGTTTTTAAAAAGAAAACATCCTATAGGTAGTAACTAATGAAACACATTTTTCTGCTCCTTTTTTTTTTTTTTTAAGGAAAACATCTTATAGGTAGTAAATAATGAACATTTTCTTTCAGAAATTACTTTGGCACCTTAACCTCTAATTAAGGGAATTCATATAATTGATTTACACAAAAAGGTTCTTCAGCAAAACATTTCATTTCATATAACATACATGTGAGTTGCTGGGATCTAGGTAATGTATCTTATTTGAAAGGATTAATAGTTTTCAAAAGCTGTAGCATAATCACACTTAAGGCCACAGTTACTTTGTTCCCAAATCCCTGGGATCCCATCTAAGGGGAGTTCTAAAAGGCCTATGGTCAAGCAGCCAAGCATCCCTAAGCCCTGGAAGAGGAGAATAACCCCTCTCCTGCATCCACAATTGTAGGCATACTCCGATGGTCCTCAATCTCACTCTCCAAACTTCAAATAAGGGGCCAGAGCCAAGTGCCAGGACTTCAGGAAAAGCCTCAGGAATTCTGTGTACTCAAAAGCAGCTTCAGAGTTTCACACTTCCCTAAGGATGATAGTCAGCTGTGCATACTGGTTGTTTTGAATTATGGAGACACTTGAGCTTTTATCTCCACGTACTTGAATTAAATCCTGTAGTTCTTCCTCGGTTCTGGCACCTATGATCTCCTCACCGGGTCTGTATTCCACAGCTAGTTTACCACTATGTGAAACAAAGTTAAGGATCAATTCAGAATTATTCTTCCTCTAAAACTTCTTGTATACAATGGGAGCACCCAATAATAATGCCTCTTTTGATTTCTAAAAGCAGAAGAGTGTCTTTCCTAGAAGTTTCCTCATCTCATGCTTGTTTTTTATCATAACCATTGTATTAAATATCAACACTGCTTGTTGAGCTTAAACATAGGAGCTAAGTTAGGAATAATGACATAGGAAGTAAAAACTGGGAAACAAAAATGTTCTATCATAATATGATTAAATAGTGAAGCATTGGGTGGGGGTCAAGGTGAATTCAAAACTGGGATAAAGATCACTGGACCAAAGTAGATACTTCATATTAGAAGGGAGGGACAAGTATAGTCCCTGGGAACCAAAACTCCACCAGATACAACAAAGCTGTGTGTGTGTATCTGTGTGTGTGTGTGTGTGTGTGTGTGTGTGTGAGAGAGAGAGAGAGAGAGAGAGAGAGAGAGAGAGAGAGAGAGAGGGAGGGAGGAGTTGAGCACTTTATTGGCCAAAACTGCTCCAGTGAACTCACAGGCAATACAACCTCCCCAAAGGCAAACTAGAGCCATGAGGCTTTTTGGTCCAAGGAGTTTGAGCGTGCACAAGGGCTACCTTAGCATGTTAGAGAGAGGTAAACAACACAGTCATTTGGTCTTAAAGCTTGTCACTCAGAGTTGACAGTTGATGGAGATCCTACCTGTTGACCAGGGGAGTCAGACCTTCACGGGAAGGGCTGCTCAGACTGGAAGGCCTCACCCATGAGACCAATCCAGGGCCACCTCTCAGAGCAAATCAGGTTCTCTGAGGACTTGGTTAGGATTTCCCGGTCTCTGCATCTGCAGGGCGTGAAGCAGAGGAGCAATTCCGTTTGGAGGCTCTCTGCTAATCATAGTTTCCTTTGGGCGCAGCCTGCAGCAGTGACACCACTACAGAACTCCACAGGGGACAGGATCAACGCCATTCAACAACATGGCCACTTTTAAGGGTGTTTGTAGGCTCACATGAAAGCTGTTGATTATTACAGAAGAATCATATCTCCATGTGAGACACAAAATCACCCAACATGATAGTGCCGGAAATGAAAACTGAAACTGAGTTTCCTGATTCAAATAATTTACTGTTATACACTCTCTCGTCGGCAGGAAAGCAACATTGATAAAATAACAACATATTTTTCTGCTTACCATGTTTCAGGCATTGTTGCAAGCTTCTTAATTCATCATCTCATTTACTTTTAAAACATCCCCACGAGGCGGGCCCTGGTGGGGAGGGGAAGCCGTTGGCCCCGGCGGCTGCGGTGGGTGGAGGCTGCGAGTTTCCCAAACCGTCGCTCCTCGGGGCTGACGCGCCGCCTGCGAGGCCTGGGGCGCGTGGGGCGGGCGGGCAGGAGGCGCAG
Source organism: Choloepus didactylus (assembly GCF_015220235.1). Taxonomy (NCBI): domain Eukaryota; kingdom Metazoa; phylum Chordata; class Mammalia; order Pilosa; family Megalonychidae; genus Choloepus; species Choloepus didactylus. The sequence goes on along the minus strand of NC_051324.1, from coordinate 69,310,290 downwards.
GAGCACATCATGCCTCTCAGCAAGGCTTTCTGATCTTGGAGAGGTGCTTCATCCCTGGGGAATTAAACAGCAAGTGTCTTTGATATATATATATATAAAATGATTCAGATTGTTCACATACTATACAACTATCCAAAGATCCAAAGTGTACAATCAATTGCCCATGGTACCATCATACCGCTGTGCATCCATCAACACAATTTTTTTTCGATTTTTAGAACATTTTCCTTACTCCAGAAAAGAAATAAAGACCAAAAAAAAAAAAAAAAAAGGAAACCCAGATCCTCCCATACCCCTAACCATGCCTCCCTCCATTATTGATTCATAGTTTTGGTATAGTACATTTGCTACTGTTGATGAAAGAATGTTAAAATACTACTAACTGTAGTATATAGTTTGCAATAGGTATATATATTTTTCCCTATATGCCTCTCTATTATTCACTTCTAGTTATAGCATCATACATTTGTTCTTGTTTGTGAGAGAGATTTCTAATATTTGTATAGTTAATCACGGACATTTTCCACCACAAGATTCACTGTTTCATACATTCCCATATTTTAACCTCCAACTTTTGTTTTGGTGACATGCGTGACTCTGAGCTTATCCTTTCCACCACCTTCACACACCTTTCAGCACTGTTAGTTATTCTCACAACATGCTACCATCACTCCTGTCCATTTCCAAACATTTAAGTTCACCCTAGTTGAACATTCTGCTCATAAAAAGCAACCACCCCCCAGTCTTTAGCCTCATTCTCTATCCTGGTAACTTACATATCATGTCTATGAGTTTACATATTATAATTAGTTCATATGAGCGAGACCCTGCAATATTTTCCTTTATGTGTCTGTCTTATTTACTCAATATAGTGCCTCCAAGTTTTCTCCATCAACCCATTTCTTTTAAGATGGTTTTTGTCACTGTTGTAGTTTGCTAAAGCTGCCAGAATGCAAAACACCAGAGACGGATTGGCTTTTATAAAAGGGCATTTATTTGGTTATACAGTTACAGTCTTAAGGCCATAAAGTGTCCAAGGTAACACATCAGCAATTGGGTACCTTCACTGGAGGATGGCCAATAGTGTCCGGAAAACCTCTATTAGCTGGGAAGGCATGTGGCTGGCGTCTGCTCCAAAGTTCTGGTTTCAAGATGGCTTTCTCCCAGGACATTCCTCTCTAGGCTGCAGTTCCTCAAAAATGTCACTCTTAGTTGCACTTGGGATATTTGTCCTCTCTCAGCTGCTCTGGAACAAGAGTCTGCTTTCAATGGCCATCTTCAAACTGTCTCTCACCTGCAGCTTCTGTGCTTTCCTCCAAGTGCCCTCTTGGCTGTAGCTCCTCTTCAAAACACCACTCACAGCTGCACTGAGTTCCCTCTGCCAGTCAGCTCATTTATATGGCTTCAGTGACTCAACTTAGACATACCCTGAATGGGCGGAGCAACACCTCCATGGAAATTATCCAATCAGAGTCATCACCCACAGCTGGGTGGGGCACATTCCAAAGAAACACTCAAAGAATTACAGTCTAATCAACACTGATAACGTCTGCCCACACAAGATTACATCAAAGATAATGGCGTTTGGAGGTACATAATACACCCAAACTGGCACAGTCACATATTTATGTATTCAGCACCATTGCCACTCTCTATATAAGGGACATCTCCATTTCTTCCACAAAGACAGAGGAAGAGTCAAAGAAGGCAGAGAGGCAAAAGAAAAAGAAAAGAGAAAGAGAGAAAAAGAAACAAAAAACCAAAACTTGATTGCTAGAAAGCAACAAAAGGAAAGATAACATTAACCTAAAGTAGAATAAAGAGTCAGACAACATCACCAATGCCAGGAGTCCCATACCCTTCCCTTATTCCCCACCCCCCCCCTTATGCATTTAGCTATGGTATATTGCCTTTGTTATATTAAAGGAAGCATAATACAATGTTTCTGTTAATTATAGTCTCAAGTTTGAATTGATTGTATTTCTCCCCCCATCCCACCCTATTTTTAATACCTTGCAATGCTGACATTCATTTGTTCTACCTCATGTAAAAACATATTTGTACCTTTTATTACAATCATTGAGCACCCTACGTTTCCCTGAGTTACAAAGTCCCAGTCTTTATTGTTGGTCTTTTGTTCTGGTATCCCACATGGTCTCAGCCTTCCTCTTTCAACCATACTCACAGTCATCTTTGTTCAGTGTACTTACATTGCTGTGCTACTATCTCCCAAAATTATTTTCCAAACCTCTCACTCCTGTCTTTTCCTTTCTGTCTGCAGTGCTTCCTTTAGTGTTTCCTGTAGAGCAGGTATCCTGTTCACAAACTCTATCATTGTGTTTGCCAGAGAATATATTAAGCTCTCCCTCATATTTGAAGGATAGTTTTGCTGGATATAGGATTCTTGGTTGGTGGTTTTTCTCTTTCAGTATCTTAAATATATCACCCCTCTTCCTTCTTGCCTCCATGGTTTCTATTGAGAAATCGGCACATAGTCTTATCAAGCTTCCTTTCTTTGTGATAGATCACTTTCCTCTTGCTGCTTTCAGGATTCTCTATCTTTGACATTTGATAATGTTATTATTAAAGTGTCTTGGCTTAGGCCTATTCAGATCTATTCTCTTCAGGTATGCTGCACTTCTTGGATCCATAATTTTATGTCTTTCATAAGAGATGGGAAATTTTTGTTGATTATTTCCTCTCATTGCTTCTGCCCCTTTTCCCTTCTCTTCTCCTTCTGGGACACCAATGACATGTACATTCTTACTTTTCATTTTGTCTTTAAGTTCCCAGAGACATTGCTCATATTTTTCCATTCTTTTCTCTGTTCTTTTGTGTGTAGGCTTTCACGTGCCTTGTTTTCAGTTCCTGGGTGTTTTCTTCTGCCTCTTGAGATCTGTTATTGTATGTTTCCATTGTGTCTTTCATCTCTTGTGTTGTGCCTTTCATTTCCATAGATTCTGCCAGTTGTTATTTTGAACTTTCAATTTCTACCTTATGTATGTCCACTGTTTCCATTATACGTTTCAGCTCTTTCGCTATATCTTCCCTAAACTTTTTGAATTGACTTTTTATTACTTGTTTCAATTCCTGTATCTCAGTTGAAGTGTAAGTCTGTTCCTCTGACTGGGCCATAACTTCATTTTTCTTAGTGTAGGTTGTAGTTTTCTGTTGTCTAGGCATGGTTTCCTTGGTTATCCCAATCATGTTTTCCCAGACCAGAACGGGCTCAGGTCCCAGAAGGAAGAAATATTCAGTATCTGGTTTCCCTGAGGGTGTGTCTTAGAAAACTGATACAGCCTGTGATGCCTCAGGTTACTGTGCTTTTCTGCCCAGCAGGTGGCACCTGCCAGCCTGTAATTCCAAACTGGTGTAAGGAGGTCAGGCCCATGGCTGTTTTCCCCCAGGGTCTGGGGTCTGGTTCTGAATGGAAGGCAGGTAATAGAGCTGGGCCCCACCCCTTTCCTCTTAGAGAAGATAGACCCTCTAGGGAGAGGTCATTAGCATTTCAGTGTTCTCTCTCTGCCTGTGCTATCTCTAGCCCTTGTCTGGGTCAGAGCACTGGGAATTGAAAATGGCTGAGGCTTTTTCCACTGAGCTGAAACAAGGACAGAAAGTCCCCTTCAGGGCTAGTCTGCAGCAACCCTCCGGCTCTCCAAGGTCACTCGTCACCCAAAGCCTGTCTGCTTATTGGGGATTCAGAGCTGGTAGTGAGCAGTTCACACTCACCAATTAAAACCCCAGTTGGAGCTCAGCTGAGCTGTATTCGCTTGCTGGGAGAGAGCTTCTCTCTGGCACCACGAGGCTTTGCAGCTCGGGCTGTGGGGGAGGGGTCTCCTGGCTTGGAGCTGCAGTTTTTACTTACAGATTTTGTGCTGTGATCTTGGGCATGATGAATGGATGGTCATGTTCGTCCCCCCACAGGTATTCCGCATTATTTACTGTTTTTTTTTCAGTGGTTCCAGGGGGACTAAGGAGCTTCCACTCCGCTCTATTCTGCCATCCAAGATCCTCTCTGACAGCAAGTGTCTTTTGAGCCTGTATTCAACAAATCTTTATTGAGTGCCACTGTGTATCAAGCCCTGCCGAAGATGCTGGGCACGTGACGATGAAAGATGCAGTCCTGCCTCAAGCGGGGTCTACCAGAGAGCTGGAGTTGACCGGGAAACTGGGGGAACAAAATGGACAGAAGCACAAGAAAAGAAAAAGCCTGGAACATTTAGACAACTAATAGTGTTTCAGTATTGGCCAGGTACATGTGAAGGTTTCTTGGCAATTTCGTGTGGAAACCATTGATCACCTTGCTTTCATCTCTACCTGTTCTGGGTTGGCAAGGGAGAGTGCCCAAATGAGCAAGATACCACAGCAACCCAGTACTCTGGGGATGAATGGAATAAGTGTTATCCATTCTCAGGTGCATGGCAGTGACTTACAGCAGGTTCGTCAGCTGGTGTCCACTGGCCTGTACCCCCCAGAAAGCTGAGCAGAAAGAGTTCGCCCATGGATCCAAACAGCAACGAGTATCATCAACGCAGAGAGAGGAACAACATGGCAGAGAAAAAGAGCCAGTTGAAAAGCAAGCAGAACACACAGGATATGCTACAGAAAGTAAATGAGCTCAAAGAAGAGAATGAACGGTCGGAAGCAAAAATTAAATTGCTGAAGAAGGAATTAAGTGTACTTAAAGATTAGTTTCTTGAGTGTGCACAGAGCCTTGCAGACAATGTGCAACCCATGAGCACTGAAAATAGGACAACAAATTCTGATAATGCAGGACAGTGGACCTAATCCTTTCCAAACTTCACAACTTGTGCTTGAACCTTAAAGGTGTGACAGCTTACATGACTCATATCAATGGCTGAACATTGTCTTGTTCCATTATTCAAAGATCCATAGAAAATTGTTTTCTAGGATCAGCACTGAAGAGTAGATTAGCTAAAAATATGTGGTTTTAAATGACATGGATTTTTGTGGGGATCAAAAAACAAACTTTTTAAGGTATATGGTAAAAAAAATATCCTGGACATTTATGTTCTTGATAAATCTTGACTTCCCAAGAAATGGTTCTTTTTTTTTTTAATTTTATTTTGAAATAAATTCAAAGTTACAGGAACAGTTGCACAAACAATACAAACCCCATACGCAGCATACCCTGACCCCCCTCCCGATACCCCGATCCATCAACTTTAACATGCTGTCACACCCCCATTTCTTTGTTTCCCTTCCTCCCTCCCTATCTATCATCCATCATCTATTGCTCTGTCTTCTGAACATATGAGAGCAAGCTGCACACATCTTTGAACAAACACTAAAATTCACATATACACTTCCCATGAACAAGAACATTCTTTTATGCAATCCCGTTAAGCGCAGCTAAGTTCAAGAAATTCAACATTGATACAAATCTTACATTCTATATTTCTTTTTTTTTTTTTCCTTATGTCCCATCTGTGTCCCTTTGAGCCTCCTGTCCTCCATCCTCAGATCCCATCCATGATCATCCTTGGCATTCAATTGTCACCTATTTAGACTGTCTTTTTTTTTTTTTTCAATTGTGGAAACATATATACAGCCTAAATCTTCCCATTCCACCCCCTCCCTAGCATTCCATTAGTGGGATTAATCACATTTAGATCATTGTAATGCTATCACCTTCCCACCATCCATTACTAGAAATTTCCCTTCACCTCAAACAGCAACCCTACACTCATTTCTTAACTCCCCATTGCCCCTCCCCCACTTCTCATAACCCATACTCTACTTTTCATCTCTATGGTCATATTCTCTGATAATTTCTTTGTGTTTACTGTGGGGCTTAAATTTAACCTCTTAAATCCATAACCATCTTGGTTTTCTTTGATACCAACTTAACTTCAATAGGACGCATGAACTATGCTCCTATACTCCTCCATTCCCCCGCCTTTACATAGTTCTTGTCAAAAATTACATATTTTACATTGAGTCCCAAACCACTGATTTGTCATTAGAGTTTATGTATTTTATATCCTGTAAGAAGTAAATAATGGAGTTAAAAATCAAAAATTATAGGCTTCTATTTGTATTCCATTGTGGTCAGAGAATGTGCTTTGAATATATTCAATTGTTTTTCCTTTTTTTTTTTAATTTATTGAGGCTTGTTTTATGCCCCAGCATATGGGCTATTCTGGAGAAAGTTCCGTGATCACTAGAGAAAAATGTGTGTCCTGGTGATTTGGGTGTAAGGTTCTATATATGTCTGTTAAAATTCTCTATATCTCTCTCTCCTTTCTTTGTTTCTGTCAGTAGGGCTCCCTTTAGTATTAAAGTAGAGCAGGTCTTTTACTGGCAAAATCTCTCAGCATTTGTCTGTCTTTGAAGAATTTAAGCTCTCCCTCAAAGTTGAAGGAGAGTTTTGCTGGATAAAGTATTCTTGGTTGGAAATTTTTCTCTCTCAGAATTTTAAATATGTCATGCCACTACCTTCTCGCCTCCATGGTGGCCACTGAGTAGTCACTACTTAGTCTTACGTTGTTTACTTTGTATGTGGTGAATTGCTTTTCTCTTGCTGCTTTTGGAACTTGCTCCTCCTCTTCAGTATTTGACAGTCTGATCAGAATATGTCTTGGAGTGGGTTCATTTGGATTTATTCTATTTGGAGTTTGCTGGGCATTTATGCTTTGTGTTATTTATATTGTGTAGAAGGTTTGGGAAGTTTTCCCCAACAATTTCTTTGAATACGCTTTCTAGACCTTTACCCTTCTCTTTCCCTTCTGGGACACCAATGAGTCTTATATTTGGACATTTTGTTTATCTATCGTATCCCTGAGATCCATTTCGATTTTTTTGATTTTTTTTTCTGTCCTTTCTTTTGTTCTTTCATTTTCTGTTCTGTGGTCTTCTAGGATGCTGAGTTGTTGTTCAACTTCCTCTAATCTTGTATTATGAGCATCCAGAGTCTTTTTAATTTGGCCAACAGTTTCTTTTATTTCCATAAGGTCTTCTATTTTTTTATTTACTCTTGCAATTTCTTCTTTATGCTCTTCTAGAGTCTTCTTTATGTCCTTTATATCCTGTGCCATGTTCTTCTTCATGTCCTTTATATCCTGTGCCATGTTCTTCTTCATGTCCTTTATATCCTGTGCCATGCTCTCATTCTTTGACTGTAGTCCTTTGATTAATTGCGCCATGTACTGTGTCTCCTCCGATCGTTTGATTTGGGTGTTTTGGGATCGGGTCCTCCATAACGTCTGATTTTAGCAAATATTTTAAGATTTTCTGTTGTTTTTGGCCTCTTGGCACTTGCTTTGCTTGATAGCTGTGATCTTCCAGGACCTCTGCTGAGGGAAGCTGTGCTATGTCACAAGTGTGCACGTTCCCTCAAGGGAAGCCCCGGGCTGCCAGGCCATGCAGGGGTGCTCCCAGCCTGACGCAAAAATGGCTTAATGGGGCATCTCACCCCCCCCCCCCTTTTTGCACAGCTCTGCCTTCCCAGCTCCGGGACAACTAGCTGTGGTTGCACCCAAGGCCACTGTCCACAGCCAATACTGTGGTGTGTGCGGGGTGCTGTGGGAAGCCGGCTGCAAGGGGTGTGGTTTCTTTCTCCTTTTGGCTCTCCCTTCTGTCCCTCTGGCCCTGGGACAATCAGCAGCAGGTGTGGGGAGGGCTATCCTCCACGCCAGACACCGAGGCGTTGGCTACAGCCTGCTCCTGCAGTGCTTCACTGTGCAGTTCTCACTGCCGTATCTGCAGCTGCTCCTGGGCTTTTTTTTTTTAAAGAACTAGTCCATGTCCAAACACCAACCCACACCGCAGCACGGCCGTGGGACTTTCAGCCGGCTTACTCACTCGTTTCAGAATGCAGACTCCCGGTTTCACCAAGTGCATGGTCCCTGTGGTTTTAGCAGACCTTGTCCAGCTGATGCATCACTGGAAGTGGTATTCTGGGTCACTTTCTGGTTTTTATCTAGTATTTTTCATGGAGGTGTTTTTTTGCCCTGTCTCACCTAGCCGCCATCTTAGGTTCTCCCCATTGCATTTTAAAGGCATATGCAGCCAGTTGGCTTAAAGATTCAGAAATAACATGTAGGAAACAAATAGATTTTGTTTTCTGTTTTTATAAAAGTATAGCCTGTTAGAATTATACTTTTGGGGTAACTTTGGGTTATTTTGTTTCCTGAAAAAAAATCTCAGTAGTTAGATAAACTTGCATACCAAAATATTAGTTTCTGCAGATGCCATAAAGCAAACATTTTTTCAATACCATTTTGCAACCAAGTCAGTAAATAAAATGTCTTAACAGTTTGACCGACAAGATACTGATTAGGATTTAGAATATTAATTCAGCAGGTAGTTTCTATGGTGTTCAAAATAACTGTCATGAGGCCATGATTTCGAAAGGCAGATATTTTTTCTAAAGGCAAATATTTTTTCTAAAGGATGATTTTGGTATTTATCTCAACCAATTGATAATTAGAAAGATGTATCATTTACTCCATGCAATCTCCCAAAATGAATGTAAGGTTTTTAACCTTCAATTTATTTCACTTAAATGCATCTTTTGTATTGTTTTTGTGACTTTTCTTTTTCTAGTGGCTGTTCTTCCAGACTTTTTATACCACTGCTTCTGTTTTTTCACTTGTATGCTTACATGTCTCATAATTATTTGAGAGAGTACAGATAAAACTCAGGATATTAACATTTTTGTTGAGACTCAAAAAAATGCCAGTCGCTAAAGATGGGAATCTCTGGATTTTGGCTTATATCAATGTTGGTAGTTCTGATTGTCCTTATTAACTGTGTGGTGTTTTTTTGTTGTTTTTTCACGTGCAGTTCTAGCTCATATTTGTTGAGTGTTTCATATTTTCTATTGTGCCTGGCTGGTGATAAAAGACTCGGTTACATTTAGTTTAAAAGTTTGTGTTCCTGGGTCTCTTGTTTGCATATTGTCATTTGGGGCCATGTTGCTCTTCATACCAGGACTTGGGACACTGACCAGAATGTAACTCAGTGTCACTCAGGTTACACCCTTGGACTGCTGGCAGGGTGCTGACTGTGCTGTTATCCTAGGCAGAAGACACCTTGGCAGTATCCTGTAACTCAGCAAAGCCATAGTGAGGGCCAAGAGCCCCTTCTGACCGTGAGACAGGAGCCCAGGGTTTAGGAGGAGATGCTGCCTAGGAAGGTTAATTTCCTATACAGCCAGGAAACAGGATGGGGTTTCTTTTAAGGTCCAACACTAGTTTACTTCAGGGGAGTATTGATCTACTTTAAACGTTGGCAGGTATTTGAATAACTTAACCAGGACATACCCACAGAATCCTACTGAATCTTGAATAGCTCACTGATGTTATATAACGAACCTAATTAATTTGAGATGCAGTTAAGTCACTTGAATTCTTAAGCAACAATCACAGGTGTTAGTGACATTTTAATCTCTTATTTACCAAAAACTATCTTTCAGGAATTGATGTCCTTATGGAATTTATGGCTAGCAATGATATAAAGTGAGTCGACTATCTTAAAAGAGAAGCTTTAGAGAAACTGTCCGGATGTGTACTCAATATTTCAAATCAAAACATAAGACTGGAACTTTCTGGAAAAATCGATTCAAGCTTTACTATTACCTATGCAAATCAAAACTTCAGCATAAACAATCAGTTAGTTATGCATAGAACAAAAATGTTAGCTACTGTCTTGACTGACTTACTGTACTGGTTGAAAATGAAAGTCTTTAGTTTGGTAGATTAATGAGTATGAAATTGAGGGAGACCAATGAGTAAGTTTAGAGCCTTGGGAATTGTAAAATGACTTTTATAGCTTTTGTAATAAGCATTCTCTATGAACCATTAGGATCTGATCTGCCTTTGTGGGTAGTTCCAGTGGTTTAGGAATGAGGCTTTGCTACTAATTTCTAGCTGCATCAGAGTCTCCTGAGATGGGTGCTGTTTGACTGGTTTTTGCTGCAGATGGTGAGATAAGAGCAGCTCTTCCTGCCTGTTTGGCCCCTTTCAGTTATTGTGATGAAAGGTCAGATATTTTGGACTTTCTTACTAAGAAGTACTAAGATTTTAATAAAATATGGCCAGATTTTTGAATTTCAGGTCATGAGTGTGAAATTCTCAAATTTACATTGTTAGCTATATGTGCAATTTAATAGTTGATGTTAAAAGAAAGGAAACTAGCAGCTGTTGATGTTTCTTAATCCCCATTAGAGGGCTTGAAACCTTGTACTTAAGCTTTACCACTCAGTGTGTTTCTGATGCCTTAGAAACGGGGAAATTTGTTTTTCCATTTGATAAAAGCTAGGAAGGAGAAAATCCATTCTATAGCTATTAGAACTGCCTCTCAGGAAGAAGTACTAACTTGTTCTTTTTGTTCCTGGCTTTCCTCAGTTTGTGAGATTACTCTATTTTTTAATTATAACTTTATTTCTTTCAATGAGTTCGAAATAAAAAAATACTTTGGAACAATGACTGTATTTCATTGTGCGTTTCTTCAGTTCAGATGTCATATGGCTCTAAAGAGCAGGCAGATTTCCTGCTGTCTTTTATTTTGTTTTGTTTTGTTTTGTTTTGTTTGGTGAGAATAATTTTATTTCAAGATTAAAGATTTCAGGATACTGTTTGTATTCATTTCCTAGGGCTGCTACAACAAATTACCATAGACTGGTGACTTAAAAGAACAGAAATTTATTCTCTCACAGTTCTGGAGGCCAGAAGTTTGAGATCAAGGTCCATGCTCCATCTGCAGGCTCTAAGGGAGAATTCTTCTTTGCCTCTTCCTGCTTCTGATGGCTCCAGGTGTTCCTTGGCTTGTGGCTGCCTTACTCCAATCTCTTCCTCTTGGTTCACATGGCTTTCTTCTGTCTGTGTCTGTGTCTTTTCTTCTGTGTCTTATAAGAACAGTTGTTATTGGATATAGGGCTTTCTGGGATAATTCAGGATGATCTCATCTTGAGATCATTAACTTAATTACATCTGCAAAGACCCTTTTTCCAAATAAGGTCATAATCACAGGATTCAGGGGGTTAGGATGTGGACATAAATTTTAGGAGACTACCATTTGACCCACTTACACTGTTCTAAGAGAAAAGATTTTTTGAATCCTTTCATTACGAAATAGTGGTTTCCACTACTTATAAATACAAGTTTATTGTACGCTGTCATCATCCAATCTTATAGAGGCACATAGTCTAGGGATGATAAATTTGACCCTCCAGAGAGCCACTCTTAGCTCTCCTGCTGAGTGATAACAGTCAACTCATGGGAGGACTCTCCAGTTTGGGCTCTCCGAGGAGAAAGAGGAAGATAAATTAAGAAACTTCTTACTTTTTAATTTTTTTATTTTGTAATAATTTTAGACTTACAGAAAAGTTGCAAAAATATACAGAGTTCCCTTATACCCTTTATCCAGCTTCCCCTAATGTTGACATCATACATAACTGTAATACAGTTGTCAAAACCAGGAAATTAACATTTATACAATACTAGGGATTAAACTACAATCCTTATTAGAATTTCACCAGATGTCCTACTGTCTTTGTGTTCCCAGCCCAGGGTGTGGGAAACAAGGAGAGGAGCTTTAGTCTAAGGCTAGGTTTCCCTCAGTGGGTAGGAAAATAGTTTTGAGTCACTTGTTCTAATCTGACAGTAGAAACCAGAGTAGGGAAAGCAATAGGGAGTTACTATTTAGACAGTTAGTGTATGGTTTCCACTTACAGAATGGTAGGAACTGCTTATGTTTCAAGGTAGATTTTAAAAATGTAAAGTAAGGCCTTTCACCATAAACTTATGGTGGGTTTTCATCACATTTTCATTTATGTGATGCCATCGACAGTCTATAGAGACGAATTTGCTGAATTCATAAAGATTGCGAGTCCAAGAAGCTTATTTGGAGTTGAGTGTTTCAAGAGAAAATGCCATTTAGATACATTTCTTCTATAATCCTTTCATTAAGTTCACATCTTGGGAAAGAAATTACTTGTTGCATCTTAATGAAAAATGTAGTACAATGATGATTTCTATGGGTCGTATGTTCCATTTCATTTTTTATGAAGTAGTTGTAATTTAGGATCCAGTAACTTGTCTTTGGGAATTTTATGTAGGGATTGTTTCTTTCTGAAGGTACCATCTCTTTTTTAATAAAAGCACTTTTAGACCTAAATAAAAAGAAAATATCCCCACTAGGTAGTTAGTATTACTAACCCTAGTTTTTAAAGGAGGAAACTGTGGCTTAGAAATATTAATACTTTCAAATGTCTCTGGCTCTAAAACCTAAAGATGCATTAAAAAAATCTCAGAAACTGAGCTGGAACTCAAACTCAGGTGCCCAAAGCTTATGATCACTGTACCATTCTACAAGCAACTAAGAAAGAAAGACTTGCATCAAATACTTAACTTTCTGTGTGAACCAAGACAAGTAATTCTACATCTATAAACAGGTGACAATAATATTTACTGCCACTTTTCTCACGGCTGTCACGAAGAACAAATCTGAGACTGTTCTTGTGAACGAGTTTGGTGAATGAAAGTACCATCTAAAGTGTTTTAGCTATCTACATTTTCATCCAATTAACTTCCAAATAAGTTCATCTCTCACTGAAACCAAAGCACTCAAGGATGACCAAGAAAGTCTTACCTAAAACCACAGTCAACAGTTTCTGGAATGCATCTGACAAAAGCTTCTGAACGGCACTTCTGGGTTGTCCTCCTTTTCATAAGGAATGATAATGACCCTAAATCCAGTCAAAAGTGGACTTAAAATTCCTATCTGAGCAATTGATTTTTTTTTTTTCTCTTTGAAATGTTCTTTTATTGTATGTTTTTTTTTTTTTTTTTTTTTTCATTTTTATTGAGATTGTTCAGATACCATACAATTATCCAAAGATCCAAAGTGTACAATCACTTGCCCCTGGGTACCCTCATACAGCTGTGCATCCATCACACTTAATTTTTGTTCAATTTTTAGAAACTTTTCATTACTCCAGACAAGAAATAAAGTGAAAGATGAAAAAAGAAAAAAAGAAAAGGAAACTCTAATCCTCCCCTATCCCTAACCAACCCCCCTCAATTGTTGACTCCTAGTTTTGATATAGTATGTTTGTTACTGTTTATGAAAAAATGTTGAAATACTACTAACTGTAGTATATAGTTTGTAGTAGGTATATAGTTCTTTCCTATATGCCCCTCTATTATTAACTTCTAATTGTATTGTCATACATTTGTTCTGGTTCATGAAGTGATTTCTAGTATTTGTACAGTTGACCATGGACAATACCCACCATAAAGAATCAGACAATACCACCAATGTCAAGTGTCTAACATGCCTCCCCTATCCCCCCCCTTATCTGCATTCACCTTAGTATATCACCTTTGTTACATTAAAGGAAGCATAATACAATGATTCTATTAGTTACAGTCTCTAGTTTATGCTGATTGCATCCCTCCCCCAATGCCTCCCCATTTTTAACACCTTGCAAGGTTGACATTTGCTTGTTCTCCCTCGTAAAAGAACATATTTGTACATTTTATCACAATTGTTGAATACTCTAGATTTCACCAAGTTACACAGTCCCAGTCATTATCTTTCCTCCTTTCTTGTGGTGTCTCACGTGCTCCCCATCTTCCTCTCTCAACCGTATTCATAGTTACCTTTGTTCAGTGTACTTACATTGTTGTGCTACCATCTCCCAAAATTGTGTTCCAAACCACACACTCCTGTCTTCTATCACCCTGTAGTGCTCTCTTTAGTATTTTCTGTAGGGCAGGTATCTTGTTCACAAAGTCTCTCATTGTCTGTTTGTCAGAAAATATTTTGAGCTCTCCCTCATATTTGAAGGACAGCTTTGCTGGATACAGGATTCTTGGTTGGTGGTTTTTCTCTTTCAGTATCTTAAACATATCACACCACTTCCTTCTTGCCTCCATGGTTTCTACTGAGAGATCCGCACATAGTCTTATTAAGCTTCCTTTGTATGTAATGGATTGCTTTTCTCTTGCTGCTTTCAGGATTCTCTCTTTGTCTTTGACATTTGATAATCTGATTATTAAGTGTCTTGGCGTAGGCCTATTCATATCTCTTCTGTTTGGAGTACGCTGCGCTTCTTGGATCTGTAATTTTATGTCTTTCTTAAGAGATGGGAAATTTTCATGAATTATTTCCTATATTATTGCTTCTGCCCCCTTTCCCCTCTCTTCTCCTTCTGGGACACCAATGATACGTACATTATTGTACTTTGTTTCATCTTTGAGTTCCCGGAGACGTTGCTCATATTTTTTCATTCTTTTCTCCATCTGCTCCTTTGCGTGTAGGCTTTCAGGTGTTTTGTTCTCCAGTTCCTGAGTGTTTTCTTCTGCCTCTTGAGATCTGTTGTTGTATGTTTCCATTGTGTCTTTCATCTCTTGTGTTGTGCCTTTCACTTCCATAGATTCTACCAGTAAGTTTTTTGAACTTTTGATTTCTGCCGTATACATGTCCAGTGCTTCCTTTACAGCCTCTATCTCTTTTGCAATATCTTCTCTAAACTTTTTGAATTGATTTAGCATTAGTTGTTTAAATTCCTGTATCTCAGTTGAAGTGTACGTTTGTTCCTTTGACTGGGCCATAACTTTGTTTTTCTTAGTGTAGGTTGTAATTTTCTGTTGTCTAGGCATGGTTTCCTTGTTTATCCAAATCAGGTTTTCCCAGACCAGAACAGAGGGAAGAAATATTCAGTATCTGGTTTCCCTGTGGGTGTGTCTTAGAAAATTGCTCCACCCTTTGATGCCTCGGGTCACTGTGCTTTTCTGCCCAGCAGGTGACGCCTGTTAGCCTATAATTCTTGACTGGTGTGAGGAGGTATGGCCGTGTTCCCCCAGGCTCTGGGGTCTAGTTCTGAATGGAAAGGGCCCCACCCCTTTCCTCCTAGAGAAGACAGAGCCCACAGGTGGAGGTCGTTAGCATTTCAATGGTCTCACTCTTTGCTTGTGGTGTCTCCACCCTTCCCAGAGTCACAGCCCTGGAAACTTAAAATGACTGGGGCTTTCTCCACTGAGCCGAAAAAGAAACAGATAGTCCCCTTCAGACCCAGTCAAGGCGACCCTCCGGCTCTCCCAGGTCAGTCGTCACCCAAAGCCTCTGTCTGTTTTTTGGGGCTGAGCAATTGATTTTTATGTTCTATGTTTTTAAAAATCCACGATTTTTAGACCACTGTCTTAGTGATTCAGGGCAGGCCCAGCACAAGGGTATGGTTGACTGGCTCCGTGGTAGGAACCTCCTGGCAGAGAACATTTTTACTGTTCTGTTCAGGCAGTCCCCGAAATACCAGAATGGAGATACAGGCCAGGAACTTGGCACATGTCTACCATCATCCACAGATTTCAGACTGACAAGTTAAAGCTACTCTCATACGGGTTCTTCCCTCCCATACATCAAGAGCTAGAGTCGCAAGTAAAGCAATGTCTGGTGGTCGTGCAGGTGATCTGGCCTCTCTCTGGGCATCACCCTCGGAGCCCAGTCCACTCTGCTTGCTAACAGCCCTTTCTCTAACTAAAATTCCTAAGTTTGAGTGCCATGCATTCTAGAAGAAAATTCTGTACCAATTGGAGTATTGTGCTGGTTTGAATCTATTATTATGTACCCCAGAGAAAGTCATGCTCTTTTAATCCAATCTTGTGGGGGCAGACCTATTGTGGGTGGGACATTTTGATTAGATTGCTTCCATGGAGATGTGACCCCACCATTCAAGGTGGGTCTAAATTAGTTTACTAGAGTCCTTAAGAGAGCTCAGAGCTGACACAGACTCAGACATTTGGTGATGCTAAGCTAAGAGAAGCAGCCCAGAGTTTGCCCTGGAGAAGCTAACTGAGAATCCACAGAGGCTTAAGGAAAAAGCCACTGGATTCAGAAGCTGAAAGCAATGCAACCCGGGAGCAAAGAACCAGCAAATGCCAGCTATGTGCCTTCCCAGCTGACAGAGGTGTTCCGGGCGCCATCAGCCTTTTCCCCAGAGAAGGTGTCTACCTCTTGATGCCTTAATTTGGACATTTTTATGACCTTAGAACTGTACATTTGTGAACTAATAAACCCCCACTGTAAAAGTCAATCCATTTCTGGTATGCTGCATTTCTGGCAGCTTAAGGAGGCAAAGGACTGAACACTTATTCAAGAGTTTATATAGATTTTTAGATGATTTTTCTGGGGTTACTGAAGGTTGCAAGAGATCTGTATATGAAGGACTATTTTAGCACAAAGCAAATTCTTAACCAAAAGCTTGAAAACATTATTCCCCTCATGCTCCTAAGCTTCTTGGCAGGAGGTCAGCTCTGAACTTTTGATGAAGGGTTCTGTCAGGTATTGCCTTAGGATTAGAGTAGAAACCTGTACTGTAAAGCAAAAAACTCTACCCAAGGCTTTAGTAGTTTAGTAAGCAGATGGCCTGATAATACATCTGAAAAGATGAATTTTAGAAAGAAAGGAAAAAAGAGAGGAGCCCCACAACCACCTCTCCCCACACACATTGGAACAGACCTTCCTCCTGCTTGTCCAAAAGCTCCTGGGCCATGCCAACTCCAGAACTCCTGCACTCGTAGGCTGGCAGCACCATTTCCACAGCACAGAAGATCTTCAGGCTCTGCTTCTGAGATGCTACCACAGTATCTTCATTTTCTCTTTCTTTGAGGTCAGAAAGATCCTGAAGCTATTAGGATTCTGAATTAAAGTTCCTTCCAAGGATCTTAATGTAGACTTCAAAATGTTTTTTTAATAGAAATGAAAACTGAACTCCAGCAATCTCAGCTATAGTTGAGGTGACCTATAGCTTCAAAATTAAGATGTGCAAATGAATTACGAGATAAAGACAACAATTTATTATATACTATACAAACACTGGGAAAAAATATGAACACCATCATCCAATTCACTAAGATTACAGATTAATTCTAGGTGGCAGGCAAATGCTCAGATATTTCTACTTAATACCCTCTCGATAGTAGAACACCTCCCACATCTCCCCCAATCCACTTCAATCTTACTCTCTAAAGTCTCACTTTACAGAGTGCTGAAATGAGAGTCTGGTTAGTTAAAGAAAATCTATAAAGTTTACCTTGATGTTCCTTTTTGACCATCCATTGAAACCAAAGTAGTAATTTACTAGTTTTTGGCATCGGGAGTTATCAAGGGCAAGAGCCTGATGTTGAAAAGCCGTATGTCTGGTGCCAAAATGAACCTCAGGATATGAGAAATAGACCAATAAATATCACAATCTACCACAGAGACTTTATTTTGGGCACACCTGAGATTTATCAGTACCAATTCATAGAGGATTGTGAAGATTAAACAGGATAGAACATTTTAAATAATTGAGTTCCCAGTAAGTCCGAAATAATCTGACCTCTGGTGGTGAACAGTGTTGACGAAAGCAAGTGAGGAAGCTTGCAGAAGCAAATTATAGGGCTGTGTGTGAATGAAGAAAGCAAATCATGCAACAAAAAGACAACACATTTTAAAAATGGGCAATGGATTTGAATAGACATTTCTCCAAAGAAGATATACAAATGGCCAATAAGCACATGAAAATATGTTCAACATCATTAGCCATTAGAGAAATGTAAATTAAAACCATAATGAGCTACCAATTCACACCCACAAGGATGGCTATTATGTTTTAGAAAAAGGTAAATAAGTGTTGGAGAGGGGATAGAGAAATCGGAACTCTAGTGCATTGTTGGTGGGAAAAGAAAATAGCACAGCCACTTTCTATTGTGGGAAGTCATATGGTGTGCCAGTTTGAATGTATTATGTCCCCCAAAACACCATTATCTTTGATGTAATCTTGTGTGGGCAGATGTTATCAGTGTTGATTAGATTGATTCTTTGAGTGTTTCTTTGGAATGTGCCCCACCCAGCTGTGGGTGATGACTCTGACTGGATAATTTCCATGGCGGTGTGGTTCCGCCCATTCAGGGTGGGTCTAAGTTGATCAGTGGAGCCATATAAATGAGCTGACATAACAGAAGGCACTCAGTGCAGCTGTGAGTGATGTTTTGAAGAGGAGCTACAGCCAAGAAGGACACTTTGAAGAAAGAACAGGAGCTGCGGATGAGAGACAGCTTGAAGACGGCCGTTGAAAGCAGACTCTTGTTCTGGAGAAGCTAATTTTGAGGAACTGCAGCCTAGAAAGGAATGTCCTGGGAGAAAGCCATTTTGAAACCAGAACTTTGGAGCAGATGCCAGCCACATGCCTTCCCAGCTAATAGAGGTTTTCCGGACACCATTGGCCATCCTCCTGTGAAGGTACCCTATTGCTGATGTGTTACCTTGGACACTTTATGGCCTTAAGACTGTAACTGTGTAACCAAATAAACCCCCTTTTATAAAAGTCAATCCATCTCTGGTGTTTTGCATTCCAGCAGCATTAGCAAACTAGAACATATGTCATTTCCTCAAATAGTTAAATATAGAATTACCATTTGACCTAGAAATCCCACTTCTAGGTATATCCCAAGGAGAGTGAAAATAGGGCTGCAAACAGATACTTGTACACCAATGTTTATAGCAACATTATTCACAAGAGCCAAAAGCTGTAAACAATCCAAGTGTCAACAGCAAATGAATGGATAAACAAAAAGGGGTACATACACACAATGGACTGTTATTCGGTCATAAGAAAGAATGACGTTACGAAACATGCTGCAACATGAAAGAAATTCAAAGACATTATGTTCAGTGGAATAAGCAAGACAATAAGGACAAACATTCTATGATATCACTGATAAGAGATGAATAGAAATAGCAAATTTGTAGACAGGAGATTAAAGGTTTCTGGGAGAGGGAAGCAGGGGATTGTTTGTAAAAATGAAAAAAAATTAATTTTTAAAACAGAAAGTGCAGAGGAGGGGCAAGATGGAGGCATAGAGAGGAGTGGAATTTAGTTAGTCCCCTGGAGCAACTAATAAACAACCAGAAACAAGTAAAAAATAATTTGGAACAACTGCTGTGGGACAACCGTAACTGTCTACACATCGTACACCAACGTGGATTGGGTGGAATGGCTGAGATCGAAGAATAAAATCTGTAAGTAAAAACTGCACAACTGCACTGGGAGCCCCCTCCCCCTATGGCAGGCTGAGCTGCAAGACCTTACGGTGGGAGAAAGCAGCATGCCCGGAGTGAGTGAATATAGCTCAGCCCAGCTCCAACTGGTGTTTTAATTAACAAATGTGGACTGCTGAATACAAGCTACAAACATAGACAACCCCCTAACAAGCAGACAGATGCTTCCAGAGACGACTGACCTTAAAGAGAAAGAAAATGCCTGTGCCCTGGGAAAGGGAACCCAGAAGACCGGGTATTCTCTCTGACCAACAGGCGAAACTATGGGGCCCTGGACTGGCTCTGGAAGGGGGCTTTCTTTCCTTTCTTCTCTCTCTCACCCTGAGTGGCTCGGTGGAGAGAGCCTCAGCCATTTTCAGTTCACAGAGCTCTGACCCAGACAGGGGTGGAGATAACAGAGTCAGAGACACAAAGTAACTATTCAAATGCAGAAGATAACACCCTAGAGCATGTATATTCCCTAAGAGAAAGGAGGTGGGGCCCAGCTCTAGTGCCTGCCCTCCCTTCAGAACTCAGACCCCAGAGCCTGGGGGAAGACAGCCAAAACAGAAACTAAAGGGGCCACACCTCCTTATACAAGTTGGGAGCGACAGGCTGACAGGTGTCACTTGCTGGGCAGGTTAGGAAAAGCACAGCGGCTAGAGGCCTCACACGAAAGTCTAAGCCACCTTCAGGGAAACTTGAAACTGAATATAACCCCATTTTGAGACCTGAAACTGTGCTAGTCTGGGAAAATCTGATTGGGGTAACCAAGGAAACCAGATGCCTAGACAACAGAAACTACCAATTATGCTAGAAAAAAACAAAGATATGGCCCAGTCAAAGGAACAAACTTACACCTCAATTAAGATACAGTTGAGATATTGTTTCACTTTAATGGAACAATCAATTAAAATTTCCAAAGAAATAGGCTGAATAAACTCGAAAACAAAATCAATGGGTTCAGGAAAGATATGGCAGAAGAGATGAAGGATATAAAGAAAATACTGGGTGAGCATAAGGTAGAAATCGAAAGTTTGAAAAAAAAACTGGAAGAATCTATGGAAATGACAGGTACAAAACAAGAGATGAAAAACACAATGGAGTCGTACAACAGCAGATCTCAAGAGGCAGAAGAATGCACTCAGGAAGTGGAGAAGACACCTGAAATCCTACACACGAAAGAACAGATAGGGAAAAGAATGGAAAAATATGAGCAATGTTTCAGGGAATTGAATGATAACATGAGGCATATGAATGTACTTGTCATGGGTGTCCCAGAAGGAGAAGAGAAGGGAAAAGGAGCAAAAGCAATAATAGAAGAAACAATCACTGAAAATTTCCCATCTCTGAGGAAAGTCATAAAATTACAAATCCAAGAAATGCAGCATACCCTAACAGAATAGATCTGAATAGACCTACACCAAGACACTTAATAATCAGATTATCAAATGTCAAAGACAAAGAGAGAATCCTGAAAGCAGCAAGAGAAAAGTGATCCATCACATACAAAGGAAGCTTGATAAGACCATGTGCACATTTCTCAGTAGAAACCATGGAGGCAAAAGGAAGTGGTGTGATATATTTAAGATACCGAAAAAGAAAAACCACCAACCAAGAATCCTATATCTGGCAAAACTGTCCTTCAAATATGAGGAGTTGATGTTAAAGATTTTTATAGAAAAATCATGCAGAAAATACAGAGTTCCTGTTTACCCCCTATTATTAACACCTTGCATTAGTTTAGTGCTTTTGTTACAAATGATGAAAGAATATTATTGTAATTATACTATTAACTATAGTCCATGGTTTATATTAGGGTTCCCTTTTGTGTTGTACAGTCCTTTGGTTTTTTATTATTATTATTATTTGCGGGATACTGATTATGTGCTTCAACTTGGCGGGCCTGGGCCAGGGGACCGGATCCGCCCCTGGGGAGGGTGGTGGGCACGGGCGGTAGCGCCCTCCACAGCCCCCCGGGCCTGAGAAAGTGGAGCCGGATGCAGGCCCCATTTCCTCACCCCAAAGTACAACTGTCAGGAGAAGCTTGCCGGAGAAAACCGCCCCCTT
The DNA here is from genome assembly GCF_015220235.1 of Choloepus didactylus. Taxonomy (NCBI): domain Eukaryota; kingdom Metazoa; phylum Chordata; class Mammalia; order Pilosa; family Megalonychidae; genus Choloepus; species Choloepus didactylus. The sequence goes on along the minus strand of NC_051324.1, from coordinate 69,289,173 downwards.
TACCTTGCCCGCCCACTCCCCATTACCAGAGCAACTCCCGCCCTCCCCGTTGCCGGAGCAACTCCCGCCCTTTTCAAACGACCTCCGCGCCCTCTCAGAACCAATCCAAGCCTTTAACCCCTACAGCTAGCCCGCCCTCTAAACCGCCCTATATAAACGTGTACTCTCCCCTAATAAACGCTCTCGGCTTCATCACCCTCAAAGAAAAGCGTCCCGCCTGTTTCCTCTCGCCGCCCTCCACACCTTGCACGCCACCACCGGGGACCTGGCCAAGTCCCCCGCCTCGCCTTCGCCTCCGGGAAAGAGCCCCCGCCGCTGGTACCCTCCGAGCAAGTCCGAGAGCCGAGGGTTCAGCAACCGGCCGTCCCCCGACGCAGTAGATGCGACCGCAATTATTATTGTTTTATTTTTATTCTACTTTTTAATAGTGTAACTGAAATTTTCCTTTCTGATCTTCTTTTGTATACAGGATACAGATAATGTCTTATAAATCCTTAAGGAAAAAAGAACAACACTTTTAAAGACATTATCAATTTCTTTAATTGAAATATTTGTATTGCTTGCAATATTAGGAAACCAAATACTCTAATTAAAATATACCAAAATTTTAAACATCCATTTATATACTTAAAGTTACAAAATCATGAGGATATGATGTAAGTATAGAGAAATATTTTCCCAGAAATAAGAAAATATTTAAGGAAAATAACATACTCGAAAAATTCTTCATATAATAATTATTAAAGTTTACAAGCCCCATTAGTAATTTAAAAACCCATTTATAATACTTAAGCCTTCAAAAAGACATCTAAATACTTATTAAAGTTAATATTCAACATGACTTTATATGCGGATTAGAAGAATTCTAGCAGTATTTGCCTAACAGACATAAGTAGATTTTTTAATCACATTATATTTCTCTCATTCTCTATTCACATTTCAACAGACCCAAATTAGAGAAGTAGGATGGTAATTAAAAGAAATACAGATACATGTTATCCAGCTATATCTGGCTTTTTTAAAGACTGGAATGTGCATTAAGGATTCATATAAAAATTTCTCTTAAAATGAAAATGAAACAAAGTTTACTACACTCCCCAGTTTGCAATACTATAATCTAAGCTCACCTGCTTCTTTATAAAATATATGCTTTAAGAAAGTACTGGACCATTTCTCAAATGAAGTTAAAATTTTACTTTCTTTTTCTATCCATATAATATAAATGAGGTTTGGAGTCATTAAAAACTTTCTCAGAGGGAACAGATCACTTATAGTACATTCTTGATTCACATATCATCTCTCTGTTGCTAAAGCAGATACACGGTTTTCAGATTTTCTTTTTGACTTTGTATCCTCTCTCCTCCTTCTTTAAACTCCCTCCATTGACTTCTGTGAAATCATACTCTCCAAGCTCTCTTACCACCTCTACCTGCACCTGCACCTCCATCCACTCTCCCCTGCCCTCTTCCAATCCTATAAATTCTCACTGGGTGATGTTACCCTCTCCCAGATCTCTAGCCTCAGTTCAGAGCTGTAAATGCAACTGCCAAACTGGCAGCTTCGCTTATATACCCTTCAAACTCAGTATATACAAAACTGAACTCACTACCTGATCCCTCTACGTCACCTCCAAGCCAATCCTCTGGTGCATTAGACAACTTAGGGAATGGTATCAGAGTCCACCTAGGTGTCCAAATCAGAAACCAAGTCATCCTTGCCTTTCTCACCAACCTGTCATTCAATCACTGAGCCCTGTTGGTTCCTCCTCCTTTTTCACCTGCACAGCCACTACATTACTCTAACAAATTTCTCTAACAAACCCCTAACGTGATTACTTGCCAAATCTACTCTCCACACCACAACCAGAGGACCTTTGTAAATCTGCTGATAAGCAGCTTCCAGTAGCTCTGAGGATAAAGTTTAAACAGCTTGATCTCTCACCTACCCCATCCCATCAAACAACCCTGCATTACAATCATAATGATCAACTTGCAGCTTCCTCAAAAACTCCATGTTCTCACTCTCATATCCTGCTTCCTTCAAATCAATAAAAGCTTTGTCCTACTTCCTAACCTGACATTTTTTACCTGTTTTACAAAATCAGAAGACACCAACCACTTGACTACCCTTCTTCTCCCCTCTAATCTGGGCGGGGAGGGTTCCCTCCCAAAAGACCTCCTGCATACCTCTATCATAGTGCTAATCACATGGTATCTAATCACATACCATATCAGTAAAGGTCTGATTCCCTACTAAATTTTAAACTTCTTGGGGATAAAGAAACATATCTTTTTTCAGCAGTGACAAGCCTAGAATCTTATTCTTTGAGGACTCAATATAGTTTGTTTGCTGAATTAATTTTACATTTTTGTAATACTCCGATTTTTTCCAGGTACCACATTCCCATTTCAACCACTTTACATAATTCCCCAACAAATTCTAAAAATCTCCTAATATACGTCTCAACTAACTTAGGCAATATGCTAAAGTTCCACTGTTATATCTATTTTTAAATCTGCCACCCCAGAACTTGATTACAACTTAGCAGCCATAAAAATCTCAGCGCATTAGAGCAAAAAGAGAATCCTTCTCACGTTCAGTTGTGCCTTGCAACCAAAACTTGTGGTAAAAGCACTAGAAAATAAAAGCGCTAAGAAATACACCTTATCCCACAGAAGTTCATCATATGTTTAAATGCAGACATTATACTTTCTTGTGGAAGATACAACTACTAATATTTAATTTTCTAAAAAGAGTAAGAGGCTAAAACTGAAGTTAAATTAATAAGCTCCCTTATGTACTTAAAATAATATGCATTTCTGAAATTTAATGATTGAGAAATACCTAAAATACAAAATGTATCCTACAATAAATTAAAGATATTTCTTATTAAGAAGAAATCTATCTTTTCATTGTTTCAGGGCACATTTTGAAATCAACCTTAAAGCTTACATAATTCTTAACCTTTTTTAGGAATGGCAGAATAGTACCTACCAAATTTTCAACCAGTTTAAAATCAGGAGGGAGGGAAGGAGGGAAGGAAGGAGGGAAGGAAGGAAGGAAGGAAGGAAGGAAGGAAGGAAGGAAGGAAGGGTGGGCAATACGACTGAGTACTAAATCCAGCCTAAAGCCAAAATATATTTTGTCTATTCTTGAGAGCCTTCACTCAAGGAAGAATTGCGAAGACGACTATGTAAAAGGTATAGCCTGATCCTTATAATCAAAATGTAAGAAACCAGTATGGAGTTTCTTAATGCTAATTTCATGATTAGTAATATTCTGTTTAAATTGTCAAAGTTCACACATGACCAAAACAGTCTCTTGACGATGGGAAATGCCTTATCAATCATGTAGTAGGTCTGACTATAATATCAAAGAGGCGTATTTTAGTACAACAGACTACACTTATTACTGTCTACATATCCAAATCACTTAGAGGGAGGACTCTGTTTATCCGTATCTTTGTTTTCTGTCTTTAAATCGGGTCTCAATCCACAAAAACAAACAAACAAACAAACAAAAAACATTCTTCACAGTTCTAATGGTGACCTGGGTTTGCCTTGATGACTAATATTGGCTGAACAGACAAGCAAAACGACCCAATCAGACAAATTAGAGCATGGTCTAAGGCCAGTCTCACTCTTTGGCCTGTTTTTATCCAGCCCTTGACTAAGAATGATTTATACAAGTTTTTAAAAAAGCAACAGAGAACGCATGTGGCCTGCAAAGCCTAAAATATTTACTATCTGGCCCTTTACAGAAAACATTTGGTGATTCCTGTTCTAGAGTATAGCTTAGTAGCTGCATACAGACCTCCCAAAAAATCAGTTTTTAAAATATATCTTTAGTTGTGCTATCTGTGCTTAAAGAACAAGTAAATTCAAGGTAACATAAAAATGCATGTAAATATTGCATTTAAAGAGTGAAGGAGAAAGCATAAACTATTTCTTAAACAATGCATAAAACTTTGTCAAAGACTTCTGAAAATCCTTACAAATTATTTCTTTGTTGTCGTCTCTTGTTTTCCTGCTTACAGATGTTCTCTGAGAACTTTAATTACCAATAGGATTTTGCTTCTTTGTATATTCACCAACTCTATACTGTACTTCACTAAATTCTACAAGCCTACCAAATTCAGAGGCGCAACTTACCAGCTTTCACATCCAGGGTGAACTTTGGGTGAGAGTAACATTAGAAATTTTCTAGGCTTCTCTGGCACAATAACTATTTTCTTGTCACACATTAGATACAGAGCAATAAATTTTCATTTCTATCTTCAAGATCCCTCAAAATTTTTGTGTATTTAGCATAAATAACACATATAAATCAATGATCTGACTGATCTATATTCAATTTGCAAATATCCTTATTTGAGTCAATAACTATGGTCTAATTTTCCAAAGAATAAAAAAAGAAAGAGATTAAGCTCAGAAGTTCCTACAAAAAGACTAGACAGTATCTTACCACTGTCTACATTCTGCCTTACCAAAATCTCTACTTTTCATACCTCAGGAGACTTTACACCATGCTCACCAAGTGTTGAAACTGATGATGGATCAGTTTCCTTTATATCTCTGTTTCCTTTTTCTTATTATAATAGTAACATTTCAAAAGCAGAGAAAACTCTATATTAGAATATAAAAATCACTGGTAATTCCACCAACCAGAACACTTTGCTTTATTCATTCTAATATTTTTATATGCAAATATATATTTTAACAAATTTGAAATGCAGTGAATAAGGTTTTATAGAATCATATTTTTACCTTAATATTACATCTTGAGCATTTGTGCTTAAAATTCTTTGAGAACATCATTTTAATAGTTTTTTGACATTTAATCATATGGCTATATCATAACGTACTTAACTAATTATTCACTATTCTGTGAAAGACTTTTGTGCACAGACATCTTTATCTTCATCTCTGATAACTTTTTAGGGATGATTTCCCATAAGCAGAATGACGACACTAAAAGATTCAAATTTTCTAAAGACACTTAATACAAACTGCAAAATAACCTCCAGAAATATTATATCAACTTGGTTTTCCACTGATACTCATTTCACAGTGCTGTTATTTTCAAGCCCCTTTTACGTTGGCTTTGGAACCCCTTGCAAGATGTTCTTAAGTCAACTCTGACCCACTTAGTTTCTTGATCAGAATCTGGCCTCCAAGATTTTATAGGGTGACTTCTGGTTTTCAATCAGGCAAAACTTCATTTTTAAGAGATTTTTAAAAATATAATAATCCAGAAGCTTTTTGGTTTTTAGCTATGATATACAGTTCTAAGATAATGTACACAGAATGATTTACAAACTTTGATAAAATATTAAATAAATATAAGTTAGTATACAATTTTTCTGAATGTCTACTACAGTATGCAAAAAGTCTCCAAGATTCTAGTAAAGTTTTAAAGTATTTTAACCCAGTTTATCAGCGTTTTTCTAAGAAAAAGGAAACTAAGATAATGTAAATAATGTACACATACATTAGTAATCTGAATAATGTATATGATACAAGGCACTATGCTTGTTATTTAATATCTGATTATTTCATTAAAACTGTCTACAAACACAACCAATAAAAGCCTTTTAAGAGACTATCAATGGGCAATGATTTAAAGTCTCAGAGTAATAAAAAATATATTATATTTGATTTTGTAAATTTATGTGCAACTAATTTAAAATTAAGATACTTTCCAAAAATTAGACCATATTTAATCTACAGAGTCACACAGGCATCTTTAAGTTTTCACTTATTTTTCCTTTTTTGAATATATCCTCTTAATGAGTGTGCAGTAAGTATCTATTAATGATAAGGTACCCATAAAGCAGCTTTGAAGGAGAAAAATATGTTGCTTAGGCCATATTTAAAAAGAATACTGTTTATAAAAATGTATTCATGCCAATCACTGCCCTCCCCCCTACGTGGGATCAGACACCCAGGGGAGTGAATCTCCCTGGCAACGTGGAATATGACTCCTGGGGAGGAATGTAGACCCGGCATTGTGGGACGGAGAACATCTTCTTGACCAAAAGGGGGATGTGAAAGGAAATGAAATAAGCTTCAGTGGCAGAGAGATTCCAAAACGAGCCGAGAGGTCACTCTGGTGGGCACTCTTACACACACTTTAGACAACCCTTTTTAGGTTCTAAAGAATTGGGGTAGCTGGTGGTGGATACCTGAAACTATCAAACTACAACCCAGAACCCATGAATCTCGAAGACAGTTGTATAAAAATGTAGCTTATGAGGGGTGACAATGGGATTGGGAAAGCCATAAGGACCACACTCCACTTTGTCTAGTTTATGGATGGATGAGTAGAAAAATAGGGGAAGGAAACAAACAGACAAAGGTACCCAGTGTTCTTTTTTACTTCAATTGCTCTTTTTCACTCTAATTATTATTCTTGTTATTTTTGTGTGTGTGCTAATGAAGGTGTCAGGGATTGATTTAGGTGATGAATGTACAACTATGTAATGGTACTGTAAACAATCGAAAGTACGATTTGTTTTGTATGACTGCGTGGTATGTGAATATATCTCAATAAAATGAAGATAAAAAAATAAAAATAATAAAATAATTCACACTTTTACCTAAATAAATTTATTGCAAAAGAAAAAAAAAATGTATTCATGCCTCATAATTGTGGTTCAATCTTTAAGGCTCACTGCCATGTTGTCTAAAAAGGAGAAAGTTATTACCATGTATAACTATTTTATTGATAGTCTTCCTTCGCTCGAGCTTTCACGTCTAAGATTATTCTTCCTGTAACAATTCAAATAAGCTTTGGATTCAAGCACTTCATCTTACTACCTACGGCATATGGATAAAATGTCAAATTTTTTGTTTTTTTTCTCTTTATTTATAGAAAAGAACACTTCATCCCTTCCCATTTCATTCAGAAGGAACTCTCTTCAGTGCAATAGAGAATATAAAATTTTATACAATGAATTTTTGGAGACCAATTGACAATACCTAGTAAAGCTGAAAATGTACACTGGTTGGAATCTGGTCATTTTGTTTTAGAATAAACACCCTACAGAAATCCATATGCGTCTATATAAGAGAATATTTATACTTATGTTTCCGACAGCACTACCTGTTTTAGCAAAACAGTATAAATAAATAACTGTCCATCTAGATGATGCAATATGGCTTATTTGTACAATGAAACACCATACACACAGATAAAAGGAATGAACTGGATGTAAGAAAACAAAAAACATAAACTATAAACTGCCATAAAGGTATTTTATTACTATCAAACAATTTTCCTGAAGATCTAGATTGTTTTGTTCCTAAAGTTTTAAGTTTTTGTTCTTAAAATCTTAAAATTTGCTTTTCAAAATATGTGGTCTCTTTCAGTTTTTATACATTTATTCAGACAAAATTCATTAAGGGATTGCTATGATTGAAAGCTCCCTTTGAGGGCAGAGACCATATATTTACATTCCCAGCACACGACACAGAGCTTGTCACCTAGTAGATGCTTAGCAACGCATCTACAAGTAAGGGCTTGTGGAAGTGAACTCAACACTAGGGATACCAAGATGAGAAGGACACATTTCTTACCGTAAGAAGCTCATACTTTATTTAAAGATAGAATACAGCTATTGAATAACAACCATTTTACTACCAAAGTTCACTTGGGCTTTCCTCAATTTTAAAAATTAAAAATACCATCCATAGAAGAGATAAAAAAATATAAGCATTGGGAAGTGTTTCTAAAGTAACTTACTTGCTGACTTCTTTATACTGGGCTATCTCCTCAATATAAAGAAGGTCATGCAACCGTGACTGATAGTTGGTCTTGGTCAATGATTTGTCTAAAACGGACTGGGTAAATAGCTGGTCAGCAGAGAGAGGAATTTGGTATCTGATAAGAAGGCTCTTCTCCAAATCTGTAGTTTCATTAGGCTCAAAATCTATAATAGTCTTAGAAGAAGAATCCCAACGCTTAGCTGTGGTTACTACCTGTTGTCTTGCATGCATCAGGTATTCAAGATCTAAACGGAAACAAAAAATACATTTATAAGAAAGTACAAATTAAAATTCTCGAATGATACATTACACATTTTGATATAAAAGTTTTACATACTAGAGCTAAAATTCTTAAAAACAACACAAAACCCATTCAACACAATATTTTTTTCCCACACAGAAATATTTCTGTCTTGTTTAACAAAATAATATAAACAGGAATTCATGTAAACACATTTTAAAAAATTAGGCTAGGTCGTACAAGTAATAGTTATTAACATTTTAAAAATACAGAATAACATTCAGAGGTGAACCCTTCAGTTAAGAGAAAACTGAACTGCAGAAAGAAGATATGCTAAACTCCTCATAAGGCAAATCTATCAGGTGTTAATCACTTTTCTCCTACTACTACCAATAATTAACTTGCTCTATTATAGAAAAGATGACTACAAAACTGCAGAAGATTCAATCTTTTTTGGGTGTGGTAAAAAGCACAGTGGAACTATGTGAAAGTCAACTTACTACAAACAAAATTCTTTATAAAATATTCATGTTAAACATTGTAGTTCCACATTAAAATGTAATACGATGTGCCATTCAATGCACTTTCAGAAAAATCCAGGTTAGCCTCAAATTATACTGTAAGTAGGGTGCAATGTCAAAATGAATGACTGTTCTAGTTCTGACATCTGTGAAAAAAAAAATGTAGAATCTTTCTAGCCCCATGTGAAATCCCATGAAACACAAACTCTGAGCACCAGACATGCTCACTCTGTCTACACTTCATATTACTTTTCTATTGGGTGGAACAGATATATATCTATAAAAGCAGAGGTTAAGCAAAAGAAAGAAAAGTTGCTTGACTAATTCATTAGGTCAAGATCTAGGTGTAATATAAATTAGAAAGATGATTTGACAATTCAAGTTAAAATTTTAGGAAGAAACAATAAAAAGTTTAGATTAAGATCCATTCATCTCCAAACTACAAAGACAAATTATCCTATACTATCTTTGAAATAAGACTCTAATGCATAATTGCCATGTCTTGTTTAATGACAATTTTTGCTACATTTGTTATATGCACATTAATAAATGTTATTCATCCGCCAAAAAAACATTTCTCAATAGTAGCAATGAAAACAAAAACCAAAAATGTAAAGGCTTCTAATTTCTAGAAGCCTTTGGTCCTTGAAAAGGCACCTTTGTATGCCAGTTTTATTGTTTGGCAAATGACAACAAAAATACAACAAAAATCATCAAGATATAAAGATGATTTGCTCATTAGAAATTCGTATTTTTTAAATACTCTGGATGAGATGATGATGATGATGGTCTGTTTTTGCAATAGCCTTACAAGCAAAAGTCTCCTAAAGTAAACTACATTTTCTTCCTAAATCACTTTAAAATTGGGTCTGGCCTGCTCATTCTTTAGAACACAGTTAAAAAAATATTTCAATTAGACAAATGCCAATACTTCTAAAACAGATTATACCATCACTAAAGATTAGATGCTAATTATTATCAAAATAGCAAGGATGTACATAATTTTCTTCCTTAATTTAAAAGTCAAAAGAAAAACCACACTGATACAGTGACAAGCCAAATAATTAGCCCTTAAAAAATAAATTTTAAAAACTCTACATAATATTGGAGAATCTATTTAATATATACACAGTTCCTTGTTCCTACCCTGATTTTATGGAACTTGTAAAAGTGTCTCCAGTGATCCCAAAGGGCAACACAGTTTCAAAACTGTGGCCAGTGGCTACTAACGACATAATCTGCAGAAACCACTTCTCCTTCCCTCCTTCATCTGAACTAGAGTCAAACTTCTGCCTCCATTACTGACACTTGTAAGAAGAAATTTATTAAAGCTATTTAATTACCCACTTAACTTACAGTACATAAAGGTAATTAGGTCTTGAGCATTCCTCCCTAAATAGAGAAGGAAGGTAAAGGCAGAACCCATGTGGGGATACTGGACGTGACTGCTGCTGGGGCTCACTGCATCCCCGCCTATGGCACATGCATACCTGCTAAATCTAAACTAGACACATGCATCACTCAGGACAGCCTGAGCGGGCTCATCCTTGGTATGCACTTTTCTTCAACCTAAATTAGGCTAAATGAAAAATACTCTGAAAAGATGAAAAGTGAATAGGTTAGGATCAATATTCACAAAACCATTTGGGGAGAGTTTACCACTGAACGTATATACTAACTTCTATAATACTAAATGTCAATGCAAACTTGACAGAAATAATAAACCTACGGAACTTGCTACCCTGAGACATGGTAGGCAGAAACTATATATAGATTTTAGGGAAATTCATAAGACAGAAGGAGTCAAAGGTAATTTGAATATATTTAATCTTTTGACAATAACCTAAAAGAAGGATTGCTGCTGTCAAAAATAGAATTCAGTGTTGGAATGACTGGTCTGGCACCTTTCCCAACATCCTCTGCCCTTCTGATTACTGAAAATAGCAGTGCTCTCTTTCAGCCATATAGTTACTATTTTAAAAAAGGATCCAAAGGGTCGGTTTATTTTGTCTTGAGGTTTGTCTTTAGGAACTTAACAGCAAGACATTCAATGATACAAATTTAAAAAAAAATATGTAGTGCAAGCTTGGAAAATATCTTTAACAGGATCTGGATAATGAATAAAAGAAAGTAAGGCCAAAAAAAAAAAAAAAAATCTAGTGTTCTAAGCGCCCCGCACAGGGGCTGACAGGCAAGAAGCATGCAATAAATGTGTGCTAAATATGGAATGCATTTAAAACAGCTATATTTATCTAAGACATAAAGGGAATGAGATGAAATGCCTTCCAGTTCCATGTTCTTCCTCAGAAAATATTTTAGTCTGTAGCTTTACAAGTCCTGACTGCCCACATTAATAAGAAAATAAAATCCAAGGGTAATCCCAAACTACCATTTCAGCTAGCAATTTCAACATCCTTCCTTTCACCAGGCCTGCAACACAAAAACAAGATGAATATCTTTTAGCTTACCCATGTTGTCTGTCCCTATCTTCCAACCCTTAAAGAGGCAAATAAAAAGCTAAAACAGCAGAATTATAGCATGAGAACCTCATACTTTTTACATACTTCTATTTAGTGTTATATTTATATTTTATTGACAAACAGTATTTTTAAAATCTATTTTTCTATTACTTTTCTGATCACATAAATATAAATATAATAAACATATATATCTAAACTGTTCTTAATTTACTGACAACATTGGGAGTTTGGGGGTAATTTTTTTAGACCATACTAAATTTTAATGTTAACGTGAACACACTCTGCTAGACCTAAAGTAGAGTAATACATAATGTCAAGTTTTCAGATTTAAATATAAGAATTAATTTTCAACATGCAGCTTCTAGATTATTTAAAGCAGAATTCCAAACTAATTATCCAATCCTGCCAAGCAAAATTTTCCCATTAATCAGAGTTCTGGTATAAAATGTATAATGCAGTTTGCTTCCTAAGCAAGGGAAAAAACTCACTAGCTTCTTTCCTGTGAAGATGTCTTTTGCCACACATTTTTGAGAGGCACATCTTTAATCCAAAAATTTTTTTTTACATATAGTGTCTTTTTCTGAACGTGAATCTCACCCGCCAAGGAAAAAACACTGAAAAAAAGGCAAAGTTAAAAGTTATACATTATTTCCTGAACAGTTTGCAGGACTGCCATAGAACAATCAGAAAGAAAGAAAAAATTAATTTATGGCTTACAAACAGAAAAGGTTTGGATGCTTTAACTATCATGACTATAATGTAAGAAAAACAACTGTGGGGTTTTTTCCCCAATTCAAAATTTAATTAATTAAAGTAAGTAGGATTTTTAAAGTTCAATACTTAACAACTGAATAAGAGAACTACATGTCTGCTATGTAATTTGGTTTTAAGTTTCAAAGTGAGAAATGCACTAATATACCTAAAAAAGTTTTCCACGATCAAATAAGTTTGGCAAATGCTGAGAGCCTTTAATTATTAAGATGTACTATGAATCTCTAAGAGGAAAACAATACATACAACATTTCAAAATCTATTTTACATGGAACTTTTTCCCACGTAATAACTATTAATTTTGGTGGAACACAGTTTAGGAAACACTGAGCTAACAGATATTCCAGAATGGTCCAAATTTATAATTCCATGGAACAGAAATATATTATGTTCCCAGAATTAACTTAAGGACAAAAAAACTGCTTAAGCCCTGTTCCTCTTACATGCCTAAGTTGTCCCACTCTACAATTTGTCCACTATTCTGTCCACATAGAATGAACTCTTCTCTCTTTTTTCATCTCTCCATCACTATCCCATTGGCCTATTATGTTGAAATTTTTGTCATCTGTTAAGCCCAACTGAAATGTTATCTTTACTGTCTAATGACACCTATAACTAGACTTAATAATTCTCTCCTTTGAAATCCCAGATAATTTTCTTTGTACTTTTCATAAGACTTACCTTACTCTCTCTTCTAAGTCATACACCCTTAGATTGAAGACAAGAACTATGCCTTTCTCACCCTTGAGTCCTCTATGGACTAACACAGGACTGTACCCAGGAGGCACTGAATAAATGTTAACTGAATTGTGTCCAGTACACATGTACAGATTGTGGAATTTTCTAATTAGTCCCTCACTTCCCTTCTTCTTCTTAGAAGACTAATGACTGAAAACTACCAAGGAATCAAAAGCACATATTCATGGTTTGTTCTGACATCTCCCTACTTCCCTATCTTTTTCCTTCTTTCTCCAAAAGATCAGGAACACACCACCATTCTCCCTTTCCCAAAGTCAATTAAATCCACTGATCTTTTAGAATTCTCCTTCATTCTTTTGTAAATATTAACTTCAATCCTCATTCACATGTAAATATTCATGTTAACCCTCTTTCAGATCTCTGCCCAGTTATTGTGGGTGAACAAAACAAAACAAAAACAAAAATCTTCCTCTCTCTTTCTACTTTCTTCATTCTGTTTGTCAGCTAGAAATTATCCTAATCATAGCTAATGATAAAAAATAATAGCTACAATTTACTAAATGCTACTATGAGCCAGATACTATAGGAGGCTTATTTCTAGTTCTCACAATAACCCTCTAAGACAAATATTACTATCCACATTTTACAGATGTTTCCACACAAAGCTCAGAAACTTAAGTACTTTGCCCAGGCTCACACAGGTAATAAATAGAAAATCAGGATTCAAAGCCCAATTCTCTGTGACTCCACAGTTTGTCCACCACTCTTTTTCTCTAGCTAGAAAAGTAGCACATATCTGAGGCAAAAGTAGTCAAAGCACCTCAATCTTCTCATGCCCATGGAAGTGCCTTGAAGTCTTCATCACCACATTATCATCTATATTTTAACAGCATTCTTTTACTTTTTATTGCAGATATTTAACATTTTATATTATTAATTAAATAGGCTGTTATTAACTAGTATGGATTTTTAACACTTACAAGCTTACTTCCACGGGAAAATAAGTCATGGAGTTACAAACCAAAAATCTAAAAGCAAATTTTTAAACACAACCCACATATAAGCTAACATTCTTTTACAGTTATACTTGAAAGTAGGTCTCTATGATTTAAATCTCCCTGTAACTTAAAAAGGGTACTAGGGGTAGGCCATCCACACCATATGTGGGCCAAATCCAGCTCAGTGCCTATTTCTGTAAAGTATTATCAGAATACAGCCACACCTATTCATTTACAGAGGGCCAGAGGCTGCCTTCCTGCTACAATACAGATCAGAGTAGTTGCAACAAAGACGGTTTGGTCCACAAAGTTTAAAATACTTACTGCCGGGCCCTTCCTTCACAGAAGAAAATTTCTAGCTCCTATAGTAGTAGATATAAACCAAATACTCTCTTTTTATCTTGTCAACTATCCTATCTATTCAGCTATGTAAATTACTTTATACTCATTCCAAAGAATACTGAGATGACGAAATACATATAATAGGATAAAAACAGGTAAAAGGAATCAAAGTAAGTGGAAAATTCAGGTTAAATGAAGTCTAGAGAATATTAGCATATATGCAAGGAGGTATTGCCTAGCTGTGAAACCTGGACACAAATACTGCTTTAGCCTTACTAGCAGCTGAAGTGAAAAAAAAAAGACAGAATCAGTTCCACCTTTTTACTATGTCCAGAAAATAAAATCCTAGAATTTACTCATGAAAAAATCTTCTAGGTTTTTATAAATGGGACACCGTGGTACAAAGTAAAAAATATTCTCCACAACATGGTTAGTTGTAGTCAATACAATAGAGCAAGTTTCCTACAGCTCTGCTGTATGAAGTTTCATTAAATAAATGTTTGTTAAATAAAATAAAACACCTGTAAATGAAACTAAGAGCCAGAGAAATGCAGGCTAACATGCCCTTTCCTTGTCCTGTTGAATCTTGGCATAAAATTTAGGTATAGTCAGTAAAATGACAATACATGAAGTAATTCATCATCTTTTGTAGATGCTTACATGTTGAAACCAGGTACCTCTTTCCAAGAGAATGGAGCAGGTCCTAATAAGGAATCCTGGTCTGGTGAATGCACAAAACTGACCTATGAAGGCCTGTATATAGGACTTTTCCTTCAGAGATAATATATCTACATCAGCAAGGTTAATATGGACAGTCAGAGGGACATGGAAATAGACATAGTGGTTGTATTCACAATTACCATCAAAATGATTTTCTACCAAAACTAACACTGAAAGGTTTTACTGTGCTAAAATCACCTTATTTTAAAAATGAAGTTAGTAGACCAAAGCAGACCTAAATGTATTCACACAAGTTTGGGGACTCTCAAAGCAAGCTTTGCTGATGATTGTGAAAAGAGAACAGAGTACAGTGTGAACCCATTCTAAGCCTATTACACAGTAAATGAATCAATTAATTTGGGATTTTTTTCCCTTATTCCCTTCTTATCCATGGAATGTCTAGGGGCCAATACATATCTTTTAATGTTGTTATTAAAGTGCCTTTTAATACATCATATCAGGGGGAAAAATTCTAAATATTACCTTCTGTAGAAGCTTCATCAATCATTACTCTTTGCATAAGTACTGGCTCCAATCCAAAGTTGAAAACTATGGTTTGGTGAAAAGTTCCAAATATTTCTGTGTTAAATGCTATCCCAACTTTATACACGTAATGATCTAATCCATTTTGGAACATCTTTCCTCCTATCCATTCTTGACAGTTTTCTGGGACTTCTTGTGATACCTGGGTAGTACTATCTCCAGCAGATATTGCAATGATACTAAAATGAGGACGATGAGCATCATAAAGCAATGCTACACGATACAGCATTCTTACAGGCTACAAGGAAGTTAAAATAATTCACTGAGTACAAAGGGGGTGAAAATACAATTGTAATTGGGCTCTTCAATGAAAATATTTTCCATAAGGAAATTTTACTTTCTCATCCATGCTTCTAAGATATGTTAAAAATGTAAATTTTCCTCATATATCATTTAAAGAAAAAAAGCAAATGGTTAAAAATATATCAGGAGGAGACACTAAGATGGCGGCTAGGTGAGACAGGGCAAAAAAACACCTCCATGAAAAACACTAGATAAAAACCAGAAAGTGACCCAGAATACCGGTTACAGTGATGCGCCAGCTGGACGAGGTCTGCTAGTATCACAGAGGCCGTATACTTGGTGAAACCGGGAGTCTGCATTCTGAAATGAGTGAGTAAGCTGGCTGGAAGACCCGCAGCCACACAGCGGTGAGCAGAAGCCAGGGCTTGGCGTTTGGAGACCGACTGGCTCTTTTTAAAAAAAAAAAAAAAAAGGGAAAAACCCAGGAGCGGCTGCAGTTGCGGGAGCTCTCTATAATTTCTGAAAGAGAGAAAAGGAAGCTTTTAAATACATAGTAGAAAATACCACTCACTCATGTATCTGTTCTGAGGCATTTGTATCCAATATTCACAGCATATGGTCTTTTAGTCCATAGCATTTTAATAAAATGTAGCATAACCAGCACTGGACCAAGAGTCCAGAGATAAGAGTTTGGTTTAATGTTGCTACTACTTAGCTGTGTGACCTTGGTCATGTCACTTAACTTTTCCAGGCCTAAATTTCCTCATCTGGAAAATAAGAGTTAGGCTAGATAGAGACAGTAGACATACTGCAACTCCAAGAGTGCAGCCTTTCCAGACAGAACACTATCTACACTACTTAGTAGCCTTGTGGTGCTAGATTAGTTTATATTTAAACTTAAATTTCCTCCTTTGCAAAAAGGAAGTAAGAACTATCTTGTGAGTTGATATGAGAATCAAAGAAGATGATAATGAGTTATGAAAAGCCTAAATACACTACACAGCTTATCATAAAATTTAATAGATGATAACATTACCACCATGACCTCCCAGCCCAAAGATTACATGAATTGAAGTCACAAATATTTTCTTAAAAGATCAACAAATCAAAACTTTACCAACCTGATAATGGAATTAACTGTTTAAGTGTTTCCCAAACAAATCAATTACAGTTATCTTAAACTGACAGTAGTTCAAGATTAGCAATATTATTAACATCACAGGAAATAACAGCGAAATAAAAGGATGCACATCATTTAAGCTCTAGTTCAATGTACATGCCTTCCCAAACCTCCCACTCTCTACTTTCACTACTGCCAGTACACCAGACCTAAAAACTAACGGATACCCAACTGTTGACTGTGGTCACTGCTGGGGAACAGGACTAGAGATGGAGGAAGAAGCACAGAGGGTTTGTTGTTTGCTTTTTGTTTGTTTTTGCTTTTTTACTTTACACACTTATGTATGGCTCAAATTGTTTACCATAAGCATGCATCAGTTCTGAATAAAAATAAACAGATTCTTAAAAACTACATTAATTACATATATTGCCTATTGACAGGAAGCTCGCCACACAGGAATATTTTCACCACAACAAGGAGAATTTCTACAGAAAAAAGTATTCAGATGTGCCAAGAACACCAAAAATATGGCACAGAAATTAAAAAAATCACAAATATTCACACTTCAGAATGGTTGTGTCAAAAAACATTCCATGCATTATATAAAGAAGTTGATGATGAATCAGGTTCTTTTCTGTTCAAAAGCTGGATGAATATATATACTCTGACTTTATCAGAAAATTTCCTGCTTATATTTGGAGAAACTGACCCAGTATAATTTACAGGAGTAACACATGAATGAATGTTTGAATGTTTACTATTATGTTGAAAAACTTTCAACTTACTTCAGACAATTTACAATTTAAAAAAAATTATTACATATATTAAAAAAATACTTCATGTTACATCTATAACATTCTTTTAAAATGAGGACTGTTAATGCTGTTAAATTCAATATTACTCAAAGGTATCACCCTAACCTGACTAGAGGTGACAGAACACTGTTTTATGCTACTTCTAGCTAATGTTACAGAAGTAATATGATTACACCCATCAATTTAAATGAATTGCAAACTGGTACAGCTACACTCTCCACACATATCATACTTCTCTTCTAGAAACTATTTCAAATCACTTAGAAATCAATACATTTGCATGTACATTTACTTAAAAGTTTTTATTAAAATAAACAATCATTAACAATTTTCTTATAACTTTTTAAGTAGTGCTACTGTCAAAAAACTTGGCTCAAAACTTTCTATATATTTGAAATGACAGGCAAAGGATATTATTTCTTGTGCTGGGCCTGCATTTGGATCTTAAATGTAGTCCAACAGACAATTATAAACTAATCTGCATTCAATATTAATGCCAAGCCTATATTTTAAGAGTACAAAAATGCATTTATAAGATCTGGTGTACTTACTTGTAGGTCTCTGTGAAATATTCTTAGCCATTCATGAAAACGCTGTTTATTTTTACATTAGACAAGACCCTTTGCAAATAGGGATGCTTTCTCCTGTTGTTTTGGCATCTCTCCCTCCCCTCTCCAGTGAACAGTCTATAAATGTTGACAGACATTTTTAAACACTGTAGACTGACTATTAATGGTATGAGAATATGAAACTACTTGCTACAGAATTACAAAAATCAAGTTTACCAACTGACAGAAATCTACTGACTCCCCAAAACTACAGCCTCACCTAAAAATAGTGTCCCTAGCTTGGTGGCCAAAGGACAGACTAAAAAAGTTGTGTCTTTATTCATTTTAAAGACACAGACTTCTACTTAGCCACAACCTTTCAAATTACAGCAGACTTTGTGTAACAAGTTGTTTGGTAGCCAACTACTAACCTCACTTTAAAGTGAATTCTGATGTTGCACCTGGTCTACATGTGTGAAAATTGTGGAAAATGTCTGGCATGCTTCAGACCAAACAACACTGGCCACACGAGATTACCTACTTCTAAATATTCCACTTGAGACTACAAATGAACACTTCCATAAACAAGAAACAGATCAGAAGTTCCTGACCACAAAATAATCCGTAATTTTAAGACAAAAGGTTCAAATTGGGAGGCCTAAGGCATGAACATGCCTCCACCTACAAACAAGAAAAAAAATGTTAATTAAAAAATCTATACTGGCCCTGCCAAAAATAAAAATAGAAATTATATTGAACACACACTGGCACTGGTGAGTTTCAAACACAAGCAAATGTGGTGTGTACACTTACAAAACTATCTTGGTTTATGTCTACCTTCCTTATCCAAGTTGTGTGTGTGTGTGTGTGTGTGTGGTTTTTTTTTTTTTAAGGCAAAATGTCAAATTGAAAGCCTAAATCAAAAATAAATAAATAGAGCACAGCTTATTCTTCCTAAACAGATCATGTGATAGATAAGAAAATTCTGACAGGATTTCAAAATCCAGAGCCTGCCCAGATGTGTTGCAGAAAAAAGAAACCTGCAATAATCAATCAATCCAAAATAACTTACACTTTTTTAAATAAACCATAGTAAAATATTCTGTAAATTAGAAGACTGTTTGTGAAAAATGTAAAATTAGACAATTTTTCTCAGTCTCCCAGCACAGAATACTAACTATTCACTAATACTGCATCAATAATGTCCTTCAAATCTAAAACACTACGTTAGTTTAAATAAAAGCAACACGCTGAATTCCTCAAAGTATTTACACACACGTGTGAGTAGAAAATAATGACCAGTCATATCCCTAATAAGCTAAACAGTCCTCAACAGTATCATTTTTATTTAAAAATTATTATGAAGGAGACAAGTACTATCCCATTTGTCAGAAAATAAAAGCAAGAGTGACTGACTTGCCTGAAATAATTCCCACAAACTATGGATATACAAAATCCATACTCACAATCATTAACACTCAATGTAAAGTTATGGACACCAAAACACAGATAAAAAACATTCAATTAAGGTCACACTAGGAAATTTTATAAAGGCAAATTATAATTACCCTGTCGAAGATACTTATCAAGGATGGCTACAAACAACGGTTGCTCTCATAAGCTCCACTATGTTTGAGTATGTTGGAGACACTGAAAAGTTTGGCACCCATTAGAATGCACATTTTTCCCTTCCAAATTTAACTCTGCCCAAACACTCATTTGACTGAATGATATGTATGGAAAATAAAGATGGCCCCATCAAATTATCTATAGTTTCAGTCTTACTCACATAAGTTGATTAAAATAAAGAAAGAAAAAAAAGTAAATCATTTTTAATTGCAGTCTCACCTTACACATCTCACCAGTACTGTAGTTCATTAGTGATCAGTTGCTTCATCCAATTCCTGAGGCAAATAAAAAAGTAAAACGTGTCTATACAACACCAGAAACAGACATTATCAGTAGCAAACATTTTATCAGCCTGAAATGAAATGGCATCTAAATTTCAAATGAAAAAATTACCAGAATGGTACAGTGCGCAGCTTTGCAAATGAATCTGTTTCTTTTACTTTAAAAACATTTCCTTTCAGTGAGATAAAATAGATCATAAAATGTTCTTAAGATCAAAAACATGAAGATAAAAAATCATCTTCTTTAGCACTGACTGACCTTACTTTCAAAAAAAGAGAGGGACAGAGAAGAAGAAAAAGAAAACTATTAATAGGAATTTAAGTGAGCAAAATTAAGAACAAACTGGCCAGGACACACACCACCACCAACCCCCTTCAGGAATCCACTGTCTCTGGGGTTGTACTTATTAAAGACTTGCCTGAAAAGTGTAATTTGTGAGGAGGAGTAAGGAACGAAAATTTTAAGTTACGAACAAAACCCGAGGATTCCAATCCGAAGAACATGAAGACCCTGGCTTTAGAATCCTTTAGGATCCTCAGCAAAGGTTCAAATAATTTGGGGAGAGGGTGAGGAAGAGGAATCAAAGTTCCCTGGATAGGTCTGCAGTCTCGAAGCCCTTGAAAAGGGGACTCGTGAAGGAATCTCCTGGAAGGGCTAGTCTGTTTTTATTTTTGTTGCTGTGCCGTGGGCCATCGAGAATTTCCGAGGAGGGGGCGGGGAAAGGAGGGAAAGAAAGTGAATCTCAAGCAAACAGCCCTCAGCAGAGGAGGAAGGGGGCGCGCCCCTGACCCACTTTTCGCGACGCCCACCCTCCGGCCCCCGCCCCACCCCACCCCGGAGGAAGTCCGAGCCCAGAGGCGGGGAACCCAGCGGGGCGTGGGAGGCCCGCACGCTCCCCACCCCCAGCCCGGACCCGGACGAGGGGAGCGTGCTGGGAGGCTCGAGTCCCCCCTCCGGAGTGGCCCGAGCCGGGAAAACCTCCCGCGGGCTCCCCGCCCGGGTCTGCAAAACTCCCTCCTCGCCCCGCGCCGAGGGCGCCGCGGCCCCCAGCCGAGGGGAAGGGGACCGAGGAGGGGAAGAAGCTGTAAACAGCCCCAGCGTCCGGGCCTCGCCTCGAAGAGCCCCGCTTCCCAGGCCCCGCTGCGGGCCGCCCCGGCCCCCGGCCCGCCCCGGAGCCGCCCTTCCCTGGGTCAGGGAGAACCGGAGGGGGCTCAGGTCCCCCGTGGGAGGGCTCTAGCAGCTTGCGGAGCGGTCCCAGCAGCAGAGGAGAGGGAAGTCAGGACTTTCTACGCCATCTTGGATCCACTTGTCAACGTCCCCACAAAGCATTATGGGTAAGAAAGAGCCTTTGAAGTGCGTTTAATCAGCCCGAGGTTTCCCTGCAGCTGGCAGCGCAGAGCTACTCACTGATTTATTTATGCGCATTTATGTGGATGTGATTACTTTATATACTCGGTGCACGGCGGCGGGCTCCTGCCGCCAGGCTTCTCCGCTCCTGGGCACCGGAGGTCAGCGAGCCCCGAGGACTCCAGGGCCGGGCGGTCGGTGTTGGGAGCTCCGGCCCCTGCAGACCTGCCGGTTCTTTTACTCCCGCAACCCTGAGGCAGAAAGGTGCCTCCGTCCTGGCAAGCCGCTCCAGGGCCTTCGGCTTCGGGAACTGGGCGGGCACCCTGTCCCCTGGTCAACCAGCGTCAGAGCACGTTTAAAAATGCAAGGGAGAAAAAATGTGTGTATATATATATATATATATGTTAAATGCAACGCCCCCCACCTCCACTTATTCCCCCTCCTGCAGTGTCCTCCCCTCCGCCAGTAACGTGATCAGCGACCCTCTAGGGGTACCCCTCCCCTAGGAATGTGACTTGGGGCTCAGCCGGTTCCACCCTTATACAGTCCGGAGTTTGGACTGTGACTCCCCGAGGCAGGTAATTCAGGGGCTCAGGCACGGCGCAGAGGCGCACCAGGGCTCGGTGCAGGTCCTGGGCCGGGAGACCGTGCTCCCGCAGGGGTCCACCTGCCCTGCCCAGGTGGGGCTGCGAACTCAGGTGGCGGGGCGGGAGAGGACTGCAGGCGCCGCCTCCCACCCCAGGGGTGTGGAGGCGCCGAGTCCCCCAGCTGCGACTGTGTGAGGTGAAGGTAGAGGGCGCCGAGACGCCGGCCGGGCACTCCAAGACCCCGCAGTCCACCCTCCGCCACCAAGCCATCTGCTCCGCCGGCGGACCCTTTGCAGGGGAGCCGAGCTCTCTCCTGGCTACTCCCTGCCCGCTGTTGGATGCGTCCTGCGGGAGGAGCCCTCACCCCTGGCCGGGCGCAGTCTCCCCTCTGCCCCGCGGAGCCCGGACATCAGTCCCCTCTCGCCCCTGGGCTCTGCTTTGCAGACTTTGGCGGTAGGTTCTGGTTGCTTTCTTTTTAAACCAAGTTTTTACAAGGAGGTGTCAGAGAAGGAAAAGAAAAAAAACAATGCAAAACAACCCTCCAGGCATCAATGCTTGCGAAACTATTCGCTATGAAATGCTGTTGAATGGCTCTGAAATTAGAAGACTGCACAGGCAGAGGCTTTAAAACTGCCTTTCGATGCCTGGTGAGGGCCTGGGGCCTGGGTCTACCCAAGGGTTTTGCGCTCCTGGGGACACACTAAGAGAAGCCTCTCTAGAGGAACCTGGGAAGTTGCAGCCACGAGTCCTGCCCCCGGGCTGCTGAAAGCTCCACCAGGCTATTGTCCCGCCAGGGGAGAAAAGTGAGGTGTGGACTCATTAGGGATTGGCCTGGGGTCACCCGAGCGGGAGGGAGCGAGGCAGTGAGTCATTCCCCGGCGGTCGGGAACGCGAGAACCGGCGAGCCAGCCGGGGAGGGACCTCCCCTGAGTCACCCGCTCCAGTGAGCTCCGAATGAGTTGGGAAACCCGAGCTTGGAGCCAGGTTCTCCGATGTCCCTGCTGCGGCAGCCTCACGGGGCCGTGGGGCAGTGCCCCTCCGCAGACCCTCTGCCGCCTGCTGGAAAATGGAAAGCCTCTCACGTCTAAAGAAGGTTGCAAAGCCTCTTCTCCCGTTTAGTCTCCTTTTCGAGTTCTAGGTCAGCACTTAGCCACCTAGTATGCACTGATTTAATGGTTGCTTCCTGTTCACATGGAGATTTTAGGTGTGTGTTCTGAGTTTCCTATAATTTAACTTTAAATAAGCTGAGGACAACGACTGTGCCTTCCAGGCATGTTTATTTGGTAGCCTTTTTTTTCTTTTCTTTTCTTTACTTTCTTTTTTTTTTTTTTTTTTTTTTTTTTTTTGCCTTCTACAGACCTTGACCCAGAGAAGTGCTCAATTTATGTGATTGCCTGACCTCGTCACCGACTGCAGGGTGCATCCTGGTCCATCCTTGTCCAAGACACCAGCTGTCTCCTGAGCCAGGATAGCTTCCTAACTCTTCTCTCAGCCTCTACTCTGCCCCCCTACAGTCCATTCTCCAGCTGCCAACTCCCCGACTTTTCTGAAATGTAAATCAAATCACCTGACTCGGCTTAAACCCCACCAAAAGTTTTCCCATCACACTTAGAAATAATACCCAAATTTCCAACCATGGCCAAAGGTCCTATGGGAAGTGACCACTGCCTGGCTGTTTAACCTCATCTCTGCCACTCTCCATGGAAAGTGTCCTCCTTCACAGTGGGGACATCCCACAGGCCACCCCTGCCTTCTTTCTGCCTCCAAGCTTCTTTCCAGCCAGAACCTTCTTCCCCGAGCTCTTCTGAAAATCCTCACTTTTCATCTGTCAGCTCAAAGGACACCCATGAAGAGGCTTTTCATGAGCCCCTTAATCAGAGTAGCCTCACCGGCTACATCACTCTCAATTCCCTTACCCTGTTTTAGAAACTTAACTTGTGTATCTGTTTAATTTCTTATTATCTGCCCCGCCTCTTTTAGATGCAAGCTCCTTAAGGGCATAGGCCTTGTCTGGCTCATAATCCTCTGTGCCTAGACCAAGGCCTGGCATATCTGTAGATGCTCAGTCAATATCTGTCAATGAATGACCACACTTTTATCAGGGGGTAAGGGGAGTGGAAGGGAAGGCTGGAAAGCTGAAGTATGCATTGTGCTACCCAGGGCCCTGCCCCTCATCTCCTTGCCAAGCGGCCGGGACTACGCTCTGACCATGTCTAGGGGCAGGCAGAGAGGAACAGAGTTGGGAAACAACAGGCCCCTTGCCCACCCCTTAAATGACACTTCATTCTGATTCTGATTCTGAGGTGACAAACACATACCTTCAAATAATTCCCCAATCACTCCCACTTTCCTCCCTCATTTTCTTCTCCCCCTCACTGGCCATACTTTCTCAGTATTGACCTGATTGAAGAGCCCTAGAGCCCAGTCCTGGGGTTTCTCTTCTTCAACTACACCCCTTCCCCTCATCATCTCTTTCATCTCGAGCATTTAAATACCACTTTTGTCCCGAGGAGGTTCTCCCAGACCTCTAGCTCCAGTCCAGGGCTCTCTTCTGAGCTCCACACTCCCACAGCAGCTTCTTGGCATCTCCTCTTGAATTGCCCCTGAACTTCTCAAACTCAGCATATCCAGAAAAGAATTCCTGATCTCCCCCCTCCACAACTGTGCTCCACCACAGTCTTCCCTGGCTCAGAGATTGGCCCCTCCATCCTTAAAATTGCTCAGCCCTCAATCACTGGAGTCCCCTTTGACTCCAGTCTTTCTCTCAAATGCCACCTCCAATCCATCTGCAGATCCTACTCTGCTTTCAGAGTGTATCCAGAATCTGATTGTGTCTTACCACCTCCATCATTGCCACCTGGTCCAAAGTACTATTTTCTCCCTCCCTTTGCCCCCATCCAATCTATTCTCAACCCTGCTGCCACAATGTTCCTTATAAAATGCAAATCAGATCACATCACTCCTCAATGCCCAACCCTCTGGTTTCTACCCATCTCGTTCAGAGGAGAAACTAGAGTCTTACACAATCTGCCTCCCCAATGTCTCTCTTCCCTTTGCTCCGATTCAGCCATACTGGTCTCCTTTTCAAGGAGGCCTCGTAACTATTTCCTCTTTCAGTAACACTCTCTCCCCAAATATCTACATGGCTCACTCTTTCGTGTCCCTCAAGCCTTTGCTCACTCCAGTGAGACCTTCTCTTGCTGTTCTATTTAAAATTACAATATTCCTTCACACACACACACACACACACACACACACACACACACACACACTCCCTAATTCTTTCCCTGCTTTAATTTTCTAGCATTTAACACCTTCTAACATAAGTAATTTATTTATGTATTCATTTTATTGTCTCTCCCCATATGACAGTGTTGCCTTGCTAATTACCATGGACACATATTTGTTGCAAGAACTACATTTTTTAGCTGTCGCCTTGCAGCTACGTGGAGCCATGTGACTAATTTTTTTCCAACGGACTTGGAGGAAAATGTGACCCTGAAGCACATGAAAATCTGCCTGACTAAAAACACCTACACTGAATGTAAGGTGAGCAGACAAAAGACGTTTATTATGTTAATCCACTGAGAACTTGTGGTTTATTTGTTATAGCGTCTAGTGCCTTAATTACTACAACCCAGTAGAATGTAAGTTCAACGAAGGCAAGGCTTTATGTATGATTTGTTCACTCATGTATTTATCCTCAGTGCCAAGAACAGACCTTACCACATAGTAGGCACTTAATATTTATTGAGTGAATAAATGGTTGAATTCCCTTTTCCATGACAAACATTGAAAATAAGTGAATGGCTAACAAGAAAAGGACAACAGAAAAGGATTAATTTTTTTTTATTTTTTTACTGTTCAGTTTTTGTTAAAGAAGCAGAAACTGTGGTATTCTAGAGAATGATTGAGTACAGGGCTTTGATAAAAATAAAGAGAGTTCCTTACCTTAAGTTTTATTTTTCTCTTCTTTCATCATTTTCTTCTTTCCTTCCTCCCACTTCACCTCTTCCATCACTTTTCTCCCTGGTTCTCCTTCACTCTCCCCTTCTCCTTTTCCTTCTCCCCTTTACTTCATTGACTTTCTTCTCTTCTTCTCCCCCACTTTATCTAATAGGGTTCACTGCCTACTAATTTGATTTCCAAGTCATTTAAAACATAGTAGGAATAAAACATGGGTTAAAAAAATAAAGAAGTGTTAAACCATTGGGATCTTATATCCCACTTCTACTTTTAGACCCACCTCATTTTTACCTGAGGTGCAGAAAAGAAGCAATGGTGGAACAGATCATTCAGCCCAATCTCCCACTGAGGACAGCTGAGACAGTGCACAGTATATAAAAACATCTGTGTGAAAGCATTAGACGGTAAACAAGTGAAAAGCTACTAGGAGAAGACAAAGCAGGGAGGCCATCCTGGCATTTGGAGTCCTTTTACCCAGGAGGCATTTGCTTTTGTCCACTCCTTACCTACAGAGTAAGGACTGACAGGCATTGTCTATAAAGAGCCAGATAGTAAATATTTTAGGCTTCCAGGGCTACAGACAGTCTCTGTTGCATATTCTTGTTTGTTTGCAGTTGTCCAGCTTTTTCCTTTACAACCCCTTAAAAATTCAAAAACCATCCTTAGCATGAGATCCCAACAAAAACAAGTGGTTAGCAGAAGTTGGCCCATGGGCTATAGTTTGCTAACCCTTGATCTAGAGGGATAGTTATTGGATTGCAGTGGTATGATAAGGGAGGCAGTAAGATGGTTGGCCCAGACAGCAAGGAGTATATTATCACGGATGTTTAGAATTGCTATTGCATAATAAAAAGTAGGCCAGCTTTTACTCATTTTTATTATTGTTTGTAAATTCTCTGCAGACATATGCCCTTTATTGCCTGCCCCAGGGTGACCACTTTCAACTCCCCACTGCCCTCCATAAGTTTCCATAAGCCACTAGAAATAAGAGTGAACCAGAAGTTTCAGGTCATCACAGAGATTTTTCAAATCCTCTCAATTTCTAAAATTGGATTTAAATGACTGCTTTCAGTGCCCCAGGAGCCTAACAGAAGCAAACAAATCATCTGTAGAAGAAGATAATATCATCAAAGGTCTCTAGTTATTTCTACACAAAAATTAAAATAGCAGGCACATGAGAAAGTAAGACAACATGCAGGAAACCAGTAGAAACAATAGACAGCAGAAACTGATACCACAAAGGCCTCAGATACTGGAATTATCAGAAACACACTTTAAAATAACTGGAAAGTTTCAAAGACATAAAAGACAAGACTGATAATTTCAGCAAAGACGAAAAATATAATAAAGAAGAAACAAATGGAAATGCAAGAACTAAAAAAATATGATTAAAAATTCAGAATTAAATTATAGGGTATATTTAACAGCAATTTAGACCAAACTAGAGAGAAAAATTAGTGAGTAGTAAGCTATGGAAAAAGAAAATAGCCAAAATAAAGTATACAGAGATAAAAGGATGAAAATACAACAGAGAGGGTAAGAAGCATAAAGGATACTGTGAGAAGGTTTAACATATATTGCAATTGGAGCCCCAGAGTAGAGGAGAAAATGGAGCAGAAGCTAAATTCAAAGAGATTATAACTGAGGACTTTTAAAAACTGGCAAAAGACATCAACAAATCCATATGAAGGCCAATTTAAAAAAACCTAATCTATGTCCATATAGCAAACGGTTGGGGGTGTGGGGAACGAGATAGAGATTTTAAAGCAACCAGAGTGCCTTCAAAGACATGACAGCTAGATTGACAGCCAACTTCTCTACTGAGACAATAGACATCAGAAGACAATTGAATATTTTTAATGTTCAAAAATTCAGCCAACCTGGGGTTCTCGATTCACCAAAAGTATGCTTCAAGAATGAAGTTAAGACTGAAGACTCGGGCAAGATGGCGGCATAGAGAGGAGTGAAAGCTAAGTAGTCCCCCTGGAACAACTACAAAAAAACAGAAATAACTAGTAAATAATCCAGAATAACTGCGGGGGGACAAACGAGACCATCCACTCATCATACACCAACCTGAATTGGGAGGAATGCCTGAGAACACAGCATAAAATCTGTAAGTAAAACCTGCGGAACCAAGTCGTGAGACCCCCTCCCCCATAGCCCGAGCTGCAAAGCCTCATGGTGCCGGAGAGAAGCTCTCTCCCAGCAAGCGAATACAGCTCAGCTGAGCTCCAACTGGGGTTTTAAGTAGCGAGTGTGAACTGCTCACTACAGGTACACATCCCCAAAAAACAGACAGAGGCTTTGGGTGACAACTGACCTGGGAGAGCCGGAGGGTCGCCTTGGACTGGGTCTGAAGGGGACTATCTGTTTCTGTTTTGGCTCAATGGAGAAAGCCCCAGTCATTTTCAGTTTCCAGGGCTGTGACTCTGGGAAGGGTGGAGACACCACAAGCAGAGAGCGAGACCATTGAAATGCTAATGACCTCCACCTGACAGGTCTGTCTTCTCTAGGAGGAAAGGGGTGGGGCCCTTTCCATTCAGAACCAGACCCCCCAGAGCCTGGGGGAACACGGCCATACCTCCTCACACCAGTCAAGAATTATAGGCTAACAGGCGTCACCTGCTGGGCAGAAAAGGACAGTGACCCGAGGCATCAAAGGGTGGAGCAATTTTCTAAGACACACCCGCAGGGAAACCAGATACTGAATATTTCTTCCCTCTGGGACCTGAGCCTGTTCTGGTCTGGGAAAACCTGATTTGGATAACCAAGGAAACCATGCCTAGACAACAGAAAATTACAACCTACACGAAGAAAAACAAAGTTATGGCCCAGTCAAAGGAACAAACGTATACTTCAACTGGGATACAGGATTTAAACAACTAATGCTAAATCAATTCAAAAAATTTAGAGAAGATATTGCAAAAGAGATAGAGGCTGTAAAGGAAGCACTGGACATGTATACGGCAGAAATCAAAAGTTCAAAAAAACAACTAGTAGAATCTATGGAAATGAAAGGCACAACACAAGAGATGAAAGACACAATGGAAACATACAACAGCAGATCTCAAGAGGCAGAAGAAAACACTCAGGAACTGGAGAACAAAGCACCTGAAAGCCTACACGCAAAGGAGCAGATGGAGAAAAGAATGAAAAAATATGAGCAACGTCTCCGGGAACTCAAGGATGAAATGAAGTACAATAATGTACGTATCATTGGTGTCCCAGAAGGAGAAGAGAAGGGAAAGGGGGCAGAAGCAATAATAGAGGAAATAATTAATGAAAATTTCCCATCTCTTATGAAAGACATAAAATTACAGATCCAAGAAGCGCAGCGTACTCCAAACAGAAGAGATATGAAGAGGCCTACGCCAAGACACTTAATAATCAGATTATCAAATGTCAAAGACAGAGAGAATCCTGAAAGCAGCAAGAGAAAAGCAATCCATTACATACAAAGGAAGCTTAATAAGACTATGTGCGGATCTCTCAGCAGAAACCATGGAGGCAAGAAGGAAGTGGTGTGATATATTTAAGATACTGAAAGAGAAAAACTGCCAACCAAGAATCCTGTATCCAGCAAAGCTGTCCTTCAAATATGAGGGAGAGCCCAAAATATTTTCTGACAAACAGACAATGAGAGACTTTGTGAACGAGACACCTGCCCTACAGGAAATACTAAAGGGAGCACTACAGGGTGAAAGAAGACAGGAGTGCATGGTTCGGAACACAGTTTTGGGAGATGGTAGCACAACAATGTAAGTACACTGAACAAAGGTAACTATGAATACGGTTGAGAGAGGAAGATGGGGAGCATGTGAGACACCACAAGAAAGGAGGAAAGATAACAACTGGGACTGTGTAACTTGGTGAAATCTAGAGTATTCAACAATTGTGATAAAATGTACAAATATGTTCTTTTATGAGGAGAACAAGCAAATGTCAACCTTGCAAGGTGTTAAAAATGGGGAGGCATTGGGGGAGGGATGCAATCAGCATAAACTAGAGACTGTAACTAATAGAATCATTGTATTATGCTTCCTTTAATGTAACAAAGGTGATATACCAAGGTGAATGCAGATAAGAGGGGGGGATGGGGAGGCATGTTAGACACTTGACATTGGTGGTGTTGTCTGATTCTTTATTCTGCTTTGATTTAAGGTTATTTTTCCTTTTGCTGCTTCCTAGCTGTCATTTTTTTTTCCTCTTTCTTTTGCCTCTCTACCTTCTTTGACTCTCCCTCCTGCCTTGTGGAAGAAATGTAGATGCTCTTATATAGATAGTGGTGAAGGTGGTGAACACATAAATGTATGACCATGCAGAAAACCATCGATTATTTACTTGGGATGGAATGTATGGTGAGTGAACAAAACCATATTTAAAAAAAAATGGGTTGATGACAAAACCTCGAGGGCAATATACTGAGTGAAATAAGCCAGACACATTAGGACAATTATTGCAGGGTCTCACTGATAGGAACTAATTACAATATGTAAACTCATAGACATGAAATATAAGGTACCAAGATATAGGACGAGGCTTAAGAATGGGGAGTGGTTGCTTACTATGAGCAGAATGTTCAATTAGGATGAACTTAAATGTTTGGAAATGAACAGGGGTGTTGGTAGCAAGATGTGAGAATAACTAACAGTGCCGAATGGTGTGTGAATGAGGTGGAAAGGGGAAGCTCAGAGTCATATATGTCACCAGAAGGAAAGTTGGAGGTCAAAAGATGGAAATGTATAAAACTGAATCCTATGGTGGGCAATGTCCATGATCAACTGTACAAATACTAGAAATCACTTCATGAACCAGAACAAATGTATGACAATACAATTAGAAGTTAATAATAGAGGGGCATATAGGGAAGAACTATATACCTATTACAAACTATATACTACAGTTAGTAGTATTTCAACATTTTTTCGTAAACAGTAACAAATGTACTGTATCAATACTAGGAGTCAACAATTGAGGGGGGTTGGTTAGGGATAGGGGAGGATTAGAGTTTCCTTTTCTTTTTTTCTTTTTTCATCTTTCACTTTATTTCTTGTCTGGAGTAATGAAAAGTTTCTAAAAATTGAACAAAACTTAAGTGTGATGGATGCACAGCTGTATGAGGGTACCCAGGGGCAAGTGATTGTACACTTTGGATCTTTGGATAATTGTATGGTATCTGAACAATCTCAATAAAAATGAAAAAAAAAAGAATGAAGTTAAAAAATAACATTTTAAGACACATAAAACTAAGAAAATTTGTCACAGAAAATTCACAGTGAAGGAAATACAAAGGATGTTCTTCCAGGCACATGGAAAATGATCCTAAATAGAAAGAATGAAGAAAAACAAAAATGGTAAATATGTGGGTAAATATAAAGTTATATTGGTTAAAAAGAAACAATGATAATTACTTGTAGTATAAAAAATACATCAAGAATTAAACTCTATGACAGTAGGGTACATAAGCTGGAGAGATGATGATTAGTAGGGTAAAGTTTTCCAAGGTTATTACATTGTTCAGAAATAAGGTAAAAGTACCAATTAATATTAGATACGGATAAGGCTGAGGATGCATGTTGTAATATCCAGAGTATTCACTGAGAAAATTATAAAAGAATGAATAATGTTCAAGCTGGTAGAGGGGAGAAACTGAATAAAAGGAAGAAAATAATAAAAGTCCAAAAGAAGACCAGAAAAATGAGTAAAAAGATTATAAATTAGGGTAGGACTTAAATCCAATTATATAATTATATTGGTAATTACATTAAATGTGTTAATAAATTAACTAATTGCTTTAATTATAAGATAAAACTAACCATACTTTTGTTATCAAGAAATACACCTAAAACATAAGGATACATGAAAGTCAAAAGTAATTGTATAGAAAAAGACAAACATGCAAAAAAATGACCAAAAGAAAGCCTGATAGATAGATAGATAGATAGATAGATATAGATGCACACACACACATATTAATAGCAAAGTAGACTTTAGAGCAAAAAACATTACTAGCAATAAAAAGGGACAGTTTGTAATGAAAATACGTTCAATTCACCAAGAAGATAATAACAATTCTAAATTTGTATGTGCATGGTACATGTAGCATGAAAATGTGTAAAGTAAAAAAGTGACAGAATTACAAGGAGACAAATCTACAAGTATAGTGGGAGATATATATAACAGTAACTGTTAGAACAAACAGATGAAAAGCCAGTAAGAAATAGATTTAAACAACTGGATAAGCAAACTTTACCTAATGGACAAATATATAGGATACTGCACCCAACAACTGCAGATTACACATTTTTTTTTCAAGTGTACATGGAATGTTTATAAAAATGTTAGGCAGTACAGCAAGTCTCAACAAATTTCAAATGATCTAAATCATACAGAGTACATTCTCAGACAATGATGAAATTAAACTAAAAATTAAGAATAAAAGAGGTAAGTAGAAAATGTCTATGTGTTTAAAAACTTGGAAATTACTTCTGAGTAACTTACAGATTTAAAAAAATCACAGTCAGGATTAGAAAATAATTTGAACTGAAACTTGTTTTTTAAAAAAAAATACTACATGCCAAAATTGAGATGCCGCTAAAGCCATGTTGTGAAAGGTTATATTTTATTAAATGCATGTGTTAGAAAATAAGAAAGTATTCTCAAGAAGTTAGGAAAAGAACAGTGAATTAAGCACAAAGAAAGGAGTAAGAAATGGAAACAAACATTCAAAAGTTAAATCTTTGAAAACACTGGTAACACTGATTTTAAAAAGTACAAATAATCATGATCAAAAACAATGAAAAAGGGAACATTTCTGCAGATTTTTCAGTCATTAAAAACATAATGATAGATATTATGAACCACTCTGTGCTAGTAAATCTGAAAATTTAATGAAAGTGAGCAAATTCCTTGAAAACACAATTTACCAAATAGGCAAAGGAAGAGTTAGAAAACCTGAATAATCTTTTATCTATTTTTTTAATAAGTCTATATTTTAAAATCTTCCCATAAAGGAAACTCCAGGCCCAAACAGCTTCATAAATATTGGAGGAAGGAATACTGCCAATCTTAGACCAGCTCTTTCAGAGAATGCAAAAAGAGAATAATCCCTTACTCAGTCTATGAGGCCAGCCCAAAAGCTAACAAGGACATTACAAAGAAAGGAAAATAACAGGGAAATTATCGCTCATAAAATTAGATGCAAAACTCAAGATCCGTGAACTAAATTCAGCAATAGATAAAAGAATCACAATCAAGGTGGGCTTGTTCTAGAATTGCCAGTTTGTTAGTATAGCCCAACCCCCTATGTAGGACCTGACTCCCAGGGGTGTAAATCTCCCTGGCAATGCAGGATATGACTCCCAGGGATGAATCTGGACTGGACATCATGGGCTTGAGAACATCTTCTAGACCAAAACGGGGTGCAAAATGAAACAAAATAAAATTTCACTGGCTGAGAGATTTCAAATGGAGTCAAGAGGTCACTCTGGTGGGCATTCTTATGCACTATATAGATAATGCTTTTTAGGTTTTAATGTATTGGAATAGCTAGAAGTAAATACCTGAAACTATCAAACTCCAACCCAGTAGCCTTGACTCTTGTAGACGATTGTATAACAATGTAGCTTACAAGGGGTGACAGTGTGATAGTGAAAACCTTGTGGCTCACACTCCCTTTATCCATTGTATGGATGGATGAGTAGAAAAATGGGGATAAAAACCAGAAAGTGACCCAGAATACTGGTTACAGCAAAGCACCAGCTGGACGAGGTCTGTTAGTTTTACAGGGGCCATATACTTGGTGAAACCGGGAGTCTGCATTCTGAAACGAGTGAGTAAGCTGGCTGGAAGGCCTGCAGCCGTGCAGCGGTGTGGGGAAGCCAGAGTTTGGCATTTGGAGAATGACTGGCTCTTTTGAAAAAAAAAAAGGGAAAAACCCAGGAGCGGCTGCAGTTGTGATAGTGGGAACCACGCAGTAAAACACAGCAAGAGGGGGCTGGGCCGGCTTCTCGGTGTCTGGCCTGGAAGATAGCCCACTGCAGATACCCTTGGGGCTGGGGTAACAGAGGGGAGAGCCAGAAGCAGAAAGAAACCCTGCAGCTAGCAGCTGGCTCCCCAGAGGGCTGGATAAACTCCTGCCCGGAGCCGTGCCCACAGCCCAGAACCCCGCCAGTTGTCCCGGAGCTGGGAAGGAGGAACTGTGCAAGGAGGTGGGGGGTTGAGACACCCGTTCGGCCATCTGTGCATCAGGCTGAAAGCGCCCCTGCATGGCCCAGTGGCCTGGGGCTTCCCTTGAGGGATGGCGTGCACTGGTGATGTAGCACGGCATTCCCACAGCAGAGCTCCTGGAGGATTGTGGCTGGGCGGGGGGACCTGCTCGGAGAACCCAGGGACACTATGCCAAGTCTGGTGGTTTGTGGGACAGCGAGAGAGAGGGTCTGGGGCTGAACTGAAATGAAGTCTTAGACTCCTGCGGCGGCCTTGAATCTCTGGGAACCTGGGGGATTTGAATATTAAAGCTGTCCTTCCTCCCTGGCCACCGTACACACGCCCCACATTCAGGGCGGACGGCTCCAGCAACATACCCAAACTGAGTTCTCCAAATGAACCCCACAAGAATCATTTCCCCACACACCATGAGGACAAGGTGGAGAACTGACATGAGGGGTATAGGTGACTCACAGACGCCATCTGCTGGTTAGTTAGAGAAAGTGTATGTCACCAAACTGTGTTTCTGAAAAATTAGATAGGTATTTTTTTTTACAACTTGAAAGAACCCTATCAAGCAAAGCAAATGCCAAGAGGCCAAAAGCAACAGAAAATCTTAATGCATATGATAAAACCAGACGATATGGAGAATCCAACTCCAAACACACAAATCAAGATATTGGAAGACACACTGTACTTCGCACAATTAATCAAAGAACTACAATTGAGGAATGAAAACATGGCAAAGGATTTAAAGGACATCGAGAAGACCATGGCCCAGGATATAAGTGACATAAAGACCCTTGAAGAGCATAAAGAAGACATTGCAAGAGTAAATAAAAAAAATAGAAGATCTTATGGAAATAAAAGAAACTGTTGGCCAAATTAAAAAGACTCTGGATATTCACAATACACAACTAGAGGAAGCTGAACAATGTCTCAGTGTCCTAAAAGTCCACAGAACAGAAAATGAAAGAACAAAGGAAAGAATGGAGAAAAAAATAAAAAAAAATCGAAATGGATCTCAGGGATACGATAGATAAAACAAAACGTCCAAACTTAAAACTCCTTGGTGTCCCAGAAGAGGAAGAGAAGGGTAAAGGTCTAGAAAGAGTATTCAAAGAAATTGTTGGGGAAAACTTCCCCAACCTTCTACACAATATAAATACACAAAGCATAAATGCCCAGCTAACTCCAAATAGAATAAATCCAAATAAACCCACTCCAAGACATATTCTGATCAGACTCTCAAATACTGAAGAGAAGGAGCAAGTTCTGAAAGCAGCAAGAGAAAAGCAATTCACCACATGCAAAGGAAATAACATAAGACTAAGTTGTGACTACTCAGTGGCCACCATGGAGGTGGGAAGGCAGTGGCATGACATATTTAAAATTCTGAGAGAGAAAAATTTCCAAACAAGAATACTTTATCCAGCAAAACTCTCCTTCACATTTGAGGGAGAGCTTCAATTTTTCACAGACAAACAAATGCTGAGAGATTTTGCCAATAAAAGACCTGCCCTACTTCAGATACTAAAGGGAGCCCTACCAACAGAGAACAAAGAAAGGAGAAAGAGATATAGAGAATTTTAACAGACATATAGTACCTTACATCCCAAATCACCAGGACACTCATTTTTCTCTAGTGATCACAGATCTTTCTGCAGAAGGGACCATAAGCTGGGACATAAAACAAGCCTCAAGAAATTAAAAAAAATATTGAATATACTCAAAGCACATTCTCCAACCACAATGGAATACAAATAGAAGTCAATAATTTTTGAACTGTAACTCCACTATTTACTTCCTACATGATATAAAATACACAAACTCTAATGACAAATCAGTGGTTTTGAACTCAATGTAAAATATGTAATTTTAGACAACTATATAAAGGTGGGGGATTGGAGGAGTATAGGAACATAGTTTATGTGTCCTATTGAGGTGAAGGTGGTATCAAAGAAAAACAAGATTGTTATGGATTTAAGAGGTTAATTTTAAGCCCCACAGTAAACATGAAGTAATTATCAGAGAATATAACCATAGAGATGAAAAGTAGAGTATGGGTTAAGAGAAATAGGGGAAGGGGCAATGGGGAGTTAAGAAATGAGTGTAGGGTTGCTGTTTGAGGTGAAGGGAAATTTCTAGTAATGGGTGGTGGGAAAGAGCATTACAACATTCTAAATGTGATTAATCCCACTAATGGAAGGCTAGAGAAGGGGTGGAATGGGAAGATTTAGGCTGTATATATGTTTCCACAACTGAAAAAAAAAAAAAAAAAGACAGTCTAACTAGATGACAATTGAATGCCAAGGATGATCTTGGATGGGATTGGAGGATGGAGGACAGGTGGCTCGAAGGGACACAGTTGAGGCATAAGGAAAAGGAAATATAGAATGTAAGCTTTGTATCATTGTTGAATCTCTTGTACTTCTTAGCTACACTTAATGGGATTGCATAAAAGAATGTTCTTGTTCATGGGAAGTGTATATGTGAATTATAGTGTATGTTCAAGGATGTGTGCAGCTAGCTCTCATATGTTCAGAAGACAGAGCAACAGATGATGGATGATAGGGAGGGAGGGAAAGAAATAGTGATGTGACAGCATGATGAAGTTGGTGGATTGAGCTATCAGGGGAGGGGGGTCAGGGAATGATGGAATTCTGTGTATGGGGTTAGTATTGTTTTTGCAGCTGTTCCTATAACTTTGAATTTATTTCAAAATAAAAAAAAGTAATGGTTTAAATTTTTACTAGGAAGAAATATCAGTTTACAAGATGATATGATTGTGTGTGTAGAAAATTTCAAATAACTACAGATATCTAATTAGAATTAATGAGTTTAGTAAGGTTGTGAATATCCATTTAAAAACTATTTCTATATAATAGTGTATACTATATAAAACAACAGAATAAGAACTGTTTAAAAAGATGCCTGTCAACGGTGTTAAATTTTAAATACATGGGAATAGATCTAATGAAACTTATGCCAGACCACTATGCAAAATTATAAAGATTGTGAGAGAAATAAAGAAAACTCTAAATAAATGGAGAGTACACCATGTGTGGCAGACGGGAAAATATGCCACCTAGTTGTCCTTTCAAGAAAGAACTTTCTGCTCAGCCATACAGCACATGGTCAGCTGGCAGCCTCCAGCCTTCAGGGTCTTTCCCAACTGCAGAGAATTGCCTTGCCCAAGCTTACACTTGACCCAGAGAAGCATACAGCCAGTGACTGAGAAAGGGAGAACCTAAAGCCTAGACAGACACTCAGGTTGGCAAGGTTTTGTGGGTGGACATTGTAGTTTGACTTCTTCCTCTGCCTGACATTGCTTCCTCGCTTTCCTTTCACAGGTGTTGGTTCCTAATGAACATCTTGCAACTCAAACTCCTTCTGCTTCCAGAGAACCCAACCTGTGACAGTTAATGCCAGAGTGGTTGAGTGGTTTGAGAAAGCAGGTGATAAGGTTTGGAACTGGATCACCAGGCTGGCTATGAGAACCCCATCATCAGTGGTAGGTAGATCTCAGACAACTTTTGATGCAAGGTGGTGGTTCAATTGTTCAAACATTTACTATTGGTTAAGGAGGAGGTGTCCTGGGGGAAGGGAATGCACTAGTAGAGGCAATGTATCAGACATTCGAGACTTTGGGAGGAAATAATAGATACAAGGACAGCAAGATTGGATGGCTATTGATAAGCAACTTTGATGCTCTACAGGAAGATAATGAACAGCTGAGGGTAACTGAAAGTCAGGCAGACCTCTTTGGTTGCATACAATGAAGCACTTCTCCCCTACAGGTTAAACACCCAACAAAAGTAGGTCTCTTATGCCCTGGATGGGTTAAGGCCCTGGATGAGTCAAGATGAGACCCAACGTATAGAATAAGGACATCTGGACAATGGCTCTGAGGATTTTGACTCCCCAGGCTCCTGTGAATCTTCTGAGCTTGCAGAAATGGTCCATCATCCCTCAGTCCCTAGTAAGAGCTAGCACTCCCCTGTGATGGAAGACAAAGGAGGAGCCTCTCCAAGCATGTAGGTGTCTCTGCAGGCCTGGCCTAGGCCTATAATTAGGTTAAGTCACAGTATATCCCAGCCAGGGACATGCTAGGCCTGGGGAGGAAATGGACTATTTCCCCAAAGATATTGCAAGACCTAGCCAGTATGCATTGACAGGAGCCAAGGACTGGATTCTGAGGGTGCTTGATCAAGGGAGCCAGAGCATAAAATTGGGTAAGAAAGAGTCTTACTGGCTTGCGAGTGCTCTCCTGATATAGAGAATTTAAGATCGTGGCTAGGACTCCAGGGGCAAACGTGCTCTTAGAAGCACAGAGAAATTGATGGCCCGTGCTGAACAAAGTTGAAATGTCAGAATTGCTATGATAGAATGTGGAGTAAAGAATTACAAGTTTTAGGGTAGTGGGCACACTGAACAGCCAGAAGACCCACCAGATGATTGGCTCAGAAGACACACCATTTACCAAGACATAAGGAATGTGCTGCTGGCTCCCTGATAGCAATAGAGATGAAAGGATCCTGAAGCAATACAGGCCAGATGTTGGTGCTTAAGGGGGCCTGGTAATTAGAGCAGGGTCAGAGAGGCAGCTAAAGGAGCCTAACCCCCAGAGAATTATGGAGATCGTTATTGAACCACTTGTCTTCAGGAACAAAACAGGTGAGTAGGCGACAAGGGTACCATGCAGCTTATACCAGTGGAAGAAATCAATGAGGTTGACTGGGAAACAGAGGAGGGCCATCACAATAAAAGTTATGTTCTTTTGCCCTGTTTCTGGGCCTAATCCATTGACTAAAGAGGTGGCCAGGTCCTTGGGAAGAATCTCACAACTCCACGGCAAGTATACATGGTAGTGACTCTCCAGCCCTTCCCAAAAGGACTTATGACCATTTACTCGACTGTGCACTAGGGAAAGAAGAGTACCCAGACATTTAGAGAATTGTTGGTCACAGGGTCTGAGTTGACATTGAAACCCAGAGACCTGAAGCATCATCATAGGCCCCATGTTGGAGTGGGGGATACAGAGGACAGGTAATAAATGGAATCCTGGACAAGGTCCAGCTTACAGCAGGGCCTCTGGGTCTACATACCCACTCAGTGGTCATTTCCCTGCCCCTGAATGTATTCATTAGGATTGACTTACTTGGCAGTTGGTGCGACCCTCACATTTAGTCTTGGTTTGTGGGGTAAGAACTAGCATAATAGAGAACACCAGGCAGAAGCCTCTGTAACAACCACCCCACCCCCACCAAGTTTGTAAATGAAAAATAATATCATCCTCCAAAGGGGATAGCAGAAATTTGTGTCACCCTTAAGGATCTAAAGGATGTGACTGTGATGGTCCCCACTCTGGCCTCCGCAGGATCCTTGAGGATAAATATAGACTAACATGAATTCAACCAACCCTAACTAACCCGCCCTATTTGCAGCTACTGCACTAGAGAAGCCCTGTTTTCCAAAGCAGATTAATGCAAACTCTGGTATATGGTATATAACTATTACCTGAGTAAAAGGGGCCACTCTTTTGCCAAATGTGGTCTTCCATCCCAGGCAATAAAGAAGATCAGAAACAGTTCACATTGATGTGAAATGGATAAAAATATACATTTACTGTTTTGCCATAGGGCTAGTTTACCATCCCACCCTCTGTCATATTATAGTCCCAGGAAATCGTGGCCGTCTTGACATTCTGCAGATCACATTGATCCATCGCATTGATGACATTAAGTTGATGAGTCTGGATGAGCAAGGCTAAAGTTAATAGACACATGCACTTCAGAGGGTTGGAGATAAACCGTGAGAAGATTTAGGGGCCTATCACGTCCATACAATTTTTAAGGGTTCAGTGGTCAGGGGTGTGCCAGGACAGACCTAGTGATAAGTTTTTGCATTGTTTGGAGGTGTCAGCGGTGGGAAAAGATGCCATATGGAATTGTTAGTAGTCCTGGTCCCCAAAGGGGCACACTTTTGCCAGAAGACACAGCAGGAGATCTCCTGAATTATAAACAATGGCTGCTGCCCGGACACTGTTTGGGTGCCTTGTGTCCAGCACAAGGGCCAGCAGGAAAAGAAGAGTCACCATTTTGGCAGGGGAATTGACTATGCTCATTGGGAACAGGTCAGGGTGCTGCTACAAAATGGGTGCAAGAAGGAATATATGTAGAACCTAGGTGACCTTCTAGGGCCCCCCTTGGCTTTCCTTTGCCCAGTTCTGACTGTAAATGGACACTTGCAGCCACTCCAGCTCAAGAAGGGCATGGCGACCAGGGATTCAGGCTCCTCGGGATGAGAGTCTGAGTCACTCCACCTGTTAAGCCACTGAGGCCAGCAGGGTCAATGGCTGAAGGTGAGGGGAATACAGAATTATGGAAGGATGTCCATTGCAGCCCTGAGCCCCAAAAAGCAAAGGAAGCTCTAGTCCATCCTACTAGCCTCCCTCTTGTAAGTTTCCCTCAGGAAGAGAAGCCCACTGGAATCAGGGAGCTGCCCCCCAAATGCATATAGAGAAGTGCATCCAAGCAGCACAAGGGATGAACTGTGGTGGGCATGGAAATCCCAGATACAGCCAGATCGTCTTTCCAGAAAGGGCCTGCTGCCCACCTGTGGTAGAGTGGGCAGCACAAAGCCTCCTGCTGCCAGCCCCTCCGTGCTCTGCCTCAACCGCAGAAAGCTGCTCTCCCTGAGGTCACTCTCTTCCCGCCCGTCCCGGGGCAACCTATGTTCCATGACTCACAGGGACATTTCAGCCCCACGCAGGACACTCTAACGATAATTGCTGCAAAGCTCACCCACCAGGGTGGCCAAAGCTTTGTCAAGCCTGAGTCTCAGTTTGACTTCTTCCTCTGCCCAATACTGCCTCTCTGCCCTTTCCTCTCACTTGCATTGATTCCTAATGTACTCTTGCACCCCAAACTCCATCTCAGTATCTGTCTCTGGACACCTCAACCTGCAATACCACATTCACAGTTTGAAATATTCAAAAGTGTAAAGAAGTTTGCTTCACCTTTAATTTATCTATCCATAGATTAACTATAACTCCATCAAAACCTCCAAGTATTTTTTTATTGAAATATATTCACATACCATACAATCATCTGAAGTACAAAACAGTTGTTCACAGTATCATCATCTAGTTGTACATTCATCACCACAATTTTTGAACACTTTCATTACTCCAAAAAATTAAAATTAAAAT
Source organism: Choloepus didactylus (assembly GCF_015220235.1). Lineage (NCBI taxonomy): Eukaryota > Metazoa > Chordata > Mammalia > Pilosa > Megalonychidae > Choloepus > Choloepus didactylus. The sequence goes on along the minus strand of NC_051324.1, from coordinate 69,248,131 downwards.
TAAGGTAAAAAGAACACCCAAATCATCCCATACCCTTCCTCCCCCATAATATTCATTTACTTTTTGTCCTCATTTCTCTACTCATTTGTCCATAAAACCTCCAAGTATTGATCTTTGTGAAATATGATGAACTGATTCTAAAATTTATTAGGAAATGCAAAAGGCCAAAAACTGTCCAAGACACTCTTGAAGAAAAACTAGGGGAGGATTTGCTCTACCAGATGTCAAAACTTATAAAGCCACAGAAATTAATACAATGTAGTTTTGGTAAAAATATATAAAAAGAGAATAGAGACCCAGAAACAAGTACTACTTGGACACCTGATTTATGTCAAAAGTAGCTCTGCAGAGCAGTGAAGGAAGGACAGTCTTTTCTATGATATGTGCTGGGACAATTGGATATCCATATAAAAAAAATGAAACCTGACCCCCACCCTACACCATAAACAAAAATTAATTCCAGGTGGATTATAGATTTAAATATCAAAGCAAAACAATACAGTTTCTAGAACAGCACAGACCAATAGAAAGTGGAAATATTCTTTGATCGGGGCTATTGAATACAGGCACCCAAGGAACTGAATTTTTTAGTTTTTATTTAATTTTAATTAATTTAAATTTAAATAACCACAAGTGGTTAGTGGCTACCCTATTGGACAGTACAAAATTAGAAATAATAAAAAAGAATATCTTAATGGCCTCAAGGTAGGAAACACTTCTTAAACAGAATATAAAAAGCACTAACCAAAAGGAAAAACTAATAAATTTGACTGTTAAAATTGAGAATTCCTCTATATCAAAAGATATCATTAAGAAAGTGCAAAAGGCAAGTCACAAATGGAAGAAGATATTTGCAACATACATAACAGAGAAAGAGTTTATACCCAGAATATATAAAGAATTTCTACAGATCAATAAGAAAATAAACAACCCAGTAGGAAACTGGGTAAGAGACTTGAACAGGCAGTTCACCAGAAAGGACATCCTAATGACCAATAAGTGTGATTAAAAGTGTTCAACCTCTCTAAATTACCAGGAAAATACAAATTAAGATCATAATGAGGTGATATCACATGCCCAGCAGATTGGCTAAAATTTAAAAGGCTGTTGATACAGAGGGTGGTGAGAATACGCAGGAAAGGAATCTCTCAAATGCAGCCGAGTGGGAGTTTAAATTGGTATAACCACTTTGAAAAACTGTTTGGCAGTCCCTACTAACATTGAACATACTCTCTAACCAAGCAATTTTACTTTGGGATCCACCCAACAGAAATGCCTGCACTTGGGCATCAATAAGATAGTACCAAAATGTTCACAGTAGCATAATTTATAATAGCCAAAAGTTGGGAGGAAGTCACACATCAGCAATAGAACAAATAAACTCATGTATGCATATGATGTAATACTATGCAGCAATGAAAAAGAATGAACTACGGTTACATCCAACAATATAAATAGAATCTCACAAACTTTGCTGAACAATATGCCACTTACAAAAGAGCCCATGCTGTTGAAATCCATTCATTTACAGTTCGCAAAGTAAGCAAAATTAAACTATAGTGTTTGAAGATACAAGCTTAGCAAGGAGATGATTGCTATAAAATTCAGGGTTGTGGTCACCTCCAAAGAGAAGGCAAGGGTAAGGTTTTTGAATTGCTCACAATGGCTTATTTCTTGACCTGACATGTTGTAACATGGTTCCCCGCTGCGTGATAAAACAATAAGCTGCATCTCTCTGTTTCATACACTTTTCTGTAGTTGTGTGATATGTCACAATAAAAAAAGTTAAAAGAGACAGAAAAGAAGGGTGTTAAATATTTGGCCAAATGTGTGCAAACCCTGTATAGTATATATTTGGGTTTGGGGGCTTTTCTTAAACATAAAACCTTCAATTTTTTTTTAAGCTTCAGTAATACACTGTATGAAGGGTCCTAACTCTTATCTTCTGGTTCCTGGCCAGACTGTTTGGTATTGGGGGAAATAGTCTAGAAGATAAGTGCAGATTGCAGCAAGGGACACATATGAGTAGACACCAATGTGCAGTTTGGCCTGGACAGAAGCAATACCTTTGCAACAAGCTCCCCACCAGCCATGGATGTTTTCCTGCCAGCTTCAGTGATGGCAGGATGGGGAGAGGCAGTCTCTTACCCTGGTTTTATGGTCCTGTCATCACCCCTCTTCCCAGAAGCCTAGGAGAGATGAAGTAATGGCAGTACTTTCTCCCAACTCATTGAACAGCACTTTAAAAGTCTCTCTGTTGTTATCTTTCCTAATGAAGGCAGAAGCATTTCTTTCTGGAAGGAAATAAGTAGAATTATAAAGAATTTCTGATGTCCCCAAACCTATCCAGTTGCTGTTTCATGCTTTTCACTTTTCCCCTTTATGTAACACCTTTCTTTCTCTCACTCAGATGTTTCCAGTGTTGTGTGTGTGCATGTGTATGCATACATGCATGAGAGTGCGTGCTGTGTGCATGCACGTGTTGTGCATGTCCATGTATGCACATCTGCACACATGGGGGTGCATGTATGTGCATGCATGCATGAGCATGCATGTCTGCGTATATGTTTGTGCATGCACGTGTGTGTGTGCGTGTGCATGCACAGGCCCCTGTCTGGGTCTGAGTTGGCCTCTGGTTCTCTGACTTTTGCAGTCTCTCCCATGGTGAGAACCAGCTTGCTGAGTCTGCACTTTTCTAGGCAGCCCTCAGACTGTGACGGAGCCCAGGTTCCTGGGGCCCTGACTCAGCAGAGCAGGAAGGAAATAAAGGCCAAAGAACCGCCAAAGAGGAAGCAGCCAACTTGAAGGCAGAACCCACACCTCTAAGGACAGAACAGCACATGTTGCATCGAAGTCCCATAGTCTGTGATTAGGAGCACAAATTCTGGAGCAAGGCTCCAGCTCCACTATGTATGATGACATGTATGATCCTGCATGAGCTCGTTTACCCCTCTGTGCTTTAGTTTCCACATCTGTAAAATGGGAGCAATAAAATAGCCTCCCACACTGGCCATTGTGAGGATTGCAGCCTCAATCCACAGAAGGCTTCTCAAACCGTAGCTCAGATAGAGACCTATGCAATGATACTAGCTTTTATTACTTCAGATGTTTTGCTTTTAAAATAAGGAATTAAAAAATTCTCATTTTTTTTCTTCCTGCCTTCCACCTCTGTGTTCCAGTTAATAACCAATATCAAATCGATAAACCCACACAAGAAGTCAGGATCACACTGCTAGCCCATTTTGGGCATTTGCAATTGAACCAAGAATTCTTCTACAGGAAAAGAGACTGTTCTATTTCAGGATAATGTATCTGAGGAAGTTTTCATCCTAGATCCTACTGCAGCTGGAAACTGCATTTAGTGCTCACAAGCCCCAGCCCCCATATTTATGAGTAGCTGAAGGTCTGGAATGGAACTTACCATTCAGCGGAACCAACGAGGAATGCACAGGTAGATTCTCACCTGGTGAACTTGGTCTTTACAAGTATTAGGACAGACAGGGAATGTACCAGGCTTGGAGATGGGTTGCCTAGGCCTTGGTCATCTGTGGGACCTTGGGTTAATTACTTAATTTCCCTGGACCTTCTTGTCCATCAAATTGGGGTGTTGGAATAAATGATCTTTAAATCTCCTTCAACTCAATTGGAGCTGTTACTTAAGGATTCCACTCTTCTGATTTCACCAAAAGAGCAGCAGGGAACAGAAGTGATATAGATTTTGGCTAAGATCCAGCTGGAAAAAAAAATAGACTAAGTTCCTTCTTAAAAAAAAAAGTATTTTAATTATTAGTCAAATTTTACTTTAAGGGAAGAATATAGCCCTTAGGCATTTTCTATTCTATTTATTTTAACTTTAATTTTTGTCTCCAGCAGGTAATACTTTAGTAGAAATACTCACTAAGGGTTCACACACTTTCCACCTACATACCAGTCACATGTAGAAGAGTCCACGCTGAAAGCTGATCTGCCATTTTCATATAAAGTTACTGCAAAGAAAGAGAGCTCCCAGTTCAAATGGCTTAAGTAATTCTTTTGTCCCATTTCTGTTGCTATAGGGTTAATACAGATGAAGAGAATGACAAAGCACAGGACTTTTTTTTTTTTATGGATTCCACGGTCACAACCAACTACTTGGCAACCTGCCCCTCACATGTTGCAAAACAAAATGTGTTGCCTTCAGTGTGTTTTTAGCAGGCCAGTTTGTTTTATCACAATGCTTGGGTCTAGACGTGTAGATATCAGAACATTCCAACTGCGTTTTTGCCACTTTGGTTAATATCTTGGCTTCCTAGAAGCTGTATGTCAGTTTCCAGCTCTTCCCTGTTTTTTGTCCCCCCCCAGATGCAAAGGAGATTGCTCTGCCCTGTGGGAGTCTTGCTTTTCCCAACAAGCGTGAAAAAAAGTGCAATAGCTGTCCCAGGATTGTTGCTTTTGACAGCATGTCCCAGGGGATTAATATTCCAGGTGGCGGTTGGCCAAAATAAGTAGGGAAGAAAAACTGCCAAGCAACACTACTTATGCAAGTACTGTTGTCGCTAGAAAGCAGAAAGAGTTTTCACATTAAAATGAACTAGAAATTCACTGGCTGGTGCTGAGGGAAAACTAGTTTTTGGGTGTGTATGTGCAGGGAACAGGATAAACATTTGCATATTGTTAAAATAATAATTTGAAAATAGCTTTGTTTATTTAAATATTGTTTTCCTTCATGCTTTGGAAATCATAAGTTGTTAATAATACTTAATCTTTGTCAAACCTGTAAAAAATAACATAATGGGCAATCATTGTATTTTAAAACTGTCTTCAGTTTTGGTTTTTTTTTTTTTCATTTTTAAATAAAATCCAGAAAAAAAAAAAAATATCTTGGCTTCCTACCATCTTCATTCTAAAGAATAGTTCTGGGACTCAGGGGAATCATTTGCTGGGAGTGACCACAGGCGAAACTGTTTTAAGCAATTGGGATCCAGATTTGCAGAAATATTTTGCAAAATTTGCAAAAACCCACCAGTTTTGGGTTGTGAAATCATTGGCACCAGCAAGTGTCTACAAACGTGAGATTCTCTTGAGTTGGGCAGAGCAGATTTTTATAAACAAAGCAAACTCCAATCTCTCCAGCCTTCTCTAGAAATATTTATACCCAAAGGAAGGGGTCCCTTCCAGCTCTAGGAGCTATAATATAAACTCTTTACTGTAAATGAAGTGCATTGTGAACAAACATGCCATCTCTCTCAGAACCTTCAAGTACATAATTTCACCTAAGCACATCTTTTTGCCCCATCGGCTTGATCAAAAGTTAAATATCCCTTAAGATTCTCCTCACGAGAAAGGAGCCAAGGGTTTATTGGATATCAGGCAGTTATTTATACAGGGCCTAAAAAAATCTATTGACTCAAAAGCCTTGTGACCAGCTAGCTTTCAAAGTATTCACCAGGCCTCCTCGTTGCTACAGCAATAGACCTTCCGACAATGGTCAACTTTGGTGTCCCAGAAGACAACAGCAAAGCCGTGGGCTGATTTATCAAGAGTTATTAAAATTTCTTCTTGCACACAGTTGGATTTCTTTTATACGTAGCCTAATTTTTTTCTGGCCCCTGTTCCAGGCTCTCCTGCCTGATTTAGTTACATAAAGGCTTTATTTGAAAGTCGGGCAAGTTTCCAACCCTACAAATGACCATTGTAAGTGGATGGTGGTTTCTTACACCAGATAAAGCTGTCCTTCCCAGAACTCTCCTTACAAGCAAGTAGGAGGCCACAGCCCCAGGGACCAAAGAGCCAGCCACTAGGATTTGACCCTCCTCTTATCCCTGACCTATCCCTCTCTTGGCCCCTCCCCTCCTTTCTTCCCTCTCTCTCCCTGTGCTAGTTTGGATGTATTATGTCCCCCAAAATGCCGTTATCTTTAATGCAATCTTGTGAGGGGAGGCATATTAGTGTTGATTAGATTGGAATCCTTTTGAGTGTTTCCATGGAGATGTGGCTCATTCAGCTGTGAGTGAACGTTTGGATAATTTCCATGGAGGTGTTACCCGCCCATTCAGGGTGGGTGTTAACTGGATCACTGGAGTCATATAAAGGAGTTTACAAACAGAGGGACCTCAAGAGCAGCTAAGAGTGACATTTTGCAAGAGCAACTGAGAGTAACATCTTGAAGAGCAGCTGCAGCTAAGGGGACAAAACGCCCCAAGAGCAACACTTTGGAGAACGCCGTTTTCAAACGCAACCTGGGAGCAAGCAGACGCCGGCCACGTGCCTTCCCAGCTAACAGAGGTTTTCTGATGCCAATGGCCTTTCTGCAGTGAAGGTACCCTTTGTCAGTGCCTTACCTTGGACACTTCATGGCCTTAAGACTGTAACTTTGTAACCAGATAAACCCCCTTTTATAAAAGCCAAACCATTTATGGTGTTTTGCAAAAGAGCAGCATTAGCAACCAAGAATGCTTCCTCTTCCTTGTCCTCCATTCTCCCTGTTCAGTTAGAGTCTTGTTTCCTAAACCACAGCTCTTACCCACAGCTTTAATCTCTACTTCATTCCTCCAGAGCATACTCTCCAGAGCATACTTAGGATTGGTCCTGGTTCCTCCTCTTCCCAAACATATCCTGTCTCCACTTACATGTTTAGGCCACCCACCCTCAAACCTAATATCCTTTTTGCCACCAGTTCATCTCAGTACTTTTTCACTTTCATCATAGTTGATTTATTGATTACTTTTATCTCATGTGGACATAGTCTTCCTCCACAACCCAATATCCATTCTCTTCCTCCAGACTCCAATTTACAGGCTCCCTTGCAGCTAGATGTTGCCCTGGAACAACAACAACAACAAAAAACTATGGGGTGCAGCAGCCAGAAAATATCTGTAAAGGGGTTTGGGAGACACCCTTCTTTCTACCTTCATCCTTCCTTCTGGCTGGAATATGGATGTATGGATGTGCCGTCCAGAGCTTGAGCAGCCAACTTGCATCATGAGGCTCCACACCAACCATGTCAAAGGAGCGTGTCAGAGCAGTGGGTCTTGGTGCATCTTGGGACTATGCTGATCAGGGAGCCCCTTATCAGTCCTGTATTGCCACAGGTCTGTTGCTTGAGAGAGAAACTAAATTTCTATCATATTTAAGCAGCCATTAATTTGTAAATACATAGCTGAACATACATGCTAACAGATACAGAATTTATAAAGTCATGTTGCATATAAATCAAATTGTCCTTGACCCATACAAAAGTCATTAAGCCCAGAGAGGCCTTTCAGAGATAATAGATAAAGAGGTAAGAAATTCTAATGACTCTAATTCTTTTTGACCAGTTTTCCCTTGCTCACCAGACTCCCTCAGTGCCACAAAGGACATCCAATAATAGTTTCAGTGTCTGGAAAGCAGAAAATATTATAACATTTTGCAACTTTTTTTGGCATAATTTCAGATTTACAAGAAGTTGCAAGTTTAGTACAAGGAGTTCCATACAACTTTCACCCAGATTCCTCAAATGTTAACATTTTACCACATTTGCTTTATCATTCTGTCTATCTATTTTTTTTCTGAAACATTTGAGAATAAGTTGAAGACACACCATCACTTTACCTCTAAATACCTCGGTGTGTAATTCCTAAAAACAAGAACAAAGTCATGGCAACGTGACCACAGTGAGATGATCAAACTCAGAAAACTTCATACAATACTAGGAGCAAATCCATGGACTTTATTCAGATTTTTCCAATTGTCACAATAATATCCTATATTATGGGACAAAAGAAAATCTCAGATCGTGTTGCATTCTGTTGTCGTATCTTTTTCTTCTCTTTATCTGGCAAAATTTCTTAGTCTCACCTTGTCTTTCATGGCCTTGAACATGGTTGAAGAGTTGGTTATTTTGTAGAGTGTCCCTCAGTTTGGGTACAGCTGATGTTTTTCTCATTCTTAGATTCAGTTTGTGCATTTTGGGCAGGAATATTCCAGAAGTAATGATGTGTTATCCTCAGTGCATCATACTGGGAGGCACGAGAGGTCAATTTGTCCCATTACTGTGTTGTTAACTTTGGTTATTGGTTAGAATGTTGTCAGCCAGTTTTCTCTTCTGCAAAGTTACTGTTTTCTCTTTGCAATTAATAAGCATCTTGTGGGGAGATACTTTAAGACTGTGTGAATATTGTTAATCCTCCAACTTTTACCCACTAGTTTTAGCATCCATTGGTGACTCCTGAGTGAATCAATTATTACTATGATGGTTGTCCAATAAAGATATTATAATGCTTTTTATTAGACAGTTTCTTTTTTTTTCCAAGGAGGATTGAAATTGAGGATGATATGAAAGCAAAAATCCAGGCATGGGGTGCTTCTCTCCATGGCCCCTATAAGTAAAAATAGTTTATTAAAAATCTCTTTCTGAATCTTGACCAAAATGGGGAAGCGAAATGAAACAAAATAGTTTCAGTGGCTGAGAAATTGCAAACGGAGTCGAGAGGTCACTCTGGTGGGCATTCTTATGCACTATATAGATATCCCTTTTTAGGTTTTAGTGTATTGGAATAGCTAGAAGTAAATACCTGAAACTGTCAAACTCCAACCCAGTAGCCTTTACTCTTGAAGAAGATTGTATAATAATGTAGCTTACAAGGGGTGACAGTGTGATAGTGAAAGCCTTGTGGATCACACTTCCTTTACCCAGTGTATGTATGGATGGGTAGAAAAATGGGGACAGAAAACTAAATGAAAAATAGGATGGGGGGAGATGATTTGGGTGTACTTTTTTACTTTTATTTTTTATTCTTATTTTTACTCTTTCTGGTGTAATGAAAATGGTCAAAAATTGATTGGGGTGATGAATGCACAACTATATGATGGCACTGTGAACAGTTCATGGTACACCATGGGTGATTGTATGGTATGTGAATATGTCTCAGTAAAACTGAATTTAAAAAAAAATCTCTTTCTGAGCACAGAACATGTGTCTGGTGCCATGATGGGCCCTGGGATTCAAAAGCACATGAAACATAACCAAGTCCTCAGGGAGTGCACTGGAGAATTTAATTGGGGCACATGTATATGAATAAATACTTATTCTACTACACAGTAAGTGCTATTCCAGCATTATCTTTGGAACCCAGGATCCGTAAGACAGGGCCTCAGGCTCCTCTGAGTGGAGAGAGATGACAAACCTTTCTCTGGCATAAAACCATTTGCATACATTGATTTATATGCAGGATAAGGAGCTTTCCAGGAGGCAAAAACTTGAACCCTGTCCATCATTGATATGTGTAAGGAACTTGGGTGCCCAGACAGTGGCACGGTGGCAGGAAGGTTCCAAAGAAGTCTTAAAAATTCTCTCCGTAAGGAAAGAAAGAATTTGGCTTGGCAAGGCAGCCACCCTGTCCTAAGACCTTCGTATGCCCTGGGCACTGCCTCACTCAACATTGTATCAAATAGGAAATACCCACATATCCCATATTACATCAATTTATATATGCATTTATATTAGTTTTCTATGAATTGAGTTGGTTATTTGACATATTGCTATATTTTGTCAGCATTTGATTCATTTTGATTGTTCAGTTTTTATAGTTTGAAGCCAATATGTGTTTGTAGGTCTCAAACATTTTTGCAGGCCCTTGCAAAGCTGATGGGCTCTGCACTCTGTGTGTCAATTGCCTAATGATATTTTTTTCCCAAGTCAAAAGAAGTTTTATTTACTTTATCTCAGATACCAATGTCCCTGAGCTAATCAGTCTTGCTTGTTTTTTAAACCGCTTTATTGAGATGTAGTTTACATGCGGGACACTGTTATCGAGTTCCGACTTGGCGGGCCTGGGCCAGGGGAACTGATCAGCCCCTAGGAAAGGTAGTGGGGCACGGGTGGTAGCGCCCTCCACGGCCCCCCGGGCCTGAGAAAGTGGAGCCGAATGCAGGCCCCATTTCCTCACCCCAAAGTACAACCGTTGGGGAGGGCTTGCCGGAGAAACACCCCCCCCCCCCCCCCCCCCCCCCCCCCCCCCCCCGTGCCTTACCCGCACCCTCCACCCTCTTCGTTACCGGAGCAACTCCCGCCCCTTTTCAAACAACCTCCGCGCCCTCTCAGAACCAATCCAAGCCTTCAACCCCTACAGCTACCCCGCCCTCTAAACCGCCCGATATAAGCTTGTACTCTCCCCTAATAAGCTCTCTTGGCTTCATCACCCTCAAAGAAACGTGTCCCGCCTGTTCCTTCTCGCCGCCCTCCACACCTTGCACGCCACCGCCGGGGACCGGGCCCAGTCCCCCGCCTCGCCCTCGCCTCCGGGAAAGAGCCCCCGCCGCCGGTACCCTCCGAGCAATCCCGAGAGCTTAGGATTTAGCAACCGGCCGCCACCCCCCCAGACGAGTCAACTGCGACCGCATTTACATAGCATAAATTTCACCTGTTTAAAGAGTACCGTTCAGTGATTCTTCGTATATGTTCAGAGTTGTGCAACCATCACCGCTATCTAATTTTAGAACATTTCATCTCTTTGAAAAGAAACCTTGTGCCCATTTAAAGTTATTTTCTATCCTTCCCCCAGCCCTGGCAACCACTAAGCTACTTTCTGTCTCTACAGATTTGCCTTTTCTGGACAAATCCTGTAAATGGAATCATACAATATGTGGTCTTTTATTACTGGCTTCCTTCAACTTAGCCAAATGTTTTCAAGGTTCATTCATGTTTTGGCATGGATCAGTACTTCATTCCTTTTTTTGCTGAGTATTATTCCATTGAATGGATATACCACATTCTGCTTATCCATTCACCAGTTAATGGGCAATTGGGATGCTTCTATTTTTTGGCTATTATGAATAAAGCTGTTATGCACATTTTGTACATGGCTTTGCGTAGACCTTTATTTTTATTTCTCTTGGGTCTGTACCCAGGAGTGGAATTTCTAGGGTCATATGGAAAAATCGATGTTTACCATTTTGAGAAACTGCCAAAATATTTTCCAAGGCAGCCACACCATTTTACTTTCCCACCAGCCATGTATGAGGGTTCTGATTTCTCCAGATCCACAGAGATACTTGTTATTGTTTGTCTTTTTTATTATAGCCATTCCAGTGAGTGTGAAGTGGTATCTCGTTGTGGTTTTGATTTGCTTTCCTCTAATTATTAATGAGGTTGAGTATCTTTTTGTGTGCTTATCGGTCATTTCTGTATCTCCTTTGGGGAACTGCCTATTCAAATTATGTGCCTATTTTTAAATTGGGTTATTTGTCTTCTTACTATTGAGTTGGAAGAGTTCTTTCTATATTCTGGAAACAAGTCCCTAATTAGAGATATGATTTCCTAAATTTTCTCCTTGTCTGTGACTTGTCTTTCCACTTTCTTGATGGTGTTATTTGAAGTGCAAAAGTTTTCAATTTTGATGAAGTCCAATTTATGAATTTTTCCTTTTATTGTTTGTACTTTTGATATCATATCCAAGAAATCACTGCCTAACCCAAGGTCACCAAGAATTACTCCTATGTTTTCTTCTAAGAGTTTTGAAGTTTAAGCCCTCACACTTAGGTCTGTGATCCGTTTTGAGTTGATTTTTCTGTATGGTGTGAGGTAGGGGTCCAAATTCATCCTTCTGCTGAAGGGACTATTCTTTCCACATTGAAATGCCATGGCACCTGAAGAATTTAAATGGTATGGAAAGTCAGATCCAGTGGAAAGGACTGGGAATTAATGAAAAGTGGTATTTCCAGGAATTATGTACCACCTTCTACACCTTGGAAGGCCCAGAGGCCCAGTGAAAAGGAAAAGGAAAAGGAAAAGGATGGAAACTTGATTATTTCTATAGGGAAGAATAGTAGGGGAGAAGAAAGTGCAGCCAGGAATACTGGAGGAGAAGGACTTAAAGGAAGAGGACTGCAAGCAGAGAGAGAGAGAGAAAGGGTGGAATTCAGGAACCAGGAAGTATCACTGTAACACTCTCTAAAGTGTCTCAAAGACAAGGCAACTGGCCTTGCCTTTTTTGGGAGAGCTTTGTAGTTAGACCAGGGGTTCTCTAAGAGGGCAATACTGCCCTCTTGGGACTTTTGAGATTCCTAGGGACATTTTCTACTTCTGCAATCAGTGGGGAGTGCCACCGGCATTTAATAGACAGAAGTCTATTACACATGGTAGCACAGGACATTTGAATGTTCCCCTGGATCATTAGTGTTCCTAATGATCTCATCCTGCAACTTAACTCCATGTTACATATAAGCACAGGGCATAACATTGGAGCTGTTATGTACCTCAGAAAGGCCCATGTTCTTATAATCCATACCTGTGGGTGCAGACCTATTGTGGGGTAGGACTTTTTGGTTGGGTTATTTCAATTGAGATTTGAACCACCCAATTCAAGGTGGGTTTTAATCCTTTTACTGGAGTTCTTTATGAGAAGAAAAAAGACAGAAAAAAAGCCCAAAAGCATAAAGAGAAAAAGCCCCTGGAGGAGCTGAGAGGAAGACACTGAAGCCAGAAGCTGAAAGCAGTGAAACCTGGGAGAGAAGGACCAGCAGATGCTGACCATGTGCCTTCCCACATGACAAAGGTGTCCCAGATGCTGCAGCCTGTCTTCAGAAAAGGTATCCTCCTGTTGATGCCTTAATTTGGATATTTTCACAGCCTTAGAACTGTACATTTGTAAGCTAATAAGTCCCCATTGTAGAAGCCAACCCATTTCTAGTTTGTTGCATTCTGGCAGCTTTAACAAGCTGCCAGACAAGCTTTAACAAGCTTTAACAAGCTTCTGCTCCCTGCCCCATGTCCTTCACCTGATATTCCAGGAAGACCCCACAGTGGCTTTCCTCACAGGGATTTGCAGCTGCTCAGACCTCATCCTTCAACACTTCGGAGACAGTTGCCCTGGTTCCAGGGGCCTCTGGTTTTCCAGCCCCCACTGCATCCACCTGGATTTACGCAACACCCTCCCACCCCCGCCCCCCGCCTCGTCAGCCATGGTGGGACCTCATCACTAACATAGCAGCCGCTGTGGGTGATGACAGAGACGGAGTTTGTCCTCTGAAACATGTGGCACATTCCTCAGAAGGAAAAACTTCGTTCATACCAAGAAACAGAGAATTAGGGGTGGTACAGTAAGCTCTGGATTCAGCAGAAATTGATTTCTGGGCTTTTTTTTTTTTTAACATTAGATTTTTGTAGACCCTGATGTCCCAAAGAATGAACTTTCTTCAGAGATGCTTCTTCACAGCCTCTCAGAATAGCCAACTCCTAAGCTCGCCATAACTTACTTTCCAGCTGCTTTCTCAGGACCCTCCTCCCTGGGGCGGGTGGGCTGGGTGGAACCTTCGAGTGTGGCCTGTGAGAGTCCCCCAGGTGCTCTGCGGGGTGGGGATGGGAGCAGGTTGGAGAACACAGCAGAGTCCCAGGCAGGCCCAAGCAGGGGGAGCCCTGGGAACTGGGGCCTCTTGAGAAAAATGCCCTGAGAAGGGCTAGAAAGTTTCCCTGCTGCTGCTGCTGCTGCTGTTACTGCCTCCAGGTGCACACACACACACACAGTCTGCTGCAGGAATCACTACCTCCAGGTGCACACACACACACACACACACAGTCTGCTCCAGGTATGTGCGTGCACACACCGGAGGGATGGCTGTGTCACACTGTTCCCCTGCCCCTCAGGTGGGCAGTCCGGGGTTTGCCTGCCCATGGTGGGGATGAATGGAAGGAAAGCTCCTTCCTGCGCACTGAAGTTCAAGCCAGAGATTCAGGTCCTCTCTGACTCCCTGCTGGGGGGCAAGACAAGCACCCCACCCCTGTTCCTGCGGGATGGCCTTGTACATCAACCCAACCCTGCGGGTGCCGGGAAGAGGCCGAAAGCACCCTCCTTCTTCCGCCTTTGCTTCTTGTTTTCCCACCGGCTCTCACCTGCTCGGCCCTCCATAGCCGGGCAGGTCCAGGATCGGTGACCCGCGCTCCTGCAGTCCTCCTTCCACTTCCGGGCTGCCCCCCGCGCTCCTGCAGTCCTCCTTCCACCCGGGGGCTGCCCCCCGCGCTCCTGCAGTCCTCCTTCCACCCGGGGGCTGCCCCCCGCGCTCCTGCAGTCCTCCTTCCACTCCCGGGCTGCCTCCGCGCTCCCGCAGTCCTCCTTCCACTCCCGGGCTGCCCCCCGCGCTCCTGCAGTCCTCCTTCCACCCGGGGGCTGCCCCCCGCGCTCCTGCAGTCCTCCTTCCACTCCCGGGCTGCCTCCGCGCTCCTGCAGTCCTCCTTCCACTCCCGGGCTGCCCCCCGCGCTCCTGCAGTCCTCCTTCCACCCGGGGGCTGCCCCCCGCGCTCCCGCAGTCCTCCTTCCACCCGGGGGCTGCCCCCCGCGCTCCCGCAGTCCTCCTTCCACCCGGGGGCTGCCCCCCGCGCTCCCGCAGTCCTCCTTCCACTCCCGGGCTGCCCCCCGCGCTCCTGCAGTCCTCCTTCCACCCGGGGGCTGCCCCCCGCGCTCCCGCAGTCCTCCTTCCACCCGGGGGCTGCCCCCCGCGCTCCTGCAGTCCTCCTTCCACTCCCGGGCTGCCTCCGCGCTCCCGCAGTCCTCCTTCCGCCCGGGGGCTGCCCCCCGCGCTCCCGCAGTCCTCCTTCCACCCGGGGGCTGCCCCCCCGCGCTCCCGCAGTCCTCCTTCCGCCCGGGGGCTGCCCCCCGCGCTCCCGCAGTCCTCCTTCCACTCCCGGGCTGCCCCCCGCGCTCCCGCAGTCCTCCTTCCACCCGGGGGCTGCCCCCCGCGCTCCCGCAGTCCTCCTTCCACCCGGGGGCTGCCCCCCGCGCTCCCGCAGTCCTCCTTCCACTCCCGGGCTGCCCCCCGCGCTCCCGCAGTCCTCCTTCCACTCCCGGGCTGCCCCCCGCGCTCCCGCAGTCCTCCTTCCACCCGGGGGCTGCCCCCCGCGCTCCTTCAGTCCTCCTTCCACTCCCGGGCTGCCTCCGCGCTCCCGCAATCCTCCTTCTACCCGGGGGCTGCCCCCCGCGCTCCCGCAGTCCTCCTTCCACTCCCGGGCTGCCTCCGCGCTCCCGCAGTCCTCCTTCCACTCGGGGGCTGCCCCCCGCGCTCCCGCAGTCCTCCTTCCACTCCCGGGCTGCCCCCCGCGCTCCCGCAGTCCTCCTTCCACTCCCGGGCTGCCCCCCGCGCTCCCGCAGTCCTCCTTCCACTCGGGGGCTGCCCCCCGCGCTCCCGCAGTCCTCCTTCCACTCCCGAGCTGCCTCCGCGCTCCCGCAGTCCTCCTTCCACTCGGGGGCTGCCCCCCGCGCTCCCGCAGTCCTCCTTCCACCCGGGGGCTGCCCCCCGCGCTCCCGCAGTCCTCCTTCCACTCCCGGGCTGCGGGCGGCCCTGCGCCCAGGCTCTGGGCCCCTCTCAGCTTCTGGGGGCGTCTGGGTCCCCGACGAGCCCGCGAAGGCGCCAGCAGCTGTTTCTGCTGCCCTCTGAGAGATTAGGGGGTGCGCCCGGCACAAGCTCGGCGTTTCCTTCCGCGGGGAGCCGGCCGGGAGAGGGAGGGACTCCGCAGACTTCTCGTCTACCGCGCACTCACACCGTGTGCCCGGAGAGATGGCGGGACCCCTGGGCAGCGCCGCCCCCTTGTGGCCTCTAGGGGTCCTGCCGGCTTCTCCAGGGAGTCGTCTATTAGAATGGAGCACCTTCAAACAAACAAAACAAAACAAAAACTGTTCTTAAGCACCGAATATCGGAGGGAGTGCTGAAATAATTCTAATTTCCCACTCTTTTCCTCAGTGTCTCTAAGGAAGACAGGAAGGAGACAGGAGAGGAGAGAAAGAAGCAAGACAGCTGGGGAGCAGGGGGACTGAGGGGGACTTGAAAGCTGTTTAACAAAAGTGAGGTAAAGTTACATGTTCCCCCCACAGGACCGTGAGATCGTTTGCTCTGTGCCACCTCCTGCTTTGTCCTCTTTTAGCAAACCGGGGAATTCAGCCTAGTGATTGCCAAATATTTTCTTGGGATAGACTAACTTATTTAACCCTTATAAAAACCCTGGGTTGGGGTGTTGTTGTGGTTGTTGTTGTCCCCATTTTACAAGTGGGGAAACAGGGACACAAAGAAGTTAAGTGACTTTCCCAGGGGTCACAGCGCTATTAAGTAAGGAAAGCTGGATCCGTGTCTGGAGTTCAGCTATGGAAGCACTCATCATCCCTGCAGTAGGGCAGCCAGCACGGAGGGCTCGGGGCTCAGGGCACCCCCTTCCAGCCAGCACGGAGGGCTGGGGGCTCAGGGCACCCCCTTCCAGCCAGCACGGAGGGCTGGGGGCTCAGGGCACCCCCTTCCGGCCAGCACGGAGGGCTCGGGGCTCAGGGCACCCCCTTCCAGCCAGCACGGAGGGCTGGGGGCTCAGGGCACCCCCTTCCAGCCAGCACGGAGGGCTGGGGGCTCAGGGCACCCCCTTCCAGCCAGCACAGAGGGCTCGGGGCTCAGGGCACCCCCTTCCAGCCAGCACAGAGGGCTGGGGGCTCAGGGCACCCCCTTCCAGTCAGCATGGAGGGCTGGGGGCTCAGGGCACCCCTTCCAGCCAGCACGGAGGGCGAGGGGCTCAGGGCACCCCCTTCCAGCCAGCACGGAGGGCTGGGGGCTCAGGGCACCCCCTTCCAGCCAGCACAGAGGGCTGGGGGCTCAGGGCACCCCCTTCCAGCCAGCCCCCCTTTGTGCTGGACTCCCCCCATGCTCAGGCCACTGTGTCTGAGCTCCCTCCTGAGACATAGTCATGACGTCCACCACTGCTGCTGGTTACCGTGGGGCCTTGGACAAGTCCCTTTACCTCCCTGGACCCTGCATCTCTGTAAAATGAGAAGGTGGGACTGATACACCTACCTGCTCCTTACAGCTCTGACACTCTCCATGAATGATTTTTGTTTCTCACTGTGCCATAAGGTCTTTGGTGATGCTGACTCTCTGGGCAAATTAATAATTATAAACTTAATGAAACAATGGCTAGAGAAATTTATCTCTGAGTGGACAGATGAGATGCTTCTTTCCAAAGATTGCAAACCGCCCTCTGGTCGCCTTTGTTCCAAGTCATTCCAAACGGCCTGCCAAGGAGTAATAACCTGGAACATTTCCGGTTGCCATTTGTTAATTCAACAAATATGCATTGAGTTCCTACTGTGTTCCAGGCATAATTCTAAATCCCAGGGGTATGGAAGGAAACAGGACAAAGTTCCACCCTCTTGGGGCAGGCAATCTAGGAGAGGGAGACAGTCAGTAAAGATGTGGGGAAATTGCATTTAAAAAAATTTTTTTTTAAATAAAAAAAAACGAAAAAATAAAAAGATTTGGGGAAACAAGGGATGGAATCATTTCACTCAGTGGAAGCGACTCGGTGAAAAGGAAGCTGGGTAATGGGGTCGAGAGGATCTTAAGGTAGGAAACACCTTAACCAGACAGGTCAGGAGACCCCTCTTGTGGAAGTGACATTTGAGCTGAAACCCAAGTGATAAGAAAAAGCCCAAGAAGAGCCACTCGTGTCAAGATCTGGTTTCCTGAAATGTGGGAGACCGGGAAGAAGCAGGTTAAGGGGGAAATCAAGAGTTCTGTTTTGGACATGTTCTGTTTGAATTGTCTCCTCTATCCAAGTAGAAATGAGTAGACAGTTGGAGAGTGAGGTTCAGGAGAAAGGCAAGGGCAGAAGATGGTGATTTGGGAGTCATCACCGTGGAGTTGTATTTAAAGCCATGGGACTGGATGAAAAGGAGAAGAGGGCTGGGAGAGATCCTGGCACCTTCAATAGTGGAGCTCTGGTGGCCTTGAAATAGGAGCGGTCACTGAGGTAGGGTGTGGTGGCAATGGTGGCATGGAGCCTAGAAAAGACAGTGTTTCAGTAAGGCAGTGGTTAACCAAGCTAGATGCTGATGAGACACCAAGATGGGAACAGGACACCCCACCAATGGATGTGACTTGATGGTCTCCTTCAAAGAGATGTTTCAGAAGAACAGTAGAGATGAAAGCCGGATTGCCTGCACTGAGGAGAGGGGAGGTGAGAAAGTGGACACAGTGAGGAAAGCGATAGGAAATGTGCGCCTGAGTCTCTGCTGTGTTTTGGGTGCTGTTACACTCCCACCCCTCTCTCTTTCAGAAGAGCAGGGAGCTGGTCTTCATTTGCTATTTTCCGTATTTTACAATCCCAAGAACTCATCTTTCAATTACAACAATGATCTCTAGGAAGGTGTATTAATCAGGGTTCTCCAGAGAAATAGAACTGACAGAATATATATGTATGTAAATATTACAAGATTTATTATAGGACTTGGCTCACATAACTATGGGGATGGGCAAGTCTGAATTTCATAGGCCAGGTGGGAAGTTGGGATCTCCAATGAAGTTTCTGGTGAATTCTCCAGGAGGAGCTGGCTGGCTGAAGTAAAGATAGAAATTGTTCTTTCTAACTGCTAAAATCATAGTTCTCCCCTTAAGGCCCTTAACTGACTAGATGATACTCTCTCATTGCTGAAGACAGTCTCCTTTGTTGACTGTAGATGTAATCAGCCATAGATGCAATCAACTGAACAATGATTTATATCCACAAAACATTCACAGTCACAAACAGGCCAGTGCTTGCTTGACCAAACAACTGGACACCATAACCTAGCCAAGTAGGTACATACACTTAACCATCAGGTTTACATGTGGCTTAAAGTCAATATAATCATGTGGAAAAGACCAATTCCTTTAGCCTGGATTACCAAGAAAGGATGGCCTGAAGCAAAGGCCTTTGTGCTACTAATTTATTAGGGAGGACAATCCCAGAGAGTAGGGGTGAGCGACCAAAAGAGGGAGGCCATGAAGAAGGGAGAGCCACTATGGAAGACGCATTATCAAATCGGCCACTGCTAAATGTGGCTGATTGTTCCATCCTTCAGGGTTGTCCTCTAAGAAATCACAAACCTACCTCCTAGCACAGTCTGTCTAGTGGAGCAAAAGAGGAAAGCAGCAATCCCTCAGCAACCTTCTCCCATTGGTCAAAGAGTCACCCCAAGGGATGTTAAGCCCCCTCCCTTTCGGTGGCCCTGGCTTGTGTGGGTGTGGAGCTGGGGTCCCACTCTGTCCTAAGTCAACAGGAAAGCCCAGGGCAGGAGGAGAGAATGGCATGCAGACCCGAGGAAGACACAGTGTGGCCGCACCTGCTTGAAATCGCTTGGAATCTACAAAGAAATGGTCACTGCAGGGCTGGCTGGAAAGGGGACTGATGAAGCTGAGGAGATCTGTAGTGGTGCATGAGGGGTGTCTGATACATCACCTGAATGACAATCTGAACTGTCATTCTAAAGAATGCAATAGCCAGAAAGTTCAGTAAGGCCATATGTCTGTCAGAGAACAACTGAACCAATATATGTGCTCAAGGATGTTTACAGCAGCAATTTGTAATAGGAAGAAAGAGAGAAGTCAAAATCAAGAATAAAAACTGGAAACAATCATTCAATCATTGCAGACTGGTTAATGAATGGCGATATGTAATACAATAAAAATCTATGCCTCCATCACAAAGAAATGGGGGATGGGGAGGGGCAGGAAGGAGAGATTACAAAGAGACAACAGGAAAATTTGGGGAGTGACAGGTTCACTATCTTGATTTTGTCATGGGTGTATACAAATGCAAACACTTATCAATTTGTACACTTTAAATATGCGAAGTTTATTTTATGTCAAATAGCTCTCAATAAGCTGCTGAAAATACTAAAAATAATTTTAAAAATTAATAACTAAAAACCTGGAAAGACCATTCAGTCAGTCAGTTTAATAAATGATTGTGTTGAATACGTTGAAAATCTATGCATCTGTTCTAGTTTTCTAATGCTGCTGGAACGCAAAACACCGGAGACGGATTGGCTTTTATAAAAGGGGGTTTATTTGGTTACACAGTTACAGTCTTAAGGCCTTAAAGTGTCCAAGGTAAGTCATCAACAATCGGGTACCTGCACTGGAGGATGGTTGTTAGCTGGGAAGGCATGTGGCCGGCATATGCTCCAAGTTCTGGTTTCAAAATGGCTTTCTCCCAGGATGTTCCTCTCTAGGCTTCAGCTCCTCAAAAAATGTCACTCTTAGTTGCTCTTGGGGCATTTGTCCTCTCTTAGCTTCTCCGGAGCAAAAGTCTGCTTGCAAAGACCATCTCCAAAATGTCTCTGTAAGCTGAAGCTCCTCTCTCAGTTCCAGTGTGTTCTTCAAAGTGTCCCTTTTGACTGTAGCTCCTCTTCAAAATGTCACTCCCAGCTGCACTGAGTTTCGTTTGTCAGCTCATTTATATGGTTCCAGTGATTTAATTTAAACCCACCCTCAATGGGTGGGGCACATCTCCATGGAAACACTCAAAGATTTACAATCTAATTAACACTGATAGGTCTGCCCACACAAGATTACATCAAAGATAATGGAGTTCTGGGGGACACAATACCTTCAAACTGGCACAGCATCCATTAAAAAGAAGGAAGTAGACCCGTAGAAGGAGATACGAAACAACTCCAAAATACGTTAAGTGAAAAAAGCAAAGTATGCAACAGTATGTATAAATGGTCTCTTTTTCATGCTTTTTTTGGGAAAGATTGCATATGTAGGCATGTTTGGGGCTGCAAAATAACAGAAATCTGAACCTCAAAATGGCTTAAACCATAACATTTTCTTATCTCTTGTCACTTGTAAGAACAAAGATGAAATGTGTTCCAGGTAAGGTCTAATTGGTGGCTCCAAGACATCACCAAGAACCCAGATTCTTTATGTTTCTCTTCTCTACTATCCGCAGCATCATCTTTCCTCTAAGACAGTTCTCTGGTCACAAGATAGCTTCCAGTGTTGCCTGGAGCTTTGTGCCTCCATGTTCTCATCCAGCAGGATAGAAACCATAGAATAGAAACAGCTTCCCTTTGGTTTGATTGGGCCAACATAGGATCTAACTGAAACGAAACCCTGAGGTTGGGGATGGGGTCACATTCCTCAGGAGAGAAGAGCAAATACAGGGTGGGCAACCAATGGGATCCCCTGCATATTAGTTATATGTTTAAATTTTTTCTGTAAGAAATTCAAGAAACTGTTAAAGGTGTTTTCCTTTGGAGAGAAGGTTGGGGTTGGGGACAAAGGATAGGATACTTTTCTTTCCATTTTATACCTTCCTGTATTATTTAATTTGTTTTATTCTTGTTATTATATCTAAAAGAAAAGAAAAGAAAATATCCCAACCAAGAAGAATCATGAATGCCTGGATTTTAAGAAAAATTTTGGAGGCAAGGATTGGTGTGTAGTTTTCTGAAGATTAGTATTAGAGTTATGTAATAAATAAATTACCCAGTAAAGTACAATATTTCAGTTGGTCTTTGTTGCATAACAAAAAATAGCCCACCAATGTATTGTTTCAATAGCAATTTACTATTTCTCATTGAAATGCTGGTCAGTTGGGAGCTAGGCTGAGCTGGGCTGGCCAGGAGAGCTGGGCCTCTCCCTCCCTGTCAGGGCCTGTCTAGCCTGGCAATGTCCCAAGACAAGTACTTATGGAGCCTCTGCTTATGTCACATTGCTGATGTCACATTGGCCAAGCAAATTACATGACCAAACCCAGTCAATGTGGGCGGGGCCTAGCCTGGGGTTCCCTGGGTGGGTGGGTGGGGCTGATTCCCTGGGTGGGAGGGCCATCATTGCAACCGTCCATTTAAAGGCACTCCTCTCCAAACAAAGGAGAAATTCAGTGTTGGGACACATTTAAAAAATTATACACTCTCTGTTTTATTTTGACCCATGTGATCACTGAATCTGTGGTATGGTGAAGAATTTAAAGCAGATTTACACAATGAACATTGTAAGGAGGAAAAAATAACTCTGATGTGAACATTAAAACAATATTAACCTCAAGTGTCCCAGAGATAAACAGCTGGTACTTATGATTGTCTAGCCCAGAGTTCTACTTTCTTTTCTTTGTTGCTACAGGTCAATGGTATGCCTGTATGAAAAATGAAGGAGTGGAATGAACAGTTCATCAGAATGCACTCAATGTGAGCAGCTGATCTGAATTAACTCGGTCTGAACCCATCACCTCCCATCCTATCTTTATTTCCCTCCAAGACTACACTGAAGGAGGAATACTGGGGACTAAGTTATTCAGCTAATTCAATTTAAGAAGTGTGGCTAAACACCTATTATGGACAAGATCTATGTTTCCAGGAAACAAATGAAGCATATAGCAGCACTTCCCCTCAAGAAAGGTAAGTCCAATAGGAAAAAATGAGACTTAATAAGCACAGACAATAATGAGGCAGAGAAATGCTGAAAGGGTAACAAGAGGCAAGTCTGAATTATGAAGAATCAAAAAGTGAGAGTAAGATGAGAAAGTAGAGGCTGAAAAGATATGCAGGTGGTTCATCTGTGAAAATAATTTGGCAGCTCCTCAAAAAATTAAATATAGAATTACTATATGACCTGGCAGTTACACTTGTAGGTAAATACCCCAAAGAATTGAAAACAGGGACTCAAAATAAACACATGTCCACACATGTTTAGAGCAGCAGTATTCACAATAGCTAAAAGGTGGGCAAAAATGAAATGCCCATCAGCGGAATCCTGGATAAACACATGATGGTATATCCATTTAATGGAATATTATTCAGCCATTAAAAGGAATGTTTCTTCAAATACTGATACATGCCTACCACATAGATGAACCTTGAAAACATTATGTGAAGTGAAAGGAGCCAGACACAAAAAGGTCACATATTGTACAATTCCCATCATAAGAAATATCCAGAATAGGCAAATCCATAGAGCCAGAAAGCAGATCGGTGGTTCCCAGGGCCTGGGGGTAGGGGAAATGGGGAGCAACTGCCTCATGGGTACGGGGTTTGCTTTCGGGGTGATGAAAATGTTCTGGAACTAGATTGAGGTGGTGGTTGCATAACATTGTGAATGTTATACATGCCACTCAATTGTACACTTAAAAATGGGTAAAATGGAAATTTTTGTTATATATATTTATTACAATTTTTTTTTTTTTTTTTTTTTTTAAAGCAAAGGAGACGCAGAATAGAAGGGGAGGGAGTTCAGTGCTAGCGAGAACGTAGCCATCTCACAGAAACAGCGCCGGAGCTGGAGAGAGGGAGCCCAGGCAGCCAGGAAAAACGAGGCGCTTCCACCCCAGTCTCCCGTTCCTGGAGCCCTAACGCAGCCTCTCCCCCGCTGTGAGAGAGTTTGGGACAGTCAGTTCCTTACAGCTGTAGGCGACTGAGTGAAACGCCGAGCTCGTAGATGCAGCCAGTGACTCTGCAGGACCCAGATGCAGCCTCTTCTCAGCCTCCTGCTCTGGCCGCAGGACACACGGGCAGGATCAGTTATGGGGGCGCCAAGAACCAAGAGTCCGAAAGTGAAGTGGCCCTGGGTGGGGGTGGGGGGGTGCAGTAGATTGTTAAGTTTGGAAGAAACTCTCTCTGATGACTCCGAAACTCTGGTTAAAACAAACAAACAAACATTTAGGAACCACCAATAATTGGGTAAAATGGTCAGAGAAGTCCAGATCTTAGGGTCAGGAGGGCCCAGACAACCTGGCGGAGCTCTAACTATCCCACTATCGGAGGTGTAAATTCAGGCTCCCACACTCGGTTCAGACATCATTGTACTTTTGTATTTTTCTCTAAATTAAATGATTTTCAATTAGGTCTACTCCACAAGAGAAATGACGAATTCCAAAGCTGGTAATTCTGGGGATGTTCTCCCTCTGCCCTCCAGTTAGTGGAAGAACTGGGCTTGCTCAGTTCAACCACCAAGAAGGGGTCTGGTCCTCGGCTGCAGGGCGCACAGGCGAGCCCTTGGAGGCTGTTGGAAGCGGGTCACTCCAGCCCCTCTGGGCCAAGCCCCCCTGCTGCTTCTAAGAGGATGTGTTCACCCCACCCCATGTGAAGTTCTGCCCCCTGCTCCACCCCACCCCACCCCAGGCCAGGTGCTCCTAGCATGTGGCCACACCCACTCCTGCCTTCTGGGGAAGTGAACCCCGCTCCACTCCCGGATGGCATTCCCTTTCACCCTGCCCCCAGCAGCGCCTCCTTAATGAGCAGGTCATTCTTAAAACCAATACAAGGGTGGGGGAGACAGCATCCCATAACTTTTCAACTCACACTGCAAAAGCCGTTTAGGAAAAAGAGAGCAAACTCAGAAACATAAAGTCTTCTAAGAGGGAGGGAGAGAAAATACCTCTCCTTTTTGTTTGTTTTTGAGTCTCCCACAGCAGAGCAAACTAATCATTCAATAAATTATCTTCCACATTAGTTAAATGGCACCGAGGATGCCAGAATCCCGGTTCCCATCCCGGTTCCCTATGTGAGAATTAGATTAAGTTTAGCTTTCACACAGGGTCCGGGCAGCTCAGGGGAATGGCAGAGGGTCAAGAAACCAAGCTATAATCGGTGGCTGGTTCTCCTGTTTATCCGCCCACTGTCTTGACAAGGTGGAGACTGGGGGAGGGGGTAAATGTTCCTTAAACAGCTTCATAAGTTGTTACCAAACTAGCTCAGCCTGGCTCTGCAGTTAAAGAACAAAGGAAAGAGGGGTGGAGACTTGTTTCAAATGTTCCAAGTTTGCACAGGAGACTTTTTTTTCAAATGTTTCCAATTGGGGCAGGCTGCATGTTTCAAATTTGCACAGGCTTGTCGAATAGAATGTAACCTCTGGAGTATCCAGCCAATGGAGAAACAGGGGAGGGACTTGCGGTTAGGCGTAGGGAATAAATACTGCTGGGTCTATTGTTCTTCATGCCAACCCCCCACATTTTGGTTGGGTGCCTGTTCTTGCAAGATCGTGAATAAATTCTTTTCTTCTCCACAATTGAGTGAGCGTTTATTCCTTTTAGGAATAGTGCTGGTTTCTCACACCTGTACAGGTTTTTCCTGGGTGGGCTGATGCACAGTTAACTCAACTGGGTTCTGTTTGCACGTGTAAAGGTTCCAAGTGTTTTCTTGCCAAAAGTTATTAGAAATACTATAGCAGGTAAGATTTGAAAACAAGGTGATTCACTCAGTGCTTCCAGGTGTGTCTGCAATAATGCAATGAAAACAGTCTCAGCAGTTCTCTTCCTTTAAATTCACTTTGAGTGGCAGAGCTAGATGGTTTGGTTACAAAACCTCCAGGACTCCAAGGAAATAGTTAGGACAGTTTACCATTTGTAAGTGAAGCAGGTAGTTCATAAACATACATTTCAGCACAATAACATCTCAAAAAACATAGCATCTAATGCAAATCTGCCAGGTTGTACTTGAACTACAATGACTAACAAGGTATTTTATTCCAGAAAAAATGCTTTTCACATAAGGCGCCCTGACATGCAATACTAGCCAACGTTTTCCTCAGCATACAATCCTACCATAAACATTCACAAATAGCATAGGAATTTAAAACCCAGGAAGGAAATTAGTGATAGTTATCTCATGGGAAGGAACCTGACTTTCCTTATAAAGACAAAAATGTTTTATATTCCCTTCCATTCAACATCCTGCCTGACAATTGAATTTACTTAGAAGGACATCAAGTAGTTAACAGTTTGCTTGAATATATCATCAAATATTATATAGTAATTGAAGTTTAGCCAACTTATTTCAACAATTCAATATGTACCTTGAAAACTGGAGAAGTACATAAGTGATTAAACATTTCAACATCTGAAAAAATGGTCAAGACCAAAATGAAGCTGTCTGAATTCAAGATAAAGAAAAAGGCTCTCTTTTCTCTTAAACACATACCACAGTGCAGAGAGTGGGGGTGTCTTTAGCTGGTATCCACATTTCCTAGGGCTGCTCGTAGCAAAGCACCATAAAATGGGTGGCTTCGAACAACTGACATTTATTATCTCACAGTTCTGGAGGCCACGAGTCCGAAGTCAAGCTGATCCGAAGTCCGGAGGGAGAGTCCGTTCCGTGCCTCTTCCGGTGGCTGGTGGTGCGATGGCATTCCACAGCGTTCTCCCCTCTGCGTCTCTCTCTGTTTACGGATTAAGGGCCCACCCAAATCTGGTTTGGCCTCATCTTAACTAATAACATCTTCAAAGATCCTATTTCTTAATAGGGTTGCATTCGTGGGACCAGGGGTTAGGAATTGAACATACCTTTTGGGAGGACACAATTCAATCCCTAGCAGCTGGGGAGAAGGCAAAAAAGCTGTCTATCAAGTAAGACTTCCTGGGCTCACATTTGTTACCTCGGTGAATTTTCTACAGGCCACGTCTGACCTCCAGCCTCACAGGTGCAGAAACCCAAAGTTTCCAGCAAATAGGAGCAGATTTATCTCTCGTGATGAATATACATGAAGAAGCTTACAATGCTGGTGTATAAAACTAGAATGATCATTTCTTGATTATTAATGAGAAATCTAAACTGTCGTTTAGAAAACAAAGTGACCAATCTGTCCTCTCCTGGTAGGCAGACACACATGATGTCAGTAAAAGTATCCAAAACTTGGAAATAGTAAAAGAGATTACTGGGTTTTCTTTCAATATAGTGCTGAGCCTGACTTTCAATTGTCTGGGCTATTTTTAAATTCTGTAGGAGCAGAGATTATTTTATACATTTTTGTCCACTGGAGATGCAAATATTTCCTGTCTGACAAAACAGATAACTTTAAAGCATCACAGTGTGTGGCACTGTTGGACATTAATCAGTTTTATATCTAACTAGCAATCATCCTCATATAAATATCCTACTTTCTCAAAGGCCCTTTTAACTGGTTTTAACATCTTACTAACAGGAATTAATAAGTTGAATAAAATCTTTGACACCTATTCATTTTATATTTGTCCAAGAGTCATGGTTTTATCTTTTTGAAAATGATACTTTAACAATGGTAAGCTAAATCATCATCAGACATTTGCTTGTTGAGCGTGGGGTCAGACCAAGCTGGTTATATGGTTATAGGTTCTTTTTGCATGCTGCCTCAATTTCATGATCGAGGTGTTCCCAATAAAGGGATCATGGGTTTTGGGCTATAATTCCTGTTTCCATTTCCAAGGTAGGATGCTCATGCCTGAAGGTCAAGAATACTTGAATTCGATTAGCTAAGTTTCTCTCTTCCACCTAAAACACCAATGTGTGCTTCTGTGACTTTCATTTTCTAGCTTCCATGATTGAAATATTCTTTCTTTAGTTATATATATTAAAGTGTGTTAGGTTATAGTTATCTAGTTTTTCTTCAGAGTTTGAAAATTTTATAAATATGTGCTTTTGCCTTCTACTCCTGGAAAATAATCTCTAAGCCCTTGGAAAACCATGCCTGATAAAGATGCCCCTGCTTATCTGGGGCCTTGGGCCACACCAGATAATCAAATGATGTGATATATGGGAGGAGCTTTGGATCCACAGCATGGGTTTAACCTCTGCAGGGGCAAGAGAATGAGGTCAGCTATGTGGGCAGTTGACAATGTCTATGTGATGGAGCCCCAGTAAAGAGTCTGGACACCAACACTGGGTGAGTTTACCTGGTTGGCAATACTCCATGTGTAATGTCACGTATCATTGCCAGGAAATAAGTGCTGTCCGTGACTCCCCTTGAGAGGACAACTGGAAGCTCTGTACTCTGACCATCCCTGGACTCTGTCCCATGTGTCTCTACCCTTAGCTGGTTTTAATTTGTAGCCTTTCCTGCGATAACTGTAACCATGAGTATAACAGCTTTCAATGAGCTTTTTTTGTGAGCTTCTGGCAAATTATTGAAACTTTAGATAGTCTTGGGCACCCCTGAATTTGTGGCTTGCTGGCAGAATCAAGGGTGGTCTGTGGACTATTCCCTGACATCGCACTGGCACTATTCTGGATGTTGGGGACTGAGTTGTAAACTAGTTGTAAAAGTTGCTATCTAGAAGTTACCTTCTTGTAGTCAGATTTTATTAGCTGGGGAGCCATTATGTGTCTGATTATCCACTCTGGTTCAGAATATGTTGCTGTTATATTCTAAATCTTAGAGGGAGATCTTATTTCCAAACACTTATGTAATCCCTAAGTACTGACAGCAGAAGAAAACCACATTACTCTTCTCTTTTAAGATTTGCATTCTAAAAAGTGAAGGAAATGTGGTCTTACATAGCATTACCACTAAGTGGGAACACATTGAGTAAAATATCTACTCTGTGTTCTACATACAATGGAAATTAATGTAGGTGTATCAGGAAAACAGCTGTTTATTACCCTGTAGTAAGGTATTATCTTGTGTATTCAGCAGTAGTCAGATATGATATGCATTTAAAAAGAAAACTTTTCAACCCCTCCAAGCATTATCATTGTTCTTTCTTGAAGGCAAGATAACTTTTTTAATTCTTTGAGCCCTCAAAATTTTTCAAGGAGCTTAATGCTAAAACCTTTATTAAGTAAAATTAGTCTACATCATATTGCTTTAATCTTTATAGTTTCTGCACTTGTAAATGACATGTTTTAAAAAAAAGAGTGTCTTGAAATAGAAAGTTTTCTGTTCAAGGAAAATGCCCAAAGTTCAAATTAAGGTGTGAAATTGAATAGTGTTTTAGACTTAAAAATATTAGATTTCTTAAAAATAAAGATAATTTGTATTGCCAAGTCAGTACTCGCTACATATCAAATAACTATAAGATGGTATGTGTGGCAATACAGAAAATTTAAGAAAAGACATCTCCATCATGCCTTCCTTCCCCCTTGAAGAGAAAGTCGCCCTTACTGAGAACATAATTTCTAAGGCCTAAATGAAATTTCTGAAAACTTGACCCAGACTTTTTTTGTGGATGTATAAGTTATGTGTCTTTGTTTAACTATTTTTATTATTCTTACTGAACAATCCTCTTTTGGTTTGTCCCCAGCAATGCCAAATATGCTTTAGATATTTTTTTTATTCTAAAACCCTAAAACATCTTTAATGAATTTCAGACAAAAGACACCTGTTGTGAAGACAGGGGCACCTTCTTTAATTGTAATTGCTTCCTGTGGCTCATGTACAAGATGGACACCCAATATGGCTGAGACTTGACCTGAAGACTCTAACCACAAGTAGCTCCTTTCCCACTGGCTCTCAGTCCCTGGGTAGCAGGTACAAGAGAACATGAGTTCTCATGGCATTTGTCTTTATGGTCAGTGGAATAAGATTTAAAATAATTTGTAACTGTTTTCCCAGGAATTAGACTTCCTGGTCTTCAACATTACTCCTTTGCACAGAAACAGCCTCTTGGTTTTAAAAACCAATATGCAGAGACTATTAAAGGTAACATGAGAAAAAGAAAGATGATAGCAAACATTTTTGGTCAAATTTATCACCAGTTAAATAAAACTAAGTTTCCCTGACATAAGACAAAACCAAGTTAACAACCTGTCTCAACATATCCCTCAAATATTGAATTTAAAATTTCATTTTATCTTATATTAAATACCAGACTATTGCAGGAGAAAAGCAATTCCATAATTTACAGAGGAACTCCAACACATTAGCCCAAATTTAGACTGTTCTGATCTTGAATGATTAAATTTAAATTGGAAATGGACAGAAGGCTTTCTTAGAGATTCAACAGTGTTCAGTTTTCAAAAGGAAGTCGGTTGTAAAGTGAGTTTGAAGAATTTTCCAGATAACTTAATTGTTAATTTACACAGGATGTCACTATCATCAAAAAAACTATAATATGTTTTTAAAGTGTTTTATTTCAAAGTTTCTTCACACGTAAAGCAGAAAATTATCCACATAGCTACCTGAGTTCTCTTTTTACTGGGTTGATGCTGAAGGACAAAATGATTTTTCCATAAAATGAAGGCCACTTTGATCCTCAATTTAATATCTAAATTCCTTGGGGGGGGGGGAGAGAAGCAAATCACTACAGCTCAGGTTACCAAGTTCTTTATTTTCTAATTAATATCCCTGATGAGCTTCTCTGGTTCTTCAAACTAAGAGCCCCTGCCTTATTCCAGCCTATTATGGTATTTGCTTGTTTGTTTATTTTTTGGTCAGGTTTATTAAGGTATAATTCTCAAACAGTAATACTTTTTTTGTGTGTGAGTAGTTTTCTGTTTATTTTATTTTTTTAATTTAATTTTATTGAGATATGTTTACATACCATACAATCATCCAAAGTGTACAATCAGTTGTTCACAGTATGGTTATATAGTTGTGCATTCATCACCATGATCAATTTTTGAACATTTTCATTACCACAAAAAAAGAATAAAAATTAAAGTGAAAAAGAACACCCAAAACATCCCATCCCCCCATCCCTCCCTATTATTCATTTCCTTTTTTTGTCCCCATTTTTCTACTCATCTGTCCATACACTAGATAAAGGGAGTGGGTGACACAAGGTTTTCACCATCATATGGTCACATAATGTAAGCTATAGAGTTATACAATCGTCTTCAAGAATCAAGGCTATTGGACTATAGTACAACAGTTTCAGGTATTTCCTTCTAGCTATTCCAATACACTAAAACCTAAAAAGGGGTATCTACATAATCCATAAGAATAACCTCCAGAATGTCCTCTCAACTCCGTTTGAAATCTCTGAGACACTGAAACTTTATTTTGTTTTGTTTATCTTCCCCCTTTTGGTCAAGAAGTCTTTCTCAATCTCTCAATGCCAGGTTCAGGTTCATCCTCAGGACTCACGTTCCATGCTGCCAGGGAGATTTACATCCCGGGGAGTCATATTCCACATAGTGGGGAGGGCAGTGCGTTTACCAGCTGAGTGGGGTTAGAGAGAGACAGGCCATATCTGAGAGGTTCTCTGGGGGAGACTCTTAGGCAACATTATATGTAGATTTAGCCTCTCCTTTGCAGCAACAAGCTTCATAAGGGCAAACCCCAAGATTGAGGGCTTGGCCTTTGAAATTGGCAGTCCCCAGTGCTTGAGAATATCAGTAATTTCCCTGGTGGGGAAGTTTAATAGTTCCACATTTTTCCCCGGTCCCTCAAGAAGTCTTCGCAAATACATTTTTATTCTCTGCCCAGATTATTCTGGCATGTATTGGGGCTTCACACTAACCTGTACAAAACAACCAGATCTCACTCCCTATTCAAAGGTCCATGTAATTATGGTGTTTGAATAAACTAACCATACAAATTAAATAGTGTGCTACAGAAAATAAAGAAGTTGCACCAAATATCTCTTCCTTTGGTCTCACACAGAAGTTAAAGTTTTAAAACACAATCAATATCATCCTTTACCCTTTAGTCTGATTTACCTTAGTCCTAACCAAATCCATTTTGTTCATATTTCTAATTGAAGTCTTATCTCTTTTTCAGTCTCTTTAACATTCGCTGTATGGGGTAATGCTGACATTCATAGCTGCCAAACTCTAGTTCTGAGTCTCAGGTGTCACACAGTTACCTGAAGTTCCAGGAACTGACCAGGTTATAAACAAACAGCTCAGCATCTCAGAATTTAGAAATAACCATCACAACTCATGAATAGATGTAACTGCTGTAAGAGCTTACAATCCAGGAAACTTTACAATAAGCCTTCCCCTGATAACCTGTGTTCTCAGATTCAGTTCTCAGAGTTTGCACATTATAGTTAGTCCATATTAGTGAGGGATTATAATGTTTGTCATTTCATTTCTGGTTTATTTCACTCAACATACTGTCCTCAAGTTCCATTCACCTAGTTTTATACCTCACAACTTCATTCCTTCTTGTAACAGCTCAATATTCCATTGTATGTATACACCACAGTTTGCCCTTCCATTCATCAGTACCCTTAGGCCACCTCCATCCATTGTGAATCTTGAATACTGCCACCATAAACCCCACTGTGCAAATGTCCATCCGTGTCCCTGTTCTCAGTTCTTCCAAGTATATACCCAATAACAGTGTTGCAGGGCCATATGGCAATCCCAAACTTAGTTTCCTGTGGAACCACCACACTGCCCTCCAGATGGACTGCACCATTCTACTTCCCCACCAACAGTGATTGGTTACACCCCTCTCTCCACTTGTATCCCTCTGTTTATTTTTTAAACAGTTTTATTCACACACCATACATTCCCTCCTAAGTAAACAATCAAAGCTTCCCAGTCTAATTACATAGTTATGGATTCACCACCATAATATATAAGAGGATATTTCCATTTCTTATGCAAAGAAAGAGGAAGAGGGAAAAAAGAAAAAAGGAAAAAAAAAGATGACTAAAAATAAATAAAATAAAATAAAATAAAATAAAATAAAAGGGTCAGACAACAGCAACTTCAAGAATCTCATACCCAATCCTTATATCCCCCTCTTACAGACATTTAGCTTTGGTATATTGCCTTTGTTACAATTAATGGAAGCATATTGTAAAGTTACTGTTAGCTATAGACTCTAGTTTGCATTGATTGTATTTTTCCCCAATACCATCCCATTTTCAACACCTTGCAAAGTTGACATTCATTTGTTGTTTGATCTCTATCGTTTCTTTTTTTCTTTTACTGGCCAGTTGTCAGATTGGCTCTGTCCTCCAGTCTTCCCTCAAAATCAGGTACCCACTGTGGCCTGCCACAGGGATGGGAGGTAGGCATTGAGCACCCCAGAAATTTTACTGTGTGTGGTAACACAAATCTGCTGGCTTCCAGTGGTTCTCTATTTCCCATCAGCCAACAAGAACTGAGTTTGTTTTAGAGCCCTTTTTTAATAGGTGGGTCTTCTGTATTTGTCAGCCAAAATAGAGCCAGGTTTCTGTACACAGCAGGTAGACCAGCTCCTATGGTCCTCAGAATGGTTCTGGAGCATCTTTTAAAAAGTATTTCAATTCCCTTGCACCTTCTGGACTGTCCAGCAGATGGCACCATTTGATAACGTAATCATCCTCAGAAGCTGCTTTGCCTCTGAGCACAGGCTGCATCTACACAGGTGAACTTAAGCTATGGGATTCCTATGCCCTCATTTTGCTTGCCAAAATCTGGCTCGATGTGGGGCTCTACCTGTGGCAAATACTTCCTCAGCTGACCCAGTACTACAGCCATCCCCACAGCAAGGAAATGGCCTCCGGCTGCTGCTTCCTTCAAGAGTGGGGAAAGGGCTTTCAGACCCAGGGCTGTAAACACAGTCTCTGTCAACATCTTCTCAGTGTCTTTGTCCCTTACTGACCTGGGCTTTGAAATGTCCTCCCCTATCCCCTGGGTCTTCAAACAGTGGCGGTATATCTCACTGCTGTGAGAGATTTTATAGTTTGTGTTCCTGGTGGGAGTGGTCCTGTCTGCTGATTCTGTGCCTTTCCCACATGGAGATCAAGTGAGGGGCGGGGAGAGGACTGGCTGGTTCAGGATGGAAGATTCCTACCCGATATTTCTTCTCTTTCCTCAATTCGGCATTTGCAGGGTCCTTTGCCAGTCTATATCCTCCTCCAGAGTTTCAGACAATTCAGAATCGTCCTTTTTCTCATTGAATCTCTGAAGAGAAGTTTTCAATAGTTATGTCACCATGTTGATGACGTCACTCAGCAATGCTGTTTTTAAATGTACATTTCCATGAGCTCGACAAATGTAAAAAGTCATAATCATCACTCAAATCAAGTTTTAAAAAACTGGATTTGGAATCAGGGTAATGTTGACCTTAAAAAATAAGTAGAGAAGTACTCCCTCATCTTCTATTTTCTACGAGTTTGTGTGGAATTGATACTATTTTTTTTTCTTTAAATGTTTGGTAAAGTTCACCAGTGAAGTTATCAAGGCCTGAGATTTTCTTTGTGGGAGGATTTTTTTTTCTTTTGAAATAAATTCAAAGTTATAGGAACAGTTGCAAAAACAATACTAACCCCATACACAGAATTCCATCATACCCTGACCCCCCTCCCCTGATAGCCCAATCCACCAACTTTAACATGCTGTCACATCGCTATTTCTTTCCCTCCCTATCTATCATCCATCATCTATTGCTCTGTCTTCTGAACATACGAGAGCTAGCTGCACACATCCTTGAACAAACACTATAATTCACATATACACTTCCCATGAACAGGAACATTCTTTTATGCAATCCCATTAAGTGCAGCTAAGAAGTACAAGAGATTCAACAATGATACAAAGCTTACATTCTATATTTCCTTTACCTTATGTCTCAACTGTGTCCCTTTGAGCCACCTGTCCTCCATCCTCCAATCCCATTCAAGTTCATCCTTGGCATTCAATTGTCATCTATTTAGACTGTCTTTTTTTTTTTTCAGTTGTGGAAACATATATACAGCCTAAATCTTCCCATTCCACCCCCTCCCTAGCCTTCCATTAGTGGGATTAATCACATTTAGAATGTTGTAATGCTCTTTCCCACCATCCATTACCAGAAATTTCCCTTCGCCTCAAACAGCAACCCTACACTCATTTCTTAACTCCCCATTGCCCCTTCCCCATTTCTCTTTATCCATACTCTACTTGTCATCTCTATGGTTATATTCTCTGGTAATTTCTTTGTGTTTACTGTGGGGCTTAAAATTAACCTCTTAAATCCATAACAATCTTGTTTTTCTTTGATACCACCTTCACTTCAATAGGACACATAAACTATGTTCCTATACTCCTCCATTCCCCCACCTTTATACACTTGTCTAAAATTACATATTTTACATTGAGTTCAAAACCACTGATTTGTCATTAGAGTTTGTATATTTTATGTCATGTAGGAAGTAAATAGTGGAGTTACAATTAAAAATTATTGACTTCTATTTGTATTCCATTGTGGTTGGAGAATGTGCTTTGAGTATATTCAATTTTTTTTTTTTAATTTCTTGAGGCTTGTTTTATGTCCCAGTTTATGGTCCCTTCTGGAGAAAGATCTGTGATCCCTAGAGAAAAATGAGTGTCCTGGTGATTTGGGATATAAGGTACTATATATGTCCGTTAGAATTCTCTATATCTCTTTCTCCTTTCTTTGCTTCTCTGTTGGTAGGGCTCCCTTTAGCATCTGAAGTAGGGCAGGTCTTTTATTGGCAAAGTCTCTCAGCATTTGTTTGTCTGTGAAAAATTTAAGCTCTCCCTCAAATCTGAAGGAGAGTTTTGCTGGATAAAGTATTCTTGGTTGGAAATTTTTCTCTCTGAGAATTTTAAATATGTCATGCCACTGCCTTCTCGCCTCCATGGTGGCCGCTGAGTAGTCACAACTTAGTCTTATGTTGTTTCCTTTGTATGTGGTGAATTGCTTTTCTCTTGCTGCTTTCAGAACTTGCTTCTTCTCTTCAGTATTGGACAGTCTGATCAGAATATGTCTCGGAGTGGGTTTATTTGGATTTATTCTATTTGGAATTCACTGGGCATTTATGCTTTGTGTATTTATATTGTGTATAATGTTGGGGAAGTTTTTCCCAACAATTTCTTTGGTTACTCTTTCTAGACCTTTACCCTTCTCTTCCCCTTCTGGGACAGTAAAGAGTCTTAAGTTTGGGTGTTTTATTTTATCTATCATATCTCTGAGATCCATTTCGATTTTTTCGATTTTTTTCTCCATTCTTTCTTTTGTTCTTTCATTTTCTGTTCTGTGGACTTCTAGGACACTGAGACATTGTTCAGCTTCCTCTAATCTTTGTATTGTGACTATCCAGAGTCTTTTTAATTTTGGCAACAGTTTCTTTTATTTCCATAAGATCTTCTATTTTTTTTATTTACTCTTACAATGTCTTCTTCATGCTCTTCTAGGGTCTTCTTTATGTCGCTTATATCCTGGGCCATGGTCTTCTTGATGTCCTTTAAATCCTTTGCCATGTTTTCATTCCTCGATTGTAGTTCTTTGATTAATTTTGGCAGGTACTGTCTCTCTTCCGAAATCTTGATTTGTGTGTTTGGAGTTGGATTCTTCATATCGTCTGGTTTTATCATATGCATTAAGATTTTCTGTTGTTTTTGGCCTCTTGGCATTTGCTTTGCTTTATAGGGTTTTTTCAAGTTGTAAAAAAAAGATACCAATCTAATTTTTTAGAAACACAGTTTGGTGGCGTACACTTTCTCTAACTAACCAGCGGATGGTGTCTGTGAGCCACTTATACCCCTCCAGTCAGTTCTCCACCTTGTCCCTGTGATATGTGGGGAAATGATTCTTGTGGGGTTCAGTTGGAGAACTCAGTTTGGGTGTGTTGCTGGAGCCGTCCGCCCTGAATGTGGGGCGTGTGTATGGGTGGCCAGGGAGGAAGGGCAGCTTTAATATTCAAATCCCCTGGGTTCTGGGAGATTCGAGGCCACCGCAAGAGTCTAAGCCTTCATTTCATTTCAGCCCCAGACCCTCTCTCTTGCTGTCCCACAAACCACCAGACTTGGTGTAATGTCCCTGGGTTCTCCGAGTGGGTCCCCCCGCCCAGCCGTGATCCTCCAGGACCTCTGCTGAAGGAATGCCGTGCTACGTCACCAGTGTGCGCCGTCCCTCAATGGAAGCCCTGGGCCACCGGGCCATGCAGGGGCACTCCCAGCCTGATGCAAAGATGGCCAAACAGGGCGTCTCTAGACCCCCCTCCTCACACAGTTCCTCCTTCCCAGCCGTGGGACAACTGGTGGGGCTCTGGGCTGTGGGCACGGCCCCAGGCAGGAGTTTATCCAGCCCTCTGAGGAGCCAGCTGCTAGCCGCGGGGTTTCTCTGTTTCCGGCTTTCCCCTCCATTCCCCGGCCCCGAGGGTATCTGCAGCGGACCATCCTCCAGGCCAGACACCGAGAGGCCGGCCCAGCCCCCTCTTGCTATGTTTTACTGCGTGGTTCCCACTCCCGCAACTGCAGCTGCTCCTGGGTTCCCCCCCCCCCTTTTTTTTTTAAAGAGCCAGTCGGTCTCCAAATGCCAAGCCCTTGCTTCCCCAGACTGCCACACGGCTGTGGGTCTTCCAGCCAGCTTACTTACTCGTTTCAGAATGCAGACTCCCGGTTTCACCAAGTATACGGACGCTGTGGAACTAGCAGACCTCGTCCAGCTGGCGCATTGCTGTAACTGGTATTCTGGGTCACTTTCTGTTTTTCATCTAGTGTTTTTCACGGAGGTCTTTTTTTGCCCTGTCTCACCTAGCTGCCGTCTTAGTTTCTGTGGGAGGATTTTAAACTACAAGTTCAATTTCTTTAATAGATGTAGTACTATTTAGATTTTGTATTTTTTCTTGAGTGAGCTTTTGTAGTTTGTGTTTTTCAAAGAATTGGTCCATTTCATCTAAGCCATCAAATTTATTGGGATAAAGTAATTAATAATATTCCTTATTATTCTTTTTATTGACTGTAGGATCTAGTAATGGCTCTTCTTTTATTTCTGATATTGTTTATTTGTGTCTTCTCACTTTTTTCATAATCCCTCTGGCTAGAAGTTAATTTTATTAATCTTTTCAAAGAATTATCTTTTGATTTTATAGATTTTCTATAAAGTATTTCTGTTTTTAATTTCATTGATTTCTGCTCTTGTCCTTGTTATTTTCTTCCTTCTTCTTTGGTTTAATCTTTTTATGATTCCTTAAGTTGAAACATATTATTGATTTGGTATCTTTCTTCTTTTCTAACAAAAGCATTAAATGCTATGGTTTTTCTTCTAAGCACTCCTTTAGCTGTTTCCTACAAATGTTGATATGTTATGTTTTCCTATACAGTCAAGTAAACATATTTTCTCATTTCCCATGGGATTTCTTCTTTGACCTGTTTTAGTAAGTTGTTTAATCTCCAGATATTTGGGGATTTTGTGGATATCTGGCTGTTTTAATTTCTAGTTGAGGTTTGTTTTGTCAGAGAATAATGTGTGGGATATCAATCCTTTTAAATTTACTGAGACTTGATTTATGGCCCAGAACATGGGCCATAAATATCTTAATAAATTTCCCATGTGAACTTGAAAAGAATGTATACAAATGTTGCTGGATAGAGTTTTAAGTGTCAGTTATGTCCAGTGTATTGATAGTTGCTCAGGTCTTCTATATCTTTACCAATTTTTTGTCAACTTGTCTTATCAACTACTGAGAGAGGAGAGTGTTTCAGTCTCCAGTAATAATTGTGAACATTTCTATGTCTCCTTTCAGTTTTGTTAAATTTTGCCTTATATATTTTGAAGCTCTGTTGCTAGGTGCATATACATCTAGGATTAATATGTTTTCTTGATGTGTTAACTCTTTTATCATTATATAATATCCCTCTCTATTTCTGGTAATATTCTTTTTTGTGAAGTCTACTTTTTTGGCATTAAAATAGCCACTTTAGCTTTCCTTTTACTAGTATTTACAGGGTATTTTTCATACTTTTATGTTTAACCTATGCATGTCTTTATAAAAAAAGTGGTTTTCTTGAGAGCATATAGTTGGGTATTGCTTTATTTATCCAATCTGATAAACACTATCTTTTAATTAGGGCAGAGTGTAATTATTGATACATGTAGATTTAAATCTACCATCTTGTGCTAGTTATTTCTACTTGTTACATCTGTTCTTTGTTTAGTTTTTCCTCTTTTCTAGCTGTCTTTAGGATTAATTGAAAATTTTGTTATGATTCCATTTCTCTCCACATTTGGCTTATGAGTTATACCTTTAAAAACTTAATTATTGCTCAAGAGTTTTTAATATATATCTTTAACTTTTCATAGCCTACCTTCACATTTTTAAAGAAACCTACCATTGTATACTTCCATTTTCTCCCTTCCATCCTTTAGTCTACTGTTGTCATACATCCTACTACTAGATATATTAAAAACCCATAATAAGGTGGTATCATTTTTTGCTTTAGATGGTCAATGTTTCCTACAGCTGCTGTAACAAATTACCACAAACATTGTGACTTCAAACAACACAGATTTATTAACTTACAATTCTGGAGGTAAAAGGTGCAAAATGGATTTCACTGGGATAAAACTAAGATGTTGGTAGCTGAATACTTTCTGGAGGCTCTAAGAGAGAATCTGGTGCTTTGTCTTTTCCACTTCTATAGACCACCTGCCTTCCTGGCTCATGGTCCCAGGCTCCATTTTCAAAGCCAGCAATGTAGCACCTTCAAATCTCTCTCGAACTCAGACCCCTACTTCCACCATCACCTCTCCTTCCCTGACTCTTCTTTCTGCCCCTTTCACTTAAAAGACCCTTGTGATTCCATCAGGCCCACCTGGATATCCAGGTTCATCTCCCCATCTCGAGATCCTTATCTTAATCACATCTGCAAAGTCCATGTCACAGGGACTAAGACATGGGCATCTTTGGGGGCCATTCTTCTGCCCATCACAGTCAATCATGTGTTAAAGGAATTAAAAGTAAATAATAATGTATCCTACCCTTAGCCTCATTTTTATCATTTCAACTATATTCATGTCTATTTGTATCCAGATCCATATCCAGATCTATCTGTTTTCATGATCTTTCTGCCCAAAGAATTTCCTTTACCATTTCTTGTAATGCAGGTATACTGACAATGAATTCTTTTAGTTTTTGTTTGACTGAAAAGTCTTTATTTCACCTTCATTTTTTTTAAATAATTTTTTTTTTCTGGTAAGATATATACAATTCAAAATGTCAGAATTTAATTACTTCCACATGTATAATTCGGTGATACTAATTACGTTCATAATATTGTGCCACCATCACCACCATCCATGACCAAAATTTTTTCATCACCCCAAACAGAAACTCTACCTGTTAAGCAATAATTTTCCCCACTTCCCTCACCCCAGCCTTTGGTAACCTGTAATCTACTTTCTTTCTCTATGAATTTGCTTATTCTAGGTATTTTGTATAAGTGAAATCATACAATATTTGCCTTTTTATGTCTGGCCCATTTCACTCAAAACATCTTCAGTGTTCATTTGTGTTGTAGGAGAACTTCATTCCTTTTTATGACTGAGAAATATTCCATTGCATGGATATACCACATTCTGTTTATGCATTCATCTGTTGACAGACATTTGGGCTGTCTCCACCTTTTGGCTATTGTCAGTTTTGGGGGGCATATACCTCCCTAATTGTTAGGTCACATGGTAATTTTATGTTTAACTTTCTGAGTAACCACCAAACCTATTCATCATGGTGGCTAACAGCATTTTATATTCCCACCAGCAGTGCGGGTGGGTTTCTATTTCTCTGCATCCTTGTCAACACTTGTTATTTTCCATTTTGTTTAATAATCGTTATCCCAGTGAGTTTGAAGTGGTATCTCATGTGGTTTTGATTTGCATTTCCCTAATGGTTAATGATGTTGGGCATCTTTTCATGTGCTTATTGGCCATTTATATATCTTCTTTAGCGAAATGTCTATTCAAGTCCTTTGCCCATTTTTAATTAGGTTGTTTGTCTTCTTGTTGAGTTGTAGGAACTATTTATATATTCTGTATATTAAACTCTGACCAGATATATGAATTCCAAATATTTTCTCCCATTCTGTAGGTTCTCTTTTCACTTTCTTGATAATAACCTTTGATGCAAAATAGTTTTTTTAATTTTGTTGAAGTTCAATTTATTCATCTTTTCTTTTGTTCTTTTTCTTATTTTGGTATCATATCGAAGAATCCACTGCCTAATACAAGGCCCTGAAGATTTCCCTCTATGTTTTATTGCAAGAGTTTTATAGTTTTATCCCTTATATTTAGGCCATTGAGTTAATTTTTGTATATGGTGTGAGGTAGGAGTCCAAGCGATTGTACCAAATCAGGGGTTCAGCACTGGACACCCGGCAGGTAGGACACTCAGAAATAACAGTGGCCAGATCAGCCTTGGTAAGGAGAATCCATGCTATTGGGCCCATGTATAGCCTCCATCTCTACCACCATGACTACTCCATTCAAGAGCCCATCACGATATACTGAAGTGCCTGAGGATAGAGGCTGGCAGACCACTGATGGCCAAAGTTATTTTGTCCACTTGGTTATTTAATGCCTCTTTTGCAGGGGATGCTGTCTCGAAGACAAACTTTGTATCTACTCCCGTAGGTCCATTCACATGGCTCTTCTCTTTGTCCCCTGCCTTCTGATATTGCTCCTTTCAGGTCCTGATCAACCAGCTGCCATTGTCCACTGTCATGAGTCTATGTATACCCTTACCTTGGCTGTAACTCTTTCCACACAAAGTAGATACTAGGAATGCTGTCCAAATAATTGCCCATTAAGTGGCTTTTCCCTCACTGTCTTTCAGTGAAGTGGGGCTGTAATACAGCTACACTCCATTTTCAGCTTGCATCCACATACCGTGCTGACCAGTCCATGAACCTACCTTGACATTTTCCCTGCTCAATCCTTTAATCACCAGGGAGCTCCTCCCCAATGTGGTCATACTCGTGAGCTTAGGAAGAGGCTCCACAGCAACAGTGGTAGATGAGGGTCAGAGCCATCTGCCTGTGCAGTTTGTTTGTGTCCTCTTGTCCTGCTCATGCCTTATCCTGAGTAGGCCACTTCGATTTTCTGATGGATTGCTTCTGGGCCCACCTGATCTCATGGCTTGTGGGGTCTGAGAAAACTCAGCTCATTGTGTGCAGTTCCAGCCTCAAGGCCACTTAATGTCTATAGTCCTTGGTGTTCCATCTCTACCAGAGTTATTAGTTGCATGCTAGGAGTTGTTATTCAAAGGTGCATCATTTCACCACAGATGGCATGGCCTTACTCCAGAACCTTATGAGCCTATTTTGTAGTTCTCCTATTGGAGCTTACCAAAAACTCTATGCAATTTCTTTTCCCACTACAGATCTCTCTAATTTCATAGGTTCTGCTTGGTCATATGGCCTAAGCAGCAGCTTACACCTCTTGCAGAGTCCTTTCCTGTGGCCCTATGCAAAACTGAGAGCCTTCCATGTCACTGGTCATCACAGGATCCCAAGTGTGGAACATGCTACCACCAGAACGGAAGAAGCCCTCCTACCAGGTGCTGTGCTTCCTTTTGGTGGTGGGAGTTGTGAGAAACAATATTTTGATCTTTGCAGGGGATGTCTCAGTGTGCTTCAGACCATTGGAACCTTAAAAACTTCACCAATCAGGCAGGCCCTGAATCTTCATAAAGTTTATCTCTCACTCTTTGGAGCACGTGTCTTTCCAAGTTCCTCTAATATACTTGTCATGTCTTGCTCATCTCGGCTAATTAATCTGCTGTCATCAATGTTGTGACCCAATGTGATGTTCTACAGGATGTCCAGATGGTCTAGTTGCCTTCAGAATATATTCTGACAGATGGTGGGAAAGTTTTTATAGCCCTTAAGATCTTAAACTCTTATCAGATATATGGTTTCCAAATATTTTCTGCTATTCTGTAAACTGTCTTTTCAATTTTTAAAAAACATTTTTTATTGTGAAATATAATGTATACACAGAACAGTGATAACTTTCAGAGTATGGTTTAACAAGTAGTTAGAGAGCAAATTTCAAAGAATGTTATGGGTTACAGTTCCACCCTTTCAGTTATTTCCTTCTAGCTATTCTAATACCCTAGAATCTAAAAAAAAATTTATATTTATATAAAGATTTGATATTCATAATCCTTTGTTAAATCCCTTCTTGTCTGTTGCTACCCCTTCCTCTAGTTTAATCACTTTCTAGATCGTCAGGGATGTGTAGGCAGTGACCACCCTAACTTGTTCATATTGAAAAGGGGTATCTACATCATGGGGAAGGGGGCTGCATGTGGCTGATGTTCTTGGAGAGACTGTTGCCTCTGGGTTTTGGTGCTTATCTGGCATAGGAACACTCTGGGGGATTTAAGTTTCTGAAAAGTAAACTTAATGAATGAAACTTTTACAGAGTCTCAAATAGGGACCTAGGTATTTCAGGACTACTGTTGGTTAGGGTTTGGCATCCTGTGGCCATTTGGGATATGTAGCTGGAGCTTGCATAAGAGTAACCTCCAGGATAGCCTCTCGGCTCTACTTGAAATCTCTTAGCCACCATAACCTTATTTTGTTACCTTTCTTTTTCTCCTTTTGGTCAAGAATGCCTTTTCAATCCCTCAATGCCAGGGCCAGGCTTGTTCTTGGCAGTTGTGTCCCATGTCGCCAGGGATTGCTTTCTTGAAAATATCCTTTGATACACAGAAGTTTTTAATTTTGATGAAGTCTCTTCTATTTTTTTCTTTTGTTGCTTATGCTTCTGGTATAAAATCTAAAAATCCATTGCCTACTACAAGTCCCTGACAATATTTCCTTATGTTTTCATGTAAGAGTTTTATGGTACTATCTTTTATATTTAGGTTTTTGATCTCTTTTGAATTGATTTGTGTATATGGAGAGAGGTAGGGGGTCCACGTTCTTACTTTTGCATGGGGATTAAAAGGCTTTTAATTTTCACTTGTGAACTCTCACGTTGGAACTTTTGGAGCATTGGTGGGGAGCAACAGTGGAAGCAGAGACCAGTTTGGAGACTTTTGTGATAGTCCAAAAGTGACGTAGTGGTGGGACAGACAAGGCTGGTGGCAGTGGAGATGGGGAGAGATGAGAGGTAATTTCCATGTGGAACTGGTAAGATGTGCAGATGAATTGACTGAAGAGCCAGAGTGACACCTTAGACTTTCAGCAGGAAGTGGGTAGATGGTGATACCATTTATTGAGATGGGAGAGTCAAGGGATGAGCAGGTTGGGGGGCTGTGTTCCAGAGGACCTGGTCAGGACCTCAAGGCTGTGCCAAGTATTCACAGATCAGACTCTGCCCCCATTTCCCCAAAATCATCTGCCCACTTTGTCATTCTCAGCTCTGTGGAAATGCACCCACAGCAACCAGGGCTTCCCAAGGGAGCTCAGGAAGTTCTCAGAGGGAAGCAGGGGCTGATGGGGAAAGGGCTGAGGG
Organism: Choloepus didactylus; assembly: GCF_015220235.1. NCBI lineage: Eukaryota > Metazoa > Chordata > Mammalia > Pilosa > Megalonychidae > Choloepus > Choloepus didactylus. The sequence goes on along the minus strand of NC_051324.1, from coordinate 69,204,568 downwards.
CCAGGCTTGGGGAGCGCTGCCTCAGTACCCACAGCCCAGCCAGTGAGGATACTAGTGGGATTCCCTGCTGAGGGAGCAGCTCCCCAACCTGAAGATTCACCTCCAACCCCGGGAGCTAAGGATGCTTTCATCAGTGACTTAGATGACCTCTCTGTTTGAAAAACGTCCAGCTCCAAGTCATCTCTCAGCCTTTGGCCTGAACGTGGCCCTCCCCAAACACCCTCCTTCCTGTGACCTCCCTCTGTCTTAGGCTCCTAGGGCTGCCGTAACAAATTACCACAAACTGAGTGTCTTCGAACAACAGAACTCTATTTCCTGGAGGCTAGAATTCTGAACTGGAGGCGTCGGCAGGGCCACATTCCCTTTGAAGGCCCTAGGGGAGAATCTGTCCCATGCCTCTCTCTTAGCTTCCGGTGGTTGTTGGCCATCCCTGACATTCCTTGGCTTGCAGACCCATCGTTCCAATTTCTGCCTTTGTCATCACATGGCGTTCTCTCTGTGTGCCTCTGGGCCAAACTTTCCCTATTCTTATAAGGGCACCAGTTTTGGGATTCAGGGCTCACCCTAATCCAGTACGACCTCATCTTAACAACAGCAAAGACCTTATTTCCAAATAAGGTCACATCCACAGGTGCCAGTTTAGAACCTGAGCATATCTTTTTGGAGGACACAGTTCAACCCACAATAAATCCTCTCCCTCCACTCCGGCCAATGGGAGCAAGCCTGGCAGGGATGGAGCTGTCACATCAGCCTGCTGGTACTTCGGGATGTGGCAGCAGCTCTCCCTCTCTTTCCAGAACCAAACACGCCAGCCGAGAAGGTAGATTCTCACTGCTGGGCCTGAGTGCTGGGCCGGGTGACTTGGGCTGGGGGCCATGAGTGGGGGCAGCTTGAAGCTGGGCAACCAGACTCTGCTGGGGCGGTGGGGCCTCCCTGCTGCTCACTGCAGGGGACGGGAAGATGGAGGCCCAGGTGACCCACAGAGCTGCGGGCTGACCAAGGGACGAGGAGTGCCTGCTGCCTGCCAGGCCTGTGCTGGGTGGGCCGTTTGCCTCCGGGAGCTGGCCCCTGGGGACCCCAGGCTCCTTGCCCCGTGGGACCACCCCCTGCACCTCACATCATTTTTGTCCACCCTCTATGCCCTCAGAGTGGACTTAGAACTTTCTAAAGTATTCCATGAGGAGGAAACCAGAACTGCCTTCAAAAAAGGAGCGTCCTCAGGCTTCCTGAGCTATAAGCCAACAAGGCCTGGCATCCATTTCAGGCCTTTCCCTCACTCATCCAGTCAAGGCAAGGTGGAGGGAAGTGCCGGCCGATGGGAAGTTTCAGCTCCCTGACCTTGGGCACTCCCAGAGCCGGTTGCCTCCTCTCGTGTCAGGCAGACCTATCTATTCCATAGTGTTTCTCGGAAAGGGGGATGGGGGAGTGGGCTCGCCTGCACCCCAAGCCTCAGTCAGGATGGCTCCTTCCGCGGGGTTTCACCCTCCGGAGGCCAGAAGCGCTTCCCCTGTCCCCACCCCAGCCGGCCACAGCTCCCTGGGGATGCGAGCCCAGAATCCTCCATGTGGGCGGGGGCACTCGGCGGAAACGCCCTCCCGGTGGGCGTCGCTTTGCGCGCGCGAAGCGCCAGGGGGCACGGACGTGCCGGGGGCAGCGTCACCGCCCCCCACCCCGGGCCCCCTCAGCCTCGAGCCCCCGCCTCACGCCCCAGCCCACCGGAAATGACGGCGCGTGCGGGGGCAGCGCTGACGCCAGAGGGTCCCCGCGCCGCCTGTCCCAGGAGTCCCGCTGGGGACGGGGGAGGGGAGGCCCAGCTCGCGCCTCTGGACCCTCCGGGCGTCCAAAGACCCCATATTCTACGCACTTGGGTTGAGGTCAGAGGACCGGGTGACACCAGGAAACCTTTTTAGGTCCCCCACCCCTGCTCTTCCTTCCCTGTCCCCAGACTCGGGTCATTCGTTGGGGGCGCACACTGTGCCAACGACGCCCCCACACCCTCCCCTGTGTGACGTCAGCGCCTGGCGGAGATGGCGCTCAGTACATCTGAATGAGCGAGGTCATCTGTCCCTCCTTCCCACAACACACACACTCACCAAGTGTGTCCCAGACAACTAACTGCGCTGAAAGGAGAACTAGTTCAGATTCTCATAGCCCTTGTGGTCAGGAAGTGCTTCCTTATGTCTACCTCAAATCCCTGCTGTTTAAACCCTCCCAGGTCTGCCCTCCAGGGCCTTATTCCATTAATATCCCCAGTCTGGATGGTTCAGTGAGTTGACACCTGCCAGGTGCTTAGAGCAGTGCGTGGTGAGCGTCATAAAGGGCTTGCTGTCAGGATGGTTAGTATCAGCGTTTTACTTGGAAGCTGTATCCCTTGCCTGTCACTACCCCCTCTTTGGCAGGGCTCCTGAGGCCTTCAGGGGACCTCACCTTCCTGGTGGGGGGCAGGTGAGACGTGCAGTCAAGGCCCAGGCCATGGGAACCCACACCCATTGGCTCATTGCCCCCCACCCCCCGCCTGGGTTCCCCTGGAGTCTTGCAGAAGGTGGCACAGCAGGCAGTGCCACTGCACAGGCATCACCTGCCTCACCTTTCCCGGCTAGGCTGTGCACAACTTGAGGGCAGGGGCTGCGGCTGGCACATGGCAGGTGCACAATGAATGAACACCAGAACACTCTAAAGCCAGGGCCAGAGCCATATTCCTTGGCCCTCCTCCTTCATCCTCTTCTCACAGCTCCCCTGATCCGGACACCAGCCTTTGCCTGGGGCCGGATCCACCAGCCCCACCTGAAAGGCTCCTAAAAGAACTCCAGAATGAATGTGAGGAACCAAAATGTGTCATTCCTGTTGACTGAGACGTCAGAGGACAGGCAGCGACCAAGGCAGCCCCCTGCCTTCTAAGCATCACCTGAACCACGAACCCAGAACCGAGCTCCTTCATTTACCTAGTAAACACCTGCTGTGCGCTGGGCACGGCGCTGGGGATACAGAGAAGGAGACAGAGGCAGACTCTCTTCACGTGAAGCTCGCATTTCCAAAGGAGAAACTGACATAAACTGACTAAAAAGCCAAAAATATTTAAAATGGTGTTAAGAGTTTTAGGAAACATACCAGGGGCTGAAATGACAACAGCTGGGGATAGGAACGCTCTCAGAAAAAGAGACTTTTAAGACCCTAAGGAAGAAAAGGGGCCAACCCTTGAAGAATGGAGAGAGGAATATTCCAGTTAGGAGCAACCTTTACAAAGACCCCAGGCAGGGAAGTTTGGGGGGTTTGAGGAAATAGAAGAAGGCCAATGTGGATGGGGGGACGTGGGAAAGGATTAGGTTTTGACGGAGGGAGTGTGGGGAATAGAATCATTCCCATCATGGCAGTTTTAAATATGGCCCCAAATCCTTTGCCTCTCCTTCCGAGGATAGGTGGGTGTTCTAGTTTGCTAATGCTGCAGGATGCAAAACACCAGAGATGGATTGGCTTTTATAAAAAGGGGGTTTATTTGGCTACACAGTTACAGTCTTAAGGCCATAAAGTGTCCAAGGTAACACATCAGTAATCGGGTGCCTTCACTGGAGGATGGCCAATGGCGTCCGGAAAACCTCTGTTAGCTGGGAAGGAACGTGGCTGGCGTCTGCTCCAAAGTTCTGGTTTCAAAATGGCTTTCTCCCAGGACGTTCCTCTTTAGCAAGCTTGCTCCTCTTCAAAACGTCACTCACAGCTGCACTGAGCTCCTTCTCTTTGAGTCAGGTCATTTATATGGCTCCACTGATCAAGTCCCACCCTGAATGGGTGGGTCCATGCCTCCGTGGGAATATCTCATGAGAGCCATCACCGCAGCTGGGTGGGGCACATTCCAAGCAAATCTAATCAGCACCAAAATGTCTGCCCCACAAGACCACATCAAAGATAATGGCATTTGGGGGACACAATACATTGAAACTGGCACAGTGGGGAACGGGTTCCCTCCCCTTGAATCTGGGGGGGCTGTAACTGCTTTCACCAATAGAGTACAGGGGAAGTGATTTGTATATTACTTCCCAGCTAGGTACTAAAAGGCCATGCAGCTCCCTCCTTGCTCTCTTGGAACACCCTCTTTTTGTAGACACCCCCTTGGTTCTCTGTCTCTCAGAGCCCCATGGGGAGGCCAAGTGTTGGTGCTTTGGTCTTCAGCCCCAAGTGGACCCAGCCTTTGAGTCCTCCCAGCTCCGGGGCCATATGTGTGGGTCAAGAAGCCTCCAGATGATTCCGGCTCCCAGTTGTGTTCTGAGTTACCCCCTCCCCCAGGCTGAGATCCCAGACTTCACGGACAGAGATGGGCCACCTCAGCTGTGTCCTATCTGAATTATTGACCCACGGAATTTATGAGCATAATAAAATGGTTATTGTTTCACACCAATTTGGGGTGGGTGGGTTGTTAATGCAACAGTGGCACCCAGAACACACATCAAATTGCCAAGATTCTGCCTCTCTGGAATATCACTGTCATCGTCCCTCTCCATCCCACCTGGGACTGTCCCTGCCTGGCGCTTGGCACTTCTCACCTCCCACCTGGGTTCCTGTGTTCAGGCCATTCTTATCTTCCCTGCCGCAGTCAGAATGACTTTTCCAAGACATAAACCCGATGACTTCATTCCCTGCTTCAGGGTCTCGTTGCTCCTAGAATAAGGTTGGGGCTCCTTAGCAGGACCTCCGAGGCCCTCTGGGATCTGCTCCTGGTCCGCCTCTCCAGCTCTCTCTCTTGTCATTTTCCACATTTACCCCTATGACGTGTTCCCTGGATGAGCCAGACTTCCTACGTTTCTGGGCCTTCCTTCCACTTCTCTCCCTACCTGGAACTACTTCCATTTACCTGTCTATGTGGCAATCACAGTGTGCTGGATACTTTCCATTTCCCCTTCCAGATCACTTTTTTTTCTTCCATTTTTTTTTTAAATTGAGATATATTCACGTACCATATAATCATCCAAAGTGTACAATCAGTTGTTCACAATACCATCATATATCCACATCACTTTTACCTTCCCTAGCCTGCTCCGGGCCCTGGGATAGCAAGAATGGAGACAGAAAGTTTTCTCTTTTAGAGGATACAGACTCTACGTGGCTAGCTCTTGCAGGGGCAGGACATGATCATTTTCTGTCCCTATGGACTTCTCCTCCACTGGGAGGAAATGGTTAGCTGTCCTGGTGAAAGGAAGGCTGCTTCCTCTTTGACACTTGAATGGGGAGCCCCACGGCCACCACACCCAATTATTCTGTTGCACCAGTAGGATGGCGAGCCGGCCAGGTGAACGGTGCCATCCACGTACACATATGGAAGTTTGCAGGATCTACTGACGTCAAGTGGCAAAAACACGAGCCGGTTTCCAGTCATGGAGAGCTCACTGAGGCTGGGAAACTGGCAGAGATGATGTGGTAACACATCATAGACAATTTCAGTCCACAGTTAGGTACTGCAGAGAAAGTTAGCAAATGATTGATAAGAGATTTCTGCTGTCTGCAGCTCCTTCAAACTGCCACCCTCTGGAGGTAGGAACTGTAGTTGGTCATTAGCTAATTGAAGATGATGCGAAGCTCTCAGACACCAACTTTGGGGCAGACGGTTTCTAAGGCACTGTCCCTGAAATCCATATCCTGGAGTTTTGCCAGGGACCTGATGGCTCCTGCAACTATAACGATGTTCTTTGGGTGAAGGTACAGTTCCACAAGGGGTGGAAGCTTCTGAGAAAGATTTTCCAGCAAGGTTGTCCTTTTCCTGTAGGGTCTCTCAAGTGTTGTGGTCCCTCAACTTTTAGTAACTCCAGTGGGAAACAGGGCAGATTCTTGTAATTTGAGAAAAAATTCTTGGGCTTTTCCAGCCTTGCCACAGAGATCGTCCTACAAAGCTTAGATGCAATGACTGAACATATCCCATCAGGCACGTTGTGGCACAACATCTTGTCAAAATGGGTCCATTTCTTGGCACTGGAGGAGACATCAGCCTGGGTTACAGATGGCGCTGGACGGAGGCTGAGCTTTTCACAGACTCATCAAGGGGAGTCCCTGACCCTCTTGCTTTCCATGGGTTTACCCAGTGGGAAGCACCAGCAGGAAATCAGAGGTGGGAGAAGAGTGAAGGTGGGTAATTTATCCTGCAGCTCCCTCCCTTCTAGACCATGGGAGGCCATAGCTCCCGTTGGCAAATGGCCGTCTCCCACAGCTGGGTTCTGCTTCTCCAGGTTCTGGTGAACATTGTCACCCCCTGCCCCTTCTGACCCAGGGCTGAGGGGTGACTGGGGCTCCCCACTGCTTCTAGCCCCAGAATGCTTCAGCACCATTTGGTTTCCCTTCGCCTTGGGAATGGCTGCTAGATTAAAGTCACTTTGGCTAAGTGGTTTGAGTATTTCCTGTCGGGACCCTGACTGATACCCCAGTCATCCTCCAAGCCTCAGCGCAGCCCCCCTACTCTGGAAGTCTTTCCTGACCTGTTCCCACTGGGGTCCTGGACAGACTTCTGCTCTCGACCCCATAACTCTCTATGGCACGTACCTTTTCCCCCATGTGCTCCCTTTCTAGGCAGTAGGAACTTGCCTCCACAGCCCAGGCCCAGCACCTGCCATGGAACCTGGCACTTAGTAGGTGCTGGGTAAATGTTTGTTGGATGATGGATGGGTGCACTAAAAAAAAAGGGGTTCCAGGGAAGGCCATGGGAGCCCCAGCCGCAGGCCGCATACCGCACAAAAAACAAGGACATGACCTGGTTTCTCTGTGGGGAAATCATAGCTAAGAACCTACTAATGAATAAGGGATAAGTAATTTCTTTAAACCTTCACTTCATCTTACTATAATATGTTTTTCTGTATACACCTTCTTTTTTCTTAAAATTTGTACTCTGAAGGTTTTTAAGCATTCACAAATGTAGAGAGAATAGTACAACGAACATACAAAACAGGAGTCAACAATTCCCAAGATTCTGCCATGTTTGCTGTATCTGTTTTCTTTTTCCTTCTTCTTTTCATTGCGGCAGTATTTTAAAACAAATCCGACTCATTAGGTCATTTTACTCTATGCACTTCAGGATTCTTCACTGAAAAATAATTAACAGTATTTTAAAATCATGATCACTGGTGGAATTAGGGAGGTTGGTTAAGTTTAACTTAGGGACAGTGAACAAATGGAGAGGATGAATGGGTATTTTCCCACTTAGCTGTGGTAGCAGTAAATTCCTCAGGACAATGTCAATATTCTTTTTCTGTTTCATGATGGAGGGTACGCAGGGACCTTGTAAGGGTGCCCAGAAATGGACACAGACTTTCTGAAGAGCAGAATGCTCAGCTGAATGGAAAAAGACTTCTGACTCCTGGGGTTGCATGAGGGTGAATGAACTCATTTAAATCCAGTCCATGAAAGCTGGCAGGAAAAGTGAGTACCATGGGTGACCAGTAATATTTTAAGTCAGGTTTATTGAAGTATCATTTGCATACAGAAAATTCACATTTTTAGGTATATAATTATATGAACTTAACAAACATATACAGACATGTAACCACCATCAAAATCAAAATATAGAATATTTTCAATACCCCAAAAAGTTTCCTCATATCTTTCTGTAGTTAATCCCGTCCTCCTACTCTCAGACCATGGAAACCACTGAGCTGTTTTCTGCCCCTCTGGTTCTGCCTTTTCCAGAATGTCATATACTTGGAATAATCCAGTCCATTGTCCTTTGCCTCTGGCTTCTTCCACTTAGCACAATGCTGTTGAGACCACAGAAGCCACAATTACACTTTGGGGTCACCAGGTTGGCATCTGCTCTTGGCTCTTTTTATTCTTTTTTTTTCAAAGTCAGGTTTACTGAACTATAATTTACATACAGTAACAGTCACCCTTTTTAGGTGTATAATTGAGATTCATTCCCATTGTTGCTGCATGTATCACTCAGTAGCTTGTTTCTTTTTATCGCGAAGTGCTAGTCCTGTCTTATGGATGAAACACGACTTGCTTATTCACCAGTTGATGGACATTTGGGTTGTTTCTGGTTTGGGGTGTTTACAAATGAAGCTGCTGTAAATATTTGCAAACAGGTTTTTTGTGTGGATCTATGTCTCAATTTCTACCGGGTAAATACCTGGAGTGCAATTACTGAGTCTTTGGTAGTTGTTATATTTGACTTTGTAAGGAACTGCCAGGCTGTTTTCTGAAGTAGCTGCGTTTCTGGGTTGCATCCCACCAGCAGCGTGAGAGAGAGCCCACATGCTCCGCATCTCGTCAGCATTTGGTATTGTCGGTTTCTTTTTTAAAGCTATTCTAATAGGTGTGTAGTGGTTGCTATCTCATTGTGGTTTCAATCTGCATTTACCCAATGATTAAGTTTTGGAGTTTTTAATGTCACTCTAGCCTAGACTGGAGTTGAGTGGTTTGTAGAGCAAACTGGATTTTCTTTTATAATGCCAAATAAAGGAAGTATTCATTCGTTATCTCAGAGTGAGTGGAAAAGCCATAGGATCTGTCCAGGGTTTAGTCCCGTGTGGGGCAAGCCCACCGCTGGAGAAAGGATAGAGATTTCCTATGAGGGTGCCCTGTGGTGTCTGCTCATTTTGTGAAACATCAGCGTCCTTCCCCTCCTTCCCCACCCCACGCGTTCTACCTTATGTCCTGTGCATCTGCGGCCTGGATGGTGCTCCCTCATTTTTCACCTGGCGATTTCCTATTTAAGCACAGACGTCACCTCCTTTTGAAGCATCTAGGATCCCCAGAAGCTTCCTTAGACATAGCATACAAGTGCAGCCTCTTTGGAATCATAGTTGGATTTGCTTTTTTGGCATTGTTCTTTACTAGCTGTGTGGCTTTGGGCAAATAACTACTCTGAGGCTCTGTTTCTCCAAATGTAAAATGGAGATGATAATATCCACCTCAGAGATCTGCTGCTTAGAGATATTGTTGTCACTGTCATTGCTAGTTATTATTATCAATTTGCCTCTGTCAAAGGCTTTATCCTACTGTTCCGTGGCTAATTCTTTACTTGCTTCTCTCCCTAGCTGAAGGCTCGTAAAGAGCAGGCCCTGTGACTTACATCCTGTTTGTCCCCATCCCTGACACAGTGTTGGCAAATACCAGTCCCTCAAACATGTGTTGAAATGGATGGACTGGAAAGAGTTCTCAGAGAAGTGGTGTGGTGGACCAGAAGGGAACCCCAGCTCGCCTCAGGCATGGCTGCTGCTTTCCTGGCGAGGGGCGCTGAGTCTACGCCTCCTTCCACAGAACCCAAGGCCGAGTCTGGGGAATGGGGTGGGAGTGTGGTGACTTGTGACTGGAATGTTGGCTTGGGCCAAGACTGGGCAGTGTGGACACGTGGGTTTGACAGACCAGAAAAAGGGGAACGGAGAGGCTCAGAAAAGAAGAAAGAAAGGAAAGGGATTGACAAGGAAGAATCTCGGGTGCAGAGGGCTGGCTGAGAAGGTGTGGGCCCCGTGATGGAGTGGGGCCAGGGGACCGGGACCCTGAGAGGGCTGGGGGCTCTGGGGACTGGGTGAAGTAGGGGGATGCAGCGAGGACAACGCTCCAAGCGGAAGGAGGGGCGTGGAAGCCCCGGGACCGAGCCGAGAAGGGCGCGGGGCGCACGGTGGCGCCGGGTGCCAGGGGCGGACTCTCGGGCGCGGCCGGCAGCGGGCGCGGCAGGTGCGCGGGGCGGGGCCTGGCGGGGCGGGGGCGGGGCCGACGCCGGGCGCGCGGGCGGGGCGCGCCGCTCAGCTCCTGCGAAAGCAGCGGGGGCCGCTGAACCGGAGCCGGAGCCGGAGCCCCGGGCGGGCCGAAGCGGGCTGCAGAGACATGGGATCCGCCGACTCCAAGCTGAACTTCCGGAAGGCGGTGATCCAGCTCACCACCAAGACGCAGGTGCGCCCCCGGGCCCCGGCCCCCTCACCCACCTGCTGGGCTGGGGGCTGGGCAGGGGCGAGGGAGGGGGCCGCGCGAGCCTGGTTCGTCCGGACCCCGGGGTGGGGGAGGACGCGCCGGCCGGGAGGGTGACGCCGAGGCCAGAGCCGGAGCGGGTCCCCTCGGCCTGTACCCCGGGGCTCCATCCCCTGGCCTCCCACCCGTGCCTCCTCCCGCGGGAACAGCCCCCTCCCCGCGGCCGCTGCTGCCACCTTAGGCTGACGTGTGCCTGCTCCCCGAGCCCGCGACGCCGCTGTCCGTCCCCCGTCCCGCCCCCTGCGTCCCCAGCCTCGCTCTCCAGCCTCCGCCTGCCCCCCACCCTCCCACGCATCCGCTGCCCGGCTCCCTGCCCTGTCCCTCGGTGCCCGCGGGTCCCGGACGCACAGCTCCCGCTGACTCAATGCAAACAAAGCCGGCCGGCGCCCGCCCGGGTCGGGTCAGGGGAACAGCTGGTGCGCGGTGGCAGCGGCCTCGGCTGGGCCCAGGTCTATGCCTGCGGCCAGGGAAGGCCCAGATTTTCCTGGGAGCAGGGCAAAGAGTGGGGGACAGTGAGACAGCCTGGCAAGAGGGGTCGGCCCTCCAGGCCCCCCGAGCCTGGCTTCCCAGCTGGGGACCACTGGGCTCTCCTGCCCAGCGGCTTCCTCATCCAGAGCCAGTGGTGGGGACACTGTTTGTGGGTACCCTCTGTTCTCTGGTTTAGGGCTGGGAACCCTCCCAGTTGCCCTTGGCCTCCTGGCCATCCACTGCCTGCTGGCGTGGGGCGTGGGAGTGCCTTCCAGCCGTGTCCATGCTTGCATGCTCTCCCCCGAGTCCATAAGTGGCACCCAAGACACACACAACCTGCTCACAGCCAGGCTGCTTCCCTGCCCACCCCTTCTCCCCTGACTCCCCCAGATCCCCCACGTTGGAAGGAGTCCAGCCCTCCGCCACCTGGGACCTCGCTCCCTCTTACTCTCCACCCCACGGGCTCTCCAGAGCCTCTCTTGATCTCGGCAGTCAGAGTGGGGTTCAGGGAACCACCTCCCCACAGCCAGCTGGATACATTCCTGGGGGCTGAGCCTCTGGTCCCCACAACCCCTGTTCCCTCCCTGGAAAGGTCAGGTGTTCGGCAAAAGCCCGGGGCCTCTGGAGAGCCCAGCCCCAGCTGCGAGGCCTTGGAGAGAAGCCAGACCTCTTAGCTCCCCCTCCCCCATGACTCTTGGTGGGTCCTGGTGTTCGGCTTTCTTGGGATGGGGGTTCTAGGTCTGTGGGGGGCAGGGAAGGAGGCAGGTGGGCCAGCCCTTCAACGCGGGGCCCCGGAGAGGAGGGAGGGAGGCTCCCATGTTTACCTACCTGGGGAGGAAACATCTTGTTGGAGGAATGTGCTGTGGGCTGGTGGCTCAGCAGCTGGGGTCGTTTGCCAGCCAGTGAGACCAGCTCAGCCGGGTCCAAAGGACCTGGGCTGGCCTAGATTCCTACCTGCTCTGGCCCCCTCCTCAGAACACCATGACCCTTTGCCTCTCTCTGGCTGCAGTCTCGTAATGGGGCTGGCTGAGCCGGGGCTGTCCCATTTCCCAGCCGAGGACACTGAGTCTGCCTGGGACACGACAGGGGCCAGAGGCTAGCACTGCCCTCCCTCCTGGGGCCCAGAGGTGGGGAGGGGGCCTGGGCTGCCTGGAGGGAGAGACCTCAGTGGCTGCAGCCTTGGACCCTGTGTGGTGACCTGCTTGGGCAGCTCAGGGGTGAGGAGCAGATCCCAGATGACCGTCCCAGGCCCTGTCACTCAGCGTCCCCAAAGAGTTTCTGTCCCATGGTCCACAGGGTATTTTCCAGTTCCAGGCCTGCAGAGGAGGTGGTACTGGGAAAATAGATTTTTGCTCTGGGCAGCAGACAATCAGACCCAGCGCCTTTTCCCATGGCCCTGGCCAGACAGGCTTGCCAGGCCTTCCCTGCCTTCCTGCACCACATCCTGTTTTCTTCCTGCCCGTCGTCCAGCCCTGGGCCAGGCCTGACCCCGGCTCTGAAAACCAGCAGCTCCTCCTGTGTTTCCTGACCCTTTCCTGGGGCAGGTGGGGCCCTGGAGGGGGACATTCATGGAGCTGGGACCCTCTCCCAGTTCCCAGCTGCTTGAAGATTCCCTGTCCCAGAACAGATGAGACCTGGGTGTGTGTGTTTGCACATGTGTGCACACGTATGTGCATATGAGTGCAGTGATGATGCCGTCCTCCCAGAACAAGTCACATATCACAGGCTAGAGCACTGCTGGTCCTTTGTCCCCTGATCCCCAGAGAGGCTCAAAAGGTGCAGCTGGTCCCCCGGGCCTGTGTTGGGTCTGGCCTGAGCCGGGTCCTGGCAAAGCTGGGTTAAGAACCTCTGGGTTCCTGCTAGGGTAAGCTCAGTCCCTTTGCCCCTGGTGGCCTGGGCTTGCCTGCCTCCAGTAAAAACACTCTTTTCAAAGAAACTAGCTTGGAATTTAGAAGCTCCCTTGGGTTGGGTGGAGCACAGCTGGGGAAACTGAGGCAGGAGCTGAGCCATGTTCCTTTCCTCGGAAGCCCAAGGGGCCCCGGTGACCCTGGTCTCTGCCTGTAGCACCAGGCTAGCCTGGTGTGGTCAGATAAAGGCCACCACATCCAAGTGTCCAAGCCACAGTGGTGCCTGGAGAGGAGGTGCAAGTTGGGGAAAAGGGGGAGATGAGAGACACCCCTCCTGAAGTTCAACGCCAGCCCTGGTAGCTGGGATCTTCTCCGTTTCCAGAGTGACTTGCTCTGGGACCTTCTCAGTTCCCTTCTAAATCCCTTGCCTTGTTTTGAATTCAGTCCCAGCTGACCCTGGCTCAGATGAATGAGGTCAGAGGTCATGCCCACTCGGTGCCCAGATGAGTCCCTGCCCCTTTTAGGGGGTAGTGGCCACCAGGGAGGCAGGGAAAGTGTCAGAGATGGGGAGCTTCCCACAGGGTTTTCTGGGGTGTCTTTCCGGAACTCCACCCTAGCCCCAGGCCAGGTCTGACTCAGATGTCCTGCCCTGGACCCCAGTGAGTGTCTGAGGGCTGTCCTGGCTGGTGGGCATGAGGGCCAGCACACCCCTGCCCGAGGACCTTCCTTTCACCTTTGTTCTTCACCCCCAGCCAACTTGCTCTACCAGTTCTGGGGCCAAGCAGGTCCTGTGCCAGGCAGGTCCTGAGGACCTTGGCCACACGTTACCCCTTGGGCCTGGAGAGGGGGTGCTGGGAGTGGGCAAGGCCAGGCCTGGACCTTGGTGAGGCCTGCAACCCGGCTTTGAGTTTGGACAGCCCCCGGCCTCCAACCCCGCCTGGCAAGCAGGTTGAAGGCGTCTCCAGGACTGAGCCTGTACTTTATACCCCAACTGCAAGGTCCAGGGAGAAGGGCTCCCACGAGGCACCTGCACAAAGACCCGTGGAGTCGGGGACCCTGCTGAGTGCCAGAGGGGGTGGGAGTGCAGCTTCCAAGCTGAGAGCAAGCCAGTCCCGAGGCGCGGAAGGCCTCTTGGGAAAAGCAGCGTCCAGAGAACAGAATTATTCTCAACAAGATATATGTATTTTTTCTGATGAGAAGAGTAATATGTATTACGTGCAGACTTTTGGGGTAGCAGGGCCTGCAGGGCTGGATCAGCCCTACAATTTCAGGGAAGGGAAAAGGCTGTGCTGATTGGAGCAACCCAGGAGGGCTTCCTGCAGGAGGCAAAGAAGGGCACCTTGAGGGAGAGTGAGAATGCCTTAAACACGTTGATTCCTCAACAGTTGGACTTTGAAAAGGAAGAGATAGTAATATGCACTCTTAGTGAAAAGCATAGGGAAAAAATAAAACCACCTAAGGGACAATGGCTGTTAACCTGCTGGTTGGTTTTTAGTCTTTTATTAATACATAATTTAATGAAAATTGTGATCATCCTATGAGTAAATAGTTTTATGTCCTTTTCCACATAACACTGTTCCATGAGCATTTCCCATTCATTCATATTTTTGAAAATTATTTAATAGCTGCATAATATTCCATTATATGGATGTGACTTAATTTTTTAAATGTTCCCCAATGGTTGGCTGTTCAGGCTGATTCCAGCTCTTCACCGTTATCAATAACACTTCAGTAAACATCCTCACACATGCACACATCTCCTTAGGAGAGATCCCTAGAAATGGAGGTTATGATTCAAGAATTTTTGAGGCGCCACCTCAGTGGGAGCAGTGGATTTTGAAATATGGTGTTGGGAGGGGAGAGCATGAGAGGAAAAGGGGACGGCCTGAGCACAGGCCGAGAGAGGGGCAGCAGGGGCATGTCCTGGGTTAGTAATTACAGGTGAGATGCAGGTGTGAGTGCAGGTATGTAAGTAAGACCTCAGCCCACTGTCAGGTTTGGACTAGGTCTAGTGGCAATGGGGAGCCACTGAAGGTCTTTGAGTGAGGGAGAAATGCTTGGGGGCTGTGTTTTGCAAAACAGGTTGGGGGCAGTGTAGAGGGTGGCTTAAAGGAGGGAAATTCTGGTGGACCTGGCAAGAGTGGTGAGTGCCTGAGCTGCAGCGCTGGCAGTGGCCTCCGAGAGCAACAGGTGTGGGTCAGAGAGCCTCCTGGGTTGAATCTGCCAGATTTGGCCTCTGCTGGGTGTGCCGAGAGAGGGTGGAGTCTGGGGCCCATGGCGGGCCCCAGTTTGGCTGAATGGAAATGGTGTGTCCCCTTTTGTCATTTTCCAATGGGGAGTGGATGCCCCGGGCAGTTGACCTACTGGCGTGGCCTAGGGCTGTGCCCTGCTAGGGATGTCCGTGTGCCCTGCCAGAGGATGATGGGGACTTAGCCATGTCCACACGGTCCCTCGGGGACTGGGCTCGGCTTTGGCTGCTGGACTGATGGCCAGCTGACCCCCTACCGCTGACTGCCTGTCCCCAGCCTGGCTGTGCTGGCCAGGGGTGGTGGTGGCCGTGGGGGCGTGGCTTCCCTCTTAGAGCAAACTGCAGGGTGGGAGGAAGGGGCTGGGTAGCTCTGAGCCCTGGTCCCCCTGTAGCCTGTGGAAGCCACCGATGACGCCTTTTGGGACCAGTTCTGGGCGGACACGGCCACCTCGGTGCAGGATGTCTTCGCCCTGGTGCCGGCGGCGGAGATCCGGGCCGTGCGGGAGGAGTCACCCTCCAATCTGGCCACCCTGTGCTACAAGGTGAGGGAGCCCCTCGTCGTGGTGGTCCCGAGTAATCACAGCAGCTGCCATTTAGGAGGGCTTCCTTCCGGCCAACTGCTGGGCACCTTCCGGAGATGTGAGGCTGATGCTGTTAGTGTCACTGTTTTATCAATGGGGAAACTGAGGCTCAGAGGGTTAGTTATGTCCTTTGGCAAGGTCTTGACCAGTGAGTAATGAGCCGGGCTTTCCCTCCCGTGATGCTCTAGGCTGCTCCTGGTCCCATGTCCTGGGCCCCCTGAGCTGGCGCCCGTCCCCTGTCGTGTCCTGATTTTGGCCGGTGTGCTTCTGCCTGGAGAGATGGCCCTGCAGGGTGGGGTCTCCACCTGGGTCTCCTTGCCTCCCCTCTGTGGCCCAGGGCCAAGGTCCCACCAGGCGTCATCTCAGAGTGTCCCCTTCCTCTCTCCTCTGTGGCCTGGGGTGTCCCCAAACCCCTGTGCCAGGAGCCCACTGCGTGCCCCCCAGCGTGGCCCGTGCCCTCTGGTTACCCCCACAGGCAGTCGAAAAGCTGGTGCAGGGGGCCGAGAGCGGCTGCCACTCTGAGAAAGAGAAGCAGATCGTCCTGAACTGCAGCCGGCTCCTCACCCGCGTGCTGCCCTACATCTTCGAGGACCCCGACTGGAGGGGCTTCTTCTGGTCCACAGTGCCCGGCGCAGGGCGAGGAGGGGTCCGGGGGCCTGGCCAGAGCTGGGTGGGGGGTGGTGGGATGAGCACCCTTCCAGGGCCATTTCTCCAGGCCTCTTACGGCAGAGAGTGGAGCAGCCACAGAGGGTTGGGGTCAACACAGCCTCCCGGGCCCTACGGCTGGAGGGAAGCTGAGGGCAGGGGGCACCTGGGCAGTCGTGGGGGCAGGGCAGCTGGGCACTCTGAGGTCCCGGGAAGGGCCATGCTGTCCTCCCCCTCCTCACCCTTCCCCACCTGGGGTTTATCTCCTGGCAGCTGGCCAAGGTGGGGGAGCCCAGTGACTTCCCAGCGGGGCCGAGGTTCTTGAGGCCAAGGGACATGGATGTGTCCTGCCCCGCCCCAGCCCAGTAGCCCCCTCGCAGTGCCCGCCTCTCCTCTCCCTGCCCCCACCTCGATCTGCTTTGGGACTTGTCAGGAGGTTGGGGGTGACCAGGAGGCCACTCCTCTTGCTTCCCTGGCCCCGTCTTCGTCCCTCTGGCCACGGATGTCTGCCTGGGCTCAGTCCCTGTCCTGTCCCCTGCCTCCAAGCCCTGGGCCACCTCCCCTCCTCGGCAACCACTGAAGTGGCCCCTTGGGTGTCATGCTCCCAGCAGGGAGAGGAGGACGATGAGAGTGCCCGACCGCTGGCCGAGTCCCTGCTGCTGGCCGTCGCCGACCTGCTCTTCTGCCCGGACTTCACGGTCCAGAGCCACCGCAGGAGCACTGTGGTGAGGGCCCCTGGCCCCCGAGGGCAGGATCTGCAGGGCAGGGCTGCTCCAGGGAGAGCTGGGCCACCTGGCCCACGTGGACCGGTCAGGTGGCAGTGGCTGGCACTGCTGGAGAGGAGCCAGCCGGTACCCGGCCCTGCCCCTGGCCTCCAGCCCAGGGACAGGCACCCGTTGTGTTAGCCTGCTCGGGGTGGGGGTGGGGATTGGATGCAGGAGGCCTGGGCTCCACCCTCCCCGTGGTCCCCGCGGGCTCGGCCTGGGTGTCCTCTGTCCCCACCCCCATCCCCTGCGAGGGCCACCTGTCCCCTCCCTCCCTGTCTCAAAATGGACTGAGCAAGTAAAGGAACAGGATGAGGCTGATGAAAAAAGAGCTTTCATGAGGTTTAAAACCATTCACTTCTTCCCTCGGCCAGTAGGATCCAGGGCACTCTGTGGGTTCTGTCTCAGGAGAATGTGGGGGTCCTGCCCCCAGCGCTGGGCTGGTGGGGTCCTGCTCCAGGCCGCCCCTCCCCTCCTGACCCCCAGGCTGTCCTCCCCTGACCCTGTCCCCAGGACTCGGCGGAGGATGTCCACTCCCTGGACAGCTGTGAATACATCTGGGAGGCCGGGGTGGGCTTCGCGCACTCCCCCCAGCCCAACTACGTCCACGACATGAACCGGTGAGCCCTGTGCCCCAGGCTGGGCCCTGGGCAGGGGCCCCCTCCCCGGGCGGCTCCAAGACGGCGACCCAGCCCCCATTCCAAAGGGACCCTCTCCACGCCCCACGCCCGACAGCTTCAGCTTCACAGGGATGAGCAGGGGTCACGTCACACGGGCTGGCTGTGGCTGGGCGGGTGGCCTGTCCTGGAGGGAAGCCGGGGCCCTCCGGTGTGAACCCGCTGTCCCCTAAGGATGGAGCTGCTGAAGCTGCTGCTGACGTGCTTCTCCGAGGCCATGTACCTGCCCCCGGCTGCAGACAGTGGCAGCGCCAACCCCTGGGTGCAGTTCTTTTGTTCCACGGAGAACAGGTGAGGGCCCTAGGCCTGCCTTTCCGCCTTTCCACCTGTCCATCCTCTTCCTTCTGGTTCAGGGCTGCAGAGAGCCCAGACCGGGCACCAGCCGGGCAGCCGGATTCGAGGGGAGGTGCTGCCCCCTGGTGGCGGTGACCTGTAATGTACCCGCCTCATCGGCCAGCGCGGGGACGGCATGGGGTCCCCCTGGGTGAGCCCGGCCTGGGTCCTCCGTCGGGGGCAGCGCTGTCCAGTAGGAATATAATGCAAACCACATGTGCAATTAAACATTTCAGGCAGCAATATTAAAAAGGCAAAAAGAAACAGGTGAAATTAATTTTATTAGTTGTTCATTTAACCCAACCTATCCAAAATATTAGCATTTAATAGGTAATCAACACACAAAACTATTGACCTATTTTACATTCTCTTCTTCACACGAAGTTTTCAAACTCTGGTGTGGATTTGTCAGTTAGGGGACGTCTCAATTCAGACCAGCCGCACTTGAAGCACTCAATGGCCTCTTTCGGCTGGTGGTGCCGGACTGGACAGAGCTGCTGAGTCACTGGCTGGGGACTGAAGGATGGGGGTCCCCGTCCATGTAGGGCACTCGTGGATAAGGGGGCACATAGGAGTACCTGAGGTGTCGCACAAGCCTTGTGTTCAGATCGAGTCCTCGGGGCAGGCACCCAGGTGCCAGCTGTGCCCAGGGCTGTGCTGGCAGCACAGGGGTCAGTGCCCCCCTATTTCCAGGCCCTGAGGGCTGCACGGGACACCCCTGGCTTCAGGTTTTGCAGGCCTCCTGCTCAACTTCCTTTTTATTTTTTTCCCAGAAGGACACCCTCCCATCGGCCGCAGTTTAGAGCTGGCCGGAGTTTCCTTTCTCACCAGACTTATCAGCAAATTGCCACTGAGCACTGCGTGCCCTTTGCCACTCCCTTAACCTCTCTGGGTCTCAGTTTCCTCATCCGTAAGATAAGGAGCTTGAACCCTGACATCCCACAAATCTCTGAAGCTAGTCTTTCCAAGGCAGGGTTGCAGGGTGACTCAGTGCTAGCTCTGCTTCCCGGGGGCCTCCAGCCCCTCCTCTTAAGCCCCGAGGGAGGGGAGCTGCCTCACCTCGGAGGCCTATGGACAAGGTTTCCTGCGCAGAGCCCCTCTGAATGGCTGTCCTGCTCTTGGCTGTCCGTCTGCCCAGGCCCCAGCCTGGCCTCACTCAGAGCCCGGATGTCGGCATGGATGGGGAGGGGTCTTTTCCACTCACGAAGGGACAAGTTCATAGTTATCCTCAGCACCCAGCCCTGGCACGGAAGCAGTTGTTGGATGAGAGGGTGGCTTGGCTGAGCCTCCCCCGTGGCCGGGGATGGATGGAGGGGTGGGCCCGTGGGTGGCACCTCTGCAGCCCCCTCCTCTCCTGCTGCAGACACGCCCTGCCCCTCTTCACCTCCCTGCTCAACACCGTCTGTGCCTATGACCCTGTGGGCTACGGGATCCCCTACAACCACCTGCTCTTCTCCGACTACCGGGAACCCCTGGTGGAGGAGGCTGCCCAGGTGCTCATCGTCACCCTGGACCACGACAGTGCCACCAGCGCCAGCCCCACGGTGGACGGCACCACCACCGGCACCGCCATGGACGATGCCGATGTAAGGAGCGGCGACGTGGGCGCTGGCAGGGCTGCGGGTGGGCGAAACCCCCTCTAGCCAGAGGCCCTGGACAAGGGGTCCCCAGGAGACACCTCGCAGTGTGCCCTAGAGGGCAGGGTGGGGTGGGAGGCCACCTGCTCACCACAGGCTTCTGCCTTCTGCAGCCTCCAGGACCCGAGAACTTGTTTGTGAACTACTTGTCCCGCATCCATCGTGAGGAGGTGAGTCAAGCGCTGGTCTTACTGGGGTGTCTCTCGCTGCCCACCCCCCACTACGGCTCTGGCTCTGAGGGGTGGAGGAAGATGCGATGGGAAGGGGGGGTGGCATCTGACCCCTGCATGAAGGAACCGTGGGCCATCCAGGTGAAGTAGTGGTGGCAGGGCTGCTGGGCTTTCAAGGTGCAGAAAGGGCCTGATGGCCTCAACTGGGCAGGGGTAACCTGGAAGGCTTCCAGGAGGCAGTGGCACTGATGTCAGGTTTCTGAGGTGGGAGGAAATGACCATGGACATGAAAGTCCAGGCAGATCTGAGTGCCGGTCTCACTTCAGACACTTCCAAACTCCATGACCTTGGGGGAGGTCCTTGAGCTCCCAGAACTCCAAGTTCTGCAGCCGTCAAATAGATATGGTGACGACGTTAACTGATGTCTCACTTATCCTGAGGACTCAATAAGAGCATAAGCTTCGGGGTCCAGCACACATCTGTGCTCAGTAAACAGCAGCTCTTCCTTAAATGTAGAAGGTCCCCATGTGCCAGGGGTGATTGGGAAGAGTGGGACGATGGCACCTGTCAACAACGGGTGCAGGTGAGCAGGGCCGGGTCAGTGTGTGTCGGGGAGATGGCATCAGGAGCAGCCCAGGGACAGGGGACCCTGTGGTGTGGCCGAGGGGCAGGGACCTCTCCAGGCCAGCCCTGGACTCACCTTTCTGGCAGCCATTGACAAGGTGGGACTATGGGTCCCTCCAGGCTCTGGGGCAGTGGAGGAGGCAGGAGGAAGCCGGTGCTTTGGGGAGCCAGACCAGACAGGCCCCCTCTCTTGTCCCTTGCCTCCCCAGGACTTCCAGTTTGTCCTTAAGGGCATGGCCCGTCTGCTGTCCAACCCCTTGCTCCAGACCTACCTGCCTAACTCCACCAAGAAGATCCAGTTCCACCAGGAGCTGCTGGTTCTGTTCTGGAAGCTCTGTGACTTCAACAAGGTGGGCTGCCCTGAGGTGGGGAGCAGCTGCCCCTGGACGGTGTCTGTGTGACTCTGAGCGGCAGGGGGTACAGCAGCGCTGCACCCAGACCTAGCCCACTTGTGTCCGCCCCCAGAAATTCCTCTTCTTTGTGCTGAAGAGCAGTGACGTGCTGGACATCCTGGTCCCCATCCTCTACTTCCTCAACGACGCCCGAGCAGATCAGTGTAAGATAGGCGAGGGGCGGAGGAGCCGGGATGGGGGGCGCCCTCTGCTCCCCTCCCCGCCCTGGGTGGTGACGCCCTCCCGTGCCCCGGGCCGCAGCTCGCGTGGGCCTGATGCACATCGGCGTCTTCATCCTGCTGCTGCTGAGCGGGGAGCGGAACTTCGGGGTGCGGCTGAACAAGCCCTACTCGGTGCGCGTGCCCATGGACATCCCCGTCTTCACGGGCACCCACGCGGACCTGCTGATCGTGGTGAGGGGCTGCTGCGGCCAGGGCCTGGGTAGGGGGCGACGCCGAGCCTGGAGGCAGCAGGGACCCCATGGCCGCCCCTCTCCCTCCCCGCACAGGTGTTCCACAAGATCATCACCAGCGGGCACCAGCGGCTGCAGCCCCTCTTCGACTGCCTGCTGACCATCGTGGTCAACGGTAGGGCCGGGGCCCGCCCTCCCCGTGCACACCACCAGGGGGCGCCAGGCCACAGGCTGACTGCCCGCACCCCCTCCCCGTCCGCTCTGTCCAATAGATCAGCCCGCAAGCCCCAACCTACTGTTAGATTCTATAGTAACCACACTGGGAAAACAAAACAAAACAAAACAAAAAACTGGTGATGATAATTTTAATAACATTTTATTTAATCCACTCTATCCAGAAGATTATCATTTCAACATGTAACCGGTATAAAAAAAATGTTCAGTGAGATACATTATTTTTTTCACACCCAGTCTTGAAAATCCTGTGTGTGTTTTACACTCACAGCACATCCTCATCAGGACTAGCTGTATTTCAAATGCTAGTGGCCACATGTGGCTTGTGGTGACCCTATGGGACAGCACAGGGTTAGATGGCGGGAGTTGAGGGCGTGGGGATGTCAAGTGCACCTTCCTTCTGCCTTTCCCCTGCCTACCTGGCCAGGATTGCGCCCGCCTGCCTGGAGGAGGAGGCTGGACGCTCAGGCTGGCTGGGATGCTGGGCCCAGCAGGGTGGTGGGGATGACTTCAGCTAGGGCACCATTCAGAGAGGGTGGTCCTGTGGGTGGGGGTGGTTGATGCCCCGGGGTCTGATTCGGGCTCCGGGTGGGTGGGTGGAGTGGGGGCAGTGGAGGCCTCTGGATGGACCGTGAGGTCTGGGGCTAGGACTGGGCCTCTATTTGTTCCCTCCCCAGCTCCGTCCCACAAATCCTAACCCAGCACCAGCTAAGTATGGCGGACTCCGAGGAAAACTTTTGAACAAGGAAAACGGCATCCGTCCCTTTGTGGGGCCCTCAGCCTAGTAGGGAGGGAAAGACAGGAGCTGGGAAGCCAGCAGATCTCCACTGGACCTTCAGATGTCCTTGGCACTTTATTCCCGATCCCCCCTCACAGGGCTGTGGAAGCAGCAGGTGGTTGATATCTGTCTAATGATAGAGCAGCTTGATATTCTGGAAAGGCTTTAACAAGTCCTGGGTTTGTATCCCCACCCCATCATTTTATAACGGGGGACCTCCGGGAAGTTTATAGCCTCCCTGAGCCTCAGCTTCCTCATTGATGACATGGGGATGTCTGTCTGTGTCCTGCTTCCCTCTCGGGGGTGCAGGGAGGGCTGGGCGACAGGGAGATGCGAGAGCAGCTGTGGAAACTGCACAGCGGGGGTGGAGCCCAAGCTGCATCCTAGGGCTCTGCAGGGAGGACTTGGTCTCAAGGGGCTCGTCTTTCTGGCTTTGCAGGGGACAGGGAGGGACTTGGGGCAGGAGCATCCTGTCCTGCCCAGGTCCAAGGCTGTGCAGGGGTGGCTGGCCTGGGCCCCAGGAGTGAACTGAGCCAAGCCCTCCCTCCCCCACAGTGTCCCCCTACCTCAAGAGCTTGTCCATGGTGGCCGCCAACAAGCTCCTCCACCTGCTGGAGGCCTTCTCCACCACCTGGTTCCTCTTCTCCTCTGCCCAGAACCACCACCTGGTCTTCTTCCTGCTGGAGGTTTTCAACAACATCATCCAGTACCAGTTCGACGGTGAGGCGCTGCCCCAGCCCCACGGCTCACCTCACCTGGCCCGGCCTTGGGCAGGCAATGGGTGCAGGTGCCTTCCTGTCGAAGGAGGGTGCTGCCCAAGAGCTGGTCTCTGAGGAGGCATGGCCTGCTGGCCCTCTGCCCCAGGACGTTCTTTTGGTGCACACCTATTGAGCACCTGCTGTGTACCAGGCCCCATGCCAGGTGCAGGAGATTCAGTGGGAACCAAGCAGATGTGCTTTGCCTTGTTATGCCCAGACCCAGGTGGAGGCACAGAGGGAGGCTTTAAATGGATAGTTATCCAGGCAAATGGGTCACCTTAAAAGTGACCGAAGGGAAGCTCAGGGTGATACGGCCCCAGTGGGTGCCCCGCCCGGTGTCACAAGGCACCAGCCTGCCTGGTGTAAGTTGCCACTTGATGGCTCTGTGGCCGTGGGCACATTACTTAACCTCTCTGAGTTTCAGTTTCCTCATCTGGAAAATAGTCATTGCAATAGTCCTGAGAGTTTCTACTTCAGAGGGGGCTGGCAGGATTTGGTAAGATAACCCACAAAAAGCACTTGGCACAGTGCCTGCCTACCTAAGTATTAGCTATTATTTCCGAAATGAAACTTATTCCAGTCTATGAGGGATGAGTGGGGGCAGGGTGGGCTAGAAATGCTTTATATGGGGAGGGGGCACCCATGCAAAGGCCCTGGGGTGGGATGTTGACCTGAAAGCAGAACTGTGTGCCTGGGGCGTGTGGGATGAGGCAGGGACTGGCGGTGTGGACGGAAAGGCCACGGAGAGCATTTGTAACTCACCCTGAGGGCTGTGGGGAGGCAGTGGGGGTGAGGGAAGGCAGGTTCTCACTAACCTTGTCCTCCTGGACTCCTCCCTGCCACCTGGCTCAAGAGAGAGAGTCAAAATATGTAACCACTGGCCTGGTGTGGACACTGCCATCCTGGGCCCACCCCACTTTGCCAGGTGTCACTCTTTTAGGTCCCAGGGGAGGGGCATTGGGGGAACGCAGGCCAGAGGCTCTTTTTGACAGTTTCACATCCTGGTATAGCCATGGCTGGGCACACAGCTGGGCACCAGCCCTGCCCCAGCTCCCTCTCTTGGGCTCCCGCCTCCAGAACCCCCTTCCAGGAAGCTGGCCCAGATGGAGCGGGGTGGGGGGACAAAGGGTGCTCCCTGAGGCGTGATGTGCTCCTGCCCCACAGGCAACTCCAACTTGGTCTACACTATCATCCGCAAGCGCAGCGTCTTCCACCAGCTGGCCAACCTGCCCACGGACGTGCCCACCATCCACAAGGCACTGCAGCGGCGCCGGCGGGCGCCCGAGCCCTTGTCCCGCACCGGCTCGCAGGAGGGCAGCTCCATGGAGGGCTCCCGGCCCGCTGCCCCCGCCGAGCCTGGCACCCTCAAGACCAGCCTGGTGGCCACCCCAGGTCTGGCGCTGGTGGGGGGTACTGGCACGGTTGGGGGTGGGCACAGTCTCTGGCAGAGGGCGTGGCCCAAGTGGGGAAGCTGAGGGAATAGGCCTGGCCCCGGGGTGGGGGCGGAGGGATTGGGTGGCTCGGCTCTGGTCGCTCGGTGGGCAGCTGGGGCCTCAGAGCTGGAGGGGGCTCTGGGAGGGGTGGGCCCAGCTGGGGGAAAAGGGGCAGCGGGCACAGCACTTCTAGAGAGGGTGGTGGACCGCGGCGGCCTCTGCATAGCAGGGCCAGCGGGGGCAGCTCCTGAGGAGGGTGCTGGGGTGCCCTCACCTCTACCTGTTCCCACCCAGGCATCGACAAGCTGACGGAGAAATCACAGGTATCGGAGGATGGCACCTTGCGGTCTCTGGACCCTGAGCCCCAGCAGAACTCCGCTGACGGTGGCCGCACCATGGGGACAGACGAGGGAGACTCCTGGAGCAGGGTGAGGCGGGGTTGGAGCTCCTTCCTGGTGCCTGAGGTTTGGGCTTGGGCCAGGGCACTCTGGGGTCAGTGGCAGGGAAGGGGCGGCACCCACAGCCATGGTGGCACAGTGGGCACGCTGGCTCTCAAGAGAGGGGGTGTCCATAGACCCCTCCCTTGTTGCCTCGTCATGGACCCAAGCCCCTGGCCTCCCGACTCCTCACCCATAGCCTTATCTGCTGCTGGCCTTTACCCGGCTGCCCTGGCTGCCCCTGGCCCTAAACCTGTCACCCAGCTGGGCTGGGTCAGGCTGGGCCCAGGGCCCAGGGCAAAGGGTGCTGGGCTGGGCCTTTCCCTCAGGAGTGAGGCCCTGTGCCACCACCCCAGGGGCCGCTGGAGAGACTTCTTTGCCCTCCCAAGGTTACGGACTGGGGTGGGGGGCGGTGGCAGCAGGCTGCTCCTCTCCCCTCCAAGCCCCCCAGACCACCCACTCTGCCCTCCAAGCCCCCCAGACCACTCCTTCTGCCCCTCACTGCCCATTCCTTCCCCCAGGAGCCGGGCCACCCGTGGCGGGAGCAGCGGCAGCTGTCCAGCACGGCAGCCAGCGGGCAGTGGAGCCCAACGTCCGAGTGGGTGAGGGCCCTCGCCGGAGGAGCCGGGGGGCACAGCAGTGCAGGTGGCACCGACGTGGGGTCTGGGTCGGTAGGCACTGTCCTGGGACAGCTCTGCGACTACTCGGATTGGACTGGGTCGGACCCAAGGACCCTGCTGTGGGGGTGGCCCGGGGTCCCGTGCTGTGCCCCCCACCCCTCCCTGCTCAGTTGCTTCATCTGCCGACACACTCTGGAGCCCCAGGCTGACTTCCCTGTCACTTCCCGAGGTCACCACTGATTGCCTTGGGATGGGGACCCCCCCCTCCATTGTGAGGATTCAGTGCGATCCCTGAGCACACGGGAACATGTTCTGCCTGGGGGCCTGTGGTTCTGGGGGAGGCCGGGCCTGTCCGTAGCTTCTGGGGGCTGCCCCCTGCCCCCAGGTGCTGTCCTGGAAGTCGAAGCTCCCGCTGCAGACCATCATGAGGCTGCTGCAGGTGCTGGTGCCCCAGGTGGAGAAGATCTGCATCGACAAGTGAGTCTGGGGGTGCGGTGGGTGGGTGGGGGGCAGGGCTCTGGGAAGGGTCCAGGCTTGCGTGAGGGTGTGAGGGGGAGCACGGGCCTCCGGGGTCCCGGGTGAGCCCTGGGCTCCCCTGGACACCAAGGGTGGGCTTTCCCACGTGAGGTGGAGCATGTGGGAGCCCCTCCCGCCCCCTCCCCGCAGGGGCCTGACGGACGAGTCGGAGATCCTCCGCTTCCTGCAGCACGGCACCCTCGTGGGGCTGCTGCCCGTGCCCCACCCCATCCTCATCCGCAAGTACCAGGCCAACTCGGGCACCACCACGTGGTTCCGCACCTACATGTGGGGTGTCATCTACCTGAGGTGAGCCCTGCAGGGCTGGGGCAGATGTTCCCCGAGGGTCCCCCCACCCCCGCCGTTGTGGGGTTAATGTCAAATGCCTCCAGGTGCTCTCGTCTGGCTGGGGGTGGACCCTGCTGCCCAGGATGTGCCGTCAACAGGGAAGGGGTGGGGTCCCGGCCCTCCCTGTAAGCCCGGCCTGATCAGGCGTCTGTCCCCCCGCCCCCCGCAGGAACGTGGACCCGCCCGTCTGGTACGACACTGACGTGAAGCTGTTCGAGATCCAGCGAGTGTGAGGCTGAAAACAGCCAGGGGAGGGGCCAGGGAAGGACTGGGGCCCTGGGCCCCGCCAGTGCTCCCCCAGATCCACTGTTCTGACTTTGAATTCCCGCGATCAGGGTGGCCACGTCCTGGGTGGCAGGCCCCAGGGGCCCCTTGCAGCTGGGGGGTGGGCAGGGCCCTACTTGGAGCCAGGGCCCGCCTAGAGCCCCCACCTCACACTGGCTCCCCCCAAGATCCATTTCAGTGCTGACCCCTCAGGGCCGGCCCCGTTTCTGGCTGCCCAGCTCCAGAGGCCACAGGCCACCGTGCTCGAATGGGGCTGCCCAAGAAGGGTCCTGGCTGTCCCTGGGCAGGTGAGGGGAGCCCTTCGGTGCCTCCTAACCTGCAGGAGCCCCCCCAGCCCCGCTCACTGCCAGGGCCCCTGGGAGCAGCAAGTGTGTCCGTCTGCTCGCCCAGGGGCTTGGGGCTGGCAGGCTGCAAGCACCAGACTGAGGGACCCCCATGGAGTTTAGGGTTTGAAATGGGGTATTGGGTGTCCCCTGTTATATTCTCCTGGGTCAGTGGATGTAGTCTGGCCCCCTCTTATCCAGTAACAGGGGATGGGGAGTGCCCGAGGCAGCAGCTCAGCCCTCCGGGCTCCAGCCTATTGCCCTGGAGCTGGGCCCCGGCTCTGCCTCAGGTCCCCTCACCCCCATGTCAGTACAATCTCTGCTCAGTACAATCGACCTTTTTACACAATAAAATCTCCCTCTCCACGCTCGACTCTGTGCTCGGAGGGGAGGGGCCGACCCTGGCTCTGGTTTTCAGGGGAGCTGGGGACTCTGCACCCCAGGATCAGTCCCCAGAGGGCCCTCGATGCAGGACTGGGGGCCAGCGTTGGTCATTTGCTTGGGTGGGGAGCGGAGGATTGGACCCTCTCACCTAGGGCTTGCCCCCCTGGGCTGTGGCCACCCACTGGAGAGCTCACACAGGGGAGGCAGAGGGCCAGACTCCCAGCCTGTGCTGCAGCCACTGGGGTCTCTGCCTCCTAGACAGCCGCCGAGACAGCTTTGAGGGCCCCAGGGTAGCCTCCCTGTCCGCCAGCACCCGGCTTCACAGGGAGGGGTCCGGGCTGCCCTGCCCGGGCCTCGCCCTGGGCAGAGGGAGATGGATGGGCTGTCAGGCGTCCCTTCCCTTCCTGCCCCACCCCACAGCTCAGAGGAGCTGGCAGGCTGGGGACCCGGCAGCCAGAGGCCACAGCCCACAGTGGGGCAGCTGCAGGTGCCGCCTCAGCTCGGGTGGCCCGGCAGTCACCCGGGGCTCTGCCCCGGGGAGAGGGTATCTGGCGAGGGGAGGGGGGTGTGAGACAGCTGGCACAGCCCCCCACAAGCCTGGAAACAGGACAGTCCCAGCCCCCCAGCCCTGCCCAGGGGACTGTCCCTTCCCATCATACCATGACTGGCAGCTCTGTCTCTGGGAACAAATGCCACAAAGCCCGAATGCAATCGATCAAACAAACAGGGTTTATGGCAGCGGGAGAGAACTGTTGAACCCTGCCTGGCAGCTAATTAATGAGCTCATTAGGAGACAAGGTGTGTGGGGAGGGGGCAGGGCCGCCCGCCTGAGCCGAGCTTCCCGGAGTTCTGGGGAAGGGGCGCCCCTCTCCAAACTCCCCAGACCCAGTCATTTAGGTCTGACCCTCCCAGAAAATCCCCCCCCATAGTTGTACTCGCCGGGGTGGTGAGCCCTGGGCCTCAGAGGCTCAGCGTCCAGGCCACAGCCTGTGTGCTGCCCGCTCCACGAGGCTGGGCAGAAGGGGAGGTTTGGGGGATCCCAGGCTGCTCGCCCTGGAAGGGGGGGGTGTCTGCTCAGAGACCAGGCTACCTTCTCCCCCACCTTGGTGCTCAGGGCTTGGCAGGGCTGGGTTCCTCGGGCAGCCTCAGGCCCCCAGGTAGACCTCCACCAGCCCCCCGACCGAGTGCATGCGGTAGAAGACTCCCAGGGGCAGGCCGAAGTTGACGATGGTGAACCACGTCCGGTAGCTGTAGAAGTCCTTTTCCAGCCCATTCTCAAACTCCGGGTGCGTGCCAAACGCTGGCATTATCCATAGCTGGGGGGGAGGGCGGGGAGCGGAGGGTGTTGAGTGGGAGAGGGGCTCCCCTGTGCCCCTCCACCCTCAGCTTGGGGGAGCAGGCCCCAGACCTTGCAGCTCCTCCAGCACATCCCCCCAGTCCCTAATCCTTGGGCTGTCAGAGCTCCCCCCACCACACACACCCTCCCAGCTCAGAGGCCTCTGCCCAGAACTCCCAGGAACAGGCCGCTCTGTCAAGCCGGCTGCTCTGTGCTCCGATCTTGACCCCATACCCCCATCCCCTGCTTTCCTGTCCAAACCCAACCTGTTCTTCAAGGCACAAACCTCACCAACTTCCCGAGGCCACCCTCAACCATTGGCACTCATGCATCCTTCTCTGAGCTCCCACTGCACTTTAAGGCCAATTGACTACCTATTCTTTGCCTGGATCTGGGGTTTGGCTGCCTGACGTGTGTTTCCAGAGATGTCATTACCAACATGGGCTCTGGGGAGACCACCCTGGGCTCTAGGCCCGGCCACCCCTTGAGGATGGTGGGACCTTGGGAGGTCAAATCACCTGGGCCCCGATTTCCTCCACCTGAGGCAGGGGTTGCTGTGATGATCGTGGGGTGCTGAGGCGAGGTATGGGGTGGGCTCAGGCAGACCTGGGACTTACCAGCTGCCAGTCACTGAGCCCCCATCGTCAACCTCCTCCACCAGGGATTCTTTAGAAAATCAGGCACTTTCTGATCTCTTCCTTTGACTGAATTCAGTGGACAATAATTATTTGGGAATTTTCTAACCAGTAAGCTTCCTGAGGACAGAACTCTTACTCATTTGTTTGTAAGGAGCACTTAGCTGCATGCTTTGCACATTCATTCGTGCCAGGCACCCTGCCAGGAGCTGAGGGCACACTCCCTGCTCTCAAGCAGCTTTGAGCTAGTTGGGGAGAAGCACATGTCCTTGACAATCAAAAGGAAAAACCAATGCCCCTGGGGCAGTCAGTGGCCATAAATGTGCCTTGATCCATCCCTTCCTGAGTGAGGCATTCTCGGGCCACCTGGCCAGCCCCGCCCTGCCCCGCGCCACTCACCGTGATATTGCAGAGGATGAGGAACAGCGAGATCTCCTTGAGCACCCGCCGCTTCCAGTTGAGGTGGCTGTAGGAGTGGATGTAGGCCAGCGAGGCCCGTCGTAGGCCCAGGCCCAGCTCCAGCAGGGAACCCCTGCGGGGCAGCTCAGCCTCCTGCTTGCCCGCCGGGTTCTGGGGAGCCGCCTCCCAGAGCGGACGCCGGTGCAGGCCCTCGATGATGAAGAGGTTCTGGGTGACGTGCTGCAGGATAAGCAGCAGCGAGTAGGCCAGGATGAGGCGGTTGAGCAGCTCATGCGGGCTAGTGGCCACGATGGCCACGATGGAGAAGTAGGCAATGCCCACTGGGCCCAGGGCCGTGCCCATCAGGAGCACCACGTCCAGGCTGCGGGTGGGGTTCTTGAGCGTGTCCAGCTCGCGCTCCTCCAGCCCGTGGATGGCCATGCCCGCCAGGCACGCCAGGCTCATGGTGGGGAGTATGGCCACATAGAAAGCATAGTAGAGGGTGAAGTATTGGTGCCCGATGGTTGGGCCACCGGTCGCAATCTGGAAGAGCACGAAGACGCACACGCCGGCCACCAGGGCCAGCAGGCCCAGCAGCGGCCCGAAGATGACCCCGTGGAGGTGGAAGGGTGGGGTGCTGGGGTGGGACCCCGTATGGGGCGCCAGGCGGCGGCCGACATTCTTCCACATGACAAAGAGCACAGCACAGCAGATGAGGCAGTACTCGGTGCTGAAGGGGTAGAGCATCAGGAAGCCCTTCCGGAAGACCTTGCACGCCGTGCTGTTGAGGCACAGGCAGGTGGTGGTCTCGTTGCCTGGGAGAGGGGCAGAGAGGCCAGGGAGAAGGGTTCAGGTGAGCCCTGCTGGGGGGAAGCCGGCCGCACACATTGCAGCCCTCCCGGAATGTGCCGGAGGTGGAAGGCACTCGGCCCCTCATCTTATAGAAACTATGGAAACTGAGGCCCAGAGATAAAATCAGAAATCACAGCTTGGGCATTCTTTTACCAAAGGATTCAAGGCTTTATTAAAGCACTTTAAAATCATATGGCATCTCTGGTGCCAAGTGTCACTTCTACAAACAACTTGGGGAGCATGAGGGAAAACTGCAACTTTATCTTGGAGGGATCTGGCGGCCACAGCCGAAGGCCGTGGTCAGTCTCGGCGGCCCCACTGAGGGCCATCGGACACCAAGTGGGCTGACGAGGTGCCACTCAAAGCCCACGACACCACCTGTAGAATGGTGTGGCCAAAAGGTTGAACCTGAATCTAATCAAGATTTTGGCCCAGGATCCCAGCTCATAGGAAAGCAGGGGAGAGAGGCACACGTCGGATACCACCACTAGGAAGTGATGGGGCAAATCTGAATGTCATGAGGAAAGGGGTGGGGGGGGGGCACTCTTCTAGAATAAAAGAGACTTAAGAGACTCAGCCAAATCCATGGCCTGGTTTTGATTGGATTAATTAGATCCTGCTCTGAACAAACCATCTGTGAACAGCATTTCAGGGGCTAACCGGAGCAATGTGAACACAGGTTCATATGGATGGTGTGGACAACAGGAAGGAATTTTGTTAGAAATTATAATAGCGTTGTGGAATGTCAGGAAACATACTCATTTTAAAGAGATGCAACTGAAACGAGATGCAGACGATTTCTGTCATTTCCTTTAAGTACTTCAACCAAGAATAAATGAAAGAACCATGGCACAATGACTACATCTGGGTGATGGGTAGATCCTGTCCTCCCACTCTTCTGCATGTTTGTATTTGAAAATAACAAAAGCCTTCATGATTTCATTTGTGGAGAGTTTGCTCTTTGCACAACTTTTCCAGAAAATGGGTCCAGTGTATGGAGAAGGCACATGGCACGCAGGTGTGCCAAGATTTATACGGTGGCTGCACCCTGGTCACCTGGGGAGGGGGTTGTATACACACAGATGTGGCTGAATCCCACGTGTGCTTGTGGGATGCAGCCTCCAAGGGGCAGCTCTACAGGTAGGAGATCGGGCACATGGAACAATCTGGGAGTTCTTTCTGTCCAGAAATCTCCTGTCCCTCCCGATATGTCCAGGTGCCTAAAATTGTATTGGAAAGACATCCCTTTCCATCCTGAAGGCT
Source organism: Choloepus didactylus (assembly GCF_015220235.1). Classification (NCBI taxonomy): domain Eukaryota; kingdom Metazoa; phylum Chordata; class Mammalia; order Pilosa; family Megalonychidae; genus Choloepus; species Choloepus didactylus. The sequence goes on along the minus strand of NC_051324.1, from coordinate 69,173,230 downwards.
TTTTAGTTTCCAGCAAATAAAATGCAAAATACCCTGGGTGGAGTGTATACCTGAACAACTTCTCAGTGACCTGCTCGGCCAGGATTAGTGGTTGGCTTGCTGACAGCTAGACGGATGGCTTGGAGTGGGGCTGTAGGGTGTCAGCACCTCGTGGGGCAGGCAAAGAATGGGAACACATTTGGTGTTTTGTTTATTAATGTCCTGGCCTCTAGAGCTTGCCCCAGCTCTGTAGACTCACTTAGACCCTCTGCACCACACGTGTTTGAGGGAGTGTGGTGTGTCTGTGCGTGTGTTCAGGTGGTGTGGGGTCCTGGTTTCCTCTCTGTACCTGAGAAATTTTCCATCAGGGCGCTGAGCTCAGCCTCGATCTTGCGATGCATGGAGTCATTGGTGACGGCCAGACCCCAGAGCAGCAGGTTTGTGGCAAGGGTCAGCATCAGGCCACACCTGGAGGAGTTGCCACACTCTGTCCTCGCAGCCTGGCTGGTTCCCTGGGTACCTAGCCCTCACCACCAACTGCCGCTGGGGTGACCACTTCCTACTCCCAGAGCCAGATTCCCCCTACTATTAGGATTCCAGGAGAGGCGGCCCCAGGGGCCCGCTGGGACCCATTCCCAGACTAACCCACAGCTCCAGGCCCAGCCTGTCCAGGAAGGCTGTGGGGGGCAGGCACTGGGCATCCAGGGAGCCCCAGGAGGATCTGGAGGCAAAGGGACCCCGTCTTACCTAGTGAAGTTGGTCTGGACCTGCACACAGTCCTTGCAGTGTTTCGAGAGCACCCAGGTCTGAAAGAGAGAGGGCCTTGAGCCCAGGGGCTGGGGGGTGGGAGATTGGGGTGGGGAGGGTACCCCAGTTGCTTGTGTATATTCACAATGGATGAGACAGTGAGGAGGCCTGGGCTGGACTTGGCTCCACCATTTTCTTGCTGTGTGATCTTGGGCCAGTGGCAAAACATCTCTGAGCCTCAGTCTCAGCTCTAAAACGGGGCCAAGAATGCCCTTCCTGCTTGGGGAAAATAAAGAGGTGATGCAAGTGAAGCACCCAGCACAATGCCTGGCACTCCACAGGAACTCAGGAGGGAGTTAGACACCCTTATTGAGTAGATATGTGTAGCTGGGGGTGTAAATTGAGACATATGCAAGTATGCTTGGGCAGCTGTGTTATAGGTGTCTGCATTGCAGGTGCAAGGTGTGTGTGCAGATGCAGGCATATACAGGTACGTGTGCACGTGGGGATGTGGGCGTTTGTGCGGGGGGTCGTGGTGGCATATGCCCGTGTGGCCGTGTCTGGGTTTGGGTGGGCAGGGTGTGTGCTCCATGGGGATGAGAGCAACCTGTCACCTGGATGCCAATGAAGATGATCTCGATGACGGGGAAGATGAGCTCGAGCTGCAACTTGCATTGGCTGTGGCTCACATCGTAGCCCACGCGGAAGGCATTGAGGCAGATGGTGCAGCTGCCAAACAGCACCAGGGCGCCTGGCCGGGCCAGGAGGGCATTGGCACCTCCCCTGGAACCGGCTCCGCCTCCCCACCCACCCCCAGAGCCCCGGCACTCACCCCGCACCCAGAGGGGCCCAGCGTGCGGGTCCCGGTAGAGCACGGCGTGCGGCTGCTGGGTGGTGCCAGCCTCGTAGTAGAGGAGCCAGAAGAGGGAGAGGGCCTTCAGCACGGCCAGCAGGATCCACACGTCACCCAGGGTGATGGCCACGTTGTTGAAAATCATGCTGCAGATGAAGGCGCCACCCAGGAGCACCAGGTTGAGGGCCAGGAACGCCGAGAAGAGTTGCCCAGCTTTCTGGGCCTGCCGGTGCCGCCGCAGCAGCAGGGAGAAATGCTGCCCCATCCAGGACTTCTGCCTGGGCCCAGTGGGGACCCCTGTCTCCTTGGCCCCCATGGCCACTCTGTTCTCCTTGGCTGGGGCCACGGCAGCCTCCTGTGCTCCTGGAGAGGGCACGGGTGGAGCCTCAGCGGGGGCTGGGGAAGGAGACCAGGTCTTGGGTTGGTGGCAAAGCAGCCTGGATTCAAGTCCACTCCTGTCCCTAACCAGCTGTGTGTCCTAGGGAGAGCCAGGCAACCTCTCTGGTCAAGACATTGGAAATAACAGCAGCAGCTCTATCTACCTTACAGGACCAGAGAGATTTCAAATAGATCAGGGGATATGGAAGGAAGCCTGTTGTGGTCCACTTAAAGAGAGGGATTATTTCAACTGGTTTGAGGACCCCCCATCTCTTTTTGGGCTACCCTACTTTCTGCCTCAGTGATTCAGCCTGATCCCAAGGTGCGCTAATAATGTCTGCAACGGAGTCAGGTAGTTTCCAGGGCTACAACTTTCCACCACCAAAAGGCAGCTTGTACCCTGCTGCCACTGGGGAGGAATTCCACTCCTGGGATCTGGGAAGGGGAGTGGGGGGTCATCTCTTGTTCTGATCCTGATTACTCGGATTCTGACTGCCTAGGGTGCTGAGTTGAGGGGGATCCTGAGGCTGAGTCTGGCTTCGTGGGAAAGAAAATGATGCTCTATAGTTTATGGGTATAAATGGGTGTATATAAAATTTTTTTAAAGGTCTAGAAGACTGCCAGATTCCTAATAGGAGTTTCTTCTGGGGAGAGGAGGAAGGTACTAGGATTGAGCATGGTAGATTTTTCTTTAGCTTTAATGTTCCAGTTTTTTTTTAAATTAGCACATTATTTATGCAATTAAAATTAATTTCAAAGTGCATTAAAGGTAAGGGGGAAAGTTCTGAGATTGACTGGTTATGTCTGCCATGAGCACTGGAAGGGTGGGATCAGCACGCACTCCGTGCCCTTGCCTTTGACAGAGCTGACATCCATCTGCACCCTCCCCCTGGCGTCCCACGAAAGTCTGGAACAACAGGGAAACATTACCCTGGATCGTCCTCACTTTCCTCAGGCTTTCACTCAGGCCACCTGAGCCCTGAGTCCAGCACACTCTCCCCTTTGGGCTCCTTTGTGTGCTCCTCACTGTGGGGCTGAGCTGCGGTGGAGAGCAGGGACTGCCCGGGAGGCTCCGGGTGCCCTCCTGGCGGGGAGGTTTCCCCTGAGCTGACCTGGGGGGCTCCCTCGCCAGCCCCAGTAGCTCTTCTCTGGCCCTGCTGCTGCCCCGCCCTCCCTCTCCCATCCCTGGGGCTCTGCACTGGGAATTCTCAGGGCTCACTGTCCGTGTCCTCCAGGCTGCTGAGTGGCCATCTTCCTGGCTTCTCCCCTCACCCCTTGTAGTCCTTCAGTAGCCAACCCTGTCCATTTCAGCTCATAAACCACACCTTCCTCTCTCAGTTGGACTTCCGGTTTCCTTGCCCCTTGTGCTCCTTCCCTGCTGAGAGTCCCACGAAGGCCACCATTTACCCTCAGTATCAAGTCCAGACCTCCCAGCATGGCCCACACGGCCTTTCAAAATGAGGCGGTGTGTGTAAAATGCTCAGTGCAAGGCCTGGTGCACAGAAAGGACTCGAGCAGGGTAGTGGCTTCCTGGCCTGGCCTCGACTTAACCTCTCCAGTGCTGTCTTTAGACCCTGGCCCCTGCCCACAGGCTGTGCCAGATGCTGCGGTTCCCAGAATGCCCCCTGCTTTCCCTCATCTCCCTGTCTTCGCCTTCACTCTGCCTCTGATGCCCACCCTCCCTGCCCCTTGGCCGACCCCAGCTTGTCCTTCAGGACTGCACCAAGACCCCACCTGCTCTGAGCGGCCTCCCTAACCCCCATGCCCAGACTGGATTAGGTTCCCTCTCCCGGGGCTACCATAGCCTCCTATGCTTGTTGCTGGGCTATCATCTGTCAGCATCTACTTCAATTATCCGTGCCTGGTTCTGGCTCTCCCCTTAGACTCTGAGCTACCACCAGAAGACCCTCACCACATCCTGGCTCGAAAATACAGCTCCTCCATCTCCCCATCCTCCCCAATGCAACTGGCTTAGTAATCGTTGCTTCTACCTTCCACTGTTCCTTTCTAAAGCATCTGGAGCATTAAAACTTTGCCTTCTTTTAAAGACGTAGAAAACAATTTTCTCCCCTTCCCCAGGCCTCCCTGTCATCCTTGCTCAAGTTCCACCCCTCCCTGCCCAGCCCCATCTTGCCCCACCGCAGGCACCTGCCCCCACGCCTGGCCCGGCCCAGCCCAGCCCAGCTGCAGGGGACACACTTCTCATGTGGGCTCACGTTCCCCCCATCATGCCTGGAGCCAGCTGTTCCTTCTGCCTCGTCTGTCATCTCACCAAGGGGTCCCGCTTGTCCTCACAACGGGCCTCAGGCGCCTCTCGTAGAAAGCCTTCCTTCTCTGCTCATGTGTGCTGGTGGCCACCTTGTTGGCACTGTCTGGAGAGGTGCTGAGGATGTGGGTGGCTCCACCGCAGGGCAGAGCCCGAGCTCCTGCTCAACTGGATCCCCTAAACCTAGCACAGCATGACACTCCCCTAGTTTTGCTACTTACTCTGGCAGCTTATGGGGAACTCTCAGCACCAGAACTGTGGACAGAGACCCTTTCTCATTGAATCCTCTCCATCCCCACCTGGCAGAGGAAACTTCCCAGATGATGTTTATCTTTCCTCCCAGGCTCCCCCTCTTCCTCGTCACCCCCCCTCCCTGCAGCCCCCATTGAGCAAGTGGGTTCCTGCTCTTTTTCTCCCACACCTTACTGCTCCATCTCCCCTTCCCCAGCACCCCCCCACACCCCAGGCAGAATAGCCGTAATGATTAAGGGCCCAGATTCTGCCACTTAGTACCTCTGTGATCTTGGACAAACTACTTAAACTCTCAGTGCCTCAGTTTCCTCAGCTGTAAAACCGGTTTAATAAGGGTACTTAGAACTATGGAATAGTACCTGGTACACAGTAGAGCTCAATAACTATTTCTCCAGTGAATGAATGATTGAATTATTTCATAATACCTACCTCATAGGGGTTTTGAAGGAATTAAACGATTTAATACATGAAATGCACGTAGAATAGTGCCTGGTACATCATAAGTTCTCAGTGTTAGCTATTTGTGCGTTTCTTTCCAGTTCTTTCCAGGTCAGGCTTTAATTTGAATTCCAGTTTTGCAGTTTTGCTTGGACTGCAGGCCTAGAGGGGAAGCTGTGGGACAGGATCCCGGGTCCTCTGTGACCCCCCACCCCGGGGGTCCAACCCTCCACCGCCGCTAGGGAGGAGCCGTCAAAGTGGTGAACTCGGTCCACTTGGAGTGGGGGTGGGGAGGAGGGGCACACAGGGGTTTCGGGGAGAGAGGGATGGCGCTCTCGGCGCTGACGAGTCCACCGCCCCCGGCGCGCCCCTCGGTGCAACGCCAGGCCAAGGCAGGGCCAGGAAGCCAAACTGGTTTGTGGGTCGCGTTTACAGGCGAATGATGAAAGCTGCGGAGCCGTCGGGGCGCCAGGCGGGGTGTGGCGCGTGGCGCCGGGCCAGCAGCGCTAGCCAGGGAATTTCGGGGTTCCTTTCCCATCCACCCGAGGGACTGCAGGACCCGACAGCCGCTGCACGCGTGCCACAGCCGGGGCGTCCAGGCAGCCCCGACCCCACACACCCTTTCCCAGCCGTCGGGATTTTCGTTCTTCGGGCTTCGATGCCCCTTCTCAGCGGTGTGCGCCAGCGCCTCCTGCTAATCTCCGCGCGCCCGGGTTCGCGGAAAGTTGGGGGGGCGGGCAGAGTCAGGGTGCGAGTGGGGGTCCGGAGGGGCGAACGCTCGGCGCAAGGGTTGGCCTGCCCCTCCAGGCATCCTTCACTCCCGCCCCACTCTCTTGCAGCCCCTGTGGTCCCTGATCCCCGCTTTAGGGGCAAGTGTGTGTCCGGGGTGGGGTGGGGTCGGGGGGCGCCCGGGGAGCCTTACCTGGGGCCTGGGCGGGCATCGCCGCCGGCTGGCCTCCGACCGCGGGAGCAGCGCCGCTCTTCTGTCCAGCCGAGGCCCCCGCGCCCCGACCGATGCCCCCGACGGCCTCCCCCCGCGGCGCTGCGCAGGCGCCTCTCGAGCTCCGCGGCCCATCGATTTTTCTATTGACTTTGGGGTTCTCATTAATTACTCGTTAATTACCCCGCCGGGGGCCTCGGCCCGGACGGTGCAGCCAATAGCAGAGAGGCCGGACAGGTGGGCGGGGCCGGAGGCGCGGCCGGAAGCGGTGCGCGCGCAGGGCCGCAGGGGCCGGGGGCCGGGGCCGGGCTGGGGGCCTGGAGCTGGAGCGCGCCGTGCTTGGTGGGTGGTGGACACTGCCCGCGGGCCGGCAGGAAAGGGCTTGCGGTGTCCAGGCCCCACTCTTGCCCTGGCGGCCATTCTGGGAATGCACCGCCCTCCCAGGTTTGGGGTCTCCTTTTCCTGCACCCCACTTAGCACCAGGCCAGGGTGCAGCCTCACAGCGCCCTCTTTTTTAAGTCGTCTGTGAACCTGGGACAGAAGCGACAGGTCAGAGCCCCATTCTGATGGAACAGGAGGGTGGGAAGTCACCCGGTGGTGTAACGGAGGTTTAACAAATATGAGTCTAGTTACGGAATCATTATCTAAATGTTTTTAACTTTCTGATGTACTGTAATGCAGCCAGAAGCAAATATCTGCAGCTATTATAACTCACTGAACTGTAACCCCGCTGCCTTGTTTTCTAATTCCAATGCTATTTTTTGGAACTGTATTATTATCTTTACCCTGTAACTGGACAGTGAGGAGACAACTGGGTCCCGCTTGTATCCTTATCTTGTTTTGCAACCCTGAAAGTCAGGTTCCCTTGCAGGCAGCCCCCTGAAGTCTGGTGCTCCTGTGAAGCCCCTTAGTGAATATTAATGAAGTAACATGAGTCAGCCTAGAACAGACCACCTTGCACATGATCCCAAGCCTGCCTTTGTTTGAATGCTGTGAAACACTGCAAGTTTCTCCAGTTCAGGGAGGGAGACAGATGTATGGCCCCCAGGCCTCCTTTCTCCTTGCTTTGTGCTTAGCAATAAACTCTCTTCTCAAAATTCCAGTGTCTACCGATCAACTCGTGTGCATCAGCTGAGGACTCACTTGAAACTGTAACAATTTGGCACCTAACCTGGAGTCAGGTCTCTGAGACCCCCACCTGAGGACTCAGTGACCCCATGAGATGACAAGTATCAGCTGCTGACCCTAAGTGGCCGCCTCAACTCCTTTGTCTAGAGGCTCGGCAGGCTAGACTCAACTCTGCCTCCACTGGCGTTGCTGATCCTAACGGCACTTCAATTCTGAGGAAACAGTCCTGGAAACAGACGTCTTCTGGGTGAGTAACTTTGTTAAAGGACCTGCTCTCACAGGGAACCTGTCTGTTCTGGTTTTCTGTTACTGGGTTAAGATTGTAGGTTCAAGTCCTGCTTTAGCGCAGCTTGGTCTCAACTGAGTAAGGCTGGGTGCAGCCTCAGGGCTATTAGGGTCAGTCACCCAAGTGCCCACACTGGTGGTTGTGGGTTTGAGTCCCGCTCTGGTTTCCTTTCTTTTACAAGTCTGAAGTTTAGAAGATCTTTTGTTAGGGCACTGAAAAGGGAAATTATAACCAAGGGAAATGTTAGTAGTACTGCCAACAACGATTGCAGCCCCCTAAAATGTATTCTTGATAATTGATCAACATTCGGATATGAACCTATGAAAAGGAAGAAAATGATATTTCTGTGCAAAACTGCCTAACCTCAGTATGACTTAAAATCAAGAGAGAAATGGCCTGAGGATAGTTCTATAGAAAAAAATATTATATCATAATTAGACATATTATAAAAGAGAAGAAAAATGGGATGCAATTCCCATATGTACAATCTTATATGTCTTTGTATCAAAATAAGAATTTGCAAGAAGAGTGAAAATTATGGTTCAAACTATTGAGTTTTATATTTCTCTGTTTCTGTGTTTTGTGTCTAACTTTCTATTTGTGTCTGTCATTTTGTTTAATGCGTATTTTCCTACCTCCAGATAGTAATACCAAATTAACAGATAAAAATTCTCAAGAGAGCTCTATTCAAATTGCTTAAAGATACATAAGTGCATATATATAAATGCACTTATATATAAATGTGTATGTATGTGTGTGTGTATATATATATTTGTGTGTGTGTGTGTGTGTATACATACATATATATATATATATATATATATATATATATATATATATATATTTTTTTTTTTTCCTCCTGGAGTCCCAGAAATTGGGACTTCTGGTGCTTTTTGAAACCTCTTGTCTATAATGGTAATATTATCATTCAGCCTTACAAGTCTGGATACTCAGACCTTTGCCAGTTAATATACAGAACTGCTGATGAAGGTCATGCGGAAATCTAGAGAGACAAAACTATTTGGAAAGGAAAAAAACTGAGAAAAAAGAGATCCTCTCAAGCTAAAACTGCAGCTAAATAAGTCCCCCAAATCCTTTAGGCACCAGGGTTCAGGGCACCAGTACTTGTGATTACTATAAACAACCTGGACAAGGGGGAAAAAAACCTTAAACCTTCCCCGAAGCAGCAGCATCTCTCCCTGCCAAATGCTCTTTGGCCTCTAAGTTGATCCACTACATTTTTGAGAATCTTGTAATAAGAAGGGAGTATAATCTAGAGTAAATATTTTGAATGCTTATGACTTAATGATCTCATAAATAAAGGTAGTTCATTAAAAAATTTCTCTCCAAGCTTCGTATAAATTAAATTTGTGTGTATACCTAATAAGGACTTAACAACACTTTAGAGACAAAATAGCTTTATAGATTTCAAAATTCATTCATATACAATGCATTGGATTTTTTGGAGGACAATGTAATATCTATACGTGCCATTAATCCTTATGAAAAGATTGTATATTACTGTTTCAAAAGTGCATTGACGAAGGTGTTTTAAATATTTGGACAAATCTGCTTGTGCAAAACATGTTTTCATAGAAGTTTCATTTGCCCAATTTCATTATATTATTTAAAAAGAACAAAGAATATGAATTTAAAAAACCACAAAACTTCAAGCTGACAACATTAATGTTCCTTGTTCTGTTTCCATGTTAATTCTAATTAGACCTGGATAGCCACATTAATAGAATTGGTGCTGTTAAAGTTTACTACTTTTAAACCAGACAAATCTATTGAAAAGAAAAAAAGAAAAACAACTGACTGCTTTTATAAACCTGCAACTAAATCACAACTTGGCCCTAATATCAAACCCTCCCTACTTACCTCCAAAAAACTATTTCAGAAATATATCCTTGTAAGAGTTTCACAATATATCTCACCAACATACTGATAAAAGAAGAAACTGAAGAAAGCAATATTTCTGAAAACTATCTCCTATAAGCTCAGTACAATACAAGCATGCAGTTTAGTTTTACTTAAGTACGTTCCCCCTAAATTTATACAGATTTACTAATCTAATGAGCTAACATTGCATCTACTAAGTATTTAAAATAAAGAAAAAATTATGTTTGCATTTAACCAAATTGAGTCTGACAACTTTGATTTTCACAGTAATTGTAAGTTGTACGATATTTGCTTGAAGACAGTTTCCAAAATCATTTTGGTAACTTAAGTATGTAAGGTATTGTACCAGTTTGTATATATTATGTTGCCCAGAAAACAACATGTTCTTTGATGTAATCTTGTGGGGGCAGACATATTAATGTTGATTAGATTGTAATTCTTTGTTTCCATGGAGATGTGACCCACCCAACTGAAGGTGATAACTCTGATTAGATAATTTCCATGGAGGTGTGGCCCTGCCCATTCAGCGTGGGCCTTGATTAGTTTACTAGAGCACTATATAAGCTCAGACAGAAGGAGCAAGCTTGCTACAGCCAAGAGGGACACTTTGAAGAATGCACAGGATCTGAGAGAGGAATGTCCTGGGAGAAAGCCATTTTGTATAAACCAGAACTCTGGAGCAGATGCCAGCCACGTGCCTTCCCAGCTAACAGAGGTTTTCCGGACGCCATTGGTCATCCTCCAGTGAAGGTACCCGATGGTTGATGACTTACCTTGGACACTTTATGGCCTTAAGACTGTAACTTTGTAACCAAATAAACCCCCTTTATAAAAGCCATCTATTTCTGGTGTTTTGTGAAGAGGCAGCGTTAGCAAACCAGAACAGGTATACAGGATGTATTTTTTGTTAAGGAAAAAGAGTAATTTTGTCCTAAAATAAAATGACTGGTTGTTACAGAATGAGAAAGAAACAAAATGTAAGACAAGACCTGAATATATAGAGAAAGTTGCAGAAGGTTCACAGAAAAGGATATTTATTTCTTGTGGTCAAAGTTGGGTAAGATTTGATGAGTCTATCTATAAAGTTTTTTTGAAAGTCTGAATATCAAATAATATATTGGTGCAAAATTAAAATTTAGTTTTCTCTCTATTAAAGTGCCATTTTCTTCAATTATTGGTCTGTTTTAGTAAGAGATTATGAAAGTGTTTTTTTCTGAACATCAATGTAAAAGGCAAAAAGTATGTTTTATCAGAATAATTTCTTGTACTTTATGTTAACTTTACCATGTCCTTGGTTGTTAGAAAAAAAGCCACAAAGACTCTATGTCATGTCAAAATAATATCTCCACTGATGTTAATGTTAACCTGATCATCCTGTATTGTCTTAAAAAACGAATCTTCTCACCTTTAAAAAAACTAAGACTTTTCTAACTTTAGTTACAGAACCAAATATTAAATATTGTTTCACAGTGACCTTTTTCCTGGTTAACATAATATTCAATTGAAGGTCAAACCCTAAGGAATGTCTTTTATTTCAAACTGACTTTAATATTTTCCAAGGGGCCCCTGGAGAATCGCAGAGGATTTTATTCTTTCACTTTGCAAAAAGAAGAGTGCTAAAAATAGTTAAGTCCGTTTAACATGCTATGAATTGTATAAGAATGCTGTCAAAATAGAAAAGGTTTTCTAAAAAAGGATTTTCTTACCTTCTAATAGTTGAATTTATATTGATAACAAATTATTCATAAAAATATTTAAAGATTATATAAAATTCCTGGAGGCTTACCAGTGTTCTTACTGTTCGTGTTATGTCTTGATATCGATCTGCATGGTATTTGCATGGTATTAGATGACAGGATGATATTGTTAGTCATGGTTTTAGTTATTTTAAAGATGTTATTTGTCACAGAAAGAACCAAATTTCCTTGTCAACTACATTGTTTTACTTTGATGCTTCTCTGAAAGTGCTTTGCAGTCAGCTGCAGATCAGAGCTTCATCTTCAACAAAAAGGGACTTCAAAAAGGAAGCAAGTCTGTGACTTATATTCTGTCTGCTAATTAACATAACCCTAGGGAAAATGTAAAGGTGGAACAGGACAAAACTTCTGCTATGATCTATGGTTAATAAATTCAATATAAGTTAGTTGTTGAATATTTTTATTTCTAAAAATGGCTTCATTTAGAAAATACTCATAAAAGAATCAGGACCTCAGTTATAAGCTCTTGCAGCAGTCACATTTGTTTCTGGGATTTGATTGTGATTTCTGAATTCTGGAATGCTTTATTCTTTATGTAACCTAATAGCTCCCTGGAACTTTGGGTGTCTCTGTGGCACCTGAGACTCAGAATTGGAATTCTCCAGAATACAAGATAGAGAGTAATATTATCTGTATTTTGAGACTTTAATTTCTATATGAGACCAAGGAAGAGAGATTTATTTTGTCCAAAATCTGAATTTTCTATGGCACACAATCTGATTTAACCTGTTTAGTCAGTTTTTTGAACAGCCTACCTCCGCTTTATTTAACATAGAACCTAAAATAAGAAATAAAATCTTAGTATTCTGTATAAGCTGATATAATTCCTTGATGCATTTCAAAATATTTTGAACATAAAATGAAAAAGTATTTGTAAAATCCCTTGAGGGGCTAGAGAAAAAAAGCATCGAGTGTAAGCTTCCCCACCTGGGGAATTCCTGCTATTCTCTCGTTTGCTGAAACTGTAATCAAAACATGGTCTAAATCTACGATCCACTCCTGTTAGAAAGCAAATTATCTTCATTTAAACTTATAACAAGGAAACCAATGAAAATAGACTCTGAAATATATGAACATTGCCTTGTAACAGGAAATATACTAATAAACCAAGCCCTCGATCTTGAAACTTGCACTTTTAAAGCTTATTTCTGTAATGACAAAACTAAGCCTGATTATAAAGTTCACCCCCAGGAAACCTCCTTGTTATTCAGTTTGGCCTTTTCTAAGCCAAACTCTACAAACAAACTCACTACCTTTCCCCTACATGGGTCATGACTCCCAGGGATTAGCTTCCCTGGCCCCATGGGATCATACCAAATGTTGATCCTCAATACTTTCAGAGAGAGAGCTCTTAATCAAAAGAGGGAAATGCTAAAAAAAAAAAAAAAAAAAAAAAAAAAAGGCAATTTCTATGACTAAGAGATTTCAAATAGGGTCGGGAGGTCATTCTAGAGGTTACCCTTATGCATCTCAACCAGATATCACCAACTACCACAGCATGCCAGGCCTCAAGCGCAGTTGCTGCTAAGAGCCCTGAGAACATCCAGAGGCCAAAAGCAAGCCACATGGCCACATAAAATCAACACCCTGAGCTCTATCTAAGAATCTACATAAAGCTGTTTCCAGTATAACATGGTTATATTCACTTGTAAATCCCCTAATCATAATCCTTCTACTTCTTTTATTTGAACTTATATTTTCGATTTACTTATTAAGTTATTTTTCGGAAACGTAAAGCCTCCTGATTATTCCTACACCAGTTAAGCACTGAAACTCAGGAAAACCAGTCCCTCCAAGAACAACTCATGAAGACCTTCAACTGCAAGCAAGACAATTACCCGTAGTATCTATGTCCCCTTTCAGCAGGAAGAAGTTAGAGGGATCATCACCCAGACATCCCTTAAGATTGAGGAATGGGTAAACAAAAGAGGGGATGTACTTGTTTGAAGCTGGTACGTTCCCCAGAAAAGGCCGTGTTCTTTTGATCCATCCCTGTGGGTGTAGACCTATTGTGGGTGGAACCTTTTGGTTAGGTTGTTTCAATTGAGATGTAAACCCACCCAATTCAAGGTGGGTCTTAATCCTTTATTGGAGTCCTTTATGAGGGGATATAGGACAGAAGAAAGCCAGAGGGCTCTGAGAAACACCCAGAGAAGCTTGGAGGAAAGTGCCCAGAGGAGCTGAGAAAGCCAGGAGCTGAAAGGAACAAAACCCAGGAGAGAAGGACCAGCAGACGCTGGCCATGTGCCTTGCTATCTGACAGCAGAACCCTGGATGCCAGTGGCCTTCCTTCAGAGAAGCTATCATCCTGTTGGTGCCTTAATTTGGACATTTTCATGGCCTTAGAACTGTAAAATTGCAAGCTAATAAAGCCAATTGTTAACAGCTAGTCCATCTCTGGTATATCGCATTTTGGCAGTTTTAGCAAACTGAAACACGGGGATCGTAGCAGAGCACCAACAAATATAATTAGAGCTGCCATTGAATCATTCTTTAAGTGCTTTCTTGCTTTCTGATATATTGTAACGTAGCCAGAAGCAAATATCTGTAACTGTTATAACTCGGTGAACTGTACCCTAGATGCCTTTTTTCTTTAATTCTGATGCTATGTTTTGAAACTGTATTATCTGTACCCTGTAACTGGACAGTAACAAGACAACTCATGACTGTGGCCACTTGTATCCCCTTATCTTGTTTTGCAACCCTGAAAGTCAGGTTCCCTTGCAGGCAGCCCCCTGAAGTGTGGTGCCCCTCCTGTGAAGCCCCTTAATGAATATTAATGAAGTAACATGAGTCTGCCTAGAACCGACCACTTGCACATGATCCCAAGCCTGCCTTTGTTTGAATGCTGTGAAACACTGCAAGTTTCTCCAGTTCAGGGAGGGAGACAGATGTATGGCCCCCAGGCCTCCTGATCTCCTTGCTCTGTGCTTAGCAATAAACTCTCTTCTCAAAATCCCAGTGTCTACTGATCAGTGTGTGTCGGGCAAGGACTCACTTTTGAGCGGTAACACTGGGGCCCTCCCCAGCACCCTCTGCAGCCTCTGGGACCCAGCCCACTTCATCCTGCTGATGGTTCATCCACTCTCAGGAGTCCCCTGTGGTCCAAGTGCTGCAGCACCCGTTCTCTTCCACTCTCCCCCAAGACAGCCGGCCCCACCCCAGCCAGGCCCCCTCTACCTGCCTCTGGCTGGCCACCAGCTCTTCCTCCTTTTCTGACTTCAGTGCTTCCCTTTCAGTCTCTCCCTGACCCGTCGGACCTTCTGTCTCCCTCCCTCCTACGTCCTTCTCAACACCTTTAGAATAGTGGAAGACGCTGGGCTTTGGAGCAGAGCCTCGGGGACCCCCAGGGAGTGGGAGTGGTGGGTAAGGGGAGGCCCAGGAAGTGAGAATCTTAGTCCCCCCAAATCCTCTTAAACTAGAACAGCCCTGTTACGTCTATGTTATAAACTTGGGTTCCTGAGATATTTTATTTGTGTGTATGGGTGGGGTGGGGTGGGGTGGAAATGTTCTGCTGCTTTAAAAAAGTTTGAAAATTGTTAGTGGAAAGGCTCTGTCACTCGTTAGCCATGTGACCTTGGGCAAGTCACTTCCCCTTTCTGGGCTTGTTTCCTTCTTCATAAAGTGTGGCAGTTAGACTAGGTGAGTGCTTTCTAACTCACCTTTTTGGGTCATGGGCCACATAAAAAAAACCTGATGATACATATATGTCATCCTGGGGATGAAGCAAAACTCCACCCAGCACCACCCAGCCACCCAATTACCAACTTATTACCAACTTCTTAGCTGTCTGTAATTCAGACTTGGCTCACTGCCTGAAAAGCTTGGAACTGAAACCTCTCCAGGGGCCCCAGCCCACTCTGACCCCCAGGATCCTCTTCTAGGACAATCTTAGATGGGGTGGGTGAGACAAGAAGTAGGAGCAGGGGCAAATCACAGGTTTATTGGTTCCCAGCTCCAGGCAGCAGCACTGCTCAGACCACAGGGCTGGGGAGGGGGTGGCACCTGAGCCCCGTCTGAGGAGAACCGCAGGGAGAGGTCCTGGGCCGGGATTCCCGACTCCCGGGTGCCCCATGCCCCAGGGCTGGGCTGCAGCAGGGGGGCAGGTCCTGATGGTGATTTAAAAACTCATATTTAAAAATAACTTTTGTGAAAATTCCACTCAGCAGCCACAGAGACCAGGGCTCGTCCCGGGAGGAGCTCTGGGTGGGCCCCTGGGCTGAGCCCTGTGTCCCTGGTGGGGCGTCAGGACAGCACGTAGACCTCCAGCAGGCTGGAGACGGCGTGCATACGGTAGAAGATGCCGAACGGCAGGCAGATGTTGACGATGGCGGCCCAGAGGGAGTAGCCGTAGAAGTCCACCTCCAGGGTGTTGCTGAAGTGGGGGCGCGCCCCAAAGGCAGGCATGATCCACAGCTGGGAAGAGAGAGGGGTGTGTCAGGGCCCTGCCCATCCTGGCACCCATGGGCTCATTTCCATGGGCTTTGCCAGGCTGCAACAGGAAGGACCCTGGCCTTCCAGCATGGTGGACAGACGGGGTGGGTGTAACTGAACGGGGACCATCAGTTTCTTGGACAGGGCCTGGCAAGGAGCTCAGGAAACTGCTCAGCTGAGCTTGCCCACCCCAAGGCTAGGGCTTCGCTGGTGGTCACATCTCCCACCACGCTCTTAGCAGGGCCTGCTCATGGGGTGAGAGGGAGGGGAAAAGAGGGTTTCAAGAGATGACGTGAGAATTAGGTACAAACGGCTAAATCGGCACTTCTTCCCTGGAGAGATGTGCGTGCAATCAGTGGTGGTGGTGGAATCAGTAAGGCCCAGGGCAGCCAGTTTAGGGTCCTGCCAAATGGCTACCCCTCCCCACGGTGACCCAGCCCTCTGAGAGCTCCCCCCACCCCACCCCCAGCCTCAGGAGAAGGAGCTGGAAGCTGGAATCCTGCCTCATCTTTGACCATGAGCTCCCCTGGTTGAGGTCGGGAGTAAAGAACAAAGGTTTGGAGGCAACCGTCTCCCTTCCCCTAATTAGCTGTGCATCCTGGGGCACCACTCTGCCCCTTTCTGAGCCTCAGCTTCTGTCCTTTACAATGAAGGGGCTGGAGCGGACCCTCTCTGAGATGGTCCAGGCTGGGCCACCTGGAGCAGAAAAAGCCTTCTAGAAGGTGACTCCAGCTGGTGGGGAGGTGGGGGGACAGGGTGGGGCCGGGCAGCAAAGCTGGCCCCAAACATGAGATCTCCAACCCCACTGCTTCTCCTGGAGGGGAGGGCAGAGAATGGGGGTCTCTCTTTAGCAGGGAGGTGGCCGCATCTCTGGGACGGTGACTGCACAGGGCGAGCTGCATGCACAGTGGGGGCTCCTCTGAGAACACTTAGCCAGGACCACCGGTGCATCGTGTGTGGACCACCCTGGGGATGGATCCGCTCTGGGGATATTAAGGGCGATTCTATATTGGGGTCTTTTTCTATGGGAGGGCACAGCTAAGGGCGCTGTGTTTATATTGAGTCAAGCCCTCAGTAGAGGCGTCTTCTCTATCTGGGAAGGACCCACTTTGGTACATGTTTCTATATTAGCACTTTCCCAACTGGAAATTCTGTCTACGCTGGGGCATTTCTATATTGGGCTGTAGCTACAATGGGAGTGCTTCTGGATTGGGGTGCCCCTTTACTGAGAGTGTATCTGCATGGGGGTGTTTCCATACAGGGCATATCTATAATAAACGGGCTGAAGTCGGATGCCAGATGGCAGAGCTGCTCTGGTGAGGGGCTTTGCCGGATCACGGGGAAGGGGCGTGCAGACACCCCCTCCCCGGCCAGCCCGCTGTGCCCTCTGCTCGCAGACTGCTCACACTTACGCTGCTCCCTGCTACTTCCTGAGGCTGCTCCACTTATTCTGAGAAGCAGGCAGGTCACAAGTCCCGGGGAGCAGTCACACCTCCGACCTGGGGGTGTGGGCCCCCGCCCTCCACACCAGCTCTCCCAGCTCCGTCTCCCCTCTGCCCAGCCCCCCACAACAGCAGTCCCTGGGACCCCTCCATTTCCAACCGCTGCCTTGCTGTGAGAACACTGGGATGCCATTCTCCCTGTGTGCCCTGAGATGCTTTTTGCCCAAGGGCAGCACCTTGCCCTGTCCAAACTTGGTCCTTTCCTAGAGTGCTGTAAAATTCTCAAGTGGGCTGGGGGCGAGCCAGAGAAGGTTAAGTGAATGAACCCAAAAAAGCACCCTTCCTCGCCCTTCCTCCCCCCAGCGCCCCACCCCACCACTCACAATGACATTGCAGAGCAGGAGGAAAAGAGAAATGTCCTTCAGGCACCGGCGTCTCCAGTGGCCTCTGGGGGCCAAGATGACAGCCACTGCTTCCTGAGGGTCTGCAGGGCTGGGGCCGTCCAGCCTGGGGGTGGGCGGGCAGGCGGGCAAGGTGTGGAGGGCGTCCAGGTTGGCAAAGGTGAGACCGTGGCAGGGCTCCTTGGGGGCTGCGTCGTAAGGCTCGGCCCCGGGAGGCCCCCGGTGGAGGCTCTCGATGATGAAGACATTCTGGAAGGTGTGCTGGGCAATCATGAGCAGGGCGTGGGCCAGGTTGAGGCCCCCCAGCAAGTCCCTGGGCAGGCCCACCACCACAGCCACGATGGAGTAGTAGGAGATGGCGTACTGGCCCAGGGCCGCACCCATCAGCAGGGCCACGTCCAGGGTGCGCGTGGGGTTCTTGTGGTGGTCCATGGCCCGGCGGTCGAAGCGGTAGATGACTGAGCCACTCAGGCTGACCAAGGTCATGAGCCCCAGACAGATGATGTTGAAGCTGTAGTAGATGACCAGGGCCTGCCGCTTGCGGGCCCCCTCCCCGCTCACCTGAACCTCGTAGATGATGAAGACGGCCAGACCCACCACAAAGAGGATCAGACCCAGGATGGGACCGGCAAAGAAGGTCTCCCGGAAGAGGCTGACCCGGGTCAGGGAGTGGCCGTGGCCGTGGCCGTGGCCATGGGTGGAGGGCAGCAGCCGGCCCACGTTCTTCCACATGACGTAGAGCATGGTGGACGCGAAGAGGCTGTACTCGATGTTGAAGGGATACAGGTAGAAGTAGCCTTGCTGGAAGATCTGGCAGAGGGCCGTGTTGCAGGAGCAGAAGCCTCCTCCATCCTGGCTGCCCGCACGCTCTGCTGCAGAGAGAGGGACACTCTAGGGCTGAACTGCCCTCTCGTCTTCCTGGAGATGCCCCATCTCAAGAGTTGCACCCGTACATTGTCACCCTCCCCAGGGTAGGGTCCCCATCCGCCACGTTCACCACTGGACATTCATTCACTCTGTAAATATTTACTGAGCACCTACTGTGTGCCAAAACTGTGGGAAACGCCCTGCAGGAAAACATGCTCGCTGCCTGCCCACCAGCAACCACCCCCAGCTCCCTGAGATGGATGAGGTTCTGGTCCTATTTGAAGGTGGCCCTCTTGGGAACCCCTAAAGCTCAAGTTTCCTTGCAGTTCTCCCCAGGATCTGTCAGCCCGGAAAGTGAGCTGCTGTGAGCAGGTCTTGACCGTGACCTCTTGTCACTTCGGTTTGTACCCCGCCGATAGGAATCTTATCTCGCATCCAGACACTGCCTTATGGGATACCTGGGCCCTGACAAACATCTCTTCTGCTCTCCAGAACCCTCCCAGCTGGTTCTGCAGATGAAGATACTGCGGCTCCACTTGTAAGGGCCGAGCTCAAGCAGATGAGTTGACTTCCAACTGCCCGGCAGTTTCTCCCCAGCATGCCACTCCCCATCCCCATGGCCCCACCGTGTCCAATTCCACTATCCTAGGAAACCTCCATCTCCCCTGCTGGCCTGGGTCCCCCTGAGGGGGGTGCCTGTGCTTCCAGTTCTTGGACCTTCCCACTCCGGGAGTGGGGGAGGGATATATGCCTTCAGGCGCAGTCCAGATGAACTTGGCCGTCTAATCTGGTCCCGGCTAAGTGAGGAGCCCTCGGAGAAGTCCAGAGAGCCAGGACCAGAGGGGCTGTGGGCTCTGTTTGTCCTCAGTATAGCATATTGGCTGAAGCAAAGATGGATTTGAACACGGGTTCTCCAATTTTGAGCTCTGGGACCTTGGGCAAACTACTTGACCTCTCTATGCCTCAGTTTCTTCATCCATAAAATGGGGACATGAATAGTATCCATCTGATAGGAAAGTTGGGAGGGTTAAGAGTGTGGGTATATGACTGTCAGCCCTGGATACCAAATTCATGCACTGTCATGACACTTTGGTTACTATTATTCCTCACTTCTCCTCCTCCCCAGACTCTCCCCATCTTCAAACCACTCTGCCTCCCATCTCCTTTCCCCAGCTTAACCTATCTCCCTGTAGGCTGAGCCCTTTCTCTGGTGGGATGGCGCTAGGGGGGCCAAGCCTGCACCTTTAAGGACGATGCCCCCAGTGCCCCATCTCCTGGGTGACCCACATCCATACTTCCTCCGAGGTAGGGTCTGGGGGAGGAGGAGGCTCCTGGGGAGGTGGAGGCACAGGAGAGCGACGCTACAGACCCAGGGAGCAGCAGCCCGTGGCCTGGCAGCCGTCGGGCAGGGCTCGTCCACAGTGGGAACTCACGGTCGAGGGCGAGGCGGGAGTGGCTGGTGTTGCTGTGCAAACTGCTGTAGGAGTGGGCCTGGTGCACGGATTCATCCACCACGGCTGCCATCCAGATGGCCAGGTGGGTGGTGAGTGTGAACATGAGACCACACCTGTTTGGGGAGCGAGAGCAAAGAGGCCAGTGAGAGCCTTTGGCTCACTGTGGGTCTCTGGCGAGCTGGAGCCGGGAGCTATACTGGGAGATGGGAGATGGGTTTGAGGGGCCAGAAGCAGCGAAGCCCTTGCTGCGAACAGGGCAGCCGAGTTTGGAAGGACAGAAGGGACACTCCGCCTGGCGAGGATCTGCACAGGAGAGGGCCAGGGGATTCCAGGGCCTTGGGCCTACCCAGCCCGCTACACAACCCAACCTGCCAGGCACACTTCCCTTTCACAACGTCTCCTGCCCCATCCTCATCCTTTGTCCCCTTGCAAGGTCTTGCTCTTGTTTGGTTGTCAATGAACCCTTGCTATGGTACTGGATGATGTGCGGTCATCTGTGTTTTCATTTTACGTGAGTGCTCTTCATGCTCATGCACACGGCACCGGGGGGTAGGAGTCAGGGGGCCTCGGCTGGGACCCCACCCAGGGGGCAGAAAGGGGACCCATGCCCTAGGTTGGAACGTCCTCTTCTCCTCTGCAAGGTGGGCACTCTTGCCACTGGCACTGAGCTGTGGCACAGGAACTCACCGGGTCAGATCGAGGTGAGCGTGGATGCAATCTTTAGCAGAGACCCAGAGGAAGTAAGTCTGTGGAGAGAGAGCGGAGAGGATCATTTGTTCTGTAGACGGACTTAACTCATTTCAGGGTTCATGTCCATGCTCAAACTTGGGTTCTCTCCACCCTAAGAGCCCTGGGAATAAGTTATCAGGCTTTGTTTCAGTTTCTGAAATGAGATGGGGAATATTCTCTTTATCCTACGAAACAGTTTGTATAAAATAGTGGTAGTCTGTTCTTTAAAGAGTTGCCAAATGTCACCTGTAAAACTCTGGTCTTGGTGGACTGCGTGTGTGAGTTTGTGTGTCTGTTCTGTGGGAGACAGAGTCCAACAGAGTTTTGACTACGAGTTATCTCTCTCCAGGAGCAAGGCCAGCCTCAGGCCAGGTCTTGCCTAAAGTAGAAAGAGCTTCTCTGGTGACTTCTCATCTCCCTTTCACAATGTCTCCTGCCCCCATCTTCATGCTTTGTCCCCTTGCAAGGTCTTGCTCTTGTTTGGTTGTCAATGAACCCTTGCTATGGTACTGGATGATGTGCGGTCATCTGTGTTTTCATTTTACATGAGTGCTCTTCAAACTTCTAAAATGTCAACGATGGAAACTAGATAAATGCTTGAGTCATAAATGTGCTGGATAGTGGAAACGTGGGCAGCAGGGGGAGGTTTCGGGGAGGCCCACACATGTGGTCATCCCCGTCATGGCACGGGCTGTGGTCTGTTCCGGTCACATCTTGATCTGAAGATCCTAAAGTGTTGTTTATGCAAGAAATAAAGATCTATATCTGTATCTATATAGATATATATATTTGGAATTATTTGAAAAAATCCCAGTTACAGGAGACCCTCCTCCGCAAACGAGTACACAACCCAGGGACCAGGACAGAGGCCAAACAGCCCTGCCCCATGGCGGGAGCAGGACCCCAGGCTGAAAGCAATGCCCTCTCCGGGCACCCGAGGTGGACGGTCCAGGTTCTAGCAGGCAGAGGCGCTGCCATAACTCACACCTGCTAGGTGTTAGCTATCTAACACTGCAGAGGTCAAATAAAATTGCAGGGCCCCTAAGGAGGAGCTTATATTTGGATATTACCTCATTACCAAAGGCTTCCAGATTTATGGGCTCATCTGACCCTCACCACCGCCCTCTGCTCGCTTCTCCTAATTGCTTAGGGTTGAAGGAAAAGAGGAACTCAGGTCTCCTGACCCCTGGCCGAGTGCTGGCTCCCCTCCACGCCATTCAAGGATGCTCGTCCCACTCACCTGGATGATGACAAACACGGCCTGGATAAGGGGGTACAGGATCTTGATGGCTGACTGGCACTCGAAGAAACTGGAGTAGTAGCCGGTCTTGAAGACATCCATGACCAGCGTGCAGATACCAAACAGCACCAGCCCACCTGGGGACCAGTCGGGGAGCAGAGAGGCAGGAGGGAAGGCTTACAGGCAGAGCCGGCCCTTCTTGGGGGCTCTGAGGATGGGAGGTGAGATGGGTGGGTGGATGGGTGAGTGGTGGGATGGTTGGGTGGGGGGATTCAGTAGATGGAAGAAGTGATGGACGAGGTCCTGGGAGCCCCCACCGCTCTGTTTTGGGGCTACGTGGAGACAGTGGAGGGTCCTGCTTGGCCTCCTTCAGCTTCTCTGGCTTCTCTGGACCCAAGGCTCTCCCATGACCACCCCTCTCCGTCTTTAGACAGGGCAAAGACGGCCCCTTCCATTCCACTATTCGTTCCTCCTCCAGGACCCTCTCCTTCTTCTCCTCCCCTAACTGCAGGCCGCCTCGCGCCCCAGCCACATCAAGCCCTGCCTAGAAACCAAGAAACCTCTCAGGTCTCCGGCCTGGCCCACCCCCCTCCGCCCCACCTCCCCCGGCACCTCGCAGCCAGATGGGGCCTGCGTGCGCGTCCCGGTAGGGGACGGCGTCGGGGCAGCGCGCGGTGCGGAGGAGGTAGAAGAGCGTCCAGAGCGCGGCCAGCAGCATCATGGTGGTGAGCAGCGCGAACACGTCGGTGTCGTACACGGCCACCTTGTTGAAGGCGCCGCCGCTGATGAGCGTGCAGGCGAGGAGCAGCACGTTCACGGCCAGCAGCACCGACAGCAGCCGGCCGCCCTTCTTCCACACTTCACGCGGCCCCGGCCGCGGCGCCGGCGGGCTCTCCTTCGGGCCCGAGGCCAGCTCCTCGGACATGGCGGAGTGGACTGCGGGATGCTGGAGGGTTCACTGTGGGGGAGAAGCGGGCAAGACCCCAGGTGAACCCTGAGGGCTCTTCTTCCCCCATCATATCCCTAGAGATGGGAACCGGGGAGTTCCTAACCCGAGGGTGGGGGCTGAGGGTCATGGGGATTGGAGGAGCGCTGGGGAAGCCGAAGAAAAACGCTGGAGCCTGCCCCCTCGACGGAAGGAAAAGGGCAGCCG
This sequence comes from Choloepus didactylus, assembly GCF_015220235.1. Taxonomy (NCBI): domain Eukaryota; kingdom Metazoa; phylum Chordata; class Mammalia; order Pilosa; family Megalonychidae; genus Choloepus; species Choloepus didactylus. Next base: position 69,150,584 of record NC_051324.1, on the reverse strand, counting down.
CAGCACGGAGCCCCGTCGAGAGTCCCTGTCGTTTGCAAAGTCCCCACCCGCAAAGTCCGACGGCCTCTGGCCCGGGGCACCCACCTGGCCTGGCCGGGAGCCCGAGCTGAGCTGGGGGCCGGGGGGAGGCGAGCGTCTCCTCTCTCCCACGCCGGGCTGGACGGGCGCTTTATAACGGGGAAGGCAGGGTGATTTACAGCCGCGGGTGGGCTGACAGCTCTGCTCCATAAACCTCTCAGTCCCGCTCACATGACCCATCTTCTCCCTGAGCTGAATTTAGGGAAGAACGCGCCGGAGCCAGATAAGGCGAGATTTTATATTCATCCGGGAAGAGGTGCCCTCTCCCCCGCCATCACCCCGGCACGGCCCGGCTCCGGCGCAGCCCCGCACTGCGGCACCCAGAAGGCACCCCGCCCCCGGCGCCCCGCGATCCCGGCCCCCCAGAGCCGCGATGGCTGGTGCCCTAAAAACGCCCCAAGGACCCGCAGGCACCCGGGCGCCCGCCCAGCCCCGGTGCGCCCTATACCTCTGTGCTGCCCCGAGATCCGGGCCCCAGCCCCCTTTTCCCCGACGGCTCTCGCAGTGATCGAAGTTCCTGCGTCTATCCCTCCCCGCTACCCCTGCTCCGCTAGAGGCTGCGAAGTCCGGGGCTTCCGTGCGCGCTTCCCACGCGGCTCGCGCAGCCCGCGCCCAGCCCTCTGGCGCTCCCTGCTGGGCGGCGGCTCGCAGACCCGCGCGGGGGAGTGGCGGCCGGATCGCCGCGTCCTGCTCGCCGACGGCCTTGTCCTCTTAGGCCCACTGTCCTGGTGTTCAGGACTGCCCTTCCACGCCGCCCTCGGGCATCCCTGCCCAGCCCTTGGCCCGTTCCTTGGGCAGGGGTGGAGAAGTCCGGAGCCGCAGTGCCCGGGCTCTAGTGAAGACGGATCCCAGACTGTCCCCAGGGGGAGCTGGGGTGGGCACTTTCGGAGAAAGGCCAGGGCCCCGCGCGGGTCACCCCTGAGCGGCAGAAGCAGGGTGTTTAGGACCCAGGAGAAGCCCCGGGGGCGGTTCCCCCTGGGCCGCGAGAGATCCTCCCCCGACACCCTCCCTCTCCATCAGCCCGGGCGCGCGGCTCAGATGTCCGGGTAGCCGCGGCTCTGGCGCTCCTCACCCTCCGTCTGCCGCAGCGGGGGCTGGCGGCTCCGGCCCCTGCTAGGCCCCCTTCACCAACCCCATGCCTCATCCCTAGCCCCGCCGCCCTCCCCCGCGGGGGGCACTTCCCCGTGCCTCCTGCCCGCCCCGTCCAAGTCGGCCGCCATGAACGACCAGTACCACCGGGCGGCCCGGGACGGCTACCTGGAGCTCCTCAAGGAGGCCACCCGGAAGGAGCTGAACGCCCCAGACGAGGATGGCATGACCCCTACCCTCTGGGCTGCCTACCACGGCCACCTGGAGTCGCTGCGCCTCATTGTAAGCCGAGGGTGAGTACCTCCCCCTTTCCCCCATGCCGCGTGGGGAGGGTGAGAAGGGCCCCCCCGGACATCTCCTCCTTCCTGGGAGCCCCTCTCCACTGCTTCATGGATGGACCCTAACGCAGGACCCTAAAGCAGGACCTGGGGCCAGGCAGTCTTGGGAGAGAAGGGGAGAGAAGCTGAGGTGGGGACACTTGGATGGGGCACTAGGAGGAGAGGGACTGGACCTGGGGGGGGCACCATTATTGTGGGCGAGGCTGCAGAGGCAGGGGAAAGTTGGAGAGGACTCTGAGCAGGTGCTACCTGGAAGAGGGGCATGGTGAGAACCTGGGAGAAGGCGGAGAAGCCTCGGGGGGCCAAAGTGGGGGCTAGGAAAGGAGGGGGTCTTTCCTGCCCCTTTACCCCCAGTCTCAGATCCAAAGGGCTCTCCCAGCCAGCGCCCACATCTCCCCGCAGACTGGGCCTCACACAGCTCTCTCACTCACCCTGCTCCCTGGGATTTATGGACACTGTCCCCGGCACCAAATGCCACCGACTCAGCCACCCCATTAACTCCTGCCATGCCCCTCCCCCCTGCAGGTCACAGCTGAGCATGGGGAGGCTGTGAGGTGGCTGCCCTGAAGGGACCTCCCTCCTCACCCTCCTCGGGGGGTCAAGGCCCAGGAAGGGGTTCAGAGGTAGCAGCTGAGGAATGCAGGGTTCACAGCCACTGAAGTGGGACCCCCTGGACTAAATCGCACGGTGAACAACTCCCCCACCCCCAGCGGTTTTAGAAGAAATCAGTTGGAGCTGAACACCAAGGGCGGCCTGGAAAGGGAAAAGGAGGAGGAGTGTCCCAGGGGGGTTCACCTGCACTGGCCCTGGGGGATCTTGGTGGAGGGGCAGGGGCCGAGCTGGCCCTGGTGGCTGGCACTGGCTCATGGCCTGGGCACATGGTGGGTGGTGGAACGTGTGGTTGCTCCTAGGGTCCTGCCCAGCAGAATGTGGGAGCAGCTCCTCTGCACCTCAGAAAGGCACACAGTGACCCCTAGTCCCCGGTCCCCCTCAGGGAGACCCATGGGAGGGAGGAAGAGGGCTTCCCTTTTGGTACGTTAAGCACCCCAATCTTACAGAGGATGAGGATTGGCATTTGATGGGGTGTGAGCCAGATGCCTGCAGCCCCTCCCCACACCATCCTGCAGGACTTGGAGCCCTGGTGGGAAGCCAAGGGGAGGTGGGGTGTCGGGGAGCTGCTGAGACAAGGGAGTGATTCTTCCCCTGGCCCTGGGGGTGGTGGTGGTGGCCCTGTGGCCTCATTACTGTGGGGCAGGGGCACTGAGCTAGGTCACCAAGGGAGGCTCTGCAGGAGACCCAGCTCCCTGGTTCCCAAGGGGTCACAGTCTGGTGCCGAGGGGGTTGGAGGGAGCTGGATGGGGACCCCAGGACAAGTCCACTCCAGCCAGTCTCAACAGAGCTCCCACCAATGGGGCAGCTCTGGGAGGCGAAGGCAGCCTGGGCCTAACCAGCGGGCTTCCCGCCTCCTTCCTTCCTGTCCTGGCTGCCCCCACACTCCCCTCCCGGGCCAGGCCAAGACCCGACACCTGCGCTCACACGCGGGCTTGCCAGGCCTGGCCCTGCTCCCTGCAGACATGGCTGTGCCCGCCGACACGCACGCACACACCCTTGTACTCTGCCGCGGAGCTCAGGCCCAGGGCACCCCACCCTGTCTCACCCTCGCGAGCACACACACAGCCACACTCACCCCCACGCCTGCCTGGGGACCCAGACTCGGCCCTGGCCCACCACCTCTCGGGGCCAGCTCCCCGCCGGGTCCCATGAATAATTCACTCCTTTCTCTCTGGGCATCAAATATTTATCCTCTGAGATTCCCAGCCCTCATTATCTTGGGGAAGGCCCCGCCCTGGCCCCGCCTTCCCATAGCCCCACCCCCTGGGTCCCTGGGGCGGGGTTTCTCCCGCAGGCTCAGCCCGGGTGGGTCCGGTGGCGCAGGTTAGCGTGTTCCCGCGAGTGAGAGGAGAGGTCTCGGGCCCACGGCCCTTTGGGACCTGGGGTGGCCGTGGGGAAGGAAGCCTGGCAAGCCTGGGAGCCCCGGCGGGCCGCCCGCCCCTCAACTCGCCTCACCCCGTCCCACGTGTCTTCCATTCCAGGGGTGACCCGGACAAGTGCGACATCTGGGGCAACACGCCCTTGCACCTGGCAGCCTCCAATGGCCACCTGCACTGCCTGTCCTTCCTGGTGTCCTTCGGAGCCAACATCTGGTGCCTGGACAACGACTACCACACGCCGCTGGACATGGCGGCCAGGAAGGGCCACATGGAGTGCGTGCGCTGCCTGGACTCTGTGGCCGCCAAGCAGAGCAGCCTCAACCCCCGGCTGGTGGCCAAGCTGAAGGACAAGGCCTTCCGCGAGGCGGAGCGGCGCGTGCGCGAGTGCGCCAAGCTGCAGCGCAAGCACCACCAGCGCATGGAGCGGCGCTACCGGCGCGAGCTGGCCGAGCGCTCCGACACGCTCAGCTTCTCCAGCCTCACGTCCAGCACCCTGAGCCGCCGGCTGCAGCACCTGGCGCTGGGCAGCCACCTGCCCTACTCGCAGGCCACGCTGCACGGCACCGCCAGGGGCAAGACCAAGATCCAGCGGAAGCTGGAGCGGCGCAAGCAGGGCGGCGAGGGCACCTTCAAGGTCTCCGAGGACGGCCGCAAGAGCGTGCGCTCGCTCTCGGGGCTGCAGCTGGGCAGCGACGTGATGTTCGTGCGCCAGGGCACCTACGCCAACCCCAAGGAGTGGGGCCGCTCCCCGCTCCGGGACATGTTCGTCTCGGACGATGACAGCATCTCCCGTGCCACGCTGGCAGCCGAGCCAGCCCACTCGGAGGTCAGCACCGACTCGGGCCATGACTCTCTGTTTACGCGCCCCGGCCTGGGCACCATGGTGTTCCGCAGGAACTACTTGAGCAGCGGGCTGCACGGACTGGGCCGCGAGGACCGGGGACCCGAGGGAGCGGGCCCGCTGCAGGGTCGGCTGCAGAGCTTCCCTAGCCTGGACGACGACAGCCTGGGCAGTGCCAACAGCCTGCAGGACCGCAGCTGCGGGGAGGAGCTGCCCTGGGACGAGCTGGACTTGGGCCTGGATGAGGACCTGGAGCCGGAGACGAGCCCGCTGGACACCTTCCTGGCCTCGCTGCACATGGAGGAAGTGGCCACCCTCTTGCGGCAGGAGAAGATCGACCTAGAGGCGCTGATGCTGTGCTCCGACCTCGACCTCCGCGGCATCAGCATCCCCCTGGGGCCGCGCAAGAAGATCCTGGGGGCTGTGCGGAGGCGGCGGCAGGCGCTGGAGCGCCCGCCAGCCATGGAGGACACGGAGCTGTGAGTCCTTGCGGCTGGGGCTGGGGAGGGCCAGGAGGTTGGAGGGCCCTGGGCGGAGCATCTGCTTTTTCAGGGGTAAGGGGGGTAGGATACCATATTTCATAAAATCTAAGTCACCATCAATTGCAAGGCACCCCACTGTTTTCTTTACCACCGAATCAGAAAAATAATCTGCCAATTTAATTATGACAGGAGGCTTTCTTATCACAGCTAATGTAAAAGGCACCTCGATTTTGGAGATATGGAAACATGGCAAAATGGGTGTCTTAGCCTGGAGGAGCCACAGGACTGGCCTCCAGGATGCTCTGAGCCCCATCTCCCAGGTAGGGGGCTAGGCCCTTGCACGTCTCACTTAATCCTCCCCAACTTAATCCTCCCGTGGGAGGCAGACTTTCATGGGTGAGGAAGTGGAGGCTCAGAGGATGAGAGTAACCCGCCCCAAGAAGCCGGGACAGATCTCTGGTCTGAGTGGCTCTAGGGCTTGAGGAAAGGTGCTTCCTGGGGCTGTGGGCTGTGGCTGCCGGGAGGAGCTCCCAAAGGCTCAGGCCAATGTGGCAGATATTTTACCTGTTAGTCCCTGAATCCTGCAGTCAGGGATGTGCACAGCTTCTCCCAGTGGGGCCATTGGGGGCCTCGGAGGGCAGATACCATTTTGAAAGGGCCATCAGAGGGAGCCCACGGCCGTCTGACCTCTTCCTCACGGCATCCCACAAAGCCCAGCAGATGTTGCCACCCATTTTGGTAGATCTGCGGCCCTGCCCTGGATGCTGGGGCAGGGGTGGGTGTGGGGAGGCGGTCTGGTTTAGGGTCCGGAGAATGGGGAGGGCGCCCGCAGGCTGGCCAGGCGGCCCAGAGAGCGCAAGGCTAAGTCGTCAAGGTGTCCGGTCCTGGTCTAGCGGGTGCCCTCACCCGAGGCCTCTGTTTCTGTCGTCTCTTTTCCACAGGTAACCGGGAGCTCCTCTCCCCAGACCAAAGCAAATTGCCAGTTGCCACAACCCAAGGTGGGCTGCAAGGTCCTCACAGTCGCCAGCCCTGCAGCCCTGAGGGTCCCCTCCCCTGAGTGAAGACCCCCTGGGCGAAGACTGCCTGCGCCATCTCCCCCCAAAGCCTGACCACGCCTTGAAGCAGAGGGCGGGGCCTGGGGCCGTCGGAGGGCTCTGAGAGCTCCGAGCCGCCCCCATCTGAGCAGCCAAAAGGGACAAGTGGATCGTAGTCCCCAGGGACTAGACGACGGGGGTCAGAGCCAGCTGGGAGTGGGGTAGGTCACTGTCTGTCTCAGGCGCCAATGTCCCACCCCCCCACCTCATTGGAGGGTCCTGCTCTCTTCTGAGCTCAAGCTGGAGACTTGCTTCCTTCCTACACTTGTATGATGGAAAGAGCTCGGGGTACCTTCCCCCCCGGCCCCTCCCCACACATATACACCCCAGAGGGGACTGTCCCAGGCCAGCCTCTTCAGCCAAATGCCCTGACTTGCAGTCCCCACCCTGTCCCCGAGCCTGGCCAGCCCCCTTCTTCCTTACCCACTGGCCTTGGCTGGGGAGCTGAAGTGCCAGGCTGTCCCCCTCCCAGCCCCATTCCTGGGTACCAGGTCAGAGGGGCAAGGTGCTAGAGCAGCAGGCTGTAGTATTGGGTCCCCGAGCCTGGCAGCTTGCTCTGGGCTAGAGAATGGCACCTGCCAGCTGCCTTGGGTCACCTGGCCTGGGACAGGCACTGAGGCAGGGCGTAGCTGGATGTCAGCCTCATGTGGGTGAGTCCTGCCACGTGGATGTTGGAGGGGCCTGGGGGTGTGGGTAAACTAAGCTGCTGGCTGTCCCTGGGTCCCAGGACCATGTGGGTGGTAGGCAAGCCAGAGCTCACCGTGTGTCCCTGCTCTGTGATGGTGGTGAGTCTGGGGTGACAGACGTGTGCCCTCAGAGCTCTCCAGACAGACCACGCCAAGGTCATTGATGTGGGAGAAGCACTCAGGAACTCACACACGTGTGTGTGCACATACGTACGCCCTGCAGTCATGGCCCCCCTTTGGCAGCAATCCCCAATTCCTGTCTATCTACAGTTCCCATTGGGCAGCCCCCAGCCCCTCCCAGGTCCCCATGGGGGCAGAGGAAAGAGAACCCCCAAAGAACACTGCAGGCTTCCCCTGGTCTGTCTGTGAAGGGGGCCTCTGGGAGGGGTCCATCGGGTGTGGGGGCCTTGCCCCCCCATTCACACACACCCGGAGCCGGGGTGGGGGGAGGAGGTGGTCCCCGCTCCCCACTGCGGGGTTCTGAGGGCTTGGCTGCCTGCCACTGAGACCCTGAGCCCACCCCAGCCCTTCCTCCTATTCTCTGGGCCTAGGGCCACCCAAGTGCCGACTTGTCTTCCTGGGAGCCCCAGGTACTGCCCTTTCTCTCTTGCACCCCATTCATTTACTGCATCGGCCCCTCATGCTGGGGGGTGGGGGTTGGGGCTCTGCAGGGCCTTCCACAGTGACCTCCCTCAACCTCATTATAACTTTTGTAGAGAATGTTCTAGCTCGTTGTCTTGCCTGCGTCTTGTGCTTTAATCCTTTGCAGGTGGGAGAGAGGCAGGGTAAAGAGAGCGAGAGGGTGGGGGTGGGAAAGAGTCTTCTCTGTGCATGTGGGCACTTGGCCCTGTTCCTTGGAGGGGGGCCCTGATATCCTGGGAGGGGGGTCCTGCAGCTTGGGATGGACGCTGGACACGACCCCCCCCAGACACACAGCACGACCCCTCCCCCGCCCCCGTGCATCTCTGAAGGACCGTCCCACCTCCCTGAAGTAGGAGTTGATAGAGAGGCAGGGCTGAGGGATGGGACCAGGAGAGTCCCTGGCAGTCAAGCAAGGAGGAAGACCCAGGCTCCAGCCCTGTTCTCAGGGCCTGCAGCTGCCGAGGGCAGGTCACACTCTCTCCCTTCCCACCTGAAGGCCTGGGCCACGGTACCCCTGGAGGCTGTGGCCCCCTCATCCAGGCCCTGGGTCCGTGAGCCCTGATCTCAAGGCCCCAGCCTGCCTCAGCAGCCTCCAGTGGGGTCTCCATTTTCCTCACTAGTACCCTAAACCCAGAAACTTTTGGGGCAGCATGACTCAGAAAGCCCCTCTCTCCCAGAGGGAAGGCTCCTCCCTAGGCTAATGGACGATGGACTCGGTTTTCTCCGTCAAGTTTGGGAAGGGGCCCCAGAGACACTTTGTTTCGATCAAAAGGATGTTGGGCCAATGTTTCTGCCATGGAGAGTTCAAGACAGCCAGCCCCCTGCCTCAGCGTCAGTCAGGAAAGTTTGATGTTGGCACAGAAAGGTTGCCTGGCAACCATCTAGGTGTTCTTGGCCACCTCCCTCCATTTCACAGATGGAAAAATCGAGGCCCACGGCGGGGCCAAGCAGGATCACACCTAAAACACAGGCTCCCGGCTGCTCCCACCACGCTTTCCTTACCGCCAGCCGGCCAGGGGCTGCCAAGAAGACACGTGATTCTGCCCTTAGCTGCTCCTCGGGTGCGTCTGCCCCGCGACCTCTGCTGGCCACCCTGGTCCCTGCACCTACCTCACGAAAGACCCACTGGTCCCCGCGCCGGTCCAGGGACGGACATGGGGGAAAGGACTCGCAGTGACGGCAGGACAGCGGACTGGAGCTGCAGCTAGAGGCTGAGACCAGCCACGGACAACGGGGTTGGGGGTCTCCGACGTAGCCTGAAGGTGGGAGCCTGGGGCGCCAGAAGCAACGGGTGTGACTCCAGGAAGCCTGAGGGGACAGTGAGCCCAAGCAAAGGGAAGAAGAATTTTACACGATAAAGCTCGTCCTTGACTAACTCCATTAAAGACTGAGATTGAGGTAAGGGAAGTTCTAAAAGTTGAGAATAATCATTAGTTCTTAAACTTAGGGGTATTAGCATCTGATCGTAATATGGACACTTCCCCTGGAAAAATGCACAAAGGGGGCACACACAGTCATATACAATTTTGCTCATAATTCCAGGAAGCTCATGGGGCTAAGAAGCTTTGGTCAGACATCTGGGTAGTTAATGCATCATGAATGGGATCACCAAGCTGGTGGGGACAGGGGCAGCCAGAAGGGCCTCCATGGTACATGGCCCAACCCTGTCATGCTACAGATGAGGAAACAGGCCTGAAAGGGGAAGGAGGGCCAAGGCCACAGTTGGCAAATGGGCAAAGCAGCACCAGAAGCCAGGCCTCCCGAGGCCTCCCCATGGTGCTGGCTGCCTCCTGTCCCCGTGTGACAGCAGCCTCGGATGGCCCAGCACCCCGTCCCCCTGCAGCGTGTGCCTGCGTCACCATCTCTGTATGGGAGGACGTGGGACCTGGGGGCAGGGGTGCAGCCAGACCGGGACGGCAAAACTGGTTCTGCCCCTTCCCAGCTGTGTGGCCTTGGGTAAGTTACCCAGCGTCTCTGAGTCTGTTTCCTTATGTGTCAGTGGGAATTTTAATAATCATAGTAACCCCATAGGTTATCAGGAGGGTGAAATGATAATGTACGTAAAGCACTCAGTACGCTGCCTGGTATTCAGCACATGATCACAGTTCTAGGAAAGATCACACCACCCCACCCCCCACCAGACGTCACTGGAGGCATCCCCATTGGACCAGCAGGGTGTGTTGACAATGCAGCTAGTGGCCGAGGAAGGGAGCCTGGGGTCAGCTTGCCCTGCCAAGGCCCAGTGGGAGGAAGCTGGGAGGCCAGAGCTGGTCCCGGGGTCCCCAGGGAGCTGGGCATCTTTTCTGGAGGAGAGTCGCAGGCCCACTGTCCTTTGAGTCCCCATCACACCCCTCTCTGAATTTGAGAGTTTATGGAAGGATTTCCCCTACTGCGAGCTAGGCAGGTGAGGAGTTTTTTTTTTTGCCCTACCCCACAGATGTAGAAATGGAGTGTCAGGGAGGTGATGTGACATTACTGAGATCCCACAACCAGGAAGGAAGACTCAGGCTTTCAGCCTCCCAGACTGGACCCCTTTGGGCACCCCTGCCCCAGGGGTGAGGCTTCAAGTGTTTACTGTCAATTACTGAGCGCTAACAAACTGGCAGACATGTTTTTAGACCCTTCATATACACTTAATCCTCACAATAAAGCCACAACCCTATAAAGTAATACTACAGGTGCACCATTAGCCCCATTTTACAGGCGGGAAAATGGAGGTTCTGAGCAGTGAAAGTGCTCAAGGTCACACAACCATTAGGTGGACAGACCAGCCCTCAAAGCCAGATTTTGCTGCTCTGGAAACCCCCGCCTGCCTGACCACAGTGCTGGACTGCTCCCCACGTGCCTGTCCCCTTGGCTGGGCATTGTCTTCGACCTTGGGTCCCCTTGACCTGGAGAAGCCTGGGTCCTGGGCAGGTGCCAGGGTCAGTCTGAGGTGGGGAGGGGGCATGCTGGCAGCCTCAGCAGCACAGACACATATGTGGCACAACCCACAGTACCTGCCTGCCCTGGGGGACTGGGCTGGGAGAGGACAGGATGGGTCTTGGGTCACTGGGTGGGAAAAGGGGGTGAGATTGGAAGGGTGAAAGCTTTGTGCCTCGAGCCTGCTGAGGTGGGGGCTGAGGCCCGCAGAAGCATTTCATCTCACCCAGAGGGCTCGCCTTTTCCCTGCCCCCCTCTCCGTCTTCTACTCTCTCCCTCTGGGAGATGGCGAGGGGCTGGGGGCAGCAGCGACTACTGGTCGCGTCCCTCCCCTGACCCCACCCCCCCATCCATCCCTCACAGCATCATCTCTTGCAGGCTACAGCAGTCGTCTTGAGGTGGCCAGGGCAGGAAGGCACTATTTATTAGTCCCATTTTACAGATGCAGCAGCTGAGGCTCGGGGGGTCAAATGAGCTGCTGGGAAGTGGCGACGCCAGAATCCGAGTCTGGTCCATTCTCACTGTTGCCTTCTCAGCATGGGTATATAGCACCTTCCGCCTGCCAGGCACAGCAAGCCCATGAGAATGGGATCACTGCCCCATTCCACAGACAAGAAAACTGAGGCTAGGTGGCTGCAGTAATTTCTCCAAGCCTCTAAGTGCAGAAGCCTCAGCCTGTGGGATTCTCACCCAGGTCTCAAAACTCTGACTCTTTCCATGGCCGCCCCCAGCCTTCCTCCACCCTGTTTCCTGAGTCACCCCTGCAGGCTCTCCCCTGACACACGGGCCCTGCAGCCTCATCCCCTGAGCCCGGGGCTCCCAGTCCAGGACAGGTGCTCAGCTGGCAGGACCCGGGGAGGTGGGGCAGGGGGCCGGGTGGGACTTGCTGCCTCCCCCTCCTCCATCCTTGTGCACCTCCAGCTCAGCCTCTGTGTCTACCACTGCCGGTGGCGCTTGGATGTGCACCTGAGGGCCCATTTTACAGGTGGGAAAATGGAGGTTCTGAGCAGTGCCCAAGGTCACACAACCATTAGGTGGACAGACCAGGCCTCAAAGCCAGATTTTGCTGCTCTGGAAAACCCTGCCTGCCTGACCACAGTGCTGGACTGCTCCCCACGTGCCTGCTTCTCCAGGTGTGAGAGGTGTGGGCTCAGGGCACCGGGTGAGGACACTGATGAGTATATGTGTGTGGGGGGGATGGGCATAGTGGGGCCCAGAAGAGAGGTGTGTGTGAGCATGAGAGAGTGTGTGTGTGAGAGTGTATATATAGGTGTGTGAGTGTGCGTGAGTGTGTATATGTATAAGTGTGTATATGTTTGTATGTATTGTACTGTGTGTATGCACAAGTATGTATGTGTGTGCAAGTGTTTGTATGTAGTGTATTGAGTGTGTATGAGTGTGTGTGTGTGAGAGCGTGTGAGGAGAAGGCCTCTGTTACGTGGTCTGGAGTCTATTTTAGCCTACCGTCCTGCCCATTGTCTGTTTTTAGGGCTCCCGCTCCTTCGGGCTGGAAGGACAAACCTCCCCTCACCGCCTCCCCCGCCCTGCACCAGGGTTCCCATGAGGCTCCTTCTGGGTGACTGGCTTGCTGGGTCCAGAGCCCTGGGGGTGAGGTGGGGCCGTGGGGAGAGGAAGGTCAACTCAGAGGCACTCTGACATCTGTGGGCACTGAGGGGCCTGGGGGGCCTGTCCCCTGGGCTATGGGGGCCAGTTTGAACAAATAGCCGTGCTGCTTTCAGGGAAGGTGCCTTGTCTTTCCAAGGCTCGGAGTCTCCATCTGTAGATGGGGATGATTATCCAACCCAGTGTAGGCCAGTTGTGCAGATGTGCGTACAGGGCTTGGCTCAGGTCCGGTGGGGAGCAGCCGGGGTGCGGGCGGACAGGAATGTGGGGGTGGGGGAGGGCTCAGGGGCATCCGCAGGAGGCAGATTTGATCCTCTGGGTGGTCCCACACCTCCTTCCCGTGCCCACCACACCTCTGTGTAGCCTGGTCAGTGCCACAGGGCAGAGTGGGCGGGGGCCTCACGCCCCCGGCACCCCTGGCTGCCTCTACACACACACACACACACACACACACACACACACACACACGGGGGAAGTGGAGAGTGTAAACATTTCCAGACTCTTCTCTTGTGGGAAATGGAAACCATGTATTATTATCATTATCAATACCATAGTATCTTAGTATGAAATAATATCAACAATTCCACATAACGATAAAGTTCTAACTACAATAGCACAAAGAATGACAGTAGTGAGAATGATTCTAAAGCCAGCACTTGCCCTATGGCAGCCAGTTGAAACCCACAGAAATGATCTCATTGCTCTCTCCAGAGACCCTCATCTGCCTCCAAATCTCCCCTCAGGAAATGGAGGCTCAGAGAGGTTAAGCTACTTAACTAAGGTCACACAGCAAGGATGGACCCCTGGGTGTGTCCGAGGCCAGAGCCCTGGCTGTAGGCCAGCAAGTGCACAGGAATCGCAGCCCTCACTCCCCTTCCAGCCCTGGCACTGGCCCCACCAGGCCCCCCATAAACCTTCCAGGTCAATCCCCATCCAGAGCCACCCACATGCAGGGGACTGCAGTGCTGACAAGGTGACTCCTGCAACCGCCCCCCCCCCAGGAGGGGGTCTGGGTTTTCAAGGACATACCCTGCTATGTAACTTGGGGAGGCACCCGGGCCCCAGTTTCCTTTCCCCAGCAGAGCCCCCCCCCAGCCTCAGGGCTAGCCCCACTTCTCCTCATGCACCTCTCCCCTGGGCCTGCCTTTCAGACCATCACTAACCTCTCTTTGTCCCTGGGCAGGCAGGATGGAGGCCGTGGTGGGCAGCGGGAGCCAGGGGCAGGGTCCTGGGAGGTGAGGATGATGCTGAGATGCCCCAGTAGATGTGCTCCTCCTTGCTGGACATAGGAAACTTGGTGTGCAGATCCCCACCCTGGGCTGGCCGGGATCTGAGCCGCGGGGCAGGTCACCTGTCCCCCAGCTTGCCCAGCCCCGCCCTGTGAATAATGCCAGTTGCCTCACCGAGCTGGGCCTCCCTGAGCTTTGATGATTTGAGGGACGGCACAAATGGCTGGGAGACTGGGAAAGGTTAAAGACCCAGGAACCCAGGCTTAGGGCATAGAAATGGTTAAATTCCACTGGAAGGTGCCTTCCCAAGCTGCCCTGTGCCATCCCCTCGCCTCCCAGACCCTGCCCGCCAGTCCTCAGGCCCCATCCCTGGCTCTCAGGAGCCCCCTGCAGACCCTGGGGTCAGGGCAGGGCTCCCTCCTACCCCGCCGCAACCACAACAATAATTAACCCCAAGGAACCCCAGCAAATAAAGATCTAAATCACAGAAGGGACTAATCATCACCACCCCAGGGTGGGGAACTCCGAGGGCCTGGGAAGGCCAAGTCCAAGGTCATCTGGACCCCCACCTCCCCAGTCCAGAGGCACCCAATTCTTGGGGCTGGGGAGGAAGGCCCCACCTGCACATTCAGGTGAAGTTGGGGGGAGGCTCACAGGTCTTCTCCAGCATCGAATATATTTTTAAGCCTTTCATCTCCTTCCATTTTCTTGAGCCTGCTTTCTGGATCTTTCCATGCATCCGTCTTTCCATTTACCGATTGATTCAGTAAATGGCTATCGAGCATCTACTGTGCACCGAGCACCACGTGAGGCCTCAGGGAAGTGAAGAACAGTGAGGACATGTCTCTCTGCCAAGCTCACCTTTTTTAGACCCCACCATCTGCCAGTTCCCTAATGGATATTCGGCATTACCTGGGTACAAGGCACTGAGCGGGGCAGATGGGAATGTGAGGGTGTGCTGGGGGACGGGCAGGTAGGAAGCTATAGGGAGGTGCATGCCGAGTCGTCGCCCTCAGGAAGTTGCTAGTGTCAGTGGCCACAGGAGACTGGCTGGCTGGTCACCTGTGCTATTTCCTCTTCCTGGGCAACCAGGAAGGCTGCAGTTCCAAGTCTTCCTGGCTGTTGAGCTGGGGCCACGTGCCTGGGTGCTGGCTAAGGGAATGCAGGTGGAAGTGACAAGAGCTGCTTCCAGATCTGGAGGTAAAAACCACCTTTCCATGTTCTCTCTTCCACTGCCTCCGCCATCATGACTGCCCTGCATTGGAGATGGAGGCGTCACAAGACTAAAAAGGGATAAACACTCACCTGATTGTGGAGAAGAAAAGAATTTATTCATGATCTTGCAAGAACAGGTGCACAACTAAAATGTGGGGGGTTGGCACCTGGAACAATAGACCCAGCACTATTTATTCCTTATGCCTAATTGCAAGTTCCTCCTGTTTCTCCAGTGACTGGATACTCCGGAGGGTTACAGTGTATTCCACAGGCCTAACTAACGGCTTAATTTTGAAACCTGCAGCTGGGGCAAATTGGAAACTTTTGAAAATGTCTCCTAGGAACTTGAAACATTTGAAACAAGGAACATTTGAAACAAGTCTCCACCCCTCTTTCCTTTGTTCTTTTAACTGCAGAGCCAGTCTGAGCTAGTTTGGTAACAACTTATGAAGCTATTTTAGGGACCTCTACCCCAAGTCTCCACTTTGCAAAGATAGTGGGTGGATAAACAGGAGGACCGGCCACCAATTACAGCTTGGCTTCTTGACCTTCTGCCATCCCCCCAAGCTGCCCCCACCCTGTGTGAAAGCTAAACTTAATTTACTTCTCACAACAAGATGGAAGGAGCCTGAATCCCCAAGTCACCACTTGAAAGAGGGGCTGACAACGGACTGTGATGTGAGCGAGAAATAAACCCCCATTGTGTTTAGCCACTGAGGGGTTAGGGCTGTTTGTTACAACAGCTAGTGTCACTTATCCTGACTAATACAGGGAGACAATGCAGATGCAGGGAACCATCTGAGCATTATGGCAAGGATGTAGTGTGTGAGAGGGACTGTTGCCAAGCAGGGCATGACAATTGAGGTCTGATGTCCGCTGGTGGCTGATCTGAGGTGAGAGAAGGGGGAGGATACAGAAAGCTGGAGTGTCTGGCATATGCTATGAGCTCAGTAAAATGGGTTGCATGAATGAGCTACAAAAGAACACTGGAAAAATCTCAGGAGGTGGCTGAGGTCACCAGAACCCTGGAGGATGGGTGGGGCTCGGTTGGGAGGGGTGGGGTGGGGTAGAGACAATGACTCTGGGAATAAAGATGTACAGGTGAGACAGGGCAATACCTGTGCAGGAATCAGAGGTCAGTGAGAAGTCACTGGCCCAAGCGGGAAAGTAGTTGGAGACAGGACTGAACAATTTAGACCCTAGACTGCAGCAGAGGTCTCTAAGGTGGGGTGGGCACAATTCTGGGGTACAGGAAGAAAAGATTAAATCCTATATTTATATTTGTCTCAACCATTTGAATGTTTTGTTTTTTTTTTTTAACTGTATAGGAAGACACTGAGGCTCAGAGAGGTTGAGTAACTCACCAAAAGTCACACAGCTAGCAAGCCTGCCTGGCTCCAAAGCCCAGCTGTGTTCTTCACATATGCTGAGTCCGGTGCAGACAGATGAGGGTTCAGGTGGGAGCAGAGGCAGGACTAGGGGAGGGTGGCTGGGAGGAGTAAGCCCCTGGGCCCTGGCTGGCTCTGCCAGGAACTGGCAGCCTCTTGTGTGGGCTGAAGTCAGGGCGCCTGCCCAGGCCTGCCCATCCCCTCCCCACTGGAGGGCCTGTGGTGGGATGCCAAGCCTTGATGGGCATGGGCCTGCTGGCCGGCCACCCCCACCCTTTCACCCCAGGCTTGCACGATTCAGTCTCACCTTTGTGAGCAGGATCCTAGGAGCAGGAAACTGGGGACTGGGACGTCAGGATGGGATGGTGGAGCAGCTTGGGGAAGAGTTTGGGAGGGTCACCCAGGCTCTGGTGGCCCCCGGCAGGAGTAGGTCAGCTGCCAACCCCCACGGTCAAGGGCACCCAAGGTCAGCCCCTCCATTTCCCCCACTTATGGGCATTGCTCACCTGATGATTTATACCTCCAAAAACCTATCCAGTTTTGAAAATCAAACAAATGTTCTACACATAGAAAAGGGCACACGTCATAAGAGATGAATTTCCACTAATTGATATACCCAAGAGTAACCAGCACCAGATCAAAAAATGAAACATTACCAGTTCCCAGAGGCCCCTTTGGGCCCCCTTCCAGATGAGTTACCACCATCCTAATCTCTGACACCATAGATGCATTGTGCCTGTTTCTGAACTTTATATAAATGGAACATACAGCATATGCTCTTTTGTGTCTTGCTTATTTAGTTCACCATTAGGTTTGGGCTGTATGGCTTTCCATGCATGCAAATACCACATTTTATTTATCTGTTCTATTGTTGGTGGGCCTTTGAGTTGTCCCCAGCTTTGCCTATTTTGCATATTGCTGCTGTGAGTGATTGTGTGTGTCTTTGCGTTTCAGTTGGGTAGATATGTACAGTAGATCAAAGCTCTTTCCATTTTAAAAGAAAATCTTCCTTGCCCTTTTTCGTTTTGTTTTAATCATCTTTATTGAGGTATACTTAAATCTAATAAAATGGACCCATTTTAAGTGTGCAGGTCGATGACATTTGCCAAATGTGAACAATCTCATAGTGGAGATACCCCACATTTCCACCCCCACCCCCCCCAGAGAGCTTCCTCAGACACTTTTGCAATTATCATCACTATCTACCTCCCCACAGGCAACTACCAATTTGATTCTCTCTCTATACATGAGTTTTGCCTGCTCTTGAACTTCCTATAAATAGAATCATACGGTAAGTTCTTGTTTGTGTCTCAGCATACCCTGTGAGATTCATGCATATTGTCGCATCTATCAGTTCCTAAACAATGTTATCTCTATCAGCTGATCCTTTTTACTGTTGGCTAGTATTCCACTGTAGGGATGCATCACAGTTTGTTTATCCCTTCTCCAGGTGATGGGCACTTAGGCAGTTTCCGGTTTGGGTTATTACGAATAAAGGCTGTGATCATCATTCAGTTACAGGTTTTGCTGGACAAATGTTTTCCTTCCTCTTGGGTAAATACCTGTGAGGGGAGAATTCCTGGGTCATAGAGTAAGTGGATATTTAACTTGACAAGAGACTGCCAAACTGTTTTCCAAAGAGGTTGTACCATGTTAGCCTCTCGCCAGCACCACACGAGTATCCACGTGCTCTGCAGCCCCACCAACACTTCGAATCTCCAGTCTGGTTCGTTGGAGCCTTTCTGGTGGGTGTGAGGTGCTCCCTTCTTGTGGGCTTTTAATTTGTACTTTCCTAAACATTGATGATGCTGAGCATCTTATCCTGGGCTTATTGGTTGTTTGTATATCTTCTTTGGTGAACTGTCTATTCAAATCTTCCTTATTTTGTCCTCCCCATCTCCTCTTCTACGGCCCCTTCTCCATCTACAACCTTAGAACCCTCTTTTTTGGAGGCACTGAATCAGCCTCCAAACTGGTCTCCCTCACTTTAGTGGCTTCTCCACTGTGCCACATGAACCTTCCTAAACATTACATTACACATCACACACGTCACTCCCCTGCTCTAAAGCCTGCTATGGCTCCCTATGCCTGCAAAGTCAAGCCTCAACTTCTCAGTCAGTCTCTCATGACATCTCCTGGCCTGGTCCCAACTGTTCTGTCTTCCCTTCCCTTCCACAACACCCCTAAGAATCTCCCAAACTCTACTCCTGTTCCTCCCTCAAAGAACCCAGAATACCTTGCTCCCTTTCTTCTCCCCTAGGTTTAAGTCTGTTCCAAATCAAGTCTGCCTCCCTCCAGGGAGAAAGCCAGCCAGCCCACCCCACAGGGATTCTGGCTCCCCTGAGTTCCTCTTACATGCTGCCTCTGCTCTTCAGCACTCAGTATCTGCCTCCTTCCAATGCCACTTAGATATCTAGGGGGCAACTGGGGCCTGGAGAGGGACTTCCTGGTTCCAGAAAGGTCCCTGCCAATCAGAGGCGGGGGTGGGAGTGTATGATAAAAGTAGTGGGATTTCTCCCTTATAAACATACAATATTTCATATTATATCAGATATAATTTTTTTTTGTTATTTTTAATTCCATTCTTTTTTTTTATTAAATTCAGTTTTATTGAAATACATTTACACACCATACAATCATCCATGGTATACAATCCACTGTCCACAGTATGATAACATAGTTATACGTTCATCACCACAATCTATCTCTGAACATTTTCCTTACATCAGAAAGAACCAGAACAAGAATAAAAAATAAAAGTGAAAAAAGAACACCCAAATCATCCCCCCATCCCACCCCATTTGTCCTTTAGTTTTTTTTTTTATTAAATTCAGTTTTATTGAAATACATTCACACACCATATAATCATCCATGATAAATCCACTGTCCACAGTATGATAACATAGTTATGCATTCATCACCACAATCTATCTCTGAACATTTTCCTTACATCAGAAAGAACCAGAACAAGAATAAAAAATAAAAGTGAAAAAAAACACCCAAATCATCCCCCCATCCCACCCCATTTGTCCTTTAGTTTTTATCCCCATTCCTCCACTCATCCATACACTAGATAAAGAGGGCGTGATCCACAAGGTCTTCACAATCACACTGTCACCCCTTGTGATCTACATTATTATATAATTGTCTTCAGGGGTCCAGACTGCTGGGTTGGAGTTTGGTAGTTTCAGGTATTTACTTCTAGCTATTCCAATACATTAAAACCTAAGAGGTGTTATCTATATAGTGCATAAGAATGTCCACCAGAGTGACCTCTCGACTCCATTTGGAATCTCTCAGCCACTGAAACTATTTCGTCTCATTTTGCATCCCCCTTTTGGTCAAGAAGATACTCTCAGTCCCACGATGCCGGGTCCACATTCATCCCCGGGAGTCATACTCTGCATTGCCAGGGAGATTTACACCCCTGGGAGTCGGGTCCCACGTAGGGGGGAGGGCAGCGAGTTCACCTGTCGAGATGGCTCAGTTAGAGAGAGAGAGGGCCACATCTGAGCAACAAAGAGGTACTCAGGGGGAGACTCTTAGGCACCATTACATACAACTTTAGACTCTCCTTTGTGGTAATGAGCTTCATAAGGGCAAGTCCCATGCTTGAGGGCTCAGCACATCAGATACGCTTTTTAAAATTGTACCTATCTCCTCCTCCCAAATTCTAGTATGCCTGAGAGAGAGAGAGAGGCAAAACTGGGTGGCATAAGAAGGGGGAAGTCACACCCTAATTCTGCATCTTAAGAAGCACTGATGTAGACAAACAATAATTGGATTTGGAAGAATCGTCCTGGATTTGAGTTCTAGTTCTGCTATTTCCTAACTGTGGGGTGTTTGGGCAGATCAGTTCATCCCTGTGGGCCTCCGATGATAGAATTCGGTGGGGAATACACAAAACCTATAAATACGTGAAAGTCAACAGCAAACTGTCAGGAGCCAGGCAGCGTATGTGCCTGTCTGTGTGAGTAGGTGAGCTCATGTATGTGTGCCCGTGTGTGCACACCTATGTGTGTGCTCCTGTGTGTGTGTGTGTATGGTGAGAATGGATCTAATGGATTATAAACGCCTTGGAATATGGACCTGGTAAAGAAATCTCACCCTTCTATAAGGAATTGGAAGGAGAGGCTCCTAAGAATTCATGAAGGAAAATTCCAAGGAAGGCAGGAAGGAATCAAAGTTACTAGGGTCCCTGATTCCCTGACACACTCTCTCTCCTCCCTCCCAAGGGTCTCCTGCTGAAAACGCTGCTGCCCTCACCACACCAGACCCCATTTGTAAAGGGACTTCAAGATGAAGCCTGGGGGGAAGTAAAACAAAAAAGAAAAAGGAGAAAGCGAAGTTTGCAGGGAACAGTGGCTTGTCCTCAGGCGCAAGGAGGTGGTATTCCCCTCGTGCTGGGGGAAGGGGGCAGGCAGGCCGATGGGAAGGGACCACGGTGGGCACTGTCCGCCAAGCCTCAGAGGGCGGTTTGCCCCTGGCCTTGGCAATGCAGATGGACCCCAGCCTGTGTCTCTACCCTCTGGGAATGGTGACTTCCGGATGGGATTTTGCCATGGCCATCCTCCCTCACCCTAAATCCCCAGGACAGCGCTGGGCTGGGAAACCACCTTTGTGCCGGGCACCCGTGTTCAAGCCGCACTCAGAGGGGGTCCCCACAGCCTAACATGCTTTTAGGGGCATGAGTCCTTGAACTTTCTGCCCCATGAATTTGGAAACGTTTAGGTGCCAAGCCCTGTTCTAGATACTAAAGATACACTTTGAGCAAAACTGACAAACGAAGGCGCTGCGGGCACCGGGGGTCCAGTCTGTAGATCGCAGCAAACCAGGACGGCGACGCGCGTGGGGAAGGCTGCTAAATGCTGCTAAGAGAACTACTCAGGGTAGGGGGATTAAAATGCTACAACAAACCGTTGCAGGGTGCAGGGTCAGGGCAAAGGCGACGGAGCTGTTTGAGGTCGGCTGGTCGGGGATCCCCACTGGGGTCTCCGCGCCCCCCAGCCCGCCCCCTCTAGCGCGGGCTGGTTCTCGGCCCGGGGCGGTCTCCCCACCTGCAGCTCCCGCATCTGCCCTTCTCCTCCCGCGGCGGATCGGCGGTTCTGGTCGGTCCCCGCCAGGTGAGTGCACCTGCTCCGGACCTCGGGCGTCCCGGCGCGCGGCAGGAGGCGCTCGGGTGCCTGGCGCGGTGGCCCTCCCTGGGGAGTGGTCCCTGGCCGGCGCGTGACTCCGCCCCGGCCCGCCCCCGCTCTCCGCCGCGCGGCGCACCGCAGACGCGCACCCGATCTTCGGCGGAGCCCATGGAGCCGGCAGGGAGCCGCGGGGCCCAGGCGCTGCTGGGCGAGTTGGAGGCGCGGGTCCAGGACGTGGTGCGGGCGAGCTCCTGGTGGGAGCGCCACGGCGTGGACTGCGCCATCCTCGCGCTCAGCCTCCTCGCCGTGCCGGCCGGTGAGGGGCGCGGGGCCGGGGTGACCCGGGGCGCAATGCGGGGCTGCGGGGGAGGCTGACCCGGCCGGTTCCGCCGCAGTGGCCAGCGCGGGAGCAGACTGGGGCGCTCGGGAGGGGAAGGTCCCGGGATGTAGGGACGCGTTCCAAACCCGAAAGACTGGGTTGGGAGCTTCGTGCCCTCTGTCCCCAGAGGAGAGGGGAATTGGAGGTTGGAAGGAGGGCGAGGGCGGTCAAGGGGAAAGTTGAGAGGAGTCCGGGGAGGGCTGGGGAGAGGGGAGGGCAAGAGAGAAGATGTCCCATGGCCAGGGGGTGGCAGAAGGGGTGGGAGTTTCTGCTGGTCCTCTCCTGGTCTGGAACCCCCAGCATCTCCGGGGTCTCCATCACCACTTGGCTGCAGCACAGGAGGGAAATCCAGCAAAACCAAGGCTCTCTGCCAGCCACCTTGGCAAGCCAATGGGACTCTACTTCATCCCCAATCCTATAGAGACAGCCAACCCAGCCCCCTCAGGCCTTAGTGGAATCTGTTCAGCAGCCCCAGGTTTGGACCCACTTGGGCCTGGGCTCCCAGGGGTGAGAGCTGACGTGTGTGGACCCAGATCCCCAGGAGCCGGAGGAAGACCCTGCCCCCCAACCCCCACCACACAGGGTTCCTGTGCCTGCGCTGTGACAATGTCTTGGTCTTTGCCGTCGGCATCACCATCCTGGGCGTGTGCCACTACACACTCACCGTCAAAGGCAGCCACCTGGCCACTCACGGTGCCCTCACCGAGTCCAAACGCTGGAGCAAGATCTGGGCGCTTTTCTTTGTGGAGGTGAGGTGGCTACTGGTATTTTGTGGGCAACGTCATTGTTCTGTGCCAGCAGGCAGGTGTGTACAGCAGGGTGCGGGTGGGTGGGCAGCTGCAGCTGTAGCCAAGTGTGCAGTGTGCACTGCAGTGTGTCTCTCTGTGTGTGTACTTCCCCTGGTGGGCACAGAAGGGCAGAAAAGTATAGGAGTATATAGGAGTGTCTACCAAGGGCAGTGCAGCCCGGGGATGCCCAGGCGTCTGCAACACTGGTCCAGGTAAAGGCTCCAACACCCCCCTCCTACCAGGACGCCTGTGGCTGGCAGGTCCAGGCAGGGCATCCTGGTTTTGCAGTTGAGGTTTAAAATGTGAACAGCAGGCAGAGGGGGTGGGACACAGGGGCCTGGGTGACAGTGTCCAAGGTCTGGGCCTTGCCGCTCTGATGCTATCCTGAGAGCCCCCCGCTCTCCCAGGTCTGCTCCAGGAGGAGCGTCCTCTCTCCTAACCCCTGCCACTAGCTGTCCCCTGTCCCACCCCTCGAACCCCTCTGCCTCTGCCTCGTCACCTGTGGGCAAGAGCAGGAAGGCAAGGGGTCTGGCCAGGCTGCCCTTCTTGCCATTTCCTCTGCTGACCTTGCCCCCTCCTTCCCACCAGCGGGCCCCCATCTGGCCACCAGGGCCCTCGTGAACAACTATGAAGCCAGCACCAGAACTAGTCCTTTTCTGGCAGGAACTGGTTACCATCACCAATGAACTCAGTTAACTCTCCATAAGGCCAGTCATTTTCTGAAGATTGTGCTACATCAATTGAGCGGGAGGAAACCTTTTCCACCTGACCCTCTCTATCTCCATCCCCTCCCAGAGACACACATTTCTAAAGTGCTCAAGGCAAAAGGAGCCAAGGAGCCAAAGAGTTCCTGATCCTTGGGGTCAATTTCAAGAAACTTCCCTGCCCAGGGATCCCTGCCCGACCCCCAGCATGGGCCGGACCCAGGAGTCTGGCTCAGATGTCCCACCGAGTTTGTAAACCACCGAGAGAGGGGGGGAGAAACTGGCCTTGGCTGTTTACCTGGGCGGTGACGCTGGGACCCAAGGAGTAGGAGCAGCTCTGGAAGATTCAGAGCTGGACAGAGTGCCAGGAGCTGGGGGTGGCTGAGGGTGAGCAGGGGTTTTGAATTCCGAGCTGTCTGGCCAGCGGGGCATTTGGTGGTGCAGGGCTGACCTAGCAGATCTCAGACTTTGGTGGGGAGCAGAATGAGCTGGAGGCCCAGGCTTGTGGAAGCAGGAGGAGGCCTGGGCTATTGCATTTGTACCGTGTTCCAGGTGAAGCTGATGCCTTCCAAAGTCTGAGCTCCTCTGCCCTAGACTGTCTGGGGAGCAGACGAGCTATCGTGTGCCCTGGAAGGCAGGGAGCCAAGGCTGCCTTCTCGGAGAAGCTTCCCCCTGCTCCCAGCTGGAGGGCTGCACCCGAAGCCCAGCCCGTGAGCTGCCCTGGGGCCCACACTGCCTTGTCCCCAGGACCCCTCAGCAGCAGCTCGTCTGTGCTTCATCTCTTTAGCTCCTGGCACAGGGCCGAGCTCTTGGTAGATCGTCAGTATTTGTTGATGATGACGCTGCAGGTGGCTTGGGGACAAGGTCCTGGAGGCCTGTGATCCCTGGTGTGGCTGGGGTCAGGGAGGAGGGGGCCGGAGAGGGAAGGGGCTGTGACATCGGGCCAGCGTGTGACAGGTTAAAAGCATTTGTCACTAGCACTCCCTAACTGGTGGTGTGCCCTCCCACTTTTCCGTCCCACAGGGTGTGGCTCTCTGGCGACACTCTGGGGAGGGACTTGATCCGGCTCACCCGGCCGGCATCGGTGGGACACGTGGTGTCGACAGGGACCCAGGTGCTGGTCTCGTGTGCCGGGCAGTTGGGCTCATGGTCAAAGGCACAGCCTTGGGGGCCGCACGCCCCAGCTGGAATCCCCACCCCACTGGCTGCCCCACCTTGGGTTTCCCCAACTAGTGAACAGCGATGATGATATTCGCCCCCTCATGAAGCCACCAGGGGGGTTGAAGGAGAGGACAAGCTCTTCCGCGGGAAGAGGCAGCAGCTCCAAGGAAAGGAGTCGCAGCTGCATCATTGTTGTTGTTGGATTGTTGTTTTGTTATTGTGTTTGTTAACCAAAAGGCTGATGTGGTTATGCAAAACCCTCCAGGGTGTGTGTGTGTGTGTGTGTGTGTGTGTGTTGGATGCCCTCCAGGGTGTGTGTGTGTGTGTGTGTGTGTGTGTGTGTGTGTGTGTGTTGGATGCCCTGGCCCGGTCCCACCCGCCTTGTTGTTTGCTTGGTACTGAGGACGAGCTCTCACCTCCTGACCTCAGGGGCTGCCCTGGGACCCTTCTAGATCCCTGACTCTCTCTCCCCCACGCCACCTTGTCTTCTCTCTTCAATCCTTCTCTTGTTGGGTGCCCGTGCTTTTCCCCAAACCTGGCCCTCACTCCAGAATAATCTAGTCCTGGCCACGGAGGTTCCTGTTGGATTTTGCAAATTCCGCAGCTCCGGGTGTCAGCTGAGCATCGTGGGCTTTCCTGGGGGCCCAGGTGTGCCAGGTTTGTCTTGGGGTCTGCCTGCCAGGGGAGGGGCCTCA
Source organism: Choloepus didactylus (assembly GCF_015220235.1). Lineage (NCBI taxonomy): Eukaryota > Metazoa > Chordata > Mammalia > Pilosa > Megalonychidae > Choloepus > Choloepus didactylus. Next base: position 69,126,104 of record NC_051324.1, on the reverse strand, counting down.
CCCTCCCAGACCCTAGAGGATGAAGGGGGTGGGAGCTGCCACCGAAGGGCCTGTGTTTTCTCTCCTAAAGCTTCTGAAATCCACACGCCTCCTTTGGAACACCCATTCCTGGTCTGCAGAAAATTCCATTCTTCCTAGTAACATCCCGGTGACTTTCTGTTCCGCCCACTGACCGTGCCTTCCCCCGTGACAGCAGCCTCCCTTCCCGCCCTGGGTCGTGTGCTTGGCACTACCAGTGAAGGGCACCACCCTCGGGTGGCCTCTCTGTCAGCCGAGGCTCCTCCCTGGCCATGGGAGGGTGGGGGACAGGCTGGGGAGGTCAGGGCACCATGGGTTAAGTCCTGAAGCTTGGGAAGGATTTGCTCCAGAGAACAGACGGCTCCTGGACTCTTACACATGTCCCTCGCTCACTCACCATCCAGAATGTTCCCTGGGTGGGAGGGAACGGGCTGAGCCGGTGGCTTAGCTCTTTGTTCTGGCTCTGCTTCAACCCCTCCCGTAGTCTGCTTTGTGCTCTGGGGGCAGAGCTGCACACGGTCCTGTTCTGCCTCGGTGAGGGTGTCACCCAGGGGACCCAGGCACCTCCCCTCAGGCCCCGCGTGGGGGCAGCAACAGAGCCGAGAACCTCCAGCCCGTCGTGACCCTCTTTCTCTTCCCACATGAGCTCCGCGCAGCCACTAGCCTTTCAGCCAATTCCCTGATAACTTCTCTCCACGTGACCCCACCTAGACCCCAAGGTTGGTTTAAGTTCAACCAGGATTTTTTTTTTTTAATTTATTTAGAGGGCAAACACAGATCCGCAGTACAAAATGTGCTTTAAAACAAACAACTTTTTATTTTTGAAATAATTATAGATTCCCAGGATGTTGCAAAATAATACAGCGAGCTCTGTCTACCTTTGCCCAAGATTCCCCTAGGGAGAAACTAGGAAACTTGACACTGGTGCAACGTGTGTGTGCACGTGTGCACCCTTTTCTCCCATGTGTAGGTTCCCCAGATGTCCTTTAAAGAAGCCCTCCCCACCTAGCTTTGGTGAGACAGCCTCAAGGATCAGCCTGATCCTCCGGGAAGGGGATCTCACGGCAATTCCTGCTCAATTCCTGCTCTCGTGGGTCTCTAAAGGCGGGCTCCCAGGGGTGGGCTCCCTTGTGGGCTGGCAGGCCCCCCTCGGAGGCAAAGGAGAGGCTGGGGAGCCTGGAGCAGGACTGAATCCTGAATCCTGAGACCTGGTGCCAGATCCTGCGCAACACACGCGACATTTCGAAGTTATCCTAGCTAATGTATATTGAACGCCGATGGTGTACCTCACCGTGTTATCTTGTTTCCCAGTCACAGCCTCCCTATGGGGGCGATGCTGGTGGTCCCCCCATTTGGTAGATGAGGCACTGATTGGGGAGGCTGTGCAGTGGGAACGTGCCGCGGGGATCGAAATCCACGTGGTCTGGGACTCAGGCACATAGAGAGTGTGGCAGGTAGTGTGTTCCAGGGCACGAACCAGGGGGTGGGGATGAGGGTGGGGTAGCATGGCGGGGACACTGGACCATGTCTGGAGATGCTTTTGGTTGTCATTATTGGGGGAGAGGGGCAGGGGGCTGCCCCGGCTTCTAGTGAGTAGAGGCCAGGGATGCTTCTAAACATCCTACAATGCATAGCACAGCCCCACTTCGCAGCATTATCATGCCCAACTTGTCAATCATGCAGAGGGTGAGAAAGCCTGGGAGGAAATTTTCCAGAAGAGATGCCGCTAATGTTGGCCAAAAAGCAGGAAGGGGTTTGAGATGGAGCAGAGGTTCGGACAAAGGCCTGGCGATGGGGAACGGCACAGGCCCACAGATATCTGGGGTTGCCAGACTCTAAAGGGGTCCCTGGAGGAGGAGCTGGGACTTTGTCCTATGGCCAAAGGGAGTTGCCCAAGTTGATAAGTAATTTTTTAATTTATTTAAAATAATTTAAGTATAATTTAAATTGTAATTATAAATTTAAATATAATTGTAATTTAAAATAATTTTTAATTTATTTGAATAGGTACTAGGTTTACATAATTCATAATTCAGACATCTTCTTCCTGCTGCCATCCCTTGGCTGTCTTAGTCTCCTCTTGGGAGGTGATGGAAGTTCCCAGTTTCTTTCATGCCCTTCTCTAGTATTTTTCTCTTTTGTTTTATTTTCATTAAACAAACTAACAAACAAACAAACAAGAAAACCAGTAGCTCACAGGATTATAAACCAGGGAGGGACCTGGTCAAAATTTAGTTTTAAGTAAGTCACAAGACCAGGCAGGGTGACCGGCGGGGCGATGCTGGTGTAGACCAGCATGGTGGTGAGGATGGAGTGGCAAGGATGGGGGCAGGACCTGGGGGCGGGCCAGGAGCAGAAGGGGTCGTGGGGAGCCACCAGGTCTCCGGCTAGGGGTAGGGGCGCAATGGGGCCACCCTGAGATGGGCTCTGAAGAGTGGGCACGGACAGGCTGAAAACAAGGGCTCGTGGGACTTCCCAGAGGCAGCACCCTTGGGCTGGAAAGACATTGGGCTGGAGTCGGCCCAGCTGGCGTTTCTCCCTGCAGACCCTCTCTCACCGACTCCAGGGCCCGAGCAGCCCCTTCTCTGCTGGCCTCAGAGCCGTGGGGGCTTTGGGAGCTCCAGGGACCTCAGTGATTGGGTTGCCAGATAAAATCCTGGCTGCCCGGTTAAATTGGAATTTCAGAAAAACCAGGAATGCATGCACCATTTGGGATACACTTACATGCAAAAGTTTTTGGTTGTTTATTTGACATTCCTATTTAACTGGGGGTCCTATATTGTTTACTTGCAACCCTAGTCGGTGAGAATATAAGTCCCTGACTGTGAGAGCATGCCCCTGGGCCTGGCAGGACCTGTTTGCAAATAGTCATGCTTTAGCCAGCTCTAGGACGGGGGAGGGCAAATGGTGCAGGTTGCAGCAAGAGCTGCTTGTGCACCTTGTCTTGTGGGGAGCGGGCTTGGCGTGGCCGGCACGGCCCCAGCTATCTCAGCAGCACGTGGTCGTTTCCCACTGCCCATGAGGGAGCCCGGAGACTGCTGCGGGGAGCTCCTTCTCAATGGAAGTGGGAAATCCGGTGTTAGAGAAATACTGCACCCCTGTTCTAATTCATTTAAAAAGGCTGATCATGCACAGACCTTGGAGGTGTGGGCTGAGTCATGAATCACGCGCAACACACCTCCTTGCTGGTGGCCCGGTCTGCCTCCCGCCCCTGGGGATCTGGGCTCACGGCTGGAACCCGACTGAGAGTCGCCAGCCCCCAGGCCCCTTCTGACCCCATTCTTAAGATGCTCAGTCTGGGTCAGGCTCCAGGTCCTTTCTGGCATTGCTGCTCAAAGGTGTGCGAGGTGAGGGGCTGGTGCCAGAAGATAATCAACTTTGTCACAATACAGACTGTTTAGTTCAGCTGACATTTCTTGATGAAAGAATTGGTGCAGAAGTGTGTGGAAGGAGCAGTTACATACAGTTGCTTTTTCCAGTTACATGGGACAAAAATGTGCTTCAAAAAAACCTCATCGGGCAAGGGCAGGCTAGCCTCCTGCCCACCGAGCATGCCAGCTGAACTCTGAGGATGCCCCAGCAGATGCCAGCTGTGCCCCTCTCTTGTGCCCACAGCCAAAGGCTTCAGGCCCACGGGACAGCAGGTGCTCCCTGCTGCCCACCTGGAGAGATGCCACATCACCTGCTGCCCTCTGCCAGGTGACAGAAGCAGAGAGCACACCCCATGCCTCGTGGGTTGCATCATCGGAGAGCAAAGTGCCTCGTCCCAGTTTTGTGGACTCCCAGGAAACGCTGCCTTGGAGGGGCCCGTGCCGTCATTTTGGTCTGACACGTCTTCTCGCGTCTTTCGTGGAACTGCAGTGGTTGATGCCGTCACCTGTGCACCCCCAGTGTCCTTTAGGCTACATTTCTGCTTGAATTTGGTTGCAAGGGAGAATGTCTGCAGACAGAACATGGGGGCAGTAGCATTCCTTAGCTCTTTTCTTCCGGCTTCGCCTCTGTCCCTGGACCGCAAGCCCGGACGTGGGTTCCATGGGCCCTGTCTCAGCCTTCGGCTGCTCTTGGCTGGCATCTGGGTGGGGGCTTCAGACCTGGCTCTGCCACTGAGCTGCTGCGCGACCTGGGGCCTCTGTCTGTCTCAGTTTCTGCTTCTGTAAACTGTAAATAATAACACCACACACCCCTCTGTTTGGAAGATGCACGAAGTCACGAATAACAAGTGCATAATGCTGGGCCTGGTAGGTAGTGAGCACTCTGCAAAGGGTGCCCTGCCGTCCTGGCATGGCTCGCTGTAGCCGGCACTGGGAAGCTCCTTGCATTCTCCTGGAAACAAGCAGAAAATCCAATAAAATTAACAAAATCTGGCCTGGATAAACCATTGGAAGTAGGTCTTGCTGCATGTTCCTTTGCATATATCTGCAAAAGGAACACCTTCGCACCTGTTTGCCTTCCGAATGACTGCTCTCCGTGGAGTCCGAGCCAGCCACTGCTCCTGTCCCTGCCTGGGAGGAGCTTGCTCTCACCCCCACGCGCGACAGGCTGTGCGGGAGTCGCCTCCCTTAGCCCCCAGCCCACTCCTGCACCCCACCCCTTGCCGCTGAGAGCAAAGGACGGTGGTGACAGTGCAGATAAACACAAATAAACGGGGCAAACGCCAGGAGCGTCACCTGCTGTTGCGGCCCATTAGGGCCTTGCCAGTCCAGAGGCCAAAGAAGACACTTTCTTTCTGATTTTTTGTACTGATACATGCACTTTTATTCAGGGCTTATCAACAGGGTGAGAAGTCGTGGAGAGATCACGTTGGCTGTCTTAGGCCAGGCAGGCATCGCATTTGCAGGGAAGTTGACCATGCACTTAAGCTAGCTGGTCAAGTGGGTTATAAGGGTTAAAGCAAAGACATTCCTGAGGGTGGGAGAGCATAGACGCGGGAACAGGGTCCTGTGACATGGCGGTGATGCAGGAAGGAGAGGAGAATTATAGGATGGGGCTTAGTAGATAACCACAAGAGTGATAGCACTTGGGAGCCAGGAAGCAGGTAGACCAGATTAACATTTGAGGGTGGGAGGTCTGGGGTACATTCACATCTTGCTCTTTTATGAGACCAAGAGTTTCTCACCTCCTGCTTACTTCCCATTTCAGGTTTTAAAGTTATATTTTAAGGTTAATTTACCCTTTCTCTTGACTGGCTTACAAAAATGATAAGTTAAACATTAGCTGCCTAGGTGACGCAGATGCTGTGCGCCAAGGTCTGCAGGTGTGTGCTGTTCAGGCCAGGGGCTGCCACACCTGTGGAGCGCTGAACCCCAGTGAGAGCCCTGCATGGGCCCGCAGAGTCGCCTGGGTGGCCCGGGGCCGAGTGGCAGGGCGGGGGTCTGGCCTCCCGCCCCCATACGCTTTGCAAAGCTGTGGCACCCTGTGGTCCCCGATCCCTGACAGTTGGCAGTCAAGGCTCAGTGGCTGGGGTGTGGGGCGGGACGGCCCTGCAGTGTGGGGTGGGGGCACAGTGTGTGTGTGTGTGTGTGTGGGGTGGCCTCGAGGCTCCCACAGGTCCTGCTGGCTGTGCGAGGAGCTGTACCCTCTGTCCCCTCCTCTAGGTATGCACGGCCTTCCCTGCAGAATATGCCAACTACGGACATGTCAAGATGCACCACGGCTACACCAATGTGGTGGGGATGGGGGACTCGAGCACGTGGAGGCTGCCCTGCCTCAACCGCTTCATCTACATGTTCCTGGCTCCGCTCCTCATCCCCAACATCACCCCCTTGGTGGCTCTTGGTGAGTACGGCGGGGCCTGGGCTGGGGGGGGCCTGCAATGACCCTGGCCTCGGAGCCCGAGGGAAAACCCGACCGAGACTTTCTGCAACAGTCAGGTGGGGTGCAGAGATCTCGGACTCAGGGACCCATCTGGCTCTGCCACTTTCTGGCTGGTGACCGCAGGCAGGTGACTTCACCTCTCTGAGCCTCAGGTTCCTTACCTGTTCCTCAAGGCTGCTGTGAAAGCCCAGTGAGGTATAGATGTCAGCGCGTTTTGTAGATGCCTTGTGTGACACCGCATGCTGTAATTTTTAATATCACAGAGGCTGGATCACGCGGTGTCAGGGGCTGTGGGGCAGCCAGCCCAGGCTCCGAATCCCAGGCCATCCCGTCCTCCCTGTGTGGCCTCGGTCAAGTTGCTTCAAGTCTCCGTTGCCTCATCTGTAAGATGAGTTGACCTACTTTTTGAGGTAGTTGTGTGGATTAATGGAGAGCTCCTAGATCACTGTCTTCATTGGGCCACCCGAGAGCCAGCCTGGGATGGAGGAACCCTGCCCGTGTCAGCTTCCTCACCTGACTTCTTGACCCCCCTGGCAGAGCGGCTGAGAAACCTGGAGCTCAGGACAGCTCTGCGGACACTTGGCCTGGTGTCCCTGGGCCTGTACTCCCACTACTGGCTGCTCCGGAACGTGTCAGGCTTCAAGAGCCCCAGCTCGGCCCTGGGCTGCATGCTTGTCACCCGCTCCCTGCTGGCCCACCCTTACTTGCATGTCAACATCTTCCAGGTGAGGCCTCCCCCATCCCAGGGGTCAGAGGAGCTGTCTCCAGGGTGCCTCACCGGGCTGGACTCTGGGTTCCAGGGAGAGAGACCATCTGAGGAAGCGTCTCCCCCATCTTCCCTCTGGGGGGCCCAGCTTGGGTTATCACGGAAAAGTTTGGTTACTCAAGGATTTGCTTCTCTGAGGCACCAGTTGTCACGCTGCCATTCACACGTGGCTCAGAGACTGAGGCCAGCACAGGACACTGCATTCAGTGTGGGGGGGACGCAGGTGATAAGGCTGTAGCCCCTGCCCAAGTGGAGAGAAGTAAGGGCCTCCACTGAGGCCGGGCTAGGGGCCAGGAGGTGGGCAGAGGAAGGAGCTGGGGAGAGGGGAGGCCTTCACCGGAGGCCGGGGGCTCAGCATTCGGTGCCATATCCTTTCCACGGGGATGCCTTCCTGCCTCCCAGACCAGAGAAGGCCCCTTTAGCACACCCTGTGCTTTACCATCCCTGTACTGACCACCATGGCCATTAACTACTCAATCCCATACCTGGGTCCCGTCCACCTGTCCTGCTAGAAGGTAAGTTCTTCGTTCACTAAGGACAGAGCTTGGCAGAGGAGGCACTTATATAAACTTGCTGAACCAAAAAACACAGGCAGATGCATAAACCTGGTCTTCAACAATGAGTAGGGTGTTTTTTTTTTTTTTTGATATCTTTTTTTAAAATTCAGTTTTATTGAGATATATTCACGTCATACAGTCATCCGTGGTGTATAATCAACTGTTCACAGCACCTTCATATAGTTGTGCATTCATCAACCCAATCTATTTTTTGAACATTTTCCTTATACCAGAAAAAGTAAAAATAATAATAAAAAATTAAAGTAAAAAAGAACACCTGAATCATCCCCCCCCACCCTATTTTTCATTTAGTTTTTGTCCCCACTTTTCTACTCACCCATCCATACACTGGATAAAGGGAGAGTGTGATCCACAAGGCTTTCACGATCACCCTGTCATCCCTTGGAAGCTACATTGTTATACAATCGTCTTTAGGAGTCATGGCTGCTGGGTTGGAGTTTGACAGTTTCAGGTATTTACTTCTTGCTATTCCAATGCATTAAAACCTAAAAGGGGTCATCTATATAGTGCATAAGAATGTCCACCAGAGTGACCTCTCGACTCCATTTGGAATCGATGAATAGGGTTTTGATGGGTTTATAGAGGAGGGAAGGGTCACTCCAGGCCAAGGCAAAGGCACAGTGATGTGAGAGTGCGGGCAGCCCTCCAAGGGCATTAGAGTGCCCCGGGGCCCGAAGGGCGCCCAGACCAAGCCCCTCAGTGTACAGAAAGGGGTGGGCGAGGCCCAGGGATGGGTGGGAGTCAGTGTAGGGCACAGACAGGGGCGGCACCGGATCCGGCCAGGAACCCCAGCCTCTGCACGCCTCCCCGGGGACTGCTGGAGCCTGGGGTGATGGGGACAGAAGAGTCCACTGGGTCCTGAGTGCCGGGTGAGGAAGCCCAGGGCAGGGCTGCTGCCTGCCCTGCAGGAGAGGGCGGTGTGCAGGCCTGCCCGGCCCAGCCCCTGAGCGTGGCACGTACATCTGTTGCAGCACATCGGGCTGCCCATGTTCTCCCAGGACAGGAAGCCCCGGCGGATCCACATGATGAGCCTTGGGGTGCTGAACCTGCCCCGGCTGCCGGTGCTGGACTGGGCATTCGGCCACTCCATCATCAGCTGCCACGTGGAGCACCACCTGTTCCCCAGGCTCTCCGACAACATGTGCCTGAAGGTAGCGGGGCCAGGCGGGGGGGCTGGGATGAGGGGGTTGTGCAAGGGCAGAGGGGGTCACCTCCACGGTTCACCAGAACCCTGAGTCCCCAGCTGGCCTGGTCAGGGATCACCCGAGGGCGGCTGGGAGACAAGCGGCAGTGTGGGTTTCAGACCAGACACCTGGGTTACTTACTGGCAGTGTGACTGCAGATACGGTACCTGAGCTTCTTTGAGCCTCAGTTTCCTCTTCTGTAAAATGGGAACAAACAGTGCTTAAATGGACAGGTTTTAAAGATGGAATGAAGAAATGTATCTGAAATGTTTAGCACACATGCGTGCTGGGTAAAGGGGAGCAATGGTTTTTATCCCCCTATGCCTAGAACTTTCCATGCAGACCTGAGGTCCTGGGGGAGGATTGGGGGAGGAGGCCCCTTCGCTTGCCTTCCAGGACCGGGGAGGCAGGAATCTTCCAGCACTTTAGCCCCTGGGCTCCTCCGGACTATTGTGGACCAAGGCAAATAGGAGCTGAGGCAGGGAAGCAAGAGGGCCCCCGTGGGAACAGGTTCCCTGCTGGCAGTCCCCCCCACCCCTGCCCCTCGCCTTCTGTCCCTACCGCCTGGCCCCCTCTTCTCTCAGGTAAAGCCTGTGGTGTCCCAGTTCCTCGAAGAGAACCGGCTGCCATACAACGAGGACTCCTACCTGTCTCGCTTCCGGATGTTTCTGAGTCGCTATGAGGATTTCATGGTGAAGGCCCCCCCAATCACTGAGCTTGTGGGGCTGCAATGAGGTGGGGGGCAGGAACAGTCGCCCCTGCTCCCCCTCCCTGGCCCAACCCTGGCTCTCCCACTTCTGCTGGAAATCCCTGGGGCCAGGAGGGGTGACTCGGTTGCTGGAGGGAAACTGGGAGGTGGGGGCATTGGGTGAGCCATGAGGCGGGGGAGCTCACGCATAAGACCCTGGGGTTGCCTGCCCTGCTTGCTTTTCTGGGTTTCAAGGAGAAATGAAGGTGGCTGTGTGCTCTGGTCAGCTTGGACCTTAGCCAACTTCATCTCAGGACTAGCCTCTGGAGGGTTAAGGGATGGTGACAGGGGCTGGGGAGAGGCGCTGTGAGGGGGCAACCAGGAGAAGGGGGGGGCCCTGAGAGGGAAGGGTCAGCCCCCTTGGGTAGGCCACCCTGGGGCCCGGAGAGCCCATGCTTGGAGGGCCACTGCTTCTCCCAGGGCCCACAGGGGGAGGTCACTTTGGGCAGACTTTCCTAGGTTTTCAACCAGAGAAGCTTGAGCAAGAGAATGGCTCAGCAGTTCCCAAGGTCCAGGGCATCACTGAGATAAAAGTTTGTGTGTTTCGTGGAGAGACCACTCCAGGGTCAATTTCCTCAGGGGCAGAGTTGGGAAAGAGCATGCCTTTGGCCATGCAAAAAAAATCTGTTTTGTTCCGTTAGGTTTAGAAGGAGTAAATCTGGAAGACTTATTAATTGGGAGAGAGAGGAATTCCTGGGAGGGTAGCTGAGGCTGGAAGGGGGTGTGGGAATAGGGGCTGGAGGACAGACAGCTCAGAGAGGACAGATGGGAGGAGAAGGACGGTGGGGTGCAGACGGGAGAGCTTGAAGTCAGGGACCGGGCTTGGCTGTGAGAGAAAGGCTTGCCACAGTAGGTGATTAGCCTGGGAGTGAGATGGGGACATGAGGAAACCAGAACTGATGTTGCCAGAGGGAGACGCTGAGGAGCTGGGGGACTCCATCAAGATTCAGCCCAGCGAGGGCAGCCTCGAGAGCGGGTTGGGGGCTCCCCTGGCCGGGAGGCTGGACTGAGGAGCTGCAAGGCAAGGGCCCAGCTGGACGCCAAGGAAGGGGCAAGGAAGGAGGGGAGGCCTAAGACAGGAGGCCAGAGCACTTAGTTTCAAACAGGGTTTCTCGACCTCGGCACTACAGATTTTGAGCAGGATAATTCTTTTTTGGGAGGGCTGTCCTGTGCATTGTAGGATGTTTAGCAGCATCCTCGCCCTCCACCCACCAGATGCCAGATGTCCAAACTGTGACAATCAAAAATGTCTGTAGACATTGCCAAATGTCCCCTGGTGTGTATGCGTGTATGTGTGTGCGTGTGCAAAACTGCCCCGTTAGCACCATTGGTTTCAAACATGCAAGTCATGTTCTGAGTGCACAATTGCCTTGCTTTTCAGTTAAGTCCTGGGATGGGGTGAGGGAGTGTGCTGGCCATTTGCCGAATGCCAGCAAATGTGGGCCCCTGGGATGGGTGGAGGAACCAGGTGGCAGGTGAAGGGATTCTTTAAGCCCTGTGCTTTTGGAGAACCCATCTCTGGTGTGGCCTTAGGTAGCTCTCCTGGGTACTTGCCATTTGCCCCTTCAGATCCATTCTCTCCTCCTCACCACCCTGCCTCCCTTTACCAAAGGCCACAGCTCCTGCCAGGCGCCCTCTGCTACAGCCACAGCTCTCACTTGTTCCATAACTGCCCCCTCCTTCCGTTCCTTCAGGGCCTGGGGTGGTTGTGGTTCCAGCCGTTGTTAGCCTGAGAGTGTGTCACCGTCCCTTACTGGTTTCCCTTAACCCTGCTCACACTTCTGTAAAAAGTTCATTCTTTAAACTCTCTTCAGTCACCCCTTTTGAACGTGCCATCTGTTTTCCTCTGGGAGGCTGACTGATAGAGCAGAGTTTTGGATGCAGGCAGCCTTCTTGGATCTAGGTAGGCCTGGCAGCCTCCCCAGCTGACTGCTTTGCTATAAGTTACTGCTGCTCTTTTGAAAGGCATTAGCAGCTGAGACGTGGCCTCAAGGTCTGGGAGAGCAATTAATCAAACTGCTAATTCTCCATATGAAAAATGCACTGTCAGACAAGGCCCCGGTTGCTTAGTCTTGGCTAATGATTGAAACCAAGCTAATACACAACCAATGACTCACTGTTACTCATCTGGTGTGAGTGGGGAGTGGGCAGCAGCTGGAGGCCCTAGTGCCAGACCTGGCTGCATGTTTCACGCCCCAGGAACAAGTCATTCAATCGCTTTGGGGCTCAATTTTCTGTGATTCTGAGGATGGAGGCTGGGAATGCATGGGGTTTGAGAGGTGAGGGGAGCTGACCGGAGTGCCCTTTTAGCACTCTGCAGGGAGCTTAGGTCTAATTTATAGAGGCATGGAAGGTGATAATGATGAGGGTGAGGAGAGCGAATGTTTATTCAGCACTTATTTTTACTGAAACTATGTAATCTCTTAATCTTTACAACAAGCTGGAACTGTTTGTCCCACATGTTCTAGATGGTGAAAATAAAGTTTGGAGAGATTCCGTTTCTCAGTGTCATATAGCTAATGGTGGATATGGTGGAAGAGGGATTCCAACCTAGTGTGTCTGACTTCAAAATCCACGTTCTTAACCCCCAGGTATCTGGCCTCTGGGTAGGGAGCCCTGCATGGCTTTCCAGGGTGTCTGATCCTCAATCTCCATTTCGTCTTCCTATGTGAAAGGCCAATCAATGACTTGATCATTAAGGAAAACTCTGTACGAACATCCATCATCTGGGGATATAAGAGTGAATGCCATTCAGCCCCAACACTTGTGGAGGAGTTGGCAAACATTTTTGGCAAAGAATCTGAAAGTAAATATTTTAGGTTTGGTGGATCATATTGTCTGTGGCACAACTATGCAACTCTGCTGTTATACCCCCAAGTTAGACAGTCATAGCAACCAGAGACAATTTGTTAAAGAAATAAGCAGGGCTGTGTTCCAACAAAACTTTTAGAAATCAGAAGTACTTACTTCTCTCCGTAGGAGGGAGTGGGAATGACAAGAGGGGGCACAAGGCTGGGTCCTGGGATGCTGACCATGCTCTATTCCTGGATTTGGATGGTGGCTACATAGTTACACCTTGCAATAATCCATCAAGCTGTACCCTTATGACTTTCTATATTATTATACTTCAATAAAAAGATCATTAAAAATTGACAAGGCAGTTTGACAAGTAATGATGAGAGTCGGGGTGTTGTGGGGACAATGAGGGCCCCTAACCCAGTGACCCAGTTTGGGGGGGGAGGGGTCAGAAGGGTTCCCCAAGGAAGTAACGTTTGGCAAGAGGGCTCTTGGGAAAAAGGAAGTGGCATTAGGTCTATGGATGCAGACGTGACCGCAGATCCTGTATTTAAAATTTTGTTTACCATGGATATTTTGCATTAACTTTTATTTAAAATATTACACTAAAATATTATTTATCTTTATTAGTGAGTGTTTTGGCGTCCCTTAACTCCTGGTCGTGGGGGGTGGGTTGAGAGCCTAGCTCTGTCCTCAATACTTTGGGCTCAATACTCTGTCCTCAATACTTTTTTCCCCTCCCCTCTGGATTGTTCGCCTATATATTGGGGGAAGGGGTATGTGAGGCGGGACAAGAAGATCTCCATGTTCCCCATGGCCCGACTTGGGCGGCCTCCTCCAGGGGTGACGAGCAGTGAGGGTCGCGCGGGGAGCAGCTTTTCCACATTTCCGGATTCCGGGACTACTACCCAACGGGTGGGGAGGCGCGCCTCGAACTGGACTCGTGATTGGCTGGGATGAAACCAGGCCCCGGCAGGAGGATAGGCTAGCAAAGAGAGCGGAGCTTTACGTCATCAGCAAGCGACGGGAGCCTCCCAAGAGAGGAGAGGCTAAGTCAAATAAGCCCCTTTCTAATTGCTTCCCTCCGTCAGGAGGGCTTGAAACAGCGATGGGGATTCGCGCTCCTCCAACTCTAATTGGAGGGAGGGTGAAGATGGGGGAGAAATTTATTAGGTTACCTACGACCCGGAAGTCCTGAGGGGCGTGGCTTCGCCGGTCGGGGGTGGGTCCGAGGGCGGGTTTCTCTTTGGAGGGCGGGATTCTGTAGGAGGCGAAGGTGGAGCCGCAACTCTGCGCTTTCCCGGCGCGAGGGAGGCGGGGTTTGGGACGGGGCCGCACGTGGGGCGGGGGCGGGGCCGGAGCTGGCGCGGAGCAGTCCCCGGGATCAGAGCCGCTCGCGGGTGGCGGTCCCGAGCCATGGCTCTGCGCTGCGGGCGCTGGTGGCGCCGGCCGGCGTGGTCTCGGACCCGGCCGCCTCCCGCCCGGAGTCCCCTGAGTAGGAGCCGGGCGCTTCCGGGGCTGGATGGGAGCGCAGGAGGCCTGCGAGCTCCGGGTAGGGGTCGGAGCGGAGCTGGGGCAGGGCTGGAGAGCAGCGACAGGGGGGACCGAGGGCGAGACGAGGGGTCTGCTCCTGAAGGCGAGATGGGGGGTGATGGGGACAGACGAGTGTCCGTGCGGGCTAATGTGAGGTTTCTAGTGTGAGACGGGGTCCACGAAGGGGAGAAGGGGAGACAGTGAGGCCCATGGGTGTGAGTCCCAGTGATTGGGTGACATGGAGGTCTGGGGGGCGAGAGGGAAGTCTCAGGTGAGACAGGGGTTAAAAGAAGTAGGATGGGGGCAATGTGGGGCAAGCCACGAGGTGAGTTAGGGTGATGTGGGGTCCATTGGGAGGATGTGAAATTCTGGTTGGTGGACAGGGACCGCCATAAGAAAAGGGATGAAGTAATCTAGGGCAGCTTCAGCGATGATGGGGGCTGTCTGGTAGGCCATAGGCGGGCAGCCTGTGGTGAGTTCGTGGGTGAGGTGCGGGACTCTGGATGAAGACACAGCCCTGGGAAGTTCAGATGAATTAAGGGACCCTGCAAAGGCCAAAGGTGGGGGGCGGGCAGTGGCAGGAGGGTTTAAACGAGGTGAAGCTTGAGAAGTTCCAACTTCTGGTGAACACTGAAGTTGGTCTGGGATTGGGGAGGGCATGTTGAGCTGACCTGTGCCTCCCCACCCCCAGGCTTCTGCCGGCTGTTCTCCACACAGGAACTGACCCCACAGATCTGTGTGGTGGGCAGTGGCCCTGCTGGCTTCTACACAGCCCAACACCTGCTAAAGGTAAGCCCTTCCTTCTGACTCACTTGTTGCTCTAGCCTAAGGGTAAGCCCTCCTCGCTTCGGATTTTAAGAGTGCCCCTGAGCCCCTGGTGGGAAGGGGCTTCAGCCCATCTAGGCTGGACCCTTCCCACTGATTCCCTGTCTACCTCTGGGGCTAACCACAATAGGTCTTCGGCTGCAGGAGAAGCATGCTTGCCCATGGGCAGTGGTCAGGGGTGGGCAGTTGGGTGGTCAGCTGTGCCTTCTTGGCCAAGTGCTCCGGGGAGCTTATGCAGACCTGCAGGATGGCTTTGTTCTGCCCTCTTCTTCCCTTTGTGCCCATCATCCTGCATCTCAAGGCTACCCACTCTTCTCAGGGCTTTCTGTAACTTAGCCCCGCTCCATGCTCCCCTCACCAAGGGCTCCAGCCCTGACAGTGCCATTTTGTTCTTTTAACCTATTTCCTGCCCCTCCCCACCACGCACACATACACAACATGAAGGCCAGGGTCTTGAGGCTTGCAGGATTGGCCTTGGCAGGCAGGGTTCCAAGGCTGTTGTTATCCTTGAAACTGTGCGTCAGATCTCGGGGGTGGGGGAGGCAGGGGGAGGGAGGGAGAGCCTCAAGAGGGAAGAGGAGACCCAGGCTGACCGAGACAGGAGACAGTGGTCCTGCTTTGGCCTGTCCCTGGAGAGACAGAAGAAAGGATTAATTACATCCATACCCCCCCCCCCACACACACGTACTTGAAAGCACACTATCCCAGTTTGCTCAGGCTTGAGGGGTCTCCCAGGATACAGGGCTTTTAGTGCTACAACTGGGAGAGTTCTGGGATGAGTTGGTCACCCTCTTGAAAACTGGCTTAAGCACGCCCCCTAAGCAACGCAGATGGAAGAGCTAATTATGATGCTGTGAGCAGAATGAGCTGGGGTAGGTGGAGTCGATCAGAAACTGCTTCCAAAGAAGAGGCATTTGAGCTGCATGAGAAAGGTCAAGGGCTTTGGAGAGGGCTTCCCGGTGAGAGGAGTCATCCTGGGAATGCAAGGCCACGGACAAACTGCCATAGGGACAGAGGGTGGGGGGACTGGCTGGGCTCCGGGACTAAGCCCAGCAAGCCCACGGGGGCTGGGGTGGTCCAGGAGGGCTTCATGTAAGGGGCGCTGTATTAACAGAATCTGAAATTTTGGGAGGAGGAAGAGTGGGTCTTGCAGGTAGTGTTCTCTGTGTCCCCAGGGGGAACAGAGGCTCTGGCTGCCCTCAGCCGGCAGATCCTGTCACCTGCTTTCCTTGTGAGAGGTGCTGGAGGGATGGACAGACATCAGTTACAGCTGGCCCTTGTCCACTGGGAGCTCCCAAGTACCTGGCCATGTCCCCAAGGTGGAAATGGACAGGACTGGCATTTACAGCTGTTCAGGCACTGTCCGTAGGCCTCTCGTTGGGTCCTCAGAACCTGACAAGCAGGTGTCATGACTCTAGCTTCACACATTAGGACACTGAAGCTGAGTGAGTCCCCCTCCCACCATCGAGCAGAAAGGTGCTGGGATTTGAGTGCAGGCAGTCTGATGGCAGAGCTCTGCTCTTTTGCACCAGGTTAGACCATTCATTCATTCAGGAATCGTTTACTGGACCCTGACATGTCACAGGCACAGGCTCGGCACTGGGGACACATGGACAAGAGGACAGATATGGTCCTGGTGCTCCAGGACATGACAATCTGATGGTGGTGGTGGTGGGGCAGGTAGCTAAATAACGAGGTATTTGAGGGCTCTGACGGTGTGAGCAAGGAGCTGCGGGGATGCAGAGAGGGGCCCCTAACCCAGCCTGGAGTGGGCAGGCGGGGCCTCTTCATTCCAGAGGAAGAGACCTCCAAATTGCAGTCTGAAGGGCGACGTCAAGGTCAGGGGGGTAGAACGGTGGGTGTGTTCCAGGCACAGGGACCTGCATGGCAAAGGCCTGGAGGAGGAAGAGAGCAGCCCCCTGGGGAAAGAGCAACTTCCAAAAGGTGGTCATGTGCAGGGAGTGGTGGAGAGGTGAGAGCTGATGCTGAGTAGGTTGGCGGGGCCCACATCCTGGGGGCTTGGAAGCCTGGAAGCTCAGGCAGGTTTCTTGGTGCTGGCATAGGCCCCCTCGGGGTCAAAATCCCCTGGGGGCCCTTTTTAAAATGCAGATTTCTGGGCCTGGCTCAGACCTGTGTCAGACTGCAGATGAGGCCTGGGAATCAGCAGTTTTAAACAAACACCCCATGGGATTCTGGTGCCCACTTCTGGTAGCTGAAGGATTTTAGGCTGGGGAATAACGGGACCCATGTTTTATTTGGGATGCTCCCTTTGCCTGTGGGGAGCAGTGGAGGAGGGTGGGGTGGGGCAGGGCCGCCGGGGCGGCAGTGGGTAAGGAGGAGGGAGGGGGAGGATGTGGGATTGATGGGACGAGGTAGAGGGGAGTCAGGGAGGAGGCCCCGGTTCTGGCTTGGGCTCCAGGTGGATGGGGTGGAAGGGAACCCAGGAGCAGAAGGGAAGAGGTTTGGGGGGAGGAGGAATTGACTTTAGTCTGATGGGTTCAAGGCATCTGGGGTGTAAGAGAGAGGAATGTCGTCAGCAGCTCATGGGAGGTCATGGGAGGGAGTGGATGACCCCCCCCTCCCAGGGAGCATGTAGGGGGACTGGGGCGGGGGGGACCCAGATTGGAAGAACCTCAGGGAATGTCCTTGCTTGGGGTGAGCAGAGGAAAGTGGCCTGAGAAGGAAGAGTCTGAGGGATGGGAGGGATTGCAAAAGCTAGGGAGGAGGAAAGAGGCGGCCTTGGAGAGAGCAGTGTGACCAGACTGATGGGTCCATAGCAGAAAGAATGGAGATGAAGATGGGGGTGTGTGTGGGGGGGTCGGATTGCATAAGGAACCTTGTCCCGTGGGCAGCGGGGATAAAAGTAATAGTAACGGCAGCAGCTGGTGTTCAGGGACCCTACAGTGGGTCCCTAAGTAAATGCTTGAGGCCTTACTTCCGTGCTGGAAGGAACGTAGAGGGAATGTTCCCTGTGCACAGAGCCGGTTCGTGGTGGAACTGGGATCGGAGCTCACGGCTGTTTGACTCCAAAGCCAGTGCTCCCCATGAGTGCAGCACAGGTGGGGTTTGAGGGAGCCGATGTGGGCAGCCACGTGCAGCCTGGCCTGGGGTGGGGGGTCAGAAGGCATGGGGGTGGGGGCAGTGGTGGAGCCTGGACCTGGGCGCAGACATGGAGTGGAAGGAGGAAGGGATAGGGATAAGGGCCAGGAGGTGAGTGTGAGCTTTGTCGGGGGCTAGGGCAGCTGGAGGGCAGGAGCCTCATTTGGCTTGAGTCCCATCGAATTGGGAGCTCTTAGTTACAGCCCAGCTTAGGGTGGGGTGGGGCGGCCCAACTGCTTTACTCTGAATATGGAGTCCCTCAAATCGTGACCTCGCAGATGCTTCTGAGCAACCCCAAGAAGGAGGTGCTGTCTGCCCCAGTCTGTCGAGGAGGAGACTGAGACCACTGGGATCCTGGGACTTGGCAGGGTCACGTGTGGCTGCTGGGTGGAAGAGCCAGGCCAAGCCTGTCTGCCCGACCCCCAACCCTAGGCCCTCCCCGAGGTCCCTGGAGGTGCCCCAGAGGGCAATCACTGATGGAAGATTTCTAGGGCAGAACTAGGTCAGGTGGGGTCACACCTGACCCAGGTGGCAGAGAAGCTCCTCTCATACAACTCCAATGGAGGGGAAGCTATGGCCTTCCTTAGTTGGCCATATTTCTCACAATCTTGATGGGCTGGCAGTCCTTCTTGAGGTCTCACCACAGTCCCCTCTTGCTGCTTGTGCTGCCATCCCCTTTGTTGAGCTATCTGTGCAGATGGGGGGTCGAGGGGCTCTCTTTCTCCTTGCGGAGGGTCGAAGCCCGGCCTGTGTCCTCAGCCCATGCCCAGGTCTGAACTGAGCTCTCCTGCTGGGACCAGGGGAGGGAGGGACCCCGTGGAGCCCAGGCTCTCCCTCGACCACGCCCGCTGCCGCCCTCTGCCCCCAGCACCACCCCCGGGCCCGCGTGGACATCTACGAGAAGCAGCTCGTGCCTTTCGGCCTGGTGCGCTTTGGGGTGGCGCCCGACCACCCTGAGGTGAAGGTGGGTCTCTGGGCATGGGGGGTGGAGTCTGGGGAGTCTGGCCAAGATGAGGGGAGAAGGGAGGCTCCCTGGCAGGATGGAATGACCCCAGCCCTCTGGGTGTCACTGGTTCTGTCCCTTGGGACATTGCAGAGTGAGGGTGGCAGAAGCGTGGTCCCTGAGCTGCCCCACCCTCTAACTTCTCCCACCCGGGGAGGGCCAGCAGAATGTCATCAACACCTTCACCCAGACGGCTCGCTCTGACCGCTGTGCCTTCTGGGGCAACGTGGTGGTGGGCAGGGACGTGTCGGTGCCAGAGCTGCGGGAGGCCTACCATGCCGTGGTGCTGGTGAGCGTGGAGGGTGCCTGGCCGTGGGGGCGGTGGAGGAGGCGTGGTGCCTGGAGGTGGGGATGGGAGGCAGTGGGGTGAGGCCCAGACCCCGCCGGGTGTGGGTCAGGATGGGAGCTTCGGAGGAGGAGCTGGAAAGCGGCCGACTGGGAGCCTGGGGGGCTCCCTGGCCCCTACCCGCAGGTGCTGAGGGCTCGGGGCCTTGGGCCTTGGCTCTCTCCTCAGAGCTATGGGGCAGAGGACCATCAGGCCCTGGAAATCCCCGGGGAGGAGCTGTCTGGTGTGTTTTCGGCTCGGGCCTTTGTGGGCTGGTACAATGGGCTTCCTGAGAACCAGGAGGTGAGTACGGGGAGCTCTCCGGCTGCCTCTTCCTTCCCCAGCTCGGGGAAGAGGGAGCCACCACCCAGGCCCAGGAGGTGCCCAGAGACGTGGGGCTGACTGAGTGGGGAGGGGCCAACCACAGGGGCCTCTAGGAAGAGGTGGGGCCAGATGGGGGAAGGAGGGACCAGAGTCAAGGCTCAAGTGGGGTGGACTTGGCGAGTGTGGGGGAACCTCACAGCATGGCCAGGGTCTGGAGGCACCTGGAAACTGCTATTAGCTGGAGCCAAGACTAGGGGGACCCTATCAAGGTCTTTCCCCTCCAGCTGGCGCCAGACCTGAGCTGTGACACGGCCGTGATTCTGGGGCAGGGGAATGTGGCTCTGGATGTGGCCCGGATCCTGCTGACCCCGCCTGAGCACCTGGAGGTGAGAGGGGGCCAGAGGATTGGAGGCAGGGTCATCCCGAGGAGAGGGCCTCACCCCTTCAAGCTGAGCTTACTGCCTCTCTTTCCCCATTGTGCCTGGAGAGGCCTTCTGAAAGGCAGCCCTGAGAGCTTCATCTCACACCATCTTCCCCTTCACTTCCTGCCTTTCACCTTCATAGCCTTTATTTTCCTCTTCAGTATGCCACAGGACCTTTGCACACGCCAGTCCCCCTGCTTGGAACCTTGTCCCATTTCACCTGCCCTAGCCAGTTAACCTGTATTTATCTTTTAGTTCTTAGTTCTGTTCCTCCAGGAAGCCTTCCAGGACCTCCTTGAATAGGTCTGTTTCCCCTGTAACGCCCTCGTAAACTTGCCTCCTTCTGTTTTATAGTACGTGTTGCCACTGTGGTTTTACACTCATTAGAGAGTGTTTGTTGAGTGTCTGTCTCCCCACCAGATCACACACTCCTTGAGGGCCGGCACCGTGGCCCCCTCCCTCCAGCCCCTCGAATGGGCCTGGCGCACTCAGTAAACACTTGCACGCAAACACGGTGGCCTCGTTTGCTCTTTCTTGGAGCCGTTTGCAGAATTGCTGGCGGTGCTCCATCTGACCACCGCGGGGAGCAGTGGTGCCACAGGGCGGCCAGCCTTTCCGGGCTCAGGGTAGGGATGTGACCCGATGAAAAGTCCTGTTCCTGCGGTCATTGTCTGCAGACTTCAAAGCCCTCCTTTTGTGCCAGAAAACAGACATCACGGAGGCCGCCCTGGGGGCGCTGAGGCAGAGTCGAGTGAAGACAGTGTGGATCGTGGGCCGGCGAGGACCCCTGCAAGTGGCCTTCACCATTAAGGTGCTGAGGCCAGAGGGGGAGGATCTCCTGTGGGGAGCAGGCCAGGAAGGACCCCTGGGAGTGGCTGCTACCTGGCCATCCATGGTGGTGTGTAGTGGTGGTGGTGGCTCCCACCTGGGCAGGACTCAAGGGTGGGCTTTGGGGTGGTCGGTGCTCCAGACTTGATCCCCCCGCATCCCGCCCACCCCCCAGGAGCTTCGGGAGATGATTCAGTTGCCAGGAACCCAGTCCATTTTGGACCCTGCAGATTTCTTGGGCCTCCAGGACAGAATCAAGGGTGAGGGCCCCTGTTCTAACTTTCGGCTTCCCAGGGAGGGGATGGGCACCTAGACCAGAGAGGGCTTGGAGGAGGGCATGGTGGGAGAGGGTGGTGACCCAGAATGCTCTGAGACGCTCTGTGCTGCCGACAGAGGCCCCCCGCCCGAGGAGGCGGCTGACAGAACTGCTGCTTCGAACAGCCACAGAGAAGCCAGGCGTGGAGGGGGCTGCCTGCCAGGCAGTGGCCTCCCGTTCCTGGGGTCTCCGCTTCTTCCGAAGCCCCCAGCAGGTGCTGCCCTCCCCAGACGGACAGCGGGCAGCGGGCATCCGCCTGGCAGTCACCAGGCTGGAGGTGAGCTGCATGTTACCCAGAGACATACCACCCTGTCCAGGCCTCCCCCACCCCAGCCTGGTGTTGCCCATCCTCTCACCAACAGGGTGCCGGTGAGGCCACCAAGGCTGTGACCACGGGAGACACAGAGGACCTCCCATGTGGGCTGGTGCTGAGCAGCATTGGGTATAAGAGCCGCCCCATCGACCCCAGCCTGCCCTTTGACCTTACACTTGGTGTCATCCCCAATATGGAGGGCCGGGTTGTGGATATCCCAGGTGAGAGTGCACGAGACTTGGCACTGAGTTATGGTGGGGAGCCAGAAGGCTGTTATCTCCTGGGGCTGTTCATTCATTCATTCATTCATTCATCCAGTGACATGCACTGAGACGTTGCTCTGAGTCGGGGCTTACCCCACCCTCCTCTCAGCCCCAGGGGAAGTTCCCAGTCTAGAGAGATGGTCACTAAGTCATTCAACAAAATTTACTGAGGCTGGCTTTGGGTGAGGCCCTGTGCTCAGTGCTGGGATTGGAGATGAATAAGGCAGCCTCAGGGCCTCAGGGAGCTCCCAGTCTGATTACATCACCTACATACCTATCTGTCATTGGCGCATTCGGCAAATGTTTACTGAGCGTCTTCTCGAGCTGGAGAGGGACAAGACCCAGCTCCCACCCTCTGGGAGCTTGCACAGGAACACCATGGTGTAAGGGGCATGGGTGTGGTAAAAACAGAAGAATCCGAGCTGCTGGGCTAGTGGCCACGGAGGGCCCAGCTGCCGGGAGGATTTGGGGTGGATGTGTGCGCACCCACTGGTGTGCATATTGGAATGCTAGCTTGCCAGGCGGTGTGTCCTTACCCCTTTGCTACCCCCTCTCAGGCCTCTATTGTAGTGGCTGGGTGAAGCAGGGACCCACGGGCGTCATTGCCACCACCATGAACGACAGCTTCCTCACCGGCCAGGCGCTGCTGCAGGACCTTCAGGCGGGGCTGCTGCCCTCCGGGCCCAGGCCTGGCTACGCGGCCATCGAGGCTCTGCTCAGCGGCCGAGGTCTGCGCCCTGATGCTGCGGCCCTGGGAGGTCGGGTGGGGGGAGAGGAGTGGGTGCCCCTGGACCTTTCCACCCCTTGGGAGGGGTGCCCTGCACTGGGAGTAGAGGAGGAGGTGGAGGCGGTGACTCATCTCCCCTCCTCCTCAGGGGTCCGGCCGGTCTCCTTCTCGGACTGGGAGAAGCTGGATGCCGAGGAGGTGTCCCGGGGCCGGGGTGCGGGGAAGCCCCGGGAGAAGCTGGTGGATCCTCAGGAGATGCTGCGGCTGCTGGGGTCCGGTGCCTAAATCTCAGCCTCTGGCGGCGAAGGGGAGGGGTGCCACGCAAGGGAGAGGGGCCAGGGCAGCCAGCAGCTGCAGCGCCTGCCCGCCTGGTGTGGCAGCTTGCCTGCATCCCTTTTCCAGGGGACTCTCAGAACTTCCTCCTGTGAGAAGGTTGCCCTGCCAGCGTGATTACCGTAGTTAGGGATGGGGGGGGTGCAGACGGACCTTGCTCCCCTTCCCCCTTTCTCCTGCTGGACGGTGGGGAGGTCACCAGGAGGGAATAGGCTAGAAATAAACAGCTGCCACCAAAGGCCATGGGTGATGTGTGACTTCTTTGGGGGCTGGGGGTCACCTTCCGGCTGCAGCTCCCCTCTGATCGCCAGGTGGCGCTGCGGAGCCTGCTCTGTGCTCAGGGTCCTCCTGGGGGCCTGAGGGGGTTTGGCAGCCAGGCCTGGCACGCACCCACCCTGTCTGGGCTTGGCCCTGCTGCTGCCCCCCGACCCCCTTCAGGCCACGCTGCAGGCATCCGGGCCGGGCCCCTAACCTGCCTGCTCTGCTGGTCCCCAGCAAGTAGAGAAAAAGTGGCAGGGAGTGGACAGGACAGCAGCTTGCCCCATTCCCCCCTCCGTGGCCCAGAGGATGGCCCGGATGCTCCCCTCTGTCCACTCAGTGCTTCTCCTCCGGGTGGGTTTCCAGCCACATCCATTTTAAGTATAGTCCGTTAGCCTCCGTGGCGCTCTGCAGTTACAAAAGGTGTTCACCGTCCTTCATTCCAGCCCCCCAGACGTTGGGAGGCCTCACTTCATACTCCCAGAGGTCCTGGAAATGAACTAACTGGCCCAAGGTCACACAGCCAGTGTGCGCGGGCTCGAACCCAGGGGTCCGGGCGGACTGGGGTTTTCTCGGAGGCGCAGCTGCCTTCAGGGTCGGGCGGCGGTGGGGGGTGGGCAGTCCTGGAGAGTGGAGCCGGGAGGGGCCGGGAGGGGCCGGGAGGGGCCGAGAGGGCGCAGGCGGCGGGGCGGGCCGGGGCGGGGCGGCGGGCGGCGGCGAGCGCGGGGTACAGTCGGCCGCCGGAGCGCCGGGAGTCGGAGGCGCGGTGCGCCCGCCCACCCGGGGCCGGAGCCGGGCGCCCAGCGGGCCACTGGCGGGACGTGGGGGCGGGCCCGGTCCAGCCTGCCAGGCCGCGCCGGGGCTCCGGCTCCCCCCAGGAGGGCAGAGTGAGCCAGCGGCCGGAGGCGCCGGAGCTCAGCGCCGGGACATGCAGCGCGCCGAAGGCGGCCGGCGGGGGCTCTAGGCGCGGGCGCAGCTCCCCTTCCCTGCGGTGAGTGGCGGGCGCGCGGGGGGCGCCAACTTCGCCGCCAACTTGGGGCTGCGCTCAGGCGCGGCGCAGGCAAGGACGGAGGCGACGCACGCGGGGCACCGGGGAGAGTCCGGCTCGCGCACGGACCCTGGGGAGGGGGGAATGAAGGGGGACCGGGTCTGGGACCCTCGGGGACCGTGTTTGGGAACTGGACCTTGGCGGGCGGAGAGGAGGCGAGGAAGTGAGGCCGAGGAGATAGGCGCGCTGCGGCCGCGAGGGAAGGACGCGGGCGAGGCGCCCGAGATGTCCGTCTCCGGGGTCGCCGAGCCTCCTGCTCCTTCTTCTGGCGCCGCGGCCCCGCGGGAGAGCGGGGGAGCGGGCAGTGCAGGGATACAGGAGTCGGGGCTGCGGCCCCCCCAACTGTTGCTTTTGGAAGCCGCTGGGGCAGGAGCAGGGCCGACAGCTGGGGCCGCGGCTGGGCTCGGCCAGCGCGCAGAGGGCTGGAGAGGGCACGGAGCGGAGTGGGTGAAAGGGACTGTGTCAGTGGCTCCAGGAAACGAGTCCCTCGTTCCCGGAAGGCTACCGAGCACCCACTACGGGCATCTTCACCCTCTGTGCCTGCCCTGGCCTTCTCCCAGCTCCCCTGTCTCTTCTCCTCTGCCCCGATATAACGCTCCCTCCTCCGCCCTCAGGGAATCAGTGTGTGCTTCATGGGGTGGTGGGATCTCTCGCAATGCCGACCCCGCGCCCGGCCGACCCAGGCATCCGAGGACGCCAAAGGAAGGCCCTGGGGGAGCCTCGTGCCCAGGGCGCTGGGCTCTGGCCGCTGCACCAGCGGGTGGCTCTGTTCTCCTGGGGCTTGGACCAGGATCCCCGACGGCCGGGAAGGGAAACCCGGAGCCTCAGGCTGCAGAACACGTTTAGCGCCCAGGCCTGGAGGCGGTCAGGACCGGGGAGATGCGAAGGCTGAGGCACCTAGCGCCCTGGAAAATCCCCAAGGGTGCGTCCCGCGACCCTTCGGGGCTCCTGCTGGGTGAGCGAGGCGGGGTTTTCTGGCCGTGCCCCGACGCTCTCCCCATTCCTCCATCCTGGATCCCAGCCCTGTTCGCCGGGGGCCTGTGGCTTGGTTCCCCCAGCCCTCAGACAGTGGCGCGGTCCTGGCTCGGACCCCGCCTCCGGGAAACTGAGGAAAGGAACTTATTTAGGGAGGGCCCTTTCCCGCCGGCACCTGCTCGGCGCTCGACTGGTTCCTGGCGCGCCAGTCGGCTTCCAGCCTGTTTTAAACTCAGCACTTGTAGAATAGGAACGCGGAGGGGGAGGGTAGGCAGGAAACTGACTCCGGGGTTCACTCCGGGGTTCGCTCCGGGCGCCAGGGCCGGGCTGGGCTTGAACCCTCCCCACAGTCCCGCCTCTCAGCTGGGCTGGGGGTCGCGACCCTGCTTGGGAGAGTGGAGTGGGTGGCGGGGGAGACGGGGACGCAGGCAGCGAGGCCCGGGGCGCGGGTGCGCGGTGCCAGGTTTGGCCGCCAGGAGGCGTGGCGCGGGTCCCCGCTCCAGGAGTCGCAGTCGCCGCCGCCGCATCGTGAGTGTCCTTGAGCCGCGGGTGACAGTGGCTCCCACCGCTCGCGCCCCCTCCTCCCGCGGGGGCAGCCTGATGCCATGTTCCCTATGAATTATTTATCGCTGACCTAAAAATACCCCGAACTTCGCAGCCCAAGTGTAAGAGATGAGGGGAGGCGGCGGGGCGCCTCCCGGGGGTCCCGGGGGTCCCGGGCGGAGTCAGTGGGGAGTGGGGGGAGAACTCAGTGCCTCTGCCAGTGGGGGCAAGACCGAGGGGCGGTATTCTCCCCCGATGCCTGGGTAGGGGGATTAGCTCTGCAAGAGGGAGGGAGGGAAACCCGATGGCCAGGAGGGGCAGATCACCCCAAGAGCGGTAGGTCCAGAGAAGCCCGGGGTCCCACCTGCCCGGGAATCAGTGGTCCCTGTGGGCGGCGGCAGACTCCTGAGACCAAAGCTCCTGGCCTGGGAAGGGGGAGAGTCACCATAGCCTGACATGAGTGTGAAAGTGTGTGTGGACATCCAGCGCGGAGGCCTGCCTGAGACTTGGGGAGCGGAGGGGAAGCCAGAAGCCCTAGGCAGGTGGGGGTGCCGAGGCCATTCTAGATAAGGCTGAGTGTCAGGGAAGACTGACCCCTTCCCACCCTCTCTGGGACCTTTTGGGGATCCTGATAACTGAAGGTTAATTTTACAGCCACTTTGAAAGGGATGAGACCCCCAGTGGGTGGTCCAGAGGTCTCTAAGTCAGGGCGTCTGCCCTCAAGGAACCCACAGGCCAGTGTGGGGAAGGGGTCTTGGCAGGTGAGCAGGTATTGACAGAGGGATGAACCCAGGGAGCCTCAAAAGAGGCATAGAGGGGGCTCCGGGACCCGGGCGGGGGAGGGGACAGAGGGACAGATGGAGCCCAGACCCTGACACACACCTGGGTCTTCTCACCCTATGTGTCCACCAGGTACCCTATGTGGGAGGGACTTAGGCCGGGATTTGAAGGACAGTGGAATTTTGATGTGTAGACAAGGGGGAGGCAGCAGGAAGAGGACATTCAGCCTGGGGGAGCAGCCGGTGCCAAGGCTGGGAGATGAAGAAAGTGTGGGGTTTTTGGACCAGCAGACTGGCTGGGGTGTGGGATCCATGGAGGGGAGGACAGCTGGTTGGGGTCAGGGTGTGTGGGCCCTGTCTATAGGACCAGGGAGCGGCTGTGCTGTTTGAGGAGGGGGACGGTGGGTGGAGGAAAGTTTCAGGGCTGTGGGCAGGCAGGGTGGGTGAGCGGGATGTGGTGATGAGGCCCTGGAATCTGCCCATTGCTACTTGGAGCTTGGTGAATTGCCCCGTTCTGGTCCCTCCTTCCAGAGGCATTCTGTGGTCCCACCCCCAAATTAGATCCCGTGGTGGGAGACACAACCTGCCCCAACTTCTCTTCTTCCACACCCCCTACCCAGGAGGACACCTTCCCCTTCTAGAGGGTCCCTAGAGGCAGGGTCCCTTTGGGGTTGGGGAGAGGCCTGTGTCCTCCATCTGGAGCTGTACTGTCCACTAGAAATGTGATGAGAGCCACAGAATGTTCTAGTAGCCATATTTCAAAAAGGAAAATGAAACAGGTAAAATTAACTTTAATATGGTATATTTAACTCAGTATATCCCAAATATTATTTCAACATGTAATCATTATAAAAGTATGAATGAGATATTTTACATTCTTCTTTTTCATACTAAGTCTTCAAAATCCAGTGTGTGAGTTACACTTCCAGCACACTTCATTTTCAACCAGCCACATTTCAAGTGGCCAGGGCCTACTGTACTGGATGGTGCACAGGTAGAGCTCCGAGCTGAAGGCAGAGTTGGGGGGAAGCTTGGTGCTTCCCAAAGGGCAGAGAACATATGTGTGGGAACCTGGGAGGCAAGGCGTCTGCAGTGTCTGAAACTCCCGATTGCAAGTGTGGGTAGAGGTGAGCACGGAGGGGCCTCACGAGGGTGTAGCAAGTGTAAGTGTGCCCTTTGCAGTTGTGTGGTGTGGGAAGGCATGGCTTAGGATCCCATCCCAGACTAAATGTGGATTCCGGCTATGCTGGTGTACTAGGAGACCATAATGTGGGTGAGATTTCAAGGGTATCAAAATAAGCACAGTTTTACCTCCCCACCCCTTGCCAAAATTCCTATCTTCTCAATTATCTAATGCCTGAAATTCTACCACCAAGCACTTAAGTTTAAGGCTTAGACTTTATTAAAAATATAGCTCCCTGGGACTGATGACACTTTAAGCTATTAGTTCCTTTTACCTCTACGTGAATGAGCACTTGATCCTTAACTAAAAGAAGGTATTTCTGGGGAAGACTGGGAGCTTGGAGAGAATACTGAGGGCAGGATATTGGTGGAAGGAAAAATAGTTTAGAAAAAAGAGGTTGGAGGTGCTAATAGTAAACTGCTTCTTCTACAGATTTGATTCTGAGTTTTTTGGGGGGCAGGGACCATGTATCAGCCACATCGACATTCCACCACCCAGTGCCTGGTACACAGAAGATGCTCAGTACACACGTGTAAAGTTAAATTTCTGAACTAAAGAGAGCGTCTATGGGTCTCCCCTGGAGAGAGCCTTTCTGCATCCCTAGGGAGAAGAGGAGGTTTCTTGAATGTTCCCTGATGGCCTCGTGCTTCCCTGCTCTCTGGCTTCCTTAGGGAGAACTGAAGACTCAAGAAAATCCCACTGCATATGGGTCTGCAAGAAATTAGAATTGAACAAAAGGAAGAGGGCAATTTGGCAGCAGGCAAAAAGGAAGGTCCGGCAGGAAGCTAGAGCCTGCCCAGCCATCTTCTCAGGCCCCAGCCATGTGCTTTTTAGGGCAGGGGTTTGGGAAAGTGAGAAGTGAGAGTGTTGAAAACAGCTTGGTTTTTGTCTGTGTTTCTGCAGCGAAGGTGGGCAAATCCCCTGGGGAGGGCTGAGCGGAGGCCACTCTGTTCACCCTTTGGCTCCGATCGGAAGTTTTACTGGGATGCGAGAAGGACGGAGGAGGTGTCAGAGCTGTGGCCGATGGCCCCCTGGGAGGCAGGGCTACATCAGCAGGTGCCTCTCAGGATTCAGATTACCCTCACTGGCTCGGGTCTTGGTCCCAATTCCAGTGACGTCTAGCAGGGATATGTGTCAGGCCCTTGGCTTAGGTTCAAAAGAGCCCACACGACCCGACTCCCAGGGTTGTAAATCTCCCTGGCAATGGAGAATATGACTCCCAGGGATGAATGTGGATCCGGCATCGTGGGACTGAGAGTATCTTCTTGACCAAAAGGGGGATGCAAAATGAGATGAAATAGTTTCAGTGGCTGAGAGATTCCAGATGGAGTCGAGAGGTCACTCTGGTGGACATTCTTATGCACTATATAGATAACACATCTTAGGTTTTAATGCATTGGAATAGCTAGAAGTAAATACCTGAAACTACCAAACTCCAACCCAGCAGTCTGGACTCGTGAAGACAATTCTATAATAATGTAGATTACAAGGGGTGACAATGTGATTGTGAAGACCTTGTGGATCACACCCCCTTTATCTAGTGTATGGATGAGTAGAAAAATGGGGATAAAAACTAAAGGACAAATGGGGTGGGATGGGGGGATGATTTGGGTGTTCTTTTTTCACTTTTATTTTTTATTCTTGCTCTGGTTCTTTCGATGTAAGGAAAATGTTAAGAGATAGATTGTGGTGATGAATGCATAACTATGTTATCATACTGTGGACAGTGGGTTGTGTACCGTGGATGATTGTATGGTGTGTGAATGTATTTCAATAAAACTGAATTTAATAAAAAAAAAAAAAAAAAAAAAAAGAGCCCACTCGCCCGTGTTGGTGGCCTGGGGCAGCAGCTCGTGGACGAGATGCCTCGGGGTTTCAGGTGGCCCCAAGCCCTGGACGGCTAGTGGTGTCACATCCCTGCTGTGCAATTGCTGCTGCTATTGGGAAAAAGGGCTGCCAGGCCCAGGAGGAGGGGGCTGTGTGCCAGGCAGGGCTCATGGAGGAGGGCCCTCAGGGCTGGCTCCATGGCAAGCACACATGGCGTGTGCCCTGGGGAGGGGTGGATGGAAGATTCGGGACAGTTTACACTGAGGCAGAGAGGTGGGGGGGTGGGGGGCGACGAGAGCTGCCTGATACACTGGCTGATTGTCTCAGGCAAGGAAACCACCAGGTACTTGAATTTAAGACTTAGACTACTATTAAAAATATAGCTCCCCTGGGAATGATAACACTTTAAGCTATTATCAGTTCCTTTTACCTCTACATGAATGAGCTCTTGATCTTTAACTAACAGAAGGTATTTCTGGGGGATACTGGGAGCTTGGAGGGAATACTGAGGGCAGGATATTGGTGGAAGGAAAAATAAGTTTAGAAAAAGGAGGTTGGAGGTGCTAATAGCAAACCACTTCTTCTGCAGATTTGATTCTGAGTTCAGAGAGGCTAAGCCACTTGTCCAAGATCACACAGCTACTAAGTGGCAGAATTGGGACTCAAACTCAGGTCTGCCCAACTCAAATCCATGCACATAAACTCCAGAGGAGTGTTGCCGGGGCGTCTTCCTAGGGCAGAACCTAGATCGATGTGTTTTGGGAGGTCTTGTCCTTCTAGCCGAGAGAGCTGCCTTTGGTAGAATGGAGGGGAGTGTGGCCCCACTGTGGCTCAGTTTCCTCCCCAGCCCCTGCCTCTCTGAGATACCCTTGGAAGGCTCAGCTAACCTCTCTCTTTCTCTTTGTCTCTCCATGTCTGTCTGTCTCCCTTGATCTCTGCCTCTCTTCTTGGAGGGAGGTTTTCTCCTCTTCTCCTTCTTTCATCCTTTGGATGTGTGTCTCTGACCCTGGCCTTCATCTCCTGTCTGTCTGTCCCTCTGCCTCTCTCCGTGCCTCTGTCTCCCTCCTGTACCTGTCTTGGTCTCTCTACAGGACCCTCCGGTGGACATGGGTGGGGCCCTGGGGCCAGCCCTGCTGCTCACCTCACTCCTGGGTGCCTGGGCAGGGCCGGGCTCGGGGCCAGGCGAGCAGGCCATGACAGTGGCTGCGGTGTTTGGCAGCTTGGGGCCGCCACAGGCCCAGGTCCGTGCCCGCCTGACTCCCCAGAGCTTCCTGGACCTGCCCCTGGAGATCCAGCCCCTCACCATGGGGGTCAACAACACCAACCCCAGCAGCCTCCTCACCCAGATCTGTGGACTCCTGGGTGCTGCCCGTGTCCATGGCATCGTCTTCGAGGACAACGTGGGCACGGAGGCCGTGGCCCAGATCCTCGACTTCATCTCCTCCCAGACCCACGTGCCCATCCTCAGCATCAGTGGGGGCTCCGCTGTGGTCCTCACCCCGAAGGTGCCCGCCCACTCATATCCCCTCATCCCTTGGGCCTGGAGCCAGACTGGGGCTGTGGGAGGGGAGGGCAGGGATGAGGCTGGGCCTGGCATCTGGGGTCTTGGCACATGCTCCGGGGCAGGGAGAGAGTTAGAGCCTGGGAAGCTGGGGTTGGGTGGGTCTGGCAAGGAGATAGAAGCTGAGGGCATGGCATGGATGAGGAGAGAGAAGGCTTGGGAATGATGTTCCCATGTTCTAGAAGATAAACTTCTTGGACTGCTTTCACAGATACATAGTGTCTGGATGAGGGGTGGGGAGGTGGCAGGCCCACCTCTGGCTGTGGTGGGCATGCCACCCTGGGCCCATCATCCCCTGCTTCTCCGGGCTCCTTGGCTGGGGCTGGCATCTGAGGCTGTGCCCTCTGGGCAGCTCCTGTTAACCTGGAGGAGAGAGTGAGCGCTCTGTCGTGGGCCACTGTCCGAGGCATAGGGCCTCACTCACTCTCCGGGCAGAAATGCCCTGCCCCTCAGTGCTTGCAGTCCCCTGGGGAGAAAGTTCTAAACACACACTCATCTGCAGTTGCAAACTGGGAGAAGCGTCTGGAAGGAAAATGATAGGATGGCATGAGGGAATCCCACAGGGGCCCCCATTTGGATAAGAGTCAGAGAGGGTCTCTCAAAAAATGATGTCTAAGCTGAGGCCTGGCAGATGAGGGGGAGAAGGATGGCGGGGCAGGGAGAGCATTCTGGGCAGAGGGAGCAGATTGGCGAAGGCTCTCCAGGGGGCAGGAGCTCAGAACTTTTGAGGAATGGAGAGAGTAGTACGGCTGGAGGGGGAAGTGGGGCCCCTACCACATGGGAAGATATTTGGGTTTTACCCTAAGTAAGTCAGAAGCCAAGGAAGGTGTTTTGGGGACAAACCAACTAACCTGACTTGCTGTACTTTATTATTACATTTTATTGTGGAGAATTTAAAACATACAGAAGAGCACATTTCCCCCTCTTCTGTATTATTTTGAAGCAAAGCCCAGGCATCATGTTACTTCATCTGTAAGTATTTCAATATGGCTCTCTAGCAAATAAGGGCTTAAAAAACAGTACCATACATTATCACATCTAAAAAATAATAAAAATCCCTTACCATCATTGACTATCTAGTCAGTCTTCAGATTTTCTCCCAGTGTCTCCTAAATGTCTTATGCTTATTTTTTAAGTTGGTTTGCTTCAATCAGGATCCAAATTAGATCCATATATTGCGATTGGTTGACTGGCTTCTGTCTCTTCATCTCTAGTTTCCTCTCTCTCTCTCTCCTCCTTGCAATTGTTTGTTGAAGAATCTGGATTCTCATGTAGAGTTTTCCCTGATTCGCTTTTTAAAAAGATTCAGACAGTTTCAGTGTGTGGAAATCCTGGAGGGGCTGGAGCGGACGCGGGCGACGAGCAGTTGGGAGGCGGCTGCGCTGGCGGGGGCGAGCCGGCTGGGCCTGGGCTTCAGCGGCTGCCGGGGCGGAGGGACTTGCTCACCGCCAGGGCTCCGCAGGCCTCTTTCGGCCCCGACATTAGCTGTCAGAACGGCGGTTCTCAGTCCTCACCGGGTTTTTTTTAAAGGACACCCCGTGTCCCGCCTCTGCGATTCAAAGTCATTCGGTGTGGGGCAGTGCACCTCAAAACCAGCCGGCCCAAGACTCACCCAAAACGCAGGTCGCTGGGTCCCACCCCTAGGGAGTCGGATCCAGTAGTTCTAGGGTGCGGCCCGGGAATGTGCATTTCTGGCAGGCTCCCCGAGGCTGCTGAGGCCGGCGGACCAGCGCTGGTCTGGGCGGGCGCGGGAGTAAGTTTATGAAGCTCCCCAGGGGGCGCTGACGGGCCGCGGGTTAGGGGCTACGTCGGGGGCGGAGAGGAGTCAGCGGTGGGCACAGACTCCCGGGTCCCGGCAGGGGGGAGCAGAGGCTGGGGAGGGGCGCAAGGTGGGGCCCGTGTGGCCCCGCCCCGGCTCAGGCCCCGCCCCCCGCCCCCAGGAGCCGGGCTCCGCCTTCCTGCAGCTGGGCGTGTCCCTGGAGCAGCAGCTGCAGGTGCTGTTCAAGGTGCTGGAGGAGTACGACTGGAGCGCGTTCGCCGTCGTCACCAGCCTGCACCCGGGCCACGCGCTCTTCCTCGAGGGCGTGCGCGCCGTCGCCGACGCCAGCTACGTGGGCTGGCGGCTGCTGGACGTGCTCACGCTGGAGCTGGGCCCGGGCGGGGCGCGCGCGCACACCCAGCGCCTGCTGCGCCAGCTCGACGCGCCCGTGCTCCTGGCCTACTGCTCGCGCGAGGAGGCCGAGGTGCTGTTCGCCGAGGCGGCGCGGGCCGGCCTGGTGGGGCCCGGGCACGTGTGGCTGGTGCCCAGCCTGGCGCTGGGCAGCACCGACGCGCCGCCCGCCTCCTTCCCCGTGGGCCTCATCAGCGTGGTCACCGAGAGCTGGCGCCTCAGCCTGCGCCAGAAGATCCGCGACGGCGTGGCCATCCTGGCCCTGGGCGCCCACGGCTACCGGCGCCAGCACGGCGCCCTGCCCGCCCCGGCCGGGGACTGCCGCGGCCACCCCGGGCCCGTGGGCCCAGCGCGGGAGGCCTTCTACAGGTGCGCCCCAGCCTGGGCCCAGGGCGCTTCGGGGGACCTCGGTGGCAGAGAGCTTGGGCGCGCTGCCCACAGCTTCCCCTGGCTGGGACCACTTTGCCTCACCTCTCTGGGTCTGAGTTTCCAGACTAAAATAACAGAAACAACCAAAACCGCAGGAGAGGGGTTGGGGAGCAGTGGGGACCGACGGGGTCACTCCAGGGAAAGCCCTTAGAACAGGAAGTGGCCAGCAGATCCTGGTGTGGTGGGGGTGGTGAGCAGACGGAGGCATCACGGTCCTGGGCAGGACTGCGGGCAGGGTGGACACCTGCCTCTCTCCCCACTGGCAGGCACCTGATGAACGTCACCTGGGAGGGCCGAGACTTCTCCTTCAGCCCCGGGGGGTACCTGGTCCAGCCCTCCATGGTTGTGATCGCCCTCAACCGGCATCGCCTCTGGGAGATGGTGAGAAGGGGGTGAGCCCAGGGGCCCTTGGGTTCCTCCCATTTTCTCCCCAGCTCCTCCCTTGCCCACAGCAGAGCAGAGAGCACCTTTGTCCTCATCTATCTTCGTCCTCCAGATCTCGGCAGAAAATCCCTTCCTCTGGGAAGCCTCCTCCGCTCCACCTAGGGTGGGTGAGACGCCCCTGCTCTGAGCGTCCCTGCCTACAGGACTTATCACAGCCTTGCCCTGGAGCACCACCCTGCGTCTGCACTGGCAGATGGGCATTAAACTGACAGGCATTAAACAGACAGGTTATGGCTAGATCAGTGCTTGACTAGAGATGTATGCAAAGCACTATGGGAGAAGACAGGGGGCACAGGAATGAGCTCTGCCTCCAAAGGAGGAAACTGGGAAAGGCCTCACAAAGAGGGGACAGTGGAGCTGTGCTGTGAAGGGTTGTGTAGGAGCCTGCCAGGAAGGTAGAGACAGAGGGGTATGAGAGTTTGGGGCATTTTTAGGGGCTGTGTTTGGGGGTACGGAGACTGAGAAGAAGCATGGATTTGGGGGTAAGTTGAACCCAAGCATGTATGTGAAAGGCATTGAGTGAGGACTTTGAGCTGAAGGTCAGGGGGATGACAGGCTCAGGTCTGGGCTTTAGGAAGCTGCCCTGGGTGGGCAGCAATGTGGAGTCTGGATTGAGAGGCTGGGAGAGGGCTGCAGGGAGCCTGTCCTTCTGACCCCTGCCCAGCCCTTTGCCCCTGCCCCTCCTGTTCTCTACATGTCCCCCTGCCCCAGCCCTACTTACCTGTCCTGCTCCAAGTGTCCGTCAGTGGGGAAGAGGGACTCTTGGCCCTGGCAGGCCCCTCCCAGAGGGTGGGGGCAGGGCTGGGGGGCCCAGGCTGAGGCCGGTCTCCCCTGCAGGTGGGGCGCTGGGAGCGCGGCGTCCTCCACATGAAGTACCCGGTGTGGCCGCGCTACAGCGCCTCCCTGCAGCCCGTGGTGGACAGCCGGCACCTGACGGTGGCCACGCTGGAAGAGCGGCCCTTCGTAATCGTGGAGAGCCCCGACCCTGGCATGGGCGGCTGCGTGCCCAACACCGTGCCCTGCCGCAGACATAGCAACCACACCTTCAGGTCTGTGGGAACCCACAGCAAGGCCTGTTGCAAGCCGGGTGCTGCCGTGGGATTGTCGGGTGTCGTATGTGTCTTACCCGTGGGTATTGGCGGGGGGCTGGGGGCACCAGCCAGGCTGGGGGCAGCTTCCGGGGCTGGGTGGGGTGCGGCGTGACCTGATGCTTGCGCTGCTGCTCTCTCGGTGGTTGTGCCAGCAGCAGAGATGCCGCCCCCTACACCAAGCTTTGCTGTAAGGGCTTCTGCATCGACATCCTCAAGAAGCTGGCTAAGGTGGTCAAGTTCTCCTACGACCTGTACCTGGTGACCAATGGCAAGCATGGCAAGAGGGTGCACGGTGTGTGGAACGGCATGATCGGGGAGGTAGGCCCATTCCCGAGGCCCCACCCCTGAGGCCCACCCGGTCTGCTGCCCCACTGAGACACTGCACATCATCACCCAGTGTTTCCTTCTGGGCTCAGGATCAGTCGGGGTAGGACCTAGGCCAGCTCCTAAGGGTGTCCTGGCTGGTGGGGGTTAGGGGGGACTGGGCTGCACCCCGGATGTCTCCCAGGGTGGTCAGTGTTGAATGTCGGGCTCTGAGGACTCCAGCCTGTGGGTGCCGGAAGGATGCCTGGAGGGGACTGGGGAGAGGGCTCCAGCACCTGGGGACTCCTCCCCCATCCCACGTGGCCCCCTTGGCCCAGGTGTACTACAAGCGGGCAGACATGGCCATTGGCTCCCTCACCATCAACGAGGAGCGCTCTGAGATCGTGGACTTCTCTGTGCCCTTCGTGGAGACGGGCATCAGCGTGATGGTGGCACGCAGCAACGGCACTGTCTCCCCCTCGGCCTTCCTCGGTGAGGCTCGGGGCGGGCAGGGGAGCTCCTTGGGGTAGCGGGGTCCTGGCAGAGGGGTGGATGTGTGAGTGTGGATGGAGATGGGGAACAGTTTGTTTTTACATTTTAAAAATTGTGAAATAAAACACATATACAGAAAAGTGATAGCTTTCAAAGTATGATTTAACAAGTAGCAAATTTCAAAGAATGTTATCAGTTCGAGGTCCACATTTTCAGTTATTCCCTTATTGTGAAGTATGACATATAGATACAGAAAGGTGATAACTTTCAAAGTATGATTTAGCAAGTAGTTATGGAGCAAATTTCAAAGAATGTTATGGGACATGGGGAACATTTGATATTTTAATGTCATTGATGATGGAATTTAGACTCTGAGACTTCTGTTCTTTAAGCTTGTATCCAGCTAGTGATATGACAGAGCTTTTCTTGAATGCTAGGAGCTAACAACAACAACGACGACAACAACAACAACAAAAAAGAAAGAAAACACCTTTCTCAGTCCTTGCAGATTGACCTGTGAGAGTGCTCACCTTCAGGGTTTTCCCTATGATGAGTTTAGAGAATAGCTCCAGGCCAAAGCGTAGGGGCCTCCCTGGTTCTTTCTGCATATGCGTCTGTCTTGGGCATGTGCTTGTGGCCCTGGGAATTCCCTTCTTCCTTAGGAAACAGTTTCTGCATGGCCCTGGCACTGCACTGTCCGTCCTGCAGGCAGCCATCCCTTGCCCCAGGCAGCCACTGGCCGACAGCCCTCCCCCAGCGTTCTGTAGGAGAGCCCTGGGAGCTGCCTTCCATGTGCAGGGCAAGCTCTGGGACGACCAGTCCCTCAGATTGGGCCAAGCTTACCTGCTCCCTTGTGGTCATGTGTGCTCAGGCTTGACTCTGCTCCCTCCAGAACCGGGACCAGGGGTCCCCACTGGGAGCGCAAGCCCCCTCCGCACTGAGCCAGCGAGGGGTGGGGGAGGGGCCAGCCCGGGTGCCATGAGACTCTGCCGGGTTTAAGTGGCCTTTTTCTCGGTTCAGTGCTTGCCCTGTCACTGCACTCCTTTAACTAGTTTCTGGAGCTTGAAGAAAGATGGTTCTGCCAGGTCTTGCTTTGTTCAAGACTCCTGTGGGGGGACCTCAGTGTTTACAGGGAGGGGGTGGATGGGGGAAGTGGGATCACTGTGGGATAAGAAAATCAGGAAGGCAGGGGGGCCTCAGAGGGCCCTGTTGGAGATGGAGGGTGTGTGGGGCCTGCAGAACAGGGAGGGGGTTTGGAGGAGAAACCGGAGCATGGGAAGGAGGTGCTTCCATTTCTTATTTGGTTCAGGAATTCAACATTTGTTGAGCAGATTCCTGTGCCAGGCCCCTTGGCAGGTGCTGGGGACCCAGCCACCACTGTCCTTGCCTTCCTACAGTGCCCAGTCTGGAGTCAGGTTGGACTTGCCAGCATGGGGTGGGGTACAGAGAGCTAGGAGGACGAGGTGGGTGGGGCTGCTCAGGGATGAGCAGGGTGAGGTGGGGGGGTGAGGGCTGTGCTACCCTGGAGTGGGGTCCCTGCTCTGCCCCTTCCTTCTGTGTGGCCTTGGGCAAGTAGCTGAACCTCTCTGAGGCTTGTCACTGCATCACAGGAGCACATGCTCTTGGCATTCATGGTTTCCTGTCGAGGAGACTGAATTGATCTCATCAGAAAGCCCCTGAGTCAGTTTCCAGCTCCCTGAGCCTCAGTTTCCATATCAGTAGGACGAGGAGAAAGAGATTCTGATCGCCCACCCTGTCCAAGCAGGGGAGTTCCAGGGCAGGAGTGTGGGTGCGGGCGCCGGCGGTGAGGGAGGGACAGGGAGTGAGCGCCGAGAAAGCCCGAGGGCTCCGTGACGGGGCTCTGTGGATGGGGGTGTGGGGGGACATGAGAGCAGGGGAGATGGAGAAGTCAAGGCGGAGTTTCTTAGGGTGGGGTGATGTGTGCCTGTCTGACGACAGAGGGAGCGGGGGGCTCTCCTGCTCTGAGAGCGAGAGACCCCTCGGCTCAGTCCGTGTGGGTGACCAGTCTGCGCCCCAGTGCTTCTGGGTCATGTGAGCCGCCTCCTCCGTCCCCAGAGCCCTACAGCCCCGCAGTGTGGGTGATGATGTTCGTCATGTGTCTCACCGTGGTGGCCATCACTGTCTTCATGTTCGAGTACTTCAGCCCCGTCAGCTACAACCAGAACCTCACCAGCGGCAAAAGTAAGCTCCTGCCTGGGCCTGGGATGGGGGAGCCAGCCAGAGTGCCCCAGAGGGGAGGCTTTGGGGTCAGGGGGTCCTTTAGCAAATACCTGATCCATGAGAGAGAGAAACAAGGGGAGCGGATGGCCTGGGATGGGGACCCACCAGGGCAGGGCTGACGTAGCCGAGGAGGTGGGGGCTGGGGCCTGAGCCCTTCTGGGCCGGGCAGAGGGCGCCCCAGTGACCACCCGCTCACCCCCAGAGTGTGGGGGCCCGTCCTTCACCATCGGCAAGTCCGTGTGGCTGCTGTGGGCGCTGGTCTTCAACAACTCGGTGCCCATCGAGAACCCCCGCGGCACCACCAGCAAGATCATGGTGCTGGTCTGGGCCTTCTTTGCCGTCATCTTCCTTGCCAGCTACACCGCCAACCTGGCCGCCTTCATGATCCAGGAGCAGTATATTGACACCGTATCTGGCCTCAGCGACAAGAAGGTGCTGCAGCCCTGGCCGATGGAGGGCAGGGGGATGCCAAGGGCAGGGGCGGGCCCTGGGTGGGTGGGCACAGCACAGTCTGAGTCAGGGGTATTTGAACTGGAGGCTGGAGCAGGAAGAAGCCGGGAGCCAGGTGAGGACGGGGCTGGGGCATGGAGAGAGAGATGGCTCCACTCCACTGACCCAGGGACCTTGGGGGCACCTCTCCCTGTCGCAGGCCTCAGTTTCCCAATCTTTAAAGCTTGCGAGTGGCCTGGACAGTCTCTGAGACTATCTTGCTTGGACAGTAAGCACATCCAGACTAGGGGGCGGGCTCTGGTGCTTGGAAAGTTTGAGAAGGATTTTGAACAGCTGGGGGGTCTTTGCTTGTAGTTTCAGCGGCCGCAAGGCCAGTACCCCCCCTTCCGCTTCGGCACGGTGCCCAATGGCAGCACGGAGAGGAACATCCGCAGCAACTACCGCGACATGCACACCCACATGGTCAAGTTCAACCAGCGCTCGGTGGAGGACGCGCTCACCAGCCTTAAGATGGGGTGGGTCCCCAGCCCCGGGCCTGCCAATTGCCCCTCTCTGCCCACGTGCCCCCTGTGACTAGCCTCAGCCTGTCCTTCCTGAAAGACCGAAAGCGGGGACAGTGGAGCAGTTCTGCTCTGAGGGGCTGCAGGACCCCTGGGGCAGGGCCAGGAGAGGATTTGGACAAGGGTGGGTCTTCGGGCGGAGCAGAGCTCGAGGCAAAAGTGGACGCCCATCTCGTGGCCCAGAGGTGCAGCCTGATGGTGGCTGTGACCGTCTCTGGCCCTTAGGGACATGGAGGGGCTAGGCAGAGAGTGTGTTCTCTGGCCTCTCTGAGGAGAGGGTGGTGGGGTCCCCTCTACATCCAGGACCCAAGGGAACCAGAGGAGCTGTCCCCATCTGTCCCTCCTGGTGCCCCTCGGGCCCCAGTGCCCCCCCCACCCCTCCACATGGTCCCTGGCCCTGAGAGGTCAGCCTGTCCCCAGGAAGCTGGACGCCTTCATCTACGACGCCGCTGTCCTCAACTACATGGCGGGCAAGGACGAGGGCTGCAAGCTGGTCACCATCGGGTCCGGCAAGGTCTTCGCCACGACTGGCTACGGCATCGCCATGCAGAAGGACTCCCACTGGAAGCGGGCCATCGACCTGGCACTGCTGCAGTTCCTGGGGGACGGTGGGTGCTGCCAGTGCTGGGGAGTTGGGGTGGGCCCAGGGTGGGCCACGGAGCCCGAGGTTGGAATGGCTGTCTGCTGGCTGGCCAGGATCACCACCTTTCACTATGTCCCCAGGGCCTTTGGGCAAGGAGGTCTCTAGGGGTGAGAGGTTCAGGCAGTGAGGGTGGGATGGAGAAGTGGGGGAAGGATGGGTTTATAGGAAGGGGACAGGAACTAGGGTGGGGGGTGCCACAGGGGCAGGAAGGCGGGCAGGAGCTCAGGCCACACGTTGGGTGTTGGGGTGGCTGAGCCCCTTTCCCTTCCCCCAAGACCCCTCCCTGGTCTTTCCCAGATGAGCTCTTCTTTTGCCCAGCATGGTCTCTTCTCTCACCATTTACACCGTGAGATTCCCTGGGGTGGCCCTGAGGCCCTGTCTGGTCCTGGAGCAGGGATCCAGGCTTGCCTTGGCACCAGGGGGGGTCACGTGAGTCAGTGGTCCAGCCCAGCCTGCCCCAAACCCCAGAGGCAGCTTTGGGTTGAGAGGTGTTCTGTCCCTATTAGAGAAAAAGCTGTTTGCCTTCCCCATCAGCAGCATAAAATGATGACAGTGCCGGCCGACTCCCCGGCACCTGGGCCTTCTGCCTCTGCCTGCCCAGATGAGTGAGTGAGTGCGGTGGCCACTCACCCTGTCAACAAAGCATTAGTGGGCACCTGGGAGTTGGGCATGTGGTGACCCACAGGCTGCCATTGCCCACCCCTGCTGCTCGCCATTCTGCTCAGTGACCCCCCATCCTCCTGCTGGGCTGGATCCCCCTGTGGTCCCACTGGAGGGACAACAGGGTGTGTGGCACCCTGACCCCAGACCCATCATTGCTTCAGACTGGGCTGAGTACTGGGGCCCTTCGTAGGGGGTTTCTGAGCCAGGTGTGCCCTCCCAGGGGAGACACAGAAGCTGGAGACCGTGTGGCTCTCCGGGATCTGCCAGAACGAGAAGAACGAGGTCATGAGCAGCAAGCTGGACATCGACAACATGGCGGGTGTCTTCTACATGCTGCTGGTGGCCATGGGGCTGGCCCTGATGGTCTTCGCCTGGGAGCACCTGGTCTACTGGAAGCTGCGCCACTCTGTGCCCCCCGTGGCCCGGCTGGACTTCCTGCTGGCCTTCAGCAGGGTGGGTGCCAGCCCGCCCCCCAGGCCCCAGCTTTAGGGACAGCAGCCCAGACAAAGCCAATGGCAGGGTCCTCACTCACAGAGGGAAAACCCGGTCCCGAGGGTCTCCCGGGCATTACCCGGCAGGGAAGCAGCAGCGCCCCTGTCCAGGCATTTGGGGCCGGGGAGAGTGGGGTTTGGGTCCTCACTCTGCTTTCTACTACTGGGGTGGGGCACTGACTCTGGAGCCTGCACCATGTCCCAGTATGGATGTTAGGTCCGAGAGTAGACTGCTGCTGGGACCTGGGGAGGTGGGCGGGTCCCCGAGGGCACTGGGCGGCTCACGGCCGCGTCCCTTTGGCGCAGGGCGTCTACAGCTGCTTCAGCGGGGTGCAGGGCCCGACTAGCCCCGCGCCGCCGCCCAGCCCGGACCTCCCGGCCAGCTCGGCCCAGGCCAGCGTGCTCAAGATGCTGCAGGCGGCGCGCGACCTGGTGACCACGGCCGGCGTCAGCAGCTCCCTGGACCGCGCCGCGCGCACCATCGAGAACTGGGGGGGCGGCCGCCGCGCGCTGCCGGCCTGCCCGCGTCCGACCACCCCTGGCGCGCGCCCCGAGCCGAGCCCCCAGGCTTGGGAGCCGCCGGGCAGGGGCCGCGCCCCTCTTTTGCGCAGGGCCCCGCCCCCCCGGGGCCACCCCCCGACGCCTGAGCCGACCCCACCCGACGTCCCGCGGGACGCCCGCAGGCTGGCCTGGGGGGCCCGGTGGCCGGCGCGGGCGGCGCGCGGCGGGAGGCACCTCGCGGCCTCCAAGTGGCGCGCGCTCCCAGCTCGCCCCCTGTCGCCCGCGCGCTGCCCCCACAGCTCCTTCCCTCGACCCGACCGGCCGGGGCGCCCCTTCTTCCCGCTCTTCCCCGAGCCCCCGGAGCCGGAGGACCTGCCGCTGCTCGGGCCCGAGCCGCTGGCCCGGCGGGAGGCTCTGCTGCGTGCGGCCTGGGCCCGGGGCCCGCGCCACGCTTCCCTGCCCAGCTCGCTGCCCGCCGCGTGCGCCCGCCCGGCCTGCGTCTGCGCCTGCGCCTGCCGCGACGCCCGCCTGGCCTGGAGGCGCTTGGCGCACGCGCGTTCCACGCGGCTGCCGTGCTACCCGGAGGCCTGCCTGGAGGGCGCGGCAGGGGCCCCCGCCTGGATGCACAGACAGCACGCCTGCCTCCACGCCCGGGCCCACCTGCCGCTGTGCTGGAGGGCTGCCTGCCCTCATCTCCCACCCTGTGTCAGCCACGGCACCTGGTTCACTGGGGCCTGCGGGCCTCAGGGCCACAGGGGCAGGACCCTGGGGCTGAGCACAGGCTACAGGGACAGTGGGGGCCTGGAAGAGGTCGGCCTGGCGGCATGTGGAATGCACGGCTTCCGGCGACCTGGCACCTGGAGGCGGATCTCCAGCTTGGAGTCAGAAGTGTGAACTGGACTGTGTGGGTGTCAGCTACTCGGGTTCCAGACACTGCCAGGGGTTGGGGGCAGGGGGATTTCTGCAGGAATCCTGGCCGGGGGACCGCAGTGACAGACAGCGTCTCCCATGGTCAGCTCCGTGACCTCAGCAGCCTCATGTGCTGGCGTGGGCTGGGCTGTTGCTGTCCCTTATCACACAAGCGCTTCCCACCCTTCTACTGAGTGGTGTCTGACTCACCAGAGTCTCCCTGGCCGGGGCTGTGGGGGGCTTGGTGGTGGGCGATGCAGGCTGGAACCCAGGGACGCCGGGGCCGTACTCTCCTGCTCCTTTCCCACCTGCCTGGAGTTTCTTCCCATCACAGCCCTGGGGCATTAAACACCTTTTACAACCCACTGGTCCTGCCTGCCTCATTCTCTACACCCCAGACTAGGCAATGGGTGCACCCAGGGTGTGTCCCAGCTGGGATGTCAGCTCCCTCTGAGGGAGACTTAGCCTCGAGAGTCCCTGGGAGGGGTGTGGGGAGCAGGTGGGGCTGAGATGGCTCTGGGCAGTAGGAGCTGCTTGGGATTCAGCCCCAGTCCACCCTCTCTGGTGCTAGCCGTGACAAATGTGCTCCATGTGGGAGCTCCACTGGTGATGGATGGCACCCAGCCTTTCTCCTAGAAAAGAGAGGCTCTTGCCAGGCTCTGTGGGTGTCCTGCCCTGCCCAGGGGCCACCTCGGAGGCCTTGACAGTGTCTTGGTAGAAAAGGCAGAGGGAGGGCTGTCGTGGTTGGGAACCTGTGCACATTCTCTCTGGCTGATATGCCAGGCTCTGAACTGTCTACTGGGTGCTGGAAGCCTGGCCCAGGGGCTTCTGGGGTCAGGCAGGGCTCAGCCTCCCTGGAGCTGGGACCCTCAGTTGGGAGTGAGCCCCAGGTCACAGAATCCCCCTGCTGTCTCAGTCTTCATCCTCACTCTGGGGCTCCCACTCTGACCTCCCTTCTCAGTTATCACCAGCCCTGGACCATCTTTAGAGCTCTTGTTTATAATTTCCTCTGCTTTCCCATCTGCCGTTACATTTAACTTTGCACAGTGTGAAGTGAACTAGCTTTCCTTCTTCCAGCCATTCCACAAACACACCACGAGCACTCTTGACTCCCCCAGACCCTTTTCTAACTGCTGTGGCGTAAAGCCTGAGACCTCACTGTCCTGGGCGAGCTGAGTCGAGATGGGGTAGGTGTTAACTCCACGTCATCGAGAGGAAGACAGGAGATGCACGAACTGTGTGGAGTCCTGATCCAGTGCTCTTTTCCACAGCAGCTTGCTTGTTCCTGGGGACCTGGGCTCTTTTTAGTCTCCAGACTCTGCTGTTTTGGGGTCATGGGAGCTGGGCATTTTCTATATGGTTTTAGGAGTGAGAGCAGCTGAAATTAGGGTGGGGAAATTTCTAATATGCCTAATCCCCTGTAAGGTGGGATTCCAGAGCCTCTCCCTTGGCTGGAGTGTGCTACCCCAAGGATGCGCGGCCCACCTGGTACAGTCCGTTTCCTGTGCCCTGCCCCGTGGCCTTCCCGTGGAGGTGGGACTCCTGGTCTGGGGCCAGGTCCAACAACAGGTGTGAGCTTAGTAAGGGCTGGAGGCCAGGAGGGGGCTTGACTTTCATTGCAGCCACTGTTGCCCCCGCCCCACTTACCCCTAGACTGCGCCCCTCGCCCTCCCTGAGCCAGGGTGGGAGTGCGGCTCTGGTGATGGCTGCAGCAGGCGAGGCTGGGAGGAGCCGTGAGGTGCAGGCTGCTCCCGCCCACGGTCACAATAACCAAGCGCTGGAAAGGTGATTAAACGCCAGATGCGGCGCTGAGCCTGGTGCCGGCCCGCTCCAAGGGGGGCCAGTCCTGCTTCCTGGGCCCCTGGGTCAGCCCGTGGCTGCCTTAGCCCTTCTTTAGGGAGGCCCCGCGGAGCAGCGAGCCCCGGGTGTGGGGGGAGACGCTGATGGACAGGACGGAGGGTGCCTCCTGCGGGCTCAGAGCCAACTCAGCCTAGCTCCAAGCTCCTGCTTGAGCTGCAAGTGGCCTACCCTCCCCAGGAGGGTGCCTGCACCGCCAAGGGAAGGGGAGAAGGCCTGGCCGAGGACAGCAGTGTGCGGACCAACCATATGAGGCCGAGGGGAGGCCACAGACTCGACACCCTCGTAAACAAGGGGCCGACTGTGCAGCAAAGAGCCAGCTGAACCTCCCTGGACACCAGACACCCAAATGCTCTTTTCTTTCGGTGGGAACGGGAAGTGAGAGGCCCTAGCACTAGTCTTGGGAGTAGGAATGTTTTACTCCCAATCCCACTCATCTTTGGCTAAGGCGGACGCGGGGCTGGTGGGGACAGCGCTTAGGAAAGGGCAGCCCGCTGTCCTAGGTCAGGATGCCCGGGCGTCAGAACTGGCTCTAGAATTAGAGCCTTTCATTTCCTGCAAGACTGGGGAACCAGAGACCCCCCCGAAGCCTTCTAGACCCTGAAAAATTCAATGTCCCGTTTCTGAATTGTGCCAGGCAGTCGCTCCAAGAAACGACTCATTAGGAGGCTATGAAGCCAATTAGGTGTCTGGGGACAGAAAGCAGGAATTTTCTGTGGCTGAGTCGGGGCCCTTGGCTACGAGTGCAGTCATGGCTGGCAAGCAACAAAGGAGACAGCACCAGTAAATAACAGCTTTATTGAGCACTCTTGTGCTGGCACTCAACTCAGTTTACCTCCTACCTGGTCAGTGACACAGGTGCTGCCACCCCACCTTGCCAGGAGGAGGAACGGATCACAGGGGCTGCCTGCTGTGGCGGGTGCAGCCACTTCGCCCACAGCTACAGCCACTGAGCTG
This sequence comes from Choloepus didactylus, assembly GCF_015220235.1. Classification (NCBI taxonomy): domain Eukaryota; kingdom Metazoa; phylum Chordata; class Mammalia; order Pilosa; family Megalonychidae; genus Choloepus; species Choloepus didactylus. The sequence goes on along the minus strand of NC_051324.1, from coordinate 69,081,514 downwards.
TGCTGCCAAAGTCCTCAGAGAGAGAACCCGGCACGCAACAGATGCGACTTCTCCCTTTCTGCCATCTGTCAAGGAGGCCATCGGCCCCAAGCCCCATGGAGAAGGGACCAAAAATCTCCCTCCTGCAGCCCTGGCTCCTGCTTTCTGGGGGCCATTTGCTGGGACTGGGCAGGGCACCAGCCTTGCTCAGGGACCCCACCCCTAGACAGGCTTGAAGTCTCCTCCCCATGGTGGAGCAGCCCCCGGGCCTGGCTTTGCCAGGTTCCCCCCTGCAGGTTGGCATCCCAAGAGGCGAGGAGCAGAGGCCCATCCTCCCTGCCGCGCTGCTTTGGCCTCTGCCTGTTGCTGAGGCTGTGCTTGGCCTCATGTGGTGAGAACAGCTGTGTGGCTCAGGGCCTGGCCAGCTGCCCACTGCCCACCTCCCGCCTGGCACCTGCCATCTGCCCGCAGCCGCCTCAGGTGAGGGAGCAGCCAGGAGCTGCTGGCACACGGCTCTGGGGCTCAGGCGGGCCTGGTGCTCGGGTGGGGAGCCAGGTGAAGGACGTGGACTCCCCACCTTGACCGGGCCTGCCCGTGGGGGTCCATGGGGGGCAGTGCGGGTGCAACAACGTGGGGCGGAGGCTGCTGGGTTGAAGCTCTCCCCCCGAGCGACACCTGTACACCTGCCCTCCCCACCACCAGCTCACGGGGGACCCCGGCCCCACCTGTAAACTGGAAATCGTGACCCGAGGTGCCCGCCTCATCCAGTTGACGTGCTGTGGGTGAGCATCACATGGGGGGTGTCTGGCTGTGGGGGTCCTCTCCCCCTGGCTGTCAGTGGCAGGGGCTGGAGAGGAGGGTGTCCCCGCCCGACACCTGGTCAGACAGCCTGGTGAACACCGAGTAGAAACCCAGAAATGGTGGCAGTGGCGAGGGTCCCAGGGGCTGATTACCCTCAGGCCTGGGGCTGCCCCAGCTGGGGGGGGGGGTGAGATGCAGCCAGCTGAGTCCACCACTGCATGTGGCTCCAGGATGTCACACTAATCACCCTGGGCTTTACGATGCTAATAAATTTACATCCAGAATTCGGTTTGGAGCCTGGGGTGGCAGAATGACTTAATTTGCTTCGTCTTTAAGCGAGAGGGAGTGGAATTGGATAAGGGGCAGCACAGATGTTTTGATGGAGGTTTCAGTGAACAGCCGGGCAGCTCCAGGGAGCACCAGAGCCAGTCGGCCGGGCCAGGTCGTCACTATTCTCGGCTCTGCCGTGGCGGTGCCCTCCCTGCTCTGCCAACCCAGGGGTAGGGCCTCCGGGGAAGCAGCCACAGTGGCAGATGGGGAGGGGGCCTTTATTTCTCCTATGGATGGAAGGTCATTATTTGTGGGACAATCTGAGGGAGAATGCGGGTTGAAGTGCAGGGATTTTCACACGTTTGGGCTGTGGGGGCCGGGGGAGGAGGGGCCCTGCCTGAGGACCCCCCAGTGGACTTCTTTCTTAAGGCCATCACATCCCCATGCACCCTGTCCCTTTCCCCTCAGAGCACCTGGGGCCCCAGGAGCCCCAGCGTTGGCCATGTCACTGCTCTGCCCCAGGGAGGACGACGGGTAGATGCAGGCGGCGGCGGAGGGGACGGTTCCCTAACGAGAGGGCTGAGCAAGGCACTGGAATCACAGGGGTGGGGGCACGGCCCTGAGGCCCCAGCCAGAGGCAGCTCCCGGGCCAGCTACTCTGGGCTCCAGGACAGGTGGGCCCAGGCCCAGGGCTGGGGTCAAGCCAGGGAGGTTGGGGGACCCCAGGCCCTGAAGCGGAAGAAGGCACATTGAGAATGCAGCGCCCACCAGCCTGCTGGGTCTGAGGGTGGCAGGCCAGCCCGTGCGTGCGTGGTAGCCAAGGGAGGCGCCTGGGGGAGCTGCAGGTGGCTGGGAGCCTGCCCTCCTTCCACGGGGATGGGGCCGGGTGCTCCATCTCACTCCCCGGGGCCCGAGGGGGTGGAGGGTGTGAGCACTAAGCATCCCTGGCCCAGCTCCCCAGGGAGCCACCCTAGTGTGTAATCGGGGCAGGGATGGCCAAGCCGACCTCTGCCCTGTGACCTGACCTCCAGTAGGGGGACCACGGAGCCCCCTCCCACTACATGCCCAGAGGTGCTCCTGAGCCACTGAGGGTGGCAGGTGGGTGGTACCTCCCTCTAGCTGCAGCCCACCCTGCAGGAGGCCCCTGTGGGCTCCAGTGAGGAAGTCAGGAGAGCAGAGACCCCCTTCAGGGATCCTGAGCTGGGGCTCTGAAACCCAGCTTCTGGGCTGCTGTCTCCCTGCACAGAGCACACCCCAGCCTGCTCTGGAGCACACCACGGGCTCAGGACCCAGAACCGAAGCTGGCGCCCACAGCAAGGGCCCTTGTAGCTCAGGCTGGGAGCCCTGGTGCCAATTAGCATGTCCTGGTCTTGTGATCTGGGCTGGCCAGGACCCCCTCGGGGTAGCACTCAGCAACTCCCAGGCCCGGTGGGGAGCAGGGCTAGGGCCTGGGGGTCGCCTGTGAGGAGACAGCAGCCACCAGTGGAGCCGATGTCCCAGAACAAGGATGGGGGGGGCTGGGGGGGCGGAGGAGGTGACCACGTGTCCTTTATAAATAAGCAGCAGCGCCCGCACTGCCTCTCCCACCGCAGGCGGGTGGGGGTGGATGTGTGTGTAAAGCTGAGCGGACGAGTCCTGCCCCAAGTCCGGCTCCGGGAGTGTCGTGTGCCCAGGCCTCGGCTGGCTGGAGCGGCCCCTGCGGGAGGACCTGGGGAGAGGCCAGGTGGGGAGAAGACCCCAACTGGAGCTGTGGAGGGACCCCCCCGCCCCAAGAGCCCCGGCCTCACCCGTTCTCATGGAGGTCGGGGGGGGTGACAGTGTCATGGCTTAGTGGGTGGGGAGGCTGGGGTGGGCCGGAGCCCCTCCCGGCACCCCGGACGTGCAGCGGCTCGGCCTTCAGAGCTGGGTCTCGCTGAGGACGATGTTGGCCGTGACGAAGAAGAAGCAGAAGAGAGCCCAGAGCAGCACGAAGGCCACCCAGAAGGTGTGGCGGAAGGGGGACCTGTGCTTGTTGAGGGCCCCGGGGCCCAGGGCCAGCTGGGTGTCCCTGCGGCAGTGATAGACCAGGAGGGCGGGGATGACGTACTGGATGCCTGTGCCCGCGTAGGCCCCCGTGATGCCCACCAGGGACTCCAGGTCGTGGGTGCAGAAGGCCACAAGCACGGGCGGCGCCAGGGCGATGGCGGGGAACACCACGCGGTCCACCGCCCACGGGTAGGTGCCGCCCTCGCGGTGGAAGAGCGTCTTCCAGTTGTTGCGGAGCGTCACGGCGATGATGGGGAAGTTGGTGCTGATGGTGAAGACGGGGAAGAGGCCCAGGAAGAAGCGGATGGCGGCCGGGCCCACGACGTCGCAGCGGGCGAAGTTGAGCGTGTACATGTCCAGGAGGCTGTCGCCGCGGAAGGAGAAGATGGCGGTGAAGGAGAGGAGGCTGTAGAAGGCCAGGATGAGCACGTAGTCCAGCAGCACCAGGCGCGTGAGGTGCCGCTTGGAGGCCACGGGGGTGACGAGGGACGGCAGCGAGTGCTGGCACATGAAGGAGTAGACGCACACCCCGAACAGGTTCCGGACCCCGGAGAGGTCGGCCAGGGGCGGGCGGCCCTCCCCGTGCCCACGCCCGATGCGGACCAGGGCCAGCACGATCATGGTGGCGAACGCTGGCAAAGGAGAGAGGGGTGTCAGCCGGGGTGGGACGGGGAGGTGCAGCCCCCAGGGAAGGGGCTGTCACCGAATGTAAATCTGTGCAAACCCACCCCAGGGTCACGCCAGGGGCTTCTGATCTCCCCAAAGCTCCATGCCTGGGGCAGTGCCTCTCCCAGGTCCTGTTGTCTCCACCCTGATAAAGTCTTGGGAATGCACCCCAACAAGCCCTGGGGGCGCTCTCAGGCAGTGCTGCCAGGTTCCCCGCAAGGAGTAGCAGGGGCCGGGGCTCACACTCCTCCTGTCTTGGAGCTGGCCAGAGGGGAAGAAGGGGCACCAAGGACTTGGGAGGGGACGTTCTCCTGGGCTGAGGGCAGCTGTTTAATACGTCTCAGGGGAAATGAGCTGTTTAATACATCTCAGGCAAGAATGCTTGGCCCTGAGCAGAGGTGGGCACCAGGGGCTACACTAAGCAGGGAGCTGCCAGCGGTCACTTCAGGGAAGAAAAGGCACCAGAGACCGATGCTGGGGAGCGCTGGAGGGAAGGGGCACGGTGCCTGGCGGCAGTCGAGAACAAGGCAGTGCCGCAGACCCTGGTTTGCTGCAAAAGTGGAAGAGGCCCTGTGGCTCTGTCCGACCTGAGCAAGTGGGATTTGATCCCCGATGAAGACGTGGCTCACCCAACAGCCTTTTTAATAGTCCCCTTCCCGCCCTCCAGCTGGACATGGGCAGCCAGCCCTCCAGGATGCCAGCAACACGGCCACTGAGCCAAGGGCGCACACAGTGGGGCCATCAGTCCTTCTAGAGAAAGCTGATTCTTGCCACGTCCCTCTGGCTTCTGCCATCCAAATCACCCAGAGCTGCCACCGTGAGCCACTCGACACCCGGAGACCGCTGGCGTCCCTGTCTCCGATTGTGGAGTCCAGGAACCCTGCTGTTAGATCGGCCTCGGTGAAGCCCACGACGATGACACCTGACATTTCCTGGTAAGCAACACGGCCAGCCGTGCACGGGCAGTGGCTGCCACAGCTCCCAAAGTAGGGGTCTCCGGGCCACCTTGGCTCCCTGGAAGGAAAAAGCCTTTCTCCCGGGACACAGAGGAAGCCAGACTAGTATCCTTCCACAACGACACTGCGGAGTAGGAGCACCAGGAGCCTCATCTATTTCCTTTAATCAGAACTGCCTGCCAGCTCAGGGACAGGAGGGAAGGGGGAGAGGGTGAACGGCCTGTGGAAATTGCCAATAAAGAAGACGATTTATCTTTTGCTCTTAACGCCCGCTCTTGCTGTCCCGCTGCTCCTGAGCCAAGGGCCCTGAGACTCCTCGCTCCAGGGACACCACAAATCTCCCCAGCTCCGGTCCCTCAAGGGGAAGGCGCTGACCCACTTCCAACCTCAAGGTCTCAGCTGGGGAAGCGGCCTCTGGTTTAACCCTCTGGGGGATGAAGGAAAGGCACAGGGCAGCCCGAGGGGCCTTCGGGAGCTGCCTGCTCCCTGGGGGACAGCTCAGGACCCCGTGTGGCCTGATTTGCCAGACATTCTGAAGGTGGGTGCAGGGGGGAGAGTCCTGTACACGGGCTGCCACGCAGGGAGGGGCTGGGTGGGGACCCAGGGGAGGCGAGCCAGGGTGGAGGTGGGCTCCCCTCATGCACCAGCGAGCCCATCCTGGGCCAAAAAGGGTTATGGTGTGGTGGGGCCTCCCCTGGGGCCACCTGCCCGCTGACTAGGTTTTCAAGGGGCTGCAGGGGGGTTCAGGCACCACAGGTAGGGCCTGGGGGTCAGGGACCGGGGCCACCAGCACCCAGGGCATCACCTTTGGCCCTGGCACGGCTCCGGCCTGGGGCGAGCTCAAGGGTGAGCAGGACTTGGAAATTCTCCAGCTGCCCCAGGGAGGTGAGGAGGAGGAAGGGGGAAGTTGGCTGTTCAGCCGGGATCACTCCCTAAGGCTGCTCCTTCCATCCCGGCCGAGGCTGTGGGTACCAGGGCCCTGTGCATCTTTTCCTTGGTGTTAAAGCTCCACTTGCTCAACGATTCGCCCCCAGGGCCGGCCTGCCTCGCACCCCCATCCGCCTGACTTCCTCCAGACGGATGAGAATGGGGCACAGGAGGGCGGGTCACAGCCTGAGGCGCTGACACCTAAGCAGGCGCAACTCCGAGTCCCGGGAGGCGGCTTCCCCTTCCTCACGAGCTTGGAGTTAGATGGACACCAGGAGGGGCCCCGAGCGGCTGCCACTGCCTGCTCAGTTGGTGACGTTGGCAGCCGCGGCCACTTAGGCAGAGGGCCTTCTGTCCCCCAGTCAGGGTGAGCCAGGAAAGGTCAGTGGGCTCGTGTGACACCAGCTTTACGCTGCTGGAGATGTCAACAACTCAAGTGTGGCCGCCGAGGCAATATTTTGTACTGAAACACATTCACAAGCATTTAATGAACCATCAGCTAAGCTCTCAAAGCCATTAGGAGAGAAACGCCGCTTTCCAGACGCACAGTCACCCCCCTCCTTTCCACGCTGTGAGGGTTAATTTTGTGTGTCGGCTTGGCCAGACAAGGGCACTCGGTTGTCTGGCCAAACACTGGTCAGATGTTGTTGTGAAGCTATTTTATATTATGAGATGAGCATCTACTATCAGTAAAGATTACCCTGGATAATACGGGTGGGCCTCTTTCAGCCGGTATAAGATCTTAGAAGGAAAAACGAGAACTTCTGCCTCAAGACTACAGCGTTGGCCCCGGCCTGAAGTTCCAGCCTGCCGAACGGTTTCTGAATCTGCCAACCCCACAATTGCATAAACCAACTCCTTAAAATAACCGCTTGATACACACACACACACAGGCACATGCACACAATCGGTTGTTTCTCTGGAGAACCCTGACTGCTATAGACACCCTTTTCCTTCTTTTGCCAGCAAGAGTCAGCTAAGAAGTCCTTGCCAGGAGCTGTTTAACTCCCAGCTGTCTGTCTCTGTCTTCTGCAGGACGAAGGCAGGCAGAGAACAGCACAGCTGAGCAAAACCTTTCTAAATTCCTGCCCATGGGGGAGGGAAAGTGGTGCTCATTTACGGGGGGAGGAGAACAAAACCAACAAAAACTCAGGGCTGGCAGAGCCCAGCCCCTCCTGAATCCCTCAGGGCCTGTACATCCCTGCCCTCCTGGGACCCTCGCCATGGGGCCTGACTGGCTGGATGAAGCCATAACCGGGCCAAGACCTTAACAGGAGCCGGAGTGACTGGTTCCCGGGCCTGGTGCTCTGAAGCTCCCTTTCGGAGCATCCCAGCAACCCCAGGGCACCTCTCTGGGGTCTGTCCAGGTGGGGGCAGAAACTACGGCTGTCAGCAGCCAGCACCAGCCCTCTGCTCTCGGAGTGGACAGGAGCGTGGCCTTCCTTGGGAGCTGAGGTGTGGGAAGAGCTCCGGCCGGGTCCTCCAGGGAGCAGAGCAGTGGCAGGCCGGCACTCCCCGGGCTCCTGAGCCACGGCACGGTGCTCCCTGCTGCTCAAAGGCGAGCTGTGCGGCCTGCACAGGACTCACCTTTTGCAATCCTGGGGTCTGCATGGGGCTGACCCCTGGCACACTGCACTGGGGGACACGGGTCAGGACCCTCTCTGTCCTGGAAGACCCCCTGGGCAGCCGCTGAGGGAGGGCACAGCTCCCCTAGGAGCCCAGTGCTCTCTCCCCCAAGACTGGCTTTGGGCTTATGCTGGGGACGCCCCCGGGCCTGCCTGCGTGCTTCCCAGGACTCCCCTGGCAGGCAGTGGTGCCCCTCTTTGGCCCTGCGAGAGAAGCTCTCACGGCTCTGCTCTCTGCCATGGCAGCCACGGATCACACATGGCTGCTGAGCCCCCAAACGCAGCTGGTCTGAACCTAGATGTGTGAAAGGGTAAAATATGCACTGGATTCTGAAGACTTAGTATGGAGAAGGAATAGAAACTATTTCACAACTCCTCTTTAAGTGTTGATCACAAGTTCGAACAATAGTTTCAATGTTTGACTGAATAAATATATTAAAATTTACTAAAAATTTCAATGCGGCCACTGCAAGATTAAAAGTTCCCTCTGTGGCTTGCACTGTTTTGTTGGACAGCGAGGGCTCGCTGTGACCCTGTGTCTGCTCCATGGGGCATGGGGTCTGTGATGCATTGGACCTGCTGGGACGGGGAGGTCTGCTCCTGGCCCGGCTCCCCTAACTTGACCCCTCTGCGCCTGCCCTGGCCAGAGGGACACTGATGGCCTAGGGTGGGGTGAGACCTGCACTGAGCCTTCTCGAGAAGCCAAAGAACAAACAGGCTCAAAGAGGCTCAGAGTCCCTGCAGCTGCCCTGCAGGGAGAGGCACTGGCCGGGCTCGGAATGTTCTGGAAGAGGCCTGTGGTCCTGGGCCAGCTTTGATAAAGGGCGGGCTAGCATGGAGCTTCTCTGGAACCCTGGAGGGCTCCTGCCCAATGGCCTGTGCTCAGAGGGGGACAAACGCCCATCATTCTTGACCCCACACAGCTGCGCAGAGTCATGCCGCCAGGGTCCAGGAAGAAGTTGCAACTCTCCTCCCCACGGTGCTGCTGGAGCCGCGTGCCACCCTCCAGCCCTGGGTCAGGCCTTGCCTTCCTGGAGAGGTGCCCCCTCTACTCACTGACCTCTGAACCGGCTCAGATGCCCCCGAGGCTGGGGTAGTCTCCAGCCCTGGCCACCCTGAACACCTGCTGTCTGGAGTTCTGTGTGTGGCTGTGGACATGAGCCGGCGCCACCTGACGCCTCTGACACCGGGAAGGTGGAGGCCCATTCATCAGGCGGCTGTGGGGTTCTCCAAGCAGAGAATCAATATGCCAGGGCTGATGATGACGGATGGCCGGTGGCGTGCCTGCCGCTGGCTCCAGGCAGGGGGCTGGATCTGGGAGGACTTGGCAGCAGCTCTTCCCTTGCCCTGCCCTGCCCCTGGGGGAGCTGGGCCCCGACATTGTCTCTGCACAAGGCGGGGTCATCAGAGCACAGCCAGGGCTTGCTGGGGAGGGAGGGGAACAGCTCACGTGGGCAATGCTGGCCCCGGGGGAGAGCTGCTGACGACCAGGCAGTTCCCCGGCCCTGAAAAGCAGGAACAGGTGCCTGGGTATTTGCCCCACCTGTGAAAGGAGAGCCATTCAGCAGGAAGATGGGTGAGGGCGGGTGGGGGCGGGGTCCTGACATCTTAGAAAGAGCCAGAGAGAGGCTGCTGCCGAATAAATGAGCTCAAGTTCTCAAGTTGGACTGCATTCAACTCCTGGTTCTGCCACTTCACCAGTCATCGAGGTGGAGGTTGCTGAACTTCCTGGTGTCCCTGGAGTATCACCTTTTACCCCGAAGGTGATCACAGAGCCCATCTCTTGGGGCCACTGCGAGGCTGAAAGGAGGTGCCATAACGGCTTTGGGCAAAGACTGGCCCACAACCTTTGCTCAAAAAAATGTATTACTTATTATCGTCATGGCAATCTTATTTCCATTCTGAAAGCCCAGGTCCCATGCAGGAAGGAAACACACTGGTGGTGCTGAGTTCGAATCTAACTCTCCCCCTGCCCTGAGGAGGGGTCCTGGGGATTACACAGACTCTGACACCACCATCCCAGCAGGGTGAGGCTGCTCTTACCAACCTTCCCAGGAACATCTGCTCTGAGCACCTCTGGCCCAGGCTGCAGCTAATTCTGTGGGGCTCAGGGGTGGGGATGGGGTCAGGAAGGACCCTGGACAGGCTGTCCTGCTAGCCAGTGACCCTCCATGCCTTCTCTTGTTCACACAGAGTTCCTAACACCACACAAGGTCAAGCCATCCCCACTGCCATGTCTTTCAGGGGCACTCGGGGTGTGTCATATCTCTGTAAGGGGCCTGGGCAAGAATGAAAACAAATTTTGCTTGGATCCTTTGGAACCAATCGGGCTGGGTGCTCCTTGCACACCTTGAGAAGACAGAGCACACTCAGTCTCCGGCTGAGAGTTCCTCTGGGAAAAACAAGACACTCCTTGCACAAGATGCACTTGTCTCCAAAAGAATTTTGGTCTTGGCTCAGACCTTCATCTCAGGCCAGTAATACGTTCTGTTAAAATCTTGGATTTTAGCCACAAGGGGGGAATTTAAAGCCAATCTGATTATTTTCCCATGCTGGGTCAGTCCCTGTGGTTTCTGGAGGATTCTAGCTCTGGCCACTCATCATGGAAGCAGAAGAGAAGGGCGTTAACATAATCAGCTTTATAGGACACAGAGTTTCCCCCTTGGTTAAATTACTGACCCTAGAAGGCCCAAGTGTGACATGAGAAGGTGGTATTTGAAAAAGGGCAGGTATTTGCGTCTGTGAAGTAATCAGATCTTAGGTCTGAAAGCAAGTGTCCTTTTCCACCCATCCTTCAACCTTTCCACACCCTCACAGGCGTGGCAGGTGCCTCCTAGGAGGGCAGGGTCTAAATTTTTCATTCCTGAGCTGTCAAAGCGAGCTCTGAAATCACTGGGAAAGCAGAAGCCAATTTCCCTGGATGCTGGCCGAGTCAATCTCCTTCCTGGGGACTGAACGTATAAAACTTCAGACGCCGTCACCCATTCCAAAGGCAGCTTGGCCTCCCTGCTCGCATGCGGCCAGCTAGACGCAGACACCTGGAAGGTGAGAAAGGTGGTGGGGAGGCTGAGGGGAGGCTGCACCAAGACAAGGACATCCGCATCCCTCTGGAAGGAACGTAGATTCCGGAACTCCAGGGCCAGCGTGGGTTACATCAGCTCTGCAGATGGCTCTGTCTGTCTGACTTTGCCACAAGGCTGAGGTTTAACTTGCCCCCATGTGAAGCCCAGTTCTAGGCAGAGGCCACGGCTATGATAGCTGCTGATGGGACTTGTCTTCCTCGTCTTGGCAATGCCCAGGTAGTTGGCGCACCAACCTCCCTGGCAGAGCAGGGTGGGGTCTGCACCATCTCAGCCGCACGCAGATCCAAGCCACGAACGACGAAGGCTGCTTGGAGGAGAGGAGCCGCTGGGGGTGGTGGCCTTTGCTGAGGACCAGGAACTCTGGGCCGGTCCTGACACTAATGAAAGGTGTAATTTGGTGGCGCGCGGCTGCCTATTTTCCAGCAAGCTTTAATTAAGTGTTCACTTTTCCCTAAGAGCCTTAAGTAGAGACCCCAGGTTCCTCTCTTATAAGCTGGCCTCTGCCTTCACAGAGAGGCATTTAGAAAACCAAGAAAAAAATTACGACCCAAATGAATCACGTAGGGGAAGGTTTTTCTGGGTTCCCTTCCCTGGTTGTGGAGCGTGAAAGCTGGACGTTAACTGCCTTGGAGAACCCTGTGGCGATGCCCAAGTGGCTGGTTGACAACAGGGCAAGACAGAAGCTGAACACTTGGGGGGTCTGAAATGCTACCTTCATTCCGGGGTTCCTCCCTGGACCTCTGAGAAGCACCAGCTGAGTGAAGGGAAGACACAGAGAGGCCGTGAAGGAACTGAAATGCCGAGATGGCACGTTGAGCCAACGGGACGTGGAATGGGAACTGTGGGAAGCAGATGGCCTGGCCTCTCAGCCCCTGGCGGCCGATGGGAGACGGACTGGAGCAGCTCTACCCCCCCAGACAGAGACCCCCCGAGAGCAGCTGGGGAGCTGTGGAAGGGAGGCAGCCAAGCAGCCACAGGGAATTCTGGGGACAGGTAAGAACCAGGAAGCTCTCAACCTTCCTGGGTGATGGTCTCCTCTAGGGGACCCCCATGCCTCTGCTACCCGCCCCCTCAACTCCCACCCCTCCCTGCTGGCTCGGTCTGCAAAACAAATCTGGGGCACTTGCCAGGGTGAGGTGGGGAGAGCGGGCCCGCGAAACTTCACGAGGCAGGCTCGAGTTTATCCACGAGGGCCTGGTGAGGGCGGTGTCTGACCCAGTTCGAGGAGAACTTGAGATGGGAATAATGTGTCCAGCATCCGCTCTGAATGCACAATCAGAGGAGGGAGGCTGTGGGTCCTCGACAGCCCAGACCCAGCAGCGGAGACTCGGCTTTTCAGTAACACCCAAAGGGGTGCCCCGAGCTGAGCCAGCTGTTCGTGTTTCCAAGTATGCGGTGCCTGCAGGCATCAGGGCGCCACCGGGAGTGGAGTGAGAACCCTGCCTCGTTCCAGCCACCAGCCAGCTCCCTGCTGGGCAGCAGCTCCAGCCCTGTGGGGAGGAGTCCACCGTCACAGGTTTAGCGGCTTGAGGCTCAGGCTCCCAAGCCGCTCCTGCTGGCCTGGGGGCCCGAGGGACAGCACTTCTGCCTGCGCCTTTCAGAAGTGTCCCTGGTCAGAGAGAGCCGCCAGGCTAGGAGCTGTGCTTACTTGAAGGCAGAGAGGGTGGTGGCTGGATGGGCGGCGGGGAGGGCTCCTTCCTGGTGTGCACAGGAACACAGGGCTGGGCTGCCCAGAGCCAACAGGGGGTGCTTCAAGATCCAAATGGGAGACACCAGGTGCCCAGCTCTTTCCGGAGGTGGCTGAGGTCACATTTTGTGGCTGTCCCCAAGGGACACCTGCTCTGAGGCCAGCCTTGGAACGATGACAGCAAAGCTCCCTACAGCTAAGGTCTGAGTGTCGCGCAGGGCCTGGTCTTTGAAACCCAGTCCCATTCGGTCTTCAGAGCTGCTTGGTGGGAGGAGGCGTACATGATGCGGTGAGAAAACAGGCCGAGGGATGCTTGGCTGTCCCTGCACGCTGGCAGTAGACGCTGCCCGACCCTCACGGGAGGAGGTGCAGTGTGGACGCCCGGTGGAACATGGCAGGTGTGCAATCCGGGGCCGCACCAGCCCGCTGGACCCGAAGCCCGTGGGCGCAACCGCTGTGGTGGCTCTGAAATAGCTGCCTTGGGGGCAGCCAACTGGACGGCCAAGTGCGCTGGTCAGGAGGTCGGCCAAGCTTGGGACAGCATCTCACCTGCTGGTGGCAGGTGAGGAGAGACTCCCTAACCCCTGTGGGTTCGGAGACATTTGCCATCCAGGTATCCTCCATGGACCAACCTGGCTGCCCCAGAACTGACTTGGGGAGCCAAATGAATAAATCCATGTTGTCACTTGTCATACATCTTCTGGACGTGTTTCCTGGGCTGGTGACTATCTGCAAAGGCCACTCAACCCTCTACATCCCATTTCGGCAGCACGGGATGCCCCTGGAGCCGGTGAACTAGAGCGGGGCGGACGAAAGCCATGCAGGGAACTGGCCTGATGAGCAGCATCTCGAGCCCAGGGCCTTCTGTGGGTCGGGCGGGAGGCTCCGGCAATCTTCCCTGGCCATCTTCCCCGGCCTCATTTCAACAGATGGCAGAACAAATTCCTAATTAAGCACAAGAAAGTTTCCGGCTCAGCACATCTATTTATGATTTTCCGGTCCCATTGGTTCTCATTTTTTTCCCCTTTGTCTTCCTGGAACCCAAGGCAGCTTATTGCCCCCGAGTCCCCCTCGGCTCTCTTGGAAGGGACAGTGTCAATCTGGGCAGCAGGAAGAGGCAGGCTGAGCGGAGGGTGGGCGAGGAGGGCGGGTCGTGGAGGCACGCGGCCACACAGCTGCTCGGAGAAGCAAAACGAAAAGGGAGCTCACCACAAACTGACAACTTGGCACGGACTTGAGAGGACACATGGCTTTACGACTCACTGCTTCTGGACGAGTTCTAGAAACATCACCTGGGGTGAGCATGGGCCAGAGAAGTACCCCCTCAGTGGGGTCTAGCCCCGTTCCCAGGTGGCCTGCAAATGTCCGGCAGGCCAACTGCAGTCCCCACCACGGCAGCTCCAAGAGATTCCAAGGTCTCCTTTCCCCTCCTCCTACTCCGAGGGCCGTGTTGCCGCCTGGGGTGAGGATGAGGGAAACACCTTCCCCCAGCTCTCAGGAGAAAGACGTCCAGGGGGCTCCAGTGCCCCAGGCTCCCACACGGGAGCGTTGTCTGAACAGCAACGTCACAAAGGAGGTTCCCTTTCCAAGCTCAGAGGACCGAGCCCCTTGTGCAGGAAAGGGGCCGTGCTGCTTCGTCACCCTTGGTGGTGCTCGGAGAGGAGAGTCCCAAGAGAGGCTCCTGACTTTTGATTATCTCTTGGATCAGAAAGAGAAAAAATAAGGACGGCTTTCAGACATGACGGTGTCAGGACAACAATGTCACCACTGAAGACACAGGCATCAACGACCTTCCTGAGCCGATCTCTGCTGCACGCTCTCTGCAGCTGAGGTCTTCACTCGGGCCCCCAGCACCTTCTCTGCCTGCGGGCTCCAGGAGCCTCGAGTGGGGAGCCAGGGGGCTGCCTCCCCAGGAAAGGGGCTGGGGCCTCTTCACAGCAGAGCCGGCGAAGGACGGGGCAGGAGCTGACCGGTGGCTGCCCTGCTGCCCAGGGGAGGGGGCTCCGCTAAACAGGACGTGAGGCAAGTCGGGCTCCTGGTAGGGGCAGCCTGCTGCTGGGGAAAGAGCAGGCGATTCTCCAAAGCTTCGATTCCACTCTGTGGGCCTGACCCTAGGGGAGGGCAGGTTTCCTGCAGACTGGAAAGGAAACACGGCTGCTCTGGGATGCCTCTGAGGACCTGGAGCCCTGACGGCAGAAGCCCAGGTCCTCCCAGCTGGGGGCTCAGTCCAACCACGTCTGGGGGATGCCTCAGATTCTGGAATAAGACCATCGCTTTTTATTGTCCGACAGCCCCCTCCTCCCTTTTACAATCGTCTCACTTCAATGAACGTCCTGCTCACCAGATGCACCAAGGAAGTCACTGCGCCAAGCAGGCCCCGGGTATGATGGAAGCCGTTAACTGTCCTTATCCGGGGCACCGTCCCCTTGTGGGCTGTCACGGGCATCCATCACGGGGCCCGAGCGTCAGCGTCCGCCTACCCCCAGCCCTGTGCTCCTGGATGAGGCTCTGGCACCAGTGTTTAATGTGCCTCTTCCCGCTGTGGATGCCGAGGTGAAGGGTGGCCAGTCCACACAGGGAGGAGATCACCTTCAGGGGTACAAGGCCGGCTGCAGGCAGCGAGAGGAGCAGGGGCCACAGAACTGGATCCGGGAAGCGAGGAGGGAGAATGTTTTCTCCAAGGGCTCCTAGCTGAGAAAATGCCTTATTCTGGGGACCACTGGGCTTCTGAATACTCCACATGAGCAGCCAATAAGAAACGCAGGCGGCCGGTGATTCTGATCCCTGTGGATCCTAACATCTGGACACAATCCATCCTGGCCCCAAGGAGACTCCATTCCAACGTTCTGTCCTTGGAGCTAGGGGGACCCTCAAGTTCTAAGTGATGAGTTTTCATTTTCCCACCAGATAGTCACGTTCACTTAACCAGGGGCTTTGGAACTTGTGAATGAAACCTGGGAACAACGCCCCATAGGTGAGCAGAGGATCCGACCAACTGAATGGGGTGAACGAGTAGTCTGCCCTGTCCGGGTGCTGGACAGGGGTGCTCCCTGCTGCCTGGCCTCAGCTGGATGATGAAAGATGGGGTCATCCGTCACAGGGCCTCATGGGGTCATCCGTCACAGGGCCTCAGTTGTACTCTCATTTCCCAGAAGGAAGCTCCAAGAGTGGGAAGAAGTTACAGTTGGCAGGTGTGACTCAACGTGAGGTGCAACATCCCACCACAGGCACATTCCCCTCCACGTGGAGCGGGAGCCGGGCGCAGCGGGACCCCCCGCCCCACCCCAGCGGAGGCTGTGGATGACCCATCGGGCTCGTTGCAGGGCCTGATCCTGCCAGGGCTGGTGTGGGGCTAGGTGGTCCCTATGGTCCCTCCAGCTTAGGAACAAGGCCCCCTGATGCAGCAGTGCCTTATGCTGGGAACTCGCAATCCTGAGTGAGAGGAACCAGAGGGTCAGAGATGCCAGAATTGCCAGGAATTGAGCTCGTCATGATCTACTGCTGAATCCTGGTGTGAGGCCCAACGAGGGCTGAGGGGGTGGATGCCCTGCGGAGCAGCCCCCTCAGGGCAGGCCCCTGGAGGCTGCACAGACCCACCTTACCCAGGCCCCTCAGTTGGGTCAGCAATAGCATTTGTTCTCTGCTACTGGACCAACCAACACGAGTGCCCACCTGACCCCCACGTGATCCCGCCCTGAGGTCCAGGAGGGGCGGGTGGTGTGGCTGAGGGTGAACGTGCTCCCTGCAGGAAACCTGATTTAGGGGGAAGAGACCCCCAAACCATACCCGAGGCCTGTGGATGCTCTTGCACGGCAGGGCTTTCACTGCTTTGGGGGCACAGCGGATGGGTGTCTTCATGCCCTAGTGGCTGGGGACATGGGGGCAGAGTGGCCGCCACCCATGCCGCGGTGTTTTGTGTCTGTGCTCTACAGCGTCCCCAAGGAGCAACACTCCCAGGGCCTGAGGGTGGGCAGCCCGAGCCAGGCCCTCTGTGCCCACTGTCAGCCTACGCGCTTGGTGGGGATGCAGCAGGGTCTTGTGTTACAGATGGTGGCCCCAAATCATCAGCAATCTCAGGTTTTAGCCCTAGCTCAGTGTTTACTAGGTGACCTCATAAAAGTCACTGCCTTTTCTCGGTACCAAAATTCCCCACCAGGAAAAGGTAGGCAGAGTGTGTCTGCCCCCTCTGTAATTCATGGAAAGGGTAGGGGAAGGATGGGGCAGGTTTAAGGCAACTGGACACCACCGCCATGTTCCCAGAGAAGGCCAGGGAAGCACGAGGCGGAGGTGCAGCGAGTCGGGCTGTTTCAGACTCACCGACCCATCTCATCAGGGAGGTCAGGATCTGCAGGTACTTGGTCTTCTGGACGTCAAAGAAGGTGAAAGGGCCGAGGAGGAGCGTGAAGGCAGCCTGGGTGATGAAAATGAGAGTGAGGGAGATGTGGACGTCAGGCTGCACACCGCCGCCTGCCTAAGGAAGAACCCGGTTCCTCACACAGCACAGGCGGCACGGGGGGTCCAAGTTTGGTTGTACCCTTGGGCTGGCTGGGCTCCCTGGGGTCCAACAGCACCACCCTGCAGAAGTTCCGAGTGCCAGGGGTGGGAGGAGGAACCCTGGGCTGTCTCTGCCATTCCTTGCACTTTGCTGTTCTGAGACCACCTGCCTTTCTGGGCAAGCCCCAGGCACCGTCCGGGGGTCTGCTCACTCACTTCTGCCGTCTGCCCAGCACTTCCTGAGGACCCCTGTGCCCAGTACGGAGGTGGGCCTGATGCAGGAGAAGCAGCAGAGCCCCGGCCCCGCACAGTCAAGCTGGGAAGGAGGGACACAGGGAGGTGGGGACCCAGGAGCCCTGATGAAGCAGCGTGGAGGAGAGGAGACGTGTTCTGGAGGATTTGGAGAAAAGGACCAATTGGGATGTTGTTGACCTGCAACATCTTTAGTTTCAAGAAAAGGTGAAGCCTCGAGAACAAGAGTCAGGGACTTAATGGGCAAACCACTCCAAGATGTCCTGGACTAAGAGGAGAAAGAAGCACATCTGGGAAAACTGGGGGTACAGATGTTCAGGGTGGGGATGCAGATGTTCAGGGTGGGGATGGAGTTCAGAAAGAAAAGTGGGTGCATCTCAGCATGGGCCCCTCAGAGCTCTTTTTTGGAGAACAGATGAAAGTGTCCAGTTTTGTTTTGTTTTTGTTTTTTTTAAAAGAATTCAAACTGCTTCCGGGGGGATATCTGAACCCTCTTTGCAAAAGAAAATGGGGGTGGGAGGGGTGGGTAACTGTGGCACAGTAGATTGTGGACAGGAACTGAGGGACGGGGAGGATTTCCACGCTGAATTAGCTGCTCGGGGGGCGGAGGAATTAAAGCTGCTCGCTGGAGTTAAGCCGATGGCACCATTTCCAATCTGCCACTCGGAAGCCGCGCACGGCACCAGACCTTATTAACATTTACACTGTGCCATTTCATCACGCTAATGCTAATGACACCCGCGAGAGGTGCAGCAGGTGGTGCCGAGGCCTGACTGCCGGGGAGGAACCCGGGGTGGGCGCTGGGCCCTGGCCCTGGGCCCTGGGCCCTGGGTGCAGGCGCCGCAGCTGCTCGTCCCGGCCAGCCCCCGTCACGGGTGGGAGCTCCGCGGAGGGGCTGAGCTGGGTCCTCCTCCCGCCCCAATCGGCAAGAAGAGCAGGATGTGGGAGAAGCTGTGACCTCTTATCCAAGTCCATTATCACTGCAAGAATGAATGACACGAAAGACTAAAGTGCCGGTTAAGGAAAAGGCTCTAATTAGCCGGGGTGGGGAAGGCCTCTTGGCAGCCACCAGGGTTGGGAGAGTCGTGGATAGAAGAGCTTTCCATGGGGACCTCAGAATCAGCCCTGCCTCTGTTCAGGAGAAGGAAGAAGTTTCCAGGGGGCTACGGATGGCAGGGGGCAGCCCGTGCTGGTCCCCTCTCAGGTCCAGAGAGAGAAGCTGGGGACAGTAATGCAGGCAGCGCCACTGCCACTGTCGCGTCTGTGATGTGAGTCTGTATGCAGCCCCATCAGCGAGTCATTTAGGAAAATTACCACTTCAGGGGAACTTTCCACTGATGAATTTCTCTTTTGAAGGATGGAAGAGGGAGACGACACGTGGAAGGACAAATGCCAAGCCATTTGCCACAAATGTTTCCAAATAGCTGTGGCCTGCTGGAGGTCAGACTCCTGACCCAAGTCACAGTGTGCCTGTGTGTGCGTGTGCATGTGTCAGGTGTGGAGGGGTTTCACCTCTTTGACCTTTGATACTGGGGGTGCCACAGCTCTCCCTGGGGGTGGCTAACGTGGGAGGTCAGATCTCTGGCTGGTTTTTAGAAGGCCCCACTACAAAGAAACAGGACCGCCGCAGAACTGTCCCCAAAGGCCGGCAGAGAATTCCGCTACTGCAGATGCACCAGCTCCTTTTTGCCAGGAGCTCAGAGCTCCTCATTTTGTAAAGCCTTGTCGGATGGTCCCACCCCAGCCCACTGAGGGCATCCCTCTGTTTAAAGGGACCAGGCACACAGACCTGTCTTAAAAGCCTAAAGGAGTCCACACCACGTGCTGAGTATGGGGTCACTGATCGACTGAAGCTCAGAGTGAGGATCCGCACCTCCCTGGTGTTCTCACGTCCATTCTGGGGCTGGTGGAGCTGCTCTCAGAGTGAAAACTGCAGGTGAAGGGCTCTTTCAGAAGGTGGGGCTGACAGCTGGGACACATGGCTGGATGGTGGCTGGGAGTTTTTCTTTTTCTTTTATTGCTCGGGAGCACTGAAGGACTGCTCTGCTCAGGAAGGCTTAGGCCACTTCATCACGGCCAGCACGTCCAGGCTGCCAAACAGCAGCTGCACGTGGGGCCACCGGCCCAGAGGAGCCCAGCTGAAGACAGACCCAGAGCCGGGGCTAATCAGGAGCAGGTGTCCTCTGCAAATGAGTTAGAGCCAGAGCTCAGCACCTGCAGGGGCAGCATCCAGAGTGATGGAGGACAGGAGACGATGCAGCGGTGCGTGCTGCCAGGCCATGATGTGGCTGCCAAGGTTTTCTGGAAGAAAGGGGAGCAGGAGCAGAAAGAGCTCTGGTCTCCAGATGGCCTGGTGGGCCCACTGGGGCCGGAGTTCACCTCTGAATACGGAACAGCCAAATCCTGCCGCTTCCCGAACAAGAAGGAAACGACCCATCCTCTTGGGTCTTCCAGTGTAGCCCGTATGATGTTGCAGGTTAGCTGGCTCCTCACCAATTTCTACCCCCCACATGTCATTGATCAGTTTAGACTCAGTCTCTCTTCAAGGACTGTTCTAGCCCCAGCTCATGACAGTCACGGTGGTCAAAAGCGTTTCTTTAAAAAAACAAGAACGAACATCTCTGGTTTCTAATGAAATCTTCAAATTGGTTGCAGGGAATGGAGTATGAGATGGACCCAGCAGGGTGCAGACGGGGCCGCTGGCACCTCTCTTCCTTCTTGGGCCTGTGCGTTTGGTCTTGACAGAGATGAGGCCGCTGGTGCCCCCATGACTCTTTGGGAGTGCCCAGGGGCAGTGTGGATTTTAATCCTCGAAAGCTCAGCATGGCTGCTTCTCCCAGCTCCAGTCACTCAGGCTCCCGACTCCCAATCGCCCGACTCCTTCCTTGCTCCCCGAGCACGCCGCCGTTCCCCCGCCACTCCACCATCGTCACGGACGTGACACTTTGGGGCAGGCATTGTGACGGGTCTTGGGCACAAGCAGTGTGACAGGGGGACATGCATGCGGCCCTCGCCAAGCACGCAGCTAGAAGGGGACACGGGAAGGCTGAAGGGTGGGGTGGGGCTGGGATGGGTCCCACAGGGAAGGTTTTACAAAGGAAATAACACCTAAAGCGAGAGCCGTGTGAAGGATAAGCAGGAAGCAGGAAAGCAAAGGGCTGAGGAAAGAGGTCGGGACTGTCGTTGGGGTGGTCTCTGTCTGATGCCTTGTCCCTGTCCTCTCCCTTCTGGTCCTTGCTCCAGGTCATTCCTTTCTCCTGGTCAGCTGGTCCAGCATCATCTCCCTGACCCTGCCCACTCTTTTTTTTTTCCATTTTTATTGAGATTGTTCAGATACCATACAATTATCCAAAGATCCAAAGTGTACAATCACTTGCCCCTGGGTACCCTCATGCAGCTGTGCATCCATCACACTTAATTTTTGTTCAATTTTTAGAAACTTTTCATTACTCCAGACAAGAAATAAAGTGAAAGATGAAAAAAGAAAAAAAGAAAAGGAAACTCTAAACCTCCCCTATCCCTAACCAACCCCCTCAATTGTTGACTCCTAGTATTGATTTAGTACGTTTGTTACTGTTTATGAAAAAATGTTGAAATACTACTAACTGTAGTATATAGTTTGTAATAGGTATATAGTTCTTCCCTATATGCCCCTCTATTATTAACTTCTAATTGTATTGTCATACATTTGTTCTGGTTCATGAAGTGATTTCTAGTATTTGTACAGATGATCATGGACACTGACCACCACAGGATTCAGTTTTATACATTTCCATCTTTTGACCTCCAACTTTCCTTCTGGTGACATATATGACTCTGAGCTTCCCCTTTCCACCTCATTCACACACCATTCGGCGCTGTTAGTTATTCTCACATCTTGCTACCAACACCCCTGTTCATTTCCAAACATTTAAGTTCATTCTAATTGAACATTCTGCTCATACTAAGCAAGAGCATCTACATTTCTTCCACAAGGCAGGAAGGAGAGTCAAAGAAGGTAGAGAGGCAAAAGAAAGAGGAAACAAAAAAAATGACAGCTAGGAAGCAGCAAAAGGAAAAATAACCTTAAATCAAAGTAGAATAAAGAATCAGACAATACCACCAATGTCAAGTGTGTAACATGCCCCCCATCCCCCCCTCTTATGTGCGTTTACCTTGGTATATCACCTGTTACATTAAAGGAAGCATAATACAATGATTCTATTAGTTACAGTCTCTAGTTTATGCTGATTGCATCCCTCCCCCAATGCCTCCCCATTTTTAACACCTTGCAAGGTTGACATTTGCTTGTTCTCCCTCGTAAAAGAACATATTTGTACATTTTATCACAATTGTTGAATACTCTAGATTTCACCAAGTTACACAGTCCCAGTCTTTATCTTTCCTCCTTTCTTGTGGTGTCTCACATGCTCCCCATATTTCTCTCTCAACTGTATTCATAGTTACCTTTGTTCAGTGTACTTACATTGTTGTGCTACCATCTCCCAAAATTGTGTTCCAAACCACACACTCCTGTCTTCTATCACCCTGTAGTGCTCCCTTTAGTATTTCCTGTAGGGCAGGTGTCTTGTTCACAAAGTCTCTCATTGTCTGTTTGTCAGAAAATATTTTGGGCTCTCCCTCATATTTGAAGGACAGCTTTGCTGGATACAGGATTCTTGGTTGGTGGTTTTTCTCTTTCAGTATCTTAAATATATCACACCACTTCCTTCTTGCCTCCATGGTTTCTGCTGACAGATCCGCACATAGTCTTATTAAGCTTCCTTTGTATGCAATGGATTGGTTTTCTCTTGCTGCTTTCAGGATTCTCTCTTTGTCTTTGACATCTGATAATCTGATTATTAAGTGTCTTGGCGTAGGCCTCTTCATATCTCTTCTGTTTGGAGTACGCTGCACTTCTTGGATCTGTAATTTTATGTCTTTCATAAGAGATGGGAAATTTTCATTAATTATTTCCTCTATTATTGCTTCTGCCCCCTTTCCCTTCTCTTCTCCTTCTGGGACACCAATGATACGTACATTATTGTACTTTGTTTCATCCTTGAGTTCCCGGAGACGTTGCTCATATTTTTTCATTCTTTTCTCCATCTGCTCCTTTGCGTGTAGGCTTTCAGGTGTTTTGTTCTCCAGTTCCTGAGTGTCTTCTTCTGCCTCTTGAGATCTGCTGTTGTATGTTTCCATTGTGTCTTTCATCTCTTGTGTTGTGCCTTTCATTTCCATAGATTCTACTAGTAGGTTTTTTGAACTTTTGATTTCTGCCGTATACATGTCCAGTTCTTCCTTTACAGCCTCTATCTCTTTTGCAATATCTTCTCTAAACTTTTTGAATTGATTTAGCATTAGTTGTTTAAATTCCTGTATCTCAGTTGAAGTGTACGTTTGTTCCTTTGACTGGGCCATAACTCTGTTTTTCTTCGTGTAGGTTGTAATTCTCTGTTGTCTAGGCATGGTTTCCTTGGTTATCCAAATCGGGTTTTCTCAGACCAGAACAGGCTCAGGTCCCAGAGGGAAGAAATATTCAGTATCTGGTTTCCCTGCAGGTGTGTCTTAGAAAATTGCTCCACCCTTTGATGCCTCGGGTCACTGTGCTTTTCTGCCCAGCAGGTGACGCCTGTTAGCCTATAATTCTTGACTGGTGTGAGGAGGTATGGTCGTGTTCTCCCAGGCTCTGGGGTCTGGTTGTGAATGGAAAGGGCCCCACCCCTTTCCTCCTAGAGAAGACAGACCCCCCAGGTGGAGGTCATTAGCATTTCAATGGTCTCACTCTCTGCTTGTGGTGTCTCCACCCTTCCCAGAGTCACAGCCCTGGAAACTGAAAATGACTGGGGCTTTCTCCACTGAGCCGAAAAAGAATCAGATAGCCCCCTTCAGACCCAGTCCAAGGCTCTCCAAGGTCAGTCATCACCCAAAGCCTCTGTCTGTTTTTTGGGGATGTGTACCTGTAGTGAGCAGTTCACACTCGCTACTTAAAACCCCAGCTGGAGCTCAGCTGAGCTGTATTCGCTTGCTGGGAGAGAGCTTCTCTCGGGCACCACGAGGCTCCGCAGCTCGGGCTATGGGGGAGGGGGTCTCCCGACCTGGTTCCGCAGGTTTTACTTACAGATTTTATGCTGTGTTCTCGGGCATTCCTCCCAATTCAGGTTGGTGTATGATGAGTGGATGGTCTCGTTTGTCCCCCCGCAGTTATTCTGGATTATTTACTAGTTGTTTCTGGTTTTTTGTAGTTGTTCCGGGGGACTACTTAGCTTCCACTCCTCTCTATGCCGCCATCTTGCCCGACTCTATCCCCTGCCCACTCTTGATTGCCCCCATGATCGAGTCTCTTTTCCAATCTCATCTCTGAAGACCCTACACCCCCATCCCGCAGAACCGACAATCCAGTAGCCCTGGGTTATGAGGATCCCCAAGAGGCCCAGTGCCTTCCTGCCACGGTGCTTCTGCTTGGCAAGCCTGTCGCTCCATTCTTGCTGGTCAAATTCCTGGCTGTCCTTTGGGTCAACTGGGTGCTTTCAGAGTCCTCTCATTGGTGTCAGCTGGGTCTGCCCCATGAACTCTGGGACACAGCCCTGCTGGGTCCCCTTGGCATCCCTATTGCCCCGTGGCTATGCACTGGGAGTCCCCTCCGGGGCAGGGGACTGCATTCCCAACAGTGCTCGGCACAGCACCCACCCTGGAGCTGCTCGCTCTGCGGCTGTGGACCGAGCTGGCATTGAGGACTGCGGCTGGCTGCGAGGAACGACTGCTCCAGCTTCAGCCAGAAATGAGATTCAGGGATGGAAGGAGTAAAGAGCAGCACTTACTCCGAACCCCCACCCGCTGTCCAGCAGAGTCGTGAAGAAAATCCACTCTCAGGAATCAGTGTCTGAAAGATGTGGGAGAGGGCTGGCGGGGGCTGAGCTTGGGGGCTTCCTGGACAGGATGGTGGCTCTGCTGGGGCCCAGAAGGACAGAAGCACAGGCCATGCGAGCAGGCTGGCCTCTGGCCGGCAAAGGCTCAGTTACTCTTGGGAGTGGTTTGGGGCCATCTGACCGACAGTCCCCCAACTACTGAATGGGGGAAACTCTCCCCGTGCCACTTAGAACAGGATCTTTAGATTGACAACTCAACTCAGACCCCCGATGCTAAGCTGGGTCACCGCCTGCCGCCACCTTCCCTGGCTTTAATCCTACGACACACAGCACTTCTGGAGGGGAGGCTCCAACTGGCTGAGTCTGGTTTCACACACAAAACGAGCCCAGGATTGGCAATGTACTATATCCTTTGTTTAAGGGTATGAAACGTCAACATCAGCACAAAAGTAAAGCAACCTGAGAGCTATCTCTTCTCTCCCTAAATTTCTCTGGGTGTTTAGCTGGTCGGAGGAACACAACACAATTTTAAATTTTGTATTAATCCTGAATCAAACATTCCAGTTGAAGAGGCTGCAAATCCACTGGGTCCTACCACACACCCGCGTTTCATCACGCCCAGTCCCAGCTGTCATCCTGGGAGTTGCTCCTTTCCACCACCGTCAACATCGGGAACTTTCTGCTTTTGAAGCTAAACTTGCCCTATGATGGCATCACTCCCCAATGCGGCATTTTACCAAGTGCTCACATACACGAGGTTTCCTGAATTCTCCTGTCTGTGAGGTCGCCAGGCGAGGACGATGCCCTCATTTGACTGATGAGGAAATCAAAGGGTTACAGGGAGGTGGTGAGTGAGTGAGTGTGATAAAGTGGCCTGCGGGGGATGTGAGTCTCCTGACCTCCTGCTGGTCTTTGCACCACAGTCTCTGCACCCAGCACCCTGGTTTAGGCTGTTTTCTCCCCTCTGACACCTCCTGTCCCCACATGGAGCTAATTATCAGTCTCCTGCCTTTCCCCTCGTGACTCCTGCCTGCAAAGCATTTCCCTCTCTACCTCCCGTTCTCCTCCAGCTCCGACCGCCCCCGAGTTTCCCCAAGTACCTGAATCCTCCCTGTGGGCCCCTAACTGGATCACCACACACACAGCTGGTGCCGTGTTATTTGATTCTGGTATTTGAGTTGCCCTTTGTTTACGGGTTACTGTTGTGCCCCGGCAGAGGGCAAGCACCTCAAGGGCAAGGACTGTGTCCCCCTTTGTCACGGCACCGAGGAAGGGCCTCGCACACGTGAGTGTCTGTGGAATACACTGAGCTTGATGGGGAGGTGCCTGGTACTGGGGTTAATCCTGGACTGGGGGAAGGGGCAAGCCCAGTCCTGCTAACTTGCCCTGTATGGGTCTACATTCCCCCCTGCGAGGGCCGTGCTGGCAAAGCAAAGAGCATGTGGGTGTGCAAAAGTGCACACCTGCTTTGCCTGAAAACAGTTCACCATGGCAGGGAAAAAACTTCCCAAACAGATGCGAAATCAACATGCTTCGTTTAGGCAGAGAAAATTGAAATAGCATTGCTTTGAGCTTTCCCATTAGTTTCAGGGGGAGAATGATATTCACCCCTGATGAAGGAAAAAAATGCACTTCTGCGAAGAGCTTGGGGCACCCCAGCTGCCCGTCCCTACCGGTATCGCCCAAAGGAAGGGGATTGGACCCCCATGGGGCTGCGACCACTCTGTGACTCCCCTGGGCCCCCAGAAAGGGTGGTGTCTTAGCAGAAACCTAAAGTGTGTCCATACCCAAGGAGGGAGAGGGTTTCAAAGAAGTGGTTCTTTCCACACCTGCCCTTTGGAGACAGTGTCTTCACAGTTTTCCCAAACAGCCAGAAACCTGCCACCCACCAGCTCTTCTCTTACAAAACAAAACCAAAACTAAAACCAAAACCAAAAATCCTTGTGTCCCCTTTGCTCCTTCCGGAGAGAGGTGGAGTGGACTGCAGCTTCCAAACAGAACTTCATCTTCGATGCAATTTAGCAATACTCTAAGTACTCTAGTAATACTCTCCTCTAACCCCCTCCAGAAAGGGGAAGGAAGCTGGAACTCCTCTCCTGGAGGAAAGGGAAGAGAGGAGAGACTGCAGGTGTAAAAGTGATGGCTACAACATGGGACAAACGTCCTGGGAACCCTGCAAACAAGTCCAGGCCAAAATGAACCCACGGGACACAGAGCCACACATCAACTACCTTCCACCATGAGGGGCAGCAAGAAGACACCCCAAAGAGAAGCAGAATGGCTGGAATGCTGATGCAATTGGCAGGTGTGGACCTGAGCCACGGGGCAGCGGCCCATGGGCATGAAAGCCAAATGGTGCAGGAAGTGAGCAGCGGTCAGCGAGGTGCACAGGCAACGCCGCCTGATGCCCCTTCATCTCCAGGCAGAGGGGGTGCTTAGAAGGGAAGGATGGTGACCCGTCTCGGCGAGGCGCACATGGATCTGCTGGCTGCTATGAACAGTGGGCCGGGTGGCTGATGACTACGTGGGCAGGCCTCTACGAACCTGCTTGTTTATTTATTTCCCTCTAAAAATATGGGGTGTTTTGGTTTGGTTTTCGGCTCCTATAGTGTAGTGAGATGATACTTTCAAGAGCCAAGAATTCAGGCTTCGGCAGCTTTCCCCTCACGCCACCTGTCAGCGCCCGGGGTTTTGACATTTTAGACCAGCAGGTCCACTTAGAGCCCTCTTTTCGGGGGCGGGGGCATGACTCTGATTTCTCTGTTAACTCTTAGGGTGGGGGACATTTCCATAAGGAAACGAGCCTTGGCGTGCTGAGTGGAGCTAGCTGCCTGATCTGCCCCAGACACCCCAGGACCTCCGGGGGCAGACTGTGCACAGGGCTCAGGGGAGCCCGCTCAGGGGGAGAAGAAAACCCACTGCTTGCACAGCTGAGCTCTCTGGACTGAGCTGGTGGGTTATTCCTGCAGGAATAAAGGAAACTGGCACCCAGTCTATGGGGCTGCTCTTTTTGGGAGTTGGGGGTTATGAGTTAATTAGGGCTAATGGCAGCTTGGCACAAACCCATCCCTCAACGAGAAGTGAACTTTAAACAGGTCCTTGAAGTGCAGTGAAGAAACGTTCAAGGACTCTATTTTTATTTCTCAAGTGATTGTGCACATTTTGGTTTGGGATTTTTAATTTTCCTAACTCGAATCACAGCCTCTGGGGATTTATCCACAAAAAGGGGAGCTCTGAGGCAGAGCTCACGTGGGACCGTGAGGACTGCGGGGTCACATGGGTAGGGTGGGGGTTGGTGTCCCGAGGCTGCCACTGCCCTGGCGAGTTATCAAACATCTCTAAGGTGTCACGTGCACAGAAGGTGCTGGGCAAACATCAGCCCTGCCTGCCCCCAGCAAGTATCAGCACAGGCCCAAGTGGTCACTCTCTCAGTCCTCTCAACGTCCAAGGTGGGAGAACACGGCACCACCGAAGCCAAGCAAGGGCCTCCCTACCCAAAGACTGCTAAAGCCACACTGTTCTAATCTGACTCCCGTGACCTCCACCCAAGCCCAATAATGGCCTAAGGTGCTCTTTAGGAGAGTGCAAGCCCTTCCCAACCAGGTACGAAGGCTCAGCCATCCTGCAGGAAATGACGGTGAGAGAATCAGTGTTGTGTCCGAAAATATGTCAGCACCGGGTGTGATCCTAAAGCCCAACGAACCGTCACAACTGATTTGCCAAAACCCTGTGCTGAGCCGCCTCATGCCACCTAGAGGAGACTGCAAGGGTTTTGCAGAAGCAGCAGCGCTTTCCTATGCAACCGTGTAAGAGTTTTGAGAAATGACACTGGTTTCCCACAGGGCAGATCAGCAGTGACCTCCTCTGAGGCTGGCGCAGAGAAGATGGGGGGGCCTTGTCATGGAAATGAAATATGGGGAGGGGGGCTTCTGCCAGAACAGTTGGCGTGACACAGATGCTGCCAGGCCTGCAGCCACCACGCAGAGAAGGGGTCATGGAGAGGGGCAGAGGCTGGGGCACCTCTTTTACTCAACAGCAACAGTTTAGCACCTGCCAAGACCTTCCCGGAATGCAGCTGCTTGAAGGAAGGTACTTCAAATTATCCCTGGATTTCACCTCCAGCCTCCAAATCCTTCACCTGGAAGGTACTTGGGTCATGACTGATGCCTAGAATGTTCTTAAAAAGTGTGTGCTTCTTGAACATGAGAAGTCCACTTTATAAATCCAGCTGTTATCTCATGAC
This sequence comes from Choloepus didactylus, assembly GCF_015220235.1. Lineage (NCBI taxonomy): Eukaryota > Metazoa > Chordata > Mammalia > Pilosa > Megalonychidae > Choloepus > Choloepus didactylus. The sequence continues at coordinate 69,053,658 of NC_051324.1, read as the reverse complement.
ATCTTTCAGTAGAGACCACATCTGCTCATGCCAAAAAATTCAGCCCCATTCTGAATGAGTACGTGCAGGGACACGTAACATCTGTAGCTCCTGACAAGAGGCAAATCTGCACTTGCTGGAGGACAGCGAGCCTCTGAGAGGAAGACGCCGAGTCTGAAAGAGGAGGATGCCGAAACTGAGAAAGACACTGAGCCTCCAAGAGAGGAGGATGCTGAGACTGAGAGGAGGATGCTGAGTCTAAGAGAGGAAGACACTGAACTTCCGAGAGAAGGAGTCTCCAAGAGAAGGTAACAATGGGCCAAAAGGTAAAGATTCCAGCAAGGAGTTCTAAAGTGGCCATTAAGCTACGCACAGATGAGAGAAACCAAACCCACCCAGCAAGGGCTTAACGCCCAAGCACACCTGCCGCTTGGGCACGCTGGCCAGCGGTGTGAGCCCTGAACCGGCCCCCGTTTAACTGAGATGCGTGTGAAACGCTCAGACACCTTTTTGGTACAGATGCAGACTGGCCAGTGAGGTGAGGCTGGCCAACCAGTGCTAAAAAACTGGTGAAAACACGATTCCACTCGCATACTGAGGAGCCTGGGGGTGTGGGTTCCAGCAGGCACGGAGGACGGGCGGCTGCTCTCAGAGCCGCTGGCCTGTGCACCCAGGAGGCCAGGGTCCCCGGGCCCCTCCATGTCACCTCCCAGAGAATGTGCATCCAGATCACTGTGCCTGGGAAGGGGACAGTGAGAAGGGGCTAGGCGAGAGCCGCCTGACCAGGGCTGAGGGAGAGCTGGGCAGGGCAGAGAGAGCTAAACACAGGCAGGCTGGGGCCGCCAGGGCATTTCTCCCTGACTCCACGGGACCCTGGGTGATGTGCTCTGCACCCCCCCCCAGGTCTCACTCCTGTCAGCACAGATAGCAAATGCCTATGGAAGGCAGTTCTCTGGCTTTCTCGTTACTCCCCAAACACACTGACCGAGAGGCTGCCTCTGATCATCTGACAGCTGAGAACATCCCCAGGTCCCTTCTTCAAAATCTCTGCTTCCAAATGTAGATGCTCTTATATAGATAGTGGTGAAAACAGTAACAAATATACTGTATCAATACTACGAGTCAACAATTGAGGGGGGTTGGTTAGGGATAGGGGAGGATTAGAGTTTCCTTTTCTTTTTTCATCTTTCACTTTATTTCTTGTCTGGAGTAATGAAAAGTTTCTAAAAATTGAAAAAAAATTAAGTGTGATGGATGCACAGCTGTATGAGGGTACCCAGGGGCAGGTGATTGTACACTTTGGATCTTTGGATAATTGTATGGTATCCGAACAATCTCAATAAAAATGGAAAAAAAAAATATCTGCTTCCCTTGTTCAATGGGACTGGAAGAACAGACCCAGGAAATTCCCTTCTGAATCCCTTCTAAACACCCTCTGCCTTGCTTAGATGAGATACTGAATTACATAGATACTGAATTCTTGAGGTTTCGAACCTATCTTTCTGATAGCTCTGGGAGGCAAAAAATGTGCGTCTCTGCTCCCTAATGCACAGATGGCAAAACAGGGACAGTGAGGATGGCGGCCCACCCCCAAATTCCATTATCAAGCAGGGTGATGTCTCAGCTCGAGGCCCAGCTGCTTGGCTCAGTTTTACAGCCATTTGGGAGAGGAGCTCACTGGGAGGAAGCAGTCACTACCCACTGGAGGCTCCTTTTGTGCTGGGTGGACGGCCTGGCTGGGCACTGTCTGTGCCATGTCCATGGCTGGAGGAAGCCTGTTCTTCCCAGAACACACACCACTGCCATGGCTCCCGGAAGGCCATCCCCACCAGCACACCCCAATCTCCTCTGGGCCCAGACTTTGGAATAAGGACACCCTCCCACACTGGATTCAGGTATCATTCTCAACGTTGTCTCTAAGCCCCCAGCCAGGAGGTGGCTTGGGGATCAAGAAGGCAGAGCTCTGGCTCCAAACAGGACATGTTTTATGCCCAGAGTCTTCCCAAAGCCTCCCCTTCCTCCCAGAACTCTCTAGAAGACTGATGCCCATCATTCCAGAGAAGGTTTTGCCTTGGCAGCAGGAGAGAAAGCACAGAAGGTCCCTGTTGCATCCCAACACTCTATGACATGGCCACTGTCTCCATTTTGGAAAACTGAGGTTGAGTGGGATTGAACAACTAGCCCAAGATCTCACAGCTCTGTTGATGCAGCTGAGACTGGCACCCGGGCTGTCAGTACCCAGAGCCCATTCCCTTTGGGTCTTAACTGCCTCCTGTGATTATGCCGTAGGGTCCTCTCTCCTGGCACCCCACTTTGCGGCTGGCTCCCTCGGGGGTGGTGAAGGCTGGCCTGACCCAATGGCATCAGCCTGGCCCCGCTCTCTTACTGGGGGACAAGCCCGTGGGCCTGTGTTGTCTCTTTCTCAGCTGAGAAGCCAGATGGCACCTGGTGGTGGGCAGAGCTCCAAGTATTTGAAGCCAGAGCTGCAATCCCTGTGATCTGGGAGGAAAAGACAAATATTGTGGGAAACCCACACAGCCACTCACTTAACGATTAGAAGCCACTGATGTGCATAAAGGATGGCCTAGTGCCTTTCAGACATGAAAGTGGGAAACTCTACCCAGCACTCACAAGTCCCAGTGAAAAGACCCAGGGCTCGAGCAACTCACTAATAGGGTTTCAAAAACGCCCTGAGGAGGAGTTGGCGTGAGACTGTGGGAAGTGGGGTACAATGGGGGAAGGCTGGTGGCTCTGCCTGGAGAAACAGAGCTGCGTTTGGAGATGGCACCTGATATGTCAGGTGCAAAGAGAAGGTGGCAGTGAAAGAGATGGGTGATGGGCCATCCGAGTCCACGGCACTTGGACAGCTTCTAAGGGTTCCCCTCTACCTTCAGCCCCCCAAATTCAGGGGGTCCCCTCGGTCCCGTGGTGGGGAGCTTCTGTCCAGGCTGTGATGAGCAGGTGGACAACCTCTGTCTGGAGCAGCAGCCGCCAGCTTGTGGGGGGCCCTGGCCATCGGCAGGCCGAAGGGCCCATGGAGAGAGCCGGCCCCAGAGAAGCAGGGGTGCCCCGTCCACCTGGGAGCAGCCACCCTCCATTCAGCTGTTCACGGAGCAATTACTCTGTGTGAGGCCCCGTGCTGGCCCAAGAGGGAAGGAAAGAGACCTAGACCGTGCCAGGGACCTCACAACAATGCCTGGGAACCGAACAATTACAAAAGTCCAATTACTGCCATGGCAGGGGTGGGGGTGGGTACGGCTGGGCCACAGGGCATATCAGGGAAGGTCCGGAACTCTGTCTGAAACAAGCAGACAGCATGTGAAGGGCAGAGCTGGGAGAGCACAGCGTCTCCGGAGGACAGCAACCAGCCAGGGTGCGGCAGTGGTGGGAGAGAAGGCTCTAGAAGGAGGCTGGAGCAGATCATGCCACGTGAAGGAGTTCAGACTTTTAGATGAGAGGAGTTTCTAAAGGGTTTTAAGCTGAGAAATGGCAGTCAGAGTCACTTCAAATCAGGTGTGAAGGCTTGAAATAACAGATGCAGGAACCCTTCCCCTCCCTGGGCCAGTCCTCGTGTGGGGGTGGTGGGAGCTGGGCCACAGGTGGGATGTGAGAGCAGGCCCCTCCCACTCCAGAAAAGTAACCACAGGCCCCTCGGGTCACTGGACTCTGGGGAGGGGGCTCTTCTCTGTTCTATTGGGATGAAGTTTTCAAGGGGGAGAGAGAACACAGCAGGAAGTTCCCGTCCTGGGTGGCTGCGGCCATGGATGACGTGTGCAACGGGGGAAGCCTGATGGGAACCAGGGACGGGAAGGGGCCCTCCTCAAGCCAGAGCTAAAGATGCAAGGACCAAAGCTTCCCTGGGCACCAGAGGTTTTGACTGACCAGCTCCTGCTTCCTAGGCACTGAAGTCTCTCCACAGAGATCAAAACCAGCTTCCTGTCTTGGCTTATTTATGCTGGATGTCCGGATGGGGAGAGTATGGGCACACAGCCTTGTTTCCCCCCAGAGGCGTGAATGGAGAAGCCAGCCGGGATTAAATTATACTGCCACCCCATATAAATGAGAAAGCCGGGGAGCAGAAGCAGGGGCCAGACGACAGAGTCCGCCGTGGTCCTTTGGTGGGCAGTGAGCGCAGCGGGTGCTGATGGTGTTGAGAGAAACAGAAGGATGGGGAACCCCTGGACCAGCAATCCAGCCCCACAGCCCCTCAGCTACCCTGGGAAAAAGGCCTCCTCGATTTTAGCAGGACCTGCACCACTCGGTGACAACGGTTAAAGTATGTTCCCTGGGGACCCAAGAACCTGCAACCCCGGTAACTAGCGCGAATCAGCCTGGAGTGGCGCCCCAACCCCCTGCCCCAGGCCTGCAATGAGGCAGAGTAACTGTCCTCTGTTGGTGCTCGTGCAGTGCTCAAGGAGGGGGGCCAGGGGTCACTTCAGATGATCTTGGCATCTTCCCTTCCCTCACTGCACTTCCCGAGCTGAAGGTGGGGGAGTTCTGTGCTGGAGGGAAGTCAGGTGCCCGGAACACGGGGGACCCTGCTGAGAGATGCCGCAAGGCCCCAGAAGCTCCACCCCTCCCCTGCTGACGTCTGACCTTGAAATAGACTGGGGACAGAGCAGGATTCTTCCCCAGCACTGAGTAACCTTGGAAGTGGGAAAGGAGGGGAGACGCACGTCAAGCTGACTGATGAATGAGCTCTGCCGAACCTGGTGGGTGGTCAGCGTGAGCAGCCTCTCCAGGGAGCTGGTGTGCTGTGGGCTCTGGAGCCCCCCAACCCAGCAGCTTCCTAGCAAGCTAAAGAGGAAGCCAAGGGCACCATCCATCATGGACACTGGAGGTACCTGTTGGCCTCAGATCACAAAGCAGCCATTGGCAAAGGGATATTGCTGGTGTGTCTTTACTCTTGTGGACACTCGGAGTCTTTGAAAATAGTCTGATTTGAGCAGTTGTGCCGTCCCCTCTGCTGCTGCCGTGCCTTAAGCATCAGCTCCAAGTGTGTCACTTGTCATGCCAGGCTGGAGACCTGGGGATGGCCTGGCCACTTCCCTTTCCTGGGAAGGGGCTTACTGCCCACGGCACAGAAAGCCAGACTACTGCCCCCCAGCTGTCCTTGGGAAGCGGTTTCTATAAGGGAGACACCGGACTCAGCCTGCGGAGTTTCTTAAAGGAGAAAGCACACAAGAATCATCCTCAGAGCCGGTTGCAAACGGAGTCCTGGTCCTTGCGGCCATAGATTCAGATACATTAGGCCTGGGGCGGGACCCAAGAATCTAAGTTTTTAACAAGTACCCAACAGCCTTCTCATGCCAGTGGTCCCAGAACTGACTGCTGAGAAATAGTTGAGGCTCTGGTTCCTGGATCTGGGGGAAAGCAAGCAGCTGGGAAGTCTTGCTGGAGACTGTTTACCTGTCAGGTGATACACACGCAGCTTCCCTGTGGCAGTGAGGGGGAAGGTACCAGGCCTGCGTGTACATCACAGCCCAGGGTCAGCGCCTGACACCCGACCTGGTGTTCTTGTCACTGACCTCAGAAAGGGTTTCGGAGAATGGCTTGATCTGCAGCAAAAGGAGGTTCTTCCCCAGAGCCAAACTGAATATCCCCAGGTGGTTTCTGACCCTTTCTTCTTGGTTCACACTCCAGCCTTTGAGATAGCTCTGCCTGCACTTGAAGGCTTATTAAAATGTACCTAGGTCTACTCCAGACTAATCCCCAAGATATCCCAAGCGCATGCTAATTCATCAGCTGTCTTCATTAATATGCACCCTAATTGCTCAGCTCTAACACCCATCATACCCCTGCCCTGCGCATCTCTCTGCTGGTTTTAAACTCTTTGGGGTTTCTCTCCTCAGAGCCAAGGTGCAGCCTGAAGAACCTGCACACAGATACTTCCATTCCCCATACACAGCTGCTGCTTTGTAGGCAGCCTCCAGGGCCGGGCCGCTGGCTGGGACACAAGCACGAGAGAGGAGCAAGATTTTTACTTTACAAGTGCTTTACTTAATTAAACAATTACTGCAGAGCCCTGGGGCTCTATTCAGAAAGACACTAGATTCTGCTTATATTCTGCACCCCTGTGATAGCACTGTGCAAGGAGCAGCTTTACAACAGACCTATGTAGGGAGCCCACGGATCAAACAAACCCGGAGCAGGGGGTGGGGGAGGAAAGGAAAATGGTTTGGCATCTTGAGTTTTCATTCTAGTTAGCAAAAAATAGTGAATAGCATTCAAAATTACATAAACTACCAAGAGATCGCTGGGTTACTTAGACTGCTGTTTTTTCTGCACTGTAACAAAAAGGGAAGGGGGAGAGAACTGAAATCAGCAACACCAGGGAGATTTACTTAAAGAATACAAGGTCAGTTTTAGCTCTTGGCCCAGAAGTGGGAGTTTTGGAAGCGAGCAGAAGGGGACTCGGAGCTTGAAGATGGCCTGGGCGGCCGGGTTTGGGGAGTTTGCTAAGAACGCGGCTTCTAGAGGGTGATGGCAGAAAGCACACAAGGCTCAGCGGCCAGGACCAGCCGGGGCAGCTGGGAAGCGAGGAGCCCCAGGTTTTCATCCCCGATCGTGCTGGCTCCTCGCAAAGCAAGGAGGGCTCAAACCCCATGCCTGGGCTCTAACTGGGGCCTGTGTGACGTGTGTATAAAAATGGCCCTGAAAAAGCAGAGTGCAGAAGGTCCCAGCAGGGACGGCCACTCCCCACAGAGGCCTCTCTGGAAGCTTCCCAACCCAACTGGCATGTGTGTGAGAAAACACTTAATAGGCTCCACAAAGCTTTCCCAGCTCGGGCCAGCGTGTATGTGCACGTGTGAAATGGGGTTCCTGGTTCTTTCTTTCAGGTGGGCTGTATACGATGTCCACCCCAAACCTGCCTCTGCCTGTTTCTCCAGCTCTTTGGAGGAGGCTTTGGGCGTCTGCACCTTTGCCCACGAATTCACGGATACCTTCCTTTCTGCAAGAGATGGTCTCTGGAAAGTTCTATTTGTAAATACTTAATTTTCACAGGATACCATTTTAACTGTTTTAGACGCACTAGGGAAACTCAGTTCTTAAGAGAAACCTGCAGCGAGTCCTTCTGTAAAGTAATGAATCGCTCTGCAACAAATAATTACCCCCTAGTTTGTTTTATACATTGGTTTTTCACATAATGGGTTTCTTCAGAATTGAGAAACAGTGTGTGTGGCAAAGTTATGACACATGAGAAAATTTTTCCCATCTTGCTCCACTTGCCTAGGTGGGAGGGGGTGAAAAGTATAAGCAACCAGGCAAGCCATGGGTTTTTTCTCCATGTCCCCAGCAGTAAAATGGGCTTGCTTTAGGCAAGTGGTATTTGCAAGGCTGCTTGTTACTTTCCTGACAAGGGAGACGGAAGAAGAGAAATCTGGAACATTCTAACAAGAGGGGTAAAGACAGAATCAAACTGCCCTAACAGGAGGAGGCTATGAGCAATTCACCCAGTTTAGGAGCAGGGAGGCAAGTTCCCTTCACCCAGGAGAAAGGAGCAAAGCCTGAAGGACCCCGACTAACTCCAACGAACAGCTTCTGGGGCCAGGGACTGTCTGGAAGATTCCCCACCGACTCCCTTGTGACTTGGACCCCCGCAACCTGGCATCTTTCCTGAGAGCACGGAGGAGGTGCTGGGGACTAGGCAACATCCTCCAGGCAGCCATGCCAGGTACCGGCCACCGCAGAGCAGGGCAGGGGGCGTGACGGGCCCCATGTCCTTGAGAGCTGCATTAAAAATAAAAACAATCCTCTCGCTGAGCTGGAGGAGGAAGCTTGGGCCTAACACCTGAAGAAGCTGGGGTGAGGGGAGTTAGTGGGGGGCAAGGGGTCTCCTCAGAAAGGTGAGGAGCTGGAGGGATGCTGGGCACCAGCTGGGCAGGTAGTGGGGTGGACTGGTGGCAAGCCCAGACACTAGCAGCAGGGGCAGGGAGACAGGGGCAGGGTGGGGGGGGTTTGTCCTGGCAGGAGCTCACAAGACTGCCAGTGTCAGAGCGAGTGACAGGGAACCTCAATTTCATTTAGAAAGGGGTGGGGTGGGGGGGTGGAAAGCACACCAAAAAACAAGCAGCCACTCTCGGTAAGACACATACAGACAGCTCCCTAGGAAAACAAAACAAAACAAAACACAGCCCTTTCCATGCATTATTGATTTCCTTGAAAAAGAAATGGACAAGCTAATCCATTAAAGTCAGTCATTTCAATCTGAGCGCTGGCCACTGCTTGAAGTTTGAGTCCACACAAGATTACAGGCCCAGCCTGTGTGGGCAGTGGGTACCTGCATTTTGGGGAGTGGGGAAGGAATGCATTCCCCCGGAGACCCAAGATCATGGGGTAGAAGTAGAGGGCTCAGCACATCCAGGGGTGAACTATGCCCTGGACAGGACTCCCCCCAGTGCTCAGGGTGACACGCTGAGCTGGTGCCTCAGGCACCGGCAACAAAGCTCCTGGCTCGGTGGGGCCAGGGCCCGGCCCGGAGGAACACTCCACTCACTGCACCTCCACTGCCCAGGTGTGACCAGCAGAACCAAACTGCCTTCTCCGGAGCCTCCAGAGCTGAACGAGGGGGAGCTAAGGAGAGGCATATTGGGAGGATGAAGAAAGGGAAAGGAACAGAGTGGAGGGGAAGGAGATGGGCTTCCCTGGAAGCCCTGGTAAGTTCCCAAATGGCCACTCTCTTACCAAGGGGGTGCTTTGATGTCCCAGACCCTGGAAGCAACACCCTCCCCACCCCTAGCAACCAGGAATCTCCTCGACTTGTGGTTGGGTGCTAGGCTGAGTTCTACCCAGCCTGAGTCAGACAGGAGGGTGGATGCTGCCCAGAAGGGAAGCCATCAGTACTATCAAAGGCCAGGAGTCTCCAGAATCGCACGAAGGGCTCAGAGGGGTGGTTTCCTGTTTACAGGGCTGAGGGCTCTGGTCTCCATCACACATGGAACCACCCATCAGACTCCTCCATCAAGAAGCCTCACCAGCTCTCAAAGTCTCTTGCCCTCCTGGTGGGCCCACCTCTCGCAGCTAACCGTGCCTCACTCCAGGGCTGCAGCCACACTGTATTCCTCTGGAGCTGTGCTCTGGGAAGCGACATGAATGTGACCCCAGACTGCGCAACATGGTGACCCGAGAGCCCCCAACTCCTGTGAAATCACTGCCACTCCTCAAACGTGTGGCTCTGGACTAATTTTCCCTCCTCACTGATCCTGAAGGCCTCTAGGCCACCTCCTGCCCCAGAACTGGCAAGAATAAATATTCAAGTGATGGCAGCAGTGACCCACTTATTACCAGATGCCACAGCCCCGGGGCACAGTGGCTGATGCTGAAGGAACAGAGAGTGGCCACGGCAGGGGAGGGGAAACGTCCTTGGGAAGACGTGTTCAGTTCCAACACTCCTTGAGTGAACAGCAAAAAAAAAAAAGTCCATTTTGCTATCTAGGAGCAAGGGACAAGAAAGACAGGGAATCAATCACGTACATGGGCAGGACGTGCAAACCAGATCACTGAACAGACACTGTTCTCAGGCTCCAACACCATCACCCTCTGCCAACGGCCAGCTCTGAGCACAAACAGCCGCTACCTGCCCCTTCCTATCTGTCTATGGCAGCAGGGGCCGCCCCGCCGGGGGAGCCTGGCAGACCTCAGACGAGGGACCAGCTGAGCAAGTCCTTCTGTGTCATCAGGGAAAGAGGGCCGGGCTGAGGGTCTAAAGAGCTGGGTCCCTGCCTCTGCTTTGGCTTTGACCCTGGGAAGCCATCGTCTCCTAGCCTCAGCTTTCTCCACTGTAAAATGGGATGATGCCACGTGCCTTCCTGGGTGGTTGGGAGGACGAAGAGAAATGGGAAAGTAAATGGCAACGTGCTACACAAGCATTAGACAAACCACAGCAGGAAGGTACATCCAACGCTGGGTGTGGCACTCCATGTCACTCCCTTCTCCACTCACAAAAAAAGATATGTTCCCGTGGCTGGTACTGTTTCAGGGAGGAAGCATTAGGCTTTAGAAAGGGGACAGCCTGCCATTTTCAGTGTTGCAAACGGGCAGAGGCAAGTGCTGCTGTGCTAAAACTGACCCAGGATGGTACAAGCCAAGCGTGGCCTCTTGCAGGGGGAGAAAACAGGACTTCCAGCGAAGGCCCGGAAGGCCCCTCCCAATTCAGACTGAACTCTGCATCTCCGACTGACCTAATCCCCTAGGAAGAGAGTCCAGCAGACAGAACTCCCGCTGCCCCCAACACATCCCCTGCTTCTTCTAAGAGGGGGTCTGGAAGGGAGTCTGGGCAGCAAGCCTCCTCCGGCAGAGGCTGCAGCCTCTCCCCCAAGTCACCCATGCCCCAGAGGCGCGTCTCACGGCTCCTGGGTCCGAGGCAGGATGGCAAGCCAGAGTGACCTTGTCCCGTCACAACGAGGGGCCCCCTGCTCAACACTGCCAGCTTACAGCCGGGTCTCCAGCCAGGTTAGCTCCGCTCTGCCATCTGCGCTCCCAGCTCTGTTCAGCCGGTGCCTGCGGGGCTGCCTGTCACCTGGCAGCATCTGCCCGCCGGTAAGTGGTGGATGAAGCTCCCTCATCCGAGGGGTGAGCGGCATTCAGCACTCGAAGAGTCCCACTGCCCCCCTGGGGGTCCCTTGACACTCTAGGAGGACGTGACAGCGGGGCCGGGATCCCGGGCCAGGGGTCCGAGTGACAGGCCAGGAAGCGCTGCAGGTTGGAGAAAGTGAAACAAGAGCACCGGGCAGTGCCATTGGCCCCAGAGGAGATGACACACACCCTGTCTGATGAGGTCAGGACAGCCTGGTTCTGGTCGGAACAGCTTTATGAACAATCCCACTTCCTCGCCAGTGGTCCCTGGCCCCTTCTTGCTGCACAGAACAGAACGAGAGCATAAATTCTGTCCCTACCAAAGCCAGAGATGCTCTGTAGAAGGAACCCCACGATATGCCCCAGCCTGGAGTCAGGGTTACTTGTGTGAAAGAGTGGGGGTATCTGATGCTTTCTCATTTGCTGCTTCAAAGGTGCAGGAAGGATGGGTGGGTGGGGGGCCCGCGAGTCCAGGGTCTGAAGGCAGATCGTGAGGATGACTCTTGGGGGCCCACGTAACCGAGCCCAGAGGGCTGCTGGCTCCAGCTGCGGCCGGCAGGCCCCAGGAAGCAGCAAGGGACTCAGGGACCCTCTGCCTCACAGCACCTGGCTCCCATGCTCCTCCGAGGAGAGGGAGAAACTGACTCATGTCAGCTGTGCTGGGAATCACAGGCTGTGGACGGAGGTCGCAGGGAGTGGGGAGGGAAGGAGGGAGGGAAGGAGGGAATTTTCCATTTGTTAAAGTCAAGGGCTTTGGGAGGCGACCGGCAGCTGCTGGTAGAAAAAGCTACTTTCCTGTAAGTAATCAGGCTGGGGCACCCGGGCCGGCCTCGGAGACAGCTAACACCCCCACTCCCAAATATTCTCATTCTGTGTGTGCAGCTCAGGAGCATTCCCGGGAAGAAACAGACGAGCCCGGGTCCAGAGGACTTTCTGCAAATTAAACCACAAAATAAAGGGTGTGTATCTTTATCCCCCAGAACACACTGTCCCAGAAGAGCGAAGAAGGCTGGTTCTTTTGAAGCCCTTTTGAAGATGCAGGCTGGAGAGGCATCACTCATCTGAGACAGAGATGGTGTGAGCCCGGGGTAGGAAGGGCGCCTTAAATCTGCGCACGCACACACACACACACACACACACACCCAGCACCTGCTGGCTACCTTTTGGAACACTTTTTGGGTGAAGTCTGGCTGGCAGCATAATCAGGAATGGCTGACAGTAAGAGGTGCAGTGGGAGTCTCTAGAAGAGACGAGCAATCCTGTGAACAAAGTGACTAGGGGCAAGTAGAAAAGACACCCCTCCTACCCCATGAACAGAGGAGGCCATTTGACGGAACCGGAACCAGGGAGCGGCCTCAGCTCTCCCTGACCTCTGCAAACACAAACAGGGATCAGCTCTGCAGGTAGACGTGGGGGTGGGGTAGGGGTGCCACCATCACCTGTGACAGAGAGCTCATGACAAAGGAAAGAAACCATCATCTTCCACAGCCCCTTCCCCCAGCTGCTCTGCCCCTCCCAACTCACTGTGAGACAGGGAGGCCTGCAGAGAGCTCCCAGGGTATAGGGTCGGGGCCCATTGTCCTGCGGGGGCCATGGACCTTGGGGAGCCACACACCAAGCTGGGAAATAACTTCTGGAGCCATGCAAAGGGCCCCCTGCCTCAACTTTCCCCAAACAAAAGCCGTCTTGAGGAACCCAAGGTGCCCAGCAGTGGACTGTGGGGTGGGGGCAGAGGGGACAGCAGCAACACCCAGAGAGAACAGGCTGGAACATTTCTGTTTGCCACCCTTGGCTTCCCATTTCTGTGGCATTTGCAGGTGCTGGTGACAATTAGCTTTCTGAGTTATAAATGCAATAGCTGAGAGACGCAGGCAGTAGTGAATGCCTGTCTGCTTTCCTAAAGGGTTCCTTCTGCTCCAAGGGTTAATGAGATTCAGGGAGGGAGGCTGCCGTCACGTGGAAGGCTTATAGGAAGAAGGGAAGGAACAACTTTATAAAGCAATAATAACGCTTCTAAATAATTTACCAGGCAAGTGGCAGCAGCAACACTCCCCATGGTGGGATCCCTTCTGCTGGTGGGCAGGGGAGGGTGCAGAAAGATTCCTCAGACTCCGACAGCCTCGCCGCCCCAGAAAGACCCAGTGCAGGTGCTCGCCGCCGTCCCTTTGCTGGACATGCTCTGGTGTATGTGCCGAGCCGCTCGGGTCCCTTCCTCCATCATGTCTATGCTGGGTAGCGATGCAGGTGGGCCCTTACGCTTACTAATACTTTAGCTAATTGTATCAATCACGGTTTGTGAGACGCTGAGATGATAAGAGGCCTCAGCTGTGCTGCAAGCGCCGCGGCTTTCCCGGCTGCCCTGCTGGGCTACTCTGCCCATTCCCAAGGCTGGGGACATGGGAAAGGGTGCCAGACAATTAACTTACTACCAAATTCCCACCAGACCTGCGATGGGGGAGGATCTGAGACACAATCCTACTAAAATATAATCCTACTAAAAGCCTTAGCTGAATGTGCAAGAGCAGAGGAACAGACCACTGGTTGCTCCAGCAATACAGAGAGGAGAATAGCCGCCTCCCAGGGCTGGGCCACAGGATTCTTCAGCATGTCCACAGGGAGGCAAAACACCCAGCTCAGTGTTAACAAATTCAGACCCAACGAGCATGGCTGGCAGGGCCCACAGAAGCCTTTGCCAGAATAGGGATGATTAAATGAAGAGGCTGACTCCCCGAAAGGCCCTCTCCCAGCTCCCGCCTCCCCCCTCCAAATCAGCTAAGTGGCCACGTGTCAAACTTGGTGTCACCTAGCACACCTAAATCTGTGTCAGGGCTGAAGAGGACCAAGAGAAAGCAGAGAATATTAATAGACACTGCAAAAGTTAAAGGGAAATATTTCTGCCTCCCGCCCACAGCACAGGCAGAGATAAATAACTGCCTCTGGTTCTGTGTCTTATTACCCCAGGCCTGGCTGGCATATGACACAGCTCCATCTCCCTCCGCCCATGGCACAAAGCAATCAAGAAGGAGCCTGGAGATTTATCTTCCTTTGTTGGCTGGGAGGAGGGAAGACAGCAAGAGAGCTGGACAGATCCTTCCCTGGCTGGAGAGCTTGTTTATAGTCAGGGTCAACGGTGAGACGAACTGTCCTATCTGCCCAGTTGGAAAACCCATATGCTCTTGGGCTGGCGGGGATGAGGTCAAAACAGGAGAGTCTCTTGGAAATCTTACAGAGCCTGGCTAAGAGTGCCCCTGAAGCCCTGAGCTAAGTTGATGGGAGTTCACGGCCCAGGAGTTGGCAAGGATCCGAATGTCCCTGCTAAACCGAACGTGACCTTGAACTCTGGTCACCAGGATGCTCCAGGGGGAGAGTCTCAGTGACAAAATCCATTTTCCACCCAGGACCAAAGCCTCAGTAATTAATTAACCTGACTGATGCAGTAATTAACCCGAGTGTGGCTATGTGAAGTGGGGTGGGTTTCCTCTCCGGGAAAGGGTGCCACCAGAAAGCCAAGGCAGTTCAAACGCCCCCAGTCACCCCGGATGGCCTGGTGTGGCCCAGCCCTCGCTGAAGGACGGGGCAGCTGGGAGGACACTCACCAGGTAGAGGCGGTAGGCATCGACTCGGCGCATGGGACCCCAGCACACGTCAGTGTCGTTGTGCTTGCTGTCAGCCTCCACGCCGCAGGAGTCGTTGCCGGCAGCGCTGCTGAAAAGAGAACGAGGGCAGATCCCTGGACTCAGTGCAGCCCCCCCGACTGGGTACGAGGAGACAGAACCCGGTGTGAGGTTTTAGCAATCAACTGAACCCCCACTCCCACCCCTTCCCAGCCACTTCAGCTCCAATCATGTGACTTTTTGCAAACTCGGCTTTCCTGTCTTTTAGGACAGGCACTGCCTGTTCCTGTAAGGCTGTTGCCCGACGACTCAGGAGAATCCGAGCCTCCTTGGAAGGGGACAGCGGTGTGGACGGCCTCCCTGTTCTCTCTCCTCCTTGAACCCTGAGCCAGGACAGTGCACAGCTGGCTGCGGTGTGGGTGGAAAAGGGCCGTGGGCACCTGTGTTTCCCAGACACCCGTGGGCATGCCTGGCATGGTTGCCTCTACCCTAAGAAAGGTGGACGGAGGGGAGCAGGGGACTCACCAGGTCACCTGCATGAGGGAGAAAGGCACGGCTGCCGCATAGATGGCCAGGTCCCCATACAGGTAGATGATGATGCAGAAATAGAACAAATTGACGCCCACTGAAAGGAACACAAGTAGTTGGTGAGTGAGGCAGAGAGATGATTTTGTTCTTTTAGGACAACTAAATCTCTACTTCATTGATAGCTTTTGGTTCTTAAAGCTGTTTACTTTCTACAAAAGAGTGGGAAGACTACCCCAAAGTCTGGTTTCTTGTTCCAACTAGCTATACTGTGTGACTCCGGTGATGTTTGCCTGCAAGGGGGCTGAGTTTTGGTTGGAAAATCAGAGAAGTTCCAAATCCAGACAGGCCTGGGGGGGCTGGGGAAGCATGAAGTGTGGGCTCGGACGGGGCAGGACAGGAGGTGCCCGGAGTGCAGGGCAGCTGTGTGGGGAGGAGAGCTGCCTGGTCAGGAGCCTGACCCCTACAGCACCTTGGGGCCAGGAACAGGGCTGAGGAACCGAAAAGCAAGGAGATATTACCGGGGATGGCCCAGCTCCCCGAAGCCGAAATCAACAGGGTGGAAAGATCTTGTTTCCAAAGACCAAGTGGCCCTGGGTCCAGGCCCATCAGCAAGTGCCTGATGGGAAGGGGGACAGGGGTCAAGGGAGAGCCACAGGCACGTGTACTGGGGACAGGCTCGTTTTCCTCCTCTCGAGGAGCATCTGTAAGGGATGATTTCAGGAGGCACCTGATGTTGAGGTTCCCTCTACAGAGGCAAACCTCTCTCCCCTTTCCCTCCAGAAGGAGCCTGAGCTAGGGTTGGGGATATGAGGCTCTGCCCCTAATTGCATCAGACACTTGCTCTGTGATCCCAGGCAAGTATTAAACATCTCTCACCCTGCGTGGGGAGGAGAATTCCACCTGTGTTGTCTTCCATATATGATTTCAGCTAAAAAGATCAACTGCAAATGCTCTGAAGGAAGCATGGGGGCTCCATGGCACAGGGGTAACGGCCCCAGACAGCTAACCTCAAACTCTCACTCAGGTTGACTGCTCGAGTTTTTAATGTCACTGGTCCCAAGCTGTGGTTTCTTTGAGAACAGAGAGAAAAATGAAATGACAGTTCCCTTCTAATCCTGGTGGCTTGGAAGAGTCTCCAGGTCCTTGGGGGAAAGCCTAGGACATGCTACTCCTGGGCTATTTGAGTTTGGCTTTGTGACTCGGAGTTGGAGGGAAAGAAGACTGGGAAAACGTGATTCTTGAGAGGAGCCAGGAGGGCCTCCGTTCTTGCTTTTCTGGCTGGCATGTCTGCCCCTGACACCCCTCGATGTCCTAGCTCAGGGTCCCCTGGGGCTCACACTGCAGGCTCCTGGTGCAGTCCAGGCCCCAGCCTGCCCTTCTGCTCTGACATCAGTACTGTTCAGAAGGCACAGCCCCCTCCCCAACCCCAACTTCCCTGCCACCTGCCAATGCACTCTGAGTCAGCGCCTTGTAAACTGCCATTGGTCCTCTCCGATCAATAAAATTCATTACTAGACACAAAACGGGAGGATCAGTGGCCCTCCTGAGAGGACATCTATGACCAGGCCTGGCATTTCTAATGACAAGAAATGGGCCTGGACCCCAAGGGAGCCCCACAATTCTTTTGTGGAGGCAAGAATCTTTCCAAAGGCAAAGATGACAATCAGTGAAGCAGGAACTCAGCTGAGCAGTGGTTCACAACTGGGGGCAAACCACCCCCTCCCAACCCTGGGATATTGGGCAATATCTGGGGACATTTTTACTTATCATGACTAAGACAGCGTGTTACTGACATCTAGTGGGTGGGGGTCAGGGATGTTGCAAAACACCCTACAAGGCACAGGACAGCACCCTTCCACCCCAACAATGAATTATCCTGCTCCAACTGTCAGTTCTGTTGGGGCCAAGAAACCCTGGTGCAGATGAGGAGTTCCGCTAGGTATGAGGTTGCTCTCCTGTCAGGTTTGGGTAAACCTAGAGTCTAACCCATGAAAAAAAAAAGACAAAAACTCTAGTTCCTAGAGCTCTTAAAGAAATGACAGCAGATCTTAACATATAAAAATTAGAAAGGAGGTTTAAACAAGCCTATGTTCTCCCTCCAATGTGCAAAAAGCTTACACTTGGAAGGGGATTTTTTGTGTTTGCCAGGAATAAATGCTTATGCTCTTTTAGCCTTAACACGATAAGGAAATGAAAAGAAAGAAACAAAGAAAAAGTACAGACAGCAAGAAGTGGGCTAAAGCTAACCAACTGGTCTGGATGAATTCTGCAAACCTGCTGTGTGGTTGGCCCAGGATGGAGAAGTGGGACCGGACCCCCAGGCAGCTTCTCGCTCATAATCGGGACCTTCCACAGATCCCCAGACTGAACCGTCCAGCCACACCGCCAATGAGAAACAGAGCATTTAAGTGTTCCAAAAGGCAATCAAGAAGATTCTAGCTTCTATAACCAGATCCTCTACCCTCAATCTGGCTCTAAGTGCAGCCACACTCAAGACCACAAAAAACTGGCAGAGATACCCCCTCCGCAAAGAGGGACTTTGACAAAGTTATCTTCCAGAGTAACTGCAAGGGGAAGGGATTTGTTGAGGATAAGTCTGACCCACTACGAAGGGGAAAGGGACAGATTGGGCGTTAAAAAAATAAACTTTTGAATAGTTCATCTTCCAAAACAACAGTATTTTCCATGAAGCTATAAGACGCTGCCTCTGGAATACCCAACAACCCGGCACCTGAGTTGGGTCTGGTCCTTCAGATCACAGTCAAATTCCTCCCTAAGAGCAGGGAGTGGGAGCAAACCACCAGCAGAGCCCAGGGCTCCGAGATGCCCAGCCAGCCCCTGCACGCGGACGCCTGGCTCCCTCTGCCGGCCGCCGGAAGACCCGGCTGGGCATGCTTGCAAGGAGCTGCTCTGTGCTGTTCTAGACAGAAGAGGCTGGGAGAAACGAGGGCGAAGTCAGAAGCCATCAAGCAAGAGGCACAAAACTACCAGCCAGCCTCCATCAGCTTCTTCTGTTGGAAAGCTGCTTAGGAATCTCAATCTCCACGTGCAGTCTGAGCTAGAGTAGCTGCTTCTTTGTTCCTAACACCAACGAACAGAGAGGAGTCCAAGAAAATGACCAGAAGCAGAACAGGCTACTCAGGTGGCCTTATGCTTCTCAAGCTTCCTGGGATGGGTCGACATTTTGCTCCTCCCGCCCCCCCCCCCCACCCCGTCCCTAATCGTCAAGGGGCTCTGTCCGGTGCTAAGCGGAACTTGTCATGGCAAGTGCCCAGGGTTGCAGGGAAGCCCAGGCTCTCCCGCGCCCCACCCTGAAAAGGAGCGGGAGAGGCACTCGTACCTTTACTGAAGAACATGGAGGCCATCTGTCCCATTTCCACCCGGTCTGTGATTCCAAAGAGGCTGGGAGATCCACGTCTCTCTGTGGGGCCAGAAGCACAGGGAAGAGGAAGAGGTTCCTTCACTTGGAAAAGCTCCTCGAGGGTGTGGCTGAAGTTAGTGAATTCACCAGAATAATGAAATCCCCAACTACTACAAACACTAGAGAAGACTTGTCCTTATGTTGCCTGTTTAAAACATTTGAAAACAGAGCTGATTTCAAGGGAACCCAGGGATACTCCTGGCGGAGCGATAAGCGAGTGGGGTGAAAAAGTAAGGCCAGGGCACGTGTGTAGGGAGGGAAGGGGACGAGAAGAAGAAGTCAGCGACCTGACTGTTACTCAAGCTGTCGGTGTGCCCTGGGCACTGGGCCAGGCGTGTAATATTTCAACACAGGACGAGACGAGTTATTTGTCCTGATATAAAGGTGGGAAACTGAGGCACGGAGGTCCACTAACTGGCCCAAGTGGCAACTGCTGGTAAGTTGTACACGGCACCTTCCTTGGAACTGACCACCTGGCAGGAAGGGACAGAGGGCCTCTGCACAAAGGAGGGACATGCAGGCCCGCCTGGGATCCCACGACTTACGCACAGACAGGATGGGCAGTTTCTCCGCCTGCTCGTAGTTGTCCTGGAGAAAGTCGCTGTCGGAGGCCGTGGAAGAGTCGTCGTCTTCCTCCTCCTACAGAGGTGTGGGACAGAGGAGTAGATAACCCTACAAAACCCTATAGAGCAACACCTGTCTGCTCCAGGCTCTCAGCCTCAGCAGGACTGACATCTGTTGTCAGCCATCCCTGTGCGTCGTAGGGGTGGAAGCCATTCCTTTTATATTTCCTTCCAGAAGGCATTAGATTAGGAAGCCCCCACTCCCACCCTGTCACATCAGGAGGGGCAGGCATGCTCAGAGGCACAGTTCCTGGCTGCAAAGGTTTGGAATAACTGAGCTAGTTCAAGGTGGGGTGGGAGGGACCAATGATGCCACGTTAAAATGGCTAAGTCTGCATTTGTCCTGCCAACATTATGTGGCTATTACATTCAGCTCTGGGACTAGGGGCCTGGAGCGGCACTGTGCAGAAGCTATGTGCAGAGCCCCCCCCATGCAGTGGGAGGAAAAGGACAGGCTTTGGAGAACCACCTCGGAAAGCAGGCGTCATCACGGAGACAAGGCAACACTCACCTTGGGGGTTTGCATCCTCCTCCAGTGGAGCTGGGCGTTGGCCGCTGCCATGGCTTCCACCACAAAGGTAGTTGTCATGAAGCTGAAGGGGGTGGGTACCAGAGGCAGCGGGGAGGTTGGAGGAGGCACAGAGAAAGGAAAAGCCATTGTAGGGGCAACAAGCCCAATGCATTCTCTCTTCCGAGAACTTTCGAGATGGAGCTTACCTGACACAAAAGCATAAGTGTGCATACCTACACCTGTGTGTGTACACCTGTGTGTGTGCGCATGTCACTGTCAACATCCTGACTTTACTTCCAATGCAGATGGGGAAGGGGGCATGAAGTAAGCTGGGGGGAGGGGAGGAGGGAACCACTCGGGGCAGAAGTGATGATAGGGACAGTTCAGTGCCCCACACCGGGCAGGGCCATTTTGGGGGACAGAGCAGGAGAAGTAGGAGACTATATGATGCTTCAAGTTTGCCAGAGGAAGCTGATCCACAAAAGGGCCCTCCCGTAGCTTCTGGGAAAGACAGCGGGTGCCTTTTGCCTCTCCTTGCTAGGACACAGACACGTGGTCAACTCCCAATTCCATACACTGATGGAAGGGGCAGAGGCACGGGTGATTGAAAATGAATACTCGGCTCCGGAATTCACCTCCTTTGTTTTTTGGCAGTACTTTGACTTTCCTAATAATGCTTTTCTCTGGCTAATATTAAAAGAAGCTTATGTTCAGATCTGGTTAGGACTAGGGCAAATCAGGCCAAAGGATAAAGGACAATACTGACTGGGTTTTAAAACTACAACTTCTTGTGAGACCAAGGGAGATGTTTATTGGTGCAGGATCTCTATTTTCTGTAGCACACTAGATAATTTAACTTGTACAATCAGTTTGAACACCATAGGTGCATGAAGCTTTGAATGGGAAGTGGGATTTGGTGAGTTTGTACAGGCTGGGGTGAAATCCCGATATATCCCAGAGTGATATGGGCAGAGAGTAAAAGTGTATCTGCAGGGCACCCTGAGGAGCTGGAGAAAAATGCGGAAATGTTGGACTTCCCCACCTGAGTTATTGCTGATTTTCTTGCAAACATTGAGGACTACCAATTTGGTGGGCCGAGCTCTTGATCTGGGGGCTTTTCTTTGTGAAGCTTGTTGCTGCAAAGGAGAGGCTAAGCCTACTTATAATTGTGCTTAAGAGTCTCCCCCAGAGAACCTCTTTGTTGCTCAGATGCGGCCCCCCTCCTTCTCTAAGCCCACTTGGCAGGTGAACTCACTACCCTCCCCACTGTGTGGGACATGACTCGAGGGGGTGTAAAACCCCCTGGCACCGTGGGAAATGACTCCTGGGGATGAGCCTGGACCCAGCACTGTGGGATTGAGAAAATCTTCTTAACCAAAAGGGGCAAGAGAGATGAAACAAAATAAGGTTCCAGTAGCTGAGAGATTTCAAATGGAGTCGAGAGGTCACCTGGAGGGTATTCTTATGCGCTATAGAGAGATCACTTCTTAGTTTTTAGTGTGTTGGAATGGCTTGAGGGAAACACCTTAAGCTGTTGAACTGCGACCCAGTGACCTTATTTCGAGACAATTGTATAACTGTGTAGCTTGCACAGTGTGACTGTGTGATTGTGAAAACCTTGTGGCTTGCACTCCCTTTATCCAGTATATGGACAGATGAGTGGAAAAATGGGGACAAAAATTAGGATAGGGTGGGATGGAGGAGATGGAAAGTTTTGGGTGTTCTTTTCTGCTTTTATTTTATTTTGGAGTGAGGAAAAGGTTCAAAAATTGATTCTGGTGATGAATGCACCTGTATGATGGTGCTGTGAATAACTGATTGTACACTGTGGATGACTGCAGGGTATGTGAATATATTTCAATAAAACTATTTTTTAAAAATTAAATGAACAATGTGGGGAAGAGGGGAATGGGATGTTTTGGATGTTCTTTTTTATTTTAATTTCAATTTTATTTTTTGGAGTAATGAAAATGTTCAAAGATTGATTGTGGTGATAAGTGCACAACTATATGACGATATTGTGAACTATGATTGTACTCTTCGGAGGATTTTACGGTATGTGAATATATCTCAATAAAATTGCATAAAAAAATGTCAAATGGGAAAAAAAAAGCTAATGTTTCCATGGCCTGAATCAAAAGGGAGACAGAGAGGTGGTGCCAGACACCTCATCCTTCCTTGGTCTCTTAAAGAAATGAGAACCTACAAAATTGGTGATGGGAGGGGACGATAGCTGGTATGTGCTTTTGTTAGCGGAAGACAGAGGGGAAGGCACCTTCCTGCTAACAAAGTCTGCGGTGTGAATCCATCCTGCCAGGAGATGATGTGGATGGAGATTTTCTCTCCCTGCTTCCTGAGAGGCCAAGCACTGTTCTGCTGCTGGACTTGACCCGCACCCTCCTCGAGTGCAGCCAACTACAAGAAGGCTGATGCCCACCCAGCAGCCGGGCAGTGGATGGGAGCAGAGCCACCCAGCCCTGCAGGAGTTAAACCCACATCCACTGCATCTCGGTGGGGTGGGGAGAGAGGGAGGGTGGGCAGCTCCCAAACTCCCCTTCCAATTGCCTCGGCACCTCCTAGAAAGGTTTCTCATTATCCTGCCTGAGTGACCATTTTAAGGAATGTAGATTTTCTTTTCTTTTTGGAAGTAAAACTAAAATCAATCTTAATTAAGGCATAACGAGACTTCTCATGGTTGCACAAAGCTGACTCACTGATTATGTTCAAACATAGATGAGCTGAGCCAGGAGGGGGCATGGTGGCCTGTACCTGGGGGCCCCCAACAATCACCTCCCATTCTGATGGCTGCCTATGCTGAAGGTCCTTTAAAGGGGACAGCCGAGTCATATGAGGCCAAGGACTTCTAGGGCTCTTGGCTGCCAGGACTCACAGTATGCAATGAACCAAGAGTTGGTTCCACTCCACCCCCCCAAAGAAAATGTAAGAAGCAACTGAAAAACAAGGATGTTTTCTGCCTGCTTCAGCTTCTTCTTGTTCTTAATTTGCTTCAACTGCTACACTCCATGTGACCTTTTCAATAGTACCCACCCTTTTCTCTTTCAAATCTGTGCTTAAATGCCACCTTCTCCATGATCACTGGCCACGCTATTTAAAGCTGCAAGCCACCCCCACCTTCTCACTCCCGTTCCCCTGCTACACTTATCTTTCCCCACAGCAGTCTAGACTTTCTAACTCTACAATTTACTTATTTATTATGCTCACAATTATTGTCGCTCTCCCCTTAAAAGAACATACAGTTGGTGAGGGCAAGGATCTTAAGCTTTGCTCAGTGAAGCTCCCCAAAAACCTAGAAGGGTGCCTGGTGTAGAGACGGTGGCCTTTCCTCTCCCCCTCTCAGAGGACGTGCCTCTTGAGGTCTTTCCACCTCTTCCTGCAGCTTGTAGGTTCCTCGCTGGTTGATTGGGCTGAAATGCCTGGTCCTAAATCCCTTCCAAGCAGGGGGCACTTGCTAAATGACTCCAGATCTCCATGTTGAATCCCCGAGAAGAGCCACAAGTCGAATCTACTCTTTCTGAAGCTCCAGCTGGCAAATCACATGTCAGGCTTGGGGAGCAGAGCCCTGAAGGCTGGGGACAGCAGTGGGCTTCTACCTGCTGCCAGGCACAAAGTGGGGTGAGAGCAACACCTGGCCGTGTGTGTGTGTGTGTGTGTGTGTGTGTGTGTGTGTGTGTGTGTGTGTGTGTGACTTTGGGAACTATCTTAAGCAAATTCTAAATTCCAAACTGGTCTCCCATATCACTTTAAATGTTTGACAGATTCATTCTCTGAGGCTAGTCATGTTTTACTCCGAGAACAAAAATTGACAGTGACATTAATAAAGTACGGAACAGGGAAGGTAAATCTGCTGGGGAAGAAACACACAAGCAGCAGATGAAACATTCCAAGCCTGACCCACGTCTTAATTTTTACCTGTCAGGGTTGTGTGAGTGCAGCACTGCCATGAGACGGGGGACCTTTGTGTCTACAGTCCCCTCTTCGGGCCACCCTGGCGAAGGTCTCACCGACCACAGAGATCATTCCACATCCCCCCTAGGCACTCTCACACTAGTTAAAAGCTCAGGCTTCCTGGGCAGACCCCTGCAGCTCAGCTCCCAGCCCCCACCTGACAGCCCCCCACTGCCTCTCACCTCATGAAGCCCAGGAACACCAGGAGGACGAGGCTGACGAGCCAGCCGGCAGCGGCGAAGGCCTTGGGCATGGTGAGTGCGCCGGTGCCCACGATCAGGTTGAACATGTACACGAGGCCCACCTGGAAGCAGCAGAGGAGGTGGTCAGGCCCAGCAACCAATTAACCTTCTCCCCTCAATGGTTCCCTGGGTGACCCAGGGCCAGGCCTTCACCAGGGAAGCAGTGAGAGGGGTCCTACAGAGGCATGCTCTGAAACCAGATGTTGGGAAACCAGACATTAACCCTTGAACTACTACAGAGCCCCTCGGTCCAGATTCCTTTCAAAATGTCTTCCCCATTTTTGCTGTTGGCAGTCCCATCATATGTTAGCTCTAGGCTTCCTGAGGAAACAGCATCAAACCTGGAGTACCCGGCACAGTGGACACCTAATACTGACTTCAAGGAAACTTCCGCTTTCCCAAGGCCTCTCAGCACGTGGCTCAACCCTCCTTCCCACCCAGCCCCTGCCATCGGTCTCTGGGACACGGGCATTCAACTGCTTAACCTTCCCCTAGCCCTGATCACATACCATAAAAAATGCCATTTTTTAAGTGTGAAATTCATTGGTTTTTAAGGTATTCACAAGACTGTGCAACCATCACCTCTATCTAATCCCATTTCATCACCACAAAAAGAAACCTCATACCCAGCAGTAGCCACTTCCCATCTCCCCTCCCTGGCAACAAATCTACTTCCTGTTCTGTGGAGCTGCCTATTTTGTTAAACATTTCACATGAATGGAATCATACTATATGGGACCTTTTGTGTCTGCCTTCTTTCACTTAGCATAATCTTCTCATGGTTTATCTGTGTTGGAGCACAAACCAGTGCTTCATTCCTTTTACTGGCTGAATAATATTCCATTGTATTGCTAGATCATATTTTGTTTATCCATTCATCAGCTGATGGACATTTGGGTTGTTCCCATTTTTTGGCTATTATAAATAATGCTGGATGAACATTTGTATGTAAGTTTTTATGTGGATATGGGTCTTGAATTCTTTGGGGCATATATCTAGGAGTAGAATTGCTGAGCTGCTGACTTCAAGTTCTAAACATATCTCTAAATCACACCAACTCTAGTTCAGGTAATACAATGATTCCTTTGTCAAGAGGTCAACCCTGACATTTCTTTCTCTGACCTTCCACAAACCACCACCCTCTCTCCATTCCCACTGAACCTCCTTTGTCCTCATCATGACTTCCAATCCCTCGCACCCTTGCCGCCCAAGAGGTCCACCTCCATTCTGGCAACATCTCCCTTCTTTCCCGGGACAGTCGGCTATTTTCTCAAAGCACTTAATGCCCTAGCTTTTCTCATCCTCACCTTTTCCTCTTCTAACCTTTCTAAACTCCAGCCTTGGATAAGGCCCAACACCTGCTTTTGTTAGTCCCTAATACAAAGCTGCTAAAGGTTCCCGGAAATGTTCTTTTTTTAAAAAATCGTAACGACTGGTCCCACGACAAGTGGAGGGTCTCTCACCCGGCCCTGCAGCATCAGAAGATCTGCACTCTTTGTCCAGGGCCTTCTTAGTGTTTCCCACAGTAGCTCCTCCAAACCTCGTTCCTCAGGCCCTGGCCCCAGGTCCCCCATCTCTCAGATGAAGGCTCCTCCTTCCCCTGTAGGAGATGACTTGAGGCCACCGGCCACACGAGGGCTACATCCTCCCACCCGCCTTCCTGCTGCCTGTGCAACATGTGTCCTTCCCCCGCTGAGGCTGTCCTGCACCGGAACCTCTGCGCTCAGCCCTTCCTGCCGCAATTCTTCCCTCTCTCCCACCTTTGATCTCTCTCTCCCTACTAGCTCCTCCCTTGGCCTACAAACCTCCTTGACACCTTTAAATATCACCCTTCACTTTCCCTTTACCAGCCTCACTGGAGAAGCAATCCACATCCCCTGTGGAGGATCGCCGACGACCCCTATTTGCCAAACCCAATGGCTTTCCTAGTTTTTATTGTCTTTCATAAGCCTCTGGCCTTTTTCTCCATGTATCTTTTCCTTAGAAACTTGGTCCAGTCCTACTGCTTTAACTATTATGGCTGGATAAGAGATGACTGTATTTCCTTTAGTATCACCCTTCTCCAGACCTCAAATCCAGCCACCTGCCAGACACCTCCACCTGCACACGCCATCAGCGGCCCCTGCACCTTCTGTTTCCCTCCATGTCTCAGTGCCATTGATTGTATTTTATTTCTGGAGTGTCCTTTGCGGCTACCTCTGGCTCCCATTCTTATTTACAATTCAAATTAATCCTTTCTGGCTTGGACTATTCCAGTAGAGTCCTAACTGGTTTTTCTGTACTCTTGCAGTTTGCTTTACCATCTTTGATTCTGATCATTAAAACCACAAAAAACAAACAACAAGAAAAAAAAACAACTCCTTCTGTCTGGTAACACCTATTTATCTCTCATTTTCCTCTCCCTGTTCTTAGAAAGATGTACTTTTCTATATTTAAAAATATATTCTATAATCTATATATAGATATAAGATCTACATATTAAAGTCTCTATATACATTTATTTATTTAAAATCTTAAGATAACCATGTGCTGAATTTGTGATCAGAAACACACAAATTAGTACCCATTCTCCCAGCCTTAATCATTTTTTTTTTTTTAAGCATAAGGAAATAGAGAGAGAGAGCATCAGCTACCATTGTGGGCCCTTGGCTAGGGGGCAGGAGCAGTTGGACAGGCTTCCCAGATGTTGACTGAACGTTTGATTACTGGACAAATGGGGGGGCAGCCTGCTGAGGAGAAAGCTCTGCCTACAGGACATTTACACACTGATCAGGGTGCAGGGTGCGAGCCCTTTGTGTCTCCTCCTGAACCCCTCAATTCCTATCCACGCTTTGAAGCCATTCCCAATCTTCCAAATTCAACTCACTCCCCTCCTTGGCATCCCTGTAACAACAGCACTTCTTGGAGCCCATCTTGGGTTTTAGATGTTGCTGAACTTATATTTTCCCCACTACTAAGTCTGAGCTTCTTTGTGGCCATGGGCTGTTTCTTCATTCTCTTTGCATTTCTTGGGGTGCCTGGCACCCAGCCTGGAGACAGGAATACACAACTGATACGACTGCTCAGGTTCTCTCTGATGTGAGTCTGGCAGTTTTCGTCCAGTTTTAAACACCGCAATCTCAATTTTCTTCAATAGCTAAACCCCAGAGGGAGTAGAGCAAGTCTGACTCATCTCCCCAGAGCCCTTGGGCGGATCACATGACAGCGCTGTGATTCCCCTACCGGGAGTTTCGCCCAGGGAGATATCGCTAGAATAATTTTGAGGGTCAGCTGGGTGGGAAACAGGATAGACAACCCATCACTGGCTTTCCAAATTGAGAGTTCATCATGTTGGCTTTTCAAAAGTGACCGTGGTTGTTTATAACAAAGTTTTGCTTCTGCTGTGGTTCATTTCAATCGCAGGCACTCCGAGGCTAGGATGTACAAGTGCAGGAAGGAATCATTGAGGTAGTTCGGTTCTGTTCGTTTACTCATTCATTCAATCGCCACCAAATGCATTCTCGAGGAAGGCTCTGTAGTGGCACTCAAGGTGGGACCTGAAGCGTGAAAAGGAACCACCCAGGCACAGAGCCAGGAAAGAGACTGTCAGGGAGAGAGACTACAGTGGGAAGGAGGTAGGGATGCTCCAGGAGCTTTCGGAGGGCCAGTGTGGTTGAAGCACCATGAACTGGCAAAGGAGGAGCTAGGTGAGGCTAGAGAGTTAGCAGGGCTCAGAGAACACAGGGCCCACTAGGACATGACAGGGAGTTTGGTTTTTTGGTGGGTTTTAAGCAGGGCACTACCACAACAGACCCCAGCTGATGACCTAACAGCTTCTCTCCCTGCAGCTTTGTTTTCTGCTTTGGTTTTTTTTAAATTATATTTTTTGTTGTGAAATATAAAATATATACAGATATGCTTAAGGAGGGTTCAGAACTGTAATTCTTTATGGAAAATGGCCCTGGTGATGGTTCTGAACCTCCTTAAAGAGAAACTGGAGAGGCCTAAGGACGCACTGGTTCTTGGTCAGAAGTTGATGGGGAAATTACACAGTACAGGGAACATTCGTAAACTCAGGGATGCCTGCAGGTCTTGGGATGTCAAAGTCCAGGGTCTGTGGTAGAGTCAGGTTTCTCAACCTCAGCATTACTGACATCTGGGGCTGGGTTATACTCTGTTGTGAGTGCCCTGCAGGAGGCTGTGGAGCATCTCTGGCCTCCACCACCAGATGCCATATAGCAAATTCCCAGTTGTGACAACCAAAAATGCCTAATTGTCCCCTGGGGAACAGGATCTCAAGTGGTTAAGCATCAGTGCTATGGAGGCACGGTGTAGCAATCATGCTCCTAACAGAAACTGCAAATATATCTCAGTGCAAACTAACCTCTAAAAACTTCACGAGGAAGTTAATTAGGGATAAAATGTTGGCAGCTGGGAGCTCAGAGGGGGCACTTGCAGCCGGCTTGCTTTGTGGCTATATTTTAGTTTCAAAGCAAGCACTCTGCTCCTAGCGGGGGCTCAGGGAATTTTCAAGGATAAAGTTGGACTTCTTTACCTTCCCAAGGCATTAGCTGCTGTCCTGGCAAGAGTTAAATCCTCTTTACCTACAGTAACAGTAATCAGCAAGGACTGATCTCAAGGACAGCGGCACACAGAGGCTGGGAAACAAATGTGAACTGAGCCACAGGCCAGGGAACTGTGGGGAAGGAGGAAGAGGAAGGAGGCCTTCTCGTCTGTTACGTGGCAGTTCTGTGGGGCCAGCCCGAGGGAGTTCACGATAGCATTCCAGCTGCCTCCCCCCAACCCCACAGTCTCATTCATGATGTGTGTGGGGCCGTGGGCACGGCTCTCTTCCATCAGTTTCCCCTCCGACCACTGTCAAAGGAAACAGAAGGCAGGAGAGCTGCAGAAGTAATGACTAGAATTTAAGGCTGTGAAACAAGTGCTCTTTTCTTTGAAAGCACAGGTAACGATCTTCAGCAAGGACTGGCTGGCACAAGGTACTCCCGGCCTCTGACCCTTCAGACCCTCACCCTCTATTATGGGTGCAGGAGTCCCAAGCCTCTCCTAGTTCCTGGAAATAGGGGAGCAGACATGCCTGGCCTGGGCTCACTTACAGAGAGATGCACAGGCCTGGGTCACATCCCAGAATCTGGCACTGGCTCTGGGAGAATTTGGTACCTAGCCCCCTCCAGGCTCATGTGCCCATTAAAAATATTTTATGCAGAATAATTCAAGCTAAAGCAAACATCCCTGGCACCTATGGAGGGGAAAAGAACTCACAATAGGGCAAACAGATCTTGGGAGAAGCTATGTCTTGGGGACGACCTGGTTACGGGCGGATGCACATTCATGAACTAAGAACACAGTAACTTGGTTCCCCAAAGCAGCCAGAGCAGGGTTCTGCCCACGTGCACTGAGCTGGGGTCTGCAGGGGAGTTTGGGGCAGCATCAGCAGGGAGGTCAGTCCCACAGCTTACTTGGGTTCTGTGGATGATGGAACTTATACCCCTCTCCTGCACTCACGGGGGACCCAGAATCCTTTTCCAGGATAGTGGAGTTCAGGAAACCTTAGGAAGAGGGCATCTTCTTGTCTCAAAACCTTGCTCACTACTTCCTGGTTAACCATCTCATCCCCAACATAACCACTGTCTCCCTACACCTCTCTTCAGAGCAAGACAAGCCAATACAAGCACTTATCATTGGCAAATGCCCAGATACACACAAACTCAGATCTTCAATGAAATCAAACACATAGGAAATGGACAAAAAAAAGCAGAACCTGCTGATGTTTTTTAGGCCAAACCATCTGATCTCTTGTAGGCACATGCTGACATGTGAAATGATTGCCCAAACAACCGGAGATGCAAGAAATTTGTGCACATCAATGTTTTTCCTTCCTAAAACGCAGTTATGGAAATGGCCCATTTTGTCATCTCTTAAGTTTATGGATATTGTACGAAAAAGCAGGAACCGTGGTGACTTTTATGGACATGTGGACGTTTCATTGCTGATACCAAGAGGAGGCTGTGAACTATTACACAATTTCAACAAGAGGGGCACTATCCACTCCAAGGTTCAAGATAGACTTCCCCAGGTATGGTACAGGAGTAAAGGAAGTTCCTTTGCTTCTGTACATGAAAGGCACAGACCTCACAGGAAGACCCTAAGGTAAGGAAGACTTTTTCCAGCTGTTCTCAGAGAACTTCCTTGTCCATTACACCACAGCTGTGGAAACTCTGAGACTAGCAGAAACAAAGCAGGGCCAGCTGTCTAAGGCAGGGTAAGTTCCAGAAAGAGGATTCTTGTTACGTAAGGCAGTGATGCTTTCCCCTGGAACAGTAAGTCAATCATTTGGTTATTTCAGTCCTTCAGCTTCATATTCAGAAAAGAGGACCCCATGATGTAACCAAGATCAATCTTCTATTACATAGAGAAGATAACTAAGTGTGTGTGTGTGTGTGTGTGTGTGTGTGTGTCCGCACACACACGGGGCACAGACCCAAGATAGTGGGTCATGCTAATTGTTCTAATTACAGACTCCACCAAACTGCAACTGAAGTCTCTGCCTGCTTTTGCTGCCTCTTAGACCACCCAGACTACAAAAGTTGTGCAATTTAAAAGTCAGCGAAAAAACCAGAGGCCTCAAGCAGAGCTCTGAGTCAACAGCTATCAATCACTGCCCATCTGCAAGTGGTAGTGCCCCTGAGATAAACATTAGAGTTAGCAAGTCAAAACTCATAGAGCCAGAATCTAGAATATCAGTTATCAGAGGATGGCGTAGAGAATGAGGAGTTAATACTTAAATTGTACAGTTTCTATTTGGGCTGTTAGTAAAGTTCTGGTAATGAATGGTGGTAGCATAACACTATGAACATAATTAACAGCACTGAACTATATACGTGAATATGATTAAAAGGGGAAATTTTAGATTGTGTTCATGTTAATGAACAAAAATTAACAACATAGGACTGTACAACACATGAACCCTATTGTAAACAATGGATACAGTTAATAGTGCAATTATAAACATGCTCTTTCATGAACTGTAACAAATGTACCACACATGCAAGGTGTTAACAGGGTGGTATATGGGAACTCTATTTTATGCATACTTTTTCTATAAACCTACAACTTCTCTTTCTCTTAAAAAAAAAAGTTAGCAGGTCAAGCTTGTTTGGCTTGACCACTCTCTGATAAACATCTAGAAAGTGAACCCAAGACTCAGAACCCGCTACTGAAATCAAGCTGCCTCCACCAAGCTTTCGCCAGCATGGACCCAAGCAGCCTCTCTGAGAAGTGCAGTCCCAAGGAGCCACACACAAGCAGCGTCCCTCTCCAGAAGGCAGGAGCACTGCTGAGGACAAACTAGTTTCTAAAAGTAAAACTCACATAGGGAGAGTAAAGCTCCCCGGTCTCTGTGATTTCACCCGCCATTTTCAAAAATGAAGGGTCGGTCAGCCAAAGTTCTTCCTGTGCAGGGCCGGTGGCTGCTGCAGCTGCCTAAGACAAGAGAGCAGACAATTTTTGTGATGGACCTAGATGGGGTGGAGGGTGGCTTGCAGACTTCCCTCCCCTCCCCATGCCCCTTTATCACGGACTTTTACTGCCTCAATTATCTGTCACGGGACTCCCCCTGGAGGGCAAGGTCTCCCTGGGGGACTCAAATCAGGGTGGTTTCTTTTAGCTCTTTTCTTGCCGTGCAAGGTACTGCTCGGTGCACGGCCTGATGCTTTAAGGGGCCTCAGAGAACATCACGCCTCGTTCACCACAACAGCCCGCTTTACACAACTCGGAGGTGTTCCCCCATTTGGTTTCCAGGCAGAGAGCTCACTGCCACACAGGCCATCCCAATAACCATCTGCCTCCTCTAACGATGGCGAGAAGCTGGGGGCTTTCCTAGGTCGCCCCTCCAAGGCAACTCCTTGTCACAAAGCCTCCCCTTTTTAACCGGGTCCCTACTCCCCACCCCACCCCATCTACCTTCAGCCCTGCCTTAGTGGTCTCCCACGCCCAAGCCTCCCTCTCTTCTTCAAAGCCCAGCTCCGAACCTCTCTTCCTTCCTCCACTTTCCTCCAGGAGGAGCCCCAAGTCTGGCGCCGCCCACCCTAGCCGCTCGGCCGGACACCTGCAGCGCAGCCCGTTCCTAGGCGCCGTGACTGCAGCCTCCAGCCCGCGGCTGCTGCCGGCACCAGCTGTCCCACACCGGCGCCCCTAACACGCATGCGCCCGCGCCAGGGCCCACCTTCTCCGCGCGCGCTTCGGGCGGGGCGCAGTGCGCTGATTGGGCGCCTCCCGGAGGCGGGACCGGGATTGAGGGCTGGCGGCTCCCGTCTGCGTGGCGGAAGTGGGCGGGGTGCGCGTCCCTGCGCCTGTGGGAGGGGATGGCTGCCGGCCCGATCCGGAAGCGTGGCTAGTTGGAAGAGGTGGTTTACCCCGTTTCCTGGGAACGTGTCAGTTGGCGGGGAGTGGGTGTGATCTTGGTAGTTTCGGAGCCAAGTTAGAGGGGTGAAGGAGAGCAGTCTGTAGCACCACGGAAAAGGGAGGGACTGGGAAGTTAAAGTTGCCTTACCCTAAAGAGGTCTGGGGACCAGACTTGGGGGCGGGGAAGAGGGAGGGCCAGAGGCTAGTGGGGTGGTTGCTGGAGAGAAGGGTTGGAAATGAGCTTAAAGTGGGGCTGAAAGTTGAGGCTAGGGCGGAGTCTCTGAACTGGGGCAAGTGAAGCTGGTGGGAGCAGTGGGGGTAAGTCTACAGAGGTGCTTGGAGGGATCAAAGTACTAGCAGGTGGGTTGGAATAGGAGGCAGAAATGGCAGTCCAGGTCGGCCCCTTGAGATGTGAATCACAGACTGTTTAATTACCCTTAACCAGCCTGGTTCCCCCTTCCAAGGGGTTTAGAGTCGGTGTTTTCTGAAGCGTTTGGAGGGAAAGCAAGACCGAGGCTCTTCTGCCAACTTAACCCCAGCAGGCACATAGGGAATTGACAACCCAGGTTCCTACCCTAAGAGGGAGGAAACTTAGGGTCCTGAAGTCTTTCCCCTCCCCTCCCAAAGGCTTATAACCAAGAAGTTAGGATTTAAGAGATGATTATGATTACTGAATCATTACTTAGATATTCCTTTTTAATTTTTGGTATGTTAGTCAGAGGGAAATACCTGAGATCTCTGAACTGTAATCCAGCTGCCCTGATCTCTGATAATGATTGTAAAAGCCTTTATTTTCTGCTTTTGCGGTTGTAAAAAGCTGGTAATTCCCTTTATCCTTTTTTTTTTTTTTTAATTTTAGAAATTTGTAATCACAAGGGCAACCTCCCTAGTACTAATAGGGGAACTTGAATCAGCTTAGAAGTAACCATTAACTTGGTTCCAGCAGTTTCACGCCTTTACATTTGTAAATTGTTTTTGCCTATACTTGCTATTGAAATGGTGACACCATCTCCCCTTTTTTTGAATTTATAAAAACCTTGAACTCCTTAGATTCTGGGCAGACAGAGTTTTAGGCCAATAGGCCATCTGATCTCCTGCTCTGCGCCTAGCAATAAACTCTCTCTTTGAAACCCGGTGTCTCGAGAATAGGTCATTTGAGCGCCTCGGGTGGAGAACTCACCGTTTTGAATCAGTAACAGGCTGCTACCATGAGGATGAATCAGAACACCTTGCTGCTCGGGAAGAAGGTGGTCCTGGTGCCCTACACTTCTGCGCACGTGCCCAGGTAACGGTTCCAGCCTGATTTGGGGCATAGCTGTACCACCACCCAGTGCTGTATAAGCCACTTTTCCAAGGCACAGTGAGGAGGGTCAGCCTTCCTTAGCTCAAATCTCAGAGGCTGTTTCCCCTGAGGAGGAGAAACACTGATTACGAGGGGTAATTCATACAGGAAAAAAATGAAAGCTGGAAGCAGGCGGATATAACTTCCCTGGAGGAAGTTGCCCTTCCTGTTTTTCCCTTTCACCTTCTCAGCTTCCTTTTTAACGTTTCAGTAAGGAGTTATTTTATGTAAACTGAATGTGTGTAAAAAAGAAAAAAAAAGTCTTTTCCCCCTAATTTTTAATTAGTGACATTTTCCTGATGCCAATAAATATACTCAGTTCTCAGAAACTTAATGTTAGCCTATCATAAAACTCTGGGTTGATGGTATTTTTTGATGTCTGCTTTTTTAAAGGGCTGGGACTTTTAAAGTCGCAGGATGGGACTCTCGCAAGGAGGGGCAGTTGGCAAATGTCTGGTAGATTGGGGTGGTAGGTGTATGGGGTGTCCTTGTATTTTTCCTTTTGGGAGTTCCTACTGCCCTTCCTTTTAGGGATCTGTGCAACCTACTTTGCTAAGATTGGCTTGCCATATACTTCCCCTGAGGAATTTGAGGCATGTTTGCCTTCAGTATGCTCGCTCCACACTGACCCCTGAGAACAGATGGGAAGCTGGACAAAGAGAACTGCCCCCTGCTGCTGCTCTCTTGTAGGACTAGCCTGGTGCTAGATCTTGTGCGTGTGGCCCTCTGCCTCCGGAGCAGCCATAACCCTTTCTTTGGGTCTCTGATGAGCGTGTTACCCCCATGTGCGCCACCCCCCCCATCCATTTCTGCATCCTGTAAAGTGCCAGACCCATGCCTCTGAATCAGTCCTACATGTCTAAGATTGTCTGTCCCTGCAGATACCATGAGTGGATGAAATCCGAGGAACTGCAGCGTTTGACAGCCTCGGAGCCCTTGACCTTGGAGCAGGAATATGCGATGCAGCACAGCTGGCGCGAGGATGCGGACAGTGAGGAGTGGAGGCCCCAGGCCCGGGCGGTGGGAGGGCCCAGGGGCTCCTCCCTTTCTCAGCCCCAGCCTGGAAGATGCTGGAAACCCTTGTATTCTCCTGCCCTGTGGTGCCAGTCTCTGTGGCTGATGCTTTTGTCCTCTTCCCCACTCCCTGCATCTGGCCTGAAGGATTTAGAGAAAGTAAAGCATCCTGGGCTCTGGCTGTAAATGGACGCCTTTGCCACAAGCTTGGGGTGGTTTCTTCCTGTGCCTCTTTGGGTCCCCTGCTCTTTGAGAGCCTGGTTCTGTTTGGTGAAGGCTGCCTTCCTGGATGAGGCAAATGCAAGGCATTATAATGAGCTGAAGGGAGCTCCGGGCTCTATCTCCTCCCCTGGAGCCTGAGACGGTGCTTTGCAGTTCTCCAGCTTGGATAGGAAAACTGTTCTCACCTCACTTCTTTGGGCCTGTGGGTGATGCCCCGGTCCCCTTCCCTCAGAGTGCACCTTTATTGTGCTGGATGCAGAGAAATGGCGGGCCCAGCTGGGCACCACCGAGGAGAGCTGCATGGTGGGAGATGTGAACCTCTTCCTCACAGACCCGGAGGACCCTGCATTGGGGGAGATTGAGGTCATGATCGCAGGTTCGTTCCACCTGGCCCTGCTTTCCTGCTGCTTTTCTTTCCCCTGCCTTCTCTCCCTGCTGGCCCTCAGATCTGCTGACCCTTAAGCTTGCCAAGGTGGCAAAGGGCACCCAGGGAGGGCAATGGGGGTTCCCCATATTGGTGAGCTGCTCAGGCTCCACTAGCCTGAAGGATCACCCCCTGGGTTTGCCACTTTATTCCAATCTCATGCTTAGGTGTGAACTTAACCTTTGGATTTGGGGGCCTTTAAAATTCAGTCTGGTCATCCTTGGGGTAGGCTGGGGACCATCCAAAGAGAAATGATCTGCCCCACAGCATTTTCCCACACTAGGAAAGGAGCCCTTCCAGTTTCTGCTTCCTTCTTGGCCCTCAGCCTTCCCCCAAGGACATACTAGCAGTTCCCCCTGGGGCCATCTATGAGGTTTAGGGGGCTGGCTCTGGAGTGGGAGACCTCGGGCCAGCCATTTAACTTCTCTGCACCTGTTTCCTCACCTGTGAAGTGGTGATAACAGTGCCAGCTTCACAGGGTTGTTGGGAGGCCTCAATGAAGCACCTGGACCAGAGCCTGGCCCATGGTGCCAGCTCTCATTGTCCCTTTTTCCCCTAGAGCCCAGCTGCAGAGGCAGGGGGTTTGGCACCGAGGCCGTTCTCATGATGATGTCTTATGGTGAGTATGAGACGTCAGCCTGGGGAGAAGTGGCCGGGTCTTGGGGGCTAGCACATGTTAGGAGTGAGCCATCTGCAGGCCTGGAAGCGGGGAGAGGGGGGGGGTGACAGGTGCCTCCATGGCAGACTGGGCTTGACTGAAGGATGGAGGGTGGGAGTGGGGTGAGCCTTCCTCCTGCCACTTGCCCTCTCTCTGATCTCCCCTGGGAGGAGTGACCAAGCTAGGTCTGACCAAGTTCGAAGCTAAAATTGGGCAAGGAAATGAACCGAGCATCCGTATGTTCCAGAAACTTCACTTTGAGCAGGTGAGACTGTGGCTGGTGGGATGGTGGGGCCGGGCGGTGCTAGAATTTGGGCTGATAACTAGGCCCTGCCTTCTCTGGTTCACCTAGGTGGCCGTGAGCAGCATCTTCCAGGAGGTGACGCTCAGACTGACGATGAGCAAGCCAGAGTGGCAGTGGCTTCTGGCACAGACCAGCCATGTGGAAGAGAAGCTGTACAGAGACGGGTCGGTGGAGCCCCACTGACAGCCTGGGCCTCAGGGGTGGCACCTTGTGTGAATGGGGCTGTCGGGACCACATGCTCCAAAGGTCAGAAGGGAAACGTATGAGGTCTTCAGGGCCAGGGTGTGCCTGGTCCTGCTCCAGGCTGGAAATAACCCTTCAGGCTCTGGGCAGGATTAGCTGTGGCTCCCTCTGGCAGGTGGTGTGGCTGAGCCTGACACCAGGGCCAGCCCTTCCTGGCCCTGCCCGACTCCAGACTCTAGGAACCTGGAGTGGACGACATGCATCCATGGGAGAAGTAGGGTGGAGGTGGTACTGAAGGCAAAGGGGACCTGGAGAGCAAACAGCATCCTCCTTTCTTCTGAAAGGCCAGAGAAGCTGCCTGGGGCCGAGGCCCTGGCCCTGGTCAGGAGTAAATCCCATCACAGCCCACTTGCCTTTTCTTCTTACTCTGCTTGCGTGGAGAGGAGCTCCCGGGAGGCCTGGGCCTGCAGCATCCAGTCCAGGGTGTGGAGGGATGGGGCGGGGGTGGCTCTGTCCTCTGTTGTCCTACAGAAGTAGGCTGGGGGCGAGCTCGAGTGGCTCGGGAGTGAGTCAGCTTGACTCGAGAAGGAAAGAGGCGAGTGTCCCGGCTGCTGCTGTTTCCTTGTTAGAGATGCTTTTTAGTGTTACAGTAAGAAGTTAGTGCCTGGAGAACACCCCCTGTTGAGAAGTTGGGGCCTCCTGCTTAGTTGCAGGGGCTGCTGGTGGGGTCCTCTGGGCAGCAGGGGTTCAGGCCTGCCCCATCCCGTGCTTCCTGCTCTCCTCTCCTCACCCCCGGACCTCTGGGACTGGCTGCACCTGACCAGGCCGCGAGGGGGCAGTGGAGGCTCAGGTTTGGGGCAGCCAGGCTGCCCGGCAACCCTGGCTCCCAAGGTAGAGCCTGGCCAGGTCTCCCCCACCTCAGAGGTCAGAGCGACGCCTCCCCCGACTCCTGCTCGTCTGCCTCCCTTCCCTTATCCTAGTCTGGTGGCAAGAAAGAGCAGGCGGGTTTTCAGAACAACTGTGGAAGAGACGGGGAAAGGGCGTCTTCAAGGTGGGGAAGCAGCCCCGGATAAGTGCGATTTGCCCGAGGCCACAGGGCTGTTTGTGGCGGAGCCGGAAGTACTGCCGAGGCCTGGGGCCTGCCAGCTGCCAGCACCCTCGGGCCTGGCACCTCGCATCAGCCACGTACCTGAGCCCTGGAATGTAGCATGTGCCTGAACTCAAGACAAGAACTTCACTTGCTGGTGCCCCTCAATGATGGGAGTTTCCTCCAAACCACCTGTCCCTCCCTCCTGTCTTCATGGTCAAGAGAATCAAAGGTTCCCCGGGGCTTCCCCACTCAGGCAGGTGAGGTCAGGAGACGCCCCGCACAGCCCTGAGGGACCATCGTCCCACCTGCTCCACCCGGCGCGGGCATCGGTCAGGGGTCAGGTGGGGGCGGGGCAGGCAGAGCGGGGCTGGGGCGATAAACGCCTTCCATAAGGAAGGTTCAGATGGTTCCTTTTCACACTCAGGATCCAAACCCTAAGCCAAGATGGACAGATAGTGACCCACCCTTCTTTCACCCTGCAGTGCCACGGCTCCTCCTCAATTTGCTATTTTCCCTTGTTCCCCTCAGGCCCCAGGAACCTGGCTCGGAGTGATCTGATCATCTAATTGTGGGCTGGGTGGAGTGTTAGCTCAGGGCCATCTTCCCTTCCTTCTCCCTGAGCACCTGGACCTCCTGGCCTGGCCCCTTGGGCAAGGCTCCAAGACGTGGCCTTGGTGCCGGAAGCCCAAGGGCCCTGTGCCCTTGGAAAGTCCCCTGCAACTGCGGGGCTCAGCAGGTCCGAGGGGCCGGGTTTGATTTCCTGGGGACCTGGACAATTGCTCTCCAATCAGGCCGGCGGCCAGATAAGATAGTGTATCTGGCGCCAGCTCAGGCCGCTCCTGGGAATCCTGCATGCACTCCAAGGGCTGCAGGCAGAGAATTAAAGCCAAATCCCTGCCTTCCCAATCTGGCTCCTTCCTGGGATTTGTACTTCTAATACTCCTGGAATTAGAGAAGCCACTCAGCTTTCTGTGCAGGTGGGTTTCAGCTCGGGCCAGATAAAGGACCCTGTGGCAGAAGGGGTCCCCGGCCCGTGTCATTGCCTGGTAGCCCCAAGCACACAGGCAATGCTTGTGAATGCCACCTATCGCAGAGCTTCAGCACGTTGGAGCTGGGGTGATCCTGCGTGGCCAGGGGGCCAGGAACACAGATTCCAAGCCCATTGGTAAAGCTACCCATCTCTCAACCCCCGGCGTCTGGCCCACAGGGAGCCTTGGCTGTTTCTCTTCCTCCAGCTGTACCCTATTCTCTCAGCTAAAGGCCACCTGTCCACCATTCCTCACTTTCCACCTAGCAGGGGTTCAGGGTTCACGGCTGGGAGGACAGAGCTGTAAAGGAAGACACAGAGGCTGAAGCGGTTTGGAAGAACCAGTTGAATTCCTCAGGGTAGTTCTTTACAATGGTGGGTGCTTGGCTCCGGCCTGGGCAGGTGGTACCGCCAGACCCTCCCCAAACTACCTGGGTCTCCAGAGGGTGGGAATGGAAACAAAAATGCTTAAGGCTGAGGCCACAGCTATGCCCTGGATACAACCACCAGGAAAAATCATGTTAATCAAGGAAACAAAAATCTCTCTACTCTTGTGATTCTGCACTCTTGGAAAAAAAAACAAAAAACAAAAATAAATGCCGGAGTCCCAGCTCTGAGGTTGGTGGCCTGGCCACCCAGAGCTGTGGTGGCTGCAGCCAGAGACCCAGCCATCACTTGAGGGGAGTGAAAGTGTCCTCTGGTCTGGGCCCACAATCCTTGCTTGTGCAGGTCCCAGTGATGTCCCAGGTAGGGGGGTCAAGGTGGCACCTGGGGAATGAAGCCCTCAGTGAGGAGTAAGGACCAGAGCCTGCTTTTTGATTGGGGCAGGACACAAAGTCATCTTCCCTAAAGTAAGGGAAGAAGATCGTTCTCTAAGAAAATCAGATTTGCCAAGAAGGGGGATGCTGGTGCTGATTGGTATGTCGATTCAGGGGTGAGTGGGGAAGAAGAAAAGGGAGAGACACTGGGGTGGGATGCTAGCTCAGCCCTTCCAGAGGCACTCAGAGGTTGCTGAAGAGTTCATTTTTCTTGCTCCAGTCCATCTGCGGGGCCCGTTTGCTGCTACGTTTCTGATGTGCTCTCTCTTTGGCCACAGCCAGGGAGATGTTGAAGTCCAAGATGGGGTCAGAGGAGGAGGAGCAGGCTGTGGAGTCCTGTTTCTTGGGGCTGTCCTGGGAATTCAGCTGTAAAGAGGAGGAGAGGCAGAGAGCAGAGTCAGCCCCTAGGGGAACCCCCAGACCTTAGGCTCAGGGTGATGGCTCCCCTTGGGCACTGGCCAGGGAAGCCAGGTCCCAAGAACAGAACGTGGCTCAGCATGGGACCGCAAAGTCACGTGTTTGCCAGGAAGAAGTGTGTCCCCCCCCCCCCCCACCAGCCTACCTCCTCACTGGTATCACTGGATGCAGATCTTGCCAGGGTTGGTTTGGGGCTCTCAGAAGTCTCCTTGGCCAGGGCTTCACTACTGTTCTCCTGGCACAGAGAGGAGGGGTGTGGATGGTCAGGGGACAGGTGAGAAGTTCCATGCAGACCCTCACTCATCCATCCCAAACCCCCACTGCCTGACCATGCCGGAGGGCTCCAGGGATTTACAGTTTTACATTCTTCAAAGGATCAGAGGGAAGCCTGGTTCTACTTCCCAGGCAGAGGGACTCCAGCCGTCCCAGGATTAGCTGAAATGCCCCCTCATTCACATGTTCTCCCCAGTGATGCCACTGGGCTCTGATAAAATGTGTTGGGTCAGTGACCAAGGAAGGACCTCTGCTTCGCATGGGGACCTGGGTGGTAACTGCATTGGACTCGATCCCAGGGATCCTGACCCCTTAACCCCAAAGCAGCCCAGGATGGCCTTGAAGAAATCAGATGGATGGCGTCTTAGGTGGCAGTGACGGAAGGTTCAGACCCGAGTCCCGGGACCCTCTCCCTGGCCACGTCCTCAGCAGGAACTCCTGGGAAAGGGACACCTTTGAGCAGACCCTGCAGACAACTCCTGCTCTGTGGTCTGGCTCCGTGGGGTGAGGCCTGCCCACCAGCTTCGTGCCCAGCCCCTTCCTGGGGTCCTCCATGGCTTCGGCTGGCAACCTGCCCGGCCATCTCCAGCCCCCTCCCTTCTGCCTGGGGAGAGAGAAGAACCCAGACTGGAAGCAGCAGGGGCCCGGCAGCGCGAGGCCAGACACTGGAGCTCTGTTCTTGGGGGGAAGAATGGCCTCTTCTGTACAGTGGGGAGTTGGAGGCGGGGGGCTTGTCACCCGGGACGGTGGCTGCAGATGGATCCAGCCAGGCCTCTCCCGCTGCCTTGGAGCTCATGAAGGAGCTGGAACGACCACCCTGAGGTTTCAGCCTGAGCCAGACGGCTTCCGTCCCCGGACCATGCCACCTTCACTCCCCGTCTCACTCCCCCAGTGTGGAGGGCCAGAGGAGCGGTTAGGGCTGGAGGGGTGGTTAGGGCAGCATGCCTTACCTTCTGCATCTCCCCATTGGTAATGGGCTCAGGCAAGGGACCTGGGCAAAGGAAAAGGGGAGAGGTGAGTCCAGAAGCTTGGGGGCATGGGGCTGAAACGGGTAGAATGAGGAGGTGATAGCCATCAGGTTTCAGAGATAATTGGTTCTTAATTCCTGGGTCAGTACATATAAAACTTATTGACTGCAACCCACTTTAATACAAACATTTTACATTTTGACATTATGACCCCCCCCAGTAGACACTAAGAGTATATGTGTGTATAACAAAAGTTTATTACAAAATACTTAACTATAAAGCAATGCCCTTTGATATTTTCTATTCAGTTTCATTAAAAAATATTCTGGCCTCTACTTACTAAATTGACTTCATGAACCACTCATGGGTAAGGATGGGGTCCACATCCCAGGCTGGCTGCCCTAAGAATCACCCGGGAAGCTGGCCACCAGAGACTGACTCAGTGGATCTGGGGCAGGCCTAGGAATTGACATTTTCAAAAACTTCCCAGGTGATCATGATATGCCTACCTGCCTCTACTTGCAAGTCTGGAAGTGAGGAGGGCAAGAAGGCTCAGGACAGTGTCCTGGGTGGCCCCTTCCCCAGACAGTGGGACACCTGGTGGTGGCAGGAGGGGTGAGAGGGAGGGAAGCCA
The DNA here is from genome assembly GCF_015220235.1 of Choloepus didactylus. NCBI lineage: Eukaryota > Metazoa > Chordata > Mammalia > Pilosa > Megalonychidae > Choloepus > Choloepus didactylus. The sequence goes on along the minus strand of NC_051324.1, from coordinate 69,012,422 downwards.
GGCCTGGGTCAACCTCACTGGGCTCACTCAGGGTAGGGCACCCTGTGGCTACAAGGGGGACACCTCTGCTTCCAAGGACTGGCCAACCTGGGTTTCTTCTGAACTCTTCATGTAAAACTAACATGTATCTCTTCCCTTTCCCTGGGCACAGTCAGGCAGGTTTAGACACACGTGGCTCTCACCTTTTCCACCCCACAGCCTTCCCATGGCAGCCAGGCAGGGGACTGATGGGATACAGGGGCACCCCCTCCCCTCTGCTCCCTTCCCCACTAGCTCCAGGCTGCCTTGGTGTTTGGGGTGAAGCCCCAGCAGGTGCTCCAGTTTTGGCAGCCTCGGGGGGCTGGGTCATTGTGGAGAAATCCAGGAGGGACCCCAGGGAGAGGAGGCTGCACCCAGGCCTCGCCCTCGGCAGGTCCTCATGCCCGAGGCTGCAATCTCTGTGGTTTCTCAGGGCCCTTCCCACCCAGCCAGCAAGAGGGAGGGATGTCTGCTGGCCAGTCACTTGGCAGGGTGTGTGTGTGTGTGTGTGTGTGTGTGTGTGTGGATCAGGGATGAAGGACGGTGGAGGAGGCAGAGGAAGATATTTGAGGAACTTAGTAGGGTCCAGATTTCAGTTCTATCTTCCCAATACCATGTCCCTAAGAGCAGGGCTGGGGCTTCTCTGGGCCTTGGTTTCCCCCCTAAGAAGGAGGATTATCTGAGTATCTGGTGTCCATGAACTTGGGAGACAAGGGAAGGTGCCCCTACCTCTACCCCCCCGCCACTCCCCAGTCTGCTCAGGACTTCCACATGATTTATGCCCCTTCCGGGAGGCATGGGAACAGGGCCTCGCCGTCCCGCTGGGGAGCTGAGTCTGTGGCAGGACCTTGGTGCCCACCTCCCCTACACCTGCAGGGCGGCCCCGTCCACTGCAAAGTCTACAGAGGCTCCACAGCTCTGAGGGAGCCATCTTCCCAGGGAGAAAGTCCAGTCCAGGGTGGGCAGCGTGTGCTTCAACCTCCCTGCCCCGGTGCAGTGGCCCCGCCCCATTTGGCGCAGGCTTGGGCTGGGGGAGGTGCCAGGCTTGGCAAGGGCTGGTGGGGGGTGGGGCGGGCAGGGGCCCGGGAACCAAAGGGGGACCCACTGCTCTCTCTAGAGCCAGCAGGCCTGAGTTTCCAAGACAACCTGCAGAATGGAGGTGGGGAGAGGCAGTGGGCCCCAGCCATTGGACTCTGATCTGTCCAGGCAGAGGCTGGGAAGCCTCCCTAGTTAACCCTTTCCTAGCAGCAGCAAAGCCCTGAGAACTTGCTGGCAGCAGAGGGGGGCTGGGGCTCAGGCCTCTCCTTGGTGCTGCAGTTAAAGCCTGGGAATGAGAAGCTGTCCCATGTCCCTCTCACCGCATCTCATGCCAGCCTAGGAAACCTGCCGCTGACCCCTCCTTCCTCTCCTGAAAGGAGACCCCATTCTCCCCCAGCACACCCCCAGAGGGCAAGGAAGGGACATGCAGGGAAGGAATATCCAGGCCAGGAAGCTGGGCACAGCCAAATGCTGAGCACTGACTAACACCCCCGACTTGGGGGCCTCCAGCCCCAGCTCACCGGTCAGGTGCTCCTCGGATGGCGTCACTTTGCATTTCTTGAAGAACTCATCGGTCTCCTTGTCTACCACCAGCAGCTTGGTCTCCTCCCCACCAGCCCTGATGGCGGACACCACATCCCCATGCTGCTTGCCTTCCATGCAGACCCCATTCACCTGTGCAGGGAGGACAGGGGAAGATCACAGGTTCTCAGCAGGGGGGGCAGAGGGAGGTACAAGTGGTCCTCTTTGTCCCTGGCCGGTGTGCAACCTGGGGACACCGGGCCCTCTCTCGTCTGTAGGGTCCTGAACTACGCCAAGTGGACCCCTACTTGAGTCAGATGGGAAGGCAGGACGCATGGGAATAGCCAAGGAAAACATCCAGACGAGACTAAACAAAATACAGCTGGGAGAGGCAGGGCACGAGTACAGAGACGGGAGGCTGGGCCCCTCAATCTCTGTACTTGCCGTCTGACTTTCCTCTCTGGGCCTTGGTTTTCTCAAAAAAGAAAGAAAAAAGAAAAAAGAAGCCTTGGAAGAGCTGGTCTTTCAGCTTTAAGGATCTAAGACTGTGATTCTGGGACCTGCCCAAGCCCTAAGGTTCAAGTTTCCTTTCCCAGAGAGCACAGCTGAAGAGGAGACAATGAGTGTGCCTAAGGGCCTAACTGGGGAGAAGGATTTGATCACCGCCCTCGGCCCCTGCGCCTTACGCAGCAGGGAGGCTCTGGGGTGGCCCCACACCACCACTTGGATTGACTGGCTGCTCAGTGAGTCTGCTGAGTGGAGAGGAGCCAGGGGAGAGTGGGGCAGGTAGGAAGTCAGTCCATCTGTCTGTTGTCCATTTATTCACTCATCCATCTATCCATCCACCTTCCTACCACCCACTCTTCCTTCTTCCATTTTTCCATCCATCCATATTCCCTTCCATTCTTCTTTCCTCCTTCCCTTTCTGCATCCATCCATCCACCCACCTCCCTCCTACCCACCCTTCCTTCTTCCTTTCCCATCCATCCTCCTGTCCATCCTCCGTCTGTCCATCCGTCCATCCATCCATCCATCACCAGGGGCCAGCTAGGCCCTGTGAGGCTACCCAAGTAGGTGGCGGATGGTTGCCCTGAGGAGCTGGTTACTGGTGGGGAGACAGCCAGGAAGGAGGAGCCTAGGAAGAGCTGGACAGCGAGAGGGTGTCACCTCCACAATGCGGTCCTGGGCCCGGAGCCCCGAGGCCTCGGCCGGCGAGTCTGGGTCCACTGCCCGGATGAACTGGCCCGGCTTGGACTTGTCGCTGTGCAGGTTGAACCCGTAGCCGTTGGCGCCCTTCTTCATGGTACAGAGCCGGGGCCGCAGCTCAGGCTGTGCGGATGGAGTGGGGGAGAAAGGGAGGGTCCACCGGCCATTTGCCCACGGCTCCAGCCCCACCTTCCCTGCCCTCGGCCTGACCCCCATCCCACCCCCACCAAAAGGAGAGGTTTGGGAGTAAGGGATCCTCGGGCCCAGCTGACCCTGGGCAGGACACTGCCGTGTCTGAGCCTGTTCCTGCTTCTGGAAGATGAAGGGTTGGGGCACATTAACTCTCAGGTCCCTCCCTCTTTGACATTCAAGGTGAACCACGTCATTGTGACCGATAACTTATCCCTCCTCAGTGGCTCAGCCTGGCCTTCCTGGTGATGGTGGGGTATGTGTGGAGCCTGTCAGCCCGGCCAGGTACCTGTGGCCTGTGACCAGGGTCCCCAACCCTGCCTGAGGCCTGTTCTCTGCAGCAGGAGAGGCAGAGGGATGTTTACTGAAAGCAGACGAGCACAGTCACAGTGAAGCCTTTCTGCACCCGCGCAGGATCCCTTCTCGTCCCCGCTGAGCCCAGTGGTCCAGCTGGGTTCCCTGCTAACCACAGCCATGGGGACCGGGGCACGGCAAGGGGTCCCAGACAGGACGAGGACACTCCGCTGGCAAAACCAAGGCTCGGCCAGCCTCAGGCGCTCTCAGCCTAGCTGAGGGCAAAGGCAGCAACTGAACCCGGGGACCCCATGGTGCCCAAGGAGTCTAGATTGGAGAGGAAGGGGAGGGCATGAAAAGCAGAGCTGGGCCTGGGGAGTATGACCTACTCAAAGGGCACGTGCAGATTTCTTTTGAGCACTGGACAGCTGAAAAAGATTTTCAATGTCCTTGGACCAATTTAAGCCGCTCAGTTTAGGAGTTACAGGTCAGGGTAAGTTTACCTGATGGGAAACTGAGGACTGCCACGAGTCCCTCGCCCCCTCCTCCCAGGCCTGGGGTTGGGGTGGGGTCTGGCTATCACCCAGGACCTCAGGGAAACAGCAATACAGCAATGGCTGGAGTCCAGGCCCTGGCCTGGGTTCTAGCTCCACTGTGACCCGGGGCAAGTCATTTCCTCCTGGGAACCACAGGTTCCTCATTTATAGATTGCGCCTGAGGCCATCTCCTCTAAGGGTTGCTGTGAGGCTCAGATGAACTTATGTGGAAGCCCGCAGACTCCAAAACCCTGTGTACATGCAGACTTTATCATCCTTGCTAATATAAGGAAGAGTCATATTAAGCTGAGAAGTGGTGACGGTGGTGTTGGGGAGTGCCAGGCTGCTCTGAAGCCCAAATCCCCAGCTAGGAGTGGAGGTGGGCTCTGAGGAGGGGTGGGGAAGGCATGGAGAGGAGGGTGCAGGGCCTCCTGCCCCAACTTGCCAGTCTAGGGAGGCAGCTGCCACATGCCTGGGGAGAGGCTCAATCCCCACCGTTTGCTCTCTAGGGGGTAGGCTGGAGGGTGACTTTTCCTTCCTTCAAATGCTTGGGTGGGTCTTTCTAGCCTGTGTTTCAGGATGTTGGGGGTGGGGGTGTGAAGAGGCCAAGACAGGAAGGCGAAGTCAGGGTTGGCCCCTCTCCAGCTTCCATTCTCCCAAATCTGGGCTAGAGGCCCCTGGGCTGTTCCCTCTTCTCCTTCACCGGGGTCACAAGTAGGGGGCTCCCACCCAAATAAAAACAAACAAGTGGCTCCGGAAACCAGAAGCCAGGGTGAATGCAGCATCCTCTTCTCCCTGGGGCCACCCGAGTTCTCCTCACCCCCTCCTGTCCCTCCCTGCAGGGCCCCCTCCCAGCTCGCTGCTGCAAGCCCGCTGCTCATGGAGCAGCCCCCCATGTCCTCCTGCCCCAGCCCTCTGGGGGTAAGTGAGGCTCTTCTCCCGCAGAGCTAATCCCTCAGCAAAGCCGCCAAGGTGAGCAGGAACAGGTCTGACCAGTTGCCACCACAGGACAGGCTCAGCTTTCTGCCCCAGCCAGATGGAGCCCCACAATCTGGCCTGTTTACCCTGAGAGAGCAGGGAGGGTGAATCACCGGGCGGGACTGGAGAGGGCCCTTCCAATGCTGCCCCCCCCCCCGCCACTGTCCACTCACCCCAAAGGGCCTCTCTCAGCAATCTGGCCAGGACTCATCACCCCCATTTCTGAGATGGGGAAACTGAGGTCAGAGATGTTAAGCCCACTGCCTGATGTCACCCAAATCTGCAGTGGGGGAAATGGGCTCTGGTCTCTGACTCTGAACCCAGTGCTCCCGCTGCCACCGTGTGGGCTGCCCCCAAGGACCAAACCAGAGTGGGAGGTGGCCCCTTCGGAGCTGAGGCCCCACTGGAGTCAGGGCTCTAGGACTGGCATCCATCTCCTCGGCAGTGGCTGCAGCCTCTGCTGGGAGAAGGCCCGGGAGGCGATGAAACCACGGCCTTCCTTCCGGTGCGCAGGGCCCCTTGCAGCCAGAGCTGCCGCGGTGAGAGCTTGAGCTGAGGGATGAAACTTGGACGGGTGACAGGCGGTGAGCATGCCTGAGTGGGGTGCGCCAGGTGGCTCCGGGTGCTCTCCAGGAGGGCAGGGCTGCACTGGCCGCCCCGTGATGTCCTCCTTTGGGCCGTGGGGCGTCCTGACCCGATCCTCTGAAAGCTTCACTCCAGCACCCCCTGCCTAGCCTAGTGACCTGTATCATCAAAGGGGGGACTGCCTTGAGCCCTGAGAATGGGGAAACAGGGACCCAGTCCAGGGGACTCAGGCCTCTACTGCCCTTAGGGAGTGATTTCCCAGTGGCTTCAGAGCCAGAGGGGGCGGCTGGGCAGGGGGTGGGAGGCCCCGTGTAGTTTTCTGAAGCAATCAGACACCAGTGGAGTCTGATCTGTTTCCCAAGTCCCTGGAGGCTCCCTCCTTTCACACAGGCAGGGGTGGGGGGCTTCCTGCTCTCCCAGGGAGACCAGCCCGGCTCCTCTCCACCCCTCCCCCAGCAGGAGCCACCCAGCTGTCTGCAAGTTGTCACTGCCAGCTGCTGAGTCAGCCCATCAAGCGGGCCCATCCCAGACCGGGTGGAGGCTGGGGTTGGCAGGAGGACTCCCCGGGGCACCCCTCTGGGGATCTGAGGGCCTGGCCTCTACCTTGGGGAGAAGGGGGGTAAAGGGGGACCAAGTCCAGGCCACCTTGGGATTGGCCTGTGGCACCCGTGATCCCAGGGAGAGGGTACATCAAGGGGAACATGGCCCCAGAGTCTGTTCTGAGCCTCCTGATGGGTTTGGAAGGGCAAGATGGAACTTCCAGTGATGACAACAGGTAGAAGAACCTCACGGTCCCTGCTGTGAGGAGATGGGCAGAGACACAGAAGCAAGAGGAGAGGACAAGAGGCAAAGGTGGCCACTGGGGACACGGCTGGGTGGCTCTGGGAGCAGGGTCGAGTTTCACTTCCAGACCCTTCTCACCACTCCCCAATTCTAGGGCTGTCCCAAATCCTCTCAAGGAGGCTACCCCCCTTCCACCGCTCCTCTCCCCCAGGGAGCCCAGAACCCCCCACAAGTGTCCATCCCGTCACCTCCACCCCCGCAGCCCCAGGAGTGGACGGAATTCAATAGGCGCCATCCGCAGCCACCTGGAAAGCTGAGGAAAGTGGATACCCTAATCCCGGGGACTGTCTCTGGGGAACAGGCCCAGGGCTGCTCCCTGGCTCCTCCTGGGGGAGGGCTGTGTGTGCCTGGGGGCCCCCTTGGCCCCTGCCTCAGGGATGGGCCCTAGAGAAACAGCCAGGTGCTCCCCCTCGGATCTTAGCTTGCTCTGGGCCCCAGAGGGGGCAGGCTGGAGGATGGAGAGACCAGACCAGGGGGGCTCCGGGGATAACAGGTGCCCCCCAGCTCCCAGGATCACCCTGCCCCCAGCCCAGCTCTTGAGCCCACCCTGCCCCCAAGCCCGGCCACAGCCAAGGGCTCTTTATGCAAACGTGCATGGTGCCTGGAGCAGGGAAATCAGCCCCAAGGGCAGGGGGTGGTGGGGCCTCTCCAGTGGGGTGGGGGTGGGGACAGAAAGTGGGGGGGGGGGCTCCGGGAGGCAGCCTGGCCTGCTCCGCCGGATTCTGGGGACACAGGCTTGGGCCTGGTGCTGGCTTTGTGGGGAATCCAGGATGCCGTGGCCAGCCCTCTCTAGGGGTTCGGACGGGGCAGCACAGGGGCACCGTCCCTAGGGCAGGCTGGGAGGTGACTGACCAGGAGCTCAGACCTCCAGGTGTCCTCTCCTCACCCTAGGAGAGGTGCAAAGGGCTTTCCAGCCCCCGAGGGTCTCATGGCTCTGATGTGCCCTCATTTCCACCTAGCAGACCCCTCCCCCTCAACACCCCCCCTGGTCAGGGCAGGCTGAGGAATGGCGGACATCTGCATTTGCAAAGAAAGGTGCTACTCCTAGTCCTTGATCCTGTACTTCCTGCTTAGTCTCCTTTCTGGAGCCGGGTAGGGTGGGAACCAGGAGGGAGACGCAGGCTAAAGCGGGGGCTGCTCCTCTGACACCCCCCCCCCAGTCAGCGGGCCTGGGGCCAGGTTCTCCCACTGGCTGGTTTCCCCTCCCCTGCATCTGCCAGAGAGACCCACGTGGGCAGCGGGAGTGGGGTGGGTTTGGCTCAGGCCTCCCCAGGGCTGGACAAGCCTGGGATGGAGCAGCCTGGCACCTGGGCAGCTGCCGGGCTGGACACCAACCACCCTGCTGCCCGCCCGCAGGCTCTCCACCATCCCTCCGCCTCTCAGAATTTGCTGGACTTAACTCCTGGTGGGCATTCCCAAAAGTTATGCAAGGACCTTCAAGGAACTTTGGAAATTGGGACCCAACATTAAAATAATAAATCGCAGCTACTATTTACTGAACTTGCCAGTCAGCTGTGCTAGGTGCTTTCTGTATATCTGCTCATTAAAACCCAATTATAATTATATGTGAAGAAGGTATTATTGCTGCCCCCACCCTCCCCCCCATCTTACAGATGAGGGACTCAGGTTCAAAGCCATCAAGCAAATTGCCCAAGAGCACACAGCTGATGGAAGCCAGGATTGGAACCTAGGCAAGTATTCTTTGCATGTTACCACTGCCCTGAGGTGACCTGTCCTTTTCTAGGATCCAGGAACATTGCCCAGGGGGCTGGGGACATGGTCATTCTGTCCCAGGGAGGCTGTCCGACCCTTTAGAGAAGGGAGGTTTCACTCAAGCCCACCCTCCAGGGGTACCTCTTTGTGCTACGGTGGAGCCCCGAGCCAGCAGGGGTGGCCAGGGGCCTGGCCCACCAGGGAGAAGGGATGGGGACAGGAGCCCACCCCTCCAGGGCTGATCCCTTCTATCAGGGCCCACATGCCTTACCCAATGGTGCCCAGAGGATGCTCCACTGGGGACATGAGGGCCTGGGAACTCCATCCCAAAGGAGGGCCCAGCTCCCTGCACCCCGACAGGGAGTGGGGTCAAGCAACCTGAATGTACCCCTCTGTGCTGGCCCCTGCTGTAGCCCCAAAGGTGACGGGCAGAGACACCCCAGCTGAAGAGTCAGGCCTACAAGCAACACCCAACAGTGTGACCAAACGGAGGTGTGCAGACCCTGGGGTCAGAGACACCTGGGTTCCAGGACGGCTTCTTGCCTGTGTAAGAGCTCACCAGCTGAGTCCTCAGTTGCCACCAGACCCACGGAGCCTCAGTCTCCACGTGTAGAAGGTGGGGCTGCCTCACAGGTGCCCAGTGGATTAAATGTCTAGTACTTAGCATGTCACTAGGCGCAAATGGCAGCTATCATTTATTAAACGCTTAACATCAAAACTTCCAATACAGAGAAAAGCCCTCATTTGCAGGGCTGTCGTGGAGAATCAGTGCAAAAATGTACATCTCTTATCTTTGTGGCACAGGGCTGGATGACTGGGAGATACCCTAAGCAACTGAGTTTCCTTTGCCTTGGGGACACTACCTTAGAGCAGCAAAAGCAGAGGAGCCTGTGTGTGTGTGTGTGTGTGTGTGTGTGTGTGTGTAGAGCAGCAAAAGCAGAGGAGCCTGTGTGTGTGTGTGTAGAGCAGCAAAAGCAGAGGAGCCTGTGTGTGTGTGTGTGTGTGTGTGTGTGTGTGTGTGTGTGTGCGTGGGGGGGGGGGGTGTCCTGATTTCTGGTTTCTCCTGTAAGAGGCCTGCAGAACAGACAAGCCCTTGGCAGGGCTCCTTCTTCCCCTAGTTTCAAAGTACCTCCCTCTCCCATTCTCCTAGAGACCCTTGGGAAGTCAGGGCAAAGGGAGCAGGGCTCCCCACTGAATTCCCTGGAGGGAAGCCCCTTTCTGTCTCCAAGAGAAATGTCTCCAGAATTAGTGGTTTAAAACTAACAGGAACATGCAGGTAAGAACCAGGGAAGAAAGAGGCCCCAAACTCTTGACTTAAGAAGAGCAACCAGCAAGCAAACGCTCACGCACCCCATCCATTTCAAATCGAAACACCCTGCAGTCCAAACCCTGTATTGTCCTCCCAAAGTTCCAACCTGGCCAGTGTGAAAGGGTCTGCTAACTAACTGTGCCTACCCACCCGGCTATCTGAGGTGTCAGCACTGTCCCTGCCTGTGGGATTAGGGTTAGGTGTGGTCGAGCTGGGCACTTTCACACACAAGTGTCATCTTGTCCAACCTCCCGACAACCCTGCAGGGAGGTGTTGGTTCCCCCATTTCGGAGAGGTAGAAGTTGAACTTGCAGGGAACAAAGAACCAGCCTGGGCCAGAGCCAGTGAGTGGCAGAGCTGGGATTCAAATTTTGATCTGGTTGAGCCCCAAAGCTCAGATTCTCAAGCTTTCTAGCCTTCTAAGAAAAGTCTTAAAATGGAAGCTGTTAGCAGGAAAGAAAAGGGGTGAGGGGATTCCACTTGGAATTCTGGTCTTTGTGCTCTTGGTGCAAACAGGCCCAGGTGGACGGAGATGAATGGGGACAAAGGTCCCTGGTAGCTGTCATGCATCCACTCATCAATCCAAAAAACACCTCCAGGCACCTCCCTACCCGGGTCAGGCACAGTGCAAGGTACTGAGGCTGTAAACGCAGGTCACCATGGTGTTGTCCTTGGGGCTTCCCTGGAGAGGAGGAGGAGGGGGGCATGAACAGATGATTAAGAGTGTTCAGAGTCACAAAGGATGCCGGGACAGAGAGCCGGAGGAGCTGGGGAGGGGAGGGTTCCCAGGCAGAGGAATATCCGGCAGGAAGGCTCAGAGGCTGAGACCATGACATGCCCAAGGGAAATTCAGACCCTGGCTGGTGTGGCTTGGCGGGTAGTGGTGCAAGGAGGCTGCCAGATTGTACTACTGTTTAGTAATTATTATAACAACATAATTATTAAACATAGCGGCCACTGACTGAGCACGTGCCGAGGCAGATCCAGGGCCCCACGGGTGGGCGTGTAATAGTCGCTGTGAAATGCTTACTAATTCAATGTTTACTGAGTTACTTGCTTTATAAATATATACACATCCTCATTCAATCCTGGTAACCCCGGGAAGGAGCTGCTATCACCCCAATTTACGTAAGAGGAAATGGAGGCTGGAGAGGTTAAGTGGCTTGCCTCCAGGTGGTCCAGCCAGTACAGCTGAGTGGGCTCAGGCCTGGGCAGCTGCTGCTTTAGAGGCCAAGCTGAAGCATCCTGTGACCTGGGGTGAACTGGGTGGGTGGGGAGGCTTTCAGCAGGGGAGCACCAGGTGGCTGCCCCCTCCATGGGGTGGGGTGGGCACAGCTCGGGCTACCTCCACCTCCTGGGGCCTACACTGACCAGCATGGACAGCAAACGCCACAGGCAGCCAAAGAAGGGACCGGAAGGCGTGGGCACCTCTCACCTCCTGCACTGTTCTTGACCCAGGCTGGTCCCTCCAGCCAGATGCCACCCAGGCAAGCCACACTCTAAAGGACACTTTTCAACTTAAACCTTTATTCACTTGAGAACCAAGATAACATAACAGCCCCCACTTTGCAAACAAATTCGGGCTAAAGCTAATAGCAAAAGTCAATTTGAAGTTTTACGTAGGAAAGGAATGCCTTTTAGAAAAAAAAAAAACTTACAATGCTTATTAACAATATTTTTTTGCAAAACAGGGTGGGTTGCCTGACCCTTTAGCACACCAGATTATGGGAATTTTCTACAAGAGGGATTGGGCAGGCCTGACTGGCCATAAATAAGGTGGAAGGAGTCAGCTGCACAGTTCTGGGATTTGAGTGTGGGGACTAAAGGAGTTCAACTAAGCACCTAGCAGGAACTCAAGTACCTCCCATTATTTGTGAGATTCTGCAGCACCCCCATTTCACAGATGGGAAAATCAAGGCTCAGGGAGGTCCTGTGCTTGTTGACCTGAACCCCCAGGAGGACTGGTGATGGTTTCCTTAGAACTCGCTGGAGGTGGTTCTGCTCCCTTCTCCTGACCTAGCAAAGAGCAAACAGGTGTAGGTGGCCCGAGTGGCACAGCAACACCTGGGGAATCCAAGTCTGTGCTCCCCCAGAGAACAGCCCCGAGGGCAGGAGGCCCAAGCATTGCCTTTTCAGATGGCAGGGAGCAAGGGTGTCACACCAAGTCTCCAGCCTCCAAGCTCTCCTCCCATGTTCCCCAGCTCCCTCCCAAGCCCTGGGGCACTGCACCCAGTAGTTGAACAAAAACAAAGGGAGGAGCTGAACACAACCGCAACTTGAAGGGTGGGGGAGAGGTTGTGTGGGTGCCAAAGTTCAAAACAACAACAAAAAAAGGCAAATCGATGCACTCAGCACAAAGTTCAAACAGGCTTCCTGCCTGGAACCAGAGGTCATTGGTTCTAATCCCTGGTGTCAACCCCTGGCTGGGGTGCTCCGGCCCCTCCCCCACCGCTTGCCAATGCCAGCTTGGCACTGGCAGGAAGTGGGAGCCTGGTGGCCTTGGCATTCCCGGCACCCGGCTCCGGCTGGACAGGACTCCTGGTGACCTCACTTCCTTCACTTCCACTAAACCAGTTGGTCCTCTGGGGCTCCACCTTCTACTTCAGAGCTGAACTGTGCCCTTCCTCTGTCCAAGGAGGCTCCAGCTGGCAATGCCAGCACCCCTGCTACACGCTGCCACCAGGGAGAGCTGTGCAAGCTCCTCAAGCCCGGGAGAGCCCAGGCCTGCACCTCACTGTCTGCACCCCAGGTTTCCCGGCTCCCCTCCCTGGGGACTGGAGGTTCAGAACAACAACTGCATGTTTTGCCAGCTGCCTGTCCTGCAGCTGATCCAAACTGGGCTCTCGTTGGGGGCAACACCAAACACGGGCAAAAAACAACCAACCAGCTTGTTGGCCAGGGACAGGAGTGCGACGGGAGGTGCTGGGGGAAGCCCACCTGCCTAAGGCAGGGCACATCCGACTGCCACCCCCTCCCCCCAGCCATCTTTCTCCTCCAAAGTCCTCCTTCCCGCGCCCTGACACAAACTAGCGCTTACTCTTCACATTCCTGAGGATCATAAATTCTCCTGGGTAGCAGAGCCACCACCCCCAGACGTCTCTGCACCTCCTCCCGGTACCCCACCCCCACACACCGCCCTGAGACCGCGCGGCTGCCTCTCTCCCAGAAGTTACACAGGTCTGCAGAAGACGGATGAAGTCCATGGCGGCTGAAGTTAAGGGCACACACCCCGGCCCGCCCTGCGACCCCTCTCCTCCCAGCCCCGGGGCTGTGCCTCCGCAAGGAAAGGAGAGTGCTTTTCCTCTAGCTTTTTGAAGTCGGGGCCACGCTCGCTGTTACTTCGGCTTCAGTTACAACCGACAGGGGCCGAGGAGGAAGCTGGGGCGGCGGGGTAACTGACGGCTGGGGGTAGCCGAGGGAGGGCCCCCTCCTCATCATACGTAACTAATTGGGAGGGTTCCGAGGAGCGGGAGAAGACGCCACCAACTGAGCCGAGGCAAAGGGACTGGACTCCCCGGCGTCGCCCTGCCCCCTCCCCAATCCGAAGGCCAAAGGAAAGGAGGTGCAGGCGGCCAAGGTGCTCAGGGGCCCAGGCGATGTGGGGAGGGGGATGTTGTCGTGGGACGCTGCCCCCAAGCCGGCCTAGGAACTGGGGATGCGCCAGGTCGGCGGGCGGAAGCGGCCTCCCCCTCGCCGCTCTACATTCAGAAAGACAACAGCGGGCTTGGGGCTGGACGTCCCGGACGCCTGGGTCCCTGCCTATCCTCCCGCCCCCCAGCTTCACCCCCGGGCCGGGCCCCGCACTCACCCGCTCGGGGTGGCTCTTCTCGGCCTCGCGCGGCTCATTTTCGTCGCCAGCCCCCTGCGCCTCGGCGTCGGCCGGGGACTCGGCCTGCGCGGGCCCATCCTGGGCGCGCAGCAGCTCCTCCCGGACCTGGACGCCCAGCTTCTGCAGCTGCTCGTCCGTCTCGGGGTCGACCACCAGCAGGCGCACGGCGTTGAGCGCGGCGCGGATGCGGCTCACCACCTGCTGGTGGGTCTCGTTCTCCACGTTCTCGCCGTTCACCTCCACCAGCCGGTCCCCGGCCAGCAGCCCCGCCTTCTCCGCCGGCGAGCCGGGCTCCACCAGCCGGATGAACTGGCCCGCCTTGCCCTTCTCCCCGTGCAGGTGGAAGCCGTAGCCGTTCGGACCCTTCTCCAGGCAGCAGAGCCGGGGCAGGGGCGCCCCGTCCGCCGCGTCCGTGCTCATCTCGCCCTGCGACGGCTCAGCGGCGCGAGGCGACGCGGGGTCCGTCGGGGGTCGGAGCAGGGCCGACCCAGCCCTTCAGGGCTTTGCGAGGCCGGGAGGCGGGAGGGAGCGCGGCAGAGAATCCCCGCGCCGCGCGCCCGGCGGAGAGAGCAGGTGTCCCGCGAGCGGCGGCCGCTGACTGCGAGGAGCCGAAGGACAAGCGCACAGACCAACTCCGCCGCGCGCGGCGTCTGAGCGTTCCAGAATCCCGCCAGCCCCTTACCCCGGGGGCGGGGCCGCGCCGAGGGTGTGGGCCGCCGCGGGCCAATCAGGGCCCACGGGAAGGGGGCGCTGTGGCCGGGTGAACGTCGTAGGCCAATCGGAACGCGCGGGGGCGGGGCCTGTGCTCGGCGTGGCGCCCCGCGGCGGGCGAAGAAAGAGGACTCAGGAAGTGGAAGTGTTTGTTACCGAGTGGCCGGTGTCGAGGCGGGAGGGGCGGGGCTGGGACCAGTTCCTGGTACTGGGCGGACGGGCCCGCGGGCTCCGTTCTGGTTTCCCCCACCTGTGGAGGGGATTGAGGACACCCAGCCCTCGGCAAAGGACCCTAAGGTTTTAACGGTCCAAATCCTGAGTTGAGGGGTGAAAGATTGTTGCCGTGGAAACCGCTCCAGCTCCGGGTCAGCGAGTTCCCAGCAGGGTCGTGAATAAGACATAGGACCACCTCTGACCCAATAAAGTTGTTTGAATAACGATATTTTCCCAGTTTGTGGAGTCCGTTTCTGCTGTCCCAGGGCCCGCTTATGGGGGTGTGGGGTTTGATTCCTGCTGGGAAGGTGTGAGGGCTTTGCAGAGAGCCGAGGCTTCGCGGGGAGCTCACTGAAGACAAGGGTGATGGCGTGGCCATTGGCATCGGCGTTAGGCGCGCGAGCTGGGGTGGGGAGAGGCAGGACAGTCAGGTATCCCACCTCTGATACAGTCCGCGGGAAAAGGACACCCGACTTTTTTCAACAGAGGAAGGAAAACGATGAGGCCTGTAAAAGAGAAGCCTTCTTCCGGCTCCCTATGGCAGATGAAGGGCCATCAGAGGCTGGGGTGCACTCTGTTAGGGGTGAGGGGACCAGTTGGAGAGACTGAAGGATGAAGATTGAATGAGTTTGGCTCATTCTCTTCAACATGATCCGCCTCCCAGTGTGCGTCAAAGCAGCGGCAGACACGTGGTACTCTCCCAAAATTACAAATGCTAGAGGCCCAGAGCAGCCTATGTGACCGGGTGGCCTTTGACCTGCCTTGGGTCCCAGGAGAGACTGGCAAGGTCAGGCTCCTCCCGGCTCCCACTGGGAGAGGCCAAAGAGTTTCCTTATCAGGCTCAAGGCAGAGCTGCTGACTCTGCTCTGCCGGCAAGATTCTGCCTTGAAAGCAAATGCAGCAGCCTCAGAAATGTGCAGGGTCTACCTCCTCAAGCATCCCCGGGCTGGGGAGCCAGGGTAAAGGTGCTTCTGGGACATGCCTTGCATATCTCCTGTCCACTCCCTACCCCAGGGTTCAGGAAGCCTGTGACCTTGTCCCCACCCCACACTTACCCACACGACCTTGTATTGCACACATTGCATTGGCCCTCCCATTCCCAAATTGACTCAGGAGGAGGGGAGATAAAGCAGTTTATTTGACCCTAGGGTCTGTCCGAGAAGTTAAGAAAAGGGCCTTGGGTGGTCAGGGAAGAGGCAGAGCTTGGGTTTGGGGGGCTACATATGGGGAGAGGTTCATTTGGTTTTGTCTCCCACCTGCTGCAGGAGCCATGGGTTTCTCTTTATCTGGCTCTTAATCCAGCAGAAGTACTACAGCTGCTTGAAGAAGCATCTGCACAGCTGCATGCCTGCCAAGGCTTTGGGATAAGAAGAAAAACCTTTCCCTAGTTCTACCTATGTCTAGGGGCATAGGTAGAAAGGTAGATAAGACCAGGGCGATTGGGGAGGGATTTGGATAGATGAGACCTGGGATTCAGGGAGGGATTTTGGGTAGATAAGACCAGGGATTTGGTAGATAAGATCTGGGATCTGAGTGCCCCAATGTGCTTCTATCCAGGAGGGAAAGGGGCCTGCCTCTGGGAGGGGGGTTTCAGTAAGGCCAGAAGGTAGCCAGACAGACCCTAGTCCCTGCTACTCCTTTCTCCCCCTCTGGAGAGCTCAGCCCCTTCCCAATCTCCACTTCTCTTAGCTTCCCTGAGGCTTTGGTCTAGCTCCTTGCACATCTAATTGGGGGAAATTATTCCCTAGGGAGCTAGAGGATGTGAAAGCTGGGGTTTGCTCAGCACTTCTCCAGCTGAACAGAGGGTGGTAACAGGTCCCTACCTGCCCTTGTACCCCAGGGTTCTGGGCAGAAGTGCATCAGTGCCCCCTGGTGCTGGGTTGGAGCAATGCCACCCTTGTCGTGGCCTGGAGGCAGCCCAGATTGCCTAAGAAGTCCTAGTCCTGCACTGTCACTACCTCGGTCTTCTAGGCACCCTGGGGAACGTTTTTTGTATTAAATAATATATCATTAAAGTGAAACATAAATATTTTACCCTCCCCTAGGATGCAGGGAAGCTACAGTAACTAGAGAAGGAGCGGGGTACAGCTCCCTCTGGGCTAGGGGCTGGGCACTGGGTCCCTCGGTTTTCTCCCCTGGCTCAGCCGCTCAGGAATACACCGGGTCTGGGGAGTTGGTTGATTCTCCTGGGCCTCTGGAGCCTCTTCCCAGCCCTTGGGATTCACACGAAGGAGCAGCAGCTGGGCCGTTTCTTCTGGGACTCCACGTAGTCCCGGATCTGGAAGCTGGGCTCATCAGCCTGCCGCCCGGCCCGGTGCTTCAGCTCCCTTGAAGAGGAAGAAGCGGTGGTCTGGGCTGGGAGTGAGGGGCTCAGTGCCCTCCCGACTCCCAGAGCCCGGAGGAGAGGAGCTCGGAATGCCAGGGGCCAGGCCTGCTGGGTTCCCAGATGGTGCCACTCTGCCTGCATGGTTCCCATCCCTGCTCACTTGGCAATGGCCAGAAAGGCTAACTCCACATTCATGCCCGTCTTGGCGCTGGTCTCCATGAAGGGAACTCCATACTCCTGCCAGGGAGAGAGCATCCTCAGGGCCCAGGGCCACTCGCTGCCCTCGGCCCTCACCCTGCCCCACGGGCTGTCACTCACCCTGGCCAGTGTTTCTCCATCCTCTGAACGGATCGCCCTTTCACTGTTCACATCCGCCTGTCAAGCCATATGGGTCACTAGGGGACAGGAAGCCTTGCCCCCAGCTAGCCCATCTTTTGCCCCAGGAGTGGCCACTGCCCGCCCCCTGCTGGTGGCCTGTGGGATTGAGAAGCGGCAGCTGCAGAGTCTGGGTAGGTGGGTGTGATTGGCGTGGGGCCAGGGGTTCTGCTTTGTTTGGGCTGGGTCACCTAGCTCCCACCCTTGGGCTCTCTCCCCCAGCCTGGGGAGGTGGGTGACTCTCCTTGGCAAAGGGTGTGGGGGCCCAGCATCTGAGGGGTGTCAGTAGTTGGGGTTAACTTCCAGTCTCTGCCCCTGGCCCTTGTTCCTACTCACTAGGATCTAATGGGGTCTGAGCAGCTGGGCAACCCTCTCAGGCAGCAGTTTGGGCTTTCTCTGGGGGTGGCCATTTCCAAAGCTTTAAGAGGACAGACGGGATGGGCTGAAGCCACCGGATGGGTCTGACCTCTGAACTGGAGACCGGAAAGAGTTCTTTGCTAATGGAGGTTCAGATGACATTCTTGGGTGGCTGTGGGGAGTTGATGCTGGGAGAGGAGGCGTGGCAGTGGGCAGACCCTGCCATGAGCCACTCACCTTGTTGCCCAGCAACATGATCACCACATCCCTCTGGGCATACTCATGGATCTCAGAGAGCCAGGCCTGCGGGAGAGGGTGAGCTGAGCCCAGGTCAGTCTGAGGACCAGGCCATTCTTCTCTTCCCTCTCGCCTTTCCTTCTTCTGCCAACTCACTGGTCCCTGGACATGATGGCCTGTGCAATCTCTCATCCGGGTCTGCATTGAGCCTCCCAGCCCTATTCTTAGCCTCACCTTCAAGGCACAGTTCAAATCTCACCCCCCTGGGTGGCCTTCCCCACCAAATCCCATGCAGTGCAAACTCAGTTCTAGGGGATGGCTTGGAGGTGTTATCTCATGCATCAGTCAGTAATGACCAGTGACTTCCTGGAGTGCCCCTTGAGGATTCTAAGGCCACGTAAGGGCTCAGTGATCGGAAGTGCTGTGATTGATTAGTGATGTCTGCTGCGAGCATGGGATTGGAGGTGGTGTCATGTGTGCCACGGATTTGCCGTTCATTTTACAAGCTGTTTCGTATCTACGTGTCTGGTTCCCTTGGTTGGCTTATCAGCTCCTAGAAGTTAGGGAGCATGTGTAGCCTATGCAGCACTGTGTACAGGAGAGCTGCTTGTATTTGCTGAATTATTGTCTCTACTCTCTGATGGTGTGGTTGTGAGGACATAGCCATTGGCCTGCCCGAGTCACTTCCTTGCAACTGGGGCTGGATGTAGGTGTGTGCTTTTCTGGTTGGGCTCTCCCCCTAGTCTCTGCGGGTAATTGTCTAGGGTGGAGCCGGGGACTTTCAGAACACTTTCACGTGAATCACACTCAAGAATTGCAGTCCGGGCCCTGCAGGTGGCCCAGTGGCACAACAGCCAGCTTGGTCTCCATGCCTACCTGCCAATCAAACACCCAGCAGTAGCATTTACTTCTGAGTCACCAGGCAGGTGTTTTTTTAGAAGAGAGAGGTCTTACATGCTCCACCCACTTCCACAAGGCAGGAAGCAATCCTGGCCTGCCTTGGCCCCACCTTGTCTGCTTAGGGGTGGTGGGTGGGGGCCAGGGGAAGGGAGGACCTACCCGGATGTTGTCAAAGGAAGATTTGTTGGTGATGTCATACAGCAGGAGCAAGGCTGGAGAGGGAGAGAGAGCGAGAGCAAAGAGGGGATGTGGGGCAGAAGCATGGATGCTACAAAGGGGCTGGTGGAAGGGGCTAGAGTGATGAGGCACTTACCCTGGGCGTCTCGGTAATAAGCATGGGTGACGCTGCGGAATCGCTCCTGTCCTGCGGTGTCCCAGATCTGGAAAGGGATGGAAAGATGCTCAGAAGGAGGCAGGGTGGAGGGGCTGTACCGGGTAGAGGAAACCCACGCTGTGGTATGAGAGTTGCATGTGGGAAGGTGGGACAGTTTCATTCTTGAGGCTCTCATGGGCTTCTGAGCACCTGATCATCTGGAAATGGGTAGTTCACTAGAGTTCTCAAGCTCATTCAGCGCTGCCTCCTCCCCTGTCCAGAGGTTGGGGGTGTCCAACCTCCTGGAGCAGATGAGGCCCAGGACACTGGGGAGGAGATGGAGGGAGGCTAAGCTGGCCTGAAGGCCTTCTGAGCTGCCTTTCAGAGAAGAGAGGGTACCTGGAAACTGCTTTTTTCTGCCCACATCAGACAAACAAAAGCCATTTCCTCTCCTGGGCCCCACAGGAAATTACCCCAGGCTGAGGGCCAGGTTGCAGTCTTCTTGTGGTTCAGGGTGAAGGGTAAGGACAGGTTCTGCCACCCTCCCTCCCCACTCTCTGGCTCTGTTCTCACCTGCAGCTTCACCCTGACACCATCCACGGTCACCACCTTGTTCTGAAAGAGAAAAGGGCTGAGTGAGAGGTGGGTGGGGAGGGCAGAGAGCCGCTTGGCTCCTGAGTTCTGCGGGTACCCCGCCAGCGAGCATCCTGTCCTGGCCCCTCTCCACAGCTAGAGGGGTTGCAGGGAGCCCTGGCGATGTCTCCAGCCAAGTGATCCCACCAGGGCAGCAGAGACCCCATTCCCAGTCACCTCCACTCAAGAGTCCTCTCTTCAGGGGACTCTGTCTGCTCTTCTCACAATAGGGCAGGCCCAGCGGAGCCCGGGAGCCTGCAGGGCTCTCCCCAGGGCTCCACTGGCAGCATGGGGCTTGACCCTTCCATACTTCCATCCGCCTGTCTCCGAGCTCAGCTCCATCACTGCAACCAAGTCCTCAGAAGGAGGCAGCTGCCAGCATCTGGGGGAGCCCAGAGGCTGGGATCTGCAGGGTCGTCTTTCCTCCAGCTGCCCATCTTGTCTGCCTATAAGAAGCTTCAGCTCCCCTTGCCCTCAGAGGGAGGCACCGGGGCCTTTGCATGGTCCCTCCATGCCAGGATTAGACCCTTACCCTCCTAGACCCTTTGGGTGTGCCGTGCTCAGTAGCCCTGTGCAGATTTGCAAAGATGGATTCACCAGGGGGAGGGGAGGGGCTCTGACAAGCTGTTCTCTCCCCACGTGGCCAGGCCAGCTCTCAAACCTCGCGCAGAGCTGTGCTTCCTGGGAACTCAAGAACGACTGGCCGGTCTTTGAGGTCTTGCCAACAGGGCCAAGCTCTATGAGCAAGGGGCACTGAGGGCCAGGATTGGGGCAGTCCTTCCCCTTCAAGAAGACTCCATCTCTTAGTCCTCATATCCTGTAGGTGGGCAAGGAGCCAAGACCTCTGCAATCTGGCCCCCTCATGATCCCCAGGCCACAGTGAGCCACAGGGGTCCTCAGGAGCCAAGGTGGGCGAGGAGAGGGCAGCACCCCTCGCGGCTGGGAGGAGGAGCCTGCAGCCACCTCACCCTGAAGTCTATGCCGACAGTGGCCAGGAAGGTCCCGGACAGGAAGGCCCCGTCTTTGAATTGGATCAGGAAACAGGTTTTGCCGACGCCTGAGTCTCCCAGAAGCATCACCTAGGAGATGGGTGCAGAGGAAGTTAACAGGGTGTGGGGGGAGCCACTGGACTTCCAGGGAGAGAGGCCCTGGAGGAGGGTCAGAGGGGGAAGGACGCTGTTGGCACAGAGAGGTCCCCGCTTCGAAACCCGCAGCTGCTTCACCCTGCCTCTCCTCTCCACACCGCTTGGCTCCGCTCACCTCACGCGTGCTCCCTCTTACCTCCTGTCCATTTCCAGTTTCCTGGAGGCCTGAGTCGAGGTCTCCGCACTGACAGGTCCCCAGATGTGCTTGGTGACCCAAGAGAACCACCACTTCACATGGTCTAGAGTCTGGCCACACCTACCCACTGCCTGCAGGAATTTCTTCCCCCTGTGTGTGTGCGTGTTCCCCTCGTGCCCACGTGTGGGTGGGGCCGGACTGCCGGGAAAGGGAAGTGTGGCTCTCTGGGACAGGGATTCCCACCCAGGCGGGGTGTCAGGATCGGGTGGGGGCGGGACACTCTCCTTTGCAAACTATCGTTTGGATTTTTTTGGTCACAACATTTATGTGGAAGTTGCTAATAACATTTGATGTTTATAAAAGGGCTGCATGCAGTTTGGATGTATTATGTCCCCCAAAATGCCATGTTCTTTTATGCAATCTTGTGTGGGCAGACATTATTGGTGTTGATTAGATTGGAAGCCTTTGAGTGTTTCCATGGAGATATGACTCAATCAACTGTGAGTGAAAGGTTTGATTGGATAATTTCCATGGATAATTACCCTGCCCATTCAGGGTGGGTGTTAATTGGATCACTGGAGTCTATAAAGGAATTCACAGACAGAGGGACTCAGAGCAACTGGGAGTGACATTTTGGAGAGAAGCTGCAGCCTAGAGAGGAATGTCCTGGGAGAAAGCCATTTTGAAATGAGAACTCTGGAGCAGACGCCAGCCACGTGCCTCCCCAGCTAACAGAGGTTTTCTGATGCCGTTGGCCATCCTCCAGTGAAGGCACCCTGTGTTGATGCCTTACCTTGGACACTTTATGGCCTTAAGACTGTAACTTTGTAACCACATAAGCCCCCTTTGTAAAAGCCAATCCATCTCTGGTATTTTGCATTCTGGCAGCATTAGCAAACCAGAACACAATGGAATATTATTTGACAATAAAAGGCAACATACATGAATGAATCTTGAAAATAATCATGCTAATTGAAAGAAGGCAGTCATGAAATACCACGTACTGTATGAATTCACTTAGTTTAGAAAAGGCAAATCTATAGACAGAGCATAAACTAGTGTTTGCCTAAGTTAACGGGTGATGAAAATGATCTAAAATTGATTATAATGATGGTTGCGCAACTCTGAATATACTAAAAAACCACTGTACTGTACACTTAAAGTTAGAGTGAATCACATAGTATGTGAATTATATCTCAATAAAGCTGTTTTAAAAAGAAAAAAAATAAAGTAACAGTTTTATCCACTTCCCTGATCAAAAAAAAAAGGGGGGGGGGAGCGCTGCATGAATTTTGGAAGGTTGAAATTTATACTGAAGCAGGGAGATGTTTAGTCTGAAGTTCTTTCTGCAGAAGCCTCTCAGATGGGACCAGTGGCTGCAAAGTGGCATCCCCAAGTCATTGTACATAAGGAGTGCTGGAGCTCCAGGGAAGGAGTGTGTGTGTGTGTGTGTGTGTGTGTGTGTGTGTGTGTGTGTGTGGTGGCCTCTTTGTTGTCTGCCCAGCCTCTGCTCAGCTCCTTTGGTGGTGGGGGCGGTATTCAGGAGTGGTGGGGGGAACCCTTTGCCCAGTTATTCCTTCACCTTGGAGAACAGGGGTCTAGACCCAATGCTGGAATCTTCCCAACTGACTGGGTACACAGCTTAATGATTTGAGCAGGGGCTGGTCTTTATTATTGAGGTTTAGACTTTGACAAAGGAGCTCAAAGGCCTTCCTGCTGTGGGCATGGGGCACTGGGATTAGCTAAATTTGGCAGTGGCGGGGGTGGGGGTGGGGTGTCAGGCAGACGGTGAATGCAGTCTGGGATCCTGGCTTCTAAATGGCTGAAGTGTCACTTGGGGATGGTTTTCTTCAGGGAAGCATGGAGAAGCCTCATTCCTTTGGGGCCATTGTTGGCCATCCCAGTCATGTTGGCATGGCACACTTTCTGTCCCCTCTAGCCTGGCCTGGGGAGCTCCCACCAGGCTTCTCCCCCGCAGCCTGTCCTAGACTCAGGCCCTGGTGTCAAGCCTGGGCCTGGGAAACGCAGGCTGGTAGAGCTGAGGGCTAACTCTTCTGCGGACACCGCGTGGCCCAGGGGACAGATGGCGGGGTGGGGAGTTCTGGAGTTTGCACTCCTCCCTGGCTCCTGGGTGCCAGCCCCCGAGGGGGAGGAGGGAGGGAGGGCAAGCGCATGTGTACTACAGATCACAGCTGTCTTGAGCAAGGGATGCCAGCCAGCCAGGCAATTCACCGAACACAAACAGCTGCCCAGCCTGGCCACCTCCTAGGCAAACAGCCCGGCTGGCCCATCAGCAAGGAGGTCAGGAGGTCCCCACTAGTCTGGGGGCCGGCCACCAACACCCCCCACCCCCCAGGGAGCGGAGGCCCATTTCCTGCCACTCAGCCCACACAGGACGCCTATCTCAACGGCTCCGGGCAGCTGACTTGCAGAGTGGCTTCCCCTGAAACACTGGGGTGGAGGTGGGGGGTGGGGTCCCCAACAAGAGAGGCACAGAAAGAGGCAGGCAGCCCCCTCCCTCCCTAACCCTAGATAGAAATAGTCAGGGCACAGCAGACACTCCCCACCCTCTCTGCCTCTCTCAGAGTTCCTGATATGTGCTCGTCCAAGGGCACAGATGGTGACAAGACAGACTGGTGTCCACCGCCATGCCCGCCTGCCTGGGTACTGGGAAACCTGCAGAGGAACAGCCCCAGCGAGCTGACTTATAGACCCCCTCCCCAGGTGAGGGTTGTTTTTCTCAGCTTTTTAAAATTCCCAGGTGGGCCTGCATCCTCCTGGAAGGAGAGGCTTGTCTTACTGAGGAGGAAGGTGAGAGGCAGCGGCTAGAGGGGGTGGGAAGGGAAGGGGTCGGACTTGGAGTGGCTGGAGATCTAAGGGATTTCAGGCCCAAGGTCTTGAAATGGGATGCCAGGACCCAGCTGAGAGGTTAGCTTGGAAAAAGGCGTTGACTGCGAGCTGCCCCACCGCCAGGGGGCATCCTCCCCGAGTCTCCAACAGCCCTGTCCTAGCACTTCAGGTGCCTCTGTTCCAGGAGGGTTGTGTATTTGACCGCTACCGAGTGGCACAGGGCTCCAGGGGGGCTCATATTGGCCAGAGAGTGGCAGAAGAAAATTGGGTTGGAGTCTGTGGGGTGGGGAGTCAGACCTTCCCACCTTCCTCCCCAGTCCAGGCCAGATCTCTAGAGCTTGGGATGGGCCCAGGGGCTGTCTCTCGACCTTCCCTCCCTATTCTGGGAGACCCTGTTTTCTTGGGATTAAGGGCTGTGTCCAATGCAGACACAACCAGATAGGGGCTTGGGCCTGGGAGGGCAGGGGTCTCAGGGAAAAGGGGGTGGGGAGGGGAGTCTCTGGGAGCCGGCATGGGAGTCCCCAGCGAAGGATACAGCGCCCACCCACCTTGCCCGTGAGATCGTAGCTCGGACTGCAGGGCGGGGAGCGCTCCGGGGCCTCGCCATCCCGGGTGGCAGCAGCGCCAGGCGTGCCCGTCATGTCCCTGGACGAGAGGTGAGCTGGTGCCGGCCGGCGGGGGCGGGAGAGCGCAGGAACAGCCCCGCCTCAGGCTCCGCCTACTCCCTCCCCACCTCCACCGGCCGGGCCTGGACCCGGACAGGCTCCTGCCTCTGTCCCGCCACTCCCTCGACGACACGGGCTTGGAGCGGGGTCTCCCGCGAGGGCGCGCGGGGCTGCAGGGTCTGTGCGGGCAGCGGGCGGGCGCCGTGAGCAACGCTGGCCTGATTCAGTGCTCCCTGGGCTCGGGCCAAATCCAGCTCCAGGACGGCCCCCCAGAGCCGCCAGCCGTCGGGGTTAGGTTCCCTTCGGGGCAGTGATCCGAAGACCCGGCCAGCAGCGGGTGGTCTTGCCGGGGAGCCCGCGCCGGGATGCTCGGCTGTCGCTACGCAGCGCGGCCAGCAGGAGGCGCTCGAGCTCCGCCCAGCAGGCGGTCAACGGGTAGCCCGGGCTGGGGCGGGAGAGGGGGTGGGACCCCGGCGGACGCCACTGGGCCTCCCGTGCCGTCCAAGCAGTTTCGATTTTGCTAATGCACCCCAGCCTGAGCTCATCATTTTGTTTACCGACCAATCTTCAGCTTGCGGTGCATTTGCGCTGCTGTCTTCCAGGCCCCTGGTTGGTGCTCGGACTTTGACCCTTTAGTATCGATCACCTCTCATTTTCCTCCCGACCTCTTGGGCTGCACACAGAATGTCCCCCCATGGGAGAGACTTCCTAGGAGGGCTTCACGCCCCCACCCCCACCCAATCCAGGAGCTCCGGAAGGCAGGCCCGCCTTGTTCATTGTGGCCCTCTGCCCGGGGCACCCAGCAGGCGTGCGACGTTTGATGTGGAATGCACTCATGAAATCTCCAATCGTTTGATCAGTCTCCAGGACACGGCAGGCACCCTGCAGCTTAAGGGCGAGTGAGGGGCTGGGGGTGGGGAGTGCCTCCGGGTCGCCTTAGCAGGGGCTCTGGCGTGGGCCAATCATTCAGTTGCTCCCATTCCCCTTGTTCTCCCTGGTCCCGCCCTTCCTTCCTAGTCCCACTACTCAAGGAAGGCGGGCTCCGGGGGCGCAGGGTGGGGGCCGCCCCGAGGGCTGCAGGCTGTGCAGGGGGGGAGGGCGCCTGCACCTCTTCCCTTGGGTGTTGGGTGAGGGGCAGGCGTGGCTGGGGGACCCGACTGGGTGTCTTTTCGACATCAGCTGGCGCTGTTTTCTGAAGTTGTGTTCCCTGCCTGGCAGCTGGGGGCAGGGCCCAGGGCGGGGGCGCAGGTGGCCTGGTGTCCAGCAGGGAGTGGGGGCCGCCTCTTCTGGAGCGGGGCGTGGCATAACCTCGGTTTCCTCGTCTGTGCACAGGATGGGACTCAACAGTGAACCTCAAAACAGAGAGTCGAAGCTGCACAGACTCCACAGACGGGCGCCACCCGGCTCCCCCCGCACCCCCTCCAGAGGGCTCAGCAGCGACCCTGCAGGGGAGGGTTTTTAATGCAAGAGGGGAACAGTGGGGGAGGAATGAGAGGGAGTCATGGCTGGAAGTGGCCTGCCCAGCTCTGGCCTTGCACTGCGAACCATGCCCATTAGGCGGCTGCATGGAAAGCCCCCGGCTGTGGTTCTTGTGGCTCCACCAAGACCCCCTTTGTCCCAACGAGAAGGCTGTACATCGGCGTGAACGCTCCAGAGATAACAGGGGAAATAAAACTGCTCCCTGCTTTGGTCCAGGGTTTGATTGAGGGAAGAAGTCCAAGAGCGCGGAGGCAGAGGCGTGGCGGCCTCTCCCTGGGGTCTGGGGCGGGTAGGCAGGGTCCCCCGCGGAGTGCGCCCCACGCTGCCAGTGCCGGGGCGGTGCAGCGTCCTGCGGAGTGTGCAAGGCCTCGCTGAGTCACCGCGGGTCTGCGCTCAGGGCTGCCCAGGGCGGGCCTGTGCAGAGGGGGCTGTGCCCAGAGGGAGGGCCCGGGGAGTGCGGCTCCCCAGGTGAGGGGTCTCTACCTGAGGGCGCGGGAGAGGCCCGTCCAGGAGGCCACCTCTGGGGTCCCGACATCCATCCCAACGCTGCACGTACCTCGCACCTGCATTGCTCCCCGGATGCTCGCACTCATGCTCATGCACCTCATAGCACGTGCACACACACACACACTTCCCCTCATACTAAAGTACACACTGCTCACACCACACACACACTTTCCATCACACCACAAACACACTCCTCACACCACACATAAACACACATGCTTCCCATCATGCCACAATACACACCTCTCACACCACACACACACACACACTTCACATCATACCACAGCACACACCCCTCACACTGCACACACACTTCACATTGCACAATACACCCACCCTGCACACTGCAAACATACACACGTACCTCATATCATACCACAAACACACATATACTTCAAATCACATTACAAGTGCATGCCTCATATCATACCACAGTATACACTTACACTACAAATACACACACACTTCAAATCACACCACAAACACACACACAACTCCCAACAGACACCTGCATCTCATATCACTTACGCCCAAATCACACACACCCATACCATACCACAAACACACACATCTCATTTCATTCCACAAACACTTCACATCATACCACAGATACACACACACCTCACATCACAAACACATGCCTAACATTCTACACACTCCATATCATAACACAAACACATACATGCCACAGACACACACACACATCTCACATTATACCACAAATACACAGTGTCTCACACTACCCCCCAAAACACACATCTCAAATTACCCCTCAAATGCACACACCTCAGTTCACCCAAATATACACACACCTCTCACCACATCATAATTACGGATACAGGTCACATCATACCATAAATATACACATCACATCACGTCACTTCACAAACACACACCCCTCAGATTTCCCCCACACCTCACATTGTCCCCAAATGCACCTGTCAACCTCCAAATAAAATACACCTTAAATTACCCCCTACAATTCTCGTCACCTCAAATCCACACTTCATAGAAATCCAAAATGTGTGCCTATCCCACTTTATCCTCCAAACACATTCACATGTCCCTCCTAATAAAGGGAGGTGATGAGCACCCCATGCCCTTGTGATCGCTGAGGCGATCTGGGGAACTTTATGCACACTGGACAAGCATTCGAGGAGCCCTTGTCTGACTGGGCAGGACCCTGCCCGGCAGACAGTGGGTGTGGGCTTTATTTGGTAGGCAAGAGCGAGCCACTGAAGGGTTAGAGCGAGGCTCTAGTAAGGTGAATTCTGCAGCGGTGTTTCAGCAAGTCTGGAGAGTTTGGGGGAAACAGGTGAGAGGTGTCAAGGAGGACTTGAACTGGGATGGAGCAGGGGCTGCTGGAAAGGCCACCATGAAAACCCTGTTGACATCAGTTTCCCCGTAAACGAGAAGTTGGGGAAGTCTTTGATGTGAGATGCATCTGCACAGGACCTGGGCAGGACCCCCTTCCAGAAGGCAATGGGCCTGGTAGCTTCTGTGGAACGTCGCCCCAGAGGCCCTGGAAGCTGGCCTCAGGGCACACCCCACGGAGTTGCCCTGCTCACTCTGTGTGCTCCACAGTGGAAGACCCAGGACTCCATCCCACCTGCCCAGGCTGCACCTGGCCCATGAGCTGGGCCAACAGAAGCCTCTCTTGCCCTTTCTGCCTCCTGTCACTGTCATGGGGGAATTCTGGGCCCTTGCAAATTGCCAGCAATAAGCAGTATATAAAATCTCTGTGTGAATGAAGATCAATGAGCAAGCGTCTTGCAGGCTGGCTCTTCGGGGCCTCCCACACCACTGACACTTGAGTAAGATCCAAAGAACTCCAGCCCCTTTGCACAGCATTACACGGGAGCCTTTGGCTGTTGTGCAAGTTCCAGCTCCTCCGAGCAGAGGCATGGATGGGAGACCTGCCTCTGCAAAGGAGTGGAGGGTACGAAGAGGAATGGAGGGTCCCAGGGCAGACCCTGGAGGCGTGGAAAGGGGGCCCGTGGAGGAGACAAGACAAGAGCTGCAAATCTCTTGGCACATGGGCAGTTGAGCAGGTGTCGCTAGCGTCAGGGTCTGCTCACATGTCCAGAAGTCATTCCCTCCTTCCCCCACAAACTCCGTCATGTGCTGTTCCCACTGCCCTCCACCACCATCTTTGGCGGGGGTGGGGGGTGGGTGGAGAGCTCCCTGGGTTTGGGTCCCAGCTGTGGAGCAGTCTATGTGCCCTAGTCATGGTCCCAGGCCATGCACTTGACTTCGGTGCCCCAGGGTCAGGCCCCAGCTTGTCACTCAGACCTCACTTGGCATGAGCTGGCGCTGGCTGGTGGCAGGCAGACAGCCAGGCTCTAGAAGGCCCCTCCTGGGGACAGAGGGAGAGCCCAGCCTGCCCTTCTGAGACTGCTCACTGCATCCAACAGAGTGACTTGCCTCACTTTTCTTACCAAGCTAGTGGCAAAATTCAGAGATCCTACCGCGCGATTCTGTGGAGTGTGATTCAGAGTCCTCACACCCACATCCAATCCACACCTGCCCTTCCGGCCCAGCTCAGTGGAAGGAGGTGGGTGGGGTGGGGGAGGAGGCGTGAGTGTGGTTGTGGGGCAGGGTGTGTTCTCTCTGCAGAGGGACAGACCAGGAATGTGCCTGGGGTGGGGCCCCTGGCACAGGGCACCCACAGTTTGCTTCATGGCAGCTGGGCCCACAACTTCCGGGATTGCTTGGCTGCCTCGACCTCCTGGGACCCCACCCTGACCAACCCCTGCTCATGGAGCCCGGCCCATCTCAGTGGCTGGAGAGTTCTGGGCACTGCTGTTTCAGGACACATCCCAGGCCTGGAACACGCCTTGGCCAGACTCTCCTTTCTGATTCGCCTTCTGGACATCTTCCCCAGAGCCATGTCCCTCTTGAGCCCTTGCATTCCTCCCTGTGACCCAGTGGGCAATTTCTGGGGTTCCCCTCCCTCATTTCCCAGCAGGATGGCATTGTCCTGTGTGTGTAACTTGCAGGTCTGTGTGCTGCTGGGTCTTAGAGGCTCCTGCTCAGAAACATCCATGCCGCCCGAGAAACAGGCATCTCTGGACACTGGGACACTGAAGGCCCCAAGGGAGGAGGCTGCTGCCCCTTCCTCAGTCCAAGGGAGGAGAGAGACCCTCTCCAAAGGGCTTCCTGGGAATCCAAGGGTAGCTGAGAGCAGCTGGTAGGCACAGTCGAAAGAGAAAGGAAAGGAGGACGTGTGGGAGACAAGGACCCTTGCTTGGGTCCTCAAAACGGCTGTTGGTAGAGAGTTTGAGAATGCTTTCTTCCCCAGACCTGCACAGTTGGGCCCAGAAGCAGAGGGCAGCAAACCAAACCTGAGCCCTTGGCCTGCCCGCTCCCAAGGACCCAAGTGACAATGCGAAGTTTGGACTATGCTTAAAATTTTAAGCCATCCCTTTGCCCCTCCAGAGTCTTCTTGCCTTGGAAGGCTGCCAGAGCAATCTAAATCAGGACATTCCTTTGCTTTCTAGTTTCTGGTTGTGTTCAGCCAACGGGGAGCCCCAGAAGGAGCTGAGGGAAATTTGTCCCCCTGGTCACCTCCTTGGGGTTTTATCATAGGCGGCTGCGTCCTTCCACAGAAGGTAAAGGCTCCTGCCAGATGCCCCCTCCAAGCCCTCTTTATTCCTGGGTTCTGGTGACAGTTCCTGAATGGAATGGAGCCCTGCTTAAATTTACCCAAGGGGACTGCACCAACCCCCTGCTTTAATGATCTGATGTGTGTGTCCTTCTGTTTCTTGCTGGTACCCTGACAGACACACCCCAGGCCCTGGAGACTGGCAATGCCAGCTGGTGCTTACCGTGAATCCAATGCCCACGGTGGCCGAGAAGGAGCCCGGGATGAACTTGCCCTGGTCAAACTGAACCAGCAGGGATGTCTTCCCCACGCCACTGTCGCCCACCAGGATGGTCTGAAAGGGTGAGCAGAGAGAGGGGTCAGGGCCTACAGTGAGGGTCAGGTGTCTGAGATGTCTTTGTGGCTATAGGATTGAGTTCTTTCTAAACACACACACTCAACACACACAGATGGGCACACACATAGACATACAGACGCAGAGACACACCCAGACAGACATATATACACAAACACAAAAACTCTTGTTTTTCTGTCAAATTCACAGAAGAAGACATGAAGGCACAGAGGAAATCTCATCCAAACCCCATGTTAACGAGCTTCTTGGGTAAGCATGAGATGGTGCCTCGCACATTTCCAACCATGGGGGCAAAACTGACTGAGGGCCCCATTGCTGGGTGGTGAAATCCATCAGTGTGGGTTAGTGCTAAGGCCGCACTTCCCGAAGGTAATTCCCAGCCCAACGCGGAGCACGGCAGGGACATCAGGGCAGGCCTGTTCCTGGGAGGCACAGTCTAGCTCTGAGTCTCCCAGATGGTCTTGTGGAACCTTCTGAAGACCACACAATGATCCATAATCTAGACGCATCCACCCACCCACCCTCCCCTCTCTCCTTCACTGGGGTCGGGTCATGGTCTGACACCTTCCTCTCTCTTGGCCCCGGGTCCATTTTCTCTCCCAGTGTTTTGCCTAAAAAAATCCTTGCATATTCAATTCCCTCTTGGCATCTGTGTCTTGGAAAACCCTAACACAATGTCCATGGGTCTCCTGAATGGGAAAGTCCAAAATAAAAATCTGTAGGGTGAAAATAAAACAAGGATGTCTGGGTGTTTCCCCTGGGAAGAGCTGTGTTGGCCTTGGACTGAGGGGTTGGAGAGGAACACATTTCAAAGAGAAACAGAGTTTGGGAAAGAGAGAAAGGCTTCTTTCCTCTGGGAAGTCTGTAGTCGGTGGAAGTAGGGGGTAGAATTATACCAGAATTTAGGTGAAATATTTTAAAGAAAGTCATAAGCAACAGAAAAGAAATGCATGTGCATCCAGAGGCTGGCACCCAGCAGCCCTAAATGAATGAATGAATGAATGACTGTGGTGGCTTGAAACTCTGCACCCCAGAAAAACATGTTCTTAACCTTAATCCATTCCTGTGGGTGAGAACCCGTGGTAAATTGGACCTTTTGATGAGGTTACTTCAGTTAAGGTGTGGCCCAAATGAATCAGGATGGGTCTTACTTCTCTTCCTGGAGCCTTTATAAGCAACATGAAATTCAGATACACAGAGGGAAGTGACGGAAAGAAGCTGGAAGTCAGTGGAACCCAGGAGAGGACACCATGTGCATTGCCATGTGACAGAAAAGCCAAGGACCAAGGATCGCCGGCAGCAGCCCCGGAAAGTCACAGTCTTCTGGGAGAAAGCAACGCCTTGATGACGCCTTGTTTTTGGACTTCTCCCAGTCCCAAAACTCTGAGCCCATCAATTCCTGTTCTTTGAGCCAACCTTCTGTGTGGCATTTGTTTTAGCAGCCAGGAAATGAAATCAGTGGTCAAAAACCACTGATTTAAGGGTAGTTAGCTGCTTAGGAGATACAGCTTTTAGCCCAACTCATAAAAACTTAAAGACACACACACACACACACACACACACACACACACACACACACACACAACAGCGAAAACATAAAAGCAATACAGATCGACAGCGTCTCTTTGGGTCAAACCCGTGGGCCCCAGCCCAGTGTTCAGCTCTGACTGTGACACCGAGGGGGACTCAGCGCTGGGCATGTTGAACGTGAGTTTGTCCCTAATGTTGACCTTGAACACCACATGTCTACATTTCACCAGCACCCCCCAGACCACGTTGTTTTTCAGCTTTTATTTCTGCCGGGGGTTGAAGAGCTCTATTGTTTGTTCTGTGCCGTGACTTTAACAACTGAAGTCTAAAATCCGCCTTCCTCAGGCTTTAAGAAGTTCTTCCTGGAGTGAATATTCCAGAATACGAGTCCACCCAAGTCCAGCCTTGATCTACTAAAGGATAGAATATTTCTAATTCATTTCCCTCCTGTCCTCTCCCTTCCAGGGTGAAGCGTTCCCACCCCTTTCTTCTCTCCTCGAGTGGAAACGGTTCCCTCTTCTCGGGACCTCTCCTGGCTCATAAAAGTTCTGGGGGTGCACATGGCGTCAGCATTTCGGATCCAGCTGAAACCTGGCTTGGGGCAGGCACACGGCAGTGCTCTTCTATTGGCCTTTTTAGATCATCTCGTCAGGGACCTGTTCACAGTGACTCCAAAAGCTTTTCTCTGGGCCAGAATTGAGAGCTCAGAGCTGATCAATTTACAAGCATTATTGAATTGTTTGCCCCTAAATCCAGGGCCTCGCTTAGACCTGGGCCTCCTTTCTCTGCACTCCAACCCCTGAGGTGAGGGGTCCCCAAGACCAGGGGCCCCGTGTCCCTCCTGCAGACTGTGCTTTGCCCCAAGCTCCCCACCACGGCCATCCTTAGGTCTGGGGAGTGGCCCAGGGGTGGCTGTCTGCAGGGGTGGGGACAGAGCTTGGGTGTGGAGCCTGGAGTGTCACCTGTGTGCTTCCTAGGGCCCTTGGGTGCAGAACAGACCTGCAGGAGGTGGAAGAGAAGCTGCCTCTCTCTAGGCTGCATGTTTTGATGCAGAACTTCTGAGAATTCTACATTCAAACCTGGCTCCCAGGTTGGCATGAAAGTACATTTGTTAAGGTCGGAGGATAGGGCACAGTTGATTCGATAGGTTTTTTAGCTTGATTTACAGATTTCAAATATCAAGACATATGGAATAGGGGCCTCCATCTGTATTCTAGCCTCAGCCCCCCAAATGTTAGAGATGGGTCTGCCCAAACTCTCTACCTTAGATGCACAGTGGAGTTTCTCTTCAGGCAAAAGCTGCCGAGATTTTCCTGAAGTTTCTCCACATGAGAAGCTTCAAATTTTCCTGCTTGGAGAAGCCTCATGTCAACTTCAGATGCCGATTTTTTTTTTTCACTGCACACTCCCCCTTCTGGAGCATTTATGAAAATATTAACTAATTGTGGTTCTAATAAAACCACATGTGTAAATCTTGCCACTATTCAGACAAGTGTCTTTGCTTTCTCTTCTTAAGTCATTTTGTTTATGTCTGTATCTGTGCTTTGCCCACTTTCTGAAGGGATTTGAAGTGGTTTAAAACAAAGACTATCTATTCAATAGGGCAGTTAAAGATAATGCCTGAGAAAATATACAAAGGAAAGGGGAGTGTGTATGTATGTGTGTGCAAACCTCCCAGCCTGGAGTGAGGCTGGGTTGTTATTACATCTGAGCATTGCATTTGATTGTAGACTTCCTGGCAGTTGAGACAAAACGGGAAACAAGACGAGGTATGTGGTACTTAGAGCCCGACAAAAAAAAGCCTGAGAACTTTCAGTCAACAAGTATTTGTTCTTGGCATTTGATTCCAAGAGGAATTTGCTCTGTGGTTTCTTTTTTTTTTTTTTTTATCTTCATTTTATTGAGATATATTCACATACCACGCAGTCATACAAAACAAATCGTACTTTCGATTGTTCACAGTACCATTACATATTTGTACATTCATCACCTAAATCAATCCCTGACACCTTCATTAGCACACACCCAAAAATAACAAGAATAATAATTAAAGTGAAAAAGAGCAGTTGAAGTAAAAAAGAACACTGGGTACCTTTGTCTGTTTGTTTGTTTCCTTCCCCTATTTTTCTACTCATCCATTCATAAACTAGACAAAGTGGAGTGTGGTCCTTATGGCTTTCCCAATCCCATTGTCACCCCTCATAAACTACATTTTTATACAATTGTCTTCGAGATTCATGGGTTCTGGGTTGTAGTTTGATAGTTTCAGGTATCTACCACCAGCTACCCCAATTCTTTAGAACCTAAAAAGGGTTGTCTAAATTGTGCGTAAGAGTGCTCACCAGAGTGACCTCTTGGCTCCTTTTGGAATCTCTCTGCCACTGAAGCTTATTTCGTTTCCTTTCACATCCCCCTTTTGGTCAAGGAGATGTTCTCCGTCCCACGATGCCAGGTCTACATTCCTCCCCTGGAGTCATATTCCACGTTTCCAGGGAGATTCACTCCCCTGGGTGTCTGATCCCACGTAGAGGGGAGGGCAGTGATTTCACCTTTCAAGTTGGCTTAGCTAGAGAGAGAGGGGCTCTGTGGTTTCTTATACAAGGGGCCCTGAATAAAAAAATGGGTGATGGAAGTTTTGCAGAGGATGCAAATCTTTTCCTATCGCTGTTGTATCGACCCTTGATAAAAGGCCAGCATTAAATCATATGTCACTGGGTGCTGGGTTAATGCTAAGTACTCTGCCTTCCTGTGACTCAGTGATTCAGGGAGAGCCTCTAGCAAACCTAGATTAATGTGTGGTTACCCCTAATGTGGCTCCAAAGGACCTTGTTAACAAGACAGGAAATTCAGATTATAAATTCAGAAATAAAAAGAAAGATCCCCAGATCCAACAGTAGAAATAAAAATGTCCTGTATATCAGAAGATACCAGAAAAAAGTCAAATGAGTAATGATAGAGGGAAAATATTTGCAACACATATGATGAGCAGTCAATATCATTATTAATATAAAAAGCTCTCAGAAGAAAACCTCAATGGAAAAATGAAAAAGGATATGAACAGGTATATTTTATATATGTGTGTGCGTGACAGTTCATTTTATGTGCCAACTTGTTTAGGGTATAGTACCCAGTTGTTTAATTAAACACTAATCTGGGAATTGCTGTGAAGATATTTTATAGATGTGTTTAGCAACACTCAGTTGACTTTAGGGAAAGGCAGTTATCTTCCATAATCTGGATGGGCTTCCTCTAATCAGTCAAAAGGCCTTTAAAGCAAAACTGAGGTTTTTCTGAGAAGAAGAAATTCTGCCTCAAGACTGCAACATCAGCTCTTGCTCAAGACTTTCCAGGCTGCTAGCCTGCCCTACAGATTCTGGACTTGCCAATCCCCTTAATCACGTAAGCCAATTCCCTGAATGAAATATCTTTCTATCTGTCCTATCTTTCCTCTCTCTCTCTCTCTCTCCATCCATCTATCTATTTATCTCTGCATTTATTTATTACCTGTATCCTACTGGTTCTGTTTCTCTGGAGAGCCCTGACTGATACAATATAATATATAATAGTTTCATAACAGCCAATATTAACTTAGATTTGGGGAAACAGGTGTTCATACATTCACCATTGGTGGGAGTATACACTGGTGCAAACTTTTTGGAGAGAAATTCACAATATCAAAATTAAAAATGCAAATTCCTTTGACTCAGTAATTTTATGGCTTTGCTTGCAAAAATACACCAAGATATGAATACAAGGATACTCATTGCAGTGTATCAAACAGTAAATAATTCAGCAATAGGGGCTGGTTAAATAAACTCTAGAATATCTGTGGTGGTTTGGTGCTACATGTTTTAGCTTCCCAGACTGCTTAAGCCAATGCCATGAAATGGTTCAGGTTAAACAACAGGGATTTATTTGCTTATGGTTTTGAGGTGAAAAGAAAGTCCAAATCAAGATGTCATCAAGGCAATGCTTTCTTCCCAAAGACTGACATTCCGTGGCTGGCTGCCAGTGACCCTTGGCTCCTCTGTCACGTGGCAAGGCATACGATGGCATCTCTTGGTCTCTCCCTTCTCGTCTGGATTCTGTTCTGTCCAGCTTCTGGCTGCTGCCTCTGGGGCTTTTCTCTCTCTCTCTATTCATTTCATTTATAAAGAACTCCAGTAGTAGGATTAAGACCCATCCTGATTGGGCTGGGCCATACACACCTTAATTGAAATAACCTCATCAAAAGGTTCTACTTACACTGGGTTCACATCCACAGGAATGGATTAAATTTAAGAACATATTTTTCCGGGGTACATACAGCTTCAAACTACCACACTATGTATCATAAAGAGAGAAGCCACGAAGCTGGACGTTGGCAGAATTGGGAAGCCAGGGGAGGCTGCCATGTGACAGAAAAGCTATGGACCAAGGATCACTGGCCAGTCTTCCAGGAAAAAGCATCATCTTGATGACATCTTGATTTTGGGCTTCTCCTAGCCTCATAAGTGTGAGCCAATAACATTGTTTAAGGCAACCTATTGCATGGTATTTGCTTTAGCAGCCGGGATATTAAAACAATATCCATATGATGTAATACTGTGCAACTGATTAAAAATGAGGTATATCAGTATGTGCTGTTTGGGAAAAATCTGTATTATTAAGTAAAAGAGGCAAGTGGCAGAGCGGTGTGTTTAGTATGATTACTTTTGTATATTTTACTTCAATTAGAGATATGAACGAAATGGACTTGGTTAGGACTAAAGTAAATTAGACTAAAGGGTAAAGTATGATGTGGATGGTGTTTTTAAAACTTTAACTTCTATGTGAGACCAAAGGAAGAGATGTTTATTAGGTGTAAAATCTAATTTTTTGTAGCACACTACATAATTTAACTTGTAAGTTCCGTTTATTCAAACCATATAATTACATGGAACATTGAATAGGGAGTGAAATATTGTTGGTTTGTACAGGTTAGTGTGGAGCCCCAATACATCCCAGAGTCATTTGGGCAGAGAATAAAGATGTATTTGCAAAGCCCCTTTGAGGGACTGGGAGAAATTGTGGAAATATTAAATTTCCCCACCTGGGAAATTAATGATATTCTCATAAGCATTGTGGGCTACCAGTTTAGAAGGCTGAGACCTCAATGTTGGGGCTTGCCCTTATGAAGCTTGTTACTGCAAAGGAGAGGCTAAGCCTACTTAAAATTGTGCCTAAGAGTCACCCCCAGAGAACCTCTTTTGTTGCTCAGATGTGGCCTCTCTAAGCCAACTCTGCAGGTAAACTAACTGCCCTCCCCCCTACGTGGGACATGACTCCCAGGGGTGTAAATCTCCCTGGCAACATGGGATATGACTCGCAGGGATGAGCTTGATTCTGGCATCATGGGATTGAGAAAGCATTCTTGGACCAACAGGGGAAAGAGAAAGGAAACAAAATAAAGTTTCAGTGGCTGAGAGATCTCAAATAGAGTTGAGAGGTCATTCTGGAGGTTATTCTTATGCCTTATATAGATATCCCTTTTTAGTTTTTAGTGTGTTGGAATAGCTAGAAGGAAATACCTGAAACTGTTTAACTTCAACCCAGTACCAGTAACCTTTATTCTTGAAGATTGTTGTATAACTATGTAGCTTACACTGTGTGACCGTGTGTTTGTGAAAACTTTGTGGCTCCCACTCCCTTTACACAGTGTATGGATAGATGAGTAGAAAAATGAGGATAAAAAGTTAATAAATAATAGGGAGAGCTGGGGGGTATGTGATGTTTTAGGTGTTCTTTTTTTACTTTAACTTTTATTCTTATTCTTTTGTTTTTTTTTTTTTATTTAAAACAAAAAGTTTATTTAGACAACAAGATGCTTGACTTGAAGGGAAAACTATCTAGGATTCATTTCTTTTAGAGTATTTTATCCCTACTTAGAGACAGATTGCCCTACATGTAACAGCTATGTACAAAAAAGTTATAAAATTGTCTTTGGTTTTACAATGATAAATGAAAAACAATAACATTCTTCAACTGAATAAGTTATGCAAGGATTTTTTTATGTTGTTGGTTTTTGTTAAACAGTGAGAGCAAAATAACTTACTGAAATATAAAAATAAGAGTTGAATGAGCATGCCACTAATGGAGAAAGGGGGTATTCTCACAGAACCAGTATATTTTCCCCATCCCATCTCCATTTGGTGTCTATCAAAACATACCATTGGCCATTTAGTAAAAAAAAAACAAAAAACAGAAAACAATATGCTTGTGCACGCACACCAGTTACTTTATGCACAATAAAGGAATGGGGATGGGTAAATGAAAGAACAGAGAAAACTATACTGTAGTAGTCAGATGCGGTGGAACCAAATTGTGGTTTTTCTAATTGAGAATGTATTCTTGGTCTGTAGGAACAGAGTTCTGGAGTAACCTAGCAGGCTCCCTTTTTAATAGACCCCTCCTGTCTGCTGCCGGAACACATCAATTGTATCTTTAGCCTTCATTTCCAACTTGCAGTTGTGTCTGTTTCATTGATTGGCTGCCCATCAAATCGGAATCTGATCTGCCTCATTGACAAACCCTGTCGTTCACACTAGGCTCTCATTAGTTTACTGAGTGGTGTATGCCTCTTAATCTTAAACTGCACCACAGAACCATCCTGCCCCGCCACCTTCAAATTAATATGATGATTGTTCTCAGTCTTGACTCCTTCCTTGGGTTTTTTGTTGGCTATGATGAGAGCCGGGGTCTTCTCAGCTGCCACTTCACAAAAGAGGTACGAGGTCTACCTTGTTCTTATTTTTTTGTGTGTGTGTGGTAATGAAAATGTTCAAAAATTGATTGTGGTGATGAATGCACAGTTACACAATGGTACTGTGAACAACTGATTGTACACCATGGATGATTGTATGGTATGTGAATATATCTCAATAAAATTGATTTTTTTTTTTTTTTAAAAGAGAGAGCTCAAGAGCTAGCACAGATGCCGATGCTTGGAGATGCTTGGAGATGCAGACAGAAGGATGTTTGGAAATGTTAAGCTAAGAGATGAAGCCCAGAATTTGCCCCGGAGAAGCTAAGAGAGGACTCCCCCACCCCAGACGCTGAGAGAGAAGTGCCCTGGGAGAATAAGCAAGATGCACAGGAGCTGAGAGAGAGAAGCTAAGAGAGACAGAAATCCAAGAATTCCTTTAGTTCTACCTGGTTTAGACTTTGGTTTTCGTAATTCCTGAGTGGGTCTTGCAACAAACTCCTGTTGTTTGAGCAGCTCGAACAAGCCTCTGTTCTCTGTAACCAGAAGAACCCGGTGAAGGCACCAACACGGGCACACACATGCAACAGTCACATGCATGTACACAGTGTACACGCACACACAGCACCCGAATATGCACATTCACACGTGCACACGCGCACAGCATTTGCATACACACATGCAGACATGCTTACACGCACACACATAGCACTTGCACACATATACACAGAGGCATGCACACATGCATACACAGCAGCCACACACACATGCATGTACACCACACATGCACACATGTACCCACATACATGCCCACACATCCATCCATAGGTGCTTTAGGGCTGGGAGAACCTAAGAAGACCCATCCAATTCTTTCTTTCACAGATGGAGACATGGAAATCCAGGGAGATGATTGATTCATTCAGAAGCCAATTGCCAAGCCAGGACTAGGCTTCAAATGGGTCTTTGAAGATGCAGGGTCTCCAGAATAGCCGGATTCTCCCGGATTCCCCAGAGCTGTTTGTTTCCTGGGAGGCGCAGGCTTGCCACCACTCAGAGCCACTCGAATAATTCTCTGTTCTTGATTCAAAGGGAAAGAGTGGGGCCCGGGGTCAGAGGGTGGGGCCGTTGGCAGCCTAGATGCTGTTCACGCCTTGCTGCTCATCCCCAAGAAAGGAAGGGTCACCCACGCCCCACAAAGCAACTGCCCCCTGTCTTTCACAGTGCCCGATCCTGCTTAACTCCTCAGTCTCTCTCTGGAAGCTGAGTGGCTTCCCCATCTGCAGAGGGCCGATGCTGTCAGTGTGACCGCACAGGACCCTGCACAGAGGATGGGCTCGAAGAGCAGGGCGGCCGAGGGCCATTGAGCCCTTCCTCCAGATCACTGATCTCACGTTATGGTCTGGAGTACTTAAGGTGAGAGGCCGTCTCCAGCTACGTCCTGGACCAGCCCTGGCTTATCTGCTGCTGCATTTTTTCTGTGCAAACATACCTCCTGCACACATACTCATTCCTGATTAGGGGGCCTGATTAGTGGGTAAGGGGTTCTGACCCTTCTTGGGACCCACCAACTCCTCAGAATGTCACAAGGTGCATGTAACACAGAGCTACACACACGAGAAAGGCCCTAGTCTTTTCACAACCCCCAAGCCCCATCCTGAGGGCCGCTGGGATCTCGATGGGGGAGGGGAGATGGGGCAATGGGCGTGGTTGTCAGAAAGAAGGGGGTAAGACAGGCAGAGCTAGTACTTCCCTTCTTTTTTCCATTCTTTCTTACTTTAACAGATATTTTATTACAGCGATGGGCTGGGAGTGGGGCAGCAGACTGTTAGTCATGACCAGTGAGCTGGGTTTCATCAGAGTGGGGCCCCATTGCAATCGACAAGTTTGTGGAGGCTCCGCCCTGGTGGACTGGGGCATGACAGTAAGAGTTTCCAGAATGTTCGCAGGCCAGCTGCCCCTCTTGCCCATTGGACCAGGAGTTCCCTGCTAGCATCTCCTTACTCTCTGAGCCCCTCTGTTTGTACTCTGGGTTTTGATACCCCCTCTGCCTCCTCACTCCCTCATTCTAGTCTCTGGTCTAGAAACTCTCCTCTGGGTTTCCAACTTTGGCCCCAAGTCCCACTCAATCCTGTTGAACTCCTGAGCTTCTGGGCTTCCCTGCCCCAGCCCTCCCACCTAGGGAGGAGGATTGGACAAGAGCTGGCCCGACCCAGTGGGTCTGTGTGGGCAATTTCCACAAGGCAGGGAAGGGACCGTGAAGATTTCTTTCTAGAGGAACCACCTCAGCTCCAGACATGGAGGTGTTTCTCAAACACTTATTCATGATAACTCTGGACTTCTTGTATTGCTAACTGCTTTGACATTTCACCATTTCCCCCTCCTTCCTCTTTTAGTTTTATTCATTTGTGGGAAGTGACTGAAGGAGGAAGTACAAGAGCAAGAGTAAGAGAAAGCAGAAGAGTTGGAAGATGAAGGAGTTGAGTTCATAGTTAGCTCTTGCTGTCAAGGCTCAACACGGGGGACCCGTGTGAAGAAAAAATGTACCTGCTGCTGCTCTTGACCACCCTCTTCCGGCTTTCAGGTGAGTGGGGCCTGGGTCTGCGTTCACGGGAAGAACTTACCCAGCAGGATGAGGGGGCTGGCAGAGGAAGGAGGGGGCCTGGCAAGAACCCAGCTTCTAAGTAGTTCCTCCAAATAAGGTGATACGCCTGTGTGTTCTGTTCTGTTCACTCACGCACTCACCCAAGTTCAGTGCCTACAATTGCCACTGTGGAAATACTGAGCATGGCTCTCAGAATGAACTCAGAGCAGGGCATGATTCCTGACCACACTGGGGCTGATAGTACAAGATGAACAGACTGACAGGCTCAGTGGTCCGGGAAAAGAGGAGGAACTCCAGTTTCTCAGGAGAGCTGGCAAATCCCCGCTCCTGGATTGTCAGATATGAGAATGTGTTAAGGGCAAGGGAAGGCTCTGGGGAGGAGACAAAGGAAGAGGGGGCTTTGAAGGAAAGAAATAAGGAGTTTTCCAGGCAAGGAAGGACAGGTGATTCGAGGCATTTGGGGTTGAAGGAAACAATCGAAGTTGCTGAGGGACCAAAAAAGACCAAGAGGAGGTGAGCTTGGAAAGGACAAAGGGAAAAGGAGAGGTGAGATGTGGACAGAGAGAGTGTTGCTATAAGCTTTAAGTTGATGGATACCATTTTGATGAAAAATGAAGGGAATTTCTTTAACCTCTAAATGTTGGAGCTCTTGAGCTGCTTCTCTTCTCTGTCTAGAGTCACTCCCTTGTTGACCTCAACTGCTTTCTCGGCTTTAAACACCTTCTCCATGCAGATGAACTCCAATTTTATATCATAGCCTGGGCATCTCCCTAGACTCCAGACTCTTATATTCACTGTCTACTCACTCCACATCTCCACTCAATGTCTGCTAGACATTTCCAACAAAGCCCCAGTCTTCCCCTTTGAGCTCATGCCTTCCCTTGCCTTCCCATCTCTGTGTATGATAACTTCTTCTTTCTGGGTGCTCAGACAAAACCTGGGGGCCATCCATCTCTGTCTGTCACATCCCATAATGATTTTCAAAGAATGTTAAGTCAGGTCCCATCTGTCCCGTTGTCAAAATACCCCAATGACTTCCCCTCCAACACAAAACCCAGAATCTTCACAGAGGCTACACACTGCTGGCAATCTGTTGCCCCCACCGAATCACCTCTCTGGGCTCCCCTCCAGCCCGTCTCCCTTCTGACTCAACCTGCTTCAGCCACACCATTTTTTTGGTTGTTCTTTGAATGTGCTAGGTACACTCCTCCCTCAGGGTCTTTGCACTTTCTGTTCTCTCTGCCCAGAATGTTATTCCCCAGTGAGCCCCAGCGGCCAGGTCCTCTCATTCTCCATGTCTTTGCTTCTCACTGAGGGTCCTATTTACAATAGCACCCCTCTACATTATTTTTCTCCATTGTCTGTCCTACCCCAAGAGAACGTAAGCTTTGCAGGGCAGGGATTTTGTGTCTATAACTGTACCAGGTACTGATTAGACACTCAGTAAGTGCTATTGAATGAACAAATGTATCTAATAGAGAAGAAAGTATGTGATTTCTGCAAAATCACCGCCAAAGTCCTTCTCTTTCTACTTTCATAGAATTGAACGATAGAGACTTGAAAATAATTGGAGAGGACATACACTGCTGATGGGAATGTGAAATGGTTCAGTCACTTTGGAAAACAGTTTGGTAGTGTCTCAAACTGTTAAATACAGTTACCATAAGATCCAGCATTTCCACTCCTGGGTATTTATCCAAGAGAACTGAGAACACAAGTCCCCACAAATACTTGTACACTGATATACTTAGCTGCATTATTCATAAGAGCCAAAAAG
The DNA here is from genome assembly GCF_015220235.1 of Choloepus didactylus. NCBI lineage: Eukaryota > Metazoa > Chordata > Mammalia > Pilosa > Megalonychidae > Choloepus > Choloepus didactylus. The sequence goes on along the minus strand of NC_051324.1, from coordinate 68,969,926 downwards.
TGAAAACAACCCAAATGTCCATCATCAGATGAATGGATAAACAAAATGTGGTCTATCCATACAATGGAATATCATTCAGGCATGAAAAGGAATGAAGTACTGATATATGCTACCACATGGATCAACACTGAAAACATGATGCTAAGCAAAAGAAATTAGACACTAAAAGCTGTAAATGGTATGATCCCATTCATATGAAATGATCAGAATAGGTAAATCCATGGAGACAGAAAGTAGATTAGTGGTTGCCAGGGTCTGGGGGGAATGGCCAGTAACTGCTAAAGGGTACGGGATTTCATTGTGGGTTGATGAAATGGAATTCAATATAGGTTATGGTTGCATAAGTTGTGAATACACAAAAAACCACTGAATTGTACCCTTTAAAAGGGTGAATTGTATGCTATGTGAATTAGATCTCAATAAAAGTTAACTGGAGAGGAGAGAGAAGAATTGGGAAGCTGTTGAATTCTCCTGAGAGACGTTTCTGGGTAGCGTTTGACACAAGTGTGCATCTGAGGCTCTGAAAGAGGGTGGGCAACTGGGCAGCTCTTATGGCTTGAGGTGGTCATTCATTCCATCAGCCACAGAAATAAAAAAGATGATTTCCAAGAGTGGTATGTACTGTGCGGAAATTAGAACAAGATGGTATGATGTAGTGGGACCCAAGTGGGTGGTGAAGCTTTAGACTGGGTGGACTGAGACGGTTCCCCTGAAGAGGAGACATTTGAGCCGAGACCTGGAAGACGAGAAGGAAATAGGCACTTAGGGTGAGGGGAACGGGGACAGCCAGGCAAAGGTTCTGAGAAGAAATGAGCCTGGCCTTGACATGTTTGAGGAACAGAAAGGTCAGTGTGGCTCTGTCACATGCTTCACAACAGCTGGTGGGGCAAGTCAGGAGGATGTTATCCTCTCTCTGGGGAAGAAGTCTCATGGCAGAAAGGTGACTTGTCCAGACCTCAAGCCTGGACAGGGTTGAGCTGGGAGTGGGACATGGAGCTTCACCTGGATTTTTGGCATAGCAATGGAGAAGACCGGCTCTGGGTGCAGAGTTGTTATAAGACCAAATGGCCATGCAGGGAATTCATATAAAGGACAGCTTTGTTCCAACGTCTGGAAATGAGGGCACTCGGTGGTGAGTAGACATGAGCCTGTTGGGGTGTGCGTGTTGGGTGGGGGAGTAGTTTGGGGGTGATTGAGACAGCCTGGGGGATCTGTCTGCAGCTAGCAGGCACAGCTGTGAGCTGACAACCCCTGGTCACCAGCCTGAACCTTCATAGAACCCTCCCCAGCTCCTACCCACAGAACTTCCAGTCATAAGTAGCACATTTAAGCAGCACTGCTTCCCTCTTCTGAAGGGTTCATTGTTTCAAAGTACACAACAAGAAATGTCAAGCTGAACGTTCCTACTGAGCTTTATAGCATTCGTTTTCTCAGTCTTCTGTGGAAATGAAGAGGTTTTTAATTACCCTCTTTTTCAAAGAAAAATTTAACTGCCTTGTCTAAATTAAGCCCCACCATGAGTGGTGGCTGAGATGGGGGGACCCCAGATGTGCTGCCTTGCAGGGCAAGCTATTGAAGTCCTGTTATGGGCTAAAGATGGGTTACAATCTAGTCTCTCACAGACAGTGGCTTCAGACACAGGAGCGGTGCTCTGAGGGGGCTGGAGGAGGAGTGGAGCGGGTGGTTCCAAGGACGAGCCCAAGACCTAATGCTCAGGAGTAGATAAGGAGGTGAGCTGGAATTGGGAATTGAAGGGCCAGCAGTATTCGTTTCTTACTGCTGCTGTCATAAATAACCACAAACTTAGTGGGAATTAGCACAACACAAATTTATTACCTTACCGTTCTGGAAGTCAGAAGTCTAAAGTGGGTCAGCAGCAGGGCTGCATTCCTTCTGGAGGTTCTAGGGGAGAATCCCCTTCCTGGGCTCTTCCAGCTTCTGGAGGCTGCCTGCATTCCCTGGCTTGTGGCCCCACATCTCCTCAACCTCTGCCTCCATTGCCACATCTTCTTCTTAAAAGCCTCCCTCTTATAAGGACCTTTGTGGTTACACTGGACTCACCTGGATACTCTCTAGGATACTCTCCCCATCTCAAGAGCTTAACTTAATCACATCTGCAAAATCCCTTTTGCCAGACAAAGTAACATATTCCCAGGTTCCTGGGCTTACGAGGTGTGCATTTTCCAGAGCCATCATTCTGCTGTCTGTGTCATTGGACAGTGCTGTCCAGGTGTTCACTATTTTTTCCTCCTCTGATTTTGAATGTAATAAATGCTCATTATAGACATTTTGGAAAGTACAGAAAAAAATGGAAGAATTAGGAAAAAACCCCAAACAACCCTTTCACCCATGAGATCTTATTGGATTAAGGCATTAAATTGTTACTTCTTGTCTTGTGTCCTTTCAATCTGTTTTTCTATGCATATTTAAAAATATTACTTGAGGGTATATCATATACATGATTTTTAAAAACTCTGTTTTTCACTTAGTACAAAGATTTTCCACATTGTTAAATATTTTAAGCATAATTGTCAGCGTCAGCAATGTATTTCATTGTCTATGTAATTATTTCCCCGATTAATGGAGGTTAACCTTGTTTTCCTTAATTTTACTCTTATGGATAATTCTGTAATGAATCTTTGTCCACAAATTTGTATTAGGCTCCAGTTGTTTCCTGAGGACCAAATCCTAAAAATATCATTAGTGGAGCAAAGGGTTTGAATATTTTTGATATATGTTGCCACACTGCTTTCTGTAATGGTTGAACCAATTAAATTCCTACCAGCAGTATCCCACCGTGCCCATTTTCATCCATACCAGCAATATGTTAGCAATAAAAATTCTGTCAATTTGACATATGACAAACAGCCTTTTTAAAAAAAATTTTTTTTTTAATTCATTTAGATTAATATTTCACATTTTATTACCCCTCTGAATTTCCTCTTTGGGGCTTGCTTCTTCTCATCACTTATCAATATTTCAAATGGGATCTTCTGTTTTTCCCTGTATGGCAGTCTTTATAAAGAGAAAGGATCGTAATCCGTTTTTGCATAATTCATTCTGAATATTTCTCCCACGCTTTGCCTTTTCAATCTTCTTTATTGGCACGTTCAAATGTTAAGTTGTACATAGTCAAATTCAGTGACTCTTTCTTGCGTGATTTAATTTTTTTAATTGTAGAAAATAACAGTATGGAAAAGTGCATAAAACCTCAATGTACAGGTTAAAAAATTATTTGAAAGTGAATACCAATGTTTCACATTAAGTGTGGTATTGCTGTTTTTTTGATAGGTAATCTTTATCAGATAGAGAAAATCCTATTCTTATTCTACTAAGAGTTTTTTTTTTTAATCATGAATGGTTGTTGAATTTTATCAAATAATTCCTTCTGAATTGACTGCAATGATCATATGCTTTTTCTCCTTTATTCAGTTAATGTGGCATACTATACTTATTGATTTTCTATTAAGTGTTTTTACTAGAAAATCTAATATTGATTTTCCAATTTTGCATTCTTGGCATAAACCCAATTTGGTGATAATGGATTATCCTTTTTATATATTGCTGGACTCAGTTTGCTGATTTTTTTTTGTTTCAGACCTTTACATTTGTGATCGATTATGAGTGATATTTGCCTGTAATATTCTTTTTTTTGTACTGCCCTTGTCAGGTTTTGGAATCAAGATTATGATAGTCTCATAATTTTTTGTGTAAGAAAGACTTTATTTCTCCTTTAAATGTTTGGTAGATGTCTCCATTGAAGCAGTATAGGCCCAGAGTTTTCTTTCGGGGAGGTTTATAATAATGGATTTTATTTATTTAAATAGTTACAGGTCTATTCAGGTTTTCTATTTCTTTTTGTGCTAATTTTAATATACTCTATTCTTTTTTTCTAGATATTTATCCATTTCATCTAAAATGTCAAATTTATTGGTATAAAGTTATTTAGATATACTTTTATTATCTTTTTAAATGTGTAGGGACTGTAGTGATGCCCCCTTTCCATTTCTGATACTGACAATTTGTACCTACTTTTTTTCCATTATGAACTGCCTTGCCAGTTACTTTTTAAGGAACTGACTTTTGGCTTTGTTGATCTTCTCTATTATGTTTGTTCCCTACTTCATTTATTATTGTCTTATCTTCATTATTTCCTTCTTTGACTTTCTCCCCCTTCTCCTGTTCTTTTTTCTCACTTTTGAGATAGACATTTAGCTTATTAAATTTATTCCCTTTTTTCTTTTCTAATATATGCATTTAAAGTTATAAAATGTCCTTAAGCCCAACTTCACGTGCATCTCACAAGATTCTTTAAATTGAGGTATAATTTACATTTAATGAAATGTTTATATCTTAAGTGTACAGATCTCTGAGTTTTGACAAATGCGTATATCTTGTAACCACACCCCTGTCAAGATACAGAACATTTCTGTCACCCAGAAATTTCCTTGGTACCTTTTCCACTCACTCTTTTCCTTCCACCATGCAATCACTGTTGTGATTTCTATCACTGTAGGTTAATTTTGCATGTTCTACAACTTCACATAAATGGGATCATAAAGTATGCTCTTCTGTGTATCTCTTTCAATCAGCCTGCTTTTGAGATTCATCCAAGTTGTTGTGTGTTTCAGTAATTTATTCCTTCTTATTTTCTGTGGTATACTGTTGCTATGAATATGCCACTATTTGTTTATTCATTCTACTGAAGGACATTTGAGTTATTTCCAATTTTTCCTTATTGCGAATCAAACTGTTAAAAAAATTCCTGTACATGTCTTTTTGTAGACATTTGTTTTCATTTCTCTTAATAAACACCTGAAAGTGGAATTACTAGGTCATAAGAAAGAGGCATGTTTAACTTTATAAGAAACCAAGAAACAGCTTTCCAGTCTTCCAAAGCGATTATATCATTTTACACTTCCACTGGTCATGTATGAAAGTTCTGGTCGCATTGCATTCTCTCCAGCTTTGAGGTTGTCAGTCTTCTTAATTTTAGCCATTTGAATATCTTCCTTTGTAGAGTGTATTTTATATTTTTAAAAATTGGGCTGTATTCTTTTTATTATTGAGTTGGAGTACTTTATGTATTCTGGTCGTAAGTCCGATTTCGGATACACATATGTGTATATATTTTTTCCATTCTGTAACTAGCATAGTCATTTTCTAAACAATATCTTTTGGTGAATGGAAGTTTTTAAAATTTTGATGACACCCAGTTTATCAGTTTTTTCTTTTATGGTTAGTGCTTTCTTCGTCTTGTCTAAGAAATCTTTTTCTACCTCAAGATTGCAAAAATATTCTGCACATGTTCTTCTAGAAGCTGTGTGGTTTTAGCTTTTAAATTTAAGTCTGTGATCCATGTCAAGTTAATTTTTCTGTAAAATGTAAGGTAGGAATTGAGGTTCTTTTTCTTCCATATGCATATCCAGTTGTTCAGCACCATTTGTTGAAAAGATTCTCTTTTCTTCATCAAATTGCTTTTGTTCCTTTGTCCTAAAGCAAATATGTCAGTTTATTTATGGATTTACCATTCTATTCCATTCATCTGTTTGTCTCTCCTTATGCCAATTGCACACTGTTTTGCTTACTATAGCCTTACAGTGGGTCTTGAAATCAGATTATGTAAGTCTTTCAACTTTTTTTCCGCTAAGACTATTTCCTTTTCTAGGTTCCTTGCATTTCCATGTACATTTTAGTATCAGAATGTCAGTTACTACAGAAAACTCTGCTGAGGTTTTGATTAGAATTATGTTGAATCTATAGATCATTTGAGGGGAGAATGGACATCTTAACAATAATGAGTCATCCAATATATGATAATTTCCCAATTATCAGGTCTTCTTTAATATCTTTTGGAAGTGTTTTGTAGTTTTCAATGTAGAAGTTTTGCACATCTTTCATTAAATAAATGTCTAAGTATTTATTATAAATGCTATTGATTTTTATTTCATTTTCTAGTTTTTGCTGTTATATAGAAATACAATTTTTTTTTTTGCATTTTGACCTTATATCTGACAACCTCACGAAATTCATTTTTTAATTCTAGTATTAATTGTGTATTCTTTAGAATTTTCTATGAACACAACCTGTTTTACCTTTTTAAGCTACATCCCATAAGTTTTGATTTAGTTAAAAATATTTTCTAATTTTTATTGTGGCATTCGTCATCACTCATGGCTTATTTAAAGTATATTTATTAATTTCTAAACACGTAAGAGTTTTCTAGTTATGCTTTTGTTATTTATTTCTACCTTAATTGAATTGTATGCTGAGAATATATTCAATGATTTAAAGCCTTAGAAATTTGTGGAGACCTATTAAATGGCAGGTCTTTTTTAAATTTTAAACTTTTTATAGTAGTAAAAAATCTACAGCACTCAATTTCCCATTTTAACCACAGTTTGGTGGTTTCTCAGAAAGTTGAAAATAGAATGCTTTATAACCCAGCAATCCCACTTCTTGGTATATACCTCAAAGAATTGAAAGTAGAGAATGAAACAGATATTTGTACACCAGTGTTGACAGCAGCATTATTCAAATAACCAAAATGTGGAAATAACCCAAGTGTCTGTCGATGGGTGAATGGATAAACAAAATGTGGTACATACATACAATGGAGTATTATTCAGCTGTTAAAAGGAATGAAGTTCTGATGTATGGCAGGTCTTTTAAATGGTCAAGTTTTGTAAACGTTTTCTGGGTGCTTTTAAAAAATGTGTTTCTGGGGGGAAAATACAATCAATGCAAACTAGAGACTATAATTAATGGAAACATTGTATTATGCTTCCTTTAATATAACAAAGGCAATATACCAAAGCTAAATGCATATGGCGGTGGGGATGGGGAAGGGTATGGGACTCCTGGCATTGGTGATGTTGTCTGACTCTTTCTTCCACTTTAGATTAATGCTATCTTTTCTTTTGTTGCTTTCTAGCTATCATGTTTTTTTTTATTGTTGTTGTTTTCTTCTGTCTTTTTCTCTTTTCTTTTTCTTTTGTCTCTCTGCCTTCTTTGACTCTTCCTCCTTCTTTGTGGAAGAAGTGGAGATGTCCTTATATAGACAGTGGCGATGGTGGTGAATACATAAATACGTGACTACACAGGGAACCAGTGATTGAGGACGGAATGTATGGTATATGAACAAAACCATCTTAAAAGAAATGGGTTGATGAAGAAAGCTTGAGGGCAGTGAAATAAGTGAAATAAGACAGACACATACAGGCAAATATTGCAGGGTCTCACTGATATGAACTAATTATAATATGTAAACTCATAGACATGAAATATAAGTTACCAGGATATAGAATGAGGCTAAAGAATGGGGAACTGTTGCTTATTATGAGCAGAAGTTCAACTAGCGTGAACTTAAACATTTGGAAATGGACAGGGGTAGCATGTTGTGAGAATAACTAACAGTGCTGAAAGGTGTGTAAGATGGTGGAAAGGGTAAGCTCAGAGTCAACGTATGTCACTAGAAGGAAAGTTGGAGGTTAAAAGATGGGGATGTATAAAACAGTGAATCTTGTGGTGGACAATGTCTCTGATATCTCTACAAATAACAAATGTATGACACTATAGCTAGAAGTTAATAATAGAGGGACATATAGGAAAAAGATATATACCTATTGCAAACCATATACTATAGTTAGTAGTATTTTAACATTCTTTCATCAACAGTAACAAATGTACTATACCAATACTATGAATCAATAATGGAGGGGGGGTGGTTAGGGGTATGGGAGGATTTGAGTTTCCTTTTTTTGTCTTTATTTCTTTTCTGGAGTAATGAAAATTTTCTAAAAATTGAAAAAAATTAATTGTGCTAATGGATGCAGAGCTGTATGATGGTACCATGGGCAATTGATTGTACACTTTAGATCTTTGGATAGTTGTGTGGTATGTGAACAATCTCAATTAAAATATATATATATATATATATATATATATATATTTTAAAAATGTGTTTCTTTTTAATTTGCTGGATTCAGCATTCTGTGTGTCCATTAGGTCAAATTTGTTAACTTAATTCTTTATGTTTTTTATATCTTTACTGATATTTTGCCTGATTGTTTTACAATTAATGAAAGAGATGTTCAATCTCCCACTGTGGTTTTGGATTATCTCTTTCTCGTTATAGGCCTGTCAGTTTCTATTTTTGAGGGCATGTTATTAGGTACCTACAAATTTGAATTTTTATGTCTTTCTTTTGAATTGAAACTTTTATCACTATGATGTAATTTTCTTTAATACTTGTAAGGCTTTGGCCTTAAAGTCTGTTTTATTTGAAATTAATAGATTTTTGGGCTTTCTTTGGTTATCATTTGCATAGTTTATCTTTTCTCACATTTATACTTTCAACCTTTCTTCATCCTTATGTTTAAAATGTATCTCTTAAAACCAGTAAATCATTAAAAAAAATCCAGTCAGAAAATCTTTGTATTTTACATAGGACATTTATTTCATTTATATTTAATAAGATTACTGATGTATTTGGGCTTAAAGCAACCATTTTTTCATGTGTTTTCTATCTGTCCTGCCTTTCCTATGTTCCTTTCTTTCTCCTCTCTTGCCTTTTTTGACTGGTTAATTATTTCAGTATTATATTTTCTCCCTTTTGTTAATTTGGAATTTATTTATATAAATTTGTTAATTTATGTGATGGTTTGAAGCTGTATGTACCCTAGAAAAGTATATTCTTAAAGTTAATCCATTCCTGTGGATGTGGACCCCTTGCAAGTAGGAAGTTTTGGTGAGTAGAATCTTAAGATGTGACCCACCTCACTTAGGGTGGGTCTTAATCCTCTTACTGGAGTCCTTTATAAGAGAATGAAATTCAGAAGAAATGAGAAAGCCATGGAAGCAAGAAGCTGAAAGCAATGAAAATGAAAGAGAAAGGAGAGACTAGCAGATGCCACCATGTGCCTTGCTATGAGGCAGAGAAGTCAAGGATTGCTGGAAGTTGGTCTTCGGGAAGAAAGCATTGCCTTGATTATGCCTTGATGTGGGCATTTTCCCAGACTCTAACTGTAAACTCTCATTGTTAAAAGCCAACCCATTGTATGGTATTTGCTTTCAGCAACTTAGCAAATTAGAACATATACTCTCTTACTCTTCTTGTCGTGATTACTGCAGAGATAGTCACAAGCTTCCTTGAATTCTCTAAGTCTTAATATAGATTTATACTTTTATCTTCCTGCTTGGCAATTCAAGGACCTTAGAACACATTATCTCCATTTGCCCCTTCAATTTATATGCTTATGCCAAAATATTTTAATTTTTTTCTCTATATATTTTATTACTTTTAAAAAGTGGGACTATTACAAATCCATACAAAAGCAGAGAAGGTTGTACAATGAACCATCATGTGCCCATCACCTAGCTAAAACAATCCCATCAACTCATGGCCACTCTTTCAATCTATCTTCCAACTCTCCACCCATGCTGCTGCTACTGGATTATTTTGAAGGAAGTTCAAGGTATCATATCATTTTATCCTCCATGTGTGTTTTTAAATCCCCAAGTATATTATTACGTTTGTTTTAAAACTGTCAATAATAATTTTAATTTAATCTTATTTACCACTTTTGTTACTGTATATTCCTTCTTGCTTCTCACAACATCCGTCTTGGATAATTTTCCTTCTGCATGAAGAATAGCTTAAAATTTCATTAAATGAATGTCTGCTGGAGAGACTGTCAGTTATTGTTTCACTTTATTTCACCTTCATCCTTGAAAGTTATTTTTTCAGAGCTTAGAATTCAAGATTGGCAGTTATTTTACTTCAACACATTGAAGATATCCTTCCATTGTGTTCTAGTCTCCACTATTGTTGGAAAGTAAGCTGTCATTTAATTTTTGCTCCTTTGAATGGAATTCATCTCTTTTTTTTCCTGCCAATTTTTAAGATTTTCTCTGTCTTTTTTTCCCATTTTAACTGTGATATGTTTTGGTGTGGATTTGTATGCCAGTTTGAATGTATTATGTCCCCCAAACACCTTTATCTTTGATGTAATCTTGTGTGGGCAGACCTGTCAGTGTTAATTAGATTGTAATTCTTTGAGTGTTTCCATGGAGATGCGCCCTACCCAACTGTGGGTGATGACTCTGATTGGATAATTTCCATGGAGGTTTTGGCCCGCCCACTGGGTGGCTCTGAATTAAATTACTGGTGCACTATATAAGATCTGACAGAAGGAGCAAGTTTGCTATAGCCAAGAGGGACACTTTGAAGAAAGCACAGGAGCTGCAGATGAGAGACAGTTTGAAGATGGCCATTGAAAGCAGACTCTTGCTCCAGAGAAGCTGAGAGAGGACAAATATCCCAAGTGCAACTAAGAGTGACATTTCTGAGGAATTGCAGCCTAGAGAGGAATGTCCTGGGAGAAAGCCATTTTGAAACCAGAACTTTGGAGCAGACGCCAGCCACGTGCCTTCCCAGCTAACAGAGATTTTCCAGACACCATTGGCCATCCTCCAGAGAAGGGACTTGATTGCTGTTGTGTTACCTTGGACACTTTATGGCCTTAAGACTATAACTGTGTAAACAAATAAACCCCCTTTATAAAAGCCAATCCATTCCTGGTGTTTTGCATTCTGGCAGCATTAGCAAACTAGAACAATTTATTTTTTCTTGTTTGAGATTTTTTGTTTGTTTATTTTGACTTCAATCTACAGATGAATGTATTTTGAAACATTCTCAGTCATTACCTCTTTATATATTATTTCTGCATTATTCCCTTTCTCTGCTTCCAAATAAATACATCTTAGACCTTCTCACTGTAGCTTCTGTTTCTTTTACCTTCTCATATATATTTTACATTCTTTTATCTTTCAGTACATCAATCTGGAAACTTTCTTCTGACCTATCTTCCAGGTCTAATCTGTTGTTAATCCTGTTTATCAAGTTCTTAATTTAGATTATTGTGTTTTTTCCAGCTGTAAAACATCTATTTGTTTCTTTTTCCATATTTGCTATTTCACTAATCATGATTATTAGTTCCTTGCCAAAGTTTTAAAGCAAGAGTTTATTTCTTTCAACAATGTTTGCAATCTGTGACTGATACATGGAATCTTTAGAGTCTCCCTGTGTTGATTCTATTTCTATTGTTTCTGCTAGTTTGTTCTCATATTGTCTATCACCTTGTGTTCTTGGTTCTTTCATTGTGTTCTTTTATTACATATTTGGAAATATTGTTTGTAAAAATAATTTCAGGATGAAGATGATGTTATCTTTTTTGGGCAAAGATTTTCTTTTGCTTCTGCCTGAAGCCTGGGGGCATTAGCAATTATGACAGTGCTAATTTAAGTTTGAAGTATTCTGGGATACCAGATGATTTGAAGCCAGGCTGCGTCTTTGCAAGTTTTGAAATTAATAAGTTCCTTTTAAAAAGCTATTCACTGTGATGTATTTTTGTATATGGTAAGCTACATAAGTGTCGGGACAATTTCTGTTTTGCTCACCATTGATTCCTAACTCTTAGCACAATTCCTGGCACATCATAGGCACTTAAAAATATTTATTCAATGAATAAATAGTGATAAAATACATTATATTAATAGATATTCTAATGTTAAATCATTTTTGAATTTCAGACAGAAAACCTACTTGACATAGTGTATTCTTCAAATATTCCATTGCATTTCAAAAATATAGATATATGTGAGATTTAGAACTTTTACCTATATCAAGGGTTGCAAATTTAGCCTCCTACAAAGTCCAGGAAGATATTATGATCTTCTTAAAACTTTCACTTTCTCACTTTGAAAGATTTAGGATGCAGAGAAATGCTTCTTTTTACTGCAGGAAAAACAACTTCAAGAATGATGAAAAATGGAAACTGATAGTAAGTCTCAGTATCAGAGAGACACTGGGGGAGTAGCAAGGGCGATGGTAATTGAGAGAGCAAAGGACTCTTCCAAAGACATAGCCCTTATTCCACTTTAGTCCATTGTCCTCATGCAAGAAGTGGGTTCTGTGATTTCAGATCTTTTCATTTTCTAAGAAAAACCAGAAATCTGGTTTTTGTGGGTAACTTCTCAATTTTTAAACACTGTATTAATTAGTAACAAAAACAAGAACAACAGGTGTAATAAAGCATGGGCCACAAAACACCCCAATCTGCTGCCTGAGTCTGACCGTCACTGCCCATCTCCAGATCTATATTCATGGGTAAGGTTCTTTACTATAATTTTCTTTGTGCTACCTTTGTCAAGGTTTGATGTTAGAGATGTGTTTCACAAAATGAATTTGGAAGATAGCCAACTTTTTATGCCATGGAATCAGAAAGTAAATATAGCAAAGGAATCTTTGTTTCTTTAGAATCTTAAAAAGCTATTGGTAAAACTGTCTGGAAACAGAGCCTTTATTGGTACAAATTCTTTGATAACATTAATTGTTTTCTGTGATTATTGGTCTATTTAGGTATTTTTTTTTTGAATTAATTTAATTGGTTGGTTTGTTTTTCCCAGAAAGTTATCCTGTATTTTTTAATCTTCTATTTTATTGAGTATATATTAATGCAAAGTTCTGCAATTATAAAGTATCCTTTTATAATGAAAAATTTTCATTTCTATTGTGATAAACTCATTTTGATTACACGTGCTATGTTTTAGTTTTATTGATTACATGTGCTACAAATTTTCCATTTTATTGTTGCTTCTCTTCCCACTTCTTCTCCCCTCTTCCTTCTTCCCTTCCATCCCTCCTCCGTCTTCCTTTTTGCTTCAATGAACCAGTTTCAAGACGTAGTAGGTTAATATTGCTGTTTTTATTTTCTAAATTATTATTTTCTCATTTATATAATTTTATTCTTCTTATTTCCTTGGGTTTACTACTTATTTTTTTCCCCAGTGTGTTGTTTAAAAACTTGATAAGTTTCTTCCTTTCTAAAATTAATTAATGCATGTTTTAATCTGAGAATTTACCTTTTTCCCCATTTTAAAAAATTGAGATATAATCCACATACCATAACACCCACTATTTTAAACTGTATACTTCAGTGGCTTTTACTATATTCACAGACTTATGCAACTGTCATCTCTATCTAATTGCAGAACATTTTCATCACTTTTAAAAGAAACCTAGAGACTTCATGCTCATTTACAGTCACCATTCTCCCCTTCCCCCAGCCCCTGGCATCCACTAATCTACTTTCTTTCTCTCTGGATTTGCCTATTCTGGTTATTTAGTATAAATGGAATCTTACAATGTGTGGTCTTATGTGTCTGGCTTCTTTCACTTAGCATAAAGTTTTCAAGGTTTGTCTATGTTGCAACATCTAATAGTACTTCATTCCTTTTTATGGCTGAATAATATTCCATTGTATGGATATGTGGTATTTTGTTTATCCATTCATCAGCTGATGAACATTTGGGTTGTTTCCACTTATTGGCTATCATGAATATTGATGCTACGAACATCCATGTACAAGTTTTTGTGTGGACATATGTTTTCAGTTCTCTTGAGTACATACCCAGGAGTGGAATTGCCGGGTCATATGGTAGGTAACTCTATGTTTAGCTTTTTTTGGAACTGCCAAATTTTCCCCAAGAATTTACTTTTGAATGCAGTTTTGGCCATGCCACGTAAGTTTTGATATGCAGTGTTTTCATTTTTGTTATTTTGTGAGTGTCTGTGTTTTTTATGTTATCTTTAATTGGATCAGGTTATTTTTACTTTTCTTCCACTCAATCTCAATTCTATTTTCTGTAAATTTTCAGATGTATTTTTTATTTCCCAAAGTAATTTCAGATGCATTTTATCTTTGAATATTTAGCTTAATGTGGTCTTTTCCTTTGATGTGCAGAAACTTTTTCATAGTTCACAAAAGAAGACTTAAGAACTCATCTTTCTTCAGAAGGGTGTGTGTGTAGTTTTCTTAGTTCCCCTCAGATGTCACAGAAAACAGATTCAAGTGTGTGGCTCCATGTCTGTTCATAGCAGACATTCATCTGTTAGTGCAGCTCTGTTGATTGGCGGTGAAATTGTTGGACCGCTTTGAACTCTGGCTTTGCAAGAGATTCTGGTACAGTCTAAAGCTTTCATTTGTCCAGGGGCAATACTGATCACAAAAATAATAAAGAAACATAATATAATAATATAGAGGTAGGTGCTGCCCTTATCCCCATTTTTGTAGAAAATGGAGGCACAGAGAGGTTAACTTGCCCAACTTCACCCAATTTGTAAGTGCTTGAGCCAGGAATCAAACCAAAACTGCTAGGCACAGCCCTTCCCCTTAGCCAGGACCTTGATTATCTCTTGGTACATGAAAGGCTACGTTCTCTCTCCCCCAACATGAATTGCTCCCAGGGCTCCTTCAAGTGCTCCAACATGCTTCTAGTTCCATTTCAAACCTATGTCTCAACAATGAAAATATTGGTTTATGGCCAGTACATTAATTGTCAGAATCTATCCATTCTGTAAATGGATCTGCCTTTCACTTGGTTGAATAGTTTGTGGGCAGAGGTCTCATTTAAGGTATTTCCATTGCTCTGATTGCCTTCAGTAAAAACTAGGCTAAAAATATCATGCAGAGAAACATCCTGCAGCAGTTTGAGGAGAAGAGCTAATAAGGCATGCCATGTGGCTCATTCTTTAACTCGCACTCAAATCAACTCCATTAGATTTTGTAGAAGTCTTACAGGACACAAGAGAGCAGGGCAGAGGTCGTGCTCTGTTTATACCTAAGCTTTGCTTGCTTTTATCATGAAAGTTTGCTTTTGTTAGGAAGTTTGGAAATGGAATTCACACTAGTTTAATTGAAAAAAGGGGATCTGTGTGATATGGATTCCATAACACATGGAGATGAGTTGGCCTCACTATTCCGGTCACTTTCAAAGGCATTCCTTCCAGACCCGAGGCACGGCCTCTCCGTAGCCTCTGATATGGATGCTTCAGCGGGACCTCCCAAGGTCATTGGCACAAAGAGTCAACAGTAATTACTCTTCCGTGGAAATGGGGTCTTCAAGCATTTCCTCCCCACCAGACAAGTAGACACAAAAAGATGGTTGCCAAAGGACATCCCTTGAAATACAAAGATTATATTGGCCATACTGGAGAGAAAGAGGTGAATTATAGGAAGCTATTATTGTTCAGTGTCAACATGTTGTTTCTTCTGAGATCTGTAGTTTTGTTCTTCAGTGATTTTCCTGGTGGCTTTGACCCAGTGGAATTTTGGAGGATAAAAGGTCTGTCTCATGGAAGGTGTATTCTTTCCTTGACTGTTATTCAACTCATGAGCCACCTGGATTTGGGAGCTTCATGCAGGAGGCTGTGGCCCTGCCCTTTGGGTGGGAGGTGACAGGTACATCGATTTGTGTTTTCCAGACTGTTTCTCCATCCTGGGTCCAAAGAGAGTGAGCGGCCCAGAGAGGGGTTCGGTGACCCTGCAGTGTCACTATGACTCAGGGTGGGAGACCTACAAGAAGTGGTGGTGTCGAGGAGCTGATTGGGGTTCCTGCAAAATCCTCATCATAACCACAGGAACGGAGGAAGAGGTGAAGAAGGGCCACATATCCATCAGAGACAACCATAAAAGTCACACATTCACCGTGACCATGGAGAGTCTCAGTGGAAAAGATGCTGACATTTACTGGTGTGGGATTGCGCGAGCTGGATTTGACCTTGGGGACCAAGCTGAAGTGACCGTTGACCCAGGTAAGAGTGGATTCTGGCCCTTGAGGTCCTTCTTGTGTGACAGAACTGTCAGCAGGCCAGAGAGTGGTCAAGTCCTGGAGTCTCATAGAACCCCGACTGGCTGCTTGGGATGGGGAGGGCCAGTGCTTCTCATCCAGGGCCTCTTCCAGGATGGGAGAAAGCCTTTCTGGATACATTGTTTACTCTGCACAGCTTACAGTCTGGGTCTCTTGCCCATAGAGATGGTCCTTCATTCCAGTTCATGAACCAAAGTGACCCCAATCCTTGGCAAAGCTTTCCTGGTATTCTGGAGCCCAAGTGTGCTCTGCTCTGTGGAGTTCTGGCCTGGGACTCCACAGCCTTTGCTCCTACCCCCATTCTGTATCCAACCCTGGGGGAGACAGAGGCTCAGCATGCTTAAGTTGTTGAGATCTAATTCCTAAGGTCTGGAAAGCCCCCCTTCACCCCCACCAGTCAAATGGCTGCTCTCCTGGTGCCTGAAATCCCACCATGAGTCATTTATGTGTTTGGGCTTAACGATATTCTCTTCCTAAGTCCTTCTAGGATGAAACACTCCTGGGAGGGCCAGCACAGAGGTCCCCATGCCTTGGTTTGAAGGAGTTTATCTGTTGGGCTCTGCTTCTGCTGATCCCCAGACACATGGCAGGGGCTCGTGGGGCTCTCATGCCAGAGTCAACAGGGCCCCCCACCACACCTGGAACCTATGGGGCATGTTGCAACGTGCAAAGCACAGTAGGCACATGGTCTTATTTAATAGTCACAACATTCCTGAGAGGTTGCATCCCCATCTTAGATGCTTAGTAACTTGCTCCAAATAAAGACTTTTTTTGTATATTAAGATTTTGTTTAGGACTGGCCCTGACCTTAGAAGTCACACATCTAGGGGATATGCCCCTTTCCTTGCTGGATAAAGAAGACCATGGGGAAGCATCGGGGGAGGCACTGTCACAAGGAGCAGGAGTCAGGTTCAGCTGAACTCCAGCTGCCCTTGTCCTGAGGCTCTTCCTGGGCTCCCTCCACCCTCTCAGGGCTGGATTAAAACCTTCCCTCAACCTGTGACCTCCCCTATTTGCCCCTGAGGCTCTTGAGTCTCTAAGAGGTCAGGGAGGCATGAGAGGTTCAGGCTGCACCCCCTCCCCATAGCGCTGCTCCAGGCTCCTCAGGCCGGGGCAGTCTGCTCCCCCACACCCCCAGGCTGAGCCGTGTGCAGGGCTGGGATGGGCCAGCAGGCAGAGTGGTATGTGATCTGCTTTGTGTGCCAAGCACCAACTGCATTGTGGACTACCGCCTCCACCACCAACACGTTTACATCACCAGCTGCCCCAGAAGAGACGACAGGCTCCCCAACTCTGAGCAGTCCCCGCTCCAATGGCAGGTAAGCCCCCTCCGATCTGTTGTCCCCTGTGTCCCACTTGTCCCAACTCTTCCAATGGGGGAATGCTTTGCAGTCCCAGGTCCCAGCCAGAGCTTGGCCTCCAGCCCTCAGGCTCCTTTGAGAGGGTGAGGATGCTTCCCGACCTTCCCACTGGCTCTCAGGCCACACAATGTCCTGTTAGCCCCTGCAGATCCTCCATCTTGGAGCTGACTGCAGTTTGTAGGTTTGTTGGTTGGTTGGTTGATTCATTCATTCTTACTGAGTTAATGTCTATGTGGCAGGCCCTGTGCTGGGCTCTGGGTACATGAGACATGCCTCCCCCCCACCCCCACCCTGTCACCCGCCCTGGGAGGTCAGAGCCCAGTATGGGAGAAAGACAAGCAGGCAGTCAGATATGACAGTGTGGGTGTGAGCCTGAGGCTGGTGGGGATACAGGGTTGGCTTTTGGTCCAACTTCTGGGAGGCGAAGGGGGGCTCTGGGAAGTTCTGTTTCCCCTACTAGCTGTAATGGCCATTTTGGCACAGACAGTAATACTGATAGTTCCTCACACCTCTAAGGCCCCTGACAGCTCACAGAGGACTTTCTTTCCCATTATTTTGCTTTCTTTGACCCTGCCTATGACAACTGTGTGAGGAAGAAAGGGCAGATGTGAATGTTCCCATTTTACAAAGGAAGAAACTGAGCCTCAGTTTGCTTCCTCAGTAGGGGGCACATGGGGCTTTCTAGAAGCTGAGGGTTCCCTTTTCATTTCCCACTTCTTACTTTTCTTGATTTTGTTACTGCATCTACCAAGGTCTCTTATTGCTGAGTCCTCCCCACAAAATCTCTATAGGCGGACCCCCAATTTTTTTTCTACCACCAGGGACTCCACTCATTTCCCCTTTCCTATTTGCCCTCTGTTTTGAAAGTTTTTTTCTACCAAACTGGTTTTAATAAGTGTTTGCTAAGGAATTTCTTCATTTTATTGTTCAAAGCCATACGTAAATACCAATTAGAGCCTATGATTAGAAGGATCATTTATTTATTCAACAAAAAATTATTAAGCATCCACTCATACCTGGTCCTGCCCTCGAGGAACTTACAATTTAGAGATAATTAATATAACCACATAGAGTTGATACAATTGATTGATGAATTTATACTAGAAATTTCTATGAATACAGAGATGAAGAAGAGACAGTCCTTACTCTCAAAGAAATTACAGACAGGAGGCAAGGTGGTCAAGCAAATAAGAGAATATGGGAGTGATAATCATAGAGATGGGGCAAATCCAGGAAGGTTAGAAGAGACCTAAGTCAGACAGAGCAGGTCAGGGGACATTTCCTGGAGGAGGTGAGGTCCAAGCCAAGAGTGAAAGGGTGAGTCAGAGATTGCTGGGTGAAATGGGGAGCAAGAGGTTGAAGAGGAGTGGAAGGAAAAGGTGATTCCAGTTTGGGTGAACAGTATGTGCAAAGGCCCAGAATTTGAGGAATTTAAAGCTGTTCACTGTGATGGAGCATAAATTGTGAGTTTTCCCCTTCTGGTCTCAGAGGAATGATGAGAAATGAGGCTGGAGAGTTAGCAGGACCTTGCACTTTGGATCAAGTAGTGTGGACTTTACCCAGAAGATGATGAGGAACCATTGAAGGGTTATAAACCAAGGAGTTTTTGCTGCAGTGTGAAGAGTGGATTGGGTGGAGGAAAATCCGGAGGGAGGGAGATGGGTAAGGAGGCCATCTCTATAGTTTAAGCAAGAGGTGATAGTTTTGGGTGGTGGCAGTAGGATTTGAACGCAGTGGCCAAATTACCAAACTTACAAGACTTAATAGTGGTACAATGGATTACTAATTGATAGGCTGTGGGGAAGGAGAGGAGGGTGAGTCAAAATTGACTCCTATATTTCTAGCCTGGGTACAAAGTGAAAGAAAGATCTATTGCACGAGAAACAGAGCATATGGAGAGCAGGTTTTGAGAGAAAGGTGATGAGTTTTAAATGCTTAGGGCCCAGCCAGATGGAGGTGTCCATGAGGTAATTAGATACCTGGGTCTGAAGCTCAGAGGATAGTCTGTGCTGGAGACACAGATCTGGGAAGCATTGGCAGCAAGATGGAATGATTGGGAAGATATGGGAGAAGTAGAACAAAGGTGAAGTGTAGATCCCAAAGGAGCCCATTCTCAGGATGTTTAGAAGAAGAGTAACCTACAAAGAAGATCAAGAAGGAGTGGCCAGAGAAGGAGGTGGGAATGTAGGACAGGCTGTGTCTTGAATGCAAAGAAATAACTTCCAAGACGAGGTTTGGCCAATAGGGTCTCAGGGAGATGAAGCAAGATGAGGACTGGATATATCCATTGGGTTTATCCCCAGATAGCTAACCGGTGCCCTTGGTGAGAATATTTACAGTGGAGTGAAGGGACAGAGGCCAGACTTCATTTTGAGGAGTGAAGAGGAGGGGAGCACATGGGTAAGGAGTAGAGACATATCTTTGATGGAAGTTGGCTGTAAAGGGGAAAAGGGAGTAGGATGATGGTGGGGATGGGGGGATGTGGGTTCCAGGGAGGGACTGGAGAAGGTTCAAACACCCATAGGAAAGAGCCAGCTGAGAGGAAAAGATTGATATTACAGCCCAAAGTTAATTTGGGCGTTTTGGTTAGACAAAGCAGTTGCATGGAGGATAAATTCATTCAACATTATGTTTCATACTGGAAGACATTAATGAACAGAGCAAACAAAGATCCCTGCCTTCATACAGCTTACATTTTAGAAAGAGATATACAGACAACAAGCATAATGAATTTGTAGCAAATCATCTACAGTAGGAGGTGATAAATGCTATGGCAAGGAAAGAAAAAGCAGAGCAGGGTTCAAGTAATTGAGAGTGTAGGTTGCAGAGTAAAATAGGGTGATCTGGGTGGGCCCCATTGAGAGACTGATTCTTGAGCAAAAATTGAGGTGAGGGAGGGAGCTAAGCAGAGATGTGCAGGGAGCAGGTTCTGGGAGGAAAGAGCAGCTGGAATGAAGATCCTGAGGTGAGAGCCTAGAATATTGGAGGGGCAGCAGGAAGGCCAGTGTGGCTGGAGTAGAGTGGTCAGCCTTGGGTTTCTTCATGGGGTGTAATGGGGGCCACTGAAGGGTTTGAGCAGAGGAGCGACCTGCTATGACTTTTGGTTAAAAGGATCCCTCTGGCTACTATCACAAGAGGGTGAGTGTAGAAGCAGGGAGACCCATGAGGAGCCTGTTGCCCTACATCTTCTGTTAGGCTTCTAGACACAGTGAAGCTGTCTTTGGCAGCCTTCTCTCCTTTTTTACCTTCGCTGAGGGCACCCCAGGAGTAGGGGTTCCCAGTCTGGAAACCACAGACCTGCAGGTCATAAGGTGTATGCCACCCCCCTACCCCCCTGCTACCAGGTGGGAGGTGAGCCTGAGTGCAGGGCCCTCCTCCTCTTCTTCTAGGCGTGACATCTTGGACCTCAGCATCCTCCTTCCCCTCATCTTTTCCGTGTTTCTGCTTCTTTTGGTGGCAGCCTCACTCCTGGTTTGGAGGACATTGAAGCGACAGAAGAAAGGTGAGAGGGCCTGGTTGAGCTGGGCCGGGGCTGGATTGGGTGGATGTGTGTGGGGCTGGCATTGTCACCCAGGAGCCATCTGGTCCAAGGGATTACCCACAGGGTCTGGAAGGGACACTGCCCCATAAGTTGCTGGCAGCAGGCAGACCACGGGGTGAGGGAGAGCCCAGAGCTTGTAGGTGAGCCCCGAGGTTTTGGCACTAGCTGCTTGAATTGCACGTCATTGCGTCTCTTCTCTCTCACCTGCCTCCTTCTCATTTTCTCCTTTTGGCTCTTTGATCTAGAAGTGGCAGTTGTCTCAGGCAGGCAGACCAGTCCAGGGTACCCGTGCACTCGAGTAGAATCTGTGTGATTGCCAAGGAGGTACAGGGCTGACATGGGACAAGGAGACGTGCACACACACACACACATGTGGCACATGCACATACACTGGGTGCACACACACTCTGGGTTTGATCAAAAAGATTGACTGTGGCCTCTACTTTTGCTCCTTCTTCTGCTCCAGTCATTTCTCAGGCTGAACTACTTGCTTCTTGAGGAAGAGCCTCCTGGCTCACGAACCTGCACTTTGAAACCACAGGGTCTGGCCTCAACCAAACCTTTTCCTGTTTGGCCTCACTTCCATAATCTCACAGCTGTCAGACTCTCACACTCTCAGAACCGACTGGTGTCTCAGCTCTGTGGGGCTCTCTCCGGCTCTGCTCCCTCCCCACAGCCTGGGAGTCTTTTATTCTGGAAGACGGAGCCTGGCTTATGCATCACTTCTTCTCCCAAATGCAATGTCCGTGACCTAAGTTCTAAATATTCTGTTGTCCTTGGTATCTAAAAATCAGGAGGGAAAACCTCTTGTTTCTTTGTTGTCCCTAAAGCAGGGGGCTTTGAGGGTGGTAGGGGAAGGACCAGAGGAGACAAAGAAATACAGGAACCAGCAACCACTTCAAAACTGGCTCACCCTTGCTGACCCAGCTCACGCAGTCCACCGGGAGGGCAGCTTGGAGAAGTCCACTGCCTCTGCGGAGGACTTTTCTGATTGAGCACTATGTGCCAGGCACAGCCAAACCCTGGGGATGCAAAGAAAGGACATCCCAGCCACCCAGCGGCTCACAGCCTCCCTGAAGACTAACCAGCATTAGTTAGTGGAGTGAAGGCAACAAGACAGAACAAGTCAAGTGCCATGGGAGCTGGGGAGGGAGGGATTTTTGGACCACCTGGGTGGCTGGGGAAGGTAGGTAGGACTCTGAGTTGACTCCCAAAGGATGAGTCAGTTGGAGGGACAGTGGAGTTACCGGCAGAACTTTGGCAGAAGTTACTGGCTGAGCCTGGGCTTGCACGGAAGGAAACTTAATCCCAGAGGAGCTGAAGGCTG
The DNA here is from genome assembly GCF_015220235.1 of Choloepus didactylus. Taxonomy (NCBI): domain Eukaryota; kingdom Metazoa; phylum Chordata; class Mammalia; order Pilosa; family Megalonychidae; genus Choloepus; species Choloepus didactylus. The sequence goes on along the minus strand of NC_051324.1, from coordinate 68,947,986 downwards.
GCAGGGCTGCTCCATCAACTGATCGCATATTCTATGATGTGGGGAGCAGGTGGGGTGAAGGCTCCTTACTTTTCAGGAGGAGAAATGGTAGCCCAGAGAGGTTAAGTGGCCCAGGTCACATGGGCGCCACTTAGGATCAGGTCTCCTATCCCTGGGATTGGAGCTTGGTTCACCAATTTTCTTACGCATTCCTCTTCTCCAGACCTGGAAGTCCCTGGGAGTCTCGGGGCTGGGGTTTCTAACTGGCTTGTTTTTGTCTTTTAGCTGCTGGGATGTCCTCAGAGCAGGTAAGAGGGTCCCTGAGGTCAGGCTGGAGAGACCAAGCGGCTCCTTTCCGTCTTTCCTCATTCCCCATCTCCTGGGGGCACGGGGATGAGTAGTGTCCATATGGCCAGGCCCCCTGCCCGGGAGGACCGGGGTGGGGAGCTGGAAGCAGCCAGACGGTTGGACAGCTGGGAGGGGCGGGCGGACAGCCTGGGAAGTGGGGGCGCAGAGGGAACCGGGAAAGGGGACCTAGGAGGGCAGGGAGGCCCGAGCCCTCAACGGCAGAGGCATCTGTGCCCCCAGGGGAGTCTTGTGCTTTCCGGTCCTGTGTTTGCTCTCCCAGGTGCCCCAGCCCCCGGAGGACGGCCTCTGTTACACCAACCTGAGCCTGCAGCGGACGGGAGCCTCCAAGGTCCCCACCCGGACAAAGAGCTCCGGGAGGTCCTCCTGCACCCTGGCTGCCGGGTCGGAAGTGGAATACATCACCATGGTACGGCCCTTGGTGGGGGCTGCCAGAGCCGGCCATGGGCATCCTTTAGGGTGGACTTTCTCCCTCCCTTTGGGGCACAGCTGAGGAGAGCAGGAGACAGGCAAAGCCACGGTGGTTGAAACATTTGCCCAAGGACCTTTCCCAAGTGTCCATGTCGCAGGTGCCAGGCACACAGAGGCTGTGCAAACATGGTCCTTGCACTGGACCAGGGAGACCAGGGTGCCAAGTGGCCCGTGGTGCCAGGCCAAGGGTGCTTAACTGGTGGCCGAGTTAAGGCAGAGGCCCTTCCGCTAAGGCTGATGCTCAATGTGTTTGGGGGGCAGGTGGGTGCAAGGAGGGGGAGCTGGAGAGCTAGTCCCTGAGGGGTGGGTCTGTCTGGGACCCTCTAGGTCCCACAGCCTCAACCCAGGACCCCTCTACCCCATGGGGCCGTCTCCTGCCTGCCTCTCTGATCCTGCACCATCTCCCCTGCAGGCTCCCTTCCCAAAGGAGGACATTTCCTACGCCTCCCTGGCCTTGGATGCCATGAACCAAGACCCAACCTACGGCAATACGGGCCCCCTCCTGGCCCATGATCCCGCAGGGCCCCATGAGGAGGCCACTGAGTACAGCACCATCAGGGGGCAATAGCCTGTGCACCAGGCCCCCCGCTCATACCTCACCCGGAGCTGTGGCTCACACGTTCCTGCCTCGTCTGCCTTCTGCCCCCAGCCCCTCACCAGGACCGACGATGACGGAGACCTCTGCCGGGTCCAGTCGGAATCAGCCCGGCTCTGGCTCGGGCTTAGGACCTCGACTCAGGGGGCTTCTGGCAGTTAGAACAGGGGGCTGTCCTCCTCCCTTCTTCTCCCACCCAGCTTGGGAGGGAGCTGGAGGGATGCTCTGGGGCTGCCGTGGGAAAAACAATAATATGAATAATAGTAGTTAACCTTATTTATTGCTGACCATGTATGGGGAGCTGAATAATGTCCTCTCTGCCAAGGTAGCCACGTCCCAATCCCCGGAACCTGTGGGCAGTCCCTCATATAGGGAAAGTGACTTAGAAAATATTAAGTTAAGGATCTTGGGGTGGGGAGATTTTCTAGGTGGGCCCTAAATGGAATCTTGGGAGTACTTATAAGAGGGAGGCAAAGAGGTCAAAAGAGAAGGCAGACACGGAGATGGGAGTGATGCAGCCATGAGCCAAGGAGTGCTGCAGCCTGGAGAAGCCAGAAAAGACCAGGAATGGATTCTCCCTGGAGCCTCCGGGGGGAAGCAGCCCTGCCAACACTTTGACTTTAGCCCAGTGAATCTGATTTTGGACTTCTGGCCTCCAGAACTATAGAAGAATAAAGTTGTGTTATTTTAAGCCACTGAATTTGTGGTAATTTGTTAGAGCAGCCAGGGGACACTCATACACTTTAGGGCAGGCACACTCTTGGCTAAGCATTTCACATAGTGACTAATTTAGTTATTATGACAACCCCACAGAGGCGGCTCTGTTACCCCCTTTTTACAGATGAGGAACCTGAGCCCAGAGAGGTGCAATGTCTTGAACCAAGTTTTATCACCAGCAAATGGATGAGTTGGAATTTGAACATGGGCATTTGGCTCCAGAATTCGGAGTCCAGGCCCCTGCCCCGCACCAAGTGTATAAGGAGGATGGTGTGTGTGTTACACGCTTGCATAGCTACTTGCACAGGGAAAGGCAGTGGTGTTTCCAGATGCCAAACTTATTGTCTCTATTCTAGAGTCCTGGCAGCTCTGCCTCCAGAATATAGCCTGAGTTCCATCCTGCTTCATCATCTCACAGTGACCAGACCAGTCCAGTAACCATCAGATCCCCCAACCGGTCCCCCTGCTTTCATTTTCTGCCCCTCAGTTCATTCTCCTACAGCAGCCAGAGTGCTCTTTTTAAAGCACAGATCTGATCATTCCTGCTTATAAGCTTCCAGTAGTTTCCTTCCAAGGTCCATGAGGCCCTGATGACCCATGGGCCCCTGTCCACCCCATTTGACCCATTTCCAGGGGCCTCACTCTCCTTCGATCCCTCTGCTCCATCCATACTGGCCTTGCTTCCATCCTTCTAAGAAGAAAAGTCTTTCTCCCTTCTCAGGGTGTTGGCATTTGCTTTGTTTCTTTCTGGAATGTTCTTCCTACAGATCTGTGTCTAGTTAGCTTCTTTCTATCACCACATCTCATCTCCGCTGTCTCCTCTCTGGGAGGCCTTCCTTCACCACACTAATGCGGTAGCCCCTCAAATTCTAATTAGAGCTCATCTCCAATTTCTCCCTGCCACATCGAGCTGTTCTGCTTCCCTCATTGCATTCATCACTTTGTGAAATTAGTTATTTATTGCTATGTGGGTTTATCATCTATCCTCTGTCCACTAGGTTTTATACTGAAGGTGCGGGCTCTGTCTCGCTCATTGCTGTATCTGCCACACCTGCTTTAGTGCCTGGTAAGTGGTGGGTTCTCAAATGTTCGTTTGTTGAGTGAATGAATAAATGATGCAGATGGTCCAGACTTGGGAACACAGGGCATGCTCTCAGAAGCAGAGAGGACTGTGTACCACATTCTGGCAAGGGGTCAAGCAAACCAAGGAATTTCAGGGTCAGCTTCCCAGAAACATGTAGAAGAGACTTCTTTCTCCCATCCTGAAAATTGGGAGAGGGAATAAGCCATGATTTCCTCTGACTGGGGACAAAGGTCTATTGCTTCACTGGGGTCTATGTTGGTGGGGGCTGGGGATGTAGGGTCAGGGAAAGGCTGGTGGCTCGGGAGGAAACGACCAGTGGCAGCAGGTACAGGGGCCATAGATGTGTTTGATGGGCCATTATCAGTGTGGCCTGGGGTTTGCCTGGCTCTCACAGCTGTGACACCCCAAGCGGAGCTGGGGGAGGGGGTCTTGGTGGATGGCCATTCCAGCATGCTGTCTGCTCCTGCTCCCAAACTCCCAGAGATGATTCCCTAGACTCTTAACAGCTTTTCCATCCTGGGGGAATTTGCAGAGCCAAAGCAGACTAAAGTAATCTAGAGCTGGTCATTCCAGCAGGTCAGGTTGGAGTGAGACTATTTTTGACCCAGATTGTTTTAAGATTTACAGAGTAAGATGTGGTTACAAGAGATCTTTAAGTGGAAAAGTTGAAAGCAGAGCAAAAACTTACAGTGAGCTTAAGCAGAAGAATAAGAATAATAATAAGAAGAAGACTTGGACTGGTGCATCACTATGCCATTTTAACTACTGTGCACAAAGGGTTTGTTTCTGAGCTTTTAAGCAGCCAGCACCAAACAGAATTTATGAGTACATGCTTATGTCAAATAGTAAAAAACTTATCTTTTCTGCTAATATACTGTCACAGATACTGGTGAAGATTACTGCCAAGAAACACTTGATGTAAATCTAGAAACACAGGGAAGACTAGGATTTAACTCAAGGTGCTTGGCTAAAGAAGTCTGGCTGCTTCTGCCTTTATCTGGACAGTGGGCTTGGATTGGAAGCAGAGGGTTCTGGCAGCCTGATTGAGCTGGGAAAAAAAAAAAAAGGCAAAGCAGTGTAGAAAGACCCATCCACTCCGATCACTTTTAATTGTCTTAGTCGAGATTTAAAGGTGTCTGCAAAACAGATATGTTGTTGGATATAACATTTTCATCCAAACTCCAGCCATCTGGACTGGTGGCTGTGTGAAAGCAGACCTTTTCGTGTCCTCAGAGATGGAGCTGAGCAGCCCATGACATCTGTGAGGCCATCAGTCAATTCTACCGCTGGACAGAGCAGTGGTCCTGATGGGAAGTGGCCAGTTTCCTCAGGGTGTTTGGCCGTGGGAATCAGCCTGTGATTCAGCCCAACTTGGTCAAACCTGAGCAAGAGTTTAGAGGACTGGGGAGGTGGTCAGGGGTGGGGAAAGGGAAGCATGAGAGGTTTGAAAGGAAATTGTTCCATCACGTTCACAGATTTGTACGTGGGTATTGTTTTAGCCATATCTGGCTGCTCCATAAAGACTTTGCCAAGGCAGATTTTGGTGCTGGACCAGCACCTCTTTTGAGATAGAGATAGAGATAGAGATAGAGAGAGATAGAGATAGAGATAGAGATAGAGATAGAGATAGAGATAGAGAGCGAGATAGAAATAGAGAGAGAGAGAGAAAGGGAGAGAGAGAGGGAGAGAGAGAGAGAGGGAAATATCAAAGCTGGATCCTTGATCTGAGTGAGGAGGCACTTACCATCTTGCTGTATGATTTTCAGAAAAGTATTCTGCTGAAACAAACACCAAGGCATTTAAACACTTGGTTCTGATTGAATGACTAATTATTTATAGCTCATCTAATGTTGCTGGGGTTTCCCTCCTTTGATTTTTGAATTATTAATATTTAAAGATTCCACTTTAAAAATTTTGTAGGGCTTGGACAGTCTCCTTTTGAGAACTATGTGAATATTATTGACTTTCAGGAAGCAGAACCTTCTGCCAGTGGAGAGAAAGAGAAATACTGGCCTGGTAACCTTCAGACGACGTGGTTAAGATAAATGATGGATTGAAGTGAGGCTAAAAGCTACCTTTGCCTGACACCTTGAAAAATAGTGTTTATAACCACTCAGGCTTGGAAGGGCCAGACCACCAGAATCAGTTGCTCTCATGTACCAATAACAGTTTAGATTGGGAGGAACTGATATGGTAGCTAGCGTTTTATTTACCAAGTAAGTGCATTTTTATCCAATGTAACTGGAATTGGTAATTGGTGAGTTCATTGAAACTGTTGGTTAAACAAAGGAATCATATGAAAGATACGTTCTTTCTTTAAATGTTTTACTTTGACTCAAAATATCTAAATGTAGACATTTGCTAGTATTTTGATCTAGATCTAAGGCACTTTCTTTGCTTATGGATCTGCAGAATGAAAGAGCTCACTGCCTAGTCTGTGCAAACCTCACACACATTGTACTGTCTTGAAATTCCCCTTTCAGTTTCTTTAAAATGGAGCAAGAAATTCTAGACATTTATGGAGCAATCTGATTGCAAAATCCCTCCCAGATTTTGTCTCTCACAAATTTTATGATTTTATTTCAAATCTTTTCCAGTTGTCTCACCCACTCCTAATTTGGCAACAATTTTAAAAAACAACCTGCCTTTAATTGAGTCTTTTCAAAGTGTTCAATTTTGTTTTTGTAGAAATAACAGTTCTCTTTTTGTTTACGTGCTTATTTCATTTCAATATTCTTTCTGCTTGCACTCTAAATTTATTAGTTTGTGGATGAATTAATTAGCATAATTATAATTAACATGTACAACTGGCATAAACAAGTTTGGGACAAACACAGCTGTTCCTTGATAACTGTACACCTCAGTGGGTGAAAGCAGAAGCAAGTGGGCTTTCTAGACATTTGTGAGCCCTCAGTGTGCCATGAGCTTAATGTCAGTGTATCTTACCAAGCGACTGAAGGATGTTGGTTGACCTAGTAAGTTGGTTAAATGAGGGATTGGTTAAGGAAGTTTCTACTAAACCATCTGTTATCACCATAATTTCATTTAAAAAAAGGCTTCTGAACACCCAAGTCCCAGAATAATAAACGGTGTTTCCCAAGAAAGGACAGGTGGTAAGTGTGTGTGTGTGATTTGCTACTAATTGGTTAAGACTGTCAAGGACTGGACTAGGAATTGGCAGCCATTGATCCAGTTTCCTAGATCATTCTCTAGACCTGGGTCTTCTCTAGACCTGGATCTTCTCTACTCTCTCCCAGCTGGTGTAGCCAAGCCTCCCCCTAAGGCCTCTCTGTAGTGATCATATTTTTCAGGACACTGACAAAGGTCACCACTCATCAGGGCCCAATGGCCCTACATCAGTCACGTCCCCCCAGACCCCAGCACAAGGCCCTTCCCTGTGACCTCATCCTCAGTGATCCTGTCGAGACAGTTTGCAGTTATTGCATCAAGAAAGGGTGACTCCACAATTACATGGAACTGTGAATAGGAAGTGAGATATGGTAGGTTAGTATAGGTTAGAGTGAAATAGTGACACATCCCAAAGTAATTTGGGCAGAGAATAAAAAATATATTTACAGCCTCCCCCCCACCCTGCTCTGAGGAGCTGGGGGAATGTGCAGAAGTGTTGGACTTCCTCACCTGGGCTGGTGTTGATTTTGTCACAAACATTGGGACTGGTGGTTTGATGTGCCGAGCCCTCAATTGTGGGACTTGTCCTTATGAAGCTCGTCACTGCAAAGGAGAGACTGAACTTGCATATGATTGTGCCTAAGAGTCTCCCCCTGAGTGCCTCTTTGTTGCTCAGAAGTGGCCCCCTCTCTCTAAACCACCTTGGCAGGTGAACTCACTGCCCTCCCCACTACATGGGACCCGACTCCCGGAGTATAAATCTCCCTGGCAACGCAGGATATGACTCCTGGGGATGAATCTGGACCCAGCATCATGGGATTGAAACATCTTGACCAAAAGGGGGATGCAAAATGAGACAAAATAGTTTCAATGGCTGAGAGATTTCAAATGGAGTCGAGAGATCACTCTGGTGGACATTCTTATGCACTATATAGATAACACCTCTTAGGTTTTAATGTATTGGAATAGCTAGAAGTAAATACCTGAAACTACCAAACTCCAACCCAGTAGTCTGGACTCCTGAAGGTGATTATATAATAATGTAGCTTACAAGGGATGACAGTGTGATTGTGAAAACCTTCTGGATCACACTTCCTTTATCTAGTGTATGGATGGATGAGTAGAAAAATGGGGATAAAAACTAAATGACAAATAGGGTGGGATGGGGGAGATGGTTTGGGTGTTCTTTTTTTACTTTTATTTTTTATTCTTGTTCTGATTCTTTCTGATGTAAGGAAAATGTTCAGAAATAGATTGTGGTGATGAATGTATAACTATATGATCGTACTGTGAACAGTTGATTATATACCATGGATGACTGTATGGTACATGAATATATTTCAATAAAACTGAATTAAAAAAAAAAAAGAAAAAATGACTGAGTCATTTGTTTTGCTGAATATACCCCCCAGGAGGAGCCTAGAATGAAGGAAGGAAGGGGAGGGACTCTGTTTCCAAGGGCCAGAAACAAGGAGGTGGCATTCTGAACCCTTGGGTGGTACAAATTCTGCATTAGCCCAGCAAAGTCTTCTCTTAAGTTCAATAAGAAATGAGCCCTGAGGGGTTCCTGAGCCCTCTCTCATCCCTCCCCCAACACCCTCTTCTCTGTGTCTCAAATGCAAGTATTTCCAATCCTATCGTCATTAATTTTTTCATTTGAAACTATACGCTATTTGAGTGCATTATATATATATATTTTAAATTCAGTTTTACTGAAAGAATGGGACTTCACCAATACCACTGAAGTCTTGCAGCTCATTATTTGCCTTTTATTTTTCTTCCAAGGAGGGATATGCTGGCATGAGGTGGCTCTTGGGGTCCACCACAACCCTGGCCCACTCTCCTTGCTTTCGTGATGTTAATTAGCAAAGTCGTCAAATGAGCTACTCTGCATTGTGCATCTCTCTGCCCTACTTATTTTAATTTTTTCTCCCCCCAAAACCATGAGCCAATGCCCAGTTGTGCTTTTGCTTTATTTAAGGATCTGGAGATCGGTTGTTCCTCTCAGAAAGCAGCCGCGTCTCATTTCCTTGCTGGCGTCTTTGCTGATAGAGAATGCTGTGCTCTTTCAAAGTGGGTGAGGGTTTCTGTGACGAAGAAGCAACAGGTCACAGCCGAGGGTCTCGGGCACATTGCCCAATGCCTGCCCTTGGGTTGTGGGAAGGATTTGTAACGTTGAAACGGTGCACCCATTTCAAAACTTCATGCAGTCCTTGTGAGATTAAGAATAAACCACAAAAGCAGAAGGACTAAACCCCCAAACATTCTATTTCCTTGTATGGAAACAGCCTGCTGTCTGTGGAAAGTAAAAGTAGAACTGGTGGAGAGGGAAAGCATCGTATCTTAAAATACAACAAGACAGGAAGGCAGATAAGAGAGAAAATGGAGATCAAGAGAAGATTTTACCCAGGAGCAGTCTTGGTGTCATCTAAATCTTGGCTATTACCTGCAGTTGGGTTTGATGGTGGCAAATCCCTGGGTGATAATGCTTCTCAGCTCCTCTCTGCCCCTGACACCCTATTACGGTGACTCATTGCCTTCGGGCCACCTCGGGGCAGAGCCATGGCCTTGGACCTGCTCGCACCTGCTTCATGAATGTGCATGGAGACCCACGGGCATGGCCTCTGCTTTGGGGTTTGTCCTGAGCTGTTGCCAGGACTTCCCTGGAATCCTGGGAGGTCAGTGCTGGAGGGACCTGGGGGAGCTTCCAGGCCAAGCCTTCCTTCCCCATGGGACCCTGGGGTGCAGGGAGGGAAGTGTCAGCGGGTAGGGGGAAGAGTTCAGGGTCTGGGGTCAGAAGCTCTGGGCGGGGGTTTGGTCTTTTACCGACTCGGTGGGTGGCCTTGGACAATCACTGATGTCTCCATGTCGGTTTGCTCCTGTGCAACACGGAGAATAACCAAAGTGCCACAGAGCCTGCCAGCCCTTCCCACAGCAACCACGTTTGTCTCTGGTGCCCTGTGTACAGTTGCTTTTCTCTCAAAGGGCATCCACGTTATCTCTGAGTGGTCCCTCAGGAGCCACCTCCCACAAGCCCAGGAGGAGGTTCCTTCTTGAGTGTTTTTCAAAAATTTTTTTCCTTAAACCATTAAAAATTATTTTTATTATGGTAACACACACATATAAAATTTGCCATTTTAACTATTTTTAAGTGTACAATTCAGTGGCATTAATTATAGCCCTAATGTTGTTCAACCATCAACACCACCTATTACCAAAAATTTTTCATCACCCGAAACAGAAACCCATTAAGCAGTAACTCCAGACTCCCTGCTTCCCCAGTCTCTGATAATCTGTAATCTACTTTCGGTCTCTATGAATTTGCCTATTCTAGATATTTCATATAAGTGGGAATTACAATATTTGTCTTTTTGTGTCTGGCTTCTTTGACTTAACATAGTGTTTTCAAGCTTCCTGGATGTTGTAACATGGATTTTTTTTAAAGGCAAAATGTTATCACTTTTAAAATATGGATAATTAGTACATGGGTGTTTGTTATTCTATTCTCTGTACCTTTATTTGTTTCAAAATTTCAGAATAAACAACGAACTTTCATGCATCCATATAATGCAATACTATGCAGGTTTTAAGAAGAATGATGGAGAATGTGTATGACAAAATGCTTTTTTATACATCTATAACCATATATTACATGTGTGTAAGAGAAATATAATATATAGGTATATAGGTATATATATCCATATACATGATTGCAATTAAATTTTTATTTCAGATATATTTTGAAGTAGTGGCATCACTAGTAACCTTACTCTTTCTTTTGCATTTTCCAAATTTTGTGCATTAAGAACTTATTAATAATAATGGTTCCCATTAACTAATAACCACCAATAAAAGCTTACGGTTCATTCAGACAGTGCTCAAATCACAAACACAGGCCTCTTTTACTTCTTCCCCAGCCTTATGTCACAGCCACAGCACTCCTGAACGTCCTCTGTCAAATCCCACCCTCACCCCCAAAACCTGCATGAGGCTGGAAGCTTGCCTGTCTACTCTGCCTTCCACTCCATGCTTTCTGCAATTTGCTCATGACCCTTTCAAATTGCTGTTCTGTGGGTCACAGCTGTCCCTTCTGAGCGAACACCACTGCTGAGAGAGTGCTAGTTTGGGGATGGAGTTCTGCTGGCCTCTTGGCGGTCCTGTCCACACACACGATAGCCCCTCCCTGGTTACCCACAGGACATCCGAAACCAGGTGTGGTGTGGGGCCAGCAGAAGGGAGATGCCCCCCAGAGGACAGCTCAACACTACTGCATGAACCCAGGCTCAGACCCCTTAGGTTCCTTATCTGACAGCAGGACTGGATACATAATTTGCAAGGCCTGGTGCAAAATAAGAATGTAGAACCTCTTGTACAAAGTGTTTTAAGAATTTTCAAGGTGGCAGTAGCAGAACTTTAGGCCAAGTGGGGGGGTCCTTCCAGGTGCGGGGCCCTCTGTGACTGCACAGATTGCAAGCCCATGAAGCTTCTGCCTTGCTTCTCATCTGACCTCATGTGGCCATGGGCTGCTCGTACCTTACCCCCTTCTAGAAAAATCTGGGCATCCCAGAGAGAGGTGGAGGATCGTTCCCTCAGTCCAGCCCGAGCTTCACCTTCTGAATCCTCATCCTTTGCCCCCAAATCGACCTCTTCCCTGGATGATTGACAGTTGGATCATCTATTCCTTCAGGGAAAAATCCTACTTCCACTCATAGGGTGTGGTTCTGGCTTCATGGTCCTAAAAAGCCAACCACGTCATAGGGTGAAATCAATTCATTCCCTAAGTCTGGTTATTTAGTCTGAAATAACACCATGTATGGGACACAAACAGCCAGTTCAGGTGGGACAGTGACAAGTTCTGTCATTTCTTTTTTAGTCACTTCTCATTGAAGGTTTTAAAAAAGTTGGAAAACAGCCTCACTGAGGGGGTGGGAGAGGGCTCTGTTGCTTTCGTGTGCTTGAGTAGCATACAGCTCATGTGGTTCCCATTTTCCTTGAAGCCATTCCTCCTCCATTTCTGATCAAAATCCGTAAGGCTTGGCTGGGCCTGACACCACCATCAGTGGCGGGCAGGTGACCCAAGCTTAAGCCATTCACCATATCCCACCCCTCCAGCCACAGTGATTGTTTCAGGGATGGGTGTGTCCCATTTCAGTCCAATGAGCATTAGGACTTTAGTTGGAACTAGGCACTGTGAGCAGTCACTCGAGCTGCTTGTGGTCATGTGACCCCACGAGGAGCACACCTGCCTGTGAATAAAGCCAACCCAGAGGAAAGAGAGTGGATCCCACTGGGCCAGATGTCAGCATGATCCCTGGGTTTCTCAGAAACACGAGCCAACGAATTCTCTTTTTTGCTTAGAGCAGTTTGAGGTGGGTTTTGTCCATGACAATCAAAAGTGACATAAGAGTCCCCCCTTTCACAGGCATTAATAACGCCTGACCTACTTACTCCCAGTGCTATGGATGGGAAATCACACAATTTATGTGCAAGTGCTTTGCAAATTGTAAAGAGCTGTTTGAGTGGAACGCCTAAGGGCATTTAATTGGCTAATGGCAGAGCCAGACCAAAAGCCCAGTTTTGGGGTACTTCAAGTCCAGGTCTCTTTCTTTGCAAATTAGGCTGCCTCTGGCTCTAAGAAAAATCTGTGGGCAGAGCAGGTGGTAGAGAGGGTGTGTGGTGGACAGCGACAATGCTATGTGCTGCCTTCGCATGTGTTTGTGGTGCTGCATTATGATGTCTGGAGTAGGGCTGGCTTTTCAGGGCACGGATGAGTGATGACCTGATCACAGAGCTCACCTGGCCCCGCGCCTCATCTGCCCAAGCTTCTCTCCGTGCACCAACCTGTCATTACAAGGAGCCAGGACCTTGGCATTTTTGAGTTTGGTTGGAGAGTTTTCAGCTCAGATCTTTGGCAATGTCCAGGGAAGGGGTTCCGGCGTTGATTCTTTGGCTCTGACTCTACCAAGCGTGGGCTATGGCTCTTTGTTTTGGGGCCTTCTCAGAAGTGCACCAGGAACCCCTTCCTTTCTTGGACTTGGGACTGAAGGGAACCCTGCCTTGGGGATCCAGAGCCATTCTGACCTTTAGAGGTGGGGCTCCCTCCTGGACCTGTGGATCCTAAAGCCCTCCAAAGCAGTCACACAGGACCCAGAACTTGGCACCTTAGAGGGCCACAGTCAAGCTGCAAGCATTTGAACTGGTCCGTGAGAGCCCACCTTCCCAGTGCCACTGAGGTCCCTGACCTTCAAGGGGTCTCCAGGGGCACTGAGTCCATGTGGCACTGTGGGCTGAGGTCTGGTACGGTCCGAGTCATCTCTGTCTGGCCAGCCCTCTGACCCCTCAGCCTACTACACTGAGCTTCTTGGGGTAGGGAATGGGTCCTGTTCCTGGGCTCTGGCACACAGTACTTAGCACATTATGTTTGCTGAATTGACTCTCAGGGTCTTCAGACAAATATGTCAGATTTCAAGGGGGGCAAGAGGAGTGCGGTGGTGGTCTATAGGAAATGGCCCAAATCACCTTTTTTTCTCTTTGCATGGCTTTCTCCCCTGAAAGCCAAATCCCTAAATCCCCATGATAGAATTGGCACTGAGTGAGATGCAGGCAGAAATGTGGGATAACAACTCTGGGTACGACTGACGGAGGCTCCAAGGAAGCATTCTGCCCTCCAAACCCCTTCCTCCTTCCTCGTAAATCAGGTCAAGTCCAGGACATTCTTAAGTTCAAAGCAAGTGGGTCCTAAAGGAGCACAGGTAACTGGAGATCAGGAGAGAACAGAATGCCTACCTAACCTAGGTCACAGTTCAATACAGTTAGGGAGGCAGGCATCAGGGTGGGGGTCCCAGGGGCTGAGGGGGTTTAAGGGTTATAGATTGAGGCTGTGCTCATAGTGCAGCCAGTTATCAAACTGTATCAGCTTGATATTATTAAACACTTGAATCCTACACATCTTTCTATTTCTCTACATTTCATGCTTAGCAAACACTCTCCTGGACAAAATGTGGCTTGGCATCTAGAGATACATCAAGCTCGTGAGCTTGAGTAACACTAACCTGCCTGAAAAGATGGATCCACCCTTTGATGACTGAGCAAAATCAGGTCTCTGATCCTTCAGAGCTGGGGGCCACTGCTGTCGATACCCTAAAGTAACAACAATCTGAGCCCCTCAGCAGAGCCCCTTGCCCTCTCCTCACGTCCTCCCTTTCTGTCTCTAGTTTGCTCCGATTTGCATCTAGGCTCTGCCACTTATTAGCTGGGTGAACTTGAGCAAGTTTCTTAATGTCTCCATGCCTCAGTTTACTCATCTGTAAAATAGAGTTAAAATGTGGTTGTTGTAGGAGAAAACGAGTTAATAGGTGTAAAGTGCTAAAAGTGGTGCCTGGCACCTAAGTGTTAAAAAGAGTCTGTTATTATTATTTGAATTTCCACAAGATCTACCAGCTATGACCTTGGGCAAGCAAACTTATTTCTTCTGGCCTCAGTTTTCCTATTTATAACATGGAATTAATAATAACATCTATGGAAAAAAGCATGTATTGAGGATATATCATAGTATATATTAATATACAACATATAGATCATAGCATATACTAAAGTCGTTTGCAAACTGTAAAATGCCGTGCCAATGAACCGTATGTTTAGCATTTATTTTTAATAATTATTAGACACACTGGGTCCCTCTAGATTATAGCACAAAGGTGCTGTCAAAACTTCCCAGTTCACATTCAAATAAAACCTGAGAAGGGGTTCCAGAGAAGGAGAACCCAGCTGGATAAAGACAAAGGGTTTGGAAAGGCCCCGTTAGAGGGGAGGAGGTTCCTGAGGGGCTGGGGGGTGGGTTGTGGGGCTGGGCCTCATTTGGACTGAGTCTGTCCCAGCAGCTACATTTCCTTCCAGAGGTTAAATGGCTTCTCAATGTGAGGAAGAAGAAAGTGTTGATACATGGCAAGTCTGCTTTTTGATAAGCAGGCTTGCTCGGAGTGGTGTGGATATACAGTTCAAACAGGGAAAAGAAGAGGAGAAGGGAAGGTTTGCTTTTCCTTTAAAAAGCCTGTAACAAAAGACAAGGAGGACAGAGAACAAGAACCCATTACCAGTGGCCTTGCCTACAGCTTGTGAGAGGAGGTGAGTCTGTGCGTGTGTGTGTGTGTGTGTGTGTGTGTGTGTGTGTGTGTTGATGGCGGCCAAGGGCAGAGCACTAGGAAGCAAGAGGCCATACGAGCTTAAATGCAACTTGGTTCATGACAACTACAAGCACAGAAGCACAAATTATTAAATAACACCCTCATGATGATGGGTAAAAACTGTCCTCTAAGAAGCCAGAAATGCAAATAGGAAGGGAAGGAGACAGACTTTGGAATGAAGGTCAGGGAAATAGGGATCATCTCTAGGGGGGTTCTTGAGCTCTGCTTGCCCCACCAGTTATGGTATTTTCTACCTTCAGGAGCAGGGTGAGGTCTGGGGAGGTTCTGATCCGTGTGATCAGTTAGGGGTTAACATTTCCAGATGTGTTGTTTGCTGCTGGCTTGGAGCTCTCCCACTTGGCCCAGAAAACCTCCTCCAGTTGGCTGATGGGAAGACGGTCCAGGGCTGCTCCCGCTGGGGAACTGCATTGCCTGAGCACTCAGCAACTTAGCAAAGGAGCTGTGATCTCCATTCTCACTCGCCATCTCTCGGGACTGCAGCCCTTGCCTGAGAAGGGGAGGAAGGAAGCAAGGAGCGTGCTGGAATAGGTTTAGCGGCACTTCAAATGTCCGGCTCAACAATTCTCCAGCCTGGTGCTCACCTCTGGTTGTTTATTTCCAGCAAAGCTGGATTTCCTGCCCTGACGATGAAAGAATCAAAGCCCCTCCCAGAACAGCTTACAGGAGAAAACATTAAATGCAGAGCTCACCAACACTAGTGAGTCTCAGATATTTTCTCACAAAAGGCCCCAGGGACTCCAAACTAAAAGGCAGAATGCGTTGGATAGAAAAGCTGGAAGAGTCTGGAAAATGAGTTTGAGATGCTGGATTGAGTCACCAGCATTCCCTGCTAAGCTTATTCCAGAGAACCAAGCAGCACCGCTCCCAGGTCAGCTGCTTTGAGATCTGAGCAGAGTCAACAAATTAGCTAAAGGAGTTCCAGATGACCACTGATTGTTGATGATTTAATATACATTTCATTTATTTATCCTTAACTCCTCAGAGCAAGCGAGAGAGGAAAATAAGCAAACGGAAATATTATACAGGGAGCTGCTAGATTTTCTTGACTTTCTTTCTTTCTTTCTTTTTTTCTGATCTGAGGAAGGAAACCTGGCAAGAATTGAAGCTAGTGCTCTCACTTTGAAAGTAAAATCTCTTCACTTACAGGGCATGGATTTTTCTGTGGAATTGGATTCTTTTACTACAAATTTGTATTCCATTAACACTTTTAATGGAAAAAAAGCCGCAGAGGGCTAAAGATGGTGAAGGAAAGAGAACAGGGAAGGTATAGTCTTTCATTGTTGATTTGTCTTTCCCAATGTGGTAGATTGAATTAGATACCTCCTCAAAAGACATGTTCTTAATCTGTCTTTACAAATGCAAATAGGACCCTTTGAAGATGTATTTTCAGTTAAAGTGTGGGCTCACTCATGATTAGGACCCTCTAACACCCTATTTAGAGCCTTATTCTGTATTACTGGAGGCCTTATAAAAAGCCAGTAGTCAGAGAAACACAGGAGGAAAGCAAGGACGTTGCCATGTGATGGAAGACAGAGATGCAAGCCAAGGAACCAAGGAGCCTCAAAGATTGCGGCTTTGGGGACTTGGCAGAGAAAGCATAGTTCTGCTGATTTTGGACGTATAACCTCTGAAACCATGAGACAACAAATTCTTGTTGTTAAGTCAACCAGTGTGTGGTATTTGTCATAGCAGCTCTTGAAAACTAAGACACCAGGTACGATTTTCTGTCAGAGAAGGAAAATGTTCCTGAATCTAGGCCCTTCTCTAAGATCAGTGAGTGGCGGCCCCATGGGAGTGAGGAGGTGGCTGGTGTGGAGAACTCTGGCTCTCTTGGATATTAACTCCTGAGAAGAGTCCATAAGTGAGAGAAGACATTTCAAATTGAGGTCAGAAGTGACCCCTTCTTCCTGGGTCATCCCACTGCACCTTCCTGTACCTTTCTTTAGGGAAATTCTTAGACTCTATACAGTGTTATAGCAATTTACATGTATGCCTTACAGGCCACAAACTTGTGAAGGCAGGAAGCACTTTAAGAAAAGTGGTTCACTCTAATGCCCAGCATAGTTTCTTACCCTTTGTGGATGCTCAAGAAATGCTTGCTGAATGAATAAAGAGGCATGTGGGCTATTGAGGCTTAGAGATATAGAAACCACAAGATGAGAAGCTGAAGGACAAGTACAAGAGAGGAAGGAGAGTAGTGGAGATTACCTGCTTACCTTTTCCCAGTTACCTAGAAGAGGTGTTATAGCTGGGTTAGAGGAATGTAAATGCCTTGTGGGACAGAACCCCTTTGTGCTTATCCCTCTGATAATTCCATTCCATTGACCAACCCTGGATGAATGGATGGACCGACCACATCTTTCTGCCCCCCAGGTTGCTGGTCCTTCTGAGATGCTACCGAAGAGACTAACTTTGACTTAGCTGTTGTTTGCCCTTCTTCAAACATCAGGATGTCCGTCAGAGTGCTGGTGATGGTGAATTAGAATCTAGGCCCCTGAACTGAACTGAGGTTGCTTTGTCGTGATTCACTAGCATCTGGAGCTTTCATTTTCCCGGAGTCCACGATCAGGCCCTGACCCAGCCAGAACCCAATCCATGGGCTGTTCTGCCACCTCTAACTTGCATCATTTCTTTGATGGCTCTCAAGACTGTATCAGTAGCAAGAGAGGGCCAGGAGTTCTCCGAGGAAAGATTGTTCACATGTTTTAAATTATTTAGTTGCATCAAATATTCAGATTTGTGAGAACAACAGCAACTCTATTTAAAACTCCAAGCATGTGATGGATGAACTCAATGTTTCTATGCAGTTCCCAGCTTCCAGCCCACAGTCTAGGACACTTCTAAGTTATTTGAGCTGATCTGGGTCAGCTTCCAACTCTTGGACTAGTTCAAGTGCAAGTGCCATCCAAGGCGAGTGATATTTGGCAGATGTTTTGCATATAAATGAATTTTAATGAGAGATTTCATTGTATTACATACCTCATCTCCCAGAGAGAGGAGATATTCAATTTAGGAAATCAGGACTGGTGTGTTTGCACAGAAGTCATTATTTCTGCATGGGTGAGTTATGTGAGTTTATTCCCATGGGATTGCTCCTGTGAAATGTGTGTGTGTGTGTGTGTGTGTTTCTGAAGGTTTATGTGCATGAGGCTGCTGTTCTTCTCACAAACTTCTCATTTTAAGTGAAACAGAATATGACACCTCTTGAAGTTGCCTGGGAGTCCAAGATTTGAGTCCTAATAAAAACCACCTTTTATTGAATGCTTCCTGTAGGGATTATTTTATATGTTTTACTTTAAAATTGTCTAACTTCTTCATTAAAAAACATGTATTATTATTATTTTATAGACAAGAAAAGTTAGGGTGACAGGGGTGGTGGTCCAAAGTCACACTAAGATCTACTGGATTCTAAGCCTGGGGTTTCTTTTCACCATAAAGCAATGTCTCTTCTCTGGCAAGTTTCTAGGACTATCCTACACAAAATATGGCTGCCCAGTGAAAACATTAAATTATACTTCTCTATAATGGAAACTCCGAGGAGGATAAAGGGGAGGGTATAGTTTGAAAGGGGGATGTGCATAGTTTTGGGGATGCTGGCAAGGTCATTGCACAGATGTGTTTACTTTATGATAATTCATCAAGGTGTGCACATACGATTTGGGCATTTTTCTGTATGTTTGTTATACTTCAACACAAATTTTATTTTCAAAAGTCTTCTTAGCAATGAATCTTGGAGGAAAACCTTGCCTCCCGTGGCCAGCATGTTCTAATTAATCAACAAGAATTCTTTGAAGCCTTCCATATAGCAAACTTAAAATAATACAAATATGTTGATACCCTCCCCTTTTACAAAGAAATTTGAAGTGAATCACAATAAAAAAAAATCATGCACATTAATAAAACAATATTAGGATGAAGTAACACTGTATAAAAAGGAAAACTTTCTATGCACATGTCACTTTGTGGGGCACTAGAGTAGGTTTGAGTTCAGCTTCTGCACTCAAGGTACTCACAACCAACCTGGGGAGCTTGAACATTTATCAGCAGTATGTAGACACTTATCTTAATACACTGGAACTTGTGGGAACAGTCTCTCAAAATCTGGTGGTCAGTAAACCCAAAGGAAGTGAAAGTTCTCATGGACTATATTCTACATTTCATGTGTGGGTAATTGAGGTGGAAAAGACCACATCTGACCAGTAGTTTGAAAAATTTGACCTCCACATCTTAAATCTTTTAAAATAAATATTTATATCTTTGTAAGATAGATTAAACTTGGAAAGACCCATATATTTAGTCACCAGGATGATTTTGTAATCAATTTATAATTATTCATTTTTCCTTTGCTTGTGTACACTCTATTTTGGGGCTAGATTCACAACTTCAAAGAACACAGATCTTATTCTAGTTTACTGCAAATGGTGATGGCTTTAAAACCTCTGGACTGGGAGAATTATTTTAAATGTTCCTCTCTTTTCTATACCCTAGCAGTTCAGGGAACTGAAGGGAGAAGTTGCATGGATTATTGAAATCTTCAGACCCTCTTATTTCAATAATCAAATGATTTTCCTTCATTTCTTTCAGAAATAGTCTGTGTGGCATTGAGCGATGCATCTAAAACTTTAATGTGCATAATAAATACCTGGGTATCTTGTTAAAAATGCAGATTTGGGTTCTGCAGTTCCCGTGTGTGTGTGTGTGTGTGTGTGTGTGTGTGTATGTGTGTGTGTGGGTGTGTGTGTGCTGAGGCAATGTCAGTCTGCTGGTCCATGGACCACATTTTGAGCGGCAAGTATATAGAGAAAAAAATATTAGAATTTGAGTCATAAGTCCTGGCTTTCAGTACCAGCTCTGTTTACCAGCTTGTTTTCTTGGACAAGTCACTTTGGCTCTTTGGGTTCAGTTTCCCCAACTTTGAACTGTGTAACAGGGGAGGAGGGTGGATCTGGTGATTTCACAGTCTGTATTCATATCATTTCGAGGGTGATATTTTGATCTATAGGAACCTGTACAGTCTTTCAGGGGAGTAGCAAGTAAATTGGTATTAGTAAAGGAGAAAATGTAAGGAAGGCCTGGAGTGGGGGTAGGCGGGGAGGAAATCAGGGAAAGGGATGTAAAGCAAGAATAGCTTCTTAAGGCAAAAATAAAGCTCTGATTCTCTCAAAGTGATGGATTTTGGATTTAAAAATATTACCCAGAGAGAGGCTGCTAGTTGTTTTTTTTTTCCCAAAACCACCCCAAGAGGAGACCTACATTACTGAGAATTGGGATGCCTAAGAAACTTGAAAGAGGGAAGCAATAGATGTGTTAGAGCTTTGAAATAAGCAAACATTTTCTGGAGGCTACTGAGCACAACACTGCAGGACAAGCAGCTTTCTGTAGCCATGAGGGAGCCTGATTTGCAAACAACAGTTTGGTGCTGCTGCAGATCCTTTCTATGCTTAATTCCAGCCAAGTTGGCCAGGAATTCAGATTTTTGACCTCTGCCACCAGAACTAATGGGGCTGGGGCTTGAGAGGCATGGACAAGGGGACAAACGCAGCGTCCTACCGAGTTAGGCAGAGCAAAGGGGCTCGGGTACACAGGAGTTAAAACGGGTGTGGGGCGGGAGTGAGTAAGTGAGAAAGGGCCACAAGTGATTTGACTGAATGAACGAGGCTCCTGACAATTTGAGATTCTGGCGGCGGCTCCTTCCCCCAGCACTCATCCATCTCAATTTTGGGCAGCAATCAAGAGCAAACAGAAAGAGTTCCCCGGGCTCACAGATACGGGCCAGTTTCTCTTTAAGGCGCAAAGCAAAGTCGGGGGGTGGGGGAACAGTAAGAACTCTCCCAGCGTTGGGATGGGGGCGCAGGCTGGAGGAGATTCTTACCTTATGCAGGACGTGCTCACTGAAGTCAGGGCCAGCTCCTCTCTGGTAGGAGTCGGGTCTCTGCAGATCCATGCCCTGCTTGGAGCCCGCTGCTCCCCGGTCTCCCAGCCTCTCTGCGTCAACGATCCCCGAAGCTCGGTCCGGGCTTGGCTGGGTGCGGCAGGGTCCAGCCTAAGTCCCGCGGGCCGCGCCGCATCCGGATTCAGCACCTGACAGCTCCCGCAGCGGCTGCGGCGCAGTACCCGGAGGGCAGGCGGCTCTCACCTCTGCGGCTGCGACGTTTCAGCACCAGGAACAGCGACACCGCCCCTGTGCGCCTGGGACCAGAGTTCTAAGATCCCATCTGCTCCGAATCCCCTGTCTCGTGACTCCAGGATGCTGCGACGGACGCAAGATTTTAGTTTAGTCCATTCAGCTACCAGACTCCGGGGGTTCAGAAACCCGGTTGTGTTCTCAGGGTTTTGCCGTCTCGAGAGCTCGCCGTTCTCTTCGGTGAACAGCATCTCCATCCCTGCACACAGCTCACATCTCCTGCGTTCACCGAGGCAAACTCCTGCGGCGTTGGCGCCGCTTCTCTTTCGGTCCCTGGACAGTTTCCTCCAGCAGGTAGGAGATAAATGGCGATGGATGTATGATGGGCCTTAGGAGTTCCCTGAAGTCCCTGAAATATTGTGCAAAATTCTTCTTAACTGCATTTTCTAGGGAGAGGTTCCAGGGTCTTGATTACATTCTTGAAGATGCATATGACTCCAAAAAGTTAAGAACAATTGACCCAGGGGAGGCAGAACGTGTTTTGGTTAAGAGCAGAGGTTCCAGAGGTCACATCTTGATTCTGAAAATTATTAGTTGTGCAACCTTGGGCAAGTCGTTTAAGCTCTCCTAAGCGTCCTTGAAATGGAGATAATAATAGTACCTACCTCATGGTGTTGTTCTGAGGATTTTGTGAGTAAATTCAAATAAAGAGCCTAGAATGGTTCCTGGCTTCTACAAGAACTCAGTGGTAGCTACTATGCTCCCTGGGCAAGGGGCAGGAGAGTTCTGGCTACCTCCCCCAAACATCAGGGGAGACTTGCTGCTGGAGCTTCTGGTTCAGAGTTGCAACACTTCCTGAAATAGGAGAGTGTGATGCTGATTGCATGGGAATCAGGGCTGAGACTATGGCCTTGGGGACTCTGAAACATTGAAATCATTATGAAAAGTTTTGTTTATATATGCACTTTTCTGGGGAGAATCCCATAGATTTCATTACATTCTCAAAGTTGTCTGTACTCAACAAAGTTAAGCACCAATAGCTTAAGATACTCTCTCTACTTTCTCCTGAGCATCACCACCTCTGACTGGTGTTGATAAAAATGTTCCAGAGGCCAGTTTCTGCTTTGCCCTGAACATCACATTCCTTGGAAGGGTCACTATTTCTTAGGATCTGGTTCTGAGCTTTGAAGGTTCAAAAAACATGATTTCATCTACACTCAAGGGTTATGAAGAACACATAGCAGAGGATCTGAACTGGTCTGGGGTTGATGAAAGAAGAATTCCCTGAGAAATATTGTTTAACCTGAGAGCTAAAGGAAGAGTGGGCAATAGTTAGATGAAGGGAATGGTGATGTTGGACAAATGATTCCAGGCAAAGGATCAGCATGCACCAAGGCTTTATGGTGACAAGGAGCTGAAAAAAGACCAGTCTGACTAGAGCCCAGAAAGGAAGTGGAGGGAGATGATGGGAGGCAAGCCCAGAGAGGTAGGTAGGACAAGATCATATGGGCCATGTTAAGGGTTTGGACTTTATTCTAAGAGCAATGTGAAACCATTGAAGGATTTTAAGTGGGGGAGTGACATGACCACATTTGGGTTTTAAAGATACTACTCTGAGTACTATGGAGAGAGTGAATTAAGACTCCAGAATAAATCATTTTTCTTATTGATTTATAAAATCTCTTTATATATTAAGGACCTCAACACTTTATATGCCATGAATATTGTATACTTTTCTGCTGATTGTTCTTAAAAAATGCAGTTTTATTGAGATATATTCACACACTATACATACAGATTGTTTTTTGATGATTAGCTTTATTTATGTTTATATTTTACTTCAAGTTTGGACTGAGCATGAGCAGGCATTAGCCAGGCAAAAGAGGTCAGAAGGCACATTGTTAAGCAAAATATAAAAGCAAAGAAAAGTAGATACTGTTTAAAGAATGTTTTTATCAAACTGTGATAGGATGATGAATCAATTTTCTTCATTCCAGGCTATCAATTAATTAGTTAATTAGTTAATACTATTAATTTAGAACTACATACTTTCTTATTCTTTTATGTACTAGAATAAGATCTCTCTGGATGAATGTTTCATGTGAGCTTGAGAAAAATGTATATGTTATTGTTGCATGGACTATTCTATAAATGCCAGTAAAATCAAGTTGATTCAGGTTAAGTATACCCTTATTGATTTTCTGCTGCTTGATCTATCAGTTACTGATGGGGAACATAGAAGTGTCTAACTGTAATAGTGAATTTGTCTATTTCTCCTTTCAATTCTATCATTTTTTGCCTCACTTATTTTGACACTCTGTTGTTAGGTGCATACATGCTTCTTGGAGAATTGACCCTTTATTATTATGTGGTGCTCCTCTTTACCCCTGATAGTTTTCCTTGTTCTGAAATCTTCTTTGTCTGAAATTAATGTAGCTAATGCAATTTTCTTTTGATTAATGTTTGCATAGTATATATTTCTCCATCCCTTTACTTTTTTGAATTTTTAAAATTCAATTTTATTGAGATATATTCACAAACCATACAATCATCCACAGTGTACAATCAATTGTTCACAGTACCATTATATATTTGTGCATTCATCAGCACAATCAATTTTGAACATTTTCATTATCACAAAAAAGAATAAGAATAAAAATTAAAGTAAAAAAGAATACCCAAAACATCCCATACTCCCCATCCCTCCCTATTATTCATTTACTTTTTGTCCTCATTTTTCTAGTCATCTGTCAATACATTGGATAAAGACAGTGGGCGCTACAAGGTTTTCACAATCACACAGTCACACAGTGTAAGCTATATAGTTATACAATCATCTTCAAGAATCAAGGCTACTGGGTTGCAGTTCAACAGTTTCAGGTATTTCTTTCTAGTTATTTCAATACACTAAAAACCAAAAAGGGATATCTATATAATGCATAAGAATAACCTCCAGAATGACCTCTCGACTCCATTTGAAATCTCTCAGCCACTGAAACTTTATTTTGTTTCATTTCTCTTCCCCCTTTTGGTACAAGAAGGCTTTCTCAATACCACGATGCCAGGTCTAGGCTCATCCCTGTGAGTCATGTCCCATGTTGCCAGGGAGATTTGCACCCCTAGGAGTCATGTCTCATGTAGGGGGTTGGGCAGTGTTGGTTTAGAGAGAGAGGCCACATCTGAGCAACAAAAGAGGTTCTCTGGGGGGTGACTCTTAGGCACAATTTTAAGTTAGCTTAGCCTCTCCTATGCAGTAACAAACTTCATAAGTGCAAGCCCTGAGATGGAGGGCTCAGCCTTCAAATTGATGGTCCCCAATGCTTGTGAGAACATCAGTAATTCCCCATGTGGGGAAATTTAATATTTCCACATTTTCCCCCAGTCCCTCAAGGTGGTTTTGAAAATACATTTTTATTCTCTGCTCAAATTACTCTAGGTGTATTGGGGCTTCACACTAATCTGTTCAAACCAACCAGATTTCACTCCCTATTCAAAGTTCCATGTAATTACAGTGTTTTGAATAAACTGACCAAAAAAGTTAAATTATATTGTGCTACAAAAAATATAGATTTTGCACCTAATAAGCATCTCTTCTTTTGGTCTCACACAGAAGTTGACGTTTTAAAACACCATCAATATCATCATTTATCCTTTAGTCTGATTTACCTTAGTCCTAACCAAGTCCATTTCGTTCATATCTCTAATTGAAGTCTTATCTCTTTTCAGACTCTTTAACATTTGCTGTATGGTGTACTGCTGACATTCACAGCTGCCAGACTCATCCCTTTCTTTTTAAAGTGGGTTTCTTGTAAAAAAGCACATGGTTTGGTCTGTTTTAAATTTACCCTGACAGTCTCTGTTGTTTAATTGGTGTATTTAGACCATTCACATTTAAAGTGATTATTGATTTGGTTGGATTGATATCTACCATATTTGTAACTGTTTTCTATTTATTGCCAGAAGCTTCTTCTGCCTTTTCTAGTTTTAATTAAACAATTTATATGATTCCATTTTCTCTTCTTTCTTAGCATATCAGTTAAAATTATTCCTTAAAAAAGTTTAGTGGTTGCTCTAGAGTTTACAATATACATTTTAAATTAAGTCCACCTTAAAATAAAACTATTCTGCTTCATATGTAGTACAGGTACCTTATAACAGGATATTACCACATTCTCCCTCCTATCCTTTGTGACACTACTGTCTTCATATACTATAATCACTCAATACATTACTATTATTATTACTTTAAACAGCTATATTTTATATCAATTCAGAATAAGAAATACAAAAGATTTTATTTTACCTTCATTTATTTCTTATTTGGCACTCTCCCTTTCTCTATGTAGAGCCAAATTTCTGACATAACATTTTCCATCTGCCTAAAAAAAATCTTTTAACATTTCTTATGGGGCAGGTCTTCTGGTGATGAATTTTCCCAGTTGTTTGTCTGAGAAAATCTTTATTTCTCCTTCATTTTGGAAGGATAATTTTGCTGGATATGGAATTCTAGGTTGCTGGTTTTTTACTTTCAGAATTTAAAGTGTTTCACTCTATTCTCTTCTTGCTTGCAAAGTTTCTGATGAGAAGTTGACTGTAATTCTTATCCTTGTTTCTCTATAGGTAAGGTGCTCCCCTCTTCCCCGTCAACCTCCCCTCTCCCAGTTTTGGCTTCTTTCAAGATTTTCTCTTTGTATATTTATTTATATTAATTATTTTTATTTTGCAGCTTGAATATGATGTAACTATACATAGTTTTTTCTGGGTATTTATTCTGATTGGTGTTCTCTGAGCTTCCTGGATCTGTGGTTTGGTGTCTATCATTAGCTTTGGAAAGTTTTTGGCATCACTACTTCAAATATTTCCACTCTATTCTTTCTTCTCCTTCTGTTATTCCAATTACAAATATGTTACATCTTTTGAAATTGTCCCACAGTTCTTGATGTTCTGTTACTTTTTTTTTCATTCTTTTTTCTCTTTGCATTTTAGCTGGGGAATTTACTATCAACCTGTCTTCAAACTCACCGAGTCTTTCCTCAGCCATGTCCAGACTATGGAGGAGCCTACGAAGGACCATCTTCATTTCTGTTATGGTGTTTTTGACTTCTGTACTGGTTTGCTAATGCTACCATTATGCAAAATACCGGAAATGGATTGGCTTTTATAAAGGGTTTTTATTTGAAATTTACAGTCCTATGGCCCTAAAAGTGTCCAAATTAAGGCATCAACAAGAGGATACCTTCACTGAAGAATGGCTGATGACATCTGGAACACCTGTCAGCTGGGAAGGCATGTGGCTGGTGCCTGCTGTTCCTTTGCTCCCAGGTTGTGTTTCAAAATGGCACTCCCCAAAATGTCTCTGGGCTTGTCTCTCTTAGGTTTTTTGGAGCAAACTCTGGGCTAACATCGCCAAACGTCTCCAAGCATCTCTAAGCCAGCTCCCAAACGTCTCTTCAAAAGTCTCTCTCAGCTCCTCTTGGGGCATTTTGTCCTCTCTTAGCTTCTCTGGGGCAAACTCAAAGTGTCAGCAAGCATCTGGGTCTCTCTTAGCTCTCTTAAATACTTCAGTCCCACCCTGAATGGGTGGGGCCAAGTCTCCATGGAAACATGCAATCAAGAGGTCACACCCTAATCAAAAAGATTAATAAGTCTGCCCCCACAAGATTGAATGAAAGAACATGGCTTTTGGTGGTGGGGGGGGATATCTCCAAAGTGGCACAACTTCTAACACTTTAAAATTCCTTCTTAGAACTCCCATCTCTCTGCTTACATTACCCATCCCTGTTCTTGCATTGTCTATTTTTTTCTTGTAGTCCTTAGCATATTAATAATAGTTATTTTTAATTCCCTGTCTGATAATTCCAATGTCTGTGTCAATCTGAGTCTGGTTCTGATGTTTGTTTTGTCTCTTCAGACTGCGTTTTTCTTGCCTTTTGTCATCTTGTAATTTTTGGTTGAAAGCCGATATGTTGTATTGGGTAATAGGAACTGGGGTAAATAGATCTTCAGTGTGAGGATCTATGTTGATTAAGCTAGGAGTCAGGCTTTGTTTAGTGTTTGCTGTGACTAAAGGTGCCAAAAACTTCAAACTCTTCCAGTCTGTTTTTGAGCCTCCTCTTTTATTTGGCCTTCTCTATGTACTCCTCCTCGGAGACAGTCTGTGTCCCATAGCACTTTCAGCTATAATCCACTATTGTTATGCTGGAGCCCTATGGATGTGGTAAAGTACAAGGAGGAACATTCTATAGTCCTCCAACTAAATCTCAGTCTTTTGGTGGATCTGTGTCTCTGATGTGTAGTAAGTATTACTTCTTGTATAGCTTTTTAATCCCCTTTTGGTGATACAGGAAGCCGAAAGGGGCTTCACTGAGAGGAACGCCCTTTCTTTATGGTTCTGGGAAGAAGAGAGTCTGGTAAAGTTTTTCCCTTGGAAAGTGGGCCTTTGTTATTGTTCTAGTTTGCTAATGCTGCCGGAATGCAAAACACCAGAGATGGATTGGCTTTTATAAAAGGGGGTTTATTTGGTTACACAGTTACAGTCTTAAGGCCATAAAATGTCCAAGGTAACACATCAGCAATCAGGTACTTTCACTGGAGGATGGCCAATGGTGTCTGGAAAACCTCTGTTAGCTGGGAAGGCATGTGGCTGGCATCTGCTCCAGAGTTCTAGTTTCAAAATGACTTTCTTCTAGGATGTTCCTCTCTAGGCTGCAGTTCCTCAGAAATGTCACTCTTAGTTGTTCTTGGAGTGCTTTTCCTCTCTTAGCTTCTCTGGAGCAAAAGTCTGCTTTCAACAGCCATCCTCAAACTGTCTCTCATCTGTAGCTCCTGTGCATTCTTCAAAGAGTCCCTCTTGGCTGTAGCAAGCTCGCTCCTTCTGTCTGAACTTATATACTGCTCCAGTAATCAAGACCCACCCTGAATGGGTGGGGCCACGCCTCCATGGAAATTATCTCATCACCTACAGTTGGGTGGGTCACATCTCCATGGAAATACTCAAAGGATTCCAATCTAATCAGCACTAAAACGCCTGCCCCACAAGATTGCATCAAAGTACATGGCTTTTTCTGGTGGACATAATACCTTCAAACTGGCACAGTTATGGAGAGGGTTCTGGGCATATTTCACAAGGATTATTCTTCCTATCCCCCTGAGAAGCCAAGAGAGGATCTTTCTCAGATATTCACCATGAGAACTTCATGGGGTTACTGCAGATAAAGTAAAATCCATGAAAGTGTGAGGGCCCCCTGAGATTGCAGCCCCCAGGAATTTCTCTGTCTTGCATTAGTCTACAGTCAACCTCCAGCAATTTGTCAAAATGATCATTTAAGTGTTCCTACCAGTACGTGGCTCCAATGGCTTTTGCTTCAGGTAAGATCAGTTTTCTGATACTCCAGTAAAAGTCTTCAGTTTTCAGTTTGTACAGTTTTTTCTTATAAGGATAAGAGTGATACCTTCCAAGTGCTTTACATGTTGAAGTGGAAACCAGAAGTCCTTCATTTAGAATTAGAGTATTGCCTCTCCTGGGGGAAAAAAAACAACAAAAATTTTTTTTTTTTTAAATCTGCAATCTCTTTTTCTGGGCTCTATGTGTTCTGTACCTTTTAATGACATTTTTAATTAACATGATAATTTTCAAAGAGAAGTTATTCTCACAGTAATTAAATTTTGCTTTGGTATCTTTCTGAGATTTGGTATCACTTAAATATCATTGGTAAGCACATTTTAAGATATCTCCAGTTGGGTGATTCACTTTATGAATCTTCTGGTCTAAAATTTTAGAAGTGACATTTTCTGTCACTGTCTACATGTTCTGAAGAGGTAAGTGTTTGAGACGTGAACACTCTTATGCCATGTTTCCCCAAACAGAGTGAGGGGGCAACTACCTTACAAGTCCAGCTTTGTTGTCAGCTGTTAATTCTCTTCTCCTGGCTTCTGCCTCTTGCTCAACTCTGTCTTTTGGGAATATGGAGTCTCAAAGTTCTTTCTTCCAGCCCTTGATTTCAGGGTCAGTGTATATTGAATTTTCTGTTCTCCGTTCCCCTTCTTGTTTATCTGTATATTCCATTCCTGCACAACTCCAGTGGCCAGCAGTGTTGGGTTATGTGGGTTCAGTTGACAGCTTCTCTTTTATAATATCCTTGTTTGTGGCTTTCAATCCACATATCCACATTTGTATTAATAATAATTTCTGTCCTTCCTGAGAAATTAACTTCTATCATATCAGCATCTCCCTGATACATGGAATTCTTAAGAGGACATATTAACATTTTAATATGGAAGTCTTCAGACCTTTGACTGAGTTACAATAACTTTTGGTGGGTTCCATTTCCGTATGTCATCATATGAACTAACTAGGTTAAAGATGCCTAGATTGCCAAGGCTCCTATGACAAATACCACATAAATGGATTGGCTTAAACAACAGGAGTTGATTGTCTCACAGTTTTGGAGGCTTGAAGTCCCAACGTCAAATTATTTGCAGGGCTTGCTTTCTCTTGGGGAGTGTAGCATTCCCCAAATCTTCTGTCAAATGGTGCTCTCTCTCTCTCCTTAGGTCTGCTCCTCGGGAGTCCACTGACTGCTGGCTTCTGACTGAAGGATTCTGAATTTCTTATGGTTATAAGGACTCCAGTCATATGGATTAAGCCTCTCTGATTCAGTTTGGACTCATCTAAATAGGATATTCAAAGATCCTATTCACAAATGAGTCTACACTGTAACTAACAATCTATTCAAAGGTCCCATTTATAAATGGGCTCATACCGACAGGAACAGGGGTAGGATTTGAACATGTTGTTCTAGTTTGCTAATGCTGCGGAATGCAAAACACCAGAGATGGACTGGCTTTTATAAAAAGGGGGTTTATTTGGCTATACAGTTACAGTCGTAAGGCCATAAAGCATCCAAGGTAACACATCAGTAATCGGGTACCTTCACTAGAGGATGGCCAATGGCATCCAGAAAACCTCTGTTAGCTGGGAAGGCACGTGGCTGGCGTCTGCTCCAAAGTTCTGGCTTCAAAATGGCTTTCTCCCAGGACGTTTCTCTCTAGCAAGCTTGCTCCTCTTCAAAATGTCACTCACAGCTGCACTCCGTTCAATCTCTTTGAGTCAGCACGTTTATATGGCTCCACTGATCAAGGCCCACCCTGAATGGGTGGGGCCAAGCCTCCATGGAAATATCCCATCAATTATCATTGATAATCATTGGGTGGGGCGCATCTCCATGCAAACAACCTAATCCAAATGTTCCAACTTAATCCCCACTATTATGTCTGCCCCACAAGATTACATCAAAGAATATGGCTTTTTCTGGGGGACATAATACATTCAAACCCGCACACATGTCTTTTGTGGGGGGGGAGGCATGAGTCAATCTCTGACAAAGACATTTAGTTTCATTTTGAAAACCTTAATTGAAATAATAAATGCATGAAGTAAAAAACTAAAATGGTACATAAGAGCTTATGCCTCTTCTGTCTACTAAAGTCCCATTCCTCTAAGGCAACCTCTTTTTAGCTGTTTCTGTTTTTGGTTTCTATAATGCTAATTTTTGTTTATTAACTACAAAAATTTTCTATCTTCTACTCCTAAATTGACTCCCCTCATTTTCTGAATATAGTGATTTCATTATTTTCTTTTTTCCATTT
This sequence comes from Choloepus didactylus, assembly GCF_015220235.1. NCBI lineage: Eukaryota > Metazoa > Chordata > Mammalia > Pilosa > Megalonychidae > Choloepus > Choloepus didactylus. Next base: position 68,917,669 of record NC_051324.1, on the reverse strand, counting down.
GTCAACTCTATGATTTTATACAACAGACTTAAACCTCCATTTCTTGTTTCATAAACCATAGATTGTATCGTTTGGATCCACATGTTGTAAAATGAAGAATTAGCACCCCTATTCTTCCTTTCACTTCTTTCCCCTCTCTACTTTCCAACCTCTATCAGATGTAATTTTTAAAAATAACCTTTTAATTTTAGAATTGTTTCACATTTACAGATATTTGCAAAGATGGTGTAGAGAGTTCTTGTATTCCCCATACCTACTTCCTCTACTTTTAACATCCTATATTACTATGGTACTTTTGTCACAACTAATGAGCCAATATTGGTAGATTAGTATCAAAGTCCTTACTTTATTTGGATTTCCTTAATTTTTACCTAATGTCCTTATTCTGTTCCAGGATTCAATCCAGGATACTGCATTACATTTAGTTGTCATGAATCCTTGGGCTTCCTCTAGGCTATGACAGTTTCACAGATTTTTCTTGACTTTGATGACCTTGACAGTTTTCAGGAGTACTGGTCAGGTACTTTGTAGAATGTTGCTCCATTTGGGTTTGTTTGATGCTTTTCTCATTGTTAGATCCAGTTATGGGTTTTGGGGAGAACAACCACAGAGGGGAAGTGCCAGTCTCATCACTTCATTTCAAGGGGATACGCTGTCAACATGACTTATCACTAATGACTTTAAATTTGGTCACCTGACAGGTAGTGTTTGTCAGGTTTCTCCACTATAAAGTTATTTTCCCTCCCCCCCTCTTCTGTACTGTACTCTTTGGAAGGAAGTCACCAGGCTCAGCCCACAGTAGAGTTATACTCCATTTCCTTGAGGGAGAAGGATCTACATAAATTGCTTGTAATTCTGTATGGAAGATTCGTCTCTTCTTCCCTATGTATGTATGTATGTATGTATGTATTTAATGATTTATTTAGATCAGTGTGGCCTCATGGATATTTATTTCATTCATTGGGTTAAAATTCAATAGCACGTTATTTATTTTGTGCTCAGATTGCTTTGACCATTGGGAGCTCTTTCGGTTGGCTCCTGAGTCCCTTTGACATCCCTCCAACATTTTGCTTCTTGAGAACTTTTTTCCTTCAGGAACTACAGATGCTCCAGGCTCAACTTGCATATTCCCTGCTTCAGCCCTAGAATCAGTCATTTCTCCAAGGGGCCCTGGTTCCTTTTATTGGAGAATGGGATTAGGAACCAACATCTGGGTGCTTGATGTGCTCATTGCTACTGGGGTGTTGTCAGAAGTACTTTTATTTCACAGCTTCTCAGCTGATTGAAATCACATTCTTTTCTGTAACCATAGCTATATAATATGTAACTATAATCTTCTGTAATTTGTTTATAGTTTAATCCTAAAATTTGAACCACTTCCCAAACCCCAGCATTTATGTCGATATAATTAGGCAAATATGGCTTACTTGCAGAGCCAAATAGTACATTATTATTATATTTTCATTCATTTCAAAGGATCCTAACATCAACCTCAAAAAGAGTATTCTTTTTCATAATATACCCATTGCTCAAAATCGTGTATTGTTTTAATCTATATCTCACCTTTTTTTATGTATTTGTGTATTTGTTGTTTTCCCTGAAGTTTATGATTATGTTTCCCTTTCCTTGTTGGGAGAAGAAATATATGACTTCTTTATTACATCTCTCATGTCTTCCAGCTTTTCACTCTACTTTTTCTTTGTATCCATTCCATTCCTTTCTTGGATCCCGATGACTTTCAGTTCTGATATAGATTGATTGTTTTGTATTTAGATAATGGCTTTCTTGTATTTCCTCCCCCTCTCTTCTGAATTTCTGATTGCTTTTTAAAATAGAATTTTGGGCCTTTATCATATGCGCAAGGCTTATTTTCCAAGCTTTCATCCATAAACCTCTCTGCTACAGCACCCTGTCTTCCTGCTCCAATCTGAGCTGGTTGTTTTCTGGGCCTGCAGCACAGCTATAGCCCTGAAATTATTCTTTAGTTCTATTATTTGTGGATTCGGTATTTCCCGAGGCCCATACCTCCCTTTCTTGGCTTACTCTCTCATGAACTAAGCATTTGAGGAAGTTGCTTGAACATGTTTTCAAATAATTTCTTAAGAAAGGGCACACAAAAGGTGAACTTCCTGTCTTTGCCTGTCTGAAAATGTGTTTATTCTACTGTTACTCAATTTGGGCTGGGTTTGGAATTCCATGTTAAAGACTATTTCCTTCTAAGAACTTTGAAGACATTTCCTCATTGTTTCCTAAGACACTAACAGAAGTGACCATTGCTAACTGGAAGTGTTGCTAAAAGAAGTCTACTGCTAATCTAATTCTTCCACCTTTTGAGATGACCTGATTTGTTTTCTTTTTTCTTTTGAAAACTTTCAGTATCTTGTCTTGATGCTTGGTTTTCTAAAATTCCATAATCATTTGCCTAATTGCATCCTTATTACACCTATTGTGCTCAGTATTGAGTTGACCCTTTCAACTTGAAGTTGCGTGTCTTCTTTCCTGTCTGGGAAATCCTCTTGATTTAAAAAATGGTTTCCTTTCTTTAATTACTACCATTATTCTTTGAAGCTCCCAAGTAGTCAGATGAACTTCCTGGGTTGTTCCTTTAGCTGTCTTTTTTTTTTTTGCCTCATCTTTTACATTTCTTTGTCTTTTTGCTCTCCGAAGTAGGGTATTTCCTCAACCTCAGCTTCCAATCCTTATTCAAAGTGTTGGCAACCTTCTTTTCCATATCCAAGAATTTTTTTGTTCTCAATTCCTTTTTTATACCCTTCTTTTATGGATGCAGTATTTTTTCAACTCTCTCTTCAGTGTTTAAAAATTTCTCTCCTGTACCTTAAATTATTTTGGCTTTGTCTAGGGTCAGTTTTGCTATTTAGATGGTTTTATGTCTCTCCTCTTGCAGATGTTTCCCCCTAAAATGTCTGGGAATTCTTGTATGCATGTTCATGCTTAAGAACGATGTGTTAGAAAGGCTGGCTGAGATCTCTGTATGTGGTCAGGATTTGTAGTAGGTTAAACTCTTGGGTGAGTTGACAGAGAGTTTGATGGTGATCTGAGAGATCCCTACAGCTAGAATGAGCAAGACTATTTTGGGGAACTAACGCCTGAATAAGCTGCCTTAGATGACCCTGGACTAGACCTAACTTTAGAAAATGAACATTTATTGAGCATTTCTATGTGCCACGTGTTATTTTAACTGTTATATACATTCATTTAATTTTCCCAATAATTTGCTGAGGTAATTATTTTTGCCTCCATTTCACCAAAGAAGAAACTAAGTCTCAGGGAGTTTTAAAAAGCCTAAATAGATGGTTGGAATTGAACCTAGAACTATGTGACCTCAGAGTTGGCACTCTTAAATGAATATACTATTTTGATTCCGAAAATTTGAGCTGAGCCTCAGGTGGAGATTAAGTGGCAGCTTCATTTTGGGTTGCTAAAAAAATAATCTGTAACAAACGTGAACCAAGAAAACTGCTCAGTCCAATGGGCAGGATTTGAAGAAAATATCCAGAGTAAACTCCACGATGCTTTAATGCTGCAAAAGGTTGTGGAGCGGGGAGACGGAATGGCCTCTCTAGCGTGAAACATCCAGCAACGCCCCTGCCTGTGGTGAGGGGCTTGGCACAGTTCCCAAGGCTGAGCTCTGGGTTCTTGGCATGAGTGAGGGGTGCACTGTGGGGAAGCAGCAGCCTCCACACACGACCACCTGTCCTTCCTCCCTCGCTTGGACGGTGATGGAAGTTATGAGTCATGTCAGCTTAGGAGGAGCGTGGTGCTGTTTCCTCCCTTGGGGCTTTGGAGAAGACTGTTACTTTAGTTAGTTAGTTAATTAATTAATTAATTGCAAGGCACTGTGCAAGGCACTGGGGATAAATAAAGAACCATAGGCCCTGCCTCCGAAGAATTGACCTTTACTGGCCATGACTAACGGACACAGAAACACCAGACCTTGTGATAAGGATCGTAATGGTATGTTAGAGAGACAAGGCAGTGCAGCAGTTCAAAGCTCAAATGCTGGAGCCAACAGGCATGAGTCTGGATTTTATCTCTGCTATTTATTATCTGTGCAGCTTGGCTTGTTATTTAGCCTTGCTGCTCTTTGCTTTCCTCTTTCACAGGGTTGTTGAGGAGATTAAATGAAATGATGCCTGGAAAGTGCTGAGCCCAGTGCTTGGTGCATACGAAGACTCACTGTGGGGAGCTATAAGTGTGGAAAATATGGACTGCACACGCTGCAGGAAGAAGGTGGAGTCAGGGAGGGTTTCACCCAGGAAGTGGCCTCCAAGCACCAACTCTTCCTTCCCAAGAAAGGCCCCCAAATGGTCTCCTTCCCTGTCCCAGCACCCTGAGGAGTCACGTTTTCAACAACTGAGAAATAGACACCAGTATGGGACAAGCTCCTTAAAGCAACCTGGGCAATTTTACATGAACCAAATTTCTGCTGCTGTGTCACCCCCTACCTTCTTTATTAGGTGCTTTCTTGGAGACACAAAGATGAACAATCATTGAGTGAACATTTATTGTGACTACCCATGTGCTGGACTCATTTTCATGTATTCTAACTTAATCTTACCCAGTTATCCTCTAGGGGTGGGTTTTACTCTTCCCATTTTATAGAAAATGAAAGTGAGATTCAGGGACATTAAATTAACCGCCATGACCATGCAGATGGTAGACACAGCCAGGATTCTGTCCCAAGCAAGCGTGGCCCCAAGTTGATATGCTTTCCAGTATCCTCTGGCTGCCTGATCCATGCAGGATCATCCACCAAGAACTGTGGTCCAGGAAGGGACTGTGGAGAAGATCCAGGATTGGAAAAACTCCCTGGTATATAGGATTTTTTTGGGCTCTCGGTCAGCGTCAGATGAGGAGAAGCTAAGGCGGTTGACATTGCCACATCTGCTCCTATATCCCCATTCCTGGTACATAAGTGGGAATGCCGTAGTGCCAGCACCGGGCACACAAAACCCTCAGCCTCAGATAATAAAAAATATATTTACAGCCTCCCCCTCCCCAGCCCCAAGGATCTGAGGGAAGGTGCGGATGTGTTGGACATCCTCACCTGGACTGGTGTTGATGTTGTCACAAACATTAGGACTGGCGGTTTGATATGCTGAGCCCTCGATAATGGGACTTGTCCTTATGAAGCTCATTACCGCAAAGTAGAGTCTAAACTTGCATGTAATTGTGCCTAAGAGTCTCCCCCTGAGTACCTCTTTGTTGCTCAGATGTGGCCCTCTCTCTCTCTAACTGAGCCATCTCGACAGGTGGACTCGCTGCCCTCCCCGCTACGTGGGACCCGACTCCCAGGGGTGTAAATCTCCCTGGCAATGCAGAATATGACTCCCGGAGATGAATGTGGACCCGGCATCGTGGGACTGAGAGTATCTTCTTGACCAAAAGGGGGATGCAAAATGAGATGAAATAGTTTCAGTGGCTGAGAGATTTCAAATGGAGTCGAGAGGTCACTCTGGTGGACATTCTTATGCACTATATAGATAACACTTCTTAGGTTTTAATGTATTGGTATAGCTAGAAGTAAATACCTGAAACTACCAAACTCCAACCCAGCAGTCTGGACTCCTGAAGACAATTCTATAATAATGTAGATTACAAGGGGTGACAGTGTGATTGTGAAGAACTTGTGGATCACACCCCCTTTATCTAGTGTATGGATGAGTAGAAAAATGGGGATAAAAACCAAAGGACAAATGGGGTGGGATGGGGGGATGATTTGGATGTTCTTTTTCCACTTTTTTATTCTTGTTCTGGTTCTTTCTGATGTAAGAAAATGTTCAGAGATAGATTGTGGTGATGAACGCATAACTATGTTATCATACTGTGGACAGTGGATTGTATACCATGGATGATTGCATCGTGTGTGAATGTATTTCAATAAAGCTGAATTTAATTAAAAAATAAATAAATAAAAATAAAAAAATTTTAAAAATTAAAAAAATTAAAAAAAATTAATTTTGGTGATGAACACACAACTATGCAATGGTACTGTGAACAACTGAATGTATGCTTTGTTTGACTGCATGGTATGTGAATATATCTCAATAAAATTTAATTAAAAAAACTGAAGAAAAAACAAAAACAAAAACAAAAAACATATCATTATAACACTTCCATATTCTGAGAACATCAGATACTATAGTCAATTAAAATTTTAATTTTAATGTGAAAAAAAAAAAAAACCCTCAGCCTCTCTTACCTGGAGCCTGGGGCATTAAAACAACCCTCATGGCCTGGGGCTTGTGGGGTTGTACACAGGTGGTGCTCACTGCACGAGCCTATGTCCTTCTAATGTCATCACTACGGTGCTTCCCTCCCACCTCACGAGCTGCCCACAGCTGCAGACCAGGGAGAAACAGCCTCCAGGTGGGCTGTGGGGAAAAGCCAGGCTCCCCTGCCCTTCTGAGCCCAAAGCCCTTTGCAGCTCACTGCCTCCACCTTGTGGATGTTTTGTCTCTAGAAAGGCCTCAGAACCTGGTGGCTGTGCTGCCGAATTGTCACCCTCAGCTGCCCCGGGGAGATAGGGTTTCTTTTGCCCAAGATCCAGGGAGGACCAGACAAAATTAAAATGTCAGCAAAGTTTATTTGCACCTCTCTAAGCCACCCTTTTTCCTCTATCTCTAGCTCTCTATCCACACATGAAATACACTCCTAAGGAAAGGAGGTGGCTGTCATTTACACCTTAGTATGAATTTAAGTGCACACACCTCTTTTGTTCTTTAGGCTTTATCCTTGATTGTGGAAGGAAAGACTTTGGATTTTAAGGATGATTTTTGACACAATCAACAGCAAGTGTGGTGTGTGTGCTCACTGTGTCTCTGAGTGGAAGGTATCATATTTTTGAGGGCCTTTCTTTGCTGAAATCACATCCCACTTGGCTACAATCCTATTCTGGCAACCCCTTTTACACAGCCTGCCACCTGCTTGCAGGGATCAGTAGGTTCCGTTTCAGGGGCTTCCTAGAAGAGGGAGAAGGTGCTCTGGACTCCTTTGTGCTTGCTTTGTGATTTTTCTCCTCAAGGCATCTCAAGGCTGAGCAAAACTTGGAAGAGGGAATCCAATCCCTCCTTCTAAGAGCTGATAATGAAAGGATACCAAATCATTCATTCAACTCTTTACCCATTTTTTTTTCTTCCATAATTTTATAATGCTGTAGTTTGGTGTTTTGAAAGCCATGGAATGTTCTGTTGAATAGGTTGCATGTTTTTCATCTGTTAGTTCCCTGAAGGACACTTGGGCTGTTTCTGGTTTTAACTTATTGTGAACAGTGCTCCTGTGAACCATCTCTATGTGTGCAAGAGTTTCTCTCTATTTATCCATCTGAGAAGTGTTTATTCAAAACCCACTGCAAGTGCTTCCCTGGACTTTGTAGAGAGGGTGATATTCCTTATGTCACACATTTGTTGGGTGGACAGTGCTGCAAGGTTCTCTGCTGGGAACGGACATGATATATTGAAACAAAACCAGAATTCTGGGTCAGAGAGATTGAGTCAAGGTCCACCTGGACCAGTTGCTAGTTATGTGACACGAATCGCTTTCTTGACCTCTTTCAGGCTCAGTTTTCTGATTTTTAAAATGGGGAGCAATAATACCTACCTCACAGAGTTGTGAGAAATGAATTGGATAAGGGGGTCCTAGCACATATTAGGTAGTCTGTTTATGTTCATTCTCTCATTCTTCATTTATATATATTTATATATATCTATCCCCAGATGCTGTCATTATTATTTGTTACTGGGTAACAGAGAAATAGAATATACGACTCTCAATTTAGAGGCATTTATAGTTCATTTGGGGATTAAGAACAACATATAAGAAAATGTTAGAGGTCAAAGCAAGACTAGAGATGATGCCTTCCCACCCAGATGCTTCACAAGGCAGAGCTGCATAATGGGTAAGCACGCCCACTTTAGAGACAGCATGTCGGGGTTCACACTGCCCCTTGCCACTCACTAGCTTATGACCGCAAGCCAGTTATTTACCTTTTGGAGTCTCTGTTTCCCTGTGGGGTGTAGTCAAGGTCCAGGGCTCCAAGGGCTTGTGCAGATTCAGTGAGATAATCCACAGAGTGCTCATCCCGGTGCCTGGCTCTCAGAAGCAGCTCCATAAATGTGAGCCACTGCAATCTGCCACACAGCATGAGCTCCTTGCACAGGCCGAGTGTCCACCGCATGGGGACATTGTAGAGGAGATTCAAATACCGGGTTTGGGGGAGGTGGATTGCAGGCTTCAGGCAGGTTTCCGGCAGAACTGGGGGGGTTGAGTGCCCTTATCAAAAATACAGATTTCCCCAGGCCTTCTGAATCAGAATCTCTTGGGGATGAGGCTTGGAAACTTGCATTATTCTAAAGTTCTATGGGGTGACTCCGAATGAAGACAAGTTTAGGAATTACCGAACTAACAATTTTTAAATTACCTTTTCAGTCCCGAAATTGTATGAATCTATGAATGCTAAGAAGACAACATGAAATGATGATGGATGTGGAGTGAGGTCAGGCACGGAATACTTTATGCTTTTTATAGTTCTATCCTTCTGTGTATTTAGTTATCTACCTGTGTACTTAGTTATCCAGCTGTAAATTTATTCAGTTGTGTATTTAGTTACCCAGGCATGTATTTGGTTATCCAGCTGTCCATCTGCCTTCACTGGCTGCCATCCTTTTTTTCTGTTTTGCACCAGAAACTCATTCTTCTTTTTTGTCCGCCAAATGCTTTCTGTCTAATGCTCCACTTTTTGGCTAGTATCTGACATTGGCCTTTTCTTAATCTTACTGCTTTGCTTTGGTGGAAAGGTTTCCATGATATACTTTTTGAACTTAAGAATTAATACCCAATCCTATTTTTTGACATCTGTTGGAGAATTTCACTGCTTTATTTGAGAAATAATTATTCAAAAAAATTAAATCATTTTTAAAAAATTTAAGAAGAGAGAAAAGTATGAAGATAGTGGACCTTAATTCAAAAATTTTGAAAAATTTATTTCTGAAAGCTTTGAGATACTCTTCAGAGTAGTTTGGTCTATTTCCGTTCCCATATGTAAAGAATATTTATTTTCAGCTTCTCACTTGAAAGGGTCCACAAAGTTTCAGGTGGGTTAAAGACTGGTGGAGAGAGCATTCACTCACATGTGTGTGTACACACATGTGCACACACACACACACATGCACATGCACACGCGTACACCTTTCAAGTTCCTAACTTAGGTAGGCAAGGATCAGGAAACTTGTCAGAAGAGAGGTTTGCTCGCAGGACAGAGCAGATGCTGCCAACCTTGGGGCATCATTTTCCTGGCCTGGTGTCCTCTAGATGGGGCCCAGCTGCAGGGCCCGTGTCTGCCCGGGGAGAAGCTGCTGGAGGCAGTAAGACAGCTGAATTCCTGCTGCCTTCAGGCCCTTTTGCACCTGGGTCTCCATGACTATCCCAGAACTTAACCTAACAGTCTATGCCCTTCTTTTTTATGGGAGTCTTTGTAAATATGGGTCTCCTTGTTCTCAAATCAAACTCAACATCAGCAAGGCTCGTCTTCCCCTGGGGGGAGAAAGCAGAGTTGCTGCCCACGTGTCCTTGAACATTGTCCCCACCTTTCTCTGTACTGTCCACCTCCTGCTTCTGATTTATTACCTTCTCACTTGGGTGGTTGGTTCTGATACAGAATTTAGTTTGATGACCGCAATCACAAGCCCATTTCCCTGCAGATCCATCCAGAATTCTGGATGAGGAAATGGGGGCAGATGGCATGGAATTTGTTCCCTTGCAAACAAAGTGTTGTACCCTGGGTTTTGGTTCCCCAAGAGAACAAGGGGAGACTTTTAGTTGAGCAGGAGGAGGAGACAGGATGAAATAAGAGAACCCAGGCTTCTTAGGAGGCAGGAAGGCCATAGCCGAGGTGGCTACTGTACCACTCCAGGGAGCACTGCTCACGTCAAATAGAGAGTGAATGGCACTTGCCCCCAACCAGAGCATGACATTGTGCTTTAGGAGATGGGTCATATATATATATATATATATATATATTTTTTTTTTTTTTTTTTTTTTTTTTCTGGAGCCAGACCACCTGGGTTTGAACCTAGATCCATCCCTTGAGAATGTCATTAAAACCTCTCTGTGCTTCCATTATTTAACCTAAAACAGGGGTAATAATATACCTACCTCATAGTTTTGGTGTAAGGATAAATTGAGTTAATACATAGGGCTTAATAAAATGGCCTATAATAGTGTCTTGCACTTAGAACTGATAGGTAGGTGTTAACTATTACTTTTTTTCATCATCATCATCATCATCACTATTCTGCCATAAATTCCACCTATCATAAGATCACCTGCATGATTTTCTAAAATGCAACCATTCCTGTTTAGTAAAAGGTTAGGAGAAGGATAGCTGTTATTGTCCTCTCCCTGCTCTCTTGAGGAAGAAAAGATTATACTTCTCAGGAGAATATAAATGCAGAAGAAATTGCTATTTCTCCCCTGTGTAAGCCATGGTTCCCCAGAGAAATCGAACCAATAGTGCACATATATTTCAAGGAATTGGCTAAAGTGATGGTGGGTGCTGGTAAGTCTGAAATCAGTATGGCCGACAAGTGTGAAATCTGTAGGGCAAGCTGGAAACTCAAGCAGTTGATGATGTGGTCTTGAGGCAGAATTTCTTCTTCTCCAGGAAATTTTACTTTTTGTTGTTAAGGCTTCTCCACTGATTGGATGAGGCCCATCCACATTATCGAGGGGAATCTCCTTTACTTGGACTCCAGTAATTGTAGACGTGAACCACATCTTCAAAATACCTTCACAGCAATACCTAGATCAGTGTTTAATTAAATACCTGGGTACTATAGCTTAGTCACAACCCACAAATATCTGTTCTTTCCTGATTTTGTAGTAGTAGAAGTTTTAGCTGGGCACATGGCTGATCAGTTAAAAACCATGTTTCCCAGCCTCCCTTGCAGCTAGGTGTGGTCACATTACTAAGTTCTGGCCATTGGAATGTGTGAACAGAAGTCATGCCCTTAAAAGGAAAGGAGCAAGTCCTCCCTTTCAGTCCTTCTTTTTTGGCTTGCTGGAATGTGGAAGTGGTGGTGTAAGGTAGTACAGCCATCTAAGACCTTGAGATGGAAGCTGGGAGCTGAAGATGATAGTGGTGCAGGCTAGAAGGAGCCTGAGGCTCATGGAGCTGCCCTACAGCCTTGGACTGCTTGCTCTTGCATGTCACAGGGAAGAGAAATGCATTTCTATCTTCTGTATGCCATTGCTATTTAGCTTTTAATATAGTAGCTGATCTGGTATATTAAATAGTATAGCGGTATTTATGTATAAAGGGTAAACATTCTATCAGGCGGTCAAAAAGAGCAAAAGAGTAGTAGGAAGAGATTAGGCCCCTCTTTTGCCTCACTCTATTCTTGGCCATTGGAAGGAAAGGAGATGGGTAAGAGAGGGATAGAATGTGAAACAGAAGAGGGATGGAAGTAACATAGAAAGAGGAGAGAGTGGGGATGATGATGGGTGGAAAGGAAATATAGGAGAAGAAAGGGGAGGAGGAAAGGGAAAAGAAAAAAAGTAAAGGATAACTTTCAAGTTAGTGACTCAGCATGGAAAGTTTTTAATTCAGAGAGAATATTCCTTTACACCGGATATTTTAGAAGTGGGAACAGATGGAAAGTCTTAATTCATTATCTGCTCTAAAAAGCAGACATAGGTAGAGAGAAAAATACTGAGGTCATCAGGGAGGATGTGACGAAGTCCAGGGAGTTGTGATAGTCAGGTGAGTGTCAGCAGCCCAGACACGTCACAGCCACCATTGAAGTGATGGGCTTGGCTGAGTGAGAGGGGCTTGGCTGAGTGAGAGGGGAAACCTATTTTCAGGACAGGGCCTGAGGTTAGGGCTTTGGTCCCATCCTTTCCCCATTTCCAGGAGGTCACTTTGCAGGTGTCAGAGCCAAATTGTGCTGTTCTATAAGCTACAGCACAACTGTCTGTCAGGTGGTTGACGACCGCGAGGCACACTAAATCAAGTCAGCCTGGAAAAAGCCCATGGAGTCTAGCACTGTCTATGTCAGTTAATATCCCAGTCATTTTATGGCCTCATTCAAGCCTGACAGTTTTCCTGTAGTGTGCGGCATGGGGAGAGCCAGACTTCAGGGTGGGGCAGTGGGGTAAAGAGCCGCAAACGATGTTACGGTTGTTTGGAGTTGCCGTTGGTCCACATTCAGGGTCTCAGATAAGGTTTTTTCCTTAAGAAAACTTGGAGAGTCCTGTTAGGAATGGATGTAGGTGGGCAGGTAGACATAGGAAGAAAGATGAGTTTTCTTTGGGGAAGGCCTGAGTCTGGGAGGGACTGGCCTCTGTTGCTACATCACCTCCCTCTCGATAATTTACACTTTATATTCCATTAACTTTGGTGGACCAGTGGGGAGGTGGTAGAAAGAATGGGTGAGAATGTGAGCTTTGTGTCAGAATAGTGAATTTAGTGATTATTAGAAATAGTTCCTTATGTTCCACAGCATGGGTGTTTGATGTGATGTTTGATTGCATAATGGGAGGTTGCACGCAAAGAGTTTAGACTTAAGGTCTAAACCCAGGTAGGTGAGGAGAGGGGGACTGTCCCTTACAAGAGGTATCTCTTGTACTTCATCTTCCACCACTTTTCCATGCTTCCTATCTAAGTGCATCAAGAGCTATGCTTGTGGTCTGCATTTCCTCATCTTTAACGGGTTTCCATTCTGCCTCCTCCATGCAGATGGCATTTGGGTAGATCACAAATGACTCTTGTGCTGCCTGACCCCATGGCCATTCTTCTTTGCATATTTCATAGCATCTCAATACTGTTGTTTATTCCTTTCTTCTTCAAACTCTCACTTTCTTGGCTCCTGTGACTCTGTTCTTCTGGTTCTCCACCTGTTGTATCAGGCCTTCCCTCTTTCTTTCTTGGACTCTATCTTCTTTCCACTCCTTCAATCCAGTTTCTCCCCAGGGCCTTGTCCTTTCATTCCTCTCTGGGTCATCTCAGCCACTTCCATGATTTCAACTCCTACTCATAGGTTGGTGACTCTTAAGACTTTGTCTCCAGCCCAGATTTCTCTCCTGAGTTTCAGCCTCAGATGTCCCCTAACTATAGGGCTCTAATAGAGGGAGGTTGTCACAATTTTAAATGATCTTGCTCACCTGGGGATGACTGAATGGGCACCTGACCAAAGCCAGGCCAATTGCAGTCCTTCCACAGGATTTTGTTTTATTTTAACTGAGACTCTAGAAAGGAATAAGATGTTCTCTGGGGGGTGGAACCCATAATATGGAAGAGTTCAGAGATGCCAGTGGCCATATTTCCCTCCTCTGGAATTAAGTTGTTTCTAGGGAAAGAGAGTAGAGAGCCCATAGAGGAGAAGGAAGAGACAGCCCAGGGAGAGTTTGAGTGACTGATTCCAGTTGGCCCCAAGACTAAGCAGTCTCCTTGCCTTTCTCATGGATTGCCTTCTTTAAATTATGTTAGATACCCTAGTATTCTCCCCTTTTGTCTAAGTGTGTTCCAGGTAGGTTTCTGACACCTGCAACCAAACACAGTCCCAACCAGGAAGGGTTTTAAGGGATCGGAGACCCCAATTTGGAATTAGGAGGCTTGGGTTTGCATCTGATTTCAACACCCGCTGGCCATGAGCTCTTGAGCAAGCCCCAGTCCTGGAGCCTCAATTTCCTCATCTGTACAACAGAAGCTATAAAATCCACCTGTCTATCCCACGTGGTCCTAAAGGATTAACTAATCATACATTTAAGCACCACCTGAGTCATAAAATGCCTTAGAAATGTAAAATTTAACAACATGCATGGTTTATTTGAAACCTCTTAGAAGCCATTCATATTGTTAGCCTGAACTTCCACTTGGGGAAATGAGTTTTCCAGCAGCATGCTGCAACTGGCTGTGGACCCAGGGCAGGAAGAAGGGCAGAGGGGTGTGCTGACAGCAGAGCCACCCAGGTAGCAAGTGCTCACAGCAATGGAATCAACCAGCAGAATCTGAAATACAGGGTCAGAAACCAGGGAGGAGATGGGAGACCCAGAGTCCCAACACTCATTTATGGAAGCACTTTCTGCTGCTCTTTCAGGATTTTATTCTGGTCTCCATGGAGCAAGAGTTGATGAGAAAGACCTGCCAGAGGCAGTGGAAAGCGGGAACACCTTGGTCTGGAATGGGGCAGAAAGGGGCAGATCAGCTACTGCTCTTAGGAAGCACACCCAGTGTTTCACTCTGAACCTGGGATCAAGAGCTCAGAAATCCAGTGTTTACCTTGCTTCCCACTTACTGGACAAGACATGTCATTTCTCTTCTGAGTCTCAGTTTCCCTATTTCTGAATCAAGGATTCAGTGGGGTGAGAGGGATAGTCACAATTATAACTTACATTTGCAACATCTGTACAGTTCATGCTCATTATTGTTTTCACTCTGCAAAGTGAAAGGAGGCACATATTTCCATTTTATAGACAGCTGGTAAGAGCAAGAGATAGCTTTTGCACAGAGGCCTCTTTCCATTATGAGATCCTTCTGGTGGTAAAGCTCTGTGATACTCATTTTGTGTGTAATAGAGGGTCCTTGAGCACTTACCTTGCACCAGGCCACTGGGCTGCAAAGGGGCATCTATATGGCATAGAGTACTATGCCTGCACATCCTTTCGGCCCTGCTAGATTGTTAACTCCTTGAATGGAATACTCCTGCCTTCTTCATTTGCTTCTCTCAAAGCACCCAGAACTGTGCCTTATCCTCCAGATAAATGATGACTGACTAAAGAGGCAATGATAAGGCTCAGGCAGCAAGCACACTTGGTGTGTGTCGACAATCCACCAGAGGTCCAGTACTTTGCTTGGTGCTGTAGAAAGGGCTTCTAGATCATTTTTGCTTATCATGAAAGCTCTGGCTTTTGTTTTTCCTCTTATCTCCAGGGCTGCCTCATGCTTTCAGCCTTGGGAGACGGGAGACGCTATCATCAATTAACATTTACTTAACAGATACTGCCCTCTGCCAGACACAGCAGGACACACTTTATCAACTTCTTAATTTAGTTTGTTTTAGGTAGAAGCCAGGTCAGAAACAGTCTCCCCAATCTATCAAATCTATCAATTCCCTACTTCTGCTCCTGTTTGGAAAACTATCTCTTAATTCAACAAATAAGTGTATTTGGGAATCATTTTGTAATTTTGGAATCCCGGAGCTGGAAGGATCCTAATAAATCAGCTAGTCCAAGGAAAATGGTCATGAGGCAAAAAGAGGTCAATTTGTGTAGGAGGATCTCAATTTCAGAAAAAGAAAAAGAATATACATCCAGAATACATACAGGAAGTATCATCACTAAAATGTTAGCAGTAATTATCTCAAGGTAATGAGATTGTGGATGACTTTATTTTCTTGGCCTTCTGGATTTAGCAAAATTTCTATAGTGAATATATGTTGTGTTTGAATCAGGAAACTTTTTTTTTAATCAAATAAAGAAATTCTCTTAAGATAGGTGGGGGGCCCACAAGTGTGCATTTTATTATTATTATTTATAACTTATTTATAGGTCTACGTATATCATATTTAATATTCTCTTTTTTCTCAGTTGCAGGACCTCTTGTTTAAACAAATTTAATCTGGAAGCTGCCTTAAGAGCTCCCTGTGCTTTCCCTTCAGCACCCAGAGACCACCCCTGTGGGGGGAGAGCAAGGAAGCCCCTCCTTCTCCAGGTGAGAACACTCAGCTCCCCCTAACATCTTGCCCAGCCTTTTTCCCAATTCATTTTCTTAATTCCAAGTTTCCTTCTTGTTTATTTTTCCCCTTGTTCATTCATTTCTCAGGATTTGTCCTTCAAGGTTGAGCTTTTGTTTTGGTGGATGGCAGGAAACCAGGAGAGAAGGAAGTGTTCAGCCTCCAAGTTACCCACCAGCCTCACAGATGGGCTCTTGGGTCCAGTGTGCTTAAGAGAGGTTTGCTGGCTGCTGCTGGCTCAGACGGGAGCTGACTGTTCCCAGGGTTGCTAAATCTGTAAACAGATTGCATGGACGCACCACGTCCATCAGGGACTTACAACCCTGACAGAACACTTGGTATGGCCGACCAATAAGATGGAAATGGTTCCCGATTCCCCTAGAGTAAGAGTTATTTTGGTCTTTGGCTCTGCTGGGGATTAGCTACATAAACTCTGGAACAGCTCAGAGCAAGAATGCGGAAAACGTGGCCCGCGGGCATCCACTCTCCTTCCCTCCACCGTCCACTGATCGGCGACAGCACTCTTGCCCAGTAAGCCCAGGCTCAGCCTCGGACCCTCCTCCACTAATCCACTGGAGGGGATGGTTAACGCGGCCAGACGACTTCCCGTCTCTGGAAAATGCAGCGGCTTGTCACCCACCAGATGTCAGGTTGCAGCCGCCATCTGCAGCTTCAGGCGGAGGCCCCGGGCAGCCGCCCCTCCTCCACCGCGTAACGTCCGCTAGGGGGCGCGCGCTCCCTGCCCCTCCGCGCTCCCGCGGGCCTTGGAGGGCGGGTGGCTCTGCGCACCGCCCCCGCCCCCGCCCACCCCCCACCCCCCACCTGCCGCCAGCAGCGCTGACGTTTCAGTTCTTAAAAAGGCGGAGTACTACCACTACTAATAAAAGCGATGCCCACTGCTTCCTCCCCTGCTTTCCAGGACTGTGGTCTCAGTCGGGACCCGAACCAGGCTCAGAAAGGGGGCTTTGGTTCCTAGCGCCCACAGCTCAGCATTTGTAGGACAGATACGGGTTCTACCGCTCTTTCTGCCAGTTTCCCCTGGCTGTCGGGCCAGGCTGGGCCCCTCTCTGGTCTGGGGCTTCGGAGAGGGGTCTGTGGTCTCCTCTATTCCGGTGACCCCCTCGGAGCCCGCGTACTCGGTGCACGGACTCTGGGTCCCTGTGGCAGGTCCTCTGGAGCCCGGCGCTTGGCCAAGGGAAGGAGGCGGTGAGAGAGCTTCTGAGATTTAGGTTTAAAAAAGGAGTTCCAGATGGTGGCGGCCCTCCCAGGAGGATCCAGGAATGTGCTGTTGAAACAGATCTACGCTAAGAAGTAGACTTGCCAGCGTATGGTGATGTGGACTTGGGTGGGGAGACAGAGATGCCCGGGGGAGGGGGGGAGGCTGGGAGAGGCGGAGGGCTCCAGGGGCAGAGGCTTCCGCAGGTCCAGGGGTCAGTGGGGGAGAGACTGGGAGAGAACTGCAAGCCTAGGAGACTCAGGGAACCAGCCATGCTCTGGCACATCCATGTTCTGTGCACACCTACTGCTGTGAGATCATGGGCGAGCCATAAAGCTCTTTGGGTCTCAGTTTCTGCATCTGTATAATGGGGAGAGTAATAGTATGTGCTTTATTTGCCGAGAATGGGAATTAAATGAAGTCATGTGCATGAGGCATTTAAAGTAGTGTCTGGCACAACGTGAACATAGTTAATTGTCAGCAAGGATTATATTCCCCAGCCATGGCTGGCCGGCCCTGAGCCCAAGCGGCAAGTATCATGCTGTTGTGTTGTGCCTGGGTGCTGCTGGGCAGAGTGGGCTCTGGGTGACTGGGTCTTGCCAAACCTCAAGGGAACAGGGAAGGCTGGGCTTCCCAGGCTTACCTAGCAAATTATTGTTGTTTTCTCTCCCTTTTTTTTTTAAAGTTATTTTTACAAATAAACATTCCCCTTCCCCCCCAATAATCTTTAATCTTTCTATCTCTGCAAATTTGTTATTTCTAGTCATCTCTTAAAAATGATATCATGCAATTTTTTGTCTTACGTGTCTTGCTTGTTTCACTGAGCATAATGTATTCAAGTTTCTTCCATGTTGCAAAATATCTCATAATTTCATATTTTCTTGTATCTTAATACTATTCCATTGTGTGTTATGTACCACATTTTGTTTATCCATTCATTTGTTGTTGTACATGGGGTTGTTTCCAGCTTTTAGCTATTGCGAACAAAACTACTATAAACTTTGTTGTACAAATACCTATTTGTGACCCTGTTGTCACTCTAGAAATGGGATTGCTGGGTCAAATGACCTGTTGATTTCCACAGTGGCTGTATGATTTTACACTCCCACTGACAATGCACTAAGGTTTTAATTTCTCTGTATCCTTTCCAACTCTTGTTATTCTCTGTCTTTTTTTTTTTTTTTTTTTTTTAATTATAGCTATTCTTGTGGATGTGGAGTAGTATCTTGTTGTGGTTTTAATTTGCATTTCCCTAATGGTTAAGGATGTTGAGCATCTTTTCATGTGTTTATTGGCCATTTGCATATTTTCTTTGGAGAAATGTCTAAGTCTTTTGCCCATTTTTAATTGGGTTGTTTATCTTTTTTTGTTGTTTAGTTGTTAGGGGTTCTTTATATGCTCTGAATACTAAACCCTTACCCAATATAGGGTTTGAACCTATTTTCTCCCATTCTGTAGATTGTCTTTTCATTTCCTTGATAAAAATGCTTTCATGAATTGTAACAAATGTAACACACTAATGCAAGGTGTTACTAATAAGGGAGTATATGGGAAATCTATCTTTCATGCATGATTTTTCTGTGAACCTCCATCTTCTCTAAAAGAAAAAAAATACCCACACCCACACAAACAAACAAAAAAGAAAAAAGGAGAAAAGTAGTGAAGTGGACTGCCACTCCAAGTCTCTTGTTATATACCAGTGAGAATATAACAAGTTCATATATAACAAGGTCAATATTACAAGGTCATTTTCATGACCTTAGAACTGTAAATTTGTAACCTGATAAATCCCCATCAAAAAAGCCAACCCATTTCTGGTATATTGCATTCCGGCAGCTTTAGCAAACTGAAACGGTACATGACTTAGGCCAAGGTCAGGGGACTGGTCTGTGGAAGATCATGGGCTTGGTCATTTATTATATGTCTTTGGAGCACCTGCAAGGGACCACACTAATGGATGGAGGTATAGAGGTGAGTAAAACATGACCGTGGTCCTCAAAAGTTCTGAGTCTACTTGGGAAGACAGACTCGAAAATTCCCCAACTATAAAATGCTGCAAAGTAGTAGAATAGAGGTCAAGGAAGCATTGTGGGGTGCTACTAAAGCCCAGAGGTGGTACTCCTAAGTCAGCCTGAGTAGGGAAAAGGAGGGGCAGGGGGCCTTTGCTGAGGAGCTGACACTTGAGCTCCATACCTGTCTTCATGGTGCATCTTTAAGGCAAGGAGAACGGCTCTACTAATTTTGCAATTGAGAAACTGAAGCTTAGAGTAACTCTCCCAAGGTCACATTGGAACTATGGAAGGATTTAAAGTAGATCGAATTTTAATTTTTTTAAACATTTTTAAATTGAGGTATAATTTAGACACAATAAAATTCACACGTCTTAATTAAGTGTTCAGTTGGATGAGCTTTGCTGATTGTATACGTCTATGTAATCATTACCCAAAAGAAGATAAGAAACATTTCCATCTCCTAGAAAGTTCCCTTGTTTTCCTTTCTGGTCAACCCCACTCCCTCTCACTCACTCAGGTAACCACTTTCTTATTTCTGTTGCCTTAGTTTGATCTGTATACTTATTTGTCTGGTTTCTTTCATGCACAAAATGTTTTTGAGATTTATGCTTGTCATTGCATGTGTCAATTTTTCTTTTCTTTTTAGTGCTGATAGGAATAAATCCCTACAAGTGGAGTTGCTGGTGTAAGATAGGTGTGTGTTTAATATCATGAGACACTTCTAAGCAGTTCTCAAATGTGATTATACCATTTATTCCCACTAGTGACATATGAGAGTCCCAGTTGCTCTACTTCCCTACAAACACTTGTTATTGTCTATTTTATTTTAGCCATTCTAGTGGGTGTGAAACTGTGGTTTTCATTTGTATTTTTCTGATGACTAATGATGTTGAACACCTTTCTGTGTGCTTATTAGGCACTCATATATCTTCTTTTGTGAAGTGTCTTGTTCAAATATTTTGCCTATTTTAAAAAATTGAGTTGCTTGCCTTTTTTAATTTTTTATCAATGATTTGTAAGAGTTCTTAGATATTGTGAGATGTATGTATTGCATATACTTTTTTCCCAGTTTCTGGCTTGCCTCTTCATTTTCTTCATGGTGTCTTTTGATGAGCAGAACATTTTACTTTTGATGCAATCCAATTTGGCAAATTCCCCTTTTATGACTAATGATTTTTGTGTCCTAAGAAATAGTCACCCAGTTCAAGGTGGCAAACTTATTCTCTTATGCTGTTTTCTAAAAGCTTTATGGTTCTGGCTTATATGTTTAGGTCTATGATCAATTTTACCTAATTAATTCATTTAAATTAATTTGGTGTATGGAGTGAGAGAGAGGGAGAGGCTCATTTTGTTCCACATGGATGGTTTTTCTAGCACTATTTCTTTTTTTTTTTTTATTCATCTTATTGAGATATATTCACATACCACACAGTCATACAAAACAAATCGTACATTTGATTGTTCACAGTACCATTACATAGTTGTACATTCATCACCAAAATCAATCCCCGACACCTTCATTACCACACACACACAAATAACCAGAATAATAATTAAAGTGAAAAAGAGCAACTAAAGTAAAAAAGAACACTGGGCGCCCTTGTCTGTTTGTTTGTTTGTTTCCTTCCCCCACCTTTCCACTCATCTTTCCACAAACTAGACAAAGGGGAGTGTGATCCCCATGGCCCCCCCAATCCCAATGTTCCCCCTCATAAGCCACATTTTTATACAATTGTCTTCAAGATTCATGGGTTCTGGGTTGTAGTTTGATAGTTTCAGGTATCCACCACCAGCTACCCCAATTCTTTGGAACCTAAAAAGGGTTGTCTAAAGTGTGTGTAAGAGTGCCCACCAGAGTGACCTCTTGGCTCCTTTTGGAATCTCTCTGCCACTGAAGCTTATTTCGTTTCCTTTCACATCCCCCTTTTGGTCAAGAAGATGTTCTCCGTCCCACGATGCCGGGTCTACATTCCTCCCTGGGAGTCATATTCCGCGTTGCCGGGGAGATTCACTACCCTGGGTGTCTGATCCCACGTAGGGGGGAGGGCAGTCTAGCACTATTTCTTAAGAAAGCTTTTCCTTTCTCAAAATGTATTGCCTTGGTGTCTTGGTTGAAAACCAATTCACCATCTATGTGTGAGTCTTATTCTGGACTCTTTATACATTCCATTGGTCTATTTGTCTAACCTTGCCCATAGATATGGGAGCCAATGCACTATTTCACTTGCACCCTTCTAGCTGACAACCACAGATAGCCCTGAGTTCTCTTGTGGCTATGCTCCTTCATTTGTTTATACCTCTTGGTTCCCCAGGACATTCACCCCAACCCCCTCCCCCCACATGAGCTCACACTGAAACTTCTGTAGGGCTAGGAATTGAAACTGTAGGCTGGATTTAGAAGGAACTGTGCAACGTTGGGTAGTTCCTAGGAGTGACATCACATGTGGTTCTCTGTGATTCCTAAATTAGAAGCTTGTTTTATTGTTGTTGTTCTCTTTGAGTAGTTGTGCATGTGAGTGTGAATGTAAGCATGAATTGTGGATGTTCTTATTTGATGGTGAACATTTGTGTGTGTTCTGCTATGAGATTCACCTACTAGACATTTGGGATCTACAGGTAGATTTGACCACTTGTCTGGAGATATCCACAACCAGTCGTCATCCTTTGAGTCCCATCTCTGATGTTTTATGAGATTTTCAAAAAGAAGGAGAGTGTGTTGGGGACTTGTTGACCGAACCTTGCTGTCACAGCAGTTACTCCCAGAGAGGCTGGAGCGGAACGTCTGTTCTTTTGTCTTCATGGGCCTCATTCAACCAACAGAAGTTGTAGAGTAAACTGGTTAAAAGCATGGGGTTTAGAAACAAAGTGATGTGGTTCAAACCCTGACTCTCTGCTACCTGCTGGCTTAACCTAAACCTCAGTTTTCTCTTCTGCAAAATGGGGATAATAACTGTACCTTCTTGCTAGGGTTGTTGTCAAGATGAAATGAGATAATAGATACAGTGGAAATCCTTCACTAAAAGTAGGTTATTGTTATTATTAACAAACATTTACTAAGCACATTTACCTTAAAGCATCCAGAAGCCACAGCTGCCTTCTGTCTCTTTACCCTGCAATATACTTGGGTGACGGAGGCAGGAAGTCAGAGAGATGTTGGCTCGAATGCCTTCTCTTTCTCCTCTTTCACTGTGGGTCATTGTGAACTTGGGTACGTTGTGCAACTTCCCTGAGCCTCAATTTTCCATCTGTAGGATGGGGATACTTGCATTCTTTGTAGGGAGCTGCCAAGAGACTTCCCATGCAGCAGGCTACCCAGGAATGCTGGTTCTCTTCCCCTTTACTGGGCATCCTCCCATGGTTTTAATGTGTGTATGTATGTGTGTGTGTGTGTCTTGGTGCCACAGTTTGGCACTTCCTGGTCATAGTGAAGCTGAGAGAACAAAAAGCATTTGTTTTTCAGATGAATTCTCAGTGTGAGGCCCTGGCCAGAAAAGAGGCCTAAAGAGAGGGTCACTGACCGGTGCAGCGAAGGCTGGGCTGGGAGCTGTGTGTGAAATATGGGTGTTGGGGGCCTGCCCGGGGTTCCTGCTCCTACATCATCAAGGTCAGATTTGCTGGAGAAGGGAAGAAAGGCCACATTTCCATTAAAGAATATCACCATCATTACTCCTTCCCCATCACCATGGAGAACCTCCAGGAAGACGATGCTGACACTAACTGCTGCACCATAGAGAGACACGGGGGCCCGAGACCTCCCAGTGTGCAAAAAGGTATGTGTTTAAGTGTTTGTGTGTCTATACTTATGTTTCTCACTGAGAGTGTGTTGTCTGTGTATCTGCTTGTGTGTATTAGGTCCAAATGTGTTTTTCATCTGTGTATGTGTTGTGTGTGTCTGTATGTTTTGTGTGTTTCTGCTTTATATATGTGTACTGTATCTGTATTTACTTTGTGTCTATGTGTGTTGTGTGTGTGTTTTGTCTGTATCTGTTTTATATATGTGTATTGTATCCATATGTACTTTGTGTCTATGTGTTGTGTGTGTATCTATGTCTGTGTGTTTTTATGTATTCTGTTGTATAGGGGTATGTTGCATCTGGAAGCTTTTTTTTTTAGTAATACACACTTTTTTTAATATTAAAATCAGGCAATGGTCTGACAATAAAAAGGCTGCTTATGGAATACTGTTGAACTTTACTTACAGGATGTTAAATCTTTAGAACTAAGGTTTTCCCCAGAAAAAAAAAGATTAATGGAAACATCCGTCGTTTTTCAGACTTGGTATCTGCTGTTTGGAAGGTGGTTTTACACAGATACTAAATTAGAAAAGAAAAAAAAAAACTTTAGGACACAATGACTTGCTTTTATTTCGGTATGCATCCATATTTTAGCATTTAGTGGTCCTGAACAGAAAAGTGGGAAAACGCAGCAATTTGTCAGGAAGTCAAGCCCTCTAATTTCAGGATCTGCTGTGCACCCCGAATTCTTTCTTAATCCCTGCTGAGGCTCGTCAGAGGCAGCAGCACCAAAACCAAAGTGTGCCCCGAATTCAAAGTTCTTTTTTTTCCAGTTGTCAGAGTCCAAACTAGACCCAAATGGATTGCAAGGATGACCAAATGAGAGTCCTGATTAAACTTCTTCAATTTTTAAAAGCAAAAGCACTTAAAAGAAAACAATTCATTTGGAGGGATTGTGTGTGCTTACGCATCTTCACGTGGCCTTTCTCCAAGTTTAACCACCGAGGACTTTGAGAGCTGGCAGGTCTGAGTCACCCTGGCGAGTGTTCTTTTCACTGTTTCAAAACCTGAGCTAAAAAAATTCATCAGCTGACGATGACAGCATAGGGTGGCAAGGCTGAGGACCCAATTTTCATTTCCCAGGCTGGTGGGGAGTAAAGAAATGTGGTTCCAGCACTAAATGAGGGAGGTCAGAGACTCTTTCCAACCTTACCTGATGGCTTCTGGCCAAAGCAAGGAGGTGCCATGGAAAGCGTTGGGTGGTGAAGGTGCAGGAAGGGACTTCAGGAGGAGGAAGGAAAAAGCAGCACCCCTCAATCAGGGGGATGGGGTGTGGGAGATATGGGGAAAGCCCTGAAAGAATTCCTCACCAAAGGTCAATTTCAGAGGGGAGCAGAGAGGGTTACAATCTATTCTTCGGCCAAGGGTGGTAGTGGAGAGTGGGGAGAGGATGATGGCTTGAAAGGGGGTAGTCATTTAAGACTTAAAAAAAGAAACCGGGGGGTCCAGATGAAGCACCCACACATACCCAGCAGTAGTCCCACAGGCTGCGAACTGAAACCTTCACATCTATTCTAATACGCCACCCCGATCTGGAGGGCTGTTGTAGGGGGAGAAGGAAGGAGTAAGGTAGAAAGAGGGAAGGGGGAGACGCAGAGACCCCAGGCCATGTAATCAGCAGCAAGGTGACTATGTGATGTGTCTCTTCACAGATGGCTTAGATGTGCCCCACCAGTTATGATGGGAGCCAATTTAAATATACTGTCTTGATACCAGAAGTTCAACTACATGGACAGTGGTTACACTTGACAGTATGATTTGTTATAACACAACATATATTTCAAATGGGCAAAAAATTAGTTATCATTTACAGTATCTTAAGATGAAATGCCTTTGAAGAGGATCTTCCTTTCCCATACTTTGAGGTCTACAAGATGTATCTAGAAAATTTACTACTGTGGAAAATGAAGACTGCTTAAATTGAATGGGGGTGGGGGGAGGGCCTGTGGTTTTTCTTTTTGATTAATCACTGTAGCACTGTCCTTCAGGCGGCTGAGGAAGCTTCATATTTTCTTTAGACATCATTAGGTGTGGACGTTTGTGCTGGACAAATTTGATACTGTATGAATTCTGCCATTTTGCTAGCACTGATATGGCTCTTGGGTCCACCACTCCATTACAACTATTAACTCCATTCATATTAATTTTTGTTACAAATCTTACAAAGGGGGGGGTGCATCTGGGTATTTAGGTTCACATTCTATTTTAAGGCTGTATATTCGGTTTTCTTAAATTGTTCTTGGACGCCCAATTATCATCCCTTTCCATCTTGTAAGTGTCATGTCTTCATCATCTTCTAGACCCCAGCTAACTGTGCCATCTCCAACTCCTTTCTGGCCTTCTTTGAGTTCCCCCGACAGTTGGAAATTGCGAGGGACTTTTACTCTCCAAGGGATGCGTGTCTGCACGCTCGTGGTTCATGGAGACGCCACTGTTGCTACCAGTCCTGGGTCAGAGCTGAAGGCTGCAGTTGCTACTGCTGCTGTGCTTGGTGTGGACCAGAACTCTGAAGGCAGAAAAAAGGCCCTGGACCCCAGCCTGCGGTGGCTGCCATCTTGCATCACTGTCGCTCGAAGGCCCTGGATGTGTTTTGAGTCTGTGTTGCCTGTTTGAAAACATTCTCCTCCATTCCATTAGCTTCATTAAGCCCCGCTGTCACACTCTTTAATTACGTACCCACCTTCCACCTCTCTCTCTGGAACATTCAGGACTTGGCTATCTAATTGGTCCCTAGACGTGTTCTCATCTCTTGACTGTTTCTGAAACCCCTGAAACCCACCACACCAAACCAGACTTTCCCTTTCTCTCCAAGCTTGCTCCTCTGGGTTCCCTGACCCAGCTCATGCTGTCCCCTGCCACTTCTTTACTGAAGCTAGAAATCCTATGTGCCGGTTGGAATGTATTATGACCCCAGAAAAAGCCATATTCTTTGATGCAATCTTGTGGGGCAGACATAATAGTGGGGATTAAGTTGGAACATTTGGATTAGGTTGTTTGCATGGAGATGCGCCACCCAACTGTAGAAGATAACTGATGGGATAGTTCCATGGAGGCGTGGCCCCGCCCATTCAGGGTGGGCCTTGATCAGTGGAGCCATATAAATGAGCTGACTCAAAGAGAAGGAACTCAGTGCAGCTGTGAGTGATGTTTTGAAGAGGAGAAAGCTTGCTAGAGAGGAACGTCCTGGGAGAAAGCCATTTTGAAACCAGAAATTTGGAGCAGACGCCAGCCACGTGCCTTCCCAGCTAACAGAGGTTTTCCGGACGCCATTGGCCATCCTCCAGTGAAGGTACCCGATTACTGATGTGTTACCTTGGACACTTTCTGGCCTTAAGACTGTAACTGTGTAGCCAAATAAACCCCCTTTTTATAAAAGCCAATCTATCTCTGGTGTTTTGCATTCTGCAGCATTAGCAAACTAGAACACCCTAGATTCATTTTTTGGGTCCTTCACCTCCAATTAATCAACAATCTGGTCAATTCTACCTTTCAATGACTCTCAAGGTTTTCTCTTTTTGTCAATTCTCCCAGCAACTATCATGATTTAGATTTTTATTATCATGCTCTCCTCATTCCAGTCCCCTCCACATACCACCACAGGAGAGAGCTCTTTCTGATCAAGTCATTTCTTTGTTCAAGCACCTGTGGGGACTACACGTCACTGTCAGGCTAAAGTTCAAGCTCTGTGAAAATGATATTCAAGGCTCTTGTGATCCATTCTTGTGATAACCTCTGTAGCTCTATCACCCCCCCTCTCCCATGACACCCAGGGCTTCAGCCACAGCAGACTGTGCAGCCCTCATCTTCTCTTTCCAGTTTCTTCTAAGTAGTTATTCTGGTTCATCTTTTAAGAACTGGTTACATCGCCTCCTCTGTGAAGCCTTCCTGGATCTCTGCAGTCCAAGTCCAAGGTCTCACCATCCTCTGGGTTTTCATCCCTCTCATCTCTCATCACATTCTGCTGTGGTTGGTTGCCTGTGTCTTTGCCTCCTGGAGTACAAGTCCCACTGGGGCTGGGGGCTGCCTTGTTCAGCTTTGAATTCCCTCACTCTTACCCAGAGTAGATACTCTGTGAGGGTTGGTTAAATTGCTGTTGCTGAATGAAGCACACTGTAAGAATACTCACTTCTATAGATGTGTCTGTGTTGCTTCTTTGCTTTACAAATCAAAGCTTGGTCTCTTGGTAATTCCTTGACAAGCCAGTGGGCTCTAATAATATATATTAACATTGGGCTGCTTTTGACAAACTTCACTCCTTTGGCCTTGAACTGAGTTGTCCAATGAATAATAGCACCACAAAAAAGCATTCTTAGCCAACATGAAGAATTAGAAGGAGACTCTCATTGAGGGGTTTATTGCAAAAGACCTAAAAACAGATTTCAAAAGGAAAGCTGTTATAGGACAAATTCCCAGGAAAGATGAAAAGTTTGAAGTGATGTTTTTGGAAAGTCATTCTATCCTAGAGCCTCTTTGTACTGACCAAATGATTCATAGAGTGATTGGGAGGAAAAAATTAGATAATAGAGGCAGACATGCTTTGAAACGTCAGCTGCACTTTCCAATGGAAGGAATGACCCATGAGTGGTTTGCAAAGCATTTCTCCTAGGAACCAGTGTAGCCCAATCTGCTAGGTGGCCTTTGGATGGCCACAAGAGAAGGTAGAAAGTGTCTTTGAATTAGATATTTCCCTGGTTTGAAAATCTGACTTTAGCATTTTTCTCACCTGTAGACCTTCTCTATGACAGTAAAAGGGCCACTGTTATTAAAGTAGGCATTGCTTAGGGGGTCATGGTGGGTCCTGAGAAGCAATGGAGGAGAAGGATGAGGAAGCCATCACTGCCTGTCCCCCACCTTTTCTGTTTTGTGATTTGGCTAAACTGGGCTCAGAAAGACTGCTGAGGGGAGAAGGGGCTGTCTACACCAGCTTTTGAAGTCAGTTATTTGGAAGAAACAGATATTTGAACCTCAGCACTGACTACTTCCCCTGGTGGTCTTGAGAGGACAATCAGAGGCTCTGACTTGTCTACACCTGTGGCCTGAGGTGAGTGACCAAGAGCAAACCACAACTGGGTGGTGCTAGAGGCAGTGCCATGGCCATTCCCCAGATGGACAAGGATGGGGGGAGGTGTACATGCAAGACTCCAGGACTCTGCTTGGTCAAAGCAACATGGACCCCAAACTGAAGGGTATTTCCACTTACTTCCCCAGGGCTCAAGCTCTGGGGTCATTTCCTAGCCCGGGAGCATCCTCACTCACTCCATCTGCCTTTACCATTTTTTGTGTACTTATCGCCTGTCTTGTTTGTATCTCCCCAGCTCTGAGCCTTGTACAAGGAATGTTCATAAATGTTTGTAGAACAAACTCACAAGAGTGATGCTGTTCAATGTGGGGGTTCTCTGCCCGATGCACAAGAAAGAGCCAATTATGTCATACTGGGGTTTCAAGGAGGGAAACAATTTTACTGCCAAGTGCAAAGCAAGATCAGAAGGCCTATGGCCATAAACCTGTCTCCCCGAACTGAAGAAAGTTTCATTGTTTTATAGCATTCAAACAAAGGCAGGCAGGCTTAGGATAATGATGTTAGAAATAATCTAATCACTGAGCATTCAGATTGATTACATGCTTAGTTTACTTAAAGTTTAAGGTTTAGGCTGCTATGTAGGTGGGCCAACTCTGATCAGAACTGCCTTGGTCTAGCAAGATAACTCAGGAACTGGGGTGGTTGGTTCTGGATTGACTCAACAAGGGGGCTATGGGCAAAATAAGGGAAAGCAAGCAGGGCTAATAATGAGTTGTCTTGTTATTGTTCAGTTACTGGGTAAAGATTATGCTATTTCACAACATAGCATCAACATTAAAGAAACAAGGCATCTGGGCTACATTTCAGTGAGTTACAAAAGTTACAGATATCTGCTTCTGTCTACTTCAAAAGGCTAACAGACATCAAGGCAATAATTCAGTGAGTTATCACAGTTATTTGTATCTTCTTTTGGATTAAAACACATTTGTTAATTTTTCGGTTACAAATCCACCATTTTCTTTGGTCCATTCTTGAATCTTGAGGGATATTTGAGCAATGACCGTTTTGTCTTCATGCTGAAAAGGGGTGACATTCTTGCATTCCTAGGGGTTGGTGGAATGGAACTTCTTAGACTGCAACTGACTTCAGGTTTCAGCTGAACTATTAATGTCTTTTCTGCTTCTCTAGTTCAGCAAGGCTGAAATAAAAAGCAAAGAAAAGCTTTAAAAATGATTATGCTTATAATTATAAATAATATTATCATTAGGCCTACTTGTAATATAGACTGGAACCAAGATCTTATCCCTGTGTGAAACCAATTAAATAGATCAAAAAAGCTGAAGGAGGGAGGCCTGGTATCTAATGCATTGATCTGATTTTGCATATTGTTTAATATTTTAGTTACAGTATCAGATTCATTGGGTATATAGGTACAGCACTTAGTTTTTATTATAGCCCATGTTTCTTCCTGCAAGGCTATTAAAACATCTAGTGCCATCTGATTTTGCAGCACTGCTTTATGCATTCAAGCCATTTGAGTATTTAGAAGAGCTACACTGTTGAGGCTTCAAACAAAGACTGTGTGTAAAATGGTTTAAGTCTTCTGTTCTAAGTATGATATCTTCTATACTGAGCATTGGTAGAAATATAGCTGCTGGGTGGTCCTATCAATGGAATATAGACCTGGCCCATCTGCTCTTGAGTAAGGGTAGATTTGCTGCTGGTAGTAAAGTTTTATGAGTACTTCTTTGAGCCCAGGGTAATCCTAAAGTATATCAACCTATCCAACCCAGGGGTAGCCAAGGCCATAAGTTGGTGCTACATATCCACTACGTTCCATTTGGAGCTACCTAGTAAATGCCAGGCCTTTTGAGCCAATTTGTCCCAAACCAGTCATTTTCTTGTAATATCCTGGTTTGGAGACACTGTTGTGGAGGTCAGCATTCCGTTTTCCTGGTGTTGTAAGGGCGATGTTGTTCGGAATGTTTCCATTGGTCCCAACAAAGAGGAGCTGTCTGACTTAATCTTCCATACCCTGATGTAAGCCAAATTATGCCCATCCCAGAGTTGTAAGTGCCCCTCCTTTTCCCTAATTGTTAAAGAATCAACCTTGTCATCTAAATGGGTTGCATGTTGGAAGGTTTTTTCCTATGGTCATATTATAGGAAAAGATAATTCAGTACCCTGGGGTTTCTAAATGAGCCAGCCATTTTCTTGGATCAGCATTAGTTATATGTAGAGTATTTAGGATTCTTGTTTGTTCTTGCATCTTTTAAATTAGTTCTATTACTTTTTTTCCAATCAGTTCCTTGCAGGTGTGATATCCACCAGGGTAATCCAGAAACACTAGATATGGGTAAGTGGCTGCATACCCAACAATCTGATTGTTTCGTGATGGTTGCATAAGAGTGTGCCCATTGTAAAAAGATATCAGTGTTTGGTAGCATCTCAGCTTCTTGGGCTATACTACAGCAGGAATATAGATCAAGGATATAATTTCAAAGATACTTATTGGGTGGAGGGTACTGTTGCAATACAATGTTCTATTACCTATTGGCTATAGGTAAAAGTGTTTTAACTTTCAGGCAAAACATACATATCTATTAAAATTTTGAATATGATTACTAGTACTCCAGCAAGAAGGAGTGCTAAATATATGGAAAATTAGATCTGTCAATATTTATCATTTCTTATCTATTCTTTTGAAGATGTATTTTAAGTCTTCTAGGGGTTCACATTGATATCTGTTGAAGGTCTGTCAATTTTTCCTTCCTCAGTGTTTTTTCAGCAATTTTATTCTCAGTATCTGTTCTGTGAGGAAGTCAAGGAGAGAGAGATTGGTTAGGAGATGCAATTTTTACTCTACTGTAGTGTATCCATGGTTTCACTCCCATTAGTTTGAAAGAGGAGTGAGTAGTTAACAAAACCTCATAGGGACCTTCCCATCTTTTATCTGGCTGCTGATGGTCCGTCAACTTATCTGTTTTCCTTGTGGCTTGAGGTCTCATGATGCATGTAGCTTCCAATGTAGCTCAAGGCTTCTGACAGTTCTTGTGAAATTTTTGACACAAAAGCCCCACTGTTATCACTTTCTATTGAAAATGGTAGTCCAAACCTTGGAATTGTCTGTTTCAGGAGTGCCTTAGCCACTCTTGAAGCTCATTCTATTCTGCAAGGAAAGGCTTTTACCCATCCGGTGACTGTATCTACAAAAACAAGAAGATATTTATAATTTCCACAAGCTTTAGGCATAGCAGTAAAATCTATTTGCCAGTATTCCCCTGGAGTTGTGCCTTTGGCTTGAACTCCTTTTACTGGAGGAGGAGGTCCAGCTTTTGGATTATTCTTGGCATAGGTTAAGCAGTTCTGAGTTACTTTGTGTATGGTCCTTTGCATTTTTGATCCTATAATGTAATTTTTCAGCCATTGGTACGTGGCATCTCTTCCTTAATGAGTGCTTTGATGTAAGTAAAGACTCTCTCCATTACGTGTTAAGGAATAAGAATTACTCTATCTTTATTATGAATCCATCCTTCCTTGGTTTCTCTGTATGGAATGTCTGACTGAGAACTAGTTGCTGTTTCCTTCAGGTCAAAGCCCCACTCTTTTGCTCTTGACAAGTCATGGGTGGGATATTGAGGAGAAAATTCCTTGTGCTGGCTTGAATGTATTATGTCCCTCTTCTAGTTTGCTAATGCTGCCAAAATGCAAAACACCAGAGATGGATTGGCTTTTATAAAAGGGGGTTTATTTGGTTACACAGTTACAGTCTTAAGGCCATAAAGTGTCCAAGGTAACACATCAGCAATCGGGTACCTTCACTGGAGGATGGCCAGTGGTGTCCAGAAAACCTCTGTTAGCTGGGAAGGCACATGGCTGGCATCTGCTCCAGAGTTCTGGTTTCAAAATAGCTTTCTCCCAGGATGTTCCTCTCTAGGCTGCAGTTCCTCAAAAATGTCACTCTTAGTTGCTCTTGGAGTGTTTTTCCTCTCTTAGCTTCTCTGGAGCAAAAGTCTGCTTTCAACGGCCTCCTTCAAACCGTCTCTCATCTGCAGCTCCTGTGCTTTCTTAAAAATGTCCCTCTTGGCTGTTCAAGTTCACTCCTTCTGTCTGTGCTCCAGTAATCAAGGCCCACCCTGAATGTGTGGGGCCATGCCTCTTTGGAAATTATCTCATCAGAGTTATCACCTACAGTTGGGTGGGTCACATCCCCATGGAAACACCCAAAGGATTCCAATCTAATTAGCACTAAAACGTCTGCCCCACAAGATGGCATCAAAGAATATGGCTTTTTCTGGGCAACATAATACATTCAAACCAGCATAGTCCCCCAAAATGCCATTATATTTGATGCAATCTTGTGTGGGCAGACATATTAGTGTTGATTAAATTGTAATTCTTTGATTGTTTCCATGGAGATGCAACCCACCCAACTGTAGGTGATAACTCTGATTAGTTAATTTCCATGGAGCTATGGCCCTGCCCATTCAGCACGGCCCTGCCCATTCAGTGTGAGCCTTGATTAGTTTACTAGAGCACTATATAAGCTAAGACAGAAGGCGCTCACTGCTAGCTGCAGCTGTGAGATACATTTTGAAGGTGGCCGTTGGAAGCTGACACAGAGACATTTTGGAGAACGCCATTTTGAAATGCAACCTGGAAGCAAGCGACACCAGCCTCATGCCTTCCAAGCTAAAAGAGGTTTTCCGGATCCTGAAAGCCTTTTTCCAGTATAGGTACCTGATTGTTGATGTCTTACTTTGGACACTTTAAGGCCTTAAGACTGTAACTTTGTAACCAAATAAACCCCCTTTATAAAAGCCATTCCATTTCTGGTATTTTGCTGAATGGCAGCATTAGCAAACTGGAACAATCCTTTAGCCTTATATCTGGAATCAAAGAAAGTACTAATGATGAAGATGGAGGTTTTGATTCAACTGCTGCTTTTGCTTCAGGATCCACTATTCAATTACCTTTAGTAGAGTCTATTTCTGCCTTTTGATGACTATAGCAATGTATTATGGCTACTTCCTTAGGCAACATAATGGATTCCAGTAAGGCTAAGATTATGTCTGCATGTTTAATTTCTTTCTTACCAGATGTTAAGAATCCTCTCTTTCCAAATGGCTCTATGGACATAAACTACATTAAAGGCATATTTAGAATCTGTATATATATTTACTTTCTGTCCTTTTCCCAGACATAGGGCTCTAGTGGGTGCAATGAGTTTTGCCCACTGTGCAGACATACCTGGTGATAGGGCTTCACTTTCCAGCCCTGTTTGCAGAGTTACTATTGCATGCGTGGCTTTTTGAGGTCCTTGATCCATGAAACTGCTCTCATTAGTGTACATCTCTCTGTCTGGATGTTCTAAAGTTTGGTCTGATAGATCTGGGTGGCTGGAACAGACTTCACCAATTATTTGTATATAGCCAGGCTCAGGTTCCCCTTCCCCACCTGGGAGAAAGGCTGCTGGATTTAAACTAGAGGAAGCTTTCAGGGTAATTTGAATTGTCCAACAAAATGGCTTGATATTTACCCACCCATCCAGCGGTGAGCCAATATCCACCTTTCTGTTCCAATAATGGCGGTAGACAATGTGGAGTATGCACAGGGGTGGGTTGCCCTAGGGTGAGTTTTTTGGCCTCTTTGAGAATATCACAGGTGGTTGCTACAGCCCTTAGGTGTGCAGGCCACCCTTGTGTGGTGCTGTCTAGTTGCTTAGAAAAGTAAGCCACAGAACGTGTGATAGTCCCTAACTTTTGGGTTAGCACCCCTAACCCAAGGCCCTGCCTTTCACTGAATGAAAAGATCAAAGTGTTTCCTTGGGTCAGGAAGCCCTAGGGCTAGAGTTGTTAAGTTTTTTCTTTAAAGTCTGGAAAACATTTTTACATTTGGTGGTCTAATTTAAAGGTTCTGCTCTGATCCGTTTAGGGCCTCATATAATGGTTTAGCCATAAGTCCAAAATTAGGTCCAGATCCTGCAAATACCTGCCATTCCTAGGAATCCTGGAAGCCACCTCCTTGTAAGTGGCTTTGCTACTCTGGTCACAGCTTCCCTCTGATCTGGCAATAGAGTTCTCTGTCCTTTGGATAACTCAAAGCCCAAATATTTCACTAATGGCTGTGAAATTTGAGCCTTTCTCTTTGAGACCTTTTAACCTCAGTCTGCTAAGAAATTCAGAGTTTGAATGTTGTTCTTGCCTGATGTTTCTCTGGTAGGACTTGCAATTAGGATATCATCCACATATTGTAATAGCACTCCTTCTTGTAGTTTTAGTTCTCTTAAGTCTCTAGCTAAAGGCTCACCAAATATTGGGGGAGCATTCTTAAATCCTTGAGGAAGAGCAGTCTAACAGTATTGTTGTTTTAAGTTAGTCACAGGATCTTCCCATTCAAAAGCAAATAGTCCTTGAGACTTTGGGTTAAGAGGTATACAGTAAAAGTCATCTTTTAAATCTAGGATCGTGAACTAGCAGAGAGTTCCAGATACGGTGGTAAATAAAGTGTATGGATATGGAACTACAGGGTGAATGTTTTCTACAGTCTGGTTTATAGCTCAGAGATCTTGCACAAACTGGTATTCATTTAGAATGCCTGGCTTTCTCACCGGCAATATTGGAGTGTTACATGGATATTTATGGGGACTTATTAATTGATGTTTCAAGAATGTCTTTATTAATGGAGCCATTCCTTCTTTAGATTCTAACTTAAGTGGAAACTGTTTAACGTGGGGTACTCTACCTGGTTGTTGGAGTTTTATTTGAACTGGCCTTACTGTTGTGTCAGTGTTTTCCATCAGCCCATGCCTCTGGCTTCCCAGCTCTCAGAATCTCTTTAGGAATGGGAGTTGTCTGCTTATCTCCTTCAATCAACAGCATCAGGCTATTAATTTCATACTGAATAAGTGGCTCCAGTATCAACAAGAAGGTCAGTTGATTGATTTTCCACCTGTATCATGACCTGAGGCTCCTGGTGGGAGATTTAGAGAAGCAGCTTGTTTCTTCCAGGAGAGCCCCTGGGCCCCTTCATTCCGGGTGGCTGTTGGCTACATCATCTTGTAGGGGCATCTGGAATTTGGGTTGCTCAGCTTCTCCCGGGATTTTGCTCTGGGGACGGCTAGGGCTTTCCCTCTTCCATGTCGTCCCTCCTTGCAGAATGCACATTGGTTTGTTCCTAATTTCTTAGGAACTTCTCTCATCCCTGGGTGGGGGTGAGGGGCAAGGCTCTTACCTTTCTGCTATTGTCTCCTCTGATTGCCAGGCAGATGGGCATTCATTCATTCATTCATTCATTCATCTATTTATACAGCACACGTTTACTGAGTACCTGTTACAAGCCAGACATTGCCAAATGCTGATGAATCAGAATCTTGGTACCTGATCTGAAGGGGTTGCAGTGTTATTGGAGAGGGGAATATAACTTATCAGAGCATCAGCTCTGGATGTGTGTGGTTTGTCCCTCCAGAGTGACTCTCCACTCTTCTCTACCCAGCTCTGTGTCCAGGAGGCTGATGGCTATGGCCTGTGTCCACCAAGCTCCCTCACACATTGGCTCTGGTTGGAGCACCAGCAGGAGCCGGGAGGGCAGGAAGAAAGAGAAGTGAGAGTTTCTATTGTGCATACAGCACTCTGCTGGGTTGGCAGTGTCCTGCATCACTGCAGGCCTCTCCTGCGGCACCCCTCAGGTTCTGGTTATTGCACCAGCCTTAGGTGGTAAGGACTCCCTACTTATAGCTCGTCCCAGTTTTTTTTTTTTTTCTTTTCTTTTCTTTTTTTTCATTTGTTCATTTCCCTTAACTTCCCTTACCTTTGTAAATACTCTCTTCATTAAAGTATCCTCAATTATGCCATCTGATTGGGCCATTTGCCTGGTTCTGATGGATTCACAATTTCTCCTTCATTTTGTATCCTGGTTGTCAGAAGAATAATAATACAATGTGATACGGGCCATATCAGCAGTTTTTATAAGACTTGCTTTGTGAAAGTCCAACTTCCAGTTCCTGAATCCAGATAAATAGGCTTCAACACTAATTACCAAGAGGGCCAAAGCCACAGAGTTTCTGTTGTCACTTGCAGTTTTCCTCTTTTTCCTTTTTTTCTGAGCAGCTGTGTTCCCCAACATTTTGAAGTGATGTATACAAAAGAGACATAAGAGGAGTAGTAAGAAAAATGAAGGCTCATTTCAGTCCAGCTGATAGAGAAGCTTCCAAAGTCTGGGAGATGAGGCAGAGAGCAAAGAGCTACGGCAACACTCCTGCTCCCAGCCCAACACCTCCTTGGTATCCCCTCAGTGAGTGGCGGGAGGCAACTTCTAGTATGAGGAGTGGAGCTGATGGGGGTGGGAAAGGGGAAGTGGATGGAGACAGAGGGTGCACCGAGGAGAGAATGAGGGATGATTAAAGCTTCGAGCTCCAGTCCTGGGTAGGTAGGTTGTCTCTGCTGATGGCCACTGGAGACCCAATGGAAGCCACCAAGCCAGGCCTGGCCATCAGAGTGCACAGAAACAGCCCAGCATGTGGGTGGGGAGCCTCTTGAGGGCAAGGTGAGTCTTGTTCAGTAGAGCATCTTCAGCTCCAAATACCAAGTAGGGCTGGTGCATGGTAGGGCTTGATACATGGCAGCTGACTGTACAAATAGGCCACTGTTGCTCTGAAGATTAGAGAAGCTCAATGAGGGAAGGAGGCAGAGCCACAACTTTCTGCAGTTTAACTTGGAAAGGACAGAGTAGGTGGCAGAGTGCTGGTGGCGAGGAGGAGCACAGGAGAGCATCGGCTTGGGGATCTTTGAGTGGGGCAAGACCTGACGGGGCATGCTTCCCAACCCTGAGCCCCCCAAGAGGGTGAAGGAGAAAGTCCTCTGTCACAAATATATATATGATCTATGTTCTGGTTATCTATTGCTACATAAAAACTATTCCAAAGCTAAGTGGCTTAAATCAACAGTTATTTTAATTTAGCTTCACAGTTTCATGGGTCAGGAATTTGGGCAGGGCTCAGCTAGTGATGCTTCTGTTCCATATGGTGTTAGGGGAGGTCAGTTGGGGTGTTCAGCAGGCAGATGAGCTGATCTGGAGGTCCAAGATGGCGCCCCTCACCTTTCCGGTGCCTTGGTGGGGATGGCTGGAAGGTTGGGCTCAGCTGGAGGTGTTGACCGGAACAGCATGGTGGCCTCAGGTTACTTGGACTCCTTCCATGATGGCTGGTTTCCCCCAGGAGGAGCATTCCAAGAGGCCTAGCGGACACTGCAAGGATTTTTATAACCCACCTTGAAAGTTCCAAAATATCCCTTTTGCCACATTCCATCAGTCAATCAAGTTACTAAGGCCAGTCCAAATTCAAGGGGTTGGGTATGGAATCCACTTCTGAATGGGAGCAGTAGCAAAGAATTTGTAGTTGGTTTTAATTTTTCACAATTGATTTACTTTTCTGGTCTAAGTTGCCTTTTGATAACTTTAGACAAAAAGGCTTCCTGAACAGGGCTGCCTGGCCTGGGGACACAGTGTGGGTTTGACTTTCTGGGATCCACAAGCGACAGTTTTCTTTGTAGCTTCTCACTCTTGGGACCAACAGATCCCTCCATAGCATTGCTAGTCCATCCAAGATTCACAGGGTTCAGGCAGGTAGAGGCAGAAGAGAAAAGCTGTGGGCAACAGGCAAAGCCAGATTTGCTCCCTGAGACCACACCACTGAAGCAATAGAGGGACCTTTAAGATTCTTTAAGATTTAAGAATTCCCACTCACCCTTTCCATATATGTTAAAAATAGGAGCTTGTGTTCCAGGCTCTTTCTTTCCAACTGGCTTGAAGAGGTAGGAGACCAGTGACCCAGGGCACATACTGATGGTGCAGTGCTGGCTTGGGGAGAGATACAGGAGGGATAACAAGTCCTGATGGAAAGAACTTTGTCAGGACATGTGCTCCCAACTGCCTGCCTCTCGGGGTCAGATCAGGAGCCCAGAGCAGCAGAGTGTCCACAGGAGATAACCCTGAAGGATGCCTGCTGGTGGTGGACCTGGAGAAGCTCACTGCAAGCCATGTGGTCCCGTATGGGACTGCAGTAATGGTTTTGGATCCCTATCCCTTGTTGTCAGAGTCTCTCTTTTCCCAAGTGAAAGCACCAGGCTGGTGAAATATGGACCTATTCTTGTTTTCTCCTTTTTACAGGCTACTGGAGATTCTGGATTATGCCACTAATTATGGTACATAAAAGAGAAAGAATGTGAAAGTATTTTATGAGTAAACAGCAGAACGTTTTATTATACTGGAGTTGAAAGTGGAGGCATTGGGAAGATGAAGACAACTTCAATGTCTGGACTTCTGTCCTTTGGTCCTCCCACCCCGGTGACCGGATGGCTCACACTTTTCGGATCTCTCCTGTAGAGCCCCCTCTTCCACTCGGGGTCTACTCAGAACTGTCAACACTGTATTTCCTTAGTATCTCAAAATATAAGAAACAGAAGGAAATGAAAAAAGCAATGAGGAAGTGATTCATGTGGATGAAGGCGAGTGAAGTCGACTGCTCAGGGTGGGTCAGCGGGGAAGACCGAAGGATAGCGGCGGGGGTGCTGGGGCTTGCCGGCCGGTGGCACCCCACCCTGTGCAACATCCTGCCCATGCCCTGCCATCTCCCAATACCCGTGCTCCTTTACCAGCCTGCTCTGCACTGGGAGCGAGTATTTTTTTTTTTTTTAAATACTGAAAATGGATTGATATGAGGAGATGGTTTCGGTGGAAACCACAAGAATGTTCACATTTCACGTCCCTGGCAAAAACTTCCCTTGCAAAATGCAAAGTCCACATCATGATCTGAAGAAAATGCAAGCATTCTCTGCCTGTTTTAGGGTCTGCCAAACTCAGAGCTACCTCTCCTTTCTAGAACAGAGTGCGGTTGTTGGAAATTCAGGGCGCCAAGAGACAGAGAGCAGTTGGAAGGATCCCTACACCCTTTATTCCCTATTAAATTTAAGATGGTCTAGGTCATGACTTCCAATATTTTTTGGCCATCATTCACAGTTAGAAATTCAATTTATATTGTAACCCTGTACATATGTTGGGGAAACAAAAATTTCAGTATTTACCATTCCTAATGAGATATGCTCTAATCAATCCTAAAACATCTTCTTTAGTAAAAAATGGGCTCCATTAATTTCCTTTTTAAAAGAGACTGCCAAGCTGTTTTCCAGAGTGGCTGTACCATTTACATTTCCAACAGCAAATTATGAGTGATCCATTTTCTCTGCATCTTCACTAGCATTTGGAATTGTCTTGTAAAATATATATTAGCCATATATATATATTTTAGCTAACCTAGTAGGTGTGTAGTGATAGCACATTGTCAGTCTAATTTGGATTTCCCTAATGGCTAATGATATTGAGTATCTTTTCATGTACTTTTTTTTTTAAATATTCATTTTATTGCAATATATTCACATACCACACAGTCATACAAAACAAATCATACATTTGATTTTTTACAGAACCATTACATAGTTGTACATTCATCACCAAAGTCAATCCCTGACACCTTCACTACCACACACACAAAAATAAAAAGAATAATAATTAAAGTGAAAAAGAGCAATTAAAGTAAAAAAGAACACTGGGTGCCTTTGTCTGTTTGTTTGTTTGTTTGTTTCCTTCCCCTATTTTTCTACTCATCCATCCATAAACTAGACAAAGGGGAGTGTGGTCCTTATGGCTTTCCCAATCCCATTGTCACCCCTCATAAGCTACATTTTTATACAACTGTCTTCGAGATTCATGGGTTCTGGGTTGTAGTTTGATAGTTTCAGGTATCTACCACCAGCTACCCCAATTCATTAGAACCTAAAAAGTGTTGTCTATATTGTGCATAAGAGTGCCCACCAGAGTGACCTCTCGGCTCCTTTTGGAATCTATCTGCCACTGAAGTTTATTTCATTTCCTTTCACATCCCCCTTTTGGTCAAGAAGATGTTCTCCATCCCATGACGCTGGGTCTACATTCCTCCCCAGGAGTCATATTCCATGTTGTCAGGGAGATTCACTCCCCTGGGTGTCTGATCCCACATGGGGGGAGGGCAGTGATTTCACCTTTCAAGTTGGCTTAGGTAGAGAGAAAGGGCCACATCTGAGCAACAAAAAGGCATTCGGGAGGAGGCTCTTAGCTACAATTATAGGGAGGCCTAGCCTCTCCTTTGCAGCAACAGTCTTCCCAAGGGCAAATCCTGTGGTAGAGGACTCAGTCCATCAAACCACCAGTCCCCTATGTCTGTGAGCACATTAGCAACCATCAAGGTGGGGCAGGCCAATACCCCTGCATTCTCCACCAGCTCCTCAAGGGGGCTCTGCATATTTTTTCCTTGTTTTTTTTTTTTAAACTTTTTCTTTTTTAAATCAACTGTATGAAAAATAAAAAAATAAAAAAAAATTTAAAAAAACGTACACTAAAAGAACATTTCAAAGAGACCATAACAAGGGAGTAAGAAAAAGACAACTGAGCTAAGCTAACTACTTTACTTCCAATATGCTCCTACTCTACCCCAAGAAAGTAACCCAACATAGCAACATTTCTGTGAACTTGTTCCTACTATACCCATCAGAAATTAACAGACCATAGTCATTCCTGGGCATTCCCAGAACGTTAAATTTACCCATGATAGCTTATCTGTTCTTACTGGATTATTGTTCCCCCTTCCTTAATTGCTCTCTATCGCTAGTTCCCCTACATTCTACATTATAAACCATTTGTTTTACATTTTTCAAAGTTCACATTAGTGGTAGCATATAATATTTCTCTTTTTGTGCCTGGCTTATTTCGCTCAGCATTATGTCTTCAAGGTTCATCCATGTTGTCATATGTTTCATGAGATCGTTCCTTCTTACTGCCATGTAGTATTCCATCGTGTGTATATACCACATTTTATTTATCCACTCATCTGTTGAAGGATATTTGGGTTGTTTCCATCTCTTGGCAATTGTGAATAATGCTGCTATGAACATTGGCGCGCAGATATCTGTTCGTGTCGCTGCTTTCCGATCTTCCGGGTATATACCGAGAAATGCAATCGCTGGATCGAAGGGTAACTCTGTATCTAGTTTTCTAAGGAACTGCCAGACTGACTTCCAGAGTGGCTGAACCATTATACGGTCCCACTAACAATGAATAAGAGTTCCAATTTCTCCACATCTCCTCCAGCATTTGTAGTTTCCTGTTTGTTTAATGCCATTCTAATCGGTGTGAGATGGTATCTCATTGTGGTCTTAATTTGCATCTCTCTAATAGCAAGTGAAGCTGAACATTTTTTCATGTGTTTCTTGGCCATTCGTATTTCCTCTTCAGAGAACTGTCTTTTCATATCTTTTGCCCATTTTATATATTGGCTGTCTGTACTATCGTCATTGAGTTGTAGGATTTCTTTACATATGCAAGATATCAGTCTTTTGTCAGATATATGGTTTCCAAAAATTTTTTCACATTGAGTTGGCTGCCTCTTTACCTTTTTGAGAAATTCCTTTGAGGTACAGAAACTTCTAAGCTTGAGCAGTTCCCATTTATCTATTTTTCTTTTGTTGCTTGTGCTTTGGATATAAAGTCTAGGAAGTGTCCGCCTAATACAAGGTCTTGAAGATGCTTTCCTACATTATCTTCTAGGAGTTCTATGGTACTTTCTTTTATATGGAGATCTTTGGTCCATTTGAGTTAATTTTTGTGTAGGGTGTGAAGTAGGTGTGTAGTGATAGGGCATTGTCATTCTAATTTGGATTTCCCTAATGGATAATGATGTTGAGTATCTTTTCATGTTCTTCTAAGGTGAAATGTTGGTTCATGTCTTTTTTCCCATCTTCTAATCAGAGTGTTTGCTTTTTTGAGAGTTATTTCTATATTCTAGATATTAGTCCTTTGTCAGATATGTGGTTTGGAAGTATTTTCTCCTGTTCTGTAGCTTGTTTTGTCATCCTGTTAACATGGTCTTTCTTGGAGCAATAGTTTTTAATTTCTATGAAGTCCAATTTATCAATATTTCCTTTTTTTTGGATTGTGCTTTTGGTGTCAACTCTAAGAACTCTGTCTATTCCTAGATGCCAGAATTTTTCTTCTATTTTTTTCTCAACATTTTATTGTTTTACATTTTACATTTAAGTCCATGACCCATTTTGAGTTAATTTTCTTATGAGGTTAAAGACTTAGGTCAAGTTTCATTTGTGTGTGTGTGTTTGCCTATGATGTCTAATTGCTCCAACAACATTTGTTGAAAAGGCTATCTTTTGTCCATTGAATGCTTTTGCACTTTTGTCAAAAATTATTTGAGCATATTTGTGTGGGTGTATGTCTGGGCTCTCTATTCTATTCCATTCATGTATGTGCCTAACTATCTGTCAATACCAAATAGTCTTGATTACTCTAGATATGCAGTAAGTCTCGAAATTGAGTTGACTGAATTCTCTTTTATTCTTTTTTTTTTTTGAATCGGTTTTGACTAATCTACTTCTTTTGCCATTCCATATAAATATTATAATAATCTTATCTATATCTACAAAGATTTTGCTGGGATTTTGATAGGAATTTCGTTAAACTTATTTATCAGTTTTGGGGGAACTGACATTTTTACTACATTGAGTCTGCCAATTCATGAACACAGTATGTCTTTTTATTTAGATCTTTTTTGATTTGTTTCATCAGTGTTTTGTAGTTCTCAACATATATATCCTGTACGTGTTTTGTAGATTTGTACCTAAGTATTTATTGTTTTTGAGCAATTGTAAATGATGTTGTGTTTTTAATTCTGGTGTCCATGGGTTCATTGCTAATATATAGAAATGCAATTGATTTTTGTAAGTTTATCTTATATCCTGTAGACTTGGTGAACTCAATTATTAGTTCTAGAAGGTTTTTTTTTCCATAGATTCCTTGGGATTTTCTATGTAGCCATTCATGTCACCTGCAAGGAATGACAGTTTCATTTCTTCCTTTCCGATCAGTATGCCTTTTATTTCCTTTTTTTGCCCTATTGAGCTAGCTAGAACTTCCAGCACTATGTTACATAAAGTGGTGAGAGTGGCTATCTCTCCTTTTTTCATTATCTTAGGAGAAAAGCCATGCACATTTCATCATTAAGCATAATGTTAGCTGTAGTTTTTGTTTTTTTGGTTTTTGGTAGAGCCTCTTTATCGAGTTGAGGAAGTTCCACTCTGTTCCAATTTTTCTGAGAGTTGTCATGAATGGTGTCAAATTTTGTCAAATACTTTTTCTACATTGATTGATATGATCATGTGATTTTTCTTCTTTAGCCTATCACTATCAAGAATTACTTTGGTTGATTTTCTTTTTTATTTTCAAAAGTTTATTTCAACATAATTATGCTTACAGAAATACACTCTTATCAGTTAATAGAATGCAATTTAAATTTAACTGATGATACATAATTTGAACCAAAAACTTGGTACATGATTTAAGATTTAAAAGAAAGAAAGGATTTTCAATCACGTTTGTTTTTCATCTATTACAAATGTATAAAAGAGTCTATTCTCCCTCAAATGCTGCCATAGCAGACAGCAAGAACCATGAGGATTTACCTTTGGTTTGCTTCAGAAAAATAACACGTATTGCATGTAAAGGTTTTAAAAATTGGTGCAAGTAAACATTGTGGTAATGTCAGCTTACAAAATTCAATAACTAATGGATGTATGTGGGGGAA
Source organism: Choloepus didactylus (assembly GCF_015220235.1). Taxonomy (NCBI): domain Eukaryota; kingdom Metazoa; phylum Chordata; class Mammalia; order Pilosa; family Megalonychidae; genus Choloepus; species Choloepus didactylus. The sequence continues at coordinate 68,874,202 of NC_051324.1, read as the reverse complement.
GGGAAGTGGATAGCCTATGTGCACATGGTAAAACTGTAAAAGCTATCTGATTTCGTTAATATTGCATGTGGATTGCAAATCCACACAAGCCAAGATTCAGATAATTCCTTGAGTCTGAATTAACACTATCAGCTCAGTTCATCTGCTGAGGTCAGCAAGGAAACTAGGCACACTGGCTGCAAGTTTAACTTATTTATACAAAAAAGAGCAAAATTTAATTTCATCCCCAGCTTTTCGGCCCAGAACTGAAACTTACTTTATTTCTACAGGAAAGGTATTCTTGTATTCCCTCCTGTGGAGTCAATATTCACGGTGTGACATGATCTACTTAAGTTTAAATTTGTATCAGCACTCATATGCAAAATACCTCCAAAGTCCAAAGACCACGTGACTTCAGAGACCTGCCCTGCAAGAACTACTAAGGGGAGCTCTGCCAGTTGAGAAAAAAATGAAGGAGAGAGAGGTCTGGAGATGGGTACAAAATTGAAGAGTCTTAGTAAGGATACCTTAAAGGAAATAGAGAGAGAGAAAGAAATAGGTCTGACAAATAAAAACCAAAGGATAAGATGACTGATTCAAGAACTGTCTTCACAGCAATAACATTGAATGTGAATGGATTAAACTCCCCAATTAAGAGATATAGATTGGTGGAATGGATGAAAAATATGAATCATCAATATGTTGTTCATAAGACAATCATCTTAGACCTAGCAACACAAAGAAATTGCAAGTGAAAGGATGGAAAAAATATTCCATGCAAAATACAGCCAAAGAAAAGTAGGGGTAGCAATACTAATTTCAGATAAAATAGACTTTAAATCCAAGGTTGTTATGAGAAACAAAGAAGGACACTGTGATGGTTAGGTTCATGTGTCAACTTGGCTAGGTGATGGTATCCAGGTGTCTGGTCAAGCAAGCACTGGCCTAACCATTACTGCCAGGACATTTGTGACTGATTATTAAACCAGAAGGCTGATTTATTAAATCATCAGTCAGTTGGCTGCTGCTGTGACTGATTACATCAATGAAGGGTATGTCTTCCACAATGAGAGAATGCAATCAGCTGAATTTAATCCAATCAGTTGAAGACTTTAAGGAGACAGATAGAGGACCTTCACTTCTTCTTTGGCTAACCAGCAAACATTTCCTGAGGAGCTCATCGAAGGTGCCAGTTTGTTCCTGAGGAGTTCATCGAACACGTTCATCAAACTTGCCAGTTCACTGCCTGAGGAGTTCATTGAATGTCTTCATTGGAGTTGCCAGTTTGCTGCCTGCCCTATAGAATTTGGACTCATGCATATCCACAGTTGCATGAGACACTATAAAATCTTATATTTATAGATACCTCTTGTGATTCTGTTTCCTTAGAGAACCCTAACTAATACAGACACTATATACTAATAAAAGGGACAATTCACCAAGAAGAAATAACAATCAAAACGTTTATACACCCAATCAAGGTTCTCCAAAGTACATGAGACAAGCATTGGCAAAACTGAAGGAAGCAGTAGACGGTTCCACAATAATTGTGAGATACTTCAATACAACACTCTCTCCTATAGATAGATCATCCAGACAGAAGACTAATAAGGAAATTGAGAACCTAAACAATGTGATAAACGAATTAGATGTAACAGACATATATAGAACATTACATCCAAATTACCGGGATATACATTCTTCTCTAGTGCTCATGGAACTTTCTCCAGGATAGATCACATTCTGGAGCATAAAACAAGCCTCAACAAATTTTAAAAGATTGAAATTATTCAAAACACATTCTCTGACCACAACTATCAAAGATCCAGAACATTCACAAATATCTGGAGGTTAAACAGCACACTCCTAAACAGTCAGTGGGTCAAAGAAGAAACTGAGAGAGATATTGCTAGATATCTAGACACAAATGAAAACAGAAGAACCCAGCATATCAAAACTTATTGGATACAGCAAAAGCGGTTTCGAGGTGGGGAATTTATAGCTCTGAATGCATACATTAAAAGGAATGCAAAGAACTAATGGAATAACTGAAGAAGCTAAAAATGATCAGCAAACTAATCCTAAAGCAAGTAGAAGAAAAGAAATAACAAGGATTAAAGCAGAAATAAATGAGCTGGAGAATAAAAAAACAATAGAGAGAATAAATAAAACCAAAAGTTGGTTCTTTGAGAAGATCAACAAGATTGACAACCCTTAGTTAGGCTGACAAAGCCAAAAAGAGAGAAGACCCAAATAAATAAAATAATAAATGAGATGGGGATATGCGGTCGCAGTTGATTCGTCTGGGGGGGGGGGAGGTGGCGGCCGGTTGCCAAATCCTAGGCTCTCAGGATTGCTCGGAGGGCACCGGCGGCGGGGGCTCTTTCCCGGAGGCGAGGGCGAGGCGGGGGACTGGGCCCGGTCCCCGGTGTAGGCGTGCAAAGTATGGAGGGCGGCGAGAAAGGAACAGGCGGGACACGGTTCTTTTAGGGTGAAGAAGCCAAGAGAGTTTATTAGGGGAGAGTACAAGCTTATATCGGGCGTTTAGAGGGCGGGATAGCTGTAGAGGTTAAAGGCTTGGATTGGTTCTGAGAGGGCGCGGAGGTTGATTGAAAAGGGGCGAGAGTTGCTCCGGTAACGGTGTCTGGCAACAATGTATGCGCACTGGTGGTAATGGGAGTTGCACTGGCAACGGGGAGTGTCCGGGCAAGATAAGGGGGTGGGGAAAAGGCGGTTCCCTCCGGCAAGCCTCCCCTAACAGTGTTATTTTGGGTGAGGAAATGGGGCCTGCCTCCGACCTCACTTTCCCAGGCCCGGGGGGCTGTGGAGGGCGCTGTCGCCCGTGCCCACCACCCTCCCCAGGGGCTGATCAGGTCCCCCAGCCCAGGCCCGCCAAGTTGAAGCACGTAATCAGTGTCCCGCAGGGATAATACTACAGATCCTGAGGAAATAAAAAAAAAATCATAAGGGGATACTATGAACATCTCTATGCCAACAAACTAGATGATTTAAAGGAAATGGATAATACTTCCTGGAAACACACAAACCACCTAGAATGACTAGAGAAGAAACAGAAGACCTCAACAAACTAATCACCACTAAAGAGATCCAATCAGTTGTTAAAAAGCTTCCTACAACTGCGCTGTATGCATGCAATGGAATATTGAGCAACTACGAGAAGGAGTAAAGTTGTGAGACACGCAAGGAGGTGAATGGATCCTGTAGACAGCATTTTGAGTGAAGTACACCAGAAACAAAGGCAAACACTATAATGCCTCACCAATATGGACTAACTACAATGTGTAAACTCAGAATTGAACCTTAGAGCACAGCCTAACAGGGAATGATTATTGTAATGATCCCTAGATTGTAAGCCCTTACAGCAGTCAAATCTATTCTTGAATTGTAATGGCTATCCCCAAACTCTGAGATGTTGATCCCTTGGTGTATAACCTGATTGGTCTCTGGAACATTGGGTATCTGTGTGACACCTGAAACTCAGAGCTAGAACTTGGCAGATATTAATGTCAGTATTAATGCATACAGCAACTGTTAAAAAAAGAAAGCTGAAAAACAGCCCACACTTCAGTTAGAGATATGAATGAAGCAGATCTGGTTAAGACTAGGACAAATTGGGCCAAAGGATAAAGGTTGAAACTGGCTGTGTGTTAAAACTTCAACTTCCATGTGAGACCAAGGCAAGAAATGTTTATTTGGTGTAGGATCTATATTTTCTAAGCAGTATAACTTCTACAGTTGGTTTGTTCAAACACAACAATTACATGGAACTTTGAATAGGAAGTGAGATAAGGTAGGTCTGTACAGGTTAGAATGAAATAGGAACACATCCGAAAGTAATTTGGGTGGAGGATAAAAATATGTATCCGGGCCCCCACTGAGGAGCTGAGGGAGGATGCGAAGGTGTTGGACTTCCTCACCTGGATGTTCTCACAAACACTGGGGACTGATGGCTTGACATGCTGAGCCCTTTGTCTTGGGGCTTGCCCCTGTGAAGCTTGTTACTGCAATGGAGAGACTAAACCTGCTTATAATTGTGCCTAAGAGTCTCCCCCTCAGTACCTCTTTGTTGCTTAGACGTGGCCCTCTCTCTCTAACTAAGCCACCTTGGCAGGTGATCTCACTGCCCTCCCCCTCTATGTAGGACCTGACTCCCAGAGGTATAAATCTCCCTGGCAACGCAGGATATGACTCCCGGGGATGAATCTGGACCCGGCATCATGGGATTGAGAACATCATCTTGACCAAAAGGGGGATGTGAAATGAAACAAAATAAAGCTTCAGTGGCTGAGAGATTTCAAGTGGAGTCAGGAGGTCACTCTGGTGGACATTCTTATGCACTGTATAGATAATCCTTTTTGGTTTTAATGTATTGGAATAGCTAGAAGTAAATACCTGAAACTACCAAACTCCAACCCAATAGCCTTGACTCTTGCAGACAATTGCATAACAATGTAGCTTACAAGGGGTGACAGTGTGATTGTGAAAACCTTGTGGATCACACTCCTTTTATCCAGTATATGGATGAATGAGTAGAAAAATGGGGACCAAAAACTAAATGAAAAATAGGGTGGGATGGGGGGGATGATTTGGGTGTTCTTTTTTATTTTTATTTTTTATTCTTATTCTGATTCTTTCTGGTATAAGGAAAATATTCAAAAATAGATTGGGGTGATGAATGCACAACAATATGATGGTGCTGTGAACAGTTGATTGTACACCATGGATGACTGTATGGTATGTGAATATGTCTCAATAAAACAGAATTTTTTTAAAAAAAAAGCTTCCTACAAATAAAACCCCAGGGCCAGACGGCTTTACAGGAGAATTCTACCAAACTTTCCAGAAAGAACTGATACCACACCTACTCAAACTCTTTCAAAAAATTGAAGGAAATGGAACACTATGTAACTCATTTTATGAAGCCAACATCACTCTAATACCAAAACCAGATAAAGATGCTACAAGAAAGGAGAACAATGGCCAATCTCCCTAATGAATATAGATCCAAAAATTCTTAACAAAATACTTGAAAATGCTGGAGAGGATGCGGAGAAATTGGAACTCTTATTCATTGCTGGTGGGACTGTATAATGGTTCAGCCACTCTGGAAGACAGTTTGGTGGTGCCTCAGAAATTGCTACGATCCAGCAATTTCACTTCTTGGTATTTACCCAGAGGATCTGAAGGCAGTGACACGAACAGATATTTGTACACTGATGTTCATAGTGGCATTGTTCACAATTGTTAAGAGAGGGAAACAATGTAAATGTCCTTCATCAGATGAGTGGATAAACAAAATGTGGTATATACACACGATGAAATACTATGCAGCAGTAAGAAGGAATGAGGTCATGAAGCATATGACAACATGGATGAATCCTGAAGACATAATACTGAGGGAAATAAGCCAGACACAAAAGGAGAGGTATTCTGTGTTACCACTAATATGAACTCTGTGAAAAATGTAAAATAAGTGTCTTTATATTGTAGAATATAGGGGACCTAGAGATACATAGCAGCTAGTGAAGGGGGACTGATAATCTAATAAGAACAGACAAGATATTGAGAGTGATCTTAATGATATGGGAATGCTCAGGTGTGACTATGACTCATTAATTTTCTTTTGTTATGGTAGGAGTATATCGGAAGGAATGAAGTTATTCTAGGATATTTGTTTTGCCCCCTTGCTTTGCTTTATTTTGTTTGGAAACTTTTTTTATTTGATAAATAAAGTAATTTTAAAAAAATAAAAAATAAAAAATAAAAAGGGCCTTTCTTGGAAGACCACAGCAGAATATCTACCCAGTTACAAGAAGTCTTATCTGAAAAAGAGGAAAAAATATAACTTAAAATATCTTGAAAAGCAATGTGAATATATGCTCAAAAGATGGCTAAAAGAGATACATTTTCATAAGACTGTCTAGGATTAGGCTTATAATGCATTCTAATATTTCAAGTTCTCACTAGTTACTAAACATCAGTTCATAAGAAACATGCTCATTTTTTGCTCCTTTATCAAATGGAAAATTCTAGCTTCAATTCTATGGGAGGGGGACTGAGAAAAATAAAACGTCCATAGAAATATCACATTTTTCAAATGGGTGAACTCCCAAATGGACCAGAAAGTTCATATTACCAATTTCATTGATACAAGTTTCATTAAGTATAAATATGTGGCATTAAGATTCAGAACATAGTATAGGTGTGATAATCAAGTCCTTATGTTCTAGAAGAAAGGCCTCAAGTCCTGCTCAATTTTCAGTAACAGTGTTTTTACAGATCAATAACAAGGGATTTCGTTTCCTGCATATTTTTGCATTTAACATTCTAGTATAAAAACTGGATTATAAATTCATCAAATTCTTCAGCATTCCCCAAGCAAGCAATTTTTAGAATTTTGCTGAAAACAGTCCAGAAAACCTCTTCCCCAAACTGTGATTCCCAACCTCCAATCTATGCATAAGCTCAAACTTTTTATATATACCATAAAGGTAACTTGAGTAAAATGTACCCAAGAACATTAAAACTCGTTGTTAGATTTAACTAGTTTTATAATTTACATCTTAAAACATGAATGTCTGCAGCTTGATCTTCTGTTGACAATGATTATCAGAGCCTAAAACTCAATATCATTTAATTCCCATTAATGCACACAAAACACACACCATATCACATACCTTACTCCACATGTCTTGGGAATCTTCTGTTCCCTTAAATCTCTGGCCTCCCAATCAATTAAGTTCAAACATCTGTTAACTAAAACTTCACTTTCAGATGTTAAACAGAAGTTTTTCACCCACAGTTCATCAATGCTTTTCCTGATCTTTCAAGTTGTACTGCCAAAATCTGAAATCTGCCTCAAAGAGATCACCAAATAAAAAGAAATAAATGAAATATTAAAGATGGTTATCCCAGCAAGGGACAAGGGAGGTTAGAATTATTCAAGATTCCCTATTGGGATCATACTTTAGTTTACGTCAATGAATGGCAAGAATTGCCAAAATTTCTATGATGGAGTCTTTCCTATTCTTTGGTGACTGACCAAAGAACTTACAAAAAGTTGGGGAATACATACTCTTTTTCATACAAAGTGTCCCTTAGAACAAGCAGAAAAGTTGCAATTCGTTTGAGGCCTCACCTGGAGAAAAAGGCTGTCATAGGGACAGCCAGGACACCCACTAATTTGTGGAGAACACTGAGAAAGTGTGATTTTTAAAATCTGGACTGTCCTGTAAGTTTCCCCAGCCTTTTTTCACTGTACTCATAGGAAACTGCAGCTGATCTGAAAGCTCTCACACTACCTCTAACTCTTACACTAGACTTGCCATGTAACAGCGATGGCTTTGGAATTTCACAAGTGATATTCTGTATAACTTGAAGGAATACTCATGTCTCCAAATTCCAGGTTTACAGTTTTCAAATATCACTTGCTGTTCTTTATTCAGTTGAGTAGCCATGTGGATACCAACCATCTATGACAAAAAGGTTTACCTCAAAGATGAGATTTAGCTTTGTACAGTTAGGAAGTAGCTGTACCATAACAAGAAAAAAATAATTACTGATGGTTGGTATTTCAGATAAAAATCCATGTAAAAAAAAGTCCGCATGATATAGAGCCTAGTGGTTTATTTATTGCAAAATCAAACTTCAGAATTGCAAATTTACTACATCCATGTATGAAATACAGATTCTAGCATAGACGTGAAAATCAAACCAATGAATTGAACCTACATGTTTCATTTGCTCACAAACTTGTACATACTAATACTCTGACAAAAAGAAAATTACAGCAAAGAAAAAGAAAACTGCATTTTTGCAAACAAGCCTAAAAGCGTCTCCAAGGAGGTCAAAAAATATGCATATTTATGTGTATAAAGTGTTACTTTCAACAAAAATGTTATTTCTAAGAAAAAAATTTAACTACATAGGACATCACGCCCATCGCCGGCACCATGAAGAGATGGAATTCAGAGCACATCTTTGACCACCCACGGGAAACTGTTACAACAGCTGCAATCCAGAAATACCCAAATCCTTTGAACTCAAGTGTGGTTGGAGTTGATGTACTGGACAGGCATATAGATCCCTCTGGAAAGTTGCACAGCCATAGACTTCTCAGCACAGAGTGGGGACAGCCTTCCATTGTGAAATCTCTTTTTAGTGAGGCAAGAACCAAAACATATGTTCAGGAACATTCGGTTGTTGATCTTGTTGAGAGAACAATGGAACTTAAATCTACTAATATTTCACTTACAAACATGGTTTCAGTAGATGAGAGACTTACATACAAACTACATTCTCAAGACCTGGAAAAAACTGTTTTGACTCAAGAAGCCATAATCACTGCTAAAGGAGTCAGCCTTAGCAGTTACCTGGGAGGACTGACGGCAAGTACAATTTCTTCAAATGCTAATGAAGTCCGAGAAGTGATGGAATGGGTAATACATAAATTAAATGCTGAGACTAAAGAATTGACAGCTTCAGTGAGAGGAAGCATAAGGAGACCGATGGCGGCAGCAGCATTTGTAGAGAAATGACAATGAAAATCAGTATATAACATCAGATCCCCTAGGTCTTTCCAAGCTGGCTATATATTTATTTGTTATTTAAAAAAAAGAAGAAACAACTATATTTTAGGTAGACTTTTTTTTGTAATAAGCTGGAGAATGAGTACGTGATTTTTGATGAAAACAAAGAGGAGATGCATGGCTTCTAAGTAAAAGAGACCATCAGAAATTTGTGTTATTTGAAATGACCATCTAATTTTAAGGGTTCCAGTGCTTATGTTAAAATTTTACAATTTTTGAAAAAGTACTTTGAAATTGGTATTGGCATAGTGAATCTCCTTAAGGTAGAATTTTAAAGCTTTTCCTGCATTGGAACTACCTGGCTTTGGACCAACCCCAGAGCAAAGCAGAGCCACCTTTTCCTATACACCATGATTGCCCTACTGCATTAAATTTCAACAGTTTACATGAGAACTCACTTTAAAAGGAGATACAGTAACTTCTAAAAGCATGTTAATTTGTTAAAAAAAAAAAAAAAAAACTTGCTCTGCTCTAAACCACCATTAAAAACCACAGTATTTAGACTTGGTGCATAAGTGATATTTTTGGAGTGAAAATTATCACTAAAGTATTATATGACTCCAACAAAAATATGTTTTTATTGTATTAAAAGAGTACTGTATTGATTTGCCAAATTTTTGTAACTTAGTAAAGATATTACCTTCCTTGGATTTGTACTTCTAATAGTCTTTATGATTTAGTATGCTGTGCTGTGGGCTGTTTATGTTAACTGAAAAAATGAAGTCATTACCTGAATTTTGCAGCACTCTAAACTTAAACAGAACAGCTGTTCACGTCTTTTAGCATCTCACATTTGCCTAACTTATAAATTGCCATGTGTCAAAATCATGGTTCTGTGATTGCTAAAGCATGATATGTCAGGTTATTTGAATATAATTACTTTTTGAAGTAATTGTGACCGCAAAACATCTTTTTTACATGAAGAGCTGTACATCATTTGAAATTACTCAAATGATGTCTTGATCTGAAGCGTAAATCCCCGATACTTAATGTTTTTAATAATATGGTGCCACTGCAGGGCATGGGGGTTGGTGGGGAATTAAAAATGAAAAAAGAAAAAAAAAAAAAAAGAATTGACCTAAATTAATCACTGAGTGAATTTCACTGCAGCTTTTGTCTATGGGAAATCCTTATTTGGGATGCCAGTGGGCAGCTGCAACTGAAAAACAATTTAGTAAATGTATTTTGTTTTATATTTTGCATCATGTAATTATCAACCACTAAATAATATCTTTAATACTTATTTGTTGCATACTGAGTATTTTTATTAAAAGTGATTAGCTCTTGCCTTTATTTTCCAGTGCTTTACGTACAAGTGATAAACATCCAGTCAGGTTTCCTATAAAAGAGACCAGTTAATGTATGTACATAAACCACAGAAATAGTATATCAAACTATTTTTTAAATTAGTGTTTTTTCTACCTAAAATATTATTTGGTCTTAAGACTTTCTTAGGACATTTGTAAAAGCACATTAAATCCAGTAAGGTTTCTGATTATTTTTTTGTAGCCAGAGATGGTTTTTGCAACTGAATTAACATTTCTGCTCAACAACATTGCTAAATTTTTGATATTTGGTAAAAAGTTGCCTTGTATGGTTCCTGTAAATAATACTTGTTCTGAGAAAAGTGTAATGTCCTAATGATAAAAGATAGTTTGTAGCAAATTCTTTATCCTTTGATTTTTTTTTAACTCTGACCAAATGATAAAATTCTGTCAATTTTCATTTTGTAGTTGCCTCTTTCAGTTAAATAGTTAGTGATTTTGGCTTTTACCTGTGACAATATAAATACACATCAAGGAAATGAATTTAAGGGGACTACTCTGGAATAAAATGTTCATTAAAAAAATTTTAACTGCATAGGTTAGAAAAAATGTGCAATATCTTAAGCCATTAATGTAACATTGTTTGATTTTTGAATACTGAACCAGCCTTGTATCTCTGGAGTAAACTCCTTTTTTGGTCATGGTATATAATTCTTTCTATATATTCCAAATTCTGTTTGCTAATGTATTGTTAAGGATTTTTTGCATCTATATTAATGAGGGATATTGATCTATATCTTTCTTTTTTGTGCTGTGCTTCTGGTTTTGGTGTCAGGGTAATACTAGCTTCATGTAATGAATTCAGAAGAGTTCCACCCTCTTACATTTTCTGGAAGAGACTGTGTAGAATTGGTGTTAACCCATCCTTTAAATTCATTCTCCAATGAAACCATTTGGGCCTGGACAGTTCTTTCTTGGGAGTTTAAAAATTATGGATAAAATTTCCCTAATAGTTGGAGGGCTATTCAAATTATGTATCTCGTATTGGGTGAATTGTGATAGTTCGTATTTTTTGAGGAATTGGTCCATTTCTTCTAAGTTGTCAAGTTTATGTGCACAGAGTCATTCATAGCAGTCCCTTATGATGTCTGCAGGGTCTGTAGACAGACCCTGTTTATCTCCTGAATTTGGTAATTTGCATCTTCTCTCTTTAATATCTCTTCTCTCAGTCTTGCTAGAGGTTTGTGAATTTTATTGATCATTTCACAGAAACAGTTCTTCGTGTCACTTTTCCTGCCTTCCTGTGGGTTACACAAACATTTTTTTAGAATCCCAATTTGATTTATCTATAGTGTTTTCGATTGTTGTCATTTTGTCAGTTCAAGTGAGTAGAGAAAACTTACCTCTCTTTATGCTCCTTTATCTCCCTGTTTAGGGTATTGTCTTAAGTATTTCCACTAAATACATTTAAAAACACATCAGACAGTGTGGTAATTTTTGCTTCAATCATGAAACAATTTAGAAAACTCAAGATATGAAGGAAAGTTTATTGTATTTACTCATAGTTTTGCTTACCATGTTCTTTCTTCTTTCTTCCTGATGTTCCAAATTTCCTTTTTTTTTTTTTTAAACATTTCCTTTCTATTTAGAGAACTTCCTTTAGCCATTCCTTTAGGGTGGGTCTGCTGGCAACAAATTTTCTTAATTTTCCTTCACCTGAGAGTGTCTTCATTTCCCCTTCATTTTTGAAGCATGTTTTTGCTAGAAATAGGATTTGGGGTTGACAGTTCTTTTCTTTTAGCACTTGAAAAAAATATGACACTTTCTCCTGGCCTCCACAGTTTGTGATAAGAAATTGCTGTCATTTGAATTGTTTTTCCCCTGTAGGTAAGGTGTCATATCTCTCTCACCGCTTTCAAGATTTTTTTGTCTTTAGTTTTCAGAAGTTTGACTGTGATGTGTCTTGTTGTGTAATCTTTTTGTTTTATCCTGTTTGGTAGTTGTCCATGTCTTGAATTTGTAAGTTATGTCTTGCCAAATTTGGGAAGTTTTCAACCATTATTTTTTCAGGTACTTATTCAGCTTCTCCTTTCACTTTTCCAATGACACTAATGTTGGAACTTTTGTTATGGTCCCATAAATCCCTAAGGCTCTGTTCATTTTTTTTTTTTCCCAGTCTTTTTATCTCTCTGTTTTTCATATTGGGTGATATGTGTAGTTTTAATTTCAGTTCACTGATTCTTTCCTCTTTCTCCTCCATTCTACTGTTGAGGCCATGTACTGAGTTTTTTGTTTTGGTTATTGTGTTTTTCAGCTCTAAAACTTCCTTTTGGTCTTTCTTTGCTGAGGCTTCCAGTTTCTTTGCTGTGATGTTCCATCTTTTCATTTGTTCCAAGTTGTATTTGTAATTGTTCACTGAAGCATTTTTATGATAGCAACTTCAAAATCTTTGCCAGATAACTTTAACATATTTGTCACCTCTGTATTGGTATCTATTAAGGTGTTTTTTTTTTTGTTTTTTTTTTGTTTTTTTTCATTTAGTATAAGAAATTTCTGGTTTAGGGGGTGAGAAGTGATTTTTCTATTGAAACTTGGACATTTTGGGCTTTATGAGACTCTGTGTCTTATTAAACCTTCTGTTTCATCTGGCTTCTTTTGATGTTGCTCCAGCATAGGAAGTGAGGTGGTGCTGCCTGGTTACTACCAGGTGGGGAATGAAGTCAAATTTCCCTACTCAGCTCCAATGACATCTGAGGCAAGGGTCCTCATTACTAATGGGCAAGGGTGAGAGTTTAGTCTACCCACTAGGCCTTCCCTGATATCTTCCTTGCTGGGAGAGGTTGGAGTCCCTCATAACTACTCCCCTTGTGGCTTATGTTGATACCACAGTGGAGAGGTTTCCTTATTATTGCTGAGGCCTCTGACATCACCACAGAGGGGAAAGGGTGGGGCTCTTCATTACTGTCCAGTGGGTGTGGAAGCCCAGGATCCCCACGTGGTCTCCGTCGACAAAGTAGGGAGCTCATTACTGCCAGTGCGGATGAAAGTCCTGGCTCTCTACTTGGTCTTTTTGCTACCACCCTTGGGGAGGGGAATTGTTGGCGCCTTGTTTCAGCTCCACAAGGGTGGAAATCTAGGCTCCCAACTTGGACTTTGATGACATGGGTGGTGATGGGGCCACCTTCTTTTTCCTATGTTTGGCTGAAGGAGAGTGGTTACATTCTAAGTTTTCTGTTTTGATAGGCTAATCCTTTCCTGGTTCATTGGCTAGAAAGAGCTGGCTTTTCTTGGGACTTGTTTTGTTTGCACCTGTTAGTGTTTTCAGCTTGCCAGCTTATTCAACTCTAAGCCTGGAATATATGAAGCAAAAACCCAGAGAATTCACCACCATGTTGTTCCTTGGATCCTGAGGCCCCTAGTTGGTCTACTTTCTCTCCACCTTTCAGTGTCTTCTTATGTTTGTTTTATATATTATGTCCAGGGTTTCAGTCATACTTAGTAGGAGGAATAGTGAAAAGTACATCTTCTTCATCTTCCTATAACTGGAAGTGCATGGAATGTTTTTAAGGGCCAGACATAGATGTAGCTTACATTGTTTTTTATGACATTCCACTAAAGTACCTAAGTCTCATGATATGAGTGGGATACACCACTTCCAGGATTAGCCATAAAACACCTGTGTAATTTCCCATACTATCAGTTCTAGTTTGCTAATGCTGCCGGGAGGCAAAACACCAGAAATGGATCAGCTTTTATAAAGGGGATTTATTTGGTTACAAAGTTAACAGTCTTAAGGCCATAAAATGTCCAAGGTAAGTCATCTACAATCGGGTACCTTCACTGGAGGATCACCAATGGCATCTGGAAAACCTCTGTTAGCTGGGAAGTCACATTGCTGGTGTCTGCTCCAGAGTTCTGGTTTCAAAATGGCTTTCTCCCAGGAAGTTCCTCTCTAGGCTGCAGCTTCTCTCCAAAATGTCACTCTCAGTTGCTCTTGAGGCGTTTGCCCTCTCTTAGCTTCTCCGGAGCAAAAGTCTGCTTTCAAAGGCCATCTCCAAAATGTCTCTGTAAACTGCAGTTCCTCTCTCAGCTCCTGTGCATTCTTCAAAGTGTCCCTCTTGGCTGTGCCAAGCCCGCTCCTTCTGTCTTAGCTTATATAGTGCTCCAGTAAACTAATCAAGGTCCATGCTGAATGGGCAGGGCCACACCTCCATGGAAATTATCCAGTGAAAGATTTCACCCACAGTTGAGTGATCACATCTCTACAGAAATATCGAATCAAAAGTCTCCAACCCAATCAACACCAATACGTTTCCTGCCCACACAAGACTGCATCAAAGATAATGGCGTTTTGGGGAGACATAATACATCCAAACCAACACACTCTCCATGGTAACAATGGAGACCAGTGTTGAAGATGATGGATTACAAACTGGAAGGAATCTGGATCCTTCAGTCACCACTTAGAGAATATCTGCCTGACTTTCCTTAGACTATGATGTGAGGGAAAAACAAACCTTTATTGTGTTAAGCCACTGAGATTTTAGGTTTGTTTGTTTTGGCAGTTTGCATTAATTATCAGATCAGTACATCATGTAAGATCATCTCCTTTCTTCATTTTTTTTCTCTTGTCACTTTAGACTTCAAGATTCACTACTTGAACCACACTCTAACCAATATTTTAAAATATTACCCCCTTATCCTTCTGCTATACATATCCTCAACCATTCAGTCTGGATCAATCCAGGCACCCCTTTTCTCCATTCTCATTCTGGGGCAGGTAATTGCTGCTGTATAATATCACATAAAAGTGCTTAAGGGTTTGATAATACAAGATGGGTTAGAAGCATTTGTGGTGGTTTGAAGGTGGATGCACCCCAGAAAAGCATGTTCTTAAATCTAATCCATTCCTGTGGATATCAACCTATTATAAGTACTATCATTTGATGAGGCTACTTCAATTAAGATGTGACCTACCTCATTCAGGATGGGTCTTAATCCTTTAACTGGGGTCCTTTATAAGAGAATGAAATTCAGCCAGAGAGAGATAAGGCCACAGAAGCAAGGAGCTGAAAGCAATGAAACCTGGAAGAGAAAGGAGAGACCAGCAGATGCTGCCATGTTCTTTGCCATGTGGCCGAGGGACCAAGAGTTACCGGCAGTTGGTCTTTAGGAAGAAAGCATCACCGTGATGATGCCTTGATTTGGACATTTTCCAAGACTCTAACCATAAGTGAATAAATTCCCATTGTTTAAGCTGAACCAGTTCATGGTATTTCCTTAAGCAGCCCAGGAAACTAAAACAGCATTATAGTCCCTCCTGTGCATTGCAGTGTTGTGCTAGGGTGACTTCTGCAAAGAAGTCCTAGACTTTCTGCTTCCATTGCTGTCCTGGGCCTCTTTCCCTGGAGAGATTTATTTCTGCTATGAGGAATAGTTATGATTTTACTGTAGAGTTGGTTAGTTTTACCTCATGGGATATAGATTTTTATCCCTGGTCAAGTTTCCAATTTTGTACAGATTCCTGCAAAGCAGAAAACCAAATCTGAGACCCAGTGATGGCGAGTGTATGGGCTCTGTGGATAACCTTTTTATATTAATATCATTCCCAAATCAACTTCAATTTTTTTTAATAAGGGAAGTTGTAGGTTTACAGAAAAATCATGCAGAAAATACGGAGTTCCCATATAACCCTCCTATTATTAACACCTAACATTATTATGGTACTTTTGTTACAATTAATGGAAGAATATTATTATAATTGTATATTAACTATAGTGGATGGTTTATGTTAGGGTTCCCTGCTTGTGTTGTACAGTTCTATGGTATTTAAAAAATTTTTAATCTAGTAAAATATAACATCCTAAATTTTCCCTTTTTAGTCACAATCAAATACATAATTCAGTGATATTAATTACATTCACAATGTGGTGCTACCATCACCACCATCTGTTACCAAAACTTTTCCATCATTCCAAATAGAAACTCTGTACAGTTTAAGCATTAACTCCCTGTTCTAGTTTGCTAATGCTGCCAGAATGCAAAACACCAGAGATGGATTGGCTTTTATAAAAGGGGGGTTATTTGGTTACACAGTTACAGTCTTAAAGCTATAAAGTGTCCAAGGTAACACATCAGCAATCAAGTACCTTCACTGGAGGATGGCCAATGGTGTCCAGAAAACCTCTGTTAGCTGGGAAGGCACGTGGCTGGCGTCTGCTCCAGAGTTCTGGTTTCAAAATGGCTTTCTCCCAGGATGTTCCTCTCTAGGCTGCAGTTCCTCAAAAATGTCACTCTTAGTTGCACTTGGGGTATTTGTCCTCTCTTAGCTTCTCCGGAGCAAGAGTCTGGTTTCAACAGCCATCTTCAAAATGTCTTTCATCTGTAGCTCCTGTGCTTTCTTCAAAATGTCCCTCTTGACTGTAGCGCCTCTTCAAAATGTCCCTCACAGCTGCACTGAGTTCCTTCTGTTTGCCAGCTCATTTATATGGCTCCACTGATCAACTTAGACGCACCCCAAATGGGCGGAGCAACAGCTCCATGGAAATTATCCCATCAGAGTCATCACCCACAGCTGGGTGGGGCTTATCTCCACAGAAACACTCAAAGAATTACAATCTAATCAACACTGATAATGTCTGCCCACACAAGATTACATCAAAGATAATGGCTTTTGGGGGACACAATATATTCAAACTGGCACACTCCCCATTCCCTACTCCCACTGTCCCCTTGTAAGCTATATTCTAGATTCTGACTCTATGAATTTACTTATTCTGATTATTTCATATCCATGAGAACATACAATATTTGTCCTTTTGTGTCTGGCTTATTTCACTGAACACAATGTCTTCAAGGTTCATCCATGTTGTCACATTTATCATAACTTCATTCCTTTTCATGGCTGAATAATTTCCAATTGCATGTATATACCACATTTTTTTTATCCATTAGTTGATGGACACTTGGGTTGCTTCCATCTTTTGACAGTTATTGATAATGCTACTATGAACATTGGTGTGCAAATATCTGTTCGAGTCCCTGCTTTCAATTCTTTGGGGTATACACCTAGAAGTGGGATTGCCAGATAATATGGTAATTCTATGCTTAACTTTCTGAGAAATTGCCAAGCTATTTTCCACAGTGGTTGCATCATTTTACATTCCCACCAACAGTGAATGAGTGTTTGCTTCTTATATTTTGGGACTCTGCCACTACATACATATATATTTATAATTCCCTTATGTCTTCTTGTTGTACTGACCCCATTATCAGTATATAGTGGCCTTTTTTATCCCTTATAACAGTTTTTGACTTAAAGTCTACTTTACCTGATATTAGTATAGCTACCCAACTCTCTTTTGCTTAGTGTGCCGGTTTGGATGTATTATGTCCCCCCAAACACCATGTTGTTTAATGAAATCTTGTGGGGGCAGATGTATTAGTGCTGATTAGGTTGGAATCCTTTGATTGACTGTTTCCATGGAGATGTGACTCAATCAACTGTAGGAAGACCTTTGGTTGGATAATTTCCATGGAGGTGTTAACCCACCCATTCAGGGTGGGTCTTAATTAAATCACTGGAGCCATATAAAGGAGCTGACAAACAGAAGGAACTTAGAGCTGCAGGTGAAAGACGCATTTTGAAGATGGCTGTAGAAAGCTGACGCTGACATTTTGGAGACTGCCATTTTGAAATGCAACCTGGAAGCAAGCAGATACCAGCCACGTGTCTTCCGAGCTAACAGAGGTTTTCCGGACACTATTGGACATCCTTCAGTGGAGGTACCCTGTTGCTGATGCTGAAGCTGGGACACATTTATGGCCTTAACACTGTAACTTTATAACCAAATAAACCCCCTTTATAAAAGCCAGTCCATTTCTGGTATTCTGCATAATGGCAGCATTAGCAAACTGGAACAGTTAATATTTGCATGGTATATATTCTTCCTCCTTTCACTTTCAACCTACTTTGAATTTAAGGTGAGTCTTATAAATAGCATATGGTTGGGTCATGTTTTTTTTTTTTTTAATCCCTTCTGCCAGTCTCTGACTTTTGACAAAAAGTTCAATCTGTTTACATTTAAGGTAACAAGAGATAATCAGGCCTTTCTTCTGCCATTTTTCTATGTTGTCTTTGTAAGTCTTATACCTGTTTGACCTTCAATTCTTCCCTTAATGTTTACTTTCCTATTTACTTGATTTTCTGTATTGTACGATTTTGAGTCCCTTCTCATTTCTTTCTGTATGTATTTTCCATGTATTTTCTTTGCAGTTAGCATGGGGCTTAAATTTAGCATCCTAAATCTATAACAAATCACCTTTAATTTGATACCAACATAACTTCAATAGCATGCACAAACACTGCTCCTATACCCCTCTTCCCCCTACATTTTTGTTGTACTTGTTACAAATTATCCTTATACATTGTATGTCCCCAAACCATAGATTTCTCATTAATTTTTATGCCTTTGCATTTTAGAACCCGAAACAAGTAAAAAGTGGAGTTGCATACCAAAAAATGAAGTACAATAGAACTGACATTTATAATTACCCATATGATTACCTTTACCAGAGACTCTTTAGTTCTTTATGCTACTTCAGTCCACTGCCTAGTATCCTTTCCTCTCAGTCTAAAGAACTCCCTTTCGCATTCCTTTAGGTCAGGTTAAGTGGTGACGAACTCCCTTAGCTTTTGTTTATCCAGGAATGTCTTCATTTTCCCCTCATTTTTGAAAGAAAGTCTCACTGGATATAAAAATTCTTGGTTGACAATGGTTTTCTTTCAGCATTTAAATATTTCATTTCATTGCCTTCCTGTCTTCATTGTTTCTGATGAGAAATCAGCACTTATTCTTACTGGGATTCCCTTGTTTAGAAGATGTTTCTTTTCTCTTGCAGCTTTCAGAACTTTTTTCTTGTCTTTGGCATTGAACAGTTTGGTTACTATGTGTTTGGGCATGGTTCTCTTTGGGTTTATTCTGTTTGGGCTTTGTTTGTATTCTTGAACATACATATTTATGTCAGTCATTAAATAAAGGAAGTTTTCTGTCACTATTTTTGTGAAAATTCCTTCTTCCCTTTTCTTTCTTCTCCTTCTTGGACTTCCAAAATGTATATATTGTTATGCTTGATGGTGTTCTAGAGGTATCTTAGACTCTGTTTGCATTTTAAAATTCTTTTTTCTTTCTACTCCTTTGCCTGAATCATTTCAATTGTCTGTCTTTGAGTTCACTGATTTTTTCTTCTGTCAGCTCCAATCTGCTGTTGAAACCCTCTAGGGAATTTTTCATTTCAGTTATTGTGGTATTCAATTCCAGCAATTCTGTTTCATTCCTTTTTAAAATTTCTAACTCTTTATTGAGATTCTCATACTGTTCAGTCATTGTTTTTCTCATATCCTTTAGTTCTTTCTCCATGTTTTTCTTTATCTCCTTGAGCATGTTGAGGATCTTTTTTTTACAGTCTTCATCTGGTATGTCCAAAGTCTAGTCCTCTTTGTTGATGGTTCCTGGATTTTTGTCTTGTTCTTTGCATAGAGCATCATTTCCTGCATCTTTGTTTGTTTTTAGATCTTTTGTTACATACCTTTTGCTTTAATATTTTAAAATATTAACTTTGGGATTTATTCCCTGAGCTGTCTGTTCCTTAAGTTTGTGTCCAGTTAGCAATATTCAGAGTTCTCCTTGCCTGCCAGGAGCTAACAAAAACAAATCAAAGCAAAAAGCACCTTTCACAGTCTTTGTAAATTGGCTCTGGTTTGGATGGTGGGTTCCTTCAAAGCCTAGTCCTCTTATCAAGAAGATGAACTCAAGGCAAATGTGAAGTGCAAAGTCCTTCCTGACTATCTGTACCTGAATGGAGTCAATGGGCCTGCTTCTTTTCCTGGGCTTGTGTTTGCTACTTGCCTTTGAAATTCTCCCCTTTACAGTTCTCAGGAGTTGAGATGCCCCCACTACTCCCTACTGGATGCTCTATTATATGACTTAAGTCATACACTTAAGTGCCGCATGCCACTATGACTTAATTTTTCCTATACCACTTTAGCTGCCTGCAAGCTGCTTCTCTGGCTTCAGAACAATTTCTGGGAGGGTGAGCCAAAGACAAGTTTCCTAGGTCAGTCTTTCAGGCTTCAACCTAATAGACTGGCACTGACATAAGGCACCCCTATAGATGCATAGGGGTTACTTTGCTTGTTTTCGAACAGGTCCTGGGACCCACAATGGTGGCACATGCTGACTCCACACTGCACTGGCAAGGGCACCATGAGCTTTTTCTACAGTTTTCCAGGCTGCTTTTTCTTGAATTGGCACTTGCCCAGTTACTGTAACCCTTAAAGTGTTTTCTAGAGTTTTGAAGAAAATGACTGCCAGTTTTTACTAGTTGTTCAAAGATTCTGTGGAGGGATAGCATCCTGGAGAATCTTATGCCACCATCTTGGTCAACCAGAAGCCTCTCAATCAACTCCTCTACTTTATCTTTTGACATTATTTTCCTTTTCTCTCTTTTACCTATTTCTCTTTTATGTGCATTTATGTCCATTTTCAGAACAAAGTGATGAAGAGATAAATTTAGAATTCTCTTAGAACATTAAAACGTATCACAAATTTTTAGTTTTGTTGTTCATCTCTCTTTATGGTCATCTTTTCCTTCTGTAATATTTATTGATAGCGTTACTATCAGTTGGTTTCTTTGGCTTGAGAATCTTGGTGTCTCTGCCCCTGTGGGCATCTCTGGTTCTAGCACACTGCATCAGCTCCTCTGATGTTGAAATGCAGATTCATTGGAACAGGTGTATATTTAAGCTTTGCTTATAGTTTGAGTTGATTGTTTTCTTCTTTGTTGTTTTTTGTTTCAGAACTCCTTCCCCCCCTCCCCTCACCCTCTTTTAAAGTGGGTTTAGCTAAACGAGAGCAGCCTGGTGGCAGCTGTCTTCCCTCTCTTCCCAAAGGCCATTACAAATTTTTATGCTGTGCCCACATGTAAAACATGGAGATTAAGTTCAGACAGGGCCCAGCCAAGAAAACAGAAATCACTGTAAACATTTAAAATAGAAGTGATGGAAATGCTGAGAGCCAAATAAGGAATTGTCAGGCATCCCAGAGATTAGCAACAGCAGGGGTTCCTTCTACCCTAAGGCTTAAGGGACAAAAGTAGGAGGCTGGAACCCAGAACTCAGGGGCCACGGTCACTTGGAAGAAGCTAGAACCACAGCCAGCCTCCCACTGGGAGCTGGAGTCATGATGAAGATGGAGTTACAGAGAGGCCACAGTCACCTAGAGAATGAGGAAATTCCCTGGCTTTTCCCTTCTCCTCACCCTCCAATGTCCTATCAGGGCCTCTCACTGGCTGGGTCCAGCTATCAGCAGATTGACACTAGAGTCTGGGACACGCCGCCTCCAGGGCCCAGGGCCCTGCAATACAGAGCACGGAAAGATAAGGGACAGAAAAGGACTGAGAACAAAGAGGCCAAGCACCTGCACATAAGGATTTCCCAATTGCTTTTTCCCAAAGAGATGTCAATTTGACATTCAGGGTTACCTGGGTGGGTCCAGGTTAGGACTGAGAATGGAGACGCTAAGCATGGAAATGTTTAGTTTTCCACCCTCTCTTCCAAATGTAGTTACAAATGTAGACAATATTAAGCTGCAAATTAAGTGTTAGAGATTCCAACAAATTCTGATTTTCCCATGAGAACTTTGTAATGCCTTTTATGAAAATATCAAGTCTCAAATTTTATTTGTTTGTTTGTTTGTTTGTTTATTTATTTATTTTAAGTTTTCTTTTGATGCTGCGGCTTTGCTGGAGCCCTCAGCCCTGCTGAGCCTGCCTGTCGTGTAATCCTCGCTGAGCGTGGGTGTGTCTTTGGAGGTTGCTGGGGAGCACCTTCAGCTGGGCTAAAAAAGCCTCTGTCCACAGCACCACCCCCACTGCCAATCATCACGCTATGGCAGGAGTGGGCAGTGCTGACCCCACGAGCTGGTGACTGGGCAGAGGTGGGGTGTGAGACTGGGCACAGCAGCTGTGATGCTCTGCCAGGCCCCAGGAGACCTTGATTTGGGAAGGATGAAGGCAGAGGGTTGCTTGCTCACGCCTGAGGGAGAGGAAGAAAGGAGGGTGGTAAGAAGGAAGGAGAGAGAGCCGGAGAAAAAAAGTAAGGCAGCCCCCCCTGGGCCTTCTGCCTTTGAGAGTATACTGAGAATTTTGCATTCAAAAGGGAGGGTTGCCCCAGCTACTCTCACTTGCTTTCCCACTAAACTGAGAATTTTCCTTAGCTGCAGGGGGTGGGTGAGGTAGTAGCAATTACCTTAGACTTTCACCAAGTACAGTTGTATCTTACACCTACCTTAGGTTGACTATCTGGGGTCCTTGTAGGCGGTAATATTTCAATTCAGCCAAAGATGAGCGTGTGATCTCAGAGAGAAGAGAGAGGTGACTTGGTGAGTTGGTTATTTCTTTAGGATAATAAATATGTTTTTTGCATCGCTAAGGTACCCCAGGTGGAGAGAAAGAGCACTGGATCAGAGTCCCGGGGTTGTGGGATCTGGCCTGGCTTTGTGTCTGACCAAACAGACTGACCTTGTTCAAGTCACTTACCTTTTGACTGGTTTCTCCAACTCTAACTTGACGGGTTATGAGTTACCAGGGTATGGTATATAGTAAGGGTAATTACTATTTTGTGAGACTTTCGCTTCAGATGTAACCATGTGTAGTAATTCCAGGCTGAAATGTAGAATATATTTCCTATTCATGGGTTTCTGTCGAAAAGCTTTGAAAAACAAAGGGCTATTTGACATGCCCTTCTAGCAACCACATTTAATATTTCTAGGTTAGTTCTCAAATATCTCAAGTCTGGAAAAGTTTTTGCCACATTTCTCTCCATCCTATTCATAATTTTTAAAGTTTTCTTCTTTAATTTATTCATTTTAAGAACTATTGTGTTTGAAAATCAAGAATGTGATGGCCAGAAAGGAAACCGAAGGAGGAACAAAAAGAGAGAAGCAAGAACTTTGGCTGTGGCTCTCTAGAGGGCCAGGGGCGTCCATGCGTTTTATTCCTTTTGTGGACATGGTCAAGGAATGAGCCATTGAAGCCAGAAGATGCACCTTTCCAGGGCTTTCCTGCTCCTCTGCCTCCCGGGTGAGTGGGACTGTGGACTTGGGGAATTTCCAGCCTTGGAGCTGATGGGAGAAGGTGAATCTATGTTGATGGGAGGCAGAGAATGCTGGGAAAATCTTCCTAGGAAATGCCAGGAATTGTTCCACCCACTTTGTATCCTTGCAAATCCTCCCTTGAGAACTGAGAAAGGGAAGGTTATCCCCAGGAACACTGCCTGCCAGGTCTGTCTTTCCTGATTTGGAGCCCAACCACAGCTGCAGTGGGCTCCTCCGGGTGGAGCTGGGCACGTCCCTGGCAGGGTGAGGAGGGGTGGCTTAATGCTGGTTATCACTTAGGCTCCAGCCTTTGCCCAGGTACCTCTTAGCCCCTTTCCCCCGACCAGCCCCCTCACCTGGTGAAGATGACAGCTGTGAGGTAGACTGCCCTGCTGGACCCTTCCTCAGGGTCAACCTGCCCCAGCTTCTGTCCTGTGGCTTGAGAGATGGCTCTCTCTGTCTCTCTGTCTCTCTGTCTCTCTCATCTCCATCTCCATCTCCATCACCATCTCTCGTCTTGAATAAAGGAAGCTTCACTGTAAGCATAAAGGACTTTCTGAGGAAAGGGAAATGTTAGCTCTCTAGTCTAGGTCACATCCCGATTCTAGTCTATTCTAATGCCATGTTAACTTTGGGCAGCTGAATGCTTTTGTCAAAGAATTAACAAAGGCTGCTCATGACTGGGAGAGACACGTCGGCAGAGGTGGTTTGGGGGGTTATACACATTAATCATAAGCCCTAAATAAACCTCAGCTGTTATAATGAGGGTGGTGCAGGGTCCTTGCTTGATTTCCTGTCACCCCCACTTAGTGGTGGGGTTCACAAAGGAGTGAACCTGCACCCAGGAAAGGTGGTTCACACTGATATCACTTCCAGAGACCCAGGGAGGCCAAATGGCTTGGGGAAAGAGGTGAGTGTGGGGAAAGATTGAGAGGATGAGTGTGTGTGTGTGCATGCACGTGCATGTGTGAATCTTCTGTACAGGGAGGATTTTTCAGGTCTACTAAAGAAGCAGCAGAAAAATCATTTTGCTCGCAAAGCCCTATAGGGACACCCCATGCAGGCGTGCATTTTCATGACCATGTGTGTTTCCTATAGAGGGATGTGTGTGTGAGGACATGGGGGTCCCCCGCGACAGGGGCATGGTACATTTCTTCATTCAAGTTCAATGAGAGGAGATGGGGGAGGGGGCTGGATCTGCACGGTGCGCTGGCTCAAGTGTGTATGGATTTGTGTTTTTCAGGCTGTTTCACTCTGAGCCTCCCCAGGGTTTTAAAAGGCACGGTGGGAGGAACGCTGGTGATGAAGTGCCAGTACGGTGCAGGAGACGAGGGTCACAGGAAGTTCTGGTGCCGAGGAGCCACGTGGCAAGGCTGCACCCGAGTCATTGAAATGGAACAGGCAGAGGAGGAGGTGAAGCATGGCCGAGTGACCCTCAGACACGACCCCAGCGAGCGCTCGTTCCTGATGATCATAGTGGACCTGGAGGAGGGAGACGCCGACACGTACTGGTGTGGGGTGCACAAGGCTGGAAGTGCCTCCCAGACACCCATGGCAGTGATCGTGTTCCCAGGTAATTCCTTCCCACCCCCTCTGCCTGGTTGGGGCCACGTCAGGGGATCTGGTCTCCCCCACTGAGGCCTGGAGGAGGGGTCCCCACAAGTCACCTGAGTGTGTAAGAGCATCGGTGCCTGTGTGTGGACAGAAGAAGGAGGGTGTGTGGGTTACAGCTCGGGCCCTGCAGTCAGCAGCGGGTTTCAAATCTTGAGCTCTGCCCCTCACTGGCCAGGTGAGCCCTGTTTGTGCCTCAGTTTCCCATCTGTAAAATGAGAGTAATAACAGTATTGACCTTACAGGGTTGTTGTGAGTATCAAATGAGTTGATGGGTGCAAAGCACTGATCACAGCTGCTGGTGTGTAGCAGGGACTTAATAGGCAGTTGTTATTGTAACTATTAGCCAGGCTAAATCAAAGCTGCAGCACTCTCAAATCTCGGTCCCAGAGGGAGAAAAAGTTACTTTGGATCCAGGTTCTAGGTTCTCCCCTTGTTTCAAGTGGAACCTTCTCTCTCTCATTCACTGAGAACATTTCTTGCAGGGGCCTTTTCTGTTGAGAGGGCGGGAGGTAGAGCCTCTGCTCCTGCAAAGCTCATGGCTTGGGTGGATGTGCACCCGGGAGTGACGGGGCAGCCAGTGGGAGGTAGGGAAAGAAAGGGACAGAGGACGAGGTGCATGGGGGTGCTGGATGGGGTGGGAGAACCCCTCTGAGGAGTTGTCATTTAAGCTGCTTCACCCCACAGCTTCTCCTTGGGATCCCCCAGTTCTCTTCCAGCTCCTTCCTCCTGGCCCTTCTTAGCTAACTATTGATATGTAATACGGTTTCCTCACTCTGGACCCTGCTTCACAGGGGCAGGCTCAAATCCCACATGAGTATTTTTCTGTGTTTTTGCTTTGCTCCCCATCTCTTGGGTTGCAGAGGAGCCAGATCTGTGTGGGGGTCGAGGGAAAGAGGGGGTGCCTGGGTCCAGCCATCTGGGATGTCCACTGGGCTTCCACAGCCCCAGACAAGGAGACGTCACTCACATCACTCCGTGCCTGGTGTGTCCCAGTGTGAGGTGGGGGGGGTGATGCAGACTCCTCTTGTCTGGCCTCGGCTCCTCCCCACCCTCTCAGGAACCCTTCCTCTCTCTCTGGGCTAACCCTGCCTTCCCAGGGTCCCAGGGTCCTCAAGGAAGGTGAGGTTTGCCGCCTGAGGATATCTGCAGACTCCAAGCCACTGGGGGGTGGTGCAGAGAGTGACTCATGACCTGCTCTGTAGGGTCTGCAACCACGACGGGGAGGACCATGGCCCTGCCACCATCGGCCACCAAAACGCCAACCAGCGCGGGAGGCCTGGCCCCGCCCTGCCCCAGCCCCAGCCCCAGCCCCAGCCCTCCCACCTGGTAAGGAATGCTGGGCCCCTGAAGATGGTCTCTGCTACCTGGGCTCTTCCAGGCCCCTGATGGAGATGCTGAGGCTGAGTACACCCCTGGCTCTGCCGTGATACCCCCGCTTCCTGCTCCAGTCCCAGCCAGAGCTCAGGGGACCCTGGACCTGGCCTCCGTCTCGGTTCTCTACTTGGTCTCCTTCTCTGTGAGGGGGTTAGCATCAGGAAATTGGGTTCCATCCCAGTTGCACTTTTTATGAGCAGTCTGACGACACTGGGCAGGCACTGGAGTGTGCTCTTCTATAAAATGAGGATTATTCTAGTTACTATGGCTATTCTAATGACCATGGCTATTTTAAGCTAAAATTCAGTGGCATAGAGTAGTCATCTTTTATGCCCTTGGATTCTGTGAGTCAGGGATTTGGGGCTGTCTCTGCTCCAGGATGCCCAGCACCTTGCCTGGAAGACTCAAAGATGGGGGCTGGACTCACCTCCAAGCTCTTTTACCCCCATGCTGGTGTCAGCAGAGACATCAACAGAGGCTGTTTGTCTGAATGCCCACATTTGGCCTCCCCATGTGGTCTTGGCTTCCTCACAACATGGCAGTTGGGTTCATGCTCTGAGGTCCTGAGAGAGAGCCGGGCAGGGGCTGTATCCTCTACACAAGCTACCCTCAGAAATCACACATCATCACTCCCAGCGTATTCTGTCAAAGCAGTCGCAAGCCCACCCAGGTCCCAGGGGAGGGGGAATGGACTTTACCTCTTGTTGGGGGTGTGGGGGGTGGCAGCTCCCAGAAGAGCTTGTGGGACCAGAAGTATCACTGTCATCATTTTTGGAAAACACCATCTGCCCCACAGCACTGCCCCGCAGGGTCACGGTGAGGAACACAGGAGATGAGCCAGGTCAAGCATGGAGGCCAGCACCTGCCCCAGCACAGACGTCCAGGCACATTGGCCACTGGCCATCCTCTCTCCTGTCCTTCCTTCTGTCTGTCCGAGGCCTGACAATTTATCAAAACCAGTGTGGGGGTCCAGTGATGGCCCAGGACTCATGTCCTAATTTCAGGGTCTGACGCTGGGGTGCGGAGGGGCCTCCTGCCTGACTCTGTGGCCACTTTCTGCTTGCTCCCTGTTTCCTCCCCGCAGGCTCTTTCTGCTGACCACCGGCTTCCTGGTCCTGGCTGTCCTGAAGGTGATCCTCGGCCTGAGCTTCGGCTGCGCAGCGATACAGTTGGCCTGGCTTCAGCGTCACTCCTGAAGGACAGTGGTCAGCTCGGCCATGGGAACCTGCAGCTCCCACACCACAATCCTTCAACTCTGATCTCATCAAAGCCCTAGTGCTTCTCTGGAATGTTAAACAGGAAAGGATTTAGCCCCATGAGGGACTTTAGTACCCAGGAGCAGAGTTGCCTTTGCCAAATCCTCTCCTGGGGTGGCCTGGCACAGTGGACATGGTGCGAGGACATTGGCTCTTGGGTCAGACAGACGTGTGCTCGAGCCCCAGCTCTGCCACCTACATATGATGTGACCAGAACAGGCAACCTGGTAGCTCTGGTCATCCGTTTTTGGGATCTGTAAAGGGGACACAAAGACCAGCCCGAGAGCAGTGGTGAGGCTCGATGAGGTAACACACGGAGAGCTCAAGCCACATGGGGCAGGGGGTCCTCAAACAGCTGCCCTTAGCATTGCTGGTTGGGTCCAGGGTGGCAGGGAGGAGGGGTGGGCAGGTGGGGACCCGAGAGGAGGGGCCCAGCCCTGTTGGGACTCCTGCTTGACTTAGGGTGGGATGGAGAAGGTGGTGGTCACCCCCTGAGGGCCATACCCCATCTATCTGAATATGTGATGCCCAATCCATACCCAGAACTGGATGAAGGGACAGAGAAGGGAAGCTGAGAGCCCCGTCCCTAAATACAGTAAGTGCTGGGAAGAGGGATTCCTTACATCAAGCTGCAAACAGAGCCAGGCTCAGCCCCTCACTAAAAAGACAGTAGCAGGGCATGAAGTGGGGCCTGACTCAGCTCCAGATGGAGCCTCCCCTCATCCTCTTTCTGCTCGTTCCTCTGTGTCCTCCATGCTCAGTGGCCAACTCTGTCCCTGGGAACGAGTTGCTTTCTGCCTCTTGGCTCAGCCCTGATGCTCTCAGTCCAGAGGTGACAACCACCTGCTCCTCCTCTTGACCCTTCCTGCATCCCCTGGATTTGTGTGACCCCCTCCCCACCCCCCAGAAGAATCACACGTGCCTTCTACAGCTTCATCCAAATGTTTGGCAAAAATATCCGACCAGTGGAACTCAAGGACAGTGCCTTTGGGCATCCAACTGCAGATCACCAATAAAGGTGATGTGGCCTCTTTCCTCTAGGACATAGAAGGTGGCAGGCTCCCCTGGCACTGCCCCTGTCCCCCCCAACCACAGGCACCTGAGTGGGTTAGTGCTTCACTTCTAGCTGAAGAAAGAGATCCTGACACCCTTTTACAAGTTCATTGGCGATACAGGGAACCTCTCACTCCTGGCTCCCTAGGTGAGTGGTTTTCTTTTCCAGAGCACGCAGAGAGGGCCTGCAGAGGGGGCCTGGTAAGGGGCGAGCTGCACTGAGCAGGTGACAGAGTCGAAACAATAAAGGACTTAAATTTATCTATTCCCGTCCCCCTTTCCTTGTGCTTTTTAAAAGTGCAAATCTGCATACAGGGTTACTTCTCCCCTAAAGTTGAATGGCTCAGAGTTTTCAACCTAATTTTTTAAGTGCCTCTGCTGAAGGTATCAGTCTGTGATGTCACGGAGGAATGTGATGTTGTTCCTGTAACTGGGGAGGCTGGAACAGATCCTTTTAAGTCTGAGACTTCCAGTTTGAAGGTTCAAGCTGGGCCCCAAACCACAGAGCTGGGTAGCTGCTAAGCTGGGAACAGTGGGTGGACCTTATTATTTCACTAGTATCAGTTTCATTTTTATTGGCAAACACAAAAGATCCTCCTTTTATGAGTTTAGTCTTCTTAATATCTGGAAAACATGTCCATCCCAGACAGCCTAAGGGAGGTGGGAATGTCAGTATCTCCTTAGAGTTGCTGGATTCTTCCAAAACCACCACGCCCCTACCCTTCCCTGCTTCTACAGCACCACAGGGCAGTTTCCCACCCCTGAGCTTTTGCTCCTCCATCCTTCCTTCCAGCTCCCATCCTGTATTCACTTTTCCAACTCTGCAAGCATCATCCCCTTCCCTGCTCCCCCCCAACAGAAGTTGTCCCCCCTTCTTCTGCATTGCTGCTGCACCTTCAATCACTGCTTCCCCCACATGGCGCCCTCAGCATTTGATTACACTCTCATCTACCATTGCAGGCAGCTTCTGGGATGGTCCCCAGTGATCCCCACCTCCTGATATTTATGCCCTTGTTCAATCACCTCCCCTCAGTTGCAGACTGGACTTGTTTCTAGTGAATAGACTCATGCATGGGATAAGAGCTGGATATCACTCGTAGTTGGGTATTACTCCCAAGACGAGATTGAAAAAGACTCTGGCTTTTGGTTGTGTTTGTCTTTGGCCTTCTCTTGGACCATGTTGTGAGCTGCCCTGAGAAGAGGCCTTGTGAGGAACTGAATCCTGCCGGCAGCCACCAGTGAGCTTAGCAACGGGTTCTCCCTAAGCCAAGCTGAGCCCACAGCCCCAGCCCATACCACGAATTCCTTCTTGTGAGTGACCTGGAGGTGAGGCATCCAGCTAAGCTGCAACTGGATGCCTGGGGGATAATAAGTATTTGTTGTTTTAAGCTGCTGAATTTTGGGGAAATTCACCATGCAATAATAGGCAACTAATATGCATGTGACCTCATGAGCTGATGAGAGCAGGAACGGAAATGAGAATTTACTTCTCTCTACATCATCAGCATCTATTGGCCAACAGAAGGTGCACAGAAATTTTTATTGAAGTGAAGTGAGTTGAAGTGACTGGTGGATCCAGGGTTTCCCTACCTGGGCATGGGATGCAGCTGGAAAAGGGAACCCTCTGCACCATTTGAGTAGTGTGCAAAGGAACAGTGGACACAGCTGGTCTGTTTTACTCTCTTTTCCTGTCTCCAGGGAATGCCTGGAGCCATGGCAATGACCTTGGCCAAAACCTGAGTGCTAAACCGGAATCTCTGCGTAGTCACTGATGAGTGATGTGATTCTGTACACCAGAGGTGGAGGGTCTGGATGTACCAGGTTGTCAGTATCGTTTAAACCAAACAGGGAGATTGAGGATGTGTGTCTGGTGTCTGGTGTGGTGTCTGCACAGTGTCTGAGCACGTAGCTACCTGGCCAGTGCTCTTTAAGAACTCTGGGCTCCAAGGCTCCAGTGGGCTTTCCTGGGTGAGACATCTCGCGCATCCCTGTGGTTCGCAGCTAGAGAGAAAAGCACATTGTGCAACCCTCCTAGAGAGGGGTGTCTCGGGAGCCTGCACCTGTCCTCTCTAACCTTTGCCTTGGTGTATTTTTCCTGCTGCCCCTGTGCTTTATCCTCTGCTGTATGTTAAACCTTTGTCACGAGTGTGATTTATTGCTGGGTTGTGTGAGTCCTTCCAGCGAATCACCAAACTTGTGGGTGGTTTTGGTGCCCTCGGAGCAGAGTGAAATGGTGTTCTAGAGAGTAAAGGAGGAAGAAAAACAAGAAAACAAAAACAAACAAAACAAAACAAAGAAAACCCCAATTAAAACAAAAAGAGAGAGAGTAAAGGAGGAGGACTGTTGCTGAAAGAGAAAGGAAGGTGGCTCTCTTTGCCCCTGTCCAAGCTCCAAGCAGTGTGCGGTTGTGGCAGGTGGAACGATGGCCCCTACTGGTCCTAACCCCAGAAACCTCCGAATATGTGACCTTCCATGGCATGAGGGAGTTTGCAGATGTAACTACATTAGTGATCTCAAGATGGGGAGCATATCCTCAATGATGCAGGTGGACCCAATGGAGTCACAGGATCCTTATAATAGGGAAGCAGGAGAGTTGGAGAAAGAGAAGAAGATGTGAGGGCAGCAGCAGAGGTCCAAGGGATGTGGGGCCACAAGCCAAGGATTGTTGCAGCCTCTGGAAGCTGGAAAAGGCCAGGGATGGATTCTCCCCTAGAGCTCCCAGAAGGAATGCATCTCTGCTGATGCCTTTATTTTAGCTCCATTAGAACTGGAAGAATGGTGTCCCTCCCTGCCCCTCTCTGTGTGACTCTAAAGAGAGCATCCAGGTCTAAGAAGCCCACCTCAGGACTTTGCCAAAGAGAATCATGTTTTATATATTCTTTTATGACTCACTTCTTTCCCATAGCATTATGAATGTGAGGGTTATCATTTGTGGCTTCAGTTTGTTCATCTGCATGGATGAATAGGATTCCATTGCAGGAAGGTACCATAATGTATTTGTTCAATCCACTGGGGATGGACAGTTGGATTATTCTCAGATTACGTAACAGGGCCACATTCTGTGCTCAGCCCTAGAGAATCTGTAGGGCAGTATAGTAGTCATTTTCCTGTTTGATCTCAGGTCTGCTCCTCGGCCTTCTCCTACTCTGTTTTTTGTCACAGAGGGTCTGGCCAGGGTCTGGCCGTGTTTTCTAGGCTCTCTTGCAAATTGACTTTTGGTTGGGTTTGGTCAGCGGAAAGCACTGAAGAGATTGAGGGCAAGAGGAAGGGCTAAGTCAGGACATTTCTCTCCCTACCTCGCCATCTGGGCTTTGGGTGGTGCGGTGGACACCCCCACCCCGCAGAGGTTTCCACACCCTGGTTCCTGAAACCTGTGAATATGTTACTTTATGTGGTAAGAGAGACTTCGCAGATGTGGTTAAATTAAAGACCTTGAGATGGGGAGATTCTGGCTCTCGGGAAGGGTACTTATAAGGGAAAGAGGGAGGCAGGAGAGCTGGGGTCAGAGAAGGAGACGTGATGACAGAAGCAAAGGGGAGAGAGAAGGAGAGAGACGGAGGGGGAGAAAGAGAGATTGGAAGATGCTATGCTGCTGGCTTGGAACATGGAGGGAGGAGCCATGAGCCAAGGAATGGGGGCAGCCTCTGGGAGCTGGAAAAGGCAAGGAAATGGATTCTTCCCCTGGAGCCTGCCAAAGGAATGCAGCTGTGCTGGCATCTTGATTTTAGTTCAGTGAAAGCCATTTGGGACTTCTAACCTCCAGGACTGTAAGAGAATAAATGTGTGTTGTTTTAAGTCACTGGATTTGTGGTCATTTGTTACTGCAGCACAGGGAACCCCTGGAGGGGGCGTGGTCAGCAGTAGCTGCTTCTCCACCATTCCAGCTCCCCAGGGAGCCTCGCTGCCCCCATCCCAGCTCAGCCCCCACTGCCCAGCCAGGGCAGCCTCAGCCGGACTCTGGTAATGCCATCTCCCTCTGTCCCTCCAGCCCCGACTATGGCTGGTGCCTGGGTGCCTTGTCATGTCTTATTTGCCTCTTCAGATTTTCCCACACCTTTGCACTAGTTGCCTGTTGAAGTCCCTGGCATGGGCTCCGCTTTTCTGGTTGAAACTTGGCCAAGTTCTATCCTTAGGAGGGGCAACGAGTTATAAAATGTGTACATCTTCACTTTCATTCGTAATGCCAAACTGTTTTCCAAAGTTGTACCAATGTACATACCCACCAGCAGTGTAAGAGGGTTCCTATTGGTTTTTATCCTTACCACAGTTTGATATTGTTGGATTTTAATGTTTTTTTTTTTGCTTGTCTGGTGGGTGTGCCATCCATTGTTCTTTTGGAATCTAGTGTTTCAGAGGAAATCTATTCAAAACTGTTGTCGGAGTCTGTGTTAGTAGATAAGTTGTTTGTTTTTAAAAAAAATTCTGTTGGACTTCAAAATTTGTAAGATTTTTTCCCCCTTCATTATTAAAATGGAATATAACAATTACTAGGCTGTGTCTCAGTGTGAGTCTCTTATTATTTTCCTGACCATATTTCCTTTCTCACATAGACTGGTTGATGCCTCAATTCCCAGTCCTTTTGGGGGTGTGTTTGGGGGGGGTGCATGTGTTCCCACAAAGCTCTTCCTCTGGCTGAGTGAGGCTCTGCCAAATGTGAAACATGGGGAAGGGGCAGCCTGTTCTCCCGGGGTGAGCAGCTCCAAGGAGGGCCCGGGCCTCTGGATGGGCCGCCTACCCAATCATCTGAAAGCAAAATGCAAGAGGTCACCTGGTGCAGTTCTGACTTCACTGGGGCAGACCACTTCCGACACCAGCCGCAAGTTTGGGGGTGCCAGGGCCACCCTTACTTCTGACCAACTGACTACAAATTTGGGGGTTCCCACCACCCCCTCAGGTTTGATAATTCATAGAACACTCACAGATTACAATATAACTATAGCAAAAAGGATACAAATCAGAAGGAGCCAAAAGAAGAGATGCAGAGGGTCTCAAACTCGACGCTCCCACGTCTTCTCCCGGGGGAGCCAGGGTGTGTCACCCTCCCAGCACATCGCTGTTTATTACCAACTGGGGAAGCTCCCTGAGCCTCAGGGTCAGGAATTTTTAGGGAGGTTTCATCAGCAGGCTTGGGTGGTGGCATCGGGCCCACGTGGTTGAACTCAACCCCTGGCGCCCCTCACCTCCCAGGTGGCAGGCAGGTGGGATCTGGCCCGAAGCCCAACCCTGAATCACTTGGTTGGCTTTTCTGCCAGCTCCACCCTGAGCCATCTCAGCGTAAACCAGCAGGGGAGGGCCCACCACAAATGCCAAGGGTGGAGAGGGTGCTGCCCCAGAGGCCACCTGGTCAGCTGAAAGAAGAAACAAAAGCCTGTCCTGGGCGGGATGGGTGCTCTGAGGCTGGGGTATAACAGGTGTCACAGGCCAGACTAGAGGGGCGGTTCTTTCTTCCTCTTCATCATCTTTGCACATCATTAAAGGGGAATTAAGATAAAAGGAAGGGAAGCACTCAGTCTGTAGACAATGGGCTCCTTCCCTGACAAACGGGAACCTACGTAAACCTCACAAGCACCGAGAAGTAGGTCACACGGTGGAAGACATGGAGACTCAGAGCTGTGTAATTTGTCAGCCAAGCAGCTGCAGAACCCCGGAGCCAGAGTTTGAACCAGAGCTCTCTGACTCTGGACCCATGTGATCCTTCTAATATGCCAGGAGGCTTCTCCTAGAAGCAGAGTTGCTTCTAGCAGTCGTTTAAACTGTTTCCTTCTGGTTTCTTCCAACCATTCCTCAAAGGATTCAGAAATAATCAGGAAAAAAAAAAAAAAAAAGATCAGAAGACAGACACATCACACACAAAAGACAGCCAGCACCGCTCGGGAATGCACCAGGGGTCTAAGGGCCTCGTGTGGGCAGGGATGTGCTCCAGAGGAATCTGTGACGAGGAGGCAGGTGGGGAGGAAACCTCAGGGAGTAACGAGAGTGGGGTTTCCTGGGGACATCCATGTGGGCAGGGGGAGGCAAAAACTCAACTTCCTCTCTGAGATGCTAAAGGCCAGAGAATCAACGAGGCCTGGGGGTACCAGATTAGCCTGATGCCCTTTGATGGACGATGACACAGAGGCCCAGACAGCTTAAGTGATGGGTCTAAGGTAGGGGAGGGCCAGGTCCCAGCGCCCAGCTGGAGGGTCTTATCCCACACCCAGGGGGGCTTTGAGGTGAAGTGGGAATCCCTACAAGTCTTGCATAAGAGTTTTTAAAAGTGTTCCTCAGAAAAATCATGTTTTGTTGTCCCCCTCTTGCCCCCCAATTTGGCTAAAAAGTGAATATATACTTATTGTAGAATACTTGGAATATGAGAGTGCAGAAGAAAAGTTAAAACACTCAAACCCCACCAGACAGAAATGACAAATGCTAGCATTTTTTTCTGAGTGCATATGAACATACACATCATTTTTCCTAACAGAGAATGTAGTTTTCATAACTTTCTTGAAGGGTAAAATTGAAAGGTGAACTTTTTTTTATCCCCTGTGGCATTAGTATTCTTTGAAGATATATCATTTTAACGGCTGCATAATAGACAATCATATCTATCATCTATCTATATATCATCTATGTATCTTTCAATCTTCCATTGTCTCTATCTATCTAATCATCTATATGAACTTATCAATAGTTTATCATCTCTGTCATCTATCATCTGTCTACATATCTACCTACAATAGTTATATAGTCTTTTATTATTGGATAAGTAGGGTCTTTCCAATTTTTCAATATAATATGTGCCCATATTTCCAATTTTTTCTTAGAAGAGATTATGAGGAGTAGAATTATTAGGTAAAGAGAAAAGCCATTTTTAGAGTTCTCCAAATTTATTGCCAAATTGCTTTGAAAAATAGGAGCAATGTGTTATTCACTAACATTATACGGGGTTCCCACATCACCACACCTGTTTGCCTGCTTTTACTGTGTATCACCTTAAAAACATCTTGGCTAATTTGGGGAAAGATTATAATTTTACTGTTTTAATATATCCATGTGTTTGATTATCACTGAGACTAAATTTTTTTTCTTGTGAATATTATTGTTCTTTCTATTTCTTCTTTTTGAGAATTGTGAGTTCATAGCCTTTGACAATTTTTCTTTTAGGGTTTTAGTAATTACCTTTATGGTTTGTTTAAGCTCATTATGTAGGAGGATTTTGGCATTTTTGTTTCAGATTTTTCATATTTTGTTGTTTGTCTTTTTTTTTTTTTTACACTTTTTTTTTTCTAAACACATGGTTTTAATTTTATGTAATTAAAATTCAGGCTTGGATTTTAAATTTTATGAGCACCTTGATGCTACCCTGAAGATAAAAGATTTACCAGCAGACCTTGCCACTCATCCTAGCAGCAGACTAGAACATCTCCTGCTTAATAAAGACATGTGCTTTGCATGTGCTGTTCCCTCTGCCTGGAGCACTTTTCCCTTAGCTTAGGGTTTCTCAGCCTCAGCAGTATTGGCACACAGCCTTGTGGCTGCTGTCAGTTCTGTTAATTCTGGAGCCCCCACTGAGTGGCGTGTAACCTACACAGGCCCCAGGTCTATGTGTTTTGTTGTTCCATCTCGGGCTCAATCCCATATGTCATATTTCATCAGATATGGTGAAAGAAAGAAGACAAAAAGTTGTGCTCTTATAGCAAAAGTTTGAAATTACAGATGATTTCATGGTGAGTTCTAAAAGATAGTGAAGTTAGAGACACCCCAGGGGAAAGTGAAGTGGGAGCCGCTGTTAGGGGCGATCACTGGAATTATATTTTCAGATACCTGCATCTTAGAGAATAATATGCCTCTGATGTGTAAATCAAATTGGAAGGAATATGTAGATAGATTGAGAGACCAGAAGAGTAGCTATTTCAATAATCTGGATCTACTATAAAGATATTCAGCATTTACTGAGCAGCTACTGTGCTCCAGGCTCTGTGCCAAGAATTTTATTTGCACTGACCAACTTATTTCCGAAGGTGACCCTATGAGATGAGAATTACTACTCTTATTCCATTTTACTGATGAGGAAACTGAGGGTGAGAGTGATTTAGCCACAATGCCCAAGGGCACATGGTTGGCAAATGGTGGACAGGGGATTTGAATCTGTGTCACTCCAGAACCTATGCTTTTAACCATGACTCTTATGGTGAATTAGGATAACACTGTACAATTACCTAGGACTTCCCCACAGCAGGTCATACATTTGGGGCTGGAGCCCAGAAGTGATAGTGGATTAGAAGAGCTATGGGGTCATTTGCATAGAGTTAATGGTTGTGAGAGACACACGGGGAGGTGTTTTTAGTTTCCTAGATTGCTCAAAGCAGATACCATGAAATGGGTTGGTTTTAAACAATGGGAATTTATTAGTTGACAGTGTGAGGCTATGTGTTCCGGTTTGTTAACGCTGCTGTCAAGCAAAATACCAGAAATGGATTGGTTTTTATAAAGGGGGTTTATTTGGTTACAAAGTTATAGTCCTAAGGCCATAAGAGTGTCCAAATAAAGGCAGCAGCAGTAGGTTACCTTCACCAAGGAAGGTCAATGTCGTCCGGAAAACCTCTGTTAGCTTGGAAGGCACGAGGCTGGCGTCTGCTTGCTCCCAGGTTGCGTTTCAAAATGGCCTTCTCCAAAATGTTGCTCTTGAGGCATTTCGTCCTTTCTTAGCTACAGCTCCTCTTCAAAATGTCACTCTCAGTTGCTCTCTAAAACGTCACTCACAGCTTCCAATGGCTGTCTTCAAAATGTGTCTCTCAGCTGCAGCTAGCAGTGAGATCCTTCTGTCTGAGCTTTTTATATGGCTCCAGTAATTTAATTCAGACCCACCCTGAGTGGGTGGGGTAACACCTCCGTGGAAATTATTCAGTTAAGGTCATGTCCACAGTTAATTGAGTCACATCTCCATGGAAATAATCAGTAAGTTCCAATGTAATCAACACTAATAACATCTGCCCATACAAGATTGCATCAAAGAACATGGTGCTTTGGGGACATAATACATCCAAACTGGCACACTGTGAGAATGTCCAAGGTGATGTTTTCTTTCCAAAGATTGGTGATCCTTGGATTCTCTGCCACATGGTAAGTCTGCTGGTCTCTCCCTTCTCTTCCCAAGTTTTGTTGCTTTCAGCTTCTTGCTTCTGTGGCGCTCCACCCCCCCCCTCTGTATTCATTCTGTTTGTAAAGGACTCCAGTAAGAGGATGAAGACCCATCCTGACTGAGGTGGGTTATACTTGAATTGAAATAGCTTCATCAAAAGATCTATCTACATAGCATGTTATGAGAATAACTAACAGTGCTGAAAGGTGGGTGAAGGTGGTGGGAAGGGTAAGCTCAGAGTCATGCATGTCACCAGAAGGAAAGTTGGAGGGTAAAAGATGGGAATGTATAAAACAGTGAATCTTGTGGTGGACAATGTCTGTGATTAACTATACAAATATTAGAAATCTCTCCCACAAACTAGAACAAATGTATGTCACTATAACTAGAAGTTTATAATAGAGAGGCATATAGGGAAAAAATATATACCTATTGCAAACTATATACTACAGTTAGTAGTATTTTAACATGCTTTCGTCAACAGTAACAAATGTACTATACCAAAACTATGAATCAATAATGGAGGGGGGCATTGTTAGGGGTGTGGGAGGATTTGAGTTTCCTTTTTTTGTCTTTATTTCTTTTCTGGAGTAATGAAAATGCTCTAAAATTGGAAAAAAATTAGTTGTGTTGATGGATGCACAGCTTTATGATGGTACCATGGGCAATTGATTGTACACTTTGGATCTTTGGATAGTTGTATGGTATCTGAACAATCTCAATTAAAAAAATAAAAAAAAAAAGATCTGTCTACAATCAGTCCTCACCCACAGGAATAGATTAAACTTAAGAGCATGTTTTTCTAGGGTGCATACAGCTTTACACCACCACAGGAGTCCTCACCACAGCTCTTTAAATGAGGGATGTTTTATGCCCAGAGAGGGGGCAGCTGGTTAGACGGCAGAAGTGGACCCAGATAGGAAGACGAATGAGACAGGCAGGAGACAAAAGGTCTCCTTTGCTGGAGGTCTCCTATGTTGGGATTGACTTTCATGAAGGCTCAGGGTGTGACATAAACATTGTAGAGTCATTAAATGAAAGAAAAATATCAGCAAATTCCTAGCACTGCTATTAATTCATTCCCTGAACTTCCCTTTTTTCTAAGTAAGGCTTAAAATTAGGAAGTAGCCAAGGGATTAAAAAGGAATTAGATGAGCAAGAAACACAAAGGAAATTTGAACAAGTAGAAGGTGGATGACTCTAGGCTCTGTTACAAATACCAGGATTCCAGTTGGGACTTGGATTTGCTGGGGGCATAGCTGGGGAGACAGGGCCATGTGGCTGCCCTCAGCTCTGCTGCTTCTCTGCCTCCCAGGTAAGTGGGGCATGGCTTGGGGAACTTGATATTGCAGGGGGCAGGAGACTAGGTAAAAGGTCTCTCCTGGGCTCAAGCCAGAGGTGAAGTGTCTGCAGAAATGGGAAGGGCACATACATTCATCCATCTGTATATCCTTCAGCCCTTCATCCATGAATCTTACAAACATTGATTGAACACCAGTGAAGTGCCAGGACTCTTCTGGGTGCTGTAATTAAGAGTAATTTCTGTACTCAAGGGGCTCATGGTTGAATGAGGGAGTCAGATAACTACAATACATGGGACTTACTATAGCAGAGATGCATAACTGTGATTACAGGAGTGCACAGCAGAGACTCCTAACTCCATCCTTGGAAGGATGGAAGTCTTCATTGAGGCTTCACTGGAAATCTGTCTTAAAGGATGAATGAGTTGGTCAAGTGGAAAAGAGGAACAGTTTACACAAAAGTATGGAGAAATGAATGATCATGGAAGATTCAGGAATTAGCCTGAGCTAATTGCCAGAGCTTGGTTTAAAGGAGTTGGATAGGCTTGTCAGAAGGAAATAATGAAAGGGCTAACAAGTTGTGGTGTGATCAAGTCAATAAAACCATCCTAAGGGTGGACCTTAAAGGAGAAATTTTTTTAAAAGATATTCAAAATACAAGAGAGCATAGTTTTCAGTGGCAAATAAGTTTCAGATAAAAATCAGAGGACATTCTTCATGCTTCCAGAATGATTATTATGACTGGGTTCTCTTGTGAAACAGAAACCTCCCAACTTGATGATCAGACTCTCCCCAGAATGGTGGATGGAAAAGTCAGAGAGTTAAAGGAAGGAGACCAGCTGGGTGACATTGACCAAACATAGTTTTGTAATCAGTAAAATGAGACAGTGGACTGAATAATTTTTAAGGTTTCTTGAGGCTCCCATAAGCTATGATCACAGACTCAGAAAGACGTTTAAGAAAGATGCATCTCATTACACCTGGGAGGTATTCAAATAGTCTTAAATGACGGTGATGACGGTGATGATTGTAACGATGATGGTGGTGGTTGTGATGGTGATAAAGGACTATAGAGCGCAGCGGATGCTTTGTGAATTACCATAATTAATGATGTGGCTAACCCAAAAAGTGGTGGCTGAAGCCGGCTTATATCAGTTCACAAGAGCTGGTTATGGGCAGGTCTTCCCAACTCCATGTTCGGAGATGAATGCTGTTAGCTTGCAATCAGTCATGGTGAGAGTACTTACACCACAGAAATAAGCAAACACTATAGATCAGGGCTTTTCCCACCAGAGAGCTGTTTTACCAGCATATCCCTGTTTGTGGTGCCCTCCTGCTTAAATCTGGCAAAATCACCTAAATGCGCTAGTCTGGGTGCAGTTAAACTGAGGTGGGAAAGCTCTTCTGAGGCTGGCTGCTGTCTCCAAGCCCACAGGCTCACTTTTCATCCAGGGCACGTCTGTGCTGGGAGTTCCTCCCCAACCCAGATGTCCTAGAGCTTCTCTTTTTCTTTTGTGCTCTCAGCTTAGCTCCTTCCTTTCTTTCCTACTCTACCTTCCACTCACCACACCCAGCTGCTGTTACAAACACTGTTTAGAAAAAACACGATCACTTTAAATTTAAGTGGGGGGACCTGATAGGGCTGTATTGTCATGCTGAGAATGGAAAATGAGAAAGGGCTTAAGAAAGATAAAAGGGAAAATTCCAGAGCAAAGAGAACCAACACAAAAAGGAAGGAATGGATTCTAATATAAATGAGCAAAAATAGAACTCTGATTTATTATTATACATTTTACAGGCTATAAAATTTATGACACAATTTAACCATCTGAACAACTTTATGACCTAGGCAGGGCAAATAGCATGATCCTATTTTCCAGATAAGGTGGTGAGGAATTAGCTCATGACGTATCAACAAAGTAGGAGAATTGAAAATGAAGTCCCAGATCTTCCTCCTCCACAGAGACTTTCCACTAGCCATGGAGGTGTCGAGATTAAAGCTGAATAGTCACAAAACAGCTCTAGGTGCTGTTTGCTGCTGACCCCTCTGCTGCATCATCTGGTGTCTCCATCCTGAACTGATTGTACTCTTACCCACCAGCTCCCATTAACTTCAAGCAATCGGCAAACACTCTGATTTAAAAATGCATATCTACAGGTATACAATCCCATATATCACTGTAGGAATATGCAAGATTTCAATAAGACCTGCTAATCTTGCATTCAGGTAATACTCTAGCAGGACAGAGGAATTTACTCTTTTAGAATTAGCAATACCTTTTTTCTTAACTGCAGGTGTCTTGGATTGGGTTGCTCATGGCTTGTGACACCTTCTCATCACAGGTGCATGCCAGACCCTTTTTTTAAATTATATGTAATTTAAAGAACAACTGTGAACTCTCTGGCTGACCCCAGAACTGGAACATTACCAGTAACTGAGATCTACCTGCTCCTTCCCTTCTGATTCTCCTTCTGCTTTCAAACACCAGCATTCTGGTGTTATATGCCAATGCTCTGCATGAATAGTTGCTTTTGTCATAGATATGCATTGGCTGGAAAGTTGGGCTATGTAACTGTAGGCCAAGTTCTAAATCTGAGGGTCTGTGATTTAATGAGTCACATACCCCCAACACCCCCTTTTTTTTAAAGGATGTCTATCGAGATAGTCCCCTCTGCAATTTGCCTTAACTTATCTCAATTTTGGAGGTGGTTTCATTTACCAGGCTTTAGCTAGATGCACTTATCTACACTCCAAGCACTAACCCTGAAATTTAAGTCTTCACAGGTAATATCAAATATTTAAGGACCTTTATTTTTCTTTCAGAAGATGAATTCAAATCAGTGTCATTTCAATGAAAAAAGTGCCCAATAGAGAGAAATCAGCCATAATGAATGCAGAATGCCCTTTCTTTTCTGGAATGATCTTCCAGATTTATTAGGTTTGAGGTGCTACTAGCACTTGCAGGCTTTCAAAGTGAGATTCTGCCTCTGCAAAGGGACTGATGTTTACCTGGCTTGGAAGGGCTTGGGGAGGTATTCTTTGGGTGAGAGTCTGTGAAACAGAAAGCCGCTGAGATAAACACTCTCCAACTTACCTTGAACAGAGATCTTGGGAGGGGAATAGCTCAGCCCAAGAGTAGGTCTGTGGGTTTTCTTTCCTTGGCTTTGCTTTCCCCTGGCAAGCTTGGGACAACATCCTGGGAGCCAACTGTCCTGGCAATTCTGGAAAGTAGTGCTCAGGCCAGCCTCGTGTGAGTAGAGCTTCTGATATTGCTATGGCAGGAACTAACCTGTGCCCACCTATGTGGGACCAGACAACCTGAGGGCCCCCAGCCCCATGTCCACACAATGACTGGGACCCACCATGTATTCTGTTCTCAAGCTAAGATTTGGGGTGGTGCGGGTGGTGGAGCTGGGGTTATAAAGACTTGTTATCTGTGTGGGCAGACGGAGGGTTGGCCATCTGGAAGCTCATCTCCCTAGTGTTAATTCCATATAACATTTACAAGCACTTACATATGCTGATATTTAAAAAATTGTAGACTCTTTGGACCGGAAGGAAACTGGAAAGTTCTTTGCTGCTGGAATCTCCTTGCTCAGAGTGGCAGGGAGTTCTGGGGCCACACACAGCCTCACCAAGTGGGTGGACAGCCTCTGCTTGACTGTAGCCAGTGATCATACCCACCCTGCCCATCTCACATGAGGGGTTTGGTTTGAGCCCCTGATTTAGGGAGAGGGTTCTCTTGAGGCAGCTTCAGGATTGGATTCAAAAGTACACAAGGCAACACATAATGTTGCTACTCCCCACTAATTTTTCACCTGTTCATCAGATTCATCTCTCTAAACCCAACCCTGGGCCCACAAAGATGTTTCAAGAGAGACTTTTGAATAGGAGAGAGACATTCTGCATTCATTATGCTTATTTCTATTAGGCACTTGTTTTCATTGAAATGACACTGATTTGAATTCATCTTCTGAATTCATATTCTGGGGAAAAATTGTTGATAATCTCAAATATTATAAAATTATATATGTATTATGATGATCTAATGCATACTATTGTATATGATATGCTATAATACATTATTATAATATATTAATGAAATAAAAATACCACTTGTTACAAATATAGAATTTTCAATAGGCTTTTTCAGAAAACAAAATAAAAACAGCAAGAATATGTGAGAGGGAAGAAGAAAAGGGAAAAAAGGGAAAAAAACCATACTTTCTAATGACTGAAAATAAGAGTGATTGAATGCTGTTTGTAAGGAGCTATCTCGTGCAGGTGTCCATCTCGGCACCTGCTGTCTTCCCCGCGCCTTGTTCCTGATCTCATGCAGTCAACACCCACCGCCTCTGGGGGGCAGGCAGGCAGGATGCTGCGACTCGGGGCGTTAAGCAGCTTGCTCAGGGCCATGCGGCCCGGGGCAGAGCGAGCCTGGAACGCTGGGCTTTTGACTCCCAGTCAGAGCTGCCTACGTCCTGCGGCCTCCCTGCCGGGGACGCGCCGGCTGCACCAGGGCTCTGGGTGGCGAGCGCGGCTCTCTCCAGCCTCCGAGCACAGCGCCCCCCCGTGGTCGCTGGGTCCCTATGCAGCGGCAGAAGGTCGCCTGTGCATCGTTGCAAAGTCCAGCTGGCACGTGCCCGTTCATTATTGGTAACTGAAGCCCTCAGGCTGCAAGGGCTCCAAAGCCCAGGGCACCAGGGATGCGGGAAGTGAGGGTCAGGCGTCCTTAGAACAGTGTCGCAGGAGGAGCAGCCAAGGGGAAGAAGGGAGCCCGGGAGTCTTTCAGGGATGCACGACATCATCATAGGGAGCTGCTGCCCCCAGGGTGGGCGAGGAGGGGGCTTCCCACTGAGGTGAGTGAGTGAGTGTGTGAGTGTGTGTGTGTCGGAGAGAGAGAGAGAGAGAGACAGACAGACAGAGATGCCTGCTCCCTAGGAGGGTGAGGGATGGAGGGTGGATTCCAGAGGAGGAAGCTTCTTTCCAGCCACCAGGGGCAGAAGGTCAGGCCAGCTCTTACTGGTCCTGACTTGTAAGAATCATAGGCATTCCAGGCTGGAGGGCTGTCTAGTCTGACTGTCCATCTGCTGCTGGAATCTCCTTGACGGAAGAGTCACGGCATTCCAGGGCACACGTAGCTCTGGAGAGCTGGCAACGAGTCCAGGCAGATGCACACAAGTGCTCCAAGAAGGCTCCTCTGCAGCTGCCCCAGCAGCCTTGGGTCACAGGCACCAGGCTTTTGGGTCCTGTGTGCTCTGCTTCCTGATCAGTTCTCCCTGGGGTGGGGGAATGCAATTCTGAGCTCTGCCCAGAACCTGGAAGAGGTACCTGCTGGGAACTCACCACCTCCAGGGGGCCCAGGGGTCAGATGGAAGAGGGGAGGTGAGGGCCAGCTCCCTGGCCTTGTGGGAAGGGTGGGGAGGGGGGAGATGGGACTGCAGGGAAGGCAGAG
This sequence comes from Choloepus didactylus, assembly GCF_015220235.1. NCBI lineage: Eukaryota > Metazoa > Chordata > Mammalia > Pilosa > Megalonychidae > Choloepus > Choloepus didactylus. Next base: position 68,830,020 of record NC_051324.1, on the reverse strand, counting down.
GTGTGGAGCAGGGATTTGGAAAAGGGAAGGCAGTGAGGTTTCCAGTGTGCCCAGTGTGGGGAAGGTTTCCCACAGGAATTAGGACAATAAGAGAAATGTAGAGAGCTCAGAGGCTGCGGGGCCAGGAGGGACCACCCTGCGGTCAAGGGAGAACAAAGGGAAACCCTGGGCAGGGGTGGAGGGAGGAGGGGCTGCCAGGGCGGTGATTTAGGGAGGGGTCAGAAGGACGGCAAGACAGGATGGACAGTAAAGGGGAGAGCTGGAAGTCAGAGGCTCCTCCAAGCATTAATTGATAGAATTGGATATAATTAGCCCAGATCCCAGTCAGTTGTATAGCCTGCAACTGCCCAGGGCCCTTCCCACAATTTCTGCTAATAGCAGGGCTTTTAGTTCTGTGGCTGCAATCTGCATGCATGAGTCTTCTTATTTCTCGTTTATGTCACACCTAGGTGCAAAGCTGAGCTCCTTCAATGTTCTCACACACACACGCACACAAGCAAGCTCGAACCAGGCATTTCATAAACTTTTGAGCATTTGCTCAAGAGTTGGGGTTTCCGCTGAGAGTCACATCCCCCCATGCACAGCCTTCTGCCCACTTGTGGCCTCTCTTCCTCCTTCCCTTTCCTTCCATAGTGATTTCTCACCCTCCGCCTCCCAGATACTAACCACCACTTCCCCCAGCTCCAAAATCCCCCCACTCACTTATAGAGAGGAGTTCTCTCTTTCAGTCTGAACACATGGCACCAGCCAACACCCAGGCCTTGGGACTATGATTGACAGGGTTCTGTCTGTACCCCAAAGCTCTGTAAAGAAACCTATTAGGAGATTTAACGAGTTCTCGCGAGGTTTTGGCCTCTTCCTAGGCCGGCGCTCAACAAGAAAAAGGCCATGTTCAGTTCGAGCGCAAAGATTGTGAAGCCCAATGGCGAAAAGCCTGATGAATTCGAATCTGGCATTTCTCAGGCTCTTCTTGAGCTGGAGATGAACTCAGACCTAAAGGCTCAGTTAAGGGAGCTGAACATAACAGCAGCCAAGGAAATTGAAGTTGGTGGTGGTCGGAAAGCTATTATAATCTTTGTTCCTGTTCCTCAATTGAAGTCTTTCCAGAAAATCCAAGTCCGGCTAGTACGTGAATTGGAGAAAAAGTTCAGTGGAAAGCACGTTGTATTTATTGCTCAGAGGAGAATTCTGCCTAAGCCAACTCGAAAAAGCCGTACAAAAAATAAGCAAAAGCGTCCCAGGAGCCGTACTCTGACAGCTGTACACGATGCAATCCTTGAAGACTTGGTATTCCCAAGTGAAATTGTGGGCAAGAGAATCCGTGTAAAACTGGATGGCAGCCGGCTTATAAAGGTTCATTTGGACAAAGCACAGCAGAACAATGTAGAACACAAGGTTGAAACTTTTTCTGGTGTGTATAAGAAACTCACTGGCAAGGATGTTAATTTTGAATTTCCAGAGTTTCAATTGTAAGCCAAAATGACTAAATAAAATATCATTCTCAAAAAAAAAAAAAAAAAAAAAAGAAACCTATTAAGGCTCCTTTGGGGTGTAGCTTTTCTTTGCAGCAACATGTCGACTCTCCAGAGAGAGTAAAGTTAGAGCCAACAATTTATTTTTCCTACTTCCAGAACATAAGGAGAGGGGAGTAGATAAGAAGTTGTACTCTTCCAGGACAAATCTGAGTTGCAGATAACCTGGAATGCAGAGGCCTCACTGCTGGCTGAGGACAGGCTGGGCAGCCAGCTCCTCTCTGCTCCGATCTCCAGCTTTGATCTGACCCTCCCAGCCCCCAGTGGTGGGGTCCTTGTATCAGTGCTCGGTGTTTCCGGTCTCCCAAGGGACAGGTTCCTACTTGTCCTATCACCTACAGTCCCTAGTCTTTCTGGCTTAGGTTCCTGAACTCGGTACCACTCCACAGCCTGATCCCCAAGCCCAGGAACTGTCCATGGCTCTGTGGAAACTTTCCTCTTGAGCTCCAAGCAGACAGCTTCTGGTAGGCCCATGTGGGTGGAGGCCTGGAATGGAGGCTTGTGTTTTGCAGGCTGTTTGTCTCTGACGGGCCCCAGTTCTGTGACCGGCACCACGGGGCACTCTCTGAGCGTGCATTGTGCATATGAGGAGATATACAGGGGGTATAACAAATACTGGTGCCGAGGCCAGTATGACACATCATGTGACACAATCGTGGAGACCAAAGGAGAAGGGAAGGAAGAGAGGAGTGGCCGTGTGACCATCAGAGACTATGCTGGTGACCTCACCTTCACAGTGACCATGGAGAACCTCAATGCAGATGATGCTGGGTCTTACTGGTGCAAAATTCAGACATCATGGATCCTGGATGCATGGTCACGTGACCCCGCAGTCCAGGTCAGGGTGTCTGTTTCCCCAGGTAAGAGCTCCTTTTGCTTCAGCAGCAGAGCTTATGGGATGCGACTGGACATGGGGACAAGGGTGGGTGCTATGCTGAAGTATGCCCCTGGGTCCTGTCTTGTCCTCAGTCTCAGGGGTGTTGGGAGGAGCCTGTGATGTGAGCAGGGAGAGAGTTGGATGATCCTTCAGCTGTGGGTTGGGTGTGGGTGCATAGCTCATGGGGCCCTCACTCTCCTAGGACCTAGGCCTGCCCCATCGCCTATGAAAGCTCCTCTCATTGAGCCCAAGCTCTTTCCAGTGTCTCCTTTTGGAAACCTGTTCCAAAGGAAACAAGCTCCCCTACATCTTTAGCTTCCTCAAGGAACATTTCCTCCATCCTGCTATTCTGAAATTGGTCTCACTTGGGATGACTCCTCTTATATGGTATTGGAAGCTGCTCTTTCTCCTACTCCCCATATGCTGTAGGTTCACGAAGCCATGTCCACCTTCTTCCAGCTCCCCATCACAACTTCCCAACTGTTACTTTCCTGCCTGCTTCCTTTAATATTTGGTCACATGACCACACCCAACTGAACTCCTTGACGTTGCCACCATTGGCTACTGGATACTCCCCAACATTCAGTGGGGAACCTGGTAGATTCTCCACCCCAACCCTGCCATCACCTCCACGATGACTTGTCAAATGCCCTTGTCTCATATTGAACTTCTCTACTTTAGTGACCTTCATTTCCACTCTTTTTTAGAATTCCACTCCATGGCAACATCATGAACCTTGTGATCACCCCAAACTGGACCATGTTCAGAATCCTACACTCAAAATTCAACTTTCTGATGACTTTCCATTGATTGACCCTCTGCCACCCTCACTCCTACTCTACCTATTCTTGACTTCACAGAGCCCTCCTGTCCTCTGATCCTTCCCTCCATTTGTCCCCAATTTATTGCTCCCCCACTCCTGCACTGAGTTTGCTTCTCTCCTAAGCTGGTTTGAACCCCCACAGTAGACTGTATATTTTTTCTCACCAGCAACCTCAACTCTCATGCACCACTTTCCTACCCACCTGACAAAACCCTCATCCAACCATCCAGTTTGCCCAAGTCTAAAGTGTTTCCCGCAATGTAGGACATTCAGTGCTAAAACTGGGAAAGTCCTGGGCAAAGTGGGACAAGTTGGTCACACTTCCTGAAACCTATTTGCTCCAGAATTGCTGGAAAAAAGACACTCAACAGTGCACATGGGTGTCAATAGGAGTTTACGGTTTCTGGTGTTACTCTCCCACCCTAATACCTTACCAAGAGCACACAGGATATCAGGCAAGAACTCTCCCAATTTCTTTCCTTCTTTGTCTACAAACATATGTACAGCTGAACTCATCCTTCTCTTTTGTGTTGAAGGCAAGGTTTTTCTCCTCCTGTTCTAGAAGCCTTGAAGCTGGCTTCTCACCCTATGGCTCCTTGCCTCCCCACCCCTTGAGTCCAATCCCCTCTTTTCTCATCCATATTCTCCTTCCATCAATGATCCATGCTGTATCCTGTCCTTGGCCTCTGCTTTGTCTCCGTTCCTTCACCTCAGCTTATAAACATACACATGTTCTAAAAATATCATGTAATCCTGCAGCCATTCTGGGTGCCACCCCATTTGTCATTTCTCCTCTTTCCACTGACCTGGAAGGTGGGACAAGTTCACTCCCTCCTTTGTGCCCCCATTGTGCCTGGTACAGACTTCCATCCCAATGCCCACCACTTTGTGTTAAAATTAGTCTGTGTGTCTCTGCCCCTCTGAAAGGGCAGGGATGGTGTCACACCCGTCCCCTGAATTTCCAACAGCAAGGAGGTCAAAGGCTATTTGTTGATGAAACTGAGCTTGTGTTGGGCACCATGGGAAGGGCTGAGCCTCTGGGACAATAGCTTTCCTGAAGATCTTGAGGTGGGGGTAGTATGGGTAGAGGTGCCCTCTACCCATGTAAATATTCCAGAACACCTGAGGTCCTTGAGAAGAGCTGGGTGACATCCCCACTGAATTCCCTGCTCTTCCCTTCCCCTCCCCAGCAGTGGGTCAAGGTGGTCTTAAATGGGCTCTGCATGAAGGGCATGCTGAGCCCCACTCCCATGGGCTCTGTGAGGCTTTCTAGGCTACAGACCGAGCCACCGTCCTCCAGACCCCTTCTTCCTCCCCACCCTTCCTCCCTCTGGGGTCCCCATTTGGGATAGAAAGATACTCATTGGAGGTGACTCCTATGGCTGGTTCTGAAAAAGGCTCATTTAGCACCTGAGGGGCAGGCGATAGGAAATGGGATGGGGGCAGTTGGAAACCCTCCTTCCCCATGCTCTACCCAGGGTGTGGCCTGGGCCTGACTTTGGGGTACCCTTCTGTGAGTGAATATTTCTGTGTGATGTCAGATTCAGGTAGGGGCTCGGGGCTCGCCTGGGGAGAGAGCAGGCGCCTGATGTGTGGTTCTATCTTTAGCACGAGCTACCACCAAGCAGAAGATCATACATCCAGTCGCACCCACTACCTTTCTGGAGGTAAATGCTGGACAGAACCACCACCCAAGGTAAGGGCCCAGGCTGTAGAGCCCACAGTGTGGGGGGGATCAGCAGCCTTCGGGGGCACCCTGGGGTGGGGGCTGGGTGGCAGCACACCACGCCCTTTACTGCACTAAATGCTGGATTTTCCTCCACTCTCATCCTGATTCCAACGTTCTCTCAAGGCTGCGCATGGATTCTGAACAGAAAAGGCCACGTGCTGCGAACGCCTTCCCCTGTGGGGCAGCCACAGGGACGCAGCCTGCACAGGCAGCCCCTCCCCTGCCCCGTGCCTCCCCCTCTCCTTCCCCACCCAGTTCTGGGCATAGGGTCCTCGTTCTGTGGTCCCTAACTTGAGCTCACATTCAAAGGCCTTTTTTCTGTAGGGGGTCCTGCTCCCAGGGGCTGCTCGTGGGCTTTGTGGGGAGACGGGCCAGCTCCAGGGTAGTTTTGATCTCTTCTCTCTCTCCTCCCAAAGATCCCCAGGAAGGGCAGTAGTGCTGCTGCCAGATCTAAGGCAGAGGGGCGAGGAGGCAGGCAGAGGGTCAAGGGGTGTAAGGGGTGGGTGAGCACTGGCTACAGAAGTCAGTGGACAAAGGGGAAACTGGGGGGAAAGGGGTGGGAGTGGGCTTCGGAGCACGCTTCTGGAAGGCAGGGGCTACCTGGGCTCCTTTTCCTCTCTTTGTTCCATCTCTCCCGGACCAGAGGAGAAGTTGTGACAGGGGCCCCGGAGAAAGGCTGCCCCGGCATGTGTCCCTTCCAGGTTGGATCCTGAGATGTTTGGGCTCCAGCAGGGCACAGGAGGAGGTGGGACGGGGGCCCCGGGGTGTCCCCTGAGGATGCAGCTCACTGTCTGCCACCGTGTCCCCCACAGGTCCCTGCTCGGCAGCGTCCACTTCTGGCTCCTGGTCTTCCTGAAGCTGCCCCTGCTCCTGAGCATGCTCAGTGCTGTCCTCTGGGTGAACCGGCCTCAGAGGACCCCTGGGGGAAACAGAGTTGGCCTGCCCCGGAGGACCCGTCGGGTGCCCCTCGCAGGAATGTACTGTCCTGGGACACAGTCCTTCCACCTGGATAAGAGAGACCTTTGGGCTCCCAGCCTCAGAGCAGGGAGGGAGAAGTAACTGGACTCGGGAACGTACTGTAGGGGCTTGACCCTGGAGGAAGGGTCCTGGATCTCAGAGGATGCTGGCTTGGAGTCCTCCAGGAAGAGGAGGGAATGAGATTCTCCTGGGCCTGGGTCTCCATTCTTGGGGTCCTCTGTTCTCTTCCCCAGGTCCCAAGGCCCCTGCCCTCATGGCCACCTCCCAAGGGCAAGAACTCTCTGGAAGCCTGGTTCATCTTTGTTCCCCTGGGCACAGAAGCTTCTTGAATCCGTCTCCCCAAGGCCCTCACCACCTTCTCCCTGAGGACACCCCCCATTCCCTGCCTTCAGTCCTTGGGCTCACAGGGCTCCCGCCCACCTCTGGGACAATCCCAGGGGAGTGTGGTCCTGACTGGACCAGTGCACGCAGCCGCCCTCTCTCCCGAGCCCTCAGGGCTCCCTCCCCACTTCTGACATCCCTTGGATCTCACTGGGTTTAGTCCCCATCCTCATCTCCTTCAGTCCCTGTTACCAGGGCATGTGTGGTCTGCACAGCTGAGCAGGTCCAAGTTAAGGTACCGGAGAGTTGGAGAACAGTGGGAGAAGGGGGTGGCGAATGCCCTGATAACCACTCCTGGAATTCTCCAACCCGGAGGGTCTCCTGTGCACAGAGCTGAGGGAGAGTCCAGCTTTACCCACTTTAGGAGGAGTCTGCCCAAGACCACTGGTAACAACTGACACTTTTCCTGGGAGAGGCAGCCATGGCTCTCCAAAGAGGATTCAGGGCACACACTGAGGAGGTATTTCACCACGTTGGGATGGCATACCATGGCCATCACTCAGGCCCACTGGGCATCCTTGGCCTAGGAGAGGGCTCAGGGCTTTGTTTTGTTTTGTTTTGTTGTTAATGTCTGTCAATTGCTCCTTCCCTAAAGTTTGCAGGGAAGAGTCACACATCTGTCGCGAGCAAGTGTCACCATCTCCACTCACTCCCGGGATCTGGACCAGCCCTCCCTCCCCACCCCCAGGCCCCAGCCTAACCTGATCTAGTGATGCACACTCTGCAAGCACCTCTGAGTGCTGAGTTCTCGGGCAGGGCTGCCACAGAGGTGTGGGTCCTGCAAGGGCCCATCTTTCCTGTTAGCTCTGGAAGAGAGCTCGGGTTGGCTTGTGCTGATTCACACTGGAGGAGAAATTCAATCTAATTAAGCATGTATTCGTCATGTTAACAACTCACCCACAAGACGATGTAGGAGACCCCATGATGGGCAAAACAGGAGTTTATGATGAAATATATATATATATAAAGATAAGCCCAGAAAACCTTACAGATAGGGCAGAACTGGTCAGTGCCACTGGAGAGCCTTAGGCAAAGGGCTTCTTAACATTGGGATGGGGGCCTTATTTCAGACTGACCAGATCAGGGAAACCTTTATCCAGCAGGTGACACTTGTGAATGATGTAGGATTTCATTTGGGTGGGGGTAGTGTAGGGAGAAGAGAGGACATATTCAGAGGAACAGCATAAATGGAAGCAGAGAGGCAGGAAATGTTTATCATGACAGCTACTCATAGAGGAGCTATCAGCAAGCAGAGTGACTGCCCACACTCTGTTTCCCATGGTGGGGGTGTGTCTAAAATTCTGGCAGAATGAAATTTATCTTGTGTCACTGCAGGTGGTACTAACCCTGGAAAACTAAGGTGGATGAGTGTTGTGAGTCTTAGGACTAGATTCTTAGTTAAATTTTGACTGTAGATATTTGGGTAGAGTTGAGCAGATCAAAACGGGATCAGGGATGTATTTTAGGAAGGTTTGCCTGGCTGATGTGTAGGATAGTCTGAAAGGAAGAGTCTGGGAGTCTAGAGATCTCATACCTGGGAGATTAGAAGAATGGGGACATCATTGACAGAAATAGGAAAGCCAGGGGCAAACTTGGGTGATGAAAAACTTAGTTTTCTGAGTGTACCATGGTGTTATCAGGCAGGGAGGTCTAGCAGGCAGCTGGGAATGTGTGTTAAGAGAGTGGACAGGGCTGGAAGGAATGTGTGTGTGTGTCACTTGTGTGGAGAGGTTAACTGGAGCCCAGGGAGAGGGGAAATCTTTCAGGGAAGAGTTCAGGACCAAAGACAGAGCCTCTGGCTCACCTTTGAGAGAGGAGATGTTAAGCAAGGTGCTAGAAAAACAAACCAACCAACCAAACAAGCAACCAACCAACAAACAAAACAAACAAAACAAAACAAACAGAAGGTGAGAAGCCAAGGGGCCAAGAAGCCAGAGAGATAAAGGAGGTAAAGATTGAGAGGAAGTCACTGAACATATCGCTCCCAAGTTTTCTGAAGTTCTGGAGAGCAGTTCAACACAGCAGATGGAGCAGAAACCAGATGAAAAGAGTTAAGAAAGAGTAGACAGACAGAGAAGCAGCAGGTGCAGGAGAAAAGGACAGCTGCCTTCTCATACTTTGAAGTTTTCTCCCTCCCTTCCTCCCTCCCTCCCTTCTTCCATCTTTCCTTTCTTCTTTCCTTCATTTTATTCATTTGTCCATCTGACTTCTGTTGTGTGTCCATGGTGCATTGTTCTGTGCATTGCAGATAAGGATGTAAACCCAAAAAGGAAAGGTTGAGAAATAAACTAACAATGACAACGCGGTGCGTTAGGTGCTGTGTTAGACGTATATACAGCGTTACCTGGGAGCACAGAAGCAAGGCACTTGCCTGAGGCTGAGCCGAGAAGAAAAAGCAAGGGTTTGATTTATAAAAATAAGGCAAAAGACTGGGGTTGGATGTCCCAGGCAAAGGCAGGGAGGAGTCATAGAGCACACTGGGGACCTGGACTTTCAGATGACACATGAATATGTGAGGGTGCCAGCGGGGGAGGGGGGTGAGATATGCAGCTGGAGCCAAATTATGAAAGGTCTTTTATGTGAGACTACAGAGTTGGATCTTGTCCTGGAGGCCATAGGAAGTTCCTGGAGGCTTTTGATTTTTTAAAGTTTATTTTGAAATAATTGTGGATTCAAAGTTGCTAAAACAGTACATGAATCCCCATGAACTCTTCATCCAGCTTTCCCCAATGGTGACATCTTGTGAAACAGTAGTACAATAGTAAAACCAGGAAATTTGCATTGGCAGTATTTATTTCATTTTCACTAATTTTTAAATGCATTCATTTACTTGTGTGTGCTCATTTGTGTATGTGTGTAGTTCTGTGTTTTTTTTTTTCAATGCCAAGGTTTGAGGGTTCTTTATATATTCTAGATATAAGTCCTTTGTGAAATCTGTGGCTTGCAAATATTTTCTCAGCCTGTGGCTTCTCTTCACCCTCCTCACAGCGTCTTTCACAGTGCAAAAGTTTTAATCTTTGATGAAGTCTAGTTGATCAATATTTTCTCTGGTGTCATGTCTCAGAAATCTTCACCTAGCCCTAGGTCCCTAAGATTTAAATCCTTTATTTTCTTCTAAAAGTTTTATTGTTTTTATTTTTTAAATTTAAATTTGTGAACCATGATCTAACTTGGATTAATTTTAGCATAAGGAGTTGTGGTGGTTTGAAGCTGTGTTTACCCTAGAAAGAAGTTCTTAAGTCTAATCCATTCCTGTGGGTGTGGATCCATTGTAAGTAGGACCTTTTGATTATGCTCCTTCAGTTAAGCTGTGATCCACCTCATTCAGGATGGGATTTAATCCTATTACTGGAGTCCTTTATAAATGCAATGAATACAAGCGATAGAAAGAAAGCCATGGAAGCAAGAAACTGAAACCAACAAAACCTGAAGAGAAGGAAGAGACCAGTGGATGCCACCATGCACCTTGTCATGTGGCAGAGGAGCCAAGGATCACCGGCAGCTGGTCTTTAGGAAGAAAGCATCACCCTGATGATGCCTTGATTTGGACATTTTCTCAACCTCAAAACTGTAAGCTAATAAATTCCTATTGTTTAAGCTGACCCATTTCATAGTATTTGCTGAAGTCACCTAGGAAACTAAAACAGGTGTGCAGTTTTAGGTCAAGATTCATTTTCATTTGCCAGTGGATGCCCAATTGTTTCAGCATCGTTTGTTTAAAAGATCATCTCTCCTCCATGGAATTGCTTTTTTCTCCTTCGTCAAAAACCATTTGGGCATATTTATGTTGGCCTATTTTTGGGTTCTCTGTTTTTTTTACCCAGTGGTCCTTGTGTTTATCCTTCCACTAATATCACACTGTCTTGGTTAATGTAAGTCTTAACATTGGGTAGAGTGATTCCTCCCACTTTCTTGTTCTTTTTGCAAAATTGTTTTAGATATTTTAATTGTGGCAAATTGAATTATGTACCCCAGAAAAAAAGCATGTTCTTAATTTTAATCCCATTCTTGAGGGTGTGTTTTAGTTTGCTAAAGTTGCCAAAATGGGTTGGCTTTTACAACGGGGGTGTATTAGTTTACAAGCTTACAGTTGTTAGGCCATGAAAATGTCTAAATCAAGGCATTAACAGGTGATGCTTTCTCCCTGAAGACCGGCTACTGGAAATTCTCAGCTCCCCTGTCACATGGCCAGGCACTTGGTGACATCTCCCAGTCTTTCTGCTCTCTTCTGGGTTTTGTTCCTTCCAGCTTCTGACTTTAGTGGCTTCCTCTCTCTTTCTGTGGTTTCTTTCTGTTTTCTGTGTGTCTTTCTCTCTCAGCTTCTCTGGCTTTTCTTTCTGAGTTTCTCTGTATTTCATCTCTTATAAAGGACTCCATTAAGGGGATAAAGACCCACCTGGAGCAGTCCTCAACTGAAATAATGCAACTGAAAGGTCCCACCCAAGTCTACACCCACAGGAATGGATTAGCCTTAAGAACATCATCTTTTCTGGGGTCCATAAAATCTCCAAACCATCACAGGGTATAAATCCATTGTAAATATGACCTTTTGAAGATGTTATTTTTAGTTAAGGTGAGGCTAACTTAATTGGGTTGGGCTTTAATCCAGATTACTGGAGTCCTTTAGAAGCAGAATGAAATTCAGACGTAGAGAGAAAGCCACAGGGAGGAAAAAAAGCTGGAAGTCAACAGAACCTGGAAGACAAAGAAGATGCTACCATTGTACATTGCCGCGTAATGGAAAAATGAAGGACCCAAGGATCACTGGCAGCCAGTTCCAGAATGCCATAGCCTTCTGGGAGAGCACATCAACTCATGGACACCTTGATTTTGGAATTCTCCTAACTCAAAACTGTGCAACAATAAATTCACATTGATTAAGTCAACCCATTTCATGGTATTTGTGATCACAGCCAGGAAACTAAGACAGTAATTCTTTGCCTTTCCATGTAAATTTTAGAATAAGCTTGTCTATAACCACAAAATAATTTTTTCTGAGATTTTGATAAGAACTGCATTAAATATATAGATCAATCCAGGGCAAAATGACATCTTTGCTATGTTGAGCCTTCCAACCCATGACCATAGTATGTCTCTCAATTTAGAGATTCTGTGATTTCCATCATCGGTGTTTTGTATTTTTCGGCATACAGACTAAGTACATTTTTTGTTGGATTTATACCCAGGTACTTCACTTTTTGAAAGCTGTTGTATATAGTATTGTGTTTTTCATTTTTATTTTTACATGTTTTCTGCTAGTATATAGAATACAATTGATTTTTGTATATTGGTCTTTATCTTGTGACCTTCTTGAATGCATTTGAAAATTCTAGGAGTTTTTGTGCTTTTGGTCAATTCCTTGGGATTTTCTATGTCAACAATCATGTTCTGCTAATAGAGATAGCTTTCTTTGTTCCTGTTCTGTCTGTACATTTGAATGGCATCCTCGAGTCCATAGGGAGCCCCTGGAGGGTCTTACACTCTGATGGCTGCATGAGGGATGGACTGAGAGAGGAAAACTGGAGGCAGAGGGACAAGTGGAAGATGGTAGTCTGGACAAGAGGGGGTGTATCTGGAGTAAGGCAGTGGCGAAAAGGGTGGGAAGGAGGCTCCAGTCACTGAGGACATCACGTAGGCAGAATTAGCTGGACTGGATTGATCAGGGAGGGAAAGGGAGGCATCTAAGGCTCTCACAGGCTTGGGGCTTGGGTCACCAGGTGGGTAGGTGCACATTCACCAGGATGGGGGCTACAGAGGGAGCCTGCTTTGAGGGTGGCTCAGGTGAGGGGAGAGGATGAATTCAGATTTGGACCACATATTTTGGGTTTTATTTTTTTTAAGTAATCATTTTACTTTCAATTTGAAATCTGGGATTTAACCTGTGGAAGGACTAAGCCCTGAGTCAACAATAAATAAACAACAAGACATGCAATGTCATAAATTCATAGCAAAAGAGAGTCTATGCAACCCTTTTTAGGTTCTAAAGAATTGGGGTAGCTGGTGGTGGATACCTGAAACTATCAAACTACAACCCAGAACCCATGAATCTCGAAGACAGCTGTATAAAAATGTAGCTTATGAGGGGTGACAATGGGATTGGGAAAGCCATAAGGACCACACTCCACTTTGTCTAGTTTATGGATGGATGAGTAGAAAAACAGGGGAAGGAAACAAACAGACAAAGGTACCCAGTGTTCTTTTTTACTTCAATTGCTCTTTTTCACTCTAATTATTATTCTTGTTATTTTTGTGTGTGTGCTAATGAAGGTGTCAGGGATTGATTTAGGTGATGAATGTACAACTATCTAATGGTACTGTAAACAATCGAAAGTACGATTTGTTTTGTATGACTGCGTGGTATGTGAATATATCTCAATAAAATGATGATTTAAAAAAAAAAAGAGAGTCTATGTAGAAATAAGGGGATGGGGATAAAGGGTATGGGATGTTTGGGTTTTTTTTTTTTTCTTTTTATTTCTTTTTCTGGAGTAATGTAAATGTTCTAAAATTTATCATGGTAATAAATGCACAACTATGTGATGATACTGGGAACCACTGATTGTATACTTTGGATGGATTGTATGGTGTGTGAATATATCTCAATAAAATTACAATAAAAAAGAGAGGCCATGTAGGGAGGAGGAGGAAATGGGGAGGTGTAAGAAGCAGGTTGAAAGGATGGTATGTCAGGATTTTATGCATTTATTTCTTCCATCTTATCAAGGTAATATATGCTCACTGCAAAAAATTCAGAAATATTAAAAATAATACAAATTACCCATGGTCCCATCATCCATAGACAACCACCTTCCATTCTATTTTCTATCTGTATGTTGATATATAAATATGTACACATATAAATATATAGTTTCATATGCACATATATACTTACAGTTCTTTCCCTACAAAATAGGTTAAACACTACATTACTCTTTCTCTCTCTGCTTTTCTCACTTAAGACCACAGCAAGGGCTTATTCCCATGTTATTTATAAATCGGCACCAATGTTTGACTGTTTATGCTATTATTGTTTATACACATTGCCCTTTATCTGACCAATTCCCTGTTGGACTTTTAGTGTGTTTCTCAATTTCAACTCTTAAACAATGCTCAGATGAATATCTTGGTAAAGCATTTTGCCTACTTATCTGATTATTTCCTTGGAATAAGTGCCTTAGAGGTGGAATTTCTGCAAGAAAGAACCAACAATTAATAAACAAAAGTTCTGATACATAGTTCTAAAATTGCTTCTCTCCAAGAATGCTGGAATCTGTGAGAACCCCTCTTCTTCCTCTAAGATATTTTACTTCTAAGATATTTTTCAATCTTACAGGAAGAAAAGTTTTAAATCTCCACATAATCAAATCTGCAATTGTTTTTGTGTTGTGATTTCTAGTATCAGAGTCATGTGGGTATAGCAAGAAAGTCTTTCCAGTTTCAGGCTGTTTTCCTAAAGTCCTTCCATGACCCAGATTTTGGTGTGTCTCTAGCAGGATAAAACGCAAAATTCAGGCTGTTTTCATTTTCTTGGCTGCTCAAGCAAATACCATGCAAGGGGTTGACTTAAACATTGGGGATTTATTAGCTCACATTTTTGAGGCTAAGACAAGATCCAAATAAAGGTGTCATTAAGGCAATGCTTTCTTCCTAGGCTGGCTGCCAGCAACCCTTGGTCCTGGGCTCCTCTGTCACACAGCAATGCACATGGTGGCCTCTCCTGGCCTTTCGGTTCTCTTCAGGGTTCTGTTGAATGTCAGCTTCTTGCTTCCATGGCTTTCTCTCTCTCTGCCTGAATTTTATTCTGCTTATAAAGGACTCCAGTAATAGGATTAAGACCCAACCTGATTGTGTTGGGCCACACCTTAACTGAAGTAGCTTCATCGAAAGTTCCTGCTTAAAATGGGTTCATTCCCACAGGAATGGATTAGATTTAAGAACATGTTTTTTCTGGGTTTGCTGGTTTGGATGTATTATATTCCCCCAAATGTCATTGTCTTTGATGCAATCTTTTGGAGGCAGACTGTATTAGTGTTGATTAGGTTGGAACCTATTGATTATTTCCATGGAGATGTGACACCATCAACTGTGGGCAACACTTTGGATAATTTCCATGGAGGTATTACCTCACCCATTCAGGGTGGGTCTGAATTAAATCACTGGAGCCATATATATGAGCTGACAAACAGAAGGAGTTGAGAGCAGCTGTGAATGACATTTTGGAGAGCAACTGAGGGTGATATTTTGAAGAGGAGCTGCAGCTAAGAGAGGACAAAATGTCCCAAGAGCAACATTTTGGAGAACACCATTTTAACACGCAAACTGGGAGCAAGCAGACACCAGCCATGTGCCTTTCCAGCTAACAAAGATTTTCCAGACCCAACAGCCTTTCTCCAGTGAAGGTACCCTACTGCTGATGCCTTACTTTGGACACTTTATGGCCTTAAGACTGTAACTGTATAACCAAATAAACCCCCTTTATAAAAGCCAATCCATCTCTGGTGTTTTGTAAATGGCAGCATTAGCAAACTGGAACACTGGGGTACATAGCTCCCAACCGTCACACAGGGATAAGGATTTTAAGTTTCTAAAGCTGATCCTTTGGGGTTGCAAAGCTTCAGTCCTGGGCAGATGTGGGCCATAGAGAGATACCAGGCTCTACGGGCAAGTCTTCCTGCCCCAGTGGGATGGGGAGGAGTCTCAGAGAGAGGATGGAGGAGATCTGTGAGATGACAGTGAGTCCTGAAAAAGTGCTCCCTCTGCACCTGTCCCTCCTAA
Source organism: Choloepus didactylus (assembly GCF_015220235.1). Classification (NCBI taxonomy): domain Eukaryota; kingdom Metazoa; phylum Chordata; class Mammalia; order Pilosa; family Megalonychidae; genus Choloepus; species Choloepus didactylus. The sequence continues at coordinate 68,814,925 of NC_051324.1, read as the reverse complement.
CCCCACTCCCAAAGGCCAAGTCCCCAAAGTAGGGAAGATGATGGATTCCTTCCCCTATAAGTTGACTTCAGGGGACCGACTTTTGAGGGTGATGCATGGGGTGCAGCCAGATCCCAGGGCTCCTGGCACTCAGTGTTGTGCAGGCACAGAAGGAGCAGCTGCATTGTGGTTCTAGACCCCACAGGCTGGCAGGCACAGAGGGGGTTTTCTGTGTGCCTGAGCTAGGCATGGGGCAGTCAGGAAGGAGGGAGGACATAAAGGTCTACAGGCATAGGGACATCTCAGCAGATGCAAGCTGAACATAAGGTCTCACCAAAGGCCAGGTATTTCCCCTTCTCCACAGTGCCCTGGCATTACAAAAGCCTCCAGAACTAAGGCATGGCCCTGGGGAAAAGGTGAGGGCAGACCCTGAAAGCAATGAGATTTCCCTCACCCAGTAGAGTATGGGATTGCAAATGAAAATGAGTTTGGCTGTAGAAAAAAAAGAAAAGAAACTTAATTTTTGGCATTCTTGGATGTCTGGAGTGAGATTTGCCCCTGTTACACTTAAGTAGAAGAATAAGATGTAAGATTTATTAGCTGGTTCAGAACATTCCAGACTTGTAGGGGGGAAAAATCCCATCAAAAGGCTAAAGCCAATATGGAAAATATCTGAATATTGTTTTGATTATATAATAAAAGGGGAGTAAAATTTTGTTTTGAACAGATCTGCCTTCTTGGTGACTAGATATTTCCATCTTCCTTCTCATTTTAAAAGAATGAAAACGAGGCTCAGCCAAGAAAACAGGAGTCACCCCAATTTTGGCCAGTCCTGAAACATGATGCTGTTAGGCTTTACATGAAGGTACCCACTCATTTCTGAGTTGTTCTTCCTTCTCCTCTTGCCTCCTCTTTCCTCCTTCATTCCCTCCACATTTAACCTCCTCCTCTGCCCCTCCTTTGGAGTCCTGCTTTTCTAGGCAGGGCATGATGCCTTTAATCCAGAGCTCTTCTGTATCCCTGCCAGGGTGGACATCTCCTTAGGGCTTCCTACCCCCATTCCAGCCTGCCCCAGCCCCTGGCAACCACTAATCTCTCTCTGTGGGCTTTCCTGCCCTGGGCATTCCATATTGTTCTAGTTTGCTAGTGTTGCTGGGATGCAAAACACCAGAAATGGATTGGCTTTATAAAGGGGGTTTATTTGGTTACACAGTTACAGTCTTAAGGCCATAAAGTGTCCAAGATAAGTCATCAACAATCGGGTACCTTCACTGGAGGATGGCCAATGGTGTCCAGAAAACCTCTGTTAGCTGGGAAGGCACGTGGCTGGCATCTGCTCCAGAGTTTTGGATTCAAAATGGCTTTCTCCCAGGACATTCCTCTCTAGGCTGCAGTTCTTCAAAAATGTCACTTTTAGTTGCTCTTGGGGCATTTTTCCTCTCTTAGCTTCTCTGGAGCAAAAGTCAGCTTTCAATGGCCGTCTTCAAACTGTCTCTCATCTGCAGCTACTCTCTCCATTTCTGTGAATTCTTCAGAGTCCCTCTTGGATGTAGCAAGCTTTCTCCTTCTGCCTGAGCATATATACTGCTCTAGTAAACTAATCAGGGCCCATGCTGAATGGGTGGGGCCACACTTCCATGGAAATTATCCAATTAGAGTGATCACCCACAGTTGGGTGGGTCACATCGCCATGGAAACACTCAAAGAATTACAATCTAATCAACACTGACACGTGTCTGCCCACACAGGACTACATCAAAGATAATGGTGTTTTGGGGAACACAATATATTCAAACTGGCACATGTATAAATACCACATTTTGTTTATCCATTTATCATTTGATGAACATTTGGATTGTCTCCACCTTCAGGTTTTGGGAATAATGCTGCTATGAACATTCTTGTATAAGTTTTTGTTGAACACCTATTTTCAGTTCTTTTAGAGAGATACCTAGGAGTTGGATTGCTGGCTCATGTGGTAAGTCTATGTTTAACTCATTGAGGAACCACCAACCTGAAGAACATTTCCATCAGCCCAAAATGTATAAATGCTGTTGAGTTCGGGTCACTGACTTTAGATTTTTACCTGTGGCAGGTGTGACCTGGGGAGGGCTCACCCTGTCATTTCTGGAATAGGACTGAGTCTTCTGAATCTTTGAAAACAGGGGAAGCCTCACTCCCTAGTAGACTCCGGAGCCAAGACAGTTCCACCAGCATCTGAATAACACCAGCACCTGGGGGACCTCTGCTCATGTCAGCTGTTCTCTCTTCTCCCCCATGTGGTTGTCCCAAGGACCAGACTAAACCCTAACACCCTTTTCATCAAATTCTACAACTTAAAAAGGATAAAAGGAAGTAGATGAGAAGTATAAAGGATATCCTGGCAAGGAAAGTCTTGAATCCTCTGGGTTTGGTCAAAAGCATTTAGAGTTCACGAGGCATCTGGGGGCCAGGGAGATGGGCCCATGGGCTGCCCCCAGCTCTGCTCCTTCCTGGCTCCCAGGTGAGGGTTGCTGTGCCTTGGGCAACCTGGAAGTGCAGTGGAAAGGGCAGGAAGCAGAGAGGTCCTGTCCTCTAAAGAGGTAGGGGGCGTTGGGCAATAGTAGGGAGGCAAGTAGAAGGTAGCAGCTTTGTAGAAGCTGAAGATGGAGAGAGAAGGAGACTTTCTCTTGTCTTCATATAAGCCTCATTCTGAGAGAAAGAAGCAGGGGTGGTAATCTCGAAAGCCCCAAGACGTCAGACAGGTAACATAAAGGAGTAAAGCAGCTGGGTGTGGAGCAACAGGGAGCGGTGGGGAACATGGTGAGCTGGGGCATCATGCTGTTTTCAGAAATTCCTACTTTTAAAAAGAAGTCAGAGTGAAATTTCCTCATATTTACAAATAGGTAACAAATTCCATTAAAAAAATCATGAAAACAAAGTATGTCCTTAAGCCCATGCAACTCATGGATGCTAGTCTGTGACCTCTTGAGTAAAGGATAGAAATTTCAGAGCATCATTATTGCTACCTAGTATTTATGTCTGGGACCATATGGCGCCCCCAGCGGGCCTGGCAGTGACCTTCTAAAGGGCACAGATGGACCGACAGGGATGCATGCCAGCCCCAGGTGGGCAGAGGCAAGTCCAACTCTGCTATCTGACTCCGAGACCATGGGCTGGGTGGCCCTGTCCCTTCAGGCCTCATTGTTCCCTCATGTGGCACTTTTCAAATGCGGCTGCCAATTCTTTGACACTCCTTCCTTTAACAGTTGGCTTCTGTCCCCTCCCCTTGAGTTTCAATGGGCTGTGACTGCTTCAACCAATAGACTAGAGCAGTATTTATCAGGCTTTTTTCCATATTGCCCCCCAAGGAGATTCTTTAGACATTTTCCCCCCAATCAACCCACCCCATAAAATTTAATTTCATATATACTGTGTATATGTTTATGTGTGTATCTGTGCTTTGCACGTAAAAAAGAGTAAGATTTGTGTTTGTCCTCTAAGAACTGAGTACACCTCCACTGAGGATGGCAGACTGGAACATGGTGGAAGTGATTCTTCCAGGGCTGGCTCAGAAGAAACCTCGCAGCTTCTTGCTTGGTCTCTTGAAACATTTGCTCTCTGGACGCTGTATCTGTGATCTTCCCTCTCAGAACCCAGCTGCCACATGAAGAGGCTGCATGTAGGATCTCTGGCCAACAATCCCATCCAAGCCCAGTGTTGGGTTTCCCAGCCCAGGCTCCTGACATGTGCGTGAAGATGCCTCCAGCTGGTAGCAGCGCCCAGCCACTTGAGATTCCCCATCGTGTTTTCCCAACAGAGACCCCAGACCTTACGGAGCAGTGACAAGCCATCCCTGCCCATATTCCTGACATAAAAAATGATTGTTGTTTTATGCCACCATGCAAGCACTAAGCAACACAGAATGGAATGTTCCAGCTGTATCGGCTGTAGGGTCAGGAAAGATGTTTGAGACAGGTGTGCATGGCTTGGCCTTACACACGGTGGGCTGGGAAAGCAGTTGTTTGCAGCAGCTGCTGTGAATAGCCCGTCTGTGATTTACGGCGGAGAGGACAGTGTGGCTGGAGTTCACGCATTGCAGCCACGTGGGCCACTTCTGCAGCGGTCAGGGATGCAGCGCTGCCCTTTCCTGATGCGGGGACCTGTGGTCCTCTCCCTCACAGTCTCACTGCAATCTGGGGGTGACTTCAAGCTGGGTTCTAGTTAGGTTTGCATTCCTGCTACTCCTCCCATTTCCCCCTGGCCCCGGTGCCAGATTACTCTCCATTTGGGGAGGGAATGGAGAGTCAGGTTCAAGTCCAGGGTGGGTGCGGGACTGAATTAGACCAGGAGGTGGTAGAAGGAGGACAGAGAACACATCCTGCCCCACATTCTGCTACCACTCCCACCTGCCCTGGGATTATTACTGGGTTTGAAGTAAAGAAGGTAAGGCAAACAAGGGCAGAGATGGTAGGGGGTTAGGGTGGGGGGGGGTGGCAGGGGCAAAGGGACAAAGAAGAGGGACAGGGACAGCTTCCCAAAGACAATAACCAGTGTCTTACCACATCTCTCCCCACACAAAGCTACAGATAGGAAGGAGTATTTACAGAAAAAGCCAAATGTACATTTGTAAAACGAGAGCTTTTTGCAAAAATGTTAAATTTTAATAACATCAACTTCTCTTTATAAAACTAAAATTACAACAGAAGAGAAGGATGAAGTCACTCCTGGAAGATGCTACAATGACGCCCGTTGTGCACCTGTCTGCAGCATTACTGGGCCTGGATGAGAGAGAAGGGGAGGCACAGGGAGAGGGAAGGAAGGAGTTTGGGAGAAACGAGTGAAGGAAAGATGAAGAGTGAGAGGGGTTAAAGGCAGAAGCCTGCAGTGACAGACACCTGGCAAGGAGCTCACATTGATCTGAGAAACAGAAAACGAGGGTCTGGACTCCAGGGAAAGGGAGCAAGGCCAGGGTCAGGGGGTTGTGATTGAGGCAAAGGTTTGCTCTATCAGGGGCCCAGGTGGTTCCTTTAGCCGGTGTCCCCAGCCTGTCAGCTCAGTGCCCGACCTTCCTGGAGGCTCTTCCTTCAGCCCAGGGCTGTGACCGCTTCTGGAAATGGCTGTTGATTTGGGGGGTTGTGGAGAACCACGCTGGCACTATTTCCAGGGGCAGAAACGGAATCAGGGGCAGGAGGAGAGCTAAAGGCAGAGAGGCTGAGCAGAGGGCCCTCCCCTTGGGGTCGGCTCCGTGCAGAGGGCCAGGCATCGCCAACCCCGGAGTGGGGGAGCTTTCTGCTCCCTGGCTTCTCCAGCCTGCTGGTGAGTGGGCGAGAGGCCCAGAAGGAGGGGGAGAAAGAGCAGAACTAGGGCTCCAGGCAGCGAGGGACCCCGGAGCCGAGACCTGGGAGGAGGAGAGGGAGTGAGAGGGCAGGAGCCAACCCAAGCAGGGGCTGGGGAAGCTTCTTGGCCAGTTGGCCTGGAGATGTGGGGATCAGGGGTACGGGAAGCTGGGGTGGGCAAGGAAGCTGCCTCTCCCGCGCTTATCACCGGTCATCCTCAGTCCTGGGCACAGGAATTGGCAGCCAGTGGAAGTTGTTTTGTGCAAGGAAGGATGGGCACTGGCCTGGGCCTCAGAATGGACCTGGCTCTCCCCCCACTTCACTCCCTTCATCTCTAGCCCTGGTCAGATTTTCCCAGGGCTCCCAGGGGCCATGTCCTCAGGAGGCTCATCAAGGGTCCCTTGGGCTCTCAGGGGACAGGCCTCTGTTCTCTGCCAATGGACACCCCGCCCAGAGGTCCAGAGTCTGAGCGAGCCCACCATGAGCCTCCCATCAGCTCACCCTCCCTCCTCTGCTTACCCCCAGACCATGCACAGGTGCTGCCCCTGAGCCCGGTGAGTGACTGAGGGCCCTGGCCTCTGAGGGGTCCTTGAGGAAACCTGATTCCCGGGGCCCCTCCCTCCTTCTCAGGCCCCTCCGGGCACAGATGTGGGACTGTGTTCTGAGTGGCTGCAGGAAGGTGACCAGTGTAGAGATGATGGAGGGAGCTCTGAGGTTTGTTGGAATGAGGCAAAATACACTGATCAAAGATGGGCCACCGAGAAATCAGGAATGTCCCTGGAGAGACTCTTTGTGCCACTGGGTCTGGAGAAGTGGGGATAGAGGGGGAACTGTGCAGACTTCTATGTTTTCAAATCCATTTGTGAAAGATATAAAGTATATAGGGCAGGTAAGTTGGCTTCTACTCCAGAAAAAATTATCATTTTTGTGTCTCCTTCCAGAGATATCCTATGCCTATTAAGAATATGTGTATACATATCTTTCCATTTCTGCACGTATTACATATGTCACTCTGCAGCTTGTAGTTTTTCACTTAAAATATTTTGAACCTACTTTCATATCACTACATGTAGATTTTTCTTTTAATGCTGCACTGTATTCAATGCTATCACACCATCATTCATCTAACCAGACTCCAATGATGGTTGTTTAGGCTGTTTCTAACTTTTGTTACTACAAAATATGCTGTGCTGAGTATCCTTGCACATATGGTGCTGTGTACATTTGTGAATTATCGACACAACAGATTTCTAGAATAAGCGAGCTGGATCTAGAGGCCTGTGCATTTTCAGTGTTGATCAATATTGCCAGAGATCGGACCAAGTTTTGCTCCCAGCTAAAAGGCATAAGCACTGGTTTCCCCTTCCATCACCGGACATTATCTGACTTTTAGATCGCTGTCACTCTGATAGGCAGGTGCAAGACATGCGTTTAGGACCGAGCCTCCTAGCAAGAGGAGATTGTGTCAGGTGAGGAGGATGAGAGAGGGACAGGAAGCAGACACAGCTATAACCAGACTGTGAGGCCGAGGGCTCTAAGCACAGCTCCCACCTCGAGCCCTGAGAAGTGAGAGGAGGTGACCTCTTGGGGCCAGAGGAACCAAGATTTGGGGGGAGGTGTGCCAGGCAACAAAATGGATCGACTGGATCAGCAACTCCTCTACGGCAGATCCCCGACCTCATCAGAGACAAGTTATAATCACGAGTGACCCGTACCTGTTCATAGCTGATGGGCTAAAGGAGACAACAACAGAAGCAAAGGCAGTTGAAGAATGTAATCGAGAGGAAATACCCAAGAAGCCAGGAGAGGAGTTCGGACAAATGATCCTGCTCAGTCTCAAAGGAATCACAGACAACATGGTCTCTGATAAAGGAGCCAAAGAGAGAGAGAGATGGGATCAAAAGAGAGGTGAAGTATGGAGAAAAGAAACAAGCAGGCAGAGTCCAGGATGAATGTAAGCAAAAGAGGAGGAAAACAACTGTACTGTGAGGGAGTATAAAGACCTTTGAAAATAAATTAAAAGAAAAAGAAAGGGGCTTGAATAGTTATTCTATGAGAAATGAATGGGGAGTGTTTTAGTGTTCTAGGGCTGCTGTGACCAAATATCATGTACTGGGTGACTTAACCACCGAGAAGTAGCATCTCACAGTCCTGGAGGCTGGAATCTGACCTCGAGGGGCTCCCCTGAAGTCTCTGGGGAAGATCCGGTCTCTCGCCTCCCTCCTGGCTGCTGGTGGCCGGCCATCCTCGGAGGTCCACTCTCCGCCTCTGCCTTCGCGCACCATCTTCTCACTGTCCCTGTCCCCTCCCCTCCTCAGAAGGACCCAGTCACATTGCGTTAAGGGCCCGTCCCACTGCAGTGTGACCTCGTTTGAATTTCCCTAATTCCAACCGTATTGGCTCTATTTCCAGATCAGGCCACACTCCGAGGGCCTGGAGGGTGGCACGTCAGAGTGTCTTTTGGGAGCCACAGATTGCCCACCCCAGGAGGGAGTGAACCGGAAAAGGCCGGGCTCCCCAGGCTCGTGGTTGTGCAGCTCGGGAGGATGGAGATGGGGCACTGCGGCCACACCCAGGGGTGGGTAATGACGGTGATGGTGACAATGGTGACGCCGGCTCCTCTGAGCTGGCCTGGGAGGGAGAACGTCCCAGGCATGAAGGAGGTAGATCTGGGGCCCACTGGGAAGAGAAAGTCCAGAGGGGCCTGGGAGCCTCTGCACCTGCAGAAGTGGAGACGGCAAAGTCAAGGGCTTGAAGTCACTGCTTCCCAGGCCCCCGACCTTGGAGACACAGGGACACATGGAAATTGCTGTGGCCTCCCAGAGAGGAAAAGAAATTATCCAATCAAAGTCATCACCCAAAGCTAGGTGGGGCGCATTCCAAAGAACACTCAAAGAATTACAATCTAATCAACACTGATAACATCTGCCCACACAAGATTACATCAAAGATAATGGCATTTGGGGGACACAATATATGCAAACTGGCATAGCAGTTAACCCAGGTGCTTACATTCAAAAACACCCAATAAACTGTACACTTAGCTTGTGAACTTTTTGTGTGTAATTTTTGAGGAATATAATTATACTTCAACAAAGTTATTTTTAAAGTTATTTTTAAATAGTGTCTTAACACTATGTAAAAAAAATTTCCCACATCTTTCTTTACTCACTAACTATCGATAAAAATTTACATCAATATATGGGGAGTGCTAGTTGGGGCCTTTTTAAGGGGGATAAAAATGTATCTTCCAGGCCTTTCCCTTCTATTGACTTTCAAATCATAATTGCAAGGTATAGTCTAACTCTAGTGTTTGATTTATAGTTACCTTACACTCTGTAGAATATATGGGTCATCCTCTCATGTATAAAAAAGAGAACACGTCCCAACAAAATAATCTCTAAGAGCACAGGAAATTCATAGCTTTATTGGAAACAGGCAGTGAAATCGGTAGGATGTGAGTTGAGTGATGGTCCAATCCTGTCTTCAAACATCCACGATTTGCTGACTCTTTCTCCAACAGCTTCAGATCCAACAGCAAGCTACTCAGCAGCCCACTCCACACCTGGCCAAAGGCAGGTCTGTGCCAATGTAGACACACTCTGAAGTTTTTTGACTTAATTCAGGTTTTATACTTATGGCTTGGGCTGGAATTTTGCAGCCCATTATTGGCCAGAGTCCTCAGCATTATAATATTCAGAGACGCCAGGACAGGAGGCATCGGGGAGGATCCACACAGGTGAGATTACAAGTGCCTCCAAAGAACCAGAGTCTAAGGGGAATACCACATGCTTCCCTTTATCTAGGCCTGAGATGGAGACCATAGGAAGCAGGAAGCCCCCAGCAGGGTCCTGGGAGCCGTGCAGAGCAGGGATGGGGCTGGAGCGTGTTCTCTGAGGCCAGGAGGAGGGGACCCATTCCTGTTTGCTAATGCCGCCGTTATGCAAAACGCAAGAACAGATTGGCTTTTATGAAGGGGTTTTATTTGGTTACAAAGTTATAGTCTGAAGGCCATGAAAATGTCCAAATTAAGGCATCAACACAAGTATATCTTCACCAAAGGAAGGCAAGTGTTGCCCGGAAAACTTTTGTTAGCTGGGAAGGCACGTGGCTGGTGTCTGCTGATCCCGGATTGTCTTCAGCTCCTCTCTCAGCTCCTGTGCATTCTTCAAAATGTTGCTCTTAGGGCATTTTGTCCTCTCTCAGCTTCTCTGGAGCAAACTCTGGGCTAGCACCCCCAAAGTGTCAGCAAAAGTCAGCTTTCAGTGGCTCTCAGCTGCTCTCCAAAATATCACTCTCAGCTGCTCTGAGGTCTTTCTGTTTGTAAGCTCTTTTATAGAAATGCAGTGATTAAATCAAGACCCACCCTGAATGGGCAGGGACCATATCTGCATGGAAATAATTCAATCAAACTTCTCACTCACAGATGATTGAGTCACATCTCCATGGAAACAATTACAGGATTCCAATCAAATCAGTACTAATACATCTGCCCCCAGAAGATTGCATTAAAGAACACAGCATTTTGGGGGACATAATACATCCAAACCAGCACCCTTCACCTCAACAGGAGCCCTTGACTCCTCTGGATCCACAGTCACTGCTCATCCCCTGATAGGAGCTCAGGAGGTTCCACTTCTCCAGTCCCAGGGCTCTGTCCAGGGTCCTGGTGAGGATGGCATGGGGGCTAAGGTTTTCCTGCCCGGGCTGACTTTCTATTGCCCGGGAGGCCCTCTAAGTCCTGGTCAACCACGTGGCAGCACAGATGAGGCCCCCAAGCAGCAGCACCTTCAGGAAGGTCAGGAGCAGGAGGTGGATGTTGCAGAGCAGGGGCCTGGGGAAGGAGGGGGAAACCAGAAGACGGGGTGAGCTGCCAATTCAGGGGCAGACCCAGGCCCTCTTCTCCTCACTCCCTGAGTCAATATTCTGCATGACAGGCAAGCTTTGGTCCCTGGCTGGGACAGCCCCCTCTGAGGGGCTGAACCTTCCGTGGCCTCCCAAAAGCTGAGCCGGGGATCCCCAACCCTTTGCTGGCTGCTACCATCTGCCTTTTTGTGTGCTCTCCATTAGCTTCCCTTCAACTAACCAGCACTCCATCCAGGCTGGAGGGTTTGCTGGTTCCTGTCGTTTTGCGTCTGCTTCTGCTATTCTCTCCACCTCATGTCTCCCTTTGCAAACTCTGACCCTCTTCTAGCTCAGCTCTAACATTACCCCTTCAAAGCAGAGGAAATGCCCATGTCCCTACACACCTGGCCTGGGAGGGGTCTTTCCTGCTCTGATTCCCAGAGAATTCATGACCTAGTCCATGTGTCCCATGTGTTTGACACTTGCTCTGGTTGGACTATGGGGTTATTTATGTCTCCTTGGTGGTTCCCACTGGCAGGTAAAAAGAGTCTCAAGCCCTGCTCTCACCCTGTGCCATGTTCTCTCCCACACACCTGCAGGACCTCCCCCTGCAGCCAAATTTGTTCTCTCCCTTGGCCCTCCTTGAGCTCACCTCAATCCATAGACACATTGACAAGTCACGAAGATTGCTTGAGAGGTAGACGGTATGCTGCATGCACTAATGATCTATGCTGTCTTCACAACATGCCATTCCCTGCGGGGTTGCTGCCCCCTTCTCCCTCCCCTCACCAAGTTTCCTCCTGTGCATCTCCAGCCTAGCTGAAAGGTGACCATCCTGCACCCTTGACTCAACAGAACAACCACTTTCCAAGCAGCAGCGAGCAAGACAAAAGCCAGGTTGAGAAGCCTCCCCTGGGGCCTCACCTCACTCCCACTCACTTACTGAAAAAGTTTCACAGTGACAGACAGGATCTAAGGAATAGGAGACTTGAGGAAGGAAGGGCGAGGGGCTGGAGAAGGGAAGTGAGTCTATGAGAGTGATTCTGGGGCACAGGACCAGGGAGAGAATGGACCTTGGCCCTGGACTCTAGTGGAAGATACCAGGCTGTGATGGAATTAAATTGGGGCAGCAGGTATTTGACTTTGAGCTAAGGCTGTATGACTGTTCTTTGGATGCCATGAAGAGGGGTGGGCTTTGGTTGGTGCCCACGCTTCTCTACCATGTTGGCAAAGTGAGAAGCAGGAGCCCCAGCCTCCCACCCTCCCTCCTGGCATTTCCCTCACACTTGGGGAGGGGAGGGCTGGAGCAATGGAATATGCACCTGCCTGCAAGTGACGTACAGCTGGTAGGGGACTGTGGAAGGAAGAATAAGGACCCCTCAAAGATGTCCTAATCTCCAGAGCCTATGAACATTCTCTGTCCCATTGGAAGGGGGAGTTAAGGCTGCAGATGAATGAAGATTGCTACCCAGCAACCGTGACATGGGGAGATTGCTTGGGATTTTCTGGGTGAGCCTAATGTAATCACAAGAGTCCTTTTAAAGGAAAGAGACAGGCAGGAGAGTCAGTGTCAGGGTGATGTGACATCATTGCTGGCTCAGAAGGTGGAAGGGGCCATGAGCCAAGGAACGCTGCAGCCTTCGGAAGCTGGAAAAGTCAAGGTAGTAGGTTCTTTCCTGGAGTCTCCACAGGGAAACAGCCCTGCTGCCACCTGGATTTCAGCCCCGTGGGACCTATTTTAACTTTTGACCCCTGAAGTGTATGAGAATAAATTTGTGTTGATAAGCCTCAAAGTTTATGGCACTTTCTCACAGCAGCAATAGGAAAGTAAACTCCAGCACACTTGAGGCTGAAGCCCTCTACCCTTCCTTATGCCTCTCGGCAGCTGGGGAATATGCAGGAGCAAGACCAGAGCCACTTCTCCTGCAGCCCAGCTGAAGGATTTTGTCCTTGTTTAGTTCCATGCAGAGTCTCTCTAAGTTCTCAGAGGTCTAAATGAGGAGGGGGAAGATCACTGCAGACTTTGCTGCTCCTCCCCTGACTCAAGGAACACCAGAGAGGCCTCACCAGGGCCCCGCCCGAGTGTCCCTAAAGGAGTGTCCCAGGGCCAGGGCAGGGGGACAGGTCTGCAAGGGCCCAGCCTGCTCACCTGGTCAGGGGTCTGGTGAAAGCCCTCCATTTGCTGCTGTGGGTTCTCTCAGTGGTTGAAGAAAGCTGGACTGGGTGCTGAGTCAGGTCTCACGGTAGGTAGGTTTCATGAACTTGCTGGTAAAAAAAAAAAAAAAAAATGCAGAGAGCACAGCCCTGTGGATGGCCCGGGCACCCCTCCATCGTCCTTTCCCCACTCGCCTCACACCCAGGACTTGGGAAGCTTTTCATCTCAGGACCCCAAGTCAATGACTCTGTCTTCCTTTGCACATTTTGTGTGTCTTTTCCATTTTGTGTGACAATTTATAGAACAATACCATTTTACCAGGCCGGGAGGCGTTTGGAGGACAAACTGTGGGCAATTTACGAAGATTCAGTTTAGCCCTGGAGTCCTGCGTGGCCCAACCAAGCAGGTAAGAACGATGTTCCAACTCCCGGAAGCTTTTAATCAGAGCCTGCTGGCTCTTTGCCGAGTCTCAGCCTTGGCTCAGTCAAGCTCCTCCCCACCGGCCCTGAAGCGCTGTGACCCGCTGAGCTGGGTGTTCCCTCCCAGAGCCCCAGCCCGGCAACCCAGGAGGGCTCTGCCTCTTGCACGTGGGCAACTCCCGGCAACCTGTGTTTTTCCCATCAAGTCCTTCCCTGCCTCTCGCCAGCTTCCTTGTTTCAGCACTTCTGCCTCAGTGGAGACTTGTTATGTTAAGAGGTTCCCACCCTCCCATTCTCCCAGGCTCTTTCAAACACCAATCCCTCCTTTGTTCTCTGGTTCAGTCAATTTCTGGAACATTCTAAAGCCAGCAGACCTCCCCAATGCCTGCACACATGTATACCATAGCTGCATAATCTAAACTTTAAAAGACTTCTTCCTATTTCATGAATGGGCCAATGGATAACAGCTGCATTATGGAGTGTGTGTATGTGTGTGTGAGTGCATGTGTGTGTGTGTGTGTGCAAGTGCATGGTTTGCCTGGTGTCCATGGTGGAGACAAGACTTCATGGGCTGGGGGCTGCAGCCTGAGTCTCTTTCTGGGTCTCTGTCTCCAGGGAGGCCCTGGCACCTCTGAGCCCAGAGTCCCCAGGAAGGCTCTGAGGCAGCCAGAGGAGGGTGTGTGGGAGACCTCTTTTCCTCAGTGGGATTTTGGCTTTCCTTCACAAAGGAATGGGCTCAGAGTCCATCTGCCCCTCTTTCACCCTTATGTCACCAGAGGTGAGGGAGGAAGAGGAGGATGGGTGACCAGGGAGAAGGAAAACCAGCAAGTTCATGGTCACTGTGTGTCTGTCCAGTAGCTGAGACAATCAGGACTATGGCTTCTAGTTCCCCCACCTCCCCGCACACCTGATGAGGCCCTGGTCAGGCTGTGGTTCCTGTGAAGGTGACCTGGCACGGAGGACCTCCCTTTCCAAGTCTTTCCCCAGGCCAAGCTAGTTCTGCTTTGCCCTTCCCTCGACCCTCACCAGTGACATTCAGAGATTAGGAGAGACCTTAAGGCACCAGTTCTCTTTCTTTTAGTCTTTCCAGACCCTCGGTGTGCTCCCCACCCCATGTACATGGTCAAGCATGGCCACGCACACACCTGGCACACCTGCACCCACATGTTCTGATTGCTCTGCTCGTCAGTCCCAGGCCCTCAGAGTCCAGGAGGGAATGTTCCTACCTGGGTCAATGGCCACTTTAACTTGGACCCCAAAGTCAGTTCCAACTCACTCAATCCCACACCAGTAAGTGTCAGCATCGTACCAACTGAGACCCTCCATGGTCACGGTGAACGCGCGGTCGGACTAGTTGTCCCTGATGGATACACGGCCCTTCTTCACCTCTTCCTGTGTTCCTGTGGTTATGATAAGGATGTCGCAGTCATCCCAATCAGCTCCTCGACACCACCACTTCCTGTAGGGCTCCCACCCTGAGTCATAGTGACACTGCAGGGTCACAGAGCCCCTCAGTGGGCCACTTACTGCCTTTGGACCGCGGATGGAGAAACAACCTGGAAAACAGAAATCCAACATAATTTCCTCTTTCCCTGAGCCCAGGATTCCCTTGGGACTGACCAGGAGCCACCGACCTTCCCAATTCCATCTCAAGGTTATCAAATCCTCACTTCCCGTTTGTTCCTTAATCCTCTGAAGTGGTTTCGTTTTGTTTTGTTTTGCCATCACCACTCTTTGGGCTCCTTTTGCCCAATCCCATGGCCTCTGCTTACTGCTCATGCTACTGACCACTGACCACCTCTTGTTTTGGAAACTCTCCCCTCCTTGTCCTGAAGCAACACATCCTTCCCTGCCAGCCTACTGTCTTCACTGAATCACAGATCTGGTCATGTAGACATCTTGGCCACCTTCCACTGACAATACCTTACTCCTCTATACTCCTAAAAACTTTCACATGTAATAAAACTGCATGAACTAAATACACACATGAACACATGCACAAATGAGGCCTGTAAAACTGGTGAAATCTCAAGAAGTTCAGTGGATTGTATCCATTTCAATTTCCTGGCTATGCTATTATACTACAGTTATGTGAAATGTTACCATTGGGAAAACTGGGTGAAGGGTACATGGGATCCCACTGCATTATTTCTTACAGTTGCAAGTGAACCTGAAATAATCTCGAAAGAAAAAGGAAAAAAAAACAAAATCCACTCTCTTCCCATAGCCCTTAGTGATTAAGTCCAAATTCCTCAGCACAGAATTGAGTTATTCAAAATCTGGATCCAACATGGATTCCTTTTTCAGCTACACTCTCTTCTTACATCTCACACTGCTCTCAAAACTGGACTTCTTTTCTATCATAAACGACGGAGGGGCTGCTTGCCCATAGGTGGTGGTTTGAAGCTGTTATGTACCCCAGAAAAGGCCACGTTCTTTTAATCCATTCCTGTGGATGCAGACCTCTTGTAGCTGGGAACTTTTACAATTGAGATGTGAACTACCCCATTCAGGGTGAGCATTATTCCTTTTACTGGTCTCCTTTATGAGAGGATAAAAGACAGAGAAAGATGAAAACAAGAGAGCTCAGAGAAGCTCCAGAGAAGCTGACAGACAAGGACACACCCACAGAAGCTCAGAGAAAAAGCCACTGAAGCCAGAAGCTGAAAGCAACGAAACCTGGGAGAAAAGGACCAGCAGATGCCAGCCATGTGCCTTCCCATGTGACAGAGGAGTCCCGGATGCCAGCAGCCTTTCCTCGGAGAAGGTATCATCCTGTTGATGCCTTCATTTGGACATTTTCATGACCTTAGAATTGCAAATTTGTAAGCTAATAAGTTCTCATTGTAAAAGCCAACCCATTTCTGGTATATTGCATTTGGGGAGCTTCAGGAAACCAAAACACCATGTAAGATTGCTCAGTTCCAGGCTTTAGGGGAGTTCCCTACTGATTCACAATCAACAGAAGGATTGCCTCACTTTTCTTAAATATTCTGGTGCTTTGTGCCAAGGAGAGCAAAATGGATTCTCTTCCATCTCTCTTGATTTCATTGAGCTTTTTTTCTTTTTTTCTGAAAGTCTGATCTACTTAGGAAAGATGTTGGATAATGTTTGGAATCAGTTCTCATCCTGCCTTTCCAATCTCATCCCATCCCTTACCTCAATGCAGTCCACAAAATACACACATGTGCGTGCACACACACAGAGCTGTTGTTTCTCCCTGAACATCATGCTCTCTTTCACTTCCACACCTTGGCACAAGCTGATCCCTCTGCCTGGAAGGCCCTTCTCTCTTCTCTGATGGAAGGAATCAAATGCTTATCCTTGTGTCTCAAGACTCAACTCAAATATCTCCTCTTCTGATTTCTTTGACTCTGCAGCTTATTCAGCCCCTCTCTGGGGCCTACAGCCTCTTTCTACATCTTGGTTATTGCACTTGCTACACTGGACCACGGCTGGTCTTTGGCTCATCCAGAACAGTCACTCAGGCTGGCTGATGTGTGGGGTTCACCAAATCACCAGAGAGCCTATTATGCCCTTGATTTCCTACATATCTTCTTCCTGTTCTCCAAGCTCCTTAGAAGAGGGGGTCTTGGCTGTAGCCCCATGTCAAGAACAGTCCTGGAGGCTTTTGAACAAGGCAGATGCCTGAGCCCACCATGACTAAGTGGGTCTGAGCTGGAGCCTGAGCAGCTGTGCTCCTTCAAAGAAAGCTCCTCAGGTGTTCATGCATCTGTCTGTCTATGTATCTATCATCTATCTATCTATCCATCCATCTATCCTTCCATCTATCTAATCTAATCTATATTTATCACCTATCTAGCAATCTATCATTTCCATCCATCATCTATCCATTTCTATCATCCATCTCTCGATCTATCATCTATATTGATCTAATATATCTATCATCTCTCTACCTATCTACCATCTAAATATCTCCCAGCATTGAGAATCACTGTCCTAGAAAACTGATGCCATTTATTTATTTATTTATTTATTTATTTATATTTCTTTCCCCAACATTAAGTTACTGTCAGGTAACAAGACTGCATAGATCTTTGGGGAATGAGTGCACTGTGAATGAACTGGCCCTGCCCTTTCCCCTGACTCATCTCCTTCCCCCCAGGACAGACCCTCTCAGTCTCCTGCCCCAGCCCTGCAGCCTCCAGTCCCTACAGCCCCAGCCCCACTCACCTGGGAGGCTGAGAAGGAGCAGAGCTGACGGCAGCCACATGGTCCCATGGGCCTGGACTCGCTGCCTGCTGGTCACCAAACGCCAGCTGCCTTCCAGGGACTTGTAACAGAGCCTGAAGGGAAACTGCTTTATATTGGCCTGAATCATTCTATTTTAGTTCCTCTCATCTACTTCCTTTAATTGTTATCTTTAGTTACTTCCTCATTTCATAAATGAGGAGAAAAGGCCGAGTCAGCATTTGGGAGCACTTGTGTGGTGTTAGGACGTGCTTCAATGACTTAGGGAAGAAGTGTCCAGGCCTGGCAGGATTCCACCTCCTCATGCCCGTGAGAGGCCTCTAGGGGGCCGTGAGGGAGCAGGGCAGGAAGTGCCACGGGGACCAGGAGAGAGAGTGAGAAGCAGAAGCCCCTTCTGCTGCTCAGGAAGGAGAAGTCGCCTTGTCTAGGCAGCCCCATTTGCACCTTCCCCAGGTATCTTAGAGGATGTAAATCTAAAGGAAGTTATAAATAATGGAGATAAGGATAATGAAGCTTTCTAGACCCCTGTTACTTGTTACCCAAGATGAGTATTTTTCTTTGTCTCTAAGGTGTATTAAAGCAAAGTGAAAAATCGCTATGGGGAGGCAGATTTGCAAAGTTTTCCCTGCCCTCCCACTGGTGTATTTGTACATTAAGCCCCATCAACGATGAACCCATATTGAGGGGGGGAGGGGGGGACTGTGCTTATCTTCAGTTTGGTACAAAATGGACCCCAAATTCTGATCGCTGGATTCCTGGATCCCTAAGGTATGATATTCCCAAGACTTTGCTCTGCTGCAGTGAAGAAATTTTCCTTTGAGAGCCTGTGGAAGGACTCTCTTGCCCTGGTCATCTACAATTCCAGTGGTGGGCTAGCTGCAGAGGAAAACAGGGCTGGGCTGTAGGTGGATGAATGTGTGTGTGTGAGGGCTCTATGTATGTGGGTGGTCAGTAACACATTAATTCCTGCCACAGCTGTTAGCAGGATACCGCACATGGAAACTTGTTTGATTTGGGAAGAGAACAGCACCTGGCCTAAGGGAAGGTCACTGAAACTAACCAGTACCCTGCTGGCAACAGTGCCAGGCAGAACCCTGTTCCAAGTTTGGGACTTTCGCCACAGAAAAAAATCAGAGATAAGAGGGGCCAGCAGGAATATGTAGTAAAGTTTATTAAAGAAAAAGAAAAAGAAGACACGCTGAAAGATAGTGTGGGCATGTTCCAGGGAGAAGCATGCACTGGGTGGGAGTGGGTTGGCTTGTTATGTAGGAAAGTTTGGCTGGTGGCAGGTTTCCGTAGTAATCTTTGAACACCAGGGGCTCACAAGGTTAGTATAAACCGTGATTTGCATTAACTAAGTTTCTCCCTTGTTCTAGAAGGAGATGGCTATCAGAACTTGTGATGCACCCTTGCATATCTAAAGTTTGTCTTTGGGCAGATTTTTAACAACTTTTATGACCCCATGCTTTTTGTCACTTGACTGAGAATTTGCTTTGGGCCCATGATTTTTCAAGTGTTCATGGTTTGAGGAGGCTTCAGAGCTTTAGGGGAAATTTTGGTTCCAGGAAGTCTTCAGTTGAAGCTTTGTAGGTTTGCATTAACTCTTTTGAGGCTGGATAGAAGACCAGGGACCCCAGCCTTAGGGCCCTAATCTACCCTGCCTCAAAACTTCTTGCCAAGGCTTTGGATTTGGTTCTTGGTTTTTTTGTTCTTGGCTATGTCTTCTCTTGTTTTGTCTCAGAAATTGTCTAAAGAGTATTAAAAAATTGGAAACAACATGAGTGAAAATCTCAGGAAAATAAGATGGATGACCCTTTAAATTGTACTCTTAAGTATTGGGAACAATTCAGATATGAACTCATGACAAAGAAAAGCATGAAATGTTTTTGTGAAGTAATTTGGGCTCACTTCCAATTAGAGGATGGTCAAAAGTGGCCAAGTCAGGGACCAATAGAATATAATGCTATTTTGCAGCTTTATGGGATGAAATTCTGAATGTACAATGTTTCATGGCTCTAGCTCAGAATGAAAAGCTGCAGAGAAAATGTTTTGTGCATGGCATTTTACCTACCAGCCAAACCCCTATCCTCTCTTTAAGGGCTCCCTGAAATTTTGCTCAAGAGGAGATTACGGAGAGCCCCAGACCCCAGGTTAAGAAAATGCTGGCTGAGGATTGTGAACTTGAGGATGAAAAGATAGTGGCCAGGCTTCCTAGGCCTCAGGCTGGAGAGTGCCCTGGGATCCCGACCACAGCTTCTGAGTCCTGGGTTGGGAAAGTGGAGGCCAAGACTTCTGGGCCCCAGGTTGGGCGATGTGCAGGGCTCCCAACCAGGAAAGTAACAGATGAAGCCCCTGTGCGGATGCCTGCAGTTCCCGCACCCCCTTCCCCCTTCTGCTGGAGTCTGTGGCTTCTGCATACCCCTCTCCCCTCCCACCACAGTCTGTGGTTTCTGTACTTCCCCATCATTTTCCACCAGATCCGTGGCTTTAGGACTCCTTCTTCCTCCATCTCTTTATTGGAGAAATGAGGATGAGCCCGGGAGGCCTTTGATCTCCACCAAAATGTCCTCCCCATCTCATACCTGGAATGGTGTGACTTTGAGGCAGGCTGCCTCTACCTCTGGAGGGCCAAATCAGGGACCGTTCCCTCTCGGACAAGTGCTAACTTGGATAGATGACCAGGGCCAACCTAGGGGATATGTGTGTGTGCATACCCCTTCCTCCACTTCAGATCTATAAAATTGGAAAAGCTGGGTTCTCACTTATCAAGAGGATCCCAGGAAAATAAAAAACTTGTTTGACTCAATTTTGCTATGCATAATCTTATTTGGGCTGATATGCAATCTTTATTAAACATGCTATTAATCTTAGAAGAAAGGAGAATTGTAATTGAAAAGGTTCATAATCATGATGACTCTTTAAGCAATAATCCATGAAATCCAGTACCTGTTCCTGGAAGTCAAACTATGCAAGTAGCTTGTCCAAATTAGGACTCAAATGAATAGGGGGACGGAAAAAGTCTTGACCAGTTTAAAACATGCATAATGGTGGGACTTAGAAATGGAGTACTTATACAAAATAACTTCAGTAAAATACAAGAAGTTGTCCAAAAGCCAGATGAAAACCTGTTAGAAAGACTATAGGATGCTTACTGTAAGTGCACTAATATAATCCAGAAGATCCAATAAACCAGCAATGCATAATCCTATTTGGGCTGATATGCAATCTTTATTAAACATGCTATTAATCTTAGAAGAAAGGAGAATTGTAATTGAAAAGGTTCATAATCATGGTGACTCTTTAAGCAATAATCCATGAAATCCAGCACCTGTTCCTGGAAGTCAAGCTATGCAAGTAGCTTGTCCAAATTAGGACTCAAATGAATAGGGGGACAGAAAAAACCTTGACCAGTTTAAAACATGCATAATGGTGGGACTTAGAAATGGAGTACTTATTCAAAATAACTTCAGTAAAATACAAGAAGTTGTCCAAAAGCCAGATGAAAACCTGTTAGAAAGACTATAGGATGCTTACTGTAAGTGCACTAATATAATCCAGAAGATCCAATAAACCAGCACAGTATCAATCACACCTTTAGTTGCCAAAGCGCCCATGAGATACATTGAAAATTGCAAAAGCTAGAAGGAGGATTAGATAAACCAATATTTGAGCTTATAAAATTGCCTTTAAAGTTTTTAATAGTCAGGAATCTGCCTGTGAAAAACAACAAAAGCAGCATGTCACTTACCTCACAAACCTTCAAGCTAATCTTCTAGGAGAAATGCTTGGCAAGAATTTTGGCCACCCTCATGCTCTGTGGAAAGCCGCCTCCCGAATCGGGCCTAGCGTATGCGCTGCAGCCTGCTCTAGAGTTACCCCCGCCCATCGAGTGAGCCAAGATGGCGCCTGCATCCTGTTTCCGCATAGTGACGCATGTATCCGCCACCCGCTCCTACCAATCGAAATCCTGTATACGCGATACTAGCCTAGAAGCTTATTGGTTGTTAATTGTGTATAAAAGGTCTTACCCGGACGGGGTAGGGTGAGACAGCCCACAAGGAGCCGTGCCTGACGGCCACATCGAGGCTGCTCTCCCACGAGGCGCCGTGCCCCGTGTGGGAACCAGTAACACAGAATGTTCATCTAGCTGTAGTAAAGGGCTTGCTTTCACAACTGCCGTGTGGTTCGAGTCGTGATTCATGACCAGGTTAGTTCGCGCAGTCTGCATCTCTCTCTCTCCTTCCCTGTTTCCCCTCGCCGGCCGGGAACCGGGGACCGAGCGGGGCAGCGCCGGACAAGTGGTGGCCCGTACGGGGAAGCTCCTCCTCCTGCCTCGCTCTCGACGGTCCCTCTGTGAGGAGAGCAGCGCTGCGCGTCGAGCTTACGGCGGACTTCCCGCGCCTGATCAACGCGAGAAGGTGAGTGCGTCTTATTACATGATAGTTAGGGCCCGTGGGTTTTCAGGTGACCCCGGGGGACTCGGAAGAGCTCTCCGAGTGACTGAAGTATAGTGCCGACTGCAATCATGGGCAGTCCTGAAGTTCACCTCTCTTAGCTCCCTTAAAGAACCTTTTGAAACAACGGGGTATCTCGGTCAGGAAAAGCTCCCTTCAGCGTTTTCTTGATGATGTTGATACTTTTGCCCCTTGGTTTGCCTGCACCGGCAGCCTTAGCCTACCCTCTTGGATGAAGCTCGGTCGCGACATAGACCGAGCGCGCCAGACGGGCGTGTGTATGGACCCGATTCTAGTACCCATATGGGAGACCGTCCGTGCGGTCCTTGAACTAGAATCGGCTACCGGCCTAAGCCCGTCCTCTGTCTTGCAAGAAGCACGGTGCGCGCTCCAAGAAACCCAGTCAGTTTCGTCAGCGGACGGCTCCTGTAAGGGCAAACCGCCGGAGTCCAGTGACTCTGACTCAGAGTCAGATAGCGATACTGACGAGAAGGCGGAAGCATCCCTGCTAATTGAGTGGGAGGAGCCTCCCGCCACGCCCGTGCGGCCTTCCGCCCCGCCAATGTCTACCGCTGCACCCCCAGGGACACCCCAGCTCCCAACTGACGCCTTGGGCGGTCCCACCAAAGGACCTTGCCGAGAGCTCCCTCTAGTGGCCATGCCCAGTAAATGTAATTATCCTTTGCTGCCAGACCCGGAAACCCCGATGGGTCGGTCAGGGGAGGGGCAACCTTTGCCGTACCCCCCGCCCGAGTATACAGGCCCTCAGGACCCTTTGCCATTAGGTAGTGGTGGGAGACATTTCTGGAGATGGAACCCTTTCACAACATTTAGACCTTTTGGCATGCTGGGTGGCTACCAGCCACTTGAGCCGCAGCCAGTCTCAGAAATGTACCCGGTTATTATCAATCCCCAAGGTGGCAATCGGCACGAATCATATGATTACAAACTATTGAGGGAATTGAGGCAGGCCGTCCATCAGTATGGCCCCAATGCCCCTTATACCTTGAACATGATCGAGAACCTCTCTGCTCTAAATCATACACCCGCAGATATTTTTCAGCTAGCCCGTGCTTGCTTGCCGTCAGGCCGATTCATAGATTGGAAAGCATGGTTTGAGGAGTTAGCTGAAGAGCAGGCCGCAAGGAATGCGGCGGGGAGACGTGGCGGGTGGAATGCTGACATGCTGTTGGGGAGAGGCGCCCATGCCCAGAACCAAACGGGTTTCCCACAAGAGGTCTATGCCCAGATCTTCCGCTGTTTTGTGGGTGCCTGGAAAAAGCTAACAGGTGAGGGAGAGGCTCAGGCCTCACTCAGCAATATACACCAAGGCCCCACAGAACCATTTGCGGATTTTGTAGCCAGGATGCAAACCGCAGCTGAGAGAATCTTCTCAGATCCAGGAGTAGCAGAGACTGTGGTTAAGCAAATGATTTTTGAGCAGTGCAACAAGGAGTGCAAAGTTATCCTGGCACAAAACAGAGCAAAAAATTTGACAGAGTGGGTCAGGCTCTGTAGAGATGCTGGCAGCCCTTTAACTAATGCAGGTCTAGCTGCCATGCTAGCCAGCTCCCTACAGGTGGCTACAAAAAGCCCGAGAACCTTAGGGGCAAAGTCTAACGGGTGCTATGGCTGTGGCCAATCAGGGCACTTTAAGAGAGATTGTCCCAATAGACGTCAACCCCCTGCCACTCAACGGTTTGCCGAACCAGGTGCAGCAACCAGGCCGTGTGGCCGTTGCCACAAAGGCCCCCACCGCGCAGAAGACTGTAAATCGGTTTTCGATGCGCAGGGTAGACGCCTCTCTGGCCGCCCCGAGCAGATTCCAAAAAACGGGAAGAGGGGGTCCGCCCTTTCGACGGACCCCCTTGCATGCCATTCGACAACACAGGATCCGATCAAATTCGTGCGTCCCCCGGCTCAGCAGGACTGGACCTCTGTGCCACCTCCAGACTCGTACTAACCCCCTCCATGGGTGTCCAGTTAGTAGGGACCTCCTTCAAGGGGCCCTTACCGGCTGGTACTGTAGGGCTCATACTGGGAAGAGCATCCACGGCCCTGAAAGGATTAACAGTTATACCAGGACTTGTAGATTCAGATTTCACAGGCCGTGCCCAAGTTATGGTTCAATCTCAGCGGGGCACCTTAGTCATTGCAGAAGGTGATAAGCTGGCGCAGCTCCTGCTCTTACCCAGCTTACATGCAGTCTTTCCAAGCAGAATCAGACAGAGAGGGGAAAAAGGGTTCGGATCCAGTGGAGCGATTTTTGAGGGACTCCATATGTCCCTGGAGTCTCGACCTATGCTAACCATTAAGGTGCAAGGCAGATCTTTCTTGGGCCTGCTCGATACAGGGGCCGATCGGTCTATCATAAGACAACAAGAATGGCCCCCCACCTGGCCAACGAGCAGGGCGGAAGAGCCCATTAGAGGAATAGGCCAAATTTCAGCGCCCATGCTCAGTGCAGCTGCCCTTCATTGGGCCGATTGAAGAAGGACACCAAGGCAGTTTCCAGCCTTATGTATTAGCCCTGCCTGTGTCTTTGTGGGGAAGAGACATTCTGACCCAAATGGACGTTACTTTAATTAGCGGCTACTCCCCAACCTCTAAGCGACTGCTAAAAGAAATGGGGTATACCCCCGGCAAGGGTTTAGGAGCTTCACTGCACGGACGTGCGGAGCCTATACAAGCTGCCCCCAAGTCTGACAGACGAGGCTTGGGTTTTTCATAGGGGCCACTGAGGAGAGATTCCCACCCACACCTATAAAACTAAAATGGAAAACCGAGGCTCCGGTGTGGGTGCCTCAGTGGCCCTTGCCACAGGAAAAACTTGCAGCGTTGCACGCCCTAGTATCAGAACAACTAGAAAAGGGCCATATCGCCCCTTCCACGTCACCGTGGAACACCCCTATATTCGTAATAAAAAAGAAATCTGGTAAATGGAGACTGCTACATGATCTAAGAGCTATTAACGATTGCATGGAGCCTTTAGGGCCCGTTCAGATGGGACTGCCCCTCCTCTCGGCATTACCGGAGCACTGGTCGATTTTCATCATAGATCTGAAAGATTGCTTCTTTTCTATTCCGCTCCACCCTGAAGACACCCCTAAGTTTGCCTTTACTGTGCCCTCTAGTAATCAAGAGGAGCCCTGTCAACGCTTTGAATGGACAGTCCTGCCCCAAGGCATGGCTAATAGTCCTACCATGTGCCAGCTGTATGTCGCTGCGAAGCTAGCTAGCACTCGGCAGCAGTTCCCTCAAGTGAAAATCATCCATTATATGGATGACATTCTCTTAGCCCATAGAGACACAGATCTTCTTAAAACAGTTTTGTCACATTTAGTCCTTAGTCTTAGAGAAGCTAACCTAGAGATTGCCCCTGAAAAAATCCAAATGACTGACATTACCACTTTCCTGGGGGCGAAAGTCGCACCCACTCATGTTTCCCCCCAAAAGGTGTCTCTCAGGCTAGACAATATACACACTCTCAATGATCTACAAAAACTCATGGGGGATATCAATTGGATCCGTCCATACCTAAAAATACCCAATGTCAAACTAACACCTTTGTTCGACCTGTTGAAGGGGGATTCTAATATAAACTCACCTCGAAGCTTCACTCCAGAGGCAAGGCGAGCACTATGCCAGGTGGAACAGGCGCTCAGTGGCGCTGCATTGAAGAGAATAGACCCTGATGAGCCTTTTGAAGCCTGCGTGCTGCCGACAGAATTACAGCCCACTGCGGTACTGTGGCAGCGGGGGCCGCTGCTCTGGGTCCACCCTGGAGTTTCCCCCAAAAAAGTCCTAGAGCACTATCCTACAGCGGTTGCAGACTTGGCCCTAGAATGCATTAAAAGGGCTGTGCAGCATTTCGGTCAGCAGCCCAAAAATCTCAGGGTGCCTTATTCTTCCCAGCAGCTTGAGATACTCACCGGATGCATAGATCAATGGGCCATTCTCCGGTGTACATTTCTTGGTCCCATTAACAATCAGTTCCCTAAGGCTCCTCTCTTGCAGTTTGTCACCCGGCACCCAGTGATTTTTCCCAAAGTAACCTCTCCTAGGCCACTAGCAGGCGCCCCCACCGTATACACGGACGGCTCCAGCTCTGGAACAGGGGCGTATTGTGTGGAGGGGGACACTCCTAAAACAGTGCTCTTCCAACCACAAAAGCCTCAATGGGTAGAACTGCAGGTTATCATTGCAGTCCTGGAAAGCCTTTCCGAGCCCTTAAATGTCGTCTCGGATTCTGCTTATGTTGTGAACTCTGTACAAATTTTAGAAACGGTGGGCATTGTTAAACATTCCTCTACAGTAAGGACGTTCTTTGCCAAACTACAGGAGGTTATATGGACCAGGCAACACCCTTTTTACATAACCCATATTAGAGCCCACACAGGTTTGCCTGGCCCTATGGCCCAGGGGAACCATAGCGCAGATGTAGCCACTCGACAGCTGCACATCTTTCCGACGCTGGTACCGTATCAACAAGCCCGAGAATTCCATGCCAAGTTTCACATCAATGCAGGTACCCTAGCTAAGCGGTTCAGCATACCACGTGCAGCTGCTCGAGATATTGTCCGAGCCTGCAACAATTGTGCAGAGCAGAGAGCAGTCCCCTCGGTTGGGGTCAACCCTAGGGGTCTCACCCCAGGGGATACTTGGCAGATGGATGTCACTCATCATTCAGAGTATGGTAAGATCAAGTACTTACATGTGTCGGTGGACACATGCTCCCAAGTTTTATTTGCCTCTGCTGAACCAGGAGAAAGAGTCTCCCACGTCATTGCACACTGCCTTGCTGCATGGGCAGCTTGGGGTAAGCCAAAGACGTTAAAGACGGATAACGGGCCTGCCTACACTAGTAAATCCTTCCAAAAATTTTGTGACAACATGGATGTCCAATTAAAACATGGCATCCCCTATAACCCTCAGGGGCAAGGAATCATTGAAAGAGCGCACAGATCTCTCAAAGACTTGCTTAAAAAACAGAAAGAGGGTATAGGCCACGGCCTGTCCCCAAAAGCTCGACTGTCTGTAGCCTTGCTCACATATAATTTTTTAAATGAAAATTCACAAGGAATGACACCTGCCCTGCAACACACCACCCCGAGTCCTCCGCATAGAGGTCTAGTCCGTTGGAAGGATGTCCTGTCGGGGCAGTGGAAAGGCCCTGACCCGGTGCTCAGCTGGGCCAGAGGCTCTGTTTGTGTTTTTCCCCAGGAACCAGGACGTCAACCAGTGTGGGTTCCGGAAAGACTGGTGAGAACCGTGACATCACCTGAAGAAGCCAAGGAACAGCTGTCAGAAACGCCAACGAATATACAACCTGAACCATTAGACCAAGCCTCCGACCCTGCTGATGATGGCGACGACCGACAAGACGATAATAGTAGGACTGACCACCCCGCGGTTGCCCAAAAAGAGGATCGGTAACTCTGTTCTTTGCTCTCCTATAGCAATCCTTCTAATCTGCCTTTTTCTTTTTAGTGGAACTATATTTCCTCCACAAGCTTCAACGAGTCCTTCCCCCTCACCAATGACACACTGATCCTCTCTTTTGCTAACCTCTCTGTCAAGGTTGTCAACACCACAGTTGCGGCGAATGCTACTTGTGAAACTGGTAATGGCGAGTTAAGTAAGGGAGTCTTGCTTGAATTTCTTAACGTTACAGGGAAGAGCCGCCAGTCTTGTGAAGGGATCTTGAGTAAAAAGGAGACTCAAAGGTGCCTTTTCCTTCCAGGGCTTGCTCCTACAGTCTGCAACCGTTCCAAAGACCCGGATGCCTCGCCGCCCCGCTATCCTAGTGTATCGCCCAAGTTATGTCTGGCTCCCCGTCAAGGCAACCGACTGGGTTGGCCCTGTTTCTCAAGTTGTTTCACTTAACAATATCCCCTTCTCTAAGTCTAGGCGTCCAAGAGGCATAAAAGAATGGCTATCGAATGCTGCCAGTGTAGCTTCCTCTTTGTTTGTCCCAACGATCGGGCAGGCTGTGCTACAAGCATGGACAGATCGGCAGCTCGCCATAACGATGGAAACGGTAAATGGCTTGGTCAACCTTACCCGAGACGTGCTACGCCGCCACAATCAGATGCTGAACTTAAATTTCCAGGCCATTCAGAAACTCCAAGCGGAGATAGATGAACTTGGACTGGAAATAGATGGACTCTGGAGAGTGCTTCAGCAAACATGTGACACCCGGTGGCTTACGGTTAAACTCTGTGTCACTCCTGTCAGGGCCAACGTGACCGGAAGCATTTCCAGAGTCTCTGATTGGCTGAAAAGGTCATATTTTCCTGAATTTGTTAATCTCTCCCAACAGGTGGAATCTAGTTTAGACACAATTGGGGGGATCAAGTTAAAACCCGTTAAAGTCGATCTCTCCGGGTTAGGCGAGGTTCTACAGAAACTATTGCACAGTGTTTCTTCCTGGTTCTCTTGGCCCAATTTAACTAATTGGATCCTCATTGCAGTGGGATTATTGGTGGGATTAGTCGTTGTTAAATGTTTGCTAGAACGCCTGTTTCAAGCGCAGCAGCAATTGCGTGTTACCACTATGATGGCTATGACTCCCACCTCTGTTACCCCCGATAGTGACCGATTTATTAACCATACCCCTTCCTGGTCGCCTCAGGTGGGGCGCTTTGGAGCAAAATTTGTAGCGAATCGCATGGCTGTTTCTCGGGTGTAAAAGGCGACACCAGTAGTCATAATTTTGTCTCAGGTGGGTCTCTAGGGCAGAGTCCTAGTTGTGGCCAGACTGGACCCTAGCCATTGCACAGAGACACCTAGTGACACCCCCGACTCTGGTTACTGCTGTTCCTGCCCCCGTCGTTGTTCCCCAGTTGCCAGGCAAAGCACTGCAGGGAGAGTCACGTTGCTTCCAGCTTACGGACTCTCCGGTCTCCATATGACGTGAGCATTCTGGTTGGTGCTAGAGGCTCCGCCGCTGGATGGCTGAGGCCTAGTCCAGACTCCCCAAAGCACCAAAGAGGTTGTGAACCATTTGGGTTCACGGGAGCACGCTCATCACTGGAGACACTGGGTCAAAAATAAATAAGAAAGGGGGAGATGTGGAAAGCCGCCTCCCGAATCGGGCCTAGCGTATGCGCTGCAGCCTGCTCTAGAGTTACCCCCGCCCATCGAGTGAGCCAAGATGGCGCCTGCATCCTGTTTCCGCATAGTGACGCATGTATCCGCCACCCGCTCCTACCAATCGAAATCCTGTATACGCGATACTAGCCTAGAAGCTTATTGGTTGTTAATTGTGTATAAAAGGTCTTACCCGGACGGGGTAGGGTGAGACAGCCCACAAGGAGCCGTGCCTGACGGCCACATCGAGGCTGCTCTCCCACGAGGCGCCGTGCCCCGTGTGGGAACCAGTAACACAGAATGTTCATCTAGCTGTAGTAAAGGGCTTGCTTTCACAACTGCCGTGTGGTTCGAGTCGTGATTCATGACCAGGTTAGTTCGCGCAGTCTGCATCTCTCTCTCTCCTTCCCTGTTTCCCCTCGCCGGCCGGGAACCGGGGACCGAGCGGGGCAGCGCCGGACAATGCTCCATTACAGGGAAAGCACGATGAAGATGCATCATGGAGGTTAAGTCCCCAGGGGGCCCAAGACGACCACTAAGTTCCCAACAGTGTGCTTATTGAAAGGAGGGAGAGCCCTGGAAACAGAAATGCCCAAGAAAGTTGTGCTGGTTGGAGCTGTTATGTGCCCCAAAAAAGGTCATGTTCCTTTAACGCATTCTTGTGGGGGCAGATCCACTGTGGGAGGGACTTTTTGTTAGGCTATTTCAGTTGAGATGTGACCCAGCCCATTCAAAGTGGGTCTAATCCTTTGCTGGAGTCCTTTGTGAAGAGGATAATGGACAGTAAATGCCCTAGAGCTTAGAAAGAAATGCCCCAGGAGAAACAAACAAGGACCCACCTGAGTTGAAAAGAAATGCCCAGAGACATCTGGAGAGAGCCATTGAAACCAGAACCCAGGAGAGAAGGACCAGATGTCACCATGTGCCTTCTTATATGAGAGAGGAACCCCAACGACAGCAGCATTTCCTCAGAGAAGGTATCTTCCTCTAGATGCCTTAATTTGGACATTTTCATGGTCTTAGAACTGTAAGTTTTTAACCTAATAAAACCCCATTGAAAAAGCCAACCCTTTTTTTGGTATATTGATTTCCAGTAGCTTTAGCAAACCAAGAAAGAAGGGAAGTACTAGGACATCCTGTACAGCAGCCCAGTTCCCACAGTTAGCAAGGGATGGAGTCATGGGGCCCAGGGGCCCTTCCACTGGTTGGAAAATCATCCCATGATTAACCTTGGGACTCACTTCAAGTGGGTAAGAAATGAATAAATTTCCTGGTGGATATGAGAGCAACTTATTCAGTTTTAAACCAGAAGCTTAATTGCACTTCAAAGCAATCAGTCCCTGTTGTGGGCGTGTCTGAAGTTGCAAGTTGCTAATGACTGATTTTTCCCACAGCTGCAGCCATGCCAAATTGGAGAAGGTTAGTTGACTTAAAACTTTCTTTACAAGCCTCTCTCTCACCTGGTGAAATGAACTTACAGGTTCTGGCAATCCATGCCGTACTCTGCAAGCAGGGATCTTGGGCCTTCCAGACTGCACTGAAAGATTCGGGACACAAAGTTATCAAGGAACAAATTCCTAACGAGGCATGGGACATAGCAAGACTCTTGGGGCGAGTCAAAAGTGCAGAACATCACGGTGAGACAGCGGCTGGACATCACTCCACCACCTGTAAAGCAATGTCCACCTATTCGAGAAGCCGGGGAGGGCATTTCACCTGTAATCAAAAGATTTTTAGAATGGGGACTAATAAAACCAGGGACTCAAGATTACAGATTTTTGCAAGATTTAAGAGCTTTAAATCAAATAGTGGAAGATATACATCCAATAGTGCATAATCCCTATACACTCTTCATCAATATTGCTAATGCGTATAGTTGATTCATGGTTTTAGATTTAAGGGATGCTGTGCTGGTTTGAGTGTATTGTGTCCCCCAAATGCCATTATCTTTGTGATCTTGTGTGGGGCAGATGTTTTGGTAATGGTTAGATTTGCTTGGAATGTGCCCCACCCAGCTGTGCGTAGTGATTCTGATGAGATGTTCCCATGGAGGCATGGCCCCGCCCATTCAGGGTGGGCCTTGATTGGTAGAGCTATATAAATGAGCTGACTCGGGGTGGGGAGGAAACTGAGTGCAGCTGGGAGTGTTTTGAAGAGGAGCAAGCTTGCTAGAGAGGAGCGTCCTGGGAGAAAGCCGTTTTGAGGCCAGAGCTTTGGAGCAGACGCCAGCTGCCTTCCTAGCTAGCAGAGGTTTTCCGGACGCCATTGGCCATCCTCTGGTGAAGGTACCTGATTGCTGATGTGTTGCCTTGGATGCTTTGTGGCCTTAAGACTGTAACTGTGTAGTGAAATAAACCCCCTTTTTATAAAAGCCAATCCATCTCTAGTGTTTTGCATTCTGCAGCATTAGCAAACTAAGACAGATGCCTTCTATCTGATCTCATTAGATAAAGACTCACAAAGTGCTTTGCATTGAAATGGGAGGAAGCTGATACAGGAGTAAAACAATGGAGTTGCTGGACCCTGTTGCCTCATATTTTATAAATGCCCAACTCTTTTTGGACAAGTCTTGTCTGAAGATCTTCAGGAAGTAAATCTCCATGATGGACTTCTTACAGGCTAGCTGAGAAAGGATATGAAGTATCTGAGAAAAAGGCTCAGATTTCACAGGACCACATCAAATACTGAGGAGTCCAGCTCTCTAAAGGACATAGGGCTCTGCTGCCTAGTAGAAAAGGGGCCCTTTGGTGAGTTAGCCACGCCAGAGAATAAAAAGGAACTCAGAGGCTTCTTAGGTATTGCCGGCTACCATCGACTATGGATATCTGATTTTGGATTAATAGCCAAACTTTCATATCTGGCCCTGAAGGGAAATGAAAAGGATCTTTTAGAATGGACACAGGAATGCACAATTGCCTTTCAAAGTTTAAAGAACAAATTGATGTCAGTCCTGGTGTTGGGCTCTGTGATCCCATGAAAGAATTTAGCCTGTTTGTGCATGAAAAGCAGGACATTGCCTTAGGGGTACTTGTGCAGCAGGTTTAGGAAATATATGACCAGTGGCTTATTTGGCAAAACAGCCTGACATGGTGTCCCTAAGATGACCTGCTTCTTTACATGCAGTAGTAGCCACTTGTGACCTCCTTCAAGAATCTGAAAAGATGATTTTGGACTTCCCAACCTGTGTTCTCACCCCCATTATGTCCTTACTGTATTAGAACAAAAAGGGGGACAATGGCTCACATGGGACAACTGAGCCACTATCAGGCAGTGCCACTGGACAATCCGAATGTCATCCTAAAGACTATAGATGAGCTCAATCCTGCCACCCTTCTCCCAGAAATTAAAAAGAGATCTGAATGGACTTTCTCATGACATGATTCTGTTCAGCTGAGTATTAGTTAGGGTTCTCTAGGGAAACAGAACCAACAGCAAATACCTGTAAATAGGAGATTTTATAACAGTGTCTCATGCAACTGTGGGGATGCACAAGTCCAAATTCCATAGGGCAGGCAGCAAACTGGCAGCTCCGATGAAGGTGTTCAATGAGCTCCCCAGGAAACGCTGGCTAGCTGAAGAAGTGAAGGTTCTCTCTCTTCTCCCTTAAAAGACACACCCTTCATTGATGTAATCTGTTACAAACACAGTCAATTGACTGATGATTTAATAAACCAGCCT
This sequence comes from Choloepus didactylus, assembly GCF_015220235.1. Taxonomy (NCBI): domain Eukaryota; kingdom Metazoa; phylum Chordata; class Mammalia; order Pilosa; family Megalonychidae; genus Choloepus; species Choloepus didactylus. Next base: position 68,782,773 of record NC_051324.1, on the reverse strand, counting down.
TCTGATTTCTTAACCAACTTCAAAAGTCCTTGCAGTAATGGTTAGCAGACTCAGACATAGAAACATTTACTGATGGGCATAGTTACATGGGCCAGTGGAAACGGAAGGCAGGATGCTCAGTTGTCACCCTCACATAGATACTGAGGGCAAAACCTCTTCCACTGGGAACATAATCAGAAAGGACAGGGCTAGTTGCCCTCCCAAGAGCCCTACAGCTAAGCACAGGACAGAGGGTCACCCACATACACAGACTCGAGACATGCTTTTGCTGTTTTGCATGCTCACAGAGCAATGTAGAAAGAGCACCGTCTGTTAACCACAGCCAACAAGGACATAAAGCAGATAGGTCTAATTTTCACATTGTTAAATGTGGTAATGCATCCCAAAGAATTAGCCATTGTCCACTGCAAAGGACATCTATCCATGGATAATAAAGAGGCTTAGACGGTAAAGAGTACTGGCAAATAGAGTTTACAGTAATGACAAAAGGACCTGGAAACTTCAGGGATTTGCTAGTATTAGTGGACACTTTCACTGGGTGGGTAGAAGCTTTTTTCTTTGTTGGACTAAAAAGGCACAAGAAGTTGTAAAATGTTTACCTAAAGTAATTATTCCTAGATTTGGACTTCAGCTTTCTGTTTAGAGCCACAGTGGACCAGTGTTTGTGACAAAGATTGTTAAAGATGTTTCAGGACACTTAAGCATTGACTGGCACCTACAATCGCCTTATAGACCACATCTACAGGGTAAACAGGACACAGGTTAAAATCTTAAAAGACAGCCTGGCCAAAATCTGCTTGGGAACTCATTTAAAGGGGAGCAAAGCCTTTCCTGTTGCCCTCCTGGGGATAAGAGTAGCACCCCAAAGCAGGGTATGTTTGAGCCCTGATAAAACAGTTGGAAGGCCATTTCTAAGTGTTGATTATGCAGCTAACATACATCCAGCTCAGAACTAGCTACGATTCATTATGTAAACTCTTCAGGTGCTACTTTAGCTGAAATTAATAATTATGCCTCTAGTCATCTTATGTTCCCCACAGGAACATTCACTTGCCCAGATGCTGGTTCGGGCTCCGCACTTGGCAAGACCAGCGTCCTCAGGCTCAATTAAACCCTAAGTAGGTTGGGCCTTATTTAGTGTCACTTGTTGCTCATTCTTCTCTCAAGCTGCAGGGAATAAAGCCCTGGATGCACCACCCCAGAGTGGAGCCACCACCACTCCTGGATAGAGACACCCAACCATGAGCTGGAAAGCTGTGGTCACAGTAGATCCTCCTAACAGTCCAGAACACAAGTACAACTTCTGAACCTCCAGATGGCCTAAAATATTTGTATGAGGAAAGATCTTCCTAGTCAGACTGGTTACGGTGTTCCATATTTTCTAGTTTTCCTTTACTTTAATGTGCCCTGTAGTAACAGCCCAAGAGAGTAATCTCTCCTTACAATAGACCCATTCATATGCTGCTCCTATGAACCAGTGAAACTGCTGGGTTTGCCGCCAGCCACCCATCTCTAGTGTTTCTGGTTTGCCGTGGTGGACCTCCTCCCTACAGGGAACAGTCTGGGAGGCTCTCCAGTCATTAATAAGTGAGATGTAGAAGGAACCCAGTGTGTTAAACTCCAGTACCATCACCAGAGCTGATCCTAGATACTGGCCAGTGAACTTAACCCAACCAGGACATCATCTTGTTTTCTCTGACAAGACACCAATAAAGCAGAATTACTTTATTCCCATCAGTTAGATAGAAAGGGAGAAAAGTTTATTGAAGGAATTAAAAATGGACATGTTCAACTCTGGGATGGAATAGTTTGGCTTACCCCACTATTCCAACTCCACTTTGCTGGAATCAGAAAAATCATTCCCTGTTACATCTCCCTTCCTTTGTACATGAAATGTGTACTCTGAGAATTGTAAACAACCATCACTTTATTACCTAGTGATTGATATGGAACTGATTGGAATCAGAGACCTGGAATATATTGGGTTGCCCCTAATATAACCCAATTTATGGCTCTGGCTCCCACCAGAATCAATAGGATGATGCACTCTAGGGTTACCTTGGGCTCAAGGAACAATTCATATTAAGCTTCCTCAAAGGGCAGCTAATTAATCCCTGTTACAATCTCGATGGGCTCACTCCCTTTTCCATTGGTATGATCATGTAGCCACAGTTGTTGTCCCATCCGTAGGAGATGAAGATGAAATTGCCAAAACAGATGCATTAAACACCTTTGTTGCCGGTGCATTAAACGAAGCTATCAAAGTATAACTCTTGTAAATGCAGAAATGGCTTTAATGCGCAAAGCAGTACTACAGTATAGAATGGCCCTGGATATCCTAACTGCATCACGAGGGTAAACTTGTGCTGTAGTCAAAACAGAATGTTGTACCTATATTCCTGATGATTTGGGAAATATCCGTTCTCTCTGAGATCACCTAAATGATCAAGTTCAGGCTGTGACTCCTCCAGTTAATAATGTTCATTTCTTTGATCTATTTAGTTGGCTACCTTCAGGACTAAGGTCGTGGTTATGATTTCTTCTTCAGACTGGGCTTGTAACCTTCCTGCTTTTTATATCTATTCTTGTTCTTCCTACATGCCTCTTCTCTTCATATTCTAGAATTATAGCTCAAATGTGTATGAAACCCTTTTCATCTTCCAAAACTCCTGCCAAGGGCAATCCATTCTCCCCCGAAGTAAATTGACAATATCTGGAAGTTATGAGTTAGAAATTTCACCAGACGACCTCCTAACTACATCACCCCTGTAGTAGCCTGAATGAACAACAGCCAAATTCCCAAGATTGGAAATAGATATTGTTTTAATGGATGTTCTAGTTTGCTAATGCTGCTGGAATGCAAAACACCAGAAATGGATTGGCTTTTATAAAAGGGGGTTTATTTGGTTACAAAGTTACAGTTTTAAGGCCATGAAGTGTCCAAGGTAAGGCATCAACAATTGGATACCTTTGCCGAAGGATGACCAATGGTGTCCAGAAAACCTCTGTTAGCTGGGAAGGCGCATGGCAGCATCTGCTCCAAGTTCTGGTTTCAAAATGGCTTTCTCCCAGGATGTTCCTCTCTAGGCTTCAGCTCCTCAAAAATGTCACTCTTAGTTGCTCTTGGGGCGTTTGTCCTCTCTTAGCTTCTCTGGAGCAAAAGTCTGCTTTCAGTGGCCATCTTCAAGCTGTCTCTCATCTGTAGCTCCTCTTTCAGCTTCTGTGCATTCTTCAAAGTGTCCCTCTTGGCTGTAGCAAGCTCGCTCTTTCTGTCTGAGCTTATATAGTGCTCCTCCTGTAAACTCATCAAGGCCCACGCTGAATGGGTGGGGCCACACCTCCATGGAAATTTCCAATCAGAGTTATCATCGGCAGTTGGATGGGGCACATTTCCATGGAAACAGCCTAATCCAAATGTTCCAACTTAATCCCCATTAATATGTCTGCCCCAAAAGATTGCATCAAAGATAATGGCATTTGGGGGGACATAATAATTCAAATCAGCACAATGGGTAAATTGTAGTGATAGCATTTTTAATGTAAACTTAAAACTGTAAGCAAGCTGTGAATTTGAGTTTTGGTCTCACAGAGGACCAATATGTAAAGTCGCACCAACATGAATTGGCTTTCATCTATCACCCCAGACTTGGAGGCACCATGCCCTACCTATCACAGAGGATATAAATCCTAAAGGAAGTAGTAAATAGCTGAGATAAGGTACTAATGAAATTCTCAAGAACACTGTTACTCATTACCAAAGATGATCATCTTTCTTGGACTCAGACATGTATAAAAGCCAAGTGAAAAATCACTATGGGGAGGCAGCTTTGAGAAGTTTCTTCTGCTCTCCCACCAGCATAAATAAACCCTCTTTTCCTCCACAGCCTGTTCACTGTGCCTGTGCATTAAGCTGCACCAAACAACAAACCCAGATTTTGGGAGGGGGCTCATCTTCACTCCTCCATACTGACAGCACCCCTCAAGCCCCTCAAGGTGACCTGGCTCAGAGGTCCTGAGTCACCGAGAAGGATGAGAAGTCACACTTTCAGGGCAGCCTCTTTTTGCTGTCCCATAGCGTTGCTCACTTACCCCTTCTGGTGGCTGGAGCCACTTCACTACACCCAAACTACCTGTTCAAATGACCTCTAAGTGCCTTTTCCAGCCTCTGCCCAGCCCTTCAAGCCTCCCCATCCTCCTTCCTGCCCTCCTGCTCTCTCAACTGAGGCCCTTACTTGCTAATGCCTCCTCATTCCAAAGCCCCTCCAGGCTGTCCCTGAAGCTCCTCTCTCCACCCTCCTCTTTTGGGGGTGCCACCCACACTTAGGGTTCCCTCCCTGCAGAGGATGTCCAGGCCCATCTTCTGCTGTCCAATTCCCCATCTCAGCTCTTGAATCTCATTTCCAGCATGGCTGGCCTGGCTCTTGGAAGCTTGGAAATGTTAAAGCCCCACATTAAATGAAGTAAAGATATCAGAAAGGCCATTGAAGTGTGTGGAGGATGAGATCAAGAGGCTCAAGGAATCTGTCATACTAAGATGGAATTATTGTATTTGACCCGAAAACTCACCAGTGGACTTAGGAGGTGCTAGAGGACACTCCAATACCCAGAAATATGCCCCTGAGGGGGACACTAGCATCACTGAGAAGCTCAGAAGTGGGCTGATGGTAGGAGATGTCAATTCCAGAACTGAGCTCCTGGGATGGATGGTGGTCCTAGGCTTCCAGTCAGCAGAGGGTGGGTGGAAGTGTGGAACTGTTAGATGCAAGGTAAGTGTAATAGTGAACTGGGCAGCAGGTTTTGGATGATGCCCACCTGCAGGGACTGATGGAGATGACTAATAGAGCAAGGTGTTCCTAGAGGAAAGAGAGGTGACCCAGTGGTCATTTACATGGTTTCTGGAAATATGATAGAAATGGACATATGTGAGGCCATAAACAAGAGAAGCCATAAATTTCTAGACAGGAATTTATGGGCCAAACCCCCCCCCCTACCCTGTAAGTGCATCTTAAAAGGCAAGTGCACATTCCTAAAAATAATAGCTACTTGTACTAGAACAACTCCTGCTACACATCAGTTACTTCCAAGAAACCTATTTACATGTTTCTTGTAAATCCTGACTTGGCTCTTGCCTTCCTTTTTCTCACTGTAGCCAGCTGGATGGTGCAGGGTGCTGCTCTGAGTGTCCCACTTCCACCCAGGAGCAGCTTCCAGGTTAGTAAGTTCCCCAATAAATGGTTACTATTTTCCTATATGGAGTGGATTCCATCTTAAATGCCTATTGAACTTTCAGAAAACCTATTCTGTAGGTTCACGGCCAGACAATTGGTGAGCCAGCCAGGAGGCTAAAAACAAAACCAGCTGAGGGAAACAGGAATCTGCTGGGGAAATCCTGGGATGGCCAACTTCCCATATGTGAGGGGAGGCAGCCTGTTTTGTTGAACAGTTCAGCACAGTGTGTGAGTACAGGGACATCCCCAAAATGCCAGCAGGTGTTAACTGTCCTGAAGGGAAACCTGGGGTGAGGGTGGGGGGCAAATGAATATCACAAGGAAAAGAAGGGCTTGCAGCTACCACATGACCATTGTTATGGGTAGTTAGATATGCCACCAAATCCCAAGTAAAAGCAGTAGCTGAAGTAAGGAGATTCATAGAGGCTTTAACTCTAGAAAATGAGATTGGGCTAGCATGTTCCAACAGTGCTAATGTATTAGTAAAAAAGATACAAACCCAAGAGGGACAATTGGAAATAATGGCATATGAAGTGACAAAAATGCAAGGACAGAGGCAGCAGGTCCAAGCAGATACTCAGAGGGGAGGTTGAATCCGAAGGGGTGGGGCCCTGGGGTAGTGCAAGAAAGGGATGGGAGAAGGAAATTGAAATTGAAGAGGAGCTGAACAAGAAAGGCTGTTAATAACCATAACAATGAAAGCAACCAGGGATCCTGATGACCCTTAGGAAGAGATCCATGCTCAGAAGCAGACAGTAATGAGGGAGTTTACCCACACAGTATTGGTAGAATGAACAGAAAAGCTGAAACAAAAGGGCCAAGGGAGTGTAGCCGCTTGGTTACTAAGATGATGGGACTTAGGGGGAGATGGTATTATGCTTTCAGAGGAAATGACAAAAATGGCTAGCCTGAATATACATCCTTCTCTTCCTCAGTGTCTCTCCAGACATGACAAAGACCTGATGGCATTCCAAATGTATCAGTGTGGTACATTTCAGCTGCAAAATTGGCCTGGCCTAATGCAGGGGATATGCTGTCCCCAGTAGGTAGATGGCCATCTATGGAGGAATTACAGGCTATAGTCAGAGAACTAGGAATGAAGCATGCTGACCACTTTTGAGACCCTGATGATGAACTCTTCACTGCTGGCATGAAGGGTAAAATCCTCCAAACCAGTAAAAGTGTTGGAGAAAACATGGTGAGAGGGATGTACCTATCTACTGTTGATGAGCAGGTAGAATGGTGTAGCCTTTCTGAAGGTCAGTGTGGTTGTTCCACAAAAAGTTAAGTATGTGGGGACCATAAGGTCCTGCAACCTCATTGTGGGGTATGTCATTTGAAGATCTGAGAGCAGAGACATGAATGGACATTTGCAAACTGGTGTTCATAGAGGCAGTAATCATGATTTGCAAAGGGTGGGGATGACCTAAGGGTACATTGACTGAAGAATGGAATGGTGTACTGTGGTGTACACATACAGTGGAACATTGAGCAACTACAGGAAGGAGTGAAGCTGTGAGACATGCAACAAGGTGAATGGATCCTGTACACAGTATTTGAGTGAAGTACACCAGAAATAAAGGGAAACATTTTAATGCCTCACCAATATGGACTAACTACAGTGTGTAAACTCAGAATTGAATCTTAGAACATAGCCTGACATGGACATAATTATTGTAATAGTCCCTAGATTGTAAGCTCTTACAGCAGTTAACTCTATCCCTGAATTGTAATGCCTGTCTCTAAACTTTGAGATGCTGATCCCTTAGAGTATAACTTGATTGGTCTCTGGAACAATGCATATCTCTGAGACACCTGAAACTCAGAGCTAGAGCTCAGCAGATATGAATGTCAGTATTAGTGCATACAGCCACTGTTAAAAAAAAAAAAAGAAAAAGCTGAAAAAGAGCCCAGACTTCAATTAGTGATATGAATGAAGCAGGTCTGGTTAAGACCAGGGCAAGCCAGGCCAAAGGGTAAAGGTCAAAACTGACTGTGTTTTAAAACTTCAACTTCCATATGAGACCAAGGGAAGAGATGTCTATTTGGTACAGGATTTAAATTTTCTTAACAGTACAACTCTACAGTCGGTTTGTTCAAACACCACAATTGCATGGAACTTTGAATAGGAAGTGAGATACGGTAGGTTAGTATAGGCTGGAGTGAAATAATGACACATCCCAGAGTAATTTGGGTAGATGATAAAAAATATATTTACAGCTCCCACCCCAGCCCCGAGGGTCTGGGGGAAGGTGTGGATGTGTTGGACATCCTCACCTGGACTGATGTTGATGTCACAAACATTGGGACAGGCGGTTTGATGTGCTGAGCCCTCGATCATGGGACTTGCCCTTATGAAGCTCATTACTGCAAAGGAGAGTCTAAACTTGCATGTAATGGTGCCTAAGAGTCTCCCCCTGAGTACCTCTTTGTTGCTCAGATGTGGCCTCTCTCTCTCTCTAACTGAGCCACCACGACAGGTGAACTCACTGCCCTCCCCACTACGTGGGACCCGAATCCCAGGGGTGTAAATCTCCCTTGCAACTCAGGATATGACTCCCGGGGATGAATCTGGACCCAGCATCGTGGGACTGAGAGTATCTTCTTGACCAAAAGGGGGATGCAAAATGAGATGAAATAGTTTCAGTGGCTGAGAGATTTCATATGGAGTCGAGAGGTCACTCTGGTGGACATTCTTATGCACTATATAGATAACACCTCTTAGGTTTTAGTGTATTGGAATAGCTAGAAGTAAATACCTGAAACTACCAAACTCCAACCCAGCAGTCTGGACTCCTGAAAACGATTATATAATAATGTAGATTACAAGGGGTGACAGTGTGATTGTGAAGTCCTTGTGGTTCACACCCCCTTTATCTAGTGTATGGATGAGTAGAAAAATGGGGATAAAAACTAAAGGACAAACAAGGTGAGGTGGGGGGGATGGTTTGGGTGTTCTTTTTTCACTTTTATTTTTTATTCTTGTTCTGATTCTTTCTGATGTAAGGAAAATGTTCGGAGATAGATTGTGGTGATGAACGTGTAACTATGTGATCATACTGTGGACAGTTGATTTTATACCATGGATGATTGTATGGTGTGTGAATGTATTTCAATAAAACTGAAAAAAAAAAAATCCTCCACACCACACCTACAGACTGGTATGGGACACTAGTAGCTACTCTAAGCCCACCAGTCTCCAGGCTGTTCACTGGGTGGCAGAGTGAGAGCAGACTTGGGTGAGACGGAAGGAATACGGTTGAAAGGGGTAAGGAAAGTAACCAGAGACCTGGCAAAGGAAGAGCAGAGGGGGTCTGTACATGTAACCCGGAAACAATTAGGGACTGATTCAGCTGCTGCAGGCACCGCTACAGAAAAAAGTAGACTCACAAACTAATACTACTTTAGTAGGACTCTGACAAAAGCTGCCTGAGGGAAAAAGACGACAGCCTCTGTGTCCGTCTACATCTATGCCACCTGTTATCACTACCCCAGCGCCGCCAGAGGAATGTAAGTCAGGGATAAGGGGGTGGATCCCCCTATGCCTGACACTAGGGGTGATGCCAGGAGGGAGCTGGAGCTCTGGCCATGGTGACCCTTCTCCTCACCTGGGACCCTTGACTCCTCTGGATCCACAGTCACTGCTCATCCCCTGATAGGAGCTCGAGAGGTTCCACTTCTCCAGTCCCAGGGCTCTGTCCAGGGTCCTGGCAAGGATGGCATGGGGGCTAAGGTTTTCCTGCCCGGGCTGACTTTCAGTTGCCTGGGAGGCCCTCTAAGTCCTGCTCAACCACATGGCAGCACAAATGAGTTCCCCATGCAGCGGCACCTTCAGGAAGGTCAGGAGCAGGAGGTGGATGTTGCAGAGCAGGGTTTGGGGAGGGAGGGGGAGACAAGATGAGAAGGGTGAGCTGCCAATTCAGGGGCAGACCCAGGCCCTCTTCTCCCCACTCCCTGAGCCAAGACCTGTGGCCCCAAAAACCTGCAGGACAGGCAAGCCTTGGTCCCTGGACATCCTCATTGGAGGTGTTGAGTCTTCAGTGGCCTCCCAACAGTCCGAGCCAGGCAGGGATCCCCAACCCTTTGCTGACTGCTACCATTTGACATTTTGTGGGGTCTACCATAATTCCCCTTCAACTAAAATGTATTGCTGACAGGGCGATGCAGGAATGAGACACGGACACAAAGCTAAGAATTAAGGGAGCAGGGGGCCCACTTGCATCTCATGCTAAGTGGACGACAATGCAGCCTTGCTCCAGCTATTTATTTCAGAAGATCAAGTGTATATGCTAAAAGTGCTCAGGTGGGGGAGAGCCCACCAGAGACCTATGTTTACATTAGGTGTATACAATCTAGGTTTACATCCAGGTGAATACAATCTAGGTTTAAGACAATGGTAGTCACAAGACACACATCTTTACAGGGCAGGCCTGCATGGCATTCTATACAGGCCTGCAGCTCGGGGTTCTAAGCCACCACCCCAGATATGCCTCAGGCTACATGGAAGACACAGTTTCCCACAAAAATGCACTCCATCCAGACTGAAGGGTTTGCTGGCTTGTTTTTTTTTTTTTTTTTTTTTTTGTCTCTGCTTCTGGCTTGCCTCTGCTTCTGCTATTCTCTCCACCTCCTATCTCCCTTTGCAAACTCTGCCCATCTTTCCAACTCAGCTCTAACATTATCTCTTCAACACAGGGGAAGATTGCCCACGTCCCTGCAAACCTGGCTATTTACCTGACCTAGGAGGGGTCTTTCCTGCTCTGATCCCCAGAGAATTCATGTCCTAGTCCATGTATTCTGTTTGCTTGGCACTTGTTCTAGTTGGACTATGGGGTTATTTATGTCTCCTTGATGGTCCGTAACAGTAGGTAACGAGTCTGAAGCCCTGCCCCCACCCTATGCCGTATCCCTTCCTGCACACCTGTTGCCAGTGCAGTTTAACTTTTCTCCCTCAGCCCTCCTTGAGCCCCCTCAGTCCACAGAAGCATGGACGAGTCACGAGGTTTTCTTGAGAAGTAGACAGTAGGCTGCATCACTGAAGATCTATGCTGTGTTCACAGCATGCCATTCCCTGCCCTCCTTCTCCCTCCCCTCACCAAGTTTCCTCCTGTGCTTCTCCAGTCCAGGTGAAAGAGCTGCCGTCCTGCACCCTTGACTCAACAGAACAACCACTTTCCAAGCAGCAGTGAGCAAGACAAAAGCCAAATCGAGAAGCATCCCTCTTGCACCTGACTTCACCCCAACTCATTTACTGAACAAACTTCACAGTGACAGACAGGATCTAAGGAATAGGCCCCTTAGAATTCAATTATTCAAAATCTGAATTCAACATGGATTCATTTTTCAGTTGCGGCCTCTTCCTACATCTCGCCCTGCTCTCCACGCTGAACTTCTATTTTCCTGACCCTCTTCTGGGCTCCTTTTTTTTTTTTTTTTTTTACCATCAGACTATGGAGGGGCTGCCTGCCCATGTGTGATGGCTCATTTCCAAGCTTTAGGGGATTCTCTAAAGATTCACAATCAACAGAAGGGTTGTCTGTCTTCTCTTCTTAAATATGCTAGTATTGTGTGTCCAGGAGAACAAAATAGATACTCTTACATCTCTCTTGATTTTAATGAGCAATGTGTTTTCTGAAAGTCTAATCTACTTAGGAAGGTATTGAATAATGTTTTGAATCAGTTCTCATTCTTTTTTTCCAATCTTGTATCCCACCCGTTACTTCGATGCAGTCCACAAGCTACACAAACTTGTGTCCACACATACACACACACACGCACAGAGCCATTGTTTTTCCCTGTTCCCCATGCTTTCTTATATTAGTAAACTCACAGTAAGCCCCGAATAGCCTTCCCAGAAATTCTGATGGGTCTTCATCTGATTTTTGTACAACCTCTTGAACTTTGCTTAAGTTTAGTCACTCTATTACACAGCCCCATCATATGCAAGCTTTATGATGATCTAATTTTGTCCTGTTGGCTTGTTCATTTGGGTTCCAATGGGAATCTACTTGTGGAATAGCTAGATTTCCAGGAATGTGTACTGGATTTCCTGGATTATTATTGCTTGGAGAGTCACCATGACCATGAATCTTTTCAATTACAATTCTCCTTTCTTCTGAGGTTATGCATGTTTAATAAAGATTGTATATCAACCCAATGAAGATTATGCATTGAAAAAATTGAGTCAAACAAGTTTTCCATTTTCCTGGGATCCTCTTGATAAGTATAAGTGGGAACCCAGCTTTTCCAATTGTATAGATCCGAGGTGGGGAAAGGGGTAAGCACACACATATATCCCTAGGTTGGCTCTGGTCATCTATTCCAGTCGGCAATTTTTGGAGAGGAAACCATCCCTGACTTTGTCCTCCAGAGATAGAGGTACGCTGCCTAAAAGTTATCTCACTCTGGATATGAGGTAGAATTGCCATTTTGGAGGAGTTCAAAGGCATCAGGGGCTCTTCGTTAGCCCTCTGACAAGGAGGCAGAGGGAGAGGAACTCAAGGATGTGCAGACTCTGGCGGGAGGGGAAGGGGAAGTACAGCAACTGCAGATCCCAGCAAAAGGGGAGAGGGAGTATGGGAACTGCAGGATCTGCACAGGGGCTTCAGCTGTCACTTTCCTGGTTGGGAGCCCTGGAGATCCCCCAACCTGGGGCCCAGAAATATTGGACACCACTCTCCCAGTCTGGGACTCAGGAGCCCCATTGGGGAGCCCAGGGCTCTTTCCAGCTCCAGGCCTAGGAACCCCGGCCACTGTCTCTTCAGCCTGGAGTTCACAAGCCTCAGCCAGCACTTCCTTAACCTGGGGGCTGGAGCCCTCCTTTATCCACACTCCAGCCAAAAGCTGAGGAGCACTTGAGAAAAAGGTAGGGGCATGGCTGGTGGGTAGAATGCCAGGCCCCAAACGTTTTCTCTGTAGCTTTTCATTCTGAGCTGGAGCCATGAAACACTGTAGATATGAAATTTCAACCCATTTGTTCATTCTCCAACTAAATAAATCTAGCTGTAAGATAGCATTATAGTCTGTTGATCCTTGACTTGGCCACTTTTGACCATCTTCTAATTCCTACAGAGGCCAAATTATTTCACGTAAACTTTTCAGACTTCTCTTTGTCATGAGCTCATATCTGAATTGCTCCCAGTGCTAAAGAATCAATTTAAGGTATCATTCTTCTTATTTTCCTGAGATTTTTTTCACTCATCTTGTTTCCCATTTTTTAAAATACTCTTTAGACAACTTTTGAGACAAAAAAAGACAAGACCCAAACCAAGAACCAAAAACCAAAAACTGAATCCAAAGCCCAGGCAACAAGTTTCAGTGTCTTTCCCTTATGCCAGCAGCTGCACCCTTCCCAAATCAAAGAACTTTCCAAGTGCAGTATCCTGCTTACAGCTATGGCAGGAATTAACGTGTCACTGAACACCCAAACCAATTAGGGCCTGTACACTCATACATTCATCCACACTCACACACCAGAACTGTTTTCCTCCACAGCCAGCCGCTGTTGGGATCCTGGATACCTGAGGCAAGAAGTTCTCTGGTCCAGCTCTCAGAGAAAAATGTCTCTGGTGGCCTCAGAGCCAAGACTTGTGAATGTCTTACCTCCAGGTTCCAGGCACCCACCAAGCAGCATGTTGTCCAGATGATGGGCCCCACTTTAGGTGCATAATTGAAGATGAGGCCACTGTTCTGGCCCACAGGGGCTGGGCTGGCTGGAAGGCCAAAGGAAACACCAGGAAACAGAGTGCGACATAAACTTTATTATGGGAACTTACTTACAGGAGTGAAGTGGGAAGTCAGTCAAGCTGCTGTGATGGCGGTTGGTTCAGAGCTCAGTATGAAAGTACTCCACAATTAGGTGGGAATTAGCGAGGCCAGTTATAGGGGCCCGAAACAAAGACATTCCAAAGAGTATGAGGACATAGATACATGAAGGGGGCTGGGTTGTGACATAGGGGAAAGATTAACTATCCTCAGAGTGTCAGATAACACCTCAAGGACTCCAGAGAAGAGCAAAGCACAGGCTGGCATCCTAGGCAGAGGAAAGCCTGGTGCCTAACTTACACTGAGCACCTACATATCCCTCCCTCCTTAGAGAAGTTAGTGGAAACATTAGCTGACCTAGATCACACAGGCTGCTGTGTGCTTTTTGGATTTCAAAGAGCATCAGGGAGAGGACCGGGCCTTGGGCTCCCACAGCCACACATCCCCAACGCCCACCACCACCACCACCAAATCTGGGTTTGTCCCTCAGCAGGGCTAATTGCACAGTGTGAGGACCCAGGGCCCTGCCCCCCTCCTCCATTTTAAGAGCAAGTCACACATGCAGTAGCCTACCTGACCTGGACAAACTTTAAAGGTCAACAGAAAAATGCATCATCAAAGCCTTAAAACTCCCCTCCCCTGATCACCGTTAATAACCAAATCTCGTGAAAACCTTGCTGAAACTCCATTGCCACACCCTATGGACCTAAGCCTTTATAAGCCACCCCTTTGGCACTCCCTGCTCTCTTTTTTGCATGGTTCACTTTCCATGGCTGGCTGCAACCATGGACCATCTCCTGTCAGTAAGTCCCAATTAAACCCATGTCCACTTCCATGCCTGGCATGTTCTTCAGTTCTAGGACTAAGCTGGGTTGGAAAACACAGACATGCCAATCACGCTGTGGGGGAAAAGGTTTATTTACACAGGTGGGAGGGCAGGGAAAAGTTCCCAAATCTGCCTCCCTGTAGTGATTTTTTGCTTGGCTTTTATATACATTAGAGACAAAGAAAGATAATCATCTTGGGTAACAAGTAACAAGGATCTTGAGAGCTTCATTAGTTCCTTATCAATTATTTCCACTTCCTTTAGGATTTACATCCTCTAAGATACCTGGGGCATGGTGCCTCCAGGTCTGGGTGCAACCTTTGCATATTGCTTCTCTGTGAAACTAAAACTCAAATTCACAGCTTGCTTATGAGGCAGATAGGGAAGGATGAAGGGGGAAGTGACCCTATGACCCATTACAGGGAGTTCCTTTTGGCACAGGCACGTGTAGTTCTCACTCGGGTCAGCACCCAAAAAGAACCAATGAAAGGTGCAGCATGTCAATCCCTCATTAGCATAACCAAAGTGGGAAAGGCTCCTCCAAGTCCTTATAGCACAGGAATCCCAGCCCCAGTGAGCACTCCCCCCTTGGAGAATGACTGTGCTCACTCCCTTCAGGTGTGTACTTTTGCTACGCTTTTTGGCTGTTGACACTGACTATTCCTTGGATTCTTTCCTGCAACTGAGTCATGAACCTGCACAGTGTCAGTCCCTAGTTGACGTCTCGACCTCTCCGAGAACTCCCGGGGGCTCTCTGGCATCGAGCTTGGTGACCACAAAGGGACCCCTTCCCCACAGGTAAGACTGTTGCTTTCCATCTCTGCCCTCCTTCTCTCTCCTCTGGCCACAGAACATCATCTCACCCCTCTTGTTTGACCGTGGCTCCCCTCACCCCCCAGAGCGTGGTGGAGGACAGGCTCCTCACACCGTGTAGATTCAAATAACAGTCGTCTCCATTCTTTGAGGCTTGTCTGTGTGCCTGAGCCTCTCTTTACCACCTTCCCGCTCCATGATTCTCGACCTCATTTCTCCCAGAGACTTGATTTTGATTCAGGTCAGGCACAAGTGATTCTTTCATCACTTTGTGGGGATGCACCGTCCTACTCATCACCCCTGGGGACTCTGCTGTCTGTGCAGTGATCCCAGGACAGGTTGCTTTCACTCCAGGCCGTGGGCGTCACATTCACAAGGCTTAGATGAGCCTCTCATACTAGCGGCTGTTTCTTTAGGCACCTCCTACTTTGCCACCAGGATCCCCAGTCCAGTGAGGGGCCTGGTTTAGGGTTCACATTCACATGGCATCAGACTTCCATCCCTCGCAAGGCACGGTCCCTCCATAAGCCTCTGTACTGTCTAGGGAACTACCCAAATCCCTTTAAAGACTCCTTCAGGGACGAGTTCTCCTGTCTATGTTGAGGACTTTCCTATCCTGTGCTTGCCAGCTTACAAGCCCCAGGGACACCTGAGCAAGGGTGGATCTCTGGGGACACCCAGAGAGGGCATTGTCTGGCCGGTCAAACCGACCCAGGATGCTGGGTCTAGGACAGGGCTCCAGGCTTTGGTCTCCCATAGAGGCTCACTCGGGAGCCTTCTGTGAAGACTCCCACTTCTCCCTTTCCCCCTCCCCTTTTCTACCCTTCCCTCTTTTCTTCCTCTCGCAGACAGAGATGCAACCAGCAGAAGCAAAGCATGGGTAGCTCTCCTTCCATCTCCACTGACTCCCCCCTTGGATGCCTGCTTAAACACTGGGACACTTTGCAGATAGATGGTCTAAAGAGGAAAATCTGCAACACAGCTTGGCCCCAGTAGAAATTGGAGGATAGAGAAGTTTGGCCAGAAAACGGCACCCTAAGGTTTAACACCACGCTGCAACTAGACCTCTTTTGCAGAGTACAAGGGAAGTGGACTGAGGTTCTGTACACCCAGGCATTCATGGCCCTTTATCAAAATCCTAACTTGTCAGGGACCTGCCGCTTGTGTTATGCCTATGCCTCTGATGCTACTCAGGCGGACGTTCTAGATGACCCCCTCTTAAGCTCACCACCTGCTAACATGGGAACCCCTCCTGCAAACTTTGGGGCTGCCCCCTCCTGGGTCCATGAAGCCGCCAAGCACCCTCCCACTGGCCCAGCAGACCACGCCCATCCCCCACCTTGGCAGCCCTCCAGCTCTCCCTCTCTAGGGCACGGGCAGGTAGCCCTGCCAGAATTACCCTAAGCAAGACCTTCTACTGCCTGATTCCTGGCAAAATTCTCCCTCTCCAGGGGGTGGCAAATGGAGACGCTGGGATGATCTGAGTATGTGAGCCATTTTCCATGACCAATCTGGCCAATGTAAACAAAAATCAGGGCGCTTTTTGAAAGACCCAGCCAAATTCACTGAGTAATTCCAATCTCTCTCACACTCCTTTGACCTTACCTGGGGAGACATCCACAACCATACCCACCAGCTGCACCCCAGAGGAAAAACTCCATATATGGGCAGAAGCCCAAGCCCATGCAGGTAATCTAGCAGCAGCTCACCAAACCAGTACCCAGTAGGAGCTACTGCAGTCCCTAATAATGACCCCAAATGGAACTACCATTGAGGGCAGGCAGATTTAAGACACCAAGACCGTATGAACACCTGTCTTGTAGCAGGAATGAAAAAATGCGTCACTAAACCTGTGAATTCGAGGGGTAACCCAGGAGAAAGATGATAACTCTGCTCTAGGCCAGGGATGCTTGGTAGAAGAAACCTTGAAGAAATCTGCCAACATAAACCCCGACTCCCAGGTAGGGCAGATTTTATTAGGGACTCACTTCATTAGCCAATCATACCCAGATATTTGGAGGAAACTGCAAAAAATGGGTATGGGACAACAGACCCCCTTTAATCAGATGCTTGACTCTGCTTTATGTTTTTAATAAGAGACTGAGCTGAAGAACTGGAGAAGGTCCAGTGGGGTTGGCAACAGGACAAGAGACAGGCTCATCTAATAGCAGTCGCTGTAAGCAGTGCCCTGTACCCTCAGGGTAACCTCAAGGCTAAACAGGATGGAAAGGCAGCTGTTTCAAATGTGGAAAGTTGGGACATTAGAGCAAAGAGTGCCCCGGCCTGGATGGGCCACTGGGTTCTTGTCTTCAATGCAAAAAGGAAGGCCACTGGAAAAGGGCCTGACCCCAGCTCCGAAGGGAGATGGGTGGAGATCCTGCACCAGTGATGGCCTTGGGCAAGGGCTGAAGGGGCCCGAAGTCTCACTGGCTCCCACTTCACAGCTAGCCACAACCATGGAGGAAACTTGAGTGACCCTTGACATAGCTGGTAAGATGACTGCCTTGTTCATTGATACAGGAGCCACTTACCCTGTCCTTAGCCCCCACTTTGGAACCTTGACCTCAAAAACTAGCACCATGGTGGGAGTGGACGGTAATCCAAAGACCCACTGGTTCACATGACCCTTAAGTTGCAGTTTAGAGGATGTTCTCGTAAGCCATGAGTCTTAGTAGTCCCTGGGTGTCCTACCCCTCTTTTGGGGAGAGACCTCTTACAACCTGGGGAACAGTCCTCTTGTGGCACCCACCAGCTGTCTGGTCCTAGCCTTATTGCAGAATTTTTAAACCCAGGTGAAGATCCAGATCAGATATCCCCGGATATGCAGTCCCAGGTGGACCCCCAGGTTTGGGACCAAGGAATACCCAGGCAATAAAAACTCTCAAAGACAAAAACACCTTCCCCTGAAAGCGGCAATATCCCCTTGAACTGGAGTCAAAGAAAGGGTTGCAACCTCTGATAGATAAATTCCTGCAACACAAGCTCATAATCCCCTGCCAGTCTCCTGCAACACTACTATCCTTCCAGTGTTGAAACCAAACGGGGACTACCAAGTGGTACAGGACCTCAGAGCCATCAACAAGGCCATGGTCCCACTCCACCCAATAGTACCAAATCCCTACAGCGTCCTCACCCAAATACCAGGGGACTTGAAGTGGTTCACCGTCTTTGACCTCAAAGATGCTTTCCTTTGCATTCCCTTCACCCTGATTCCCAGTATCTTTTTGCCTTCGACTGGACTCGTCCTGGATCCACAGATACTCGACAGAATACCTGGACAGTACTCTGCAGGGATTTCCGTATAACCCCACCTATTTGAGATGCCTTCAGGAAAGAGCCTAAGGGAATTAAGCCTTGAAACCTGAGCCCTACTCCAGTATGTAGATGACATACTAATTTGTGGTCCCACAATTGAAGCCTCCAATAGAAATACTGTTCAGGTTTTAAACCTTTTGTGGAAATGAGGATATCAAGTATCACCCTCCAAAGTCCATATTTCTAAGCAGACAGTGACATATCTGGGATTCATTCTGTCTTTGGGGGCTTGGGCACTCAGTACAAGCTGCACAGAAGCCATAACTAGTCTAACTCCACCAAGAACCAAGAGATAACTCAGGGCCTTCTCAGGTATGGCTATTTTTTGCAGGATTCAGATACCTGGGTTTGGGGTAATTGCCAAACCTCTGCATACCTCTCTAAAAGGGTCTGATACCAAAGCTCTTGAGTGTACAAGGAAACAGCAAAAAGTCTCCCAAACTCTTAAAACCCTACCAACCTCAGCCTCAGCTCTAGCATTGCCCAATTTGGAGAAACCATTTACCTTGTATATGGCAAAAAACAAGGAGTGGCCCAGGAGTGTTAACCCAGAAACTGGGAAAGGATCCACGGCCAGTAGTCTACTTTTCCAGACTACTAGATTTGGTAGCATGCAGGTGGCCAGGATGCCTGAGGGTGGTGGCTGCTATGGCTCCTTACCGAGGAAGCTTCCAAGCTGACGATGGGTCAACCACTTGAGACTCAGAGCCCTCACCAGGTTCAAGGAGTCCTGGAGACCAAAGGCCACCAGTGGTTGACAGGAGAATGTTTAACTAAATACCAGGCCCTCCTCCTTGACACACCAGCAGTCACACTAAACATATGTCATACTCTAAACCCAGCCAATCTCATGTCTACAGAAAAAAAACGGAGCCTTCAACCCACTCACATGTAGACATATTCAGTCAGCTGTCCTCTAGTCGCCCTGACCTAAAGGATGAACCTCAGAAGAACCCTGATGAGGTTTGGTTCACAGAAAGGAGTAGTTTCATCCTCAAAAGACCTCAAAGGGCAGGATATGAACTTTCAACAAGTTATAGAGGCAAAACCCTGACCACCAGGCACGTCCTCCCAGAAGGCTGAACTCATTGCATTGACCAGAGCTCTCACATTAGGGCAAGGACTAAAAATCTACATCTACACTGACTTCAAATATGCCTTTCTCATTCTCCATGCCATGCTGCTATATGGAAAGAAAGGGGTTACTAACAGCCAAGTATTCCCCTAAAATACCACCTAGAAGTCCTATCCCTCCTGGAGGCCATCAGAGGCCCAAGGAAGTTTCTGTAACCCTCTGTCAGGGCACCAGAGGGGAGGCTCTGATGTAGATGGAAACCTGTTCGCTGATCGAGCAGCCCAATGGGCAAGCTCTTCCCAGGGTCTGAAACGAGTCTAATCCCACACCCCCAGGAGATAGCCAAAAAACCAGAGTACACTTCGGATGAGATCCAAGAAACTGAATGAAGCAGATATAGTAGTGGCCTTGGGAGTGGGTACAAGCAGAGATCAAAGATATCTCTACCTGGGCACACGCAATGGAAAGTGATCAAGGCTCTCCATGACTCTTTCCACCTTGGTGAGTGGCGTTGGTGACCCTTGTTAGTAATCTCTTTAAGGGGCTACACCTCATCACTCATTCAAGCCCTCTCTGTGTCCTGGAGGACGGCTAAGACCTCCCCCACTAGTACAGCCAGTCCAGTGTACAGACACATATCCTGGAGAAGACTGGCAGCTACACTTCCCCCAGATGCCCAGGATTTAGATACCTGTTGGTGTTCATTGATACCTTCACGGGGTGGATTGAAGCCTTCCCAACCAGGACAGAAAAGGCTCAAGAAGTCTCAAAGTTCTTGCTAAAAGAAGTCATAACCTGTTTTGGATTTCCTAGATCCATTCAAAGTGACAACAGACCCCCTTTACCTCAAATGTAGTCCAGCAACTCTGGGTGGATCCTCAGAATTTCTTTTCACTTACCTGCTTCCTGGAGGCCCCAATCCCCTGGTAAAGCAGAAAAGGCAAACCACTACCTTAAGAAAACCATAGCCAAGCTGTGTCAAGAGACCTCTGAGACATGATAAAAACCCTACCTGTTGCTCTTTGCAGGGCATCAGACGAACAATCTCCACCTTAGCCCTTCTCCAATCCTGGGTAAATTCATTAGCTGGTGTCGCCCTCCAAAACAGATGAGCCCTGGATGTCCTTATAGCAGCCATGGAGGAACACGTGCGCTCCTGGGAGAGGACTTTGTTTTTATGTTAATCGGAGCTCAAAGCTAACATGGGATATTAACTCCCCTAGAGACCAGGCCACTCGATTGTCCACCCAGTCCCAGGGACTCCCAGTTGATTTATTCGAGTTTCTGCCACCTGGGATAGGGGCCATTCTTTGCTCCATCCTTTTCTGTTTAATGGGGCACACCACCCTAGTTCCCCTCGGCTTTGTGGGGTTTTGTCTCTTTCTCTTTTAAAGCACTGCACCTTGACAGTAACAGCACGAGTCACAGTACAGATCAGACACCGTTTTAAGATGTCGACGGACAACCGAGGGGTCGTACCCGAACAAGAAAGATGCAACCCCCACCTCATAACCACCCAGGAAAATAGTTAGATAGGATAGCCAGAGAATTCCACCCCATTACAGGCAGGGACAGCACCACCTCTGTCAGCAGGAGGCAGTTACAGAAGACTGACCTTCCCCGTTCAGCACTCCTTAAGATTAAGGGATGGAATTCTCTGAGGGGGCATAGGGTAGTTAGACATGGAAGGAGGGGGAAGTGACCCTAAAACCCATAACAAGAAGCTTTTTGGTGCATGCACATCTAGCCCTCACTCAGGTCAGCACCTGAAAATAACCAATGAAGGAGTCGCTCGCCAACCCCTCATTAGCATAGCCAAAAGGGGAGGGACCCGTTCTTGTCTTCATAATGCAGGAATCCCAGCCCCAGTGAGCGCTGCTACCTTGGAGAAAGGTTCTCACTCCCTCCCTTTAAGCAGGTATTTTTGCTGTACACACTGACCAGTCCTTGGATTCTTACCTGAGAGTGAGT
This sequence comes from Choloepus didactylus, assembly GCF_015220235.1. Lineage (NCBI taxonomy): Eukaryota > Metazoa > Chordata > Mammalia > Pilosa > Megalonychidae > Choloepus > Choloepus didactylus. Next base: position 68,761,781 of record NC_051324.1, on the reverse strand, counting down.
CAAGAATCCGCACAGCGACACGGGGAGTCAGCCCCTGGGTGAGGACTTGACCTCCCTGAGAACTCCCGGGGGCTCTGGGGCATCACTTAGTAGTATTAAGGTTACATTTAAATGCTAACACTACATTTTCTTTAGTTACTTCCTAATTTCATAAATGAGGAAAAAAGGCCGAGTCAGCCTTTGGGAGCACTGGACTGGGGTTAGGATGTGCTTCAAAGATATGGGGAAGAAAAAGTGTCCAGGCCTTGCCAGGATTCCACCTCCTCGTGCCTGTGAAAGGCCTCCAGGGGGCTGTGGGGAAACATGGCAGGAAGTGCCATGGGGACCAGGGAGGGAGGAGTCACAGGGAGCAGATTTGGGGGGGGTGATGGGGACACACTAGGTTTACCTCTGCCTGGTGGAAATGCCCTGCACCGGGCCCCCTCTGGCCCCACTGGAGAGAGAGCCCATGACCCAAACCCTTCCTGCCTGGGTAGATGTCCCTCCCTGCACTGACCAGCAGATGCAAACCCCCTCGGGGCGACTGTGCTCTGAGGTCCTGAGTCACAGGGGAGCAGAAGCCCCTTCTGCTGGTCAGGAAGCTGGTAAGAAGGAGAAGCCGACTTTTCTGCACAGCCCCATTTGCCCTAGAGGCTCCTTCCCCCGCTGCTTTGCTTATTTCCCACTGGATGGGGCCTGAGGCCAATTCACGCCACCCAAACTGCCCATTCAAATGACCTTTCCCAGCCTCCCCTCAGGCCGGCAGTTCTCCCACCCTCCTCCCCTGTCCCCCTCCTCTCTCTTGACTGACCCCCCTCCTTCCCCCCTTCCTCACTCCAGGTCCCTGCAGGCTGTCCCTGAGGCTCTTCTCTCCACCCTCCTCTTCAGGGGGTGCCACCCTCACTCCAGGGTCACCTCCTGCAGAAGATATCCCAGGCCTGTCTCCTCCCATCCCAATGCCCCAGCACAGCTCTGGGCTCTCATTTCCAGCCCCTGCGGCCCGTGTCATGGGGATATCTACCCTCCTACGGTGGGTCTGTCCCTGCACTCGGTCTGTGCGCTCAGGCCCACAGCCACCACCGTGCACCCCTGAAGGCGACTCCTGGGCGGCTGCTCTCTCTGCCCTAGGGAAGCCCATGGAGTTCATCCTTCAGGGCTGAGGCTTCTCCTGGGGTCGGGGTGTCCCGGTGGGCCTGGTGCCTCTGCCTGTGGGGGAGCGTGGGCCAACTTCCTTTCTCTGGGCTTGCCTGGCAGTTTTATTCAGGTATAATTGGGATAAAATAAACTGCACGTATTTAAAGTCTATAATTTGAAAATTTTCTCTTTTGTTTTCATTATTTTCTTGTTATTTTTTAAATTTCATATTACTTTATTATTTTTTTACATACAGTATAATTTGCTTTGTGCACAGTTCTGTAAGTTTTAATGCATGCATCAATTCATGTAACCACCAGCACAAATTTATAACGCCGTTCCATCACCTCCCCAAAACAGGTCTTTAACTAGGAATTTAATTTTTTTAGTAGCAGGTAGTTGAGCTGGTTAGGTGCACTGTGGTTCCAACATTAGTTCAGTTTTCAAAACCTTTGCATCCTGGGAGCGTGAGAAGGAGTGGAGCCCCAGGTGTGCCTGCTCCCTCCCCCTACCTCAAAGCCAGTGTGTCCAGGGCTCTGGTCTTCCCCAAAGTTCTCAAAGCCTTGAGTATCCTCTTCAGGGTCAGATCCAGGCACACACAGTCTGGGGGTGAACCTGGGGGTTCTAGAATCCCTTTCTAGAGCAGCCTTGTTTCCAGCTTCCAGAGGCTGCTCCTTTGGTTACAAATTGGGACTTCCTGCAACGGGGTCACCACCCAGGGCCAAGCAGAGGGACAGTAAAGAGAGAAAAAATGCAATGACGTGCCCCCCTCGCTCTTTGGATGCAGCTCCACTAGTCGGAGACAACTGTGACCCACCCTCACACTTCCCATTGTCTGCCCGCCGCCCCTGCGGACACTGCCCAGCAGACATGGGATTGTGGCTTCTGGATGAAGTCTTGCTTGGAGACCTGGAAAGGAAAGAAAACAAACAAGAGCTAAAAAAAAAAAAAACCCACAAAAAAAACAGCATCTCGCTCCTTCTTTTCCCTTAGTTCCCCCTTTCCCCCCGAGTGCCCCTAAAGGAAGAGTCCCAGAGCAGAGGGCAGGTCCACCGGGGCCCAGCCCTGCTCACCTGGTCGGGGGTCTGGTGGAAGTCATCCATTTGCTGCTGTTTGACCTCCTGGAGGTTGAAGGCAAGGAAGCCACACTGGACGCCGGGTTTACTGGACTCACCGCTAAACAGACAGAGCAGAGCAGGGCTCAGTGCCTGGCCTGGGGGGCCCCCCATAGTCCACTGCCAGCCCTCTGACTCCCAGGCATTAAGGAGCTTTTCATCCTGGGAGCCCACATCAGTGACTCTGCCTTCCCTTGCACATTTTTTGCGTATCATCCAAAACAGAACATGACTTACTTTATACAGCAATACCATTTTACTATGATGGGAGGCATTTGGGGGGCAAACTATGCCAGCAATTTACAAAGATTCAGTGTAGCCCAGAGTCCTGCATGGACAAGCCACGCGGTTAAGAATGATGTTCCAAGCTTTAAATCTGAGCCTGCCGGCTCTCTGCTGAGTCTCCGCTTGGCTGAAGCAAGCTTTTGGCCACCGGCCCTGAAGCGCTGTGACCCGCTGAGGTGGGTGTTCCCTCCCAGAGCCCCAGCCCGGCAACCCAGGAGGGCTCTGTCTCTTGACCTTCGCCAACTCCCAGCAGCCTGTGTTTTTCCCTTGAGTCCTTCCCTGCCTCTCGCCAGCTTCCTTGTCTCAGCACTTCTGCCTCAGGGAAGACTTGTCTTGTTAAGAGGCTCCCACCCTCCCATTCTCCCAGGCTCTTCCAAACACCCACCCCATCCTTTGTTCTCTGGTTCAGTCAATTTCAGGGACATTCTAAAGCCAGCAGACCTTCCCAATGGCTGCACACATGTACACCAAAGCTTCATAATCTAAACTTTAAAAGACTTTTTCCTATTTCATGAATGGGCCAATGGATAACAGCTACATTACAGAGTGTGTGTATGTGTGTGTGTGTGTGCAAGTGAATGGTTTGCCTGGTGTCCATGGTGGAGACAAGACTTCGTGGGCTGGGGGCTCCAGCCTGAGTCTCTTTCTGGGTCTCTGTCTCCAGGGAGGCCCTGGCACCTCTGAGCCCAGAGTCCCCAGGAAGGCTCTGAGGCAGCCAGAGGAGGATGTGTGGGAGACCTCTTTTCCTCAGTGGGATTTTGGCTTTCCTTCACAAAGGAATGGGCTCAGAGTCCATCAGCCCCTCTTTCACCCTTATATCACCAGAGGTGGGGGAGGAAGAAGAGGATGGGTGACCAGGGAGAAGGAAAACCAGCAAGCTCGTGGTCACTGTGTGTCTGCTCAGCAGCCAAAACAATCAGGACTATGGCTTTCTAGCTCCCCCACCTCCCCTCACACCTGATGAGGCCCTGGTCAGGCTGGGGTTCTGTGAAGGTGACCTGGCACGGAGGACCTCCCTTTCCAAGTCTTTCCCCAGGCAGAGCTAGTCCTGCTTTGCCCTTCCCTCGACCCCCACCCCTGCTGAAAACATTAGAAGACATGGAGATACCCAGACACCAATGCTCTTTCTTTTGTCTTTCCAGATGTGCACGTCATGCCTGGCCAGGCACACTCCTGGCACACCTGCACCCACGTGTTCTGATCACTCTGCTCGTCAGTCCCAGGCCCTCAGAGTCCAGGAGGGAATGTTTCTACCTGGGTCAACGGCCACTTTAACTTGGAATCCACGGTCAGTTCCAAGTCGCTCAATCCCACACCAGTAAGTGTCAGCATCTTTTCCGCTGAGACCCTCCATGGTCACGGTGAACGCGCGGTTTTTGTGGTTGTCCTTGATGGATACGCGGCCCTTCTTCACCTCTTCCTCTGTTCCTGTGGTTATGATGAGGATGTCGCACTCACCCCAATCAGCTCCTTGACACCACCACTTCCTGTAGGGCTCCCAGCCTGGGTCATAGTGACACTGCAGGGTCACGGAGCCCCTCAGTGGGCCGCTTACTGTCTTTGGACCATGGATGGAGAAACAACCTGGAAAAGAGAAACTCAACATAATTTCCTCCTTCCCTGAGCCCAGGAATCCCTCGGGACTGACCAGGAACCTCTAACCTTCCCATTCTGGTTTCATTTCTCAAATACTCACCTCCCATTTGTTCCTTGATCCTCTGAAGTGCTCTTTTTATCATCACCTCTCTTTGGGCTCCTAATGCCCAATCCTGTGGTCTCTGCTTACTCCTCATGCTACCGACCACTGGCCACCTCTCGTTTTGCAAACTCGCTTCCCCTGTCCTGAAGCAACACATCCTTCCCTGCCAGCCAACTGTCCACACTGCAGCTACAGGTTCATTTCTGAGTCACAGATCTGGTCATGTCGACGTCTTGGCCGCCTTCCACTCATGATACCTTACTCCTCTATACCCCTAAAAACTTTCACCTGGTAAACTGGCACATGTAATAAAACTGCATGGAATTAAACTCACAGGCACAAACACACATGCACATGCAAATGAGGACATCTAAAACTGGTGAAATATGAATAAATTGGTGGATTGTGTCCATGTCATTTCCTGGCTCTGCCATTGTACTACAGTTCTCTGAGATGTTACCACTGAGAAAACTGGAGGAAGGTACATGGGATCCCGCTCTATTGTTCCTTATAATTGCAGGTGGACCTGAAATTATCTCAAAAGAATAAGAAAAACAAACAAACAAACAAACAAACAAACAACTCTCTTTGTGTACTCCTTAGTGATTAAGTCTAAATTCCTTGGCACAGAATTGAGTTACTGAAAATCGGGATCAAACATGAATTCCTTTATCAGCTACAGCCTCTTCCTACATCTCGCCCTGTTCTCAACACTGGACTTCTATTTTCCTGACTTTCTCTTGGATTTTTTTTTTAACCTTCAAACTATGGAGGGGACCCCTGCCCATGTGAGATGGCTCGTTTCCAAGCTTTAGGGGATCCCTCTACCAATTCGCAATCAACAAAAGGATTATCTCATTTCTCTTTTTAAATATATCGGTACTATGTGCCCAGGAGAGCAAAACGGATTCCCTTCCATCTCTCTTAATTTCAATGAGCAATGTGTTTTCTAAGTAGATATTGGATAATGTTTCGATAGGGTCTCATCCTGCTTTTGCAATCTCATATCCCACCCGTTACTTCAATGCAGTCCATAAACTACACACATGTGCTTTCACACACACACGGAGAGCCGTATTTTTTCCTGAACACCGTGTTCTCTTTCACTTCCACACCTTGGCACAAGCTGTTGCCTCTGCCTGGAAGGCCGTTCTCTCTTCTCTGATGGAAGGAATCAAATGCTTAATCCTCGTGTCTCAAGGCTCAGCTCAAATGTCTCCTCTTGTAAAAAGATTTCTTTGACTCTGCAGCTTATTCAGCCCCTCCCTGAGGCCTCCAGACTCTTTCTACGTCTTGGTTATTGTGCTTGCTACACTGGACCACGGCTGGTCTTTGGCTCGTCCAGAACAGTCACTCAGGCCGGCTGATGTGTGGGGTTCACTAAATCACCAGAGAGCCTATTATACCCTTGATTTCCTGCGCATCTTCTTCCTGTTCTCCGAGCTCCTTAGAAGAGGGGGTCTTGGCTGTAGCCCCATGTCAAGAACAGTCCTGGAGGCTTTTGAACAAAGCAGATGCTTGAGCCCATCATGCCTGGGTCTGAGCTGGAGCCTGAGCAGCTGTGCTCCTTCAAAGAAAGCTCCTCAGGTGTTCATGCATCTGTCTATCTATCTATCTATCTATCTATCTATCTATCTATCTATCCACCTATGTATTTATTCTAATCTTTATCTGCTGCAAGTCTAGCAATCTATCATCTCCATCCATCTATCATCTATCCATTTCTATCATCCATCTCTCAATCTATCATCTACATTGATCTAATATATCTATCATCTCTCTACCTATCTACCATCTATCTCCCAGGGTTGAGAATCATTCTCCTAGAAAACTGATACCATTTATTTATTTATTTTTATTTCTTTCCCCAAAACTAAGTTACTAACTGTCAGGTAACAAGAATGCATAGATCTTTGGGGAATGAGTGCACGATGAATGAACTGGCCCTTCACTTTCCCTGACACACCTCCTTCCCCCCAGGACAGACCCTCTCAGTCTCCTGCCCCAGCCCTGCAGCCTCCAGTCCCTACAGCCCCAGCCCCACTCACCTGGGAGGCTGAGAAGGAGCAGAGCTGACGGCAGCCACATGGTCCCACGGGCCTGGACTCGCTGCCTGCTGGTCACCGAACGCCAGCTGCCTTCCAGGGACTTGTAACAGAGCCTGAAGGAAAACTGCCTTATATTGGCCTGAATCATTCTATTTTAGTTCCTCTCATCACTTCCTTTAATTGTTTTATTTAATTATTTCCTCATTTCGTAAATCAGGACAAATGGCTGAGTAATCCTTTGGGAGCGCTTGATTGGTGTTAGGATGTGCTTCAAAAATTTGGGGAAGAAGAAGTGTCCAGGCCTGGCAGGATTCCACCTCCTCGTGCCTGTGAAAGGCCTCTAGGGGGCCGTGAGGGAGCAGGGCAGGAAGTGCCACGGGGACCAGGAGAGAGAGCGAGAAGCAGAAGCCCCTTCTGCTGGTCAGCAAGCTGGTAAGGAAGGAAAGTCCCCTTTCCTGGGCAGCCCCGTTTGCCCTAGAGGCTCCCTTCCCCACTGCTTGCTTATCACCCCCTGGCTGGGGCCTGGGGCCACCTCACACCACCCAAACAGACTATTCAAATGACCTTTCCCAGCCTCCCCGCAGGCTTGCAGTTCTCCCACCCTCCTCCCCTGTCCCCCTCCTCTCTCTTGACTGACCCCCCTCCTTCCCCCCTTCCTCACTCCAGGTCCCTGCAGGCTGTCCCTGGGGCTCTTCTCTCCACCCTCCTCTTCAGGGGGTGCCACCCTCACTCCAGGGTCACCTCCTGCAGAAGATATCCCAGGCCTGTCTCCTCCCATCCCAATGCCCCAGCACAGCTCTGGGCTCTCATTTCCAGCCCCTGCGGCCCGTGTCATGGGGATATCTACCCTCCTACGGTGGGTCTGTCCCTGCACTCGGTCTGTGCGCTCAGGCCCACAGCCACCACCGTGTACCCCTGAAGGCGACTCCTGGGCAGCTGCTCTCCCTGCCCCAGGGAAGCCCAAGGAGTTCCTGCTTCAGGGCTGAGGCTTCTCCTGGGGTCGGGGTGTCCCAGTGGGGTCGGGGTGTCCCAGTGAGCCCAGGCGCCTCTGCCTGTAGCAGCAAACCCTTTATGGGAGGAAACAGGCCTGCAGGGGAGCATCAGCCAGCTTCCCTTCTCTGGGCTTGCTTGGCAGTTTTATTCAGTTATAATTGGGACAAAATAAACTGCACTTATTTAACATCTACGATTTGAAAAGTTTCTCTTGTTGATTTCATTATTTTCTTGTAATTTTTTTATTTCATATTATTTTATTTTTTTTTACATACAGTATAATTTGCTTTATCCTTGTGCACAGTTCTATAAGTTTTAACACATGCATCAATTCATGCAATTGCCAGCATAAACTTATAAAACCACTCCATAACCTCTCCAAAACAGGTCTTTAACTAGAAATTTAATTTCTTTAGTAGCAGGTAGTTGAGCTGGTTAGTGCACTGTGGTTCCAATGTTAGTTCAGTTTTCAAAATCTTTGCATCCTGGGAGCCTGAGAAGCAGTGGAGCCCTAGATGTGTCTGCTCCCTGCCCTCCCCTCCATACCCTGTGTGTGCCCAGGGCTGTGATCCTCCCAGAAGTTCTCAAAGCCTTGGTGTTATGGCCCAAGAGGGCTTTTGTAGCCAAAGGACTAAAGAAAGCACCGGACATGTTCTGAGACATAAGCCTTTATTATGGGGCTTACTGACAGGGTGGGAAGTCGAGTCACATTACCCTGAAGTCAGGAGATACTCTGAATGGATTTAGAAGTGCTCTGAATGAGTTCAGAGCACAATGTGGAAATAGTCCGTACTTTGGGGGGCTGAATAAGCTGCTTATAAGGGCTCGACATTCCAATGGGTATGAGAGTATAAGGCAAGGGAGTGGGGTTGGGGGCAAGGAGAGGTCATGCAAGGTAGGGAGGGATTGATTGTAATCAACAGGGAGGAGGGGAGGATTATAGATTATCTTGTAGATAACAGTATCTCAGGGAGTCCCAGGGAGCAGGTAGTTTCGGGTATAGATTACATTTAGAACCTGATATTACAAGGAGAATAGGTGAAACCTTAACTGTCCTAGGTCAAGCAAACTGCTATGTGCAGTTTTCAAGACACTTGGGGGCCAGGGGCTCCCACACTTGGGCATCCTCTTTAGTGTCAGATGTAGGCAAACAGAGTTTGGGGGTGAGCCTGGGAGTTCTAGAATCCCTTTCTAGAGCTGTTTTGCTTTCGGCTTTCAGAGGCCCCCTTCCTGGGCCTTTGGCTACAAAGCTGGGACATCCTGTGACTGGGTCACAGTCCAGGGCCAAGCAGAGGGAGAATAAAGAGAGAAAAAAATGCAGTGATGTGCCCCCCTCTCTCTTTGGGCACAGCTCCACTGGTTGGAGACAACTCCCCACCCTCAGGGTTCTCAGTGTCAGCCACTGTGGGATTGTGGCTTCTGGACAGAGGCTTGCCTGGGGACCAGCAAAGAAAGGGAAAGATAAACAAGCAGAAGTCAAAAGTCAAAAGTCAAAAGTCAAAAAAAAGCATCTTCCCTCTTTTTTCCTTAGTTCCCCCTTTTCCTGACTATCAGTGTGCAGTTTAGGGGTGTGGAGGGCAGCATTTGCATCCAGGAAGGGGGACGTAGGAGGAAACAAAATCCAGAAATTCACCCCTGGATTAATCTTATTCTGAGTTTCATTTTGCTTCCCCAGCTCTTCTGCTGCCATTAGTTTTGCAGAGTCCTTGGAGAGCTGCTCCACATACTCTGTCCGATTTCTGTTGCTTTCAGCAGGGGAGACAAAGCATGGAATGTATCTACTTCATTTCAATGGCAACTGGAAGTCTTCAGCATTGATTTGCCAGAGCAATAAGCTGGAAACAAGCTCAACGGCCTTCAATGTGGGGGTAGTTCCATTACACTGCAGACTTGCAATGGAGTATTAGGCAGTTATTAAAAGAATTAAGTGAATAGGTATGTAGGGAACATATATCATGACTTGGAAAGATTTCTATGGTACATATTTTCAAACTTTTTATTGGAATACAAAATAAATACAGACTCAACAACAGAAAGGCAAACAATGCAATTTAAAAATGGGCAAAAGGAATGGACAGACACTTTTCTGAAGAGGAAATACAAATGGCTCAAAAACATATGAAAAAATGCCCAACTTCACTGGCTATTAGGGAAATGCAAATTAAAACCACAATGAGGTATTATCTCACACCTACCAGAATTATCCAAAAAACAGGAAATTACAAGTGCTGGAGAGGATGTGGGGAAAGAGGCACAGTTACTCATTGTTGGTGGGAATGTAGAATGGTGCAACCACTCTGGAAGACAGTGTGGAGGTTCCTCAGGAAGCCAAGTATAGATCTGCCATATGACCCACCTATTCCATTGCTAGGTATATACTCAGAGGAACTGAAACTTAAGACACAAATAGACACTTGTAAACCGATGTTTATTGCAGCATTTTTCACAATTGCCAAGAGAAGGAAACAGCCCAAATGTCCATCAAAGGACGAGTAGATAAACAAACTGTGGTATATACACATGATGGAATATTATGCAGCTGTAAGACAGAACAAAGACACGGAACATGTAATAATGTGGATGAACCTTGAGGACATTATATTGAGTGAAGTTAGCCAGAAACAACTGTCTCACTAATATGAACAAACATTAATGAACAAACTTTGAGAGTTAAAAGCTGACAATACAGGCTACCAGGAGCTAGAAAGAGGGTAGAGATTGGGCATTTGATGCTGAAGGACTACAGAATGTTTAGCAGGATTGATTGTATAGATCCAGAAATAGATAGCATAATTGTTTGACGGTGGCACAATATTGTAAGTACACTGAACAAAGATGTCTGTGAGTAAAGCTGAAAGAGGTGGGATAGGAGAATGTATGACACTAGAGGTAAAGACAGATGATAAAGACTGGGACTGTATAACTTGACAAAAACTGGAGTGACCAATGACGTTACTAAATGTACAAATATAAAAATGCTTTTACATGTGGGAGAGCAAATGAATGTCAACCATGCAGAGTGTTGAAAAAGGGATGCTATTTGGGAAAAAACATAATCAAAGCAATCTGGAGTCTGTGGTCAACAGTAACATTGTAATATGCTTCTATTAAATGTAACAAAGGCAATATACCAAAGCTAAGTGTATATGAGAGGTGTTTTCTGTCCTTACTATTATATTGTATCGTATGACATGTTATTTTTCTTTTTATCATCTTTTTTATTATTTGTTAAAAACAAAACAAAAACAAACTTTTTTTTTGTACTAATCAATATGTTCAAGTGCTTATTGTGGTGATAAATGTACAACTTTATGATGATACCGTGAACAACTCACTGTACACTGTGGATAAATGTATGGTGTGTGAATATAACTCTATAAAATTATAGGAAAAAATATAAATAGGAATAAAAGTGTTGGAGAAAACATGGACAGAGGGAATTATCTATCGACTGTTGATGAGCAGGCAAAATGGTGTAGCCTTTCTGGAGGTCAGTGTGGTGGTTCCACAAAAAGCTAAGTATGTGGGGACCATAAGGTCCTACAACCTCATTATGGGGTATGTAATTGGAAGACCTGAGAGCAGAGACATGAACGGACATTTGCACACTGGTGTTTATGGAGACAGTATGCATGATTTGCAGTGGGTGGAGGTGGCCTAAGGGTACATAGACTGAGGAACAGAATGGTGAACTGTGGTGTGTGCATACAGTGGAATACTGAGCAACTATGAGAAGGAGTGAAGTTGTGAGGCACGCAATGAGGTGAATGGATCATGTACACAGCATTTTGAGTGAAGTACGCCAGAAATAAAGGCAAACACTATAATGCCTCACCAATATGGATTAACTACAATGTGTAAACTCAGAATTGAATCTCAGAACACAGACTAAGAGGGGAATGATTATTGTAATGGTCCCTAGATTGTAAGCTCTTACAGCAGTCAAATCTATTCCTGAATTGTAATGGCTATCTCCAAACTCTGAGACACTGATCCCTTTGTGTATAACCTGATTGGTCTCTGGAACATTGAGTATCTCTGTGACCCTGAAATTCAGAGCTAGAGCTCGGCAGATATGAATGTCAGTATTAGCGCACACAGCAACTGTTAAAAAAAAAAAAAGAAAAAAAAAAAAAGCTGAAAAAGAGCCCAGACTTCAATTAGTGACATGAATGAAGCAGATCTGGTTAAGACTAGGACAAACCAGGCCAAAGGGTAAAGGTTGAAACTGACTGTGTTTTAAAACTTCAACTTCCATGAGAGACCAAGGGAAGAGATGTTTATTTGGTGCAGGATCTATATTTTCTAAACAATATAATTTCTACAGTCAGTTTGTTCAAACACCACAATTACATGGAACTCTGAATAGGAAATGAGATATGGTAGATTAGTATAGGTTAGAGTGAAATAGTGACACATTTTAAAGTAATTTGGTCAGAGAATAAAAATATATTTTCAGGCCCCCCCTGAGGAGCTGGGGGAAAATGCAGAAGTGTTAGACTTCCTCACCTGGACTGATGCTGATGTTGTCACAAACACTGAGGACTGGAAGTTTGATGTGCTGAGCCCTCTATCATGGGACTTGCCCTTATGAAGCTCATTATTGCAAAGGAGAGGCTGAACTTGCATATAATTGTGACTAAGAGTCTCCCCCTGAATACCTCTTTGTTGCTCAGATGTGGCCCCCTCTCTCTCTCTCTCTAACTAAGCCATCTTGGCAGGTGAACTCACTGCCCTCCCTCCTACGTGGGACCCGACTCCCAGGGGTGTAAATCTCCCTGGCAACGCAGGATATGACTCCCAGGGATGAATCTGGACCCAGCATCATGGGATTGAAAACATCTTATTGACCAAAAGGGGGATGTGAAATGAAACAAAATAAAGTTTCAGTGGCTGAGAGGTTTCAAATGGAGTCGAGAGGTCACTCTGGTGGACATTCTTATGTACTATATAGATAACACCTCTTAGATTTTAATGTACTGGAAGAGCTAGAAGTAAATACCTGAAACTATCAAACTCCAACCCAGTAGTCTGGACTCCTGAAGACGATTGTATAAAATGTAGATTACAAGGGGTGACAGTGTGATTGTGAAAACCCTGCAGACTGCACTTCCTTTATCTAGTGTATGGATGGATGAGTAGAAAAATGGGGACAAAAACCAAATGAAAAATAGGGTGGGATGGGGGGGGATTGCTTGGGTGTTCTTTTTTACTTTTATTTTTTATTCTTATTCTGATTCTTTCTGATGTAAGGAAAATGTTCAAAAATACGTTGGGGTGATGAAGGCTTAACTATATGATGGTACTGTGAACAGTTGATTGTACATCATGGATGATTGTATGGTATGTGAATATATCTCAATAAAACAGAATTTAATTAAAAATAAATAAATAAATTCAGAAAAGTACATGCATCAGAGTGTACAGTTCAATGAATTTGAACATATTCAACCTGCACCCAGATAAACAAACAACACATTACTGCCCCCCTTGAAAGCCCTCTCCAGCTCCCTGACCCTAACAGTGTAAAGGAATTTTGGCATTTCTGGGACTTTATATAAGTGAATTACATAGTTTACACTCTTTTGTGTCTGGCTTCAACTGATAGATGTTGTGTTTGGAAGATTCATCCTTATTGTTGCAATGCAGTTGTAACTTGTTTCTTCTCTTACAACATAGTATTCCATTGTGTAAATATTCCAATTGTTGTTATCCATTCTACAGTTGATGGGCATCGGCCTAGTTTCAGGTTCTGGGTTATTTTGAATGATGTTGCCGTGAACATTTCAATCCACATTTTGTGAACATTTGCGGGCCCTCCTGAGCGGCATTTGAAGGGACCCTCATTTCCTTTATCAGGAAGAACAAGTACAGTGAAGATCAGGCCCAGACCTAATTTTTTTTTTTTTAATCTTCATTTTATTGAGATATATTCACATACCACGCAGTCATACAAAACAAATCGTACATTCGATTGTTCACAGTACCATTACATAGTTGTACATTCATCACCTAAATCAATCCCTGACACCTTCATTAGCACACACACAAAAATAACAAGAATAATAATTAAAGTGAAAAAGAGCAATTGAAGTAAACAAGAACACTGGGTACCTTTGTCTGTTTGTTTCCTTCCCCTATTTTTCTACTCATCCATCCATAAACTAGACAAAGTGGAGTGTGGTCCTTATGGCTTTCCCAATCCCATTGTCACCCCTCATAAGCTACATTTTTATACAATTGTCTTCAAGATTCATGGGTTCTGGGTTGTAGTTTGATAGTTTCAGGTATCCACCACCAGCTACCCCAATTCTTTAGAACCTAAAAAGGGTTGTCTAAAGTGTGCGTAAGAGTGCCCACCAGAGTGACCTCTCGGCTCCTTTTGGAATCTCTCTGCCACTGAAGCTTATTTCATTTCCTTTCACATCCCCCTTTTGACCAAGAAGATGTTCTCCGTCCCACGATGCCAGGTCTACATTCCTCATCGGGAGTCATATTCCACGCTGCCAGGGAGATTCACTCCCCTGGGTGTCTGATCCCACATAGGGGAGAGGGCAGTGATCTCACCTTTCAAGTTGGCTTAGCTAGAGAGAGAGGGCCACATCTGAGCAACAAAGAGGCACTTGGGAGGAGGCTCTTAGGCACAATTATAGGGAGGCCTAGCCTCTCCTTTGCAGCGGCACAATTATAGGGAAGCCTAGCCTCTCCTTTGCAGCAACCATCTACCCAAGGGTAAAACCTATGGTAGAGGGCTCAACCCATCAAACCACCAGTCCCCTATGTCTGTGGTCATGTTAGCAACCATCGAGGTGGGGTAGGCCAATACCCCTGCATTCTCCACAGGCTCCTCAAGGGGGCACTACATATTTTTTTCCTTGTTTTTCTTTTTTTAAATCAACTGTATGAAAAAAAAAATTTAAAAAAAAAAAACATACACTAAAAGAACATTTCAAAGAGACCATAACAAGGGAGTAAGAAAAAGACAACTAACCTAAGATAACTGCTTAACTTCCAACCTGTTCCTACTTTACCCCAAGAAAGTCACCTAATATAGCAACATTTCTGTGAACTTGTTCCTACTATACCCATCAGAAATTAACAGACCATAGTCATTCCTGGGCATCCCCAGAACGTTAAATAGCTTATCTGTTCTTCTTGGATTATTGTTCCCCCTTCCTTAATTGCTCTCTATTGCTAGTTCCCCTGCATTCTACATTATAAACCATTTGTTTTACATTTTTCAAAGTTCACATTAGTGGTAGCATATAATATTTCTCTTTTTGTGCCTGGCTTATTTCGCTCAGCATTATGTCTTCAAGGTTCATCCATGTTGTCATATGTTTCACCAGATCGTTCCTTCTTACTGCCGCGTAGTATTCCATCGTGTGTATATGCCACATTTTCTTTATCCACTCATCTGTTGAAGGACATTTGGGTTGTTTCCATCTCTTGGCAATTGTGAATAATGCTGCTATGAACATTGGCGTGCAGATATCTGTTCGTGTCACTGCTTTCCGATCTTCCGGGTATATACCGAGAAGTGCAATCGCTGGATCGAATGGTAGCTCTATATCTAGTTTTCTAAGGAACTGCCAGACTGACTTCCAGAGTGGCTGAACCATTACACAGTCCCACCAACAATGAATGAGAGTTCCAATTTCTCCACATCCCCTCCAGCATTTGTAGTTTCCTGATTGTTTAATGGCAGCCATTCTAACCGGTGTTAGATGGTATCTCATTGTGGTCTTAATTTGCATCTCTGTAATAGCTAGTGAAGCTGAACATTTTTTCATGTGTTTCTTGGCCATTTGTATTTGCTCTTCAGAGAACTGTCTTTTCATATCTTTTGCCCATTTTATAATTGGGCTGTCTGTACTATTGTCATTGAGTTGTAGGATTTCTTTATATATGCAAGATATCAGTCTTTTGTCAGATACATGGTTTCCAAAAATTTTTCCCATTGAGTTGGCTGCCTCTTTACCTTTTTGAGAAATTCCTTTGAGGTGCAGAAACTTCTAAGCTTGAGGAGTTCCCATTTATCTATTTTTTCTTTTGTTGCTTGTGCTTTGGGTGTAAAGTCCAGGAAGTGGCCGCCTAATACAAGGTCTTGAAGATGTTTTCCTACATTATCTTCTAGGAGTTTTATGGTACTTTCTTTTATATTGAGATCTTTGGTCCATTTTGAGTTAATTTTTGTGTAGGGGGTGAGGTAGGGGTCCTCTTTCATTCTTTTGGATATGGATATCCAACTCTCCCAGCCCCATTTGTTGAAAAGACCATTATGGCTCAGTTCAGTGACTTTGGGGGCCTTATCAAAGATCTGTCGGCCATAGATCTGAGGGTCTATCTCTGAATTCTCAATTCGATTCCATTGATCTATATGTCTATCTTTGTGCCAGTACCATGCTGTTTTGGCAACTGTGGCTTTATAATAAGCTTGTAAGTCCTCCCACTTCGTTTTTCTTTTTTAGAGTGTCTTTAGCAATTCGAGGCATCTTCCCTTTCCAAATAAATTTGATAACTAGCTTTTCCAAGTCTGCAAAGTAGGTTACTGGAATTTTGATTGGGATCGCATTGAATCTGTAGATGAGTTTGGGTAGAATTGACATCTTAATGACATTTAGCCTTCCTATCCATGAACATGGAATATTTTTCCATCTTTTAAGGTCCCCTTCTATTTCTTTTAGTAGAATTATGTAGTTTTCTTTGTATAGGTCTTTTACATCTTTGGTTAAGTTTATTCCTAGGTACTTGATTTTTTTAGTTGCTATTGAAAATGGTATCTTTTTCTTGAGTGTCTCTTCAGTTTGTTCATTTCTAGCATATAGAAACATTACTGACTTATGTGCATTAATCTTGTATCCCGCTACTTTGCTAAATTTGTTTATTAGCTCTAGCAGCTGTATCGTCAATTTCTCAGGGTTTTCTAGATATAAGATCATATCGTCTGCAAACAATGACAGTTTTACTTCTTCTTTTCCAATTTGGATGCCTTTTATTTCTTTGTCTTGCTGGATTGCCCTGGCTAGCACTTCCAGCACAATGTTGAATAACAGTGGTGACAGCGGGCATCCTTGTCTTGTTCCTGATCTTAGAGGGAAGGCTTTCAGTCTCTCACCATTGAGTACTATGCTGGCTGTGGGTTTTTCATATATGCTCTTTATCATATTGAGGAAGTTTCCTTCAATTCCTACCTTTTGAAGTGTTTTCTTTTTTCTTTTTCTTTTTTTTTTTTCCTTTTTATTTATTTTTTTTCTTTATTTTTTTTTCTTTTTTAAATGTCTATTTCTATTATTTCAGTAATATATAACAAAATAATTAGGCAGAACTTTGGTTTACAAGAGTTATATCCTGAGACCTTTACGAATTCCCATATCTTAGAATTCCACAATAACAAGCATTCCTTCCATGATGCTTATACTTGCCGGTTAAGGACCATTATTTTGTAGACCTCAACTTTTTCATTTCTGTAATAAGCACTTATCCCTCGGTTTTCTTTGAGGGAGAGGGCAGATTTTTAAAGCACATGCAAATGTTTCAATAGTTTCTCAAGGATAACTTAAGTGGCAGCAGGAAACAATAGAGCTATTGTGAAACACAGCTGGGCTGCTGTCTCCCTCTTGGCTTATCTCCCTCATGGGCCATGGGAAAGAACCTGTCTCACAGCGCGGTTTCGAACTGTGATGTGAAAAAGCTATGGATTATGTAAGTCACGTCATGTCACAGACTCAGAATTGCAAAATACCCAAAACTTGAAAAACCTATGGATTATATAAGTCATGTCATGTCATGGACTCAGAATTGCAAAATACTCAAAACTTGAAAAGCCTATGGATTATATAAGTCATGTCGTGTCATGGACTCAGAATTGCAAAATACTCAAAACTTGAAAAAACTATGGATTACATAAGTCACGTCATGTCATGGACTCAGAATTGCAAAATACTCAAAACTAGGAATGTTAAACTTATGAATGCCAAGATGATAAGTACAAAAAGTTTGGAAAATTTGGGGGGAAAAGGGGTAAAAAAAGAAAAATAATTTATATATCACTGAATATGGCTACATGTACATATTTTAAACAAAATGGGGATTTTGTGAATAATAAAATGTTCTGCTTTTCATATTTAGGTTATTTCTAAATGTTTTGCTCTATAAATACTGTAATCTATTGTTCTGAATAGTTTTTGAGAACAGAGTGATAATGTGGTCCATACAGGGTCCAAGGGAATAAAGATTTTTAAGGTTCCTGACATATTGCCAAACTTCTTTATTTCAAAGATGTATTTCTTTACATTCTCATCAGCAGTATATGAGTGCCCATCTCAACTCACCCTTGCCATTATTATTGTTTTCATATTGAAAGTACTTCGTAGTTACTAATTAGTGCCTTAAAATCCCCATTTGATATTTAACCTGTTAGTTGTGTACAGTGGGCAGTCTGAACCAAAGATTCTTCTGAGCCAGAGCACTAATGCATGCAGACAGAAGACAGGGTGAGAGGGATGTAGCTGAGGGAACTAGCTCCTTACATTACTGCAACCCAGACCAACAGATCCCAGCCTGGTTTCACAGCACCCCCGGGGGGTTGCTAATTACCTGAAAGTAGATCAGAATTCTCAAATTTATAAATGAAACTCAGTAAAATTCAGTTTTTAATATGTCAGTTTGTACCATACAGCTGTGATTCCCAAACTGTGCCCTGAAGTGCTTCAGTGAACTCACAGGGATGTTGCAGGCACTTTAAATTTTGGAAGGAAACACAAGGACATTTGTTCACAGTTTCTACAGTAGATCCGTACATCATGTTGTTGCAAAGCTGGGTTTCTGGGGGTTGCTTGTCTCCAGAAATGGTAAACCAGCTTTAACAATTTGGCGGGAAATAGCCATACACCCTTCCGAGGCTTAGCTTCTCATCACTTCTGTGGGATAAATGGCCCAGCCTGCCAGCGTTCTTCCAGGTCGGGCTTCCAACCAACAGCAAAGTTCTGTTGTTCATGCTGACGCCGTGCAGGGAGTATCCGAACCAGGCGAAGTCCTCCTCACCTCTCACCAGCTAGTCAGCTGCCTCAACGTCCAGCTTTTCTTTATCGTTCTGGCTGGTGGCAGAATAAAATGCAGCCACAATTCCCCTCTGCTTCCCTCCACCTGGTGCAAAAGGGGAGCCAATCACCAGGTCGGGCTCACGGTCTCCATTCATGTCTATGGCCAAGAGTGCCCAGCCCAGGTTACAGTAGATGTCCTGGCAAGAAATGGTGATATTAGGGGAAGATGGCATTCTTCCTTCTTTAGAACCAAAGTAGATGTACACCTCACCCCTGTACGTGAGCTGCTCGGAGCCCACTGAGGGGGCTCCCACGGCCAGGTCCGCCACGCCATCCTTGTTAAAGTCCAAGACAGCCACGGTAGAACCAAACTGACCTGAGGGCTGGAAGCCCTCCAAGATCCTGTGAGCCTCCTTGTCCAAGTCCAAGTCAACAGGGGGCAGGCCCAGGTCGTTGCCATAAAGGAGGTACACGCGGCCGATCTGAATGTGGCCCAGGCAACTATAGCCCGGTGCACCCACCGCAAGATCACCGTAGCCATCCTGGTTGAGGTCTGCTGAGGCCATTACCCAGCCAAGTCTTGCATAGGGAAATGACAGGAAGTAAGATGATGAGGGGATGGAGACATGCTTTAGTGACTGCTGGGAGCTGCCTGTAAACACTGTCCATATGTTCCGTTTGAAAGCTTGGGTCCAGGAATCCACACTAAAGAACACTCCTCTCTCTGCATAGTTTATATTTCTTTCAATGTCTTCAGTTAGAAATGCAGCTGAATTTCTATGAAGATCATTTTTCTGCACTTTTGAGCCATGGTTATTGTTTTGCTGGCCTCCACATGCTATGAACAGAGGGTTCTCAGGTATGTTGCAGTCACTGGTCCCATTCTCTAACATGAAGCTTGTTAGATGGTAAATCTTAGTGGACCAAAATGCCGTATCATCCAGTCCTCCAAGGAAATACTCTTGGAATTGTTCCACCAAAAACGGGGACTTTGTAGAGTAAGTGGGATAAAGCTTGGAAACAGCTAACAGCTCACCATACATTTCCAAGAACTGAAGATACGAACAGTCAACAATTACATTTTTGGTGATGACTTCTCGACCATAGAGTTTCTTATAAATTCCCAATAGATCTTTGACGGGCACATACCAGTGCCGTGCGAGATAATTAAAATTGAACTCAAACTGGCTCGAAACATCTCCTCCAAAATCACCAGCTGAATGAGCCTCAGAATAGGAGCCATGAAAATCAATAGCTCCCATTGTCCTAAGGAATCCCTGTTCGATACCCAGGCTGTGCCAGCTGACATCTGCCACCATGTGAGAGGTAATTCCAAACAGGAAAGCTACCAATTTCTCTGTGTCCTTCTCCCAGGGAAGGGGATAGTTCTCCCGGATGTAATGAACGCTTGCATTCAGAAATGGAGTCCAGTGTGTGCTCTCGGACACGTCATGGAATTTTCCTCCTTTGCAGATGTCGGGGTAAAAACAATCAGGAAACACGGATCCAGCCTGATATGCATCTTGGTGTTCAAGTAAGAGCTATTTGAATTTCATCTCCTTTCATTTTTTCTGTCCAGCTACTAGAGCCGGATTTCCTACAGCAGTTAAATAGAAAGCTATTTCACCAACGCACAGCCAAACGAGTTGATTTGAGATTTTGTGGCCCTGAAGTGTTTTTATCAAAAACGGATGTTGGATTTTGTCAAATGCTTTTTCAGCATCTATTGAGATGATCATTTGATTTTTCCCTTTCGAATTGTTAATGTGTTGTAATACATTGATTGTTTCTCTTATGTTGAACCATCCTTGCATGCCTGGAATGAACCCCACTTGGTCATGGTGTATGATTTTTTTAATGGGTCTTTGGATTCGATTTGCAAGTATTTTGTTGAGGATTTTTGCATCTATATTCATTAGGGAGATTGGCCGGTAGTTTTCCTTTTTTGTAGCATCTTTGCCTGGTTTTGGTATTAGATTGATGTTAGCTTCATAAAATGAGTTAGGTAGTGTTACATTTTCTTCAATGTTTTGAAAGAGTGTGAGTAAGGTTGGTGTCAGTTCTTTCTTGAAAGTTTGGTAGAATTCCCCTGTGAAGTCATCTGGCCCTGGGCATTTATTTGTGGGGAAGATTTTTGATGACTGATTGGATCTCTTCGCTTGTGATGGGTTGGTTGAGGTCTTCTATTTCTTCTCTGGTCAGTCTAGGTTGTTCATATGTTTCCAGGAAATTGTCCATTTCCTCTACATTATCCAGTTTGTTGCCATACAGTTGTTCATAGTATCCTCTTATAATTTTTTTAATTTCTTCAGGATCTGCAGTTATGTCACCTTTTTCATTCATTATTTTGTTTATATGGGTCTTCTCTCTTTTTGATTTTGTCAGTCTAGCTAGGGGCTTGTCAATCTTGTTGATCTTCTCAAAGAACCAACTTTTGGTGATATTTATCCTCTCTATTGTTTTTTTGTTCTCTATGTCATTTATTTCTGCTTTAATCCTTGTTATTTCTTTTCTTGTACTTGGTTTAGGATTGGTTTGCTGTTCGTTTTCTAGCTTCTTCAGTTGATCCATTAGTTCTTTGATTTTGGCTCTTTCTTCCTTTTTAATATATGCGTTTAATGCTATAAATTTCCCCCCTCAGCACTGCTTTTGCTGCATCCCATAGGTTTTGGTATGTTGTGTTCTCATTTTCATTCGTCTCTATATATTTAGCAATTTCTCTTGCTATTTCTTCTTTAACCCACTGATTGTTTGGGAGTGTGTTGTTTAACCTCCAGGTATTTGTGAATTTTCTAAGTCTCTGATGGTTATTGACTTCTAATTGTATTCCGTTGTGGTCAGAGAATGTGCTTTGAATAATTTCAATCTTTTTAAATTTATTGAGGCTTGTTTTATGTCCCAGCATATGATCTATTCTGGAGAAAGTTCCGTGAGCACTAGAAAAGTATGTGTATCCTGGTTATTTGGGATGTAATGTCCTGTATATGTCTGTTAAATCTAATTAATTTATCAGATTGTTCAGGTTTTCAATTTCCTTATTGGTCTTCTGTCTGGTTGATCTATCTATAGGAGAGAGTGATGTGTTGAAGTCCCCCACAATTATTGTGGAAACATCAATTGCTTCCTTTAGTTTTGCCAGTGTTTCTCTCATGTATTTTGTGGCACCTTGATTGGGTGCATAGACATTTACGATTGTTACTTCTTCTTGTTGAATTGCCCCTTTTATTAGTATGTAGTGGCCTTCTTTGTCTCTGAAAACATCCCTGCATTTAAAGTCTATTTTATCTGAGATTAATATTGCTACACCTGCTTTCTTTTGGCTGTAGCTTGCATGAAATATTTTTTTCCATCCTTTCACTTTCAATTTCTGTGTGTGCCTGTGTCTAAGATGAGTCTTTTGTATGCAACATATTGATGGTTCATTTTTTTTGATCCATTCTGCGAATCTATATCTTTTAATTGGGGAGTTTAATCCATTTACAGTCAACATTGTAACCGTGAAGGCATTTCTTGAATCAGCCATCTTATCCTTTGGTTTATGTTTGTCATATTTTTCCCCTCTCTCTATTAATATCCTTTATCGTACCCATACCAAATCTCTTTAGTACTGAACCTTTCTCCAAGTCTCTCTGTCCTTTCTTTGTTTCTCTGTCTGTAGGGCTCCCTTTAGTATCTCCAGTAGGGCAGGTTTCTTGTTAGCAAATTCTCTCAGCATTTGTTTGTCTGTGAAAAATTTAAGCTGTCCCTCAAATTTGAAGGAGAGCTTTGCTGGATAGAGTATTCTTGGTTGGAAATTTTTCTCACTCAGAATTTAAATATATCGTGCCACTGCCTTCTCACCTCCATGGTGGCTGCTGAGTAGTCACTACTTAGTCTTATGCTGTTTCCTTTGTATGTGGTGAATTGCTTTTCTCTTGCTGCTTTCAGAACTTGCTCCTTCTCTTCCGTGTTTGACAGTGTGATCAGAATATGTCTCGGAATGGGTTTATTTGGATTTATTCTATTTGGAGTTCGCTGAGCATTTATGATTTGTGTATTTATGTTGTTTAGAAGATTTGGGAAGTTTTCCCCAAAAATTTCTTTGAATACTCTTCCTAGACCTTTACCCTTTTCTTCCCCTTTTGGAACACCAATGAGTCTTATATTCAGACGTTTTATATTATCTATCATATCCCTGAGGTCCGTTTCAATTTTTTCAATTTTTTTCCCCATTCTTTCTTTTATGCTTTCATTTTCCATTCTGTCATCTTCCAGGTCACTGATTCGTTGTTCAACTTCCTCTAGTCTTGTACTATGAGTGTCCAGAATCTTTTTAATTTGGTCAACAGTTTCTTTAATTTCCATAAGATCATCCATTTTTTTATTTAGTCTTGCAATGTCTTCTTTATGCTCTTCTAGGGTCTTCTTGATATCCTTTGTATCCCATGCTATGGTCTCATTGTTCACCTTTAGTTCTTTGAGTAGCTGCTCTAGGTGCTGTGTCTCTTCTGATCTTTTGATTTGGGTGCTTGGGCTTGGGTTATCCATATCGTCTGGTTTTTTCATATGCTTTATAATTTTCTGTTGTTTTTGGCCTCTTGGCATTTGCTGAACTTGATAGGGTTCTTCTAGGATTTGTAGACCTATTGAAGTCCTTATCTCTAATTTATCAGATCTACAGCTTCGTGGAGTACACTTTCTCTAACTAACCAGCAGGTGGCGTCCATGAACCACCTGTTCTCCACAAGCCAGTTCTCCCCTGCTTAGCCTTTGTGATGAGTGGGGGAGTGAGCCTTGCGGGGTCCAATTGGTGTACCAAGCTTGTGTGTGTAGTTGGTGTTGCCCGCCCTGTATATGGGGCATGTTTCTGGGTAGTCGGAGTGGGGGGTGGCTCTAACAATCAAATATCCCTGGTGATCCTAGAGTCTTAAAGCTGCTGCAATAGTGTAATCCTTAAGTTCAGTCCTGCCACAGTTTGTCTCTGCCACTGACCCACAAGTCCTTGGTATTGGAGTATGGCTCCTGAGACTTGCAAGTGGGCCCCTCTTCCAGGTTGTGCACCCCCTGGTCCTCTGTTGAGGGATGACTGTGCTATGTCACAAGTGAGTGCCATCCCCCCAGGGGAGTTCTGGGCTGTTGGGCTGTGTAGGGAGGCTCCCAATGTGCTGAAATGATGGCTGAATGGGGCTTTGTTAATTCACACTGCTCCACCTTCCCAACTCTGGGTCAATCAGCTGAGGTTGCAGGGAAGGCTAATGTCCATGCCCAGTTTTGTGGTGTGTGCCTGTTATTTGAAGCACTTCAGTCACACTGGGTTGTCTGGGGCAGCTCTGGGCTATGGGGCTGGCGATGGGCAGGAGTGTTTCCTGTCCACCAGGATGATGGCTGTGAGCAGACACCCCCCTTTTCTTGGGAAGTTGTGGTGTTTAGTGAATTTTCTCAGCCACTGGATTATTGTCTTTTGTCTCAGAGCTCTGTTAGTTCTGCTCTTGTCTTAACCTGCCCAAATTGCAAGTCTTTGAAGCTTTCTGTATTGGGCTTCTTAGAGTAATTGTTTTAGAAAAAGAAAAAAGGATTAAAAAAAAAAAAAGGGCCCTCCTCAGAGATCTAATGGGTTATTGAAATGCTAAGAGACAAAGCAATTAGGGCCATTAAGGAAAGGTACACAGGGCTGAGAGATCAGTTTTTCTTCGGGATTTGTGTATGAGCCTCAGGGCCTGAGCTCTGCCCTTCCCCTTTCTATGTTCACCAGAACTCCCAAAATCCTCCGCTTTTATTTTGGAGTTTTACATGTTGTTTTTTTCTATGCCTGTCTCCTCTCTGCTGGGCTGGCTGCTCTCAGATTCTCTGTTGTCTGGTCTCAGTCTATCTATGGTTGGAGTTTGGATCAGTAGAATGAGTTTCCGATAAGGGCTGCCACTGCAGTTCTCCCTTCTCCTTCCCGGAGCTGACAGCTGCTCCTCCCACGGGACTGAGCCTGGCAGGGAGGGGTGTGGGTCCCCTGGCCACAAAAACTTACAGATTTTGCTGATCTCAGCAGTTCCACGTTTTCATGAGTGCTGTATGAAGTATGCCCAAAGTCAGATTGCTCTGTGGTGTCCAGTCCACGCAGTTCCTGGCTTTCTACCTACTTTCCTGGAGGAGTAACTAAAACATACAGCTCACCAGTCCGCCATCTTGCCCTGCCTCTCCCAGACCTAATTTTAAGATAAGAGAAACTTCAGAGGAGGTTGAAGCCTTCGCCTCAGCAAGTGTTTTAGGACAGAGTCAGGGTCCTGGAGGGAAAAGTGGGACCCTGAGACATGGGACACATCCCACTGGATTGAGCACTTGAGTCCCCCGACCTCCTGGAGCCTGCAGAGGTGGCCTGCTCACCTTGTGCGGAGGTAATGGCTCTCCCTGATGACTCTTCAGAAGTCTCAGATGAAGCAGGTGTCTCCCAGGTCACTGACTGCCCCTCAGGATCGGCTTCAGAATCTGCCCCCACCTCCCCTCCTGGCTGCCAGACCCATAACTGTGGTGAAGTCCCAGCATTGCCCATCCGAGAACCTGCCACGGTTGCTAAAGAAAAGGAATATGATGCATCCAAAGAGGTGCAGAACCCAGCCAATATGTGCTGGTGGATCCAGAAGTTTGCATCTGGAAGTGGGCCCTGAGGGTCCTGGACCGAGGTGGGCAAAATATAACACTGAATTAGGAAGATTTGGTCAAGAGTTTTTGCCTCAGGATTGAAAAAACTTGCAAATCCCAGGAGCCTGATATGGACACACTGCTGGCCTCACTCTTGGGAGCCTGGAAATGATGAAAGCCCACATTAAATGAAGTAAAGATGTCTGAACAGCCATGGCATAGTGTGGAGGATGACATCAAGAGGCTCAAGGAATTTGTCATACTAAAATGGAATTATTATATTTGATCTGAAAACTCACCAGTGGATTATTTTGCTTGGGACGTGCTGGAGGACACTCCATCACCCAGAAATATGCCTGTGAGGGGGACACTAGCAGCACTGAGAATCTCAGAAGTGGGCTGATGGTAGGAGATGCCAATTCCAGCTCTGAGCTCCTAGGATGGAGGGTGCTGCTGGCTTCCAGTCAACAGAGGTTGGGTGGATCACTGACAGCCAGCCCCAGAAACTGCAGCTTTCAAGGAGAAAGCATTGTCTTGATGATGCCTCAAACCCATAAGCTAATAAATTCCCATTATTTAAGTTGACCTATTGCAAGGTATTTGTTTGAGCAGCCTAGGAATCTAAAACAAGAATTAGGGGGTCAGTTGTTTGGGATATGCAGGATCAGTCCTCAAGTTAAAGGGTGAGTTACTGTATTCTGCAACTCCTACCATGAACTGGCCTGCTTGATATAACTTAGGAGAGGGTTTGAATGCAGAATGAGTCAGTAAATTGGGGTGTGTGGGTGAGAAGTGGGGCTGAAAACTGGGGAACTAAAGGACCAAAACCAAACAAGATGAAATGCAGAATGAAGAGAGGAATTCAGGGAACAAAAGAGTGTTTTTAAAACATCAGCTATCAGAGAACAAAAAGGAGCTTTTTGAAATAAAAATATAATTTCTAAAATAAAAATTTAGTCCAAGGATTGGAAGATAAAGTAAAAGCACAAAACAAACTTCCAAAAATATAGAACAAAACCCACAAAAATGGGAAAAATAAAAGAAAAAAGAAAGAAAGAAAAAATGGATTCAGGAGATAAAATATCCAACTATAATAGACAAGGAAATTATGAAAGAAATAAAAAAAGTGAAATTTCCAGAGAGAAGGATTCAAGACTGAGAGAAACAAGCACTATTCCTAAAAAGGAATAAACGCTCAGCCGATTGTGGAGAAGAAAAGAATTTATTCACCATCTTGCAAGAACTGGCTGTCAACCAAAATGTGGGAGGTTGGCTCCCAGAATAGACCCAGCACAATTTATTCCCTATGCCTAACCCACAAGTCCCTCCCCTGTTTCTCCATTGGCTGGATACTCCAGAGGTGACAGCCTATTCACAGGCCTAACATGCTCAAATTTGAAACTTTCAGCCCCTGCAAAATTGAAACATTGGAAATAAGTCTCCCAGGCAAATTTGAAACATTTGAAACAAGTCTCCAACCCTGACTGTAACCTTTTGCCCATATAAGGCACTGACACCACTTCTCTGCTTACCTGGCCTTTTTCCTTTGTTCTTTAACTGCAGAGCCAGTCTGAGCTAGTTTGGTAACAATTTATGAGGCTATTTTAGGAATCTCTATCCCCCCCACCCCCACATCCCCCCTCCATCTTGGAAGGATAGTGGGCAGATAAACAGGAGGACCGGCCATCGATTACAGCTTGGCTGCTTAACCCTCTGCCATTCCCCTGAGCTGTCCCCACCTTGTTCAAAAGCTAAACTTAATCTAATTCTCACAGAGACTTCATGTTGAAAAAAGCCCACTAGGTGCTCCATAAAATTATTACTAAATGGTCTATCCCTATACCAACATTATAAAATTTAAGAAGAAGTGCAGATTGATTGTTGTTTTTTTGTATTTGCTTTACAGATAACCCATGTAAGGTAGTTTGGTTGGAAAGATGGGCAATGAAGCCAAATGGACAGGTAACAAAGAAAAGTTTTCTTTGAGAGAAGTCTCAGGGCAGACCCTGCAGGCAGAAAGACTGCTCGGAGAGGAAAGAGCAGTCAGGTGGTGGGATTTCCTTTTTATAGGGCTTTTTGCCAATCAGGAGGTTACATGGTGAAAGGCATGTGAACTTTGGCCAATAGGGGGTTACACATAATTTATCTTGTAACTTTGGCAATGCCTGGTTTGTGCATTTGAACAGGAGAGGCTGGGGGGGTGGATAAATTTGTAAGGGAAAGGGAGGGTGGCAGTAAGGGCGAGAACAAAGAAAATGGGGAAAGGGAGGGGGCAGCAATGTGAGGCAGGTCTGATCTGCAGTCTGGTTTTGCAAAACAGGGAGATGGGGAAGGGGCCCAGGGCCCCGACCTAACAACCCATATTTTCTCCTGCAAGCTTGTAGGATCTTTTTTTTATCCTTCTTTCTCTAAATACTCAATAAAGTGAGAGTGCCAATAAGGATATTCCCAGGAATCATCTTAGGAAGTTATTTGAGAATGTATTCCAGCAAAACCAGACAATAAACCAAAAAAGAGAAAGCTGTAGGATCCAGAAAATAGTGGGTAAATGTAGGAAAGCAGGGAAAGGAATTCCCAAGGTGACCATTGTCAAAAAAAATGCTGGTCGAGAAAGCACCCTGTTCAGTCTATACCAGGAGGTCAGAGAGCTCCAAGAGAAAAGAGGAGTCCAGATGTCCACTTGAATGACTTGAAAGATTAGGGAAAAGAATCAAGAACATAATAAGGGCAATTGATAGCATAGAATGGAACTGACCATTCTAACCAGATGGAAGGAACATTCTCAGCAAGTAGCATAGGGCTAGTGAAGTGCAGTCTGGAGAGAGGCACACTGCTTCATGCTGCCAGGGACAATTTCAGTTTATCACTAATAAAGTTGATGTTGTTTGTTGCCTTTCTTTTTTTTTTTTTTTGGCTTTTTTTTTTTATTTTGAAATAAATTCAAAGTTATAGGAACAGTTGCAAAAACAATACTAACCCCATACACAGAATTCCATCATACCCTGACCCCCCTCCCCTGATAGCCCAATCCACCAACTTTAACATGCTGTCACATCACTATTTCTTTCCCTCCCTCCCTCCCTCCCTGTCATCCATCATCTATTGCTCTGTCTTCTGAACATATGAGAGCTAGCTGCACACATCCTTGAACATACACTATAATTCACGTATACACTTCCCATGAACAAGAACATTCTTTTATGCAATCCCATTAAGTGCAGCTAAGAAGTACAAGAGATTCAACAATGATACAAAGTTTACATTCTATATTCCATTTTCCTTATGTCTCAACTGTGTCCCTTTGAGCCTCCTGTCCTCCATCCTCCAATCCCATCCAAGTTCATCCTTGGCATTCAATTGTCATCTATTTAGACTGTCTTTTTTTTCTTTTTCAGTTGTGGAAACATATATACAGCCTAAATCTTCCCATTCCACCCCCTCCCTAGCCTTCCATTAGTGGGATTAATCACATTTAGAATGTTGTAATGCTCTTTCCCACCATCCATTACTAGAGATTTCCCTTCACCTCAAACAGCAACCCCACACTCATTTCTTAACTCCCCATTGCCCCTTCCCCCATTTCTCTTAATCCATACTCTACTTTTGATCTCTATGGTTATATTCTCTGATAATTTCTTTGTGTTTACTGTAGGGCTTAAAATTAACCTCTTAAATCCATAACAATCTTGTTTTCCTTTGATACTACCTTCACTTCAATAGGACACGTAAACTATGCTCCTATACTCCTCCATTCCCCAACCTTTATATAGTTGTCTAAAATTACATATTTTACATTGAGTTCAAAACCACTGATTTGTCATTAGAGTTTGTGTATTTTATATCATGTAGGAAGTAAATAGTGGAGTTACAGTTCAAAAATTATTGACTTCTATTTGTATTCCATTGTGGTTAGAGAATGTGCTTTGAGTATATTCATTTTTCTTTTTAATTTATTGAGGCTTCTTTTATGTCCCAGCTTATGGTCCCTTCTGGAGAAAGATCCGCGATCACTAGAGAAAAATGAGTGTCCTGGTGATTTGGGATGTAAGGTACTGTATATGTCTGTTAAAATTCTATCTCTTTCTCCTTTCTTTGTTTCTCTGTTGGTAGGGCTCCCTTTAGTATCTGAAGTAGGGCAGGTCTTTTATTGGCAAACTCTCTCAGCATTTGTTTGTCTGTGAAAAATTGAAGCTCTCCCTCAAATCTGAAGGAGAGTTTTGCTAGATAAAGTATTCTTGGCTGGAAATTTTTCTCTCTCAGAATTTTAAATATGTCATGCCACTGCCTTCTCGCCTCCATGGTGGCCACTGAGTAGTCACAACTTAGTCTTATGTTGTTTCCTTTGTATGTGGTGAATTGCTTTTCTCTTGCTGCTTTCAGAACTCGCTCCTTCTCTTCAGTATTTGAGAGTCTGATCAGAATATGTCTCGGAGTGGGTTTATTTGGATTTATTCTATTTGGAGTTTGCTGGGCATTTATGCTTTGTGTATTTATATTGTGTAGAAGGTTGGGGAAGTTTTCCCCAACAATTTCTTTGACTACTCTTTCTAGACCTTTACCCTTCTCTTCCCCTTCTGGGACACCAATGAGTCTTAAGTTTGGATGTTTTATTTTAGCTATCATATCTCTGACATCCATTTCGATTTTTTCGATTTTTTTCTCCATTCTTTCTTTTGTTCTTTCATTTTCTGTTCTGTGGACTTCTAGGACGCTGAGACGTTGTTCAGCTTCCTCTAATCTTGTATTGTGAATATCCAGAGTCTTTTTAATTTGGCCAACAGTTTCTTTTATTTCCATAAGATCTTCTATTTTTTTATTTACTCTTGCAGTGTCTTCTTTATGCTCTTCTAGGGTCTTCTTTATGTCGCTTATATCCTGGGCCGTGGTCTTCTTGATGTCCTTTAAATCCTTTGCCATGTTTTCATTCCTCGATTGTAGTTCTTTGATTAATTGTGCCAGGTACTGTGTCTCTACTGAAATCTTGATTTGTGTGTTTGGAGTTGGATTCTCCATATCGTCTGGTTTTATCATATGCCTTAAGAGTTTCTGTTGTTTTTGGTCTCTTGACATTTGCTTTGCTTGATAGGGTTTTTTCAAGTTGTAAAAAAAAAAACATACCGATCTAATTTTTCAGAAAAACAGTGTGGTGGCGTACACTTTCTCTAACTAACTAACAGATGGAGTCTGTGAGTCACCTATACCCCTCAAGTCAGTCCTCCACCTTGTCCCCACAGTGTGTGGGAAAATGATTCTTGTGGGGTTCAGTTGGAGAACTCAAGTTTGGGTGTGTTGCTGGAGCCGTCCGCCCTGAATGTGGGGCGTGTGTACGGGTGCCCGGGGAGGAAAGGCAGCTTTAATATTCAAATCCCCCAGGTTCCCAGAGATTCAAGGCCACCGCAAGAGTCTAAGCCTTCATTTCATTTCAGCCCCAGACCCTCTCTCTTGTTGTCCCACAAATCACCAGACTTGGCATAGTGTCCCTGGGTTCTCCGAGTGGGTCCCCCTGCCCAGCCACAATCCTCCAGGACCTCTGCTGAGAGAATGCCATGCTACATCACAAGTGCGTACCATCCCTCAAGGGAAGCCCCGGGCCACCAGGCCATGCAGGGGCGCTCTCAGACTGATGCAAAGATGGCCAAATGGGTCATCTCAACCCCCCCCCACCTTGCGCAGTTCCTCCTTCCCAGCTCCGGGACAACTGGCGGGGCTCTGGGCTGTGGGTCGGAGTTTATCCAGCCCTCCGGGGAACCAGCTGCAAGCCGCGGGGTTTCTTTCTGCTTCCGGCTCTCCCCTCCATTCCCCCAGCCCCGAGGGTATCTGCAGCAGGCTATCTTCCCAGCCAGACACCAAGAGGCTGGCACAGCCCCCTCTTGCTGTGTTTTACTGAGTGGTTCCCACTATCGCAACTGCAGCTGCTCCTGGGTTTTTCCCTTTTTTTTTTTCAAAGAGCCAGCTGGTCTCCAAACGCCAACCCTTGGTTTCCCCAGACCTCCGCACGGCTGAGGGTCTTCCAGCCAGCTTACTCACTCATTTCAGAATGCAGACTCCCGGTTTCACCAAGTATACAGCCCCTGTGGAACTAGCAGACCTCGTCCAGCTGGCGCATCACTGTAACCGGTATTCTGGGTCACTTTCTGGTTTTTAGCTAGTGTTTTTCACGGAGGTGTTTTTTTGCCCTGTCTCACCTAGCCACCATCTTAGTTTCTTGGTGCCTTTCATTTTTACAAGCAACCTCTTGACGAATCTCAGATTGCAAAACTGTGATCTCACTACATGGAATGTACATGCTCTCAAGCTTGACAGTTTGAAAGTATGAGGAGAACAGAACCAGATGGAGGAGGAACAGGGAAAGGCAGAGGAAAGGAAGGGACAAATAGGGTGGAGATATAACAGACGCTGTCTACAGATGGTGGAACCAGTTGGAGAATTTGAGTGTGCTTCCGGTAGTTGCAGAGATGGACAGGTAAGGAACTGAAATGGGGCAGGAAGGGGGAGTGTGGGGATGGGGTGATACCCACATCCATCACAGCAGAAGTAAGGAAACATCTACAGCTCAAAAGTCAAGAAGTGGTCTATAATCACATTATTATGAAACATGGAGGCAAACACCAGAAGAACAAAAAGAGAACATGTTAAAAGTGAGTGTTTCTGGGAAATAGCACCAGAGGTGGGAGGCGTGGGGTGAGCCAAGACTTGGGGGATGAAGCTGCTTTTCATTAAAAGCCGTTCTGTGCAATTTTATTTTTCATATAATGTACACATATTAACTTTATAAACATTTAAAAATATTTTCTTTAGGAAGCTGGCCCATGCTCCCCCCACAGGCCTGTCCCCTCCCTTTATGGTTTGCTGCTGCAGGCAGAGACTCCCGGGCCCACTGGGCCACCCCCACCCCAGGAGAAGCCTCAGTCCTGACACAGGAACTCCATGGGCTTCCCTGGGGCAGGGAGAGCGGCCGCCCAGGAGTCGCTTTCAGTCACCCTGGAACCCACCCACCCACCATCCCCTACTCCCACCCTCAAGGCCTTTGCCACTCCACCTCCAAGACCCCAGTATCTAAAGCCTCTCTGAGCACTTGGATTTAAAGGGCAGGAAGGAGACTGGGATGGGTTTCATCTCCAGAAGGCTCACCTCACAGAGTGCATGGTGGTGGGTTGGGGGCAGGGCCTGGGCGCACAGACCCAGTGCAGAGACAGATGGATCTTAGGAGGGTGATATCCCCACCTCGCAGGATGCAGGGGCTGGAAATGAGACCCTAGAGCTGGGCTGGGGCATCAGGGTGGCAGGAGCTGGGCCTGGGATATCCTCTGCAGGAGGTGACCCTGGAGTAAAGGTGGCACCCCCAAAAGAGGAGGGCAGAGAGAAGAGCCTCAGGGACAGTCTGCAGGGACTTTGGAAAGAGGAGGTGGGAGCAAGCAGGAGGGTCAGTCAAGAGAGAGGAGGGTGGTAGGGAAGGACGTGGGGAGGCCAGCAGGGCTGGGAGAGGTTAGGAAAGGCACGTAGGGGTCATGTGAATAGGCAGTTTGGGTGGAGTGAGGTGGCCCCAGGCCCCAGCCATGTGGGAAGGAGCATCTAGGGCTAATGGGGCTGCCCAGAAAAGGCGGCTTCTCTCCTTACCAGCTTCCTGACCAGCGGAAGGGGCTCCTGCTTCCCAGGGGCTCTGGACCTCAGAGCACAGTTGCCAAAAGTGGCTTGGGGGTGCTGGTTAGTGCAGGGAGGGACAGCAGCCTGAGCTAGAGAGGTGAAGACAAGGACCCCCCCAAGTTTGGGTTTGTTGCTTGATGCTGCTTAATGCACAGTCACATCGAATGGGCTGTGGAGGAAAAGAAGGTTTATTTGCGCTGGCAGGAGGGCAGAAGAAATTTTGCAAATCTGCCTCCCCATAGTGATTTTTCATCTGGCTTTTATACATGTTAGAGACAAGGGAAGATAATCATCTTGGGTGACAATAATGGGGTTCTGGAGAACTTCATTAGTTCTATCTTAGTTATTTACTACTTCATCAGGATTTATGTCCTCTGTGATACCTGGGGTGATAGACGATAGCCAATTCATGTCTGGGTGCAAACTTGACATATTGGTCCTCTGTGGGACCAAAACTCAAATTCTCAGCTTGCTTACAGTTTTAAGGTTACATTTAAAATGCTAACACTTACTTTGCAGAATTGGAGAAGCTAGTTATCAAATTTATTTGGAAGGGGAAAATGCCTCAAATTGCTATAAACATTCTAAAAAAGAAAAATGAAGTGGGAGGACTTATACTCCCTGGCTTTGAAGCTTATTATAAAGCCAGAGTAGTCAAAACAGCATGGTACTGGCACAAAGATAGACATATTGATCAATGAAATCGAATTGAGAATTCAGAGATAGACCCCCAGATCTATGGTCAACTGATCTTTGATAAGGCCCCCAAAACCACTGAACTAGGACATAACAGTCTTTTCAACAAATGGGGCTGGGAGAGCTGGCTATCCATATCTGAAAGAATGAAAGAGGACCCCTACTTCACACCCTACACAAAAATTTAAAACCTCAAAATAAGACACAGTAGCATAAAACTCCTGGAAGATAATGTAGGGAAACATTATTTAAGACCTTATATTAGGAGGTCACTTCCTAGACCTTACACCCAAAGCACAAGCAAGAAAAGAAAAAATAGATAAATGGGAACTCCTCAAACTTAAAAGCTTCTGTACCTCAAAGGAATTTGTCAAGAAGGTGAAAAGGCTGCCAACTCAATGGGAAAAAATATTTGGAAACCATGTATCTGACAAAAGACTGGTATCTTGCATATATAAAGAAACCCTACAACTCAACAAAATAGTACAGACAGCCCAATTAAAAAATGGGTAAAAGATATGAAAATATAGCTCTCTGAAGAGGAAATACAAATGGCCAAAAAACACATGAAAAAATGTTCTGCTTCATTAGCTATTAGGGAGATGCAAATTAAGACCACAATGAGATATCATCTCACACCAATTAGATTGGTTGTCATTAAACAAACAGGAAACTGCAAATGCTGGAGAGGATGTGGAGAAATTGGAACTCTTATTCATTGTTGGTGGGAATGTATAATTGTACAGCCACTCTGGAAGACAGTCTGACAGTTCCTTAGAAAACTAGATACAGAGTTACCCTTCGATTCAGCCATTACACTTCTTGGTATATACCTGGAAGATCTGAAAGCAGTGACACAAACAGATACCTGCACGCCAATGTTCATAGCAGCAATATTCACAGTTGCCAAGAGATGGAAACAACCCAAATGTCCTTCAACAGATGAGTGGATCAAACAAAATGTGGTATATACACACGAGGGAATACTATGCAGCAGTAAGAAGGAATGAGTCATGAAACTTATGACAACATGGATGAACCTTGAAGATGTAATGCTGAGTGAAATAAGCCAGGCACAAAATGAGAAATATTGTATGTTACCACTAATGTGAACACTGAAAAATGTAAAGTAAATGGTTTATATTGTAGAGTGTAGGGAACCTAGCGATAGACAGCAAATAGTAAAGGCAGAACGATAATCTAGTAAGAACAGATGAGTTATTATAGGTAAACTTAATGTTCTGGGAATGCTCAGAAATGACTATGGTTTGTTAATTTCTGGGGGCTATGGTAGGAACAAGTTCACAGAAATGTAGCTATTTTAGGTTATTTGTTTTTCTTATTCCTTTGCTGGGTTATAGTCTGTTTATTTTCTTGTGGTAGAGTAGGAATATGTTAGAAGTAATGTAGTTATTTTAGGTTATTTGTTTTTTCTTATTCCATTGTTTTGGTTTTGTTTGAAATTTTTTTTATTGTCTGGTTTTTAAAAATTTTTTGATAAAGTTAATTAAAAAAAAAAAAAACAATGAAAAAAATATGCAGAGTACCCCTGAGGAGCTGGGGGAAAATGCAGAGGTGTTGGGCTTCCTCACCTGGATGGTTGCTGATGTTCTCACAAACATTAAGGACTGAAGGTTTGATGTGCTGAGCCCTCTATCATGGGACTTGCCCTTATGAAGCTTGTTACTGCAAAGGAGAGGCTAAACCTGCATATAATTGTGCCTAAGAGTCTTCGCCTGAGTACCTCTTTGTTGCTCAAATGTGGCCCTCTCTCTCTAACTAAGCCAACTTGGTGCGTGAAATCACTGCCCTCCCCCCTAGGTGGGATCGGACACTCAGGGGTGTAAATCTCCCTGGCAATGCAGGATATGACTCCTGGGGATGAATCTGGACCTGACATCATGGGATTGAAAACATCTTGACCAAAAGGAGGATGCAAAATGAAACGAAATAAAGTTTCAGTGGCTGAGAGATTCCAAATGGAGTTATGAGGTCACTCTGGTGGGCACTCTTACGTGCTATATAGATAACCCCTTTTTAGGTTTTAATGTATTGGGATAGCTAGAAGTAAATACCTGAAACTATCAAACTACAAGCCAGTAACCTTAACTCTTGAAGACATATGTATAACAATGTGGCTTATGGGCCAGAACCCAGATACCTGTGTAGCCTTCGGAGATCAGAGGAGAACCCACAGGCAGGAAAGACAGTGGCGGTGGCTGAACTATTTCTAAAAGTGAGCAGATGTTATATCTGCCTGTCTCATCTTGAGAAACCCAAGGTCTTAAAATGTGGATACATGTGCTGTTTCCGATGCATCCATTTGCTGCCGAAAAACCCATATGAGGGTATTGTCATGTGCCCCGAATTCTCTGAGATCTCTCGGGAGGATGAGATCAAGTCCAATTGGAACCTCGGGAGGCTGGTTTTCAAGCCCCAAATGAGAGGGATTCTCCAGATGAACCCAAGGATGCTGAAGTTCCAAGTGGACATGACCATAGATGTTGACACAGCCAACAAATTCCTCATCGTTTCTGATGACCTGAGGAGCGTTCACAGTGGGCTCATCAAGCAGAAATGGCAAAAGCGTGCTGGGAGCTTGGTTGTCCTGGGCTCCTCTCGCTTCACCTCTGACCACCACTACTGGGAGGTGGACGTGGGGGCAAGCAAGGAGTGGACTCTGGGCATTTGCAAGGAATCTGTTAACAGAAAAGAGAGGGTCCAATTGTCTTCAGAACTGGGGTTCTGGACTTGTGACTCTAAGAAATGAAAGCTGCTTCTCTGCCAGCACTGTTCCCAGGACTGCCCTCTGGGTGAAACCCAAACCCCCCCGAGTGGGGATTTTCCTGGATATGGACACGGGAAGCATTTCCTTTTACAATGTGAGTAATGGATCCCATATATTCACATTCACCAAAATTTCTGCTTCTGAGCCGCTACATCCATCTTTGCTCCTTCAAAATCAAAATCAGAAAAATGTACTCAAGGCTCCTTGTGTACCTGTCCTGTGAAAAATTCAGGCACTGCAATTTCTCCAGAATAACCTAGAGAAGGCAAATAATATTGTTCTTGAAATATGAATCTATGTGAAATAAAACGTTTTTAAGATTAAAAAAAAACAGTAACAACAATGTGGCTTACCAGGGGTGACAATGTGATTGTGAAAGCCTTCTGGATCACACTTCCCTTTATCCAGTGTATGGATGGATAAGTAGAAAAATGGGGACCAAAAACTGAAGGAAAAATAGGACAGGAGGGGGATGATTTGGGAGTTCCTTTTTTACTCTTATTTTTTTTTTTTTTATTCTTATTTTCACTTTTTCTGGTACAAGGAAAATGTTAAAAAAATGGATCAGGGTGATGAATGAACAACTATATGATGGTAATGTGAACAACTGATTGTACACTTTGGATGATTGTATGGTATGTGAATATAACCCAACAAAATTGAACAAATTGGGGAAAAATGCTAACACTACCATTTCCCTCTTAAAACAATATCTATTTCCAATTTTGGATATCACGTTGTCGTTTATTCTAGTTACTGCCTTTTGAACAGGGATGACGTACTTAGGGGGTCATCTCGTGGAATTTCCAACTCATAACTTGCAGACATTGTCGATTTACTTTTGGGGAAAATGGATTGCCCTTGGCAGGAGTTCTGGAAGATGAAAATGGTTTCATACATGTTTGAGTTATAATTCAAGTACATAGAGACATGAGGCATTTAAGAAGAACAAGAATAGAAACAGCAAGCAGGAAGATTACAAGCCCAGTTTGAAGTTGGCTAACTGAATAGATCAAAGAAATTAAAATTATTAACTGGAGTAGTCATAGCCGAAAGTTGATCATGTAGGTGATCTAGAAGAGAAGACATGTTTCCCAAATTGTTGGGAAAATAGGTACAATATTCTGTTTTGACAGGTTCCCCTTGGAAAGCAGTGAGGATATCTAGGGCCATTCTATTTTGTACTACTGCTTTGCACATCAAAGCCATTTCTGCATTTACGAGAGTTATACTATGATAGATTTGTTTAATGCACAGGCAACAAAGGAGTTTAAGGCATCTACCTTGGTGATTTCATCTTCAACTCCTATGGATGGGACAACAACTGTGGCTACACAATTGTACCAACGGAAAAGTGAGCAGCGAGCCCATCAAGCTTTAACGGGTTAATTAGCTGCCATGTGAGGAAGCTTAATATGAATTGTTCCTTGAGCCCCAGGTAATCCTAGAGTGCATCGTCCTATCGATCCTGGTGGGAGCCAGAGCCATAAATTGGATCTGCAGATCCATTGGGTTCTGTCAGGGGCAACCCAATATATTCCAGGTCTCTGATTCCCATCAGTTCCATACCAATCACTAGGTAATAAAGTGATGGTTGTTTACAATTTTCAGAGAATTAATGTCCCATTTTGTGTACCAAGAAAGGGATATATAACAGGGAATGATTTTTCTGTTTCTAACAAAGTGGAGTTTCCTGGCTGAGTCTCCCATATCCTGGGGTAAGCCAAACTATTCCATCCCAGAGTTGAACATGTCCATTTTTTATTCTTTCAGTAAACTTTTCTCCCTTTCTGTTTAATTGATAGGAATAACATAATGCCTGTTTATTGGTGTTTTGTCATAGAAAGCAAGATGATGTCCTGGCTGGGTTAAGTTCACTGGCCAGCAACTAGGATCAGCTCTGGTGATGGTACTGGAGTTTAACACACTAGGTTCCTTCCACACCTCACTTATTAATGACTGGAGAGCCACCCAGTCTGTCCCCTGTATGGGGGAGATCCACCATGGCAAACCAGAAACACTAGAAATAGGCAGCTGGTGGCAAACCCAGCAGTTACACTGGTTCATACAAACGGCATATGAATGGGCCCATTGCAAGGAGAGATTACTCTCTTGGGCTGTTACTACAGGGCACATTAAAATAATGGAAAAATAGGAAACAAGGAACACCATAACCAGTCTGACTAGGAAGATCTTTCCTTATACAAATATTTTAGGCCTTCTGGACGTTCACAAGTGTACTTATGCTCTGGACTGTTAGGAGGATCTACTGAGACTGTGGCTTTCTGGCTCACAGTTGGGTGTCTCCGTCCTGGAATGGTGGCGGCCAGACTCTGGGGTGGCAAATCCAGGGCTTTATTCCCTGCAGCTTAAGAGAAGAATCAGCAACAAGTAACACTAAATAAGGCCCAACCTACTCAGGGTTTAGTTGAGCCTGGGGACGCTGGTCTTTCCAAGTGTTGGCAGCAGTTAACAGACAATGCTCTTTCCACATTGCTCTGTGAGCAGGCAAAATGGCAAAAGCATTTCTCAAGCTGCGTGGGTGGGTGACCCTCTGTCCTGTGCTCAGCTGTAGGGCTCTTAGGAGGGCAACTAGCCCCGTCCTTTCTGCTGATGTTCCGGACGGAAGAGGCTTTGCCCTCAGCATCGCTGTGAGGGCGGCTGTTTCCGTTTGCACTGGTCCATGTGATGACTCCCATCAGTCAATGTTTCTAGGTCTGAGTCTGCTAGACCACTGGCCCTGGTCTGCTTGAGTAGACTTCATCTAACAGCTGAACAGAATCGTGTTTAGGGCAAGTCCATTCAGACTCCTTTTTGATTTCTGGGAGAAGTGTGGCAGGATTGAGCTCATCTATAGGATCTAGGATGACATTTGGATTGTCCAGCAGCTCAGTCATCCCATGTGAGCCATTGTCTCCCTTTTTGTTCTAATACAGTAAGGACATAATGGGAGTGAGAACACAGGTTGGGGAGCCCAAAGTTAACTTTTCAGCTTCTTGAAGGTGCTGAAGAAGTGGCTGCTCCTGCATGTTAAAAAGCAGGTCACCCTAGGGAAAACTGTGTCAAGCTGTTTTGCCAAATAAGCCACTGGTCGTAAACTTCCTCCAAACGGCTCGTGTTGGAAGACCTCCAACAGGTCAAATCCTTTCGTGGGATCACGGAGCCTAACACTGGGACTGACAACAATTTGTCCTTTAAGCTTTGAAAAGCAACTGTGCATTCCTGTGTCCATTCTAAAGGATCCTTTTCATTTCCCTTCAGTTCCAGGTATAAAGGTTTGGCTATTAATCCAAAATCGGGTATCCACAGTCGACAGTAGCCGGCGATACCTAAGAAGACTCTGAGTTCCTTTCTGTTCTCTGGCGTGGCTAACTCGCCAAAGGGCCTCTTTTCTACTGGGCAGCAGAGGCCCGTGTCCTTCCTTTAGAGAGCTGGACTCTTCAGTATTTGAGGTGGGTCTGTGCAAGCTGAGCCTTTTTTTTTTTTTTTTTTCGGATATTTATATCTTTTCTCAGCTAGCCTGTAAAAAAGTCCCTCATGGAGATTTACTTCCTGAAGACCTTCAGACAAGACTTGTCCAAAATGAGTCAGGCATTTATAAAGCTTGAGGCAACAGGGTCCAGCAATTCCATTGTTTTATTTCAGTATCAGCTTCCTCCCATTTGAATGCAAAGCTTTTGTGAGTCTTTATCTAATAGGATGCAATAAAAGGCATCCTTTAAATCTAAAACTTTGAATCAAGTATATGCATCAGAAATATTGATGAGGAGTGTATATGGATTAGGCACTATTGGATGTTATATTGTCCACTATTTGGTTTGTAACTCTTAAATCTTGGACGAATCTGTAATCTTGATCCCTGGTTTTATTAGTCCCCATTCTAAACATCTTTAAATACGTGGCAAAGTGTCCTCTCTTTGCACCTCATCGAAGTGGATATTGCTTTAAACGTGGTGGAGTTATGTCTGGACACAATCTTACCGTGACTTCCTGCACATCGTTGGCTTGCGTCAAGGGCCCGCTACAGCCCATACCTCATTAGGAACTTGTTGCTTGATAATTTCGTGTGCCCTGAATATTTTGGTGCAGTCTGTAAGGCCCAAGATCCCTGCTTGCAGAGCATGGTATGGATTGCCAGAACTTGTAAATTCATTTAGCTTGGTGAGAGAGAGAGAGAGGCTTGCAAAGAAATTTTAAGTCAAAAGACCTTCTCCAATTTGGCAGGATGCTTCTGTGGGAAGGATCAGGCATTAGCAACTTCAGACACGCCCACAACAGGGATTGACTGCTGTGAAGTGCAAGTAAGTTTCTGGTTTAAAACTAAATAAGCTGTTCTCATATCCACCAGGAAATTTGTTAATTTCTTACCCACTTGAAGTGAGTCCTGAAGTTTAGCATGGGATGATTTCCCAACCGGTGGAAGGGCCCCTGGGCCCCCTCACTCCAGGTCATTGTCTCCGTCCCTTGCTAGCAGGGTCTCCTAGTTCTTTCCTTCCCCATGAGACACCTCGGGCATTCCCATTTCCAGGGCTCTTCCCCCTTATAATAAGCACATTGTTGGGGACTTAATGGTCTTCTTGGGCCCTTGGGGAATTACCTCTCTGATGCATCTTCTTCGAGCTTTCCCTGTCTTGGAGCCTGAGGGTAGCCAAAGTTCTTGCTGAGAATTTCTCACAGAAGATTAACTTGGAGGTTTGCTAGGTAAGTGACATGCTGCTTTTACTGTTTTCTCGCAGGCAAATTCCTGATTACGAAAAACTTAAAGGCAATTTCTACAAGCTCAAATATTGTTTTACCTAATCCTCCTTCTAGTTTTGCAATTTCCAACATATGTCATGAGCACGTTGGAAAATAAAGGACAGATTTACACTGTGTTGGTTTATTGGGTCTTCTGGAATTATATTAGTAAAATCATTAGTAAGCCTCATATAGTCTTTCTGGCAGGTTTTCATCTGGCTTTTGGACAACTTCTTGAATTTTACTCATTATTTCCTATATGCACTCCATTTCTAAGTTCCACAATTATGGGCTTTAAACTGGTCAAGCTTGTTCTGTCATTCCCGCTGGCATCCTTGACTTCCTGGAACGTGTACTGGGAGCACTAAAGCCGCAGACTCCGGAGGAAAAGGATGGGGAAGTAGAGAAGCCGCAGAGTCTGGAAGAAGGGGAAGGAGGAGAGTGAAGCCACAGGCATCTTGCACGGGGGCTTTAGCTGTCATTTTCTTGGTTGGGAGCCCTGGACATTCCCCAACCCGGGGACCGGAAGTCTGGGCCTCTACTCTCCCAGTCCCTGACTCAGGAGCCCCAGTGGGGATCCCTGGGTACTTTCCAGCTGGAGGCTGAGAACCCCGGCCACTATCTTTTCAGCCTGGAGTTGACAAGCTTCAGTCAGCATTTACTTCAGCTGGGGGCTGGGGCTCTCAGCCAGCACTTTCTTAACCTGTGGGCTCGTGCCCTGCTTTACCTTCTCTGAGCTCAGGAGCGCTCAAGGAGAGGCTAGCAGCTCTGGCTTGACTGGTGGGTAAAATGCCAAAACATTTTCTCTGTAGCTTTTCATTCTGAGATAGAGCCATAAAGCACGGCACATACAAAATTTCATCTCCTTTGTTCATTCCCTAACAAAATAAATCTAGGTGCAACATAGCGTTATATTTTATTGATCCTTGACTTGGCCACTGTTTGCTATCCTCTAATTCGAACTGAGGCCAAATTATTTCACATAAATATTTAATGCTTTTCTTTCACGTGAGCCCATATCTGAATTGCTCCCAGTGCTTAAGAATGCAACTTAAAGAATCATCCTTGTTACTTTCCTGAGATTTTTTCCTCATTTTTTTCCTGTTTTTTTTTTCCTAGTACTCTTTAGACACCTTTTGAGACAAAATAAGACAAGACAAAATACAAACCACGAAATGAAAACCAAGAACCTAATACAAAGCCTAGGCAACAAGTTTCAATGACCTTGCATTAGGCCTGGGGTTGCTCCCTTCCCAAATCAAACACGTTTCCAAGTGTGGTGTCTTGCTTACAGCTTTCTCAGGAATAAATGAGTCACTGAACACCCAAACCTATTAGGGCCCACACACATACACAGAATAGTGAATGTCTTACCTTGGGGGACCAGACATCCACTGCACAGCACGCCCTTCAGACCTTGGGCCCCACGTTGGGCACAAAATTGAATATGAGGCACCCCCCCAAACCTGCGTTTATCACTCGGCATGGCTTTTTGCACAGACGCATCGATAGGCTGTGAAGGAAAAGAAGGTTCATTTATATCTGCGGGAGGGGAAACTTCCAAAACCTGCCTCCCTGTAGTGATTTTGACTTGGCTTTTATACATGTCAGAGACAAAGAAAGATAATCAATCATCTTGGGTAATAAGCAACAGGGTTCTGAAGAACTTCATTAGTTCCTTAGCTCCATTATTCATGACTTCCTTTAGGATTTACATCCTCTGTGCTACCTGTGCATGGTGCCTCCAGGTCTTGGGCAAGAGATGGGAGAACACGTGAACAATGACAGTTAGTATAGAGCTCAACAGGTGACTATTCATGTGCATGGACATACTTTACATATTGCTCCTCTGTGGGACTAAAATACAAATACGCAGCTTGCTTACAGTTTTAAGGTTTCATTTTAAATGCTAATACTACAGAAGGAGGGAGGGGGGGGGCCTGCAGGGCTGCGGACAGCTTGGAAAGGCCCTTATGGGTGCTTGGAATGGGCAGTTTGGGTGATGTGAGGTGGCCCCAGGCCCAGCCACG
This sequence comes from Choloepus didactylus, assembly GCF_015220235.1. Taxonomy (NCBI): domain Eukaryota; kingdom Metazoa; phylum Chordata; class Mammalia; order Pilosa; family Megalonychidae; genus Choloepus; species Choloepus didactylus. The sequence continues at coordinate 68,718,979 of NC_051324.1, read as the reverse complement.
GGGAAATAAGCAAAACAATGGGGGTGGAAGGGAGCATCTAGGGCAAAAGGGGCTGCCCAGAAAAGGCAACTTCTTCCTCACCAGCTTCCTGACCAGCATAAGGGCCTTCTGCTTCCCAGTGACTCAGGGCCTCAGAGCACGATGTCCCCAGGGGGTTGGCATCTGCTGGTCAGTGCAGGGAGGGACCCCAGCCCAGGCAGGAAGGGTGAGGTGAGGGCTTTGAAGGAGGTTTTTTAATGGAGAAGTTAGGATTTAGGGGATGATTATGATTACTGAATCATTATCTAGATATTCCTTTGTACTTTCTGGTATATTAGAGTAAACACAGGGAATTACCTGTTATCTCTGAACTGTAATCCAACTGCCTTGATCTCTGATAATGATTGTATAGCCTTTATCTTGTACCTTTGTGATTGTAAAAGCCTTGTTACAAAACTGACCTTCACTTGTACCGATTTTATTCAGTTTTTCAACTTTAGAGTCTTGCGATCACTAAAAACACCCCCTAATGTATATTAATGAAAGGCCTTGAGTCAGCCCAGATCTAACCCCCCCCCCCAATTCCCCAGTTATCTTGATAAGGGAAGCTGAAACTAACCAAAAAAACTAACCACCTGTCATGTGTAGTAGCTTAAACTTTAACCTGTAACTGATTTATACTTCATTATAATCCTATCATCATATTAAGGCCACCGTTTTCTCACACAAGTTTGGTGACTAAGCATGTCATCAATCTGCTCACACTCAATAGTTAGATCTCCTCTAATTGCATCATCTGGAGCCATTGTGCCCATTATCCTAAAACCTGCCCATCTTGATTCTGTATAACTATCAGAATTACCGCAGTTCAGGGAGACAGATTTTTAGGCTGATGGGACATCTGATCTTCTGCTTCCACCTAGCAATAAACTCTTCTTTTCTCTTTGAAACCCTGGTGTCTCAGGAATTGGTCATTTGAGTGCATCGGGCAGAGAACCCACTGTTTTGATCAGTATCAATTTTGCGAACCAGATGGGACAATAATTCCTAAGGAATTCGATTGCCCAAAGTCCTAGAGCCCCAGCAGGACATGTAAATGCAGTAACAGAGCGTTTTGCAGCCGCTAGGCTCACTCTTTTAGTCTAGGGGCTCAGCAACTGGGTTTTCCTTTACTCTGCCAGCACTCCAGACACTCAGCACCCTAAAAAGCTTCAAAGAGAGAAACAGATTCTGCTTCAAGTCCAGATATCTGGGTGAGCGGGAGGTGGGTCAGGAAGTCAGTACAGTGGTTCAAGTCTCCTAATCCTGGTTTGAGGTCTGGTCCCGCTTCCAGAATGATCCCCCTTTGCTTTGACCTCTAAACTTTCTGTTGTTTGGGTAACATTCTACACCGGGCTCAAGACCCCAATCGGAATTTGTCTATTAAGTATACTCCCAAAAAATAAGTAATCTAACAATTAATTGGTATTTAATGAAACTAAGTAAGTGTGTGATGCCTGTTTGTTAATCAGTGTGTTCGGTCCAGTTATTAATCGGTTTACTTAAATATATAGTAAGTGTTAAGTGTCTGTTTAATTTTGTTAGTTGGTGTGTTACTGTATTTGCATTATTCAAGTATTCTTAGTTACTGATTGTGGAAATTCTTTAAAATGGAAAATTCTAATTCTGTTAGCATTCCTGAATATAGCCTTTTGCGCTATATTTTGAAAAATTCGAAAGAGTTTAGTTACAAGCCTATGAAAAAAACAATTTCTGTAACACAGTTTAGCCTCAGTATGATTTAGAATCAGGAAAGAAATGGTCTTAAAATGGCTCTGTAGAAAAGAACACTATATTAAAGTTAGATTGTTCTGCAAGAGAGAGCAGAAATGGTATAATACAATGTACATTCAAGCTTTTATTTGTCCATCTCAAAAGTATTTCTGTGTTTCTGTTTCTTGTGTGACTTTCTATTTGTGTCTGTCTACTTTTTCAATGTTTATTTTTGTACCTCCAGATGGTAATAGCAAATCAACAAAAATAATTCTTAAAGAGCTCTATTCAAATTGCTTAAAGATAAATAAGTATATATATATGTGTGTGTGTGTGTGTGTATATATATGTAAAATTTATACTCCTGGAGTATAAATATAAAATATAAAAATATTACTCCTGGAGTCCCAGAGGAAAGAAAGAGAAAAACCATCTAAGTACCAGGGTTCAAAGCCTTAGTTTTTGTAATTATGGTAAATAAAGCTGGACATTAGAAAGAAATAGCCCTTGGAATTTCCCCAAGGCAGCAAAGGAAAAGACAAAGAACTTTTTCAACTGTCAGGGTCACAGCTTTAAGAAAATAGGTCTAATAATTGGAAACAATTAAAAGAAAGGTATAAGGACTCTCATCAACACTAAGGCCACACTGGGGATCTTAAATCCCACCATCCTCATTTAAAATATTGAAAACCAAGTTCAACAGACCAGGCTTCATTCCTTCTGCCTCACCTATCCCTGCCCTCAGGGCCTAACCTGCTAAGGCAGTTATGGGGGAAGGGCTGGGTGCAGAAAGATGGGGGAGGTGTGGACTTGGAGATTAGAACTGGTAGGCACAGAAGAAATGCTGCAGAATTGGCCATGTTTGTTTGGAAAGAAACCCCAACTAAAATTATTTTTCGAATAATACCTTTGCAATGGAAGCCACAGTAAATAAATCATTATCAAAATATAAATAGCTTTAGGATAGGATCCATTGATTAAGATCTAATTGCCAAATTTCAGTAAGTGAAATGTCTTCGAGAACAATGGAAAACTTTTCCTGGATTTATGCTTGAGACAAATTAATCAATTTAATATATTTTCCTGGGCTTAATAGTCAATATACTTGTTGTTTATAATTTGGGGATATTATGAAAACAAAGAGTTTTTTTTAACCTCCAATAGAAGTAATAAAAAACAAATGCAGCTGCAAAAATTCCAGTGACAGAGTCCAGTCTTATTGAAGTAGGGTCAGAATTAGGATGGTGGCTGGCTGATGAGCAAAGGGCAAATTCCAAGAAGTGGTCAGACCACAAGGAGAAAGATACCTGAGAAGAACGACAATAAACAGCACCTGGAGACAAACTGACCCACCTGAGGAGTCATCTCCGATCAAGCATCACAAAGGAGGGAGAAGGGGAGGGCAGTAAATAGTTAATAAACATTACAAAGGGACAAAAAACCTGTAAAAACAGATTGCCCCACATTGCCGGGCTCTCTGACTTTTCACCCCTTTTTCTGCGAGATTGCCCACATGCTCTTTCTTTCAGCATGTGCACTTAATAAATTTTCTGCTTCCTTATTCAGTTGGTGCTGTGCCATCCAATTCCTTCTCTCAGCACGGCCAAGAACTTAGGAACCCAATGCAACAACACTACTCCTGTTTTTATGATGACTTCCTGAATCAAACAAGGATAAATTTATTGTTCGTAGGTATATTCTCCCTACACTTATACAAGCTTACCAATAAATAAGCTAGTTTATAAGTACATTCTTAAAATTCCTCTTAAGTAATAGCCTAACTAGACATGTTGCATAAACTGAGCAATGTACCTGGAAATGATGGCATTTATAAAAAACATAATGAAACTGAGGATACACTGATGCTTCAAATATATCCTACTTAAAGAGTCAGCTGAGTTTAGTAAGAAATATAAATGAGATTTTGTAACCTTAATTACCTGGATTTCAAAGAATCTGGCTTTTTAGTTACTTTACCATTTTTCACCCCAGTATGGGCAAGAATTTGGACTTGTAGCGGCTTTGTTAATGTCAGTCAATATATTTTTGATGAGTATATTACATAATCAAGGTAGTAAGTGTTGCCATGAATTGGGTAGACATAATTCTTGGCTTCATGGGGTTTACATTCTAGTTGGAATACACTTGTTGCAGGGCACAGGTCCCACGGAAGCAAACAGATGGCTTTTACCAGACTGCTGACCAGGGGAACAGAGCTGAGCCCCTGCAGACCTGTCCCCTGCCCTGCTCCTGGGACTCTTCATTTGGGGACACTCAGGCAGGGTCCTGGTGAGGCCCCTCTGATGTTTCTTGAGTAAGGTGAGGAACAGAAAAGTTTGCAGTGATCATCCCCCTCCTCATTTAGACGTCTGAGAACTTAAATACACCCGATATGGAACTAAACAAGGATGAAATCCACGAGCTGGGCTGTAGGAGAAGTGGCTCTAGTCTTGCTCCTATGTGTTTCCCAGCCCCCAAACAGGCAAAAGGATGAGAAGAGGCCTCAGCCTCAAGTGAGCTGGCATTTAGTTTCCTATTGCTGCTGTGAGAAAATACCATAAACTTTGTGGTTTACCAACACAAATTTATTGTCATACACTTCTGGAGGTCAGAAGTCAAATCGTCTCACTTGGCTGAAATCTGGGTGTCAGCAGGGCTGGTTCCCTTTGGAGGCTCCAGGAGAGAACCCACTCCTTCGACTTTTCCAGCTTCCAAAATCTGCAGTGTTCCTCAGCTCATGGCCACTTCCACCTTCTGAGCCAGCAATGATGTCACATCACCCTGACACTGACTCTCCTGCCCGTCTCTTTCCTTTAAAAAGACTCTTGTGATTACATTGGACTCACCCAGAAAATCCCTAGCAATCTCCCCATGTCAAGGTTGCTGGGTAGCAATCTTCATTCATCTGCAGCCTTAATTCCCCCTTCCAGTGGGACAGAGCATGTTCACAGGCTCTGGAGATTAGGACATCTTTGAGGGGTCCTTATTCTTCCTTCCACAGTCCCCTACCAGCTGTACTTTACTTGCAGGCAGGTGCATATTCCATTGCTCCAGCCCTCCCCTCCCTAAGTGTGAGGGAAATGCCAGGAGGGAGGGTGGGAGGCTGGGGCTCCTGCTTCTCACTTTGCCAACATGGTAGAGAAGTGTGGGCACCAACCCAAAGCCCACCCCCCTTCATGGCATCCAAAGAACAGTCATACAGCCTTAGCTCAAGGTCAAATACCTGCTGCCCCAAATTAATTCCATTACAGCCTGGTATCTTCCACTAGAGTCCAGGGCCAAGGTCCATTCTCTCCCTGTCCCTGCCCCCATAATCGCTCTCCATGGACCTACTTCCCTTCTCCAGCCCCATGTCCTTCCTTCCTCAAGGGTCCTTAGATCTTGGCTGTCAACAGAAAGTTTGTTCAGTAAATGAGTCAGAGTGAAGTGAGATCCCAGGGGGATGCTTATCGACCTGGCTTTTGTCTTGTTCCCTGCTGGGAAACAGATTAATTAATGATTTAATGTAACAGTATGGCTGAGAGTGCAGGTGGCAGCTTTTACAGCGAGGCTGGAGAAGCACAGGGGAGGGGAATGGAATGTTGTGAACACAGCACAGATCTTCAGCGCATGCTGCATGCCATCTACCTCTCAAGAAAGCCGTATGACTTTTCAATGCTTCTTTGGACTGATGGCTGAGGGGGGCTCAAGGAGGGCTGAGTTTGGCTGCGGGGAGAGGTCTCAGCACCAGGTATGTGGGAGGGGACATGGCACAGAGTTGGGGCAGGGCTTCAGACTCGTTACCTACTGTTAGGAACCACCAAGGAGACATAAATAACCCCATAGTCCAACTAGAGCAAGTGTCAAGCACATGGGACACATGGACTAGTATGTGAATTCTCTGGGGATCAGGTAAATAGCCAGGTGTGCAGGGATGTGGGCAATCTTCCTCTGCTTCAAAGAGGTAATTTTAGAGCTGAGCTAGAAAGAGGGTCAGAGTTTGCAAAGGGTGACATGAGGTGGAGAGAATAGCAGAAGCAAAGGCAAAAATACAGCCTGGATAGAGTGCTGGTTAGTTAAAGGGAAGTTTTTGGAAAGCACACAAAAAGTTAGATGGTAGCAGCCAGCAAAGGGCTGGGGATCTCTGACTTGGCATGGTGGGAAGCCACTGAAGTCTCGGCCCCTCAGAAGGGGCTATTCTGGCCAGGGACCAAGGCCTGCCTGTCATGTAGGTTATTAGGGCTACAGGTCTTGGCTCAGGGAGTGAAGAAAGGAGGGCCTGGGTCTGCCCCTGAAGAAGCAGCTAACCCCTGTTATCTTGTTTCCCCCTCTTCCCAAACCCCCAAGATCCCTGCTCTGCAATATCCACCTTCCTAAAGGTGCCAGTGCTGTGTGGCCTCTTCTGAGCTGTCATGTGGGTGAGCAGGACTTGGAGGGCCTCCTGGGTAACACAAAGTCAGCCTGGCCAGGAGAACTTCACCTCTCCTTCTATCCTCACCTGGTCCACGGACAGAGCTCCTGGGACTGGAGGATTGGAACCCCCTAACCTCATATCAGGGAATGCGCAGTGATTGTGGCTTCAGAAGAGAAAAGGGTCCCCATTGCAGGGAAGAGTTCCATCGTCCTGACCTCTGGGAACACACTCCAGCTCCCTCCCTGCCCCAGCCCTAGTGTTTGGGTATAGGGGATCCATCCCCTCGTACCAGACTTATTTCCTCGGGAGGTGTTATGGGAGTGATAACTGGTGGCACAGATTTAGACATTGGCAAAAGTTGACATCTTTTTTCCTTAGGCAGATTTTGCCAGAGTCCTATTAATTTTGCATATAAGCTGCCCATAACAATGGCCTTGTGGTAGCTGCAATCTTTTCTTCTCCTTGTGATTTTCATTTGCCTTCCCCCTCTTTCAGGTTTCCCTTTCAGAAAAATAACACCCCGCTGATATTTTTGGGGCCTCCCGATGCTCACACACTGGGCTGAACTGTTCAAAAGACAGTCTCTCTGCTCTCAATATGGGAAGTGGCCACCCCAGGATTTCCCCTTTGGAGTCCTGTTTCCCTCAGCAAGTTTCATTTTTGGTCTCCTGTCTGGCTCGCCAATTGTCTGGCCATGAACCTACTGAATAGATTCCACAAAAGTTCAACGGACACTTAAGATGGAGAAATAAAGTCAGCCACTCCATATAGGAAAATAGTAACCGTTTATTGGGGAACTTATGTAACAGGAAGTTGCTCCTGGGCGGCAGCAGGGCACTCAGAGTAGCGCCCTGCCCCACCCAGCTGATCACAGGGAGAAAAAGGAAGGCACAGAGCCAAGTCAGGATTTGCATGAAACATGCAAATATGTTTCTTTGAAGTTACTGATGTGTAGCAGGAGTTGTTCTAGTATAAGCAGCTAATGTGCTTAGGAATGTACATGTGCCTTTTAAGATGCACCTACAGTGTGGGTTTTTGTTTTGTTTTTGCCCAATCTAGGAATTTATAGCTTCTCTGGTTTATGGCCTCACATATGTCCATGACTATTATGTTTTCAGAAACCAGGGTTATGACCACTGGGTCACCTCTCTTACTTCTAGGATCACCTTGTTGTATTAGTCATCTCAATGGATCCCTGCAGGTAGGCGCCATCCAAAACCTGCTGCCCGGCTCACTATTATGCTCACCTTGCATCTGACAGTTCTGTGCTTCCACCAACTGTCTGCTGACTGGAAGCCTAGGACCACCATCCATCCCAGGAGCTCGGTTTTGGAATTGACATCTACCGTCGGCCCACTTCTGAGTTTCTCAATGATGCTAGTGTTCCCCTCAAGGGCATATTTCTGGGTGATGGACTGTTCCAGTTTGCCAATGCTGCTGTTACACAAAATACCAGAAATGGATTGGCTTTTCTAAAGGGGATTTTTTAAGATACAAACTTACAGATCTAAGGTCATAAAAGTGTCCAAACTAAGGCATCAACAAGAGAATACCTTCACTGAAGAATGGCCGATGGTGTCCAGAACACCTCTGTCAGCTGGGAAGGCACGTGGCTAGCATCTGCAGTTCCTTTGCTCCTGGGTTGCATTTCAAAATGGTGTTCTCCAAAGTGTCTCTGGGCTTATCTCTCTTAGCTTCTCTAGAGCAAACTCTGGGCTAGCATTCTGCATGTCTCCAAGTACCTGCTTTCAACAGGCATTTCCAAAATGTCTCTCTCAGCTGCTCTTGGGGCATTTTGTCCTCTTTAGCTTCTCTGGAGCAAACTCTGGGCTAGCATCTCAAATGGTCAGCAAGCGTCTAGGTCCTGGCTTAGCATATCCTGGGGCGTTTTCCTGTCTCTGCTCTCTGTGCAAGCTCCCTTTATAGGATTCCAGTAAACTAATCAACACCTACCTTGAATGGGCGGGGTCAAATCTCCATGGAAACATTCAATCAAAAAGTCATACCCCAAGACTGCATTAAAGAAAATGGCTTCTAGGGGGACATAATATACCCAGACTGGACATGGCATGTCCTCCAGCACCTCCCAAGGAAAATAGTCCCCTGGGAGTTTTCAGTTCAAATGTAATAAATCCACTTTGGATGACAAATTCCTTGAGCCTCTTGATCTCATCCTCCACATTATGCCATGGCCATTCTGATATCTTTACTTCATTTAATGTGGGGTTTCATTATTTCCAAGCTTCCAAGAGCCAGGCCAGCAGTGCATCAACACCAGGCTCCTGGGATTTGCAAGTGTTTTTAATCCTATGGCACAAACTCACCAACTCTTCCTAATTCAGCATTATATTTTGCCCATCTTGGTCCAGGACCCTCAGGGCCCACTCCCAGATGCAAACTTCTGGATCCCACCAGCACATATTGGCCGGGTTCTGCAGCTCTTTGGACACATCATATTTCTTTTCTTTAGCAACCCTGGCAGGTTCTCAGATGGGCAATGCTGAGACTTCACCACAGTTATGGGTCTGGCAGCCAGGAGGGGAGGTGGGGGCAGATTCTGAGGCCAACCTTGAGGGGCAGTCGGTGACCTGGGAGACACCCGCTTCAACTGAGACTTCTGAAGAGTCATCAGGGGAGAGCCATTACCTCCGCACAAGGTGAGCAGGCCACCTCTGCAGGCTCTGGGGGGTCGGGGGACTCAAGTGCTCAATCCACTGGGACATGTCCCATCCCACGTCTCAGGGTCCCACTTTTCCCTCCAGGACCCTGACTCTGTCCTAAAACACTTGCTGAGGCAAAGGCTTCAACCTCCTCTGAAGTTTCCCTTCTCTTAAAATTAGGTCTGCAAGGGAATAGATATCTATTTGGTACAGGATCTAAATTTTCTTAACAGTACAACTCTACAGTCGGTTTGTTCAAACACCACAATTGCATGGAACTTTGAATAGGAAGTGAGATACGGTAGGTTAGTATAGGCTGGAGTGAAATAGTGACACATCCCAGAGTAATTTGGGCAGATAATAAAAAATATATTTACAGCCTCCCCCTCCCCAGCCCCGAGGATCTGGGGGAAGGTGCAGATGTATTGGACATCCTCACCTGGACTAGTGTTGATGTTGTCACAAACATTGGGACTGGCGGTTTGATGTGCTGAGCCCTCGAGCATGGGACTTGCCCTTATGAAGCTCATTACCACAAAGAAGAGTCTAAACTTGCATGTAATGGTGCCTAAGAGTCTCCCCCTGAGTACCTCTTTGTTGCTCAGATGTGGCCCTCTCTCTTTCTAACTGAGCCATCTCGACAGGTGAACTCGCTGCCCTCCCCCCTACATGGGACCCGACTCCCAGGGGTGTAAATCTCCCTGGCAATGCAGAATATGACTCCCGGGGATGAATGTGGACCTGGCATCATGGGACTGAGAGTATCTTCTTGACCAAAAGGGGGATGCAAAATGAGACAAAATAGTTTCAGTGGCTGAGAGATTTCAAATGGAGTCGAGAGGTCACTCTGGTGGACATTCTTATGCACTATATAGATAACACCTCTTAAGTTTTAATGTATTGGAATAGCTAGAAGTAAATACCTGAAACTACCAAACTCCAACCCAGCAGTCTGGACTCCTGAAGACAATTATATAATAATGTAGATTACAAGGGGTGACAGTGTGATTGTGAAGACCTTGTGGATCACACCCCCTTTATCTAGTGTATGGATGAGTAGAAAAATGGGGATAAAAACTAAAGGACAAATGGGGTGGGATGGGGGATGATTTGGGTATTCTTTTTTCACTTATTTTTTATTCTTGTTCTGGTTCTTTCGATGTAAGGAAAATGTTCAGAGATAGATTGTGGTGATGAGTGCATAACTATGTTATCATACTGTGGACAGTGGATTGTGTACCATGGATGATTGTATGGTGTGTGAATGTATTTCAATAAAACTGAATTTAATAAAAAAAAAAAAAATTAGGTCTGGGCCTGATCTTCATTGCACTCGTTCTTCCTGATAAAAGAAATGAGGGTCCCTTCAAATGCCGCTCAGGAGGGCCCGCAAATGTTCACAAAACGTGGATCGAAATTTTTGCGGCAACATCATTCAAAATAACCCAGAACCTGAAACTAGGCCAATGCCCATCAACAGTAGAATGGATAAAAACAATTAGAATATTTACACAATGGAATACTATGTTGTAAGAGAAGAAACAAATTACAACTACATTGCAACAATAAGGATGAATCTTCCAAACGCAACATCCATCAGTTGAAGCCAGACACAAAAGAATGTAAACTGTGTAATTCACTTATATAAAGTCCCAGAAATGTCAAAATTCATTTCAACTGTTAGAAGTCAGGCTGGTGTGTAGTAATGGCAGGGAGCCCAAGAAGGCCTTCAAGAGGGACAGTGATGTTTTGTTTCTTGATCTGGGTGCTGGTTATACAGGTGGGTTCCATTTGCTCAAATTCATTGAACTGTACACTCTGATGCATGTGCTTTTCTGTATTTATTTTGTTTTCCAATAAAAAGTTCTAAAATATTTACCATGGAAATCTTTCCTAGCCATAATATATGTTCCCTACATACCTATTTACTGAATTCTTTTAATAGCTGCCTAATACTCCATTGCAAGACTGTACCATAAACGAACTACCCCCATATTGAAGGCCATGGAGCTTATTTCCAGCTTTTTCCTCTGGCAAATCAACGCTGCAGGCTCCCAGTTGCCATTGAAATGAAGTAAATGTATTCCATGCTTTGTCTCTCCTGCTGAAAGCAACTGAAATCTGGGACAGAGTACGTGAGTGAAGCAGCTCTCCAAGGACTCTGCAGAACGAATGGCAGCAGAAGAGCTGGGGAAGGAAAACAAAACTCAGAATAAGATTAATCCAGGGGTAAGTTTCTGGGTTTTGTTTCCTCCTATGTCCCCCTGCCTGGATGCAAATGTTGCCCTCCACACCCCTAAACTGCACTCTTGCAGGGACCTTTCTTTCTTGTCTGATAATCAAGAAAAGAGGGAACTAAGGGAAAAAAGAGGAGTATGCCTTTTTTTTTTTTTGACTTTTGACTTTTGACTTTTGACTTCTGCTTGTTTTTCTTTCCCTTTCTTTGCTGGTCCCCAGGCAAGCATCTTTCCAGAAGCCACAATCCCACAGCGGCAGACACTGAGAACCCTGAGGGTGGGGAGTTGTCTCCAACCAGTGGAGCTGTGCCCAAAGAGAGAGGGGGGCACATCATTGCATTTTTTCTCTCTTTATTCTCCCTCTACTTGGCCCTGGACTGTGACCCAGTCACAGGATGTCCCAGCTTTGTGGCCAAAGGACCAGGAAGGTGGCCTCTGAAAGCCAAAAGCAAGGCAGCTCTAGAAAGGGATTCTAGAACTCCCAGGCTCACCCCCAAACTCTGTTTGCCTGCATCTGACACTAAAGAGGATGCCCAAGGCTTTGAGAACTTCTGGGAGGACCAGAGCCCTGGGCACACACAGGGTATGGAGGGGAGGGCAGGGAGCAGGCACACTGGGGCTCCACTGCTTCTCAGGCTCCCAGGATGCAAAGGTTTTGAAAACTGAACTAACATTGGAACCACAGTACACTAACCAGCTTGAGCACCTGCTACTGAAGAAATTAAATTCCTAGTTAGAGACCTGTTTTGGTGAGGTGATGGAATGGCTTTATATGTTTATGCTGGTGGTTGCATGAATTGATGGATGTGTTAAAACTTATAGACCTGTTCACCAAAATGAAGTAAATTATGTTGTATGTAAAATTTGACAAAACAGTAAAAACAACAAGAGCAACTTTTCAAATTGTTGACTTTAGATAAGTGCAGTTTATTTTATCCCAATTATAGCTCAATAAAACTGTTAAGCAAGCCCAGAAGGAAGGAAGTAGCCCATGCTGCCCCCAGGTCTCCCCCTCCCTTTATGGTTCACTGCTGCAGACAGAGGCTCCCGGGCCCACTGTGACACCCCCACCCCAGGAGACGCCTCGGCCCTGAAGCAGGAACTCCATGGGCCTCCCTGGGTCAGGGAGAGCCAATGCCCAGGAGTCGCCTTCAGGGCTCCCTCTCTGGAACCCACCCACCCGCCCTCCCCTCCTCCTGCTCTCAAAGCCTTTGCCACTCCACCTCCAAGACCCCAGCCCCGGAAGCCCCTCCGAGCACTTGGGCACAAGGGGCAGGTGGCAGGAAAGAGGATGGGATGGGCTTGGTCTCCAGAGAGCTCACCCCGCAGTGCATGGTGGTGGCTGCAGGGCCTGGGGGCACAGACCGGGTGCAGGGACAGCCCCACCTTAGGAGGGTGGATATCCCCACGACATGGGCCACAGGGGCTGGAAATGAGAGCCCAGAGCTGGACTGGGGCATCGCGGTGACAGGAGATGGCCCTGGGATATCCTCTGCAGGAGGTTACCCTGGAGTGAGGGTGGCACCCCCTGAAGAGGAGGGTGGAGAGAAAAGCCTCAGGGACAGCCTGCAGGGACCTGGAGTGACAGGGCGGGAGCAAGCAGGGGGTTCAGTCAAGACAGAGGAGGCTGGTAGGGAAGAGAGAGGAAGAGAGGAAAGGATTGCGGAAGGAGAGTGGGAGAGCTGCAGGGCTGGGGGGAGGCTGGGAAAGCCAGGTTGAGGTCATTCGAATGGGCAGTTTGGGTGGTATGAGGTGGCCTCAGGCCCCAGTCAAGGGGAAATAAGCAAAGCTGTGGGGAAGGGAGCATCTAGGGCAAATGGGGCTGCCCAGAAAAGGCGACTTCCCTTTCCTTACCAGCTTCCTGACCAGCAGAAGGGGCTTCTGCTTCCCAATGACTCAGGACCTCAGAGCACAGTTGCCCCGAGGGGTTGGCATCTGCTGGTCAGTGTGGGGAGGGACCCCAGCCCAGGCAGGAAGGGTGTGAGGTGGGTGGGGGCTTCTCAGGGAGGTTTAGGGTATGAGCCATCTCTCCAGTGAGGCCCAGGGTGGGTCCCCTGTGGTGCATTTCCACCAGGCGGGGGTGCACCCAACCTGTCCCATCACTCCCCAGACCAGCTTTCTGGAGCTCTCCTCTCCCCAGTCCCCCACTCAGCTCTGCCCTGTCCTCCAGGCAGTTCCCCTCCTGCACGCGAGTTCCCGGGTATGCTACTAACTGCAAATTTGACCAGGCACAGACCCTTTTCCTTGTTCCATGCACAAAAGTTCTAGATCAGCACCCACCATACATGCAACCCAGTCCTCCCAAAGAACGACACCCCTTTTCTCCCAAAAACGTAAAATGGAAAAGTAGCTGCAGACATGCTCAGAAGTGAATGAGAGAGAAACTCAAAAGAGCCTCAAGTAGGTTGGAGATGTTTGTTTCCTAGCTTGGCCTCGAGCCCTTGGAGGCCGGGGGCACTTACCACCCAGGACCGCAGGGCCTGCCCCAGCTCTCTCCTCCTCCTCCCAGTGAGAGGGGCTGGGCCTTAGGAATTGCACCCACACGGCTCGGGTAGGATGGAGAGAGTGTCTTTGGGGAAGGAGGTTATTATGGGAAATAAAATGACCACATTTATTTATCCATTGACTTATTCATCAAATGTGTGGGAGAAACAATTCTGAGGTGGAGATTTGTATGGAGAAAATCTACCTGCACATCATCACGGCCTTAGTTTGGAAGTTAATGAAGGTAGAGGAGGTAATACGGACATCACATTGACAAAAGGGTGCCCCGTGCTAGTTCATCTGTTTTCAACTTGACATCACGGCTACCCCCTTCTAAGGCCTCTTCTGCATCACGGGAGGAAAATTCCCCCTACGGTTTTGAGTCTATCAGTCTATCAGAACTGACCAGAAAGACCCTCAAAGAAAAGAAAAAGAATATTTCTATCAAGAAATGAGCAGTGACTGTGGTTCTGGAGGAACCCAGGACCCCTGGGCCTTTGGGATTCATTCTGGCTCCTTCTCTGCAGGGGCTGGGACCTGGCTGGGCCTGTCTCCCTGCTGAGGCTTCCAATGCAGTAGAAAACACAAGAGGGGAGTGTGTTTTTCTCCCTTGGAGCACATGCATAATCTCAAGTCTGTGAGCCACCTGCCAACATCAGTGGACCAACTTTTGCATTTGATAGAGTCAGGGCTCCAGTGAATAATGGGTTCCAAAATTCTGGCCCTCATGAAAATAAAAAAATGGAGCCAATCCCTGGTAAGGACACACAGTGAGTGAAGGCTTTAATCCGCAGGTGAGCAGAGCCCTCTGGGATCCCTGCCGTGCTGCACTTTTGCCACTTGTAGGAAGGGAAGTCTGCAGCCAGCTCCATCCTTCTTGTCCTGGGCACATGTCACTGAAGACGAGATAGGACCGTGGCCCACCCACGTGATCCCCACCAAACCCCTCCCTGTGGATATCTATACATTTTCTTACCTCTTTTGAGCATATTGTGTTGGGCTGCTACTCTCATGTTTGGCCTTATGGGGAGATAACCCATGCATTTTAGGGACTGTGAAGTAATCCATAAACTGGATACTGGAACCAGAATGAATCTAGTGATTGAGTTGGGGGTGGGTGGAAGTATGAAGCTGGGAGATGTCTCTTAATCTTTTTACAGGGCCCTTGGGTAAGATTCTTCACATGTGGAGGCCAGCTTTTGTTGACAGTCAGTTGTTGAGGAGGTGAGTAATGTTTCATAAAGAGAAAAGGAGACCTTTTCTTCCTTGTGAGTTCCTCCCTGTGATCTTTTTCTTCTGGGCAGCTTAAGACCAAAAAGAGAGGCCATTAGAGCAACAACTGGTTGGCGCAGGAGAAGCACATCACAGTGAGAAGAGGCCTTGTCAGCAGGGGTTTCAAATACTGGAACTTTCCTTCCCTGAAGCCCGATGTCTGCGGTGTGTGGTTGAAAGAGGAGAGCAGAGTCAGCCCTTCCTTCACAGTATTTCCCATTCTGTGATGCTTTTCTCTTCCCCTCCTCCCTTTTCTTTTCCAGGCTTGGTGCCTTTGCATCTGGCTTCTCCAGGTCTTCACGGCTGCCCACCTCTTCCATCCTCCTGCTTGGGGTGATGGTTCATCCTTGTCCTACGGTGCAGGGACTGAGGACGTGCCCAGTACGGCCAGAGCAGAGGCAGGGTCCTCCGTGCAGGCTTCCTGGGTCCCGAGGGTGGAGCTCAGCCTTGGGCTCTGACGACTGGGCCCCTTGCCCACTGGGACCCCAGGGCTGACGATCTGGGGAGCTAGGACGGAGGCTGCTGCTCCTTGGGAACACAGGCCCGGGTTACTCTGTGTTCCCTCGGGGGCCAGTCTCTGCACCCAGGTAAGGTCCTTGTTTACTCGCCCACTCGTTCATTCAGAAATATTATTGAATGTCTACCAAGGACCAGGCACTGTTCTAGCATAGACAACACTGAAATGAACAAAAAGACCTGGTCACTGCTATTTGCAGTTTGCCTTCTTGTGAGACAGATCGGATGGTGTCAAGTGCCACGAAGGAAACACATGGGTTCAGAGACAGAGAACCACTCAGCCAGTAAATGGCAAAATTACAATTATTGTCCAGACCTCTTGCTTCTTCAGCTATATGCCCTCCCCCAATCATACTTTAGGAAAAAAATTAATTTTAAGACTATATTGTAAGAAAATGATAATGTTAGGATTAAATATTACGATTAGTAGAGCAAGAAAGTCACTGAATATGACACTTTGTGTTTCCACATCCAGAAATGTTAATATCTAAATAAAAGGTGAATATGCTCAAGCTAAAGTTAGTGCTTTGGAAAATCCTTCTGCTTCCACTGCAGTCCTCTAAAAGGCCTCCAGCAGAAGGGCAGACAAATTTCCTCAATTCTTGGTAATTTGCAGAAGAAACAGCCTCATAAAAAAAAAGCAGAAGGAAGTAAGAACACCCAGACCCTCTCTGAAGGAACCGATGTCATTATTAGATTGCCTGTGATGAGGAAGACTACGAGAGGGTTGGTTTGGGGTGATGAGTGGGGGTCTGTTAAGGTTGAGAGCCCCACGGTGCCTGTAGAAAGAGAGATCAAATATGCAAATATGCCCTGAGGTCGTCTTTCCCTGTTTCCCTTTCCATCTACATAGTACTGCTGAAAATCCTTCTCATGAAAATGAGCCTTTCTGCGGTGAGAAACCCTCCGATGTGGAGAGGAGGGAAGTTCTTTTAATGACAGCCAGCACCAACCTGTCAGTCATGTGCGTGAGACATCAGTTCCAGCCAAGCTGCCCGCTGATACCACATGGAGAAGACACGAGCCAACTCTTCTGAGTACTGCCCACATTACAGCTCTGTCGGTAAAATAAATGATTGCCATTGTTTCCAGCCACTACATTTTGGGTAATCTACTACGCAGCCGAAGTTGAGTGCCACTGGTTTAGTGGAACATGGGAGAATCTCACTGTTAGTCAGGGTTCTCTAGGGAAACATAACCAACAGGAGATATCTGTGAATATGCGATTTATAAAAGTATCTCATGCAACTGTAGAGATGCACAAGTCCAAATTCTATAGGTGAGGATGCACGAGTCCAAATTCCATAGGGCAGGCTGCGAGCTGGCAACTCCGATGAAGGTCTTCGATGAACTCCCCAGGAGAGGCTGGCTGGCTGAAGGAAAAGTGAAAGTTCTCTCTTCTCCCTTAAGTCTTCAACTGATTGGATCAAGTCTAACTGATTGAATTCCCTCATTGCAGAAGACACTCCCTTTGTTGATCATAGATGTAATCAGCCACGGATGCAATTGACTGATGATTTAATAATCCAGCCTTCTGGTTTATTACCAGCCACAAATGTCCTTGAGGGAGCTGTTAGGCCAGTGTTTTCTTGACCAGAAAACTAGGTACCATCACCTGGCCAAGTTGACACACGAACCTAACCATCACACTTGCCTTATGAGAGAGCAAAAGAATGTAATCATGGGAGTAAACAACTAAATTCACACAGTAAACCAATACTGAAGGCATACATCTGTGGTAGCTGTCACCATCATTTATCTTTATCATTGTCATTGTTTTGTTAGACTTGCAACATCTTTCAAAAGAATCAATTCTTGGTTTGTCTGTCAAGTTAATTGTTTTTTTGTGCTTAGTTGTTTGCATGTATTTGTCCATGCAAGTTAAGTGGCAAATAATAACCAGAGACAGAATCCATTTGTATTAGCAGAAATAGGAAGATTAACTTGTAGAAACAGAAAGAAGCTCCCAAGACTTGCCCCTCCACAGAGATGCTTGGGCTTCCTCACAGCATGATGGCTGGGTTCTAAGAATGATAATTCCGGGAGATTATTCCTAAGTGGAAGCTTCTGGTTTCTTAAAGCCTGGGCCTGGGGACTGACATGGCATCACTTTTTGTCATATTCTATTGGGCAAAGCAGTCACAGAGCTGCCTAAATCAGAAGGGAAGGGATGCAGACTCCACCTCTCAAAGGGAAAGCAGTAAAAAAATCAGTGGCCATCCATAATCTGCCACAGGCAGTTCATTCATGCTTGAGTGTCACCATCACAGATTCTGATTCAATTGATATGGAGTGCAGCCGGGCCTTTGGTGAATTTTTAAATCTCCCTAGGGGATTCTAATTTTCAGCTATGACTGAGAACCAGTAAAAAAAAATCACACTCTTTGGGTTCTGGTTGGCAGTATCATTATATATTTTATCTGTAACTAATACTGGTGACCTCAGAGTTTATAGCAGCATAAAAATCAGTCTAATTTCCCATCTGATGCACAGGTATACCAAAAATAAATTTTAGATATTGATCAAAGTTCAGCAGCATACCCATTTACCATGGTACCCTGGGTTATTGAGGGTCAGTGTCCCACTGGATTGACAGTTCAGGTGATTCCCATCCCAGGACAGGAAAGGAGGAGTGACTGTGATTTGAAGATGTTCTTGCAAGGAGGCATCCCATAGCTGTGATACTTTAGGGGCCTGGACCTGAGAACAGTGAGGTCTCCCCTCTGTCCTGGGAGGTCACGCACTGTGTTCATCTCACCTAACTCTTCCCTGAACCTCCAGGCTCCCTGCCCTCATTTCTGTTTCCAAGATGTGTTTTTCCCTGAGCACTTGATTGTTCCCTCCTCTCCTCAGAACCTGGCCTTTGATTCTCAGCTCAGTCTCCTCTTTCCTTGGACGAGAGGTTCCATGAGGGGACAAGCCCTTCACAACGTCAGCCATAGACACATGGGGCTCCCTCCTCTTCTCTGGGATAAACCCAGGACAGTCTGATCTTGACGGAAAAAGAATACATACACTGCCCAACTTCTCTCCTAAGCTACCCATTTCTCCTTGACCAACTTGAAGTTTTATCAAGGCTCTTTAGCCCCCTGCTAGTGACCCCTTTACTCAGAATATTGTTAATCATGAATGAAAGTTGAGGGGCAGAGTTGGGACGGCCCCAGGAACAGGAGGCAGAGACCTTCCCAAACTCCCACTTTGGTGACTCCATCCCAGTGAAGACAGAATCCCATTCTGAGGTCCAGGGAGAGGACATTCTCCGAGGGCCCTCTTCTTCATGTAGTGACTCTGCATCCAAGTGCCCACTTCCTCGGTAGTAATAGCTGTGTTCACCTATCCATGGCAGGGCCACCAAGGAGAGGGGGACTCTATCCCTTTCCCTTTGTTTCTTTTTTCATTCCTACCCTCATGGGCAGAGGGACCAGTTTCTGTTTGGGCTTCCCCATACCAGGAGGCTCACAGAAGCTCTCCCACACCTTTGAGCATGGCAGAGCAGTGTCTCCATCATTACCTACCGCTGATAGTCATGCCCCAGCCCTCCCCCATTCCACCTCCTGAGCTGTGCTACAGCAAGCCCCCAGAGCTCTGTCCTTTGTGTCCTTTTGTTTCACTTCCTCCCATTCACTCTTAATAAAACAACAAGAGATGATCCCCACTGTTTGGGTTTGCTAAAGCTGCCAGAAAGCAATATACCAGAAATGGATTGGCTTTTTCAATGGGGATTTATTAAGTTGCAAATTTACAGTTCTGAGGCTGTGAAAATGTCCATATTAAGGCATCACAAGGTAGATGCCTTCTCTGAGGAAAGGCCAATGGCATCCAGATCTCCTCTGTCACATGGAGGCACATGACTGGCTCTGCTGAACCTTCTCTCACGGGTTTGGCTTCCGGTTTCAGTGGCTTTCTCCAAAATATCTCTGGGCTTCTGTCTCAGCTTCTCTTGTAGGTCCTTCTTACTTCTCCTAGGATGTTTTCTGTCTAAGCGTCTCTCTCCATGAGCTCTTTTAAAGGACTTCAGTACAGGATTAAGACCCATGGAAACAACCTAATCAAAAGGTTCCACCCATAATAGGCCTGCCCCCAAAAGATTGGATTAAAAGAACATAGTCTTTTCTGGGGTACATAATAGATTCAAACCAGCACACCCACTTTCTTAATTTCAAGAATAGACATGTTCAGGTATAAAATTGGGTAAATAAGAAAACAAAAATTACCCATAATCTTACTTCCAGATCTAACCTCTATTGACATATTAGCAAAAAGTCCAGTTCAGAATCATACATTACCCTTAGTTGTCCTTCCATTTGGAACAGAGCTTCAGTTTTTCCCTTTTTCATAATTATGTGCCTCCATTTGGGTTTGTCCATATTTTCTCATGAGATTCAGGTTGTGCATCTTTGGTAGGAATACCACAGAAGGGATGTGTGATCTTCTCATTGTAGCCTGTCAGGGGGACGTATAATCACAATTCCATTACCAACGTTGTCCACTTAGATCACTTGATTAAAGTGGTGGCCGCAGGACTCTTCACTATAAATTTACCCTTTTACTCATTGTAATTAATAAGTATTCCGCAAGGAGAATTTTGAAACAATGTAAATATCCAGTGCTCCATCAAATTTCAATTTATTCATTTATTAGTTCAGATCAATATATACTAATGGTTTCCTATATTATTCAGTGAGTTATAATCCCTTCCTACCAACATTTACATCGACACTCAAGTTGTCCCAGATTTGGCCAGTGGGAGTCCCTTCAAGCAGCTCCATTGCCCTTTTGAAGGGTCTCCTGGAGACTGTGAACTCTTTCTTGTTTTGTGGGCCAACAAGATGTTCCAGACTCATGTTGTACCTTATCTGCCCCAGGCCTGGAATCAGCCACTTCATCAGAGAACTCTGCTTACTTTTAGTGGAGAATGGAGTTTTAGAAGCCAACAACCTGGGAGTTGGCTGTGCTCCTTTTTATTGAGATGCTATTCTCCCTAAGTCCTCTCAAAGGTGGACCCAAGGAAAGGTGTGTGACATCCATACAAACACATATAAACCACTGTGGCAGTTTGAAGTTGTTACGAACCCCAGAAAAGGTCATGTTCTTTTAATCCATTCCTGTGGGGACAGACCTATTATAGGTAGGACCTTTGGATTAGGTTGTTTCAATTGAGATGTGACCCACCCCATTCAAGGAAGGTCTTAATCCTCTTACTGGAGTCATTTATAAGAGGATAAAGGACACACAGAAGCTCAGAGAGGAGGCCACTGGAATCAGAAGCTGAAAGCAATGAAACCCGGGAGAGAAGGCCCAGCAGACGCCGGTCATGTGACTTCCCATGTGACAGAGGTGACCCAGATGCCAAACTTCTGTCTTCGGAGAAGATATCGCCCCGTTGATACCTTCATTTGGAAATTTTCACAGCTTTAGAATGTATATTTGTAAGCTAATAAATCCACATTGTAAAAGCCAACCCATTCCTGGCACATTGCATTCCGGAAGCTTTAGCAAACTGCAACAACCACAAACACCCGTTTACAGCTATGTTTATTTCCATATCTATCTACAGACATCAAAAACCATCACATCAAAACCTCCAAATTTCCAATCCAGAACCACAACGTTCATTCTAGTTTTCTCTTTTTCTGTTTCTGTAACTCCTTTCTTTGATTGTGAGAAACTTGATTCCCATTATCCTTGATATATTTGCTTCTCTGGTTAATAAATACTTATCGCTCACCACCACATGTTCCAAACCCTATTGCCTCCATAATGGAAAAGCTGAAGATTCAGCATCTTACCCTTTCCCACCCATCCTATTCCCAGTACTAATTTGCATTTTCTGTATTTATGATATTAATATTCTGTTCTGTAAATATTTCCCACGGATGTTTAGTCTGTTTTCTATTTTTAAGCATATTCATTGCTTGCAGCTTCTCTTTTTCCATTATTTTTTTTGGCAAAATTTCATCATAGCCTATTTTTCTCTATCTTTGAAGGACTCATGGGTACAGCATTTCATTAGTTCTTGTATGCTTGAGATCATCTGTGGCTGCAATACTTGAAAAACAACTACCCTGGAAATACCATGGAATACTGAGGCTTTTCCTCAGAATATGTAGTCTTTTCCTCCCTGTCTTCTAGGATGAAAGAAATCTGAGGCCAGTCTGTACCCTTTATGTACACAACTTGTTTTTTTTTGCTTTGATTCTATCTTTACCCTTGGAGTTCTATGACTTCAGAATATTGTAAATGTGACACTGTGCAGACTTTTTAATTGCAGATTGAAGACTCCATTTTAAGGGAGATTAGATTTAAATTGTCTTTACCTTTGGTTTATTTTTAACCCTCATTTTCGAAACAGCCAGCATGCGTGCATGGAGGCTCCTTTATCTCCTCAACCCATTTCTACTTCGCCAAATATTTTTATATTTTTATTCATTTAAAAGTCATGTTATGTAATTTCCTCAAGTCTGACACATTTCTGCATTTTCTGTTATGTTTATTGTTGGGTTTTGTGTTGTTTTCCCTTGTTCCTTTTTCCCCCGCAATCTGGTCTCTTTTTCTTCTGCTACCATTTCTTTCCTGAACTCTGCCTGTCTTTTATACCCAAATATTGTGTTCTCTTTGTTTTAGATAAATTATGTTGTCTGTAATTTCCTTGGGACAAAGTAGAAACATGTCCATGAACTTTTCATGTTGATTTTGGGTATTTCCTTCATTTGATTTTTGCTTGTGTTCTTTTCTTTTCTTTTTAAACTATACATTTTCCAAGGCATTCCTCCCCTTTAAAATTTTTACTTTTTATTCTTTAGGGCAGATATAGGTTTATAGAAAACTCATGCAGAAAGTACAGAATTCCCATATACCTCCTTTACACACACAGCTTTTTCTTTATTAACATTTTGCATTAGTGTGGAACGTTTGTTACAACTGATGAACCAATTTTATTATATTACTAAACAAAGTCTACAGCTTACATTAGGCTTCACTCTTTGTGTTGTTTACTTCTGTGGTTTTTTTTAATTAATTTTTTATTGTGGCAACATATATACAACATAAAATTTCTCATTTTAGCCACTTTCAAATATATAGTTCGGTGGTGTAAATCACAAACACAGTTTTGTGCTACCATCACCATTATCCATGACCAAAATTTTTCCATCACCCCCAAAAGAAACTCTGTCACCATTAAGCATTAACTCCCCGTTCTCTACCTGTGACTTCCCTTTTGAGTAAACTTGGCATTTGCCAAAGAGTAGGATGGGGAGGCAAGGTGTGGGGGAGGGCTGTGGGCTGGAGCAGCTGGAGACCTTGGTCCAGGTCAGTGACCTGGAGACACCTCCTACCTGAGGCCTTAAATTCTCTTGGTTTTCAGTGAACACAAAAATCACATATTTAGTGATTGCCTGTTTGCCACTCTCACTCTCTCCTCCATGCCCTGCACCTGCAGCAATCTCCATCTAGGAGAAAACATCATATTTGACCACTGTGTCATGCCTACCAATGGGATTTGTAAAGGTTAAAATTTATAATACCCAATGTTGTGGGAGAGGTAGGCATTTATTCCCACATTTAGATCAGTGTTCTGGTTTGCTAATGCTGCTGGAATGCAAAATACCAGAAATGGATTGACTTTTATAAAGGGGGTTCATTTGGTTACAAAGTTACAGTCTTAAGGCCATAAAGTATCCAAGGTAAGGCATTAGCAATAGGGGACCTTCACTCAAGAAAGGCCATTGGCGTCCTGAAAACCTCTGTTAGCTTGGAAGGCACGTGGCTGGCATCCGCTTGCTCCCAGGTTGCATTTCAAAATGGCGTTCTCCAAAATGTCAGTGTCAGCTTCCAACGGCCATCTTCAAAATGTGTTTCTCAGCTGCAGCTATTCTCTCAGATCCTGTGTGTTCTTCAAAGTGTCCGTCTTGGCTATAGCAAGCTTGCTTCTTGTGTCTGAGCTTTTATAGGGCTCCAGCGAACTAATCAAGGCCCATGCCGAATGAGTGGGGCCACACTTCTATGGAAATTATCTAATCAGAGTTATCACCTATGGTTGGGTGGGTCACATCTCCATGGAAACACTCAATCAAAGAATTACAATCTAATCAACACTAATACAACTGCCCATACCAGATTGCATCAAAGATAATGGCGTTTTGGGGGACATAATACATTCAAACTGACATAACCAGAGTGGAAATTTTTACAATTTCTTTGGTAATATCCATCAAAACTCAAAAAATATGTGGACCTTTTAACCCAGTTATTTATTTATAAGAATTTATCCTACAGGTATATTAAAAAATGTACACCAAGACACACTTGTAAGGGTATTCATTACAGAATTGTACATAGTTGCAGAAAAATGAAAACAACTTAAAAGCCCAAAGAGGGAAAGGATTAAACAAATTGTTAAAACAAAATAGTAGACAGGATATGACTCAAGGACATTTATTTGAGCAGTTTACAAATCATGAATCAGGCAATATCCAAACTGCATGTATAAAGGAGTTCTACCAAGAGGGTGGAAAGGGGGAGCTGACATAGGGTGAATGAAGAAGCTGAGGAAATATTCTGATTGGCTGTTAAGTCTCCATTTAAATAGGGGGGTCTTACAAAGTGGGGAACAGATATACATTGATTAGTATGGTAATGTATAATTAATATGGTAATTATATGGCATGATAAGTTATATCTACTGGACTGAAACTGGTTTATCATCAGGTGTTGCTTATCTGCAATTCTGTAGGGTGCATCCCATTGTTTCATTTTCTTGTAAAGCCCCTATGGGTCAATTTTTTTGTGTCTACTAGAAAATCCTTTCTCGACAAGCGGCCTTTCCTGGCAATGCCCAATTATTTTACTTAATAGAATCATGGTATATGGATATCATGGAATACTACGACGCCATTAGAAACAAAAACCTACAGGTACCGGTAGGCAATGTTGTGTGAAATATATTAAGTGAAGATAAGCAAGGTGCAGAGCATATCTATAATGTGCCATTTCGGGATGGAAAAGGGAATATACACGCACACACAATGGCTACAGTTGTTAACTTTGGGAAGGGGAACTAAGTGGCTGGTAGACTAAGGTGGAAGACAGAAGACAGTTTTTATTTTACACCTTTACGTATTTTTTGTACTTCTCTTATAAAAACCCACAAGGAAATATAAATGTTGACACATCGACCCAGTTCTTCCCTAGCTCCACCTCCCCTGCCAGTCCCCACTCACTGTGATCTATTCCCTTTGAACGCCTGGCTCTAAACAAAGGATCATTGAACAGACTTTTCAACAATTCTAGAAAACTGTACACCCTGCTCAGGTTTGAGGAGGTGTGGATTAGGTTGCTGCTAAGGTTGCCAGATTTAAAACAATGCAAGACACCTAGTTAAATTTGAGTCTCAGATAAACAATACATTTTTAGCATAAATATGTTCCAAATATTCGTGAAATTCAAATTTAACTGAGAATCTGTATTTTATCTGGCAAGTAACTCACAGCATCCTCCCTAGGTTTGGTCCAGATTCTACAGTATTTGGCAAATAAACTTCAAAGTTTATGACTGGGGACTTTATCCATTAAGCACGAAATTCTTTTTCTCTGTATATTTCATCTCTTTGTGTTGCCCTTTTGTGGTAACCTTTGGAAAAGGAAACAGAGTATAATAATGTCTTTGCCATCCTTACCTGGATTTCAAATCTTTCTTTATGTCTCATAAAATTTTGTATATTTGTTTTATCTGCCCTACATTTTTCTTACAGTTTTTCCCTAAATGTTTTAATGTTTATTGCAATGAATGAATGCCACAAAGAGGTCAAGTTATTTAAGGACTGAGGATTGAATTTAACAACTGGGGACTCTGAGAAGAGGATGTTGGGGTTGGGGTGGAAGCCAGATTGCAGTGGGTTGGGGGGCATGGCAGTGGCTGGTGAGGAGGTGGAGGTAGGCAGTGAGAGCAGGAAGTACAGACCCTTGTAAGAGGCTTTAGGGAGAGGTGTAGGGGAGGAAATGTAGGGTCAAGAGGGTTGCTAGGAAAATATTTGTGCATCAGTGGGAAACTATGCATCATCTAGACTCAAGAAGCAGCCACCTGGGTTAGCTGATTCCAATAGTATAGAAACTATTTTGCAACTCTCTAAATTATGGATTCCTGATAGCAATGCAAAATAATTCTTGTCTATAAACCTGGAAATTCTGTCCTAGATAGTTGAGGTTCAAATGATTTTCCTTTCCCCTAGAGATAAAATAGTTTTGCCTCCATTTGCAAATTTATTTCAATATGTCTGATCCATAAATGTGTCTATTCTCCAAATCTCTTTTGAACCAGTGATAACATCTGGCTGGGTCCCTCATTGATTGGGTTGAATAAAAATCTTTAACACATGTTCAGTTTTACATCTGAATGTGAGTCATGATTTTACCTTTTTTGTTTGTTTGTTTTGGAAAATTATCCTTTAACTGGTGTTTTACTTTTATGTTGTTTATTTTTAAGTCAGGAGAGTGTTGAGCTGTTGAAAGCAGGGAAGAATCCAGATCTCGTCTCCTTCCTGGGGGGTGGCTTTCACTTAAGGAGGGTTGTTTCTTCTGGAATCACAGTTTTTGCATATTCCCTGCCTCAAAGTCTGGAGTCTGGAAACTAGTCCCCTCTTGCCTGTGGTCATTGGGGGTGCTGCTTATGGATCTCCTGCACTGTGGATTCCCCTGCCAGGTTCTGTCTCTCCCCAGGGACCCTCTGAGGCCAGTTCACCCAGACGACAGCACTGCGCATGCTCAGGAACAGGGGCAGTTTCAGGAAGAGTAGGAGCAGGGACCCAGGACCCTGTGCGGGGGGACATGGTGATGGGCTGCGAGCTGCCTCCTCAGGTCTCCCCTCCTTTCCTCTCCCTGGGTCAGGGTCATGTGGCCCCAATAACCCATGTGGCAGGCAAGCTTGGCAGGCCAATCCTTGAATGGCCTCGATCATCCCACCCCCCTGTGCAGCAGCAATCCCGAGAGCTGGGGCCAGCTGTACAAGAATGTAGGGGTGAGACATGGAGCAGGAAGAGAGACAAAGGTGCCCAGGCAGCACCTCTACCCAGCCCTTGTACACAGGTGTGTGTACACACACACAAATACACACACACACACACACACACACATTCAGCTCTGAACTGGGGACATGTTAGTGTTTCTCAGTGGCTACATGACATCCCGTTACAGATGCTCACTCACTTTAAGTTTGTGGCCCCTCCTTCCAGGCCTGTGGCTGCATCTGCTCTGGTCCCAGCCCTCAGCTCTGCAGGCTGGGATCTGGTCCTCCAGGACCTACAGTTTCCTCCTCAAGGAGGGGGAGGAGGTGCTCCACTGCTGTCTGGACCTCCAAGCCCTGCACGATCAGGCAGGCTCCAAACTTTGCATCAGGGATCTTTGCCCAGAGACATTGATGGTCCTTATGGGAAGGACTGAAACTCACCTGGGGTCCCCAGGGCCCTTCTGGGCCTTCTGGTCCCACTTGAGGCAACTTACTTCTCAGCTACATGGTTTCAACCCTTACCAATCCAGCTCTGCCCATCTTCTCCTGGGCCTCTAATCTGTATCTCTGCAGGCTACCCTGAAGGCCCCAGTGGGAGTGTCTGTCAGCCAGGACAAATCTGAAAACTGTTCTGTTTTCCTGCCTCTTTCTTTTTCCCCATTGTCTCATTATAAAGCAACCTCTACTTGGTAATTAAAAATGTAGACGCTGCCCCCTGACATTTACCATTATCTGTATAAATAACATCAAATCTTTATGGGTAGCCACTGCATGCAAAGTAGGCCTACTCACATCTCCCTCAACCATCTCCTGAATCTAGACAAATAGATCTTCAAGAAACCATGCAGGTCATTTAATCCATCTCCTTCATTTTGCACATAAGGAACTTGAGACCAGATAGAAGCAACTTGCCCAGGGCCACACAGCTGGTCAGCAGCTGAGCCAGAAATTGAAGCAAAGTCTTTGATTCCAATCTGGTACTGTTTCTTCCCAATCAGCCTGGGAAAGTTTGGTTCTGTCCTTTAAACATTTATACTTTGATCTGTCCACTTTACATTGGATCCTATTCCGTAGGAGGATACCCTGCAAAGCTCCAGCATAGCAAACATGTCTTGCCACAGTGCGTAGTCCCACACTAGGCTGAACGTTCCCTTGTAACACTCTCTGAGCTGTTAAAATTCAAGTAAGGACCCGAGGAAATCCCCTCCCACCATTATTCTCTCTGCCCCCTGCCCCAAGCCCTGTGGTTCTTCCCAAAGTCACAGCCCCACTCACCTGGAAGACTAGAATGAGCAGACTGGCGGCTGCCACAGGATCCAGCTTCCCTAGCTGGCTTCCTCTCTGATCTACAGACAGCAGCAAGCCCACACCTCAGCAAAGACCTTCCACCTTCTTCTTGTCTGGCTACTTTTGAGCCTTCTTTCTCTTTTTCTCCTTCTTCTTTTCCCTCTCCTTCATAATTCCAAGTATTAAGACAAAGGCATTCAAGCAAAATGCTAGATGGACAATTGGCACCAAGTGTAGGTGGGAAGGGAAGGAAGCCAAGAGGTGCCCGAGACAGCCTCTGGGGCTGGATCAAAGCTAGTGGCACTTTTGTGGCACCTGAGAATGCAGAGGTGTGGGGCTGCTGGGTGACCCTAGCATGGCTTCTGATGGAGCCAGACACTCTCTGTCTTATGTCCAAAAATGGTCACACCAACTGATAATGAAAATAGTATCACAAATACGTCAGTTTTTCTCTCTCTCAGCTCCAACCCATAGAATTGTGTGAGGCCTCTTGAAATAATTCCTTTATTTATTTATTGAACACATATGTATTGATCACTTATTCAGTGCCAAGCCCTGCTGAAGGCCTTGGGAGGCAGAGATGAACAGAGTAGACTGACTAGCTGCCCTCAAGAGCTTACATTAAAAAAGCAAGTAAGTGAGCAAATGAAATGCTTTCAAGTTGTCATGAGTGTTACGGAGGAACAAACTAGGGGAGAGTGACTGTGCTGTCGGATGGGCAGGAAATGCCCCACTCTGAGGATGTGGCTTTTCAGCTGGGACCTAGAGAAAGAGAGAGAGCTCTTCCCCAGAGTGACAGACAGAGCAAAGTGTGCAAACGCCGTATAATGGGAAAGAGAGGGTCATTTTTTGACGCCAGAGCATAGTGAGCAAGAGAGCAAATGATGCAAGAGAGAAGAAGAAATCAGCAGAAGCTAGAACACACAGGTAAGGAGCTTGGATCTCTGGTGTATGTAGGAGAAGCCTCTGAAGGTTTCAATCAAGGGAGTGAGATCATCTGATATCTCATTGAGAACATCAATTTGTGGAGAATGGATGGAGGGCAGAAATTGGGGAGACCAGTTGGAAAGGTCTTTCAGGAATGCAGGTGAGAGATGTTGGCCTGGGCCAGGTGGTTCCTCTCAGAGTTAGATGTGGCTCCACACAGGTTTGCTGGGTTCCTGCTCCATGCCCAGTCTGAGCTGGGCCCAAAGGGGGTGACACATGAGTGACCCACTGACTGACAGTGGCTTAGTCAAGTCAGAGTTGCATAACCAAGACAAGAAACCATTCTGGGACTTTGGTATCATGTGGGCCCAGGCCAGGAGCTGGGGGAGGGCTCCAGGAGGGCAGGGTTCTCAGTGGACCCTCCAAACCCTGAAGGTGGCCTCAACATCTGTACCATCATGGCCGGAGGAGGAGAGGGCCCACCTCTACCCCATGGGGTTATTCATACCAACCCCAACAAAATGACATAAATACAGAGGGGAGAAGTTTCTAGGCCCATCAGGAAGGAAATAACCTCAACCTGGCCCTGTTCAGGGAGGATACAAAGAAAATATGGGAAGAACAGTTATCGGTGGTTACGTGGGGGGGAATATATATTCTTAAGAAGCAACATGGGACCTTCCAACTAAACAGCAATTAGTAGGAGAACCTACAGCGAATTGCTTTGCTCTTCCAGCTTCTTCCATTTTGTGATCAGCCCTGGGGTCAGAACCAAGAGGGGGCTGGAAGAGGAAGCACACACACACACACACACACACGCACGCACGCACACATGCATGCACACACGCACACACACGCGCACACACGCACACACACACGCACGCACGCGCGCGCGCACACACACGCACGCACGCACACGTCTGCACATTATTGAGAGAATAAGGGATAGCTCTCCATTTAACGTACTTGTTTTTATGTCTTGATACAATTTGAAAAATTTTCTTAATGTCTGTCCTACATACTTCTTGTTGTATTTATTTCTATTTTTTTTTCTTTTTTTTCCTTTTCTTTTCTTTTTTTTCTTTCTTTTTTTTGATATATTTTTGGGGGGAAAAAGTTCTGTTCCTTGTAAATTGGAATTTTTCTCTCATGGTATTTTCTGAACTGATTGCTATTCGTATGTGGGACAGCTACTGGTGTTTATGTGTTGCTTTTGAGACAAGCTGACTCATTTGGAATATCCAATTGATTCTCTAAGGTTCTTTAGGTACAAAATTATATTCTGTGCAAACATTGATAATTTTGCCCCCCCTTTCCAATGTTGGTGACCCTTACATGTTTCCCTTGCTGAGAGCATTAGTCTCTATGTCCGTTGGTTGACACTGTTGGACAATGCCAAGCGTCCGAGACAATAACGAGAACTCTGGTTTATCTTGGAGTCTTTAGTCATGGCCCATAATGTGTGATGCTGGCTTTGGTGAGAGGGAGACAGTGAGAGATGAGAAAGAGACAGAGCAAGAGAGAAATAAAGGATGACTCATATATTTCTATTTTATTAAGGGTTATTTTAGTCATAAATGGATATTTAATATTATCAAATATTAAATATTTTATTTTCTTATGGAGAAGGTTATACTTTTTCTCCTCTGAGCTACTAAAATGGTTAATTATATTAAAATAATTCCCATATGAGTCACCCTGACATTCCTGGGATGAATTCCAATTGGTCATGTTATATTTTTCTTTTAATGTACTTACAACTTTTATCTTTTAATATTTTATTTAAGATTTTTTGCATCAATATTTATAAATGAGATTGGAAAATATTTTCTTTTCTATGTGTGTTATCTTGGTCAGGCTTTAATATTGATATTATATTGACATCACATGCCCTGGAAAAGTTTGCATACACTTGGAATTATCTGTTCCTTGAGGATTTGAAAACATTCACCTGTGAAACCATCTGGATTTGTCCATCATTTGGGGGTAGGTTTAGGGAACCAGAGGGAATCATCCTTGGGTAACACTCTCAAATTCTTCCATGCTTACTTTTTTAAAGATTTTTATTTCTTCTGCAATAAGATGAGGTAATTGATATTTTCCTGGAAGATCATTAGTTTTATCTCAGTTTACAAACATATCTGGACAGACTTTTGTCAAATGCTCTCTTGTGATTCTCATGATTTTCTCTTTATCTAGGAATATCCTCCCTTTGAATTTTTTATTTTTGATATTTGGGCTTTGTCTCCTTTCACTCGAGTAGACAAGCCAGGGTTCACCCATTGTGTTTCCTGCACCTGCCCTCACCCCACTGCATTTACTACTTCTCTGCTTTCAAATTCACTAACTTCTGCTTTTATCTTCATTATTTTATTCCTTCCTTTCAGATAGAAAGAGGGAGGGGAGCGATTTCCTCGAACTTCCCAGTTTGCATAGACAAGTGGGCTGGTGCTTGGCCATTCTGGAGGATGGGGGAAGACACGGGTAGATGTTGTCCTGGAGGCGCCTGTGCATTAGAGACGGGGGCTCAAGTTTGGATTCCAGTCTCCTGCTGGGTGTTTGTTTGGGAGGGTGGGGGAGGAGGCGAGAGGGGATAGGAATCACACAAAGGTGGAATTGGGAAATTTGCCAAATGGGATGCCTCAGTGCCCACCCATGTCCCTTTGGCACTTGCAGTTCCTGCACCAGCAGCTGTGACTCCCTAATGGCTTTTCCCACCAGTTGATGGAGAAGTGTCAGGAAGTTGGTGATGCTCCAGGGAGCAGCTGGCAGCCAGGTGCAGACAGGGTTGGTGAGTGGATTTCTCGTGTCCTCATGCCTCAAGGCTGCCAGGGGTCCGCAGTGGGTCTGAGCCCCATGTGCCCGTGTTGGTGATCCATACTGGCTTCCTTTCCTTCCTGGTCCCACTTCCCACTGCCCTACCACTGCGTCCTGGAATCACCTCCTAAATAAACACTCACACTCAAATTCTAGTGTCAGGGTCGTTGTGGTCAACTGAATTGCGTACCCCACTTTGCACGTTCTTGGTCTTGGTCCCGACTCTGGTGGGTGTGGACCCAGTGTAGATAAGATCTGTTTAAGATGTTACTGCAGTTAAGGTGTGGCCCAACTGAACCAGATTAATGGGGTTTTAATCTGGGTTACTGGAGTCCTTCATAAACAGAGGTGCTAAACGTGTCCCTAACGACTGAACCAAAAAATTCCTTCTGGAAGACGCCTGGCTTTCTGTTTTTCATTTTCAAAAAAAAAAAAAAAAGTCAAGGCGGTTATAGAGTGGTAGTTACAGCCATTGCAGAATGTTTTGGTTATACAGGATGGGGTGATTACCATATTTTGCATATGACTCGTGCCTTCGTTTCCTGGGGCTGCCATAAGAAAGTACCACAAACTGTATGGCTTAAAAAAAACAGAAATTTATTGTCTCGCAGCCCTGGAGGCTGGAAGTCCAAAGTCAAGGCTTTGGCAGGGCAGTGCTGCCTCCGACACCGGTAGGGTCCTTCCCTGCCTCTTCTAGCGCCCGGTGGCTGCCGGCCATTGTTGGTGCTGCCTGGCTTGCAGCTGCAGCACCTCAATCCCTGCCTCGGTGGTCACATGGCCGTCTTCTCCCTGTGTCTGTCTTTCTGTGTGTCTGAATTTCCCTCTCTTACAAGGACGCTGGTCATATTACTGGATGAGGGATCACTGTATTCCAGTACGACTCATCTTCACTAATTCCATCGGCTGCGTCCTATTTTCAAATGAGACCACATTTGGAGGTCCCAGGGATTGGGACTTCAATGAACATAGCTTTTGGGGATGCAAATCAACACACAACACTTTGGAAGGAGTTCTAAGATTTGGATAGCATGGCTAGAGCAAAACTTTCCCACTCCCACTGGTTTATTTAGGTGAACAAGTTTCTTCAACTATAAAAATGAAAGAATTAGAAAGAGATTTGATAATCAATCTAATCTCATTTGGGCAATAATAGCCATTCAAGGATATGTGAACTAGTTGAATAAAAGAACTCCATTCAATGGATGAGTAGAAAAATAGAGACAAAAAACTAAATGAAAAATGGGAGGGGAAGTGTTGAGTGTTCGTCTTTACTTTTATTTTTTATTCTTATTTTCACTTTTTCTGGTATAAGGAAAGTGTTCAAAAAATAGATTGGGGTGATTAATGCACAACTTTATGATGGTACTGTGAACAATTGATTGTATGCTTTGGATGATTGTATGATATGTGAATATATCTCAATAAAAGTGAATTTAAAAAAAAGAGCTCCATTCATTTCATTGAGATACAACTGAAATAAAATAGTATTTTTAACAGTTATGTATTGATTCCTTGGTTAAAGTTCAATTATTTTGCTCAATAAGTTATTAACAATTGTAGTGATAACTGGTAAGGTGTAGCAGTTGTTTCTGGGATGCCTGGGATTTGACCTTGGTTAATGCTCCTTGTGATGCTAACTCAGGGAATTTATAGGCAGACACAATCCCTTGGAGTCTCCACCCACTCCCTGTGCTGTTTCCAGTTTCTTCTTGAAGCGTCTCTTTTACCCCTTTACATTCCTGGTCTGATCTCCCTCTACCGTTTCCCTGCAAAAACGCTTCTTCTAGTTTGTGTGTGAATCAGGGTTTCTCAGCCCTGGCTACACATTAGAATTAGGAGCACGGTTTAAAAATGCAACCCTGGGCTCCACCTCAGGCCAACAGAATCAGAATCCCAGCGGGTGGGACAGGACATAGGCATTTTTATTTTTTAATTTTTTAAAAGCTCCTGCAGGTGATTCTAATGTGCAGCCAACGTGAGAAGTACTGGCATTAATGGATTGGTCAATATGGCTGGGAAGGCATCACCAGGGCGGTGCTTCTCTCTGTGTAGCATCCAAATCCCTCCCCTTGTCCCCCTGTCCACAAGGAGGAAGATTCAATGCCACAAGCTTGACTCTCACTTTCCGAACTTTCGTTCAAAGGATAAGAGCAAACTCAGAGCAAGACTGAGGCAGTTCTGCCGGCAACCAGCAGACGGCGAAAGCGAGCACCCAGAGCCTGCCCCTGGCTTCCGGACTTGCTTCTACCTTGAGCAGCTTGGTGTTCCACCCCAACTGGACTGCGTCTCGGTGGCTGTGGATGTTCCAGCCACAGTGGTGCCTCAAAGGCGGGTAAGGCAAGATCAGATGTGTTCATGAGATGAACAACCAAAAAGGCCTGCTCTCCATAGTTAGATAACACAGCTGCTTTCCTAAAAAGAATATTGTCTCAGAATTCTAGCAACCAATCAGCCCCAAACTAGATAAGCACTTACCCAATCGAGGGACAAAACACCACAGCAGACACCCTTCCCAATGTGGGTTCCTTTTTTCGTTAAAAAATGTTGATCTCAGATAGAGAGCGGGAGCCATTATCTTTTTTCTTCTTTTCTGCTGGCTCCCACCTGCTTTCTTCCTCTAATAAATCTTAAACTTTATACTTAAACTTTGACTCGCTGCATTGTATGGATTCCTGAACAACTCCAGCCTAACAGCACTCTCCTGGCAGGGTGACAGGAGGCAGCAAGATCTCTGCATGTAACTGCTTGGTACATAGTAGGGTGTCTGTAAATCAAACCTTTATGCATCTCACAGGCACAGGCACATTTATATGCATAACCTCATTCTGATCCTCACATCAGCCCCTTCTAATGGTTGGAATGTACAGGGTGAGCATTATTCCCATTTTGCAGAAGGGGAAACTGAGGCTGCGGATGATCAAGTAGTTTACCAAACATCACATAACCCATAAGTATCAGAGCTACAGCGAGTGGCCAGGAATGCTGATGCCAAGGCTCGTGGCTTTCCCGCTGTACCACGTTGCCTGCATTGTCACCCAGCTTGGGGAAGGCATTTGCTCCCAGAACCTGCTCCCACTCCCCTGGGAAGGCACTGCCCCCACCCTGCTTCCTGGAATCCCCTGATGACTACAGAAAATTCTGGAAGAGACACCAGGGGAGTACTACCGGCTAGAGAGCTGCCCTTTGGACACCTGCCAATTTTGTGAGCCTGGAGGAGGTGGAGAGTGGGCCTGTCAGCCACTAGAAGTGGTTACAAACTTCCTTTTTCAGCCTCTGTAGGTCATGGCTTCCTCTTTAAGCCTTTTCAGTTCTGTTTGGTTTCTCACTGTGGGGTGGAGTTTGTGTGAGATAAGTCCCCATACTTTGCCTTCTCTGTATCCCCCTCTTACCCTGGCGAGTCTTCATTCCTGAAAGCGTGGTGGGTCTGGGGCCTAGCCTGGTGCTAGTTACAGGGATGGCTGGGGTTTTCCTTGCCTTTGTGGAGTCCATAGTCAAGGAGACCATGAAACGAGTTAATTACATTATGGGTGTGCTGAATTCGAAGTGGAACAAGCCTTGTAGTCAACTGGAGCCTGACAGCGAGAGCCCACCAAGGCAGGTGGAAGCAGGGAGGTCCTTTAGGGGGAGGTGAGGCTGGGTCTCAACCTTTAACAATGCAAAAGGAGTGGGTAGGGGGTTTTCTAGTTGCTGGAAACATCAAGCAAACCCAGAAGTTTGTTAAAAATGACAGTTTTGTTAAAATGACCATATCCAGAGCAGTAGTCCTTAACCTTGGCTCCATGTTGGAACCATCAGGGGAGACTGTGAAAAAGTGCTGATGGCTGGATTCCAGCCCCAAGACATTCTGATTTAGGTCTGGGGTATGGCCTGGGCATTTGGACCTTTAAAAGTTCCCCCAATGTTCTAATATGAGCCAAGGTTGAGAACCACTGAAGTAGAGGGCTTGCCACCTCAGCCAGCTGGTCATGGTCTCAGATCCCTACTTCCCAAATGAAGTCAGAGATGGGGACCCTGCTAGGCAGCTCTCCTCTCACCTACAAGGGCCAGTCCCAAACAAGGGCCCTGGAGGGACTCTGAACAGCTCATCTTTCCTAAGTGCCCAAAGGAAGGAATAGAGGAAACAAATCCCTGCCTTGCAGAGCTGTGTACCTAGCAGGGGTAGACCAGATGGCTTAGAATTTAGTTGCAAGAGAACTAAGCAACCAGGACCAGCAAGGGCTTTCTCTGAGCCACTCATGCCCAATGTACATTGGTTCTCCCCTGGGTGACTCCAAGGAGAAAGACATCCCCCAACACGCACACCCACTCACACACATTCACACACTTGACAGCCCACAAAGAGACTGAAAGGGAATAGTGAAAAACAGGATGCAGTTAGGGGTTGTTGTGGGTTGACTCTCAAACTCAGAGCAATGAAGAGACTAGTAAGTGGCAAAGCTATACTTAGAACCCAGGTCTCCTGCTTTCCAGCCTGTCTTTCAGCTTAACACCAAAAATCACACTCGGAGGAGAACGCTTTTTCACTTTTCTTTTTCTAGAGACTTATTTTATCAAAGAAGTTGTAGATATACAGAAAAATAATGCAGGAAGTATCAACTTCCTATACACCCCCCTTCACACGCAGTTTTCCTTATTGTTAACACTTTGCATTGGTGTGGTAACTTTGTCACAATTAATGAAACAATATTATTTAAATTATGCTATTAACTTTACTCCATAGTTTACATTAGGGTTCACTGTGTTCTCCAGTTCTATGGTTTTTTAAAAAATTTTTATTCTGGTAAAAAATTTCCCCTTTTAAGCACATTTAAATATACAAATGGTATTAATTGCATTCACAATATTGTACTACTATCACCACTACCCATTACCAAAGTTTTTCCAGTGCTGCAAACAGAAACTCTGTACCAATTTGTTGGTATACAGTTGTTTATCATATCCCCTTGTAATTCTTTTTATTTCTGTGGAATGGGTAGTGACATCGCCCCTTTCTCAACTAAAAGTTGAGACCTCTCTCTTTTTATCTTCGTCAGTCTAGAAAATGGTTTGTCAATTTTATTGATCTTTTCAAAATACCAACTTTTGGTTTTGTTGATTCTATTTTTTTAAATTCTCTATTTCATTTACCTCTGCTCTAATCTTTATTTTCTTCCTTCTGTTAACTTTTGGTTTAGTTTGCTCTTCTTTTTCACGATTCTAAGTTGTGAGGTTAGGTCTCTGATGTGAGATCTTTTCTCTCTTTTTTTCTTTTTTTTGAGATTGATTTTATTTTTTTTCATTGAGATTGTTCAGATACCATACAACTATCCAAAGATCCAAAGTGTACAATCAATTGCCCATGGCACCACCATACAGCTGTGCATCCATCAACACAACTAATTTTTTTTTCAATTTTTAGAACATTTTCACTACTCCAGAAAAGAAATAAAGACAAAAAAAAAAAAAAGGGAACTCAAATCCTCCCATACCCCTAACCATGTTCCCCTCCATTATTGATTCATAGTTTTGGTATAGTACATTTGTTACTGTTGATGAAAGAATGTTAAAATACTACTAACTGTAGTATATAGTTTATGATAGGTATATATTTTTTCCCTATATTCCTCTCTATTATTAACTTCTAGTTATAGTGACATACATTTGTTCTAGTTCATGAGAGAGACTTCTAATGTTTGTATAGTTAATCATGGACATTGTCCACCACAAGATTCACTGTTTCATACATTCCCATCTTTTAACCTCCAACTTACGGCGACATGCGTGACTCTGAGCTTACCCTTTCCACCACCTTCACACACCTTTCAGGACTGTTAGTTATTCTCATAACATGCTACCATCACCCCTGTCCATTTCCAAACATTTAAGTTCACCCTAGTTGAACATTCTGCTCATAATAAGCCACCGCTCCCCATTCTTTAGCCTCATTTCTATGTCCCGGTAACTTATATTTCAAGTCTATGAGTTTACATATTATAATTAGTTCGTATCAGCGAGACCCTGCAATATTTGCCTTTATGTGTCTGTCTTATTTCACTCAATATAATGCCCTCAAGTTTTCTTCATTGATCCATTTCTTTTAAGATGGTTTTTTTCACACACTATACATTCCATCATAAGTAGACAATCATTGGTTTCCCATATAGTCACGTATTTATGTATTGAGCACCATCACCACTCTCTATATAAGGGATACCTCCATTTCTTCCACAAAGATGGAGGAAGAGTCAAAGAAGGCAGAGAGGCAAAAGAAAAAGAAAAGAGAGAGAAAAACAAACAAATAAAAAAACAAAACAAAACAAAAAAACTTGATCAATAGAAGGTGACAAAAGGAAAGATAGCATTAACCTAAAGTAGAATAAAGAGTCAGACAACATCACCAATGCCAGGAGTCCCATACCCTTCCCCTATTCCCCACCCACCCCTTATGCATTTAGCTATGGTATATTGCCTTTGTTACATTAAAGGAAGCATAATACAATGTTTCTGTTAATTCTAGCCTCTAGTTTGCATTGATTGTATTTTTCCCCCAGTCCCACCCTATTTTTAACACCTTGCAATGTTGACATTCATTTGTTCTACCTCATGTAAAAACATATTTGTACCTTTTATTATAATCATTGAGCACCTGAGGTTTCCCTGAGTTACACAGTCCCAGTCTTTACCGTTCGTCTTTTGTTCTGGTGTCCCACATGGTCTCAGCCTTCCTCTTTCAACCATATTCACAGTCATCTTTGTTCAGTGTACTTACATTGCTGTACTACTATCTCCCAAAATTGTTTTCCAAAGCTCTCACTCCTGTCTTTTCCTTTCTGTCTGCAGTGCTTCCTTTAGTGTTTCCTGTAGAGCAGGTATCTTGTTCACAAACTCGATCATTGTGTTTGCCAGAGAATATATTAAGCTCTCCCTCATATTTGAAGGATAGTTTTGCCGGATATAGGATTCTTGGTTGGTGGTTTTTCTCTTTCAGTATCTTAAATATATCACCCCTCTTCCTTCTTGCCTCCATGGTTGCTGTTGAGAAATCCACACATAGTCTTAACAAGGTTCCTTTGTATGTGATAGATCACTTTTCTCTTGCTGCTTTCAGGATTCTCTCTTTATCTTTAATGTTTGATAATCTGATTAAATGTCTTGCATGGGCCTGTTCAGATCTATTCTATTTGGGGTACGCTGCACTTCTTGGATCCATAATTTTATGTCTTTCATAAGAGATGGGAAATTTTCACTGATTATTTCCTCTATTATTGCTTTTGCCCCTTTTCCCTTCTCTTCTCCTTCTGGAACACAAATGATACGTAAATTCTTGCTTTTCATTTTGTCTTTAAGTTCCCGGAGACATTGCTCATATTTTTCCATTCTTTTCTCTATCTGTTCTTTTATATGTAGGCTTTCAGGTGTCTTGTTCTCCAGTTCCTGAGTGTTTTCTTCTGCCTCTTGAGATCTGCTGTTGTATGTTTCCAGTGTGTCTGTCATCTCTTGTATTGGGCCTTTCATTTCCATAGAGTCCACCAGCTGGTTTTTATGTACGTCCTGTGTTTTCATTATATAATTCAGCTCTTTTGCCATATTTTCCCTAAACTTTTTGAATTGACTTATTATTAGTTGTTTCAATTCCTGCATCACAGTTGAAGTGCAAGTTTGTTCCCCTGACCGGGCCATAACCTCATTTTTCTTAGTGTAGGTTGTAGTTCTCTGTTGTCTACGCATAGTTTCTTTGGTTACCCCAATCAGGCCTCCCCAGATCAGAATGGGCTCAGGTCCCAGAAGGAAGAAATATTCAGTATCCGGTTTCCCTGAGCATGTGTCTTAGAAAATTGGTACACCCTGTGATGCCTCCAGTCACTGTACTTTTCTGCTCAGCAGGTGGTGCCTGTTAGCCTGTAATTCTTGACTGGTGTAAGGAGGTATGGCTGTTTTTCCCCCAAGTTCTGAATGAAAGGCAAGTAGTAAAGCTGGGCCCCACCCCTTTCCTCTTAGAGAAGATAGATCCCCTACGCAGAGGTCATAAGAATTTCAGTGGTTTCTCTGCCTGTGCTATACCCTTGTCTGGGTCACAGCACTGGGAACTGAAAATGGCTGAGGTTTTCTCCACTGAGCTGAAAAAGGAACAGAGAGTCCCCTTCAGAGCTAGTCCGAAATGACACTCCAGCTCTCCAACGTCAGTCGTCACCCAAAGCCTCTGTCTGCTTGTTGGAGAGTTGTGCCTTATACTAAGCAGTTCACACTTGCTGCTTAAAACCCCAGCTGGAGCTCAGCTGAGCTATATTCGCTTGCTGGGAGAGAGCTTCTCTCTGGCACCACGAGGCTTTGCAGCTCGGGCTATGGGGGAGGGGTCTCCCAACTTGGATCCACAGTTTTTACTTACAGATTTTATGCTGTGTTCTCGGGCATTCCTCCCAATTCAGACTGGTGTATGATGAGTGGATGGTCTCATTTGTCCCCTGCAGTAATTCCGGATTATTTACTAGTTGTTTCTGGTTTCTTTAGTTGTTCCAGGGAGACTACCTAGCTTCCACTCCTCTCTATGCCGCCATCTTAGATCCTCTCATTTTCTCTTTTTTGATGCAGGCATTTAGCGCTATAAATATCCCTCTCAGTGCCTCCCTGGCTTCATTGTATGTTTTAGTGTGTTCTGTTTCTGTTTTCATTCACTTCAAGATATTTTCTAACAGCCTCCCCTGAACGGCCTATTCTCCATTAAGCAGCAAGAACAATCTTTTTAAACCCTAAGTGGGAAACCACCACTCCTCTGCTCAAGACCCTTCTGTGGCTCCTCATTGCACTTGGAGTTATGCTCCTGTCTCCCCTCCGTTCAGTCTTCCACAGCCAGGCTGGCCTCCAGGCTGCTCCTCAGACAGGCTTACCCTACCCAGGCATTTGCACCCTCCAGCGCTGGAGAACCCCTCCTCCTCGGCAGCTGCCTCCTCCAGCCTCAGGGTAAGGGCTCTGGGGGCCCTCCCTCCCGGAACCTCTCTGACCCAGGCCCATCTGGTGTGAGCTGGGATTTGGGGTGTGTTTTCCAGGCTGTCTGACTCCGAGGGGCCCCAGAACTGTGACAGACTCTGTGGGGGGAGCCTGTGGTGTGGGTAAGAGGAGGAATTCAGGGCAAATAAATACTGGTGCAGAGAACCATGCCATCAGCCAAGGAAGAAGGCTTCAAGGACTTCGGGGCCAGAAGGTATGGCAGGGAGAGGCCAAATGTCTACCCAAGACTGTCTTTGGAAACTCCCCTTCTCGATGATCACAGTGAAACTCACTGCAGAGGCTGCAGGAGGTGACTGGTGTGGAAACAGAGCAGACCTGCTGGGACACGGAAACAGTGGGGACTGCTTTCTCTACTGCCAACATCATGGTGTCAATTTCCCAGATAAGTCCCCTTGCTCCGTCACAGGCCTGAGCTTTCCTGTCTCTGAGGACAGAACTGCTGGGCTGGGGCTGGCTTCGATGACTCGAAACACCCTAGGCGTGCATGTGTGTGTGCATGTGTGTGTGCATCTGTGTGTGTGCATGTGCATCTGTGCGTGTGTGCGTGTGCATCTGTGTGTGTGCGTGTGTTCATGTGCCTCTGTGTGTGTGTGCGTGTGTGTGGATGTGCATCTGTGTGTGTGTGCATGTGTGTGTGTGTGTGTCTCCAAGGTTCTGGGCTCTGCCCTAGCCATGACTGATGTCTTGGTGGGCCTGCAGTGTTCTGAGTTTTACAGTGGTGGAGGTGGGAGATCCTGAGCGCTCAGGGTTGCGGACTCAGCAATTTTACCTGGGAAACTCGAATTTTCTCTGGCTACTACCTCAGAGCCCACAAGAGTGTGGGGTCCACGCCCCCTATTCTGACGGGTTCTCTCTATCTCCTGGGCTGTGTCTGACACTCCCTTCTCGGCAGCCCAGGGCCCCGGGCGTCTCGTGCACACCCAACTCTCACCCTGGCTGTTTCCTCACCTTCTAATTCCACACCTGTTCCTCTTTTGGCCCCTGGGAAAATCATAGGTTCTCATAATTTTCTGAAAGAAGCCCTCATGAAATTTGTGGACCTCATGATTTCTACAGTTGCCCGAGGCGGCTCCACCTGGCGAGTGTGGCTTCAGTGCCTCTCCTGCACTCTTCTGCCCGCCTCCTCCCCCTCTCCGTCCTTTGGGGGCCGTTTATCAGACAGACGGGGCTCCCAGGGGCCTCACTCTCTGCTCAGACAGAGGCAGCCGGGCCATCCAACTATTTGATTTTCAATTCAAAGGGCTCTTTCTTATTCTCTGGGCATTCCTTTTAAAGTAAACTCCACTTTAACTTCAGGAAACTAAACATAGTCTCTTGTTTTCTTAAAGATATTAACTATATGTTTTGGATTTTTGTTTTA
This sequence comes from Choloepus didactylus, assembly GCF_015220235.1. Taxonomy (NCBI): domain Eukaryota; kingdom Metazoa; phylum Chordata; class Mammalia; order Pilosa; family Megalonychidae; genus Choloepus; species Choloepus didactylus. The sequence goes on along the minus strand of NC_051324.1, from coordinate 68,677,309 downwards.
GGTTTGTTTTGTTTTTTGTTTTCCCTAATCACTGTGTTATCGCTGCTTCCCTGACTCCTTTCGTCTGCATGTTTGGGTCTGTCTTTTCGTGTTGGGACTGCTATGTCTTCACCAAACCCCGTTTCCTTTTCCTCCTGGACACACATAGTGATCACACGCCTGCCTCAGCCACCCGGCCCACTGCAGTGACCCACCCTGTGGCAGCTACAAGAGAGGGGAGCATGTGCTACCCCAGCTCCTGCCTCCCCCCACACCACATGCACACATGCACACACACTAGTGCACACACATCTGCACATACAAATGCATGCACACTCATGCACCCATGCATGCACACATCTGCACAGACAAATGCATGCACACTCACGTACCATCTTACTGACAACTGCACGCAGACGGGGTGAATTGTGGAAGGAGGGAGCAAGTTCGAATCCTGGTCTCAGAGCCTTCCAGTGACTCGCCCAAAGTCACACAGATAGTAAGCGGCAAAGCAAAACTTTCAGCTTCGCCTCACAAATCACATTGCAAGGGGAACAATTTTCTTGTAGAGTCATGTTGAAAAGAAGAGGCCAATTTTCAGATAAAACATCACAATGATTAGTGCAAGAAAGTCATAGAATACAAATATGAATCTTTGTTCCTTGAAGTTAAAAGGAAGAATACCCTTCATCAGGAGGTGGGAATGACGGAATTGTGAGATCTTTTTGCTTCTGACACACTTCATTCTCCCTAACCCCGCTCGGGAGAACTGGTGCCTCTCGGCAACTGCTTGGCACGTTGTGTAGGAAGCTGCCTTTTACAAAGGGAGGGGAGGTATGTGTGTGCATACACACACACAAACACACACACAGTTGCACAACAGAAACACAAGGGCCCCAAATGCAGCAAAAGTTGGACAAGCAAGAAATGCATTTACTGAAACACTCAACTAAGAGAAGGTGTCTGATGATAGACTCCCAGAACTTTTCTAATCACATGAATCTAAGCCCTTAGATAAGGCCTACCAAATGTATGCCTGCCTTCACAAATCCTTCACAGCTATTGTGTGCATGCTGGGTATATTTCTGGCTGGGTATACCCAAGTTAACTTTAGATACATTGAAATTTTTTTATCCATGGGGATCCCGGGGAACGGGTGAGCCCAACAAGATAAAGGTAAGGCTCAAAGTCAAGGTCTGCTGGGTGCCAGGTGTACAGGTTAGGAGCATGTGATCATGGCAGGAAACCATTCCAGGCCCCGTCTGTACCACCAAGGACCAGAGAGTGAGCTGGCTTCATGAGTGTGCATCCAGGGCAATTGCACAAGGCCCCGTGCTAGGAAGGGCCCAGCGCTTGGTTTACTGCTCTGTTGTTGCCATCTTGAACTTTTTAATAATTTTGTAGCAGAGCCTTTTCATTTTGTACTGCAAACTGTGTAGCCAGCCTTGTCCAGAGAAGTCAGAACCGAGCCTGCAGCCAGAGGATTGCTGGTGCTGACCGTGAGAAATGGGCCCTGATAATCGAGACTGAAACCAGCGCAAGCAGGCACTGCTGCCCCGGCATAAGCTGTGATTTAGGGAGAAGGTCGGGCCTGCCAGCTGTGGGTGAGAAATGGGAGGGCCCTTGCCTTCCCCAGGAAACAGAAACGGGAACTGCTCACTGAAATGGGTTTTATTAGGATGAACCTACAGCCAGTTTTCAGCATCATTTCCAGTCGAGCCCATGATGCATGGCACCCCCAGCTCCCTCCATTTTCTGACCAGCTCTGAGAACAGAACCAAGAAGAGGCTGACGAGGAAGCAAAGCGGTGCCAAGGATAGCAGAAGTGGGAGACGGGGAGAGCCAACCACTGGAGGAGGCCCCACCTGTAGCCTGCACCTGCCTCAGGTGACATCGGGGCTGGAGAAATGACCTGCTGGGAAATGACCCTGCTCCTTCTCTGTGTCCCAGGTGAGCCGGGTGGGCCTTGGAGTGGGGAAGGACCTGTGCCAGGTCAGAGTGAGGAAGGTGTGCAGTCACAGGTGGGGGGCCAGGGGAAGAAAGGAAGATTCAAGGAAAGAGACAAAGAGAGGTGCATAAAGAAACCCTAGAAGCCAATCACATTTCTTCATCAGGTTATGATGGAGAATAAACCGTAAAATGCTTTCCACAGGGTGAGCTCATAGGAAGCCCTAAATAAATATGGCAGCTTTAATAATTATTACCATCATTATTAAAATCAGAAATACATTCTTGATACATCACAGAGCTGGGGGAAATTCTTATTGGGCTAATATTCTTTTATATGTTTCATATTCATTATCTAATTTAATCCTTATTGCAATTTTACGGAAAGTAGAGACAGAGACTCAGAGAGGGAAAAACTTTCTGTGCATTTTTACAGAAAATTTTACAGAAGAATTTACTGTAGATCAAACCGTTCGTAAAAGGCACAGCTGAGATTCAAACCTAAATGCTTCTATTCCCAAGGCCATTGCTCTTTTCACAATACGACACCAAGCACTGCTAGGGCTCCCTGTAAATACCCATTTATGGATCTGAGGCCACCAGGGGACCCTGTGCGTCCCGCAGATCTGGGCTGGCCCCAGGGGCTCTGCAGGATGGGCCCCGGAAGGTGAGACTGCAGAACTTGTGGTCAGTCCTGGGCCGAGAGTGTTAATAATGCAGAAGGAGAAGGGCAAAGATTCTTTGCAGGCCCCGGAGGGCAGGAGCACGCTCTGGGGAGAGATGGGGTGCAAATGTGTTTGTTCGTCTCAGGCACAGGATCTGGCTGAGTATCGGAGCCAGGGAGGCTCTGGGGTGCATGTCGGTGTGTTTCCCGCAGTGGTTGCCATCCAGACCTGGGGAGGGGTGCCAGATGCTCCAGAGAGGGGCTTAAGCTCCCAAAGAGCAGGCTGCCTTACAGCCCTGCTGAGTCCCCATGGGAAACTGAGAGACAAGGGCCCCCTAAGCCTGAGCCAAGAAAGCAGCAGCCACAGAGAGGAGCTGGCAAGCCCCCCACGCCCCCTCCCCCCAGCCCCACTCCGCCTCCAGCCCGTGCCTGGAGATCCAAGGACTGCGGCTTGATGTCCTCTAGGAAGTGGTTTCTCAACCTGAGCACTGCTGACATTTGGGGTTGGATCGTTCTTCGTGGCTGGGGGCTGCATCAGGCACTGGGGGATGTGTAGCAGCTCTATGGACTCTGCCCACTGGGTGCCAGTAGCAGCTCCTAACCCTGAGTGTGACAACCAGAAATGCCCCAGGCCTTGGCAAATGCCCCCGGGGGCAAAATTTCCCCCAAGTAAGAACCTCTGCTTCAGAGAGTATTGGTGAGAGGAGCTGACAGCATTCTGATGTGGAATGGGTCCTTGAGCTTGCTTCCTAGGAAATAAAGTGAGAAATATAATTTAAAATTAAGAAGAAAAAGATAAGGTTTTTCTTTTATTTTTAGAATAAAATGAGCAAATGCCCCACAATGTGTGGATGACAATATGCTGCCTGGCTGACGGATGGGTGGGTAGGTAGGAAGGTAGGAGGGTAGATGATAGACAGATAGACAGACACACAGATAGGTAGATGATAGATAATATCCGCAGTTCTTTTTCAGGAGTTTTGGCATTCTGCCCCAGCCATTGTCAATACCTTTCCACCCTGGATCATTCCCCTCCTTGTCGAGGGCAGCACATCAGAGAGCAGCCCCTCCTTGGAGCGAGCGAGGACACCTGGGCTCTTTGTGGCCCGCGAGGCCCTCCGGGCAGGAAGCATGGAACCTGGGTCCTAATCATTTGGGGCTGGAGGCTCCAGAGTGGATGGGAGGGCTGAGAGGGGCTGGAGGAGAGAGGGCGGTGTTAAAATCTCGGAGGTGACAGAGCACCTGGCCCAGGGCATGGCAAGGCTGGTGGGTGGCTGCTGAGGGTCAAAGGAAGGAAGGAACCTCTGGTGGGTCCCCAGCATGGGCAGGCAGCCCCTGAAGATGTCACATGGCAGCACATGTTGCTGCAGGATTCCGTCCCAGGAGGGAAATCTAGGTGTAAATGTCCTTGAATCACAGCCAAGGACAGCCCCTTCCTTGATGGCCTTTTATATCCCCATGTTTGATCCCTGTCCCGTCTGTGACCCAGTCCAATGAGCAGGAGGCTTCGTCTATGCAGACAGGGATTATAAACTTGAGGACAACAGGTGAGCATTTGAGAAGGGGGCGAAGCCAGTAGCCTAAGTCTTCCTCCTTGCTCTCAATACTGAGCTGCATCTATTTTTTTTCTGGTTCCCATTCTTATTCCCTTTTTCCTATCCCATCCATCCATCCATCCATCTGCCTGTCCATCCATCTCTCCATCCATTAATCAATCCATTTATTCAGCATGAACTCAGTGGCCCCATTCAATTATTGATGATTGAAGGGTACAATTATCTCTTCTCAGGGCTGACACTTTTGGGGGACCCAGAGCCTATCTGGGGCCACCGAGGGCTTCCCCTGGGCTGGCTGCATGCACATGGGCTGGGCATGGCCTCTCAGGTCTCAGGATTCCACACCAAGGTTCTGCAATCTTCCCCGGGTGTCTAGACAGAGGCCACACCGTGGTCCTTGCCTCCTGCCTCCTCCAGCCTCAGGGCAACTTCTGGGCTTCAGAGGAACTGACATCCCAGGCCCTGCTGCTCAAGGCCCTTCAGGGCGAAGACGGGGCAAACTGGCTTGTGTTTTCCAGGCTGCTGCTCTCTGAGTGGCCCCAGCACCGTGACGGGCTCTGTGGGGGGATCTCTGAGCATACAGTGTCGATACGAGGAGAAGTACAAGATGTTTAAGAAATACTGGTGCAGACAACCGTGCTTTCCACATTGGCAACAGAACGTAGAGACCAGGGGACCAGAGGAAACGGGGAGGATTGGCCAAGTGTCCATCACAGACCATCCTGGGGACCTCACCTTCACAGTGGCCTTGGAAAACCTCACAGCACAAGATGCAGGAAAATACAGGTGTGGGGTTGCAATAATCCTGAAGGAAGATGGACTCCGTGGTTTACTGCCTGAATCCTTTTTCCAGGTTACAGTGCTTGTTTCCCCAGGTAAGACCCCCCTTGTCCCTGGCACCAGGACTGAAGGAATCTGAGCCCATCTCTGCAGAGCATCCAAGGAAAGGCTCAGGAGAGAAGAACCAGACCTGGAGCCTGTGCATTAGACATTTGGGACAGAGTGTGTGTGCAGTGGGATGAGTGTGAGTGTGTGAGGTATGTGTGAGACTGTTCATGTAAGTGTGTGAGGGGGTGCACGTACATGGGTGAGGGTGTGTGAGTGAGTGTGACTGGGTGTGACATCCAAGGCTCCTGACGCTGCCCCACGTCCTCACAAGGCCTCTGGGCCTGGAGCGTTCTGGGGCCGGAGGAGCAGGAGAGGGGCCTGGGACCATGCAATCCGTCAGGACTGAGGAGCTCGGGCAGCCTTCCTGTCCTCACGGGGGCTTCAGGGAGGGGATCCAGTCCAGAGGAATTGCCCCCCACTCTTCCTCAGCCTGTGTTCCCAGCCCAGGACCAGGGCCTCGTGCAGGGTCACGCAGGCTCCCACCCTCGTCCCCCATGCAAGTGATCCCTGCTCCAGAGGTCCAAGCCTGGGCCCCAGCCTTCCACTGGCCTCTCGAGCTCCTTCCCCTTGGCCACCTTGTGCTGGCCCCTGGGGAAACCCAGTTTTTTGCGACTTTCTGGAGGCGCCCACCCTGAACTGTGGGTCAGAGGGGCTCCTTCGCGGGCATAGGAAAGGCCCAAGAGGGAAGCCCCAACCCAAGTGTGGAACCTCCTGTTCCCCTTCTGGGCGGCCTCCTCTATGGCCCCACAGGCTCCACCCTGCTGCTCCCCCTTTTTCTCTGGCAATCTTTACTAGGCAGTAGGGGACCCAGATAAAGTCTTGGGGTTCTCACCTGGCAAGAACAGAAATGGGATGGGGGGTCCTCTAACATATTTTTCTCTCCAAATTCTATTTCTTTCTTTTTTTTCCATATAAGCCACTTGAAATGGAATTCTGTTCTTCTTTCATGACACCTACACCCTCCCTTACCAATCTAAGGATTTTCATTTCGTTTTTGTCTGCTTCCTGCATTATCTCAGCTTCCTCTGAGGTTCCTTTCCCTAGAGAAGTTGGCTTCCCTCTTGCATGTTTCAGGCTTTCCTCAAATGGCTTTGTCTCTGTGCATTTAAGAATGCATCCCTGAGAAACCGGCTGAGGCTCCGTGGAAGGGATGGGGTTGTGGGAGATGGGGTGGGGAGCACCTCATCTCTGGGTTGTGGCCCAGGGATCCAGTCGTTTTCCTCTGGACCCTGCAGTGGCTTCTCTGTAGGTCCCCCCTCCTGATCAGCCACTGACCACAAGGATTCTCCAGGCTCCTGCTTATGGGGACATAAGGGGGGCTGCCAATGTCTAGGAGCTGGGTGGGCTAAGGGAGTCTGGGGCCCCACTTTTCAGAGTGAAGATTATACCTGGCTACCTGGTTTATATACTGGGGACCTTCCCTAGCCATCAGCTGGGTGAGGCATCCCTGCTTTCAAACTTGTCTGAATCCACCTCTACAGAAAGGAAACCCTTCCCAGTTTTGTCCCAGAGTGGATGAGGGGAAGGGAGCCAGCGCCGACGGACAGAATCTGAGTGTCTAACTGTTATACTGACCTTCCCAGTTTTCAGTGAGGTGGGGGACACTGAAATCCTTAATGCTGGAAGGGAGTGATTCCCAGGTTCTGGTTGCCATTGTGTCCAGCTGGGTGCAGCACAGACTGGGATGGACTGGCTGGAGATGTGCCATTGCTCTGGACAGGCCTGGGTCTGGCCACGGGGGATGTTGGTCCCAGGTTCTCTGTCCAGCCCCTGCCCTGACTGCCCTCTTCTGTGTAAAATCAGAGCCACCCGGGTGCCAGGTGCAGAGCTGGGGACAGAGTACCAGGCCTTTCTTCTGTCTCCTCTGTGCCCACTGCAGCCCCCAGCACTGAGAACTCCACCAGGACCCCTGGCTCCTCCCTGTCCGTGGCAGTGAGCACCAGGCCCAGCCGGCAGCGAGGGTAAGGTGTCTGCATCCCCGTCTCTTCTACCACCTGCATGGATCCTTCCCTAGCATAGGGCTTCCTAGACACGGGTGTCCTCGCTTATTCACTCAACACTGATCCAGGTGCTGAGAAACAATAGTGAACAAAGAGGCAAGGCTGTGCTCTCAAGGAAGTTACCTTTGAACAGAAAGATTCAGACAATGGTCAGGTTGATAAGTAAATAGATAGATAGATAGATAGATAGATAGATAGATAGATAGATGATAGATTAGATACATGAAATGTGTCAGCTAATGATAATTTCTGTGAAGAAAAATAAAGCAGGGTGATGAGATGTGTGGGAAGACAGTAGGACATTATGAGGACTATAAAGGAAATACACAATGCTCAATGAGAACAAATAACAAGAGGACTGTCTTAGTTTGAGTTTCCTCAAAAGCAGATCCCAAGGCAAGGGTCTGGGTGCAACTGATTTATTGAGAGGTGAACCTAAGAAGTACAGCAAGAAAGCAGGGATGTGAGATAGGGAAGAGGGTGGAAAACCAATTACACGTACATTGATGAATGAGTTATCATTGTAGCAACTGGAGCATGATCCCCCTGGGCACCCTCTGAGAGACTGTTTAGGACATTCCTCAGAATTGTCCACTAAAAGGCAAGGAAACAGGTATAGAGCCATACATGCCTGTCCCTCTTTGTATGGGAAGATGGTGGAATTTGCCCTTTTCATATAGAGCAGAGACCTGAAGGAAGTGGTGAGGCAGACAAGCAGGGATCTGGAGAAAGAGTGTTCCAAGCAGAAGGTCACTTCTGGAGACATGAATTCTGTGGCACTTTTGATCTGCTGTGCACACAAGTCAAGCACACTCTTGTAGCTAGAGAAAGCCATCAGGAAAAGAGATGCAGGAGCTTGAGGTGGGAAACCATTGGTGTGTCCAGGCTGTCCAAAGCTGCAAGGAGCTCAAGTGGGCAAAGAAGATAAAGGCTGGGAATACAGGCACCTGACATGATCTTGGAGAGAATCAAGGAAAACATCAGCCAAGCCCTGCAGTCTGCAAGCCAGACAGAGTTTTGGGGAGGTGGAGAAATTGCACAAAGGTCCAATGTGATGAGGGGCCCCCAGCATGTGAAGAGCCGGCCTGGGGCCAGTGTACCAGAGGCCCAGAGATTGAGAGGAATAACCATGAGCCAAACTTGAAGAGCTCTTTCCTTTGGGTTGAAGTCATTGATCCAGGACTGGGGGCAAAGGCCTGCCTGGGTTCCTTCATCTCTCTTCCCCTCCATCCCTTGCCATCACATCCTCCCACATCTGCATGGTCCTAACACGCAATGTTGACTCCTGAGCCGATGAACAGGAGTCTGCGGCCCTCAGCATGGGGCTACATGACTCTGGTACCACCAGGTTTGACCCTGATACTGGGTTTTGGGGCCACAGGACCCAAAGAAAGGTGGGGGAGTGGTGGGGTCTGGGCCTCCCCTGGGGGAAGCAGCTCACTGCCCATCACCACGTCTGTCTTACAGGTTCCAGTTCGGCAGTTTCTACCTCCTGCTCCTTCTATTCCCAAAGGTGCCCCTGCTCCTGGGTGTTCTTGGTGTTCTCCTCTGGGTGAACAGACCTCAGAGGGCCTCTTGTGGGGAGATGGAGTCAGCATGACCGAGAGCTCCTCAGCTCCCGACACCCACAGATACCCTGTCCAGAGGCACAGCCCCTCCAGCCATGTGAGAAGAGCCTTCTGACCCTGAACCTTACGTGTCTTTCCATTTTATTGCCAGATACTTAAAAAACAATTTTTAAAAAAAACCTTTTGCTCTCTTGAAATACATCACATACACAAAAGCATACATGTAATGTATATGTACAGTTTAAGGACTAAAAATAAACATCTGTGTACCCACCACACAGCCTAAGAAATAGATTATTAATAATTCTGCAGCCCCTATGTGCCTCTTCCTGATCTCATATCCCTCCTTCCCCTACATCCAGAGTTAATCAATGTCTCAATTGTGGTTCCCACTCCGTTGCTTGCTTTTATGGTTCAGAAGCAGGTGCATGGTTATTTTTGAATCTTGCACAAAGGAAATCATATTGTTCCAAGCTCACCCATTTGTGAACAAGATCAGATTTTCTTCCTCCTCTGTCAGCTGATTGTGGGGAGCTCCCTACAGGACCATCACGTGAGCACAATGCATCGAGCGACTGTGTGACCAGAGCTACCTATTGTGAGCTGGGTATTGTCATAGACACCATATTATAAGGTTAGTTGGGCATTTAGTGTTTATTTAGGCATAGCAGCATTTTGGGCATTCCTTCTGAATGGTGAGTGGTTCTCTATTGAAGATGGCATGTCCTGGCTCCAGGATCCTTGGTGTCTGTACTATGACTCTCCCGTTGGGGTTGGGCAGAGACTCCACATGCCATCTTTGTCCTCCAAGGGACTCCCAGCACCTTGGAATCAGGTCATTTCCCGTGTGGTGAGGAGCCGGCCTTGTGGTGTATCTTTCAGGCTGTCTGGCTCTGAGGGGCCCCAGCACCGTGACGGGTTCCCAGGGGAGTCTCTGTGTACGGTGTCAGTGTGAGGAGGACTTCTAGGCACACACATTCTGGTGGGGGAAAAAAAATGCCCATTAGACCATCTGACATGATTGTGTGGACCGGAGCGTCAATGAGAGAGGTGAGGAGTGGCCGCCTGTCCATCAGGACCGTCCTGCAAGCCTGACTTTCACTATGGCCATCAGGAATGTCATGGGTTCGTCTCTCTACACCTCAAACCCGTGATTTCCATTAAAAAAGGCCTGAACCTTATCAGGTTGTGATTCAGTCTGTTCGGACTTCATTGAAGCAACCTCCCACTCAAAAAAGAGTATAGGGACAGACAAAAGTTTAGAAGCAAAGAACACTCAAGACAAGAATTCAATTCAACACATACCTGCTAAAGGAGCACATAGGGTTAAAGGAACAAGTTTACAATGTAAAAATAAATTGATAGGTTACTAAGCATGGCAACTCCTGCCTCCTCCAGACACAGCTGCATATGAGATCAGAGAGCTCCCCCAGTCTAAGTTACAGGGTATTTATAGAGACTTTGATTTAGAATGCATTCAATTAAACTATATTCTATTTTTATGTTGGAACCACAGGTGGTGAACTACGGTGAGTCAAAAACAAAGGACGGTATTCACAGCATTATCAGAGATTCAAACTTAACCTTGAATGTTTGCAAAACTTTACTAAAAATATTTCTACTAATTAAGCTGTGACTTCTGTAAGAGCGATATAACACACCTTTAACTTACATAAAAACTAAAAATTAGAAGAGAGATTACTTTCATTTTTGTCTGACTTATTAGTATAATTTTCCTTTTTCATTCCTTTTTCATTAGTCTGGTCATTACATCATATTATGTCCCTTACTTCTTCCTTTTCTACTTAGGCCTGTTTAGCCTCTCCCTCTGTACAATCTTTTAATATAGGACTCGAAGGATATGAATCATCTGTCCAAGTAAGGCCTTTCCACTTTCTATCATTTGGAAATTGTACTTCAATATTCTGTTAAATATTCTGTTAAATAGGTAAAATTCTGTTAAACAGGCCTCTATCTCAGAAGGAGTAACTGGTTCTTCACTGTCAGAATAGAAATAATCATGTGGTATGTGAGAGCAGCAAGGCTGCACAGCTATCTGATCCTCACATAGAGAGAAGGAGTCAGTGTCCTCATTTTCAGATCCTCAGTAGAGATATTATCCTGCAACACCCTCTCCCGCTGACTCCTCTCTATTTTTTCTACACAATCTATTCCATCTTTAATTTGATCAACATCTGGATCTCCTTGTTCTCCAATGCACATTCCACAAGGACTAATCAACATTGCCTTCTGGAATTCTTGCCCTTTCAGAAACTTTCTATACCCATGAGTAGGATGTATTTGATTAGGGTTAGTAGCCCATTTATATAAGATAGAGACTGCTTTGTCCATATGTTCAGACAGAAGAGTTCTTATACCTGGATTAAAGCTAAAAGATATCTACAGTATTCTGTTACTGGTTTACCTAATTCAGGGTGATGAAAATCCCAATACCCCATATAATTGCTTTGTCCTCCTTCTCAGGGGGTTCCCAAACCAGTAATTATAGTATACAGTAAAACATGTTTACGTTTACATTTAGATTTAAACTTACCACTACACCAAGTGGTGTTTTTACAGTAAAGAAAAATTAAAGTCCCATGTGGGGGTCATAGTCATTGTCACATCCCCAAGCCCCAGAGAGTTGAAGGCTGTTGAGGTCATTGTCCTGGAAGATTTCCTCCATGGTGATGAGTACAGTATCTCCTGTCTGGCTGCATAGGTGTTCTGGCAGATAAGGATGTTTAGTAGATGTGGCAGCTTGCTCGGCAGTGGAAACAGTTGTTGCCGGGACAGAAGGGCTCAATATCAGGTGCCAGTTGTGCTTATTTGCAAAGCCCTGAGGCTGGTTGGATGTCCCCGCATCTTCTAGAGCTCTTACTAGAAGGAATGGGTGATGGCAAGGCAATGCATACATCATGACAATTTATTAAATATCTCTATAACTCTTGAATAGTAACCTGGGTGTTATATTCCATTTTTACTGGAAGGAAGCACGCAGATTTTGGATCAATATCATTAAACAGGTGTTTTCTATCCAGGAACTCTTCTTCACATATTTTATGTATATATTTCAGACTAAGTTTGTTAGTCTTAGTTACAATAAAGGTACTAACAAGATGATATATTAGGCACCTAACAGTATGAGGAGTGTACAGAGTTAACAGAGCCGATTGAAGCTTCCTCTTACATTCTTCTTTATCAAGGCCTTGTACTAAGGTTTTATGAAGATGTGTAAAACAGCAGTATTTCCTTGTCCCTCTCTTTTCTTCTTTTTCCACTCTGAAGGCAGGGCATAATCCTTCAATAAGCCAGTTATATTATTTTTAATCATTGGAAATAATTTTTATTTAAAACTCATTCTAGTTCAACTATAGTTCTAGCAGTCTGCTACTAAAAATCATACATATAGGTGAAACATAAGATAGCCTGTTTACATGCGGCATTGCCGTCAGTCTTACTATATGCACCAGTACAGGCATAATTTTGATCAGCAATAGTCCAATTTCTTGGTCTCCCTACTGTGGTTGAATGTAATACTTCCAGGCATTAAGTCTAGAGGTATCAGAGATGCCACTAGATGGAAGTATAAGGCAATGTTCTTGGATAATTTCAGGAGGTGGCCAAGTTGTTTCTGAGCCATAATCTACTAAACAACAATGCACAAATTCTTAAAAACACCTTTTCTGTTGATATTGTTCCTGAGTGTATGGCTGATCTAGAGGTAAAGTAAAAGGTAAGACAATTTCTTGCAATTGGGTAAATTCGTCATCAATTACTGAATCAAGATTTTTTTGTCCTGGAGTGGTATATATCTGATTATCTTGTGCTACACTAGAGGTATCTATTAAGAGGATTTGTAAAATACCCAAAGTTCCTTTCTTGTGAATGATAGGTTTAGGGAATGGTTCCCCAAACATACCTTGTTGAGGGCTGTGTATTTCTAAATGAACATTCCCAGGTGCAGGATGGATGGCTCGTCCTTCCCAATATTGTGGGAAAGCAACTGGAATATCAGTCATGGGTGTGACACTAGTTAAATTCCAAAAGATTATTGGGCGAGGATGATGCATAGCATTTTTCCATTGCAATCTAAAGACTGCTGATAGTATATACCATAGGACAAGTCCAATAACTATTAGATCAAACGGGAACAAAGTATTCATGTAGAAGTGGCACACAAGGTAAACAAAAAATATCTAAACTTCACTTGTGCAGTGGGTTTCAAGATGTCTTCATTTTCCCATCTGGATCCTCTAGATCTATATTGGGATATTTCCTATTAATAATTTCATATCTTTTGCTGTATTCCAAATCATCCAATCCTGAAGGTTGAAGACTGATGTATATTTTTCTGTAATGAGCAGTGGACTTCAAATTATCAATACTAACTTTTCGTTGTTGGCCAAGAGGGTCCAATATCTTGAAGTACGATCATCAAATATTGTATGAATTTTAGTCGGCTTTTTCCAATGTGGATGTAGAGGAGTACACTTCTGTACCTTCTCCTGGATGAATTGGCCAATGAAAGGTTTCCAGCCAGGAGTGCAGGAGGATGATGCAGCAGCTGTAAGTTCCTCTCTGAGTTCCTGCAGTAAAGGTAGTTGTTATTCTCTAGACAAACTAGAATCATCTACATTTGCAAAAAGCAAATTGGAATCAACACCAAACATTAACTTATGAGGTGTTTGATGAGTCTGTGAGGGACGTATATTATTGACAGAAAGCTGAACAAAAGGGATACGTGGATACCATTTTCGAGGCCATACATACAACAGTTTAGTTAAGACTCATTTTATCTCACCATTTTTCCTTTCCACCTTTCCACTACTTTCGGGGTGGTAAAGGGTACTAAATTCCAACTGTATACCTCTGTCCTTGGTCCACTGTCACAAGGTGGCAGAAGTGAATGCTGATCCCTGACCAGAATGCAGCCCCTTAGGAATTGCAGCGCCTGGTGAAAAGTTGAGGGCTTTAACAGTTGTGTTAGCATTTTGGGCCTGTCTCTAGACAAACTAGAATCATCTACATTTGTAAACAACAATATCCCGTTCCAGCATCAACAACAAGAATATATTCATGACCATGAGGTGCAGGTAAAGGACCAATACAATCCGTATAAAACTTTTCAAAAGGTTTATCAGAATGAAAAATTGTTTCTGGAGAAGTAAAAATTTGAGAGAAAGCATTAGTCACTTGGCATTCCTCACAATTGGCTACAAAAGGTATGACCATATCAATCATATTAGGCCACCAGTATTTATTTTTCAGTTTAATTAAGGTGGCTTCCATTCTGCATGAATTGTCCCAAATGTGTTGTGGGCCTTTGGGGCCAATCTTCCTCTTTCCACTACTGGAGGAATAATCCTTTTCCCTTCATCTCATTCAATAATAACATTACCATTTTCCAAAAGATATATATATATATATATATATATTCTACAGGATACCTCTTAGGGTTAGGACTCTTTGAGTCCAAGACTTGGCCCAGCTCCTTGTCCAGGCTTGGTAATTTTGTAACCATTCCTACCATATGACTGCTCTGTACAGCCCGGGTCTGCTAGAAGGTCACCTTGAGTGTGAATAGAAGCACCTCATTTCCGGTGCCCTGGCTCATGTACCACGGGGGTACTGGGCTTGTTTTGCTTACAATTAGCAACAACTTTCCATTTATTTACATGTTGCAGGGTTTTTTCTTATTATTAACAAACCCATTGGATATCCAAATATCCAATTCTCCATTAAAGCTTTTAACCAAATACACACTGTCTGTAACAATTAAAATTGGCCCTTTGTCCATCATAGCTTCTTTGAGGGCAAATTCTAGGACACTCATTTCAGCATATTGCACAGTATGATCCCCTAGGGGAAATCGCCATTGTTTAATAATGCAAAATTTAGGGTCAAATTTACCTTTCACTATTCCTATACCAGCAGAATGTGCCTTCTGAGAATTAGGATTTTAATAGCTGACTCATCAGTATAATATACTTCTGCAGATGAAGTTAAATTGTATTTGGGGAGTACCTGCTATCAGGGGCTGCGGGCAGAAGTTTCCGGGCCACAACAGCTTGCAGACAAGTGGGGAACACCCATGCCTCCAGGGGCCTTTGGCAAGGAAAGTTTCTCTAGGCGCCGCGCAGGCTGTCCTTCCCGCCGCTCCTTGCCGGTGTGCTCCAGGGAACGCGGGGTTACGATGCCGCCCGCACCCCGTCGGCTCGTGCGCGCTGCGCCGCTTTGAAAGGCTGCGGTCACTCACGGAGCGCTCGTCCGGCGCAAAGCTTCCTTGCATTCTGCAGACGATCTCGCTCCCCAGGGACAGCGGCTCTCCGGGGGCTGCTGCTCAGCTCGGACCCCGCAGTGGCAGGACGGCGACCGGCCTCAGCCGCTGCGACCCCCGTGACTGTCTCCTCCTCCGCCACAGGGGGCGGGGTCTGCCCGGCCGCCGCTGGCGCTCGCCCAAGCTCAGCAGCAGGTGTGGGGAAGGCTGGGCGCACGTCCCTCCTCTCTTTCCTTTCGCCGCCGCCGCCTTTTTCACCGCCGCTGAGGCAGCTTAAGGCGGAGGAAAGTATGCTAACGTTGTTTCGGGGACCCGGGGACACTTGTCCCATCTCCTCTCCCGGCTGGGAAAGTTCTTTGCCACCGCAGGGGTCCCCTGGACTTCTGGTGGGCAGGTGGGCAGTGGTCGCTTTCTGCGGCCGTCAGCTTCCATCCTGAAGATCCATTTGACTCCTAGCCTGCCTGCCGCCCACGCCCCGTGGCCCTGCATCAACTCCTGTATTAAGAATATCCTGACGCCCTGACATCCTAGCTCCTGATAGCCCTACTAGCACTTGTAATCCTGCAACATTTACATTTCAAAGTTGAGCCATTATTTTAGACTGTCCCTAAAGTCCCTAGGGATCACCCTGTTTAGGTTCTGATGAATTGAAATAGTGAGCAGTAAATACCTGAAACTATCAAACTACAACCCAGAACCCATGAATCTTGAAGACGATTGTATAAAAATGTATCTTATGAGGAGTGACAATGTGATTGGGAAAGCCATGTGGATCACACTCCCCTTTGTCCAGTGTATGGATGGATGAGTAGAAAAATGGGGGGAGAGGGGGACACCCAGTGTTCTTTTTTACTTTAATTGTTCTTTTTCGCTTTAATTTTTATTCTTATTATTTTTGTGTGTGTGGTAATGAAAATGTTCAAAAACTAATTTCGGTGATGAACACAAAACTATATAATGGTATTGTAAACAATTGAATGTACACTTTGTATGACTGCATGGTATGTGAATATATCTCAATAAAAATGAATTTAAAAAAAATAAAGTCCCTAGGGATAATTAACGAAAGTACAAATACAAAACAAAAATTATTCTTGTCTCCAGCCCCACGTTGGGCACCAATTGTCACGTGTTCCTCTCTTTACACCTCAAACCACAGGTGGTGAACCACGGATGAGTCAAAAACAAAGGAGGGTATTCAGAGCATTATCAGAAATTCAAACGTAACCTTGAATGTTTGCAAAACTTTACTGAAAATATTTCCACTAATTGAACTATGACTTCTGTAAGAGCAATATAACACACCTTTTACTCATATAAAAACTAAAAATTAGTAGAGAGATTACTATTGCTTATATCTGACAGATTAGTATAGTTTTCCTTTTTCATTCTATAATTAATCTAGTCATTACATCATATGTCCCTCACTTCCTCCTTTTCTACTTGGGCCTGTTTAGCCTCTCCCTCTGTACAATCTTCTGATCTAGGACTTGAAGGGTATGAATCATCTGTTCCAGTTGTTATAGTGAGGCCTTTCCACTTTCTATCATTTGGAAATTGTACTTGAATATTTTGAAGTAAAAGTTCTGTCAAATATCTTTCTATATCAGAAGGAATAACTGGTTCTTCACTATCAGAACAGAAAGCATCAGGAGGTGTATGAAAGCAGCAAGGCTCCGCAGCTATCTGATCCTCATGTAGAGAGAAGGAGTCGGTGTCCTCAATTCTAGACCTCAGTAGAGACGTTATCCAGAAACCTCACAGCATGAGGGAGGCAGACACTGGGGTGGGGTCGGTGTACTTGGGCTCAAAGAAGGAACACAAGGACTTGAGCCTGATCAGATTGTGTTGGCTGTGCCTCCAGGGAAGAGATATGTCCCCATATGCTCCCCTGCTGTCATTTGTGGGTTTGCATTTAAGATGGAGGCGGTAAAACCCCAATTGCCATCGCTGCATGTGTGACAGGCCTTGTCCCCTGACTTCCACACAGGCTCCTCTCTGCTAGAGGCCTTCCCGAGAACTGCCACTCTGTCCTTGGACAGACCCACCTCCCTGCCTCCAGGAAGGCCCTGCCTCAGCCCCTGCTCCCTGCAGAGACGGCTGGTGATCAGGTGGATGCAGGTGAGGCACCTGCAGCTGGGCCTTTTGGCAGATGTCCTCCTAGATAGACATCCACTTTTGCTGTGAGCCAGTGCCTGTGGGGAATGGGTCAGCCACAGCCTCACTGGCCCCAGCTTCCTATTTCTGCCTCTTCACCACCCTGAACCCAACTAGCTCTGTTCTCGGTTCTCAGCCCTGATTCTCCCAGGGACAGAGTTTGGCAAGAGCCCAACAGGTAAGGATGAACATCTAGGAGGGATGTGACGGCACCTAGAGTATGGGGTGGGGAGCAGGAAGGGGCAGCCAAAGCCAGAGGGATCAGGGCCCGGACTCGGGTCTGAGCACCAAGGCGGGCACCATGGAAGAGTCTGGAGTCATCAGGCTGGCCTGTGTGGCCAGAATAAGCACTGCAGCCTTGGGATAGGGGCGGGCAGAGCTCCCTGGGGCCTGTGGGGCTAAAGGTTGGAGGGACACGGCCCCTCTGTGGTCACCACCAGGGCCAGAGAAGACAGTCCTGCCTCCGCCCCCGGGTGCTTCATCCTGACCAGGAGGAAATGACGTCTCCACAGAGGGTAGAGGCTGCCCTTCCCGGAAGGAACACCCCGTGTGCCTCTGCTGTGCCCACACCCAGGGCACCCCGCAACTTCGCGCCCTCTGGGTCTGAGAAGAACAAACGGCACCGAACCCCACGGGGGTTTGCATCCAGCCACAAGCTGCTCTCGTCCCCAGCCTCCCCCATCCTGACAGCTGGAGGCTCAGGCGCAGGCCAGGGCTGCACACAGAGCAGAGGCTCAGAGAACTCACAAGCGGGGGCCGTGGAGACGGACCCTCCTGAGGAGGCCCGCGGGGTGACTGTGCTGGAGAAATGGCCCCATGGGTGGGGGCTGCGGGGCTGCCTGCAGCTCTGCTCCTTCTCCATGTCCCAGGTGAGCGGTGTGGGCCCGGATGGGGACACGCTGGCCAGTGAGGGCAGGACACTGAGAGGGAGGTGGAGACAGGAGAGGGAACGAGGGTGCAGAGACATGTCCCAGGAACCATCAGCACCTGTCCCACCACAGACCCGTGGGCAGGTGGGTCTTGTCCACTGTGCCCGGCTCAAAGGGAGCTCTCTGGGGGGACCGGTGCTTGCGATTGTCACCACTGTAATTATATTTCCAGAAATAACATCTTCATACATAATACACATTCATACACACACACACATACCTTCCCCCCTCCCCCCTCAGTTCCTACCTCTGAGAGGAGCACCGATGACTGGGTCTGAGGAAGGCCCATCTCCCTGGCTGCCAGCCCAGGCCCATCTGGTGAGGCGCCATCCTTGGGGTGTCTTTCAGGCTGCCTGGCTCTGAGTGGCCCCAGCACAGTGACAGGCACTGTAGGGAGATCTCTGAGTGTGCAGTGTCACTATGAGGAGGAATGCAAGATGCTCAACAAATACTGGTGCAGAAAACCTCGTCTTAGGCCATGTACCAAGATTGTGGAGACCTAAAAGTCAGAGAGATAGATGAGTGGGCGCGTGTCCATCAGGGACCGTCCTGCCAACCTGACCTTCACCGTGACTGTGGGAGACCTCACCATGGAGGACAAAGGCGAGTACTGGTGTGGGATCGACACACCATGGCTCATAGGAACAGGAGCGCTCCAGTCTGATTCTGTCATCCTGACTGAGGTGACCGTGAGCCCAGGTAAGCCCCAGGCCCACCTACCAGGGCTGCCTGAGTCTGAGCTGGTCTCCCTGTTCCCACGGACAGACCTGGCCAGAAGGGCTCAGAAAGGTGGGGTGGGAGTCCATCCTCGGAGCACGGGGTGAGTGTGTGTGTGTGTGTGTGTGTGTGTGTGCACGCACAGGGGTGGCTTAGCCAGTGTGTAGCACCTGCCTGCGTGAGACCCCCTGACATCGTCTCAGGTGAATCATTCATTGTGGTAGGTGAGAAATCCCCGATCTTGGGGTCTGGGTTGTCTACCTCTCCCGATGGGGACGTGTCCACTCCAAAGAGGATCCCTGTGCCCCTCCCTGGACCTGTGCTCGGTCCTCCCTATGGGAACAGGACCCCGGGACATCTGCTCATCACTTATGGCACCCAGGCCTCCCACAGGCTCCCATGACCCAGGGCCCGGGGAGAAGTGGGGTGGGAACACAGGGTTTCCCAGATTTGTATGGACTCAAATGCTCTTCCTTGACTTCCAAAGATTACTTTTTAAAGATAACCCCATTCTTGTTTCATAAAAACCAAATCATAGCCTTTCTTAATATACCAATTTTTTTCATTATTTTCTTATCTGGTGTTGTCTTCAGTTCCCCTGCCTCCCTGATGTTGATTTTGCTTTCTCTCCCTCATTTGAGAAGTTTCCCTCACTTTTTACTGAGGCGGTAAAACCCCCATTGCCATCGCTGTGTGTGTGACAGGGCTTGTTGCCCCGTGACTTCCCCAAGGCCCCTCTCTGCGGGCCCACCCAGGTCCGTCTCTACACATCTCCCTTCCTGGTCAGTGGCTCTCCCGGTCAGGATTCTCCCATAGCCTGTGGGTGAGCCTGGCTCACAGTTTGGGGGCTGAGGGGACTTGGGGTCCCATCTGTCAGTGTGGGGATCCGCTGACCGCTCTGTGTTAACTTGATGCCCGACCCCAGCCTCCAGCCAAGCCTGTGTGCTGGTTCCTAAATCGCTCTGGATCAGACCCCCAGAGAGTAAACCCCACCCCGGCCCTGCAGGGGGGTGAGGAGGAAGGTGAGGCCGTGGGGCTGGGATGCGGCCTGGGGCCAGGTGCTCCTTCCCCAGACCTCAGGCTCCCCTGGTCGGGGGTGATGCTCCCATCTTGACCGTCCCACCTGGGATGGAGACCCTCGGAGGGGTCAGGGAGGGGTCCCAGGGCCCTGGTCAGGACTGCTGGGTCATGGAGGGTGTGGATCCCAAGACACCCATCCAGCATGTTCTGAGTGACTTCACCTGTCTCACCTGTGTGATGTCAGAGCCTCCAGGTGAGAGTGCATGGGAGACCCGGAGGAGGGCACCGGCCTGATATGTTCTTCCCCCTCAACCTCCACAGCAGCCTCCAACCCCAAGAGCACCACAACCCCTCCCTCCTCAACCACAGGGACCCCTGACTCTCCCACCAGACCCAGAACGATTGGACTGGAGCCCCCCACTCCCAGCCAATACCCACGGCAAGAGGCCAGCACCCCAGGACTCCTCCACTGGGTGGGGGACTCTTCACCCAGGTCCCTCCTTTATTTTCTGATCCCCACTTAAGTGATTAGGTCCTCCTAAATGTGTTTGAGGGCTTTGGGGTAAAGCAGCAAACCAAACACTGTGGTCCTGCTGGGTGGATTATGAACAAATGAACAAAGCAGCAAATAAGTCCTTATAAATACCCCAGTTGCATCAAATGCTACAGAGAAAAGTTCGCCACTTGGGTTTGGGGAGGGCGTGTGTGGGTGAGTGATGGGCTTGCCATCTTATACACCATGGTCAGGAGAGGCCTCGCTGAATCGGGGACATTTGAGTGGACCTGCAGGAACCGGGTGCCAGGCAACAATAGCTGGAGAAAGAGTGGTCCAGGCAGAGGGAACAAAACAAGAAGTGGCCCAGCAAGGGAGTGTCCTGGATGCCAGCCAAGGCGAAGGCAGGAAGCAGATGCTCTGGGGGTCTGGTGGCCCCTGCGCCCTCTCCCCTGCTTCCCTCCCAAGCCCCAGTCAAAGGTGTCCCGTTTTGAAGAGTCCTCAGCTGGTCATTCATTCATTCCCTCGGCTTCCACAGGGTTGAGTCTGATGTGGATTGTTGGGGCCCCAGGACCATGGTTCAGAGACAGGGAAGGAGGAGGCCCCAGGCTGTCCCCCTGAGGAGCAGCTCACTGTCTGTCACCCTGTCGTCCCCACAGGTCCCTGCTCAGCAACGTCCGCTTCCTGCTTCTGGTCTTCCTGAAGCTGCCCCTGCTCCTGAGCATGCTCAGTGCTGTCCTCTGGGTGAACCGGCCTCAGAAGGGCTCTGGGGGGGACAGGGTCCACCTGATAAGGAGAAGCAGTAGCCCCAGGTCCTTGTCAAAGCCAGTCCATGGCAGAGCCCCTCAGTCCGGATGCAAATGACCAGCCAACCAATAAATCCTGTGTCACTGTCCACCTGTCCATCAGAATACTCTGTAGAACTAACAGTTTTCTCATACAATGTATCATACACACTAAAGAATCTATCTAACAGGATGTACACTCTAAACAAACACACTCTTCAACACCTTGTGCCCACTTTACTGCTTTAGAAATGCAACATCACCTTTACTTGATTTCTGTGCCTAGCAACGCATTTCCTTTCTTCTCCACGTGGACAAGCATTGCGCTTATGTATTGAATATGCCCTCCTTTCTGCAGTGATCAGCTATGCGACTTTGGACGCATATTGATTTCTGCAGATAGATTTTCTGCACTCTCTATTCTGTTCATTAATCTATTTCTTTATCCCCAAACCAATGCAATGTTGTTTTAAGAACTACAGTTTTTATAGAAAGTCTGATATCTGGTAGGCATGTCACCATGGATTGTTCTTTTATATCAGGAATATCTTTGCAAATATTGGCCCTTTACTTTTCCATATACATATTAGAATTAGCCAGTTAAGTTATACAAAAAGAAAAAAAACAAAACTTGGTTGACATTTTAAATGTAATGTATCAAAATCATCTTTATGATAAGGAATTTTCCTATCCCTGAACATTGTATGTGATGCCAATTATTTTTGAGCTACTTAAATGTCTTTTAGTAAAAGTTGATCACATATTTGTTGACTTTAATTCTGGATGCCTCAATGTTTATTGGTATTTTAAGTAGTATTTTTTTTATCACATTTCATGCTGTTCTTTTCATGTGTGTAGATATACAATTGATCTTTGTATGCTGATCTCACATGTAACAATTCTGCTAAAATCTCAGTAATCTATTCAACCACACCTATTTAGAATTTTGTCTCTTGCTTTACAGTTCTCATCTTTTATTTCTTTTCTTGTTACTTTGTGAAGACTAAGGCTTCAGTCCAGTGTTCACTTAAAGTGGTGATTATGAGCATAATTTGCCTCTTCCTGATTTTAAAGGGAAGTCATTTAATGTTTTACCATTGATTGTAATGCTTGTGGAAGGTTTGCTCATAGATACCCTTATATTGCTAGATTGTCATGAAAAACGATGGACTTTATATAGTGCTTTTTTATGCATCTATTTACAAGAATATGTGGTTTTTCTTCTTTGTTCTATTAATGTGGGCAATTATATAAATTTTTGATATTGAAATAGACTTCTATCCTGGAGCAAATCAAACACACTTGTAATGTATTCTCTTTTTTTATTTATTGCATTCATTCAGCTAATGTTTTGCTTAGAAGTTTTGCAAGTAGTTCATGAGTGAATTTAGTCTATAACTTTCCTTTCTCCCATGATTTTGTCTGATTTTGGTATCAGTGCTATTTTGGTCTTATAAAATGACTCAGATTGTATTCTCTATTCTTCTATTATTTGAAAGAGTTTTTTTTTTTAATTAGAAAGATTTATTCCTTACATTTTTTGTATAATTTTCCTGTAAAACCATCTGCACCTGATTTTCATTATGGGAATATTTTTGTGGCTCTAAAATTTTTTTTTCCTTGAATCAACTCCGCAATTTATACCTTTATAAGAAATTTATCCATGTTGCCTGTTTTCAAAAGTTTTAGCATAAAACTATTCAAAATATCTTATTTTTTAATCTCTGCTTCTTCCATACTTCAGTCCTGTTTTTATTAAAAATATTGTTCTTTTTGTCTTTTTTCTTTATTTTGTGGTTGGTTTTGACAGAGGTTTATCAACTTATTAGTCTTTTTTTCAAAGAACTAGTTTTTTGGTTTTGGTTTTTTTTTTTTTTTTTTGCTTTTTAAAAATCTCTGTATACTATCTTCATTTTCTATTTCATTAAATTCTGGCATCATGGTTTTTATTTTTCTTTGCTTTACTTTCTTTGGGTTTCTTCTAATTTTTCAAGTTGAAGACTTAGCTTGTTAATTTTCAGGCTTTCTTCTTTTGTAATATAAACATTTAAGATTATAAATTGTCCTCTAAGTACCCATTTAACTGTACTCGACATGTTTTTATACGTAGCATCTTAATTATCATTCAGCTGCAAATGTTCATTCAGTTGTAAGTAGAATTTCTTCTTTGACCCATATGTTTTTCGGGGGGGGGTGTTTAATTTTATATTTTTGTTATATTTTTATAACATGTCTGGGGCATCAGAGATTACAGTTCATATGATACTGATTCTTTGAAATTTGTTGAGACTTGCTATATGGCTTGAAGGAATTTATCTAAATTGGTTATTAAAGACTATGTATTTATTCTCTGGTTGTTTGGAGCAATGTTTTATACGTTCCAATGAGGTCAAACAAATTCATTGTGTTATTCAAATATTCTACATGCTTATTGATTTTTTCTTTTTCTGATCTGTCATTCACAGGAAGAGATTTCTTAATAGCTTCCACAAAGATAGTGCATTTGTCACTTTTTGTAATTCTGATATTTTTGCTTTATATATTTTTAAGCAATGTGATTATATAGAATCAAGTTTAGAATTTTTATAATTTCTTGATGAACTCAAATTTTTATCAATATCTAGTAGCTCTTTTTTTCTAATAATGTGTTTTGCCTTAAAGTTTATTATATTCTATATTAGCATAATTACATCAGCTTTCTTTTGTTTGTTATTTACTTGCATATTTTATTCTAGTCTTTTACCACCAACCTTTCTATGCCTTTATGTTTTAGATAGGTTCTTTATAAATACCACAACTCTGGATTGTTCTAGTTCAAACTGATCCTCTTTGTCTTATGACTGGAATATTTAGTCCATTTTTATCGACTGGTATAATTGGATTTATTTCTATCACTTTATGTTTTGCTTTTAAATTGTCCCACTTTCCTAGATTATATGATTAGTAAGATTGGTGTTGATTGTTTATTTTTGACTTCCTGTATACTTGCATTTGTATTCTTTTCTTTCTTACACTCTTTCCTTTCTTCCTCCCTTTTTCCTCCCTCCTTTCTCCTCCCCCCCAGTGTCTCTCTCTCTCTCTCTCTCTCTCTTCCTCCCTCCCTTCCTCCCTCTCTTTCTTTTTCTTGCCTTATTAAGGTTTAATTGAAAATTTTCCCTACTCATTTTTTAAAATCCCCCCTCTACTACTTTGTACTTTATAAGTACTCTCTATGTTCTTCATGTCTAAAATTATTTAAAACATTTTACCCTCTTAATTGATATAAAAAGCTTAGAATACTTTATCACCAACCACTCCTTGTCTTGTTACACAATATTGTAATTTTATCTTGATTTCTAATCTCATAAATTTGACAGTATGATTATTGTTTTAAGCAGTTAATATGCACTTAAATTTTCACAAGTTTACCATTTTATTTGTTCATTTCTTCTTGATTCACAAAACTGGGGAGGGCGCTTTTTTCTTTCTCTTGAAGACTATCTTTTAGAAATACTTTTCATGAGGTCTGTTGGTAAGCAATGCTCTTAGTTTTTCCTTAAAATAGTCTTATTTTTGTCCTTTTTCTTGAAAGGTGGTTTTGCTGGGAATAGAACTCTAGAATGACATTTATTTATTTTCAATAAAACAAAGTTTGTTCTGCAATATTTTATCATAATGAATTGCATCTCTCCAGTAAAAATAAATTTTATAAATATGTTAATAATCAGAGATTAGATACAAAACCTAAACATTTGTAAGTGGCTTTTAATATGAGCTAAAGATCAGTACCTGATAAGTGGATTCCTCATGACTTGGGTCATCTACCAGCAGTTACAAATCAAACTCAGAATGATTTTTATGCTACATCAGAAAGGAGGATAAGGAAACATTTTTTTTTGGGGGGGGGGATTATAAATTAAATTTATTCTTTCTGAGTGAGCTTAGCAATACTAGGTACTGAATGACAATAGTCAACAAGACTTATGCTAGCCTACGATTAGTCCATTCAGTTGAATAAAATGTTCTAGGGAGATTTAGTGTTTGTGGTACGTACTGCCTTCCACCCAAACTTCCATTGTTAGTTCAAGACATTACTCTCAGCACCCATAGTCTCAGGAAAAGCAAAGCATTTAGATCAGGTTCCAGGCCACTCATTTTTTCAAGGTTGTGCTACAACTCTGTCAGTTATTTATGAATATGAACTCATCCCACAAATTACGAAATACATAGTTTAAAAATTGTACAGTATAAATTTAAAATTTTTAAATTTGGACCAAAGAAAAATAATTAGAACAAGAATTAAAGAATGGAGGGAAAATTGTAAAATGTAGACATGCAAGCCCTACCTAGAGATTCATATACTTCTAGTAGCTAGCATGGAAATTATTAACTACGTGGCTCTCACTCTGTATAACGGGGGAAATTTTTCATTTCCTTGGGAATTAAAGCTTTTCTGTGTAGTTAACTTACAAATTAAAATTCTCATATAAGAGATTAATAGGGGACATGTTATAAAGGCCTTATGTTGAAAATGTGAGAATTGTTGTTTAGCAGTGTTCTTATAGTAATGGCAGTAATATTTTGTAAGATTATTTCTTGTTGCACTCTTTGATGAAAACCCAGTGTATACAATGAAAAGGCAGTTCAGTAAAAGCTCTTCTGTGTCAGATGGACAGAGAAGGAGGGTTTAGGGAGTGGGAGTGACAGAGAAAACTACTTTGTACTCAACTAAACTCCTAACTGGAGGCGTCTCCTGCCCCTACTACTAAATTTCCCAGAAGCAAAATTGTTCGTTCCTAAACATACGACTGCCTCACTAGCTATCGTAAACTGCCTCCACTCTAAAAGTTTTCAAGGAAACATTTTAATGACTCAAATGTCTTGAGTTAGAAAGCATTCTTACACTTTCATTTAAAAATAAATAATAGTTACAGTGAATTGGCAATTATACATTTTATTCGCTATATGATGGCAACATAATACTTTAAAGTTAAACACTTATTTTAACAAGAAATGTACAACAATTTAAAAACAAAGTTTTGGCAATGTCACTGGCAGTTAGATGCAAAGAATGTGCTTTAAGAAAAAAAATGGCAGGTGTAACATTAAAATACTCCACTTTGCCTTTCAATAAATATCTTGACATCATTAACATATTGAAGTAAACTTTGTTTTAATTAAAGCTTACACATTTCAATCTAATAAAAAAAACCATAAAATATATGCAAACCAGAAAGCCTCAAAATTTCATAATTAATTGCTATGGTCTCCACAAAAGGTTGTTAAATTGCTGACCTATTTAAGATGATAGGTCTTTACTATACACAAAGGATTCTAAATTAAGAGACCTCATGCTGGGTAAGGAGGACAGAAAGGCTAAAAGGTGGAAAAAAGGAGGTAGTTCACCAATAGTTAGCTTTTCTAGGAATACAGGTTTTCTCTTTCTGAATTTGAAAAGTAAAATAAAATACTAACTAATTTAGTAATGTATTGCACAAATAAATTTCAAAAATGTATGTTCAAAAACACTGATTCTATTTGGGATGTGACAGGTGCAGATTAATTGTGCTGAGTCAAACATCTTACTCGAGATCTATTATGAACTGGAATCAGATGTAACACAATTTGTATTATTTGATATAAGGCAAATTATAGATTAACTCAAATCACAGTTTTAAAATCTCCACATAGGTCACCTCTCCAGGGTTTCCAGCTTGTTTCTATTGCAGTACAATTTGTTATTAATATATTATTGAAAATAGAATTTCCAGTCCGTAGGACTTGGAGTGACTCTCTTTAATTGAGTGATTGTCAGTCATGTTTCCCCACACATCTGAGAAATGGGATCATAATCTTTATGGAAATAATAGGAAGATAAGAATTGTGTAATTTCAAAGGTTCTTCCCCTTTGGAAGTATCTGCGTTGATATATTAGCAAACAGAAAGTCAAGATAAGAATTAAGTGTAAAATATTGTGTAGCTTCTCCCTGTTAGCTTTTAGTGCACAAGTGTTTATCCTCCTTGTTATTGATGAATGTAACTTAAATATTTTTATTTGTAATAAGAGTACATAAAGAGGGAAAGAAAATCAAGGAATTTAAAGAGTAATCATTACTTATATTAAGACAACGTAAGTTTGAAGATCCCTGTTACAGCTGGGAATGACCCTTCCCCATCTTTATCTCAGATCATTTTCCTTTACTTACAAAAATTCTCTAATAGACAGAAGCCAGGGAGAATATTTGTGGTACAGAATTTCAACACAACAAAATAAACTGGAACCAGATCAATGAAACACTGTTAATTAAGGTTGATCCTGGGGGTTGTGGTAAAGAATTTTAAAATATAGGCTGAAATATTGCTATTAAAATTATTTTTATAATCCATTTACTACTTCTATTGTGATAAAAGCATTTATTGGTGTTATGCTCACTGCCTACCATAAAACGTGCTAACTTGGGTTTACAATTTCTTTGATAGTAGAAGTGACTTATATGTAGAACAAAAACATCTGAATATCTCATTCTGCATGAAAAAAAGGACTAGTTTTCATTATCAACCATTACTGTACTTCAACAGCACCAATCCTATTAGAATGTGGCTATCCAGGGCCAATAACAATTGACATGGAAACAGAACAGAGAACATTGACGATATTATCCCTGGCTTGAAGTCTTGTCAATTGAAAAAGATAATTTGCTTTTCTAGCATGCTTTTCATTTGACAGTTTTTCCCAAATAAAACTCAGAAGTAAAATAGAAATATTAGTTGCTTAAAAAAAAAACCAAGAAAATGTTTTTTTGTTGTAAAAACAGCTGAAAGCAGCATAACAGCATCCTGACCTTAATTCTGTATGTGTGTGCGTGTGTACAGATACAGGAAATTACCAGAAAAAAACAAACAAGGTTATTGTCTGTGAAACAGGACATAAGGTAAGATTTGTAGAAACTTGCTTCCATCACAGCAGAAAAAATATATATAATAAATGTTTAGTTTTACTAATATTCCTTGTTCTTTCTAAATAATATAATGAAACTATACAAGTGAAACTATGAAAACATGTTTTACACAGAAGATTTGTCCAAATACTTAAAACACCTCAGTCAATGCACTTTTGAAACAGTAATGTACAGTCTTAACAAGGATTAATGGCACATATAGGTATTACACTGCTCGCCCCAAAATGTATTGTATACGATTTAATTTTATAAGTATTTTGAAATCCATGAAGGTATTTTGTCTCTACAGTTTTGTTAATTCCTTTATAATTAGGTATACATACAAATTTATTTCATATAAAGCTGAGAAAGAAGTTTTTTCCTAAATGAACTACCTTTATTTATGAGAACAAAAGCAATAAGCATTCAAAATGCTCATTTTAGATTATTCTCCAATCCTATTACAAGATTCTCAGAATGCAGTACATTTAACAAGCAGATGAAAGATTCTGTTATTGCAAAAATGTATCGTCCAAATGGGTGTTCCTCCATAACACACTCCAGTAGTTTCTACTGAACAACAGCCAGTGGCTAAAACGTAAAACAATGGTTGCAAAGAATTTTGGGAACTAACAAAGGGCCCCAATAAATGCAACGTAATATCTGTGAAGTAAAAACATTTCAACAATAACATTGTAATAGGAATTGGAGTGGTCTTAGATAACAATTACACCAGAAAATTGCATTTTCTTAATCTTAGAACTCTTTGTTAAATTCTCTATCTATGTAACCAAAAAAAACTTTCTATACATCTAGGATTTCTTCCAATTTATATTTGACTTTGTTCATGCCTCAACAAAAGATAATTAAAACAAAAACCAAGACAAAATAAAAATCCGAATCTTATCTTACTGGATTGTGTGTGTCGGGGGAGTGTTTGAGAAAGATATCAGCAGAAATTTTGGCAGGATCACTGATCATCATTAATTACACATTGGAAAGCAAAATGAAAAGAGTTAAAGAGTTGTGAATTCTCACGTTTTGACATTAATAAGAGAAAATATTTTTCCTACAATTTTAAGACAGAGGCGGGAGATTTTCTTACATAAAAAATTTCCAAATCTTGAGGACACTTTTCACAAAAACTATGCTTTTAGGACTTCACCTCAAATGTTTATGATCTGGCATAATCCTAACAGCAACTATTTAATAAAAATAAAACAAATATGTTTCAAAAGAAACAAGTAATTAGCACCCCTCCACCACCCCCAAACTACAGAAGTCCATTATGGCTTTGATATCCTTTGTAAAGAATAATGTAGAAGAATATTGCCACACTTTGATAATTTTGATTTTGTGTCTTTTCAGTACTTATTAGAGAGCCCAGACATGTATGAATCCCAGCAGGGTAGAGCAGAGATCAGCTGCCTCATCCATTTCTTGACTTGACTGTTTTTGCATCTTTTTGCCTGGCTGCCCTTTTTCAGAGGTATCTGCACAGCCTGTGATGCATGGCCACTGTCTCTCCAAGGGGATCATCTTCGTAATCAATGTCTGTATCTTCTTCACTATGAGATCCTTTACTGCCATCACTTCACACGTGGCTACTCTTTGGAAGAAATTCATATACCTCCTCCACAGACGACAGGGGAGACACATTAGACCTGGATATGCAACACTGTGCGGCTGTGCTACTTGCACTGTCATTGTGATCTTCCTTTGGATCAGTGCTAGTGGCTAAAGAATCTCATAAATGCACAGCACTGCGATGACTAATTGCATTGCTTCAACTCCTCTTTTTTTTTATTTTTATTTTTTGCAGTGCTATTTTAAGAGGAAGAGGCTTCTCACATTCTAAAATTCCTTGTTCAATGGAAGCATTTAAAAGACGCCACTGCAGTGGCAGCTTCAATATCAGATTCTTTGAGGGTTCACGCTTGGTTCTGCTTTAGTACGGAGGCTAAGTAGTGAGGTGATAAAGAGCCACTTTGTGGAGACGCAGGAGGGGTGTAAAATGTTAATGCTGAGGAAAAAGTTTGCTTCTTCGGTGCACACATAAGATTCGGTTTATATTCTGGATCCACACGCCATAATGAACCTTTTCCACCAACCTTTCCATGGCTTCCTTCCTCCTGAAAACTTTTATTCAGGGACAGATTATGTGAACAGAATTCCTCCAGCCTGTTAATACAGTAGCCAAAGATGGAAAGCAGTCCAGAATCCAGCTATAAATTTCTTTGACAGGCAAACATTTATTTGGAGTGTTCAATAGCCATATAAATGAGAAAACTAAAGGAATAAGGAAGCTTTGAAGTTGCCGATTATTTTTCTGGTTCCTGGCAGTAAGACTGTCCCAAGAATGCACATCATCTCCCTCTATGCCATATGAGGGACTAACAATAGGAAGACCCTCACTTCCAAGGCTGAAGTTTGTTAGATTAGTACTTCCATGAAGCCAGTTCAAGTGTGTGAGTTCCTCATCTGCCGACTCACTGGCCACTGGAGTGGCCTTTGGCTGAGTAGCAGCAGTAGCTGCGGGCGAGCTTCCCATTTTGGAAATCAGGCTTCATCCTGCAATCTTTCCTGGGCTTTCAGCTCTCTTATCTGGAGTCATTCCAATTACTGGACACCTGACTCTTAGAGTTCATCAGCTTGGCCACTGCAGGGAGATGAGGGACAGCCGAGAAGACTCGCTATGGCCGAGCCCCGCAGCCGTCCGTGCCCCATCTCTGGCATCCCCCTCCTGCCCTCTCCCTCCCCTCCCCTCTGCTCTCCCCCCACTGCCATGGCAACGCAGCTCCTGGGAGATGAGCCCATTTATTTTTAATAAACACTCTAAAGAATTTGTTCCTCTTTCTTCTGGCTATTGAGAAATCAGACATTGGTCTAGTTATCATTCTTTTGTACATAACCTGTTTTCTTAGTTTGCTTTTGGCATCATCTCTTTGTTGGGGTATGCTGTTGTTTCACTGTGTGTCAGTGGGTGGTTTTATTTTTATTTAACTTCTTTGGGATGTGTTGAACTTCCGAACTCTAAGGCATAGTCATCAGTTCTGGAAAATATACAGTCATTGTCTCTTGAAAAATCCCCCCCACCCCTGCATTTTCTCTATTGTGTCTTTCTGCAACTCTCATTAGGTAAATGTTCAACCTTGTCATCCCCATGGCTTATCTTCTCATTTTCATATTTGCCATCCTTTCCCACTCTGTGACACAGTTCTTCATATTCATCTTTCAGAGTACCAATCCTTGAGTACAATTTTTTATTTTTAGTATTTCTTTTCAAATCTGCCTAATCAAAATTTCAGTTTCTTGTTCTTCCAACATATTTTAATTTTTAAACATTTTGCACAATAACTATTCTACATCCTTTATCTGATCATTCCAATATCCACAGCAATTTGGCTACTGCCTCCTGAACCACTCTCAGTAATGTGTTCTGTACTAGTCTTTGTCCAATCAGGAGACAGAAACCACAGAGTAATTCACACAGGTAGGGTTTGATATAAAGAGTTATTGACTGTAAGAAGAGAGTAACTACTAAGGGGTAAAGAGAACTCTCAAGAATATAGGAAGAGCAGATTTAGAGGGAACCTCTATCTCTGGGGCTAGACAGAGCACCCAAGGGAGAACAAATCTGGAAGAGTTGTCCCACCCCACCCCACCCTGGTGCTGAGCTGCATACCTCGTTGGGGGTGAGAGGTGCTGAGGATCACGGAATGGCAGAGAGGGTCACCAAGGGGCTGCAGCCTGGGTTGGGGAGCAGGTGGATATGCCAAGAAGTCTACTGAGGCACCTGCAAGACCTGCTGGGCTTCATTCAGGAGCCACCTCCGGGGTGCTGGGGCAACTCACCGGAAAACCGCCCATGTGGTGGTCCCACGGGCACTCCATGGCCGTGCATACCACTAGGTGTCCCCACCCTTCTGGCCGCTGCAGGTGACACACAGAGAACATGGGAACCTGAAATGGAAGCCCCTTGCTCTTCCAGTGCTCCTCAACACCTTCTACAGACAAAACTTAACCTTGTGCCGGCTGGCAGAGGAGAAATGTTTACAGGGCCCAAAGCCAGTATCACAAAGCAGCCAAGGAAGGGTGACTCTGGGGCTGAGAGGCACTGATTGATAACTGGCATGGAAGGTAACCCTACAAACCCCAATACAGGAGCATGTAAGAACAAAGCACTGAGAGTTACATGACCAGCATGATTCCAGCATCTGTGAAGGAGGAAGCTGCAGGAAGCAACAAGGTGTCTGGCAGACATGGAAACTCCAAAATCACTAACAGGTCTGCACTCAAAATCTCAGGAAGCCAATTTGAGAAGAGTGGCTTAAACTGGAAGGGATCTGCGTTCATGTACCAATCATGAGTGAGTACACCGGGGCCAGATAGGAGCCGATGCCGATGACTGCTCAAAACTGACCAAAGTTCCTTTCCAAAGCACTGCAGTGAGGAAAAACTTACGTGCACTGAATCCCAATTGAGTAGAACAAGGACAAGGGAGAAAAAGGGAAAAGGCATCCACATAAAAGGAGGTGGGAGTGTAGAGTGAGCGGAGCCAGAAGATCTTGTGATGTAAACTGCCATGGAGGTGAACACAAAAAAAGAGAGAAAGAGAAGCTTTAGAGCCATGAGATTAGAAAAATTATTGTAAAGCAGACCTCTCTCCTAAAAGTTAGGGTATATGATTTCACATAGAAGTGATCAACGGTAAAAAATCATGATCAAATCCCATATAAAGTTATTATAAGAAGAAAGAGGAGAAGGAAGATAACATCCTTACAGACAATAACACTGTGCCCAGAAAGACATGTCCACCAAAAAATATATATTAA
This sequence comes from Choloepus didactylus, assembly GCF_015220235.1. NCBI lineage: Eukaryota > Metazoa > Chordata > Mammalia > Pilosa > Megalonychidae > Choloepus > Choloepus didactylus. The sequence goes on along the minus strand of NC_051324.1, from coordinate 68,644,575 downwards.
AGACTATTATTTATATTTCAAACAAATCTAAAAGGTCTTAATAAAATGAAATGAAATTTGAAAGAACATCATTAATCAAAATTAGAAAAAGTCAGGAATTAGGAGATAGCATAAAGGAAATAATATAAAAATAGGCATTTCAGAAATACAAACCAAGCAAGAAAAAGCACAAGAACAAATAAAAGTAGCAGATAATGCCCTAGGATAAATGCAAGATGAAAAGAATTTTTTTTTCAAATAAAAAGAAAAAAAGGAACAGATAAAGAAGTAAAAAAAAAAAAAAAAAAAAAGTGACAAACATAAAAGATAAGCAAAGAAAATCCCAAAACCATATAATAGGAATCTATAAAGAAGACACTTGAAGCAAAGGGACAGAATAAATACTAAAACCTTTAAAACTAAATTTCTTTAAAAATTGACTCTATCTATTTAAAAGGCATAACATGTACCTTTGAAAATCAGCCCAGTAAAAGTAACACCAACACATATTCTAGTAAAATTATTGGACTTTGAAAACAAATAATAAATAAATAAATAAATAAATAAATAAATAAATAAAAATTATTGGACTTTGAAAAACATGACTTTGGCATTCAGGCAAAAAGAACAAGTGATATATAATAGAAAAAAATGTCTTCAAACTTTTATATCAGAAGAAAATGAAGCAATGTATTAAGATTCTAAAAGAAAGAAATGTGAGCCAAGGATTTTATATCTAGATACACTGAATTTTGGGTATAAAGACTACAAACTGAAATCAACATGTAAAGAACTCCAACATATTATTCCCATGAACCCTTCCTGATGAATCTATGGGAGCATTAGTTTTCCGTGAACACCTTGTCCATGAGATCTTTCAAGGGGATCTGAAAGTTCAGATCTATTTGTGTAATAATACTAACACATTATTTGCTTTTTCTCTTGTGTTGACATTTGTACCAAAGATATGAAAACATTGATGGCCAAAACTGCCAGCACCTCGGTCCACATCCAGCAATGGCACTAATCTCCATGATAGGCCCTGAATTCTTCACACAAACATTCACAGTTTAAAATGAAGGGGGGGAGGGGTGTGTGGCAATTTCACCGAATAATGTCCTTAACTAAACAGAAAAAAAATTTTTTTATTAAATCTCACCCTCTGAATACAAGTCTTTTTACTATCCTGTGTGATGAAATAAGAAATAAGCATAGGGCACTTGTGCAGCATGCTGAACTAAATGGTGATCGGAAGGAAAACCGCTTTGAAATATTTTTTTAGTTGCCAGCTGAACTAGCCATTTCTTTTTTTCATGACACACCAATTTTCTTAAAAGAATGATTGATGGACAAACTATGGTTATTCAGACTCAGGAATTTAGCAGATATTTCCTTGAAAAATAAATGAAGTGAGCCTGTCACTTCAAGGAAAATGCTAATTGTTGCCAATGATAAAACTTGAGCTTTCTAGGAAAATTCATGTCCACCACTGTGAGCTTGACAGCTTTTCAATATTTAAACACTTTTCTGATGAGATCTGTGCTGAAATTTTCAATTTTTTTTTTAACTACAAAAGCCAGAGTAGTGTTACTCTTGGGGTGGGTGGAGGGAAAGGTTTGCTTGGGAGGGGGCTTCTGGAAGGTTCTGTGCTGGTTGGCAAAGTCCTCTCCCCTGACATGCTTACAAAGACGTGTACCTTATACAAGTCCATAGAACTGTTTGTTTTCTTTCATGTGGTTTTCTGTATTTGTGTTATATTTATCAATAAAAATTTTTGAAAGGAAGGAGGGAGACCATGAGTCCTCACGGGACTCCACCTGATACAAGCATACACGGGTGAGTTCTGGACCATGCTGTCAAATGTATTTCTTGCTGTGATCACACTCTAAAGGCTTTGAAACTACTGGTCCAGATCCCCCAGTCTCTAAAGTCCTCTCTGTGTCATCACATCCACTAGGGCTCCACCTTCCCAGAGAAATAGAGGGTGGGACGGTGACACCCGTCGGAAAAGACTTGGGCTAGAAATATCCTCACATACCTCCCAGCCTGTAAAACTGTTCTTCAAGAGTTTGGGTTATAAATAAGGATCCTGTTCAAATGATGTCAGGTCGAGGTTAGAATTGGTCTCATAACTAGGGAGGAAACCCAGCCCGCCAGCCTCCTCGCAGCCCTGGGCCCTGGGCCTATGTTATCCTCTTCTTCATCTAGTGGTGGAGGTTTTGCCCAGGGCACATGTGATAACTCTAATGAACTGAGTACTTACCCTGAGACTCTGTCCTGGAACTTCACAAATGTTTTCTCATTTAATTCTCACAGCAACTATTATGAGCCCAATTTACAGATACACACACTGAGGCTCACAGAGCTTCTAAATGGTGCTAGCGGGGTCAGAGCCCAGGTCTGTGCGACCTCACAGCCCACACTTCTCTGCACTTGGCTGTAACACCTGAACAGGTGATCTCTAGGTATATTGAGTACGCCCACCTGATACCTCCAAAGGGAGGGTTCCCTGCTGCTGGAACCCATGGCTGGGGTGTAGATCCATTTCTGGAGTTGGTGCCCAGGCTGATGTAGCCCTTCTTCTCTAACCATGACGTCCCAGACACCCCCTCCCCTGACTCTTCTGCAGACGCACCCCCCCCTCCCCCTTCTCACCCTGCATAGCCCACCTGCTTCCTCTCCTATTGGGTGACCCAGGCCTGCCAAGAATGACACCCCTTCTGCTGAATAGTCAAAAGCAGGAACTACTCATTCTATAAAAGGAAGTGAATGAGTGAGAAACTCAAGGCAGACGGGTTGGCAGGAGGTGTGAGCCTCAGGCCGAGGTTGGCGAGCCCAGTGGGATCTGGGCTTGCTGCTGATCGTAAGTCGGAGGGACCAGGAGTTAGGAGGCAGGACCATGTGGCTGTCCCCAGCTCTCCTCCTTCTCAGCCTCCCAGGTGAGTGGGGCTGGGCCCGGGAGCTGCACTAAGGGGCAGATGGGCGGCAGGGAGGGTGAACGCCAGGTTCCGGTGGAGGAGTCAGGTCAGCTGAATGAGAGGCAGCTTTATGAGTTCATCAGCAAAAGCACAGCGGGGTCCTGCCCCGTGCCCGGCATGGCACCAAGCCCAATGGGCAGGAAGGGAAGAGAGAAATAGGACCAGCCGTTAAAGAGGACACACACGTCTTATTGGGAGGCACATGCAAAAGACAAGCAAGATCAGGGTGCACTTGGAGGCAGTGAAGGAGAAGGAGGTGAGCTCAGTGGATGGAGCAGCCCCGGTTGGGGGAGCTAGAGACGCCTCTCATTTGATGAGCCTTGAAGGCTGGTATCAGTCCTTCCACCAGAGAAGAGAAAGAGCCTCCCAAGGAGACGAGCTGCTTGTGCAAAGCCCAAGGCTTGAGAAAGGGCAGAGCATCTGTGCAGAAGGCCTCTCGGTGTGCAGGGCACCGGGGGTGACTGGTTGGACAGGGGCACTGAAAACACAGAAGACAAGACAAGGACAGTCCTAGGAGCCCAGGTGGAAGAAGGGAGGCGCTTGGTTCTCCCTCCCCCTTGGAAAACCACCTCGGGCACCTTGGCACATCTGGGACACATCCGCCTGAGGTGTGCAGTATGTGTGGGTGGCACTGTCTTCTCTCGGGGCCAGGGGCTGACTCCCTGGCATGGGAAGAGCAGTTCACAGAAGGAGGACAGGAAAGAGCACAGCCAGGGAGCTCGGGGGCCGAGTTCCAGCCCTCGCTGAAGCCCAGGACCCAGCAATCTCTCGCTGGTCTAAGACCTGGGTCTCTGGTGTGAATGGAAAGTCTCCGAGGTCCTATCCAGCTTTGACTTTGTAGGATCCTACTCTTTAGATCCAACATGAGGAAGCAAGGGCTGTGGGCACTCCCAGACCTGTGGCTGCTGTTGATTTTGTCGATGATGTCACCGGGTGATTCATCCGCAGAGGGGCCCTCTGTGACCGCTGCATTAATAAGCAGGGCTCCCTGTGGCCTGGAATTCACAAAGAACCGAGATTGGAATGTCTATGCCACGGACCCTGGGTTTGCATTTGAGTTCAGGGGCCCCCACCTGCTCCCTGTCTTTAGCCCAATGGGTTCTGCAGAAACAGGACAGAGCCCGTGCTCGCCCAACGCTGCAAGTTAACATGGAAAGGGGGTGGCTAGGCAAGGATGGAGGAAAGGCCTCCCTGCCTCGCTTTCACCACCAAATTGCCATTGGGTCCTCTGGGGTTACTCTGTGACGTAGAAGAAGACAAGAAAACGGAGGGGAAGGGGTTCAAACCGTCCAGCCCCCAGCAGGACATCTCCGTCTACTCCGTGTGTGAGCCTGGCCACCTTGCCAGGAGGAGAAGCATCCTCACCGTCAGGCACCCAGATGCTTGGTTAGTGTGTGAGCGTGGGAAAAAACACCCGTCCTCCCCATGGGCAAAGTGACGCGGGGGCGGCCAGGTCCCAGACAGGGTCCCCCGAGCTCCTTCCCTGTACCCAGGATTCACTCTTCAGAGACTGGGCTGGCCTTCCTGCGCCTGAACCAACGATGCAAAACAAGATGGGCTCAGACCCCATCCCCCTCCCAGGGAACATTCCAGCGCCCCCCTCAAGTTCTGCAATCTGTGTTTTGGGGGTTGATGTTCCCGTGGGTGTCCCTGCTCCAGGTTCCACCCTTGGCCCATTCTGGGCACCATTTACTCCCAGCTGCCGGCCCAGAGGGGCTCAGGCCATTTTCCAGATTTTGAGAAAACGTCATTCATTCCCACAAGGATTTTGCGTGTGTGGCAAACATTCCCGAAGGACTAGCACAAAGGAGAAAGTTTATATTTTAGATTCACAAAAACAAAAACCGGGAACTACTGACAGTCTTATGCTTTACAAACTCCTGGTCCCCAGAGTTTGCTCCAAGCTGACTGCCGTCCCCTCATCTCCACCCAACCTTCCCTCAAAACAACTCTTGATGATGTCTATCGGCCTAATTAATAATTCCAGCCATTGTAGTCTTCATTTATAAAATCACTCACATAATTTTTTAATGACCCTGATAGCATCATGAGCATTTTGATGTCAGATTCAATTGCCAGCGCTGGCACTGAGGAAAATGGTGTGAAGCAGCACTAGCACCCATCTGCTGTTTGAGTGCTCACGAATACAGTCGGGGTTGAGCCTCTGCTTTGTGCTGTTTTGCTTTTGAGGAAAAAAAAAATGCTCCTCTCTGCTGGCTCCTGCATTTGATTTTAATTTATGCCAGTTGACGTCTTTGAGCAACTCTTTTCATAACTGACTCCTTCTTAATTTTTTAATTTTTTTTTTTATCAGTTTATGATAGTGTAAAAATTTTAGCAAGGTGTGATTTAGTGAAATTTCCACCATAAAACCCAATCTCAGTGCCAATCACCGGTAAAATTTAGAACATGTCTTTTCAGATGTTTTGCCTATGTATATACTATTGAAAAACCACAGAAACAGAATCATACACACAGTTAGGAAACTTTTTATTAACCTAACAATATATATTTTGCTATCATTAGCTGAAGATTTGTCTTTTTCTTTTTAACCATGTTGTGGATGGGCCATAATTTATTTTCCCAATCTCCTATTGATGGCTTTTGAGTTTGTTTCTAATTCCATTACTACATAATGTTTTAGTTTCTCAGCTGCTAAAACAAATACCAGGCAATGGGTTTAGGCTTAACAGCAGGAATTTATGGGATGGTGGTTGAAGACACTAGAAGGCTTGCTTCCTCCGGGTCAGTAGCTTCTGGCTGGCGCAGTCTATCACATGGCAATGCACATGGTGGTATCTTCTCCTTTCTCTTCCATGTTCTGGTTACTTCCAGCTTCTGGCTGCCCCCTGTGGCTTCGCTTTCTCTGTGACCTTCTCTACAAGGCCTGTAGTAACAGGGTTAAGACATATCCTGATTCACTGAGCCACACCTCAACTGAGTAACCTCATCAAAAGGAACTACTTACAACAGGTTCACACCCACAGGAATGGATTAAGATTAAGAACATGTTTTACTGGGGTACAAAGCTCCAACCCACTACACATTAGCACAGCAATTAACATCCTCATACTTCACTGCTCGTTGGTGCGCAAATTATAGCTAATCCCTAAATTGAAATGACTGGGGCCAAGATCATGGACACCAGCTTCTTTCCAAAAACAACCACAAATTTTACCGGTACCTTCCCTGAGCCAGATGCTGAGCAAGATGCTGGAGCTGACAGTGGGGAAGAGAGAAAGAAAATGAATGCTATCTTCTCTCTTCGGACTGAACACCTAGCAAGAAAGACAAAAAAAGCCAGTTAACAGCAATAACATACCTGTGCTAAGTTCAGGTTCCTTACAGGGGGCAGTGGGAGAATGGAGAGGAAGCAGTTCTCAGTGGCAGGAGGCTTCTCGAAAAAAAAGAAGCTGAACCTTGAAGGTAAAGGTGAGCAGCAGAAGGGGTTTCCAGGCAGAAGGAAGTTCATGAGGTCAGGAGAAGAGAGCATCGGAGTGGCTTACAGCACGGACTGGGAGGCAGCAGGGGCAGGAAGTGGTGCTGGAAAGAGAACTTGGGGCCAGAGTAGAAAGAGACTTGATGGCCAAACTGCTGTGGGTCAACCTGTGCCCTCGAGACGATCATTTCAAGTCCTACCCCTGGTTCCTGTGACGTGACCTCAGATGGAAATGATCAAGTCAAGATGGGGTCATACTGGACTAAACCTTCTAAGGAGAGGGAGATTTGGAGATGCAGACAGACACACAGGGAAGAAGGCCACGAGAAGACAGAGGCAGAGATGGGCTGTGCGGCCACGAGGCCGTCGGTCACCAGGAGCTGGGAGAGGCAGGGAAATCACCTTCCCTAGAACCTTCCGAAGGAGCACGGCCTGCTGACCTCCAGCCTCCAGACTATGAGCCACTACGCTTCTGGTGTTTTAAACCACCTGGTGTGTGGAAATTTGTTACAGCCACCCTAGGAAACCAAGGTACAACTAAAGAATCTTAATCCTTCTGCAGCAGTGAGGGGTGGGGACGTAGGGTGGCTGCAGGATGAATGCTGCAAGATGCTTTGAGAGCTCACGGCATGGCCTGTGTGGTCAAGGAGGAGAGGTAGTTTCTGGGCACAGCTCCAGCAGCGATCTGGGGAGAAGGTGGAGGGTGGGGTGCAGCCAGAGCGGGTCGGACCCTCCTGCGGCCATCCACTCACCCGATGAGGTCCTGGCCTGGTGATGGGCTATCCCTGATGGGGCAGCAGCCACCACGGGCCTGGCATTTGTCACATATCCAGGTCTTACAACCTGCAACATGGCAAGTAGCATAGCCATTTTACAAATAGGGAACCAAGGCTCAAAGGGGTTAAGTAACTTAACTAAGTTTTCCCAACCAAGTTCACGGTAGATGTGTCTTCTGGGTCCAAAACTCACTCTTTCTGCTACATCATGCTGTCCTCACAGACTGTGACTGCAGAGAAGGCAAGAGGAAAATAACTCTAAAAGCATTTCCATGACAGAATTGGCTGAATCTAGCTACCAATCCCTTGCGCAGGATTCCAGAGCGGACAGAACCAAGGAAGAAACCAACTTCTCTAGTTAGGCTGAAGAGTAACACTGTTGGTTTGGGAAGTATCCAGTTGGTTCTGCTGATGGAATACTACATTATTTTCCTGTTGCTGCCATAACAGATGATCACAAACTCGGTGGCTGAAAACAACACAGATGTGTTCTCTTACAGCTCTGAAGGTCAGGGGTGTGGGACGGCCTCACTGGGCTGCAGTCAAGGCGTGAGCAGGGCCACCTTCCTTGTGGAGGCCCCAGGGGAGGCCCCGTCACCGCCTTGCCGTTCCCAGCTTCCAGAGGCCTCCTGCTGTCTTCAACTCATGGCCGATTCATCCCCAAAGCCAGAAGTGTGGTGTCTGCAAATCTCTCTGCAACTCTGATTTCCTGCCTCCCTCTGTCCTTTATAAGGAGCTTTTGATTATATTGCACCCATCTAGATAATCCCAGATATTCTCCCCACCTCAAGGTCCTAATTTAATCACATCCACCCAGCCCCAAAAGGGGATAGAAGGTGGTACTTGCAGGTTCCAGGGACAGAATGTGGACATTTTTGGCAAGGGGGGGGGGCATTATTCTGCTGCCGCAGGTGCCAACCTCAGGTAAGCTAAGGTGCCCCCGGAGCAGGCCCCCAGGTGTGAGGAGACAGCACCTTCCAGGTGCAGTGGCCCGGGGGCTCTGCGTGGGAGCTGCTACATCTTGGGACTCTCTGTCTTCCAGGCTGTTTCTCCATCCAAGGTCCAAAGTCCGTGAGAGGCCCAGAGCAGGGGTCGGTGACCCTGCAGTGTCACTACGACGCAGAGTGGGAGAACTACAGGAAGTGGTGGTGTCGCGGGGCAAACTGGGGCTCCTGCAACATCCTCATCAGGACCAACCAGTCCTCAAAAGCAGGGAAGAGAGGCCGCGTGTCCATCAGGGACTATCCGGAGAAGCTCTCGTTCGCCGTGACCATGGAGAACCTCAGGAGGGACGACGCTGACACGTACTGGTGTGGGATTGAGAGAGTCGGAACTGACCTTGGGTATCAAGTTAAAGTGACCGTGGACCCAGGTAGGAACATTTTCATCTACATGATGAGGCCCTGGTGCTCAGGACAGAAGAAGTCAGGGCTCATCCCCTCTCTTCCCCAAGGGCTGAGGGGCACAGCTGAGTGCCTGGGGGCCAGTGTCTCCCATTCACACCCTGGGAGGGGGTGGGGGTGGGGTTGGGGTGCAGCCCAGAGGGTCCCAGTGCTGAATCCCAGGAGCTTGGCCAGCCCAGGGTGACTCGGGGTATTTGACACCCCCTCCTCTGCTTTCTCTGGCTGCAGAAGTGTGAGCACAGGGTGAGAGCTCTGCACTGGAAAGCAAGAGAGCTTTAAAGAGAAAGAAATTCCTCGAAGGCTAAGTCAACCTCAAGGACCTCTCTGGCTGCCCTGGTATCTGCTCAATGCCTCGGACCCTGACAGAGGGGTTCTGGGCTCTTCCTGGCAGCACAGAGGCAGGAGAGATAGGGGCGGTGACTTCAGCTCCTCTCCATGGCCCCGCCCCGCCCCCACTGTCACCCAGCACACGTGCGCTCAGCCAGCGCTCAGCCGATGTCAGAGTGAGCCCACTTAAAGTCAGGGCTGCAACCAAAACGGGGCTGAGGGGCTGCCACAGGGTGACAAGAGTCCAGAAAATACCAGCCAAGCAACACTCTCCCCTGGGCTGCCAAGTAGTGCAGCCAAGAAGCATTTGTGGGGACAGAAGAGGGATTGATTATGACATGAGAGCACGGGACAGAGAGAGACTAAAAAGTGTGCCCCACCAAAGCTTCAGGAGAAAGGCATTTAGGGTTTTGGTACAGGGGGCCTCCAGGGGAGCTGTTAGGAGTAGAATGACCTGGAGTCCATCTGGAAACTACCTAGCATGAGCACAGACAGAGCAAGAAGAGAGTGTGCCCAAGGACGGTGTCCAAAGAGATGTAGTTCCCTGAGCCGGTGGAAGCGGGCTCTCCTAGCGTGACAGGGTGGACAGGGTGGGGGTGGCAGTGAGCTGCATATGACCCCCCAATCTGGAGTCACTCACCAGTCACTTTGCCTGTGTCCAATGGGAGCAGCTCCGATGAACCCAAGAGACAGCCCGCCTCCAGGACGCCGGGCCATGCCGACGAACAACAGCCGAGCCTGGGGGACCCCCTTCATCAGGTGAGTCCCTGCTGATCTTTCTCCTGCCCCCTGCTGTTGGAGAAGACAGTGTTGGGAACCCCTTCTGCCCTGTGCCATCACCTGCTGCCAACTATATGTCCCTCCAGAGCCCGTTATGGCCAGAGTCAGGCCCCGAGCACACCCTCTGCTCTCCCCAGTCTGTGACTCCCCACCCACCATCTTCCCACTCCAGCCCTCAGCAATATCTCTCTGGGGAGCGCTTCTCTATGAGCATCAGCCATACATTTAATAGGCCAACAGCAAAGCCTCAATGGCCTTGTGGGTGCCAAGGGGAGATGAGATACAAACCTAAACGTGCGAGACCCCGAGGGCCACAGAGCGGGCAGTGTCATTTAGCCTCGGTGGTCCAGGAAAGCGGCCTGGAGCAGGCATTAGTGGGAAAAGCAGAAGCACAGATGCAGGAAAACACAGACCCTGTGGGGACCTCTGGGTGCTCCTATAAGGCTGCAAGGTACTCTGGGCAAAAGGGAGTCCCAGAGGGTAGAATTAGACAGGAAGGTGGGGCCAGCACAAAAGCAGCTGGGGTGACCATTTGAAGGTCTTCAGAGAGGGCTGCCGGGCCCAGGACACAGGCTCTGCTGAGCTGGTAGTGGGCCCCTGTCTCAGGGCTGGGGGTGATGGCCTGGGGTGGGGGTGGGGGCCCTCCAGCTCCTCACTCCATCCCTCTGTCCCTCTTGCAGGACCCACTACGTGCTCCTGATATTTGTGAAGTTTCCCATCTTGCTCATCTTGCTCGGGGCTATCCTCTGGTTGAAGGAGTCTCAGAGGGTCAGGCCGTCTATGCAAACTTGTCCTCAGCAGAAGCGACAGCCCCGAGTCTTCAGGTGGCAGGGGCTGAGGCCAGGAGCCCTGGAACTCCACCCTGGCCTGGGGGTGCCACCCAGACACCCTCCCTGCTCTGCACAGCTCTGGGGCACAGCCGAGGACCTTTCTGAGGTGTCACTGCCGCCTGGAATACGAGCACCTCATTCCCACGTCTTCCGGTAGTGGTACACCCACGCCAGCCACCAGAGGAGGGCGAGGGACTGACTCATGCTCAGGGGCGCTGGGGTGGAGCCCCCACAAACCTGCCCCGCTGCTGGGACAGCTCGGTGGCAGAGCCTGGGGCAGAGACACAGAGAGGCAGCAGACATGTGAGAAAGAGACAAATGGAGAGACCTGGGGTTCTCTCATTCCTGAGACAAGCTCAATGCCTTCCTTTTTGAGGTTCTGATAGAGAAGTTTAAAAAATAATCTCTTGAGGGATTGAAAATGCCTTCTTGACCAAAGGTGGGGGGGAAAGAAAGGTAACAAAATAAGGTTACAGTGGCTAAGAGATCTCAAACAGAGATGAAAGGATATCCTGAAGGTTTCTTTTACGCAAGCTCCCGCTAGACATCCCAAATGGCCACGGTGTGCCCTGCCCTTACCAACAGCAGTCCCCAAATACCTAGGTCCCTGACAGTCTATAAAAGATTCACTCACTAAGTTTATCTCTAAGGAACTTAAGTCCCCCAGAGTGTTCCTACACCAGATAAGTTCTAAAACCCAGAGACAACAGCCTCTCCAAGAACATCAACCACATGCAGCCCCTTCCCCATAATGCTGACACCCCTTTTCAATATGAACAAGTTAGGGTGGTCACTGCCTACACATCCCTGACGATCTAGAAAGTGATTAAATGAGAGGAAGGGGTAGCAACAGACAAGATAGGATTTAAAGAAGGATTATGAACACTGAATATATATATATATAAAATATATAATCTAATATATATATTATATATATAATATATAATTTAATATATTAGATGCTAGGGTATTAGAATAGCTAGAAGGAAATAAGTGAAATGATGGAACTATAACTAGTAATGTTCTTTGAAATTTACTCTCTAACCACTTGTTAAATCTTACTTTGAGAGTTAAATAAAAATAATAATCTCTTTTCCCTTCAGCTAGTCAAGTTGGGATTTGTCGCCAGGCTGTGGGGGGCGGCAGGTGCCCAGCCTGGGTGGGTGGGGGAGGGGAGTGATTAAAGCTGAGGGCAATGATGTATCTTTTAAATCATGCTGTTTAAATAATGTTAATAACGAAGTCTCTCTGAGGGAAACGCTGTTGAGTGTAAAAAGCCACGCCCACGGTGACAGTGCCCTCGAATTCCTCTGCTTTGCACCTTGAGGGTCACGGGCTCTCACACAGAGAGGAGCTTCACTGCGTGTGAGGAAACTGTCCAAGTTGAGATGTGCACCCATTGTGCATGCACACACACACACACACACACACATGTGCACACATGCACACATGTGCATTCACGTTTCAGGTCCACCTGCCCTTCGTCCTAGCAGGTGAGACCTGATTCTCAGCCTCCAGAGGCAACCAGAAGATGTCTCTGCAGGGGGTAAAGGAGAGGGGCGTCTCCGAGTCCCCAGCACCATCCCTGTGACCACCCCTCCCCCGGGGGACCTCATCACCTCATCTCCTCTGAGGATCACCCACGGGTGCCCCCCAGCCACTGAGATACTTTCTCCTTCCTTTAACTCGGTTTGGAGCTCCCACCAGTGATGAGTCTGAAAATCCCACACTGCTCAGAAAGGACAGAGTTTGAACCACGTGGAGGCACTTTGAGCCACCCACTGGGGACCGAGGCCACGGACCACCAGCTCCAGAGTCCCCGCCGCTGTGGTCCTTCCCTGCGGCAGTATCCTGAAGATCAGGCCAGACTCGGGGTGACACAAGGGCTCTGCGGAGAGAAAGCCAGGTCCCTGGGCCTCACCAGAGGGGCTCAGATGGGTGACGGCTGAAGGCAGTTGTCAACCTCATGTCAACACTGTCCCACAGCTTCTCACTCATGTTCCTGTTCAGTAAACCCTCTGTTCTCCTTGGAGGTGAGGTGGTTGGGTTGTCACACTTGTGAATCCACTTTTGAATAATGTGCCATTGCTTTAATTTGTTTAAGCTGCCAGAAAGCGATATACCAGAAACGGGTTGGGTTTTTCAATGGGGATTGATTAGGTTACAAATTTACAGTTCTAAGGCCATGAAAATGTCCAAATTAAGGCATCAAGAGGAAGATACCTTCTCTAAGGAAAAGCTGCTGGCATCCGGGGTTCCTCTGTCTCATGGGAAGGCACATGGTGGCGTCTGCTGATCCTTCTCTGCTGGGTTCTGGTTTCAGTGCCTTTCTCTCTCAGCTCCTGGGGGTCTTCACTTATTTCTCCCGGAACATTTCTCTCTCAACTCTTTGGGCTTTTACTGTCTTTTATCCTCTCCACAAAGGACTCCAGTAAAGGATTAAGAGCCACCTTGAATGCTCTGGGTCACATCTCAATTGAAATAGCCTAACCAAAAGCTCCCATCCACAATAGGTCTGCACCCACAAGGATGGATTGAAAGAACATGATCTTTTCTAGGGTACATAACAGCTCCAAACCAGCACAGCCATGCACATCAGTGTATGCATATCTGTTCGAGTCAGATCCTGTCCTTTTAACGCATGAGAGGAGTGGGGCTCTGAGTTTCAGGCAAGTATATCTCTGAGGGGCTTCACAGACAAGTCTGCAAATATCCTACAGAACATTTACCACCTTTCCCAGCGAGCTGATCAAAAACATTCTAAGAGTTCAGCTTCAGATAACAGAAAAAAAGGAGAAAGATTGTCTCACCACATGAAGATATACTTCTGCCCAAACTCCCATCTTAGAAAGTTCCCTGTCAACTTATTAAAAAACAAGCCTTTTCATGGGAGGTGGGGATTGATTGATTGCCTGATTTAGTATTGGACCCAAAGCACAGGTGAGAATGTGCTATGGCGGTTTGCCTTCCTCTTTTCAGGCAGGTTTAGGCTCCTCTCTGCTTGTGAGTGGAAACTGTTCAGTCTTTTGTCATGAAGTACAGGATTGCGGGAAGCATGCAGAGATGTGTCCCCTATATCCCCCACCACTGGGGACCAACGACATCTACCTGGAATATAGAACCACACCTCTAAATCTCTCATAGGTAAGAGAAAAAGATCATGATGAAAATTAAGAAATACTTGGGCATGTATGATAATTAGACTCTAATGTGGGGCGGCAGGGAGGAAGAGACCAGCAAACGAGATGGAATTCTGTTTTTAAAGTATCTGGAGTGTAGGAAAATTTCCTTGCAGCATTAAGTTGAGAGCTGACATCAATAACTGAAATATTCTCTTTAGGACTTCCTTTAGTGAAAGTCACTTTATTTTTATCTGAAAATGTCTTTATTTACCCTCATTCTTGAAAGGCAGTTTTGTCCACAATTTTAGGTGGGCATTTAGTTTCTCTCAGTTCTTTGAAGATTTTCATTCACTTCCTCAAACTTCCGTTGTCATTCTGGAGAAATCTGAGGTCAGTCTAGTTGCAGCTCCATTTTAAGGGGTCTGTCTTTTCTTTCCGTTTTGACCTCTTCTTTTTGTTCTGTGTGCTCTGAAGTGTCTCAGAGGCATGGGTTGCTTCTTGTTTATCCTGTGTGTTGATTGGTTTTTTCCTGCGTCTGTGTATTCAAGTCTATCACCTCTTTGGAAAGTTCTCAACCATCATCTCGTAAAGATTTACCCACCCTATTCATCTGTCTCCTCCTGGAGTTTTGACTAGATCAGGGTGTCTCAGGAGCAGCACCCCAACATTTTGAGCTGGATATTTCTTCATCATGGGAGGCTGTCCTATACACTGTAGGATGTTTGGCAGCATCCCTGACCTCTAACTGCCAGAAACCAGTAGCACCTCCATGTGACAAACAAAACTGCCCCCCTGACATTGTCAAATGTTCGCTGGAAGGGGTAGAACCATCCTGGTTGAGAACCACTGGAGGAGACATAGAGGGTAGGTCTTCCATTCCATCTTCCATCTCTCCCAACCTCCCTTTCCTGGCTTCTGTCTGCTTGTCTATGTGCACATTCTGGGGAATTTATCAGATCTTAACCTCCTTTTCCGGAACTGCTCTGATGTTTAGCCCATCGTTATGCTTTTTATTTCACTGACTACATTTCTTATATCCAGATGTTCTATGTAGTTGCTTTCCCAATCTGCTTAGTCCATTTCCAATAGACTCTGATTCCTTTGTCATATTTTCAAGGCCCTTTTTTTTATTTCTTTAAGTCTATAAAGCATACTTTGCATTCTTCATTGGGTCATCTAAATATCAGAAATCTTCGGAGAATTAAATCTACCGTTTTGGTTCCACTGCTGACTCCACATGGTGACTTGTTTTCTTCTATGCTTGGTAATATTATCCTGGGAGCTCGTATCTGGCTAAATTTAATCTGTGGCTTGGAGGACGCTTCCCTCCAGAAAACATTTGTGTCTGCTTCTGCTGGGCACCATGGACTGCTATTAACATGGCAACATTTTTATTTAATTTTTCCTGCTTAGGGTTTCCCCACCTATGTGGGAAGTGCAAATTTGAATTCCAGCCCCAAGGTTACAAATTATCAGAGTATACCATTATTAGTAATACTATCATTATTATTAATAATATTTCCTATCTGAAGCTGCAACAGAAACAGGTTTTCCATTTTCATTAATCATTTCCTGTTGTGAGCAAGTTAATAATTTCCAGTCCATCCCTTTACTGAGGATGTGGACCCTTTCAATGTTCTGACCTGAAGCTGGTGTCTCAGGTACAGCTCCCCACTTTGAATCAACAGGCTCTGCAGTTCATCCCCAAAGCACTAGCCCCAGGGCTGCCCCGGTCCTCATCAGCACTCTGCTTTCACGGTTAACTACTTCTGGTTTTCAGTTGGTTTGGTTGGCTAACACAAGTTCCTTCCTGCTATCTGCATCACTGTCTCAACAGCATCGTTGCACTAAGGCTGGTTCTCCTCCCACATCGTAAGACACCACGACTTCCAGGAAGAGAATTGGGCCGTGTTACCAGAGGAACATTCCCACGGCACCCTCCCAGCCTGCTCCCCTCATATCTCAATGGCTGGTTCAGGCCCAGATAACCCTTACATGGATCACTGACAAGGCATTAGAGACCCCCTGAAGCCGGGGAGAGGACCATCCTCGCCTGAGTCACATGGGGAAGGGTAGGCGCCCAGACAAGATGGCAGCTCCATCTGAGGGAGAAATTGGTGTTGTTAGGAGGTGACCAAACCTCTGTGCTCTGGCTCGTCTCCTTCCTCCCTGGATCCCAGGGCCTTGGCCTGTGTGATCACTCAAGCTCCCTGCCCTCAATCCTCCTCTCCACCCTGGATTTCTCTGTGGGCTGCAGCCCTGAGGATTTGACCCTTCCCTCCTCCCCTCAGCAAGCTCCTTTCTGCAGAAGGAAGGGGATGTGAGGGGGCAGCTCCTCACAGTTCAAGGCTTGCGTAAGTCACCATCCCTTTCTAGATTCCAGGGATGAGTCTAGGAAAGTGTGGCCTTGGAAGAAAATATTAAGACTGTTCAGCTGCCAATTTCCCTCCTAAGACTTCTAGATTTTTCAAAGAACAACTTCCCCTCAAGTGCTAATGTGCTTCAACTTGGCTTTTTCTCTCTGTTCCCAAGAAGAGGGTGTCCTGACCTAATGGCATCTTCGGGTGGCATCAGCCAAAGAAGGGTGGGCTACTGCTGGCCCCAGCCTGAGAGAAGGAAGCAGCAGATGTTCCGGAAGGTACAGCTCCTTCTCCCAGTCAGGAGGTCTCTGGAAGAGATTGCAGTCTAGGTTGACCCTTTGACAAAGACATCTGATTGAGCCTCTGTCTCAGAGACACCATTCATTAGTGGTCATCTATTCATCTTGTGACATCTGGACAGTGCAAGATGTCCTCCAACACCTGACTCTCAGGCTTGTGTAGGTTGGGGGGCGGGATGTCAATGTTCTGGAGTCTCATTTGGTGATGTGTCCCTGTTGTCGACCCTTGGTGGATCTGCCTCCACGCCAATCAGTCCCAGAATAACACCCATTAGACTGTATTCCCAGGGTAATAGAGAATTGACAGCCTCTCAAATCTGGGTGCTACATCTGGCTGCCACATCTGCTCCCCAAGAATCACATGAGTTCTTTCTACCCATCATTTGGTATCCATGTTCCAAAGATGAGGTGAATAACCATTAGATCCTATATAGCAAATATAAGAAAGAAACCCCAACTCTAATTGTACCTCAATCACCAAACAGCAAAGATGTGCAGAATCTTCACCATAAAGATGCATTGGGGCTATCATCCTGACCACTGAGAAAAACAAAAGAGGAAGGGAAGCTGGTCAGGGGCAAGAGGCAGCAGGGACTGGGCAGGTCAGGAATGATGGTATAAGACTCAGAGGATGGCTCCATTCTGTGGTTTACCCACAGGAGCGCTACATGCATTCTGCTTATTTTGTTACCAAGGTAAAGCTCACAGTCAAGTTTCCATCACCCTTTCAACCCTTCTCTGAAAGTTGTCTGTCACCATTTCCTCTTGAAGTTAAGACATAGCTGGAGAGGGTGGGGAGGAGCAGGTAGAGAAAGGGGAAGCACAGAAGCTCGGTGCTGGAGAAATGGGGGCTTGGGAGCAGCATCTGGACGTGAGCCCCCTGATATGGTGGAAAATGTGGCTAGTCTGCAGGGAGATGGGATCTAACTGTAAACTGCACACTAAGTTTTAAAGACTTCTTGTGGGAAAAAAAAAATTCCAAATATCATTGAAACGATGATATTTGGGGTATATTGGGTTAAGTCAAATTAATTTCACTTTTTTTTTTTAACTTGTTTTATGTGGCTACTAGAAAATTTGAGATTATCCATGCTACTCACATTACATTTCTATCAGACAATACTGGGCTAAAGTCCACATGGGATCGGGATTTGCTCCCTTTTGTGTATCAAAGGAAGCAGGAGCTCACCCCAATCCTGCTCCTGCTCTGCCTCCTGGAGCTGCAGGGATGGGGTGGGGCCTGTCCTGTGCCAATGGGCAAAAACCAGAGACGTGGCAACTCGTCACTAAGTATACACGTATTGTGTTTCCCTGTGTGCCAGGCATGGTGCTGGATGCTGGGGACACAAGAGTCAACAAAATACTGATCCTGCACCCACAAACCTCACATCCACAAAAACCATCCCAATCTGGGGATAAGTGCTGTACATGTGCAATGCACAAAATGCTATGGAGGTGGCTGCTGAGAAGTGACAGCCATCTTATTCCACTGAAGCAAAGGCTTTGCAGAGGGGGTAACATTTCACCTGGGCATGGACAGATACATAGGAGTCCTCCAGGTGGAGAAGAGGGGAGGGGAACATTACACAGCTGGAGACATGAAAGTGTAACCGGCACACTGCTGGCAACAGTGCCAGGCAGAACCCCGTTCCAGATTCAGGACTCTCACAGCGGAAAGAATTCAGAGATGAGAGGGGCCAGTAGGAATAAGTAGTAAAATTTATTAAAGAAAGAGAGAAAAAATACACGTTAAAGAGATAACACAGATGTGTTCAAGGGAGAAGCATGCACTGAATGACAGTGGGTTGGCTTGTTTGTTATATAGGGAAGTCTTAAAGTGATTTTCTTATCTCCACTTTTGAACACCAGGTGTCTTCTCTGTTCTAGGAGGAGATAGTTATCAGCCATCAAATCTAAAATTTGTCTTTGGGCAGATATTTAACAATCTTTAAGAACCCATGCTTTCTGTCATTAACTAAGAATTTGCTTTGGGCCCATGATTTTACAAGCTTTTGTGGTTTGAGAGGTTTTGGAGCTTTAGGGGAAATTTTTGTCCCATGAGGTTTGCAGCTGAAGTTCGCAGCTCTGCATTAACTCTTTAGAACCTGAATAGAAGACCAGCCTGGGTGCCCTATTCTTTCCTGCCTTGAAAGAGCTTGGGGAAATGGGACCTTTTGGGAGTCAGAGGACAGAGGAGAGAATATGAGACCAGATAAGCAGGTTTGGGTCAGATGGTTAGGAGCATCGAATGCCACACTAAGAAGAAAAGCAAGAGCTCTGAGAATAAAAATTGGGATGGGTGCTGTAAGGATTTTCTAGTCTTTCCTCCCCTAAGAAACTCTTTTGAGGCCCTTTAGACTCAAAAATTAAAAAGTTTAAACTAAAAACTAAAATATACCTTGGGTTTGCCCATCTTTGGTTAAGTCTGGGTTCAGAAAGCACCCTGATAAAGTCTGGGAGTTGCTCCTATCAGGACAGACACACCCTACCTGGAACAACAGAAGCCAGAGCACATGGCAGGGTCCCTTCTCTGCTGTGGGACTTCTCCCCTCTGCTCCCTGCTTTGATTTCCCTGCTCTGTCCTCCTAACACCACGCATAAGTGAGGACACTGGACTTAATGGTTTCTAACCGACTTTCCGTTTTAAATTTCTAGAACACATGAGCCATCAACATGGCAGGCACCAGCAAATGTTTGTTGTAGGTGGGGACAAGCAGGAGGAGGAGAAGAAGGAAGGGGAAAGCTGTAAATCAGGAACCTTGCTTTATCTTGTTTACTGCCCGGTCCCCCCGGCTAGGGCAGAGCCTGTTCCTAGCACACAGTTAATACATAGATGCTAAATAAGGAGATGAGGAAGTGAAAGAAAGCAGAAACCAGGGTAGGGAGGTATTGTGAGTATGAGAGGCAGCCAGACTGAGATAGAACAAGTTAATTTAAATTTAAAATGCAGGATTGGGGAATCGGTAGAGAGGAGGTTTAGAAAGACTCACGGAATGTTTTCAGAACCAAAGGAAATTTGTCACGACTTGAATTTAGCTTACTAAGCCAAATGAGCCCTCTAAACTAGCGATTCTTAACTGGGGGTGATTTGCCTCTCAGGGGACGTTTGGCAAGGTATGGAAACAATTTTTAGTGGTCACAGCTTAAGGGGGGTGCTACTGGCATCTACTTGGTGGAAGCCAGAGATGCTGCTAAATATCCTGCAATGCACAGGGCAGCCACCAAAGAAAGAATGATCAGTCAAAATGTTGGTAGTTCTTCAAAAAGTTAAACAAAGAGTTACTGTAGAAGCCAGCAATTCTGTTCCTAGAGAACTGAAAATATACACCCACATCAAAACTTGAACACAAGTGTTCAAAGAAGCATTATTCATAATAGCCAAAAAGCAGAATCTGAAGGTTCATCAACTGAAGAGTGGTTAAACAAAATGTGGTACATCCATGCAACAGAATAATACTCAGCTACACGGAGGAATAAAGCACTGAGACATGCTACAATGAAGATGGACCCCAAAAACACTATCCTAAGTGAAAGTAGTGTGAAGCAAAAGGCCTCATGTTGTATGATTCCATCATAAGCATCATAAGAAACATCCAGAATAGGTGAATCCATAGAAATGGAAAGTAGATTTGTGATTGGCAGGATTTGGAGGCAGTTTGAGGGGGAAATGGGAGATGACGACTTAGGGGGTTCTTTGGGGTGTGACGACAATTTTCTGAAATTAGGTAGTGGTAATAGTTGTGCAATTTTGTGACTATACCAAAAACCATTGAATTACGCACTTTAAAAGGGTGAATGTTATGGTATGAGAACTGTATCTTAAAAAATAAATCACTCCAAAACCGAAGTCAGTATGACTGAGGTTGAGAAACCCTTCTCTAAGCGAAGAATGTGACACCAGCAGCAGAGTATTTGGTGAAGGAAAATCAAGAAAGACAGAGGCAGAACGGACCCTCATGGCCAGCCCTGCCCGCGGAAGGAGACGCCCCTGTGCAGGGACCTCCGCTGTCACCCAAGCTCACGAGCAACATTCTGCTGACGTAGGCGACCTGGAAGGAGGCCTGAAATCAGAACGCTGAGGAGGGCCTGGACAAGGGTCACTGGGATTCAGACCCCTAGAAAGGAGTGTTCCCCAAATAAATTACTTGGCATTCTTGTTTCCACAGTGAGTTGAGTTCTCGTAGAGACCAGGCATCTCCACATGGATGATGTCCAGGGTCCAAATTTGCAAGAATGAGGACTGGAGCCCAGTCAACGTACCAAAGCATTCTTCCCCCAGGAGGCCTCTCTGTGAATCCCCGTGCATCATCTCTTAATTCCATCAACTTCAGAAGCATTGAAGCATCCAATCACTGAAAGCAGGGTCCATATGGCCCACTTTACGAAGCAGAATGATCCCAGTTGTTAGAAACAAGCATTATACAAAAAATGCTCACCCGGTTCTGGAGGAGAAAAGAATTTATTTACGATCTTGCAACAAAGGGCACACAGCCAAAAACGTGGTAGGCTGGCGCACCAGAGGAAGAGAATGGTGAGCTTTTAATCTCCTATTCCTAATGCGCAAGTCCCTCCCCTGTTTCCCCATTGGCTGGGTACTACAGAGGTTACAGTCTATCTGAGAGGACTAACTAGCCCATCTTTGAGATTTTAATTTGTACAGCTTATCCGAGAGAGCCAACTAGCTCATTATTGAGATTTTGAACTGATCAGCCTAACCCAGAGAGTTCGTTCAGTTTAAATTTTCTGCTGGGAGTTCCCGCCTCTGATTTTACCCCATATCTCTTTACATTGCAGTAACCCTGTTTACTTTTCTATATAAGGAGCTGGCACAGATTCTCTCTTTCTTCCCTTTACCACAGGGCTTGTTTAAGCTGGTTCTGCCTCCATTTTCCCCATTCCATGCTGTCTCTATGTGAAAGCTAAACTTATCCCTTTCTTACACAGTGAGCCCAGGTCCATCATCTGTCTGCTGGGCCCAGGCATCTTCTCCTTTCTGCTCACCACAGCAGCGGCTCACACACATGCCATCAATAAATTGCTGTGCTTAGCCCAAAATGTACCAGAAAATGGGAAAAGCCCATGAGGGGGAGTTCAGAAAGACTCAACCCTGCCATGGGCAGACTGGCAGGAGACGGAAGAGGAACTTACATCATGGGTCAATAGCAGCGCTGTTACGTGTGCAGTGACAGCGGGGCAGGGGGCCAGTGTTGATCCCCAAGCCCCGGTGATGAGTGGGGAGGCTTCAGATGCAGATTACAGGGAAGGCAGGAAGTTCCGCCATTTGCCAAACTTCCTGTCCAGATTTCTCAGGGAGCTTCTGACTCAGACTTTGGAGGTAATTTTCCCTCAGGCACATGGACTCTGGCTGTGCCCCAGGTGTGTAGCTCTGAGGGGAAGGGACGTCCCTGGGCTTGAATGAACTTTATGACTCTCCTCTTGAAAAGATGTAGGGCTTCTCATTCCTTCACCCACTCTAATGCAGCCAAGTAAGAATTAAGAATTAATTCCGTTAATTAAGAATTAACAAATAATTATGATTACCGTATCATTATATAGATGATTTTCTTATTTTCTTATATATTGTAAAATGACCAAAAGGGAATGCCTGAGGTTGCTGTACTGTGGCCCAGCTGCCTTGATCTTTGACAATGATTGTACAACTATATAGCCTCTATCTTGTGATTTTAAAAACCTTGTGACTGGCCCCACTTGTACCCCCTTATCCTGTTTTTCAATTTTAGAGTCTTATCAATTACTGAGAAGAGGGAGAGAGGGAAAGAGAGGAGTGAGGGGCAGGGGGAGAGGGAGAGAGAAAGAAAGAGGAAGGGAGAAAGGGAAAAAGGAAAGAAAGAAGAAGGAAGAAAGAGATAAGGACAGAGAAGGGGAGGAAAAGAGGAAGGAAAGAATGAGGCCCAGGCCCCCTCCCCTCCATAGTGAATTCACTTAGCCGCCTACTTGACCCAGACAAACCAAACGTTAAAAGTCATCAGACTTCCCCAGGAAAAATGTATAGTTAACAAAGCATTGAAATTCCCCTCCCCTCATTACTGTCATAACAAATCTCCACAACCTTGTGTCACAAGACCCTGCTGAAACTCTGTTCTTACACGCTCCTTTGTGTGTGTGTGTGTGTGTGTGTGTGAATTCAAAGATAATACATTTTTTTAATCCATATAATGACATCATTGGAAGAAAATATATCACTATATTAAACATGCACATTAGTTGTAAGTTGAATTCATACAGCGGAAACATTAAAATCTACCCGAATGAAGGAAATAAGGGAGTTTTTGTCAACTAGGGGTATTATGAGCACCCCCTACTCAAGGATTAATTTGATAAAGGCTGGAGACATTTTTGATCGTCACAACTGAGTGGGGTGCTGCTACTGGCATCTAGTGGGTACAAGCCAGGGATGTTGCTAAACGTGGTACAATGCAAGGACGTCTCCCCACAACAAAAAGTTTTCCAGCCCAATTGTGCTGAGATTGAGAAACCCAGAAATAGAGCACTGAGAAAGAATTTTAGAATAGGGAGAATTGTTGGGAAAAAATTGTCTTCTGATTTGTCCTTAAATCCTTGCGTGTCTGAACAGAATGGACCATTGAAAGTCTTCAACTTTGCATGGCACCTCAGGGTTTTAATGTTGGAACATCTGGAATGTTTCTTGGGTTGCAGACCCAAAGATGACCTTACCAAAAGTGACAGTCTAGTAAGAGATCTTCCTTCTAGAGAATCTGACTGAAGACATTCTTGGTATGTGGAATTTACAGCACTAAAACCAGAAAGTCCCTGGCTTTTGAGATGGTGACCCTGAGATTCTGAGTTGTACTGGGCACAGGGTTGCCAGATTTAGCAAATTAAATGTACAAGATTCTCAATTTAATTCAAACTTCAGATAAATAATGAAAACATTTAAAATATGAGTATGCCTCAGGAAATATTTGGGATATACTTATACCAAAAAATTCGTAATCTCTCTGAAATTAAAATCTAATTGGGTGTCCTATATTTTATCTGAGAGCCTTATCTGGGGACTGATTTGAGAAATCTCACCGATCTTCCTGAATTAAGAACTTCTTTATCAAAAATTTGTTTAGAGTGTGGTGACATCTTAAGATTCTCAACCACCTTTTTAACAAGTATTACAGGTACAGAAAGCATATTCTAGATGCCTTGAAGGGAGAGAAGATTTGGGGGCCAAGAAAAGCTGGGTAACATTGTCAAAGTTTAATACTTTTACCATACTTAATCCTGAATAGGGACATTTCTCTAAATTCCATTCCCCTTTATTTCATTTTGACACAGCTCTTTAGAACCTCTCTGTGGCACTAATCATTTTCATTGGACTAATTTTCATAGTTTTATAGTCTAAAGTTTGTCTTATAACTAGTAAAAAAGAATTATCAAAATTAAGCATTTGATACCTGAAACTGCCAAACTGCAACCCAGTAGCCTTGATTCTTGAAGAGGATTGTATAACTATGTAGCTTACAAGTATGATTGTGTGATTGTGAAAACCTTGTGGCTCACACTCCCTTTATCCAGTGTATGGACGGATGAGTAGAAAAATGGGAACAAAAACTAAATTAAAAATAGGGTGGGATGGGGGGGATGGAGGGATTTGGGTGTTCTTTTTTACTTTTATTTTTTATTCTTATTTTTATTCTTTTTGGTTTAAGAAAAATGTTCAAAAATTGATTGTGGTGATGAATGCACAACTATATGATGGTATTGTGAACAGTTGATTGTCTACCATGGATGACTGTATGGTATGTGAATATATCTCACTAAAACTGAATTTTAAAAAATTAAATTAAGCATTTGAAAATGTGATCTTTATATAATAAAAATGTTACTTCCTCACTCTATAATGAACCTGGCATTTAGAAATGGGCTCATGTCTGGGAGTGGGGGGAACTGAATTATAGTTGTAGGCTCATTATCTAAAATCTCATTGTCTTTGGGATAGTCATGGCTTCCTTGAGCTTCCATTTGTTCACCTACAGAATAAGGCAATTTGACAGATATACCTTTTTGAAAAACTTAAATCAACATTGACCTTGATGTCTGACTTACTTGGCCAAAAAAGAATAATGATGAGAAAGTGCTAAACTTCCATTTAAAGTCTGAATTTAAATAATATGAAAAAGGCTATTCTTTCTTTGTAATCATAATATATGTGTATATCAATATTATGTAGAAATTAGTTGTACTTACAGAAGTTACTCTAGATGCTTCTACTTTTCATTAGTTTATGTAGAACAGATATAAATAATTTTCATTTTCTTTCCTGAAGTCACAAAGTTCAGTCAGAATGAAGTGTCTTACATGAGGATTTGATTACATGTTACCATCCAAATTGCTTGATTTAATAATTACTACACTTTCAAGTCTTTAAAATAATATATTAGAAACATGAATAGAATTAAGTTTTACAATTCTTGAGAATGTGATTCCATTTCTGAAATTTTAGATACTCTGTATTGGATACTTAACACCTGTCAAAATATGAGAAAGGTCTATTTTGTCTCACTTTACATTCCACACATGGGATAGTTAAAATACTTCATGTATTCATCACTCTCCTTAATATTTTATATTCAAGATTGATTTTCAGATTGCATTAATAGGAAACCTGTTTCTGGTAGAGAGAAATATAACTGCCAGGGCTACATTTGTCTTTTTGGGCTTCTCAGATTAACCAGAACTATAGGTCCCTCTCTTTCTGGTATTTCTAGTCATATACAGGGCTATCTTTGTAGGAAATTTTGGAATGATTGTGATCATCAACTCAACCCCAAACTGCACACCCCTGTGTACTTTTCCCTCAGCCATCTCTCATTTCTGGATTTCAATTATTCCACTATCACTGATCCCAAGATGCTAGTGAATCTACTTGTAGAAATCAGACCCATTTCCTTTTTAGCATGTGTAGTACGATGCTTTTACTTTTGTGCATTGAATCCTTTGTACTAGCTCTGATGGCTTTGTGGCTCTTTACAACCCTCTGCTCTACACAGTTGCCAGATCCCAGAAACTCTGCGCCATGCTGGTGGTTGGGTCATCTCCATGGGGAGTAGCATGCTCCTTGATCCTCACATGCTCTGATATCAAATTATGTTTTCATAGCTTCAACACAATCAATCACTTCTGCGTCTTCAGCTCACCGCTCTCTCTCTCAGCTGTTCTGAAACTTATATCAACCAGTTGCTGCTTTTCATCTTTGCTACCTTTAACGAGCTGAGCACACTGCTCATCATTTGCACTGCTTTCAGGTTCATTGTTGTCACCATCCTGAAGATGCCTTCTGCTTATGGGTGCCACAAAGCCTTCTCCACCCGTGCCTCCCACCTGACTGCCATCTCCAGCACAGTCTTCTTCCTCTACTGTGCACTGTGCTCCAAAATCTGCAGCTCAAAATGACCTCTGTGTTTTACACAGTGGTGATCACCATAATCAGTCCTATTATCTACAGTTGCGGCCTCTGGTGAAAAGTAGCAGAAGAATTATATTAATCTTGATTGGAATCAATAATGAATAATCTGTCTTGAAATAGGAAATACTTCTGTTTCTCCTTGGGGCCCAGCATCCCAGGTTGCTGGCCTGCCGTTCCAAGCGCTGATCCCTTGGCCCTTGGCACCCTGGAATCAGGCTCCCTATGCCTGGCTGTCCCCGGGGTCCT
The DNA here is from genome assembly GCF_015220235.1 of Choloepus didactylus. Taxonomy (NCBI): domain Eukaryota; kingdom Metazoa; phylum Chordata; class Mammalia; order Pilosa; family Megalonychidae; genus Choloepus; species Choloepus didactylus. The sequence goes on along the minus strand of NC_051324.1, from coordinate 68,618,597 downwards.
CAAAGGCTCGGGAGATGGATGACCCAGCACCATCCTGATGCTGGTGAGCTGACCCGTCATCTTCCTGGGCATCTGTGCTTTTAACTTACGGCCTAGATTATTGCCCTGCAGTTGGAGGCAGTAAGGTCTGCTGCTAAGGCATTCTTGATGATATTTTTAAACCCTTGGGGTGGCACTAAGTGAGCAGGGTGGGAATTTTATTAAGTCCCTGCTACTCAAAAGCAAATGAGTATTGAGAGTCAGGGATCTCACACCCTCCTTGTCCTAACCCTTATAAACCACCCCCTGGCACCCCCTGCTTTTGCAGAGCGCTAACTTCCATTTTTCCCGGCCTGCAGCCGCCATGGAACAAATCATGTCCTGTAAGTCAGTCCGATTAACTCATGTAACTCCTTCCCTGGAGTGTTGTTCGGTCTTGGCGCTGAGCTGGGTTAGAACAGAATGAAAGAATGAACAAAATTCCCATGTACGGAGAACATTTGGGAGGTCAACAACTCTACTCAGTGCCTCTACAAAACTCTCTCCACCACATCCCAAACACCACGGGACCCCAGGGTTTGCCCCCAGCCCGGGTTTCAGGAGTGCACTGTGTGTTACCCTGCACCAGGGGCCCAGAATGTAGGGCAAAGGGGAGAGTACAAAGGGTCAGATTCAAAGGAGTTGGCAAAAGGCAAGAAAGGAAAGAATTGGCAACAAAGAACATGAGAACAAAGGTCAAAGTGCCTGGGAAGAGTCCCAGAGGCCACAAAACAGGCTGGAGGGGAGGGCGAGAGAGTGGCCAGAGCCTTTTATAAAGAGCTCACTCGGGCCTGGGGAGGGAGAGTGCCATGAACAGGCCCCAAGCTAGTGTTGGTTCCGAATGAGGAAACTGAGGCTCAGGTGGCCTCAGGTGACTACCCAGACCACTCAGCTGGTAAGGGCGGAGATGAGATTCCAACCCTGATCAGTCTGATCCTGAACCCCTTACACCAAGCGCAGGGGGGGTGACTGCCCTTTCCTTTTTTCCCTTTTTTCCCATGCTGCAGGCAGGATGGGAAAAATCCAGGAAGTGGGCAGAAGGAATTGAGTTCTTTTTGGACACAATAACATTCCAGGAGTGGGCGGATGGGGGAATGGGGAAGCAGAGCAGGAGATTCCCAATTCCAACCTTGCTCCCTCTCTCGGGGACATTGGGTTCCTTCTGCTCCAGACCCTGCTGGAGAAAAGTCTGCAGGCTCGGCACCCTGGAAGTGTGATTCCAAGCGCGGCCACCAGGTGGAAACACACGCCGATCCCATCTGCTTCCACATCCTGCTTCCATGCGGAGCCAGATCAAGTCGTTTAGCAAGTGTTTTACCCAAAACAGTAAACTTTCTGGGGGTATAAGATGAAAAAACAAACATAGTCTTGAGGTCATTTTCTACACCTTGGGTAAGTCAGTTCTGGGTAATCTTTCTGAAGGACTTGGGCCAATATAGAAGTACCTTTCGCCTCCTGGGGCCATTTGCGAATTTACTGATAACTAATCAAACGTTATTTAATTCAGCAAATATTTATAATGTCGGCACTCCGCCCAGCACAGTGCTGGATTTTGAAGGGGAAACTAGATGTGAAACAAAGGCAAGACACTAAACGGTAGGTAAATAACAGTACTAATGTTACAAGACAAACTGCCAGCCCTGCCCACGCCCCCTCCCAAGAATAAGCCTCCCCAGGGCGCAGAAGGCCTGTTGGTGGGGGTTGTGCTGATTTGCAAATTCTCTTTCACCCAGGACTTGCGGCCAGGCCATGTCCTACCAGGCTCTGGCTCTGGAGGGCGATCTTGAGCTTTCACGGGCAAAGCTAGGGCCTCTCAGAACCAGGCCAGCTGCTCATGCCCCCCCAACCCCCAACACCAACCTTCTGGAGCAGGGGGCTCAGGAGTGGCCTGGGACGGTGAGAGATGGACGTCCACAAGTGCGAACTGGACGGAGTCCGGCCAGACCTCTCTCTGGCTGTCTGTGCGTCCTCACAGCCAAGATGGGCCTTGGAGTTTGGGGCTCACACAAATAGAGACGATGCAAGCAACCCGCTCTCAGGTGGTTCAGAAAAATAATTATGGGAGACACAGATAGAGAATAATAAGTGAATATGACAAAATGTTTAAAATAGATAAATTTGGGGAAAGGATATATGGGCTCTCTTTGTACCGTTTTCACAGTTTTTCTCTATTTCAAATTGTTTCAAAATGAAATGTTGTGTTTTTTTGTTTGTTTGTTTGTTTGTTTTTAAGGAACTGAAACCCAGGAGCCCTGAATTCAAGATTCAGATTTTCCACCACCCATCTGAGTGGCATTTGTCATTTCACATAACCTCTCTGGACTGTGACTCTTCTATAAAGTGAAGACAGTAATGTTTTCACTGCCATAAAGCATTCCATTGTGTAAAACCCTCAGCTCACCCATTCCCCTAGAAAGAAGAAAAGAAAGAAAAGAAACAAAGTTGATTTTTATTTTTTATTTACTCCAACATATATCACAATTTAAAAATGTAATCTCTGTGTTATATTATTAATGAGATACTTTACATTCTTTTATTTGTATTATGTCTCCTTAAACTCCCAGCACATCTCAGTTTGTATGAGCCACATTTTAAGTCTCGATGCCCAGTCTGCTGTGTTGGTCAGGCGGCTTTGCTAGCTCTTCTGGGTGGGGCACCACCCTGGGCCCCCCTAGCTGTCCCTGTATCCTCTTGGCTTCTCTCTCTCCCCGGGCCAGGCCGCTCTTCACCGATCTGAGGGTGGAAAGCTTTGCTGGCACTCATCATTCTTCCCTCAAAGCTAAGATCTTCGCAACTGCTTCTCCCTCCATCAAAGGCTTAAAGTTTGTGAAACTACAGAGTGAAGCTTTTACCCTTAATTCTGCTTTCTGCCAGCTCATCTCTTCCTCAAAGCAATGAAGGCAGCAGAACTGCAGGCTGAATGGAATAGAAGGAACCACAAGGAATTAGAAAACTACATCGGTTGATATTGCAAAACTAGTTTCCAAACACAAAGATTTCAAATTTCTCTGTTCTGTGTGTGTGTGCATTGGTGGGAAGTGGAGGGAAAGAAGAGTGGAAAGCTCCCAACTGAAAGGATTTTTCCCCAAATCTCACATTCCTCCAGAAGTTAGTAGACTCCCTTTTCAAGTTAAGGCTCTGATTATTTGTACTTCAGCATCAATTGCTTTAATTAACGTAAGAACAATTAGGAAAGGACAGTTTAGGGAAGGATGGTTTCGCTGGGGAGCAATGGGGAAAGGAAAGCAGACTAAGTTTTCAGGGCACAAGGATAGCATTTAATAACAGCCGTATCTATTGGGGGCCATTAGGCATCATGCTCTGTAATTTAGGTCCCTGGTTATCATTTTATCCTCACCACAAATAGAAGAATGTAGAGAGTTATTTCCCCCCTTTTACAGATAAGAAAATTAAAAGTCAAACCATCTGTGACTTGCCCTACTTCATTCCATTTATAAGGGGCAGAGAGGAGCTCAGACCCAGGTGTGCCTCCCAAGAAACCACAGGGACGTCTTCTCCCCACTTCTACAAAGGGGTGCAGATGAGATTGACCCTCTCCATCCTGGAATCCCAGCCCTACCCACCACTCTGCCTGCTCCACGGCTTCCCATATTCGCTTACCTAAGAAGACGGACCTGAAATTTTGCTTACCTGTCCCATGTCCCTTTTCCAGTTTGGACAATATGTGTGTATGTGTTTTCGGAAAACAGCCCAGAGCACAGAAGAAACAGGAGCCCTTGCCTCATCTTTTCCCTGATACTCACTCTTCAGCGTTCTTTACCTTGGCTCAGATCAAATCCCTAAGGAAATTCTCCTCCTCCACCCATTCCCACAAATGGGAGACATCCCTGCCCCTGCCCACAGCCCCAAAGATGGAGGTGAGTGCAGACGGCCCAGTGCATATCCCTCCAAGACTGAAAGTTCTTCCAAGGCTGGCACAGTGTCACACACACATACACATGTCCCTGTGCCCCCAGGGCCCAGCAAGCTGCCTGCACAAAGCTGTTCTCCCAGGAATGCCATGGGGTGAATCACCGAATGGAAGATGCCCCGGGGACTCTCCCCAGACAGGGTGGGGAGACTGGGGTGGGGGTGGGAGGCAGAGAAGCAAGTAAAGGGAGGTGAAGGCAGGGGCTCAGCCTTAGCAGAGGTATGGCTGCCTTGTGGCTGTGTGCCTGGGAGCCTGGACTTTCCCAGGGGTGTCAGGCTACACCCAGAAGCGAATCTGCACACCCCACCCCACTCCCCGCCACCCTCCCCTCAATCCCACATCCCCATTCTGGTTCACCCAAACCAAGTTGATCACTGAATTTGTGCCTGCCCTGCTTTGGGGCCTAGCCCTGGATCTGTCGTTCTGGATCATAAACTTCCCCACCTCCCCCTTAGGGGAAATGGAGGCCCAGCCCCAGTGTGGGGTTGGGGTGGGCGGGGAGGGGGCTGTCCGCTGCTTCCCTTCTGGCATGAAGGCCCCTCTCCAGGCCCCGCCAGCTCAGGCCTAGGTGGGGCTCTGTGAACTGCAGCCCCCAGCCCTGCTGATGGCACCCAGCCCCTCCGGGCCCCTCCCCACAGATAGACCTAGCACTGTGCGTGTGTGTGTGTGTGTGTGTGTGTGTGTGTGTGTGTGTGTGTGTGTGTATTTCCCCTTTCACATTTCAGAACATCAGAAAAAGAGGAAGTGTTCGGAGTGGCGCACGTGCGGGCGCACCCAAGGACACATCTAAAGAAGACACCAAGCAGAGCAGTGTCTCCAGCTTTGGGGGACCATCTACTTGCTAAAAGATGTTTTGAAAGCTGTGGCCCACATCCCAGAGAAAACTGTGCAAAAGTCACAATTTGGTTGCAATGTCAGTGGTCAAAAACCCTTGACTTACGTGAAACACACTCTGCTTTTAACGGTTATTTACTTAAAACAGAAGGTCAGCATGCTGCTAGGAGTGGCAAGAAAATCACTGCATTTTCACAGAGCCAAGAGGGTGGGAAAGGTGATTTGAAAGTCGCCAAGATGGCAGCAGGCTCATCCAGGTAGCTGGGGCCCCACGTTTAAGCCTCCCAGAGAGGAGGTCTCTGCCCATGCTTTATAGCGTGGAGAAAAGCAGCTGGGACTGTCTCTCTCCTGTCTGTCCACCATAGACAGCCCTGAGGATATCCTCTTGGAGCCTCAGAGCTTCTCTGTGTTCATTTGATAACAAAGCTCGGGGCTTTCTGTAATATAAGATTGCAGATGTGTGGAAGGTATTATTTAAATAACTTTTTTCTCTCTTGCTAAAATAGTTTATAGTTTACCTGTATCTTACATTAAAAATAAACCTATCTAAGACTCTAGGGGAACTTGCTACTGATTCTGGAACCATGGGCCAGTTGCTCCTCTCTCGGGGACTCAGTTTCCCTGTCTGCAGATGAGGAGGGCTCGGACCTTCAGTGGCCCCGAGTGGCCCCAGGTGGCCCCTCCACATGTGAGCACGTCTCTTCCTCTGCATTACCTTGCCTCCTCTGTCCGTTCTCCCCACTCCCAAGTCCTCCCTGACGTGTCAATGGGGCCATGCACAGTACAGTTATGTGTAGAAACCATCCTACTTGAGCCACGTCTTTTCCTGGGGCTGCACAGGATGAAGGAGCTCCCGTCCTCCATATACAGAGCTGGGATGAGCTGCGTTAAAGAAGGTGGGAAAACAAGAGCCAGTGAGAAGGGAGGGTTTGCCACTGGTCCCCTCCAGGACAGGGATCCCTGTTCCTGCACTGCCCAGTGAAGCCAGCCAGGCAGGGGCTGAGGGTCCAGCGGGCCGTCCCGGGCTTCTTGTGGCCCCAGGAGACCTCTGGGTGCTGCGGCCCGAGGCAGAGGCCTAGGTCTTCTTTATCACGCTGTACTCTGTTTCCTCTTGGGGCCTCCGGGAGGGGCTCCCATTGGCCTTGGGGTCCTGACCCTGGAGGTCAAATGCCAGCAAGGAATAGTGCAGGTTGTCCTGGGTGGCCGCCTGCAGAGAGAGACCCACGGCTCAGAGAGAGGCAGGGACAGATGGACGCCAGCCCCCTTCCCTGTCCCGGCCTCTTTCTCTCTCAGGACTGTCCCAGCAACAGCTGGGTCCCGCAGCCTGGGCACGCTCCTGCTCCAGCCCCCCTGGCCAAGCCTCAGCTCCCCTGAAACAGCACAGAGTCATCAGGCACCAGAGACCCTCGAGTCTGACCCAGCCGGTCATAAGGGGGAGCCTGGAGTTTCCAGGAACTGGCCAGGCTCCCCCGAGGCAGCCTTTACGCTGCTCTTGACAGAATGTCCTGGGAAGAAAGCAGTCCTCAGGGCCCTTTCGGAGGATGCAGAAGTCTGTGAAGGACCCAGGGTCTTCCAGGTCGAGTCTGCACAGGGCCCCCCGTTTGCTCTGCAGCTCTGCATGTGTGCCATGGGGCTCAAGGCTTATAGCTTGTGCCAAGGGAGGTGGCAGGATGAGGAAAACCATGCCCCAAGTCCACACTGAGATCATTTGTCACCAAGTCAGGCAAACCAGGAGCTCGTGTGCTTGTGATCGGAGAAAAGGTCATGCAAAGGAGGAATCAGGTTAGAACTCCCCGGGGGCTTTCAGACTTCCCACCAGGGGCCACCAGAGGGGGACTAGACTGTGCCAGCTGCTTGGGCACCCGGGTGGGTAGATCCAGGGACCTGCACCCCCAAACCACACCTCATCTGCCTGAGTAGGGGAGGGGAACCAGAGGGAAGGCTAGATTGGGTCCCCGCTCCCCAGCCTGGTGCGAGCACAGCAGCCCTGGGCGGAGGGGCCAGGTTGGAAACAGCACAGGGAATCGGGCCGCCTTTCCAGAGCAGCCCACCAGCCCCGATGCCAGCCCCCAGCACCCATGCTATCATATATGCCGCAGCACATCCGAGAAGGCTCTAGAGGCTCACAGGCCTGGGGCGGGGGTAGAGCAGGGGTTGGAGGGCTCCCCATGCAGCTCCCTGTCTGATGCTTAAATCTCCTCCCCATCTTCCCCACCACATGGCCCCCAGCCTCTGCTTGAACTCTTCCAGTAAAGGGTGGGTCATTCCCTGGGAAACAGCCCTCTCCATTATTCCACTTTAAGGATTGACCCATAGGGGCTCATTGATAGAAACCTGAAAAGTAGAGTTGAGGCCAAAGAGATGATGGGACCAAGACAATGAGAATTCACAGGCTGTGACCCTTGGTCCTTTGGGTATATAGTAGGCACTTAATAAATGCTGGGCTTTCTTGACCATCACTGATCACCCCAATATTCCATCCATTCCCCAGCCCTAGACCCAAGGGCTTCTTAAGACAATGGCATCAAGCCCTTCAAAGGATTCCACTCTGCCAAAATCTATGCCGGCCCCTGCAGAGGTGCAAGCTCACCCAGCCAGCCCCACATGCACGTCTTCCCTGTCTGCCACCCTCCTCCCGGCAGGTGTCGCCCAGCAGGGCCCAGGGTCCCACCAGCAGCCCAGGAGCCAGCCCCCTGCACTCACCACGGTGCTATATTCCACCTCCTCACCCCTCGGTTGCACCAGCTCTCCCAGCGAGGGCCACTTCTGCAGCTCCAGGTTGGCGTAGCAGAGCTCACTCTGCTCAGGAGCCTGGGGTGTGCAGGAGGGCGGGGCGGGGCGGCCTCGGTGGGTGTCCACGGAGCCCCACCTCTGTCCCGGCCACTCTGCGTACATCTCCCCCCACCTCCTCCACCATCCTCCACTCCAGTCCTCTCTGGGCAGTGCTCGGCTCCCCTGCTCAGGGGCCTGGCTGGGAGGATGGGAGGGCACAGACTGGCCAGCCCTCGGGACGAGACCACCAGATCTCCCAGACATCTTCTTCCTGCTCTGGGCAAGCACCGACCCCATCCGTCCGTGGTCCACCTGGGCCCCCCACTGGCCTGTGAGACGCCTGACCTGCCTTCGCCTCTGTGCCCCCCGCCACCCCCAGCCACCAGATGCACCCCCTGCTGTAGCCTTTCCTTACCTGAGTGGGGTTCCAGGGTAGCTCTGAATTCTCACCAGCTATGGAGACAAGAGGAGAGTAAGGAGTTGAGTAAGCACAGAAATCCCAGAACCAGAACGAGAGCAGGGAAAGGATGGGGGGCCCCGGGATCCATCCGGAAACAGGCCTCTCCCTGGAGACTTCAGCCCTGGAGCCCTCAGGTCTGAAGCATGGAAGGATCTCATTGTTGAGTGAGTGAATTAGTGAGGGAGTAAATGAATGAAGGAAGGAACAGAAAGGCTCCAGCTGGAGGAGAGGGGCCAAACAAAGCTGGGTCTCAAAAGTCACTCATGAAAACGTCTCCAGGTGGGAGAAGACAGAGGGAAGGGGGGACCCACTTCAAAGGACCTGTCTTATGGAGACCTAGGGCTGCCTTGAACCGCGAGAAGTCAACGGGGCACCTGCTCACCCCAGGGTGTGGACTAGCCTGGGTTGCAGACATATTCGGGAGCCTGCAGGAAGGGGATCCATCATATCCTGTGGACTCAACTCCGGCTCCCACAGCCTTTGCCTTCCAGGCCCCAGACAAGTTCTCTGCAGGTGATCAGCTCTGCACACCCCTGACACTTTCAACCCAGGCACTGACTTCCTCAAGGGCAGTGGGCAGTGCGCACACAGCCGGAATGTCCTTGGGCTAATTCCACAGCCAGGTGACCCCGGAGCTTACTGACTAGAGGCTGCAGATGAGTCCAGAAGAGGGAGAGACACTGCCCCATGCTGGAAAGGGGCTGCCCAGAGCTGGAGGACACAAGACCATGTACAGCAGAGTGTTGACTGAGCCCTTGTCAGCAGACTCAATGGAACGTAAAACTGGGAGCTCTGGGGCATGAACCAGCCTGTTTTCAAATGCTGTGTGCAATCTCCACGCCACATCCCACGCCTCACCTGGATACGTGTTCTGTATGGGAAAGAGGGAAGGAAGGTGGCAGTGGCGGGGTTCGGCGGGAGCCAGCTAGTCTGGAAATCCCCTTAAGGTGGGACCCAGTCTGCCTGGGTCACAAATTGTGCCCCAGTTGGCACGCAGCAGGTGCTCAGGACAGTTTAGTTGTGTGGACGGATGGACGGATGGATGGATGGATGGATGGATGGATGGATGATGAGAGTGAGCTGGGGGAGAAGAACTGCAGGTGGTTATGATGGGGGCACACACAGGGGAGAGGACGGGGACAATGGGGAGACAACTGTAGACACACAGTCAGAGGATGGAGCCAATCCTCAGAGCACGGAGAGACAGAGGGGATATTTAAACAGGAAGGCTTTCTCCAGTGACAGAAGATGGGTTAAACAAAGTGTAATCCCTCCATATGCTGATATACTCTGCAGTCAATGGTTTCTAGAAGAACATGTTATAGCAGGGAAAATGGTACACATGTTAAGTGAAAAAATAAAAAATAGGTTTACAAGAGGATTTGTCATGAAGCAAATTTTTAAAGTAAATAGAGGCATAGAAAAAAGACTGGAGGGACTTTCCTTAAAGTCAGGGGTTGATTTTTTCTGGGTGTTGGGAGTTTTTTGCCATCATTTATTATAGGGAACTTATTTCCTCTGTTAGGCTTTTCTTGTTTTTCAGATTTTCTAAATAATTATACAGCACTTTTAAACGGGGGAGGAGGCTATTTCACGACAGCGAGCCTTTCTAAGTGAAAGGGCACAAGATGAGACTCTGGGGCTCACAGAGCCAGAGCAGAGGGACTGGGAAAACCCCAGTGGTGGGCAGCGTTTCCCATGTGGGCTGGAGTTTAGGAGGTTCCCAGAAAGTGGTATGGCCCGAGCAGAGGGGAAAGAGGAAGTGGTTTCTTTCCCTGCCTCACACCTGGATCTGCTGGGGCTGATTTCTCCCTGAATGCCTGAGCCCCACTGTGGGGAGAGTCTGGGGTCACGGAATAGGGTGGGAGAGTCAGGCAGAGCCCCAGCTCCACCCTGCATGCCCCAGCTGGGAGAAAAGCAATTTCTCCCAGTCCCGATTTCATTGCAGCCTTTAAAAGGCTTTGGCATTTACACACTGATTTCATAGCAGCATAATTCACAATTGCCCAAAGATGGAAGCAATCCAAGCGCCCTTCAACTGATGAATGGATACACAAATTGTGGTATATCCATACGATGGAATACTATGCAGCTGCGAGAAGGAATGAAGTCCTGATGCATGCAACAACTTGGATGAACCTTGAGAACATCATGTTGAGTGAAATAAGCCAGACACAAAAGGACAAATATGAACAAAATATAATGAGTGAACTCATGGAGTTAATATCTAGAATATAGGGCAACCAGAAGATGGAATGAGGATAGAGAATGGGGAACTCAGGCATAATTTGTGCAGAATTTTTAAGTAAGACTGACTGTAAATGTTTGGAAATGGATAGAGGTGATGGTAGCACATTATTGTGAGTGTAAATAACAGCCCTGAATCGTGGGTGTGAGTGTGGTTGAAAGGGGAAGTTTAGGGTCGTGTACGTCACTGGAGGGAAAGCTAGAGGATGAAACGAGGGACTGTATAACACAGCGAACCCTGCTGTGGATGATGAAGACGGTTAATAGCACAAACATAAGAATGTTCTCCCATGAATTAGAACAAGTGTATGTCACTATTACAAGGTGTTAATAATAGACTATACAGACTATAGTTAACATAACATCTTAATGTTTTTCCATCAGTTGTTTTTCCATCAGCTAAGTGTCAATGACAGGGTGATTAGGAGTATGGGGCTTTTCTTTTTGGAGCAATGAAAATGTTCTAAAATTGACTGTGGTTGATTGAAAGCACAACTCTGTGATTATACTAAGAACAGTTTGGATGGGTTGTATGGTGAGCAAGTAAAAATGTTTTGGGGAAAAAAAAAAAAGGCCTCGGTAACCGTAGCTAAAGGTCCCTGCGAGACAATGAAATCTTATTCGGCCGTGAGAAGGAATGATGTCTGAGTCATGCTGCCACATGGATGAATCCCAAAGACATCATGCTGTGTGATGCAGGCTCCAAAGGACAAATACCACAGGGTTTCCATTATCTGAGGACACCCAGTAATAGCAAATTTGTGGAAACAGAAAGTAGATTTGTGTTTACCATGGCCATGGGGGGCTGGGGGAAAAGGGAAGTTGTTGCTTGGCAGGTTTATAGAGTGTTTGTAAAGTTTGGAAGGCTTTAAATAAAAATTATTTAAGGGTTGCTACAGTGGACAATACAAAAAAAAATTGTAATAATCCCATAAGAGTCATCTGCTCACATAGTCACCAACTGTTAGATCAGGAAGGAGACGTGGGCTCTCACTTCCAACTCAAGCACAAATCTGCTCTCCTGGAGGTGACTGGTGGCCCTGCCAGGAACAAGACCACACGTTGGTTCCCTCCTCTGTTCTTTTCTTTGCTGTTTGCTCACCCGGGCAGGGGGCTGGGTGCTGCACGTGTGTGCTCGCGCTCTATCTGAGCTCCGGGAAGGGCGACTGCACTGGAAGATGCCTGGAGCCTCCTGGGTGCCAGTTGTAGCTGAAGATACTAAATCACACATTGATTCAACAAATATGCATCATGTGCCTTCTCGCATCACAGTTCCTGACCTTACTGCGTGCACAGGCTGGGAGGGGAGCGGACAAGGAAGCAGGAGGCAGTGACAATCTAGTGTGAAAAGAGCGACGCTGTACACCTCGGAGGGGCGGTGAAACCACTCTCTGGGGTCAAGGAAACTGTCCCAGAAGGAAGTCTTAGGACAGCCCCTGGGGTCCACCAGGAATGAGTCAGGTCAAGAGGGCCCGGGGTGGCGGGGAGCACCTCATGTGCTGAGAGCAAGCCCAGAAGACATCATATGTGTAAACAGAGGCACAGAAAGAAGAGACTGAGAAGAGGAGACTGAGAGTGCAGCCCTTGCCAGGTTAAATGAAGCTGGTACAAGGAAGGGGCAGAGGGAGTGAGGCGGGAGAGGTGGACAGAGCCCGACGTGGCCGTCTGGGATGTCCTGAGGGACCTGGACTTAATCTTGAAGGTGTGGGAGCCTGGGAAGGGTTTAAACAGAAGAGGGACCCCCTGGCCCCAGGCCCCACGGTGGGAAAGGCCTGATCCGGAGCCACCTCTGCCCACCGGCAGCCACCACACCTGGGACGCCTCCCCTGGGGTCTGCCTCCAGGGTCCCCCGCCAATGCGCGCTCAGCACAAGCACTTGGGGTCCATCCTGGAGAACCGGGTCACAGAGGCTTGGGGACAACAGCGTGGCCAGGGCCTGCCCACCTGGGCTGGGCAGGGGCGGGGCTGGGGCCAGCTCACCTTTTCTCTGTCTCTTCACCATCCTCCAGGCTAGCAGCGAGGTCCCCACCAGCAGAAGCAGCAGCAAAAGGGCCAACAATGACAGCAGCACCGGGAGCCCGGGGGAGCTGGCGGGGAGACACCAGTGGGGTAAGGTCATGGCGGTGGGGCAGCCTTCCTTCCCAGAGTATTTACATCGACAGATGAGTCCAATGGAAAGAAAAGTAACCGGCAAAATCTCTGCTTCCTACCCAGTCCCCTCTCCCCTCCCACACACCCTAAGAACCTTCCAGAGGTCTTTATTCATGTATAAGCAAACATGAAGGTGCATTGTCTTCCTCCTTCTTTCACACAAAAGGAGACATGGAGTCAACGCTATGTTCTTACTTAACGGTACTTCTTGGAGATCTTTCCAAACCAGTACATAAAGAAGTCTTGCTCTTCCTTTACAGTATTCCATTGCACAGATGCACCATAATTCATTTAACTCTTTCCTCTTTGTGAGCATCTTCCCCAGCCTTGTGCAAGTTCTAAGTACTGCTCCCATAAATACCTCGCGTCTCCGCCATGGGACCCTTGCACAGGCAGCAGTGGATTCACTGCGAAGTTAATGAAGCTTGAGCTTGTCGGCTCTCGCTCGCTTGGGTCCCCCCTCATACTTAAGTTTGTATTCATTTTCTCATTTTTTTCATAAAGAGAGCCACTATCCCCCCAAATTGCACAAGCTTTAGGTCATAAAAACTAGCTCTGCCCCTTTGTGTGAGTATCTGCGGGGTAAATTTCTGGAAGTGGCATGTTTGGTGCCTGAATTTCACCTTGTCTCTTATTAAGACTCTGACCCCAAGTTGGCAGGAAGCCTGCTGAAGTGTTTAGGGGGCCTGGGAATCCCAGAAACAGTTTATGGTTGCATGCATTTTTGGAGAGAAAGAGTCCATCAAATTCATCAGATTTTCCGGGGGGTTGGTGACCTCCCAAAAAAGTTAAGAACCTCTAACTTAGAGAAAAAGAGTCCAAGACTTTGCCAAGACATAACCTGAGTTGGGAGCCCAGCCGCACCTCTTCTAGCTGTGCAACTAGGCAAATGGCTTAGTCTCTCTGAACCCCGGGTTACTTTTCTGTACAAGGAAGAGACTAGCAGTCCAGGGTTGTCGTGAGGAGCAAGCAGAAACATGCACGAAAGCACCCAGCAGGTGCCTGGCAGGGTGTCATCAGCTCTCCCCCCACTTCCCAGCAACTTCTCCCCAGCCTGAGCTGGAAATCCCAACCTGGGCCTGGGGCAGAGGGAGCCAGGAGGTCCCTGCCCCAGATCGGGCAGGAAGTTGGGGTGGGAGGACCCAGGCTGGGGTGTCCTGACCTGAGCTCCTCCTGAGGAGAAGCCCCCTCCCCACAGGTCAGGGGCCAAGGGCGCCTTACCTGGTGCCGTGGCTCTCGGGCAATTGCTCCTGGTTGCTCGCACTAGGGGAGGCCTCCGTCGTGGCCAGGGTCGTGGACACCACAGCTGGACTCCCAGTTGTGGTTGTTGAAGCCTTGGTTAAGGGGATGCTTGTAGCTGTCTCTGGGTTTGCTGACGTTGCTGGTGGCACAAACACAAATCCATGTGGTATAGACAAACCATGGAATATTATTCAGCAGTAAAGAGGATGAAATTCTGATCTGTGCTATAACTATAACCCAGATGAACCTTGGAGACAGCGTGTTGAGTGAAATAAGCCAGACACAAAAGGCTGAATTTCGAGTGACCTCACTTCATGAAATAACTGGACTATGCAAATTCATAGAGACAGAAGGTAGCGTGCAGGGTTCCAGGGGCTGGGGAACGGGGCAGGTGAGCACCTCCAAACAGGACCAGGCATGCCCCCAACATTCCTGCCTCCATCCTGGTGAAAAGGGTCAGGGCCACTCCTGAGAGCCCCCCAACTCATCTCTCACTCCAAGTCTTGTCCCCCTCTGACCGACAGCCACATGGCTGCCAGAGAATTCTGTGGGAACTGCAAATCTGACACGTCACTTGGCAAAGCTCCCACCTGTGCTCAGCACCCCCACCCCCCACCCCATCTGGCCCTGCCTGCTGCTGCCTGTAGCTCTCAGCCTCCCTCCTAGAAGCTCGGGGCTTCTGCGGCACTCACCTTGGGCAGCTCTCCCTCCCTCTCTCCTTTGCACACTCAGTTCTCCTCTCCCCCCTCCTCTTCTTTCCACTCATCAAATGAGCAGAGATGCCAACCCCTCCAGAAAAACTTCTCTGTCTCTTTCTCTCTCTCCCTACCCACCCCGCCCCGACACACACACAGTTTGCCCTGTGCCCCCCGAGGCCTGAGACGCTGACACCAGAGCCGAGTTGAAGGCTCTGCCAGAGTGTGGCCAGCACCTGGCAGAGAAGAGGCCCCCAATCAATCGGTGTTGTGGAATGAATTCCCCAATGCACGAGCACTTCACTGCTGGGGGAGGACCCAGGCTGAGGAGAGGTGCAGGGAGGTGCCGTGGGAGGAGCCCCATGAGGAGGCAGAGGGAGCCCCAGAGGCAGGCTGGGACCCTGCCGAGCTGACTCAGGGCCACTGGGATACTACAGGACCAACACTAGAGGGCCAGCAGCTGGGCCCTTCACAGAGACGGTGCATAGAAAGTCAGAGGAACTGGGGTGCTCCCGGGCTGCAGAGGCTAAGGAAGGCACCTAAAGGCAGGTGGCAGAGTCTGGGGAAGGGGCAGGGTCTGCACTGGGGCTTCAGAAGCGGAGAGCAATCAGGACGCAGGGCCAGGCTGTGACTGCTTTCTCTCCAGCAATGGCTGGGCTGGGCAGCTGGTCATGTCTGATCCCTGGGCCCTGGGATGCTGAAGAGAGTAAGTGCCCCAGAGACCCCATCCAGTCAGGGGTCCTTCCTCTGTCCTGTGGGATTCAAACTCAGGTACTCGGTCAGCAGTCACAGCCCTGCCCCACCTGCCATGGGATTCCCAGGCCCACCGAGATGGCCACAAGCCAGGAAGGGGCAGACGTGGCAGATGTCTCTCCGGGGCCCCTGTCTCTTCCTCTCTCTGTCTCCCTCTCTCTTTCACACACACACACGCACACACACAATGCACACACACGCATAATTTTCTCATGTCCCTGATCCAAGACCTGCCCCCACCCCTCTGACCTGAGTGAGCCTCTTCAGGTGGCGGGCCTGGGGCTTACCTGGGCTCACAGTCACCTTGATCAGGACGACAGGATCAGGCAAGAAGGCTCCTGTTCCTGTGAACCATGGTGTGTCCATCCCACACCAGTACTCGCCTTCGTCCTCCATGGTGAGGTCTCTCACAGTCACGGTGAAGGTCAGGTTGGCAGGACGGTCCCTGATGGACACACGCCCACTCCTCACCTCTCTCTCTGACTTTTCGGTCTCCACAATCTTGGTACATGGCACAAGAAGACGTTTTCTGCACCAGTATTTGTTGAGCGTCTTGGATTCCTCCTCATAGTGACACTGCACGCTCAGAGATCCCCCCACAGTGCCCGTCACGGTGCTGGGGCCACTCAGAGCCAGGCAGCCTGAAAGACACCCCAAGGCCAGCTCCTCACCAGATGGGCCTGGGCCGGCCCCCTTGGAGTTTCCCACCTTCCACACTGGCCCCCGACAGCCAGCTCACACCTCGAGTGTCCTCCCCCGGCACTCTGACACCGCTAAGATTATGGCCACAGCAACCCTTTCCTTCAGGCCCCAGTCTCTTCCCTGCTGCCCTCCCCGTCCCTCTCACCAAACACACACCTCCCAGTCCCAAAGTCGCCAGGACTATAAGAACTCCCCTAAGTCCCTGCCCTCATCAGGAGGGCCAGCACCCACCCAGAGCACCTCCCGGCCCACACACCCATCCTCTCCCAGCAAGGAAGCAAGGAAGACACCCCCCTTCCCACCCTCAGCCAATATGAGGACCTGAGCCCAGAATTGCAAGCATGGTGAGGAACGGCACGGGAAGGAGGGAAACCAGGGCAGAAGGAGGGCCGTCAACTAGTTTTAGCAGAAACACTGGGCACGCCTGATAAAACGTGTGGATCTAAACAGGTGTACACACCCAGGAGGTTTACTGATGATGATCTTTATTTCATCTTCTCATAGATGTAATTTTCAAGAAAGTCCATTATTTATCACCAAGATTTGTACCTGTTGGTTTCCCCATTGGTTCTTAGGTACAAAGTTCTGCGGGTAAGGCCATACGTGTGAACCTACTGCCGGCCACCCAAGCGGAGGACACGCGGCCCTGCCCAGGGCCGAGGGACACAGGCTGCTCCTCGCCATGCTTGCAGTTCTGGGCTTAGGTCCCCACACTGGCTGGGGGTGGGAAGGGGGTCGGCTGGCTGTCTTCACCTAGACAGCTTTAATTTTACTTGTTTTTCCATGTTCTTAAATCTGCTCTCTGGGAGACTTGGTGACAAGTGGAATGTAAGTTCCAGGAGAGTAGGGGCCTTGTTTTTCTTATCACTTCAATGTCTAGCAGTGCCTGGTATACAGCAGGTCCTCAGTAGATACTTCAGGGTGAACTGCTTGCCTCCCCTGGGGCCTCTCCAAGAGCCTCATGTCCCCCCAACTCTCAGTCAGTGGCTGCCCAGAGTTGACCGCAAGCCCCATCAGTCCCTCCCCACAGCCGCCAGGACAACGTCTCCTGGCCTGGAGGTGCAAGTGCCGTGTAGATAGGTGCAGAGAAGGCCTTCGCAAACCTCATTGGGATTTGACATTTACAGAAAGGCTCGGTAGCAATTGCCAAAGGGCTTGCTCTGGCTTCAGCATGAGAAGAATCTGGGTTGATATCTTGACTCTATTATGTATCAGCTGTGTGTTCTGGGGCAAGTTACTTAACCTCTCTGAGCTTCAGGTGCCTCATCTGTAAAATGATGAAAATTGTGCCTACCTCACATGGCATTTGGAGGCATTAAATGAGATGATGGTTGTAAAATGCTGGCAAATAATATTAGTTTGAACAATATGAAATTGCTGATATTCAATAGTTTTTAACCAAAAACAAAACACAGGAACTTCATGTGATTCAATCTAATAAAAATTGATAACCCTCCAGCTAGCCTAAATAAGAAAAAAAGAGAGAAAAAACACAAATGCACAAAATCAGAAGTGAAAAGAAAAAAAAAAAAACTGCAGACAGAGGAAATTAAAAGAATCAAGTCGGTACTTTGCAGAAATTCTCTACAAATAAATTTGTAAACGGGATCAATGGGTGACTTTGTAGAAAAACACAAATCACTAAAGTTGATCCAAATTAAGTGCTTAATAAATGTCAGCTCCCAGCCGTCCTCGCCCAAGACCCTGTCCCTGACCCTCTTCCCTTCCTCCCTGTGGCTGTAAACTGCCCTTATTCTGTCTCCAGTGTCTGATTACCCTTTGGGGTCTGTCTCCCTCTCTCTCTCTCTCTCTCTCTCTCTCTCTCTCTCTCTCTCTATCTCCCTCCCTCTGACCCCCACCTGATTCACTTTTCTCCTCTTAGCAGCAACAGAAACAAACCACGCACCCTTTTGAGCACATCCCATATCTGAAATCTTGGAGAAAAAAAGTCACCAGGTCTCCCAAAAAGTTCTGCCCCACCAGGCGTCATTACAACCTAGAGACAGGGAAGATGTCACAAAACCCTCAGTTTTTCCTCCCCATCTCCCCACTCACGTGAAGCATTGACACTTATTTACAAGCCTCCCAATTTTGCGCATCTACGCTTTCCCATGACTGACACTTGTCATTCTCCCCTCCCTGCACCGCGAACCCACTAAACATAAACACGGGAGACTGAAAACCACCCTGAGGCCAGGGGCTTCACTGCTCCCCAGACTCCTCTGCCTGGGTGCAAAGTCTCATTCCGCTGCCATCACTGAACGAGAAGGCAGGAAGGCGAATGGGTTCATCATGCAGCTCTCACCGTCGTGAGAGAAACAAATCAGAGAAATAAATGTCACAGGGAAACTCAAACTCTCGACGCCTGCAGGTCACATGAAAACCCAAGAGAATCAGTGGGAAATCTAGTAGTAGAAAAGTGGGTGGTGGCAAAACTAAGACACAAAAATCAACAGCTCCCCTAGGGACATCTAGTTAGCCAATATAATTAAAGAAAACCTCCACTCTAAAAGGAAAACAACCAAACATATTCCAAATAGCCTAGAAAAGAGCTAGCCAGAAACGCACAGCACCTCTTTGAGGACAGCAGTGAAACCCTCCAGAGGGGCACGGAAGACAGCCCCGTGGGAAGGCTGGTTCTTGGCTGGGAAGGCTCAACCTCTGATTCTCTGGAAAGAAAAGCCTCCTCCCGCTTCTCACCCCGGTTTCACTTCCGTCCCTCCTCCCCAGGCCCTTCCCTCTCCCCGCTGTGCCATCTCTCTCCTGGGAGACAACTGACCCCTTGTTCTCGGGCCCACGTTGGGGCTGCTCCTGCCAACCCCTGACACTGCCTGGGCTCCTTCTCCATGTCCCTGAGATATGGCCTGTCCCTCCCCAGTCCCCCACTTTCCTCCACACCCTGCCACTCTCAAGCTCCCCCAAACACAAGCTCAGCAGCCTTCAATCTCCACCCAGTCTGGGGCATCCTGCCCATCTGCTTCCTCCTTACTGTAATAATTTATCTGATAACCTCTGGCCAAGCCCCTCCTCCACGGCCACCCCCTGTCTGACGCCCCACTGTGGCTCGTGCAAGTCAGTTGCACACAGAAGGAGGGACAGACTCTCTCCCCTTCCCTACCAGGGCTGCGGTCCCTCGGTCTGCTCCTCTGACATGGTGGACAGACTGGTGCCCCATTCTGTCCGAGCCCAGACTTGGGGGCCTCACGTGACTAGCCCTGCAGTCCTCCCCTCACACATACCCTCCCTCCATCCCGCTGACCCTCCCGGTCCAGGACAGCCCCTCACCTGGGACCCAGAGAAGCAGCACCGCCGAAGGCAGCCACGCGGCCCCGATCCGCTGGGCCATGTCTCTAAGGCAGATGCCACCTGAACCAGCCCAGGTCCCTGCCAGCCCCAGGGGCAGGCCAGACCTCCAGGGCTCTCACTTCTGCTTTTCTTCGTGCTGCTCTGCTTCCTTGTTCAGCTTGTCATTGGGTCTGTTCCTAGAGTGGATGAGAAAATGGAAGAAGCTGAGGGAGCAAAGTGGCAGGGGCTGGATGAGACGCCATCTGGAACTACACACTCCGCTGTATAATCCCGTGTGAATCAGCAGCTCCTGTTGCCATTTCTTGTGCTGATGCTTCTCCCCGTGACTCCCGGCCCCGTTACCCGCCGCGGCTCGCAGGCCTGCTCTTGGGCAACCCCAGGACAACAGGGCCAGGCAGGGCTGGTTTCCTTCTGGTCGTGACCCGTAACCCCTCCCTCGTTTCCTTGTGGCCACAATGAGCAAGGCTGTGCGGAGGAGCAAGGCTGAGCGATGAGGCCACATCCTGGGAGCTCCCCCACCCCCAGGGCCCCCCAGGATTAGAACTGGACCCCCAAGTTGGCACTGTGACCCCGGAGTCCCTGAACGGCTTCTGGCCTTGGACATGTGTCCCCAACTTGACTAGAAGGTTGTCAGGCTGTGACTCCCCACCATGAGCCCCCAAGTTTAGACATGGACTCCCAAATCGGCACCAAGACCCCAAAGTCACTCAGTGGTTTCCAGCCTTGCTCATGCACCGCCAACTTGACTAGAAGGTCCTCAGGGCTTCCTTCCTGTGTAGCTGCCACTGGACCCAGCTCAGGGCTGGGAACACAGCGGGGAGACAGCAAACCTTCAGGGACCCACTGTCTTCCCAGAGCCACATGGAGTTCAAACTCTAAAGGCACACACACATACACCCCCACACACACTCTCGCACAAAGACACGCATTCTGTGCGCTAAGTGCCCCCGGCCTGCATAGAATGCATAGAATGGCCACACGTGGCTAAGGATTGCCTGAGAACCCGCAGCTGTTAAACTGCAAGCCCCCTCCCACAGGGAGCCCTGCTCTAGCTATGGAGTCCAAAAAATGTCCTTCCCTCCCTGCTTATTGTTCCTGCATTTGGAATTTTCACTTTCCTCCTTCCTTCCGGCCACATCAACACCTTCCTGGGGAGAGTGCCAGAAAACCAAGGAGACTTGCTGGTTCTCCTGCCGTGGGATTCTCAGACAGTTTGGCAGGCATCAGAGGGACTTCTGTGGCAGTGGATCTGATTAGTAACTAAAGTTGGCATGGTCTTTCCTTTGGATCTTGACATTTTGAGCTGAGCGTAAAAGTATGTGAGATGGGTCATATTCAGTGGTCTATTTGACTGATAATCATAATGTTTTCCCAGAAATGTCTATATTTTAATGCAGCCATGGTCCCAAAAGCTCTGCTACCATCTTCAGTGTCAAGAGAAGCACTGGCCGGGTTCCCATGAGGCTCGTCATCCATCGCCACCTGCGCCCTTTCCGTAAAATGTCCGTAATAATAGCTAGTCCGTGGGAATAGCAGTATAACAATTATAAAAATACCCAAATGTGAGGTATTATTTCATGTCTTTAGACTAGTCTTGTTCCAAGAGGATATGTCTTTTTAATGAAAGACGATCAGAAAATAGGACACAATGGAGAGAAGGATGCTTTACAAATAATCTACGTGATGCAGTTCTCCTTGGGAAATAGAGAAGCATCTGGACTGCTGAGAAGAGAGAGAGCTCAGGGAACCGATCCCTGACACACCCGTCCTACCCACCCCAACCTGTCCACAGACCCTCAGGAAGAAACTGAATGATGCAGAATTACCCTTGACATCAGAAGATGAAGGAAGTGGCACTTTTCCCACTACACCCTGATACCCATCACTGGGGGGAAGCTGGGGAAGAGTGAACTCGAGGGTCCCAGGGCTGAACCCCCTTTTTTGGGCAGAGTCAGGGACCCACCCATCCTGCAGCCACAAAACCTTGGGCCAGTTTGGGGTACCCTCCCAGAGAGGATTCACATGCTCGATGGCAGGTGGGAAGACGGTTGTGAGGATGGGTGGGGTTTTCTGGGCAGACTTATGGCAGCATCGTGGAACCTGGCAAACCCCAAGGTCCCCAGAGAAGATTAGGGGAGGGTGAAGGAGTTGTGGCCTCCCTGCAGAAGTTCCATTTCCAAAACTTCCCTTTCCCTCAGGGCAGTCCAGTGGCTCCCCCTCTGCTCTGCCTCTTCCTCCCTCAGAGCTCGAAGCCTGAGGGGGTCTCGGGGGTCCCTCAACACCCATGGGTGCTGCTCAGGTGTGGCAAAGGGGCTGGGCACCGACGGCGGAGGGCTGAGGGACAGGAAGCAATTCTGCATGACAACAGGAAGACGGGCTGGCAGTGTGGGTGACCACGTGATGAAAGTGGGGTACCACATCCACTGACCCCTCCTACGTGCCAGGTGCTCTGCTGGGGCTGCATCCTGCCAGCTCACAGTTTGAAAACTGCAAGATCCAGGAAGCAAACAGACCTGACAGACCTGCCTTGAACAAGAAGCTGTCAGGGGAGAGGTGGCAGGGAGGATGGGGAAATGGAAGGTTCTGGTTTTTCTTTCCCCGGAGACTGGGGTGAGACCAGCAACTAGCCTGACCCCACCCCATCAGACCTGGCCTGTGTCTGTGCTCGACCCCCGGAGACTCCCCGCCCTGCCCTCCTGCCCAGCCGGATGCAGTGGCCTGGGTTCCCTTGTGTCCTGCAGGCCTGAGCACAGCCCACAACCAGCTGGTCAGGATGGCCGCGGTCAGGGGTGCAGCTGTGGTCAAAAGGGAGCCAGAGAGGAAGCTTCCAGCTCTCTCAGTCCTCCCCCACCCAGGGCACCCCGCAGGCTTCCTGGCCGCTGTACCACTTCTGCTCCCCAACAGGCCCTGTTCTCCCATCACAGGTGCGGGGGCCTGAAGGAAATTTCTCCGCCCTGGAGGGAGGGGCCGGGTGTGAATCCTGGCCCTACAGGGCGGGGGGGGGGGGGGGCGCTCAGCAGGGGTGCACCTATGGGGGCCGCTTCTGCCCTACCTGGAGAGAAGGTGTCAGAGCAGCCCAGGGTCACCGTCACAGGGAGTGGGGCCTGCGAGGGTAAATTCAGTGAGTGGGTGCAGGCCGGAGGGGAGTGGCTGACTCTGCCAGGACCTGCCTTCCTTTCAGCCTCCTCCGTGCCCCCTATCCACTCATTCGAGGCTGCACGCAAGCCCCCTTCTCTCTGGGTACACCCTTGCCTTTTCCTGCCCCCCTGCCCCCCACAATGCCTGTGCCTGGTCACTGTTGGACCAGGTCCTGCCCTCCTTGTCCCCATGAGGCTGTGGACTCTGGAGAAAGCCCCAGGCTCACACTGGAAAAAAGGGGCCCAGAACCTAGCACATTTCCCGGGGAGGGGGTGGGGGTGGCGGTGGGGGGGGGGGGGACCAGAACTGGGGATAAATACTAGAAGCCACAGGCCTCAAGGCCACTCTTGTCCTCTCACCAGACTCCATCTCCCAGTGAGAAGAAAGGGGTAGAATGAAAAATGGAGCAAGCATGTAAAAACCCACCACGCTGAGCACTTGGGATCTGTGCACTTCCTCTAAAATATGCCTCAACAACCAAAAATAGGTCAAGCAGAAGTCAGGGGTCTGCACACTCTGGGAGGGGAAGCTGTGGCCACCTGGAGCTGACCAAGACAATGCCCCCGGCTCTCCAGGGACCTGCAGGACGGCAGTTGTCTGGGAGGGCCCAGCGACCCCCATCCCTACCGCCATCTGTAGGTGGTCGGCAGAACTGCGGCTTCCATGGCCAGGACTCTGCTCTGCAGCTGAGAGTGGGGCTGGGGTCCGGGCTGGGGTTGGGGCCGCGGCTCTGTACAGAGGAGGGGAGAGTGGGAGGAGACCTAGCAGAAGTTGACAGAGGAGGCAACAAGACAGCGCCCTGCTGGGAGCCCCAGGGCTCAGGCTCGAGGGTCTTCCAGCCCCCCAGGGGTGCCCAGGTGTCTGAGATAAACCTAGGACTTTCCTGCCGCCTGTTGCTTTGCCTTCTGCTTCTGCCAGGACTGTTCCAGAAAAGGGGCGGGGTTTCAGATGCAGGTGGGGGCATCGGGAGAGCGGTGTGGGGGCTGAGAGGGCAAAGCCAGGAAGCAGTTCACCCACCATCCCTGCCTGCCCTCCCGATAACGTTCCACAGGAGCTGGCTCTGGGTTTGAGGCCTCACTGCTCCCAAAACTCCCAGCTAACAGGAAGCCCTGTCTGAACACGTGTTTGGCCACAGGGGGAGGGACCCAAGAATGTGACCTTAAGTACTGCAGAGGTTTCCAGTTCTTGGAGAATAGGATGTTCAGCTTCTACTGCAGGAAATTTCAGGGATCAGAGTACGTGTGTGCATGTATGTGTGTGTGTGTGTGTGTGTATTGGGGGGGTTGTTGTAAAAGAAATAGCACAGTACCAAAAGGGGCTCTGTGGGGCAAAGCAGAAAGAGGCATCACCCTGACATGCTGTTCCAGCCCTGCTGGCCACAGCTATTTATGCCAAAGCTGGCAGCAGATGTCAACCCTGGACACACATTAGAATCACCCGGGAAACTTTTTAAACCCTCTGCCTGAGCCACCTCCTGCACCTCCCTCCCTCTTTTTCCTCCTCCTCCCCATCCCCCACCCCCCCACCCCCACTGCAAGACTCTGACACCACTGAGCTGGATGGAGCCCTGCACAGGCACCCACCCCAGAGGGAGAGGGAAGGTGGGGGGATGCTGCAAGGGAGAAAGAGGTTTCAAACCAACAGAGAAGAGAAAGCATAAGAAGGGGTCTATTTCAGGAAATTACTCTTGAACCCCTGATTCACCAAAACTCTCCTCAGAGAGGGAGGGAGTTCCTACAAGGAGGAACAGACGCAGCAACAAAGCCTGTTACCAGGGACCCGGAGGTCCTGGGCTCGACTCTTCTAGTGGATCAGGCCCACAAAGTTGGTTCTGAAATGAATGAATGAACAAATGAATGAATAAATGCTGAGAGTGATTAAGAGCTGGGACTCTGGGTCTCATGACCTGGATTTGGATCCCAGTCCTGCTGCTGAAGTGCTGTGTGGCCTTGGCTAGGTTATTAACCTCACTGAGCCTCAGCTCCTCCAACTGTGAATGGGGCAAAGAATTACACTACCAGATAGTGTCATCGTGAGCATTGAAAGAGTGTTAATGCAGGGCCTGGGACCCGGCAGGCTCTCCATCAGGGTTTGGTGCTGTCATTATCTCCCCACCACCCCACCGTGTTCAGGGGAAACCCACAGTGGGCCACGACTTGGGTCTCATCTTACACATCCAAGGCCAAACTGAACAGCTCAGCCTCCTACTTTTCAACTCTTTTCCCTCCTCTTCTTTCTACGTGCCCTGGGTGCCCCTGCATTATTCCAGAATAGCCACATCTTTCAAAAGGCCAGCCCACCCCTCCCTAACAGGCCATCCCACCCCCCATCCTCTGGGACATGTCCAGAACTGGAGTGTGGGGCCCCAGGTGAGCTGTTCCCAGCAAAAGCGAAACACTGTCGTGCTCTCTGACGCCACCAGGGGACAGTCTACGCCCAGGCACCGTTTGTTAGTTTAACTTGAATGGCCGCCCACCACGTGCCCGCCTGTGGACACGAAGATAAAAATACGACCTCTGGCACTTCCTCAAAAAGTTAAACATAGAATCACCGTATGACCTGGCAACCCCACTTCTAGGTATATAGCCAAAAGAATTGAAAGCAGGGACTCAAATGTATTTGTACACCAACACACATAGCCACATTATTCACAAGAGCCAAAAGGTTATTTCTACAACCCAAATGTCTATCAACAGATAAATGGAGAAACTAAATGTGGCAGATACAGACAATGGAATGCCATTCAGCCACAAAAAGGAATGACATTCTGATACATGCAACAACACGGGTGTCTCTTGAAGACATCATGTTAAGTGAAAAAGTCAGATGCAAAATGACAGAAATTGTATGACTTCACTTGTATGAAATAGCTGGAACATGCAAATTCTCAGAGACAAAAAGTAAATTACAGGTTGGCAGGGCAGTGGGGACTGTAGAAGCAATGCTCAATGGGTGTAGGGTTTCTGTTTGGGGAGATGGAAAAGTTTTGGTCGTGGATGGTAGTGAGGGTAGCATGACATTGTGAATATAACACCACTGAATTTAATACTTGAAGGGAGTTAATATGAGAATTGCTATGTTGTATATATGTTACAACAGAAATAAAGAAACAAACAACAAAAAGACCTCTTCTTCCCAGGTGTTTGGTTTCATAGGAAACAGGTAAACATGTAAGAACTGCTTAAAATGTAAGAACTGCCACTAAAGTCAAGGCAAAAAAACACCCAGTGGCCTGGATGAGGAAAGGACCGGGCCCCTCCCTTCTATCAGACCTGAGAATGTAGCCAAGGCCAGTGGTTCCTGGACCCCAGCCCTGTGCTCTCCTCAGACATACTTGATTTCTGTCCTCCTTGAGGAGTTTTGGAAGAAGGGTGATTAGGGACCTTGAAAATTCCAGAAGGTATCTGGCTTCTTCCCAAATGGGTCCCCAGTCATGGGGAGTGTCAGGGGACCACAGCCTTAGGTCTTTTGACTCTTCTCTCTTTTACTCCACAGACCCCTCCTCCATTGCGGTCTCAGAAAGGGTGAGAAGGTGACCATTTGAAATTTCCCCATTCACCAACCACCCAGCTCCTTCTCCAGGTCCCCTGGGCTGCTCTTATAGGACTGTGAGGTCAGGGTGGGGACAGTATATGACCAGGTCTTGCCTTAGCTGGGTGTCCCAAGCTCACCTGATTGTAGCAAACATGCAGGGTACTGCCAGGGAATGCAGATTCTGGGGCCCCCAAAGCTACTGAATCAGGATTCTCTGGGGCTGGGGGCCGTAATTATAACAAGCGTCCCTGCCCCATCCGATGATGCCTGCAATCAAACGCATTGAGGAAGCATCACCTTAGAGGATTATGGGAATGTCTGGCCCTTTACAGATGGCAGAAAAGATAGGATAGCACAGAACCTGGTAGAATAGGGCAGAGTTGTTGGCTCATGGTAGGAACTCAGAAGATAACTGTTGAATCAAACAAATTGGTGGGAGGAGGCTTCAATAGCTCTCTATTTCTGGAGTCTTCTCAGAGGAATGGAGATCACAGCTCTGCAAATTCCCTCCTGTCTCTGGGTGCCCCTCTGGTTCCCCAGGTCTGGGGCGTCTGGCGGGTGTCCCATCTAGAAGGAGGGGCCTTGGAGTCCCAGCTAAGAATTTAAATGCTGCATCTTCAAGGATGGGAAATGTTTGTTGGAGCATTGCATGAACAATGGTAAGATAGCTAATGGTTGTGAAGATCTAGATTCTTCCAAAGCAGCGTTAAGGGTAGACTAAAGGGGGGAGAGTGAGGAAGGCAGCAGGGAAGGCTGCTGCAGTCATTCCAGCCAGAGATGGCTCGGCCCACCTTTGGGACACTGGAGGCCAGCACATGCCCCATTTACAGACGGCAGAGCCCAGGAAACTGGGTCACCCAGGGGACTCACAGGATAGGGGCCAGCCCGTGTTCTGGTTGGGGGGGGGCGGTATGCTGGTTTGGATATATTATGTTCCCCAGAAAAGCCATATTCTTTAGTGCGATCTTGTGGGGGCACACTGATTAGTCTGTTGATTAGGGTGGAAATGTTTGATTAAATTATTTCCACGGAGATGTGGACCCCACTCACTCAGGAGTCCTATGAGAAAGCGCTCAGACCGAAGGAAAGCAGAGCAGCTGAGAGAGATTTTGGGGAGCTGATGCTTTGAGATGCTTGGAAACGTTTGGAGATGCAAGCCCAGAGTTTTCTCCAGAGAAGCTAAGAGATGACCATTGATACTTAGATGCACAGGAGCTGAAGAAGCTAAGAGAGACAAGCCCAGAGACATTTTGGAGAAAGCCATTTTGAAATGCAACCCAGGAGCAAAGACCAGGAGATGCCAGCCACGTGCCTTCCCAGCTGACAGAGGTGTTCCGGACACCATCAGCCACTCTTTAGTAAAGGTATCTTGTTGATGCCTTAGTTTGGATACTTTTATGGCCTTAGAACTATAAATTTGTAACCTAATAAATCCCCTTTATAAAAGCGAATCCGGGAGTGCAGCTGTGAGTGATGTTTTGAAGAAGAGCAAGCTTGCTAGAGAGGAATGTCCTGGGAGAAAGCCATTTTGAAACCAGAACTTTGGAGCAGACGCCAGCCACATGCCTCCCCAGCTAACAGAGGTTTTCCGGACGCAATCGGCCATCCTCCAGTGAAGTTACTCCTCCAGGAAAGTAGGTAGAAAGCCAGGAACTGCATGGACTGGACACCACAGAGCAATCTGACTTTGGGCATACTTCATACAACACTCATGAAAACGTGGAACTGCTGAGATCAGCGAAATCTGTAAGTTTTTGCGGCCAGGGGACCCGCGCCCCTCCCTGCCAGGCTCAGTCCCGTGGGAGGAGGGGCTGTCAGCTCTGGGAAGGAGAAGGGAGAACTGCAGTGGCAGCCCTTATCGGAAACTCATTCTACTGATCCAAACTCCAACCATAGATAGACTGAGACCAGACACCAGAGAATCTGAGAGCAGCCAGCCCAGCAGAGAGGAGACAGGCATAGAGAAAAAAAACAACACGAAAAACTCCAAAATAAAAACGGAGGATTTTTGGAGTTCCGGTGAACATAGAAAGGGGAAGGGCAGAGCTCAGGCCTGAGCTCAGGCCCTGAGGCGCATATGCAAATCCCGAAGAAAAGCTGATCTCTCTGCCCTGTGGACCTTTCTTCCTTAATGGCCCTGGTTGCTTTGTCTATTAGCATTTCAATAACCCATTAGATCTCTGAGGAGGGCCCTTTTTTTCTTTTCTTTTTTTTTTTTTAATCCTTTTTTCTTTTTCTAAAACAATTACTCTAAGAAGCCCAATACAGAAAGCTTCAAAGACTTGCAATTTGGGCAGGTCAAGTCAAGAGCAGAACTAAGAGAGCTCTGAGACAAAAGGCAATAATCCACTGGCTGAAAAAATTCACTAAACACCACAACTTCCCAAGAAAAGGGGGGTGTCCGCTCACAGCCATCATCCTGGTGGACAGGAAACACTCCTGCCCATCGCCAGCCCCATAGCCCAGAGCTGCCCCAGTCAACCCAGTGTGATGGAAGTGCTTCAAATAACAGGCACACACCACAAAACTGGGCGTGGACATTAGCCTTCCCTGCAACCTCAGCTGATTGTCCCAGAGTTGGGAAGGTGGAGCAGTGTGAATTAACAAAGCCCCATTCAGCCAGCATTTCAGCAGACTGGGAGCCTCCCTACACAGCCCAGCAGCCCAGAACCGCCCTGGGGGGATGGCACTCACCTGTGACATAGCACAGTCATTCCTCAACAGAGGACCCAGGGTGCACAGCCTGGAAGAGGGTCCCACTTGCAAGTCTCAGGAGCCATACGCCAATACCAAGGACTTGTGGGTCAGTGGCAGAGACAAACTGTGGCAGGACTGAACTGAAGGATAAGACTATTGCAGCAGCTTTAAAACTCTAGGATCACCAGGGAGATTTGATTGTTAGGGCCACCCCCCCTCCCTGACTGCCCAGAAACACGCCCCACATACAGGGCGGGCAACACCAACTACACACGCAAGCTTGGTACACCAATTGGACCCCACAAGACTCACTCCCTCACTCACCAAAAAGGCTAAGCAGGGGAGAACTGGCTTGTGGAGAACAGGTGGCTCGTGGACGCCACCTGCTGGTTAGTTAGAGAAAGTGTACTCCACGAAGCTGTAGATCTGATAAATTAGAGATAAGGACTTCAATTGGTCTACAAATCCTAAAAGAACCCTATCAAGTTCAGCAAATGCCACGAGGCCAAAACAACAGAAAATTATAAAGCATATGAAAAAAAACAGACGATATGGATAACCCAAGCCCAAGCACCCAAATCAAAAGACCAGAAGAGACACAGCACCTAGAGCAGCTACTCAAAGAACTAAAGATGAACAATGAGACCCTAGTACGGGATACAAAGGAAATCAAGAAGACCCTAGAAGAGCATAAAGAAGACATTGCAAGACTAAATAAAAAAATGGATGATCTTATGGAAATTAAAGAAACTGTTGACCAAATTAAAAAGATTCTGGACACTCATAGTACAAGACTAGAGGAAGTTGAACAACGAATCAGTGACCTGGAAGATGACAGAATGGAAAATGAAAGCATAAAAGAAAGAATGGGAAAAAAAATTGAAAAAATCGAAATGGACCTCAGGGATATGATAGATAATATGAAACATCCGAATATAAGACTCATTGGTGTCCCAGAAGGGGAAGAAAAGGGTAAAGGTCTAGGAAGAGTATTCAAAGAAATTGTTGGGGAAAACTTCCCAAATCTTCTAAACAACATAAATACACAAATCATAAATGCTCAGCGAACTCCAAATAGAATAAATCCAAATAAACCCACTCCGAGACATATACTGATCACACTGTCAAACACAGAAGAGAAGGAGCAAGTTCTGAAAGCAGCAAGAGAAAAGCAATTCACCACATAAAAAGGAAACAGCATAAGATTAAGTAGTGACTACTCAGCAGCCACCATGGAGGCAAGAAGGCAGTGGCATGATATATTTAAAATTCTGAGTGAGAAAAATTTCCAGCCAAGAATACTTTATCCAGCAAAGCTCTCCTTCAAATTTGAGGGAGAGCTTAAATTTTTCACAGACAAACAAATGCTGAGAGAATTTGCTAACAAGAGACCTGCCCTACTGGAGATACTAAAGGGAGCCCTACAGACAGAGAAACAAAGACAGGACAGAGAGACTTGGAGAAAGGTTCAGTACTAAAGAGATTCGGTATGGGTACAATAAAGGATATTAATAGACAGAGGGGAAAAATATGACAAACATAAACCAAAGGATAAGATGGCTGATTCAAGAAATGCCTTCACGGTTATAACGTTGAATGTAAACGGATTAAACTCCCCAATTAAAAGATACAGATTCGCAGAATGGATCAAAAAAAATGAACCATCAATATGTTGCATACAAGAGACTCATCTTAGACACAGGGACACAAAGAAACTGAAAGTGAAAGGATGGAAAAAAATATTTCATGTAAGCTACAGCCAAAAGAAAGCAGGTGTAGCAATATTAATCTCAGATAAAATAGACTTCAAATGCAGGGATGTTTTGAGAGACAAAGAAGGCCACTACATACTAATAAAAGGGGCAATTCAACAAGAAGAAATAACAATCGTAAATGTCTATGCACCCAATCAAGGTGCCACAAAATACATGAGAGAAACACTGGCAAAACTAAAGGAAGCAATTGATGTTTCCACAATAATTGTGGGAGAATTCAACACATCACTCTCTCCTATAGATAGATCAACCAGACAGAAGACCAATAAGGAAATTGAAAACCTAAACAATCTGATAAATGAATTAGATTTAACAGACATATACAGGACATTACATCCCAAATCACCAGGATACACATACTTTTCTAGTGCTCACGGAACTTTCTCCAGAATAGATCATATGCTGGGACATAAAACAAGCCTCAATAAATTTAAAAAGATTGAAATTATTCAAAGCACATTCTCTGACCACAATGGAATACAATTAGAAGTCAATAACCATCAGAGACTTAGAAAATTCACAAATACCTGGAGGTTAAAAAACACACTCCTAAACAATCAGTGGGTTAAAGAAGAAATAGCAAGAGAAATTGCTAAATATATAGAGACGAATGAAAATGAGAACACAACATACCAAAACCTATGGGATGCAGCAAAAGCAGTGCTAAGGGGGAAATTTATAGCACTAAACGCATATATTAAAAAGGAAGAAAGAGCCAAAATCAAAGAACTAATGGATCAACTGAAGAAGCTAGAAAATGAACAGCAAACCAATCCTAAACCAAGTAGAAGAAAAGAAATAACAAGGATTAAAGCAGAAATAAATGACATAGAGAACAAAAAAACAATAGAGAGGATAAATATCACCAAAAGTTGGTTCTTTGAGAAGATCAACAAGATTGACAAGCCCCTAGCTAGACTGACAAAATCAAAAAGAGAGAAGACCCTTATAAACAAAATAATGAATGAAAAAGGTGACATAACTGCAGATCCTGAAGAAATTAAAAAAATTATAAGAGGATACTATGAACAACTGTATGGCAACAAACTGGATAATGTAGAAGAAATGGACAATTTCCTGGAAACATATGAACAACCTAGACTGACCAGAGAAGAAATACAAGACCTCAACCAATCCATCACAAGCAAAGAGATCCAATCAGTCATCAAAAATCTTCCCACAAATAAATGCCCAGGGCCAGATGGCTTCACAGGGGAATTCTTCCAAACTTTCCAGAAAGAACTGACACCAATCTTACTCAAACTCTTTCAAAACATTGAAGAAAATGGAACACTACCTAACTCATTTTATGAAGCTAACATCAATCTAATACCAAAACCAGGCAAAGATGCTACAAAAAAGGAAAACTACCGGCCAATCTCCCTAATGAATATAGATGCAAAAATCCTCAACAAAATACTTGCAAATCGAATCCAAAGACACATTAAAAAAATCATACACCATGACCAAGTGGGGTTCATTCCAGGCATGCAAGGATGGTTCAACATAAGAAAATCAATCAATGTATTACAACACATTAACAAGTCAAAAGGGAAAAATCAATTGATCATCTCAATAGATGCTGAAAAAGCATTTGACAAAATCCAACATCCCTTTTTGATAAAAACACTTCAAAATGTAGGAATTGAAGGAAACTTCCTCAACATGATAAAGAGCATATATGAGAAACCCACAGCCAGCATAGTACTCAATGGTGAGAGACTGAAAGCCTTCCCTCTAAGATCAGGAACAAGACAAGGATGCCCGCTCTCACCACTGTTATTCAACATTGTGCTGGAAGTGCTAGCCAGGGCAATCCGGCAAGACAAAGAAATAAAAGGCATCCAAATTGGAAAAGAAGAAGTAAAACTGTCATTGTTTGCAGATGATATGATCTTATATCTAGAAAACCCTGAGAAATCGACGATACAGCTACTAGAGCTAATAAACAAATTTAGCAAAGTAGCGGGATACAAGATTAATGCACATAAGTCAGTAATGTTTCTATATGCTAGAAATGAACAAACTGAAGAGACACTCAAGAAAAAGATACCATTTTCAATAGCAACTAAAAAAATCAAGTACCTAGGAATAAACTTAACCAAAGATGTAAAAGACCTATACAAAGAAAACTACATAACTCTACTAAAAGAAATAGAAGGGGACCTTAAAAGATGGAAAAATATTCCATGTTCATGGATAGGAAGGCTAAATGTCATTAAGATGTCAATTCTACCCAAACTCATCTACAGATTCAATGCAATCCCAATCAAAATTCCAACAACCTACTTTGCAGACTTGGAAAAGCTAGTTATCAAATTTATTTGGAAAGGGAAGATGCCTCGAATTGCTAAAGACACTCTAAAAAAGAAAAACGAAGTGGGAGGACTTACACTCCCTGACTTTGAAGCTTATTATAAAGCCACAGTTGCCAAAACAGCATGGTACTGGCACAAAGATAGACATATAGATCAATGGAATCGAATTGAGAATTCAGAGATAGACCCTCAGATCTATGGCCGACTGATCTTTGATAAGGCCCCCAAAGTCACTGAACTGAGTCATAATGGTCTTTTCAACAAATGGGGCTGGGAGAGTTGGATATCCATATCCAAAAGAATGAAAGAGGACCCCTACCTCACCCCCTACACAAAAATTAACTCAAAATGGACCAAAGATCTCAATATAAAAGAGAAAGTACCATAAAACTCCTAGAAGATAATGTAGGAAAACATCTTCAAGACCTTGTATTAGGCGGCCACTTCCTAGACTTTACACCCAAAGCACAAGCAACAAAAGAGAAAATAGATAAATGGGAACTCCTCAAGCTTTAGAAGTTTCTGCACCTCAAAGGAATTTCTCAAAAAGGTAAAGAGGCAGCCAACTCAATGGGAAAAAATTTTTGGAAACCATGTATCTGACAAAAGACTGATATCTTGCATATATAAAGAAATCCTACAACTCAATGACAATAGTACAGACAGCCAAATTATAAAATGGGCAAAAGATATGAAAAGACAGTTCTCTGAAGAGGGAATACAAATGGCCAAGAAACACATGAAAAAATGTTCAGCTTCACTAGCTATTAGAGAGATGCAAATTAAGACCACAATGAGATACCATCTAACACCGGTTAGAATGGCTGCCATTAAACAAACAGGAAACTACAAATGCTGGAGGGGATGTGGAGAAATTGGAACTCTTATTCATTGTTGGTGGGACTGTATAATGGTTCAGCCACTCTGGAAGTCAGTCTGGCAGTTTCTTAGAAAACTAGATATAGAGTTACCATTCGATCCAGCGATTGCACTTCTCGGTATATACCCGGAAGGTCGGAAAGCAGTGACACGAACAGATATCTGCATGCCAATGTTCATAGCAGCATTATTCACAATTGCCAAGAGATGGAAACAACCCAAATGTCCTTCAACAGATGAGTGGATAAATAAAATGTGGTATATACACACGATGGAATACTACGCGGCAGTAAGAAGGAACGATCTCGTGAAACATATGACAACATGGATGAACCTTGAAGACATAATGCTGAGCGAAATAAGCCAGGCACAAAAAGAGAAATATTATATGCTACCACTAATGTGAACTTTGAAAAATGTAAAACAAATGGTTTATAATGTAGAATGTAGGGGAACTAGCAATAGAGAGCAATTAAGGAAGGGGGAACAATAATCCAAGAAGAACAGATAAGCTATTTAACGTTCTGGGCATGCCCAGGAATGACTATGGTCTGTTAATTTCTGATGGATATAGTAGGAACAAGTTCACAGAAATGTTGCTATATTATGTAACTTTCTTGGGGTAAAGTAGGAACATGTTGGAAGTTAAGCAGTTATCTTAGGTTAGTTGTCTTTTTCTTACTCCCTTGTTATGGTCTCTTTGAAATGTTCTTTTATTGTATGTTTGTTTTCTTTTTAACTATTTTTTCATACAGTTGATTTAAAAAAGAAGGGAAAGTTAAAAAAAAAAAAGAAAAAAAGGAAAAAAAAAAGATGTAGTGCCCCCTTGAGGAGCCTGTGGAGAATGCAGGGGTATTCGCCTACCCCACCTCCATGGTTGCTAACATGACCACAGACATAGGGGAATGGTGGTTTGATGGGTTGAGCCCTCTACCATAAGTTTTACCCTTGGGAAGACGGTTGCTGCAAAGGAGAGGCTAGGCCTCCCTATGGTTGTGCCTAAGAGCCTCCTCCCGAATGCCTCTTTGTTGCTCAGATGTGGCCCTCTCTCTCTGGCTAAGCCAACTTGAAAGGTGAAATCACTGCCCTCCCCTCTACGTGGGATCAGACACCCAGGGGAGTGAATCTCCCTGGCAATGTGGAATATGACTCCCGGGGAGGAATGTAGACTCGGCATCGTGGGACGGAGAACATCTTCTTGACCAAAAGGGGGATGTGAAAGGAAATGAAATAAGCTTCAGTGGCAGAGAGATTCCAAAAGGAGCCGAGAGGTCACTCTGGTGGGCACTCTTACGCACACTTTAGACAACCCTTTTTAGGTTCCAAAGAACTGGGGTAGCTGGTGGTGGATACCTGAAACTATCAAACTACAACCCAGAACCCATGAATCTCGAAGACAATTGTATAAAAATGTAGCTTATGAGGGGTGACACTGGGATTGGGAAAGCCATAAGGACCACACTCCACTTTGTCTAGTTTATGGATGGATGAGTAGAAAAATAGGGGAAGGAAACAAACAGACAAAGGTACCCAGTGTTCTTTTTTACTTCAATTGCTCTTCTTCACTCTAATTATTATTCTTGTTATTTTTGTGTGTGTGCTAATGAAGGTGTCAGGGATTGATTTAGGTGATGAATGTACAACTATGTAATGGTACTGTGAACAATCGAATGTACGATTTGTTTTGTACGACTGCGTGGTATGTGAATATATCTCAATAAAATGAAGATAAAAAAAAAGAAAAAAAAAAGCGAATCCATTTCTGGCATTTTGCATAACAGCAGCTCTAGCAAACTGGAACACAGGGGCAGGAAGATCAGTGAGCTTGGAAATCAGAGCTCCCAATGCGGAGGAAAGTAAGTCCAGTGAGAGAGAGAGGGTACGGAAAGAGGATATGTCCAGAGCAAAGGATTTCAGGATTGGAAATTTAGAAGAGGAAGTTGCCCATAAACTCAAAAGCCTTATGAAGAAAAAACCCAGAACTTCTAAGGATTGAACTCAAACGCAATCCCTCAGGCAGGAAGGGCAGTTCTGCAAGAAGACCTGAGTCTGGCTCCAGAGGTCCCCCTTTCCTGCTGGCCCTGGGGACCCCTGCTCCTCCTTCGACTCTTATGTCCAAGATGCCCAGAAAACCTTCCCCTGGTCCCTTGTTAGGACATGGCAGGCAGCACGGCCCTTTCCAAAGGCATTTTCCTCAGTGTCCTGTGCCTGGGGGCTTCCAGAATTGGGGCTCTCTCTCCTGCCCCAGCAAGATCCAGTCAAAGGGGCTCACTCCCCTTTATGCCCTCCAGCAGGAATGCAGAACTGCATTCAGATATTACCTGCAGGCTCCTGGCCCTTGTCAAAGACGGGATGCTCCGAACGGCCGACAGCCTTGGGCTCAGGCCGGCGCTGCTCCTTCCTGGGGAATTTCTGCCACTTCCATGAAGCCTCTACAGTCCGAGGTGGGGAGATGCCCCACGGCTCTTCTAGCTTTTCTAGGCTGCAATCGTGAGCTCACCGTGCCATCCAATCTCGGCTCTGTCACCTCCTTCAGGATGCGGAGGGCACAGTTTCTTTTCTATTCTTTTATTGCTACATGAGAGATAAGGAAGGTTGGTTTCTAAACAGAGGGACTTTACATTGCACGTGCTGTGCCCTCCCTCCCCATGGGTCTGTAGCCCAGATCTGCCCAGATCTGCTGAGGGGCCCACAGATCTCAGTGTCCTTGGCTTATGGACAACAGATAATTGTCTCCATTTATTAGTCCCATCTGCTTCCCTGGAGAAGGAAAAATCTCAACCCAGAGGTACCAGGGAGCCTCCGCCTCCAGAAGGGGGCATTCCCCCTTGCCAGAGAGAACCACAAGGAAAACGCACAGGGGGCAGAGACGTAAGGATGGCCACTTACTAGGGCCTGCCCCTGCCTCAAGCCGGCTTGGTGATGGGTGGCCATCACCCATGGGGCCTGCTCCCGGTCAACCTTATCCACTTCTCCATGCCTGCGATCTGGACTCACTGGTCTCCAAGGAGACCGAAGCTTCCTCTGACTCAGAACCTCCCCCTCTTGACCTGGAAGGTTCCAACCAATGGAGAGGCTCCCCCTTCGCTCCCCAGGCTCTCCCCTCTGCACCACTCTCCACTCTGAGTCACAGCCTCCTCTCCTCCTCATCAGGTGAGCGCTCACCAGCCCACCCAGGAGCGTCCACACAGGCTCACCTATGGGGGGACCACCCTTGCACCCCTGAGAGTCTACCAGCACGTTATTGACACAAAAGTAGTGGCAGAATTCACACGCTCAGTAAGACGGGGGTGGCCCTCCCGGAGCCATCTCCAAGAGCTGGAGCGTCCTGGGGAGATGGAATTCGCAGATTCCAGGAGGTAAAAGAATTGAGTTGGATGTCTAGGGGAGAGCACAGACTGGGAATTGATGTCAATTAGAATGACGGCAAGGAACAGGCTTTAATAAATATTGATGCAGAGCTGATGAATGAATGAATTAATGAGCCACATGTTATTCCCGGGTCTGCCGTTGTCTGCCCGAGGGGAGGCAGCCCGTTTTGTAATGATAAGCCGTCCGCGGAGAAGCAGCGAGCGGCGCCAGGGCACCAGCGGAAGCAAACCGAATTCAGCCTTCTCGGGATTGCAAGTAGTTAGAAAAGTGGGGGTGGGGATGGGGGTGGGGTGAAGTGGGGGTCCCGGGCCACACACATGCAAGGCGCCCGTCCTCGGGTTGCTCAGAAGTGCCCCCAAGGGGAGAAGGGCTTGAAAGACTCCTGGCCCGTCTGTTTTCTTGGAGGGAGAGAGGAGGGGCCCGAGCTGCGGCGGAGGACGACGCGCCACTGCTGCGGGCCGGGTCGGCGCCACCAGCGGCCGCAGCGGGGCGGCACCGCCGTGCGGTTAGCTGGCTCTGGCGCTCCTGTTTCTTTTAGACCAAATTTTTTAATATATATATAGTTTATTTTCATGGGCCCTCGGCTGGCCGGGATGCTCCCTGTCCTTTAGCCCTGACCTTTGGCTGTGACCTTTGGCCCTGACCGCCCCTGGGCTCAGCTGGTGGCCTCGGCCCACCACTCCTCCTCCCCCCCGAGCCCCTCTCTATACCCGCCCCCCGAGGCTGCCCCAGGGAGGCTCCGAGGGACACAGCCAGACCGAACCCGCCAGTGCCAGGAAAGCGGGTCGCCCTCTCTCTCTTCCCGTGTCCCCGGGGTCTCGCTCAGCACCCACATCAGGACGGGAGCCAGGTGTTTGCACAGTGCGAGGAGCCGGCAGGGCACGTGCTCACCTGCTGTCCTCCCGGGATCCCCCCAGCCACCCACCCCCATCCCCACCCAGGGGCCCGCAACACCAGCCCGGAGTCCTGGCCTGTGTGTGCGCTGGCTCGAACCCCAGGGGACACTGTCAACATTTGGAGATATTTTCGGTTGTCAAAACTGGGGGTGAGGGACGGGGTGGGATGGGGTGTGTGCTACTGGCATTTGGTGGGCAGAGGCCAGAGAAGCTGCTAAATACCCTACAATGCACGGGGCAGTCCCCACACAATGATCCCCCCCAAAGTGTCACTGGAGCCACACCAAAGGGATGCGGGGGGATGGGGGTCGCTTCCTTTGCACCCAGCTCTCCGTTACACCCGCCCGTGGGAATTTAGTGAGCCCGGGGCCCGCTGGAGGGCTGCTTCCCTAGAACCCAGCTTTGCGCTGGCAGAGATCCAGGGATGAATGGGGTAGGTAGCCGTCGGGTCTGGGGCCCCGGCCTGGAAGAAGGCGGAAAAGCTCACAAACAATTGCAATTGCAATCCCGGCGGGGGGTGCGGTAAGCGGAAGGAGCGGGGCTAGGCCGGGCCTGGGCCAGCGGGTGGGGCGGGGACACCGCAGCGGGGCGACCTCCCAGGGCCCGGTCAGCAGACCTCGGCGGGGGGCCGGGCAGCGCGGAATCCAGTTCCGTGGGGGGCGGGGAGCGGGAGGCGGCCTCGGGTTGGCTGGTGGCTGGGGTGGGCGGGGCCTCGCTGGAGTGATGTCAGAGCTCCAGATGCTCGCCACGCCCTTCGCCTCCTCCAGCGCCAGCCGCGACGCGAGTGGGTGTCTCAGCGGGTGCAGCCCAAGGGATTCCGGAGCCCGG
The DNA here is from genome assembly GCF_015220235.1 of Choloepus didactylus. Lineage (NCBI taxonomy): Eukaryota > Metazoa > Chordata > Mammalia > Pilosa > Megalonychidae > Choloepus > Choloepus didactylus. The sequence goes on along the minus strand of NC_051324.1, from coordinate 68,580,049 downwards.
AGCCCTCTCCTCGCCCGCTCAGGGCAGGGCCACCGGTGAAATCTTGGTTAGGAGCCCAGAATAAAACCCCTGTCCCCGGCCGCCGCTGGCCCTTTTGTGCCGTCGATGGTTAAGCCAGCAGCTGTCGCCTTTGTGCCGGTTAGAAAAGGGCGCCCTTCCAACGTGGCCCAGCGCCTTCCTTCAGGGCCAAGTGCGTGCCCACCCCCCTTTGCCTCCAGTTCTGCTGGACCTGGGCCCTCAACTGAGTGGAAACCTCTCAAAGGGTCAAGCTTCAGCACAGCCCGGAGGCTTGGGATCCCCTCTCACCTGCTGGGGACCCCAATACAGAGTGTAGGCAGAACTTGAAGCTCGGGAAGGGGGTACCTGCAGAAGCATGTGGAGGGAGCCTACCTGCAGGGGTTCAGAGATGCAACCCGCCATCACCACTCCCACCTCAGCCCTTGGATCTGGCCCCACAGAGGGGCTGTGCTCTGAGCCCCTCCAGCAGCAACCAGGTCTTGGGCTTCTCTATATCCACCAGAACAGGTACTCAGTTAATGTTTGTTGACCGACTGTTTGATCCCAGCTCTTCAACTTGCACTTCTTGGGCTTTGTGTGCCCCTCTGAATGCCTTAACCATTGACCCATCTCACCTGCCAATTAGGGGACTGCCAAGGTTCTGCCCCTCTTTCTTAGCATTCCCTCTAATCCCAGGAGTCAACATCCCACCCACTCTGGGGACCAGTGTGAGAGGGATGTTGAAATCTGGCCCAGAGACCAGTTTGTCTGGGCAGGAAACAGGACAGCTGATCCTGGAGGCTCTGCCTTGGCTGTGACCATCATGGGGTGAACTCAAGGGAGCTAGAACCCCAAATAGGGAGAGGGTACTACTTCCATTTACTGATGAGAAAACTGAGGGAGGTCTAGGGGGCTAAGATCTCAGAGCTGGGAAAGGCCAGTATCCGGACCCACGGCTGTCCAAATCCAGTTGGGTCTTTGGCACCCTCCCTGAGGATACTTGTGCCCTCTCAATCACCTGCACCCCGTAGAAGGACCCGCCACCCCAGCCCCGGCCCAGCAGAGCTTTTCAAGGAGAACGAGGTTAGAGCCGCGCCCTGAGCTCGAGGAGGATGAGGTCAGAGTATTACAGGGCTGGTGTAGACGCTAAATAATTCATGCGGCTGCAATGAGCAGGGGCTGCAGCTTCCGGGCAGGCCCAGAATGGAGACAGCAGACAGGAAACAGACACTGGCCACCAGCACCTGTGTCTGACCTTGGCACGTCCTCCCGATGTTAGAGAAAGTGCTAGTCTTGGCGAGAACGGATTGGACAGCTGGCACTGACCCTTACTAGCTGTGCAGCTACAGGCAACCCACGTAACCTCTATCGGTTTGTGACTCTATGAGTGGGGCAGAGAACCACGGGTAAACTGGGGGCTGTGCGGGGCTCTTGGGGGTCTTACTGGGCATCCCTTGGCCCAAGTTCACTTTCTGCAAAAGGGCAGGAGATAGTGACCGGGGTCGTCCCTCTCCCAATCCTTCCCCCACCAGCGTCTCTGGACTTTGTTCCATGTGCTGTACTGGTCTCTGGGCCTTGCTGACTGGACATTAAACATTCTTTGGGGGTCTGGTTGTCCCCCTTAGAATAAACCCCCAACCAAGAAAAAAGTTAGTTGGAATCACAAACAGCCTTTGTCAGCCTGGAAGGCAAGGGATCTGGGTTAAAAATATCTTATCATTAATAAGTGCCCCTCCCCCTAAATTAATTCACATGGATTTAGTAGCAGAAATTCCTCCCAAATAGAGGATAAAGCTGTTTAATTCTGAGCAGTTATGGTGCATTCCAAATTATTCTGCTGTGCGCTACATGGTTTGATAGACGTGGACGTGAATTTTACCAACGTGTTGTCTGCTGCCACCTGTAACAGGTTCTGATCTACTATAAATTCGTCTTCCACTTAAGGCTTATTAGTGATATGACTGGACCATCACACAGAAGGCACCTCTTTGCTCCTAAAAACATCTGTCTTCTCCACTTGGCCAAGGACCTTTGGCAAACAGGGCCACAGGGTCTCCTGAATCCAGGACACGCCTGCGTCTTTTGGGAGCCCGTTCCTCCCCGAGCCTCACACACAGACATCCTCAGAAGGCTCAGGCTAGAAACAAGCCCACGCTCACCGCAGGCTGCATCCCTTCGGCCCTGCCAGGGACTCACGTGAGATTATCACCCAGAAGAGACGGTGCCCTTACTCATTGTAAGTCATCTTGGGGCCACTAAACTAGATCAAGAGAAGTTTGAGTGCCCAGGGCTCTCCCCTTCCCTTCTGTTAGGGGGAAATAATACTTGGGTTTCTCTTCCTGGAATTGAGCAGGAATGAGGGGAGATGTCTGTCCCAGCTCTCCGCAGGACCCGGTTCACCAACCTGAGCTCTGGAAAAATATTCATGACAAAGGCACGGGCTGCCAGGGACAGGAGAGTCGTGGGGCTGGCTACGGGGTGAGCTTGGGCATAGCCTCACCCAATTCACCTCCCTGGGGAGCTGTTCTTGTCCTCACATCCATCTCAGCACCCAAAGGTGATGCTGGGCTGGGGACTGAGCTCCAAGGGCACAGGAGCCAGGACAGAGGAAGAGGATGCTACAGGGACCTCCTTCCCAGAGTCTGGAGCTGTGCATGGCTCTATCCTTGGTGGCCAGTATCACACAGGCTCTCCCTGGGGGGCTGTGGGACTCTAGAGCATGTCCTGAGGCCAAGGACATGAGTCTTCTCCAATGAGAGACAATCAAGGTACCCCGTAATTACCAGCTGCCCTAGGCAAGGAAGAAATGTACACACCTCCCCATCCAGAAACAGCACAATCTTGAGTCCTAGAACGTTCTTGTCTATGGGGCCTCCCCAAGTCCCACAAGCCTAAGTCCCAGAGAGGTCTAGATCTGCCCCCACATCTGGTCCAGGACTCTCAGCTGGCCCGAGACTCCAGCCCCGAGACGTCACTCATTTAGCCACTGCAGGCCCCACTGCCCTTCCTGAAGACGTTAGATCCAGGTAGCACCAGGGCTCTAACATCTGCCCCTGCCCCAGGAGCCACTTTCCCAACTGGCTGGAAAGTCCAAGGAGGAGGAGAGCACAGGGAGAACGTGATGGGCATCTGCAGGTGCCCAGAGCCCCAGATGCCACTGAGGTCTGCAAACGCCACAGATTCCTTTGTGGGGTTCCCCGTAAGGAAATGCTGGACAAAGAGCTTCTCTGGCTGGAAGCAGTGTGGCGGACCCCACCCCAGATGGGGAGGGGCAGGCAGGGTTGGCCCTGGCTGTTGGTGGAGCCTGGTTCATCAGAGGCAGCAGGACCGGGCACAAAGGGGCACATGGGTGAAGCTCCAAAAGGGCTCAGATCTGGGACCCACAGGCCACGAAGAGAAGCTGTCTGTCCAGGTCTCGGCCGAGCTCTGCTCCCAGCTCAGTGTCCTTCCACGGTCCAGGGGAGGAGGGCCAGGGCAACTCTCCACCATGGCTTAGCTCCGAAAACTCACAGAGATCCACCACGGTGCAGTGGGAGAAGCTGATGCCGGAAACACCAAAAGATGGCCAGGCCAGGACGGTCCATCAGGGGTCCTTGGGGTCAAGAAAGGGGCATCTGAGGCACATCGTTTGCAGTAAGGAGGACAGACGGCCATCTGGAGAACCACAGCCTGGGGATGCCCCCGCCATCTCAAGGAGCAGCCAGCAGGAGCTGTGATTTAGGGGCGTGCCCAGTAGGGAGGGGGTGGAAGCAGGAGTCCTGCAGCCTCAGTTGCTTTGGGACCAGGAGATCAGGGGCTGGGCAGGAAGGAGGGTGAGCCCCACGAGCCCCCGTCCCAGGCCTCCAGACTTCCAGCCCCCCACCCTGTCCACTGCTTCTGATCGGTGGCCTCTGTCCCCTCCCAGTTCCAGTGACCAGGGCGGGAAAGGGGCTGGGCCCTGCCCCACCTGGGCACAGAGCCATGAGGACATCGGGACGACGTGCAGTCCAGGGAAGGAGGACGTCTACCATCTTGTTTTATTTTGTGGGGACTGAGCCTAAAGTAACCAGAAAGAACAAGTGTCACAGGGGAACCCTGCCTCAGTTTGGGGCCTGAGGACCGTTTTATTAAAAAAAAATTTTGGTCCCCAGGGAGCTGGTGCAGTATGAACATAGAAGGAAAGGTTTGGGAGAAGTTTTCTTTCTCTTCCGGCAACCTGGCAACCCTTCTCTCCCTTACCAGCAATATTTTTTTTTCCTACAACCAGTGACAGAAAATAGCTTCTGGCTGGTTGAGGAGAAACATTCCCCAGCCTGGGAGGGGCCTCGCCCAGCCTTGGGCCAACGTCCAGGGGTCAGGGTGATGCTGGCGTGTCCATGAAGCTGGACATCTTAGCATGGGCGGAGCCCAGGCCATGGGGACCCACAGGCAGCCCCAGAGTGGACCGGGAAAAGACCACTGGGCTTTGGTGTCTCAAGAAAACCTGGCCAGTCTTGGTCTGAGCACTTCTAGAGGCTGTGACCATAAGGAAGCTGGGGGGGTGGCAGGACACCTACAGCCCCATGTAAGTCGAGAGAGAATACTGGTCCTGCCTACCACCCAGGGCAGCCACGGGGTCAGGCAGCCAGTGAGGAAAGGCTCCATTTACTGTCAAGAACCAAGCAATGGACACTGGCAACGGCTGCCTGGGAATGACACTAACCAGGAACTAGCCCTAACTTCTGCCACCTTTGTAAACCCACCTTTGCAAACAAGCCCTGGTCCCCTCCCAGCCATTCCCGGCAGCAAATGACACATGGTGAACAGCACGGAGCTGAATTCTCCACTGCGTCCCTGAAAGCATCTTAACCATCACTTCCCCAGGCAGAGCGGAAGCAAGTCAATTTTCCTTCCACATTCCCGACCCAGAACCACCTTCTCCTGGGCCCACCTTCCCTGCCCCGTCCCCAGGTACAGCAGTGGAGGGCATCCGGAGGAAAGCTGCACAGACGGCTTCTCAGCCAAGCCCAGAGGCCGGGCTGGATCCCATGCATCAGCTGGGCCCAGATCACACTGACCACACAGAACGCGGGGGTTCTACTACAGAACTCCCCTCTGCTGGAGGGGCCGGCTACATGACTGCCGAGAAGGAACAGGCAGCACCAGATGTAAACTGAGAAAGAGGACACGGGTGGGTTGAGGAATCACTCACAGACCATGGTGGGCGAGTTTCATTGGACACCAAGAGCCCAGGTTGGAAACGACATTCCCAGAGGAAGGGTTAATAAAGCAGAAACACGTTTATTTGGCACCCTCGTTCCTCCCAGAGGAAATCCCTCCAGGTTGCTGGGGTCTCTCCAAGGGCCCCGAGAACTGTGGGCGCTGACCGGCCGCCCCCCAGGAGAACACTGTCTGGCTGGAGCACAGACCCGGAGGTGACCCCAGCCTCAAGCTGGGCTTGGCCGCCAGACTCCACGAACACTGAGGCGGGGGTGCCCAAGGCACCCAGCCAAACGTCGGCACACAGGGGGGGCTGCACAGCTCTGGGCCAGTGAGGGGGTGGAGGGAGCGTGGGGTTCCTGGGGTCCCCCCATCCCCCACGAGGCCTGCTGGCCGCCTCCTGCTGCCAACTGATTCAGTCCCACGCGTAGGGGTTTCTAAAGACCTGTGAGCTCTTGCCGTCTTGGGTTGGGGTGGCCGTGGGGTGGCTCTGGGCAGCATACATGTCCTCGGCCCGCAGGGTGGAGTTGGCACTGCCCATCACCTGGCTGTTGGCGGTGGCCCGCGGGAGGATGACATCGTAAGCGCCTTCAGACTGGAAGAAGAACAGACGGCCTCGCGGTCAGGGGTTGGGAGCCAGGTTCCGCTGAGGCAGAAACACACACGCGCGCCTTCCTGCAGGGCCGTGGCTGCCAGCGCCCCCGCCTCCCCTGGCCTAAGCCGGGCCCCAGCTGCTGAGGGGCCTGAGACGGACGCTGGCTCTGCCTCCCGCAACCAGGGGCTGACTGTGAGCCCCTTAGCTCACCCCGGTCAGGGGGCTTCCCAGAGGGGCTGCTTCTCGGCAGGAGGGTCCTCTCCTCAAGCCCCTCCTGCTCCCAATTCCTTAGGGAAACCAGTAGGGGGCCCACGGAGGGCAGACCAGGTGGAGTTGCAAATGTCAAGGTGGTAACGGGCCCAGCTCCTCTCTCCAAGACCCCTACCCTCATTCGCCCAAATACCACTATCACCCCCAGCAGCCTCCCAGTCGCCGCCCGCCTGGCCAAGGACACCCACACAGGCCTCGTCTTGGGGTCTGGGCTGGCCACTCTGATTTTGAGACTTAATACCTACCTGAATTCTCTTTTTGCTCCCGTGTGGGTCACAGCTGAGGGCTGTGGGGTGCAGAAGGGAGCCCGCCTGCCTTATCCCCTGGAAAAGGGCTGCGGCCACACACTGTAGCTCCAGGGCCCCAGACCCTCCTTCAGCCTTATCAGACCTATGGGGTCCTCCCTCCTGCTTCCAATCTCCAGTCCCTTGCAGTTTCCGGAACATTCAGATGGGGGTGGAGCACACACAAAGCCCTGATTTAGTGTTTGTAGGTTTCCCTGGGGTGATTACTCTCATCACGGCAGATGCCAAGCTACCCCCAGGACATCACTGACAAAATGCCAATAACTGGCTCCAGCACCCCACTGGCCCCACCCCAGAGTTTCAGATTCAGCCAGTCTCAGGCAGGGGCGGTCAGAGCGTTTTTTAGCAAGTTCCCTTCTGATACTGAACGCTGTGGCCTGGGGACCACATTTTGAGAACCCCTGGGCTAGATAAAATATCCCTGTTTATTTGGGCATTCTCCCTTCCCCTTCACTCTGCACCCCCACATGCACCTAAAGCTAGAATCAACACACACAGGGGGTTGAGGGGGCAGCCACAGAAGAGGGAGGACACTAAGGAAAAGGGTACATCCAGGCAAAAGGGGGGCCAGTGGCCTCTGCTCCCCGTCCTCTGCCAGCAGGTTCAGGCTCAGGGAGAGGAAAGAAGCTGGGTCTAGAAGTTACAGATAAACCGGCTTCACCCTTCCCCTGGCTCACCGAGGGGAGGGGGACAGGAACGCCACGCTGCTGACCTCCCTTGCTTCCTGTTCCCAGAGTCCCGCCAAGGCCCCCCTGACCTCTCCCCTCGGCGACTGCCAGCCGGTGGGGAGGAACATATATGGAGAGAACGAGACTCCAACCCGCCGTCTTCCTGTTCCCACCCCCCTCCCTTGGCTAATGGAGCATCTGGTTTCCAGAACCCAGGGGAGATATAAGGTCAAGAGCTGCTGCCTGTTGGCAGGGGGAGGGGAGTCAAGGCTCTCTTGGGACAGCTGAGGTTGAGGAGTAAATATTTATCCCGGTCCTGCTGCATGTGGCCCCCTGCCCCTTGGGGGGGCACCAAGAATGACACCTAGCCTAGCCGAGACCATCCTTCGTTCCTCCCCATGCTCCTCGGGGTGAAGCTGGCAGCTCCCGCCAGCTCAGTGAGAGTTTGTTCCTGCCCCAGTCTGTGTGTGCCCCAAAGACAAAGGGCAGGTTGCTCTGCAGGGTCACCAAAGCAGTGGACACATCGACTCCATGGAAAGGGCATGAAGAATTGGGGCTCCCGGTTCCCCGTGGCAGATGTGCCAGATAGGAGAAGCCCTGCCTTCTCCCCGCCACCACCTCCACACCCCAACCCTGCACTGGCCATGCAGCCCTCCCCCGAGGCTGGGAACCCACTCACCGGGACCTTGTGCATCAGGGCCATCTCGGTGGGCTGGTACACACTCGTCAGCAGCTGCCCATTGTACCCACTGTATGGAGACACCGGTCGCTTCGCTGGGAGGAAAAATGGGAGCGGTTTGAGGGCACCTACACACTCAGCTTCCTTTCCACCTCCTACAGCCCAAGCAAGGCTCCCAGGGGCAGGGAAAGGGGAAGGATGAGCCGGGCCAGCCCTGGTATAGCATCTGACCCAGGGAGGAAGCCGTGGCCAAGGGTGGCCACGGGTGGACAGTGGGGGGAAGGTTATGGGCGTGTGGGCTCCTGTCCCAAAGCCCGACAAGGCTTGGCTCCCCCTTGGCTTCCCCTGCAGCTGGGGAACCCCCCACAACCCCACAGCTCAGGAATGCTCCGTCAGCAGCCTTCCCATCCCCATCCGCCCTCCTGGGGCCAGAGGCCAACCAGGGCACATGGGCCTTTGGCCGCCTTCCAAGATGGCTGGCCTCCAGCTCTGGCCTCCACGGCTGGGGGCGGCTGCCAGGCCCAGGGGTACACATAGCCAAGGCCCCTCAGCCCGAGGTCCCCACCCAGCCTTGCCAAGGGGACCGAATTCACTTCCCGTCCTGAGGCCCCTTGGCAAGTTTCCAGAACTATTTTCAGCTCCAGGAACACTTGCCCTGCCTTCGGGTGTTGATCTCCTGATCTGTTCCACCCTGCTGGACACTCAGGGGGTGTCTGGGGAAGGCTGCTGACCAGCCCCCTGGGCCCAGCAGCAAGCCGGCCGGACGCCCGTCTCCTGCAGGCTGATGAGCCGGCGACTGGGAGGGCACAGCTGAGAGAAGGCTTCCTAAGTGCTGGGCTCGCACTATTGATTTTTCCATTTGAGGAAAAAAAAAAACCTCAGGGCCCCAGGAGTGTTTGCTTTGGGACAAAGGCTGGGAACCATCAGGCCCTGACAAACAGGCACAAGAGTGAGAGTGGAGGTGGGGGTGGGCGGCCGGCCTCCCCATCCCTTCTTCAATTGCCCCCACCCCCACCACTCAACCAGCCCAGAGGATGAGGGGGAGGGAGGGGAGCACACAGCTCAGGTGCACACATCAGAGATCAGGTGCCTGGTGGGACAAGGGCCATTCCATTCCCCAAAGCAGGGCACTCACAGCGTCAAGAGGCAGACTGCACTCTGCTTCTGGAACTTCCATCACCTCTGACCCTGACCTCCCAGCAGAGGCCTGAGGCCAGGGCTTAATAACTGGGCAGTTAAAGAAAGTCTTAAGCCCCTAAACATCTGGATCAGCACAGAGAGTCTGGGGTCTGGGTCAGGCTTTGGGATGGCACCTCCCAGCTTTCTGGGTCATGTCGGATGAAGGGGCTGTAGCCAGCGGGCTGAGAAGGCACGTGAGACCCTTGGCACAGTGGCTGGCACACAGTAGGTGCTCAATTAATGTTAACGGTCGTTACGGTTAACAAATGGCAGATTCATGAGCCAGAGAAATACTCCTTCCTTCAGGGCCGGGCTAGTCTCCAGGGAGATGGCCATCGTCCTCTCCTGCCGCCCGAGCCGCTCCCCAGAGGGGATGCTTGACACTGGCTGGACAAGCTTCGCTGCCCCCCGCCCCCCACCCCACCTCTCCCGGCTCTTGGGCAACCTCAGCTGAGACCACCGAGGCACTGGAGCTTGCTGGCATCCCCAGTGCTGGACTGGGACAGGAAAACCCCATCCCACTGAAACAGAGCTGGGGCAGGAGACCTCAGGACGAGTCAGTTGGACGTGGGCTGCTTAGATCAACTCAGGGCAGCACAAGTGTTTTTGTTAAAACAAAAACAAACAAAAAAAAAATCAGGACTTTTTAAAAGGAAAACTAAAATGACTATGAAAACGTACATAACCAAAAAACAAGTTCTAGAAGAATATAATATCCTTCATGCATAATAGTATTAGAAGCAGCTAATAGTTAACACATTTCTTAACTTAATCCTCAAAGGAACCCTATGAAATAGTTACCATTCTTACCTCCATTTATAAATGAGGAATCTGAGGCACCAGAGGTGAAATACCAACAGTTAACAGAGGTTAGATCTGGGGACGGAATGGGATAAAGTAGAAATGGAGAGGCAGATGGGCAAAATTATGCTTTATCTGTAATGTCTGAATTTTTACATAAATATTGAAAAAAATTTTAGTGGAACTTTAGAGACTGTACAGAGCCTACAGAACCTTCTGTTGTGCTCAAGAAACCAGCTCCCCGACTGGCAGTGAAAGAAATGGGATGGAGAGTGTCCCGTACCCACCTGAGCCTGGCTCGTCCATGGAAAAAGCCTTGTTCTCCACAAACATGCTCTGGCCCTTCTGCTCTTTCAGGATCGTCTCGTAGCCCACGCCCCGGGTGGGGTACATGTCCCCCTGGTAGCTCTGCTCCGGGCTGGGCTTGGTCACGTGGGAGATCTCGGGGATGACGTAGAAGAGGACGAAGGCCCAGGCGTTGGCGGCGAGGGCGATGGCCAGCGTGGGGTCGTCCCAGGTGGGGCTGTGGTGCTGCTGGTTGCCGTAGGTATACATGACAATCCACACCACCCAGATGGCGATGGAGGTGGCCGTGGTGAGCAGCACGAAGACCCCGTGCTTACGCCAGCGCTTGAAGCGGCCGCACAGGGCAGGCCAGGCCCCGGTGAAGGCCGCCAGCAGCAGCAGCATGACGTAGATGAGCGCCATGACAAAGTCCACATTGGTGATGGCACAGGCAGAGGCCGCCACCCAGCTGGCACTGCCATTGCCCCGGGGCCCCGCCTCGCCGCCTCCGCGGACCAGCGTGATGATCAGCCATTCGATGTTGATGATCACCTCCACCAGGCTCAGCAGCAAGGCCACGGTGAAGGTCACCCAGCCCCGGGGCCCTTGGTTCTTCCGGGCCAGGAAGTTGAGGGCAAAGACGTGGGCCACCAGGCAGGAGAAGCAGATGGCAAAGAGGACCCCGAAGAGGAAGCGTCGGGAGGCACAGGTGGAGAAGTCGGGCTTCACCACACAGGCAAACACCAGGCAGAAGAGGCCCAGGGTCCCCAGCAGGAAGAAGACCTGGGTCCCCAGCAGGCTCCGCTTCTTGGTGTCCTGCACAAAGGGGAGGCTGGCCACAAGGATGATGGTGAGGACAAAAGTGGTGACGATGCCTGCCCCAGCCACTGCCTCCATGACGATGCCCCAGGCCCCGTTGCGGTCACACAGGTTGTAGTAGAGGGGGTTGAGGTCTTGACTGCAGCCAGGCGGGGCACTGTCCTGGGCCTGGGCACCGGGGAGTAGGAAGACGGGCAGTCCCAGGCACATCAGCAAGGCTTTGGGGGTGGCCATCCTGGCTCCCAGGCCGGGCTCCCTCTAGGTCCCTGGAGAAAGGAGAAGAGGCCAGATCAGTCCTCCAAGGCCAGATGCTGACACAGGGGTGTTGCTTTCCCCATCCCGAGGCAGGGCTGACAATGCTGATTAATAATGAGACTCTGTCCCTCTGGGCTTCAGAACCCTTCTTAACACAGAACTCCTGGGAGCCACATCAGCCAGCCAGAGAGGCAAACAAGGTGAAGCCCATTTTCATTCCTATTCCTGACCATGAAAAAGGAGGACATATCACGGAATTAAAGATAACCCCCCATCCACCCAACAACAACAATAAGCCAAGTCCAAAGAGTCCCTGAGGATGACTCCCGCAGAGGAGTCTAGACCCGGTATCGTGGGATGGAGAACATCTTCTTGACCAAAAGGAAATGAAATAAGCTTCAGTGGCAGAAAGATTCCAAAAGGAGCTGAGAGGTCACTCTGGTGGGCACTCTTATGCACGATATAGACAACCATATTTAGGTTCTAACGAATTGGAATAGCTAGCAGTAAATACCTGAAACTATCAAACTACAACCCATAACCCTTGAATCTTGAAGACGATTGTATAAAAATGTAGCTTATGAGGGGTGACAATGTGATTGGGAAAGCCATATGGACCACACTCCCCTTTGTCCAGTGTATGGATGGATGGGTAGAAATATGGAGGCAAAAAAAAGGGCACCCAGTGTTCTTTTTTACTTTAATTGTTCTTTTTCACTTTAATTTTTATTCTTATTATTTTTGTGTGTGTGGTAATGAAACTGATCAAAAATTAATTTTGGTGATGAACACACAATTATATAATGGTACTGTAAACAACTAAATGTTATGCTTTGTATGACTGCATGGTATGTGAATATATCTCAATAAAAATGAATTTAAAAAAAAGCTGGGAGGGCAGGGGGCGGATGGGGGGGGAGGGCACTTGTGAACACACCAAAATCAAAATCAAGAAGCCCATACATTCAGCACTTCTCTACCCTGGGCTTCCAGGGTTCAATAGACCTGGATACTATGCCCCTAAACTCTTGTCGCTGTGATGCCCAAGCCCAGTCCGTGCTTAGTCATCCATTCATTCACTCATTCAATCATTCATTCAACAAGCGACAGTTGAAAAGTTTCATCAGCCCTTCCTACCCCATCCCTTCCACCACGACAGCCCCATACGCCCTTCATTTTCCCACTCTGGTGCCTCTCTCCACTTCAGAATCCAAAGCTCTTTGTGGAGCTCAGTTGCTGGAGTCAAAGATAAAATAAACTAATCCTTCCCCCCAAGGAATCAATGACTTAATGCAAAAATTCTCCTGGGGGCATTTACATTTTAAAAGCAAAAACCAGGCAAGGGCAATACAAAACCCAAAGGAATTTCACTTTAATGCAAGACTTTAGGGCACTGTAGCAGAAGGCAAGAAAGATATCTTTAATTCACACCAGAAAAGTAACTTATTACTCCATCTACTCATTTGACCAAGTCCCCACAGGGAACTACAAGTGCTGGAGATAAGCACCCAGGAAGAAAACCAAATCCCCTGCTCTCAACACCAATTATCTGGATTTTTCCCTGTGTGAAGTGGAGGTAAAGGTTGTGACATGTTAAAAAAAAAAAATTAAAGACAAAATCAGTCGGTTTTCCAGCCAAAGGCCTTAAATTTACAGTTTACATCAAAAAATTATTAAGATGCCCTCAAAAGCATGCTATAAATTCCAAAATTCTCTGAAATGCAGATACTCCACGTTACGATCATCCCATACTTTCAGATAATTAGCCGTAACCCTATCTGTTCCTCCTCACCTCTGAGAGACAGCACTCTCCCGGGACAGCAACCAAGCTTTCCTGGGCTGACAGCGACCACTAGAGGCTATCAGGGGAATAGCATTACTTAACTTTTCCCTACCCTCTTTCCTCCTTCTTCAGGGTCAGGGACATTGTGGGCCCTCTTGGTGTCCCACCAGGTTTTCACCATTCCTAGTTATTTAATCCCATTTTGCACAAAATAGGCAAACAAAGGTCCTAAAACTCAGTCCATAGAAATTGGACTCTATTTTCACTATATCTCTATAACTTATCTCTATAACTGGTAAATGCAAGAACACTGCTACTAAAGAAGTAGCAGTGACAAATGAAACTCAAAAAATTAAGTGAAATTGGCATAAAGATGTTCTCCAAAGCCCTACATGACCCTGGAAAGATTTTTAGGTTCCTTAGCCTTCTCAGTTACTTCCTTCATTTTCCAGTTAAGCTTCTTTTCCCTCAAACACCACCTACCATTAACTCTTCCATAATTAACATTCTTATGTAAATTTACTACTGTTTTATTAAATAACTGACTGGCCTTGTAACTGAGCTTGTTTCTCTTCACTTCTAATGCAATAGTTTCCCTCACATTGTGTTTTAAATAAGCTTTTGCAGGACTCCCTGTAATTGTAAATCAATAAAGCACAAACTCTATTTACAAGCTTCTGTAAAGACAAAAGAGGAACCAGGGATGATGGTGAGTAAGAAGTCACACTGAAACACTCAGGAGATAATTTACGGATAACAACATAAACATCCCATCCCATCTTGACTGTCCTGGCCCACAGCAAACCAGCCGGAACTTGGAGCAAAGTTAGAGCTGAGGAACTGACCGCTGGGAATGGACACCCAGACAGCCTCCGGGCATCCACATCCACGTCCCATCCAGGGCCTCCCACCTCCCTTGGCTGGGACCCAGCGTTAAGAACAGGCCGTCATTCCAAATCAGCAAATATTTACTCCAGCTAGGGCGTGGAGAAGGCCCTGGTGTTCTCAGAGCTATGGAAAATACACAGACGAACAAATACAATCCCTTGACTTGATGGTATTTGGAATCTAATAGAGAGAGAAGGTAGGTATACGACAAACTACACAAGGAAGGATGCAATGGGTGCCATATGACAGAACTGACCTCTGGGAGAAAGAATGGTGCTGTGGGACCACGGGAGGAAAAGTCACTTCCTGCTGTGGGGGCCAGAAAAGACAGAATGGGAAGAAACCAGCCAACAGCATTTTATTAGTATTTTAGCAACCACCTACCATGACCCTAAACACAGCCCAAAGACAGGGGCCCAAAGGAGCTAAGCCTCGAAGCACAGGAGATAGGGATTGACCAGGAGAAGGGGACAGGGAGGAGAGGAAGTGGAAAGAATGGGCAGAAAAGATACCATAAATAGCCCTGAGATGACCAAGTTCAGAGCAAGAAAAAAATCACGTTCGCCACATACAGACTGTGTAAAGGGTAGGTTGCAGCTGGATGGTGACAGGTTAGAAACGCTACATGGGAAGAATTTGGGGCATTATTCTAAAGACCACGGGAGCCAGTGGAGGCTGTTCTTAGCACGTGGGAGAATAACCAGGGTTGTGCTTTAAGAGAGGAGTCTGGCAAAAGGCACAATCAATGTAGTGGGGGCAGGTTTATCCCAGTTTAAAGGTAGAGGCCCAAGGTAAGGGCATGATGGCTAGATCTGAGATCCTTTCCAAAACAAAATCTAAGGACTGGCTAGTAGTCCGGGAAAGGATGCTAAAGCCACAAGTTCAATTCTGCTAACAACCAGGTCTCCTGTGAGCTGTCTGTCTCTCATTCTTCCGGATCCATCTGGCCCTAGAAAAGACCCATCCCCAGCCTTCCCCAGGCACTTGAGCCAGGGCCAGAGAAGCTTCTTGGCTCTCACTCCTATTTCCTCCTGCCTTTGCTGCTGGTCCACCACCATCTTCCTGGCCCTGGCCTTCAAGGCTCACCCGTGCCCATCACTTCCAAGGAAGGAATCAGGAACCTGCGCTCGCCCGTCTCCCCCATCCAGGTACCACTGCTGCCAGGCTGCCCTGAAACTTCCTAGCCCCTCAGTGCCCAGGGTGGGCAAGGAGGGGATGGGGGGAGCTCCTGGACCTTCAGCCTGGATCCCCCTGCTGAGGGTGGGCATGGGGGGAAAATGCCCTGAGTCTTCTGAGATTTGGAGGTCCTTAATGCAATGGTCTTCTCTGGAATTCCCACCCTGATATGTCTCATTTCTCTGGAACCCTGAAAATGGAGGGATGGGTGGGGAAGCAGAAGACTGCACTCAGGTGGGGAAACTGAGCCAGGTGGGCCTGGCTGTTTTCCGCAGCCAGGGATAGGGGTCCTCAGAGGCGAGCAGGAGGGTTAAAGAAAGGGACCTCAGCTCCAGCCCTTCGCCATTCAGCCAGTCAGCTCATGCTACCTTCAAGATGGTGTGTAAAGGGATAAGGACTGGCACAAGAGGGACCCCAGAAGCATCCTGTCCCTCCTCCCAATCCCTGACCCTGCACTTCTCAGGCTGGGCCTGCTGAGCCTTGGACAATAGTCATGCATGTACCCTCTCCCCTACCAGGCTGCGAGGTCTGCAAGGGTTGGGAACAAGCCTTGACTACCTTAGTGTCCTCTGCAACACCCAGCACTGTGCCTTGAACACAGCAGACATTTGAAAATTATCTGCTAAACTGATTCAACACCTGTTTCTCCTGGCCTATCCTGCCTCCTTCATTTTGGAGTCACATCCTCTGCTCCAAGGTTCTAAATGGATCCAAGGAAGAAAGTGGGAGGGCAACCTCCTTCTGCCCCGTGAGTCTCCCCCAACCCTAGCCCCAGCCTCAGATTATTTTCTGGACAAAAGGGCCCTTTTGCTTCACCTCCCTGGAATCAGGCGTACAAGTATTTTTAATCACCTCTGAAATCAGCCTTTCCCAGGCTCAGCCACCCAGCCCCCAGCTCTGGTATGAGTCAGTCCAGTCCAGTTCCTGGATCCCCTTCCTCCCTCTTTACCTCTCCAGGGGGAGCAGAGCGGCCTTGGCAGGGCTGGGGGGCTCCAGAGGCCCATCCAGCCCTGACCGGCTTCACCTTGATGGCAGCAAGGACAGTGGCACGAGGCAGCCAGGGCCCCCTCATCCTTCTTGAGCAGCACCCCCTTCCCTACCCCATCATCGAACCCCGAGAACCCCTAGGGTACGGGATGCCATCCTGGAAAGAGCTCCCTAGGGTTCACAGGCACCCTGACCTGTCTCCCAAGCATGGGTTTCAGGGTAAGTCACAGTGGTTTCCTTCAAGGATGCAGGGACCATTTAAAGCCCCTGCTCAGAGGTGCCTAAGCTGGTCCAGGGGTGCCTGGAGCATCCCCTCCTCCCCTGCCTGCCAGCGCTCCGCAGATGAGATAGGTCGACAGTCTGTGGACATACCGGGAGGCCTTCCCCTTCCTCACGTCCTCCCATCCATCTCCTTTCTCTCCCTGTTTTTGTTTAGGTCCCGTCACCTTCCTCCTCCGCCCAGCAAGAATTATTAAGAATGGGCGCTCAAGATGCCTGAGCCTGGAGGGAGGCCTCTCAGTGCCCACGCTGGGTGAGGAGGGGGTGGGGACAGCTCCCAGAACTTCAGCCTGGATCCCCCTGCCGAGGGTAGGCATGGGGGGCAAAATGCCCTGAGCCTTCTCAGATTTGGAAGTCCTCGGATCAACGGTCTGCTCTGGAATGTCACTCTGGAATGCACCCCACCCCCAAAGGCACCCCTCTCCCAGGCACACCTGAAGGCACACGGGGGACACTCCAGAAGCACAGCAGCCTCTTTGAACGTACTCTACTTCCTGTGCTTTAGGATAAAGCTTACCAAGTTTTTAAGTGATTGGGTTTTCCCAGGTGCAAAATGGCAGGGCCTGGCGGTGGAGAGGTGCTACTCGGCCACCGTGGCCTGAAAGGGTGCGGCCAAAGCAAAGGGAGGGGGGCCCGCAGGGGCTTGAGGCTGCGCAGCCAGGAGTACAGGCGCTTTCATAGTCTGAGATTCCAAGCTTCCCCGCGGGAAGATTCCGAGCCGCCCCTCCCCACCCGTCGCCCCCTTCTGGGATCTACACCCTGCGTCCCTGGACATCGGAAGAGAAAGCGCAGGGGAGTGGCCACTCTTTTTCCCCATTTCCTAGGGCCACCGAAACCTGCCCTTCCTACCCTCGGCAGCGGGCAGTGGAGGGACGCCAGCCCACAAGTCACTATTGACCCTGGCACTCGCGCAGAGGCCAGAGGCGCAGCACCCGGCTCCTCCCGCCCCCAGTCGGGTTTGGAAACTTTTTGCGACAGGAGTTGGCGCACGATCCCCCGGCTGCCCGATTTCCACCCCGGGCCTCTGTCCTCGCCCCCTCCCAGCCTGTCCGACCCGACTCTTCCGGGCGGCGGAGGGGAGGGCGGAGCGGGAAGGCAGCAGCCCTTACCTGGGACGCGCCGCCCGATCGGCTCCGGCGCGGCGTTTGGGGCCAACTCCAGCCCCAGGCGGGGCGCGGGCGGGGAGGAAGGGACTCTGTGCAGGGCGCGGGTCCGGGGCCCAGCCGTGGCCTGGCGTGGCGGGGCCCGGGGGTTCGGGCGCAGGGCCTGCCAGCTCCCCAGGACCGGGGCTTGAGCTGGCCGCGCTCCCTCGCTCACTCTGGCGGCCGAGCTCTCCCCCCGCGCTCCGCGGCTGTTTTCTCAGTGCCGAGGGTGGGCGGGCGTCTGCATCACCGTGACATCACCTCCATTCAGGGCGCTTATCGGGCACCCGCAGGGCTCCAGGTATGTGCAATCCGTCTACCCGGTAACAAAGGCCGCCCGGCCCTGCCCCTCGGACTCACCTCCAGGCTCAGCCGAGTCGCACTTTCCGGCGCTTGAGGGAGTTTCTGGCAAAGCTTGTTTGTGGATTGCTGATGTTTACTGCCACGCCCCCGCACGCAGGCGCGCGCACACTCACGCGCACTCACTTTTTGGACTCTGCTTTCTCTCCGGAAAGCAGTTTGGGGTGCAGCCCAGCACACACCGCGGGCGGGCTCCCCCCTTCTTGCATCTCCGCAAAGCACACAGGATTACACCCGGGGGCTATCTTGGCGCCTCTCTCCGTGGCGGACGCCCAGCCTTTGTCACCTTCGTCCTGGCTCTCGGGTGAAAGACACGCACCCGGCACAGTTCGCTGCTCCGGGGGGGAGGGGGGTGCACACTCAGGCACAAAGTCATTCTTTGTCACTCCTTCTGCGTCCCCCTCCCCTCCCCGAGCTTGCATACGTGGACAAACCACATACCCCAAGTGTCAGCCTCCTGCGCGCACGGTCCTTCCCCAACACCAGTCACCACGTGTACGCGAGAACCCCACCGTGCGCGCTCCTAACGCCGTGGACCAAGCCCAGAACTACCCGGGACCGTGGGCAAGCGTCGCCCAGGGCGCTACTACCCCGCGCCCGTGTTTCCTGCGACCGCCCAGAGACTGTCCCACTCGGCGCGCGTGCTCCCCTCCCCGCGTCCCGGTTCTCTGTTCCGACTTGTCCTAATTAGTCTTCACGGTTCTGTTCCCGGAGGTACAGTGTCTAACCCGGCCCCCGCGGTCTCTGCACTACCGGACTCCGAATCCTCCCCCTCCCGCGGCCGGCGGACTTTTCCACGAGTTCAGATTCCTTGCCTCCGCGCTGCGCACCCCACCCCCACCCTTTCCCCTCAGGTCCTAGTAATCAGCAGGAATGGAACCGCAGAAACAGGGAAGCGAATTCAGGCAGGGACCGCTCCCGCACAGTAAACAAACAAGAGGAGATTTTTCCTGCCGCCTTCCCCCAGGGCTGCGGTCTCCGCGGGGGGTGGGCTCGCGCAGCCGGGGGGCCCGGAGGAGCCCTAGTTAGCAGGCGCTGGAGGCCCGGAGGGGCCGAGGCGCACTGAGAAGGGAGAGCTTGTTGGGCCTGGCCGGGGCCCTGGGGACGCGAGGGAGGGCAGCGCGCCGGGTCTCTGGGGTTCCGGGCCTTGTGACGCCGGGTTGCCTGGGGGATCGCCAGCAGCGCGCGGTCAGAGCCAGTTCGTGGCGCGGCGGGCGACGGGCGTGTTTGCTCACCCCTACGCGCCCGCGGGGGTGGGGGGGGGGATGGGCTGGGGGAGAGGAAGCCGCGGGTCACGGACAAGGGGCTAGCCCGGGGGGAAAGGGGAGGAGCACCCCTCGGGCTATTTGTTGGCGTGCCTCGATCTATTGCAATCTGGAGACCAAATTCACTGTTCAGTGAATCACAAGAGTAGCCGGAGCCGCAAATCTCCGGCTGGCTCCTCCCCCTTGTACACTCGGGAGGGAGCGAATGTGCCTAGCGGCCTGAGCTGGCGCTGGGAACCTGGTTTTCTAGGACCCTGTACCCCTCCCTGGCGTCCTGGGAATTGTTTCAGTTCCTTGAAATATTTAAAAGAAGAGTGCATATCTGCTGCAAAGCTGCGCCTCACTCCTTTTCTACCTACCTCCCCTAACCCCACCTTCCACCCCAAGACTTGGGACCCCAGGTGAGGCTCAGGCAGGTGGGTGCCCCGTCTTCCCCTCGGCAAAGGCCAGCGGCCTATCGGACCTACGTGAGACCGGAAGTCACTCCGGCCTCTGTTTTCTAGTTTCCATTAGAACTAATGCTGAAATCAGTTTGCTGGGAAGGCTCTTTCATTAGCATATGGGAAAAGCCAACAGAAACCTGGGAAAGGTGTAAGGGAAATGTCCTGGGAGGATGTGACTTGTGTGACCCCAAGGATACTAGAGTGAACTGTGGGTCCAGCAGAACGTTCTCAATCTGCATTCAAGCTTGGGAAACCTTTCTCCCCAATACACTCCTTTCCAAGGGGGCAACTAATCTCCCCTCACTCTTGGCCCAAGCAGGGGAAGGTTGGGGTGTCTGGTGCCTGGCCACCCACTGGGAATCGTTTGGAAATCGGCCTGGGCACCCAGGTGGCTGAGATGGCAGTGGAAATGTAGGGCAGCTTTCTGAGAACTGTTTCATCTTTCCCTTGTCACCCCATTTCACTTCTGGAACAGGATCCGCCTTCCAAACAAAGCAAGTCCCTCCGGGCGGATGAGCCGGCCACTGCCACTGGGTCTCCAGGAGCCCTGCTGCCCTCTGCCACAGTCCCCAGGCCGGCCGCTGTGCCATCGACTGGGGTGTTGGCGGTTGGGTCAGTGCGGTGGCCGGCAAGGAGGCTCCCTGGGTGGGGTCGATACTGTTCAAGATTCTGACCACAGATTTATCCATGCCCCCGATGTAATAACCCTATAGGCATATAATCACCCTTTATGAACCCTCATTTTCTAACACTTTGAGAAGTGGTCCCTTAAGGCTCCATCCATCCACTGTTCAAAGAGATCCTGGACTTCCTGGACTGCCAGCCTCAGTGGAGAAGGAGCCCTGCCTGCCTTCTTCCCACTGTATGGTACTTGCTGAGTTTACATTGCAACAGCCTTTATTTGTTGGAATACTTTCTCCTTTGAGCTGCAAGAGTGCCCCACATCCCAGAGTCACCTGCATCCCAGAGCCCCAGGATCCCGCCGCAGAGTCTGAGACATTGACGAGGCCCAGGGCTCAAGGGAGCAGCTCTGCCACCTGCTAGCTGTGTGCTGGGACACCTCACTTCATCTCTCTGCACTCCACTTTACTCTACTGAAAAATGGGATGACAGCACCACCTTCACATCTTGCCACAAGGTCCAAATGAAGCCACACCTAGAATGTTCCTCCCCCAGGCTTGGTGCTTATGGATGCTCAATGGTCAGCTTTACCTTTCCCGGTGTGACTGAGCCTTAGTCCTTTAGGTAAAGAGGTCCAACAGTTTTTCACCCAAACACATGTAAACACATGTAGATACTGCTTCTCCGGCCTTCTTTTGATTCTGTTTCCCCTTGATCAGAGTAAACTTGCATGTCATGCTCTGGCCCTTGGCTTGTGCTATTCCTTTTACCTCCAAAATCCTGTCCCTCCCACCCCTTCTTCTCTATCTGACCAAAACTTTTAAAAATCTGCCCTATCTCAAAGCTCAGCTCCAAGGTCACTTCCTCTGCAAAGCTTCCTTCACCTCCCCCCAAGTCTTCTTCCCCTGCCCCAGAAAGAACCATGGTGAGCTGCCCTATTTACCCAAAGCCTATTATGCATTCATTTATTTATCATTTTCCCTGTTGTGTCATAATTAACCTCAATTATTTTCTCCCCAATTAGACTGTGACCTTTGCAAGAGCAGGGATGTGTCTCCCTCATCTTGTCCATGGCATCTGGCACGTGGTAGATGTTTGCAGTAAATGTGTGTGGAATCCGTAGTATTCTATGTCCAAGACAATAGCAGTGAGTGGCTGAGATACAGCCCCTGGCAGGCACCCACTGTTGACCTCTCCCTTCCACCAGGGGCCATGCTCACCTGCCCAGCTGCACCACACCTTCCTGGGGAGCAGGCAAACCCCAAGCATCCCAGAGAAAGCCACCACCCCAGGGCCAGCCAAGCACCACATTTGGAGCCCAGGGTAGGGGACCCTGGCAACCAGGCTTGGGCTATTGGAGGAACCCATCTTGGAAGTGCTTCCAGATGGTTATGCTCCCTCGAGGGACTTCCTGATCATCTGGGTAGATGGAGTCCTGGATTGCAGTTTCGGCTTGCAGAAGCTCTCACAGGTGCCATTTCCTGCTCTGCGGAGGGGGAGGCCTGCCCCCTTCTTTGGGGTTCAAGTGCCTCTAGGCTTGCGTCTGTCTCTGAATCCAGTGGAGCGAGAAGAGTCCCTCACTGAGTGGGGGTGGGGTTCTTGGCTCCCTGACAGGTAGGTGCTGGACTCCTGTGCTAGGTGGCCCGGCTGCCTCCCAAAGGCTGGTAAACAGATTTTGCATTTGACCTTTCTTTGCTCCTGGGCTCTGTTTTAACTGATTTCTGTCCGGGCTGCAGTGTCGGCCTTAATCTCCTTTTCTCTTAGCTCATAGGACTCCCTGCAGGTTCCACTAGGCTTTTCCTGAAGACTCAGGTGCCAGGATAGCCCTTGGCCCCTTAAGAAGCAGGAAGCCAGGAGCCACAGACCAGGCGAGTTAAACGCTCATTCCTCTCAACCGGCTGCTCAGGATGATCCCTTTGGAAACAGACCCGGAAGTGGGCCCTCAAGCAGAGCCTGCTGGAATGTCACCTGATGCTGAGTCCTTCCGCGGCAGCCACAAAATCTCCTCCTTTATCCCTCCTCCCTGCCCGCTGCTCCCTGGCTGCCAACCAACTCCCCATGGAAGGAGAGAACTGGATTTTCTGAGCTGCTGGGGTCTGGATGGCCTCCATCAACTACTGAGTGAATCCTAGGAGTCAGGCCTCAAAGCCAAGGGCCCCACAATTCAGCCACTCAAGAAACCCCCTTCTGCAAACAAAGAAATGTGTCAACAGTGCAGCAGTTCTTTGCCCCCTTACTTTCAGAAGTCTCAACCCAGACCCAGAACATTCCAGAGGTATACCCTCCACCTCACCCAGGGATTACACTGGCTCCCAAACGGAGTTACCCACTGTTTCCCACCCCACCCCACCTCCGCCAGTCCTCTCACCCTCTGCTCTCTTGCCTCCCTCCCTACCTCGTAAGCTCTGCGGGGAATGGACAGCAGAATTCTTTATACATACAGTAAAAATGGCAATAAATATCGGTGGATTGATTGGCCAGGAGCTGAGAGAGGCTCTCAGCCTTTCTAGGGGGAGACGGGGCTGCCAGTTGCTACCGGGTGTCGGGGCTGCCAGTTGCTACCGGGTGTCGTCTAGCGTGAACCCGGCGCTGAGATCCCTGTCTTCCTCTGGCCCCCTCCCTCTAGATTCCCAGGCCGAGAAGTTCAGAGCACGCTGGCTAGTTTGATAACAAGATCCCGTCATGGCCCACCTCTGCACAGCCCAGTACAAGTTACAAAGTGTATTTTATTTACATTTGACCCTCAATAACCCTATGAGTTTGGTGAGGCAGATATTATTCTCTCCATTCTACAGACTTAAAAACTAAGGTTCATAGAGGTTAAATGATTAGCAGTGGGTTAGAACTTTTGCTTTAACTCCTTTGGGCTTCCACATGGCTCTGCTCATCCCGGAAGCACTTTCCGCACCTCTTATACAGCCCTTATGTGTACTTGTGTCGTATCTCAACCAGGTGCGAGCTCTCTGAGGGCAAGCTGGGTGCCTGATTCATCTTTGTGTCCCCCTTGGTGCCTGGCCCATAGTAGGGACTCAGTCTATCATTGTGAGTTGAAGAAACAGATGAAGGATGAATGAATCTGCCCGGGTCTGCAGAGAAAGATCACACCTGTTGTCAACTACCCTCCCTTCCCCCAACAGTCCCTTGACCCTCAGAAGCAGCCTCAAGACAGAGCCGTGCTGGGAGTTGCCAGGTGTTGGCAGGACCTGTGTGCATCTCCATCTCGGCCCCTTCTTCATTCCCCAACCCTGTCCTTCTACTGGTGGTCACTGGCCCCCAAGGGTCACCCACTCTGTACATCGTCCAACCCGCCCTGTCTTCACCAACTTCTTGGTAAGCTCCAGCCACCAACATAGTTCACTTAACAAAGCATTCCAAAGACCCAGCCCCTACCACTAATGTGAACATTGAAAAATGTAAAACAAACGGTTTATAATATACAATGTAGGGGAACTAGTGATAGAGAGCAATTAAGGAAGGGGTAATGACAACTCAATAAGAACAGATAAGCTATCCTGAGTAAATTTAACGTTCTGGGAATGCCCAAGAATGACTATGGTCTGTTAATTTCTGATGGGTATAGTAGGAACAAGTTCACAGAAATGTTGCTATATTAGGTTACTTTCTTGGGGTAAAGTAGGAACATGTTGGAAGTAGTTATCTTAGGTTTTTTGTCTTTTTCTTACTCCCTTGTTATGGTTTGTTTGAAATTTTTTTACTGTATGTTTTTAAATTCTTTTTTTTTATATCGTTGATTTAAAAAAAAAAAAAGACCCAGCCCCCACCCTCATCCCCTCACCTGGGATTTGATGGCCCCCCTCTTCCCGGGCTCTCCACCCCAGCCAGGACACCGAGGTGATGGGGGGAGAGCCGGGGTGCCACAGGGGAGCCAGACCTGCCCACACTTAGCAGGGACAGCACCTCGGGGAAGGGCAGGGCGAGCCAGCTGGCTTCTGGGCGGGGTCCAATCCCAGCTGTTCCCAGCACAGCTCGGGGCTTGCGATGGGGGCTGCGGGGCGGCTCTCTCGCGGGAAGCCTAGCTGCAGTGTGGCCGGAGGCTGCCGGGAACCAGCCGCGCTATTCTGGGAGCGCGCTGGAGCTCCGGGAGGCCTGGCAGCAGCTGAAATTTCAGCCCCTTTGGTTTCCTCGCTGTCCTCCTCCCTTCTGATGATAAGGCAGAGTTCAGTCATTATGCAGAGTTCAGAACCGCTGATGGCATATGTGAGGGTCTTAATAGCAGCTGTGGTTCTGCTAAAGTGGGACCTGGCCACAGCCGGTCTACCCTGCAGCCCTCTGATGCAACAGTCTTCACTCCTGCTGTCTCTCACGCAGCCCACAGCCATTTTCTTTTAGATCTGCAACTTGTCTTCAGGCCCACCCTGTTGCATTAACCCATTCACACATGTTCTGGAACAATCCCTCCCAGGTAAAACAAATGAAGGACTTCCTCTGGGAGCTTTTTTTTTTTTTTTGGATTGACACTGGATGATTCTGCCATGTATACAAAAATGCATGAAGACTGAGTTAGGGTGGCTAAAGGTTAGAGTTGCAACCCACTGCAATTTACAGAGCCAACACTCCCCAGTTAAAGTTGCCAGATAAAGAGAATAAATCACCTGTCTGGAGATGAGCCTTTGCTTTTCTTCCTGAACCCTCACTGAGGACCCCTGCAGTGGGTGGAACAGACTTAATTATTCTCCTGAAACTGGAGGCCAGGACGGAAGGGTGCCTACTGAAGGTCACAAGGAGATGGAGACAAAGCTTAAGCCTGGCAGCATTTGGACGTCCTGCTGTGGAGTCATAAGTTGTTAGAGCTGGAAGGGGTAGCAGAGGAGACCAAGAGTGCAGAACTTGTTTATCTGTAAAATGGGGGAAATCATCCCTGCCTTGCAAAATTGTTGCAGAGATGGGCTGGAAGCACGGACGCCCAGGCCTCTGGCTCCGCCCTCGGTGATTTGAGACCAGCTCGGCCAGGGCTTACCCCCTCCACCAAGTGTTTCCGAGTTGGGGGGAAGCAGCTTGTAAAATGGGCAATGAAGCTGCTTTTAAATGTTCTCAGACTCCAGTGCACAGCTTCAAATCAGTTGCATCGTCTGTTTCAAAAGCAGATTTCTGTACCCCATTCCAGACTATGGAATCTGAATTTCTCGCCATGGAGCCTGTGCCAGTTTGAATGTGTTATATCACCCAAAACGCCTTTATCTTTGATGCAGTCTTGTGTGGGCAGATGTATTAGAGTTGATTAGATTGTAATTCTTTAATTGAGTGTTTCCATGGAGATGTGACCCACCCAACTGTAGGTGATAACTCTGATTGGATGATTTCCATGGAGGTGTGGCCCTGCCCATTCAGCATGGGCCTTCATTAGTTTACTGGAGCACTATATAAGCTCAGACAGAAGGAGCGAGCTTGCTACAGCCAAGAGGGACACTTTGAAGAATGCACAGGAGCTGAGAGAGTAGCTGCAGCTGAGAGACACATTTTGAAGATGGCCATTGGAAGCTGACACTGACATTTTGGAGAATGCCATTTTGAAATGCAACCTGAGAGCGAGCAGAAGCCAGCCACATGACTTCTGAGCTAACAGAGGTTTTCCAGACACCAATGGCCATCTGTCAGTGAAGGTACTCTATTGATGCCTTACTTGGACATTTTATGGCCTTGTAACCAAATAAACCCCCTTTATAAAAGCCAGTTCACCTCTGGTGATTTGCATTCCGGCAGCATTAGCAAACCGGAACAGAGCCTATGAGTCCATTTTACACAGACACCCCCAAATGTCATTAATGATGCACCCTGTCTTGGGAACCACGAGGCACAGTTAAACCAGGAACTGTTGAAGTCAGCCATGGGGACAGGAAGGAGAAATAGAGGCAAGAGAGAGATGGCCCCATGTAGGAGTCTATACTGTCAGGAACAGGGGGGCCAGTCCCCTGCTTCTGGGAGGGGGAGTAGGAGGCGGAGTCAGGGTGGGGAAGCCCAGAGGGCATCCACAGTGGCAGTGTTCCAGGAAACGAGAGCCTGGCCTTTGTCCCTCCTCTCTTCCTCCCCAGTGCCCCCAGTGCCCACCCTCTGTTGCAGGGCTGATTAGGGAACAGGAAATTACTATTGGGCTTCTCCTCCTTTCCCTCACCCTTCTGCCCCCTTCCCAAAATATCTTCCAACCCTGTCTGAAGTCATCCCAACTAGAGTGTGGTTCCTTGGAGTTCAAGGCCACCTCCACCGCCCCTGCCTGGGAGCTTATTAAGACCACAGATTTCTGGCCCCACTGAGACCTACTATATCAGAATCTGTGTTTTAACAAGTGTTTCGGATGATCCAATAAAACTTAAGAACCACTGACATGCGCATCTGAATTTTGAATACAAGAAAATGCTTTCCAGGAGGGTTAAAGTGGTGAGTGGGGGGTGGGACTGAGGGGCTGCAGTGGAGAGTGAATGGCGTGTGGTGGGAGAGCAATCTCCTGGGAACGGGAGGCTTGGTGGATAGAGTAAATTAGAACACGGAATCCTTGGGCGTTGTAGGAAGAAGCTTCGATCAGCCTCACATGATCTGAGGTCCCCGGATTCCTGCCTGTTTGTAGCTCAGAATCCTGGAAGGTAGGAAAGGGGCAGAGCTCAAGAAGAAAATGCGAGGCGGCCCCAAAGGCAGACCAGGTAACTTTTTTCCCTTTGCAGCTTTCTTCTTCCTAGAGGTGAAGGGCAGTTAGCAGTGAATTGTTTTCTACTTATGTCTGGTCTTGCTCCTTCATGCCCAACTTCCTTTTTCTAGAGAAGATAAGGCTCCAGAGAAAAGCAAGTCCACTGAAGTGACCTGGGGGCCACAGGCTGGCCATTTGCAGCCTAATGATGTTGGTAGGGGTCACTTTAGGTCATGTGGCCATTTAGGAAAAATTAGGCCCAACAGCTTCCTACACCAAAGGGCTATCTACACCTGGGGGTACTTTGCATCCAATTTTCATGGGTGACGCTGTTCATGCAAAGGTGATTTTCAAATGCCACTGCCTTTTCTTGTTTCTCCTCTTTTTTCCTTTGCCTCATCACTCTGACTATTCACTGTTTAGGTATGTGGGGTGGGGAGCACAGGCTTAGAGAACAAAGAGGAGAGGGCACTTCTAGGGAGCCAGTGGGCCTCTGCTTGCCCAAGGTCATTTTGTTCTACTTAAACCAAGGCAGCCTGTGCAACAGAGAACTTTCCTGCTGACAATCCTTTTGCTGTAATTCTGTATTGCATGTCAAAACAGTTGTCCTGCTCTCCTAGCCACTTCCTAACCAGGACAGAAAACAGCAGCTTGTCACCTGAAAGGTGACCCAGGAAAGCCCACCTCCAAGGAAGCAGTGCCCCACCTGCCATCTCCTGCTCTCATACACCTTCATAGCACCCCCTCCTCCAGCGTCTGCCAGTGGCACCACTGGGACCCGGTATTGCTGACAGGGCGATGCAGGAATGAGACACAGACACAAAGCTAAGAATTAAGGGAGCAGGAGGCCCACTTGCATCTCATGCTAAGTGGACAACAATGCAGCCTTGCTCCAGCTATTTATTTCAGATCAGGTGTATATGCTAAAGGTGCTCAGGTGGGGGAGAGCCCACCAGATACTTATGTTTACATCAGATGTATTTACTTCAGGTGCATACAATCTAGGTTTAAGACAATGGTAGTCACAAGACACACATCTTTACAGGGTAGGCCTGCATGGCATTCTATGCAGGCCTGCGGCTCAGCGTTCTAAGCCACCACCCTAGATATGCCTCAGGCAACATGGAAGACTCAGTTTCCCACAACCCGGCACCTGCCTGCCCCCACCCCAGCACAGTGCACACTGCCAGCAGTTTACAGAGCACCCGCCACAGGGGAATGGAATCTCAGGTATAGAAGATAGAAGTTACGGCTCACAGTGTCTGGCTCTTCCAGCCATTCTAGTTCTTTCTAGCTCTGTCCTGGGAGTCAGGAGACCTGGGGTCAAGACAGCCTGACTACTGGGTTGCTAGTTATATGGACTTGGAGAAATTTATCATCTCCCTTCAGCTGTTTCCCCTCCATATAGTAACAATAACTAACATTTCCTAAGTGCCGGGGACTGTTGTATGTTATTTATTAACTTATTTAATCTTCCCAACAGCTATATAAGGAAGATACGGTGACAATTCCTGTTCGTAGATAAGGCTACTGTAACTCATTGAGGGTCAATGGTGAGTGAGTGATGTTGACCCCAGCTGACTGGTGCTCTTCGCTGCTATGGGGCTACCCCTGTGGGGACAGGGGCCTAACAAATCACCATGAAGAGCAACACACATTCATTAAGACACAGTTTCTGTGGGTCTGCGTGGTAGATTAAATCACTGGCCCAACAGCAAACCTGCTCTGAATCTTAATCTGCCTTCCCATGGGTGTGAGCCCATTTGTAAATAGGACCCTTTGGGGATGTATTGTCAGCTAAGGTGTGGATTCATTTGTGAATAGGACCCTCTAATACCCTCTAATACCCCAAACTCAATCAGGGTGGGCCTTAGTCATGTGACTGGAGGACTTGCGAGTTGCATTTAATAGGGAGTTCGTGAATTTCCAGTGTGCCAGGCACAGGTATGAGGGAAACTGAGTCACGGTCCCTGTCCTCAAGACCTCATAATCCAATCAGTGAGGCAGAAATGCCAAGCAGCCACTGAGCTACGGGGTGATGAGAGTTTCGGTAAAAACCTCCAAGTGCTGTGGGAGCAAAGCCAAGGGAGGAGGGTCTCCACAGGAAGCCAGGGATAGGATGGGGAATCCAGGAGAGAATCGGAAAGGAGGGGAGGTTTGGGCTGGGCCTGGAACAGTGATTAGGAATTCAGCGGCCGGAGGAGCAGCACCTCTAGGCAGAGGGAATGGCATGAAAGATGATGTGGGGGCTGCAAGGTCTTGGTGGGTTCAGAAAGCAATGAGAACGCCCATGCAGCTTGAGAACGGCACCAGGGAGGGAGAGAGGAGGGTTGGGGGCTGCCAGTGACCTGACCTGACTGACCCTGACCTGGCCCCTGAAGGGGTCGCCTCGCAGGATCCTGGGTTGGTGGCTCCGATGAAGGAGGAGGGTTGAAGTATGACAGGATGAGGGTGGAGGGGGGATGTCAGAGGCAAGACCTCTCAGGAGGCAGAGTCGGAATCTCGGGAATGGTGGCTGAAGCACAGGGAAGGTGTGAGGAAAGATGGGCAAGGTATCTGAGATGGGCTAAATGGTCACAAATAATGGATGCCACAAATGGCTCTCGAACCCAGTCCCGACTGCACACAAGTTTTGTTTTATCCACATGTTTTAAATCTGAATTAAGGGCTGGAAGTTACATACCCACCTGGATATCCAGCTTCTCTTGGAAAACTGGAAGATGTGGCAGCCCTAGACTCACGTTCCTACACAGCAACCATCCGTTACAGCCCTTCAGTTTGCCCCACTCCCCACCACTCCCTATTGCCTCACACCCCCAGCCCTCTGCCTTCACGTGTGCTGCCTACCTGGCCCTGGTCCACCCTGGGTTTTGCATCCCCCATTCCAAGACTTGTTCTAACTGCAGATGTCCCTGCTTCTGTGAAGAATTGTACTTTAGCTGTACCAGTTCCAGCCGATTGTGGATTTAATCCTCAAATCCACACAAGATTCTGGGGGTGAGGGTTTTTGGCCACATGCCACCAAAAGGTTGAATTCAGGGAATTGGAGGGAGGTAATCCCAACTCTAGGACCAAAAAACTGAGACCCCTGGTAGGTCATTCCTACTTTTGTTTATTTTTGCTTTATGTGAAGTTTTCTGTTAGAGACCATAGGAAACAAAGTTTTCCGGACAGCATGCTGCTCCACTCAGCTCCTAGCCTGGAGGCTCCTGTCCTCCCTGGGCCTCGCTCTAGCTGTGGCAAGCAGGCCTCATTCGTCATCCTAGGAGTCCTGTCACAGACCTTCTGTTCTCTCGTTCCCGAAGCAGCACCTCTGTTGGTCAGCCCCATAGCCGATTTAGGAGCTGTCAACTCTGGGCACTGCCGTGATGACAGCAGGCCCTGGGCACCCCATAGCTCCTCAACCATCTCTGTTCCAGATGTCGATTTTACATGCAACAAATAACCCCGAAATATAGTGGCCTCAAACAGCAGCAATCATTTCATTATCTCTTGTGGTCTCTGGGGGCCAGGAACTTGGGAAGGGTGTAGTGGGCAGCTCTGGCTCACAGTCTCTCCTGCTGGACACAGTGGATGTAGCTGGAAGGACACGGGGCTGAGGCAGCTGGGGGCTGTCCGGGCATCCCTCCCTCTTTGTGGAGTCTCGGGGCCCCTCGAGGTGGCCTCCCCTCATGGTCTGGTCCAGGCTTCCTCACAGCAAGGTGCCTCTGGTAATCCAGATGCTTCATGGAGGGCGAGGCTGAAGAGCGTGCATTTTGGAGATCTCCCTTCCAAAGTCCCAGGGGTCATGCCCACTGTGCTCTGTTGGTAAATGCAGTCACAAAAGCTCCCCTATCCCTCACCCTCCAACCTCCAAGGTACACAACAACTCTGCAGTAGTGCCTCTCCATTTACAGATAGAGAAACTGAGGCTCAGCAAGCTTAAGTAACTGCCTGAGTTATTATAAGGACAGAGCCATGCCAGAGCCCAACATGCTACTGTCTGTATTTCATTTCATTTCCCCTCTTCTCTGTTCCTCCAACCTGGGAAAAGTGGGCCTGATGGAGCCCAAAACTGCTGTCCAGGGTTGTCTGGGGATAACAGAGACACCGAGCAAAGGAGCTGAGCAGACAGGAGTGCTGGGAGAGGCAGTGTGATATCAATGGCTAAGAGTATGTGCGCTACAATTATTCCCTCCTGGAGACCTGGAAAGAGTGTGGGGTCTGGAAATCAGTCTCTCAAGTTTAAATCTTAGGCCCCATCACTTAAGAACTGCATGACCAATGGCAAGTTGCTTTATCTCTCAGACCTCAGCTTTCCCCCTGCAAAATGCTTGTGAGATTTCGATGTGTTAATGTGAGCTAGTTCTCCAGCAGGGCCTGGCACGCAGTAAGGAGGGAAGGGGGGCAGATCTCTTCCAGAGCTGAACCCCAGGCTCCCCCAGCTTCCAGGGAGAGACTCCTGAAGGGGCTCAGCCACAATGTGGCAACAGAAGAGTTACCCCCTGTTCCAGTTTGCTAATGCTGCCATTATGCAAAATACCAGAAGCAGATTGACTTTTATAAAAGGGGTTTATTTGGTTACAAATTTACAGCCTGAAGGCCATGAAAATGCCCAAATTAAGGCATCAACATGAGTATACCTGCACTGAAGGAAGGCCAATGGCATCCGGAAAACCTCCGTTAGCTGGGAAGGCACATGGCTGGTGTCTGCTGATCCCAGGTTGTGTTCCAGCTCCTGTCTCAGCTCCGGTGCTTTCTTCAAAATGTTGCTCTTGGGGCATTTTGTCTTCTCTTAGCTTCCCCAGAACAAACTCTGGGCTAGCAGCTCCAAAGTGTCAGCTAAAGTCTGTTTCAGCGGCCGTCTCCAAAATGTCTCTCTCAGCTGCTCTCAAAAATGTCACTCTTGGTTGCTCTGAAGTCCTTCTGTTTCTAAGCTCTTTTATAGGACTCTAGTGATTAACTCAAGACCCAGGCTGAATGGGTTGGTCACGTCTCCACGGAAACATTGAATCAAGAGGTCACACCCTAATCAAAAAGATTAATCAATCTGCCCCCCACAAGATTGCTTCAAAGACTATGGCTTTTTCTGGGGAACATAATATATGCAAACTGGCACACCCCCCCAGAGCCTGCAGAGGACTGGGGATTGGGCTGGGGAAGAAGTGCCAGTTGGCCGTTCTTGGTGGGAACCGTTGAGACTGCAGTTTGAGCGGAGCTTTTCCGAAGCCTTACTGACACATTCTGCCCTCTCTATCCAGAGCAGTTTCCAGTTGTCCGTCATTCACGGCACCTCCTGACTTCTGTTAACCTTCTAAACTGCTATTTTAAATCTTTTTGAATTTCTAAGCTTGGTCTCCACATTCCATCTCACATATTAGCTTTTTGGAAGGAAAGAGAGCCATGTGTTGATGCGAAGGCCCTTTGGACAGGTTGCCAGCTGACCTGGCTTCCAGCCCTGGCTCTGCCGTTCCTACCTGTGCCGCCTGGATGTCATTTCCTGCTCTGGAACAAAAGAGCGGTGCCTGCCCTGCAGGCTTCCATGGCTGTCCTGGGTGAAATGAGGTTCGATTGCTAAGAGTGCTTGGTAAGCCATTGACGGTGCTTCAAATAGAAGGTATTGTGTGTCTTTGAGTGCCTCAGAGTGTCACAAATATCCTACTTGCTTTACAAATGTCTGTTGGTTTAATTTAAAGGCTTCCTACCTGTCCCAGAAGGGGGGGTCTAGTCCAGGCTTCCTCGTAGCAAAGCCTCCTCTGATAATCCAGATGCTTCACGAAGAGCGAGGCCAAAGAGCATGCATTTTGGGGGCCTCCCTTCCAAAGTCCCAGGGGTCACGCCCACTGTACTCCGTCGGTGGAGGCAGTCACAAAAGCTCCCCCATCCCTCACTCTCCAGCCCCTGAGGTTCACAAGAACTCTGCAGTAGTGCATCTCCATTTACAGATAGAGAAACTGAGGCCTAGTCACCAGGGAGAATACTGGGGTCTCCATTTGAATCTTCGGCGAGGGACTCTGGACTTTGGAGCTTGGAGCCCTTATTGCCTCCAGGAGCCAGCAAATAAGGATGGGGAGAGGGGTGGATCCTTCAGAGTGTCCCTTAGGGGCTTAAAACAACAATCTATTTTTCTCTCTATTGTCCTGTGAGCTGGCCGGGCTTACCGGTGGTTCTTTTTTGGGGGTGGGGGGGTGGGGTTCTCATGCAGTTGCAATTAGATAGTGGCTGGGACTGGAATCATCTAAAACCTCCACTGGGCCGGACAACCACAATGGTGGCTCAGGTCCTCCACGTGGCCTCTCTCCTGCAGCAGAGCCCAGGGGAAGCTCAGGACTCCAAGAGCAGAGAGAAACCACAGTCCCCTTGCAGGGTAGGTGCAGAGCTGGCCCAGTATCCCTTCTGCCATATGCTGTTGGTCAAAACAGTTCACAAGTCAGCCCAGATTCAAGGGGGTGGAAGGAAGGACTCTACCTCCATGGGACAGTGGCCCAGAGGTATAGGAGGGAAGGGATGGAGATAATCTGAGCAAGGGACAATCCCACTCCCAGGGCTCCTGAGCTGCCCAGCAAGAGGGGCTGCTGCTGTTACAAGCTGGAGGGCCTGGCTTTGGCTGGAGGCTGTAGGGACAGACAAACCTCTCCACAGAACAGCCACAGGGCAGCCTTGACTCCCCCCACCAGTCATCCACATGCTGCTGGTTGCCCTGGGGCACCAAGGTCAGGGCCGAGATACAGAGGCCTGTCCCTGGCCCCCCTCCAGCCTGGTCTCACCCCCCTGCCCTGACCACAGCTCTGAGGGAGCCCTGAGATGGCTGTGGTGGGGTGGGGGTGGAGGGTCTGGCTCTCCCCTGGACAGCTGTGCAGATACCAGCACAGGGAGAGCGGGAAGCTGACCAAACAATCTCTCTTTAATGCAGAACTTGTCACCAGCATGTTATTTGCCGTTCCCAGGCGCAGGGGAGATGGAGCCCAGCTGGGCCAGCCTCCTTCTCCTGTTTCCTGACCCCCTGACCCCTCACCAACTTGCATTGTACCCCCTGCTTTCCATACCAGCCCTCCCCCCGACTGCCAGCTGATTTCTCCCTTCCTTTGTTCCATTCCCTCATCCTACAAGCATTCCTGGGTACCATGGCATCAGGGAAACCAGGAAGTACCCTAAAAAACTCACACCTGTGCATTAGTCTCCCAGGGCTGCCATAACAAATGACTACACACTGGGGAGCTTAAAACAACAGAATCTGTTCCCTGACAACGCAGGAGGCCAGAAGTTGGAGACTAAGGTGTCAACAGGGTTGGTTCCTTCTGGACATTCAGGGGAGCCTCCCTTTGTGCCTCTCTCCTGGCTTCTGGGGGCTCCCAGCGATCCTCGGCATCCTTGGCTTGTGGACACATCACTCCAATCTCTGCCTGTCTTCACATCACCCTCTCCTCTGCTTCTCTCTCTTTTCTACTTCTGTCCATTATAAGGACACTTGTGTTTGGTTTAGGGCCAACCCTAATCCAGAAGGATCTTGTCTTGATCTTTACCTTCATAGCATCTGCAAAGACCCTGTTAATAAGTGAAGTCACATTCTGAGGTTCCCTGTTGACATGCATTTTGGGGGGATGCTATTCAACCTCCCACATGTGGCCCCTGGAACTTTCATCCCACCAATCCCCAAAGTCTTCCCACCAGGGCAGCCAGCTTCCTGGGAAAGACAGGGAGGTGTCCAAGAGACAAGCCCCCAACCGAACTCACAGTGGCTCAGATGGCAACTGCCTGCCCTCTTTTCCAAATAATGACAACATGCAGGTTGTTCCAAAGCCCTGGCCACCTACCTGCCCCGGTCTACAGAGACTCCCCAAGCTCCTCACCAGCTCCCATCATTTTCTCCTTGTAGATTCGCTGGCACATGTCTGTGTTCGCTTCTCTGAGCTTTAGTTTCCTCACCTGTAAAAGGGGGACCATGAGTTCTACCTGCCAGGGTAGTGGAGAGGATTAAATAAGTTCTGACCTGGTCTGAGACATGGGAGGGACCCAGGGCATCACCTCACAGTCGGAGCCCAGGTTTGGCCCTGCCCTGTGCCAGGGAATGTGTTAAATGCTCCACCAGGATTATCTGATCGGAACCTCAGTGCTCCAGGGGCCAACTACTATTTTTATCTCCATTTTCTAAAACAAGGAAGTGAAAGCTGGGAGAGATTAACCAACTTCCCCAAGGTCATCTGGTTCGTAAATGGCAGCAAATGTGGGACTTGAACCTGGTTCTGGGTTCTTCTATCCATAGCCTGATCCAAAACCCTGGGCTACCTGACTAAGAATAAAACTCTCTGCTTCTGGGCCCTGATTCAGGGATACCATGGCCCTCCCCGGCTTCCAGCCTATTCTCCTTTAGACTCCCATCTGCCTGGGAGTGTGGGGGGAAGGCCATGCTTTGTTCATCCTATAAAGCTCACGCTGCCCACCACAGCACCTGTCGGGGGCCACGGCCTGCGTTCACTCAGGAGGTAACTGTTGGAGCTAAATTAAAGTGGGCAAACACGAGACGGTTTACTAGGGAAGCAAACACGTTCAGCAAACACCCACTTCCCCTCCCCACCGTAAACACCTGCTAGGCTCCGCTGTCCTCTGCAGCAGGGGACACCCAGGCTCTTGGGGAACCTGTAATAGCTACTGCAGGTCCCAAGGGGTTTAGGGAGATGGCTGATCCTAAAGGGTGTTGAGACCTACCAGTCCAGGAGGGTCTGAGGAATTAGAGCAGGGGGTCAGCAAACTACAGCTCATCACCTGTTTTTATAAATACAATTTTATTGGGACACAGCCACGCCCTTTCGTTCATGCAGCCTCTGTGTCCTGAGGCTGCTTTTGTGCTACAGCGGCGGCGTTGGGACCACGTGGTGTGCAAAGCCCCAAACACTTGCTATCTGGACCTTTACAGAAAAAGTTTGCCCACCCCTGAATTGGAGAAGTCGATGGGCTCTGCATGAGACCACTTCTGTGTGGGCTGAGAGAAGAGGGTCGCGATTTGCGGCTGGAATAAGAGTTGGAGGGGGTATTGGTGTCTGTCTGGGGCCTGGGTGGAGGGGCTGGACTTGTTTGGGGCAGAGCGGGCTGGGGTCTGCAGGGCTGACTCTTGAGCCTGCCCTGCAGCCCCTCGAGGCAGCCACCAGCAGACGAGGGGCTCCCTTCCCCTTCAGGCCTGGGGCCGCCTGCCAAGGAGGAACTGGTTTCCAGCACGCTGGGGAACGCCCCTCGCCATGCCCAGAGCCTAGCTGGGGGTGGGGTGAGGCCGAGGGACGGAGGATTCTAGTGAATTCTTGTCCCAGGGCAGAGCCTCTGCCAGTGAGTGCAGCTGTTGACGCGGCCACATTTCTGTGGCCAGCCGGAGGGGCCCTGGAGTTGGGGTCCCTCAGGGCCCGCTGCCATCCCTGCACTGCCCCCCTCCCCCGCTCCAGGAGGAGGTCCCGGGGCCTGCTCCCCTGTCATTGGTCAGACTGACAGTTGGTGGGGTTCATCCCTAGTAGGTACAACAGTTGGTTCCCTACATGTGGTCCCTCTGGCTCCTTAGGGAATCCTGGGTTCTCTGTGGGCTGCGATCGCAGCCCCTTTCCCAGATCTGGGATCAGAGCCCCCAAGCTCAGGTGCAGAGGGGCTTCAAAACAGCAAATAGACGAGTACAAATGCACAGGGTACATTCCCCTCCCACATGCCCAGGAGCCCCAGCGGGCTCACTTCTTGGGAGGATGGCCCCTGCACCCAGCTCTGGGGCCCCTTGCTAATCGCCAAAGGAATTCATGCTTCTGAAATGTTTCAAAACAAGGTGAGAATCGCTTGAAGAAGAAAGTAAAAATCCCCCTTCCCACTTGCTCCCCCATTCCATTCCCCAGAGGCACCTCTCTGAACAGTTGGGTTGATGGTTTGAGTTTCCCACGGGGCCCTGAGCTAGGAGGTCAGCTGTCACCTTCCCAGTTTACAGATGAGCTAATCAGGGTCAAGGAAGCCCAGCTCTTGCCCCAGGTCAAGCAGCAAGCCAGTGGCCGAGTGAGAAAGGACACTTGTGTCACCCTGTTGTCTTGACCAGAGCTCTCTCCCCTGGGGTTGGCTGTCCTGACAGGGGCCCAGGAATTTTTTTCTCCAGGCAGATAACCTGGTTGCACAAGCAGCAGGCTCAGAGGCCCCGTTTCAGGTGGTAAACAAGCGCGAGTAACTGTTAAGTGGCCTTGGCCTTGGGAGGGGCCTGGCTCACCCATCTTCCCCAGGCGACAGGGAGGGCCCAGCATGAGGAGGCCCTGAGGGTGTGGAGCCAAGGGGCTTAAGGACAGCAGGGTCTCCAGTCCCAGGAAGAGAGGGTGCCCCCAACTCCCGGTGCTGGTAGAACCAGCAGAACCCACTCCCACTTCAGCTCTGCTCACCGGTTGTTCCAGAAACCAGAGCAGTGGAGGGCGAGATAGCCCTGACAATCACTGGACCAGACAAGAACTCAGAAAGAGTGTATATGCAGTTTCTGGTGAGTTACTTGACCTGATGAAAAACGTGTTTCAAAAGACAAGTTAATATCTTGCAGGACAAGTAAGAAGTGTTGTTGCCGTTTTGCTGTCAAAAAGTCAGGGTTACTGGTCTTGCAGACTAGTGGAGAGCACTTATTACACTGTGAATCTTTTTATAAACACTTAACCAATGCTGTAGTGTGTAAAAGAAAGCAAATTTGCATTCGTCATAGTCCTCAGGCAAAATACATTCTGTTCTGCCAGGAAGCAGGTGAATGACTGTTTATGAGTTTCCGATAAAAACAGCACCTATCCCCAAATCTGATCTGTGTGTCAAAGTTCTATGAGAACAAAGAAAGAAAATTGGGCGTTGAAGTATCTTACAATTCAATCCCGACACCGGCTACAATGCAATTCTGACTCCAACACCTGGAGTTTACTGGATGGCCCTTCAGACACCAGCTGCAAGCTTGGGGGTCCCCAGGGCCGCCCTCACCTCTGACCAGCCAGTTACAAATTTGGGGGTTCCCACCACCCCTCAGTTTCGATAATTCACTAGAATGATTCACAGAACTCAGGAAAGCATTATACTTAGGATTATAGTCTTATAGCAAGAAGGAAAAAAATCGGAAGAAACACACAGGGTGAGGTCTGGGAGGGTCTCAGGCCCTGGGTGTCTTCTCCACGTGATGTTCAGAAAGCATTGCCCACCCAGCACACGAAGCTCACCCAACTTCTGAGTCCAGCACTTTTATTGGAATTTCAACGCTAGGCTTGAGTGACGGGATCAGTGCTAACGCAGTCGAACTTCATCTCTGCCACCCTTCCCCAGAGGTAGGGCTGATGTGATGTGTAACCACCGTCTCAAAGCCCCCAACCTTCTCATCACCTGGTTGGTTTTTGAGATGTGAGCAGCCCCCACCCTAAAACAACCATCTGGCTGGCCCCACCCATCTCCTTAGTGTAAACTCTCAAGGGTGGTCCAGGACCCTCCCTGAATAATAAAAGACACTCCAACCATGGGAAATTCCAAAGATTTAGAGGTAATCCCCCAGGAGCCAGGACAAAGACCACAAAGTTCTCTATAATACTACAGTGAGGCTACACCTTGTGAAAACAAGGAAGGTTGCAAATAGAGACAAGATGGTTCTAAAGTTTGCATGGAAGGGCAGAGCATTGGAATAGCCGAAACAATTTTGAAAAAGAATAATAAAATGGGAGAACGTGCTCTACCTGACTTGAAGACTTATTATAAGACCAGGGTAGTCAAGACAATATGATATGGGTGAAGGGATAGACCCCATAGATCAGTAGGACAGAATAGAGAACCTGGAAAGGGACAGACACAAATAAGCCCAATAATTTTTGACATAGTTAAAAGCAATTCAAAGGAGGAAGGATAGTCATTTTGACAAATGATGTTGGAATAATTGGACAACCATGTTGAAAAAGAAACCTAAACCTCACCACATCTTAATGCAAAGGTTTATTCAAATGAGTTGTAGATCTAAGTGTAAAACATAAAACTATAAAGCTTTAGAAGGAAACAGAAAGTGTTCACCGTCTGGAGTTAGGCAAGCAGTTCTTAGACATGGTACCAAAAGCTCAATCCATAAAGGAAAAAATTGATAAATTGGGCTTCATTAAAATTTAAAACTTTTGCTCTGTGAAAGACACTTATGAGAATGAAAAGACAAGGTACAGATTGGGAGAAAATACAAGTCACGTATTTGATAAAAGACTTGTGTCCATGATATATAAAGATAGATGAATGGATAAACAAAATGTGGTCTATCGATGCAATGGAATAGTATTCAGCCATAAAAAGGAGTGAAGTTCTGATCCAGGCTACAGCATGGGTGAATCTTGAAGACATTGCGCTGATTGAAATAAGCCAGAAACCAAAGGACAAATATTGTATGATCCCACTTAGAAGAAATATCTAGGATAAGCAAATTCATAGAGAAAGAAAATAGATTCGAGGTTGCCAGGGGTTAGGGGGAGAGGGAAATATGGAGTTATTGTTTAAACGGGAAAAAAGCTTCTGTTTTGGATGATGAAAAAGTTTTAGTAATAGAAGGTGGTGATGGTAGTACAACATTGTAAAAGTAATTAACGCCACTGAATTATACACTTAAAGTGGCTAAAGTGGCAAACTTTACAGTATATGTTACCACAATAAAAATTTTAAAAAAACTATGCAAATGTTTATAGCAGATCTATTCCACCCCAAACTGGAAACAACCTAAATGTCCTTCAATGGGTGAATGGATAATCAAGCTGCAGTACAATACTGCTTGGTAACCAAAAGGGATGAATTATTGATTCACACAACTGGGATGAAACTCAAAGACATTAGGCTGAGTTCTTTAAAAGACCAGTGGAAAGTTTATATACTATATAATTCTATTCATATGGCATTCTCAAAAAGAAAAAAAACATAGTGAGGGATGACACATCAGTTGTTGCCAGGTAACAGGTAGGGGTGGGGAGAGGGTGTAACTACAAAGGGGCGACACAAGGGAGGTTTTTTGGGGGTGATGAAATTGTTCTGCATCCTGATTGCCGTAATCACACTCATCTATGCTCCCCCCAAAAGTCAATTTCACTATATGGTAGTTTCAGAAATAAAATAAGAACAAGGAAGGAGAGGCTGGGTAAGTGAGGAAGATGGGTTCTTCTTGTTAATCTTTATTTATGTTTTCAAAGGATGATATCTTGTGGTCACACCCATCCCCTCCCTTCCCTAATCCCTGACAACCGCTGATGTGTCTGTCCTCCCTCACTACAGCTTTGACTTTCTGAGAATGTCATATAAATGAAATCACACAGTATATAACCTTTTGACTGTTTTCCTTTTAAAATTTATTCAGTGTAATGCCTTTGAGAGTCATCCCAATTGTTTCATGTCTCAACAGTTCATTCCTTTTTATTGTTATACCGTTATGATATCCCACTAAAGACTTAGTTTTCAAACCTGCTTAGTGAAGAATTAGGGGGGACAAACTCTCAATAATTTATTAGCCTTCTTTTACATTTATCACCTATTTTGGGGTGAATGTAACTTCCAGAGAAAACCAATGCTTAGACAGTTAAGTCGGGGTGAGAAGGGGCAGAACTGGACTCCAGTTCGGGGGACCCCCATTTGTCATCCTTTCTCCTGCTGACTAGGGCTGGCCTAGGTCTTTCTATGGAGTCTCCCAAGTGCACTCCCTCCAGGCTGCTGAGACCCAGTATGGAAGCAGGAAGGAGAAGATAGAGTTGGAATAAGAGAAGGGATGGAGAATAGAACTCAGATCCGGGCTGCGGGGAAACTGGTCTGGTTGTACTTCATTCCTACTGTTCGCCTGGCACTTGGCTTTGCACACAGCATCTCATATTCTTGCTCCAGCCCTCTGAGGTGGGGACCACTATTGTTCCTGTTTTACAGATGAAGACATTGAGGCTCTACCCGAAAACCTTCTTCCCTAAAGCTGCCCCAGGAGGATGCAGCTGCTCCAGAATCTGAGGCCGTCCTCTGACATCACCGCTGGTGTCTGAACCAGCACACCTTGTGCCTGTGTCATGTTCAGGGTGGATATGGGGATATGGGGACAGCAGGGAACTGGGCACCTGAGGATGCCAGTTCTGGCTCAACCACTCGCTGTGTGACGTCTGAGAAGTCACTTCACCTCTCTCAGAAGCCCCCATTTCCTCATCTGAAAGAATCACACTGTCCTGAGGGTTGAGTGTGGCAATGGAGCAAGGATCCTTCCCCTCACCCCTCTCAGTCTGTCCTGGACCTTGGTTGTCCCTCGAGCATTAGGGTTATCAGAAATTCATTCAATAACGGTTTTGGGGTTCACATATTTTAAACTGTTTTTACTTATTTATTCAATAGGTACTATTTCACACAGTTCAAAATTTTCAGGTTACAAAAAGGCATATAATGAAACTGCCTGTTGCTATATAATTGATGAACCAGTATCTTGGATATACATCTAGAGATATTTTTTAGCACATGCAAACTGACAAAACATGATTTTTTTTTCCCTCCTTTTTTACCCAAATGGTAGCATGCCAAAAAGGACTGAAGTCAGCCAACTCCACAACCTGATCGGATCCTTGTTTTGTTTTGTTTTCCACTTAACATTTCTAGGGTAGGGTTCCATATTCGTACATCAACTGTTCTAATTCTTTATTCCGGCCTCACTGCGTTCCTTTGCTTGGGCAACCTATAGAGCATGGAACCACCATCACCCCCGTGGAGGGCATTGAAGTCGCCTTCGCTCCTTTGTCATTGTTATAAACGATGCCACTTGGGTCGTTTCACGAACGTACATACAAAACCGGATGTTACATTTCCAGTGGTGGAATTGCTGGGGCAAGGAATCTGTGCATTTAGTAGACACTGCCAAATGGCCCTCCCGGGAGGTTGCATTGGTTTATACTGCTGCTAGCAAAGCCTGGAAGTGCCAGTGTCCTACCCTTGCCAACAGAGTGTGCTGGATGGAAAATGGGGTCTGGTTTGTGCTTCTCTTATCCTAAATGAGGCTGAGCATCTGAGCACCCAGCCCTGAGGTGTCCTGTGCTCTCCATGGACAGCCTCATACTGGGGCCTTGCCTGCTGTTCTTTCTGCAAGATCCGGGACTGGATTTATATTTCTATCTTCCGGCTTCTCACTGAGTCACTCCCAAAAAAAGAAAGGGCAACAGGCTTAGGTTATTTCTGCCTGGGGAGCCCTCTGGGCTGCAGTCCCAGAAGCCCTAGGCCTCTGGATTCCCTGTGGGCCCCAGCACCCCGTACATGCCGGATCGGCCCTCCTTGGGAGACACGTAGACTTGCCAGTCAGGAGCAGGTGAGGCATGTTTGCAAACAAAGCTGGGAAAGGACCCTGCTAGGTTCAGAGAGGGGACATACGGAAGGGACAAAAGAGCAAAGTCGTAAGCTATACGTGAGAGAAGGACAGGGACTGGGATGAGTAAACAGGAGATAGGATTTAGGTTGTTGGAAAGGACTTTGGGCAGGGAGGCTGCTGAACCACACAGCATAGGGGTTGGGGAAGTTGGGAAAAGACTTTTTTTCACTGGAAATCTCTAAACGAGAATTGCACCTTGCAGCACCCACCCCTGGCTCGCCGGTAACTAATGCTCAGGAAGCCAGGGAGTCAGAAGTAGAGACATCCGCTGGGCTGCAGGTGGAGGATGCAGGCGGCTCCTGCCACCAGCAGGGGGTTTGGATAGTGGACCATGCTAGAACTTTCAGAGCCGGGCCTGGGGCATCTGCAGGGCAGCCCAGTTCAGGTTGTTGTCATTCAACCTCAGTGCTGCTTGTGTATCTGGCTGAGCCCACAAGAGGGGAGAAGCCAGGAGGAGCCAATGGCTGGATTCCTGGCCCTGGGTAGTCTGCAGTTGTTATTTCCTGACTCAAACAAAAAGCAAATTTGCCCTGGAAATTGCTGAGACAGAGTCATCCTGGAACCCCTCCACGGATGCCAGCCCCTACCCCACTGCCCCTGTAATTTTATAACTTTCCGGGCATCTGACCCCATAAAGGAGCTGGTCTCGTAAAATCCTTTGTTTAAAGCTATGTATTTGTTTTCCTAATAGTTGCAAAAACCTACCCTGTACAATTATCTAAAATATCCAACAATCATATCAGACAGCAAGTTAAAAAGTACAATTAAATCCAAACAATTCAATATTGAAGACAAAACTCAAATAAATCAAACACATTTACAAAAACTTTAGGGAACTCTCACCTAGCTATAGCAAGATTAATAGATAAAAAGACAAAAAACTCTGAAAAATTAATCATGTAAAACGTATAACATTGATCACAAAACTTTTTCAGAATAGCACAGTTTCAAAAATACAATTATTTTACATTAAGTATAATAATTACATTGACAATATTTTCAAAACTAGTGAAATAGCTGACATTTATCTATACTGACAGTCTGATTACTTGAATGGCATTTTTAACATCAATTTGTTAAAAGTAAATATTTTCGTCTGCAATATAAACCCCCTCTAGAACAGAAGAGGTTATGTTATATATATGATATACATGTCACCTCAGTAAAAATTTTAAAATGAAACCCTCTCCACTTTGCCCTAATCAAGGTGTCATAATTCCTAGCCATTTCTTATGTCTGTAATCCAATTTCTATTGTTATGGGTTCGCTTTCCTTTTTTTCTTTTTTGGTGTTTAATGCTCATTGGAGCCAGTAATATCTCATTGTTGGATTAAAACACATTCACGAATACAATTGAGAATATGTAATATAAAATTGCTCTACTATAAAGGGGGAAAAAAAAAGAAAGCTGAGCCTTTGCATATGAGAGCTCCAGTGTAGACCCCCGGGGCCTGTTCTAGGCTGAATCCGCCCTGTCCTCTGCTCTCTGTTTGTTGGGGCTGGTGAGCGAGAGCCTGACTTCACGGCAGTGGGCCCAGGGCTCCCCGGGTTCCTTCAGAAGGAGGACGAGCCGCTGCACCTCACACTGACCAGGAAGAGAGACCGATGCTGGTGCGGGTGGGAGCCCCGTGGGCAGCTTCTCAGTGTCATGTCCCTTAGTGCCACATTTCAAAGCAGAGTTTCCAAGAACCGCATCTACACATGCTCTCCTCCTCCAGGCCGCAACCTCTCTGGAGAAGAAGCACTAAAAGTTGAGGTTGTCCCTTGGGCCACCAAGAAATGTTTAATTGCTTTCTGAGAGAATTGTCACCTCCTTCTGGTTTTCTCCCCCTCTCCCTCACCCCTCCCCACCTCTTCCCCAAGCAGCCGAGGCTCCTGCTTGGGGAGTTAAAGCTGAAGACATGTGCTCCCCTGGCCGCACCCCAAAGCAATCAGGAGCCTGTGCTGAAAAGCATCTGGCTTCTCCAAATATATTGCTGCACCACCTTTGCTGAAAAAAAGAAGCCTATGTTTCAGGGGAATAAATGGGCATTCTGCTGGGATCCAGGCGTTTACTGGCAGCAGATGGATGGTGGCCCAGCCCCCTGAGTCAGCCAGTCTCAGGAGAAAGCAGACGGTGTGAACCAAGACCGGGATGGGAGCCTGCCAGGGAAAGTGAAATTCGGGGTGGTTGGAGGCTTTCATCCCAGGAGTTTAGTCAGCACCTTGTGCAACCTGATTTCAGCCAAGGGCCAAATGGAGGATGTGTATTATAAAGAGTACGCTAAAGAGCAGTAACAAATAGATCCAAAAGTGTACAATGGTTCAAATACCTTAGAAATTTATTCCTGATTCATTTAATAGGTCAAAGAAATTGTTCTTGATTGGCCAGTGACTTTCGGCCATGTGGTGATTCAGGGACCCAGGCTCCTTCCATCTTGGCTATCTGCCACCCCCCAGGGTCTCACTATCATCTACATCCAGCTGTAGGAAGAGGAAGGAAAGTATGGAGGAGGTACACCTGCTCCATTGGTGGGAGCTAGTCACATGACCATACCTCCTTGCAGGGGCAGCTGGGAAATGTAGTCCCTGCTCCTTAGTGACAACTCTCTACCATGGAAGGGAGGCAGGGATTCTGGTGGACAGCTAACCATCTCTGCCACAGGATGAAATCAAGGCATTTAGGTCATGGGACCAAGAAAGAGAGCAACTCATTCTGAGTTTTAAGGGACTGTCTAGAAGAACAACCTGGGTCTTAAACTAGAGAGTTGGGTCTGGTTAATTAGTGAGAAAGGATTTTGCTTTTGCCAAGAACCGGAAGATTGGACAGCACCATACCTGGGCAGAAATACAAAGGAAAGTAATAGAGAAGCAGACTCATAAGAAACCTGGATGAATCAGGCCTAAGAAGATAGGCTGTTACAGAAGAATGGATAAACAAAATGTGGTAAGTATTTTCAATAGAATATTATGCAGCCTTAAAAAAGGAATGAAGTTCTGATAATGCTACAAATGGATGAATCTTGAAGATACCAT
This sequence comes from Choloepus didactylus, assembly GCF_015220235.1. Lineage (NCBI taxonomy): Eukaryota > Metazoa > Chordata > Mammalia > Pilosa > Megalonychidae > Choloepus > Choloepus didactylus. The sequence continues at coordinate 68,535,082 of NC_051324.1, read as the reverse complement.
GTTGAGTGAAATAAGCCAGACACAAAAGGACAGATATTGTAAGAGCTCACTTATATGAAATAATTAGAATATGCAGATTCATAGAGTCAGAAATTAGAACACGGGTTACTAGGGGAATGGATAGGGGTGGGAAATGGGGAGTTAATGCTTAATTGATACAGAATTTCTCTCTGAGGTGATGGAAAAGTTTTGGTAATGGGTGATGGTGATGGTAGCCCAACATTGTGAATGCAATTACCACTGAATTGTATACTTGAAAGTTGCTCAAATGATTAATTTAGGTTGTATATATGTTACAAGATTAGAACTGTACAACACCAGGAGGGAACCCTAATGTAAACTATGGACCATAGTTAATAATATAATTATAATAACATTGCTTCATCAGTTGCAACAAAGGAAACACAAGAATGCAAAAGTTAATAGGGAAAAATGTGTGTGCGTGAGCGGGGAGGGGGGTAGTATATGGGAACTCTGTACTTTCTGCATGATTTTTCTGTAAACATACACCTGCTTTAATTAAAACAAACAAACAAACAAACAAAAAAAAAACAGGAGCAGCAGCCATGCTGCTCACCTGTTGTTAGTCTAGTTGAAAATTGCTAGTGCCCAAACTTCCCAACCTGCAGGTGGGAGTTGGGGCCTGCGGCAGAGGCTGCACGTAGGAAGATCTGGATGCCTCTGTGTGGAGGGGCGCAGGCCAGAGAGCAACCCCAGGATGTGGCTGCCATTTCCTTCCTGTCTCGGGTTGACAGAGGCGACGTGGGATCTTTATGGTGCGGGCGCCTATATGCGTTTCCTGCTGCCGTGGGACAAGTTACCACCCACGGGGCCACAGCGAGGCCCATTCATTAGCTCACAGTTCCGTAGGTCCAGAGTCTGGGGTGTGCTTGACTGGCTCAAGGTCACTGCCACAAAGAGCTCTCATCTGGAGGCTCTGGGGGCAGAATCAGCTCCCAGGGCTGTTTAGACCGTGGACAGAATGCAGCGCCGTGCAGTGGAGGACTGGGTCCCACTTGCCGGTTAGTTGTCAGCTGGGGGCCGCTCTCAGCTCCTGGAGGCCTCTCCCTCTAGTCCTTTCCATGTAGCCCCCTCCATCTTCCCAGCCAGTCACTGTGCATCAAATCCTTCTCATGCTTTGACTCTGACTTCCCTTTCTGCAGCCAGCAGCAGAAAATGCTCTGCTTTTAAGGGGCTGGTGTGATTAGGTCAGGCCCACTTGGATAATCTCCCCATTTTGAGGTTATCTGATTAGTAACCTTAATTACACTGCAAGTCCCCTTTGACGTGTAACAGAGCATAACCACGGGAGTAACACCAGGGAAGGAGACTCTGGGGGCCGCCACTGAACCCTGCCTACCGCAGTGCCCAAGGCTTTGGGTCTTGGATCTGGAGCTGCATTCTTTTGCGGATTAGAGATTTTTCTCTTCTTTGGTGGGGGACTGATGGGCCAGGTCCCAGCTCTTGCCATATACAAAGGAGATGGAGGAACACAGAGGAAGCGCCCCTCCCCCAATCTAGCTTTCAGGGAGCTCACCGCTAATAGCCCCAACCTGCATCCCCAGCACCCCCGCCCACACTCAGGCCTTGTCCTGCAGCGAGCCCCACTTCTCCAACTTATCACCCCCTCTTGGGGAAGGGCAGGCCTGGACACAGGGACTTCAGGATTTGGCAGCTCCCCTGGCATCTCCTGGCTCGCTTCCTGACCACCCAGATGGTGCCCAGCCCAGAGCGGCGGTTCATGGTTTGTCCCTCACCCCCAGCCCCGACATTTGGGGAGGGCATCGGAGAAAGAAGTGGGCAGATCCTGCTCACCGGGCCTCGGGCAGCTGCCTTTTAGCCTGGCTCCCTTCTCACCCCTGCCTCTTGCCTGACCCCTGGCTCCCGGCTTCCTTGGAGTCGATCGAGTTGCCTTCCCAGGGTCTGCCCTTAACACATTTCCAGCGTCTGCTCTTAACACGTTTCCAGGGCTTTCCTTAATCCGTGTCTAGGTCCTCTCGATACCCTGTTCCTTGTAGCAAGACCAGATCGGAGCCTCTTCTCCCCTGACCTGGGACCTTCTCCCCTGCAGCTTCAGAAGATGTCTCCAACTGCTTTCTCAGCTGCGGTCCTCTCCCCTGGTGCCCCTCGGATCTCCCTTCCTGTCAGCCCTAGCTCAGAATTGACCTTGGCTTCCCTCTTGTTGGTGAGTTTCAAGCCCTGGAGGATTTGGAAAGGGCCCCTCTTTTTGTAGCCAAAGCTTGCAGGTGAAGCCATCAGGTGCTGTGTCCTTTCCTTGTCCCTTGGACATCGTCACAGGCAACGAGGCACACGGCTGGCTTCTCTGCAGGCCACAAGAGGTGTGGGTGGCCAAAGGCCCAGAAGCCTCCGTGCTTCTGCAGGGACCAGGTACTGACCTGAGAGCCGACCAGGCAGGATTTAGCACAGAGAGGGCAGGAAGATGGGTGTAAGCATGAGTTGTTTGTCCTTCCCTGCATTGCAAAGCTAAAAGGAAAGTGTCTGATTGGCCAAATTGCTTTTCATCATTCATGTATCCAGCACCTATTTATTGAGGGCCTGTTGGGTGGATACCCTCATTTTTCAGGCCCTGAGTTAGGGTCTGGGAATCCCACGGTCAACAGGACAGCTTGGCTGGAGCACGGCTCAGGTGGGCAGTACAGGGAGAGACTGGGCTGATAGCTGAAGGGCTGATGATGTCAGGGAGTCAGGCCCTGTCCCCGGCCATGGGAAGCCACTGGCGGGGGGGTGGTGGTGATTTTGCAGTGACAGTGTCAAGGCTGCAGCAGAAAGAGAAGGGGACGAGTGTGAGCAGGCAGTCAGGGGTCTGCTGGCTGAGGCCTGGGCCCAGGCTCCCTGCCACCCCCTCTCTCCAGAAGCACCGACAATCCACAAATGATTCTATAAAGTAAACTAACTGCGGCCGGTGCCAAATCTGATTTGGCACCAAGTAACACTGTCTAAAGAGGTTTGTCTTACAAGTCCCACTGTTTCTTTTTGCATTTTCTCACCTCTTCTCCTCTGTCTTCTAAACAGGTTACTGCTTTCCTCTTCCTCCCCAGGACCCCTTCCACTTCACCTCCTCCACCTCTACTTTCTTTGCCTCCCTATTTCTCAACTCCTGCCACCCACCCAGCCTGCCCAGCATACATTATGCTTTTCGTTTCTTAGCTTTTCAGGGACAGAGCTCTCTGTCAGACTCCTTTGCGGAGAAGGAAGCCAGGAAGCCGAAGGATGGCAAAGAGGCAGAGCCACTGGAATGTCTAAGGTCTCCTGCAGGAACCCAGCAGGGACCCCGGCCACCCACCTTGGACAGGGATGGGGCTGGGTTGTTGATGGCTCAGGGCAGGGAGGCCAGGCGCCTGCCCGCAGAACCCCTGGGCTCTGCCCTCTCTAGGCCCAGGAGCACTCACCCAGCAGGAAGCAGGGCCACAGGGCCACGGCACTAGGGAAAACCAGCAGCTACCCCTGTTGCTCACCAGAAATCTTTTTTCTTTGTGAGTGTGGCCCTTCTTAAGGGGGGACAGGAACTAAGGCTGGAGGGTGTGGGGGCTGTGACATAGCGGGAACCATACAGCTCACTGATCCTGCACCCACAGTTGGAAAGGATTTCTTCTGCTTCTTTCTTTCCATGGGACCAAAGACCCACCAACATCCACCTGCTCAGAGCAACCCAGGGGAGGGGGCCTTAGTCCTGGCATGTCTTCTTAGCACAAGAATCTGAGTCACAATGGACTGGGGTAGGCCACTCGGACCAACTGAGCCAGTGCACTTCTGCGCTTCCAAGATGCAGAAACAGGGCTGGGGAGGGCCAGGCCGCCCGGCCCTCTGGACAGGCCGTGGTGCGGTTTCCTGAGCTCAGAGAAGTCTGTCCGGGGGTCTCTCCAACTCCCTGAGTTACAGGGCTATAACCCATATGTTCAGGATTCTGGTCCAGCCTCCCTGAGTGAGGGTGGGGGGCATCCAAGGAGACCACCTTGTATCTCCTCGTGGAGACAGCAGCTCCACCCCCGCCCCACCCACAGGGCCCAGTTCCTTCTGCTTCAAATTGCAGAGCTGCTTACGTACATACATTTACCACCTTCCTTTTTTTTTTTAATTTTTATGGTGGTAACCTATATACAACATAAAAATTCCCATGTTAACCACTTTCAAGCATACAATTCAGTGGTACTAACTACATTCACAATGTTGCATTACCATTGCCGCATTGACTTACTTTTTTCTTTTGTTATTACTATTTTTTTTACTGTGGCAAATATATATACGACATAAGATTTACCATTCTAACCACTTACATTACTTCTAAAACTTTTCTCCAGGAACTCAATTCATTCTATAGTCCTCATAGTTTGCAGCCCCTGGGAGAGGGGACTCTAGGAAAGGGTTTGGGTTTGGGTTAGCTATCTCACCCAAGTTTCACAACCAGAAAGTTCTAGAAGCATGGTGCCCCTGGTCAAGGGAATCAAAATAGTAAAACTAGGGTAACTGCTATGGATGGGGGACAGGTGAGCCCCGGGTCTTTTTCCCAATGTCCTGCTGCTCACCCTGACGGATTGAGAGTCTGTCCTCCCCATCCCCACCCCGGGAGCTGTCAGTGCCTCAAGTGTCCTGGAAATGCGGTTGGAACCAAAAGAAGATGAAAATCAAAAGTAAATTTAGCACTTGAAAGCAGATCCCTCTCTCCTTTGAATGCTCAATGCGATTTATTTGCTTGCTTAAGCTAAGCAGCCAACACAACCAGGGCAGCAGCCAGGTCAAGGGCAGAGAGCACAGTGAAAGGGGGAGGATTTGGTCTCAAAGGTCCATTGGCCTCTCTCTCTAACCCGCTCGGCAGGCGGACTCGCTGCCCTCCCCACTACGTGGGACATGACTCCCAGAGGTGTAAATCTCCCAGGCAATGTGGGACATGACTCGCGGGGATGAGCCTGGACCACAGCATCGTGTGATCAAGAAAGTCTTCTTGACCAAAAGGGGAAGTGAAATGAAACAAAATAAAGTTTCAGTGGCTGAGAGATTTCAAATAGAGAGATCATTCTGGAGGTTATTCTTATGTGTTACATAGATCTCCTTTTTAAATTTTTAGTGTATTGGAATAGCTAGAAGTAAATACCTGAAACTGCTGAACTGCAACCCAATGGCCTTGATTCTTGAAGATGATCGTGTAACTATGTAGCTTACACGGCCTGACTGTGTGATTGTGAAAACCTTGTGGCTCACACTCCCTTTATCCAGTGTATGGACAGATGAGTAGAAAATGGGAACAAAAAGTAAATTAATAATAGGGGGGAGAGGGGGATGGGGGAAAGGGATGTTGGGGGTTCTTCTTGTATTTTTACTCTTTTTTTTTTTTGGAGTAATGAAAATGTTCAAAAATAGATTTTTGTGATGAATGCACAACTTTATGATGGTACTATGAACAACTGATTGTACACTGTGGATGATTGTACGATATGTGAACATAACTCAATAAATAGAATTAAAAAACAAAAACAAACACAAACACAAAAAAGTCCATTGGCCTGAGAGCCACTCGATTGCAGGTTCTAACGATGGGTCTCAGGATCCAGGTCCTATGAGGTTCCAAAGCCAACGGTGGGAGGCACTGGTCACCGACGCAGGAAGCGTGGCGCGGGCTGCTGCAGCACGGCGCGGGGTTTTATAAGTGCCCATCTGGCTGGCATCAGGCCAGTCCATATCATTTCTTCACACAAACATCTAGTTATTGCTTATTACAAAAACTTGTTTTTCTCAATTTATTCACATTCTATTTGTGGTCAACATGTTTTACAATATTTGGTTTTTTTTTTCCCCTCAATTCATTTACAATGTTTTTGGAATTCAACATCATTAAGATCATTTCAACCTGCAACACCAAGCCCCCCTTGGGTGTGGCTGGAATGCCAGTGGGTTAGGGACCCCAGTGCTAGGAAACATGGGAGTCTTTCTGGATTTGGCTGAGCCACTCATTCCCCTCGGGAAGGAAGAAGGGAGGGGACCCGGGGGACGCTGGAAAGAGGAGCCAGTGGGGCTGAGCCCATGTCCTGGCCCTGGCGACAACCTTCGGGGCCCAGAGGCCAGTCTGCAAAATTACCATGGGTCTTGGGAAAGGGTGCAGACACTCCTGTTAGAAAACAAACCAAGCAAATAAAACATCTTCCCTATGAACCCAAAGTCCCGGAGACACCGGAGAGCTTGTAGGAATTGGGCAAGCTGGTTCACAGGTTTCCATCCTCATGAAGTCAAAATACTTACTTAGTGGTCAGTTGCACCTAGCACTTAGCTGTGCGGTACACAGCTCTCCAAGAGCAGGACCTTTGGAAGCCCTTCCAATGGAGAACTTAGAAAGCTCTTTTGGCCCTGCCCCCACTGCGGCCACACTGGCCACCCCAGGCCTAGGTCGGTGTCCTAAAACAGACATGCAGCCCTGAGCCCCAGAGCTCACCAGCTGCCTGGTCACCTACTACCTCCACCAGCTGGAGGTTGAGCACCTGAATTAGAAAGAGTCCTGCCCCTGACATGGCTCCCACTTTCCCTGGCCTGGGACTAGCCACAGCCATTTCAGAAGGCCCTAGAAGAAGCTCTCCCAGCAAGGCTGCCCAGTCGCCCTTCACCAGTGAGCCCTCTGTTCCCAGTCCTTTTCCACACTATTTCCCCACCCTGGGGAGACTGCTGGTTCTTGTCCTATGGAAAAAAAGAGCCACCCCTCCGGGGCCTCCTGCCATGCATGCACCTCGGAGACCTTCCTGAGAGCACAGCCTTCCACCTGGTGCCAACTCACAAATTCCCTGTCCCCTTCCCCCCGCCGAGGTGCCCCTGGCTTCCGCCACCCCCGCCCCCACCCTCTGAGGAGTGTGTGGTAAATCAAGGGCTGCGGTGGTGCCAGGGCGTGTTGGCATTCCTCTCTCCGGCCTGCCTGCTAAATATATATCTTGGAGTTGGGAAGGAAACACCACAGACATTGTTAACTCCTTCAGTCCAGCAGCTTCCTGGTGGGGGGGGGGTACCCTCGTCCAGATGCTGGGGGTGCCAGCCCAGGCGCGGCTGCAGCGATGGGTACACGGCTCCTCACACCGGGCCTCGAGGAGGGGGCCCCAGAGTTGGGAGGGGCGAGTGGCCTTTGGGAAGGATCCACTGTGCCCTTGAGCTGCCCAGGAGGAAACTGAGGCAAAGGAGGGCAGGCTCTGCTGTTCACATCTCCTGGCAGTCGGCCGGCTACGCCGGGTCCCTAACCCACTTTTGCCAGAAAGAACTAAAGGGCGCCTCGGGAGAGGGTGAGGGAGGGCCTGGCAGGCGGCCCACCTTCTCCCCAGAGTGCGTCCCCTTTCCAGGTTCTCGGACAGAGGCGTGAAGTCCTCGGAAGGGTCTCGGACTGGAGGAGCCTCACACGGGGACTAGGTTGGCTCCCGTCTTCCCCTCTTCCCTAAGTGCCTACACCCCAGCATGGCAGAGCCTCAGCCTACCCTCCCTGCCTGCCCACCAAAGGGGCTCCAGAGGCCCACCGACCTCCCCTGGCTGGCGTGGGGTGCTGCAGCCAGGAGAACACCGTGCCAGTGGGGTGTGAGGGTGGGATTGGACCAAGGACCCTTCCTCCCCCTTGGTGGCAAGAGGGAGGGGTTCAGTAGCAGCTCTGAGCGGCCCCGGGCATAGGCTGGAGCCCTGCCTGCGTCCCCCCCACTGGGTCCCCTTCCTCTGGGTGCCCACCCCCTGGGTGCCTGCCCCTTACTGCCCGTTACCCTGGGTCCCCTCCCCACCCTGCTCATGACTCCCCGTGGGTTTGGCGGTCTCCCTCCCTCCTCATCCTCCCAGCCCCTCTCCCTCCTCCTTGTGGGTGGGGTCCTGCCCAGGTTCCCCCTCCGGGGAGGGCAGGGTGCCACGGGGAGGAACCGCCAGCCGGAGCTGGTGGGGGGGGAGAGTCAGCCGGGTCCGCGGCCGCGGGAGGGGCGGGTGGAGCGGGCCATGAAAGGGTCCTTCACGCCGAGCCCCGCGCCGGAGACCGCCGCGGCCGTGTGAGGAGCTGCGCGCCCCGAGAGGCCAGCCCCGGGGTTCGGGACGTGGCTGCGGTGGCGGGAGAGTGACAAGGGGAACAGCCGGGCCCCAGCCCACCCCCCTCCCCTGCTGCCCGCCGGCCCCGGGGCGGGCGCAGTTCCCGGGCAGTCGCTTGGCTCTTCCCATGAGGCTGGCGACACGCCCCGCCCTCGGGCTCCCGGGTCTGTCTGTCCGTCCGTCCGTCCAGCCAGTCCGGCAGCGCCCCCTGCTGCCCGAGCCGACAGGCACAGCGATAACCTGGCAGACTAGGGGGACCGACGTTTAGTTCAGAAAACATGGTCTCGCTTTCCCGGGGACCGCTGACTCCGGCACCCTCCAGAGGACCTCCAGGAGCCTTTCTCCCTGTCCCGACCGTGTACCCCGCACCCCGGCCCTGGGCGTGCAGAGAGGGAGGGGTCTCCTCATCCTGTCAGGGTGAGGGACACCCTCTGGTGAGCACCTATGAAATGCCCCAGGGCAGGAGGTGAACAGCTGTGGGTTCCTTTTATCCAACCAGCCTGCCTCCTTTTTGGAAAAAATAATAAAAAGGAAAAGAGTAGTAGAGGCTCCCTTGAGGTGAAAAATCAAGAGAGCTGGAAGTCAGATGGCCACAGGCAATGACCTTAGGGAGCAAGGACATCTCCCAGAAGGGACCTGGATGCACTGATATCTATTTGAGAGAAAAATAAGAGATAAATGCTGATAAGACAGTAACTCTGACAAGGCTGAAAAGCTGTGCCAACTTGGAAAGCCAACACCAAATTGGAAAATGATTTTGGATGTTCCCAATAAAGAGAACCCAGAAAACCTGGCATCTGCATAAAGACATCCTGCCTGAGAATAAATCAGGGTGGCAGAGGGTAAGGGGGGCCCAGAAATCCAGACCATGATGAAGAAAATAAAGAAAACTTTTTGAATTAAAAGATAATCTCTCTGGGATTTAAAAGACCTATAGCAGTCTACTAGGGGAAATTTCTTACAGATAGATGCCCTTTTTCAGATATGTGTTCATCGAGGTTTTAAACAGCAAAAGATCAAGATCTTTCAAGCATCCAAGAAGAAAGGAGAGATAATGTTCAAAGATACAAGACTGACTTTGAATCCTGCTACACCAACTATGGAAAAGAGAAAGGGATGGAGTATTTAAAAAAGCAAAGAGAAATGATACTTTCATCAAAAGCTGGTACACAGCCAAACTAACGTTTCTCTTCAACATAGCATAGATATAGAGACCAGAAAACAATTTGCCAAACGATGCCCAAACCAGAAAAATTCAGTTTAGAAAATAATAATAAAGGCTTAGGAAGGAATGAAAGACCTTTGACAAAGAAGTGCCCTCAAATATTCACAAAAGAGTTAATGATAGGACATTAGATCAACTGACAAACTGTACAGTATATGACAGAACTGGAGAGAAGAAACTGAGAATTTTAAAAAGGATTTCTGTTCCTGCACATTTCTGAAAATGCACAACTGTTCTAATAAAAAATTAAATGGAAAAAATAAAAGGATCTTCGTTAACCAAAACATTCCAGTGGATGGGTTGGAGAAGGAGGGAAGGATAAATCCAAAACCACTGCAGTCTTTCTCTCCTCTAGAAGTTGGATGAGAGTTTAATGACACAATTTTATAAAGGAAATAACAATAGTGGTTTTAATAATGTCCTTCATTTACATCTCAGTGACATGCTTACGTAAGTGACGTTCTCCTCGTTTTATTAGAGGTCACAAAAATATTAAAAAGGAACAGTTACTGAAGCATTTTATTAGTTATGTATGATATTGCGAAAATCGGATAAGCATGAGACTAAAAAATTATAAGCAATGCCAAGTGTCCCCAAGGCTGCCCTTTACAGACTCTCAATCCTTTCTCTGAACTCTTGGGACCAGAAGTGTGTTAGAATTCAGAATTTTTCAGACTAAAGAAAGGCAATGTGTGGCCTATGGTGCTACATAATGGTTCCAGGAGGGCATGGGTTGCCACATGGTCACACACGCTAGTAGCACGCAACAAAAGATGTGAATGTTCTCAATAATACTACTGTGTAATGATCAGAAAGAGCCTCACGTCAGCGCAGGTCGGGCTTTTCCACTAAATGTGACTGTGGCAAACTTGGGAAAAAGTCTTTTGACTTGAAGAACTTTTTGGAGTTGGGAATTGTGGGCAAAGAGTTGGGGCCTGGGCCATCAGCATCCTGGGAGAAGAAAGAACAGCGCGCATTTATTTTGTCTTGACCGTGTGCCGGGGGTACATCTGGCTCCTTGGCCTTTGCCATCCCATTAAGGGGATTGGGTGCAGGTGGGGGCCTCCCATTCTGGGGAAAGGTCAGCTCGGCCTGACTGGGAAGCAGAAAGCAGCCCCACCTCACTGCTAATGTGTTTACTCGCTGCCTGGAGCAGGTGGGAGGTCCAGCTGCTAATCTCTCCCAGCTGCCTCTCCAGACTGGTGGAGCCAAAAGGGGCCTGGCTGGGGAGGGTCAGAGCAGAGCCTTCAGCTCAGCTGCCTCCTGCCACCCCTGGTGGAGAAAGAGACCTTTCTCAAGGGGTAGGAAATGGGCTCGGTGGGCTCAGCCAGAGACGCCTGGCAAATGCACAGCCTGTCAGGAAGGACACCAGCTAAGGACTTCCACTCTCCTGGAGGCCCGCCTTGAGAGGCTATTTCCCTTCTCTTCACAGGCAACACTACAAGCCCCAGCCCCAGGGCCCATTCTGGGCCCCTGAACCCGTTCTGGCTCCTGGGCAGGGAGTTAAGCAGAGCCAGACCAAGACCTGGGAGACCAAAGGGGTTGTGTCAACCGGGGCTGCACAGAGACAGGTCTGGGGAAGCATCAGATCTCCTCTAGGGCCACCCTCTTTCGGCCGTGCCCCTTGAGCTGTCCCTCCCCTAGTCAGCCTAGCACATTTGTCTCCCCAGCCTGGGAGAGGCCTTGAATCCTGAGGACATCTTTCTTTCTTTCTCTTCATCTTGGCAAATGCCACTTTAATTGAGGTGGTCAATGAAATTCTGGAAATGAGAGCAAGTGGGCTGGAAACAATTCACATTCATTCATTCATTCATTCATTCTATTCACCCATCCGTCCTTCCTTTCATCCATCCAATTTTCCATTCATTCATTCATTCAACCCATATTCATTTAAGCGTCTGTAACATGCCAGGTGAAAGCACCTTGCAAATGAATGCTCATGGCAGCTGATGTTACTAGCCTGTGCCTGGCAGAGCCTTTTCCTCTTCCATGGAAGTGGGAATGGCTGATGAAGCCGATGTAAGAATTGGAAAAGTTGTCCTTCCCTACACCTGGGCAGCCACTGCTGAAAGATGGAGGTTCCCCCCACCTCCAGAGTGCAAAGTAGGGTGTTGAGGAAGGGCCAACCACAAGGCCCCCAATCTTTGTGGCCCTGAGCCACCCCAAGCTGCCTGCTGGACCCCCTCCTCTATGATTTTGCCCCTTTGGGAAGTCCTGGGGACTTCAGCTCAGGCTCCACCACCGTGTCCTCTGGCTGAGACACCAGGTGCAGGGCAGGTGGGCATCATGGATGACCTCTCGGGCAGTGGCCCGGAAAGTCTTGCTGACAAAGCAGTAGAGGCCAAATTTGACTGCCGTGTTGAGCATGGCTGCCATGTTGGCCACGTCCAAAGCTAGGTGGACTCTCCAGTCCCGGTGGACGGGGGCCACGTACAGGTGGTAGAGCATGACGAAGATGCGGGGTGCCCAGAGGAGACCGAAGAGCATAGTGACCCCCAGGAGGATCACTGTGCTCTTGCCCACCCAGGGCCACAGTCCACCCTGCGTCCTCTGCCATAGCCGGAAGACGATGGCTGAGTTGGTGACCAGGAGGACGCCACAAGGGATGAAATAGACGATGAGGCAGTGAGCCCACTTGAGGACCTTGTCCATGGTGCTGGGGGGTTCTGCGTCCCTCCACACGTCCGGCCACCAGTAGAAGGGCATGCCAGGCAGCAGGGCAACGCTGAGGACAGTGGCAATGGCACAGCAGGTACGGCCTGGGGACGAGGTGGCCCGATGATGCAAGGGGTGGCACAGGGCGCTGTAGCGGTTGACCGTGAGCAGCACGGCGAGCCAGACGGAGGCGTGGTTGGCAGCAAACTCCAGGATGTTGGCCGTGCGCACCACTGCCCGGGGCACCTCCCGAGCCAGCACGGCGCCCTGTAGCAGGAAGCCCACGAACACGATGACCACCTGGGTGACAATATCCGAGGACGTGAGTGCCAGTAGGTAGTAGTAGGAGGGCTTCCTGGTCCTGGTGGCAAGGCGGGCCAGGGCCACTGAGGTCAGGAGGTTGACTGTGGCCAACGGGGTCATGGAGGGGAGAGGTCAGAGGCATTAGAAGGGGTGCTTGGCTCTGTTCCCCAAGGCATCATCACCACCCCTCCCCACCTGCTTGTGCCCGTCAAGGCTGTGCTGGCTTGTCTTCCACTTTCCAGATCCTTCTGAAAACCCACTTGGTCAAGGAGGGCAACCAACCAGATCACCCGTGCCCTGTACTCCGGACGCCGCCAGCCCCTGACCACACGGGATGCGGCTCTGTGTCCTTCCACACCTGTGAGTGCACTTGGCAGCGCGTCCTCAGGAGCCACCTGGTCTTGTAGCATTTCCTTCTCGGCCCTTTACAGGTGTCCTACGTCCTTTAGGTATTGAAACCTCTGCATGGGGGCTTCCAAGAGGACAGGAATGACTTTACTTACTGGATTTGGGGAAATCCTCCAGTCTGGGACCAGCTTTCTTTAACTGTACCCTGTTGTCCACCTCCACCCCAAGTTTTGCTCTCGGAGGGAACTTGGCTCGTGAAGGCAGTGGCCAGAACAGGTGTATCTGGATCAAGGTGAATGCTGTCCTAGGTGAACTTAGTCATTCTAGGAGAATGGCCACTGAGGGGGCAGAGGGGGACTGTCTACTCTGTGGAAAGCTTGGGTTTAGCTATTGAGCACCGCAAACCCTAGCCCCTCACTTTCACTCCCCTCCATGCTTTGGTCCCCAGTGACACAGAACACCCAAATAATTGCAAGGGGAGCCCTGGGATCTATGATCTGGCATCTCAGGTGTAAGCTCAGAGGATTGGCACCCACTGAGGGAGGACCCCAATTTCTGGCCAAGTCCCAGCCCCTGGCCCGCAGTGCCCCACTCACCAGGCAGCCTCAGGCCCAGCAGGATGCTGTAGTAGATGACAGGGGCGATGCCAGCCACGCAGGGGGACCGCTCTGGGATCTCTGGCCAGGGGCCTGCAAACTCCTGGCCCAGCCCGCTGCCATTGAGTGTGGGCAGCAGGGTCTGTCGTGGCAGGCCAGTTGGGAGGGCGGGAGGGCAGGGGTAGAGCCCTCAGTCTCTTCCCAACCTGGCTAGCAGCAGCCCCACCTGGACCCAAAGGTCTTTCTCTTCAACCCCGTGATGAGATGCAGCCAAATGGCAATCTCTACTGCAGTGAAAGTTCCTGCCACGTCTATCCCCACTGCACCCCACCCCACCTCACCCCACCTCCTCAGAGCCCTGGCCCCCCCATCGAGGGGAAGAAGTCATCGGCAGCCTTTCTAGGTGCCACAGAGACTGTTTCTAGTCTTCATGTTTTGCATCAGAGTCAGCAGGGGCTGAAACCCACCTCCCCTCAAAGCATACTCTAGGTCTCTCCAGGTTTTACTGTCCAGCCCATGATTTCCTGCTGAAGCCCCCATCCCACCCCCGCCCCCTTGCTCAACCTAGTTTCCCCATCCCACTGCCGTCCCCCCCCCCCGCCCCGCTCAGTTCTAGATCCCTTACCTGTCTCTCGCCCCTCAAGCCCCATGCTCCTTGGTCCTGGGTCCTGGGTCACCTCATGGCTTTTCCTGGGGCCCCCACAGCTCCTTCCCAGCATCACCAACTGCCCCCACCCCCACTCCCACCTGGCTCTCCAGGCGGCTGTTGGCCTCACGGTTTCGCTGCAGCTCTGAGCCTGTCAGTGTGGAGAGTGAGGATTGTGGGGAGGGGAGGAAGGAAAGGGTGGGGTCGAAGTGCAGGGGGGGTGAGTCTAGAGTGGATGCCGCCCAGTCCCTCGGGGGCACAGGCAGGGAAGGGGTCTGGCTGGGTATGGGCAGCAGGGAGAAAGACTGGGAGGGAGGGGGTGACAGTTCTGTCTGCTTGGGGGAGTGGGCAGGAGGTGAGGAGGCAGGATCCTGGGCTCTGGGTGGCTGGGGACAGGCCCGGGATCAGCTGGGGTGCTGACACCCTGGGGGTGAGGACTTGGGGGGAAGGCAGAAGGTCTAGGGGAGCTGACTCCAGGGGCATCAACTCTGAAAGGCATTAGCTGCAGGGAAGATGGTGGTGGTCCCCTAGCACCCCATGGCCCTGCAAGCTGTTGTTTTCCTGGCCCTGGTGAAATGGGCCATCGTCAGAGAACATCAGTCCCTGGCAAATAAACACCAGCCGGTGCCAGACCAGCTCCTGGGGGAGGAGCAGCCAGGGCGGCCCATGGCGGGCACCATGATGGTCTGTGGGTTGACTTGGGAGGAGAGCTGAGGCCCGGCCTAGAACTGCTTCCCACGCCCCTCTTCAGGATTGTGGCCAAGAGGCTTCCCGGCCCCCTGAGTTAATCCTGCATCTGTGGCCAGAACAATCTGGGCCCCCTGTCCTCACTGCCCCTCCAGGCAGGCAGAGGGGTGCTCACGACTGAGGCCTTGCTGCCCTCTGGTGGCCATGTCCCGACACTGCAGGCCACTGGGTGTCCACTGGCTTTGGCCAGTCACCCCATAGGGTGCAGTGGGACGATAGCAGGCACTACCCGCTCAGCACAGGGCCACAGGCCACCGCCTCCCTGTGCCATGAGGCCAGGGGTGAGTATGAGGCAGTGCCTCCAAGGAGCAGCTTACAGCCAAGCTGAAAAGGCCAGTGAGTACCAGAGGGAGAGAGGGGTCCTGATAGCATTTACCAAGTGCCAACCGTGTCTCTACACTTGTAATCCTCACAGCGGCCCCGCTCACTAACTCTGCTTACCCCCATTTTACACAAGCAGACATAGAGGCTCAGAGACGTTAAGCAACCAGGCTAAGGTTGCAGAGCTAGTGGGGGGCAGTTGGGATCAGAATGTTGCTCTTTCACGCAGCCCTCTCAGAGAGAGCAGGAGCCCTGCAAAGGGAGAGACCAGGCTTGAGGAAGCAGGCAGACCTGGATAAAACCACCAGCCCTCCCAGGGGGGAGAGCATCCCAGAAGGGGGAGCAGCAAGATCAAGGGGCCGAGGCAGGGAAGGGTCTGTGACAGACTGACCCGGAGTAAGGAGACGCTTCCTTACACAAGATTCCTTCTTGTGTCTCTTGAGTGTCCCCCCAAACACAAAGCCTGGAACCTGCACTCAGGATTCCCTGCTCCCCAGTCTAAGCATCCGAGTCACCCAGGCCCTGTCTAAGGAACTCGGGAAGGGAGAGGATACAGGCTGCTGGGGCAGGGCTGGGTCTCGGGGCCCACCCTTCTGCGGGGTGACCACAGGCCAGACCGCCACCTGATGGCTGCTTTGCAGATGCAGAAACTCTGCGTCCCGCCCCAAGCTTGCAGGGGTTTTCAGTTGCTTTATGCCAGAGCTTCCTTTCCAAGAGGATCATTTTTCGCTGCTGAAACAGCTACTCAGAAAAGACAGCGTGGGATCGTGGAAAGAAAAGTTAAGAAGAAAAGCAGCATCTGAACCTGAGTTCCACCAACTCCTGACTGTGAGACCTCAGACCAGCCAATGACGCTCCAAACGCTTCTGTCTCGGGAATTGTTCATGGCTGGGAGCTCACCAGATTTGTTCTCAAGGAACTTACAGAGCTTCCAGAGCCACAGGACAAAAGAAAATGCAGGTTCTCAGATCCTCCCTCTCAGAGAATATGCAGGGTGAATGGCTTCCTCCCGCTTGCCTGCCCTGAGACACACACGCACACGTGCACGTACACACCCTCACACACATGCATACACATTCATGCACACACATGCGTGCACATATCTTCAGCAATCCTCAGGCTCAGACAATGGGAACAGAGAAGACTGACATCTGGAAAATCAGTTCCTCAATCTCCAGAAGATGTTGAGGGATAAAGGAGGATGAAACAGTGAGAAGAGGGACCCTCAGAGATGGGGGAGATCAGAGGTGACCCTTCTGGGTCACCTTGGTAACCTGGGGCCTCCCAGCTCCCTTCACCCTTGAAATACTGTCCTAACTCCAGCAGGTAGATCTTAGCTTGGAGTGCCCATCGCAATCAGCTGGGATGCTTAAAATGCAGATGCCCAGGCCCCATCCCAGGGAATTCTGGCTCCTAAGGGGGAGGAGCATAGGGGATTCTAATGCAGATGGGCTACAGTTCAAGAAAGACTGACATAGACAGTCAAGGAGGCTGCAGTTAATAAGTGCATCTACCCAAACACCATTTTCTGTGGCAAGCAGCGGGCTCTCACCATCCGTAACAATCCTACTGATAAGCGGGCGTCCCCCAGAATCCCAGGCTGTCCGGTTATGCTGAGGCTCAGGAGTTGTGCAGCCCATTCCGGGGAGGGCAGGCGGCAGCCAGTAGGCAAGGGATGGTGGGTCTTGATGAGGGGAGCCAGGAGTGAAAGCCAAGGGCAGCTGGGAGAGGTTTGCATCGGGCTGGGCCGCTAGAGCTCTGCCCACCCAGCCAGGTAGGTGCCAGACCCAACTCCTGCTCTCTCCCTCTTTCCAGAGAGGGGGTGGAGCTGCTAGGTCTCTGTGCCATCCAGGCGGCAGGAATCAGTGCATCGGGCTGGTCCGGGGATCCAGAAGGCAAGGGAGGGAAGCTCCAACCCTTCTGCAATCGAGGACCTGGCCTGGGGGGAAACTGAGAGCTGGATCTCTGGGGGAGCCCCCACTCCAGCTCTTCAAGGTCAAAGGAGACCCTCCCAGCTGGCACCGGCGCAAACTTGCTTGCTTCCCACGAGGCAAGTCTTCGGCAGCAGTTCTCTCCCCCTACCCACTGCCCCCCGCAGTGAGCTCACTTCTCTCCCTCTGTCACCTTCGTTTTACAAGAGCACATCCCTGTGCTAACTCAACTGAGCTCTCTGCCTCAGTTTCCTCTATCACCTGAGTGGGGTGCCAGGTCTGCTGTTTGTCTCTTGGGGACTCTGGGAAGGAACACATTCCAGAGAGCAGTTGGACAGAAGCTGGTCAAAGAAGCCTTCAGACAAGCAGAGCCTCGAGACCTGAGGTCCCTTGTGGAAGGTGAACTGAAGGACGCATGGGCAGACACATGCCCAGCCCTGCACTGGCTGGCAGGGGACGGTGGCCTGCTGGGGACAGGCTCCAGTGAGGTACCCGCACCTGCTCTGGCACAGCCGCTCTCTGCCTAGCTTGCCACCTTTGGCTCACCTTGACCCTGGGGTGGGAGTGACGGTCACAGGCCCAGGGGGCCTCCCCAAAGCCCCATCACCCTTCCCAGAGCATGCCTGGAACACTCGTCAACAAAGAGTGTGAAAATGTTACCAGTTACCCCACGGGCCCCGCAAGGGAGCCCGAGAGCCTCTTCCCTCTCCCGGCTTGTACTTTGCAGCTGGCTCAGCAAGTGCCCGTGCTCCTTCCTACCCAGAGGCTGCCAAGCCTGCTCCGTGCCTGGGCAGGGGCTGTGCCTGGGGACCGGGAGAGGCACTGGGGACTCTCGGGGCTGGCAGCTGCCAGTGGTCTTGGGGACAAACTTGCCTGCATCTCGAAGATCCTAAAACCTCCGCAGGAGGGGAAGGACTGACCCAGCTGGGAGGGGAGGAGAGATGGGGGAGGAGGTCGCCGGATCTGTCCCCCCAGGGGCCCACAGCAGCACAATAGCCCCTGGGGCTGCCACTCTCTGGCTTAAGCGGTTGCCTGGGCAACAGCTGGGGCCACTTTCCACCAATCCATGGCAGAGGCTGGGTGGGGGGAGGGTGGCCAACAAGGAAGGGGGGTGCTGTCCCCCTCATGTTGGATTCTATATAAGGAGGAGCAATGTGAGGGGAGTAGTCTGGGCTTCGCCGTCCCTCCGGTGGCCTTGGGGGCGCCGGCACGAAGATGCTTAGGACAGGGCATGCCAAGCCTGGGAATTGGGGCAGCTGCTGGGCCATGCTGACCTTGGTGGGCCTGGCCACTCGTGCAGGTGAGTGGGCAGTGGGTGGGGTGGGGGCAGGGAGGGGGTCCCACCACCCGAGGCCTGGAGGGGGCAGCGATCAGCCAGTCAGGTTGAGAACTGAGTTAAGTCAGTCTCTTACAGCTGCGTGGACACTTCTCCCTGAAGGGAGGCTGGCAGCCCGCCTCGGAGAGGAGGAGATGAGGACAGGCAGGCCGGGGCCTAATGACCAGGCAGAGACCGAGCGGGGATGGGGACGCCATCAGCACTCGGGCCCTTCAGAGGGGCAGCTCGAGGAGGCAGGGCTGGGAATCACCCTCTCCCCTGCTTTTCTCTCCCCCTCCCCCTCTCCTTCTGTCTCCCTCTTTCTCACGCACACAGATGCTATGCTTCCCCAGTGGTGTATATGTGCCACGCGCCTGTGTGTGAATGCGTGTGTGCATGTGAGCATGGGGTACCCATATGCCGTGTCAGACACCCTTTTGTCTCCCCCTGCAAGGCTCCTTGCACTGTTCTCAGCTTGGGAAAGCTGCTAGCAGTGTCCTCTTTGCAGCCTGCAGTTTCCTGTCACTGCGTCCCCGTCCCCATCTGACCCTCACAGATGGCGTGGGAGAAGGGCCTGTGTGGCCAGCCTGGAAGGGAGATGCCAGCCCTGGCACTCTGTTACCCAGAGACTCCCATTCCAGCCCCAGTTCGCCCCTTTACCTTCTCGGGGTCCCCCACAGGCCTCCTACTGGAAGGGGTCTTCCATCTCAGGGATCAGGTCCCCAGGCCCCAAGAGGGCAGGGCTGGCCCTAGAAAGCAGCTTCCCTTCCAGGCCTGCAGCCCGGCCTCACTGCTGGCTCCTTGGCTGGGACGCTCTTCCCCTGGCTGGCTTCTCCCCACTTCCTCTGAGGACCTGTCCCACGTCTGCAGTGGCTCCCCGATCCCTTACCCTCACCTCACTCGTGTATCCCGATCCAACACCGGGGAGCTTATTCGTGAACAACCCCCCCCAGCCCATTAATAGACGACTGTGTGTTTCCATGCGTGTAAGGACATGGCTGGTTTTGTTCACTGCTGCATTCTAAGCTCCTAGAAGAGTGTCAGGCACCTAGTAGGTGTTCAATAAGTATGTGCTAATGCATGCACCACGTCTGACAACCCCTCTGAGGGGCTAAGTGTATTATTATTCAGGAGGTTTGCGAAGAAACCTGCTTTTTCTCCGAGAGGGGTGGAGACCAAGATTTTTTTCAACCTTTGCCTGGGTACCTGGCATCGTGGAGGCCAGTTCTGGGCAGTCCGTCCCTTGCAGTCTGTCCTCTCCCTGGCCGGAAGCCACCTCCTTCTGAGAGCAAAGCTGCAGCATCTGCACCCACACACCTCCCGGGCACATGTGGGTGCACACACACAGCCACCACGTGTCTCCAGCTGGCCCCTCTGTCCCGGGACCGCAGCTCCGAGCCCGGGTGCCCACTCAGGCCGTGTTCCTTCCTGCCGCAGCCCAGAGAGCCGATGTCGGCGGGGAGGCAGCGGGCACCTCCATCAACCACTCCCAGGTGCTGCTCCAGCGCCTGCAGGAACTGCTGCGGCAGGGCAACGCCAGTGACGTGGTTCTGCGGGTGCAGGCCGCGGGCACCGACGAGGTCCGCGTGTTCCACGCCCACCGCCTGCTGCTGGGCCTGCACAGCGAGCTCCTCCTGGGGCTGCTGCGCAACGAGAGCGAGGTGGTGCTGCAGGAGTCCCGCGACTGCGCCGCCGTCTTCGACAAGTTCATCAGGTGGGGAAGGGGCAGGCCTCCTTGTGGGGTAGGGCGTCTTCAACCTTTCCCAAGACCCTGGCTCCTCCACCCATGGGGTCACAGAAGCCCTGGCCCCTCAGAGGTCATTGCGTGGTGATGCAGTCACCGCCTTCCATCCCTCTGCCCTCTTGCGCGATGCACTGCGACTCCCCTGCACGCTCTGTGGGGTTTGATGCTGTCAGTTTCCCGCCCTGGTACCCTCTCCCCCATCCCCAAAGCTGTTGCCAAGCCTGGCCAGGAGAGCTTTGAAGAACTACAGGTTACTGGGCCCCACTCTGGATGGCCGGCTCCAGGCTGGAGTTTGCAGTGGCAATCATTTTTTATTTGAAAGCCTCCACGTGGTCTTGGTGTCTAGCCAGGTTTGAAACCACCTCACCAGGGAGCTGAAAAAGTCAGCCAGCTCTCTCCCCAACCTCCTCTGCTTCCTGCTGCTGTGCTACATAGGGGATGCCACTCACACTGTGGTCAAAGAAACGAACCCTGTTTCAATGAGCATTGGATTCGGCTGCTAATTACAGAGAACCCTGAAATGCTGGTGGCTTAAATGAAATGGCTGCAGAATTCCAGTCCTCACGTCTAAGTTCCAGGCAACTGAGAAGGGTATTAAACAGAAGGGCAAAAAGGGTTTCTACCTAACCCTAGTCAGTTCCACCCCAATATCCCGTGCAGGGCTTCCGTTTATATCTCATGGACTAGAATTTAGCCACATGGCACAGTCACTGCAAGCGAGGCAGGGAAACAGCTTTTTACTTCTGGAGACAAACACACCTGGTTGAAAGGCAAGGGAAAGGGGAGAAATGGCTGTTGGGGTAGGTATCCAGCCATCGTCGCCACATCCCCATAGAGCAGGAAGTGAGAGCAGAGGCAGATGGAGGTGGAGAATGAGTGACTCACAGCAGGAATGAGAAAAGACAAGGACAAGGAGAAAAAAGACCCAGAAAGGTGAGACTGCAAGGAAAGAAAAGGGACAGGGAGAAGGGGAAGTAACCTGAGTTGGTACTTTGTAGCCAGTACCCAGCTGCTCCGACCCTCACAATAACTAACCCTCAGGGGTACATGTGATTCCCTCTTGTATAGGTAGTTACATAAGGGTGAGGGAGTTGCCCGTCTCATAGCACGTGGTGGTCGCCATGGATCCGAATCCAGATCCTGTCCTCTCTGGACAGTAAACCTAGCACGGGCAGGGGGTCTGCCTTGCCGGATGTCTGTCTTGTTGTAGCATAGTGTTGGCAGCTAGTAGATGCTCAATAAAAATGCACTAGCCCTTGTCACCACGATAAATGGAAAGAGGCTGCAAAGTAAGAATGGCATGGGAGGGTCCTTGAGACAAAAAGACAACTCACCTCAGGGTCCACGCTGCTCCACCCCGAGGTCGGGTCCCCTGGGGACTGGGAGAAGGTGGCGGGGGTGGCTCTCTGGCCCCGCCCCGGCCCCGCCCCACCACTCACCTCCCCCGCAGGTACCTGTACTGCGGCGAGCTGACCGTGCTGCTGGCCCAGGCCATCCCCCTGCACAGGCTGGCCACCAAGTACGGCGTGGCCTCCCTGCAGCGGGGCGTGGCCGACTACATGCGCGCGCACCTGGCGGGCGGCGCGGGCCCGGCCGTGGGCTGGTACCACTATGCGGTGAGCACCGGGGACGAGGCCCTGCGCGACAGCTGCCTGCAGTTCCTGGCTTGGAACCTGTCGGCCGTGGTGGGAAGCGCCGAGTGGGCCGCCGTGAGCCCCGAGCTGCTGGCGCAGCTGCTCCCGCGCTCGGACCTGGTGCTGCAGGACGAGCTGGAGCTGTTCCACGCGCTGGAAGCGTGGCTGGGCCGCGCGCGGCCGCCGCCCTCCGTGGCCGAGCGGGCGCTGCGCGCCATCCGCTACCCCATGATCCCGCCGGCGCAGCTGTTCCAGCTGCAGGCGCGCTCGGCCGCGCTGGCGCGCCACGGCGAGGCGGTGGCCGACCTCCTGCTGCAGGCCTACCAGTTCCACGCCGCCTCCCCGCTGCACTACGCCAAGTTCTTCGACGTCAACGGCAGCGCCTTCCTGCCCCGCAACTACCTCGCGCCCGCCTGGGGCGCCCCGTGGGTCATCAACAACCCGGCCCGCGACGACCGCAGCACCAGCTTCCAGACGCAGCTGGGCCCGAGCGGCCACGACGCGGGCCGCCGGGTCACGTGGAACGTGCTCTTCTCGCCCCGCTGGCTGCCCGTCAGCCTGCGGCCCGTCTACGCGGACGCCGCGGGCACCGCGCTGCCCGCCGCGCGCCCCGAGGACGGCCGCCCGCGGCTGGTGGTGACGCCGGCCAGCAGCGGCGGCGACGCGGCGGGCGTGAGCTTCCAGAAGACCGTGCTGGTGGGGGCGCGCCAGCAGGGCCGCCTGCTTGTCCGCCACGCCTACAGCTTCCATCAGAGCAGCGAGGAGGCGGGCGACTTCCTGGCGCACGCCGACCTGCAGCGGCGCAACTCGGAGTACCTGGTGGAGAACGCCCTGCACCTCCACCTCATCGTCAAGCCTGTCTACCACACCCTCATCCGGACCGCCAAGTAGCCAAGTGACGCCCCGGCGGGGTCAGAGGACAAGACTGTCCCGGACGCCTTCGTATTGGGATAGAAAGTCTTCGCAAAGTTGGCCCGGAGGGTCTGGGAGGGTGCTGGGAGAGTGGCTACAGGTCTGGGCCCTTGGGTGGCCAGGAGCTGGTGGCATTTGGGGCTGGACTGGGCAGCCTGGCAAAGTGAGAGTGGTAGACCAGATCCCTGGTGTCAGGAGCTGCTTTCCCAGCAGACCTAATGGTAATGCTTTGGATCCAGAATAAACCGAAGCTCAAAGAGGTGAAGGGATGATTGATCCACACCTTCCCTGGGTAAAAGCAGCCCAGGTAGGGACCCACAGCTCTGATGAGACGCCCACCCTTCACTGCGGTTTTCCCTGAGGGTGGACATGAGCTGCCTCACCCCCACCCCCAGGTATGGAACTGGGCGGGTCAAAGCACCAGCTTGGGAAGATTGGGGACTCCAGTACCCCTTGCAGTTTTCTCACCTTGAAGCTGGGGGGGCTCCAGTTGGGCAATCTCTGAGTCCTGACCTTTTGGGATAACCACCCCATCTGGGTTGTGGGGCTTTCTGCAATTTGGGCCCACCCGTGGGAGGGGGCCTGGGCAGGTGTGCAGGCTGGGGGATGGAGGGAGTGGATCTCGCTAACCTCACCTTTCTGGGGTGGGGGGAGCTTGCGATCTGGAGAAAACCCCCTTTCTCCTAGATCTTTGTAGGTTGGTTCTATGGAGCCAGCCGGGGGTGGGGGTGGGGGGGTGGGGGTGGTGCATGGAGGAGGGGAATTGGGTTGAATCTTAAATCACCCATGGCCACCCCACATTCCGGACAAGATCTAGTTCTCAACACGACTGTCAAGACCCACATGGTATTTTATTGTTAGGAAGGAGGAGGAAAAACCCATTGCCAAGTAACAAAAACCTGATCCCTGCCCCCAAATCATAGTATGTAAAGCACTCACTGGCCCCTTCCCACCCATCCAGGATGCTCTTGCCCCAGGCGTGGGCCCAGGAACCCCGTCTCAGTAACAGCTCCCCTCTCCCCATTTCTGAGACTGAGTCTGGCCACAGGTCTATGCAGGGTTTTGGCAACAGGGTTCTGTCCAGGGCTGGGAGAACAGGGAGCCCTGGTCATCCCAGCCATGCCTCCTGGTGGCACTCAAAGCATGGAAGGGTTGGGCAGGTGCCCCCATGACTCCTGGGTTCAAGGAGCCCAGGCCTTTTCAGGGCTGAGCTCCTGCTCCCAGCTCGCCCCAGTCTGCCAAACCTCCATCTCCCATTTCCCTGCTAAACCCCATTCAGTCTTGGGGGCAGGAGGGCTGGTTCAAGGCAGAGTCCCTCAGTTACGCCGGAAACATCCATCCTTGACATGGGTGCTTGAGCTGTGGGGCAGGCGGGGCCCACGAGTAGCTCGTTGAGAAATGCCAGCTGGGTTGGGGGGAACAGCAAGGGGTGAGGGGTCCCCAGCTCCTGCAGTAGCAGAAGGGTACAAATCAGTGGTTTGGAAATGCCTCTCCCATCCCCTTTCCATTGCTCAGTGGCTTTGAACTTCCTAGTGGCACAACCCCAAGATGTCCCATGAATATTATGCAAGAATCCAGTTTCCAGCAAGGGGCAGCCATAATGGCAGAGAACTGAACCTACCTCCTCACCCCATCCCCACTCCCTCCCTGGCCAGTACTGACCCGTGTTCTGGCTTGGAGGGAGTTTGACTTTGGCCAAAGGCAACGTGCCCTTTCCTGGATGCCGGATACTAGGGGCGGGGTGCCCGCAGACTGGCATCCTGTGGTCTGAGGTGCTCTCGGTGGGATGGGACCCCAGAGGGGGGTTCTTGGGGCGGGAGAGCTGTGTTGGTTGAGGAACAGTGTGGTGAGTCCAAGAGATGCACAAGATTTGCTACAGGGATCTGCCCCAGCTCCTCTGCCAGCCTGGGTGCACAGATGTTGAGGACTAGGGCTCTGGGCACTGGCGAGAGGCAGCTGAGGGAGCTAGGTGCCCTGGGGCCTGGCTGGAGGTGCGCTAGGGCCTCTGCAGGAATCCGGGCTTCAGGCCCCACCCACCAAGAAGGTGCCCCGCCCCCTACCCCTTGCCTCACCCCTTGCCTCACCCCTTGCCCAGTGATCTCAAAGGATCTGGACCTCCGCTTCCTCTTCTTGGCCTCCAGCGACTCCTCCTGCCCCTTGCCCAGGCTTTTCTTGGGGCCACGCAGCCGGGGCCCAGGGCCACCGGCGCGATGCCCCACCGCGCGGGATGGAGCGTCGCCCGTGCTGCTGGACAGGTTGTCCTCGCTGGCGGCGTGCTGCAGCGCGGGGCTGGACGGCCGCTTGCAAGCCTGGGGGCCCGGCGGCCACGCATCCTCCACCCCGCCCCGGGAGCGCAGGGACAGGCTGCTGCGCGCTGCCGCGGGTGCGAGCAGGCGGCGACCCTCGGTGCCCAGGGCCCGCGAGCGCCGCCGTGCAGCCTTCACGGAGATGCACTTGGTGCCCGTCAGGATCTCCTTCCTCTCTGCAGAGGGGCAGAGGGAACACCCAGCCCGGGTCAAGGCCACGTACTCCTCCAACGCCCCTCCCTCTGCAGGGGCAGAAATGGGGAGAGCCAGTCCCAGCTCCCCCACTTCCCGAGAAAGTAACTTTGGGCCTCAGCTGTGAACTGCAGCTGGGGAAACCAACACCAGAGAGTTATTGTGCAGGTTCAGTGAGGTAATGGGCTTAGCCCAGGGGCTGGGGGTTCAATCTACATTAGCATTTACAATTCTTACTGAGAGGGGACCATGATCCCAAGTGCCATCTGACCCCTTCTAATTCCCGATTGTGCCCCCAGCTCTCTGTGTGTCCTTGAGCAGATGGTTAAACCTCTCTGGGCCCTGGTGCCTCTCTACAGAATGGGTAGCACACAACACTTGGGTGCCTTCAGCAGGGCAGGAAAAGGCCTTGGGCTGGGGGAGCTGAGTGGTTTAGAGGATGCCAGGCTGGGGCTGACAGGGTGGGTGGGGGTCACACCTTTGTGGGACAAGGGGATCTCCGACAGGTTCTCACTGCTGTCGGGGGAAGAGTGGATCCGGCTGCTCAGGGGGACCAGGCTGTCCGGAGCGGGGGCCTGCGGGTCGGGAGGAGGAAGGCCTGAACACAGTGGGGACCCCACGCCCTGCTCAGCAGAGATGGCGTGGCTGGAAGTGGGAGGTGGTTTTGGAAAGGCTCCATCCCCACCATGGGACATCCACCCCCTGGGCCCCCAACAGCAGAGCCTATGGGGCAAGTGGATACTTTGAGCTCACCTCCTGGGTGGCCAGGCTGCCGATCTGGATGGGGGGCGGGGTAGGCACCGAGGAGCCCTTCGCCAGCCAGGCCTGGGGACTGGCCTTGAACACACGGTTGGCTTCACTGAGGTTGGCAGAGGAGGGGTGGCTGTTGACCAGGCCGGTCCCACTGAGGTCCCACCCCCAGCCAAGGGGAGAGGCCGTTTGCATGAAGGGAGAGGGAACCCAGAAGTCCTGGCTCCAAACCTGTGCCACCTCCTCCCTTTTGCTTCTGCTCCATCCCCACCACTGGGCCCTGACCTGGGTTGATGTCCCTGGGACAGGGCCCAGCAGTTGGCAGGGACAAGAAGGACCAACAGGCATGGCCCCTGGTCTCACCTCTCCACGCTGAGGGGAGGGAGGGTGCTGCTCTGTAGGCGCTGGCCCTCAGAGCTCAGTGTCTTCACGGTCTCTGGGTCAGAATCTGGGGTCAGCGTGGCTCCTGCTGGGGCAATCCTGGGCAAGGAGCTGTCCTGGTGGGGAGAGGGGCCATGTGTGGTGGATGTCAGAAGACCTGGTCCTGATTCAGGCAGCAGCACAGGGTGGCATGGGCTGTAACATGGGCTGGGAGCCCCAGAAGGGCAGTGGGCTTGTGTTCTGCGTCCTGGGAGGTAAACCGCGGTCCACTTGGTGAGGCATCCCCAGTGGCACTGCCTGAAGGCCTGGCCTCCTGAGCCAGCACCTGACTCTTGCAAGGGCATCTGGGGACTCTTCTGATATCTCATATGGCCAACCGTGACCCTCAGACCCTGGGCTGGGGGGGTTAGGGGACAAGTGCCAGAGAAGAATGCCCAGGGACTGGGACCGTGCCAGCTACCTGCAGCCATTGCTTTGGGCATCAGCCCCTCAGCACCCTCAGCACATGGCACAGCCCATACCCAGGCTTGCGGGGAGGCCCCACCTGCAGGGCCCTGGAAGCCACGCGGTCCATGATGGTGGCCCGGTCCAGGCTGCCCTCCTCCAGCTCCCGCAGGTACACCTCGTAGAGCTCCTCCAGGTGCTGGGGGATGGCCAGATTGTAGTCTGTGGGGAAGGGAGGGAGGTGGAGCAGCAGGGCTCAGAGCGTGACTTCGGCCCTTCCCGGGACCGTTGGGGCCCGTGGGTGGCTCTGACGCACGGAGCGCGGGTCCTACCATCGATGATCTGCCGCTGGCCCTGGATGATCTCGTCGCAGAGGCTGCGGTGCTGCTCCAGGCGGCGCACAGCCTCGCGGCGGTGGCGGAGGGCGCCGTCGCGAAGCAGCGCATGCGACTGCATCTCGGTGTTCTCCACCTCGAGCTCGTGCACGCGGCACAGCAGGCTGAGCACCTCGCGCTGCTCCTCGGAGCCGATGCGCCGCGGCAGCGTCTCCTCCAGGCGCCGGCCCCGCGCGCGCAGCTCCCGGCCGCGCTGCTCCAGTGCCAGCTGCCGGAGGCGCGGGGTCAACGCCAGGCAGCCAGCGAGGAGCCCGCCGCCCACCTTTGCTCCCGCCAGGCCTGTCCGCGCCCCTGCAGTCCCCGGACTCCGGGCTTCCGGCTGGAGCAAAATTCCTGGGCCAACCCTCGAAGCTGGCCTTGGGCCTTGAAAGAGTCCTAACTGACCCCTCTGTGTCCACCTTCTTGCCTCCCTGGCCCTACCCAAAGACCCCTGGGACCAGCCTCCTGAATATCTCCACATCCGATACCTCCAGGGCTCCTGATACCCTGAAGCTCAGTGATTTGGTTATGCCCCAGACCAAAAGGCAAAAACCTCCCATCCAGAGAAACCCGAATTGTAATAGTGTTTCCTTGTGTGTGCCAGGCATTAAACCTCTCCAACTTCCCCATTAGAGCTGCACCAGGACTATCCCCATTTAACAGATGAGCATGAGGTACAGAGAAGTTAGGGAACCCAGCAAGGTCACACAGGATTTGTGGCCTGTGTTACTCCTCTCTGCCCCTGTCCCCAGCCCCTGATGCCTGCCCTCTCAAGCCCTCTCTCCCAACCCCCCAAATCCTGGGTACCTTTTGTTTGCGCAGCTTCTTCTGCTCGCCCACTAGGGCGGCGATGCTCTCCCGGGCCGCAGCCACCTCTGGCGGTTCCAGGACGTCTGGCTGGTCATCGCCTGTGTCCGAGTCCTTCTCGCTGTCATCCTTGGTGTATGACTCCTTGCGCTGCTCCTCCTGCCACTTGAGGGCTCGGCGTGACTTTTCATGCTCCCAGCTGCCACCCCCGGGAGTTATGGGATTCAGGTCATGGGGGATGGGCGTGGAGCACGGCCCAGGGCGCAACCCCAGTGTGGGACCTGGGAGGTCCCGGGGCCGGGGGTACGCACCCGGCGATGGTGAGCAGATGGCGCGAGGTGTCAATCTGGACCTCCATGGCGCGGTTCTCCAGCTCCAGCAGGCGTCTCCGCACATCCAGCTGCTCCCGGAAGGCGCTGATGAGCTGCTCCCGCAGCTGTCCCATCTCGGGCTGCTCCGCCTGCCCACTGTGCAGCTGGAGCTCGGCTGCCCCGCAGATGGGGGGCCGGGGAGGACGGTGGAGGCAGGTTCAGGCCAGGGAAGTCTGTGCCCACCTGGGGCCCTCTCCTCCCTTTCCTAGTAAACTGCTGCTCCCACTTCCTGCCCAGTCACCTCCTCTAGAAAGACTTCCAAGATTACGATCTCTCCCCACACCCCCGTCCCACCATTGAGTCTTCAGGCTGTGGCCCAAGGGTGACTCCCAGAGCCTCTGTATGAACTAGACTCCTGCTGGCCCTCACAGCACCTTTGTGTCCACTATAAAAAGGTGCCCTGTGGACACTTTCTTACTATAGGATGGAAACCCAAAAAGGCCTGTTCAGGTTCTAACCCTGGTCCCCCTGAACATGACCTTATTTAGAAACAGGGTCCTTGCAGATGTTGAGGGCCCTAATCCAACGACTGGTGTTGTGATAAGAAGAGGAAAATTTGGACACACACAGGGAGGAGGTCACGTGAAGACAGAGGCAGCAACAAGCCAAAGAACACCAAGGACCGCTGGGAACCACCAGAAGCTAGGAAGGATCCTGCCCTAGAACTTTCCAAGGGAGTCTGGTCCTGCCAACATCTTGACTTTGGACTTCCAGCCTCCAGAACTGTGAGGGAATAAACCTCTGCTGTTTCAAGCCACATGGTCTGTAGTTCTTTGCTATGGCAGTCCCGGGAGACTAAGATGCCATGATATCAAACATGCAAGTCTATGAGGGAATGACAGCCCCTCCCAAGGGGCTGTCTAGCACACATCCAAATGCTCATGGGTCTGTCACTCGGGGGACCCCACCCACATCAACTCTCTGCAGTTCATTATGATCCCATTTCACAGATAAAGCCAAGAAGGCTCCGAGCAGTTGAGGGACCAGCCCAAGCATACCCAGACAGAGAGAGCTGGGGCTGGACTTGTATCCAGCACCACCTGCCCCCAGGGCTCCTTATGCTGCGCCCCCACCTTGGACGTGCCGGATGTCGCCCTGCTCCAGTCGGCCCCGGGGCTGGCCCCGCCCGCCCTGCGCCTCGATCTTGCACTTGAGCCTCTGGATCTCGCCACGCAGGTCGGCAATGATGCTGGTGTACTGGGCAATGTGGTAGGAGACGTTGAGCAGGTTCTGCTTCACCTGCGGGGGACACGGGGTGGGGGGAAGATAGGGCCGCAGTACGTCACCCCAGACTCCTCTTCCACGCAGTCACGGAGGCCTGCCCGCGGGGTTGGCCTTTCTCTTTCTTCCCTGCCTCTTCCCTGTCTTTCCAGATGCCTGTAACAGCTTCCCACCTCCAGCTCCTTCCATACCTACATGCCTCTGCCAGACCTATTCTCTAAGATGCCACTTCTCCTGCTCATCAACCTTCAGTGGCTCCCTATTGTTTCGGGGGTGCCCCAATTCACCTGGCATGGAAGGTCCACCACCATCTCTTGATTTTGTTTTGACCTGCTGCCCCTTGCTGTGGACGTCCTGCTCTAGCCAAGGAGCACCCCTTTTCCCCCCACCCCCATCAGACACCTTCTGCCTTTAGACCCTCTTTCCTTCCTGCTCCCACCCTGCTGGAATGTCCTTCCCATCCCTCGGGGTCCTGCTCACCCTCTCCTCGGGGCTCCACCAGCCCACCGCCTTTCCCTGACTTTTCTTAGCACCTTCTATTGGCACCGTTACCTGCCGTTAATAATACTTTTCCCAGAACCATCAATTTCGAGGGTCCATCTCCTTTTATTACCAAGCTCTTTGAGGGTTGGAATAAGCTGAAAGTACCTGGAACAGTGGCTGGTGGGCAGCGAGTCTGGGTGAATATTTGCTGAATGAAGGGCTGAGTGTTACCTTACGTGTGGCCACACACCCCTTCCCCCCCGGTTCAGAACAGAATTCTTCATACACAGCAGGGCTTCCAGCGGGTTCATGGTGTGTGTGTGTGGGGGGGTTGGTGAGCAGGGGCTTGGAAACCGGGGAGACCCAGTTCTTGTCTCAGCACCGCCACTGACCAGCTGGGGAAGCCGCTTAACTTCCCAAAGCCTCACTTTTCCAAATGGTAAAAGGGGATAGTGATAACACCTGCCTCGTTTTGAGGCTCAAACGAGATAAGATGTTAAAGGGCTCCGAGGAAGTGCCCGGTATATGTTGGCCCTGATGGTGGCGATTACGGTTCGGTGCTGGGGAAATGCAGAAGGTCTGAGCGAGCCTCTGCGGAAGGAAGGGAGGTGGCCGGGGACAGGGCAGGGGAGCACAGCCTGTGAATGGGGGGAGGACGGGGCCGGGAGCAGGTGTGGAAGGGCCCTGGGGGGGGGGTGAGGCCCATGCAGTGGGGGCAGTCCGGAGGGTGTGGGGGGAGGCAGGGCCCGATCAGCCCCGGGGGGCCACCCTGGATGGGCAGAGCCGGCCTCACCCTGGTCTTGATGTTCTTGGCTCGGCCGGCGTAGGTCAGGGTGTGCCGGGACTCCTCAAAGGCGCTGCTCGCTGGGCTGATGTGCGCGATCATCACGGTACGGCTGTTCCCCCCCAGGGAGTCCTGGGGGGGGGCAGGGGGAGGGTCAGTGGGATGGCTCCCCAGACCATCCTCCTGCCAGGCCGTGGAGGGTGCCCCCTGCGTTCTCTGCGTCTCCGTTTGTGTGTCTCTCACATACTCCCCCACTCGAGGCCCTGGCAGCTGAGAATCACACGGGCCCCCTGGGTCCCGTCCTCCTTTTCTCCCCACTCCCCACTTCCACTTTTTTCTTCAAAACTGCAAAACCCAAAATGTATCTCAGGGATTTTTTCCTGCGGCACGTCCTGGCCAGGGCCTCCTGGCCTCCTTCCTTCCCCTCCCACGTGGGCGAGAGGACGGTGACACGCCGTTTGGGAACTGGTCAGACACCAGCCGGTCCTCACCCCGTGGGTCCTGCCGTGGGCGCCGTGTGGCAGCCCCGGGGGCTGTGCCCCTTCCCCTCCTCCCTCCCCTCTCCGCCGGCCCCACCGAGGCCCACCCCCTGCTGCCTGCTGACAGCGGGGGCGCTGGCGGCTTGGTTGGCGTGGAAGATGGGGGAGCTTGGGGCTCTCCACCCGGGTCGTACTTGGCCCGAGGCCACCTTCTCCTCTGCCCTGGGCTCGGCCGTGCCCTCTGCGGTGGGGCTGCCCCTGGAGGGAAGGGCTTGTGCTGCCAGTGTGGGAAGGGATAAGGGCGTGAGAGAGTTACTTCGCCTCTCTAACCCCTAGCTTCCTCCCTTTTTAAAATGGCAATAGCTTCGCCATTGTGCCTTCTTCCCAGACTGCGGTGCAGTTAGGACAGCAGTTAGGACGGCAGGCAGCAGACCTCTGCTTGGATCCTCCTTGCAGCACTTACTAGCCTGAGACCTTAGGAAAGTTACTTAACCCCTTTGTGCCTCGGTTTCCTCACCTGCAAATGGAAATAGGAATAGCCCCACCTCCTCGAGTTGTCCGGAGGGTTAAATGAGTGAGTAGGAGTGAATGTCGGAGCACAGAGCCCAGCCAGGCGTGGGGGCTCAGTAATGTCGCTGTGACTAAGAGCCAGTGGCACCCCTGGGCAGAGGAGGTGGTCCCCCCAACTGCAGGCTCCGTGGGCCACGAAGGTGACTGCTCCCCCGTGCTCTTGGTTCCCTCCACCCCACAGTGCCAGGGGTGTCAGGAGCAGCTCCTTTCCCTGCCACCCACCCTTTGGTGAGAACTGCCAGATAAAATACAGGACACCCAGTTAAATGTGAATTTCAGGTAAACAACAAATTTTTTTTTTATTTAGTAATGAGTATGTCCCAGATATTGCACGGGACATGCTTGTACTAAAATACTTCCCTGTGCCTCTATTTGCTACGCCTGGCAGCCCCACCCTCGGCACCCGCTGCCCGGGCCTGGCTGCGGCTGTACCTTCAGGAGCCGGGTGAGCTTGCTGTCCCGAAAGTTGACGTACTTATTGCCGCCCTTGTCACTCAGCGCGTTGATGCAGTTGCCCAGGGCCAGCAGGGAGCGGTTGATGTGGGCTCCCTCTTTCATGCGCTGCCCGCGGTTCTGGGTCTGGGGGGTGAGCCGTGGGCGTAAGGGTGGCCTGATGGGCACGGGGCTGGGGTGTCCAGCCCTCCCTCTCCCTCAGGGCTCTGAAATGTGGAGGTGACACCGGGGAGCCTGGTCCTGCCCTCCTCCCCGGGTGGCTGAATGTGCCCGGTTCTCTGTCCCCCACCAGGGCTGGCCCCATGCTTAACGGGCAGCGCTGGCATGAGGTGGGTGGGAGGTTGGGCACTCCAGGCTTCAGGGCCGGGAGGAAGGTGAGTAGCATGTGTGTTTTGTGTGTATGTAAGTGTGTTGTATTGGGGGGGGGGTTCCTCTCATTTTTGGGAGTTGAACATCAGGACTGGGATTTGGGGGGCCCTGCCCACTGCTCCCCATACCCTATAAAAGGCGTCTCTGTCCAGCCTTGCAAGGCTGGGAGCAGCTCACTCCAAAGGCCGGAGGGCACACCCTCTCCTTCTAGGCCACAGCCCAGATCTGCAAACATCCTGCTCCCCAACACCCCCCCAGGAAGCCCTGGGGGCCTTACTGGAAGAGAGGGGTGAGTTTCTCCCACCCCACCCTGTTCAAACACGAGCCTCTGTTAACTCCCCCAGCTGCGGTCCTTTCCCTTGTACTGTCCCCAGTGCTGACAGTGACAGGGCCCAGCCTCGTCTCTCAGATGGCCATGCAACCCCCATGTTTGCCCACAGGAGGGGGGTAGACCGGGCCTATGTCTGCTGGGTGGTGTTTTCCCCCAACGCCTCAGAGCCAGGCATGCGGGGCTTGGGGGCGGGGACGAAGATGCTGCAGCAAGAAATGGGTGACAGGAACCTTCTCTCCTTGATGTGGGGGCAGGGCTGGCTCCCAGGTCCAGCCCTGGCCAAGGTCCCCCAGCCAGGGCATGTTTGCTCTCCCTTGTCCCTTTCCTGGCTGGACCCATTCATTCTCCTTTCTCCCTCCCCCGGGCGCAGCCACAGCCTCCCTCCCTGGAGAAACCCCATCCCCCCTCCTTCTCCCCCTACCTACAAACAGCTTCTCCCCCGGGATGCCCACTCCATCCTTCCCCTCCCCCTTCTCTGCTCCTCTGGACCATTCCTTAGTCCCTGGGGACAGCCTCACTCCCAATCCCCTGGTGAGTCGGGAGGCCATGGTGTCTGACCCCCCCAGCCTGGGGAGCTGCCTCAAGGGGAGACCACCTGCCCTGCCCCTCCCCTTCCACACTCTCCCCCGAACCAGCCCCGGCCCTCCCCTGCCCCCGGGCGGCTGCGTCACCTGCGAGGCGCGCTCGGAGCCCGCCAGGTCGATCATGAAGAGGCGGCCCTGGCGCACCTCCTGCAGCACGTCCCTGACGCGGCTGCGCTGGCGCACGGCCACCTGGAGCACGGCGTGCGAGCGGGACGACGTCCGGTTGGCGGCCGTGGGCTCCTGGGTCCTCTGCCGGTTCCCCTTCAGCAGCAGCTGCATGATCTGGGTGCAAGGCAGAGAGGGAGGGCGGCAACTCTCGGGGGTCCCTGGGGCTGTTCCGCAGAGCCAGGGCAAAGTGGAGGTGCCCCCGGGGTGGGGGTGCTTCCTGCATCTGGGGGGTGGGCAGGGCCAGGTGGGGTGGGGCTGGCCTCCGCGGGCTGAGGGGCCTGGGGAAGGTGCCCCCTCCCCGGAGTCGGGGTCTCTGTGCCTCTGTGGGGGGTGCAGCATTGCCTGGCCACCCCCTCTCCAGGGTCAGCACGCCGGGCATGGGGGCTGGTGTGGGTTCCCCTGGATGCCACTCAGGGTTCTCTGTCCCAGCCCCAGTCCCCAGCCCTGCTGGGCTGTCAGCTCCCTCCAACAGCCCCAGCGGCACCAGACTTGCCTCTTTGGCGTTGATGGTGGAGACCTCGGTGATTCCAGCCACCTGGACCGCCCCTTTGGAGTCCTCCCTCAGCTCCAGGTACCCCAGGGTGGGGTTCAGCAGGTCCCGGATCATCTCGTTGTAGATCTGATAGGACAAGAGGAGGGGTAGGGGCAGGGTGCAGCCCGTACCTCCCCAGTGGAAAGAGGACAGGTGCCCCAGCTCCTGTCGGAGAAACCCTGATTAGGGGCTGAGGCCCCCTGCCTTTCTGTGGGGTAGGGTGGGGGCTTCAGCGTCCCCAGGAAAACGACAGGCTGGCTGAGCCGAGGATACAGGATGCGTCAAAACCAAGTGGCCCCTTTGCAGAGAGGCTGGGCTCAGCCCCTGGGACCTGATTATGGCACAACAACCCTGGCTCGGTGGAGAAGCCCCTAAGAGACCACCCCTCCACCCTGCTTGTTGCTAGGCAACACTTAAGCCCCCCCCCCCCCCACCAAAGCGAGTCTTGCTGGCGGAGTCAACAGCACGCCCGCCTGCGCTGTCACCCAGGAGATTATCAGCTGCCCAGGGAGCTGGAGTGGCAGCAGCCAGATGGCGTCCGGCCCACTGGCTCTTTAGGCCCTTTGGGCTTCTGTTGTCCTCCCACATCTGCTGGCCCATCACTGCTTGGGAGAAAGGACTCCCACTGGGGAGGGGGCAGGGGGAGGCCCCTGGTTCAAGTCTGTACATGTATGTGCAAGTTCTCACCTGTCCTTTGTACACAGGGCACATGGGGGCTGCTTGAGGAACGGGCCCATGATGGGGGTGGGGGTCTGGTCCGACGTGTGAGTGGGCGCCTGAGCTCCGTGCCCACTGAAGAGGCTACTTCAGAGTGTGGCCCCGTGGGCAGGGCCTGGCTTTGAAGCCTGAGTTTGACTCCCAGCTCCCTGACTTACTGTGTGACTTTGCCCCAGTTACCGAACCTCTCTGAGTCTCGGATTTTGGCACCATATGTGTGTGGGTGATCGGGGAGGATGAGCACCCCGAGAAACTGCCCAGCAGCCTGGGGCCTGGGACATGGGCCAGTCCCGTCCTGTGGGGCTCCTGTCCAAGCCTCAGCAGCCGGCGCAGGGCTCACCTCCAGGTAGGACATGGACACCTCGTATTCCATGTCATCACTGGTCTCCTCGATGGCACAGAAGAGGTCATTGAGGGTCCGGACGTAGATGCCCGGCTCGTGGTCCGTGCCCAGCATGGTGTAGGTTTTCCCACAGCCTGGGGTGAGCAGTTGGGAGGGGGTGCAGGAGTGAGACCTCGCTGGGCAGGGGCTCCTGACAAATCTGCTCTGTCCTCCCAGATGGGCCAGGGAGGTGGTGGGGGGCGGGAGGCAGCTGCCCTTGGTCTGGGGCTCTGGGTCAGAAGGCCCTGGGCCAGGGGGGCTTGGGTTATCCACCCTGGACTCTTGCCCCGGCTAGTTCTCTGACAGAGGGGCCTGTTCCTGAACACGGGGCTGGCAGGAACATTGCGATCCTCTCTTGGGGTCTGCCCCCCACCTGTGGGGCCATAGGCAAAGACGGTGGCATTGTAGCCTGAGATGACGCCCCCGATGAGGCTCTTGGTGGTGGCCTGGTACACCATCTCCTGTGGGGAAGAGGAGACCGTCAGGGGCCTGGGGGCCAGCAGAGGTTTGTGTCTCTGGAGCCCAAGGTCCCTGACCCAAAAAAGTGGGGGTGGGGAGTGGGGGAGGGGAGATCTCTGCTTTCACCCCATGGGGGGACGCCAACCTGAAACAGAGCTCAGGACACCGGAGACACCTCTCCCAAGCACCTCTCCTGGCCCCCAGCCCTGTCTCCTGGCCCCCAGCCCCAAGGATGCGTTACACCTGTTCCTGGAGACATCCTGCAGGTGGGCAGGGCGGGGGTCCCTAGGAGGGTGTCAGCTTCCCTGCAGCTATTCCCCACCTGCCCCTTACCAGATGGGCTCCAAGCTCCTTCTCTCCAGGCCAATAGGGGCCCCCCTGCGTGTGGGGGCCCATGTGGGGTGACATCGGAGAGTCTACCCCAGTAAGTCCACACAGGAGGCTGGTGTGTCCCTGCACAGACGTGGACACCAGGGACACGGGGGTGGGGGCAGGGCAGAAAGCTGAGAGCGCAGATCTGAGCAGGTGGTGGAGGGGAGGCTGGGGGCCTCCACTGGAGCGGGGCAAGGGGCCCAGGGTGCTCCCCCACATCCCCAGGCCCCCCCTCACCTGGGTGGCAGTGAAGTCAAAGGCCACATCAAACAGGTAGGACTTCTCTCGGGAGCGGTGTGCTCTCAGGATGTCATCGGGGTCTTCTAAGGGGTCCATGAGAACCACCATCTGCGAAGGGCCCAGGGGAGGGGCACTGGCACCCATGTGGGCCTCCCAGCCGTCGCAGGGTCAACACCCAGGAGAACAGCCCATCTCGCTTCCTCCCTGCACCTCGGAGGGACAGGGTAGGGTGGGGGAGCGGAAGGGGCCAGAAAGCTGTGGAGCCCACCCCCCTGGTCTCGAAGACCCTTAGTGGAGGCGCCCCATCTGGGTGCTCAGATGTCCAAAGGAGAAGCCCTCCTAACAGCCGCCCCTGTGACGGTGGGCCCAGCCCCCTGGGACCCACCTCTGATTGCAATGCCCTGCACCCTGCGCGGCTCTACCAAAGGGGCAGCAGCAATAGCTGCCACTGGTGTTTACTAAGCATTTATTTTGTGCCAGGACCTGTTTTAAGCACTGTACTTATACAAACTCCTTAACCCCCTCCACTGTCCAGGCCATAAGACAACTCTTGCTCCCACTTTACAGATGAGGAAATCAGGCCCTGTAAGGAATCAGGCCCAGTAAGTGGAGGGCCCGGGAGCCTAAACCCAGGAATCCGGCCTCAAAGCCCACAGGCGCTTTACCCACCTCCCCGCTGCTGTGTGGGATCCGGACCCTGCCCGGCCCCACCTCCCCCACCCCTCCATAGACTGAGGGGCAAAGAGCTGCTGGCAGCGGGTGAGAGGTTTGAAGAAGCAGATTGGCTTGGGGACAGCCCACTGGTGGCCGGGAGAAGGGCCTGGGTGGCCTCGTCACTGGCTGCTCACAGCAGAGACCCCTGCAGCCTTCAGCCTGAGGTGGGGGTGGAAGGAGAGCCTGGGGGTGCCCAGGGCAGGAAGGCAGGATGGGGCTTGGGCTCCCCTCTCCTCTGGGCAAGGGCGGCCGTGCTGTGTGTGCATCTGCATGGGGGTCTGCATAAGCCCCTAAACATGTCCGAGCTCAGTCCCCTCCTCTGTCAAATGGGGACACAGCACTGACCACCTACAGGCTGCGGAGACCCCTGAGGCAGCGTCTGCGGCGGGCTGGGCAGGCCAGGCACACCCTAAGTACTGTTTATGGGGCTCAGGGTGACAGCAGGGATCGAGATGGGGGGACAGCAGGGATTGAGTCAGGGGGGACAGCAGAGGTTGAGTCGGGGGGACAGCAGGGGTTGAGATGGGGGGACACCCAAGACTCTGCCATAAAGTCAAGAGGAGCGACGCCACCCTTGTGCAGAGAAAGTCCTCAATATGTCACAGATTTGTTCCCCCTGCACCCCTGCCTGCCCCCCAAGCCGCCTCCCCCAGGTGTCCACTGAGAGGCAGCTGGCACTGGTAAATGCGTTGTGCTCGGAGTGCCCAGGTTCCCTGGGGTGCCGGTGCCAGACAGCCAGGGGACAGCAGTGCCGCTGTGCTCCACTCTAATGAGGCGGGAGGACCCCCAGGGGCTGTGGGCCCCAAGTGCAGTGCCAGACGGGCGCCTCCACCAGCACGGGATCCTTGCCAGCCCCGGTCTCTTCTGGGGGCTGGGGGGAGGTGGTAGGAGGGAGGGAGTAGGTGGCCTCCTGTCCCAGCCCTGCTCCCAGCACAGAAAACCACAGCTAATCTCTACTGAGCCCTTTTACCTGAATTCAAGTGAATGCTCCTCAGGTGGGGAAACTGAGGCAATAAGTCACATAGCTAGGATCCCGAGCTGGTACCCTGGCCCAGCAGACTGAACTGTCCCACGCCGCCCCCCACCCCTGCCCCACTTGCCCTCGTCCTACAGTGGGGTCTTTTATGGGTTTCCTGCCAAGTCCCTCGGCTGCTCCCATGACCCAGGTGGGGCTTGCACCCCCACTGTGAACTCAGCACAGTGAGCAGCAGCCCCAGCAGAGGGCACGCTCTCAGGAGGGGGTCAGCCAGGGCCGCGGCAGTCCCAGCGAGGGCTTGAGAACAGACAGGGTGCGAGGGGCAGCCACTCGGATGGGCAGAGGCTGGTGACAGGCAGCAGGAAACAGACCCGGGAGCAAGGCTGAGTTCTGTGCAGGTCCTACAAGGCCCCTCAGGACCGACCCCCGTCCAGCTCCAGGATTAGGGAAGCCCAGTCCTGGGGGGATGGCATTCTTGGGGTCCCAAGAGCCTCAGGGCCCCAGCAAGCCTCCTTCTGGGCTTCTCAATGGAGGATGGAGGCAGGCAGGGTTCCCCAAGAACCTGACATGGGGAGCCCCACACAGAAGTCTCATCCAGCCCCAATGGAATCCAGGGTGAGCCAGGGAGAGCGGAGGGCTCCAGGCAGACAGGGTTGGGATTTGTTGGCAGGGAAGGAAGGAGTGAGGTCCCTCCCAAGTGGCCATAGGTTGGGGGGCCATAGTGAGCTGGGCCTGCGCTATTAGCTGGGGTGCCCATCCATCCCCCACCTCCTCAAGCCTTCGCCCCAATGCCCGCTAAGCCTCCTCCAGGATCCAGTTCCCATCCCAGAGCCCAAAGCCAGCAGCACAAGCCCTACTCAAGTTTCAGGCTGAACTGAAGATAAAACTCACCTCCAAGGGCCCTGCCTGGGTCCCGGTGGGACGTACCAGGCCCCTGACCAGTCATCCCTGCTCTCACCCCCGGGTGCTCCCGTGGACAGGGGCAGGCGCCAGGGGCCTGAGGTTCAATAACAGGGCCCCCTGGTGCTGGGGAGGTGGGGAGCCTCAAGCATTGGTGCCCCTCACCCACTGCTCACCTCCACCCGACCCCCAGGCCCTGCCAAGTCCCTGTGGCATCCTGGCATTGGGTTCCCTTGATATCCTGGCTTCTGAATCAGTCCATTGTCAGTATGGCTGCCAGGATCCCCCCCTAAAGAGGGCTTTGTCTGGGTCCCCATCTGCCTGGGCCCCAGCCCCCGCCCCGCCTTCCAAGACAGCACCCCCACTCCTGTCCACCCCAGCAGACAATGGAGGCCTTGTGCCCCTCGGCAGGTGAACTGGAGCTGAGCTGGGGAGGACTGGGAGGGGCTCTGGGCTGCCATGGAGACAGGCCCATTCAACACCTGTGCTGAACACCTCCGGTGTCCTCAGCATTAAGCAAGGCCCTGGGGAGAGAGGGAAAAGAGAGAGATGGTTTCCTGCCCTCTGATGCCCACAGTCTATGGGGAACAGATCATTTGAATAACAAGGAAAGTGTGGGTTACAGGAGGTGGGGGGGGGGCAAGGGGTACATAGAAGAGAGGCACCTCATCCAGCCTCATCACCACAGGGAGGCTTCCTGGAAGAGGTGGCACCAGCAATTAGTCTTAAAGGATGTACAGGAGTTGGCTGTGTGATGTGTGGTGGGGAGAACATTCTAAAGAAAAGCCTGAGCCAGGAAAAGAGTGAGAAGCAGGCTGTGTGCAGTGGTGCAGTGGTTCTCAGCTCAGAATCACTGGGGATTCTTTGTAAGAAATGCAGAGTGGGAAAGAGAGCTCAGGAATTGCATTTGAGGATTTCCGTGTGCAGGGTGCTAGGCTCAGTGCTTGACCCACTGTCCTCATTTTCTCCTCTCTGCTTATGAATACTGCTTATTGTTGCAGATGGAAGGTTAGGAGTCAGATCAGTAAAGTAAGTTTCCCAGTACCACACTGCAAATTACCAAGCTGGGTTTGATTTCGGCTGTTTGGTTCCCGAACCCAGGCTCCTGACACGGCCGTCCATGCTGGCTCCTGCCTCTGGAGGGTTCTATGGGGACGCTGCTCCCACAGGACGTTCCAGGGGCCTCCCAGTGCTGGTGAGAGGGTGGAGGCAGGGCCAGGAGAGGGAGAGGCGGGCAGCTTCATGGCAGAGCATGCTCCCCCGGGCCAACTGCCCCCAGCTCCAGGCCTCCTGGTTCAGCAGAGGCCCCGCCTCAGCCTCCTGCTCCACCACCTCCACTCCAACTCTGCTCTTAATTCAATGCAGATTTTGACCTTTCCAGGCTTCCAGATTGGCTTGGAGTCTTTGAGACTGGCAGCCGGAGATCCATTAGGGAAGCAGGGGGCCTAAGGCCAGAGGGAAGGCGTCTAACCCCCAAGCTGTGTTCCCCTTAGGCACCAGCCTCCAGGATCCTCCTAACATCTCCTAGGGGTAAAATACTCAGCACAGAGCATGTCGGCAAGTTCTTCATGCTGTGCACTGCTCAGCTGCCCATGCCTTCAGCTCTGCAGCTTTAACTGGCTTCCAAATGGCTGAACTCAGACCCAGGTTCCTCAAACTCTGCTCTACTAACACTTTGGGTTGAATCTTTCTTTGTCATGGGGGCCGTCCTTTGCACCCATGAGATGCCTATAACACTGCTACCTCCTCCAAGCTGTGACATTGCCCAGTTGTCACCTGGGGGGCAAAATCACCCCTGCTTGTGAACTGCTGACCTATACTGACAAGGCTGGTGGAGAAGATCCCTGAGAGAGTGAGTGGGTGGCACAGGTGGGGTTCAGTCAACACTACACATCATTTCTGTGGGCCTTTAGTATTTACTGGCTGAAAGGAAGGACCAACAGGGTTGTATCCTTGAGAGAAGAAATCATATCAATACCCCCTTACTCAGGAAGCCCAGCAGAAAATCCCTCCAAGGATCTATAATATATCCTTACAATAGATGGAGATTTTATCCTCCATCCAGGGAGCCAGATCATTAATCCTTTTATTCTCAGGCATAAAAACACAACACAACAAAAGCCTGATTTTAGGTGGATATCACCTCTGTAAAGTCATTTCTGGTTTTTGTTTGTTTGTTTTTGTTTTTTTCTTGAAGAAGGAAAATCTGTCACTGGTCATATTTCTATTTGAAAATGTACCATCCTAGAAATTCTCAATAAAGGAGACTTTGAAGGGGGTCACTGAGCTGTGTCACCTCCAGGCTGGATGAAGGAGGAGGGAACAGAACCTGCTGAGCTCCTAAAGCCACCAAGGCACAGCTGGCGGCTTAGGACAGAGCTGGAAGCCAGCCAGCTCCTCACCTGGCTATGGGACTCTGGGGACCCTAGGCCCAGGGATGAAGATGGGGGTGACCCAGAAGATATTCTAGAGCTGTGCTTCTCCAAGGGTCTGCAGATACCTTCCTCTGGGTCCCACAGGGAGCTGGTTGAACACAGATACCCAGGAACCACCCCATGCAAACTGAATCAGAACTCCAGGGGAGTGGCCCACAGGGCTGCTTTCCTAACGAGCCCCCTGTCTTCACACCAGTCCAGACACTCACCTCCTAGCAGCATATCCATAACAGCCAAAAGGCTGAAACAGCACATGCCCATCAACTGCTGAATGAGTGAACGAACTACAGAATATCCTTACAGTGGAATATAATTCAGCAACAAAAAGGAGTAAAGCACTGATCCACGCTACAACAGGGCTGAACCTTGAACATGATGTTGAGTGAAAGAAGCGAGTCACAAAGGACCACATATAAGATGGTCCTATTTATAGGAAAGGTCCAGAATAGGCAAATTGATAGAAAGTATATTAGTGGTTTCCTGGGGATGGGGTTGCAGGTGGGGAATGAGGAGGGTAGGAGTGATGGCTAAGGGGTGCAGGCTTTTTAGGGT
This sequence comes from Choloepus didactylus, assembly GCF_015220235.1. Lineage (NCBI taxonomy): Eukaryota > Metazoa > Chordata > Mammalia > Pilosa > Megalonychidae > Choloepus > Choloepus didactylus. Next base: position 68,493,316 of record NC_051324.1, on the reverse strand, counting down.
AACGAAAATGTTTGAAAATTGATTGTGGTAATGGTTGCACAGCTCTGTGAATATACAAAAATTCATGGGATTGTACACTTTAAATGTTTAATTGTATAGTATGTGAATTATACCTCAATAAAGCTATTTTTAAAAATGAAGAATTCTTGGGTCTTCCCCCACCCACTTCCACCGTACTCAGCACTTTGGGACCACCGGGCTAAGAAACAACCAGATGGTGGCTGTGTGGGGGAACACCCCTGCCCCCAGCCCCCAGGCAGCCACAGGAGTGACAGCCACCACCTCCCACAGGCCTTACTGCTGGGAGCTTAGCATCTGTCACCTTATACCTTATTTATCTTTCACAGGAGCCTCACAGTTGTATGGCCACAGTTCTACCTTACACGATCTCCTCTAATCCTCTCAAAAGCTATGGGGATGGGTGGAGCAGGTGCCTGTTATCCTCCATCTTCTCATGAGGAGAAAACAAGAGACTTGGGGAGGATCTCTGGCTTGCCTGAGGACCCACCCACGGCCAGGACAGGGCAGAACCGGTATTTTATGGTCCCTGTCCTTTGGGGAGTCCACCAACCTTCCTTGGTGGCCTTTCTGTCTCCATTCTTTTCCCTCACACCCTTATCTCTGGATGTCCCCCCTGCTGGTCCTAGTGGAGGGGCCTTTCCAGCCCCTCAGACGGGGCCCCAGGAGGAGAGCCGGGTGGCAGTTGGGCTTTGAGCAGACAGATGCTAATTATAGGCTTAGACATATTGTCTGTTGACTTAAATCCTGTAGATAAACACAGTCTGGCAGGCTGGGAAGAGGGTCAGCAGGCCGTGTGGGGACTTTGGGGGGGTGGATGGGGAGAAGGTGGCTCTTTGTTCCCATGCTTCTCCTCCCACCCTGGAAGGACTGACCACACCACCTCCCAGGCTCCCCCGTCCCCTTACTTTGCGGTCATCAGTGGCATCCCTGCAGGGTCTGGTTTCAGAGCCTAGTCCCACCCCAGATGCTCCCAGGAGCCTGACACCCCAGCACACTCTTATGAGAACACACACGCTGGAGGCAGCCATCTGGGCACCGCTGGACTGAGAGCTCTGACAGCAGGTGGGGAGCGGGGAGGCAGGGCCGGTTTTTACTGACCCCTGGGGCGTGAAACTGCCCCCATCCCAGCCCTCCAGAGGAAGAGTTAACCAGCTGAACTGGGGCCCCGGGACCACCTGAACCGTCCCCTTTGCGGCATCCGAACCCTGATCCTAGCTTCCCCAGGGGACACCTCACCTGCAAGCTCTCATTGCTACAATCTCCCACTTCCCAGGGCCCCAAGGAAGATTGTCCTAGGACCCCTCCTCACTGCAACCCAAGCCAGTGGGTGACGGAGTCCCCAGTCCACCTCCCCCACTCAGAACCCACAACTGGGGGTCTGTGGCAGCACCTGCCTCCCTTGCGGACCACCAGGTGCTCCACGCAGGGCTCTCCCCATGCCTGAGAAGGCACAGCAAGGAAGAGCGGCCCATCAGCCATGGAGGGAGGCAGGAAGCAAGGGGCAGAGCCCACAGAGCCCAAGACCAGAGGACGCTGGGATGGAGGCCCCTTGAGGGGCTGGGCCACGCAGGCCCCTGATGGGAGCAATGGAAAGCAGGCGGATAGGGGAAAACTCTGCATCCCAACCTGTCTTCTTCAGAGGAGCAGAGCACTGCAGAGGCCGCGTGGGCCTGGCTGCGTCTTGCTGGAAAAAGACACCGCCCCCATGCCGTCCTGGGTAAGCCCCCAAACTCACCCAACAGGCCACCAGGCCTCGAGATCTCTAAAGCAGGGAGCGGAGTCCCCACCGATGAAGCCAACAGAGCCTGGGCCCCCGAGCCTCCCTGAGGGACAGTGAGTGACACCAGGCAGGAGGGCCAGGGCTTCAGGTGGGGCCACTGCAGAGGGGAGGGGTCCAAGCAGGGGTGGGGGGCTGGTCTGGTGGGAGAAGTTGGACCATCCATTTTGCTTCTCGGATTTGTGTGTCTTCACCTCCTCAGTGCCAGGGCCTTGTTTGTCAGATGGGATGGAGCAACTGAGGGACGGGGTGTTTTCAGGAGGTTCCCAGCCTGGCATTTGCTGTGGCTACTCCCAGCTGCAGCCCCAGGACAGGAGGGCTGGGCCGGGCCACAGGGCAAGCCCATCTTTGAAGCCCCAGGGACTGAAAGAGCTCGGGTCGGAGGCCTAGTGCTCTCCCCTCAGGGCCCAGAGGTTGGGTTCAGAGCCCTCAGTTGACCCCCTCTGCGTCTCTTAAGCTGACAAAAGAGCAGCCCTGTTTGGACTGCCCATCCTGGGCCTTCTCAGAGGCCCCAAGTGTGGCTCGGCTTGCTCAGGTCAGACCTAGGGCGGGAGCCCCTCCCTCTCCTACCACAGGGGCAGAAAGGAGCCGGTGTTTGCAGCGGTGGGCACACGATGGGCTGTCCCCTTGACGGGGAGAGCTTCCATCAGCCTCGGTTAGTATTTATCAGTCCCCTGCTGCCAGGAGCCAGGAGCAGCAGGGAGCCAGAGGAAGAGAGAATCACTGTCCAGCCCTGTGGGCCTGCTATCCTGGGAGACAGGTAGGACAGCCGGGGGGTGTCCTGCCCAGGAGAGTCCCCTCCTGGGCCCCAGGCACCGTGGCCTTTCAGGGCTGGCCCCTCTCACTGGCCAATCCGGCCACCTGGGGAGTTTTAGTCACTGACAGACGACAATGACCAACATTTATAAAAGCCCTGCTAGGTGCTGGGCACCATGGGGAGCCCACCAGGACCCTCTGGGAAGGCGTTTTGGTTATTGTCCTCATTGACCGCTAAGGTGGTGGAGACTCCTGGAGGAACCCACCCCACCCCTCTGTTGACGGGCATCCACCCCGCCCCAGGTGTCCTGGCCAACTTCCACGGGGTCTGCCCGTCCTCTCCCACTCTCCCCGAGGGCTTTGAGGGGGACTGCCCCTTTCCAAGAGGGAACAGAGGAAGGGAAATCAGGAGGCTGGTGCCACTCGCCTCCACTGAGCCCGCAGCTCCACCATGGCTGAAGGAAGAGCTGGAGGGTGCCCCCGCCCAGGGTAGCCCAGAGGCTTGGCTTTTCATGGCCTCTGGACCTTGGAGAGTCCAGCCTGCCCTGCCAGGCCCAGCAAGTCCACACTGGAGCCTTTCTCTGTGTCACACAGTGCCACCCTGACCTCTCTGCCCCCAGTCTGTCCTGTCACCCTGAAGGGTCCTGACACTTGGGAGAAGCCAGCAGCAGTGTCCCACTGAGCGGAGGCGAGGGGCCGCTCTTGGGCTCCCCTGGGCCCGAACCACCAGGCTGTCCCTCCCTTGGGCACTGAGCCTGCGCCTGCTAGCCCCACCACTGTGCCACCTGCACCCACTCCTGAGTCCCCAGCTTCCTTCTACGGGCTACGGATTAGTGTGGTTTGGCCCCTGCCCACATCTCCAGCCTCATCCGAGGCCTCTCACCCCTCTTCTCTCCTGCTTGAGCCACACTGGCCTTTTCTCAGTTACCCAAGGGGACCAGAATCCCTCTCACCCCAGGGCCTTTGCACCTGTGAGTCCACCCTGGTCACAGTTTCTCCCTCCACACACACCCCTAATCACCTCATCTCCATCCCTCACCTTTCAGCTCAGGCACCATTTCTTAAGGTCTTCCCTGACCTTCCCTGACCTTCCCTGACCTCCTGAACTAGGCCAAGTCCTCCTCTTACTCTTGTAGCACCCCACAATTCTTCCAAGCCCTTGTTAGCTGCAAAATTGTATTTGTTTGTGGTTCAATTCATTGAGGTTTATCTGTCTCCTTGCACTTGAGTGTAAGAGACCTGCGAGCAGGAGAGAGTATTTCCTATTCACTCTAGTTTCCCAGCGCCTAGCACAGCCCCCAGGGTCTTGTGGGTCTCGAGAAATATTTATTGCCTCCTGTGTGATGAGGCTGGGCCTTGTCCTGACCACTTCATCGTGGTTCCGCGAGGCCCAAGAGAACAAATGCACGTCCAAGGACTCTGCAAAGCCGAGCTCTCTGGAGAGAAGCTTTAGCTCTAGGTCTTATCAGTCATGCTCCATGTGCAGCAGATCTGTTAAGCTGGGGAAGTCACGTCACAGGCGCATGGAAGGTGAGTTATTATTTCAGGGCTGGACTGACGTGACCAGGGCCCACCCAGGCTAGGGAAGCTCCCAGCTCTCCTCGGATCAATCTAGAAAGGCTTCCTGGAAGAAAAGCCCATGGCTTCCTGGCCAATGCTGGCAATGGCACAGCTGTAGAGGACAGTGCTGCGAGCCACAGGGGCCCTTCCTGCTCCTGCCAGGTGAGTGTGACACCTGAGCAGACCCCTGGCTGCAGCCCCACATACCTGCTCATCCACTTTATGGGCGATGAGGGTGGCTCCCTCCTCCAGCTCCGCCACGCTGATGGGCCTGACCCGGAGAGCCACCTGGGAGGGGGAGGGGAGGGAGGCCAGACCCCTGGCATTAGAAGGAGGGGCTGTGCCAGCCACAGAGAGAGGGTAAGAGGGCCTCAGGTTCCTCCCCCAGGCAAGCCCCATGGGTCCTCCGCTCTCCAGCCATCCCAAGGCCTCCTTCTTTGTCTTAAAGAAGACTTAGTGATTCAAGGCCACAGCCAGGTCAGAGGACAGCAGGGCCACAGGGTGCTGGGCTGTGTCTTAGTCTACAAATTTCTCCAGGAGCCCCAGACGCAGGGAGAGCCCCTGGGAGAGAGCCGTCTGCTCTCCCGCTTTCCTGAGCCGCATGCCCAAATTAAACACCTGCAGCTCCCCTGGGCTTGTAACTTGGCGTCCTGGGCCCTGGAACCTGGTGCTGTTGCCTGTGAATGATGTGCTGCCACGGAAGAGGCAGGGACGACGGGTAGGGGGATGGGCCTGGCAGGTAGGGTGGAGCTGGGGCCCATCAGTGTTTCCCTCATTATCCTAACAATCCGTCATCTCCCATTCTATTCCCAGGAGAGTGTCACCGAGGGCCCCCTCCTCTCTCTACTCTGCAGCCAGGAGAGATGGTGGCTTTCATCCTGGGCATGGGTCTACCCCAGAGAACATGTGTGTGTGTGTGTGTGTGTGTGTGTGTGTGTGTGTGTGTGTATGGGTGTGTGGGGGTCTCTTCTACTGATCAAGGAGATACGCCAGCTGGGCAGGTCACACAGAGTGACAGTACTTCATTGTCGGAGAGGTGGACACTGCCTGGCAGATTATCTTGACCAGCTTCCTCTGTCAAACTCCTCCAGTGGGATGGGAGGCCCCCTCGCCCCTGCTCCCGGAGCACGCCCCTCCCATGGAGGCAAACTGTTTTCAAATGGCTGCATTCTACACTGCCAGACGGGATGTTCCGGAGCCATGCTCGGAGGCTGTGTCCAGGATCCCCTAGGGGAAGCCCACTCACCCTGGCAGGGAGTGTCCCTGGGGGTAATGTTCTCCTCCAGTTACACCCCCACCCACCGCTGGAGATCGCGGGCTGTTGGCAGCTCTTGAAGTTAGGGGCTGGGGAGGGGCTGGGGCAGGGAGACACCCACCCGCTCCAAGCCTGTCTTCCCATCATCACCTCCCACTGACACCACTCACTGATGACCAACAGCCTCTGTCCTCAGTCTCCACCTGACCCCACGCCCCCCACTCACCCCTCATCCCGGCCCCTAGGGCACTGAGGGGCCATCTTAGTCATTTTCACTACTTCTCTGAAATTTTGAGTCCCCACTTGGACAGCATCTGGGGTTTGGCTATCACCTGCCACTCCCAACTCCACACTGGACCCCACCTGGGTTCAAATGTTTGCCTACCTGGGATCCCCAACTCCTATCAGGGCCGGGGGACCAGGAACCCCTGCCTTTCTTCTAGGGGCAGGTAGGTCGAGCTGGCCCTGCCTGGGCTCTTCTGGACCAGAGAACAGACTTATCGGGAGATCGTCCGCACACGCTTTGGGGGTGGGGGTGGAGGGGTCCCCTGATGGGGAGTGGGGTAACTTTTCAGGTCTCAGAAAGCTGGCCAAGGTGCCTTCTTGACACTCATCCTCGAAGACTTGGGGAAAGTTGCTCTGGACCGTCCCGGCCCCCAGCGTTCTCTTAGTGGGGTGCGGGTCAGGGGTCAGGCCCTCTCTGAGCCAGGCTGACTGAGGTAATCCGGGTGCCCCTGCGGAGGAGGGCGAGGACCAGGCCGCAAGGGGTCTCACCATGAGCTGCTGGTCCTTGGAGTCCCCGCTGTCCTTCATGCTTGCGGTGCGTGGAGGGGCTCAGGCCGCGACACCAGGCATGGCCGAGCCGCACCCCCCGCCGCCGGGTCCCGACGCTGCCTGCGCCGGCTGCTGCCTGACAACCCGAAACCAACAACGCGCCCGCGGCCAAGGGCGCTGACCGGGGAGGCGGGGCCAGGGGAGAGCCCAGGGCCGCTCCGCCCCCACGGCCCGCCCCGCCCACGGCCCCGCCCCGCCCACGGCCCCGCCCCCACGGCCCCGCCCCGCCCCACGGCCCCGCCCCGCCCGGCGCTGCGGGAGACCCTTGGCCGCCGCCTCCGGGGAGGCGCCCGGGCCTGCGCCGCTTTCCTGGCGTCTGCGCACCTAGCGGGGAGTGAGGTGGGTCCCACCCGTCCTCGGCGCGTCCGTGCGTCCTCCAGGAGCCGCGGCGTCCGTTCGGTGGATCCGTGGAGCCTCCCCGCGGCCCCCGGCTTGCGGCCCGGGCTCCCCTATCCCACCGCCCTCCGGGGGCGCCCGGCCGGCCGCACGGCTTGCTGGGCAGGCGCGCTCCCGCCCCGTCGGGCCGCGCGTACCTGCTGTCTGTCCGCCTCGTCTCGGCGTCTCCAGGGTGGCGGCTGGCAGCCCTGTTTCCATGGGCTCTGCGTGCGTCCCTGCTGTGGCTGGTGACTGGCGTGGGCGTCTCACCTCGCCATTGACCAGTGTCGGGGGGAGGGAAGCAGAGGGAAAGAGTTGTCCTTCTGCCCAGGCCGCCCATCAGAACGACCCAGTGGTGCAGAGGGAGCCCCTGTATTATTTGGGTGTGTGTGTGTGTGACACAAAAGTCAGTCTGTGACTGTCTCACTAGCGAGGCCCTCTCTGAAGCCCAGAATCTGGGACAAGATGGAAAGGTCTGTGTGCTTCTGTCCCTTGCTTGCTGGAGGAGCCACATGCTGCTAAGAAAGCATAAAAGTCAAATGCAGGCAGTTTCCATTATTCTCGGTGAGAATAACAGCAATTACACACCCGAGGGCGCACTGGAAAGATTCCTGGCCTCAAGAGACCCGGGGAAAACAGGATTCTAGTCCCAGCGCTGCCTCTGACTTGCCCAACCACCTGGAGCTGGTTGTTTCCCTTCCCTCCCTGGGCCTCAGCTTCCTGGGTGATGATGGAGCTCCCCCCGCTTCTGATACTCCATCTTTCTTGTCTTCTGCCCCGACTGCAGCTGAGCCTGGCAGCCCCTGCAAGGACCGGGAGAGGGAACCACCGCGGGGCTCTCTTCCGATGGAAAGAGCTGCGTGAGGAAGGTCCCTCTTGTCCCTTGGGGCTGTCTCCGATGGACTGGCACACTTCCAGAGGCTAAGGATGATGCTAGCCTCTGCCCTGGGACTAGCTTCCCAGGCTGTCCCCAAGGAGCTTGTGTTGGGCATAGTTATTAATAAACAGTGGGCAGGCAAGCAGCCCATGGCCTTGGATTTGAGAGAGAAACCAAGCGATGCTTGCTAGAGACCAAACGCTCCTGTGGGCCATCCCAAGGTTTTGTCCAATTCTCTGACCCATGCTGCCCCCAAGCTGGCCGCTTTGCAGGTGGGTGGGTCGCAGCAAGAATCAGATAAGTTTTCAAAAGGGGTAGAAAAAGCCCTACCAGCTTGATGTATTTGGATCAGCCACAGGAGGTCCCCGAAGCAGGCATTGGGCTATAACTATTTTTCTCTTTCTTTCCTATTCCCCCCCATGCATAAATCCCACCCAGGGTGGCCCATGGCTGTCGACAGGTAAAAATCAGAGAAGTCTTTAAGCAGATGCGCCCAGCCCATCTTTCTTGGAGACTAATCACAAAGTCCTTGCCATTCCCAAACTGTTTCCTCTGCTTGACTTATGTGATTTTTTTTTTCAACTATACCACTGTCTTCTATGTCACTGTATCTCAGAGTCATTTTTGACTTCCTGTTTCCCTCATCCTCTACATCCAAATCCCATATATTCTGCCTCTGCAAATGTTTCTCTTTGGCGTCTCCTGGCTGTGTCCTCTTCCATCCCCTTGGGCTCAAGCCTTTGTCCCTTCTTGTCTGGACATTATAATGGCCTCTGGCTGTGCTCCCTGGCTTCATTTCTGCCTGCCAAACCCCTTCCCTGCTTTCGAAAAGTGCAGCTGTGGCACAGAAGTAAACGTGGAAACCTTGCTCCTTACCACCTCCTTCCAGCCTCCTATCCAGCCCCATTCCCCACAGCCCTGCTCTCTGTGCTTTGGGGTCCACCCATCTGGCCTGTTTTTTGCTCCCACACACACTAGGGCTGGCCTCTACTTCCAGGCCTTTGCTTGTGCCAGTCCGTCTGCCTGGTACACCCTTTCCAACTTACTTCTGTCAAATTTCTATTCATCTTCCATATCAAACCCTCCCTTCTAGTCATCTCTTGGGAACTACCACCAGCAGGTAAGCTCTACAAAGGCAGGATCCTGGCACCTGACAAGGGCCACAGACCAGTACTGCCCCAGGGTCTAATCATCCCCTCGCGTTGCTTCTCCCCTCCTCTCCATCCCCACTGCTGGAAGCTGGAACTTTGCAGTTTCTCATCTGGATGATTACAGCATCCTGCCAGGCTTCTTTGCCTCCAGTTTTGTTCCTGTCAATCCACTTTGCACCCTGCCATCATTCTGAAAGGCAGGTGGGTGTTGGTACCTTACTTGAAACCCTGCCATGGCTCCTGGTAGGGAGCTCTGTCTGCCCAGAGGCCCAGGGAGCTCTGTCTGCCCAGAGGCCCATCCTCCACTGATTTGTCCTGCAAGTCCTTCTTCAACACTCATCTTATTGTCACCTCCCCCTTTCCTTTGGGGGAGCTGCCCCTCCTCCCTTCCATGTGGCTCTGTTGGAACCCATCCCAGCATTCCATTGGTTGTCATCCCAGTGATTGGTCCAAGAGAGTGGGCAATGACCCAGACTGGGCCAATCAGAGCCTGCCCCTGGGATTTTGTTACAGTGGGAGGGAGGAGCTCTCTTCTGCCTTTGGGATTACTGGCTGAGAAGAGTGAGACTTGGATTGGTCTGGCGTGGTGCCTCCTCCCTCCCCCTATCCAATGGAAGGGCCTGCACTGTGGCAGGAGGGGTGGGGCCAAGGCGAAGAGAGCAGCCACACCTCAGGCCAGGAGAAGCCCCTGGCTTCCAAGTTACTTGAGCCAATGAATCTGTCTTCTTTGCTTTAGCTAGTTTGAATAGGTTTCTGATACATGTAGCCAAAGGAGTCCCAACAAATACAGGGGCCAGCCTGAGCACCCCCACCCCAACCCCGGGTTAGGTCCTTTTCCCATGTGCCCCACAGAGACCTTGGTTTCTTTCTAATATTAGACCACTCACCACTCGAAATGAGAATTGTCTGTCCATTTGTCTCAGTAGAGGGGCTACGTCTTAACTTGATACTTCTAGCCTCATGCCCAGTGAAAGTTTAGTCAATGAATCGATGAGGATGCTCCTTAGAATTTAAAACCTGAGCAATTATTTGGATCCCACGGGCAGATGTTTAAGATCCCTGCAAACAAGTGCACGTTGTCAGGCACGGGGTTTAGAGGCCCTGCTCCCATGCCCGCTCTCCCCCCTCCACCCTGAAAGTAAGGCTCAATGTGCCTTGTCTACCTGAGAATGTCCCCTTTACCACCAAGGGCCTCAAGAGCCGCTGTTGGTGGTTAAGCCACACGTATCAACAGCTACAAAAAGCATACCTGGGGCTTTTCTGAGTCCACTGCAGTTTTCATTCATTTACTTGAAGTGGGCCTTCCAGTGGGCAAAACCTCCCTTACCTAACGGAAAGGCCACACACGTGGCCACATATGCGGCGGTGACATCGACGGCCATTTCCGTGTGGCAAGGGTGTATTCAATTGAGAAACGTGACAATCTCCACTGCCCCCCAGAGCCATCTGCGGCTGGGATCTGCTGGTCTCTTGAGCACTTTCTAAAGCTCTTTGACCCTCTAGGGCAGAGGGACCGAAGTCCCACCTGCTGTGAGCCTGGGCACAGCTGCTTGTAGGCTTGATGCCCCTGGGTGAAGGAGGTGATATGGAAGAGAGTCAGCAGGAAACAAAGCTTTAACTGAAAACTTTTCTCTCAAGAAATCTGAGCACCCCCTTCCACGTTTGGGGTTTAGATGCCTGAAGGGACCCTGAAAAACTCATTCACAAGTCAGTCTCGTAGCTTCTCCTACTAACCTAGAATTTGCCACCAGGAGTGGAGCTGGTTGGGATGGCAGTCAGATGCATTCCGAACAAGCATTTATTGAGCATTTACTCTGAACCAGACAGCTGACATGCATCATTTCCTTTAATCCCTGTGGTGGGTTGAATTGGGTTCCCCCAAAAGATGTTGCCATCCTAACCCCAGGCAAATGACCTTATCTGGAATAGGGTCTTTGCAGATGTAATTAGTTTGAGGGCATGCTGGATTAGGACGGGCCATAAATCCAGTGACTGTGTCATAAGAAGAAGGACATTTCGACACAGACAAAGAGAGTAAAATGCCACATGAAGGTGGAGGCTGAGATTGGAGTGCTGCAGCTACAAGCCAAGGAAACCCAACGATCGCCAGCAATCACTGAACACTAAAAGAGGCAATGAATGGATTCTCCTTCCGAGCACCCACAACGAACCAACCCTGCTGCCACCCTGACTTCAGACCTCTGGCATCCAGAACTGGGGGAGAATAAATTTCTATTGTTTTAAGCCATCCAGTCTGTGATACTTTGTTTCAGAAGCTCCAGGAACTTAACACACTCCCCTGAGGTAGGTACCCCACCTGCAGAGAGGTGACTCCAGGGCCAGTGCCCCACTCCAAAGCCATCCTTCCTCACCTGCCACCACATGGCTTCCCAACCAGCCTCCATGCCATTCTCCCTGAGGATGTTTTGTAATAATGCAATGATTTTTTTTTTTTTTACATTGCAAAATCGAGTGATTTTGTAAATATGCAAATCTGATTTCCAAGCCTTGCTACTCGAGCCATCTCAGGAGAAAGTTGGAACTCCTTAGCCGCTCCTTCAAGGCCCTGCCCTGTCGTCTCTCCAGCCCTTGCCAACCACACAGCAGCCACATGGGCTTCTAACTGTTGGCCACACGGAGCCACACCAGCTTTCTTCTTTTTTGGGGTTTTCATGCGTGCTGCTTCCTCTGCCTAGAATTCTCCCTCCGTGTAATCCACATGGTCACATGACATAATCACAGGTGCACACGCACACACACACATGTGCACATAGACCACCTCGCTGCCTCACTCTCGTTCTTCAGTCTCAGCGTCATTGTCTCTTTCTGCGGGAGGCCTCCCTGACTGCCCTTTTCCCCTTGAGTCTGGGTTAGTTCCTCTTATTATCCCTCTCGTAGCGCCCTGGACTTTTCCTTAAAATGTCACTGCACACAACTGTAATTCTGTAGTTATCTGGGCATTTGTTAGGTTCCCATCTCTCCCGCTGGAATACAAGCTCTGTGAGGGCAGGGATTGTGTTTGGCTTATTTGCTGCTGTCTCGCCAGTGCCTGGCACGGTGCCGAGTGAAGGCAGAGTGCCCTGGACGGTTAGTGCCTGAGCGGGAGTCAGGCTTTGAGCCCAGACTCCCTCCCCTGCCCGTGAGCTCCCTAACCTGCTGCTTCTATATGCAGCCCCCATTCCAATCCCACCGCTAACCCCCAGCCCTCGGTGCCCAGGGGTGCCTGCTCCTGGCTCTCTGGTTTTGGGAGCTGGGGAAAGCCCAAAGGGGATGGAGCTGGATCCTGGTGGGTGGGGCTTGTGAGCCAACACCTGTGCCCCTCCTTGGGGTCAGCGTCCTCCCAGGGGGTGCTTGTTCTGTTAGTGACAGAAGGCGAGGGGCCCTTCTTCAGAGACTTGCTCTGGGACCCACACGGAAGGGAATGGTGGGACGTGATTCTCCCAGTAGCCTACTGTGTTGGCATCGGTTAAGTGGCATATTTATTCATCGAGTCAGCTGCATAGAAAGGTCAAGAAGCAGGAGCACACCCTCCCCCCAGGTGTGCAGGGACAAGTGGCACATAGCAGGGCCGTGGACACTTGGGGTCTGGTCACTGCTTCTGCCGCTTTCCGACGCTGCTTGGACGTGTCCCCGCCCCCAGGCCCTGTCTTTGGCATTCCACATTCCACATTCCACACCCACGGGACTGTTCATGTTCCCTGCAGCCTCTGGTTCTCCGATGATGCATCCAGGTTTGGTTTTGGTCCCCTTTGGAAGAGAATAAGCAGCAGGTTCCCACTGAGGCTGGGTGACTAAAGCAGGGGCGGCTCACGGCCGTATGGACGAGTGGCCGTGGGCACCACATCTGCAGAGGCTGAGCAGCCCTTTGCCCAGAAATGTCTGTGGGGCTCTCATCTCTTCTCCCACAGCCCATTCCTCAAATGCCAGCCCAGCACAATGGCAGCCTCTGTGCCCAGAGCCAAGGACTCGCAGGCCCCAGCAGATGGCCCACCTTTTCAAGCACAAATCAAAGGCCTAAATTCTAGTGTAGCCAAAGAATGTTCTCCCTTGGAGCTTGCGGTCCCAGAAGGCCACCGAGGAGTCCTTCTGTGTGCCTGCATTAGCACAATCTGGAGCTTGGACTCTTATCTTTAGGCATTTTATTTGGTTAGATTTCCCATCTCGGGGTTTCTCAGTCTTGGCTCTACTGACATTGGGGATGGGATAATTCTTTGTGGTGGGGGCTCGCCTGTGCACTGGGGGATGTTTAGCAGTGTCCCTGGTGAGGAGTCCAGCTCCAGGCCCAAATCCCATGCGTGACCGCTCAGACCCAATCAAGGGTTTTCCCTGGCAGCCTGCACAGGGGAAAGCTGCCCCCTGCCCCATCCTGCCCACAGACGGGCTGCCAGCCGGTGCACTGCAGCCTCTGCAGGGAGCCGCTGCCAAGGATCCAGCCCCCCCGACTGGTCATGCTCACACGCACAGCTGCAGTCCTGGCCCAGGTGCCTCCTGTCAGAGGCCCCCCTATAGGTGACTCAAAACCGAGACCTTCCTAAGACACCCCTGCCGGGGGAGGAGAAGGAGCCTTGGAGACACCTTCTCCCCTCTGACTCAGTTCTCCACACTTTCCCACTCCCAGCCCTTTCCCCTCTCCTCCTCCTGGTCCTCAGGTTCATAAAAAGGCAGGAACTTTTTGTTTGGGGCTCTGTCTGCAGTGAGATGATGCCCCCACTGTGCTGATCCATCTGACCCTTGCCCAGGAAAATGAAACAGTGGGGGAGCCTCACTCTCTCCGGGTCAGCCTCTTGCTCATGCCATTACAGTATGTGAGTAAAGGCTTAACTGTTACTTTCATTTTGGCGTGTTATCTTACTGGCTCCTCCAACTCCTGGCAGCTCAGTCCTTTCAGCTGGGCTCAGCTCTTGACATCTGGCTTCTCCCTCCTGGGTGTCAGGCGCACCCCCTCCCCCAGTTGTGTCCAAACAAAATGTCTCTAGACTGTCAAATGTCTGGTGGTGGGCACGGTCACCCCCAGTTGAGACCCACTGCTCTAAGGGCAGTGTCAAGGCCCCTCTTTCTGGCCCAAATCCTTGCAGAGTGAGGGGCCGACCCCAGGAGATGGCACCGAGCAGGACATGTGACGTGTGGGGCCATCACTCCCCCACAACACCCCTGCCTGTTGCCTGGGCAGCCCCCCTGGGTAAGAGGGGAGACCCAGCTGAGCCCACTCCCCTTTCCGGGCTGGGAGACCTGGCACGCAGGGTGTGTGGGCACAGGCTCCGGTGCTGGAGCTCTGGGCTGCAGTCCCAGTTCTGCCACTCACTCCCATTAGACTCAGGAAAGTCACTTCCTCTCTCTGGGTCTCTCTTGCCATGCCTGTCACACAGGGATGAAGGTGACATGATGCCTTTTGAGCTCTTGTGAGTCTCAAGCATGGCGTGCCCGGCCCTCAGAAAGCACTCGGTCAATGTGAACTGTGGCTCTTGTTTTATCAAGGTCCAGCCATGGGGCAGCTCAGTGATTTTTTTCAGTTTGGGCCCAAGGGTCACTGGTCCCTTCCCCCCAAAAATTCTTAACAGAGGCAATTTTTAAAGGGCCTTTTGGAGCTCTGTCAGGATCACCTGCCAGCCGTGGGTGCCCCATGCTTAGGGGACTTCTCCTGGGGCAACGCTGGCTCCGAGGTGCCCTCTCGCCCTGCTGATGGTCACGACTGCTCTGCGGCACCAGGGACTCAGGGGACACCATCCTGGCCCCCCCCCCCCCCGGCCCTGCCTGGTGCCTGGCCCACAGTGGACAGCCGTGCAGGGCTCAGGAGGGAGCGCGTCCCCACTCTGCCCCTCGCTAACTCTGCCCAACCTTGTCAACCCGTTTCTTCCTCTGTGAAGATAATAAGAGGACAGACCTTATAGGTCATTTTTTTATGATTCACATGTGAAAACTTGCAGAGCTCTTAGCACAGCCTGCATCATTATCACTAACTGTTAGCAATCTAATTACTGATTTAACATCATGAGAATAAGGCGATAGAAAGCTCATAGGGTCAAAAGAATCAGCACACAGGCACAGGCTCTAACATGGAGTGACTTTGAACAATGTTTTATCAGTGGATGGAACTTTCTCTGTTTCCAATTCGTATGCGGAAGGGAGAGGGTCAGCATGGTGGAAGGAGAACCCCTTTTCCCCATCATGAGTCTTTCCCAAGCCCTGCTGAGTCCAGCTGAGGCTTCGTGAGCGTGTGAGGGAAAATGATTGTTGGGGAGGTCCTCGAGTTGCTGAATCAAGGGGATCCCCTGGGCCAGCTGGAAGGCTGTGTGGGCTCCGTGTGGAGTTGGCCTTGGGGAGCTGGCTCTGGGATAAGCCTGCCTCTCGTCTTCCTCCCAGGGGCTGCTTGGGGCTCACTGCAGTGAGTCCATGGGGGCCAACAATTTGTGGGAAAAAGGGCTTGCCGGGGGCCTGGGTGCTCTCCCAGCCTCCCCCGATCCCTCCCTAGGAAAGCTCTAAGGGAGGAGCTCAGCCCCCACTTGTAAGACCAGAGCAAAACCAGCAGGTGGGGAGCAGAGGCAGGTGAGCGAAGGGCTGCAGCCCAAGGCTGCTTCTAGGCAAATGTCTCTTCTTGACTCCCTTCTGCCTCTCCTCCATCATCTTCCTCCATCTCTTCACCCATCTCCAGACTTCGCTTCTGTGGAGGAAAGACACACAGAACTGTTAGCGGGGTGTGGGCCTCCCCTCCGGCTGCTGAACATCATGGAGGCCGTGCTGATGGCGCGTGGGTGTTCAGGGCCAGGGGGTGCCTAAGGAGGGCACGGAGGGAGAGCTCGGCCTTGGGCATCGGATGGACACTGGTCCTGCTTCTGCCAACTGCCGGCTGAGCAACCTCGGGCCCGCTCCTTCCCCAGCCTGGTACGCAACCCTGAAGGTGGACACTGCACCTTGCAGGGCGGTGGAGGACTGGAAGGAACGGGCTAAAGACCCTGCACACAGGACAGTGTCAGTGCCAGGCGGTGCTTTCCAAGCCCCAACCACCAGCATTTCTGGCCAACTGCAGAGGCTCCGGGAAAGACAGCAAGCGTGTGGCCAGCGGAGAAGCAGGGAGTCGAGTTTGGTGCCTTAACTTTTCCCTGCTGGGTCTTGAAGAGCCGTGGCCGAGGCCAAGGGCACATGGAAACTCCTCGGGCCAGAGACCCAATCCCTAGCCCGTCCCTGTGCTCACTCCCACCCACAGCTTGTCACTGCCTAGGCCTGTCCCCGGGATGGGCTCCCCAGCTACACCCCAAGGCCCTGCCTGTGATGGGTTGAATTGTCCCCTCCCCCAAGAGACAAGTTCAAGTCCAACCCCCAGTCCTGGGAATGTGGCTTATTTGGAAATAGGGTCTTTGAAGATGTGATGAGTTAAAATGAGACCAAACTGGGTCCGGGTGAGCCTGATCTACCAGGACCACTGTCCTTACAAGAAGGGGAGAAAGACGAGGAGGCAGGTTAGGACACCATGTGCAGCTGGAGGCAATAAAGACGGCCAAGGGAAACCGAGGCGGGTGGCGCTACAAGCCAAGGCAAGCCAAGGGACTCTTGGGGTTCTTGGGGAGGATGGGGGTAATTCCTCGGACTTGCCAGCTGGGTGAATTCGACTGACCCTGTAACTCCATCTCACACCATATACAAAAATTAACTCAAGATGCCAAAGACCTAAATTTCAAAGCCAGGACTATAAAACTCCTAGAAGAAAATGTAGGGAAGCACTTTCAGGATCTTCTGTAAGACGATAGTTTCTTAGACTTTACACCCAAAGCACAAGCAACAAAAGAAAAACTAGACAAATGGGATCTCATCAAAATTAAAACCTTTTGTGCCTCAAAGGACTTTATCATAAAAGTGAGAAGACAACCTACTCAAGGGGAGAAAATATGTGGTTGGGGAAAGGGAATAGGGAGTTAATGCTTAAATTGTTCAGAATTTCTATTGTAAAGTTTTAGTAATGGATGGTGGGGATGGTAGTGCAAAATTGTGACTGTAATTAACAGCATTGGATTATATTTGTGTATGTGGTTAAAAGGGGAAATTTTAGGTAGTATAAATGTTACTAGAATAAAAAGCAAAAGAAAAAAACATAGGATTAAGCAACAAGGTGAACTCTTATTGTAAACGATGAACTGTAGTTAATGGTACAATTATAAAAATGCTCTTTCATGTACTGTAACAAATGCAGTGCACTAAAGCAAGGAGGCGATAATAGGGTGGTGTAGGGGGACTCTGTATTTTATACTTTTTAGTCATAATATTTCTGTAAACCTACAACTTCTCTAACAACAACAACAAAAATAATAATAAAAAATCTAAGCCGTCTAACAACAACAACCAAGTTTCCCCTGCAAGGCTTCTTGCCCGACGTCACCCAGGAGGTCGGAACAGAGCAGAGCCCGGGACCCACGGCCCCCAGCGCCCCCAGCGCCCCCAGCCCGCCCGGGCTCCTGCCTCGGACCCCGCCGACTTTGGCTTCTTCTTCACGGCCTCCGCCTCCCTCTTCCTCAGCTCTGCGAAGATGACGTCGAAGAACTCCTGCTCGGCCGCGCGGAGCAGCTCCTCCAGGTTGACGGCGGGCTCGCCCCCCTTCGAGTCCTCCTCCTGGCCCTCGGCCTTGCCTTTCTCCTTCAGCCGCATCTCTCGGTGCCTCGCCTCCAGGAGCTTCTCCCGCCGGGTCTCGCGTTCAAACATCTGGGCACACAGGGACCGGGGGTCCGTGGGGGAGGAGGGTGGGACAGCCCGCGGCCCCCAGCCCTGCGGCCAGGCAGGGGCTTCGCTGACTTCCTGCTCCACTCAAAGGAGCCCCCACAGGGACGGGGTGGGAAGGCAGGGGCAGGGATGCCAGCGGCCCCACTCCAAGGAGCGCCAGGTACGCAGGCCACAGTGTGAAGAACTGTAGTGTCCCAGGCAGGGCTCAGCACCAGGGGTTTCAATCCCACGGTGTGCGCCATGTTCTGGGGAGGTGCCCCCAGGGCTGCCTGGCGGGGAGGGGCATGGGGCTGAGGAGGGGGCCGAGCAGCCAGGGATCTCAGCCCCCCCAGGACCCCTTCTGCATGGGCAGTCTCCCTCCATCCATCTTCTCTGTTGGGGCCCTACTAAGCTTTCATGAGAAAGGTTCCACTGCAAGATCTGTCTGTCTGTCTGTCTGTCTATCTATCTATCTATCTATCTCTTGTTTGAAACTAGACAAACTGATCAAGCAAACCACCTTGCTCTGCAGCTGAAAACCTGAAGCGTGGAGAAGTGACAGGACATGCCTAGGGCCCCCCAGCTAGTCACGGGCTGGGTGGGGGCAGATGCAGACTCCCCCAACACCCACCCACACTGCTCACTCCAGGACACCCAGCTGCCTCCCCCAAATCTCCGTCCATTTCCCTGGAGGTGGGCAGGGGGGACAGCTGTCTTCCTCTACCAGCCAGCTCTGCCATGGGGCCGGGTCAAGACGCGAGCTGCAGCGGGCCTCGCCCTGGCTCCGGCACTTACGGAGGAAGCTATGTTCTTCTCGTTCCTCTGGAGGGTGCAGAGCCCGTGGGAGACCTCCAGCAGGGTGGTGGTCCCCAGCCGGGAGCCGCAGGCGAGGAGACACCCGTTGTCCTGCACGCGCAGGCTGAAGAGGGCCTCGTCACACACCTGCCTGAGGACAGCCAGACCCCAGTGGGGAGGGGAGAGGAGCACAGTTACGCTGCCCCGTTCAGACACCCTCAGGGCCTCCCTGGGACCCACAGGGTCAAGTTCAATCTCCTGAGAGTGGCCCGCAAGCCCCTTTGCCACCCAGCCTCGCTCCCACCCCACCCCACCCACCACCCAACCTCCACGTCCTCCCATGGCTCCCAGCCTGCTGCCTCAGCTCCGGCTGCACCTCTGGACAAGCTCAGGGTTGAAGTGTCAGCTGTCTGGGGATTCTGGAGGAATACGTGGGAGGGGGCCAGGCAGCTGCTCCCCCCCACCATGTGGCTCTGAGGAACCACCAGGTTTCCATGTGCCCGGGACCCACCAGCCTTTCGAGGCGCACACTCCCCCAAAGACAAAGTCACAGCTGGCCGGCACGCGAGTCACGCAGAGAGGCCCGGCACGCAGGCGCCAGCCCCACGTCCATCCCAGCCCCAGGGGCCCCTGCCGCGGGAAGGGCCCGGGAGTGCAGGGCCCAGGGCGGATGCACAGGGGCAACAGGACCTTCAGGTTGAGGGCTGGATCGCACTGCTTGAACGCAAAGTCCCAGATGTCCAGGGTTCCGTCCATCTTGGTGGTGAAGAAAACCGCTGGCCTCACCGGGCTCCAGGCACCGTCGGTGAGGTAGGCCATGTTGTACCTGGTGGACGGCGCCCCGTTAGGGGAGGGCCAGGGAGGCCGCTGCTCGCCCAGCTGCCTGGCACCCGGCCCTGGCCCCGAGCTGGGTCAGATGCCCCCACCCAGTCGCGCCCAGGCTGCCCTTTGAGGGGTCTGGGGTGGTCCTCCTGAGGGCCGGAGGCCACAGACGCGTCTCCACACCTAACTCCCAGGCAACGGGCAGTTGTTCCCAGCTCTGCACCACGTCCCCAGCTACGGGACTCGGCTGAAAGGAGCCAGAGGAAGGACATGGCCAGAAAAGCTCATAGTTCGATTAGGAACATGTCAATCTTCCTACTTGGATTAATTTAAATTTTCAAAAATTTCTGCAGCGAACATCAGACATTTTAAAAATAAATAAGCCCCCACCCCCAGGTGCAGACACACGTGCACACACACACACACACACAGTGAGACTGCAAGTTCGCCACCAAAACCCCTTCTCCCTTCCTCCCTAGCAATGCAGCTGCAGCTGGGCCCATGGTGGCCAAGCTAGAGACTACATTTCCCAGTCTCCTTTACAACCAGGTGTGCTGACAGCTCAGCCAACGTTCAGGATAAACGAAGCCTTCCAGAGGAGACAGGTGTGAGGTTTCAGGTCCCTCGACAAGCGAGTGGGCCATGAAGGTGAGAGGAAGGATGTGCCCTGGGGTAGGGGTGTCAGATAAAATATAGGGCTCCCTGTTCAATCTGAATTTTAGACAAGCAACCAATAATTTTTAGTATAAGTATGTCTCAAACTTGTCATGCATCATACTTATACTAAATAGAAAATCCTTAGCTGTCTGAAATTCACATTTAACTGGGTGTCCTGTATTTCAATTGGCCAAATCTGCAGGGGGAGAGCAAGGAGAGCCCCAGGTGCCAGAGCCCGGCTCCCCAACGCCCTTCGGGAGTAAGCCCCGGGAAGGCCTCAGGAGAGGGTGCTTTGCTGGTCTCCCGCACCATTCTCTCCTTCAGCCCCCATCCCGGCAGCCAGTGGGCCCTGCAGAGGCCAAGGAATGTTGGGAGCCTCCAGACGGTGTGGGGAAGGGCCCCACTTCCCAAGCCCAGAACCCTCATAAGTGGGGCAAGAGCCCTCTAACTCGCCACAGGACCTGGGGCCAAGTGTGGGCCTTCTCTGGCCCCTATAAAATGGGACTGGATGAGATTTTTGCTCCCGGAAAGCAAGGATTGACTTTGGGAGCCCATTCCTAGGCCAAACCCGAGATCTAATACAGCAGAACTTCCGAGGCTGGGGTCCTGGAATCTGGATTTCTGAAAAGTAACTTTTCCCAGAAGACACTGACACAACCCAATTTCGGAATTGCTGGCACCGAAGATGTTTGCCAGGGTCCATCCTGGCACTGACGCTGTAGGAGTGTGGGGTTCCATGAGCGGGACAGGAAGC
The DNA here is from genome assembly GCF_015220235.1 of Choloepus didactylus. Classification (NCBI taxonomy): domain Eukaryota; kingdom Metazoa; phylum Chordata; class Mammalia; order Pilosa; family Megalonychidae; genus Choloepus; species Choloepus didactylus. The sequence continues at coordinate 68,472,997 of NC_051324.1, read as the reverse complement.
CTGGATTTGCAGAGATGAGTGCTGGGCAGGGGGCAGCTCCCCCAGACCCTGTTCGGCGGCATCTGTGCAGGGTGTGGTTCTGCCCAGCTCACCCAGGGGCGGTGGGGCCATCCGGGGGCCTCACCCACACTGCGTCCCCTCCACTTCTCCCTGGGCAGCCTGGCCAAGCCTCCAGGTCTCTCTGGTCTGACTGCTGGGCTCACTGCTCTACCACAAGCTCCCTCTCAGTGTCGCCCCGCCCACCCTGGCAGGGCAGGTGGCCCGAGCCGAGCCGAACCGTCTTCACAGCATTGCGAGGCATCGGGCTGTTGCAGAGAGGGGTCCAGATTCTCAGGCCAAACTTCCTGGCTTTCAATCCTAGCTCAGCTCTTCAATAGCTGGGAGACTGGGAGGGTTGCTTGGAGGATTATGAAAACCCACGGCCATTGTCACGACAAACCCAGGCTGTTTCACGCTTGTTGTTCAGTGAAGTGGCTAAAATCAGGCCACTCTAATTCAAGTTCCAGTGTTGGGAGCGGAGGGGGGCAGGGGTGATTGCCTCCACTGATGCCAGAGCACTCCCAGGCAGGGCTGGGTCCCTTCTGCCCCCACCCCCTCCCACCCCCAGTGCCCCTTACTTGGTCCACATGATGGATGATTCCCGGCTGTCTTCAGACCAGATGCGGGCCGTCCAGTCGCCAATAGTCAGGAAGTTCTTTGGGTAGAAGGGGTTCCTCTGCAGGGCATAGATGGGACCGTGGTGCCCCGAGAAGGTGCATACGATCTTCTCGGCTGCCGTCTTTGCCTTGCGGTTGCAGGAGACGACGATGCCCTGTTCTGTGCCCACCATGAACTTGGTCGGCTGTGGAGGAAATGGTGGCCTGGGGCTGAGCCGGCATGGACGGTGGCCAGCTCGGCGGCGTCTGCGGGCGCTGGAGGGCCCTTGGCTCAGGCTGTGTACCCCTCCTAGGGAGCTGTTCCCACTCTCCCCAGCCTCATCTGATCCCACCCTTCCTTGGATTTCGCCATAAAGATCATAATCTTTTTTACAGATAAACTAAAGTCAGTAAGGCCCAGAGAGGGAGTGTGGCATGGCCCAGATCGCTCGGAAGCGGCAGTGACATTAGCCACAGCACTGCCTGAGTTAGCCGTCCCTGCCCCGTCATCCCTGAGAACTCAGAGCAGGGGCCCACCAGCCTCCGCAGACCACCTGGACGTCAGGCTTTCATCTGCCTCTCCCACTGGCCTGTGAATGCCTGGAGGGCAGAAAGCCCGAATTCCTCGATTCCCCGGCCTGGGTGCCGGCACACAGCAGCTGCTCAACACATTTATGGGTTGCAGAATGCAGGCGGGTTTCCTGACTCCTGCGGCCCTGCCTTGCTCACCATCTCACGCCCTAACATACAATCCACGTGAGCAGGACCCACACCCCAGAAGGAGCTGGGCCTTCTATGCGCAAAACAGAATGACAGGTCGGCCAGGGAGGGGAGGGCTCGTGCTGAGCGAGCAGAGGGGGTGGGAAAGGCCTTTGCTGACACGGGTTCAGGACGGTGGGGGCAGGCCGCCTGCCTGCTTGCTCACTGCTTTCTTTCTCTTTCTCTCTGATCGAGCATCAGAGGGGAACGGACCTGCCCCTCCAGGTTCCACTTGCCCATAGCCCCCTCTTTCCCCATGAGCAAAGCCAAAGCTGCTCGCCCCTCCAAGAGGAAGAGGGGATGCGTATCTCGCTGAGCCCCTGGTTCAAGGGGCTGGGAGACTGCACACCATTGTCGCCACCACCAGGGGGAGCAGGAGGGCCCTGGAAATCCAGCCCCGAGACCCGCCGGCCCTGGAGAGCCAGCAGGGGCACCCGAAGTGCAGAGGATGGAGGACTGGGAATTGGCTGTCAAAAGCAGGTCGCTCAGATGTCCCCCCAGAAGTCCCTTTGAACCAAACAGTGGAGGAGGCCCTTTGAAATATACCCAGAATCCAGCCACTTCTCACCACCCCCACTGCTAACCCCTGGCCGAGCCTCCTTCACCTCCTCCTGGGTTATCTCCACCATCTCCTAACCACCCTCCTGCCTTCTGCCTTACCCCCAGGACAGTCTTCTCAGCTCACAGACAGACTGACACACATGCTGGTATAATTCCCTCTGCTTGACTTGCTCCCACCCAACAGGGTACAGCAAGACGTGAGATGGTGAGCAAGGCTGTCACCCAGGATTACGTGACACTATGCAAGCTTTGTCCAAGCAAACTGGGGAGAGAGACTCTCCCTGGCTGTCCTCAGAGAACCCAGCTGCCCTGTTTGGACAGGGCCAAGTGGCAAGCAACTGTGAGTATCCCCAGCCGACAGCTGGCCAGGAAATGGCCATGTGAGCCTCAGGGGGGCCCCAGCTGCAGCAAGGAGCCCGGCCTGGCTGACACACTGACCGCACCAACGTGAGACCCTGAGCAGAGGACCCTGCCAGGCTGGGCCTGGACCCCTGACACACGGAAACTGAGAGGTAATAAATGGGTGTCGTTTTAAGCCACTAAAATTTGTGGAATTTGGTATGAAAAGGTAGAAAACTCATAGACCAATCTTTGTAAAATGTAAGTCAACCCGTGCCTCCTCTGCTGGGGACCTGAAGAAAGCTCTCCGTGCTCTGCCCCGCCAGCCCCCCTCACTCACTGCGCTGCAGACCCCAGGCTCCTCTGCTGGCGCTCAAACACATCAGGCTCTGCTCCCACCCGCCCGGGTATTTCCTTGGAGCTGTTCCTAGGGCCTGGCTGGGAACTTCTCCCCCTCAGGAAGCCCCCTGACTAATTCTCACTTAGCTTAAATCTCACCCTTGCAACGCGGTCTCCCAGATCACCAACCCACTGCTCCCAGAGCCCTGACCCTGCTCTCTGTTTCTTTCTTCCATGGCACCTATCGCCTCCTAGCAGACAATGCATTTTATTTGCTCCTTGAGGGCAGAGACTTTTGCCTGCCTCTTTGGATCACTGAGGCATCCCTCATGCCTAGGACAGGGCCCGCTAGGGAGGATTCACTCAGAAAGTATTTTGAATGATTGAACAACATGAAACCTGATTTTAGAAGCCCCCTCCCCCCACCTCAGTCCCCAGCTGCAGCCCTGCCACTGATTCCCCGGGTGCCACTGGGGTGTCAAAGGAGCACGAAGAGAGGGAGCTTGAGACAGCAACAGAAGTAAGTGACCAAGTCAGCTGCAGGACTCCCACACGCCAGCAGCGGGCGAACCTGCCCAGATCCAAATGGCAGAGCCTGCCTCGTCTTCAGGCCTCCTGGAGGGTGGGGGGTGACAGCCTGAACTTTGGAGTCAGAGCCTGGGATTGGAGTTTCAAAGTTACCCCATATTACTTAACCTCACTAAGGCTCATTTTGTTTATCTGGAGAGATAATAACGACACCTCACCAGATGGTCATAGGTGATTACATAACTGTCTCATGCAAGGCAGTCAGAGCGTCTGGCCCAGTGTGCACTCAGGAGGGACAGTGTGGAGGAGGTGGGGGACTAGCAGTAGCCTGGAAGTTCCCCTATCCAGGACAGAATGCTTTCCTGAGCCCTCCCCACCCCAGCCTCCACACCCAGGGATGGGACATCCGTGGAATTGTCTTCTACCTCATCCCACCAGCATTCAGCCCCCGGCCTTGGGGGTGCGTCCCAGGACAGGGGTGAGGCCAGAGCACCTCCTCCCTCCCGGGGGCCCAGGAACAATCTCACGTGACCCTAAGGCAAACAAGTAACACCCTCAAGGGGGAGACCAGGCTTGGGACTCAGTGGGGGTCAAAGCCAACCAAGAGCTATTGGGGAAAGTTGCTTTCTTGATTTAGAGGGAACTTTCCTTTGCTGCTTCTAGAAGTTTCCCTCTTCTGACACATTAGCCTTACTGCTCAGCCTTGACAGTTTTTTCTCTTTCCTTCTCAGGCTCAAAAAGCTGCAGCTGTGCCCATGTTCTTGTTGTCCCAACACCTCTTACTTCCCCAGAAGAAGTGAAGTGACCAGCCCACGGCCCCGTGCCAAGCAGAGGCAGGTCCTGGAGCGGAGGCCAGGCCTCCCAGTGTTGCCCTGGGCAGGGCTCGTTCCATCGAATGGGGCTTTTCTGGAATCCTGCCCCAGTGGAAAGATGGCCCAGCCACCAGCCAACCGGGGACTTCGTGGAAAGGAGCTCTTCTGCCCCCTGCTGGAGCCTTGTTGTAACGACCATCCAGGTGTAAGACGACTACAGCAAGGCGCTCTCGGGAGCTGTGCAGTGCACAGTGCAAGCAGCTGTCCCAGCTCCAAAGCATCTAATCCCCCAGCCAGGCCTACCCTCCACTCCGACTACCATGGGCAATGGAAGTCAGAGGAGGCTTTGGAAGGACACTCACCAAAGTCGACTCAAACTCCAGGGAAATGGCCCCCAAGGCATTTTCCAGCAGCTCCTTTCTGGTGATGTCCATGATCACCACCTCTGTGGGCTCGCTTAGCTTTCGGATGTCCCACCACATGACCTGCAGGAGGAGGGGGTAGCTCTGAGATGGTAGGGTCCCTCCATTCACCTAGCAGCTGCCTTCTCTACTCCCTCTGCTTGTCAACAAATGTTTAAGACACACCTTCCGTGGGCTAGAACAGGGGTTCCCAGGGGGGCTCTACCTTCTGGACAGACAAGAGAAAAAGATAACCAACAGTCCGAGGCCCAGGCTGATGGGCAGCATGGCCAACAGTAGCTATAGGAGGTAGGAAATATGGGGCAGGAGGACCGCTAGGACTGTAAAGTGATCAGGGAAGGCTTCTTGGAGGAGGTGAGGTTTGAGCTGGGCCCTATAGGGAAGAGAAGTTTGGTATGGGACAGTGGGTGGGGGGTTGGGGGTTGTGGGAGGTGAGGAGGTTGGAAAGGGGGTTATAATCAGACAAGGATGGACTTAACGTGCCAGGAGGAGGGGGAGCAGATTTGATTCCAAGGGCACTGGGTGGCTTGGTGACTGCAGCCGAGGCAAAGGATGGAGCAGGCATTTGCCTGCCATAGCCACTGGAAGCCACTTTCTCCAGTTCCATCTTGGGAGCCCTCCAAACTTCTGCATGGCTGACTGGCCAGAGTTGCTGAGCTGGACACAGCTTTCCACGTGCTTCCCTGGGAGCCCCTAAGCCAGGCCAGGGCCTGGCCACCAGAGGCACACACGTGGCCACAAAGCCTTTTGCAAAGGCTTCCAGGAAAAGTGACTCCCAGCTATCGATCCTGGACAAGCAGCATCAGCAACACCTGGAAACTTATTAGAACTACAGAACCCCTGACCTTCCAAATCAGAGTCTGAATTTTAATAAGAACCCCGGAGGATTTGTTCTCTTCCAATGGGTCTCACACTTGAGCTTTTAGCAGGATTGACTGGAGGGCTTCATAAAATCCAGATGCCAGACCCACAGAATCAGTACTGCTAAGTGCGGACCCAGGAATCCATATTTTTAAAGGCTTCCACAATATGATAATATATAGCAACATTAAAAATGCACATATGCAGGGGGCAAGATAGAGGCATAAGGAGGTATGGAATTTAGTTAGTTCTCTGGAACAACTAGCATATAGCCAGGAACAACTAGTAAATAGTCTGAAACAACTGTTGGGGGACATCTGTGACCGGTCGCATATCACACATTAGCCTGGAATGGGTGGAACAGCTGAGATCACAGTATAAGAACTGTAAGTAAAGCTCCCCAAACTGCGGAGCTGGCACCCCTCCCCCACAGGCATGGCAGGCTGAGCTGAAACACTTCCCTGTGGGAAAAAGAAGCTGTCTACTAGGTGCAAGGGAAGGTAGCTCAACCAATCTCCAACCACAGTTTTAGTTAATGAATTTGAACTACTCAGTACAAGCTATGAGCACAGATAAACCTGGAGCAAGCAGGAAAGGAACCCGAGGTTTGTCTCGGCAGAGAGGAGGTGGGGCTGACAGAAAAAAATACATAAGTAAATAAAAACAGAGGCTTTTGGAGTCAGCTGAGCTCAGACTACTGGAAAAGGGCTGTGTGCCAAGAAAAGGGGCACATATAACCAGGCACCAATTCTGGTTCTTGACTGGTAACTGGGGGACTCGGTACCAGCTCAGAAGGGGATTTCTTTCTTTTTAACTTTTTTTTTTTTTCTTCACATTCCAAGTAGCTCATTAGAGAGAGCCTCGGGCATTTTCAATTGTCAGGGTTGACCCAGGCAAGGGTAGAGTTAAGATCGTTAGAGAGACAAAGGAAGAAGTCAAATGTAGGAGATAAATCCTTAAAGGGCTTATTTTCCCTAAGAAAAGGGGGAGGCAAGGCCCTGCTTAAGTGGCTGCCCTCCCTCAGAGAACTCAAACCCTAGGGCTTGGAGGAAAAAAAAAAATCAGAAACAGCTTAAGTTGACTTCTGACACTGTCAGCCCACGGCAGGGACAGTGCCTATTGAGAATTAAAGGCAATGCACCTCTTTATGCTGGTGGGGAGCTGCAGGCTGACAAGCACCACCCACCTGCTGGGCATGATAGGAAAAGCACAACGTCTAGAGGCCTCACAAGAAAGCCTAACAATTTTCTGGGTCTCATCCTTAGGGAAACTTGATACTGATCACACCCTCTTCCTGAGATCTGGGCCCTTCTGGTCTTGGAAAATCTGATTGGGGTAATCAAGGAAACCAGATGCCTAGTGTTTTAGTTTGCTAATGCTGCGGAATGCAAAACACCAGAGATGGATTGGCTTTTATAAAAAGGGGGTTTATTTGGCTACACAGCTACAGTCTTAAGGCCATAAAGTGTCCAAGGTAACACATCAGTAATCGGGTACCTTCACTGGAGGATGGCCAATGGTGTCCGGAAAACCTCTGTTAGCTGGTGTCTTAGTTTGCTAATGCTGGAGAATGCAAAACACCAGAGATGGATAGGCTTTTATAAAACGGGGGTTTATTTCACTACACAGTTACAGTCTTAAGGCCACAAAGCGTCCAAGGTAACACCTCAGCAATCGGGTACCTTCACCGGAGGATGGCCAATGGCATCCGGAAAACCTCTGCTAGCTTGGAAGGCAGCTGGCATCTGCTCCAAAGCTCCGGCCTCAAAACGGCTTTCTCCCAGGACGTTACTCTCTAGCAAGCTTGCTTCTCTTCAAAACATCACTCCCAGCTGCACTCTCTTTCCTCTTTGAGTCAGCTCATTTATATAGCTCCACCGATCAAGGCCCATCCCCGAATGGGCGGGGCCACACCTCCATGAGAACATCTCATCAGAATCATTTCCCACAGATGGGTGGGGCACATTCCAAGCAAATCCAACCAGCACCAAAACTTCTGCCCCACACAAGACCACAAAGATAATGGCATTTGGGGGACACAATACACTCAAACTGGCACAGCTGGGAAGGCACGTGGTTGGCATCTGCTCCAAAGTTCTGGTTTCAAAATGGCTTTCTCCCAGGACCTTCCTCTCTAGCAAGCTTGCTCCTTTTCAAAACGTCACTCACAGCTGCACTGAGTTCCATCTCTTTGAGTCAGCACGTTTATATGGCTCCACTGATCAAGGCCCACCCTGAATGGGTGGGGCCACGCCTCCATGGAAATATCCCAGCAGTTATCATCTACAGTTGGGTGGGGCACATCTCCATGCAAACAACCTAATTCAAACGTTCCAACTTAATCCCCACTATTCTGTCTGCCCCACAAGATTGCAACAAAGAATATGGCTTTTTCTGGGGGACATAATACATTCAAACCGGCACACCTAGACACAAAAAATTATGAATGACACTAGAAAAAATGAAGATATGTCCCAGTCAAAGGAATAAATTTACACTTCAAATGAGATACAGGAATTGAAACAACTAATTAAAGATCTTCAAACAAATATACTAAATCAATTAAAAAATCAAATTAATGAGTTGAGGGAAGTTATGGCAAAAGAGATGAAGAACATAAAGAAGACACTGAATGAACATAAGAACTTAAAAGCTTGAAAAAACAATTGGCAGAACTTAAGGGATGAAAGGCACAAAAGAAGAGATGAAAAACACAATAGAGACATACAACAGCCTATTTGAAGAAGCAGAAGAAAGGATTCAGGAACTGGAGGACAAGACATCTGAAATGCTACACAAAAAAGAACAGATAGGGAAAAGAAAGGAAAAATATGAGCAGGGTCTCAGGGAATTGAATGACAACATGAAGAGCATGAATATATGTGTCATGGGTGTCCCCAAAGGAGAAGAGAATGGAAAAGAGGCAGAAGCAATAATAGAGGAAATAATAACTGAAAATTTCCCATCTCTTATGAAAAACATAAAATTGCAGACCAAAGAAGCGCAGTGTACCCCAAACAGAACAGATCCAAATAGACCTACTCCAAGACACTTAATAATCAGATTATCAAATGTCAAAGACAAAGAGAGAATTCTGAAAGCAGCAAGAGAAAAGCAATTCATCACATAGAAAGGAAGCTCAATAAGACTATGTGCAGATTTCTCAGTAGAAACCAAGAAGGCAAGAAGGAAGTGGCATGATATATTTAAGATACTGAAAGAGAAAAAACTGCCAACCAAGAATTCTATATCTGGTAAAACTGTCCTTCAAAAATGAGGGAAAGCTTAAAATATTTTCAGACAAACAGACACAGAGAGTTTGTGAACAAGAGACCTGCTCTATAAGAAATAGTACAGGGAGCACTACAGGCAGATACGAAAAGACAGGAGGGAGAGGTTTGGAGAAGAGAGTAGAAATGAAGACTATCAGTAAGAGTAAAAAGAGAGAGGATGGGGAAAATAAATAATAAAATAAAATAAAATTAAAATTAAATTAAATTAAAATAAAAAAAAAATAAAATAAAATAGATATGACACATAAATTCCAAAAGTCAAAATGGTAGACAATGGACATTAAGTTGAGTGAAATCAGCCATAAATAAAAGGACAGGTACTCGAGGGTCTCACTAATATGAACTAACATTGATGAGCAAAATTTGAGAGTTAAGGTTGAGAACACATGTTATCAGGACATAGAAAGAGGTTAGAAATTGGGCATTTGATGCAGAAGGAGTACATAAGGGTAAACAGGATTGATTGTATAGATCCAGAAATGGATAGCATAATACTGTGTGATAGTAGCACAATATTCTAAGTACACTGAACAAAGATGTCTGTAAGTAAAGCTGAAAGAGGAGTGCTGGGGCAAGTATGACACCAGAAGGAAACATAGATGATAAAGACAGGATCTGTATAACTTAGTGAAACCAAGAGTGGTCAATGATGGTGAATAAATGTACAAATATAAAAATGTTATTACATGTAGGAGAACAAATGGATGTCAGTCTTGCAAGGTGTTGAAAATTAGATGATACAAGGGAAAAAATACTATCAATGCAAACTAGAGTCTATAGTAAAAAGGCAATATACAAAAGCTAAATGTCTATAAGAGGGGGTTATAAGGCAGTGATATGGGATTCTTGGTGGCGGTGGTGTTGTCAGACGTTTTCATTGTATTTTACTTTCTTTTTACTTTCTTCTGTCTTTTATATTTTCATTCTTCATTTTTTTTTCTCCTTTTCCTCTTTCTTTGCAGAAGAAATGGAAATGTCCTTATATAGGTTGTGGAAATGAATGCATAACTATGTGATGATAAGGGAGTCATTGATTGTTTACTTAGAATGGATTCTATGGTGTGTGAATAAAACTGTTTAAAAAATAAAGAGGGAGACAAGTGCTGGAGAAAATGTGGAGAGGGATGTACCTATTCACTGTCGATAGGGAAGTAGAATGGTGCAGCCCATCTGGAGGGCAGTGTGGTGGTTCCACAGGAAGCTAACTATGGGGTTGCCATATGGTCCTGCAGCCCTGTTACTGGGTATATACTTGGAAGCACTGAGAGCAGGGACATGAATGGACATTGCACACTGGTGTTTGTGGCGGCAGTATTCACGATTTGCAACGGATGGAGGTGACCTAAGGGTACATTGACTGATAAACGGAATGGTGAACTGTGTTGTATACATTCAATGGTATACTGAGCAGCAGCAAGAAGAAATGAAGTTGTGAGGTGTGTAACTAGGTGAATAGACCTTGAGGACAGTATGTTGAGTGAAATAAGCCCAAATTGAAAAGATAAACATTATAATGCCTCATTAATATGGACTAACTATAATATGCAAACTCTGAGAATTGAATCTGAGGCCATAGGTTATCAGGGGACGGCTTATGGTAAAGGTTCCTAGATTGTAAAGTCTTACAGCAGTCACATCTGTTCATGAGTTGTGATGGTTATCTCTAAATTCTGAGATGCTGAGTTGTTTATGTATAACCTGGTTGGTCCCTGGAACTTTGGGTAACTGTGTGACACCTGAGACTCAGAGCCAGACTTTGGCAGCTATGAATGTCAGCGTTACCCCATACAGCAAATGTTAAAGAAGCTGAAAAAGAGGTAAGACTTCAATTAGAGATATGAACAAAAGGACTTGGTTAGGAGTAAGGTAAACCAGACTAAAGGGAAAAGGATGACATTGTGTTTTAAAACTTCAACTTCTATGTGAGACCAAAGGAATTGATGTTTATTTGGTGGAAAATCTATATTTTCTGTAGCAAATTTAACTTGTATGGTCAGTTTATTCAAACACCATAATTATATGGAACTTGAATAGGGGGTGAGATCTGGTTGGTTTGTACAGGTTAGCATGAAACCCTGACACATCCCAGAGTAATTTGGGCAGAGAAAAAAAAAAGTATTTGCAAAGCCCCCTCATATTCTCACAAGCACTGGGGACTACCATTGTAGTAGGCTAAGCCCTTCATCTTGGGACTTGCCCTTATGAAATTTATTACTGCAAGGGAGTGGCTAAGCCTACTTTTAATTGTGCTTTAGAGTCACCCCCAGAGAACCTCTTTTGTTGGTCAGATGTGTGTGGCCTCTCTCAAAGCCAACACTGCAGGAAAACTCACTGCTCTCTCCCCGCCTACGCGGGACATCACTCCCAGGGGTATAAATCCCTCCAGCAAAGTGGGACGTGACTCCCGAGGATGAGCCTCAACACAGCATTGTGGGATTGAGACAGCCTTCTTGACCAAAAGGGGGAAGAGAAATGAAACAAAATAAAGTTTCAATGACTGAGAGATTTCAAATGCAGTCAAGAGGTCATTCTGGAGGTTATTCTTATGCATTTTATAGATATCCCTCTTTAGTTACTAGTGTATTAGAATAGCTAGAAGGAAATACCTGAAACTGTTTGTTCTAGTTTGCTAATGCTGCCAGAGTGCAAAACACCAGAAATGGATTGACTTTTATAAAAGGGGGTTTATTTGGTTACACAGTTACAGTCTTAAGGCCATAAAGTGTCCAAGGTAACACAACAGCAATCAAGTACCTTCACTGGAGGATGGCCAATGGTGTCCGGAAAACCTCTGTTAGCTGGGAAGGCATGTGGCTGGCGTCTGCTCCAAAGTTATGGTTTCAAAATGTCTTTCTCCCAGGACATTCCTCTCTAGGCTGCAGTTCCTCAAAAATGTCACTCTTAGTTGCACTTGGGATATTTGTCCTCTCTCAGCTTCTCTGGAGCAAGAGTCTGCTTTCAATGGCTGTTTTCAAACTGTCTCTCATCTGCAGCTCCTGTGCTTTCTTCAAAGTGTCCCTCTTGGCCATAGCTCCTCTTCAAAATGTCACTCTCAGCCACACTGAGTTCCTTCTGTTTGTCAGCTCATTTATATGGCTCCAGTGACTCAACTTAGACCCACCCCAAATGGGTGGAGCAACACCTCCATGGAAATTATCCAATCAGAGTCATCACCCACAGCTGGGTGGGGCACATTCCAAAGAAACACTCAAAGAATTACAATCTAATCAACACTGATAACGTCTGCCCACACAAGATTACATCAAAGATAATGGCATTTGGGGGGCACACTGTTGAACTGCAATCCAGTATCCTTGATTCTTGAAGATGATAATATAAGTGTATAGCTTATATGGTGTGACTGTGTGATTCTGAGAACGTTGTGGCTCACACTCCCTTTATCCAGTGTATGGACAGATGAGTAGAAAAAGGGTCAAAAAAGTAAATGAATAATGGCGGTGGGGGGGGGAGTAAAGAGTATGAGATATTTTGGGTGTTCTTTTGTACTTTTATTTTTATTTTTATTCTTATTTTCAATTTTATTTCTTAGAGTAATGAAAATTTAAAAAAAAATTAATTGTGGTGATGAATGTACAACTATATGATGATAACTGTGAACAACTGATTGTACACTTCGGATGATTGTATGGTATGTGAATATATCTCAATAAAATTGCATTAAAAAAATGCACATATGTTTTGACCCAGAAATCCCACTGCCAGGAAAGTAGGCTGTGGATTTACCTGAAGATGTGTTCAATAATCTATGTACAAACATATTCTGTGCTACCTTGTAGCAGCAAAAGGTTAGAAGCTACCAAAATAAATTAGGGTGGGACAGAGCTTGATGAAATATGAAACCATCTCTGAGAAATAGTAAGTGAAAATCATCAAGTGCAGAACAGTGTGTAAGGCATGCAAAACGAGGTGGTGAAGGGGACAGATATGTATTTGCGTGTTTCTGCAGAGACTATTCTTGCAGGGGTAAGCAACGGCTGCCTACAGGAAGGGAGACGCTCGTGGACAGAGGTGGGAGGGAGACATTTCACTGTCCACCTGCTTTACCTTTTGGATTTTGTGTTCCATTAGCACAAATTACCTACTATACTATTTTAAAAACAAAATGTAAAAGGCAATGCTCCCCCAAGTGATTCTGACGGGGAATCAGGGAACTCGCACCTCTCCTGCCCCCCACCCCTCCTCGCACGCCCCAGCACCTGGCTGCTCAGTACCTGCCCATCTGTGGACGCTGAGAAGCACTCGGTGCCCGTCTTGGACTGCAGCCAGATGGTGCCGTACACAGGGTCTCGGTGGCTGAACTCGATGGTGGACAGCTCTGCCACCAGGCTGCCCTTTCGGGTGTCCCAACAGGCTGGCGGGGAAGGAAGTGAAGGGGATAGATGGGTGTTACTTCTCTTGGTTTGGTAGGTATGTGGTTTTTCAGAATCAGAGCTAGGATCAATCCAGCCTGAGATTCCTACCAGCCCTGAAGCCCCACAGGATCTCTATGGAGAGACCCTAGAATCCAAGCTTCATTCATGCATTGAGCCCTTGCCACGTACTGGGCACCAGACGAAGCACTGGGGAAGCCTGTGGGAGCAGGACAGGCTCTGTCCCTGGGGCGGCAGGGAGAGGTTCCCTGAGCACACTCCGGGCTGTGACTGCTGTGGCCGGGGAGCCCAAGAGGGGAAGCCTCCTGGAGGGAGTGACAGCCAACCAAGACAGAAGATGAGCCATAGGATGCAGTAAGCAGGAAAAGTCCGTGGAAAGGCCGCAAGAGGTAAGAAGCCTGGCAGAACCTCCTGCTGCAGAGATTGCAGAGATGTGTCTGTCTAACCCTCTCTGCCTTTGCTGCCTCCTCTTGGAAAGAACCTACAGAGGAACTCCATCCTTTACTCCAATGGTCACTGGGGCTTTGCCTTTTCCGCTTTACCAAGAGAGAAGTGAAGCTTATCTAATTTTTGCCCTGATAGATTTTATTTTCCTTCTCCTGTGAGACTAAAGTAAGGACCCACCCTATTACTCAGAGCTGTTTCTAGAAAGCTGGTTTTTATAAAACAACAAAAACATTCAATCCATAAATTTTATGTAATATTCTGTCAAGTTCAAGGCATTTGCTGCTGGACTAGCCTGGCCCAGAAATGTGCTTTCTTAGATAATTCTGCTCAACTGGGGCAAAGCAGCGCTCGAGGGTGGGTCCCCCTGGGTTTCCTGAAGCCCTTTTCACCGGCAGCAGGAGCCCAGAGCTGGGGCTGGTCTAAGCTGCATGAAAAGCCACTGAAAGGGCTTATGAATAATTTATTCCTGAATAAATCATAGCGAAGTGGTGCCTCTGCAGGGTTTTAGAGCCCTGGCACCCAGATAATTTGGCAGGGAGATTTATGGGGCAGCAGGAGGGGGGAGAGAAGAGACCTCAGGAGACCAGGAGGCAGTCTGGTCACAGGTTTCTGAGAAGTTTCTTGTCCATTCCTGCTCCTACTCCTGAAGGGAGAAGGGAGGAAAGAAGAGGACGTGCAGAAGTAGGAGGGATGGGGAACCTTACTTTGCTCAAGGTCAAGACTGGCCTGGGCTGAAGTCAGGATTATTATTTGGTTTTCTTGTCTGATTGCCCTGATTAGAACATCAAAAAACATGATGGCAACAGACATCTTTGACTTGTTTCTGATCTTAAGGGGAAAGCTTTCGGACTGGGTTGGGGTCTGGCTACTGGAGGGCTAGGGGTGAAGGGCAGGCAGGACTTCCATAGCCGGCAGGGGCAGCTTTCTTCCAAATTCACTAAGGATCAAAAAATCAGTTTTCCAGGTGTGAGGACAATGACTATAGCATATAAGGACCTTCAAAAACTTTTCTTCCATAAAAGCAATGAGAAAATTGAGAAAAAAAGAGATACAGAATCAACCTTTTCAGAATTCTGGAAATTATTCAAAGGCTCACAGCAATCCCTATAACATTTATTCAAGAGAACTGTCTGAATTTCAGTAAGGATAGCAAGCCTTGTAGCATTTTAACTTGTTAAACCCTACAGTTTACTAATTAACCCCCCTCCCCTACTCTAGCTCCGTGGGAGCCCTAAAAAATAACAGTTGGCATTTTCAGTGAAAACCAATAGCCTGGTAGATACTGGAGGCTGCAGAATGGGGCAGAAACTTTTTAGAAGCCACATTGGCAAAGAATAGTTATGGTTTGCCCTGTCTCTACTTGTAGCTTGACTTCATTCAGAGGGCACCCAGTTCAAAAGCCTTTTTTTAATCAGAGCAACTGATGAAAATAATTATATGCAATCAATTAACTTTGCATCTGCCTTGAGGCTTTGGATAACAGGTGGGGAAATCAAAGGCTAACAAAAAAAAGCTTAAAAGGAAAAGTGGGAGCATGAGATGTCCATAGCGGGTTTGAAAAGTTCCAAATTCTTGAAAATCTAGAAGGGCACATACATGTGTAGGGCTTTGTGTGCCCAGGGCTGCGTGTATGCTCAGGAAAGACCCGAGAAGGCCCTAAGCTCTCACCTCACCAGGCAGAGGCTGAGGCAAAGCTGTCAAGTGCCTTGGCCGAGTATTAACATATGCCAAGACTGGAGACTTATTGACTCCAGGAGTTTCAGAAAACCACTTTCCAATCATTAACTGATCAATAACCAATCACAGACTTCAGTGGTCACACAGGACAAAGAATACAGACTTTACACAATACCAATAGCTCAAGCAATTCACTGAACAGATAGCTACTACCAAAACAGCAACCACAACAAATCTTGGGAAGGGGTAAGAATCTGATTTCCAGAGTTGCCCCATTATGTCATTTAAAATGTCAGTTTTAAACAACAACAACAACAAAGCATGAGATATGCAAATAAACAAGACAATATGGTCCATATGCAGGAAAAAAGCAATAAATGGAAACTGTCCCCAAGAAAGCCCAGATGTTAGAAATACTAGACAGAGACTTTAAATAAGCTATTTTGAACATGTTCAAAGAGCTAAAAGAAATCACATCTAAAGAACTAAAGGGAAACAAGAATGATGTCTTACCAATAGAGAATAAAAAAGGAAATCATTTTAAACAAAAGAACCGAAAAGAAAATCTGGAGCTGAAGTACAATAACTGAAATAAATATTCACTAGAGGGGGACAAACAGCAGATTTGAGCAAGCAGGAGAATCAGAAAACTTGAAGATAAGTCAATTGAGATTATCCAGTCTGAGAACCAAAAAGGATATTGAATGAAGAAAAATGAACAGAGCCTCAGAGACCTGTGGGATGTCATCAAATATATCAACACACATACAATGAAAGTCCCAAGAAGAGAGGAGGGAAGAAAGGGGCAGAAAGAATACTAGAAGAAATAGTGGCTGTAAACTTCCCAAATTTGATGAAAACCATTAATCTACACATCTAAGAAGCTTAATGAACTCTAAGTAGGATAAACTCAAAAACACCCACATCTAGACATATCATAATCACAGACAAAGACAGAGAATCTGGAAAGCAACAAGAGAAAAATGACTCATTACATACAAGGGATCCTTGATAAGATGAATGGCTAATTTCTCATCAGAAACCATGGATGCCAGGAGTCAGTGAGATGACATATTCAATGTAATGAAAGAAGAAAACCCTTCAATCAAGAATTCAATATCCAGCAAAACTATCCTTTAAAAATTAAGGAGAAATTAAGACAAATTGAGAATTTGTTGCTAGGAGACCTGTGCTACAAGAAATACTAAAGAGAGCCCTTCAGGACAGTGGACAAAATATTAGCAAATTGAATCCAGTGACATATAAAAAGATTATACATCATGACCAAGTGGGATTTTTTCCAGGAATATAAGGTTACTTCAACATATGAAAATCAATCAATGTAATATATCATATTAATAGAATAAAGGGCAAAACTCACATGATCATCTCAATAGTGGCAAAACCCAACACCCTTTCCTGATAAAAATATTCAACAAACTTGGAATAGAGTGAAGTTCCTCAAGTTAATAACAGCCATCTATGAAAAACCCACAGGTAATCTTACACTCAATGGTGAAAGACCGAAAGCTTTCCCCTTAAGATCAGACAGAAACAAGTCAAAGATGTCTGTTGCCATCACGTTTTTTGACATTGTACTGGAGGTTCTAATCAGGGCAATTAGACAAGAAAACCAAATAAAAGCATCTAGATTGCAAAGGAAAAAGTAAAACTATCTCTATTTGCAGATGACATGATCTTGTATATAGAAAATCCTATGGTATTTACAGAAAAGCCTGTTAGATCTAGTAAACAAGTTCAGCAAGTCTCCAGGATACAAGATCAATACACAAAATATTAGTTGTATCTATATAGTAGCAATCAAGAATCCAAAAATGAGATTAAGAAAACAATTACATTTACAATAGCATCAAAAAGAATAAAATACTCAGGAATAAACTTAACAAAAGGAATGCAAGTCTTGTACATTGAAAACAACAAAACATCATTTAAAGAAATTAAAGAAGACCTAAATAAATGGAAAGACGTATTATGTTCATGAATTGGAAGGCTTAATATTGTGAAGATGTAATATTCCCAAACTGATCTATAGGCTCAACGCAACCCTTATTAAATTTTCAGTTGCCTTTTATTTATTTATTTATTTTTTCAGAAATTAACAAGTTGGTCTTCAAATGTATACGGAAATGCAATGGACCCAGAATAACCTAAAGAAATTTGAAAAAGAAGAACGAGTTGCAGGATTCACATTTCCTGATTTCCAAACTTGCTGCAGAACCACCATAATCAAAACTATTTAGTATTGACGTAAGGACAGAGATGTAAATCCACAGAACAGAACTGAGAGCCCAGAAATAAACCCATACATCTATGTTCAATTAGTTTTCTGCAAGGTTGGCAAGACAAGTGAATGGGGAAAGAACAGTCTTCAACAACTGGTGTGGGGACAGTTGCAAAAGTGAAAATTCAGATCCTCACCTCACATCATATGCAATAATTAACTCAAAATGGAGCCAATGTAGAAGTCAAAACTATAATACTCTTAGAAGAAAACAGGTGTAAACCTTCATGACCTTGGATCAAGCAATGACTTCTTAGCTCTAACACCTAACACACAAATGACAAGAGAAAAAATAAACTGGACTTTATCAGAATGAAAAACTCCGTGCAGACTTTCAAGAAACCGAGGACAACCCATAGAATGGAAGAAAATACTTGCAACTCATACGTATCTCATAAGGATCTAGTGTCCAGAATATATAAAGATCTCATAACTCATGAGATGGTTATAATGGTTATAATAAAAAGACAAGTAACCCAGTTTAAAAATGGACAAAGGACTTGAATAGACATTTCTCCAAAAGAGATATACAAATGGCTAGTAAGTAGGTGAACAGGTGTTCAATACCATTAGCCTTCAGGTGTATGATACACAGAGCATCTCCCACCTGACCGGGGCCCAACCTAGCTCTTGCCTGCCTCCCCCTCCTCAGGGATCCCTTCCCGGAGCTCCCTGGGAGCACACAGAGCTTTGGCTGCTGTAACCTTGAACTCGGCCTGCCCTGAATGCATCTTGCTTTGAGAAAAGAACACACACCCAGATGTTTTTCCAAAACTTGCATGCACGCCTTTGGCACTCAGCCACTTTTATCCCAGCCCTATATAATCTAAAGAGCAGCTGCCCCAGGTGTGGACATACTCGAGTGAACGTCTTGCCACCTCGCTGTCCATCGTGAGGTAGCGGCAGCTCTCTGTACCTAAGTTCCCCTAATAAGCTTAAGGACCAATCACTCTGGCGTTTAGTGCCTCTTTCTTCGGAATCTCAACAGGCCCTGTTGTGGGGTGGTTTGGGGCAGCTCTGTCTGGGTATCCCCCCATTTCTTCTTTCAGGTGAGTCCTGCTGCTGGTTCAGTGGACGCAACATTAGGGAAATGCAAGCCAAAATCACAACCAGGCACCATTTACACCCTCTAGAAGGGCTATAATAAAAAAGACAGAAATAAGTGCCGGTGAGGATGTGGAGAAATTGGAACCCTCTGCACTGCTGGTACAGTCACTCTGGAAAACAGTTTGGCAGTTCCTCAAAAAGTTAAGAGCTACCATATGACTCAGAATTGTATTCTTGGAAGAGAATTCACAAGAGAATTGAAAACTTATGGTCGTATACAGCCTTGTATGCAAAGGTGCATCGCAGCAATATTCACAATAGCCAAAAAGTGGAAGCAATCCAAATGTCTGTCAGCTGACGAATGGAAGAATAAGATGTGGCGTATTCACACAATGGAATATTATTCGGCCAGAAAAAAAGGAATGAAGCACTGATCCATGTTACTTGGATGAACCATGAAAACATGGCACTCAGTGAAAGAGCGAGACAGAATAGGACATGTATTTTATGATCCCATTTATATGAAATGTCCAGAATAGTGAAGTGTCCAGAATACTATAATACTAAGGGAATATTAGCGGTTGATTGGGGATAAAGGGAGGGTGGAACTGGGACTGACTGCTAACAGGTTCAGGGTTTCCTTTTGGAGTAATGAAACTATTCTGAAATCAGATAGTCGTGGTGGTTCATAATCTGGTAATATGCTAAAAACCAATGAATTGAAAACCTTAAGGGGTGAATTTATTCATTTTATTTCTAGCTCAATAAAAATGTTTTTTCTAAGTATTCCTGCTGGGCTCCACCTCAGACCAATTAAATCAGAATCTCTTGGAGTGGGGCAGAGATGGCATTTTTTTCTTTTAAACTCCCCAGGTAATTTTAGAGTGACCTGCAGGGTGGCGAATCCTGATGCCAGCTCTCTCACCTGTCCACACCACCTCTTAGCTCCATGGGTACAGTGGATGCTTCTCTCTTAGGAGAAACACCCCAGGATGGGTGTGACGATGAAGGGGCACTGAGTGAGGCCTTGGGGATGGAGCACCGAGAGGCAGAGGGGCCAGGGGTCTGGCCAATAGCTGCTGGGTGGGCTTGTGGGGTCAGAGTTGCCAGAGCCTTGGCTTTTCCAAAAGAAGCTAGAAATGAAGATTTTTATGGGAAATTGTCCCATTAAAAAAGTTGGCTCAAAATTTTAAAAAGAGAAAAACACACTGAACAGGTCAATCAAGCAAATCCATAGCTTGTGTTTAGTAACTTTGCATCTTATTTAAGGATGAAGCATGAAGAGTGAAAATTGGCATAGTAAAAATTTCCCTTGACAAGTCCTTAAATTAGCCTTAAATCATTAGGACGTGGGATCCTGGAAGTGTAAAAGCCAGTGCTTTTCTTTTGGGGGGTGGGATAGAAAGGATGTAGGCGAAAAGGGCAACAGAAAAGACTAAAAAACCTTTTTCTCCCCCCCTTGCCTCCCACGTCTGGCATAAGGTGACACGAAGGGATCCCATGGTCTGTCCCTCAGCCGTAGGCTGTAACCTCTGGCCTACCCCAAACTGTCTGAATTTCTTCTTCGGCACCTGTTGGGGATTGACTCACGACCCACGCAAAAGGCACGTTCAGGTCCTAACGCCTGGGCCTGTGGGTGTGAACCCATTTGTCAGTAGGACCTTTGAAGATGGCCATTAGCTAAGGGGGGGCTTTCATCCAACATGGCTGAGGTCCTCATAAGCAATGGAAATTGGACACGGAAGAGAAGCCACAGGGACCTGCCACAAGCTGGAAGTCAATGGAACCCAGAAGAGAAAGGAGACGATGTCGCCATGTGCACGTCCACGTGACGTGGCAGAAAAGCCGAGGAGCCCCATAGACTGCCGGCCGGCCAGAGGATGCCGACCCTGGGAGGAAGCCAGCCTTCTAGCCTCTGAGATAATAAAGTCCTCTTGGGAAGCCAACCAATGTGTGGCATTTATTTTAGCAGCTGGGAAGCTAACACAGTACTCAAAGTCCTTTCTGAGCTGATCCCTGCCCACCCTGCCAGACCAACCTCCGGGGACTGGGACCTCAAACAGCCCAAACTCCTAAGAGTTTCTGGAAGCAGCCACGACCTTTCATGCCCTGCACCTTTATATATGCTGATCCCTCCTGGAACGCCCTTCCCAGGCCCCCTCACTCTCTTGCCAACCACGGCCCTCCCCAGGCAGAACTAGCCTGGGTACCGTTCACAGTAAATGTCCATTGATGTTACTTGAACTTTTTTTTTTTTAAACTTTTTATTTTAAACTAATTGCTGACTCACTCAAACTATAACAACGGCAGACACCGCCAGGGTGTCAGCATCCCCTGACTCACCGGGTGTCTGAGTCAGTCAGCTGTGGGAAGTCCCCCCACCCCAACCCTACTTCCTCCTCCCGATCTGGGTTGGCTTCTGGCTCAGGCCTGGCCCCTCCTTACCGATCTGCCCGTTGTAGCATCCTCCCAGGAGGATGTGGGAATCCTTGGGGTTGTACTCCAAGGTGATGAGAGGAGAAGATGGCTTCAGGGCAATTTCAGGCTTGTTGGGGTTTTCTATAAAGCAGGAAAAAAAAAAAAAAAATCCCACCAGGTCTGGAAAGAAGAGGACAGGTTAACCAGTTTAACCTTCCGCGCATAGAATGGTGGCAGGGAGGAAGCCAGGAAGGCCCATCTCTTTCTCCAGGCCACAATCTCTGGTCCTTGGTGGCCAGAATCCATCACACACAGCCCTGGAGCTCTTCTGATGGTTTTATTATTGAAGATCAGGTTTGGGGTAAGTGTAAGTGTGCGTGTGTGTAAGCATGTGTGTGAATTATATTTCTAACCCATTTCCCAGGATTGGTATGAAACAAGGTTTTGTCCCTAAGGTTTTTATATAAAGTCAA
Source organism: Choloepus didactylus (assembly GCF_015220235.1). Lineage (NCBI taxonomy): Eukaryota > Metazoa > Chordata > Mammalia > Pilosa > Megalonychidae > Choloepus > Choloepus didactylus. The sequence continues at coordinate 68,451,693 of NC_051324.1, read as the reverse complement.
CTCCTCGCTAACTTCTCCGAGACAGTTTCATCATCTGCATCCTGAGGCTAATGGTGGAGTCCAGCCTGTGGGGATGCTGTGAGAACTCAAGATACTGCTCATCTGTTCCACTCCAGGCAGCGCTGACACCCACCAATGGCACTGACATTTCTTTAATGATGATGGTGGTGATGGGGCACCTGAGAGGGTGATGCACCCTCCCTGGTGCCTGCCTGGGCACCTCTGTAACAGTCTGTGCCCCCAAGTCCCCTCCCCCTCGGGTCCCTTCCAGTCTGCTAGGGTCTCCTTCTGATTGGTCCTTCAGGGCCGAGGATTGGGGATGCACAGCATCCAGTCTTTAAGGCCCCTCATTAAGGATGTGGAAGTGGAGGGGGTTTCCAGCTTCTGATTTGGCCCTGCCTTCGAGCCCCAGTCTCTACCTTCCTCAGCCCTCGCTTGTGCTGGCCTCATGTGGGCCCTCGGCCTCCCCTGACCACCGGGACCCTCTCCGTCTCACCCAGGTCCCAGATGTATGAGTCATAACTCATGCCCGCCGGTGCCCGTTGAAAATCCAAGCAAGAGTATGCCACTGCCAACTTCCTGTTGTCATCGGGGTGCCAGGAGAGGTGTGTGGCTGCCCGCTTGATTTCTTGGGGATCCCTTTAGGGGAAAGCAAAGGGGGCAGCAGGCTGAAGCACAGCGCCCCCCCCCAAATTTATTTACTTATTTTTTTCATGAAAAAAAATCAAATATATTTAAGCAATCAATCACATTCACTCAGAGAAATTTACGTATTTGGGGGGTGGGGAGGGGATTTCTTTTTCAAACGAATGTAGAGGACTCCTATACATGGAAAACCAATGTCACCAGCCATAAACCGAAGGTAACGATAAAAATTAAACAACGGAAGCAAAACATTTAATTCCAGCCTGTTACTGTCACCTGCCGAAAGCTTGGAGCCTGAGGCCTGATCGCAGTTAACATTTAAAAAGGGGGAGGGGAGGGAGGGGGCATAAGCAAGAGTTAGTAAAGTGTTAAAGACTTAACGGTCCCAAACTAGACTTTCCCCATTAATCAGAAGGAAGGAACGGAAGTGGGACACTGCAAGCACTTTCTCCCCACGTGATTCACCCACTTGGCTCTTGCTTGGGTGCTACTGCAGTAGGCAGAACTTGGGCTGGGATTTTGGGTCCCCCCTCCCAAGGTGGGGCGATTTCTAATGCATCATCCGGCTGGGATGACTCAGGGGGGCTGGGGGTAGGGGGAAAGGCAGCCCCGGTCCCGCCCTCTGCTCTGGACCAGAAAAGGTTCCCTTCTGGTCGTGCTGGGCGTGGGTCAGGTACTTCCCAGGACCCTCACCTGATCGTGGTTCCTCTGAAACAAGTTCCCCAGAGCTGGAACTGGAAGCCAGTCACTTTCAAAATGCCCCTGGCGTCACTTAGACCAATGCCCTCCCGCTGCCCCCAACCCCCACGTGCTCCAAATGCTCCGACACCCAGCCCTCCCCAGCCCTCCCCCAGCCCTCCCCCCTCAGTTTCCCCAAGCTCTCCTCCCCTCCCAGCTTCTCTCCTACACCCTGCCATGGTGTTTGCAGTCTCTGGTTCGTGTCCGGCTCTTTAGAAACAAAGCTTGAGCCAGGGATTCTAGGGTAAATTATTTATTAAGGGGATTATCTCAGGAGAAACCTATAAGGAAGTGAGGAAAGCAGGGCAGGGGAAGAGGCGCAACCAAGGCACCATAGCACAGTCCCACCTTATGGCTGGGGGACCGGCTTTAGTACCCCCTTATCAGCCAGTCACTGGCAACAAGTCACCCCCAGGGGGAGGGCATAGTCTCCCTGGTATTTCTAGACAAGGCAGCTCCATCAGCCAAGCTTCTTCTCTGGAGAAGGAGCAGCCATGAGCCGTTAGCATCCTACGCTGGCAGGGTCCGGGGTATAGCTACAGGGCCTGGGGAGGGCATTTGGGTGGGGCAACTGCAGCATCTCCTACACCCCTCCCAACAGACAAGACCCGCTCTTGACACCATGATCATCACACTAATAGGGCCCAATCTCCCTGAATTTCCTAAAAGAGAAGACCTAATCACTGCTGCCCCCTTCATCCCCATTCATTCCCCAGCCCTCCACCTGGCAGCCACCATGTCACCAAAACCAGTGAACACTTCATCACTCATCAGACCTCTCTGCTGCACTGTGACTGCTGATCATGCCTTCCTTCTTGAAATAGCCAACTCTTTGGGCTTCCATGAGATCTTGCCCACCACTCTGCTGGCTCCCCTCCCACCTCTCTGGCCATGCCTTCCCCAGGGAGGGTACATTCCTCGCTCTCTCCCCAGGATCCAAGAGTTCTGCCTCTGGCCCCTGGCTGCTCTTCCAGGTGGTCCCCTTAGAAGAGCTCATGCACCTGTCTGGTTTCAGGCCCCACTACCACGGATGGTGCCCCGGTGCTTAGCTCCAACCCAGGTGCCTTCCCTGAGCTGCAGTCTCATGTTCAACCTTCTAGTGGATGCCTTCCCTTGGAGGTCTACCTCCTCGCTCATCTTGTCTCTCCTGGAGCTGCTCCTCCTCAGCCATTCCCTCTCTCGGGTGGTGGCTGTGGTGGCCTGGAGTTACATGCCCCCCAGGAAAACATGCTCTTAAACCTAATCCACTCCTGGAGGTGGACCCATTGTAAGTAGGACCTTTTGATGAGGTTGCTTCAGTTAAGGGCTGGCCCAACCCAATCAGGATGGGGCTTAATCCTATTACTGGAGTCCTTTTCAAGGAGAATGAAATTCGGTCAGGAAGAGAAAAAGGCACAGAGGGAGCAGCCAGAAGCTGAACCTCAACAGGACCCAGAAGAGAAGAGAGAGGCCAGGAGAGGCTGCCAAGTGCATTGTCACGTGACAGAGGAGCCCAGGACCAACCAAGGATCGCCGGCAGCCAGTCCCAGAACGCCACGGCCTTTGGGAAGAAAGCATCGCCTTGATGACGATGTCTTGATTTGGACTTCTCCTAGCCTCAAAACCGAGAGCCAAGAAATTCCCATTGTTTAAGTCAACCCAGTGGATGAAAATTGGCTTTAACAAGAAGGAAACTAAAACAGTGGCAAAGAGAAGCTGCCAGCACAGGATAAGATTCCGTGTCCAGGGCTCACCGTGAGCGGTGGCAATGACTTTGCTTCCGGGTGGCAAGGAGGGCCTGGGAAGGCTCTCCATTGGGCTGCCGCCCGCGACCTGAGGCAGGCAGCCCACCCGCCCAGGAGCCAGCCCTTTATGTGAGGAATGAATGAATGAATAAAAGAGTGAGTAAAAACAAAGAAACTAGACACAAAGGGACTCTCTAGGGAAAAGAAACAAAACTCTTCTCCTTGAAAAATGACAAAATTGCTGTGTGCTTCTGTTTTCTGTCCCTCCCACACCAGGTTGATGGTGTTGAAGTGTCTTTCCCATGGTTTCTCTCTCCATCTCCTTCGGGTCTGGCTGGGATCTCTCCTTGGAGTCATTCAGCCCCGGACCAGAACCCGATGCTGGGAGCTCCACTCCCGATATCCTCGGTGCCCTAAAGCACTCCAGGCCTCGGTTTCCCTGCCCATAAAACTGGGAATAGGAATGTCTGCTCTGCTCACCCCATGGCTTTGTGGGACAGTGAAACAACGCTGTGGTCATGAGGATGCTCGGTGCACCCAGGGAGCACTGCAAGCGGTCAGCAGGTCAGGCCATGGGGCAGGACCTTCGGACATCCCGGGCTGCGATCCCCAACGTGTGGACAGAGGGCCTGGTGCGGGGAGAGTGCCCAATAAGCACTCAGACAAAACCACAGAGTATCTCATCTGACCTAAACCTGAATTATAAAAATTAAAATAGATGATGCATGCCCTTTTACAAAATTTCAAAGCAAGTTCCCTTCCAACCCTGTCCCCAGCTACCTGGTTCTCCTTTCCAGAGGCAACTGGTCCTATCATGTGCATCTTTTCACAAGTATCCTCAGCAAATACAAGGGTATACACGTACATATACATGACAGACACAGACACACATATGCATATATTCAGGACATACACATAGATACATGTGAACACATGCATGCATGTACACGTATAGTGTTATGGATTTAACTGCGTCCCCAAAATGACATGTTCAAGCCCTAATCCCTGTGAACTCCCTTGTGAAAAGAATCTTTGAAGATGTTGTTTATGATGAGGCCAAACTGAACCTGGGTGGACCCTAATCCAGTTTGACTGGAGTCCTTGTAAGGAGAGGGACTCTGGACAGAGACGCAGGTGACGGAGGCAGAGACAGAGAGGGAGAGGTTGGTGGCCACGTGACAGGCAGAGACTGAATTCCAGATCGCAGCAAGTCGCTGCCAGGACCCTGCAGACTTGGGAGGAAGCATGGCCCTGCCAACACACCTTGATTTCAGGCTCCCAGCCTCCAAAACTGTGAGACAATAAATTTGCAGTTTGTGGTACTTTGTTACAGCAACTTCGGCAAATGGAAGAAACACACACACAAACAGGCATAGATGTACATATGCACATAAATGTTTTAAACTAAAAGTAGCATGCTATACACGCTGCTCTGCCCTATTGTTTGCTTTTTGTTTGGGTCTGGTTTTCACTTAACAAATCTAGGAACTCATTCCTCTTCCTCTTTAACAGCTGCAAGGCATTCTGCTGTGTGGGCACCGTCATTTACATAACCAGGCCCCTTGCATACAGTCAGCTTGAAGCTGCAGTGAATAGCCGCACGTACCGTCCTCTCACACTCACACGAGTGTATCTGGGGGATAAATTCCTGGAGGTTATTCCCAAGTGCACTCCCACCGGCGTGGAACGAGAGAGCGCTGCCAATCGCAAGGCTCCTTGCTCTGGGCTCCCTCGGGCTCTGTTTGCAAATTCACTAATTCACTTAAAGTCTTTCCCCAGGTCTGTCCTCCTTTCCAACAGCCAGACCCGCTCCCAGGGCAGGGACCGCTCCTCTGCTGGGCACGTTAGGGTTCCGTCCCTCAGCAGGCTCTGGGCACACGGGGAACTGTACCCGCGGCACAGAGTCGCCTTTGGGAGACCTGCCGGCTCCAGAGGTACCTGAAAACGTTGATGGTTTTAGCTGAAGGGGCCTCATCAGTCACCTCCACGGCATCGTCGTCGTCGAAATACTCCTCGTAGATGTCGATGGCGTTGTTCTGCTTGATGCAGTGCTCCATGACCTGCGGGGGTCTCGTGAGGAGGGCTCAGCAGCCAAGGCAGGCCTTTCAGACTGAGTGGGGGCGGTGTGGTGTGAGAGGGGCGGGGACTCTCTAGGGGTCCTTTCTCGTGCTCCTGGCCCAAGCGCTCTCAGCGGGGACAAGATCACCCCAAGGGGGTGAAAATTGGCTCTTGAGGGCAAAATAATATTACAGTTTATGTATAAAGCACAGATCTGCATACAGTTAATAAACAGATATTCACTGCGGGGGGTGGGGATGGTTAGAGAAAAAATGTCTAAAAAGGTTCATTAGGGGTTAATAATAGAAAAAGGCTGAGAAGCACAATTCTAGCCAAACAGAATTATTAATCCCGCCATATACATGGCACCTTTCTCCTGCTTCCTACTTTTGGAGACACCTGGTTCCTCCACACAGACTGCCCTCCCCATTATTTCAAATGTCTAATGGGGGAAACCTGAGCTCAACTACCCACCTCTTCCAGGAAGCCTTCCGTGATCCCTCTAGCAGGAAATACACTCTCCCTCCTTACGGGGCAAAATGGTGCGTTATCCCTTCTCTTTCTGCATGTATTTCTTTCTATCTTTATATTATAATGTCTCGGTATTTGTCTTTGTCCTCTGGGGGATTGCAAGCTCTTCGAGGAGGATGTATTTGAGATCTATTTTTGCATTTGCTACTGTTTCCGGCAGAGACTAGAAGCTTGGTCCCAACTTTAAGACCTGACTGCTTAAAGTTTCAAAGTCAGCAGCTGGGTCTCAGCCCTTGAGCAGCCTCCTGGGCCAGCACAGACCAGCCGGGGACACTGCGGGTGGCGGTGGGGAGCCTTACCGAGCCGAGCTGCACGACGGCATTGATGTAGTTCTCGTCCTTCTCCACTTTCTTCCGGAAGCGGATCGTCTGCTCCAGCTCCAGGGGGTTCACATCCTTGGGCCACCCTCCCTCAACATGGTTTACCCCTCGGGTCTCCATCTCGAACCGCTCCGTGTTGGCCTAAACAGAGAGCCGCAGGGGAGAAGACACGTGACATCAGCCGCCTCTGCAGACTGGGGTCCCAGGGCTCCCAGGGCCTTGGGCCCTCTGCTCACGGGTGGCCAATGGGACGGTCTGGGGAGGTGCCCCTGGCCCAAGCTGTCACATTTTCAGGTACCAGCAGGGAACCTTCTGGATCTCAGGTGGTCACAGGTAGCCACGAAAGTGCCATCCTGTGGAGCTAGCCGCTCTGCAGCTAATGCTGGTGACCACAGGAAATCTAGTTCTAACCTTATCCGAATCCTAACGGTCGCGAGAAGCCCATCCACCTGTTCCGAGAGATTCCAATGAAAAAGAAGTGAGTCGCCACTCCCCTCCGTACCATGTGCACCACCTCAGAAATGGAAACTCAGAAACAACTAAGGATTTGCTTTGCTCATCTTTATAGCAGGGAGGATGGCACACTGTACCTGGGGTTTTATCCCATGAAATTGCCACTTCACCTTGCCCTTTTTTTGTATGTGTGGTAAAATAAACGTAACGTAAAACTGACTATTTTAACCACCTAGAAATGCACAATTCCGTGGCATTTACTACATTCACAATGTTGTGTCACCATCGCCTTGATGCAGCCTCGGAACTTCCATCACCCCGGTCGGATCCCTGTCCTCATCAAGCGGACACCCCCATCTCCTTCCCGTGTGAAGTCGGCTCTCACACACGTCGAGTCCTGACAGGCGGAGCTGCCGACGAGCCCCCGCGCGGTGTCACTTCACGTCAGTGTTTTGCCCAGTTGCCCACGCCCAGGACGCGGCAGCAAGTGGCCCTGGGAAAGCCGGCAGCTCGGTTCATACCAACTGAGTCCTCAGAGCAGCTGTGTTGGCCCTACTGTGGCCACATCGAGCATGATTTTTCACTCAGTTGATTTTGTGGCTTATCACATGCAACGTAATTTTCTCTCGGCGTTTCCTGAGCTAACCAGGAGCTGATCACCTGGTTCAGACAGACAGGGAGGGAACCGTCTGGACTTCCCAACAGCGTGATCACGGCTCTCCGTTCCTGCATCACAGGGGCCCCTAAGACCCGAACTTCCTGAGACACTTTCCTCTTCACAAGCACGGCACTTGGCTGCCGAAACGAATCCCTGCCCCTCAGAATACCTCTGCCAGTTATACCAAATGCCTAAAACAGTTCTAATAAGAGACTTTAAGGTGAAGCAAAAACACCTGGGAGAGGGCGTCTTGCTATAAATTCACCTGGCAGGAAATGGCTGAGGCTGTCTTCTCTTGATCCTGAGCTTGGAAGGGGAAGATCCTGGGCATGGTGGCGGGTCTTGGGGTGCACCTGCCTCAGCCCCCTCTAACTGGCTTTCAGCAGGACAGGGACACCCAGTCCCCCTCACCAGCCCCAGGGGGCTACCCCGCCTGCCCACGTCCCTGCCGGCTGGGCCCCCACCTCATGCTCCGACATGCTCGCGGAGCACTGGATGCCCGTGTCCACGGGGTTCCGCTCTATGAACTGCTCGGCCAGGTCGGGGTTGGGCGGGATGTCAATGTTCAGCTCAGCCTGGCGATCCGAGAAGTTGCACTGCTTCCCGAACTCGCTGCGCTTCTTGACGTACACGTACACGATCTCCATGGTGCCAGGTGCTGCAGGGGTAGAGCAAGAATGTGGGGTCAAGAGCCTCCCCTGGGTCTCACCAGGGGCAGCTCCAGATTCTCAATCTGGTTGGGGGCAAGGAGTGCCAGGGGATTTGTCAAGAAGCTGATCCGCATTTTAAAAAATAACTTATTGAGTGCAAACTACATGCTATACATTATTTTGGTCAGTCTTCACAATTGCCCTATGAGGTGGGCAATAAAGTTGCCATTTGACTTTGGAGGAATTTGGTATTCAGAGAGGGCAAGTGGCTTGCCCAGGGCCACACAGTTAGTGAGTGGGAGAGCTGGTCTGTCTGACTCCAAAACTCCTGCCCACCAAATGGTACAAGTTTTTACTTAGTTAATGTATTTACTGGGAAGCAGGAGGAAATATTGATTATGAAATGGTGATTATGTTGGACTAAGTTCCCCATCCTGAGCTGGACCTGAATCACACAGTGCACAGATTTAAGAGCCCCAGATCTCTCGGGCAGTCCCCCTTTTCCCACCCATCCACCCAATTGTCCACCCAACTGTCCGAGTCAGAGGCTCACCCAGTCCCCGGGTTCTAGGTCACCAGGATCCACCCTCTACTTCTTCCTGGGGCCCCCTGGGAATCTCTTCCCTCCACATCAGGGCCAGGAGTCAACCTGGGGAGGGCAAGAAGTGGAACTGCTTCCTTTACAGACAGAATAGTTCAGCCTTTGGGAAACCCTGAGATTTGTACTAGTGGACCTGAAAGGGGCAGTGGGGGATTGGAAAGCAGGCCAGGCCCTGATGTCAGGTTCTGGCTTTGCCATTCACCAGCTGCGTGACCTTGGCGAGGACATGCAACATTCCATCCTTCCACCCCTCTCACAGGATGCTGAGAAGGTGTAACGAAGGGGCTCCGGCCAATGCAGAGCTGGCGTTCAAATCAAAGGAGTGTTTCCTCATGGATGCTAACTGAAAGTCTTAAAAACCCAAGTGTGCAATTCCTACCAATTGCCCTTCACTCACCCCACAGGAGACCTTTACCTTTTTGACCTCCTGTTACATCGACAGACTCGATGGATCTGGAGCTCGCTTAGCAACTCACTGTGGAGTTTAGCAGAGCTGCCTGTGGCTCCACCTAACCCTGAGAAACTCTTGCCGTTCATGGAAGTTTCCTCAAGGCTCAGATTTGGTGTCTGAGCTCCTGACTTTGCCCTGCACAGAGCTCTCAGGAAACAGCTATCGGCCCAGGGGGTAGAACAGGGAAGATGAATTGTATGAGAGACTTGCCATGGCGAGATTTAAAACCAAAGCCTTTCAACAGCCAAGACTTTAGGTTTCTTGCCTGTGAGCAGGGACTGCTATCGTTTAATGACACCAGAACCCAACAGGAAAATGCTTGGAGGGGGTGTTTCCTGATTTGAGTAAAATTCATAGACAACTAAACAAACTTACTAAACAGATCAAACAATATTCTGCAACAGAAATGCTTGGGTAGTAATTCACTTGATGAAGAAAATTTGTACTGAGATTTTGGCCCAAGAATGCTCTTAACCAAAATGATTATATATATGTAAATATCACAGGCTTTCCAAGAAAGCAGAGGTTTTATGACATGCCAAACTACATGCTTTATCTTCATTTTCATTATAGCTCCCACTATTTCACTTACTCATTCAACAAACATTTATCAAGACAGATTATGAGTAATCAAGATAGTGACCAGCATAAGAATAGACATGGATCAATGGGACAGAACTGAGAGTCCAGATATAAACCTTTATGTTTACATCAATTGATTTTTGACAAAGGCAGCTCAATGGGGAAAGAAGGTCTCTTCCACAAATGATGCTGGGATAACTGGGTATCCACATGCAAAAGAATAAACATAGGCCTACATTCTCACACCATATTAAAAAATTAACTTAATATGGATCATAGGCTAAAACTTAGGAGAAGAGAATACGCAAAATCTTTGTGACTTTGGTTAGGCAAAGATCTCTTAGGTGGGACATCAAAAGTGCAGTCTGTAAAAGCAAAAAAATGATTAATTGAACTTTATCAAAATTAAAAACTTTTGCACTTCAAAAGACATCATTAAGAAAATAGAAAGACAAGCCAGAGACTTGGAGAAGATATTTGCCAATCATTTATCTGATAAAGGAATATACCTGATCGGATTGGAATATATAAACACCTACTAGATCCCAGATGCCGTGAAGGAGGCTCTACAAACACCCTCTCGCTGCCACCACAATCCTCAAGGCAGTGGTCATGACTCCCACTTAGATGAAGTAACCTGTTCAAGGTCATGGTTTTCAAGTCCAGGCAGAGCTCGGACGCAAACCCAGGCACGCCTGGTTCTAAAGCAGTGGCTCTTAACCTCAGCTGCAGCTAGAATTTTGAAAACTCAGGATGCCCGGGTTGAACACTGGGCCAACTAAATCAGAATCTCTCATCAGTATTTTTTAAAGTTCCCCAGGTAAAGTCAACGTCAAGACCCACTCACTGATTTAAAGCAAAGGCTCTTAATCCCCCAGCCAGTGTCTCTCAAACCTGGGATTCTCATCTAAAATTTATAGATTCTCAGGCTCCTATCTGCAAATGCTGAGCCATATGTCTGGAATAGGGCCTGGCAATCTGTATTTTCCACTATCACCCCACATACGTATTATGATCAGACATGTGTCTGGTCTACGTCCCCTCATTCCTAGGGCTGCAAGAAAGCAGACCAGTGGGCCCTGACTGCTGATCCCCAAGATGCAGGGCCAAGAGCTGGGTAAGAAACTAGAAGCAGGCACCAGGGGCAGCCTGGATCCCGGAGTGGCCTGGTGGGTCGCTCCTAAGACCCTTTCCATCCGTATAAGCCATTCCTGGAAGGTTGCAACATTTTATCCCACCTCCAGCCCCAAAACAACTCAACCTGAACCAGACTCTCATGGAAAACAGTATTTTTCCCTTCTTCTTGTAGGTTTGGAACTCTCTGCTCTGGGAAGAAGTAATGGCTTGGCAGGCAGAGGGTGGGGAGAAAAGTACAAATTGCAGCTGGTTGCCCTAATGTGTCTATTTCATACAGATGAAGACAGGACTCTGTGAAAAAGAATGCACCTTCAATTCAACTCGCCCCCTCTGCCACCGCTCTGATGGGCAACGAGGCTGCTGTCCAGGGCTCCCACGCAAGGCTGCTCGACTCCGGCAGTTACGGGCTGCCTGTCTCCTCCTTTCAAAGACAATTGCTGCCAGACAGCCGGCTCCTAGGAGACACAAGGAGGCATAAGAGAATGAGGAAATTCCAGGAAGACAAAAATAGCCTCTTTAGCAAAGATCATATTTTTAACAGCTTTATTTTCTTCTTGGTGCTTCCCAAGGCCAAGCCAGGAGTGAGAACAGAAGCATTGTCTGGAGGCAGACAGAGGGGACATTTAAAGCTGGCCCAGTGACGGGAAGACAGTCATTCAAGAACAACCTCTTTCTCACAAGCGAGCTGGGCACAAAGAATAGTGAGGTCAGCACAGGGGGTCTCAGAGGCGTCGAAGGGGAGCTTACCCAAGCGTGGCTGGCTGCAAAGGGAGCTACGAGGGAGACAGAAGCAGTCTCGCTGTCCTCTGGGAGTTCCAGGGAGGAGCTTGCCCACCCATGGGAACCTACAGACCCAGAGGTGGGCAGGATGTTGCAGCGAGTCTCAAACACAAGAACATGAGAACGCAAGGCACACTGGTCCGAACGCAGCTAGCTGCCACATCCCGGGGCGGTCAGGTCGACACCTTCACCAGTTATAAGAACAGAACTCTTCCTGCAGTAATAATGAGCAAAGCAATTCCCAGAAAGAACCTCCGTGGCTTAAGAGAAAGTGTGTTTTTCAGGCTGGAGCGGGAACAAGGAGAGTTGGGTGGAAGCTTGGTGGGAGGCCTGCTGGAGGGCTCTGCAGTGGTCTAAGGAGCTGAGAACGTTTTCCTCTTCTTCCTGGGTTCTTGGGGCAGCCCCCAATCTGTGTGCCTCTTGGGCCTGCATGGCACCTGGCAGGGCAGAGGGATACAGGGGCGGTGCTTCCTTCCCTCTTTCTTACCCCCTGGAATTCTGGGGTTCTAAGAGACTTCAAAAGAGGCAGATGGCCCTAGGGACTCCCCCACCCCATGGTTTGCTGAGAATGTTGGGGTCAACCTGTGGTGAGCCCCAGCAGAAGATGGAGGATGAGGACGGGGAAAGGGTGGGAGGAGGTCCCCCAGAACTGGAGTGTGACATGGGGTCAGGGTTGACTGGCTTTTCCCACGACCATGTCATGTCTTGAGGGAGACTGTGGGCTTTTTATTGACCTCCCACCCCCAGTTCCCGGCACAGAAGAGGGGCCCGATACTCGCTTTGTTACATGCATGTGAACATGACACAAACTCTGCGCCAGGGCTCTCCTCCCAGCTTCCTGCCACCCCTTCCTTCTCTGACTTAAAAAACAAAGCATGATAAAGCAACGAGAGGAAAGGGGGGGAAACAGTGTCTGAAACTGGGAGAAGAACGCACTTCTGGGGTTCAAGAGAATGTGATAAATGCTGACCCCGTTGTGGGAAGGAGGACCCCTGAGGGACCCCGAGTGTGACACCCAATGGAGAACCCGCTGGCAGACTGCAGGATAAATGAAACCCTGTGTTTCAAGTCTCCACCACCTAATGGTGCTCTGTAACTATTAATTTCCTTCCTCTCCTTCTTATCAGAAAGCTGGTCTCCTAACAGGGCCATGCCCATCATCCCAGCTTCCATCCATTCAGCTGTAAAGCCTTTAGGGGTTCCCTGCCCCTTTGGAGGGGACAGATCATATTAGGGCCCCCGACGGGGGAGGGGGCGCAGGAAGCCAGATGTTCAGAGGTTGTGGGGTCCTGTGATTTGGGGAGCGTGCAGGCAGCAAGGACTGAGGGGCCGCGGGAGCCTGCGAGCGCCAGTCCTGCCATCCAGGGTTACCCCACAAAGACGCTACTCCCCCCACCACCAGGCGTCTCTTGCCCTGTACGTGATTGTTACTCTCAGGGGCTCTCCCCTTCACTCGCCACTGTTCCCTTCAGTCCCGGACGTGCTCCCCGCGCCCACCCTTACCCTCTCTCCGCTCCTCCCTCTGCTCGGACAATGGGGACGCGCCGGAGCCGCGGTCCCGGCTCTAGCGCTTCTCAAACGGCTCGCAGTCGCGGAGTTTACCCGTTGCCTAGCAACCCCGGCCGGGCCCGGGACGCGGGGCTGAGCGGAAGGCGTCGGGGAGCACGTGACGGGCCCTCGGGCCACGCCGGAAGTGCAGCCCCATCCTCCCCCTCCTTTGGAGGTCTCCGGGGGAAGAGGGACGTTCGCCACGTTAGGGAAGTACCGGCGAAGATAAACGTTGGTAGAGGCTTTACCAAAGCGCTTTTCCCAGTCAGAACGTGCTGGGCGAGGTCCCGGGACAACGCCAAGAGCCATCAGTCCCGAGCCGAAGTCCTGAGTCCGGCGTGATGCTGTGCTCTGCTGTTTGTGATTTCTGCAGGTTGTTTTGCCACGCTTTCCCTCAGTTTCCGCCTCCATGAAATGGGAATATACCCCCCACCCTCCCCTCGGTTGCCTTATCTGCTGCCCGTCATATAGTAACCCCACTTCCTACTGCTTCCCCGGGCTGGAGACTCCTTGAAATTAAGGGCCCAGGTTCCCTGAACTTGACGTTTCCACAGCTTCCCTCCGTGGCTGGCACCATGTCACCACGTTTCAAATGTTCATTGAATAAATGAATGAAAGAAGGAATGAATTGATGAATTTATTCATATTCATTCATATTGATGAATTCATTCATATTCAATAATTGAATAAATGAATGAATAGTTGCCTGGGTTCAGACAATTAAGTGAGATAATGTAAACTAAAAGAAGGGGCTTTGTTGACTGAGGCAACACAGCGAAGTCCTAGCCCAGCGCTGAAGTCAGAGCCAGCTCCGGAATGAACGCCAGCTCTGTAATTACCGGCGCAGATGATCAGGCTAACCCAAGTTCAGGGAAGGGCGCCAGAGATTTGGACTGGGGCGGACAAGGAATGTGTCATCCGAGAAGTGGGATTTGGGGTTGGAACTGGGCCTTGAAAAATGGTTATGCGTTGCAGGGGGAAGGGGTAGGGAGAGCATTCCAGATTGGGGCTGGGGGTGGGGGGAGGGCATGGCATGTGAAAGCGAATCGTGGTTGTCATGGGAGAAAGGCATTTGGGGGACCATAGGTGGGATCAGTCTGGCTGGAGTTGACATTCCCTGCAGGGAATAATGAGAGAGGAATTTGCAAAGGTCAGCTGGAGCCAGTTTGTGGGGGGTCCTGAGAGGCAGGCTGTGATGCCTGGACAGCTTCCCGTGGGAAGCCCTGGACAGGCTTTTGGAGCTGTGTAAGTAGGAAGAAGGCAAACGTCCTCCCTCCCCCACCCCACTTCTCAGGCGGGACAAAATCACCAACAAAATGGCACCTTTGCTGGACACTGACTAAAGCCAAGCCCCTCAATGACTGCTGCCGCTAGCCCCCTCCCATGGGAACCCCACTTCTACCAGCTTCTCTGAGCAAAGGACTCCCTTGGGGTGGGCTGCTGAGGGGGGTGACGGGGGCTCGGTGGAGGAGGGTCTGCAAACCCCACCGGAAGGGCTTTGTGTGGTCAGAGGCGAATCCGACGGAGACAAAGTGGCCAGAAGTAAGAGACGGATCCACTCCACAGCGGGTATGGGCGGGTTGGGTGTGAAATCATGAACCACTCCCCACCCTGCCCCCAGCTTTGGGAAGCTGAGGCCACTCTGCAGACACTGTATTCCTCTGCTGGAGAAGTGGGGGGTTGGAGGGGGCAGGGGAGGTGAGTGAGAAGGGGACAATAGGAAAAGTTGAAAGGAAAATTGCAGCCCCCTTTTTCTTATCATTGCAATGATTTGTTCCAGGCCCCCTCCCTCCACCCTCCCTCCAAGGGCCTGCTCTGACAAACGGCGATGGCCCCTGTTTGCTGGCAAGAACAACCATCACGTTTTGGCAAGCTCAGACTCCCAGGGAAGCCAGCATGAGGCTATAAAATTAGGATTATTCATAGGGGCCTAGTTTAAAAAAAAAAATTTCCCCTCACGCTCGGTGGGACCTGGGAGGCTGTGGGGTTGGGTGTTCTGCCAGGAGGAGTGAGAGTCAGAATGTGGGGCCCTGGGCACTGCAGGGATTCAGAGTGGGTGCCATCCTCCACCTCTTTGTTCTTTCTCAGCAACTTCTTCCACCTGCTCCTCAAATGTTAAGGGCCCGTGGGCAACTCTGCCCACTCTTTCTGCACATCTGGGTTAGCAGCTCCCAGATCTGGTCTCTGGCCCAGGCCCTTTCACCAGCACTAGTTCTGTTTTGAGTTGCTCGCTGGACATCTCCATTCAAGTGTCTCACACACCCCTCGAACCTCACCTGGCAGGAGCGGGGTCCTCATCCGTCCGTCTGTGCTCCTCCCTGGTATTCCGTGGGTTACCGGGAGCCCCATCCATCCACCTGATCACCCAGGAATTAACCAATGGTCCTGACTGATTCCTATGGAATGTGTGCAGCTGCCATGGCCGTCACACCTTTCATTCATTCATTCGATGCACATTTGTCCAGTGCTGCTTTTTATGTGTTGTGAGCCTCAGGGGGTTTTGTGTGGTACTGGCAGGAAGATACCCATGGGAGTTGACAAATCAAGAAATCCTTGGCAAGCAGGAAGACTGTTTTCTCTTGATGGAGTCTGGTGTCTCACACATTCCCCTGCTTTCCCCTGTACTCATGAGTCAGCGGTTGAAAGCGGAGCAAATTGTAAAACTGTGACGGGAAAATGTCCAGGATATTGTGTTAAGTAGAAAAAGCAATCGCAGAACAATATGTATAGTGTAATTGTACTTCTGCAAATACCTTAGAACAAAACCTGGAGAATATATATCACGCTGTTAATGGTGTATTTTTCTGGATTGTTGGATTATAGGGGATTTCCACATTCTCATACATTTTTGTAAAGTTTGAAATGTTTCTATTATATTATTTTGTAGAGAAAACAATGATAATTAAGCAAATAGGAAGCAGAAGTTTGAAGGAAGCTTTACCAAATGTCCATAGTAGACTCTGAACTTGTACCTAAACAAACTGATGTTGATTATGTTACTTGCCTTCCTGGCTAATCTGTAAACTCCCTGAAGTCAAGGAGCACGGCTGCCTTGGATGTTTCAGAGTCACAGAATTTAGTGATGAGCTAGGCCAAAGGTCAGTAAACTTTTTCTGTAAAGAGCCAGATAGTAAATACTTAGCAATATCAATTATATTATTACATAGATACTTAAATAAACGAGAGAGAACAAATTTCCACACATTTTTAATTGACAAAATTCAGAATATAATAATAACTGGGTACAGTTTTTGTAATACAGGCCTACTACTGAGAATGGAATTCTTTTTGGGGCAATAACATTTCACTTTAATTGGGGTTCAAAGTTAAATGTTCTCCGTCATGCAAATGTTTGATTTTTTTCCCCAACGATTTAAAAATGTAAAAACCATCCTTTACTTGAGGGCTGTACAAAAACAGGTGGTGGGTCAGAGTTGGCTCACAGGCTGTAGTTTGCTGACCCCTGTGCTAAGCAGTTGAGACGTTTTTTGTTAAATAAAGGAAAGGAGGGAGAAAGGAAGGTCACTTCTGGGGCTGTTTGTCACTGGGACATGCCAGGCCTCTAGAATGTTAGATCAGCAATTTTAGGAGTCAGGAGGTAGTGATAGCATCCCTGCCACCGCTAAATATAGTGGAATTCTGCACAGCTTTGGAAGGGGGAAAGAGCATAGCAGAGCGTGGCTGGGAAGTCTGGAGATTGATTAGCTTTGGAGAAGAAACTGCTCTGGGGACCAGTCCACCCGGATAAGGCAGCTCTGATGATAGTATTGGACATGCACCCGTCCCTGGCAAAGGCTTGGCGGAGTTCATTACTCTTTCTGGGCTGGGTCCAGCTGGTCCACAGCCCCTTTTCCTGCAGCTGGCCGCTCCTGGGGTTGGAGTTGGGTTGTGGTTCGGAGGGTGTTTGGAAATGGTCAGGGTGGCAGCAGAAGAGAGGCACAGCCTTTGCTGGGAGGTACCTGCTCCCACCCCTTTCCCTGGGCTAAGAGAGGGGTGCAGGCTGGGGTACCAGATGAAGGGGACACAGTGGCCACCACTCCTTTAAGCCTCCGGTGCCCCCAGGAGGCCCCCTGTGCCAGTTTGGATGTATTATGTCCCCTAAAATGCCGCTATCGTTAATGCAACCTTGTGTGGGCAGAAAACGTATTAGTGTTGATTAGGTTGGAAACTTTTGATTGGATATTTCCATGGAGATGTGACTCAATCAACTGTGGGTGAGATCTTTCATTGGATTATTTCCATGGAGGTGTTGCCCCACCCACTTAGCATGGGTCTTTATTGGATCACTGGAGTATTTTAAAAAGAGCCACACAGACCCAGGTGCAGCTGCAGCCACGAGGGATACTTTGAAGCATGCACAGGAGCTGAGAGAGGAGCTGGAATGCAACCTGGGATCAGCAGATGCCAGCCACGTGCCTTCCCAGCTAACAGGTTTTCTGGATGCAAATGGCCTTTCTGCAGTGAAGGTACCCTTTCTTGATGCCTTACCTTGGACACTTTATGGCCTTAAGACTGTAACTTTGTAACCAAATAAACCCCCTTTCTAAAAGCCGATCCATTTCTGGTGTTTTGCAAAACGGCAGCATTAGCAAACTGGAGCACCCCCCTTTCTACTTCATGCAGGAGCCACCTGCTTCTCAGGTCTTCCTCCAGATCCCAGAGATAATCAAAGTCCCCAAAGCAAATCTCATCTGATATGGACTGCAGGTTTCTTAAAAATATCACAATTATCATAGAAGAGTTATCCCCTGGCTCCTAGCCTTTTCCCCACTGCTCTTGGTATCCTGTAACTAGACAGAAAGGAGGCTGTTTTGCTGGAGGGGTGGGGAAAACTTATTTCCATTCAAGGGATGCTCGAGTTTCTGGCTCAGCTCTGAGCCTGGTGAGTTCTGATGCCCAGAGCTCTCTGCCTCTCACCTCAGGAGCTCCCAAAGGATGCACGAGCTGCTCCCTTCGGGAAGCTCCTTGAAAGGCAGTCAATCCAGGGGGCACAGCTGGTGCACGGGAAAGTAAACAGCAGCTTAGGGCCCGGGGTGGGGAGGTGGAGCCCGCCCTGCCGAGCCATCTGGGGCTGGCTAGGTGGTTCACTGGTGAAGCGAGGTGCTGCAAAGAAAGCATGAGGGGCGCCTCATGTCACAGGGGCCCCTGCCCAGAGATGCACCTGATGGAGGTGACAGTTCAGGAAGCCAGGGCAGCAAGGACCCGCCACGAAGCTGCAGGAGGCAGGCAGCCCTGCATGCCTCACCTGGGAGAGGGGGTCCCTGAGCGACCTCAGCCCCAACCCTTTGGCACGACAGAGGTGCCCTCTGTGTGCTCAGACACTCCTGGCTCTGCCTCTTGTTCCAGTCAAGTCCTTAACTCTTGGCACCTCCATCACCTTGTTTGTAATCAAACAACCTGATAGGGTTATTTGGAGGCTTAATTAAATATAAATATAAAGCCAGACACCAAAGGCCACATGCTGTATGATTCCAATTATATCAAATATCTGGAAGAGGAAAACCCATAGACAAAAAATTGGGGGATGGGAAGCAACTGCTTAATGGGTACGGGGTCTCCTTTTGGGTGATGGAAATGTCCTGGAAGTAGGGGTGGTGGTTGCACAGCATTGTGATTATATTAAATGCCACTGAATTGTTCACTTTAAAAACTTAAAAAACTAATAGAGTGCTTGGGACATTCCCCAGCATGTTACCCACAGCGAGCACTCAATAAACGCTAGTTATTAGCAACATCAAGGGCAATGAAATTTGGGGAAATTGGGGCGAAAGACTAGGGTCCTCTACGAGCAGCCAGAGGCCCCTCAAGATGTGCCCCACAGCGTTTGTTCAATGGCTCCATCTTTCAACCCTCCCTCTCACCCAATTCGTAGCTTTTAAGCACCTGCCCCCCAACCCCAACCCTGCTAGAAGAAACCATTCTACACCCTCTTTATTCCCTGCGGCTGAGGAAGTCAGAGACCAACCGCATGTTTTAGTACAAGAGGTTTATTTCTCTCCCAGGTGAGGGTACACAGTAGCGAGCAGAGGTCTGCCCACCTGGCTCCTTTAGGGACCACCCAGGGAAGTTTAGTGTAGTCTACGTGCATTAAAAACACCTCCTCGAGTTGCCAAGAATGAAACGTTAAGAAGCAACGCCTTGCCGTGGCGGGAGTTCCCACCTGCACGTGATGTGGTCATACAAAGGGTGAGTCCACGGTGCCCGGGATGCCCAGGTTAAGGCAGGTGAGCGACACTGAGTTCCGGCTGCCCTGTGGCCTGGTTCCGTGACGGAGGCTCCGCTGGGGACTGGGAACCACTCGGCTGCCAGTTGTTTTTTACAAGGTGGCTCTTCCAAACTGGGAATGGAGTCCTGGTCCCCAGCCAAGCATCCCCGTTTCTGGGGTGCAAGGCGGGGAGCGGGTGGCAGTGTTGTGCACTTGGCTGGCAGGAGCTGGAAGCACCCAAGACCCTTAGCCCGGATCCTCGGCGGGTCGTTATTGCTTCCTGGCCAACAAGATCTTCCTTACCTGGCAGGTACAGGTGAGAAGGGAGGTAGGAGGGGTAGGGAAGGGAGCCATCCTCACTTCAAGACAAAATCACCCACTTCTGCCAAAAAGCCTTTCATGACAAACTTGCTTGAGAAGACGAGGGAGAGGGCAGGGTGGCCATCACCTGCCCCCCCAAACAGGGGACTCAGTATTTCCTCCTCAGCTTCCCTCCTCTCTTAAAGGGTCTCCCGCTCTCCCTGAGTGGGAGGAACCCAGAGCCCCATCAAACAGCAGCTTGGGACAGAACACCTCATTTATATTTATTTTATTTAAAAATTCACCCCACCTCGAAATCCATAAAAGAACCCACGAGGCCCATCTCTGCCAAGATGTGGTACAAAACCAAGTGTAAGGAAGGAGCCTCAAATCTACTGTAAAAATAGGATGTGCTATGGGTGGCAATTCTTTGGTTAATCAAAATGTTTAAAACACTGGGGGGAAAAAAAGGGAGAGTTAAGTTGCTTTTAGCGCGTCTGTTAACACCTGAGGCCGTCCCTATGCAGCTGACAAACTCACAACCTCGTTTCTGGGATGGAGAGGAGGCAATGGAAGGTTCCAGAAGACAGGCAGAATGTGGCAGGTATGCACCCACATTCCAGCAGGGGTCTTGCAGCAGAAACCTTCAAGCCTGGGACCCCCAGCCTCCCACCCCAGAGCGTCCCTAATAACTTTCTCCTCCGTGGCCCTGAACTCTTAACTGGATGGTGTTTTGGTCTCATCAGTGATGCCACCTGCCTTAAGAGGACCTCCTCAGCCCACCCCACTGTGACCTGCAGGGAAATGACCACCCATCTGTGCGGGCGGGAGGCGAGGGAGGGGCTGCCCTGCCTCGGCCCGGCCCCCACCTGGCTGCAACCCCCCACCTGGCTGCAACCCCCCACCTGGCTGCCACTCCCCACCTGGCTGCTACCCCCAACCTGACCAGTGCAGGTGGCGGGGCTGAGCCGCCGGGTCATGGAGGGGCTGAGGAACGGCAGCTCCGGGCCAGCACCTCCCGCGTGACCAAGCACCGGGCAGGCCCTTTCTGGCGTGCAGAGGAGGGCACAAGAGGGAGAGGAGGCCCAAGCCCCGGGGTCTTCTATCCTCCAGGGGCTTTCGTCTCAGCCGAGCCCGGGCTGGTTCTCCCTGAATCCCAGCCATTCCTCTACAGTGGCAGGTGCCTTCCAGTCCCCTGGTCCTGCACGTCCCCAGTGGCTTTGGTTTCTATTAAAGAAACGCAGCTTGTATTTGCATTAATTAAAAAACAAAACGGATCAAGGAGGCGGGAGCCCCTGAGAGTCTGTTAGGCTGGATACTCATTCCTGAAGTGCCTCAGGTGCTGCTCGTCCCCCACCGACAGGTAGGTGGCCCTCATGCTGGGAGAGTACTGTGGGGAGAGAGGAGAGGGGAGTCAGAGCAGGCGGTCACGATCATGCCAACTTCATCACCGGGTAAACCCGGGCATTGTACTAGGGAAGCAGTGAGCACTGGGAACCAAGTTTTAACCATGCTGCATTGTGGGGACTGGATGATACTAGGGGGGCTGGGGCAGGCACTTGTGGCTGGTGATGTTTCCAGCCTCAGTGGGCAGCACGCAGCCTGGGAAGTAGGGAGGGGTCCTGTCTCTGGTCCTGGGTCCATCGGGACACCTGGCTGCCAGCCTCAAATGCACAACGAACAAACAGGTCATCCGTCCTCCCCTGCCATGGCTAACAGCTCCCTTCTAATGAATACTGCCAGCAAAAAGGGGTGGGGGCCTCGTACCAGGGGCAGCTTCAGGGTGCACCTGTGCCATTAGGAGCCCACCTGGCAAGTCTGCTGAGGGCACAGGTGTTAGGCTCAGACAGCCATGTTCAAACCCCGCCATCTTACTCATCCTGTGACCTTGGCTGACATTCTTCAACCTCTCTGGGCCTCAGTTTCTCCACCTATAAAATGCACCTAAGAGCACTTAGCTCTTACATTGAAAGGATGAAATGATAAAAAGCAGGCAAGACCCTTGCTAAATAATACATGTAGCCCAAATGACTCAGTCATGCTAAGCCCCACATCAGCAGACCATTAACTTAATTTCTGCTTCTTGTGAGCGTTCAGCTATCCCGGAAGCCCAAACCCAAGGCCAACCAACCACAGCCCCCAGCTCTAATTAAGCTCACAAGTCCCAACCCCTCTGTGTTGTAGTGTCAGCCTCCCTGTACAAACCCTGCCCCTTCCACCATTCTCTACAGCTCCCTTCTACTTTCTGAATGGGATGCAGCCTGATTCATGAATCACTCAGTAAGGTGAGATCGTAAATCGCATGAGAAGTTTTTAACAAACACCCCTGAAACTCACTGTACATTAGAAACACCTGGGGGACTTAAACATCCCTGCCACCCGGCCGCACTCCCATCAGTATTTTTCTTTTATCGGGGTAGAACTCACTGGGAAACTGAGGCCCAGAGAGGTTGAAGAACTTCAGCCAAGGTCACGGGATAAAACTAACCATCTGAAAGTGCCACCAGTATTTCTTAAAGCTCTTTGGGTGACTCCAGTGTGCAGCCAAGTCCTGGAAGCAGTGACCCAACACAAAGGAGGTGCTCGGCAGATGCTCGTTGCTCCTCAGAAGCAGTGACACAGTTATGCTGGGCCAGGGCTGTTCAACTGTTCCGGGCACACAAACTCCCTGGGGGTCTTGCCCACAGGAACTCAGATTCTGCATCCCCACTAGCTTCCAGATGCTGCGGACCCCCTGATCCAGTAGCAAGAGCAGCAGGACCCTGACTGGTCAGTCTTCCAGGGGACGTGCTGACCCCAGGGAAACTTCTGGGGACCAGGCCACTCACACCAGGAAGAGAGTGCTTCCAGCTGGGTCTGGGGGAGAGGGGCATGTGAAGCTCTTTGACCCAGTGGGTCTCATCTGGAGACGATTTTACCCCCTGGGGGACATCTGGCAATAGCTGGAGACATTTTTGGTTGTCACAGCTTGGGGATGGAGGGGGATGTAACTGGCATCTTGGTAAAGACCAGGGATGCTGCGAAGCATCCTCCAATATACAGGACAGCCACTCACATCCAGAATCAATCACCCCGCCCCAAATAACAACAGTGCCAACGGTGAGAAATCCTGCCTCGGAGCAGTGATTCCCAAAGTGTGGTTCCCAAGCCAGGGGCATCAGATTTACCTGGAGACAGGTTAGGAAGCAAATCCTCGGGTCCCACTCGCATTATCCAAAGGAAAAACTGGAGGCAGGCCCAGCAGTCTGGGTTTTAACAAGCCCTTTGGGTGATTCTGATGCCAGCTCCTCGACAGTATTTCCCAAACTTTCCAGGACAAGGATTATCCGGGGCTCTTGTTAACCTACGTTCCCCAGGCTCTTCGCCCGGAGACCATGTCTTAGCGAGTTTAGAGTGAAGTCCTGGTATTGGTTACTTTTAACAATTGCCCTGGGTCACCTTGGTCCATCCAAGTTCAGGAAACTACCTGCGAGGACAAGAGGGATTAAAGGCAGAGCTGTGGGTGCTACAGGCCAGAAGCATTTCTAGCCAAGGCAACAGACTGTCCGATCCGATTGCCTTGCATGGTATCACTGCCAAATCCCCCGTCTTCGACGGATGGAGCTTAGCAGAGGGAGGAATTTATCAATATGTCAAGCACACAGACTAGTGATGGGTATTCAGAACAGACAGCAGGAGAGGGCAGGGGGTGGCAGGCTCTGTCTTTACTGGGACACACTTGGT
Organism: Choloepus didactylus; assembly: GCF_015220235.1. Taxonomy (NCBI): domain Eukaryota; kingdom Metazoa; phylum Chordata; class Mammalia; order Pilosa; family Megalonychidae; genus Choloepus; species Choloepus didactylus. Next base: position 68,428,589 of record NC_051324.1, on the reverse strand, counting down.
TTTCTTCATTAGCCGCATCATTAGGTGTGTTTTAAGCCCCCTTCAGCGTCCTGGGGGTGGGGGGTGTTCCCCCAGGCAGGCTGCACTGGGTGGGGCCAAGTTGTCAACTTTGCCAAAGCAGTTAGGGTTTCTGGACAGGGAGGAAGGTTTATTCTGTCCTTGAGACTTGCAAATAAGGTCAGTTCTTGATCTCTGCTAACGGCAGGGGAGTGGCCTGGATCTTTCAGAACAGAAGGCAATCTGACAGTCATTTTTTTATTTGGCATCACAATGGGTGGAGTGTTTTTTTTTTTTCACAATGTCAGATTTCCCCTAATTATATCTTGCTTAGATTAATATTAAAATCAATCTGCATTCCTGGATCCACAGCGGCTGGTGGGAGGAAAAAGGATCCCGGGAGGGTTCTGATTAGCGATAAGACACCAGGCTGGGATTTTTAAATGTGTTGACTCCGAACACTTCAAGCAGCCCTGGATCCCTTCTTCTAGCCCTCAGGAAGAGAGAACAAAATTAGGTCTCGGCTGCTTCGAAGGGAAGCAGAGGCGCTCCGGGTAAATACACCAAGGGGGGCTCAACGGGAGGGAAAGACGGGCGGATGGGTACAGCGGGCTCTCAGCTCAGCCCTTGACATTTGTGGGGTGCCTTGAGCATCGTGGGGTGTTTAGCATCTATCCACAAGATGCCAGCAGCACCTCACCCCAACTGTGACAACCAAAAATGTCTCCAGACATTGCCAGATGTCCCTGGGGAGGCAAAGTTGCTCCTGGGTGAGAACCGCTGCTCAAAGGTATGGCTCAAATGCCACCTACTCCACAGAACCTTCTAGAATCACCCAGAGCAGTGCGGATGGTTCCTCTCTCTGGATCCCGAAGCATTTTATGGCACTTACTTCAGGCAGCTTTACTGAGTCACCCTCCTATAGATTATACACCTCCTGAAGACAGAGATGGGGTCCCTTTACCCTGATCTAACACTACGATTTTCAGAAAGCACTGACAGTTTTACCCAAGCCCTCGGTTCCTGGAAAACAGTGTAGAGTAAGAAATCCCCCCAAACTTTGGTTCCTGACCAAGACAGCCTTAGCTTGACTCAACTTTAGCCAGGCTTCTCCCTGACTCGAAGCCTCTGGCCTCTACAGAATCCAGAACACGTTCACCTGGCCTTGCTTGACCTCCCGCACCAGCCCCCTTCGCTAGCTCATCCCAGTCCTCAAAAACCCTCTGCTTCAGCAGGGTGGAGCCCTCTCTCTTGCTCTCCTGTGGTGAGAGCCTTCTGGTCTCTGCCTACAGCTTAGAAGCACCACGTTTAGGCAGCTGACCCATCGCACGCCCCTGGGGCCCTGGGGGCATCCTGGATTCTCAGGGTCCACAGCCCGTTTCATCAGCCCACTCGCCTGGTTCTCCATGTATCTCTTTCACAAGTTGGACATCTTCTCCTCTGAGATACCTGGACGTGGCAGGTGAAATCCCTCACACAACCCATCCCTGGGAAACACCTGGCTCTAGGACTCTCCAGCCCGCCCCTCTCACAGATCCCAGCCTTGCCTTCCATCTCCCCTTCCTCATTCATGCCACACCTCTAGAGAGAAGGCAGGCTGGGAGGATGCATGTGTGACAACAGAAGGACGGAGTAAGAAATAAGCAGCCCGCTCTGTACTGGCATTTCCTGTATGCCACACACGCAGCCTTTCATAGCAACTGTCACCTCCAGTGCCCAGGACCACCCACAAGGGACATGCTACAATCACCATCCCTGTTTTACAGATGGGGAAACCGAGGCATGGAGAGGCAAAGTACTTGTCCAAGGTCACAGGTCATAAGTGGGCAGCTGGCTGGCCCTGGAGCCTGTGTCCTCAACATTCTACTGTTTCTATATATGGCTCCACCTCAGCCAACGTTCTGATGACCTGCAGATGCTTCTCTTATATAGGACTGCATTTCCTTCTCGGCCTGCCCACCCCTCCAGCCCAGGCTCCTGCCCTCTGCTGAGTCTCAGCTCCCCCGGCTGGGGCGGTGAGTGGGCAGGAGGCAGAGACCCCACTTGGGCATCTCCTGGGGCCACTGGGAGCTGAGCGGGTTTGAGGAAGGCCGTGCTTGGTCCAGAGGCCACGGGTGCAAGGACAGACACAAATCCTAAAAGAATTCTCCCTGCTGCAAAACGGGGATAGACTACCCTGCCCGCTTTCTTACAGCAATTCCTTTAGAAAACTTGTAAATTATTTCTCTGTCCCTTTGAGAGGTACATAAATCCATTTTAAAGGTTAAATAAGCCTCTTGTCAGTTTTATAACCCAGGAATGTATGTGTAAGGATCTCAGAGCCATGTCTTTGACATGTAAGCATTAAGGAAGATAGCACCCCTCTCACCTTGTCTCGGCGAGAGTTTAACTTAGGTGCTTGGCTCCAAGTTGTAGCTCCCTGCTTGTCACAGAGTGTTATGAAGTTTTATTATTCCTTCGGATAAAGGCAATGAACTGACACAGATGGCCGCCCCCATAATCAGGTGAATTTAGGAAGGACTATTGGGTGACAAACGGTGCTGTGAGGCCTCTTGCTTGGGGCCAGGCATCATGTATCTATCTACCTGCCCGGCCTCACAGACAGGTGAGGTTTCTTTCCAGCTCTGCAATCTCCCCCTCAGCTCACCTGGGATGTGCGTTACGGTCTGGTTTAATGCTGAGTAAATAACAAAACGCTTTAATTCCTTTCTGCTTTTGTGGAGAGGATTCACTGGGATGGCGGAGGGTTTTATTTTAAATCATTCCCCCTACAGGGCCACAGCAGCGTCTTTGCCTTCCAGATTACCGTGGGAGGGGGGGAGCCTCTTCCGATGAGTGGAACGTTCTCGTAGCGTGGGTTCCCGCCGAAGAGCACGGCTTGGTTCCTGCAGGGCAGAGGGGAGAGCTCAGGTGGGGTCAGGTGTGTGTGTGGGGGGAGATGGGTGGGGGGTGGGGAGCTGTGCATGTGAATGTCTAGAGAAGGTTCTGTGGGTGTAGATATGTGAATGGAACACAGACTAGCGTGGATGGAGTGTGAGCAGGAAGGCAAGGGCCCAGGGGAGAGGCAGCAGGTGGGGTTCAGCAGGTGCAGGAAGCAGGTGACCTGGTGCTGATTCTTCCTCCCACATGGGGGGGGGGTGTGTGGAGGGGTGAGCAGATGCTGCCGGGGGCCTTCCCTGCAGGCATCTGCGGCTGCAGTGGGGGGACCGTGGTTGGCTTTTGATGCTTTCCCTTCCCCACCCGGCTCTCTGGATGCAAACATGCAGCCGGCAGACCCAGCTCTCTCCCAGGGCTGGAAAGCATGGGGCTGCCCCAGCCTGGGATACGTGTGTGGGGGTTAGTGGGGGAGGGCTTCCCTGGGGAGCCCCTGCCGTACATGTACTCAGAGACAGGAGCATTGGAGATGGTCTGGGCAGGGGGCTGGAGGCTGGTCTGGCTGCCCAGGCCGCTGCTGTAGCTGCAGAAGCTGTGAAGCTGCCCACGAGGGGGGTTGTAAGCGGCGATGCGCCGGGCCTGGGGATTAAAGGGGTCATCGTCGTCGATGTCATCATAGTCCCTGTCCCTAGAGCGAGAGGGAGAATGTGAGCAGCTGTGAGGGAGGCTCCGAGGGAACTACGTTCCAGCCTGCTTCCCAAACTTTCCTCCCAGGTCTCTTTCTCTGGCCAGGTGTGTCTCCTTGAGATTCCTCTAGAGCGTGGTCCTTGGCCCTGCCTCACACGGATCACTCCTCCCCCATTCCCAATTCCATGGCCTTCTCCTCCAGGAAGTCCACCAGGCTGAATGTGCACATTGATTCTTCCTTCCCTGCTACCTCTTGTCTTATCTCCTCACAAGGTGTGTAACCACCAGCTTGTGTCTCTAGCTCCTCAGGGAGATTACAGGTTCCCTGATAATAGTGATGGAATTTATCTTTCTTGTTATTCTCTGGGGCCCCTCTCCCAGCATGGAAAACTATCTTTGGGAATCCATGTTGCAGACTCCTGCTGCGGAAGAGAGGAGAAGCAAGAGGTGCCAGGTGACCGCACGAGGGCTGCCACTATCTTCTGACCCCAGCCCCTGCCCTGGGCTCTGTGGAACCTCCCACTCGGGGTTGGGCTGGAGCCCCGGTGCAGCCTCTGCAGAAATCCAGCCAGCCTTTCGGGGCTGAACACCCCCGCCCCTGCCCCGTCTTGGTCCTGGGCTATCAGGCCTTGGCTCAGTCACAGGGCACAGCTTCCCACCTGTTCCCCCGGAAGCCCCCGGGCAGCAGGAGGCACCCCTCCTGATTGAGACCCCACCTGGTGGCAAAGTGTCTCCAGGCCCGTGGCCCCGTGCAGATCATGATGGAGAAGGCCAGGGCAGCCAGGAGGGAGAAGAGGCCGAGGTAGAGCAAGCCCTCGATGCCGTCGTAGCAGATGCCAGTGAGGGCATCCAGGTAGTCCTGGAGTGGGGAGGGATGGGCAATTGGAGAGGGAGTGGTGGGCTCTGCTCTGGAAGACCCCTGCCCCGGGCTGGACCTGGGGCTCCTGGCCACTGTCCACCCCCAGCATCCTGTGCAGCCATCGACTGGCTGTGCTCTGGAGCTCAATACCACGGGGCTTCTTGGGTTCACACTACCTAGGCCTGCTGAGCTCCTCCTGTGTGCCAGGCCCCGCAGGACTGGCTCTGACAGACACGGTTGCAGGGTAGGGGGAGCCAGACGAGCCTGTCTGAAGCGGGGGTGCTTGAACTGAGGCCAGGGGGCAAGGAGGAGTGCGCCTTAGAAGATGAGGCAGAGAGGACCGGCTGGGCATGCTCAGGAAAGAGAAGCGGAGACAGCAGATGAGGTCAGATGGGGACAGGGGATGCTGGGCCTGGCAGGACAGGTGAGGAGACTGGATTTCATCACCAGGTGATGGGAAGACATGAAAGGGTTTGGGGATGGGAGGAATGCTGCTGTGTGTGGAAGGCCATGGATGGGACAGGAAGGGGGCAAAAGAGTGGGGGCAACCAGTTAGGAGCCTGTGGCCGTCACCCAGCGACACAGGATGGTGGCTTGGGCCATTTGGAAGCTGTGAAGGCAGAGAGATGGTCAGATTCTGGGTACATCTGAGCATATGGTTGCCAGGGCTTGCAGAGGAATGTGGAGGGGCAGGGGGGAAAGGATCTGGGGTGACTCTTGTGTTCTGAGCTCTGCAGTCAGACTGCCAGATGCAAAACCCAATGCCTGGGCTTGCCAGTTCTGGCATTTTCAGGAAGCTACTTAACTCTGTAAGTTCCTGAATCCTCATCTGTAAAATTCCTCCCCCCAAATAACATCTACTTCACAGTGTAACTGTGAGGAGTAAATGACTGCATAAAACAGGGCTGAACATGGAACTGAGTTCTCAATAAATGGCAGCCACAATCACTATTACTATTCATTCCAAATCCATGTGGGATGTGAAAGCTGCCAACGTACATTGGCTTACTGCTTTTGGGGGCTTCACATATTCTGGCATTATAGCATCTCTGTCTGATATTCCAAATTTCTAAGAGATGACCCTGGCAATGAGCATTAGGACTTGCAACCCAGGGAAATGGGTGGGTTGACCAGAAGGCCGGAGTCTGGACAATGGGGAATTGCCTCCCTTAAATGGGTTGGGGTCTCCCAAACTCTAGAGCCAGCCTGACCCACACATTCCCTCCCTTAGAACCTTTCACAGAGCCACCCTGGACAGGCTTGGTCTTGGTCACTGGACAGGCTCAAGAAGCCATGCACCTCCTCCACCTTCCCACCATCCAGCTTTAGCTCCATTCCTATGTCTCCACTGGTTTTTTTTCCCCTGGGAAAATGTGGTCCACTGTGGCACCCACACCTTCACACGCCCCCCCAGGGTCACCCTGAGCACCTTGTGCAGCCCCCGACAATCCAGCATGGCCGTCAGCTGGTGAAGGCCGGCCTCAGATGAGTTCAGCAGCAGCTGGATCTCGAGCAGATCTCCCTGAAGCAGGAAGGGAGAAAGGCAAACATGCAGAAGACAGAATGAATGACGCAGAGTGAGCACATGGGGAGGGCCTGCAGACAAAACCACAAAAGGGCAGCCGGTGCAGAGAACCCTTAAAGGCCAGGGAGGGCCCAACCCGCCAGGGGAGGGAGCTCAGAGACAGCAGCATGCTCTCCCCAGCCTGGGGCTCAGAAGGGGAAAGGACAGGGGAAAGGGTTGTCAGAGTGCAGCTGGAGCTCCCTCTCTTCCGGCAGGGCTGCTGTGGGAGGCCTTACCTCTGCCGAGGGGAAGTGGGGCACGGCAAACTGCAGCAGCCCCCCAATCTGGATCTGCATGGTGGTCAGTGAGCGCTGGAAGACGGTCAGCACCTGGGCCGGGAGAGACCAGCAGTCACGCCGTGAGGCTTGATGCCCAGGAGCCCCCATGGCCGCCCCGGGCCTGCTCCCCTGCAGTCCCACCCCTCACTGCCTCTCCAAGTGGCACCCCTGATTATGGACTTTCCCACTTGCAGGGAGCTTTCCCCTCATCCCTCAGGGTTCTTGAGGGCCACATAGTCCTCTTGCTTCTCCCTCCTTAGCGTAGGCCACAGACTAGCAGCATTGGTCTCAGCTGGGAGCTTGTGAGAAAATCAAGAACCACAGGCCCCAGCCCAGACCTGCTGCATGGCATCTGCATTTTAACCAGATCCCCAGGGCATGTGTATACCCCTAAAGACGGGAGACATGCTGATCTAGAACACACTGCACGAGAGCACCGCCCCCTTCAGAGAAGCGGCTAAACAGAGGACCACGATGGAGCAAGAAACCTCAGCCACCTGCCCATCCTTTCTACTGGTCAGTGTTGAGGGTGGGGGTTGTGAGGTTGCAGGTAGAGGAGGCTATAGGTAGGGTGAGGGCTGGCCTGGGCAGGCCGTACCTGTTGGAAGGGGCTGCTTGCACTCTGGCTGCAGTACAGGTAGTAGCGGGTCACCTCTGCAAGGCAAAGACACTGGCTTCAGGAAGGAGCCCATCCGTTCCCGGCGGCCAAGCCAGGCTGTCGTCCCGAAGGAGGGCAGATCTAGGAAATGACCCAGAGGCCCAGCTGGCCCTGAAATCTGGGGCAGGCAGGTCGGGGGTTGAGGAAGTAGATGACTATGGGGCTGAAAGGGGTAAGTAGAGGCACGGCCTGGCTGTCCATGTGGGCAGAAGCCCCGTGCTCCTTACCTGTTCTAACCTGGCCCTGTGTGATGTTCAGGATGAAGGTGTCAGGAGCCACGCAGAAGTCACTGGTGCCCTGAGCGAGGGAGAGATGGAGGGGATGGAGTCAAGTCGACGTGGCAGGGGCCCGGGCACCTCCTGCCCCAGCCACTCGGTCCCTTTCAGCTCACTGCGGGGGGTGGGGGCAGGGGACAGGACTGGGAGCCACCCTCTGTGGGTTCAAGTCCCAGCTCTGTGACCTTGGAAAGGTGATTTAATCTTCCTATGCCTCCCTTTCCTCATCTGTAACACGGAGCTAACAATGCTATTTGCCTTATGAATTAATATATGTAAAACATTCAGCAAAGTGTCTGGCAGAGGGCAAGAACTATGTCACACACGCACTCACACACCAACAAACGCACACCCACACAGTCCTGCCCCCCCACCCCCATCCTTCCGGCTCCTCACACACCAGCAAGTGCCCAGCACCCCGGGAGAGATGCTTCGTGCTCCAGTCATTACTGCACTTATAATCAATGAGGCCGGGGAGAACCAGCAGGTTCCAGGGTGCTACCCACCAGTCCTGAGCAGGGGATGGGGAAGCTTTGGGGAAAGTGAATAGTGGGGACCTCTCCTCGGTCTGGGTCACTCCTAAGAAGTCTGGGCTCCAAGGAGGGAAGGGGACAGGAGGCCCCTGTCACAGGCACCACTAATGAGGTGTCCCTGCCCCTTCTCACGGCCATGCCTGCTCCGACTTTTTAGCCGGCGCAATCAGCCCTGGGCTCCCATCTCCTAAGGGAGCTGTATCAGGTTGGTTTGGGGAGTGGGACTTAGTGGGGATCCAACAGAGGTCTCCCACTGACGAAGACAAGTGCATGGGTGAGCATTCACGTGACGGCGATGGGGGTGGGGGGAGGGCAGGGGAGGGGAGAGCAAGGGGGGCCCCGGGCACAGCTGGGGCAGCCGGGAGGAGCTATTGCCTGGGACCCTCCCAAGTGTCCGCTGAGCCTGCAGTGACGGCTGAGCTCCTGAGAACAGGGGTGGTGGTCTGAAGGGGCCAACCTGTGACCCTCACATAGTCACACTAAAGGAAATAAGCTATTGCTTATTGAACACGTGCTACGTGCCTCCCAGGGATCGACCAAGACCTCTTATTCTCTCAACAACCCTCCGAGGCAAGTACTAGTGTTCTCTCCATTTTACACATGAGGAAACTGAGGCACGGAGGGCTTAAGTAACTTTTCCGAGGCTCCTGCTGCCGCCAAGGGGTGGGTGGGGGGTGTGGACCCAGGCGGGGTGGGAGGGCTCCAGAGGCCGCGGTCCTCGCCCCCTCACTCTGCGGAGCCAGGGCTGACACCCGCCGCGGCTGGCTTCCCACAGAGCCCTCAGTCTGAGGCCCGGTGTGGCCAAAGGCCTACGATGACCCTCCCTCTTCTCACCGAGGCCACCTCCTCCCCCATCCCCCTTCTTGGGTGTTTCCCTCCTCTCTGCCCTGAACCGAGCCTTCATCCTCCTAAAGCTCTTTATCCTCTGGGGCTCTGTCACACGTGCCCTCTCGCCCTCCCCCGTTAAACTCCTGAGTCACAGGCTGTGCAGCTGGGGTCACAGAAGGGGAGGCTCAGAGTTGCCCAACAGCCTACAGCCCAGTGCTCCCACCCCCACCTCAGGCTCCTCCTTCTTGGTTACTCTGTAGATTCCCAGGAGCAGTGAGGTCCTTTCTGGGTGGTGGAGAAGGGAGAGGGAATGTTATGGGCCAAACTCTAACCCTCAAAAAGATATCTTCATTCTGGGAAAACTGGATTTTCATATGTGTGCTGGTTTGAATGTATTATGTCCCGCAGAAAAAGCCATATTCTTTGATGCAATCTTGTGGGGCAGACATATTAGTGGGGATTAAGTTGGAATGTTTGGATCAGGTTGTTTGCATGGAAATGTGCCCCATCCAACTGTAGGTGATAACTCTGATGAGATATTTCCATGGAGGTGTGGCCCCACCCATTCAGGCTGGGCCTTGATCAGTGGAGCCATATAAATGAGCTGACGGCAGAGGGAACTCAGTGCAGCTGTGAGTGACGTTTTGAAGAGGAGCTACAGCCAAGAGGGACATTTTGAAGAAAGCACAGGAGCTGCAGATGAGAGACAGTTTGAAGAAAGCCGTTGAAAGTAGACTTTTGCTCTGGAGAAGCTAATACCCCAAGTGCAACTAAGAGTGATATTTTTGAGGAACTGCAGCCTAGAGAGGAATGTCCTGGGAGAAAGCCATTTTGAAGCCAGAACTCTGGAGCAGACGCCAGCCACGTGACTTCCCAGCTAACAGAGGTTTTCCGGACACCATTGGCCATCCTCCAGTGAAGGTACCTGATTGCTGATGTGTTACCTTGGACACTTTATGGCCTTAAGACTGTAACTGTGTAACCAAATAAACCCCCTTTTATAAAAGCCAATCCATCTCTGGTGCTTCGCATTCTGGCAGCATTAGCAAACCAGAACAACATGCAAAGAGTGAAAGTGGAGCCTTACCTCACACCATATACAAAAATTAACTCAAAATGGATCAGAGTCCTAAATATAAGAACTAAAAATCCTAGAAGAAAACGTACGGAAACATCTTCAAGTCCTTGTGTTAGGCAATGGATTCTTAGACTTTACACCAAAAGCACAAGCAACAAAAGAAAAAATGGATAAATGAGACCTCATCAAAACTGAAAATTTCTGGGCATCAAAGGACTTTTTCATGAAAATAAAGATGACCTATTCAGTGGGTGAAAATATTTGGAAACCATTTATCTGATAAAGGTTTAATATCCAAAATATACAAAGAACTCCTACAACAAAAATACTCAACTCAACAACAAAAAGACCAACAACCCAAGGGAAAAAGGACTGGAAGAGACATTTTCCCAAAGATATACAAATGGCCAAAAGCACATGAAAAGATGCTCAACATCATTAACTATTAGGGAAATGCAAATCAAAACCACAAGATACCATTTCACAACCAACAGAATGGCTGCTATTAAAATAACAGAAAATAATTAGCATTGGTGAGGATGTGGAGAAATAGGAACACTTGTGCACTGCTGGTTGGAATGTAAAAAAACAAAGCAAAACAAAACAAAAAACAGGGCAAGCACTGTGGAAGATTGTTTGGCAGTTCCTCAGAAAGTCAAGTATAGAATTATGACCCAGCAGTCCCACTTCTAGGTAAAAACCCAGAAGAACTGAAAGCAGGGACTCGAACAGATACTTACACACTGATGTTCATAGCATAATTATTCACAATTGCCCAAAGATGGAAGCAACCCAAGTGTCCATCAACCAACAGATGGATAAACAAAATGTGGTCAATCCACACAATGGAATGCTATTCAGTCATAAAAAAGAATGAAGTTCTGATATATGTTAAAATGTGCATGAACCTTGAAGATGTCATGTTGAGTGAAATAAACCAGACACAAAAGGACAAATAGTTTGTGACAAATAGTTCACTTATATGAAATAACTAGGATGTGCAAATTCATAGAGACAGAAAGTAGATTAAAGGGTACCAGGGGTGGGGGCAGGGAATGGGGAGTTGATGCTTAATTGGTGCAGTTTCTGCTTGGGGTGTTGAAGTTTTGGTGACGAATGGACGGTGGTGATGGCAGAACAACACTGTGAATGTAATTAACACCATAAATTGTATACTTGAAACTGGTTAAAATGGGAAATTTTATGCAGCCTTATACGTTACCACAATAATAGCAATAATAAAGATATGTGGAAGTCCTAACGCCTGGTCCCGTGACTGTGACAATTATTTGAAAATGCGATGAGCTAAGATGAAGCCAAACCTGGTAAGGGTGAGCCCTGACCCTATTACTGCTGTCCTTATTGCAGGGAAGTTTGGACAGGGACAGACAGACAGACAGAAGAGGGAGAAGCCTATGGGACGAGAGGCAGCGACCGAGGTGCTGCAAGCCGAGGGATGCCAAGATTCCAGCCAACACCAGAAGCTGGAAAAGAAGAGGCAGGATCCCCGTACGGGCCGCGGAGACAGCCTGGCCCCCCGACACCCTGCTCTCAGGCTTCTGGTGTCCAGGTCTGCGAGGGAACATTCCTGCTGTTTGCAGCCGCTGCCCAGCTTGTGGAAACCAAACTAGGGAGGGAGGTGGCGGGGTGGGGTGGGGTGGGGTGGGAGGTGGGGAGTGGAGCGAGGGTCCCTGGTGTCACAGGCCTCTGAGAGCAGGTGGCAGCTCGGGAGGCCGCACAAAAGCTCCCCACAATAACCCGTTGACAGCCTCCCTGCCCTCCCCTCCTCTCCCAGCTCCTCCTCACCCCACTTCCTATTAAAATGCCGCATCTCATCTCAGCCCCATCAAAGGCCCATTCAGCTCCATCTCACACTCCCTGTCACACCAGGGCCTGACTAAACCAATTAGGCAAACTGTGTCTCTCTGGCTCTCTTGTGTTCCACGGGCGCCCGGCTGGGAGATTCGATCAGCACTGTTTCCTTGCACCCTGGAGCCTGGGGAGAGGGAGAAGGCCCCGGCGGGAGGGGCTGTCTCCCAAAGCATGGCTCCTGGTGACAGGCTGGACGTCCCGCTGCTCCCGGCAGGCCAAGGCTGTCCCGGGAGCAGGACTGGGCCAGGGAAAGCTCGCCGTGTGCAGCTCTCTTGTGCTCCCACGGCTCTGGCTCCCTCCCCTCCCTGGGCCACTGTCCCTTAGGGACAGCCTTGGGGGCCTCAGAGCACGACTGGGGCCCCCTTCGCTGCCCTTTCCTGTATCTCCAGAACCGAGACAATAAATCCTTGCAGTTTGAAGCCACCCAATTCGTGGCCCTTCCTGACGGCAGCCCTATGACACCAAGCCAGCTACGCACGCAGCAAAAGAAATGTCAACCAAATGAACGAACAGACTTGTGCACACGTCTAATTCACGTTAGGCCTACTAACGACCAAGCAAAACAATATAAGGAGCCCAAAACTATATAGGGAGCCCCCACCTTTTTTTTAAAAAAAAAAACACGTTTTGAGGTCACATGTGGAAACAATACCTTTTGCGTGTTTTAGGCTGCACGTGTGAGCCATGGGAGGGAAGGCAAGCTAAATGCTGACTTCCACGTCCCCAGTGCCCTGGCAAGCAGGCAAAAGTGTTCCTGCCCCTGCCCATCCCCAGCAGACCAGTCCAGTTCAGACCCAGAGGGACTTGCTGCAGCCTGGCAGGCAGGAATCAGCACCAGGCGTCTCCCCTAAATGCCTCGTGACCTTGGGCAAGTCCCTTCCTCTCCCTGGGTCTAGTTCCCAGACTGTGAGGTGAGGGGCCCCTCGGCTTAGGCACTGTGACTGGAAGCCAGCCCTGCCCCAGGAGCTCTGGATGGAACCCCGTCCCACCAGGCAGACCCTCCTGGCCAGACCCCCCATGCCCCCACCCCAACTCACCACGGCGGCGGCGGTGTCTGCAGCCAGGGAAGCCCAGCTGAGAATCAGGGCCAGCACCCCGCAGCACAGCATCCTAGGAGAGAGGTGGGCACTGGGGGTCCGGGCCGAAGGCTGAGGGCTGCTTGGGACAGCTGGGGGTGGATGGTTGGTGGGTGAGAAGGCAAGCCCCCCCTCCCAGCTGAGACCCTGCCCTCGGTCCCTGCATCTCCTACGGTGGTGCCCAAGGAAGTCTCAGCAGCTGCCTGCACCTCAGCCACGTTAACTGCTGGAAGAGGGATGTGGAGCCCAGGGTGGGAGCAGAGGTCCCCGGGCTAAAGGGACACAGGCGGGAGGGTGGAGGCTAAGGTGGAGGGGGACGGCGGCAGTGGCTGGAGGGGCTAATGCTTGGGCTGTGCTTTTCCGGCTGCTCAACAGAAGCTGTCCTTGCTTGGTCTCCAGCTGCTGTCTCCCCTTCAGCTGGGTGTTGAGGAGGGGGTACCCTAGAGTCTGCCCCTCCACACTGGCCCAGCGCGTCACCCCAGGGCCCAGGGGCAGGGTGACTCACAAGGCGAGCAGACACTTGGAGCGCTTGGCCAGTCCCAGGCAGGTGACCAGGCAGATGACCAGGTCCACGATGAAGAGCAGGAGGTAGGAGAGCCACCTGGGGGGAGGGCAGGGCTGGTCAGGGGGCGCTGGGCAGAGACCCCCACCTGCTGTGCCCCCAGAGGCCTGAACTGCAGTCCCCAGGCCCACACTGGCTCTGCGTTCTGACCCAGGCCCAGAGCCAGTGGCCACGCGGTCTAGACAGGGCCGTTTCCTCACCCGGGCGGGAAGAGCCCCGCATGCGTGGGCTGAAGGGCCTGAGGGGGCTGCACCCCATTTCAGCCTGGAGCGAGGAGCCCCCACCCCAATCCCCTGCCCGAACCTCCTGGCTGAGTGCCTAAGCCAGCACGGCCACCAGGACTTGCCGCAATGGTGGAAATGTTCTGCATTTGGGCCGTCCAGCTCAGTAGCAGTCCCGCCTACCTGTGGCCACTGAGGACTTGAAGGGCGGCTTGCGCAACTGAGGAAATGAATTTTAAATGTTATTTAATTTTGTTTAATTTCAATAGCCCCAGGGCTGGTGGCGACCATATGGGACAGCCCAGGTCCAAATTTCCCCTCCGCAGCCTCCCAGCAGGCATTTCCCCGGGCCTGGCGCCCTTTGCTTCCAGAACTTGCCGAGTCCAACTAGGTAGGCTTGACATTTCTGTCCCCAGATCTAAGAAGGGCCCCGACGACACTGGCTTTCTTGACAAACTCTCTGCCTGGATTCCCCAGGGTCTCCCATCTCCTCCTCCCTCTGTCCACCTACAGTTCAGGGCATTTCAGCCAACATTTGCACCGGGCACTGAGCCTGCCCCCAGGGCTACCAGACCGGGGAGGCCCATTCCCAGCCCCCAGGGGCTCCTGGTGGGGCAGCAGAGTCCAAGGGTGTGACATCCTGGGCCCGCAGCCCCCAGGGCACCGATGCAGACCAGGCTTAACCCACAGGCCTTCAGCCCCCATTCCTTTATGCCTTTTACCCCCCAGGGTTGAGCTGATGGGGAAAAACAGGCAGACACCAATTGGGATATCTCTTTGAGCCTCAGTTTCCACATGTATGAAGGAAGCTGGACCTCCTTACCTAGTGGGACTGGGGTGAGGATGAGTGCTTGGTGAAGGCAAAGCCCCACATGCAGGGTGGGTAGGTGGGGTCAGCTCCCAAGCAAGGTGCTGAAGAATCAGCCTAAAGGCTTTGAGAAGATCCTAAACAAACCAGCCCTCTTTCCTTTCCCTTCCAGACAGCACCCCAAGGCAGTCCTCCCAACACAAGGCCAGCTTATCTAGCTGCCACTTCCATCCGACCTGCATTTGCAAACCAGTCAGAGGAGGGCGGAGGCAGAGACAAAGGAGACTTCTCTCCGTCCCCAAAGAGGGCAGTCTTTTTTGGACCATTGTTTCTCTTGAGGCAAGGACCTAAATAAATTCTTTGACTGCTCCTCTCCGCCAATAGCCTTCTGCTTCGCTGATACTAGAGCGAGGGTAAGAAAGAGTTTGGACTGTGGGCTGGGAACGGGGCGGAGCTGGAAGAAAGCGACAAAGAGGCTCGGAGGGGAGAGGGAGTGGCTGGAGCCCATCCAGCAGCCGAGTGAGGTTCTTTCCGCCTTTGTGAATTGAGGGCTAAGGCCAGAAGGGGCCCTTTCCAAATCCTCGGCTCCCTCTGCAGCGTGGGGGCAGGGCCCTGGGAAGATACCTGGGGTTCACAGGAAAGAAGTCGGGGGCTCTGGGAAAGGGCAGAGCAAGCCATCCACCTGGACAAAGCCAACAAGGGCATTTTCCTAGAAGTGGAGCTGGAGCTGGAAAGAAACATGAACACCATCTAGTGGCGTTAAATCCCATTCTGCAGATTAGAAGACCGAGGCCCACGGAGGGGAAGAACAGGGCTCAGATGGCCAGATGCTCCCCCGTAGGACACAGCCAGCCCCCAGGCACCTCTTAAAGGCCTGCTTTCCTGTTTCGAACCCCTACTCTTCACACAGCAGGAAATCAAGCTCGGATCATCTCTGACCCGCCTCTGACCCACGTCCCACGTGTGTGCTCCAGTACGTGTTCTCACACCCGGCCGTGTGCCAGAATGGATTCCTGGAAATAGCTCGCCGAACTGGAGGCCCTTCCCAGAGGAGCCCGTGAGGACTGGGGTTTGTAGCTCTAACCAAGAACTTGGCTCTCTCTGGGGCTGCTCCCGCCCGCTTCCCAGATCCGGCCTCGCGCTGACGCCATGGGGATCCGCATTCGATCCCTCCTGGGTCCGCACGCCTTTCAAAGATTTGGCTTTTACGTCTCCTCCAGCACTTAGTCAGGCCTTGTACAAAAGGACTCAAAAATATCTGCCTAGCGGACAGCTGTGCTCAAGAATCACCCTGAACAAAGAGCGAACCCTAATGTAAACTGTGGACTTTAGTGAATAACTGAACTGTAATAATGTTGGTTTATCGATTGTGATGAATGTGCCACAATCTCGCAAAATGTTCATACTTGGGAAAACTGTGTGTGTGTGTGTGTGGCAGAGGTAATATGGGAACTCTGTTCTTTCTGCAAGATTTTTCTGTAACCCTACGGCTGTTCTTAAGAAAAACAAATCATCCAGACAGCAAAAGAATCATCCCAAAGGAAAAAATGGGGAGGCTGTACAGAGGCAGCCTGGTCCCCTAAAGCTGGCAGCTGGCCCCTAGCGCAGTGAACAAAGCCTCTATTTTAAAGTAGGCTCGAAGGAGAGAAAAAAACACACAACCAGAAGCAGAAGAGGATGGGTGAGGGGTCTCTCAGGAGAAGGGGCAGAAAGGACAGAGCCAATTTTCAGGAGCCACGAGGTGCCAGCCTTGGAGCAGAAATTTTCTGCTTCAATCTGAATAAAGGGTGGGGATTTGGGGAGGGGGGTCATAGGGACCCCCCCAAGTAACCTATGTTGAAATAGCTGCTGTGCAGCTGTCACTGCCCCTTCTCCCATTTTTAATGAAATTCATTGAAAAATAAGCCCCACAATGTGTACAGTCCGACTTATTTCATCACTGTCGTCATTAAAATGCCTCCATTAAGCTCGTGAATGTACACAGCAGGGTCAAAAGGGTCACCCACTTCGTACCCTCCACGGTCCAGTGACAACAAGCTCTCAAAGCCCCAGGCAATGAATGACCCAGGTGTCAGAGACCCAGCAGACACCACTGTTTTGAGTCATGGGAGGCCAACACAGCCCATAGTACCTGCAGGTTCTTGCCATCCCTGGGCATCCATCTGGTGGGAAGTTGGACTAAGGTCCCCTTCCATCAAGAGTGTCCAGGACATCTGGAAATGCAGGGGCTAGAGAGGGATGGGGAGCACTAGCGGGAGCTGGGAACACCCTGAGCTCCCCCTCCTTGGGGCCCTGCTACCTCCTGTCCTTGGGAAGGGGAGAGGCTCTGGAGGGGTGGGGGAGGGCAAATGGCCACCAGGAGCATTTTTTCTGGACTCAATATTGGCCCAACAGTGACCTCCTGGTGTGGAGTGTTACGGTACAAGGGGAGATGAATCCAGAAAACGAGTAAATTGCGCAGTGCCGCTGGTAAAGGCTCTGATTTCTGCCAATGGCTTGAAGAGAAGCCAAAAAACAGGCAGAGGGGAGCATAGTATCAGCTATGTTCTCCACAATTTGTTTATTCATTGCACACTAGAGGCAACTCCGTGCAGGTGCCCTGAGCACACAGCAGTGTGTACATCATGACATGTGTCACCGCTAGGTTGGGGGCCACCGAAAACCTGAGAGTGCCACCTCCTTCCTTGGCTCTCCCCAATGACCTTCACTGGACCCTGCACATGGAGGAAGGACAGCTAGTCCCCAGGGTCCTCCTGCCTCCTGCGCCTTCACCTGAGATGGAGTGTGGGTGATGGAGAGGCAGGGGAGCTGCAAACGGACTCCCAGAGCTTAGATGACTTAGGGATGAGTTTGCAGAAGAAAACCAGGTGAGTTTGGGAAAGGCGGAGGAGGTGCCCCTCATTCTCCCAAGCTATGTAAATGAGGCTGGGGGCACCACGGGGCTTGGGCAGCAGGTACCACCAGGGGAGGCCACCGTCTTCCCACCCCTGCACCTGCGTGTCACTACCAGGAAGCCCTGCCCTCTGGCACCTCGGGCCCTCATTCTAGACACAGATCTGTGCCTGGAGTGGTGTCTGGCCACTGTCCACGCTCTGAACCGTGTGTCCTCCACAAGCCCTGCCAGGCAAGGGACACTTAAAGCACCTGACGCTTCCCCCAGTGCCAGCCGTGGACAGCCAGGGAGCTGTTCAGTCTCTAGCTCGGGGATCTCCGGTATTCCCCTCTGTTCTCCGACTGTAGAAGCAGTTGTTCTACACGCCCACCACCCAGGCTCCTTCAAGTGCTCATCTTCTCTGGTTGTCAGTTACTGGCTTATTAAGACCCTCCGGGGTCACTCCTCCACCTGGGCCCCAAGATGCGGGCTCATACTCCGCCGGCAGCCCACCTGTAGTACTCCACATAGCTGGTCTGGCCGGCCACCTCGGTCAGCTCTGCGGTGACGTCCGTCCACACCGGCAGTCGTGAGAGCTGGGCCCTGATGCTGGCCGCCATCTGCTGCACGAACTTCAGGGTCTGCAGGTAGTCTCCCCGGGCAGCCAAGATCTCACTGAGCCGGGCCAGGTGCTGCTCGAGGTCCACCTTCATCTGCTGGGTGGTTCCGGAAACCTGGGGAGGGGTGGGAGTGAGTCTGGCTCTCCAGGTAGAAGGAGGGTAAAGCTGGGGAAGAAGGTCTTGCAAACAGTGGAAAGAGGGCTGCTGGGGCTTGAGTGAAAGCACCGCCTCACCCCCCAGCCCAGCCCCCCCAGGAGCATCTGAGGCAGCCGCAGAGGACAAAAGGCCCCTAACCCACCAGCGCTCAGTCCATGGGCTCTGGCCTTAATCAGGTTCTAGGCTCCAAGATCCAGAGAGACCCAGATGGGAAACAAACAATTTTTCTTCCTTAAAAATTCTCTTAAAACTTTAAACACTTTGCATGATGAATTATTTTTTAGAGGCACAAACTGTTTACATGGAAGAGTTCCTATATGGCTACATGAACTTTGATTCCCACAGAAGGATTTCTAAATGCCCTACAAGAGAAAGGCTTTGTTGGAGAACTAGCAACAGCCCAGAACATGCCGAGCCCTGTGGGAACGCAGAATGATCCCACTTTGAGATAACAAAGCAGACCCGGCCCTGGGCATTTGAGAAGACAAGTAACCTGGTCTTCTCTGCCTGCTCATGTCCCATCCTGGACGTCTGTCCGGAAGGTGGACGTCCAGGTTCCTGTCCCGCAGCTGGACTTTAGAGCCTGGAGTTGAGCGGATGGGACAGAATCAGCTACCCACTCAAAGGCAGGGCAGAAGGTGGCAGTGCCTGTCCTGAACAGAGTTTCAGACAAATAGCACAGGCAGGGCTCGGATGGGAGACGTGCTTTCAAACAGTCCAGAGCTGGGGTCGACAGGGCCCAGGGACAAGGCTGGGACCTCCGAGCACGGCCCCCCTAAGCTGCCCTGAGCCCCCACGCCAGCAGCGAGGAAAAGAGGAGCTTTGTTGTTTCGCAGTTGTCACGCGAACCCAAGAAACACAGCTGGCTACGAGGGGGCTGGGGCGCTAATCTTCAGCCAGGCAGCCTTGGGCTTCCCAGGCCCAGAAGGGGGATCAAAAAGATGCAGAAAGGGTAGGAACTTCCCACAGGGACAGCTAGGTAATGCTCCTGGTGGCCAACTCTGGGTTCACCCCTCTAGAGGGATTTAGCATCAACTAAAGAACAGCCTTTACAGCTGCTTCACACTGCAAGTTCCTGATTCCTGAAAAGACAATGGCTCTCTTTGTTCTGTTTTGTTTTTCTTGTTATCAGCCGATTGTTCACTTTCCGGCTTATGCCTGGTTCTTACAATCTGGTTAAGGACTAAAGAGATATGAACGGCCTTATAGATGCAGGAGCTTGTAGCTTCACACAGCAAGGAAATGTGAAAGTAAATCCAGTAGCTAAATGTCACCCTAATAAACTTCCCCTTTCAATTTAATAAGATAATATGCATGCAAGTGCTTTGTAACCATAGGCTACAAATAGCACTATTATTAAATATAACGTTAGGAGCGGACCAAGTAATATGTTATTTTTGTATTCCTATATGAAATCAAAACAAAATTTAGAGCAATTGGATTTAAAATTATTTCAAGATTTTTCCCATAAGACCACTTTTTTCTCCTTCCATGGTTCTACATTTTAACTTCTCTACTTCTTAAACCCCTCCTTGCAAAAAAGCAAGACAATAAACATCTGGCAACCATTCTCTTTCCTCCTGATGTCTTCCCATAGGAAACAAAACAAAACAAAACAAAACCATCACAAAATTGACCTACTTACAGTTGTCCCCCTCCCCCACGCCACCCCCCAGTTCCTTTGTGGGTCCAGCAGACAGAGCTCCCAGGGGTGGAATCAGGCTTTCTCCCATGGGGACAGAAGCTCTGAGAGGAAAGGGACAGCTGGGTGCCCTACTGGCGCAGGGTGAGGGCAAGAAGAGGGCGGAAGGTGTTTGTGCTCAGGATAGAGCAGAGGCTCTCGGAGGTGCTCTCTGCACCACCGAGGGAACTTGTTAGAAAAGCACCTTCTCAGCCCTGCCCCGATCTACTGAATCAGGGGCCCTGCTGCTCCTGTTCGAACGAGCCCCTGGAACGAGCCCTTCCGGTGGTTCTGACGCAGGCTCAAGTTTGAGAAGCTCTGGGAAGGAGGAAGTTCCCCACTCCAAGGAGGCAATCAGAGAAGGACGGGTGGGTCAGGCGACGAAGGGGTCAGTGGGTCAAGAGGAGGGGCTGAGACTCAGATCTCAGCTTCATGAGGGTAAGGGGCGGGTGAAAACACAGGATCAAGACCAGGAGCCTGGGTTCTGGCTCTTTCTCTGAAACTTACTAGCTTTCAACCTTGGGCATAGCTTTCAAACTTGGGCATGAACTTAACCTTCCTCCCCCTCTAGGGCTGCTCACAGGCCTGCTGTGGGCTCCAATGTGAGCCTGGAGGAGCCCCAGGGCCAGCGGCAAACAGGGCCCAAGCAGAAAGGAACCTGAGGCCCTTCTTTCAAGCAGAAGATGCTGAGAGCCGGAGGGGCCGGGGGTGTGCACAGGAGCCTTTCACTGGGTGGTCAGGAGGGGGGCACTGGATTCATAGAAGGCACCCTTGGGCTCTGGCACCCCCAAATAAGCCCTTTCTGCCCCTCCAAACTGGAGTGTGCAGCTGATCCAGAACCCTGGGAGGCCTGTCTGAGCCTTTTTCCACCAGCAGGGTGGAGGGGCTCGGGCAAGGGGTGCCTGCCTGGTCAGGGAATGGGAACGCAGAGGAGGGTCGACCTTCACGTGTGGGGTGCAGCCCCGAAGGCTACTCGGTGGCCACCAGGGTCTGAGTCGGCCTGACCAGCGCCAGGGGTCCCACCCCTCCCATTTGGCCACCTACTAGCCCTTCCCCAACCTGAGCCTCCTGTTTCATGAGGATTCTAATTGTTCTGATGATGCTCACATCACTGCCATCACCCCCAATTGGATATTTTTTATGGTTTAGGAGCCTTTCTCCACCATCTCCTCTAACGGCAGTTGTCTGATATTCAGGCCTTTACCTCTCAGATCTGGGTCCAGAGCCCTCTTCCTATTGGGAGAACACAGCACATGCCTGGGCCCCAGGGACCCCAGGGCTCACCCACCCGAGGAGGCAGGAAGTGGGTGGCTGTTGGGATGGAGGCAGCTCATGGCTCGCTGGATGGCCTGGAAACCCCAGGACTCCTGTACACATTTTTCAGTATGGTGGAGAGAGGACAAGGGGCTGATCACGAGGGACATCCCCTGTTTGGGGGAACACGGGGCTTGCTCTGAAATGTCCAAAGCTGGCCCTGGAGCCCCTTCAGGCCCGAGGATGGATGGGCTCCACTTGGGGTTCCTGTGCCCAGTTCCTCTGCCTATGTAATTCTCATCCTGGGGATAAGGACTCCAAGACCTCGAGCTTTCCTGGTCTGGAGAAAGACAAGGCCCATCCCTTAAACCCCCACAAGCAGCCAGTGGAGGCCACGACTTGCGGTGCTGGGGCTCCCCTGGGCTGGGCTCCTCCTCCAGCAACTCTGGAGGTGGGGTGGGGAGGCAGAGGAGAGGGGGCAGCACGATGCCAAGGGCAGGCAGACAGAGCCCAGAGGGCCGTCACCATGGAGCCCCTTCCCCACCAGTGCGTCCCTCCAGGATATACCCACATCTCCGTGTGCCGAGGCTGTCCCTCAGCTCCTCCACCCCTCACTCCAGAAAGCTGACCCAGCCCAGCTTCCAGATACCTGGGGCATCGGCTCTCAGGCTCCCAGGGGTGGGAAGTGGGCCCCAGTGGAACAAGGGGGTGGATGGGTGAGTTTGGCAGGAGACACAGTCCCTGCTCTGGCATCTGACCCTTGGCCATGGGAAGGGCCCCCTCACCCACCCCTCCAGGGTGCCAAGGAACAGAGCAGCTCTGTGTCTTTAAGATGGGTGGCCGGTGGAGGGATTAAAGCCTTAGAGCAGCTTAAGGGCAAGGGAGGGGACACGCTCAAATGAAGACCAATCTGTCCAGCGAATGTCAAGGCAATGCCCAAATATTCCAGTTGGGGCTGGGACTCTGTGGTTGAGGACGCTTGGCACAACTGGGTCACTTGCTAGGGGCATTGCACCACTGCGGGGACCTGGCCCCCAGAGGATCCAGAAAAGGCACAGATGGCCAAGGATTGGTTTCCCTCAAAGCTGAGTTTTGCCTTTTCCACTGAAGCTTCAGCTTCCAGGGGGCACCCAGGGCTGCCACGGGGCTGCCTGGAAAATCAGCCTAGAGCCCCTGATGCTTACAGTGAAGGTGGCATGCACCAAGAGGGCCAAGAGTGGCAGTGGAGAAGACCTCAACTCCGCCCTGCCAGCTCAATCACTCAGGTGGGGACAGCCCTTTCCTTCCTCTGGCCAGCCCAGCCCAATCCTTCACCTTCGAGTCCCCAGATGATGTCGCAGCCCTGGGAGCCAGAGCCCAGAGGATGCTCGCCAGGTTTTCGGGGGCATCTCACCACCCTGTGTGGGGTCCTTCACTTGGTTTGGGAGAATTTTTCCCCCTTGGCCTGCCCTGTCCCCCACAAGCCTTTATATAAAGCACTTAAGTGACCATAACGCAGTAGGGCTATTTTTCCTGGGGATAGAGGACACTGTTCCAGCCACCGTGCAGCGCCCGAGCTGCAGCTAGCTGGCATCTGACAGGGGCTCTTGTTCTGGCCAAACTGCCCGCAGGGGCTGTGCCCATGCCCTGCCAGCTGCCCAGGAGGCTTACCAGGGCATCGATCCCGGAGAAGGTGTGGTTCGCGTTGTCCAAGGAGTAGATCAGCTGGTACACCCCATCATTGGTCTCGCTGTTTCCATAGAAACCAACGCCCACCGCAGCGCTGCAGGCAAGACCCCATCCAAAGGTTAGAGGGCACACCCAGAGGGAGAGGGGCTCAGGGGCGGGGGCGGTGATGGCTAAGGTTCTGGCAGGTGGGGTGAGGTGGGAGGTGGAGGCTAAGGGCCTTACAAAGTCGTGCAGCAGGAACCAGCGTGTTCCTTGGCCCTGGCAGACTTGCTCCAGAGCACACATTTCATTTAGGCAAGAGGGAAATACTGCGGTCCTCTAGTCCAGTGGTTCCGAAAGGTAGAGGAGGGCTGGGCCTTGAACCTAGAGATTCCGGGGTGGTAGGTCTGGGTTGGGTCCAGGAACCCAGACCTTTCACCAGCTCCCCTGGTGATTCTGACATGCAGGTGGGCTTGGGAACTGCTAAGTCATATGCCCAGGGCCGCACTTGGTCTCTCTCTTTGCCTCCAGGAACAGGGTCTCCCTCTCCATTCCCCAGTTTCCCTGCCCCTTCCCACCCATGAGGCAGCCTGTTCTGCTGAAGTTCCAGCTTTCCCATACTGAGCAGAAACCAGCCTCCTTCAACCACGCGCCCACGGGTTCTCGGTCTGTCCTCTGGGGCAGCCCAGAATAAGCCTCCGATTCTGGGGACATCTTTCCAGACAATTGAATGAGGCTCCCATGTCACCCTTTAACTCCTGGTCTCTGAGTCAGACACGTGTCCTTTTGGATCAGGCTGCTGGGCCCTTCTCTCCATCATCCTCACCCTCCAGGAGCAGCTCTGTCTATGGGTCAGGGGCTCTCACATGTGGCCTCTGAACGGAGCACCAACATCCAGGTTGTCCATCCGCTCCAGGCGCAGGGGGGCTAATTAGGGGCCCTACGTGTCATGGGCATGGCCTGTGCCCCCCCAGCCCAGCCCCACTGCCCCGTGGTTACCCACAGCCCTGAGTTTCTTTACCCGAACTGCTGTTAAGCCTGGTCCCCCTCCTTCCCGTAGTGCTGTATTGATTTTTTTTTTTTTTTAAACTAAAAGCAGAACTTGAAATCTATCCCTGTTAAATGTCACCTTATCTGGTTTGGATCCAACATTCCAGGCAGAACAAAGCATTTCCAGTTTTGTCTCTGTCATCTATCATATTTTATCAGACACACACCACTCGGGGTCATCTGAAGATTTATTAAGGAGCCTCCTGAGTTTTCATCCAAAACACTCAATTTGGGGGGGACAACAGATCATATGGGCAGACATTTATACTTTTCATCTAAACAGAACAGGGTCGAGGGTGGGGACCTCAGAAGACCGTTAGCAACCTCTTTTCGGGGTACCCTCAACCCCAAATACAGTATATCTTGTGGAGTGATCCACGGACCACCTGGGGTGCCTGTTAAAAATGCGGAAAAGCAGACCCCACCCTGGGCCCACTGCAGCAGCGTGGCCAGGGAACATGCATTTTAAAGCAGGCCTCTCACAGGCTTCCTGTGTGTGTACACATGAGCACACACGTGCTACACTTTGCGACCTACAGTGTAAATCAGGACGCTCTGGGTAGCTGTTGAACCAGCTGTGCATCCGCTTATCCAGCCTGTATTTCTGTCTAACCCACAGGGATACTGTGGGGGAATTTCATCAAACACCCAGCTGAAATATTAACATACTAAATTTATTATATTTCCATGAGCCTCCATCCAGGGACTACATCAAAAAGAAAATGACTTTATTATGATTTGAAAAAATACCCTTTGTTTTCTCCTTGTATTTATCATTTGATCTTCCAATTATCTGTCTCATGATCCAGTGTTTTCTGGGGATCTGACGCTGAGCCAAGGCTTTTACAACCCTTTAAGGTTGGACCTGATTTATCTGGTCACCATGTCTCCTGGCCACCCGCTCTATTCACAGCGGCTTCCATTGCTCTTAAAATAATTATCATTGCCTAGGTTTGGCTCCCACCCTCTCCTCTCACATCTCTTCACACCAGCACACCATGCTCTCTGCCCCCCACCCAGCACCCTCAGTCCCCACACCCAGCCCTGCTCACCCAGCCTCTCCGCTCCAGCCACACCAGCTGCCTTCAGCTCCTCAGGCGCCCCTGCTCCCTCCTGCCCCAGGGCCTTGGCACGTGCTCCCCTGCCCTCTGCCTGGCCGTCTCCCCTCACAGCTCACCTCACCTTTGCTTAGTTAACGCTTCCTCATCCTACAAGCCGGGGTGCCCTCGTCACCCAGGGATGCGTGGGCAGGTCACCCCATCTCACGCCTACTCCTTTCCTCCACGGCACTGTCCTGAGTGGGTGATCATTCCACCAAGCAGGTGTGTGAATCTTTGCTTCTCCCAATAGACCGAAAGCCACAAGCAGGCAGAACTGGTGCCCATCTGCTTTGCTCACCCTCGGCGACCCTTCGCCTGGTATAACTGATTCGTAGAATGCTGTGGAATGAACCATGCTACACTCACACCTTCTGTTCTGAGTTTTCCTTAGACTGCAGATGATTATTATTTTTACTGTTTCAAGCTTTTCTTCTGTTGGGATATTTTATTTTTTAGAATCTGGCTTCCCATGAGAGCTCCTTCACCTTCCACCTCTCCGCCCACCCCTGTGCCCCTGGCTCTCCATAGGAGGACTTTGACAGCCAGTCACTTCTCAGGAGTCCTTCTTTACTAGGGGATCATACTTGCCTTAAACTCCCAGCCTGGGGCGAGAACTCTTTCCTTTAGGCTAATTATCTACACCCAGGCCCGTGTCTCACCGAGCCCTGGGTCCCTCCCACGTGCTCCAGGCTTCGTCACCCTGCCAGCTCCTCCCTGCCTTTTGGCTGAGACGATCTTTGTGGTGCAGGCGGGTCGGCCAAACTCAACACGCTCTAACATGAGAAAAATGAGCTTGGCCAGGGGAGGCGAAGGGGGTGGCCCCCCGCCCGGGCCCACCCTGTCCTCTCCACTCGGCTCCCACTGTGGGGTCCTGGACACAAACACACTTAGTGAGGGACTCTAACCCCAGAGGGTGGCCACACCCCAGGAGGGGCTCAGGAGGACACTTCAGGAAGCACCTCTGCAGACACAAATACGAGAAAAGGACAGCTCTGGAAAGCAGCCAGTGCGTGTGTGGACGGCACCCGGGGTGGGGTGGGCCGGGCAGCGGGGTCTCTGGCCCAGGAGTCAGAAGTCCTCGTTTTCTCATCCAAAGCAAAGGAGAAGAACTGACTAATGGCACTAAAAGCTACTGATCTTGGGTGAAGATGGAATTGATCTGGGCTGGAGTGAGGCTTTCTCCTGGCCTCTTTGACCCAGGGTGGCAGCTGGGAGGGGACAGGGGCAGAGGGACCAGAGATGCCTACTGCCTGAAAATGCCACGCAGTGCCTTTTCCAGGCAGCAACCCACGGAGGACAAGCTGGGGTGGCAGCCGTTCTGGGGGTCCCCTTGCCACTCCAGGCATCTGATTTCTGTTGTTTGGCAAGAAGAAGGACACATTCACTGGGAGAAAAAGCTCTCCCGTCGCAGTTCCCGGAGCTGGGACAGGAGAGCTCAGTGGGACAGCCAACAGACCACTTGGGGCTGGCCAGGGGGGCTGGTGATGGGGAGAGGGGAGGGATATGTCATGGCCATGGGGCCACCCACCTGATGTTTTAATGCCGAGAGTCTGCCGAGGCTGCCCCACCCTTGCCCCGTGTAGACGGAGATCCCCTCCGGGCTGCGCCCCGCAGGCCCAGCCCGGAGGCCACTCACCAGCAGATGAGCCCCGCCACCACGGCCGCCCAGGTGACGCAGCAGGAGCTGTGCTGTTTGGTCTGCGCTGCCCCGTCCCGCCGCCCGCAGCACAGCCAGACTAGGTAGGCCGTGAGGAAGACGAGGTTCAGCCCCAGGCAGACAGCGGCCACCAGCCCCAGGAGCAGCAGCGACTGGAAGACAGAGAGGCTTGTGTCAGCACTTTGTTCGCCCGTGGGGGGCCCTGAGCATCCCGGCCAGGGGACGTGGGTGTAGGAGCTAGGGACCAGGCATGTGTCCGTTATCTGTCCTATCTTCTTCCCTTCCCTCCTTCCGTGATGAAAGTCCCTGCTCTGTAACCAAGAGCGTTCGTCACTTGGACCCTGGCAGGGAAGGAGACGCAGCTTCGATGGTTTACAATTAGCCACGTGGGTGAGCAGGAGAGGGGCTGCTAAGGGCTGCTCCCTGGGTTTCTGGCTTAAACACCTGGATGCAGGTAGGGCCCTGGGCCCTGCCATTGAACGACTCTGAGCAACTGAACAGCAGAGGCAGGAACTTCCCCCGACAGGGCCGAGGGGGACGCACCCCTCAACAGAGGGAGAAGAGGTACCCCAGGGAGAACCCCAAGAAGAGAGCCAGCCGAGCACATCAGAGGAGGTAGCTTGCTCAGGGCACCTCAGAAGCTGAGAGGGACCCAAGACGGGGCTGGAAAGGGGACCCCATTTTCCTTGTCCAGTCATTCTACAACCGGAATGTAAAGAGCCTGTTCTGGCGGGGGGGGGGGGGGGGGTTCCATCCAGAGACATGAGAACCACCTCCTTGCTGGGTGTCAGGGTGGGCAGCCAGGACATGCCCCATGGTGCCCCTTTCACAGCACCCCGAGGGAAGGGCAGCTGACCCCCAGGTGCCACAGGAGCAGCATGCCCAGAATGCTGAAGGGGACAGAGAGTGCCATGACCTCGGCCCCCTGGAGCAGGCCCCTTCCTAGGGCCTGCCCAGCCCCTTGGGGTCTGCAAAGGGAGCCGCTGTCAGAGGGCCCGGGTGGCTCCCCCTCCCTTGCCCTCCGATTTCTTGATTCAGCCAGATGGATACCAGATGGCACCAGCTTTGGTGGCCGCCAGCCAGGGCTGCAAATCAGGCTCCCCGGCTGACCTGCTTCCTGCGGGCTCCCTGAGTGGTTCCTGGTCTGGAACCCCCAGTGTTCCCATCAGCGGCTGTCAGGGTGGGAGCCTGTTTCAGCAAACCTGTAGGCTGGTGGTGGGGGACGGGGGGACCTGGGGACCCGGGGACCCTCCCAGTCTAAGGGGGAGGCTTACACGCACATGGAGACAGTCCTGAAAAGCAGGCTGGGGGTCTGCAGAGCCAAGGCCCTGGGCCATTTCCAGGAGGGGGAGCAAAGCAGGGTGGGGGAGGCATCCGCCATAGTGGGCGGCACCTGCTTGGGCTGGGAGGGCCCAGGTCCCTGGCCTGTGCTGCTTGGCTGCCCGCTCCTTGCCTGGTCCAAGGATGACTGTCTTGGATCAACAGGTTTCGGAGTCTCAGGGACAAATTGCCAAAGTGGTGGGGACAGCCCAGAAGACAGCAGGAGAAATGGCTCATTTGGGAGTGAGGCAGATGAATCTGACTTAACATTTGGCCTTCACCTCCGCCTAGGATCAGTAAATAGTAGATGCTGCCAGCTCGTGTCCCTCCTCCAGGCAGCTGGGGAGGCGGGGCCAGCGGATCTGAGCACTTTATCCCTGTGAAGTCCCCCTGTCCCAGATCCCCCAGCCTGGACACTCACTAGCATGGCCTGTCCCAGGGACTGACCCCAGGAGCCCCCAGCCTGGGTGAGACAATGGAACACAGCTGCCCTTCTGGATCCCAGCCTGCGCCCCCTCCCCGAGGGTCCTGTATCCTGGGCCAAGGCCAAGAAGGCCAGGATGGAGGGGGTGAGTAGAGCCTCCTACTCAAGGGGAAGTTCACCCTGTGGCATTGATATCTTCTGGGAACTTGCTGGAAATGCAGAATCTCAAGCCCCGCCCTAGACACAGTGAATCAGAACCGCATTTTGAGATAAGCCCCAGGAGATCTGAATCCCATTAAAGTCTGGGAAGTACTGGGTTAGTGTCGATAGAGGTTCTCAAACTTTTCCCAGCAGCTTGGCATTGGCTTCAAACAGAACAGTTTAGCACAGCCCCGTATACAAAAATGGGGATCAGCCGCGAGCAGAGTTCCGATTCAGGAGTGGATGGAAAGTGCGGTGCTCTGTCCTAGCCACCCTATCCTGGTCCCTGGTGCCCTTCTGGGAAAACCCAGGGTCCCCTTAACGGTTTGCACACCTCCAGGCCACAGGCACGCCCTATGCCCCGGCAATTCCACTCCTGGATTTTTATCTTACAGAAAGGAAGGCTCATTGTCTCCAAAAGACACACACACCAATGTTCACAGCAGCTTTGTCAGTAATGGCCCCCAAGTGGAAACAACTCAAATGTCCACCAACAAGTGAACGGATACACAAAATGTGTTACATTCATAAAATGGAAGACGACCTGGCCACGAAAACTAAACTGCAGCCGCAAAAACACTATGAGTGAACCCCACAGATACCATGTTGGAGAGGGAAGCTGGGCTGAAGACTGCACATACTCTACAGTTTAATTTAAATCAAGTCCAAAATCTGAGAAACTCATCACAGTGATGGAAGACCGTTGGGGAGGAGCAGGAGGGAGCCATGTGGCGGGTCAGAAATACTCTATTTTTGATCTGGATGATATCTCACCAGGTATAGATGTAAAAATTCATTGAGTGCATTTAAGATTGTACACTTTCCTGTAAGTTATACCCGATTCTTTTTTTTTTTTTTAAGTAACAAAACAAAAACCCAGACAACTCTCTGGTGTAGATTAGAGAGGCTAATATTCAGACCTCCCCACAGCTACACTTTACTTCTGGTTTGCCTCCTGGGCTGCCCCCCTATCGACCTATCCCCAAATAGCAAATCCCATGCAATCCACCGCCCAGCAAGGCCCAGGATCCTCCAAGAAGTGGTCTAGATGTGGGGTGGTCCGTTCCAACTCTCTGCCCGTCCCCCATCGCCCTGCGAGCCTGGTCCCCCACTAGCAGGGTCCCGGGCTCCAAGCTAAGCAAGCAGCTGGCCTCAATTAGGTCCAGCCCAGGAGAAGGCCCTTTGTTAGCAGCTCACCTCCGGAACCTTCTCCGGGTGCTGGAAGGAAGCTGGGGGTGGTGATGGGAGAGGGGTTGGGTAAGGAGGAGAGGGGGGAGGGGAGGGGAGGAGGAAGGAGGAGCAAAAGGAGGAAGAAGAGGATGCCTGCCCAAAGGAGCCACCTCCCCACAGCTATTCCAGGAAGTCACCTGCTGTGCTCTAATAGGCAATTATTTCCTGCTCCTAATTAACACTGCAAGTTCCCATGTGCATGGTGGGGGAGAGGGGGGCTCTTCCCAGAGGGAGCCAGGAGCAGAGCAAGCCCTCCTGCTCTGACAAAGCTTAGAAAGGATAATTTCCTACTACCTCTTCCCCTGCTCTCATCAAAGTGACTTCAGTTGTTTCTGGTCTGTCACTGTGATGAGAAACCCAGAGCAGAAATGCCAACCCAGGACCCAAGCTGGGACAGCAAGGACTGACTGCATTCTGGGAACAGCCATGCTGAATCTGGACCCCCAGGGGCCTCTGTACTGGACGGGTGAGAGGGTGCAACAGCCAGAGTCCCCCAGGAGATGATGAGAGGTGAGCCAACCTCAGGATGGGGGAGAGAAGCCAGGAGCACCCAGAATTAGAGGCCGCCCTGGGCCCGATCTGGGAGGGTTAAGCTCCCCCTCCTGGGGCCCAGCGTGATCGTCTGATGACCGTGACTCAACGTCCCCACTGGATGAATGAATGGGGCATCCTCATTCCAGCCTTGGCTCCCCACCACCTCCCCGCAGGGCTGGGCTGGCTGCCTGGCCTCTCCAGAGACATGCCCCGAAGTTGGGGTGGGGAGGGAACCTGGCAGTTCTGGGTCCAGCCCCCACTCTGCCCCCTCCCCCGGCCTGAGGATACACACTTGGGGACTCAGGGAATCTAAACGAACCACCCTAAGTTAACATGTTAAAATAATGCCCAAATATAAAAAACTCCAAAATATTCCTGCTATCTCTTAAGACACGTCAAGGGAACAGTCGTTTACTGATCCAGGGGAAGGAGAAATAACACCAGGCAGCTCATGGCTCCTGCACGTTGACAGTAGTGACAGCTAACTTTTGTAGGGGCATGTAGAGTTTACTAGGAGATTTCAAGCTCCAGGGTCTGGTCTCCCTGGGTGGGGCTTGGATGGGTGAGGATCGGATGGCCGCGCCAACATCTGGGAGAGGATGACACTCCGGTGGCTGGTTGAGGGAGACGCTGCTGGACGTGGCACCGGGTGCCGTTCCTGTTAACCCCAACATGGCCCAACATGCCAGCTGGGGTGTGCTCCCTCCCGAGGCAGTGATTGTGACAACAGCAGCTGGCACTGGCCACACGCCTCCTACCCGCTTACCCATCGTTACCTGTTACTATCCCCTCGAAGGAGGAATTACCTCCGTTTGACATGAGAAGACTCAGGCTGAGAAGTTTGGGTGCTTCCCCTGAAGACATGTGGGGACGCCTTCCTTCCTCCAGGCTCCCTCCTCCACCGCCTGCCTGGGACTCCCCCGGAGCCTCTGGTGACCTGAGGCCAGCTCTCCCACGCGGCCTGGAAGACTTGAACAGGCAGCCTGAGGGAAGTCAGGCTCAAGTCCACTGGGGGGGGAGGGGAAGGGACGGATCACCTGTCAGGGGCACCTGAGCTTCCACTGCTCCCCCAAACCCCATAGGGCAAGTGAGGGCACCTGTGTCCTCAGGGCAGTTGTGGGGACAGTGAACTCGTTCAGGATGGTCTAGTTCACCATGTGACCTGCCATTCAGCCATCTCTGTGCTTCTGAGACCCCCTTTGCCTTCTAGATCCTACACACAGCTCATTTCAGTTCAGCACATGTTGCTGAACCTCAAGTTCAATCTCTGTGCCAGGGGACCCTCAATGCACTCAGCGTGTTACATGGGCTATCTCACTTCATACTCACAGATGACGGAAGCGAGGCTCAGAGAGGCTAAGACACCTGCCAATGGTAACACAGTAAGAGACAGAACTGGGGTTCCAACCCAGACAGCCAGATAGCAGAGTCCCAAGCCAAACCACTTTGCTGATGCCAGGGCACTGACCTGACGCCTGAGGCCCTGATGGCCTTGGTTATCGCCATCACCCCCACATCTGGACAGTACTTGGCCTCAAGCAGGTTGGCCAAGTGGATGACTGAGAGCAGAAGGCGCCCAGCTGGTGCTAACTGAGCAGCCACCTGACTGTCCCTGATTGGTGCTCAGGAGGAAAGGGGATGTCCAGGAGGGACCCTGTGGGCAGATAACAGGGGAACTTGCTAAAATAGGAGTGGCCTTAAATAACACTGAGAGCCTGACTTCCTGCCCTGGCCCACCCACTTACCTCCCACCGACCCTCAAGGGCCCAAGAGGGTGGCGGCCCGGGAGCAGTGGCCAATAGGGAGGGGAAGCCCTTCGGAGCCATCTGGTGCCCAGCACCCAGTGTGCCGAGGTTGGAACTCGGGCAGGAGGACAGGGCTGTGAGTGAGCGGGTGCCTCTGGCTCAGCTGTGCCTGTCCATGACCTGGGGAGGCGGAGATTCAGGCCACAGCCGCGGGTCAGACAGGTGCTGTCTTGGGGGTCAGTGGGGTGTGAGAGTGCCCTTCCCATCCCCACCCCCACCCAAGGGTCTTCTTGACCCAGACTGCAGTTTAAGAATTCCTCTGGCGGAGGGCCGGAACCCATGATCAGAGACTCCTGGCTGGGTACGGGATCGGTGTGCAGGGTTTGGGATACACACACACACTCACACACTCACACCAACACAGCTGTGTCTGAAATCCTATCTGCCTCTTTTCATGAGTTCATGAAGCAGAAGATTCCCTGGAGCTGTCCCCAGGCAGCAGGATTCCAGGGATTTCCATAGGCTGCGGGAGAGGGAGTGGTGAGTACACATTAGGGACTGAGCTGCCCCTGGCTTCCTGCCTTCGTCCTCACATAGCAGCAGGAACGGATCCCCAATTCTCCCTTCCTTCTGGAAAAGCAGGCGCATCTGCCAGGGGCCCGAGGGTGGCCGGGACGCTCAGGGTTATTCTTAGACCTCCCGTCAGGGTCAGGGCCGTGGGCAGCACACACCCTACTCCATCAGGATCCCCCGGGGCCTGCAGGAGGACGGCCTGGAGGGGAGAGGGGAACAGCTGACCTCCCTGCTTGGCCTCTCGAGGCCTGCACCTGCCTGGACCTGCCCCCCCCGCCAGAGCTCACCTCTGAGAACCCGATGCAGCAGGCGCCTCGGAGGCCCCTGGGGGGTCAAGTCCCCAGGTGGATAGGTGGCTATGAACAAATGTGCGGCCCTCCTGGGGTGGCCCAGCCCCTTGATCTTTGACCCAAAGGTGGGAACAGGCTTGACGGGACCTGAGGCCAGGCTGGATGATTCTGCAGTTGTCTGAAAGGGGAGGCCTGGGGGGCTCCGGGCCGTCTCGGGGGTGCAGAAGTAGGGAAGAGCAGAAGTCAGGAGATGAGGGGGCCAGGACCCCACAAGCCAAGGCCACTCTAATAAAAGGCCTAGAAGGTGTGGAGGGAGGCAGGGACGGGCGGCATAGGACCAAGGGGGCGACAAAGAGGCTGGCTGTCAACAAAAGGGCAGAGGGGAGGGTGGGAGAAGCGGCTGGTCCCCGGCCACCTTCCTTCCCTCCCTTGAACAGACCCGGCTGTGGGTTCTCCCTGCACAAGGGGGAAGTCACCCACCGCCGCCTCCTGAGCCCTGCGGCCTTCCAGGAGGAACCCAGGCGGCTCTTCAGCCCAAAGTGCTCTGGCCCTGGCCGGGGAGGAGGGCGCTGCTGAGATCAACTCGGGAGACGCACGTCAGTTTCGGCCCAAACTTCTCCCGGGCCACGGCGCCTCGGAGACAGGGCTCCCGAGGCCGCGTCTCGGAACTTCGGGAGGAGAAAAACCTCTGAACGCTCCCCGACATCCCCGCACCTCGCGCGCCACAATTACCCGGGTTCAGGCACAGATGTCCCTGCACCCCCCCCCCCCCGGCCCTGCCCTCCCCTTCCTCGGCGCTCGGTCCCTTCCTCCACTTCCCTAAGGCCTGTTTCGCTCCGATCTTTCCAGGGTTCCTGGTCCACGAGGTTCCCAGACAGGGGTGGAGG
This sequence comes from Choloepus didactylus, assembly GCF_015220235.1. Classification (NCBI taxonomy): domain Eukaryota; kingdom Metazoa; phylum Chordata; class Mammalia; order Pilosa; family Megalonychidae; genus Choloepus; species Choloepus didactylus. Next base: position 68,395,178 of record NC_051324.1, on the reverse strand, counting down.
GTACGTGGACAAGGGTCCCGGGGGAAAGGAGAAAACGCGCGAAGGGAAGCGGCGGCGAGGGAGAGAGACTGAGGAGCCCCGGGCGCGCGTGGGTCGGACTCGGGTCCTCGGGGACCCGCCGTGGCCCGGCTCTCCGGCGGCGCGGACTCACCTCCTGGTAGCTCTCGTCGCGGGGGTTGAAGGTGCTGTTCACTGGCTGCAGGCGCAGGCTGAGGTGGGGGACGCGGTGCAGCCACACGACCCACCAGGGCGCGATGTACTCCACGCGCGCGGCCGGCATGGCTGTGCCGATCGCCGCCAGCCCCGCTGCAGCCACCGCGGCCGCCGCCGCCCCGCCCGGGTCCCGCCCGCCCCTCCCGGCCCCTCCCCGCCGCTCCCCGCGCCTCCCCTCCCCGTCCCGCGCCCCCGCCCCCGTCTGGCCCCGCCCCGCCCCTCTTGGCCCCGCCCCGCCCTGGGCGAGCGCCTAAGTTCCGAGGAGTCCCGCCGAGCGCCCCCTTCCGGGACTGGCCCCACGGGCGGAAGAGTGGAACAAGTGATGAAAAGTCCCCAAACTCTCCTAATGTCAGTCTCTAGCCCCCCTCCCGGCCTGCTGCTTAGTTGCTTAGATCAAATCAAGGACCTAAGGTGCCACCGAGGGCGGGCGGGCAGCAGAGGCAGGCGTGGGAGAGCGCGGCTGGCTGTCCCAGGGGCTCATGGGGGTGAGTGGACCCCCTAGGGGAGGGGGAGGAGCAGTATTCAATCAGCCTTTGGGTCCTTCACCCTGAATTCACTATCAATCATTTATTGTTCATCTCCCGGGTAAACCACGCACAAAGAGAAGAGAGAGGAGGACCCGTCTCTGGAGCTCCTGACCCACCTGCAGACACAGCTGCACGGACACTGACGCCGCTGAGACAGCGCTGGTGAGTGAAGACCTGGCCTCTTCGGGGCTGAGAAAAGTTGCCGATTCCTCCTGGCAGGTGGGGCAGGGCTGGCTTCCTAGAGGAAGGGCCCCTTGAGCCGGCTGGATGGGTGGGCAGGGAGCAGCGCGGAAGAGCCCGTAGGGACAGGAGACAGGAGAGCACTCTACAGCAAATGTCTGCCGAGCATCTGTGGGGGCCAGGTGCTGTTATATCAGTGCACAAAACAGACAAAAAACCCTGGCTCGTTGCATTTTACTGGGTGGAAGATAATGGTAGCCAAACAAGTAAAACATGTCAGGTCAGAGGGTACTTTGGAGGAAAAGCCAAAGCAGAGCAGGCCACGGTAGACCAGGGCGGGCCAGGGGCGGATCAGGTAGAACTTCGTGGCCTGTGGCCCTTACATTGAGCATTTAAGAGGCCCCATGGAAAGGCCGCTCATTCTCCAAGGCCAAGGTCAGGGAGAAGAGTAAGGACTGGCCAAGGTGTGTGAGGTGGCAGCCACGGAGGAGTGATGGGGTTGTGATGGGATCAGCTTGTGTTGGAGATGAGTCCTGGAGTCCTCGAATCCTTGGGCAGATGGTCGAGCAGGAGACTGGACGCCAGTGAGCAAGGACCCTGAGAGAGAAGCTGCAGATGTGCTTGCCTGAATGCAGGGGGAGGAGTCTGGGATGACTCCGGAGCTTCTGGCTTGGGGAATTGGTGGATGAAGGTGGCAAAAGCAAGACAGGAGCAAAGAGGGGCAGAGGGAGGGAAGGTGCTGAGTTTGAATCAGGCGATGTCAGGGTTCTGAGGTGGAGATGCTTACAGGAACTGGCAGGGGCAGGAGGGGCCTTGCAGGGAGGGCAGCCATTGGCTTAACGAAACCCCCTAAACAAGAACTAGCTTTTCATTATTACTGCTTCTTGACAACTGAATCTCGGCTGAATGAATGAGCAAGGCTGGGAGTGGAAGGGAGAGCAACCAGGATGGCTGTCATTCCTGGGAAAACTTCCACCACAGGAAGTTTCAGGGACAAGGACTGAGATACGAGGCTCAGAGGCAGGTGTGGGCTGGGGGTTAGGGACCGAGAACGGAGGCAGGGGGATGATGGAAATGGAGACTACAAGCTGGGAGGTACAAAGCATCAGAGGGAGCCTTGTGTGGGATGACACCCTGCAAGGAGACACCTGGAACACCCACAAACACACATGGCTGCCCGAGAGGCGGACCCCAGGTGCCCACACTCTGTCAAAGCTCCAGGGGCCCCTGAGGGAGTCCTGCCCCGGGCTGGGCCTTTCCTCCTGGTCGTTGCCATCTGAACACAGCTCCTGTGCCTGGTCGCTGTGCTCGCCTCTGCCAATGCCAAGCGCTGAGAAGGAGCAGACTGGGGAGCAGGCCCAGGCGGACAAGGCTGGGCCGGCTAGTTCCCTCCTAGGGGCTTTCTTTTCATTCAGCACATTTTCATTGAGCATCTTCTCTTCCACAGGGATGCAGTGATGGAGGAAATACACGTTCTCTGCCTGCAGAGTCTCGAGTCCAGCAGGGGAGGTGAGGCAGACTTTTATCCTACAGAGCAGTTAATCACACCCCCTGGTAAGTGCTCTGAAGAGCCCTGTGCTGATGGGTAACAGGAGTGGGGTCCTTGGGGGTCCTCGGGGGGTTGGGGGTTTCCCGAGGAACGATGCAGGAGGTGAGATCTGAAGGATGTCCAGGAATTGAGTAGGGACATGGTGGGGTGCCCTGGCAGAGGGCTCTGAGCAGAGGGAGCAGAGCCTGCTGAGAGTGAGGACCAGGGAGGGAGGTGGGGAGTCATCAAGGGAGAAAACCAGGGTGAGGGGAATGACTAGAGAGAGAGACTGAAAATGGCAGGAACGGAAAACAGAGCAAACAGATCCATGGCTGGCTACTGGGGACCAGGTGAGGGAGGGAACTTTTGGGGTGATAGAAATATTCTATTTGACCGCAATAGTGGTTACATGACTAAACATTTGTCAAAAAACAGAATTGTTCACCAAAAAGGGTGAATTTCACTGTATGTAAATTATGCCTCACTAAACCTGACTTTTGCAAGAAGTATATACGTTTATTACACAAGGAGAAGGAAGAGAAGGAAGAGAAGGAAGGAAGGAAGATCGGAGGCCCTTTTTGGTCTTTATACTCAATGCCCAGCACCTGCGTGTGGAGGTGGGCGTTCAGGGGAAACGGCTGGCTGGGGCATTAGCAGATGACCACCAGGTATGTCCATGGGAAAAGGAGGAAGCCCCTGGGGGAATCCTAGATGGAGGAGGTGGGGGAGGCTGAGCTGGTTTCCCATTCCCAGTTTACCTCCGGGTCCAGATACTCCCCTCTGGGCAGGGGTAGGTGAGCGAAGCTGTGCCTAGCAGAGAAAGGAGGGTGCCCAGGAAGGACCAGGGGTCAGGCAGACGAGACTCAGGGGCTCCCCTCACCATCCACAGGAAGGGGGCCCGGTTGTCTGCTGAGCTGGTTCTAGCCTGGGAAGAAGGCCCTCCTCCCTAAACCCCAAGGGGCTCTGGGTGAATTCAGCTGCATCGGCCTCTGGCCTCTGGACAATGGCTGTGAGACGTCACATTTTATTAATGTTTAAGGTTGGTGGGAGTTGTTGTGAGGTGAGGCAGGTAAGGGTTTCATTCAGCTCCCTCCTCAGGAGCAAGTCTGTGGCCACTAGCGGTTTGGTAGGGACCCCTTCCCAGACCATGTCCCCAGTGGGCACTAACTGATAACAAGAATGATGCAGTCTGCAGCTGATCCTTTCATCTTGAATCCCGTGACAGTCACTGCCTGGTGCCCTGTACTTTGTCCCTGTCTTTCCTTTCCAGGACTCAGAGGCTAAAGCTGCAGATCCTTGCCACGAAACCCCCAAATGCCAGTCAGTGCATCTCCAATAGACTCAGGAGTTGAGGCTGTGTTGAGATTAGGGTGCTGTGAACTCCAGCGCCTGAAGAGAAGGGCTGGCAAGCCATGGAGACCCACGTGGGAGGACTGACTTTGAAACTGGTGCAGCAGAGCCCAGGGTGGACACCCCAGAGGGAGTGGGTGGAGCGAGGGGGAAAGCCTGCAGACAAAGCTCCACCACCGCAGCTGCCTGGCACCCCAAAACCTGCCCAGCCCTCTGCCCACAGCCAGTCACTGACCCTTCCAGCTGCTTCTCCAGAGGCCCACAGACCTAGAGAGCCACACCAGTGAAGCAAAGGACCAGAGGAGGAACAGACTTCCAAGGAACTGGTTGGGGAGTTGTAGGGCTAAGGACAGCACTCCTGGGTCCCTGTAGATCTCCACTACCCACCCCAAACCAACAACAGTGGGCCGTTTGCCCCTGCACCCGGCTAGCAGCTTTCAGTGCCCTCGGGGCTCACCAGTGCTGACAAGGTCACCGTGGTCTCAAAGTGGTTGCTGACACTGGCCACCTGTCAGAAGCACCTGAGGTGTACCAACATAGCTATGCCCCCAGCTGACTCCATCAGAATCTCCAGTCAGCTCCGGCCACCCTAGTATGCAACTCTAAAAGCACTCCAAGTCACTTAGTGCAAGTCAGGGTTGGAAACATTCTATGAAAGAATGCCTTCTCCTGACTGCCAGACAATCCCGGAAGGGCTGGTCTCCTAGGAGCTGGGGCCAGTCCCTTGACAATGTGCTGGGGACAAAGAAAGCCTGACTGGTAAACTCTCCCTCTCCCTTGGGAAGAATGGGGATAGAGGAAAGCTGCTGAAGGTACCAAGTTTTTTCTGCAACAAGGGGCACCCAAGGGGCCACATCTGGGCCTGTCAACCACCACTGGGCATCCTGTGCACCCATCCTCCCCGGGAAGAAACAAAACCCAAGCCTCTCAAACTCATGGCAAAATTCAAAAACTGCTTTCCATCCTTATTATTCTTACAGATTCAGACTGGCGCTGACCCGTTACAACAGGCCTCCTTGCATCAGGGCATTTGGTACATTTAACACAACACCAAGCATGCTGTGTGGCTACTTCTGTATTCTCATTTGTTGTGGTATGGCGCCACCTTGTGGCCTGTTAAGTCATGATACCATCTCCCTTCCACCTCTAATTTGCTGGCAAGAGCCAGGAACTATCCTAAACCTTTTCATGTATCTACATACATTAGGTAATTTAACCTTTACAATAAACCAAATACAGACTAATATATTCACTTTCCATCTGAGGAAACTGAGGCAGAAGTGATTTCTCAAGATCACTCAAGTTAACAAGTAGCAGAACCCAATTCCCAAGGAGTCAAGCCTGACTGGGCCCTTGCTACACTCCGTCTTATAGGACCTGTTTGAGCAGCATGCCCCTTCCAGCTCGCCCCCCACTGCTGTACTAAGGTCCAGAGTTGTGGGGCCTGAGTCAGAGGTCCTACCTCGATCGAAGACCTAGAAGCCTCCCTGCAGCTGTTAACTGGATTTTGCAGAGAATGGTCTTTCAATTCCAAGGGGTCTGTTTCCTGTTTCATTCCCTTTTCCTTGGAATGCTCATCCTACCACTCTCTTCTAGGCTGGCAGCACTTACTCTCTTGTTTTTAGCTTAAATGTTCCTTCTCTGAACCCCATATCTAAATTGTCCTTTCACATGCATTATTCTTACCAACACCATACTTTTCCTTCCCCAAACAGTGCAGGTGTGCAGTACTCAATTGCACAAGTAACTTCATATATTCTCAGCAATACTAATGAAACGCATTAAAGGGGGGATTTTATTCTGTACCTGAGAATGTGTTACAATATGAAGAAAAAATCTTTTGGTTTGGAAAACTTGACACTTATGGGATCTGGGAACAGAAGACAGTGCCTGCCCATAGAGCTTTTAGTATAAGCCCAGATATCTACCTCTGCATCACAGGAATATTCCAACAGGGAAGATACAAAAGGTTGCGATACCACCAGCAGCTACATTCCAAGGAAAGGATGGCTTAGCTGGCAGTTGTTTGCCAGGAACGCTGAACAATTCCTTCCTGGAACAACCACTTTAATTATAAGGCAGCTCATTCTACGTAAATGAATTTTAAGTCTCAAGAGTGCAGACTGGCTCACTTCCACAATTATCTGGCTCTTCAAACTGCCTGCATGGAGGCAGTAACCAGGAGCTATATTTTGTTCCCACCAGAAGCCATCACCAAGAACTCCCCTTCCCATTCTCAAAGACAAGGGATACTTAAGAATTTTTAAAATTTTAATACAGTTCAAATCAGCACATCTGGTTCATTTCAGCTCCTTCACCGCCAAACCTAGAGGGAAAGAGTTACAAAAACAGTCACCCAGAATACATTTTATCTCAGTTCCTATTCCTTGTTTTGATTTTGTACTCATGCTAAGAGTTCACAAAGCTCCCTACCAGGGAGGTTTTGCTTTAAATATTGTTTTATTTGATGTTAAAACATTCCCCCTAAAGGTTCCCAATGAATTCGTACAAAGCCCAAGCTTTGGTAACTAGCACTAAGGTGGGGATTAAAAAGAGTTGTCCAAGGACAAATGTTAGTTGTTATTGTGTTAATAAGCATGGGGATGGAATGACAACAAACCATACTGTCCTTGGCCAAAGAAATGATCTTTGCTATTGCATGTAACCTCTGAAAATCACAATTATTCCTTGCATTGCAAACAGCAAGAGCAAACACTTAAGACAAATCACAAAATGGGCTTCCCTAAATCTGGAGAGGATTCAAAACGAGATGGCGACACACCAACTTTCCAGTCTGGGTCTCTGTCACCCTCCCCCCACCCCCCACCTGAAACACCCCGATTTCAGGGCTCCTCACCTGGGGGCAGGGATTGCTTCAGCTTCTCTGCCTTCTCTTTGTCTGTGATGACCAAGGTATAAAGGTATCTGCTGCACCGAACTTTAAATTTCACATTATCCTTATTTTTCTTGATTTTGACAGCTACCAAGAGACCATAATTAGCAATTAAATTGTGTCACATAACGAGATGCTGCATGGTCCTACTGCTTTACATTTCTGCATCAAGTGACACTCAAATGACTGCAACTGGTCAGCCAGTGACCAGCTGCATTCTCTAGTACTGATCCTCAGATGAAAAAGAAAACATGATTTCCCATTCCTCTATGACCTCAAATTTAAAATATGGTGCCACAAATTTCCCTTTATTAACACCCACGAGCCTGGGGCTTATTCGTTATTCAGTTTTCAGTTATTCAGTTATATCAGTTTTACAACAGATATTTGAAACATTGAACCTAACATCACAGAATCTTCTGTATCCACCTTATTTTTCTTTGAGGAATGAAAGTAGTTCCTGAGTACAGAGGTGGATAATCTGCTGAGATCCAGAACATTCCACCACTCCATTCTTGTGAGTCAAGACTTTGCATAGGAGGATGACATTCTGGGGTACCAGCCTAGAGTTCTTCCTTCAGGAAGCCCCCTTCCCACTGGACAGTGCATGCATGTAAGAAAGCACACACCACAGCTTTTCCTGAAGAGATCTGTCATAACAGGAACACAAAAGTGACCTTCCCTTGCTCCTCAATGAAAATCCCTTTAGAATCCCTTAAGAGGTTCTCCCTACATGACACCGTTTGGCCCCACTACTGGCCCTGTGCATTAGAGATGGTCAGTGTCTTAGCACACCTTAATATGGTCAGCCCAATACTGTTCTGTTTTCAAAAATTACCTAGTTTTATCTTCATGGCAAATCCATTGAGAAGGAAGCTATAAGCAGCATTTGATATACTAGAAAATGATGACACTAAGTTAAATAAGGAGAATGATGTAAGAATTCAAAATCCACCTTGAATAAAGTTTAACCTGTTTCTTAAAACTATAAAAAAGAGATAATAGCACAATTCCCTTCCACATTTGATGTAAAGGAAAAAAACATGGGCAGCAGGGACTGGCATATAGAAACCAGAAACTTGCTGTTTTAGGTTTTCAACTCATTACCTGTTTAGTTTTTATTTACAGGCCAGTAAAAGAACACATATAAAAATAACTTATTAGTAGCTATGTTTCACTGTGAGCAGGGTCTATTTTCAATTCACTACACCCAGGACCTGAAGTGTAGCATTAGCTTAATGTTTAAGGGATGTGCATTTCTAGACTTTCCATCAGTAAGGCTTTCATTCGGTATGAATACACTGTTATGCATATGATATGCCTACTATATGCGCAAAACACGAAGTCAGAATGGTTTTCGAGATGCTCCCAATTAGCTGAGAAGGAGAGCCGTCCGCAACTCCTTCCACCACCTCACATGGACCAAACAGGGTTTTCTCATGGGAAGTACGATAAAACGACTGCTCCCCCCCCAAGCCAGGGATATGCTTAAACAGCTCAAGCTATCTCCTGTGTCTGGGAAGAACGCCCCGGGAGCAACACCAGCTCACGGCGCGCTCCGCGCCAGCGCGAGCACTTACATTTGGCATCCTTTCGCCTGGCTGTGAGCAGGAAGTCCTTGATTTCCTCAATTTTGCGAGGCTACAATACAAAGGGAACGGAGAATAAACTGCTGACGCACCCTCTGACCGGTGATAGTCAAACCCACTATTCCGCTTGGGCCTCCGGAGACCCTGGAAAGCCTCTCCCGCCCCCGTCCCGCACCCAGCCCCCGGGAAGGTCCCACGCAGGGGCCCGGCTCACCATGGTGACGAGGCGCGCTGGGAGGCGGGCGCTGACCTGCACCTAGTTGGGGGAACAGTCCTGGGAGTTAAGAGAGCACGGAAAATGGTCGCGATTCCCGCTTCCCCTCCCTCCGAAATACCGGCTTCATCGCACCCCCTCCTCCTTCCCCGTAACCTCGATCCAGGTCTGGGGTGCCCAAATTTCAACCGGCAGAGGATTACCCCGGATTAACCCCACTTTCCCACACACCGCCGAGAAACAGAGCCAACGGTAAAAAGCAAAGACAGGAAAGAACGAGACTTCCGTTTCCGGGCAGTTAGTCCCTCCCACGGAGGAAACTCGCTACGGTGTCGGCAAAGGGTCAAGAATCACGCGTTCTCCTTTCCCATTTCAGCATCCTGCCCCCTTCTGGTCTAGATTCACGGTGCAGGTCCACGAATGTGATGGATCTTTCCCCCTTTCCAACTCCCCGCTCTCTTCCTTCTCCCCTGTTCTTTCTTCTTCCCTATTTTCTCCTCCAGTCCTTCCTCCTCTCTTCCCTTTCCCGGCCGCAGCGGCCAGCACCTCCCCGCACAGGTTCAGCTAACCCTGATTGTTTACTACATTCATTAGATGCTTTGGGCATCTCCACAGAGCTTTTAGTCATTTAATTGAAGGGGCCCCTTCTGTGAACATTTTGGAATCTCTGGCTAGGGATTCCTCACATTTCCTTCTGGTCTCCTTTTCCAGACACCAAATCTGTCGTGCTCAGAGGGTCCTCCTGTGCCTCAGTTTCCATTTCATGGATCTTTTCCACTTGCTGTTTCACTTCCTTTGGGAATTGGCATAGAATAAGAAACAAATTCATAATCCAGTAGCTGGCACTTATTGAGCGCCTGCCTCGGCAGCACACGTCCTCTCGTGACCCTGGCCGTGGGGAGGCTGAAGGCTCCCGGGGCGCCTTGTCTGAAGGCTTGAGCCGCTCTGGGTCTCGTTCCCGAGCCCAGGCTCCCGGCCGCTTCCATGAGGCTTCCCGTCACCCAGGCCTGCGAACATGACACGAGCTGGCTCACTTTGGGAAGGCCTTCTGGCTCCCCCCAGTCTGCATCCCAGGCCTGATGTGATTTTCCTGAGCACAGTTATCCCCGGTTCTTATACTGTCTTTTAAGGTAGACTCTGGGAAACCTATGGTTATTGATTTTGCTTTTATGTTCTACTTTTATTTTTAACCTCTTTACAAATGTCTACATATTATTATATTTGTTTTCCCCAAATTTAATAACTGCACTACAGAATGTAATTGCCTTGTGCTTATTATTACAGAGTTGATCTGCTGAAGAGAAAGAGCACTTACTTTACCAGGAGGAGCAGAAAGTCTTGTGGACTTGTTCTCCTTCCTTCCTTCCTCCTGCCTCCCTCCCTCCCTTCCTGCTTCCTTCCTTCCTCCCTTCATCCTGTTAGACAAACCTACATTGAACACACTCCTAGGGATTCAGGGGAGACTCTACCAATGATTTCTGTCTGAGGGAGATCACAAAATACTCTAATTGTTCCAGAGAGCCTTTGAAAGAAGCCAGACTGTAGTTCTGCAACTATAGAGGCATCTGAGTTTTAACAGTGGGAAAAGTAAGTTGGTAGAAGCTTAATTTTGGATGTCTGCCGTTCTGGCTCCAGTCTAAGAATCATGGGTACCTCAGCCCCAACCTGAGACGGATGTTCTCAGACTCCTCAGCCTCACTTTGCCAGCTCTCCTCCCCTCCACCCCAGGCAGATGCCTTTTTGGTCTTTTCTACCCCACTGCTCCTGCCCCAGCAACTGCCCTTTCAGCCAAACCAACCTGCCTGCAGGCACTTGCCGTGTACTTTCTGACCTCCAGGCATTTGCCTCTGCTGGTGTCCTCTGCTATGAGGTGCTACCCACCCTTCAAAGCTCAGCTCCCACCTCTCCTCCTTCAGGCAGGACCCTCCACCTCTGGTCTCCTTTCATATGTCTCTCATACAGCAAGCAGTTACTTACACACCACCTCACCGTACTGTGCTGTGCCACAGTATTTAACTTTCCACACATTTGTACTGACTTCTCTTTGAGAGCAGGGACAGGGTTCACATTCCATTGATAACTCTTGGAATGCAGTACCCACCTACATAAGTGGTGTTCGATGCTGGTATCATAGGATTCTTAAGCTGGTTATGACCTCTTAGGTCATTCACTATATGAAGGGATGGATGGGGGAAGGGCTGGGGAGATGGATGGAGAGAAGGATGGAGGGATGGATGGAGGGAGAGCTGGAGGGCTGGAGGGATGGCTGGATAGATGGATGGATGGAGGGAGGGCTGGAGGGAGGGCTGGATAGATGGTGGATGATTGGAGGAAGGGATGGAGAGATGGACGGAGAGAACGATGGAGGGATGGATAGAGGGAGGGCTGGAGGGCTGGGTAGATGCAGGAACAGATGAATGGAGTGAGTGCTGGCTGGATGGTGGGATGAATGGAGAGATGGGGGGAGGGGTGGATTCATGTGCCCACAGTAGTGCCTGGCACATAGTAGGTGCTCAAAAGTATTTGTCGAGTGAATGACTTGCTTCTCATCCCCACTGCAAGACCGACAGGACAGGGACAGGGTGGGGGTGGGGTGGGCACTGCTTTTCCTTTTTGGCAGTGATCCCAGAGAGACAGATGTTCAGCCTCTTGAACTGCATAATTTAAGAAAACATAGACGTGGAGAAACAAAATGCAAAGGTAACTTTGCTCAAATACTAACGGTTCTCTCCAGCTCTCCAAGGTGGGGGCAAATAGCAAAATAAAGGGCAGCTCCTGAAAGCTGAAGAGAGCAGCTGGGAGGGACACATCCACACCATGATGTCATGCTGGCACTAGGGCCAAACCAGTGGCCTCGAGCAGGTCAGAAATCTGGTGGAGGGACTTGTCCTTAAAGAGGTTTGGAAACAATGTCCCAAGAGACGCCACAGGGAGAAAGACAGGCAGGGAGAAGAAGCAAGGTCATGACGTCTAATGCACAGACTGTGCTGGAATCTGATGGTGGGCTGGCAGGAGAGGCCAGTAAACCGGCACTGCGTGGAGGAGGGGCTGCAGGGACAGGCCTGGCTGGGGGTGGGTCTCCAAAGACAGGGAGCACCTGTTCAGACGGCAGAGCTCAAGGGGACATGGTGACTTCGCTCCCAGGCAGGTGGGCTTCCAAGCTGAGTTCATTTGCATGGGGTGGGGGTTGGGGCGCAGCAGCGGGACTGTCTCTGGGCAGGAGTCAACTGATGGTAAGCTGGGCGATGTCTAGCCCCACATGATTTCCAACTAGCTGGAAGCTGATGTCCCCTGGGATGGAAGGTGCCCAAATTCCACTTCCAGAGAGAGGAGGCGGACAAGAGCCGGGCGGTGACCAAGAGGACTGGGGTTAGGGTTGCCAGAAAAGACAGGACACCCAGTTTTCATTTGAATTTCAAATAGACAAAGAATCATTATTAGTTTAACTATGTCCCAGATATTGCATGGGACATACTTATACTAAAAGGATTATTTATCTGAAATTTGAATTTACCTGGGCACCCTGTGATTTTTTTTTTTCTTTTAAATCTGGTAAATCTAACTGGGATGCCAGGCAGGGCTGTGGACCAGGGGTTCTGGGTTGGACACCAGAATTGGGCATAGGGTCAGATTACTCAGTGTGTGATGTGGAATGGAAGGCTGGGGTTTGTGGGAAGCACATATGCTTAATGTGAGCTCAGGAGCTTGCTTAGGGCATTTGTTCATTCGTTCATTTATTCTTTCATCCATTAAACATTTAATGAGTATTTACTTTGGGCCCAGTACTGTGCTAAGCTCTGGGATACAGAGATGAAAACATAAAACCTGCTTTCATTTTAAAAATTAAATTAAATTAAATTAATTTTTAATTTTTACAAACACTCCCCCTACTCCCCTCCTCATAACCTTGAAGTGGCTTTCTATTTCTGTGAATTTTCTAGTACTTGTCATGTCTTAAAAGTGATATACAACTTTTGTCCTTATGTACTTTGAGTATTTCACTGAGTTTAATGTTTTCATGGTTCTTCCACGTTGCAGCCTGTCTCAGAACTTCATTCTTTCTTATGGCTGAAAAATATTCCATTGTGTGTATGTACCACATTTTGATTATCCATTTCATTTGTTGATGGACACTTGTGTTGTTTCCAGCTTTTGGCCGTTGCAAATAATGCTGCTCTCAATAGTCGTGTGCACGTGTCTCCTTGTGACCCTGTTGTCACTCTCTTTGGGGTATGTACTAGAAGTGGCATTGCCGGGTCAAGTGGCGATTCTAGATTTGCCTTCTTGAGGAATGATCATGTAAGACCTGCTTTCAAAACGCTTCCTGCTGGGAGTGGGAGACGGATGGGTCGGGTTGGAAACAACTCCTGAGTAGTGTGTTAACCTCTCACGTGGACATGGGCACCCGGTAGGATGGGAGTCTCTGCCTTCAGGGAGGTCTTTGCCAAGGGGGAGCTTGGAAGTAGAAGTTCACCTGAGAGAGGAGAGGGAGGAGAGCATCCGGCCTGAGGGACAGTGTGTGTGGAGGCACAGAGACTTACGAAGGTGTCTGCGTGGTTGGAGCGGATCCATGGTGAGAGAAGTCAGAAAGTGGGTGTGCCAGTTTGAATGTATTATGTCTCCCCAAACGCCATTATCTGTGATGTAATCTTGTGTGGGCAGACCTATCAGTGTTAATTAGATTGTAATTCTCTGAGTGTTTCCGTGGAGATGCGCCCAACCCAACTGTGGGTGATGACTCTGATTGGATAATTTCCATGGAGGTGTTGGCCCACCCATTGGGTGGGTCTGAATTAAATTACTGGAACCATACAAATGAGCTGACAAACAGAAGGAACTCAGTGCAGCTGTGAGGGACATTTTGAAGAGGTGCTACAGCCGAGTGGGACACTTTGAAGAAAGCACAGGAGCTGCAGATGAGAGACAGTTTGAAGATGGCTGTTGAAAGCAGACTCTTGCTCCAGAGAAGGTGAGAGAGGACAAATATCCCAAGTGCAACTAAGAGTGACATTTTTGAGGAACTGCAGCCTAGAGAGGAACATCCTGGGAGAAAGCCATTTTGAAACCAGAACTTTGGAGCAGATGCCAGCCACATGCCTTCCCAGCTAACGGAGGTTTTCCGGACACCATTGGCCATCCTCCAGTGAAGGTACCTGATTGCTGATGTGTTACCTTGGACACTTTATGGCCTTAAGACTGTAACTGTGTAACCAAATGAACCCCCTTTTATAACAGCCAATCCATCTCTGGTGTTTTGCATTCCAGCAGCATTGGCAAACTAGAACAGTGGGTATGTTTGGGGAAGGGGTTGTTGGCCTGGAAGAGGCACAAGGGAACCTTCTGAGATGCTGAAAGTGTTCTGCAACTTGACCCAGATGATGGCTGCATGGGTGCAGACATGTAAAAATTAATCAAGCTGTGCATTCAAGTTTTGTTTTATGTCTTAGTAAAATTTTAAAAATATGTTAGTTGGGGTCAGATCATGGAGAGCCTGGTGTGTTGTCTTAGTGTGCCAGGCTGCTGTGACACATACCACGCAACGAGTTGGCTTCAACAACAGGAATGTGTGGTTCCTTGGTTTCAGAGACTAGAAGGTGTCAGAAGCCCACGCTCTCTCCTTGACGTCTGTGGTGTTCTGGTGCTGGCCTCGGCCTTGGGTTCCTCAGTTTGTGTCTCTGTTTCCCATCATGTGGCAAAGTCCCTGATCCCTCCTGGGTTTCTCTGATTTCTCTACAAAGCCTCCGGTCATATGAATTCAGGCCACCTGAGCTCAGTCTGGCTGCCCCTAAATAGGAGCACAGAAGATCCTATTCACGAATGAGTCCACACCCTAACTGATAATACAGCTTCAGAGGGTACTGTTTACAAAGGAGTTCACACCCACAGGAATAAGGATTAAGTTTAAGAACATGTCTTTGTTGGGGTACATGATTTAATCTACCTCTTATGCTACAAACACAAAGTGGGCATTTCCCCAGGCACGTCCATGGACCCCTTGCCGTGGCATCTCTGGGGAGCTTCAGATGCAGGTTCCTGGGCTCTTCCCCAGACCGTTTCCATCTGTGTCTCCGAGAGAGGAGCCCAGGACGCTTCACTGGACACCAGCTTCCCTGGTGACTCTAGAAGGGGCTTAGGGTGTATCATGTAGGAGACGAAAGGCTGGGAGCGGGGCCATTGCAGGGTCCGGTTTGCCTTTTGTAGGCCCCTGTGGCTGTGAGCTTCACAGGATGGGTTGAAACCTGCAAGACTGGAGGCTGCGGGAATGGTGAAGGCTAATGCAATTGATTGTCGGAGGCTGACAGGGTGGCATCGTGTTAGAGAACTGGAGATGATCAGTGGGGCATGTCTAGCACTAGAGGACACATTCTTGCCCTCTCCCTCTTCCTTCCTTTCAGACCCAGCTTGGGACGGGGCCCCATCCCTCTGCCGGGCTCAGGGCTGCCCCTGGCTGGGTCTGCAGCAGGAAAGAGCAGGGATAGGTGAAGCACCCAGGCCCCTTCCCCTCCTCCAGCAGGCACCGCCCAGCCACCTCTGCAAGCTAAATGGTTTAGAATTCTCTCTTCAGTCTTCAGGAGCACAGTGGAAGTAGGATCAAAATTAGCTTAAAAATGAGCAGCTGCAGGTGGGCAGAGGGATGGCCACATACATGGCATGATCTGCAGGGGCAGGAAACAGAGTGTTCTCTCATTCAACTCATTCTGGGTGTCCAGTTAACCAGAGTGTGGCCCCTGCTCTGAAGGAGCTCACAGGCCACCGCGATGGGGATAATAGGTCGTGGAAGGTGCCCAGAGATGGGGGGCACTAATTCACCTGAGGGAGTCAGGGAAGGCTTCATGGAGGAGGTGAGACGTGAGTCCAGCCTTGAGGGATCAGTAGGAGTTTGCCAAGAGAATTGGGCAGGGGAAGGGCTTCCAAGCAAAAGGCAGCAGGGAACTGCCATGTGCCCAGTCAGGAGAGCCTGGGGGGTTCCTGGGAACAGTGAGGAGGTCGGTGTGGCTGGAGCAGAGACGAGTAGGGTCTGGGGGTAGGGGTGGGGGAGAAGAGCGTGGGGGCTGGAGTCTGAGGTCTTAGGTGTCCTGTTCCATGAGAGCCGCAGGCAGGGGTTGGGGAGCAGCTCCCCGAATTGCCCTTTCCCACTCCCGGCTGCTCTGCAGGTCTAGCCCAGCGCTCGCCTCGGTTGGGTTTCCTGTCCCACCTCCTTCACTTACCAGCGGAACCTCCAGGGCCCGCTTTCCTTGTTTCCAAAGCTGGGGTGATACCACCTCTCCCTCCTCCCCGAAAGGGCTGCTGTGGAGCTTAAATGGGATCATCAGAAAATCTTAAGCCCTTCAGGAAGTCTGGAAATAATACTCTCCCTGGCCGGGTGTAGTGACCCCCAGTGGCCACACGGGGGCGCCACAGTGGAGGCTGGGAATGGAAACAGCCTCTTTCTGCCTTGAATCTGAAAAGAGCTGCCGAGAGTACTGTTTATAAATTATCAGTAATATTTGCGTGGTACTTCATGCCATCTCATTTATTCTTCGTGCCTTTGGCTGTCCGCAGAGCTGGCCTTTAAACCATCCCAGAAGGGAGCTGTTTATTAATCCGCGACGATTTAGAGCAGGGGGCGAGTGAGCAGCTGGACTTGACTGCCTGGGAAAAGGATGGGGAGGGAGGCAAGAGGGAGCCCTCGAGCAGTGGGGCTGGCTCTTTTTTGGGAACATAAGCTGGGGACACGAGAAGGAATACTGATGGACCCCCTCCCCACCTGCAGCCCTCCAAGGGGTCTGTGAGACCCTCAGGTGCTCCGGGCAGCTGGGGGCAGGGGTTTCAAGTTCTCCAGCTGCTGAGCTAACAGCCACAAAGTCTGACCGGCCTGTCTAGAACACAGTTTCTCAAAGTCAGCCCTACTGATCTTTTGGGGCTGAGGATTCTTTGTTGGGGGCCTGTCCCGGGCACTGGGGGACGTTCAGCAGCTTCCTTGGCCTCCACCCACCAGATGCCAGCACCTCTGATTATGATAACCCTAAATGTCTCCAGACATTGGCAAGTCCCCTGGGGGGTGGTGCAAAATCGATCCTGGTTTAGAACCACTGGACCAGAAGGATGAGACCAAGAGAATATCCTTTATACTAACGGGTGTCTGTACCATGGCTGTAGCCTGGCTACACCTGGGCCTGGGACGCTACCTGTGCACCCAGGGGCCATTTACTCTTATCTGTGTCCACCTAGTGTTTCAACGCCTTTCCCTGCAATGCTCAAAGGATTACTACCCCTCTGCCCCCCGTGCTGCCTGTGCTTGGGCCCCAAGCAGCCGAGCTTGTGGGGTGGGATGTGGTGAGCTGCAGCAGGAGCCCACGGCAGCCCCTACTGGCAGAAGCTCTGACCCCGCGGAACAGTGTTCTCCTTTGCATCGGGTCAGGCGAGATGGCTGAGGGGCTGAGGTCAGCCCAGGGGACAGGGCAGGTGCCTTTTCCAGTGGGAGTGGGGGAAGGGAGAAAAGGCCCAGGGTCTGTCTTTAAGGCACCTCCAAGAGAACAAACATCCATCCATCCACTTAGCTGAGGGGGTCTGATCCAGGCTGGGGATGGGTGGGCTCAGGAAAACCCTCCAAGAGGAAGTAGCATTGATGCAACTTCACAAAGAAGAGAACTTTGCTTTGTTCTGAGAACCCACCCAACACACTCAGAGCAACCTGCTGGAACGCGCCAACACGAACAGCAAGCAGGCTCCAGGGGGACAAAAACCAAGGAGTAATCAGCCTGGGTGGCATCAATCCAGGAAGTCTCCGTGGAGGAAGCGGTGTGATAGGGTGGGAGGAGAACTGTTCCCAGAGCCTGGCAGTCTTGGGTTCACATCCATTTTCTGTCTGGGAGGCCTTGAACAGGTTTCTGGATGTCTGAGCCTCCTTTTCGGTGGAGGAGGGTGCTCATTGCGGCTTCCAGCTGAATTACGAGCCAGGCCGCTGTGTCTCATCGTGTGGCGCCTGCCCCGCAGTCCACGGCCACACTGGTCATGAGAAACCCAGAGACATGAGGAACAGAGGGGTCCTTAGCGCAGCAGCTGGCTCTGCGGCTGACAATGAATGTGAATCCAGGCACCTGTTGCAAAAGGGGTGGCGGAGAAGACCTGCAACCTGCAGAAGAGGGGGTGGGCTGGGGTGGCGGGAGGCCCCCCTACCCGGGCCTGGGCGAGGCAGGTGGAGGGGCATCTCCGAATGCCCTGCCTGGTCTCCTCTGTTCGGTTTTGACAGATGACACCTCCTCACCTCCCTGCTTCCTGCTGCGCCACTGCCCCGTCTTACACTAAGAGCTACTTCCATGCTGTCCGATCTGCTACCGTAAAAAGGATAGATTATAGATGACATCCTCCAGCAGGAAGGACCATCCTGTGTGTGCAGACAAACACCCCTCCTAGATGTCATCATGAGCCAGGGCAGGGGACATTAGAGTGGGGGAGAAAGAGCACAGTCCCTTCAAAATAAGGGACAGGGGCCAGCCTGCCGGCTTGTATATATCTTGCATTATGCAGTGGAAGAGAGAAAATCGATAGAGCTGTCAGCAGTTTCAGTACCACAGACGTCCCCATCTCAGGATGCTCCAGACGGATGCTTCAAATTAAAAAACAGGGGAGGGGGAGAGGGCTTGAAGGGGGTGGGAGATAAACACCCTGACAAGCCAGAGGGAAGGAAGGGCCGCAACTGAGGATCCGGGAAAATTAAAGTCCATAAATCAGGAGGCCTGGAGAGGCCCCGGGTGTGAGTGACAGGAGACCCCTCCTGGCAGCAGTGATGTAGGATGGGTCTGCAGGGATGAGGGGGTCTCCGGGAGGCTGGTGACTGGGTCAGTGGGCTTGTCTCTCCCAGGCGCAGTCCTGGGAGCCGGATGGTCCCTGCGTCCCTGGGGAAATCTGGCACAGCCCCGGGCCGGGCTGCCCCACAGGCTGGGGGCTGGAAGGGATAGCGTGTGGGGGTGGAGTGCAGGCCGCCCCCACCCCAGTCTTGCCCGTCCTCCTGCAGGCCTGCAGGTAGCCGGTGCCCCCTCACCCCAGGCCCCCCAGAGAAGGAAACCAGAGCCGGCCACACAGACCAGGTCCCCAGGGGCAGGAGATTCTGGGTCCAGGAGAGTCTGCTTCCCACCAACACCTCCTCCCACCTCTCACCAGATCCTCCGAGGGCCTGGCGGGAAACAGAGGCACACCCAAACTGGGGGATTTGGGGATAAGCTTAATAAACCTTCATTTCGAAGGCACCGGCAGATGTGGGAAACCAGGTGGGAGAGTGTGGAGCTCCAGGCTGGCAGCGGGGCCTCTCTCACCACCACAGGGCCTGAGGGCGAGGGAAGGGGTGACACCAGACCCCAAGATGGGGGGGGTGCTGCCCGACAGGGGCTGAGACCTTCGTCAGTGGCTGTACAGGCCCGTGGCAACCTCGCAGGAAGAGAGCTGGAGTAGATACCTCGAGCTCCTCCTCCCCTTCCTGTCACCGTCCCTCCCTCCTTCTCTCCTCTCTTTTCCCCTCCCTCCGTCCTTCCATCCTTTCTCTCTCCCTCAGTCCCACCCTCCTTTTCTCAAAACTCCCACCAGGGCACCCCGTCAGCTGAACCCAACAAGCTCCTGGAGGTCCCCCTTGCAGCACAGAGCAGGTGCAGCAGCAGGAGGAGTGGACCCCCAGCCCTGGGAGCAGGAGGCCATCAGCACCTGCCCAGGGCGGCCTCATGGCCTGGGGTGACTGTGTCACTGTCTCTCCAGGTCCCAGGGCTCGGAAGTCCCCCAGGAGTCAGCCCTGGCACTTTTCTGTCCTGCCACCAGCCAGCACCCCCGGGCCCTCGGGAGCCCTTGGCTCTCTTCTCCTCACACCCAGGCCACCTTCAGGCCGATGCATCCACCGGTGAGCCGAGGGGCCCTGTCCGGCGTGTAGCCCGCTGGCCCGCACGGCCACACACGCCCACACACCCACTTGTGCATCCAGGGAAATAGATAGGTCCCAGGCTGCTTCGCCGTGTTACACCGCCCAGGACAAGTTCCACCAATTAAACCGGTGACTGCGTTTCCAAAAGCAATTACGGGAGCGCGGCAGAGCCTCCCAAGGCGAGGAGATAAATGAGAACTCTGCTGGTACGCGGCTGGAAGCAGGGGCTCGAGGGGTCTGCTGGCTGCATAAATCAGAGGACGGGCTGTGTGTGCACCGTGTGTGCATGTGCATGTGCTGGTTTTAAAAAAATTATTATGGCGACATCTATACAGCACAACAGTTCCCCATTTTAACCACTTTCGAGTATGCAATTCAGTGGTGGTAATTATACTCAAAATGTGCTACCATCATCACCATCCATCGCCAGAACTTTAAATCAACCCAAATAGAAACTGGGTGATTTAAGCATTAATTCTCCATTCCCTACCCCTACTCCAGCCCCTAGTAACTTATAGTCTAGTTTCTGACTCTGTGAATTTGCTTTTTCTAATTATTTCATATTAGTGAGTGCATATGATATTTGTTCTTTGGTGTCTGGCTTATTTCATGCAACATGATGTCTTCTAGGTTCATCCATGTTGTTACATGTATCCATACTTCATTCCTTTTTATGGCTGAATAATATTCCATTGTATGTATATACCACATTTTATTTATCCATTCATCAGTTGATGGACATGTGTTGCTTCCATCTTTTGGCAATTGTGATTAATGTCAGCATGAACATTGGTGTGCAAATATCTGTTTGGGTATCTGCTTTCAATTCTTTGGGGTATAGACCTACTAGTGGGATTGCAGGGTCATATGGTTATTCTATACTGCACTTTCTGAGGAACTGCCAAACTCTCTTCAACATTGACTGCACTATTTTACATTTCCGCCAACAATGAATGAGTGTTCCTAATTCTCCACATCCTCTCCAATACTTGTGATTCTCTATTTTCTGAATAGTTGCCATTCTAGTTGGTGTGAAATGGTATCTTATTGTAGTTTTGATTTGCATTTCCCTAATAACTGATGATGTTGAGCATCTTTTCATGTGCTTTTTAGGCATTTGTATATCTTCTTTGAAGAAACGTCTATTCATTTCTCTTACCTGCTTTAAAAAATTGTGTTGTCTTTTTATTGCTGAGTTATAGGATTTCTTTTTATATTGCAGATATTAAACTCTTATCAAATGTGTAGTTTCCAAATATTTTCTCCCATTGAGTCGGCTTTCTTTTTACTTCCATGATAAAATCCTTTGCACTGAAGTTTTCAATTTTGATGAGGTTCCTTTTATCTCATTTTCTCTGGTTGCTTGTGCTTTGGAGTCTAAGAATCCATTGCCTAACACAAGGTCCTGAAGATGTTTCCCTACATTTTCTTCTAAGAGTTTTATACTTCTGGTTTTTATATTTAGGTCTTTGATCCATTTTGAGTTGATTTTTGTATATGGTATGAGGTAAGGGTCCACTTTCATTCTTTTGCATATGGATATTCAGTTTTCCCAGCATCATTTGTTGAAGAGATTATTCTTTCTCCATTGAGTGGACTTGGTACTCTTGTCAAAAATCAGTTGACCATAGTTTGAGGATTTATTTCTGAATTCTCAGTTCTATTCCATTGGCCTGTATGTCTGTCCTTTTGCCAGCATGTACCTGTTTTTGAGCAGGTGTGGCATGTGTGCAGAGAGGCAGAGAGAACCCCATGGAGGAAGCCAGAGCTGGGGGGCAGAAGATGGATCAGGAAGGCAGACATGGAGTCCAAGAGACGCGCAATTTAGGGTGGGAACTGTGTTACCAAACCCATGTCCTTCTGTCTTCTTCCTGCTTTCTTCTCTGGTTCATGAGAGAAGGGAAACAACTACTTTTACAAATCTAGACTCAATCCCAGGAGAACGGGGAGGAGATGCACCTGCCTGCCAGCTGTCTCCAAGGTGAGAAGCCTTTGCCGCCACCCCTCCCCCAAAGGCTCATCATGCGATCTTTGGAGAAGGAAGGAAGGATGCAGGCAGAGTGGCCCTTAGCAGCCTCCTGCCTTGCTGAGGCTCTGGCAGCGGTGGTGGTGGCAGTGACGATGGTGATAGTGGTGGTGGTGGTGGTGGGGACTTTCACAGGGTCGAGTCTGCTCACCATGGCCTTGACCTCCAAGAGATGGCTTTGCCCCCTCTTCTTCCCAGCCCCACCTGCTGTCTGAGTACCTGGTGAGATGGGCATGGATTGTTCCTTTCGCTCTGTCATCCCTCCCATCTCAGAGGTTGAGGGCTGAGAAGGGATGGAAGGTGGGAAGTGGTGGTGGAGGTGAGGGAGGTGGGCTGGGCTCCGTCTGCGATGGGCTGTGTCCTGCCCATTTCCCTTTTACCTTCTCATTCAGAATTTCCCTCCCAGCCCTTGCCTGGCAGGCTAATCTGCTATTAATGGAGCAAGACAGATGCAGTTGGCTTGTTAATTACAGCAGATGAAGTCTTCAGCCCAGGCCTCCTGGGCAGGTCAGGGGAGGGGAGGGGGGAGTAGGGGAGGGGAGCGGCTGCAGCTGATTGGCAACTTGGCTACCCTTGGGTTTAAAAGAACAGGAGCCTGGGGCTTGGAAGAGGTCAATGTGCGTGGCTGACGGGGGTCATTTTAGACCCAGGAAGAAGCCTGCTGGGAGGGCTGGGAGAGACCAGCCTGTGGTTTTGGAATAGAGCAGGAGACAAAGCCCCCACTGTGAAGAGTGCCTACTGTGTGCCAGGTGCCACAGCAGCTGCTCCATGAGGACCATCTCTTGCAATCCTCCCAACAGCCCTAAGTTAGGTGAGCTCACAATCCCTGTTTTACAGAGGAGGCTCCCCAAAGCACAGAGAGGTCAAGTGGCTTGCCTAAGCTCACACAGCTAGTAACCTCATTGAATTCCTCAAATCCTTTTGCCTCCCTCTCCAGAGACCACCAAGAGTAGGACCAAAACGGTGAGGTGATTCATTTCGTCTACAAATACTTAAGTGCTTCCTTTGTGCGAGGATTGGGGATCTAGAGATGAATACACACGGTCCCTGTCCTCATGGAGTTGGAAAAGGAGCCTGGGAGATGGCCTGTTTCCTAGCTCTGCCCACAGGCTCTTCTGGGGCTGGAGACAGTGGCGTGTGACCCTGCCCACGACTCCTTGACCCTGCCCGTGACCTGTGACTCTGCCCATGACAGTGTGACCATAACCCCCTCAATAATTGGACCTACCTGAGCGATCCTGGATTTGCCAGTGGACTCCAAGCCTCTCTTTGGTTTGGGGCTGATCCACCAAGGATTTCATGCAAAGTAGACGCCTCAGAGCACTGTTTGGAGGAGGCCACACTGGGTTTGTGTCCGCAGAAGGCAGAGGCCAGATAGCTCCAGAGAAACAGCAGCTGTCAGACAACTTCCCAGTTCCTATGAGATGGGCTTTTTTTTCCTGCCCTTGGGTACTGTGAGGTCCCCCCACCCCCTTCCCTTCCCAAACATTTCTACCCTTTCCTTTAGCTGCTTTAATAACTTTCTATTTTGTGGAACCAGAGGATCCTCCAGGTAGAGGAGCAAGGTGAGAATTCCTGGTAGGGCCTGAGATCCCTGCACCATAGGGACACAGAAGAGGAGCTGGACTCCTCTGTGGGCCTCAGGGAACAACGTGGTCCTCACCAGGCAGAGAGGAGCATGGGAGGCACCCAGGGAGAGAGATGAGAACGTGGCGGAAGGAACAGTGTGTGCAAAGATGGGGAGATAGGCAAGGAAGGTTGTTGGGACCTTCAGGAAGGAGTGGGCTGGCAAATGTTCAAAACTTGGCTTTCTGGGGAAAAAAAAGTTCCTTCATTTGTAGCATTTGCTGATTCCCATTCCGTGGTCTAAATACTCCTGCCATGGCCAATTTCAAGCTGCCAGCACGCTGTCAACTGGCTTGCAAAACTTTTGGAAATGTAACAGCAGCTCTCACAGGCTGGTCCAAACCAGTTCCAGGATGCTACTGCATCAGATCATCTGCCCTTGCCTAAATGCAAGGGCATATGGGAAGGCAGAAGAGGCTGGAAAGGTGACCGAGACATTGGGAAAGGTTCTGAATGTCACATTATAGAGTTTGAGCTTTAATATGAAGTGGCCAAAACCCAGGTCCTGATTGGGTGACTTTGGCTACATGTGTTAGATGATGCACTGCCATTTCTTGTCCTGCTGTGCTTTGGACTCCCCTTAGGCTGCACCCCTGAATTCTCCAGAGGGTCCGTTTGGGCTGGTATTAGACCTGGAGACGGGAGCACAGAATGCGCGGTTGCTATCTCCTGATAAAGAGGGAGAAGAGGAGTTTGAGCTCTCCCCCAGTCAGCTGCACCTTGGGGCCATCCCTCATCTTAATGAGCCCATCCGATTCTCGTTTGCTAATGAGGAATTTAATGGTCACAGACTGACAAGTGAGACTGAGAGGGAAGACGGGAAGGTCGTTACGAAAATGAAGTGTGTGGCTAAATGCCACACCACTGTCTCCCTGCTCTGCCCCTCCCTGGGTGCGAGCTCAGAGTGGGTGAGAGATGGAATGCAGGGGCTGGCTTGACCTCACCTCAAAAAGGGGCTCCTGGCTGGACCCGTGGGTCAGCACCACGGACAGGGATTGTGGCTCTTCTGGAATGTTCTTTCCTCTCCCTTTGCTCCCAGCTCAAGTTTGTTTTTTCAAGATGGATACACGTTGCCCCCCCTGGAAACCTTTCACACAGCCCCAGATGGGTAAGGGCCCCCAGTGTTTGCATAGAAACCTTTACACATTCTCACAGCGTCTGCCTCATGTTGCTAAAATGCTACATTTCCTTGGCTGTTTTCCCTATTAAGTTTGTGAGCAACTTGAGTGCAGAGTCTGTGTCCTTCTCTCCATATCCTGAATGCTGACCACATGCACGATGCTTGCAATGCAGAGGGAGAAAATTTGTTGAGAGACGAATGAATGAACCAGTAAATAAATGAGTACATACAGGAGTGAAGGAAAGAATGCATGAATAAATTTGTTTAATGAAAGAATCAATGACTATTGAGCCATGGCCAGGATATTGAAAGGGAAGGTAAGGCTTTGGATTCACAAGAAATACCCCATCCCTCAGGCTATAAGCACAAGACAGACAGAGGGAAGTTAGAACCTAGGTTGCCAAAAATCCATATAGCCTCTCCTCCCTTCTTCCATGTTACAGGGATATCCAGAATAAAAATTACACAGCCCAGCTTACCTTGCGTTTATTTGAGGCCAGGTGACTAATTTACAGTCACTAAGGGGTAAGGAGAAGTGGAACATAGAACTCTGGGAAGGGTCCTTAAAGGGAGAGGGTGTGGCCTTCTCCTTCCCTTCCTCTTTTCTGTTGGCAGGACTGTGGGGGCAATGGCTGGAGCTGGAGCAGCCATCTGAGACTTGATACAAAAGACGGGTCCCTTGAGGACTGTGGAGCAGAGTTTTCAGACCAGCCCTAGGCTGCCTACATCCAGATTGTAGTGGAAGAGAGAATTAACTTCTTTTTCCTGCTATTATTTTGGATTTCAATGCCCAGCAGAATCTCATCCTAAGTAATAAATGTGTACCATCATAAAAAGAGACTCCAATGTAACAAACAAGGGCAGGTCAATGCAAGGCAAACTGTGGAAGCTAGCACTGAGCAGGGTTGCCTGAAGGTAATCCCAGGGTGACGTCTGGGCTACCCCTCGAAGGAGGGAGGAAGTGTCTGCAGGAGTGGGTGGGTTGGAGTAAGAGTTTATAATGGTAACTGGGCTCGCAATCGTGGGCTCCTCTCCTCATCCAGCCCAGTGAACCTGCATTGCATCTTGTCCTGTGCTCAACAACCTGGGAAGAAAGAAGGCAGCCAGGCAAGACCTCTCGCTCAGGAATCCTGGCTGCAGCAGGGGATGCAGAGAAGACCCAAGACCACTGAGAGCAAACCTGGTCTGGAAGAACGAGCAGTGGACAGGGAGTCAGTTGGGTATATCTTTGGTTGTTTTCTACGTTTCTTCTCCTACATGGGAAGGCTCTCAATTAATTGAGGCTGATTGCTGGGTTGTTTCTGGGGGTTGGTCCATCAGGCTGGGGCTGGAGAGGCCTTGAGGTAGGCAGGGCCTGTAACTTGCTTCTAACTCACAGAATAGGGTAAAGATGAAGGGATTTTGCAGATGTAATGAAGGTCCCTAAACAGATGACTTTAAGGCAAGCAACAGGGAGATTGTCCTGGGTGGGCCTGACCTAACCAGGTGGGCTTGTTAAAGGAGACATTAGACTCTGTCCCTCCTTGAAGAAGCAAGATGCTGTGAGTTCCACAGCTTTGGGGAAAGTAATTCTGCTCACACTCACCTGAGCTTGAGAGAGCAGGTGCGCCTCAGAGGAGAACCCCAGCCCCAGCCAACACCTTGAGGGCAGCTTGTGAGACCCTGAGTGAAGGACCCAGCTAGGTCAAGCCGGGACCCATGGGAACTGTGAGAACAAATCAGAATCATTTTAAGTCACCAAGTTTGTGATAATTTGTTACAAAGCAACAGAAAATTAACACAGAGGGTCAGACATGCCCGGATCTGGCCCCACTTTGGCCCAGCCCCACAGCCAGCCTCTCTCGATCCGGGAAGTGGAGCTGGCATCTCCACTCATGGCAACGCAACAGTGAAAGAGGAAATTAAAATCCAAGATGGAGCAATTCAAAAACTATGATCTCGACAAACAGCGGTGCTTAGATTTCCCATCACTGATCCCCTCAGCAGATATTCCCCAATCTTGTAATCACGGGAAGACTTTTCCAATTTGGGCTGAATTACCTTCCTTTCCCCTCACCCCTCCTTTATTTCTTTAAATTCTCTGGAACGCACAGTAGATCCTGTGCAGCTGTGGCATCTAAATAGAGGGTGCTAATCATCTTAATTGAAATCTGATCCTGGCAGCAGGAAGGCTCCTTGGGGCTGTGTGCTTCTGCTTATCTCTCCGGAGCAGGGAGCAAATCCTGCCCTTGTCCTGAGATGGGTTCAGGGATATTTGCTTCCAGGAGCCGACACCCTCCAAATGCTGGGAGACGCTGACCAGTGCCAGAGCTCCCACCTCCACAGCGAGGCCAGTCTTGGCCAGGCTCCCAGAGAGGGGGCCCTAAGCGCTTCAAGTCTCCACTTCTGTCTGCCACTAGGCAGTTGTCCCAATCAGCTAACCCAGTGGTGCTCAAGCAGGGGATGAGTTTTACTTTCTGTTCTTAAGGAACACTGGGCAATGTCTGGAGACATTTTTGGTGGTCACAACTGGGTGGTGGGGTGTGTGTGAGTGGGGGGAGATTTCTACTGGCCTCTGGTGGAAAGAGGCCGGGGATCCCGCTAAATATCCTACAATGCCCAGGACAGATCTCATAGTAATGCATGATCTGGCCCCAAATGTTTAATAGCATGGAGGGCTGAGAAACCTGAGTTAACCTAAGCCCTCCTTGATCTCTTTTCTCCCTGTAGAACAGAAAGAACATCCGTAGCTGGAGGTGGGAGATTTGGAAGCAATGAATTTGGATGATGACACACACACACACACACACATCTTTTCTCCACCTTGGTCTTGTTCACTCCTGTTTGTCTTTACAGCGTAGTTCAGGAGTTACCCCCTGGAATCTTCTTCACACCATGGGCTGGATGTCACATACCTCTTCTGTGCTGCAGAACCCTCCACACATAGGGTTTGCCCAGCGTGTATCATCCCCGCGTGAAATCATCGGGTTTGTCTGGCAAGACTAATAGACAGTGACTGCTCCAGTTTGCTAATGCTGCCATTATGCAAAACATCAGAGATGGACTGGCTTTTATAAAGGGCGTTTATGTGATTACAAATTACAGTCTTAAAGCCATAAAGTGTCCAAGGTAAGGAATCAACAACAGGTACCTTCATTGGAGAAAGGCCATTGGCATCAGGAAAACCTCTGTTAGCTGGGAAGGCACGTGGCTGGTTCTGCTTGCTCCCAGGTTGTGTTTCAAAATGGTGTTCCCCAAAGTGTCAGCTTTCAATGTCCATCTTCAAAATGTCTTTGTAAGCTGCAGCTCCTTCAAAATGTCACTCTTAGTTGTTCTCCAAAATGTCATTCACAGCTGCTCTGCATCTGGGCCTGTGTGGCTCTTTTTAAAGTACTCCAGCGATCCAGTAAAGACCCATGCTGAATGGGTGCTGCAACACCTCCATGGAAATAATCCAATGAAAGTGCTTGCCCACAGTTGATTGAGTCACATTTCCATGGAAACACTGAACCAAATAGGTTCCAACCTAATCAACACTAATACATCTGCCCCCACAAGATTGCATCAAAGAATATGGCTTTTTCTGGGGGACATAATATATACAAACTGGCACAGTGACCAAGGTGAGGGCAGTGGCCCCCTTTGTGGGGGACAGTGACCAGAAAAGGCTTCTGGGGGGCTGACCTATTTCTTGATCTGGGTGCTGGTTCTTAGGAGTGCTAATTTTGAGAAAATATGTGCTTTTCTGTGTGTAAATTATAATTCAGTAAAAAAGTTCACTTAAAAATTATCTGGTTTCTGTTTGGTCACTCCCATCTTGTCCTGACTGTAACCTCATCCAGGAAGAGACTGTGTCTGATTTATGCTGTATCTTCCATATCTTTAGCCTGGAGTTCTTTAACCTCTCTGAGCCTCAGTTCCTTCATTTGTAAAGGGATAACAACAATAATAATGATAATAATATTAATAAGATCTGCCTCATAAGGTTTAAAAATATTTTTTGTATTAAATTAGTTAAATGCTTATAAAGTGTTTACTTAGCTCATAAGAACTTGACCTGTATTATTATATCATTATTATTAGGTGCTTAGTTAAGGTTTGTTGAGTGATCCAATAATCTAACTTGAAGCTTGGGGGCTGGGGGTTGTGCCAGTTTGGATAGATTACGTCCCCCCAAGAAAAAACCATGATCTTTTAATCCAATCTCATGGGATATTGGAATTAGGTTGTTTCCATGGAGATGTGACTCACCCAACTGTAGGTGATAGCTCTGATTAGATAATGTCCATGGAGGTGTGGCCCTGCCCATTCAGTGTGGGCCTTGATTAGTTTACTAGAGCCCTATGTAAGAGCTCAGACAGAAGGAGCTTGCTGCTGCAGCTGAGACTGACATTTTGAAGACGGCCGTTGAAAGCTGACACTGACATTTTGGAGAATGCCATTTTGAAACGCAACCTAGGAGCAAGCAGATGCCAGCCATTTGCCTTCCCAGCTAACAGGATTTCCAGATGCGAATGACTTTCTCCAGTGAAAGTACCCTATTGCTGATGGCTTCCCTTGGACACTTTATAGCCTTAAGACTGTAACCTTGTAATCAAATAAACCCCCCTTATAAAAGCCAATCCATTTCTGGTGTTTTGGGAAACAGTAGCATTAGCAAACCAGCACAGGGGTATATGGGAATTCTGTACTTTCTTCATGATTATTCTGTAAACCTACAACTGCTCTAATAAAAATAAAAATAAAAATAAAAATAAATCATATGTGAAAAAAAAAAAAACTTGACACCTTCACCCACCTAAGCAGTCCCTCCCCACCCGCCAGTGCCGGCCCCTGGCTCATTGGCTGCCCTGGCTCGGTCCGGGTGTGGGGTGACCTGACCTCAGGCTTCCTCGGGGAGGGGCTCTCTGGTGGGACCCCCTCCGTACCTGCTGGCGAGCAGCCACTCAAGATTGTCCCACCAAAGTAATTATGGCTATGGGCACCAGGGAGACGTTTACCACTCACTAAAAAACATCTTTCCCGAGCAAGACCATTAACCCCCGACATTTAACCAGGAACCACAAGTCTCAGCCCCGGGAGATGCTGTGGTTCCCAAACCCGGGAACGAGGGGCCACTGAGCTTATGCTACTTTTGCTTCTCAGGCTCTTTCGTTTCATCCTCAGCAGGGACAGATGACCCCGGGCTGACCCCCTCTGACCTGTGAGAAGCTCAAGAATCTTTGGCTTTTAGGAAAGCCCATTGCAGGGGTGTCGAGGCATTCATTCATTTATTCATTCAGCATTTATGGAGTTCTTAGGGGGTTGGGTGCTGGGGTACAAGATGGAACACTCAGTTCTCCCCGACATTGCAGACCCTAAAGTACCTGATCCGCTCAAGCCCCCACCCACCTGAAGCCACAGTGGGGGGATGGGGGTTCCCTTTTCTCTCTTACCTGCTCTCTGTGACCCTGAGAACTTGGCCCTGATTGTTGGATCACAGGATCAACCCCCAAAGGCATGGTGCAGATGATGGTGAGGAAGGCAGGCTGTCCACACGCTCCCCACCAGGGAGCTTTGGAGCAGCTGGGTCCTGGGCGAGGAGCCCACCACCCTGGCTGTCCCCCGGGGCCACTGATTTTGTGTCTCTTTTCATCCCTGCATCCTGACAACAGACCCTCATGGAGAGGAGGCTCCTTGGTGGAGTGACTGACAGCTTTGTTTGGATGATGACTTTGTCCTGGCATAATAATTAATTGCTTCCCCTTTCACTCTGGAAATATGTCCTGGTTTACAATAAATCACAGGGTCCCCTATGTCTGGGGCATCTCTCTTCCTAGTACCAACCCCTGCCCTCCAGGCTCAAGGTGGCTTCCCACAGACAGAGGCTTGAAATAAGGGGGGTTAATCCATCACAGAGGGCCAGAGCGAGGGTGAGGGGGACACCAGGGACAGTGTGGGACATGGTGTGGTGCGGTCTAAGGTGCTGGGTGGGGCTGGGGAGGCCAAGGGCTGGGGTCTAAATCCACACCAAGGGGTGGGCTTTGTCCTGGAGTTGTGGAGAGGATGCCGAGACCCTCTGGTCAGGCTGCTCAAAGTGTGGTCCATGGACCAGCGCCCGTCTGAGAACTGTCCATTGCCTGTTCTCAGTCGAGTGAGTTTGAAAATCAAGAGTGAGCATCTAGAAACTCTTACAGCAATTTGACAAAGTCATTTCCTATCTGTGGATTTAGCAATAATAAAAATCAGGTTTGTGTTTTGTACAAGTTTCATTTCTCTGATAATTCATTTTTTATGTTAGTTTTACAAAAGTATAATGGTACAGCCATATTGGAAAACCAGTCTGGCAGTTCCTAAAAAAGTTAATCACAGAGTTATCCCAGAGCCCAGCAATTCCACTCCTAGTTATATGCCCAAGACAATTGAAGACATATGTCCAGACAAAAATTTGTACATGAATTTTTATGGCAGCTTTATTCGTTAACAGCCAAAAAGTGGAAACAGCCCCAATGTCCGTCAATGGATGAACAAAATGTGGATAAATGTGGATAAACAAAATGTGGTCTGCCACCCAATGGAATATTTTTCAGCCACAAAAGGAGTGAAGTTCCGATACTCACACGATATGGCTGAATCTCAAAATCATTTGCTGAGTGAAAGAAGCCAGACACAAAAGCCACGTATCGTGTGATTCCATTTATATGAAATATCCAGAATAGGCAAATCCACAGAAACAGAAGGTAGATTAGAGGTTGCTGGGCCTCGGGGTGGCAGGAATGGGGAGAGGAAGCTAACTGGGGTGGGGTTTCCTTCTGGGGTGATGAAAATGTTCTGTAATCAGCGGTGATGGTTGCACAACCTTGTGACTATACTACAACCATTGAATTGTACACTTTAAAAGGGTGAACTTCATAGTATGTGAATTATATCTTTTTTAAAAAAATTAAATTCAGTTTTATTGAGATACAGTCACATACCACACAATCATACATGGCGCATAATTAACCGTCCACAGCACCATTATACAACTATGCACCCATCACCCCAATCCATCCTTGAACACCTTCCTCACAACAGAAAGAATCAGAACAAGAATAAAAAATAAAAGTAAAAAAGAACACCCAGATCATCCCCCCATCCCACCCTATTTTTTGTTTAGTTTTTGTCCCCATTTTTCCACTCATCCATCCACACACTGGCAGGGAGTGAGATCCACAAGGTCTTCACAATCACACTGTTACCCCTTGCAAGCTACATGGTTACACAATCGTCTTCAAGAGTCAAGGCCACTGGGTTGGAGTTTGATAGATTCAGGTATTTACCTCTAGCTACTCCAACACAACAAAACCTAAAAAGTGTTATCTATATAGTATGTAAGAATGTCCACCAGAGTGACCTCTTGTTTCCACCTGAAATCTCCCAGCTACTGAAACTTTACTGTGCTTCATTTTGCAACCCCCTTTTGGTCAAGATCCCCGGGAGTCATACCCTGCGTTGCTAGGGAGATTTACACCCCTGGGAGTCGGGTCCCACGTAGCGGGGAGGGTAGTGTGTTCACCCACTGAGCTGGCTCGGAGAGAGAGGCCACATAGAAGCAACACCAACAGAGGCACTCAGGGGGAGACTCTCGGGCACAATTATAAGCAGGTTTAGCCTCTTTGCAGTAACGAGCTTCATAAGGGCGAGTCCCGTGATGGAGGGCTCAGCACACCAACCCGTCAGTCCCCAATGTTTGTGAGAACATCAGTAACCACCCAGGTGAGGAAGTCCAACACCTCCACACCTTCCCCCAGCTCCCCAGGGTGAATTATATCTTAATTGTAAAAAAGTATTGACGGTTCATATGGTGTGTGAATATATCGCAATAAAACTGCAAAAAAAAAAAGTAATCACCTGCTACAGGTTGGACATTTTTTAAAAGCGCTGGTCCTTCACTGCAGGTAGTTGGAAGCCTTGGCTGAGGTCCCCTTTCACATGAGGACACAGCTGTGGCCAAGGACGGACGGGCCAGTTCATCCTGGGGTGAGAGAGGCAGGAGGCTCAGGGCCTGCCTCAGCCACGTGTTCTGCACAGCCATCAGCTCAAGGTACACGGGCCACTGGGCGTCACATCAACTCCAGAAATCCATGCTCCGTACCTGCACCCAAACACCTCAAAGTAGAACTTCTACATGACAAGACTTCTGGTGGGGGACTGGCTTTCCTGATCTTGGCTCTCCTTCCACTCAGCTGGGAGTCCCCCACCCCAGAGACTGGGTCCCCATTGCCAGACACAAGTCTGAGGCCTGCTGGGACCCAGGGACCGGGACCCCCCTGCTCTGCCAGCCAGAGCTGGGGTGCAGCTCAGCTCTCTGCCCTGCGGGGGCTCCCCGGGGCCTGCTGGAATGCAGAGGGGCCTGCAGCCCAGGAGAAGCCGTGGGCAGCGCCAACAGCCAGGGCCTCTGGACTGACCTGTCCAGGGCCACTGATGTGCTGGAGGAGGGGGGACAGGCAGGGAGGGAAAGACCAGCCCCCCCCCCCCCACCATGTCTGCTGGTCTACGAACAGAACCGGGATAAATAATGACCACAAGAGATAATGAGATAAGAGCGAGAATCGCTAGCATTTAATGGGGGCCTGCCTCAAGCTTTGCTCTATGCTAAGAGCTTTACTGTCACTAAATACCCCCAAGCTTCTCAGGTGGGTGCTAGTATTGGCTCTAACTTACTGCTGAGGAAACTGAGTATGCTTGGGACCCCACGGCTACCTCGTGGTGGAGCCCGGCCTTGCATGCCATCTGCTCGCCGTCAGGAGGGGACCTTTAGCCCTGCACCCTCTGCACCCTCCTCCAGCACCTGCGGCATGGAGGGAGAGCTGGAAGCCTGCAGGGGCACACGAGGGAGCAAGAGCCGCCTGACCCAGCTGGGGTCCCCCACCGGTGCCCTGCCCCGGGCAGACCAGGGGAAGGCAGCTGGCACTGGTGCCTGACAACCTGGCCCAGGGCCCTAGAGCGCCCTGCTCAAGCTGAGATGGAGGCAGGGGGATGGCCTGGTTGACCTACAGCACTTCCAGACTCATGCACCAGTTGACTGTTGCGTGGCCGAAACCAGCCAAGTGCTGGGAGAATCCAGCTCCCTCCTGTCTCTTCCCAGCTGAGGGCCGGCTACTAGCTACCGGGGCAACATGTGGACTGGGATCTGGACCACATGTGGGGAACCGCGGGAGACCTCTGAGACCCAGCCCTTCCCCAGGGCTGCAGGGACACAGGGGGGCTGGCCGAGGCCAGATACAGAGTGGGGAGGAGCAGAAGTTTCTGGAAGGGAAGGAGGAGGAGAGGGACGGAGGTTGGGGGTGGAGGGCATTCCAGGATATCTCCACCATCATTTAACTTTCATTTCCCAACCGGTGGCATCACTCACTCCAAATGCAGTTCGTAAAAATTACAATTGATGTTTCAATTAGTTATAATTTACAGAGCGATTACATTTAATTTCTCTTTTATTGTATTTTAATGGCTTCAAATTTCTTGTTGATGAGATGTGCTCTGAAGCCATCGGCCAGAGGGTGGGGAGGGGCTGGGGTCTTCAGGGGGCAGCGGGTGCTGATAGCTCTGGTCCTCTTGGCGGCTGTGGTCCCCCCCACCCAGCTGGCCTGAGGCCACGCCAGGCTTTGCCGCACCCGGGAGGTGGTGTGGGAGCGAAGCCGCAGAGCAGGTGGGTGGGAGGTGTGGGGCCCTCGCGCTGTGGGCATCGGTTTAAATTTTCCTGCTAATGGAGAAGGAGCATTTGCATCATCTTAACTAAGGATCTGGGGGAATGAGGCGGAGATAAGAGGAGGGAGCCCCTGGGTGAGCAGCCAGGGAGAGAAAGCCTTGGCCAGGCCAGGGCCGAACCAATGAGCCTTGCCCCTTCCTCAGACTAGAAGAACTAGCAACAGCCTCCAGAAGAGCTCAGCAGCCTGGGGCCTAATGCTTGGAAGGGAGAAGCGGAGAGGGTGAGGGGGGCGCCTCTTTGTACAACTTCTGTATTTCTCACGGATCCTTGGTGAGGGTCAGGGAGCACGTGCCTCCCGAAGCAATTAGATCCTCAGATGGATGGCATCTGCTTTCTTGGCCCCAGACTCCAGTTGGGTTGCAAAAGGGAGCTCCTAGGGTCCGGTTCTTTTTGAAGCTTGTTGTTCTTTAGAAGAAGTTCCTTGAAGAGGTCCCTCCGCTCTCCTTCCTGCTTCTGGAAGCTCGATAATGACTGGGGCCTGGTGGGGATGGGGGCTCCATGCTGGCTGCTGGGGTCCATGGATGTGCCTCTTGGAAACTGTGGCCTCCCAGCCATTGCTTTGTACCCAAGGACTGACTCCATACTGGGGTCCCAAGTCCTGCTGTCTGATGGCTGGGGTCACTGTGGCTGCTCGTGGAGCTTGGTAATTGGAAGTGGCTCAGGGGTGCGGGCCTTTCTGCCACTTGGTGACTGTTCTCAGCCCAGCCTGCTTTGAAGCGCCTTCAAAGTGTTTCCCAGGAAGGCCCCCAAATTGCCTGAAAAGCAGCCTGGACTTTGTTGAGTGTGCAAGCAAGAAGAGACGACAACTTCACAGGGCTTCCTTTACTTCTTGGCTTCCCCAGGTGGGAGGAAGGAGCCAGAACATCAAAGCCTGGGGAAGTGGGGACTGGACACGGAGTACAGGTCCTAAATCAGGCTGCTGAACAACCTGCTGGCCTGGAGAAGCTGCTCCTGGCCAGTGGCTCTGAATTCCTATTTAGGAGGGCCCGGGAGGGCTGCAATGTTGGAGAGAGCCTGAAGCTGTATCAGCTCGGAGGGGGCTGCTGATGGAGAGGATGGAGGGGGGTCTGACCCCAGCATTCCTCCCCCCATCCCCATGCACCCCCTTCCTCCACGCCTCCCGGTGCTGTCCTGCCCTGGGCCCGGGTCTCCTGCTAGGAGCAGAGCTGGAAGGACAGGCTGGCTGGAGGGGCGTGCAGCCATGGCTAACCGGCATGGTGAAGCTTCCGGAAACACATCAAGGAAACAAAGATATTTCAAAGGAATGGGGATTCCAGGCTGGAGAAGAGAAGTCTAGAAGACAAGGGCACTTTCTAATTTCTAAACAGTTAAATTAACCGAGGAGAGTGAAGACCCAGTGGGGCATCTTATGTCCTCTGCATCTGGCTTGAATCTTAGCCCCCCCAAAATTAGCAGATTTGTGTCCAGTGCTTTTACCTGTTACCCAAAGCATTTAGCTTCCTGAAAATTCCAGTGTTCTCAGCAATGACTATCAAACACTCTCATTTTTGTTAATTAATCAGATTTTTAAAAAAGGAAACAGGCCATTTATCAATTTTGCTGAAGGATACTTCCCTTTATTCAGAAATTCTTTAAATTCTCTGAATGTGTGAGGGCTGTCGAGATTCCCTGGGCCTCAGTTTACCCCAGGTGGTTGTGGCAGTTGGGGAGGGGCATTAAACTAGCAAATCTCAAGGTCCCCTTCCATCTCTGCCTTGTCACACGTGTTTACAGAGCCCTTGACAGGAAGGAGTTGGCTTAACCCTGTGGCGCCAGCAGCAGAAATGTCAATGTGGGGCAGATATTCCACTTTCCAACCCCCAGCCCAGTCCTCCGCCAGAGCCGATGGCCCAGCCAACATCTCTCCTCCCCCTTCCTGGGAACGGCGCCTCCTTCGCTGTGCACGATTCTGGTGGACAGACTGTCACAGTGTGACGTGTGGCCCCTGAGCAGCGGTAGTACCTCAAGGCCACAGGAGTCGATCCAAGGAGGGGCCAGGGATCTGAGTGGCTTCACCAGGGTCCGACTGTGGGATTTAGATATCCAGAGCAGGAAAGGGAGAGATGGCCCCCTGGTTTCACATGCTGGTATTGTGCGAGACTGGAGGGGCCGGTGGCCATCATCTCCCCTCCTCCTGCTGCCCAAAGGAAGCCCAGATGCAGAAGGAGAGGATGAGGCCAGCAATGGAGAGAAGCAGAACCTGGAGATGGGAGGGCAGTGGGGCAGTTAAGAAAGAATGAGAGAGGATGAAAAACCTGAGGCGATTGTCCTGAATCCAGGCCTGCCCACCTCCCCCCTTTCCCTACACATTATCGGCTTGAGCCAGTTTGAGTTGCATTTCTGTCACTTGCAACAGAGCTCTGACAAACACAAGGGCACACGCAGTAAGGAGTAGCTGTCTGCAGCGGTGTTCAAGGAGAGGCTGGATGAGCCAACATCAGGGTCATCAGTACAAGCGACTCCTGCTTTGGGAGGGGGTGGAGCTGGATTAATGATGTCAATAAACAGATATTAGATACCTTGTGTGTGCAAAATACTGGGGATGCAGAGATGAAAGACAATGGTAAAACTGTCTTTAGTATGTGCAAAAAGGATCAATTAGAAGATAAGGATGAGCAGCAGGTAATGGGGTGGAGGTGAGCTCTCAGCAGCCCCAGAGGCCAGGCCGGCTGCACAGCGGGTGCCTGGGAAGTATCTGTTGAATAAATGAATTTAGATGATTTTGTGGTTCACCTGCTTATGTTCTCCCTGTGATTTATGCCGTGTGCACACTCCCTCCCGCCGCCCTGCCAGCTCCTGGCACAGCCCTGGGAACCTGGGACTGCTGAATAAGCATCCGTGACACGCCACGGGGCGGCTGGTGGATGAATGATTGGTGGCTGCCATGACAGAAAGCTGCCACCATTCATCTTATCGTCTGTGGCCCTCCCTGCGGTGGCAGTGGGAGTGGCATGGGGGCCTGTGTGGCTCCTGGAATTTGGGCCTGTAATAACTCATTTTGTGGATTATCCGTGGTCTGTTTCTAGCTGCCTTCTCGTGCCCCTTTTCAACCAGTTTGCTTCTGGGCTGTCATTAGCAAGGACCAGGCGCACGTGGCCTTGTCAACACCCACTGCTTACACCCGGGCTGTCCGGGTGTCCTGGGGAAGCCTGGGTGGGGGCTGTTCCCAGAGACTCCTGCCAGGTATCTTGGCATCTATCATCCCTCTCCTCGCAAGGGGGAGGCCGGCTGCAGGTCCGCGTGCGACCACTAGATGCCGCTGTTTCTTAATGGATGAGAAGCGGGAGTCGGGCCGCGGGGAAGGAGAGGGACGCTCCAGCTCGGCCCCGGGAACGAACGCGCCCGGATGGCGCCCATTTCATAGATGGGCACTACGGGGTCGGAGGCAGAGAAAAGGCACAGGTAAGGTTTTGCCCCCGGATGAAGGACCCAAGGGTTCTGACTCCTGGTTCCCGCATCCAGCCGCTCTCTTCAGGACCTCTCCTGCGTGCCCAGGAGGGGAGCCTTGCACAGGTGAGAGAGCAGGTGCGGGAGGGAGCCAGGAGGTTCAGGTGAGTCGGGCTTGGGAGGGGCGGGGCGAGGGCGCGACGCGGAGGCACTGCCGCTGGAAAGGCTTGTTGGTCCTGCCTTCCTCCTCATCTCCTGTCTTCTCTCCGGCCTCTCATTTTGCTGGGGGTCTAAGGAGGGCGGCGGGAAAGGGAGAAGAGAGCCAGCCGGGCTGGGGTGGGGGCTGGGGGGGGGGTTCCTCTTTTCAAAGGAGAATCCATGCACACTGCGGGAACGCCTGGGGCTGCCCCGGATTCTGCGTGGGCGCCCTCCCTTCCCGCCTCCTGCCCAGTGCCAGGCGCCCAGGGGACCCTCGGGCAGTGCGGGGTCTGGGATTGGGGTCATGGAGACCAGAGGAGAGGATGGGAGGGGGCGCTCCCCGAGGGGCAGGTCCAGGGCTCCCCAGACAGGCAGCGACTGGCTCCTGAGCCTGCAGATACAGTCCCAGCTATGACTGGACACCCCTTAGGGCACCCAAAGTTAAACCCTCAAAGGCCATAGCTGCAGCCCACCACCGTGGGAGGGGAGCCATGGGGGCTGGGGTTAGGATGGATGCTTTTCTGGTTTAATCAGAGGTAAGAAAGGGTAACTGCCGCCTACTGTTTCCCCCAGGGGCCTAACATTCTGTCATTAGAGACTGATTTATTTAGATCATACCATACCTCCCCACTAGGAGTTTTTCATAGTTCCTTGCATGTAGTAGACCATTCAGTAAATACTTGTCAACCGAGTCTCCATTAAAATGAAAATACCCTGAGGAGGGATAAACTATTTTCATTTGCTCACACTTCACTGTGAATTAGTTTATCGCACTAACTAGTGCCCTCACAAGGTTTCTGAGAGACCCAGCATGGATATGTTTGAAGAGGCACCTGGGGTGAGAGGGAGATTTGGAATTTGGGCAAGTGCCTGGGCCAGACGGATTCACTGAGAGGGAGGGTCCATGATCCCAAGGTCGGCCCAAGGATGCTAGGTGTGCTTGCTGCGCCCTCTTGAAGAGTCTTTAAAGGTTCCATCTTTCTGGGGAAAATGTCCCAAATCCTCACCAAGATTAAAAAAGCCCTTTGTGATCGGGTCTTCTCTCGCCCATCAAGTCTCCTGTCTTGACACTCTCGATGCTTTAGCCAAACTCTTCCTTGAACATAAAGCGAGGCCTGTTGCCTCCTTCCCTTTGCACTTGCTGTTTATTCTCTATGCCTGCCTCACTATCCCACGTTCTGCCTGCTTAATGCCAATTAATGATTCAAATTTGGCTTAGAACATCACTTCCTCCAGGAAGCCTTCCGTGACTAACCCAGTGTGGAGGAAGTTCTCCCGATTGGTGATCCTGTAGCACTCTGTAGCTGACTCTCATAACAGTTATGTGGCAGAATTAGGACAGATTAATAAGAAAGTACTACATGTGCAGGAGCTTAAAAAGTTCCAGCTGTATAGGAGAAATAATAGAAAGCTACAGTTGTCTGTCTGTGTCAGTCAGGGTCCAGCCAGAAATATAGAAAACACACGAGTTATTTTATTAGAATTTGGTGTAGAGAATTGGCTAAAATATGTATCAGAGGACCGAGAAGGCCTAAAGAGAACACTGAAGTTGTGTGGATACTGTCACTGTGGAAAGGAGCCACTAGGGCTGGCAGAATAAAGGGAAGGATAAATGGTTATCTGACCCCAGAAGCTTGGGGGGGAGGTTCCATGGAGCTGGACTCAGACCTCTGTGGCTGGCTTGTGTTGCTATCCCGAGGGAGCATGGAGATGTTGTGCCATAAAGAACTGATTGCTGGAACGAGCTGCTCCTGCTGGGGTGGAGATTCGCTGCTCGAGTGAGATGGGCAAGGAGAGCAAGGATCCCTTCTCTCTCCTCCAGCCTTCCAGTTTCTCTCTAGTCCTGTTATCACCAGAACCCAGCAGCCCTGTTATCAGCTGGCAAAGGAGGCATTTGCTGCAGAGTCCCAGCCCCAGCCCCACAAATCAGATTTTGGAAGGGTGGACTTGGAGTTGAGAAATAATAGCTTAAAAACTGGCACAGTCCACCCCTTTGGCTGCTTAGCACTTATCCACATCTGTGTATGTTTAAACCCCATCTAATGAAAGTAACAACAAATTTAAGCTTTTACTTTACAAGATGCAGCTGTCTTGTTCAAAGATGCTCACCTTGTTCTCAGAAAGGGGAGACCCAAAATCTCAACAGCCTTATATCCCACTCTGCATGACAGTCATTGTATTCATTTCCAGGTGTTGTTAATTACCTCTCAGATTTAGTCACAGCCCCATCTGAGTATTCTGTAACTTAAAGGCCAAATTACAAAGGTAGCTATTGCCAATACTCCTTATATACCCTCCATCTCTGCCACCATAACCACTTTGT
Source organism: Choloepus didactylus (assembly GCF_015220235.1). Lineage (NCBI taxonomy): Eukaryota > Metazoa > Chordata > Mammalia > Pilosa > Megalonychidae > Choloepus > Choloepus didactylus. Next base: position 68,355,407 of record NC_051324.1, on the reverse strand, counting down.
GCCTAGTCCTATTGAGCAGGCACTGGGATGACGAGGGAAAAAAGCAGACTGACATCCACAGAATGTGTCATCTTGTCCATCCGATTATGGAAAGCCTCCTCTATAGTGACTACCAGTTGGTGAGCACTCAGACAGGACACAAATACATTCATACTCCATGCTGACTCCAAGAGTCCCTCCATGCACCTCTTCCCCAGAGCTCCTTGTCACCATCTTCTAATCTCATTCTTGCCAAGTCCCTGACCATCCAGTCAAACCATAACCACAGCCCATGAGTAGCGCAGATTCTTACTTCTGGCCAAAGTGGACAACCAAAGATACTACTTGGACTTCTGCCTACTGGGAGGATTTTCCCTTCGCCACTGCCTGTTAGAGACTTTCTTACTGGGACTGTAACATTGTAGCAATCTGTTTATGGGTAGTGCCAGCATATCATGCAGAACCATCTGTAGAGTCCTTTCTTTCTCAGTCAACTGGTCATAAGGAACTCCCCATGAGTCTGTAGATGTAATTCTATTCTTCAGAGGCAGCCACTGTGTTTTTGTAGTTTTGTTCCTCTTTAGTGGTCTCTAAACACTATTTTTATGCCTCCATTTCTTGATTTATCTACTTTAGACATACACTAGTTTCCCACTATGGAAGATGATGGAGATTTAGCTTATTTCTATATCCTCCTATTTTTGGTAATTATATTTATTTCTTCTATGGATTACCTTATCAATTTTAAATAATATACTTAAAATATCCAATTCTTATTCCTGTAATGTGAGATAGTAACTCTTGTGTGCTTGCTCTGTGAGATGAAGACATTATTAGATCTTCTTCCCTTCTCCCCACCCCTTTGGAGTCCCCAGCGTCTGCCAGCTTTATCACTACATTTTCATTGTCAAGGTTTATGACCTTTACATTCTTTTCTTTAAAAGTATTTATGTCAACCATGTTTTATCTGTAGATTGATTTTAAAAATTGAAATCCGGTAAACAGCCTTCACATTTTGATGATGTAAATATTGTTTTCTGCAGTGAACAGGAATAAGGATTATATTTTCTTCCCTTTCAAGCCTATATGCAACCCTTGAACAAGGGTTTAAAGGAGAAGTTTCCTTACATCAAAGTCAAATGGATTATCTTTGAGCATTCTCCATCAGTTGTTCAAAATGTTGCCACATTTTAGTTTTCTTCATGCTTAGATCATGATTTTTGGGGGGTATAATTTTGTGTCCTGCCCCCCGGAGTTTTCAAGTGCATATTTGTATTCTCTTTGAGAGAAGAGAAATTATCTTCATCATTTCATAAATTGTTGCAGTTTGCTAATGTTGCCATTTTGCAAAACACCAGAAATGGATTGGCTTTTATAAAGGTGGTTTATTTGGTTACAAAGTTATAGTCTTAAGGCCATAAAATGTCCAAGGTAAGGCATCAACAATAGCATACCTTCACTGGAGAAAAGCCATTGGCATCCAGAAAACCTCTGTTAGCTGGGAAAGCACGCGGCTGGCATCTGCTTGCTCCCAGGTTGTGTTTCACAATGATGTTCTCCAAAATGTCAGCGTCAGCTTTCAATGTCCATCTTCAAAATGTCTCTCTTGGCTGTCGCTCTGAGGTCCTTCTGTTTGTGAGCTTTTTAATAAGACTCCAGTGAACTAATCAAGACCCACACTGAATGGGTGGGGCCACAACTCCATGGAAATATTCAATCAGGGGTCACACCCTAACCAAAGGTGTCACTCACAGTTGGATTAGTCACATCTCCATGGAAACAACCTAATTCCAATATCCCATGACATTGGATTAAAAGATCATGACTTTTTCTTGGGGGACATCATATATCCAAACTGGCACATAAGTATTTTACAGTTTCTTACTAAGTCTACCGTTTGCTCAGAATTCATTTTACTCTTCTTGAAGATCTTATTTTTGGAATCCATTGACTTCATATTCTAACCCAGATATCATCCTGGATTTTCCTTTTTCCAGTAGTTCTGCTGTTTTTTAAGTCTTGAATTTTCCTTTTTCTTGGTATCTTCTTCATTTTGTTAAAGTACCTCCTCCAATAATTTCTTTAGAAAGAGGGCACAGAAGGTAAATTTTCTATTTAGGCATCTGAGATTTTGTTTATTGGTAGTTTGGTCAGGCACAGATTTTTTTTTTTTTAATTCTAACTATTTATTTATAAATTGTTTTTGGTGTTCTACATAAATAATCATATATTCTGCAAATAAGAAAAGGTTTTTTTAATTCTTTCCAATTTCTATACATTTTTACCATTATCTTTTTTTTTATTAAATTCAGTTTTATTGAAATACATTCACACACCATACAATCATCCATGATATACATTCCACTGTCCACAGTATGATAACATAGTTATGCATTCATCACCACAATCTATCTCTGCACATTTTCCTTACATCAGAAAGAACCAGAACAAGAATAAAAAATAAAAGTGAAAAAAGAACACCCAAATCATCCCCCCATCCCACCCCATTTGTCCTTTAGTTTTTATCCCCATTCCTCCACTCATCCATACACTAGATAAAGGGGGCGTGATCCACAAGGTCTTCACAATCACACTGTCACCCCTTGTAATCTACATTATTATATAATTGTCTTCAGGAGTCCAGACTGCTGGGTTGGAGTTTGGTAGTTTCAGGTATTTACTTCTAGCTATTCCAATACATTAAAGCCTAAGAGGTGTTATCTGTATAGTGCATAAGAATGTCCACCAGAGTGACCTCTCAACTCCATTTGGAATCTCTCAGCCACTGAAACCATTTCGTCTCATTTTGCATCCCCCTTTTGGTCAAGAAGATACTCTCAGTCCCACGATGCCGGGTCCACATTCATCCCCGGGAGTCATACTCTGCGTTGCCAGGGAGATTTACACCCTTGCGAGTCGGGTCCCACATAGGGGGGAGGGCAGCGAGTTCACCTGTCGAGATGGCTCAGTTAGAGAGAGAGAGAGAGGGCCACATCTGAGCAACAAAGAGGTACTCGGGGAGACTCTTAGGCACCATTACATACAACTTTAGACTCTCCTTTGTGGTAATGAGCTTCATAAGGGCAAGTCCCATGCTCGAGGGCTCAGCACGTCAAACCGCCAGTCCCAATGTTTGTGACAACATCAACACCAGCCCAGGTGAGGATGTCCAACACATCCGCACCTTCCCCCAGATCCTCGGGGCTGGGGAGGGGGAGGCTGTAAATATATTTTTTATTATCTGCCCAAATTACTCTAGGATGTGTCACTATTTCACACCAGCCTATACTAACCTACTGTATCTCACTTCCTTTTCAAAGTTGCATGCAATTGTGGTGTTTGAACAAATCGACTGTAGAGTTGTACCGTTTAGAAAATTTAGATCCTGTACCAAATAGATATCTATTCCCTTGGTCTCATATGATCAGGCACAGATTTTTAGCTTCAAAATAGACTTCTTTCAGAATGTGGAATTCATTACTGTCTTCTGGATCCTGTTTTTGTGATGAGAAACCATGGGTAATTTCTCATTCCTTTGTTGATAACTTTCCTGCCTTTCCCCTCTGGAAACTTACAGTGTCTTCAGTTTATTTGTGATGGACAAAAGTTTCCTAATAATGACTTCTGATTGTGCTTATTTTTTCATTCATTTTACTCAGAAGGCTGTTTTAGTTGAAGGCTTTTTTTCTGCCTAGAATAATGAAAAACTTTCTTCTACTATTTATTTGAATAGTTTCCTTCCTTCTGTTTCTCTCTTTTCTCTTTCTAGAGTACCTATTATTCAGATGTTGGACCTTCTAGATTGGTCTTCTGTGTCTCTAATATTTTCTCTTTCTTTTCATTACTTTGTCTTCTCTTTTTTATTCCACATAATGGAGATTTGTTCAATTTTACCATCTAACCCTTCTATTGCATTTATATTTCAGCAACCACACACTTCACGTTCTAAGAACTTTTTCTTGTTCTCTGACGATTCCTTTCCCATTCCAATCTGTTCTCTTTTCCTGGATGCAGTAGCCTTTCTCATTTCTTTGATGATAAAATTGGCTGAATTTTATGTTTCTTTGTGGATAGCTTTTAATTTTCCTTATTTACCTTGGAATTTCTCTTTCATTTTTCACACATCTAGTGTGTCTTGTTTGTCTGTTTCTGTTTAGGAAAGAAAGAAGGGTGTAATTATTCTAGGTTTCTTGTATTTTTATGCTTTTATTTTACCACTCAGTGCCTTCCCTGTATAGGAAACTGCCTAGAAGTTCTGGGTTCATGCACAAGGCTTTCGTCTTAGCCGGCTTCATTTTAGGAGGAGTGTCCAGGAAGGGGCTCTTAAGCTGTGTTGAAAGGAGACCCAAATGGCAGAATGAGAGGCACTTTGCTCTGGAACACCAGTGTCCACACTAGCAGCCCCCATTCTCCACAGGGGAGAATTTATTTAGCTGGGGGTCTTTCTCTGGTTTTTATAACGCTGCCTATTGCTCTGCTAGGTGGGAATGGGGTGGGAGGGGGATGTTTTAGTTTACTAGCTGCTAAAACAAATACTATACAATGGGGTGGCTGAAACAACAGGAGTTTGTTGATTCATAGTTAAAGAGGCTAGAAGGCTTGTGGTGTCCGTATCTTCTGGTTGACCAGCAGTCTTTGGAGTTCCTGGCTTTTCCATCACATGGAGATGCACATGGCAGTGCCTTCTACTTTCTCCTCTGCTTTCAGTTCACTTCCAGCCTCTGGCTTCTTCCCATGGCTTCTCCTTTTGTGTCCAGCTTCCTTTGCTTAGAAGGTCTTCAGCAATATAGGATGAAGGCCCACCTTCCTTGAGTTTGGGGACACCTTAACCAATAACATCTTCAAAGCTCCTGTTTACGAATGGGTCCACACCCACTGTATCAGGGGTTGGGACCTAAATAGGCCTGTTGTGGGGGACAGAATTCAATCCCCAACAGGAGGTGAAGGACACCTTTGTTACACAGGCTTTCAATGAACCCCTATTGATTAACAGCCTCATTTTGCCTCCCACTGCAGGTTGTACCTGACAATTGCAAGCCCTGATCTCTCTAGGTCCTTCAGTGCAGATTTGGCAGCTGACTCAACTTGGCCCTCTCATGCACATTCTGATGGCAGCTCCCTCCATGCTGCTGCATCAGTACACACAAAATGCACACATTGGTGCACACAAAATGCACACTACAGGACTCGCTGATGGGTTGGATGTAGGAGATCAGGGAAAGAGAGGAACCTAGGGTAGCTCCTAGGTGTGTTGGCTTGAGTGCAAGGGCATGCCATGTGATGCCGTTTGAAGGGGTGGGGAGGTCAAAGGAGCTCTCCTCACCCTTGTGTATGTGCTGTGCTCTCCCATCCACTAATGACTTCCCTTCTTTTTATAATTACTAGTTTAGTACCCTTCTTGCCCCTTTATTATTTATTGTATTTATTATGAAGTGCCAACAATGCAATACACACTGTTTTAGACAGAAAGGATAGAAGAAGAAACAAGTGAGATGAGGTCCTTACTCTCATGAAGATTCTGGTAGGAAATAGACTATAAGCAAACAGATAGATTTGTAAAGAATGGATGGAGATGCAGAGAAATAAATTGGGTGATGGTATAGAGCAAATGAGATGCTTCTTTAGCTAGGGCAGTCAGGGAAGGCCTGGAGGAGGTGACTTTTCATCTAAGAGCCGTAAGACAAGTGGAACAAGTCTCACCAAGATGGGGGTCGGGTAGCAGGTGGGAGGAGAGCAGGCACAGAAAACAGTAGGTGCAAAGATAGGAATAATCTGGGTGAACTGGAGAATCAGAAAGAAGGTGCATGTGCCTGGAGCAGAGGGGGGGAGGGAGAAGGGTGTGCTCCGACCCTGGGGAAGTTGGCAGCACCCACATCATCTGCGGCCTTGGAGGTTGGAGTGAGGAGTTTGCTTGTTATTCTGAGTGTTAAAGAAAGCCATTTAGGCAGGGAAGTGACTTAATATGATTTATAAATTTAAAATCCACCCATTCCTTGGCTGCTGAGTGGAGAGTGCTTGTATGTGGCAGCGGAGAAAGCAAGGAGGCCAGTTAAGAGACTATTAGGGCAGTGCAGGCAGGAGGGGATGGCAGCTTGTCCGTGGTGGAGATGGATGGAGGGAAGTGGACGCATCCAGGATATGATCGATGAGCCGAGTCTACCCAGGACTCGCTGATGGGTTGGATGTAGGGGATTAGGGAAAGAGAGGAACTCAGGGTAGCTCCTAGATGTGTTGGCTTGAGTACAAGGACATGCCATGTGATGCCGTTTGAAGGCGTGGGAAGGTCAAGGGAGCCTGGGGGCTGGAGGGACTGAGGAGCTGCATCGGGTGTGTTTCTGACATCCCCATGGAGGTGCCATGTTATGGTGACAGTTGGATATAGAGGTCTGGGGTTCTGGGAGGAGATTATGTCTAGAATAGAGATTTGGGAATGCTTGATCCGGAGATGGCATTGAAATCCATGGAACTGGGCGGGCCCTTGGAGGAGTAAGTGGGGAGAGAAGGGGGTGGAGCAAGGACTGAGCCCGGGGACAATCCCTTATTGATGGTTCAAGGAAAGCCAGTAAAGGAGAGAGAGAAATGCAGGCCACAGGGTGCCAGGAACCCAGCACAAGGAGGACGACCCCAGAGACCAAGAGAAGGTCAGAGTGGGCGATGATGCTGGGTGCTGCTGAGGAGTAAAGCAGGCTGAGGACTGGCACGTTACACTTGAATCTGTGATGTGAAGAAACGTGGAGCCCGCAGGAGTGCACTCTCACAGGCGGGATTTTGGTTGACTGGAGCAGCAGGGCGAGGTGGTGACTTCAGACGACTCTAAGGAAGTTTTGCTGGAGGAGCAGGTGAGCAGCTCTGCAGGTCTTCGATTGCAACGGCGGCTGCTGCTCGGGGCACCTCACAGGCACGACTGCATTCTGGGCTGGAGGTTTTGCTTAACTGCCCTGCCCCTTCTCCATTTTCTCTGGGAAAGATGCCTCTCTCCCTCTGCCACCCAACACACACACACGTACACATTCACACACCCTCACACATACACATACACATGCACATATATGCAAATATGCATGCATGCACATACACATAACATGCACACAATCCACTCATGCTCATGCTCATACACACACACACACACACACACACACACGGACACACTCGCACACATGGACACGCACAACTCACATACACACATGCATGTACACACTCACACTTATGCTCACACACAAACACACACCCACACATGGGCATACACTTACATACACTCTCATACTCACACATGCCCCCATGCATGCACACACAAACATGCACACTCATGCACACACGGTGAACAGCTCTGTTAGCATCACAACCTACCTCCCGACTGGGGTTCCTTGGTTTGGGATAACCTGGGTCCTGCCAAGTCACTCAGACTTCCTTCCCTAAATTATGATCCTCTAACCACAGGGGTTGGTCCAGGGGTTGTCACCTGACCCACTTGGGCCAGAGATACCTCCAGGAAATTTGGAATTGGGAAAGGAGAGAGCAATCTCTTGTCTCCTGGAAGCCAGATCTGTAACATATAAACCCAGGGCTTGCTTGGTCCTGCTCTCCCCAGCCTGGCTGGGAAGTAGATGATGCAGGTCTGGAGAGAGAACGAGCAGAAGGGAAATGAGCCCCTGTCCAGATCTTTCTGGAAGCCTGCCTGAATCTCCCTCCTCGGCTTCTATGAGAGTAAATTCCTCTTTTTAAGTTAGTTGGTGTGTATTTCTGCTACTTGTGACCAAGGGTCCTTATGATTTCAGTATTATTGTCCCATTTTCCCAAATGATGAAGCTGAGCTTTGGAGAGTTTAGGTAACTTGCCCGTGGTCATTTAGCTGGCACTGGAGACAAGCCAGGTGTGTTTGCAAAGCCCATTCTTTCCTCACCACTCCCCCTTCCTGAATCCTTCTCCCCCCAGGGACAGAGATTCTTCTTTGTCTGACCCCTGCCTTTTGGATTCACTATGCAATTATGACAAACATATGTCTCAGAACTTCCATGACAGCCTCAATGTCAAACACTGCCCCGTTGCTCCAGCAAGTGCACTGAAGGAGCTCAGAAAATGCGGTCACCATCACCACCCTGCAGGGCATTATTGCTCCACCCTTCAATGTCTTGTTAACTGAGAGTGAAGCTAGAGAAACATGATGAGGGGCTAGCGGGGGAAAAGAGGGGGAGGGACAGTTCAGCATCCAGATGGTGGGGAGACCATGGAAGGTGGAGGAGAACCAGGTTAAGAAAGAAAAAAGGAAGAAAAGAAGACGAGAAGGGAAGGATGCAAGAAGAGCGACTGAATTAAAAGCAAGCCTGGAAGCAGTGGTCTTTCTCCCTGGCAAACATGGTCATGTGGTTTAACCTGATTTGGTCCTTTGATGCTTTCCACTGTCTCAGGATAAAGTCCAAACTCTCTGGCTTTGCCCAAAGTTCCTGCAGGCTGGTCCCTGCTGCCTCCCTCCCTCTCCTCGGGCTGCCCTGCTCTTGCTCGCTGGACTCCTCAGACCAGGAGAGACCAGGAAAGGAAGGAAACTGCTGCAAGAGGCTGGTCATTGCCAAGGGCTGCTGGTGCTCCATCCCTCGGGACTGGGTGACGTGCATCTCAGCCCCCGGGGATGGGAGGGGGAGGGGAAAGCCATTGCCCATCAGCTCCTGTCTCCTTTGGTCCAGGCTGGTTCCAGGACCTTAACGTCCTCTAGTCTCCCAACTATATGGCAGTGAGTGTTCTCAGGCGTGGTGTGCCACGGTGACGGAGAAGCCCGGGTGCAGAAATGAGGGGTCATCTGTGAGCGGCTGGTGGCTGCGGAGCTTGTTGCCGCGGCAGGCAGTGCAGTCGGAGGTGGTGCATGGGAGACAGCTTCCGGAAGCACCTTCCCTGACCCCCTGTCTCAAGATGGTCCCCTGATTATTCACTCTCAGCACCCCATTTGTTTTCCACGTAACACTTAAGCTGGCTTGGGTTTATTTTATGTGTGTCTACTTATTTTTAATTTGTCCCCCCTCCCCCAGCTTTGGCATTTTAAGACGGAGAACTCACGGGGTCAGGGATGGGTTCACTGGGTGGCCCCAAGATCTGGCGTGTGGTTGGTTCTCAATCAATATTTGTTGAATGAATGAATGGATGGATGGATGGAAAAAGAGAGCAAAGGGAGAGTGAGGGCAGTGAGCAGGAGAGAGCAGAGCCGAGGCCTGAGTGGGACCCAGCCATGTCCCCGGGCCAAGCCGCCCGCCTTGACTGACAGTGGTTCTGTCTCCCTTCTGGGCACCTGGAGGGCTGCACTTTCCCTCCGCTTTCAGGTTAGGAACGGCCACGTGACTCTCTCTAATCAAGAAAATAGGAGCAGAACTGACGTTTTTGCTTCTGGGTGGCAAATCAGAGCCAGTTCGTGATTTCCTCCCTGCCCTTACCCCGCTGTGGTGGTCGAGCCCCCACTGAGATGGAGCCTTTGCATCCTGGGTGCCCTACAAGCAGAGCCCCTGCCAATCTGTGTGCACAGGGAGCGTGCGGAGGAGGTAAAGGCTGGTTTGTGTTAAGCGACTAAGTTTGGGGATAGTTGTTACTGTAGCTTATCCCATTCTACCCTGACTAATACGCCAAGGAAGCTTCTGGCCAAGGGGTCTGCTGACTTTCTGGAGGAAAGCCTCCCTCTAGGCATAGTGGCTGCTATTCCATCCTTCTCCTGAGTAAGCACTTCCCAGTCTGTTCTGCAGCTGTAGCTGCTGCTTCTCTCTCTGGATACAAGGTTTCCCAGCCCCAGTGGAAGGAGGCTATAGATCAGCTTTCAGCTTTGCTTAGCCCTGGGAAGTCCTGCTGAATTCTTAGCTCAATGTGTGTGTGTGTGTGTGTGTGTGTGTGTGTGTGTGTGTGTGTGTGTGTCTGGGACTGCCTCTACTCAGCCAGCCTAAACCAGGGCAGACAGCCCCTGTGAACATTGTCTACACTCTCTGGTTGGTATTGGGCTCTTTCACCCAGCTTTGCATTCAGGTGGAGTGTTTCAGTTTGCTAACGCTGCTGAAAAGCAACGTATGAGAAATGGATTGGCTTTTTCAATGGAGATTTATTAGGTTGCAAATTTACAGTTCTGAGGCCATGAAAGTGTCCAAACTAAGGCATCAACAAGAGGATACCTTGACTGAAGAAAGGCCAGCGGTGGTCTGGGGTGCCTCTGTCACATGGGAAGGCACATGGCTGCAGTCAGCTGGGCCTCTCCTGGGGTTAGCTTCTGATCTCTGTTGCTTTCTCCAAAATGTCTCTGGGCTTCTGTCTTAGCATCTCTCTCTCAGCTCCTGTGCATCCTTTCTTTGTTCTCCCAGGGCATTTCTCTCTAAGCGACTGGGAGTCCTCTCTTAGCCATCTCAGGCAAGAGTAAGTGCCCTGTCTGTGGCAGATTGGATTATCATTCTCCTTTTGTCACGTGTGAGGCACTGAGAGAGTGGAATATCTTTTCCTACTCCACAGATATTGCTCTTGGCCATGTGACTTGTTTTGGCCAGTAGAATTTGACAGACATTATTTAAGCGCAGTCATTTAAAATGCATGTGTGATTTGACTTGCCCCCCTGAAATCTGCTGTCTGAAGGATGCTCAGAGTAGCTTCTGGTCCAAGGAGAATGTATAGACATACAGGGCAGACTTCAACTCAACCCGAAACCTGGAGTCCAGCTCAACCAACCCTCGGCCTGAAGCAGAACTTCTTCAGCCAAAGGACAGCCCTATAACCAAACCAACACACAAAAACAAAACCCCAAACACCAAAAAATAAGTAAAACCTGCTTGTTATTTTAAGCCACTGAGTTTCTTTGTTTTTTTTTTAAGGGAAAAGGAATCTTGATGGGATTTTATTATTTGGTATCCCAGTTTTAATCTAATTAGCCTATGTTTTATTTATTTAATTTCACTGTTTTATTGTGAAATAATTTCAAACTTACAGGGTGGTTGCAAAATAATACGAACTTCATGCAAAGAACTTACATAACCGCCCCCCACATACGCAGAGCCACCAATTTTAACATTTTGCCATCTTTGCCATGTCATTCTATTTTCTGTCTATCTATCTATCTATCTGTCTATCTATCTATCTGTCTGTCTATGTCTATATCTGTTTTCTGAACATTTCAGAGCAGGTTGCACACATCATACTCCTTGAACACATAATTATTCCATGTACATTTCCAATGAAGAAGGATATTCATTCAGTTAATCACCTTAAGTGCAGTTATCAAGTTCAAGAAATTTACCACTGATGTAGACTTTACATTCTACATTCTAATTTTTTCTTATATCCCAATAATGTCATTTTGAGCCTTTTCTCCTCCAGTTTGAGGTTGCATCCAGTATCATGTATAGCATCAGTTGTCATCATCTCTTTAGTTTATGTCTTTCTTGTTTTTTTAAACTGTGGAAACATATATAGAACTTAAGTCTTTCCATTCCAGCCCCTCCCATGTGTACCAATCAGTGGGATTAATCACATTCACAGTGTGAGCTATTGACTTTTGGGGTTGTTACACAGCAATAGCTAATACACTGTCACTAAAGGTAATTGTCCAGACTTAAGACCATTTGGTAGAACATTGCAAAGGGGATTCTGGAGTTAGGTAGGTGCTCAGACCAGGACATCTTTAAGGTCCCTTTTCAGCCTTGAGGTCCTGTGGTTTTATGGCGTGTCCCGAAGGGCTTTGTGTCGCCTCTGCTGTTGGAGACCTGCACTCAGGAATCCTAGGGAGCAGGATCAAGGTGGAAATAAAATTTTAAGCTCTGCACTTCCCACTTCAGCTAGAGAGTTCATTGATCCATCAAGAACGCATAAACTACTCTAAGTCCTTAAAACAAACAAAGGGAATTTTTAATAGGAATCTGGTTACACTGAGAAGACAAACAGGGGATGAGGTAACCTAGAGATTAGCAAAAAGATTAGAAAAATCAGGGAGCTGTGGCTATTCCTGGGCTGGAGAGACAACGGAGTGAGGTGGCATTACCAGACCCTGGGGGCTGGGGTGACCCCAGGAAAGCTGGAACCGCGGAGGGCCTGCCTGCTGGGTGCCGGAGCTGCAGAGGAGATGCAGCTGCTTCCAGAGTCCATCCGAGGCAGAGCGAGGCCCTGGCTCCCCACTTCCTCCTGCCCCCTGCCTCTCCCCAGGCCTTCCCCTGACTGAACCCAGCTGACTGGGAAATGCCGGGGTCCGAGAAGGGCGGGGGAAGGACGAGGAGTGGGTCTGAGGGAAACAAGCTGCGACCAGTATGTCTCATTTGTGCGTGCTTTGGCCAACCTGTCCTCGTGATTGATGGCCTCTCCATCCACCCAGCTGACGATAAGATGCCCAGAGCGTCTCATTGCATGCTTGCCCACATACCGACATCTACTTTAGCCACAATTCCTGGGAGTTCTACCTCCAAAATACCCTTGAATATACTTGAATAAAGATCCTTCTCGCCATTTCTTCTATCACCACCTGGATCTCTGGAGCAGCCTCCTAGACTTGCCTCTTTTGAGATCCATTCTTCACCCGGCAGCCAGAAAGAGATTTTTCAATATAAATCAGATCAGGTTATTCCTTTGGTTAAAGCCCATCAATGGCTGTCAAGTTCAAACTCTTTTGTCCCACATGATCTTTCGCCTGCTGCCTTTTCAAGCTTGTCTTATGCTATATTCTTCCTCTCTCGCTGTGCTCCAGCCGCTCTCTGGCCTTTCCACAGTCCTTAGAACCAGGTGGAATCTTTCCTGCCCCAGGGCCTTTGCACCCCCTGCCCTCCACCTTTTATCCTGACTGGTTTTCCATCCTTCAGGTCTCAGCTGAAATGCGACCTTCTCAGAGATGCCTTTGTTTGCTGCCCTCCCCTTGTTGTATCCTCCCAACGCTGTCCTCTGCCTCTTCACCCTTCAAATGTCTTCATAGCCCTTGTGACAAGCTGTCTTTACTTTTTGTGTTTGGTGCTTTGTCCATTCTCTGTGTCCCAGACTAGCGTATAATCTCTATGAGAACAGGGTTGTGCCTTTCTCCGTGACTCATATGTAGTTGGCACTCAACAAGTGTGGTTGAATCAAATAATAAATGGACAAGAGAGAGGGGCTGAGAGGGGCCGGGTGACCCAGTGGCACTCAGCTTGACCTCTGGAAGGAAAAGTGAATTTCCATGAACAGCCAAGGGTCAGCGGCCTGACCTTTGTGTATAGAGATGGTGAGGAGGCTGTGTGGCATGTTTGTGAGACCAGCTCCCTCTGTCACATCACGCTAGACAGCTTTAGGTAGGGGAGTGGAAGGGTGCTAAATAAAGCCAAACTCTCATTGTCTCTGGTCTCCTGATTACCAGGTACTTAGACTGTAGTTACAGTCAGTGGTGATGAGCTGTAATTGCAGACGTTTTCGTGGTTATTTTTCCCTCTGGAAAATAAAGTGATACCTGCAATTTCCCCAAAGATGCACTTCAGTGTACCATCCCCTGGCAGTGGTTGGGCAGTCTTCCTGCCCCATGTCCGGGGGCTTTTCCTTTATCTCACGGTGAGTGGGTGGGCTGGCTGGGGGTGGGTGGCTCTGTGTCCTGGCCTTTGCTCTGGCACCAACTTGCTTGATGATTCTGGACCTCCATCTGCCCATCTGGAAAATGGACCTTGTGCTGGGGGAGGTGAGGTGGGCAGGGATTGAATCCCACTGGGGCCCACAGGACTTAAAGGAGGAGCTCATGGGAGCCAAACAAGCAAGGTAGAGAATCCGGACTAGGACACAGCCAGAAAGAGGCCACCTGGCCTCAGCTTTAGAGCTTATTCCTAACCTCAGGGCCCCTCAACCTCCACCAACTTCATCCTGGCCCCTGTTTGCTAAAGCCCTTGCTTCTGGCTCTAGGAGCCACCATCAGGAGTCTGAAGCTTGGAAACCCCCAGGTTCCGATGCCAGTGGTTGAGGGTATGGGAGCAGGTGGAGTCCCCGACCTGGCATCCAGGGGAGCCTGTGCCCCTGGGTCCCCGAGTCGTCGTCCTGATTGATGTTTCCACTGGGACACCGTTATGCGCTGATTCTGGGCGATGGAACTCTGCCTTGGCTGCCTGCAGGCTTAGTGGCTTTCCTGTGGGCTGTGCTGAGAGCTGAGGAGCTCTGCAAAATATCGCTTTAATGGGAAGATGTGTTCCAAGTTTTCTAGCTCCAGACAGCAGATTTTTCAAAGCACATTTTGAGCCCGGTCTATTCCCAGGCTGGGGGCAGCCTCTGCTGGTTTCCCGGCTCAGAAAGACAGGCGGGCAGGGGCCAGCCAGGATGTCAGGCCTGCTTTCCTTCTCCCAGCCCCCTCTGCTGCTGATTTCTCTGTTCCAGGCCCCCTCTGGAGCTGAATCCGGGCTCTTGGGTCTCTCTCGCTCTGTACCCAGCAGGCCCACCTGTCACTGGAGGTTTCTTTGGGTTTTTGACATAAGGAGACAGAACAGAAGAAGGCTCTCCCATGAACCACCCCCTCTTTTCTTTCTTAACCTAGACCTTGAAGAAGACAAACTCCCCACCTGGTTATAAGTGATGAGTCATTCCTCAGACACAGGTCTGAAGAAAGATTCGTCTACCGAGCAGACATATCTGGAGTCTGACCCACAGCCTCTGGGCCTCACATCTGATTTCCCCAAACCGGGAGATGGTTCCATGGAAAGGTCTTGCCGCCAGCGCCAGCGTGGCTGCATCTGCACTTCCTGCCCCAGGGCTCCTCCGACCGGAGAATGCCAGCGGGAGCTCGGCGGGGAGCTTGCTCGGTCCACCTGCGTGTGCAACTTAGTGCTAGCAGGCCTGGGGCAGTGGCTAGATGCCCCGGCTTCCAGCCTTCCAGGGAGCACTTCTGGAGGCATTGCAACCATTAGGCCGTCCCGGAGGAAGCCGGCACCCGCTGCTCACAGCCGGGGCCTCACTAGTACCCCTCACGCTGGCTTTTCTTCTGTCCTTACCTCCTTCTCCTACCTCCTTCATTCCTACTCCCTAGATCATCTCCCAAATAAAACACGTGCATGCATGTCCTCATCTCAGGCTCTGTTTGTGGGGATCCCTGGCCAAGACACCCCTATTTCAGAGGGTCACCAAGTCCCAGACGCTGGTGTTCCAGGATCCGGCTTGGGGGTGGGTTGAAAGTGGTGATGGAGGATAAGTGAGCAAGGGACAGAGCTGGGACCCAGGCTGGGGACCTGGGCTGTGGTCACCCATCCGCTCCCAGCCCAGCCTCTTCTTTTTGCCCAAACTCCTAAGACATCCCTGTTCTTCCCTTGGTTCAAACTTATATTCCATCTGGATGTCTCCAAGTTCATTCATCTTTCTTAACGTGACTCCTTTATCTTCCTTAAAAATGGTTCTCCTGTTCCCCAGCCCTGGGCACCTGGCTTCTCTGGTCTGCATCTAGAACCATCCAACCCCAGAGAGGGAGGCAGAAAGCACCCCTGTCCCAGTTCTTTAACCAGGCTCATCGGGACGTCAACGGGGAGATGCTAAGGCCCGAGCACTGTGCCTCACGCAGGGCCATGTGTTTGTTCCCACACAACAGGAGGAAATACACACAGAAGAAGCCAAGCACATGATAGCAACAGCCAGCTTCTTAGACATTTGGTTCTCATGCCTTCATGCTCTGTGCGCTTTTCTCTTTTAATGGTTGTGCTTTCGGGCTGGCAGGGCTGGGGCACAGAGGAAGGCTCCGAGGTGTGGAGAGAGTGTGATGTGCACGACAGCCATGGAGAACGTGAAAGTAAAGAGGAGCTGCCATTTGGAGGCTCCGGGCCAGTTCTTAGCCCTGAATGACTCAGGTTGGGATTCTCCCAGAGGGCAATGGGGCAGGAGGGATGTCTGTAGGGTGACCTTGCCGGCCCCTTCCGTTTTGGCAGAGAGGGCATGGCAGCGACCTGAGCCCCTGGATCCAGTGGGGTCAGAAGGTGGCCCATGACCCAGGCACTTTGGAATTGGACAAGGCAGGACCACGGAGGAAGGCAGTGCTCAGGCCTGGATGGACGTGGGGGGGTGCTGTGGTCTTGTCCATTTGACTTTGTGTCATTGTCCCCGGCTCCACCTGGGACCCAGCCCCAGTGTCGTGATGACTTACCTGGCTCCCGGAGTCTTTGGCTTCCACTTTCCTTGTGGTTCCTCAGTCTGATCTGTTGCTTTGCCCGGTTTATTCCTTCTACATTGGCACCTGGGTTAGCCTGGGCTGCCCCAACTGGTTGCCCCTGTCTCACCTAACCCAGGTGCTAAGGGTGGTGGCAGCACAGCCTGGACAGAAGGGAGGAAAGAGGTGAGACAAGTAGGGAGAGCATGGAATTGGCAGGACATGAGGGGGCCAGGAGTGAGAAGAAAAAACCTTGCTCTTAGGATTTGTACTCGAGCAAGTGGCTGACGGTGGTGCCAGTCTTCGAGATGGGAAAGACCGAGGTGGTGGTGGTGGGAGGTGGGTGGGGCATGGGGGGAATAAACAAGTCAAAGCTCAGCTTCCTCCCCAGGCAGGTGGCCCTGGCCCTCCTTTGGGAATGGCCTCCACTATTCCAGGAAGGCTGTCCCACAAGGCTCTGCTAGCTTTCTTAGAGACAGGGTGACCAACATGTTCCGGTTTGCCTGGGAGTTTTCTGGTTCTAGCCTTGAATGTCCTGCATCCTGGAAACCCCTTCAGTCCCAGGCAAACCAGTCCATTTGGTCACCCCACTTGGAGATCCAGTGGGGAGTAGCCAGGGAAGGCATCTGGTCAATTGAGGAAACTGTGTGCAGAGGCTGGGGCTCCCAGGGGTGTGGAAGAGAGAAGCCCCCAGAGAAGATAAGCCAAGTCTAGGAGAGGAGGAGGCAGGGAGGGGCTGCAGGGTTGAGTCAGGCCCTGAGAGCCGAGGCTGGCTCTGGGGCTCCCCGCAGCACACCCCTTCCCTTTCTCCTAGCTGAGAGGCAGCAGCGGTTTCATCAAATTTAGATTAAAAGGTGTAATTTTGCTGGGACACCTGCTGCTCCGAGATGCTGCTGTATTTTGCAGATGGAAGTCTCAGGGGCTCCCACCCCCTCACCCTGCATGCAGGGCCCCTGTTTCCCTCCATCTAACCCCCTGCTGCTCTGTCTTCCCGCCAGGCCCCACCGAGGGCATATCCACAGGCAGCCCTCAGGGAAGGTGGGTTTTCTCTTTCGCATTCCCCTTTTCTTCTTTGTTTCCAGGCTTACAGCCTTTGGGGAAGGTCTGGCTGATAGGATCTGCATTATGGGGCAGAGAACCCTTGACCAGGGAGCCACCTTCATTGCCGAGATCCCACGTGGCAACCAGTTCCGGCTGCACTGCCCCTGCATGCCTGCCTGTGTGCTGGGTGTGTGTGTGTGCAGAAAACAGTGGTTTCATTAGGAGGCCCTAATGAAACAGAGAACAACCCAGCTAATGGTGGTTGCAACCGGCAAGTGCAAACATGTCTGGGACAATGGACACACCCCCGAGGGAGAAGCAGGAGACTGTCGCCTTCCCCACTGGAAGGGCCGCCCGGAAGGCCAGCAGGGTCACCCTCTGCCATTTCTCCCAAGCATTGCAGTGACCCCGAGCGTGTCTCGAGTGTGGGAGCCCCACAGCCAGCTGGCGCCCCAGCAGAATTTTGTATTTGAGCAAAATGCTGGATTGTCTGAAAGTTTCCCATCAGCTTCAGGAGGGGCCTAGCACTGTTTAGTTTGAGGGGTGGGGTGAGCCTTTGTGTGACTCTACCCACCCCTGGACAGGAATTCCAAGGGTGGTGGGAGTGGGCAATTGAGAATAAATGAAAGGGGCCGGTGGCCCCTTCTTGTCTTAAAAGCCCAATTTATGTTGTTAATCAAGAAGCGTTTATTGAGCATCTACTATGCTCCAGAAACAGTTTTAGTTGTTTGGGATGTGTCAGTGCACAGCAGAGACATTGGTCCCTGCTTTTGCGGAGTTTGCATTCTGGTGGGATGTGAAACGTAACAATGGGCGTTGTAACCTAGTAAATTACGTTGTGTGTTGGAAGGTAATAAGCACTATTGAAAAAAGGAAAAGTAAGCGAGGCTAAGAGGAATGGGACGACTGGGTGGGGTGGGATGGGGGAGGAGGCTGCAGTAGGGATACGGTGGTCAGAGGTGGGCTCAGTGGGAAGGTGAGATGTGAGCAAAGTCTCGAAGGGGGTGAGATGTGAGCAAATCTTAGGAGGTGAGCTGTGGCCTCTGCTCGGGTCTGTGGCTGCGCCAGCCTGCATTTCTGTCGGGAACCTGACAGCTTACCTCCCTTGCCCCCTGGCCTTCCTCATCCTGGCCCCGCTAGGAAAGGAACTCAGCCCAGGTCCCCTGGGGAGACGACTCGGTCTCCTATTCAGGGAATGCCACAGACATGACCTCTGAGCCCCAGCCTGGGTGTGGGATCCTAGGAAGCCATCCCTCCTTGTCTGTCCTTGGGAGCCATCCCTTCTGGCACCCCTGGCTTTGCTTTCTTCCCCAGCCATGGTGCCCCTTCCCCCCATCTTCCCCCATGAGGACATCCTCATAATGGGCTGATTTTATGCAAACACATTGAAAAAGCCGCAGTGCTCCAGGGAAGCCACCATAATCCTTTTGTGCATTGTCTCTGATGGCTGCATTAATGATCTTTTCCAGAGTACCCCTTTCCTACCAACCATTAACACAGGAAGGAGGTGGGAAGGGGAGGAGGGAAGGAGGAAGGGGGCTGGGGAGGGGACAGAGCAGAGCTCCAGCTAACAGCTTCTCCCTTGTGGGAGAGGAGGACTTAGCGTCTCTCGTGGGACAGGGGTCCCAGACCTTTGTCCGTCAGGGGTCCCACTGCATCTACTCTCACAGGGAAAAGTCCGGCTCCGGGCCTGGGCAACTCTGATCCTGGGGCCCGTTTCCCAAGGGGCATGGACGCGTGTGGAGAACCGAGTCCGTGCTGGGGTGGATGAAGTCAGTTTCACTGAGCCCGTTTTGCAATTTGCTCAAGCTCACACAGGTAGCAAGTGGCAGGGTCGAAATTTGAACTCAGATCTCTAATGCAGCACTTGTCCACTGGACCAAAGCCTCCCGCCACTTCCTACCATCCCCTGGGTGTGGCATCCCGGAGACCCAGCTACCTGGGACGGTGTCAATGACTCTGATCTCTGCCACCCATTCCCTGGGACAGGGTTGGAGCAGTCACCTCAGAGACTTCCCTCCCAAAGCTTCCCGCTTCCTGGCTCTGTCTCCACTCTCCCCCTTCTCCTGGATCAGGAACCCCCTTTCCCACCTTTGGACTCTAGGCCATGCCCTGCTGACCGGCCCAGTCTGGGTTCTGTGCTGACCCAGCCCAATGGAAAGGCTCTGACTCCAGGCCCTTGGGGGAACTGACCTCTGACCTCCAGGCCCCCCACTCCACCCCCCATTTCTGCCTCGGGCCTCTCTTTGGCCATCTTTATGAACCAGGGAAAGAAGCAGCCCTCCCCCAGTAGGAAAGCACAGTAAGATCTATGGGATTTAATAAGATCACCAAGACTTGGTGCTACTGCAGTTTCCGGCGACAAAGCAGTCTTGGGGGAGGTAAATTTCCTTTTCTTTAATCCACTGTTTCTTAAGCAGGTGACCCACTCTGTGTTATTACAAGCAGGTTATTATTACCATAAATCCTTCTGGTTCTGCTTCTTCCATTTACATTAAATATAATCTCTGTTATGGCGCCTAAATGAGCTTTCATAGGAGGAAATCTCTATAATTTTAAAAGGGGTCAGGAATGCGAGCGAGGCTGGGGAAGGGGAGGGCAGAAAAAGGGAACGAGATGAAGGTTTCAGACTCCAAAGAAGGAGAGGGGCCTGGGCTGCAGCCCCTTTTATCCATTCATTCACGTATTCAGAAAATACACAGCCAAGCCACAGGGGTCACAACTGACAGAACACGCTGGCCTCCGTGGTGCTCCCAGTCTAGAGGGGAGGCAGCGAGCCGCTGTGCATTCAATTGCTCTAATGGCACTTGTGGGCACACGCTGCATCTGTTCTAGTGCGCAGGAATGTTCTAGGCTCCAGGGATAAGGTAATCAATAAGATGCAGGCCCTGTTTTCCCCAGAGCTTACGTCCTAGAGGAGTAAGAGACCAAATAAATGAATCAGATGCGTTCGGATGGTGATACATCCTTGAGGAAACTGAAAAGGGACAGTGATGGAGTGGATGGATAGCTGGTTAGGTCTGCAGGTGGGAAGGCTGCACAGACCTGGATAGGCACTTCGTCCTACAAATTCAGCTCTCCACCCTTCTCCCCTCTGCATGCAGAGGGCTGAGCTGCAGCCAGGGGCCGGCTCCCGTGTCCTCTGGGTTCCGATTGCTTTTGCCAGCAGAGAGGACTGGCAGAGACTGGGGGGAGGAGGGCGTGAAGCTGGGCTGTTCCCCGGATTCCATCTTAGCAAATCAGTGCGGCCTGGGAAGAGCTCCATCCCCGGTCCCCGCTTCGGGCCCAGGGGTGGCACCAGCCCCGGGCATTGCATTAAGCCTCGTGGTCTCCTCCAACCTGGTCATGACTCTGTAGATTGTCCCCTCGTTAAACTCACTGCCAATGGCCCATATGATTGTGCCACCCGTGTTCTGCTGAGAGTCCAATGGAGGGAGCCTCTGCGGAACACAGTTGTGCAAAGATCTGGGAAGAATCTGGAGATGGAGGAAAAGCAGATGAAGAGGCCTGAAGGGAGTATGAGCTTAGTGGGTTTGTGGAAACAAAAGAAAGCCACCAGGGCTGGCGCAAGGTGAGTAAAGGAGAACTAGGCAAGATAGAGCCGTTGCTAGTTTGAGACAGATTCATAGGGTCAGGCAAGCCAGGCAAAAAGGATTAGGGCTTTTGGTTTTTGTTTGTTTTGTTTTTAACCTGCAATTTCTTAGCATTTTTTAAGGTAAAATTTACATGAAATGAAATGCACAAATCTTAAGTGTATGCTTTTTGAGTTTTCATAAATGAAAACACCCTGGTAATGGAACCCATCTTCAATAAAAATATAAAAAGTTCCTTGTGCCCCTTTCCAGTCAATCCCACCTCTCCATAGGTGATCACAGCTCTGATTTCTATTGCCATTAATTAGTTTTGCCTGTTCTTGAACTTTATGTAAATGGAATCATACAGTAAGTATTATTTTGTGTCTGGCTTCTTTTGCTCAATGTAATGTTTGCAAGATTTATTGCATGTATCCGTAGTTTGATCTTTCTGATTGCTGAGTCACATTCCATTGCGTGAATATACTACGGTTTATCTTTCCTCCTGCTGATAGACATTTTGGTTGTTTCCTGTCTCTGGCTACTATAAATAAAATCAATATGGATTTTCTTGCACAAGTATTTTTGTAGACATATGTTCTCATTTCTCTTGAATAAATACATGGGGGTAAAATTGCTGGGTCATAAAATATATGAAAGTTTAATGGTTTTCCAAAATGGCTTTATCACTTTACACTCCCATCAAAAATGTATGAGAATTCCAGTTGTGCTGCATTCTTGTCAACACTTGTTGTCATCAGTCCTTTTGATTTTAGCCATTCTGGTAAGTGTGTAGTTATTCCAGCATCATTTAGGGAAAATATTTTTTCACCACTGAATTGCCTTGATGCCTTTAAAAAATTAATTGACCATATTTATGTGAGTCTATTTATGGACTATTTTATTTCATCAGTCTATTTATCTATCCTTACACCAACAATATGCTGTTTTGTAGCTTTATAGTAGGTCTTAAAATGAGCTAGTGTGAGTCTTCCAGCTTTCTCTTTATTTTTTCAAAATTTCTTTGGCTATTCTATGTCCTTTGTATTTTCACATGACTTTTATAATCATCTTGTAATTTCCTGCAAAAAATTCTGTGATTTTGATAGCGATTTCATTGAATCAGTAGAACAATTTGGAGAGAAATTACATCTTAAAACAGAAAGTATTCCAATCCATGGACATGGTGTATGTATTAGTCAGGGTTCTCTAGGGAAACAAAACCAGCAGGAGATATCTGTAAATGATGAGATTTTAGAATAGAGTTTTATGCAACTGTGGGGATACACGAATCCAAATTCTGCAGGGCAGGCTGCAAGCTGGCAACTCAGATGAAGGTTTTCCATGAATACCCCAGGAATAGCTGGCTGGCTGAAGTAGAGTTGAAAATTCTCTCTTCTGACTGCTGAAGTCTTCACTTCTCCTTTTCAAGCCTCCAACTGATTGGATTAATTGTCTCTGATTGCTGAAGACATTCCCCTTAGTTGATTGTAGATGTAATCAGTCATAGATGCAATCAACATACTTTTGATTTAAGTCCAAGAAATGTCCTTGCAGTACCATTACCCGGTCAAGTTGACACATAAAATATCACAGTATATTACTCCATTTATTTAGCTCTTCCTTAATTTTTCTCAGCAGTGTTTGTCTTTTTCAATGCACAGATTGTGCACATCTTTTGATAAATTTGTTACATTTTTGGATGCTATTGCTAATGGGATTTTTGGTCATTTTATTTCCTAATTGTTTGCCGTAGGTGTATAGAAAACAATAATAAAATTTTATTATATTGGCCTATGTGCTGCAGTCTTGCTAAATTAATTTTTTAGTTCTAGTAGTTTTTTTAGTAGATTCTTAATTTTTCTTTATGTAAACAATCATGTCTTGTGTGAAAAAGAGTTTTACTGCTTCTTTTACAACCTGTATGTCTTTTCTTTCTTTTTCTTACCTTATTGCTTTGGCTAGAACCTCCAGTACAATGTTAAGTAGAAATGGTAAGAAGAGAAAGCTTTGCCTTTTTCCCAAAATTAGGAGGAAATCATTCAGTTTTTACCATTTGGTATGACATTACCTGTGGTTTTGTTGTACATGCCCTATATCATATTAAGGAACTGATCCTCCAATTCTTCTTTTGCTGAGGGTTTTAAGTTGTGAATGGTTGCTGAATTTTGTTAAGTGCTTTTTCTGAATCTATTGAGATCTTGTGATTTTTCTTCTTTAATTCACTCATATGCTGAATTATATTGCTTAACATTTGAATATTGAAGCAGTCTTGCATTCCTGGCATTAAACTTGACTTGGTTATGCTGTACTCTATACATTTTATATATTGCTGGATATGATTTGTTAAAATTTGTTAAGAATTTTTTTAAACTATGCTCCTAAGGGATACTGGTGTGAAATTTTCTTCTTATATTGTCTTTTACAGGTTTGGGGTATGGGATTATGCTAATCTCATAAACTGAGTTGGGGGGTGTTCTCTCATCCTCTATTTTCTAAAAGAGTTTTGTTTAAAGATTGATATTATTTCTTTCTTAAAAGTTTGAAGCTATTACTAGTGAAGCCGTCTGGGTTTACAGTTTTCTTTGTCACATTATTTTTCTATTAGGATTTCAACTTTTAAAATAGGTATATAGCTGTTCTCATTTTCTATTTCTTCTTGAGTCAGTTTTGGTATTTTGTCTTTTCAAAACATTTTTCCTTTTCACGTAAGTTGATGATTTTTTTGGCATAATATTGTTTATAATATTGTTTTATAATCATTTGGGTTTTTGTAGAATTTGTAGTGAAGTTCCCTCATTTATTCATATTGACAATTAGTGTTTTTACTTTTTTTCTTTTCTTGCTTGGTCTTGGTAGGGGTTTATCAATTATATCAATCTTTTAAAATAAGCAAATTTGAGAGTTGTTAAATTTTTAATAGTTTATCTGTTTTCTATTTAATTGGGTCTTCTTCTTCTTCTTATTATTATTATTATAGTTTCTCAGCTGTACACAAATACTATACAAAGGATTGACTTGAAAATAGGAATTTATCAGCTCACGGTTTCATAGGCTAGAAGGCTGGCTCCCTCCTGGGGTTGCTATTTTCTGGCTGGCCACAGTCTTTGGGGTTCCTTGGGTTTTCCATCACGTGACAATGCACATGGTGGCTTCTTCTCCTTTTTCTTCCAGGTTCCTTTGACTTCCAGCTTCTGGCTGCTCCCCGTGGCTTCTCTTCTGTGTCCAGTTATCTTGGCCTATAAGGACTTTCAGCTCTATTAGATTAAGGCCCCCGTCATTCAGTGTGGAGCACACCCTAACTAACAACATCTCCAAAGGTCTTATTTACATCCACAGGACCAGGGGTGGGGCTTGAGCATGGCTTTTGTGGGGAACAGGATTCAATCCCCAACACTACTCTTATTATTATTTTTTTTATTACATTTCTTCTACTTTCTTTGGTTTTAATTTGCTCTTCTTTTTCTAGCTTCCTTTGCTGGTTTGAATGTATTATGTCCCCCAGAAAAGGCCATGTTCTTTGATGCAATCTTGTGGGGCAGACATATTAGTGGGGATTAGGTTGGAACATTTGGATTACGTTGTTTGCATGAAATGTGCCCCACCCAACTGTAAGTGATAACTCTGATGAGATATTTCCATGGAGGTGTGGCCCCACCCATTCAGGGTGGGCTTTGATCAGTGGAGCCATATAAATGAGCTGACGGCAGAGGGAACTCAGTGCAGCTGTGAGTGACGTTTTGAAGAGGAGCTACAGCCAAGAGGGACACTTCGAAGAAAGCACAGGAGCTGCAGATGAGAGACAGTTTGAAGAAGGCCGTTGAAAGCAGACTCTTGCTCCCGAGAAGCTAAGAGAGGACAAACACCCTGATAACAACTAAGAGTGACAGTTTGAGGAATTGCAGCCTAGAGAGGAATGTCCTGGGAGAAACCATTTTGAAACCAGAACTTTGGAGCAGACACCAGCCATGAGCCTTCCCAGCTAACAGAGACTTTCTGGATACCATTGGCCATCCTCCAGTGAAGGTACCCTTTGTTGATGGACACTTTATGGCCTTAAGACTGTAACTGTGTAACCAAATAAACCCCCTTCTATAAAAGCCAATCCGTCTCTGGTGTTTTGTATTCCAGCAGCATTAGCAAACTAGAACGCTTCCCACAGTGAAAACTTAGATCTTTGATTTAAACCTTCCTTCTTTTTTAATAAAGGCATTTAAAGGCATAAATCTCCCTATAAGCACTTTGTTAGTGGCATCCCACAGATTTTTAAAATCAGCATATCAAGGTATAAATTACATATATATTAAAATTCACCAATTTTAAGTGTACAATTAAATGAGTTTTGACTAATGTCATTACCCATGTAACTGCCATTAGATCCAAGATACAAAATATTTCCCTCACCTCCCAAATAATTCCCTTATGTCCCTTGTGGTAAATCCTTCCCTAACCCCCCGGCAACCTCTGATCCAAATTCTATCACTATAGTTTTGCCTTTTCTAGAAATTCATGGAAATGGAATTATACACTATAGTCTTTTGTTTAACTTCTTCCACTTAGCATAATGCTTTTGAGAGGCATCAGTGTTACTGCATGTATCAGTAATTTGCTCTTTTTTATTGCTGTGTAGAATTACATTGTATGGATATACTACAATTTATTTATTCTCCTGTTGATGAAGATTTATGTTATTTCCAATTTTGGGCCATTATAAATAAAGCCTCTATGAACATCCATATAGAAGTCTCTGTGTTGACATATGTTTTCATTTCTCTCAGGCAAGTGTGTCAGAGTGGAATTACTGGGTTATATGGGAAGTGTAAGTTTCCCTTTAGGAGAAACTTTCCAAAGTGGCTATACCATTTTACATTCTCAAAGTAAGTCCATTCCCTGTTACTTCATCTTGGCCTGAGGTAAGACTATTGTTTGGCTTTAAACATTCAATCATCTTTAAAGAGATTGAAAAATGAGAAAATGTATTTTATATACACCTGCATATTAACCATTTCTGGCATTCTTCCTTCCTTTGTGTAGATTCACATTTCCATCTGGTATCATTTTGCTTCTGCCTGAGTATCTTCTTACTACATGTCTTGAAGCTCAGGATTGCCGGTGATGAACTCTGTCTGCTTTTGTGTGTGTTTTGCTGTGTGTGCACTCACACGTACACTTAATGTTTATCTGTGGGTTCATTGAGTTTCTTCGATCTGCAAGTTTATAGTTTTCATCAAATTTGGGAAAAAGTTTAGCCATCTTCAAATATGTTTCTGCCTTTCTGTTTTTCTGAAATTTCAAGTATGCATAGATTAGAACATTTGATATTGTCCCACAGGTCACTGATTTTCTGTTTTGTTTTGTTTTTTTTTCAGGCATTTTTCTGTCTGAACTGCATTTTGGATAGTTTCTATGCTATGCTTTCAAAGTGCAGAGATCTTCTGCACTAACTCTTAGTCTCCTCCTGTGTATTTTTATTTTAGATATTACATTTTTTGTGTCTGGAAGTTCCATTTGGGTCTTTTTATATCTTTTATTTATCTCCTCATCATGTTCATGCTTTTAATTAAAAAAAATCTTCTTAGCCTTTATAGGGTATTTATAATAGCTTTAAAAATGTCCTTACATATTAATTCCACCATTTCTATAATTTTTGGGTCTGTGTTCTCTTTGTTATGGGTAATATCTTCCTCCTTCCTTTCATGCCTAGTTATTTTTGAATGGATGATGGATATTGTGATTTGTGCCACATTGTGTTTTTTTCTTTAAAGAGTTTTAGAATTTGTTACAGCACATAGTTAAGTTACTTTGATCAGTTTGGTCCTTTTGAGGTTTGCTTTTAATCTTTGTTAGTGCTTCTCTGGAGAAGATTTAATCTAGAGCTAATTTGGCCCCATGACTAAATCGATACCTTTCTGAGGACTCTATCTGATGTCCTGTGTGTTATGAAGTCTTGCTATTCTGACTGTGGGAAAATGAGCTCGGTGAACCCTCCAAGCCCCATGTGAGCTTCAGGCATAGTTTGACCTACTACTTGCCAGTGGTTCTTTCCCTGTCTCATGGAATTGTACCCCACTGACACGCAGATCAGTATTTAGCCAAAGAATCAAGGTGACTTTCATGCAGATCTTCTTGCTCTCTTTTTCTCTCTGTGCAGCTCCTCTTTGTCCAGTATTCTGTCCCCTAAACTTTAGTTCCTCATCCTCCACAAAATTCAGTTTGTCTTTTTAAATTTTAGCTGTATTAATGTAGCTCTGCTTTGGTTCTCCCTCCCTTTGCTGAAGCCTGGAAATGCTGTTGACAGTAAACTGGGGGAGTCACAGGGCTAACCTTGTTTTTTCCTTTGTATCAGGGATTACTCTTCTGCCTGTTGTTCAAGTCTGGAAATAGTTGTTTCATATGTTTTGTACAGTTTTCTAGTAGTTTGTAGTAAGTGGGAAAGTCCTATAGTACTTAATTCTTCATGAATGAAAACAGAAGTCTAGCCCACAGATTTTGATGTGTTTTCATTATCATTCAGTTAAAAATATTTTCTGATTTCCTTTCTTTGATTTAGGGGTTATTGAGAAGTATGTTATTTAATTTCCAAATATTTGGGTGGGGATATCTTATTGTCATTGATTTCTAATTTAATTCTATTATGGCCAGACAATATATTTTGTTATATCCAATATTTGGAAATTATTGAGACTTATTTTATGCCCCAGAATATGTTCTATCTTGGTGAATATTCCATAAGAATTTGAAAAGAATTTGTACTCTGCAATCATCGGATATAGTGTGCTATAAAGATCAATTAGGTGAAACTGGTTGATAGTGCTATTAAGATCTTCTGTATCCTTATTGGTTTTTTCCTAGTTGTTCCATCAATTACTGAGATAAGGGTGTTAAAATCTCCAACTTTGATTGTGGATTTGTCTATTACTCCATTTAGTACTATTAGTTTTTGCTTGATGTATTTTGAAGTTCTGCTATCAGGTGCATACATTTTGGGATTGCTATGTGTTCCTGATGAATTTATTCTTTTATTGTTATGAAGTATTCCTCTTTACCTCTGGTAATACTCATCATCTTCAATTTTGTTTCCTCTCATATTAATATAGGCACTTCAGCTTTCTGATGCTTACTATTTGCATGCTGTATCTTTTTTCATGCTTTTACTTTTGATTTCTTTTATTTTAAATAAAAAATAATCCAATCTGACAATCTCTCCCTTTTATTCTGGAGTTTTAGTCTGTTTATACTTAATGTAATTATTGATAAGGTTTAAGACTACTGTCCTACTCTATTAGTTATTGCTGCATAACAGATTACCACAAATGTAGCCACTTAAACATCACACATTTATTATCTCAGAATCTTTGTGGGTCAGGAGTGTTGGCATGGCTTAACTGGGTCCTGCAGGGACTGCATCAAGGTAATGGCTGGGGCCAGGGTCTCATCTGAAGGCTTGACTGGGGAAGCACCTGCTTCCAAGGTCATGAGCATATTGTCTGGACTCAGTTCATTGAAGGCTGTTGAGTTGGGGGCCTCAGAGTCCTGCTGGCTGTTAGCTGGAGGCCACTCCCAGTTCCTTGCCAAAACAGTTGACTTCATCAAAGCCAGCACAGGAGAGAGCTTGCTAGGATGTTACAACCTTCTGTAACTATTGTGGAAGTGACATCCCATCACCTTTGCTGTATTAAATTGGTTGGCGGCAAGTCACAGGCTTTGTCTACACCCAAGGGGAGGGTTTTCCACAGGGTGTGACTACCAGGAGGTGGGGATCATTGGGTAGCTGCAACATTGCTACTTGTTTTCTAGTTGTCTCTCTTGTGTGTTTTTTTTTTTTTCTCTTTTCCTGTTTTCTTATAGGTTGTTTTTTTCATTAAGATTTATTCATACACCATACAATCATCCAAAATATACAATCAATTGATCACATTACCATCATATAGTTGTTCTTTCATCACCCTGATCTATTTTTTTTTAACATTTCCTTGTACAAGAAAAGGTGATAATAAGAATAAAAGAATAATAGTGAAAAAAGAACACCGAAATTGTCCCCCCCTCCACCCTATTTTTCCTTTAGTTTTTTGCCCCCATTTTTCTACTCATCCATCCATACACTGGATAAAGGGAGTATGATCCACAAGTTTTTCAAAATCACACTGTAACCCCTCATAAGCTACATTGTTACACAATCGTCTTCAAGAATCAAGGTTACTGGGTTGCAGTTTGATAGTTTCAGGTATTTACTTCTAGCTGTTCCGATACATTTTAACCTAAAAAGTGATATCTATATAATGCGTAAGAATATCCACCAGAATGACCTCTCGACTCCATTTGAAATCTCTCAGCCACTGAAGCTTTATTTTGTTTCATTTTGAACCCCTCTTTTCGTCAAGAAGATGTTCTCAATCCCACGATACTGAGTCCAGATTCATCCCCAGGAGTCATATCCTGCATTGCCAGGGAGATTTACACCCCTGGGAGTCAGGTCCCACGTAGTGGGGAGGGCAGTGAGTTCACCTGCCAAGGTAGCTTAGTTAGAGAGAGAGGCCACATCTAAGCAACAAAGAGGCACTCAGGGGTAGACACTTAGGCACAATTATTTTTTTTTTAAATATTCAGTGTTAAATTTTAAGCCCTTGATTGGCTTTTTATCTATATGCCATTGTAGATAATGGCATATAGGGCTGTTCTATACAGCTTAAGCTTACCATAGTATGCTTAGCGTTAATACTGTAAGACTTCACATGAAATGTAAGCATCTTACAACAGTAAAATTCTATTTATCCCTTTGTGCTATCGTTATTATGTTGGATTTAATAACATTGGGACCCTTTTCTGTTCTAGCATTTCCACTCAGAAATTGGGTGAGGTACGTGTCCCCTCTCAGACTGCTCATTCCTCAGGCAATTAAGTGGGATTGGGAGAAAAATCCAAGCATGTCAGGGCCAGATTAATTGAGGTACACAGAAGTTATGGATATGCTAATGCTTTATGTTAATGACTGATGAGGGTGGGTAATTGGAGATGGCACAAGGGTGCAGAGTTGTGAAGAAATTCAGTTCTTAGAGAAAATATTAGATTCGGAGAGCTTAAGAAAGATTAATGGAAGGTCTAGAATTACAAAGAGCAACCAGTTGGAACTGTTTGGAACAGAAATGCTTGGGGGCAGTAACCTTGAGGGGATCATGGGCCCAGATTAGGGAGATGTGGCCGGGTCCCCGGGAAGGGGCAGAGCTGGGGTTTGAGTGTCCTTGAGGAGAGATGTGACCTGGAGCAGGCGGCTGCGGCCAGCAGAAGGTCATCCCTGGGGCCAAGAGCTATGGCTCAGGCTTGGACAGGGTTGGAGTCGTGGTGGTGGGGGAGGGGGGGAACCAGAAGTAACCGGAAAGGCAGGACCTGAATTGCCCTCCCAGCCCCTCACTGGTGTTTGGTTTCTGTCCATGACTGCCCCTCACTGTGGGCACCGTTTCCAGAGCCTGATCTGCTGGGCCCTTGGGCACCGTTAAAGGAGAGTGATCCAAGTTGAAAATGGCAGAGAAGCCCTCTGTTTCATTGAAGGAGGGAAAGCAAGGATGTCCTGTATCTCTTCTCCCTAATGGGGAGAATTGGGGGGAGGACTGAATCTGTCCACAACTCCAGGGGTGCTCTGGGTGTCTGGTATGAAACCCCAATCCCGGGCGCAGAACCATGTGCTCAGGTCACGGGCCTCCGTTCTTCCCGCGAGAGCCAGTGGTCGATTTCCAGGCACTGCCCTTTGGCATCTGTAAGCCTGTCGTCTGGGGGATGAAGGATGGGGGTGAGTGTGCTTACCAGGGTGGCTCTGCCCTGAAACAGCTGCTTCTGATCAATGCTGTCTCGCCCAGTCTCTTCATCTCCTTCATGGCAGGCCCCTGCTCGCCGCCACCTCCCGCCTGCCTCCGAGATCTCAGCCCCCTTGCTTCAGTCACCATCCTTCTCCCAGACAGCCTGGTCAGTGCATGGGTGCTGGAGGCACCTCTGGCCTTTCCGGCTCCCAGGGTGATGGATGAGTGGGCTGTGCTCCTCCTGTGTCCTCTCCCACCTCGCCCCCTCCCTGACTGTCAGAGTGCAGTGGAAAATCCCCGATTCTGTGGGTTCTGCAGAGCCCTATGTGATCATGTCCCATGTGCATGGGAGGAAGGTAGAGGCTAAGGCTGGGGAGGAGGCTGGGTGCCCGCTCTGGGGAGCCCGTGCTCTCCTGCCCTGGACTCAGAGAAGCAGGCCGCCTGTCCCCCTTGCTGGGGGCAAACCTTTCCTTTAGAGAACCTCAAGTCCCTCAGCCTGATTTTTCCAGTCCAGAAGGTCTTCAAGATAATCTTGTCCAGTCATTTCCAAACTTCAGAAAATAATCTGCCAAGTCTCTTATGCAAATGAAATCTAACCCAGAAGCCCAGATCAGAAAATCTAACCCAGAAGCCCAGAAGCTTAAACAGATCAAGAGAGAGCTGCCCAGGGGTGGAAGCCAGTGCCTGCCTTACTGATTCTCCCCCCAACCTACTTCCCTCTGTGCAGCCCCATGGGGCTGTGCTGAGCCCCCTGGGACTCCCCGGAGGCCAGCTTGAAAACCAGCAATGCAGTCCCATTTCCAGACGGGAGACTGAGGCCAGAGAACAGAATGGCACGGCCTGGTTTACAAGCTGCTCAGCGACCAGGTTAAAACCCCAATCTTTTATCGCCTCAGTCCAGGGCTCTTTCCACCCGGTTCCTCCTGGCCTGGGGGCCCTGGGTGGGCTGGGGTCACGAAACAGCAGGTTCCACAGAAGGAGGCCCCGAGGAAACCAGAGTGCACCCGGGATCACCAGGAATGTGAGGTGCAGGAGCTGCTGCCCCTGAAGTTCCATTTTGGGTGGGTTGCTACATTTTCGCCAAATGACTTTTTTAATTGCTTGATTTACTTATCTCGTCTCGGATCTGCTGATGTACTCCGCTGCCTTTTAATTGCTTGAAAAGTTGAGCAGTTTTTCATGTTTTAAGGAGTGCTGAATTGTATAATTAAAACACTAACAGTGTAAATCAACAGTGCAGAAGAAAGACAGCGGAGAATTAAGCAAGTGTATTGGCATAATAATAAAATCAAACCGGCATGAAGAGGCCCCATTACCGAGGAGATGCTGAATACTAATGACACTCAGATCTGGGGGTGGGGGAAGCTCACAGGAACCCCCCCCCCCACCTCCCGCACTACAAGGGAGAGAGGGGAATTGAACAAAGAGATCGCTAGTTGTGAAAGTCTGCATGTTGCTAAGGCGCAGGGCAGCAGTAGAGCCTGTGGCATGGAAATGGCTTTTAATTAGCGTGTGCTTCCAGAGCAGGTTGGGAGTCCGGGCTCCAAGGGGGTGTCCGGGCTGAGGGGGGTGGGTGGGGAGGACGGAGGACGTGTGACGGATGGGAGGATGTCCACAGAGCCACCTCTCCTTCAGGTTTGCTTCCGTTCAAGAGGATGGACTGTAGGAGGGGAACCTATAAGAAACTTTCCTCCTCTCTCCTTCCTCCCTCCTCCCTCTCTCTCTCTCCCTCCTTCCTTCTTCCCTTCCTTCTTTTCTTCTTCCCTCCTTTTCTCCCTCCTTCCTTCACATCAAAGTAATCCATGCCCAGCTCAAGACATTCAAACAATACAGAAATATTTAACATAAAACATGACAGTTCTCTGTAGCCCTGCCCTTGACTTTCTGCTCCCTGGCTTCCTTCTCCCAAGGATGGACCAAGTGCTAAAGGGAGTGCAGGGTGGAGATCAAGGCTCAGGGACCGACCCTGGAGGGTCGCAAGTGGGCCAGGCTGGAAAACGCTCACGTTCACCGCGCGTCTTGCTGCAGCCTCTCCTGGAGAGCGTGAGGTGGGACGCTGGCCCGGGGAGACGCTCCGTGGAAACAAGGGTTTGCACCCAGTAAGTTTGGAAAATGCTGGTCAAACAAAACCAAACAGATTTGTCTTGAACCACAGCAATTCCTGAACCTTTGCGTGAGCTATGTCTCCTCTTGGTGGTCTCCATGCCCACCACCAGCTTGACCTTCTTGGACCCTGGAACTGTTTCTTTCAAGGCTCATGAATCCACAGCCCATGGAATGTGAGTTCCAAGGACAACACTTTGGAAGGTGTTGGGTTCTAGAGGAAAGAGCATTTGACATGAATGGGTTGATCTGTTTCCATCCCAGATCCACCACTTACTAACCAGCTGTGTGACCTGGGGTCGATCCCGTATCCTCCCTGGGCCTTGGGCTCCCCATCTCGGAAATGAGGCCAACGAAGCCCACCTCTCAGGATCTGGTCAGGGGGAAATCAGATATGCATGTGAAGGCGTGGACCCTCGGGCTGACCATGGGGCCTGGCCGTGACTAGCAGAGGTGTCCTCTAGGGACGATCCACCGCCGGGGGAATCTGTCCACTGCCCACCTCCCGTACCACCGATACGAAGACTGAATAATTGAGATAGCTCGGAGAGAACATGGAAGTCGTGGTGGATGCGAGATGGGGTCACACTCTAGAAAATGAAAACAAAGACAGTAAACTGGAAAAGCAGCTGAGCCAACTGCAAGCAGGATGGGCATCTGGGAAGCTGAGAGTTGGCAAGGAGGGGGAATAGTCTGGAAAAATGCAGTCACTAGCAAGGCCAGGATTAGGGCCAGATGGGTGAGCCGCTCACCTTGGACACAAAATGTAAGGGGGCACCAAGCCCTCACTAATCAAGATAAATAATATTTTAAGGCAGTAACAAAGAAATTAAGAAACAAAAATGAATGCAAACGCATCCACGATGAACAAAATATCAACATTTCAAATAAAAACAGGATCTGACCTTGCATTTGCACAACTCACCTTATTTGCCTCGCCTCAGTCCCAGCTCTGAGAGTTAAACCTCCCGCCCATGCTTAGTCCGCTGAGGGGCCCAGTCCCAGGGACAGGCTCCTGGAGCTCCCACACCTGGGGAAGGGGCCTCTCACACCTGCAGTCAGCGCCGCATGGACAGAGGTGGGTGTGGGACGTGTGGGGGTTCCAACAGAAATCAGCTAGGGAAGCCAAGTTGGAGGTGAGGTGAGTGGCCAGGCTTGGGGTGCTCCTTCCTCAGTGCAGATTCCGGTGATTCTGTCTCAATTGGAACATAGTCTGGGGGTGGAGAAGGAAAGCCCAGGGAAGGAGATGTACTGGGGAGGGATCTGAAGGGAAGAGGGCTCCTGGCCACTCTGCCGTGGTAACAGAAACCCCCTTTGACGTCCCACATTTAATTGTTTAACCTCCATGACAGCCTTGCCTGATCCCAGATCTGTCTGGCTTCATGGGATCTGGGCTATGTTGTCTCTGGAGAAGTGGGGAGGGGACTCTTCTAGAACCTGGGAGGGTGCATTTCCAGGCTGGTAGGAGATTTAGGACTGCTGTTCCTGTCTCATGAAAAAGGAGAAAAGGGAAGGATTTTCTGTGGCATCCCTGTCTGTAAACAGCTCCCTTCCCTCTGGGGAATCCCCTATCTCACTCCTTCACCCCATAACCCACACACATTGTGCTGGGAGTTGATCTCATTAATAAAATTGCTCTGGGACCTGTCCCAGCTATAGCCCACCTACACTGATAAATCTTAGGCCGCAGACTTAATATCTGATGTGTACACCACCTCGTTCCTTACCCTCATGATGGATGGTTCACATATTGAATCAATATGGCCCTCATAACATTTACGTATTTGTGTCGTTAATAAGCAATAAGTCACCAGGTCGGCACTGCTCTACTGGGCTCTCAGTAGATCCATGCAGAAGCTAACCTTCTCCTCCATCCCTTGCACCAGCCCTGATGGCTGGTATTGATTGGCTTGGCCGAAATGGGACACAGAGCACACTATGGAGTCAGGTGGGGACAGACTCTGAGGAATCTCAGTAATGCTTTTTGCACCCTCTGTCAGATAGACTGGCTCTTCTTTTGTTCCCAGAAGGAAAGAGGCCTTTCCTATGTTGTGGTCCTCTGTGGCCAGCGAGTCCCCAGGCTGGGGGATGGTTTTCTTCTCATTATCTCCTTATCTACCTTGTCATCTTTGTCCCCACTGCCCTTACCAGCCAGGTCCTTATCAGCTCTCACCTCCCAGCTGCCAGCCACACTCCATCCCTATGTCCCACTCCTTCTCTGCAAGACTTTGCTTCCTTTCATCCTGCTGAGTGCCTGTTTGGAGCCACTGCTCTGCTCTGAAATCTCTTTGGTTTGGCTTCAAGACACCTGGTAATCTACCTGCCAAATGACCCGGTGTCCCATCTTCCACCTTTTCCAACTAGCTTGGTCCATCTCCTTCACTTTCCTTCCAACACACACACACACACGCACACACACACACACGCACACACACACACATGCACACACACACACACACACCTGCCTTTTCATTTATGCCATTCCACATACCTGGAATGCTTTTCCAAATGTCTCCATCAATTCAAAATCTATTCATCTTCCAAAGTCAGCTCACCTACTCCATCAAATGTTACCCAACTTTTCCAATGACTACTAACTTAACTTTCTTGCCTCTCAGCAGCTCCTTACCCGCTTTTCTGGTCCATTTAACAAATATTTATAGCCCTGGACTAGCTTCTTGGATTATAATGGTACTAAACCAGTTATATTCTTCAAGAGCTTAAAATCTAGTGCAGAAGGCAGGCAGTCATCAAAAGATAACACAAATAAATGTACAATTCAATGGGGGTTAGTGCCACAGAGGAGAGATGCTTCTTGCTGCCACTGGGGCTGGGCAGAGGGGCGTTGGCCTGTCCGGGAAAGTCAGGGAAGGCTTCTTAGTGTGCGTGGGGTGGGGGCAGGGTTTAAGCAGGAGAGCAGCTCAGGTTGCGGGGCCAGCATGTGCAAAGTCCCCGTGGCAGGAGGGAGCTTGGAGAATTGGGGGAACTGAAAGAAGCTGGCGTGATTGAAACACAGAAAGCAGGACAAGGCTGGAGGGTGAAAGTGGAGCAAGGAGGAGTGGGAGGGGAGGGCAGGGGCCAGATCATGTAGGACCCATTATAGGTTGTGGTAAGACACCAGTTCTTTGTCCTAAGAGCAGTAGGAAACCAGCAGCAAGTTTTAAGGAGAGAGGTGACATGCTTTGAAAAGCATGCATTTGAAAAGCTCACTATTACTTTGTAAAGAATAGGTAAAGGGGGTGTTTTAGATTGTTAATGCTGATGAAAAGCAATATACCAGAAATGGCTTGGCTTTTAACAATGGGGATTTATTAGCTTACAAGTTTATAGTTCTAAGGCCATGAAAATGTCCAAATTAAGTATCAAAAGGATCGCCAGGCACATGGTGATGTCTGCTGGACTCTCCCTGCTCTCCCAGGTTTTGTTGCTTCCAGCTTCTGGCTTTGGTGGCTTCCTCTCGGTTTCTGTTTCTTTCTTTCTGAGCTTCTGCGTGCCCTCTCTCAGCTTCTCTGGGGCTTTCTTCTGTGTTTTTCTCTGTATATTCACCCTGTTTGTATAGGACTCCAGTAAGAGGATGAGGACCCACCTGGGGCAAGCTTCAGCTGACATAATCTAATTATAAGTTCCCACCCATGATAAATCTACACCCACTGGAATGGATTAAATTTAAGAACATGATCTTTCCTGGGGTCCATACAGCTTCAAGCCATCACAGTGGGTAAGGCAGGGGTGTGGTGGGAGAGCCGTTAGGAGGCCACTGCAACAGTCCATGTGACACACAATGGATGGTCAGGGATGGTGGTGGGGTGGGAGCAGTGGACCCGTTGGAGTGGCATTCAGGAAGAAAAACCATCAGAACTCAACATTTAGGATGTGGGGGACAAAGGAGGTGGCAGGATCAGCAGTTTATGACTCAGGGTCCTGGACAGAGGATGGGGCCCTCACTGAGCCAGGGAGAGTGGAAGAGGATCGAGGTGGAGGGGCAGGAGGTTGGATTTGGGCATGTCAAGGCTGAGGGGCCTTGGAAACACCAGAGGCACCATCGGACGCACAGGTGGGGGACTCAGGAGAGACTTTGGCTGGGGATATAGATAATAATAGAGAGCTGGGGGGCAAAGATGGAAGCCCTGGGAGAAAAAAGAGAGAGTGCTAAGAGGGTCTCGGAGTGAGCATTGGGGATGTCCCCTCTCGGGCTTTGTCTGCACCCCCCCACTTCTGTACTTCCTTCTAGTCCTTCTTCAGACATGCAGCAGGAGCCCCATAAGCAATTTCTGAAGGAATGTATTTTCCATGGTCTGCTAGTTTCACTTTTTTTATTGAAGTGAAATTCACATAACATAAAATGAACCATTTTAAAGTGAACCATTCATTGGCATTTAGTACATTCAAAATATCATGCAGCCAATACCTTGGACTAGCTCCAGAACATTTTCATCACCCCCAAAGGAAACCCTGTACCCATTAGCAATCACTCCCCATTCACCTGTCCCCGCAGCCCCTGCAGCCACCACCTGTGTTCTACCTCGATGGATTTACCTTTTCTGGATATTTCATACAAATGGAATCATACAATAGGTGACCTTTTGCATCTGGCTTCTTTCACTTAACATAATGTTTTCCAGGTTCATTCAAGTACTAGCATTTGTCAGTACTTCCTTCCTCTTTATGGCTGCGTAACATTCCATTGTGTGGATAGACCACAACTAGTTGTCCTCACATTTGTTTGGTCCTCCAGTTCCACTGGAGACACGGGCTGTGTCTTGGCTTCTTACCTGCCCTTCTTTGCAGTAATACTCCTACCTCCCGATAGTGGGGTCCCTTCTCCACGCCAGGCACCTGGGTGGGCCCTGGAACGCCTCGCAACGGGCAGATGAGGAACCTGAGTGTTCCAGTTTGCTAAAGCTACGAGAATGCAATATATAGAAATTGGTTGGCTTTTACAAAGGGGATTTATTAGGTTTCAAGTTTACAGTTCTAAGGCCTTGAAAATGTCCAAATTAAGGCATCAAGAGGAAGATACCTTCTCTGAGGAAAGGCTGCTGGCATCCGGGGCTCCTCTGTCACATGGGAAGGCACATGGCTGGCATCTACTGGTCCTTCGCTCTCAGATTCTGTTGCTTTCAGCTTCTGATTCCAGTGGCTTTCTCTCAGCTCCTCCAGGGGCTTTTTTATTTCTAAGCTCTCTTAGGTTTTCCTGCCTTTTATCCTCTCATAAAGGACTCCGGTAAAGGATTAAGACCCACCTTGAATGGGGTGGTCACATCTCAATCAAAACAACCTAATCAAAAGGTCCCACCCACAGTAGGTCTAGTCCTACAGGAATGGATTAAAAGAACATGGTCTTTTCTGGGGTACATAACAGCTTCAAACCAGCATACTGAGTTTTGGTGGAGTTAAGGACATAACAAAAATGTTCCTGCTAGCTACTGCTGCATAACAAACCACTTGAACACTTAGTGTCTAGAAATAAGAAGCATCTCTTTTGCTCATGGGCCTGCAATTTGGGCAGGGCTTGGTGCACACGTCCTGTGTCTGTTCCACACGTCCTGAGTTTGTTCCAAATAGCATCACTTGGGGCAGCTCAATGGGGGCTGGAGGGTCCACTTCCAAGATGGCTGACAAGTTGGTTCTGGCCACTGGCAAACACTGTCAGTTAAGACGACTCCTGTGAGCAGAAAATAGGCAAAAAAAAAAAAAAAAAAAAAGGCCCATTCCTAGGGTTAAAAAGGTACAAATCCACCTAGACATGGGGAGAGGATTTGGTCATCACAGCCTCTTTTCATCTCCCTCTCTAGTTTGTCCTTCCAGAAGGCCCTCCTGGGTGCCCCCCACTTGGCTCTCCACATCCCTCTTGTGAGGCACTTGTACAAGCCAAGTTCTGCGTTATTGTCTGTTCCTTGCTACTAGTTTGTCCTATTTCCCTCCAGAAAAGTGCCTGCTTTTTTATGATGTCATCCTTGTGGGTATTTATCTGAACAGCAGTTACTCATTCAGCTCTCTGTACTCTTCTTCGTCTAGAAAAGATTTAAAGTAGACAAAAAGAATGCATAAAATATAAGAAGACCGACATAAATTAAAAACTTGGGTAAAAAAAGAAAAGAGGTAAAATGGGGCAGAAATGAGACTGAAAATGCATGCCCTACTAGGCTGTGCACTGGAACAGGTCTGGGTCTAAGCTTTCAGGAATTGGAGGGAAAGGGGCACCATGGAGATGCCCAGTAAATTTTATCTTCCTTTTCCTTTCTGTGGCAGTTTTAAAACATAGCCCCAGTTTTTGCTACTTATGGTGGCTTGGAGCTATGCACCCCAGAAAAACATGTTCTTAAACTTGATCCTTCCCTGTGGGTGAAAACCCATAATAAATAGGACCTTTTGATGAGGTGACTACAGTTAAGGCACGGTGCAACTGAATCAGAATGGGTCTTTATCCTGTTACTGGATAAGCAGAGTGAAATCAGACCCATAGACAGAAAGCCAAGGGAAGGAGCAGGAAGTCAATGGAACCCAGAGAAGCCAGGAGAGCCATTGCCATGTGACAGAAAAGCCAAGGACCAAGGATCACCAGCAGCCAGCCCCAAACGCCACCGTCTTCTGGGAGAAAGCATTGCCTTAATGATGCCTGGAGTTTGGACTTCTCCTAGCCTCAAAACCATGAGCCAACTGTTTAAGCCAACCCACTGCATGGCATTTTCTTTAGCAGCCAGGAAACTAAAACACTGCCGCTCCTATCAAGAGGTGGGGGTCTGTGTTTCCTCCCTTGGATTTTGCTCTGTGATTGACCAGTGGAATGTGGTTGAAATGGTGTTCTCTCAATTTCTAGGCCTAGGCCTTAACTGGGCAGCTTTTGCTTCCTTCTCTTGGGGCAGTGGTTCCTGGAATTCAGCCACCATGCTGTGAAGATGCCAAAAGCCACACGGAGAGGTCAAGTCTGGGTGTTCTGGCTGATGGCTCCAGCTGAGGTCCGGGTAGCCAGTAAGAGCTGGCATATATAAATGAGCGAGTTCGGATGACTCCAGGCCCCCAGCTGTCGAGTCACCCCTCCTTCAAACCACCCCAGCCAAGGCCACCTGGAGCAGAGACGAGTGTGTTCCTGAGTCCTGCCCAAATTGCAGATTCAGGAGATAAATGTTACTGTGTGAAGCCTGTATGTTTGGGGTGATTTGTTGCAAAGCAATAGATAACTGAACACCTTCCCACATGTTCCCACCTTCTGTTCATTCAACAAATATTTTTTAGCTCTGATCACAAGCCGGCCACAATTCTAGAAGCTATGAATAGAGCAGTGAAAAAAAAAATGAGAATCCTTACCTTCGTGGAAATTGTTTCAGTTAGGGAGGCAGATAACAGGTAAGAAAAATAAATAAAATATATGGAATGGAAGTGATGTAAAATGCCAAGCGGGAAGACAAAGTAGGGAAGGGAGTAGGAGGTGACAGAGGTACGATTTTATAAATAGGGCAGCCGGGGAAGGTGTCACCACACTGATGGCAGTAGAACAAGACTTCAAGGAAATGAGGGAACAGGTTACATGGACACCTGGAGAAAGAGCTTTCCAGGCAGAGGGAACAGTGTGTGCAAAGGCCCTGAGGTGGGATGTGCCTGGAATATTTGCAGAATATCCAGTGGAGCTAGATGGAGTGTCTGCAGGCATGGGGAGGGAAGTGGTAGGATGTGATATAGGGTAGTGGGGTCAGATAGTGTAGGTCCTGTAGATCACCATAAGGACTTTTTACTCATGGGGGGGTTTGAGTGGAGGGTCACTCTGGCTGCTGGGTGAGGCTGTAGTGGGCACAGGGAGACCACCTAGGAAGCCATTGCACTAATCCAGGTGAGAGATAAGGGGCCTTAAACCAGCAAAGAGCAGTGGAGGTGGTGACAAGTGGTCAGAATCCTGAAATACTTTGAAGGCAGAGCTGATGGGATTTGCTGAAGGATCAGATGTGGGTGTGATGGAAAGAGAGGAGCCAAGAATGTCTCCAACAGTTTGGTTGGTGCAACTGGAAAGATTGGTTTGCCATTGACCAAGCTGGGGAAGACAGTGAGAGAAGTAGGTTTTGTGGGGACGGGGGATTTTGGAAGTTCAGTTTGGGGCGTGTTAAGTTTGAGATCCCGCTGTTACTGGGATCCAAGCTGGCCCCAGGGGTCTCTACCTCCTGGTCTTTGAAGCTTTGAGTGGTCCCTTCCCACACTGGCCCTGGGGTTGGTCCATGTGACTAAGAGCAGGTGGCAGCCATAATGGCACGTCACTTCTGAGATGAGGCTGTAAAAGACCCACCTTCTGTCTGTTTCCATTTCTCTTTCTTTCTGGGATCACTTGCCCTGGGGTGAGCCAGCTGTCAAACCTGGAGAGGCCGAGTGGTAGGAAGCCAAAGCCTCCAGCCAGCAGCCGCGTGAGTGAGCCTGGAAGCAGAGCCTCCAGCTCAGAAATCCCTCAGATGAACAGCCCAGAGGACACCTCACCTCAACCCCGAGAGACACCGTGGCTGCTTGGATGACCCATAGGACCCACGGACGACCCACAGGATCCATGGACAACCTGTATGGACCCATGGATGAACTGTAGGGTCCACGGACGACCCGTGTGGACTCATGGGTGACCCGTATCCACCCATGTGGACCCAAGGATGGCCCATGTGGACCCATAGATGGCCCATGTGGACCCAGGGACAACCCGTACAGACCCATGGGCCACCTGTGTGGACCACTTAGACGACTGCATGGAGGGCCCCAAGCTCGGCTGAATGCTCTGCTATCCCATCTTGAAATTCTTAATAAATTTAAACCAGGGCCCTGCAGTTTATGTAACTGTCCTGGCCCTTTGTTAAGCTCCCCTGGCCACCCAGACTGAGGGTGCCATTTTCCTGCCAGCCCCACTTTACATCCAGGAAATTGAGTTTGAAGGAAGCTCCATATCTTGCCCGAGGGCC
Organism: Choloepus didactylus; assembly: GCF_015220235.1. Taxonomy (NCBI): domain Eukaryota; kingdom Metazoa; phylum Chordata; class Mammalia; order Pilosa; family Megalonychidae; genus Choloepus; species Choloepus didactylus. The sequence continues at coordinate 68,313,931 of NC_051324.1, read as the reverse complement.
ACACAGCTAGTAAGAGGTGGAGTCAGGATCTGAACCCAGGCACTCCGCCTCCATCCGCCGAGTTCTTTCCAGCTCAGGGAGCCCAGATGACAAGCCTGGGATGGAAACCTGCAGGATTTTGCATACAGTGTGTGCTGGTTGCGTCTCCTTTGATGAGGAGTCAGGAGGCTGCCTGGGGTCCCTTTTTTCTCCCGTGATTGTGTTCCTGATTGTCTAGGCCCAGCCTGGTTCAAAGCCTCCCTGCTGGGCTGAGTCCCTAACCCAGCAGCCCTCACCGGGCCTCGGCTGCTCCCCTGACCTGGGCTCCTTCCCAGGGCGGCGTCTGCCTGCTGCTCACAGCGCAGAGACTCTCCCCGTCCCCTGCCTCACCCCCCACACCCCCGGGGCTGCTGCAGCCAGGCTCTCCCTGGCCCTGACGTGACAGATGAGGAAAGGAAATTTGGAAGGGGCTTAATGCTTTTGTTGCTGCCTCTGATTTTATTTTAAAAGGAAGGTGGCGGCGAAGGGGCACTGGCAGACAGGAGAGGTTTCCCCTGGTGGAGTGAGTGGTGAATCAAGATAAATGGAGGCTCCTTTTGGAATCTTGTTACAATCACCCCAACTCCCTTTCCTGGCCAAAGGTATGTGTTGAAATCCTGGAAGCTGTGGAAGCAGGACTTTGGTGCAATCAGATGCCCATGGATGTTGGGTCTGGAAGGGAAGGCTTCAAGTTCTTTCTGTTTTGTGGTTTTTCTGCCCAATGGGGACCCTTTGGGGCCCCTTGGTCCTTGGAAGCAAAGGGGAGGAGCATCTACTCTGGTTTCTTGCCGTCCCGCAGGTACAATTCATGCCAAACCCAGTGGCCCTGCTTTCGCGAACAGTTTCAATGCCATCTCTGCTGCTTCTTAGCTGGGTGACCTTGAGCAAGCTCCTTAACCCCTCAGAGCTTCATTTCCTCCTTGGGGAGCCAAGGGAAGTCACAGCCACTTCTCGGCTCAGATGTGAGATTTGAGTTTTTGCGGATAAAGTTCCTAACCCAGGATCTGGCTCACTGCAGACTCCAAATATACAAACTTATTATTTTACAAGTAACAGTAGAAGCGACATAGCTTGGGGAGGGACAGTTCTAAGGCACTGGTGCCCCACATTTGTCTAGTGTTTATAAATGCCCAATATTTGGGGTGGTGGTGGTGGTGGGTGGCTGGAGGTGCCCTGCACTGAGGAAACATAATTCAAGGTAAATACCCTGCAGTTTTGGCAACCTCGTTTTCCAGCTGCAGGTTCCCAACTCCGGGGGGACCCGGCTCTCCTTCCTCCCTTGTTATTTAAAGTCGGAGGGGTGTATAAATCAACCAAAATAATTCACGAGAATCATTAGCTCCTCTAAGGAGGCCTCTTTTACCGGCAGCATTAAATTAAAAACAGTGCAAAACTGCGGCTTTTTAAAACCCATCAGCTCCAATTCCTCCCTCCTGCCTGCTGTAATCGAAGGCTGCTGGGATCTAATGAAATGAAATTAGCATCTTCAATCCCCCTCTGGCTACCGGATGCATGAAAAACATCTCTTTGAGTTGCAGAGCTGAAGGGAGATGTCAGAGGCACGAGGGGGTCCCTCCCTTCTGCCCCAGACCCCTCATTCTGTGCGTTTGCCACACTCCTGCCCACCGAGCTGCTGGGGAGGGGGTGGCGACGTTGGAGGACTGAGTGGAGCGATTGTTGACCCTTCTCTGCATCTGCAGGCCCAGGTCCGCTCCGTGGTGCCCGCCCTGGACAGCCCACCGTGGTTTCCCATGACAAGCACACATCGACTGCCTCCATCCAAACCCATTTCTCACGACCCCAACGTTGCTCCCCAGGTAACTTTAACCTCGTGCCCCCATTCCATCCCTCACCTTTCAGCCAGCTGCTTAGGCATGGAGCTAGAAACTTCACAGCCATCCTTCCTCCTTTATCTGCGCGCTGCTCTTCTCTGGCCAAACAATCGGTGGGTCAAACCCTCAGTATTATTTACCTGGGCCAGTCCCTAGGGCTCCTTTCAGGGTTTCTCTGCCCAGGTGTGTGGCATTTTGGTGGGGCAGTTCCTTACTGTTGGGGGGCTGTCTGGGGCATTCAGGATGCTTAGCTCCTGCCCACTAAATGCAGGAGAGCATGAGAAGGGAAAATGTCCAACGTGGTCCAAATGCTCAGGGGGTGCAGTGTCACCCTAATGGAAAGCCACGACTCTCCTCCCTTCTCCAGGCCACTCATGCATAAACACTCGGATTTTTCTAAACCAAGAGCCGCTCATTTCAGTCCTCTCCTTAGTCGCCTTCATTGACTCCCACATTCCAGAGAGGGAAGACATGGTGTTCTGGCTCTTGGCTAGGATGGACCCTCACCTGCAGCCTGTTTTGCCCAAGCCCCAGCCCGTTAAACACCTGGCTTTGCTCCTAGGAGCATGTGGAGTGACGAATTTTTTTCCCAAAAAAGAGGGCTGAACTTGGAATTGGCTTCCAGGTCCGGGGGCAACCTCTAAACCTTTGGGAGTTCCCAAATGATTTGGTATTTTGGGGGGCCCCAGACCCCAGACTACACCTGATGGTTTATGCTAATGTGTGGCTCAGGGTGTGGCCCTCACTCCAGGAAGACGAACCAGGTGATCAGAGCATTGGGTGTTTAGCTGCGTCACATCAGCGGACCTCCCGGGGGGGGGGGGGGCAGGGGCTAGAGAAGGCGTTCGACCATGGGGACTCGGATTCCATCAGTTATGCCCCTGTGAGGAGACCCCCTTCAAAACTCCACACATCAAAGCTCAGGGGAGCTTCCCTGGTTGGTGACACACATCAGTGAGCTGGGAGGGTGACACATCGTCTCCCTGGGGAGAGGATGTGGGACGTTCACATCTGGGAACCTCCCAGACCTGGTCTTACGTGTCTCTTCTTTTGGCTCCTCCTGATTCGTATTCTCTTTGCTATAATAAAACTCTAATCCTAAGTATAGCACTTTCCTGAGTTCTGTGAGCCATTCCAGTGAATTATTGAACCTAGGAAATTTGTGGCCAACTTGCGGCTGGTGTCTGAAGCGAGGGCAGCCGTGGGGGTCAGTGCCTTTACCCTGTGAACTTTGCCCAACCCTCATGGTGTCTGAAGTCATTGGGGGTGGAGGTGGGGGTGGAGGTGGGGGTCCCTCGAGTGCTTGTCATTGGTAGAAAATCAGGTCCTCACTCCTTAGTGCGGCACTGGGGAGTTGCAGATCTGGCCCCACCTCTTCCTCTGTCCCCCCTTTCCTGTGTCCCCGTCCTCTCAGCTGCCAGGCTTTCCCTGCCCCTTTGCCTATCAAAACCCATCCTGCAGGAGCGACAGGGAACCTCTCAGCACCTACCGGGCCCTGAGGCAAAGCTGGGGCTCACAAAGACATTATCCTCTGGCAGAAGGGGCCGTGACTTTTCCCACCTCCAGGCCTGTGTTCTGAAACCTTCTTGAAGTTGCTCTTTCACTCATTTATTCATTCGTCAAACACCTATTGGACAGTAGCAGACACTGTGCACTCGGTGTCCCAATCCTCGGCCACGTCTGGTTTTGTCTGTGGCTGAGGTGGGCGGCCCAGACATGCTAACCCCACTGCACCCCAAGTGCCCCCGAGTCTCTGCCCGCCCTTTCTCTCAGGAAGGAGGGAGCTGGCCCCACGGGTGCACTTGGAAATGCGGGAGTGTTAGGGGACCAGTGGATAAAGGCCTGTCTGCGGCCTTTGGAGGCCACGATAAGGCACAGTCTAGTGGGCTCCGTGGAGGGGCCCCCGCGGGATTGAACCTCTGACCCCCAGTTACCAAGAACGCAGCCCTCACTGACCTTTTTCTCCTCCTGACCACTGTCCCCCACCCTGCCCCCTTGCTCCCAGCACCACATCCTCAGCTCAGGCTCTGCCTTCAGGGGAACCCTGACCAAGGCTGACACCCGCGGCTTGTCTGGGAGGTGGAGAAAGGGACTGTCTGTCTGGGAGGATGAGCAGGAGACCAGCACTCTCCCCTCCAGGGTCGTGGACCTCGCCTCACCCTCTAAGTGGACAGAGCACAAAGCTCGGCTGGTCCAAGCTGCCCGGGATGGACCACGACTGGGGCAGAGCTGGAGACCAGCTCCATGCCACTTCCTGCCTCCACGCCAGCCCTCCCAGCAAGGTAGGGAAGTGGGGGGGCTGCCTGAAGAGGTGGGAGAGGTGGTGGGGGGTCACCGGGGACTTGGAGGGGTGGGGGCACTGCCCAGACTCTGAGCACTGAGTACCAACCTGGGAGCCACGGCTCTGATCGGGGCAGCTGGTAACATGGGGCAGGTCCCGAGCGGCAGGCGGGGCAAACTGGAGACCCCCGGGGCCTTGACTGGTGGTGGTGGTGGTGGTGGGGCTCATCCCGCCTGCTGGGTGGACCAGGCGGCAAAGACCCCTGGCTGATTTGCCTAGGCCTTTCCTACGTCATCTAGTGCAGAGCCTTAAGGGAGATGGGTGCTCAAATCAATGTAGATTGTACAAGGGGGGACCCTAAAAATCAAACCATAAAACATTCCTGACTAGGAGGCTGATGCCACTCACATCTCCCCCTGCTTCCCCCTCCCTGCAGAAGTGAGGCAGCCCCTACTATCTTTGGAGCAGTTAAATATGGGGAGGGAGGCAACTTAGCTTGGGGTGGGGGGTGGGGGCTCTTGATCCCCACCAAGATTTTGTCCTGATTGTAAATATCCTTCCCCAGCCTTCCAGCTCTGGTTCAGCCCCCTTCTACAAACAGGCCACCATCTCCCGCCTCCCCCTTCGCCCCCACTGCCCTGGAGGCCTCGATGGCAGCCATATGTTTCAGATGCTTGATTGCGGCTGTTGTGAGCCAGAAGGGCTGTTTGGGAAAGGGTACTCAGTCAAAGCTGTGTTTATATACACAAGGGCCAGCGTCTTTTTATTATGCATAATTATACGCGTCTTTATGGACAGGCCTGGTGAGCCGTTTTCCCTTCCTCGGCTGCACTGTAGCCCGGGCGGGTGTGCGTTTGGAGGGGGGAGGGCGGCGCTGACCCTTTCTGCGACTCTGGGCAAGAAACCAGTTCTTCTGGGGGGATCTGGGGAGATGAGACCCAGTCGAGGTGCCCCGGAAATGGTGCAGATCGTAAATGTTAGGCCCTGTTTCTCTCCCTCTTTGTCTGGAGCCGCAGCCTCAGATTTGCTCTCCCACCCTCGGCCGAAAAGAAAATGTTGGATCCTTCCTGCAAAGCGTTTTCAGGAGTCTGCACCCAGTGACTCTTCCTCTCTCTAAATTTCACGAATTTGACTCCTAAAACCTGGCAAAGCAATTGATTGGACGGCCATCACTCGAGTTCATGTTAAGCTTCTAATAATAATAACAACAACAATAAATGCTTCTCATGTGTATAGAATGTCACAGTAGTGAAGCTCTGAATTCAGGTGCCACCGTTTATTAACTGTGTGACTTTGGGCTTGTCATTTAACTTCTCTGAACACAGTTCCCTCATCTGCAAAATATGGGCATAATATTAGCTGCTGTACCAGGCGGAGCAGCTGGCACCGTGCCTGGCGCAGAGGAAATGCTTTGTAAATGGTTATTTCTCTTATGATTTTGACCCCAATTGAATGTAAGTTCAAGGAGGGCAGGAAATGGGCCTCTTCCATCCATGGCTTCGTCTCCGATGTCCCTACACCCAGCCTGGAATGGAGGAAATGTAACCGATAAGTTGGGATTTAAGTGATGATTATGATTTCTGAATCATTATATAGATATTCCTTTTTACTTTCTGGTATATTAGCCAGAAATCTTTGAACCATAGTCCAGCTGCCTTGATCTCTGATAATGATTATATAGCCTTTATCTTGTGCCCTTGTGATTATAAAAACCTTGTGGCTGACCTTTACTTGTACCCATTTTATCTGTTTCTTTCAACTTGAGAGTCTTATGAGCACTAAAGGTAGCCCAGAACTAACCTACCCAATTCCAAAGTTATCTTGATAACTGAAACTGGATCTAACCAAAATGGGCCCATCTGACATGAGCAGGGGCTTAGACTTTAACCTACAAGTGACCCATACCTCATTATAATACTAAAAATCACACCCATCATCATATTAAGGCTGCCATTTTCTTACATATGTTCTGTGACTAAGCATGTAATCAATCTGTGCATGCTCAATAATTAAATCACCTCTAATTACATCATCTGGGGCCACTGTGCTCATTATCCTAAAACCTGCCCAGCTTCTAATACTATAAAACCATCAGAATTGCTGCAGTTTGGGGAGACAGATTTTTGGGCTGATTGGCCATCTGCTCTCCTGCTTCGTGCCTAGCAATAAAACTCTTTCTCTCTTTGAAACCCCGGTGTCTCAGGAATTAGTCATTTGAGCGCATCGGGCAGAGAATCGCCGCCTTGGTCTGGTATCAGAAACACCGAATATTTGTTGAAACAAGGAAAAAATGAGCACTGGATTTGGAGTCAGTTTCTGTTTTTCATTTACCAACTGTGGGGCCAGGTGACCTGGAGCCTCTGGATTTCCTGACTTCTGCAGAGGGGCAGTGTGTACTCCCCATGGGCTCGGGATCATGACATTAATTGAGAGGCATTGAGACAAAGCACATAAAGGTTTAGCACAGCCTCCATGTCAGTTCATGCCCCATTTGGTCGATAGCTTGTGCTTCAGTGAGTGGTGTTTCTATTTTGAAGTGTTTTCCATTCCACCATCCCGTGCGATTCTCAAACAACCCTGTGGGCGAAGCAGGACTGCTCCCAGCTTCCATTTCACCAATAAGAAAAGTGAGGTTCCAAAAAGTCACGTGAGGGGCTGGAGCGTGCCCAGCAGCCAGTGGAGCCGCTGCCCCAGGCTCCTGTAACAAACCGTTTACCATTTTAATTCCAATGCTAGTTGTTTGATCCTTTGACGGTGTCCCCAAACTTTTAAATGTAGCTGATGCTGGAACTCTATGGTGTATGTAAATCCTCCCCTTCCCTCTTCCTCAAAGCCTGCTTCTGCCAGGAAGTCCTCCTGGGATGTGCGGGATAAGCACCTAAGCTGGCTATCAGGCCACTCATGGCAGCCCTTCTTTTCTGCGACCCCTGCCCCAGTGAGGGAGGGACTGAGAACACTGAGAAAACCCACCCAGACTGCCAGGTTGACCTTGACACAGAGTTTACCTGGGAGCAAGTAGACCCTGGGGTTTGGAAGTAGGGCAGGTTCCCACTGCCTGCTTGAGACTCTGAATATACAAGACAAGCCCTGAATATACAAGACATGCTCTGTGAGCTGTAGTGGCCTTGCCAGAACACCCTAAATGTCTTAACTTCTACCCCCAACCCACCCCCAATAAATTACAAAAATCAGGCCATTCGAGCCATTTTTCAAATTGACCTGGGCATCTTGCATTTTTATTTGTTAACTCTGGCTACCCTAGGGATTGGTGGCTTCCACGGGCCCCTCCTGGCTCTCCTCTGCAGGACCAGCGGCCCCTGGGCTCCCGCCGAGGCCAGCCTGCCCTCCCATCCCGTCACCTCCTTCCGCAGACGTAGGGAGCCAGGCAGGGCCAGGAAGCGAGGGAGAGGCCAAGCCTCTGGGCGTACTCTTGGGTGAGCCTGATGAGCTTGGGAATTGACAATAAAGGAGATGTCTTTGGTAGTAGAGAGATTTACCCTCTGAAGGGCACCCCTACCCCGCCTCGTGGATGCGACTCATTCCTAAGCTTTTCTCGCAAGGGCTCTGCATTTGTTTCAGGGACATCCAGAGGCCCCCATTGCTTCTCTCCCCCTTCCCACCACTATCCGCCCCCAGAGATTTACAGTCAGGAGGTGATCCCCTCTCCCTCCATTACACTAGCGTCTGAGTTACAGAGCCGTTATCTCTGTAAGAGTTCTTCATTTGTCCTTTGGCCACAGAATCCAAGGAGCTGTGCAGCAGGCTGCCCTCCTGCCCGGCCCGCGGACATCTGGTCTCCCATCCGTTAGGCTCCGTTGTGTGCCGGCTTTGCTGTTCCTGGCTGCGTGACCTTGGGCAAGACCTGAACCTCCTGCAGATTTCTTTTCCTGATCTGTAAAAGGAGGTGGCTGAAATAGATGCTCTCCAAAGGCCCTCGCATTCCACTACTTCTTTCAGCCAAACTTGAGACCCTCCCCACTCACCCAACCCCACCCAATGTAACTGAGTTAAAAGCCCAAGGGGCTGCTCACCTCCTCTGACTCACCTTCTGCAACTCCGACCCCACCTCGTCCTGCGGAGCCAGCAATTCCCAAGGGGGCAGGAGGTGGGAACCTGACAAAGTTAATAGAAGACAGGAAAGGACAGGCTTGGATTGAGATTCTCTCATTCAATGAACAAAGTGTATTAGAAATTGATTTTCCCCCCTCCTGTTTACTATGGCTGTCTCCCCCTCCGGTGCAGGGAAGAAAGGCTTTGCATCAAGATTAGTCTTTCCAAAGTGAGACTGCAATTTGCCCAATGTGTTTATTTTATGGGAGCCCAAGCACCACTCACAATAACTCGATTCCCTCGCTCTTGCTTTCCTTGTTCTCGTTTCTTTCTTCCAGGGTCTGGGCGGGAGAGCAGCTCCTCCTGGGTCTAGGTTAGGGGGAAGGGCCCTGCTGGGGCTGGTCTGCGCTCTTGGGAAGGCCCCCAGAGGAGCCCTTATCGGACCAAGGATGCGTCTCCCCATCAGAAGTCCAGGTGCGTCAAGGGCACCTGCAGCACCTTCCGAGGGTTAGACAGTGGAGAGCCCACATGCACGCATCGGTCTCCAAGCAATAAAGATGGGATGGGGGGTGGGGGCGAGAGCAGGCGGCGCTGATGAGGATGAAACAAAATGAATGCATTTTCAAAGTTTCCCCCCAGGCCCCAGCAGGATTCTGCAGAACTGTAATCCTATTTTGTAAATAGATGGAATTGCCTTCTTTTTTAAACCCACTGGAGATGAAAAGCCAGCTGCTGTCTCTGTCTCTCTGTCTCTCTGGGCAGCACAATGGGAAGGAGAAGCTGCCCACTGTCCCCTGCACGTGGCTGAGACAGGCCACCTCTCTTTGTCTCGGAAGCTTGGACCAGTCAAGTCCCAAAGCAGAGGTCAGTGCATTCAGTTCAGAATTAGGCTGCACGAAATAGACAGGGGAGCTGGCGGCTCCTCTGAATCCTTTCTGCGTCCTTACTGGGCTGGGGTGACCTTGGGACCGGCCATCATGATTCCGAAGTTGCAAGGGACCTCAGCAGAGCACCCAGGAGGAGAGCCTTCTGGACCTTAACAAGGGGATTGGACTTTATTCTGAATCTAAAAGATTTCCGGCAGGGTGTGGCAGGTTGAGCTGTGCATCTTAGACTCCTTTGGCTGCGGGAAGGGGGCCAGGGCAAGGAGCTGCTCACGGCGATGGTGGTGGCCTGACATTGTCACGAGATGGACAGGACCTCAGAGCTGGTGACGACGGCAAGCCTCAGCCGGGTGGCATCAGGTCAGGCACTGGGTGGATGACAGCATCAGCCCTGTGGTCGGGAACACACAGGGGTCTCCGGCTAGTGGGACTGGAGCCATCCTGAGTTGGAGGTCCCTGGAGCTCAGGAGAAAGGTCCAGGCCATGTGTGCCAACATCAGCAGAGAAGAGGCAGCTTCAGCCGTGGGAGTGGGGCACTCAGAGAGGGGGAGAGGGCAGCGATGACACCCCGAAGACCAGCAGTTGGCTGGAAGGCGGAGAAAGAGGACCCAGAAAATCATCGAGCTGTGCACTTAGAGCGGGTTTTATGAGATTTAAATTATACCCTAATTAAGTTGTGTAAAAATGAAGGCGACTGGGATAAAGAAACAGACCCACATGGCCTGAAGAGAGGCTGGGAAGGTGGGCGTGTCAAGGGTCCCCCTCTCTCAAGAGGAGCTGTGCACTGTCCTGGGGACTGAAGAGGTTCTGTCACCCTCAGCGGCTGAGCAGCTGCCTCACCCCTTGCTAGAGCGGTCCAGGGGCGAGCTGGGAGCAGAAGCTTGATCCTGGTAGTTTGGGGGTGAACTGGGCCTTCTGGTCTGGGTCTGTGCCAGTTTGGATGTATTATGTCCCCCCAAAGCTCTGTTCTTTAATGTAATCTTGTGGGGGCAGATGTGTCAGTGTTGATTAGGTTGGAATCCTTTGATTGAGTGTTTCCATGGAGATGTGACTCGATCAACTGAGGGTAAAACATTTGATTAAATTATTTTCATGGAGCTATGGACCCCACCCACTCAGGGTGGGTCTTGATTTAATCACAGGAGTCCTATAAAAGAGCTCACAAACAGAAGGACCTCAGGGGAGCTGAGAGAGACATTTTGGAGATGGCCGCAGAAAGCAGACTTTTGCTAACACTTTGGAGATGCTGGCCCACAGTTTGCTCCGGAGAAGCTGAGAGAGGGTAAAACGCCCCAAGAGCAACATTTTGAAGAATGTGCAGGAGCTGAGAGAGGAGCTAGAACACAATCCGGAATCAGCAGACACCAGCCACGTGCCTTCCCAGCTAACAGAGATTTTCTGGACGCCATTGGCCTTCCTTTGGTGAAGGTATACTATGTTGATGCCTTAATTTGGACATTTTCATGGCTTTCAGACTTCAACTTTGTAACCAAATAACCCCCCTTTATAAGAGCCTATCCATTTCTGGTATTTTGCATAACGGCAGCATTAGCAAACCAGAACAGGGTCCTTAAGACATTCCTAGATCCTTGCATCCTCTGGCCCCTCAAAACTGGGGCTCAGGGAAGCAGAAGTGGATTATTGGGGTTCAGTAGTGGGCTCTGGGAGGAGAGAAAGGGAGGTGGTAGCTGTGCTAGGGACCTGCTGGCTGGAGTTAGGGGCCCTCAGGGCCAACAATGAGGTTAGTAGTAGGTACCAAAGTGCCATTTTAGAAAACCAGCCGAATGCACAGAGGAACAATTGTCACCCGCAGAAAGAGCTCTTGAGCTGCTGGTGGGTCAAAGGTGCACCCTGGCTTGTTACTCCCCCTCCCACCACTGACCCCGACCCCTAGTGCCTGGGCAGGATGGGAAGAGCTGGCAGTGGGCTGGTGCTTTCTCAGGGGAATCTTGCCAGGAAGAAGAGGTGCTGATGAGGCTGCTGGGGGCCGGCGTGACCATGCTCCCCCCAGGTACCTCCTCCTTCCCTCTCTGCTCTGCAGAGCTCCCGAGAGCAGTTTCTGAGTTTCCACCATGACCCCAACATGGGCAGTAATCTGAACTGAAATATACAAGGATGGGGTGGGAGCCTCTGCATTATGGGGACATGCTGAGAGGGGAGATAGTGAGATCTTGTGGGGAGCCCATGTGTCACCCCTGGAGGGCTGGTGGGAAGAGCCCATGCCTTCCCTTGCAGCCTGTCCCAGGCTGGGGCAACCCGGGGCTCAGGGGGCCTCAGGGAAAGCAACAGACCGATGCCCCGAAGGTCATTTCCCCAAGAAACCATTCACCCCAGGGCCAGTGTGCCCAATGGTCCATTAGCTGAATTTACTTGCTGCCTTCAACTCCTGGGTTTTTCTTGTCTTCATAGCTGCATTTTAAAGAATTGACCTACAGCCAGTAGGAGGTTCCCAAGCTGTCAGGCCTGGAGGCTCACTTGGGCTATTTTGGTAATGGGGTTTATGGACAACGAGGCAATAGGAAGGCAGGGACCCAACGGAGAGCCAGGAACAGCCTGACTGTCAGAAGGCACGGAAAGAATAGGCAGAGAAATACAGCGGGCACCGTGGAGCCCGGGAGGGAGGTCACTGCAGGTCACTGCAGCTCTGGGATCAGGGGTCCTCGTCATCCGAGGCTTCCTGGGCCCAATGAAGGAGTGGACAGGCACATCTCCAGCAGCTCAACAAGACGGCTATTGGGTTGTGAGCTCCGCCAGGACAGGGACCCTGTCTCATCCATTAGCGTGTCCCCAGTGCTTGGCACACAGGTGGTGCCTAAGGATTTGGGCTCAGGAATGGAGACGTGAAGGAAGGGGTTTGCACAGCAGTGGCCAGAGGCAGGATGGGAGCTGCGTCTCCTGACTTGCGGTTTAGTGCTCCCTTCCATTTGCCAACTCTACTACCCAGCAAATTCTCACTCACCCTGTCAGGGCTGGACTTTCCCACTGGCCCAGGGGTTTGCTCCTGGACAGGAGGGTTATCATCTGTACTTTCTCAGGGAGGGAGGGAAGGAAGGGAGGTGGCCTGGAGTGGCCTGAGATACTAGAAACTGCCTGATGGCATGGCCTCCCGGGGCTGTGCCCGGCCTTTTCCAGGGCCTTCCGTCTCTGCCAGCTCTCTCTCCTCTGCAGCCTCTCCTTCCTCCTAATCTGGCTCTCTCCCTCTCCTTGTCACTCCCTTCCTTCTTTCCCATTTTCCTTCTCACTCACATTGACACCTCTCACCAGAAGCATTGGGAATCTAGAGCTGAAAGGTAGTGGCTGTGGGCTCAAAGGGGCTCACACACTTTCAGTGCAACAAGCATTCCTTAGGTGCCCTTTCGGTGCCAGGTACCCTGCGAAGCAGTTTCCAAATTCTAAGTGGAATTTATTGCCATCTGCCCATTTTGCAGATGAGAAAATGAGGCACATAGCTGATAAGGGGGGAGTCGGGCTTGAGATTTGAATCCAGGTTTGTCTGACCAAAGCGCCTGCTCAAATCCCACTGTTTTATTCTCATGTTCTGAGACAAGCGATTCTGTCTGACCTTCTGTGTGTGGGGCCGAGGGACAGGAGGAGGGAAGGGAGGTTTCAAACATTGGCATCCCACCCAAGATTCTGTCAGGGAATATATATCCTCTCCCTCCCAGAAGGACTTCCCCAGATGGCAGCTGCCCTCGGGTCCTAGAAGCAGCCCCTGCTGACTCCTGGGCACCCCTCTTGTCTGGCCCCCTTGCCCTCCCCTCCTTTCCCAGCCCTGCCCCACTATGGTTCAGCCTTACGGAAAACTGGCCACCCCCTTCCTGGGTCCTTCTCCTTTCCAAGGTTACTTCCAATTCAGATCTGCCCCACCACATGGATTCCAGGGCTACTTGCCCACATTTTTCTGCAAAACTCCCTGCGTCCCTGGCAGGGGAGAGGCAGGGTGGCAACAGCCAGTTGCCCGGCCAACTCAACCCCTGAGAGTGGGGTGGCCTCCATCCAGCTGACTGGGACCACCAAGGGTGCCAGCCTCTTGTGAAAAGTATCAAGAGAGTCACCCCAGCCCACCCAGACCCCAGGCCCCGGCCTCTGGGGGCACCTGTCTCCATGGGCACTGCTGGCTTCCAGTTCTTCCCTTGAGAATCGGAGATGACCTTGCTCCTTGGGAAGTGGGCACCTCCTGAGCCCTGATGCCCTCCTCGTTACTCAGCCGATAGTGGAAGGTCGTTTCTGGTGGGAGAAAGCAGCGCAGGGCCTTCTGCGTGCTGGAGCTGTTGCCGCGTAACTGCAACAAAGGAAATGGGGACAATGAGCCTTCCGGCTCGCGGCTCCGCGACTGGGAACAGCACTGGCCGGAAAATGCTTGTTTATGGCCTTCCTTCCAATCGCTGTCTAGATAATGATGAAGAATGCGTATTTTCAGTTCGGAATTGAATTTCATTTCTCTGTTCCTGGTATGTTTCAGGTGCTGTTTCCTTCTCTTTTGGGGACTGAAAACTGGACTTTGTGCATTTATTCTCTGCCAGAAATTGACATATGGAATCATGAACTCCTTTACCCTTGTTCTCACCTCCAGACCCTCTCCTGCCAGGGCCCGAGGGGGCTGCCTCGCAGAGGCCTCCTCTGCATGGACGTTGAGGGCAGGCAAGCAGGGGTCCTGGAAGCAGGGAAACAGCTTATATTGGTGGTTCCCACAGCCCAATGGGTCCCCGGGCCACACCCCCAGAGTTTCTGATTCAGCATGTCTGGGATAGGATGGGAGAATTTGCATTTCCGGCACGTTCCCTGGTGATACTGAAGCTGCTGACCCCGGGGACCCCACTTTGAGAACCACTGGCTTAAATCCTTGAGATGGTCCTCAGACCAATAGCACGGGCACCACCTGGGAGCTAGTTAGAGACACAGAATCTGGGCCCCACCCCAGGTAGGATCAAGATTTCCATTTTTACAAGGTAATTTGTGTATATATAAATATATATATTTAAGCACTGGCCTAAATGAGTTCTCAAGGCTCCTTTCAGCCCAGGGGTCTCAACTTTGGCTACACATTAGAGACACTCAGGGAGCTTTGGAATAATCCCAGACCATGCTGCGCCACCAGACTGGTTAAGCTGGAGTCTCTGGGATGCAACCCAGGCATCAGTGTTTTTTAAGAACGCCTCCAAGTGGGTTCAATGCACAGCCATGTTTGAGAGCCACTGTTCCAGCTGGAGGAACCTAACTAGGAGCACGTCTCACCCAGCTCTGACCTTGAATGGAGAAGGGAACAGTTGTTTTTTCCCTGTGGTCACTCACACATGGGTCTCTCTCCTGGCCCAGAGAGGGCTCCACTTTGCCTGGCCCAGGCCCATCCATCCTTCCAATGTGCCTCCCACAGGGTCACTGGGAGCCCAGGGATGACAGCAGCTCATCTTTCTCTCTGATTCCAGTTTGGCCGACTGGGTGGAGAGCAGAAGCAGTCAGGGATTGGGCACTGGTGTAATTAGGGCAGGGCCCACAGAGCCTACTTCCCATAGTTCCTGAAATTCCACTACTTGGGATTAAGGCCAGAGTGTCAAATATAAGCAAACCTGCTCCTGCTTTCCCTCCAGTGTCCATGGCAGACATTACCAATTGATCAGAACACTTTCTCATCGAGCCCAGAGATGGCTTCGGAAGACTTTTCTCTACAGTATTCTAGGCAGCCAAGGCCGTTTGCACACTTGGCATGGAAGATGGAAGCCCTTTGCTTTCCTGGGGTTGAAGGCATCAGCCCCGTCTCACAGGAAGACACAACTGTGAAAGTAAAAGTGCCAAGTTATTGTTGAGTAATTAACACTCTAGTGTGAATTAGTTCATCTGCTCCTTCCCAGAGTTAACTGAGAGCAGGCTTCCAAGTGGGAGAGAAGGTGCTAGCAGGGAGAGAGGTCTGGAGCACGAGACACTGTCTTGGGAGGCAATTCTGGGGGAGCTGAAGTCAGCTGGGGCTTTTGGGGGGAAAAAGAGGGTCCCTTCTTCTCCATCCTCCACTCCTCCTGATTCCCCTGCCGGAGGGGTTTGGCCGAGGGCAACATTCTCCAGCATCAACACTGAACTGGGGGCTGGGTTTTGCCACCAGTTCTCAGATGTAGACTCAGCCAGGGGGGTGGAGGTGTGGCCAGAACCCCCCAGGGCCTTCAGTCAGGGGGCTTGGAGCGGGGCGGAGACTCTCAATGCAGGAGCCTGGGTTCCTGGGTGGGGGGCAGCCCTGGGGGCCCTCACGGATAACAGTGGGAGATTGCAAGGCCAGAGGTTCTCTTTTATCCAGCTGTGGGCGGGGGGTTCTAGGTGGGATCCCAGCAGCGCCCCTCCACCAGTCCTCATCTCAGCTGCTCCCTGGATTGGATTTGAGAAAAAGAAAATGACAGGAGAGGAAGGGAAAGAACAGATGGAATACTGGGGCGTATTCTTCAGAGCAGCCGGCATCTGCTGTGTGTGTGTGTGTGTGTGTGTGTGTGTGTGTAGGCGCGGTTCTGAACAGGTCTAGTGTAGCACCTGAGCAGGTGGGCTCAGAGAGAAGACGTAACTTTCAGGCTGGGCGAGAAAGAGGAAAATAAAAGAGATATATGTAAAGAAGATTCTCGTTAGGGGCTGAACGTTTATTCATTTCTTCACTATCACAGCACTCCTTAGTGAACACCTACTGAGATGGGCTGAGTCCAGCTGGTCCTTTCCTGTCAGATGAGTCTGCTCTGGGAAGGGGGAGAGGAGGGGAATGGTGCAGAGACTGGGGGCGCAGGAGACCCTCTCACGGACATCTAAGCCCACCCTGGTTAGTTCAAAGAAAATCGAGGAACCCTGGCCTGCCCCCCATCTGGCGGCCTGAAGAAGCAGAGGGGACCTTGCCTGCAGCAAAATCCTACCTGTGACTGAGACAGGAACCCTCGGGCTACTGGCTCAGCCAGCGACCTCGTTTTTGTTTTCAGATCCAGGTCCCCTGCTGCCGCAGACCAGATGGAAGGCAGCCAGCGCGGTGTGTGTGCAACTCAAGGTCGGAGGGTGCTAAGCCAGTGCAGCTTGGGGCACCCCTCAGAGACCCTGTTCAAGTCTTAGGGCACTGCCGAGGAGGGGGGATCAGGCACCACCAGCCTTAATTGCATTTCTTCACCGGCTGCTCAGGCTGCAGAAGCCGCCTGCCCTCTCCTCCTTGCTCCCTCTTCTCTCCTCTCCCTTCTCTGAGCAGGGTGGCCCAGAAGGCTCTGAACTGCCCCATTGAAACTTCAGAGATCAAAGGGAAAAGCTAAACCCAAGGGTGCCCTTGCAAGGGTGAAGGGCAGAAGCACAAAAGGACTGGGCTGTGGGTCCTTGAGAAATGGTTCAGGGAGTTTAAGTGGGGAAGAATCTTCTCCCATCTTCCCTGTGTCATCCCCTGCTCCTGAAAAATACTGCCAGCCCTTCCTGTCAACTAAGGGTGCAAACCAAGCATGGGGTTGTTTTGTTTCTCTGTGTGACTGTGCAAGAGGAATTCAGATCTATTTGAACAGTTTGAGTGTGTGTACATGTGTGTATATGTGTCTTTGTGCATATGTATGTGTCTACGTGTGTATCCATGTGTGTCCACTTGTGTACACATGCATGCGTGTGCCCATGTATATACATGTGTCTGAATGTATGTGTGTGGACACATGTATGTGAAGTATGTGTGTATGCACATGTGTGTGCATGTTTTAGGTTATCTGCACATCTGGTAATGTGTTTGGGTGAAGTTTTCTGCACGTGCTGGTGCCCGTGGGTCTTTGACAGAGGAGAGACCTTCCCCCTTCTGGAAGGAGAAAGGGGCTGAATTCCTATGGGAGGTGTTAGATTTTGGAGCCAGAGTTATTCCTCCATTCCTTAGGTTCGGAGCCCAGTGACACCTGGGACACCCACCTGAATGACTATTCCGCTGGGAAGACACTGACAATGGGAGAGTCTGTCACAGACCAAGGCAGGGAGTAGTGAGGTGATCCTGGTAAGGTGCGGGGGGGCTGGACCCAATGACCTCCGATGAGCTCAGCTCACTTGGCTAGACCCACCCCAGGCCCTGGGACCCTCTGTCACCCAGAACAGGCTCCTCTCATCTCCCACGACCATCCCAGCGGGAGGGAGCACTGAAGGAGGCTTTGCTTAGTCTGGTGACCTTGACTCCTCACCCTGCCACTTGGATGGAGAGGCTCCGTGCGGCTCTGTCTGTCTCTGCCACCCCACAGCCAGCCTTTGCAATGACCTCTTTCATCTCCAGCTGCAATCGGAGGCCGAGAGGCTGAGAAGTGATGTGCTTCATTTCCATGCTTTACCCCAGTGCCCGATGGGGTGATGCTCACCCCCACCCCCATCCCTCACTGTCCCGGGAGCGGTGGGCGCCCGCTTTCTCCCTCCCCACAGCTCCCGCCTGCATTTCCCAGCTGCCAGCTAAGCCCATCCTGCCTGGATGGATTGACTTGTTGGGGAGAGTATTTATTTTAGGAGGCATTTCACCTCGGGTTTTGATGTGCTTGGCTTGTTCCCCATAAATATCAACTAACAGAAAAGGCGTGGCCCCTGGGAGAGAAGCGGATGTTTCACAGGGGAGAGCAAGAGCTGACATATTCACAGGGGAGATGAGTGTTCATGCAACTGGCCGCCACAATTCAACCCTAACTGGCCCTGAACACCTACTGTGTGCTGACACTGAGCCGGTCCCAGGCTGTAGGGGCAACTCACACACAGCCAGCGTCCTTCAGCATCTGATCTACCCAGGAGACTGTAACACAAACACCCAACCAGCGGCGGGGCGCCCCGAGGAGGCGGCCAAAGGACCGGAGTTGAAGCTGCAGTTGTCGGTAGACTTCATGGAGGAGGTGACTTTTGCAAAGGTTTCGTTGGGTGAGGAGACGAAGGAGGGTGTTGCAGGAGGGGGAGAGTGCTAGCCTGGAGGTCTGCCCAAGAAAGGCAAGAATGGCTCAGGGAGCCTGCGAGGGGAGTTTAGGGTGGAAAAGAGGTCGAGAGTGCCACGCAGCGAGGCTGGGAGGGGCCACAGGTCTGGGTTGCCCAAGCCCCAGGGTGGGGGAGGGGGAGTGCCGCCTCCGGACCTGGAGGAATCAGAGCTCTTTTCCTTCTCTGACTATTTGGGGAGCAACGTTTGGGGTGCCGGTGACCCTGAACTTCCTTGGATCTTCGGCTGGAGAGGCAGACCCTGGGCTGGGGTGTCTCCCTCCTGAGCTCACAGGTAGCCCGCCACCTCTGCTGCAGGGGAGGGGGGCCCACCTCGTTGGCTTTGCTTTGCGCTGGAGGCACTGCACTGGGGCGGTGCTGTGTCTTCTCGGGGACCCTGGGAGGCGGGCGTGTTGACCTCAGTACGCAGATGAGGAAGCTGGGGTGCACGGTCTCAGGGCTCAACGGTCAGTGTGACACAGACACTCAAGACCGTTCGTTGTCATCCACTGGATGCCACTCCCAACTGCTGATGCAGTTTAGAGACGATTGTCTCCTTTCTCTCTCTTCCAGAACGGTAATTTCCTCTAAGGGGATGTGCCAGTTTGGGTATATTTTGTCCCTCACAAAGCCATGATCTTTTAATCCACTGTTGTGTGATACTTGGATTAGGTTGTTTCCATGGAGATGTGACTCACCCAACTGTAGGTGATACTTTTGAGTTGATTATTTCCATGGAGGCATGGCCCCATCACAGGCCCAGACTGCTGCTGACACTTTGGAGATGCCAGCCCAGAGTTTGCTCCAGAGAAGCTGAGAGAGGCAAGCCCGGAGACATTTTGGAGAAACCCATTTTGAAGCCAGACCCTGGAGCAGACGCCAGCCATGTGCCTTCCCAGCTGACAGAGGTGTTCTGGACGCCATCGGCCTTTCTCCAGTGAAGGTACCCTATTGTTGATGCCTTAGTTTGGACACTTTTATGGCTTTAGGACTGTAGCTTTGTAACCAAATAACCCCCCTTTATAAAAGCCAATCCATTTCTGATATTTTGCATAATGGCAGCATTAGCAAACTGGAACAGGGGATTAGAAATAGGACAGAATTTTATCCACCGGGGATGGTAGGTTGTTTTCAGGGGTGGAGGAGACATTCCCTGAGACCTTCTCAGCCAGGTGGCTCCTGGGCTTGGGGAGGAAGATTCCAGAAGCTGTCACTGGGGCCTGGGCTGGAGGCAGTGTGGCGAGAACCATCTGGGCCTCCAAAGGGACCACGGGACAGAGGGGTGTGTGTGGGAGTGTGTATGAGAGTAGGTGTCTGTATGAGTGTGTGTGTGTGTGTCTGTGTGAGAGCATGTGTGAGTGTGAATGTGAATAGCTGTGTGTGTGTGTGTGTGTGTGTGAGCAAGTATGTATGTGAGCGTGTGAAAGCGTGTGTGAGTGGATGAGTGTGAATGTAGGTGTCTGTGAGCGTGTATAAGTGTATTTGTGTGTGTGTAAGTGTAGGGGGTGCTTCAGCATCAGGAATCCCTCTGAGCTCCGTCCTCCGAGGGCCAGGGCAAGCCACCCTCTGCTGGCTCCAGAGCCTGACCTTCCACATGTTTAAGGTGGAGTCACCTGAGCTGTGTGTCATGTCAGGAAGGACTTCCTGGAGCGTGCTCCCACACTGACCACTAGGACTTTCCCACTGGGAGGTGAAAGTTCCCTCGTCTTTGTTCCAAGCTCCTCCTCCAGCCCCTTCCCAATCCCCCAATGCCATCCCCACCCCCTCCCAGAGCTGAAGCCAGCCCCCCATAGAGGTTGCTATTAACACACCTCACCCTCCTTGAGCCCCTAGGGGTGGGCATGTGACTCATGCCGACCAATCAGAGAGCCTCATCTCCTGGGCAAGAACGAGTGGCCCAAGGGCGGAAGGACAGGAGAGCAGGGCAGTCAAAGTCCTTTCTTGGAAACGGTCCGTGAACCCTCAGAGAAGAAAACTTTTCTCACTGAGACTGCACAGTGGGAAATTGTCCATTTGAGGTGTCTGTTGGGCATCTTCACCATCATGCAGGAGAGAGGCTGTGGGCAACAGACCCAAGCAAAGTGAACCCTGGGTGGGGGGCGGTGGGAGGGGAGACTGATAGAGATAGGGCAGAGTTAGAGTAGAGACAGAGACAGAGGTGGGCATAGGTATAGACGTAGATGTAGACTTAGACGTAGGCGTAGACGTAGATATAGACATAGAAGGAAATATCGGCCCCAATGTCTTGGTTTCTACAGTCCCTCTTTAAATCTATGAGCTATCCCAGAATCCTCCTAGCTATGAGAGCCAATTAAATTTTCTCTTTGCTTAAGTTAGTTGAGTCCAGTTTCTGTCACTTGCAAATTAAAGATTCTAGACTAATGTATTGGCCTTCAAAGGGCCATGCCTCAGCCTGTCTGCATATCCTCATTCCCTAGAGCGATGGGGGCTGTGATAAATACCTTGGTCCCCTTCTCTCCCTCCTCCCCCTGCAAGATTATCAAATATGCCTTTTTCCCTCTTCCCTATTCTACTCTGGTTGCTGACCTGGCACATGGCCCCTGCTCCTCTCCCTGCTACAGAAATAAAGTAGCATATTTAGAGAAGTTTCTAGATGCTTGTGCATGAAACAGGTGGAGAAACCCTGGGTGAAGACACGACTCAGATTCTCTTGCCCACTCTGACATTTAGGGCCTCAGGGGAAAGACCGAGACAGACAGAAGGAGTGTGGCATCCCACTGAACTTCGCTTTTCTCGATGAGAAACCCCTTCATCCACAACGTCCTCTCCTTTCACTCGCCATGTTGGTACCCCTGACGTGAATATCCGTTTTTAGGCATCAGCCAGGTCACCAATTTTTTTTTTTTTTCAAAAATAGAAATATCTGGTATTTTTTTTTGTTTTATAAAAGTAATTCATAGTCATGATAATACAGTAACATAAATCCAAGTTACATAAAGAGGAAAACTCCCTGGCTTTTGTGATAGTCCATGCTGTGATTAATCAGTTACACACGCAGCCCTTCAGGGTGTCTCACAAACCCTGTTTCTTGCACAAGTCCTTCCCAGCAACTCTGTGTTCATTTTCATTGCTCCCCTTCCTGGACACTCAGCTCTTCCGGTATGTGTGGCCTCTTTCATCCCCAGACCATGGTCTAGAATTGTAGAATCGTGGCAAGGAGAGGGCAGCTCCTCCAACCTTCTGCCCAGTGTAACTAACAATTCCTTCCAGAGCGACTGACAGATGGTGAGCTACTGACGTATGCATGCTGCCGAGGCGGGCAGCTCACTACCTTCTGGGGCAGCCCTTCCACTACGGGGCCGCTCTAATTGCTGGAAAGTTCTTCTCTTTATTGAGCTAAAATCTGGCACCAGGATGCCCTTGGTTGAAGGCCTGCCCTCTGGAGCTCTGCAAAGTCAATCTGTTCCTCTTCCACATGACAGCTTTCACACTGTTGAAGCCAGTTGGCCTGCCCCTTGTGGATTCTCTCTTTCCCTGGTTAAACATCCTGATTTCCGAAAAGCACATCAGAGGAGGAACAGCCCAAGTGCCCTCACTGACCTCGTTTCCCCTGTTCATGTCCTCCACTGTCTGTCTTAAAGTATGCCCTCCCAAGCAAAATCCTCCAGAGGGATGTGGCTCCAGCAACCAACTGATGGGACTTGGGGAGCCTATGCTATAAACTGGACACTGCACATGCATCAGAATCACCTGTAGCGTTATATAGATACCTGAGCACTATCCTCAGGGACTCTGAATTGGTAAGTCTGAGTTTAGGACCAGGCATCTGTACTTTTAAGAAAAGCTCCATGGCCGATTCTGTTGAGAGCAGTTTTTCAGCAGGAAAACAGAGATGTGTAGATAAAATGGGCTCAGCTATGCCCTGTGAAGCCAGTGTATTAGTCAGGACCTATTTGTCTGAAAGTTTTAGAAACAACTTAACCAGCCTCAGCAAATGAGGAATGTGTTGGTCCAGGAGCTGCAAGGGATGCTGGGATTGCCGTGGGAAGCTGGCCTTTGGGGATTGGAAGGAGGACCCAGAGCTCTGGCTCCTTCTGTCTCTGATCTTTTGTTTGGCTTCATTCTGCCAAGGGATTTCTCCGTGTAGGGAGGAAGATGACTGCACATAGGCCCAGATTTGTATTCTCCCAGTTTATCAACATCAGTGGGGAGAGCTCCCTCCCCCCCATCATTAAATTAGTTCTAGGGACAGGTTTTTATTGGCCCAGGCTGAGTCTCCCTTCACCCAATCACTGTGGCCACGGTGATGGGTATTGTGATCGGATCATGGATCGATCCCTGCCCTAGGCTGGAGAAGGTTCTGGGCCCTGGGCTGCAGAGGGAGTGAGCCGTCGAGGAAGGGACACTGAGCAGACGGCACACGTCCGCTACAGCCAACCTACCCAGAGGGCTGGCTAGATTTATTTTTCTAAGAAAAAGAAAGCTCTGCTGCAACTTGGTGGATAGAAGCGCCATTCTTCTAGTAGTATGTAAGATCTTTTAAAGATCTTGTTAAGATATGATCGAGATGATGCCACTGAGATGGAAATGGGAGGGAATTTAGGGGCAACATGAATGCTAGCTGGTCATTTATGAGGCTTGACTTATGCTTTCACAGACTGGAGGGTCACATCTGTCTCAGATTTCGCGGCCTTGAACCTTGTGGCATCGTCAGCCTGGAAACAACCGCCCCAGGGCTGCGGGAACAAGGGAAGAGGTTGGGATTGTTAGGATTTAAAAGCTTGGAGGGGAGACCCCGTGGAGCTGGGACTCTGGCCTCTGCAGGGAGGGGCAGGCACAGGCCAGTTGTCTTGGTGTCTCTGAGAGGGTCCAAAGAGGCTGGTTCTGGTGGCGTGGAGAAAGAAAACCACCAACTGGAACCAGCTCCTGATAATGGAACCAACTCCACTGCAGGGGGAAGAACTGAGGGGAACAGAAACAAACAGGAAGGAACCGAGTCCTTGCTTCCTCGTCCTGCCTTCCCATCGCCTCTAGTGCCCCTACAGGCAGGAGCCAACTGGGAGCAGCTGGCCAAGCCGAGTGTGGTGTGCAGAGTCACTGCCCAGCACCCCAAAGCAGAGCAGGGAGGGTGGGGTGGAGCTGAGAGACAACGGCTCACAACCAGCACAGACAGCTTTCAGCTCGACTCTTCCTCTCTGGGCTGTATGCTGTGGGGGCCCTCCCTGGAGTCTAAGCCACCAGCCCTTGTCCACAGCCTCCCAGCCAGTCCGAGAGCTGACATCCGGGCCACCATTGATCCCGGAGCTGGGTTTCTAGATCCCGGAGAGACTAAGGAAGGCAGGCTTCAGGCAGACCCGCATGTGGTCTAGGCTGTAGACGCTGCAGGAGGCCTTCTGCATCCTGAGCTGTTCCAGAGCAGGTGCAGGCTGCTGCAGGGTGCAGAGGGGAGTTCTCTGTGTGGGGAGGTTAAGGGGAGTGTGCTAGTTTGAATGTATTGTGTCCCCCAAACGCCATTATCTTTGATGTAGTCTTGTGGGGAAGACGTTTTGGTGCTGATTAGATTTGCTTGGGATGTGCCACACCCAGCTGTGGGTGATGACTCTGATTGGCTAGTTCCATGGAGGCATGGCCCACCCATTTAGGGTGGGCCTTGATCAGTGGAGCCGTATAAATGAGCTGGCG
Source organism: Choloepus didactylus (assembly GCF_015220235.1). Lineage (NCBI taxonomy): Eukaryota > Metazoa > Chordata > Mammalia > Pilosa > Megalonychidae > Choloepus > Choloepus didactylus. Next base: position 68,290,316 of record NC_051324.1, on the reverse strand, counting down.
TAACAGAAGGAACTCAGTGCAGCTGTGAGTGATGTTTTGAAGAGGAGCTACAGCCAAGAGGGACACTTTGAAGAAAGCACAGGAGCTGCAGATGAGAGACAGTTTTGAAGATGGCCGCTGAAAGCAGGCTCTTGCTCCGGGGAAGCTGAGAGAGGACAAATATCCCAAGTGCAACTAAGAGTGACATTTTTGAGGAACTGCAGCCTAGAGAGGAACGTCCTGGGAGAAAGCCATTTTGAAACCAGAACTCTGGAGCAGATGCCAGCCACGTGCCTTCCCAGCTAACAGAGGTTTTCTGGACACCATTGACCATCCTCCAGTGAAGGTACACGATTGCTGAGGTGTTACCTAGGACATTTTATGGCCTTAAGACTGTAGCTGTGTAACCAAATAAACCCCCTTTTATAAAAGCCAATCCATCTCTGGTGTTTTGCATTTCGCAGCATTAGCAAACTAGAACAGGGAGCAACTGTGTGTGTTTCCCACCAGGGAGCTGCAGGTCCTCTCGGACCTGCCCAGGAAGGCCGCGGTCACCTCTCAGCTTTTTGGCTAACCTCAAGCACGCAGGATGGCCTTAAAAAGCCTTCTACTTCCGGCTGTGGGAACTTGAGCAAGCAAATGGCCTCCTCCAGTCCTGATTTCTTGTTCTATAAAATTCCCTCAGGTTGTCGTACGGACTAGGGATGATGTGCTCGGCACATGGTTGACACTCAGAAAATAGCAGGAGTTATGATCCTTCCTAAGAATGGGGATGGCAGAAGTCAGCCTTTGTCCCCAGTCCTGTGGGATGACCTCACATCTCTGTGGGCATAGAGGGCCCATAGGGAGAGAAGCAGAGGCAGAGGGGGCACATCTCTGCCTGGGGCTCCTGAGCTTTCACCAATCAAAAGCCCTATGCAGGCAAGCTTTGGAGACCCCGCAGGAGGGAGGCTGCTGCACCTCGATGGGCTACTTGGAGACCCAGGGGAGGAGGAAACGGCCCTGGCCCCCTGGAGCCTGCCCCCAGCTTGCAGAGGCCCCGAGGAGGAATGCAGAAATGCCTAAACCATATGCATAATTTCTAGATGCCACTGCAGTGCAAGTTTGGATCAGAGCGAGTGGGTGTAAAGAATGTCAAGCAAGATTCGATTACAATTTTTATTTTGGAAAAACCTTCATCAAAATATGTATATCTAATTAGGACAATTACAGCACAGGAACAAAAAACTGATTAAAAATCAGACACTCCATAAATTACAAGTGTTTTCCTCCAGCTGGGGCACATCTCCGGCTGCCGAGCTGTAAGGCCAATCAATGGAGCCCGCGAGTGCGAGTGGGGAGGTGGTGGCTCCCGGGACAGGATGGGGCTGCTGAGTGCTGGCTGTGGGGTCTCCCTGGGACCACCTGACTGGAGCTCTGGGGAGTGGAGATGGCTGGGTCTGTTGGGGGACCGGCAAAGCTGGCTGACCCCTGTGTGGGCAAGGACGGGGTCTGGGGGTGTGTGGCTGTGCCTGGACAGGGACAAGTGTGTGTGAGCCCCAGTGACAGGGTGTATGCAGGCACCCGTGTGCATCAGCATGTGAACATCTGTGTGAACATCTGTGTCACAGCAAGAGGATGCAAAGGCCTGGCCATGAGCAAAATGCACGCCAGCATCTGGATCCTGGTGCCAGAGGCAGGCTGTGTGCAGAGGGAGCGCAGGCAGACGGGCCCATCATACGAGAGCCTTGGCACTGCCCGCACACACGGCGGCCACAGGCAGAGCTGTCCTTTTACGACATCCCAAGATGAGGCCGTAACGATAAAAGTAGCTGCTCTTTACAGAATGCTTCCCATGTCCCAGGCACTGGGCTCGACCCCTTACACGCATTTGCTTGTTAAGTCTCCTCGGCAACAACCAGGGGGTGGCTGTGATCAACAGAATAGAGACCACTCCCCACCACGATGGACCCATCCTGATCCCCGAAAGCTGCGACTATGAGACCTTAGGTAGCAAAAGGGACTTTTCCAGAAGGGATTAAGTGAAGGACCTGGAGAGGGAGGATTCTTGTGATTTCTTGGGTGGGCCCAAAGGATCACAAAGTTCCTTAAAAGTAGAAAGAGGGAGGCAGAAGGGGTGGGATCAGAGAAAGAGATGTGACAACAGAAATCTGGTCAGAGACATGTATGGCGTTGGCTTTGAAGATGGAGACAGGGGACTCGGAGTCAAAGACTGTGGATGGTTTCTAGAGGCTAGAAGTACAGGGGAACACATGCTTCCCCGGAGCCTCTGGAAGCAGTGTGGCCTGGCTGGCACTTTGCTTTGAGCCCTCGGGACCTGGGTTGGACTTCTGACCGACAGAACTGTGAGGTAATACATTTGAGTCATTTTAAGCCACGAAGTTTGTGGTAATTTGTCACAGCAGCCAAAGAAAACAAATACAGTAGGTAATGTTATTTTGCCATTTTATAGGTGAAGAAACTGAAGCTTAGAGAGGGAAAGGAATGGATCCAAGCTCACCCAGCCAGGAAGGGGCAGAGCCACGATATGAGGCAGTACCCCCCACACCCCAGAACCTCAGCTCGACTCTCCAGGCTATCCACTGAGCCGCACTGTCACTTTCAGGGAAAATGGCAAGCGCCAGCCTTTTAATTTCCAGGCAAGGTTAGAGACTGGCTGCCGGCTCAGAGAAGATGAAATCGAGGCGCCTATTCTGGGAAGAGGACATTGAAGTGCCTGGCCATGTTTCATTTAAAGCCATCGTTGAAGGCAGCTGGTACGTTTTCCCTCTAAGGGGAGGAAGGCTCTGACACACCGAGCTCTTTGCATGTCAGTCAATCCCCTCCTTACACAACCGCGGGCCCCGCCTCCTCCACTCCCTTCCTCCCTGCTCAATTCAAATCCCCTTAAGTCTGCGCTTTGGGGTCGTAACTTCAGCCGCTCCTCTGGACTTGGGAATCTCCAGGGATTAATGTGGGCTCAGAAGCTCGCAGGCCGGGCGGAGGGGCGGGGGCGGGGCAGGCTGAGGGACTTGCAGCCCCCCTGATTCCCACCGACCTGCTCTGCTGCCACCAAGAGGCCCAGAACACCACCCAGGTGGCCCTGGGGGTGGGGGGGAGGCCAAGGAGAGAGTGCTGGGCTAGGAGCCAACAAGTGCAGCTCAATCCACTGGGCCTCTGTTTCCTTGATTGTAAACTGAGGCAGTGTAAGTAGATTCCAGAGGTTTTCTCTGGCTCGGACCTCTGACCCTGATGGTGAGGGTTCTCCTCCTGCTGGTGTCAGATGGATTCGGCCTCCTCCCAGGACGCTGTGACCCCGTGTCTAGGGCCTGTGCGTGGCCCTGCCCTACTGACACTTTCTTCAGAGGAAGTCAGGGGTGGGGTGGGAGGGGTGGCAGGGCCTGAGAGGGTGCCAGGTCTGCATTCTGGCCTCGGGGATGGGTGCAGTGGTGAGCCCTGCTTTACAGGAGGTGGCTCCTGAATGGCCAATGCTAGAGCTGCCTCCAGATGCAACACCCCTCTTTCTGCATCAGTCTTCATCGTGGGGGAATGCTCCCTCCCGCATCTGCTCCCCTAGGGTGTGTGGTGGGGAGATGCTTGCGGGAGCCACTCCCCCACTCCCACCTGATGGCAGGTCAGGTCCTTGGAGAGCTTTGTGCACATGGTCTTGGATGCACTGGACAGGGGTACACCCTGATCGGAGCATGTGGCTCCTCATTCTCTATCTCCAGCAGGACAGAAAACACGTGTACCCCAACACCAAAAATATTAGAGCTGGAGGGGCTTGTTAATAGAGAAATGAGCGAACACAGCTCATACAAGGCCACTAAATAAGCAACCGAGCTGGAATCAGATTTCTGGGCCCTTGACCTTCTAGCCTGAACATTTTTTTTGGAAAATACAAGACCTGGTCATCTAGCTTGGGATGCAAACAGATCACCTTCTTCCTTCCTACCCCCCCATGCCAGTTTGAATGTATTATGTCCCCCCAAACGTCATTATCTTTGATGCAATCTCTTGTGGACAGACATATTAGTGTTGATTAGATTGTAATTCTTTGGGCATTTCCATGGAGATGCGACCCATCCAACTGTGGGTGATAACTCTGATTGGACAATTTCCATGGAGGTGTGGCCTTGACCATTCAGCGTGGTGGCCTTGACCATTCAGCGTGGGCCTTGATTAGTTCACTGGAGCCCTATAAAAGCTCAGACAGAAGGAGCAAGCTTGCTACAGCCAAGAGGGACACTTTGAAGAATGCACAGGAGCTGAGAGAGGAGCTGCAGTTTACAGAGACATTTTGGAGACAGTCTTTGAAAGCAGACTTTTGCTCCTGAGAAGCTAAGAGAGGACAAAAGCCCCAAGAACAACTGAGGGTGACATTTTGGAGAGAAGCTGAAGCCTAGAGAGGAACGTCCTGGGAGAAAGCCATTTTGAAACCAGAACTCCGGAGCAGACGCCAGTCACGTGCCTTCCCAGCTAACAGAGGTTTTCCAGACACCCATTGCCCATCCTCCTGTGAAGGTACCCTATTGTTGATGTGTTACCTTGGACACTTTATGCCCTTAAGACTGTAACTATGCAACCAAATAAACCCCGTTTTATAAAAGCCAATCCATTTCTGGTGTTTGCATTCTGGCAGCATTAGCGAACTAGAAACCACCCCCCCCCACCCCTCCACCCCCAATTATTTGCTGGAATACTTAAAACACTTAGGCTCTCCCTCTTGTGGCCTTCCTCATGCTTGGTTTGTCCAAGAATCCCAGAGATTTACGCTGCACTGAAGGGTACAGCCCTATTCCCTTAGCTGAGAGTTGATAGATGTGACCATGATATCACATCACTCGGTGACTGCCATTCCACCCACTACCACATGGTGTCGCTGTTGGAGGCCGGCCCCACACAGCTTGATGAATGACATTTGCTACCAGGATGCCCTCCATGGTCCAACCCCAGCTCAGGATGCAGCAGTGCCTTCGAGGGCACCAGGGTTACAGCTCCTTTTATTGCAAGCTTCCATGCTCAGCCAACAATTCCCACTGTACAACCAAGGTGGCAGGGTGAGTTTATCTGGGGGGAGCCTGGGACATCAGCTATATCCTCCAGTAAAATCTGTGCTGAGCAAACCCTTGGGCTATGGTGTTGAGCTGGGTCTCCAACCTAGACCCGTTTTTTCACAGGATAATCTGGTAAAACAGAGGGATCTTGTTACCTTTCTCTGGCTCTAAGCTCTGAGTTGGGCCAGGCTGTGCCACCCTGCTCCACCTAAAGAGATCTCATGGCTTTGAATGCAGGAGCAGGAGTTGGGGTTTGTTTCTTTCTCTCTCAAGGCCTGGGCTTGCAGCTCATTCATTCATTCAGTCATTCGAATAAGGATTTTTGTTGCAAGTAACTGAAACCCAACTTGAGTTAGGAATTTGTTGGTCCATGTTCTTGGGAAGTTCAAGAGTTGTGCTGATTTGGGGTATAGGTCTTTCCAGGGGTTCAGACAATGTTTTCAGGACCCTCTCTCCCTCTCTCCTCCCCAGACTTCTACTTGGCCTCATTCTCTTGACAGGCTCTCAGAGCACAGGCAAGATGGCAACCGGTCCTGCAGGCCCTCACCCTCCCTGCGATAGCAGCACAATGCAGAATATCATCCTTCCAAGAGGATCAGTAGAATTGTCCCAGGCAAGACTCAGATTGGCTGGCTCAAACCTCACGTCTGTCTCTGAACCACTCACTCTGCCAGGGGAATGCAGCACGGTAACAGTTCAATCCAGATTACGTGGTCACATCTGTGGCCAGCTGTGGGGACCTGAGGCTGCCATGTTTTAATGCCCCTAGAATCAGTGTAGTGCAGTAGGATTTCCCCAGAAGAGCCCAAAGTAAGGATGTCATGTCAGTCAGGCGAAAATGGTTTCCCTACATGCCAGTCACAGTGCTAAGGTGCTGCTTTGGGCCTTCTACTCCAGGTGACCTTTGCATCCCAGGGCTCTCACTGCACCCCCATTTACTCTGCAACAAATGTAGGCACCTCCTCCCTACGTCCTCAGTGCTCAAGGCGTCCTCTGTCTTGAAAAAACAAGTTCTGTTCTTGGTGCCATGTGGTCTCTTCTACCAGACCTCCCTCTCTGCTCTAACAGACATGCTGCTACTTCTTGGCACTCTGTCTGGCCTGAGAGCCCTCCCACAGACTCATAACTCCAGGACACCTGGGTCTGTGGCTGTGCACGCCTGTGTGTGTGTGTGTCTGTGTGTGTGACAAGGAGGCCCAGGGGTTTGGGACACCCTGTCTTAACGAGGAAGGAGAGGAAGGAGAGGAAGGAGAGGAAGAAGGGGGTGGACATCTGGGCCAGTGCCGTGTCTCCTGGGCCCCTGTCCTCCGGTGTCTGTAGCTTCCTGATTATTATTCTGGGCCCAGACAGAGGCAGCTGTGTGGTGGGGGGAAGCTGACAGGCGGTGACAGGTGACACCGGCTGCTGGGGTTGGAAGTGCACCAGACCCCAGCAGGGGAGGGAGGATGGGGCCAGGAGGGGAGAGAGCCAAGCGGAAAGGTGGCTGTGCCCACCGCCCCCTGCCCACCAGCTTCCACCCTGAGTCTCTCTCTGTCAAACCCGGCTGTGTTGTCTCTGCGGACTCTGATGCCCGGGAGAGTGCATGCTGTCCCTTCCTGGATCTTCCTCTCCAGCTCTCGCCTGCCAAGCCCCAGGTGGGGCCGGAGCAGAGAGGGGCCCGTGTACGGGGTGAAAGCCCACTGTGCTCATCACCTTTCTGTCTGCTCCCAGCTCCATTTTCCTGCTACCCCTGCTGTGTGCTCAGAGTGCTGACTGTGGCGGCTGGCTCCTGGCTGGGTGTGCCGGTTTGAATGTATTGTGTCCCCCAAATGCCATTATCTTTGTGGTCTTGTGTGGGGCAGACGTTTTTGGTGCTGGTTAGATTTGCTTGGAATGTGCCCCACTCAGCTATGGGAGATGATTCTGATGAGATGTTCCCATGGAGGCGTGGCCCCGCCCATTTGGGGTGGGCCTTGATCGGTGGAGCCATATAAATGAGCTAACTTGGGGGGAGAAAAGAGAGTGCAGCTGGGAGTGATGTTTTGAACAGAAGCAAGCTAGCTAGAAAGGAACGTCCTGGGAGAAAGCCGTTTTGAGGCCGGAGCTTTGGAGCAGATGCCAGCTGCCTTCCTAGCTAGCAGAGGTTTTCTGGACTCCATTGGCCATCCTCCGGTGAAAGTACCCGATTGCTGAGGTGTTACCTTGGATGCTTTGTGGCCTTAAGACTGTAACTGTGTAGTGAAATAAACCCCCATTTTATAAAAGCCTATCCATCTCTGGTGTTTTGCATTCTGCAGCATTAGCAAACTAGGACACTGGGTATGGCCAGTGGAGGCCCTGGAGGGAGACTGGGGGGCAGGAAGGTGGGAGAAGCTGGGGGTATTTGTTCTTCTTTCCAGCATTACTTTGTGGCCCCAGCCCTTGTTAGACAGACCCACCAGCTTCCATGGAGGAACCTGGCTTTAGGGGCCAGTAGTGCCTTCCCTCTCCTGTGGTCCGTCCAGCCCTGGGGTGGTAGCAGCTTCTTGCAGCTGCTAATTCTAGACCTGCCAGCCCCTCTGTGGTTTCTCAGCGCTTCCTGCACCTGTGCGACCAGCTACCTGTGCAGATCTCCCCATTTTAGATCCTCAGAGTGGGGTCCATTTCCTCCTGGACCCTGACACATCTGCCATCTGAATGGGGCTCAGGAAAACGTGGACTCAAACCTCCCTTCTTCCCCCAGCCAGCTGTGCGACGTGGGCGGGCTGCGTCCTTCCCTGGACTCAGGTCCTTCCGTCTGTACGGGGCATGGCACGGAGGAAGCCCGTTTGAAGGCTGGACCCTCTGCGTGTGTGTGTGTTGCAGGGGGTGTCTTTGGGGCTTTTGTAGGCTCTCTTCCAGGGCTCCACTTTACCTCCTGGGGCCGCTCTCTGGCCTCATCCTCCAGCTGAGAGGGAGGGAGAGAGACCCACTCACCGGGCTTGGGCCTTAAGCCCTAAAACTCATTCTCCCAAACACATGCGGTTCAGACTAGGGGCGGGGCCATGAAATAGGTTATTCTGGCCAGTGGGAACCATGGACCATTTCCAGAAGGATCTCTTCTCCATGGGGCCAGGGAAAGTGAGGAGCGAGAGGGTGTTGATGAGATCTGGGTGGGAACCCCAGAAAGCTTGCTTCTCAGGCAGTCTGTCATGGGGAAAGGGGAGCAGTAGGGGAGGGAGGAAGAGATCAGAGCAGAACTGAGGCTTGTTTGGGGTTTGAAATACCCAAGCTATAAATCTGAGACTAATCAATGCTAATTTGCACATATCTGGTTGCTATAGCAGGTTATCTATTTCCCGTCAAAATGCCCCAGAAGCTCCCGCAGCTCTTCTCCAGCGCTGTGGACCCAGTCTCCCCCCTCCCCTGTCAAGGTGCAGCGGGGCCAGCTCTGCCAGGGGGCCCAGCAGTTCAGCCCCCACCCGACCTTCGAGTCCCGCCCCAGCTGCCGTGGAGGGCTGGAGGGCATCCAGGGAGCAGGAGAGGAGAGGGGGCCCGGCCAACCCAGCCTGGGAGGAGAATTAAGCAAAAGTGCAAATTACCCAAACCCGCAATTAACATTTCTTCCAAGTCTGTATGAATATTAAAGCCCAGCCCACCCCAGGTCTCCACACAATGAATTCTGCATGAATCTTAAGATAAATCGTTTGGATAACTTAGCGGCAGCTGTACTCCCCTGCTGCCAGCCGTCTCCCCGAATCATGTTGGGCGGGTAAGAGAAGAGGGGAGGCGGTGGGTGGGGGCGGGAGGAGAAGAGGTGCAGCCATCATCCAGGTGCCCCAGCTCAGGTCCCAGGGAGCTTAGCGGAGTGGGCCTCCCCTGTCAGGGCCGGAGGGGTGTGGGTTGCCCACCGTGGACCCCTACTGAGGCGCTTTCCTGGTGCTCCTGGGGGGCCTGGACTCCACAGGCTTTGGGCCTTGTTCTCCCAAGAAACAAACGGGCTCAGTTGGCCCTCAGCTCAGGCCCCTCATCCTGGGGGACTGTGGTGCTTGGTGGGAGGTGACTTCACCCTCCCTTGGACCTCTGCTGACATCCAGAGACATTTTTGATTGTTGTGGCTTGGGGTGGGGTGGGGCTGTCTTACTGGCATCTGGTGGGTAGAGGCTGGGATGCTGCTAAACAACACTCTGCAATGCACAGGGCAGCCCCCCACATCCAGGTTGGAGCTGGCCCCAAATCTCAGGGGTGCCCAGGCTGAGAAACCCTGTTTTCAGGGTAACTGCCCCACCGGGGTGTCCCTGCTGCCCCTCGCCTCACCCCAGGCGTCTGGTCCTCCACCTACCCTGGGGTCAGAGTTTTGGGTTTGGGAGCTTAGCAATGTCATCACCATGAAGATCATCACTTCGGCAGGGTCCCAGCCAGAAACAGATGGCACCCTCAAAGGGAGCCAGCGGAGGCAGTTTAATGATGAGGCCATTTACGGACCCGTGAGCAGGGTTATGGCAGCCAGCTCGGGTGGGGAAGGATCCAGGGACCAGGAGAGGGGGAGCCTTCACCTCCTGAATGGGGGTCACAGGGGACGGCAGCCCCTGCCTGAGCAGCTGCAGGCCAGAAAGGGTGGGCAGGGCCCCTGCAGGTGCCCACCTTTGCCAGCCCCAACTCGGAGCCAGGGGCCAGGGCAGCAGCTCCCCCAGCCCGTGGTGTCGCCCTCCTGAGGCCCCGTGCTTTAGGTGGGGGGCACGTGGGGAGAGGAAAGGAGAGTGGATTTGGGAGGGGTCGAATGGGGAGCAGCCAGCACAGTCCTTTTCCACACCAGCCTCACCTTCAGCCCCAAGGGAGGCAACCCAGGGGGGCCCCACGTTCTGCTCCTGGGGCTCGAGATACAAACGGCCCTGGAAGAAAATCCACAGCACAGCCGGTAATCACAGGCATGAAGAGATCAGCGCAAAAGGCCTTTGGAAAAGCTCTGGACTCTTTTCTAGGGGTAGAGCTGGGGTTAAAAATGTTAGGATTCGCGGGGGAGCGAATCTCAGGGAGAGCTCTCGGCCAGCCAACGGAGAGCTGGGATTTGGTTTACAAAAATGCAGTTTAAGCACAATTCACAGGCGCACCGCCATTGTGTGAAGGGAGTTGTATTTACAAGTCTGTCAAAGGAAGCGAACACCAGCCAGGCACATCATAAGGCATGAGGACAGGTGGGCGTCTGGGGACCTGCTGACACACTGTGTGTGGGACCAGGGAAAGAGGAGTCAGGTGCCGCCTGCACAAGTGGGTGTACAGGGTGGTACCTCCTCATAGGGGAAGGATTGGGTGGGTGCAGGCTGGGAATCGGGTTCCGTGGGATGCCACAGCCCCACACTCAGGGAAGACAGCCACCTCCCAAGGGCCCTTATGTCCCCTTCTCCTTTGCAGCCACAGGTGGAGGAGGCATTTGCAGAAGCTGCTGCGGTACCTGAGCATCAGCTTTGGCCCCCCAGAGGCCTGTGGGCTGAAGGGGGGCTGCTGCCTCCTGGTTTAGGTTTTCTGGCAGCAGCTTAACTAGAAACAGACAAACAGGAGAGCTTCTCAGCTCAGCGGGGTGATGGGGGGAGTGAATTAAAATCCCATTATAAAAACACTGTGGAGGCAGCTGGCAGCCTTGTTTATGTTCATTTGCACCAATGTGCACACACCGAGTCCTTCCTTGCTGTGACTCAGGCCACCGGGGCTGCCATGGGAAGAATTCTGCAGTGGGGTCAACCCGGCTCTGCCACCTCCGAGCGTGTGCCCTTGGCAGACTTGCTTAACCCCTCTAGGTCTCAGCTTCTTAAAGTCTGCTCTTTTGGAAAGGCCCAGCTGCCCGAACAACCCTCCCCTCTTCTCCTGCTCGGGACTGGGAGACCCCCATGAGCGCTGCGTCTGTGGCTGGCTCCCCTCCCTCTGGCTTGCATGTGTGTGGCACCAGCAGCTGGCAGAGGTGGGAGCAGAGAAAGGTTAGGACGGTTGATCTCTGGCTCCCTCCCTGCTGGGGTGAGGTTTGGCAATGGCTGTTGGTGGCCCCCTCCTCCGCCACCTCTGTCTCTGAGTTCTGAAGCCCTCCCTCTACCCCTTCAGTCCTAGGGGTGTCACGGCTTCTCTTTTTGTTGGGAGCCAACCCCCCCCAATCCTTGTTGGCCCCTGTAGCCTTGCTTTCCCCTTTGTCAATGATTGCATTTTCTGTCCCGCCTTTAGCGTGTGCCAGCTGCATCCTGCCAGTCCTCGATGGTCCAGCCCGGTGTGGGGGTTGATGGGCAGTAAGCACTCAGGAAGCAGGGGCTGTGTGGTGCAGTGGTTAGGAACCCAGGCTGGCGGGGATCTCATCCCAGTTCTACCACTTACTACCTGGCTGTGTAACTGTGGGCATTTGCTTGCTCTCTCCATATCTTCAATTATTCTTCTGTAAAGCGAGGAGGAAGAGGATTCTGATGATGATGATGATGGTGATGATGATGATAGTACATACAGCATAGGGTTGTCTTGGGGATCAAATGAGTTAATTCACATAAAGTTTTGAAACGGCACATCCCAAGCCATTAGAAACATTAGATATTAGTTTTTATTGTGTGCTCTAACAAAATGTGTCTTTTTCCAGGTCATATCAAAGTCTGCTCAATAACTGACCTCCTGCTGTCTTTGAATAATGTGCTTGTGACAGTTTCTTCTATGGTAAAAGGAGCTTGAAACCATCTCTGTTTTAGGGGAGGCCCAAGCTGCCCAACTCCTATCCTAAGCCAGCCCTCCCTGAAAGCTCCCGTGAGGACCTGGGAATCAACCATGCAGGTTCCTGGGCCCCAGCTTGACCATGGCTTACTGAAGGGTCTGTTTCTTCACGAATGTACCAAGGGCCTGTAATTAGCTAGGCACTGTGCTGAGCCTTGAGGAGGGGCCCTCCTTGTGCTTTGGGTCATTTAATTAGGATCAGAAATAGTCATTGAGTCATAGTGAACCAGTTGTAGAACAGTCATGTAGGAGAGAAGACAAGGGTCAATGGGTTGAGGGTTCTTGACTGTTACAAGACTTTGGGCAGTCATCAGGTAACCAGCTGTGTTCTAGAGCTGTCATATGCCACACCCATCTCTTTTTGTCATATTCGGTTTTAAAGGAGAGGCCTTGGCATGATTCTGGCTAGAGAGCCCTCCTTTCTATAGAGAAGGTCCATGGACTTTAACTGCCACTACCACTGCCATTGCCACACCATCACCATAACCACCATCACCATCACAGCAATGCAAAACAGCTCTCCTAACTTGGCCATCATCTTTCCAGGACAGACGATGGCACAGTAGGGCTCTCGGCAGTCCTCTCTCTTGGGCTCCTTGTTCTTAGGTCAAGAAATGGTGTTTCCACTGACCCCTAGAAGGAAAGTAAAGGACAAGGTGTGCTCCAGACATAAGCTTAAGGAGAAACATCCAATGAGGAGAGCAGAGTGGTATAGTGAGCAGGTAATGTCTGCTTGGGTTAATGAGGTCTTGAGTTCCCTACCCATCCTACCTCCCCTGCACTCCACACCCTGCATGACATGAGCATGGGCTTTGGAGGCAGGTGAACCTGTTCCATGATAGCTGTGTGGCCACAGTGAGTTGTTGAAGCTCTCTGAACCAGAGTTTCTGTATCTATAAACTGGGGATAAGAATATCTGCCTCTTAGGGATGTTGTAAGGATTAAAATGGAACAATGTCAGTGAATCACTTGGTCTCGTGTGTAGCATATAGTAAGTGCTCATTTGATTGATGTCTTTTAGTCTATCCTTCAACCCTTTCATCCATCTCTCCTTCCACCAGTCTATCTATCTATCTATCTACCTATTTATCTAATCTATCTTTCATGATTATAGCATCTTCACTTTGTCCAGGTTGTCTACAGCTGTATAACAAACCATGCCAACTTAGTGTTATAAGACAACCAGGATCATCTCTTATTATCTTTCATAGTTTGGGGGCTTGGCTGGTCTCAGCTGGTTCTCTGAGCTAGTTCTCACTTGGGTTCTCCCAGGCCATTTCAGTCAGATGGTGGCTGGGGCTGGAGCCATCCTGAAGACGTCTTCACCCTCAGACTGGTAGCCAGTGCAGGCTATTGGCTGAGACCTTAGCTGGAGCTGTCTGTCAGGACCCACCCATGGCCTCTCCACGTGGCCTGGGCTTCCTCACGGCATGGCTGCTGAGTTCTAAGAGTAAGCATCCTACGAGAGGGCTAATCAAACAGAAACTCTATCACCTTTTATAACTCACCCTTGGAACTCACATAGCATCATTCCTGCCAAACTTGCTGGCAAGGGAGTCGCTAAAGTCTGTTTAAGTTCAAGAGACAGGGATGAAAACTACTTCTTGATGAGGCAATGGAAAGGCCACATTGTAAAGAATCATGTGGGATGCTCCCATTGTAGTCATCTTTGGAATAGAATTGTTCACACTTTGAAAGTTTCCTTAGGTCTTGATATTTTCTTGTCTTTCTTACCCTCTCAGCTGCCTTTATGGGTCAGATAATACCCTCATCCTGTCCTTTGGGAACTCTGAGCCACTGGAAAGCCCGGGCTTCTGGTTTTTTGCCCCAACTCGGTTGTGGGGTGCTTTTGAGTAAATCTGGAGCTACCCACTGCTCCTTTCTCCTTCATCACACCTTCAGTGCCACACGGCTTCAGAGGGAGGAGGATGGCAGACAACATCTGATTTTTCCATTTTGGTTAGGTCAACCCCTCTCCTCTGCCCCAAAGAAGAAAATAAACCCACTAGCTGGGATGCCCACAGCCACAAACCTCCAAAGCCCAGCTCGTGTGGGTCAGGCACCAGTTCCTAATAACCTCATCCTGGCCCACTATCCCAGCAACACAGGGTTTCCCAAGCTTATCTTTTCTTCTGTCCTTGCTGTATACTAGTTATCTATCATTATATGACAAATTACCCTAAAAGTTAGCAGCTAAGGCAGCACCCCTTTATTATCTCATGGTCTATGGCCAGGAACCCTGGTGCTGCCTAACCAGGTCCTTTTGCACAAGAGGCGCTCAAGGTGTCAGCTGGACGCAGCCTCATCCCGATGGGGGACCAGGATTTGCTTCCAAGCTGACTCACTGGTTGTGGTTGCTGGAAGGCCTGGACGCTGCCCTCAGCCCATGAGCCTTTCCCTAGACAACATGGCAGCTGGCCTTCCTAGTGAGAGCAAGATGGAAGCCATAGTCTTTTCAAGTCTAATCTTGGAAGGATTATCCCATCACTTTGGCCATGTTTATCCAGGAGAGGGGAGGACCCGAGAGCATGGAACACCAAGAGACAGATCACTGGGAGCCATTTGAGAAGCTGCTTACCATACTCACCATGACCTTGGGGCTTGGGGAAGGCAGATGTGAAGCCCTCACTATTTTGCTATTTTGCTAATGGCAACATTGTTATGAGTTTTATGAGTTGTACACAAATGCTCAAGGCAGCATTTTTCCTCATAGCCAGAAAGTGGAAACAACCAAATGTCCATCAACCAATGAGTGGACAAATAAAATGTGGTATATCCCCACAGTGGAATAGTATTCGACAGTCAAAAGAAATGACGTTCTGATTTGTGCCAAAGACGAGGATGAACCTTTAAAACATTATGCTAAGTGAAAGAAGCTGGGCACAAAGGACCACATATTGTGTGCTTCCATTTATTTGAAATATCCAGAAGAGGCAAATTTATAGAGATAGAAAGTAGACGAGTTGTTGCCTAGGGCTGGGGGGAGGATGGGGGAGTTGGGAGGGGAGACGGCTAAGGGGTGTTGGGTTTCTTTGGGGAGTAATGAAAACATTCTAAAATTGACTGTGGTGACAGATGTGTAACCCTGTGAATACACTAAAAAACCATTGAATCGTAAACTTTGAATGGGAGGATTGTACCGTATGGGAATTGTATCTCAATAAAGCTGTTTTTAAAAAACAGTGGCTAGGGGGTTTGCCCCTCTTCCGGCAAGGCGGGGGGCAAAGGGCTGTCTTCCTGCCCACGGCCAAGCGCGCTCCCTGGACAGCCTGTCTCGCCACTGCCCCGTGGCCGCTCAGCACCGCGTCCCCGGGCCACGGTGGCACGGTCGGGAGGCAGCGTGTGCAGGCTGATGGGGAGCTCGGGTCACACTGCCATCTCCTGCTGCCCCTTTCTCATGCATATCAACATTCCCTCCTGCTCCCTGTTGAACGTTCTCTTCTCCCCACCCCTCCATTTTCACGCTGCGCTGCCTTTCCACCTCCCCGTTTTGTGAGTTGTCTTTATCCCCCTTACCCCCTTCCATCCACCCCTCCAAACAGCAAACTTCCAGGGGGCGAATCCATCTCCAGTCCCTCCATTGTCAGGGGAATTGAAAGCATGGCAAATATTTCCGAGATCTAAATTACACCGACCCCGGAAGGCTGAACTTGCGGTGTAATCCAGGTTATGAATTGTAAATCAGACGCCATGCAAAGTACTTGCAAAAATTCAATAAAGCTTTCGCTCCCAGCACAGCGCAGCCGGCCCGGGGAGGCAGGGGAGGCGGGCTGCGGGATGGGGGAGAGGGAGAGGCAGGAGCAGGAGGGTGGAGGGAGGGCGCTGCTTGGTCAGGACGCCTCAGGCCAGGGTCTGCCCCTTTCCTGTTGTAGGAGCCAAGGGGTGCCCCTGGTGTCTGGGTTCCAGGCCCTCGGAGACTTACTCCAGCTCTGCACAGAAGAGCAAGATGGCTAACGCTGGCTCAGCCTGGGGGGCCGGGTGGGAGGAGATGGGCTTCTCCACCACTCTCCTGGCATACGCTCCAAGGCCACCTGCAGATACAAGTTGTTACCTGGTTGCTTACGTGGCTTCATAGGTGGTATTCGGTGTGGACATGTATGTAGTAGGGGAGCCCTGCCTGATAAAAAAATTCGTTTTCATTTCTGCTTTCATAAGAACAAGTCAGAAAACTGCCTCTGGACCCACTCGAGGTAGAATGATGGGGGGAGGTGTGAAGAGTTTTCCTTGGAAGGGAGCTTGAAGGGCAAGTACCCCCACTCTATGATGGGAAGGGGGTGGCATAAAGGCATTTGCGTTTCAAGGACTGGCAATCCCTAGAGGGGACTGGGCGAGGGACAGAAGACAGACATTCACTTCTAACCCTGGCTTCTGGGGCTAGAGGTAAAGAGTTACAAAAGCACAGGCCCTGCTTATTTCAGGGCTTCTCACCTCTTTCCGGGCCTTCTGGCCATTAGAGAGTCCCTGGAAAGCCCCACCCACTGGAGGACTGAAGGGAAATGAGGAGAAGACAGTGGAGACGTGTCTTGCCTGCTAAAAACCTGGCCTGCTGGTCTGCACAGTTGACCCATGTGGGCAGCTCTTTGTTGACCTCACTTCCAGTGCCGTCTCCTGTGCCAGGAAGATGGGGATACGAGCTGAGGCCCTTCCCTCGAGCCAGTCGGGTGGAGATGGGCTGGGTCCCTCATTTCTGCTCCCAGATACTCAGAAGACCCAAGCCCTGGGTGCACACTTACCAGCCAGTGGGCAAGGCCAGGCCCTGGTCCCCGTCATAGCAGGACTCTGGGGCTTATGTAAAGAAAGAACAGGGAAGACTTGAGCTGCGTGCGTTGAGGGG
Organism: Choloepus didactylus; assembly: GCF_015220235.1. Taxonomy (NCBI): domain Eukaryota; kingdom Metazoa; phylum Chordata; class Mammalia; order Pilosa; family Megalonychidae; genus Choloepus; species Choloepus didactylus. The sequence goes on along the minus strand of NC_051324.1, from coordinate 68,273,792 downwards.
GGTGGGGTGTCCAATGAGGGCTTGAGGGGCTCTGAATGTTTCCAGGACATGGGAAGCCTCCTTCTCAGGTGCTCAGGGCTCTGCCAGACAGTTGCAAGGCAGTTCTGCCCAGAACTTGAATGTGGGGGTGGCCCTAGCTTGGGGCTGTGCCCTGCACGACCAGCCTTGCCACTGCGGCCTGGGCAGGATGAGCTCAGTGCAGCCTCTGTTTCTGCAGAAAGTCCCCATCCTCAGAGAACAGGAGGAAGGGCAGGGCCATGACACACACCTGGGCTTTGCTGGCTGCATGCCCAGGTGTGCACGGTTCAGCTCTTTACTATCTATGGACCTTTGACAAGTGTGGTGGGAAGACTCTGGGATGTCCCCCTCCCCAGATTCCCACCTGCTGCTATCCACACCCTTGCTTAACCCCCTCTTCTTGAATGGTTGTTGGCCTAGTGACTTGCTTCTAACCAATAGAGTGCAGCAAAGTGGTGGAATGTCTCTTCCATGATTGGGCTAATGGCAACCTCTGCCCGATTAGCAGATTCTGTTGCCTACTTGGCTCACACACTTGGATGAAGCAAGCTGCCATGTGGCAGAAGGGACTGAGGGTGGCTTCTGCCGACAGCCTGTTGGGAATTGAGACTCTCGGTCCAACTATTCAAGGATCCGAGTCCTGCCACCAACCAGGGGAGCTGGGATGTGGAGCCTTCCCCAGCTGAGCCTTCAGATAAGACTGCAGCCCCAGCTGAGAGCTTGACCGCAGCCTTGTGGGAGATCCTGAGCCAGAGGATCCTCGCTAAGCTGGGCCCAGTTCTGACCCACAGAAACTGGGAGGTAGTAACTGTGGGTTTTAAGCCTCTACAGTTTGGAGGAATTTGTTACACAGTGATCAATGACAAATATAGCAAGGCTGTATTTCTTTTTCCATTTGTCATCTGTAAAACAGACCTTTCAGGGGTGCAGGGAGGATTTAACTGAGAAGATGCAGGTCAGGTGTGCTGCCCAGCTCCAGGCACCAGGAAGCAGGGAGCAGCCGCTTCATTGTTAATTCACATCATCTTAAATAATGGCCGCTCTGGGTCTCTGTGTTCAGAACCCTTAACACACAAGCATTTATGCAGCTCACTCACTCCGTGCCCGGCCCTGTCCCCACTGCATTCAGGAGAAAACCAAGGAGATCTGCTAAGAGTGCCTCAGCAACAGTGTCCCCTCACACTTTGATAAAGATCTTTGGAGTTCACAAAACTCACCTACACTGCACCCTCTCAACAGGCAAAGCAGGGGTCAGGACTTTTGCTTTTTATTTATTTGGAGTGTGTCTTCAGGGAGAATAGAACCTGTTTTCCTACTTTGGGGCACCTGCCCTGCCTGGACCTTATACAACCACTGGATGTTAGACCTGGGAGGGGCCTTTGAAGAGAGGGAAACTGAGTCCAGGAGGAGGAGGACTGGGCCAGGTTAGACAAGCCAGGGATCTCCTCCTTGCCCACAGCTGGGTCACTGGATCCCAGGTTCCTTCTATGGTGCTGTGCTACCACTCCGCTGACCTGGTTTCTGATTCCGGAAGACCTACTTGCCAACCGTTCCATATCTGTCCCTTCTTGACCCTCGATCAGCCTCTCTTCCTGTCTCTTCTTCCATCACTGAAGTTGCCGTCAGGGTCCATCTCACTTCAGCATCTCCCCGCCCATGCACCGGACCCCCATGTTGCTCTCTGCTACTCCAATCCAGCTCAGCCTTCCTGGACTTTGCAGGGGGGGGGGGGAGGGGGAGGGGACACTGGGGCCAGTTTCTGGAACCTTCTGACTCCATCACAGCCTCTTTGGACTCTTCCCCAGCCTCTTGGACCCGGCTCCTGACCAGACGCCCCCAAGTCTGATGCTTCCTCCCCTGGGGCCTCTCTGGCTCACGGTCCCTCCAGCTTCTCCCGGGCCTGCAGAGACAGGGCCTGCTGGGTTTCAGCCCATCCGCCCAGCAGAAGGCTGCCCAAGCAATGTGCCAGCGAGGCGCCCGCCTCGCTGCTACACTGACAACAGCTGATCCAATTTTTCTTAATTAGTACATTTAATTATTAGTAACATTTTACTTAAGTAGAATTAATTGCCCCATCACCAGCTCTGGCCAGCTATGTTGTCTCACCATGGCTTCCTATTGATGTTCTCCTACCGAGGCCAACCTCCCTTTCCCGAGCAAATGGTACTCTTGGCAAAGGCTCCAGGGAAAGAAGCCCCCCACTCCGTGCACCTGTCAGGCCCGCCAGCCAAAGCATCAAAATCAAGCCAGAAATGCTGGTGGGCGTGGCTGAGCCCCAGCGGGCAGGGGGAGCAGCTGCCCAAGTGATTAGCGTCTTTATTCCCCTGGGCCAAGCTTGGCCCATGGAAAGGTCCCTTCTGCATCTGGCTGGAAGGTGCTAGAGCTGGGATTCAGTCAAGTAGTGGTGAAAAGGAAGAGAGTGGAGTCCATCCTACTGTTCTCAGTGACCCATGTCAAGGTGGTTGAGGAAGAGGGCTGGGAGGTGGAATCACTGGCCCAAACAGCAAGAAAGTCTGGATTTTTCCATGGGCTCCCACCTTTGGATTTAGGCCAGACACAGCCCAGGAGCTACCCTGGGGACCAAGAAAGTGGAGACACCCAGACACCACGTCAACTTGCACTTGCTTCTAAGTATACAGCTGGAAGGGGACTCTGAGAGTACCTGAGCTGGCCAGTCGGGTAATTTCTTTAAACCGGAGTTCCTGAGTATTCCACAGAGCTCAAGTCCCAGGAGGTACACTGAGTCAAAACAAGGGGTGGAGGTGATTCAGAGCCCAAGCAGTTTGGGAGGCACTGAAGCCAACACCTGCTTAGAGCTGGGCGATGTCATGGTGGCCAGGACAGTGGATTCTAACGTCCTAATCCTGTCCCGTCATTCATGAATTCTCTATTTTCTCTATCTTGGTTTCCTTGTCTGTAACATGGGGATAGCAGCACTGTTGTCATAGAGTTGTGAGGCTGAAGTGGCTTAATACACGTACAGTGCCAGCTGCATTGGAAACATCCAGTCGACATGGGCTATTATTATTAAGATGATGAAGGCTCTGAGAAGCTCTGAATTGAAATAATCTGTTTACTTTTGCTTAACCCCAAATTCCCCAAACTTATTTGACCGCAAAAACTTCCAGATCTGCAGAACTCCTCTTCCTTGGAAAGCACTTTAGGAAATGCTCATCTAAATGCTTGAGGGCTGTGTTTTTCTTTGAAGGCATCTGGAGGGAGAGAGGGCCCTTAATTTACAGATCACGTGCATCCTGGGGCCTGGCTACCTCATCTCTTTCTGGACAAATCTTCAGAAAAGTGGCTTTCAACAGGCAAAGATGCCCCTCCGGAACGTCTTTGCTGCTGTCTCAGGGTTCTGCAGCCTTCCCCTTGTGCTGGCTGTCGACTTGGCAAACAGGGTCAGAGATCAAGTCTTCCTTGTGGCACTCTGGGTACAGTCTGCTTCTCTGATTGTTCAACTATGTTCATCTCCAAAAATCATACCTTATACTTCTCCATGCCGATACGTCCATTGAGAGTCGAGAAGAATCACCTTCTTAATTCTATGCCCAGGGCTGAGCAAACAGTGGGTGCATAAGCTGTGGCACTGACTGAGCAATGCAGAAGCCAGCAGGGCCCCACCTGGCTCCGGTCCTGGCTGAATCAGTGCAACCACCTACAGGGAGGGGCCTGGTAGGGTGGAGGGATCCCTGAATTTAGAGTCAGGGGACCTAGGTTCAAATCACAGCTTGTAATGTGCATGGCCTTGGCTGAGTTGCTTAACCTTTCGTCCCTTCTCCTCCCTTGCAGGGTTGCATTGAAGATCGGATCAGACCCTTAGTGGGGAAGTGATAGATTGCATAAGTACTTGTGCCTGTAGGTGAGGGGGTGACAGTTCAGAGTCCCCACAAGTGCAGCTCACGGCCAGAGACCCAGGGCATGATGGAGCGTGTCTTCCAAAGCCTGGGCGGCAAACAGGAGCTCCAGTCCCTGTCCAGTTTGTCCAGGACCCCTAGGCTGTGACTCCACACCTTAAGGATACCCTCCATCCCCCCCACCCCACCCCATTCCCTTGCTTTTACCCCAACTGGGATGGCCCCCGTGAGCAGAACCAAAGCTGGAGCAGTCACAACAAAGTCGGGAAGCTGCGTTATTATGTGCTGTGACAATATTTGATGAATTCATATGCGCCTAGGGGAGCAGACTAAGTAGGTGAATAAAGTGAGAATATTCTCTGTGACAATCAATATTCCTTCAATTGAACCATCCCTGCAGATCTGACATTTTGATTTTTCTTTTTTGGATGCAATTGCTGGATTTATGCTTCCACACGGTGGAAATGGCAGGGAAGGGAGAAGCGGTGGCAACAGCAGCGGGCCGGGTACCTCGGTGCTTCGGCAGGCACCTTGGTAGGCTGATGGACACAGGTCCATTTGCATAGACCCCAGCCAGGTGGGAGCCACGGCCCTGCCCACCGTGCTCACCTGGCCACTGCAGCTCGGTGCTGGAAGGCTCCCGTGCCTGTGCTTCTCCCAGTTCCAGCACAAGACCTAGGGAGGAAGCCAGCTTGGGCTTGTGGAGTCTTTGTCCCCTGGGTCTCCGGCCTGGGCTCTCAGGACAGCTGCCTGCTCAACTCTGGACAGGAGGGGTGAGGGGACCTTTCGAAGGCCTTTCCAGGGTAGTGATGAAGTACCCAGGCCCTGCTCACTGCCTGTGTTCAATTGCTGGCTTGTCCATCTGTTGGTTGGGTGGATGATCTTGGGCAAGGTTTGCAACATCTTGAGTCTCAGTTTACCCATCTGCCAAACGGCATTGATAATAATATTAATTTGTATTGAGTACTGTGCTAGTTTGATGTATTATGTAAACCAAACACCATGTTCTTCAATGCAATCTTGTGGGGGCAGATGTATTAGTGTTGATTTGGTTGGAATCTTTGGATTAGGTTGTTTCCATGGAGATGTGACCCACCCAACTGTGGGTAATACCTTTAATTGGTTTATTTCCATGGAGGTGTAGCCCCACGCATTCAGTGTGGGTCTTGATTAGTTTACCAGAGCTCTATAAAAACTATAAAAGCTCAGACAGAAGGAGCTTAGTGCTGCTGCAGTTTGGAGCCACATTTTGGAGACAGCCTTTGAAGGCAGACTTTTGCTGACACTTTGCCCTGGAGAAGCTAAGAGAGGAGCAAACGCCCCAAGAGCAACATTTTGAAGAATGCACAGGAGCTGAAACACAACCCGGGATCAGCAGATGCCAGCCAAGTGCCTTCCCAGCTAACAGAGGTTTTCCGGACACCAATGGCCTTCCTTCAGTGAAGGCATACTTGTGTTGATGCCTTAATTTGGACCTTCTCATGGCCTTTGGACTGTAAATTTGTAACCAAATAAGCCCCCTTTATAAAAGCTGATCCATTTCTGGTATTTTGCAAAATGACAGCATTAGCAAACTGGATCAAGTACCTTAGGGTGCTGGGCATTCTTTTCAAACATTTACATGGATCATCTCTGAATCCTCACAATAACCCAGTGGCTTAGGTATTTTATATGTATCTATATATATATACACACACACACACATACATACATACATATAGTCCCATTTTGCAGGGGAGGAAAGCAAGACACAGTAAGGCATTTTAGGCAGATGAGGGTTTGAAACTCAACTCTATCACTTAATAACTATATAACTCAAGACTCTTTATGAAAGCAACTCAGCCCAATGGAGTTTAAACAAAACAAGGATATGTGTGGGGGGGTGGGGGGGGATGTGTGGGGATTGCATATTGGCTTTGGTGGCTGAAAAGGATGCTGGGATTGCTTGAGAATCCAAGGAAGGGCTCTCGAGCCAGAGCCTTCGGAGCTGGAACAGGCCCTCAGCCCCACCTGCAATCCTGTCCTCTGATCGGCCATTATTATTTACCTCTGCTTTTCTTCACAGGTTGTTTTCTAAGGCGGGCAGCACAGAGCTTAAAGCGCTGGAATCTGACATTCTCGCTTGCATCTGGCTTTGCTACTTACTAGCTGTGCCACTTTGAGCAAGTCCTTAGTTTCCCTGAAATTCTATTTCTTACTCATAAATGGAATAACAATACAATCTTCCTCATATTTTTGTGAGAATTAAATGAATTAATTCAGTGTTTAAGTGGTGCCTGGCACATGATAAGAACTCAGTAGATGTCGGGGGTCAGCATTTCCTCCTTCTGATAAACCTCCTCAGCCTTAGCTTGACCCCATCAACCTAGATGTTTTTTTTCTCCCCAAGTTCATGAATCAATCCCTGGGAAAGATTCTGCTTGTCCCCACCTTATATGAATCACTCTTGCCAAGCAGGGTGAAATACTAAGATTGTCCCGCCCTGGTTCAAGTACTTGCCCCTGTAAGAAATTTAGAATAAGCAAAATGATCACTGGCTGTCTTCAATGGAAAACCAGGCGTTTTTCGAGAACATTCTTCCAGGTTATCTGAATCTGGCCTTTCACTGTCTCCGAGTGATTTTATGACCCTGTAAATTGTAGACAACTGATAGCAATGCAAAATAATTCTTATCTATGGACATGTGAATAAATTCTGTCCTGTGGTTCAATTGACTTCCCTCCTCCCAAAGGAAAAAGCTAGTTTAGGTCTGTTTTAGTTTCCCTGGCTGCTAAAACAATACTGTGCCTTGGGTTGGCTTAAACAGTGGGAGGTTATTGGCTCATGGTGTTGAGGATAGGAGAAGTTGAAAATCAAGACGTCATCAAGGCGATGTTTTCTCCCAGAAGACTGTGGTGTTCTGGGGCTGGCGGCCGGTGATCCTCGGTCATTGACTTTTTGGTCACGTGGCAAAGCACACGAAGGCCTTCCTTGGCTTCTCTGGGTTCTGTTGACTTCTGGCTTCTTCCTGTGGCTTTCTGTGTATCTGAATTCATTCCGCTTATAAAGACCTCCAGTAACAGGGCTAAGCCCCATCCTGATTGAGCTGGGCCATACCTTACCTGCAGTCGCCTCATCAACAGTGGGTTCACACCCATAGGAATGGATTAAGATTAAGAACCTGTTTTTTTTTTTTTTCTGGGTTACAAAGCTCTAAGCTACCACAAGATCCATATGTGTATTCAACATTCCTTCATTCCATGTCAGTTTGTGCTCTTTTGGGCTTCTCCTTTGGTCTGGTTGGAACCTCTGCTTGGTTTCCTCATTAATAAGTTTTAAAACATCTTACATGTGTTCATTTTATGTCTGTATGAGAGTCAATGTTTTACGTTTTTGGGAAAAGTGTCCTTCAATTCTCCTGACAATCGGAAAGTTTGCTAAGCAGACCAAAAACGAAGCTGCCAAGTGCCAGTACCCCAGTGGTGTGAGCAGGAGCTGGTTACTTTTCCTGTCCTAACCTCAGTTTTCCATCTGTGCAAAACAGGAGTGATGTTACATACCCCAGGGGAGGCTGTGAGGATTTCTAAGATATGTATGTAGAGCATCTGACCTACGCCTTGGCACATAGGAGATGCTTAATGGCAGGAAGCTGTTCTCGTTGCCGGGGTGTTGTGGTTATGCCTCGTCCTGGTCATTTGTCACAGCAGCCAGTGGAGAGGCATGACAACGTCGAAATGCTGGGAAGAGGCACTCTCTGAGGCTAACGTGGATGGGACCAGAGATGAGCGGCAATCTTCCCGGATGGAACTGCGTGTCACCTGCTGGGACATAAGGACCTCTGTGGGGGCCACCATGCATGTTCAGCTCTGTGCTGGTTTGAATGTATTGTGTCCTCCAGAAAAAGCCATATTCTTTGATGCAGTCTTGTGGGGCAGACATATTAGTGGGGATTAAGTCGGAATGTTTGGATTAGGTTGTTTGCATGGAAATGTGCCCCACCCAACTGCAGGTGATAACTCCGATGAGATAGTTCCATTCAGGGTGGGCCTTGATCGGTGGAGCCATATAAATGAGCTGGCAAACAGAAGGAACTCAGTGCAGCTGTGAGTGACATTTTGAAGAGGAGTTACAGCCAAGAGGGACACTTTGAAGAAAGCACAGGAGCTGCAGATGAGAGACAGTTTGAAGACGGCCGTTGAAAGCAGACTCTTGCTCTGGAGAAGCTAAGAGTGGACAAACAACGCAAGAGCAACTAAGAGAGACATTTTTGAGGAACTGAAGCCTAGAGAGGAACATCCTGGAAGAAAGCCATTTTGAAACCAGAACTTTGGAGCAGACGCCAGCCACATGCCTTCCCAGCTAACAGACGTTTTCCAGACACCTTTGGCCATCCTCCAGTGAAGGTACCCGATTGCTGATGTGTTACCTTGGACACTTTATGGCCTTAAGACTGTAACTGTGTAACCAAATAAACCCCCTTTTATAACAGCTGATCCATTTCTGGTGTTTTGCATTCCAGCAGCATTAGCAAACTAGAACAAGCCCCAAGTGCAATCAATGTGGGAAACCGCTGCAAACTTGGAAACTGCAGTGTGATGAGATCCACGGGTGGGAGACAGCTTGGTTTGCTCTTGTTGGGACAAAGGAGGGGGCTGGTCAGGGAGGTACCAGGGAGAGAAGAGACGTGGGAAAGGAGTGTGTCAGCTTGTTTCCAGGGAGGTGGTGTTTCGGGTGTCCACTGTGAACATCTGGCTGTCGTTCTGGCACCCTCCATGCTGCCACTGTCAGCTGGTTAGCTTGAATCTGTCTCTCGGACTGGAGAATCCTTGCGGAGACTGATAAAATGGGGTTTCTGTCCTGCTGAGAGGAAGACCACGCTGTGTCAGTGCAAATCGTGAATGTGGCTGCCTTGAGACCCAGCAGCCAAACACTGCAGCAGCCCCCCAATCTTAATACCTGACTACGGCAGCCACCCAATCTTAATACCTGACTATGGCAGCCCCCCAATCTTAATGCTTGACTACGGCAGCCCCCCAATCTTAATACCTGGTACAGCTGATTCTATCCTGAACTTTGGACCTGGTTTTCACTCTCCCTGGCTTTGACTCAGGAGATAGCAATAATAGTTTAAAAACTGTTAATGGGACTTTCTCCTTTGTGTTTCTGAGTTCTTGTTCACCTACACTGGCCTCCATCTGCTTTGGCATAAAGGCCTGAAGTGGCTACAGAAAAACTGCAAGGAGAGCAAGAGGAGTTGGTATTCATTTTTTTTTTTTTAAGTTCAACTTTATTGAGATTATTCACATACCATACAATCATCCAAAATGTACAAGTGCTCATGGTACCACCACATAGCTGTGCATTCATTACCACAATTGTTTTTTCAATTTTTAGAACATTTTCATTACTCCAGAAAAGAAATAAAAATAAAAAGAAAACTCAAATCCTCCCATTCCCCTTGTGCTGGTTTGAGTGTATTGTGTCCCCCAAATGCCGTTATCTTTGTGGTCTTGTGGGGCAGATGTTTTTGGTGCTGGTTAGATTTGCTTGGAATGTGCCCCACCCAGCTGTGGGAGATGATTCTGATGAGATGTTCCCATGGAGGCATGGCCCTGCCCATTCGGGGTGGGCCTTGATCACTGGAGCTATACAAATGAGCTGACTTAGAGAGCGGGAACTCAGTGAGTGCAGCTGTGAGTGATGTTTTGAAGAGGAGCAAGCTTGCTAGAGAGGAACGTCCTGGGAGAAAGCCATTTTGAGGTCAGAGCTTTGGAGCAGATGCTAGCTGCCTTCCTAGCTAGCAGAGGTTTTCCGGACGCCATTGGCCATCCTCCGGTGAAGGTTCCCGATTGCTGATGTGTTGCCTTGGACGCTTTGTGGCCTTAAGACTGTAACTGTGTAGCGAAATAAACCCCCGTTTTATAAAAGCCTATCCTTCTCTGGTGTTTTGCATTCTGCAGCATTAGCAAACTAGAACACCCCTAAACAACCTCCCTCCTATATTGGCTCATACTATTGGTATAGTACATTTGTTACTGTTGATGAAAGAATGTTAAAATGTTCCTAATAGTAGTACATAGTTTGCAATAAGTATATTTTCCCCTATATACCCCTCTTATTAACTTCTAGTTATGGTGTCATACATTTGTTCTAGTTTTTGAAAGAGATTTTCAATATTTGTACAGTTAATCACGGACATTGTCCACCACAAGATTCACTGCTTTATACATTCCCATATTTTAACCTCCAACTCTTTCTGGTAACATACATGACTCTAATCTTCCCCTTTGCACCACATTAACACAGCATTCAGCACTGTTAGTTATTCTCACAATAACATGCTACGATCACTTCTGTCCGTTTCCAAACACTTAAGTTCAACTTAGTTAAACATTCTGCTCATAATAAGCAACTGCTCCCCATTCTTTAGCCTTGTTCTATATCCTGGTAACCTATATGTCATGTCTATGTTTACATGTTATAATTAGTTCATATCAGTGAGACCATACAATATTTTCCCTTTTGTGTCTGACTTATTTCACTCAATATAATGCCCTCAAAGTTCATTCATCAACCTGTTTTTTTTTTAAGACAGTTTTGTTCACATACAATACATTCCATCCTAAGTAAACACTCAATGGTTCTTTGTATAATCATGTATTTATGCATTCACCACCACCACCACTATCTATATAAGGACATTTCCATTTCTTCCACAAGAAAGAGGAAGAGTCAAAAAAGGTAGAAAGACAAAAGAACAAGAAAAAGAAAGAAAAAAATGACAGCTAAAAAGCAACAAAAGAAAGGATAAAATTAAAGTACAATAAAAGGGTCAGACAGCATCACCAATGCCAAGAGTCCCATACCTCTCCCTTATATCCCCTTCTTAGAGGCATTTAGCTTTGGTATATTGCCTTTGTTACGTTAAAGGAAGCATAATACAGTCTTTCTGTTAACTATAGTCTCTAGTTTGCATTGACTGTATTTTTCCCCCCCACCACCCCATTTTTAACCCCTTGCAAGGTTGACATTCATTTGTTCTCCCTCATGTAAAAACATTTGTACATTTTATCACAATTGTTTAGCACTCTAGGTTTCACTAAGTTATACAGTCCCAGTCTTTATTTTCCCTCCTTCCTTCTGGTGTGCCACATGCCCCTAGACTTCCTCTTTCAACCATATTCACAGTCATCTTTGTTCAGTGTACTTACATTATTGTGCTACTGTCACCCAAAACTGTGCTCCAAACTTCTCACTCTTGTCTTTTCCTATCTGTCTGTAGTGCTCCTTTTAGTATTTCCTGTAGAGCAGGTATCTTGTTCACAAACTCTCTCATTGTCTGTTTGTCAGAGAATATTTTAAACTCTCTCTCATATTTGAAGAACAGTTTTGCCAGATATAAAATTCTTGGTTGGCAGTTTTTCTCTTTCAGTATCTTAAATATATCACACCACTTCCTTCTTGCCTCCATGGTTTCTACTGAGAAATCCGCACATAGTCTTATCAAGCTTCTCTTGTATGTGATGGATCGCTTTTCTCTTGCTGCTTTCAGGATTCTCTCTTTGTCTTTGATGTTTGATAATCTGATTATTAATTGTCTTGGTGTAGGTCTGTTCAGATCTATTCTGTTTGGGGTACTCTGTGTTTCTTGGACCTGTAATTTTATGTCTTTCATAAGAGATGGGAAATTCCCAGTGATTATTTCCTCCATTATTGCTTCTGCAGCTTTTATCTTATCTTATCTTATCTTATCTTATCTTATCTTATCTTCTCCTTCCAGGACCCTCATGACATGTACATTCATGTGCTTCATGTTGTCATTCAATTACCTGAGACATTGCTCATATTTTTCCATTCTTTTCCCTATCTGTTCTTCTGTGTGTAGGCTTTCAAGTGTCTTGTTCTCCAGTTCCTGAATATTTTCTTCTGCCTCTTGAAATATGCTTTTGTATGTCCCCATTGTGTTCCTCATCTCTTGTGTTGTGCCTTTCATTTTCATAGATTCTGTCAGTTGTTTTTTCAAACTTTTGATTTCTTCCTTGTGTTTGCCCAGTGTTTTCTTTATCTCCTTCATCTCTTTTGCCATATCTTTCCTAAACTTGTTGAATTGATTTAGCATTAGTTGTTTAAATTCCTGTATCTCAGTTGAAGTGTAAGTTTGTTCCTTTTACTAGTCCATATCTTCATGTTTCCTAGTGTGGTTTGTGGTTCTTTGTTGTCTAGGCATCTTGTTTCCTTGATTACCCCAATCAGGTTTTCCCAGACCAGAATGGGCTCAGGTCTCAGAATGGGGCTGTATTCAGTTTCAGGTTTCCTTGAGGGTGTGTCTTAGAAGATTGACAGACTCTCCTGTGAGGCCTCCAGCCACTGTGCTTTTCCTAACCTGCCCAGCAGGTGATGCCTGTCAGCCTTGTGTAAGGAGGTGTGGCCCCTTTAGTTCTCAGCTTAGGCTGTTTCTGGTTTGATTGTTTTCCCCCAGGCCCTGGGTTCTGAGTTCTGAAGGGAAGGCAGCCACTAGAGCTAGGCCCCACCTCCTTCCTCTTAGGGAAGATACACCCCCCTAGGGTGTTAGCTTCTGCATTTGAATAACTCCTTTATCTCTCTGACTCTGTTAACTCCACCCTTGTTTGGGTCAGAGCTCTGCAAACTGAAAATGGCTGAGGTTTTCTCCATCGAGCCACTCAGATTGAGAGAGGAAAAAAAGGGAAAGAAAGCCCCTTTTCAGAGCCAGTCCATGACCTCCCAGTTTCACCCATTAGCCAGAGATAGCACCCGGTCTCCTGGGCTCCCTTTCCAGGACACTGGCACCCTCTGGCTCTCTAAGGTCACCGTATTTTTTTTTTCCAACAGCCCCTCTTCCTCTCCACTGGGAATGACCTCAGGGTACTTTGCTTCTTGTTAGGGGTTTGTCTATATTTGTAGCTGGTATTCAGCAGTGCACATTTGTTAATTAACACCCCAGTTGGAGCTAGGCTGAGCTGTATTTTCTTGCTCCTTTCTCCCACAGCGAGGTTTTGCAGCTTAGCCTGCCATGGGGGGAAGGGGCTTGTGCCGGTTTGAATGTATTGTGTCCCCCAAATGCCATTGTCTTTGTAGTCTTGTGGGACAGACGTTTTGGTGCTGGTTAGATTTGCTTGGAATGTGCCCCACCCAGCTGTGGGTGATGATTCTGATGAGATGTTCCCATGGAGGCGTGGCCCTGCCCATTCAGGGTGGGCCTTGATAGGTGGAGCTATATAAATGAGCTGACTCAGAGAGAGGGAACTCAGTGAGTGCAGCTGTGAGTGATGTTTTGAGGAGGAGCAAGCTTGCTGGAGAGGAACGTCCTGGGAGAAAGCCATTTTGAGGCCAGAGCTTTGGAGCAGACGCCGGCTGCCTTCCTAGCTAGCAGAGGTTTTCCGGACGCCATTGGCCATCCTCCGGTGAAGGTACCCGATTGCTGATGTGTTACCTTGGATGCTTTGTGGCCTTAAGACTGTAACTGTGTAGCGAAATAAACCCCCGTTTTATAAAAGCCTATCCATCTCTGGTGTTTTGCATTCTGCAGCATTAGCAAACTAGAACAGGGCTCCTGGCGCAGTTTCACAGTTTTTACTTACAGATTTTATGCTCTGATCTCAGGCATTCCACCCATTCCAGGCTGGTATACAATGTGTGGAGAGTCACGGTTGTCCCCCAGCAGTTGTTCCAAATTATTTGCTAGTTGTTACCGGTTGTTTATTAGTTGGTCTAGAGGACTAACTAAATTACACACCTCTCTATGTTACCATCTTGCCCCCTTCTGGTATTCAGTTTTTGATATTTAAAATATAATTTCCAGGCAAATAATAGGTGCCAAAAAAAAATGATTCTCCAAATTTCTTCAGTTCTGTTTAACTTACCAAGACTGGCCTGGAGGATCAGATCACTGAGATCCCCTGGGCACAGCCTTGACCCTGGGGGGTGGGAGGACCTACCTCTCTGGCCCCTGGGAATTGTGAGAGAGGAAAGGAAGGGGGCAATGGAAAGGGAGGTGAAAGGAAGCAGAAGCCAGGTGCTGTGTCTTCTTTCCCCATCCCTGGGCTTTGAGGGCCAGCCTGCTAGGAGGCTGGGGAGCCAGGGAGTAGGGGAAATGTTGGTTCAGATACAGGTTGGGGTGCAGCCACACTGGAGATGGCCTGGCAGCTCAGCATGCTTTGGCCAAAAGAGGCCCCAATGCTTCCTTCCCTAAGAGATCTGCAGTGTAGACTTGTTAGAAGCAACCAATGGCATCCTGGAAAGCCTGTTGGAGGGGAGGAGGGTCACCATGGCCTGAAGTGGGGTTAGGAGGGGGTGATCTGGCAGAGGCTGGGTTCAGGCTCACGGACCAGTGGGGATCCCAGTGGCTTCTTGGGTTGTTAGGGGAGGGCTTTGGGTGCTGACCAATTTGAGAGAAACTGGACTGTTACTTACTTCAGGTGCAATTAATAAATTATGGCCAAGCAGGTCATGGCAGGCAGAGGGTGGCTGTCCCTGCAGGCTCACGGACACAGCCAGCCGTGGGTCTCTCCCCCACCCCCACCAGACACCATCACGGCACGAATCTGCAGGTCTGCCTTTCCCCGAGTCATCCAAGCAGGCTCTGAGTTACTCAGAGAGGGTTGGAGTTACTATCGGATGGAGGCTAATGTGTGGGGCAACTATAGAGCATTTCCCCCCATCCACCTTTTGCCCTGTCACCAGCTGGTGGGACCTGGTGGAAACAAAGCACATTTCTCATAGGCAGATAGAGCAGCTGTTTCCTCCGTGCATCTGAGTTGCTGTGTGAGCCACTGGGTGGCCTGGCGATTCTCCCACTCCCCTCTGATTTCTTCCTGTGCTCACCTGGCTGGAAAGGCTGGTGCCCTCAGCAGCCACTCCCTGCCAGCGAGAGACTCCTGTGCACATGGTAATCCACCAGCTGCTCTCCCAGAAGGCAGCTCCCTCGCAACGCTGCCCCCTCGCCTGGTCAAGTTGTCCTCGTAGAGGACACCAAGCCCCGGTGCTCATTCCCTTCTGGAAAGATACAGTGCAGTCCCCACCACCTCCCTCTTCCCCTTCCTACTTAGAGGCAGCGTTGACTTCACTTCCTGGGGCCCAAGCTCACCTAAGAGCAATTACTTGATCTGACAATGCTGAACTTTACTGAGCCCTGTGATCCCAGAAAACAGTAAAGGTTAAGAAATCCCCCATCCTTGTGTTTTGGACAGCAGTTTACTGCAGAGAACCGCCTTCCCACAAGCCTTAGATAAGACACATGGACGTCCCTCGTCTACCCAGAACAAGGCCAGCCCAGGCCCTCCAAATTCCCATTCTTTGCCTTGTGTCCTAGTTTGCTAATGCTGCAGAATGCAAAACACCAGAGATGGATAAGCTTTTATAAAACGGGGGTTTATTTCACTACACAATTACAGTCTTAAGGCCACAAAGCGTCCAAGTTAACACATCAGCAATCGGGTACCTTCACCGGAGGATGGCCAATGGAGTCCAGAAAACCTCTGCTAGCTAGGAAGGCAGTTGGCATCTGCTCCAAAGCTCCGGCCTCAAAATGGCTTTCTCCCAGGACGTTCCTCTCTAGCAAGCTTTCTCCTCTTCAAAACATCACTCACAGCTGCACTGAGTTCCTTCTCTTTGAGTCAGCTCATTTATATAGCACCACCGATCAAGGCCCACCCCGAATGGGTGGGGCCACGCCTCCATGGGAACATCTCATCAAAATTATCACCGACAACTGGGTGGGGCACACTCCAAGCAAATCCAACCAGCACCCAAGGGTCTGCCCCACACAAGACCACAAAGATAATGGCATTTGGGGGAAACAATACATTCAAACCGGCACACCTTGTAAATGATTATCCCCACTGGTCAACTGGAGCGAAATGCTTGTTAAGCAAACTTTGGTTAAGCTTCTCTCCTTCCCCCAGGTCCCTGAAAGTTGACCACTTCAGCTTGGGCCAGCACTCAGCCCCTCCTTAGGGCCCCTCCCGAGAACAGGCTGGCTTCAGGGTGGAGCCTTCTCTGATCTACTGTCCATCCAGCCACCCTCTCATCCCACCTCCCCACACCCAGTTTTCCCAGCTTTGTGCCCTTCTCCCTGAAAAAGAAAATCCCTTTTTGCCTAATCCTTGAGATGCTTGCAGATCTCATAGTCACAGCATTCTCCCCATTGCAATAATCCTTTCAAACAAGTCTCTCTTAGTACTAAGTCCTGATTCGTTTTTTATTTGACAAGGTGAATAGTAGTTTTCAAGCATCCACAATCTATGGCATATCCTTGGCCCAGGGAATAAAAAAGCAAATCTGACTGAGTCCCTCCCCCTAGGAGTTCAGTTTAATTGGGGAGGTTAACATTTTGCATGAACCAGGTTGGCCGACTGTGGAAAGAGGGCACCGCAGGGGCGGAGGTCAGGAGCCGGGGCCTCCTGGGGAAACAGCACTCCTGGCAGGCCTTGGAGAAGGCGCAGGACTGGGACTGATGCTGATGAAGGGAAGCTTATTTTTTTTTTTTTAACTTTCTAAAAATGCCGTTTTATTGAGATACATTCACACACCCTACAGTCATCCACAGTGTACAATCAATTATTCACAGCACCATCATACATTTGTGGGTTCATCACCAGAATCAAGTTTTGAAACTTTTCCTTACTCCAAAATAAAAATAAAAGCAAAAAAGAACACCTAAATCTTTCCATCCCCTCTATCCTACTCTATTCTTCATCTAATTTTTGTCTCCATTTTCCACTCATCCGTCCATACACTGGATAAAGGGAGTGCGAGCCACAAGGTTTTCACAATCACACAGTGTAAGCTACATAGTTAAACAATCGTCTTCAAGACTCAAGGTCACTGGGTCACAGTTCGATGGCTTCAGATATTTCCCTCTAGCCATTCCAACACACCAAAAACTAAAAAGGGGTATCTATATAGTGCATAAGAATACCCTCCAGAGTGACCTCTTGACGCCATTTGAAATCTCTCAGCCACTGGAACCTTATTTTGTTTTATTTTGCGTCCCCCTTTTCATCAGGAAGATGTTCTCAATACCATGATGCCAGGTCCAGATTCATCCCCGGGAGTCATATCCTGCATTGCCAGGGAGATTTACACCCCTGGGAGTCAGGTCCCATGCAGGGGGGAGGGCAGTGAGTTCACCTGCCGAGTGGGCTTAGTGAGACAGGGGGCCACATCTGAGAAAAAAAGAGGTTCTCTGGGGGAGACTCTTAGGCACAATTATAAGTAGGCTTAGCCTCTCCTTTGCAGCAACAAGCTTCACAAGGGAAAAGAAGGGAGGCTCCTTCTAGCTTTGCTTTATTCTCGACAGCCATCACCAAGCCTGGTTTAGGGGTCCACCCTTATCTCCATCCCTAACCCCTTTCTTTGTAATTGAGATTTAGACAATCAAAAAATTATACATATATATGTACACACACATATACACACACAATCCCTCCCCTTGCTTTTTCCCCTTCCCTAATATAGGCTGGATATTCCCAAAGGAATTTCAATGAAAAGTAAAAGAAGCAAATAAAATGCAAAACTTCCTCCCAAAGCACAAAAAAGGAGACCCTAGTCAGGCTCCCAAAGGTTCTTCCAGGTGCCTGATCCCACCTGAGACCCTCACCCATGCACAGTGTGACATATGACTAGAAAATGGACTTTAGAGCCGAAGTGCCCAGCTCTGCTGTGGATCCAGTGGACTTGGGGACGTTTCTGAACCTCTCTCTGACTGAGTTCCTCTTCTGGAAATAGGGAACAACAAGAGCATCCTACAGGGTGGTTGTGAGAATGGAATCAGCTAACACACGCAAAGAACTTAAATGGGGCTTGAGACGCAGTGAGTGCTAGTGAGGGTTACTGTTCGCTGTTTATTACCATTCCTGGGCACATGAGCTCTGTCTGAAGGCCCCACCTGGGCAAGAGACCCCCGTTCCTCATCCTCGGACAGCACTCTCTCAGACTCGGGCTGCTGCATCCGGCTTTGCAGGTGGCACGCTGCACGGCCCAGCTCTGTAGACCCCTCCTCTCCTCGCCCAGGGTGGGGCTTTGGGGCAGACGATTTGGGCAGAGGGTCGGGGCAAATAGGGTTTGCAGCTGGATTGAGGGATCATCGCCAAGGTTCTGGATGAAATCCACTCTCGCAGGAGCAAAGAAACAGAAGGTTCTCTGGGCCCGAGTTGGGTAGGCCAGGAGGAAAAGAACAGCCAAGTGTGGTAACAGCCTAAAGGAGGCAAGGGCAGAGAGACTGGGGAAGCCCTGAAGTTACAGACTCGGGAGGCAGGACAGGCTTCACGGGGTGGCAGCCTGGGCAGATGCACAGGGCTCTGCACTCAGAGGGACCCCGCATTTTCAGTTTGCGTTGGGCTCCCAAATTATGTAGCTGGTCCTGTCTACAGGGTATGGATTGCTAAGGGGAAAGGGGCATCCATGGAGGTGATTGACTTTGAGGCTGGGGGGTGATGACACCCTTGACAAAAAATAAGAAAATAAAAATAAAAAAGGCCAGGAGAGGGGCTCTTTGTGTGGAAGGAAATCCCGAATTTGGAAATGGGCCCGCTGAGTTAGTTTTCTTTGAAGTCACAGGGGTGCAGGGAGTTCTGCTCCCAGGTGGAGGCCCGTAGAGACTCACACACTTTGGGAACAGGCTTGTATCAGACACAACTTATGCATCGCTCTGATCACCCCGTCTTCCTTCTCCCCTGCTGCAGCACCCAGCTCTGTGAGCCTTTGATAGGCTTTGAGCAGGTTGTGTTCTGACGGTGCTCAATCTGACTCATCCAGGGCACCTCTCGCCTCCTGCTTTCTGGTGGCTTGGGACATCACAGAAGCCCACTCTGGAATCATGCACATGCCACCTGAAAGCGTAGGGGAGGGGGGTGCTTCATACCAGTGGAGCCCATGGGTAAATGCTTTCCCCTTTTGTTCCCTGGGTAGATGTTCTGGGAAACATTTCCTAAGTCTCCTTAGAACACCTGGGGCTTGGGCGCTGGCTGCCACCGATAGCCATGGGCAACTCCACCGCACTTCCTTGAATTGGCTTTCCCTCCTTCCCAGACTCTACAAGACTCCACAGTGTTTCCTGCTTCCTGGTGAAATCCTTGTGTGATCCCCTCTCCTGACACGTGGACGAGGCCACTTGCTTCTAACCAATAGCACATGGCAGAAGGGATGGGTTGACCCTTCCGTGATTAGTTTACATGGGATTGTGACTTTGTCTTGTTGGCAGGTTCTCTCCACTGCCTTCTTGGCTGGCATGCTTTGATGATGCAAGCTGCCGTGTGGGAGAAGCCCATGTGGCAGGACACTGAGGCCGGCTTTGGACCAATAGCTGGCTAGGAACCAAGGTTCTTGGTTCAACAACCCTTGAGGAACTGAATCCTCCAGCCTCACTGGAAGCAGATTCTTCCCTGGTTGGGCCTTCAGTTGAGAGCCTGGCAGCCTAGAGAGAGATAGACCCTGAAACAGAGAACCCAGCTAAGCTGTGCCCTGACCCACAGGCCCTGAGAAATAATAACTATGTGTTGTTTTATGCCATTAAGTGTGTGGTCATTTGTTACGCAGCAATAGATAACTAATACATCCCCTGTAACCAGGCCTTGATCACAGGTTCTGTCTTCCTAGAACCCAGGCTGGGAAGGGCTCCATACTGGACTTCTTTACTGGGAGAATGGCTAGAGAGCGCTCTGTGTCATCCTCACTTACCTGCAGGTCAGATATCTTGCCCAGCCCTCCCGAATGCTCAGCCAGCTGACACCTTTCTCTGCTTTTCCCCTCTGCACAGGGGTGGGAGATAATTGAAGCCCTTGGGGAATATGGTTGGCTATGCCCAGTTGCTGCTTGTGCCTCTTTGCCATGCTTTGTACATCTTTCCAAGTTCCTGGGACATCAGGGGCACATTGCAGATGGGGGAAGCTGCCAGTGTTTCTGGAAGGCCCCATTCTAGAACCACCACAAGGAATGAAGTGTGGAGGCTTTGGGGTTTCTAAGATCATGAAGTAAGTGATGGGGACACCTGGACAAGCCACCCTGAGCTCCTGAAGACCACCGTCTCAATGCCCTTTTCCTTATTTCCCTCACCTTGAAAATAATAGACAAGCAAATCTAAAATAAAGCAACGTGTCATTCCCAAGCTGGGCATTTTGCACATGTAATATCTCATTCAATACCAGCCCCACGAGGTGGGCATTTTCATTTCCATTTAATGGATGAGAAAGATGGCGTCTAAACCACCTGCCTGAGACCTGTTGGCTAGAAAGTCATGGGCAGCGTCCAGCCCAGTTCTGTCCAGCTCCACAGTCTGTGTGTTCCTCATCCTCCATCCCACAGTCTCCTCAACTCAGCCTCATCTCTCCGGCCCCCTCGGGGTTTGAACTGTGCCCCCCAAAAGTCACCTTCACGTCCTAATCCCCGGCCCCGTGAACGTGACCTTATTGGGAAATCGGTCTTTGTGGATGTGATTGGTTAACCTGAGGCCGCCCTGGATTGGGGTGGAGCCCTGAACACCGTGGCTGATGTCCTTAAAGAAGATGGAGATTTGGACAGACAGACAGACAGAGAAGCGGCCACGTGAAGACGGAGGCAGAAATCCAAGTGTCACTGCCCCAAGCCACGGAGCACCAAGGACAGCCGGCCACCCCCAGGAGCCAGAGGGAGGCCGGGACAGGCGCTCCCTGGAGGCGTCAGAGGGATCCCGGCCCCGCCGACACCTTGGTGTAGGGCACTGGGGGGGAAGACCCTCTGTGGTGCTTTGTTCCGACAGCCCAAGAAAACTAATACAGGCCTGTGGGAGCCGGTCCAAGGTGAGGGGCTAGCACCGAATCCGTAGGCGATTCCGATGCACTCTAGAGTTGGGACATCGCTGGAGATTCTGTGTGGAGAGGAGCAGAATCAGATCTTTGAAGCTGTGTTCCCCCATGTCCTTGGTCTGTTCCCAAGGAAAGTTTTATGGATGAGGAGAGAATAGCAACATGTTTACAGACTGCTTTAACTGCTGGGCAGCCCCGGATGCCGTTTCAGCATTTTCCAGTGTTCCAAACCACGTAGAATGCTGCTTGTGACTAGCTGTTGCTGGAAGACAGATATTCTGTAAAATTCTTGTGCATCAGTCTTTGCAGAGAGGTTAGGAATTGGTGGTTTGACTCGGAAGGATTGAGCTGTAGCAGGAGAGAATGAAGTTAGACATGCTGAAGAACTTCCATGCAGTTATGTATATATATATATATATTCCTTTTTTTTTTTTTTTTTGAGTGTCAAGAAGAGGTAGATAGAGGGCTGTCAGGCCTGGCAAATAGCCACTTTTAATTCTTCTTGGCAGCTGGACTTGCGCTTTAGCTGGCAGAACACACAAATATTCACAACCTCTTGTAACCTAGACACAAACAGAGCTATCATCAAATATCACTTTGCTCTCTGTCTCAGGAAGAGGAAGAAATAAATAAAACAAACAAGTGGAAGAAAAGGATTTCATGTTTTTTTTCTAATGAACCGGGGAGGGAGCAGGGGAAAAACAATTTCAGCCCAGCGTTCCTGAGCTACTGTCACAACCATTTCCCTCCAAGCTACAAGAACCACAAAGCCAAGTTCATCATGTCTGGGCTTCTCCGGAACGAGGCGTCTCCGGTGAGGCCTGGAGGGAAGAGGGAGATGAAGGGTTTCAGGAAATCGGCCGCCTTTTTGAGAGGGTGGAGGCTTCTGGAAAGGCAGCAGTGGCAGCAGATGAAGTCTGTCGAGGGCCAGCCTCAGAGGCGCGCTGTACGGCCGGGTTGTGACAGGTGCCAGTCAGGGCTGACGGCCCCCGAGCTTTAGCTGCCTCTTGGAGTGGCAGGTGGACGTGAGCTTTTTGGATGAGAGAGAGGGAGGGCAGCAGAGTGGGAACCTACTTTCAGAGGCACCGGCTCCCAGCCTGGCTCCGCCTGAGCAGCTGGGAGACCCTGGGCAGGTCGCTGCCCCGCTGTGAGCCTCGGTTTCCTCCTCTGCAACACCAGGAAGGGGGCGGGCTACACGAGCAGCTCTCAGCTCTGGTGGGGTGGGTCCTGAGCTTTGCAATTTTTTTTTCTTAGTTGTGTTAACATATAAATATAACCTAAATTTTCCATTTTAGCCATTTTAAGTGCATACTTCAGTGGCATTAATTACATTTACAATGTTGTGCTACCATCACCACTACCTGTTACCAAAGCTTTCTCATCATCCCAAACAGAAACTCCATACCCAGTAAACAACAACGCCCCATCCCCTCCCCAGCCCCTGATAACCTCAAATCTACTTTCTGTCTCTCTGAATTTGCCTATTCCAGATATTTCATAATAAGTGGAATAATCGCACAGTGTTTGTCTTTTTGTGCCTGGCTTCTTTCACTCTGCATAATGATTTCAAGATGCATCCACGTTGTAGCGTGTTTCAGAACTTCGTTGCTTTTCATGGCTGAGTAATATTCCATTGTAGGGAGAGACCACATTTTGTTCATCGTTCCTCTGTTGATGGACACTTGGTTTTTTTCCCCTTTTGGCTATTGAGAAAAATGCCACAATGCACATTGGTGTACAAGGCTCTGTTTGATTTCCTGCTGTTCAATTCTAGCAGCGCAGCTGTTGGACG
This sequence comes from Choloepus didactylus, assembly GCF_015220235.1. NCBI lineage: Eukaryota > Metazoa > Chordata > Mammalia > Pilosa > Megalonychidae > Choloepus > Choloepus didactylus. The sequence goes on along the minus strand of NC_051324.1, from coordinate 68,251,347 downwards.
ATGCTCGATGTCAGGCATCAATATTTTTGAAAGCTTCATGGCAACTCTAACATGCAGGGTGGGCAACCCCTGGCCTAGAGCCGAGGCAGCTGGATTTGGGTACCCGATGGCCTCTAAAGGCCCTTCCTTTTCTGGCTCTACAAAATCAGGAAATGAAACTTGACTCAATGACACCCTGGCCCGAGGGTCCCTCTGCCAGGAACAGCAGGAAGGCACTTTGAATCTTTGTCACTGGGGTCCCACCAGGGCCCCCCGACAGCCATGGAGGTGTGTGTATGTGTCAGGGGGTTGTCAGAGTCTGCCAGGACCCCCTGGTCTGACTCTGAAACGTGGCTCCTGAGTCTCGGCAGGACCTTGGGTGGGTCACGGGTTCTCCTGGTGCCTGGGGGAGAAAGGCCCATGTAGGGGAGACACACTGGCCATTGGCTGGGTTCAGGGCGAGCAGCAGGCAGGCCTCTGGCTCAGGGCTTGGCCGGGTCAGCACTGACCCCTGAGAGTACAGCTTTCTGATGCGGCCCCTTCCCCAGGCCTGTTTTCTCATCAGTAAAATACGGATGATAATCGTACCTGCCTCACAGGCCTAGGTAAGGGTTGAATGAGATAAAACATGCAATGCATTTAGAGCAATGCCTGGCGTGTGGAAATAAAGCTCTGTCACTGTTGTTTCCCTGATTGGACAACATTTGATTTGAGGTCAGGGATGGGCCACGCTGGCCCCACATGTGGGGTGAATGTATGAATGGAGGGACAGAGGGAGATAAGGAAGGAAAGAAAAAGGAAGTGGGTGGGTGGAAACTTGCTGCTTCTAGAACCTGACCAATGGTTGAATGTTCCCAGCATGGTTTGAGGTGGCCCCTCCTGGGATGTACCCCCAAAGAATGGGCCTGGACCCACGCCCAGATGGAAGAGCGGGGAGCACATGCCCATAGCTCCTCAAAACCAAGTCCTTGCCCCTGGTAAAAGAAATTCAATGCAAAATGCTGTTTGCACTGTAGGAAGCTTGCCTAAGTTTAACAAACTTGAAAAAGACAACCGTCTTTAGCTTTTATTTCTTTATTGTGCTGTCACATCAAAGCTCATTTATTGGTCTATGTTCAACAAATGTTCTTTAATCTCCCAAATTTTAGCTTCTCTGTATGTTCTTGTCATCATAAATTATGTTGTCATCCCCAAGCTAATTTTATTTTTTGGTAGAGTCAATTAAAGAGTTTTCCCCTGAGGGCCTCTACTGTGAGTTGAGCTCTGTCTGCACATTCTCTCCCCTGCTGACTCAGGCCTGGTCCTGCCCCCTGCTTCTTCCCCAAACCTTGCCCCCTGTAGCTTGCGGAGGTTCTTGCCCCGAGGATGGGTCAGTTCCTCTGTGCAAATCCAAAGCCTCCACCCCCCAGGCTTCCCCAGGAGGAGCCTGAAGCCCCAGGGCCCTGGGCTTGGCAGGTTGTGGGCTTGACCACCCCCTGAGCGTGCACACACACACACACACACACCTGTTGCCAGTGCTGATGGCCTGGCACCCCGACAGCTTTGCCACGTCACCCAGCCTCCCCAGCTAATGACTCATCCTCCACGGCCATTTGTTTGTGCTGGTTTCAGACAGACTAATGCTTTTAATGGCACATAATCATTTTTCAGAAGTCATTTGATGCCACTAATCATCTCAGTAATACGCCGCGATGGGACGCATAATGACATTTGGAAAGGACAAATGGCAGTGCGATCCCCGGCTTTCCCCCCTCTAATCTATATTTTACCACCTTCTCGGCTGCTAATGACACCAAGTGCCACTAATAAACAACTGCTTTAAGGACTTTTTTCCCCCTCGGGGTTTGGAAGGGCAGTGGGGGCACACGTTAAAAATAACTCCTGATGGAAATGACCCACACAAAGCAGCTTGTAGGAAACCTCACCTTCCCCCAAAGGGGCAGGGCCGGGCTGGGGTTTACTTTCCTCAGGTGGGGTGTAAGTGTCCAGTGGGATGTCCAGAATGGAGACGGGGAGGAAAAGGAAGCAACGGTGCAAAACTGTGAGAATTCCTGACCAGGAAGGTTTTAAGCCAGTTTTCTAGAAAGTTCCATGGACAAATAGACCTTAATGGAAAGAGGTGAAGTTAGGGCTCTGAGGAGATGAGGATGGGGAGGGCAGCGGCCCCTTCGTGGAGGAGCCCAGTGGCCTTTCTGTCACCCACCAAGGTCTTGGGTGAGACCAAGGGGTCAGGGTCAGTGTGTGTCCTCCTGAGACCAAGTGGTGAGCTCAGGAGAGGCTGTCGCGTGTGTGGCACAAGCCAACTTCTCCGAGACTCCTCGGGCTGGGGGACACAGGATGTGAGCGTCCTGCCTTTAAAAGCAAGTGGCTGCCTGAGCTCTCTGAAGAGCTGGAGTCAGTCAGCAGCCACCTGGCGCTCCTGTCTTGAGAAGTTTGCTTCCATTTATCTGCAAAATTAGCAAAATCAAGGATCCCGGCCGGGCCCCCGAGTGTCTATGGGACCTAAATATTTGCCATTATCAGATTCCCTCGCGGAGCCTCCTGTCCTCATGATGAATCTGTTGAGTCATGATTTAAATGAGATAACATTTACCCTAATGCTCTGCAGACAGCAAGTGCTCCATGAAGTGCAGCAATTACAATAAATAATAATGACAGGGGACAGGCTGGGCACAGCTTCAGGAGACCGGGTTGCTGGGGGAGGCCTGGAGCCCACGACAGCTCTCTGACCACGGCAAGCATTTTGGGTCCTGGCAAATAGCCCGTTTTCAATCACGAGGAGGGGCCATTCACATGGACGGGCTGAGTTCTCCTCCCATGATTCTCTTCCCTGCTCCGTCCTTTTGCTGGGTCTCCAGGGAGACCACTGGCATCCTCAGCAGCCCACGGTGCATCTTAGTGCTTCCTGCTGTGCCTCCTCAGACCTGGGGTACAGGCCGGGGGGAGCTGGCAGGTCCCCAGAGTTAGGGGACGAGGGCCCAGGAGGCAGGACGTGAAGTGGTTATGGGCAGTCGTTCCAGTTTGCTAATGCTGCCTTTTTGCAAGACACCAGAGACGGATTGGCTTTTATAAAGGGGGTTTATTTGGTTACAAAGTTACAGTCTTAAGGCCATAAAGTGTGCAAGCAATTGGGTACCTTCACTGGAGGATGGCCAGTGGCGTCCGGAAAACCTCTGTTAGCTGAGAAGGCACGTGGCTGGTGTATGCATGGGAGTTCTGGTTTCAAAATGGCTTTCTCCCAGGATGTTCCTCTCTAGGTTTCAGCTTCTCTCCAAAATGTTGCTCTTGGGGCATTTGTCCTCTCTTAGCTTCTTAGGAGCAAAAGACTGCTTTCAAAGGCCATCTCCAAAATGTCTCTGTAAGCTGCAGCTCCTCTCTCAGCTCCTGTGTGTTCTTCAAAGTGTCCCTCTTGGCTGTAGCAAGCTTGCTCCTTCTGTCTGAGCTTTTATAGGGCTCCAGTGAACTAATCAAGGCTCATGCTAAATGGGCGGGGCCGCACCTCCATGGAAATTATCTGATCAGAGTTATCACCCACAGATGGGTGGGTCACATCTCCATGGAAACACTCAATCAAAGAATTACAATCCAACCAACACCAATACGTCTGCCCACACAAGATTACAGCAAGGATAATGTCATTTCGGGGGGACATAATACATTTAAACAGGCACAGCAGGCATATAGATGTCAGATGGCCGTGGATTTTGGCCCTGGCCCAGCCATGTAGCCAACATGCAACACTGGGCAAGTAACTTGACGCTCTGAGCCTCTTTGTGGCCATTTATACAAAGAGATGATCGACACCTCCCTTGCAGATCATTGTGAAGATTAAATAAAATAACCCGTAAAACGCCGAGCACAAAGTAGGCTCTCGGAAAACACTGATTATTCTACTTGCTGCTGCGAGCAGGTCTGGGAGCCCTGATGGACTCAGAGATCCCCTCGGCTGGGGGACCAGGCCTGGAACTCGGACATGAGTGGGTGAGCTGGGGAGGGGCTTGAAGAGACACAGTGGGTGGTCTCCGTGGGGGTCCACAGTGGGTGTACCTCTTCCGGCACAGGGCACCCCAGGCTGTGTTCAGTCCCCTGTTGGTCTTACATTGAGACGATGCACAGAGGCTCAGTTCAAAGCCATCCGTTAGCAAGTGGCAAAGCCCCTGGTGTCCTCGCCGTTGTTTGATAATTTAGTGGAAGCTGCTGGATGAGTGGCTGACTGCAGCTCTGACATCCATTTTAATCAAGTCCTTCTCCACCCTCCTCAAGCTCAGGCCTGGAGGCCACAGGCTCCAAAAAGTCCTGCACGTCCCCATTCATCACCCTCACCTCCCGCTCCTGCTCACAGGCCAGACTGGGGATGTGGAGGTGGAGACGGCAATTAAATAAAGACACATAAAACCTGGTGCAAGGAGAGATGTTTCAAACGTGCACGGTGGAGTACCTGGTAGGGGACAGAGGCACGTGTGGGAATCGATTCGAGCACCTGCAAAGGGTTGCATGTGGGTCCCCTCAAAAAGATGTGCTGAAGTTCTAACCCCAGCACCTCACAATGTGACCTTACTTGGAGATAGGGTCATTACAGGTGGAATTAGATGAGTCAGAATGAGGACACACTGGAGGAGGGTGGGCTCAATCCAATATGATTGGGAGAATTATAAGACAGACAGACAGACAGAGGAGAGAATGCCAGGTGACAGCCGAGGCAGAGTACGCTGCGGGTTGCCGGCAAGCCACTGCCGGAGCCAGGAGAGAGCCGTGGAGCCCACTCTGCCCTGCGGACTCTAGAGGAAGTGGACACCGTGATTCAGACATCTGGTATCCATCACTATGAGACAATAAATCCCTATTTGAAGCCGCCCCAGGGTGTGGAACTTTGTCATGGCAGCTGTAGGGAACCGAGGGAGCACCCAAGGGGGCCCATTCCCACCAGGGTGTCCAGATCCCTGGCTTCCCTCTCCTGCTTCCAGGTCGGACGGCCCCAAGGCCCATGCAGAGGACGTTACTGAAACCAGAAGGGCAGTAGTAACATTTGCTTTTGAACGAGCAGATATGCTCTGCCAGATGCTGTGCCATGGGCTATTCTTAAATGATCTCATGTAATCCGCCCTCAGATCCTGAGAAATGGGTGCCAGTGTCCCCATTTGATTGACAAGGGAACTGAGACTCAGCAAAGTGAAGGAAATTGTGCGGCTGATAAGTGGTGGGGGGGATTCAGCCCAGCGTTTGAGTCCAGAGTAGCTGCACCTACTCTGGGTTAGTAAGACAATAATAAGGCTTTTACTCTGTTATAAGACAATAATGCCGGATAAACCGTAAGAACTCCTTCCCTCCCACCCTCCCTCCTTCTCTTCCTTCTTCTTTTCATTCATTAAATATTGGTCAAATGCTTCTTATTGGTCCCAGCACTTTGCTTGGGGTTGAGAGAACAAATACGCACAGGGCACTCTGCTTGGCATTTCCAGAGCTCCAGTGCACTCTTCTCCCTGTGGTGTCCAGAAGGAAATGGTCCCGAGACACCTCCACCCCAAATCCTGTATCCAGGGGTGCCCTCTGATGGCCCAGGTCAAGAACACATGTGGAAAGCAAGGACGTCCAACTTCAAGGCATAATCAAAAGTGGGGTGTCAAGAGATAATGTCAGTCCCCAGACAAAGCTGGGCAAGTCAGGAGGCCCAGCTCCTGGGGAGAGCCTCGGGGCCGCAGGCCACTGCTGCTGCTGCTGCCTGGGGAAGTATAAATCTGGCAAGCATTTGCTTACACTGTGTTGGTGGGAGGACTTCTCCAGATCCTTCAGGGCTGAAAATGGGAGGTTGCAACGTGGGTGGTGGTGGCGTCTCCCCTGACCTGATGGGCAGCCCCGGGGCAGCACTGCAGGGGGATGGAAGGAAAGGCCAGGCGGTGAGGCCTGGTCCACCCACCCCTCTCTCTCTCCGCTCCTCTCTCTGGTTTTGCAGCTGAGTACAGATGATGGAGACTTCACAACCAGGGAGCAAGGCAAGGGGGTAGCTGTATTCACTCACGGCTAGTGGCTGGCATGTCTACTAGTGAAAACTGCAATTTCATCATTTCAAGAGCACAACCTGGCAGGAAAACACATCTCCCATCACCTTTCCCGGCACTTCCTGCTGTCAATTTCCCCGAGAGCCTCCGGCTGGCTGTCTCCTCTCTGCCCACGTGCTGGGAGAACCATTTCAGGCAGGTCACCCACCCACGACATATGGCATCTCAAGCATGAGGTGTGAGGAAGCCCAGAGAACTCACCCCAGGAAGAGGCAGAAGGAGGGTCCTGGAGCGCGAGGGCCACAGGCTGCCCCTGACGCCGTCCATCCCAGCACGTGGCGCCTCACCTGGCTGGCGAAGGCGCTCAACGAGTTGCTTGTTCAGTATGTGCATGGAAGACAGAAGGGCTGGCCCCTCTGGGGGGCCCATGCCTGTCCCCTGTCCCCTTCTCTTTAGAGCCACGTGGTCCTATGTTCTTATCTGTAAAATGGAGGCAGTTGTGCCTACCTTAGGGTTTTTTCTGGGGATTAAGGGCAATAATATAAGTTCAAGTGTCAGATCCATAATGAAACATCACGGATGACAAAACATCCACACAGCGGAATAGCACGCAGTACTGAAAAGCTAGGGAGACTGATACACACAGCCCCCTGATAACATCTTAAATACATTTTAAGTCAAAGCCACATTCGAAAGCCTACGCACTGTCCATGACGTTTTGGGGGCAGGAAAACTACAGGGAAAGAAGACAGATCGGTGGTTGCCAGCGGCTGGGAGTGGAAGGAGTGGTAGACCCCAGGGGAACTTTTTGGGGCAATGGGGCCACTCTGTACCTTGAATGTAGGGGTGGTTCCATGACTGCATGTATTTAAAAAAAAAAAACCAAACTCTCCAAAGCATCCATTTGTAAAAAGGGCAAATTATACTACATGGCAGTTACATAATAATTAAAAGAAATGCAAAAAATTCTATGGACCCCCAAACCATGAACTATCCAAAAGCCCTGGCCTCTGGCGGTTTTCGCGTGCTCCACCACGGGAAGGCATTGCCATTTCTCCTGCTGGGAAGAGGGGTCCAGGACCCTGCCTGGCTTAGGATGAATGCTTCTCCTGGGAAGCAGAGCCAAAGTGGAGAATTCACACCTGGATGACTGAGAGTTGGATAATGGGGGCCCAATGGCTCATGTCTGGGAAATGACTAATGGCGTAGGGATTATCAGGTTAAAAAAGCCTGAGTCCACTGGGGCTGAAGACATCTGCTAATTGCACGTGCGTGCATGTGTGTGTGTGTGTGTGTGTGTGTGTTTGTGGCGGGGGGTGCACTCCCAGCCTGATGGATGGCTTCAGTCAGGTGGCAAACCCACGGGCAGAAAATTGCCTCCTGCAATAGGTCAGTCTTGGTTCCATCAGGCAGCAAACGTCCTCTTAGTGCCCCGGTCATTAAGCAATATAGACACAGGTAATTTGCTTCACTCTTCAGATGCAAAGTTAAATGAGTCATCATCATCTTATTAATGAAATCAGAGGCTGAAAATGAAGCTCAGCTGGCATTTTGCCATGGCAGCACTTTCCGGAAGGGTCAGCTGCTCCCAGTCTCTCGCCTCATTTCCTTGACACCTTTTGTCCCATCCCAAGAGCTCACACATTTATTCCCCTGCCTCCCTGAGTGGCTGGGCAGATGCTCACCAGGGCATAGTTCTGGGCCCAGAGACAGAAGCTCCATCTCTGTGGAGCCAGTGAGGCATCTTCTAAGTCCCAGCCTCGCTGTTGGGGACGGGCCTCAGGAAGCCAATTGCCCCTTTGCAGCCTTGCAGAAGTGGGTGGGTTTGGAGGCCCGTGGTTTAGGTCTGGCTGTTAAGTACGGGGACCTTTGCGAGATGCACATTGCCCTCGCTTTGTGTGTATTATGTAGTCTTGCAGCAATTGTCCAACATCCCTCGGTTAGGGCTCAGAAAGGGGGACTTCCAGCTGCAGGTAGAAATATCCAGTTAAAATAGGCATACACCAGAGGGCTTCTTTTTCCCTACCCAAGAATCCAGAGGCAGGGCTGCTGGGGCTAGTGCTCCGTGGTGCCAGTTCTGGTCGGCCACTCGGCCTTTCCTCCGCCTTCTCTTTTTATCAAAAGATGGCGGCAGCAGCTCCAAGTATCACATCCTCACCCATTCACCTTCCAAGATAGTGAGTGGTTTCTTTGCATCTTTCTCTCTCTCTCTAATCAGACAGTCTTTCCCAGAGGCTCCCCACAGATTCCCCTGGGGCCTTACTGCCCTGGACTGGCCACATGGTCAGCTCATGTCCTGGCTGCAAGGCAGCTATTGGGGCTCCCATAGCAGGAGGTGGGCTTTGCAAGAAGAGGAGGGAGGATGCATGACTGTGGGGCAGACAGTGATCAGTGTCCTGCAGAGGCTCTGGCACCTTGTCCCAGGCTACACAGAAGACGTGGCAGAGCTGGAGCCCACACTCCCAGAGCCCATTCTCTCAACCCCTAAGCCAAAGGCAGCGTCTTCTCTAGGCCACGAGGGCAATCAGGAAGAGCAAGAATCTGCTTCACCTCTTAGGAGGCCAAAAAGCCATTGGGGGAGAATGTTATGCACATATTAAAAAAAAAAAAAAAAAAAAAAAAAAGGGAAAAAAAAAGACCTCCGTGTTCTTACAAACCAGTGTTCCCCATTAGCTCACCCTCGCGGAAGCCACTCGAACTCAATATCTTCTTGTTTCACCGTCATCATGGAGTAGCGTGTTCTGGCTGAGAGATGTTTCCGGTATCAGGGCTTTCTACTTTCACCCAGAAAATGCCTCCTGTTTAACTACTTTTAAGTAATATCGTTATAAAATGTGTCCTATGGGCTTGTTCTCTCTGCCCAGTTTCTGGACTTTTAGATGGAGCCAGGCCCCCCTCCCCCCATTCTCATCATGCCATTGATTTGAAAGGTTAAAAGTCAAGAACAATTAAAAACAAAAAAGCAGTGAAACCAGAAACATGAACTTTTCACACTCTACTACCTCAGCAGCTGTGGACCAAGGGCCTAAATTTCTCTTTGCTTCTCTCTTAGGTAATAAAGTGCCTAAGAACAAAGTCCCGTGGACTTTCCGGAACATTCAGTGCTGAGCTTCTCTCACGTTGTTTGATTCTGGCCTCCCTGACAGTCAACATCGCTGAAGGCCGGGTGACATCACGCATCCGATCTGAGGTTCTGGGAACCCTAAGATCTGCCATGGACAGCAGAACCTGCCTCTGGGACTCTTGTAGAAGCCCTAGAATTCTCCGGCACCACCCACGTGTCAGCCTGGCCTCTGAGTCACTGGTTGCTCCCTTTGGCTTCTGATACCCAAAGGGACCGGCTGGTTGACCATCAGCCCTGGCACCGAGGGTCCAGCCAGGCCAGACCCCAGCTTCTGGATGGTTCAGAGCTGTGGGCAGCAGTTTTCTTTGATGTTGTTAACAAGAAGCTATTGCTGACTGTGCCTTCCCTAAAAGATCCAGCTCCTGGGCTTTTCCGGTTAGTGTTTGCTTTGATGCCTTCTCTCTTTTCCTGCTTTCGTTGGGATTGCTTTGGTTCCTACAAGCGATGTCTGATTTGGAAGGCAGAAAACAAGAAACAAACCGTTCACAACCAGAAACATTAATTTTTCACACTATATTACATCAGAAGACTCTGACTGTCTCACTTTTCTTCGGAAATTAAGTCACGGGGCTTTCCAAAAGATGCAGCAGTCTTCCTCGTCCACGTCCTGACTCTGCTCCCTGATGGGCGACGCTGCCGCTGTGGCACCGTCAGGCTGGTGGGCTGCACCGTGCAGGTCCGATGCCCGAGGCTGTGTGGTCACAGAGGCAGGGGTGGGACTGAGCTCACAGTGGCTTTGAGGAAGGAAAGGTAAACAGACGTGCCAAGAAGGAAAATCAAGAAAGGGAGAGGAAGACTAGTATTTACTCAGTACCTGCTCTGCCAGGTCAGCTTCTTTGCACACCTCTGATGAAAGCACTTTTGCCTCCATTTCCAGGAGATGAAACAAGCACAGAGAGGTTAAGTGACTCTGCAGAGGTCACACAGCTGGCGACAGGCAGAGCTGGGGAATTTGAAGCCCCTTACATCATGACGACCACTCCCTGGAATGCAGGTGGGCAGCGTGGTCTGATGGCCAGCCTCAGTTTCCCTGCCTGTGCAGACTTGTGCCTGCTGTTTCCAGCCTCCACTTGGTGTAGGAGGGGGTTCCTCCTTACCACGTTCCTCCCCCCGAGCAGGCTGTCTGCCTGCATGGAACAGACCCTGCCCAGAGCTCCAGGAGGTGCAGCCACTCTGGGTGGGGGTCTTGCTACAGCCCACGAGATATCTGTGGGGGCTGCAATCTGACTCTTCCCTGCCTAAAAGCCCCTTTCTCATCTTTTCCTGCCCTGCCCACTCTGCTTCATCAGAGGGTGGGGGCTCTCAGGAAGGGGACAGGAGCGAGGGGCTTTGTAAATAGTGTGGCGCAGGCCCAGACCAGCTCCTGGGCCTCCTCCTTGCTCTCCTCGAGTGAAGAGAAAGTGCTAGGGGGGTGCAAGTCCTGCTTCAGACCAGGAGGTACCAAGTCACGTGATGCACATGGTCATGTGACTCGGCTCGGCCTCAGGTTTCAGTCCCACCTCTCGCCGAGCTGCCCGTGAGTCATCTGCACGAGGCTCCCACGTGAAGAAAGCTGTCACTGCAAGGGAGCTCAGTCATGACGTCCTGGTTCCCACACAGACAGGAATTCTCAGAGGCTGCAGAGGGCAAGTGAGCTGGGCTAGTGGGGATTATTCTGGGTGGCTTGAGGGAGAGGCCCGAAGACAGTACGGACAATAGTGCATGTAGATTGAGTGATGCACCAGTGACCCCATTTACTTGTCCTAACTCTCCTGCAAGGCAGGTTCAATGATACAGCCCCATTTTACAGACGAGGAAGCTGAGGCACAGAAAGGCTAAGTAACTGGCCCAAGATCACACAGTTAGCAAGGAGCGTGATGGGATTCACACCCAGGCCTTCTGCAGGAGCACAGCTTTGTCCGTGACACCAGGTTGCCTCGTTAAAAGCCCAATATTCCAACAGTGTGATCTACCTACTCTCAGGCTGGAACTGTTCCCAGGCTCTGGCACTTCCACTGGCAAGAGAGGAAGAACCCAGATAGGATCCACCAAGTGGATCCAAGTTTGACTGCACCTCAGTTTGCAAGGGAGAGGGGTGCACCTTGGGAGAGAGCAGAGCTGGACCCAGGCCCTCTCCCTGCCTGGCTCCTGCTGCTGAGCTGTGCAGTGTCAGGATCTGACTTGGCTCCACAGTGCTGGTTTTTAAGAAGGCGTCTCGCTCATAGCTATTAAGATGGCAGCAATAAAACGCTCAGCCCCACTGCTCAGAACGCCTGGAGTCAACAGAGCCAGTGACATGTTAAGAAATGCACCCGGTACTTAAGGCTTTCATCTTAATTATACATGTTCAAATCATAGACAGATTTTCTCCTTCTGGTCTTGAATATCAGAGCTGCCAAATCCAATTGAATCATCTTTTTTTAAATGCACTTTGCAGTATGCGTTTCGCCGTTTTCCCAATTTCCATTGTAAACGAGCACCAGAATTGTGCTGAGGGCCCTTTTCTTGCAGGCTGCATTATTCAACCAACAAATGAAGAAAGGAAAATGCTGATTGCAAAAGAATTAAAAAATGGTCCTGGGCAGCCTCCCGGGTTTAGCTGGGGCTGGATGGGCTGGGCCAGAAACTCTTTTTTGTTAGGTGGTTTTTGTCCCTTTAACCCAGGCAAGGATGGATGGAGGAGAGGTCAAGTGCTCCTTCTAGTTCATTCCAGGGGGCAGATCCACTAAAAATGAGCCAGGCTGGGTGGAAGGAGGTCTGTGCATGTCAGCCAGCCCCTTGTCATTGTCCCACCATTGTGCTCAGCGGAGATGCCACACACCTTGATTCCTCCCAGGCCCGGATACAGACAGGCTGGTGGACAGGGCTCCTGATCACTCCCAGGGAATGTCAACCAGTGACCTTGTCCATCAGCTGTGACCACTGGTTCCGCCTCCCCAGGGAGGCAATGGGTGGTAACAGGAACCCAAGCCAGGAACCCAAGGCTGGGGATTCTGCTGTGGTCAGTGCTCCATTTCTTTTCATCCCGTCCTCTCCCCTGCTCAGAGGAGGACACCATGCCAGCACGTGTGATGGATCTTTGTGCACGCATTGTGTTTTCGCTTTGTCCTGTCCAATCACCATCACGCTCATTGACTTCTCTTACAGCTGTGCGCTGTACAAGAGCAGAGATATTTAGACCCATTTCACAGAGGGAAGAGTGTGCATTGGTTCTGATTGGGCTCTGAGCCCAGTGGTCTGCAGCTGGATCCCAGCTGCACCGTTAAGTAGCTGTCACCTGGGTGAGTCACCAGACTCGATTGTTTGGGCTCTCTCTTCGTAAAATGGCAATATTAATCTTCATAGGCATGGTATACAGATAAAATGAATCCGCCCTTGTGAAGAGCTCAGAGCAGGACCCAACAAGGCTGAGGTATTATCACAAGCTCTTGTTGTGTCACATAGCGAGGGTGGGAGTGGGGTGGGGCTAAGCTGAGGTCAGAGCCCCCCTTTCAGTGTCCCAGCCCAAGCTCCTTGGCCCCCACATCTGTTCACCGGCAGGCACATGGGCAAACATACATGCCTTTTCTCGTTCTGTCTTATAGGATGGTGATTCGCCATCAAGGCACAAGCTGAGGGCTGCCTGGGAACAGATTGACTCTCAGGGAGCTGTTTAAAAATAAACTTGGTCCACCAGGGGATGTTGGCCTCTCCATGGTTTTCAGGGGGGCCTTGCTGGGCTGCCTTCCCAGTCCCTACGGCCTTTCCAAGGAGGGGCCTGCGCATCAGACCCTGGAAACCCCAAGGATGACAGGATTGGAGGGGGAGCAGGGCCTCCGGGGGCAGCATTGGTTCCTTCCTGCCCACAGATGCTGGGTCCAGTCTAACCACCGCTTCTTGCTTCCATCTCTCTGCATGTAGTGGCCCTGGGGGCTTAGGACCCTGCCCTCTAGCCACCCCTCCGCTGCAGTCGGGTTGTTAGAGCAGCTGTGTCTGCTGCCCCATGCCATGTCCTCCCAGCCCACCCCTACTTCGGCTGCAGCCGCGGTGGACAGTTTCCAGGGCAGGCTGTCAGCACTCCCTCACACACTGCCACATTCCTCCTTTCTGCTCTTCCGGACTTTTTCTCAAGTGCGGGACTTGGCCAGCTCCAGCATGGCAGGGCACTTGACCTCCTTGGGGTGTGCAGGTGGGTGGATATATGTCTCAGTCCCCCCCCACCCCGTCCTTCCGAGGGAGGACTCCCAGGAGCACGGGCACCCTCCCTGGTGCTCACAGGGGTATCCAGCTTGAGGATGCGCTCTCTGTGGGCTCCTCTGTCCCCACCACACTCTTCTTGCCCCCCTGGGAACGCCTCCTAAATAACCACCGGCCACGTCTTTCTTTTGGGGACTCTGCTTTTGGGGGAACCCAAAGAAAGACAAGTCCTGTGGGGGCCTGGGCCACTGCTGCACCAGAGGGAGGAGCTTCTTGGGCAGGAGCTTCAGGGTTCCCTCCTCCTCGCCTCAAAGGCCCCCCTGGATGCAGACAGGACCTGGGGCTCACCAGACACTCAGGAAATCACAGTGAGGCCTCCGGGAACTCGGCCAAGATCTGCCTCTAAGTTAGAGGACAGAGGGTGGGTGCGGAGGTGCAGGGCCAGGAGTGTATTCCTAAGTGGAAGGAAGAGTGGAATTAAGCTTAGTGAACACCTCTTGGGTGCCAGACATTCAGTATTGTTTAATGCATGATTTTTTTTGGCACTGTTTTTTTACTTTGATTAGAGAAGTTGTAGTTTTACAGCGAAATCATGCAGAAAATACAGAGTTCCCAAATATCCCTCCCCACATAGATAGTTTTTCCTATTATTAGCACTTTGCATTAGTGTGGTTCCTTTGTTGCAATTGATGAGACAATATTATTATATTTATACTATTAAATATAATCCATAGTTTACATGAGGGTTCACTGGATTGGAGAAACCTATGCTTTTTTAAAAAACCTTTATTTTAGTAACATATATACAACTTTAATTTCCCCCTTTAATCCCATTCAAATATATAATTCAGTGGAATGGCGCTGAAAATGTGTCATTTTAGAGGTGAGAAAAACGAGGCTCAGAGACCTAAATGGATTTAAACAGAAGTCACATAATAAAAAACAGAACCTGGATTTGACTCAGCGCAGACACTAACTCCTCTGCGTTTAACCAGTACAGGGCAGAGCCGCTTAGCAACTGGACTGCTAAACAGCGGCTCATCCGCTACATTTGAACAGCTACCAACCTGCCTCCCCTCTGCCACTCTCTCCCCACCTCCCCTGCTAAGTAAATTCCCACCAGGATTCAGGACTATAAAACTTGGCATGATTTTTTTAAATTGGAGAAGCTATAGGTTTATAGAAAAATCATGCATAAAATACAGAGTTCCCATAATACCCCCTATTATTATCACTTTGCATTAGTGTGGTACATTTGTTACAATTCATGAAAGAACATTTTTATAATTGTACTATTAACTATAGTCCATTGTTTATAATAAGGTTCACTGTTTGTCTTGTACAAAGTCCTATGGTTTTTATTTAAAATTTTATTCTATTTATATATATATAACATTTTTCCTTTCAACCACAAATATATAATTTCGTGTTGTTAATTACATTCACAATGTTGCGCTACCGTCACCACCATCCGTTATTAAACTTTTCCATCAGACCAAAGAGAAACTCTGTATAAATTAAGCATTAACTTTCCGTTTCCCACCACAACCCAATGCCTGGTAACCTGTATTCTAGTTTCTGGCGCTATGAATTTGCTTACCTTGATGCATTTTATTCAACATTAGTTTGGGGTTTTCTCCATGCCCCGAGGTGGCTGATCAGTTGCACGGATAGAGCCCTAAGGTTGTGGATTTTTCGAGAGGGCTGTGAGTTTCACCTCCCGTCTCCCTAGCACATTGCAGGGTCTCGATGTGTCAAAGGACTGAACGTGTTGGTCCAGCTGGCCAGATGGCTGCGGGTGGCCCCAGAGCCTTCAATTCTGCCCTAGAAAGGGCACCCAGGACCTGCTACATAATTTATGGGATGCAGCACAAAATGCAAACAACAAAAAAAGGCATGCAAAAAGCATTTTCTTTTCTGCTGTGGTCTCTCTCTCCTCCTGCCATGGTGTTTTTATTTGCTATTTAGTGGTCCCCTCCTTGGGGCATGGGGATACTCGCGGGGCAGTGCATACCCTCACAGGTACGCGGGGCCCTGCCCACAATCCATTGTGTGGGTGCCCGCTCCCAACGCTGCCCCTCCCTGCACCCATCCCAGGCCCCTGCTGGGGGTGGAGGGCAGCGGTCAGGGATGAGGGAAGGGATGCTGAGAAGCACCCCAGGGAGGTGGGCAGGCAGCGGTGGCACCGCGGTTCCAAGTCCCCGTCTAGGCTCCAGGGTACCATGGGACTTGGCTTACAAAGCACAAATTCCAAGTTAAAATTATGAAGACTTTCAAGATGCTGACTGCAGAATGTTAACCCCCATGCCTGGGGCCCCTCTGGGCACGGAGCCCTGTGCGACTGCGCTGTCACCTGCTGGTGAAGCTGGGCGTGGCAGTGGCCCCTGGAGCTCACTCACTTCTGGAGACGGGAGTGGGTGGTCCTTCCTCTCCTGCTACCTGTTGGCATGTCTTTGCATGGGCGACATTCCCTGTGCTACTAGCACTGGCTCCGGGCCAAGGAGGCTCAGTCTCCTAGTGTGTCGCAGGTGCCACTATCGTTAGGCAACAAGCTCCTCTCCCTTAAGGAACTCACATCTCTGCAGGGGCCCAGCAAGCCCCCTTCTGGGTGCTGTCCTGGCTTGCTGCTCCCTCGGGAGGGACGAGGCAACTAGAACTGCCTGAGGCTGTGTCCCATCCGCCTGGCATGGGGGTGCGTGGGTAAAGGTGCTAAGAAGAGAGTGCTAATTAATTGCAGCAAGCTCTTCAGCTTTGCTGTTTAATGCTGAAAGGAGAAGGCATTTGTGGGTTTCTTCCTTTCTCCAGCCCTCCTATACAATTATTTCATTGCTGCAGAGAATGGGCAGATCACGAACAATTATTAGATCTGATCATCACTGGCCTCCTGCCCCTGAGCTCGGGGATGGGAGGGCAGGCCCGGAAGAGGGGTGCTGACCCCATATCCCCCGGGGGCGGGAGCCGACTTGACCAGCGCCCACTCCAGACCTCTTGCCCCTTACTGGGAAGAAGACGCTGCTCCTGCTTTCCCCTGGATAATAGTAGAAGACGCAACGGTCTCTTTGTGTGTGGGGATGGGGAGTAGGGGTCATTAGATGTGTATACGTGTCTAAAGCTGTGTGTTCTAAGGGGACTGGCTTAGTGGATGACTGAAGTGCCCAGGGTCCAGGTGAAGAAAATCCAGGTATCCTCAGGGGTAGTTTAGAACAAAGCCAAAGAAGATTGGTCCCGGCAGGCAGGAGCTGGCATTTCTGCAGGGTTAGCTGAAGAGAGCTGCATGAAGGGCTGGTGCAGAGGCGAGGGTGGGATCAAGGGGGACGAGAAGGGATGGTGACCCACCCAGGGAAGAGGTGGGAGTGTCGCTACCAGAACCCAGCGAGGCCGTGACCATGGGAGGGGCTGGGGAGAGACAGGAGATGAGGCCACAAGGAGAGGAGCAGGGGGTCACCGTGAGATTGAGGCCCCGCAGCAGGGAGCGGGGCAGAGCACCCAGCCTTCCTCCTCCCACCTGCGATCTCCAGCCAGGCCCTCCTGTCGGCCCGAAGATGGCCCCTGGAGCCCCTGCAGGGCGTTGGATGTTGGGGATCCCTGGAGAGGACCCTTCTTGGAGGATGGCCAGGGCTTTGGGTGCTGGATGGGGTGATTCAGAGAAGACTCCGAGGTTTGCGGAGACTCCATCTTAGCACCTGGGCAGACACCGCCAGCATGTTCAGGTCTCAGGGTTGGGGCTAGACCCGGGCTTCTCAAACTGGACCATGTACACAAGTTCCCTCCCACCCAGGGGTCTCACTAAAATTCAGATTCTGACTCATGGATCCGCGTGGGGACCACTGGCTGCATTTCTAACAGGCTGCCGGGTAATCCCAGCAGCTGGTGCCCGGACCCTCCCCTGAGCGGCCCGTCCAGACCACCCTAGTCTCCCTTCCCCCACGCTCACATGCCCCTCGCGGGGACCGTCCTGGCCATCCGTTTCCGTCTGTCCTGCCCTCTGAATCCCTTTTCCAACCATCCACCTCTCTGGAGTGCCTTTGAAATTCATTTTTCTCTTTCTACCTCAGGTGAGGGTGGGCAAAGGCATTTCTACCTTTTGGCCAGGAATCAACTTCCTTGCGGTAGCCGGTCCTGGGATAACTTAAAAAAAAAAAAAAATTTTTTTAATTGGCTGCAATTAACACAAACAAATTGGTTTGACACAACTGCAATTATCAGGTTTCTCTTCTCACACTAAATCTGCACCTCATTTCTCCCCTGCGAGAGAAAGACCCGGAAGGATTTGTGAACGGCTGGTGGCCCCCGTCCGGCTTTGGTGGGCGCTGAGGGCCTTTGGTTCCCTTTGCAGTGGGGGGGCTGGGGCGGGAGGCGGCGGCACAGAAGGAGCCTCTGCCGCGTGCAGACACCGTGCACGGCTTCCTCCACATCGATTCCTTGTCTCACCCCCCCGGCACAGTGGCCTCAGCAGCCCATTTTACCAAAGCGAGGCTTGGATAGGTGCAGTGGCAAAAACTGGATTTGCTTTCGCATCAGATTCCTAAATCAGTGCTCTCTTTTCACGGCCCCCACACGGCTTCACAGCAGGACCAAGAATGAGTAAGGAGCGGAAGGCAACACCTCCAGGACACGATTTAGGGGAGGGGGCACCAAAAACTCAGTAATCAAGCTAGGTTGTATTTTATTGCAATATTAAAAAAAAAAAAATCAATGCAAAAAAAAATCCATGATGAACAAATTATCCAAATTTCAAATAAGACAGGATCTTATTGGATTAGGGTGAAGCAAGCGAGGCCAATGGCAGGTTTGGAGCTAGTCTTTGTTGAACATTCGGATATTTTGCTCATCCCGGGTTTCTTGTTCAAGCCAGCTCTGCACAGATGGAGAAACTGAGGCTGGGCATGGCTAAGCAGGGGGCTGAGGCACAGCGAGAAGAGACCAGTACTCTCGGGCCTTGTTCTGGACCAGGCCATCAGGCCACACTGCCCATCTGCATTCCAGGGTTCCGTTGTCATTGTGTCGGGGGCTTCAAATCCCCCACCTCTGCCTGTCACCAGCTGTGTACCCTTTGGGAAGTGACTTAACCTCTCTGTGCTCTGTTTCATCCTCTGGAAATGGAGTCAAAAGTGCTTTCCTCAGAGGAGTGCAAAGAACCTGAGCAGGTACTAAGTAAATGCTAGTCTTCTGCTCCTTTTCCCGACTTACCTTCTTGTCCCATCTGCTTCCCTTTCCTTCCTCAAAGCGGCTGAGAGCCCAGGCCCGCCCCCGCCTCTGCGATCACTCAGCCTCGGGCATCAGGCCTGCGCGGTGCAGCCCGCGAGCCTGACGGTGCCACGGGGCAGCCTCACCCATCAGGGAGCAGAGCAGGACACAGGCTGAGTTTTTAGTGACCTTAAATTTCGCACTTGAGGCTAGGGCCTCATCCTGCCTCACCCCAGTCCTGGCCCGGCTTTAAAAACTTCAGAAAATCATCAGCACTCCTCTTCCCCACCTGTCTACCACCCCAGCACGGCTTGCCCCGGTTGAGCAATAGGGAAGGGGACCCCCAGCCCCTCCACTGCATCCACCCAGGGAGGCCAGGCTCTGGTGACCGCAGAGGCTGGGGGAGGGGCTTCGGGGAGGGAGGGGCGTAGCGGGGGAGGGGAGGAGTCAGGACCACCGTTTGCAGATGCTGAACCGTGTTCACGTCTTGACAATCCAAGGCTGGCCCCTTGGAAACCGGCATGCTTAGCGGTCTGCTTTTCACGACTTTGAACGATGCAATTCCTTCCAGCAGTGGGGGAGGTGGTGGTGGAGTCCCAGATGGTCCAGTTTCCTGGTGAAGTCCACGGGAGGGTGGTGGGCAGGGGCCCTGGGGCTGGGGGCTGGTGGGGAGTCAGGGGCTTCCTGTGCTCAGGGCACCGGGTGCAGTAGCGGGAGAGGGGCCACCCGCCGTGGCCTGGACCCCTGCCCCTCCCAGGCAGGGACCTGCCCCATGGTCAGGAGACCACCTGGTCCCTCTCCCCACCTGCTGCCTGTTCCCCAGACCCCGGGGGCTGCCCTGGGGAAGGCTCCCCCTCACCCAGCCGGGCCAGCCGGGCAGGAGAAGGATCCTCCCTGGACACAGCTTTGCTCCTGCTGAGCAGGGAGGAGGGACCGCTTAGTTCTCTCCCCAGGAGGCAGGCGAAGATTAATTAGGGAGGTCTATAAAGGGATTGGAGGTGAGAGTGAGGCCCTTTCACCTCTGGGTCTCTTCCCCAGGGTCCAGAGGTTTGCACGGGGTTGCAGAGAACTTCCAGATGTCGGCCGAGAGTTCCTGGGGCTCAGCCCTGGGAGGCGGCTGGCCCTCTCCACCTGCCTTCCCTCCACTGTCCCCAGACCCGGGGTGTCCCCTCCCCTCGGCCACCTCCCCCCAGCAAATCAATTTGAGCAGGGAAAGGAACAAGGCTGTTACATTTAACACCACTCTGCCCGGGAGTCGCTGGGTCTGCGCTATTCATCATTCCTAATTAATTAAAAAGTAATTACTTATGGATCCGACTTTCATTATTTACACCCCCCAGGCTGCAAGGATATTACTTTCCTCAGTCCCTCTGGTACCCTAAGCTGCTCTGGTGCCAGCAATTGCAACGTGGAGGGTGGCAAGGCCCAATCACTTGCTGGCACCCTATTAGGGGGTCTTCGCAGGCCTTGGGGACCACAGCCCCTCCCAAGAGGGGCTGAGCAGGTGCAGACCCCCAGGATGGCTTGGCGTGGCAGGTTAACCCTCTCAAGACTTGATCAAGCCCTAAACCTTGCTCCGGAATGTGTGGGCCCGACCAGCAGCACCTCGTCACCTGCGAGCTGGTTAGAGCTGCAGCTCCTCAAGCCCTGTACCAGGCCTGCTGAGTCAGAATCTGCACTTTAACAGCATCCCCAGGTGCTTCTCAGGCACCACGTAGTGGACGGAGAGGCAGACCTCACCTGCACCAACTCTCGGGGGCCACCATGTTCAGCGGTACAGGTTGTGCACTGCACAACGCACCACGCATGGGGCCCTCTGACTCCTGGCCCCCTCCGGGCTGGCAGGTGTGGCCAGAGCACCCTGTGTTCTGGCTGCTGGCTGCGGCGTGTGATGGCAGAGCCTCCTGTGCCCAGCGTCCTCCGTCTACTAATTCCTGCCCTGTCTTCACGCAGTTGTTGTGAGGCTCAAATGGGATAACGCACAGGAAAGCGCTTTGGAAATGGCAAACGGGGCTTCCGGCGGTGGACGTTATAATAACGCATTTTCATCTGGGCCCGCCGGCTCCAGGCTTCCCAGGCTGCTCGGCTGGTTTAATCCTTCCTACTGCCTTCCCACCCCCAAGGCTTATTTGTTTTCTGTTTGCTCCCTCCTGTCTGAGAGGGAATCATCTGGTAAACAAATCCTGGCTAGTTCCTATTGGCTGTGAGGGTGATTTGTTACTGTCACTTGTAACAAAATTGCAACACACTGCGCATTGGGCACAGAGGCGCCTTGGCTCTGACATCCCAGAAGGGGGTTTGTCTGTGCTCCCCTTTGCTCAGCTGGGGAACGGGAGGTTCTTGTTTGCAGGGTGGCTGTGAAGGAGGAAGTTTCTTGGGGAACTCCCGCGGACAGGGAGGCCGTCTGGAGACAGTCTGATTGTTTTTCTGCCTTAGCCCAGGGCTGTCTGAGCAGAGATGGGGGCCCCAGGGACCCAGCCACATTCTGTCAGGGGGAAATCCAGGGTGACGTTGGTTTCTCCAGCTGAGGAGGAGTTCCTGGGAGCCTTGAGTCCCGGGTTAGGGGTGCAGGATGGCACCCAGACATTCTGTCCTGTGCCTTTGGATGCGCGCCACTAGGTGTGGAGGGAATGGGGGTGGAGCGTGGGGTGGGTGGGAAGTTCCGATCATCGGAGCCCTGCCTCGAGCTCTGATTGTGTTCAGAAGGGAGCTGGTAACCATAGCTGCTCCTTTTCTTTCTCACATCTTGGGAGAATTTGCTGTGGTGTCCAACTGTGCCTACGAGATGCCCAGAATAGGAGCTGGGGAGGGATATAGGGGTGGGACGGGAGAGGAGGGATCCTGGAAAGGAGAGGCTGGAAGGAGGCAGGGTGGGGAGGAGGGAGAGCAGAGGAGGCCTGAGAGGGGCAGGGAGGACAGCCACGTCTACAGGTGGTCCTGACAGTCGAGATCGTGACCCTTTCAGCAGGCTCGGAACTCTGAGTTGTGAATCGACCTCTGGAAGGCTGAAGCTGCAATGGCTGTGTGTGGAGATGCAGCAGCCATCCTGGCAGGCAGCTGGGCCTTTGCTAATTGCCTCTCCCATCTCCAGGAAAATTCCTCGACCTCCTCCGGCACAGGCAGGCTGCACCTGTGGTCACCTCGGCAGCCCAATCTCCCCTGCCCACAGCCTCCTAACATCCACATCTCTGCTCCCCAGCAACACACAACAGAATCACTTATCGTGGTACTAACTGGTGTTTTCATTGCAGTAGAAGATTCTGAGTATCCGGAGCTCTTTTGTTTGGTTCTCTCTGCTTCGCTCCCCCATTCTGGGGTAGGTCTTTTTGCTCACCTGTCTTGGGGCACTTGCAGGGCTGAAAGCAGACGCTGAGAGGACCACCTCTCCTCCCGTCCTGGGGAAGCCTATGGAAGAGGTGTTGCAGAGTGGAAAGACAGAGGGCTGAGCTGTTGCAAGAAGGGAGGTAGAAGCAGCAAAAGAGGGGAGAGGCCCCCAAACCAGGAAGGGGAATGTTGGGGATTGAATACCCCGCCCCCACTGCAGAAGATATGCTCACATCTTAATCCGTGTTCCTGTGGCTGTGAACCCATTTGTAATAGGACCTTTGGAGACGTTCTCATTAGTCAAGTTGTAGCCAAATGGCATGAGGTGGGTCTGAATCTGTTTGCAGGCCTTATAAAGAGAGGACATGTGGGTGCAGTAAGTCAGAGAAAGCACTGGAAGGAGCCACAGAGCAGACAGAGAGAAAATGTCGTAAGAGAGAGGATGTTGGGTTTCTAGCTTTCAGAATCGTGACACAGGAAATTCCCACCGTGCAGCCACCGGTGGTGGAGTCTTTGTCGGGGTAACCCTGGCAAACGGAGACAGGGAAGATGAGGGTTCCTTAAGCTGCTGCTGCCAGTTCCCTTGAGGTGCCTTGGGGGTTGGTGGGAGACAGGGGGCTTAGCACCGGGGGTCTCTGCCTCAGCGAGTGCCTTGGTCTGAAGGTAGTGCAGATGCTGGAGAGCTGCCGGAACTCTGGGGACCAGAATGGACTGCAGACTTCCATAAACTACTTTGCAAAGGTTGCTGGCTCCTTTGTATGACCCTGGAGAGAGGTGGCAGGGAGGTGGCCCCAACTTGACTCGGGTTGCTTTCCTTGCCAGTCCTGTGGGCTGGGGCTTGGAATCAGCCTGAGTTTGACTTAAGGCAAATAAAAGTCATGCACCATTTCTTGCACCCTAGAGACGGTGATTGCAAATTTATTCCATTGTGTAGTGTTGGAGGCAGGAGATGAGATTATTTCATTAAATGGAGGACTTGGCTCTCCCAGGTTTCTCAACTTTTCGGTCCATCTGTCTCCACGTTGCTCAGTTAATGGGCACCTGAAGGGAAGTGATGTGAATGGAGTGGTGGCAGATTCTGGTCTTGGTGGAAAGGGTTTAACCCTCTGTGTTTATAGGCCCATGGACATGGGGTGCTCATCCCGGAGGCATGCCCTCTAGCTTCATGCTGGGCCACCCCAGGGCTACCTGATGTCCCCACATGCACGTTCTCAGGTGGTTTCAGCCCCAACTCCCAGGGCTTCAGGCAGCAAACCTTACCTGGGAGCCCCGAAGGTCAGGCTGCACAGGGCCCTTTTCAACACGCCAATGGAAAGCCCGGGGCCCAGGTGTGCCCAGCACTCAGGGCGCACCTGTCCCAGGTAATGACCAGAGTCCCCAGTCGACCACAGGATGCCCATTGCTGGGAACTCCCAAGAGTCGCATTTGTGCACCCAGAGTCTGGTCATCTTAGCTGGGGAAAAGAACTCAATCACCGCCCTGCTCCTTTGGCCCCCTCAGAGGGGCCTCTGCAGGCTGTAGCCCACCACGTCCCCAGGCTGTTTTGTCCTCAGTTCGACATGTCTACTCTCACCAGACCATGTGCTGGAGCCAGCCGGACCTGCAAGCAAATGTCCATTATTAAATTTCAGGAATTTTGTGAGCAGGTCTAGTTTCGAATCAGCAGACCTTGAGAAACCAGGGCAACTCCCCCTCCCACCCTCTCAAGCCCTGACTGTGGGCCTGCTCACCCCCCACAGGGCTCCCCTCTCAGAGCCCAGGCCCCCAAGCCTCCGAAGTGCCCTTGGACAGGTGAAATTTTAATTTTACTTTAAAGTGATCATAATTTCAGAGGACGTTTTCATTGATATGCAGAGCGTTTGTTCTCTTTCATCTCGAACTGGTTGGCTCCTTAGTGTCTCCTTTCTAACACAGGAAGTGGCCGCTCGCTTTGCAAGACCAGAGACCCCAGATGGGGGTAATGTCCCCAGCAAAGGGTCACTCTGCCCTCACTGGGGGGCTCAAACATCTGTCTCTAGATAAAAAAGGAAAACTGCTGGAAGCTTAAAAAACAAGATTATCTTGTCACCAATATACATTTTTGTGTGCACGTGTGTGCCTGTATGTCCAGTCTCCAGTTGAGCATCCTGGTACCCTGGGAGGAACTGGACATGGTCTCTGGGGATAAGCCAAGTCTGATGGGGAGGCCAAGGGGATAAGCCAAGTCTGATGGGGAGGCCAAGGCAAACCCTGGTCCTGCTGGGATGCCCACTGATGGGGGTGGGGGGATGTGGGGGGTTAAGAGGAGGCTGCTGGTAAGACGGGGTGAAGAAAAGATCTGTTGGGGGGGAACTGTGGGCACCAGAGAGGAGAGGTGCATTCCCTGTCCTCATGGGGAAATGGGAAATACACTTTCAAACGACAAACAAATCCAGACCCAGTAAGCAGAGACTTTATTGAAAAGGATTATTGCAAAGGGGGAGGGGAAGACCCCCACGGAGTGGGGTTGGGGGGTAGTACGACAGGAGGATCTCTGACCATAAGGTCTGCAAGCTTCTCAGGGGTTAGGCAAGAAGAGATTTTCCTTTATAAAGAGGAATGAAGATCGGGGCGGGCGTGGGAAAGTGGGATGAAAGGGTGGCCTGATCAGACAGTAGATAGAATGTTTCACCCTGGTCTCGGGAGGGGCCGCTAAGGAGGGCTGAGCGCTGGCTCCGGCTGAGGGTGGTCAAAGTTCAAGGGCCTGGGGGAGGGAGAGGAGCCCCACCGAACTGATGGGGGTGTAAAACAATTCAGCTGATCATTTACCAGGCAAAGAAGGGGGATTTGGAGAGTCCTGTGTCTGGCCTGTGTGTGTGTGTGTGTGTGTGTGTGTGTGTGTGTGTGTGTGTCTGTCTTATCTCGAGTCTTATCTACGTGATGGGGCAGGGTGGTAGTTTGCAGGGTGGTTGTTTGCAGGGGGTGATTCTTTAACCATCGCCACAATCCCAGGGCTGGGGAAAAGTTCAACCTCGTCAGCTCTCCTGCAAACCTACTGCGCTTGACTCGGCCTTGTTTATCTCTTGTTTCAGCTTGGAGGCCACCAGGCCAGGAGGAACGCGGGGACAGGGACCCTGGGAAGTCAGGGAAACCCTCAGGGCCTGTGAGCAAGCTGGGCTGGGCCCTCAAGAAGAGCTCGGCCTCCTCCCTGTGGCAGGCATCTCCCCCAAGCCTTCCCCGGCCTCCTCTCCGTGACTCACACCAGTTCCTTCACGTGGGTGGGGCGGAGGCCGATCTGCTCTCTGAGGCCCAAGCAGGTTAAGATTGTGCGAGGCTGCGCAGTCAGTGAGAGGACCATAACCAGCTCGTCGGCCTCCTCTCCCGGGGCTCTTTTCACCTGGACTTGAGCAGGCAGCGAGAAGGAGAAAGCGAGGTGAAAGAGCTGCCTTCTAGGCTGAGGGAGAACTTTCAGTGTCAGGCAGAGGGATTTGGTCTTGATGGCCCTAGGGAGCCATGGTAGGTTTTTGAGCAGGACAGTGATATGTTAAAAGCACTCAGGTCTTCTGGGATTTTGTACTGTATACCCAGGGACACTGAGATGTGGACAGCTGTGTGTGGGAGATGAGCGTCCGACTCCAGAGCCTGAGTCCCTAACAGGGTGCTCTGTTCCCCGTGAAGGGAGCCTTGGGAGGAGGCAAGTTCCTTGATCCGAGCCTAGCTCCTGGTTGATCAAAGTGCAGTCCAAGAGGCAGCAGCGTCGGCATCACGTGGGTGCTTATTAGAAGGGCAGAGTCTTGGGCCCCAGCCCAGACCCAATGAATCAGAATCTGCATTTCAGCAACGTCCCTATGACTTCTGTGCACACCAAGTCCCCTGCCCCCGGCCCCAGCAGACCCTCCCATTGTCCATTTCTCTGCAGACTGAGCATCATAAATAACAGCCTTGAAGCCAGACAAACTGCTCTTTTGCCTGCAAGTGGGACAGGTAAAATTGAGATCTTACCCTCATCTAAGAGGCTCACACCCACACAACGTTTCTTATGCTGGTGAGAGAGGGCACGAGCTTCCCATTCCAAAATCCAGAAGACTAAGGCTCAGCAAATTCTAAGTGACTTGCCCTATTTTTACTGGGACAGAAAGTCAACCATAATATGGCTCCAAGCCATATTCCTTTTATAATTCTATCTGTTGGATTACTTCCTGTTGCCACTAATAGAAAATTGGGCTCAAAATGGCTTAAAAAATAAAGGGAATTAATTGGCACATGGACCTGGAAAGTCCTGAGATAGGATGTGCTTCAGTGCGGGGTTGATTCAGTAGCTCATTCTGGCTCTCATGCCTGGAAATGCACGCACAAACCGCGGGTGGGTGGGCTGAGATGAGTGAGCTGGGAGCCCCTTGGCTGGGCAGGGCCCTTGAGGAGCCCGTCTCCGTGCCCCTTCCTGTGCCCATGACTCTCCAGAGGGAAATCTTCTGTTTCCTGTGCAAAGTGGCCTGCAAGTGAGAAAGCAAACTTTAGAGAAAGATGAAAAAGCAATTAACTTCCCTTGAAGTGAAGGATATTGTTTTGTGCCACTAGACAATTTTTTTTTCCTAGAAAAATTATACTCTCAAAATCAACATTTGGTTTAGTCTTTGTTCCTTTTAGGAATGATGTGAGGACATGTGCAGGCAGCATGGGACTTCATAAAAAAAATTATGAGGCAGCTGAAGTAATTTTAAGGCTGGATGTATCTTTGCATTTGCTTTCCAGAAAGGCTGTACCAGTTTACAGCCCACCTGCAGTTTATAGGAAGGGCCTAGTTCTTCATGACTTCAGCAACACTGAGAATTAAGATTTGAAAAACACTGCTCATTTGATGGCAAAATGTTGCGTTGCTGTGTGTTTGTTTGCAGTGAAGCTGAGTATTTTTTCCTATGGCTATTCGCCTCTTGTGGTTTTTTTTTCCTTGCTTTTCATAATAGGTTTTGTCTCTGTCCATTTTTGTTTTCATTGGTTTGCACATGTTGTTTACGTGTTATGGCTAATGGCCCTTGATCATATACAGGGGTCCTGGTTTTTCCGTATTTCCATGATCTGAGATCGTGAAGTTAAAAGGTTGCATAGGAAAACATGTCACTATAACATACAAATACCCACTCATGGGCTGATCTTTTAGAAACTCTCCCCTCTTTTGTAACCCTCCTACTCAATACTACCGTAATTTCCACCCATCATCAACATTTCGGTGGGTCAGTTTGTTCCTATTAGCCAAATGCTGCAAATATTTTTCAGTATAGTGGAAGACAATTTCAAATTTTGCAAAAGATACAAAATTACCTGGTGATGTTCAAAGCGATTTTGTTGTTCAAGGCTCCTGGCAAATGAGGATGCAGCAAAATCCGACCAGTTAACAATTACAGAAGAGAAAATCTACAAGGTTTATGAAATGACAGGCACTTCAGAAGAGAGAGATTTGGATTTTAGAGGATTAAGACAGGCCATTGGGAAAATTGATGATGCCTTCAAATTTTTTTTGCAAAATGTCCTCTTTATGATTGTACTGTGAAAGTCAAACGTGAAATCATGGATGTTGTATCGCACTATCAGACAATTTTCTCAGAAAAATTATGGCCTCCCAAATCAACATTTGATTTATTCTTCATTTGTTTGAAGAATTAAAGAAGAGTTGCATTTATAACCTACTTTTGTTAAATGTATCCTCAAATAAATTTTTCACAATTTCAGTTTCTTTTTGAATATAAAGCCACATTTGAACATTGATTTCTTACCATGTCTTAAATGATGTATAATTTTACAATCGCTTTGTGGCCTTTCTTTCTAATTCCAATTTTCCTTGAATAATGAAGATCTTTAACAGTTTGCTTTTGCTTTGGAACAAGGGTGTCCACTTCCTTCTGTCCCCAGTTCAGCCCCAAATTCAGGTCAGGGGTCTTCCCTCCCCACATCCCCTCGTGCCTGGTGGCCCCCACAGAGCACTCGTCAGATGCAGGGGATGAGGCCAGATGCTTGGACGTGTGACGGCTCAGGGGACTGGCCGTGCAGGGCTCGCACGATGGCAGTGGCTGGACGCGTGCCAGACAAGACTGCCGCAAAAGTCAATCGAGTTCCTACCCATGCATGGGGCAGCCTTCTGCGGGCGTGTTGGTGCTGGGCCCAAGTGCTGGGACGGTTCTGTGTCTAATGGCCTTGCCCTGTTTTGCTTTGGTCACCCCAGGGGGCACAAATGTCCCTGGCCAAGGCACTGGGCTGGGACTGCCTATGGGTGAGGGGTAAGGCCTGAGTGTCCTGAACTTAGTTAAAACGATCATTTTCATAATTTTAAGTGGCATGAATTACATTCCCAATGTTGTGCTACCATCAGCAAAACTTTCCCATCACCCCAAACAGAAACTCTGTACCCATTAAGCAGTAAGCCCCATTCCCTCCTCCCCCACCCCCTGGTGACGTCTAGTCCACTCTCTGTCTCTATGAATTTGTCTATTCTAAGTATTTCATATCAACAGAATCATACAATATGTGACCTTTTGTTTCCGGCTTATACCACTCAGTGTTAGGTTTTCATGGTTCATCCGTGTTGTGAAATGGATTAGAACATCATTCCTTCTTAGGGCTGAATAATATTCCATTGGATGAATATGCCACATTTTTGTTTATCCACACATCTGTTGATGGACATCTGGGTTGCTTCCACCTTTTGACTGTTAGGAATAATGCTGCTATGCACATTCGTGTGTAAGTACCAGTTTTCAGTCCCCATTTTCAGTCCTTTTGGGCATGTAACTAGAAGCGGAATTGCTGGGTCATACAGTATTTCTGTCTAACTTTTTGAGGAACAAGCAGACTTTTTTCTTTACAGCAGCTGAACCATTTTACATTCCCATCAGCTGTGCACATGGTCACCTGTGTTCTCGACCCTAGACCTCCAGAAACGGTTTCCTCTTTCCTGACATCCTTTTAAAGACAGCTATCCAAAAACTCCCCTCTCCCCTCCATCAAGTGTGGCTGCTGTAAGTTCCTACACACAACCCTTCAAATGGGTGTTAGCCTTAGGGCCTCAAAGAAATGGGACAAAAAAAACTGCTTAATGTTTAGCAGGCATATGTTTCATTTTCAATTCGCTTATAATGCTTTATGACACAGAGAAGTTTAATAGTCTATAGCTGAATCCACTGGTCTTTTTTCATCATGACATTTTCCATTGCTTCTAAGCTTTGAAAATCTTTAGTTTTTAATTAATTTATTTATACTTTGATTTTTTCCCCCCACTTAGTTTTAAATACATCCAGAATGTATTTCCGTACACAAGGTGAGATGCATTGGATCAGTTGGTCACGGGCACAGAAAAGTTGCGTGGCAAATGGCAACAAAATCTCCATGGGGTAGTACAGTAGAAAGCCTTTATTCTCGCGCTCATTTATTCTGTGCGGGTTGGCTGGGGCCCAGCTGTGCTAGGCTGAGCTCGGTTAAGCTTGAACTCCTGGCTGTGGCTGGGATCAGACCTGCTCCGAGCGTCTCACCCTCCTTGGACAAGACGGCAACCTGCATATGTTCATTTCTTGGGGTGACCCAAGTGTAAGAAGGCAAGGCTGCTCATGCAAGCTCATTTCAAGCCTTGGCTTGTTTAGCACCTGTTAACATCCCACTGGTCAAAGCAAGTTAAATGGGCAAACCTGAAGTCAAGGGGTGGGAAGTTTACTCTACCATAAGCCATGCCAAGGGTGTGGATGTGTGACACTGCCACAGGGAGTTGAAAAACCAAGACCAAAAACTCAATCTACTCTGCTTTAGTTTTTCCAGGCTGCTATGACAAATTCCACCACACAATGTGTTGGCTTAGACAATGGTGATTTATTGGCTCGTGGTTTTGAAGTCTAAAATCGAGGTGTCAGCAAGGCAATGCTTTCTCCCAAGGCCTGTAAGAGTCTGGAGCTGGTGGCTGGCCATCCTTGGGGTTCCTTGGCAATTTCCCATCATGTGGTGATGTCCTCTCCTTTCCCTTCCAGTTTCTGTTGACTTCTGACTTCCTACTCCTCTCTGCAGTGTTCTCTGACTCGGACTTCTGGTTTCTTTCTCTTTATAAGGCCTCTTAGTAATCCAGGTTATGACCCAACCTTATTGAGTTGGGCCACAAGTCACTAAAAATTACATCTTCAAGAGATCCCACCTACGATGGGTTCAGATCCACAGGACTGTGGATTACAATTAAGAACATTCTAAACTAGGTACATAATTCAATGTACCACAACCACATTAGCCAATTCTGCTGCACCATTTTGAATAAGGCACCCTTTTTTTTACTGACTTAAGGACCTAGGGAAGCAAGGAAAGAAATAACTGGTTCTAAAGCTCCTCAAACCCTCTTAAAACTTAAACCTGGCAGGGGAGCTGGGGGCTGTCAACACCCCAGGAGACACAGCTGCTGGAGCGCAGGGCTCTCAAGGGCAAGTCTCCACCCAGACAGGAGCAAGGCCACCAGATCTGGGGCACCGCGCTCCAGGGTCCTTAGGGCAGCTGACAGGTCACCGGCCAGCGCAGTGTGGATGTGCATGGATGGGCACGTTTACTTGCTCACATGAAAGTGTGTAGGTATGTGGGTGAGATTCCACTTTCTTCAAGGCTCCTGCTGCTAAGAATAATGACAAGTTTAGGCAGCACACCTCTCATGCTCTGGCGCTGCCCGAGCTGGGCCTTGGTGAGGAGAGGTGGGGGAGGCTGGGCGCTGATTATTTTCCACAAAGAGGCCATTGTCCTAACTTTTTCCCTCCCTGTAAGATGATCAGCTATTCCTCTCCTCCTCTCCTCTCTGCCATTTAATAAGGATGAGGCAGGCAAGAGAGGATGCTGCAAAATCCAATTAACTCAGGCTTCAAAAGGCACGATCTCCATGTGGCGCCAGCTCCCACCACCACGAACCACAGTCGGTCTTGGCTGCCGCCTTCCCAGAGGCAGGTGTGCCGGGAGGAGGGCGGCTGCAGGCTTCCAAACTCCCCAGCTCGGAGGCCGGAGGTTAAGGGTGCTGTCCTCCCTGATGGCAGGGAGCGGGGAGTGGAGAGTGACAAGGATGCACATGCACTGGCCGGGGCCCCTGGACGCCCAGTGTCCCTCTCCCCTCACTGCAGTCTTTGCTGAACTCGCAGCACATGTGTCCCTCGCTTCAGTGAGGCTTGTCATAGGCTTGCAGGTTCAGGCCCAGGTCCTGTGCTGCAGCCAAACCCAGCACGGCCTGGGGGACACCGCGCTGTGCAGAGAGGCAGGCAGAGGGTGCATTGCCGCAGGCAGATGTTTCTGTTCTCCAGTGAAGACCTGGCGTGTGCAGATGGGCGTGAGTGGAGAGGGAGCCTGGGGGACTGGGAGCAAGATCAACTCAGATGGTGTTGGTTGAATGCAATCTAGGCGGTAGCTGATTTTGATAAAGTGCAGTGCGAACCGTCTTTGGGCACCTGAGAGTCGCTGATGCCTGCCAGTGATTCCCGTGGGCTCACCCTCCTTCACCAGTGGTTTCCGCTGGAACCTGGACCCTGCCCTCCCGGTGACATCAGCACTGGCCCTCGTGGTCTCCTCCCTTCCCAGGTCTCCTGACTCCTGGATCTCTCCAACCTCTGGGAGCTTCACCTGCCACCCCCCTCTGGCTCGTCACCTCCACCATCTCAATGTGCTCCATGTGCCCTGCTTGCCTCCCCGTAAGCTCACCCTTTCCACCTGGGATGGTTTTAAAATGTATCCACGGATTCTTTGGACCCTCTGCCTGTTGAGAAGATGGGTATATTCCCTTCCTCCTAAGTCTGGGCAGATTTGTGACTGCTTCTACCAGTAGACTATGGCAGAAGGAAGACGATGTGACATTCGAGACCAGGCAACTTCTACTCACATCCTTTGGGACACTTGCCTTGGAGCCCTGAACCGTGGTGGAAGAAGTCCAATGACCCTGAAGCTGCGTGATGCCAGGAAGCTCAGTTCACCCTGTAAAGGGTTGTGCGGAGTTCCCAGCCGATAGTCAGCGTGTGCGTGATAAACATGCCTCCAGGTGGTTCCAGCTCCTGCGGTGGAGCATCCCCAGCCATCAGATCTTCCCATCTGAGTCTCCAGAAATCATGGAGAATGGGTAAACCATCCCTGCCACACCTTGTCCAAATTCCCACAGAAACTGTGAGCAGAAGAAAATGGTTTAAGGGAAGCTTGTTATGCAGCAGTAGTAACCTGGCACCGTTAGTACTGTCCTTTCATCTTTGACTCCCTCCAAGACTGGCACAAAGATGGACCTCAGTACTTCAGATACGCTATATACGTGTACAAAAAAGTATTTGCTGTTATCTGAAATTCGGATTTTACTGGGTGTCTGTATTTTTATTTGCAACCTAAAATAGGAGAGGCCTGGGGCCCCGGACCCTTTTCCCCATATCCTGTCATCCGGGTAGGTCGCTCTGCTCCGCAAATCTACCCCATGGGGTCCCAGCGAGGGTCCCCACTGTGGGGATCCTGACACCAGGCTAAGGGGCTCTAAAGGGTGGGCCCCAGGTCCTCCACTGGGCCGTGCCCCTCAGGCTTGGGGGTGTCTCCTTGTGCTCTGATGTCCACAGAGGCAGCAGGGGCTCCTGTCTGAGCTGCACCCAGGAGATCAGTGCTCCTTGTACAAGCCCCGGAAACCATCACCCCCCAAGGGCAGCACGAAGCCCTCTCAAAGGGGCCCAGAAGATGGTCGTGGCGAGGGGCAAATGCAGACTAGGCTCAGTGTTAGATTCCTTGCTCCAAAGATGAGGAGGTAGAGAGAGAGAGAGGCCCACCTGTGTTCTTCTGCTCTCTCTTGTACCCTGTCTGGCTCTTGCTTGGCCAAGGAGAGTGAGAAAAGACTCTTCTCCTTTTTCTAGCCAGCCATCCCTTTCGTCTATCATTAGAGTTCATTATCCAGTAATGAAAACCAGCTCACTCTCAATTTGCTGCTGTGTCTTCTAAATAATAGCGGCTGGAAGAGTCTCCGCTCTCATTCCCTGGCTTTACTTCTCGGTCCCATCTCATTAGCCCAAGTGGTAATAATGAGCAGAACTATTTAATTTCTTCCTTCTCCCTCCCGCCCTGCCCTGGGCCCTGATCACGGGGGAGAGGGTTAGTGAGAGGAGAGCTTGGCCAGGCACCCCAGCTCGTCCTGTTAGAAGCAGCATAAATGGAGACCTAAGTTGTTCATTCATTCATTCTTTCATTCATCGAACAACTATTTAGTGAGTGCTACAGACTGGGGACAGCTCTAGTAGTTGGGGCAGAACAGTAACCTTGGAAAGTTAAATGACTAAATAAGACAAACGACAAGTCGTAAAAGAAATGGAACCATGTCTCCTGGTATAAAGGGGAGTATCCAAGGAGAATTGAGGATGGATGCAAATAGCAGCTACTATGAACTGAAGGATCCTAAGTTCCTGAAATATGTGTAATCAATAATTCTTATCTCAAGATAGGTATTACAACTTGCATTGCCCAGTTCTTTTTTCAACAGATACTTGGATAAAAATGATCAGGATTTGGGGCGCAAATGCAGCCTGTAAGTGAGTGCAAAGGTACATCTTTCCCATGTGCATTTCCTCCATTTATCTCACTGTATTAGGTATCTACTGCTGCATAACAAATCATCCCCAAATGCAATGGCTTCAAACAACAAACATGTATTATCTCATTGTTTCTGTGGGTCAGGAACCGATCGGCTCAGGGTCTGTTTTAGGAGATTGTAGTCAAGATGTTAGCTGTAGCAATCTTGTCTGAAGTTTGGCTGAGGCCAGAGGCTCTGAATCCAAGAAAGCTCACTCAGATGACCGTTGGTAGGAGGCCTTGGCTCCTCTCCACGTGCGGCTGTCATCGAGCTGCTCCTGACATGGAGGCTGGCTTCCCCTGAGCCACAGAGCCTTTCATAACCCAATCTCAGTAGTGACATACCATCGCTTCTGGAGAATTCTCTTGACCAGACCCAGACCAACCCTGGAACAACGTGAGAAGGGACCGCAGAGTGTGAATAGCAGGAGGTGGGACCATCTGGGCCTTCTTAGAGCTTGTCTACCACACTCACCTTTGTCTACTTCGAACTTCATCCGATAGAGTGTTCTTAGCCTGTTCATTCAGTAAATATTTATTGAGCTTCTGGAATGTGCTGAGCATTTCCAGCCACCAGGGATACAGCTGTGACCAGAACAGACGTGAACACCTGCCTTCATGCAGCTGACAATCTAGCCGGCCTTGGGCCTACGCTTATCTTCAAGGCCGAATAAAGGGCCACCTGACCTGGGAGTCAGTTTTCGAATGCATGCCCTGGTGTTACGTGTGTGGGTGTGCATGTGTGCCCTCTCAAGAGAACATAATCTTCTCCCTCCTCTTTCATAGTTACCATTATGTAATGCTCAGAGGTGCCACTATAGCTGGAATTATTTCTGGCACTCCATTTGCAATTGCCCAGGCAGATTCTTTAGAACATTTTCAAAGGTAACAAAACTGCTTCTTTGGGGCCAGATTTGTTTTGGGGGGATCAGCCAGTCACCATTTGGAACCTGCTCTGGTGTAATTATTTCAGAATACCTCCCCTGTCAGCACCCTCTCCTCATTGCTCCTGATCTCCCCCCAAACACACATACACACGCACATGCACACACACGAGTGCACACACGCACACGCGCACACACACGCGTGCACACACGCACACAGAGCCAAAGTTATGGCAATTTGGCCACAAGGCATTTCTTATGAACTCATTCTAAAGTTAGTTTCTAAAAGCAGATTTCAAAAGAAGGCGTTTTGAATAACAACTACATCCCTGGGATAAATGTACAGTCTCCCAGAGATGTTCTAGAATGTTCTTTCCAAACAGATTTGTTGCTTTCTATCCAGATCTTTAATTCCCATTGTTGGAGATGACAAGGTCTGTTTTGAGCTCCTCCTCCTCTTCCTTCTTTTTGGTGTTGTCTCTATTTCTCATTTGGATTTCGTGACGGGGTTAAGCTCAGTGGGGAAAGAAGTGGCCCGCGCCCCATCACCACCATTCTCCCCACTCATTCTCTTCCTTTCTGGTGGCAGGTGTGAGGCTCTGGCTCGTGTTTCCTTGAGTCTGAGTCCCCGATTTTCCTTCTGGCCCCAGAGCTCATCAACTCTTGGTCCCCCTCTTGCAAGTATCTTGTGTGTGTGTGTTTGGGGGTATGTGTGGAGCAGATGGAAATGCACAGACTCGTCAACTCTACCTCTGGCACACTGACAACCTCCCCCCCTCCTTTTTTCTCTTCTGTCATGTCACTTAAGGATGTCTTTATAGTTTGATAAATAATCACTCCATTTGATCTGTGTTCAGTCCGTCCTCTCTTCCTGCCAGTACAAATAGTTTGGCAGCATAAACACTGTCAACAGTGATCATTTGCAAGCCCCTTTCCATCAAATGTTTTTTATTTTTATTTTCAAAAAAAGAGGAAGCAACGCTGGAAGATATTAGAGTGGGTTATGTTTCTTTCGTCTGTCTGTAGAATTTCAGGAGATTTGATAAAAAGTTCTGACAGCTGGCAAGCTAAGGCTGCTTTTAACTGAGAGCTAATAAATAACCCCTCAGATTGAGAGAACTGAGACGTGGCATCTAAGAAAATAGTGCTTTCCCCCCAGCGTTGAATTGTGCCATGTGCAGATCTCAGCTCGCGTACGCGCATGGAGTAGAGTTGAAATGAAGCCAATGGCTCACCATCTGGTCCTGCTTGTAAACATGTGTACACAGAGTGAGTGTCACTTCAGCTAATTCAGGAGGGCCTGGCTGTTTTTGT
Organism: Choloepus didactylus; assembly: GCF_015220235.1. Taxonomy (NCBI): domain Eukaryota; kingdom Metazoa; phylum Chordata; class Mammalia; order Pilosa; family Megalonychidae; genus Choloepus; species Choloepus didactylus. The sequence continues at coordinate 68,215,849 of NC_051324.1, read as the reverse complement.
GGGTGCCAAGGTACTTGGGGTGGCTGTCCCGGGCTCAGGGGTGGAGGGGTGGCCCCAGGTGACAGCAGGGGGTACAGGTGGGCAGGTGTTTTCCAACAGGGTTTGGGGGGTGTCCAGAGGGAGGCTGGGCAGCAAGCTTTCAGGGCACCCATCCTGGGCATCGCATGGCCACATTTCTTTAGGGCCCCTGGTAGCCTTCTTGTAGCTCTCTGGCCATCAGTGCTTTGATATTTGATCATTTCCCTTCTGGACTGTAAATACCCTCAAGGCAGGCCTTCTTACTCTCCTCTTTTTTATGTTAAGAGACTTGCCCTTGAGAAAGTATCATTGAACTAAAATGAATTTCTAGCAGCAACTTCTGCCTGTCTTTCCAACAGCCTTCTAGTTCCGCTTTCGTGAGACCCAGGAGAAGAGCGGAACCTGCATCTTCTGGGGTGGAGAAAACTAATAATGACTTCTCTTTGTCTCTTGAACATGGACAAGTTCTCACAATCTCCCAGGACCTCAGTTTTTCCATTTTTCAAATGGGAGCATTATCCCCTCACCATCACATGCACCCTCCTGGGCCTCCCTGCCCTGGTCCCCGCAAAAGGAGGAGAGGGGTGACACAGAGGACCCCAGAAGCACTGGCTTTGGGAGGAAAAGTTATCTGCAGAGTCCAAGTAACAGTGCCGCCATCAAGGCAAACACGCTCAAACGTCAGCGCCTTCCTGCACCCCCTGCTCAGCCTTGCTCTTCCTGCACCCCCTGCAGCCCCTTTAGGGAAGTTTGGATTAGGTTTCACCTGGTAGGTGTAGCTGTTGCTTTCTTCTGGAAAACAAAGAGTTGCTCCAAGGAGGAGGCAGTTTCTAGGTGGGACCGGAAGTCCAGGTGGGCAGCGGGGTCAGGCGGCCCCTGCCCTTTACGCCTGGAGCCCCCTGGAAACCCAGGTCTAATGGAGGAGCCAAGCATCCTTGTCCTCCTCCCTGCCCCACAACTCCCCCTCCCATGCGCCTCAAAAACACAACAGATTTAATTTCCTGCACATGTGAAGAAAATGTACTTTTCCAAACAGCCCCAGGGACATGGAGAGAGGGAGAAAGCTAATTATCTCCCATATTTCTTCTGGTGACAGAGAGCAGAAATCAGCAGGGCCAAAGGAAGCAGGGAGGGCAGGGCTGCTGGCCCTGGGGACACGGGGGCCTGTGCTTTCTGGGGTGCGTGGGCAGGACTCGGCTGCCACTGGAACGGGTGCAGCTCTGCTGGGGTCGAGCTCCCAGCCACACGGTTCCCAGTGGACCTGGCCACAGGGAGGCCGCTGGCAGGTGCCCGCTCGGGGACCCAGGGTTTGGAAAAGCAGGCAAGAGGTGAGGGTGACGAGGAGGGGGGCCGTAAGGGAGAGTGAGGGGTGACTCGCAGGAGGTGGGTGGGCGTGGGGATCTGGTGATCCGACAACCTGAACCTAATTAATCAAAATGAAGTCACGTGACACCCTCCCCGTGACAGGTGCCCAATTAGAGCTGGACAGAAACAGGCAAGAAAACCACTTCATCTAGAATATTATTTGCCTTGCTAATTTAGGTGTGTGTGAGTGTGTTTTCCTGTTGGTGAGTGTTTATAAAATCTTAATTAGGTTGTGCGCATAGTGGAACGGAGATGGAAATATGTCTTTTTTTTTTTCCTGTAATGGTCTCACTTCCCCAGGGGGCATTAAAGCTCTGTATACAATAGTCTCCACATAGGGAAACAGTAATGGCCTTGGACGATGGTTTCGGGGAGGACGGGAAGAGGGGAGGTGTCCCTCTGATTCAATCACAGACGGAAGGCTGATCGCTTATTTTCCTTTTTTTTAAAAATCAAAACCTCAAATTGGACTCAAAGCAGCTATTTATAACCTGTCAGAAGAATCTGGCATTTCAATATCAGACTCATACTGAATAAAATTTTAACGAGAAAGCAGGGACTAGAGGTAACACACCCCGACGTGTGCATGGTTTGCACTCCAGCGTTCTCTGACATGGATTGAAGGGAAGGGTTGTGAAATGAGCCCGGGGTGCAGCCCCTCGCCTCTCCTCTCCTTTCCCTGCCTCTGCCCAGCCCGGCCTCAAGTCCCAGTCCTGGGATGAAGGACCAACCCCACTTCTTTCCAGCATGTTTTAGGGTACTGTGCCTGGTGAAGGTCAAAGGGAATGAACAAGAAGAGGGGAGAAGGGGGGCTTGGCTTGGCCCAGATGACAACCTTGGGGACAATTCAGACCTGCCTGCACAGGGGCAGCCCCTTTCAAGCAAGCTGACCCCCGGCTGCAGGTTCACTTTCGGGTATCCCTGTCTGGAATGCAGACACTGAGATGCCACAATCGCTGAGATACTAGGCCACGTATCATCAACTTGGTAGGGGCAAGGTCACCGATTTCTTGGTTGACCTTCCCGGTGTGAGAATTAGATTTAAGTTTAGCTTTCACACAGAGTGGGGGCAGCTCAGGGGAATGGTAGAGGGTCAAGAAGCCAAGCTATAATCAGTGGTCAGTCCTCCTGTTTATCCACCCACTGTCCTTGCAAGGTGGAGACTGGGAGTGGGGCCCTAGAGGTTCCTAAAATATCTTCATAAGTTGTTACCAAACTAGCTCAGACTGGCTCTGCAGTTAAAGAACAAAGGACAGAGGGGTGGAGACTTGTTTCAAATGTTTCAGGTTTGCACAGGAGACTTTTTTCAAATGTTTCCAATTTGGTCCAGCTGCATGTTTCCAGTTTGCACAGGCTAGTTAGGCTTGTCCAATAGAATGTAACCTCTGAAGTATCCAGCCAATGGAGAAACAGGAGAAGGACTTGTGGTTAGGTGTAGGGAATAAATACTGCTGGGTTTATTGTTCTGGGTGCCAACCCCACACATTTTGGTTGGGCACCTGTTCTTGCAAGATTGTGAATAAATTCTTTTCTTCTCCACAATCGGGTGAGCATTTATTCCTTTTTTAGGAATAGTGCTTGTTTCTCACACCAGAACTTCTTGAAGGGCTCCAGCTCGTGCAGTTTGCTACACAGGCTGAGATCTGAAATGGGATGGGGGAGAGGGGGAGGTAATGTGCTCGCCAGCCCCCACCCATCCAACCAGCTGGTCAAGCCCTTCGCTGGACACAGATTCTGATTCAGTAGGTTTGGGGTAGGGCCTCAGGTTCTGCACTCCTAACCGATTCCCAGGTGAGGCTGAGCTCTCTGACCCAGGGACCACACTTGGAGACATCAGGGTCTGCAGACTGGAGCAGCGATTCTGGCCCCCAAGCATCAGCACCACCTGGAAGGCTTGTTCAAACAGGGTTCCCGGGCCCCACCTCTGGAGGGGCTAATTTGGTGCATCTGAGGTGGGGCCTGTAGTTTGCATTTCTGGTAAGTGCCCAGATGCCGCTGCAGACGGAGGCCACCCTTCCTGGGTCACTGGTCTTAGGACTCCACCCCTGCCCCGCTCTGAAGGAACTCTTGTCCGGCAGAGGAAAGAGACAGCGGTGGAAAGCAGGCAGGTCAACAGCACAGCCTTCCCACGAGCAGGAAGACGGACACAGGTGCTGCAGGAACCAGAGTGAGTGGAGCTGGAACTGGGTTTTGAAGAGTTGGTCAAATGAAGAGGAGTGGAGAGGAAGGGGCCCTCCAGGTGGAAGGAAATTCTTGCACAAGGTGTGTGGAAGTTGAACAATGCAAGAATGTGCAGCATAGAACCCTTTTCTGCCTCCCAGCCCTTTGACTTCTGGGATCACCAAGGCAAGGGCTGTCTACCCTCTGCCTGGACCAGGAGCTGCTAACCTGTGCCTGCACATTCTTAGAATAAGCCCGGGAGCTTTCATGTTGTATTGATGCCTTAGCCTCTCCCCTAGAAATTCTAAATTAATTGGTATGGGGTGGGACCAAGAATTTTTAAAAGTACAGCTCCTTAGGAGATTCCACTATGCAGAAGGGTTGAGAACCACTGGCCCAGATCCAAGTATATTCCCACTGGCCCAGCTGCAGTTTGTTGGGGAGTTAGGCATTGCCACCCCCCCCCCACATCTGTCCTGCCCCCTTTCCCCCCAAGCAGGTAGCTGAGCATCTGGTCAACATCGGCCCTGCTCCACCCAGAGTGGGGTGACCTACTTTTTTTGCCTGTGGCTTCTCTTGCACGTGGGGCTCTAGGGACGGAGGGGCAGATGGAAATATCAGCATGCCTGCTTTGATGCCGCATTTGGGTGTCACCCAAGTGCTTGTTTCCCTGTCAGATTCCGGATGCAGCATTTAGATTGTAAACCGCTGCCGCCAGGCATTTGCTGCGTAGATCAAAGCATCCGGCAGCATCCAGAGACATCCTGGGGTGCTGGCTGCCAAGTGCTGGCAGCTCTGGGCTTGGGGTGCGATGAGGCCGGTGCACAGGCTGTTTCAGTTTGAATACAGACCCTGGGAGGAAAACACTGCGCCTGGGAAGCTCTTCCAGCCCTGGCTCTCCCAGCTACCAGAGAGCACGTTGGCTGCACCCCTGTCCATGCCCAAGCTCACCTGGGACTTAGATCATGCTGCACTTGACTGTGATGTCTGCCTGTGGGTACCACCACGTGACATCCTCCACTGGGAGGAGAGAAGGGGCCAGATAGGGTGAGGTTAGCTTCAAGAGGGTTTCATCTCGGCAATCAGATCCCTGAAAGGGGGTGCAAGGCACTACCTCTCCTTCTGACTGAGAAGGTCTCTACGTCCCTCTGTGTCCTTGGCACTTCTGGCGTGTCTTCAGGGAGCCAGCCAACTGAGCAGAGGAGCCAGGAGGAGCCTGCAAGGAGCCTCTGATCTTGGGCATGAATCTGAGCCCAGGAATCTGCCTGGGAAGTGTCCCCGCTGGCTGCAAGTCCTCAGATGCTGCCCAGTATCGCTACTGTTTATTAACCTCCCTTGCACACGCAAAGAGCACTGTCTCTCCACACAAGCTCCCAAGAATTTCAATTATTTAGTGTTCCAGCTCCCTCCCAGCCCCCATTTTGGAGTCGGAGCTGCTGTTAAGCATGTGAGTGGGGATACACACAGGCTGGGGATTCTGTGCTGGCCTCTTCCCTAACTTGCTCACCCAGGTGCTCCACCAGGAATGCTTCTTGCAAGTTCAGCTCAAATGTTACACCTTCCGCATGGCCTTGCTACCTGCCGTTCTGCCTCCTCGCCACCCCTCTCCTGCCCAGCCTGTGCAAGCAGGAAGTGATCTTCCTCCTTGGGATTTGCAGAGCACCTTCTCCATACTTTTGTTGTGGTACACATCCATTTGTACTTTTTATCCTGGTTATCTCCCTGCAGATCTTATATCATCTCTGACATGGCAAGCTTCTTAAGGACGGGAGGCATATCTCATCTGCTTTTAGCACCACACTGCACCCAGCACTGCAAATGTTGATTGAGTGAATAGAAACCCAACCTGGTGAGATTCTGGGACTGCGTCATCGTGAGAAGGTCATACATGCCTGCTTTGCTGTTGAAGTCAGGGACCTCTCCTGGCTCAGGGAAGGTGGGAGAGACCGACTCATTCCTTCGAGCTGCCAATTAGCAGGCATTTCCTAGGCGCTTACACTGTGAGGCTGTAAGGGATCTACACACGTGGGCAAGACTCAGGTAGACATCATGCTCCACTTGCCAGCCTCTTCCTAATGAACTAACAACTCCATGGTCCCCAATTTAGCACAGCCAGAGATGGTGATCGGAATTCCACTGGGAAGCCTGCTTGGTTGTCTTAGGACCGCTCCCATCTCCACCATCTTGACTCTCCTAGATCTGCCCTTCTTTGTTTGCATGTCTGTAGCCAGCTGTAGTGTTTTCACTCTTAGGCACATGGTCTTCACTCATTTTCTCCATCCTCTGTAAAATGTCTGCTTCCTCTGTGAACTTTAGAGGTCAAGGCCACATGCCTCCTCCAAGGAATCTTTCCTGATGTGCTTGTTTCCCTGAGGTGCCCATGTTTGTTGGTTTATATGCCTTGTTTTTGCATTGGTTAGGATAAGAGACTGAGCTGTTGTAATAGGGAGCTCCAATAATGCAGAGGCTTAAAAAACAAAGTGTAGCTTTCTTACCCAGTATTTGCGGGGCAAGTGGTTTGGGTTGGTGGAGACTTTGTCCTCCTGGTGACCACTCAGAGCATTTTCTCCACCATGTTGCTCAGCCATCTCCTAGGCATTGTTGCCACAGGTGCGACTGCAGTTGGCTTGAAGTAGATGCAGGACAGTAAGATGAGAAAAGAGAGCTTGGAGAAAGTCTTTGTTCAGATGTAACCTTCTCGCTGAGGCCTATCTTGATCACTGTAATAGTCAGGTTTCTGCTATGATCATGCTATGTAACAAACACTCCCAAATTACATGTAGGGGTAAACAGACTTTTTTTTTCTTTTAATTAAACAAGTTTATTCATCTGGAAGTTTACCAGAATTACTTTTTTTTATATTCATTTTATTGAGATATATTCACATACCATGCAGTCACACAAAACAATCGTACATTCGATTGTTCACAGTACCATTACATAGTTGTACATTCATTCCCAAAATCAATCCCTGACACCTTCATTACCACACACACAAAAAGAACAAGAATAATAATTAAAGTGAAAAAGAGCAATTAAAGTAAAAAAGAACACTGGGTGCCTTTGTCTGTCTGTTTGTTTTCTTCCCCCATTTTTCTACTCATCCATCCATAAACTAAACAAAGGGAAGTGTGGTCCTTATGGCTTTCCCAATCCCATTGTTACCCCTCATAAGCTACATTTTTATACAACTGTCTTTGAGATTCATGGGTTCTGGGTTGTAGTTTGATAGTTTCAGGTATCCACCACCAGCTACCCCAATTCATTAGAACCTAAAAAGGGTTTAGACAGACTTCTAAAGACGTTCCCCCAGGATTCCCATCCCTTGGTCATTCGCTCAAACACTAATCTAGGTATTGCTGCAGATGTAATTAATGTTACTAATTAGCTGATTTTAAGAGAGGAGGATAATCCTGGATTAGCCAAGTGGACTGAATATAATCACCTGTGTGCTTGAAAGCAGCAAGAAAGGCAGAAGAGTCGGTCAGAGTGAAGCTTCAGAAGAGGGAGGAGAGAGATGGGATGGAGAGGGAAGTTGGGAGCATGAGAAGGACTCGCTATGCCCTTGTTGGTTCTGAGATGTAAGGGCCATGGACAGTGATGGAGAGAGGCCTGTGGGAGCTGAGGGCAGCCCCAGGCCAAATGCCAGCAAGGAAATGGGGGCTTCAGTCCTACAGCCACAAGGAACTGAATTTGGCCAATGAACTAATGGGCTTAGAAGCAGATTCTTCCCAGTGCCTCCCAATAAGAGCCCAGGCAGCTGACAGCTTGATTTGGGCCTTGTGAGACCTGGAGCCAACTTGGACTTCTGACCTACAGTATGATGACATAATAAGTGTGAGTTGTTTTAAGCCACAAAGTTTGTGGCAATTTGTTATAGCAGCAGTAGAAAACCAACACAGAAGTCGCACGCAGCAAACGTTGCATTTCATGCTTGTGGGTCTGTAGGTTACCTGCGATCTGGCTGATCTAGGCTGGGCCTGCTTGGACCAGGCTGGACTCCAGGCTGCTGAGCAAGTTCAAGGCTACTCCTTGTATCTTCATTTACCTAGGATGTGCTCCTTGCATTGCAGATGGCAGAAGTGCAAGAGGCCAAACCAACGCTCAAGCACACATGCAGAGCTTCTGCTGCAGCATGTCAGCTAACATTCCAATGGCCCAAAGAAGTCATGTGGCCCGAGCCCAGTGTACGCCACCTGCTCTGGGGTGGGGGGCAAGGGGGGAGATGGGGTGCCTGCTAAGTCACCTGCAAAGAGCCAGGATATGGGATCTGCTAGAAGGAAGGAGTGGAAAACAGGGCAGCAGCCTACTCTGCTACACCTTTCCTATTGGAAATTCAACGTGATCGCCCCTCCCCTACTCTGTTTTCTCACATCACCTACCACCTTCTCAAATAGAGTATAATTTACCAACTTGTGTTTATTTGTATGTCTGTCTCCCCACACTAGAATGTTAAGTCCCTGACGGTGGGAAACGTTGTCTGTTTTTCTCCCTAATGTAGCTTAAGCACCTAGGTCAGGCCTGGAGCATAGTGGAAAGTTAATACATGTTTGTTGAATGAATGAATGATCTTGGCTGGGACATCACTATCAAAGTCCTTTCAGTGTCTGGGGCTCATTTCATGTAGGAAAAGGAGATCCGATATGTCTGGTAAGGTGGGACTAATTCCTCATCAATCAGGAAGAAAAACTCAATTCCTAGCTCTGGTTTGGAAACTCCAATGGTCTCAAGGAACTTCCAGTGATCTCAAGGGGTTGTGTGAAATGCTGAAAATAACCATCTAAAACTCCACTATGATAATAATCCCTTTTCTCCCTCCCACTGGCTGCTGGAGGGGCCCGTGTCTGTAAATTCAAACAATAGGGCATGCCGAGTCCCCAAAGGCTTCACTCCTGGAGCTAAAATAATAATCCTGGGTTTTTGGCAGGATTTTCTGGATAGCACTTGGCTTCTGTTGCGCATAAAAGGATGGAGCGTCCCTGCCAAATGTAACCACTGTGCCAAAAAGCTGGCCGGGGTTGTTAGCGCCTTCAGAGTCAACTAATTGGTGGATTCAACTAGTGTCTGCTGTGTGCCAGCCATGGGACACGGCTTAACCCTTTCAGTCCTCACAGCAGGGGATGTTATTTTCCCTACGCCATGGACTGGCGAGCTGATGCACTTCTCCAAAGCTACACAGCCAGAGGTGACGGGGCAGAGGTTCAGACCCCTACCTTGGAGCTGGCCGAGATGCATGCACTTGACATGCCCCTTCACTCTTAGGAGGGGCAGGGTGGCTGGTTCCAGAATTCCTGAAACTGGGTGTGGCCAGTAGAGTGGTCGGAGGCTGGGTGCTGGTGGGGCCGGAGCAGCTCTGGGCCCAGGGTGCTGGTGGTGTGTGTGTGTGTGTGTGTGTGTGTTTGATCTTTCACAACCCATGACCTGGTTTCATGTGTGCTCAGTTGCAGATACTTTCAAGGATCTGATACTTTCAAGGGTCTGGATTCTGAATGTAAGTTCCAGGGAAGTGGTCTTGATGGTGCAGGTGAGAAGATAGGAGGAGTAGCTGGAACAGACTGACTTGATAGCATGGCTGGACCGGAGAACTGCTGTCCTGTGGACCCAGAGGTCTCTCCAGAAGCCATCATCCTCCTCACCACCACTGTGATTTTATTAATAATATTTATTGAGCACTTCCTATGGCCAGACATCCATAGGAAACTGAGGCACAGTGACATATCCTGCCTAAGGACGCACATTCAGGAGGTAGTGGGGCTGGGGTGGGGCTCTGCAGTCACCTCCAGGGCCCCTGGGTCTTAGCCTCTTTGCTGAATAACACCAGGAGAGAGCAGAGTGCCACACCTTAGACTCACCCACTCAGGAGGGAAGGCAGCCGGGAGGGCGGGTCCCAGGGGACCCGGGATCAGAGAGGCCCTGACCCCCCGGAGGTGGGGGGGTGGGAATGATACAGGCAGTTGTATTAAAATGCAAATTTCTGCCTTGCTTGCTGGCTTATCATCTGACTCGTTATACAATTTGCCAGTTATAGAAGAAAAATTACCATAATGGGGCCCTTGGGAATGGTTGTGAAAAAGGAGACCAAATGTTACTTATCGGCCGTTCCACTACAATTATCTACTGCGTTTGTTCTTTTCCTCTCCAGAAAAATGAAACCATGAATGCCGGCGACAGGGTGCTGACCGAGGCGGCGGGAGCAAGTGGGAGCACGTGGGAGCACAGATGTTCTGAGCAGGAAGAGGGACAGCGGTTTGGCAGATGAAGTCAACTGTCTCCTCTGTCTCACTGGCCCAGGGCGGGCTGCCACCCCCTCTTCTGGGGTCAGACTGGACGTGGAGGTGGGACGACTCCGCAGGACCCCCTGGGCACCTTTCCTTTGAACTCAGCAGGTGTGGACTGGATGCTCGGGGCTCAGGTAGGCTCCAGGTAAGCCAGCTTCTGCAAGGGCGGTCGCTGTGTGGGATGCTAGGGCACCCTGCCTTGATAACTCAATCCTCCTAAGAGTCCTTTCTAGCCTCTCTGCCGGTCTGAATCTCGGTCTGCCTCCAGGCTCCTTGAGGTCACGGGCTGGGTCTTATTCGACTCGATCGTCTCAGTGCCTAGCTTAGTGCTTGGAACATAAAAAGAGGGAAACAAATATCCGATGAATAAATGAAAGTGTCTTTGTGAGCGTGCATCTGAGTGTTTACAGGTCATTCCAATGTAGTCTTCCCCGAGGGCTGGCTCCTTTTAGGGTTTGCCAAATCTTCAAGTCTCTGGAATGATCTCCCAGGCTTCTACAACTAGCAAATAGTCAAGGGGCAAACGATGTTGCTTTCCAGGCTGCCCACACATATTGTTCAGGCTTTTTTTTTTTTTTTTTTTTAAAACAGGGTTTTGGCTTCTCTATTATTCTTTTGCACCCCACAATTCACTAAGAAATTCTTTTGTCTTATCTCCTGCAGTACCTGCCTCCCACTCGTTTCTGCCACAATACAAAGGTAAACCCTCAGCGCTCCCCGAGTAAAATTCACAAAAGACAAATTCAAAGAGATGCCCCAAATGCTCCAAAAACCTGTCTAACCAGGAGCCTGCCAACATCCAGTTTCCTGGACTCTATGAAGAGAGAGTTTTTGCACAATCATTTACTTTCACGTAACTTCTTGCAAGTTCTGCTTGAGCTGGAGGAAACACACACTGAAGTCTGGGGCTGGGGGGCTAGAGAGCTTGATCTGTGGCTGTGCACCCCCTTTAGTGGCAGGACAAGTCAGGATTCGTGCTCTGCGATGGTGAGCCAATCTAGCAGCTGCGCATGGAAGGTGGTGCATTATTTTTACCGCTAACTACCCCTTAAGACTAAGGGAACAGGCCTTTTCCCGTGACCTACGGGTTCTTTTCCCGAGAGGAAGACGAGGGTGTTGAGTGAGAGTCAGAGATGCCCTCCAGGGACAGTCACCTGTCTCTAGAGCAGGGGACAGCAACTGAGGGTCCACGGACCAGATCTACCCCCTGTATGGTTATGATCTAAAAATGGTTTTTACAATGTTCAAATGATCGGGGATAAAAATTGAAAGAATATTCTGCAACATGCAAAAATAACATGAAACCCAAATTTCAGTGTCCTTAAATAAAGTTTCACTGGCACCCACCATGCTCATTCCTTCATACAATCACCTTGGCTGCTTTTGTGCTACAGTGGTTGTATTGAGTAATTGTGACCAAGACTATGGGTCCACAAAGCCAAGAATATTTATTTCTGACCCTTTACAGACAAAGTCTGCCACCCCCTGCTCTCGAGTCCAGCTCATCCTTCTCCCCACCTCCAACTCCCAACGGGTCATCTGATCAATTTCTGAACATCATGGGAAATTTACTTGCCTCTTTGGTAGATTTTCTCCCATCTTACATTTTTAAAAAATGAAGAGAGAGACATGTTGAAGGATGAGGCTGGGAGCCAGTAATTCCTGGAATATAATATTTTTTGTGACCTGTCTTGAGTCATCTTAATTTCTCTCTGGGCCTCATCATCTCCCCCCTGAAAAACAGTGCTGTCAGAGAGTGATGGGAAAGTCAAAACATACTGGTTTGTTGGTGCTGATCCTGTGGCCTCCCCAGCTGGACCTCGGAGGACTGATCTGATTTGAAGCATTCCATCCTGTCTCTGCCTTGGACACACTTGTCAGACGTGTCTCGGTTTTGGGTTCTGAAAATATGATCCACATAACAGCAGGCATGTGGTGCTAAATGGTCAATTAACAGACATTTCTTTAGTGCCTAATGCAGGCAAATGATGCATTGTGCATCAAGGAGAGCTGGGCAGATTTATGAGGCAGAGGCCCAGCTCTTAAAGAGCTTTTGATGCATGTGTTGCTATATGCATGCTCATCTCAGGGTAGAAACATGGTTTTCTGGCTGCCCACCACTTTGCATTGCAATCCTCAAAAGCAGTGGGAAGAGAATATTAGTTCCTTTGGAGAAGAGGTAGCCAAGGCTCAGTCCCCCGGGCCCATGGCCGGCAGAGATGTAGCCCCTTGCTGGAAGAGATGAGTTGGAACTACTGTTGTTTTGTTGACTCAACTCTGGAGAAAGAGAAGGGGTAGGCTGAGCTGGTTTATGGGGGAAAGTCCCCTGTAAATTCTTAGGGATGGCTCTCTGGGCTCCCGGGGAGCTATGCGTCACTTTTTGCTGAGTGGGTGGATACAAAAGAAGGGCCCGGTGGTGTAGGAATTTCATTCTGTCTTGAATTACCAGCTGGCATGCCTGTCTTCTCCTCTCTGGATCATAAACGCCTTAGTGGTACAGACCATCTCTCTGTCACCTTTGTTTACCCCAAACAGATAATTATTAAGTACCTACTGTATGCAAGGCAATGTAGCTGTAGGGTATGATGCTTTGTATGCAGTAGGTGTTCAGGAAATGCTTATTATATAGAAGAATCTCCTGATTCAGTTCACACCAATGTCAGGCTTTTTTTTAGGAACTTCCAGGAGATACTAGTAACCTTGAAAAAAGAGGAAGGATGTGCCAGTTTGGATATATTATGTCCCCCACAAAAAGCCATGATCTTTAATCCAATCTTGTGGGATATTGGGATTAGGTTGTTCCCGTGGAGGCGTGGCCCTGCCTATTCGGTGTGGGTCTTGATTAGTTTACTGGAGTCCTTTAGAAACACTGGCACAGTCCCAGGCGCTGGCTGGCTTAGCTCAGAGATGCTTGGAGTTGTGGTCCCCTGAAGCTGATGCTAAGACATTTTGGAGAACGCCATTTTGAAACGCAACCTGGGAAAAAGGAGACGCCGGCCATGTGCCTTCCCAGCTGACAGAGGTGTTCCAAATGCCAACAGCCATTGTTCGGTGAAGGAACCCTACTGTTGATGCTTTAGTCTGGACACTTTCATGGCCTTAGGTCTGTAACTTTGTAACCAAATAAACCCCTTTTATAAAAGCCAATCCATATTTGGTATTTTGCATAACAGCAGCATTAGCAAACTGGAACAGAGGATGACACAGATATTTGGGGTCACCGTATCTCCCCATTCTCTCACTCCACTCTGTGTCCCTGGCCCTGAAGGGAAGCTTTCTCTGTCACAAACAGGGGTCATCAGGTAGATTTTCAGAGTTGCTGTTTCTTCCAAAGACCAGTTCTGAGAAACTAGGAAGGAGGTGAACTTTTTCCTCCAATCTTTTTCTCTGGGTTCTCATTGACCATGTCCTAGAACCTCTCTTTAGCTCTAGCCCGGTTTCCATATTCAGTTCCTAAGGCCTCTTATTCTTGATGAAAAATCAAATGATCCCATCCATGACCTTGTTCAGGTATCACTAGAAGAGGAACCACCATTCTTTTAATATAAGGAAACCTACCCTCCAGAGTTGGTGTTCTAGTTTGCTAATGCTGCCAGAATGCAAAACACCGGACATGGATTGGCTATTATAAAGGGGGCTTATTTGGTTACACGGTTACAGTCTTAAGGCCATAAAGTGTCCAAGGTCCTTAAGGTATCAGCAGTCGACTACCTTCACTGGAGGATGGCCAATGGCGTCCAGAAAACCTCTGTAAGCTCAAGAGACACGTGGCTGGCGTTCCCTTGCTCCCAGGTTGTGTTTCAAAATGGCGTTCTCCAAAATGTTGCTCTTGGGGCATTTTGTCCTCTCTTAGCTGCAGCTCCTCTTGAAAATGTCACTCTCAGTTGCTCTCAATTCTGCTTGTCAGCTTGTTTATATGGCTCCAGTGATTTAATCCAGACCCTAAATGGGTGGGGTAACACCTCCATGGAAATTATTCAATCAAAGTCTTGCCCACACTTGACTGAGTCCCATCTCTGTGGAAACACTCAAACAATAGATTCCAACCTAATCAACACTAATATGTCTGCCTCCACAAGACTGCATCAAAGATAATGGTGTTTTGGGGGCCATGATACATCCAAACTGGCACAGTGGGCAACAGGGGAAGCATCTTATGTTGGGAGAGAGAACAGGTGTCCCTCCCCACAGCCTCTGAGATTCTCCTTCCATGTTGCATCTGTCACTGAGCCTCCAGGCTGCTTCTCCCTTCTTGACCTTCCGGGCCGTGCAGGGACAGTGGAGGCTGGATGTGTGTCAAGCAGTACCGCAGGCTCGGGAGTAACAGAAGGGAAAGAAGGGAAAGAAACATGACCTGGCCGACAGCCACAGCTCGCTCTGACGCTCCCGGGACTTCCTCCAGGACTCATCTCCTGGACAACTGTCTAGGCAACACAACACCCACTCAAGAGATGCACACACACACAGCGAGTGGTTGTTTTGTATCCACTACCCACCTCAAGAGTTTGGGATTGTGGACAGAGTCCCAAGGAGAACAAAACTCCTTTAATATTCAAAGAGCATGCCTTTAAGTCCCTGTTCCCGCGTCTTTCTGGTCGACGAAATTGTCAGAGTATAACTCGCTCTCCAGACAATGCCGTTCTACTCTGTGGGCAGAATATGCCATGCCCGACCCCAGGCCCCACCCCGGCCTTCTTTATCAAAGAGCAGACACCAGGCATCAAAACGTTTGCAGTTCCTAAGGCTCCTCCCCAAAGGCTCCGGAGAACTTGGGCACAGATGGTGAAATCATTAACACCAAACGACCCCCCTTGTCTTCCCTGCTCCCGCCCCTTCAGGCCCCACCCCCTTATTTTTCTTGACCCCAGAGCACTAGACTCAGCCAACCTGAGCTTGTCTTCTGGATTCATGAGACTCTTCATCTGTGAGCCTGAAACCTGTCTGAGTGTTCGTTACAGGACAAAAGGAGGGAAAAGAAAGTGGGGTTTCTCAATCTTGGCTATCTTGACCTTGGGGGCTGGATCATTCTGTGTTGTAGGGGTGCTGAGCATTGGAGGGTGCTGAGCAGCCTCCCGGCCTCTACCCACTAGATGCCGTAGCATCCCCCACCTCCCTCTTCCCACACACCCCCCCATCATTATGAAAACTAAAAATGCTTCCAGACATAACCAGATGTCTTCTGGGGCAGAATTACCCTTGGTTGAGAACCACCAAGAAAAGGGAAACAGAAACAGTTAGATTGATTCATTTGTTTTGAATTCATGACTGTGTCACCATAGCTCCCTGCTGCCCACCCTCCCCGCAGACCTTGACCCTGACCTTGGGCTGCTCCTCTCTGCATTAGCTTCTCAGCATGCACCGTCCACCGTGACCACCCCCTACACACATACCCTCCCCCACAGGCTTCATAGCTCCATTTCATGCTCCCAAAGGAAAACCCTTAGCATCAGACTCCCAAATCACGGTGAGGAATGTTGATTAACGGCCAATGAATGAATCAACACGGTAAAGGGTGAAGGGGCGAGTGTGGAGGGGGTGAGCAGGCTAAGCTGGGGGCTGTGCTGGCATCATCTTAGGGTGCCATCATTCAGACGGGGATGGGGCTGCTGAGCTGGACCCAGGAGGTGGCTTCACTTAAACATTTCAACTCAAAATTCAAGCAATTGCTTTATTTCCTTCAACCCTCTGACTAATTGACTATCTGATTAACTCTGAATCTCTTTGCCTCTTGAATGTTTAACTCCATAAGTTGTTGACTCGGGTTAATGCGTGCCATCATCTTCCCTCCCCTCCTGGGCCAGGGGTGCGGACAGCCAGACATTCGCTCCAAGGGGAGATAGAACACAGGAGGAAAGGATGGGGCAGCCATTAGACAGAGATCTGAAGATTATTTAGATCTGAAGTCCACATTATCTTGTTAATTGAAAAGAGAAGGACATAAATTTATATATAGTATTATCCTAACTGTACTTCAAATTATGGCCATACAAATTATGGTGCACGCATACAAAGTCTTGACGCAAATGCACCAAAGTACTAACAGCATTTCCTCTAGTGGTGGGTTATGTGATTTCAGTTTTGTTCGTTATACCTCTCTGCATGCTTCAGGTTTTCTACAATCAGTATATATTGCTTTTATAGCCTGAAAATAAAAACCATATGAAGTGTCCTTTATTTCTGCATTATTATTATTGCTGTTGTTATTGTTATTTACTGCTTTGCAGGAGCTAAGAGGAGCAGAGTGTGTCTTTTCTGATGACAACAATGGACAGCTGACCCCGGGAGGGGGTGGGGCCGAGGGCAAACCTAATTGGGGTCCATTTGCTGTGACCCTCCAGAAATTGGAGGGTGCAACTCTTGGGTGCCCTCCTGACGTGCCCCCACGGCCTCTGCTCAGCCGGTGTCCTGGGGCAGGAGTAAAGCCAGCTCCCTGCAAAGCTGTCCCCTGCCCTCCGCCAGGCCCCCTGCCCCTTCCTGCAGAGAAGACACCCAGCTGCGGGGAGGCAAGCACCTCCCCCATGACAGGCAATTTGTACCCCGGCAAGACCCAGGGTGGGTAGGAGCCCAGTTTCGCTGTGGATAACGCAGCCCTGATGGCATGGCCTCTAACCACTCTATGACCAATTTGCAAGCCAGAATTTTTTTAGGGCACTTTTGAGTCCTTTGGCTTCTGACATGAGTCCTCAGTTGCCGGCCAGAGTATTGGAAGAAGGTCCTGACTCGGCGGTCCTGGAGGGCGAGTAGAGAGAATGGGGAGCGTTTGAGCACTTGGTACTTCTCCACCCAATTACTCTGTGGTTGGCGTCGGGCCTACCTGGGGGAGGAACCGGGTCAGGACACTGCCACCCTAAACGCCGACCCCTTGCGAGGCTGCCAGGGGTTGGAGTCCCTGGTGGGACATCATGAGGAGTCAGAGGTGGGACAGGGCATGCTCCTCATCTCCGTCCCCTCTCTTCCAAGGTCCCCACTGGAGACTACTGAGCGGCGCCAGGAAAGGCTTTACAGCTCCTGCTCTGACCAGGTCCCTAACTTTAAGTCTGTGTAACACTCTTGGGTCCCTTCTCAGCCTTGGGCAGCCTCTTCTGGGATCTCCAACCTTCCAGCCCCGTTGGATGCCCTCCCTTGGGGGATGGTTCTCTGGGCCCTTGCAGGCCCTCAGGATCGCTGGTCTTGAGGCTGTGTGCTGCATGACAGGGTTGCACGGAGGTGCAAAGAGGAGCAGGTGGGGAGGGTGGGGAGCGAGGGGGAGACCCAGCTGGGGACTCGGTGCTTTTGGGTCCCTTCTCTTTCAACCAGAGCTCTTCCCTCCCACACGCTTTCTCATTCTACTTGGATTTTTGTTTTCAATAAAGGATATTTTTCTATTCAAAATGATTTACAAAACACTCTTCGAGGATATGACTCAAGTCAACAAACATTTATTGAGGAGCTGCCATATACAATGAGTGGCTAGAAGGTCTTGAAGATGGAAAAAGATGGAGTCTTTAGCTTCAAGGGGCCTTTTGCCTTCAGGCTCAAGGAGCTACAGATGTGTCCATAATTATAACAAAATCACAAAATTGAGAGCGGCACGAACAGGGGTTATAAGAAGCGGGAGGAATTCTACTTGGGAAAATCCAGGGTGGCTTCAGAGGGGAGGTGGCATTGGAAGCACAAGTAGGGCCTCCCTAAGCAGTGGGAGTGGGGGTCAGCCTAGAGGAAATAGGATGGGGGTGGGGGAGTTCCAGGCAGCAGGAACAGCACGCACACAATCCCGGAGGTGTGGAGGCCCGGCCTGCTCACCAGCTACCGCGCAAGGCGAGAGCACAGCAGGGTTCTCCAGGGCTGACGCTGCAGTCAGGGTCTCTCCCCACTGGCAATCCTGCCCACAGTTGCCCCCAGGCAGCATCTCCATCCCTCTCCTCTGCTGGTCATGGTCACTGACCCGCAGCCTTCTCAGCCAGGTGTTCCTTGTACAGTCAGTTCAACTACTTTGGAATTCATGATCATTCAATCTGAGCCGGGATGATATTCAGCTTTGCATTAAAAATCTGATTCATAAGCAAATTATTTCAGTAAATAAAATTTCAAGGCCAACTGCTTATCCTGCTCCAGCAAGCCCTTGCTGTTGGCAGGGGAACTCAGAAGGGTGGATAGTGACGAGCAGAGGAGGGAAGGGGCTGGGATGGGATACGAGCCTCCAGCTCATTTGGAGAAAATCAGTAGGTCAGAAAAGCATGATTCCTGCCTAGGTTTCCCAGGTGGGTTGTGTGGGTGTGTGTGTGTTGGGGGGGGGGGTAGTGTTAGCCAAACCTTAATGGCCAACCCCCCTAACATTTGGGAGCAAAAGGCAGATGTGCGAGGAAAGCCTGGTCTGAGCATCAGTGGACCGTTCACTTCCCTTCCCTTTGGAGCCTGTGTACCTGAGTTTGAACCAGAACTCTACTACTGGCCAGCTGCCTGACCTGGGGCAAAGAACTTGTCCTTTCCTGGCCGCACTGATATCTAATGTTAGCATTTACCAAGTGCCAGTTGCTGTGCTTAGAGCTCATCATGTGCAAGCTCTCAGCTCCACTTGGCAGATGGGGAAACAGAGGCAGAGAAGGGCAAAGCCATCTGCCCAAGGTCACACAGCTGGGAAGTAAAGGTGCTCCTTCTTTCCCAGGGTTGCTGGGAGGGTTAAGTGCATTAACAGAGGTAAAGCACTCGGCAACATAAGTGCTTGATGAATGGTCATTATCGTCATTATGATATTGCAGCCTCGGTGGAGGGTGGGAGCGCAGAGCCATTTGTCCATCCCAGAATCTGCCCAGGTGAGGCTGGAGCGCCAAGGACCAAGAACAGGCTGGAGGGGGCCATCCTCTCCTGGCAAAGCCCTGATTGGAATCCATTTACATCCTAAAACCCAACTTAGAAAACCACAATCCATCAGCCAGCGATGGTGTAAATTGCTTTGCTAAATATATTTCTGGATGCATGGTAAGTAAAAATATCATGAATTTAATAAGCCTTGGAATTCACAGTTTTCCAGTCCTAATTAAGTTTCTTCTCTGTTGTGGATGTGTCCTTCTCTCCGGCAAGGTTGGGAAGCGAAGGCGGCTCGGTGCGCCGGGTGCCAGCTGGGCCCGGCTAGGTGCTTTGCATCATTAAGGCACTGCATCCTCTGGGCAGCCGGGGGCGGCTGGCTTCGTCATTCCCACTTCACTGAGGTGGGGTCGAGTCCCAGGGAGGCTCCTGCTCTATCTGGGGTCACATGACCAGCTAGGATTTGAAACCCGTTCCAGCTGCTTCCTTCGCTGCCTCCCTTGGGTCCTGATGGGTCAGTGACGTGGCCCCTCGGGTCCCGGGGTCTAGGCACAGCTTGGCTCACCCCCTCATGAGCACCCCGTGGCATCAGCCCCTTTTACAGCTGTGCATATGTGCATGTCTGCAACAACGTGCCACGCACACACAAACACCAAGCCTGGGGCACAACCCATGATGACGGGCCCAGGTCTGATGGCCGGGGACAGCACCCCTGCCTGGCACGGCTGCCACGTGAAGCTGTTTTCCACGTCCCTCTGCCAATGCTGAGCCCTGTAACAGGTCCAGGAAGTGGGAACTGCAGTCAGTCTTCGCAGATGGGGAAATGGGGGCTCAGAGAACTTGAGTGATTTGCCTTAAATGCTGGCAGAGGGGTTCGGCACTTTGCAATTACAGCAGACTTTGTATTCCCAGTTCCAATGTGTGACCCCTCTTGGGAGCCTCCGTTTCTTCACCCCGGCAGTGGGGGTGACACCTTCCGCAGGGGCATGTTTTGAGGGTTAAGCAGGGTGACCTCTGGAAGGCCCTTGGGAAAGGGAAGCCAGGAGCAGAGGGTGCAGGATCAGGACTAAACTCAGGCACATCTGCTCTGCAGCCTGTAGCCAGGAGCTTGGTGCCCTGTGTGTCTCCATCTGCCAGTCATGGGGCTTCCTGGTCCCTATCGTCACGCTCCAGGAAGGACGGGCCCTCCAGGCTGGCCCTTGTCCCCTTTCCCCTCTCCTGGGAGGCACTGAGGTCCTGAGGAGTGAGATCAGGACACAGAGGGGCGGTGGGGAGGGGGTGAAGGTCCCTCCTTGGTCGTGGAGTCGGGAGTGACGCTGCTGTGCAGCTGTCCGCAGAACATTAGTTACACATTACAGAGTTATGTTCCACGGCGTGCTGTGTTCCCCTGACAGGGTGGGTATTTCAGAGCACTGCGGGCAGACCCCCGAGCCCTTCCCACTGCTGGACCTGAGGTTACTGCACAGGCGTTTGAGCCTCCAGGAGACGGAGGCACGTGTGGAGGCCCCCAGGACGGGCCAACCCCCCTGCCCGGGCCCCTTCCTCCAGGCCTCTGCTGGGTTGGAGGGGCCTGCAGGTGCCAGGCCAGGGCTCAAACGTGGCTCCATTTGCACCCGGCCAACTATTTCCTCTCTATGGCCGTCTTCAGGGCCTGTCCTAGCTCTGCTTAACACCCTCCCGGCTTCCCACGGCCCTTGGCACAAATCCCGTTTCCTCAGCATGGCCTGCAAGCCTTCCTGGACGTGGCTCCTTCTCCTCCTCTGGGTTCCAGCTGGCGCCGCACCCCCAGCAGCCCCTCACCCCCAGCAGAAGGGCCTTCTGTCCTTGCCCATCTTTTCCTGGACGCACACTCCACCCCACCCCAGAGTAGGTGGGTTTTGCCACCCCCGACACTTTCACAGCCCTCCACCCTCTCCTTCCTTCCTGACCCCAACAGCAAGGGCCATCATCACCTGTTCCCGGAGGAGGGGGGAAGCATCAGGACGCCCCATTTTAAGTTCAGAGAACTGCCCCCTCCCCCTTACCCAACCTGGGTGCAGGAAGATGCCTTAGTAGTAGCCAAAGGCATGGGCTGTGCAGCCAGCCTGTGCCGATTTGAATCTAGCTTCTGGCACTTTCTGTGTGACTTTGGACAAACTGCATTATCACCCTGTGTCTCAGTTTCCTTCTCTTTAGAATGAAGATGTGAACAGTACTGACATCCGAGGGTGGTTGTGAGAATTATGAGTAACTGAACGGAAAGCCCTTAGCACAGAGCCTGGAAGCAGGTGTCATCTAACACACGCCAGCCCGCTGTCCTCATCACCCCTGGTGCGCCTCGCCCACCCCAGTCAGTCGGAGAAAGGACCAGGAGGGTGAAGGAAGCTGGCCTTCCCAGAAGTGCAGAGTGTGACAGAGGCAGTTCTCTCCCGTGGGAGAAGTGGGGGGGACTCCCTCCCCCACCCTAAGGTGGCTACCCAGTTGGACATTAGTGTAGACAGCTGACCTTCTGGGGGCTGCTGGCTCCCCAAACAGGGTGGGGAGAGGGTTGGCTACAGGTGCTGGGATTAGGGAGGGCAGCGGAGATGCTGTCTGCTCTCCTGTTGTTGGTGGCATGAGGTCACATGGGTCCCCCTTGAATGCACAGGACCCCAAAGGAGACAGCTGGACTCCAGCCTTTTTGCAGGTTCCTCACCCAAGAATGCCCCTCTGGCTGGACCAGCAGCCAAAAGGCACCGGGGGGATGGGAGAGGGGAAGACGTCGAGCAGGAGCTGGACCTCCCAGATCAAGGAATGGGGTTCAGGGAAGCTACCGCAGGGTCCAAACATGCCCCACCCCAATACTGGATGTCTGCTGCAGTGGGGCCAGGGCCAGGCCGTGTAAGTTAGAGAGCTGTCCCCCTGCCCCCTCACTCCCTGGAGGAACCAGCCCAGGGAACGGTGGGGGAGGGTGTGCAGAGCAGACCCCACCACCTCAGCCCCCCATTCTGCAGCCCTTACAGCAAGGCCAGGTCTGAGGAGGGAGCCAGGAGGGAGGAACGGAGCTTTGAAATTCTCCGGGGACTAAAGTTTAAAAATGAACTGGACTAAACACTGGAATGAGGCTGTCCTAACTGAGTATGGCTGAAAATGTATACATAATTTGGCCAAATGTCTTTAAGGGAGTCGTCAGGGGAGGTAGCACAGATCATGGCTAGGAGGAGTTACAAGGCCACATAAAACCATTTCCGTTTGTGCTCCAAGTGAAGGCTCCTCAGTAAAGCAGATCAATGCATTTATTTAATATCTCCCTTTGTGGGTTGCATCTGGGCGGTGCTTCACGGTGGCCTCAGGGGCAGGCACAGAGAAAGTCCTGAATAAACGCTGGGCGGATGGCTTGAGGGGCTGTGGGGTTCTAACTTCTAGGCTGGGGAAAGGGCTTCAGTCCTGCGACTGGCTCCCTGCATGGGGGCCCTCCCTTGGCTCCCCCTCTCCTTCCACCCGCTGGTGGCTACACCTTGCCTTCCCTGCCTTGCACCCTTCCAGGTCCCCAGTTGGAGTGAGTGGGTGAGGAGGGTCAGGGTGCTGGAGGGGAAGGAGCCTGGCATGTGTTTCTGACCCTCAGGGCATCTGCTAATGATGTTCTTGAAGCAGCAGCAGCCGGGGCTGGAGGAGACACCAAGTCATACAAGAAGGTGTCAAAGGGAGCTGCCTGGGGCTAGGGTGGGGTGTGTGGGGGTCGCCGGCTGCCGTGAGGAAGGAAGGGCATGTGGACCCCAGTCCTCGGAGGACCCGGCTCTGGTAGGGTGTGTGTGTCTCTGGGCGGGGGGGAGGGGGGAGCCAGAGCTCAGGTCCCCTTTCTTCTCCCCCAACTTCTCCTGCCCGTCTCCATTTTCTTCAGCATCTCAGAGCGCAGGTGTCCACCCCAAGGCCAACTGGATGCTGCTTTGGGAGCCCAGGGTCTGGGGTTGCAGCAGGGACAGTTCAAACAAGCATCCACCAGCCCAGGTTCTCATCAGCCTCCCTGAAACTGGGGACACTGGAGACAGCTTGCGGTGACTTTGTTGCCGAGCACCCCAGATTATTTTTTTTCAGACACATAGGGTCTTCTTCTCCCTTTATTAACAGCTCCCAAAACTGCCAGCCCCAGGGCTTCTTTTAAATCAAATTCCTCTCTGGGTTTATCACTTATACACAATGGAATCCACGGGCAGCATCAAAACTGTCTTCTCCTCTTGCCTTCCTGGTTTTCGGTGACGTGGTGGGATGACATCACCTCCAAGGGTTATTGTCCAATTTGCTTCACAGAGAGGAAAACTTTGCCCTCCCCCCAAGTGAGCATCCTCCCCCGTAACAGCCCCTCTGGACAGGGCAGGGTGGGAGAGGGCCAGAGCATGGCCAGGGAAACCCATCCCCACTCCTGGTAGCATTTGCATTTTCATCATCTCGGCATAAAGAACAGTTGATTCTCTCCACTTCCTCTGTCTCCCTTTTCCTTCCATCTACCTGGATGGTGGCTCTGGGACAGGTCCACCCCTGCCCCACCTGGGGATTGGGCTCATGGGCAGAGCTAGTTTTCCCTCCCCAAAGCCCGCTTCCCACTCTAAAGAGGCTGGAGGCGCTGAGACCAAGACTAAAGCATGTGATTCTACAAGAGGTATTTTTAGCTTTCTCATTAACTGAGTGCTTTCAAATTAGCCTTCTATTAACCTCCAAAGAAAATGAAAGTGTTTTTTTTCCTCCCAGTAAGCCTCTCCTGCAGAATATCAAGGTTTCCATGATTAACATTTCATGCGCCTTGAAGCTCTAATGAAGTTGGGTTCTCTAATATCTAACTTGATGGAATAATTGGTCCATGGTTTCTGCCATGGCGAGAGAGATGCTACCGGGAAGGAGAAGTGGTCTTTTTTTTTCATCTCATCCTTTGTTGCTATTCCCCCTTTCTCCCACAGAACTCCCCAAGCCCCCCACTCTAGAAGGGTCCGAGAGACCAACATTCCCTTCCTGGCCTTAGCTGACAAGTCATTGTTTGTTCCGGTTTGGTAATTCCTGAGCGTCATTTTGCAGCTGCGCCTTGCGGAAGCACTGTCTGGGGCTCATGCTTGTGGCCAGGGAGGGTCAGAGCAGAGACCTATTGACTTTGGCAGTGTCCCTTCAAGTGGGCTTATTGCTCTGCATTCAGACTTTGGCTGGAGAGGGGAATAAATAGCTTTCCAATTTCCAAGACTATTCGGTAGCAAGTCCAATGAGAATGATCCAATTTCTGTGCTCACAGGACAGGCTGGAGAGATCTGGGCTCCACACTCTGTCTCAGCACTAGGGGGATGTGTAGACCAGACACGCCGAGGCAGTTGCAGCTGGGAGCAGGTACCAGTGCACAGCCAGGAGTGGGCTGCCAGACACATGCTCCCTGGGTCTCTGAAGAGAAACAGCAGGTTTGGCTCTGAAGGATGCAAGTTCCAGATTGAAATGTTAAAAAGCAATTAAATGCAAGTTCAGTTTGGGATCATTTGTCCAGTGGTCTAGCCTATTTGTGGACCTCTGGGCTTGACTCCTCTCTGCCTCCCCCTCTTTTCCCAGCCTCATTACCCCTCCTTGGGTCCTTGCCACTGGTTGCCTGCCTGCCACCCCATCTCTGCCTCCTCCCTGCCTCCCTTCATCTGTGGGTCTGTGCTTTCTAGTGTCAAAATGTCAAAGAAGGGCTCTGGGTCCTCCACTGGAGGCCTCTTAAAGACAATTTGCCTCTCGTCAGCATGAGTGCCAAATGCGAGCAGCTGCTTAGTGTTTGGGATGGGAAGCCAGCTCCAAAGCAAAGCAGTGACTCCTCCACATGTGGGCAGGCTGCTCAGACCCGAGGAGCTCCGGCTCCCAAGGAAGGGGGTCCTCCCTGGCTCCTCCGCCCTTCCCACTCCAGCAGAGCCTGCCCTCTCCGCGTGGCTCACCCATTTGCCTCTAAATGCCTGGAGGGGAAGCTACCCTCCAGGGCTCTGGGGCTCTGTTGCTGCCTGGAGGCCAGAGAAAGGGTAACAGGCCCATGAATTATATGACCAAATCAGAGACACATGGGCATGAGTGACACACACACCCACAGCTCCTGCACCAGCTAGCCAATTGCCTCCCAGCCGTCCCCACGAGAAGGTCCTGCTGCCACTTCCAAATTGAAATGTCAAAAAGCAAACTCATCACCTCCCCCGCCTAACGGCATCCTTCTGGATTCCCTGCCCAGTTAACGGTGCCTCCATCAACCCTGTCCCTAAAGGCAGAAATCTGGGAGACATTCTAGACTCTTCATATCCCACCAGTTACAAGTCCTGTGGAATCCCTCTGATCGGCCCTTCTGTCCTCCATTCCTCTATTTCTGCTCTAACTCGGGATCTCATCCCCTCTTCTCTGAGCCTAGCAATAGCATCTGACTCAGCTTCCTACCACCAGTCTTCATGCCCTAAGTCCATTTTCCTTTCTGTGCTTCTATTTAGGCTGCTGCTCCCTTGATAGTGCATTTCAAGGCTCCCAGGTAACTTTAGCTCAAGGCCGCGTTCCTGGGAGGACTCAGAAGTTCCCGGGACTGCCCATTTTTTCAGCCCTATCCCTAGTCATTTCCCCACTCTAGATTCGTATTTGGCCATGCTCCACCAGTTGCACTTCCTTGAACATCCCTTGTCATTCCTCACCTCTGGGCTTTGCACATGGTGTTGCCTCTGACTGGAATGCTCTTTCCTCATTGTCCATCCAGTGAACTCCTATTCATCCTTCAAGACCCCTTCAAAGATATCCTCCTCTGGCAAGCCACGGCAACTAAATTTTTCACGATGCCAGTGGAACCGCAGAACAATACCACCTGATTTCCATGGGATCTCTCTGCACTCTGCTCAGAGTCTTCTCCATATTGAGGTTCTGTGGTAACATCCTACAGTTTTAATCAAGTGTTCATCATCTTCCCAGGTTTTACAGACATAGCCAGGCTTGTAGCTACCAAGTTAGGTCCACATCTTCATTTTGCCCTCTGTATTCTCTCTCCCCTTCTTGCCTCCTGCCTCCTCTCTTTCTTGCATCTTTCCTCTCAGGTGCATGACACTCCATGTAGAACGCTGGTCTAGGAGTCTAGTCCCGCCGCCTTGGAAAAGAGCCTTCCTTCCCTGCTGCAGCTTCTCTTCCTCCACTGACGGTGGCATTTCCTTCTCGGACCCCTGTCTGCAGACTCCGGTGCCTGGGAGAACAAGCATCATCGAGCATCATCTGGTTATTACAGAACTGCTCTCCAGTTCCATATAATCCCTGAGTTTCTCCCCCCCACCCCCAACAACCCTGGTCCTTTCAGCACTCATCAACAAACACACCCACTGAGCCAGAATGGGGCAGGAAGAGGGATGGGACTCCGTTTGACTCCTCCTTAGAGATTCCAGCCAAGGGTTTGGAGGGGTGGAGGCTCGTCCTGCTGGGCACAGGAAGCAGGAGGATTTTTCGTTTCTCCTTTGTCCATCCGATCCTCCTCCCTCCCTCCCCCAACCACTCTGCACTGTTAGTCCACACCGAATGGCAGCGACTCAGGTGAGGCTCGTTTTGAAAATGCCTTGTAAGTAAAAATCTAGTCTTAAAGCCAGGTAGGGGGTAATTAGTCACATTTTAAAAGAATTCTTATTTTTCAAAAGGCTCCACAGCAGGGAGCCCATAATTAGCTGGCTCCCCTGGTGTATTGACATGATGTGGGACAGCTAGTCCACATTGCCTTCTGCTGTGTTTGCCTGGCCCCAGCCATCCTTGCTAAGAGTTAAAGACTTTTTTTGTTCTGTTTTGTTTTAATTAACTTCTTTATTATCATGCCTTCTCTTTTAGGTACGGAAGATGCATGGCTTGGTTTTCCTCATTTCACAGATGTAGAAAACTGAGGTCACAATTACACAGCCAGAAGCACAGAGAAAACAGGACCTAAAGAGCAGAAACTGCTAGTTCCACCCTTTTCTTCCTTAGTAAAATAATCCCTTTTATATTTGGAGAAGTAATGACACCAGCTAAAACCTCCCTTCCAAGTAGCCAGGTGGGCCATGGGACCAGATTCCCTCTGCTGGGATGTGAGTGGTCATCTTAGGTGGGACTTCTGGAAAGGCTGCTCAAGGGAGGCCGGCTCAGCTAGATGAGAGCACCTCCCTTTGATGTCCTTCCCAGTTCTCCCTCCCCTACTCCCTTGTAGGTGATGGCTGGAGCTTCAGCAGCCATTTTGAACCAAGTCAGGACCTTGTAATAAAATCCCCAATCTAGGATGGTGGAAACAGAAAGACATAAGGAATCTGAGTTCTGATAGCTATGGAATTGCCTTACCAGCCCTGGACCATTTCTATCTGTGCTTCTTTATATAATGGAGGAAATAGGCTGCCATCTTGTTAAAGCCACTGTTAGTTTGGATTGTGTGTTCTATGCAACTGAGCCTAATCCTAGCTAATAAATTAAGCTCATGATTCTCATCTTCAGGACTGTGGTACATCTGCAGTCTGAAGACAGACGGGAGAGAGTTGGTTTGCCCAGAGTCCCTATTTATATCCAAGTTACAACTTTCCCCAAATCTGACATCTTTTCTTTTTACCACAGCCATTCCTTGAGTAAACTGGGTAGCACCTAGGTAGAGACCCCTAAAAAGGGAGTCTAAGTGTCTTCTGAGGCTGCATCAGCCAGCCGGAAGCATTGTAGAAACCAAATGCATGCTGGGAAGTGTGTCACGTCACAAGGAGATGAAGGGCACGGCCCTCTTTCAATTGGCTCACCTATGGCCATGCCCACTCACCCAGGTGCCACGCTCCTTTCCCAGAATCCCCCTTGGCTCCCACTACTTTTTCCTGTTAGGACTCTTCTCTTATCCAGAGGATGGGCCCAAGATTTCCTGCTGTATTTTCCCTTCTTACATCAGTGTGTCTGAAACAGGCCACTGGACCCCTGCCAAGTCTCCGAGTCTCCATGGAACCAGCTCGGGCTCAGTGGGGGTTTTAGCCTGGTTGGAGGGGACTTCTCATTCCTGTTCTCTTTCCAGAAACATGACTTCAGGCACATCTCTTCCCACTTTTGTATCTCTCTGTTTGCTGGATTGAGCTCTAAAGACCCTTCCCAGCTTTCCAACCTTAAGACAGCTCAAGGTAGGATGAGGTCAGACAGAGAAAGCCTCCAACCTCTAACACTTCCCGGCTAGGATTTGGCCCAGCCAAACTGCTCCCCACCATCTCCCATCAGTTTTGGCAGCTCCAGGGAGGCCGGCAGGCCATGATCCCTCCTCTTCTCTGCAAGTTCTCTCCTTGGTTCACTGCTCGTCTCATGGAGCCACTTGCCCAAGCGAAGAGAGAAGGTGGTGAGCCAGCTGGTTCTCCTCCCTGCCTCCTCCGACCAAAGCCTTTGAGGGCGGAAAAGTCACAGAGGAGTTGATTTTAAAACTCAAGGCATCTTCCTGTGCTGGTTTCCTGGCAAACAATTAACAACCCTCTGAGGGGCTTGGAAAGGGGGATTGGACGGCCGTGTCCATTAGAAAAAGCCACATTAGCAGAGGCGGTCGCCCCGGCTGCGCTCCAAGCAGGCCCGTGGTCAGGCTGCGAGCTTCCCGATTTCCGGGCCTTCCTGGATGGACTTCTCGGCACGTTTCAGCGCCGATATTTGTGGGCTTGACTTGCCCTTTGGGCCCTGATGAAGTAGCTTGTGGTTTTTAATCTATTTTTTCTTTTTAAATTATCCTGGTGCTCCATCTCTGGTTCTGCCACGTCTTCTCTCCAGCCTGTGGTTATTTCTGTCTCCTGGGGGTGGCTGGATTGTATTCCCACCACCCTCCTATCCCCTCTCCCCTCCAGAGGCAGGGAAGCTCGTGCTGGGAAACCGTTCATGTGACAACCTTTTGAGATAGTGACAAAAACAGGGGACCAAGTCCCCGGATCCCTGGATGCTGGCCAGTTGCCTGATGGAGAAATTGATTTCTACCCCCAGCCCAGTTCACGCTGTCCCTGCTCCATCTCCCTAGGGCGCCACTCTTTAATCCTTTCATTCTGCTTGAAACTTTCCCTAGTCCTAGAAAGTTCCTAGAGGAGATTTGGCTGTCTCCCTTGGAAATACCTTTTTCTGGTCATGTCTCAAAGCCTTTCAAAGTGTAGGATTTTAATTTTTTTTTTTTTTCTCTGTTTGAGAATCCTGCAGCTGGAAGGGACCCTGGGGGGATCATCTAGGGCAACTGCCTCCTTTTGCAAATGAGAAAAGCGAGTTTCTGGGAGGTGAAGAGTGGGGCCCAGATCTGCACAGCTTGCTCGCGGCAGAGCTGGTATTAGAACCGCAGATCTGCCGAGCCCCAGGCCACCACCCTGATTGTCTCACGATTCACTCCAGGCAGCTCAAATCCTGGCTGGATGAACCAGGACGGGTGACAGTGCTGCCTGTTGCCCACACTCACCCCACCCCATACAATGCTACACCTCTAGGGCTGTAAAAAGATTAAACCGTTTAAAATCATCAGCATGCTGCTGTTCTAAGAATTCTCTGAGCTTCCATCTAAGAAGTTTCTGTCCCAGACTTGACCTTTAGATTTCATCCAGCTAAGAAATTCTTCCATGGGGATCTTGGCCAGGCCTCGACACTTCCCAGCAAAGCTCCTGGGCTTTCTACTGTGCCGGGTAAGACTGAAACGAGCCCCTCTGTCGGGTGGGCTCAAGGCGGAGCTCTCGGGAAGAACAGAGAAAGAGAAGCCTGTGGGTCAGGAATTGGGAGCTTGGGGTCAGGACCATTTACACCCAGAGATGGTGCTCCAGGAATGTGGGTTCCTCCCACCTCGGGGCTGGAGCTGAGGGGACACCAGGCAGAAATGAAAAGAGTGGATTTCCTACAAGAGTCTCTGGGTGGCATTGGGAAGGTAAAATCGCATTTGCAGCTCTCTCTGGAGCAGTCCGTGGCCCTGAGGGATGTAGGGGAGGCTGGGAGAAGGGATTTGTCCTCCCCCGGGGAGCCCCAGAACTGAGAAGCCCCTTGGGGGCATGAGGGGACAGGGGCATTAGTAGCAGGAGGCAGCTGTAGCTAAAGGGGGTGTCGGGCTGGGTTCCCCCAGCACCCACTTATTTGGGAGGTGTGTCAGTTTGCCAGAGCTGCCGTGACAAATACCGCACAGCGGGTTGGTTCAACAACAAGAATTTATTGGCTCGTGCTTTTGGAGGCCAGAGGTCCCAAATCAAGGCATTGGCCAGGCCATGCTTGCTCTCGGAGTCTGCAGCGCCCAGGTGACGGTGGGCCGCCGTCCGTGGGTGTCCTTGAACTGCCGCTCTGCCGCCCGTTGCATGGCGAGGTGCTTGGCCTGCTCCTGTGGCTTTCTCTGCCTTCTGTCTTCTCTATGTCTGCCTTTCCTCTCTTTACAAGGCCTCTGGTAATACAGGTTAAGGCCCAGCCTGATTCGGGTTGGCCAAACCTTCATAACAATAATATCTTCAGAAGTCCTGGTTGCAAATGGACTCAATTCCACAGGCAGGCAAGAAGACTTGAAAATCTTCCTTCCCTTCCCTTCCCTTCCCTTCCCTCCCCTCCCTTCCCTTCCCCTCCTCTCCCCTCCCCTTCCCTTCCTTTCCCTTCCCTTTCTTTCCCTTTCCATCTCACCTGATGCTGTGATTCCATTTCCCCCCCATGTTGGTGTGACCAGGTTAGCACATGCAGAGTTTTCCAAAGTATCAAAGGGGAACAAAATGGAACACGGGACTAGTGGAGCAGAAAGGTTGTGGTCAGGGCTACACTGAGCAATTCCGAGTCAGGAGCAGCTCCAGAGATCCCAAGGAGGGGAAGGGAGAGGGGTCATCCGTGCAGCCCCCTCCTTGAGGGGCACCTGGCAGGGGTCACACCAAGCCTGGGGGGAAGTAGGTGTGCCCAAGACCCCCTGGGGAGCAGCTTTATGAGCTGGGATGGGGGTCACCGTGGCCACTTCCCTGGCTGACATGGAGCCCCCCCAGCTTAGGTCTCCAAGCACCCAGGGTGAGCAGAGTGCCCGCTGGGCCTGGCATGACATGAACAATAAACCACTTTTATTTAGACTTTGCGATGTGGGGGTTGTCTATTTCTACAGCCCCAGGAGACCCGTCTGACTTCGCGCAGGGCAGGATTCCCGCGTCAGGCATGGCTTTCGTCAGCAGGGCAGCTGCCAGACGGGCATCCGGAGCTACAGGTGAGGGCCCTGGTCGCCTCCTGGGACATCGATGGGGGGACAGTGCTCACAGTTTTCCAAAGGCAATTGCAAAGACCCAGGAGGCTCAACAATTACCTTTAGGCTCAGACACGAAACCACCACCCGGGGGCGGACCACGGGGGCTTCCCTCAGATGCAGCTCTATGCTCTGCTGAAAGAGAAGGGAGAGGAATTAGTCTTTCCCGAGTTCTTTCATCCCAACAACAACAAAAAATACATTATGGAAAATAAATCTCTGGTTCTGGAGAGGCAGGAAAACGAGCTGCATTGTTTGCCAACTATGACTAATAATAACAGCCGAGAACTCGGCTGACTTAGGGGTTCTTTGTGGCCCTTCAATACCAGGAATAATAAGCCTGGGAAAATGAAGGGGAGGTCGCGGCACCCACATGCGCAGGTGCACGCTGACACACCTAGTGTGTATGTGCGAGGGCCCCGTGGAGTCTTGGCCATAGCAGAGACGGTGCTCAAGCCCACTTGAGCCGAGCCGGGTGGAGACGGCACCAGGCGCGGGGAGTGACAGCTGCCCCCCGGGCGCCCGCACCACTCCCTGGTCTCCTTCCAAGCAGAAAGGGTGAAGCAGAGCCACAACTTGACATTTCTTCTCCGTTTGCAAGTCCCTAGCTTCAGGTTGGAGGGGGCATGGATGGGTACATACCTGGGAATCTGGGGCTCTGCCCGGGAATCTGGGGCTCTGCCCGGGAGCCTGGGGCTGCCATCGATGAAAATGTGGAGTGGGGTTTGCTGGTATTTGTGCCGAGGGGGAATTGTTTGGTAGACCAGGGGATGGCCAGTGAGGGGGAGGGGACAAGATTGCTGCGGAGGACGGAAGAGAATTGAATGCAGAGAAGAGGAAGCTCTCAGAGATACAGAGAAATCAGACAGGGACAGGGACAGTGATACTGAGTGTTTAATCAACTAAAACGGGTGCACCGATGGTGGCTGGAGGGCATCAGGGGCGTTGAAGAAGCAAGAAGTGGTGCCTGGAGGCAAGTGAGCTCATCAAGGCGCCAGAGGAGGGAGCAGCCCCTTGGGGTTGTCTAAGGCTGGAGAAGCCATGGAGGCTGTTCTCTTGCTTGGTGGGGTGGGGCGGGAAGGAGGCCGCCTCCGCTCCAGGGAGGATAACGAGGCCTCTTCGGCAGCGACTCTGCGGTGGGGACCCAGTGGTGGGTGGTGGAGGTGGAGTGCTCGGTAGGCAGAGTGTGACACGCACAGTAGGCACTAAATAGATGCCGATCGAAATTTATGAAGACCTCGTCGCAGCCACCACGGTCCCTGTTTTGAACTAGTAGCTGTAGCATAAGAGCTGCTATTCAAGAGAGTTATGGCCGTGATAAAATCAACTGGGCTGCGGAGCCCTTGGAAGAGTAAGGGCTCTTAGGTTTGGAGTTCGGAGCGTGGGGCGAGAAGGAAATGAACCAAACCAGGAGCCACCTCAGAGAGCAAGGGGCTGAATGCTAAGATGAGCAGGTGACGAAGAAGCAGCCTCTCAACACAGGGGTCCTTTAGTGCTGCAAGAAGTAGTGGGCTGGCTCCCGGCAAGCACCTCTCCATGCACACACACAATGAGGGCAAATCCTGATGAATAATGACTTCCTGTGCTCTTGGACTTTTGGCCCTGATGTGTTGGTCTTGGACCAACAAGGCGAACTGGACGAGGGCCTTCGTCTTGCTAGTGCAGCTAACATTGGTTGAGACACCAGGCAGTGTCTTAAGTGCTGTACATGAATTAACTCTCTAATTCTTAGGGACCTGAGATGTGGGTTCCTTTGTTTTGGAAGGTAGGATACAGGAGGGTGTGGGCTGTGGAGTCAGATACACTGGGGTTTGGATCCCAGTTCTGCTTCTTAAGATCTGTGCAACCTCAACTTCTTCATCTGTATAATTCATGTTGATGGGACTAGAGAAAATTCACACAGGGGATGTTTTGCACTTTGTGTGTCATATAGTGGGTCTTTTATGAAAAGACATCCCTCAGTCAATGCTTGTTCCTGACTGTGCTGGTTTGTATATATTATGTCCCCCAGAAAAAGCCATATTCTTTAATCCAATCTTCTGGGATATTTGGATTAGGTTGTTTCCATGGAGATGTGACTTACTCAGTTGTAGGTGATAATTTTGATTAGATCATTTCCACGGAGATGTGGCCCTGCCCATTCAGCATGGGTCTTGCTTAGTGTACTGGAGCCCTATAAGAGCTTAGACAAAAGAAGCTCAGCACTGCACCTGAGAGACATTTTGTAGACAGCCATTGAATGCAGACTTTTGCTGATGCTGGCGTTTTAGAGAAGCTAGCCCAGAGTTTGCTCTGGAGAAGTAAGAAAGACAGAAGCCCAGAGACATTTTAGAGAAAGCCATTTTGAAACCAGAACCCTGGAGGGAAAGATCATCAGATGCCAGCCACATGCCTTCCAAGCAAACAGGTTTTCCAGATACTAAAGGCCTTTCTCCAGTGAAGTTATACTCATGTTTATGTCTCGGTTTGGACACTTTTATGGCTGTAGAATGGTAAATCTGTAACCTAATAAATCCCCTTTATAAAAGCCAATCCATTTCTGGTATTTTGCATAACAGCAGCATTAGCAAACCAGAACACTGACCTAAGAAGTGCCATCTGGTAGAATTAGCCAGTTCCTGTAGCCAAAGCCCCTGTGTCCTCCGACTGTGGTGTCGGATCCTTAGAGCTAACTCTTAGCTAAGCCTCTTATCAACTCCTGGGATAGATTTCTCATTGTTTGCATGTTTCAGCCCAGCTATGATTGTCCTCATAAGGCCACCATTTGACTCTTGAGTTCTTGACCAGTTCTCCGACCCTAACCTGGTCAAGAGCTGTGTTGTCACAGGTGGTCCTCCCGAGGCACAGCCATGGTGGAGAGGTGGTCTACGATCAGCCTTGACCCATCACATGTCATTTCTCACGTGCAGCAGTCATTTGTAGAGGACGCATTTTGCTACAAGTCTGCAAATCTGATCTCATAAATCAGGCTAGAAGAGAGCAACAGCATAGCGTTGTGAGAGTCTTGGTGCTAAAATTTCTGGTGGAAAGCAGTCGACTTTTCATCCCTACATTGCCATCTCCAAAAACGATAAAGAGGTGGTAGGAGCCTCTGGGCCTTCACAAAACAGCAGTTTCTCATTTTGCGCCTGCATTTAGCTGTCAAGATGCAGATCTGGGGTCCATGGGGTAGGCTTGTTTAATCTTTATCCTCTACCCTTGTGCTCTGCCTGACTCATTTGAAATCAGGTGTGTGCTCTTGGGACCATGGCTTTGGGGGAAAATCTTAGTGTGTCTGTGTGGTTCTCCCATCGAGCTCAGAGTTAATGACATTTTTTGTATTTATTTTTTTATGCAAGGTACTTACATGTCATTTTAAATGCTTTGGGGCACTGTTGATGTAGAGGCCTTTAGGAACATAGCCAGACTTCTAACATGACTTCTTATAGTAATAATTCCGCTTTCTGAAGCCACTTCACTGGAAGTTGCATTTTGAGACATTTCTTATAAATCTGTTCTTTTCAAATCACCATGGGAGGACCACCTTCTCCAAAGCCTTAGGACCATAAATAGTCCTGAGAAACTGGCATGGTCTGCACCATGTGACCTCAGTTAGTGTCAGGAAGCCATGCTGACCCGGCCTCAGAGGTCAAGGTCAAGGTCAACTCCCAGCAAATACCAGCTGAGGGTTGGTAGACACAGAGCATAATCTGGAACATGCACTCGCTCATCTTGCAAATCCTCACCCAACTGTAGATGGAAGCAGTCGATGCAAGTCTTGAGAGGGCACCCAATTAATAATCCAGGAGATGTTGAACTTGATGTGACATTTTGAATGATGAGAAACCAGGCAGATCTGGTTGGTCAGAGTCCTCCCTCTAGCAGGTGTGTCTGGAAATCCTCACTCACCTGTAACCTCCTGACTCTTTTTTTTTAAGGATGCTGGGATGAGTTCTAAAAGAAATCCCTGTTCCCAGATTCTGAGGTCAAGGCAGAGGCACCGGGATGACCTGTAGGGCCTGGACGTTGGCACATGGCAGTGTCGGGTGCAGTTGTGCCTGTGGCTGTGGCAGAAGGGAGGAGCAGCTCGGAGCCCTCCGGCCTGGTCCAAAGGAGCGTCTCCCAGAAATGGTCCTGTGAAACCAAACTCAGCTATCATGATCCGTGCATTATTTAATCTAATTCTCATGTGAAATTTCAAATAGGTCCGAGGAGTAGTAAGTGAAAACCAAAAACTCTCCTTTCCATCCACTGATCCTCAGGCCAACTCTTCACTTGTCACCATTAAAATATATCCTTCCAGAAATAGCTTAATCTTGTTTAGACATGTTATGGATATGGATGTGTATGTGTGTATATGTCATATGCATACACACATATTTATTATATATTGTATATTAATAAACTCCAATAAATATGTAATAATGCTTTGAGATATTACATATAGTAGATATATTAATACATATATTATAAATATGTAATAGACATACATTTATTATTTTTAAAACCCAAATGGTATAACAAATTTGCAACTTGCTTTTTTCAATTAATGATATATGTTAGACATCTTTCCCACACAAGTCCCTAGAGCTTGATTTACCTAAAACTTACTACTGAATCATTTTTCAAGCATGAGTTCCTGAGTTCAGGCTTCTGTTTACTTTGGGCAGAAAAGTCGCTGACATAAGAGAGACGGATGGAATTTGGGATCACGATGGAAAGCACCTCCAGGGCGTAAGGGGGTTACCAGAGGAAGGGAAGGTGGGGGTGGGGGTTGGTCAGGAGCAGAGGCTCAGAGCAGAAGCCCCGTGGGCAAGTCCTAGCCGCTGACTGTGCAGGGGCCGGCATTGCCAGGGGGTGGGTGGGTGGGTAGGGGTCCCTGGAGAGGGACTCAGGAGACCCTTGAGGTCCACTCCAGGGAGCTCGAACTTGATCTTGCATGTGATGGGAGCCTTTGGGGGTGTGATCTAGGAAAGCAACCCAGTTGGGTTAGCAGCTCGTTCCTGTAACTGTGAGGAGAATGGACT
This sequence comes from Choloepus didactylus, assembly GCF_015220235.1. NCBI lineage: Eukaryota > Metazoa > Chordata > Mammalia > Pilosa > Megalonychidae > Choloepus > Choloepus didactylus. The sequence continues at coordinate 68,180,087 of NC_051324.1, read as the reverse complement.
GGAGGAGAACAAGACGCTATGTTAGGAAGCTGCTGCTATGGTCCAGGCATTAATTAGCCTTAAGATCTGGCCCCTTTCTACCTCTTGGGCTCATCTTCTATGTCTCTGGCTCCCTCTGCTGCTGCCTCGTTGCCTCCTTGTCAGAGGATGCTCCTGCCTCCAAGCATTTGCCCCTGTAGCGGTTTACAGGGGACACCTTGCCCAAGCACTGTACAGTAAATAATTCCCTGACCCATCATTCTCTATGTTCTGAGCCTGCTTTATTACTTTCTTCCCTAGCACGTATCACTACATGACATTATATTTACCAGTTTATTTATTATCTGTTTCTCTCCAATCTGCCCGAGGCTGGTCCTGTGTCTAGTTTGTCTTTTGCTGCCTTCCCAGATCTAGACACTCAAATAAGCATTGGATGAATGAATGAATGAATCAGGGAGAAAACGTACCACACAGGTGAGTTTAGATGCCCAAACAGCGATCTGGGATGAGCAGGGAGAGGTCTAACAGCATGACTCAATACTGCCTTACCAGGCTCCCTGGCAAGCATTGAACTCTTAACTCTCAGCACTGAACACAAGTCTCCTTCACTGGGCTGGGGACATGGTTCATCATTATAAGTGAGTCCCCTGGGAGTCTTGTGACAAGTACACTTTGTAGAGACAGCCCTGCACAGGCAGTTGTGGAGCAACTTAACTCCTGTGAAGACAGACCCAGGGCTTTTTGTCGGTTTGTGCATTGTTCCTCTCTGTGATGACATTGTTCTTGAGTGGTGAATAATTGGAGCCTCGGGGCCACCTCTCATTTTGTGGATAAGCAGGGCTCTGACTCCACACTCTAGGTGGAGCAACAGAGACAAAAAACAGAACATTGCAATGCACTAGCCCAAACCAAGATGTCAATAATTGCTTGACATTCTGGAAAGCAGATGCTCGCTGGTGAATCCTTTTCCCAGTGGGTGCAAAAGTGATTCAACAATGGCTGCCTTTTATGGGAGATATACCTGAAAGGAATGAAAAGACCCAGGAAAGCTGGACGCTTTTGTCCAGTTTGGGGTGCAGGGCAGCCATATCGTCAATTTCATATTACTAGCAACCTTCATGCTAACTCCTGAGAAGGTGACATTGAAAGCTATGACATCTTATTTTTCCTCTCTCATCTGGATAACAGCTGATGTAAAGGGTTTTATTCCCCAGATGACCCCATAAATTGGAGGACTTCACTGAAACACAGTCCCACATCAGAAATCTTAGAAAGCAGAGATTCCATGAAACTGTAGGAAAAGGAGGGAGCCCTCAGAAATTCTCAACCGAAGGTGCCACTCCCAGAGTCTCTCTAGGTGACTCACAAGCAACTAGAGAACCATCACCAAGGATTAGCTATAGATAAGGATGGGGGAGATGTCAGGGCAGGTAATAGCTTTCCCTCAACTGGAATGCCTAGTGACTGACTGTGGAGACCTTCAGTACCTTGTAAATATATTGAAAGGGAAGTGGGGGTGAAAAACATAATTCTTGAGAGTTTTCTGTCATCAGTATTTTGATAGACACTTTTCATGTTTTGCATTTAATTTTCCCAACCAACCCTACAAGACAGATATCATTGCCCAGTTTCATAGATGAGGAAACTATGGTTTGGAGAGGTTAAAAAAAATTTCCCAAAGTCAGACAGCTAAAAAATGGTGGGACTGGGCTTTTAGTTCATACTTCCCCTCCGTATGAGTGTAACACATAGGTTTGTGTAGGTGCTTTAAGGAGAATTATTTTGAGTGGATGATGATGTTGATGCTGATTAGATGCCCAAGCACTAATATTTCTTTCCTTAGAGGAAAAAATAAGTTTGTTTCTAATTTTCAAAAAGGATTGGCGGAAAATTTGGATCCATATGATATTGTGCTGGTTTCCTCTTGTGTATTCTAAGCACCTTGGAAAACATTGAGAACTCTAACCCAGGGCTATTGACGGCTTGAAGGCTTTGGACTCTGATGACTAATGGCATGAAACCAGCTTTTGTGTTGCCTCCATGCAAAAAGAAAGGGAGTCTCTTCCCCTGAGGCCATATGACCCTATGTTAAGGGTCTTCAGCAAGGCAAACTGGGGGAACACCATAACTCACAAATCCATGCATGAATTGAGGTGTCAGAGAACAGAGTTTGGGGCTGGAAGAAAGCCAGAATGTTATGGGAGAATCATTGAAGGAAAGTGTCACCGAGGAGGTAAGCCCCCAAACCTACATATAAGGGTCACATAAATTCTTGGCACTGCAAAATATGTAAGCTCAGGAAAGACTCAGCAGGCCTTAGGGGAAAAAACGGCATCTGGAAGTTGAAGGAGTTGATTTCAGTAGCTACTGTTCAAAGATGGAGAGTTAAACTTTGGAGATTGAGTCCAGTCACCTTAATTTCCTGCTAGAGTAAATTGACAAAAGGACAAAGGCAACACCAGCGTCTCTACAAGGTGTCATTCAAATTGTCTGGATCCAATCAAAATCCCTAGACATGTGAAGAAACAAGAAAATGTTACTCATGCAAGGAGGAGAAAGCCGTCGATAGACATGGAACCTGAGATGATGCAGGTGTTGCAGCTGCCCTGCCATGGTTAGATGTGGCAACAAGGAATTTAAAGCATCTATTATAAGTATGTTCAAGGACTGAATGGAAAACATATACATTATGAAAAACAGGAAATGTCAGTAAAGAAATAGACACTATAGAAAAGAGCCAAGTGGAAATTCTAGCGTAGAACTAGAATAGAAGTTTTTGCAATGTTATATCTGCACTGTCCAAACTATAGCTACTAGTCACATGTGACTAGTGAGCACTTGAAATGTGGCTGTAGTAACTGAGGAACTGAATTTTAATTTAATTTTAATTGATTTTAATTGAAGCAGATACATAGTGACTACTGTATTGGGCAGTACAGCTCTACATCCAAAAGAATATAACTGAAATGATAAATTTCTTGGAGTGATTTCATAGTTGAATAGAAATATAAGAAGAAAGTGTCAGTGAATCTAAAGTTAGCGCAATAGAAATGATCCAGTCAAAGAATGGGGGGGAGGGGGAGGGATGATGTAAAATGAAAAGAATCGTATAGGCCTATGGGACAAAATCAAGCTAAAATGTGTATAATTGGATTACCAGAAGGAAAGAGACAGAAAATGAGGCAGAAAAATATTTGAATAAACAATGACTGAAAGCTCTCCCAATTTGGTGAAAGTATCAGTTTATAGATCCAAGAAGCTCAATGAACTCCAAGCAGGATAAATAAAAGGGAACCACACCTCAGCACATCACAGTCAAACAGCTGGAAGCCAAAGACAAGGAGAAAATCTTGAAAACAGGGAAAAATAGCATATTCCATTAAAAGATGCAAATGTTGACTAAGTTTTCATCAGAGACAAAGGAGACCAGAAGACAGCGGAAAAATAACTTTAACAAATTGAAAGAAAAAACAAACCAACTACCTGCCACCCAGAATTCTATATCCAGTCAAACTCTCTCTCAAAAAATGAAGGCAAAATAAAGACATTTAAAAATAAAACAAAAGCAGAGATTATTTATTTAAAACAGCCATTGACAGACCTGCACTATAAGAAATGACAGAGAAAGTTCTTTAGGCGAAAATGAAATGACACCAGATGGTAATTCAAATCAACAGGAAGGAATAAAGGAATACACTGATGAGTATTTGAGTAAAATATAAAAGACTACATATATTTTTCCTTTCTTCTATTAGTTTCTTTAAAATAACATGTTTTTGCTTAAAACGCTATTGCAGATATTCTAATATAAGGAGATGTAATGTATATGACAATAATAACACAAAGAATGGAGGAGTGGTAAATGGGAGTCGACGGTTGCAAGGCTTCTGTAGTTTATGTGAAATAGTAAAATATTAACTCTAAGTAGATTTTAATAAATTAAGATGCATGTTATAGAATGTAACACTAAAAGCCAAATGAAATACTAAAGTAGATTTAATTACCGCAAAAGGCAGCAGGAAAGGGGCTTCTAAGGAAGAACAGCTGTGAGCAATAGCAAACCAATAGTAAAAAGGCGGATTAAATCCAACCGTATCAATAATTTTATTGAAATAAATGGACTAAACACTCCACTTAAAAAGCAGATATTGTTAGGCTGGATAAAAACGTGAGGCCCACTATACATCTACAAGAGGTGGATTTTAAATGCAAAGACATAAATGGCCTAAAAATAAAAGAATGGAAAATGATATACCATGCAAACACTGAATTATAAGAAAGCTGGAGTGGCCATGTTGATATCTCACAAAGTAGGCTTTAAGACAAGGATGTATCACCCCAGATAAGAGGGACGTTTCATAATGTTAAAGGGGTCAATGCGGTCGCAGTTGATTCGACTGGGGGGGGGTGGCGGCCGGTTGCTAAATCCTAGGCTCCCAGGCTTGCTCTGAGGGTACCGGCGGCGGGGGCTCTTTCCCGGAGGCGAGGGCGAGGCGGGGGACTTGGCCAGGTCCCCGGCGGGGGGGCGTGCAAGGTGTGGAGGGCGGCGAAAAAGAACAGGCAGGACACGGTTCTTTTAGGGTAATAGAAGAAAACTAAGAGAGAGAGAGCTTTATTAGGCGAGAGCACAAGCTTATATTGGGCGATTAGAGGGCGGGGTAGCTGTAGAGGTCGAAGGCTTGGATTGGTTCGGAGAGGGGGCGGAGGTTGATAGACAAGGGGCGGAGGTTGATAGACAAGGGGCGGGAGTTATTCTGGTAACTGCGCATGCGCACTGACGGTGGGGGAGTTGCTCTGGCAATGGGGAGTGTCAGGGGCAAGATAAGGGGGTGGGGAAAAGGCGGTTCCCTCCGGCAAGCCTCCCCTAACGGTGGTATTTTGGGTGAGGAAATGGGGCCTGCCTCCGGCTCCACTTTCCCAGGCCTGGGGGGCAGTGGAGGGCGCTGTCGCCCGTGCCCACCACCCTCCCCAGGGGCTGATCAGGTCCCCCAGCCCAGGCCCGCCAAGTCGAAGCACGTGATCAGTATCCCGCAGGTCAATACATCAGAAAGATGGAACAATTTAAAATGTGTATGAGTCTAATAGCCAAGCTCCAAAATACATGCAGCAAAAGTTAACAGAACTGAAAAGAGAACTAGAGAAATCCACAGTCATAGGTGGAGGTTTTAACACCCTTGCCTTGCTACTTGATAGAATAGTTAATTTGAAAAATCAGCGAGAATATAAAATATCTCAAAGACGCTATCAACTGCCTTGACCTAGTTGATATTTATAGAATCTTACACTCACCAACTGTAGAATACAAATTCTTTCCAAATGTACATAAAACAGTTGAAAGGCATATGATGGGCCATAAGACAAGTCTCAATAATTTTAAAAGATTGAAATCTTACAGAGTACGTTCTCTGACACAGTGGAATTAAATTAGAAATCAATAACAATGCAAAATGTCCTACAGGTTTGGAAAGTAAATAACAGTTCTAAATAACCCATTGGTCAAAAAAAATCACAAAGGAAATTAGACAACATTTCAAACTGAAAGATAATAAAATTATAACATATCAAGATTTGTGAACAGTAGCTAAGTCAATGCTTACAGAAGAATTTATTGCTCTAAGCAGTTATTACAAAGGAATAAAAACTTAAAATAAATGATCTAATTTTCCACATTAAAAAGCTAGAAAAAGACAAGCAAATTAAATCTAAAATAAGTATAAAGAAGAAAATAATACAGAGCAGAAAATAGAAAAAAATTTAGAGGAAATAAATTGAAAAATGGGTTCTTTGGGAAGATAAATAAAATTAATAAACCTCTGGCAAGACTGTGCAAAGGATAAAGAAGGAATAAATTACCAATATTAGGAATGACAAAGGGGGTATCACTGTAGATTTTATACATGTGTAAGGGATAGTAAGGAGTTACCATGAACGACTTCATTCTAAAAGATTTGACAAATTAGATGAAGTGGACTAATTCATTAAAAACAACCAAAAAACTGGAAACAACCCAAATGTCCATCAACAGGAGAATGGCTATGCAGAGCGTGGAATTTGCAGACAGCTGAATACTATCAAACTAATAAAAAGAAATGAATTAGTGATGTACATAATGACAGGAATGAATCTTGTGGAATTATGCTGAGAGGAAGAATGCAGACACAAAAGAGTACATACCGCATGGGTTCATTTATATGAATTTCTGTAACAGGTAAAATGGATTTATGGTGAAGACTATCAGAAGAATGGTTTCCTGACTGGGGAGGGGTGTGTTGACTGAGAAGGATTACTACAGATCTTTACAGAGAGATGGAAATGGTCTAGATTGTACCAGGAGTTTGGGTCACGTGGATGGATCAATTTGTCACCATCACAGAGCAAAGATTTGTGCATCTTGATGTATATAAATTTTATCTAAAACACCACAGAAATGATAGAGGAGTGGGGGGTGGGAAGAGGACTAAATGAAACAAGAATGGCCTGATGTTGAAAATTGTTGAAGCTGTGTGATAGGTACGTAGGTAATTCGTTATGCTGTTCTGTTTATTTGCATATATCAGATGTTTTTTAATAATAAAAAGGTTAAAGAAAAAAAATGCATGGTGGCCTTACATTTTTTTGGCTGCAGGCCATGCCGGAAGTGATATAAGAAGCATCTTCCCTGAATGAAGACACGGTTCCACCAGCGTTAGTTTTCTGCTTTCCCTCTTGGCCGTTTGAAGGCTCCTGCAAGAACTGTAGTAGCCAGAGGCATCTTGCCAGGAATTGTCTGAAAATGGCACACCCCTGGGCTTTGCTGTCATGTCAGGAGCCAAGATCCACCGGCGCTGGGGATGGGAGCGCCTCTGACAGGCTCCAGGCTTCTGCCTGACAGAGCTGTGCACTGACACTTCCTCAAGGTGACCCGTCCTCTGCAGAGCTGGAGCTGTGCATCCGGGAATCTGAGAGCAACCGGGGTGGGAGCTGGTCTGGGCTGGGCTGCAGAGCTGTCCCTGCCCGCTGGTCCCTGCTCTCAAGAGCTCTCAGTGTTAGAAGCGGCTTCTCACATTTCTGTGACCTGGGGTGATGCCGTCCCTTGTTTGGGACCTTTTTTTGCACTATTCATTGTCACTGTCAATTTGGGTTCACTCCAAGAGAACTTTCTCATTTTTGCCCTCCTAACAGAGTAACCCCCAAACAAAGCATCCCAGGAATTCCACAATTCCCACTGAGGGGAAGGAGAAGGCAAGGCTCAGCAATGCAAAAAGCAACCATTCCCCCTTGGCTACAGATTCCATTTGTGAAATTCAAATCTATGCACAATGATCCTAAGTAAATGGCTAAACAAAGACAGACTTGCCACGCTAGTGAGAACAGTTCTTTATGTAATCCCACAAAGTTGACCAAATACCAAGTCTTAAGTGATGCTGGGAGAACCTCGATTGATTTTACTCTGCAAGGGTTTGTCCTTCCTGCCCACGCCTCTCTCGGCCCCAAGCCCACGGCTGCCGGGAACTCAGCACACTTTGCTTTCCTGCCTTCACTTAGCTCACACCAAGGTGGAATTAAGCCATTTTAACAGGTGCAATGCTCCCTGGCCCCTCACCCCCTGGGGAAGGTGCATCTTTTTTTAAATTTGAAAAATACTATGTAAGTAAAGAAGTAAATACTAAACTGTTTAAGAAAACATGTACAAATTAAGAATTGAAAGCTCACACCTCCAATCCCATCCACTCTCCCACTCCCAGGCCCACCCAAGTAACACCCGAAAACTGCTTAGTGCATTTTTAGTGCATTTACATCCTGAGGTTTTTCTTTTTTGGGTTCTAGTGGGGCAAAAAAAAAAAAAAAAAAGATAAACCCAAGGAAGTTAAGTCAGCACAAACTCTGCAGTGAGGCTCTCCCTCCTCTCTTCCTGCCCCGGCAGTCATTTTAATCTCAGGGTATGTCCGCAAGGAGCTGGAGGGGGGTAGCTGTAGCCGAAGGTTTCCCTGTAGAGCTGGAGACTTGATCCTGCCTGCTGTTGCTAGAGGGTTCTTATCCACGGTATCAAAAAAAGACAGAGGGAGGAAGCCGGCCAGGGTGAGCAGGCCACCATGAGATTGTACTTTATTGTGGCAAACTGCTCCTTTAATTTCTGTGACAGAGTACCACGGGCTCCCAGGCCATGGCCTTTCTGGAGGCCATTACAGAAGTCAAATTTGGTTCAGTCAAGAGGCATCATAGGAGGACTTCATCATCAACTCTACACATAAGGTGACCCCGCAAAGTGCCACACAGAAGCGGATGGGCCCATCCTGCTGGGGTACACGTGGACCCAACCAATGGTGGGGCCCAGAACACGAGGTCCTGGGAGGGATGGAGGGAGAGAGGGCCAAGGGGAAGGGGGAAGTGCAGACCCAGCTCTGGCCTGGCCTGGGCCGGTCGGAATGAGGCAGGAGACTGTGCATCTGGCCTTTGCCTCACTGATGAGCTGTTGGGGCCCCTAAGTCACCCCACTCTGCAACAAAGAACATCTTCAACTCCTGGCTAGAGGCTAGCGGAGCTCAGTGGATCCTTGAACTTGGCTGTTGTATGGGGCTTTGGAAGTCCTCTAGGAAAGAGGCCCAGGGAGATCAATGGGCTTGTCTAAAGTTACAGAGCCAGTCAGTGGCTGAGCTGTCCTTGAACCCATTTCCCCAATTTCGCCCCCCAATCCAGTGTTTGTTGTGCTAAAGAAGCTTGAGAGGAGAAAGAAGAAATGGGAGGAGAGAGGAGAGGCACTCAACAGTTCATTCTAGGGGTGCCTGCCATCTTTGGGGGTGAAACCCTAGAGTTCTAGTGGAACTCCAAGGAACCTTCCACTGGTAGGGGGATGTACCATATGCATGAGTCCTCTGTTCCTGGAGACAGTCTCTGGGGGTCAGTGCCTGCAGGGACACTGTGGGTTCAGTTGGCGTTTTGGTGATGATGAGCAGGCCTGGGGCTACAGAAGAATTGGAAAATGGGCTTGAGAAATAATTGGCCCAAGTTGGAGAGACCTGTGCTCTCACTGCAGCTCTGCCACTAATGCACTCGGGGACCCTCTGCAAGGCCTGGTTTCTTCTCCCTCACCATCGTCATCATCGCCTATGGTTATTAAGTGCTTGCTATATGGAAAGCCCCATGCCAGGTGTTTTAAGTGGTTCACGTCATTTGGTTTTCGCGGCAACCTATGATGCGGTGCTATTATCACCCCTATTTTGCAGATCACGGAACTCTACAATTAGGTGCTGCACTTTCTAGGGTCTCTCCAGCTCTGACGCTGGAGGATTCTGCACTGCTTTGTTGATTTGGCTTAACTGGGCCAGAGCATGAGGGAACAGGGTCTGTTCTGCACCCCTTTCAAGGGCATATCTGAGAAAGCCTGGAACTTTCTGGCAATTTCTGGGGGTTTCTGGATCACTGGCATTCTCCTTGCTCCATCTGCCCCTGGAAACCAGGGTCAGGGGTCCAGGACATGACTCCAGTGTAGAAAAGGCCTGGGCTGCCAGTGGGATCTCAATTCTGCACCAACCATGGACCCTCTCTAGGGCCCCTTTACCCCCTCTTCTGTGACGTGGAGCAGGCTCCTGCCACAACCGTGCCATCTTCCCACTAAGTGGGGCTCTCTGGGAAGACCACTGGACATTTCCCTATCATCTGAAAAGGACTAGCACTTGGGGACTGTGGCAGTTTGAAGCTGTTATGTACCCCCAGGAAAGGCCTTGTTCTTTTAATCCATTCCTGGGGGTGCAGACCTATTGTGGTTGGGACCTTTTGATAAAGTTGTTTCAGTTGAGATGTGACGCACCCAGTTCAAGGTGGGTCTCAATCCTTTACTGGAGTCCTTTATAAGAAGATAAAACACATAGAGATGAAATTAAGAGAAACTCACTGCAAAAGGCCCAGAGAAGCTGAAAGGAAGCCACTGAAACCAGAAGCTGGAAGCAATGAAACCAGGAGAGAAGGAGCAGCAGACGCGGCCATGGGCCTGGTCATGGGACAGAGGAGCCCAAGCTCGCCGGTAGCCGGTCTTCAGAGAAGGTGCTGTCCTGTTGATGCTGTAAATTGGACATTTTCATGGCCTAAGAACTGTGAATTGTAAGTTAATAAACCCCATTGTAAAAGCCAACCCATTTCTGGCGTATTGCATTTCGTCAGCTTTAGCAAAACAGGGACTTTCTCAGAAAGGGGAATGTTTTAGTCTCCTAGCTGCTAAAACAAATACCATACAATGGGTCGGTTTAAACAATGGGAATTTATTGGCTCATAGTCTTGAAGCTAGGAGAGGTCCAAAATAGAGGTGTCAGCAGGGAGATGCTGGCGATGCTTTCTTTCCAAAGACTGTGGAGTCCTGGGACTGGCGACTGGCGATCTTGGTACTTGGCTTTTCTGTCATGTGGCGATGGACACGGTGGCATCTTCTCCTTTCTCTTCCAGTTCTGTCAACTTTCATTTTTTGGCTGCTCCCTGCGGCTTCCCTCTGTATGACTTTCACTCTGCTTATAATCTGGGTTACAATCCACTCCAGTTGAGCCACACCTTAACTGAAGTAACGTCCTGAAGAGATCTTATTTACGATGGTCCACTCCCACCAGAATGCAGACCAAGACTAAGAATACGTCCAAACTGGGAGCCATGATTCAATCCACCACAGGGCAGACATGTGGGGCAGTGACTGGTAGATGTGCTGGCCTGGCTCCAGACAAGCCCCAGTCTCCCCCTGCCCCCTGCCACCAAAGGACACAAGCCAGGACATGTGTTCCAAGAAGCATTGCTATGGAGCTGCCCTTGCCAGAATGTCCCCCCATTCCCACCCTGCAACTAGGGTGACCCGGGGTGGGGGTGGGGGCTGCTGCATGCTTGCTGCTCACCAGCCCTGCAGTAGCTGCCAAGGAAGTCATAATGGACACTTCCCAGTCCTTACTCAGGAATAACTTAGGGACTAAGAGGGTGATGGTGGTAGGTTCCCACATGCACCCGTGGCAGTGAAATGGCTGAAAGCATATAGGAATATTGCACAAGCTGAATTTACTGCACACCAAGAAGATGCCCAAAAAAGAAGGAGATAATTACGGGGTGGAAATAATCCAGGAAGTTGTCTTAGAGGAAGTGAGTTTTCAGCCAGATTTTAAAAGTCACTCACATCCACCCATCCCTCCTTTTCTCCCTCCCTTCAACTCTCCATCCAACCATCCATCCATCCTTGCTTCAATCCATCCATCTGTCCTTCCATCCTATTGACTGATGCCTTCACTGTTCTCCCATCTGTGCTAAGGCCCAGGGAAAAGTGTGCTGATTGAGTGACTGATTCATTCATTCATTCATAACACAAACCCAAAGCTGAGAATCTACTTGTCGTGGACAGTTGAACATGCTTGCAGTGATACAGGGATGGGGGAATTTTGTCAATAAAGGCTCTGCATCAGGATGTAAGGTGGAATACAGGCAGGGCAATGAAAGGCATCCACATTCTTTCTCCACTGTCCTTTTTTTGGAGAATGATCAAGTGAGGTTCTAGGATGCAAAATGCTGGCCTGTGTGCATTCTTACACAGGTTTAAGCTTGGGTAGTTTATGGCTGCTCATTCAAGAAATACTTATTAAGAACCTTCTGTGGGTCCTGCACTGTGCTACGTGCTTTGGGCAGTGGCGGAGACAGGAAACAGTTCATGACAGTCCTCAGAATTACCCTAGAGATCTCAGTTTTGTTGATGGCTATGCTCAAACCCCACCTGCCTAACCTGAGGGCGCCGCCTTCGTGGACCTCGGCACACTCTCTGGTGGCAGCACCTGGGAGCTGGTGTGCACCGCCAGAGCCTCAGCAGTACTTGCTTCATGAATGGGTGTGTGAACGAGAATGTGCACAACAGGGTGTGTGTGGATGAGTGTGTATGGATGAATGCATGTGAGTGTGTTTCTGTATGCTAATGAGCATGTGCCTGTGGGTGTATGAGTGACTACATGAGTGTGTGAATGTAAATGAGTGTGTTTGCATGTGTTTGTATGCCTGTGTGTGCACAAACGAGTGTGTGAATGAGAATGTGCATGAGTGTGTGTGAGCATGAATGAGTGTGTGTGAGTGAATGCATCGTGTGTGTGTGAATGTAAATGAGCATCTGTGTGTCTGTGTGTGCCTGTGTGTTGAATGTGTGTGAATGAGAAAGTGAACTGAGTATGCATGAGCATCTCTGTGTGTATATGTCTGTGTGTATGTGTGTGAGTGTGATTAGTGGAGGTGCATAAGTGAATGTGTGTGTGTCTGTATGTGTGAATAGTAGGGTGTCTGTGAATGTGTGTGCATGTGTAAATGAGTGTGTCTGCGCGATGGTGTGTGTATTTGTGCCTGTGTGTGAGTGCGTGTGCACGTGCAGGACCTTCCCGGGAAGGAGGCCGGAGGACGGGAGGCCCGGCTGAGCCACCGTGGAGGCCGCCTTTGCAAAGACTTTCTGAGCAGCGAGTGGCACTGGACGGCCTGAAACCCAAAGCGGGAGTGGCAGGAGCCGGTGCTGGAGAACCACGGGGCCAACGGACAGGAAGGGACGCCTGCCAGGGACCTCGGGGAAGAAAAGTGTTGGGGCGGACGACGACTGAACAGAGGGCTGAAGGAGAGAGGGCGCTGCGCCGGGCTGCGTGTCCAGCCGGGCGCGGAGGAGGCCGCGGGGGCCGGCGCCGGCGACGCCGGGCAGGGCGCGCGGCCTGCAGGCCCTGGGTCCGCTCCTCGGAGGGCGCCCGCTTCAGGCTCGTAGCACCCGGGCCGCGAGGGTGCCTGGCACGGGTCGGCGTCTCCGAGAAGGGGGAGCGGGCGGCCCTGAGCGGGGCGCGTCCCCGGAAGGAAGGGGTTGACGGTTCCGTCTCGGCCGCGCGCACCAGGGCCGGGTCGCCGCCCCGTCGCCGCCGCCTCCCGGCTCGACTCGGTTCCTCCCCGTGTGGCTTTTACAACCGCGATTACTCAGCCGGATACGGGAGACTTTCCGCTGCGTTTTGCTTTCCTCCAAACCAGCCCCTGCAAACCCCCACGGGCTTGTCGCTTGGGGCCGGGTCCCTCTGCTGTTTGTTTTCTCGCAGACCCCTCCGGGCCTCACCGCGCAGCCAGGCTCCTAATTGTGGTTCTGGCATCAGAGCCGTTGCTATGGGGACCTCAGCAATTCGGCATTTTGATGACGGTTGAGTGGGGAATGAATGTGAAGCAGGGAGGAAGGTGAGAGGGAGGGGAGGCGGAATTCTCTGGTTCTCTGGCAGGGGCGAGAGATGGGAGGGGGCGAGGAGGGCGGGAGGGGCCCTGATACTGGGCCGCAGCTTTGCAGCCTCGGAGCTGACCCGCCCACATCCCAGCTTGGACTGGGGTGGGTGGAAAGCCCCCTGTGCACGAGCCGCTCAACCTGCCCCCCTCCCTCGTGGCCCTGCAAGGAGGGGTCTCAGAATCCACACCCTGAAGCAAGGCATACCCTGCTTCTGCCGCTCACAGTGAGATTTGGGGAAATGACTGGCACCTCTGTGCCTCAGTTTCCTGATCTGTAAAATGGGGATGATAACAGGTCCTCTCTCCCATGGCTGCTGGGAGCAACAGATGGGTTCAAGTTGAGGAAACCCCTAGAATAGGGCTTGGTGCACAGTAAGAATCACAGGTATGTTTGCTGCAGTCACTGCTGACTGGGTCCCTACTTGTGCCTTTGCGGGAGCCACCCCTCCCTGGGAGCCTCCCTCCAGCAGGAATCTGCACCGCACAGCAGGTGGGCTGGAGACTTTGATTCTCCCAGCCCCCGGGGAGCCTGGAGCTCTGTACTTGCACCCCCAGCTGTGGGCAACTTCCTTTGTTTACCCTGATGCACCATTCCAATGATCTCATTTCATGGTGTTCATGGAAAAACTTCACTGGTCCGTGGTGAGATGAGAAGAACGAGGCCAAGCTGGTGAGTTTTTCCTCCAGGCTGACTTTCTCTATCCCTCCCTCTCTCTCTCTCTCTCTCAAATTAGAAGACTCTTATTCTGAGCTATTGGCGTTCCTTCATTTTTGGAATAAAGTGTGTTCCTTTGCTATGATATCATGGTTAGTGGCTTGTGCATGTTTTAACATCCTGACGTGGCAAAATAGAAAGTAGGAATCCCTAGGTCAGTCTCAGATTTTTTGGAAATTTGTCTCATGTGAGATCTCAGAGTCTGGGAACCACTGCTTTGGAGATTACAAAGCGTTTCCAAACATACAGTCTCACTCCAGCTTCCCACTGTACCGAGAATGACTCTGAGATTCCCAGAGGTTTCCCTGGGGAAATTTGGCCAGGTCACAGTGCTGGAAAATGGCAAAGTCAGGGCTCTCAGTCAAAAGCCTGTGCTATCAAACCTCAAAGAATGCCTGAGTCGTTTCTCTTTGTCTGTCTGGTTGGTGCGGACCTTTTAAGCCAGTCTGAAATCTTGCTTCCTCCAGGAAGCCCTCTTTGCTGAGGCCCAGCATAACTTTCCTCCGTGCATCTGCTCATGCTTAGGGCTCCTGCCTAGGCTAAACTGATCGGCACATGCTGCTCTGTAATGTTTTTCAAGTTACTTTACTCTGCGTTCTCTGAAAGATAATCTCCCCGGCCCTCTCCCCCAGCTGACTTTAGCCATTTGCACAGGAATCTCACAATGTGCTTCTCCTTTTGGGGCAGAGTTGGGTCTAATGTCTTGTCCTCAATCTATGGAGGTTTGGCTGGTACCATTCTGAAAGAACCCGCCTCTCTCAGCACCCCCAGATGTTGATGGTCCCACTGAAACAGGCCCTCAGCATCCCGGTGGAACATGGGCTCCATCAGTGGGGCCGATCTTATGACCAGAAGGGTCCAATGACTCCTTGTGGACCTACCATCGGTGGCAGCCCACCCGACAGATGAGGAGACAGAGGCCTCAAGGAATGGACTCTCAGTCTCTAAATCCTGGTCCAATGTTAATTCACTACCTCCCATGCTGCCTTGTGCATTCGGGGGTATGGTTTATTCTGTCCATGTGGGATGGTGGACACCAGTCAAGGAGGGGAGAGGCGGTCTACAAAATCTTTAAGGAAAACTCACTTGTGAATTTGTTCAACAGGATATGTTGTCACCCACGTGTGGCAGGCACTGCTCTAGGCTCTTGGGGTCCATTGGCAATCAAAATGGATATCCATCCCTGCTGCCAGGGAGCTGACATTCTAGGAAAGAAGGAAGACAAATAATAAATAGTAGACAAATACTTAACGAAATTATATAGTAGGTTGGAAGGTGATTGGTGCATAGAAAGAAGGAAAAGCAGATCAGGGTTGGGGGATCAGGAGTATCAGGAGGGGGTGAGGCAGCCCACAATTTAAAATAGGGCAGTTAGGGAACCTGTGATCTCCTATTTCCCACAAAAGCATCCAACCAAACTTTGAAGTGGCTCCTCCTTCCCACCCCCATGCGGATTCTGGCTAAAGGTTGGATACTGTAAAGGGCTTGTCTTAGGAAACAAACTCGGGGCAGAGATTTGCCTGCAGGAGGTTTCTTGGGGAGTGCTCTGTGAGAAAGTGAAGGAAGCAGGATTGGGCACGGAGAGACGTTACTTTGCAATGTCGCTGCAGCAGAGGCCTCAGCCGATCCCACTAGCAGCTCTGAAGCTGGGGTGGCCCTTTTGAGAAGTTCTGCATGGAGGCAAGGAGGCCAGGTGCTTGCATCCCTGCTTCGACCAGTCCCTGGGTGCAGGCCTCCCCTGGGAAGGGTTGCAACTTAGGGTATCAGCAGTCAACGCTCCCAGCAGCCACGTGGTGGGTGGAGGGGGTCTAGGCAGCGCTACCCCAGCATCCTCTACAGATGCGAAGACAAGCTGAGTGAGAGGATGGACGTGACGTCCTCAGCAAATTGCCTGGCCTGGGAAGGATGCCAAATAAATGGCACTTGGCCATATTCTGAGAGGTAATCCTCTGTCCTCTTTGAAACACTTTCTTTCCTTGATTTCTAGGACATCAGAGACTCTTACTTTCCCTCCTCCTTCTTTGGCTGCCATTGCCAGCTTGTCCTCACCTTGCAAACTTTAGATACAGGTGCGCCGCAGGACTTAGTCCTCTTTGCCAGCTACACATACTCTTTTTGTGATCTCATCTATTCTTGGGGCTTTGAATACCGTTTATAAGCTGAAGACTCTTAAATTTTTATCTCTGGCTTGGACCTCACATTGAACTACTGACTCATATATCCAACTGCCTACTTGGTATCTCCCCTTAAATGGCTGATAAGCTGTGGTGCCCATGAAAAACACTCCACTCGTGTCTCCTGTTACAGGGAGCCTGGTGACGCCATCCGAGGCTGCCTCTGTCATCGGCCACTGGGTTAAACGGAAGTTGTGTGTCCTCTAGACTTCTGCCAGCCAGTGACTGAGCTCTGGGGGAGGCGGGGACAGGAGGGAGATGCTGGTGTAGACCCGTTCCTTTGGGATGTGGGGAACACTTAAGGGGAGCTTTCGGCTTGAGGTGTCCCCACCAGCCTGACTGAAATGTTACTGGGACTGTACTGCTGCCCGCAGCTCTTTCTCCCCAGTCCTCCCAGCCAGAGTGAGCTTTCAAAATGTTAGATCACACACACACATGCACACATCAGACTATGTCACTCCCCACGTCCACGGGCCCCCATGTCACTTGCTGTAAAAGCCAAAACCTACCCAGTGGCCCCCAAGGCCCCTTGCCCTCTGCCCCACCGCATCCCATCTCGGCCCTCTTCTCCCCGCCATCTTAAGCCACCCGTCTTCATTGCTCTTTCTTGGACCAGGGCTCACCCTAAGATTTGCTGTTTCCTCTTTTGGGGTCCACCCTCCCCTCCCTGCCCTGCTGACCTGCTGACCCCCTCATCCCCCTCTGGCCTCTGCCCAGCTCTTATTTCTCAGGCTTTCCCTGACCACCCACCCAATCATGCCCTGTCCCTCCTACCTTACAAACTGACACAGTTTTCTTTTTTTAAATGTGCGCACTGGTCCAGCTCCCGTTGGCGAAGGCAGAGCTTTGGCCTCTTTTTCTCTCTGTATCTCTGGGCCCGCACAGCTCCAGGACATACAGGTGCTCAATGGATAGTTGTTGAATGAATGAAGAACAAAAGCACCTAAGACCTGACACCGTTGATATTTGATAAATATTAGCTTGATGGAAATGTTTTGCTTTTATTTCTCATGATACAGGAATGTGTAGAGCAGAAAGAAAAATAACGTAAGGTTCCACAGCTCCACTGACACCTATTGGCATGTGTAAAAAGATACAAATAATGTATGTGGACAGTTAGAAAATCCTGTTAGGTAGCAAAAGGCATAGAATGAAGAGTTGTGTCCGGCACCTCCCGCACCGCCCCCCCGGCAACCCCACGAGGGCGCCCTGTCCTTAGGGGCAGGCGAAGGTGGGGAGGGGTCAGGGACTTGGGGACCCCGGAAGCCAGGCTGCGGGAGGTGGTGGTTTAAACCTCAGCTCCCACCCCCAGACCCAGATGTAAACAGGATTCCATGACCTCAGCATCATTTGAAGTCGTTCCGCTGCTCAGAACCCTTCCAGGGGCGCCTGGGGGACTTAGGAGAAAATCCACACTCTCTCCGCTAGTCTCCAAGGCATTGCAGGTCTGACTTTCCAACCCTCTCTGGCCCTTGCCAGCTGCCTCGGGGCCCTGGTTCGTGCCTGGGAAGTTTTTGTCCCCATCCCTTGGCCAGCCCAGCTCACGCTTCTCGTCTTAGCTCCCATCAGCCCTCCTCACATCTGAGTGAGCCTCAGGGGCAGCCGGGGGGTTTCCTCAACTCAGATGGGGGTTTCGGCCACAGAGTTTCTGATTCCATGGCTCTGGGGTGGCCCAAGAATTTCTATTTCTAGCAGGTTCCGTGGTTCTGCTGCTGCATCTCGGCAGCCGCAGGGACCCCACTTTGAGAACCCTTGGATTAAATGCTGCCTCTTTAAAGTATCTCCACAGCCACCCCCACGCCCAGCCCAGCCTTTCTAAATGAAGTCTCCTCGTAGCACCCTGTGCTGTCTCTTCTCATTACTTATCACACTTTTTAATTGTAAGTTTGTTTGTGATTATAAACAGCCCTGAGCAAACAATTTTTGTTTCACTCCTTCATCCTATCTTGTATTAAGACAATAAAGACCGAAAAACAGATATTATACGATGATAGTCTCTCTATACTCTAGAAGGGAGGAAACGAACATTTACTGAACATTTTAAATTACCTTGCATTAGAATAGAAACTTCCAGAATAATAATAATCATTAGTGGCCTCTGTTTATGGAGACCCTCCTGAGTGTCAGGCAGTGCACTTGGGCAGGATTTGTGACAGTTTTGTTCGTTTCTATATCTCCAGTGCCTGGCCCATGGCAATGCTTAATAAATATATTTTAAGTGAATGAATTAATGAGTGAAAATAGACAATTCTCCAGCAGCAGGACATTTCCTCCTTTCTGGATGATGGGGCGAGCTTCCATTCTAGGACTGGTTTATAGACCCATGTCCTATCTGGGGGCATCTCTGGGGGGTTAGGGGGCTGGGGTCTTCCCAGATCTTGAACTGGATCCCACCTGCCCAGAAAGATTGGCCAAGCCCCTGGGGGCGCTGGGTGCCCCCCAGCCTCCTGCAGATGTGGGAGAATGACAGACACCTTCTCCTCTGCTGCCTCTCCTATCAAAAAAAAAAAAAAAAAGTAATAAAGGGGTGAGAAAAAAACCATAGATTGGTTTATTTCCATTAAATGCAAAGCAGAAAATAATACAAAGATCAAAGCCAGGCTGAAAAGAAAGAGACAGAAAAATAAAAGGAGTGGAGCTGAGAGGCGGGCGGGGAGGGGTAGAGGAAATGAACGGAGGGAAATGTCCACACTGGGAACTGGCTCCCCTCTTCCTGGGTGCCCTCAGGCTGCCTGCCAAATCAATTGATTACATCTGTAGGCAGAGTTGCCTTTTTATTTCACACCAATTTTCACGGGCAGTGTAAGATAAAAATGGAAGAGGCGAAGTGAATGGGAAAAGATGATTGAACGTAGACATAAAAGGGAAGGTGTGAGGAATGGGGTGGGGGCTGCTGGACCCAGGTTCCTGGAGTGGGGATTTTGAATCATGTGCCCCCCCCTGCCTTATTCTTTTCTTTATCTATTTTGAAACCTCTGTCTTCTATTTTCAGTGATCTGCTGGCCACAAGCCCTCTTGGTTAAAGGAACCGATTTGCCCCAGCCCTGGGGAAGTGCGGTGAGCTCTGCTGCCTTCTGTCCCTCCCTACCTGCCCCTGCAGACCCCCTCCCCATTCTGTTCCTGCCTTGGATATCCAAGGACTTGGCAAGGAGTGAGATTTCGGAGGCATGAGCCAGCTGATGCTTTGCTGTGCGAGCTCTTCTCTCGGAGCCTCAGTTTCCCCACCCAGCTGTGGTGATAATCATTCACTTAGCGGCAATGCTTGGGAGTGCTAACAGGCGAGAAGTTCCACATGCGCTTTGCAAAAGCAAAGGGCTCCCACAGGGCTTCGTAATCTGAGCAAGCCGGAACCAAATACTACCAACGCCAAGTGGTGGTCCCTTCTTGGATGAGCACGTCCCTTGGTGGGCTGGACCCGGGTGGGCTCTCGGAGGCTCAGCTCACTGCTGTTCTCTGGGCATGTTCCTCCACCTGGCTGGACATCTGAGCCCAGTCCTTGAGGGCCAGGCAACTGGCTGCAGGCATCTGCCTCCTAGAAACTAGAAACCCTTTTCTGTACGCCTTCTGTCTAGGAGAGTCAGGAGGGTAGGGCCCTACCAACAAGCCCTTCCATGAAAAAATAAAATAAAATAAAAAGACCTCCAGGGTCCTGAGAAGCAGCTCCCCACAGCATCATAGGCAAGAGGGGGAGGAAGGGAACTGCTCCTTCCAGCTTCGCCTTGTCTATCCCAAAGCCATTAAAGGTGCATGGTTACGGGGGACACACACACATATGCTGAATATGCAGAGGGTTGATGTTCTTCCTTATGCCATGTAGGTGGATCCCTGTAGCAAAAAAGGGGCAAAGCAAGATGCCACTCACCCCCTACTCACTCCCTTGGTTCCTACCAGCAGGCCTAGCATGGCAGCCGTGCTGGGCAGTGTCCCGGGTTGGAGGAGAACGCCTCCTTGGAGGAGAAGCTTACGGTGGGGAGAAGGCATCGAGTCTCCCCTGTTGTCCAGGCATGGTGGGTCCCTAACTCCCTTGGATTGGGAGCTGAGCAGGCTTGGTGGTTCCTTATAGTCATCAAGACACAGACAGCCAGAGCTGCAAAGGAACTCCACACCCGCCCAGCATCCTCATTTTACAGACGAGAACGGTGAGACCTGGAGAGACTCGTGATTGTTCCAGGGCTTGTAGCCGGAAGCAGAGGGAGGCTAGAATCCGGGATCGCTGATTTGTTCAGGCGCTTTCCGTGCATGTGCATGTGTGATGGAGAGAGAAAGTGGGAGGGGAAGAGGGAGGAAGAGGGAGGAAGAGGGTGGGAAGGAGAGGGAGGGGCAGAGAGAGAGTCTGTGCACAGGTTACCTCCCCGGGAAGCAAGTCAAGTGCAAGAGGTGCATATTCCCCTGCTGAGGTGTGGGCTTGGCTCCTAGGACAAGAGGCAAAAATGACAAGTGCGTTTTCCTCGTAAATTCAGAACATAACCTGCCTGGGGAGAAGTGTGTCAGGAGTTTGTGAAACACCAGATAAAGTTGTCGCTCATGTTTCCTCTTTATGGCAGTCTGCTCTGGGCGCTCCTGGGCCCCCTGTGAGGTCCCGCGCTCAGAGCCTGTTGCGGTTGCAGTTGATTCGTCTGGAGGGGGGGGGGTGGCGGCCGGTTGCTAAATCCTAGGCTCCCAGGATTGCTCGGAGGGTACCGGCGGCGGGGGCTCTTTCCCGGAGGCGAGGGCGAGGCGGGGGACTTGGCCAGGTCCCTGGCGGGGTGGCGTGCAAAGTATGGAGGGCGGCGAGAAAGGAACAGGCGGGACACGTTTCTTTTAGGGTGAAGAAGCCAAGAGAGAGAGAGCTTTATTAGGGGAGAGTACAAGCTTATATCGGGCGGTTTAGAGGGCGGGGTAGCTGTAGGGGTTAAAGGCTTGGATTGGTTCTGAGAGGGCGCGGAGGTTGATTGAAAAGGGGCGAGAGTTGCTCCGGTAACGGTGTCTGGCAACAATGTATGCGCACTGGTGGTAATGGGAGTTGCACTGGCAACGGGGAGTGTCCGGGCAAGATAAGGGGGTGGGGAAAAGGCGGTTCCCTCCGGCAAGCCTCCCCTAACAGTGGTATTTTGGGTGAGGAAATGGGGCCTACCTCCGGCCTCACTTTCCCAGGCCCGGGGGGCTGCGGAGGGCACTGTCGCCCGTGCCCACCACCCTCCCCAGGGGCTGATCAGGTCCCCCAGCCCAGGCCCGCCAAGTTGAAGCACGTAATCAGTGTCCCGCATTTCCCCCTTCTTTTCTAATTAAAGGAAGAAGCTTACCGGAGAGGCCCGCTAAGGGATGAGGGAAGGGGGAGGCCGGGGAGGGGAAAAAGGGGTTGACGGTGGCTCAGCGAGGCTGGAGCTCGGCGTTGGTGTGGCGCCCGGGCGCTTGACAGGGGCCTTGCTGCTTGCGGGATGGACGAGGGTGGGGGGTTTAAAGTTGGAGGTTCAGAGAAGCTGGAGCTCGAGGTTGGTGCGATGTTTAGGCGATCGAGAAGGGCCTTGTGGTCGGCGGGTTGACCGGTGGCTGTGAGGTCGCGGAGGGTTGGTTGTCATCTCGGAGTAGGGAGCGTCAGAGGTGGCGAGTCGCTGGTACTGGACTTGCACGAACGAGGAGAAAATAGCATCCGTTTGTTTTCTTACAAGCTGGACAATTTTTGCAGGCGAGGAGAAGGGGAGCTGGAGAGGCGTCCGGGCGAGCGGGTGGTTTTACTGGACCGCTGCGTGGAGAGGACTTTTAATTCCAGGGGCCCCACGTTGGGCGCCAGTTGCGGTTGCAGTTGATTCGTCTGGGGGGGGGGGTGGCGGCCGGTTGCTAAATCCTAGGCTCCCAGGATTGCTCGGAGGGTACCGGCGGCGGGGGCTCTTTCCCGGAGGCGAGGGCGAGGCGGGGGACTTGGCCAGGTCCCCGGCGGGGTGGCGTGCAAAGTATGGAGGGCGGCGAGAAAGGAACAGGCGGGACACGGTTCTTTTAGGGTGAAGAAGCCAAGAGAGAGAGAGCTTTATTAGGGGAGAGTACAAGCTTATATCGGGCGGTTTAGAGGGCGGGGTAGCTGTAAGGGTTAAAGGCTTGGATTGGTTCTGAGAGGGCGCGGAGGTTGATTGAAAAGGGGCAAGAGTTGCTCCGGTAACGGTGTCTGGCAACAATGTATGCGCACTGGTGGTAATGGGAGTTGCACTGGCAATGGGGAGTGTCCGGGCAAGATAAGGGGGTGGGGAAAAGGCGGTTCCCTCCGGCAAGCCTCCCCTAACAGTGGTATTTTGGGTGAGGAAATGGGGCCTGCCTCCGGCCTCACTTTCCCAGGCCCGGGGGGCTGCGGAGGGCGCTGTCGCCCGTGCCCACCACCCTCCCCAGGGGCTGATCAGGTCCCCCAGCCCAGGCCCGCCAAGTTGAAGCACGTAATCAGTGTCCCGCACCTGTCACTCAGGCTGCCAAGCTCGGCAGCTCCCCCGCAGCCCGTCTCCGCCTCCACTGGGGGTCCTGGAGGTGGGGTTTGGGATCTGCTTAATCCTCAGTCCCTCTCCAGGTGCCTGGAGGGAAGGGTTGAGGAAGCAGGGAGCACATGTCAGGAGGCCTTTTCAGATTGGAGTGGGCAGCTGTGATGTGAGAGGCCATAGACGGGGGACCCCCAAATGTCACCCCCGCACCACCACCACAGGCCATTTGGGCGTCCCACTTTTCCCCAGTGCTCTTTCAAATCCCCCATGACAATGACTATCCCTGGGGTGGGGGGTAGCTGGGGGGAGGCTTAGCCTTTCCTCTGCTAACTTGAAGCAGAGGTTGCTTGCCAGCAAAAAGAGAGAAGAGAGGTGGAGAAATGGCTGCAGATATGAAAGGAAGTTGGGAGACCCAATTCTGTTCCCACTGATTGGGAATAGAAATATTTGCTGAATTCAGTGGACCCTGTCCGGGCCCAGGCCCTCTCTCCCTGGCCATCTGGGGGTCACTTGCCGCGGCCTCCCAGGACAGTTCACACCAGCCATTCTCTGCTTGAGGCCATTCTCTAGCTGTAGGAGGGCGCTCCGTGTGCTCTGCGTGCTGCGTGTGCAAGGCACACGGGAAGTGCTGGGTACTTGACCCTCCACAGAGGGGCTCTCAGCCCTGAGGGACAGGAGCTTGTGCAGAAAGCCCCCAGCTTGCTGCATGGTCTGCAGCCTCTACCGGCACCCCGTGAGGGGCTGGGCCCCCAGTGCCCTGCAGCAGTCCCCTGCTTATAAATTGGCCCTCCCTCCTTCACTTTCTGGATTTCTTTACCCCCTCACAGTGCTTCCTGAGACTACCTCCCAAATAAACAACTTGCACTCAAATCCTTGCCCACAGGTCTGCTTTTGGGAGAACTGGAACTAAGACAGCAAGAACTGGAACTAAGGGCTAACTGCATTTTAGTGCAGGAGCCCCGGGTCCGAGCTCCCTGTCTCACCAGCCAAGTGGAGCAGGACGTGTTTCTTAGCCTCTCCAAGCCTGTTTCCTAATTTGTAAAATGAGGGTTAATGCTCTATCGTTTTATGTGAGTCTGTTTCTTAAACATTGAAAAAATTAAATTCTTTCAGGATCACCATAGCACAAAAGCAGTCTATAGGCCATATATCTGGATTACAAGATTAAAGATCGATGCCTTGCACATAGCAAGTGTTCAAGAGGGTGACAAATTCTAAACAGAGAAAGAAAAGATGTAGTCAGAGATGGTTTCCCGTTAGAGGTAGGTTTGAGCTGGGCCTTAAAGGATCGGGGACTCCAGGTAGGCTGGGACTCAAGGCAGGGAGGGCAAAGCATGAGAAGAGATGTCTAGAGCCAGATTCTGGGGGTGCTGGTACTTGAATAACCCTAATGAAGCTTTTCAATCCTGGGCCAACGGCATTGGATAACTGGCTGTTAGATTCATTGCTACCCTGCAGGTGTTAGGATGGGAGGGTGTTTCTTTTTAATAACTATAATTTTCTGGTAAGAAAGGGAAATTGAAGCATATGGATAATTTAACTAAGAAGACTCTCTTTCCCTTCCCATCTCTTTACAGAATAAATTTCTCTTATTTTAAGACACCCAGTTTGTGGCTATTTGTTTTGGCAGCCTAGGAAAAGAACGCACCATCCATGCCATTCCAACCCATCTTGTCTCATCCCATCCCTCAAATCCCATCCCATCCCAACCCACCCCTTAAATCCCTTTCCATCCCATCCTGTCCCATCCCATCCCATCCCTCCCTTCCCATTCTACTCCATCCATCTCTCCTGTGTGAGAAAGGCACATCAGGGACTCAGAGACCAGTCCCTTTGGCACAGCTGTTTGGCACATGCTAAGGGCAGCTACAGCCAAGACCCTCTTCCCCAGGAACCTCAGAGGTGGAAAGTCTTGGACCTGAAAAGACAAATGGTCTAAGGGGCCCTAAGGAAGCAGCTATTGTTTCTAGACTGAATAGAGAGTTTCATTTTACTCTCTATGGACCAAGCGGGGCTCTCTGGGCAAGCCGCTTTCCTCTGCCTGCTGGGCAGGGCTCGTCCGCAGCGGCGGCCAGCAGTGAGCCGGGAAGCCTGCCTGCTCTGGGCCGGGTGTCCCCAGTCTCTAGACTTGGGCCTCTGGACATTGGCAACTTTGAGAGGCATTGTAACGTAGCAGCTAAGAGCCAGATACGGGAGTCAAGCAGACTAGTTGAAACCAGGCTCCACCACTTACCTACTGTGTGATCTGAGGCCCTGTGCCTCAGTTTCCCCATATGTAAAGTGGGTATAAGAGTAATGTCTACCTCATGAGGTTGTCATGAGGGTTGGATACCTTATTATGTGTGAAACATTTAGATAGTATGTGATACACAGTGTGCGCCAAAATATTGCTAGCTGTCACCCTTGTCATCATCATCGTCATCATCATCATCATTTATTCCTATAAGATATGGAGGATCCAGACTCAGGATTGGGCTCCCTAGGCCATGTGCTCTGGGTGGGGATTCAGACTCGGTTGCCCAAAGGCCAGCTATCTGGGGAAGTGCCCAGCCCACTCCAGGGTGCCTCTTCTAGAAGGCATCTCAGAGAAGGCAGAACCGATATTCTTAGGGTTCTGAGCCCTGAGCTGCTGCCCCGGCTCCAGACATGCCAGCCTTGGCCTCCTCCTGCTGGGCTGGCTGCTCCATCTTACCTCAGGTCTGGGGTAGGACCTGGCTGGGGGTCCCGGTGTGGTGCTGGTGCCCCTGATTGGGCCCAGTGTTGAGCATCTGTCTCCCACCCAGCCCCCCTCTCCACCTCCTCCCCAGCCCCTGCTCCTCCCCTCTCCTCTCTCCTTCCCTTCTTCTCCTCTGTATTCCACAGAGGAGGCAGAGTCGGGGAGGTCTAATATTGCCTGGCTAATGGCTTCTAGATTGTTGGTGCGTCGGGCCCGATGGAAGTGTCTGTTAAGGTTGGCATTGGGAGTCAGAGTCAAATGGCCCGAGACAGATTCATGGCCGTGTTCCAGGCCATGCCAGGAAAATGCTCCCTGACAGGACAATGTGTGGCTCTCACACACTCGAAAAACCCGGAGGGATGGAAGGAGCCTTCGGGGGAGGCCTGGCCCCCCAACAAGCTGCAGAGACCCATGGCCCCATCTGCAGTGTGGGAGACCCTCAGAGGTCAGAATTGGATTGCCTGAGGATGAACTGGGGTTCCTTCAAAGGAAAATGGCTAGGTTCTCCCAGAAACACAGGCAGGACCTAACTAATTAGTGTCCGTGTGGAGAGAGGCCAGATGGGCCTAGAAACCAATTCTGAATTATGGGATTTTAAAACCCAGCTTTGCCACTCTCAAGAAAATGAGCTGCAGTAGAAGCAGCCTGGGTGCCAGTGTGTGCGTGGGAGACAGAGACAAGAGGAAACTTACTTTTGTCCAAAAGGTGTTCACAAGATGCCTGGGAGATGGGAGTGATACAATTGTATTACTTGGCATTTAGTAAAATTAAATTACCAAAATGGCAAAACAGAAGTTTTGGGGACCAACTAGGACAAACAGATGAATGATGTGAAATTGCCCATCCGCTTGCTTGGGTGCTAATTGGTGCTTGTACAGGGCCTGGTGGTTGGCTCTTTAGAAACACTTCCCTCGCCTCTGGTGCATGCCCCCACCTGCGGCTGAGCCCACTTTCTCATGCAGGTGGATTTCCGGCCTCTCGGCCTGCTCGTTCATCGCGAGCAAAGAGTAAAGGGGCTCTTAGCTGAATGTGTTTGGGGCCCTAGAATTGAAATCCATCACCCTGCCGCAGAGGCCAGGTTTTCCCAACTCAGAGAAAATTGCTAAGAGCCCAGGGGCAGGCTTGGTGCCTTTTAAGGGCTTTTGGAGCCAGGGTCCTCACCTCTCTTGGGCCCTTTAAGAACATCCCAGCATTCACCTCCAAGGGGGAGGCTTGGCATTTCCATCTCCTTGGCTAGCAAATTGTAAATTTGGATATGAGCAGAAAATCCGGTGACATCAAGGTTCTGTGGTCCGGAGCTGACAAGACGGATAATCCCCAGCAGTTGGCACTTCCCGGTCTCCTCTTGAATTGCTCTCTCTCCTCCTCTCTTTCTTTTAACCTTTTTTTTTTTTTTTAAGAAAACATTTTTGGAGACTTTAATAACTGTGGAAGGATGCTGTAAGGTGGGCAGGGAAATCGATCATTTTTATTCGGTTGTGCACGATAAAATGTAAGTTTGGGCCATAAATCTTCTTACCTTGAGGAGAAAGAGCAGCTTGCCTGGCCATTAACACGACTCCCTTTTTGGAGATTTGAATGAATGAATGAAGCCCGGGGCTGGGTAATTAATAGCGATGGTCTCCCACCTCCCTGGGGGGACGCTGAGTGCAGACTCACGCTGGGAGTGGGGCTGGCACTTCACTCTTTCCCCAGCCCGGGCCGCTGCTGGTGCCCAGTTTCTCCCCATCTATCGCCCATGAATTACTTTCACCCAGTGATTCACCAGATCCACAATCCACGTAAAGCACCTACTGTGTGCGCGGCGCCATGCTCAGCAGAGGTGGGGAGGCTAGGGAATAGCTCAGCGTCCTGGGTAAGCTGTGCATCCTCGAGGGCCTTTGTCAGGTTCTGGGTGACGCTGATGAGTCACTGGGGGTCCTGGATGAGGGACATTTGGGGAAGTGACTCAGAGAAGGCTGTGGGGAGGAAGGAAATTAGCATTCTCGTAAACGTAGTTGCTCAGTGTCTTTGGATAATGAAAGCTGGTTTTGAGGCCAAAGGCTGACTCATAGTAGTAGGAAATCTGGGGGTGGGGGTGGTGGGGGTGGTGAGGGGACTCCCTTGTTTCCCAGCCCTAAGTCATCCACCGTTCCCAAATTTCCCAGGGACACGGACTTCAAGAATGCTTCATGGACTCTTTCCCAGATGCCGCTGCAGCCTGCCTTGGCCACAGCATGGCATTAGACACGGCCAGTGGCTCCGTGCTGGCTCCGGAACTCGGCTTTGGGTGCCAGGTACGTTGACCACTGTGCGCTTTTGCTGCCAGCATCCTGAAAAGGGAAGGCAGGGAGGCTGTGGGGTCCACCGCCAGTTTCTGTTTCCTTCTGGGGCTGGATGAGTGGATGGGAGTCTGCAGAGTGTGACTGGAGGTGGGGTGAGGGGCATGGGGGGTGCTCTCTTGCCGGGGAATGCCCACCCACCCCCTCCTGCCACATTCAGCCTGAGGCCAGGGCCTGGGAGGTCGCCTCCCCCTGACCCCCGGATTCCTTCCTCAAGTCCTGGCTGTCTCCAGCAGACTCCTCCTCCCGAGTGCACACCTGGGCTCCGGCAGCTCCCAGCCTTGCCTCTGTGCTGACCGGGGGCCCCTGTGACAGGCCCATCCCAGGACACCTTAAAGCAACTCGGTGCACTCGCAGCTCTGTCAACAAAGGCAGGGCATCCAATTACTCTGCAAACAAGCTGTTTCTGTTTGCTCATCAGACTTCAGCTGTCTGCCCTGCACATCACTATTGATTGATTTGGACTTTTTGCCTTCAAACTTCAACATGATTTATGACGAGATGCTGGGGTTTGGCCTCGTGGTGCTGGGACCTGTGCGTGTGTAATCTCACTCCCCCCCCTTACGGAGCTGGCGTCACTGCTCCTGTTTCAAAGGCGAGAGAACTGGTGCCGAGAGAATGTGTATATTTATCCAAATCCCCCAACTCCTAAGTTGGAAGTTGGTGGAGCCAGAATTTGAACGCAGGTCAGATCCCAAAGCCCGAGCTCTTTCGAATGCCCTTATGTGCCTCCTGTGTGGGGAGCAGTGTCTGATGGGTCACCCCAATCCAGAATTGCACTCAAACAGCAAAATGAGAAACCAGAAAGGGCTCGTCGTGACCAAATTTATATGGAATGAAGGGAACGATGTGCAAACAGTGCCGAGCCTAATGTTTGATTGCCGGCTCTATCTGACATCTTGAGAAATGGTGGCTGATTATGGTCTTCAAACTGTCATACGCTTTTAAAGATTTTGAATCGTATATGAGTCGGGGGTGCCCCAAATCAAGTGTGACACATTCATATGTCGGTGAATGTAAGAAATTTCTCCTGTGGAAAAAAGTGGATATCCATCACTAGGCCTCTGGGTACATAAATTATAGTACATTTACACCACAGGATGCTGTACATTATTGAAAACAATTAATTAGACTTAGAGATTTCCCCAAGGTATTGTTAAGTAAGAACAACAAGATGTAGGAAACAATATCATTTTGTGTAAAACAATGACAAAAAGCACCTTTATTTGAATAATAAGTGTATTTATTATATAAGTTTTTATTTGTGGCTGTATATAAAAATTGCACATCCATGTGTGTGTATGTATGTATATGTATGTTAATACAAGATTAGATGGTTGCAAAGAAAAATAGGGAAGGATCCTATATATATACATACATACGCACATTGTTAACAAGGGTGCCCAGTGGTTGTGAGTGGAGGTTCAAAGAGAGTGGAAAGGAAAGTTGAACTAACAAAGAAAAGAAAAAGAAAAGAGTACACGTGTGCACATACACCCAAACACACACAAACCCTGCACAACCACAGTTAAGTCTTTATGTAAAGGGATAGGCAGTCATATAAATAAATTCAATGCAAAGTTTTAAAAGATATTTTTTTCTAGAGCAATTAAGCTGTTACCCCGTAGATCTGGGGGTGGGGGGCGGGAAGCAACAGAGAATGGGCACAAGTAGACTCAGGATGAGAACCTCAGAGAGGCGATGGGCAGCTGAAGAACCAAAACTAAGGGAAAACTCACATCGTGGGCTCCCAACTGCCCCTCTCCATCACTGCATAACAAGAAGGATTTTTTTGTTCCTTGGCTTTAAAGCTGGCACAAGCAGGAAGGGAACCTGTGCAATGTGGGGGTCTTCCCAGGCTGCTGACTTGGAGGCTCCACCTGGCTCCAGGTGAGCTGCACGACAGGAGAGGAAAGCATTGCTCTTGTGTACTTCTGCTAAAACAGGGGTAACCATAACGTTATCTAAATGGGGACCCTTTTGAGAGTGGAAGGGGAACTATTCATAATTATATTAGGACAGCAAGTGCAAATTGCTCTGGCAAAGTGGATGGTGGGTCACCCTAGCTTAAGGCCCTATATGGGGTCTATACCCCAAGTTCCATTATCTTCTCCATGCAAATTTCAGTATTACTATATCCAGACTCAATTACCTTGTAGTGACTGCAGCCCAGCAAGATTGAAATTACTATTAATTATCATCCCCCTAGAAGAGGGAGGGTCTTTTGCCTCAAGTTGGTGGAGACAGGCGATGAGGCCAAGAGAGATTAATGGCAACCAGAGGCTCTGCTTAATTGCAAATGTCAATACCCTGGACTGAGCCAGTCTGGGATTCCTGCCCATGGCCTCTGTGTGGTTAGCCTGGCCTTTAAAAGGCTGATACACTGACGAGGCTATGCTGCAAGGGCATTTTGTAGCTAAGATGTCTGCATTGCCAGCTTGGATTACAAAATGGGTACATGCCAATTAATATAAAAATTAAGCGATTAGCCCCCAACCTGGCTATCTTAGGGATGTTTTATTCCTTTCCCAAAGTTCTTCCCAGACACCCCAGGGTGCTGCCTACTAATCTGCGATGCCCTGATTTAGGACTGTGGGCAGCATTTTCCCTGGCCACAAGGATGAAGGCTATTTGAGATAGCATAGAGAATAACACAAAGGGAAACAGAGGAAAGAGGTAGAGGTGAAAGAGCCTGGCGATACTGTTTGAGCCCCTAGATCCATCCATGCCTGAAGTCCACTCCCCAGGTGGTCAGCAGAATAAAGCCCTCTCTACTCTCAAGGATGTCTAAGTTCTAATTCCTGGAGCCTGCCTATCTGCTGCCTTCCTTGGCCAAAGGCACTTTGCAAATGTGATTGAGATGGGGAGATCATCCTGGATTATCCAGGTCAACCCAATGTAATCACAAGGGGTCCTTAGAAGAGGGACACAGAAGGAGATGTGATTGAAGCAGAGGACAAAGTTATGCCATTGCTGGAAGGGAGCCATGAGGCAAGGAATGTGGGCATCCTGTAGAAGCTGGGCAAGACAATGCAAGGATTCTCCCTTAGGGTTTCCAGAAGGAATAAAACCCCATAAACCCATTTTGGGTCTCCGGACCTCCAGAATTCCAGCAGCAATAGGAAAGTAATATACCCAGTTTCCTGGTTGCAGGAACCAAATTAGCTTGTGAGAGTTGATCTACTGTCATCTGCAACCGAAAGAATCCTGGCTAATGCACCAGCTCCAGGAGGAGTGACATTTATTTTCAGAATAACCCACAACACAGTGTTCGTAACTTGCTTTTATGTCCGTTACTGCTGAAGACCACAGACTAGAGATTTGGAAGGTGCGTTGGGATGGTCCAGCTCTCTCCTTCTGCAGCTGAAGAATCCCAGCCAGGCTGGCCTGGGGCAGTGGAATGAGGCTTTTTCTACTGGCCGCGGGTTCTAGATCTGGAGCCCATGGATAGGCTGCCGGGGGTCTGTAGGCCTTTGAAATCCCAGAAAAGTAATAGGCTTGTGTCAGGAAGAAATGTGTAGGCATCTTTCTCCCTTCAGCTCCTAGGACAAGAACCACTACTGCCTCCCTGGGCTGCCTTGGCTGTCCTGAAACCCGGAGCGCCACCCCTCCTGGCCGGGGTCACCTTCCACTACGCTTGAGTCGCTGCCTCCTAAACAGGCAGACTTCAGAGGGGAGGCACCTGGAGCTGCGGTGGAGCGCTCCCCCCCACCCCCCACAGGATGGAGGATGGAAATGCCATCCAGCTTCCCAGATCTGATTGTTTTGACAGCTTTGCCAAATTACAAAGCAAAGGCCCCATTTGGTGATGAGAAAAGCAATATTATAGCAGGGCCGGCTCATTTCTTTGAAAATCAGCAGTAAGTGAATTTGCATCCACTTAGTAGTAAATATATGTGGCTGGCCCCCTCTCAGCTATTGCAAGGGATTTAAATGCACCCCGGGCCCGCCTTATCATTTTATGATGAAAAGGGGGAGAGGGAGAGGGAGGGGAGAGCAAGGGAGGGAGAAAGGGATTGAGAGGGATTTCTTGGGGAGAGAACATTGAGGATGGGAAGTTTCCCCCCTTTTCTTTTCCAAGGTTTCTCAGCTGGTGACCGAGGAGCCAAGAGTCAGGGCGAGCAAGTTGCCGTCGGAAAAAGTGTTGTGCAATGTGTGTGATGATTTAGAAGGTGCTGAAGGACCCTTGTGATGATGTGCTCTCTTGAACTCTCTTTAAAATTCAGCTGAAAAGGCCCAGGGAAAGGATATACAGATCTCTGTGGAGGGCAGGAAAGCCGGAGACGAAAGCCAGAGCCGTTTGCCAGGACGTTGCAAAGGGCGTGTTCCATGCAAATGTGTTTAAAGTCCCCTGCGGTCGCTGCTGGGAAGAAGAGTGCTCTGTCCTCTTTAAGAGTAAAGTGGACACTGTCGCTTCCCGACTGGAGAGAAGCCAGGATGTTTTACGTTGTCTGCACAGGAAGGCCCTGGGTGGCCCTCTTCCCTTTTTTTACTTCTTTGGCCATAATGAAAGAGGATCCTGGCTGGGAAGAGAAGAGAGCGAGACTGCCCCCGTGGCGGGGTATGAAGGAGGGCCGTTTTGCATGTGATTTCCCAAGTGGGGAAAACCGTACCAGATAATAGAACAGCAGCAAGACTCGAGATCAGAAGTCTTCATATGGCCTTCAAGGTCTCCTCCAGCTAATCCCCAACTTCCTTTCCAGTGTCTTCTATCCCTCTGCCTAGTCAGGGTGTTTTTAATTTGCAAGGTACAGAAACCCGTTCAACTGAACTACAGGAAAACGGAGTTTATTGTAAAGATCCGGGAGCATTCCAAGGAAGGCTATTGTTCCCGTTTCTCCATTGATGGACGTTCTTAACTGCTTCCTCCCTTTGGGTTCACAGGTGGGCTCAGATTTACTCTTTCTCTGCAACATTGGAACGGTCTGCTACATAAACGATTGTTCCAGGGACGTTATCCATAAAACGTAGCTAACAGTTGTGCATTACTTGCCATGTGGTACAGAGAAGCGAATGGCTTGCTCAATAGGGCTGGGAGGCGAGTGAGGTGCCTCCCATAGGTTACACCCCACATGCCTCGCTTGCCTCACCCTAGTCCCAGCCTCGTCAAACAGGCTCGCCCAGCTAGAAAGGGCTTGAGCCTGAAACAAAACCCAGGCAGTGTAGCTCTTATCCACCAAATCATCCTGCCCCACTAATAACAGCAGCCTGGGCTTATTACATGCTCATATGTGCTGGGCACCGTGCTGCTTTATTTGACATTTATCACCTCTAGTAATCCTCATACCTATTACTATCTACATTTTATAGATGGGGAAAGTGAGGCACAGGAAGGTCGAGGAACTTACTCAAATTCACCTGGCTGATTAGTGGAAGAACAGGCCATGGATTCCAAGCCCAGCTGGCTCCAGACCTGCCTTCTTGGCCACGAACGCATCTGACTTCTCAACCAGGCCAAAGCATTCCAGATTCCACAGCCTGGCAAACATCTCCTGAGCTCAGCTCTTCATGACACTCTATCATGGGTCCTAGGATTTCTGGAAGGTGCCCTCAGAGAATCTGGAGTGTAGTGGGGTGGT
Organism: Choloepus didactylus; assembly: GCF_015220235.1. NCBI lineage: Eukaryota > Metazoa > Chordata > Mammalia > Pilosa > Megalonychidae > Choloepus > Choloepus didactylus. The sequence continues at coordinate 68,146,945 of NC_051324.1, read as the reverse complement.
AGACATGTGATTGGATCATTGCGAAGCAGTGAGAAGTGCTGGGGGGAAGCCAGCATTCCAGGGGTTTCAGGAGGGCAGGTTGCAGAGCTGGACTAGACTCGCAACCCTAGGTTTGCAGGCGTCTCATCAGTAGATAGCGTCCATAGATAACGTTCTCCCTCTCGTGTCGGGCAGTTGATGCTGGGAGTGGTGATTGCTGCCCGGCTCAGTTCCTCGGAGAGGTGAGAACTGGTGCCATCACCCTGCAGAGATGCCACCACGCTCCAAGGCTTCCACTGCTAGAGGGAGGGCAGCCAGGGCAAAGCGTTCTGTGCAGGCCCCCACGGTGACAGTGCCCATGTGGCGGCGGCTGTAGCTTGTTTACTGTCACTCTTATTGAGTCTGACTAGTCAGGAAATAATTGCACTAATATTATTGACGTTAATAGTACACCAGAATGTATTTATATCTCGCATCTTCCAAAGCTAAAATTCAATCTTGTCATCACTCTCCCTGGGGGTGGGTGGGTAGGCCCGGCAGCTACACAGAGGAGGGCTACCTGCATAGGGGCGGAAGCAGACCTGCCCAGGGGCCACACCTGTTTGGAGCCAGAGGCTCTGTGCCCCAGACAGGAGGGCTTGTGGTTTAAGAGCTAAAGCTGTTTTCCTTTTGTTCCCACAACCAGCTGTTGGGGCCCTTTGAAGATAGAAGAGGGGAGGTTTGATGGATTTTCAGGGAGGAAAGGGGAGCTTCCCCAGAAAGTTTCCCAAATGGATCAAGGGGCCCTCTGCCCCTTCCCCATGACCTGATTCTCCCTCTGCTCCTCCTCTTTTCCGTCACGGTCTCACGGTGAGGGCTCTAACCCAGCCGCTCTAAGTCACATCAATGCATTGTATGGGGCTGCTGTGCCCGGGAGTTACACCTGTCTGCTTTTATTTTACTAGTTCTGCTCTCTCTCTGCACTTGTGTGTAACTGGGAGTCTTAGACTGAAAAAGGGAGCATGTCCTGAGATTCTTTTTTGGGTGTCCAATATTACATGCTTTGCAAATTGGGATGTATGTGTATGTTTTATTTCAGAGATATAAATAAACCTAGATTCTTGAAATTCAGACCTTTTGTAAGTCACTAGGTTTATTCTACCAGTCACTTGGGACTTAAATACAAAGTCTCCCTGCTCCTTTTTTATTGAAAAGACTGCATAAAATGTATATGTACAGTCTAAAGAATAGTAAAATGAACTCCCATATATTCACCTTCTAGCTTGAAAACTAGAGCACTGCAAGTACCTGAGAAGCCCCCTGTGTATTTTCCAACATAGTCCTCTCCCTCTCCATCAGAGGTAGCTGCAAGCCTAGGTTTCATCCTAATCTCCTTGCCTCTCTCTCTCTCTCTTTTTTGTTTTTTGTTTTTGTTTTGTTTTGTTTTTACAAAGTTTTACCACCTATACCTGCATTCCTGGAGAATATATTAATTTAGCTTTGCCTGATTTTTAAATTTCATGTAATAGGATCAGGTTGTCTATTTTTTTCTGCACTTGTTTCTTTTGCTTGATGTATTTGTCAGATTCATCAATTTTTAATGTGAATGGTTGTAGTGCATTCATTTTCACTTCTAACTAATATTCCATTGTATGAATATGCTGTGATTTATTCACAGTCTCTGGCTGCTGGAAATTTGGATTTTTGCTCTTTTGAATGTTGCTGTAAATATTTACTTATCTGACTCCTGTGAGGAAGTGTGGTCCTCACAGCTTGTTAAAATTGTTAAAATTGCACAATTTCAGGGTCCTAACCCAGATTTACGGAATCAAAGTCTCTGTTGTAACAAATTTGAGTGCCTATTTAAAGTTTGAGAAGCACTGCTCTGTGTTCCTGGAATTATATCTCTACGTGGTAAGCACTTATTTAACTTCACAATGAAAAGGCAAACTGTTTGCCAAAGTGGTTTTTCCCCTCACCCTCAACTCCAGTGGAGGAAGAGTCCTGACTTCTATGTCTTCAACAACAATTGACTAACTCTTTAGTGTTTGCCAATCTGTAATAAGGTGTGACATGGCAGCTCATTGTGGTTTTCCTTTTCAACTCCCTGATTCTGCTGGTGCTACTGCTCCAAGGTCCACACTTGGACCAGAAACCAGGAATCGCATCTTTGCACATGTTTATGCTCCATCGTGAGTTCTCTCCTATTGAGTGCCTAATTGTGTTTTTGTCCATTTTTCTATTGGGTCATTTGTGTTTTCCTTGTTGATTCGTGGATGTTTTGTTTAGGGCGTTTGCATCTTTGTTCGTGTGGCAGAGCATCAAGGTGAGCAGCTCACCCTTTCTTCCTCCTGGGCATAAGGAAGAGCAGATCTTCCAGCCTCGTTTGCAGTTAGAGAGGGGGCCATGTGGCTGGAGTTCCAGCTCAAGAAAAGATGGTGTAAGTCGCTTCCAGGCCTGACCCTTAAAATCATCCCACTTGGTTTCCCAGCCTTGTCTTCCCCTTTGGTGGCAACTTTGGAAGCCACATGCTCTAGGTGGCACAGCCCTAAGACGGAAGTAGCCTAGAACCCTGTGTTACTGCTTGGGGTTGCTGCAACAGTCTACGATGACATGGGAGAGAACCAAATCTTCATTGCACAAGACCATGGAGATTTGGGGACATGGTACTGCAAAAGCGATCTGGTCTGTCACGACTAATCCAATTTACGAATGGGATTAGACTATATATTTTTCTTTCTTATATTGTCCTTGTCTAGTTTTAGAATTAAGATTATGCTAGCCTTTTAAAATTATCTGGGGAATGTTTCTTCTTTTTATATTTTCTGAAAGAGTGGGCCCTACAACATTTGGTAGAAATTGCTGATAAATTACCTGGACCTGGTTTTTTCTTTCTGGGAAGATTTTTAATTAATGATTCAATTTCTTTAAAGGTCATTAGACTTTCCCATGTTTTCTGTTGCTCTTTTGGTAAGTTGTATTATTCTAAGTTCCATTTTGTCTAAGTTTTAAAATGTATCGTGAAGTTTTAAATATTAGCTTTTTTCCATCTTTTTAATCACTGCAGCTTTTACAGTTATGACCCCTTTTTAATTCTTAATATTGTTTATGTTTTGCACTCTCTGTTACCCCCACCTCTTTTTTTTTTTTAACTTGATTAATCTTACTAGGAAAAGGTCTTTTAATATGTATTTTTCAAAGAACCAACTTTTGAGCTTTGCTAATTCTTTCTATTCCTCTTTGTCTTGTGCCTTTTATTTGGCTCTTAATTTTAATATTTTATTTCTTCTGCTTTCATTAGGTTTATTCTGCTCTTCTGTTTTTGGCTTCTTAAATTGGATGCTCAATTCATTAATTGGGTCTTTCTTTAATAGTAATATAAGCAATTAAAGCTAAAAATTTTCCTCTAATTACTGCTTTAGTTGTACCCCCTTAAATTTTAATACAGAATAATTTTATCATTTCCATTTTCTAATTTCCATTATAATTTCTTCTTTGAGCCATGAATGTTTAGATCTTTTTAAATTGCCAGATATACGGATTTTTAAAAGTATATTTTTTGTTGTTAAATTTCTTACTTAAATGCATTATGGTCAGATAATATTGTCATTCTTGGTATTTGTTGAGGCTGGTGCTATGGTTTAGCATAGACAATTTTCAAAACTGTTCCACATATGCTTTGAAAGAAATGTTGGATAGAATACACTATAAATGACCCTGAATATCTTTATCATGTTTACTGTTCAAATTTTCTAGTATGATTTTACTAATATTTTTGTCTGTTTAACCAGTAAATGAGATGGATATATTAAAAATCTCCCACTGTGATTGTGAATTTTTCTATATCCCCTTATAATTGTGTGAATTTTTACTTTCTAAATTTTGAACTTTAGTTTTGGTGCATGAAAGTTTGGAATTGTTTTATTTTCTTGGTCATCATATAGAAAGTCCCTTTATTTTTAATAATACTCTCTACCTAAAAGTCCATTTTTGCCTGGAATCAATATAAATTCATTTATTATGATTACAGGTATATTTGGGTTACTTTCCACATGTTTTACCTGCTTTCTGTTTGGCTGGCTTTTTTATTTGTTTGTTTCTCTTTCTTTTCTTTTTTTCTTTCTTTTAGAATGACTTTTTAAAAAATTTCCTTTTTTCATTCCATTTTGCCTGTCTACTTGCGGGAATTATGTGATCGATGCCTATTTTATTTAGCAGTTATTCAAGCTATTTTATATGCATCCTTGGCGTAACAAGGTTTAAAGTGAATCATACTTCTGAATTCATTCCTTTTGAACCATATGAGAATGTGTTAACTCTAATCACCTCTGCCCAAATTATTTGCTTTATTTTTACCCCTAAACCCTGCCATGGTTGTGTTCCCACGTTTCTCAGAATCCCTTGCTATCAAGGTTCCAGTTTAAATTCTGAGAGTGAGGGGAACTTGGGATTTGGAAGGCAGGAAGGAGTTGGAGGTGAGCCTTCTGCAGGGTGGGTGGTCGAAGACCACTGTGAGATTCTTCAGTGTTGATGGTTTCCTACAAAGCCTCAGACCTCACCACCCAGTGTACCTCCAGCCTTGGGGCTGCAGGAAGCTGTGGCTTCATCTGTAGCAACTCATAATTTTCTCATTTCTCAGTTCACACCCGACCAGGTATCTGACGTTCACTTCTCTGCCCTTCCAACAATTTAGCAAGCACCTGATTTCCTGTAATTTTCCTTTCTGCTTAAAATATCTTTACTCCTTTCTGTGACTGTTTACAATGGATATGGAATTCTAGATGGGCAGTGATTTTCTCTCTCGATATTGAAGTCAGAGTATTCCATGGTCTCCTGGCTTCCAGTGTTGCTCTTGAGAAGTGGGCTGTCAGCCTATTTGCCATTTCTTTGTAGGTTATCTGTCTTCTCACTCCAGATGTCTTAAGATGGTGTCTTTTTCTTTGGTGTTGCCCGATGTTTTGCAAGTTTATGGTGGCATAATTTATATATAGTATAATTTACCCCCTTTAGACATAAAGTTTTATGATTTTTGATAAACATATGCAGTCCTCTAACTACCACCACAATCAAGATATAGAATATTTCCATCACTCTAGAGTTCCCTCATGTCACCGTGTAGTCAATTCCCTCTGCCCATCCCTAGCCCCTGGAAACCACTTATTTGTTTTCTAGTCCTATTATTTTGCCTTTTCCAGACTGTCACATATGTGGAATCATGTAGCATGTAGCCTTTTGGCTTTTGCTTATTTCACTTAACATAATGATTTTGAGAGTCGTTTGTGCTGTTGTGTCATCAATTGTTTGTTCTTTCTCATAGCTGAGCTGTATTCCTTTGTATCGGTGGGCCATAATTTTGTCTGATCCGCTCACCAGTTGATGGGCAGTTTCCATCTGTTGACAGTTCTGAATAAGGTTGCTATAAACATTCTTGTAAATGTTTTGTTTGGACATATGCCTTTATTTCTCTTGGGTAAATATGTATAAGCGAGATTTCCTGGTTGCATGGTAAGTGTATGTTTAACTTTATGAGAAAATGCCAAACTGTTTTCCAAAGTGGCTGTACCATTTTGCTTTCTCACCAGCAGTGTATGAGAACCCCAGGTGCTCTGCAATCTCACCCTACCTGGTTTTGTCAGCAGGTTTATTTAATTTACATTTCCTTAGTGATTAATATTTTCATGTGCTTATTTGCCATATGTATATCTTCTTTCATGAAAAGTATGTTCAAATCTTTTGCCCATTCTTAAAATTAGGTTGTTTGTTTTCTTATTACTGAGTTCTGAAAGTTCTGAATATATTCTGATTATAATCCTTTATCAGATATGTGTTTTTCAAATATGTTCTCTCAGAGTATGGCTTGTCTTTTAGTTGTCTTAACATGTCTTTCAAAGAAAAGAATTCAGAAACTTTGGTGAAATGGAATTTATTGATTTTTTTTCTTTACAGTTCATACTTTTTGTGTCCTATTCAAGAAATGTTGCCTAACCCAAGGTCACAAAGATTTTCTCCTATGTTTTCTTCTAGAAGTTTGTATTTTTAGGGTTTACATTTAGTTCTATGATCCATTTCAAGTTAATTTTTATATATGATGTGAGGTACTGGTCAATGTTTTTGTTTTGCTTTTTTGTTTCTGTTTTTTATTTTATTTATTTATTTATTTATTTATTGCATGTGGATATCAAATTTTTCTGGTAACTTTTGGTGAAAAGGTTATCCATTCTTCATTTAATTACCTAGGCACTTTTGTTGAAAATCACTTATCCATATATATATATGGTCCTATTTCTGGGTGGCTTTTCACCATTACTGCACTGTCTTTATTAATATAGCATTATAGCACATCTTGAAATTAAATAGTGTGATTGTAAATATAATCTCAGTTATTGCTTTATGTATTTTGAAGATCTGCTCTTAGGTGCATACACCCTTAAAATTATGTCTTCCTGATGGATTGACTTCCTCTTTATGCAGTCTCTCTCTTTACCTTTGGTAATATTCCCTGTTTCCAACATGTACTTTTTCTACTTGTAATATAGGGACTCTAGTCTTCTTTGATTAAGGTTTGCATGGGTCTATTTTTTCCCATCATTTTACTTTTAACCTATCTACGTCTTTTTATTTAAAGTATGTTTCTTGTAGACTGCATGTAGTTGGGTCGTGTGTTTTTATTCAATCTGTAATCTCTGCCTTTTAATTGAGTGTTTAAATAATTTACATTTAATGTTATGATTAATATGGTTTGATTTAAACCTCCATATTGCAAGATGTTTTCTATTTGTTCCATCTCTTCTTTGTTTCTTTTTTTTCCTCTTTTTCTGCCTGCTTTGTGATGAATTATTTTATAATTCCATTTCATTGCCATCTTTGACTTATTAATTGTATCTTTAAAAAATGTTTTAGTTGTTGCCCCAGGGTTTTTAATATATGTATTTAGTATATCAGAATACACTTTCAAATAATATTATACTAATTCATATATAATATAGGAACTTTACAATATTATAGTTTCCGTTTCTCCCTCCTATGCTTTTGTAGAAATCTGTGATCTTGCTGACATACTTTTACTTTTACTTTTATATTATAAGCTCAAAATATTGCTACTAGTTTTGCTTAAACGATCTGTTATTTTTAGAGTGACTAAAAATAACCAACAATTTTTTTTAAATATTTAACTCCATTTTTGCCATTTTGGGAGCTTTCATTTATTTGTGAAGATTCAAGTTTCTGTCTGATATCATAGTTCCTCTACCCCCCAAACTTTCTTTAACAGTTATTGCAATTATCCATTACTGTTAGCAATAAATTCTTTCAGCTTTTGTTTGTCTGAAAAAGCCTTTATTTCTCCTTCATTTTTGAAATTTATTTTCTTTGGGAGACCAATTACATGTACATGAGACCAGTTGATATGGTTGTATAGCTCTTGTATATTTAAATCTGTTTTTTCCCCCTCACTCTTTTTTTACTCTTTGTGTTTCAGTTTGGGTAATTTCTATTGATCTGTCGTTTGCTGTGTTGAGTTTACTGATGAACCTGTTGAAGGAATTTTTTACCTCTCATATTTTCTGCTGTGTTTCTAGTATTTCCAGTCGACTATTTTTCCTAGTTTCTTTCTCTTAGCTAAAATTCCCTATCCATTCATGCATGTTGTACACCTTTTCCATCAGATCCTTTAGTGTTTTAATCATATTTTAAAGTCCCTGTCTGATAGTTCTAACATCTGGTCAACCTGAGCCTTTCTTTTGGTTGTTTTATCTCTACAGGGATTTGTGTTTTCTTACTTCTTTGTGTGTCTCATAATTTTTGATTGAATGTCAGACATGTTCAGAACAGATTAGCCTGAGGCAAACAATATTTATGCCTATTTCAGGCCGTTAGAGTGGGAGATTGAGTCATTCTAGTTAAAAACTGAGCTGGGTTTGGGTTTTGTCGTTGCTGTGGTTATTTCAGTGGATCACAGGCTCGTCTCAGTGTTGGTGCCCCACCCCAGCCTTCTTCCATTCTTGTCCCCCTGTGCAGAGGGAGCCTCTCCCCACGTTTTACCCTCCTGGGCAGAAGGCTGCTGTTTCCTGGCTGTTTCCCTGCCCTCTGCACCAGGCTTGTGGTGGGGCAGGAGGGGTCTCTAATGTCTGGTCCAGCCTCAGTCTTAGGGAGACCCTGTGCACCTGAATTTGGGGGAGGAAGCTGTTTCAGAGTTCTTGCCCCTTTTGCCTTGTTGCCTGCGACAGCCAAACTCTGCCTTGTGTATGAGGCTTGTCTTGGACAGGGATTTCCTCTCCTCCCCTGGTGGTAGGAGACCTCTACTTGATATCAGCATGGGCTTTTGAATCCAAGACAGTTACCTGCTCCTCACTCAGCATCGGAGAGTTTTTCTGTCATCTTTCCCCCAATAATATGGTGACTTGGCTTGTGGACAAGATGCTTTGTTGTCTCTTCCCAAGTGATTTATGGTTTTTGCTTTGTAGGAGGGAAGGATCTAGGGAAGTGGGCAGGGCTTTGGACACCCTCCACCCTGCACCTGCTGATTACCTCCTCTGGGCCCTGTAGGTGAGGTGCTTTGCAGCCCTTTCTCCAGTGGCTTAAAGCCTTTGCATCATAGGAGAGAGAGGTCCAGGGGAATAGCTGGGTTTTATGCCCTCCTTGCAGTGGCATCTGATCACCTCCTGCAGGTCTGCTCCCACCACTGATGGGGACTGTCCCCAGTCTTTCTCGGGAGTTCCTGGCAGAGGGTTGGGGGAAAGCGCTTGTGAGTGATCACGAACTTCCCTTTCATCAGGTGCCCCCAGCTATATCAGACCGATAGGCTGAATCGCTGGCACACACTTGACCCTCAGTGTTTTTTTGTTTGTTTGTTTTTCACCTGATTCTTCTTACGACATGTAGCTTCTTTCGTCCAGGCTCTGCCACAGGTGAGGTAAATCATGCATCTCTCCCCTTCTTGGAGGGGCTTGGTCCTTTTTGGATCGCAGGTTACTTGGTTGTCTTGTGAACTAAGCTTGCAGATGAGTTCAAGAAAAGTTGTGATTCTGTAATTTAAGCTTTTTCTTAGTGTTAGACTGAGAGTAACATTTTTTTGCAACTTTCTATAAACCAAGAAGAAGCTGGAAGTGTCAAACGTTTTTTCAAGGCACCAATCCTTTTATCCAGAAATAGCAGCAAGTTCCAAGCAGAGCTTCCTAGATGTGAAAATGTGTGCCTTGCAAAAATTTTTGAAAATCCTCAGCTATTATCTTTCTGAATATGTTCTCTTCTGCATTTTTTATAACATCTTCTAGAATTTTGATTAGACATGCTAGACTTCTCATTCTCTTTTCTCTTTAACCTCTTTCTCTTTAATTTTTTATTTTCTTTATCTTGTTTCTCTGTGTGCTGTCAGGATAATTTGGGGAGATCTTTGGTTGTGGGTCATCACAGAACTTTATAAGAATTCTATGAAGCATGATGGAAATAGTGCTTATATTTGTTTCTGCCAGTTTCTACCAAGCTGGGACAACTTTAAATTTAATTCTCTACTTGAGGTCTCCCGGACTAGAGTTGCCCTGAATTATGACCACAATCCCATGTGAGAGCTAGCTCATGATTACAAAGTCTCGGGGGAGTGTATTTTTCTCTCTCCACCCAAGGCCAAGATTGAACTAGACAAGCAAGTTGCCTTCCTGCCTCCTTCTACCTGGGTATATTTCATGTTCACCCTTACAAGAAGAACACTCTTTGGGTACCCAGATTGATGTGGGGTTCTCCTACTATATTGAGGATTTTTTTGCCCCAAGACAACCATCAAAATGGAAGCTCGAGTTCTCCACGTTTCTATAGAGACTCACAGGGTGAAAGCTGACCTTGGCACTTTCTGCTTTCACTTTTTTGGGAGGCTCTGTGGTTTCCTTCCTTTTGTGCCATTCGTGCATTTTTAAAGGGTCTTCCTCTATCTTTCTGCCATGATTTTAGTTGTTACAAAAGGAAGACCATTCACAGCAGCTGATGCACCACACTTCTGGTATGGATGTGTACACGCTAGTGTTTCCTGGTGTTTGGAGCAGTGCGGTGACCACACTCATTAACCATGTCCATAGCCCTGGCCCCATGCACGGGGCCATCCTCAGAACAGACCACTTGGCTTGTGTCTGGTGAAAGAATAAATGAATGAATGCAGGCAACGGTGCATATCAAGCCAAGTGGCATTCAAAGCAGGAGTATATAGGACCAATCCCAGGGCAGCCGTTTGATAAGAAGCATCCACTCTCATTTCTGATACAAGAGGTGGTGGGGAGACATGTGAGTGTTTATGGGTAGAGAGGGTGGCAAGTTACTGAGGACATCTGGAGACAGTGAGAAAGATGCCGAGAATGGGAACTATGATTCAATAACCGTTATTTTATCAAACACCTACTATGTACCTGACACTGTTCTTGGCCCTGGGGATATAGTGAGGATTCCAGACAACAAGATCCATACTGTAAGAGAGCTGGGGGAGCCCGCCTTCCTGGGACCCCTTGATGAGGTAATCACCTTCGGAAGTAAAGTTTCTTGTGCACTTAATATGCACTGAATTGCCCTATGAGGAATGTACTCTTTTATGCTTCTTTGATAGATGGGGACACTGACGCTTAACAGAGATCAGGAACTTGCCTGTGGTTGCACACAATAATTGGAGGAGCCAGAAGCCCCCGGAAGTGGGTTCTCAGCACCACTGGATACATGAAGATGGGAAACCCTCTGGGGTAGAGTCTGACTAATTTTCTCTGACAAATAGCATTCCATTGGCCTTGACTAGTTTCTTACAGGCCAGATGGATTTGCTGCTAGGCTTCTTAAAGGTGATATTTAGTATTTGACAATCTGGCAATGTTGACATTGATGAGTAACGATGGCTTGTGGAAGCTAAAACAAAACAGCCCCTTGGTTTGGTTTGGGAGAGTTACGAATGCTAGTGGCAACTTTTGATGATTTGCCAAGACCTAAACTTCTTCTTCCCTTTTTTTAAAAGTAAATATTTATTTTAGAACAGTTCTGGTCATACAGAATCATTGCAAAGTTAGTGCAGGGACATCCCACAAACCTCACACCCAGGTTTCCCCGTTATTAACATCTTAAACCACTATGGTACGTTTGTCACAATTAATGATGAACCAATTTTGATACATTATTATGTGTTAATCATATGTCCACAGTTTTCCCTTAATGTCCTTTCTCTGTTCCTGGATCCCATCCACAGTACCATATGGCGTTGAGTTGTCAGGTCTACTTAGGCTCCTCTTAGTTGTGACTCAGACTTTCCTTGTTTTTGATGACCTTGACAGTATTGAGGAATGCTGCTCAGGTATTTTGTAGAATGTTCCTCAACTGGGATTTGTCGGATGTTTATCTTGTGATTCAGCGGGGGTAATGCATCTTTGAGAGGAAGACCACAGAGGAGATGTGTCCTTCTCACCACATCACATCAAGGGTGCATGCTTTCACTAGGGCTTATTACTGCTGACATTGACCTTGAGCACCTGGCTTGAGGTGGTGTCTTAATTTTCCAGAGCTGCTATGACAAATACCACAAATTGGTTGGCTTCAACAATAGGAATTTATCACAGTTTTGGAGGCTAGAAGTTTCATGGCATCAAGTGTCAGTACTGGAGGATAAAAGTATCAAGGTATGCTTTCTCCCGGAGTCTGCAGTGTTCTGGTGATGGCTTGCCAGCGGTCCTCAGTGGTCCTTGGCTAGTAGAAGAAGCAGCGGTGCCTCCATCATAGGGCGAGCTCTGTCTCCTTCCCTGGCTTCTCTTCATCCTCCTCTGTGGCTGAATTTCCTCTGCTTCTAAGGACTTCAGCCATATTAGATTAAGGTCCACCCTAACTCAATTTGCGCTCATTCAAATAGGATCTTCAAGTTCCTACTTACAGATGAGCTTACACCCACAGGACTTGAAGATGTCTTTGTTCAATTCTTTTCAGGCAGTGTTTGCCAGGTTTCTCCTCTATAAGTTACTTTTTTGTTTCCCCTCCCTTTCCATACTGTACTTTTTGGAAGTTTGTCACTTTGTGTAGCCCACACTTAAGGAAGGTGGAGTAGCTACATAGGGTAGAGTAGCTACATAAATTATGTGGAATTCTTCTGCATGAGAGAGTTGTCTATTTCTCCCTATTTATTTATTTATGCCATCATTTATTGACATCTATATGGATTCATGGATATTTACTTTATACTCTGGGTTATAATCCAATGCTACTTTATCTGTTCAGTTGCTCAAATTGTTCCAGCTTTGGACATTGGGTGCTCTTTCGATTCTGTATCTGTTTGACATACCCACATCATTGTGTGTGTTTTTTGTTTTAGCGTTTTCTTACTTTCTGGCACTACAAGATGTTCCAGGCTTATCTTATGTTCCGGTTTGCTAGGGCTACTATTATGCAAAATACCAGAAATAGATTGGCTTTTATAAAGGGGATTTATTAGGTTATAATTTTACAGTTCTAAGGCCATAAAAGTGTCCACACTAAGGCTTCAACAAGAGGATACCTTTACTGAAGAAAGGCCAATGGCATCCGGATCACCTCTGTCAGCTGGGAAGAAACATGGCTGGCATCTGCTGATCCTTTGCTTCCAGGTTGTGTTTCAAATGGCTTTCTCCAAAATGTCTCTGGGGTTCTGTCTTCGCTCCTCTCTCTTAGCTCCTGTGCATCCTTGCTTCTTTCTCCCAGGACATTCCTCTCTCAGTATCTGGGAGCCCTCTCTTAGCTTCTCCAGGGCAAACTCTGAGCTTCATCTCTTAGTTTAGCATCTCCATATGTCTCCAAGCATCAGCAGGTGTCTGTGTTCAGCCCCTGAGCTGTCTTAAGTTCTCCAGTGAACTAATCAAGACCCACCCTGAATGGGTGGGGCTATACCTCCATGAAAATAATATAATCAGAGTTGTCACCCACAGTTGAGTGGGCCACATCTCCACAGAAACATTCAATCAAAAGATTCCACCCCACAAGATTGGATTAAAAGTTCATCTCTTCTGAGGTCCATAACAGTTTCAAACTGGCACATCTTGTATATTTTCTGTCCCAGTCTTAGAGTCAACCATTTCTTCAAGGAAACCTGGTTCCTTTTATTGGAGAATGGGAGTAGAAATAAACCATGAGTCTTATTGCTGGGGTGCCATTGCTTCTAGGCCTTCTCAGTGGAGAAAGCAGGGAGATATAGATATGCATCCTAACCCATGTATATACACACATATATATGTTTTTATATGTGGCCATCTGAATCTCTTTTAAGCTAAACTTGCATTCTTACTGATACCTCCAACTCCAGTCCATAACCACACTGATCATTCTGGCTTCCTCTCCTTACTTGTAATTTCCCACTCCAATAGTGGGAAACCTGGCTCTTCCCATCTGCCATTCATTTGTTTAATTGTTTAGCTTTAGTGTATGTGAACAGTGGTTTCAGACTTCTTAACCTGTACCTCTGTATGAAACAACTTTATCAACTTAAGTTTTGCTTATGTACAGAGTGACTTAGGTCAGCCTCTTACTCCCTCCTTCAGTGAGGCTGTTTCATACATTTGTAATACATAGATTATTTTGTTGAATCCTGCATTCTATCCTGGGATCCCTTAACATTCTAAATGATTTTTTAAAATTTGCTTACGTTATGGTTTACTCTTTGTGCTATAAAGTTCTATGGGTTTTAACAAATGCTTAATGTTTTGTATTCATCACTACATAAGCGTTTTTTAGTCACATGTGACTAAATTCATTTACTCTAGACCTGCACAGTCCAATGCAGTAGCTCTCAGCCACATGTCACTATTTAAATTTAAATTAATTAAGATGAAATAAAAGAAAAGATTCAGTTCCTTGGTTGCATTAGCCAGATTTCACGAGCTCAATAGACATGTGTGGCTAGTGGCTGCCGTATTGGGCAGCGCAGATATAGTATATTTCCATCACTGCAGGAAGCCCTATTGGACAGCACTGCCCCAGATCATGAGATGTTTAAAGGCAGACCACATGTCTTGTTGCTCTCCATATCCCCACCCCAGCACCTCACACCCTGCCTGGGCATGGTGGATGCTCAGAGAATGTTTATCAAATGATTTTGTGATCCAGTAGTTCTGAACTGTTGTCTACCAGGTCCTCTGGGGAATTGTGTCAGCTTTGTGTGCCTTGTTCTCCACCTCCTCTTATTACATTAAGATGGTGATGATGGTAGACAGAGAGTTAAACATGATGAGTATTAATGGAGGTGGAGTTGATGGAAACATCTCTTCATTCTAATGGGTGAATCAGTAAGATTTTGGTGGCAGATGCAGAATCCACACCTGTTGGTTAAGCAGGAAGAGATTTATTACAGGGTATTGAAAGGTTTATAGAATCCACGGGAAAGCTGGGGTGAGAGGGATCTCTAAGTGGAGGTTTCAAGCTCAAGCCCCAGAGTCACAGCACAAAACATCCATTAGAGTTGCCACCAGTTCTTCTGCAATCAGGAAATCAAGTCACCAGCCATAGGACCACGCAGCCTTTGCCACAGAGGAGAGGCAGTGGGGTGGACCCTGTGCAGAGAAGGTCTGAGAGGAAAAGTCCCAGTGCTCACACAGCTGAGGTGTGTGAAGAGAAGAGAAGTCTAACACAGATTTCTAAGTTATCTGTTTTGAGGTGTTCAATGTAACACCTTCTCTCGCATCTCCTCTCTCCAGAGAAGTCTAGGTTGCTCGTTAAAGTCATGGAGAGTAGGGGGACTTGAAGACAAGCTAAGTTCTGGGTCTGGGTAGAGGGGCAGAGACAAACAGCCCATGTGGACCCTGGCAGCAGAGAATGAGATTTGGGCTGCAGGAAAGGAGATGCCTCTAGTGGCAGGCTCTTACTCTTTGCCACCCACCGTGACAGTCAGCTTCTGTGTGATTCTAAGTCTCCACTTACGAGTTAAGTAGAGAAGATTATGGCAGGCAAAGAGATGAGGGACAGAGAAGCTGCTGCCTGCCCAGGGTCACTGGTCACTGTTGGCCGAGCCGGGAGTGGACCCTGTTGTCCCTGATGCCCTGCTCCGTCTCCAGTTCCTTCCTGCACACCACATCTATCCACTTGTCGTCCCTCCGAGAGAGCCCTGTTGTTTATTGCACAAGGAGTAGCAACATGAAAGTTGGAATTCCATCCGAGTCCAGGGCTCTGAAGAACATGCCCAACAAAGCAATCCACTTAAAATGCAAATTCCACTGACACTAATAAGCAATATATATACACATGCATTTACACATGCAAATGAGTGGAATGGGCCTCAGTCCACCGCTGCTCTCTGCACATCATAACTCCGTTCGAGACCCCACATCAGAGTGCAACTGAGAGACTGTCTCCCACTTCTCCTGTCTGGTTCAGTCCTTCTGATGAGCTCAGGGGCCTCTGGAGGGCTCACGTGGGGGCTCCCCTGGTCGTTCAGAAGTTCAGAGCCTCTTCCAGGTTCAAAGCTCCCCTCCTAAGCTGTGTGATGGGGCATAAATAACGCCACCTCTCTGAGCCTCAGTTGCTTTCCCAGGTGATCTTGCCCCACCTGCCCGCTGAAATCTCCCTCAACCTTGGGGGTCCAGGCAAGACCTTCAGGAAGCTGCCCACCCCCCACCCACCCCCCCGCCATCGCCACCCATGCTGTGGTTGCGGAGAGGGTGATCTCATTCTGTCATCTTGCACTCATCGTTTAGCACGGAATCTGCAGCTGCCAACGCAGACTTTCCTGGAAGATCTCTACATTCCTGCCACCACCATGCCTTCCCTTCAAAGCGTTCTGGGATTCCCGGCAACTAGAGAATACTGGAGGTTTTTGCCATGGGTGTCTGCAGCCAGGAACAGGTTGAAAAATACTTCTCCTGGGAAGGTGCACCACCCTGCTTATACTCGGGTACCCCAGGTTTTCATCAGTTGGCAACAGGAAGTGAGCTTTCCCACATTTGCATCAGCAGCCGTCTCCCTTCTCCACCTACAAAAATTTATATTTGCCTGTTTTGAATGGAAATCTTTCTAAATTATTTTTCACATTTGGCTGCCTTCCTAAACGAGGCTGGACTCAGGTCCTCATGATAAACGTCATTTATTAGAATCAATGTGACACTGTGATTCTCCTTGGGGCTGGTGGGGTTGCCCAGCAAACTCAGCCCCTTCTCGAAATGACCCACTTTTAGGTCATTTGTGGCCTTCCTGAGGCCTCTCCAGCCTCTTGGGGAAAGGGCATGAAGCAAGGCAATGAATAGTACCATTTCATTTGTGCAACAAAACAAAACAACCAAGGGTGTGTGTTTGTGTGTGTGTGTAGTCAGAACTGCATACAACAACATTGGAAGTTACCTCTTCATAATGGTTGAGGAGCTTTTTTGTCTGTTTTTCTACCACCTACTTTTGAGTGCTGACATGGCATTTCCTTACATGGAGGTGTTGTGATTTGCTGGACCAGACTCCCGTTAGGTTGCTTCCAGTTTTTTCTCTGCTGTAAATAATGCTCTGGCAAACCTCGTTGTATGTCGATCTCCACGTACACTGATTCAAATAGGAAAATTCCTCAACGTGGAATTGCTGGATAAAGAGAGTGCTCGTGTAAGTTTTTAATACTTAATTTAGACATGCCCTCTAGCACTATTGTACTAACCTTCATTCCCCCTGGGGTGTGTGAGGCTCCAGCATCTAAAAACACATGCCCCTCAACCCCGGCGCTGATCCAGGCCCGATGGGATGGGCTCCCTGCCAGCTTGTTGGCACCACTTCTTTACTCTCCTTTAGCACCTGCAGTTCTTTGCACACTACAGACTCCCAATAAATATTTGTGGCTTACTGAAAGAGAAGCTCCATCTCTCCAGCCCCAGCCCAGCCCCTGGCGCTCCCGGAGCCGGCCTGTCCTCCTCCTCCGACAGAGGCAGATAATAGATGGCCAGAAGCCCGCCTCAGCCTCGGTCTCCGTGTGGTGATGAGGGGCAGGATAAATGCGAAGTGAGCGGCAATATTTCCTGAAAGCGGGGAACGGCAGAATCTATCATTTTCTTCCGAGTCTCCACAGACTACGAAAGGAGCTGTCTGTGAGAGTGTGGAGCAGGGCTGGGGGGCCAGCGGCCAGAGGCCGGGGGACGCAGGAGGAGGCTGGAAAGGCGACGAGGACACAGTGGGGCAAGAAGCAAACTCAGTAGCCTTGCAGCCAGCTAGAGTGCAGCTTAAAAATGGAAGTTTCTGCACAATCAATTCCCGGCTCAACACACTCGCCAGGCAGCAGTGGAGTGGGGGGATGTGGGAGACAGAAAGAGGGAAGACAGGAGGAAGGCCTGTATTTGATGAATACCAAGGACTTATTTACCATGGAAGGTGGTGTATTTAATTCCTCCCTCCTCTCTCAGTGCCCTCCCCAATCCTTTCATCCTCAGGCTTCACCCGGAGGCGGGTGAGGTTTGCTAGGCTGCTTGATCTCTAACTAATCACAGCAGGAGATGCTTTCCCAGCTGCTTCGTTTTTATGGTCACCATTCCTGCAGCAGAAAGACTGGACTTCTTTTTCCCCAGGCTGAGCCTGCTGTGAGGAGACTGCAAGGGAAAATAATCTACTCAGAACCCAGGACTCTCCCAGCCAGCTTCCCCCTCGCTTCCTCTCTACAGAATCTGTGAAGGCTTTGGGTAGCGGGCACCCCTAATCATCTCTCACTGCTGAAGGGTCAAGCTGATCTCCTGTGGTCAACTGATTGTATCATTGGCCGTGGAAATGGCCTCTCTATATCCAGGCGCTTTGGCAGTGCCCACCCAGGCTGAGTCTTGGCTTGTCCATGTGGTTTGCTTCAGTCAACGGTATGGTAGCAAGCTTGACCCAAGCAGAGGTTGGAAATGTGCCCTTGTGCTACTGCCATGAGAACATGACCAGGCTAGCCTGGTGGGGATGTGAGAGCCACCGGCAACCCACCAGCAGATATCAGAAGTGTGAGCAAGCCCAGCTGAGATCAGCCAAGCCCAGCCCAGCCAACATGTACGCTCATGAGCAATAATAAATGGTGGTTGTTTTAAGCCATGATGCTTGGGGATGCTTTGTATGCAGTGCTTGCTAGCAGTTACATCTCCCTTAGATACACATTAAGAGCTGTTCCGGAGATCAGCCTGGAGTAAGCCAAGTTGAGCCCTGGAAGATTAGTGACCTTGGGATCTCATGCTGTGTTTCCGATGCCCAACTTGCCACTCACGAAATGGATCTGCAGTTGTCCTACAAAGATCTAACAAAGCATATTTAGGCATAGGGAGTTGCTAGGATCCTCTCAAATTCTATGTATTCCCAATGTTTTAGATTTTGTTGGAGTTCATCAAACTGTATGAATAATACATGCTCATTGTAAAGGTAGCTCAAGCAAACTGAGAGTAGATAAAGTTAAAAATTCATCTTTACTGTACCTCCTACAACTACCCCCTTCCCAAGCTAGTCCCCACTCCAATTTCATTCCCTTTTTGGGGATATACCCTTTCAGATATTTTATAATGCATTCGTACACACAAATAGATAGCTCTAGTTTTATTTATTTTACAAAAACAGAATCATGAAAAAACACTAGCTCTGAGATCTGCTTCTTTTACTTAATGGCCATTGTACAAGTCTATCTCATTCTTTTTAATATTTTAATGCCCTTAATATTAATTTTTTCATGCATAGATATGCAATCACTTAACCATATCTCTGAGAGATGTTTAGATGGGTCCAAATCTTGTTACTGTAACTAAAGCGAACTTCTTTGTGCATAACATCTTTGTGTACTTATGGTGATATTTCTGTGGGAGACACATCTAAACGTGCAACCACAAGGTCAAGGAAACTGCTCATCTGTTCATTTTAATACATACTGCGAACCTGCCCTCCACAAAGAGTGATGGCATGAGAACATCTGTGGCCCCACGCCCTCACCAACTATGGCTCTTATCAGTCTCACAACCTTTTTTGCCAATGTAATAGGAAAAAAATCAATACCTTGTCTTAATTTGTTTTTGTTATTAGTGAGGTTGAAATTGTTATTTCCTGTTGGCTCATGATTGTTTTCTTATTGAATATGGCAGGTCTTTATATAATATGGCTACAAACTCTGCCTTATTTGTCCTCAATTTTCCTAAATTCATCATTTCTCTGCCTCTTAGGCAGATAAACCCATTTTAAAAATCCCAGAAATATGGGTCTTAATTCTCTCTCCAGGATTTGCTCTTCCTTTGTTTAAATATTGTTGTATAGTAGGTGGAAATCTAAGGAATTTCTGGGGAAGTAGGCTGCAAGAGCAAGCTTTTCCAACTTATCTGCACCTCTAGCAGCACCGGTAGAGGCTGTAAATTCCTCTCTGGGATCAGCTTTGGTGACATTAGGATTGGGGGTGATAGCAAATGCTTTTGATACTCCATGCCAAAACCATTCAGCCCATCTTGAATTCCAGCTGCAGCTGTGCTGGCCAGTTCCCAGGCATGCTGAGGACCGCAAACACCTGCACTTTTCAGCCTTTCTGCTGGAGATCTTTCCCCAGCGCCTCAGGAACTCGGACAACCTGTGCCACCTGCGTACAGGACAGCCTAGAAGCTGGGGAATTTAATGCCTCAGGGGTAATCCTCAACCAAGCAGGACAAGTGTCAGTGTAAATGCTTCAGCTTCCCAGTCTCCTCGAGAGACAATCCCAAAGCCTGTTCTCCATGATTCTTCAGAGATCCCCAGTGGAATTGAGATTCAGTTGCAGTATTGGTACCCCTTAATTGATTTCTCTCTCTTCCCTGTCTTACTTTCTCCACCCAGTGACATGTTTCTTGCTATCGTCCCCCAAATAAACTACCTGCATCCAACTCCTTGTCTCTAAGACAAGAGAGGAGAGCAGAGCCATCTGTGGATTTCATGATCCTTGTTGTGCCTTTGTATTGGGTCCTTCCTTTGCTGGCTGGTGGAGGGACAGCATTTCGGTCAACAAGCTCCAACAGGTGTTCCCCAGAAGCAGCCCCCTCCTGAAAGGGCCAAGTCCAGGAGCCTAACCTTAACTGAGCAGCCAGGACTGGCAGCACCTAGGGCTCTTTAGGCAAAACTCACCCTTCTTAAGCAGATGCTAAAAGCTTTTCACACATTACAATTCAAAGAGAGCATCAGTTCATGAATTCAAACTGCTGCATTATAATCAGAAAGCATCAGGCAGCCTGTAGCCAAGGCTTGGACCCTTTACCTGGACAGTCTGGGGAACAGAGAATGCCCATTACCAGGTGGCGCTTGCTTAGGGGGCCCTCGCCCCAGGGAAGGGGGTTTTGCAGGAACTTCATTCCGAGATTCAATTATGTGGCTTAAAATACTTCTTACTGGCTGCAGTCTTCCATCCATGGCAGCCAGGTCTCCCAGGCTGCAACCGGCTGCTCTTTCCCTCTCATTCACCACCCTCCCCCGAGACTCCCTTTCCAGGTCCCCTCCCCTCTTTCCTGGGCTGCTCTGGGAACCTAAACTTCCTTTTATTTTATGATGCAGAGCAAGTCTATGTTTCTTTGTTTCAACCTGCTCCTATCTAGAAGTATCCAGGGGCCCACAGGCCCATTAAAGTGTTTTCCTAAACAAAAGAACCAGTAAATCTTCCGTGGCCCTGGAGCGAAAGCCTCCTCATGCAGCCGGCTTTTAAAATAACAAACCTTGGTTTCGTTGTAAAGCTCTTACAGGCTACCTGGTGCGGAGGGAGCCCTGGACAGGCGGGAGCTCTTAGTAAGTTAAGCAGGTGGGGGTGCCAGAGATGAGGCACTAGCTTCCTGGGGGGGGGGTGGGGGGGGGTTACTGGCAGGTGGGGAAGCCCCTGACTCCAGCCAGGGGAGACCCGGGGCGGGGGCAGCCCAAGTTAATGCAAAACTCAGAGGAGTGTGTCCAACAGACATGGGGGGCAGTGGGCTGGGAAGGTGGTGGTGGGTGTGTTCTTGCAGTTCAGCTCCTCTTTCCTTTTTCTTGGGGAATCGGGCCACCTGGCCCCCTCACAGCCTTCCCAGGAAGCAGACTTCCCCGAAGCCAAAGGTAGCTCTTATGAACCAGCCGCTCGGCTGGGCAGGACCAAGCCAGCAGCCTCCTTTAAGGGGAGGACTGTGTGCCCTTGGGCAAGTCACATCCCTTCTGTTCTAGCAGGTAAAATCGGGAGCTGGCTGTGAAACTGAACTGCTGAAAAGGTGGGGGGGGGTGGAGCGGAGCTGGGCACCACCCTGCAGCCTCTGGGGTGCTCTAGTGGCAGGTGGGACCCTAAGCATCTGCCTGAGGGCTGCAGAAGGCAGGCGGGGAGGGGAGGCAGCCCCGGTCCACAACACAGGGGGCCGGGAACCAGCCCAGCTCCTTAACGAGGAAGTAACCCAGTAAGCTTGGATTTCCCTGTCAGCAACAGCCACGCTCTTTGGGGACTCGAGGAGAAGCTGGGCAGCAGCGGGGATGGCGGGGGAAGCAGGCGGGCACGGGGCAAGTTGTCACGCAGAGTGGGAGGGGGCAGAAGGAGCAAAAGAAAAAAAGAGGAAAAGCGAAGTGGGGGCCGCAGAGAAGGAAATCAAGCACGAGGCGGCCCAGTAGGCTCAGCCGAGGCGGAGGCAGGGGCTGCCTCCCGGGCCTGGGTGCCTTTGTTGTGTTCTGCGGCCTAATCGGGAGCTAACACATTCCCACCTCCCCGGACAGGGGCCCCGCCTGGGCGTCCCTCCCGCCGCCCCCGGGAGATAAACAAGAACACAGCAGCCGGCGTCTGCAGGCCTCCAGGGGAGAGCTCAACCCCAAGCGCGTGGGTGCCTCTGAGGCACAGCTGGGGCTGCTTGTGGCCGGGGTGCGGCCTGGGGGAAGGGGTCGGGGGTCGCTGTAGACGAGGAAGTCTCCTTTACCCAAAGGAACGAGCCACAGGTGGCAAAAAGTCTGACATTTATTGAGCAGTTGTGTTTGTATCAACGTCTCAGTGATCCTATTACCGGACTGTCAGCAAACTACTGCCGCAGACCAAATATGGCGCCTCCTGCTTGTTAAATAAAGTTTTATTGGAACGCAGGCCCGCTCTTCGGTTTAGTCTCTTCCAGGGCTGCTTTCCGCTACAAGGGGCAGAGTCGAGTGGTTGCCACAGAGACCCCGAGGCCGGCGAGGCCTAAAATACTAACTCTGCTCTGGGTCAAATGGCCTGTTCAAAGTTACAGAACCAGAAAGGGGGAGAGCTGGCATTTCAGTCCGGCTTTGGTGGTGACGCGCTGTAGTAAAGGGGGCTGGAGGTGAGCACCGTGTGATGGGGGAGGGATGGGCGAAGGGAGAACCAGCCAGACTGTTCAGCTCACCTGGATGGGGCGAGCGGGGCGGAGGTCCCAGGTCGTCAGGTGGGGTGAGGGTGTCTCCGGGAAAGTGTGATTCTGTATAACCCTTTCAGCAAGGACCCCGCCCGCCAGGACTCAGCCTTTCCCGGGTGGGGAAAGGCCCGCCCAGATCCCGCTTCGGCCACACCCTTCCTTGAGCCTGCTGCGGGGGGACCCCCCGAGCCTTGGGCCACGAAGGCTGTGCCCCAGGCCTGCAAGCGGGGGCTGGCAGGCTGCCCTTCACCATGGTTCACCTCCTTCAGGCCCGGCCTCCTCTGGACCGGGATTTGCTTCCAGCAGGTCTGCCCGGGCCAGCCTGGCTGCACAATCAGTGCCTGGCATCAGAGGAGCCTGAAACCCGGGAAGTGCAGAGTCCCTCTGGAAAACTGCCGCTGAGGGGCCTCCCACCTGCCCTCCTGAAACCTACATCTCTCAAAAGGGGGGTGAGATGGAAGGGGTAGGGGTGGGAGTCAGCTCAGAAAAAAATCTCCAACATGCTTGGATATCCTGGTCAGTCGAATCTGTAAATTATTGCTAATGATATTAGCATGTGCTATGAATTAATTATTCTAAGCCTTGATAATAATTACCATGTCATTCGTTCAAGAAGTAGTGTGATTGTGCACCTGCCATGTGCCAGGCATTGTTGTGAGCTGGGAGGAAACAGTGGTGAGCAAACATGTCCTGACTCTGATATTTATGTTCCAGAAAGGGAGAGCAAAACCCCATCCCCTCTTCCCGGGGTTCAATGACTGCGCGATCTAATTTCAGGATGCAGAAGTGCTTTGAAGAAACAGGCAGGGAAGGGGCTAGAACAGAAACCTGAGTGACATGCTGGGTGAGTCATGTGCTTGCACGGGGAAAAGTGTTCCGGGCAGGGGGAATAGCCAATGCGAAGGCTGCAGGATGGGGGAGGACTTGGCAGGTCTGAGGAACAATCAGAGGACAGAGGGCGACGGGTACAGGGGTCAGCCAGGGAAGGGTCTCCCATGGCCACGGAGGCCACAGGGAGGACTTTGGCAGCCACTGAGTGAAGAGGAAGCCCCTGCAGGAGGGAACTGGAGCTAGAGAGCAGGGGTAGCCTGGAGGAGGTCTTCTCTAAAAAGGAGAGGAGAGATGTGGTACCAGTCAAAGGGGCAGGGGCCTGGCTGGTTGTTTTGTTTTGTTTTGTTTGTTAAAGATAGAACTATTACTATGTGCTTATGTGCTGGTGGAAATGACCCAGGATAGAGGGAGATGGTGATAATGGAGGCGAGATGGGGACAGCAGCAAGTCCTGCATGGACAAGGAGAGTTGGAATCAGCACACAGGCTCCTATAACTTGTTCCCGGACCTATACACGTTCCCGTTAGGCATGACCCCATTAGGAGGGTGGCCACACCCCTGGGTTTGCCTGGAATGATTCCTGCTTATGCCGGTTGTCCTGGTGAAATCATAAATAATTCTCAGAACTGTCCCAGTTTGGACAATGACTTACGTGGCCATTCTATGTACTAGGCAGATACTATTTTGATCCCCATTTTGCAGATGAGGAAACTGAGGCTGAGGGAGGTGAAGTCACAGGCCTCAGGTTTGACAGCCTGTTCATAAAACAAGGTGTGACTCTAAGGCCCTGAGCCCTGAACCCCTGTGGGTAACACTTCTGCTCTGAGCACTTGGTGGACACCCAGGAGCTGATGAACCCCTCTAGGGATGTCTAGATTCATGACCTGGTCCCCATTCCTGGGAAATGGTTAGGCTAATACTGGACATGGGGTATTAGACTTTCCCCTCTGGTCTCATGTGCAATGAGGGCAGCCGCATTTCTTGGGCAAGAACAATAAAATATGCGATTTGTTTACAAGTAGGTTTGCTCTGCGTTGGGAACTCTTCCGGGGCTGCCACATTTCAGGCTTCAGCCTATCCTGTCTGATGCCTGGGGCTGTCACTTCTAACCCATGGTTACTGGTGGCTATAAGGTTTGACCAAGTTTCAGAATTCAAAGTGAACTAGGAAAAAGGGCCATGGAAAACTGATCACGGAACCAGAGGGCTGTCACAATTCTCCTCCAGCACATTGAGAAGACGTGGCTAATGCATCATAGCCTCTTTCACAGCTTACCTGGGAACATGCCTCAGAATCCTTCTCAACACTGCACTCTTGTCAGAGTTGGTCTCCAGGCAGAACCTCTTGGCCTTACCTTGTTTAGGCAAAGCTCTCCCTCTAGGAAGGGAGATGGATAAGTGGGGATAAGTAGTCTCTCTAGGTGTGCTCCGAGGAAATTTTTGTTTGTTTGCTTGTTTTTTCCTATGACTCTTTATCCCCATGTGCTCATGCTTTCCATTCCAGAGTTGCGCCTCTGTACACTGCAATGAGAGGAGAGAACAAAGCCGAGCCAACAGGCTCAGGTTAAAAACGCCGTTCTCTCCCTGAGGAAGGCATGTATTTTGCTGGGAGAATCAGCCTCCATGGCAACCATCATTATAACCGCAGACTGGCTACTTCTTCCTGAAGTTTTCTAGGGAAAGCTGCCATTGTATGGAAAGCTGCCTCTTTTCTCCTTTTCTTTTTCCTTGTAAATATTTCTAGAACGGTAGATCGAGGCATATCAAGGTCTTAGTACCTCATCAGCCGGCTTCCAGCACAGTGATATCAGCCAACGACCTCAGTTAAATTTACTCATAAATATCATCGGAAAAAGTGAAGGAAAAATGTAGCTGATTCTTTTAAAATATACGTGGAATTTAGTGCTATACTAATTGTCATTTTTTCTGTTTGTCGATTACATAATATCTGCCAGACGGTCCCAGGTTCTCGAAATACTCTGCACCCGTTAGCTCGTGCCTTCCCCACAGAACTCCTTGCGAGGGAGTGACTTGCATTCTCTTCATCATGCACATGAGGAAAGTGAGACCGAGACCAGCACCGTGTCCAAGTTCTCACATCGGGTAAGAGGGAGCCATATGTTCCCAGTCTTTCTCCTCCGCAGCTCGAGAATTTCCTGAGATGCGCGGGAAGGAGTTCTCACCGGGCTCCCTGACGACCGTCCTGGGTAGGGTGGGGGGAGTGAAGGCACCGCGTCCCTTCAGAGGTGGGAACTGAGGGTCCCCCGCTTCGGGAGCACCAGGGGCAAGGGCAGGGGACTAGGAACTGGAGGGACAAGCTGTTGGAGCCGGGATGCAAGGGCAGCCCTGTGGGGAGGGGGGCCTCACAGGGGCCGGGTGAATTGGGGAGCGGGACAGGGTCTGGGGTAATGGGGCAGGAAGCCCTTGCCTGGCGCTTTAACACAATAACTCCGTGAATAGCACTTTGAGCCACGTTGTTTCGAGATCCTCCCCAAACTGATCATTAGAAGGGCAAGGCCTACATTTCCCTTTTGACTGCAGATGACCCTGAGGTCAGCAGAGGTGACTGGGTCAAGGTCAGCTGGTAAATGACCAAGTTGGACCCAGGTCTGCCTGACTCCAAGTCCAGCATCCTTTTCACCCAGAGTGGGGGTGATGCTACAAATTTGCTTATTCTGAAACGTTTCATTTTTATTATGAAAAATTCACATATGCAAGAGAATGGATTTTCTGTATGTGTCTTAGTTTGCCAGAGCTGCTATGACAAATACCACACATTTATTGTCTCATGATTGGAAGGCTAGAAGTGAAATTTGCTTGTGAGACGTCCTGCGGTCCTCTCTTCCCTCCACGTGGTCATCAGCAAAGTTTCTGGTGGTGGCCTCTCCATCAGCCTGGGGTCTGGAGCAAGGACAATGATGTGACAATGCAGGGCCAAAACCGAAATGTCAGCCAGGCCGTGCTGTCTCCCAGAGCCAGCAGCGTTCTGGAGGTGGCTGTCCTCTGTCTCAGGGCAAGGTCCTTGCTCGCCTGGGCTTTCTCTGACTTCTGTCTTCTCTGACTGTATCCAGATGTCTGAATTTCCTCTCTTTAAATGGCTTACAACCATACAGATTAAGACCCTCTCTGATTCAGCTGGGCCATACCTTAACTAAAAATAATGTCTTCACAAGGTCCTATTTACAAATGGGTTCACACCCACAGGCACCCCACTGCCCTGGGCCTTGGTCACGGGGATGATTTGCCCAAGGCCGAGCCATCCTGGGCCACTCAGTCCTGTGTGGGGCTTTGCCTTAATTAATCTGGTGTCAAGCGCGGGTGCCAGAGTGGTCCCGGCAGGGCCCGAGAGATGACTGTGCCAGAGCAAAACAAAAGGGAGCCGCTAGACTGTGACAGCTGATATTAAAATGACTACAACTCACTTCACATCCGGAGTCAATGCATTATAGTCCCAATAAATAATGGGTTACTGCAGGTTAAGTGTCTGTTGCTGCATTTCAATTGTTGATATTTAATTAGCTCTAAAATTAAAGCATTCTTTTATTGCCACGCTGCTGGAACTACTTTATTCCTAATTGATTAAGATTACAGTGTCTCCCAAAGATCCGGCCGGCCCTTTGTCAGCCCAAGTGTGAGACGATTTCATGAGAACGTTTGACATTTCAAAGGGTGACATAAGTATCTTTAAATTAAGCGAAAGATGGAGTTTTTGTTATATTTTTGCAATCCGGGTGCTGATGGGTGAGGAAACACTTTTTAATGGGCATTAGGTTTTATGAGAGGGATGATGGCCAGTTTGAGTAGGTGTGAAAAGGGGGTGGGAGGGTCAGCCACTCCATGTTGTACGGGGG
The DNA here is from genome assembly GCF_015220235.1 of Choloepus didactylus. Lineage (NCBI taxonomy): Eukaryota > Metazoa > Chordata > Mammalia > Pilosa > Megalonychidae > Choloepus > Choloepus didactylus. Next base: position 68,120,048 of record NC_051324.1, on the reverse strand, counting down.
AGACCGTGGCTTGGCATTGATCTTGAAGTCTGGGAAACATGGAAGGGAGCCAGGAAAGTGTGGCGGCTCCCAGAGGACCATCTGCTTGTCTGAAGACAGTGGGGGGCAACGGAGGGAGAAGTAAAAAGAAGGCTGGCTTTGGGGCCCCATGTGGGTTTGAATGCGGCTCTGCCACTTATAAGCTGTATGACCTTCAGTGAGTGACTTGGTCTCTCTGGATTTCAGTTTCCTAATCCTTAAATTGGTCTCCATTTTTCAAGGTCATCATGAAAATAAATTGAGATCATGTTGGCAGAAAAACTGAGCTTGGGCCCTAGCAGATGCCTACTACAGGAGAGCTATCATTAGCTCCATTTGTAAAGATCTGTATTTGTATTTGATAACTCAATTGGCTGGGATACGCGAAGGGCAGGGTGAGGCTCTCCACCGGCCGGGCTCTTTGAGGGTTAAATGCACTGCTCCATCCAGTCTTCTCCTCTTGGTGACATCTTGGGCAGAGGAAGGGGGCTCCTGGCCTGGCTTTGCAGATGGTCTGGCCTTCCCCTTTGCCCAGGCCCCCATGTGCTGCTCCCTATGTCCATTTTGGGCCAGACCCTGGCCTGGCTTTTCTCTCTGGCTTAGATCCATACCCAGATCTTAAACATTAGTGTATGTCCCACCTCTCCTCCAATTGTATTAGTTATCTACTGCTGTGAAACAAATTACCTCAAAATGAAGTGACTTAAAATAGCCCACACTTATTATCTCACAGTTTCTGGGGGTGGGTCGGGAGTCCAACATGGTATTGGCCAGGGCTGGGGTCTCATCTGAAGGCTCAGCCAGGGAAGGGTCCGCATCCAAGCTCTCCTGGCTATTGGCAGGATTCAGTTCCTTGAGGGCTGTGGGACTGAGGTCCAGAGGCCACTCTCATGCCCTTTGCCATGTTCTATTAGTTAGAAGCAGGACTCAGGTCCTGCCCACCCTCGAGGGTGCGACTGTCAGGAGGTGGGGGTCACTGGGGTGCATCGTAGGGTCTGCCGGCCACACTTCCCAGCTCCTTCACGGAGGCTGCCAGTTGGATGTCTCCTTGGGTGTTTTCTGGGGCCTTCTTTCCTGCCCATTAATGGGCCAAACTGGGGAGACTGGGGCCGATCACTAGTTTCCAGCAAGTGGTGACGGATGTCCACTGGTTCGGGCCTGCTCCATCCTTTAGTCCACCCCGTGGCAGGTGACTGTGGTGGCCTCAGCCCTTGGTCCCCAGAATTGAGTAGGATTCACCTGCCCTTCAAAGGACCCCCCACCAGCAACTTAAGAAAGGGCCCCAGTGCCTTCTGCAGGGGTGGAGGTGGGGGTTGCAGCAGATCCAAAAGGACACAGACAAGGGCCACCTCTGTTTGAGCACCACTGTATACCAGTGCCAGGTATGTAGTAGGTATTAGGAGACGTCTGTGGAATGGATGTTGAACAAAAGGTAAAGTGCATTGGTGACCACAGATTGGACACTAAAATCACAACCTTGGCCTTAATAGCACTGTGTCCATAGTGCACCCTGCCTCCCCTCAACCCCAACCTCAGTGCTGTTTCCTCATTTCAGCTTTTCCTTTAGACTGCTGAATCCCACAAGAATCTGAATTACAACCTCCATGTGACGAGGGTTATTTAAAACCAGGTGAGTGATGAAGGCTGATTTCATTGGTTTGGAAGGCTTCTTAAAGATTTAATTCTACTCCCAACTCTTGCTGGAGCCACCTCTACAAATGGCTGTGCCACCTTCCCTGGAAGTCCATTCCACCCCAATAAATCTCTAGAAAGTTTTTTCTTACTTGAATCAGATCTGCCTATTTGTTGCTTTCCCCACTGGCTCACTTTGGGCCACTTAATCACCCTCATGATGGGCATAAGTGCCATTTGTCCACACGGATTCTCTCCTACTCTGTGCATGTAGTAGAGTTGCACTAACTAGTCCCTTGTTGGACAGAAGCACACGGTCACCTCTGGTCAATGAGTTGTGTCACTTTTGGGCTGAGCATGTCATTGTTGATGTGAAACATACCATGGTTCTCTCTTCCCTCCGTATGGTCATCAGCAAAGTTTCTGGTCGTGGCTGCTTCATCAGCCTGGGGTCCGGAACAAGAACAATGACGTAACAATGCAGGGCCAGAGCCCCCATGGAAATATAGTAGGAATTAGAAATAGACTTTTAATGTTTGTGCAACTGAGATTTGGGGAGCTGTTTGTTATTGGAGCCTCGCTTGGCCTATCCTAACTAATAGACCCTCCTCCTCAGTAACAGCCTTTAGTTTAGTCATTCTGGCCATTGGGGGGAAGGGCAAGTAGGGTAAACACTGGGCAAGTTGGGATGTTTCCTAGCAGGGCTGCAGCTATTTGCTCCATTGGCAGCTTCTGGCTGCAGGTACACAGCATGAAGGCTGTGGAAGCCACAGGTAACAAGCTGCAAACCCGTATAATCCCATTTCCCACTGAACATGGCATGAAACCTACCAAGATGTTTCCCACAAAGAACATAGCCTCCTGGAGATTGCACACACATTGTGAATCTGATTCGGGCCCCACACGGGTGTGAGGCCTCCTTGGCGGCTGCACAACAGCTTGCCTTCCAGGCCCTGGATTTTAGGGAGAGAAGTCATGCTTGTCTCTGCTCACACTAGTTTTAGTACACTCGAGTGGAAAGTGGCAGCTCCTGGCTCTGGTGCCAGAGGGCTAATGAGCAGGTTGGTGCATCATCCTTCTGATTAGCCTTCTTTTCCCTAACTTAGTTGTCTGGTTGAGAGGGGCCATTGGACCAGAGAGGATACAAAATGTATTATTTTCCAAGTTTGACTGTCTGCTAAAAAAATTACTTGGCTTGTGAAGTGCCAACATATCTATGAAAAATAGATGCCTATTACATTTGACAATTAGCTTTGGAAATAGAAAGTGAAACAGAAGCATAGGTCTAATAGTAGTTATTTGATCCTGATTTCCTGAGCACATCCGGGACATTCATTAGCCGTGTATTCACATAGCCATGCACACCCCACACACACTCGCAGGCACACCCCCCACACACACACCCATGAACACAACACTCACAAAAACCCACTCACACACACTTACACTCATGCACACACACAAACACCCATGCGTGCACACACATGTCTGTGCACACACAGCCACACACACAACCCTGTGCCCATATACCCAGGCACAGGCACCCACACATGCACACATGCACACACACCTATGAACACATTCTCACACACACCAGGTTTCCCAAGATGTAGGCAACAGGTGCCTGCAGCACCCTCCCCCCATCTCCTAACATCTCTGCACCATCACCTTGAGAGAATGAGAGAACAAATGTACATGGGTTCATGTCCCAGCGGAGGCCCCGGACACCTGCGATACCAAGCCTCAGGGGTGTCCACATGCCCACAAGCAATTTAAAAAAGTAAGTGGGGGTCAAATTCTATTAAAGGAAGCCAGTGACAGGATCTCCACAACCCAGGACATAAATCATGCTCAGACTCTTGTTTCCGGTGTGCTTTTTGCTCTTATCCTGCCACATGGGGTTTCCATCTTCTCTCCAAACCCCAGGATCCACTCTTGGCCTGCAGACAATCTCACCAGCTGCATCCAATTTGCAGATATCTTGGTCCCAAGCTAGAACAAATTTCCCGATGCAAACTGGGAAGATCCCCAAGGTGTGGAGGCCAAGAGGAGATGCCAGGTCCCAGCCTCTTGCAGAAGAGGATGGAACCCTGCCTGGCACCCTCCAATTCCCCACCCCACAATTCATCACTGTCCTCTGTGGTGTACCTAGTACCATGGTGACAGCTATAGGAGGAACCATTCTAGCTCCAGAGTAAACTCTCATGACTTAGGCCAGCACAGAGATTACCCCTAAAAGATCCTCTTCCTGGATATGGGGGAAGGCTCTGTGGCTGGGAGCAAATGTGGAGCCCTCCAGCCGGGAGGCACCGCTCAGCTGAGATCACTGATGGCAGCCGGAGCCATAGCGTTCAGGCTGCATGGGCGTATTCCTGCCAGGAACTGTTTTATGTTCTGACTGTCCATAATGGGATTTAATTGTAATGATCTGGTATTGAATTCCCCTTAACAATCAGGGGGAATGGATCCTGACTGGATTGTAAATGTGTTTGCAAATAGTGGAATGATTCAACCTTTGTGTGCAGTTCCTCTCTTGGTGGGCCAAAAGTGAGCATGTCAGGATGCCCGGGCAGAGGGGAGGAGGTGGGTTTCAAGGGTGCAGATGGAGACCTTGACCTCTGAGGGTGGGTGGGTGGATGGGTGGATAAAGGTTGCTTTCTGCCCTAGAGCCCCTCCCTTCAGGGGTTGGATGGTAAGTGATCAGTTCTATGTGCTAACTGAGGTCAGTACGTAAGCCCATGATGGCTTAGAGTAATAAATATCATCAGTATGTATATGATATAATTGATAGTAATACTATTAATATTATCTCTGCCCTAAGCATTTTACATGCATTCTCTAATTTAATCCTCACTCTTATCCCATGAGGTACGTAATATTATTATGGCCCAGTTCATTGAGAGCTGATGCCAAGTAACTTGTCCAAGACCACATGGCCACGAAGTAGAAGACAGTCTATGGCTTACGTGCTTCTATGCTGTCAGCCGTAGAATTAGGTATGACCTGGTGTTGATCAGGGGTTGGGTGGTGTATTGGTTATCTTCGGCTATGTAACAAACTACCCCAAAACAAGGTGACTTAAGACAATGCACATTTATTATCTCACAGCTTCTGTGGTCAGGAATATGGGCACAACTTAGCTGGATCCTCTGCTTCTGGGTCTGCTGCAGGCTGCCATCAAGGTGCTGGGCAGGGCAGGGTTGGGGTCTCATCTGAAGGCTCAGCTGGGGAAGGAGCTGGGTCTGTGTTTACTTAGGTGGTTGTTGGTAAATCTCAGATCCTCAGTGGTTGTTAGACTGAGGTCCTCAGGTCCCAGCTGACTGTTGGCCAGAGGTTGCCATGCAATGAATGCAGCAACGGAAGAAGTCTACTAGCAGGACAAATGCTACAATCTGTGGAGATTAACCACACAATTGATGTCCCATCATCTTTGCCCTATTGTACTGATTAGAACAAGTTGCAAGGTCAGCCCACAGTCAAGGAGAGGAGATGGAGACCATCTTAGACCATCGTAGAGGCTGCCAGCCAAAGAGGAGAAGAGAATAGTCTGCCCCACTGCCATGAGCCAAGTCCAAGTCCAAGTGAACACCCTGGGTTTCCTATCAGTATGCACAGCAGTTCACGTCTACGCCAAAGCAGCTCCATGAGAGGGTGACTTCCTAGTAGTTTTATCCTCATCCCCCCACCCTCCCTATAGGAATCAGACTGAGTACATGGAATCTTGATTCTGAAAATGATTCTGAATGCTGCTATCCAGCCATCAGTTTAAAACCATCATCCTCCAGTACATCCCAAACCTTCCGTCTACCTCCCCTTGTTGAGGGGTTGATTCATTTGTTAATGCAACAGGCATTTATTAGGCATCTGCTATGCAGTTGGTACAGAGCCAGCTACTAATGCCCTGGGGAGAAAAGACAACGTTCCTGGCTTTAAAAGAGCTCAAGTGCTATTAGCCAGGCAGCAGACCTTCTGCAAAGGTAATGTAGATCTAGGAAGAAGAAAGGCTAAACAGAATCAGGGGAGGGCCAGCTCATCGCAGCTTGGAGGGGCAGTGCACAAGGGAGTTTTCCCAGGGGAGGTGATGTCCCAGTGGGCTGGAAGGATGATGAGAATTGGGGAGGTGATGGAGGGAAAGGAGGGGAGCCCTAGAGAAAGAATGCAACTGACACAAAGGTCCAGAGGCTTGAGAAAACTCGGCACCTTCTGGGAACTAGAAGTCTAGGCTAGACTAGATGTAGGGGTGCAGGAGCGGGATGGGGAGGTCTGCAAGTGGTTGAAAACATGTCCTGTGTCCCACGGGTGCAAGCTCCTTTCCAGAAGGCTTTGTTCCAGCAAGAGCATTCACTGTCAACAAATACTTCCCAACTGCTTATGTGCCACCCATGGCCCTAGGCAGTGAGAGGACAACAATGAACAACACATGTAAGGTTCCTAACTTCAGGGAGTCTGAATCCCAGAGGGAAAGACAGATCACACACACACACACACACACACACACACACACACACACTATCACACACACAACACGATCACCACCAACACCCCCACCACCAACAACAACAATCATCCTAGAGTGTGACTACAGACGGTCATAAGTGCTGTGAGAGAAAGAATCAGATTACTGGGATGGAGGAGCAGAGGGAGACTTCATTTATGGGGTGGAGAAGGCAGACTTCTCTGAAGGGGTGACCTGAAGGATGAGAATTGGCAAGTAAAATCTGGTAGACCCCAGCTTGGAGACGCCCATGCTGAGCCCCGCATCAGCCGAGCCAAACACCTAAGCCAGTTTCTATTTCCTGTAAATGCCTGGCTTACCCAGAAAACCAAATTTAAATACAGCTGATCAGTTATCCCCAGCCAACTTCCTCATTCCTAAGCAACCATCTGCTCCCCACTTTGTAAGACCCACCCCTCCCCCCCGGAAATAAAATGGCGGCTTCATATCTGCCAATCAGAACATCTCACTTGCCCCTGCACTCACCCTATACAAGCGTCCCCTTTCCACCCCCTCCGGAACTCCCTTCCACTTTCTGAATGGGATGCTGCCTGGTTCAGGAATCACTCAATGAAACCGTGAGATCTTAAATTGCATGAAAGGTTTTTCTTTTATGAGTTTTGCTGACCACGATGGCGACTGCTGGTGGCTCTGGCGACAAAGACAGGTGAGGGTGCTTTTGAAACTTTTGAGTTCTCTGTCCTCCTCGCCATCTTCAAGGGTCGTGGGTGGGCACCTCTCAGATTCGAGCTCCACTGTTTGTGTTCGAGCGCTCCAATCTCACTAGCTTTTAGCCCAAAGTTAGCAGGTCAATCTTAATTGGTGAAAAGGCTCAAATTCTTAGCCCAGGTCCCTAGCCTTTCGGTGCAATCTGCAGTTTCATTTTTGCTAATGCTGGTTTCTTTGTCCTGTGCACAAAGTAAGAAGTGAAATGATAAAGATGGAATCCTCAGACTCTAAAAACTTTGATTCTTCATCCTCTGGCACTTCCACATATCACGTGTTCAAAAATTAAGGAGCCAGAAAGTGTGCCTACCTAACCAAACAGCAAAATCTCACCCAAGACAATTTAGAGTTGCAATGGCCACTATGGGTGATGTTCCAATTAGCCAAATTTACTCATCTCAGGGGTTCACTTGAGAAAAAGAACTCCCGAATTGGGACACTGGGATGCCTATTTTAACCGGTACACAGAGTCTACTAAGGAATTGCAAGACTCTAAAAATAGCTTATATAAACTCATGAATTTTGTATTTCTATGTTTTCTGTGCTGCTTTGTTTTTATGTATGACTCATGGCTGAAAACTTTTAACTTAAAGCTATATGCTCTCTATTTATTTTCCTACCTCTGGATGGTATTACCAAGTTAACTTACAATGCTCCTTAACAGAGCTCTGTTCAAATTGGCTTAAGGATAAATAAGTGCTTAAATAAGAAGAACCTTTTTGAGGTTATCTTTGATCAAAAGGAGCATGACTGCAGAGAAATTTTGTTTCAATGGAAGACTCTAGCATGCCCCTCAGCTTCTGCTCCTGTTCATTGTCTGAGTTATTTTGCATCCCCTTTGTAAACTGCAGATAACTGCATGGTTTTGTTAGCTAACTGGAAATTGGACCGAGTCCTGTGATGTTGCACATACTGTCTACACTAAATGCCCTGTTGGTAGGCTAACAGGATCCTTTGTACATCAGGCCTCAAACAGGCAAAAGAAAGATAATACCCTCAAACTCTTGACCCCACTGTAATACAGGGTTGCTCTCTTTCATGGCACCATCCTACCTTCCTTAGGAACACATGACCTGGAGCAAGAAGTTATAAATATCCAAGGTTCTGAAACGGAGCTTTAACACCACCTGCAAGGCTCTTTTGGCCTCCAGGCTGGAGTTGAGAGCTGAGCATGGGTGTTCTCACAGGACAGGTGGGCTCTGAAGACCCTGGCTGCCCATGAACAATTTTGCATTTATGTTAATAAATCTGGCACAGTGATAAATAACTGTAATATTTTAAAGACCAAGTTAAGGGGATTCATGATATCAAGTCAGGCTCAAACATTTCAGCGTATAGATGGTTGGCATCAGTCAGGACAGTGCGGACTGGGCCTCTTAGCAGTTCCCTCTGAAATTCACAACACATCCATTGCTGACACTGGACTACCTCACTTGGTTTACACTCCTGAGCAGATCACGAGATGCCCAGGGGTGTCACTGATGCTGGATGGGCTCTTCTGTTGGACTCTGATTTCCTTGGTTAGGGGTCAACATAAACAGAAATATGTTCAGAAACTTATCTATAACAGGAGGAGAAATTGCTGCACCCTCTGCAAAAGCTATTGCTGCAGAACAACAATCTTTAGATTCTTTAGCTAGAATTGTTCTAGATAATAGAGTTGCGCTTGACCGCTTGCTGGCTGAGCAAGGAGGAGTTGGTGCTGTCATCAGTACCGCCTGCTGAACCGGGAGAAACGCTTCTGGGGAAGCGGGAATGCAGTTGCATGTACTAGCCAAACAAGCCACATGGCTCAGGCAAGGAAGTCCTTCCTCAGGATGGCTCTTTACTCTCTTTGACTTACTTGGTTCTGGGTCCTAGAGTTCTTGACTCAGAAGCTTACTCCAAACATCGGACTTTTTATCACTCCTAGCAATGATGATAGTCTCACTGGTGCACTGTATCCTCTCAAGTTTTAAATGGTTGTACCTGGCCAAGTCGCCAAATGGTCTCTGAATGCCTACAATGACAGAAGCACGAAGAGAACAAAAACGACCAACCCCGTGACATCTGTAACCTATAGTTAATCACTTACGAGACCCAGCTAGAGCCCACAGACGGTAACTGAGAGTGGCGCTAATTCCGTCAAGTTTGATCTCAGCCCTTGATAAAAAAAATCTAGTAAGTCCAACAGGGACCAAAAACCTCAGCAAAACCAAAAACCTAAGCTAGTTTCTATTTCCTGTAAATGCCCCGATTGCCCAGAAAATCAAATTTACATACCACCAATCAGTTATTGCCAGCTAACTTCCTCATTCCTAGGCAACTACCTGCTCCCCACTTTGTAAGACCCCTGCCAAGTAAGACGGAAACATCACGTCAGTCAACCTCCTCACTGGCTTCTGCATTCACCCTCTATGAGCTTCCCCTCGGCTTTCTGAACTGGATGCTGCCTGATTTATGAATTGCTCAATAAAGCTGTGAGATCCTAAATGGCATGAAAAGTTTTTCTTTTACCAGAATGAAGCATCCGTGCACGGTAAGAGGTACGGGAAAGCATTCCAGGCTGACTGAGGGTGGAGGAGGAAAAAGGCGTGGTGTGTTCAAGGAACAGAAAGGCAACGGATGTGGCTGGAGAGGAGCGAGGGAGCGTGGTTTGCGATGAGCTGGACAGACAGCTCGCGTGCTGCTTTGTAAGGGCACTGTGAGGAGTTGGAAATGTATTCTAAGAGCAGTGGAAATAAAATACATAAATCCAGCCAGCTGATTGCATCTGATTTCCATCTCTAAGGAAAGGGGTGATGGGTGTGGGACATCCAACATATCTAAAAACAAGCCCTTACAAAACCTGCTATTGGGCAGACATGCACTTTGGGGAAAGGGACTCTTAGAGAACCAGCTCAGAAGCCCCTCTGGAGAGAAAGAAAAGTGAGGGATGAGGAGCAGAAGATTTGCAAAAGCAAGAGAAAGAATCTAAGCTCCTCTTCTCTTTGCAGAATGAGAGCATTCTGGCTGCCATGTGGATTTTAAAGTGCATCTGAGTGGGTGGGATCCTGCTGGCTGGCAGGCAAAGGAGCAGGATGTGGGTGAAAGTCCATGGACCCTTCCTTGTCCCCAGGACCTCAAGGGAGTTAACCTTGCCCCACACAAGATCGGGAACCTGGGGTGGAAATTGGTGTGGGGAGAGGATCTAAATTCTAGAAACAATCTCTGAAAGTATGTGAAATTTCATGGTCTTGTTGACTCAGAGTTTTTTGATGTTTTCTGCAGAGAGCTGGGGTGCATGGCAGGTTGAGGCTCTCAGGAACACAGGCCTGGGGGGATCTTAGAAGATTCTGGAAGCAGGGAAGGCGAGAGTTTGCCGGGAGGAGGAGAGTGAAGTCTGCCTTGTCATTTGAGCCGCAATCCTACCAGGAAATAAAGCGTTTTCACCTTTATTAGCACTGATAAGAATAATAGTCCATTCTCCAGGCTTTTAAATCTTACTCGATCATCATTTTGCAAGCGAAGCTGCTGAGCATAGCTGGAAAGACAGGCTTGATGCAGTTAAATCATTCTCAGCGGCTGGAGCTTCTGCCAAAGCAAGACCCCGGGGAGGGCCAGACTCTTCCCTGTTCACCTTGGAGACCACAGAGATTCTCGAGGACAAGGGCTGGCCCGGCAATCTTTGGGCATCACATCCCTGCCTCCAGCTTGACCCAGCACGAAAACTAATACCAATCACAGGGACAGGGAGAAGCCCTTGAATACTAGAGCCAGGCTGCCTGGGTTCAAATCCTGGCTCTGCATTTCCTAGCTGCGCAAACTTGGGAAAGATGCTCAACCTCTCTGAGCCTCTGTTTCCTCATTTCTAAAACAGGGAGCTAATCCCAGTAGCTAATCATTAGATTGTCATGAGGGTTAAACGAGTTAATACAGATAAAGTGCTTAGACCAGCACCCGGTGCATCGTTAAGTGCTCATTTCTCTGTTGGCTGTTATTAGTATTAATTGGGTGCTTACTCTGTGTCGAGCAAATAGCCCACACAGGATCTCATCATCCCTGATGAACAGATGAGGACACTGAAGCTCGGTCAGGTGAAGCCCCGGCATACAAGGTCACACCGCCCATCTAAGGCAGAGCCGCTATGCAAGGCAGGCTGTGGGACCGCAGTTCCACGCCCCCAACCCATGGGGTCTCCAGCCTCCCAGGCAGCTGCTCACACTCATGTCCCCTGCCACTACCAATGTTGGGTACAGGCAGTAACTGGGCCTGGGCTCCATGGAGACTTTGGGAGGCAAAGGAAGAGGGGCAGGGGGTCAAGAGGGTTCCTCCCAGGAACCGCACATCCCACATCCCTGCAGCCATAGAAAACACACACCCACTTCTCTCAATGTGGGTCCCCGGGCTTGTTCCTTCCAGAATGATGAAGTGGGTCAAGGCTTGCTTTGGAAAAGGCAATGGAGAGTGGGTACAAATGAGAGGAGGAAGGCTCTGGGGGAGGAGGGGGGTAGAGCAAGGGAAGAGGGGGCAAGCAACCTGTCCCCAGGCAGCACTGTTCATATCGATCTGCATTATTTTCAGAAGCAAATTGATCTTGGCTTTTAACAGCTTATCTAGGACAGAGAAATCTCTGGAAACCTTTTCACGTGGTAAATAGCCGGGGGCGCCTGGGTTGGCAACAGCATCACTGCCAGACCCCAGGCCTTAGCTGAGTGCCAGGGTCCGCAGCAGGAAAGCTCCAGCCTCAGCCAGGGCCTTGCACCGCGGCTTCAGATGTGAGGATCTGCTCTGGCTTTTGACAAAGTGATTTTCCCCAGAGGGCCTCGGCTCAGGGCTGGGAGGGTCACAGAAGGGGGAGGGGGTCACTGGGATGGAAGGGGTTCATCAAGGACAGGCAAGCTGTGGAGGGGGCTGGAGAAACAAGGATGCCTCCCGGCGAGGCAGTGCGGGGAGGGGACCGGGAGGGATGAGAGTAGGTTTTCACTAGATGTTTCTGCCGGGCAGCCTGGCCTCCTCTCTTTGGAAGGCTGGCCTTGGGGGGCCCGCCTGCCCCTTTGAGATGAGCCCGTTACCCAGGATGTTGACATTATTTAATTATAGAGCAGGTGACAAGAGTGCCTCTCTCCAGTCATTACACGGGGTGATCCGGTTTGCTAATGCTGCCGTTATGCAAAATACCAGAAATGTATCTGCTTTTATAAAGGGGGTTTATTTGGTTACAAAGTTACAGTCTTAAGGCCATAAAGTGTCCAAGCTAAGGCGTCAACAACAGGGTACCGTCACTGAAGGATGGCCAGTGGCGTCTGGAAAACCTTTGTTCTCTGGGAAGACACATGGCTGGCATCTTCTTCCTTTGCTTTCAGGTTATGTTTCAAAATGGCTTTCTTTCTAGGTATCTGGGGGTGTTCTCTTAGTTTCTTCCAGGCAAACTCTGGAGTAGCAAAAGTCTACTTTCAATGGCCATCTTTAAAATGCCTCTCTTGGCTGCAGCAGCGTCTGGGCCTGCGTGGCTCTTTTTAAACTACTCCAGTAAATCAATCAAGACCCACCCTGAATGGGCGGGGCCACACCTCCATGGACATTATATAATCAGAGTTTTCACCTACAGTTGGGTGGGTCACATCTCCATGGAAACAAATTAATCCAAGGATTTCAACCTAATCAACACCAATCCATCTGCCTCCACAAGATTGCATCAAAGAATTGGCATTTTGGGGGACATAATATATCCAAACTGGTACACTGGGGGATGGGGGATGCACAGCAGATGTGCCATGGCCGGGGCAGATCGACTGCGCCACCCGCTTCCGCCTGGGTACTGTGGGGTTGGGGGTCATTGCCCGGCCCCCCCATCCCACTGGCGGGTGCCATGCCACAGCAGGTGCAGGCAGGTGGGCTCAAGGCCCAAGGAGAGAAGGGGGGACCCTGGGGGAGCTCCGAGGTGGTGGGCTCACTTCGCAGGCAGAGACAAGCTCCGTGTCACTTAATAAAGGGAGGGAGGTGAGAAGTTATTGCCTGACACCGAACCTGAGATGAAATTCAGCAGCCTGAGGTGGGCATTCACCACTGACAAAATCCGTCTCCCTGCCAGTTTTAAGTGCTGCTTAAAAAGCTAATGTATAATTTAAACTGCGCCGTTTGGGAATGGGCTTCTACAGGGCGAGAGCCGAGACTCCCCACTGTGGGTGAAAAGGCCCTGGAGGAACAGTCCAGGAAGAAGCCATCTTTCTAGAATTGACTGGCAGGTGCAGGGAGCAGAAGAGGAGGATATGGAAGGGGCTCGGCACATCTGGGCCAGGCGGGGAGCTGGTGTGCTGTCATGGCACCCCGAGGAAGCCCCCTGTCTCCCAGGAGCAGATGAGTCCGGAGATGCCGCCGGCCTCTGAGCAGGTCTTGCAGTGGGACAGGATGTGACGGGCGTGTGTCCCCAGGAGGGAGGTAGCTGGGTGGGGGAGCTGGAGGCTACCCAGTGAGACCCCATTGGGATCCCTGCAAGCAGAGTCACCCCCACTGTCCCCACACACTCAAACCCTGCAGGCTCGACCTTCTGATGGTCAGATATTGTGGGGTGATTTTTTTTTTTTCCCCAGATTGCCCTGGGGAGGTCTGGGGACCCAGGCCCAGTCCTGGGCATCTGTCCAGCTTTTTTGCCATTTACAACATGTGCCCCCATCCTCCAGGCACGGCCAGTGTCATGAGCCCCATTTTACAGATGAAGAAACAGAGACTGAGGGGGCTGGGACCCAGAGGTGGTTCCTGGCAGTGCCCTTTGACAAGCGGGGTGTGGGGTACAAGGTAGGGCCCATGGTGGTCCCCAGAGCCCCTGTGACAAGGACCTTTGGGACATCCTCATCTGTCTGTGTCACATTGGCCAGCCCTGGGCCAGGCAAAGGTGGCACTGGTGGCCCAGGTCTGGGTCTCTCCCGTCTCCCCCTTGGCCCTGGGGGCTGAGCTCCCAGTGCCATCCTCAGCTGCTCAGAGCTAAGGAGCCTTCCTCGCCTCTAGCTCTCCCAGACCAACCCTCTCATTCAGGATCAAGTTGGGGCTTGTGTGCCTGGGGGATAAAGATAGCCACTTGCAGCCTGCTGGGGGATAAGCAGTCCCTATGGGAGACTAAGGGCCCTCGGCTTGCATGCATGTTCCGCAAGCACATGGATAATCATAAAAAGAGGCAAAGTTTATTGTCTGGGCCATTTCGGGTACCAGAGGGGGAAAAAAAAACAACAACGTATGAATTGCAATGATGAGAGATTTACTGCACCTGTCAGCGCAGACAGAGGGGCTGGCTGGAATTATTGCAGACGGGAAGAATTGTGTTTTAGGGTCTGCCCCAGGTATTAATTTGTGACTGGCTTATCCTGTCAGGAACATGCCATGCTCATGATGTTGTGAAGCAAGACGGTAAAGGGCCTTAGCACCAATTGGACGGGAGCGGAGAGTCGGCACCCCAAGGCTGCTGATCCCCCTAGCAAGGTTTTCCAATATGTTCCAGATGAAAAGGTGTGCGGCTGCTGAGGATTTCATCTTCGGAGACTCACACGACATTCTGTCTCCAGTCCTCGAGCCTGTGCTGGGTCGAGGCAATATCCTTTCTCGCCTGCACCCGGGGCCTGGCAGGCTGCAGGGCTGGCAGAAGCTCAGGCGAGGTGGGAGCCACCAGGTCCCTCGAGACTCAGAGCCTGCCCCCCTCTTCCCAGGAGTTCAAAGGGGAGGGCAGCGATGGGGTGAGGTCCCTGCCACCTGCAGCATCGTCTTCAGGAGAAGGTGCCCCCTGAGCCCTCAGTCGCCACACCCTGTCCTGTCCCAGGGCCGGGGTGCCGCTTTTCACTCAGCTGGAGATGGAGCCTTTCCTGTCACTGCGAGCCTGTTCCAAAGCCAGTGACCCTGTCCTTCTGCTCTTCTTGGTCTCACAGACATCAGGTAGGCTGGACCTGATTTTGCCAAATGCCACATCTAAAAACGTGAGCTAGTTCAGAGGAGCAGATGGTTTGCACTTCACCCCCTTTTAAGCCTTTCCAAGTTTGAAGCTCATTCTGATTCCAAGTTTTTGCACCTTGGCAGTTTCTCTGCTGTACTTCCTTCCCACTCACCCACTTCCCTTGGTCCAGGCCCTCCTGGAGCTGAAATGTCCAGCAGAGATTGGAGCAGGTGGAGAGGAGAAGTAGATTGGAAGACTGGGGTCCCTGCAGTTCTATGGGGGCCAACACCCCACCCCCCACCCCCAGGCCACAGCTGGTGCAGGGAGAGTGCCAGATTGCCATCCTGGGACGGACCCTGTGGGAGGGAAGGGGTTAGTGTCCCTGCAGGCGTCTCCCCTGGGCCCTTCTGGTAGCTGTGGAGGGGCCAGCTCAGCGGCTCAGCAGGAGCTCCAGTATCTTCCAAACCACCTGAAGACCCAGGCATCCCTGGCTGTGAGGAAGGTACACCTGGAGGACCTCTGAGACTTTGGGGGCTGGGGGCAGCTCCAGCCCAAGAGATGGCCGGATTTATCTGTGGGGACACAAGAGCACCCCTGGAAGTCAATCTCTCCTCCATCGGGGCAGAGGGGCAACCGGACCTAAGAACGAGGCAATGGAGTGATTGGGGAAACAAGAGTGAAGAGTCTCTCCCTTTACCTGGTGGAAGAGAATGAGAGGGAGGCCGTACCCCCATCACAGACAAGCTCGCCCCACTTCCCACCTTCCCCAAAGCAGCGAGGCCGCCTCTCCACCACCGGGGCCCTGGTGGGCACCCCTTCTTCTCAGGGGGCTTCCCAACAGCCACAGCCCCTGCTGTGGCCCAGGAAGGGCAGAAGAGGCAGTGAGGAGGGTGTGTGGGGGGCAGCCAGCTTCTCCTGACCTTGTGAGGTCCGAGGAGGCAGCACCGGCTGTGCCTGGGGAGCTGGCAATAAATCTGTCTTCCTTTGGTTCTTCTGAAGCAGAACGACTGCTCTTGGATGGTATCAGATCCAGGAAACTGACACTGATAAAACCCGCAGACCTCATTCTGTTTTGCAGGCACCCCTTGGTGTGTATAGGTGGGGGTGGGGGTGTGCACGTGTGTCTAGCTCCATGCAATCGTATCACGTGCAAATTTATGTAACCACGGCCACAGTCAAGTTCCAGAACTATTCCTTCACCAACTGGCTCTTTCCTGCTCCAACCCTCTCCTGGCTTTCACCTTTCCCCCCTTTCTCTCACCTCTGGTCATCACTGACTGTTCTCCAGCTCTATAATTTTATCATTTTGAAAGCATTATATAAATGGAATCATATGGCATGTAACATTTTGAGATTTCTTCACTCACTGTAATTCCTTTGCTGTTGCATGTATCGGTAGTTTATTTCTTTATATTGCTGAGTAGTATTCCATGGTATGGATGTACCGCAGTTTGTTTAACCATTCATCCTTTGGAGGACATTTGAGTTATTTCCAATTTTTGGGTTTTAGAAATAGAGCTGCTGTAAACATTCATGTACACTTTTTTTTTTTTTGCAGACATAATTCTCTTATTTCTTTGGGATAAATGCCCATATTATTATTGTTATTGATTGATCACTGAAAGCAGTAGCTAGCATTTATTGAACACGAGCCCTGGGCCAGGTACTGTCTGCTTGCTGTGTGACCTTGGGCAAGTTAATGAACTTCTCTGAGCCTATGTCTTCTCAGGGATCACACAGGTGCTCCAGTACACGCCTACTAGGACAATTGTGGGTAGCATTCAACAGGACCCAAGCCGAACAGGACTCAGAATATCCTCCCCACGTCCCCTTTCTGCATGCTGTGCAGGCCAGGCCCCTCACCCTCCAGTCACTGTCACTGGAGAGATGAAGAAGGACCCTCCCCCAGTGTGACCAGGCCCTCCCCAGTGTGACCAGGCCCTCTCCCAATGGAATCAGGCTCTGCCTGTTTGGCTCGGAACACCCAGGAGGAGGTGAGTTCCCTCAAGCAGGCAGGCCCCTGGCTCACAAGGCAGAGTGTGGGGCGGGTGGTGCCGAGGGGCTCCCCACCTCCATGGCTTCTTTTCCAATGGGAGAGGCTCTGGGCAAGAGCTGCAGATACCCCCTGATGGGCCTGTCTCAGGGGTCTTCACCACACGAGCAGGACAGGCCAGGAGGCTGTAGTGCCTGGGTGGGACTCGGCCGTGACACTGGAGGGTGGGCAAGGTGTGACCACCCAGTCCCAGTGCACTCACCTGGACACTGGATTACTCAGTCCCATCTCTCAGGGGGTCACCGTGGGCATCAGATCGGCTAATTCTGGAAAATGCTTAGCACCAGGCCTGGTCGGCAATAAACACACAGTGAAGAGCAAGTGTCATCATTGTTGTTGACCCAGTGCCAGGCCCCTTGGAACTGTGCAGGAAGTGGCCGTCTCTGGCTCTCCATCAGCTGGGCAAGGGCACAGCTAAGTCTCCCTGTGGTGTGTAGAGCACCTGGGAGTAGAGGGGAGAGGGCAAGTCACCCAGGCGCCCTCACAGCAGCCCCACCTTGTCCAGGTCTTGGGGTCTCAATTCCAAGCTTCCCCTTCCTCGCTGCCCGTTTCTAGCACAGGAGCCTTTTGCCAGGCCCCTCTTCCTGGAATTGGAGTGGTCCCACCAGCCCGGACAGACCATCTCACTAAGTAAGGTTCTACCCACTCTGCAAGGTTGATCTCAAATGCCTTTCCTGCTTGGCTCCCAAGCACCCGGGTGAAACCCACCCTCCGTGGCATTCTCGGGGCTCCCCATACTGCGTATTCCTTTTGCTGAGAGGGGCCGTGGGCTGTCTGTGTGGGCCACTTCCTCGGTTTGCTGCAAGCTCCTGGGGCAGGGCTACGAGTCCCCTTCCCTTCTGAATCCCCTGGGGGTGGGAGTAATTTGGTGCTTTGCAACAGTAGAAACTCAGTGAGAAATGATTGAGTGAATGAATGAGTGAGTGAGTGAGTGAGTGTTACAGCTTTTGTTGCTATGCCATCCTCACTCTCTACCCTCCCGTCCACTTGGAGGGTTCCATCCATCCATGCCCAGGTTTTCTGGAGAAGCAGGTCCTTTCCCATTTCCACCCCACATGCACCCAGTTGGCCTCTGCTGGGCGGCTGCCCCTCGTTAGCCACCCGGGAGCCCTCCTGGCCTTTGTTCAGCCCTCAGAATGCTGATTGCTTTAGATCTATCTTCTCTCGCCCTCCCTCCTAGCCTTTCCCCTCATCAGATCTGCTCTGGAACAAATTATCAGGCTTCCCTGTGACCTCCTTTTTCTGAATGAAACCACCATTTCCTAAAAAGCTCCTCCTGGCTGGTGACAACCTTCCCTGTCCCTCCCTTTTCCAACTCATCGGGGAGGCTCCACCCTCTTCCTGTGTGGCCCCTGCCCTCTTCAGGGGTCCGCAGCACATTCGTTTCATTAAGGAACCCTCATCTCCTCGGGAAGTGGCCAACATCACCTACCACCACAATTATTTTGGAGGCTGAGGGAGGAGCTTTCATCACAGAAGGATCCAGAGACAACTTTCACGTTTTGGATGAGATTGCAGAACTTCCTAAGGGTTATGGCTGCCTGCAAAGGAAATAAATGGGAGTGAGCGACCCGTCACTGGAGGTATTCAACCATCAGCTGGCCTCTGAAAACCCTTCAAGAGTTATTGGGGATTCATTTAAAATAAAGACAACAGCTACAGATTAGAAACCTTTGGGTAGGAGAGGAGAAACAAATCCAGGGGCTCCTCTGGGTCTTTGGCTGGTCGCAGCAGGAGCTGGGGAGGGCTGGGGCCACACAAAGAGCCTCTGGGTGCCTCTGAGCCGGGGAGGCTGGAGCAGCGGGTGCCTGGCCCAGGTGAGGAGGTGCAAGGGGAAGATGGGGCTTGGTGTACGGGTTGTGCCCAGCAGGGGGGGAGCAAGCAGGAGCCCCAGGACCCTGCCCCGCGGGAGGTTGCCTCCATAGAATTCTTGCTCCTGTGGACTCGGGGTCCACACGCCTCTCATAGCGGGAGCACAGGCTGAGCCAGACCCCAGGTTGTCGTGGCAACACTGTGCAGCCCTCACGCTGCCCTTGCTGGACAGTCACATCTATACAGAGAAGCGCTGCTTCTAAGGGAAAGACCAAGGCCAAGGGAGTCTGAGGTGTGAGTCAGCTCCCTTCAGTCTGCTTCTCCCCCTGGCACCTCTCTAGCTGCTGGGCTCATTTCTTCAAACACCCCAAGAGAGGAGGCAGGGGCGCCCCGAGCCTGGTAGCCCAGTCCCTGGCTCTTAGTAGCTCTCAAGAAATATATTTTTTAAAGTAAATGAATTTGATTAGACTGCTTAGGCACAGATTGCATTTTCCAAAGGTGGTCTCAATAATATCTGCCATTGCATATGCCCTTCTTACAATGCAACCTTGGCCTTTCTGCTCCTGAACCTGGGAGGTCCCCTGGGACTGCCTGGACCATCAGCGTTTGGTGGAAGTCACAGCTAGCCTGTGAAAATGCCATGCTCTTCCTCCTCGCTCCCTGGAGACGCTGCGCTCAGATGCCAGCTGCCGTGCGTGAAGAAGCCCCAATGACCCCCGTGCACAGAGTCCGCCTGTGGGTGGTCTGCTGACGGCCCGGCTGAGGTCCCAGACGACAGCCAGCATCAACCACCAGACCTGCGAGTGAAGAAACCTCCAGTAATTCCAGCTTCAAAGTGTTGCGTTGTCCCAGGCCTCTAGTCTTCCCAACCGAGAATCTTAACCTCATAGAGCAGAGACAAATCCCAACTGTAGCTTGTTCAAAGTCCTGACCCACAAAAACCATCAGAGATAATAAGATGCTTATTGTTTTAATCCACTAAATTCAGGGGTTATTTGTTACGTAGCTATAGATAACCGATACAGTCTGCGTCCAATATGGGGTGCTCTTGCTGGCCTCCCTTGTGTCTGGCTCATCCATAACTGCCCTTGGCTAGAAGGCAGTCTCCCCTGCCAGTCAGTGGTTGCCAAGGTAACTGGGTCCCCTGGCACAAAGTCGGCACAAGGCGTGGGAGTGGATTTTTCCAAGAAGTGCCTGAAGCTACTTTTCTTAGTAGAGAGCGCTTACCTTTTCAAGGCTTGACCAGGATAAACACTCTAAAGGTCTGCCTTCTAGTTCTTACTCCAGCACCAATTTTCTGTATGACTAGGCACATCATTGCTTGTCTCCGGCCCTCAGTTTTCCCCACCTGTATAATGAGCAGGTTGGACAAGGTGCACTCTTAGCTCCCTTTTGGTTCTAGCTTTCTGTGGGTTTAATTGTTTGACCCTACTTTGCATGTAGACCCTGAATCTGAACTTGAGGGTTTCAGTACACAGGGCAAAACCCAGGGGTGAGCCCCGTGGCCCCACGGAGGAAGGCAAGCCCCTTTCCTTCTGCTATTCACCAAATGTTAACCATGTGCTAGTTCCCGGACCTGAGTAATTAATAACACTTTGAACACATTGACTTTCTTTATTATTTTCTTGTCTCTGCTGAGGGTCATTTGGAGATGATTAATCTAAATCATTATTTAGATTCTGTCTAATCATTTTTTTAGACCAGCATTGAAAGCCACAGCTGTCTCCTATCTACTGTCTGAGGGGTTGATCACGTCTATGATTGGGGCAACTCACAGAGGTTTATCTACTAGCAGGAAGGGTGGTCCCAGAAGCAGAAGACTCGGGGTGACCATTGCCTTGGTTTCCCCACCTGTAAAATTTCCCAGCAGGTGACTCCAAGGGCAGGTCGGTTAAAGAAACTGGTCTCGCATTCACTCACTTCCTAGTTATGTGCTTGGGAAAAGCCTCACCCTCTCGGAGTGTCAATTCCTTGGAAAATGCTGTGCCCTCTGCCTGAAAACACTCTGCCTTGTACCTCACCTTGCCTCCCCCAAGTCTGGCCAGCTCCCCTTGTCCCTCAGGCCTCAGGCCTCAGCTTCCACAGCAATGCCTCCAGGAAGCCTGCCCTGCAACCTGCTTCCACCCCACCTGCTGCCTCCAAGGGCTGTAAGATGCCCCAGCCGCAGCAAGCCTGTCCCCACCCCCCACCAGAACAGAGGCAGTGTCAAGAGCAGAGACCTAACCTGTTGTGTTTCTGGACTTGTTTCCAGGTTTTAGCACAGCCCCTGGCTCGTAGTAGGTGCTCAATAAATATTTGCTGAATAAACGAAGACAGATAACACCAAGGTCCCCCTCTGCTTCTCCGGGTTGCTGCCGTGCTCCAATAGCGTGATGTATGAGGCAGCGCCCGCACAGCCGGATTCCAGGTGAGGACTTATTCCTACCATTAACGATGATAAGCAGCCGGGTGCTTATACCTCTTTGGCTGGAGAAGAAGCCAGCCCAGATCTGCACACCATGAACCACTCGGCTGGGAATGCCGCGCCCTCACGGGTGCAGCCGGGTTCTAGAGATGAAAAGGTTGGTATCAGTGCTTCTAAGTGCCCTGGAAAATCTTCCAGAGCAGACAGGGGAGGATCAAAAAGGCCCTTTCCATCCAGCCTTGGCAGCGCCCCCCCCCCCCCTCCCTCCTCCCAGCCCTTCCTTTCCACTTCGTGAAGGAGGAAGACACAGAACTCTGCAGGGGACACAAGGGCAGGCATTGGGGCTGGGGCAGGGAAGCCCCCATCTCCGGCTGGAGGTGACAGAGGGAAAAGTGGCCATGTCGGGGGTGGGGGGGAAGGGAGAGCTACACTCCCTGAGAAATGTCCGCCAGGTGGCTTCTAAGACACCTGGGGAGGCTGGCAGAGCCCACGGTCTCACCTTGAGGAGACCTGGCAGCCGTTTTCTCCAAGAGGCCGTGTTCCCCTCCCCCAGCTCCACACTAGACCTGACTCTATAAACTCTCTGCAAGTAAAACCCCAGGGCATAATCGGGTGTGGAAGGGAGAATCAAGTGTGGGTATTACACTGTGAAAACCCCTAACTGCCTGGCCTGGCAAATGAATTAACTTGTTAAACATAATGCATATATCTGCATATATTTGAATACATGAATAGGATCAACTCAGACCCTGCCCAAGTCCAACTTCTCCTGGAGGGAGGAGGCAGAGAGGAGAGGGGAGGAGGATCCTGGAAAAAGAGGCTTGGGCTGCTCCGCACGCTGCACCTTAAAGAGCCCGAGACTTTGCACGCTATATTTATAGATTAAACACAAAAAGCATCTCCCTGCTGCATTAAAAGCTACCCATCAAGGCTGAGGGCTCAAAGGAGCAGTAAAATCAATCTCATTGCATAAAGACAACAGCAAGCAATTGGCATGACATTTTAAGTAAATGCTACAGCCATTTGTAAATGTTTATTTTCCGGGAGACCCCATCTATTATATGACAGCTATTTTCTTAGCATCCCAGTGTGAATTCAGTCAGTTTACAGATAAGCCGATTGAGGAGAATGGATATCAAGATGTAAAGTGCTATAATACGGGCAATTTGTTACCACCACACCAAGTCGCTCTGTCATTATGGATCTGCCTCTTGCAGAGGTTGGAAGCTACTTGGCTACTTTTGCAGCTTGGGTGTTAATAAGGTGCTTGAAGAGGGTAAAGGAGAAGAAAGTGGGGAGAAAGGAGGCAGCGAGGGCCCCACTGTGCATTACAGACTGCAGACTGGGGAGCAAAGGGACCTGACTTTAGGCAGTTCAAGGTAAAGACTCAGG
This sequence comes from Choloepus didactylus, assembly GCF_015220235.1. Lineage (NCBI taxonomy): Eukaryota > Metazoa > Chordata > Mammalia > Pilosa > Megalonychidae > Choloepus > Choloepus didactylus. The sequence continues at coordinate 68,097,637 of NC_051324.1, read as the reverse complement.
CTTTCCAGATGCTCCTTCCCCAAAGAGACAGTCCCCGCCCAACGACAGGGCAGGCGCTGGCCCCATTTTCAGCAGCGCCCCAGTTTCCGGGAGGAGAGGTCCACCAAGGGCAGGACACACTAGTGATGACGCTGACCACTCTGCTTCTCAGAGGCCTGTGCTTCCCGCAGCCTCAGAACAACCAGCTTGTTGGACTGGACTCAGGAGGGGATGCCCTTTCCCGGGGTGTCATCTCCCAGCACCCTGCGCCTCCCGCCAGAGGTGGTCAATCAGGGCCAGAATATCAGAGCAGCTGCGTGGATACCTGCTCGGAGCTGCCGGGTTGAAATATGGCCCGAGAGAAACGGAGGGTCCCCCAGCCTCATAACTCACCGCTAACTCTGACAACCCAGACGTTTCCAGGGAGGAAATAAATGATCCCCACGGTGAACCTGGAGTTTTGCTGAAGAGGTGCAGAGCGGGGTGGATGACAGAGGATGCCAGGCTCCCTGGTGGGCTGCGTAGGTGGGGAGGGACTCAGCCCTCAGGGAGCAAGAAAATGAAATGCCTCGAGGTTAAAGTCCAGTTTCAAAAAGGGTGGGGGCTGCTGCCACCAAAGAGGGCGGCTCCCTGTGCCTGCCATTTAGGGGACCAACTTCAGGGGACTGATTTCCCAGGCAAGCCCCCTAAATAGGCTCCCTCCCAGATGTTCTCTGCCCTTGTACTTCCAGCTGCTCCTCTTTTGGCATTCATTTGCTCATTCATTCATTCAACAAACATTTAGGTGTCCATCGGGTCTTTTCCCAGGCAATCCTGACCTTATTTGGACTTTGCTGATGGCCAACCAGGCTGAGTGGAGGGCAGCCATTTAACTGGCTTACTCTTCTAGGGTGTGGCCATGTCTGATTTGTTCTCCGAACTGTAATCCCCATGCCTGCAGTGCCTAGAACAGAGCAGGGCACACATATTTGTTGAATGAATGAATGAATGAATGAACGAACAAGCAGATAAATGAACAAATGGATGGATGAATTAATGAATGAATGCATGCATGCATCTGGTCCTCAGGTGCCAGTTCCCTGGGGGCTGGTGCCCCAGCAGGGCCTTCTTCTGGGAAAGGTAAAGCTTGCCTCCCATCAAGTTTGGGGTGGCTCTGATGGCCCAAGTTTTCATCTCAGCTCTGTCGTGAGCCAGAACCTTCTGGCAATTTGATCCTGTGACTCCTGCAGAGCTGAGGGGTGGCAGAGCAGAAACCGGAGGGACTCAGACTCTGCACAGTGCCATGCGCAAGGCGGTCCTCAGCGAATGGTGCTGTCCCTTCGTTATCCAGGATCAAGGGTGAGGAAGCGGCCCCCGTTAACTGGAAGACTGTGAATCTGGCCTGGAAATCTGATCAGGCTTCCAGAGTCGTTTGCTCAGCACTGGCCTCCCTGGTGCCATCTTGCTGCTCCCCACAGTGGGACTGAGGGCCGAGTTGGGCCCTGACCTGGAAACCCCTCGAGGGAACTCAGGTCCCAAAGGCGAGCAGTCCAGGCCTCATGGAGCCCCCTTGGCAGGGACCTCCCTGGAGCACTGTCACTTTCACCTCCAGGCCGACGCCTACTCTGAGGAAGGGGCTGGGGAACCCCTCCCCCGGGCCAGCCAGGGGCAGAGGGGAGAGGACACTGTCCTTCTGAGGTCTGTGGGGGGCTTTGTCCAGGCCTGTCTGAGCTGGGAAGAGTTTGGAGTTTATGAAGAAGTGTTTAGGTACAAAACTCAGTTCTTCTAAGATAAATAAATGAGCAATTGCCAGCTGAGGTGCCATGGAGAGTCCTTCGCTTAATCAAGCAGTGCCATCCCTGAGGTAATTTAGAGGCCCCATTCATCATCGGTCTCTCATTCTCTCTGTGTCACAGCTGCTAACAGTTCTCGCATTGAGGCAGAAAGTTGCTAAGGTAACTTTCAGCCATGTCCTCATTTCCACTCAGCCAGCTCTTACATCTCTGGGCAGAGGCAGAGGTGATATTCAAAGTGGCTGACAGCCAGGGTGGCTCAGGAACTGACTGTTCATTGTCCCCATTTCATACCTGGGTAAACTGAGGCAGGATGATATCATGGTCATCCAATCTATTGTTATGGGTGACAGTGGACTTTGAAAGCTCTCAGCCCTTGATTCGACCCCTGGCTCCCTGTGGTCTTATAAATTTCCCAATCTCTCCATCTCTCAATTCTTCCTTCTATAAAACAGCGTTCATGACACCTTCCTTGTTGGGTGTCTGAAGATTAAAGGAGACCAGTGTGCCTGAGACAGGATAGATCTGGAAAAAATGGGAGGCAGCTACAGGAAAGTTGGATGACTTGCCTCAAGTCACATGGTGGATCCTAGTGGGAGGTGGGGAGTATAGGGGGATGAGATCCTAACGACCTCTCATCCAAATGGTTTCCATAGCAACAGATTCTAACCTAGGGATGAGTAGTGCTTGATTTTGTGACATTCATAGCATATAAAATTATTCTGAAGGCCATCATGAAATAATCAGATTGTGTGCTCTACTGTGCTTTCTCTTGGTGGGGATGTCATGAAGATTTGACAACAATGACAAGATGTCAGCTCAGCTCCTGAGGACTCAGACATCCCGGGTTCAGTCCATTGAGATGAATTCGCCTTTTACTCTGACATGGGAAAAGTTAGAGTCAGATCCAACTGTTAGTGCCTTTCTAATTATCCCCCAAATGCTCAACTCTTGGGTTCTTTAATTCCAAATTTCGGACTCACTTCTCCATCACTCCATAGCTCCAGTCTGCTTTCTTCCATCCTCAAAAGTTCTTTCCTGTCCTCTGCCCCACCAGACTTAAACAGAGTGGCAAAAATGCTAAGGCCATGCTCCTCAAACTTTAACATGCAAAGGAATCACCTGGAAAGTTTGTAACAATGCAGATTCTGATTCAGTGGGTTTGGGGGGAAGCTTAAGGTACTGTGGGTAGTTCTAACAAGCTCCCAGGTGATGCTGCTGGACCACATTTGAGTAGTAACGTACCAAAGCAGAGATTCTCCAGCTCCAGTGTGCATCAGTCTCACTCCAGACTGCTGGGCCCTGCCTCCAGGGTGTCTGATTTGGTTGGTCTGGGTGGGGCCTGAGAATTTGCATTTCTAACAAGTTCCCAGATGCTGAGGCTGTTGGTTCGGGGACCATGCTTGGAGGGCTATGGGCTCATGTGGCTGGGCTGTTGCTAGGTGATGGAGAAAGGGCCCCGTCTCCCCATCCCAGCTCCCTAACTTGTTACACCTGTGCCCTGACCAGGTGTTCTCCATTGGGCTACCTGTTCTTTTCCCACATCTCCCCCAGGATGAAGCTTCTTGCATGAGACCCTCTTCTACTGCAGGGCAGAACCACCCCTCTGTCACTGCATAGAATATATACACAGAGCTAGATGGAGAGAGACTAATTTTGCAAAATCTGCACAAAAATCAGCTGAATTTATGTTTCCACAGCAAGAGAAATGTTGCCGAGTGGAAATAAAATGCAGGATTCCTGGGCACTTCTATTACCTCTTCACGTCACCGGCAGTGACTGATGGGGAAAAGTGAGATTGCAAACGGAATCGCTTTCGCTTTGCCCAGAACAAGCTCCACCCGACGATTGAGCCTCCTGCAAATCTGCGGTTCTCCCGGGTGTCAATGGGCAGCAACACGAAGGGGGCCGGGAGAGCAGCCAGTGCGCAGGGGGCCTTCCCCCAGCCCGGGCTCCAGGGGCCCATCCTTCACCTAAAAGCAGGGCCTTACAGGCGAAGGGAATCCAGCGAGATTTAATATTGTTCATTTATCATCCTTGTTTTAATCACAGAGTAATAATAATACTCAACTTGCCTCTATAGAGTGTCTTTCGTTGCCAGTGTATCATGGCGCACTTTACAGATTTAATAATAGAGTTTCAGAAATAAAAAATGGGGAATGATAATAGGAAGGATAAATAACATATTTATGGAATTGTGTTGTGGTTTATGGTGGAGAACAACGCCTCAGACAAGTCAGCAGCCGGAAATTAAGAGGTTTGGAAGAGTGGAGGGGAAAGAAAAGAGAGGTGTCTTCAGGTGAGATGCGAGCTGAGCTGGGGGGTAGGGGTCACCTCGGAGGGGGAGTGCTCTGGGGGGGGGGGGCTCTGCTGCCAGAGGAGGGGGGCCGAGCAAGGCCTGGGAGAGCTGCACCATGAGGCAGGTGCTCATGGAGAAGGGTGGCTGTCCAGGTGGGGTTCCCCCAAAACAGACACTGCCAGATGCTTATTAGAGATCAACCCCACATAGGAAGCAGGAGGAAACAGGATTGGGCAGAAGTAAGAGTTGGGTCAAATGGGCAGCCTGAAACCCCGCCTGACCCAGTCACTAGGAGCAGGGCTGCCCCCGAGGGCTGTGGCTCTGGCCAGGTGACTTTGGGCACAGGCGACATCTGCCTGCACTTCCGTCTCCACCGCCGCAGGATGAGCCTTCCTCAGAGGGCAGGGACCGTGCGTCTCCGTGCCCACCATGGTGCCAGGCAGGGGGAGTGTGTCCTGAAAACCAGTCTGAACTGGGGCTGGTGCAAAGAAGGGAAAGTTGGTGTTAAAATGACTCCTGACAAATTAAATATTCCTGCCTGAGCCTCCAGTGGGAGCCCAGCTGCGGACAGTGGCTGGGAGGGTCGGCGGGGTCAGAGGCACAAGGGAAGTGGCCAAGAGGAAGGCACTGGCCCTCCTGCCAGGCCAGAGAGAAATTACCAGGGTTTTCCTCTTGCTTTGCGGCAGCCGCCCCCCTCCTGTTGTTAGTGGTACTGAGAGTGGAGAGTTAATCCCCGACCATATCGACAAGTGTGCTTCTTGCCTGATTGTTATTTGCCTAGCAATATTCTAATGATTTTACACAGATTCCCTTTTTTGTAGATGAAGAAACCGAGACCCGGATGTCTTGCCCAGGAACAAAAGGTTGGGAGTGGCAATGTCAGCAGACTCAATGTTTCCGTGGAAGCCATAGTGAAGCCAATGTCAAGGGCTAAGGGTCAGGAAGTAGAGCTCTGGCCTTGTCTCCATCCCCACCCTGCCATGTCTCCCTGGGGCCTGTTTCTGGGGGCCGCGGGCTTTTCATGAGATGCCAGCCCCGGCCCGTGAATGGAGCACCAGGCTCAGCAACCAACTGTACCAGCCGGGGGCCTGAAGGCAGAAGCTGTGCCCCAGCCAAATGGCCCCACACGGGGAGGCCGCTCCAGCCATGTGCTCTGCTTTGTCGACAGCCACTGAGCAGCAGGTGACCCCTGGAGTTGGCATGGCTGTTGGAAACCCCCACTTGGTGACTCTTGCTCCCCTCAGAACTCCTGGACCCCTGCTGGCTTGGAAACAAGTGGCTCTCAGCCTGGCTGGCATCTTATTTGGACTTTAAATGTATTTGCCTGCTTTATTGTCTTGTAGGAGGCAGACTGCTAACTCACAGAGCACAAGTCCTTCTTCCTGGCCCAGCGTCTGGGTGCTGACCAGATGTGACTGTACGTAGCTGGGCACAAGGATGAGAGGAGCCAAGCGACTGGGCTGCATCTGATTCGGACAACTCTCTGCGCCCAGAACCCAGTCGCCACCGATTCATGCAATACCTGTTTCCTAGACACCTTAGGTGTGCCAGATGGGGGCCAGGTGCTCTGGATATAGCTGAGAATACGCTGGACAGAAGCCCTGCCCTCCCAAGCGGTTCTAGAAGGAACTACATATTTGCAGTCATACTAAGTGGCCGGGGTTCTGGGTCGACACCTGCATGCTTAACACTCAGAGCCTCAGTCTCCCCATCTGTAAACTGTCAGGGCCCCCTCCCCATGTTCCACTGCTCAGTAGCTTTCAGCCTGCCCAGGGCTACAGAGGAGGCTGCCTGCGGCCCACTGCCCCCTCTCACAGCAAATGCTGCTCTGATTATGGTCACGATGGTGTTTGTGACCATTTCCTCCCTGTGGGCTGCTGACAGGTTGCAGAGGGATCCCTGCTGGGCACGAGTTTAGTACTACAGTCAGCTGGTGGATTTGCATCTTGTTCTTTGCAAACATTGAGAAGCCTCCCCACCACTTCCAGCCTCAGGACACAGGGGCTCCCTGGCAGGGACCTGGGCTCTCGGGCTGTCCACCCCTGGCTTTGGTGAGCAACTGGTGATGCTGTATCAGTCATTCCCTCATTGGTCAGCCAGGCTCCCCGCGGACAGGGAGCTGCTGGGCAGCATGGGGCAGGGTGGGGGCACAAGCCAAAGACCCTTTGTTTGTGGAGTGTGGACGGAGCTGGGGAGAGAGCACAAGGAAAGGCAGTGGGCACGGTGTTGACAGAGCAGCGGTCGGCCCGTCGCGGTGAGCGCACAAGCATCGCTGCTTACGCAGAGCCCAGCGTCACCGAGGGCCGCAGGGAGCCTTAGGAGGAGTCAGGCCCCGGAAGCTGCCAGAGAGGGGATGCCCACTGGCCCTTTTGCTTTGGGGTGTTCACTGAGCTGGGGCAGGAAGCCAAAGCGGAGGCCTGACCTTCTCACCTCGCCTTTGGCTGGAGCTCCAGGGAGGAGAAAGTGCATGTGTCCAGACTGGGGACGAGGACCAGCTCATGTCAAATCCTGCTTCTGCTCCTTCGGGAAGGAGGGACTTTCCCAGCACATCCCCAATTGGGAACGACCAGAAGGTTCTCACCTATAGACGAAAGGCGGAAACTAGGCATACAAAAAGGGCCGTGAGCCTGATTCATTGGCAATGGCTCAATATGTGTAGCTGTTACTGTTATTGACTATGATGATTATAAACTTACATTTCTCCCTGCTGCTACTACCTGGTGGTCCTCATACAATTTTCTAACAATTGAAAATAAATCTACTCCTTTTTCAAAATGACAACCCTTAAAAATATTGGAAGAGAAGATCCTTACCTGGAGTTACCAAGCGGTGAAGTGGGCAACTTGAGCTGGCTGAGTTCTAGCTGTTTCCATTACGTAGAGTCTCCTGGATAAATGATAGTTTTCATTGTCTCAGAGTTGAGCAGATAGACTGTTTTAAAATTTATAAATAAACCTAAAATCTATGTAGTAAGGCTGCAAACCATAATATTTCTTTAGAACAACCAGTTCCCAGAACTTTCTGGATACATTGAGACTTATGGCACCTGGTAGAGAGTTTGAATTCTCGATTAGTCTTCGCCCCATTGGGCGTGGAGTGGTAGGAAGCGGATCAAACCAAGCATCAGAGGTTTAATTCAGTCGGTGCCTCCTTCGAGCTGTAATTATTCATAGCACTTAAGGGAGGGGCTTCCCTCCCTGTGTCTCAGATGTGAAATGAAAATAATACCACCTACCTGTGGGATTACAGGGAAACGTGTGTGCACGCCTCCCAGCCGCCCGGCCACGCGTTCGAGGAGCCGGCATCTGGGTGTGCAAGCACGCACACCTCTGCAGTGCAGTGGGTGTATTGCTCTATGTGTACCTTTGATAAATGGCTGCACTTTTACATTCTAATTGGTAACAGAAACAACACCTTAGAGACCCAGGAGAAGCCCCAAATCCCAGCTCAAACGGGAGATAAAAGTGTTTTCAATGAGAGGGAAAAGATTGTTACAGAACAAAAACGCAGGGGCAACTAGGAGAATTCCCAGAAAGTCAGGTCCAGGGGAAAGCTTGTTCTTGAAGACAGATTGGGCTTGCCTGGGTCTGGAGATCAGCTGCATCCATGGGGGTTAGGAGAAGTCTATTGGGCCCAGAGAGTTGGAAACAAGAGAACTTGTTGAGATGGAGTCAGCATTCTAGAACATCCAAAACAGGAAGGCTGGGACACAACTAGACCCAGGTGCTTTGGGCAGGGATGGCCAGCCCTGGAGGTCATCAGGTCACACATCTCCTAAGCTGAACCAAACCCACCTAGACGTGCTCTGCAGCTGTCCCAGTTCCCCTGGGTTTCTCAAGACCCTGAAACATCCTCAGCCCCTCCTCTGACCCTCCAGGAAAGCAGAAGTGACAAGTGGTGGGCAGCACATTATGGTCCCACAAAAGCACCAGCTTGAAGCTCATCCAAATCTCGGGCTTGTGAATATAGAAGTGCAGATTCCGGCTCTGCAGCCTGGGGCAGGGTGGGGCTTCTGCATGTGGAACAAGCTTCTAGGTGACATTGATGCTCCAGATGTGGGGGCCACACTCTCAGAAGTGAGGGCAGACCGGGGGGCAGTGCACTAAGAAGACGGCCTTTGGAGTCGGTCAAGGGTTCGAGTCCTGGAGGAGCTGCCGACTTACCGCCTGTGACCCTGAGGAAGAAACCTAACTGAGAAAGAAACCGAGGCTCAGTTTCCTCATTTGTCAATGGGGATAACAGCATTATAGGATGACTAAGAAGATTCAATGACATATGTGCTTTGAGCTCAGTGTCTGGTATATTCTAAACACTCAATGAATAAGAGGATTAAAGTTATTATCAATAACATGTATCAATGTCAAAGCCATATTAGGAAGATCAGGGCAAGAGGGGGGAGCATGTTCATGAGCTATTGCCATGGGAGGTCACTCCCCAGCTCTGGGCAGTAACCCCAAAGACAGGGCGCCCACTCCCCCACGGCTGCACTCAAGCAGGGCTTCTCGGGCAGCTGGGCCTGGGAGGGACAATTCCCCACAGCTGCCCCTTGGAGACAGCTCAGATGCAGCCTCACTTCCTCCCAGCCTGCTCTGCTGGTTTTCACAGGTCTCTGCAGGGGTGTAGAAACTGCTGTGGGCTTGTCACCATGGCCGGGTCCTTAGTGAAGCCAGAGGGCAGTGGACATGGTGGGTGGGAGAGGGAGGGGCGAGGGCTTATGTTTCCCTATGAGGCTGAGATGACTGAGATCCCCTCCACCCCACCCCACGCACCCCACTTCTGCTCATAAGGTGGATTTCCCAGGATGAAAGAAGAGATTGGGCCCACTGAGATTGGGCAGGCGGAGACTTTGCATGCATTTGTTTGTCTGTTTATGACCTACTTAGTTTTTAAGATACACAGCTGCTGGTGCAGCCCCAGTCCTCACAGGTACCTGAAAGTGGACATGAGGTCCTGGGGAGCACCTGAGAGCCCCGGAGGTAAACATCCTGCCAAGCCAATGGCATCTCTCACGAGCCACCTAATGAGACTTGACTGGGAATGGGTATGTGTGAGTGTGCCGTGGAGGGGACGGGGGTAGGCACCGGAAGATGGGATAGGATGGGGGCGGGATGCCTGGAGAATCCACGAGAGGTGGGCCAGCCCTGCTTTGAGTAAAGCCCCTGGTGGCATCTGGAACTCTGTCGAGCAGGGCTGGTCAACCATAGCACTTCTGAGGTTTTGGGTGGGCCAATCCTTGGCCGTGGGGGGCCTTCCTGTGCATGCACGTGGGATGTTAGCAGCATCCACGGCCTCTACCGGCTAGAAGCTGATAGCATCGCCCTCACATCCCACCTCCAAGTCATGACAATCTGAAATGTCTCCAAACATTGCCAACTATCTCCTGGGGGGGTGGGGGTTGGGTGGGGAGAAGGGCAAAGTCACCACCAGTGGAGAACCGCTGCTGTAGGTGTAGAGGGTGTGTGCACTTGGCAGTGGGCAAGGGTTAAACAAACACTTCAGCTCTGCTTCCTCCGCACAAGCTACTCAGGCGCCTTTGGTGTGCAGTATTTCGAGCTGGGCCTGTCGGCTCTCCTGACGTCCCAGCCTCCTCTGCTTTGGTTCAAGAGGGGTGCCAGGCTCCGTGTGCAGGAAGCTAAGGAAGGCGGGAGCCGACGGGGGCACCAGACTCACATCTCCAAGGGCCCCGAGGTTCCTGGGAAAAACATCCCTTGAAAGGGCAGGGCTGGAGTTGGCACTGGGAGTTCTTATTGAAGAAGCCGGGATGCGGAGGCTGAGTCGGGGGAAGAGAATGTTATCACAGAAACCTGATTTTTCTACACACTCTATCAGCTCCCCATCTGTTCCTTGATTAAATGTATTGCTGCACTCCCTCCCCACATGCCCGCTGCCAGGACGTCTCTGGAGCCCTGATTACATCTGTGGAGAGAGCCTCAAACCTCACAGATGAGCGGGCATATCGATCAGGCTGGCAGCTGACGTTTGTTTTAAAGTCTGGAGGAGGCCGAGGTGCAGGAACAGAGCCGGTTGGCCTGGGAGCTCTTACCCCAAAGGAAAGACTCTCCGTCCTCTTTTTCACTTCGACAAGCCCAGGCTCATTGCCTTAGATAAGCATCAAATATTTATCCCTAGCTCTGCGAACTTGGTCAAGCCCCCAACCCCCCCATCTTTGTGTCTCAGTTTCCTTCTCTTTATCCTAAGAGTATGGGGCCAGGGATTTTAAAGGCTTCCCCCAGACCCAGCTGTCTGTGGCCTGATGTCCCAAAGTGTGGCTTGGGAGCTTGTTAGAAATGCAGGCTCTCAGGCCCACCCAGACCTGTGGAATCAGACACTGCCTTTTAACAAGATCCCCGGGTGCCTCGTGGGTGCATTCAAGCGAGGGGCGCGTTGCCCCCAGTTCTGTTCATGTGGCTGCTTCAGAAATGAACATGTATGAGGGACATCTCAAAGGGGATGAGTCACCACCATCTCGGGCCTCAGAACACTTTTACACAGATTTTCTTCCTGTCCAAGGACCTTAACCCTCAGAAGGAGAGAGCTCTGAAATCCCTGCCACCTCTGGAAAGGTTCATTCCACCAGCCACTCAATAAGCCTGGGGATGGAAACGCAACCAGGAGCCCCTTCCTGCCCGCAGGAAACGTACCATCCGGTAGAACAGGCAGCTGCCCTCCCTGTAAGCTGAAAAGGTCCCAGGAAGGCTGGCTCCTGGGGGTTTTATCCAGTGTTATCCTCTCTCCGGGAGGCATCTGGCCCAGTTCTGAGAGCAGTGGCCTCTTGTGACTCCCTCCAGCCGAGATGCAGTCTCTCGGTGGGCTCCTGGGTGTGCCCCTCAACATGGCTGAGCCCCCTTCTCTGCCCAGTAAATTGGGGATAGGAAGAGCCCCTGGAGCGGCTGTGCACTTGGTGCCCGCGAGACTACCCTGGAGGGTTTGCTGAATCCAGCTCGCTGAGCCCCATGATCAAAAAGTATGATTGGGGGGGGGGGTCTGGGAGGGCTTTAAGAATTTGCATTTTAACTTGTGATGCTAACGTGATGCTAAGACCCACTGGATTGAATCAAGTGATGCTTGTAAGAACCCACAGGTGATGAGCACTGAATAGATGTGATGTGGGTAAACAGCTAAGAAAAATGAGACTCCCACAGCCAGCTGGCTGAGTGGCAGACGACGCCCCAGAAGGGCCGTGTCCATTCGCCTTTGCTCTCCTCGGTGACGCGGCGCTTCAGGGTTCAGCAGCGAAGACCGGCCCCCGCCATCAGCCGTGAGCTCGAGCTGGGGGCTGGGCCGTGGCTCCTTCTGGCCCCTTCTGCCCTCGGTTACCACGGAGCTCACCGCCCGACACCTCCCTGTAAGCAAACAGAGCCCAAACAGGCGTGGACCGAGTGCATTCACAGATAGAAGTCACAGGAGGAGGGAGTGTCGCTCCTTGCTCCTTCCGAGGGAGGCCCCACGGGGGGGTGCCGGCCTTGCAGGTTTGAGAGGGAGGGAAACTGGCCAGCAGCTCTGGGGAGAGTGGGCGTCCCAGGCCCAGCAAACAGCATGTGCGGTTGGGGGAAATGTCAGCGCGGCTAAATCATCCTATCTGAGATCCGGGGAGCACAGGAGCTGGGGCGAGGAAGAGAAGAGTCCTTTATGCCTGACTTTGGAGCCACCATCTGTATCCTGTAGGCAACGTGTTTGGAAATTACCAGAGAGCGGCTCCTTTAGCTCAGTGCTGGGGGAAGGTTGCCCTGGTGGCCGTGCACATGTGTGCTAGAGGGTGGACGTGGAAGAGTCTGGAAGATCGCTTAGGCGGCTGGGAGACAGTTCAGGCAACAGATGATGAGGGTCTAGGCTGAAGCCCACGCCAGGCATTTGTGGGCTTGATGGATGAGGGCGTAAGCGAGCAAATGAGCAAATCATCGGTTAAGCCATTTCCATCCCGTCTCGCGAGAGATGAACTTGGGGGGCAGAGGTGGCAGGGTCCGGTGTCCTTGGGCAGTTTACTGAAGGGGCATCAGCCCTGCCTTCCCTGAGGAGGGCGTCCAAACGTCCTCAGCACCCCTGCGTTCCTGTTCTCCTCGGTGATCACACGGCACAGGCTTTGCTAAGCACCCCCCAAATGTTAAACAGGCTAATTTCTGTGGGGATTTTTCTTTAAGCCAGCATGACAGCGGCTGTAAATCAATTTGTAATCCATTGTCTACAGATCCACGCAGAGAGGATCTGTAGAGGACAGGCACCAATTACTCTCATCAGTCAGTGGGGACAGTGCAGGACAGGCTCTGAAGGGGTCGGGCTGCAGTGGGGAGACGCAGCTTTAGATGATGGGGAAGAGGTGTGAGGCCCCAGGCCCCCGCCAGGGAGACACACATGCTGAGGAAGTTGTGGAACATGTGGAACATGTGGAAGTTGCCGAGGCTGCAGGGGAAGGGGCCCCCAGAATGGCTTCAGCAAGAGCTCAAAGAGGCAACAGTCTATTAAAAGGGCTGGGTAAGGTCTGGAGATGCTTCTGCCCCCAAGTGCAGGGACTTTGGCCCTTGGCCTCAGGGTCCTTTCCCTAGGATGAGCCATTCCATCCGTTAGATACATGAAGTTGCTAAAAGGAGGGAAGATAGGGGCAGGGCGATGGTGGCAGGGGGTGGGGAGAGGGAGGGTCAAAGGAACTCATTAGCAGCCCTTTACAGCCTGCTTTGGAGCTCAAGATCACCGAGAGCATTTATTAATAAAATCAGTCTTGCCCTCGATTCAGGGAGACAAGCCAAATCCGCCGTCTCCCTCTTCTCGTCCAAATGGCTCTCTTCTCCTTCAGAATATTGCTTTGTAATAGAGCCTACCCTTGCAGCCCTTTCACCCGAGGGAGGTTTCCCATTTGTCTGCCCTGAAATGGAGGACTTGGGGGAAGTTGCTAATATGGCACTACCCCTCCACAGACCAGCAGGTGAACCGGGATGACATAAGGGAAGAAAGCTTCAAGCAGACGTTTGTACATCTGGGGAAGCCTGCCATCGTGGGCAGCGTTGTGAGATCCGGCTCCCCTTGCTCCACTCCTCAGCCCCAGGGAGGGACCCTCCCTCCACCACCTCCCTCCACCACCTCCCATGGCCAGGGCCCCGTCAGGTGACCTGACTGGGCAGAGTGTAGTCATGTGACCTGGCTTAGCCAATACTGTCAGCCAGGGCCCGGTCAGGTGACTCAGCTTGGCCAATCATACACTTTGACTTGGGAGTGAGTAGTGAACAGACTTGGGGACAGTTAGAATTTGTTCAAAGTGGCCTCTTGGGGCAGTGGCAGTGTCCAGCCACCGTGTCTGCAGCAGTGGTTTCTGCTGCCCAGCTTCTGGATACTCCTTGCTCCCTTTTTCCAAGCCTTCTTTCCAACCTTCCGTCAATATCCAATATCCTTCCAGAAAAATCTCCTTACCATAGGCTTCTATTGCTTGCAACCAGAACTCTGATGGACTCAGAAGGAAGTTCTTCAAACTCTCTGAAAGACAGAAAAAAACGTACATTTATGTGTAGGGTGGAACAAAGCATCCTTTGTCTCCCCCCTGGCTGGAAGACCATGCAGAGACCCCTCCCGCATTTTCCACCACCCCAGATTCCTCCCTGGAGGGTGGATAATAGAAAGCTGACTTTGATCCTCCTCTTTTCTCCTAAAGAATTTGAAGCTCTTTCATGCCCAAATCTTGCTCATGGCCAGAATGCCGACAAGACACAGGAAGGGGAAGCTGAGGGTCCTGAGGGAAGGAGTCCAGCCTGTGCCCTAAAGCAAGTCAGAGGCGGCCCCGAGCATAACAGATAAAATACCGCCTCCCGGCCGAGAGCGTCAGCCTGGCCCCCTTTGCGGCGGTGGTGCTAGGGGAGGTTGGTGGGGATAAATCTAATGCTTACGGGGCCCTCACCCCATGCCAAGCATCATTTCAGGCACTTCACATAAATGAACTCATGTATTCCTCCCCACAGGTCCATGCAGCAGGTTTTGCTATTGTTCCATTTTACAGCTGAACAAACTGAGGCTTAGAGAGAACCTGCCCAAGGTAACTGGGGAATACACGGTAGGGTTTGGAGTCCAGTATCAGTCTCTAGAATCCATGCACTTACTGATGCAGCAGGAGGAAAGAAAGGCAGGGGGGACCTCGGGACCACGTGGAGAAAGTCCTGGAGCTGGTGGGGGCCGGGGATGGGGTGGGGTTGGGGGGGTCTCCCTCACCTTTCCATTGATCCTCCTCAGACTGGAGTGTGTGACCCCGGATCCCGGGGCCTCCTGCCAATCAGATCTCAGCTTTCCTTGGGCATTTTGACAAATTTAACTAATGACTTATCGGTTGCTAGTCTGGATGTGGCTGTGCGGTTGGCGGTGTCATCCTTCACTAGCAGGAGCCCTAACAGGTTTTTCCTCAGAGGCCTCTGCTGGCTGCTCTGCCAGCTTGCACATGGCCGGGGCTGGGGAACGGACCCCGGAACCTTGAGCCTGAGACAGCTGGTCCTCCAAAGGCAGGGCCTGGAGTGGGGTTGGGGGTTGGAGGTGTGCGCCCCCCACCAAGGTGCCCATGTGGGAGGGGAAGTGAACCAACATCTGAGAGCCCAGGTGGATTAGGCAAACACCCAGATGGCAGATGGGGTCTCTCTGCTCCTTGAAGTCTAGAGAAATGACCTTGAACCCCCTTTTCTATCCCCAAAGGAGTGTACAGCCATGTCTTCAAGGTCACCTCTGGCTCTGGAATTCTGCTTCCAAGGATTTTATTTCATTTCTGTGAATACCAATGCACCATCACACACATGCAATGTGCTTGTCCCAGGCCACATGACAGCCAAGGCCTTTCTTAATTCCCACCGAATAAAAAATAAATAAAACAAAGCACTCCCTCCCCCAAGTTTTCAAAGGCTCTGGGCTTGGCAGGGCAGTGAGGTCTCTGCAAACAGCTCTGCAGCTTCCCTGGGCAGCACCACCCCAAAGTTCATGGGTCACTTCACCCCAGGGGTCCTCTTTGTCCCTCCCCCCACCTCCCCTCACCTCACTCCGTCTTGCTGGCTCTTTTCTTTATTCACCCTCCGATCGCCTCCTGTTCCCCCCCGCCCCGAACCCCAAAGTTCTAATTTTTCTCTATTGTGCAGAGAAGTGCAGCTTTCCCAGGACCTCCCAAGCCCTGGGTCCATCCGGTATATCCTGACCCCTAAAGGCTCTTGGTATGCAGAGGCCTCCATGGAACCAGTTCACCTCCTTAGAAAGCAGCTGTGGTTATACATGGAGAAAAAACGTCTTCCCTGAATTCCTTGTTTCATTTAAACCTCGTCTCAGTTCCTCAAGGTGGGACATGTTCCCTGCACTGTACCTGGAGCCAAGGCTCAGAGAGCTGAAGTAACCTGCCTGGGCCTCGAGCGACAAAGCAGCAGGGACCAAATTCCCTCTTGGCCTGAATCCCGAGCTCTTCCTGCAGGGCGGAGGCCAGGCAGCTGCTCAGGTGACTTCCCAGAGCCCCAGCAAGGAGCAACCAGGCCACCGCTGTCCGAGAACGAGGGGCGTGTGGGTGGCCTCCCATGTCCAGAGGGTGGGCACGGGCCAGGAGCCCAATTAAATGGCTGCTGATCCAGTGAGGAGGTCAGAGGTCAGAAGAGAGGGACGGGAGCAAAGCCCTGGACAAGGAGTGCCGAGTGTGGAGGGGAAGGAGGCTGGTGGGGCGGGGAGGGCAGGAGGGAGGCAGAGCCAGGAGGCTGGGCGGCCTGGGCCTGGAATCCCAGACTCCACTCGCTGCCTCAGCTTCAAACCTATAGCTTCAGCCCAGTGTGTGTGGCTGGAGCCTGACCCCCAGCTGCCCCCTTCCCGGGCTTCTCTGGGGCTCCCATGAGCTGGAAACCTAACAGACACACCTGGTGCCAGCAGCCCCCCTCCCTGGCTGCCCAGGGTCCTGTGCAGAGCTCTCCACGTCAGCCACGGACCATCCACTGGCCCAATTGCCGCGCCTCTCCTGGGAAGACCCTCCCTATCATCTGGCACATTCCTTGCTCCAGCCTGCACCTGGCAAAGCACCCGGCAAGTGGGAAACCCACCGATCAATGCCAGAAAAATTGCCATCTCCAATACCCTCGCCAAGCAAGAGGCTTTCAACTCACCCACCTTGGGTGTGAGAAAGGAGGCAAAAGGGGTTGTTTGTTTTAATCCCTGAAGTTCTGTCTTCTCTCTGAGCAGGTCTCCCGTGGCTCGAGGCCAAATCATTAGTTTATCTGTCACTGGCCCATCGAGGCGGCCATGAGACATCAGCATGGCCGTCAGGGTATGGGGGTGGACAGGGAGCCTGGCGGGGGATCCCAGCCCGCCGTGCTCCCCAGCTATGGCCTGGGGGTTCACTCCCAGCGCCTGTGCCATCCCGCATCGCGGCATGAAGGCAGATCTCAGCTCAGATCTTCAGACGCCGAGCGCCGGGTGAGGATTAGTGGCCGGGCAGCTGCTCCTTCCCATCTCGGGCTTGTGAATATACATTAGGGCTGCGCTCTCGCCGCAGCTGGAGTTAAAGAGCTGCTGATGCCTCTTTGAAGACTTGGGGGAAAAAGCATCAAGCTCGAGCTTGGAAACAGTTTGGCTCCCAGGCCCATCCCTGCCTGGTGGAGTTCTCTTCTCCTTCTCCTTTGCTTATTGGAATAATTAAGATTTTAGGGAATGCCTCCGGGCAGAAAAGGGGCTGGGGGTCACGGGTTTGGAAGTGTGGCCTTTTGAAGCCACTAACACTTGGGTTTGAACGCTAGTCCCACCTAAAGCTCTGTGACCTTGGGCAAAATGCTTCAACCTCTCTGAGCTTCAGTTTTGTGGTGATTAAAGCTGGCTTCCTCTAATTCGAGAAGGGCTGGAGGGGGCTAAAGGTGATAATGTGGGTAGTGTTGAGTTGGGCCCAGAATTGGTTGCACCAGTTAGGGTTCCAGGTAGAAGCAATGGAAACTGATTCTGGCTGATTTCAGCAGGAAAGACACTTAGTGAAAGGCTCCTGGGTGGTTGCAGAAATTTCTAGGAGGGCAGCACAATCAGAGCCCAGCCAAAAGGCACGGGGCCAGTTCCCGGGCCCAGGATGCAGGATGTCCCCGCAGCCACCACCTGCCCAGATGCTGTCCCCTGGGAGATGGACGGTGCTGCTGCCACCGGTGGAGGGTTTCCCCTCATTCTACTTCTCTGGGTGGCCAGCTCCGGGTGCAAACTCCAGGAAGGGTGCATCAGCTGGCCCAGCCTGGCCACCTGTAAAGGAGGCTGGCAAAATGAGTTTCTGGCGGGTTTAGATCCTATACTGGGGACTTTTTCCATGTATAGGGTCAGGTGGCCCCAAATGACAGGCATCCATTACCTCTTTGTGCTTTGTTTTTCCTGGAGTGGGGCAGACCCAAGGCTGGTTTCCACCTGGAGTTTGCGTCTAGGGCCAGTGCTGATGGGTCCGTGCTCCTTCTCGCCCCATCTCTCCAAGGCAGCCCTCTGCCAGAGGCAGCCGCAGTGTTGCCTGGGACAGTGATGATGCCCCAGGGGAAGCAGAGGCCTTTGGTGCTTATGAAGAAAAGCGCACAGCCCCGCCCTGTGGGATTTAATCAAGAGCTGAGTAGAGAGTCCAAGAAGGAGGCAGAGGGGACGCTGATTTCCAAGGGCTCGTTCCTGAAACACGATCAGCTTCAAGTGCATTCAGCCCAGTGTTTAAGAGCCCCACTAGATCCAGGCTGCTCAAGTTCAAGTCCCGTCTCTGTAATTCCATAGCTGCGTGACTGTGGACAAGGCAGGTGAGCAGTCTGGGCCTCTTATTTCCTCATCCGTAAAGCAGGGCTAATAACACCTTCCACGTGGGGTTGCTTTGAAGATTCAGCAAGTTAATATATGTAAAGTACTCAGAACAGGGCTGGCAAACAGCAGGCACTCAGTAGATGCTAGTTGCCATCGTTCTCATAGAGGAGATAGGATGTTAGAATGTTAGAATTAGGTGGGGGATAAGGGTGGTGATGAGGTTTCGTAACAATTTTAGGGAGTCTAAAAATGGGGGATCTGAGATTGGGGCACCAGCTCCTGCTTGCTGCTTCCAAAGCCTGCTGGGGTCTTGCTGGAGAGAGCAAGAGAAGGTCTACGGCCGGAAGGAGCCCTGGCTGCCTTGGGAGACCTCAGTGCCCCTCTGCACCCTGCCTTTGCCTTCATGTGGTGTCTCTGCAAGCTGTGGAGTCTGGCACGGAGTCCCGTGTGGGGCTTAGTGCAGAGAGTGTCGGATGCTTTCTGGGATGGGCTGGAGTCTCCTGGCACAGGCACGCTGCCCTGTGTCCCTGGCCTGGGCCTGGGCAGTGCCAGTGTAACCTCCATGAGGTCTCTTCAGTAACAGTAGAAATCCAACTCCCTGCCAACATGCCCATCCCTCATGGCCCCCGCTGCCCAGAACGCGGTCCTGGAAGCCATTTAAAGATAATTTCCCAGAGTTCTGATTCCTGGTCCCCTTGGATTCTGAAACAGGACGGCAGCTTCTGTTTCCAGGCCCTGACCCCCGCGTCTGCTCTTATTGAACTCTTACTTTGGGGAGAAGTCAAGGAGACCACCCGGCGTCTCCCATCCCAGGTGGACCCAGCGATGGGGAAAGGCTCACAGACTCTTGGGGGGACAGACATGCTTGGCGTCTGGAACCCCAGCCCCTAAACTCTTTACCTTACTTTTAGGGAGAAGGGGCACAGCCTCTCCAGACCTTTGCAGCTCATGGGACACGAGCCCCTGGGACCACCCAGACCACCCCTGTTCCCTCCTCCGCAGGAACTCCCACCTCCAAACAGAAGTCGGTGCCCACCGGTGTCGGGCCAGCCACCAGGGAGGCTGCCTTCATTTGGGTTTCCCCAAAAGCAGACCTCGAGAGGAGGATTTGGATTTGGGTGCAGGTAATTTATTTGGGGGCTGATCCCAGGAAGTGCAGGTGGGGGCAGGCGGAGTGAGCCATGCAAGGATGGAAAGCAGCTAAAGGGCACGTTAATGAGCAGGTTAATGCCGTGGTCGCCTGAGGCTCAATCCACGGGGACCCTCACAGAGGCTAGGGGAGCACGGCTCAGGATCGGGGAGCTTACGGCCTCCATCCGTCTTTGGCAGAGGGTTGCTCCTGGAGGACTAGACCCCCAGTGCTTGCAGCCTCCCCTTCAGGACGAGGGGCGTAGGAAGTCAGGGGCGAGAATGGGACGTGTCTGCAGGTGGCCTCAAGGAGGCCAAGGGGAGGGGGTAGGGCACTGACCTCCCCCGACGCTGGCGCAGGTGGCCTGGGTCCATTCGGGACTGGGGCTCCCTGCCCCGGGCAGCCCCAGTCCGTAAATCCTGGGGCAGGGCCCTGTCCGCGTGGTCTCCACCCCTCCCTGCCTCGGGTGGCCTCCCTGGCTAGTCCTGGGGACGTTCTGTTTCCTAGGAGGGGCGGGGACGCTGGCAACCGCCACGTCTTCACGGGCCAAGGGGAGAAAGAGAGAAAGGAAAGGGAAGAACCCTGAAAATACCCCTCGATGCTTAAGGATGGGAGATCTGCACTAAATCTCAAGGAAAAGGAGTAATTACGCTGTCAGCCGGGGTGACATCGTTTTTAAGACTCGGTTCCACAGCCGTAATTTTCCCCTAGCCTCCTTGTGTCTCTCCGGGGGATTTAGGGACCAATTCCCTGTCAGCTTGCTGAGAGGCGCTGTGCCCAGAGAGGAAGCCGTCACCTGCCACAGCTCCTGCGGACCCTCCTGACAGGAAGGGTGGCTGGGTGGGGGGAGCCCACAGCCGTGAGGGGACACGCGTCCCCAGGCGGAGGAGAGCCGGCCCGGGGGTGTGAGGGAGGAGGCCGAGGAGGACAGAGCACGGCCGGCTTCTGACTGGCCCTGCAGCCCCCTCCCCGAACTTTGTCCCGGTGAGGCCCAGGGTCAGGGCTGGGGAGGAAGCAGCAAGGGATGGGGGTCTCTGGACAGGAAGGGTCTTCTCACAGAATCCAGCACCTCAGGACAGGCCCAGCCCTGAGAGCTCAGTGTGGTGTTGCCATACAGACGGCATGACAAGGATGGCCATAACCCCTGGGCTCTGGAGCTGGGGTCGGCCAAACTAGCCCTGTGTGACCTTGAGTGGGTATTTAATCTCTCTGTGCCTCCAGTTCCTTAGAGCAAAATGGGCTACGGATGGGACCTGCCTCATCAGGTTGTCGGTTATTATCGGGTTGTAGTCCTACCCCCGTCTAGTGTTTGATTTCTGCCAGGGGATCACACAGAATCTCTTGAATACCTCTGCCGACAGGGAGCTCACTACATGGTGAGGAGGCCATTTTCATTTTGGACTGCTCTGGCTGACCCTGACCGAGGCAGAATCTGTCCTGTACCATTCACTCATTGGTGCCATTTTAACCCTAAAGTGTCAGTCATGTGTCCTTGCCAAGCTCTAGGGCTCAACGGTCAACACCAGCAACCCCCTTCCTACCCGCTTCCCCCTCGGAGACTTACACTCAGCCTCTCCTTGTGGTTCTCCTGCTGGGAGAAATACAAAGTTTCTGCTCAGCTAAGAAACTCTGGGGACCCCTGGCCTGGGTGGCCTGACCCCGGGCTCCCTCCCTGCCTGTCTGTCTTGAATTTAGGAAATGTCTTTGAGGATTGACAGAATCATCTCATCTTTATCCTTTTCCCCTCTTACCCTCTGTGCTCGAAGCCCCAGGAATTCTCTTCCAGGAATTCCTTGGAGCATCTCTCTAGATGAAGCTTGAGCTTCCTTCTGGCCTGGAGTTCTCCCGGGGGGTGTCCCCGTTCCGGCCAGCAGAGGATGCTGTGCTCCGTGTCACCCGGAGCCCCTGGGCCACACCAGGCACTGCCGGGAGTGGGGGGCTCAGATGGATTCCATATGGTCCCGACACAGGTGGACTCACCGTCACCTCTTGGGCCCCTTGTTCTCACAAGGGGCGTCTCATGGGAGAAGGGGACTTGGGGCACCCTGACCCCACACCAAACCAATATCCTGTCACTGGAGCCTCCTCCTTTGCCCTCTCCCTGGCAGGGCTTAGCTTCTCCCTGGAGACACTTATCACCTGGAGGCTGAGAGCAGGAGGACCCTGGAGCAGACCGCCTGGTTCAAACCTGACTCCCCCACTCACAAGCTGTGTGACCTCTGCTTCCTGCCTCAGTTTGCCCATCTGTTCAGCGGGCATGGTTTAGGGTGGTTGTGAAGGATAAATGAGGTAATACATTCAGAGTATTTAGTGAACACTCTTTGAATGTCAGGCTGTATCTTGACTGTTCTTGGCAATTTATCTCCAATCCCAGACTTGTCGCTACTCCAGGAGGCAGAAGTCCTGCAGGTAACTGCACTGTCTTCCTTAGAGGGCAGTATCGTGGGTATTGTTACCCCATTGTTCCCACTCACCCCAAGCTGCTTATCAAAGGGATCCTTCCACCTTCCCCTGGGTTTCTCCCTTGGTGACATTCCAGTGACTTTTGCTGAACCTCATGGGTTGGCGTTTGGGCTCCTGCCTCATCCAGCTGGCCCGCTTACCTAGCCCTGACTTGGAGGGGGTCACCCCCTCTGGGAAGTCTTCCTAGATCTGTAGGATGAGAGGAACAGGCTTCTCATACCACATCCTCTACACTCCCCAGAGCATCTTGATGGGACTTACCTTTTTTAAGCTATCGGTTTTTAACTCCTCGCAGATTAACAGAGCTGGTATTTGGAACCCATGACGTAGGCTGTGTGGGTAAGTAGCACACCATTCTTCCAGGCTCTAGCTGTCTCCCCTCCTCCCATCCCCCCTCCCACACACACACAGTTGCCCTTGGCATGGGTTCTAGTGCACAAATAAAGGCATGTAAATCATTCATCTCTTTAAATTTTGTGGTCTGTGTCTTATGGTTATAGCTTCCCACTGGGGTTGTGAACCTCAGACTGAAGGTACAGGGACTAAGTGTGTTTGGATTATTGTCTGCGATGACCAGAAGGTTCTTTACTGAAACATCCAATGCAAAGTTGGAGCCAAAAGGTTTTCCAACCCAGACCCCTTATTTTACAGGTGGGAAAACAGTCCCACAGTGAAAGTCACACAATTAGGGTAGAACCAAAAGTACCAGCCCAAGGGCGAGAAAATTACTTGTTCCGGGCACATCTTTCCATGCTCGGCTGCCTTGGTGGAGGTCCCACATGCCCAGGTAGGTGTTTCCTTTATCTTCTGGGTCTCAGGGCCATGGTCTGTCTGCCTTTAGTTTTCCACCTCTGGCTGTAGACATTTCCTTAGACATGGAAGATAGAGAAAAAGAACGGGAGAGGCTACCTAATGGAAAGGGGTCATCCTCATACAAACTCCCCTACTTCATCCCATCCTTCAGTTATTGCCCAAGGCGGGGAAGAAGCAGCAAAGATTTGGAGGGCAAATTTGGGGACAGATAAGGAGGCTAGAAAACCCACTGGTGAGTTAGTGAAGGGTAATTTTTAAAATGGCAGTCTTAGGAGTTGGGAAGGATTCTTCTCTCCATCCATCCACCCACCCATGCATGATAAAACACACCAGGATCTAATGGGAGACCTTTCCCTCGGGAGGCAAGTCTTAGAGAGCACTTGGACATAGTTGGCCCTGGCCATTGCCTATCTAGGGTTAGAGTCTCATCAAAGCCAGCCTCTCCGCCATAGACTTGAGGTTGAACATGAGATAGAGGGTAAGAGTAGGGGCTTTGAGTCAGGCCAAACTGGGTTGCATCCCAAGCTGGCTGCTCATGACTTATATGACAGGTGACTTGACCTCTGTTTCCACATCAGTTAAACGGGAATTAACAATATCAACTCCACATGGTTATGGAGAGATTTAAATGAGATAAACCCTGCCAAGCCCCTGGCACACAGAAAGGCTTGATAAATGCACTGTTTCTATTTTTATTTGAAAGCAGAGAGAGTGGCCTGTTCACCACTCTTCCTCCACCTCTCACATCTTAGGGGCTTGATTTCAACCACTGCCAAGACACCCAGGTTTCTGCACAGGAAGTAAGCAGAGACCCCCTCCTAGCCCCCGAGGGCCAGCACTGCTCCTGAGCACCACGGGAGCTGGGTGCGTACACGTACGTTACCACAATCCAGGCGGTTGGGAAAATAATTAAGTGCTAACTTGTCATTTTTTTAATGAAGTTCTGGAGTTAGGGATTTATAATTGCTAATGAGCCAGGCTAATAATTAGTTGCTTTATAATAAGGGTGATGATCACTCAGAGAAGCAGAGAGAGCCAGGCTTTGGCCTAATTTTTCTCCTGTAATTATGTGACATGCCCAACTGCCTGGAACTCCTTTCACCCTTCCATCCTTCTGCTCCAGTGCAGTGCCACGCGTCCCTGGCTCCAGACCCTCCCCCCTGCAGTGATCCTGGAACCCAAGGGCCCAGCTCCTCCTGCCAGGCAGCCCTTTTCCATCTTCTGCTTCCCCTGATGTCCCTGGACCCTCGAGCATCCTTCCTTCCTCAGGAGTGGATGGGCTAGAGGGCTCCTCCCAGCAGAAGGGAGGGCTGAGCTGGGCAGGAAGCCAGCAGAGGCCTGGGAGATAGAGGAGGCTTGTTTCTGGGCTTCTCCCACCATGTGTCCCTGCCTTGGAGGGAGGGTAGCAGCTCCCGGTCTCCCCCGTAGTGGCTCACAGCCAGAGGGAGGCTGGCAGGAAACCTGCTCCTACACAAGCAGAGAAGGCCCCAGAAGTACCATGAGATACATTACTCCAAGTGACAGAGCAGAGCAGTGGACAGGAAGAGAAAGCCAGGTCAGGGAAGAGGCTGCCCGGCCTTCCATGACCTTCCGGAGTCCTCCCAGCTTCTCAAAGGGGGAGTGGAAAGAGCCCCGGGTGGGATGCTCTGAGAGGCAATTCAGAACCCACCTCCTCCATTACCCGGTGGCATTACCTGGGCAAGCTGCTCCACATCTCTGGGCCAGGTTGGCCTGGGTGCACATCCGGAGTAAGAAGACTAAGGTTAGGGATAGGGATAGGGTTAGGGTTACAGTTAGGATTGGGGTTAGGGTTGGGGTTGAGGATGCCGTGACAGGGGCATGACTTTAAGAAGAATGCAAGAGGATGCAAGTTCCCCACCTCTGCAGTCTGAAATCTCCAGCAGCCAGCTGGTGGGTTAGGTGGGGGCTCACAGGAAAGGAGGGTCCTAGGGGGCCCAATGAGGGGTGGACAGAGACAGATGCATAGAAAGGCTCTTCCGTCACCCATCGCTGTGGCCTTGGATTTAGCACTGATATTTACACTATTGCCTGCGGGTAGACCAGAACTCCGAGCAGCCTGTGACTTTAACCTCTGGTGGTTTGGCATCTATTTTGAATCAAGCAGGTAAACCATAGCCAGGAAAAAGCACTCATGCTTCTGTGGTGAGAGGGTTATCACCCTGCCTCCATTTCCTGGAGTCTCCCAAGGATAAGGAGGCTCTTTGTGACATGACTGGAAACTAGCAAGAAAATAGACATTCTTTGAGCAAAGCACAAAAGATACACTAACGTAACATAGAGCTTGCATCCTGGGGTCCCTGAATAGAGTTCGGTGGGGGGGGGGGGTCTATGAATTTGGATGGGGGAAAAATACATCCTCATTTTCATTAACCTTAAGTAGAATTTGTCATTTCCTTTAATTATGAATATCAGCAACAAACCACAGCAATATTAGCAGAACTTGAGACTTTTGCTCCAACAGAAAACACAGATATTTTCATATCACATTGCAATTGTGGCAGATATCTCAAAATATTATTTACTCTCATCATTGCTCTGAAATTATAGTAGTTATCAGACCTGTCGCTAGATCTTGTTACATGAATTACCACATATTCAGTTTTTTAACTACAAATTACTACAGTTTTTTTTTTTGAATGTTCTGATGAATGGGTTTCAATATAATTGCTTTCCTTTGTAGTTCTGTATTTTGTTCTCCCTCCTCCCTCCCCCCACCCCAAATTCAGGAGGAAAACATTCCAGACCCCAACCCCCATCCCATCCCAACATGGGCAGTTTGGAGAATTGATATTGAGTGTGGTTGGTGGCTCATGACAGACGCTTGACACAAGAGGAGGCCAGAATGTCAAAAGGGAGAAGTGTCAGCGAGACTCGGGACTGGGAGAAGGTGGAGGGGGCTTGGCGGGCTATGGCGTGCTCCCTGCCAGCTCCCTGATGGCTGAGGCAGTGACCACTGGACTGCCTCAAGGTGTGAGTGGACAGTGCACTCAGCCACCACCCACACCCCCGGTCTCCTAACCCACACCCCATTTTGGATTCTGGACCTGTTGGATGTCATTGCTGGAACCAGAAGTCAGAAACAGATGGAACATTCTTTGGCATAAGCATGTGGGGTTTGGGGTAGGCTGTGCTTTGCTCCTGCTCCAAACCGTTATAAGGTTGGATTCCTCCACTGTGGAGGTCAGGGATGCAGAGAGGGCTCCTCATGGGTCCAACTGGACAGACAGATTTCACTGTCCTGCCCACTTCCACCCAAGGAGCAAAGTTCCAGGAACACACCTTTTTTTTATTCATTCAACAAACATATTGAGCATCAACCACGGACTTGACAAGGCAGAGCGGATGGGCACAGTCCCTGCCTTCACAGCTCAGGTTAGAGCTGGCGGGACACCCATTAGGCAAATAATATGCCAGTAATTAATGATTAATAATGACAAATAATTAATGTTTCAGGGGCAATGAGCTACTGTTAGAGAGAACCTCATGTACCACAGTAAGCTCAGTCCTTTGTGGGTACTCCAGACAGCCACCCTTCTGTTCAACTCACTTGTGATTTTCTTTCTTGCAGCAAACTTAAAATCCAAGATTAGATTCCCTGGACCTACAATGGTTACCGTACACCCTGGATTTCTTACAACAGCTCTGATTCCAAGAATTCTATTCCTTTGTGCCCATAAACCATTGAATTGCCAATATTTCAGCGGCCAAACAATATCTCCCAGATTGCTACCTCCAGAATACACCCACACACAGACCCTCTGGGGCTTTGGGTCCAAGTTCAGGGTTTAGAAAATGGACCATTGGGGTCTTTACTGCTCATCCTCTATCACTTTCTTCTCCCTCACCCCCCAGCCCACTCCCACATCAACCCTCCCATCCCTCCCAGACAGTGTTTACGTAGGAAATGAAAATTCATCTTGAAATTGGAGTAAGCCAAACAGAGTGGAGAGGTAAGGCTGCGGTATCCAGAGGTCACGCAACAACATTCTCAAGCCAAGTGGGAAAAGAGTGTTTCTTCTCCGCTGCTTGTATAGATAATTGAGCATTTTCTGTTCCCTTCCCCAGCGTAGCCAGTCTTCAGAGACGCTTTGTGTGTGTCGGAGGCAGCTGAGTTGTGAGCAGATGGAGTAACGGGGCAAATGAAGCCTGCATGGGAAGCTCTTTCCACTTGGAAGGCGCAGAGCTTGGCGGAGGACACGGGTGGAGCAGTTGCCGCCTCGAGCTTGGGTGAAAAGGTTTTTGCTCTTGTTTTTCAAATAAGGACAAAGATTTCTTTTTCCACCGGGAGCTGTGGAATGGGCTTCAAGTCCTCTTGCCCTTGACCATCCCTCACGGTCTTGGCTGATGATGATGATGGGTAACAGCTGTCATTTATTGAACACATACTATGTGCTGGGCCCCGGAAAGCCCTTACATGGGTCACCCCACTTTATGCAACGCTCTAGGAAGGGCATACTGTCAACTCATGAGAAACTGAGAGTGAAAAGGGAGTAAATATCTCATTCAAGTTCACACAGCAGATGAGTGCTGGAGCCAAGAGTTGAATCCCCAAGTCTGACTCCAACCCTCACTCTCAGACACTGCACTGTGCTGCTAAAAGCAGGGACACTCCAAAAGTGGGCATCTGGGCAGAGAGAAGGCTTCTGGGAATAGACAAACTCCTAGGCAGGGCTTCAGAAAGGGAGTGATGTCGCCTGGCAAAGATATGAAACTGGCACTTTTGCACATCTGGAATGGGCCTGGCACGGTGCCTAAGCTTTACCTATGCCGTGACTTAATACTGGAGGCCCTCACGTGACTCCCATTTTGCAGATGAAAAAAGTGAGGCTTACACAGTCTAAGATTGTAGTCAGAATATGAAAGAAGCAGCCCTCCTGGCGCTAATCCCAACTTCATTTAGCAAGCCAGCACAGCGGGTGGAGTCAGGGGTTGACTGGAAAGGATCAGCACAAGCATCAGAATATTAGGCTAAGAATCAGCTACAAAATGCCTCTTCCAGGAAGCCCCTAAGGCTTGACATCTGCTTTGGTTTCATATTACCTACAGTTTGCAGGGATTCTCCATAGCTTTGTGCCAAAGCAGTCTCTCCAGAGATTATCACCTGCTGGAGGACAGGAGCCACATATTTAGTGCTTTTATTTCCAATGCTGAATGGTTGCAGTTTACACCGGCAGGGGGCCTGGAGCCTAGCAGACCCTTTAACAAACTCTTGTTAAGTTAAATTTGTGAAAAAAATGAACGAATACAACCTGTTTTAACATCACTTTAAAAAAGCAAGCAAATAACAAAACACCACCAGCATTCTCTCTTGCTTGGACCCACCCACGCATCTCCTTGGCCCAGGTGCTGCCCTCGTCTCTCTCGGACTCCCTCTTATCCATCACTCTCTCTCCTCCTGTCTTCTCTCATTAAGATCTAGAAGGAAAAATGCACAACTCCAATTCTCCAGCTGCCTCCTCGCTGCTGTTGAGCTTCGGAGACTAGTATTTAAATCCTGTTAAATAACCTGTTTTCATGGGCAATCACAGCCGGGTTAGTAAATTCCCCACACGCTCACCCTTCAGACAAAACCGACATCCCAGGTCCGCAGAAAATTGGCCATTGTCCTTTAATGGTGGCATTGAACAGAGCAAATGGTTGCACTTTAAAAGAAAGTTGTTCCCATTCAGACAAAAAGTTCAGCCTACTGCTCTGGAAATTTCCAGTTCATGGCCCATTTCTCTCCAGGTATAAAGGAGAAAATAAATACCCTTGCAAGCCGAGTGATTAATTTCAGCCAGCATTTTCGAGGCTCCTGCTGATGGCTGGCTCTCCGGCTTTTAATCGGTGGCCGCAGCCGGGCAGGAGGGATCCCATCTCAGGGATTTCAAACTGGCAACGTCCCAGTTGCCACGAGACTAAGGCACAGAAGGAAAATGCCTCCTGTCATGTTCTAGAAGACAGAGAGGGAGTTAGTGGAAGAGGCTGGTGGGGGGGTTGCCCGTTCTTTCTTGAATCTTGGTGGCTTTGTCCTTGGATTTTGCTGTAATCACCACCATCACCTCCATGCTGCTATTAGACACCACTGTTTGCATGGCTCCACATTAAGGAAACTACGTAGGGCTGCTGAGAGACGTGGGGGGGGGCACCCACTGATGAGGTCTATATCATCAGTTTCTGAGGGTGGCTCAGGAGATGGCCAGGTTGCCAGGACACTGGCAGAGTGCCCAGGTCTCAGACCACTGTTATTTTTATTATACATGTACAGCCACAAGAAATGGCACCGTCTTCCCCCACATGCCCGGGAAGCAATCACACACTGTGCACCAGTCATCTGCTGCTGTGTAACAAGTGACCCCAAACTTGGTAGCTTTAAACCACAACTGCTTATTCCACTCGAGATTCTGCAGGTTGGCAATCTAAGCTGGGCGCTGCTGGTCTGGGGGCTTCTGCTGATCTAGACCCAGCTCTGCGGCATCCAGCTGAGTCTGCTTGTGCAGCTGCCCAGTAAGCCGGGGGCTGGTTGGTGTTGGAATAACCAGGGGCATCTCTCCATGTTGGGTCTCATCCAGGCTTGCTTAAGGGTGGTCTCAGCCTTCAGAGACAAGAGCAGAAGCTTCGTGGCCTCAGAACTGACACATGCTGCTTCCATTCCTACCGCATTCCTTTGGCCAAAGCAAGGCTGAAGCAAGACCAGTTCAGACTCAAGGGGTGGGAAATAGGCTCCACCTTTCAATGGGAGAAGCTGCAAAGCCACATTGCAGAGGGTGAGGATGCACGGAGGTGGGGAAGGATGGAGCCACTCTGGCAATCAACCACACCTTGGCTCCCCAGTCCCTGCTCTGTTTCTGGAAGTTACCGTAAAACCAACGAGCTGCCACAGGGTCCCAGACGCTAGCTACCTGCTGCACCGAGTGGGTTCTGTTCCTCTGCACTGGGCTTGTGAGGGTGTGAGTCCCTGTGGGTGGTTGGCTGACACCCATCCAGCTGCCTCCTCTGCTCCAGCCTTCCTTCCCTGCTTCCCTGTCCTTGCCACATCCAGCTCCAAACACCCCCGTCTCAGATGAGGCCAAGGAAGGCAGCTGACCAAAGACGGAATCCGATAAAATGCGGGGTCCAGCACTGAGCCTCTTGGGCGTCACCAGCACCCCAGGTCCAAGTGGCCTGAGAGAAACAGACACCCAGACCCTCCCCGGACCCAAGCGTGTCCCCCATTCACAGGAAGGAGAATGTCTTTGGGTCGACTCAAACATTAGGCTGGCAAGGAGGCTTGGCAAAGATTGTTCTCATTCCAGACACCCCTGAGAGACGCTCGTTCTCGTGGGAGTTCAGACTGTAGCTTCTGCGGAGTTATCACCACATGTTTTCCAAGTGCCCATCTGGCTTCGGTGCTCGAGTGCAGAGAGCCTTGGAGAGCCTAGCACTGTCACCGAGGTTACTGAGATGGACTGCAGTTGTCGGCATCATCCAGGGCACCAGGGAGTGGGATGCCGGTGGCCCAGGTGTCACACTGTCACCACTGGGGTGCTAGCGGGCCACCGAGAGGCCCTGTGTGCCCCACCCCCGGCCTTCCTCTTGCAGGACCTGGGTGTTCCCGTTCTCCTCCCAAGTTCCTGAAACATTGCTCTGCATCAGGCAGCAGGTTACAGGGCTTTCACACTGGGAGGGGAGACGCACATGCAGACAGCACTAATTAGAGCCCATGGACGTGCCAGAAGGAAACAAGGAAGGTGCAGTGGGAGGGAGCCGCGGGGTGGTCTCGGGGTGTTGGGTGGGGATGGGCAGTTCTCTGGGGAGGGGGTGTTTGAGCTGAGGCCGGAAGCGCGAGAGAAGCAGGGAAGAGCGTCCCCGGCGGGGAGGAGCCAGTGCAGAAGGCTTTGGAGAGCAGATGCTGCGGCTGTCGGAGCAGCAGAAAGGAGGCCGGAAGCAGGAGCCCAGGGGGCATGGTGGGGGTGGGTGCCTGGCCTTGGGGTCTTGTGGACCGTGGTAACAATATATTCCAAGGAGGAGTCATGGAAGGGTTGTGAAACAAGAAAGAAACAGGATTTGAAGTTCATTTTTTAAAGATCATTTCAGCTGCTTTGTGAAGTGTAGACACAAAAGAAGCAAGAGAGGAGGCAGCCACGGCCATTTTGGAAAATCTGTTTGGTGTTCCAAACAATTAAACATAGAGTTACCATAGGACCCAGGCATTCCGCTCCAAAAAATGAAAACATATGTCCACACAAAAACCTGTCCAGACACGTGCATAGCCACATTATTCGTAAAAGCCCAAAAGTGGAAACCACCCAAATGGCTACTATCCCGGTTTGGTAATGCTGCCAGAATGCAAAACACCAGAAATGGATTGGCTTTTATAAAAGGGGGTTTATTTGGTTACACAGTTACAGTCTTAAGGCCATAACGCATCCAGGGTAATGCATCAACAATCAGGTACCTTCACTGGAGGATGGCCAATGGCATCCGGAAAACCTCTGCTAGCTGGAAAGGTACGTGGCTGGTGTCTGCTTGCTCCCAGGTTACATTTCAAAATGGCATTCTCCAAAATGTCTGCGTCAGCTTCCAATGGCCGTCTTCAAAATGTCTGTCTCTGCTACTGTAGTGAGCTCCTTATGTCTGAGCTTATATAAGGCTCTAGTAAACTAATTAAGGTCCATGCTGAATGCATGTGGCCACACCTCCATGGAAATACTGAAACAATAGTTTCCAACCTAATCCACACTAATACATCTGCCCCCACATGATTGCATTAAAGAATATGGCTTTTTCTGGAGGACATAATATATACAAACCAGCACAGCCGCTAACGGTTGAAGGCATAAACATGATGTGACAGATCCCTGAGATGGAATATTATTCAGCCATGAAAAAGAATGTGGTGCCAAGACACGCTACAACTCGGATGAGCCTCGAGACGTTTTCCTAAGCGGAAGAAGAAGCTGATCATAAAAGACCACATTTTATATGATCTCATTTATATGAAATGTCCAGAATAGGCAAATCTCTGGAGACAGAAAGTAGATTGGCAGCTGCTTAGAGATGGGGGGATGGAAGGACGAGGGGTGTTAAAGGGCCCAGGTTTTCTATGCAAGGTGATGAAAATGTTCCAAAACTGACTGTGGTGATGGTTGCACATATCTGTGAATATACTGAACACCACGGGATTGCACACTTTAAATGAATGAACTGCATCTTAATCAAGCTGTTAAAAAAGCAAGAGTGGAACAGGGGGTCCTTGAGAGGCTGCTGCAGGCACCAGGTAGGAGATAATGGGGAGGGGGTCACAGAAGTGGAGACGGCAAGAGGGGAAGAAACAGGAAGTCTCTTTTGGAGGGAGAGTAGACACGACATGCTGATACAGATATGGATGGTGAGAAAAGGGGAAGAATGAATGACTCATATTTTGAGCTGAACAATGGGTTGTTGTTGCTCCCATTCAATGGGAAAAGTAGGAATATGAGTGACAGGGGTTGGGGGATCAAAGCTTGAATTTGGGCAAATGAAATTTGAAATGACCTAAGAGGAAATGTCAAATAGAGAGTAGAATATGTAAAATAGAGAGTAGAATATATAAGAACATACAGCTGATGGGCTAGAGAAATAAAATAGTATATAGAAGATACATGAGCGATGGAACTGGGTGAAATCACCTAGAGAGAAAATAGTCAGAAGACAAGAGCACCCAGAGAAGGGCGATATTTTCAAGTTGGGTAGAGGAGGAGGAATAAGAGAAAGCAAAGAAGACACTGAGGACGCATCCAGGGAAGGAAGGCTCTTGGGGCCCAGAAGCCGCGAGAAGAGCATCGCGAGAGGAAGGGAGGAGTCAACAGTGCCGCCTGGTGGAGGGACCAGGAGGCTGGCTCAGTGTCCCTTGTGTTTAGAAACACAGAGGTCTTGGGGGGCCCTGAGAAGGGAGAGTTCAATGGTGGGGAAGTGAGCCACGAAGTGAAGAAGGTGACAGCACAGAGACGGTGAGGATCAGTGACTCTTGCAAAGTGATGCCATGAAAGGGACAGAGAAGGAGAGCAGTAAACTGCAAGGAGATATGTGGGATAGGACGGATCTTTTAACTTTTATTTTGAGATAATTTCAGACTTATAGGACAGTTGCAAAAAGAATACAAACGTGGTACAAAGAACTCCAGCACAGCCCTGTCTCCACCCAGATACCCAGATCCACCAATTTTAACATTCTGCCACCTTTGCCATATCGTTCCATCCATCCATCCATTCATTTTTTCTTTCTTCCTTCCTTCCTTCTTTCCTTCCCTTCTTTCCTTTCTTTCATCCATCTTCCTTCCTTCCTCCTTCTTTTCTCCCTCCCTCCCTATCATCTATCTATCTATCTATCTATCTATCTATCTATCTATCTATCTATCTATTTCTCTCTCCCTCCCCCCGCCCCCTCTCCTGAACATATGAGAGCAAGTTGCACACATCATGCTCCTTGAACACATAATAATTTCAGGATGGTATTTTAAAAGAGCACAGGCAGAAGCCAGTCTGAAAAGGCTACACACTGTATTATTCCAGCTCTATGACATTCTGAAAAAGGCAAAACTATAGAGCTAGCAAAAGGATCTCACCCCCAAAAAGTTCAGAGGGGAGGAAAAAAGGGATGACTATGCAGGGCACAGGGCATTTTCAGGGCAGTGAAGCTATTCTGCTGTTGGTACTATAACGGTGGGTACATGAAACCGCATTTGTCAAAGCCCATGGAACCCCTACAACCCCAAGGGTGAGCCCTGACGGCAACCGTGGACTTCAGTTACTTATAAGGTATCAACATCGGTTCATCAGTTGTAGCAAATGTACCACACTAAGGACAAGATGTTAATAACGGGCAGCATGGTGTGGGGTGGGGGAGTTGGGGATGTGGTCACTCTGCTTTCGGGGCAATTTTTCTGGAAACTACCCTAAAAAATAAAGTTTGCCACTTGGGTTCTTGCATTCATTGTTGGGCCACCTGCTTTCTCCTCCAAGCTGGAAGCTCCCAAGGGCAAGGATTTAGGTTTTCTTCCCCCACCTCTCCCTGCTGACAGCACCGGCTTAGAACCCCAGATTCTCAGATCATCAATACCAAGTCTTCCAGTCCCCTGAACTGTAGCCCATTTTGTTTCACTTTTTTCTTTCACCCTGTGCCAGTTTGTATGTATTATGTCCCCCAGAAAAGCCATATTCTGTAATGCAATCTTGTGGGGGCAGATTGATTAATCTTTTCGATTAGGGTGTGACCTCTTGATTGAATGTTGCCATGGAGATTTGACCCCACCCATTCAGGGTAGGGCTTGATTACTTCACTGGAGTATTTAAGAAGCTAAGAGAGGAGAAAAATGCTCTAAG
This sequence comes from Choloepus didactylus, assembly GCF_015220235.1. NCBI lineage: Eukaryota > Metazoa > Chordata > Mammalia > Pilosa > Megalonychidae > Choloepus > Choloepus didactylus. Next base: position 68,064,112 of record NC_051324.1, on the reverse strand, counting down.
AGATGTTTGGAGATGCTTGGAGATGCAAACAGAAGGATGTGTGAAGATGCTAAGAGATGCTAACCCAGAGTTGCTCTGGAGAAGCTAAGAGAGGACCCCAATGCTCAGATGCACAGGAGCTGAAGAAGCTAAGAGAGACCCAGAGACATTTTGGAGACAGACATTTTGAAACGCAACCCGGGAGCAAAGGACCAGCAGAACTGTCAGCCATGTGCCTTCCCAGCTGACAGAGCTGTTCCGGACACCATCAGCCATTCTTCAGTTAAGCCAATCCATTTCCAGTATTTTGCATAATGGCAGCATTAGCAAACTGGAACACATCCACTGGCTACATCCTTCTGACTTCCAGAAACCTCTCCTCTCATCACACCCTTGCTCAGCTCCTCAATCAGGACCCCACTGGGCTCAGGTCCCCCTCCCCCACCCCTCCCTCACCCCCAGCCTGCTCTGCTCTAGACCAGGGTTTCCCAACCTTAACATCATGACACTTTAGGCCAGATCATTCTTTTTCCTGGGCTGTCTTGTGCATTGTAGGATGTTCAGATGCACCCCCGGCTTCTACTCACCAGATGCCAGTCTCACCCCTCCCCCAAGTTGTGACAATCAAAACATACCTGCAGACATTGCCCAGTGTCCCCTGGAATTGGGGGTGGGTGGGGAGGGGTGAGAACCACTGCCCTGAAGACCTTGACCCCCAGTTCTCCCAGCCCCAGCCCCTTCTGCAACCGATAATATCACTCCCTTCTAAAGCTCTTGTAGCATTTATTTCCCAAGTTCCCATACTCTTTCAAATTTGTTCTCTAATTGCTTCATTTCCATAAACGTGATCTCCTGGGCAACTGACCCCAGCGCTTGCTCCTTTTATGCCAGAGGGGCCAGCCAGGGAGTGCTTGGCTGACTGGTTCCAGGGGATGTGCACCCCCTCACCCGGCCTGGGACAGTGGGGGTCCCAGTGCGCTCCCACTTGCTGGTGGGTTTTCCTCATGAGATTCTAATGTGCAGCCGTAGGTTGAGACCCACTGTTCCTAAAGCGTGTAAAATCCCTTGGGGAACTTCTTTAGAATCAGATTCCCGGGCCCACTCCCAGCGATTCTGCTTCCGAGGACCAGGGCGGGGCCCAGGAATCTGCACTTTTACACAATCGGCCCTCCCAGGGACCCTGGCGCAGGTAGTTTGAGAAACTCGATGTTCAGGGCCCGGAGCTGGGGATCCGCCCTTCCCTCTCACCCACCTCAGCAATCCGGACAGGAAGAGGTTTCTCTGGGCAAAGTCGAGTCAGGACTGCCTGTGGGGGTGGGGTGGGGTAGGGGGAGTTGTGAGGGGCACACCGGGACAGGGAGGGATAAGAGCCCCAGTGTGGGATCAGCCCCCAGAGGCCGAGGAGTGAGGGGTTGGGTGGGGGCTGGACTCTGAGGCACGGGGCTGGGGGCTGTCTCAGCTGCCCCTAGAATGCCCAGCTTCCAGGATGTGCCCGAAATGAGAAGAGGCCACCTGCCCGGGTCTATAGAGCAGGTGACAGAGACACAGGGACAGAAGCCCAGGGCAGCTGTCACAGGAAAAGCCCATCAGCTCGAGGGGTCCAGAGTGTCATGTCAGAGACACAGGCAAAGCCCCTCAAGTGGACAAAACCTCGCAGGGGCCAGGATACTGATTAGATCCACTTCACATCATTTCTGCACTTGTCAGTCATCACCCAGGGCCTGGAAGCTGCCACCTCCATCACCCTGGCCTCTTAGAGCCACAGCAGGAAGAGCCTCCCAGGGCACCCGCAGGACCTCCTTGATCACAGGTGAGAGAACTGAAGCCCAAAGCTAGTTTGTGCACAAGCCAGGGGGGCCACCCAGGCTCCGGACCCCGATGCCTGTGCTCTGCCCGTGGGCTTGAGCTCCACCCAGACCTCAGAGAGAGGACGTAGTCACAGCTGTGAGCCTGGGCTTTGGCCTGACCGCTTGGGTTTGAACCCAAGCTCTGCCATGGACTGGCTGTGCGACCCTGGGTATGTGTCTCAACCTCTCTGTGTTTCAAGCGTCCACACCTAAAAAACACAGATAACAGAACCTACCTTTTTGGGTGGTAGGGGTTTAAATGTAGCAGTTTAATTTATTTAACAAAGAAATGAGTACTTTCACATGCCACTGTTCTCAGCCCCTCCTAAAAACTGTCAGTGACAATAACTCCAGTAAGGTAGGGTCCACAGCCTATAGATAAGGAAACCGAGTCACAAGGAGATTAAGGCCATACGGCCAGTTGTTTGAAAGTCTGGCTCAAGCGTTCATGTTCTGAACTCTGCCACGCCGCCTCCCAGTGTAGACACCAGAAAACAGTAGGCACCGACATGTTTATAGTGTCATTTATCATTATTCGTAGGTCTGAGCTGCAGAGAGTTGTGGCTGGCAGTGGCTCCGACTGGGGGTCAGCAGCTGGTGGGTGGGTGGTCCCTTCTCAGGCTCTTTCTCTCTCTACTCCCGAGAGGGAAACTGAGGCTGTCTGCCGTGGGTGCTGCTGGAGCGGGTAGCAGAGTCCTTCTCTTCCGATCAGCAAGGGAACCAATCTTGCTGATTCCACTGAGCGCTGTGCCAAGAAGCAAGGCGGACTGACGCGGCTCTTGTCCTCTCGGGCACCTCATCTCCCTGCACTGCTGTCCCCCACCTTCCCTAAAGGCTTTTGAGACCGCTTGCAAAAGGAGTCTCCACCCAGCCAGACAGCAGAACCATAAAATGCTCAGGAAGACTGAAGCAAATGAAAGGGGGCATCTTTACAATAAATGGCAGGACACTGTTTTTCAGGTGGGGAGAGCTGGGGTGAGAACTGGCTGTAGAGGGAGAGAAGCTGATTTCAGGATCTTTTGGGGGGACCAGAAGTTCCCTCCCTCAGGCTGAGCCAGGTCTGTACACCCTCCTTTCCGGGGTTGGGGCTGGGGTTGGCCTCCTACAGATGAAAGCACAGCAGCAAGGAGAGAAGCTCCCCAATTCAGCCCTAGCAGCCCAATAGCTTCAGTGGAGAGATCCAGAAACTAAAGGGATTTCTCTGTGTCTCAACATTTCCTGGTAGTCAACAGTGACTTTTTTCCTCCACGGAGGAACGGCGAGCCTGCCACTTTTGAGTCTCAGCAGGTGCCTGCCTCTCTGGGTTCCGAGTCTGAACTGCCTTGGAGGAGCTGTGCACATCAAAGCAAAAGCAAGCCCGGGGTCCCGGGACAGGACACCGGGGAGGCTCCCAGCACAAGCAGGAAGCTCTTTCCCAGCTTCAAGGGAATGTGACTTGTGTAGTCACACTGGGCCTCGGGTTTAGAAGTACCTGCCCTTGGGTTGACCCTCTGCTGTCGCCGTCTTGAAATTTTTAATAGTTTCTTAACAAGAATTATCATTGTGCCCTGCTGCCTCTCGACCCCTCGAGTTATGTAAACCCTTCTGCCTGGGGGATCAGCACCCCACAGGCCTAGGGCAGTGAGACAAAGGGGCTCCTTCCTCTTGCCCCATAGCCCAATGTCTTTTGCAGCAAGGTTCTCAATCCCAGCACTGCTGGCATTTGGGGCTGGGCGATTTTTGTCCTGGGTGCAGCACATTGTAGGATGCTTAGCAGCATCCCCAGCTTCTACCCACTAGATGCCAGTAGCACCCCTTCCCCTAGATGTGACAACAAAAATGTCTCCAGACATTGCCAGATGTCCCCTGGCAGGGAGGCAGAAGCGCCCCAGGTTTATACTTTGGGATTCCTATAGGGGGGTGGGGGATGTAAAGGTGAGCTCTTCTTCCAGATTTATATAGAAAATTCCCTAATAGGTCTTGCCCTAGGCACACTTTGAGATCACCAAAGTAAGGAAAGAACTGAGGAAGTAGGCTATAGCTTCTGGGATAAGGGGCAGGGGTGAGGATGTCCCAGAGAAGACCCCATCAAATTTCTGGGAATTCTTGGGAATGTTCCAGAAAGTTGGGGAAGAGGGCAGGGAGATCCCCAGCAGAGCTGTCTCGCTCCTCTCATGTTCCTGAGCATGCCACCTCACCTCCTCCTTGGATTCCATGCATCAATGTGGCAGATGGGAAATCAGCAGGCTTTGGGGGTCAGAAAACCCAGGTTTCAATCCCACCCACCAGCCGTGAGACGTCCAGCCAGTTCTCCAACTTCTCTGAGCCTATTTTTCTCCTCTGCAAAACAAGGCTTATAACGTCTACCTTGAGAGTCACAAGATCAAAGGAAATGTGTGTAAAGCCCTTGGCACAATGCTCAAAACTAGCATCATCATGTTTTTTTCCTAACCATGAGCAAATCCCTGACCCCTCGAGAGCCCTCATTTATCCCCACCAGGGCCAGAGGAAAAATAGCTGACGAGTGTCTTTCCCCCATCCAAGGCAGGGGAGAGCGAAGACAAGATTGTGAGTGGAGAGCACCGAGTTTAGTAGAGGCATGCCTGAGAACAGGACCTTTTCAGGCTTTTGTGAGTAATTAAAAATTGTGTTTGGTCTCCCATGTTACGGCAGTGAAAGAGCCGTCATAAAATCAGCTTCAAAGCTGGCAGCAGGCCCCAGATGTTTGCTCCTGACTTTCCCAGCGTAGCATTTAAATCCCCATTAAGAAGCAGCTGTGGCTGTGGGCAAGGTTGGGCCCACTCTCGCCTTGAAAGAGATCAAATAGTCTCTCAGAAATTTGATTTCCATTGTGATTGTTCTTATTCATCTTGAGATTCATTTGAGGCTGTAAATCTACTCATTCTGCTTTGCTCTCTTAATTCTACGAGGATTAAAGGGATGGGAAAATCAGACTTCTGCAGAGGTAAAGGAACCTGGAGTTTTGGACCTGGGGAAGAAGATGGCTCATGCAAGGGAGGTTCTGGAATTGTCCTAGCAGCCCCAGCTCTGCTCTAAGGGTCCCTTATGGGCTGAGCATCTCCTGTTGGGAATCTGCCCTCGAGGAGCCTAATGTCTAGTTTCCAGGGGCCATGTGGCTCTATTCTCCAACCCACACAATGCCAAGCAGGAAAGAATCTTCCAGAAAGAGGTACAATGAAATGAAGAATCTTTGTCCCTATGAACTTCAGAGCTAGAGCAGTCCTTCTGCCTGAAATGTCTTTTCCAGCACCTTATTTGCAGGATCAACTCCTCTTCATTCTTCAAAACCAAGAAGTGGTGCCACCTCTTCTGAGAAGCCTTCCGGGAGTACTCCCAAGGCATGAGTTCATCTCCCCCTCTCCATGACGCCGCCATATGCACCACATACTTGGTGCTGCTTCTGTTGGTCTCTCTGTTCGTCTGTGACCTTGAGGACAGGGATCTTGCCTTGCTTGTACTTTTGGCTTTTATCTCACTGAATTTGGCTGCAGAGTCGCTTGGCGATGGCCACCCTGACTACCCGCTTCTGGAGGTTCCTGCCTCCTCTCGGGGTTTCAGAGTCACTCCTTCTCCACGGAGGTGAATACTTATTTTGGCCTTTTAGTGAGGAAAGTGAAAGGATAATTTCCTGACTTTAATACGCAAACGGAGCTTTTCTCAGCGGTTAATGATCAAAGGGCGGCCCCGGCCTCCGCAGACAAGGACTCGGCGGCTCCCTGGCGCAGTAAATGGCTGTAAACGTCGCGATCGCCCGGCTCCCCCTAATTAAATTTTACACATTAACCCGAATGGGCTCTCTCTGAAGCGATTCCCTTGGCCTGCGGTGACGACTCGGCGAAGCGGCAGTTAGGGCGCAGCCTCAGCGGAAAATGGAACTAGAATGGCCGTCACCTGCAGGTTGGAAATTGAAAACGGTCGTATGCTAATGAGGGCGCCCTGCTGACCTTGAGGGGAATTGTGGGTAATCCCCTGCATCCGGTCATCGAGTTGTCATCCCCCCCCCCCCGTGGGTTTGCAACGGATCAGCCTCCATGTTGCCAGAGACATGTGCAATTCTGTCAGCAGGACTGTCCTAATTGTGTGGGCATCTTGTGACTCACCACAATCGTAATATGAGAATGAGTAGAGGTAATTCCGGTGATAGGCAACGCACTTTTATGTTTCCATATAAGAACTTTTTTTGTTGTTGTGTGGTGTAGGTTGTAGTTATTAGTGATGGGAAGTTCCGTTCGTAGTAAAAGTTATTTGTGGCCACGGCGTTCGGTGTTTTTGTTTTGTGTTGTTAAAGGGGCAACTCAGGGTATCTGAGGTGGGGCTGTTTTAAAGCTTGTTTAGGTTTGAGTTGCGTTTGAAGATCTGTATTAGGGAGCATGTAAAACTGTGGCTTCATAGGTATTGTTATGTAGATAACACCTGTGTCATCGTGTTATGATGCAGGTTATTCACTTAAGCAGTTGTGGTGTGGGGGTTGAGGTTCGGTTTTTCTAACCAGTACTCTAGTTGAGCACATGCTTCATTTTCTTCCTACTGCAACTCTGAAAAATGGGCTTAACTGCTAGTTTGCCTCAGTGCTAACACCTGGACACACCCAGGTAAACCTGAACAAGTTGGTCACTCCGGAACAAATTTGGTGTTTATTCCATTTACTAAGTGGGAAAACTGAGGCTTAGAGAGGTTAAGGAGGGGGAGGCCTGTGGGAGGAGAGGAGCCAGGGCCTCAAAAAGATGTAACAGGCCTCTCAGTTGTCCTGTGCTGGAAGTGTTATAAATTACTCTTCCCAGCTTTTGGAAGAGGAGGAGTACTACAGGCGTACTTTGGTTCTTGGATGCTGGGGGAGATGCCAGGCTTGAGTCCACTCAGACTTCGAGGGCAGGGGTGGTCAGAGACACTGGTCCTGGTGGAAAAGTTTGAGTTCGTCTTTCAGCCTCAAATTTCATGTGCATCAGAATCACTTCGGGCAGCTGGTGCACCTCCAGATTCCCAGGCCCCACTCCCAGGGGCACTGATTCGGTGGGTCTGGAGTGGGCCTGGGAATCTGGATAACCAACAAAGCAGCCTGATTTTGCTACTCGAGTGACCCAGATGCAGGTGGACCATGGATTTCTCCGGGGGAAACCTTGCCCCACATCTCCAGATTAAGAAAATTGGATATCTCATATGTCTATGTGGACTGGTGACTTCAAAACCCTGGTCACTGGAAAGTAGACCCTATATTGAGGTGTTAATTAAAATGGCATTGTGTTTCTGAGACATTCTCTCTGTCCTCCCAAGGACTTGGATGTCAATTCATATTTGGGATCATAATAGAACAAAATGATTACAACCATTTGGGTAAAGAGGAACAACCTTTTATTAAGCATCTGACCATGAAGTAGACCCATTGCTGGGTATGTGAAATCTTATTTTTTCCTCCATCAACATAAATGAGCAGACACTATTGATAGTCCCATGTTAGAGCTGAGAAAGTGCAGATTCAGTGAGTTTAACAAACATGTCCCTAGTTGCACATGTGTAGAACAGCCAAGATTGGAACCCATCTAGCCCAGGCTTTTTCCTGTCTCCTTTCCACTAAAATATGCCTGTATGGACTCACTGACCCATTTTCCTCAACTGGTTAAATCTAGCCCCCAGAGGAGCACCACAGGGGGACAATGAGAGACCCAAGGCTCTTCTTGCTCACACACACTCATTCATCTGTTCAACAAATATTGGTAACCAGGTGCCATGCTAGGCCTGGAGGGTATCCCAGAAAAGAAGACAGAACACAGCGTGCGCGCGCGCGCACACACACACACACACACACACACACACACACACACACACTACGCCCTTCACCCTGACTCCCTATGGAACAGAGAGAGATTGATCTTGGACTTGATGCTTAGGAGTCTGGACCTTGTTTTAGTTTCCTAGGCTGCTCCATCAAATGCCACACAGGGGTTCTGCTTGAACAATGTGTATATTTGCTTGTAGTCTTAAGCCTGGGAAAATGTCCAAATCAAGACATCATCAAGGCAATGCTTTCTTACCAAGGACTGGCTGCCGTTGATCTTTGGCTCCTCTGCTACACTGCAAGAAACCTGGTGGCGTCTGCCGGTCTTTCCCTTCTCCTCTGGTATCTGTTTCATCTTCTTGCTTCCTGTGGCTTTTTTTTTTTTTTTTTTTTTTTTTTTTGGTCTGAATTTCATTCTCTTATAAAAGACTCCAGTAATAGGATTAAGACCCATCCTGATTGAGGGGGTCACATCTTGACTGCAGAACCCTCATCAAAAGGCCTACTTACAATGGGTCCACACCCACAGGAGTGGATTAGATTTAAGAACATGTTTTGCTGGGGTACATACAGCTTCAAACCACCACAGGGCTCATCCTGCAGCCAGTTAGGGAATAACTTTGCCTGTGAAGCCATACAGAACAAGTTAACGTTCTCTTACCCGATAACTCAATATTACCAAAATCTCTGCTCTGGGTTAAATGCTCTGGATTCTTCAGCACTTCTTCAGAAGGCATGGCTCCCAGCCCCCTCCCTATCTTGGCTGTACTCTTCTGAGTGCACTGCAATTGGGGAAAACAATCATTGTCCTTTTAAAACATACTTCTTTCCCTCTACTTCTGTATCTTGACAGATGTTAGAGCTGTCAGCTGATATGTTTGGCCCTCATGAGGAAGGCAGCTGCATCAAAAAACACGACTATTGAGCCAAATATAAAAACTGGATCAACACGAGAGTGGTTAGAGAGTAAACTGAACTGTAACAGCTTCTGGTTTCGTCTGCCCAGCGCCTGTCCCCGCACCCCTGGCCATGACCCAGCTCCCTGACCACAGAGATCTGAGTGACCCAGATCTTGCCAGTCCTGGCTCGTGATCCACAAGGCCCGGACAAGCCATCAGAATCCCTTCCTGGGATTTTCCAATACTACAGCTGGGCCAGAGACACTCTCTTTCCTCCTGGGTCGCAGCTGAAATGAGGTAATCCTAAAGCTGCCTGTGGCCACATTCCCCAGCAAGTAAAAAAAAAAAAAAGCTCATTTGCAACAGAAGGAAAGGAAGCTGTATTGGAAGATGGAAAACAGTAATAGCTGCTTTTAACCGAGGCACATCTGGTAGTTCTGAGTCCCACTGATTTGGGATGGGGGATTGGGAGGCCATGTTAGCAACTTGGTCTGTGAAAACCTTTAGAGAAAGAAAGATGGTCACCTGGAATTCCACAGCTGCGGAAAGAAAAGAGGCACATCCTGGCTTTAGACTGTTCGTTGTGGCCCTGGTTGTCCCTGGATGTGGGAAGCAGTGGCCCCAGAGGAAAGAGTTGGACTTTTCCTTTATGGAGATTGGTCAGTTCAGCAGGAGAGTTTGCCAAAGGTAGGGGAGATGCCCTGCAGACCGCTACAGAAATCTTAAGGTAGCGGAGACATGAACCCACTCTCAAAAAGAAGCTAAGAGATTCATACGAGTTAAAGACGTGTTCTACTAAATCATGGGTTAAATCTGTTCCCAGCCCCAGCTACTGCCGCTGCTCCTCCTGGTTCTGAGAACCATGGGCTTTAACAATAATTGGTAAGTTAGGCGTACATTAGGAAGGTACACAGGTGTCTTTATTTCTGAAAATGCTGCTTTCATTGAGTATCACTTCTGGTCTACAGTAATCAATAATCCTAGGGCATCTTTTTCTCACAGCTGTTTTAGCACAATGCAGTAGTTTCTACTTTCTAAGGGTAATTAGAAGGTGCTGAGGACCACCTCTCTGTTAGTCCTGCCTGTGCAAGGTCTGGCTCTTGACCCATGGAAACCAAGAGTCAAACTTCCCAGGGACACCTTTGCCCAAACCGGAGACAGTATAGCAAACAAGAAACCTTTCCGAGAGTTGGGCTTCTGAACCCAGAAAGTTGAAAACCTTCCTAAAAACAAGTGGAGTTCACATTGGCCATTTTTAGTGCCCAGTATCTGCACCACCCTTTTTCAAGTGTCGGAAATTCCCTGTGGGTCCTGGCTGGGGGCAGGGGAAGGGGAAGCTTAAAGGGACCACAGTGTCCCTCCTCTCCATCCCCTGGGTGGAGGGCAAGGGCCCAGGGCTGGGGTCGAGCAATGGGACCCTTGGAACGGAACTCAAGTCTCGAAGGAGTGGTGCAGAGGTGTGGGGGGAGCTGGGAACATCCATGCTGCAGGCAAGGCTGGGAGAGTCCTGGGCTGGGGTGGGCCGTGGTGGGCTGGGGTGGCTGTGCCAGCAGCTGGGTCCTGCCCATTTTCGGAGCCGGGTTCTCCAACATTCCCAACAACTCTGGGAGCCTCCTGATTTCTTTCCAGTGCAGTCTCGTTCTGTGGAAGTTTTGGTGTTATGGCTTGAACTGTGTCTCCCCAAATGACATTGAATTCCTGCCCCTCGGCCCTGTGCGTGTGACCTTATTTGGAAAGAGGGTCTTTGAAGATGGGATTAGTTAAAATGAGGCCAAACTAGATTAGGCGGGCTCTAATCCGACATGACTGGTGTCTTATAAGGAGGGAAGAAGAGACACAGACCCAGGGGAGAAGCCCATGTGACCACTGAGGCAGGGACTGAAGCCCGAGGACAGCCAGCCCACCACCAGCAGCCAGGAGAGAGGGAGGGGACAGATTCTTCCCCAGGAACGTCAGCGGGAGCCTGGCCCTGTTGACACATTGGTTTCAGACTTCCAGCCTCTGGAGCTGTGAGAGAAGACATTTCTCTTGTTTGAAGCCTCCTGGTGTATGGTCTTTGGTTACGGCAGCCCCAGGATCCTATGACAGTTGGCTTCTGTGGCTTGCTCCTGAGAACCCACCTGATGTCCCAAAGGTCCCTAGAGTAAATGCCATGGTGGAGCATCAGAGTCTTCAGATGGGTGTAGCCACAGGTAAAGGACATCTCCAAGGATACATGAGATTTGTGGTTGCAGAGAAAGGCCAGAGATGGGGAAGCCCAAGAGCACGGGGAGGTAGCCTGGTGGAAGAGCAATGGGCCAGCCTTGGCTTTGCAGGGAGGAGGTGGCACCGTGGCAAGTGGATGGAGAATGGTCCTCAAGAAGTAACTTGGTGACTGGGCCTTCCTCAAAGTGACAGCCATGCCAGATGGAAAATGTCATTGTTGTGGTAGTGCAGCAATGGTTTAATTAAGTCATTCCTGTTTTTTTCTCTCTCTCCCTAGGCTGGAAGGAGGATTAGTTTTTCTCCGTGTTTCTAATGTTGGCTAAACATTGACAGGGCCTTCCAGGAGAGCTACGAGAGACATGCCATCACCATATTTCTTAGAACCTCAGACACCATCGATTGTAAGGTACACCGTTATTTTATATTTCAAGGAAGAAAAAAACACTGTCACATCAGTTATGACATGCCATCAATTGTAAGATGCATCCAATTCAAGAAATACTAAAATATGAAAAAATGGCATGTCAGAATCAATAAAATATGCTGATAATAATAATATACTAATTTATGCTCTTATTTATTAAGCATGCTGCCAAGCTCTGCACCTCTATTTTCTCATTTAATCCCCCAGGGACTTTCATGGCAGGTGCTACAATGACTGCAAAAGTAAGGCTTAAAAATTTCAGAAAATTGGTTCCCCAGCTAGCAAATTATGGATATTGGAGCTTGGTCTCTCTGGCTCCTGTGGAGTGAGCTGGGACTTTGTCCCATCTTATATTGCTAGAAACGTAGATGATCAATACATAATGAAGGGAATGGCTGGATCAGACAGGTAAAAGACATGCAACTGAGGACTGATAGAGGAACAACCTCTGTGTACATCTCCCGTCCACTCTTTCTGAAAACTTAAATACAAGGTAATATGTGTGCACATTGTCTTGAAAGTTTAAAGCACAATAATTAAGACTGAAGTCTGATTGACCACTTGCCTTGACCTCTCCCTCTCCCCCCACCCCTACCCAGAGGTACGCAGTACAGTCAGTTTGGTGTGCATCCTTCTGGAGGTTTTCTATGCATTTCTGTACATATGTGGAAATGTGTATATTTGCTAAAAAAGGAAAGCATATAGTATTGTCTTGTGGGTTGCCTTATTTGCTTTTTAAAAAAATTAACTTTATCAAGGTGTAATTTACATACAACAAAATGTGCAGTTGGATCACTTCTGACAAATACATACATCTGTGTGATCGCCACGGCAATAAATGTCCAGGACATTTCCATCACCACACACAGTGCTGTTATGACCCTTTACAGCCAATTCCCCTCGCCCATGCACCGTCAGCCCCAGGCTACCTCTGATCTGCTTTCTGGCACTGTGGATAATTTTGCGTTTTCTAGAATTTCATGTAAATAGAATCCAACAGTAGATGCTCTTGTGTGTTTGGCTTCTTTCCCTCGTCATAATGTTTTTGAGATTCATCCAATTGTTGCACGTATCGGTAATTCATCCTCTTTTATAGCTAAGCAGAGTTTCATTGTATGAATATACTACACTTCATTTTCCTGTCAATGGACATTGATAGGATTGTTTCCAGTTTGGGGGTGTTAAAAATAAAACTGCTATACACATTTGCATACTAGTCTTTGTGTGGACATATGCTTTCACTTCTCTGGGGTGAGTATGTTGAAGTGGAATTTTTGGGTCATATGTTAAATGCATATGTTTAGCTTTATAAGAAACTGCTAGATTGTTTCCCTAAGTGTTTGGATGACTTCACATTTCCACCAGCTGTGCATGATGAGTTCCAGTTGCTCCTTATCCCTGTCAACACTTGGTATGCTCAGTCCTTTTAACTTTAGCCATTCTAATGGGTGTGTAGATTGTCATCTGTTTAAATTGCCCCACCCCACTTTTTTTTCAATTGGTTTGTTTTTCTCATTTATTGAGTTGTAAGCATTCATTATACAGTCTGGATACAAGTCTTTTGTTAGATATATGTGTTGCAAATATTTTCTCCCAGTCTGTGGCTTGCCTTTCATTTTCTTAATTTTGAAGAGCAGAATTTAACAATTTATATGGAACACAATTTATCAATTTTTTTTTCTTTGCGGGTTCATGGTTTTTCTGTCCTAAGACATCTTTGCCTATCCCAAGATTACAAAGGTTTCTCCTATATTTTATCCCAGGAGTTTTATAGTTTTAAATTTTTTAATCAGGTCTGTGGTCCATTTTGAGTTACATTGGAGATAAAGAGATGACAAGTTCTGTTTCTGTATTCATGGAGCTCACAGCTTAGCGCAGGTGACGTACAAGTCAACCAGAAATTATAATGCAGTGGGGGAAGGGCTAAACAGAGGGCAGCACACATACATCAGTTTCTTTAACTTGATCACATTAACTTAAGTGATTGCACATAAAGAGTGAATGCTTCAAGTCGTGGTCTGCTTGCTGCCAACTGAGCAATGTAAGGTGTGAGGTAAGGATCACGGTTGACTTACTTGCATGGGGTATCCCCATCCACTTTCCAACCACTCCCACCTGGTTTCCAAGCCCACCACAGTGACCTCTATGTTGACAAATTGAGTGACCACTTTTCAGTCCTCATTTCACTTGGTCTCTCCACAGTGTCCCCCTCCATACACTACTCTCTCATGAAACTTCTCTTTACTTCCTCTGTCTTTCCTCCCACCTTGTCATCTCTTCTTTCTCTCTCTCCTTGAGGGGCATCTGCCCCCCCACACCTGGCTTGATATTTTAAAGTACTCCAGAGTGCAGCCAGGTGCCTGCTCATCTCTCTCTCTCTCCAGGTCATCTCCTCCCAGTCTTGTGGTCTTAAAACCACCTACAGGCCAAGGGCATCTAAGTTATTTAATCCCCAACCCATATGTTCTTCCTGAACTTCAAGACTGTTTATCCAAATCCCTCCATCTCCATGTGGATATCTAAGAGGCATCTCAAACTTAACACATCTCAAAGGGAACCCTTGATTCCATTCCTTCCCATGTTGCTACTCTCCTGACCTCCGGAATCTCAGTAAATGGGATTCCCCCACTGATCAGGCCTCTTTGAGCTGGCATCCTGGCCAAGGAATATCAGTCAGCCCAGTTGACTCTGAGCATGTCCAAATCAAGGAGAAGGGGCGGGGTCTCCATGACTTTGCCACTCCTCTACTTCGTCCCTGTATCACTGTTATGATGGAAAGAGGAAGGGGCTCCCAGACCCCTGGACCTTATGATTATTCTGGGGCATCTTGAATCCCCTGCCTAGGGGCCAGCATTCCCTATGCTGACCTAACATCCCATGGCACAGGCAACTCAGATGCTCTTGGATGGGGATCCAGGGAAGTCAGTATTTGCCTATGGATCCTTCTAGGGGAATACGGAAAAGAAACCCACTCTCCTCTTCCCCCTCCCTATTCCCCTCTCCCTCTCTGCTTCTTGAACTCCTACCCATTAGCCACTGGATCCAATGGTGAGCTCATCCACCTCGGAGTCATCAGGACACCCTGCACTGCTCAATTGGCACCAGGAAGATGCACCTTGTAGTATTAACTTTTCATGTGCATTCACTAAAATGTTTGTGATTGAAATAAAAGAGGTGATGTGTGAGTGTGTGCACACCTCTGTCTAGCACTTGCTTTGTGTGCTTCACACACCAGCTCTGAGCTCCTTGCATACAGAGACAGAACCTATCCTTTCTATATCTCCATTGCCTGGCACTCAATAGATGCTCACAAATACGTGGATGCATGAATGTCTGAAAGCTCTTGGATCATGATACAGATGATTTTTGATGAGGATGTTTCCAAATCAGCTTCCCAGTGAGGACTGCATTGTCTTCTTCCAGGAAAACATCAGAAGATTCGGCTTGGTTTCCAAGTACCCAGTGGGTGATACCTCCACCTGCCATTTCCTGTTAAAGAGGCTCTGGTTGCTTCCCCAGGTCCCTGGCTCATCTCTTGGAACACGCAGCCAGGGCTCCAGGTGGGGACCGGGAGACTGACTGAACCCTGCCCCGCTCTGCCGCTCACCAGCTACCCGGGGCAAGCACCTCCCCGCTCTGAGCCTGCTTTTTTCTCATTTGCAAAATGAGATGCTGGCGGACTGAACTCAAGGTCCCCCGGACAACCTCCGGTTTCAACACAGGGTCTTGTGTCTTGTGTCACTGGTGGAAACTGGGGATCAGGGGGGGTGGGAAGGGGCTCGGGTGTCAGTCAAGAAGACTGGAGGGTGAGAGAGGGGGGTTGTAATTGACAGCACCACGGCTGCCACAGGAAGGAAGCACAGAGCAGAACCAACCTCACTTTAAAATTCCAGGCCGGCAGTGTGTGCCTTGGATCAAGTGCAGGTAATTGTGCCTTCAGCTTGCCGCCTCCTCCCCCATCTCTCCCGGCTCTGCGCTGACAGAGTTATAATAATTGGGTGCTGCTGCTTAAACTCATCAGCCCCAGCTTCCTGAAAGGAACGTTGCAATTAGCAGTCCTCACCCTGTAATAAAGCCTCTAATATCCACTTTCACGGTTCGTATTACAGTCCTCGGGGCCTGTCCCCTTGCATGCAGCTTGTCAGGCGGCAGGGCTGGGTGCCCACGAGGGAGCTGCCCCGCTGAATGGCTCCGCAAACAATTGCTTCAAAGGCCCAGCAATCCGGGCCAGGCAGCTGGGGAATGATGCTGGGAAATGAGAAGGGATATTTCTGCCCTCCATGGCTCCAGAGGGCCAACGAGGGAGATGGAGGGAGGGAGGAAGGGCCAGCCAACCTCCCTTCCCTGCTGTGCCACCCACCTACCCCCGGCACCCCCACCCAAGCTTTCCAACCATGAACTTCTCCCTCTTCAGCCGAGGCACCTTCCATCCCCTTGCTGGAGGCTTTGAAAGAGGAGGAAGGTGGAGGTGGTAACTGGGGAAGGTTCTGGATTTTGGCTGGGCATGGTCTGTGCCTACCTGCACCTGTGCGCACCTGCAGCAGGACACAGACCTCAGAGGTGGAAGCCAGCCCTGAATGGCAGCAGTGTGGGGGTACGTATGTGCCAGGGTGGGGCACCCCTTGTGTGGGCTGGAGACACTGAACACTCTCACCTGGGAAGTGGCTGTTCCAGGAGGCACCTGGCCTGCTCTGGAAGGAGCATCCCCCTCTACAAGTTGGCAGTCCCACTTGGTCTTTGATTTGCAAACACTTAATGAGTGCTAACTGTGTACCAAGCACAAAGATAAGTAAAATATAGACATGCTTTTGAGGAACCAGATAAGAAATAAAAAATAATTGCAACGTCTCTGGAGGGGAGGACTAGAGGAAGGCACAGGAGTAGCACAGATCCGGGAATAATCCCTCTTGCCTGGAGGAGGGAGAGGGGCATTCAGAGGGCTTCCTGGAGGAGGTGTGGTCATATGTGGCAGCTTGTAAATTATGGTGGGATATATGGCCATGATAATATTTCCATCCCACTCACTCACTCAGCGCCTTGCCTCTCCCTCATCAAGAGGTCTGTGTCCCCTCCCCTTGAACTTGACAGGCCCTTGTGACAACCTTGATGAATGGAGTGTGGCCACATGGATTCTGCATGACTTCCACGGCGGGGTTAGAGAAGGCCGTGAAGCTTCTGCTGATCTGTCCCTTGGTGCTTGGTCTGGGGATGGTGCCGTGTTGTGGGAGACTGGGCAGGGGTACTGGGCGACAGCCCCAGCCACGCGACTGAGGGAGGAAGCCTTCGAGGCGACTCCAGCCCCAGCCCTCGTCTGGCTGCAACCACGTGGGAGACCCTGACTGAGAGCTGCCAGTCAATCCCAGAACTGGGAGATACGGTGATAATGGGAGATACGCTGATAAAATGGTTGTTGCTCTGAGCCACTGAGTTTTGGGGTGGTCCATTTCAAAGTGATAGTTAAGCAGAATGCTGATTCCTAGGGAGCAGCAGACTGAGCAGATGGTGGATGGATGGTGCTGCAGGCAAAGGAACACCACATGCAAGGCACAGGAGCACGAGATAGAGCCTTAGGGTTAGAGACCCGCAGGAGCTGGTGTTGTCACGGGCACCTGGCTGGAGGGCCTCGGAGGGAGGTGCAGGCGGCCAAGATTGGAGCACAAGGTGGGACAATATCCTGTAGGTCATGGGAGTTGCTAAGGTTTTCAAACAGGAGAAAGACAAAATCACCATGGATTTTGGAAAAGGACCTGTAGCAACATGGCCAGTGGAATGGAGAGAGATGAGACTTATTCATTTGTCATATATATATTTTACCGTCTACCTGCTGCCAGCCACTGGGCCAGCCCCAGAAGGAGGTAGGGCAAGCAGGAGGCTGCTCCACAAATCTGTTCTGGAAAAGAAGGTTGTGGCAGTGAAGATAAAAAAAGAGAGTCCTGAGACATTTAAGTTGAAAGATGCTCCAGGTTTTATGGCCAGATGAATATGGGAGATGAGGGAGAAGAACGTTTCTCAAAAGCCTCTGGGGTTTCCGAATGGTGGGAGTAGGGGGATGGGAGTCCCTGAAATTGAAAATAGGAGGAGAAGCAGGTTTAGGGAGGAAGATAAAGAGTTCAATTTGGGGCACAGTGATTTTTAAGTAGATAAAGACACCACACAGGCAGGTGGATTTACAAAGTCTGGAGCTCAGAGGAAAGGGCCGAGCTTCAAATACAGAGAGATTTACTTACCTGCACAAGGTAAGGTAAATCTGGACGAGACTGCTTGGAGAGGGCCCAGAAAACGGAAGTGAGGAGGGCTGAGAGCAAATCCAGGAGGAAGCCCAAGTTCATGGGTGGAGAGAGGAGGAGCAGCCAGAGGAGGGCAGGTGGAAGAGCCAGGAGAGGGTCCCAGAAGCCACGAGTGGGGAGTGGCCAGGAGAGAGTGGCCAGGGACACAGCACCCCGCAAATGCAGCACGGGCACCCAGCTCCTGGTTTCCATGTGTGTGGCGATGGGGAGGGGCCAGATGGCTGCACAGGGCAGGGACCCAATGGGACGGGAGGGGAGAAGACAGGTATTCCTTTCCTGGGACAAAGTAACTTGAGCATCTATCTTTGGAGCAGGCATCCTCAACTGCGTGTGGGAAAAGCACAGGACAAGATGACCTGGTGTGTCTCTTGCCTGTCGTGGCTGACGTGCAGAGCCATAGACGGTAACAGCTGCAGGCTGTGGGAGGCCACCTAACCCAGCTGCCCTCCACTGGCCCCATTTTACAGGCAAGGGCCTTGACATCCAGAGAAGCAAAGTGACTTTTGGATCAATGTCCAAGAAAAAAAAAAAAAAAAAAAAGCTAGGACCAGAACCCAGGGTCCTTGGTTTTGGGGTAGCTGTGTAAACTCTTGTAGCTCTCCCCTACTCATCCATCCTCCTTCCTCCAGCATCAGATTTCTTCTCCTTCTTCTCCTGCAGCCATTTCCACTTGGAAATCCTTTTTAGGCCACCAAGTGGCCTCACATCTACCACCCATTCCCCTCCAGCTCACAGAGGTGCCCGGGAAGAGGTGGTGGTGGGCTCGGGAAGGTGGGGAAGATAAAGGAAAAAGGAGGTTTGAGGAGGTTGGCTCAGTTTAGGGGATGCAGGGGGAGGGAGAGAGGGCATCAGGTGTGGGAAGTTTCAGGGCTCTCCCGAGGCTCCACACCCTCCCCCTGCCAGGCCTCCTCCCACATTCTTTCCCGAGCACCAGGAACCAAACTGCATTAAGGAAAGCCAGGCAGGTGCTTAGCGTCTCTAATGGGTTCCATTACAAATGCTCCACAATAAGGTAATTATGTTAGAAAATAATAAACATGTCAGTCTTTCTGGAAATATTTTTACTTCTAGCGAGGGGGAAACAGCACTATTGTTTTTCAAGTGCATCTCTGCTCCCGTACATGTTAATTAACTGTGTGCTGGCTCCACCACCTCGCAGCATTTGTATTATTCATAAATGTCTTGGGGCTGCAGTAACTTATGTACTCCCCTCCTTGGCTTGGAATCATTTTTTAATTTCAAGTTCTTTTTTGACTAATTGTGCTTGTGGTTTGCACCTCCTGGATCAGAAGCCCAGTTCCCTGGCTGTTTCTCCATGCCCTCTCCCCTCTGCCTTCTCTCTCTGCTTCTTCTAGGGTCCTCGACTTTCAAGGTCATTGCTGGGTCCAAAAGAGAGGCAGATTTGGGCATTGGGTGGTGAGCAGTGTCTTTCAGAAATCCTGGGAAATCGCATTTGCTCACGTCCTCTTCACCTTCACGCTTGTCCTCTATCCAACTTGCCCCTTTCGAGGAGCCCTTCCAGATGCATTCCCCTATTCCTTCCCCCTGCACTGGATTCAAGTCTTAGTTCTTGAGTTGGTCATGGTGGGTGGAGTCTGCCCCTGAGTGGGCTGTGGGTTTCCATGGTATAGAGACCATGCCGTCTGCATCGAATCTTCCTGGTTCTTCTCGGAGGTGTGTAGGCACACACTGGGAAGCTGCAGGCAGGGAGGGGTATTTGGGAAGGGACTCCATCGTCCATTGGATGGTGGGCCAGATGGCCTTTAAGAGCCAAGGTTCTGAAGACAAACCAGGTGTCTGGAAACAGCTGTGGCCCTAGATGCTAATCGAGTCCATCTGAATCAGGAAGTGCAGGCGCCAAGAGAGTGGTCACAGCTGAGGCTGACTTGCAAATGTCCTTCTGGACTTGATCGTGCATGTTGGATCCTCAGAGAGGAATTGGTTGTGATATAAGTGCCTCACAAGGGAGCAAGAGGGTCGATGGTGGTAGCTGAGCTGTCATATGTGTGATCTAATGAGAGCATGTGATTCTCTGGTTCTGTGTGAATGCACCACTGCTGCCCTGTTTCTGTCTCTCTGTCTCTCTCTCTCATTCTCTCCCTCTCTCTCTCTTTCTTTCCCTCCCTCCCTCTCCCTGTTTATTGCCTGTTAGCAATATCCCTGGACATGGTAATATTTCTGACCTCTACTCTATGATCCCAGGCAGCAAAGATACATTTTCTCCAGGAGCAGCCATGCCTCCACATTTTGTAGATATTTTAGCTGGAGATATGGCCAGTAGAGAATCTAAGGGCTGAGAGGAACCATGGAAACCTACCTGATTCCATTCTTCACCCAAGATGATGATAAATCCTTCAGAGTTTATACACCTCTGGAGACCAGATCTCACACTGTTTTTGATCATCCACTTCGAGACCTTAGAACCCTGCCTGCTGGGAAATTCCTTCTGAGTGTAACCTGAATCCATCATGCACAAGCTGCAGCCCATCATCTGTTGCTCTTCTCCCTTTAGGGTAGAAACAATGCCTGAGTAGTAGCTGACAAACAGCTGGAAGGATTGTAAATCCAGTCACCCACCTAAGTGGATGGGATCTAGCAGGTTCTTGGATTCTGCAGATTTAGAGAAATCAGCTAAAACAATATTTCCAGAAGAACCCGAACCCGAGAGTCAGATGGGCCAGTTGGAACAGCTGTAGCAAGCAGGGTTGGTGAGCTCCTGCCCCAGGACATTCAGTTCTCTCTCTACGCTGCTGCCTCAGCCCCTCCTGAGTCGGCAGTTTTGGCTGCACAGGTATTGATTCGAAGCCTGGAAGAAGATTCTGCCCCTCAATTGATTCAGGATAGTGATTCTAAACGGTCAGGGCCTTCTGGGGATTTAAATCCTTTATATTCTGGGCAACTTCTCCACAGCTTTGTTCTCCCACTATCATTTTTGTTTTCACATAAAGAATTAAGTTCTGGATGATGGTTGAGACAGCTGGAGTTGAAACAAAAGCTTTGGGTCAGAGATGTGTCTTGGCCAGTGTCCCCAGAGTCCCCATATCAAAGGGGACGTGGCCCTGGAGCCAGGAGGGGTTTGGCAGCAGAAGGGAGTGTGGGTCCAGGGCAATTAAGTTTCTCTTGTCCCTGGGAATATTATCAGTGCTGATTTTCTCCCTGGGTTGGGCTGTCTGAATGGGGCTTCTTACCCCCCCATGGAGACCCTGGCTTACAAATGGCCACGAATCCTTCGGGGATAGCCTCTGGCCTGTCCCTGCAAAGACGGCAGCTGCAGTGGGGAGGGAAGAGGGCCACCCCGCTCTGCTGTGCACAGCTGGGCCCCGGCTGGTGCCTGCCCCTCTGGGCCCCGGGCCAGCCAAGGCTGACACCCTCCAGCTTTGCCTGACATTCCCTCTGCAGGCAATTCTGAGTGGAGGTGGCGATGGAGGATGGGGAGTTGGGATGGACACAGCAAGGTGAGGGGTGAGGTATTCCCATCCTGCTCTGCTCCCCAGTTGTGATTTGGGGCTCTCGCCTCCTTGCTGACCATGGGTGCTGAGGTGGAAGCATCTTTCTTGCCTGGTGTGCTGTTTGCCCTGCACAGCAGCTTGCCCAGTCAGCCACATGTGAGCAGAGCCCTGGCCTTGGCGCAGATGGACGGGAAGACAAGACTTTTGGATTTTAATGTTTGCTCCTGTCTGTGCTGTAGGGGAGAGCCCCTTGGCTTTGACGCCTGAGCCCCTTGGATTCAAATTGTGACTCAGCCTGTTGATGGGCATAAGTTGATTTGGGGCAATTTAGACTCCTCAAGCTTCAGCTTTTTCATGTGTAAAGTGGGGGTGACAGGCCTTGTAAGGGTGCCAGGAGGATAAAACAGGATTCATTTTGTTAAGTCTCTAGTTGACATCTTGGTAAATGGTCGCCACTCAAGCAGCCGTAGCTCCCTCCTTAGCACTCACCTCCTTCTAAGGCTGAAAGATCACCTTTTGACTTCTTTTCAACCAGTTCCTCTTTTCCTCCCTCCTGCCTTTCTCCTTTCTTCTCTCTGCTTGCCCAGTGAGTCACATTCTTATGACATAATCTTTGTATTTCTTGAATATTTCACCGAGCAGAAGTTTGCAGCTTTTCCCATTTGCTCATCCAATAACTATTTTTTGATAGACTTTATTTTCTAGGACAGCTGTAGAAAGGCTGAACCGAAAAATTACTCAGAATATTACTCCTTTAATTTCACACTTCCTCCCAACAGTTTTCCCTATTATTATCGTTTTTGTTTAATATGGTACATTTGTTAAAACTGATGAATTGCGATTATATTAACTAAAGTTCATAGTTTACATTAGGTTCATTCTTGTGTTGTACTGTTCTATGTTTTTTTATTTTTTTATTATGGTAACATATGTACAACAAATTTCCCATTTTAACTGTTTTCAAGCGTGCAGTTCAAAACTTTTCCATCACCCTAGACCGAACCTCTGTATCCATTAGCTCCCCAACCCCACCCCTGGTAACCTGTAATGTACTTTCTGTCTCTATGAATTTGCATATTCTAGTTATTTCATATTAGTGAGATCATATAGTATTTATCCTTTTGTGCCAGCTTATTTCACTCAGCATGATATCTTCAAGTTTCATCCCCATGTTGTACCATGTGTCAGAAATTCATTCCTTTTTGTGGCCGAGTAATATTCCATTGTATGGATATACCACATTTTGTTTATCCATTCACCTGTGGATGGACGCTTGTGTTGCTTCCACTTTTTGACTATTGTGGATAATGCTGCAATGAATATTGGTGTACAAATATCTGTTCAAGTCCCTGCTTTCAATTCACTGGGATATATACCTAGAAGCGGGATTGCTGGGTCATATGGTGATTCTGTACTCAACTTTCTGAGGAACCACCAAACTGATTTCCACAGCAGCTGCACCATTTTGCATTCCCACCAGCAATGCATGAGGACTCTTATTTCTCTGCCTCCTCACCAACACTTGTTATTTATTTTCTAATTTTTTAGTAGCTATTATTGTGAATATGATGTGACATCTCACTGTGGTTTTGGTTTCCATTTCCTTAATAGCTAATGATATTGAGCATCTTTTCATGTGTTCATTGGCCATTTGTATATCTTCTTTGGAGAAATGTCTATTGAGTTTTTTGCCCGTTTTTCACTGGGTTGTTGTCTTTTTGTTGTTGGATATATTTCTTTATATATTTTGGATACTATCAGATATATGGTTTCCAAATATTTTTTTCCATTCTGTAGGTTGTCTTTTCACTTTCTTGATAATGTCCTTTGATGCACAAAAGTTTTTGATTTTGATGAAGTGTAATTTATTTTTTTCTTTTGTTGCTTGTGCTTCTGGTTGTTGGGGACAATTAAGGTAGCATATATAATATTCACCTTCAGCGATACCGGTAACATGCAACATGGCCGCCAGGGCTGATGCAAGAACAGCCTAAGCTATAATTAGCCTTCTTCTAGGAAGTAACAGTAGTTCCCGCCTCAGCAGTAGCTAGTTCGCGCCTAAACAGTAGCCGCCCATTGGCCATCCACCCCAGCAACAGCTACCACCAATCCCAGACCCCCAGCAACAGCAACCGCCAATCCCCCTATGTTTGCCTTCCACCCTAGCAACAGCAGCAGCCAATCCTAGATCGCCACCCGTCCTTACTAGCCACTCCCTCCACCCTTGGAGTATATATACCCTGCCTCTTCAATAAAATTTTGCAGCTTGATCAGAAACCTGTCTTTGCTGTCATTCCTCGTGTCTCTTGTCCCATACCATTTCTCCCTCACAGGACTCGGAGCCTCCGTTGAACGTCCCGCGGGCCGGGACATCTGGTATAAACTCTAAGAATCCATTGCCCAGTACATGGTCCTGAAGATATTTCCCTATGTTTTCTTCTAGGAGTTTCATAATTTTCGTTCTCATATTTAGGTTTTTGATCCATTTTGAGTTCATTTTTGTATATAGAGTGAGTTCTTTTGCAAATGGATATCCAGTTTTCTCAGTGCTATTGGGACTATTCTTTCTCTCAATGAGTGGAGTTGACACCCTTGTCAAAAATCAATTGGCCATAGACATGAGGGTTTATTTCTTAACTCTCAATTCGATTCCATTGGTCTATATGTCTGTCTTTGTGCCAGTGGCCCACTGTTTTGATTGCTGTAACTGTGTAGTAAGTTTTAAAATTGTGAAATGTATTCCTCCAAACTTTGTTCTTCTTTTTCAAGATGGTTTCGGCTAGTCCCTTGTCCTTCCATAGGAATTTGATGATTGGCTTTTCCATTTCTGCAGAGAAGGCTGTTGGAATTTGGTTGGGATTGCATTGAATCTGTAGGTTGCTTTGGGTCATCCTATAAATATTTATCAAATGATTACTCTGTAGTAGGCAGTGTGTTTGGCACTGGGGTTAAACCCATGGGAAAGACACACATGCTTCCTGTCCAGGCAGAAATTACGGTCTGGGGAGGACCAATCAAGTAATTTTACTAGAGAACAAGGGTCAGCAGCATGCAGGATAGGATGTCAATCTATACAAGTGATCAGGAAAGGCTTCTCTGGGAGGCGGTGTACAAGCCGAGACCTAAAGTGCAGAGAGCTCTCAGGAACCCACAGGTATTGTCCTTCGGCTGTCGGCCTGAGCCTCATCATTGCACGCGTCAGACTCACCACTCTGTTTGTTTATGCATTTATGCATCATTTTATCCCTCTAGTATTCTTCGGATTAACACAATTCCATGAAGTAGGAAACTACAATAAAAAAGGAAGACCAAGGAAAATACAGGCACATAATTAACATGCAGCTCCTGAAGCCACGAGGACCTGTAGACAATCACTGAAGTTGAACCACACCTTTAATGTACATCCCAGGAGCTAATGCAAAAAAGACACACATGATCAGTTACACAATTCTCAAAGTCCTCCATCACTCTTTTTCTGAGAAAATGAAGATTTTTATGGAATGGATCTTCATGTGGTGAATGCTGAATAAAGTAGTGAAAGGGACACCACCGATTCTTATCATTTCTAGAATAAACGCATAGCAGGAGTTGGGCAGATGATTCTTAAAGGGTCTCTAAATATAGGCCAAGGAGATGATTCAGGGACCAAGCAATGCTAAAGCTTGGAAATAATCTGAGGTCATCTAGGGACAAAGCTCAGAATATTTGGACCAGTGGTTCTCAGCCTGGCTGGCTTCAGAATAACCTGTAATACAGAGACTGGGGCCCCACGCTTGGAAATTCTGATGCAGTAGTTCTACGTGGGATTCTGATTTACTCACAGCCAATGTTGAGAAACATCGAGCAATTCCTGGTCTCTACTAGGGATTCTCAAATTGTTTCATGAAGCACCAGGATCCTGCAGAGAAGGCTCAGGGGCTACCCCAGGGAAAAGGGGGTGATTGGGTGGCCTCTGGGCTCTCAGCCCCTGCTAGGAGAAGAACCAGGAATGCTGTGGGTGTGGGTGGATGGCATTTGGAGCCAAGACAAACCACAGATGTCTCTTTGACCTGTTACCCAGAAGGCCCCCAAGGGAGGAGATGCACAAAGGGGAGGCAACAACTGGCAAAGAAGCAGCAACGCAACTGATTTTTATCCATGGTTTCAAAGCCAGTGCAGAGGCCCAGAGCAGACTGGGCTGAACTGGGCAGAGTCTCTCATTTGCTTAAGCATTGACCTGCTGGGCCCACTCTGTGCTTTTACTTCTGCAGGGCTCTTATCCACGCCTCAACTCTGCTCACCAGGAGGAGAGGTCGGTTTTGCACATGCTCAACAGCGTCAGGAACCAGAGAGGGGGAGGCAGCCTGGGGGAGTGCGAGCTCAGACGTCAAGGGCTGGGCTGCTGTGGGAGAGGAAGGGGCAGGAGATGGCCAGGTGGCATGGCCCCCGTGGCTGCCCGCCCTGGCCTTCCCAGTTTCAGGCAGGTGAGTCACGCCCGCCAGCAGGGTCCCTTGAAAACAGCAACTCTGCCCACGAGCAAAAGGGGGCTCAACGAGAAGGGCTTGCAGTTCCTTCCCATGAGGAAGACAGCCCCCACCACAAACAGGGCAACTTCTACAGGGCTCCTATACTGTACTTCCCAGGGAGTTCTTTTTCATTTGAGAAAGGGTTTCCTCGGCTCAAACAATAAAAACTAAAGAACAAAACAAAAGCAAAAATAATTAAGCCAGAGATAGAGACAAACAAGAAACTTCATGCTCTCCAAATGAGCCTCCACAAATGTTATGTCTCCCAGCCCAGCTTTTGATAAAAGTTGAGCAGCAGACAGTGCAAGTTTCTAGTCTCTGATGGGGGAGGAGCCGGAGGTATAAGATTTTTTGTGTTGCTGACTGAGGGCAGATTCAGATGCTTTAAACAGCCTGTTCACTAGGGGAAAAAAAAAGTGTACTAAAGTTTAAGAAAATCAATCAAGTAGATATTACTTGGTATCCTTTTGTGAAAAGTAAGGATCCCAGTCGAAAATACCACCTGCCTGGGTGTTGACCCACCTTTCCACGGAAGCAGGTAGTCGGCAGAAGGGGCCAGGATTTTCCCTAAGAAACCTTCAGTGCTGTAGTTCTTGGGGCTAATTACAAATATTTGAGCTCTTCCTTCTTCTAGGAACTTGGTATGACCATATCGCCCACTCATTAGTTCTCATCACATGCTTTGCTTGGGCCAAAGAAAATGAGCAGATCCAATGTGTCATTTCTAGACAGAAGCTTTACGAATTGTCATGTGCTTTGCCATGTTCTCTTTCCCCGCTGCTGTGGGGGCTGGCGGTGCCCTACACAGCTGCTGCTTTGGCAGCCTGGCTCCCGGAGTTGGGGTCCTGACGATGTGGGGCTGAGCCCCATCGTGGATACGTGGACATGTAATCTGAGGGAGACATAAGCCCCTGTGCTTTTCAGTGACTGAAGTTTTCAGGATTGTTTGTTATCATAGCACAGCCAATCCTGTCCTGACTAACAATAATCTGATTCTACTCTAGATAGACTAGACTGTTCAAAGTCCCAAGATTTTACACGATAATTTGGGAATGGCTATTTTTCATAAAAAGTTACCAGGTGCTCACCATGATTAAATCTCGGTGAATATGTATATAAATCTCCAATGTAGACTACGGTAACTCTGATTTTTAAGGGGTGGAGCTAGTTATAAATCCAATAGGATTTGGATGCAGTTGCAATATGCATCCTTACAAAGCAAAAGAAATGAACTTGCAATATAGAACCGCTGGGATAGAAACCCATTATGTTGGATGGACAGTGGGTATATCTGCCCAGAATGAGACATTTTAAAAAAATTATTTGACTAGTTATTCTTAAGCTGGTCATTCTGACAGTAGCTAAACAACAGAATCTGCAGTCTGAGTCCATTTCTGCTCTGCACAAAGAAGTGATAACCTAACAAAGAGGAAGCTACTGATTTTTTTTTCAGTTTTCTATAGCAAGAGGGCAGGCATCCAAATAATCCAAAAAAAGTTTCAAATCATTAAGATAAATATATATTCAAAAGAAAGAGGCCAGAGTATATTCTTGTTTTTCATAGCTCAAATTATCACCAGATCTGGAAGGCAACCATTCGTATCATGTCTGACCGAAGGGTACCAAGTCGTCCAGGTTGACCCCATGACTGTTGGCCAATAGCCAACTCCTTCCACGAAGTCAAAGGTCATGGAAGGTCAATCGAAGCTACAAACCACCTGTGGGTGTTCTTACCGGATTTCTCCTTGAGATGAAAAAGATGCCAAAGTGGTAAAGAGTAGAATAACCTGTTTACACCCTCCTGCCCCTCAGAAACAAGTACTGGTTGAAAAACCCAGATTTATGGTAAGTCTAAAAAGATGTGAGATCTATAGTTTCAGAGAGAGTAGTAAATAGTCGCTTTTTTAAATGGTAAGAAAAAAAAACCCTATATTCACTCATACACTAGCAGTAAAGAGGTAAACAGGTTGGCGCAAAGCCCCTTACCAAATTCAATCCAGGGTAACAAAGTCCCCTAATGGGCCCAAGTGTTTGTTAGTCACGATCCCAACTGGAAATGTCTTCAAATGAGGTAACTTGGGGAGGGCTTGTTTGCGAAGAGGCTATTTTCAAAGGTGAGGGCTGGGGGCACAGGAGCCAGTCGTTGAGGACTAATAGCAGGAGTGCAGTTACCACCCAAAGCCCGAAGGACAGGGGAGGGGCAGCATCCAGGAGAAGAGAATCAGACAGAGGAGGCTGACACGAGAGGAGAGTGGTGGGACCCGAGGTGACCCCGTAGGGGAGTGGCCACAGGAATAAGTACCTGACCTTCCTCTGCTCCCTCCCTTTGATCTCTGCCAGGGCTCCCCATTGGCCGAACCCAGCTGGAAGCCACAGAGCATGAGAGCCCTGGATGTGGTCCGTTCGGGTCAACCCCCCACAGCCCAGGGTCTAGTGGGCCTCCAGGAGCCCCCTCATCTCTTGTCCTACTGGCTTCCTTCTCACAGCTTTCTTCCATTTTCTGTCCTTCAAGTGGCCATGTTTGGTGTGTGTGTGTGTGTGTGTGTGTGTGTGTGTGTGTGTGTGTGGTTTTGTACTGCTTTTGCTAAACCTGACTCTGGAGTCATGAGGTCCAAACAGGCCCAATTGTGGTCTTGATAACATTGGCTCTCCTTTGTCACTGGTCCACCCACGGGAAGTGATAGCGGGATTTCAAAATGGAAGTCAAGGGGCTCTCATGTCATTGAGTCAGTTGGTTCCAATTATTGGTGCAGACAGACCCAAAAAGCACCATTTGAGGGGCTAAGGGTTAAAGGGAGGGGAAACAGGTACTTCTTTCACAGTTAAAATACCTGTAAGCTCTTAGGTTAGTCTTACCCACTGGATGATCTTGGACCCGGTTTCTTTGAGCCTTGGGGACTCTCATCTGAAAAATGGGGATAACAGTACATACCACAAAGAGCCAAAGTTCTTAAAATAATGCGCTGAGGACCCACCACCGGGACTGACAGTGGGAACTCGACTGAAGTCAGGGCCACTCTCCTCCGGAAGGTCCCGGTCTGGTGGGGGTGGGGGGCAGGGACCCAGATTCGATCTGCATAGAGGAGGCTCTCAAAGAAAGCGGGATGTGCTTCGTTCTGATGCTCATTCTGCAGGGCCAGACCCAGAGCGCGGGTGGGACAGATGCAGTGCAGACCTAGAGAAGGTGATCCGTCACAAGCAGACCTTGCCCCCAGGGGCTACTTAGCTCCCAAATCCTTGAGTATTTGACTCAACCAATGGATGTAAAATGTGTTTTTTAAAGTAGAAAAATAATTAATATTGTTCTGTATGACTTGATACACTCACTGTGTCATGATTAAGAATCCAACTTTGGAGTCGCACATACCTGGGTTCAACCCTCAACCGCTGTCCCTAGCTGTGGGGTCCTGGGAAGTTACTCTCTCACTGGGTCTCAGTTTCCTCCCGTGTGCAATGGAGATAATGACCCCATCCTCACGGACAGTTGTGAAAAGTAAACAAGAATGTCTGTAAATCACTTACCGGGTGCCTCGGGCTACGGGGGCTTCTGCTCCTCTTAACACCAAATCCCTCCCCCCAAAAACCCACCAGGCCCTGGCCCGCATGCGTTTGCCCCAAGCTGATCTCTGGTTAAGATGAGTGAGATTCCCTGCACCTCCCACGTACTCAGTCTAGTGGGGGAGCCAGACATATAAACAGATAATTAATCTAGACTGGGAAGCGCAAGGATGAAAGTTGGGGCGGGGTTAAGCGGAATCATGAAAGATGAATAGGTGAACACGTGGCATGAAAGCTTTCCAGGCGAGGGAAACAGTGGGTGCAGAAGCCGAGAGGCGGGGAGCTCGCCTGGCCAGTGGAGAGGGCCGGGGACTCTCTCAGCAGGGGATTTTGGGGGGATCATCCACCAGTACCACAAGACATCGTAACCTCCCAGAGGTAAGATCTGCGCCTCCAGAGGCCCAGGCAAGGCCGGGGTTTATCCGGCGCCTGTCTCTCAAGCCCTGCGCCAACACCCATTAGTTCCGCCTTGGCAGCAGCCTGAGGAAACTTCCCCGGGGGTCCGAGTCTTTCCTCAAGAGCTCAGGGGCTGTGGGGAAGGGTTGCTGGAGAATCTCTGTTCCCCACCCGGCAGCTGGCCTCATCATTCAGGAATTGTCCTAAGGCCAGGCTCCCAGGGTGAGTCCCCCATCTCCCTCAGGGACCCCCGAATTGAGAGGGAAGGGTGTGGCTCACTCTGGGAGTTTTTCCATCTGGGAACAGAGAGGGAGCCAGGTGGAGAAGGAGGTTGAGAGAGGAAGAGAGAGCGAGAGCACAAAAGCACGTATGGGGTGAGAATGAGAGAGAAACCTCACAGATTTGAAATATAGGAGTATAAATATTTGAAAATCTGGGGAGCTGTACATGTGTGGAAAATGCACATTGGGCTTACGAAGTCAGACACGAGGAGGGAAAATGTTCTCTGTCTTGAAATATTGTGACGGACAGACCGAGTCTGTTAGGGAACCTCTCACCCACCCTAACACACCCAGATGTTCCCACAGTTAAATAAGCACACGAAAATAATGATGCATACACCAGAAATACGCTCATCGATACCCACACGTGTACACCTATAAATATATTAAAATATGGACAAGTAGCTTTCACTCAAAGACAAATATCCGTCCACCCATTCACAAATATTTATTGAGTACCTCCCGTGAGTCTGGGATGTGCTAGGTTGCACAGATACGGTGGTGAACAGGACCCGTGTCCTCTCCTCATAGAGCTCACAGCCCACGGCCATAGCTGAGACCTCCCCCTCCACATGCCCAGGGCTAGAGCAGGAGGCAGGGGCTGCTCAGGAGGCGGGTTGGGGAGCCTAGATGAGCAGTGGGCTCACTCCACTCCCAGGGCTCTGAGGGAAGGTGAAGAATCTGCATTTTCCTGTCCCTGTGACTCCTTTCCCGTGAGACCTCAAGCCTGATCCATAGAAGGTGCTGAATGAATGAATGCATTATGCGTGAATGAATGAATATCCTGCCAAGTAACAAGGTAGACATAGCTTGGGGCCACTCAATTCTTTAAAGTTCTACTCTATTCCAGGAGGAAAGGAGGCCCCAAGGCTGACCCCCTGCTCACTCAGCCCTCCCAGCTCAGGCCACCGCCACGTCCAGGCTCCCTGCCAGCCTCAGAACCTCCAGCACCTGTGAGCTTTGCAGATCTGAGACCCCTCCCTGTGTCCCCAAAGGGGTGGAGCTGCTTCTTTCTTCTGTCTTGGGACAACCCCCACCCCTCAATGAGTTTGGGGTTCCAAACTCTTTGCAAAGCCTTGTGGGAAAT
This sequence comes from Choloepus didactylus, assembly GCF_015220235.1. Lineage (NCBI taxonomy): Eukaryota > Metazoa > Chordata > Mammalia > Pilosa > Megalonychidae > Choloepus > Choloepus didactylus. The sequence goes on along the minus strand of NC_051324.1, from coordinate 68,033,422 downwards.
TCTCCAGCCTTGAAGATAAACGACATGGGTGTTTACCTGTTGGTTCCTAATAAACCTCATTTATCAGGCTCCTTGCCACCCCTCATTGCTGTGGACGGTTGAGCCCTGACTATTGTCAGAGAGTGACGGTGGAGCCCAGGCGTGGTGGAGTGTGCTCGCCGTGGCCATGTCCCCATTCTTCTGTGTGCACGCTTGCGCGTCTGTGCATGCAGGGATTAAACGGGCCAGGCTGTCGGTGCCCAGCCGTACCCCTCAAGCCCAGCCAGTTTTGGGCACTGTGGCCAACTTCCAACTGCCAGTGTCTGCGTTTCTCTGCCCGAGGCCCCTTTCCAAAGCTGCGGAAGGCTGCTCTGCCCACCTGAGCATAACACTCGAGAAGAGCGGAGGAATGAACACCCCTGGGAGCAGTTTTCAACCAGAGACCCCCGGGAGTTGGTGTTCAAACACCCCATCAACCTCATCCCCCAGGTGGGATAACAGAGGTGTGTGTTTTACACTGTTCCCTAGAGTTTACCCAGGAGAGTTAGATCCAGTTTCCCACTGGGGCAGCTGGCTGGCTTAATAGCACACTCTACAGGGGCTGCCTCCCCTCTTGAACCCCTTCCCCTCTCGCTTCCAGGGTCCCTTCTGCCTCCCAAATAAACTCCAAGCACTGAAATCCCTGTTTCAGGGTCAGTTCTGGGGGAACCCAAATTTAGACACATGCATGCCAAACTGCAAAGTCTGGTTGACCTAGGCCAGTGCCAGCACAGCCCTACTTGGGTAAGGTCAGCTCCCCCAAGGAACCAGCCCTCATTAGAAGGACTAACAAGGAGCTTCTCAAGGGGAACATGTTGTATCTGAAAGCAGATGTGGGAATCCCTCCTTAGTTCACAAGCTTCTAAATGGAAGAGCAAAGCCTCCTAGGGCTCCCCATGGTTCTACTTAAGGGTCTCTTGGAGGAAGAAAGAGAGAAGAGCCAACCCCACTGACTATCAGAGAGAAGACACAGTTTCTTCAGCAATTCTTAACCTCTCAGGTAACAAATTTGGAAGTACATACAAATATATTCCAATCTTTGATACAGAGAGAAGAAAAGGTTTGGCTTCTTTGCAAAGAGACTCTGTTAAAGGGCAACCAGGTGCAGAAGAAGTTTGTGCTTTGGGACCGTAAAGACTTGGCTTTGGTTCCCAGCTCTGCCACTTACTAGCTACATGTACTAGACATTTAACCTCCTTGAAACCTCAGCGTCTTTGAGTGAAAATACTGAACTTTTAAGGCAGCTGAGTCGATTAAAGATGATTTATAAAGCACTTAAGTTCTGGCACATGAAGAGTAGTTATTTTAATAATTTTAATAATAATTTTTAACAGCTGAAAATCATACAGAAACTGTTCTTAGAAATCACCATTGTATATTCAATTCTCATTCATTAGAAAAGAAGGTAATTTGTCCTGAAAGGAAGTGATCCTTTCAAAATTAAGCTTACCTAGTAACTTGGTTGGTTTAAGTAAAGAGTTAGTTTAGAAAACGGCATTAGACGACGCTGAGAAAGGAACTTGGTATGATTGTCATCTGTCCTTTTAAAATCCCAGCATTTAAAAGGATTGGCCATAAATGAAAGGAGATGTGGGACATCAGTGGGAACACCAGAAGAAAAACCATTTCTTTTCAATTTGGAAAATAAGTAGGTAACAGCAAGTGATAGGCTTCTAACAACAGTAGAGTGAGTGGATTTTGGATGCCAAGGCAAGGCCAGAATCCAGACTTGCTTATCATGTCCTGGAGGCTGTTTTGGTGCGATCGAGTGAAATGTTCTTGAGAGAAAAGAGGATCCAGCTCAGCAAAGCTGAAAATCAAATGGAATGTGAAACTAACAAGGTATCACATTGTGCCCAAGGTTTTATTTCTTTACTCTTGCTGCAGATTGGATCTGTTGACTCATCTCATTGAGAAGAGGGAACAGGAACTAATTTATGTTAATATTTTATATCTACAGGAAAAGCAACCATTGGTTGGCGTGTGTATTTTGTTTTGTGTTAATATCACCTCTTACTTATCCGTCTCCTAAGTGCATGGGTTTTGGTGGGAAACTGACCTAGATGTAGATGCCAAATCCACCATTCATTGTCCAGAATTGTGAAAGTATGAAATTTTACCCTTTCTCTGAGTTAATGAGTCAACCTGGCCTGCCACAGTCTCACTGAGGCTGACAGAAGACACAAGATTCCTGGGTCAGAGACAAAGGACAGCTTGTTACTTGTAGCAGTAGCACCAGCCAGAGCATCATCATTTTTGTGCCAGTTTCCCAAGCCCCAGTTCCCACAGGTGATGCAAAAGGGCCAGAGGATACCTGCACACACGTTAGGCTGCATTACAGAAGCGGAACCCTGAGCTTAGGGAACCTGAATCTTTTATATCTGATGGTAAGCATGCCTCCCCTTTGCACCAGAGGATCACATTATATCCTTCAAAGCTGTTTGCTATGCAAACATCCTTAAAAAGATACTTCAGAAAATGGCTGTCAGTTTCTCTGTTTGTAGCATGTGCAGAAATGGAAATGAAAAATTGTCTCCTATCACTCAATACCTGTGTAATCTTGGGCAAGTTGCTTGCCCTCTCTAAGCTGCAATCTTCTCATCTATAAAATGGAGATAATCCCCATCTCCATCACCTAGTTGGAAAGAATAAATGAAATTTCAATAGAATGTTCCAAGTACAGTTCCTGGCTCACAAGAGACACTCAAGAATTGTTAGTTCCCTCTTCCTGCTGCCTCCTGTTGCACTAACATTCATGCAAATCCATTACAATACTAAGCACACAGAAACTTTGCATTTGCTATTTGGTTTCAAGAGGGCAGCCTACCCAGCAAATAGAGTGTGACAGGTATTTGATCCCAATAGTGAGTATCAAACCTGATCACTTTCAACCTAAAAACTCACCATTCAACAATTCAAAATGCCTAAATCCTCTAGCTCAGAAGTTCTCAAACTTTGTTCATGTTTAAATCATGTGGAAGCTTTAAACCATGCTCATGCATCCAATACCAATTCATCAGACTCTCTGGGGGTGGGGGGTGGGGTGAGAACCAGGCACCAGCATTTAAAAAATTCTCCAGGTGATTCCAATTGCAGCCCGGAATGCAAACTGGTGCTCTACTCTCATCACACAGCTAGAAGGGTCTGCATGTACTACTTTGCAAGTCTTAAGTTGTTTCACTTAGTGTAATTGGTCTAACTCTGAAAAGGTCATCAGACCTCTGCGGGGAGCTGAAGCCTGGGCGAGGGGAGTGGGCATACAGAGGAAATGGAAAGCAGGAAGGGGTCTGTGCTCTAACAGGAGATAGGGGAGAAACCTGCATCCTTTGAAATTGCACCAAGGCATCGAGGACAGAGCTCTGTGCACACTAGGCACTCAGTGAATGCTCGGGAAGAGTCCTAGGCTTCCCCCCACTCCCATCCCAGGCATCGTGCATTATGCATGCACACTAAGGTTTGAAAATAGCTCCAGCCCTTGCCTTGCTCCTTGGCAGACTAGATTATAGGATTAACTCTTCACCTACTGGTCGGGCTATGGGAATCCTCTTTCCTCTTTCCCCTTTGTTAGAAACAATCAATCGTAAAGATTTTCTCGCTTTCTTCTCCCACCTGTCTCTGGAGCTGCTCTTAGGCAGTTGCTTTTGATTTGCTGGCAGATCCTGAAGGAGGCATGAAGGAAAGGCCCAGTGCTGGGGCCAGGCCAGGCCTCCTCGGTCGCCTGCTCTGGGCTTTGGAGATTTCTGCTCCATGTCTTGCCCTGCTGCTGGTTTCCTCCATCCTCCTTTCTGTCGATGGTAAGTAAAGGAGCAGAGGAGGGGCTTCAAGGCCCCCAAAGTCGGAATTTTGAGTTCGCTTTGAGCTAGTGATCAATCATCCTCACACATAAACATGCAAATTACTCCAGTAATTGAGACACCTGAAGTCCAAAGGAGCCTAGTTTGTCTAAATGATTCAGGCTGCATGGCAAATTACCTGAAATTCAGGTGTAAGTGGGCTCATCAGACCAGGGAGAGCCTGCCAGAGTGTTTATTTCCAAAGAGATGCTGCATTTTCCTCTCGGAGCTTGGCTGGAACAAAAGGGACCATGAACACTTGGGAAAGCTGAGGGAGATGCTTTTGTCGGTCACCGAAATAGCAGCCGCGTTTCCTGCTGAGTCTGGTTCTGAAAGCCCCTTGGCACGTGCCAGCTGAGCCTCCCTTCTCCCGTGGAGAGATGGCTCACAGGGGAAACTGAGACCTGGCACCCCCTGGTGCCCCCTCCTCCGTGGCGTGTGGCTTTCAAAATTATGTCTGTTTGGGCAAGAACATGGAGCCTGCAAAGGAGTTTGGGGAAGGGGGTTGGAGGAGGTCTTTTTGTCTTATCTAGCTGGACTTGGGTGACCTCAAAGCACCGCCCCGTTCCCCACCTCCATTTCCGCTCCCCCAGTTTTCTGTTATTTAGGGAGGATGGCAGGAAAACAGGATCTTTGTTTCTTCCCTCTTCCCAGCACCTGCTGCTCTCTTCCTACCCACCTGGAGGCTCCCGGGCCTCCCCCAGTGACAGGGCAGGTCTGTCGCCGCGGGGACAGGAAATGAGGTCAGGCAGCGGGGGCTTGACGGCTTCAAGCAGGGGAGGTGGGGAGCAGAGAACCGGGGGGCCAGGCTTTCTGGAATGGAGCTTGAGCAGGCTGTGAGCTCCTCCAAACGGGGGCAGCTTCCCAAAGGCCTGGGCCTCTGCTCAGAGGCCAAGCCCACATCCCACCTGGCACCACACTCCGTGCGATGCCGAGCTGGCTCCATTTGCAATTTGTCAGCTCAAAGGTCGGAATGGACACCTAAGGAAGGTGGATTTCTCATGGCTAGTCCTTGGGGGCTGAAATCTCCAAAACAATTGGCCCAAATTTCAGCACAATTTGAGCTTTGCATTTCCCGCTGGTGGTGGGAGTGGCTCCAAAGGGAAAGGAAAAAAAAAAAGCAACAGTTTGAGGCAAGTTTGGGGGTGGGGTGGGGGTGTCCAGAGGTGCAGGGGCAGTTCCGTGTGGGAGGGAGGGGGAAAGAGAGGGGAGGGACAAGGATCCCAGAAGGAACAGACAGAGGGCACTTTATAAATCACCGGCTCCTTTTTAAAAACGGAGTTTTAACCTCCCCTAGCTCTGCTTTTGAATTTATTAACAGCTTCATTTCCTTGGGTAATAATTCATTACCTCCTTCCCAGTCTGGGGAGCGGTGCTGGCCCCGGAGTGGCGTTTACCTTCTGCACCCTTTAAGTGATGCTTTTTCAGCTGTGTCACTTTCGGACCCCAGGGACCAGGATATCGCAGCTCCCTGGGTGCCCGCTGGCCCAGGCTGAGGCTCCGCCCCTTGGAGCCGCCCAGCCTGCCTGCTTCTCTGATGCTGTTTGCACCAGGGTGCTTTCTGGGGCTTTCGCTATTGTGAAGCCAGACAGCTGCAAGCTGTGGCGAGACAGAGCTGTAATGCTGGAGTTGAAAGAACTGCTGTAGGGAGGCGAACTGTGTGCAGCCCTGGGGGTGGGGGTGGGGAGTGGGACATGTGTCAGCTCATCTGGAGGATCTGGGAAAGCTATTTCCATCTCGTCTCCAAGTGGGAAACTGGCAGATGCCCTTCTGCAGAATGGAAGTTTTCTCCTCTCCATCTTCTCTGCCAAGGAAGAAAGCTCGAATAACAAGTCATGGGAGGATGCTTTTATAACAGGAAAAAGTCCTTCTCCCAAATCCCCTCTCTCCTCAGATCACAGAAAAGACCCTTCCAGGCTAGAAATGACAACGGAGCACACATCCCCTCGCTAGCCAACGTCCCTTCCTGAGTTTGTTCTTTCACCCTCTCCACCCTTCGTCCTCCCAACCCCTGCCCTTCATCCCCTTGGCCTTCCATTCCCTCATGCCCTTGACCCCTCAGCCCTCTGTCCCCCTGACCCTCCGTCCTCCTGTCCTTCTATCCCCCTGGCCATCTGTCCCCTCTGGTCTCCATCCCACTGGCCCTCTGTTTAGCACCTACTAAATCCCAGGCACTGAACACCAAATGTAACAGTGAATCCACCCTGTGTGGCCCCTGCCGAGGAGCCCCCAGCGGGTGGGGGCTTGTGCTCTTGGGTCCAGAGCCCGTGGGAAGGGACGGGGAGGGGACCACCGCCTTGAGCACTCGGTCTCTCTCAGAAGCACCATCGGCTGGGTGCTTCCTTCATCACCAGCATCTCCCTGGATCATCTTGGTAGCTTGCGGCTGCGGAGGCCACCACAGCCACACTCTGTCCCCCAGATGGACACATGGGCACCGAGGGTGCGGCAACCTGCCCCTCGGAGCCACTGCCCAGCAGAGCTTGAATTCAACCCAGGTCTGACTCCACAGAAAGACTCGATCCGCAACACAGTGGGGTCCAAACTCGGCTGTGTGTTTAGAATCACCCAGGGAGTTTTTAAAAACCCTGAAGCCCAGGTCAGATGGATTAAAGCCAAATCTCTGGGGTCGGTGCAGGCGTCGGTGCTGCTGGAGCTCCCCAGGCGACCCCAGTGCTGGGCCACATCCTGCATCGGGGCCCGTGGCCTCACTACGCAACGTGGGCTCCTGGGCCGTGGCATCCACACCACTTGGGGACTGGCCAGAAATGCAGAATCTGTGCCCCCCAGATCCAATGAACCAGAATCTGCTTTTTAACAAGATGTCCAGGAGCCCCCTGGAGGAGCCACCCCATGGAGCTGAGGTCTTGGCCTCCTCCTGCGCCGTCAGCCCCGCTGTGCTCCAATGAGGCCGCCAGAAGTCCCTGGCCAGCCAGCCACCTGCTCCAGCACGACCCGACAGAGAAAGAGGCTGAAGAGAGAGGGGCCGGGAGGAGAGGAGGGCACCTTCAGCCTCAGCATGCAAACTGCATGCAAATCTGCATCTTGGAGGCTTTGAGTGGCAGGGCCAGGGAGAGTCTTGCAACCCTGCAAGTGAAATGAAGAGCTGGTGGTGAGGTTGCAGCTCCTGTGGGCCCAGGTCTGGCTCTCACAGCGTGTCCAGGCCTCTGTGCAGGTGAGAGGCTGGGCAGTGATGCCTTGTGGGGGCCAAGGCCACCCTCCCTGCCTTCCTCGCTGGGGCCAGCTGCTGTGACGCCACAGGAGTGGGGATGGGGGGCTCCTGGTGCCTCCTGCGTCGGGGCCTTATTTGTCAAAATTGCAGCAGACTGTCAGGTCGGAAAGGCTGCTCTCCTATTAATGGGCAACCTCTCTTTTCCAGCTGCTGGGATGGGGGAGGACGGGGATGGAGCAGAGGCTGAGAAACAGCCCATGCATCAGCTCGGGTGGGGGTGCCAAAGCTGCGGGAGCTGCCCAGGTCTGAAATCAGCACCCCACTGTGCCCTCCGAGAACCATGAGGGGAGGAGCCGTGGCGGAGGGAGGGACCCAGTCCCAGTGAGCTGAGCCTCCCAGGACCTCCTGGTTCTGTGCATCTGTATCGTCCTCAGAATAAACAGTACACTCGCTCGTCGGCCGTCTGCCTGGAGACCCCTTTCTCAGGCATGCCCTCACGCCTCTTGGGGTTCCTCCTGGTAGTGTTTCTATGCCAAGGTTGGGTTCAGGAAGCCCGGGTGAGAGTGGATGCTTGCCTGGCTGAGCCTGGAAACTGACACCAGAGATCCGAGTTCAAGTCCAGGCCCCGTCCCTGATGAGTTCCGTGACCTCTCGGTGCATCGGCAATTGCATCTGTGAACAACATGAAGGACGGGACCCGCTTTGCTGGGTTATGAACATAAAACAAGATAAATGAAAGCATCTACAAAAAAAGATAAATGAAAGCGTCGACCACAGCACACTACAGGTGCTCAGATATGTACTGATATAGACATATCGGGATGGCTGGATACTTTTTTAAAAATCTCCTTGCAGATAGTAACAAGGGCTGAGTAGTCAGTCTAGACCGGCAGTTCTCAAAGTGTGGTCCCCAGACCAGCAGAAGCAGCACCAGGGAACTTATCAGCAAAGCAAGTTCCCAGGCCCCACCCCAGACAGACAAAATCAAAAATTCTGGGTGGGGCCCCTCCAATCTAATAAGCTGTCCAGGTGATTCTGATGTTCACTCAAGTTTGAGACCCTCCGGTGTGGGCACTGAAGGTTGCATATAAGCTAAGCATTGCTGTGAGCTATCCCCAAAGTCCCACAGATTCAGAGGAAATAACCCCAACGGTGAGAAGGGCTGATGGCACTTAGCATGAGGGAGACATCTGCTACAAACCCACGTACTCCCCACACCCTCCGAGCACTGGGTATGGATACTGTCCCCAGGTGATAGATGAGGAAGCTGAGGCACAAGCTGTGGGGTCGGAATCAAGCCGAGGGGCTCCAGAGGCCGTGGTGGGTGGAACGACCTTATAATGGGTGGAGGAGGGTGGGGGAGACCCCAGGCTGGAGAAGAGGAAGGGAAACAGGACAAGCACAGGTGCAGGAGCAGGTATATTTGGGGAAAGCCAGAGCATGGAGCTAATTTGTGGCAGATCTGGGTCGAGAACCCATGTCTTTGGGTTCCCGGTCTAGAGCTCTTTTCCTTGCCCCCCTCCCCCACTCCCGTTTTCTTATTCTGGTGAGCCAGATGTTTCAGCCGCCCATCAGACAGGGGTGCCCAGGGCTGGCTTCACTGGCACAGCAGCTTCCACCCCAGCAGCGGGCAGCCGGGACTGTGGGTCAGAGGGGTCAAAGGCCAAAGTCTGGTGGGGGAGGAGGGTATGTGCACACAGATCAGGCCGAGGAGAGGACAGACAGCAGAACTCAGGGAAGCCTGTTTTGGGAAATTATCTCAGCTCCCAAGTTCTCCCATTTTATACTCTCATAGTTCCCTGTGCGTCTTTCAATGCCTTTATCACAAGCACAAATCAAAGACTACTTGTTCGAGGCCTACATTGCTCACTAGACTATAAGCTCCCTGAGGGCAAGGACAAAGGGCAGTGGCAAAGGGCAAGGGCAAAGGTCACGTCACACCCCACGGAGACCCTCAAACTATTGAAGTGGTTGGTGCGCAGTACACGGTTAATATTTGCAGAACAGATGAATGGCTGCACCAGTGGACGTTGGTACCCTTTCTCCCCCACCCCCCCACTGTAATTATTTTCATGTCTGTTTTCCTTCCAGACTGAGGCCCCATGACCCATTCTGTCTTATCCAACTCTGTGCATTTAGCTCCCAACTCAGTGTCTGGCTTCATATGTGATTTTTTAGTTGAACCCAGTCACATCCAAAAGTCCAGCAGATGCTGTTGCGAAGAAGATCATCATCCCTGCCCCAGGAAGGAGGAGATAGTGAACCAGGATCTCCAAATCACTGCCCTGGATTATCACAAGTTTCCTTTTCTATGATATCCTCAGAGGATGGCAACTTCCCGAGGGTAAACCCCAGCATCACATTTCTAGGGCTTAGCCCTCCCTGGCATGGAAGCCACAGGTGCAGAGGCCAAAGCTGGGAGGTAACGAACTGCTGCCAAAGGGCTCCACTCACCCTCTCTTTTCTGCAAACTTAAGATTGAGAGTCAACCTGCAATTAACCTCTACTCCTCGATTCAGCTCAATGCAAAAGGTTTTCTTCCCAAGGTGGGAAAGCTATTTTAAGGTTACCTTTGTTATCATATTGATGCCAAACCAGAATAGGTCAGCAGTCTTTCTGTGCATCCAGAAAGATGCATTCACAGTTGCCAAACGGATGCAAAATGCCACGCTGCAGGGAGCACAGCCCTGGGTCACGCCCCTGCCCAGCTCCCCGAACCCACTGGAGCCCTGAGCCTCCCCAGCAGCAGAAGCAACACTATTTTGGTTATAAATCCTGTTAAAATGACGAGCCCCTCTCTTCTCTTCCACTGGTTCCCTTACATTTCTGATCCAACCCACAAGCCATCTTTGATGGGCAAAATGGTACATTCACATGCAAAAGGACAGATAGCAAGGCCAGGGAGGTCTATTTTTGGAAAATTACTAAGTTCCTATCCCAACCTTATTTTTATCCCTAATTTATATTTTCATGAAATAACAGGCCAGTTTGCTGTGCCTGAGGCACCTACCTGGAAAAAGTGTGTGTGGGGGGGCAGTGAGGCGTGGGGGGATTTGGCGTGAAGACCTGGGTGGGGTGAGGGGCAGAGCTCAGGCAGGGCGTCTTTATCCTGGGAACGCGACGCTAAGGGCCCCTGCTTCTTGCAGGAGAACGTGCCACGAGATACTGATTTGCTCTGGTCTGTGCCCTCTTTATATTAATGAAGTAGCAACTTTGATATTCTCTGAAATGTTCCGGACACACATTCATGGACCAGAAACTGTGAGTGTCACCATTTCTCATCCAAACGCTTAAGACATTAATGGGGCTTGGGGGGTGGCGAGGAGAGTGGGGAGGAAAATCAATGGGGCGATGGATAAATAAATGATATATCCATGAAGGACTATTATGCAGCCATTAAAAATATATATATATGCAAAGAATATTTAACAACAGAGAAAAGGCTGATAATATAATATTAAGGAGAAAAAAATTAGGACATAAAACTACATATTCCATATAAGCCACATAATGTGTGTTAAAAGAAGACTAGAAGGAAATACACCAAGGATTTCCTTCTGTATACTTGCCTATATTTTCCAAATTCCCTGCAATGTGCTTTTATCTCTTCTAGTTTTAAATTTTTCTTTATTATGTAGAAATGGAAGTGGTACCCCCCGCCATGTCACACACCCCTGTTAATCACTTGGTCTCCATTCTTTGGAGATTTCTATGTAATGTATGTGTATGTTGTGGGCTGGCTTATGTCCCCCCAAAAGATATGTTCAAATCCTAATTCCTGGTACCTGTGAACACGACCTTACTTGGAAATAAAGGTCTTTGCTGATGTAATTAATTAAGATGAGGTCATGCTGGATTAGGGTGGACCTTAAGTCCAATGACGGGCATCCCGATAAGAAGAAGAGAGGACACACAGACACACAGGTGACCACACCGCAAGGGCGCAAGCAGAGGTGGGAGTGATGTAGCCACAAGCCAAGGGCTTGGGACTGACTCCTGTCCCCAATAAAAGGCGTGTACAGTTCCCAGCCCTGGTCCTGTGGGCGTGGACCCGTTTGTAAGCAGGACCCTGGAAGACGTGGTCAGTTAAGGTGTGGCCCACACTGAAGGAGGGGGCCTCCATCCAATGTGCCTGAGGTCCTCATGAGCAAAGGAAACTGGACATGGAAGGACAAGCTGCAGGGAGCAGCCAGAAGCTGGAAGTCACTGGTACACGGAAGAGAAAGGAGACAATGCCTCCATGTGCATTGCCAGATGATGGACTAGCCAAGGGCAAGGATGGAGCCGCCAGCCCTAGTCTCTGGGGAAGGAACAGCTCCTTGCTGACGCCTAGACTTTGGACTTCTCCTAGCCTCAAAAACACCAGCCAATAAATTTCCATTGTTTAAGCCAACCCATTGCATGGCATTTGTTTAAGTAGCCAGGAAACCAAAACACCAAAGAATACTAAGGATTGTCAGGAGCCACCGGAAGCCAGGAGGGGACTAGGGAAAGTTATCCCCAAGAGCTTCTGAGGCAGCCTGGCCCTGCCAACCCCTTAACCTTGGACTTCCGGCCTCCAGAACTGGGAGTAAACAAGTTTCTGTTGTCTGGAGCCCCCCAGTTTGTTATGGCAGCCCTAGAAAATACATGCACACGAATATAAACATATGAATATATATGTGTGTATATGCATATATATATATATACACACACACAGCAGTTTTAAAGATGAAATGACGAAAACGATCAAATTATTCATATGCATACTATTATTCATGTTATTTTATGTTGGGAACATCAGCCTGCTTTTCATACTTAAAATTGTTTAAATTTTACTTTGTTTTCTCTGAATGTACCATTAACACATGCTCACGTACACCACTGCCCACTCGTATCCCCTCGGCTCCCCCCACTGCCCTGCTCACCAAGCACTTGTCACCGTCCACTCGAGGGCTCTTCTGCTGTCACAGGCCAGAAGTGCCCAAGAGGTCATCACCTGGGACGCCGCCCTGGGGGGGTTGGTGCTGCAGCATGCTCTAAGCCGGTGCTTCTCCAACCTCAGTGGGTGCAGAAGGACCTGGAAGCCCAGGCACGTCAGCACAGCAAGGCCCCGGGCTTTGGTATTTCCAGCAAGCTGCCCAGGTGAGCCCTGTACCCACCGAAGTTTGAGAACCCCAGCTCCACACCAGGGGGCTTCCAACTTTGCTGCACTTTCAAATGGTTTGGGGAGCTTTAAAAAATCCTGATGCCCAGACCACCCCATGGGACAATTAAATCATAATCCCTTGTAGGGGGGAGCACAGATGTCATTGTGTTTTGTAAACTCTCCAGGAAATTTCAGTGGGCAGTTATGATTGACCACCGAAGTTCTCCACTGTCTCCCAAGGTTCCCCAGGAAGAGTGAGTTCCAGGTGCCCACGGAGGTAAGTGACTAGACAATGCATGTGGTCTTTGGCTCTTCCCCCACTCCACTTCCCTCTTTCACATCTCTATTGATGTTTTCTGGACTCACCTATCACATAAATGACTTCCACTTGAATCCTTAGGAGGTAGACAGAGTGATGCTCCTCACCAAAGATGTCCGTGTCTTGGTCCCTGGGATTTGAGGATATGTCACCTTACATGGCAAACATGGCAAAAAATGGACTTAATTAACTGTGACTGAGGCTCTTGAGATGGGGATGTTTCCTGGATTATTTGGGTGGGTCCAATGTAATCAAAAGGGTCCTTGTAAGAGGGAAGCAGGAGGGTCAGAGTCGGAGAAAGGGATGTAAGGATGGAAGCCGAGCTCAGAGTGAAGCCATTGCCAGCTGGAAGGGGCCACGAGCCAAAGAATGCAGCAGCTCTCAGCAGCCAGAAAAGGTGAGGAATGGATTATTCCCTGGAGCCCCCTTGGGAAGGCGGTTCTGCTAACACCTTGATTTCAGCCCCGTAAAACCCATTTCATACTTTTGATCCACAGACATGTAACTAGGAACTTCTGGAGGAACTCAACCCAAGATACAGAGTTTTGGTTAATTCCGTTGGGTTTAGCGTACGGCCTCCGCCGTGCACGGTTTCCCACCTTTGGAGCCTTTCTACATCTTTTACTTTTATAATCAGAAAAAAAAATTCTTTTACAAAAGTAAACAAAAAGTTATAATGTGGTAAAGAGGGGATGTAGTCTCTCATTCCACAAATCCTTACCACATACCCACCATTTAAGCATGCAGGGTATGTCTGAGAGCAAAACAAAGATTTGTACCCTCACTGAGCTTGTGTTCTAGCAATTCTGGTTGGTGAAGACAGGTAGCAATTAACAAACAGAGAGAGGAAGTAAATCACGTAGTTGGTTAGAGGGTGGTAAGTGTGATGGAACAAAAGTAGAAGCACCACAGTGGAAGGGAGATTGGGCACGCTCGGGGTGAGGGTGAGGAGCCGGCTGCGATGTTTCAACAGGGCACTCAGTTTCGGCCTCACTTGATTTATTCCTTTTTTCGACACTTATTTTGCACTCACTCTGTGTCACTGATCCTAAGTGCTTTACAAATATCAATCATTTAATAGTCATAATAGTCCTATGAATAAATACCATTATTACTCCAATTTTACAGATGAGAAAACCAAGGCTCAGAGAGATGAAGTAACAGCTGCATGCCGGCAAGGGGCAGAAAAGGGACTTGGATGCAGGCAGGTGGCTCCAGTCCGTGCTCTCACCCGCCACACAGCGCCTGAGCTTTGCACAAACACTCTCAGGTAAGGAAGGAGTAATCCCCGCAAGTCTCCGAGAAAGGAGCAGCCCGTGCAAAGGTCCTGGGGCAGGAGGCTGCCTGGGTTACTGACCACGTCGGTGAGGCCTGCAGTGGGCAAGGGGAAAGCGGTCAGAGCAGTCCTGGGGGTCATGTCATGCAGGGTGTGAAGCCACTGTGAGGACTCAGTTCTCCCTCCAGTTTGAGCCATGGCCTGGCTTGCTCTGGGGACATGGGCGGAAGCAGGAAGACTTGCTAGACACAAAGGGTAGGAAGTCCGACTAGAGATGGTGGTGGCTTAGCCGGGGTGTTAGACAGGGAAAAATGGGGAGATCCTGGAAAATTTGGAGTGAAGTCGACAGGGTTTCTTTTTTTTTTTTTAATGCAATTTTATTGAGATATATTCACATAATACAATCATTCAAAGTGTACAATCAGTTGTTCACAGTATCGTCATATAGTTGTGCATTCATCAGCACAATCTTTGAACATTTTCATTACTCCAAAAAATAAAATAAAAATTAAACTAAACATGTACATCCCAAACATCCACTTTCCCTCCTCCCCCCATTGTTCATTTACTCTTTTTTTAATACAGTTTTATTGACATATATTCGCCCACCCTAAGTCATCCACAGGGTACAATCAGTTATTCACAGCACCGTCACACATTTGTGCATTCATCACCAGAATCAATTTTTGAATCTTTTCCTTACTCCAAAACAAAAATAAAAGCAAAAATGAACACCTAGATCTTTCCATCCCCTCCATCGCACCCTGTTCTTCATCTAATTTTTGTCCCCACTTTTTCCAAAAAGGAGTGCGAACCACAAGGTTTTCACAATCACACACTCACACTGTGCAAGCTAAATGGTTACATAATCGTCTTCAAGAATCAAGGTCACTGGGTCGCAGTTCAACAGCTTCAGGTGTTTCCCTCTAGCCATTCCAACACACCAAAGACTAAAAGGTGATATCTATATAGCTCATAAGAATACCCTCCAGGTGACCTCTTGACTCCATTTGAGATCTCTCAGCCACTGGAACCTTATTTTGTTTCATCTCTCTTCCCCCTTTTGGTGAAGAAGATCCTCTGGATCCCGTGGTCTGGGTCCAGGCTTGTCCCCAGGAGTTGTTTCCTGCATTACCAGGGGGATTCACACCCCTGGGAGTCACATCCCACGTAGAGGGTAGGGCAGTGAGTTCACCTGCTGAGTGGGCTTAGCAAGAAGGGGCCACATCTGAGCAACACAGAGGCTCTCTGGGGAGGACTCTTAGGCACAATTATAAGTGAGCTTAGTCTCTCCCTTGCAGCAACTAGCCTCACATGGGAGAGCCCCCAGATCGAGGGCTCAGCCACTAAATTGGCAGTCCTCAATGTTTGCGGTAAAATCACCAGTAGCCCAAGTGGGGAAGTCCAACACCTCCACATTTCTCCCCAGTTCCTCAGGGGACCTCTCCACAGGGTTTCTTGATGGACCGGATGTGGAATGTGGGAGAAAGAGAGGAGCCAGTGGTGGCTCGAGGCACATGGCTGCAGAACTAACTGGAAGGAAGGAGCTGCTCTCTGCTGAGGGGCAGGGAGAGTTGGGTTTGATTTCCAACATGTGTGGTTACTATCTCTGGGTCTGAAATCTCAGCCTAACACGTGGGAATGACAGGAACTGGCTTGCTGTGGAGGTGCTATATCCAGTGATTGCTTAGATGCTTTCCGGAGCCGAGTGGTCAAAAGGCCACCTAGGAAGTCAAGAGAAGCATCGAGGAAAGAACTGAAAGGGCTCAAGGCACAGGCCTGAGTTGACATCCTAAAAGTCAGCCTCAGGAGTTAGAAGGAAACATCTCCTAAGCGCCCCTAATGGAGAGCTGTAGCAAACGGTACCACAAGGGCCCAGGCTCCACTCCAGCAACTGTTATTGGGCCACATGTGGTATATTTCCAGTGAAACATACACATGATGGCAGGTGAACTGCTCAAAGAGCAAAGCTTCCGAGCTGCCCTTGTCAGGGAACAGGGCAGGGATTGTTGATGTTTATTTAATTGGTGATGCAGGAACTCCCATGATCTCCATGTTTCTTTGTAAGGAAGGCAGGAAGAGGGGGCCACCTTCAAAGAGAACTCCAAGCAGAAGACACTCTTCATGCCAGAGAAACTTAAAACTCCCCTCCCATTACCACAGAGCCCCAAAAATTCTAATTGCGGCAGAGAAAACACAGCCAGTGAAGAGCGAACCAAAATGGTACAAAAAGAGAGCACCCGGGGTAGAGAGACAGAGATGTAGTGTCCCAAGGTCACGGCCAACGTTTACGACAGATGGCAGCGAGGCCAAACTTGTGGAGGAAAACACTCACTCGAGTGTGTGAACAGGGACGGGGCTTAGGCACACAGCCTCAGAGCAGGGAGCAGGAGGCCCAGTTCAGGCCACACCGTGTGCGCTCAAATAACACGGGGGCCTGGGGGCAGGACCTGCTCGGCCAGCCCAGTGCAGACCCACTGTGGTCATGGCACCCTGACTTCAGAAGGTGGGGTCCTGGAGCAGAACCCACTGTGACTCCTCTGCAGTTCTTGAATATGACGCTTACATAGAATAAATGCTCCGTGCAGGATCAGTGCCTGTCAACAAATCCCTGTGCCAACTTGATAAAGCCCTGAGTTAAAGAACCCTCTAGATACCAATATCCGTGCAATCAGGTGGTCATTCGGCGGCTGTTTACCCAAACTCAGCACGTCCCAGGAACAGTGCGCAGAGTCCACAGCTGCCAGTGCATCCACGTGTGGTAACTTCTCTGGTGGTGATGATAGACTTCGGAGACAGAAAGGACCATTTTTGACAATTCAGGGCTGGTGGCTGGAGTGTGAGTCTGGATGGGCAGCCGTCTCTGACACAAGAGCCTCAAAAGGGCCTGCTGCAGACTGCCCAAGACCATGATCTCCTGGCTTTTGGAGTTATTCTATTCCTTCCTCCAAAGCAGGGGCGTAGGTGGAGGGTGGAGAAGCGCTTTACCCACTTCTTGGCCGGATCCTGCGAACAATCCACTCTCTCCCTTCCACATCCACGTTTGCTTGTGAGGCTGATGTGCACTTGGCGGTGGGGAGGGCATCTGGAAAGCTTTCTGTTGATCAGTCAATCTGTGCCCCAATATCTACATACAGTTTGCTCTGACTCTGGCCTGTGCTAAGCTCCGTCACATAATAGACTCCCAATAAATATTTGTGGGCCTTCGGAGATATAAACCTTACGCGCCTGCCTGGGCAGAAAGCCAGCTCCCATCTCCAAGTATTCCCAGACATTTTCCATTGCAGTGATGTCCAGGGAGAGAGATCAGTGGGGATATGGGCTAGGGCACCCAAGGGAGGGGCACTCCCTGTGCTCTCTGCACAGTATCCCACCATGCTGGGCGTGTACAGATGATGCCCACCCAGCTCATTTTCCAGGAGAAGCATCCCAGCAAGAGGCCTTGGTAAATACAACCTCCCACCCCATCCCCCAACCCCAGGCGTCCTTCCTTCTCACCAGCACTCGGCTCCGTCTGCTAGAGGGAATGGGGTCTGTGTTCCTGACCAGCCTATTTCCTGGGTCCCAAGTCTCATAGTTTGGAGCTGATGGATCACATCTTCCCAGAGAGCTGCCCATGCCTCGGCAGAGCTGTATCCATGCAGGCATCCTTTGTTCTAAATATCTATAGCGTGCAATACCAAATGATTGCGGGGCATATTTCACCCTGCCTTTTGAACACATTGCAAGAAAGGAATTGATCCCTGCTGTTTCATTTATTAGATGGTGTAATACCACAAAAATCATTTCCACAATATCCCAAACTAAATCATTTATTCTTGACAAAAATCCAATAAAGAGCTCAATCCTTCTCCATAGGCAGATAAAGCACAGATTAATGAGGCTGCCTGGATCAAAAAATGCTGGGAAAATGAAAGTGAGATAGAGAGAGAAGGTCCCTTCCTCCTCCTCACTTCCCCAAGGCTGCTACAGCCCAGGGTTTTATTACAAAAAGCTGCCTAAGTATTACAGGCTAATCCGTAAATCCCAGCCTAGTAAAATATGTGACGGATTTGTAAATTGTGCCCTTTACAAATCTGATTGAACTTTTTTTTCTGCACTGGAGTTTTGCCTATCTCGTTTTCCTCTTCTTCTCACCTTTCCCCACCTCACCATGTCCCCTTCAGCTGCCTGAGACCCTCCAGCAGTCTCCTGGGGCACCCAGCCCCCTCCAAACCCATTTCTGCCTTCAGTTATGGAGGCTGCGTTTCATCGGTGGCGCAGGAGGCTGAGAAAACCATCAGCCTCTTCTCCTTCATTGTCTGCCCAAGCAAATCAGATTCAGCCGGGTCAGGGCCAGGCAACATGGTGAAGGACTGATGGGCACTTTGAGATCGTTTGCAGAGGACGGAGAAATGAGGGGACCAAACTGGAGAACCTCAAAACCATGGATACAAGGGCTGGAAGCACCCTGGCCAGTGGCTCTCATCCTGCCCGTTGAGTTACACCTTAAATTACCTTAAACCACCCCTGGCAGGTGGTCCTCCAGGTCCCTGCCCCCCAGAAAAGTGTGCCCACTCTGCACCCTCCTTTGCATGCACCCCATCTAGGAGTACCAACTGTCCCGGTTTGCCCAGGATCCCAGGGGTTCCCAGAATGCAGGACTTTCCATGCTAAAACCAGGCGCTGTCCCAGTTGTTCTGCATCCTTGACCTAAAAGTTCTGCTCCGGTGCGATGCAGAAGGTGCAGAGCACCCAGGCTGGATTTTAGCTTCGCCTGCCTCAAACCACTTTCTTTTTAGATGCAGAGAAGCCTCTGGTCAAGAACTCTTGCTTTGGAGTCCCCAGTCCTGGGTTTAGGATCTGTCACTTACTACTTGTGGGACATTGGCAAGGCCCATGCCCTTTCTCGGCCTCATATGAAAAATGGGGAGAGTAACACCTTCTCCATAGGGTCATCGAGAGAATTAAGAAGGTAATGCAGTGAGTAAGCTCACGGCGATATTGTCGTCACTGCCAGCGCCATCATCATCCTTTGAACACATCTCCTTGGGAAAGGCTGCAAAGAGGATGGGAAGGGCGAGAGCCTCCTGGAAGCTGGGGCAGGGACACCCTCACTCATTCCTCACACGGCCACTCTAGGCGCAGCCCTGACCCCGGCACGCTGAGCTCCAGCCGCAGCCCAGATGGAAATCTTTAAAGGAGCCAGCTTTGCAAGTAGCTGGGAAGCAGATGATGAGCTGGGGACCAGATCTTCCTGCTTGGCACAGCGCCTTGCATAGTTTTGGTTCTATGGGCTGCACCCCAGCGCCCCAGGAAAATGACTGCTTCCTCTTATGTATTTCCAAAGGCAGAGGAAAGAGGGAGCTGGGAGGGCTGTCCTGGCCACTTTTGTCACACCCCGCCCTTCGCCTCCGTGCGCTTGTGCCGGCTCTGGATGGAGACAGGGAGGGCTCCTCGGGCCAGCAGTCTGGAGTGGTGTTTCACAGTTTACAAGAAGTGTGAGAAGACAATAACAGTCCTGAGAACCGAGAACTACAGCTGCTCCCCCAATCCCTACTCATTTCTCTCGCTGTCCCTGGATGGAAGTGTCCTGGAAATTCCAGAGCGGTGACTGTTGGGAAGAGCCTCCTGGTGGCCCACCTCCATCCTCCAGAGGAGGAAGGTGCCTTTGGAGCAAGAGGTGGGAGGCTCGATCCAGCAGCCAGCCCCTCCAGACCCGACGCCTTTACCAGCCCCAGGAGAATAATGACATCGCATCTGGCCTGGGACCTGAGACTGGCCCCCTGCAGACCCTGGGGTACAGACACGAGGAGACAGAGATGGAGCGGAGGGATGGGGTTAGGTTCAAAGGGGATGACTTGGTCCAGCACATACAAGAACCATAGAAAGCCAAGCCCTCTGGGGGACAGAAAGCAAGGACAGAGGCTGCAATGAGTCAGGGGGTCCAGGCAGCTTAAAGAAATCCTTGCGAACAGGACATTTGCTCCCAAGAACCTTCTAGAAAAAGTGGAGCTCCTGTTTGCTGGGTTTCTGAAAGGAGGAGGTTAACCACATGACCTCTGGCTGTTCCCACGGAGCCTGGGGTGCTGCCCTTTTGTCCGCTGAACAGCCAGTCGGTTGCTCTCCACTTCCCTCATTAACCTTTTATCCCTCTATATCCTGCTGAGGCGTAATCCTATTTCCTGCTTTCCAGGCATTGAGCTCAGCAACCAGAGAGCCGCTCAGTTGTACCCTTCCCACTCCCCAGGATCGCAGCTGGGGTGGGGGGCTCCGAGAATGGACTCCCACAGCCATTGCCCTGGCTGGGGTCTCCCTGTGGTTTCTCCCTGCCCCCTTGGTCCTTTGCATCAAAAGGCAATGATTCAGCTTACGTTATTACTATTATTTGTAAATTTTTATTGTGGCAACATATATACAACATAAAATTTCCCATTTTAACCACTTAGGAGGATACCATTGTGTTAATTATATTCACGATGTTTTGCTATCACCACCTTCCATCGCCAAAACTTTTCCATCACCCCAAAACAAAACTCTACAACCATTAAGCACTAACCCCCAATTCCCTATACCCACCCCTGGCCCCTGGTAACCTCTAATCTACTTTCTGTCTCTATGAATTTGCATGTTCCAGTCATTTCACTCAACATGATGTCTTCAAGGTGATGGGGTGGTGGGGCTGGTGGTGAGGGGAGCAGATGATGGGGGCAGGAGTGGGTGGGCAGGCTCCTGAGCACCTGCGTTATGCACATGTGTGTGTGTGTACACGTGTGTGTGTGGTGGTCCCGGGGTTCAGGGAAGCAGTGCCCACTGAATCCCTTCTGTCCAGTTGGAGATAGAGGCGTTGATGGAGACATCCTCTTATGGGCTCAAGTTTAGAAGAATCTGACAAAAATTACTGTGTGGAGATCCTTGTTCTTTTCTGGGGTTAAGGAGGGGGTGGCATGTAAAAGGGGTGCAGAGGTGACGGAGGACAGGATCCCCAGCTCAGCTGGATGTTACATGTTGCCTATGTTTTGACTCATCACTCAAAAGGCCCAAATTGTCAGGATATGGGTGGGGGGAGATGTTGCAATAGACAACGCAGCCTAGATCGGGTTTGGGAGCCCCCTTGGCCAATGCCTGGCCCCATGTGCACCCCCTGCAGCTCTACCCAGGGGAGCAATAACGCTCCATTTGGGGGTCACATGGATCTGGTTCCCTGATCGGGGGTTTTCAGGGGAAGGAGGCAGTTAGTAAGCCTAACTGACTACTGCCTCCCCATTTGCTAGCTCTCACACACTCCCCTTCCCTCTTGCACCCTCACACACACACACACACATAATATGCTAAGGTGCACATAGACACATACTCACAGACCCAACTGCACACGCCATCCCCAGGGCCCCGATGGAGAAGCAGCCTGCGCCATCACCACCAAAGCACGTCTTCATGGGGTGTGGCAGCACTGGTGTCCCAGACCCCAGGCAGCCTCAAGTCCAAATGCCGGGGAGCACCTGCGGGACCCCAGGACATGACAGATAGAGGGATTGGCCAGCGCAAACCACCAGGAGTCAGGATGGGGGTCTCAGTAACTTCTTATTTATCAGACTCCTCCCGTTCCACAACCGCTGGTCCTGCTCAGTATTTTATCTTTT
The DNA here is from genome assembly GCF_015220235.1 of Choloepus didactylus. Lineage (NCBI taxonomy): Eukaryota > Metazoa > Chordata > Mammalia > Pilosa > Megalonychidae > Choloepus > Choloepus didactylus. The sequence continues at coordinate 68,012,058 of NC_051324.1, read as the reverse complement.
GCACCTGCTCAGGCGGCAGAGCTGCAGGCAGTTTTGATAAATGGATTGAAAGGTTTGTCTAGTTTTGCTGAAGCTTCTCTAAGTGCCTCTGTATCTTCCAGTGAAATTATATTTCCCAACTTCCTACAGTGATTTCTCTCTCCTAGTGACTGCTCTCTCCTCATTTACTAGCTCTCCTGCACTCTCTCTTTTTCTCTCTCCTGCTCACACACACACAACACACACACACATGCAAAAATGCACATACTCATTTACTCACAGATAACTACACACATATTCACGCAGGGCTCTGACACATAAGAACAAGAGAGTGTGCACACCCACTGGGGGAAGCACACAGCTCTCCTGCACACACCCTCGTGTGCACAGATGCAGGTGGGCAAGGGCTTGGTGCTCGAGTCTGACAAGCGCAGGCGTGGTGACAACCTCAGCCTCCCTGAGCCCCTCTGGTCTCTGGGATCAGAATCGGTGGCACCGAGGGAGGGCTGCGGAGACCAGTGTCTTAACACGGAGCAGGGTGGAGGCAGGTGGGCTGACTCCAAGACGGGGAGGCCAGGAGCCCCTGGATCCCTGCCCAAGGCCCCCGTGGGGCTCCCAAGAGCCAGTGGGTACTTCCAGCCTCCCCGCCCCCCTCACCCGCCGGCCCTGCTGGAGGCTGCATCCCAACCCACATCTGAAACCACTCAGCAGCCAGGCCTGGCCGCCAGCCGGTTCCATAAGCAACGTGCTGGGGCTGGCGCCCTGCCCTCCTGTGATGTCATTGGCCGTTGGCCCAACCGGTGGGGTCACAGGCTCCCCTTCCCTCGGAGCTCCCTCCCAGTGGAGCGAGACCCTCCTTAGGAGACTGTCTGCACCCCATCCTGTTCAACCCAGCCAGGCAGTCAGGCAGGGTCTCGCCATCTGGGACGGGCTGCCCCGTCCCCGTCGCCACTTACCAAACAGCCTCCCAACTTTTCCATTTCCCCACTGCCTTCTCCCCAGTGCCATGATGTGGTGTCTGGGTGACAGCAGGCTGATGAGCTGGGAGGGCGTGGAGGTGAGGAGCCCATGCTCGGAGTCCGGATCCCGGCCGCCCCACCCACCAGCTGTGTGCCTTTGGACAAGTTGCTTAACCTCTCTGTGCCTCTGTTTTCTCATCTTTAAAATGGAGGTGCTAATAGGACCTAGCTCAAGGGTTGTAGGGAGGCTTACATGGACTCATCATAGAAAACTCAGTGCCTGGCACGGAGTAAGCACTGAAGACATCGATTCTGTGCTCCCATTTCCACGGGCCTAGGGTGCCCATGTGTGTTGGGGAGGAGGGGGGCCTCTAATATGTGGTGTGAAGCATGCCTGGCCTCCTCTCCACGGCTCTCCCTTCCCCACATCACCACAGCTGCCATCTTCCCAACTGGAGTTCCCCAGTCTTCTCTTTCTTCTATTTTTATTACATATTGAAATGATAAAATGTTGCATTTTATAATACTATATATTAATAGTATATATTAAATAAAATATACTATCCATCTTGCCTGTTTTTACTTTCTTCATGTGGCTACTAGAAAATTTAAAATTCAGTATGTGGCTCACATTTTATTTCCATTGGGCAGTGCTTGTTCTCTTCTCTCCCCGAGTTCCAGGTTCTCCCCGTTGGGGGGTTCTGACTTGGTCCTCAGAAGCTGGGGGCTGTTGCTTTCAGCCAAGGACAGTCTCCCACACTCAGGGTTCTGCGTGGACAAGGCAGGTGAGCCAATGTTCTTGGCTGGCTTCCTCCCCACCTGTGGTCTCCGCCTGCCCCCACCCAGCATCCTGAGCTCAGCCTCACTCTGTTAAGACGAGGCTCCCCAAAGCTGGTCAGGACACCCCCAGGCACCAAGCCTCCAGGGAAATGCCAGATTAACCCTTATCATCTTGCTATCACACCTCATCCTGGAGCCCCTGCCTAGAAGCCTTGCCCCTCCTCTCCACTCCTCTGGGTATTATTCACATTTGAAGTCTAGATCTGAAGTCACCTCCTCCAGGAAGCCTTCCCAGACCCCTTCAGTGAATGATCACTTTGGGCTACCCTAGCACTTTGTCCCAAACTCACTTACTCTGTTTATCACAAGCATTATGTGCCAGGCCATTATGATTCATGTCAATACTCAGAACTTCCTATGAGGTAGCTATTTTATTCTTTTTCTATATGAGGAAACAGAACAGAGAGCGATTAAGAAGTATCTTGCCCAGCTGGCAAAGTTCGTAAGTAGTGGAAGCAGAATTCAAACCCATGGGGTCTGGTTCCAAGTCCACGTTCTTTATTGCCCTGCCAGCCCCCATCACTAGTGCAATTCCTGGTACTCCAAAAAGACAAAGAGTCTTTGGAGCCAGGATCCCAGCTTATCCATCGCTTCCATCCCCACAGCACCCAGCCAGTTCCTGACATGCAGGAGATCTCCGTAAATGTGGTCGAATGAGATCAACATTGATTACTGGCCCTTTAAAGCACTCTCCTTGGACTGTGCCTTGAATTTGAGCTCTAGCCCCACGTCGCCCCTACCCCCACCCCAGTGCCCCCCACCCCTCACTCCACCCACCTCCTCTCCACCTTTATGACCAGCCGCCCCCCACCTCCTGCACCTCCCAGAGGCTTCTCTGTGCCTGTTTAAAACTCCATTGCTGTCACACGACCTCTGTCTGCCAGGAATTAATTCCCCAGGTTACCACTGCATAAAAACTAAACTCTCTTTTTATGGTGTCTGCATGCTTTGCCCTTTCCTTTTTATTCAGGTCCCTCTGCTCTTCTGGGGAATAAATAAATACAATGTAACTTTTATCAGGCTCAACATGCTGTACCTGCAGGGCTCCCTCGGGCCTGCAGCTTCCCAGAACCGGGGCCTCAAGGCCGCTCTGCCCACCTGTCCCTGGAACTCTCTGCTCTGGGCACCCCCCGCGCCTTCGGCTGGGTTCTCCTGCCCAGGCTCCCTCGAGGAGCTCCGACGGCCCCCTGTTACATCCCCCCACCATCTTTCCAAGCAACCCTGTGACTGCAGTGACAATTAGCCACAACTGGAAGGCAGTGGGCTGGTGGGCAAGGCTCCCGGGAATCCCCACCCACCCCCGGGGAGGGACGGGAGAGGGTTTCTGTTGGGCCCCCCGACCAAGCCCTGTGATTCCTGGGGGAGCCCTCCCGTGGATGGGTGGTCTGTGGCTGCCCTGGGGAAGTGAGGCTCCACTCCCCGAGTTCAGTCAGGTCCTGGGCAATCCCTGCACGCCCTCCATGCTGCTCCCCAGCACCTCCCCAGGGCCCCCCCACGCCCTCCACAGATGGGACCCAGACTCGATGCTTGTGCCTGCTGACTTGGCACCCGAGGCCCCTAATCCCTGCCGAGGTTTTCCCCCAGGAAGTCAGGGGAGTCTCTTTCCTCCTAGTTCCCCTTGATGGGTCTGTGGGGGGTCGAGTTGATAGTCTGTTGGAAGGGGGTGCCCCTGTCTCCATGGGGACAGGCTGGCTGAACGCTTCTGCCAATCCCATTTCCATGTCACCATTTTACAAAGAAGCGTTCCTGTCAAGAGTTGTCTCTCTTAAAAAAAAAAAAGAATCCCTGTATAGTAAATGATGATTGACTACCAAAATGCAAGGGCCTCTGTTCCTTCATCTCCAGCTTTCTTATATCCAAATCCCAGAAGGGAAAAGCCACCTTGAAAGGTTGCCCAGCCCATTCACCCACCTTGGCCCAGATCAAGGAGGACCCCTTTGGTTTTCTGCACCAACCCTCAAAGCCAGGAATTTCTTCCTTGCAGTCAACCTAGATCCCTTGTGCTGCTTCTGATGAATCAGTGATTGCTTGGGGGTGAGCAGTAATTTCCTTGCTTGCAAAGTGTAGAGAAAGGATATTTGGAGGTACGTCCAGGGTAGGTTGCCAGGTTTAGCAAATAGAACTATATATTAAATAACAAGTAGATTTTATTTTAGTATAAGTATACCCCATGTAACCTTTGGGATATACTTACATTAAAATGGTTTGGTTTTTTTTTTTCATTGTTTATCTGATATTCACATTTAGCTGGGTGTCCCACCCTCGCCCTAAGCTGCAGGCTTGAGCTTCCAGAAGTGGTCGTGGAGGGTCTGCGGGTTATCCACTTATGGAGACGGTTTGTGCCCTTAACCACACCCACCGATGACTGCTTCAAGTCTTTACAGTTAGACGGTGAACCCCGTGCCCCAGGATGGGCTGTACAGGCTGATTCCGCTCTCCCCTCCCAATGCCAGGATGGAGCCTCCCTCCCTTTCCAGCCTGGAAAACTCCTGCATCCTTTGCTTGCTCCCTTTTGCCTACATAAAACGACCCACCTCCCACCCTCAAATACAGCTTTCCGTTCTCAGGAGGACTTGTGGGCTTAGATCTCCTGTTATGAGTTAGTTGCCATGTGTGTGTTTGGCTCCAGGGATGGCGCTTTCGGGGCGAGTTGTGTCATTTCCAAGCACGCCTTTGAAGTCCAAACGCTCCCCCACCGCTGCCTCTCTCCGGGAGCCATCGGCAGCGGAAGCTCAGGGTGTTTCTATATCTGGAGCCTGCCCAGTGCTGCACCCCCATCCTGCTCCTCCCCACCTCCCAGAAAAGTTCCTGGAGATAGGAACAGCTCTATCCAAGATAATTGCTTAATTAGGGGAAAATTACTTAAATTTCACCAGCGGCAGCAGCCTCAGTGCCGTTCTGACTAGAAAAGCCTGTGGAACTCGGCTCCCTTGGAAAGAAGACGCTGCCCACTCAACACCCACCCTCCTTCTCCAAGGACCCGGGCGGAGGGAGCCTGAGCTGGATGTCGCCGGAGCAGTCCAGAGGCTTCTGCACTCACGCTTGCACGGCACACACGCCACCAACCCAGCTGGGCTCTGCGAGACGCCGGTGAGCTTGTGATTTTATTAACAGCCGGGTGTCCACACGCTTCCGTGTGTTGGGGACCAGGGAGCATATCTTGCAAATGCTCAACTCCACAATTGTGACATGGTCTTCATATTTGGATCTCAGAGGAGAGTTCCTGCAGGAAGGTTTTGGGGTTTCTGTCCCCTCGTCCCCCCTAACTTGCCACAATCCTCTCTTCCCTGTGCCTCTGGGTGCTCATTGACTCATCCAAAGGTCCAAAAAGGAGAGAGTGGGAAGCCCCAGGGCAGGTTCTGCAGTCCAGTGGCATCTCTGTTCTCGTCGCTGTCAAGCCTGCCTCAGGTGCTGTCCTGGGAGAGCCCTGGCACCCGGCCCGGCTGCCCACGAGGGGCGCTGGAGAGCGAGCACCAGGCCCTGCTCCGCCCAGCTCCCGACTCACTGTTCCTTCTCTCCTCTCTTCCTAGGCTGTTTCCGGCCCTCCAGATCTCCTCCTAGACGGGCCACCTTGCAGAAGACCCTGTCCCCTCCCCTGTGAGCCAAACAGCCTCCTTCAAAGTCACAGAGGACTCAGGAGAAGCCTCAGTCTGAGAGGAGAGGTCCATGAAACGTGATTGGGCTTTGTAGGTGAGATTTCTGAGCTCATGGTGGCCCCAAAAGAGACGGAGAGATGGCCGGTGCCCAGGGAGGGACCAGTCGCCACCTGGGGCTGATGTGCAAGCCAGGTGGGGGCGGGGAGGACAATGCAAACTCCGTAGCTTGGGTGAGCAGGAGAGTGCCCAGAAGGGAGCGTGCGGGACTCAAGGCTGAGGATTTGGAAAGTTTGAAAGCAAGAACGACTCAGGGCCCCAGGGTCCTGGGGGAGACAGAGGCTCAGGAAAGAGTGCACTCAAGGCTTGGAGAGATCAGGCAGCCTACCTGGAGGAGTTCCAGCATTGCACTATCCATGGCTCTGGAAGAACAATTTTATCCAGGAATAAGACACTGGAGCTCTGGAAACGAGATGGCCAAAATGGCCCAGCCTCGGGCAGCGCTCTACGCAGACTGTGTCACCCACAGGTGAATGTTGTCCCACATTAGCTGAATGGTGTGTGCTTGAAAAATGACAACGGATGCAGAGTCTGGGTACCAGCTTCCCTCACATCACCATGAAATATTTTGTGCACTTTAAATAGACACTGAGTGGATCAGACTGGCAAAGACACCGTGGAGGACAAGGGAACAGGACTCAAATCCAGGAGCACAGCTGCAGGGAGGCAGGGAGCACCAGAAGATCACTGGAGATGCTGTTCGGGGACTGCTCTGGGCTCTGGCACCTGATACCTCCTAGCCTCCTCCTCTGGAGGTCCGTTTGCTCACTTGGTCTCCCCTGAAGCCCCTTTGCCTGTTCCCAGGCTGCAGCCAAAGCGAATGAACTCAATCACTGGTTGCTTTGCCCGTGACGGGATTCTCCCCCTTCCTAGGAAATGTCACCTCCCCAGACAAGGAGGCCGGAGCCCAGGCTTGGAGGCTCTGTGGCCGGGTCCGAGCCGGGTCCTATAAGGAGGCAGCTGGTCCTGATGCTCCCTGCAAATAAGGGGCTGGTGGCCAGTGTCTTAACGGTGCTGGAGCCTCACTGCCACAGTGATGCCAAATCTCTCCCACCTGTGCTGCTGCTGGACTGAGCTGCTTGGTTCATGGCCCTGGCCTCCTCCTGACCTTCGTATCCAGGCCCAACTGGAGCTGCCAATACCTGAGGCTTAACTGTCCAAAGGCAGGGCGTGCACGCATCCTGGCACACTGCCCAGCAATTCAGGAAGCTGGGCTGGAAATCTGAGCTCAGCCCCCAGTAGCTGGCTTCAGGCCTTCTTCCCCTGGGACTCGAGCCCTGCCTGGCACCTCATTTCCCATTTCTCTGCTTTGTACCTCCTAGCCTTGTCTGCCACCTGCTGCTTCACCTCCTCCAATATCAGGTCCCAGTTCTGCAGCCCACTCCCCACCCATGTCCCCGCCATGCTGTCTGTCTGTCTGCTCACCCACCCGAGCCCTCTCTCAAGCCCATCTCCTCTTCATCTCTCATCCATCTACCATTTCTTTCCAACTGGTCTCCTTGCTTCCAGCTCCTCCTTTCTCTAACACAGGGGTCCTAAAGTGGGGTCCCTGGACCCAGCAGCATCAGCATCACCTGGAAGCTTGATAGAAATGTAGATTCTCAGGGTCTACCCCAACCTACTGAATCAGGAACTCTGGGGATGGGACTCGATAATCCATGCTTTTTTTAAAAACAACCCTCCTGGTGATTCTGATGCCCTCAAGGTTGAGAATCATCACTGCATCTAGCATGTCCTCCTTGAGCTTCCAGAAGGCCCTTCCTAAAACCCAGGCCAAGTCCTATTGCCCTCTCGCTTGATGACGGTGCACAACCTTCTCTTGCCTTCAGAATTAACCTTCAATGCCTTAAGCACAGGATTCAGGGTCCTTCCCTATTAGGCCCAAACTTCCCTTCCCAGCCCCTCTCCTGCACTCCCCTCTGCTCCCAGCCCTCTCCTGCACTGGGTGACTCCCTTTGCCTCCCGAAGGGTGGTGCAAACAGGCATCCCTGGAGCACCCTCACCCTCCTCTTGCTCCTGGGGCATCTAAGGCATCTATCACCCCCCACTCAGTGCTTGGCATCCCTTGTAACCAGCATCCTTCCAATGCCTCCTACCAACTTGGAGCAGCGTCCACCTGCTGGGATGTCTCTTGACCCCTCACTTGCCCTTGGTTTACCTGGCCAAGCCACGTCCAGCTCCGTCATTGTGCAGACAAACAGGAAAGAGGAAGATTCTCAAGGAGAGGGCCTTGTGGAGGCCACTGGGCCGGCAAGGGTCTGTTCCCATCACAGGGTGTCACAGGGAAAGGTGACGACAGCCACTCCTTCAGGGCCCTTGAACAGTGCGGTCAGTTCCAACGAGCAGACAGAACCTTGACATGCATGCACCAAACCAGTTGCCCATCATCCTTACTTGATGGAAGGCGGCAGGGTAGGTTTTAGGGGTAACATGCATATATGTTTTTTTGCTGTGTTGTTTGTTTGTACTAGATTTACCTTCCTAATTATGTCTTCTTGCACCAATATTAAAATGAGTTTGTGTTCCCTGTACACACAGCAACTGATGTAATGGTGAGGTGATCCCGAGGCAAGCTGGTGGCTAAAAAACACAGCCTCTGCCACCACCTGCAAAATGAACAACCCCCAGGTAGGCAATCAAAGGTTGTAGTAATTTTTTCACTGGTACCTTCTTGACCTAATTAACTTCTAGGGGATGTTTTAGGCCAGTCAACAAACTTGCTCCTTAAGTGTATCTTGCAAATGCACGGAGCCAAGATGCACCCCGCCCGGCCCTTTCATGGCAGGGAAATCATGGAGGTTCCCCAGTTATCTCCACACTGCTCTCGGGGGTGTGGCGCATGCCCCACTGGGCCCTGAAGCCCCTTCCAAGAGCTCTGCACACCACCAGGCCCTCCCGCCTCAGCCCCCACTGTGTCCTTCAGGCTCTGAGACCATCAGAACGTGGGAAGGGTACGGGCCGTTCATCTCTGGCCTCTGACCGTGCAGAGCAGTTCAATCATGTCACCTTAGATCTCGATGATGCTGAAGTCCACCCAGACCAACCCCAGGACAACACACCGGAAAACAGGGCCAGCCAGGGTTCCTCCTGCAAGTAAAGCCAGTGGGTCCTGGCTTCCACATGTCTTTCTCATTCACCCTCCCCAGGAACCCCCAGAGCCACTTCTGTGACCGTATGATGGGGAGACTAGCTCCCTCCTCTCTCCCCACCCTCCAGCTCAGGTCGCCTAGCAACCTTGATGGATGGCCAGCCGGGCCAATCTCCTGTGGCCGCTGAGATCCACCTGCTTCCTGAGACTGGGGGGAGCCAGAAAATCAAGTGCCCTCACCCCAAACCCCCTCCAGCACCATCCCAACTCTTCTCAGCCTCCCAAAGAGGCGAGCACAGGGACCATCCCCCCTTCTCACCTCACCCTTTGCTCCCCACCTGAGGCCCATTCTGCGGCTTAATCTGTGACATTTAACATAAATAGTTTTCTATTCCCAGTTGACCTTTAATAGCTTTTATCATCAGCTGTGGCTCCTGGCAGCCGTACAAGCACTGCTGTCTGTTGCCTTGGTCCATTCCAATGGAATTCTCAAGGAGGCCCCGTGGTTTCTCCATGTGATGCTAGGCGGCCCCTGGAGATGTCGGCCGAGCCTCGCGCTTGCCACTCTCCGCCTGGAAATATCATTACGTGTTTCAATTAGAATTAGTGGGGAAGCCAGTTATTAAGTGGTTAGTTATTATGGTAATGGAGACACTCCACATTAACTGGTGCAGGCCGCGCTCACCTCCCTCTAATGGCCACCTTTTAAACCCCTAATCCCTCCCTGATGCTTTGCTGGAGTGCAGCAGGACAGAAATGGGAGGGAGCCAGAAAGAAGGGGGGTTTGCACAGTCCCGCCAGTCTCCCCACCCCCCAACACACACAGACACCATTGGCGGGAGGTGATGTGCTGTCACAGCAAGAACAAACCCCTCACTTGAGATCACAGTCATGTCTGCAGCCCCCCTCCCCCCGCCCAGAAGGAGAAGTCATTGTCAAGGCCAGTGTCCACCACCACCCAATGCCGCTGGCCACCCCTGTCCCCAGATGGATGCGCTGCAGCCACAGAAAGGACTCGAGAGGACTCCTTCTGCAGAGGTTGGGGTTTGAGCAAGGGCCCTGCAGATACTGAGGGTGCAGAGGCATGCCCCCAAAACCCCCAGGCTGGAGGGCAGGGGGGCTGCATCTGGTCCCATCAAGCCCAGTGACCTGGGGCAGGTCACATGACCCTGGGGTACCCCAGCTCCTCCCTGTGTAATGAGGGTTTGGATCAGGGGTTCCCGACCCTTTCTCTGCCCCCAGCGCCCACAGGACCTGGCATCATCAGGGACGACAGGCCACTGCTGCAGCCGTTCTGTACCCTGGGCAGGGGCGTATCAGGATCTGGGGTCCTCTCCATCTGGAGGAGATGTTCTTGGATGCACTTCCAGCTCTGGCTTTCACACCTGACTCTCCAGCCGAGTCTTCTTCCTCCTTCCCCCCTAGCTGAGCTTTAGCAGGCTGAACTCATCAGCCTGGTCCTGGACTTACCAGCCGTGCGGCCTGAGCCTCAGTTTCCTTGTGAGGATTGAAAAGCGAATGCCAGGCAAGCACAGGGCTTGCGGGAGGCCAGAGCTCAGTAACGGCCCATTAGGAATGCCGTTACTATTTTAAAGACCCTCAGAGGGGAAGGGAAAATAAAGGCCCACAGGGGCTTCCTTCTCCTGGTGATCTGATGGGTATTTAAGGAAGGGCAGGAAAAGAAAAGCCAAGACCAAATAGGAGAGGGGAAGAGAGAATGAAGCGCAGACTAGGCTGGGAGGAAAAGCTGAGAACAGTTGAAAGCAAACAATGACAGCAAGAGGGAGGAAGAGGGAGAGAGTCACCTGGACCCGGGATGACTGATTGTGGGGTGCTGGGGACCTGGGGGGCGGAGAGGGAGGGGGTTAATTTGTTTTCTTCTGCTCAGCTGTGCCAACAGAAAAAGCGAATGACTGTGAGTCATCCAGACGGGGCAGCGGTGATGTAGGGCTGATGCGCAGGCAGGTAAAGAAGGCTCTAGCAGGCATGTGGCTGGGAGAAATTATCTTTCTACCTAGTACCTGGTACCATAAATTGCCTTCTCGCGGCGGCTCTGGTTCTTGGGGGAGGGGCCACTGAAGAGCCACTTGGTTTGATTCCTTTAATCTGTTGAAACCGCCTGCCACGGAGGAGCGTGTAATTAGGATGCACTGTGCTTTCCCAGCAGCCCCAGCCGCTCATACCTCCTTGCAAGATGAGAGCGTGTGCTGCTCGGGCCGGGAAGGGGCTGGGCTCTTAATTGGTTTACTTGCTTCTCTTGAAGTCTGTCCAGTTTTTCTAGGGATGAGGCTCCCTGGGGAATGTCTGCGGGGGTTGACGATCACAGAAGGACCTGGGGCATGGCCCCTTAGAGGCCCCACTGGGTGTCGGGGGGGGGGGTGTTTGGGGACAGGGAGGGCAGGTGGGGTCATCAGCTGTCCGGGCCCCCGGGCACCCTGTCCACCAGGTGATGGCCCCCAGACCACGCCCGGCTGGCTCCTTAGAGCTGCACTTCACCTGGTCATCCCTGGGCACCAAAACCTGCCTGCTTGCCTGTCTGAGCCCCCAACCCAGGTCCCTGCACTAGCACTAAAGAGTCAGCCACAGGGACAGCTTCTCCGACGAGCCCCAGGAACGAGCCGCACCTGCCCGCGGAGGGACTAATATCCTGTTTTCCAGGCTGGGTGGTCCAGGAGAATAGAGCAGGGAGGGGGACTGGAAGAGATCTGAGGAGCAAGAGGAGGAACTTGGATGTAGTTGTTTGCAGAGAGGAGGTGAAGAGAAACGGGGTGTCCACTGTTCACCCTAAGTGATGGGGAAACTGATGATTGTTGTTTACACACAGACCCGACACTGGGTGTTTTCAGGCAGCTCTGCTCCCCAGAGCCCTCTGCTCTCTCCTTCTGTGTGCAGGAATCTTCCCCTCCATCCAGCGCTGGCTCCAGGGTCCTTAAATGAGGCGGCAGCTTTCCCCTCCTCCGTGGCCAGTGCCTGCTCGACAGCAGGAACTCCTCATCCCCAGCCCGGAGCAGCGGGGCTCTGTGTAACAAGTGTGGAGCCAGAGCAGGGAGAGGGGATGGCCTGGGAGCAGGCCCTTGTCCAGGGACCCCTGGCTCATCCCTGGAATGCCTGTGTCACTCTGCTAGGCCTGGGAGGATGGGGTCGGGGGGACAGGTCTGCGGGACCCCAGAAGTCTGCGATGCGTCGTGGTTTTCAGCACAGGCTGAGCAGTCCAAAAGCCGGTCTGTCTCCCAGTTTCACCAGAGGCCGCCGTGTGAACGTGGCCATGTTTCTAACCTCCCTGGACTGTTGCTAACAGGGCGACGCAGAAATGAAACACAGACACAAAGTTAAGATTTAAGGGAGCAGGGGACCCACAGCATCAAGTGCCAAGTGGGTACCAGTATATCCATGCCCCGGCTATTTATTTGTTTCATAATACAGGAAAGCATATGGTGCGTGTCTTGTGACACATTCACTCCATCAGATGCCTCTGTTTACATCTTGTCGCATATCAGAAAGAACAGTCTAGGTACAGGACAATAGTACACCGGGGTCGTCATGCCCCAAGACACATGTCCTTGTGAGGCGTGCCTGCACAGCGTTCCATGCAGGCTTGTGGCTTAGCATTCCAAGCCACCACCCCAGACATGGCTTAAGAAACATGGAAGACTCGGTTTCCACACTGGACCTCTGTTTTCTCATCTGCAAAATGGTTCATTGTTGATTAAACTGTGTTCCCCCAAAAGATATGCCTACATCCTAAACCCTGGCCCAGTGAATGTGATCTTATTTGGAAATAGGGTCTTTGTAGATGGGATTGGTTAGTTAGGACCCACCCCTAATCCAGTTTGGTCGTAATCCAGTAAGACTGGTATCCTTATAAGAAGAGAAGAATGTGTGGACACAGACACAGACAAGACAGGAGAAGGCCAGGTGATAACGGAGGCTGAGATTGAAGCACTGCAGCTGCAGGCCGAGAAATGCCCGAGGATGGCCAGCAAACACCGGAAGCCAGGGAGGGGGGCGGCAGGGGCCTCCCTGCAGGTTTCAGATGGAGCCTGGCCCTGCCAACACCTTGACCTCAGATTTCTAACCTCCAGAACTGAGAGAGAATACATTTCTGTTGTTTGAAGTCACCCAGTTTGTGGTGCTTTGTTACTACTACTCTAGGTAACCAAGACATGGGGCAATATTAGAACACGCATCTTCACCCAAAGGGCTTTCATGAAGACAAAAAGAAATTTTTAATGTCCAGATCTTGGCACACAAGGATGCTCTCCTTAAATGCCAACTGTAGGATCCTCAGCCTCAGCCCATTAAATCCTCTGACTCCAGGCAGGACTGGTGCCCAGTCAGACCAAAGATCCTAAATTGCTCCACTGGAAGGTGCATTCCGGGTCTCCTGGCCCAGCCTTCTACAGGAAGGCCATCCCAGCCACCCCAGGTCCCGTTTCATTGTCCAGCAGCTCTCCCAGGAAGGACGACAGTGTAGACATTGGTGTGACCTAAGTTGTAGCGAGACAAAATAGCTCTCCCCACCTTCCAAGTAGTAGTTCTGGGCATTCTGGAAATAGACCATGAACTTCTCTAGATCTCTGCTACTCAAGGTGTGGGGCAGCTCTGACACCACCAGAGGATATGTTAGAGATGCAGAATCTCAGGCCCCACTGCAGACCGGCTGAGTTACACGCTGAATTTTAACAAGATCCTCAGATAATTTGTATGCATGGTGAGCTTGAGAAGCTCTGTTCTACCATCTTCTAGGACACGAGGTTCTCACCATGGTGTCAAGTCGCGGCTCGGTGTGTTACGAGGACAGGTGTGCTATCTGCAGGTAAGTTATTAATAGTCATTACAGTAGCAACATTTGCAAGCAATGTCACTTTTTTAGAAAAGGAAATTAGGGCTGATTCAAGGTTATTCCTATCGTGATGTCACCCCGACACTCCTGCATTCTGATGCTTTCTTGGGTGAAAGAAGCACGGTTGTGCTTTCACATGAATCTCTGAAGAAATGGGTCCTGCAGATGGATCCACTCAGCAGGTCTAATCTCTGCCTGCAGCAAGTTCCCTGCTCACCAAGCTCCCTGCCCACCACACTCCCCATGGGTGACAGGGTGGAAATGGTAACTCACCGCCGCCCAAAGCAACAGGTACCATGGGACTGTCCTCATTCTTAGAAAGTTCTTCCTCACCGGGGTCTCCAAGATGATCCCTATAACCCTCACCCACGGGCCCTCTCCAGCATCATACAGGACTAGTCCATCACTTCTTTCAGATGACGTCTGTGTTAGTTTCCAATCGCTGCTGTAACAGATTAGCCAAACCCCGGGGGCTTCAAACAACAGGAATTTATCCTCTCACAGCTCCGGAGCCCGAACATCCAAGGTCAAGCTGTAGGCAGGGCCCCGCTCCCTCCGGAGTCCCTGAGGGATGCTCCTTCCGTGCCTCTTCCAGTTTCTGGTCCTCATGTGCCACCTGTCGCCTGTGTGAGTACCAAATCTTCTGCCTTTCTCTTATGAGGACACCATTGGATTTAGGGCCTGCCTTAAATCCAGTTCATTCTCATCTCACTATCCTTAACTACATCTGCAAAGATCCTGGTTTCAAATAAGGTCACATACTCAGGTACTGGGGACAGGACATGGGCTCCTCTTTAGGGGGCAACCATTCAATCCGATGCAACATCCTCTCAAATCCTCTTAAAGTCAGGCTCTCAGTGGGTCTACCCGTCCCCAGGCAAAACCAACCCCAAATGTGAGCCGCTCTCAGCCTGACAGGTCCCCACTGGGCACGGGAAGATGAGTCTTCTCTTCTCTGGCCAATGGAGTTAAGCAATAATAACGTGTTAGGCCAGGGTGACCTTTGGTGGATTGTGGGTGTCATTTGGCAAGAGAATTTGAGGAAGGGGGCTCCCCGAAGCAGGGCCAGGGTTAGGTGAGGCAAGCGAGGCCCACTGGGACCCAAATTTAAGAAGGCGGCATTTGCTCTTAAGGGCAGGGGTGCACGACAGTAAGTGCCACCTGCTTAAATTAATACCTGGAGCAGTTCACTTGCATCCTACTCCTGCCCCATAGAAGCCAGCCTTGGTCATTTCCGGGCTCCTTCTCTTGAGGAACGTTCTAGAACTGAGGGGAATGACAGGGAAGACTCCCTGCGTCTCTGCTGAGATGTTCCCTGTTGCTTCCCCACCAAGTTCCCCGAGTTCAAAGCCCCTGTCCCTGCTTTGTGCAGAGTCAGGGTGAGTCCTGGGAAGAGGAAATCGTGCAGGACAGAGAATCCTTTACCCAGAGCGTCTCAGCCACTAAACCACGTTTGCGGTGCATCGTGGTCTGTGTGAATGGTGTCCCCTGGAGTTGGGTGGTGCACCAGTCCTGCATTTGTTCAAGCCACTCCTGGGCAGACCACACGAGCCGTCACGTCCCCCCCACGGACCTCCTGTTGTAAGCCCCTCTGGAGGCGGACGGCGAGTCTCGCCCAGTGTGTGCTCTTCGGGATTTGTACAGGTAGTGACCTGGCCCCGTACCCGGTAGGTCACTGGCCGGTCTCCCAGTCTGCCCCCCACCCCTGGGTTTTGCTAACAACTGTCATTCCTAAAGCTGTTGTGCAGCTTGTAAGCACTTTTTCTATTTCTTTCATTGGACCTTCACCATGACCTTGACATTCATTCATTCATTCAATCCTCAGCTCCATTTTCCTTATGATGAACCTGAGATTCAGGGAACAAGGGGCTGACCCAGGCCCCCCAGCTCAGAATTGGGGGGTTAGGACAGGAACCCCAGTCCATTCCTCCAACCTCTTGCTGCTCCTCTTTTGCCAAGCATCTTGGGTTAAACGCCCAGCAGAAGTGCCCACTAGGTCCAGGGAGAGGGGGCAGGACCCTGGGACACTTTGCCCAGATACTTCTGTCCAAGGAAGAGTTGATGAATCATGGACCTCCCCGCCTGGCAGGAAGGGGATTTGTCCAGTTACCAAAACTCGCCAAGAGGCCCCAAGGAAACAGACAGCTGTCCCCAGGCCGTGATGGTTTCCCGGTGCTTCTACATCAGCTGGAACCCTCCCTGCCCCCAGAGCAGCAATTTCTCTGGTTTTACTCACTGTCAGTTCACACCTGAATTGCTCATTCCCAGAGAATGTTCCGCAGGAGACCCACCTCTGAGATGGGGTCAGGAAAGCAGGGGTGGCTTTGCTTTGCGCTCCCGCTTCAGCCCCTTCCATGGGACAGCCGAGAATTCTTCAACCCCTGATTGGCTTCCAGGCCAAGTGCCAGAAACATCTGCAGGGACAGTGCCTGGGAATCCACTTGGGAAGCTGCAGGGAAAGTCTCCCCAACCACTCTGGAAAGGAGGGAGCATGGGCCCAGCGTGTGTCCAGATTTCTCAGGATAAAGCCACCTGTGGATGACCAGGCTCCAGGACAGCAGGGGACCCCTGAGCTTGTCTGGGATGGTTCTGGCAGCTCCGGGGCAGAATGTCCATCCGCCTCATTCTTTAAGCGCACCTGGGTTTAATCTCAGCTTTCCTCGCTACTGGGTCACCTGAAACAGGTGACTCGTCCCCTCTGAGTGGAGGCATCCTCTTCAGAATAGTGGAAATAACAATAGGCTGTCCTACCCCCAGTGGTTTTGAGGATCACGTTAGTTGATGGATGGAAGGCACTTTGTAATCCAGAAAACGTTTCATGAACATGGCTGCTGTCACTGTCATCACTGTTGTGTTGGGAGGTAGGCAGAGGGCTGGGGGTGGGGAGACAGCGGGGTCCTCCCAGCTAGTGCTTCCACCTATCTGCCCCCCTTCCTGCTCCCATCGATGACCCAGTTGCAGTCAATGACGTCAAAACCCGCAGCTGTGTTTCCCACCGCCGGGTCTGGATTCTGCAGGGTGTCGCTAGAGGTTGCATAAAAACATGGCTCCGTAGTCAACAAATTTGGGAACCACTGGATTGAGCAAAGTGAAATAATTTCCTTTACGGCAAGACTCCATAGCCTTGAGCATGCTAATGGCTATTTTGAAATCTCTGGAACGGGGATAGGCAGATGGACAAGGTGGCATCTCCCAGACTTAAATATTTGAGCATGGAACTCTTTCCTTGCAAAGCAGACTTGGGATCTGTATTCGGCAAAGCATTCCTCCTGACATTCCGGAAACATCTGGATCCAAGGGTAGTATCCAGGCCCCCTCTCTCTGCTCTGTCCTCCAGCCCCTCCACACCTGCTTAGGGGGCAGGTCCCAGGATCCTGGCCCAGCAGGGAAAGGTCTGTGCTCTGTGCCCAGTGCCCTCTGTCTGCTGCGGGGGAGCTGAGTTCCCTTATCAGACAAGCAGCAGGACGAGCCAGCTCCGTGTTTTATGGCCCTATCCTGTGTGAGATCTTGCCCATTAGGGAGAAGCTGTCAACACAAAACATAGATTTCAAGACGCACTTTCTACTCTGGGATTATGAATAACCCCTCCGATCATTAGAGCCAGAGCATTCTTTAAAAATCCAATTTGTTTCCTACCTCGAAACCCATTTAGTTTGCTTCCTGCCCTCTGGGCTGGAAAGGGAGGGCTGCAGGCTGGAGCCTTCTGGAATCCTGGCTCTGGAAATCCTGCATCCCAGAAATAGTACCAGCCCCTCATCTGAAACCATTTTCCCTGGAATCATCTGTTATCCATTTCCTGCCATCCAGCTGGGTATTTCTATTACCTTTAAAATAAGACAAGGTGGGGAGAGCCCTGAAGAGCAGGCCAGCACCCCTGAAGCAGGGTGGGCCCGCCCTGGAGACCCAGGCTCAGTGGACCATGGGAAGGCATTTGGGAGGGTGCTGGTATTTGTTTGACAAGTCCTAAAGCAAGGCATGAATCCAAGATTAAAAGAAAATGAAAACCTTAACCATGAAAAATCCCCATTTCTGTCTCTTTCCTCCCCAGCAGCGGAAGCTGGGGCTTCCCAGAAGAAACGAGACGCGTCCCACCCCTGCCTTGTTTGTGCAGCCTCATCACTGTGCAATAAAACTGACATGCGAGATGTATTGGAACACGTGCCCTCCTTCTACTCCCATCAGCCCACCACAGGGACAAGAGTTGTTCATCTTTTTGGCTCAGCTTTGAGCCTCCGAGACACTAGTGAGGAGCACCTTGACTGGCTCCGTGATCAGATGAGGCCTGGAAGCTCTTCCTGGAGGCTGGCACTCTCAGAATTTGCAGTTTCTCCACCTTCTCAGGCCAGGCCAGAGTGGACAGTGTCTTCTGAGCAGGAGGCTGGGGTGGCAGCGGTTGTGGCTGGCCGGCTCCGTCATGCACTGAACACTTGTTCCCACCTGCCTGCCCCTGCACTGTGGGCTGGAGATCGCAGATGAGCCCGGCCCCTTCCCTGATCTCTAGAAGGTCAGTGGCCTGGGCGGAGAGGGGCAGCTCTTTACAACACCATGTGGCTGCTGTAATAGGAATGACCTGGAGCCCAGGGGAGGTGGTGACTGACCACCAGGACACATTTGAGAAGTGTCAGAGGAGAGGGCCATTTGAGCTGGGCCTGTAAGGATGGATAGGAGTTCACTGGCTGATGAAATGTTCTCTTACCCTTGTGCTTATAGCTCTCTGAAGCTACCTTTCTCATGTATTACAACTCATTGTCTTTCCATCCACTAAAATGTTTGAAGTCGCCATCCCCCTGAAATATAAACTCAATGAGAGCAAGGACTTTGTCTATTTTGTTCATCAGTGTTGGTGCCATGGCCTAGCTCAGTGCCTGGCACATAGGGAACCCTCGAAAATAGGTGTTGAATGATTGGGAATTAAGGCAGAGAGAAACTAAGTCATATGGGGAGAGCCAAGGTGGAAAAACCTCAGAAAAAAGTAAGAGGTACCTTCCCCTGCTCATGATCTTATAGGAATCCCTTTCAGGCTTCCCTAGACCCAAATCTGACAGGTCCTGAGATGGCCTCATCAAGAGGCCAATGGTCATGAGTCGTTTTACTGGACAACTCCCAGAACAGACACCTCTCGGTTGCCACAGGAAAGGCCTTGGATGAGGTCCCTTTGCTAGTGGGAATGGAATGGCGATGGGAGAGCTGGTCACCTGGCACCTCCTCTGCCAAGCCCAGCGCCTCGAGAGACTCGCAGTCCCCCCTCACCCCCCACTTCTGCCTCTGCTGAGCCTCCCCCCCTTTTAGCTCTCATTTGTAAGTGGGCCTCAACCCAAGCAAAAGATTCCGCGAGAATCCGGCCGGGTTCCCAGACGCTTAATTGGAGCTGGGCTCTTCATTACCTGCACACCTGTTCCCAGCACCATATGGTCTGGGGTAAATAGACTGTAATTGTTTATCCAGAGTCAATTCTGCGTGAGTGAGTGAGCAAGTGCAGGGGCCCCAGCCGCCTCTTCCTTCTCCCCCCGCCGCCCACCCCAGCCCTTGCCAGGCTGCTGAAGGACGCAGCCCCCACACAAGGTTAAAGAGTTTGCAGCTGTCCCTGCAGAGCTGTCTTACCCATCCAGGGCCCACCTTCGAGCAGCTTCTTTGCCAGCTCCAAGGAATGGTCCCTGCCCGGCTAGGTGAGCTGTCAGGGGCTTGGCAGCTGAGGCCCCTCTGCAGCCCTCGGCTCATCTGTCTCTTTCCCCGTGGAGGCTGAAGGGTGTCTGGAGAGGGTCTGGGCTTTGGAGCCAGGCCCTGCGGGGCCCCAATACCCAGCTCCCCCGCTTTCTAGCTTGTGGCCTTAATGTTGGGGAACCTGGGCTACTATGTCTACACAAAATAATGCTAATGTGTTCTACATCACTCAGATGTTAACGCTAGAGAGCACTCACGTTTAGGTGTCGTGTGTGCCTCACCTTCCGTAGAGGATCGCATTCAATTGTGGAATCTCCAAGAGGAGGCGGGTGCTTTGATTGTTCACAGATGAGCAAACGGAGGCTCAGGTCAGTTAAATCACCTGCCTAATGCCACCCAGCCAGAAAATGGGTGAGCTGGGAGTCCAACCCAGGCCTGTGGACTCCGGAACCCAGGCTCTGGACCACCAGACTATATTTATATTATGAGATAATGCAGAGAAGGTGCCTGCCCGGTGCCTGGTATACAGGAGGAAATCAATCAATCAATGCCCATTCTCTTCTCCCAGCCCTTCCCTGGGTGAACGGACCCCTCCCACCCCATCCTCTCCATCCACCCCATCCTCCCCATCCACCCCATCCCCAGCCTCAGCTGCGGGGCAGCATCCAGAGCATCAGGCCACCAGCTGTCCTCCTCCAAGGTCGCATATAAATAGAGCAGGTTCCTGCCCCTCCCCAGTCCCCCTCGCCTTTACTCCCCACCAGCCCTGCCAGGGAGACAAGGCCCTGCCCTGGGGTATGGCTGAGGCTCCCGATGGCCTGCTCAACCGTGCTGCAAGGGCAGGCCCCGGAGGGAGGGAGGGGGTGGCTAGCAGTTCTCCTGACAGAGGCAGTCTTCTGACCTTGGAAAGGGTCAGATCAGGGGGTAGGGGGGCCCTGGACAATTGGGGGGATCTGGTTGAAAGGATGGCCCCATGTAGATTGCCCTGATCCTGGGAGGGGACCAGGGAGACCCTAGGCCTTATTGGGACCTGCAACCTCTCTCCAGAGGCACAGAGAAAGGACTCCTCTTGAGGGGCTGCCTTGGTACTTGAGTCCTCTCCCTTCCCTGCACGGAGTTCCCGGCCTGCCCCTGAGCAGCTCCAGGTGGGAGATGGATGGCCTCCCCAAGCCCAGGAGAACGGATGCTGTGTCCTCTTAATCTACACCAAATGGGTCTTTAATATGATAAAGGGCTTCCAGGCCTTTCAGCCCTGATGGGTTCCCTCTGCAGCAGTGGCACTGGCTCCAGCCCAGAGTTGGCTGGGGCCATGCAGGTAGCCTTGTGGCAGGCTCCAGCGCTGCTTCACCCCACCCCACCCCCCGCAGTCAGTGGCAGCAGCTCTCAGGGCCCAGGCTTCGGACCAGGCGTGGCGGGAGGCTCAGGGAAAGGTGCGGCCATCCCGCTGGAGAGAGAAATGTCACAGCCTCCACTATATACATCCTTAGCACCATAAGGGCCAGATCCCCATGTCAAGGGCCAAGGAAGCCAACACACAAAAGGGGACAGAAGAGAAGGAAACGAAGAGGTGCCGGAGCTGGTGGGGGTAATCAGGGAAGCCTGCCTGTAGGAGGTGCCCCATGCACTGTAGAGTTATGACTCCTGTAGGCTCTGTGATTGCTCTGTGGAAGTTAGAATTCTGTGACAGAGAAAAAAAATGTAAGAAAAAAAGAAAAGAGTTTTTCCTAGCAAGTTTTCCATCTGCCCAGGGAATGCCCTTTGGAGAGGCGCCTGGAGCAATGAACAGCAGTACTGACTCCCACGTCTCCGGGAAGGGGAAGGAGTTTTAAAAGATATTAAACTGCTGCATAAAGTGGCCCCTCAGGGAATGCCGCCGAGTTCTGCCACGGCCAGGTAAGTAAAGGGATATTTTCAGCCCCAGGCATCGGGCCGGAGGCGGCTGGGGTGGCCAGTGGGGTCGCCACCCTGCCCTCTGCCTGGAGGGGGTGCCCAGTACACAGGCAGAGGGGAGCCCACAGCCCTGGACAGGTGAGCCTCAGACCGAATCCTGGTCATTAGAAACACTCCAGATGGGACAGTGGGTCCTGGGCGCAGGCGGGACGAGGATGCAAGGAAGGGAAATTAATATGCTCCGGACTCTTGTTCTGCGGCAGGTACAGACGAGACCTCATTTAATCCTCGGAAGCCATCCTGCAAGGTGTTGGAAGCTCGCTCTCTTCCCTCTGTGCGCCTCCCGGCACGTGGCAGTCCGAGCAGTTTCGGGGACGCTGGAGCCACTGGACGGGGTCCTGGTCCTTGGTGCAGTGGCTGGACGTGGTGACAGCACCTCGGTCTGCCTCCGGGGGACCCTTCCCTGCCTGTCCCTCCTCCAGCCTGCAGCCTGGTCCATGCTTCGGGTCCACCCGACTCCGCTTGTCCGAGTCCCGGAGGAGGCGACGCGGTGTAGTAATAACCAGGTCACGGGACCGGAGCGGCAGGTCTCAGGGCGAGATCCGCGACTCCCTCCGCTTTACGGGGAAGGCTGCGGCCGCCCGGCCCCTCGCTGATGAGGTGCGTCCTAAGTGCTGAGCAGTAATAAGACTGTAAAATGCCTCAGTGCTCGGCACTGGCTCTGGGCTCCAGACGAAACGCCTCAGACAGACAGATCAGCAGGCAGAGGGGCCGCCCCGGGCACCAAGACCCACAGCTTCCCGGGCCGCGCCGAGAGACCCCGTCAGACCACCTCGGGGACTCCTGGGGACTAATGGCTGGGTGAATCCCTGCCCGGGACTCTGCTGTGCAGAGCTGGGACAGCAGGCGCTGGGGGGGCTGGGGCAGGGCCAGTGCGAAGGTGCACTTTTCTGTGGGGCAGCCCCTGGGCTGATCTGGGAATGCCCCTGCTGCAAACCCCTGCCCCTCTGCAAACCCCCACCCTGCCCTTCCTGAGACGCGTCCCTAGCACAGGCCACATTCGGCAGGGGCAGGGGCTCCGAGCCGCGCTGTCATCTTTGCTGCCTTCCTGGGCCTCGTCCGCTCCTCAGGGCTTGGGGGAGAAGGGCAGGAAACCCGCACAGGCCCTGGAAGAACCTTCCCTTCAAGGAAGAGGGGAGATGCTTTCGTCTCCAATGACAGAAAAGAAAGGGGCCTGGGCAGGGTCCAGGGGAGCCGGAAGGACGGACGATCTGCCTGTCGGGGGTTGGGGAAGGTCTAGGTGGTTCTAGGGGTGGCTTTACCTCTGTGGGGGGCCATCCCCAGGCTGAGGGGCACTCCAGGAGGCAGAGAAGGGCCACCATACAGGCAGAGGCAGGAAAGAGGGACGTTCCGGAAGGGTCCGCAGGGGCTGTGGGGCCGCAGGCTGAGGCTCAGGCAGGGGCCATGAGAAACAGCAGGGAAGGGCAGGGTTTGACTCTCAGGGAAGCTGCCCTCCAGCTTGGGGGGTTGGGGGCCCAGTAGCAACACTCCAGGAGCCAAGGTGGGGTGAGCACGTGCTTCCATCCCAGTGAGGCCAAACCCCCCCCACCCCACTCCACCCCAGCCGAGCCCACCCCCCCCCCCCCCGCTTCCTCTGTCCCGCCCCCTCCAGGGGCCCAGCACCAGAATTCCTGCTACTGCAGCTGTTTGAGAAGCAACGGCTTCCCCGGATGAAAATGGCTCATGTGTTTTGCTGAGATGGGAATTTTTTTCCATATGGAGCCATTGATCCTCAGGAAAAAAAATTTACTCAAGGTCCATAACAAAAAATGAAGGAGGAGGAGATGGAGGAGGAGAGGAAGAAGAAAGAGGAGGAGAAGGCAAAAACAACTTACGCCAAAGTTTGTATTTGAGAGAACATAAGAAAACGTTTGATTCTTTCATAGCCCTTCAGAGAACAGAGCCGTGTGGACTCAGCGGAACGCGCGCGTGTGTGTGTGTGTGTGTGTGTGTGTGTGTGTGTGTGTGTGTGTTTAAAATGAGAAACAGAGACTGTAAAACCTTATCCAGGCCCCACAACAAATCCTGTCTCACTGCATGCAAGTGGCTTGTCGACACTAAGGGATGGGGCGGGTGAGGGGGGCCGGGAGGGTCCGGGTGACCACGGGGACTTCAGCCGATGCCAGGGGAGCCCGGAGTGGGGAACCCCAAGGGGCCGGGGTAGGAGAGCAGCAGGGAGGCTCACTCATCCTGAGAGCAGGGAAGGACGGGAAAATGCCTGCGTGTTTGAAAAGCTCGTGCATCCTCCTTGTTCCCGAGGGTCTGAGGGGAAGAGGGCAGGGGGCGAGGCAGGACCGGGGCTAGGGCTGGGCTCTGTGGTCACGACTTCCAGCCCACGGAGGTCCCGCCAAGCCCCCCATTCCTCACCGGTCCTCTTTCCGATGTGTGTTCTAATAAGAAGAGGCACCAGCTCTACCTCCCTGTGTTTTGAAGGTCTTCTGTTTCCTCTCCCTGCGCCCCCACCCCCACCCCCCTGCACCCCTCTGCTTTCTCCTTTTGCCTGCGTGCCCTGCACCAGGCTGGGTTCCTTCCTTGCTGCAGAAGCGTTTCCGACGTTTGCTGAGTGACATGGTGGGGTCACCTCACACCAGAGGAGGCATGCCACGGCGGGACAAAGGGAGGGGTCTGCGGTGTGAGACCCCTCCTTCGATCGCCCGAGTGGTGGCCCGGCTGGTGTCCAGGGGCAGGGAGCAGACAGCCCCTCATTTGGGTGAGCCCCAGCCCACGTCTCATATCTCTCTTTTTCTCTTCTGCTTTGGCAGGGCCTGCTGGGTTCTGTCACCCTAAGTTTCAGGCAGCAAGCGGGATGCCAGAGGGAGGGGACCAGGCTGTCATCATAATGCACCCCCCTGCCTTTCCCCAGCCTCAGGGCTCAGGGAGGGAGAGCAGGTGCCCAGGTCAGCTCTAGGGAACATCAGGGAGACCCAGGACTGGGCCGCGGCTAACAGAGAGAAACAGACGGGGCCAGGGCAGGGACAGGGAGCGGTGAGGGCAGCTCAGCAGAAGGAAACAGGATTGAGCAGCTACCAGTCGCCAGCCTGCAGAGCACTTCATGTGCACCGCATCGTTTCAAACCCACGCCAGCTGTTGAGGAAGGAATTACTGTTGTCCCATTTACAGATGAGCAAACAGAGATGGAGGGATCAGGTGACTTTCCAGCACCATGACTTCTAAGTAGGGACAAGACATTTTAACCCAGGTTTGGCTGGTTAGCAAGATCCCTTCCCACTCTCTTTCCTGCACCCCACTGCCAAGCTGGAGGGTGAGGCTCTTGAGGTTAGCAGGTGTCAACTTCAGGCCAGAGACCGGAAATCTAGGACGTCGGGGAAGGGCGAGGAGAGCCGGCCTAAACCACAAGTCAGGAGTGAGCCCAAAGCCAGGGATCTGGGGACGTTCGGGAGAACAGGCAGGTCTCCAGACCCTGGCGTGGGCACCTGAAGCCCTTCTGGGCAGGCCATGCTCTGACTGTGCCGGGTGGAGGCTCCCTGGGCCTGGCCGAGAGGGTCAAACTGTGACAGCAGCAGGGTCTCGATTCTAATGAGGGGTCTCAGGGGTAGTGCTGAATGTCTCAGATGCCCACGTTGAGATGCCATCCTTTGGAGACCGGGAGAGGTCAAAGAAGAGAGCACTAGTGAAGGCGGGAGGAAAATTTGGGGGGCCCGGCCATTTTCTGTGGGAGCAATGCACTGTTGGGACGACTGGGAAGGGTGCTTAACAGAAGCTGGGGCCGGAGGGGGTCCCCCCTCCTCTGGAAGGCTCCCTACAGCCCTATGGGCTGGAGGAGTCAGCCCGTCTCTCGAGGGCCCCCTGACACCCAGTAGAACGGTTACAAGAAGGCTCTGGGGCCAGACCACCTGGGTTTCCTGTGTGCTGTTGGACAAGGGACTTAACTTAGCCATGACTCAGTTTTCTCATCTGTAAAATGGGGTTAGAGGAGTGCCCACCTCGAAGGGAGGATTCAATGCAACCATACGTGGGAAACACGGCCCAGCGAGCCTGTCCCACTACCGAGGTTCACTATCAGCGGGTGTGGCAAGATGGAGAGTGTCTTATGCTCTCAGCATCTGCTAGAAGATTCTTCTTAGAGAGAGAGCAAGCTGCTGTGGTTTTGAAAACTCATGGGTGAGGTGCTGGAGGTAGGTGCTGGCCTTGGGTGGGCCTGGCAGGGGGAGACCCACCCTACCCAGAGGAAGTTTGGTTTGTTGGTTGCCCTGCAGAGGAGGAAGGAGAGATCAGATCAGGAAATGGGGGCAGGAGGTGTGGGAGGCTTCCCAAGTCTTACTAAACGCACAGCATTCCTGAAGCCAGTGGAAGGTTCTCGGAAAATGGCGGCGAGCCATGTTTTGTATCCGTGCCTGCCCAGGATGGGACTGAAGATACGTCCCCAGGGGCCACAGGCACATCCCTAAGTTTTCCTAAATCTCCGAGGGTCTGGGCATCACTGGATACTGATGAATCAGGCTGGGAGCCAGAAAAGTGGGCCAGGGGATTGGCTGGCTTCCCGGGGGCGAGTCCCCAGGGTCAAATCCAACATCTCAATAAAACCAAATAGACCCCAACTCCAGGGTCCCGGCCCCTTCCACATTGCACAGCCCTCGGCTAACTCCCTGCGTTATTTTTGCCACATCTTGAATGGAAAAGACAATTGAATGTCAGAGATGGTTTGAGTCTCCTATCAGACACGCGTCTTTTGTGGAATTCCCGGGCGAGAGCCTCCAGGCTCCAGGCAAATCTCCCCAGAGGCTCCGTTTCCAGCAAGTCCCGCGCCTCCCCGGCCCGCCACGCAATTGAATCCAGCGTGATTGTCTCCAGGGCCATAATGGAATTTTATCAGGGATCCTTGCAGCTGGAGAGCTTATTTGCAGCCTTGTGCCGGTGGCAGCTCCAGATAAAGAATGCAGCGTGTACGCTGCGGTGTCAGAGACTTGCTTGGCCGCCATCCATCATCCCGTCAAGGCGTCACTCCGGACAGCCCTGCTTCAAGTGGAATCAGGTTGGAGATTTTCCTCTCAAGAATATCAAACAGCAGCCAAGTCAGGTTAGGGAGGCTCCACTTGGCCTGTCCCTTCATTACAGGTGAATAAATTTAGGATTTCCTCTATTGTCCCTCCAGTTCCTGCTCCAATTCCTTAGAGTCCAGAGCAGCAAAAGCCACCAAGCCTGGCCTGGTTCTAGAAGCATCTAAATGTCACTGTGGGCTTATAGGTGCCTTAGTGGGGAGGATAGAGAGATTGGCATGATAAAAATTCCTACACGTAGAGAGCATTTATCAAACGCCTCCATATACCTCCTCCCGTTGATCTCCCAGCCACCCTGTACGGGAGGTATTGGTATTTGCTGGTTGACAGATGAGCTGGATGAGGCTCAGGGAAGTTAAGTGACTTCTTCAAGGTCACACAGCAAGTCAGGAGAAGTTGGGACTTGAATCCAGTTCTTTTGTCTCCAAATTCTCTACTCTTTCTAGTCTGTATGCTGCAAATATACTTTCTTCCTCAGACCCTGCCTCTCCCCCCAACCCAGGCCCTCCTATTGCTGGCTGTTCCTTCACACCCAGTTCCCCAAGTGTGAAGTGAAGGCTTGGGATCTCAGTAGCTGACCCTGGTCATCCACAGAGGGGCACAGATCACCAGCCAGGCTGCCCTCCCCTCCTCTGAATCCAACCAGCTGGGCTGAGTGAGGCGGGGGCTATGGGGAGAACCGGCCATGGTCCAGCTCCTCACTCTTTGACCTGAGAGATCCAGGAGCCCGGGCCAGAGCAGTGATATACTTTGTGAGTGTTGATGAGACAAAGGGGCTGGGGCCTGTCTCCCCCTCCCCCAGAATGGTGCAGCTTCCACCTCCAACCCAGAGGTAGTGCTCAGAGACTCAACACTGAGGACTGCAGCTCATCCAAGCCATTTGAAACCAGCACCAGCTGCCTCAGTGGGCATTCTTCTGATGGTGAGATGGGATGGCCTGAGGTTTCTCTCTTGCTTACTCCAGTGATATGAAGCGCCATTTCCAAACCCAAATCACACTGTGGACTCCAAAATGAGGGAGAAAAGGACGGGAGGGGAAAGAGGGGCTCAGCTACATCCATTGCCACTGGGCATAGAGTTTGGAAGAGAGGAGGCACCAGGCACATCTCACCTCCATCTGCAGACCTTTGATTGAGAAACACATGTGCAATCTGTAGGGGCCACAGTGGATATGGCTGGCTGACGTCGGACACAGACGCATCCTAATCCCCAGAACCTGTGAAGGTTGCTCTAGATGGCAAAAAAAGACTTTGCAGACCTGATTAAATTAAGATATTGAGATGGAGACATTTAATGCAATCACATGTGTCCTTATGAGAGACAGGCAGAGGGAGATTTCTCTGCCCACTGAAGAGGAGAAGGCAGCGAGAACAAGAAGCAGAGATTGGAATGATACGCCCGCAAGCCAAGCAATGCTGGCAGCCACCAGAAGCCTGAGGAGGTAAGGGAAGGTTTCTCCCCCGGAGCCTTCAGAAGGAGCACACTCTGCCCACACCTTGATTTCTGCCCAGTGAAGCTGATTTTGGACTCCTGCCCTCCAGAACTGCGAGGAACAAATTTTTCATTTGTTTTAAGCCACGGAGTGTGTGGTGATGTGTCACAGTGGCCCAGGAGACTGTCACTAAAGTGGCAGTGATGGTGGCCCCTGATGCCAGCAGACCTGTCCACATAGAGCTGGGCCTGGGGTCAGGCTGGAGGAAAGGCTGTCATGAAGATGGAAAGTCTGTGCGTCTGGATGGCGAGGTGGCAATTAGGCAACTGGCAGGTTCCCCCTTTTCTATCCAAACTGAATATCCACCTCCCTAACTCACCTGTTCTTTCCTCTCTGCCCTCCCCCTCCTCCCCAAAGGGGCTTGCCTTTCCCCGTGGTCTCCCTGACGTTTACATGGGCGTCTCGTGCCCTTCACTCTCTCCAGTTTTCGATACTGTCTATGTCTGTGGTCTGTCTTAGGGGACCTAGTCCTGGACTGGGGGCTGCATTGCTCATTCTGAAGTCTGACCTGGTTGTCGCCTGTCCACCTCACTGTCTCCCCTCCGTGGAGAGGAGACTGTGGCCAGTGGTCCTGCTCCTTACTAAGGATCCCACAATGACTCGGGGACCCCAGCCCCAGCATCTTATGAGCACTTTCCTTCTTCCCTGTCCACCTCTCCTTCCCACCCAAAGGTTAGAGATGCTTCTTGATGTCCCCACCGGTGGGAGTGGCTGCCTGGAGGGACACACAGCCATTCAGCTGGAGCTGGCATGTTGGAGGCATGGGGGACAAGACAGGAGGAAAGACGGAAGGGGCAGGACGGCCTCAGAGGAGGTTTCCCAGGACTCAGCTGGAACATGAATAGTGAGGAAAGTGTGTGGAGGAGGGCCAGGGGCCCATGGTAGAGAGTCAAAGTAGAGAGAGAGGCCAACTAGGAGATTAGGAAAAGGTGCCCATGTAGTGAGACCCACCTGAAGGGGAGAAAGGTGATCCGTGGAGGAGGGTGGGCAGGTAGAAACCAGGCAGAGAAGCCATTCATTCATTCATTCATTCACCCATCCAGCAAAACACACACTGAGCCCTGACTCTGCAAAAGGCCTCGGCCTTGGCTCTGGGGATAGAGATGGGTGGGAAACAGTCTATGACCCCAAGACAGTCTGGTCTGGTGGAGAGGCTGGAGGGCCGGGGAGGTTTGAAATGCCACAGGGGCCGCAGGGGCGACTGACCAGGTCTGGTGGGTGTGAAGGATGGGCGTCCGGTCTCCTGGGAGCTGGTGACAGGAGAGGATGTCCCAGTTGAGGTGACCTTGACATGGTGCTGGAGTATGAACAGAAGGAAACTTGCAACAGGGCTGTCGCCAAGGCAGGCAGAAGGAGGTGCTCGAGCAAAGGCACGGGGTTCAGAAAGCGGCCAAGGGGTCTGGGACTCAGACGTTGCGCTGCCCGGGGAGAGGTTGGTGGGCGGGGAGGAGGGCAGCAGGGGAGGCGAGGGTGGGGGCGGGAGCGAGCCTGATGCCACACTAAGTGGTGAGGACAGATCTCACCAACAACGAGTCTCCAGCTGAGCACATTCCCTGCTGTGTTTTATCAAATCTGGAGCAGGCTGGGGAGACAGGGTGGGGGCCAGACCAGAGGGGAGAGAGCAACGTGGAGGCCATTGCAGGAGAACATGCACCTAGAGGGGTGATGGTGCCCCCAGAGTCTTTATGTGTAGAAAGGCACAGACGTGTGCAATGCACAGACAGATATGTATTATCAGTGGTATTAAAGTTACATGAGGGGGAGTGATTAGGGAAAGACTCCTTAGGGGGGGGTGATAAAGGAAGTAAGACTGAGAAAGACTGACTAGACCACGGGGGTCTGAGCTACAACAAGGAGCTTGAGGGGAGCCTGTGGACGCAGGGGGTGGATGCCAAGGAGAGGGAGGGGTCACCAACAGGGTGGAGGGTGAGGAATGGGGAGAGACTCAGCACAGCCCCTGGCCCCTGGGGTCTGGACAACCAGGAGGGCAGGGAGAGATGACAGATTGGGTTTGGGCCACGTGAGGTTGGAGGTGCCTGTGGGACACGCAGCTCAACCAGTCCAATGAGGAGCTGGAGTTTAGGGAAGCCAGGAGAGCTGGAGACACCCAGACCATTAGCGTGTCAGCGGTAGTGGAGAGAATGAACTTTGTTGAGATTATTCAGAGTGAAGATGGAGTGTGAGAAAAGCAGAGGGCTGAGGACAGAACCCCAAGGACATACCATTTAAGGATGAGCATAAAGGACTCCCTTTCAAAGGAGACATGGTTGGATAGATGGGTGGATGGACAGGTGGATGGATGGACAGATGGATGGGTGGGTGGGTGGGTGGATGGCTGGATGGAGAGGTAGATGGATGGATGGATGGATGGATGGATGGATGGATGGATGGACAGATGAGTTAGGGTACTCAGAGGGAGCAGTGCTCCTAGAATGGGCCATGCCCTGGGCTGGGTTTGGCAGGGAAAGCAAAGGGCCTAAAGTCCTGGCTTCCCCTCTAAGGGGTTCACAATGGCGTGTGCATCCAATACATGGACAAACAAATCTGGATCACCCCCAAAGAGTTAACTATCAGTGCAAGGCTGCAAGAGAAAAACACTGTCTCGAGGCTGTTTGGTGTAATTCATTAATTAACAAACGAATTGCACAGGCTAAAATTGTATAAGGGTTCAGAGGACAGAGAAGGTGCTTAGAGCTTCAGTTGTCAGGGATGGGTTTGCTGAGAGGTAAGATTCGACGTGGGTTTGGAGAAGGGTGGGGAGAGTTTGTGCTGGGAGCGATGTGGGGACAGGTGGCCAGGATCTTCTGGCGGGAGGGGGTGTGCAGAAAAAGCCCCGAGCTCCAGTAGCCCTCGGGGTACGCTGGCATGGGAACCAGTCGGCCCGAGGGGTCTCGAGGGGGTGGGGGTGAGCCTTGGAGGCCACAGTGGAAAGAGGGGTCTGAGGACCTGGCGTATTGGGCCAACAGCTCTGACTAGATCCTGCAGTGGGTTTGGGACGAACAGAAGATTTTTAAACAGGGAAATGATGAATGCCAAGCAGTGCCCCCATGTTTAATCTGCTGGTGGGATGGATTGGGGAGGAGAATGGTGGGGAGGAGGGAGGCAGGACGCTGCAGAGAGCAGAGGCCATCATGGGTGTGGGAGGTGAACGCTGTGAATGAGGATGGAGCCGCAGGGATGCAAAAGAAGGGAGTGGGTAGGGAAGAAGTTTCCCGGGAAGAATGGATGGAGAGGGATGCTGGAGGGGCTGCGACCTGGGGGTGGGGGACGTGCCAGCTGGGCTTCTCCTGCCAGCTGTTGAGCTCATACCTTGACCTGGAGACCTTGAAACTCCCCCCACACACACACACCTCCCACCCAGGGCTACTTTGTTTACTTGCCTATTTGTTTTATTTTACTTCATTTTTGTCCCTGTCTGGGACAGAGCAAGACTGGAAGCCCAGAGCTCTGCTCAGTGGCAGGCCTCCAGGATGCACGGGACCAGGTGGCACTGCTCTCTGCCCTTCCAGGTGACCCACGGTGGCACCGCCTCCCCTCACGGCCTGTAGGCCACCGGCTTCCTGCTCCTTATCGCCCGCAGCCCCTTCTGCAATAAACCTTCTGAAGCCGGAACTGGAGGAGAGAAATGCCTTCTTGTTTCCTTTCCCCAGCTCAGAGCTGTATCTTGCCCAGAGTCCTATTTCCCAATCTCCCCTCTAGCGAGTTTTAATATTTATAGCTGCATGGACAGAACATGGAGTGTCAGGGCTTGTCGGCTCCTGGAGCAGAGACTTAAGGTCCTGTCCCCCTCCTGAGGCCCCACAAACCTTCGGGGGCTGCAGCCAGGGCTATTCCAGGACAGCCCCACCGAGAGGGTCCCTGGTGGTCATGTGGTCATCTCCCTTGTCCCCACCCAGAGGTTCCACTTTTGAGCAATTGCTCTCTCCCATTTCCTGAGTCTCCACGCACCGAACCCCAGTCACTGCAGTGCTTGAGCATAAGGCCCATTTCCCATGAGTGTCTCAGTTACCTCTTGCTGCGTAACAAATTCCCTCAAAAGTAAGTGGCTTAAAACAGCATACATTTATTATCTCAAAGTTTCTGACGGTCAGGATTCTGGGTTCTCCTGCTCAGGGTCTGCCTCAAGGCTGTAGGCAAAGCGTTGGATGAGGCCCCCAATGGGGTTCAGCTGGGGTGGGGTCTCCTTCCAAGCCCGCCCTGCAGCTGTCAACAGGATTCAGTTCCTTGTGGGCTGAGGGCTTTGCTTCCTGGCTGGCGGCTGGCCAGAAGCCACCCTCAGTTCCTTGGCATGTGGGCCTCCCCCAACAGGGCAGGTTGCTTCATAACACCAGTGCGCCGAGAAGGTGAGAGAGAGAATGAGAGAGGGCCTACGAGAGAAAGAGAGTGCAAACATGTCTCTCAAAGCCTCATCTTGGAAGCAACAGCCTGTCTGCTCATTAGAAGGAAGTCACTTGGTCCAGCCACACTCAAGGGGAGGGGATGAAACAAAAGCACGAAACCAAGATGGGGGTCTTCTTGTAGCGGGTGTTGCACAGCCAGAAGCTGCCCACCACAGTGGGTATCTGAGTGCCTGGCACTGGGCCACTTACACAATCCAGGCGATGGTGTTCTCTCCACGGTGGTGATGAGTAATGAGTCAGTTGGGAATGAGCAATTCCAGTACAGCAGGCCATGGCCAAGGGCAGTCTGTATGCTACAGGAATAGCCAGGAGGGCACGAACCCAGGCAGGCAGGAAAGGCTTCCTGGAGGAGGCAGCTGGGCGGGTGCACAGCCTTGCGACAGGGACAGGCTCTGTGCCTGGATTTGCCATGTCCCCGCTATCACATGGAGCAGTAACCTGGAGCTGCCATCTAGGGCCTGGCTGGAGGGACCTGGATGGCTGGCGACAACCACAAAACTGGACAGGAAGGAGAGGGAGCAGAGGGACAGAGGAGGGGAGGGGAAGAGAATGTTCCCTTTGGGGACCCACAAGGATCTTGCAAAGGCTGCAGGGTAGCATGGGGAGATGGGATTTCAGAGTGCACCCCCACCCGGTATATCAGTCAGGTAGACCTGCTGCTGTAACAAACATCCTAGACATTTGCAGTGGCTTTAACACAGTACAGGTTTATTTCTTGCAGTAACAGTTCAGGTGTTTGGCTGGGATGTTCTGCTCCCCTCAGTCTTTCAGGGACCCAGCCCCTCCCACCGGGAGCACACCTTTCTTCTAGGGCCGTGGAGTCTCCTCCTGCATTATCTGCATCTGGTCAGCCTTAAGGGAAGAGAGAGAGAGAGAAAGAGGGAGAGTGAGCCTTGTAGGGCCCAGGGCTGGAAGTGGCGATAACCCTTCTGCCCCTTTACCTTGGCTGGAACTCAGCCACCTGCGCCCACCCCTCCAGTGGGAGGAGGTGCAGAAGTGAGGACCAAGAAGGCAGAGAGTGGGGACATTGGTGAAGGATCCTCCAGCCTCTGCCCCTGCAGAGTGTTGGTTGGTACACTGGGTTGACTCGTGTCCCCCCAAGTTCCAGTCCCCCCAGAAACTCAGACTGTGACCTGATATGCAAATAGGGGCTTTGCAGAGCTAATTAGTCCACATGAGGCCATACTGGATTGGGGGGGGGTGCTAACTCCAATATGACTGGTGTCCTCATAAGAAGAGGGAAATTTGGACACAGAGTCAGAGACACAGCAGGATCCCGGCCCTGGAGAGATGGAGGCAGAGGTTGGAGGATGTAGCCACAAGCCAAGGACTGCCTGAGGCCAGCAGGAGCTGGAGGAAGCCAGGAACGAAACCCTCCTAGAGTCTTCAGAGGGAGCCTGGCCCTGCCAATGCCATGATTTCGGACTGCCAGGCTCCAGGACCGTGAAAGAAGACATTTCTGTTGTCTGGAGCCACCCAGTTTGCCATAATTTGTCACAGCAGCCACAGAAATGAAGACAATTGGGTACAGAGAAAGGCCCTTCCCAGCCCTGGCCTCCCTCCTACCCACTGCCCGCCACCCCCCAGCTCTCGCCCCAAATGTCCTTCCCAGCACCACCCCACCAGGCCGATCCCTCCTTCAGTTTCCCATTGCAATGACAGACATAGGTTCTTTTTTTTTTTTAATAAAGTTTTATTGAGATACATTCACATACCATAGAATCATCCATGGGGTACAATCAACTGTTCACAGTACCATCATATAGTTGTGCATTCATCACCCCAATCTATTTTTGAACATTTTCCTTATACCAGGAAGAATCAGAATAAGAATAAAAAATAAAAATAAAAAAGAACACCCAAATCATCTCCCCCATCCCACCCTATTTTTCATTTAGTTTTTGTTCCCATTTTTCTCCTCATCCATAAATACGCTGGATAAAGGGAGTGCAATCCAAAAGGTTTTCACAATCACACTGTCACCCTTTGTAATCATTATATAATCGTCTTCAAGAGTCAAGCCTACTGGGTTGGAGTTTGGTAGTTTCATGTATTTACTTCTAGCTATTCCAATACATTAAAACCTAAAAAGTGTTATCTATATAGTGCATAAGAATGCCCACCAGAGTGACCTCTCAACTCCTTGGAATCTCACAGCCACTGAAGCTTTATTTCATTTCATTTTGCATCCCCCTTTTGGTCAAGAAGATGTTCTTAGTCCCATGATGCCAGGTCCTGATTCATCCCCGGGAGTCATATCCTGCGTTGCCAGGGAGATTTACACCCCTGGAGTCAGGTCCACGTAGGCGGGAGGGCAGTGAGATCACCTGCCAAGGTGACTTAGAGAGAGAGGGCCACATCTGAGAAACAAAGAGGCGCTCAGGGGGAGACTCTTAGGCACAACTGTAAGCATGTTTAGCCTCTCCTCTGCAGTAACAAGCTTCATAAGGGCAAGTCCCATGATACAGGGCTCAGCACAGACATAGTTTCTTTGGTCCTAGGAAATGGCCTCTTTCACAACTCTCTCCTCCCAGGACCCCCCAACACACACATACACTTACATGTCTTTTTGAACCCTTCTTCACAGGCAGACAGCCCACCTCACTGTCTCACTAGCAAAATAAATCGAGCACTGGACTTGGAGTCCAAAATTCCAACTTCAACCCTGGCCACTGCCCCTTTCTCTAAGCTGTGGGTGGGGAGAGGGAGATTTGAGCAAAATGTTCTCTAAGTTCCCCCTCACCCACCCACCCGGTGCTTCTCACCTTAACTAACTCCAGCCTTGATTTTCACCAGCTGTTCCCAAGCAGCTGCTTCCCAAGCCCTCCGCCACCCGCCCACGTCTGCGTTCCCACACATCTGTCACTGTGTGTGCCACATACGCCAGCTCGCGCCTGCCACCCAGAGAGGGAAACTGCCATTCGGTGAGAGCTGGGGCCGGTGGGGTCCTCCGTCCCAGGAAACCCCACACCAGCACTGCCCGATAGAACTTTCTGTGATGATGGAATTGTTCCATCACCTTCCCAGTCCAACACAATAGCCACTGGCCATGTGTGGACGCTGAACGCTTGGAATATGACTCGTGTGACACAGGAATTGACATTTTAATTTTATTTAATTTTCATTACTACACATGTCATGTTGAATGGCCACATGCGGCTTGTGGCTGCCACGTTGGACAGTGCAGCACTGAGAGGTGGGGTCTAGAACTTAGCCCTCTGCCTTGCATCCACAGTTCTTTCTCTTAGATTCTGGAACATCCATGGGGTCTCAGCATGGCCAGAGAGAAGGTTAACAATAACTAAAGTAGCACTTCTCAAACTTGAGCATGCACACGGATCACCTTGTTAAATAGCAGGTGCTGACGCAGTGGGTCTGGGGTAGGCCTGAGGGGCTGCATTTCTAACCAGGTTTCCAGGTGACACTGATGCTGCTGGTCCAGGGACCCCACTTTAGCTGTCAGGACACTGACGTCTCCCCTCGTTCCTCTGCAGTAAATAGCCCATCTCCTTTCACCTGTCTTCATTTGTCGCTTCGCCTGCTCCACTTTCTTCTGCATGATTCCATTTATCCCTTTTGCAGTAGAGAAGCCCCAAACCATCAGCCCCAGCCACCCTCCTGCCTGGAGGCCCTGAATCATGCTGAAATAACGGGGGCCAGGCCTCCCAGGCCCCACACTTGTCGCTTGGACCTGCAGCGTCAGCCTGGCTGCGTAATCACGGCCTGGCGCGGCCGCCCCAGCTCCGCTGCAGCCAGGTGGTCCCAGAGGACACTCTGATCGCTTACACTCCTGGCTGCAGGAACGCAGGTTACAGTGGGGCTCTAAAGCCCTCCACTGGCAAGTTTCCTTCAGAGCCGCACAGCAGCACGCGGCCATGGGCTCTCGAAATCACTGCCGCAGCCATGGGACTGATCCAAAAGATCCACCTTCCTCCAGGATGCCCTGCCCGGCCCTCAGCATTTCACAGGCACTAACCCTTCCCATCCTCAGTACACCCCAGGGCGGAGGTCCTGCTGTCAGCTCCTCTTACCAAAGAGGAAGTGGAGGCACAGAGAGGTTAAGAATCTGGTCTGAAGTCACACAGCCTGGCCCCAGAGGTGGCCCACGTACCCACCACATGTCTGCACCTCCCTGCCTCACCTGCTAAACAGAGAACCTAATACTAAACAGTGTTACCGGCTGCCCAGGGGGATGGGAAAGAGCCGAGGACACCCGACATGGAAAGCCCTGTGGGCTGGAAAATCCCATAGAAATGTCAGCTACTGTCACTGCTATTATTGGGTGAGGCGTGTTAAGGCCCTGGGTGAGATTTCCAGGGAGCCAGGGGACCCACCTTCCCCCACACCTGGGTGTGCACGTGTGTCCATTCACTGACATCCTACGCCCCAGCCAGGGCAGAGCCTGCCTCACCTATGACTGTACCCCAGTGTCCACAGCAGAGGAAACTCCGCAGTCACTCACCCAAATGCGTGCACTTCCTGCCCACCTGCAGGCACAGCTTTCTCTTGGACAAACTCCAGTCCAGAGCTGTGGCTTCCCTGGTCCATCCCTCTGTCCTCATTAACATGCAGAGCTCGCTAGTTGGGCCACCCACTTACACTCCCATTCCTGGGGGCTGGCCCCCGCCCCCCAATTCCCAGACAGGAGTGGCTCATGGGAGACCACATGACCCAACTCAGCGAAAAGAGAGTCAGGTCCAGAATTGAGATTTTCTTTGTTGAGGAGGAGAAGATTGCTCTTTCCCTCAGGGCAGGAGCTGCTGGCCGCTGTCTGGCCTCAATCACCTGAGCATAGAGCCAACCCAGAAGGCCGCAGAGCTGAGAAATGGAGAGAGACCAAGTCCCAGTGACCTCATCCAGGCTCCTGGATTCTGCCAGTAGTAGATATTCAGTGAACACAACCAAGAGGAGACATCCCTCCACTTTGGTTTTTCTTTGGCCATTTTGGTGTAGGTTTTCTGTCACTTCTGGCCATTGGCCTGACACATCCTTTTTCTTTCTCTCCCTGCTTCTCTGCCAGCTCCCTCTCCCAGCCTCACACGTGTCCCTGTCCTGTATCTGCTGACCTGTGCTACTCCGGCCTGAGCTGCACGGTTCTCCACAGTTCAGTGGGCACTGGAGAGGGCAGGGCCTGGGGAGCTGCCTGCCCGCTGCCTGGAAGCTGATTTTGCACTTCTGCACGGGGAGAGAGGCCACATGCTTGCATGGCTGCACTCAGCTCAGCCTGGGCAGCCCCTCTGCATTCATTGCCCTGGCCCTGGGGTGTCCAGAGAGCAGAGAGCAGTGACCCCAGGGGCCTGGGGCACCCAGCAGGCTGGTTCTCACCCCTGGCTGGGGCCTTAATGCAGACAGAGCTGTCACATTGATTAAACACTGGGACAGCTACAAAAACCCTCGGACTGCAAGTCTGTAGCCTGCTGCCTTCTCTGCCTGTGTTGCTAGGAGCACAAATAAAGACACAAAGCAGAACCTGTTTCCCTGCAGCCTGGAAAATAAATAACAGTCCGGGTGATAAAGGGAACACAGGATGCTATCCTCCAAGCTGCTGTCTCCGTCTCTTCAGGGCTGAAGCTCTACTTCTTCCAGAAGCTTCTCTAAGCCCTACTCTGCCTAAGCGGGCCAGAATTGGGGCAGGGGGACAGTCCAGCCCAGTGGCCTGCAAGGGCCAACAGCAGCTTTCTAATCTTAGAGTGTCACTTACCCGACATGTGGCCTTACCAATTAAACTCTCCAGTCCTCAGTTTCCTCATCTGGAAAATGCGGGTCATAGCAGCTCCCACCCAGTCGGGTTGAGAAGCCCAGGTGACTGATGAGGCTCCGGTGCAGGGATCATAAGCACCGAATGGGAAATGTTGGTTCCCAGTGGGATTATTATGTGTCACTGGCTCCACTGTTCATTGTCACTGGCTGGGCTTCCCCGTCTGCCTGGAACCTCTCCCCCCACAAACAAAGAAGCTCACCCCATCATCAGCTCCCAGTTTTCCCAAAGCAGATTTCTGCCTGAAGACTTGGAACCCCTCGCTGGCTTCTCTTATCTGGCCCTGCAGGCGGAGGCCCCCCTCACTCGCCATCAGCCAGCAGGCAGGCCAATATCGGGGAAGCCAAGCTGGTTAGGAAGGGAAGTTTGTTGCAAATTGGAATCCTACTGCATTCCAGATAGGAGCAATTCCTGTGTTATTGGCTGTTTGGGCAGAACTGTGTTGCCACCTCCCTCCGTGGCGTGGGTGAGAGTGGGACGGTTATCGTTCAGCCTTGTCTGCTGCATCTGAACCCATCGCAGAATCACAGTCACTGAACCTCAGCATGGATGGCAGCTCTGAGGTCACCACGTCACTAGCAGCTCCTCTGAGATTCGCACAGGGTTGGCCCGGCCCACCCGGCCCAGGTGCTTCCCACGCATTTGGTTCCAGGTTCGGTGGTACCCACCAACTTGAGTCCTCTGCCTGGTTCTTTCAACAAGGGCTCTCAGCACAGGGCCCCAAGCTCAGCCTGAGCTGATTGTGTCCAGCTCCCCGTCCTGCATCCCACACCCCCAGCAGCAGCAGAATCTGCGCCTGGGTCTCTTCCATCCATGGCGACACTTGCTGGGACCAGAGAACTGAGGTGGCTCCCAGAGGCTGGAACAGCCCGCCAGGACTGGGGAGGAAACCCCCAGGAAGACTGCGGCTAGATCTCAGAAAGCTCCTCCACTCCTGTCTGAATTACGTCAACACCTCTATATCCTCAGAAGCCACCGAAGTGGGACATCAGGGAGGAAGCAGCTGGAGGGGAGCATTTCCCAGGGGCCTGTGCAGAACTTGGGGCTTTGCCTGCTGGACAGGCCAGCTCCACCGACCAGCCAGCGTCCTCTCCTGTTGCTTCCGAGCAGGGTCTTGATTGTGAGAGAAGGAAGGGAGCCGCCCGGTCAAGAGGAGATTGAAAGGCCTTTGCAGCAGCACTAGGCATGAGCTGAGAGCCAGATGGTGTTTAGTTAATTGCTCCAGCTCCTGGGAGCCTCATCAGCTGCACCAGGAGCTCCGTGGATCTGGACTCTCACACGTGAGAGGAGCTGGCAGGAGAAGTCAGAGAATACAGGGCTGCTGAAGGGACTGGACCCCAGGGAGGGGAAGGCTGGGCTTTCTCTTACTGCCTCTGCACACCCACATGCCCACACACACACACACATTCCCATACAAACTTGTAGGGCCTATGGGCGTGGGGGCCTGAATCCCTGTGGGCGTGGGGATCCCATGTTTGCCATACAGATCCTGTTGTCCTGGTAGACTTATCAACCCTGCCCCCTTCTAGTTTGGATGACAACTCACATGGCCCCTTATCTAGAGGGAGCTTAGGAGAGCGATAGGGGAAGGAGGAGCCTATTGGAGAGGCTCCGAAGAGAATGAAGGTGTCAGTCTTACCTGCTTTGCTTTCTATCCATATCCCGTATCCTGAACCCAGAGATCCCAGGGCCTCAGGGAGAGGTTAGCAGAGATTGCCCTATCATCCTGACTCCGATGAGGGCGGCCCCCACTTCAACTCAGGGGCACGTGATTGGCCGATGCTCTGATATAAAACTTCACAGTGTGCCAAAAATCCTGACCTTTCAGGCAAGGTGAACAATCACCTCTGCTATTATAACCATTAAACATTTCCTGTCTTCACACCTGCTACAAGTTTATCCGTGTCAGTGAATCAGTTTTAAACTGTAAGTTTCCAGGCAGACAAGGCAAATACGTGGCATCCTGATTGTCAGCTCTGATCAACAGTTAGTAGCTGCCTGGGAGTGAGTGTTAAGAAGGATTCTGAGGATACGTGTTAGTTGAATAGCAAAGTCTGAGCTATGGCTGCCTGGGTCACAGGAGATGGAGTGATGACATCCCTGCCCACTATTGGCCACCATCATCCCAGAGAGTAGGAAGATTCTCTGTGTCTCTTTCCGTACAGAGCCCCAGCCTAGGGCCAAGCTTGAATGCTTGCAAACACTTGGGTTCTCTGCGATGCCTGCAGCTCAGCCTCTCCACCCTTCTCTATCTCTTGACTGCAGAAAACCCTGCTGCAGAGAGGTCCCAGTGCCAGCTGCCTCTCCCGAGAGGAAAACAAGATGAGCCTGGGACCAAGAGATAGCTCGGTGGCCCCCTGTGCCTTCTCACTTTAGCCTCCACTCTTAAGAAACCGTCTGCCCCGGTGCCAGGCATGGCTGTGTCTTGTCCAATGCCAATCCGTTGGCCTCCTGCCAATCCCTGCCTCGTCCTTTCTCCCTCCAGATCTCAGGCCCATACAAACATGTCGGGCCTATGGGCATGGGATGTGGGACTCTCCCTCTTGGTCTCAGAACCTCACACCCAGCCCACTTATGAAAAGAATTCCGCCCTTAGACAAAGAGGCAGCAATGTAAATGTTTCTAGGCTCTGCAGTCAGAGGCTGCTCCTTCGGTGGCAGGTGTTTCTTGGAGGTCTTTTCATTCTTTTTGGCCACATCCGCCCACCCAGGATAGGGGGGTATCTAAGGAAGTGTTTGCAAACAGGCCCATCTGTCCAGAGAGAACTAGACTCCCCTCCCGTGCCCTACAAGGTCACCAAGCCCCAGGAAGCAGGAGCTCGGTCTGTGTCCTAGTTTGCTAATGCTGCAGAATGCAAAACACCAGAGATGGATAGGCTTTTATAAAACGGGGGTTTATTTACAATTACAGTCTTAAGGCCACAAAGCATCCAAGGTAACACATCAGCACTCGGGTACCCTCACCGGAGGATGGGCAATGGCCTCCGGAAAACCTCTGTTAGCTAGGAAGGCAGCTGGCATCTGCTCCAAAGCTCCGGCCTCAAAATGGCTTTCTCCCAGGACGTTCCTTTCTAGCAAGCTTGCTTCTCTTCAAAACATCACTCCCAGCTGCACTCTCTTTTCTCTCTTTGAGTCAGCTCATTTATATAGCTCCACCAATCAAGGCCCACCCCGAATGGGTGGGGCCACACCTCCATGGGAACATCTCATCAAAATTATCTCCCACAGCTGGGTGGGGCACACTCCAAGCAAATCCAACCAGCACCAAAACTTCTGCCCCACACAAGACTACAAAGATAATGGCATTTGGGGGACACAATACACTCAAACCGGCACAGTCTGGATGGCTCATTACTGTCCCTTCAACCAACTACAAACAAGAGGCCATTTGTGTCTGCTCCACTGTCAGCCCCTTTAGACCCTTTCATTGATCCGGGATGGGATGGCCCATCTTGTTGGCCATTCCCAATAAACACCATGAAAGAGGTTAATGGAAATAAATAAATAATGTTTGCAAGTCGTCTTGTTCATAAAGGAACACAGGATAGAGGAAACTTTGGGGAGTGGGTGATGTGCAAGGGGCAAGTAAGTCACAGGGGCTCGGCTCCCCTCTTTGGGACATGAAAATATTAACCCAGATGACCCCCGTGCCTCGGCGACTGAACCGTGGCAAATGTCAGCACCATCCAGGAAACAACTTCACCAGCTGCACAAGGCCAAGGAATTCCAGACTCCGGAAGTTCTACATCACGAATGACAGCAGTGAAGGACTGACATGTGTCCACCTACCTGGCTGATGCTATGTTCACAGTTCCCTCACTTTCCCCTTATATTTTCTCCTGATATAATGCTACATGTCAAAATTAGCTCTCTAAATTCAGCTCAAAACTCTAAGAGAATGGAAGTTTCAATGGCTTAAAATTCCAACAAAGAGTCATCATCCTGAGTGTGTGTGTGTGTGAGTCGGAGGTGAGGGGGGACAGGGGAAGTTTCCCCAGCAGCTGCGGTGTTGCATCTTTGTTGGGGACAATTAAGGTAGCATATATAATATTCACCTTCAGCGATACCGGTAACATGCAACATGGCCGCCAGGGCTGATGCAAGAACAGCCTAAGCTATAATTAGCCTTCTTCTAGGAAGTAACAGTAGTTCCCGCCTAAGCAGTAGCTAGTTCGCGCCTAAACAGTAGCCGCCCATTGGCCATCCACCCCAGCAACAGCTACCACCAATCCCAGACCCTCAGCAACAGCAACCGCCAATCCCCCTACATTTGCCTTCCACCCTAGCAACAGCAGCAGCCAATCCTAGATCGCCACCCGTCCTTACTAGCCACTCCCTCCACCCTTAGAGTATATATACCCTGCCTCTTCAATAAAATTTTGCAGCTTGATCAGAAACCTGTCTTGCTGTCATTCCTCGTGTCTCTTCTCCCATACCATTCCTCCCTCACAGGACTCGGAGCCTCCGTTGAACGTCCCGCGGGCCGGGACAAACTGGCGCCCAACGTGGGGCCCTGAATTCTGTGAGAGACGGAACGCCGCACTCAAGGAGAGAGGTACCTCACACTCACCGCACCCGGGATCGCCGCGAATAAACTCGGTCGCGAGACAGATCCGTTCACCAGTCAATCAGTGCCAGCGAAAGGAAGAAACAGAAAGAAGAAAAGAAGCCAATAAAAGGTAAGCCCCCATCCCTAACATGGGACAAGTAACTTCCCAACACGAATTATATGTTAGTCAGATCAAACAATCACTCAAGGCACGAGGAACTCGAGTTAAGAAAAAAGATCTCACACATTTTTTTGATTTTTTGTTAAAAACCTGCCCTTGGTTCCCTCAAGAGGGTACTATAGACCACCAATGCTGGCTAAGAGTCGGAGACTGTTTAAAAGATTACTTCCAGGACTTCGGTCCTGAAAAGGTCCCGGTTACTGCCTTTTCTTATTGGAACCTAATTAATGAAATTCTAAAAGTTCATTCCTCAGCTCCAGACATTCAAAATCTCTGTAAAATAGGAGAGGAAGCTTTGAGAGAGCACTCTCGCCCCGCTTCAGCATGCAGCTCAGTAATTATTAACATGCCTGAATATCCCTTAAACGAAAATTCCAACAGGGATAGGCCAAATACCCCAACCAGTCAAGCTAGTCTATTGCCCGATCAGCACAAAATCGAACCAGAGGCTGAAGTTTCTCCCTCTTTGGAGGCACCGGAGGCTAAAATCTCTCCCTCTTTGGAGAACAACTCCCTTCCTCCGTTTTGGCCACCCCCTTACGCACCCGATTTTCCCAAATCATATTCTCATTTTTATCCAGTCACGTCCTTACCTCAGTTCCACGCTTTAGAAGAAGCCACAGAAAATCTCCGGCTATACACCGATAATTTTAGAGAAACCTTTAAACAGGAGCGGCTGCGAGCCGCCAATTTGCTCGCTGACCTCCGGTTGGCAACTCAAAGCGTTGCAGCCCTTGCGCTTCCAGAAAATGCCCGCTCATCGCGTCCCCATTGCACTCACCATGCCTATGCCTTTCCGGTTATGCGTAGTCAGACCCAAGACCCTCAAAATGGTGCCGCCGATTCTCAAAATGGCGCCGCCGGCTCCAAAAATGGCAATTCTAGTAGCGAAAGCGAGGAAGAAAAACAATCAAACCCCCCCCCCCCCCGGTTTTGATGCAGAGGAGCAAGAGGAAGCTAGTACTACCCAACAGCTAAATATAAAAAACTCAGTTTAAAATATTTAGAAAAATTAAAAAAGGCAGTGAATGATTATGGCGCTACCGCCCCCTTCACGCTCACCTTATTAGAAAGCCTCAGTGAAAAAGAACTCACTCCTAACGATTGGTCCCAATTAGCCAGAGCTGCCCTGTCCGGCGGCGATTTCCTATTATGGAAATCAGATTATGAAGAGCACTGTAAAAGGTATGCCGCCCGTAATGCCCGTAAAACCACTTCTAAAACTTGGACATTAAAAAAATTTTTAGGTCAAAGCCCCTACCATCAGAATAATAAGCAAGCTCAATTCCCCCCAGGTCTCCTAGCGCAAATACAAACGGCCACGCTTAGAGCACAGAAAAAACTTCCACAAAAGGGTGCTGCCACTGCCTCTCTCGCTAAATTAAGACAGGGGCCCGATGAACTGTATA
The DNA here is from genome assembly GCF_015220235.1 of Choloepus didactylus. NCBI lineage: Eukaryota > Metazoa > Chordata > Mammalia > Pilosa > Megalonychidae > Choloepus > Choloepus didactylus. The sequence goes on along the minus strand of NC_051324.1, from coordinate 67,968,279 downwards.
GCAACTTTCTCAGCTGCCTACAAAACATGGCTGAACGTCTATTCGGGGCTAGCGAATATGAAAGTGATTTTATTAAACACCTGGCCTATGAAAATGCTAAAGCTGCCTGCTAAGCAGCAATCCGCCCCTTTCGTAATACCAATCTTAATAATTACATAAAGCTCTGTTCTGGCATCGGGCCCACTCAAACTCTTGGAATAGCCATTGGCGCCGCCCTTCAAAATTTTGCAGCGCAGCATAAAAATTTTACGGCACAAGCAAAGCCTCCAACATTCTATAACTGTAAGCAACCTGGCCATTTTTCAAAAAATTGCCCCATGCCACGAACCAGTTCCTCTTTACCCATTACTAACAACAAACCCCCATTGCCGCCCTCTATTTGTCCCCGCTGTAAAAAAGGGTTCCATTGGGCGTCTGAATGCCATTCTTGAGCAGACATAAATGGCCAACCCCTTAATCCCAAGCCCCAGGGAAACTCCCAATGGGGCCGGCCCCAGGCCCCAACCAGAACGAACCCAGGGGCAGTACGGTTTGTTCAGCCATCCCCAGTCGCAGTACCTGCGCTCCCAACTATAAACCATGCTGCCATATCTCAGACTTATGGAGAGCTACAGCAGGAAGTGCAGGAATGGACCTCTGTACCACCTCCAAATCAATATTAACCCCAGAAAACAGTCCTCTCCTCATACCAACAGGAGTCTATGGACCTTTACCCCCAAATACCTTTGGTCTCATTCTAGGGAGAGCTAGTGTCACCCTGCGTGGAGTCCAAATCATCCCGGGTGTGCTAGATAATGATTTTAAAGGTGAAATACAAATAATCGCAGCCACTTCAGACAATATTATCTCTATTCCTCTTGGCACTCGAATAGCACAACTTATAATACTCCCCATTCAGCACATCAACTCAAACTTCAAAAAACTACAGCGCCCTACAGAGGCCCCTGGATCCTCCGACATTTTTTGGGCACAACCAATATCCCATAATCGGCCCACCTTACGATTAAAATTAAATGGTAAACCATTTGAAGGAATTTTAGACACAGGGGCTGACGCCACAATTATATCCTCAAATCACTGGCCTAAATCCTGGCCTCTCACGGCCGCTGCACCCACTTACAAGGAATAGGCGAAGCCACAAATCCTCTACAAAGTTCACAAGCCCTGAAATGGGAGGATGAGGAAGGAAACACTGGCACCGTTATACCATATATTATCCCCCATCTCCCCGTTAATCTCTGGGGTAGAGATATTCTAAATCAAATGAAAGTTTTTATGTGCAGCCCTAGTAATACAGTTACTGCTCAAATGCTCAAAATTAATTTTCTCCCTGGCAAAGGCCTAGGCAAAACTAATCAAGGGATAAAACTGCCCATCTCTATAACACCTAATACAGCTAGAACAGGACTTGGGCACCTACAAAATTTACCCTAACGGCCATTGACATCCCTGTACCCCATGCTGAAAAAATTTCCTGGAAATTTACGGAACCAGTGTGGGTTGATCAATGGCCTCTAACTCAAGAAAAGACCCTAGCGGCTATAAAGTTAGTACAGGAACAACTTAATGCCGGACATATTGAACCTACTCAGTCCCCTTGGAACACTCCTATTTTTGTTATAAAAAAGAAATCAGGCAAATGGAGACTGTTGCAAGATTTGCGAGCTGTAAACAAAGCTATGGTACCTATGGGAGCACTGCAACCTGGCCTCCCTTCACCAGTTGCTATCCCTATTAATTTTCACAAAATAGTTATAGATTTAAAAGATTGTTTTTTCTCCATACCCCTTCACCCGGAAGATAGACAATATTTTGCCTTTAGTGTTCCTCAAGTTAATTTTCAAGGCCCTATGCCCCGATTTCAATGGAAAGTCTTGCCACAAGGCATGGCCAACAGTCCGACTTTATGCCAAAAATTTGTTGCTGACGCTGTTAACCCTGTCAGACAACTATGGCCACAAATCTACATTCTCCATTACATGGATGATATCCTATTAGCAGGTCAAGACATGTCCAAACTACATTCTTGTTTTCAAAACCTCCTTAAAAATTTAACAGCAAGAGGTCTTCAAATAGCCCCTAACAAGGTACAAACTTCAGACCCCTTTTCCTATCTAGGGTTCGAGCTTTGGCACCAGCAAGTTTTAACACCCCGCATTCAATTGCGAACCTCCCATCTATTAACGCTAAATGACTTCCAAAAACTTTTAGGGGACATTCAATGGCTTCGCCCCTACCTAAAACTACCCACTGAAGCTCTTCTGCCACTCAATAATATCTTAAAAGGAGACGCAAACCCCTCCTCTCCCCGAAGCGTAACTCCAGAGGCAATGCAAGCGCTTACCATCATAAATCAAGCTATCCAGAATCAAACTTGCTATCAAATAAATTACCACCAGCCCTTAATTTTTATAATTCTTGCTACAACTCACACACCTACAGGTGCATTCTGCCAATCCAATTTAAAACAACCAAACGGGCAAGGCCACCCATTACTCTGGGTTCACCTCCCCGCTACTCCATCAAAAGTGCTCTCACCATACATTTCTCTTATAGCTGCCCTTATAACTAAGGGCCGACAAACTAGTCGCCAATTGTTCGGAAAAGACCCTGATTCCCTTATCATCCCATACACTCAAGATCAAATCCATTGGCTTTTCCAAACCAACGACGAATGGGCTATCGCATGCTCTTCGTTTCTAGGCAATATTGATAACCATTACCCCAGTGATCCATTAATCCAGTTCGCTAAAATCCATCAATTCACCTTCCCAAAAGTTACTAAAACAAAACCAATAGACTCTGCTACCTTAGTCTTTACTGATGGTTCAGCAAATGGAACCGCAGCATACATCATCCAAGGCCAAGCATTTTCCATGCACTCTCCCTATACTTCAGCTCAACTCGTCGAGCTCTATGCAGTCCTGCAGGTTTTCTCCCACCTTCAAAACCAACCTTTTAATTTATACACTGATAGCACATACATAGCTCAGTCTGTACCACTATTAGAAACAACTCCATTTATCAAACCTTCCTCCAATGCAGTCCCCTTATTCTCACAACTACAAAAGCTAATTCTCAAACGACAGCACCCCTTTTTCGTGGGGCACCTCCGTGCCCACCAAAATCTACCAGGTCCTCTTGCAGAAGGCAATGCGCTAGCAGACACTGCCACTCAGTTAATATGCCCCAATCTCTGCGATTCTCTAACCTTAGCTTCCCAAGCCCATGTTCAACACCACTTAAATGCAAACACCCTCCACTTAAAATTCAGTATTACAAGGGAACAAGCAAGGGGCATTGTTAAAGCCTGCAAAAACTGTGTAACCCAACTGCCAGTCCCTCATTTGGGAGTCAATCCAAAAGGACTCATCCCAAATGAAATCTGGCAAATGGATGTCACCCATTTTGCTGGTTTTGGGCGACTTAAATATATCCATGTTTGTGTTGACACATATAGTGGATTCATTCAAGCTAGTTTGCAAACAGGAGAAGCTTCAAAACATGTTATTTCTCATTTACTACATTGCTTCGCTATTTTAGGCCAACCTAAAATCATCAAAACAGACAACGGACCTGGATATACTGGAAAAAATTTTCAAACCTTCTGTCAACAATTACAAATCAAGCATACTACAGGAATACCATATAACCCCCAGGGGCAAGGAGTAGTAGAACGAGCACATCGCACCCTAAAAAATGCCCTGTGCCGTCTAGCTGACAGCACCCTCAATCTCACAAAACAACGCCCCCGAGACCTTTTACATCATGCTCTTTTTGTTCTTAACTTCCTAACTCTGGATAATGAAGGACAATCTGCAGCTGACAGACATTGGCATCCCAAAGCACAGATGCAGCAAGCCACTGTTATGTGGCGTGACCCCTTAACGTCAGAATGGAATGGGCCTGACCCCGTTATCATTTGGGGACGAGGCTCTGCCTGCATATATGACCAACAAAAGGAAGGCCCTCGCTGGCTTCCAGAAAGAATAATAAGACATGTTAATCCTCCACTATCAAAACAAGCCCCAAAATCCCCCCCTTCCCTTTAACAATAACCTTTCCAGGGAACAAACCCCTCCCTGAGAAAAAATTTCTCTCCTTTTTTCTCTTCCAGCACGTCGCCAACCTTGCTGTAGCCTGCCCAGAATACGTCCAACCTACGTGCAGCCGGCAACCGAGAAGCCCAACTTACAGGTTTGCCCCATCACTGAGGCCACATGAACTATTGGCTCTTACTAATTGGCTCTCTGGCCTTGCTGTTTGCAGCCGGATTGGCAGCTGTTGCCCCAAAACATTGGAGCCCGTTAGAACACCTCCTGCTTGCTATAACATACTTGTGCGTTGTAGGGTGCATCACTCTGCTAGCTTGCTTTCCTTAACAAAAAAACCTATAGCCCCTATTAGTATGGCCTTGTTAAACCTACTACCATTCAAAATTGCCGCTTTATATCTCCTCCTACCTGTGTATCGCATGGCATTTTCGATCGCAAAGGTAACCCCCACCAACCTTGGAAATGGACCCTAACGTGGTGGAAAGATTCCAAAATTGTGCAAACCAATACCACCGCAGGGCAACCTTCTTTTCTCATCAATGCCTCTAATCTATTTCCCAACCCCCCCATTGGCAGTAATGAACACCAATATTATATGTGCCCAGCCTCCAACCCCGGAAAACCATATTGCAATGCCCCCAATCAATATTATTGTGCCTATTGGGGCTGCGAAACACTAGCTACTGGTTGGAAGCCGTCTAGCGTTGATCCCTATCTTACCCTACGCTGGGCCCCCTGGAACTGCAAACCCCATGATGAGCCCGTTTATTTCAGCATGGACGATAGTTCCCACCTTCCACCTACAGGTACCTGCACTCACCTTAATCTTACCGTGCAACTCCCCACTGATCCTTCCTGGTTAACCAGTCGAACCTGGGGCTTCAGAATCTATAGAGACGGGGTCGACCCGGGAAGCCTTATCCAAATAAAAAAAGAAGCAGTACAACAAAAGCCGTTCGCCATTGGGCCAAATGTAGTGCTAGCTCCCCCATCCCCAACATCTCCTCCTCACAAAACTGCCAGTTATTCCTCCACTACCAACCCAACATTGTCACCCTCAAGCTCTTTCATAGAGCCAATCTATAACTCACTTTGGTCAATACTCCAAGCCACCTTTCTCTCCCTAAACTCCTCCCAGCCTAACCTTACTCGCAGTTGTTGGCTATGTTTCTCTGTCAATCCCCCTTGTTATGACGCTATAGCCCTTAATACCTCATTTAATATTTCTAACGAAGACAATCCTCCCCAAAGTCCTTGGAATACAACAAAAATCGGCCTCACCATGCAATCCGTTATTCACTCTGGGCATTGTATTGGTAACATTTCCCCCTCCTTAAAAAAGGTCTGTGCACAGTCGTCCTTTCCATCGCAGGGTAAATTCTATATTCCCCCAACAGGGGCAAAATGGCTGTGCTCTTCCACGGGGCTTACTCCTTGCGTATCAGCAAGAGCCCTCACTGAAACAAAAGAAACGTGCGTCTTGGTGACTGTGTTGCCCCATATCCTTTTCCGTCCTAAGGAGGACCTCTATCACTATTGGGATGCACAGCTCCCACCTGCGCACAGAGAAAAACGAGAAATTATTACTGCTGTTACCATTGCTTCTCTTTTAGGTTTTGCTGGCCTAGGCACCGGAATCGCCTCGCTTACCCTCCAACAACAGGGCCTCTCTAACCTCAGAGCTGCGGTAGACGAAGACTTAGCCTGTATTGAAACCTCTATCACCCATCTTGAAAAATCCCTTACATCTCTATCAGAGGTTGTTCTCCAAAATAGAAGAGGCTTAGACCTACTTTTCCTTAAACAGGGAGGGCTTTGTGCTGCATTAGGCGAGGAATGTTGCTTTTACACTGATTATTCTGGAATAGTTAGAGATTCCATGACCAAGCTTAGAGAAGGAATTGCAGACCGCAAGCGTGAATGGGAGGCCCAAGGAGGTCCCTCCTGGGGGTTCAATGGAATCCTCCCTTACCTCCTCCCTATATTAGGCCCCTTAATAACCATAATCCTTATAATATCTTTTGCTCCTTGGGCCATAAAAAGAATAATACAGCTAGTTAAGGATCAACTTGATTCTGCCCTAGGCAGACCTATTCAAGTGCATTACCACTGGCTCCACCTCGCTGACCAAGGCGTGAATCTAGACTACTTGAATGCTACCCACCCTGACGGGTAAGAATCCCCCTCCTACGGGAGCAGCATATAACTTAAAAGTATGCTTCTAGCTTATGCTGTGATTGGTACCGCTGGGTGCAAGGCAAAGCACTGCAAAGGAGGGCCGAAACAATCAAAGGCCGTTTTTGAGCTCCTTGAGAAGTATGCCTCATTTGCATAGGGGTTTGCTCTGCACTAATCCCCCTCCCCAGAAAAACAGAGCCACAAACAACTTGGGGAATGAGGCCTCTATTTCCCCCAGCAGGTTAATGCCAAAGGAATGCTCAATCAGCATTCTTCCTCCGTCCTTTTGAAAAACAAAGGGAGGAGATGTTGGGGACAATTAAGGTAGCATATATAATATTCACCTTCAGCGATACCGGTAACATGCAACATGGCCGCCAGGGCTGATGCAAGAACAGCCTAAGCTATAATTAGCCTTCTAGGAAGTAACAGTAGTTCCCGCCTAAGCAGTAGCTAGTTCGCGCCTAAACAGTAGCCGCCCATTGGCCATCCACCCCAGCAACAGCTACCACCAATCCCAGACCCCCAGCAACAGCAACCGCCAATCCCCCTACATTTGCCTTCCACCCTAGCAACAGCAGCAGCCAATCCTAGATCGCCACCCGTCCTTACTAGCCACTCCCTCCACCCTTGGAGTATATATACCCTGCCTCTTCAATAAAATTTTGCAGCTTGATCAGAAACCTGTCTTGCTGTCATTCCTCGTGTCTCTTGTCCCATACCATTCCTCCCTCACAGGACTCGGAGCCTCCATTGAACGTCCCGCGGGCCGGGACACATCTTACAGAGGAAAGGGGCCCGTTACCGAGTCTTCCTGGACCCCAGCCGCGCTCGGAGCTGGTCCAGAGCAGAAGTATGGAACAAGTCACATCTGTTTTCAATGCACTTACCTCTGCCCGATGGAGTCTTCCTTCCTGTTCCACGGGTTCTTGGAAGCTGTTTGAGCTGCCCCAGAAAGAGATGCTGGGATTTGCCATCACTGGTCTGGATTAGGGCTCACCCCAAAGTCGCTCCGGAGACCAGGATCCGAGTATACCTTTGGGTGATTCAGGAAACACCTGCAGGGGTAGAGGGGGGTGATGCAAGGAAGGGAAAGCAGCCCTGAGGAGGGTTTATCAAAGCCAGCCCCCGTGCAGGCGAGATCTCTGGGAGACCTGAGCCTGGAAGCCCCTGCATCTTCCCAGCTGAGGGGACCACTCTCCTCGGTCACTGGTTAGGGCTACCCAGGGGAGGGTGTCCATCCCCCTCTGGCAGAGCAGCCTTCCCTGGCTTCAGAAAAAGTCCTCGGGCAGAGAGATGAGACCCCTGGGAGGTAGCGGTCAACATGGTAAGGCCCAGGGACACCTGTCCCTTTCCCTGACGGAGGATTTGCTTTTCCCAGGGGCCTCGGTCCCCTGCTCTGGGCCCTTCTTCCTGCCGCCACCTGGACCACAGAAGGAAAGCCTGGGCCAGGAGCAGTATTACACATCCAGAAACATCTTGGAAGTCCTTAAATCTATGATCAAAACATGAGTGCCCTGGGGCTGGAGACAATTAGGAGTAATTACAAAAGGGCCGCTGTGTCCTCTCCCTTCTGGCAGCAGATGTTCCTGTCACGTGGGCTGAAGAATTCCAGATGTGTCTGTGCAGGACCCAGATCCAGGGCCTCCCAGGGGCAGGGATGAAAGCACAGAGGCCCAAGCAGCTGGACACCAAAGGGACGGTCGCCAAGTGCGCCTGGGCCGGGGCCGCCTCACGCACCACCGGGTGGGCCGGGCATTTCCGTGGAGAAGGGGCAGAGCCATGTGCCCCGCAGCAGAGAAGTAGCAGCAGCCACAGGCGTTTGGGCCCAGGGACGGTGCTGGAAATGCCTGACTGTGACTTCTGGGCCCAGCTCAGGGAACACACCCTCTGCTCTGAGCTGGAGCACAGTGGATTGTGATTTGCACTAGATGGCATTTTGTCTTATTCTAGACTCTGTTTGCAACACGGAGCACAGTGCCTGGCAAATGGACATCCACGAAGGAAGGAAGGCAGACACACAGGCTGACATAAGAGGCAGCGTCACACATGGTAGCTGGTAGGGGCAGCTCATGGGGAGTCCCGGGATGGAGGACAAAGTGGTAGAGGCACGGGTAAGGTATAAGTGGTGCTTCCCCAAACCCATGCCTCCCACAGTCTCTCCATCTCAGCAAACGGAGACTCTGCCTTCCCAGTTTTCAAGTGAAAGACCTTGGAATCATCCTCCACTCCTCTTTGCTCCCACATCCCCCACCCTATATATGAAATATCTGCCCATCTCCCATCCCCCCTCCTCATTTGCCCCCCTCTTTGCCCTTGACACATTATATATTAATTTCTTTGGCTATGGCCTCTCTCTTTCTTTGGCTATGGCATCATTCTCTTGCTCTTTCTTTCCAGAAGAACAGAAGCTCCTAGAATACACAGATTTTGTCTGTTTTGACTCCTCAGGCTTTCCTAGTGCCTTGAACAGAGCCTGGTTCAAGGTCAATAAATATTTGTTGCAATAATTTCAGTCAAACACTCAAGATGACATAGCTGTCACCTGTGAGGGGTTTATCTGGTCCTCTTGCTCAGGGTCCTGAAGCAATTCCCAATCTTTTCCCCAAGGATGAAGGGAGAAAGAAGCAGTCTGGGTCCACAAGGCTGGAGGAAACCCTCCATGCCCATGCACAGCGTGAGGGTGGGGACACTGTTTCGCTGTTTTTGTCCGATCCTCCTGGGCCCAGCATGGTGTAGGTGCTCGGGACACCTGTTGAGTTGAGTCAAACGACCAACACCCTTTCCTCATGGCTGGGGCTGGCTCTTCCCTCCTGCCTAGAGGTCCATCCTCCCTGTCCTGTCAGTTCCCTGAGCTTCCCTTTAAATGAATGCATGTGACCCTGACTTAGAATGCACCTCCTTTGAGGGCAGCAGTGGGATCAAAATCTCTATACCTCTTGGTCTACCTGGTGTCTCCGGATCCAGGGGTCTGACGCATGGCAGCTGCTCAATAAAGTCCAGTGAAGGATGAATGAATGAATGAATGAATGGGCAAGCAAAGAAGGAAAGAAGCAGTAGAGTGAATGCCAGACCAAAGTTGGCTTTAGCCTCCTAGAGCCAGCTGGGCACACCGTACCACCCAAAGCTGATAGGATTGAGAGATCCAGGGCAACAACCCGGCCCCTCCCAGGCTAACAGGAGGACAGACACCCACATAGAGAATGTGTGTGGACACTTCCAACAGCCACATCAAAACATGCGCCGGGAGCCCGAGGCACAGGGATGTCAGAGCTGGGGTGGGGGAGGGGACAGAGACATCAGAAAGGCGTCCTGAGCCCTGACAGGTCCCATCCAGGTGGCATCCCAACTCCGCTCAATTGCAATCTGTGTTTATGGGCCCATAATCAAATGGAAACTGAAGGTTTCTTGTGAGAATCATCTATCAAAATTGTGTGGTGTCCAGGCCCGGCGCTGGGAGACTGGGTTATAAATACCAAACTCTGCTCCAGCTGCAGCTCCATTTCAGGGGACTCGAGGGTCATTTTTCAACCAGGCACTAATCTGAGTAACTCAGTCTTTGATCAAACAGTTTGTCTAACAGGTAAGAGTGATGACAGGCGATGGATCCTCGCGCCAAGTTCACCTTCCCAGCGAGCAGAAAACTGGTCCCAAGTCCACCTGCATCCTGGACTCACCTGGGCAGCCCCTTGCTCTGAGGTGGGCCCCTCCAAGCATCCATTGCAGGCTGTTGGGACCACAGGTCTCCAAGCAAGAGCTCAGTCTCCAAACCAGCTCTTTAAAAAATTACAAAGGGTGCTCAATGCAGAAAGCACAAGAACAACTGCCCATTATTCTATCACCTGCAGAGAAACTCTTTAACATTTTTGGCACATAGATTTCCAGCCATCTTCATCTCACCCCCAATATTTTTCCTTTACAAAAATATCTAACATCATCTATACTGCTTTGAGGACTGCTTCCCCCCTCCCACTAACTGTTATATTTGTGACCATTTTGCCATGCAGCTATCTTTCCTACAACGTGATTTTTAATAGCCACATTAATTTTCTCAGACAATCCCCTTTTATTGAACAATTGGGTTGTTCCCAGTTCTCTAATCGTATAAAACATGCTGTGAAGAATATATTGTACATAGATCTTTGTGCAGATTGGATTATTTCCTTAAGATAAATTCATGGAAGCGCAGTTATGCTGGGTCGAAGAATATGTACATTTTTAAAAAGTCTTTTGATACCTTCTACATTATCTCTTGTTCTGTCCCCTGTCTTTAGAAATAGCCAAATATTCTTGGAATAATTTTAACCAGTAACCACTCTAGAGTAATAACCGGGCAAGGGAAGAGATGTACTATCTGTCACAGACGTGGGCAGAACTGTTTATATCTCTGCTTACACTGTTTCCAGAATCATAGTTTATTTCTTTTGGCTACAGCGTATCTAAGACACAGTAATGGTTTAGAGGAGTGATTCCTCTTAGAAAATTAACTCTATGCCCCCAAGCACCCCAATTTTGTCTGGATGTTTAGAATTTATTTAAAAGGTTACACTATACCTGCTCTTGGCTCTTTAAGATTTGCAATAATTAGACTCTGATCTGAACACGGTTACTTAATTGGGTGAACCAGAAAGGGGGAGGGGGAGGTCATCTGATCAAGTGTGAAGAGAGGAGAGCTGAGTAGGCCGGCTTAGGTGCAGAATAATGAGGTAAAGGCAATTAGAAGGGTTAAGAAGAGCAATTAGATGAAACAGGGTCTTGAATTCCCTGGGACCCCAGAGAACAAGGAAACCTCTTTTGGTTGCTGAGCTGTACACAAGCTTGTGTGCACACGGGGGCGATTGAAAGCTTAGAGTCTGCCCGGGTGGCTTGTTTAAATGACCTCAAGGGTCAGGGTTAGGGGGAAGCAGAGCAAGGTGGAAAGAAATCTCCCATGTTTGTCACCATTCAGCATCCATTCATTCATTCCTGGTAATTCTTGCGTGGACGGCCTCTGAGCCTCCGAGGCAGAAGTTTTCCTGGGCACCCAGAGGCGAGACCAACCTTCAGGAAAATTGTGAATAGGGACAGAACTCCCTGGCAGTGTCTGTCTGCCTTCCCAGCCCCCACTGTCCACGGTGGACAACACCAAACCCTTGTCCTTGTCCCCAACAGGGAGGACAGCTGTTGAGGTCAGGAAAATGCAGGTTTTTAGGCAGACAGACCTGTGCCCCGAATCCCAGCTCTTAACTCACTGTGCAACCTTGGGGAAGTGATCAACCCTTTCTGATCCTCAGTATCCACAGTATGCAATGGGAAGAAAGTGCTTGACCTGTTATTGTTGGAGAGTTAAGCAAGATGCTCGATGAATGTGAAAGGGCCCAGCACCCTTCCTGGCACATAACAGTTGTTCATTGAGCATTATTTACTGTTTCTCCCACCTCCAAATCCAGGCCTGCCATTCTCAGGAGGGCTCCAAAGTCTATCACTGTCCTGGATTCAGCCTGCTTGTTCTAGTCACTTTGGAAAAAATCGGATCAGCTACGCAATGACAAAGGATTCATCTAAAATCATCTAGCTATAGAATAATTAGCTATAGAATTGTTCTTGACAAGAGTGTTTATAAAACCTGAGAACGAGATGCAATCTAAATATCAAGCTAGAGAGAACTAAATAGAATGTAAAACCTCTGACAACTCAAAAACAAAAGGACAAACAGCCCAATTTAAAAATGGGCAAAGAACTCGGGTAGATATTTCTCCAAAAAGGATACACAAATGGCCAACAAGCACATGCAAAGATGCTCAACATCATTAGTCATTAGAGAAATGCAAATTGAAACCACAATGAGATACCACTTCACACCCACAAGGATGACTAGAATAATGATATGTATTTTTTGGAAAACGGAAAGTAAGTGTTAGCAAGGATATGGAGAAATTGGAACCCTTGTATATTGCTGGTGGGAATGTAAGATGCATCAGCTGCTGTGGAAACCAGTTTGGCAGTTCTTCAAAAAGTTAAAGATAGAATTACCACATGATCCAGCAATTTCACTCCAAGATATATACCCAAGAGAATTGCAAACAGGTACTCGGACAAATCCTTGTATACACGTGTTCATAGCGGCATTATTCCCAATGATCAAAAGCTGGCAGCAACCCAAATGACCATCAGTGGGTGAATCAATTGTGGTATATATGGTAATGGAATATTATTCAGCCATAAAAGGGGATTAAGTACTGAGCCATGCTGAAATATAGATCAATCTCGAAACATTATACTACGTAAAAGAAGCCAGACACAAAAGCTCACATATTGTGTGCGATTCCATTTATATGAAATATCAGAATAGATAAATCCACAGAAACAGAAAGCAGATTGGTGGTTGCTAGAGACTGTGGGAGGGGAAAGTGGGGAGTGACTGCTTAATGGGTACTGGGTTTTGTTTAGGGGGGATGACAACGTTTTGGAACTAGATGGAGGAAGTGGCTGCTCAACATTGAAAATGAACTAATGCCACTGAATTGTTCACTTTAAAATGGTTAATTTTATGTTATGAGAATTTTACCTCAATAAAAAATATATAAAACATCCGTTTAATAAAACAATATTTAGTATAATTCCGGTCAGTCGGTGAGGTAAAAAAAAAATGGGTAATCTCCTTCTTAGTATCCATCTGCGTTCTTTTATTATTTTAGAGTGTTGTTGAGATCTTTTTATTTGTTTATTGGCTCATTGAATTTCTCTTGTACATTCTCATGTCTCATGCACATTCTTGTTTGGTCATTTTAAATTTTATCTTATGGATTGTATGAGCTCTTCATAACTTAATAAATTGGGTTCTTATCAGCCATCTGTGCTCCAAATATTTTTCCCTGTTTGCCTCTTAGATTTTGAAGCCAATTTGTCCCTTGTCTTTGTTTTAACCACACTACAGTTTTAATTTTTTAGCACTTAATTAGGCAAGCTTTTTCTAGATGGTTTCTTGGCCTTGCGTCCCACTTTGAAAACTGGTTTCCAACTCTAAGGTTATAAATATATTTACTTTTTATTGCTTCATTTTTTTTTTAACATTGAAATCCTGATCAATTGGATTGATCAGGAGTCAATTGGGGATCAGTTTTTTTTTTTTTTTCCAAATGGTGAGCCAGTTATCCCCCCACCATTTCTTGGATAAACCCCTTTCGGACAAATCCTTTAAACATATCCTTTTTTGAAGAGGTCACAGAACTCTTTAAGAATCTGATGAAAGCAATGGACCCTTGCCCCAGGAAAAAAAATGTATATATAACACACACTAAATTTTACAATTTCAGTGGGGCCCATGGACCTTCCAAAACACATTCATTGACTCCCAAGGGGTCCATAATCCTGGCCTTAAAACCTCTTACTTTATGGAGAAGCAACAGTGGTGAAATTTCATGCTCCAATTCAGGTTGGCAAGCAGTCATTTTGTGGTGGAGAAAGTGATGAACAATAATGCCAGAGCCTCCTCCGGCAGGAGCTCTCTGTGATTCAGCCACAAGTCACCACCATTCCCGGTCCTGGGACTCCAAAGCATGGCCCTTTCCACTCACTTTCCCTGGCTCGGTGCATCCGGCAGATACCATAAACACCTGCGGCAGGTTCGGCTTCTTCTAGGGTGCAAGAAGCTCTCACGGAAAAATTGTCTCCTGAACTGATAGGGCAGGTACAGGTATGTTGCTTCACATGACTCAATTTTCCTTTATTTGACTTAAAATCTCAGCCTGTTTCAGACTCTCCTTTTTTTTAGCTCCCAATTCACTTCCCTCCCCTGAGGCTGGATCATTTGAATCGTACATGCCGCTCCTCACACACTCATCCTTAATTCTTCCCCTCTGTGGCAGGTCAGAGCAAAGCTTTTGGATTTCTGGCCCCCTGAGAAGTCAAGGTGAGAGGTGAGCTGCCCTTTTGCAGCCTCTCAAGCTCTGGCCTGGCCTTAGGGCTTGTCTGAACTGGCCTTTCCTCTGTTGTGACTCCACGGTGCTACGCAGTTCCTCTAGCCCCATGGTTCTCAACATTCTCACCTGGGACTTGCTAGAAATGAACATTCTTGGGCCCCACCCCAGTCCTTCTGAATCAGAAATTCTGGGGAAGGACCCAGCAACCTGGGTTTTGACCAGCCCTTCAGGCAGGACCAGCTATATAATTTGCAGGGCCCAGAGCAAAACGAAAATGCAGGGCCCCGTGTTCCAAAATTATTTAGAATCTTGAGATGGCAAATCCTGCCCTAGCTAAGGCTGGTGTTCGCTTTTCCACACGCTTCTCAGCAGCGGTCCTAGGCCTTGACTCGGTTCACCCTTTCGGTGTCCCCAAGATCCCCCGTGCCAAGGCCGCCCACCAGCCCCTTCTGGAACCTTCTCATCGGGTCCTACCCTCCTGGCCTGGCCCTGTTCAGGCAAATGTTAACAGTCTTCCTAGTGTCTACTGTTGACTCTGAGTATCTTATTCTGGCCTCAGCTGGATAAAAGAAAACCACAGATCCACATTGCTTACCGGGATCAAGGTTTGTGCTGCAAGGAATATTCTCCCAAGTGGTCCCCAGCTTAGGCCCCCACCTCCCACACTCACAGCCTGACCAGGTGACAGCCACGTTGTCACCCGCCTGGCATGCCAGGAGCCCCTACTTGTCCTAAGAGCACCGAGCCCTGGCAGGATGATGGGAGCTGGGTGCTGAGGCTGCAGTTATGCCCCTCTCCTGGCCCCCCGTTCTCTAGAAGCTTCATCCTGTTGGATGCCCAGAGATCCGAGCGCAGGCCCCATCCTGTCCTAGCGCCTGTGCCTTCCTTCTCCTGTTTGATGGACCTCAGGACAGGGATCGGGGCCTCTCAGACAGGGCCCAGCTCCGAGGAGGAAGGCAGCACGCTGACGAGATGCTGTGCCCAGCCAGCCCTCCACCCCCGGCCCTCCACGCCCAGAAATCAGTCTCATGTCAGGGAGTATTAGAACCTGGTCCCTGCTCTTGGGAAGCTCAGTGTCCTTCCTGGAGAGGGAGGTGGCTGCGAGGGCGGCATGCTGGAGCTGATTTCTACCGGCCTAGATCAGTACTGCTCTAGAGAGCAAATTGCTAAATTTTCAGGAATGTTGCGATTCCATTGTTAAACCCTTGACAGCTTAAAATCACCATCCAGGGACTGCTGACACCATGGAAATTGGCAAGTGCTACAAATCAGAACTTTCTCTTTTGGAGGAGTGGTTTTTCAGCATGTCACTGCAGCTGTGTGATGCTGGGCAACTTTTCTCCTGCCTGAGCCCCGTTTTCTTAGCCTTACAGGAAATAACAATCCCACCCACCTTCGCCAGACAGTCATGAGGGTGAAAAGCAATACCCCATGGTTTCCTTTTCACCACCCAGTGCCCAGCAGAGAGTAAGAGTCCAACAATTCATAGCTGTTGTTATTGTTTAAATCATAATGAAATTATGATATAAATAAATACTTTTAATGCAGTGTGCTCTGCAAGGCTAGGATGTTGCAGAAACACCGATGAGCAAGTGGTTCACTCCACTCGGAGAACATGGCCATGTTCAGGGCAGGGGGAAAGGAAAGACCTTCCAGGCAGAGGGAACGGCGTGTGCAAGGCAGGAAGTGGGGAGGAACAGTCTGAAGCAACTGGGGCCTGGGGCCAGCGGGAGAGATGCTGGGGATAAAGGGCTTGGGGTTCTATCCTGCACTCGCCTCCAGGATGGCCAGGAGATGACTGGGAATGCTCCAGGAGGCCAGTCGCTGCTGGATGGAGCTCCAGGAAAGGTCACTGTTGACCCAGCACCGAATCTTAAGAGGTACAGGGAGCACTGGCCACTCCCCAAGGTTCTCGCGTGCATTTCTTGATGTTCCCAAGGCTTCCAATGCTTGTCCTCACACACACACACCCCCCATTCTCTTCTAGCCCTTTTGAAACAAGAGTGGTTCACTGTCACACTCCATCCCTCTCACCCCTGAACACACATCTATCCTACCCCACCCCAAGCACTAGGTATGTGTCACCTAGGGAATGACTGGTCAGACCCTCCCATCAGTCCACTCTTCCCCAATAACCACCCCTGGCTACAAACCCCATTACCACCCATGTCATCCCCCTGATGGCCAGAAGGCGGCACTGCTCTCACGCACCCCTAAACTTCCCAGCCAGCCACGCCCGGCCAGCTGCTGGGTCACCTTCAGGAGGCGCCCCTGAGTTCCAGCAAACGAGGATGACCGAGGGGCTCCAGGCCAGCAGTGCTGTCACCATGTGAGCCAGATAACTGCCCTTTGCTGGGCAGGGGTCAAGGTCTGCAGGTGCAGCTTGGCCATTGTCATGGCTATTAAAAGGCATGTTTAAAAACTGTTCTGTGATCATCTTTAATGCCATAGCGATTACCACTTAGCAGAGGTGGGGGAGGAGGCTAGGTTGGCCCCTCTCCTACACCTTTGTCTTTTTGGGGGGTGCCCAGACCAAGGCTGGTCCAAACCATCTTCTTTTCTTCCATCAAAGGGGCAGGCCAGGGTCAAGGCAGGTAAATAAGTGGCAGTGTAATTCACGGAGCCCAGTTCTCCTTCCCGCTACATCCAATGCAACCGCACAATCCCTTTTAACCCAGCACCCCCAGGAGTCACTACCAGTAGAATTTGAGATGAAACCAATCCACTACCTCAGCTGTAGATTAACCTTTCAGGGTCTGAAAGCGGTGGTGGGAAAAACGGTTCTTGCATCACTAATCTGGGGATAAAGCCCTGGGAAATACACGAAATCTATGCCGAACGCTGTGCACTATTGAGGTACTGGCTTTAACTATGTAATGTTGTGCTAAATCACATCCCATTCTATACAGATTCTGGTACTGATGCTAGCATTAGTGCTAAAAATTCTGAAAAACATTGGAGAACAACTGAATAATCAAAGAAAGAGGTATTAATATATTCTATCTGCAGACTGAAGGAAGGCAGGCATTATCCTGTCTCACCAGTAGGATGAGCCTTCGGTTCAGCATTTAGAACCTGAGATTGTCCAGAGCAGAGAGCAAGAGCCCAACACAGAGGAAAGAACATGGGCTTGAAAGTTGGAGATAGGAGTCCGGTCCAAGGTGCTTAACCTCTCTGTGCCTCAGTTTCCCCACCTGTAAAGTGGCGACCATAATACCTGCTTTGCAGAGCTATTACGCCCGTGAACATGCTGAGTCCTGAAGTGCGGCTTCTCGGACCCGGCTGAGGTCTGGAGGTCACCCTGAGCTGGAACAGAGAAGATGCGTCCCCTCCTAGCAAAACGAGAAATTCCAGCGGGCAACTGCTGAGGCAGATGGAGGTGCCCGTGTGGGCCACACCTTCCCAGTGGAAGTGGGGGACACCGCCCTGGGCACGGCCCCCCGGGTTAGGTTGGGTCTACTCAGAGAAGCTCTCCTTAACCTTTCCATCCTTGCAAAGCCTCTTTCCTCTCCATCCTCTGCCCCTTTAACCCCCTCCCCCAGCTTCTAGGGATGAAGACTCCCATGGTTGGGTTGCTATGTCTACAGGCTCCTCCTGGGTGCCAGGACAGTGGTGGAGGGCATGGCAGTGACGGGGGCTGGCCCGTGGCTGCAGAGCACAGAATAATGGGCACCAAAGAGATGTTGGCCAGGGACAGAGCTGGAGTTGAGAACAAAATGGGAAAAGCGGTTTTGATCAAAGGGGACAAGCAGGGACTCAAGAATCTAGTGCAAGACAAGAAGCAAGTCTACCGGCCGGTCCTGGAGGAAGCAGATGGCACACCCCAGTAGATGACTGGGACAAGTTTAATAAAGGGTAGACCTAAGAGAGACCCAAGGAGATGGTGTAGCATCCCAGGGCTCCAGGTCGGAAGGACCAGGGAAAGGAGCAGTTACAGAATCTTGCTGAGAGTAGCTGTAGAAGAGGACAGCCCGACGGGAGCAGTGACCTCAGGGAGACGGACCCAGACAGCCCCAGAATCCTACATTGGGGGAGCCAAGGGACAAAACCAAACCCACTCCCCTTTTCTCCTCTGATCTCCGGTCACATCTCCCACTGATGGATCCCAACCTCAGCCAGAAGGCAAAGGAGCCCCTTGGAGGTCTCCATGAAAGTCAGCCCCTTGGAGCCCAGAGCAAAATAGAAAAGGGAGGAGCTGATCTTGGGAAGTAGACAAAAAATATCCTGCACAGCCAGACAGAGCAAGCAGGCTTGGGGCAGTTATGAGGAGAGGAGCCAAGAAAATCACAGAAACCTGGAAAATAGAAAGAAAAACCTTTTGGAGGGGTAGAGGGAGTCTGTGACCAGCCATTCATACTTCCATGCTGGCAGAGCTCACTGCCGCCACAGAGGCTGAAACGGCCCGTGGCTCACATTTCCAGCCTCCCTTACAGCTAGAGCTTGAACACCAGCACTGGTTGTGGCCAATGAGACCTGAAGGGGAACATTTTGAGGCCTCTGGAAAGGGATTTACTCCCCATTTGGCAGCCATGAGGGGACAAGCCTGAGGACGAGACAAAGCCTCACACTGAGGATAGCAGAGCATAAAGATGGAAAGAACCTGGGTCTATGATGACAGCCCTGAGTAACTGCACCAAATTTGAAACCACCCTGCTTCCAGGCTTCTTGTTAGGTGAGAAAATAACTGGTGGCTGGGTTTTCTGAGATGCGTTGGAAGCATCTCAGCTGATAGGCTAAAGGGGCAGAGCTGGCTTGAGCAAACAGGCTATGCCTTTTTGTGTACCCCCCACCCCGTATGCCCAGTTTCCAGCAGAATGTCTGACACATATAGTAGGTGTTTAATAAATATTTGTTGAATGAATCACTGAAGTCATGAATGGATGGGCCCGTGCCATGTGCGTGAATACCAGGTGTCTTGTCTCTTTGCCTCTCCCAATAGCTTGGAGAAACCACATCCTCTGCAGGAGAGGGTGGATAACAGCCGGAGGATCTTCGGGGGCGAGCCCCAGAAGGCCACACTGCCACACACATATAGATGACTCATAACAATGTATTTTTACCCCCTTCAAATGGCGATGTTCCTGCAATAAAGAATTTAATAACCGCCGTGCCTGTGCAGAGAGAAAACTCATTTGTTTAATAGGCAGCCGTTTGGCTTTGTCATGTTCATTTCGTTTTTAATGACACACAGTTGTGCCAATATTGATTTTAGCTTATAGGGACTCAAAAAATTTACTGTCTCGATGGATCCACGATGCAACTGGTTTATCGAGGCTGGGGAGGGGCCTTTGGGCTGGGGACTCGGGCGGTGGCTGAGAGCTGGCAGCTCCTTCTCGGCCCGTCCCCCCCATTCTCGGGGCCTCACCTCTCGCCCCGTCAGATGGGACAGCGGCTGCTGCGGGAGGTGACATGTTTCTCGTCTTAGAAAGCAGAGCAGGGCTGTGCCAAGGAAACGGGAATTAACTTTCCAGGCACACTCTCAGCAACGAGGTGTGTGTGTGTGTGTGCGCGTGTGTGAGCACACACCCAAGCCACACATCCCAGAATGGGAACAGGCTATTCAGAGAGTAACTTTGAATGTTGTCTGGACCCACTGGGCGTGGACACCTCTTTTTTACATTACTTAAGATTTTGTTTTTATTTCTAACCAGGTACTGTACTCTATAAAAACAGCAAAAGGGATTAACTGAGAGAAGCCAAACCTACTCTACGTTCTCAAGCGTTCAATTTAAGCATAAACACACACAGCAGCCCCTTGGCGTCTGTGGGGTTGACTTTCGTGATCTCAACCGTGTGTCGCTCCGTTTGTTCTGGAACAGCACGGAAGGGCAGACTGTAGTCGGGGTAGCACACGTTCTTTCAGCACAGACTGTGAGCCAGGCACTGGGCTAAAGCAGTTTATATCAATTATTTCATTTAATCTCCTGACCACCCCGTTAAGGTAGGTAGGTGGGCGGGCAGGCATTTTTATCTTCATCTGGAAGAAACCGCTACTTGGAGAGGTAAGGTAGCAGGCCCAGGGTCACAGAGGGAGGACGGGAACACCAAAGCCACGCACGGAACAGCTTTGCTCTCTTGTTCCCAGCATGTGCAATGGCCCCGAGTTCACATCTGAACTTTCAGGGTACCGCCCTTTCTTGGCAAGGTTAATTAGCCAAAACAGCCGGTGTCTGTAACTGGGAGTGACGTGCACGGCGGTGGGTCCACGGCCTTCTCTGCGGTTTGACACAGCCACACTTTCCCCAGGGAGCCATGGGCCCTTGGAAAGGCTGCATTTCCTCATCCATGTGTTGCCATAAAAATAAGGCAGATATTAGGGGGAAAGAGGTAGCTCTGTGTACAGCACATTATGATAATGAATCATATTAAATATAATTTCATGTCATTGGCCTATTTAATCTATTTATATAAGTTTTAGCCAGTGCTTTATTCTTGATAGGAAAGTCATTGAGAATTGATTCTGAGATTCATGAAATTTGAAAGGACCTATAAATCATCCATACAAGTCCAGTCCCCAGAGAGATGCAATGACCTGCCCAAGGTCGTGCAATTAAACCTGAAGCTGTGGCCGTTTCATGGTGGGTGGGTATCAGGGCCTCAGCAGGAACACCACCCCCTCAGCACCTTGGGCCTCTCAGATGATTGGTTGTGCAGGCACCAGCTCAACTTAGAGCACCGTTTCCACAGCGTGCCCACCGTGATCACAAACCACCCCACCCACTGCTGCTTCAAAGCCTGGCCGTGGCCGGCTGCTCGTCACTGTCGTCATAAAAGCCCAAATCCTCAGAATGGCATGCAGGGGGTCCTGCACGGTCGGGCCCTGGGCTCCTCTCTGGCTCTCCTTGCTCCCCATCGTCCACCTTCACCAGACTTTTTTTTCCAGTATCTCCTTCCTGCTCCAGGAACTTTGCACATGCCAGACTATCCTGCTTTACTGTGTTTTTAATTCCAATTTTGCCTTCAGAACCCAATCAATCACCCCTTCCTGGGCTCTTATAGCTTCCCAGGGCTCTCCAGTGCAGCACTGACTCAAGTCTAGTTTTATGGTTGATTTCTACAAAACACTCACATCCGTCTCCCCACAAGACTGTAAATTCCTCGAGAGCATGTTGCAGTTACTCATGGCTGTGTGACAAATTACTTCCCAAACATAGTAGCTTGGAAAAACCATTGTGATTGTGATTTCATGGGCCAGGAATTGGGGAAAGGCTCAGCTGGGCAGTGTTCGCATGGACCCCTCCTGTGGTTGCAATCAGATGCCACCTGGGGCTGTGGTCACCTGAAGGCTTGACTGGGTTGGACATCCAAGATGGCACGCTCATAAGGCTGGCCGTCGATGGTGCTGTTGGCTGGGAGCTCAGCTGGGCTGCCGACCAGAGCCCCTACATGTGGTCTCTCCAACGTGGCACGCTGAGGGCACTCGACCTTCTTACATGGTGGCTGACATCCCCACTCCCCCAAAGAGAGCTGCCAGGCCTGTGCAGAGCCAGCCCAGTAAGCCATCACTGCCACTGGACTCCTGCTGCCTCCTGTGAGTTATAAGCCAGTGAAGAAGGCCCAGCCCCACTTCAGGGGGATGGACATGGATGCCACCTCTTGATGAGTGAGTGGCAAGGTCATATTTCAGAGGAGCATGTGGGTCAGGAGCTATTTGTGTGGCCACCTTATTAAAGGCTATCTGCTATGCTGCAGTTACGTGACATCTTTCCTTCTTGCCTTGAATCCCTGGCGTCAGCACAAGCATTCAGTAATTATTCCATGGATAGTGGATGGATGGATAGATTGATAATTACATGGATAGGTGGAATCAGGAAGGAAGGAAGGAGGGAAGGAAAGAGGGAGGGAGGGAGGGAGGATGGAAGGAAGGAAGAAAGGAAGGAAGGAAGGAAAGATGGAAGGAAGGAAGGAAAGGAAGGGAGGAGGGGAAGAAAGAAGGGAGGAGGGGAAGAAGGAAGGGAGGAGGGGAAGAAGGAAGGGAGGAGGGGAAGAAGGAAGGAAGGAAGGGAGGAAGGAGAAAGGAAGAGAGGAAGTGAGAGGGCAGGAAGGAGAGCTCAGGAAGGGCGTCTGAGGAAGGAGGTGTAATTACACCTGACAGCCACAGGCCCACTGAGGGCCCTGCAGGAACACCCCTCATGTTTGCAATGGACTGTCATGTTCTCACCCCAGAGGTGGCTCTTCTGCAGGTGGACCCAATACAGTCAGGGACAAGTCCTTGTCTGCTTGTAGGTGACTCAGAAAGTTAAACTCATTTCAGTATCACTCAGAAAATGAAATTAGGGAAAACCGTCTGCTACAAAACTCAAACCAACAAGAGGTTAAAGATGCACACAGTACATTTCAAAGCCCAAAGTAGTATAATTTGATTATCTAAGCATTCTGATTTTGCACCCATCACAGCTGAGAGGTGACCATGCTTTATGGAGTGTCTTGCAGCCTGGGGCTCCCAGGGCAGATCAGCAGCTACGTTCCTAAGTTCACTGATTCCATAACGTGCACTTCCTTGATTTATTCCCCTCAGTGGGTGGCAGGTTAATAAAACTTTGGTCAGCATGCTAAATCTCCCACCTTGGTCCTCATGATGGGGCCAAGCGTGGGCAGAAATCCTGGACTTGGAATCCCAGTTTGCGCAGTGTCTCTCCATGAAAGAGAGACCCCTCCCCCCAGGCTGGCTTCATGTGCCCGGGGGCCCTGGTCGGGGGGCAGCCAGCTGGGGATGAGGTCCCCAGTGTCCCCCAGACTCCCTGCTTGCCCACGGGCACAGCCTCCTCCTGCTGGCCAGGGAGCACGCCCTGATCAGAGGGGTCAGGACACCCCGACTCTTGAGAAAGGGGTCCCGACACACATCCACGCTCCTCTGCTGTCAACAGAGCCCACAGACCCTGCGGTCGCAGTTGACTCGTCTGGGGGGGGTGGCGGCCGCTTGCTAAATCCTAGGCTCTCGGGATTGCTCGGAGGGTACCGGCGGCGGGGGCTCTTTCCCGGAGGCGAGGGCGAGGCGGGGGACTGGGCCCGGTCCCCGGCGGAGGCGTGCAAGGTGTGGAGGGCGGCGAGAAGGAACAGGCGGGACACGGTTCTTTTAGGGTGAAGAAGCCAAGAGAGTTTATTAGGGGAGAGTACAAGCTTATATCGGGCGGTTTAGAGGGCGGGGTAGCTGTAAGGGTTAAAGGCTTGGATTGGTTCTGAGAGGGCGCGGAGGTTGATTGAAAAGGGGCGGGAGTTGCTCCGGTAACGAAGAGGGTGGAGGGTGCGGGTAATGCATGGGTGGGGGGGGGTTTTCTCCGGCAAGCCCTCCCCAACGGTTGTACTTTGGGGTGAGGAAATGGGGCCTGCATTCGGCTCCACTTTCTCAGGCCCGGGGGGCCGTGGAGGGCGCTACCACCCGTGCCCCACTACCTTTCCTAGGGGCTGATCAGTTCCCCTGGCCCAGGCCCGCCAAGTCAGAACTCGATAACAGTGTCCTGCAAGACCCCGAGTCCATTATCTCAGCCTCATACAAAGTGGCACTAGATGGCAAATTCTATTGCCAGACCCTTGTTGAATCTAACAACCCAGAGGAACCATCCCGAATCCATTAACCGGAGTGGAACTCAGCCGTGATTCCACAGCACTCCCAACATTCAGGAATATTCCAAGTCCTTAGTTGAGTGTTATTCTTTAAACTAGAAGAGTGTTTAAATAATACATCCTGCTTTCTGGTGTATGTCTTGCCTACTTTAATACATTGTTTTAAACAAATAGCTCTTATTCTCATCTTATTACTGTTATTAGGCACTTAGACTATTATTTAATCTTTCCCATAATCTCAAGTCTCATGAGGTATGTGCCATTGTCTTTCATTTACGGATGAAGATACTGAGGTTCCGAGAGTTTCAATGAGCAGGTGGAGGTAGCATAGCAGGGAATGGTGGAAACGAGGCCAAAGCCCAGGCCTCGGCGGGCTCTCCCTGTCTTGGCACCATGGCCTGGCCGGGGGTCTCCTCCCCCTAAGGGGGAAGCAGTGTGTCCTGTGGTTGAAAGCGTGAGACAAACACACGCCTGCCCTGCTGTGCCAGGGTCTGCCGAGAGCTCCCCTGGTGTGGGGGTGCCAGGGGCAGGGCTCCAGGGTCCACTGGGCTGGGGGCTTCCAAATCTTCTGTTCTTAGGCCTGAGAGGGAGAGGAGCTCAGACGTCACAGAGGCTCACTCCAGGACTGAGCAGGAGGTATGTGTGGGGGTCCTCACCTCCAGCCTGAGCTTTCAGCATCCCTTGGTTCCAGCTAACACTGTGGGGGTGCAGAGCTGCCTCAGAGTCAGGGACTGCACTCCAGGTGCTCTCTGAGAACTCAGCCCTGCATCCTCACAGCCAGTGTGAGCCAGGTACCGCACCCGGTTTTGTAAGTAGGTGACACTGAGGCACAGGGAGGGTGAGGAACTTGCCCGAGGCTGCACAGCTCCGAGTTGTGCCACAGGATTTGCTACTCCTGACCAGTTCTCCAACCCACCGTCACCCCAACACTTTTGCAAAGCAACTATTTCACCTGGGAGTTGGGAATGGCCAGGGCTGGGACAAAAATGGGAAGGGAAACATGGAAAAGGAGTGGGATTGCTTTCCTTCTCTCCAGAAACAGGAGGAAGCTTTTGTTTCCTAAAAAAGACGAGGGCGGGCAAATAATGGTGATGGAGGGGAGAATGGCCAGGCTTGCGTGATGCCGAGAAACAACTTCTAGGACAATGAAGTCAAGAACACCAGCTAGGAAACCAAGGGAAGCAGCTCGTGAGGAAAGAGCCGGAACAGGCCCTGAGACAGACCTGGCGGAGCAACGCGGGGCCAAGGGCAGCCCCAGGACCTCGTGGGGCAGGGGCCGGAGCCTCCTGCGGGCTGGTCTGACCCCACCACCCCCGGCATCCTGCAGCAGTGAGAGGCCTGGGGGCTCCTTCCCTGCCCCATGATCAGTGACTCCCAGGGCGTCTGGGGTCTTTGTTGCCACCGACGATCTGTGATGCAAGACTTGGCAAAGTGTGGGGTTTCTGTGTAATTCCCTTCTTGGGCTGAGGGTGCTGGCAAGTGGGGGGATCCCGCCGTGCAGTGGGGTTTATTTCTCAGCTTCCAAGCAGGGCACAGTGTCTAATAGACGAGTTATTCACAAGAATGTACCCAGGTCCTTCCCTGCAGCACAGAGAGCAGCTGTAAAGCCTTCCGTATCGGAGCTGTTTGCTGCAAAAGGGGAAAAAACGAACCGAGAAGTAAACAAAACCAATTACATAACTTAAGCACTAACCGCCTTCTGAGCCGCTGCCCGGGATTTGGGTATCTCCTTGGACCCTGGCAGCCGGCCTGGGGCCCCTTGACAACTCTGGGCCCCTTTGATTGCAGCCGCTGCTTCGTTTGATGAGGATCAATGAAAGGAGAGTTGGGTTTTTCTATGCCCTGAATTGGAAGCAGAATGCATGTGGATATCGAGAAATCAATTTCCAGCCTCGGAGTCTTCCTGGGAGACCATCCTTCTCCCCAGAAAGTGAAAATGAAAGGGAAAGTGAGGCTACGGGGTCCTCGGCTAGAACTTGGCCTTCGGGCAAGGCTCCGCGCGCAGGCCCTGAGGTTTGACAATCAGCTCCCCTCACTTTCCCATTTGAGAGTGTTTCCGGAGCTGCGGGGAAGGGAGATGCACGTCAAGGACAACTCAAGCCCAGCATGTGGCGTGTACATGTGTGCGTGCATGTGTGTACACGTGCACACGTGTGTGTATCATGTGGGCAGAAGGGGTTGTGCCAGCGAATCCCTAGATTTGCAGCCCCCCGAGTGTCAGGGCAGGTCTTTGGGGCCTATTTGCCCCGGCTCACCGCGGACGCTCTATAGTTAGAGCTCCAGGCCCTACAGGACGCTGCCTTAGGTAGATTCCCTGGAAGCAGAACCTGAAAGGGAGATTCTTGTACAAGTGATTTATGGAGGGGCTGGTGGCAGAAGAAACCTGTCAGGAAGGGCACGAAGTAGAGGCCCGAATGGCACTACAAGGACAAGGTATTGGGGAGTCACAACTGTGCATCATTTGGAAGCTGGCTCCGAGCCACCCCTGGAAGTGGGGTAGGAAGAGTCAGCTCCAGAGAAGAGTACAGGTGTGATGCATCTGTAATGAGCACCTGCAGCCACCGGGCGTACCCACAGGTGAGGGCCCCAGGTGGGCATCAACTGCGTCCACACCAGACGCTCCAGGGCACAGCTTCACCGTAGGGCATCTGCCTGGTCCTCGGGCTGCAGCCCGGGTTCCTCAGGCAGTGAAAGGGGACCTGCTCATGTCTCCTTCCCAGGGGGGTCTGCAGAGTGGGCACGCTCTGAGGCCAGCAAGGAAGCTGCTGGAGAAGGCAGAGGGAGAGCTCTCGTTCCGGCGGCAAGGCTCCGCCAGGGGCCAGCCCCCTCCTTCTGGAAGGGCACCCTCCCAGGCCAGATTTGTTTTGGGGGCTGCACGTAGTCACGGATTTCGCCCTCTCCTGCAGAAACCGCCCCCCCTCCCCCAGGCCATACAGGGACCCCGGCTGGTGGGTCTTACAGCTGATGAGAAACCAGGGGATAGGTGAGTGGCCGGGCAGCAGACGCTACTTTAGCAGCAGGTTCTTCTCCCACGGGGACAGGGCCACAGTGTTATGGGGCGGCTTCAGGTGTGCCAGCCGCCCAGACCCAGAGGACCCACTGAGCGCCCCAAGGCCCAGGTGTGTCTAGACAGAGCCCTGGCTCTCCCCACTAAGTCTTCTTGGCTCCAGAAGCAGGGACAGGAGAGGCACCTGGTGGCAAGTGTAGTGTAGCCCAATCTGCCTCCCGCCCTGCCTCGTTACAGTGATTATCACTGTTATTTATCGCTCTTTGTTCAGTGCAGACAGCTCGGCTGGCACCGTACGAGACATAAAGAAGACAAAGTCCCTCCCCTTGGGGCTTACAGTCGAAGCCAGGCAGACAAATAGCTCAGCATCAGATGTGGGTGAAATCTCCGCCCGCTGGGCCCAGGAAGTCCTCATGGGAAGCAGGGAGGAGCCTGGGCCAGCTCCCCCAGCTCCCCCGGCTCCCCCCGAGATGTGCAGGCCACTGACACAGCTGGCAGCCCAGGGTTTGGAAATCTCACCCCTCACGTTGGTCCGGGCCTTGCTTCCCAAACACCCCGATCTCTCTCTCGTCACCATCTCATGGGGCTTTCCTCCAACCCTGAGCAGTAGCAAGGTGCAAGTTTTCCAAAACCACCACCCCCCACCCCCCAGGAAAGGTGGGGACTCAGGCCACGGGAGTGAAAAATGTAATAAACAGCTGCAGGCCCCTGAAGGGCAAACTTGTAGAAAACGATCCTTTGTCTCCAGGGACAGAACAAGAGAATTAAGCTACGGGAGAGGGAACTCAGGTTAGACCAAAGGAAAACTTCCAATGGGCTTTGGAATCAAAAAGACTATACGTCTTGCTGCCCACGATCACCAGATGTCTGACCTGAGAAAATTACTGAATCTCTCTAAATCTTTGTTTCCTCAGTGGTACAATGAGGGTGAAACAGGGTGGCTGCCAGGCTTGGAAACAGATGAATAAATGATACATGGATTATTAATACTGCCATGTTTGATAAAACAATGATCTGGGTTTCCAGACACTCTGGCCACCCTGTGTACCTACCGTCCAGGTCTGTTAGAAAGATAAGTGATAAAATAAATTTATTGAGTGCTCCCTAGATGCCAGACACTGTTTTGAGACAGTTACACACATGAGAAGCCTCAGAGACAGACACTCCTTTGTCCTAAGGTTCAGATGAGGAAACTGAAACATAACAATGTAGAGGGACTCAACCAGGATCACACAGCTCGTAAGGGCAGGAATGAGAATTTGAGCCAGGGCCATATGAGATCCGGGCAATGCCCTCTTAACTGTTGCGTTGGGATTGAACGTGGTCATGGCCATAATGAACACAACCCATGCCACACAAATCATAAGCGAGTGGTGGCGTTTGTCCTGGAATGCTAGGACAGATGGGACATCCTGACACTCAGGGTCCCTGCCCCACCCAACGTCATCAGGTACGTCAGATTGTTCTTGTCCATCTGATAGGACAACCTTGCCTCCGGGTAGTGAGTGTGTGTGCATGTGTGTGTGTGTGTGTGTGTGTGTAGCCTTGGATCTGGTGTTTTTCCCATGAGGAACAATCAGATAAAACTTGAACCAACCAGTGTGTGATCTTCCTCCAGCTAATGCTTCACAGCTGTTTTTGAAATGCAGAGGGCCCAGGAAAGGCCAGGAGACAGAAACACCTTGGGACTGAGGGGTGCGTTGTGCTCTCAGACCCTTGGTCCCCAGTTGCACAAAATACAAAAATAGGAAGCGTGCCTGAGAGGTCTCAGGCGCCTGGCTCAGACAGTCGCAGCCCAGAGGGAGAGCAGGTGGGAGGGGAGACTAAAGACAAGGCAAAGGAGAAAGAAAGAAAAATCGGCCGCTTAAGGTCAATACAGTGAGAATAACGTGAAAATGCTGCCGAGAAGAGGAAGCAAGACCGTTTTGAGGTTGGAAATGTGACAACGGACTCTCCTTGCCTCTAGGCTGGTGTCACTGCTGCAGTCTTGCCAGAGACTGGGATGCCAGATAAAGGATTTCATGGGGGACGTTGGGGTGGGGGTCTCAGGATCTCAGATGCCGACCCTCGGGGTCCTCCTAAGGAGGGTCCATAGTGGCCTCATGACCACAAGTGTTTGGGGCGCTCCAGTCCTCTTTGATTCTTGAATCAAATACCCCCAGACAGAGCAGGGTTTTGATAGATGGTGCTTGATGGACTGGCATGCAAATATATGCAAACGAGCCCTCAGAGAACCTGGCAGTGCTTTCCTTTATTTGTTTATTTAGTTGAGACTAAAGAAATATATGCTTATTGTAAACAAATCAGAATATAAAGATATGCACACAGAAGGAAATCAAAATCCTTTGTTATCCCATCACCCAGAAAAAAATTTTTTTAAAAAAACCATTGCTAATATTTTGGTGTATATTCTTCCAGACAATTTTCTGCCCATACATATAGAGTTGGGTTTTTTTTCTTAAACCAAAATAGGCTCCTATTTTACATACCGTTTTGCCACTTGCTTTTTTGCATTGAAAATATATCATGAATGTGCTTATAGCACTGGAATTTATTTATCAAACTCCCTATTGTTGGGAATCCAGATTGTGTTCTGCTTTCCTAGCCAAGGTTAGAAGAGCCCACGATTCGATGGCCGGAGCGTGTTGGGGATTACCAGCTTTAGGGCAATACAGACCTCTGGGGAAACTGTATATGTGGCAGGGAAGCTCAGATGGTAGGGAGATGGAAACAGAATTATTTGTATTCTCTTGGGGGCTCAGGGAAAAAGTGCTTCCCAAGTATCAGATCTGAAGACCAGAAGCCAGAGGCCTAAAGCCCTTCAGCCATCCTTGCAAATAACTCTCCAGGAGTCCCAGCCAGCTGGAGGTACCCTTAGGTGGCTCCCCAGGCCGAGTAAGAGAGGAGGCACCTCCCAATAAGTCTCCCACTCCTTCCAACGACACAATGATTTAGCAGCCCCAGCATGTGGAGTCCTATAACAGCCATTGTAAGGAAAGAGATGGGAAACACACGTAAAAGACAAAGAACACACCCAATGTAACATGAGAATAAGAAAGGTCTATGCAAACTGCGTGTCTAGGTAAGAAAAGGTGCAGGATAAGAGAGCCACTCAGGTCACCCACATTGAACACCCGCATGGTGCATTGAACTGTGTACCCCAGTTTGTACGTTCTGGTGCATGTGGAACCATTCTAAACAGGACCTCTTGAAGACGCCACTTTAATTAAGGTGTGGCCCTACCGAATCAAGCAGGGCTGTCGACCTGATCACTGCAGTCCTTTATAAGCAGAACGAAATTCAGACAGAGAAGCCACAGGAAGAAGCCAGAAGGCAAGAGAACCCAGAGTGGCAGGGAGAAGACATTGCCATGTGTATCACCATGTGACAGAAAAGCCAAGGCCCAGGGATCGCCGGCAGCCCGCCCCAGCATGCCACAGGCTGCAGTGAGAAAGCATCATCTTGCCGATGCCTTGATGTTGGACTTCTCCCAGCCTCAAAACTGTGGGCGAATAAATTCCCACTGTTTAAGCCACCCCATTGCATGCTATTTGTTTCAGCAGCTGAGACACTAAGACAACCTACTACACACCAGACTCCGGGCTGGGCCCCTTTGCACAGAGTATCTCGCCTAACCCTTGGAACGAGGCTGTGAGGGACCCTCCCTCCCATGGGTGAGGACACCGACTGGCCCAGGGTCACCCAGAGGCTCAGGGGCAGAGCTCAGCCGTGCACACAGCTCCTCCAGGGCCCAGGGAGCTCCCGCAGGAAGAAAGCTCAGGCCACAAAGGGTGGGATGCAGGAGGGAAGGCTGATTGGCGGGATGACTTTGGAGACCTGTTTTGCAGAAAGTAAGAGGCACAAGGCGGCCAGAGGAAGGGAGGGGTGTTCAGGGAGGGAAGGAAACAGGGTGCAAAGGCACAAACAAACCAGGCAGGAGGGAAGGGTGGCAGGTGGGATGGATGGAGGAGGGTCTGAAGGAGGAAAGGGCTGTCCCAGGGGTCCCACAGAGCAGGGCAGAGGGGATCACAGGCAGAAAGGACAGGGGGCCGTGGAGCCCAGGAGTGGGGCTGCGAACAAAGGCAGAGAGAAAGCTGTCCTCCCACAGCCTGCCCCGGCTCCCTCCCTCCCCGCCGTTCTGTGTGTCCCCCCTTCTAATTATGGCATAGGGCCCAAGTGAAAGCCACTTTGGGCAAGATTTATTAGGTTTCCGCCTTTGCAGTTGAGCTTCATTTGTTTTGCTCCGTGTTTGCTGGTGGCTCTGGCCTGGCATTAATGGCCTGTTTGGGTCCATGATCCTCGCGTGTCCTCTCTGAGGCTGGAGGGGGCACAGGGGCTTTTCCTTTGCCCAATTGGCGTCCTTCTTAATTACACGGGGTGCAGAGTGCGGAGGGCAGGGGGCTCTGGGCAGAGCAATCCTGAGGCAAATATTTATCATTATTGTTAGCATTTTTATGACTACTAATCCTGGCAAATAGGAAACTGTAATCCAGAGGATTTGGGTGGCTAATTGAAAAATAACACCAAGAAAACAATACGGATGTTTCTCGGATACATTTTCCAGAAAGGAAAGAAACATGCAAGCTTGCCGACTCCCGTGGCAGCTGGGCCCTGAGCCTGCATCCTCCTCTCCCAGCAGAAAGGAAGGATCAGGGCCCTGGGAATTCAGGAGAATGTCATGGATTTTTTTTTTTTTTAAATTCTGGAAAATGGGAATGCAATGGACTCCTGAGGGAGGGGTGAAAGTGGGGGACAAATGGGGGGTCAGAGGAGACATAGGGACCATGTTGGAAGCCGGCTCCTTGAGGCATCATCCTCCACCCAACACCATCCCCACTCCCCGAAAAACTAGAGAAGGCTACAGAAAAATATATATAATACCCAATATCGGGGTTGGGGGGATGGCTCTCCATCACACTCACTGCAATGGGAGAATAAACTGGTAGATCCAGTTTAAAATTAGGAATCAAAAAAATCTTAAAAACGTGCATTCCCTTTGACCCAGCAATTCTGCTTCTCGGAATCTGTCCTGATGGACTTACAACGAGGATAGACGTCCTCCCCACTTAGAGAGACAGGGCTAGAGCTGGCCAATAAGATAGTCACTCACCATGTGGGGCTAGTTAAATTTAAAGGAATTAATTTAGAATTGAAAATTCCACTCTGCAGTTGCAGCAGCCACATGGCCAGTGCCCGAGAGCCACAGGTGGCAAGCAGCTGCAGATTGAAGTCGGGAACATTCCTGTCCTTACAGAAAGCCTTACTAGAGAGCACTGGTATGGAGGTTCATCCCCAGCCGTGCAGTCTCTGCTCAGAAACCAGGGAGGTATTTTTAAAAATGTAAATGATGCCATGTCACGGTCCTACTGAAAACCCTTCAGGGTTGCCCTTAGAATGGGGTCCAAACGCTTCCCACAGACCCCTCTCTCTGACCTCACCTTGGGCCTCTCACTTCCTGGTCACTGGAGTCCAGCAACACTGACCTCCAACAGGTCTGGAGCAGGTAAACCCTTTGCACCCCCAGGACCTTTGCACAGGCCACCCCCTGCACTGACAGCCGTCTCCCTCACACCTCGGGCCTGCAGAGGCCATATTCAGGGAGATCTGGGTGCCAATCTGGAAAAGAGTCCTGGCATGTGGGAACCTCTCGTGGCCGCCCGCCCCTCTTTCAGTATGTCCCTCTAGAGACTGAAGCCTCCTCAGGGGTCCTCTTGGCCTACGTTCACAAGGGGAAACGCAAGGCTCTGAATCTAACTTTTGGAACTATGAGGATGGTGAGTTTAATGACAGAGAAGAATCAAGAATTGTGGCTCCCCACTCCAACACATGCTGTTTTGCTTCCCCTGCCCTGTCTGTGGCCAATGCACAAGTTAGCATGTTGGATTTCAAGGGTCCTTCTACCCATGTTTTCACAGTCATCCTTCCAGGCAGCACTAATGAGTGTGAGCTATGAATTTTAGGCTCCGGGGCCCGGAACAATCCACCAAGGGCCTGTACTCCACAGCCCACAACTGCCACCCTGAGCCATCACTAGCCATTTGCCATTCACTACGTGACAAGCTCCTTACGGACAGGGCCCTATCCCGTTCCTCTTTGCATGCTCAGGCCCGCTGAGGGTGCAGCATCTCACAGAGGCTCAGTCAATGCTGGCGAAATGGAGGAAGCGGATGGGGGCCTCATCTCAGCATTATGAACTGAGAAAGCTGTGAGAAGTTTACAGCTGGGATACAAATCGAGTTAAGGCAGTACTAACGATCTTAATGGGTACTGTTATTTTAAATTAACAAATTAATCGGATTTTAATGTGCTCTAGCAATGGAGGCCCATCATCATCATTACCATTATTTTATAGCTCCAAAGAGGTCCAGCCTTACATTATAAAAGCAGGGGCTCTGTTCACCAGGTGTATTTCCTTCATTGGCTCTTTGTAGACAAATTTCCAGGATCCATTAAATATGCCCAGATTGACACTAATGTATGTTCATAGCCATTGGCTATCCTATTACTAAGGTTATTTTCAAATTTCTATGTCCGGAAAATCATCTAAGAGTCACTCCCTGGGGGAGTAAAAAGAAGATAATGATACATGCAGAGGATCAGTGAATTTACTATGTAGAATATGTAGCCCTCTGCCTGCCACACGCTGGTTCTGTTTTCTTCCCCTTCTAAGCATCCAAGCCTGGGGCCATCTTTTTTTCTTTTTTTTTTTAATTTTTATTGTGCTAACATATATATAACATAAAAGTTCGCATTTTAACCACAATTTAGTGACTTTAATTACAGTCACAATGTTATGCTACCATCACCATCATTCATTACCAAAATTTTTCTATCAACCCAAAAGAAACCCTACACCTACCCATTAAGCTTTAAACCCCCCACCCCTGTCCCTGGCACCTATATTTTCCTTTCTGTCTCTATGAATTTACATATTCTAGTTATTTCATACCTGTGAGATCATATGATATCTGTCCTTTTGTGTCTGGCTTATTTCACTCAACATGATGTCTTCAAGGTTCATCCATCTAGTAGCATGCATCAGAATTTCATTCCTTTTTACAGCTGAGTAATATTCCCTTGTATGAATAGACCACATTTTATTTAACCATTCATTTGTCAATGGACACTTGGGTTGCTTCCACCTTTTGGCATCTTAAATGTCACACTCTCCTTCACTTGCTGTCATTAATGACCAAGTTCTCCAGGAGGTCTCTCTTCTCTCTCCATCCTTCTCCATTCTCCTGACTCATGACCAGAGCAAGCCCCTCTCACTGATGCCGGATTGTTGGCATCCTTTCTAGTCGATCTCCCTGCCTCTGGTTTAACTCCTTAAAACCACCTCATATAGCATAGCCAGATTCACTTTCCCACACACCTCTTTTAGCTTGTTATTCCTCTGCTCAATGTTCCCACATCTTTCAGCATGATGTCTCAGCTCCAATCTGGCCTCAAATCTTCTCTTCAACCCAATCTTCTCTCCAGCCCAACTCTTATCCCAGGTGGAGCACTGGAGATAATCAATACATAGACCAGCCACACCTCCAGGGAACACAGTCTACTGGAGTAGACACAAACATAAATAAAGGACAGAACCCAGTGATACAAGAGCCAATTGTGGTGGATCCAGGTGCAGTGGAGCCCAGAGGAAGGGGCCTTGCAGGTCTTGAATGGAGGGAGGGAGGGAAAGGCTTCTCAGAGGAGGTGATGTTTGTGCTACATGTTGAGGATGAGCCAATATCCATGTTGTCACGCCCATACAACTTTCTCTCAGCTATCAGTTCAGCTCAATCCCACCTCTCTGGAGGAGCCCTGGAACTCTGCTCACCATCATCTCCACTTCCTCCAAAGCCTTTGTCACAAGCAGCCTGCTGCACTTATGGGGCAGTTGTCCTATGCTCTCCTGTTTAGGGATTTGGCCTTGGAGAAAGTCCCATCTTCCAAGCTAGATGGAAAGCCCTTTTCTAAGTTCCCTCTGTGTGGCATGTTCTTCCCCCAAATAATCCTCAGGGCTTAGCCCCTTGCCTTCTTCAGTTCTCTGCAAATGTCATCCTACACTGAGGGCTCCCCAATCACCCTATTTAAAAATGGCATACCCCTTCCTCTAGGAACCTCCTGCTCCGGCACTCCCTACTCCACCACCACCCCCCTTCTTGATTAAAAATATAAATCAAACTTCCCTAATTTGTTTTTCTCCCTAGCTCTCACCACCATGTAATTCACTATATATTTCATTTTTCTGTCTTCTCTAATAGAACGTAAGCTCCACGAGGGTAAGGCCCCATGTCTATTTTGTTCAATGCCCTAAGTCTGATGCTACAGCAGCTCACCCGGCACCCAGCAGCACCTGGTATGTCATTGTTAATCGAGTGGAAAGGACGGACATGGCACAATTGCTTTATGTCCTTTCAGGTGAGAAATCTGTGCCGCAGCCTCACCTATGACAGTCTCTATGTATAACACACCCAGTCAGGGTGTTAGCTGGGGCCCCCAGGCCCAGTGCAGAACCCATAACTCTACCCTGAACCCTCAGTTTCCCTGCCCCTGTCAGTCAAAAGTGCCGCCTGCGGCTTCTGAGAGGCCCTGGGGCTTCCTCCCACGTGCTTCTCCTTGGGTCTGGCTCCCACTCCCTGGGCTGCCCCACTTTTGGTCCCCTGAGATCATATAGGGAACCCTGCATCCTCCTGCACCCCAGCATTTTGTGAGCAGAGGAGGCTGCTGGAGCCTCAGGGCAGAGGGTGGGGCACTCCCGGGGCATCCCGCCACCTGCCTACTGACTGCGCCCATCCTCTCTCTGACTCCCTCTGTCTGTCTGTCTGTCTGTCTGTCTCTCTCTCTCTCTCTCTCTCTCTCTCTCTCTCTCTCTCTCTCTCTCTGCTGCTTTCCTCCTGGGTCACAAATCAGCTCCACTGGAACCCAGCGTCCCTGGGTCCCCTTCAGCACCCCAGCAGTGTTCACAGGGTGCTGGTCCGCAGGGATGAGCTCCCCGTTCCAGGAGGATTTCCCACACTGCTCACGGTGGCACGACTGGCCTTGTACTTAGTTGTTATTATTATCCCCATTTTACAGAGAAAGAAGAAACTAATGCTCAAAGATGGTAAGTAACGTGCCCAAGGTCACACAGCTACGCAAGAACAGTCTTTTCTAGCTACAAAGAAGTGAAAATAAAATAAAACATAAAGTAAAATAAAACTAATTTCATTAAAGTGAAGTCAATTAAAGCCCTCCATCTACTTCCCATCAGCAGCTGCCCTCTCCGTTTCCTCACCTCCCACTCTGCAAACCTGGCTTCGGCCCAACTGACCCCAAGAAAAAAGCACCCTCCCACCTCCATGGTGCTGCATCCCAGGGGCATTTTTCAGGCATCAGCACGTTTGTCCTTTCAACATTTGACTCTTTTGATGACAGAATCCCTCTGCCACCCCATCCAACCCCTCTCTCAGTGAACATCAAGGTATCCTTCATATCTGTTCAAGTGTCACTTCCTCCAGGAAGCCCTCCCTCAATTTCCCGTGTGGGTCAAGCCCCACTGAATGTGCCCCCCCACATTCCACGCACAGCTGTGCCCAGCATGGAGGAGGCTCTCATAAACACCTGTGGGATGAACAGAATGAATGGATGGATGGATCTGTGTTTACTACTTTCAGAATCTTACATTTGCACATTCATTAGCGTGTCTCTTATAAACACCCAGGGGGCAGGATACCTGTCTGGTTTTCCCTGCGTCATATCTCCCGTGCCCACCCCAGGGCCTGGCGTGAAGTCAGAACCCGTCAATGTGTTTTGCGTGGGTGAAGAGCTGACACACACCCAGGTGGTCAGCGCCAAAGCCTGTGGACTTAGCAACTACTGGTTGATTGACTGACTGCAGGTGACCCGAATGCAGTATATTAAAGCCCCTGCTGCAATTTTCTTGTGTCTAAGCATCTCCTGGAGAGCTCGGTACAATGTAGATTCTGATCAGTGGATCTGAGGTGGGACCTGAGAGTCTGCATTTTGAACAAGCTCACAGGTGAGGCAGATGCCAGAGGTGCATGGACACCACTTTGAGCAGCGAGGGTGCAGTGCAGGGGGATGACCTGTGAGCAGAGGTTCCTGAATATTCTCAGAATTACAGCAAGGAGTAGGGGCAGGGCAGTGGGCAATAAATCCCTGAAGGGTGTCAAATATTGCCAGAAATCAGAATCAACTACCTGTCTCTCAGATATATATGCCGGCATTCCTCCTGCTGAGTAGGATGAATAAAATACATTCATTTAAAAGCACTGCTGAATTCATAGCAACTTTTCATTGTTATGTATTTTCTCAACGAAAAGGTGCTGACATATGGGGGATGGTGGCAAGGAGATCTAAGAGCTCTTTTAACATTAATAAAGGTCGGTAAGACCTGTCTGGAAGATTCTGCGGCCTTGTGCTCTGCCCTCTTCAGGGGCTGGCTGGCAGGAAACAGGTGTTATCAAGAAGAAGACCCCGAGTAACAGATTGCAGAGGGAGATCGAGGGAGAGGCAGGGGCGTGGGGGCAGGGAGCGGAGGGGGAGGCTGGGGGAGCAGTTTCTCCTGGAGCAGGGCAAAGCTGCTGTCCCTCTCAGATGCTCTCTGGGTTGGCATGGCAACAGTTATCATTCATGTAAATAGCTGACCCATATTTAATTAACGAAAAGAAAACAAGGGGAAGAGAGGGAGAGGGACAGAGCCTGGCTGGCTCTTCACCTAGCAAGGCGAGGATAGACTGGACTCTCGCGCTGGGCAGTGGATGCTGGTGAAAAACAAGAGACAGCGGGTAGGTGAAAGTTCTTCTCAGGGAGCCCGCTGCTGCCGGCAGCTGATGGGAGCAGAACTTCTCTAGGAAGGACAGGGCCAGCAAGCAAGGGACTGGGCAGGGCAGCGGATGGTGCTGGAGTTCAGCAAACACATCTCTGCAGGAAGCGCAGCCGCAGCTAAAGAAACAAAGCTGCCCATGACCGTCACGTACGTACCCTGTGCCAGCTTCGTGGCCGGGCTCTTCGTGTGTGCTGCCTTCTCCAATCTGGATAGCACAAGGGGCTGTGGTGGTCCACACACTGGTGGCTTGTGTGGGGTCCTCTCCCCTTGAATCTAGGCTGATCCTGTGATCAGTTTTAACCAGTAGTGTGCCAGCCTGCACCTTACGGAAGCCTGGCAGCTTCTGCTTTGCACACTTGGGGGCCCTGGGCCACCATGTCCAATCCAGCTCGCCTGCTGGAGAGACGACACAGGGAAGGAGAAGCCCTGGGAGTGCATGGAGAGGGAGGGATGTGCCCAGTCTGGCCAGTATCCCCACCAAGCCCCGGCGCCAGCTGGAGACCACTGTCCTGGGCTCCTCGGTCTCCTGGTGATGCCCAGGAGCCCCTCCTGACCTCTCCCTTCTTGTCCAGGCTCCAGTGACCTTCAGCTTCTTGCTTCCTGTGGCTTTTGCTCTGTCTGAATCTCATTCTTCCTATGAAAGGACTTCAGTAATTGGACTAGGACCCTTCTGATTGAGGCGGGCCACACCTTAACTGAATAACCCCATCAAAAGGTCCCCTTCCAATGGGTTCACACCCACAGGAATGGATTAAATTTAAGAACATGTTTTTCTGGGGTACATACAGCTCCAAACCACCACAGACCATATATTTTCATTTCTTTTGGTTAAATACCCAAGAGTCAAAGGATAGGTATGAATTTAACTTTAATAGAAACTGACCAACAGTTTTCCAAAGAGGATGTACCGTTTTAGAATCCCATCAGCAGCATATTAGAGTTTCTGTTCCTCCCACATCTTTCACAACACTTGGTACCATCCATCTTTTAAAATATATCTTTTCTGATAGGTGTGCAGTGGGATCACATTATGGATTCGATTTGAATCTCCCTGTTGATTGATGGTAGCACATACTTTTCCACTCGCTTATGGTTGTTCAGATATATCCTGGTGTGAAGCGTCTGTTCAGGTCTTTTGCCCATTTTTAATTGTGTTGTTTGTCTTTTTATTATGATTGTTGGTCTCAGTTTTAAGGTTGTTCTCAGGGAATTCTCTCCGAGGGCCTCCCTCCCCCCACCATCTGACACACACATGCATGCAAACGCATGCACACACAAGCACGTACACACAAACACACCGACAAATTATTTTGTGAAGCAACGATTACATCTGTGTATACTATACATGTAATGGTCTTTAGTATTTTTTCTTCTTTACTCTCTGTACCATCTTGTTCCATTTCATATAATAGCAATCAATCAAGACCCACAAGGTTGATTTTTACGTACATGGTAAGGATTTTCGATTTTGTTCTGAGATGAGAAGCTGCTGGAAGATTTTGTACACAGCAGTGATAGGACCTAACCTATGGTTTAATCACTTTTGTAATTTTATTTTTAACATTTTAATGGAAAATTGTAGACAGACACAAAAGTAGAGAGAATAGAATAACATTTCCTATGTACACCCTCATTCAGCTTCAACATTTGTCTTGCTCTTTTCTAGACCCATGTGCTTTTTTGCTGACATATTTAAACACAAATCTCAGACATATCATTTTGTCCTTATATACCTCAGTATGTCCTTCTGACAAATAACAATAACACCATTTTTATACCAGTGAAAATAACAGTAATTGTTTAATACCTTCTGTTATCCAGTTCATGTTCAATTTTTCTTGATTGTCTCAAAAGAGGGTTTTAATAGTTGGTTGATTTGAATCAGGTTCCAAATAAAAGTCCACACATTGCATTTGATTGGGGTGGCTGCTAAGTTTTTCTCTCTCTTCTCCCCACCCCTTCTCCCTCTTTCCTTCCTTCCCTCTCCCTCTGTCTCTTTTTGAGATTTAAGCTACATCTAATTAAATGAACAGTCTGGTTGTTTTTGCCAATGGTATACATCCTTGCAACCACCATCAAAATAAAAATGTAGAACTTTCTGCCACTTCAGAAAGTCCCCTCGTGCCCTTACCAGCCAATCCACATCACCCTCACCCAAAGGCGACTGATTTTCTGATTTCTGTCACCATAGATTTGCTTTGCCTGTTCTTAAAGGTCACATAAATAGAATCACACAGCATGTGTTCTGTTGTGTTTGGCCCCTTTTGTTCAAGAAATGTCCGCGAGTGGATGTATAGTGATAGTTCATTTCTTTTTATGACTGAATTTTATTCCATTGTGTGAATGTACTACAATCTGATCATCCATTCTGTCGATGGACATCTGAGTTGTTTTCGGTTTGGGACTACTACAAAAAAAAAAAAGCTGCTTTAAACATTCTTGTACAAGTCTTTTTGTGGGACTATGTTTTTATATTTCTTAGGTGAAAGTTTTTTCCTCCCCTCACCCCAAGATAATTGAGCTCTTCTGAATGAAGACTTTGTATTTCATGTAAATTTTAGAAACAGCTTATCAATTTCTATTAAAGAGCCTGTTGGAATTTTGATTGGGATTGCATTGGATGTATAGATCAATTGGGGGAGAATGGCTATCTGAAGAATATTGATTTTTCTAATCCATAAGCAAAGTGTCTTTTTCCATTTAATTAGGTCATCTTTAATTTTTCTCTGCAATGGTTTGTGTTTTCGGTGTAAAGGTCTTGCCATCCTTTGTTAGATTTATTTCTAGGTCTTTGAATTTTTGTCTATGCTATTTTAAATGACAGTGTTTTTTATTTTATTTTCCATTTGTTCCTTACTGTTAGTATAGAGAAATACAATTGAATTTTATATATTTACCTTGTATTATGCAACTTTGCTAAGTTTACTTACTAATGTTAGGAATTATTATATAAACTCATTAGAATTTTCTATGTTTACAATCATGCCATCTGTGATTAAAAGCAGTTTTTTCTTTCTTTTCAATTTTTATGCCAATTACTTGTTCTTGCCTTACTCCACTTGCCAGCCTTCTAGCACGATGCTGAATAGACAAGTGACAGTGTACTTCCTTGTCTTCTTTCCCATCTTGGTGTGTCACCTTGAAGTATGATTTAGCTCTAGGTTTCTCATAGATGCCCTTTACCAAATTGAAAAAGTTGCATGTTTCTTTAGCATGCTGAGGGGTTTTTTTTTATTTTGTTTTGTCTTTCATTTAAATCATGAATGAGTATTGTTTTTGTCCAATACTTTCCTGCATCTACAAAGATGATCAAGTGTTTCCTTCTTCATTCTGCTCTATGTTCAATAACATTAACTGATTTTTAAATTTTAAATCAGGTTTGCATTCTTGGTATAAACTCCAGTATTGATATACTATCCTCTTTGAATATTGTTGGATTCAATTTATTAAGGATTTTTTGTACCTAAGTTCGTGAAGGATTTGGGTTTATAATTTTCTTTTCTTCAGTTACTTTGTCAGATAGTGGTTTGTGGGTTGTGCTGACCTCATGAAATAAATTGAGAAGTGTTCCTTCATTATCTAGATCCTGTAGGTTTGGTATTATTTCTTCCTTAAAAGTTTAATAGAATTCACCAGTAAAACTATTTGGGACTGTGATTTTCTTTGTGGGAAGTTTCTTTTCTGAATTCAATTTTTATACCCAATACAAAGCTATTCAGATTTTCTATTTCTTCTTATGACAGATTATGTCTTTGCCCATTTCACCCAAGTTACTGAATTTATTGGCATGCAATTTTGTAATATTACCTTATTGTCATTTAAGGCCTGCAGGATCTGTAGTGAAGATGCACAATTTGTCTTTTCTCTTTTTGTAATCAGTCTTCCTAGTGTTCCACCAATTTTATTAATCTTTTTTTTCCCCAGAGAATCCACTTTTCACTTGTTGATCATGCATGCTGATTTTATCTCCTTTTTTTCTATTTTCTATTTCATCAATTTCTGCTTTTATCTTTACTATAACAGTTCTATCTTTCTCATTTGGGTTTTATTTGCTTTTTTCTAGTTTCTTAAGTTGGATTTTAAACCTTTCTTCTTTTCTATTATGATCATGTAAAGCTATAAATTTCCCTTAGAATACTGCAATAGCTTCATTTAAACTTTTGATATATTTTCATAGACATTTAATTTAAAACATTTTCTAATAATTTTTTGTGATTTTTTTTCCTTTGACTAATGGATTATTTTAAAGTCTGGTGCCTCATTTCTAAATATTTGCAGATTTTCTAGAACCTTATTTTTATTGATTTCTAGTTTAATTATATTATGCTTAAAGAATGTACTCTGGAGATTTCATGTTTTAAATCTTTGAGACTTTTTAAAATCTACTATATGGTCAATCTTGGTGAATGTTCATGTACATTCGAAATGTGTGTATTTTCTGCAATTGTGGCTATAGCTGTGTCCTGTAAACATCAAGTACATCAGGTTGGTGACAGTGTTTTTTAAATTCTAATTCCTTTTATTGATGTTTTGCCTATTTGTTTTATCAATAAATGATAAAGGGGCACTAAAATCTTAACGGTGATTGTGTATTTGTCTTTGTACCTCCTAAGTTCTGTCAATTGTTGCTTCATGTATTTTTAAGTTTTGCTATTAGGTGGACACATATTTAAGATGGTTATGTCTTCTTGATGATTTCACCCTTTTAGCAATACGAAAAGTAATGTAATGAAATGCTGCTAACACATCTTGTCTTGAAGTCTATGTTGTTTAATAATCTATAGACAGCTTTCTTATGCTTAGGGTTTGCATTGGGATATCTTCTTTCAACTTGTCTATGACTCTATATTAAAATGTGTTTCATATAGACAACACATAGTTAGATCTTGCTCTGTCTTTTTAATCCATTCTGAC
Source organism: Choloepus didactylus (assembly GCF_015220235.1). Lineage (NCBI taxonomy): Eukaryota > Metazoa > Chordata > Mammalia > Pilosa > Megalonychidae > Choloepus > Choloepus didactylus. The sequence continues at coordinate 67,925,841 of NC_051324.1, read as the reverse complement.
AATCTCTGTCTTTTAATCTGAAGTTTGGTCCATCTATATAATTTATATAATTATTCATATGCTTAGATTTAAGTTTAGTTTCTTGACAGTTTCTCTCTTTTTGCCCTATTATTTGTTCCCCTGTCTACATTCCCTGCCTTCTTTTGGGGTCAATTCTTTTTCAGTATTCCATTTTATCTCTTCTGTTGATTTTTTAGCACTACCTCTTTGTGTAAATTTGTAATGGTTACTCTAGGTTGTAATATGCATCCTCAACTTAATATAGTCTACCTTCAAATAATTTTGTACTGCTTTACAAAAAATATAAAAATCTTACTACAGTATAATTTAATTCATCTCCTTTCTTTGCACACTTGCTGTTATATATTTTACTTCTATATTAATTATAAACACCACAATACATTGTTATAATTTGTACTTTCATCAGCAGTCTTCTACAGAAGATTTAAAATATATTTACAAAGCATATAAAGATAATTTTGAATTACTCTCAGTGCTAAACTTTTTGGTGATCTTCATTTCTTTCATTTACTCAAAAACACAGATATAAACTTCCACCTGGCATTATTTCTCTTCAGTCTGAAAAACTTCTTTAGCATTTCTTGTGGTACAGGTCTGCTGGTGAAATTCTGACCAGCTTTTATTTTCTGGACTTGTTTTTGTTTCATTTTTATTTTTGAAGGACATTTTTACTGGGTATAGATCTCTAGACTGGCAGTTTATCTGTATTTTTTATTTAACACTTTAACAGTATCATTCATTTTCTGCTGATCTCCATTTTTTTTATGAGAAATCACTCACCATTCTAATTGTTATTTCTCTTAATGTATTATGTTTTTTTTAGTTGGTGGCTTTTAAATATTTTCTCTTTATCTTTGGATGTATACAGTTTGACTCTGGTATGTCCAGGTATGGATTTGTTTGTATTATCCAAGTTGGAGATTGTTACATTTCTTAGATCTCTGGGTGTGTCCTTGATCAATTTTGGAATATCTTTTACATCATCTGTTCAAATATTTCTGCCATTTTCTCTCCTCTCCTTCTGGGGCTCTACTTACATATACATCAGATCATATTTTGTATTGTCCTGCAGAGTTCAGATGATCTTTTGTATTCATTGGGTTCTTTCTGCTTTAGTCTCTCTGTCTTCAAATTCACTGATTCTTTCTTCTGTTGTTTCCTGTCTGCTATTAAAGCCTATGGAATCAATTATTTACTTCTGATACAGTTAGTTTTCAGTCCTTGAACAACTATTTGGTTCTTTTTTATAGTTTAATGCTGAAATTCCCATCTGTACACACATGTTGTTCGCCTCTCCCACTGGATCCATTAAAATACTTAAAATCATTAAAGTTCTTGCTTGCTAATTGCAACATCTGGACTATCTGTGGTTCTTCTTCAATGACCTTTTTCTTCTTGATTTTAGGTCACATTTTCCAGCTACATCAAGTATTTAATAATTTTTAATTATCTTTCAGACATAGAATATAAAAGAACAGTAGAGACTAAAATACATAATAATTCGCTACTTGATCTGTGGTTGAGTAGTCTGAGCTTCGTTGCATATTTAGTTAGATCCAGTTCACCACTGACTTCAGATGTCTGGAGGGTTACATCAGATCTTTCCCTGCATCGGGGCGTTAGTAGCTGAGCACTGGCAAGTTTTCTGAATCACAGGAGATCTCTCTCTGCTCTGGAGCCCAGAAGCTGAGTTATGGGTCCACTGAGGAGTTCTTTTGTTCTCCAGATCCACCCCTGGCCCCCTTCCTTGGGCTTCTCTCTTTGACCTGCTTCCTTGCCCCCAGTCTTTGGCTGGCTGCCTCCTTGCCCTTGGTGAAAGGCTGGTGCTCGTGGAGGACATCTGCCAGTTCTCCTGACCCGCCTTCAGCCACTGCCATGCACTTGGGACAGAATTGGAAGAAGCGACTCCACTCCTCAGCCACGAATCTGTCATGTCAGCCTCCATATGACTATTAAAAGTTTATTAAAGTTTGGCTTGTTTCTTCTTACGCCATCAATAGCAGATTCAGTCTGCTTCCCGCCATGACCACAGTCTTGGGTCTCTTCTGCCCTAGGAAGGGCTCATAAATTCCTGGAATTTGTGTCCTGGGATCTTTGACAGGATTTAAAAACTGTAATTATGTAGCTCATCCAGCTTGGTCTCTTTTTCAGGATAGAAGAGTAGAGCAATGGTCTCTTGCAACTTTCTACATCCTAGTCAGAAGCGAAAAACCATTCTATCCAGAAGTTGATGTCTTAATAAATAATTATTAAATGAATGAATGTTCCATTTGCCTTGATAGACCCCATGCTCCTTCTCTGTTTGGAAGGTGCTCACCCAGCCTCCTTGAAGCCCTTCCCAGCTTCCCCAGTAGCCTTGGGCATTTATTACTCTACTCTCCTCTGATTTTTTTATTCTTTCTACATTAAAGTTATTTTTCTCACTATGTAATAATTGTTTGCATGACTCTTCTCTACTGAACTTTGATTCCTTGAGGGAAAGAAGCCTATAGTTAATAAATTATATACCTATATATACATATCATACACACATTCATTTGCGCATTTGTCCATAGATTTAACTAATTACTAAAGGAACACATGCTTATTGTAACAATGAGCACATGTGTTTTCACCTTTTGCGTCCAGGCGCTAGTGCCGTGCCTGACACATAGGAAGCACACAATACATGTTTGTGGAATTAATGAATAAGTAAATGAATGAACAAACACTGCTCTCTGTTCTGATGCTTCACCAACATGAGCTGTGGCTACCACCTGCTACCATGTGGTCTTTTACTTTCTGCTTGGTTGGGGAGGGGAGTGTTTGTGTGGGCAAGTGTTGATTTGCATATGCAAATTTATACTTCAGGCTGAGTATTTCCAGCTTTGGGGTGCTTGCTTTAAAGCTGAGATGTTTGGAAGCATTGGTGGCAATAGGCGGAGGGTTTTGGAATCTGCCCAAAGCTGGACCGTGGCTTGTGAAATCTACTGTGAAAGGGAACGTGGGCTTTGGGGGCCGAGAAGCTATGCCAAGAAGGGTCTTAAACTATTTCTAATCTTAGAATTTCAGATCCAAGTTACGATAGAGGCACCAGGGCACCTCTTCCAAATCTTCAACCATGTCGGATACGTGAATGCCCTCTTCCTTGGTCTCCTCTATCTCCAGAATCCTTCCTTCCAACCCAACTGTCCAATAATGCATGGGATTTGAAGTCAGAGAGACCTGGGTTTAAGCCTTAGCTCTTAAACTTCGTGAGCCTCCATTTCCTCATCTGCCAGTGGGGACGGTTGTTTAGAGCATTCAGTGGAATCACATTTGTAAAATGCCTGCACCGAGTTTCTTCTCTATCCCAGCATCTTCCTCTCACCTCAGTCCAGAAATTCTCTCTTATCACCAGGACAACTCCCCTGAGGCCAAGTGGGGGCTGGAAGGCAGATTCAAGTCACCGCCGGAGGCCGCCTGGTTTCCTCCCTTCTCCAGCATCACCAAGGCTGCACTTACAGTCCAAGGCCATCTGGGGCAGGACACGACCTGAGAAAAAGAGGGACCGAAAGAGCTCCATCACCAGGGCTGCTGGGAGCTCTGAGGTGAGCTGGGAAGAAGGAAGGAGGAGAAAGAAAGGAGGTGGCGAAGGCAAGTCACAGGACACTCACTGGACGGAGGAGAAGCAGGGCTGCCCGTGGTGGGCACAGACAGCCCCCAGCCCTGCCCTGGGTCCAGGCTCAGCCCCTGCCCTCATGGAGCCACCACACCAGCCCAAGCACAACAAAAGGGACAAGTGAGTGGGTGAGTGAGCCTGAAGGAATGACCAATGAAGACCGAAAAACTCAAGGTTTCATAATAAGGGAGACGTGAACCTTAGCCATTGGTCCTTTTTTTTTTTTTTTTTTTAATTAATAGACTTTATTGTTTAGAGCAGTTTTAGGTTTACAGAAAAGCTGTGCAGAAAGTACAAAGAGTTTCCATACAGCCCCCCTACCCTTCCCACATTATTAGCCTCTTGCACCAATGGGATACACTTGTGACACTTGGTACAATATTAATAACTAAAGGCCACAGTTTACATTAGGGCTCACTCTTTGGGTTGTACAATCCTATGAGTTTTGAAAACTGTACGGTGTCATGTATTCTCCGTTAGAGTATCATTTTTTTTTTCATTTTTTAAAATCTTCCAATAAATGGAAAACAAGGATACGTGAATAGAGTAGAGAATGTCAGGGAATGAAACTTGGAACTACAAGTGGAGAGTCCTGATCCCCTCCTAACCCAGCTTAGCAAGCATAAGATTAATAAAAAATAATAACAAGAACTGAGATTTATGGACCATCTACAGAGGGTCACCTCACAGACAGCATCTCTAGTCTTTTCATCAACCTTACAAAGCAGGTAGTGTCCCCATTGTTCAAGGGATAAGGAAATGGTAGCTTGTCAGTGATAAAGCCAGGGTTTCATCCTAGGAGTGGCTGATGCCAAAACCTGAACCCTTTGCATTGAACCACCCAGTCAGGTAAGGCTGGAAGGATTGGGTGTGTAAGTCCAGAACGTGGTGGGCTCATAAGAGCTGTTCTAATAACCTGGCATCTCTTTCCAAAGATTTTTGGATCTTGATATAAAATTGGGTATTCCGGAGGAGTGGAAGAGGGGGAGAGAGAGGCAGAGAGAAAATACACATGGCATTTCTCTCCTTTCATAATAATGGATACTAACTCTGAGAAAGTTCCCTTTGCAGATTCAGACCATATTTGGGAATTTGCTTTCCCACTCCCTGCAGGAATGTTAATCAATTTTAGAACCAGCCCCTTCTGTGCTGATATGACAACTGGGAGAAAAGGGATTGGTGTTTAGCTGCTGGGTTTGCTGGGCAGCCCCACTCCCACTTCCATGGGGCCACTTATTGACATTGAAATATCTCAACAATAAGCAGCTATTGATGGCCCCCGAGGTCAATACCAAGATTCATTGACCCGCGCTGGAAATATGGAAGGCAGTGCATCCAAGGTCACTATTTACCTGAAGGGATGAGAAATAAATCTTGATAAGAACCAAAAATAGAAATCAATATGCGTTCTGTGGTATGCATTGCATTACCTCTTTCCAGCAGCAGGCTATTTTAGGAGGTTCCGGTGGATCCTCTGCCATCAGAAGCCGAGGTTCAGGCTTGGAGAGGAAACAGGAACAGAAAATATGCTTCTCTGGTTACCCTGGCCAAGGAGAATGGGCAACCTACACCTCCAGTGGGGATCAGCCCAGTCCCCCAGGAGAATCTCAGCCTCTTGTCTCCTGAATACTCTAGACGTCCTTTGGAGAAGGAGAATAGTGGCGTTTCCAAACAGCAAGGTGGTCATTTCCCCAAAGCCCAGTTCATTGAACAGCGCTAGGAAGACTGACCTCAGGCAGTGAACGTGACTTTCATCTCTGAGGAACTCTTCTCCTTCTAAGTAGGTGGTTACCTGCAGGGGAAGGGAAGGGGTGACCTAAGGTCCAAATCGACTGTAACCACCTCATGAGGATGCACCTCCCTTTTATAAACATTCCAAAGCTTTAGGTTGCTGTGCTAGGACATTGCCTCTCCTTTTGAGGATATTTTTATTATAATTATTTGTGTAGGCCTAATTAACTTTTTCCCCAATTAGAAAAAAAGTTCATGTTCTTTGCAGAAAATGTCAAGTCCATTTATGACGATTCCTGTCATCTCACCTGGAGTGTTCAGGCTCTCTGATGCAGTGAGGAAAATATGGGTTTGGAATTCAGACGGATCTGAGTTCAAATCTCAGTTCTGCAACTTAGTATGTGTGCAGTCTCAGACAAGTAAAGGAATGAATTTCTGCTGTCATTTTCTGATATATAGACTTCCTTTGTGAAGTTGATATGAAAATTAAATAAGGATTTATGTAAAGTACCCAGTAAAATACTAAAAATATAGACATATGTTTGGCAAGTGTTATTAAGAAAACACACACACACACACACACACACACAAGCAAACAACTTTAGAAACAAATGGAAACATAACTCCTGAAGTGGAGATTTTTTAAATAAGAGATTATATGCAATTTATCCTGACAAACTTGGAAGTCAATATGAAATTGATGACACCTTAGGGAAAAAGCAAATGATCAAAACTTATTAAAGAAGAGGTATCAAATCAAGTCTGTATTAGTCAGGAACCAATCAGAATATAGGAATCATGCTAGGTCTTTCAAACCAAGAGTGTTTAATACAGGGACTTGGTTACATAGTTGAGTGAAGAGCTGAGAAATTTATTAGGGTTGCCAGAGCAACCCAGCCCTAGCAACAGCATAAGCTGGAGGGTCAGCGCGAGGAGGCACCCCAGCAGACGCCAGTCCAGCGTGAGCTGGAACCAGCTATGGTGGCTGAAGGAGAGGCAGCTGCCAGAAATGCTACCCAAAGCAAGGGGAGGAAATTTCCTTGCTTCTTCCTACTTCTCTTCCATTTTTCAACCACTGGTCAATCAGCCTGGAAGGCAGAGGGCAAGCAAGCCTGGGAATGCAGTTCTCTGAGATGCAGAGCAAAGCTGGGGAAGGGCCAGGAAATGTCTGACTCAATGTCATGGTCCCACAAGTTTATGGGTGAGTTCTACCAAACCTTCAAGGAACAGTGGGTTCCTGTGATATAGAAACTATGCTGGTGCATAGAAGAAAACAAAAATGTTTCAGATTAATTTTACAAAATACCATGACCCTGGTACCAAACCCACAGTAGCACAAAAAGCAAGCCAACACCTAAAATCCAATTTCGTTATTAAAATTAGAGCAAAAAATGATGAATAAATCAAATTTGTCAGTGTTTTAAAAGAATAATACCTTGTACTCAAGTTTGGTTTATCCTAGGAATGAAAGGATAATTCAATAAAGGAAATAAATTAATGTAACTTTTTTATTAACAAATTAAAGGGGAAAAATTCTGATCATTTCAGTAGATATCGAAAAGCAAATTGATAAAATCCAACTCTTTTTCTCATTTAAAAAGAAAAGTCCTGAAAGTTGTGACAAGATTTTTTTCTGCAGAATTTGAGACTTTGGTAGGGAGGAATTTACTTTTCTCATTCTAAAAAGAAAAATTAATCAGCATTCTTACCAGCTGCTTCTGGTGCTTGGATTCCCACTGGAAGGGAAGGTTTGAGTTTATCGCTGGTTGATTGGTCAGATAACCTCCTATTTCCATGCAGTCTCTTAATGACATTGAACTCTCTCAGCTCTAAAGGATCAATGGAATAGAAGAAAAGTGTCTCAACCTGGTAAAGTTTCCTTCACACTATAGCAAACCAACCACATATATCATACCTAATAGTTACACATTAAAATCATTTCCAATAAAAACTGATTCAAGAAAAGTTTAAACACCATCACCCCCTGCCATTTAATGTTGTAGTGGAGATGCAGGCCAACACAAAAAGGAAATAAATATCAGTAAAGGAGAGATCAAACTGCGACTGTTTTTACACAGTGGGCTTATTGGTCTACATAACACAGAAGAATCAACTGATAAACTATTAGAACCAGTAGAATGAAGTTGAATTTAAAGTCAACATGCAAAATTAAATTGCTTTTCTCTTCACTAGCAATAACCAATTAGACAATCTAAGAGAAAAATGGATGCAGTTCACAATTACAACTGAAACTATAAAATACCCAAAAATGAACCTAATAAATTGTATATGAAGGAAATTACAAAATTTCACAGAAGAACACAAGAGAGGCTTAAGACAATATTCCTCTGTGGGAAGACTCAATGCTGCAAATACGTTAAATCTGTTTATATTAATATATAAATGTAATGCTACCCTAATCCAAATCTAAACAAGAGATTTTTAACTTGGTGAGTTGATTTTAAAATCCATAAGGAAAAAGCAAAGCCCTCAAATAGAAAAGTTTGAAAGAGAAGCACAATGAGTAGGGCCTTGCCTTATTAGGTAGCAAAACACACTATAAAGGCATGTTATTAAAATAACTTAGAAAGAATGCAAGAATAGAGAAGCAGATCAAACGATTGAAATAGTGGCAAGAAGGAAATGCATGTATGTATGGTTATTTAGTTTAAGACTTTGGTGACATTTAAATTCAGCAGGAAAAAGAACAGCCTAGCAAGTAAATTATGCCTATCCCCCCTAGGGTGAGGGAGTTAGACCCTATGTCTCACCAAACACAAAAACAAACTCACAGTAAATTAAAAATGTAAACATAAGCAAATGTTGAAAAAAGTGTTAGGGTAAACAATTTTTTTTATTTAAAAAAAAAAAAAACAATTTTATGGAACAGAAAGTTTTTCCAAGAAAAAGCAGAGAACCCAGTAGTGATAAAGTTAAAAGACATAATTCAACAAATATTATTTAAAAGAACCAGAACCAGTTGGTCCCTGGAACTTTGGGTATCTGTGTGACACCTGAGACTCAGAGCCAGAGTTCAGCAGCTATGAATGTCAGTATTACCCCATACAGAAAATGTTAAAGAAGCTGAAAAAGAGATCAGAATTTAGAGATATGAACAAAATAGACTTGGTTAGGACTAAAGTAAACCAGACAAAAGGGAAAAGGATGATATTGACTGTGTTTTAAAACTTCAACTTCTGTGTCAGACCAAAGGAATCGATGTTTATTTGGTGGAAAATCTATATTTTCTGTAGCACGCTATATAATGTAACTTGTGTAGTCAATTTACTCAAATGCCATAATTACATGGAACCTTGAACAGGGGGTGAGATCTGGTTGGTTTGTACAGGTTAGCATGAAACCCTGAAACATCCCAGAGTAATTTGGGCAGAGAATTAAAAGTATTTGTATAGCCCCCTTGGGGGACTGGGAAAACATTGGAAATATTAAATTTCCCTACCTGGGGAATTCCTGATATTCTTGCAAGCATTTGGGGCTACCAATTTAGTAGGCCGAGCCCTTGATCTTGGGGCTTGCTCTTATGAAGTTTGTTACTGCAAAGGAGAGGCTAAGCCTACTTACAATTGTGCCTAAAGAGTCAACCCCAGAGAACCTCTTTTGTTGCTCAGATGTGGCCTCTCTCTCTAAGCCAACTTGGCAGGTAAACTCACTGCCCTGCCCCCTTATGTGGGACATGACTTCCAGGGGTGTAAATCTCCCTGGCAATGTGAGGCATGACTCATGGGGCTGAGCTTGGCCTTGGCATCGTAGGATTGAGAAAGACTTCTTGGACCAAAAAGGGAAGAGAAATGAAATGAAATAAAGTTTCAGTGGCTGAGAGATTTCAAGTGGAGTCAAGAGGTCATTCTGGAGGTTATTCTTACGCATTATATAGATGTCCCTTTGTATTAGAATAGCTAGTAGGAAATGCCAGAAACTGTTAAACTGCAACCCAGTATCCCTGATTCTTGAAGACGATTGTATAAACTATATTGCTTATACAGGATGACTGTGTGATTGTGAAAACCTTGTAGCTCCCACTCCCTTTATACAGTGTATGGACAGATGAGTAGAAAAAAGGGGGACAAAAAGTAAACGAATAATGGGTGGGGAAAGGAGTATGAGTTGTTTTGGGTGTTCTTTTTTACTTTTATTTTTATTCTTATTTTTATTTCTATTTCTTGGAGTAATGAAAATGTTCAAAAAATTGATTGTGGTGATGAATGCACAACTATATGATGATACTGTGAACAACTGATTATACAATTTGGATGATTGTATGGCATGTGAATATATCTCATTAAAATTGCATAAACCAAAACCAAAGTGAAAGTCTGGGAGAAAATATTTGCAACAGAATTAACCAATAAAAGAATAATACATAGAATATATAGAAGGCATTGATAAGGTCAATAAGAAAAGTTAAAGTGCTCAATTTAAAAATGGAAAAAAGATGCAAATAATTCACAGTCTTAAAAGACTAAAAACGGCTATCAGTATTTTTAAACTACTTGCTATTAACTGGCAATCAGAGAAATGCAAGTGAAGATAAGAAGATACTATTTTTTATCCATTAGTTTCATTAGATGTAAACTATAGATTGTTGTATATGGCCTCTCAGCTCCTCCAAATCCTAGGTTCTGGTAATTCCCCTTCTTCCTTTTGTTTTCCCCAGTCCTAGGAAAGTAGCTGCTTCCTTTTTTACTACAATATGGGTGACCTTAGCCCTAGCTGTGGATTAACATCTGAGTTGTCTCTGCACTCCCTTCTACCCTTTTAACCTTTTAACACCTATGCAACCAATTCCATGCCTTAAATTCCTTCAGCCTGAAATACTTATTGTTGCGTTTTCCAATAGGAGGATAATTTAAATAAATTATGATGTATCCATATTGTGAAATTCTATACAGCTATTAAATAAAAAGGGATGGTTGTGTGCAAAATATACAAAGAACTCTTAAAACCCAACAATAAGAAAACAACTCAATTTAAAAATGGGCAAGATACTGAACAGACACTTCACAAAGGAAGATATACTGATGGCAAATAAGCATATGAAAAGGTGCTTAGCATCATTAGGGAACTGCAAATTAAAACAACAATTCGATACCACTACAAACTATTAGAATGGCTAAAATCCAACAAACCTACAACAAACGCTGACAAGGGTGTGGAGTAAACAGAAACTCTCATTCATGGCTGGTGGGAATGCAAAATGTTATAGCCACTCTGGAAGAATATTTGGCAGTTTCTTAAAAACTAAGCAGAGTCTTGCCATTACAACCCATCGATCATGCTTCTAGGTATTTACCCAACTGAGTTGAAAACGCATGTCCACACAAAAATCTGACACAAATGTTTATAACAGCTTTATGCATAATCACCCCAAGCTGGAAACAACCAAGATGTCCATCAACAGGTGTATGGATAAACAAACTGTTCAACATCCATATGATGGCATAATGTTCATCAGTTGAAAGAAGTGAGCTACCAAGCCAGGAAAAAACATGGAGGAAAATTAAATGCATTTTGTGAAGTGAAAGAACCCAATCTGAAAAGACTGTATACTGTATGATTCCGACTATATGATATTGTGGAAAAGCTAAAACTATAAAGACAGTAAAAAGATCCCTGGTTGCCAGGGGTTGAGGGAGGGAGGGAGGGAAGGGGTGAACAGGTGAAACACAGGGAATTCTTAGGGTGGTGTGAAACTGTAATGGTGGTTGCATGTCATTTTGCATTTGTCAAAACCCACGGGTACAATACAAGGAGTGAGTGCAGAGTAAACTGCAATATGAACTATGGACTGTAGTTAATAATAATGTATCAATATTGGTCCATTATTGTTACAAACGTACCACATTAATGCAAGCTGTTAATAATAGAGGAAACTGAGTCCAAGGATAGGGGTGGGGGATGGGGTGCTGGATATATGGAGTTTTATGTACTATCTGCTCAATTATTCTGTCAATCTAAAACTGTAAAAGTCTTTAAAAATGAGACTTTTTTCTTCTTTTTTTAAAAAAAGGTAGACCTAAATGTCATGGAAAGATCTGAGATATATTGTCACATGAAATAGTCACAGAAAAATATGTTCAGGATTATCATATTCATTTTTAAGTGTGTATGTAAATATACAAATGAAAATGCACAAGAAGGTGACAAAACTAATACAGCACCAAATTGCTGTCACTGAGAATCTCTGGAAAGGGCAGAAGAGGTGCAAGTAATGGGAGATGACTTTCTTTTTCTGCATATTTTCCTGCCAGTTGAACCTTGAAATATATATTTTAAAAGACAAACAAGAGTTTTAAGTTGTGTTTCCTAGAAGCAAAGCCCAAGACAGGGATTCTTGTGCAAGTGATATGTTGAGGGAGTGATCCCAGGAGACGCCTGTGAGGAAGTGAGGGACATGGAATAAAGGGGAAGAATTTAAGGCAAAGGTGTGGGCTCAGCTGAAGTCTAACCTCAGCTGGTCCCACGAGACTCTCTGGATGGCACCACATAGCTGTCCCCTCTTGAGGCAATACCCCAATAGCAGTTTCATTGGGTGCAGACTGCCTCTGGGGGTAGGAGAGGGTTTATAACTCCCCAGCACCTCCAGGCAAGGCAATTTCTGATGGCCGAGATTAGTTTTCTAGAAAAGAGCACAGCTGTGCTAGGGAATGGTGCACTGCTGCCTGGTTTAGGGAATGTGGGCAAGACACCAACAGCTTCTACTACAGCCCACCATCTTGCACTATTCATCTCCTCTCGCTTTTCACATTAGCTTCACTCTATCTGGGTTGGGCTTCTCCAGAATTATTTGATCACAATTTCTGGGGAACCTTAAAAGAAAAGAATTATAGGGGCAAATACATCCCTCACTGTTGCAATCAGTCCTGAGGCCATAGATAATACTCACCATCTCGCTCCCTTCTCAACCATACTGAGCTCCCCTCCATCTGTCCAGCATTTCTGTTGGTCTGGTGGCTTCCTGAGGGGTTCGACCTCCTGGGTACGTGCTTATTAGACATAGTCTCTGTTCTTGCCCATTTTCAGTTACAAAAATGCATGACATTATCAGGAGATCCCCCAGTATGTCACTAAGTTTGTCACTTAATTTGTCACTAAGTGTCAAATATATTCCTCCCAACCTCTATTATGTAGCAGGAGCCATGATGATGAGGAAGGACACTCCTTACCTTACTAGAACAAAGACCCCAAATTACCAGGAGCGGTAGCTCTGTCCCCTGGTGGAATCATCTTCCCTTTGTGAGCCAGTGTCTCTAGACTCTCAGAACCTAAATTTGCAGGGATAGAAAGCACAAACTACCCAAGTGAGTCAATGGGAGAGACGGTGATCAGAGCCACTCCTACTTCTGTCCTGTGGTTCCTGAACCCATGCATCCTCTCTATAGGGAGCACAGCACCATTGATCTAAGATGTATCATGTATCCTGAAGTATAGCATCTCATCTTCTCATGGTGTCAACTCCAATTTTTGGTGCCTCAGCTTCACTTTCAAGAGGCCATTCCAGCTGGCAGCTCTTGGATGGTACCATGTGTGATAAGAGATCCAAGATACAACTTTTTCTTACTATGGAGAGAATTTTCTGGGATGCCTCAGCCCACTGGACCCCTAAAAATGTCACTGATGTAGCAGATTACTGAATTTTTTTGGGGGGAGGGCAACTATGTCCTGCCCTCTGGAGCACTTATGTCCTACCAAGGTGCCCAGAGCACCTGCACTTTCTGCTTATTAGGTCCAATTAACATGTGTCATACATATACTGTACCTGTTCTAGTTTGCTAATGCTGCCAGAATGCAAAACACCAGAAATGGGTTGGCTTTTATAAAAGGGGGTTTATTTGGTTACAAAGTTACAGTCTGAAGGCCATAAAGTGTCCAAGGTAACACATTAGCAATCGGGTACCTTCATGGGAGGATGGCCAATGATGTCTGGAAAACCTCTGTTAGCTGGGAAGGCACGTGGCTGGCATCTGCTCCAAGTTCTGGTATCAAAATGGCTTTCTCCCAGGACATTCCTCTCTAGGCTGCAGCAACTCTTCAAAATGACACTCTCAGTTGCTCTTGGGGCGTTTGTCCTCTCTTAGCTTCTCCAGAGCAAGAGTCTGCTTTCAATGGCTGTCTTCAAACTGTATCTCATCTGCAGCTCCTGTGCTTTCTTCCAAGTGTCCCTCTTGGCTGTAGCAAGTTCACTCTCTGTCTGAGCTTATATACTGCTCCAGTCATCAAGGCCCAAACTGAATGGGTGGGGCCATGCCTCCACGAAATCATCTCATCAGAGTTATCACCTACAGTTGGGTGGGGCACATCTCCATGGAAACACTCAGAGAGTTACAATCTAATTAACACTCATAGGTCTGCCCACACAAGATTACATCAAAGATAATGGCGTTTGGGGGGACATCATACATTCTAACTGGCACAGTACCCATGCAATGTTTTGTGGAATGTCCAGACATTCAGATCTCTTTGAGACAGAGAGCAGGAGAGTTAGCAGAGCCCTAGGGCCAGACTGTAAATATATGCTGTTGTCTACCCCTATGAATGCAAGCTGCTTCTGATCCTCCTTTCTAAGGGGTATTGAAAAGAATGCATTTACCAGCTCAATAGCTCTGTTAAAGATACTACATGAACTCAGCAGCTACAACTGGGGCTGCTACTTGCTTAGGTTTGTGGAAGTCCGCTGTCATCTGCCATGACCCATGCAGTTCTGCAGGGGTCAGACTCTGTGAATATGATGAACACCACCACTCCTGCACCCTGTAAGTCTTCAAGGCACTAATTTCTGCCATTCCTCACAGTGTGCAATACAGTTTTTTATTTATTACCTTGGTCAGAGGAGTAGGGGGTCAGTTTCAAGTACTTCTACTTGCTTTTATCTACCATAATAGCTCTTTCCTACTACACTGGCACTTATTCCATAGGCCAAGGGATGAAGGTAAATATTGCACTGGCTTCTAAGTGTGTCCATTCTGATTATACATCCGTGACCCAGGGAAATGACCGACCACCAATTGGGTCTGTGGGCACACTGGAGTGGACTCGGGACCAAGACTCATTGATTGCCTGACCCCCACATGCCTCCGCTCCGATGAGGGAGCCAGGATAGAACTTTAGATCCCTGGATACCAGTGTCAACTTGGACCATGTGTCCAACCCTTGAAAGATCTGGCCATTCCCTTTTCCCAGTGGACAGCTGCCCAAGTGAATAGATTATCTTCTAACAAAAGGGACTGGACTACATCTGTAGGTCCAGAGGGTTCAGGGGAATCTTCCAAGTTTCCTTAGGAATCCTCCAAGTTTCCTAAAAACAACTACACATGTACCTCATTCCTAAATCTCAGGGTCGTACCCCTCCCTGTCAGGGCTCTGACTTTGGCTTAGGAGACTTGCTGAGGCTAAGAATCAACATACCTTAAAACAAGATCCTGAGCCTGTTTTTCAGCATGATCAGTCTTTAGGCTCTAGGAGATAAGGTGCTCTTCCAAAGAGGTCCTTTGGCTTTCACATGTTGCTCTGAATTGGTGATTAATTCACTCAGGTCTGTCATTTTCTTTCCTTGATGCACCAGTGGCTCTCAGCAACAGCCTCTCAATTTCCCCAGTCCTTACAATTACTGTCTCTGGTGTTTCACTCAAATCCCAGAAACATTGCACAAGCTGTTGCATTCCCTTCTACCTATAAGCTGTCACAGAAATTGGATTGCCACCACATGCCAGGAACTATTAATTTTCTACCTTCCACCATTGCAAGGCTGCTCATCGCTAGCAGGTGATCCAGCTCTGCAATCTACCCTTAGAAGCCACTTCTTCTGGCACTGGCTTCTCAGGTCAGGCACCAGAGAGCAAAGTGTGGTCCCTGGACAAGCAGCATCAGCATCACCTGGAACTTGTTAGAAATGCAAGTTATTGAATCAGTCCCTCGGGGGTGGGCCCAGAAATCTGTATTTTAACAAGCCTTTCTGGGGTTTTGCATGCATTCTAAACGTGAGGAACCATTTGACCTGGAGGAAGAGCCTGACATAGGAATTCTTGTGCAAGTGATTTCTTGAAGGAATGCTCTCAGGAGACAGGTGTTAGGAAGTGAGGAAAGCAGAATAATCTGGAGAAGCATCTAGGCAAAGATGTGGGTTCAGCATTTTCTGTCGAGTAGAAAAGAAATAGACAATTTACCATTAGTGATAGGGATTTACAGGTGGAATTGCTGGGCCCCAGGTTGAGCATTTTTATCTCAACTAGATATTGCCAAGTGACTCTCTCCAACAATTATATCAATTTACACTCCCACCTCCCACAGCATATATGAGTTCCCATCTCCTTACAACCTGGCCAGTTGTCTCTCATTATTTTAACCAGTCTGATGGGGATAGGGACACTGTATTCAAGTACATTCTGTCCAGCATTTTTGTCAGAGATAAAATTGGAGAGAAGCCAGATGCATGTCATTAAAGGGGTGAATAAATGAATTGTGATGTATTCATACAGTGAACTGCTATGTAACAGTTACAAAGGATGAGCTAATATATAAGATACATGCTGACACACGTACATGACAATGTTGAGTGGAAAACCTAAGTTGTGTCATGTTATGTAGTCTATTATGCCATTTACGTACATTTTTAAAAACACATAAAGCAATACCGTGTATTGATTATGGATTGTTTTGGATAATTTCCAGATATACCCCTTTATAATACACCCCTTTATTATAAAGGGGATGCACTCCTTTAGAATAAAAATATTAAAAAAATATGGACCAAACTCATGCTAGTAGTTACTTAAGGGAAGGAATGGGGGAGGAAGTGCAGGAGACTTTAACTTATCTCTCAATTTGTATTTCTTAATAAAAGAAGGAATGATCATAAAGAAAATATGAAAAAAAAAATGTTCAACATTCGCTGATTTTGCATAACCAATGCCTGGCTCCTTGTATCCTTGGTACTTTTCTTTGTTTTAGTGATCGCTTTAACTACCCAGGGCCACTTTCTTCAGAAGGGCACAGAGGGGTGGTGGTCCCCTCTTTCGCGTCCTTTTTTGAGCAGGGGCTACCGGCTGGTTGCTGGGCTGGGCCTTGGTGGACACACAGGGGATAACAGCCACGAACTCGGCCCTCTCGGAATGGATGGCCCCGTGGGGAAGCCGGCCCCAATATGGGGGTAAGTGCAAAGAGGGGAAATCACTGGGTGCTGTGATTGGAAATCATGTTCTGAAAGACCGGTTTTGAGTTGAGGCCTGAGGAGTAGCAGGAAGTAGCCAGTGGGAATTGGGGAAAGTGGACCCAACTCCAGGCCATGGGGATGATACGGGAGGAGCCCCTGCAGGCACAGAGCTCGGCTTCCTCGGGGAATTGGAAGGAGCCCCCCGGAGGACTGCTGGGGGATCCTCCCGGAAGAGGGCTGTGGACAGCAAGGGCTGAGTCTGGATGCTTCGGCAGGGTGGGGCCAGGCCGGACGCAGGCCGGGGTAAGGATTTTTATATTTTAATCTTGTGAGAAATGCAATATCTTTGCAAGCTCATTTTTAGCTTTTTTATTATGAAAAATTATAAACGTATTCGAAAGTGGAGAGAATTGTGCAATGAATCCTTATGCAACCCGCTCAGCTTCCGTGCGGCCCATCTCTCACTCCTCTGCCCTATTCTGTGCTATTTTGAAGCAAATCTCAGACATCATATCATGTCACTTATAAATATTGCAGAGAGGGGCTCTGTTTTAAGGCAAAAAATAACCAAAATACCATATCATAACCCCCCAAAGTGAAGAATAATCCTTGAATAATGTCATATATTGAAGAGTTTCAAGCAGGGAAACCCATTATGTGATTTACTTTAAAAAAAAAAAAAATCCTCCTGGCTGCTCTGTGCAGAGCTGGTTCACAGGCTGGGGAAACAGAGGCTGTGGCTGTGGTTGTGCCCAGGCTGGACCAGGGCGGCTGGCGGAGGAGGTGCTGGGAGATGCAGACGCCAGGTGGACGCTGGAGATAGCTGCACAGAGGTGGTGATGGAATGAATATGGGGGATGAGACGGGGAGACGCCAAGGAAGGCCCCTCAACTCTGGCATGAGCATCAGGTTGAGGGGAGGTGACATTTACTGAGATGAGTGGCACTGGTAAGCAGTGGGGGGTGGGCAGTGGGAGATGAAGAGTTTGGCCTTAAGGACCCTGCTCCACTTCTATGAGTCCACTCAGAGGGGTGATAAGAGAGGAGCCTGCCACACCCCCTGGCCCCCTTGTCCCACTGCTTGCCCCCATTATACCACTGCACATCTACGGCATGGCCTTGTGTAAATGCTGTGCAGGTCCAGGCGTTAGTCCAGGGGAGCAAAGAAGCCATTTGGTTTTCCAGAAGAGCCACAACCACCTGTGGACAGCATGGAGCTTTAGTCTTCTGTAGAAGTAAATTTTGTCCTCTCATGCACACGAGATGCCTGCAAACCTGGATCCCAAGACGTCATCTCTGAAATACGTCTGTTTCATGAGCGTGAAGGGAAAATAGCGAGTTTTCCAGATATTAATGTAATTGCACTGACAAGATGTCCCCAAACTGGGATAAACACAAGAAGAACATAGAAGAGGAATAAGACAGCTGGGGCACTGCAAGCCAAAGGGTACATTTGGATGAATTAGAAGGAAACATGCCCTCTGGGCAGATGTTGCCCCCAGACACATGACTTTGAAAGTGGAGAGTATCTTTATGAGGAGAATGAGGAAAAGGGATCCCTTTCAGGGGGTGGTGCAGCCCCGTGTCCAGCTGTCCTTAGGAAACAACCAAAGCAATCCTTCATAGTGGCCTGGGCTTTGTTCTTTCACCTAGTAGCTTTTAATCACCTTGGCGAGGTGAGAAACACATTGAAATTATGATATACCACCTTGTCTTGTCTTTTTGTATGTGGGTCCCAAAAGGAAGGACATGGACCCAAAATGGAGGGATCCGGTAGGCCTGTGCAGAATGGAATAGTCAGAGAAACTCTCCCAAATGGCCAGATTTGAGCTGAGCATTTGGAGATGGGGAGGAGAGGGAGCTCATCCCAGAGGAGAGTATTCCCATCCCTTCTTCAGCAGGATCAGGAAAGACCAAGGTGAAATCAAGGGAAGGGTGTGCTTCAGACAGGGCCAAGCAGCCAGCATGCTGCCGAGACCACTGGAAGATAAAGGCTGAGGGGAGACCTGCCAGAAAGTTTCTGTAGAGCCCGGAGTCAAAAGCCAGATTTCATGGGGTTAATGAAGGGTGGTATATAAAGAAGCAGAGGTATATAAAGAAGCCTGATTTGCATGCATTCAAGAAATCTGGCAGGAAAAGCAATTTGAGAAATGGGATGGTAGCTGGAAGTGGCAAAAGGGTCAAGAGGAGCGTTTTCAAGTTGGGCAATACTTGCTTCTATTTAAAGGTGTTATGAAAAGAATCAGTGAAAAGTTAAAAGACTGAACCTACCAGAGCGGAGAAAGTAGGTGGAGGAGAAGGATCCCTTGGGAGTTAGGAGTTTTCTCACCCTAGAGCTGAGAGACACCTGACTTCTAAGCCTGGAAAGAGGAGAAGATGCTGCAGGGACAGATGAGATGAGGTGGTAAGTGAGGGTCCTTCAGGTGTGTAGCCTTATTCATGTTAATAAAATATGAGGTGGAGTGAATTAAAGCAGCACATCTCAAAATGTAATGTGCAGACACATCACCTAGGATCTCGTTGCTGATTCGGTAGGTCTGGGGATGTACCTGAGAATCTGCATTTCCAGCAAATTCCCAGTGATCCCCTTGCTGCTAGTCTCCAACTATTAAGAGCCCTAGAAGTGGGGACAGAGAACACAGAGCAAAGGAAATTATGAAAAACTTCCTTTAGGAGAATAAAGGCCCAAGTCTCTGAAATGAAAGGGACCATTAAGCAGGATGAATGGAAAGAGACCAACACAGAGACACAATCTAGTGAAATTTCAGAACGACAATAGAAAGAAATTCTTTCCAGAGAAAACAAGCATTTTGTTGACAAGCAATACAAATCAAACTGGCATCTGCTGTTTCATCAGCAAGGCAGGGGGCTCAGCTGACTACAGTGTTTTGAAAGATTACTTTGAACCTGGGATTTTGTATGCCCAGCCAAACTATCACTATAATGCAAGGCGACCCTGATGTGAACAACATCTCATTTACTGGGAGTTGCAGGTGCCGTTTCTTGAGGCTGTTTCTTACATCATCTTTCAACGAGTCTATTGGGCACAATTCAATCTGAAATTCAGTAAAATCAAGGCAGTCCCAGTATACAGTTCTGATTTTCTGACTTAATTTAGATGAGGTCAAGAGTTGGATGGAATAGAGGAAAGAGCATGAAGTGAAAGTCATTTAGGAATGGGAGAGTAGAAGAGCAGATGGAGGGCATCCACAGAAGGCTGGGACATGCCAAAGACAGAGATTTGGAACAGACAGAAGGGGAGGCAGGATGGTGGAACCTCAGTGTCAAAGAGGCTTGTCCCCTCCTGCATCAAGATGGAGAATGGGGAGCAGAAGTGATCCTGTTCTTTGGCAGCATCTTTAGGGGAATTCAGAGTTCATTTAAGAGAGGGAGGTAAAAAGCAAGAGGCAAGGAAATTGCTTCAGGGAAAAGAAATGTCAATAGAATGTTGTGCAAAACAGGTGGTAAGGAGATTGGTTGGCATGGGGGAGAGGCAGGTGGTGATAAGGACGTTTGGAAGAGAGCAGCAAAAAGAGAGCAGTCTTGGATAAAACGGTTAAGGACGATCAGAATGAGTGAAATAGGTGTTGCCAGGGAATCCTTAAAATCTTTGTTTGTAGGAGTGATGGAGATTTAGTCCTATTCAGGGTATATGACAAAAGCAAAAGAAAAGGAAAAGAGATCCAAGCTCACTGTTCTTAATTAAATTTTCTTCTTATGTTGACCAGAGCCCCTTCCTATCAGGGCTGAACTGGCCATGGGCAGATCTGGTAGCCAGGAGCTCAATAAGTAGGATCCGAGGTGGAAGAGAGAGGGAAACTTGAAGAGGTCATGACCCCAAATCAACAAAGGCAAGAAATTGGGGGGTGAGGTGTGGATCAAAGCAGAGGAGGGACCATGTGCTAAGAGGTCTATTAAGGCAGATAGAAGGGTCCTGGAGCAAAGAAAGTGGTGCTAGAAAGCCAGGTTGGTGCTTCTGTACCCAAGATGGAGGATATTTGTTCTCTGCCCCACTGTTTTATATTATATACCTTCCTGCTTAGTGAGATTCTCAGCCAGATGAAGGTTGGGTGCTGAGAAGCCCAGATAACCTCACAGCTCCCAGCTGCTGGCTTCAGGCAAGTATGGAAGGGCTACCTGAGCATTTTACCTTCAAAGTAATGTAAAAACAGACCAGTATGGGGCTGCACATTCTCAGAATCCAAACATTTAGGAAGTTTAGGGACCACCCGCCCTCATTTTCTTCTAGAATAAGAGTTTGCAAACCTTTTCTGTGAACAGCCAGATAGTTAATATTTAAACTTCACAGACCATAATGTTTCTGTCATAACTACCCCACTCTGCTGTCATAGCATGAAAGCACGAAAGTAGCCACAGGTAATATCTAAACAAATGGATGTGGCTGTGTTCCAATAAAACTTTATTTACAAAAACAGGCAATAGACCAGATTTGGCCCCCAGACTGTAGTTTACTAAACCCTGTTCTAGAGTGAAGTCTAGTTCCACTATCTCGAGAAGGAACCACAAAACTTTGTGTGATGGATAAACCTTGATGAATAATTTTTAATAATAATGGCTAATGTTATTGGGCGCTTATTAGATGCCAGATCCTCTAAGTATGATCCCATTTAATCTTCAGAACAGTATAAGGCAGGTTTTATTATTAGACCCATTTTATAAATGAGAAACTAAGGCTTACAATGGAGATGGAATTTCCTTTGTTATCTATGAGCTGGAGCTCACACTCTGGTCTCTAACTCGAGTTCTAAATCCTAGCTCATTGATGCTTGCCTTTGCCTTCTAAAAAACGCCTCCATCACCAAAATATACCTCTACCTTCAGGATTGGTAGGCTTTGACCCCAGAATGTAAATCACATCATATTTTGTATTCATTGGCTCTTAAGAATTCTGTAGTGTAAACTCTGTATAAAGAGAAGAAAGCTTTTCAGAAACCAAGTGAGCCAGCCTAACTCAGCCGTAGCATAACTTAGAATGTGTATTTGAATATACTTGATAAGGAACCTCATGCCTAAGACTCGTTCTGCCTGTCAACTTCGGTAGTTCTTCAAAACCTTATTTCTTAGAAATTAAATTAATGTATGTGATTATATATATTGCAGATATTAGTCAAACATTGGGTTAATTTTTAGGGAGTAGTGAGTGTTTGCTGTAAATCCAAATATTGGAAAATACACATGGGAGGTGTAAATAGCTTAATTTGCAAGGTCAATGGAAGTAAAGACACAGTAATGAAATTAAAAGGCTATTCACGCCTCACATATATTTTCCTGTTGTTTTGACTGTATTAAACATATATCATCCCTCGGGCTGATTTTAATTATTTCATATTCACGGAGCCTAACAGGAAAAAGCCCCACCTTCAAGGAGCTTACATCCTAGTAGGGGAAAACACAATAAACAAACCAGTGAGTGAAATCTACAGTATCGCAAATGGTGATGAAAGTGCTAAAGGGAATAAAAGCAGGAAAGGGGGTCGGGAGAGAAACAGAGAGCTTGTGTGTGTGTCAGTGTGCGTGCATGTGCGTGCAAGTGTGCTGGTGAGCCAGCAGGGCCCACAGGCAGCATCAGGTGCTGGTGGAGTGGGCCAGACAGCGACTGCTCTAATTGGCCAGCACCTCTCCTTTACCAGTGTTAACTTTTTTGAGCCCCAGCCTAGGAGTGATATTGTTATTTTAAAAGTGATTAAGAGGGAGGCCTCACTGGTAAGTACCATTTAAATAGACACAGCGAAGGTGAGAGAGTGGACCTGTGGGTATTTGGAGGGAAGGCATTTCAAGCACAGCCAGGGACCAGCAGGAGCCAAGTCCCGGGGCGGGCATACATGTGGCATGGCTATGAAACAGCAAGGAGGTCAGTGTGGGGGGCCTGGGCTGAACCCAGTCAAGGGGACTTGCCTTTTAAGTCGTGAGAACCTGGCTTTGATGACTCTGAAAGGCAGATCCACTCGTTTCCTCTTGCACTGAGCTGATTAAATAAATCTTGCTCAAGTGGGAGACCATCGCTCTGTGATTTTGAGTGGCCTAAAATGATTCTAAATCCTTGTGCAATTCAAATACCCATGTCCCAGCCCTCCCAAGGCAGGCTTCTCCATGGTGCCCGCACACTTTATGGTAGACATATTAAGACTCATTAGGGGCATTTATTAATCAAATGTGTGCTCCTTTGCTTTCTGAACCTACTGCAAAGTACACCTTCTGCCCCAACCAACTTCCTTCTTCCTGGACCTTCTAGCAGTGTGCATTTAGAGCACCCCCTCTTGTTTGGTATCAGCATTTTGTTTCTCCACCAGCCCTGAGAGGGTGCCCCACCTGCTGTGCCCAGGGCTCATAGTAACTGAAACTGGCCCAGATAAAGATTCCTATGTTTCCTCATGTGCTTACTTCCATACCCAGCCTAGCCTGCATTTAGCCATTTTGTTTCTTAAAAATGCTGTCTCCTGTGATCTCTTAACCTCTATTCTCTCCTGCTTGCATCTGGCTCCCAGCCAGCCAGTCATTGCATATCTCTGCACCAGTGTTAGTGTTTTTTTTAAATATTCTGCTACATCTCTTGTCTCTTTTCCTCCTTTCCTGGAGACTTTGGAGGGGGGGGGGTGAAAGCAGGAAGGAACATGGAAGATGGAGCCCCTTTCTGTTTAGGTAAATCCCCAGCCAATCAGATCCCGGGGCTCGGAGGCGGCAGCTGGGGCTGTGGTCCTTCTGCCCTTGGCACGGAGAAGCTCGAGGTGCAGGCTGCCCATCAGCTCAGCCGTGGATGCACACCTCACTCTTAGGCCCTTTCTCCCAAAGGGAATGAAACTAAACTGTGTAATTGAGGGTGGGGAGTGGGAGGACTGGAAGTGGGCACTCAGGGTCTCTCTCTTTCCAATGGAGAGTAATAAACCCATTTATCTTTCCTCCTCCTTTTCCTTTCTCCATCTTCAAAACAAAACAAAACGAAAAAAAAATGCCACTAATTATTTACCGGAAGCCCGTGTTTCAAGGCAATTAGTTGTCTGGGTTCCCTTCAGGTGGAGCAGAGATGGCTCAGCTGAAAGTCCCTACTCTGGGGCCCCGTTTCCCAGCCCCACCCACAGCACCCCTCAGAGCAGGCTGGGATTGTCCACGTCATGGCCTCATGCTGGGCAATGAGACCCTGGGAATGGTAGTGTCGGGAAGGAGGGACAGGGGAAGGAAGTATTTTGCTCTGAAATCCCAAAGTTTTAACGGCCGCTTCAACCCTGGTTCCTCTTCTGGCCTCTCTACATTTTCCTTCTAGACTGAGTGGTGCCAATCCTGCACCCCTTTTCTTATACTCACTCTTTCTTCTTATCCCCAGCAAAATAATCACTGGCGTGGGCTTCTTGACTGAGCACAGCACCTGGAACAATTTGGGGGCCAAGGGGGTGGTGGGAGCTGGGGACGGGATGTGGGGGAGCAGAAGCCCGTTCCTTTGCCTCCCTGGTGTCACTGCTGCCAGCTGGTCCCCACCTCAGACCCCACGCTGGTGGAGGATGCGGTCTGCCTGCCCAGCTGAACGCTCTGTTCTGGTTACTGTTATATTTGAGATTGAAAAAAGAAAAAAAAAATTACACAATAACCATATTGAAAAGCTGAATCTATCTCCGCCTGCCTTTGGTCTCTGTGTGAGATCCGGGCTGGGGACGAGCTTGCCGCTGAAGGGTGGTGGGGTGAGGAGGGTCGTGGCCTTCCGTGACATTGAGCAGCTCCCTCGGACTGTCCTGTTCCTCCTTGGCTGGGACGTGGTGTAATGTACCCTCCCCCCCCGTCGCCCTGTCCCTAAGGCTCCCTCGCAAAGTTCTGCCTTGATACCCTCCCACTGACTCTACATGTGGAATGAGACACTAAGAAAGTGTCCTGTTTGGGTTTTGGTGAATATTTTCCTAGGAGGTGGGTGACATTTTAAACTCACAACCTCTGGGGTGAAGTGGGGGGAGTAGGGGAGAGGGGGGAAGGCAAAGCAGAGAGGCCAGGCCTTCTCTTTTAAAATGAACTAGGTTACTCTCTGCCTCTGGTTTCTTCTCCCCTCCCCAGATTTACAGAGTCAAGTGTATGAAGAGAGCTTCTCCAAGGCAAAGAGCCTTCTCAAGGCACTGGCCTCGGAGATGGAGGAAGATGGGGCATAAACGAAGGGGAAGACCCAGTCTCTGTGGCAACTTTTCCAGGACAGCTGCAAGCAGAGTCGGAAGGGGCAGAATTGCAACAGCGAAGCAGAGCGCAGCCTGGAAAAGCCACACAGCCCCTCCCGATGTGGCACTCACAGTAACTGCACCACTTGCAACCTTCTAATTATGCAGCTGGTGGCAAGAATGAGGTCATGTTGTGTGCAAGTGACTTTCCCAGTAACAAACCCCTATCAAGATGGCCTCCTTCTGGGCCAGGGAAACTTTGATAAGAAGCAATAGCAGACAATTCCGTTCTCGTGTGAGTGTGTCTGGGTGTGGGGATGGGTTGAGCTCCAAAAACGTCTGAATCCTCCTGTTCCAGTTTGCTAATGCTGCTGTGATGCAAAATACCAGAAATGGATTGGCTTTTATAAATTTACTGTCCTAAGGCCATAAAAAGTGTCCAAGTTAAGGCATCAACAAGAAGATGCCTTCACTGAAGAATGGCCGATGGCGTCCAGAACACCTCTGTCAGCTGGGAAGGCACGTGGCTGGCATCTGCTGTTCCTTTGCTCCCAGGTTGCATTTAAAAAATGGCTTTCTCCAAAATGTCTCTGGGTTTCTCTCAGCTTAGCATCTCTAAACATCCATCTGTCTGCATCTCCAAGCATAAGCAAGCATCTCAGTGTCTCCAAAAGTCTCCTCAGCTGCTCTCACCTCCTTCTGTCTGTGAATTCTCTTATAGGACTCCAGTGATCTAATTTAGACCCATCCGTAATGGATGGGCTAATACCTCCATGGAAATAGTTTAATCAAAGGTATCACCCACAGTTGGGTGTGTCACATCTCCATGGAAACGCTCAATCAAAATGTTCCACCCAACAAGATTGGATTAAAAGATCATGGCTTTGTGGGAGACATATATCCAAACCAGCACACCTCCTTTCCGTGGATGCAGACAGGGATATGCCATAGGAGCCATGGGTTAGGACATCTTGCTCTCCCCTCTCTGCAGAGACTTCCAGCAAAGCACCCTCCTTCACCCCAGCCCCTGGCTGGTCCTGTGTGGCCTTTGGGGATTAGTATTCCAGAAGAGGGGTGAGCAGGACTAGCTGTGCTGTGAGATGGTGCCTCCAAATGCTGCTCGGCGGTCCCAGCGGCTCAGTCTTCCTGGCTGCTGGAAGTCTGGGGATTGGACGCCTGCAGGGTTGAATCCAAGCTTTCAGGCGATGTGAGCTCCCTCCTCCGTGAACAGATAAATGCAGTCTTTCTGTTGTGCCTGTGCTGGCTCAGAAGGAGGCGAGGTTCCTGGCAAATCTGGCTCTCAGGCCCCCTCTGTGAGCGATCCGTGTAACAGCACCCTGCAGGCCTGAGAGCTGGCAAGGGCCTGAGCTCTGGGTTGGGGCTCTGGGTGGTGGGTGATGTTCCAACCTGGGCAGCCCTCTGCAGGTGGGAGTGGCAAGACCACCCAGGGGAAGTGGGGTCTGGTGGCCTGCAGGCCGCCTGCCCCCAAGGTCCTTCCATCCACCAACCAGCCGGCTGGCGGGGCTTCGGCCTGGGATGGGGCTCAGGTTGCCAAGGGGAGAAAAAGTCCCAAAATGTTATTTGAAGTAGGTGATGAAAGGACTGTCAGGAAGGCAGGCTAGCTTCTCAGCCATTTTTAGAAAAGGTCCACTGTTCTTTCCCCAAGGCGGGTGAAACGAGGATATAAAAGCCATGAAATGTTTGCGGGGGGGGGGGGGGGGGGGGGGTTTCGGCTACTCTGCAGCAATCAGCCAAGGCGCCCTCCTGGTGGGAGTGCCCCCCTCCCCCCAGGGGCCAGGGAGAGTCCTGGATCCTAAAGAGGAAAAAGAGGCGGCATTGGAGAGGGATCACCAGGAAGAGAGGAGGAGGAAAGGGTTTGTGGCAAAAGGTGGAGGGTCTTTGTTTCCCACCAGAAATGCCAGGCAGACAGGGTTGACTTCCACCCTTCTCCAGAGGCCCAGTGCCAGGGATCATTGTCCTTTCAGGGGCCCACAGAAATGTTTGAATTTCTTTTAAAACCCAAAGAAACAAACTTTTAGACAGAGGAAAATGTTTTAATATGTAATATTAATATGTTTTTCTTTATAACAAGAGAGCTATAAAATATTATATTAAATATGTACTATGGGGGGGGTCCCCAAATTGGCCTTGTAGGTGGTAGCTGGGGTCCAGCCCTAGGGGGTGCTGGACCGGCTCACCCCTCGTGGCCAACTGGAGGAAACCTCGGAGCTCTCTTCTTTGCGGCTTCTCCACCTATTTCCCGCTCATCTACCCTTACAAGCAGGCTCAAAAGAAAGAAGAAGAAACAAAGAATGTCTGCGCCTGGGCACCAACTTCACTTTCTCAGCCGCTTTAAATCTTGCTCTCCGCCCTGACTTCTGAAAGCCTGAGCTGGGAAGGGAAAATTGGAATCAACCAGCTGACCGACCCCGCTCCCCCAACACACCCCTCGCCCCTGTCCCTGGAGGCTGGGGGAAGGGTGTTGGGTGACCCCGGCTGCAAGACAGTGGGAATCGGATGAGGCCTTTGGGAGAGGGGTGCTGAGCTGAGGCTGGAAGGGAAGGCTGGGCGCGAGAGCGCAGGGGCTCACTGCGCTTCCCTCCCGGGTTGAGGTTGCCACTGTGCCCTCCGGCGGGTCCCGGAGGCGTTGGGCGCCCGCGGCCGCGCAGACGGGCTGTGTTTCCGCGGGGCTCGCTCCCGGGCCTGGCTCGGGGCCGCCGCCGCCGCCGCCGCCGCCGCCCCCTCCCGGCGCGCAGCCTGCTCTCCAGTCGCGGCCACGGGGTAGCGCTCGGCCCCCCTCTCCGCGTCTCCGCCTCCGCCGCGCTCGTCCCCGGCTCACGCTGCCCCCGCAGCTCCCGCTCGGCGCAGGCAGGAGCTGCTCTCCGGACGCCGAGCCCGGGAAGCGGAGGGCGGCGGGCTCGGCGAGCGGCGGCGACAGAGCGGGCGGCGCGGCCGAGGTTCTGGGGCGGGCGCCGCGGCCGCTGCTTCTCCCGCCGGGGCGCCGGGAGAGCGCCAAGCGTCCGAGCAGGCGCCGCGCCCCGGGAGCCGGGACTGCCCGCCGGGCTCTCTGTGCGTCTCGCCGAGAGCTCCAGCCAGGGCGCGGCGGAGGGCAGAGCCGCCCGTCTCCATCGTCGGGCCGGCAGGAGGCTCCGAGCCCCGGCGCCGGCGAGCGCCCGTGTCTCCGAGCCCGCAACCGGCTGCGCCGCACAGCTGCCAGCGCCGACATGGGCTCGCGGGGTTGCGCGCCGGGCCTCGGGACCCGCAAAGTTTGCTAGCCGGCTGGGCGCGGAGCCGAGGGCGCGCCCGGTCCCCGCAACCCCGGGAGGAGGACCCGGAGACTCCGGATTCGGCGACAGTGCCGTGGAGCCGACAGGGGGTGGCTCGGGCCGGCCAGATGCCGCCTGCAAAGTTAGAGAGAAGAAAACTTCAGCTCCAGGGAGATTCGGACCGCTATGCTAACCGCGCCCCCCGAAATCGGCGCCCCTGAAAGATCCCCGACCCCCGCGACTGCCACCACGCTCGGTTCGGGCCGGGCCCCGGGGGCCGGGCGCTTGGAACGTTGGTGACTGCGTCGGCCCTGAGAACCCAACCAGGGGGCGGGGAGGGGGCGGGGGGCGGGCAACGTGGCTACGGGAGGAAGTTTCCCGAAGTTGTCCCTTTATTCCGGAGCTCGGCCCGCGACCCGGCCAGAGCGCGGAGTCCGCCCAGCCTGAGAGAAATCGGAGTTGGGGTGCTAAGAGAGGAAGGCGCCCCGAGTCCGAGAGGGCGGCTTTGCCTCTCTCTGCTCGCCCCTCGCCTTCCGGGCGCGCCGCTGGGCTCGGACTGGGACCGAAGAGGAGAAGAAAGCGTTGGGGTCGCCGGCGCTTCCCCCTGCGGACATAGACCGTCTGGGGCCCGGAGCCGCCTAGACAGTCTCCGGGGACGAAGCCGAGGGATACCGGACCCCACCAGGATTATAAAGCAGGCAGACGGGAAGGGGACCCTGGAGGAACCCCCTCACCAGGCTGGCCACCATGTGGGGGCTGCTGATCTGGACTCTGCTGACCCTGCACCGGATCCGCGCGGCTGGAGCCCAAGGTACAGAGGCCCACTCCCACGTGGGGTTGAGTGGGGGGCTAGGAGAGTGCGCCGGGGAGGGGTGCCGGCAGTCCGCTGGCCTTACGGTGGCCTTCTGGACCCCGGGCTTGGCCTTGGAAGAGCCTTCTCCGGGTAGTTTCAGCACTCACCCCCGCCCCCAGAGTTTGGGGGGCTCTCTTTCGCAGGGGTGGGGGGGCAGTCTCCTTATGACTTGTGGCTTTGGAGTAGGGGAAGGTGGGGTCCGTGTTGAGAGGTTGAGAAGAACTTCCTGCTCCCTGCCCCACCCCCCCACCCCAGCCCACTGTGGGTGCCCTCAGGCCGGCAAGGAAGGGGCACGCGGCTCCCCCACGCTCCCCCAGGCCGGGCTCCCGGGCTCCGCGGGGAGGGAGCCCAAGTGGGGGGCTGGAGTGCTCAGCGGCGCGGGCTGGGAGCCCGGGCTTGGACGCAGGCTTGGACCCTCGGGGTGGGGGTGCACAGGGAGGGGCTGGAGCCCTCTCCGCACCCGCGCCCAGCCTCACGCCGCATCCCGCCCCTGCCTCCAGCCTCCACTGGCCTCGGGATTGTCTCTGCAGCCGCCGCTCTGACCCGGACCTGCCCGGAGCAGCCTCGCGGAGAGGAGGGCTGGCGGGGTTGGAGGCTGGGGGTGTGAAGGAGGACTAGGAGGCGGGATCCGCGCTTCCCACCCCCCAGAGGGCGGATGCCCGGACGTCCCCCCACTGTCCCCGGCCGGTCCCCGCGGGGAGGGCGGCTGCACCGGCGCTTCCTCGCCTTTGGGGTTCGCGGATCCAAACAGTGAGCGGTGCGAGCGGTGTCCGAGCGGCGCCTGCTGGGGGAGGAGGGAGACGAAGCCCGGGCTGGAGCTCCGGAGCCGCGGGCGCTCGGCCTTCCCTCTTCCAGTCTCGGGGAGGTGGCCCGGGCGCCGGACTCTGGGGGCTGCCACCCGGAATGGGCCCCAGTCCTCCTCTGGATCCCCAAGCGTGGGAGGAAGGATCCCCAGAGCGCCCAGCATCCCCGGTCCTGAGAGCCAAGATCAAAGAGACAAAAATAAGCATCTCTGGCTCACAGGGGTGAGAGGAGGATTTTACGAGGTCATTTAGGTAAAAGCACTTGGAAATTCTGTAACAGGCCCTATAAATGTAAGGTAATAAAAAGTTATTATTATTTGATGATCCTCATAAAGTCTTGGAGCAGGAGGAGACATCACAGGTTGCCTGGTTCTCATAGCCATTTTACAGGTGAGCATGCTGAGGTAGAGTGTGTTAAATGACCCGCCCAAGGCCACTCAGTGATGACTAGGATGGGGTCCTGTGACCTGAATGGGCTCATGTTGTTTTCTTTGGTGGGGGACACAGAGTCCCATGTTGTCTTCAGGGCCATCCCACGGAGGAAGGTGGGTCAAGAGGGGCTGCTTACTGGTCTGTGTCCTCACCAGTTGATGCCACCAGCAGGCCTGAGGCCAGAGCCTCAACTCCTGCTTTCACAATCTTAAGTAGTTTCACCAGTGCTGGATCTTTCCACAGCTGTCCCCACCTGGCTACCATCATTCAGTCGCTCAGCAAACACTGTGTCATGACTGTGCAGGTCCTGGATGCTAGGGCGAGATCAAAGCTGGCATCCCTTCTCCTTGGAATGCCAACTAGCTACAGCCAGGATATGCTTCTCTGGGGTGCCTGCTTGCAGGGCCCGAGGAGGACCGTGTTGCGAGCAGTATCAGAAGGGGCTGTGGTCTGGCTTAGGGCACCAGTCCATTTCCTAGATTTGCTTTGAGATGAGGCCCATGGGGCCACCAGGAGACAGGGAAGGCTCTGGGGGGGTCTCACCCTCAGCCTGGACCCTTCTAACTTCTTTATTGACTAGGCTTGGGCAAGTGGATTGCCATTCCCATCCCTTATGGAGCTCCCAGGCCACCTGTGGGCCCTTCCTGCAGGGTCTCGTCCCTTCCATGTCCCACCTCCACACCTGTCCCATCCACCTGAGGTCAATCTTCCATCGTCCTGCTGCGGTTAAAGCCTGGCTGCCTCCCCTCCCTGTGCTGCCTGCGGGAGAGGCTCCTCCCGTCGGAAGCAGTGGAGCTGTCTGATTGATTCACGGCGTCTCCTGCTCTTGTTTGCTGTCTTTTTGAGAGTCTGGCTGACCAGGTCCCCTGCTGCTCCGTTTGCATTCTCTGGCTCCAAGAGTGCTTTCCAGCACCGGGCACTCTCCTTCCATTTGTCTCCCAGGTGGCGGCAAATCTCTCTGGAGAGGATTCTGGGAACTCCGTCTCTTGGCCCAGGCTTGGGGGCAATGCTGGGTTTGTGTGTTGGGGGATGGGATGGGGGAGAGGGCAGGGCACAGGGGTCCTTTCTTTTCCGCTTTGGGATTAGAGAGCAGATTTTCCTCCGTGTCTGAGGCCCTGCCATTAACTTTTGGGGTGGTCGGGACAGGTCTGCCACTGGCACTGTTTGCCACTCCTGAGCCCCTCCCTCATTCTCCAGCCATGACACAGATTGAGGGACGGAGCGGTTGTTCCAGGAGACAAATCTCACATAGGCCACCACCAGAGTTTATTTAGATTTAGCCTGGTCTTTTTCAGGTGCCAAACCTGGGCATCCTTACCTGGTTACTCTGAAAGCTGCCATTTGACCATGTCTCCTCAACCCGATGTCACGTGATTTAAACTCATTTCAAAATTAAGTGCAGTGATGTAGAAAGGGTGTTGGCACTGGCAGCAAACGGAACTGGGCTCTCATGATCTGGCTGTGGGGAGACCTCCGGCGGGTCTCTTAACCTCTCAGAGCCTCAGTTTTCTCTTCTGTACCTTGGGAATAGTAGCTCCTGCCTCGCAGGGTTGATCCAAGGATTCGAGGCATTTCATGGAGAAGCCCAGTGTGCTGCATGGCACAAAGAACGTGCTTAGGAAGCGGTCATCATTGTTAGTGTTATTATTATTATACTGTTTTAACATTGTCAGCCAACGGACATCAGGACTGGTTCCTTTTCCCCCACCAAAAAGGCGTTGAGCTCCTTTCCTTCAACTCAGATCTTTCTTTAACTTCCTTCCATGGCTACGTCACCCAGGGAGCTTTAGTAGCAATGCTGATTCTTGGGCTTCTGTCCCAGAGATCCCGATTGCAAAGGCCTGGGTAAGCCTGGAAGTTGCATTTTAACATGCGCCTCCTGGGACTTTTCCTGGGCTGTGATGCTTGGTTACTGCTGGCGGACATCCTGGTGAGGCCAAGGGGCTGGAAGGAGGGCGGTAGCAGCCCAGCCAGCGGGTCCAGAAGGTTCTCTCAAGAGAACCGCGACTGGTGAAGGAACAAAAGGGAGTCTGAGCTGAAGAGCTAGTGAGGAAGCGGGAAAACCCTGAAAGAGGATTAGACACTCAGCTCCAGAGGCTCCTGAAGGGCTGCAAAGGGAGAAAGTTTAGTGCTGGGAGCTAATCACAATAAAAACCAAACAGCACGCGAGGGAGCAGGATGAAAGTTTAATTACATGGTGTGGCTAAGCTGTAATTATTAATTACTGACAGCAAAAAATAACTTATTGATCAGGGCCTCTTGCTAATTACCACAAGGCCCGGTGTCGTGCCTGCCTGGGGCAGAGCTATTTGTGTTGAAAGCCCCCACAAGGCGGGGACAGGGTTGGCCCAGCCCCTCTACCTTCCTTTCTCCCAGGGCTCTGCCTTGAGCCCCTCTCTCCCTCATCCTGTGCACCCCTTGGCTTCAGCTGGGGAGTCTGGAATATTCTGGGTGTGGTTGGATGAGTGACACGGTTTAGGGCTTCCACTGGCTGCAGAGAACTGCCCCTGCCTGGGATGAACAGGGCCCAGATCCCCACCCAGAGGCAGAACCGTGCTGGCAGCCCCCATACTGCCTCGGAAGCCCTCCCTTTCAGGCATTTGTTCAGCAAATATTTATCGACCGCCTCTCCCTTATGTCCTCTACTGGAAGGCTGGAGCAGGGGCCAGGAGTCTTGTTCCATCAGGGAAGGGAGGCTGGGAAAGGGGCCAAATCCTTTACAGCAGTCCTCTGTTTAAACAGCGCCTGAACAACCGACTTTAAAATGATGTGTTAAGCTGCATATTGGTATGCATTTGACTTTGTACCACAGGACACTGCTGGGCTGTAAGCTAAAGGGTAAGGTAGAACAGACGTGTTCTCTATCTGAAGGACAAGGGTGAAGCATTGCGTTTGACTTGAAAGAGACAATAAAAGGCATCTAGTGCTGTCTTCTGCCCTCAACCCTAGTTCTCTGCTTGCATAGTCTTCATGACGGGTGGCTTACTACCTCACAAGACAATTGGGTCCTTAGACAGTTATGCCTTACGTTGGTGAGGAAATGGGCCTCCCTGTGGTTGGTCATCCTAGGATGTGGCTGTGGTTGAGGCTGAATGGCTGGCGCCCCCTCCTCATGACTGCCCCACCCCCTGGCCCCTTGGGGAGTCAGGAGACTGAGTTGGGATTGCTGTTTGGGTGTTACTATGCTGCCTGCGGGATTTCCACCCCCGGCTCCCCCGGAGCACATTGCTGCAGACGGCCCTGGAGCTGCCTAAAGCGGTGGGAATTAGTCATCGTAATTTGGGGCCTTGGGATGCCAACAGCAACAAATGGGCCAGCAGTGACTGCCGCCAGCGGCCCCAGTGCCTGTAATGGAAAGGAAAACAAGACACGTTGCTGAGACATCCCAGTTGCCTCGCTGTCCCCTCCCACACCCCATCTCCCCGCTCCGGCGTCCCATCCCCAAGCTGCCAGTGCACTGGGCAGGGCCAGTGGACAAATGCCGAACAAGAGACCCTGCAGGCTGCTTAGGGTCCTTGGGGGAAGGGAAGGGCTGGAGAGTTTGTCTTCTCAAACCCGGGGCCTGGGATCCACCAGAAGGCCCCTTGCTGAACCAGGAGAACCCTGGTGGTGTCCTTCTGCTTCAGATATAGGAACAGCCAGTATGGCTGGGCAGCAATCAGGTGGGCCCAGGCCCCTTTGAATCCTCCATGCACTACTGAGCAACACCCAGCCGTGCCTCAGCCTTCCTACCTGTAAAATGGGGTTTTCTGTTGACTACTGCATGAGATGATCCACCTTACTTTTAAAATGCTCTCAGTTAATGATCAGCGCTCATAATATGTGGGCGCCAGGGACCTATCTATCCCTCGCTGCCCCTCTGGCCGCACACAGGACTCTCCTCTGACCTCATCTCGCCGCTGCCTCCATTCCTTCCCGCCTGGCCATTCCAGCTGCCTTCACTCACCGTCACACGCTTGCCTGGGACCTTGCAGTTGCCGTTCCCGTTGGCCAGGTCCTCAAGTCTCCTCCTGGTCTTTTATCCACACCAGAGCCCCCTTTAAAGTGATGGGTAACCACACCGTCCTCCTTGCCTTGCTTTACTTTCTCCATAACGCTCAGCTCCATCAGTTTACCCGAATTTAGTCATTTTTTTGTTACTGTTGCTCTCTCTGGCACGAGGGCAGGGGCTTTATTTTATTCCCTGTTGTATCCCCAGCTGCTTGGCCAGGGCCTGGCATATAGAAGGAGCATGATAGATGGTTGGTGAATGAATGAATGAATGAATGCTTGAGGCATAAAGCCCTCTGTGATCTAGTCCCTGCCTACTTCTGCCGCTTCTGCTCTGGCCACTCTTCTGCCATCAGACTGATTCTCTGCTGAGAGATGCCTTCAGTCTCCTCTTCACATCCATGGACCGCCCCCCTGCCGTGAGCACCCCCAGGCTGGGGGCCCACCCCCAGGGGTTCCAGCTCAGGCTTCTGTAGAGTGGAGAAGGCCTCAGCTTTCTCATCACCTTCCCCGGCTCTTCCTGACACTGGCCCCACAGGAGACACTGCTCTAGACAGCCTGGTCTCCAGGTTGGGGGTCCTGACTGAGCCTCTGGCAGCTGGGCTCCACCTCCGTGATGCGGAGGAAATTTGGCGGAGGGGTATGGAATTTGGGGGGGACATGCCCGTCCCTGCGTGGCTGCCCTGTTTGAAATACATGGGGTCCTTGATGAACACTGCAGAGGAGATAAAATAATCTCATGCTTCACCCTTAGCTGTCACTTCCTCATGCAGCCCAATGGCCAGAAATGGTCACGCGTCCCTCCCATGGGTCAGGGTGCTGGGAAGTGCAGGATTCCATGTGCCAGAGGGGAGAACCACAGGGATGGCACTGTGGTCTCGGGAGGCACCTTTCACACAGAGAAATACTTAACACAAGACGGCATATTCCTGAAAGCACACAGGCCCTGAGATCCCCTCTAGCCTGTGCTGTTACTTCCCTACGTTTTGTTTTTGTCCTTAAGCTGGTGAGAAGTGTTACTTGAGTGGTCGAGGCCTTGGAAACGGGCTGATCTGGGTGCAAGTTCTGCCGCTGCCACTTACTGTCTGGGCCGCTTTGGGTTGAGTCACTTAACATTCTCAACCTCCATCTCCTTGTCTGTAAAACAAGATTCGCTCTGCCAGCAGGAAACAAGATAACACCAGTAGAGCACTCAGCACCCAGCCCGGCTTATCGTAAGCACTTAATAAACTAATTTAGCTCTGTTTGTACTCCAATGTTTACACCTCCAAATGGTCTTAAGATGGGTTCTCGAGTTGCGTGTGGTTTTTGTATTTTCTTCTCTGGCATCTTTGTTCTACATTTCACCCACATTGTCATCTTTCCCCACTTTCTTTGGCTTCGGGTTCCCCAGTTCAGAATCTTTTGTCTTTTCTCCCCATCCTATGGATGTACCGCGAAGCAGCAGACTCACAACTGGTGTTCGGGTTTAGGTGTCGGAGACTGCTAGGTGTCTTCCAACAGCTATCTGCTTCAGTCCTCCCCACGCCTCTAACATGGGGGTAAACTGAGGCTAAGAGAGATTAACTGCCCAAGGCCCAACAGCCAGAAAGTCAAGGAGCTG
Organism: Choloepus didactylus; assembly: GCF_015220235.1. NCBI lineage: Eukaryota > Metazoa > Chordata > Mammalia > Pilosa > Megalonychidae > Choloepus > Choloepus didactylus. Next base: position 67,890,186 of record NC_051324.1, on the reverse strand, counting down.
GGATTTGAACCCAGGGCTCTATGACTCCAACGCTGCACTCTTCCCACTGCCCCAGGCTCCCCTCTGCCTCTGCGGCATCCTCCACTGGAATCTTCCCAAAGAGAGATGCCCGGACAGGTGTGCTCTAACGGACCCGCCCAGAGAAGGTGGTAGAATGTGGAAATAGCCTCCTCCTCGCACCGCTTCTGGCTCTTGTCCTCCCTGCACTGTGTCCTCCCTGGGTCTTCAGTGGGCAGAATCCGAGAGGGTGGAGGGGAACCCCTTTCTCCCTTCTCCCCTTCCCCCTCCCTTTCCCGGGGCTGGGATGCCCCGAGCTGTCTGGGTTGTCCCCTTAAGTCACCGGAGGCATCTGACTGGCCCGTCAGTGTCGGAGCCTCCTAAACTGAGCGGGGCGGGGGCCGAGAGGAGAGAGAACAGCAATTAAAGTTTGATGCCACATAGGAAGCTATTAGTGACCCAGGGGGGTGATGAAATTTTGATGGTGTGATAATCATAAGGGAAGGAAATAGGATTTGTCATAATGCAGCCCATTCAGGGAATTCTTCTGGGGTGGGCTTGGGTGACTTGCTCGGGCCCACTGGAGCTGGGACCCTGGAAACATCCCCCGGGAGCTTTGTGGAGAAGCACACGGGTGAGGCAGCTGTTGTGTGAGGACATCACACGCCGTGATTAAATCTGAATCTGGAACTGACTCCCTATTCTCTGCTTTGAACAGTGAAAACCGACACAGAATGTCCAGGGCATCGGAGGGCCCAGGCGCCGGGAATGTGGAAGACTCCGCAGGTTCGCATCCCTGCTCGGGTGATTGTGGCTCAATTACATAGCCTCTGTGTGCCTCGGTTTCCTCATCTGTATAATGGGGATAACAGGAACTTCCTTCCTAGGGTGGTGGTAGGGTTTAATGAGATAAGCTGAGCTCTTAGTCTGGTGCTCTGTGAATAGTAAACACGGAATGAGTGTTAGTCATCACTATTGTCATTATTATCCTCCTTGGTGTTGGGGAAGTGAGCTCAGCTTTGGGCCTGCAGTTTGACAGGTGCCCTGGCCCCAGACACCTCTGTCCCCATCAGCTTTCACAGCCCTGCCACCAACATCAAAACATCTGCTGTTAGGGATTCATTTCTTTGGCTATGACATTCTCTGTCTCCAGCTTATAACGCAAATATGCCACGGAGAACCTACATACTAAACTATTCTCAGTGAGTCAGCCTCAAGGTGAATGCTTTTACTGGATCCTGCCATGAAGCCTCAAATATTTGTGGGTAGCTTTCACAGCATCCTGTTTGCTATGCACCCCTAGCCTATGAAGGAGATCAGCCAGAAAGTGTCAACGTTATTAATGTTGTTAGTGTCGAAGTTCAGAAAGACCAAGTAACTTGCCCAGGTCACTTAAGTCTTAAGAAAGAGATCAGGAATGCAGGAAGCTGATTCCCAGACCAGTGTTGTGTGATCTGGTCCAGATATTCACATCCAGGAACTGCTCCCTGTGCTACTTTGAGCCGGAGGGGCCGGGAGGTTGGGGAGTGGTCCCATCTGACCCCAGGCTTTCCCCCAGCTTGGGTGGGCGCAGGGGGAGGGCAGGGGATGCCTCTCGGGAGGGCCTCTCCTCTGTAAGGGCACTTGGAGCCCGCTCTAGGTGTCCTGCCTGCTTGTGCTCGGTGTCTTAATGTCAGGGTCTGGATGCTGAGACCTCCCGGGTCACTGTCCTGCTCCCACAGCTGTAGTGATGCTAAACTCTTCGCCATCTTGCCCCATCTTCACATACTGCTGGCAGTCCTGCCCCTCCCCAGCCCTGCTCAGCCCTCCACCACGCTCAGACTTCCCTCTTCTTTTCCTTATGCACCCCTCGTTCTCCTTGGAGTGCCCCCGGCCTTCCTCTCCGTTGACCCAGATCCCATCTGCCCCCCCAAGGTCCAACATGAACTGAAGGCCTCTCTGGCTAGTGGCCAGACCACGTCCTCTTGAAGCTCCCAGGCTCGGAGGAGGCCAGTGGTCTGCTTGCCTCGTCCGATGCTCCGGCCTTGTTGATTCTGAATTATCTTTTACTGTGTATGTGACTGATAGCTTTAATTCGGAACTCCTTGAGTTTAGATCATCACCCTTCCTCAACGAGGATTGAGGTATGGGACACAAATTATTTTTCCTATTTGATGAACTTAACCCTTTAAAGAAGGGTGCTGTAGGATATCAGTGACACCCAAGAGAAGGTAAAGGCTTGGGGCCCTGCGCTGGCCCGAGGGTCCATGACTCTGGTCCCTGCTGAGTCTCTTTGAACCAGGCTTTTTGCCTATCTGCACCTCTGTAAATCCAGCCTTCCCGGCCTCTTCCATGGTGGCCTTTAATGGCCAAGGAGGGTAGAAGCAGGCCCTGGGGTACCTGGCCGTGTAGCCTGGAGTTGCCCATTCTATATTTTTTAAATATGTGAGATTGTGCATTCTACTCCATAATCCACCTGAATTCTATTTTAACACAAAGGATATATTTTAGAGCCAATTGAAGTTGCTGGAAGATATCTTATATCTGCCCCATGACTTCATGGATGATCTTGTGAGTCACATCTGTAAGATTCTAAGAGGTTTTACATGTATATGTGCATATATATAATACATATCCATACACACACATACATATATAGTTATTGAGGTAAAATTCACATAAGCTAAAATTAGCCATTCTAAAGCATACAAGTCAGTGGATTTAGTACATTCACAATGTTGTACAACCATCACCTCTATCTGGTTCCAAAACATTCTCATCACCCCCAAAGGAAATCTCTTATCCATTGAGCAGTTCCTCCCCATACACCCCCACCCACAACCCCCCTGGGTAGCCTCTAGTCTGCTTTCTGAATCTCTGCTTCTACCCATTCTGGACGTTTCATCTAAATGGACTCATACAATATATGACCTTTTGTGTCTGGCTTCTTTCACTCAGCATAGTGTTTTCCAAGTTCATGCATATTGTAGCATGGAGCAGAACTTCATGCCTTTTTATGGCTGAATAATAATGTTTGATTATATGGATCTATCTAAATCGATAAATACTTTGTTTAATCTGTTCATCTGTTGATGCACACTTGGGTCGTTTCCACTTTTTGGCTATTGCGAATCATGCTGCTGTGAATGTTGGGGTACAAGTATCTGTTTGAATCTCCACTTTTGATTATTTGGGGGAGATACTGAGGAGTGGAATTGCTGGGTCATATGGTAATTCTGTATTAAAGTTTTTGAGGAACTGCCACACTGTTTTCCACAGCAGCTGTACGATTTTACATTCCTTATGTATGTATTTTAATCATTTGTATTTAATTTTTAAATAATGTTTTAGATACGAACCTACCTTCTAAGCAGTTGCTCCCCAAACATGCTTGTCTGTGGCCCTACCTCCATGACGGGTCCATGTGGGGCCTTCGGGGTGGGGGCGGCGTGGGGGTAAGGCTGCTGGCACCTCCCTACATGACACGCCGCGCAGTTGGTTGGCATTTTCAGGGTCTTCCCTTGATTTCTGCCAGTCTGCTCTCTTGTCTCCCTGGTGTCTCCCTGGACTCTCTCCCCCACCCCCTTGTAATTTGTACTGGACCAGCCAGCACTGCCACTGGAGTCGCATCCAACGGAGAGTAAAGGGTGGAGGCCCTGAGTGAGGCCCTGGAGATTCCTGAGTGAGGAGCGGTGGGCTCCGTGATCACCCTGTCCCCTGCACAGGGGTCTTGGGCATTTAGACAGGTAGATGCCTTCTGGAAGAGCTGAGGGTACTGGAAGGCCACCTTCCAGCAAGGCGAGGCCTCCCTGTGCCTGCATCCCCACAGCACCTCCCAGCACCTTGTCTTGCTCATCCTGCGGTAACTGAAGGTGCCTGATGGGTTCCAGAAGTCACCTCTCCCCAATTCCTGTTGAGGTTCCCATGCTTCCAGAACCCGGCCCAGAAGCATCTGTTCAGCCTCCCAAGCTCCCGTCAGGCAGCGATCCTCCCCCATCATGCCTGCTTGTCTCTTGCTGACCCAGCTGAGGGACTCAGACCCTAGAGTGGAGGACATGCCGCTGCCCCCAGCCATGCCAGACCCCGCCTTCTTGCTCTGTCAACCTTGCCGTCTCCTCCCCGTGGGGGGCATGCCCCTGGGTTTTGGATGGCTCTGCCCAGCTCAGCCATTGACCCTTGACCTCCCTGCCCAGGAGGAGGCAGGAGGCAGGTTGGCGGCAGGGGGGCCGAGGGGCGGGCCTCATTAGCTCTGCTCTGGCTCATTATCAGGTTGCGCATCACTGGGTGAAAAATGGTTGTCATCGGGACAGTAATAAATACTCTGCTGTCAGAGTTGATGTGATTGCACTAATGAAGAGAAATCAGCCACGACAAGAGGAGACGCTGCTGGCTGTGGCATGGAGTGGTTGGAGAGCTCTGTGCACTGCCCGTTCCTCTTGCCCTGGAAGACAGAGGCCAGGACATTGGGGAGGGGGAGAAGTCAGATGTGGACCCTGAGCCCCTTCCTCCCCAGGCCTTGGTGGACGAAGATCCAGAAGGTGCTGGAAATCAACAAGAAACAGGACCATTCATCAGCCCCAGGGGGAGAGAGAGGTGTCACAAGTGGACACTCGTGCTTTTGATGGCTCAGCCTCCCCCCTAGAGCCCTGCGCTCAGCCCCTCAGGAAGGCGTGGGGGGAACACAAGACCTATTGTCCGCTCTCCCGGCCTGCCACCTCGCCTGGAATGTGAGGACATATTGTGTCTCCAGGATCTTGGAAAGTTCATCCCCGGGGTGCAGGGGCAGGCCTGTGACTCCAGCTTCTCCTTGGCATCTCTGGTGGACGTGCCCGAGCAGCCCTGGATTCTTGGAGCCCAGGCTAAGTGTCTGAGCCCAAGCAAAGACGAGCCTCGTAGATGCTGACAGGTGGGGAGAAGGGAGGAGCGTGGTCACCGTGCCAGGCCCTGGGGCACTGAGGGTCGGAGGAGAGAGGACACCCTTCTGTCTAGGGCTCAGGAGCCACCTTCTCGGAGCCCAGGTGCCACCTGCCTCATCTCGGAGGTGAGAGGGTGGCCTGGAGCTGTGGGCCTCATGTTTGAGCCTGCGTCATATCGCCTGGAGGGCTTGTTAGAATGCAGATTCCTGAGCCTCCCACCCCAGAGCTTCTGATTTCAGTAGTCTGGAGTGGGACCTGAGAATTTACATTTCTAACAAGTTCCCAGGTGCACCCCACTTTGAGGAGGACTGGCCTAGAGGTTGGAGGAGCAGGTGCTTCTCCTTGGGGCCAAGTTGGGGTGCTAGAGAGGCCTGGGCTGAGCCACTTCTGCTCACCTGGACTCTGTGTCCTGCTTCTAAGGCAGAGGATTGGTGAAGGTCACCCAAGATGACACATGAACTTAACCCACTGCTGAACCCATAGGAGACACTTGACCACCCTCGTCCCCTCCCTCCTTTCTCACCAGAAGAAGCTCTTGTTCTGATGTCTTTCCTTAAAAAAGAAAATAAAAAGGAAACAAAAAAAAATCCAGTCCAAGGGCCACCTTCCCAGGAGAGGAAGGGCTGGTAGTGAAGTTGTCACTGGCTGAAGTCACTTTGTCTAGAAGCTCCCAAGAAACCCTACTGTGTTGACAGATAACAAAATCCCTGCACCTCTACTTGTTCAGCAGCATTTCCTAAGCACCTCCTGTGCGTCGAGCCCATTGCAGCGGATCCAGCAAAGGCTAAGGCAGGTGCCTGTGCTCAGTCTGCTCACGTTCAGGTGAGGGTGTCGGGCATGTCGTTGGTAAGGTAGGACAGCGTGGAAGGCGCTGATGCAGGTGGCCTTGTGATCTGGGACTGCAGGGGGGTGGCCTGAGAAGGCTTCACAGGAGAGGTGACGTGCACGCTGAGGTCTTGGTTTTCAGTCTTACTGCTACCAATCAGCAATTACGGGCAGGAAATATGCACGCTGGGCCTGGCCATGTAGAGGGGCTTCCACGGATGTGGCCCCTGCCCTCAGGATGCTTCCACATAAGGGCACATGCAGATTCGGTGTCAACAGCTCACGAAGCCGTGAAACTTTAGGAGAGAAGCAGTGAATCCCCCAGCTCTGCCCACCTGCATTTGGACATTCATAACATCCAAAAAGCAGAAACTGCTCAGGTGTTTGTGAATAGAATGGATCAACAAATTGCAGAATATTCTTATAATGAAATTTTACTCAGCAGTAAAAGGAACAAACTACTGATACACACAACAACATGGATCAACCTCAAAAACATGTGGAGAGAAGCCCTGCACAAAAGATTATATACAGTATTATTCCATTTCCATGAAGGTCTAGAACAGGCTAAACTAACCTATGGTGAAAAAAATAGTGGTTGGAATCTGGTAGGGATGGGGTTACTAACTGGGAAGGTACATGAGGGAACTTTCTGGAGTAATGGCAGTATTGTATATCGGGTGGGCAAACTACAGCCTGCAGGGCAAATCTGGCCCATCACCTATTTTTATAAATAAAGTTTTACAGGGACACAGCCATGTTCATTTGTTTACATATCATCTATGACTGTTTCCACACTTACAATAGCAGAGTTGAGTAGTTGCACCAGAGACTATATGGCCTGCAAGGCTTAAAAAACTTACTATGTAATCCTTTACAGAAAAAGTTTGCCCACACATGTTCTATATCTTGATAATGGTTTGGATTACACAGCTGTACACATTTGTCAAAACCCGTGACCCTCCTCCCATGACCCCTTGGAATAGCTCCCTAGGGCTGGGTAACACATTACCCTAAACTGGGAGTATAGCAACAGATATTTCTGCTCTCATAGTTCTTGAGCTTAGAAGTTAGAAATCCAATCGTCTTCGGGGTCTCCTTCCTCCATGCTTCTGCTTAGTTTCTGGTGGGTCCCAGTGATCCTTGGTGTCCTTGGCTTGTAGCTGCATCGTTTCATTCTCTGCCTCTGTCTCCACATGGCCTTCTCCCCTGTCCGTATTTGTGTCCAAATTTTCTCTCCTTCTAGGGACACCAGTGATTGGATACAGAGCTCTCCCTAATCCAGTATGACCTCAGCTTAGCTTGATGACATCTTCAAGGACCCTGTTTCCCACTGAGGTCGCATTCATGGGTGCCAGGGTTCGGACTTGAATGTGGCTATTTGAGGGACATAGTTCAGCCCACTCTACCCGTCCTCTGGCTCCAGGACCTGGGGCCTCCCTGCAGGGTAGTAGGTGAACTAAGACTGCCAGGGGGCTCTGAGAACCACGATGGTCAGATGACAAAGGGCCCCCACGCTTGGGATTTCCTGCCTCCTTCGCTTCTTCCACTTCCCTGCAGCTGTTGGCCCTTGGTTTCCAGCTCAGCTGGAAAGCAGACCTCTGGAAGGGATGTGATGTCTCTGAACCCTCTTTCTTGGCTCTATCCCCTGTGCAGGAATGTGAGCCATGGGGAGGGTCACCTCAGCAGAATTGGGAGGTGGGAGAGCTGCAGAGCAGCTGGGGCCACAAGCCGGATAAGCTGGAGGCCCCGGGCTCCGACCAGACAGACAGCCCGGCCACGCTGCAGCCACCAGCCTTGGCCATGGGAAGGGTCCAGAACCCCCACTGGGGTGTGGATTTGAAGGGGGAGCCGACCTTCCTCCCAAATGCCCCAGGTTCCCTCTGGTGGGTTGGAACATCCCTTCGCAGGCTATGGAATCAGGGAGGCAGGAGGGATGGGCCTTGGTCTGGCCCCAGAGCAGCCCAGAAGGCCACTTTCCTTCTCCCTCGCTTTCCCTTTCCAACATGCAGAGGCGGGCAGCTGGCTTAGGGGTGAAGCTCCCTGGCTGGCCCCAGACGTTCAGTTCAGGCTCCCCTCTGCTACCCCAACTCTTAACCCAGGACACACAAAGCCCATGAACGGGGTCCAGGAAGCCTGCAACTCATACTCCAGGCTTCTGGAGTCACCTGGAACTCAGGACGTGATAATAACGAGAGCTCATACTGATGGAGCCTTCACTGTGGGCCGGGCATCATTCTAAATGCTGCACCTGACTGACTCCTCTGCCCCTCTCCTCAACCCTGTGAGAAGCCGCCTTTCTCTCCCATTATATGGATTAGGAAACTGAGGCACAGAGAGGTTGAGAAACTTGCCCAAAGTCTTATAGCTGGCAAGACCAGGCAGTCAGATCCAAAGCCTGTGTTCTCAGCCAAGAGGCCATGCCGGAAGCTGGGGTCCCCTCCCAGGGTGTCTTCGCCTCTCCCGCCCCCACTCTGAGTGCTTGCTGTGGCCAGCTTTCCCTGGGCTGGCCCGTAACTTGGCCCAGCTCTGCCATTTATGGGCCAACTGACCTGGATCAAATTAACTTTCCTCATCTGTTAAACGTGGATTTGAAACTAATGACAAAGCCTCCTCTCACTCACAGGGTTGTTGAGAGCATGATGTCTGATACGATGTTCGGGGTGCCTGGCACGTGGGAATTATGGGGTATATTGCGGGGGCTTCTGCAGGAGCCCTGTCCCACCCCCACCCACCTACCTCCTGCTTAGGACACGGCATTCTGAGCGTGGCCTCTGCCACCATCTTTGTGCTTATCCCCCAAGAACAATCTTCCCCGGGGACTCTGTGGTTTTGCCCTTCCCCAGCTCCCTGGGGTGTCCAAGCCTGTTTCCACATGAAACTCCCTATTCCCCCAGGACCCAACTTCCATAGAAGGAAGCATTGCTGAAAAGATACAACCCGATATGTACAATCATCAGCAGCAGCAGCCCATATTTTATTGAATCTAAGACAGTGTCAGTTGCAAGACCCATCATTGTTTTATGTGTCGCTAAGAAAGAAACGATGCTGTTTTTTCATCTAAATAAGATGCATTCTGACTCCAGAGATATAAAAATGTGAAAAAAAATGTGCATCTTTTAGACTGGACAAAGTGTAGTAAGAGCCACCGTTTGTGTAACACATACCCTTTGCCAGGCTCGTTTAGTCCTCGCAACAACCCCTGTGAGTTTGGATGTGGTGGGGTGACCGTTCTCCAAACTGAAAAACAAGCCAGTAGAACTGATTCAAAATATGTCAGATGCTCACAGTGGTGGACACTGATCATCCAGTATCACGAAGTTCTCCCTCCAGTCTCATGTCCCCCGGCCAGTGGTTGGCTCTTGTTGGTGGGGCCCCGGCAGGCTGGGGTGGAGAAGGGGCCCAGGGTTGAGAGGTCACCCAGGTAGGCTGGATGCTGCCCCCTCCCTCCCTAGCAGTGTGGTGTCAGGCTCAGGGGACCCTCTGGTGCCCATGCCCAAGGCTCAGGAGCACTCTCCCCTGCGTCCATCCCTGTCCCGCTGAGGGCTCTCTCCTGCTCTCATGCCTCGGGGCCTCCTGCCTTCCCCAGCACTGCCCACTGCAATCCACCTGTCTCCGGGGGCACAGGGGCCCCAGAGCCATGAATGCCTGGCTTTGCTTCCTCCACCAGGCCCGAGTAACTAATCCGGGAGGTGGGAGGATGGGGTCCTCCCCTCTGAACTGGGACTTCCGGCCAGGCCAGAGCTTCCAAAGCAGCCCTACTTGGCTCTGACCTCCTTTGGCCCATCCCCAAGGCAAAGTGGAGGGCTTGGCTCTCGTTGTGCTTAGGCCCTGCGGACAGGCTGGCACAGCTGAGTGCCCTGCATCCGCCTGGCCCTCGGGGTGTGGAGATTGTTGGGTGGAGGTTTCCTTGGAGAGGCCAAGGCCCTGAAAACAACTGGCCCCGCTGCTCTCCTCCCCCATCTTGGCCAACCCATCCTTCTGTCACAGGCAGACAGGGCTCTGGGGCCTGCTCTAGGCCTCCCCCTCCCCGGCTGTCATAGCCCCCATCCTCCACAGGCCCTCCCTCCCGCCTCAAGTTTCCATGTGGGTTCCAGTCCCCTGGAGGTGTGGGCTTGCAGCGGCCTGCGCCTCACCCACGGCCCCATCGAGCTCTGAGCCTCTCAGTCACCGGGTGATGGGAGCAGTTCTGAATGGGGTCCAGCCCCGGAACATTCTCTGACCCACAGGCAGTCGGTGACATCACTTACAGGGACCAGTGCAAGATGAAAATGCAGGGCCCCTCACTGAGAAACGAGTGAGAATTTTGAGACAGTAGGAGCAGAGCATGAAACCTGGGGACTGTCCAAGCAGGGTCCTGCGTGGCTGCACTGGTCACCTGCCTGGGAAGCCAGCCCTGCCCGTGGGGGAGATCCTGGAGGATTCTCTCCCCACTCCAGGCCTCGAGCTCCAGGTCTGTAAAAGCAGAGGGTCCAGCCGTCTAGAGGTCCACCTGTCTCGGGGCTGAGGAGACAAGGGGGCCCTCTTGCCTTGGGCCCCAGGGATAAGGCAAGGGTGAGACAGAAGAACCATGAGTAAACACAGACACGTCTCCATGCAGTCCGCTGTTTTGTCTGGGAATCAGGTTGATCACCTGGGCGGGGGAGGACGGGCTGGGTCCGGAATTCAGCCTCCAGTCCCCGGTGCCCGCTTGTCTGGGCCTGTCCGGTGTGCGCCGCTCTCGCTGCCTGTGCTCCCCTTACCCCACAAGAGGCCGTGTACAGCATGTTGTAGCTTCGAAGCACACCCCGGCTCGGGTCCCAGCCCACTGCTTGCTGGCCTTGGGACCTCAGCAAGATACTGAAGTGCTGTCAGCCTGTCCTCCCATCTATGAAATGGGACAGTGCTGCATATTGCTCAGAAACTTCTCCTTCCTCCAGTTTCCTCCTTCCCCATCTGCTGGCCAGCTCTGTGAGGGATGTTGGGAAAATCCTTCTGCAGTGCTGGATGGTTCCTCCTCCTGTGGTGCCAAAGTGGCGTGGGGTGCCTGGCACATAGTTGGCACTCAGTAAACACCTGCTACTGTCTGACAGCTATCATCACGGCTGCGCCTTCCCCAGGTTGAGCCATTCTGGGGCTTTTGAGTGCACCAGTGCAGTGTGGCTTCGGGCTGACCTCGGGCTGCCATTTCAGCACTCAGAGTTGGCTTAGAAATGCAGAGTCTCAGGTGCCACCCAGACCTGCTGACTCTGAATCTGCATTTTAACAAGATCCCCAGGTGACTTGTGTGTCCTTGAAAGTTTGAGAAGACTAGAGTCCATTTGCCACTGTTGGACTCTTGAGATAAATTTTCTAGAGGGCAGGGGCCTCCTGAAATGTGAACCATTATTCCCCTCAGCTGTTCATGGAGTGTGTATGGAGAGGAGGAGAGGAAACGGGTTGCCTGATACTGGCCTGTTTTGAACCCTGGTTCTCTGTGCTCAGAGAGCAGCCCTCCCCCTGCCCCTGCCCCTTGCCCCTGCACCCTTGCCCTTACCCCTGTTCCCTTGCCCCTGTCCCCTCAACCCTGCCTCCTTGCCCCTGTCCCCTCATCCCTGCCCCCTGCCTGGTCCCCTGCTCCCTGCTCCTGTCTCTTGCCCCCTAACCCTGGACACTCGTCCCTGGCCCTTATCCCTGCACCCTCATCCTTACCCCCTTACCCTGCGCCCTTGCTCCATCCCTTGCCCCTTTACCCCATCACCCCTGCGCCTGCCTCCCCACCCTGACCCCTCATCCTTGCTCCTGCCCCAGCCCAGGAGAGAGCACGTGGGAGGACTCATGGAGCCTGCACAGTCCAGCCCAGACCTCCTTCTGGACAAACAGCCCAGCAGCTCTGCTTTGTTAATGGTCTGTCTGTGGTGCCATGTTTGATCCAGGAGGGAGAACATGAAAAGGAATCACCCCTTTAAATAAACAAAACAGACAGTTCTCCAGAGGACATGCACAGGAGAGCTCTTGTGGGAACTCATCACTTATTTAAGGGCAGTTTCTACCTGCTGTGTATCCATTAAACATCCAGGGAAAAGGGTGGGCAGCCCAGCGGGCTGCAGGTGGGAGGAGGCTGAATGAGTCAGATCTGGGATGGGCATGGGGGGCAATAGCGTTGCCCCTGTTGGGGTCAGAGTCCTGGAGTTAGACTAGATGGAGGGTGGCCTGAGGGGCAGCCCAGAAACTGGACGAGAAGCTGATCGGAGCCCTCCCTGCCCGCTCCTGCTTCTGCAGAGTGGAGAGGGAACTGCGTTGGGCTGGGGCACGGTGGCATCTCCCCAGTCTCCACTCAACCTCCCTGGTCTGGAGTGGGTGGGAAGACTTTCTCCTCCCTCCTTCCTTCTCCTCCCTCTCAGGGCTGTGGATAGAGAGTGGGGCTCCCCGTTCTTCCATTCGACCAATTGATGAGGCTGCAAGTAGCTCCCAGAGCAGTGAAGAGCTGCGGTGGTAGGTGAGACCTGGGACCCTGGAGCCAGACTGCCTCCGTGGCCATGATCAAATGACTTAACCTCTCTGAGCCTTGGTTTCCCCATCGGTAAACTGGAGATGTTAGTACTACTTCGTTTGATTGTTAAGAAGATTAAACGAGTTCTAAGAGCTGTAAAGCTCTTAGAACAGCTTCGAGCATATAGTTCACACTACGTAAGTAAATGTTAAGTAAATCCAAATAAAATAGGAAGCCATGATCAAATCAGGGAGAGATGTCTTCCCCCTCAAGGAATCAGGAAGAACTTTGGGGAAGATGGAGCATTTGAGCTGGGAATAGAAGTACGCATGGTAGCTGGAATGTAGAGATGCAGGCTGAACCAGAGTGTTCCAGACAGAGGGCATGCAAGGGCAAGGGCCTGAAGATATAAGACCATTAAGCGCAGGACGAGTGCAGGATGGGAGAAGGGGAGGGCTGGGCTCCCGCTGCCTCTCGTGAGGCTGATGAGAAAGGGTCAAGTGGTCAAGACCTTCAAATTCCAAGCTTTGGACTTTGGAGTTCAGGGTCCCCAAAGCTGAAAACCAGACCTAGCCCCCAACCCTGCTGGAACGGTACTCGTGCAGACATGGGGGCATCTGAGCATTGATATTTGGCTGCCCTCGTCCTGGGACGTCCCCTGAAGGAGCTTCTTCCTCTGTGGACCTTCTGGGGCCCTTGTCCATTGGAAGAGTTGCTGAAGCATGGGAAGACATGATTGTCTCTCCTTACTAAGCTCAAACCTGAGATATTGAACAGTGCCCTCTGCAAGCCTCTCCACCCCCAGGGTTTAGGTGTCGCATCGGTGTCAGCAGTCCCTTCCTCTCTCAAGCACTGGACTCTGGGGAAGGGGAGGAAAAAGACTGACAGCTGTTACTTCCCTCCCTGAGCCAGGAAGACTTGTCCCAGCCATTTAAAAAAAGGCCCTCATTTCTGGAATCCAGAAGGGTCAAGCTTCAGGTGAGGGGAATCCCAGAGGGAGTTGAGAGCTCTGCATCTGATTTGGGGAATCAGCCTAAATAAGCACGTGGACATGGTAGGGACATGGAGGAAGGTTCTGAGTCCCCTTTCCTAATGTATTGCTGACTTTCTAGAAACCCAGGGATAAGGCTTTTTTCTCTCTTTAGTCGACCTCTCTGTTCAATGGAAAGAAAAGTTCTTAAAGCCCATGGCTGAGTATGAATGAGAAGAGACTGGGGAATTTGGAGCACAGCATTCCCTTTATAGTGCAGGAGGTGAGGGTAGGAAGCTGACTCCAGAAGACACATAGATTGCTGTCCAGAGGTGTGCCAAGCCCCTCCTGGTGGTTCCATTATTGAAGAACACAGAACAGGGGTAGCTGAAAAGGGATCAGAGAATCCTTTGTCCCCTTTTCTTTTTCTTTTGTTTTCATAAATTTGGCTATGATGTCCCTAGGCTTGGTTTTCTGTATTTTGTATTTATTCTGCTTGAGGTTCACTGACACTCTTGAATCTGTAAATGTATGTCTTTCACCAAATTTGGGGAAAGTTCAGCCAATATTTCTTCAAATATTTTTCAGCATCATTCTCTCTCTTTTCCTTCTGGGATTTCACTAACACCTATGCTAAACATTTAATATTGTCCCACAGGTTCTGAGACTCTGGTCATTTTTTTCTGTTTTTCAGACTGAATAAACTTTATGGATACATTTTCAAGTTCCATTCTTCTGTTAAACCCATCCAGTGAATTTTTTATTTCACATGTTGTAATTTTTTCTTTTGTAAAATTTCTCTTTGGTCCTTTTTTATATATAGTTTCTAGCTCTTTGCATAGATTTTCTATCTTTTAATTCTTTATAAACATATTCTTTAATTCATTGAACATACAATAGCTGCTTTAAATCTACATCTGTTAATTTCAACAGCTAGTCATCTCAGAGTCAGTCTCTGTTGACTGTCTGTTTTTCTTGAGAATAGGTCATATTTTCCTGGTTCTTTGTATGTGGAGTTATTTGGGATTATATCCTGGATACTGTGATTATTATGCAGAGGATCTGGATTCTGTTACATTCCACCAAAGAGTGTTGATTTTATTTTCATTTTAATAGGAATTAACTGAGTTGGATTCAAACCTCAGACTCTGTCTCTTGGGTCAGCAGCTCAAATCTTCATTCAGTTCTTTTGTCTTTAGCTGGGTTACTTGCAGTCTTCCCGGAGCATGTATGGTTCAAAGGTCAGCCAGAATTTGGGGCAAGGTCTATGTACAGAATCAGGGGCTTCCCTATCTGACCCTCTTTTTTCTAGGCTTCACCACTCATTTTCCACTGGCTATGGTTTCCCTAAATTCTCTGGTTCTTCCGGCCAGAAAAACTGTGAGATTTTTCTGTTGGTGTTTTAGCTCCCTGTGCTGTGCTGACTTCAGTGAGCCGTCACATTAAAAGTCATGAAAAACAGGAAACTCACTTTGTGCCATCACCTTCTTCCAAGCATGAACTCCTCTCCAGAGTCTCCCTGCTTTGGTTCACTCTCTTGTGCCTTCAGGTAGTTGGGTTTGTTTTTTGGTTTTTGATTTCATATTCTGTCCAGAGATTATAATTAACTATGGAAAATCAGTCTGGTAGGAACTTATTGGAAGCAGAATCTCTACCCCTCATTCCCTTTTTTCTTACCGTTGCTTTCCTTGGCTTCTAGTGAAAATGCAAGGGTGAGGAGGAAATTGGGAGTTACCTGTCCAGGCACTTTGCCAAGATTTCTTGCCTGGGCCACGTTCACCTGAACCATGAGCATGGGGGTAAGGGTGGCAGTGGGGGGGCTGCATTTCTTTCTCCCATTCTCCTCCTGTACCGTCCTTGGGCACAGGTAAGACTGGATTTTGGGGAGAAATGACCTTCGCATCGATAGGGCAGAAACGGGGGCCTCCTTGATTTTCCTCCCAGTCTTCAGTGCTGCGTTGGACACACCAGTTCTTCACTGAATAAGTGTCAAGGTCAAAGGAAGGATGCTTCGTGGTTCCTTGGGCTCGGCTGCCCTCGGGGTTGGCCTGCTGCTGCCTCCCAGTAGGACCTTGTTTGGCAGCTGGAGACACATCAGTAGATGTGTCGAGCTCTCCGTTTCCCCAGAAAGAGGCAACTTGGCCTGAATGGCCCTTTCTGCCCCAAGCCAGAAGTAGAACTTTAAATGTGGAGGAGAGCTAATTAAGAGGGGCATTTCCTAAGGATCAAAACTGTGTCATTTACATGCTAATGAATGGGTTTTGCTTAGCAAATTACCATTTTCCCCATTTGCAGTTGAGGAAGCCTACTTATTGGTTCAAGGTCTCTCCCGTGTGCCTTTAATGGACTCCCCTCTCTGACCCTCTCCCCTGCTCCCTGCTCCCCGCCCCCCCCCCCCAGCTTCCCTGCAGGCTGGGCTCATCTAGTGTTAACTCATCAGAGAACAGCTTGTCCTGGTTATGACTCATTTTTACTTCTTCGTTTTGTTTTGTTTTAGGCATTTATCTCTAATGGCTTCTCAAAACACGTTTTTGAGAATTTGTTGTTGTGAGTTTGTTTTGCCATGTCCTTCTGTAATCCGACCCTGCCCGGGGATAGGGGAACGGATGACAGGACTTCCAGAGGTCTTTTCAGTCTCCCTCTTATCATCATCAGTCTCTCCTGGAGGCACATCAAGAA
The DNA here is from genome assembly GCF_015220235.1 of Choloepus didactylus. Classification (NCBI taxonomy): domain Eukaryota; kingdom Metazoa; phylum Chordata; class Mammalia; order Pilosa; family Megalonychidae; genus Choloepus; species Choloepus didactylus. The sequence goes on along the minus strand of NC_051324.1, from coordinate 67,874,369 downwards.
TTCTTCAGTTAATGGGCGTAAAGTGCTTTGAAAACATAAACTGTTAAGTGGCATTGGGGACGGACTCACTAATTATTTATGATTTCAGGCCAGTCCTTTCACCAGGAGAGGGTTTGTGTTGGCGGGGGTGATAAATCATTCAGGAAAACATAAATAGCAGGGACTGCCCCCCCATCCCTAAAAGCTCCCCGTCCCCTGGGTAGGCCGGACATTAGGGTGCTCTCTGCAGCCAGGTGGGTGAGGGTTACAGGTGGCCCTGCCGAGACCTCCCCACATGGCTGGGGGGGGTCCGCATCAGAGCCAGGAGCCAGAAGGGACCCCTGGGATCCCTCAGTCCTCCCCCTGCCATAGAACATGACTGTATTCAAACCATCCTAGGAAGACAAGGGTTGACTCTTTCCCTTCAAAACTCTCCAGAGAAGTTTGGCCAGAGGCTCCCCTGAGAAAACCCCCCCAGCAGCTCCCAGGGCTCGGATGAGAAGGACCTCTCAGTGGTGACCTGTCTTCCCACCGTCCCCTGAGACCTCCCGTTCTCTCCTCCGCAGACCTCCATCTCCTTTGCTTGGCCCCAGGCCAGCCGTCTTGCCCACCCCTGTCAACAAGGGTGCTTACGTCTATGGCTGTGGCCATTTGTTCACTCATTCATTCGTTCCACACGTATTTGTCGACCTCGCATGTGTGGGGCCCGGGCGTATGAAAATCCTCTCTCTTCCGAGCACTTTCCCTTTCTCCACTTTTCCTAGGAGACCTGCTTCCCCACCTGCCCAGCCCAACCCCTCCATTCTCAGCTGTCCCCACTTGAGGAGGGGCCCCTGTGCCCCTGCCCCATTCCTGGCCGTGAAGGATGGATCCTCAACCTCAGCTGTGCCCCACTGAGCCCTGGAATGTGACCCTTCCTCAGGCATACAATTGGGGATCTGGAAAGAAACCACACTGGGCCTCCAGTTCTGCCCCCCTACAGCCTCCCCTCTCAGGCACCTTTTTAAAGGGCTAGACCAAGGGGAAAGGTGTCCTCCTATCCTTGTTTTTCTCATATTTTTTCTGCAAAGACTAGCTGTGCTCTAAAGCTAGTTAGTATCTCATCTTCCTTCTGTCATACCATTTTGGAGTGTTCTACTTTCCCAGCCCCCAAATACCCAGGACGAAGGCTCCATCACTCCAGAAAAAGGATCTGCTGCCACATGGTAATTCAGCCAGGAAAACAAAACGAAATGAACCAACAAACCAAAGACAAACTCATGCTTCAGGCCAAAAATTGCAGACAGTGGCCCTGCAAGCAATTGGTCAGCCTGCCTGAGTGAAATGAAATCCCTGATAGCCTGTCTCTTTCCTCTTTGCTTTCTCCTTCCTGAGTGTGCACGGGCCTCTGAGTTGGGGCTGGCAGTGGGGAGACGTTGGACAGGCTGGAAAGTAGGGGGGCCACGCCTAGCCCAAGAGAGTAGCGGGTGGAGGGGAGAGGGTGGGGAAGGGGAGGGGCACCCCGGGAAGCTGGGGACAGTGAGGCGCTGCTTTTGCAGAGTCCCGAGACTTGCAAGGGGTTATCCAGGTGTCCTTTCTGCCCCCTTGGGAGCAGTCTGCAAGAGAGGAGGTACCAATTCCAAAAGCTGGCCTCTGTGCCTGCCCTGTGGCAGAGGAAAAATGTGTGCATTTCCCAAGTCTGTGACTCACAAACATGGGCTCTGAAGGGCTGCCTGGGGGCTTTCCTCCAGGCCAGCCCCCATGGCCACATGATCAGGTGTGACCTGCCCCTGGGGCCGTGGAGCAGGAATGAGACTGAGGATGGAGAAAGAAGCAGCACCCTGGGGAGTGTCTGCTCCTGCCTCCTCTTAATCAGTGGCACAGACAGGGTTTCCCTGCCTCATGCCCAAGTGTTCCCTAAGTGTCATGCAAAGACCTGGCTTCTGCAGAATTACTTGTAAAGGCTACCTCTGCCCTCCAGGAGCTTCTAGTCTCATGTGGACCCATCCAGGGCAGGGGTAGTAGGCGAGCAGGGTGTCGGGGGTGCTTGGGCTCTGCTCTACCAGGGACAGCGCAGGGTGTCAAATAGGTGACTTCACTTGCCGGAACCTTGAATTCATCATCTCTAGTAGCGGAGCATTAAAATCACTGGGTTTTAAGACTACCTTCTTGCAGCATCCTTCTAAGACTCCAAAATGAGGCCCACGCTCTGCAGTCAACACTTCGAACATGTATTGCATATCCACGCATCGCGTGCTGGACCCTGTTGCAGGGGCTGTAGAACTAGAAACGGCAACTGTATGCGGAATAATGACAGGGGTGGCTAACGTCCATCCAGCTCTTATTCCCTGCCGGTCGTGACTCTCACAGCGACTTAGGAGCAGCCCTACAAGCCGCCTTTCAAAGATGCCCAGGACAGGTTTTTGCGGTCCTTCCTTACAAAGGGCTCCCAGTCTAAGCTAGGTGGGAGAGAAGATAAAAATTGGGTAATGTCACGATTATATTTCAGCCAAGTGCTCCGAAAAACATAGCATAGGGTCCCCTAGGAAGACAGGCCAACCTGGGATGGGGAAGAGCTTTCCGGAGCAGTGGTCCCTGGGCTGGGGGTGAAGGTGCAGGAGAGCCCCGAGAACCAAGCAGCAGAAGTGGGAAGGACACTCCAGGCAATGAAAGTCCTGGAGACCTGAGACAACCTGGGGCAGGGGAGCCGGGTTGGGAAACAACAAGCAGTTGGGTGTAAAATTCAGGGGCAGGAGGGGAGGGAGAGAGGGAGGGAGGGCTGTAGCCTCTGAGGGAGCCAAGCCCTATCTTCTATGTCTTGTCACCAGGGGGTGGGGACAGTGCTTTCTTTCTCTCCTTTTGCTTTTGTTTGATTAGCTGCATATCTCTGGCTGCTCTATGGAGGATGCATTTAGTTAAGATTCATCCACCCCTTTACTTCTCAAAGACCCCCTTTCTCTCCACCTTCACTTGCAGAAAGAAACTGGAACTTAGCTAACTCCTTCCCTAAGGAATCTGAGGGTCCTGTCCCCTCTCTGCAGGGGGCTTGGTTGATCCAGCCCAGCCCAGTCCTGCTAAGGGCCAAAAATAGAAGGAAAGGTGGGGCAGCTGGGGAGGGGGCGGGATGCCATTGGCTGGGGGTTGGCCGCGACAGGGGGTCAGGGACAGAGTGATGGATGGATGAGCACATGCTGCTGGGGGAGGGGCTGGCGGCCGGGTGGGGCCGGTGCAAACCTGCCTCCCAGATGCCTGCAGACAGCTGACAGCCGTGGAAAGCAGATGAAATGGTATTAGAAAGTCCTTTCCAAAGGGAGCACGGATGGATGGCAGAGCGTGACAGTGTGGTCTCTGTCCTGCTGGCTTCCTGGCTAATTCTGCCAGTCTGGAACCATCTCTCCCTGGGGGCTTCGGGCCAGGGGGAGCCCAGAGGGGAAATGGGGGTTGGGAGAGGGGAGTCTGCAACTCGTTGATGTTTCCCAGGAGACGAGGCCTGGAGCCAGAGGGCTGTGCGCTGGGAGGGTGGGTTCCCCCAAAGGTCAGCGTGTCTGTCCTCCTGCCCCCCTGCCCAGACAGATGATTATGGAGATGTTTTCCAGGGAAAACCAGTGTTGCTCTCTTTAATCCAGCCCGTGCTTAACTCTGTGGGAGAAAGCCTCATTTCTGAGTAACTAAACTCCCTCATGCAGCCACGAAATCATATGCAGGACTGAGCGAGGCCCAAGGGTCTGTAGAAGCAGAGCCTTGAATGGTGGGATGAGGCCTGGGCTTGCATCTCCTGTTATCCAGAATGACCTTGAGCAGGGGACAGGACTCTGAACCTCAGTGTCTTCTTCTATAAAATGGGGAAGATCAAAGAACACAAGGTAGCAGTGGCTGGTGTGTGATAAACAACCCAAATGCTCTTATCATGAGGATGGTTTGCAAGAGCCCCCTGAAGGGACCAGGCCAGAGTAATCAGGTAATTTCAATATATTTCAACCAAGTGCTAAGAAATATGTAACAGACTCCCCTAGAAAACAGGCCATTCTGGGATTGGGAAAAGCATTCTGGAGCGGTGATCCCTGAACTCCAGAGGGGCCTAACCAGGAAGCCGGAACCTGTCCCCTGGACTTGTCCTGGACAACCAACGCCCCTCTCTTGGCTTCTCCTTACACCCCCGCCCCAGTAGGGCCAAAGGGTCGGGGTGAGCGGGGGCGGAACCTTTCAGGGGTCACTTGCAGAGCAGTTGGATTGCTGTCTTCTATCTCTGTTTTTATCTTCCCCCTGTTTGAAGAGGCTGCAGCAGGGGTGAAAGGAATTGATGTTTATTTTGATAACGAGTTCTCAATGCGTTTGCAAACTAATAAAACCAACTCATTAGGCTGCATGTTTAATTCACAACTGTACTGTGGGGAGACTCCCCTGGTGGCTGATGGGTAATATCACCTCCCTTCTGGGATGGGGGAAAGTGTCGGCGGTACTTAAACTCTCCGTGGCCAGCAGCGCATGTCCTGCTCCTGCGCTGCCCTGTGCATGGTCGGACCTGCCGGAGACAGTGGCGTCTCCCAGTAGGACCCAGGCCCTTTGGGAGGCCAGAGCCATAGACACCTTCATCCAGCTCCCTCCTGCAGGGCTGCAGGGAAGGGAGAAGGAGGGTGGGCTGACCCAGAACCCTGCAGAGGGTTCAAGGACTTGGGTCCCAGCAGGAGGGGTGTGGCATGGGGGGGATCTCACAGTGCTGAAGTCAGGAAGGAGACCCCCCCTTATTGAGCCCAGATTCTAGCCATGCACTTGTCCGTATGTCCTCTCCTAGAAGCATCACAGCAACCATCCCCAGATGGGGAAACTGAGGCTCAGAGAGGTTCGGTGTTTACACAAGATCTCACAACTGGTTAGTACGTGATACAGCCAGATCTCAAACTCAGGCCTCAGAACTCCACACTCATCCCACTAATGCATAAGCCGAGGCAAGATGGGGGCAGCACAAAACTGAACCGGGGCTGGCATTGGGGGCCTTGCGGGCACCTGTCCCAGGGGCCCGGGCCTGGGTGTTCTGTGCTTCCGCAGCAGGGAGGAGGCGTGGGGCCCTGCCCAGCCCTTTCTGGGTGCCTGGAGCTTTGTTTAGGTGGCTCTGAGGAACTCTCCTCCATGCCCAGACCACGCCATGGAGGGTGGAGCTTCAACCGTAGCCCTCACTGGAAACCGTCAAGTGGTGGTGGTCCTGCCTGGAGGAAGGTTCAGGAGAGCCGGGGTCCCAGCCCAGCTCTGGCCACAGGCCCAACACCAGAGAAAGGAGGAGCAGAGACTAGAAGACAAACCCTCAGTGGTGTCACAGACAGAAAGAGAGAGAGAGAAAGAGAGAGAGAGAGAGTACCTAAATCCCCTCCTTGAGCCTTGATTCCAAGTGGAAGGGGGTAAGGAGAACTGGAAGTTTATGTCCCTTCCCACCATCTGCCCCCATTGCTGTGTGACCTTGGGCAACTCTTTAGCCTCTCTGAGCCCCTTGGGTTGCCACGTACACAAACCCAGCAGGATACAGTGGTATGCTTGGATTTCTAAGAAGATGCAATTTCACTTTGCAGTAAATCTGGAATTGTGACCTCTAGCTGATTTCATGTCCTTCAGAGCATCCGACTACGTTTCTGCAGATCCTCAATGTTTATTCTGAGAACTTGGGGGCAGGAGACACATGTCCGCTCCATGCTCTATTTATCTCCTTGCTCCTATCTGCCCCCAGCTCTACACACACACATGCCTCCCAGGCCTGCCTGGACACATACAGCATGCTGAAACCCACACCAGTTACACACCTACACACATGTGCATAAAAACACACATATGCATACAGCCCAGTCTCCCTCGCGGCCATGCTGGGGGAATTTAGTGGTGCCACCAAAGCTGCCCTGTGAGCCACAGAGACCCTATGAGTGGCCCAGATCCCAAGAATCATGCTGTCCTGGGATTTGTGGCCACTTAGGATGTGCCTTGGGACAAAACCCAGGCTGATCACAGAGTGTCTAATTGACTGGGTTTTTCCCCTTTCGGCAGTGTCTGGGGTGGGGCAGGCAGCTTCTGGGATTGCAGTCGGGGAAACAGGATGCATTTCGTGGTGCCCCAGGCTCCTGGCTGGGCCTCCCCTTCTCCCCTGAGGATTTGGACCTCTTTGAAGAGCTGCCTGTGGCTTCTTTCCCTGGAAAAGTGTGCATATGCACAAGGATTCAGCATTTAGGGTGTAATCTCAGGAAATTTCAAGCCTTTGGATGAGAACCTTGGGGGGCAGTGGCTCCAGAACATCCTGAGCTTTCAGTGCCTTCTAGAGACCAGTGTCATCCCACCAAGGTTTGGAGGAGGGAGATTGGGCGCTTTCCTCTGCGTCTTCTCAAGGCTGATGGGGATGGGCAAGGCTGAGCGAGCACCCCCCTTCTTCTCTCGCTGCCATGACACTTGTTTCCGATGCAGCTCCTGTTACACCAGCTCCAGCCCTCGCCCCAGGCCCTGCGAGCTGTTTTTATCTCCTAACAGCTGCCCTTCCAGGGGGTGGACAACCCCAGCCAGCAGGAGCTCTGTCTCCCCGGGACCCTCAAGGGTTCTGGGGCTTCCTGGAAGATCTTTTTCTTGGGCATGGCCCCATTGATTCCCCCCCTCCTCCCTGGGCTTTGCTCCCTTTGGGATTGGGAGGGACGCTGGTGAAAGGTCATTAACTGTAGGTAGAAAAGGGGACAAGTGTCACCTTCCTCTGCAATCATTCCCATTAGCAGAGAAATGTGCTGCCGTGATTTCTCCCATCTTGACAAACAAACCTGCTCTTGAGTCCACTTCCCCCACCAGCTACCACCCCACTTCTCTGCTCCTTTTGCAGCAGAACTCCTTGGGAAACATCGTTCATGCTGCCGGTCTCCATTCTCTCTTGCCCCCACACTCAGCTCTGACCCCACCGTCCCCTTCGCTGCTCTAGCAGGGCCGGCTCTCAGTCCCTGGACCCGTCTGTGGTTTTCTTTCTCCCTCCCTCGCCGGCTCCTCCCCTCCAGCCTCAGGCCGTCAGAGCACCCTGGGTCCTGAGCCTCCTCCTCCTCACGCACTCACCCCCGTGGTGAGCTCATCTGGTCTCTGCCCGTGGCACCCACGCGTGTCCCTACAGCCCGGACCTTGCTCATATTCTAGACTCCTCTGTGCAGCTCTGTGTCCACTTGGATGTCCAGTAGTCATCTGAATCCAACACATCCAAGAAGGAACCCCCAATCTTCCCCCCAAAAATGCTCCCCTCCGCCAGCCTCCCCAGGCTCTGTTGAGGGCACCATCGAGATGCAATTGTTGAGAGTCACGACCTTCCCGTCACCTTTGACTACCCCCTTTCTCTTACATACACCCCACATCTCGTCCGACTGAACAATGCCATGAGTTGAGTGTAGGGTGTTAGTACATGTAGGGTCTGGCGGCCCCTCACCACCTTCTCTGCTGCTGCCCTGGTCCCCACTGCCATCCTCGCTGGCCTGGGTTGCCACGGTAACTTCCTACCGTGAGGCAGTGGCGAGGATGCGCCTTTTAAAATAGAAGTCGCCCCTCCATGGACCCTTGAGAGTGGGCTGCACTTGGTGGCTTGCTCCCAAAGGGATGAATCGGGACAGGGGCAGAGAAAAGTGACTTTCCAGTGGGGAAACCTGGCCAGACCCGCCCTGGCCCAGCCAGGTGATCGAGGTCAACATCCTCAGTGATAAGCCCTGTCGATGGCATGGACCCCTGATGGCAGGTGAGAAGAAGAGCACGTTCCCTCCGTGGTCTCTCTCCAGAGCCCCCGAGCCCCCGTCTAGCCATGAGAAAAACATCCAACGAATCCCGGGTGAGCAGAATTTTTGGCAATGGATGGTGGTGATGATAGAACTATATTGCGAATGTGATTGCCACTCAATTACCTATTTAAAAGTGGTTAAAAGGGGAAATTTTACGTTGTATATAATATTTTTTTAGAATGAAACATTTAAAAAAATCATAACACAACACAAACAGTGGACTATAATGTAAACTACGGGCTATAGTTAATAGTACAATTACAATAATATTGTTTCGTCAGTTGTAACAAAGATACCACACCAATGCAAAATGTTAGAAATAGGGAGAACTGTGGGGGGGGTAATATGGGAACTCAATATTTTCTGCATGATTTACCTGTAAATCTACAACTTCTCAAAAAATAAATTTTAAAAATTGTGAAATCTAGATAACAGGTGTACAGTATTATACTATTCTCTCCACTTTTCTGTCATTTGGAATATTTTATAATACATAATGCAAATAAATTGTTTTTTTTAAACATGAGAAAGATCCCAGTTGCAGGACATTCTACAAAATACCCAAGCAGCACTCCTCAAATTGTCAAGGTCATTGAAAACAGGGGAAGTCTGAGAGGCTGTCACAGTCCAGAGGCAACTAAGGAGATGTGACGACTAAACGTAATGTGGGATCCTGGAACAGAAACAGGACATTAGGGAAAAACTAGTGAAATCTGAGTAAACTTTGGAGTTTAGTTAACAGTAATGTGCCAGCATTGGGCCCTTAGTGGTGACAAATGAGCCGTAATAATGTCAGATGTCAACAAAAGGGGAAGCCCAGCGAGGGATGGATGGAAACTCTGAACTCTCTTTGAACTTCTGCTGCAATCTGAAAGTATTCTAAAATAAAATATTAAAATAAACTAACAAAAAGCACAACAGAAGCCAGAGCACAAGTCCTCTGCTTAAAACCCTGCAGTGTGAAAACACTCAGAGTGAAAGCCGAGTCTTCCCGGCAGCCTGCAGGGCCCCCAACATCTGACCCCGCATTGGTGTTCAGAGCTCCTTTGTCTCCTTCAGCTTCAGCCACGTGGTCTGTTCCACCCCAGACGCGCCAGGCGGGCTCCACTTGGGGGAACGCCCCCGTCATGGTTACTGGGCCCCTCCCACCTTCTCATGGGGTCTGGCCTGAACCCCTCTTTTAAACCTGAAGCCTGCCCCACCCCCAGCATACACCTGCCATCCATCTGTACTCCCAGACCCCTTACCCTAGTCCTCAGCTCACCTGTTGCCTTTTAGCATGGTAGGTAATTCACTTATATTTCTTGCAATGATCGTTTATTGTCCCTCTTCCCCTGGCTGTGGAGTGGAAGCTCCCTGAGAGCAGAGCTGTCAGTCTCAACTGTTCCCTGATGTATCCCAAGTCCCCAGAACAGTACCTGGACCATGGTAGGCTCTGAAGTGGTCCATCTTTGTGGAAGGAATAAATGAATGAATGTGGGCCTCCCCTGCTCTCCAGCCAGGTAGTAGTGACAATATTTAGGGCCCTGTCCAACAGAGGCACCGCCCAAGCAGAGTGGACGCGTCTCCTGCACACCTCCCTGGCCTGCTTTCCGGCTTGAGAGCCTCATGTCTGGCAGGGACGACAACTCTCCTCTCTTCTTGACTGGAAGCTTCTACAAGCACCGTTGATCACTCATTGTTCTCACCTCTTAAGTCAGTAGTTGCCTCCTTCTTAGGGACACATCTCAGGGACAGAGGGGCCACTCCAGGAGAGGGTGTTGGATGAGGGAGGGAGGCAGGGACCGTCCCTCTCACCTTTCTAGCACAAGGTCTAATGCCGAGCCCTGCAGGTTGGAGACCCGGCATGGTATCTGGCCATTCCAACGCTTCCCCACCTCGACGGCCTGGAAAACTCCCTGTGTCCAGCCTTTGACCAGGTATCGCTCTGTTCTCTCTGACCGTGAGGGTCCTCCCCTCAGCCTGGTCTTCACCCACCCCTTCTTGGGCCTCAGCCTGGGTGCCTCCAGGACAGAGACCACCAGTTCCCACCACGAAGAAAGTGTTTCCTGGTTCTCTGATTTCCCCTTCCCCTTCTCATTCTCTGGACTGAAAATCGCGATGTTGCCTGGCTGGGGTGGGAGGCAGCTTTCCAAAAGGAAACAGGCTTTAGAGTGAGCCAAATCTGCATTAGAAACCTAATTTCACCGTTTGCTAGCCACGTCACGTCAGTCAATGTGCGGTACCTCATTGAACCTCGTTTGCACGCGGACTGTAGCAGCCCCTGCCTTCGGGGGTTGGAGATGATGCACAGGAGCAGTGCGGGGCGTGGCGTGGGGCGGGCACCCGGCTGGCGGGTGTTCTTGTTATTTCCCCCCCTGAAGGTCCCTCCCCCACTGGCTTTCCACTCGGCAGTCCCCTCACCTGCAGGTAGCCCCCCATCCCGTCCCACTTGGGGGTCCGCCCAGCCGGCCAGCCCTCTCCCCACGCCTCCGGTTGGGCTCCCGCAGGGGGCTGTCTCACGCCCGCTTCCTGGACTCCCCGAGGCTGCCTCCGAGGCCCCCAGCCTTTCATCACAAGTCCCTTCGTGTTAGCCGAGGCGTGAAGCTAAGTAATAACAAGAAACAAGCGTGAGGTGCCCGCCCCCCAGCCTCCCACAAATAAATAAGATGTTTGCAAGGGAAAGCCACACAGCCCCATCATCTCTGCTAATTAGATCTCATCAGCACTTCAACAAGGCCACCTCATTTTGTTTGTTTGGTATGAGTGGATTTTTCTCCCCAGTCTCTCCTCAAAAACACGGCAAGGAAAAAGCAGACTCCACAGTTTTTTGTGGTCTCACTGGATTGGCAGGGAAGTGGGAGCGTCAGCTTTCCCAGGCTCGGTGCATCCAGGAGGCTGGTCTAGAGGGTAAGAGAAGAGGCTGCTGATCTGTTAGTCACTCAACAAACAGTGTGAGCGGCTGTCGCTACTGGCTGGAGAGGGGTACGGGAATGCAGCTGGTCAGCCCATGTCAGAGCGACAAGGACCCCCAGCACCCAAACATGTCTCTAAGATGCCACAGGCTGTGCGGGGAGGTGTGTTGGGGTATGTCAGAGCTGGGAGAAGGGACGTGCAAACCTTCCAGGGCTGGGTGACCAGAAAGCCCTAGGGGCAGGCAGAGCCGGGCCGATTCCAGAAAGGACAGCAGGGAAGTCGGAGACAGGCAGCCTCCAAGATTCACCAGCCATGCTTAGTAACTCTGCTGCCTGTACCCCCCTTTGCTGGTGGCCCCACCTGCCTTCTAGAAGAGCCCAATAATCCCTCCACCCCCAGCCAGCAAACCCTCCTCTTCACTCCCCTGTTTTCTCCTCCCCTCCCACTCCAGAGGCCAAGGCTGGGCGCTCCGCTGAGCCCTGGATCCCGCCCCCTCACCTGTGGGGGAGATGGCTCTCCCCAGGGCCCTCCCTCTCTGCTGGGTCCTTCTGGTCAGCACAGACCAGCCTTGTCTCTCACCTGGGCACTGTCTGGGCTCCTTCCCTCTGTCTTTCCTTCACACCTTCTTGAAGGCGCCATCTACATTTGCCCACACCCTGCACTGCCCTTCCACTATCACCCCGGCCACCCTCTTCTGCTCCCAAGGTCAAGGTCACCAGTGGTCTCCTGCTTGCTAAGTCCAGTGGACCCTTTAACAGCTCTGCGTTCTGCCAACAGATGACATGTGACCTCTCTTTCTTGGCTTCCTGAACACCACTATCTCCTGCTCGTGCTCCCCTCTAGCTCTCCCTCCCAGGCCCATTTGGGGGCCCTCTTCCTCCGCTGGTCCCCCGAGCGCTCTGGCCGGGCCCCTTCTCCTCTTGCTGCCCCTGGCTCCTGCCTCACTGTCGCAATGAGCTCCGGACCACCCGGACGTCCCATTGAAAGTCTCCCCACCCTTCCCCTGGCCCCCCTCTCCAGCTGGGCCCCATCAGCTCCAACCCCGGATGCCTATTGTCCCAGTGTGGGACCCCCCATCACCCGAGGGCTGGGGTCTGAAGCCTGCTGTCACCCTCTCTCTCCCTTACCCTCACTCCTGACACTGAGTCACTCATCAAGTCCTGCTGCTTCCCCCAGGTTACTGTGGCAGCCTCCCAGCTGCCCCCTGCCTCCAGGCCCAGCTCTCTGCAGGGCAGGGGAAACGAGGTGTCGGTGGGGACCCCAAAGCAACAGGCTATTCCTCTGGTCTCTATTGGGGCAGGCTGGGGGGGTCACAGGGCCAGGCCCCTTCCCCGTGCCCTGCATTTGCTGGAGCCTTCTGGGGGGAATGCGAGGGGTGCAGGGGTAGTGGAGAAGGCTTCTGCTCTGACTGGGCGGGGGGACGGGAGTGTCCGTCTTGACTTGACTTTTTCCACCCTTTCCGGAACGCGGGCTCTGCTAGCCTCGCAGGTCAGCTCAACTGGATGCCTGAATGGGGCTCTGTTCCTGAGGAACGGCCAGGGGCAGCCCAAAGAGAGAGCAAGTGTGTGTGGGTGTGCTATTTCCACAGACCCCCACCTGGAAACCACTCTGGGCCTCGCCCTGGAAATAAACACTCCCGTGGCCAGGGAGGCTGACGTGTTGGCGCCAGTCTCCGGGAGCTGGCCGGGGCGGGTGCTGCCTCGTGGGGTGGCCTCCAGGGGACCTGCTGGCCATCTGGCCCTGGGTCTGAGATGGGCATTGTCCCACCACCAAGTGAGGTTGCTGGCAGGTTCTGGGCTCCCTCCTCTCTCCACGATCCTCCTCTGTTTGGTCACCTCTTTCCCAGGACTCCTGTTGAGTGAAGGCTCTTGGGGATCCCGGCTTCTGCTCCCCAAGGGAGCATCCTGGGTGGAGGACATCCTCAGAGAGAGCCGGGGCATGTGTCTGAGCCTGCCTCATGGAAGGAGCCCTGGGGAACCTTGGCTCTGCCATCTACAAGCTGTGTGACCTCTGGCAACTTTCTTAACCTCTCTGAGCCTTGCTTTCCTCATCTGTAAAGTGGGGCTAATTTACTTCTCTAAGAGGGTTGTTTGAAGGAGTAGGGTTATGAAACACAAGTGTCTGCTGCCCTGTTCATAGATTCAGAGTGGGGAGACGGGAGCAGCAGGGACCCAAGTTCACAGACACCCTGCAGAGGCTGGGAAGTCTGCCCTGACTGGCCATGGCATCACAGGCACCCCAGGTTGCCAGTCGTCTTGGGAGCTGGCCCACCCAAGGGTGGCTGTGTCTCAGAGGAGAGAGGACTCAGGCCTCTGTCTTAGCAGCAGGGTAGGAGCTAAGGAATCTTCCGGGGTGTCGGTGTGAGCCATCCGTCCATCCAGGACCCTCTCCAGCACAGGGTGGTCCGGACAATGCCTGGATTCTCCCTGGGTGGGAGCTTCTCCTTTGCCTGCCGTGGGACCCCTGGGTCCTTCTCCTCCAGGACCTACCTTCCCCACTCCATCAACCCACCCCTCCCTCTCTGCCAAATGGGGTGGCCCCTGAGGACAGGGCCAGGCTCTCTGTACCCCTGCACCCGCTGGGCCCAGCACACAGAGAGGTCTGTGAGCTTGATTATCTAAATGCATGTTCTCAGCAGGAGGTGGTTTTTGGTTTAATTTTTGCTGCTGGCATCTAGAGGGTAGAAGCCAGGGATGCTGCCTGACATCCTGCAAAGAATCATCTGGCCTAAAATAACAACACAAAGGTTGAGAAGCCCTGCTTCAACGCAGCACCCCTCCCAAAGGGCAGTGCCCAGGCCTGAACAGAGAATCCCTTGTGTGGGTTTCCTGGGGTTTACAAGCCCAGGAATGTGGGAGAAGTCAGTCAGCTTCATTCCCGTTTGGCGTCCAAGAAGGAGGATTTTGCAAAGGAGCTCCCTAAAACGATCTCAGATTTGAGTCTTCATCTGTGCCCTCACTTCTTGGCACCAGCCAGGTGCCGGGTTCCCCGATAAGTGCTGGAAAACGCGAGATGCCAGTTCAGAGTTCGGGCACGTTCCTTGAGTCGTGATCAAGGGCTCGGATGGGGGCTGTGCCAGGAGCTGGGACACGGTGGAGGAGCCGGCCCTGCCCTCACAGGGCTCAGACCTTCCACTCCTGGCTCCGCGAGGGATGGCTGGACATGGGGGTCTTTGTGTCTTCTCAGTCTCCGGGACTCACAGAGGGATTTTTTGGGGAGGGCTTGGGGTGGCCTCAGCACGGCCGCTGCCTTGTTTCTGTGGCCTCAGGGTGAACCCCGCCACCTCTGGGCCTCAGTCTCCCACACCTGCCCAAGCCTCCTTGAAAGGCTGATGTGGTTGAACTTGGGTCATTGATACGGGCAGGGCCTGAGGCCGGGGGGCCTCTCTCGTGTGGGGTCCGTGGCTCAGTGGGCAGGGGCCTGTCCCCAGACCCCAGCACCTGCCTCCTTCCCCTGGTGGATGCAGAACAGACCTGGGTGGGGCCTGGAAGGCAGAGGAACGCGCGCCCCAGCTTAGCCTGAGCTTTGCAAAGGACGGGAGGAGACTAGGGTGGGGGCTGGGCACCTGGGGAGGGGGCCTGTTTGTTTTCACGAAAATAAATACACTTGACGGCTGTGGTCTGCGCTGGGGACTGCGTGCTGGATTGAGTCATCCTACAACCATTTGATGGCCACGGAGCTGTCAGCGGAGCAGGAGGGGCCAGCAGGGTTGCCTGACCGCCTATCCCCAGACGGTCCCCAGATGGGGTCTCAGACTCTTGAGGAGCTGGGAGCCAAGTGGTCAGGGTGGGGGGAGGCCCCTCCGCTCCCCTCTCCGTCCCCCAGGGCAGGCCGAGGCTGTTGGGAATGCAGCCCGTTTCTAACGGACAAATTACATCCTCGTTAGCAGCAAGGACGGGGCTCGGGTTCAAGGGAGCCGCAGCTTGGCAACAGCCACTCTCTTAGTGAAGAGGATGAATTCCAGATGTGGCTTCTGACCCAGCCGACGGCTGCCACCTCGGGATCCGGGGAGAAACCTGGGGCCCCCCTGGCAGGACCGAGGAAGAGGCCGGAGCGGCGGCGGGGAGAGAGGGGTCGGGCTGCGCGGGGTCCGCCCTGGGAAGTGAGGCCCAGGGTCCCCACTTTCCCAGAGAAGCTCAGGGATCTCCCCGAGTGAGGCAACGTTCACTCAGCAGCCCCCGTTAGAGACAACGCTTGAGGACCGAGGGCTGCTGGGAATCCAGTGTCTCTTTCCCACGGAGCTTTACCTTATTAATTACCACAGCAGCCACGGGCTGTGACGACAGCCACAGGGGCCCGGGACACCTCCATCCTGTCGGCAGCAGCTGGGCGAGCACGTGCGCGGGAGGCCCCTGCAAGGGCTCGGGGCTGCGCCCCCATGAGCTCTGGCAGAAATGAGGGGGCCCCTGGCTTTATCCAAGTCCCAGGAAGGAGAGGGGAAGTCAGGGTAGAGGCCCCGGTTCCAAACTATGCTTGAAGTGAGAGAAAAAAGAAAGTCGATTAATGTAGGTGCCCTCCCTCCCTCCTCCCATCCTCCCTCCCTCCCTCCTCCCATCCTCCCTCCCTCCCTCCCTCCCTCCATCCTCGTCCCTCCTTCCCTTCCCGCTCTCCTCTCTCCTCCTTCCTCCTTCCCTCCCTCCTCCTTCCCTCCTTCTCTCCCTCCTCCTTCCCTCCTTCTCTCCCTCCTCCTTCCCTCCCCCTCCCTCCCTCCTCCTTCCCTCCCCCTCCCTCCTCCTTCCCATCCTCCCTCCCTCCCTCCTCCCATCCTCCCTCCCTCCCTCCATCCTCGGTCCCTCCTTCCCTTCCCGCTCCCTCTCTCCCTCCTTCCTCCTTCCTTCCCTCCTTCCTCCTTCCCTCCCTCTCTCCCTCCTCCTTCCCTCCCCCTCCCTCCCTCCTCCTTCCCTCCCCCTCCCTCCTCCTTCCCATCCTCCCTCCCTCCCTCCTCCCTCCTCCCTCCCTCCCTCCTCCCTCCCTCCTTCCCCTTCCTCCCCTCTCCCTCCTCCTCCCCTCCTCCTCCTTCCCTCCTTCCTCCTTCCCTCCCTCCTTCCTCCTTCCCTCCCTCCCTCCTCCTTCCCTCCCCCTCCCTCCTCCTTCCCATCCTCCCTCCCCCCTCCCCCTTCTTTCTTTCCCTCCCCCCTCCCCCCTTCCCTTTCTTCCTTCCTTCTGTTCACACATCTTCAGCACTGCTAGTGCCAGAACTCTGGGCCAGGTCCATTCTGCAGGAAGCTCCAATGCAAAGGCCCAGTCTTAACCTTCCAGAAACTTGTAGATTTTTGTTAGAGAAACAAGAAGGGCAGTGGTTCCTTCCAGGGGCACTGCATTTCTCACTCTCTCCTTAACCAGAAAAGTCTCTTTAAAATCTGTCTCCTCTCTTGGGGATCTGCCTAAATTTCACTTGAAGAAAGAGTTCCTCTACTTAAAAGAAAAAGAAAAATGGAAGCCCTGGATGGCTGTTCCACCCATTTTATTGTGTCAGTGGAAGCAGAAAGCCAGAGAGGAGCCTGGATTTTCCAAGTTCTTGTAGCTCCTAGTTGGCAACAGAACCAGGCTAGAACCTGGGTCTTTCTTCTGACGTCCCCCACCTTCCCCTGAAGGGTCACAGGCAAGCTTTGGGGCATCTGGGGAGGGGGCTTTGCTGTTCCCAGGCTGCTTTTGGTGACCCTGATAAAGGAGAGACCAGGGATTTACATAATGCCCAGATCTTCACATTCAACTTGCAGCTTCCTCTCCAGGAGACTCATTTACTGACAGTTCTGGCCGTAAAGTGGGTCCAGTTTTAGCAAGTGGTTTCCATAAAGAGCAGAGTGGCGTCCCTGGGAGCGAGAGCCAGCGGGGGAGACAGGCCGCTATCTGTGCTGTGGATTTTATCGAGTCATAAACAAGGCTGGAGAATAAACAATTAAAATTGGCTGAGGTACCGGGCGGCCTTGGCCAGCCGGGCTGTCGGGGGGCCCGTGCCGCCTGAGCTGCCCCACCTGGCCTGGCGTGGCTGCCTTCACATGCCCGGTACCCATGGAGGGGGATCAGCCTGAGCTGCAGCAGCCCCCCGTAACTTGGCATGTGCTTAGATGGCTTCCGAGTCACGGTGGGTGGCGAATGGTGAGGGGTTTATGCTGAATGGGGCTGGGTGGGCACAGATTGGAAGGAGCATAGAACTTGAGAGCTAGTTCGCAAGGCACAGCTGGTGATGCCCAGGGTTCCTTCAGTTCCCTGCCTTCTATCGTGCCTGTGGTTGTGCTGGCCAGTTACAGACACAAGCACAGAAAATCCTAAAAGCAAAGTACAATGAACTCCCCACGTTACAAAACTGAGACCCAGAAGTTCAATAACCTGCCCATGATGAGATGGCCATAAATGGCAGGGCTGGGATTTGAACCCGGGGCTGCCATCTCCAGCCGCCTCGCCAGCGCTGACATCTTCTTGCCTTCAGGTCCCACCTGCCACCTGGGTCAGCTTTCCCTCCTGTGTCAGTAACAGAAGTGGCCAGAGCCCGTGCCAGGCAAGGGGCACTCAGTAGCCACACAAGGTGGGGGGGGGTCTCCACCCTGAAGCCCCCAGCTGGACCGGGAGATCAACAAGTCAGAGGAGTGATCACTAAAGGGCAAGAGGGACACAGCTGAGCTGCTAAGCAGCCCGGTGGTTGGTAGAAGTAGGCACTGACGTAACGTGGGTGGGTGAGTCCTGGTGCCTGCGCCTGGAGTCAGGAGAGAATGAAGTCGGGGACAATCCCTGGGCCCTGCGGCTGGGAGTAGAGAGAGGCACGCTACCAGCCCCTGAAGACGGGGTCAGGCCCCTCCATCCACGCCATCTCACTGCTCCCCCTTTGCTGGGTGCTCTTGGCTGTCACAGGAAGCCATCCATAGGAGGCACAGAGGAAGAAGGAGGAGGGCTGAAGGGGCCACCAGATCACAGGGGCGGCGGCTGGTGGTGGAGGCTGTGTCCCCGTCCCCTGCCTCCCTCAGCTCCAACCTCCGAGGCAGCTGGTGGGGGGCACTGCTGGGGAGGGGGTCGGCTGTGACCCCGGGACCCGGCACTGCAGGGACCAGCCAGCACCCTCCTCTTGAAGGCTGGGATGCAGGGGCTGGGAGAACAGAAGAACATGCAAATATATAAGTGCGTGGATATCTAAACAAACAAAATGCTTTCATCAGGTGACTGACTGCATATTCACACCAGCCCATTTTACAGACAGGCAGACTGAGGCTCAGCATTGCTGCCCAAGGCACTGACTGGCCCAAGGTCTCCAAACCAGTGTGGCGGGGCCAGGGGTGGCAGAGTCGGAGGTGGCCGTCCATCAGGTACCCTCCCATGCCATGTGACCCTCTGGAGGTGGGGGTATTTGACTTACCCAGCTAGGTAGAGTCAATGGGAATGAGGACTCAGCTGTCCCCACTCCCCCACCACCCCCAAATGCTGGCTGCTCCCAGGCTGCTTCTCTCGTGGAGGCCTCCATCCACTGGGGGAAGCAGGGAGGTCACTCCCACACCGTGGGACTCCCCTCCTGCCCCCTGCCACCCCTGATTGCCCAGTGGTTCCATTCTAAAGGTGAAAGTCTCCTGCCATCCCCAACCGGGCCTCCAGATTCGTATCTTTGTCTAGAACAGCCCAGTGCTTCTTGGGACGTGACGCCTGGACAAGGCTGTGTGGCTTTGCTGCGTTCCCTCCAGAGGCCGTGGCCTCTGACTCGGTAGCCCCGTCACAAGGGTTTCCCGGTTGGCCTGTCTGAGCCTGTCCACTGCACCCTCAGGCTGCCTCGTTGGCCCCAGGTTGGCAGGGGAGCCTGAAAGGCTGGGGCCTGTCACCCGCAGCTCCCTGGCCCCTCACCGCCCTGCTGGCTGCCTCCCTGCATTCCTGGACGGCGGTCCATTGCCAGGGCCCCGGGTGGGGACGGGACGGCCGCCAGCCTGCACGGTGCTGTCTCCACCAGGCTCTCCTCTGGACGGCCTTCTGGTCCCCCTCAGTGGCAGCTCCCTGCACCCCAGCTTCCTGCCTGACCCTGGGGTTGTGGCCAGCAGTTGGGGCCATCTGGGGCTGGCCTGGGCCCCGGGCCACCTTCACACTCCTCATTAGGAAGCCACCCTGGAGGAGGAGGGGACGGGCTTTCCTCTGTGTTCTCCAGGTCCTTGGGGTGAGCCGCTTCCCCCCGCGTGGGGCTACGTGGGAGGCTGATGAGGGGTGGGGGTAGCCCCAGGGAGCCCGAAGCCAGGCGGGACCCCCAGCAAACAGCAGCAGCCCTGCCAGCCCGGCCCCTGCCAGCCCCTGTGCTCTCGGGCACCCCCGTTCCCGTGCACGCCTCTGCCACACGCTTTTTCACTTCCACCTTTCACACCCGCAGGGACTGTTCTCTCCCCCTCGCGCGGCCCCCTCCCCACCCCAGGCGCCCCACCGCCCCACAGCCCTTCCTTTGTGCCCCCACGGTGCTCCCCCAGCTCTGAATCTCACGCCTCCCTTCTCTCCATGTCCTTCCTTCATCCCCTTCCCTCTTTCCCACACAACCTCCTTTTCCTCACATCTGCCTCACTCACACCCTCCTCTCCCGCTCCTGAATTCATTCATTCAACAAATGCTAATGGGACACGCACCGGGTGGGTTCCGGCTCTCCTCTGGGAGTGAGGCCACGGGGGAGAGGAAGGAAGCCGGCGGGCTCCTCGCCGGGTCTTCCATCCTGGGGGGGGGAGAGAACAAACAGAATAAGCAAATGAGGTTTATGTGTGGTGGGCGCTGAGACCTGCTGTGGGGGAAATAAAGTGGGCAGGGGGTCGGGGCCTGGTGGGGTGCATTCACCCATGGTGGGGGTGTCTTGCTAGGAGCCAGCAGGGTGAGGGGGCTCCAACTTGCAGCCCCCACCCCTTTTCTCTCTCTCTCCTTCCCCTTCTCCCCCACCCACCCCAGCCTCTCCTGCCTTCCCTTCTTACCTGTGCAGCCTTGGCAGCCGCCCTTGCCCCTCACCCTGGCCGCCACCCCCTGCCCTCTCCTGCCTTCCTTCCGCCCTGGGCCCTGCTGCATCTGATGGCTCCCACTGTGCTCCCGTTAGACTCCAGACGGCTGCATTTCTGGAAAAGAGCGGGCGATGGTGGGCAGTCTGCCTCCTGGCCCCAGAAGCTGGGGGAATTTGGGGAGAGGGGCAGCTTTTGAGATAGAAATGATATCAGGCAGATATGGACTGGGATCCCAAACTTATTTATGAACCATGAGACATGATGGCATGTTTCTTAATCTCCAAAACTCTGTTTTACCTTCTATGAAATGGGGATGCTGAAACCTACCTTGCAAATCCCCCTTGGGGGTGAGAGGAGATAATACAACTGAAGTGCCACAGGGTCAGCACTCAAAGAAGAAAGCACGTTGTGATAAGGCCTGGGAGGGTTAGTGAGGGACTGGGGGGGCCCAAGGAGGGGGCCGAGGAGCAGGGGGAGGGGAGAGCCACGGTTGGAAACCAGCCCTGGTCACATGCCCAGGCCCCCGTGCTATTTAATAGCCACTCTCAGCCCGTGTCTCTTGAAAGCTTTCTGCCAAATCCAGTTAATGCCTCCCGTGATCCGATTACTCCGTGTAAGAAACCCCAGCTCTGATCCAGTAGGCATCACATGAGTGGCCTGGGTGGGACAGACGCTGCAGAGAAGGGGTCAACTTTGGGTGCCCCCTACTCCCTCCCACGAGGGCTGTGGCTCTCCCAAGCTGGGTGCCTGTGCCTGGGCAGGTGCCACCACTGAGGCTGCCCCTAGGACCCTGGGCACATGCCCTCATCTCTTCCCCCAGCTCTGGTCCACCAGCGTTGTTCCCTTGGGTGGAATCCATCTGCACAATCAGGAGGAAGACTGCCGTGGTGGCAAGAAGGTGGGGCAGACAGCGGTGACTCCAAGACTCCCTTTCTCTGTGACTCCCAGAGCCCTGGACTTGAAGAATGCAGAAGTTTGGGCCCCTGATCCCTGGGGGCCCTCAGGAACAGCTCAGACGCCAGGGCTGGCCGAGGGACTGCATTGCCCACACCCACCCTGGAAAGCATCCCCCCAGATGGCCCAGGCAGGGGAGGATGGAGACACCCCAGCCGGTTGAGGGCACCTGCAGGGAGGAGGGCACCTGGGGCAGGGGCTCTTTCTGCTCCTTGGTCAGGGTAACTGGAGGAGGGATGGAAGGGAAAGGAGGAAGAGAAGGAAGAGGACAGTTGTGCTGTGAGTTTAGGAAAGCCCTCTGCCTCCCGTGGGTGTCCCAGTCACCATTTGTAAAATGAGCAGCTGGGACCAGGTGAACGTGAGGTCTCTGGGTGATCCTGGGAATCCACCGTCCCACCGCCCACCATCATGTGTTGTAAACAGCTTGGGAGAAGGGCGTGTGGACAGGCCACAAATCTAAGACTCTTTGATTTCATACGTTGCCCAAGGCTGTTGGTGCCATCCACGGACATTCGTCACCGTAATCCTTCTGGAGAGGGAGAGGGGCTGGAGGCCACCAGGGCAGGCCTGTCCCGTCTTCCCTTCTTACCTGCACAGCCTCGGCAGCCTCCCTTGCCCCTCGCCCTGGCCGCCACCCCCTGCCCTCTCCTGCCTTCCTCCCGCCCTGGGCCCCGCTGCATCTGATGGCTCTCGCCGTGCTCCCGTTAGACTCCAGAGGGCCGCGTTTCTGGAAATGAGCTAAGCAGGCAGGGAGCTGGCGGGGACAGATGGCTGGAGGCGCTGGCGGAGACGTGGGGAGGAGGGAGTCACAACCTCCATGGCTGCCTTAAAAAAAAACCTCCCACCCTTTCCCTCCAACCCTCCCTCTATGGCTGGGTTCCAATTCCATTTTGATCATTTCTATTTTTATTAGCCTGACAAAATCTGCTCTTACACATTCTAATCATACAGGTATAATCCTGCTGGCAGGTACGGGGCTGCCACGTGTAGCCGGGCTCCAGCTCCTGCATGGTGGGGGCAGAGTGGCTCTGATCATTCCGGTGTTTGTTGGTGCCAGGTTCATTTAGGCTTGGCTGGGAGCTGCCGAATACGATATTTGTGTTTTCCAGCTATGGATTTACCTTCCTTCTTTTGTGTTATGGGGGCTCCTGATAGGACAAATTGCAGTGCCCTGAATGCATCTTTATTGACAGATCAAGGCAGGGAGCTTAGAAGCATCATCAGGTTTTTAAGCTGAAGGGGGCTGCAGAGATCAAATCCCTCCTCCTAGAGCTGAGAACCAGAGGTTGGGTGGGTGGGTGTGATACACCCCGTCCTGTGGGGACGTCACAGGTGCTGGCTGGCCGCCTTTGCTCCTTGACTGAGAATCACCTGCATTAGCTCCACCCTTTCGACTTTTTAGTGCTTGGTAAGGTTCCCTTCTCAGGTTTCCCGACAGCCTGTCATTGATGCTCCCAGGTATTATCCCACATCAGAGATGAGCCAGAAGCCCCAGTCGAATTGGGAATTGCTGGAGGAGGACCTGGTCTCCTGACGTCCAGTGCAATGCACTTTAAAAACACACTTTTTTTCAAACAGTTTTAGGTGTACAGAAAAGTTGCACAGAAAGTACAGAGTTCCCATACATCCCCTCCACACACACAGTTTCCCCTATTAGTAACATCTTGCATTAGTAGGGTACCTTTGATACTATTGATGAAGCAATATTGATGCCTTATTAGTAACTGAAGTTCACAGTTGACATGAGGACTCGCTCTTTGTGTTGTACATTCTATGGATTTTCATGTGTCCGCCATTACCGTATCACACTGAATAGTTTCACTGCCTTCAAAATGCCCTGTGCTTCTCCATTCACCCCTCCACCACCCCACCCTCACCCTCCCACACCTGAGCACCTGGCAGTCACTGATCCTTTTGCTGTCTCTGTAATTTCATCTTTTCCAGAAAGTTCTATGTTTGGAATCATACAGTATGTAGCCATTTCAGATGGGTTTCTTTCACCCAGCAAGATGCACTTAAGGTTCCTCCATGTCTTTTTGCGCTAGATAGTTCATTTTTTTTTTATCGTTAAATACCATCCCATTGTATGGGGGCCCAGTGCACTTTCCACCGTGCCATGTTCTAGTTCTTATGCACTTGGTATTTGCATGTGGTTAGGGTTGCCAGATAAAGTTCAGGACACCCCAGTAAATTTGAATTTCAGATAAACAAGTCATCTTTTGCTATAAGTATGTCCCAGACATTGCATATATAAACTGCATTTCCTGCAGGTTTGGACTGTTAAGAACCCCCAACTCTAACAGTCCAGGGTTTGAAAGGAAATTCACATTTACCTAGGCTGACTGTATTTCCATCTGCTAAATCAGGCACCCCTACTATAGAGCTCCGGGAGATGGGAGCTCAGCTTAAGGGGTGCAATGGCAGCTCTTGGTGTGGCCAGAAGTCCTGCCTACATCTCCCCGGGCAAGAGACCGCACCATTGCTAGTCACCTGTGCAACGGGTAGCAGTGCTTCAAGGCCCCATCTCCCCTGGCTTCAGCACATCCCGTCCTGCCCTTTGGATGTGCCCTCCCATGCAGGGTCAGTTTACCACAAGGAGCAATAGGATCAGCCGCCACCTGGCAAGGAACCCAAGTAGGGGGGTCAAGATGAGGAAGGGTGATTTGGCTGAGCGGCCCTTGAGAATTAGAGTCTCTGATCCACATTTCCTCCCAGTTTGGACTATGGACAACCCCAAGTCCCTACTGGTCCAAAGGGGAAGCCTGAGTCTGATGGGGTACAGAAGGTGCAGTGCGTGCGACGGGGCGTCGGCACACAGTCTCGGCGACTGGCAAGGCCGGCCGGAGTCATTTGCATGTTTCCCATGGGACCCTCAAGCTTGATCCCACAGAGCACCATGTCCAACCAGAGAAGCAGAAGCCTGGGAAAGACGTGCAGGGTGTCAGGCTGTCAATTCCCACGTCCTTCCCGGCACTCGGCCACATTAGCACAGGCCTGAATTACGGTAACTGCCTCCTAACGGAGCAGCCTCTCCCCTCCGTCCCTCCCACGGACAGCTGTCCAACTCCTTTTGCTAAATGTCCTCCTTCGTCAAACTCCTTCCCCTCCTCAAAGGCCCCCTCTGGCCCCGCCGTTTCCCATTGAGCAGAGCTTGACTTCAATTGAGCTCAGCTTTGAAGCATCTGTAATCAGCTGCATCCTTTCTGCCCACCTCCCCATTTGCAAGAAGCCATTCCAGAGAGGAATAGACCCGTTTGCAGATACTCCTGGCCGCCGGCTGTCAGCTTGCTCTTTAAGGCTCTCCCCTTTGCAGTCCTATTTCCATTCACTTGATTACAGCCAAGGACAAAGGCTTAATTAGGTGCTAATGTACTTAGGCCTCTCTAACACCTGCTAATCTGTAGCAGCTCCTCTGGGGCTTCTCAGAGCCTGCAGGCTCACGCTGCCTCAGGGGCTGGCTCCTCTATGGCCCGAACCCACCCTCTCTGGTCCACTTGGCCCCATGTCGCACCCCACACCGGGTCTCAGCCTCCAGGGACCAGACCAGAATTAGCCCAGCTTTTGCACTAGCTGGTGCCAACCCAGGGAGGCTTGGGAGCCTCTGAGCACTGAGGGCTTTCCCACAGGCCTTCCGTCGCCTCCCCATGCAAGACTGAGTGGTAGGTGGCCGTGCCCCCACTTGGCAGATCAGGATGCAAATCTTGGGGCTGCGAAGTGGGGTGGGGGGCAGAATGCAAATTCAAAATTATCTCCAGACATTGCCAGATGTCCCCTGCGGTGCAAAGTCACCCCTGGTTGAGAACCCCTCCTCTGGCCCAGTGGTTCTCAACCTTGAACATTCATCAGAAAGACCTAGAGGGAGCCTTGAACACAAATCCTTTAGTCCTTTCCCACTCCCCCTAAAATTCTGATTCAGCAAATCTGGGGCTGGACTGAGAAATTGCGATTTCTAACACGTTCCCAGGCGCTGCTGCTTCTGGTGTTCCAGGGATGCCACTTTGAGAACCACTGGGCTAGCAGATCTGAATGTGGTCCAGTCGAGGAGATGATGCTGGTAGATAATGTGGTTCCGAGGCAGAGAACAGAGCAGAAAAGGCAGTTTCTTGGAGACATGCCTCCCTATGGGTATAAAGAATTGTAAATAAACTTGAAGCTTTAATAGAAAAACACAGGGATTCAAAAACAATGAGAAACTCTGTACTTATTAAGCAATAACTCCCCATTTTCTAAAAATAGTTAAAATGGGAAATTTTGTGTTGGCTATATAATAAAGGAAGAGACACAGTAAAAACAAGAATAACCTAAAAAACAACAGGAAGACTTTAAAAGAAGAGCAGCTGCCTGTTTAGGGAAGGGGAAGCTAATTCGGGGAAATTCTGTACAATCCCGAGAAGCCGGACTGAGGGTGTGATGGGCACACGGAGGACTGTTGGCCCCGAGAACTGGGGGCCGAACGCTTGGACCCAAACGGAAAGTCGCCTTCCCCGGGGGGCGAGAGAGAGTGGAGAGCCGTTGGCACCCGGCTCCGAGTAGAAAGCGCAGCTGGAGCGGGGGCCGCAGAGCCCTGTCCCCTCCACGAATGACCCTGCCCCAGACTGCATGAGTCACCACAGAAGTGACAGGGCTGATGTGCAGAGATGCCCTAGGGCTCCTATGGAAAAGGGAAATTGCAGGAGGCTTCTAGCTGCTAAGTAGGGTGATGATGCTGGGATGGCCCGGGAGGAGAGGGGTGCCACGAGGGTACCCCGGGATGACGACGGCTCAAAGTGTCTGCAGCTGCGGCTAAGCTGGCAGGAGTGTCTTCCATCCGGGCCCCGCTCCGGCCTGTTCCCAGGCCCCGCTCCTGGCTCCACCTCTGTCCTGTGCGCACACCCTGGGGTGGATGTTTCGCGGTCCAGGAGTAGGGGGCAGGCTGAGCCGAGCTTGTCCGAGGAACACAGCTCAGGGATCTCAGACTCCAGAGCTTCGGGGTGCCGAGGGTGTGGGATTGGAGTCAGAATTGTGTCCAAGCTCCGCCAGTTAGTAGCTGGATGGTCAGTCTCAGGCAGGTCACTTAGTGGAATTCTACCCTGTGTGGCAGCTATGGGCCGGGCCCTGGCAGGTCCTTTGTGTGCGACATTTCATCCCATTCACACATCAAAACTGTGGGAGGTGTTTAGATAAATGAGGAAACTGAGGTTCAGAGTGGCAGCTAGAAAGTGGCAGAGCCAATATTCCATCCAGATCTGACTCTAAAGCACATGTGAGACTCAGTTTCCCCATCTCCCAACCCATTCCCTCATAGAGCCATCATGAAGATCAGATAGGGATAAAAGACATAAAATAAAGGCTTTAAAATGATCATGAAAATTAAACTTCTGAAACTTCAGGTTTAAAGACCCAGGCATGCTCTATGCACAAATAACAGGGCAGGCAGGTCAGCAAACACGGCTGGTCCAGGGGTCCAGTGCTGGGACTCTAGGTTGGGGGGGTGAGTCACAAGGCACCCACCCACCCCACGCAGTCTACCGAAGCATTAGAAATTAAATTTCACGGCTGGGTGCACAGAGATACCAACTCAAGTTCCATGTGTTTATGGCTCGAGGAGGAGATAAGATTTGATTAAGAAGACTGCTATTAATTTATGGCAAGTACACTCACGCTAAGGGAGAGGCTGCTTTTAATTAATAGCCAGAAGGAATTGACGCTCTCGGTCTCAGTGAGGGAGAAAGAGGTGGAGTGAGGGTGGAGGGGGAGTGGAGAAGACTGACCCAACCACACACACAGCTTCCTTTTTTGAAGAGCCTTTGGGCTACGGGAAGGCATGAGGCCGTCCGGGTGCAGGAGAATGGCAGGTGGCTGGGGGAGCCCGCCAGCAGGAGAGGAAGGAGGAGACAGGAAGAATTAACCATTTATCGAGTGTTTACTGGATGCCAGCCGTGATGCTAAATGCTTTATACTATAACCAGTCCTTCCGACAGCCTCCTGAAATAGGGAGAAAATCATTTTGGGGAGAGTAAGACAAGCATGCAGAAAGAAATGCAGGCATGGCAAAAGGGTATCCAGTGACCAGCAAATCTGCCTCCATTTCTTGTACCTTTCCGTGGACAGTCTGTCTCTCCGTGAGTCTATATGGATGCATATGGATGTATGCATTTTAATGTGACAGTGTCATTCTATGTGTAGTTCCATTCTTATCTTTACTTCAGAGATCAGGAAACTGGGGCTCAGAGAGGTCTAGTAACTTCCCAGGGTCACACACCTCCTGAGTGGAGGAATCCCAGAGCCTGCTTACTGACCCCTTCTCACCACTACCGCCCTCTGTCTGCTTTCACTGAGAGCTGGGTCCGGAGGCCGCAGAAGGGGGCTCCCTCTGGGCCCGAGGTGAGGGGCTTCAGGCCTGGTGGAGGGTAGGAGATGGTGGGGGTGGGGAACACCACCGGGGTTCAGCCGGCACATCCCTGCCTGGTGGACGGGAGATGGGGATTTTTGCCCTCGGCATGGGTCTTGGTTTCCTGCCCACCCCCAGCCCCTACCAGTCCTTCCAACAGTCCTAGATTTTGACAGCCTAAAGGAACCCAAGAGACCCTTCAGCTCAGTGCCACTCAACGTGTGGCCCAGAGTTCAGTGGCCTTGGCTGTGTCCTGTGCTGGACCACTGTCTTATTCCGGGGGGCCGGACACAGGACGCTGTCAGTTAACAAACCCTCCAGGTGATCCTAACCAGGTGCCTCTGAGCAGCCTTGCATTTTACAGATAGTGAAACTGAGGCCAGAGAAAAACCCCGAGCCATCCAAGGACACGCTGCCAGTTGGTGGTAGGCTCTGGCATCAAATAGGCCCCCTACGTCCCAGGCCAATGCCCTTCTCATCGAATCAGCCCAGCCCCAGGCACCCACAGCAGGTACAGGGGAAAGAGCATCATTCTGAATCAAGTATATCTGGGTTCAAATCCTGGCACTGCCCCTAGCTGGGTGACCCTGGACGAGTTACCGAAACTCTCTGAGCTTCTATTCCCTCTTTCCCTCACGTCTTAAAAGGGACCAGCACCACGTTCCTTGCTGGGTGCTCGAGGAGACACAGTGAGCTGGCACGTGTCAGTGTGCCAGGAGCACAGAAATTACCCCCTGGCATCCCAGGACAGAGAGTAGGAGCTTGCTTCTGAGCAGACTGTGGACTTACTGACCACACGGATTGTCCTGTACCGTCTTTAATCTTCCCAGCAGAGCTTGTTTCTAATCAGCAGCAACCAAAGATGAGTGTTCCTCAGCATCCATCACCTGTACCAAATCAACAGGCGAAGTGACCTCTGAATCTTCCTCTTCTAAATCACCCTCTCCTCCTCTGCTCGAGAGGCCCGAGGGCTGGGCGTGGGGCAGGGTAGCCCCCAGGCACCCTCAAGAAGATCAGAGCTGGGAGACCCCCTAGGATTTGGAACCTGACCCTCTCATTGCACAGTTAGGGAACTGAGGCTCAAAGGGAGAACTTGTTCTGCCCCAGCTCACCCTGCAAGCTGGTGGCAGAGCCAGGAGTAACACCCAGATCCCTGTATTCTTTGGAGTCCTTGGCCTTTGCCTGGCACACAGAAGGTTCTCCGTGAGTACTCGTGGGTGCTGACTCTCGCCAAAGTCTAATACAGATTGCAGGGCAGGATGTTGCCGAGGTGGCACACGCCTTCCGGAGAGTCTCTTGCCTCTTTTGGAAGAAATGAGGGTGGATCCTGCAGCTGGGCATGGAGGTCTGGAAAGCATTGGTGGGGTGCCCCCACCCAGCCCTTTTCCACGGAGGCAGCAACCTCTTTGGAACAGATGGCGCTGGGTGAGGCTGCTAGCCCTGGCCAGCCCTGTACGACCCCCTGCCTTATTCTCACCCATACCCCCCAAGCTGGGGTCTGCCAACCACCCTGCCATCACCCTGTCCCAGAGCTGGGAGGAGGGCTGCAAGTGAGATTCGGGGTCCAGAGGCCACACCCGACCACCCAGCTCCACAGCTTGGGCCAATGTGCCGGACACAGTCGGGGAGATTTGGGTTTGCATGCTTGGGGCACCAGCCGGGCAAAAAGCTGGAGGTACCCTCCCCCACGGCTGCACTGGTGATGAGCCCGGTGAGCTCTGAGGGGCTGCAGCCCGCTCCGCCTGCAAACAAGGCCTCCCTCCACCCCGAGCCTCCTCTGCTAATTAAGCCATTCCAGGTTGACTCCATTCCGGCTTCCTGTCATTAAAAGTCAAAATCTGCATTTAGATGAGGATAGATCCCAGGTGGCAGGCAGATGGGCACCGAGGCTGTGGGCATGCCTGGCACACATCCCTGCCCCCCACCGCCCTCCATGTGTTCATTCCTCTGCCCGAGATTCCTGAGCCTGAAGGTGAAAAGTCCAGATGGACCCTGGAATGGGGCAGCCCCTCCACCTGCCCGCTCCCACCAGGCCGCCTCCACTCCAGCCCAGAACTCACTTACAGGTGAGCAGGTGTGAGGGCCGAGGACGGTGAGGGCATGGGAAGGCAATTCTAAATTTTCCTCCCTGTCTAGGGGCAGCTTTGAGGTTTGGGGGGACAGTGGCTTGCTGGGCAGGACACACTTAGAGCCTTCCCTCCTCGTGGCTTTGAGGAGTCGGCCATGCCTTAGAATGGGGCGCCCTGCAGAGGTGGCAGGTCTGTTCCAAAGAAATGGGGCAGCTTCACTCCCCATGTCAGACCTGCTCCCAGTACTCACCAGCACCCCAAAGTGCTTTCTTTTTCTTTCCACTTCTTAACTTTTTATTTGATTTTTTGTGGTCAGCTACATATAACATAAAATTTTTCATTTTAACTATTTTTAAATGTACAACTCAGTGGCATTAATGACATTTACAAGGTTGTGCAGACATCACCGCCATCCATTACCAGAACTTTTCTGTCACCCCAAACAGAAACTCTGCACACCATAAGCATTAACTCCCAGGTCCCTCTTCCCCCAGCCCCTGGTACCCTGGGGTTTGCTCTCTGTCTTATTCTAGATATTTCATGTCAGTGGGAGCACACAGTATTTGTCCTTTTGTGTTTGGCACCAGGTCATCATGGTCCACTCATGTGGTCACGTGGCTCAGTGCTCTGTTCCTTTTCAGGGCTGAATAGTACTCCATGGTATGGATAGGCCACGTTTTGTTGAGCCCTTCATCCACTGACGGCGTTTGGGTTGTTCCCACCCACTGGCTGTGGTGAAGAATCTGCTGTGGATGTTGGTGAACGACCAAAGTGCTCTCCTGAGTCGGGGAGAAACGGCAGGGTTATCGCTGGGTGTTAGAAATGCTGCATGAATCACCGCTTGTCCTTGGATGTTCACTCATTCATCTCATGGATATTTATTAAGCGATTACTGTATGCTAAGAATACAGCAATGGGTGAGGAACTGCTGTCTACTCTCAGGGAACATACAGTCTAGAGGGGGAGACAGATGTTAGATTAAGGATTATTTAATTACTAACTAAGCAGTCAGTCCCACGAAACGGGATAGAGGATTCTGTGGAAATACTCCGCGGGGGAGGTATAGCTGAGAATGGGAGATCTGGGGGGGCTTCCCTAAGGAGGTGACATTAAGTTGATCCCAGAAGGATGCGTAGGACTCATTAGGCAAAGAGGGGGAAGGTTGGCACGTGTGAAGGTCCTGGGGCAGGTGGAAGGGAGTTGCCATTTTTGAGGGACTGAAAGGAAGCCAGTGGGGTGGGAGAGTGCCTCAACCCCAGGGAGCTCACGGGGCAGGGAGGGGGTGCCCACTGATGTGCACAGAGATGAGAGTGCAGTGCTGCGGGGAGAATGGAACTTTCTGGAAGGTTTCCTTGGTGGACGGCTCTAAAACCCCTATCTGAAGGGCTCTGTTTTGGTCTCAGGGGGCCGGCTGATGAAAAGATAGGGGGAAGCCCCAGTAAGGGGGTGGGCACAGCTGCTTCCTACACTGAGGCCCCCCCAGGCGGGGTCAAAGGTGAATGGGTGGGAGAGCAGACCCTAGGCCCTGGCAGGGCCAGTGAAGACCCTCCCGGGAGCCTGGCCTCGCGGTTGCCACACTTGATTTTTCTGACTAGGAGCCTGGCAGGGATCCTGCATTATTAATAGTGACACACAGTAAACATTTTGATAATTGTCACTGCCACAGGCTTTGAGATTCAGCACCAGCTGTTGCCAGCATGAAAAAAAAGGGCAAACACTCCTGCTGCACAGCACACGCCTGCTCTCCGCCTCGAGTTTGTGGATCCGACTCCAGGGAGGCAGAAGGCAGGGAGCCCCGGCTCAGTCCAAAGTGGGGTGCTCCCGTAATATGGGTGAAGGGCTCCCCCACCCCACTCCCATCCTGGCCCACATCAGGCCCTGAGAATCAGGGGGGAGCCCCAGACTCCAGGACAGAGCCCTGCGAGGACTCCTGGGGCTGCACAGTCTCCCCCGATAGGTGAGACATGTCCTCAGGTGGCTCCAACAGTTAACAGACCCTCTCCACCCACACCCCAATCCCACTGCCTCAGGCCGCATCCTGGTCCCTCCGAAGAGGCTGATCCCTTCAGCGAGGCGAAGGCCCCTGACATTCCGAGAGTTTTCCTCCTGTGAGCAGGGCGGAGGCAGGCAGCCTGGTGAAGGGGTGTCAGCCTGGAGGTGGGGAGAGCTCAGTGCATGGTGAAGCCAGGCCGTGGCTCTGCTCTGCTCAGCATTTCCATCAGTGGCTGGAGCTGAACATTGAAGGTGGGTTTGTGGCAGCCAAACTGTGGGAGGCCAGGGCGTCAGATCACAGATCAGGATTCCCAAGGGGCTGTGCAGTCTCAACAAGCCAGGACCAGGGTGATAGAAGGCTGTGGGGACAAACCCAAGGTCCCCTTTGGGAGATTATGGAAAGCAATCGGGAAGAGAGACTTACCATAGTGGCAGTTTTGGGGGGAAAGATCCGGAGGCTGGAGGTTTTCCTTAGTTCAGGGTAGAGCTCAATTGGCAGGGCCCAGTGCAAAGTGGAAATGTGGGACCGGCCCCTGGTTCAAAGAGCCAGAAGAAAAAGTGCTGTTAAAGGTGCTAAAACGTCAAGGCATTTCCTTTCTTCTGTGCATATCCCTTCTGCTCACATGCAGGCTCCCTTGTTTCAGCGGACTTCACTTACAAGATGTAGGTTCAAAGACAAAATTATGAAGAATTTCAGGATGGCCATAGCAGAGCATTAATCCAAGCCCAGGGGTCCTGCTAAGCACGGGGCCCTGGGTGACTGCACAGGCCTCACATCCGTGGGACCAGCCCTGGGTCAGGGAGAGCCACGGCATTAGAATTGTGGTCAGGAAGATGGTCCCTGTAGGGGAGGGGATGACAGCCCACCTGCTCCGAGGGCCACATGTTAGCAGGACTCTGACACCAGGAGCAGAAGGGGCCGAGTTCAGCCGGGAGGGCAAACCGTGTCACTGGAGGAGCAGTGGAGGAAGATGAGGCTTTGCAGTCTGGCTAAGAGGAAAGTACAATGACCAGTCTCTATGTCCGGAGAGGGAGACAGCTGGAATGAGATGGGAGGGTCCCACGGGAAGGAGGCTGGCAGCGAAGGCTTCCCTGCAGAGCTGCCTTCTGCGGCTTCTAGAGGCTGCCTCCATCCCTTGGCTCACGGCCGCTTCCTCCATCTTTCAAGCCAGCAGCGGCCAGTCAAGTCTCTTCCATGCTGCGTCGCTCTGACACTGACCATTCTGCTCCTGCTTCTAATTTTAAAGACCTTGTGCTTGCATTGGGCCCACCTTGGTAATGCGGGATAGTCTCCCTATTTTAAGAGCAACCAATTAGCAAGCTGAATTCTGTTTTTGCCAAGTAATATAACATATTCCCAGGTTCTGGGGATTAGGGCGTGGTGCTTTGGGG
The DNA here is from genome assembly GCF_015220235.1 of Choloepus didactylus. NCBI lineage: Eukaryota > Metazoa > Chordata > Mammalia > Pilosa > Megalonychidae > Choloepus > Choloepus didactylus. The sequence continues at coordinate 67,842,034 of NC_051324.1, read as the reverse complement.
GGGCTACTGTTCTCCTGAGCACCCATGATCACCACCCCTATCTTACAAAGGAGGAAACTAATGCCTGAGATCAAAGACTTAACCCAGTGTCACCGAGCTAGTAGGGGGAGCCAGGATTCCCCCCCCACCCCGGGCAGAAGGGCTCCCCAGAGGGTTCACTAACCCCTCCCCACCCCCGGCTCTCTAGGGGAGCGCTGATTCCAGCACTGGGAAAAATGCTCTCCTGGAGGTCCCGGCCATTTGTAAAGGGTCCTGTCCCCATGGAGCTGGGAGGGGCGGCACCCCCAGCCTGCAGCCTCCACACCAATTGGGGGTCCCCCTTGGCCCCTCTAAAGCCGCAGCACCTTGAGGGCAGGGGCCGTGTTCACTTTTGGCCTTTGCATCCGTGGTTCCCAGGACCTGGAACAGTGGGTGTTGGTCTGTGCTTAGGGGATAAATGAGGACATGAAGGGCTGGGCTTTGTCCCGGGACTTTAGTGCCAATGATCACATTTAACAGAGTGTTTTGGATAAACCACTGAAGACTTTATGAGCCCCTGTAAAGCCCTAAATTAAGGGCTGTGGCGTTATTCCCACACTCCCCTCAGTTCGTTTCTAGGCCTGGAGTCCAGCTCCAGATTAGCACACTCAGGGCAGAGCCACCTCAGAGCTCCTTGGGTCTGCACCCCAATGACCAGTCTATGTCCTGCTCCCTAGCCAGGATGCTGCTGTAGGGGACACGCCTCCCCCGGAAAGGAGAAGAGGGGGCCATGGCACTCTTGGCATCCTTCTGCTTCTGGAAAGGAGCCAGGAGCACAGGTAGGACAGAGTGGAGCTGGGAGCACAGATGGGGCTGAGGCGGAGCCAGGAGCACAGGTAGGATGGGGCAGAGCCGGGAGCACAGATAGGATGGGGTGGAGCTGGGACCACAGGTAGGATGGGACGGAGCCAGAAGTGCAGAAAGACTGGGGGCAGGGTCCGGGGCAGGGGACCCAGTCACCGTTGCCCTCAGAAGCCCCCAGCTGTTTGAAGGCACCCACGTGTCCTGGGAGACTCCCGTGCAGTCCTGGGAACCTTGGTAATCAGGCCTTGCTCTCAGAGCTGCCCGGAAGGCCCAGCACGCTGCCGGGTGGCACCAGCAGGGCCCTGAGGCATGGCCGTAGCAGAGCCAGGTGGTTAAGGTGAAAGAGCATGAACAGGCTGTAAAAATCCACTGCCTGTGGCTGCTGGGCAGAGGCCCCCTGGCATGTGGAAGACTGGCAGGGCCTGGTGGCCCCGTCTGGAGGAGAGGCCAGGGGAGGCCAGGGACCTGGCCCAGGAAGCTCACAGCCCTGAGAGCTGGAAGGGACCAGGGAGAACATGGCCTTCCTTGTCTTTGGACAAGGAGAAAGTGGGGGCCCAGAGAGGGTGGAAAGTGGCTCATGGTCACACAGCAAGTTGGCGCCAGCCAAGACTGGACCCCAGGTCTCCTGACTGACGCCCAGCTCAGCGCTCTCTCATGGGACCACTGCTTCCAGTGACAGAAGCAAGGGGCCCGGCACCCTCTCAGCACCCCCTGGGTAATTCAGACTCATCCCCACGAGACTAGGGCACCGGACAGAGGTCAGGGACCCAGTCCAAACTGGAGGGTCAGGTGGGCCCCCAGGCCCTGAGCCTCTGCCCTCTGGGGGCTGCTCTTGTACCGGCCGATTCTGCGCTCTCTGGCCCGGCCGGGGAACCTAGCAGAGAGGAGGCTGAATGGCTCCTGCCTCCTCTCCTCCCAGAGAAGAGGGGAGGCCAGAAGTTCTTAGGGGAAGCTGGCAAAGCCCCTGGTTTCTCTGGGGAAACAGTACACCTGTGGGCATCCCCCAAAGCACTGACTTTTTATTTGCAATGGGTTCGTTTGCTTTTTCCTAGGCCAGGATATCTGATAGTGACTGGATTTCTACCCCTCTAATATGGACGCCCCCACCTCCACCCCAAACTGCAGCAGGCCTGCCTCGCCCCCCACCCCTACCCCTCTCAAGACACCTTTCCCCTCCCCATCCGCACCCCTTTTCCCTGCCTTTCTCCACTTGGAATGCCCTTCCCACTCCTTACAATGCTGTCCTCACTGCCACGGCACCCTCCATTCTGCACGTCCACCTCTGCCCCAGACACCCCAGGCCACCCCTTTCACCTCTGGATTTGGCCACGGTTTGGTTCTGTTCTGCTCTGTGGGAACTAGAGGGCCTGCCGGAGGCGCTGGTGCCAGGTCTCATCCCACCGAGCACCGTTCTGCAGGAGCTGCCCACGGCCGCCAGCTCAGGGCCGGCCCCTGGGTGTGCCCACGCTGCCGCGTGTCGGTTGACTTGGTTCTCAGGAGACGGGGGACCCCGCCTCCTTCCTGAGTTCCCACCCCTGGCTCCGGTTCGGGTCCCCGCCCAGCCCTGATGCCTTGGCTTTACGGTCGTCTGGGTGTCCGGTCTGTCCGCCCATCCAGGCTGAGTGTTCCTCCAGGAGAGATTGTCTGTCTATTCATTTTAATTCCATAGTAACAGCAACAACAAAATCAAGGAGGACTTACCAAGTGCCAGACACGATCCTCGCGGTTTTCTGTGCTGCAGCCGGGGTACAGAGTGGCGCAGGGAGATTCCGCGGGGCACATGGCTGGCAAGAGTCCGAGCATCCGCCCCTCACAGGTCTGCTCCCTGCTCCGTGCTTTTGTCCGCGTGGCCACCCGCCTTGCACGGCCTAGCTCAGTGCCTGGTTCTCGGCCAGAGGTCAGGGAGTTGTTGCTGAATGAACGACTGAAGGAACGAATGCAGTGCCAGGTTCTGAGTGGCTTCTCCTGAGAGCCCTGGTGTGATCGGGGCAGGTCAGAGTCCATGGTGGGGAGCTCCAAGGGCTCCTTCTGTTACAAAAATAATCCCATACGGCCCGGGGGGAGCTAGAACTCAGCAGCTGCTTTACCTTTGCCCCACAAGGAAGGCACCGCAGCCCCATTTTATGTTCGAGGAAGCTGAGGCTTGGAGAGGTTCAGAGGCTGGGGTCATCCTGAGGGTAAGTGGCAGAGCCAGGACTGGGCAGTTTGCAGATTCTCAGGCCCCTGACAGCCCAGCTCCCTGCGCCAGTGCTCAGGAGGGCTGATGGAGCCGGGCTGAGCCTCCCCTTAGTCACCTGTCCCTGACGCCTGGAGCAGATTGAAACCCAGAGAAGACAAGCCCAATGGCTGGTCAGGAGCAGGCACGGGACTTGCACCCTTTGTTGGTATTTCCTTCCAGCCCAGCGGGCATTCCTCTGGGCTCCTGTCGTGGCTGTACCTCTCCAAGGTTCAGGAGTCACCTCCCTGTTATGCGTTACTTGGGCCATTATTAACACGAGCATCTGATTTTCTAGCACAAGCCACACTGATAGAAAGGTCTAGAGACCTGTTGAGAGGCGGGGGGAGGGCAGCTTGGTGTTAAGTGCTCTTTAAGAAGCCAGGATGAGGCAGCCAGCCCACCTAAGGGTGCAGGTGGGTGGGGGGCTGGGGGCTGTGTTCATGGATGACAGCTGGGCCTGGTGGGAAGGGGCTTGAGGGAAGAATCACAAACCCCCGACACAGGCACACACACACACTCTCAGGGTGACTGATCACCCAATGTTGTTGTTATTGGGAAAAAGGAGAGGGGGGAAAAATGTTCCTAATCCAGATGGCTCTGAGCAGTTGAAGATGCAGTTGGGGAGGAGGGGAAGGGGGCAATGGGGTCCAGAACTGGGGGGAAGGGGGACCCCCAGGAGGTATGTGCATGTGCTTGTGTGTGTGCACACGCATGTGTGATGCCAGGTGTGATCCAGGCTGGGATCTGATGTGTCCTTACAGACCAATGGACCAATTCATTGATTTAAAAAACATTCATTCACTCACTGAATAAATGTTCTTGAGCACGTTCCATGTGCCGGCCATGGCTCTAGATGCTGAGCCTGCAGGCGTGGATGAAACAGACAGAAGTCCTTGCCTTGGAGGTCACGTTCCCGAGGGAAGGAGAGAATAGGAGTCCACAGGTGTGGGAGGCAGGGCCAGGTAGGGACCAGGTCCACCAAGAAACCAAAGGAGGTCAAGAATGAGGAGGGGACATTGGGGTTGCCATAGCAACCAGGATGTTTGCAGAGGGCGTCTCCGAAGAGGAGGCATTTGGACAGTGGCCAGGTGCAGGGAGGGGGGCGGGAGGATCCCAGGGCACCCCTTGCAAGGCCCTCATGAGGGGTGGGCTCGGCGTGTGCTGGGAGCCCCACAGGGGCCAGCATGGCCTGAGTGATGGGGAGACTGGAGGAGGGAAAATCGGAGCCCGGTCCATGGAGGGCCTGGGGGCCAGGGGTTCTCCTAGCAGGGGGGACAGGGACCTGATCCAGAGTGTCTTGGGGGGCAGTGGGAAGGGCAGGGATCTTGACGGATCCATTGGCCCTGGGATCTCCAGTGCCAGATACCAAAGTCCTCTTCCTGGTGAAGAAGTGCGGTAGGAATCATCCTCAGGCCCCCGCCGGCTGACATTTCTAGCTCTCAGCCTCATTTTCACTCCAGGGCTCTAAGTCTGCCTTTTCCCAGGGGCAGCACCCACCTCACTGGCCACCGTGGCACCCACTTCCCTTTAGCAAGTCCCTGCTAGCCCAAAGAGTGTTTTCAGGGGAGTTTTGCTCAGGCACCGGATGGTGTTGAGGGGGTGGCTGCCTGGCAAGCAGCCGGAGACTGGACAGGGCTGGTCATCAGCCCCTGGGGGAAGTAGTGCTGACTCGTGGTGGTAGGGCCACATGGCAGTTGCTCATTCATTCATTCATTCATTCATTCAGCACACCTGCCTTGGATACCTCAAATGTGCCAGCAGTTTAGCGATGACCAGCCTTCCCCCAGGACCTCGTAATCCAAGGAGAAGGACAGATGGGTAGGTGGCCACTGCAAGGGAGTCTGTTGAGGGTTCCAGTGGGCTGGGAGATTTCCTGGAGGACAAATAGGACCTAACCAGGTGGGAGAAGTGCTGGCCATGGGGAAGATCAGTGACAGTGCAGTGTGGATACCCTTCTCCAGAAGCCTGCAAAGCTCGGTCCCCTCTGCCTGGCGGTTCATTCATTCATTGAACAGATCTTCACCAAGTGCCCACTGCAGTCCAAGCGCGGGGCTGATGTTGGCGATAAGGCAACAAACAGAACCGATCTGGCCCTGTCCCCATAGAGTCTGCAGCCTAGTAGAGGAGGCAGGTAATGAACAAATAACTACACAAACAGAAATACTCACTATTCGTGAAAATGCAATGGATCCTAAGAAGGAACCGAGTGGCAGAGGGGCAGGGAGGGGCTTCCCATCCTTAAGATAGGAGGGTGGATGGCAGTTGGTGAGCAAAGAGTGGGTCCGAGCCTTCCAGGAGAGAGAAGAGCATGGGGTGTAGGTCAGTGGGTATTCAACTGTGCCCCTTGGAACCCAGAATTCTACAGCAGTGCCCCGGCCTGGGTGACAGTTGGGCGATAGGGTAGGGTGGCCTCGGGACCCCACCCTCATCCCCATTTCCACAAGGGCACCTACCCTGTGCCCCGTTTCCTCTCTTGGGGCCTGTCCAGATAGGCTTTGTTAGGACTAAGGGTAGAGCTTTGGAAAGCTCTGGTTTCGGGAAGACAGAGCACCTGACTCCCAACTACCTGAAGTTTAGGCCCCAGAAATGTACATCTTTTCCGTGATGGTTACTATCCCCACCCAGCCCAGCCTTCCCAGGCCTGGGGTACACCCCAGGGGACTCTGTCCAGCAGCCTGTCCTCCCATGTGCTGTCAGGGGGCCTTGGGTGTGGAAAGCTGGCCCACCCTGCCCAAGCAGCCTGGCCTCACCCCCAGGCCCCCCAGGCCGGGAGATGCCACAGGGTGGGGACAGAGGCCGCGGGGCCCGGGACCCTGGCCGGAGAGGGCAGGTGTGGGCAGGGCAGCTGCCGGACCCCAGCCAGCTCACTTTCCTGGAAGACAGCCGGGCAGGCAGCAGCATTTCCAGTAAGAAGTCGCGGTCCCCCCTGGGCACACACACCCCCTCACTCAACGCAGAGAGAGCTCTTTGAGGTCCTCAGTGGGCCCTAATGAGTGCTGTGGAGAGCCATTCACAGCTAAGTGGGCTGTAATGGCTTTCCTCGGTCAGCAGATAGAGGCGGCCAGGGGCCCTGGAGGGGCCGCCGGGGCTGGGCTCCCATACCCTGCACCTGGGCCCAGATCGATGAGCCTGGGGTGGGCCAGGGCGGGGGTGGGGGGGGTGGGGCGCAGCTCCCTGAATGCCAACAGCTGCTGGAGACCACACCAGGGCTCAAAATAGCCACCTTCCACCCTGGGCCCAGGGCTGCAGGGGAGCTGACACCCCAAAGAGGCTCAGAGCCTGTGGGGTGAGCTGTGTTACCAGAGACTTGGGCCCAATCTAGCCAGGGAGAACTGTGAGAGTGGAATCTGATTTGGTCCAGTAAGAGGTAGGAGGGAGATGGGGGGTGAGGGTCAGGGGAAAACAGGGCCATTCCTACGGGCTCCCGTTTTAGAGACAAACCCAGCTTTGACTCTGCTCTGCCATAGGCGAGTAACAGTGCCTCTCTGAGCCTCGGTCTTTCCATCTGTGAAATGGAGCTGAAATGGCACACTCTGCAGGGGGTTGTGAGAATGCGGGAGGTAATGGATACTAAGTGCCAAACACAGACTGAGTGCTCATAGAGGGTAGCAGCTGCATCATCATCATCACCGTTGTCATCACTGTCATCATTGTTATGGTGGGTCTCACTTGCTCGTGTTTGGCTAACTTTGTGTCAAATGGCAAAGCTGAACCACACACCCACCCACCGTCCAGACAGCAGGGAGCCTGCTTCACCTACCCTTACGTACAGCCGAAGACTGTTTATTGAGCGTCTACTCGGGGTTGGCTTTAGGGAAACAGTGAGGGGCTCCCAATCCATGGGTCCTGTAGTTTCCTGGCTGGGCAGAGGGGGTGGTGAGAGCAGCACCCTGAGGCCAGGCTGGGTTTAGGAGGCAGGGTAGGGAGGTGGGAAAGGAGCAGGTGCCTGTGTGGGCCTTGCTCCAGGCAGGCCTGCTCTCTCCCCAGGGCAGTGGAGGGGGTGGTCCAGGGGCTCTGGGGAGAGGAATGGGGGCTGTCTGACTCCTCCAGCCGAAGCCTAGAAGAGTGAGGGCCCTGAAGTCTTACTGCGCATCCCTCACCCAGAGTAAGTGGCCTGCGTCCGCCACGGCTGTGGCCTCCTCTAACTCAGGCCCCGCTGTGGGGAGCCTTCTCAGACACCGTTATCACCCCCATATCTTCTGGAGCTGATGGGGGTGCAGCTGTGTGTCTTCCAGAAGTCTTAGAAAAAGATGAGCGGAGGAGGGCCAGAAACATATGTGCCAACTCTAGCCTTGTTCCGAGGGCCTTTATGGTCCATCCCCCCACCAGTCCAAGGGGGCCGGGCTCAGTTCTCTTGTCCCATACTTTTCAGACTACAGCACAGTGTACAGCACATTGTGTAAAGCACTGAAATCACCTGCGGAGCTTTAAAAATAATCCCAATGCCCGGCCCAATGCCCCAGAGATCCTGATTTCATTAGATTGGGGTGGGGACAGGTTTTGAAAGCTCCCCCATGCGATTCCAATCTGCAACCAGGGTTAATAGGCTCTAATACAGTGGAAGAAAACGGGCTTTGAAGTTGGGTTTCCAACCCCGGCTCTACCACTTACTGCCAGCTGTGTGATCTTAGGTAAAGTACTCAACATCTCTGAGCCTTAGTGCTGATTTCAGTTTTTTAAAAAATAACTAATAAATTAATCAGCAGAACAAATTGGAGACAAGAGTTCCTGACACTGTAGGAGGTTACTGTGAATATAAACTAAGAAAATGCATGTGAACGTCCCCTTAGCACCTATGAGGTGATTTTTTTTAGCCTTAGACCCCCCCTCTAGGGAGACTACAGGATATTGTCATGTAATGTATCACAGAATTTGCTTGTAACCTGGAGAGAGATGGGCTCTGCCGTCGAGTGGTTTATGAGGTAAAGCATAATGATTACTCCTTCTATAGCTGTTTATGCTTTGCATTTATTCTAGTTGGGGTTTATTGAGCATCTTGAATCTGCAAACTTGTCTTTCTCCAAATTTGGTTAATTTTCAGCCATAATTTCTTAAAATACTTATTATGCTCCGTTCATTCACTCCTTTCTTTTTAGGACTGTATTTACAATATGTGTAAGACTCTTAGATATTGTCCCACTACTCTCTGAGACCCTGCTGTTTTTATTTTGTTTTGTTTTTCTTAGTTTTTTAATTCTCTCTGTTCTACTGATCTGTCTTCATGTTCACTAATTCTTTCTTCTGTTCTCTCAAATCTGAATATCCAGAGAATTTATTTCAGATTTTGTTTTTTTAATTCTAGAAGTTTTATTTAGTTCTTTTTTGTTTTTATTTCTTTATTGAGATTTCTTATTTGTTCATTCATAATGAGTATATATTTTTTCATTATGTCCTTGAGGATAGTTATATAGCTGTTTTAAAATAGTTTATATTGATTGCCTTTTCTCTTGTGTATAGGTCACATTTTCCTATTTATGTGTCTGGAAATTTTGGACTGTATCCTAGACATGGTGAATGATGCATTGTAGAGACTCTGGATTTTGTTATGTTTCTCTGAAGCATATTGATTTTTTTCCCCCTCCAAGCAGGCCATTAACTTGATTTGACTCAAACTTCTAATTCTGCCTCCCCTGTGGTGGGCAGTTGAAGTCTCTGTTCAGTTAGCCTGGTCTTTGTTGGGTTCCTTAGAGTCTGCCCTGTGCATGCATATTTCAGAGTCAGCCCAAGATGTGGGTAGTTTTTATACAGAAAGTGGGGCTCCTCCCTCCAGCTCTGCTCTTTCTAGGATTCCCACCCTCACTTTGCAACTGCCTCAAACTTTGTCCTCTAGCTCTTCAAGCCAGTAAGACTGTAGCTTTTCTATCTGGAATTTAGCCACCCCACTTGGCAGGGACTGGAGCCTGACCTCAAACAAGAACCAATAAATATGGCAAGCTCACCCAGAGATGTTCCCATCTTCTGAGTATCGACTCACCCCCATGTCCGCTGCTTTGGGTTGCTCTCCCAGGCCTCGGTGCGGATGTTTGTATCTGCTGTCAGTGGGAGGGGCTTGCTTTGACAGCAGCCGCTCCACCATCACCAGAAGCCTAAAGCCCAGCTGTTTAGTCTTTCATTCTTGGGGAGTGGGCAGGGGGGACACCAGAACCTCCCTGGGCCATAACCACATCCAGTGGGATTGGTTGAATCAGTCGTTCACAATGGCTTGTAGCCGAAGGGCTCAGAGTAAGCTGAGTAGCCACATCTCACTTTAAGCAGAAACAGACTGGGGTGGACTTCACACTCTACTTTCTGTGGTTGTAGGCATATCCTGCAACCTGCACTGGCCAACGTGGTAGCCTCTAGCCTTGTGTGGCTAATACGACTGAGAAACTGAATTTTTAATTGTATTTACTTTTAATTAAGTTAAGTTTAAATTTAAATAACTACATGTGGCTAGCAGTTATCGTATTGACAGCACAGCTCCAAGCAAATCCAAGAAGTCGAAGTGAGGATTTACAGAAAAATGTGAAGCAGGGCAAGTACAAAAAAAAAAAAAAGCTTACAAAATGATTTTCTATGTGATGCCTTAAAAGGAGAAAAAAGAAAACTCACCAGGGGCATTTGAAATGGGATTTTATTTACCTCCTTCCCAAACCACCCCCAAAAATGTCTACCTAGGAGAGACCCTTCCAGGACCCTGCAGAGCTGAAAACTTGCTCATGGAATTCCAAATTGAGAGCTACATTAGGGAGCAATTGCAAAGAGACACAACAGAATGTTTTAGGTTATGAATTCCCCTAAGATATTTAAGATATGGTGTGATGTCTAAAAATCAGATTTGCCTGTGACTTCTTGGGGAGCACATTTCTGGCTTAAGCCAAGTTGCCCTTACTGGCTTGGTCTCAACCCAGCCTTGCTGGGAGCTGGGAGCATCCTCGGTGGTAGGCTCTGGCCAAGCCTTCCTACCTGCTGTGGTCTAAGAACCAGGACGGGGGCACCTGGCAATAAGGCCATAGCCGCGTGGAGCTGTTGTCTGCCTCCCCCACCTCCTCCACCTTCCTCCCCACTTCCCCAAGTGGTTAGAGCACTGGGGCTGGAGTCAGACTGCTGGGCTGGTGTTTCAGCTGCGGTGCAGCTCTGTGGTCTCGGGAGCTGCTTCCTTCCTCAGTGTCCTCATCTGTAAAATGGGCGAGAAGATGAAATGAGTTAGGAGGTGTTAAAGCATATACAACATGCTTTTCAAATTGTCTTGGGGGTCATTTTTTGTTCTTTCTCACTCCCTCTTCTCTCACTCTCTCTGACTGCCCCAAACCCCAAAGCTCGTTCCCTTGTCTTCCCTGTCCCCAGCCCTTGCCGTGGAACAGGGGGTCCCCCTGAGCTGAGACACGTTCCAGGAAGCCAGCTGAGGGGGGCCCGACAGTCCCCAGGTGGCCCCCTGGCTTCCCCCGTCTCCGGCCACTGCTCCACTCGCTCCTAGTCCCGCCCTGTGGCCACTGGAGGTGGCGCAGAGCCCAGCCCTGACCCCCCCCAGGAAGAAGGTGGCCTGTGTCACAGTGATCCCAAGTGGCCCCAGATGACGCCAGGGTGTGCGTCTCTAAGGGCCACAAAAGCAACCACACAGTGTGGCCTGAAGCAGGCCAGTGCTTCCTTCTCCACGGCAGCCAGAACCCAGCGTCCTCTCGGCTGCTTCCCTGCCTCCAGCTCACCGCTCGAGCACCTGCCCACCTGCCCAGGCTGGCATCTTCTCTCCCGGCCCCCGGCCCCTCTCTTGGTGTCTGTCCTCCACCACCCACTCCCTGCCATCGTCTGTGCTGAGGCAGCCTGACGCTGACCACAGGGGTGGGCCGGGTGGGCTGGGTGGAGGGGAGCCAGCGGGGAGCCCAGCCCGGCCAGCCCTGTCATTGCCTCCCTCTCACGCCCACCACAGTTCTCTTTCCAGACCCAGAATAGCTCCTCTGGCCCCTCCCGTGGCCCTGTCCCGGCCCTGGCCAGAAGTGCCCCAGTGTGGGAGTCCGGGGCGCAGTGGGGGCTGGGGGCAGGTTGGAGTCTCTCCTCTGTACTGTACCTGTGTAGGGGGGTGCTGACCAGGGTGGTGGGGGGCTGCCCAGCAGGGCAGGAGGAGCAGGGCACAGCCTGGTTTCTTCCAGAACCCCACCCCCCCATCCTGACCACCAGCTCCCGCTCCAAGGTCTTGCTGGCTGGCGTGGGCTTTGGCCCAGATGCCGTCCACTGCTGGGGGGAGCCCGGGTGCCCTGAGTCAAGGCTGGGGGAAGGGGTGTGGGCAGCACTTCCTGAACAGAGGCTCTGCATGAGGCAGCCTTCCCAGAGCCCTGGAATTGGGGCGCACGGCTCCCCGGTACTCCATGCCACCTTCATGCGGATGTTTGCAGGTTGAAATTCTTGTCCTTTCGCAGCCAGTGAAGAAGTGCCTGGGACACACCACGGCCTGGCTGGCCTTCCAATCGAGCAGGGCCCAAGCGGCTATGGTTTGCAAATATATTTGAAGACACCCTGCCTGTCATTTGCTCTTGTGACTTTTAGCAGTGCTACCAGTAGTGACAGTGGTGACCGCATCCTACAGATGAGGAACCCAAAGCTCTGAGAGCTGAAACAATGGGCCCAAAGCTGGATTTGAACCCAGTTCTGGGGGGTCCCAAGCCCGTGCACCCCCCTCCATAATGGCTGCCTTTTGAGGCAGGACTGAGGCGTCCATTGGGCAGAACTCCCCATGACCTGACAGCTCAGAGGGCACCTGCTCCCCCACCCTCCACGCTGACCCTCGTGGGGCAGTCACCAGCGAGCCTGGCAGGCCTTGGGGTGAGCAGAGCTGCTCCTCGGGCCGGGATGGGGGGGAGGCAGGGCCAGTGACCACGAGGCTGTGAGTTGTCTCAGCCCCTCCCTCGTGTCCCACCTGGGAAAGGTTTGTGGTGCGTGGTGACTGTGGAGCACACATGTTTAGGGGCATGAGTCTCTGCAAGATGGGGAGGTGGAAACAGAGCCCAGCCCTGACCCCCCCCAGGAAGAAGGTGGCCTGTGTCACAGTGATCCCAAGTGGCCCCAGATGACGCCAGGGTGTGCGTCTCTAAGGGCCACAAAAGCAACCACACAGTGTGGCCTGAAGCAGGCCAGTGCTTCCTTCTCCACGGCAGCCAGAACCCAGCGTCCTCTCGGCTGCTTCCCTGCCTCCAGCAGGGGGAAGGAGGAGGGGTTGACTGTACCTGCCCCACCAGCTTCAGTCCACCCACCTGGCCAGGGGAAGGCCCTTTGGAAGTTGGAAAGCAGCCACATGCAGCTACCATGGGGAGGGGAGCCGGCAGATGGCAAGGAACCTGCCTCCACACCATCCAGACTCCTTGCTTTAGTGCTTCCATGTTTGCCAGCCATTCCTCTCCTCCATGTCAGCAGAAAGTCCTCATGCTCAGAAGCCACAGAAAGAGTTATAATATGCATTATAATGCACTGTAGTGTGATGATTGTTAGATTAGATATTGGTTCCTTGCTCTGTGTCAGACACTGTGCCAACTGTTTCACACACATTCCATTCATCCCTATATATATATTACTATCATCTCAACATTACCAGTGAGAAAACCAAGGCTCAGAGCAGTTCACTAATTTTCCCCAAGTCGCACAGCCAGTGCCAGACCCGGTTTGCACTAAATTGCCCCGGGGCTGCTATAGCGGGTGAGGGTGCAAACCCGTGCCAGTGAGATGAGCCCCTGCGCCCCTGCAGCTCCCCTCTGAGGGGCGGGTACTCACCGAGGCCACCGGTGCAGGAGGGGAAGTTCCGGGTGGACGGCCAGCGAAAGGAGCAGCACCTGGCTTTCTCTTCTCCCCCATGGAGGAGGGGCGGGGAGGCTCTTTCTTTTCTTCCCAGAGAGGTTTTCTATCTTCTGTCTTCCTTGGCTGACTTTTCAGCCTTTGAAATGGGACCTGGTGCTGGGGAACCAGGCTGCAGGCAGAGGGGGGATGCGGGCACTTTCCCTCCCGGGCTTGGCGCTGCGATGGGGGGGGGTACCACCCCCCATGAGCTAGGACTGGTGGTGGCCAGGAGTCGGGCAAGGAACCCCTAGCCCAGGGGAGGGTCGGGACCCCAAATGTCACTTTTTTAAAAACTTCATTTATCAAAAAATTTTTAAAAAACACTTCCAGACAAAGTAAAACAAAGGAATAGGAAAAACAAATATCCTGAAATAGCATCATTGCTTCCATTAGGCTCCTACCATACCACAAAAAAATTAACAAATCATAGTCATTCCTGAGCATTCCCGTATCATTGAAATCATCCTCAATATCTTGTCTGTTCTTATTAGATTATCGTTCCCCCTTCACTAACTGCCATCTATCTCTAGGTCCCCTATAGTCTACCATAAGAGTTCACATTAGTGGTAACATACAATATCTCTCCTTTTCTATCTGACTTATTTCATTCAACATTGTCCTCAAAGTTCATCCGTGTTGTCATATGATTCACAACTTCATTCCTTCTCACTGCTGCGTAGTATTCCGTCATATGTATGTACCACGTTTTGTTTCCCCACTCATCTGATGTAGGACATTTAGGTTGCTTCCATCTGTTGGCAATTGTGAGCAATGCCACGATGAACATCGGTGTGCAAATATCTGTTTGTGTCACTGCTTTCTGGTCCTCTGGGTAAATACCGAGAAGTGAAATTGCTGGGTTGTAGGGAAACTCGATATCTAGTTTTCTGAGGAACCACCAAACTGTCTTCCAGAGTGGCTGAACCATTATACAGTCCCACCAGCAATGAATAAGTATTCCGATTTCTCCACAACTCTCCAAAGCATTTGTAGTTTCCTGTTTGTTTGATGACAGCCATCCTTATTGGTGTGAGATGATACCTCATTGTGGTCTTGATTTGCATCCCCCTAATAGCTAGTGAATATGAATGTTTTTTCATGTATTTTTTAGCCATTTATATTTCCTCTTCAGAGAAATGTCTTTTCATATCTTTTGCCCATTTTATAATTGGGCTACTTGTACTATTGTCATTGAGTTGTAAGATTCCTTGTATGGACAAGATATTAGTCTCTTATCAGATACATGGTTTCCAAATATTTTCTCCCACTGAGTTGGCTGTCTCTTTACCTTTTTGACAAATTCCTTTGAGGTGCAGAAGCTTTTAATTCTGAGGAGTTCCTATTTATCTATTTTTTCTTCCGTTGCTTGTGCTTTGGGTGTAAGGTCTAAGAAGCGACCTCCTAATACTAGGTCTTGAAGATGTTTCCCTACATTATCTTCTAGGAGCTTTATGGTGCAGTCTCTTATATTGAGATCTTTGATCCATGCTGAATTAATTTTTGTATAGGGTATGAGGTAGAGGTTCTCTTTCATTCTTTCAGATATAGGTATCCAATTCTCCCAGCCCCATTTGTTGAAGAGGATGTTATGTCCCAATTCAGTGGATTTGGGGGCCTTTCAAAAATCAGTAGACCATAAATCTGGGGGGTCTATTTCTGAATTCTTAATTCGATTCCATTAATCAATATGTCTGTCTTATTCCAATACCATTCTGTTTTGACTCTTGTGGCTTTATAGTAGGCTTCAAAGTCAGGCAGTGTAAGTCCCTCCACTTTGTTTTTCTTTTTTAGAATATTTTTAGCAATTTGAGGCATCTTTCCCTTCCAGATAAATTTGATGACTAGCTTTTCCAAGTCTGCAAAGTAGATTGTTGTAATTTTGATGGGAATTGCATTAAATCTGGAGATCAGTTTGGGTAGAATTGACATCTTAACTACGTTTAGCCTTCCTATCCATGAACACGGAATATCTCTCCATATCTTTAGGTCCCCATGGCATCTTTTCCACAAGGGCCTTGGTGCAGAGGATACGTGGTCCAGCTCCAGGCTGATGCGGGTCTTATTAACGTGGTCTCCAGCTCAATGCATGGCTATGGGAAAGGCTCTCTGCCTCTTTGGGCTTCAGTTTCTTCATCTAATAGGCAATTAATGCCCAAGCTCCACAGGCTTAGTGAATGATAAAAGGAGATATGGTCAGTGTAGAAGTGCTTGGATGTTTAAAATGCCATGCAAAATTAAGAAGTGGGTTTGATCTTCATCTGTTTCCTTCTTCTTCTCTCCTTTTTTTTCTTCCTACCTTCCTTCCCTCCTTCCATCCATCCGGCCATCCATCCTTCATTCCACCCTTCCTTCCTTCTTCCCTTCCTCTGTCCGTCAGTCCTTCCTCCCTCCCTCCCTTCCTTTGTTCCTTCCTTCCTTCCTTCCTTCCTTCTTTCCTTCCCTCCTCCCTCCCTTCCTTCCTTCCCTCTTTCCATCCGTCTGTCCATCCTTCATTCCACCCTCCCTTCCAACTGAAGTCAGTTTCAAAAAAAGGCATCCAGGTCTCTGCATCTCTGCCTGGGCACAGTCATTGTCATTAATGGAGAAACTCTGGAAGGTTCCAGAGGAAATCCGGCAGAAGGACTTGCAGAGCTAATCACCGCCACATACTTTCAGACTTGCTGGCGCCCCTGACATTGGCCCAGTGAGTCTTTACTGGCAGAACTTTTTTCCACCTTTGTAGCTGACCTGTGTCCTTCCTGCTTCAGCAGGAGATGTTTTGCTCACATCCTGGTCCCCGGCCTCAGGGTGTTGTGGGGGAGCAGCAGGGGGAGGAGGGCTCCCCAAATGAGAGAGCTGGGTCTGGTTTCCCAGAGGACCTGGGTGTGAGGCCAAGAGGGAGAACAGGAGAAGCCAGCTTCCCTCTGTCTCCTTGTCTGCCGCTGGGTCCCTGGGTGGCCCTCACGTCCCTTCGTGGTGGGGGCCATGAGGGCAGGAAGACTGGACTTAGAAGTCAAGAAACTCTCCTTCATGGCAAAAGAAAATTGGAAAGGCAGGGCTTTGAGGCCCTGGCTCTCCAGAACCCAGGAATTCTCCATTGAAACAGGAGCTCCCAACAAGAACCGGCCTCGTTTCACGGGGTCAGCTAATGTTTGTTGACCATGAATTCTGTATGGTGTTATTCCATGTGCTTTAGTCGGTTAAGACTTGTCTCCTATGAGGAAGTATTATCATTATTCTCATTTCAACGATATGGAAGTGGAGGCTAGGAGAATTTAAGTGATTTGCTCGATTTCGCACAGCTAGAATATTCTGGAGTTGGAATCTAAACCCATGGCAGGCCAACTCCAGTGTCTATACTTTATAACTGCCATGTGGTCTTTTTTTAACAGCTTTATTGAGATATGATTCACATACTGTAAAATTCACCCTATTAAAGGGCACAACACAATGGTTTTATTATAGTCACAGAGCTGCGCAACCCTCACCAGTAACTAATTCCAGAATATTTTCATCACCGCTAAAAGAAACCTAGTACCCATTAAGCAGACACTTCTCATTCCCCCTTCCCCAGCCCCTGGGTACCACTAATCTATGTTCTCTCTCTATGGACTTACCTATTCTGGACATTTTATATGAATGGAATCATATAATATGCAACCTTTCTGGCTTCTTTCACTTAACATAATGTTTTCAAGGTTCATCCGTATTATGCATGTATCAGTGCTTTATTCCTTTCTATGGCTGTATAATATTCTGTTGTATGGAATACCACATTTTGTTTATCCATTCATCACCCAAGACTTTTGCTTAGCTTATAAGAAGGAAATTCACAGATTTGATTCCAATCTCAATGGTAACTTTTCCTGAATCCTTGCTATGACTCTGGCACTAAATTAATTCCTTATATGATATGCTAGTTTGGATGTATTATGTCTCCCAAAACACCATCATCTTTGATGCAGTCTTGTGTGGGCAGGAAACATATTGGTGTTGATTGGGTTGGAGACTTTTGATTAGATGTTTCCGTTGAGATGTGATCACTCAACTGTGGGCAAGATCTTCCACTGTATAATTTCCATGGAGGTGTGGCCCTGCCCATTCAGCCTGGGCCTTGATTAGTTTACTGGAGCACTATATAAGCTCAGACAGAAGGAGCGAGCTTGCTACAGCCAAGAGGGGCACTTTGAAGAACACACAGGAGCCGAGAGAGGAGCTGCAGATGAGAGACAGTTTGAAAAAGGCTGTTGAAAGCAGACTCTTGCTCCAGAGAACCTGAGAGAGGACAAACATCCCAAGTGCAACTAAGAGTGGCATTTTTGAGGAACTGCAGGCTAGAGAGGAACGTCCTGGGAGAAAGCCATTTTGAAACCAGAACTCTGGAGCAGACGCCAGCCACATGCCTTCCCAACTAACAGAGGTTTTCCGGACACCATTGGCCATCCTCCAGTGAAGGTACCTGATTGTTGATGACTTACCTTGGACACTTTATGGCCTTAAGATTGTAACTGTGTAACCAAATAAACCCCCTTTATAAAAGCCAGTCCATTTCTGGTTGTTTTGCATTCTGGCAGCATTAGCAAACCGGAACACATGGCTTAACGCATATGATCTTCACAAAGGCCTTTTAGCAAAGTTTCCATTGTAATCAACACTCCCATTTTACAGATGAGGAAACAGGCTCAGAAAATTCCCCAAGGTCTCAGAGTCAACAGATGGCAGGGCTCAGATTTGATCCAGATAGTCTGGCTCTAGAATTGGTGCTGACAGCCTTTGTGATATACTTCCACTGGGCAAGCTGAGTTACTATACCTAATTCCTTCTAAAACCAGGAACAGTTTACCAAAGGGGACAAACATGGCAACCATCACCCGATAGCTACAAAAATCCAGCAAATAAGAATCCAGGAAATATTTTTTTTAAATAAAACATGTGCTTAAAAGAAAAGTCATTTGTAGGTCAAAAATGAATACCGCTATCAAAAATGACTCACGGTGCCTCAATGCCCAGCTAGCACCTGAAAGAACATCTCTACCGGTTCTCAGCCATGCCTGGGAGAGAGATAGTTGTTGTGTTTCTTTCCTGTCTGCATAAGGCGAGCTCTGTCTAACCTGAGGAAGTCATCGTCCTTTATTTTAAAAAAAACAAAAGCTCATAAGGTAAAAGCTCGCTGGCCTCTTGGAATGATTTGCGTTCAACTCAAGCTGTTTGCTGTTTACTCTGTTGATCTGTTTGTTTGGAAAGAACCTGACTCTTCCCATTTTTGTGATCTGCCTCAGCGGCCGTAGCCTCCATCCCAGTGTCAGATAGCATTAAGAGGGAGAGGGACGGTCCCTGAGCTTGTCATCTCCCAATGGTGACTCCCACCGTTCACTGCTTTGCCCACTGTCCACTCCAAGTCTGAGCCCCACGGGCAGTGCCCCTGCATCTCCCAAAGCCCTGGGCATGTCCCTGGAGCCCCCAAAGCTCAGGCCCTCTGCACCCCCGCAGCCTCCCTCCCCGTTGGGACTGTCCACTGTTTCTGGTCAGCAAGGGGGGCTGACTCCCCTGTTCCTCCTGTCCCTTTTTCTCATTCCGGGGACCCACTTCCCGAGATTCCATGCTTCGAGACTCCAAACCTCCCCAGGTGTTCGGAGTCTGCCGCATTTCAATTCCATGTTTGCTTTTTATTAAAGAGAAGCGATCGCGTCTGCAGAATATTAAGTGGCCCAGGCAGCTTTGGGAAGCAGAGCTGCTAATCCACCGACATCTGCTGCTTGTGTGATCTTGGCACTTGCAGCCCCACTCCCCTCTCCTCCCACCTGGCCCCCACTCCAGCCTCCCCAGTTAAGGCAGAGAGGGAGATGCTGGGAGGCTTGGGCCAGCCCTGCCATGCTTTTCCTTTGGCAGGGGTTGGAATAGTGACCTCCAGGCCCCCCTCTGAGGCCCTGGGAGTGGCCAGGCCATCAGGAGCTGTGTGACCGTGGGCAAGCCACTTCCTCCCCTGGGTCTCAGCATCCTGGGTGCAGAGAAGGGGAGGAGCCATGTGTGGTCCGAGGCCCAGTGTACACTCCCGGCAGGCACCATCTCCAGGCTGGTCAGACCAGGATCCTGCTCACCTGCTACACCTCTGCTTAGGCCCTCCTCCCCACCTGGGATGTCCTCCCTCCTGCTCTCCACCAATGGAGTCCTGCCACCCTGCAAGGCAAGGTCAAGACTTGCATCCCCGCGAGACCTCTGCTACCCCTTCCTCTCTGGTCCCCACCGTCTCTCCTACAGACTTGCATCATCTTGGGGACAAGACCATGTGCCTGCAGCTCATGTCTGGGCACACAGCTAGGTGACGAATGCTCCTGGATTAACTTGGAAGAGGGGTGGTGATTCACTGTCAGAGGGGTCAAACCAGAGGACAGCTCCCCATTCCTTCTCACTTCCCCCCCTCCCGGCCTGGTTCCCCAGTCAGTCTGAGGATGGAGCCCCTGCCTGAGTTCTGAGCACCTGGAGGGGATCCCAAAGATAGAAGAGACCCAAGGCCCTGGCAACAGAAAGCTGACAGTTTCGATCCTTTAATAAAACCCACACTCGAATGACTTAGTAACATTTGCAGAACAACCGGTGAATAAGTGTAAATCAATACTCTACAAACAGGACAGCTGAGGGCTCAGCAGAGTTCCAGGGGAAGGAGTGGGTTCAATCAGAGCAGGCTTCCTGGAGAAGGTGAGTTTGGGGCCAGGACTTGATGTACAGGAGTCACATTTGCAGAGGAGGGAGGAGGGAGTCCAGGAAAGGGGAGGAGTACACACGAAGGCATGGAAGTCACTCTGCTTCGTCCAGGGGTTGCGCCTTCGCATAGAATATTGGTTGGCTGCCTCCCATGTGCCAAATGGGCATTGTGCCGAGCCCATCTGTGACAAAGATGAGGACGACTCAGCCCTGACCCCTAGATGGGTCAGAAGGTCTGAGGTAGGTGCCCCCAAGGTGTGAGCCTGACAAACACCCCAAGAGGAGGTGTTTGAGTATGTGGGGAGTTATCAGGGCATTACAGGGTTCCCTGAGCCAGAGGCTGAGTGACACCCCCAGAAGCATGGGGTTGCGGGACAGGGGCAGTCAGGAGGCGATGGTTTGATAGGACAGTGGGTCCCAGCCCCCACGGAGGACATGAAGCCTCTGCCCATGTGGGGCTCAGGGCCCAGCTCCTCTAGGGGCTCTCCTGCCATCCTCCCATCTTCTCCCCATTGTGGGAGGCACACCTGAGGATTGGGGCCACCCTCGGCCCTCCTCCTCTCTGTCCTCTCTGTCCTCCCCCAGCCTTGTGCTGTCCTGTCTCGTCAGGGGCAGGAAACTCAATTATATGGAGGGCGAGTCCCAGCTGGGCTGCGTTCCAGCTCTGTGACCTTGGGCAAGGCTTGCTTGCCCTTGTGAGCCTCAGTTTCCTTGTCTTTACCTCAGGAATAATGTCCACTTCCCAGGGGGTGAAAGAGAGAGAGAGAGAGAGAGAGAGAGAGAGAGAGAGAGTGTGTGTGTGTGTGTGTGTGTGTGTGTGTGTGTGTGTGAAGCCCCAAGCACCAAGAATGCTCCAACCGTGTCAGCTCCCTTCCCAAGGCAGCTTTGGGTTCCCCCACTGGCCCCCTGTGGCCTGTCTCACCACCCATTGTCCCCCTTTCTGGCTCTAATGGGGTTCAGAATGAACAGACACCCCAGAGGGTGTTTCTGTGCCCAGCACCCCCTCCACGCCCAGAGTGACCCCCCAGAGCTCCCTCTGAGTCCTCACCCTGCCAGCCTCCACCTCCCTGGGCCTCCGTCCAGCTGGAGAGGCCGGGCTGATGCTGTGACCTCCTGCCCTGGCCTGGGAGCTGGAGCCTGTCCCGCAGGAGGGGGGTTGGGGTGCTCCAGGAACCCGGGACCCAAATGGGTCCGTGCCTCTCCTTTCCGCTCCTCTCCAGGCCGTCACTCTCAGAGAGAGTGCCAGCCAGAGGCTCAGGGCAAGGGCTCTTGAGTTGAGAGCTTGCCAGGGAGAGAGCTTGGAACGCAGTGGAAGGGAGCCAGAGTGAGAAGTGCACATGCGTTGGTTCCAAGGAGCCGCCGCCAAGGGAGCTGCATCGGAGAGGCAGCCCAGCCCGAGGCCACGCGCCGGCAAATCCTGTCCCATGCAAATCCTCTTCCCACGTACTGCCCATGCGGCCCGAACCAGCTACTCAGCCTTTTTCAGCCTCAGTTTCTCATCTCTAATGTGGGTATAATAATAGTGCTTACTGCCCTGGGTGCCGTGGAGCTCATCCAGGTCAAGTTTTTAGCCTAGTACGTGGCATCCAGTAAAAGTTGGTCATTATCATGATCTGTCTCGATGGTGGGGAGAGCAGACAGAGGCCCAGGCATCCTTAGGTGAAGTCTGCTCTCGATTCTCTCGCGACAGGCTTCCTTCTTTGCCGTTATCTTTATCCGCCTTGCTTCACTTTTCCTGGCCATCCTGGGCTTGGCTCTGTTTCAGTTTATAGGGTGATTTGGGGGAGGCCCTGAGCTCCACCTCCCTCCATCAGTGCAGACGGGACTGCACATGTAGTCTGGGGAGGGGATGCGGGAGGAGATTGGGATGCGGGAGGAGGGCTGGAAGGTCTGATGAGTGAGCTGACGTGCGCTTTGGAGCTTCTCCGGGGGCGGATTCAACACTCTCACCGAGCGCACTCAGGCCTGTGGGCCGCCGTCCGCCCCATCTTCCAGGCGTCTGTCTGTCCACCTCCACCGACCCCGGGCCCCTCTGATTTTGACTCGTGTCCCAGATGTCAGCGTGTCCTCTCCAAGCTGCCTTAACATGAGGGAATTCTTCCTCAAATATGTCGCACAAATGAATAATAAAAACAAAGGAAAATTACCCTCTTTATTGAAACTCATTTTATGAATAAAACAATTATTCTGGTAATTGAAAAAATGTGTCGTTAAATTAAATGCAGTGGTTCCTATTAAAATTTTAGTGCGTTTGTGCTGCTGCCGGCTAGAGGCTGGTAATTATAGTAGAGAGTTTCGCTTCCTCTTTATTGTTTTTTAATCTCTCTGTGCTGCGGCTCCCCGACGATATTTTATGTCAAAGAGATTTAGGGCCGCGCTCCAGACAGGAGGGAGAAGCTGGCCGGGGTGGGGGCTGGCGGTGGGGACCGCGGTCGCGTCTGTCTGTGACAGTGCAGTTGGATGGCACTCTGGGTGCCCGACCGGGGTTGGACACCGCACCCGTCCATCAGCCTGGTGGCAGCCAATCACAACCCTCAGAATCTGTGCCCTTCCCGCCCACCCTCCTCTCTGACCCCCTCCTTACTTGAAAAGGGGTTGGAGGGAGAATGGGAGCTTGGAGTTGGGTCTCAGGGATGCCTTGGTGCTGGCTACCTCTTACTAGGCTTCTTGGAAACCTGCATTTGGAAAGCAGCAGGTGGGGTGGGGGCCAGGTAGACCTTCCGCAGAGGCCATGGAGGCAGGGTGTGGCAGCTGTTTGCAGGTAAACAGCATGAGGGCAGGGACCATGTCTACTTTGCTTACATCTGTGTATCCAGGCATAATAAGTGATGCAGGGAGACTTCTAACTCGTGCTGAGGAAGGGAGGGAGGGAGGGAGAAAGGAAAGCTATGGTAGAGCCGGCTTGGCCCGGGATGGGTTGGGTGGAGTCTTAACAGGACAGGGGAAGAGCCTGGAGACCTCTGGGTTTCCTTCCCAGGCCCCACCACGCTGGAGCTAGGAGCAGGGGGAGCAGCCAGACGCTTCTCGATCCCAGCAGGAGCTGCAGGTTTCCCGGGCTGACTTAGACTGGCGGTGGCTGCCCTTGATGTGTTATATGTGCCTGTGGCCCGGGCTGCGTTTGCACTGTGGGTCTAGATTAAGCTCCTGGGGGGCAAGGTCTCTGGCCGCACAACCTGCCGCGGGAGCTTGATGCATCGGGAAGGGGGTGGGAGCATCTGAGCATTTATCACCACAGCCCCGGGAGCTGGTGATGAGCCAGCAGTGTGTGAGCCTTCAGCCCTGGGCAGGAAGGAAAGAGGGCAAGCATCGCCCCGGAGTCCCTGGCTCGCAAGCTTTGTGCCTTAAGGCTCCTACCTCGACTGGCCACACCCTTCTCGGGCTGTTACCTCTCAGAGCCTTTCCTTGTCCCTCCTCTGCCATGTCCTGTAGGGCAGGGGGGCAGCAGCTGCATTTCCCAGCACCCAGGTCAGCTGGCTTCAGGCTGGCACTGGCCGATGGGAGGCACTGGTGGGAGATTGGAGGCGGGGGGAGGGAGAAGCCACGGCACCAGGTGACAGGTGTGCCAGAGGCCCCAGGTGACCCTGCCTCTTGGGGTCCCTCCAGCCTGGGGGAGTGGAGGTTTCCTGTGTTTGTAATCTCTGCGTTGCCTCATGGTCCCCCGCCTGGCTTCTCAGCTCTGCCATCACCCGTAACCAGTTCCCTGTAGTAAATTCCTTGTGTGTTAAATATACTCAGCAGTCTCTGTTGTCCTGGCTGGAGTCTGACTGTGCATTCACTCCATTAGCATCCAAGAGAGGGAGATGGCTGCCCTGGGAGGGGGTGGGAGAGGGTTGCAAGCTCCGGGACTTCCCTGTTTCCTGCCCGCCTCCCCCCGGTCCTGCATTCCCCTGGGGAGTCCGGCTGCCGTGTCCAGCCAGTCTCCTCACCGTGCCTGTGCACCTCTCCAGACGAGAGGCTGCTCATGTCCAACCCATCTGAATGATCGCATTATGCTGATCCCGTCCACACCAGGGCGGCTCCTCATTTCGAGCCATTTTCCCAGTGGGGCAAAGGGTTAGCCAGGTTAGGAGCCCTTTCCTGGGGCCGCAGCATCCAGCAGAATAAATTACAGAGCCATTAACCCAGGAGCAGAGGGGCTGCAAGGCCAGGGGTGCCAGTGGCTCCCTGCTCTTTCAGTCTGCCACTTCCCTGCCCCCTTCCCCCAATTGCTTCGGGTTCAGCTTATATCCTCCGAGCCAGAACTCAGCCAAGCTTATTGCCAAGCCAGCACAGCTCACTCTGATCTAGAAATAACCAGGGGCATGAGAGTGTGCAAGCAAGTCATGGAGGAGGGGAGCAGGTAGGGAGAGGGTCTGGGGGTGCAGGTGGACGCCAGCTGAGCCATGAGCCTGAGAAACTCAGGGCTCAGTTCCACTGTGACACAGTACAGAGCAGGGGCAGCATGACTGTTCATTGAGCACCTACTATGTGCTGGGTGTCTTCACCTTTATAGTCTCATTTAATCCTTGCTGCATTCCTGGGAAATGGGAATCATTATCCAACCCCTTTTACAGATGAGAAAACTGAGGCTCAAAGACGGTGAGTGGCTGGCTGCAGGTCACGCAGCAGCTGGCTACCTCCACTGCACGCCTTTGCCCTGCCTCCTCTCGCCAGTTCTCTTCCTTATCACTTCTAAGTACCCTGTGCTGGAAACCTGCTTCTGTCACATCCTGGGATCTTGGAGCTTACTGTCTCCAGCCACCCATAGGGAGGCACAGGTGCATGTGGGGACAGGCCATTCATTCATTCGTTAGGTATTCACGGACTCGCTGCTTCTCACCCAGCATTGTCTGGGCACTGGGGTGAGGGTGGTGAACCAGTCAGGTGGCTGTTTTTTGTCCTTGGCGAGCTTGGAGTTTAGCAATGAAATCTCGCATTAGGAAGACACACGTCTAGTAAATAATGAGGGGCAAGTGTGGTGAGGGTTACGGGGAGCTAGAAGCAAGAGTGGGGGTGGGGGCAGAGCAGAAAAGACTCCCAGAGAGCCACGCTTGAAGCAAACCAGTTTCAGTTCTCCTTTTGGGGCTCTTCAGAAGGGTTGGGATCCTTCAGGCTGGGTCCTCAGACTGCTTCTTTTCTCTTCCCCCCACTCCCTCCTGGGTGAATCACCACCAGCCATCCCTCTGCTGGAGGTCTCCACACTCAGGGCCAGCCCAGGCTGCTCTCCTGAGCACCGGAGCCACCTTCCAACCTCCAGCTGACCTTCTTCTTCTACAGGGGACAGCAGCCTGCTGGAAAACCAGCTCGTGGCTTATTGTGGCATTTGCCAGTTTCCATGGGGTCAGCACTCCCATCATGGCTGATTTCAAGCCACCAGCCCAATGTCATTGAACAATAGTTGGGATGAAATGTGCACATTCAGCTCTCCTGAGCCAGAACAAGCAGCTCCAGCACAACCCACTCAGCTCTGGGGCACCTGAGACCCGACAAGCCCAAACTGAACTTGTCAGACTGCCCACCCCCCTCAGCCAGGGACCCTGCCTCAGAAAAGGGCACCAACAGCCCATTGTCCAAGCCAGAGGCTCTCAAGACATCCTCCACTCAGATAGACAGCCTCCATGCAGACAGCCTCCACGCAGACATCCTCCGTGCAGATAGCCTCCACGCAGACAGCCTCCACGCAGACAGCCTCCATGCAGACAGCCTCTACCCAGACAGCCTCCAAGCAGACAGCCTCCATGCAGACAGCCTCTACCCAGACAGCCTCCATGCAGACAGCCTCCACACAAACAGCCAGCCTCCACCCAGACAGCCTCCACACAAGCAGACAGCTTCCACCCAGACAGACAGCCTCTACACAGACATCCTCCATGCAGACAGCCTCCACACAGGCAGACAGCCTCCACCCAGACAGCCTTCACACAGGCAGCCTCCATGCAGATAGCCTCCATGCAGACAGACAGCCTCCACGCAGGCAGACAGCCTCCACCCAGACAGCCTCCACGCAAACAGACAGCCTCCACTCAGCCTCCATGCAGGCAGACGGCCTCCACCCAGACAGGCTCCACTCAGGCAGACAGCCTCCATCCAGACAGCCTCCACGCAGACAGCCTCCACCCAGACAGCCTCCATGCACACAGACAGCCTCTATCCAGACAGCCTCCATGCAGACAGCCTCCACCCAGACAGCCTCCATGCACACAGACAGCCTCCACCCAGACAGCCTCCACAAAGACAGCCTCCATCCAGACAGCCTCCATGCAGGCAGAGAGCCTCTACCCAGACAGCCTCCACACAAACAGACAGCCTCCATGCAGGCAGACAGCCTCCACCCAGAAAGCATCCATGTAGGCAGACAGCCTCCATCCAGACAGGCTCCATGCAGGCAGACAGCCTCCATCCAGACAGCCTCCATGCAGGCAGACAGCCTCCACCCAGACAGCCGCCACACAGACAGCCTCCACGCAGGCAGGCAGCCTCTACCCAGACAGCCTCCATGCAGGCAGACAGCTCCACACAAACAGCCTCTACCCAGACAGCCTCCACACAAACAGACAACCTCCATGCAGGCAGACAGACTCCACACAGGCAGACAGCCTCCACGCAGACAGCCTCCACACAGACAGCCTCCATGCAAACAGACAGCCTCCACCCAGACAGCCTCCACCCAGACAGCCACCACACAGGCAGATAGCCTCCACACAGCCTCCACACAGGCAGACAGCCTCCATGCAGACAGCCTCCACACAGACAGCCAGCCTCCACACAGATATCCTCCATGCAGACTGCCTCAATGCAAACAGACAGCCTCCACCCAGGCATCTTCCATGCAAACTGACAGCCTCCACACAGACAGCCACCACACAGGCAGACAGCCTCCATGCAGACAACCTCCACGCAGACAGACAGCCTGTACCCAGACTTCCACCCGGACAGACAGCCTCCACGCAGACATCCTCCATGCAGACAGTCTCCATGCAAACAGACAGCCTCCACCCAGACAGCTGCCACACAGGCAGACAGCCTCTACCCAGACAGCCTCCACCCAGACAGACAGCCTCCAAACAAACAAACAGCCTCCATGTAGACAGCCTCTGCACAGACAGCCTCCAAGCTTCTTCCCCAGCCACTTCAACCATCCCCATGCAGTGGCTTCCACCTTCTCCACCTTCTAATGTCGTGACCCTCACCCTTTCTCCACACCACTGGCCCTAGCCCACTCCCTTCTTCCAGTCACCCCCCAATCACGGCCACAGTCTCCCCTGGACCCCTCCCTCCAGTTCATCTCCCCCCACCCCATATAGTCTCCACATGGCAGCCAGAGTGCAGAGTGAGCTTTCTGCTACAGAAATGTGATCTGTTACCCTTACTAGCTCCCTATCACCTTGCTGACCTCTTAAGTCTCCCCTCGCCTTCTCCCCTAATCCCTGCCTGCCTCCCTACCCCACACACCCTGGCAAGCAGACCTGACGTGTTCTGTCTCGTCTCTGGGATTTTGCCCCCTTCTCCTAGAGCACCCCCTCCCCATCTCTGCTTGGCTTAAGTTAGATACTCTCTCCTCCAGGCAGCCTTCCCTGACTACCCACGCCCCCACCCACAGTACGTCATAGTGCCTCATCCATCCTTGTCTATATCCTATTTCTCACCCTCTTCCACTTGTCTGTGAGCAACTCCAGGGCAGGGGCTGAGTTTTTGTTCACAATCCCTGGCACACTGTAGGTGCTCAGGGAATTTTTTTGTGTGAGCGAATGTGGGATCGCATTACTTAACTAAATCATTAGTTAACCAAGTACAAGCCAAAGGTCAAAGAAAATGTTCACAGCACTGAGTCAGGAGAAAGTTGTGGGACGCTTTTTTCAGCAGTGGGCAGCCCCAGGTATCACTGTCTTATGGCAATCACGAAAGGCTTCCTGGAGGAGGGAGTGCATTCTCTATTCCCACTCTGCACTCCTCGGCCCCCTCCTCACGCCTCACTCCGGCTTCTCCTGTCAGCCTGAGAGCTTCGTCCTCACACATGAGGACCACGGTGTGCTGGTTTTTCCCTTTGGCAGGAAAATTCTTCCTTTATCAGCCAGCGACAGGGCCAGGGCGGGGGCTGCTGGCACCGGGGGCCTCGGCGAACAATGAGGAGGCTGATGATGTCATGGTGACAGGAGTCCTTGACGTGTCTCTTTAGCAGGCAGCCGGGGTCGTCATTGAGACTCCAAACGCTGAGAGGGAGAAAGCTGACAGCAGCAGCTGCTGGCACGGATGACACATCTTGAGGTGCCTGAGCCAGTAACTGGGGTCACACAGCGGGACCTGAGGGGGTAGGTCAAAGGCTTTGGTCAAGCAGAGGTCAAACCTTGGGTTGGTGGGAGGGGGGCCTGATTTCCCTTCCACTCCAGTTTCCCAGACAGGGCTGGGTGCTGGGCAGCGTCCAAGATCCTGTCCTCCCCATGGAGAGGACCAGATCCCCAGGGTCTTGCTGGCAGCAGGCCACACTGAGCATCAAGAGCCAGCCCACTGGGACCTCCACTCTGTGGCGGGGCTGCAGGGGGGAGGCCAGGAGACAGACAGGGCCCAGATTCCTTGGGTTCAGTTTCACTGTCCTGAAAATGGGCTCAGGGCCATTTGCCTGCCTGTGCAGAGAGGGCCTGGGAGAGGATCTGCACTGGCCTGAGAAGCCACTCACAGGGGACTGGGAAGAGGGTTTCTGGAGACCCAGGGCACACCTCGGGCTGCAGCAGCCCCCCTCCCTCCCAGCAGGAGCACCCCAATTATTCTCCAAGCTTTGGGGCAGCAGGGCTGAATTCCTTGACTGCCATTTCCCAGACCTGTGACACTGGGCACATTCCTTAGCCTCACAACCTCAGTTTCTTCAATCTGTAAAATGGACCATTAATCCTTTGGCTGGTCCTGGTGAGGATTAAGGGAGATCAAAAATATAAAAACCATCCAGCCCTGTCCTCAGCACTCTGGGCTGCTCCTAACGGATTTGCTCTTGCCCCTCCCTCTCTTCGGGATGTCATCGTGGCACTGGCCCTATCCGGGGTGGCCCAAGCAGGAGTGCATGAGGTGGGGGACGTGATGCAGCGATTTGCTGAGCTCCCCCTGCCTCCCTCCACCTCTGCCCCCCTTTGGAGCTTCCCTCCCTGCAGACCTGCTCTCTCCGAGCCAAGTGTCCCCATCAGCAGCACCCAGAGGTTCATCCTCTCTCCTGGCACAGCAGCTGGGTCAAGCTTCAGAGCCTCTGACCTAAAATCTGCAACCTGTTCCCCAGGTCCCAAGGAAAGGATACTGTCATTCAGTGGCTGTGTCCAAAAGAGGAGACTGAGCCGCAGCCAGATCATGTTCCCCAAGGTGGGGCAGGAGCAGGTCAGGACACCTGTCCCCACTCTCCGGAAAATGCATGTGGGAAGGGGGGGCTGGGGGCGCTGGTGCGTGTGCCCAGCTTGTGTCCCAAGGAGCCAGCACCGGAAGCAGCTAAGGGTGCAGGCAAATGGGGCCTAGGGAGTCTGGGCTTGCTGTGCAACCAGGGGCAATCCCTGCACCTCTCTGGGCAGCCCCATTCTCAGGATTTTGATGACTTGATTGGTTAGGCATTTGAGAATATATCCACAGATTCTGAAATGTACATCCCCTTCCAGATAACAGACCCCAGAATGTCAGGCCTGATGGGGACTTAGGGGTCAACCTGCCAGTCCCTCCATTTGCCCACACAAGGACCCCAGAGATGGGAGGCCAGGTCTCTGCGCCAACGTGCTGGGGCGCTCGGCCCCCACCAGCCTTCCAGATCGAGGAGGGCCTTCTCAGGACATCCTGCGCCCTCCTGGTCACCCAGGACAAAGAGGCGTGGCTCTGAGTGGTGGGCGCGGGGGATGGGGGTGCTATTTGCCCTCTCGACTGCTTCCCCACCTCAAGAATATTCATGGCTCTTCTGTTTCCCTACCTCACACTCCCTCAGGGAGTCACCCCCGCCAGCAGCTCCCTCGTCTTTAGCTCGTCCCCTGCCATGAAGAAGCAGCTGGCCCAGGCATTATTGCAGAGCAAAAGGACCCATTAACCGCCCCCCTGGCCACCAGGCTGGCGTGTCCTGATTGTGATGCTTGCAAACCTGTCGGCCTTAATGAATTAATTGATTTTGTTCTCCTCTGCCTGCAGAGGAGGGCAGGCCTGACCTCCAAGCATCCACCTGCCCTGGCCGAATCTGGGGAGAACAGAGGGGCTGAGGGGCGGCCGGGCCATCAGGCTTCCCTCCCCAACCCCCCTCACCCCCTCCCGGGACTCTTCTTACCCCGCTGCAGCGAAGTGCCCCTTTGCTGCTTTCCCCTGACTCGCCCCATCCACCACTTCTGAGGGTGGGTGCTGAGTCCTGAGGGCGGCTCCGCCTCCTCTGAGTCCCCCACCTCTTCCAGAACCCAGCCACCTCCAGCTGCCTGACCCAGTCAATCCCCAGGGGCTGGGAGGGAGCGTGACCCCAGCCACCCCACCCTCCAGACCCTCTCCCAACTCCAGGGCTTCTCCCTGAAGGCAGCTCCCTGGTGTGACTGTAGGAGACGCCGGCTTTCAGGGAGGGAGGCGGGCAGCCTGGGGGTTGCATGGTGCCCACACAGGCCAAGAGTAGCCTTTCCCGAAAGAGGAAGGGCCTGACCCCAGGGTCCACTGAAGGGTCTGTGGCAGAACAAGGCCAGAGCCAGTCCCCAGAGAGACGGACTGCAGCAGGGACACCCCCGAGAACGGCTGGGGGTTCTACCAACCAGCCAGTGGGACCTTCCACTAATGGGCATAAATCAGGCTGGAGAAACAGCTGGAAATGCCAGTGCTGACCCCTGGTCGCCTCCCAGGTGACATCCACAGTCAGCCTTCTGGGGCCCCGGGCGGGGGTGGGATTCCTGTCTCCGGTCCCTTCGCCAGCTTGAAGCAGGGGCTGTTGAACTCAGAGGCCCCGTGCCCTGCTTCTCTCTCCCCTGGTCTTGTGTCCCTGTACCTTTCCCCCTCCCCTCCCTCTATATAACCCCCTCCACATCACAGTCTCTCAAGTGGCTCCCACAGCTCCTGCGATGATTATTTAAGGAGGAAAGTCTTACTGCCACGCGATGACCCTACCAGCCCTCCATGGAGTCCGCTTTTGCCTCTGGACCTTGATATATGTCCACGGGGATGGGGACCAGGGATGAGGTGGACAGCAAGCTGGGCAGCTGGGGAAGAAAGGGCTTTGAAAGAGCCTGGTAGGTGCAAGCTCCCCACGTCTCACTCCCCAGAGGCAGAGATAGAGCGTGCAGCATCCAGGCAGAGGACCAGGGATGGAAGGTGCCATGAGAAGAGGAAGGCTTTCCTCTGCAGAGAACAGGTGGGAGAATCGGTGAGGTCCAAGGGATGGTGACATGTGACCCACTCTCTGCCATTGAAGGATCCACTGCCCCAGAGTCCCGGGTGATTGATTGACAGGTCCTCGCTCAGGGGCCACAGACCAAGGCTCCAACCCCACCTCTTCCCCTGCTCTCCTCCAAGGTCTCTTGCAAGCCATTTCCCATGCTGGAGCCTCCGTTTTCTACCTGTGAGATGAAGAGGCTGGGTTAGATGATATCTGCAGGCATTCTTGGCATAATTCATGGTCATGCTCATCCATCCATCCATCCATCCTTCCAACCATTTGTACGTCAATCCATTCATCCATCTATCCATCCATTCATCCATCCATCTATCCATCCATTCATCCATCTGTCCATCCTCTATCCATCTAACCATCATCCATCCATCTAGCCATCTACCCACCTGTCCATCTGTCCATCTATCTATCCATCCGTTTGTCCATGCACCCACCCACCCACCTTTCCATCCATCTATCCATCTACCATCCATCATTCCATAGATGACGCATCTAGTACGTGCCAGACCCTGTCGTGGACTCTGGCGATGACACAGTGATCAGTGAGTGAAGCAAGTCTCTGCCCTCATGGAGCTTGGAGATGGGTGGGAGTGTCAGGGAAGGGATTGGCAGTGACAGTGCTGTGAAGAGGGGGCGCTGTGAGGACACACGCAATGGGCCCTGGTCCATCCACCACTGGGGAGTCAACAAGGCTTCCCAGAGGAAGTCACCAAAGCCGTGATTAGCAGGCTGAGGGTACTGGGCCAGCTTTGCCATCCACTGTGAGGATTTAAATGTGTTCATAGGAGCGGACGGAGCCGGAAGCCCCTCGGTAAATGCAGGGGACGACCCTTACGGTGTAAACTCAGCACCTCCTCTGTAGGTGCCCTGAGCTCTGGCCTTATCAAACTCTTCCTGGCCCCACCCCACGCCATGCTCTTTTCTCTCCCTTCCTCCCCTTTGCACTCACCTTTAAGACCAGGCTGAAGTGTGACATCCTCTATGGGGCGTCCCCTGACTCCCCCAGGCAGCGAGACCTTCCAAAGCACTTGTGGCATTTACAGCTTCGAGCGTCCGCCTCCCACCCGGGAGGGTGTCTGGTCACTGGGTGGCTGGCGCGGGACGTGCTCAGTCCGTGCTTGTTGGACGGCAGCCCCCAGGGTGCAGAGACTGCCTCTCCCCATTCCCCCCAACCCCACCTCCCGGAGGATGGGCCTGGCCCTGGTACCCCTTCTGGCTGGACGGGGGCCAGGCTGGGCTCTGGGGGAGGGCGGGGGGCTGGCCTGACCCCGCCGCAGCCTCCGCCTTGAGCAGAGAGGAAGGGAGCGGGCAGGGTGCAGCCCCAGGCTCTGACCCCGGATGGGTGGCTCTCCCTGGGCTTAGCCCCATGGTCGCCTCCGTGTCAGGTGCGTCGTCTTCTGTAACAACTATTCCAGCGTCGACAGAGAGAAAGGTTTGGAGAGCCTGAGAGTTTGCTCTGAAGAATGATTCTCTGTGATGGGAGAAGGGATAAGCTGGCTGATTGGGTGCGTCAATGGATTCTGGGTCTAGACTACCGAGGACTGGGCAGTGGGATGGGGATTGGACCATGTGTGCATCTGTCCTCAGAATGTGGAATCCTTGGCCAGGTGAGGAAGGCAACTGGGGGTCCCTGTCCAGCCGTGTCTCCTCTGGGAACATGGGGAGGAACCCGTTACACACACACCCTCCGAGAGGGAAGGAGGGCGTTGGTTCACACCCGTTACTGCACTGGCCATTATCCCCTCCTCCCAGGGTGCTTCCCCCGCGTCCCCACCTCCATCCCCTCCCCCTCCCCCCTCCCCCAGCCTTCTGGAGTCCTGGGGGGGGGGCAGGAAAGGCAGACCATTGTCCCCTGCCCAGAAGTCCTCAGTAAATCGAAGGCTGAAGGTCACTTAGCCCTAGTCATAAAATCACCAAACCACTGAATGGCAGGCTGAGAAGCCCCTCGGGGCACCTCTTTCCCAGCCCCTCGTTTGCCGAGGAGGGGACTGAGCCCTAGCAGGGAACCCGTGTGCCCTGCAGAGTGGACTTGGGCTTGGAACTATGCCCTGACCCCAACCCGGTGCTCTGCCCCACACCTGTGCACCCGCAGGCCCGTGTACCCCAGGGGCCGTCACTCTGAGGAGGGGGTCGGGGATGGAGGTCGAGGGTTTTTAGTGAGCTTCGTGACTTCTGAACATTTGTGGGTCTGCCGAAAAATGGATTTCCCGTGAGCTTGGGCTTCAGGCTTCATCCTCACCCACACAGCCCCTTTGGCCCTTTTGTACCTAGTTTAGTATTTGGTGTTTGGCACCAAATTTTCCAAGCATCAGGCCCCTGGACCTGCCTGGGATGCCTGTCCCCAGGGGTGGAGGCCAGATGTCCAGGACGTCCCATCCAGCTCTGCCAGGGGCCCAGGAGCCTGGGACAGTCTCCCTGCCTGCCAGCCGGGGGCTTGGTCTCTCCTCACTGCCCACACTTCACCTCCAGTGCCGCCATGTCTCACAGAAGGTGCTGGAGACCCTGCAGGGGGCTGCCACACAGGGAGCTGCTGCTGAGGGTCCCCTCTGCCCACCGGCTCCAGCTGGCAGCCCCCTTCCACATTCCTGCTGAGAAGCTGCAACAGCTCCCTCTGCCAGGGCAGGTGCCCGGGAGGCCAAGCCAGGGCTGATCCAGGGAAGGACAGATGGGGTGACCCCTGCCTCGTCCTGTGGCCCACTCCCTTACCACACCCCCCTTCACCAGCTGGTCCTCACACTAAGGGGCAAGTCCTACCCTTACCTCCATCCTCCCAGCCATGCCCAGCTCCAGGGAACGTACCTCTAAAGGCTCCAGGGGTGGGCAGATGGGTGGGTGGGCCAGGTATGACAGAGGCTGTGTGTCCCTAGAGGGTCTCGGGGTTGGCAGGGTCCTGGTTGCTGAGAAACCAAAAATCCGCCCTCACCATTGGAGAGCACTTTGCAGTTTGTAACACGTGTTTCACAGAGGCTGCTTTATTTAATCCTTATAACTACAACCCTGCAAAGTAGGTGCAACTGTCACCATTTATCAGCAAAAGCATCTGTGGCTCAGAGAGGTTATGTGGCTGCTGTAAGACACACAGTCTTCTACGGGCCAGAACTCACACCCCAAACCTCAGATGTCTCCGGGCCCCATGCGGTCCCCGGGCACTACAGAAGGCTCAGTGACTCCACTCTCACCCTGGCACCTAGGCAAGCCCCTAAGCTCCCGTGGGTGGGTGCCCTTAGCAGCAGGCAGCTTGTTCCACACCTGTTCCCTCCTACACCCGTGTCCCGTCCAGCTGCTGCTGTGCATTCTGGGCAATCTCTTTCTAATATCAAACCAAACAAAAGCAGACTAGATCAGAAAGGCAAACATGGCCCGGGAAAAGCAGTCAGACCCTGTGGCAAGGCTGGCTGGGAGTGATGGAGGGGAGGGGTGAGTACTGCCTCTGGAGTTATCACAGCTCCGCTGCCGACGGTGTGTGGCCCTGGGCAGGTTATCCTGCCTCCCCACAGGTCTCAGTTTCCCCTTGTGAGAAATGGGAGGTGTGACATTGCCCTGCTCTGACAGAGGTGAGGATTCCTCATAGACATGTGGGCAAAGCTCTCGGCTGGTGCTGAGGGTGCCATCAAAGCTTGCCGTGGTCCTTCTGGTGTCTTGTGCAATTTGAGAACCATCCATGCCTCTGCACCCCCTTTGTCACCAGGGAGAGCTAGAGGCTGGCTCTGGGATTATTTTTCAGAAGGACCAGGTACTCTTTGTGGTCAGCCCTCTGCACGTGCTCCAGAGCTGGAGGCTCCTCCCCTTAGCTGGTGTTCCAGCTCCCTTGGGCCCAGCTGTCCCCCACCAGCCAGTGCTGTCCTCACAGCTGTTCTGTGCATGCTCACCCCACCTTTCATTAGGAGTGGGAAGAGGGTGCCCCCCCAGCAAGTGCCAGGCAGCAGCTAACAGAGACTCTCAGTGCACCTGGCAGCTGCCTCTTGGCAGCTTGTTTGACCAAAAGCCTGCGTACAGCCAAGTGTCAGGGTGAGGGGGCGAGTGCTGGCAGGGCAGGGGTGCCCACAGCTTGGGTGCCGGGGGAGCCTGGGGCGTGCACTGGTGGCCACAGCTGAGCACGTCCACCTCTGGTTGGCATGGGGGGCTCTTAGGGCTCTGCCCTGGCCCCTGCTGTTGTGAAGATGCTGGACCACTGGTTACTCCTTAGCTCCTTCTTATCCCCTCACCTGCCTTCAAGTAGTAGACTCTAGCCCTGTGGCGGGGAGAGGTAGAGAAGACACTGGCACTGGGTGCCCAAGTCCAGGATTCTAATCCCAATGGGTGGGTGTCCTCAAGCTCAGCCCTCCTAGGTGGCCTCAGTTTCCTCATGGGTAAAAAGGGAATAATAATAACTGTCACTATTAACAGCTAGTTGTACATTTTGGAGGATTGTGTGCTGTGAGTATAGCTCAATAAAATTGCATTTAAAAATAATAATAGTACATGTCATACATAGTGCCTCAGCATTCTGTTGGGAACATCAGAGAAGTGGTGAAAGATAAAGCCCTGTTGACACTACAATACTATCATTGCAGCAGGAGGGATTGAAGTTAGACACAAAGAAGTTTGCTTTTGTAGAAAGTGCTTATGTGTCGTGCATGTTGGAGAGGGGGTGGGGAGGCAGAAGGTTTGGGAAGGGCAAAGTGTCCCTTCCCACCGATCTTTAAAAATTGAAACAAACCAAGCAATCCCAATTGAGGGCAGCCTCCAGGATACCTGGCCAAATAGTCAAGGCCATCAAAACCAAGGACAGTCTGGGAAACCATTACAAGCTATAGACACCTAAGGAGATGCGGCAGCTAGACCCGATATGGTGTCCTGAATGGGAGTTTGAAACAGAAAAGAACAGCAGGGAGAATTAAAAAAAAAAAAAAACCTTAATAGATGATGTATTTCAGTTCATCACAATGTATCGATACTGACTGATTCATTGTGACAAATGCAGTTCAGCAGTGTAAGATGTGAACAGAGGAGAGTGGCTGGGGGTACATGAGAAACTTGATAGTAGCTTCATAATTTTCTGTCAATCTAAATCTACTCTAAAATGCAGTTTATTGATAGTAATAATAAAACACCGCCTAAAACTCCTTTCTCTCAGGTCCTGTGAGCATCTCTTTCTGTTTCCTGCCTTGCCCTAACCTGTGTTTCCTCCAACCTGGTTCCGGATCCTGCTCTGTCTTCAGGGTTCGATTCCCCGAGTGTGCACGGAGGCAGCGGGGCAGCGGGGCAGCCGGGCGCTGGGAGCAGCAACCCTGACTCCACAGGCCGGGCTGAGCGCCGCCTGCCCCCGCTGCTGCTCCTGCTCACTGTGGGTCCTGGGCAAGCGCCCCACCCGCTCTGAGATCTGTCCCATCTGAGCCTGGGTTTCGCGTGAGGACTGCATGAGAAACGACACACAGCTCCTGGCTGGAGTCTGGTGCTTGTGGACGCCCATCAAAGGGAAGCTGTGCACCGTCCGGTGTGAGCGTCCCCTTGTGTGGACAGACACTGTCTGCGGAATCTTCTCGGTCTGCCCCCAGAAGGGTCCTGAGGACTCGGTTGAGGTTTCTTCCTGGCCGCAGGCAGCCCAGCCCCAATACCAGAGAAATGGCCTGGGAACCTCTCCGGCTCCTTCCCCTGCTGTAATTCAACAGCGTCTATCCTTCCATCCTTCCTTCCATCCTTCCTTCCACCTTTCCTTCCTTCCTTCCTTCCTTCCACCTTTCCTTCCTTCCTTCCTTCCACCTTTCCTTCCTTCCTTCCTTCCTTCCACATTTCCTTCCTTCCTTCCTTCCTTCCTCCTTCCGTCCTTCCTTCCTTCCTCCTTCCGTCCCTCCTTCCTTCCCTCCTCCTTCCGTCCTTCCTTCCTCTAGCACAGTGGTTTACTGCATCCTCCATTCACGGATCCGTTCCTTGGCTCACTGGACACCTGTGCTGGACTCAGTTTTGGGGAAAGAGCAGTGAACACAGCAGGCAAAGCCCCAGCCTTCCCTGGACATGCACCCGTTCAGAGGAGACCGTGACGGACACAAGGGTCAAGATCATTTCCGGTAGTGCTAACTGCCAAAAGCACGTAAACTGGTGTGATGTGGAAGAGCCTGCCCAGGGGCAGAGGCGGGGCTGGGAGGCCCAGGAAGGTGCCCAGGAGGTGGCATGGGACCGGGGCCGGGCAGATAAGCAGGAGCCCTTGTGCATAGACCTAGGAGCAGAGCAGCCCAGGTGGGGGGCAATGCCAAATGCAGCCAAGTGGGGCTGGTCGGAAGGGCCAAAGGAGGCCTCGTGGGGTGGGGCAGCCAGCCGGGTGGGGACGGCGCTGGGCCTTCAGCCCTTGGGAGGAGGCTCGGGCTTTACTCGGAGGCCAGTGGGGAGCTGTGGGAGGATGTGTTAAACAGGGAAGACGCCGTGGGAGCCAGGAGGTGGGCAATGGAGAGTGGAGGCAGGGAGAGCAGGTGGAGGCCACTGCAGAGTCCCAAGTGAGAGGTGGCGGTGGGGGCAGGGGCATGAGTGGATTCTGGAAAATGTTTTGGTGGAAGCAACCACAGGCTACCCGGCTGATTAGATGTGGCGGAGCTGAAGGTGACAGAGGACCAAGGACAGGGCCTCCGTGTGGGCCCAGGCAGCCAGGGGATGGAGGCCGCGCCTGCTGAGATGGAAGGCTGTGGGGGGATACAGGTTTAGGGCTTACTGGGGAAATCGAGGCAGGGCCAGAATTCACTCAGCCCTCTTGCTCCCACTCGAGCCACACGCTGCATAACTGGGGCTATGACGTTTGCTTTTACAAAGCTTCCCCCCATTGCCCACCCCAGGCCTGAGCTCCTGCCTTGCTTTGTCTCCCTCCAATTCCCAGTTCCTGCTTCTCCTCTCCCCTCTCCCCGCTCTGCGTCTCCCTCACCCCCCACCCTCTCCGGCTGTGCTCAGCAGAGCGGGTGCTGGCGTGCAGTTGAGCGTTTAATCTCTCTCCCTTCCCGCTGACCCGGCCCAGGCCCCCCTGGGCTGCCTCCCCCTCCCAGACTTCACTTCCCTTTGAAGACAAACGAATGATTTCTCTCTCTTCCTGTTTGCGGTGGTTTTTCCTCTTTAAGGGGCCTGCTCCGCCTGTCCAGTGAGCGATGGCCAGGCAAATTTCAAGCGACAAGGAAATGTCCCCAAGGCTTCTCCTTAGTTCCTTGGGAGACTTTGGGGGAGGGGGGCAGGAGGTTCAGCCTACACTGCTTCTCCTCCTCTTTGGGAACGGAGCTCCAGAGGAATCGAGGCAGGGAAGCACGTGGCTGCTGCGGGACGGGGGCCCGCCACCCCACCCGTCCTCTCCCCATTCTTGCCCTGAAGTCACCCACCCCCTTCCTCTTGGGAAGGGGGGCCCCTTGACTCCAGCTAACACTCCTGGGGTGTGCAGAGGGGATCAGGATGGCAACAGATGGATTGGAAACTGAGTCCTGTGAGGGTTAGAGCAGAGATGAGCGGCTGCCAGGAAACTGGATCCAAGCCCTGCTCTACTTCACACCACTCAGCTCCCCGATCGGGAACGTGGAGAAAGCCGGAGGTCCTCCCAGCCATTTAGGTTGGAGACAAGACAGCCACGGCATACACTGAGCGCCCAATAAATGTTCCTTCCTGTCCTCCTCTCCGAGACTCTAATATGGCAGAGCCTGGCACTTTCAAAGGAAGAATAATGATATTTCCCAGGCGCTGCCCCTCACTGAGCGCCCAGGTGGTCAGGTGTGGGGTCGGGTGGCCTCAGGCCTCACCTTGTTTGATATTCTGTAACAAGAGGTCAGAAGGTGGTTTTGCTCATTTGTCTTTTCAGATGTCACCCTTGTACATTTACTTATTTATGTATTTATAAAAAGCTATCCTTGCACATTTTAAAACTGGAGTCCTGGTTTAGGGCCCCAAAGCTCCAGTTTCTGGCAAAAATAACTCCTAAGTGATCCTTTTAAAAAAAGAGACAGAGAGAGACAAGGGGGTAAGCTTGGGAAGTGTGGGGTACAGGGAGCCCCAGTAGAGCCGTTACAGCACAGACTCGGGAACCAGACAGGCTGGCCAGATCAGCTGCATGATATTGGGAAGCTGTGTATCCTTTCGGCCTCAGTCTCCCCATCTATGAAACGGGGACAATCACAAGCATCTATTTTACAAGATGTGATGAGATCATTTATGCAAAGCTCTTAGAACAGGGCCTGTACCTCGTCTTTGGCGTGCTGGGGGGCACCGGTTTCCTGTCTCCTCAGGTCCAGCAGAGAAGTCCCCCGTGAGGAGGGCTGCACTGGGGTGGGCTCCAGACACCAAAGCTCGGCAAGTGACTGGCAGGGAAGGCCTAGCCAGGCAGCACCTCACCCACTGGCCACGTTTCCACGTAGCCTTGTCTAGAACAGGGGCTGGTGGGGCTCCATGAGCCCCTAAATTTCTGCCTGGGCAAGGAGGGTACTGGCACACCAGGCAGCACCCCTCCTGCAAGGCCCCAGGGGTTGAAAACCAACAGCCTGGGGGCACACAGTCTGTGTCTGCTGAGCACCAGGTTGGGCGCAAGTTACTTATCCCCACTCCTGGTGCCTGCAGAATGGGGGTGAAACCTCCCATCCTGAAGGATCAAACGGGGCCACATTTGCCGAGCATGGGCTCAGTGTGCCAGGCCCAGGGTGTGTGTACAGTGCCAGCTAGCTTCACGCGTCCCCCCTTCCCCATCCCCTGCTTTTCTTTCAGCCAGGGAGGGAGTTTCTACAAATGGAGGTGCTATTTTATTTTTTTCTCCAGGGCCTTATTCACCAATAAGAATGGGTTTGGGGTGGGGGTGAGGGGCCCTGGCAAGAAAGAGAGAGGAAAAAATCAAGTGATTTCAAAGTGGGGCAACTGAGTCAATGTACCAGAAAGGGAGGTGTACCATAGAATTGGTTCATTGGGGAGGGTCCTGCCCCCCCCCCCACCTTGGGGACATTCTCCCCCACCTCAGCTGGGTTTCTCGACCTCCTGCCATCCCGAGGATGGATAAGGCCTCAGCCCGCTGCAGCAACGCCCCTCCCAGCCTCAACCCTTCCTTCTCCCTCCCAGCCCCCATCCTCTGGGCTGCCCCCTCCTGCCCCTCTGCCCGCTCTCCATTATCAGATCTGGAGCATATAAAAGGAGCCCTTGTGAGTCGGGTCAGTAGATCCAGCTTGGGGAGATAAAAGCATGGGGAGGGGCACAGTGGAGAGCAGAAGGACGATGAGGCAAGAGTTGAGGTGGAAGGGGGAGGTGAGAAATCGAGTTCTGAAGGCCCCACCACAAAACCCAAAATCGACAGATTGAAAATCTGCTTTGATGGCCTCTGCATTTATGTCCCTTGTTAACAGTCGTGTCCATTTGGCATGGGTGAAGGGAGTGGGCCAGGAGGCTGGCCGCATTTCAACTTTGATTTCTCAGGGCTTACAATCCATCATCTCTTTGCATAAAAAAGGATTAATATCTGTGGCTCTGTTTTAACTGAGCACACACACATGCACACATGCACACACACACACGCCTGCTATCCCAGGAGGCCTCTGACAGATGCATCCTGGCTGTCCTCAAGCCCTCAGGGTGGGCCACTGCCCCGGCACCCCACATTTCACTCCTGCACCCCACAGCTACCATCGAAGCTGTTAGGGGGCTTCCCGCTGCCCACTGTGTAGATAAAGTGCAGGGACTGGGCTGTGAATCCCACTAGGGGATTAGTTACTCAGGGGCCTGGGAGATTAGAATGTCAGCAGGAAAGGGGGAGAGGGGATGCCAGGGAGAAGTGGGGATTGGCCCCAGTCGCCCCCATCCCCAGCTCGAAAGAGATCCCAGTGGACTCCTGTCCACCTGCCCCGGTGTGGGGGGTGAGGTGGAAGTGGGTTTTGTGCTGCTGAGTCCTCTGCCTGCTTGCACAGGGAGGGCCTCCCTGTGGGCTGTGGGTGGGAGGAAGGTAGGGGGGTGGTGAACGGTTCTGCAGGCCCTCGTCAGCATGCATGTTTGGGGACACTTCCTGCCTCCTACTGGTCAGCCACCAGAGCCCCAGCCATGTCTCTGTGCCTACCTGGTCAGCTCTTCCCTCACCTGAAAAGGTACCCGCCTACCTGCCCTGGTACAGAGAGAAGTGGGGGACACAGCCTGGGGTCTTGGGACTCAGATGGTAGAGAGGAGAGAGGTGAGGGGGAACCTTATAGCACCTAGGGCTTGTGACTGCCTCGTAATCAGATCGGAAAAGGGTTGGGGTGGAACATCAAGAAGGCACAGGTCGGAAAAGAACCTCTGAACCCATCCAGAACACAGCACATCCTCCCCAACCCAGCACTGCCCACCCTGCCCTCCATCACAACCGCCTCCCCACCTAGCGGTCTTTCCCTCCAGTCCAGGGGTCCTCAAAGTGGGGCCCCTAGACCAGCAGCACTGGCATCACCTGGAAACTGGTAAGAAATGCAGATTTTCGACCCACACCCAACCTACTGAATCAGACACTGGGGTTGGGGCCCAGCATATCTGCTTTCTAACAAGCCCTCCAGTGAGCCCGATGCAGGCGCCAGCGTAGATGGGTCCATGTGGTCTGTAAATGCAGTGGGGCAGGGATGGGGATGCTGCCCAGGGTGGGCAGAGCACCGGGACATGGTGAGAGTTTAAAATACGTATAGAAGACCAATGGAAAAGCGTCGGACGGGTGTGGGGGCGAGAGGAGGAATCAGGAAGAGAGAGTATGGTGGGTGGGCATGGTCCTCTGGAGGATACAGACCACCCCCGGCTGCCCCCCACCCCTGCCCACTGTCACGTGCTGCACAGGGCAGGCCCACTTGTGGACAATGATCACTTATGATCAAAGCAGCTTTGCATCCCGGGACGCAGTTGGCCTGAGCCAGGCTCCTGGTCTGCCCCTGCCAGTCACACCCACAGAGAAAGAGGTTTCTTCCCCACCCCCCACCCCCCCCAGGCTGTCCCCTCTGCACTGGAGCTGGTGTCTGCTCAGGCCAACAGCCTCTCTTCCCACTCCAGGTTCACTGATGTGAAACCAGCCATGCTGTGAGTGTTTACACCACAGAAATTGGCAAGTGCTGCAAATCTGGGCTAAACCACCCGCCACCCACCACCCCAGGAGAGCTGGTTGTTAAATGTTCACCAGCACACCCAGCACACTGCTGCCTTCAAGGAAAGACAGGGAGGGTGGAGATGGGCTGTGACCTCCAGGAGGCAGCCGGCTGCAGAGCCCCACCTCACCATCCATGCAAGTCACCCTGAGCTCCAAGCACTGTGCTAAGTGCTGGCATCAAAGACGAAACTATCATCTCATTTGTCCCAGCAACAACCCCGTGAGGTTGGTGTTGGCAGCCCCATTGTGCAGATGAGTAAACAAGCTCAGAGAAGTTATGCAGCCTATCCTGAGCCACACAGCAAGAAGCAGCAGCAGATTGGGGATCTGAACCCAGGCTGTTGTGACTCCTGAAATCCCAGTCCTGGGGAAGGCACAGGTGAGACACATGTGCACCCTGTACACAGATGAGCGAAGCCCCTCGTCTGCATGCACAGGTGAGGGCTTTGAGCTGATATGAAATTTGGTTCCCTGGCCAGGGCTATAGGGGTTGGCAGTGTCTTCTGTAATGTCAGTAGGAGAGGGGCAGAGTTGAGATTCCACTCTTGCCCCTGCATTTTCCCTGGAGAAGCCCCCAGTCATCCTCAAACCCCACCTCATTCCCCAAGGCCTGGGCTGCAGATGCTGCTTGCCTCTTGGAGGCTTCTCCAGCTGATTCCCTGGGCCCGGGCTCCTTAGACCCCGGCCTGCTGCAGGCTGATGTCTGTTTTCCCTGCAGGGAGGCCTAGAGGATGCAGAAGATTTGGGGGGTGGGCAGTGGGCTGGCTCCTTGGCCCGGCTGCCCACAGCCTAATTAGAAGAAGGGAGCCTTGGGCAATAGCAGCCGCTTTCCCTGAGATGAGAGGAAGTAGGTCAGGCCCAGGCCTGCTGCACTCCCGGACTTTCATGCAAATGGATGGCTTCCATCGAGGCCAGCCCATGGCCCAAGAGCTTTCCTCAGATGCAATCCCACCTCTTCATCCCGAGCCAGCCTGGCCACAACTGCCCGCCCTGCCTCAGTCACTCTTCCTGTCCCCTCCCGTTCTGGCTGCTTTCATCCTCCTCCGCCCCG
The DNA here is from genome assembly GCF_015220235.1 of Choloepus didactylus. NCBI lineage: Eukaryota > Metazoa > Chordata > Mammalia > Pilosa > Megalonychidae > Choloepus > Choloepus didactylus. The sequence continues at coordinate 67,799,043 of NC_051324.1, read as the reverse complement.
TCCATCTTCCCTCCCTCCAGCTGCTCCACCTGTGTCCCCTGCTCAGTGGCCCAAAGGCGTTGGAGAGGCCCAGATCCTCTCCTGGCCACCACCCCGGGAACACCTTCCCCCCAAGCACACCCGGGTGGCATCTGCTCTTTGACTTGTCCCCCTCCGTCCGCTCCCCCGAGCATGAGCTTGTGGAATGTTTACTGTGAGCCGTGCAATGCCCCATCCTGGGGTCGTGAATACAAGGGGTAGATGTCCCAGGCCCTCCAGGAGCCTGGAGGAAGAGCGGGAGGAAGAGGAGGGCGAGGAGGTGAAGGAGGAGGAGTTGCAGAGGAGGACCGAAGGCAGCGGCCGGGGGGAGGGAGCAGAGGGCCCTTGGCCGCGAGCGGAGGTGCAGATGTTGCCCGCTCGCTCTGCTCTTCCTGCTGCCACGTTGTGTTTGGAAAGTGATGAATTTCTGCACCAGCTAATTAGTCTCTAATTAGCAAGTGGAGTGTAAACAATCACAACAGATGGGGGAAAAAGGCATTAGCAATAATGACCCTTCTTTGGGGGCAGAGTCTCAGAGAGAGGCACTTCCTTGAGAGAGCTGGAGGGCAGGCTGGAGGAGGCGGGAGAGCCGGTGGGGCCCCGCAGGGGTGGGTGAAGGGGGCCAGCTGGTGCCCATGTGGTTTCCCCAGTTTGCCTGGGGATGGGGGGGGCCGGTCTGCTTTCAAAGAGTGTCATGGAAGCCTGCGTAGCTAGGTGTGGCCCAGGTGGCAGCTCACTCAGGAGTGAGTTCCTGAGTGGAGAGGAGCTGCCTGGGGAGGTGACAGCTGGCAATGGTGGTGATCGGGAGTGAGAGCGTGTCCCCTGGAGGGGCTTGGGCTGGTGCCTGGGGACTCAGTGTATCCCCGACCCTATGCACTTTTGCTGGGGACACACACTGCGTGACTGGCGATCGCCTGGTGACCAGCAGGCCTCTAGGGAATGGGCTCTCCTTCCTGCGCTGGGGAGGCCGTCCCTCCCCAGCAGCCTGCCTGTGACCCAGGCCACAGCACCACGCCAGCGGGCACGAGCCCTTCCTGGGGCCCCTGAGCGTGGCTGGCCCCACGCCTGCCCGTGTCCTTGGCTGCAGGGCCCGGCGGCCAAGGAGCTGGTCTGGGCCATGGCTGCCAGCACACCCCATCAAGGGGACCAGGAGGGACGACTCCTCCAGGCCTGTGGGTGGACACTGCTCTGCCAGTGTCCCATTGTGGGGCGAGGGCTACGTGGAGAGCTGGGGGAAGAGGCTCTGAGAAAGCAAGGGGAAGACAGCCTCCAGGCAGAGGGTAAGAGAGCGGGAGAGGGCCGGAGAGAGAGGAACCTGAAGGGGCCCTCATTGAGTGTCTTTACCAAGGGCCCAGCAGGGCAGACGGGGGGGCCCCAAGAGAGCCTGCAGGTCTGTCCCTGCCTTGGGTTGAAAGACGGGGGACACACAGCCCTCTCAGGCCTGGGACCCCCCTGCCACCTGGGGCTTCAGCCACAGGGAGATGCAGCCATCCCTCCTCTGCAGACACTGAGAAAGCCCAGGCTGGGCCCCCTCTCTGGTGGAACAGGACGGAGCTCCCAGCCCCCTCTTCCTTGGAAAAACTGCCCCCCTTTCGGCTGCTGTTACAGGCCAAATTAACAGGCTTGTTTGTCTCATCAGCCTGGCAGACAGTGTTGGTAAGCAGGGCAATTTCATTGTCTGGCAACGTTCTCACAGCCCTGGCAACTTGTTAGCTAAATTGGTCGCATCCGCCCTGGCTGCTGGAGGATGGGAGCTTCCCTCTGAAGGATGGGGCTCCTGCTCTCCCTCTCCCCGCCTCCTTCCTGGCTTCCTGATTTGGGGGGCTGGGGGACGGCCAGGGGCCTTTCTTTGCAGCCCAGGCCTCCTGCCTGGAGAAGTGATTGGATTTCTCTCTAGGACAGTGGTGGGTGCAGGGTTGGGTCCCAGACTTGGGGACGGAGCGACGCGCCTTGCTTACAGGCCAGGCCGGGATTTCTCAGCCTCGGCAGTGGCGACCCTGGGAGCCCACCCATTCTCTGTGGGGAGGGCTGACCCTGCGGACTGCAGGGTGTGTGGCAGCAGCCCTGGCTTCCATCACTAATGCCAGTGCTCCCTTCCACCCCCATCCAGTTGTCACATCCAAAAATGTCTCCAGACACTGTCATTTGTCCCCCGGGGGGCAAAATCACCTGACTGTTGAGAACCATTGGTCTAGAGAGACAAATGCAGGAAAGGACCATCGGAATGCGGGGGGATCCTGCAGTGAAGGAGACATGCACCCCACCCCATGTGGGGCTCGCGTAGCAGTGCCAGGAGAGGTTGGGGAGGGGGAGGCTGGTGGCGGCCAACGGGGGCAAAGGCCCAGGGGCAAGGCCACATGGCTTGTAGGCAACGAGGAGCTGACATCCTCCATTTAGCCAACATTTCCAGCATCTGGTTCAGTGACATAAAGGACTTAGTATTCCTCATTAAGGAGTATTTTATCCTATATGCAACTGGGTGCCATTGAAGGACTTGAAACAGGACATGCGTGGTTAGAAATCCCTTTAATTAAGTAGATCTGGCTAATGACTGATGTCTGGGAGGCCAGGGAGGTCAAAATCCAGATCAGAGATGGAAGGAGATGGGATGGAGGAGGCCTGGCTTGCCAGCTGAAAGATCGCTTTGGATTTGAACCAGGCAGGAATAACTGACTTGTTAATTCAAAAAATATTTATCGACCATTATGGACCGGCCACCGTGTAACATTCTAGGGCTAGAAGAGGCGTCGGAGCACGGCAGCTCACAGGGCTCGGGCACTGGCTGGGCGGGTGGCAGGATGAGGGCGTGTGGGTGAAGGAACCCAGGACGGCTGCCGTTGTTCCGGCGTGGATGGCTGGGCAAGCGATGGTGCTAACAGCTCCGCCAGGGGGGTAGGGGAAGGGGCACCGGTTTCCAGGACCTGAGTCTGGTTTGGAGATTTTTGAACTTAGAGGGTCATGGAAATACTGTGGACTCATTCAGGCAAGAAAGCAGAGTTAAGAGAGCTGGGAGGCTTGGCCTCCAAGTGAAGTTGAAACTTTACAAGTAAAGTGACTGACTCCTGACACCCAGGGGTGTAAATCTCCCTGGCAACACAGGATATGACTCCCAGGGATGAATCTGGACCCGGCATGGTGGGCTTGAGAACATCTTCTTGACCAAAAGGGGGATGCGAAATGAAACAAAGTTTCAGTGGCTGAGAGATTTCAAATGGAGTCGAGAGGTCACTCTGGTGGACATTCTTACACACCATATAGATAACCCTTTTTAGGTTTTAATGTATTGCAACAGCTAGAAGTAAATACCTGCAACTATCAAACTCCAACCCAGTAGCCTGTTCTCCTGAAGGCAACTGTATAACAATGTATCTTACAAGGGGTGACAGTGTGATTGTGAAAACCTTGTGGATCATACTCCCTTCATCCAGTGAATGGATGGATGAGTAGAAAAATGGGGACAAAAACTAAATGAAAAATAGGCTGGGCTGGGGGGGCGTGATTTGGGTGCTCTTTTTTACTTTTATTTTTTATTCTTATTCTGATTTTTTCTGGTGTAAGGAAAATGTTCAAAAATAGATTAGGGTGATAAATGCACAACTATATAATGGTACTGTGAACAGTTGATTGTACACCATGGATGATTGTATGGCATGTGAATATAGCTCAATAAAACTGAATTTAATTAAAAAATAAAAAGTAAAGTGGCTGTTTCTCACCAAGGAAAAAGGGCAGGAAGGAGGAGAGAAAGAACAGAGCGGTGACCTGGAAACGCCACCATTTCAGAGGCTGAGGACCCCAGAGAGGTCCAGAGAGCCTCGGTGGGGTTGGCGATTAGGAGGAATTTGATGCCCCTCGACAGAGAAGACAGACAGGCTCACATCTCCCCATGGCGTTTTGGGCAGAGGCTTGGCCGAGGGCCCCAAGGGGGTCTGGCTGTTCCCACCAGCACTTATGAAGGCAGTGCCCTTCTGAAAGATAATACGGCAGCATGAAAGCAAGACCGTGGGACTGTGGGAAAGGGGGCACCATTTTTACACGATTGGTCCCAACCCATCCCTGGTGTGGGCCCCATCCCTGGCCAAGCCCCACCCAGGCTTAGTGCCCTCCCCGTTTAAGGACTTGGCATTCCATGGATCCTAGGGACAAGAGAATCCTAAAAGGACCCCAGAGACGAAACAAGAAGCCCAAGCAGAGCTTGCAGCCATTTGCTCTCTCGCCTCATCTCACGTGCTTCCAACGTTACTACAGTTTCGCACGTGAGACCTGGGAAGCAGGGCTTGGCCGCCTCCCCCTACCCACATGGAGCTTCATTAAACCCACCCGGCTGGCAGGAACGGGTCCAGCTTTAGCAAGTGCCCCTGTCACAGCCTTGTCACCCACCTAACGCAGCTGTCATTTGTCACGAACCTTCTCTTTGCCAGCTGCTCACCCCATCTTGTTTCTTTATCACATCAGTCTTTGTGTTGGTGCCACTGTCCCCATTTTTCAGACAAGAGAACTGAGGCACAGAGGGGTGAGGTGGATTTTCCAAAATCGCTCAGTTTGGCCTGGTGGAGTCGAGGACCAAGCAAAACCTCTCTTGTTCCAGCCGGTCCTCCGTCTGCCTTACCCCAGCTGCCCCCATGCCCTCACTGCATCTCGGGGTTCCCCAGCACTGCTCTCCAGTGCTTCTCGCTCTGAGCTAAACCACCCTGTCTCTCTTCACCTTCATCTTTCTTCTGAACAGGTAATATTTGCCCCATATGACAGAAAAGAAAGTTAAATCCCCAAAAGATGTTTGCAAAAGGCTCAGATGACCAAAACAATATAAGAGGACTCAAGAAGAGAGAAGAGAGGATAAGCAAGGATGAGCAAGCCAACCCCAAAAGAGGCAGAAGCCAGGAGAGTTCAGGGACCCCAGTGGAGGCAGAGACAATGGGCAAGGCCTTCTGCCCGAAGCCCTCTCCTGGAATCGGTCATGGTCCAGAGGCCAGTGGATGTATCGATTGGTCCGTGAGTCATCTGTGACTGGGGATGGCAGTGACCGTCCTCTCACCTCTCTTCTCACCCGGAAGTGAAAGCTCCAACCCTCAGGGATAAATGCAGTGTGAGCGGGTGATCACGGAGAGATTGATCTGCTGCCGCGCATGACAGCTCTACCGTGTCAGGAGTCCACAGAGGGCAGGAGGGGGTGGAAGATGGGAGGACACAGCCGACAGGGAGAAACAGTACAACTGGGGTGGGGTCCCCCCATCCCACTGGGACACTCCCTCTGGCCGCCTGGGAGCAGCTGGGGCCTGCGCCCAGCAGCTGTGGGGACCTCCCCGGGATGTGATCCCCTAAGCCCTGCCCCTCTGTAAGTGCTGGAGCTTGGGGTGCCCCCGCCCACCCCCAGAATCTTAAACTTTCCTAGGAGAGCACAATGTGAAGCAGTAAGGCAGTCCTCCCTGTCCACCTTGTGGCTTAACGAGGCGGTAACTCTCTTTGGGATGAGAGACTTGGCCAGAGCTGGGGGTGAGTCTCTGTCTCTTACCACCCGGGCGATCTTGGGCAGATCTCTAACCTCTCTGTGCCGCCGCTCCTCCGTCTGTGAGAGGGATGGTAATGACCTTGGAGGTGGTTGTGAGGATTTGGTGAGATGTGCATCTAAAGCACCTGGGACCACCTGGCACTTCACAAGCACTAAACACACATTAGTCCTTTAGCTGTATGTGCACAGGCGATGAATTGTGCCGAGGGCTCCGGGATGGACTTCAGAGCTGTCCTCGGCAATGGCCAGAGAACTTCCTTCCTCACTGCTCCCCCTTTCCCCCTGGGCATTGCACTCATGTGCACAGCTCCAGGCCCCCTGTAGCTGACAGGTGGCTCCACCTGCCTTCTCCAGCCCTGGGCTCCACCCTCATATCCAACTGGGCATTCTACCTGGATATTTCGAAGGCACCATGGCCACAGCATACCCCAAACTGGACTCTGTATCTTTTTTCCCCAACCAGATCCTGCTCCAGTGATTCTATCTCATTAAGCAGCACCATCACTGCTGACTTTTCCCTCTTCCTCGGATGACCCCCAGCCTCCAATCTAACAAGAACCTTTTCGATTCTCGTTTCCAAATAGCTTCCGAAACCCTCTGCTTCTCACCACCGCCCCTGTCACCACCAGGGTCCGAGTGACCATCATCTCTCCTCTGGGCTCTTAAACTGGACTCTCAGCCTCCCAGCTGGACTCAGCCTCCACTTGTCTGCTTCAATCCATGCCCCGTTGCTCTGCCAGGAGGGCAGAAAAAGCCACGAATCTGGCAATGTCACTTTTATGGCTTTCCAGTGCCCTTGGGATGGAGTCCCAGATCCCGGACATGGCTCCCTTATGAGGCTTGTGCAGTAGCTGGTGTGTTCTCCCCCTGGTCCGTCTCCCATTCTGTTTCCCTTGCCACTGGGGCTCCCGTTCTGAGTCGATGTGTCTGTCCCCCCAACTGTCTAACCTGCTCTTCCCTCTGCCTGAAACTTCCTGCTCCCCACTCTTGGCCTGACTTCAGTCTTGTCTTAAATGTCACCTTTTTAGAGAGATCTTTCCTTTGTTTTGTGCTTTCCCACCGGGCCCTAAACCTTTCTTCACAACACCCTTCCCTCTTCCAACCCCTTGTTTGAAACCTGGACTTCTTGGTAGACTCTAAGCTCCATGAGCTCAAAGACCGCGTTGCCTGGTGCCCAACTTTGTCCCAGGGCATTGCATCATGTTGGATGGTGCAGAGTCGACAGGCCATTGCCACTGGGGTTGTGAATGAGTGAATGACTCAGCACCATACCTCCTTCCTCCATGAAGCCTTCCCTGACTGCCCCACCAATCCTGGGTGACTCCGCTCTGCCTACGAGTCCATTCCACATGGTTCCTGCGCCCCACGCTCAACCTGCTCTCTGCCCCCAGCTCTTAGCCATCTCCTCCCGTGTGAATCCTGTCTCGCCAGCCAGCTGGTGGGAGCGGTCTTCTGTGCTCCAGGAACTCGCAAATGATTGGTGTTCATTGAGCATGAAAGGTCTAAGACCTGAGTCATGACCTTGAGGTCTTCTGTGCTGAGAGGCCGAGGTCATTGAAGACGCTCCTCCACTTTCCTGTCTTCTCAAATTGTGTTTGTCACCACGTTGGTCCCCTCCTCTGGGAAACAGAGAACAAAACAGACTAGACCTGGGAGAGGCTGGAGATGGAGACATCAGCAGGCTGACGGGACCTTGGGGGACCCTGCCACCCAAACAGGCCCCCAGTACAGACGGACACAAACATCCCAGTGCCTCCCCAGTGCCCTCAGTATCACATCCGAACTCCTAAGCACAATTTAAAAGCCCTTTATTCTCTGGGACCCCAACCCTCACCATTCATTCATTCACTCATTCATTCACTCATTCATTCATAGACCATGTGACAGACACTGTCCTAGGAGATAATCTGCATTTTCTCACTTACTCCTTGCCACAATTCTATGAGGCAGGTAATGTTATTAACCCCACCAATGAAGGAACAGGCCGAAAGAGGTCAAGTGATTGGCCCATGGTCATCCAGCTCCCAAGGTGCAGAAGCCAGGGCTTGAATCCAAGTTCAGCTAGCTAGGGCTGCCCTCCTGACCGCCATGCCATCCCAGCCACTTCTCTTCCGCTTCGCAGCCCACACCATCCTTGCACCCTTTATCCCATCATCCTGAAATAGTTCAGGTTCCCAGAAGCCACTGTCCCTCTCATGCTTCCTGGCTTTGCCCCAGTGGCACCTTCCCTATTGTCCTTTGCCTGGCTACCTCCCTGCCTGTTTTTTAGGACACTGCACAGGGACGCCTTCCCTGGGGGTTCCTCACGCTGCATGGGCGTTGTTCTGTTGTACAGTTTATCCCACTGCCCTGAGCTGTCGAATGGCTCATCCGTCTGCACCAGGTGCCTGTAAACTCCCTGTGGGGAGTTTTCCTTTTGCTCTCCATCCTGTCTCCTGGCACACAGTAGGAGCTGGAAAAGCGTTTGCTGAATGAGTAAATGAATGCGATACACACTTTGCATTATGGCTGAAGGTCAAGAGCATTTGTGTGGGATGGGGGTCAAGGGCACTGGAAGTCTGGGTAAAGGGGTATCTTCGTGGTTAGGTGGAAACAGAAGACTCAGTGAAGGCAGAAGGAGGAAGTTCTAGAATGGGGAGAGGGGCTTCCTGCAGGGGTCGTCTGGAGAGCAGATACTGGACCTGGCATTGAATATGTGACGTGGGGGAAGGAGCCCCAAGAGTTGCAGGGAGGCAGAGGAGGTGGCGATGGTGGGGGGGGGGGTAAGGAAGACAGAGTTGAGGCGGCCCGGCTGCCCTCCACCTGCCACTCAAGCTGCTCTGCCAAGCCTGGTTCCCGCTTTTTATCCCTCTCCATCTTGCCTTCTCATCCATCCTTTTGACAATCTTGCATGAGGCTCTTTTGCACCATATATTTTATCCCTTGTCATCAGCCAAACAGCCCTATTATATTAATTTATTGTCTTTTCCAGTAACTTGTAGCCTTCCTGTAAAGTCCCCCCTTTCCCTTGCTGGGTTTGTCCACTGCCAAACCACAGCTCCTGTTCTGCCCCCTGCTCCTGACCCTGGGCATGGCCAGATGGTGAACAAAGGTCTCCTGGGACCCTCCTGGCCTCAGCGTATTGAGGACCACTTCTGGGTCCCCCTCTCCTTGTGTGAGTTCTCCGTGGAGGGCCTCTCTGTGTTCCCCCACCGCTGGTAGCAAGATTGTTACTCAGTGTGACTTCTTGCCTAGGACACCATCTCTCATTCCTCAGTGCCCTGGGGAAGGGTGGGCAGAGAGGAGCCTGATCATGGCCCAAAGGGAAACTGAGGCCCGGAGAAGTAGCCTGCCTTGTGCAACTTCCCACAGGTCCTAAGGGAAGTGAGTTGCTTGATAACCATCCAGAGTCTCAACCATGTGATGTATGAGATGGTTTGGCCTCGCTAGGGCCTCGCCCCATCTTCCCCAAGTGATCCCAGGCCATCTACAAACATGGGGAACAATATCAAAGATGGCATTTTTGCCCCAGCTCTCTAAGACTCAGGTGTGGTTGAGGGTGGGGCACCCAGAAATAGCTCCCTTGCTCTCCAACTCACTTTGTGTGATGTAGTGGAGGGAGCAGGAGCTTGGAGGGGCAGGCCTGCCTTCAAATCCCAGTGCTCACGCCAGCCACCCGTGCAGCCTGGGGAAAGCCACTTCACGTCTTAGAGCATCCATCTCCTCATCTGGACAATGGGACGGTCGTATGTCCTAGTCTCAGGGGCACACACATACCTGGCCTCAGAACTGTGGGCACACACAGACATTGAGGACTGACAATTTGGTGTGCCGAGCCCTCGATCTTTGGGCTGCCCTTATGAAGCCTATTACTGCAAAGGAGAGGCTAAGCCTGCTTATAATTGTGCCTAAGAGTCTCCCCCTGAGTGCCTCTTTGTTGCTCAGATGTGGCCCCCTCTCTCTCTCTAGCTAAGCTGCTTTGGCAAGTGAACTCACTGCCCTCCCCGCTACGTGGGACCTGACTCCCAGGGGTGTAAATCCCCCTGGCAATGCAGGATGTGACTCCCAGGGATGAGCCTGAACCCGGCATCGTGGGATTGAGAACATCTTCTTGACCAAAATGGGAAAACAAATGAAACGAAATAGTTTCAGTGGCTGAGAGATTTCAAATGAGGGAGAGAGGGTATTCTTATGCACTATATAGATATCCCTTTTTAGATTTTAGTGTATGGAATAGCTAGAAGTAAATACCTGCAACTATCAAACTCCAACCCAGGAGCCTTGACCCTTGAAGACGATTGTATAACTCCGTAGCTTACATGGTGTGACTGTGTGATTGCGAAAACTTTGTGGCTCACACTCCCTTTATCCAGTGTATGGACAGATGAGTAGAAAAATGGGGACAAAAACTAAATGAAAAATAGGGTGGGATGTGGGGGGGTGATATGGGTGTTCTTTTTTACTTTTATTTTTTATTCTTAGTCTCATTCTTTCTGGTGTAAGGAAAATGTTCAAAAATTGATTGGGGTGATGAATGCACAACTGTGAACAGTCGATTGTACACCATGGATGATTGTACAGTGTATGCATATATTTCAATAAAACTGAATTTAAAAAAAAAACTGGGGGCAGAGGCCAGAGCCCTAGGGAGGTGAGACCTCAGCCTATAGCTACTGGGGGCAACTTCTCCAGCCAAGGAGAAGGGGCAGTAAGTGTGTTTCTCCTACATCACTCTTCCCGGACGGAGGTGCCTTGTGGGAGAAAGTGGAGTGGGGGCACGGATCATCCCACCCAAACCACACCCCAGCTGCCAGGGGAGGTGCAGAGACCTTCATTCTGGAAAGGAGGAGGCCACAGAGAAACAAGGGGAGCCTGCTCCTCTGAGTGGGGGGTAAAGGGGCCCCGCTGTGCTCCTTCCGGAAAAGGCTTGGCTTCCAGGGAATGCATGGGAAATGGCCATCAATCACATGATGCCGCCTGCCAACATGCCAGTCCCATGGCTGCAGGCCCCCTGCCATGCAGGGTGGTGTCAGTCACCATTGGCTGAGCTCAGGCAGGCTGCAGAGCAGCTCACCAGGTGCAGCCCTGGGTCGGGGGGCACGTGGGGGGCCACCTCTGGAGAAGTGGCCGGCAAGGATGGGAAGCGATAGGTCGGGGAGGGTTTAGGGATCCTAACAGGGCCCTCCTGGAAACGGGAGAATTCCTTCCTTCATTCCTTCCTTCGTTCTTTCATTCATTCCTTCATTTCTGCCCTCATTCATTCAGCATTTATTGAGTTTCTACTATGTGTAATACATGGGTTAGAGACTGAAGGTACAAAAATAAGAGATGTGTCTTTGAGTCCAGGAAAGGCTTCAGAAGACTGGCATATCACATGGGGTCATGGATGCGAGGATGGACATGAGTGGGTTCAGTGAGCATACAAGGGGGGCTCCCTTATACTGGGGGTGTCTGTGAAACCTTCATAGAGGAGGAGGCTCAGATCCCTGCTGGCTTTTTATTTGGGGGGTGGGGGGATATGACCGCATCCACAAAGAGCCCTTCGAAGCTTGAAGCCCTTGCTCCATCCAGAGGGCAGCCCAGGCTCTCCGGGGAAAGAGGCTACTATCCTAGTGGAAGCCAAGCATCCTCAGGAAAGCCCAGGTGCAGAGCTGGACTTGGAAGAGGAGGGTGGTCATCAGTTATGGCCTCGTGCCCATCTTATGGATGGGAGAAACAAGGCCAAGAGTCGTCAAGTGAGATAGGTGACTTGGTGTCAAAAAGTTGGGCTCCGATCCTCCCTTAAACACCTCTGCCTCAGTTTCCTTATCTGCCAGCAAGGGGGATTGGTGCTGTGGGTGGCCCTCCACCTGTTAGGGGCAGCGCTGGGACAGGGCCCCTGATGCCCAGCCCCGGCCACTGTTTCCCCCTCACCCCAAACCAGCACCAGGAATGCGACCCCTATTTCGGTGTGAACCAGGGCAACGTGAAGAGGCTCTGGGCAAACCTGGCCTGCTCTCTCATTGCTGTGAGTTTTCCCGTCTGTCACCCTCATTTTCCCTGCATCAGCTGCTGGGCCCAGGCCCCCCCAGAGAGGGTTGGTGGGGAGCAAGGGGGGGGGGCTGACTCGTGGGGAGGCTGCCCGACCTCCCTGGGAGGATGACCACTGGGGATCAGTAGTGGAGGCCAGACAGCAGCGCCTCTTCAGCCTTGCATTTGGCCACGCTCAGGGCATAGCAGATGCGCTCTGGGTTTTCAAAGCGGCGGAGCCAAGAGACAGTGCAGGGCTCGCCGGCTGGTCCTCAGACCAGGCTAATGGATGCAGCCCCCGGAAAAGGGGCCTGTCCCCTGTCCTCTGCCCCCCTCCCCGCACCCACCCCCGTTCAGAGGGCTCGCTCTGCCTCCACAAGCAAGCGGCCAGGCTGCCTTCCAGAGAGGCCGCCAGACCCGTGAGCAGGGGCAGCCAGGCCGGGGCAAGTGGGCAGCCGGGGGGTCAGGCCAGCCCCCTCCCCCTCCTCCCTCCGGGGGCAGCGCCCTGCCTTCCCTCCTCGGGGCAGCTCATTTGCAGGGTTGCCTGCCGAGGCTGGCCTTCGATGACACTGGGTTCTGCTGGAGGAAGCAGGCAGTGAGCACTTCCTGTGCTCTTGGGAACGACTCACCTCTCGGGTTCTCAGTCCCCCTCTGTGAAATGGGACTTTTCATCGTTCCCACCCCATAGCTTTGCTGGGTGGGTAAGAGAATATTCCTACGACACGGGACACAAGCCTGGCACAGGGTCCGGGGCTGCGTGTTCCCCAGGGGCCAAGCACTGGCCAGGTGTTGCGATTCTGGCTTTTTATGAGTTCTGTTGCCCTGAATCCTAGCAAACCCCAGCGGGGCAGGTGGTGCTGGATTCCCCTTGTACAAGTGAAGAAACGGCAGCTTTGGAAACCTCGGTGGCTGGCTCAGGGTCAAGCAGTTGGTGGATACAGCAGTGGGGTTCAAACCCTTGTCTGACCCCTGCAAAGTCAAGGCTCTGTCTTCATTCCCAATGGCCCATGGATGTGGGCAGCGGCCGAAGGCAGGGGGCTCTGTTGGAACGGGCACAGGCTTTTGGTCCTGCCCCCACAAGACTGGCTGAAGCCCAGCCCCACCCTCCATAACCCGAAGAGCAGCCCCAGCCTCTATAACCCAAAGAGCAGCCCCAGCCTGGCACAGGGGAGAAGCTCACGGAGGGAGGTGGTGGGGGGAGGTGAAGGCAGGAGCCAGGTGACTTCTTAGGGCAGGGCAGGAGCCCCTGGACCCTTGCCGAGGGTCTTCCTCCTGAGGATGGATGGGATCCGGAGGGGTGGAGGCGGGGGGAGCCCAGATGGGACTTGCCTTGTTTTACTTTTTGGTGGGAGGAGGGGCAGCTGTGGCTGGAGCCCCTGCCTGCCCTGCCTTGGGGCACCCCCTGCTTCCTGGAAGTTGTTCTGGGCTTGCCCGGAGGAAACGGCCCATCCGCCTGAGCTCCTAGGCGGACCACCCCACATTGTGAAATGCGTGTTGGGACCCCAGGTTCCAGCCTCCCTGCAGCAGCTGATGCAGAGCCTCAGGCAAGTCTTTTTCAGCTCCCCAAGCTCGCGTATCTCATCTGTCAGGTGAGAGGCTGAACTGGGGGTTCCCAGAAACTCCTGCACCCCCACACGCCTCTGAAGCTGGGGCTTCTGGTAGAGACAAGGGGTCACTGCTGGTCCGAGTGGGGAGGAGATCCAGGGCCTCCTTCTGAAATGGGAGGAGAGAGAGAACGGTGGCCCCTGCCTCAGTCCCGGGGGCTTTCTGCTGACAAGGCGTGCCGGGAAGGCGGCCGGGGCAGGAGCTGAGCCCACTGGTGTGGGTGAGGGCCTATTTGCCTCCAGATTGACGCAGCCCCGAGGTGAGTGACTCCAGGAAAGGAGGGTGGCCCCCGCACCCCTGGGAGTGACTTGGGGAGTGGGGTGGGCTGCGAGAAACGCTGCGAGTGGAGGCCTCTGCGTATAATCCAGCTTGTAAATTGCTCGGGGACTCTAACTGCTGAAAGGGCCGTAGAGCTGCGCACGGTATTATTTATGATAAAGCACCGAGGTGCCTGCCAGGGACTGGAATGGGCTGAGCGCTGCAAGTGGGATAGACGGCAAATTGAACTCCAATTTTCTGCTCTGCGGTCTTTGTTGCACACCACAAAGCGCAGGTACGCGGGGGTCAGCATCCTGATGAATGTGTGTCTTCCACGGCGGCGGGTTCCATCCTTCAGCCGCGCCACGGGGAGCGCCTCGCAGCTTTGTTTTCCGTCCTCTCTGGGTGCTCACGCGCCCCGTCCCTGTGATCCAGACACAGCCGCGACCTGGAGGGACATCAGCCTGGCAGGGTGGCGGCCGTGGGTTCGAAACCTGGCTCTGCCGTCGACTGGCCGTGTGAGCGCGCGCCTCGGAGCTGCTGATGAGAGAGAAAAGAGCGGTGGGGGGCACCCTTCCCCAAGGTGGTGGGGTGGGGTAGGTGAGGAAAGCACAGGGAGCTCGGTGCGGACTCGGCCTTCAACAAACACCTCCCTCACTTGTCCCTTCTCCCTGGGCTGAGCCTCCCCACCCTGTTGACAGGGGAGGGGATTTGGGGCAGCAGCTGCTGAAATTCAGTGGGAAGCCCCCGTCTTGGAAGGGAGGGTGAGACAGAGCAGGGAGCCCCCAAAGACGCCTGCTCTCAGCTCAGCTCTCTTGGGTCAGCATTAGGGGTTAAGTGCGATGACCCAGCCCAGCTCCATCTCCCCCTCGCCAACCCCATGGGCCGTCCGTCCCCTTGTAGGTAGGTGATGGCATATATCCTGAATAAGAGGGAGAGTTGCAGCCTGTAGGGTAGGCAAGAGGACGGGTCCCCCTTGGGAAGCGTGACAGCCAGAGCTCAGGGCCCTTGTGGTACGACATTCTGTGCCCTGGGTTGGGTGGGGCCATTGTTGGCCAACGAGGTGGGTGCTGGAGACCCCCAGGCTGTGGGTTCTCAGACGCACCCTGGGCCTGGGAGGCCCTGCTCTAGGCTTCCTTGCGCCTGCGGGAGGCCGTGTTTCTCCGTTTCCAGAGTCCCCAGGCTCAGGGGATGGCTGAGGATGGCATCCAGCTCACCTGCTGAGGAGCCTTCAAAAGATCCACCTGGGGGACTGATACATGCAAGGTGGGGACACATCTCCATGGGCTGACTATCCCTGAGGGGACTTTGGCAAGGTCCCAGGTTTCCATGGGTCTCAGGTCCCCTCTGGAAAGCCACAGAATTGTTCCAGACATGCCATCCAGCTTCGGGGTCACCAAGGGGAAGTGGGGTGTTATCCATGCAGCACAATATAGCTCCTTGGGAGGAATTCCAGGAGTTAGTGAACATTTTATTAATGCCGCTTTTATAGCCCAAATGAATCTGAATACACTAAAATGATAATAGCACTGTTAGGCAAAAAACATTCTAATCGATGGTATAAAAGTTTAATCTCTGAACCCTCCAGTTGAAATGTAAGAAAGGGCTCGCTTCCTCCCTGTTAAATGCAAAATAAACCCATCGGAAATGAGAATCATTTTTTCTGCACACCGGGCCGGATGCTTCAGCGTTACTTACCTGTGCGGTTCAGGCAGGGGCCTGGCTGGGCGGTCACCCTGCAGAGGTGACGCAGGCCAAGCTGGGAGATCATTACGGCCACCCTTTAATGGACCCTTCCTCTGTCCTGGGTGCTGTTCCAAGAGCTGGGTTTGAACCCCGATGGCCCCAGCCCAGGGTCCGACAAGGTCAAAAGCCACACTCCACCTGCGATCTTGCAATGTCAGAGCCAGAGAGGAGCTTAGTCCTCCCCTGGGGTGGTCAGCACCCGAGAGGCCAAGTTCCGCAACAAGGCCATCTGTCCGCTCTAGCACTCAGGGACCCGGGACCCTCACCAGCTGGGCCCAGTGCCAGGCTCTGGGGCCGGGGAAGTGAGGGAGCCCCTGTGCTTGTTTCACAGGTGACGTGCTGCCACAGGGGTCCCCTCAAAATCTGTGGGATGTGGGGGAAGGACACAGGAAAGGAGTGACAAGGGACACGGCATTTGTGCTTTGCAGGGATGTGGAGAGGAGTGGCAGGGACTGACCATGCCCATTTTCTCAGGAGAGAAGGCAAGTCGGGCTCTCCTGGGGCAGGGAGTGGCAGAAGCAAAGGCCCCGAGCTCGGTGGACAGGCGTGTCCAGGGAGGGGTCAGTGGAGGTCCATGAGACAGGCCCTGGGGCTCGAGACTGGCTTCCCAGCGTTCCCTGTTCTCCGCCACGTTGCCTGCCAGGGAAGGATGGATAACAGTTTTTATATGGTGTCACCTGGTCTTGTCTGGCTTGTTGACATCTCTCGGCTTCCATGCGGGGCCTTCTCATCATTCATTCGCCACGTTTTTCCTGAGCATCTTCTTGGTCCAGGCTCGGTGCCCGGCGCTGGGGCTTTACAACAGGAGCTATCGGCCCAGCCCTGTGGCACCCATGTGATTCACTCTTCTTTTCTCCGTAAGGTTTCTGGCTGGATGTGCAGTGGGCTAGAGGCTCCTTCCCCAGGCCAGGCTCCCCACCCCGATAGGGCTCCCCAGGGCCGTGTCAACGCTCCGTCGTGCCAGCTGCCCTGGTGGCCAGGGCCCCCTAATCAGATTAGATGTGTCTTTGAGCAAATTGATGATCCGTTCCATTAGATGCTTTTTGTACACGCTTTTCAGAGCGAGAAATCCATCCGACAGCAGCTGCGGAGGCCGCGGCGTAATTGATGGTCGCCCCCTCCCAGGCCCCCGACGTCACAAGGTGCTGGCTCCTGAAGGTCACTGGTGAGGATTAGATTAAGGAAGGCGAGAGCCCGCTCGCCTGGGTAATGAAGCACTTGGCATGCAGGCAGCGCGGGGCCCGAAGTGGGCCAGGCATCTGTCAGGAGACGAGGGGAGACGGGGGGCCGGCATAAATTAGCATCTCATTCGTGGGAGCAGCAATGGGGAAAAGGGGAAGCCAGAGGGGCAGGGTGGGGTGCCTTGATGGCCCTGACCGGCCACCTCGGGCATGGGGGGTGGGAAGGAGAGGGGAACAGCTGGGAAGCCTGAGGGCCGGGCCCCATGGTCTTTGTCCAGCATCTAGAGTCGCCTGCGAGCTCACTCCTGCCAGGGGTGGATGATTGCAGAGTGCCATGTGTGTCTCCCGGAGAGTCAGGGGTCCCAGCAGGGCCGTGCCAGCCTCTCCGTGGGCTCATCCTCTCCCCCGGCTGGACTTAGATGGGCAAGGGACCCGCAGGAATCACTGGCCTCGTAGGACAGATCCATGCAGACATTTGCCAAACCTGCTGTGGCTCGGGCTGTGCCTACCCCAGACCCGAACTTTTGGCAAGACCCTGTCCCGGAGTCAGCTTGGAGAGGGCTTGAGGGAGCTGAGTTTAGAAGGCTCAAATCTGGGACATTCGGGAGACTGCGAGCTCCTTAAAGGGGCCGGTTCTGAGGCAAATGAAATAGGTGGGTGATCAGAACACTCCCTGCCCCCCGTTTCCCATCCCCTGTCCCTTTGATCACCTCCGAAGGTCTGTGTGGCAGAAAGGGGCAGCCTTTATTTGCCAGCACTGGGCTTGAACTTCACATGCTTAGGCTCCTTGGACCCTGCCCAGAGTCCTCTGGGGCAAGTGTTTGTATGTTTTACTGGTAAGACAAGTGAGGCTCTGCAGGTTACCGCTCAAGGTCAAACTGTGGTGAGCACAGGAACTGGGGTTTAAACCCGGTTTTTCTTCTGCCCCTGGGTGAGCTCTGGGATGGGGTCCCCAGCCCTGTGCCTTCCTTTATGGAAGGGCCCAGCGACCCCAGCCTCTGCCTCAGTTTCCTTAGCCCCTCAGGCCTGTGTTTTCTTCATCTTCTGGCCTGCTCACCTCCTTTATTTCTGGCTTCATCCCCGACACCCCATAGCCCATCCCTTTGAAACTGTCACCCCCTGGGAAGTCACAGTCTCTCCCACAATATCCTGCTCCACTGTCCGTCCACCTGAACTTCCCAGAACTCGGAAGTTCCCCACGGATCTAGTTCTGGGCCGTGGCCTTGGAAACCGGAGCAGGAACGGCCCCTGCACCCAACGGCGTGACCACTTGTGGCTTCAGAACCATGGGTCCGAGTGAGGCTGCAGGTGGGGGTCCGAAGGGTGGGGCAGCTGAGGGAAGCCATGTGCCAGCCATGGAAAGATCCAGAGCTCTGGAATCCGCCATATCTGGGTTGATGTCTGAGTGGCAGAGTCAAATTGCCAAACCTCTCTGAGTGTCAGTTTTCTCATACGTAAAATACAGATCACAATCATCCTTTTCTTGAGATGTTCTTGTGAATTCTGAGACGGTGGGTGGAAAGTGCTTCATTTATAGCAAGTTCGATCAATGATGTGGAATAAAAATAGCAGTGGCAGCAGTGGCAAAAAAATGAAACTGTGGGGGCAGATGAGGTTTGGTGAGGGGGGCCTAGCTTGGCCACTCCAACCCAGGGCCTGGCCTGTTTAGGGGCAACCCACGGGCATAGCCTGGGTCTGGGCCCAGCCAGGCCTGGGCGCTGCAGCTGTTCAAGCTGGGACACCAGTTAGGAGGCTGTGGAGGTCAATTCAGGGCAAAGGTGATGGTCGCCAAGCAGGGGACAGTGGGTGAGATGTTTGCAAGCTCAGGGATCCCAGCCTCCCACCCAATCCCAAGCATTCCAGGAAAGCTTGTAATTACTGGGCCAGGGAGGGAGCTGCTAAGAGAGGGGCCTTTTGAGGTTCAGAGCTGAGAAAGGAATTTGTCCAGCCCTGTGCCCCTTGAAGCTTGCTCCAGAGGGCAGATGGGCATCTTTCAGCCAATTAGGTGTGGGCACAGGCCTTCACCCGACTTCCATGCCCAGCAGGCCGGGTCTCGGCTGCTGCTCCAAGGGATGTGCTGTTCCCAGGCCTGGACCAGCTGGGAAGTCAAATTCCCAGGAGCAGTGAGATGGAGGGGGCTGGGTGGACTCTGAGAAAGATGACATTATTGTGTTGGGGGCTGAGGGGAGAGCAGAAGTTGAAGAAGTTGAGATTAGCCTCTGTGTGGGGTCGATTCGCCTGGAGCCTGGAGTCTGAGGTTGACAATGGGGGTATTTAGTAGGTATATCAAGGGAAAACTGCAATCGGGGACCCCTGCCCTGCCATGGGAAATTAGAAGGAAGCCCAAGGACAAGTCCTCTGGCCGGCCTCTGAAGGCGCCTCTTCATTCAAGGGGCTCAAGCTGTGGGGAGCAGGGCCCCCCAGCCATACCTCCCTCCTGAATCACACATAGAGAACCTGTCCTCTCCTTGCTCCTTACCAGGGTTTCCTACCCTGCACATACAAATACACATATGGATATGTATATGCATATAGCTGATTATAAACAAGTAATTCATTCCAGGGGTACCCAATAATAAAAGTTACAAAAGGGTATAGAGTGAAAAGTGGGGCTCCCAGCCCAGCCCGCAGCCATCCGTTCTCCTCTCTAGGTGCATCACTGGGACTAGTTTCTTACGTAGCCTCCTAGAAAAAGCCTGTACTTGCCCATAAACGCAAGTATATTTTTATACTTGGGGAAAAAAAATACGTCTACACAAATGGTAGCAATTATGCACCCAACTTGGAACTTGCTTTTTTCACTCAACAGTAGTTCTCAAAGATTCCGGAACCATATGCTGCAGGGAATCCCATTGTTTAGCGGTACAATCGTTTCTTTAACCAGTGCCCTCTAGAAGGACATTCAGGTTGTTTCAAAGCTTTTGCTGTTACAAACAGCACCCGTAGGAAATGCTGTCATTGCACACATGCACACGTGTAAATTCCTTGGAGAGGACCTGGTTGATCGTGGGGTGTGTGCATTTGTAGTTTACATAGATACTGCCAAATTGCTCTCTAAAGATATCGTACCGGCCTGTAGTCTCACAAGCTGTGTGCAGGCAAGCCTTTTCTCTGCAGGCTGGCCAGCTCTGAGTAGTATCAAACTTTTAGATCTTGGCCAATGCGATAGGGAAAAAAAAAAACCTTATCTCATTGAGTTTTAGTTTTCCCTTCCCTTATCTTGAAGTTGGGCCTCTTCACCTATGTTTCAGAGTCATTTGTAATTTCCTTCTGTGAACCGTTCATATCCCTTGCCCATTTTTCTGTTGGTTTGTTTTCTTATTGATTTGTGGGAATATCTTTTATATCAAGAAAATTAGCTCTTTGCTCATGATAAGAATTGCAAATATCTTGCCCCAGTTTGTTATTTGTCTCTTTTCTTTGTTTACAGTTTTTTTTTAGTTCCCATGCAGAATTTTTCTGTAGTTGGCTGTATCAGTCTGCTTCATGGCCTTCTGGATTTTGTGTAGTACTTAGAAAGTACTTGGTGAGCACTCCACGCCATCAAAATTATGTATTTTTCAATCGCTGTGATTTTTTCCAGTTCTTTTAGAATTTCATTTTTCATGTTTAAAACATGGATCCACCCAGCATTTATTTTGAGGCAAAGTGTGAGGAAGATTCAACTTTGTTTCTCTAAGTAGCTCACTAGCTGTTCCAAAACCATTTGTTGAATAATTGATCTTTTCCCCACTGATTTGAAATTCAACTTTCATCATGGATGAAATATTCCCATACGCATTTGGGTCTATCTTTGTACTCTCCAGTCTGTTCCCTCACCAGTCTATTCATGTAGGAACATACTGTTTTATTTATAGCAACTTTATAATATAGTTCAATATCTCACAGTACTAGGCTCCGTTGTTGCCATTCTTTTTCAGAATTTTCTTGCCTATTCTTTTTTCTTATGTTAACATTAGAATCACTTTGTCTAGTTTAAAAAAGAAAAATCCTTGGGGTAGGTGTGTGTGTTTGAAGGTGAAGACAAGCTTAAGAGAATGACTTCTTTATAATGTCGATTCTATCTACAGTTTTTCTTCCACTCTTGGGCATCTCCTTCCCTCTGAAATGGTGGCTAACAGGGGTGTCGTGTACAGCTGTACAGGTTGTACACTGCACGAGCCTAGGACTAAAGCTGAGGGGAGCTGCTGGCCGCTGCCAAGAGGATATGAACTGTTCTCTCTGGGTAATCTGCCCATCTCCATATGTGATCAGTAATAATAACAGTAACAGCTACTCCCGTAGCATGTGCCAGGCACTGTTCTAAACACCTTATGTTTATTAATTTACTTAATCCACACAAGAGATTTATCCTGTGTTTACAGTTAAGGAAACTGAAGTACAGAGAGGTTAAGTAACATGCCCAAGGCTGAGGGTTTCTGTGGCCCACATGTGCATTTGTGGTAAAGGGATCCATTCCAGCATAAAACGCACGCACACGGACAGACACACAGAAACAGACAGATATATACACACGCACCTAGACACATGCACACAGACACACAGATACACAGACACACACACATACACTAGACACATGCACACAGATATACATGAACCAAGACAGACACACACACAGATTGCACACACAGACACTCACAGGTAGACTCCCACACATAGAGACAGATTCACAGGCGTGCGTACATGCACACACACACACACACTCTGTTCTCTGTCAGTTCTTTTCTTTATTCTTGTCTTTCCTCCTTCAGCACATACACTCCACAGACTCCTGCTCTCCTACTTTAAGGCGAGCTCAGGCCCGTGGAGGGAAACCATTGCTCTCATTCGTGGGTCTGGCCCCCCTCCCAAGGTCCCCGTGTCCAGAGGCAGGGGCCTTTCGGGAGGCTGGGTGACCGCATGCAGGGGCTCGGGGAGAGGAGGCGGCTCCCTTTCCGGGCTGGGCCTTCATCTCCCCTGGGCAGCCTCACAGGGATACCATGTGATGAGGGATGCAGGGCACCCAGCACAGGGCCCAGCACAAGGCAGGTGCTCAGGAAGGGACAGTTCCACCCCCATCCACTGCCCACACCCCCATCATTACCTCCGTCAGCCACCGGAATCAGCCCATCCAAGCAAAAGTCATTCAGCTCCGGGCTGGCACCCCCGGGAGAGCCTGAGGACTGAACCGGCAAATGCAGGCCTGGGAGTAAATTGCCCAGTGAGTGGGTTTACAGAGGCGGAGGTGTGTGGGCGCAGCGTGTGTGTGCACGTGTGTGTGTGAGTGTGTGGGTGTGTATGTGTGTGTTAGTATATTTGTGCGTCTGTTTGCAGGTGTGTGCGTGTGTGTGCCTGTGTATCCATGTGTGTGTGTTTGTGCGTGTGTGTGCCAGTCCACACACACACACCCGCCCACCCCTGCCTCCTCTGACTATGAGTCAGCCCCACAGCAAGGGGATTTAATCACTCGGGGCTGGAAATGTTATTGTTTTAAAACAAACGAGTGATGACAGGAACTAACAGAGGTTTTTTTAAAACGCAATTCAAAGGACTCTTGAAAGCCGCTGGAGAATATGAAGGCGCCTTTGAAGTCGGAGTGTGCCCGTTTGTTAAGCTGAGAGCAGGGCTGGCCTTCCCTTGGCAAATGGGTGCCCGTGGCTCCTCTGCCCTCCCCGCCGCGCAAGGGGTCCGGGACCCCCGAGGCGGCGGCTGCTGGTCGCTCCACCCGAGCCCACGCTCTGCAAGAGGTGCCTTTGACTGTTCTCCAGGCAGCAGGTTCACGTCACAGGTGTTAACGGCTGATGGGAAGGTGTGCGAGCGATCAGTGTGAAATATGCACTTGAAATGTCAACGGTCAGACCGAGAGGCACGGAGAGAGGGTGCGCGAGGGGGGCTGCCTCGGAGTGCCTTGGGTCTCCCCTCATCCGCACTGCTCCCTGCAGGTTTGCCCCTCCAGGGGCCCCCACAGTGAGGCTCGGTGGCAGGGGTGGGGGTTCAAGTCAGAGCCCCTGAAACAGCCGCGATGGATACTCGGCCAAAATTGGGCGCTTGGGTGTGGGGAGCTCCGTGTGCAGCAGGGCCAGGCGCCCTGGACCCCAAGCATCCATCACACAGCTGTTGAGTTGTAAACTGGTGCCGGAGCCCAGAGCCAAGTCTTGATATAAACGCTGAGTCCTGAAGACTGCGGGTGGCGGACACGGGTTAAATCTGAGGGTGAGAGGGATGGGTGCCAGGGTCCGGGCTCCCCAAGGGTCATCCCGGGGTGTGGGAGAGCCCCCCAGCCCCCACCCACCCACCCCAGTGCTGGCTGACCAGGCTGCCACAGTGTCTGGACTCTTGTCCTTCCATCCTTAAGCCGCTCCCCCACCCCCACCCCCTGATCCATGTCCCTTCCTCTCTTCCTCTGGTTTGTCCATTTCTTAGGCCAAAAAGGATGTTCAGTGGTTTTCTACCCTCTGATTCCAAAGGGGAGGGTTAGCCCTGAGGCCAGGGAGTGCTGGGGCATCGGCCAGCGCTGACGACGACAGAGGCCCCTCCCTGGCAGGGACACCCACACTTTTGTGTTTGGGGAAGGGACTGTCATTTGCAGAGCATCAGCTCCCAGCTGTGTGACCTTGGGCAAGTCTCTAACCCCTCTGGCCCCTCTCTGAAATGCAGATTATAATCCCTTCTCTTCTGGGGTTGCCAGGAGGATTGAATGAGCATGTTAGTAACCCTAGAGCAGCCTGGAACATAGCAAGGGCTTTAAGTCTGTTTTTGTTACGAAATGCTGGTACCTCCCTCCCCGCCCCCCACCCCCAGCCCCTAGTGCCCAGTTTGGAGCCCCCTCCCCTTTCCCTGCTTCCTTCCATCCTTTCCTCAACCCCCTGTCTATTTTCACTCCCCCGCCCCAACAATCTTGCTCCCACTGGCCAGAAGGGCAGAAAGGCTTGTTTCTGTCTGCAGCCTTTAGCCTGAGCCATCATCCCCTGAAGTGGGGCTGGAAGCGCGGTCTCTCCGGGAGAGAAGTGGTGGGGTTCATGCTCAGCTGGGCTGAGTTCACAGTCAGGGGGGTGGAGTGAGTCTGCAAAGAGGTGGGCAAGAACCGCACCCATCCTCCCACAGCCTGGGCCATAGGCAGTCCAGTGGTTGGGGGGGGGGTGTGGGCGGTGTCCCCACCCCTGGCCAAGCTCTGCTCTCGATGCCTTAAAGGGGTTCCTCCACCTGGGGGAGCAGGACACAGGATGCCCCCCTTCACCTGCACCTTTTATCAGCCCACTTTCCTATTTTCATGATGAAATTCACATTCCCTTTGGCTGAGGCACAGCAAGCACCCCTGGAGGGGCAAATCCAGAAGCAAAAGATTTGGGATAGGAATCCCAAGTGGGGCAAGTCGGCAGATAGCCAGGCATGGGGATGGCACAGAGGCAGGGGAGCCTGCTGTGGCCCCGGGAGAGAGGCCGAGTGGGGAGGAGGGAAGCAGGCGCCTGGAGGACTGGAGTTGAGGACCAGCCTGGGAGTCAGACGCACCCAAGTTCACCTCCTTCCCAGCTGTGTGACCTTAGGCATGTCACCTGGTGGCACCTGCCAGCCTGCCTAGGGGTGTGAGGGCATCACCTGAGCCAGTGACAATCGGTGGCTTTTCATCCCTGTCTCCTGCAGATGACGTGTCCCCATATTTCAAGACGGAGCCAGTGCGGACGCAGGTGCACCTGGAAGGGAACCGCCTGGTCCTCACGTGCATGGCCGAGGGCAGCTGGCCGCTGGAGTTCAAGTGGCTCCACAACAACCGAGAGCTGACCAGATTCTCCCTGGAGTACAGGCAAGCTGCACTGCCCCCCCCCCCCCATCCCCTTCCCCCTGGCACCCGGGGTCACGGCCACACAGCTGAAGGCAGAATCAGAGCTGGGGGGCCTGGGTGGCAGGATGGCCTGGATCACGGGCTCCTGCTCCAGGAGGCTGGAGCCACAAAGTGGGAGCAAAGGCAGCCCAGGCCCAGTGAGAGTAGCCCACATCCCGTTGATCCAAGCAGAGGATGGCTGGGCGATGGGTCAAGGACACTGCCCAGACTCGGCTCGTGGGACAGTGGACAGGGGAAGAGCCGATGATCGGGGATGGGGCACCCCTCCCAGCCTCTGTGGCCATTGGTGTGGCCAGTGCCCCTTCCCTCCCTACCCTCTGAAAAGAACTTTGCCATCTCCAGGGGTCTTTATTGGAGGGCTTGGGTCCAATGGAGGGCTGGAGCATGTGGTATTGTGGGGCTCCATTAGGAAGGGGCCAGTTTAGGTGGGACATGGAGTCAGTACCCCCTCCCCATGGCACCTTTGAGCTTATCTTCATTCCCTGGTTGTCCCCTGCACTGGAGCCCAGGCTGCCTTCCCTCCCCGGGGCACTGGCAGGAGAGGAGGGGCCGGAGAGCGCAGTGTCCCAGCCAGGGCGGCTCTGCTGCCAGAAGCAGGAGTGGGGACAGCCACTGCCTGGCTCCAGCCCTTCCGCCTGGCCTCTCCTGGCCTCCTGCTCTTATCCTCCCATCACTGCCTTTTTTTACTGGCTCCCAACCCAGTGGCTGGTGATTAATCCCCGGGCCTGATGTACATAATCGGTTTTGTTGGGGAAACAAGATTGACTTGCCCTGGGGATGTTGATACAGATCTGCCACCAGGGACAGGAATGCAAATGAATGGGGGGATGGGATTTAATTGCTTGAGGCTCTGTTCTTCCTGGAGAATCATCCTTTCCTCTGCAAAGCAGGGAGGCCAGAAGTGCCACCCCCCTTCCAAGGGGGTCCCTTCTACCCGGCCCCTGGACTGGAATGGCTGATCTGGAGCATGGCCACATTGGCAAAGGATGGAGAGGGAGAGGGGGGAAAGGAGGAAGAGGGGGAGGGGAGGGCTGGCGTCGGGGGAGAGGCCAGGGGGCTCTCTGCTGCTGGGTCTCTCGGAGCCTCGGATTCTCTGGGAAGCCCACAAGGAGACCAGAGGGGCTCCCCGAGCAGCCCCTGGGATGGTTTTCATTTGGGGAACCAGAGTTCCCCCAGACTGCAGCCTGGCACCCTGGGGGGCAGTTTTGTCCATCTCTGCGAGGAGCCCCTGCATCCCTCTAGGAGGGTGGACATGCTGGAACGGGACCACCTAGAACACGGGGTGGCGTCCAATGAGCATAGGTGGTGCCAGGGCCTCCCAGCCTGCCCCCGACGTCCACCAGCCGGGAGCTGGAGGCACCTGACACTGACACCTGACACTGCTGGGACCAAGAGTGGACGCTGCACAAAGCTGAGCCCTGCTCAACTGAAGGATCAGACTTGCCCAACAATGCACGGACTCCCTTTGGAAGTGGTCAGCTCTGTGTGCCTGGAGTCGTCCAGGGAGAGGTCAGGGGCCCTCTGCGGGTGATGGTAATGATAATAATAATCCTTTAGCAATGACAGAGAATGCATTATATGGCAGGCATTATGATGTGCAATCCATGATTATCTCATTTAATCCTACCAGCAATCCTATGAGTGGGTTCAATTATTATCCCCACTTTACAGATGAAGAAACTGAGGCTTAGAGAAGTTCAGTAATTTGCCCAAGGTCAGATTGCTGAGCTGGCCTTCAAATTTAAGTCATCTGACCCCAAAGCTGGCGTTCCTTACCAGCCACCACAGCCTCTCATTGAGCAGGGGTTGCTGCAAGGTGTCTTCTAAACAATCTTTTTGCTATTTGTGCTTGGCAAATTCTAGAAAACAAAACATTGGGGAGAATGCAAATATCCTACTGTATGGCTTTGTTGGGGAGAAGTTGTTCAGGGAAAATGCAGGAGTTTCCATTAGGGAAGCCCATCTCCTTGTTTCCTTGGCCCTGAGGGTTTGGGCTTTCATGCCGTGAGTGTGCCTGAATGCTCAACTAATTAAGAATTATTTGCAGACATCATGTCACTTCACCCTTAAGTAGTATGTGCTAAGAACAAGGCTTTCTCCTACAGAACCACAATACAATTTTCACGCTTGAGAAAGTTAACACTGATAAAATAGCACTATCTGATACACAGTCCATTTTCAAGTACCCGCTTGTCCCAATTATGTCTTTATGGCCATTGTTTGTTGTTGTTTTTGTTGCTTGATACAGGATCCAATCAAGAACCACACATTGTGTTTGGTTAACATGACTCTTTAGACACTTTAAAACTATTCCTCATTGGGGTTTTTTTCTTGCCTTTTCATGGTGTTGACATTTTTAAAGAGTCCAGCCAGCATTGTAGAATGTCCTACAGTGTGGATTTGTCCAGTAATATCTTCATGATGAGATTCACATTAAATATTACTTAGATGTGTGTCCTCAATACTTCATGCTCGGAAGCACCTGATGCCTTTTTGCCCCATTATTGGTGTAACTGGTCAGTTGGTCAAGGTGATGTTCACCAGATTTCCCCATTGTCAAGGACTGAGGAATCTCCTTCCCTCTGCAACTGATGAGTCACCTGTGATGTGACAGCTTGAGACCCCCGCGGATATCTACTCCCCGCGAATCTCTTACCCAATGATTTAGCATCCATTGATGAGTCTTACCCAAATCGATTGTTACCGTGGTGGTTTGTAATAGGATAATTTTCTCCTCGGTCATTCCTTCTACTTTTATTAGTTAGCCATCTTTTGTATGGCACTTTTCCCTTCTCGCCCTCTTTAAAATAATTTAGTATCAGTATGAACTCATGGATTTTTTTTTCTTCAATGTGTTTTAATTCATCCCTTGACAATTCATTCTGGTGCTCATATTAAGCCAAATTTGGCCAGTGTAGCCCCTGCAGATGGATCTTGGGTCCTTCTGACACTTCCCCATCAGATTTTGAGCCTTCCTTACATTTTGGCTCAAAAAGTGCTCCAGGTTTCACCCTTTAAAGAACTGCATATGGAAAATTGCATTTTGTCAGGTTGGCTCCTCATTCCATGGGTATCTGACCACTGCTTGCCGCTGAGGACTTCCTAATCTCTTACAAACCCCAAGCTTAGAGTAGAGTGATAATACCCAATTTTCAGGTAGATAAATGGCTAAGCTTACTCATCAAGTTGAGAGAAAATAAGATGAGAAGTGTTGCCATAAATTTAACTATGTTTCCACTCTATCTCCAAAGGAAGAAGTCCAGTGTCCTAGGGCCTTTACTCTGAGTGGTATCTGTGGGTCTGGTGTGTGTGTGTGTGTGTGTGTGTGTGTGTGCACGCACGTGTCATTTACACACAGGCAAACATATGCGTCCTTCTGAGTGTGTGTGACTACAGTAAGTGTGAGGTTCACACCAACAGTGAGCAGCAGGGTGGAAAGAGCCTGGGCTTGGGGTAAACCGAGCAGATCCGTCACACCTCTACCACCACTGCTCTGTGGCCCGGGGTCAGCCATCTTGGGATGGGGCTTGCCAGTGCTCTCCTTAGACGGTGATTGTGAGGATCCATGAGGTTCTGTGGGTCGAGCCGGTCCTGGCCTGACATGAAGCCAGTGGCACCTGTTAGGATTATACGAGGTTCTTTGTTGATACAGCAATGGGACTGACCTGGTAGCATACCCACCAGACACCGCGTGTCAGTGAGTGGGTGTCCCCGAGGGGTCACCTGTGCTTGAGCTCCTATACCTGTGTCACTGCTATGGTCTGGGACCCTTTTTAGACCCCCTCTTTGACAAGGACTAGCTACAAAAGCCCCTTTATCCATTTGAAACCAGCCTTAAGCTCCCAGTTTGAGAAATAAAGTGGTTTGGGGTGTACAACTTGGGTACAAAGCAAAATCTGGCTCTAAGGAAGCTCTAAACCTACCCTTCTTGTGTGGGTGGGACACTGCCTGGGAAGGACCCGAAGGTTTGGGGCATTGACCCCACTGCCCACCCCCCACCAGAGTGAATCTTGGTGTGAGTTTTGGGGGTGGGAGCGGGGAGATTGGACTCAATATTCATTTGGATGATAAGGTCTAACTTGTTTGTTTAGAATGTGTGTGTGCATGTGTGTGTGATAACTACAGTCTTATATACACGTTTAATGCTTATGAGCATGTGTCTGTAGGAACCATGTAGGTGTGTTTGTGTAACTTTCTGAACATGTGGGATGGTAATTCACAAAGAGTCCAGGCTTCCCGGGTGGCTGCGGGGGCCTCTTCCGTCAGACGGCTCTCCCACTCTCCCCACTCTGGGCTCCCTCTCCTTGGGGGCCATCTCCCCAGGTTGAATCCACTCAGCCTCAGTTTGCATTCCCTTCACCACCCGTGAGGGCTGCTGGCTGCCAGGTGCCTGGGGCCAGCCCCACCAGCTCGAGAAATGACCAGTCAGCAGGTGGCGATGGGGCAGGAGGATGGAAGGATGGACAGTAGCCATCTGTCCTTGTGACCCCTTCCTGGTGAGGTCATCAACCAGATTATTTTGTCCTGGCATAATTATTCGCACACTTAAAATCAAGTAGGAAAAAAAATTCAGCTAGACAGACACTACACACACACACATGCACACACATACTTATATTCCCACTCATCATCAGGCACATGCACACCCAAAGGAGAACTAATGTTTATTGAGGCTCGCTTGGTGCCAGATACTTAACATACATCATCTTGCAGTAACACCAGGAAGTCAGCGTTATTACCCTCGTTTTGCAGACGAGGAACTTGAAGTTCTGAGAAGTTACAGAACTTGCCTGGGGTCATCCAGAGAGCAAGAGGCAGATCTAAGGGCCTGTCTGAATGTTTTCTTATCCTCTGTGCACAGGAACGGAGGGGGACCAATGGGAGGGCTGGAGACCAGCCAAAGCCAAGTCCACTCCATGGCCCCAAAGGTCCCCTCGTCAGTGCAGAGAAGAGCAGGTGTGTGGCAGGGCCCAGGTGAGACAGGGTGGGCATCTGGCTGTCCCAGGCTGCGACCTCAGCCCCCTGCCAGGCTGCCAACCCTTGCCAGTGGAGCTGCAGTGTCTGGGAACTCTGCACAGGCTCAGCTGCAGGAGAAGAAAGCCCGGCCGAGGTGCATGTGACAGCCCGGGTGAGGGGCACAGGTGGGGGGATGCCCCAGCAGCCTTTGAAACTCCTCAGAGGAGAGGATGAAGAGAAACTCCCCAGGCCAGCTGCTTTGTGTCTTGCTCATCCTCCGGCCTCCTCCCTGGCTTCCTCTTGGAAATGAGAGCAGGCAGCCGAGGCGGGGGAGGGCAGGGGCAGGCAGGCCTTTGCAGAGGGCACCCGGGCACATGCCGGGTGGGGGCCAGGATGCGAGCCAAGCTCCTTCAGTCATCACCACCTTGCTCTGGCTGCAGTGCTGCAAGGCTGGCTCTGTCATCATCTCTGCTTCCCAGCTAGGAATCACAGCTCAGAGAGGTTTGGTTACTTGCCCAAGGTCACACAGCCAGTGCATGGATAGTCAGTGTCACCCAGATTTTGCATTCTTCCCCTGCTCTGTGCTGCCCTGGTTTGCTGGGCATGTCCCCAGATAGCTATTGGAGGGCTTGTTCTCCCACTGCAGAGGAGAAATAATCACGGCTAACCCTGAAATGGAGCTTACCATGGGCCTGACCCTATTCATAGGCTTTACAAATGTGAACTCTTGTTAAGAAACAATCCAGAGCTCAGCTACCTCATGCCAGTGCCCATGCCAGCTCCTTCCCCACTAAGGTTCTTGTTCTCAGCCCCCGTAAGGTTCTTGTTCTCAGCCCCCGAATATCAGCCTGCAGGGAGGCATTTTGATGCAGAAGGAATCTGAGGCTCAGGTTCAGCTACTTGCCCCAGGTCCTACGTCCTCGGGCTAAAGACCATACAGATCCTCCCACCTCCCACTGCCCTTTGGAAACATCTGCTGTAGCTGAGGGGCAAGATGAGCACATGTGCCTCTGTTAAGTAACCTAGCAGCGGCTGATTCAGGGGCAAATTGACAAGGGTGCTGGGCAGCAGCTGTGACGGACGCCTCAGGGCAGGGCAGGAGGAGGTGAGCGTGAGCTGCAGGAGTCTGGGGAAACCTCGGGAAGGCATAGAACTGGAACTGCTAGGGGAAGAGCCATCAGTGGTCACTCCTGGCAGGAGACATCGCGTCCTCGGGTCACCCACACATGCCTCTGCACATCTGCTGTGGACCAGACCCTGGGGCTAGTGACACAGGCTAAGTAAGATAGGAAGACTCTTGCCCTCGCGGAGCACCCAGCCTAGAGCGTGAGTGGAATTAAGTCATCATGCATGTGTTTCTGGAGTCCAGTTTTGGTAAGTGCTGCCAAGGGAAGGTAAGGGTCAAGGAAGACCTCACGGGGTAAATGGAGACACAGAGAATGAGTAGAGCCAGGCAGGGCTGGAGGTGGTGGTGGCAGGGATGCTGAGGGAGCAACGAATACAGACGCCTTCGGGAGGGAGGGAGTGAAAGGCGGCCAGTGTGGCCAAGGAGGTTGGGAGTGGGGAGGGGCAAGACTCCGGAGAAGTGGGCAAGGCCAGGTCATCTGGAGGCTTGCAGGCTGTCTTAGGGGATTTTTATTTTCTGCCAAAAGCTACGTGGAGCCCTTGAATGGTTGCACACAAGGAAGGGACCTGACCAGATGTAAATTTTAAAGATATTTACTCTGGATGAGGAATGGGCTGAATGGGCTGGAGGGAGAGTGATAAGGAGGTGGCTGCATGGGTTGGTTATGGTGACGGTAATGGCATGGGCCATCTTGATGACAGTGGAGGTGGAGTGGAGGGGATGGCTCTGAGAAGTGTTTAGGAGGTCGGATTAACGACTTGATGATCAGCTGCACCTGGTGGGATGTTGTGGGGGAAGGGAGGTGGTGGGGAAACTGATGAAGGAAACACTAGAATGTTTGGTGAGACATCCAGGTGTACACGACCAATAGACAAGTAGCTACTCACGCCCAGAACCGAGAAGAAAAGTCATGGATGCAGTATGGCAGTTTACACTGGGTATTGGATTGGTGGAATGGATTGGGAGAGCGGACACAGCCTCAGAAGAAAGAGTACTAAAGGTCCCTTTACATAGAGGACAAATAGAGAAGGTAAAAACCAGCACAGGAAAACAAAACCAAGAGGCCAGAGAGGTAGGATGGAAACCTGAAGATTGGGGTGTCACAGAAGGGAAGACAGTGCTTCAAGAAGGAAGAAGGACCCTTAGGGAAAAGGAGGGGACTTTAGGGAAAGGGAGGATGGGGCCAGTTGAGGAATGAGTGGGGGGTGAGGATGCAATGAGTGTCCAGAATCCTTTTACAGGTTTGGAGAGCAAAGCACACATAACAGGCTTTAGGCAGGAAGGAGCATGGCTGACCCTGGAAATGGGGGGAAGCCACCTGGCACAAGATGGTGATGGTGGAGGGAGGACTTTGAATGCCAGGGAGAACATTCTGGGCCACAGCCTGGAGGCAGTGGGCAGCCTGGAGAGAATCTGGCTGAGGGAGTGCTGCAGCAGGTTGAATAGTGTCCCCCAGAAGCCGTGTCCTTTCAGAGCCTCGGGATGTGACGTTATTTGGAAATGAGGTCTTTGCAGGTGTGATGGGTTGAGGACCCTGAGATTATCCTGGATTTAGGTGGTCCTAGATCCCATGCCTGCTGTCCTCATAAGAGAAAGGGGAGAGATTTGGACAGAGACCCAGACACGTGGAGAAGAGGCCATGTGAAGACAGAGGCAAGGATTGGAGAGATGCCACTGCCAGCCAGGAGCGCCAAGCTTTGCTGGGAGCCAACAGAGGCCAGGAGGAGACCAGGAAAGGTTCTTTCCTAGAGGCTCCAGGGGAAGCATGGCCAGGTTGGCACCTTGGCTTTGGACTTCTGGCCTCCATCATGTGGGAGAACACGCTCTGTGGGTCCAGGCCACCCACTTTGTGGTCCTTCGCTACGGCAGCCACAGGAAACTAAGACGGAGTAGAAGACCGTTCGTGACCTGCTCCTGCCCCTCTGTCCAGCATCGTCTCCCATCAGCCCCCTTCGCTGGCTGAACATGTCGTTGACCAGGGGGTGCCGAGATCTCACAGCCCCGTGCCCGAGCTCACCCATCTCCACCTGCAGTGCTCTCACACACCTCTTCTACCCAGCCCACCCTCGCTTGGCTTCCAAGATTCCGCTCCAGCATCCCCTACGATGGATCCCAGCCCTGCTCCTGACTGGCGGTGTGCCGTTGTGCAAATTACTCAATCCCTGCCTCCATTGCTTGGTGCCTTGAATGGAAATAATGCAGGTGCCTCCCTCCCAGGGCTCTTGTGGCTGTCACAGGGAACCAATCTTGCAGAGGACTACCCCAGCAGCTACGGATCTGGACGTGGAAAGGGTGGTCTGAGAGCCCCCAGTAAATACAGGCTCCCTCCTCCAGGCAGGGCTACCTCCACTCCACCCCGCCATTCTTCCCAGCCCCAGTTTCATTCCTGCCCTCCCCTGGGAGTCTGGGCTCCTCTTCCTCACCGTAGCCAGATCCCATCTGCCTCTTTGGTGATTCGGCCAAGAGTTGGGACATCTTGTCTGAAGATTGAAGGCTGACGGTGAGAGAGCTGAAGTGCTGGAACTAGTTATGATGGGCATAAATTGAATTTTAATAGAGATGTACGTGGCATGAAGCCAGTGTACTGGGGCAGAGGGAAGGCAGTAATTAAAAGTTAACGAGTTTAGAGATGTTATAATCCTCAGGGAGAGATGGGGGAGGTGGGCCGGGGGGAGGAAGGGGTCCCCAGCCAAGTGTGTCCTTCGCCTGACCTGGCCGCGTGCGCCTTCCACTCACGAGGCCCCGGGGAAGGCGGGAAGGCGGAAGGGAGCCGAGAGGGGCCGGGGCCATGAGCTGACCCGCCCGCTCCGCCCTGGGCCCGGGGCCGGCCTCCACCAGCAGAGGGAGCAGAGTTTGAAGGACCCTTGACATCCCGTATTTGGCCCACCGCCCACGTGCTGCCCGAGATGAGTGCAGCCACTAGCCAGAGTTTCTCACCCTCCACGCACTTGACATTGGAGGCCAGAACATTCTTTGCTGGTGGGCCTGGTCTGCTACCCAGGTTTCCCGGCCCCGCGTCTTCTTTTCAAACAGCCCAAGTAGAAGGTGCCTCTGTTGCTGGTGCTTGTTTGATGTTTGATCCCCAGCGTGGGAGGAGCGAGGCAGGTACACCGACTGCAGGTACAGACGGGAAGACAGAGCTGGCAGGGACGTAGGTCCTGCCCGAGCTCACACACCTGGTAAGCTGGAGACGTGAGCCCCAGTTCCCCAAAATGTAAATGACTTGCTCAGGCCCCATCCGGGCAGCTCTGGTAGAAGTACAGGCGGAGAGATTACAGGTGGAGAGATTGAGGCCCCTGGTGGATGTGAACGTGGGGACGTGGGCATGGCCCGCGGTGGCCTGCGGCACCTCCCAGCCGCCTCCCCACAGGTGCTCAGGAACTGCTCCTCATGCAGCCCTGAGACTCTGTGCCCAACCCTTCCTGCCCATCATGGGTGGACCCCCACCCCGCACCCCCTGCCCTTAGGACAGTTTCTCCCTGGACGGGCAGGGGGCCTGGCGGCCACCACGGGCTTGGCTGGTGGGTGGCAGGAAGGGCAGGCGAGGCCGAGGGGAGGGAGAGAAGCAGCAGGAGAACCCATGGTCAGGGCAGGTGGTGGGTACCCAGGCCCAGCTCCCGGGCCCCAGGCTGACATCGCAATCATTATGTCAATTAAGACTAATAAGCTCACAATGTAAGGGGGAAAGGGGATAAAAGAAGCAAAACTCTCTAAACTCTTGGCTGGCTTCGTTTCCACAGCAACCTGTTTCCTCACGCTCTTGCTAATGGGCCCTGGCTTGGGGGGGGGGGTGTCACCCGGAAGAAGTGGGAGAAGAATGGCAAGTGGGGGCACCAGGGCCCTAGAGGGAGTCACATAGCCCCACAGGGCCCCGGCTGGCATCCAGGATGAGCCCTCCAATTCACAGTTGGGCACTGTGGCCCGAGGGGAGAATGAGTTCATGTCAAAATTAAAACTCGAACCCGGGCCTCCCGACTCCCCAGCCAGTGCTGCTTGGATGTCACCGGGTACCTCACTGCGCGGTGTTCTGGCACACTAGGAGGCAACACTGTACGACCCTGTTTGGTCTGGTGGCATTTCCCTCGTCCGGTGGGCACCTCAGGCCACGGGGCCCTGTGGTCTGGGACAGGCACCCCTGGATCACGGGATCTGTCTCACCTCCCCATCCCCTTGGATGTCTGCTGAGTTCCCCGGCATCCCCAACCCGGGGTTCACGACCCTGAGACCCCTGGGATTGGGTGGGGAGGGCACCTCCATGCAGCCACCGTGGGCCCCCTCTGAGGCCAGGGCAGACAGGGAGGCGCTGAACTCTCCGAGGCGCCCAAGCGTCCAGCACCCACCTGCCTATTTGTGCAATCACTCGGCACAGCTCTGAACCCGTGTGGACACAGCACGGTCACAGGACATGCATGTGCACACGGGGTGCACATCCCTGTTACCACATTTAATTCTCACAGGGAGGCCATGCGCCCCGTTTTATAGATGCAGAAACTGAGACCCAGAGAGGTGAAATGTCACGTCAGGAGTCACGCTGCTTGTTGGGGGGGAGCAAGAAATGCAAACCTGAAGACCCCCCCCCACAGTCCAGCACGCACAGGTGTGCACGCACACGCACACACACACACCCCTTCTCTCTCCCTCCTCTCCTCCCACTCTCCAGTGGCCAATCCCAGCAGCCCCGGGACCGCGTCCACCCTGGTCCCCCAGGGACGATGGCCACCCAGGCTCCCCAGGGACAATGTCCACCCAGGCGCCCCGGGAACCACATCCGCCCAGGCCCCCCGCAGCGCACAGCGCAGGATGTGCAATCGACGGGGCTTGCTGCCGCCTTTAATGAAGGCTCCCGAGGAAAGCTCTTCTCTGATGAACTGAAGCTATTTCTTCCCATCACCAGGAAATTAAACATGCAAATTAGGGAGGGTTTGATCATTCATCACCAGAAATTGACAGATTTGAATTCGGCCTGAATCCCCGGGAGCCAGCGCATGTAGATGGATGGGCACTGGTGTTCCGCCCCTCTGCTCCTTCAGGGAGGTGGGGGAGAGGTGGTCTCCATTAGAGGCACAAATGTCTTTTATTTGGGATAATCCAATGCACAGAAATGCGATGTTCATTCTTTGGAGACATCAGCTTGCCCCAGGACTCTCCCTCCTTCAATGCCCCCCATCCCCTGGTGCCCCCTTGGCTCTCAGCCAGGACACAGAAACTGATTAGATCTCGACACAGTTGTGCAGTCCAGTGGGCAAATGGTCTAGACAGAAGCCTGGGGGCTGCCTCCCTGCCTGACTCCCCCGTCCCCACCAGTATCCCTAGGGGTCCTCCCTTAGGCCCACTCATCTGCAATTTTTGGGTGTGGGAGGGTCCCAGTGGTCTCTCCGCTGTGTCTTTGTCCCCCACCCAAACGCATCTCTGACACGCTCTCTGTTCTGCTCCCTGACCCTGGGATTTCTATGACTCTGATCCTCACCCCAGCTGGCTGTCCACATCCCTCAGGCATTGGCAACTGAGGGGGAGGGGGAGGGATGGAAGCAGGGGTTGCCGCTCCGGGGGTGGGGTGGGCTGGGGTGGGGGTGGGGCGGTCCCCAGGGCTGGGAGATGCCAGAGAGTTCCCCAGCAGGGTGTGGGGGCACTGACACTGGTGGGGCACCCTGAGGGCTTGGGGAAGGCAGAGGCCATTCTTTCTGCAGAATGGGAAATAGTGACAGAGAAAGACAATCTCCCAGGAGATCGGGAACAGTTGCTGGGGGTCAACCCACAGAGCAGAGCATCCAATGGCTCCAGCCACTAGGCAGCCCCCTCCCCCTCTGCCCCTAGAGGGCTTACCCAGGGTCAGGTCCAGCCCACGCCTGGGTCAGGAAGTGGCCTCCAGCGGCTGGTCAGCTGGGCCTGGACTCGGCTGGGCAGCTGGAGGCTGGGCCCCTCTCTGTGTGGTTTATCCGCTGGGCATCTATGTGGCATGGCTGAACCAGGGCAGGGCTCCAAGAGGGCAAACGTGGAGGCTGCAAGGCTCACAGGCCCAGGCTTCAGAATGTTCCACCACGTTTCATTGGTGAAAGCAAGTCAGCGTCAGCCCAGATTAGGGGGTGTAGAAACAGATGCTACATCTTGAGTGGAGTCACTGCAAAAGATTAGGGCCGTGTTTCCCCGTCCCACGGCGCCCGCTCAGCTCTGACTGCTGCCCGCAGCCCGCAGTCACCCCTTCCAGCTGCCAATGCGGCCTCGCTGACTCGGTTCCCGGCTGGTTCCAGGAGGTGTTTCCCAACTCGCTGGGAGGGTGACTTTGGAAAACCCAGAGAGAAGAGGCAGGGTTGCAGGTGTGTCCTGCTGGGTGAAGACCCAGTGGGCTTGTTTCTGTGGCCAGCTGCCCGGGGGGTCTGAGCAGATGTGTAAAGTGCAGAGAGGGAAGTCTGCTTGGGGGCTCTGGGGTACTGACCCCGGTGCTCCTGGCAGCCCCAGCTCTGGCTCTGCTTCCAGGGCTGGACTGATGGGCAAGGGCTTGTGCTACACTAGTGGGTGCTGGGCCCAGTGTGGGGAACTAGTAAAGGGGCAGAGGGCAACTCTCCCCTTCCCAGGACCGATGAGTAAGTGAACAATAATAATAATAACATTAAAAATAAAAGTGGCAGCTAACTCTTAGAGAGGGCTTGCTTCATGTCTCACACCAGGCCTGAGTGCACTATCTGTGTTACCTCATTTACCCCTCTCGATATACACAGGTAGGGATGATAGTGAGATGGTTAAGATCACAAAGCTTAGAGGCAGCCCACCTGATTTGAGTCCTGACTCTGCCACCAACTGGCTGTGTGATCTGAGGCAAGTTACTTAACCTCTCTGTTGCCATGGTTTCTTCCTCTTCTTCATCTGCCAAATTTGGATGAAAATACCCTCATCGGGTAGTTCATGAGAAGTAAATGAGTTATCACGTGTAAAGTTCTTAGAACAGTACCTGACCCACGTAAGTGTTTATTACTATTATCATTATTATTATTATTCCTATTTTGTAGATGAGGAAATGGCTGCACAGAGAGATTAAGCAACCTGCCCAAGATCACAACAGCAAGTAAAATACACAGATAATCAAAAACCTCCCTTGCCACTTATGCCCACAAACCCTTAGAGCAGAGCTACTTAGGCAGAGCAAAGCAGGGGAATTTGACTTGGGACCCCTTCTCCCCGTGCTTTAGCGGGGTGCTTGGGAGCTGTGCAAGCAGTGTGCCCACCGAGGCTTGTTGAACATCCACCGTGGGTGAAGCACTGAGGGGGCATTACAGGGAAGAACAGGACCTGGTTCCTGGCTCCATGGAGCTCACAGCCTCGCTAGAAAGACAAGAGAGCAGGTCAATTCCGAGTGTGTGTAGCAGACGAATAACTCACACGTGGTTTGTGCACACTGGCACTCGTAGTAGTGGAGACCTAGGGTGGAGTTGTAACTGGTCTGCTGTGAATCAGTAAAAACTAGGGCAATGTGATGAGCTTTCACCGAGCTAAATTCATTTGACAAACAAAGCTCTCCATCCTTTTCACTCTTTGGGATTTAATATGTCCTTTTTTAAAATAAAAGGAAATCTGCACGACAGATTTTTAATTTTGGCTTTGTTTTGTTGTTTATCCTTGTTTGCCAAATTAAAGTTGACTCTCCTAACTATATGGGAGATGGATGGATGGATGGATGGATGGATGGATGAATGAATGGATGGACAGATGGATGAATAGATGGATGGATACATAGATGGATGGATGGATAGATGGATGGATGGATGGCTAGATGAATGAATAGATAGATGATATATAGATGGATGGATGGATGGATGGACGGATGGATAGATGGATGAATAGATGGATGGATGGATGGATGGATGAATGGATGGACGGGTGGATAGATGAATGAATAGATGGATGGATAGATAATAGATAAATGAATAGATAGGTAGGTAGATGATAGATGGATGGCTAGTTAATATTCACAGATAGATAGGTACTTTGGGGGATTTTTTGCCAAATTTTAAACTGGTCCACAAAACCCCAACATCTGTACTATACCAGCTTTGTGCTTTGAGGCAGGAACAGTGTCACAGTCACATGTGACCCCAAAGTCCATAGCACAGAGCTTGGCACCTGGCAATTGTTGGGTGCGTGTTTTTGACCTCAGTGGAAGGCTCTCGTGTTTAACGCAGAGCCCGGGAGCCCGGGGAGGGGCAGGGAGTGGAGGTGTTCCCTGCCTGGGTGGCTGCCTGGGTGGCTGAGCAGGGAGGCACAAGCAGCCCATTCTGGGGACCCAGAGGAGAAACAGTGACACCTGGAGCCTCAGGTGGGGAGCCAGGTCTACCTGAGACATGGCCACATGATGCACCCCTGCCCTGCTGGGGCTGCCACCAGCAGGCATCTCAGGACGGCCTGGGAGCCTCTTCCAGCTTCCCCCCACCTGCTGTGAGCCAGTGCGGGGATGGAAGGGGGCCTCTGGGTCTGGTGCAGGGCCAGGCTGCAGTGCCTCCCCTAGCCTTATCAACATTCATTAATCCCACAAACATCTGGCTGGGGGAAATCGGAAGCCTGGTAAAGCCTGGGGAGCAGCACCCGGCTGGGGCAGGGAGCTTAGGCCAGGCTGGGCAGAGCTGGGGGCGTTCACAGCATCACAGCTCACCAAGTGCCCACCTGGCCCTCTCTCCTCTGAGTTAACGCTGCTGAAGCGCACGTACAGCCCCCACCAGCACCACCCCAGCCCCTTAGTGTGATTAACCATCATGCTGTCTGCTCACTAAGCCATTCCAGCCCAGAGATGACTGAGTCTGCACTCCTTTATGTTCCCTGGGATTCGGAAAGGCCAAAGGGGCCTGATGCTTAACTCCTGCCCTGCTGCTTCCAGGAAGTCACAGTGTCCTCCAGGAGGGTGGCAGGAGGAAATGAAGGGGCCAAAAGTGGAGCTGGGGGCATGGGGGTGAGGTGTGTTTCTGTGCAGGATGTGGCAGTACCAGTAACACTCAGTAAACACAAGGACCCGAGGGTACCAGGATGCCACGGAGACTCTGTGTTATTATTGCTATTATAATTAAATATATCATTCTTGTTATTGCTATTATTGTTACAATCAATAACATTGATCAAACAATTGTTGTTATTACTCCTGACACCAGGATCCTCACACAGTGCCTGGCAGGTTGAGTGCAGGTTGAATGATCACCAATAATAATAAAGTCCTGACGAGCACATTCCTTGAATGCCCACCGAATCCCCGGCCCCATGCTAAGCAAGCGCTTTGCAGTCAGCTCAGCTGTGACACGACAGATGGGTTTGCTCCTAATTGAAGTGGTGAATGTGGGCGCTGGTGGATATTTGTGACGTGTGTTTTCGTGTATTCCTATGCAGTCGGCTTTCGCTGGGTGCAGTTTTCTGCATTTGCCTAGTATTTCTTTGCAAAAAAATTACTCATAAGCAAATGAAAAATTCACGTTATGCTCAAATTGTTCTCTGCCGTATCAATCGCATTGGAACAAACTTGTGTTTTCAAACAAGCTTTAGAGCAGAACTGCCTGTGCCTGTGTTTTCTATCAGGCAGCCACGCTGACTGTGCCTGGTCTACAGATGGAGTGCTGGGTGAGCAGGGGGCGAGGCCTGGAGTGAAGGGCCGTCTGAGGCCAAAGCTGCGGTTCTGAGAGTGTGGTTCAGAGCCATCTCACAGACGGGGAAACTGAGGACAGAGCCAGACCCTACCCCTTGTCATCACCTAGAGCCGATTCTCTTCTGAAATCTTAAATTCAGACCTCCCCTCTCTGGCCAAAACTGCCCTGCCTCCCTCTTCACCCCTCCCCACTGCACCTGTTCATCCACCTGTGCATCCCAGACTTTGGTGTGTCTAAAATCACCCCGGGAACTTCTTACAGTGCAGATTCAGAGTCAGTAAATCTGGGGTGGGGCCCAAGATTCTGCATTGCCAACCAGTTCCCATGCAGTGTCCATGCTGCTGCCCCACAGCTGTAGGAAGCCTTCAGTCTCTTGCCCACCCCCCTTCCCCCGCCCTGCTGGCTGAATGTGAGCCCCGGAGCAACGGAACCCTGTTATCGTCATCCCAGCCTGCCTTGCAGGCATCTTTAACTTCTTTGCACTGTGGTCTACCTGCCACGGCTTCCTGGAGGAACCCCTGCCTTGGGCCATTCCAGCTTCCAGTCCACCTTGCTCCTTGAGGAAGGCTCCCAAAAACCACCCACTTCTGTGGACGACATCAATATAAACTCAAGATATCGGGTTCCACCTGGGCCTTCCTGCAGTTTCCCTGCTTTGCATACTCCTCTGCAGCTACTATTTCAAACCCCGACTCCATACAAACCCCCAGCCCCCTAGGCTACCTCCTCTCCCCTCACACACACCCCCCCATGGTGAGGGACTCTTCCAATTTCCCGCCACCCAGCTCTCCAGTCCAGCCAGCTTAGCTTCTCCCTCTGACATGGGCTGGTGGCTCCATCTGCTTGGAACCTCACCCCCCAC
Source organism: Choloepus didactylus (assembly GCF_015220235.1). Lineage (NCBI taxonomy): Eukaryota > Metazoa > Chordata > Mammalia > Pilosa > Megalonychidae > Choloepus > Choloepus didactylus. The sequence goes on along the minus strand of NC_051324.1, from coordinate 67,758,358 downwards.
TTCCTCCTCCAGGATCTGGCTTTATCATTCACCCCTTCTTTCTGCTCCTCCCAATGACCCCCTTCCACCAATGTTTAAACAGGTTCACGTCTCTCCATCCTTAAAAACAAAGCCCCTTCTCATGTCTCCTGTACCCCACATTCTGTTTCCAGCAGCCCTCCACTCTTCCTCTCGTCTTAGCCCAATCCTCGCAGTCTCCTCTTGCTCACCTCCTACTTTCTCCCAGCCAGCTGTGGCCTGGCTGCAGCTGTCGCCCGTCCACTGAAACCACCCCTCCCATCCCCACCCTGAGCCACCAGGTACCCCCTTGCAGACCAGCAGACACCCATCTGCACCTCCCTTCACCCCTGCACCATTTTGCACGGTGGTCCCCATCGCCTCCCCCCTGGTCTGTGACAAAGGCTTCTGAATTGGCCCCTAGCCCTTTAGCCTTGGTTGACTCCAATCCGTTCACCCAGAAGAGTCAGTGTGACTACTTTACACCAGGGACCAGCACTCCTTTTCTGTAAAGGGCCAAATAGTAAATATTTTGGGCTTCACAAGCCATGCAGTGTCTTTCACAACCACTCAGCTCTGCTGTCATGGTGTGAACGCAGACACAGACGATGCGTCGATGAGTGGGCATTGTGGTGGTCTGATAAAACTATTTGTGGATGCTGAAATTTGAATTTCATCTCATTCTCACCTGTCACAAAGTGAGACTCTTCTTTCGATTTTTTTTTCTGATATTTTAAAAGCATAAAGCCATCGTCAGCTTACACATGATACAACAGGCGATGGACTGGGATGTGGCCTGTGGGCCGCTGTTGACCAACCTGTTTCACACCCCTGCTTAACCCCCTTGGTATGGTCCTTAGGAAAAGGCCCAAGTTCCTCAGCCCACAAGGCCCTGTGGGGACTAGCCCCTGGGACATGCCCAGCTTTGCCCCTGGCCACGAGCCTTCTCTCGACACAGCCCCATCTGGGGACTCGCAGATCCACAAGACCACACCTGCTCCCCAATATCTGCTCACCATGCCTGGAACCTCTTCCTTGGGACCTCAGCCACCCTCAGCTCCCCCTTCAAGGCTCCCTTGGACAGCACCTCCTCCCAGGGGCTTTCCTGACCTCCCAAGTCCCCACTAGCCCCTGTGCTCCCCTCAGCCTTGTGCCTTCCACCCAGGGCCCCCCATTCTTCCCAACACCCCCTCCCCAGTCCCACCAGCCCCGGGTCTCTCCCCTGGGTCACCCCCGAGGCCAACTTCCTGCTGTCCCCAACTGCCCTCTTCCCCAAACAGGCTGGGCCTCTCCCGTTGGAGCCTGGCAGCTGGAGTGGGGGGTGCAGAGGAGCCCCCTGGGCCGGCCCTCCCTCTGCTCTGCAGCTCCCTGATGTGAGACGCTCCTGCAGGCCTAATTAGGAGGCCGCTCCTGTGAGCGGAGAGGCCATTAAAGGCAGCTTTCTCCCTCCCTGCACACCTGAGAAGCTGGAAACAGCCTGCAGAAAGCAAATCGATCAGGCCGCGCAGCCCAGCCCACCTCGATTAGGCCGCGAGAGCAGCCACGCGGCTCCTGGAGGCCTGATTTCCAGGGAGCCTTTTTATCCGTGTGTTTTAATTTGGATTTTTTTTTTTTCTTTTCCACCACGGCATGCAAAAGAGTGTAACTACTCTCAGCTGGGTGCCAGCAGGCCAGGACAAAGAGGCCGAGGAGGCTCCCTCAGCCCTGGGCCCAAGGGAAGGTTTTTCTCCCCGGAGGAGGAAGCAAGGAAGCGGGGAGCAATGGGGAAATTCCAAAACCCAATTGTGAGCAAAGCAAGAGGCCCGGCCCTTCTCATCTTGCCTTTCTGTTTTTTCTTTCTTTTTAAAAAAATAATGACCACTTTGCCCCACCGTCCCACCCCAAACCTCAGGATTTCTTCTTTCCCAATCATTTCTTTTTTTAAATCCAAACTGAAACCTCTTCAAGTTTTAACTCCTTGCACCCTGCACAAGTTTTATCTGCCCCGTCTGCTCATTCCTTTCTGCTTCTAGAAAAAAAGAAAAAAAGTTACATGGTGTGTCTCTTGGCACTTTCAAAGGGATCCCACCTGTCTCCTTATCCTGGTGTCTTCTGTGTAGTGAGCTGTGGGCAACCCCGGGGAGCTCAGATATGGCCCCTGGGCAGGGTGCAGAGATTTCTCTCTGGGGTGTGAGGTCAGACGCCAAGGAGAGAAGGGCTCCTGTGGAGAGGTGCCAAGGGGCCCCAGGATGGGTTGGGGTGTTGGGGGGTGGAGCGCACCTTTGGAGACAGGTGGTTCTGCAGTTGAATTTTGCTGTGCAGCCTCGAAGCTGGGTGGCCTCCAGGTCCCCAGGCTATAAATGGGGACAAGGATAGACTCTCCCCCTTGGTAAAGGTGGGAAGGAAACCAGAGACGCGTGTGTAGCTGGGAACCTGCTGCAGGCAGGCACTGCTATATCAGGGGGAGGTGCCTGCTGGCTTGTCCAGCAGGGACAGTCCTGCCCAAGCTGAGTTGTCCCCTCAGGCCCTGGCCCACACACGCCCTCACCTCGCCCACCTGCTCGGCCTCCTCCCAGGCTTTATGCCTGCCTACCTGTTTCTCCCGGGCAGATCTCTACAGGTAACAGCGTAATGAAGACTTTGTTCCTGTTTACCGAGAGGAAGTTGGCCCTGGAGGTCCCAGGGCTGGCAGACACCCTCCCACAGCCAACCCCAAGCCAGGGGTGGTCCTGGTGTTGGCCGCCCCCAGCCCACCTAACCACAGCACCTGGGGAGCCATCCAAGCACTGTGGGCCCCTGGCAGAGCGGGGAGCCTCAGAGCCACACTCATGGCTCAGGGGTGCCATCCCAGAGGCGTCATCATCTCCCCAGAGCAGCTCCTCCAGGCAGGCCTGCATCCAGCCCCGTGCAGCCTGGGGCACCCCCTCTGTCACCCTGCAGCCCACTCGCCCCCTCCACATCATCAACAAGGGTTTTCCTGGCCCTGGCTCCATCCAACCTGGAGTGTACCTGGCTGTGTTCATTTCCTATGGCTGCTGTAACAGTGCAAATGCATTCTCTTATAGTTTTATTGGTCTGAAGTCTTAAAATCAAAGTGTGGGCAGGGCCATGTTCCTTCTGGAAGCTCTGGGGACAACCCATTCCCTGGCCTTTCCCAGCTTCTGAGGCTGCCCCCATTCCCTGGCTTGTGGCCCCGCATCCCTTCAACCTCTGCCTCCATCCTCACACCTCCTCTGCCCCCGGCCCTCTTGCTTCCCTCTTGTAAGGAACTGAGATGACATTGGGCCTTCTGGAAAATCCAAGATCATCTCCCATCTCAAAATCATTAACCGAGTTACACCTGCCTTTGCCATGGAACGGAACATAGTCACAGACTTTGGGGATTAGGACGTGACATCTTTGGGGTCATTATTGGTCTTCTACACTGACCATTTCATTCTCTCCTGTAGAAAATGTTTATTGAGCAACTACATCATACTCTGCATTGTTCGGGGGGAGAGGAGATGTTCTAGACACGGCCTCAGGGAGAGAGACAAGTTAATAAAGCATTATATTGAGATAAATGTGGCAGGAGAATGCTCTAGGATAGCCAGTGGTGGGGATTGAAGAAGGCTTCCTGGAGGAGGCATCTTAGCTGAAGTCTGAAGGATGAGTCAGTCAAACAGGAAGCCAGACAGGGACCCTGTGGGGTGAGGGGCCACACAAGGACAGGCGAGGGGCAGCTCTTTCTCATCAATAACTGCAAGGAGTCTTTAGAGCTGGAGGTCGAGGGGGGAAACTGGGGTCTCCACAAGCTCCAGTGCCCAGCCCAGCTCCTGCATACGCACATGCTGCAAACACGTGCTGACCTGGGCATGCCCTGGCTGCTCCCACACCTGCGAGGAGGTGGACCCGGCACTCTCACCTGTCTGTGGATGAAAGAGTCAATGCGTTTGCCAGGAAGGCATGCGGGATGAGTGGATGGACCCCCCACTTTGGCCCAGCACTAACTTATCCACCCTATTCTATAGTTAGAGTCCCACCTGCCCCTCTTCTGCCCTCTGTAGTGACCACCCTCTACTATGCCAGCCTCCAGGCGGTGGGGGTGGGGGGGGGTCCCCGCTGTGCCCAGTCTTCCCACCTGCAAGGGTCACCGTGTCATTTACTACCCAAATGCCCATCCCCTGTAAGGGGCCGAGTCCAGGGCCTACCCCAGTCCTCCAGGGATTCCTGAGACCACCACTTGCCCCTTCTGGCTCCCACCTGCACCCCCTGCTGCAGTCCTGCATGGGAATCAGGCCCAGACCCCTCCCAGCCCCCCTGCCTCTTCCAACTGCTCACCCCTCCCCGGAAACCAGCCCAGCGTCCTCCTTCCTGCCCCAGGCACCGCTAACCCGGCCGGCTGTGCGTGTGTCAGGCCCACTGTCCATGCAGGCGGGAAACAGGCTCCGGCCCGGAGGAGCTTAGATCACAAGTCCCTGCCACTCCTCACTGCGGGGTGCGCCCGGCTGTGGGGTGCCCCTGGCCGGCATCCTCCAAGGGCAGCCCCACGCCCTGCTCCCCAGGCTCCATCTGCTTCCTGTGCAGACAGCTTGCACCCTCCCTCTCCCTCCCTCCCTCCTGCCCTCCTTCCTTTCATGAGTTCAAGACCCTTAGGGCTGCTGGAGGGAAACGTCCACATTCCGGTGACTTTATCATACAGCGCGATTGTGTTTCCTTTGTGTCAACCCCTCTCATACCCGAGCCTCCCCTTCCACAATTAAAAAACCCATTAAATGGCTTTCCTGTCAATCAGGCTCCCTCTTCCTGGGTGTCCCTGTTACTGGACTGGCCAGCATGTCTCTTTAATGTGCCCCGGATCAGATTCTTAGGTCCAGCTTAAAGTACCCCTGTTTCCTCCATTATCAGTAACCTCTGGTGTCCAAGAGAAAAGAGGGTCAACTGTCAAAACACACCTCGGGATGAGAGACCCCATGCTATGGGGTCTGTGTCCAGTTGAGGGTCATCTTTTCTGTGTACAGACTGTCCCGACATACCAGGAACTTAATAGCTGTGTGACCTGGGGCAACTTACAGCCCTTACTTACAGCAGTGACACTTCTTTATAATGCTAATAATCGGTGGTGGTGTTGTTCCTGTTAATTACCTAGTGCATGTACTTTCCCCTTTAAATCATCCTGGACAGAGTTTTGCCTTCTTTCTGGAAGATGCTTTACGAAAACAGCCCCGCGGTATGCAGTCCATTTCTAGCCAGGGGACTCCCCATTGGCCAGTTCTTTGAGTGCCTCCCAAGTCTCCCTGCTGCAGAATTGGGGGCCTTGTGCCCGCAGGTGCAAGAGAACCCTGCACATGTGGGCACATGCACCCCAGCACTTGCTGCCTCTGCTGCCCTGTGTCTAAACCCCATGGTGGGTGAGGAGACCTGGGTCCCTGGGTCAGCCTCAACCTGGGTGGGCCCAGCGGTGACACCTGCAAGCAGTGGGCACAGAGGGTCCCGCTGACCCACAGTGGATGGGCTGAGAGCTCACTCCTCAGAGATGGAGCCTGGGCACAGGTGGGGGTCTCGGTCCCTTCTTGACTTGTTTCCTGCAGGTGCCTCTCACATACCTAGAAGAGGAGTCCCAGGGTGCTGGAGGATTCTCCTCCTGTCACCCTGCTTCAGACTCCATGGGGAAAGAAGTGGAGGAAGGCACAGAGCTTACTCCCCCCAAACCTCAACCCCACCCTTTTCCATCCCCCCTGTCTGCCTTCGCCTCGGTACCCTGCCCCTTCACCCTCCCCACCTTGGAGAAAAAAGCCCAGGGAAGCCCAATGGGGACCAGTGTTTCAGAAATCTATGTCCCTGAGGGTCACTCACAACCTAGAAAATTCTCTTTGGGTGGAAGAGGCTGTGTGTGTCTGTGTGTGGACATTGTCTCTCTCGGGGACATCTAAATGAAGACGCTCAAGAGTGGCTGCGTGTCTGTGGCCTAAGCAAGAGAGGGAGAGCATGGCAGGGGGCTGTGTGTGACTGAGCAGGGTGGACATGGGTGGTTTTGCATGTGTCCCTGGGTGGGAGTGACCCTGTGTTCAACCAGAGGAGTTCAGCCTGTGTGTACAAATGTGTGTATGTGTACATATATGCATACCCATGCACAAGTGTTCATGTATGTGCCCAGGTGTGTGTACATGTAGGTGTGTGCCCACAAATGTGTGTGCACATGTGTTGCACAAGTGCATATACAAGTGTGTGCACAAGTGTGCACTTGTGTGTTCATATGTGTGTCTTGCACAGATTAGCATGTATGTGCGCACATGTGTCTTTGCAGTGTGTGTCTGCATAGGTGCATTTGCGCATACATCTGTGCACATGTATGTGTGTCTGCAAACTGCATGCATGTGCACAAGTGTGGGTGTTTGCACACAAACATGTACACATGTGTATGCATATGTGTCTTGGATATGTGTGCATGTGTGTGCATACAGGTTGGTGTGTGTGCGTGTGTGCATGTGCATGCACACTTCTCTGTGGTGTAAGTATCTCCACGTGCATCTCCATGCACCTGATTTATTAACGAGGACAATACAAGGAGAGTGTGCCTATTACTTCTGGTGTCCCCATCAGCTCCTGACAGCTTCGTGGAATTGAAATATCTTATTTAATGCAAGTAAGAATCATTTTAAATATCAACTGTGACACTCAAGGACTCGAACCAAAAAGGGCATTGTGTGTTTCCCCCGCATGCTAGAGAAGATGCCACATTTGTTAGGCAGTTATTTTCTCCCCTGCTTGTCTCTTGTCTCTAAAAATCCAATTATCTGTCTTGGCTCTTTTCCGCGCTGTCATCACGTGCCCTCCACCCCGAGCCTAGCTCCTTATCAAGGAGGAAGAGGTGGGCTGAGCCAGTGGGGTCCTGCCAGGTTAAATCGGGGCCACCTGTGGTGGGGACAAAGAGACCGGGGCATGGGTTATGGGCGGGTCTTTCTTTGTGCCCTCTTTCTCCACTGGTCCCAAGCCTGGACCCCAAGTTCCTCTCTTCTCCACCTGCTCCCTTTGACCCTCTAACTGAGGGAAGGCAAAGCTTCCCCTATCCAAGCATCTTCAGTACTCTGCAGCTGTCAAAAACGACAGTGAAGAGCTATGCACAGCTGTGGAGAGATCTCTAAGATCTATCGTTACAGGCACAATGCAAGGAGAACAGTGTGTACAGGAGGCCATGTTTCAGGCTTTAAAACAGGAAGGGATTATAAAGTTGTATTTGCTTACATTTGCATGAAGAAATTCTGGAAAGATACTCAAAAAACTAGTAACAGTGGTTTCCTCCATGAGTGTGTTGGGAGTCAGAGATAAATAGGCAGCTGGGGACAGGGATGGGGGGACATTTTACTGTGTAGTCTTTTTATTCTTTGCTTTTTATATCACTCTTTTTAATTGTTTCTAATAGACTATAAACAATATATCAATTTTATTTCCACCAACATCCATTTTAAAAATACAAGAACAAGCTCTTCTTTAACTATTTGAAATTTTTCATCGTTCCTTTTTCTCCTTGAGCTTAGGAATTCTATCCCACTTTCTCCATAGAAGTTTATCCTAATGGTGTGTGTGTGTGTATATATATATGTGTATATATATATATATATATATATCTTATGATTGAACATCTTTTATTGATCAGTATATCATACTTTTCAGCCCAAAAAAAGCATATAAATTGACATTTTGATTTCCCATAGCCAGACATTTCTAAGTATCTAAAAGTTCTTTAGAGGAAGTTACCATTATAACTATTAGTAATACCCAGTTGCTCAAAACAACATAAATATATCATAAATCTTGAAAAATGATGATTAAAGATAAAAAAGTAACCTTTGGCAATATCGTACTTATAGTTTTACGATTTGTTACCGTTGGAGAAAACTGGGTGAAGAGCATTTTTCTTTGATTTTTAAATCATATATCTCCTAGTCTAAATAAATAAAGAAATAAATCCTTTAAGGGGAGCCCAGAGGTAGGTGAAGCAGGTGTCCACCAGGCCCTTGTACCCCTTTCCCCAGGGTGGAGACTGAGGCTGCAGGTCACCCTGGAGAGGCTGCCACTTAGCTGCCATCACCTCTCCATCCCGGCAGGACCCGGGCTCAGGCCCCTCCACCTGGAAGACGCAGACGGAAGGAACCGGAAAGTTGGGAAGTCAGACTGGTGGAGACAGGGGTTCACCAGATGTCGAGAGGTTAAAGGGGTGGCCTTCAGTAGGGAATCTGTCCTTCCCCTGCCATCCCCAGTGTCCCCTGGGAAATGAGACAAGAGGACGCTCTCTCTGCATCAGCTCCTCTCTGAGTGAGAAGGGTTAGGAGCCAACAGGGCGTGGCCGCGCTTTCATTGGTTTCTGGGGCCACTTGGGGTTCATGTCTGTGGGAACCGAGTGCCAGGCAAGGGAATGTGTGCCCGCTGGCGGTTGACATGGAATCCTTAAGGATGACACTTGGGATCCCTTCTCTGCAGGGAGGGCTCCTTCCACACCCTCCTTGTCCTCCTCTCTGAGTCTCCCCACCTGACTCCAACCCCTTCCACTCCCTGCCAATTACTCCTTCATTCATTCCTCATTCAACGAGCATTTGTGCAGCACCAGCCACGGGCCAGGTATGTATGTCCAGGGTGTCTTGTAATCCTCACTTCAAAGGTGGGCACCATCATCCCCACTTTACAGATGGGAAAACTGAGGCTCACAAAGGTTCCTAACTTGCCCAGGCCACACTCCTAAGAAAGGGCAGAAACGGAAGTCAAACTGAGATTCCCCTGACTCAGAAGCCCTGGTACAGTTTCCCATGCCACACTCCCTCTCGGACAGATCAGGTGCGGGCTCAGAAGCCATCCCATCCATCCCTCTGTCCCTGGTGGAGCATGAAACGCCTGGGCAGGGCTGGGTTCATCCAGTTTCCTGCAGGGCGGGCTGCCACAGGTGGGCAGAACCAGCAGAGCTGGGCCAGGGTATCCCAAGGCCCTGGAGGGAGCATTCCCAGGATAATGAGAGCTGTCACTGTCATCTTCAGGGATGCTTACAGCGCACTGGGTCTGCAAACCAAGAGGCTGGCCAATTGCCTCTTCCATACGCCGGCGGGGCTGGGAGAGGAGAGCTGCAATTTGGGCTTTCCTGGTAGGAGAGGCAGTGGGCGGACCTGTTACTTTAAATAATGTCGCTTGCACGCTAGAAATAGGTCTCGCAGGCAGGGAGCACCAGGGAAAGAGACTGTCAGGGAGCGGGAGGCAGGAGGAGCCTGAGAGGGGCTGCACCAACCGCCGGGCCACGGAGCACCTGCCCTTCCCCGCAGACAGGGACAGAGGGGCCACCCAGGGCCAGCCTTCCTCCGCTGGCATCCAGGGAGGGACAGGCCTGCAGCCAGCCAGCCTTCTTCTTGGGGCCTGGAGGTTCCCAGCTGAAGCAAACAGTCGCAGAGTCTTCTGCAGAAATCTACTTTTATTAAAGTTTAAATTTCATCACACATCACTGACATCAGCAAACAAATCCAGATCCATTGGGTCCCTGGTGCCTTTTTTATAATGTATACTTAAATTATATATGCAAAGTGCATTCTTATTTTATTTTTTAAAATCAAAGCAATATATGCCTATGATAAAAAAAATTCTAATGGCATAGAAAGACATAAAATTAAAAGGTAAGAGTTTCCCTCCCTCCCCATCCCCAATACTTCTCCCACAAGGGAGATATGTTCTTGAATATACAGCTCAAAAAAATTTTTATGGATTTGTGTTTACGTGTACATAAGAGTATACATGCATATATTTATGTGTATGTATATGTGTGTAGGTATGTTTGTATGTATATGTATATATGTGTATGCATATACATATGTAAATGTATGTGTGTATGTATATGTATACATATACATATTCAATTTCAGTTTGCCCAAATGATATCATACCATTCACAGTATTCTCTTTGGGGACAACAAATTCAAATTATTTAGTAGGGGGTCAATTTGTGTGATCCTAAACTTTAAAGAGTTCAGTAGCCTGAAGCAATGAACAGCAACTAATAAGAACACATTATCATCCTTGGTCTGACAGTCAGCTGTGATATTATTTAGCCTCCTGCTACCTGGTGTTCTTTTTTCACATAAATCCTGGCCCAACCCCTACCTTCAACCCCCTTCCACTTTGTGCATCTTGGAGACCTTTCTATTTCCGTCCATGCAAGTGCTCCTCATCCGTTCTGTGGCTATGGCATTGTTTATTGATCCAATTCCATTTTGATGGACTTGCAGGTTGCTTCCTGTTGTTTTTTTTTTTTTAATGTCTGCTGTTACAAGCATCGCTACAGTGAATATCCTTGTACATCTTTTTCATTACAGTTTTGCAAGTGTGTCTAAAAGTCCAGCTCTCAGGAGTGCAACTTCTGGGTCAAAGGGCATGCATATTTTAATTTTGATGTATTTTGCTTCAAAGCCTGGACCAATTTATACTTCCATCAACAGACCTGCGATTCTGCCTTCCCTTCCCTCACTCTTGGCAATGCCGGACACGATCCCACCTGTAAATCCTTGGCAATCTTCTATGCGAACACTTCGTCTTGTTTTGACTTGGCTTTCTTTCCTTGTGACCAAGGTTGAGCATCTTTTCATGAGTTTATTGGCCATTTATATTTATTTTCCCTGGTGCTTTCTACTTTCTGACTCCATTTCCAAGGGTGGAGAGGTTTGCCAGCCCACCTCTCCTTCTGTCTCCTTTCTCGGGTCACCACGTGGATTTTGAGATCCCCTTTCCCCAAAGCTGCCTCCCCTCAGGAGACCTGGAGCAGTCGGCAAGAAAAACTGCCTGTGACGGTGTCGAGGAGGGGATGAGAGGAGGGGAAGGGGGTTTGCCAGAACTTGGCCGCTGGCTCTCTCCCCATCACCACTCTGCCCAGTCGCTGGGACAGATAAGAGCTGCAGCTGGTGACAGACATAAAGGCTCGGGCGGCTGGGGTTCTGGGTGATGCTGCTAAGCCCAAGCAAACTGGGTGCTCAGGGAGCACTGGGGGCCTGAGTGGGAGGTGAGGCCCCTGGGAGTGTGGACTGGCTAACACCTGGCTCCGAGGCAGATCAGAGAGGTTCTGCCTATGACCGTGTGGCTCATCAGAGCAAGTGACAGATTATTTTCCGAACCTCTAAAACAGCGTGCCGATAAAACTGCCCACTCCATAGGTTGGTGTGGAGAGGAGGTTGAAGGCTTTCAAATGCCGACATGGGACAAAGTTTCCACTTCTCCACAGAACATGAGAAAAGTGAGGATGGGTTATGGGTTTTCCGTACATTTAAATGTAATTTTTTAAACTAAACTGCCTTTATGCTGAGATGATGGTTTTTTTGGTGTGTGTATGTGATCTCAAAGCTGTCCTTTTAAAATGAAATGCTGGACCATTTCTATTTATTTTTCTCTCTCTAACCCTTTTTTAAAAAGTTTTGTTGCTTTGATCGTTTGCTTTTTTGGTTGCTTGGTTTTAATGACATTTGTTTTAAGCTGTACTAGTCCATAACATCCAATAGTCTGGGAATTCTGTGCAAAATGAAGAGACATATGAAAAGTACCTAATACTGAGTATCTGGTTCTCAGAAGGTGCTGAGAAGGTGGTAGTTGTCATCATCGTGATGATGAAGGTGATGATGGTGATGATGATGATGATGATGGTGAAGATGAGGTTGATAATGAGGGCAGGCCCCAGCCAGAACTGTTGTAGGTAAAACAATGCTGACAACTCCTGGGAACCAGGGTCCTCCATCCCAGGGTTGGTGTGCTCCAAGAACAAAGGCAGAGTGAGCTTGTCCACCGAGCCGTCTGTGTAAACCCTTGGACACCCAAGGATCAGAAAGAGCTATGCCAGGCACAAAGCCCCAGTTCCTTTTAAGGCCCTCCTGGACCGTTTTCCAGGGATGGGAAAGATGATCCCCGAGGGGGCTCCAGGAAAACCAGCCCTGGTCCCCAGCCCCCTCCGTGCTAGAGAGACCCCTTCACCCATGTCACACCACTAGAAGCCCCTCTCACTCACCTGGCATCCTCCCCACTTCTCAGCCAGGTGAACCCACCACAGCCTTGCTCTCCAGCCGCCTTTTCCCTCCACCCCCTGGCACCAGCTTCTCCTGCTCTTTGGCTGGATGAGGTCCCTGGATTGGGTGCCCATGGAGCCACTTCTGGGTCCCGCACCCACAGCCCACACCTGCAGAAAGCCAACACGTCTCACTCTGAAGGCTCTGCCTTCTCCCTCCACAGGGCTGCAGTGGAGCTCTCTGTAATTTTAAGGATGGAATGAGGCAAAGCATTTTGGGAAACATGTAAATTCCCCTGCCTCTGTCACCTCCATCAATTTCAATTAATATTTACAACACAGTCCTCTGTGCTTGGCCAAAGAATACTGCCCACCTTTCTCAAGCGTGTGAGTCACTGACAGGAGGACAGCCGCCTCCGCCAGACAATGGAGCACCCTCATTTCACAGCCTCGGGCACAGCACCACCTGGGGAAAGTGTGTGTTCCTTCCTGGGCAGCTGAGCAAAGGCCTCATCACCCTTGGGAAGGACCGTCCTATTTAAACAGAAACTTTCTGTGACCCCATGACACGGCCAGAGGGTCAAGAGTTCCCTGGTGCTTTTCCCTGCAGAAGAAGGTGGCACGGTGACCTCTGACCTGTCTGACCTCCTGCCTCCCCGGCTGTCTGACCTGCTCACTGGCTGTCTTGTCCTCCCCCAGGTACATGATCACCAGCCTGGACCGCACCCACGCTGGCTTCTACCGCTGCATCGTGCGTAACCGGATGGGAGCCCTGCTGCAGCGGCAAACTGAGGTCCAGGTGGCCTGTGAGTACCACGGGGGCTTGGGGCAGGGCGGGCAGCTGCAGGGCAGGGTCTGCACCTGTCAGCTGCACCCGGGGCTGAGCCAAATCTCAGCCGTGGCCTCCCATGCTCGTGGGGTGTCAATGGGGGACCTTCTCGTGTGTCCAGGCCAGTCTCCTCATTTTACCACTGTTAAGACTAAGACCCAGAGAGGTGGCCGGAGCTACCCAAGGTCACGCAGACACATCTGGCTCTGAGTTCAGGGTCCTTTCAGTGGAACCAGCCACTCCGTTCTCTCCAAGGAGGCCTCGTCACTGCTCTGATGATGTCCTCTGGGGTCTGCCCCAGCCATAGGGGGGGTCTAAGGGCCAACCTGAGTCTCTCCCGCTGCTTGGCAGACTCCCTGCACCTCCCTTCTTAACTTTTCCACCCTCCAGCTCAATCAGCCTTGGAGCAGTGACAGCATGGGGGTCTCTGTGATCTTCAGTGGGGGGGCATTGGGAGATGCCTCACACGGGGTCTCTAAGATGGGTTGGGGGGAGCTGACAAGTCTAGGTTCCCAGGAGGACAAGGTAGGGCAGGGGTAAATGGCCCCTCACCAAGCCTTTGGGATACCAGCCTTCTCCCCAACACCATCAGCCCCTGAAGGCCTTCCTTGGATGGAGGGGGGGGACAGCGTCAGAAGACCCCAAGGGTGCCTTAGGGACCAGGGTCCCAGGGCAACACCTTTCCCCCACAACGCTGATGTCCCCTTCGCAGACCTGTCCCCCACTGTCATGAAATATCTGCCGGGTGCCAGAAATATGGCTCATGGTAGACTGTTTCATCCTAGGATGTTTGTTTGTTTGTTTGTGTTGTGGGGAGGGGTCGAAGATTGTGCTGTGGGACATAGGCGTGTGGAAAGCCTCAGGAGCCCTGGGAATTCTTTTATAAAACGAAGACTCTCTCTTCTGGGTCCACAGCCGCTTGCCTCTGATTTAGCACGAGGGAACTTGGTACTTGGAGAGAAGTGAGGCAGAAAGCTCTAAAAGAAAATCTCAAGTGAGGCAAAGAGTATTTATAATAATTATGGGGAACAACCCTAATCAAAAGCAGAGGGCAGATTATCCCCATAAATCAGCCCTAAAGGCAACTCAACTTACTCCGGGCGGAAAAGCCCGGAATTAAAATGATGGATTTCAGGCAGCCGTCAGCGTCGGCTGGAGGAGTCCCACTGAGCTTCATTTAGCCGGTGCGAGTCCAGCAGGGCAGCGGAGAGCTGTGGGTGAGCCAGAGAGACCTGTGCACGTGTGTGCACGCGTGTGTGCAAGTGTGTGTGTGTGCATGTGTGTGGGTCCCTGTGTGTGCATGGGAAGTATGTTCTGGGTCAGCCTGCCTCTTTGTTCATGTGTGTGGCAGGGAACACGTGTGTGTGTACATACCTGGGAGTGTGTGCATATATTTCGGTGTACTTACATGATTGTGCCAGTGTGCAGGAGAGACTGTGTATGTGAGTATATGTATGTCTGGGAAATGCCACCCAGTCACTAGGAACTTTCTGGAATTGAGAGCCCCTGATTGGAGATGACACGGTGTCCCCTGGGCTGACCCTGCCGGTCAAAGAGACTAGGAAGGGAGGTCAGTGTCCGTGTGGCTGTGAAGGGATCTGTGTGTCCAGGAACTGTCCCCATACACACCATCTCACATTCATACTTGCATACAAGTGCATGCAGATGCACGTGCACACACACACACACACACACACACACACACACGTGCTCGTACTGCCACAGGAATTACTAGCTCCAGCCTCCCTGTTCTGGAATCTGAGCTTCAGGTCTTATCCCTCATGCCCAGCTTGAAGGTACTCCCTCGAGACCAGGCCAGGGGGCTTATGGTCCCCTCCCTAGACCCACAGGGCTCCTCCTGTCCCCAAGCTGGAGGGATGGGCTTGCCCAGGCCCAAGCCTCAGTGCAAGCAAGCCAAGTGGGCAGAAGGGCTCTGGTAAGGACCCAGGGGCATCTGGTGTCTCCTGGGTGCTACAGACAAGGGCTCAGACCAACCCTTCCCTGCCCACTGGGAGCTCTCAGCCTAAGAGCAGAGTGAGAAGCAGGTGACAGGGACTCGCCTGCCCTGCTGCCTTAACCTTCGGCCACAGAGCAGAACCTCATTGTGTGGTTACCTTGAGCCCCTGCATCTGACACGCTGTGATTCCCTGGTTCTGGACACCCAGGTGATGCTGGGATGCAGGAATGACCTCAGGCGGCGGTGGCATGCAGGACCCTGGCCCAAACTCCCGAGGGATCTTCAGGGACGCCACCATTGCTGAGCCCCCAGGTGCAGGTGAAAGGGTTCAGGCTTGCTCTACCGTGTTGGCAGCTGTGGGGTACTAAAGGCAGGACGGTTTCATGAAGGAGGTGGCCTTGGAGTCAGACAGACCACGTTCAAAGCCTGGCTCTGCCCTGGAGGGCTGTGTGACCCCGAGCAAGTGACTGAACCTCTCTGAGCTGCCACTACTCAGGTTCCTCCTCTATAAAATGTCTAACAATACACCCCTCCTAGACTTGCCAGGAGGATTTATTGAGTTGCCTTGTGCCAGAGTGCCAGCCAGTGCCAGCACATAGCTGCTGTGATTAGCACGACACGTCACCACATGAAGCGAAGAAGGGCAGGCCTCGGAGTGCACAGGCCTCGGGCACATGCTGTCCAGGCCAAACGCGGAGGGCACCTCTCCCGTGCCGTCCTGCCAGCCCTCTCCCTGCCTCTCCACCACCTCCCACTGTGGGACCCACACTCTGCTCCTGCACCCTCTCAAAGCCTGCACGTGGCACCCTGGGCTCCAGGAGCCTCCTGGACACGGTTGTAACCACATTTGTCACAGTGTCCCCAACACGTCACACTGTCATACTCTTACTAAGCTGTGCAGATGTGGTTGCAAGCCCCTGGCAAAGGACAAGGGACACCTCGGAGGGGCTGCAGGGGAAACAGAGTCGGGGAGACCCAGGTTAACCCCTTCGTGACCACCAGCCGCTGCCCCACCCCAGCCAGCACCGAGACTGGCCCCGGATACTGCAAGGTGGGCTGCGTCGCAGACCCTGAAGCTGCCGCTTCCATGACATCATGAAGCAAAGCCACTGTTGGCAGCCTTGGGGGCCCTAAAGCCAGGGCCTGGGAACTCCCGCCTGGCCACAGGAAGAAACACTCGTCCTCACAAGCCAACGACGGTTTCCTACGGCTCTGCTCGGCCCGGACAGTCACGACGGGATGAAGGCGGGGCACACACCCCTGGGCCTGGAAGCCGAGAGCCCCGGTCCCCTGCCCTTACTCAACAAACTGCCTCATCCCAGGGGCCTCTAGTCAAAGAATCCCTGGTTCAACCACCCCTGCTACCTTCCAGGGATTCTGGATGCAAGGAAATGTGAGACCATTCTCACCGGTAACAGCTCTCGTTCCTAGGCATCAGTGTCCTGTGGTGCACCCCACTTTACAGATGCAGAAGTTAGGCTCAGCAAGGTCATGTAACCTGCTCAAGTCCCACAATTAGGAAGCATCGGAGCCAGGGTTTGAACCCAGGACTGCCTGATTCTGCAATGGCTTCCTCACCACTCCGCCCCTGGAGGGCAAGACGAGAACGTCCAAAATGGTTGGGAGGAGGATGCTGATGACCTGCTGGGGTCAGGGTTCAACAGGATGAGAGGCGCACCCTGGGACCATGGTATTCCATCTCCAAACACCTGCCAGCAGATGCTCGTCAGTCACCCGGGAGGAAGGCCTTTCTTGCCAGTGCAGACGGCAGCCCGGTAACATCCTTGGATTTGCTGTCAGCGGGGCGTGCAGGTGGAACGCACTGCCAAATAGCTCCGGTTCCTTCGCGGGCCAGTTCATGACCCCGTGCCTTAAAAACACGGCCGTGTCATGGGGGTGGGTGCTGGAGAATGTGGACTTGGGGTTCCAGCCCCCTCCTGAGCACTGGCCAGCTCAGGACTCTGGGCAGGTTCAGTCCCTGGCCTAGGCCTCAGTTTCTTCATCTGTAAAATGAGGGTGACCTCAAAATCTGTTTCAGCTCTGATGTCTACTAAAGTGGAAGTGACTCCCGGGGTCAAGGCTCATGGAGCCCAGCCTGGAGGAGAGGGGCTCACCCCAAGAAGCCCCCAGCCGCCCCCGGCCCTGAAGCAGGGCCCCTTGGTGGGCACCTGGTGCACGGGAGGGGGTGCAGACGAAGGAAGGAGCACAGCTTTCCTCTCCCCAGAAAGACAAGGCACGCTCCAAACTGGCCCAGAGACGCATGTTGACAGAGGCAGGTCCAAGCCGAACACCCGCGTCCAGGTGCTAAGGAGCACAGCGGCGCTTCCAGAACAATCCTCAAGTGTAACTGTGTAGATGTCTCTCCTTTGCAGGTTCTCAGGACGGCTCGGAGAGGTCAGGAAGGGTGGGTGTTACGAGGCGCAAATCTGGATGGATAAACTGAGGCTCGGAGTGGTCAGTGGATGTGCCCAAGGCTCCACGGATTTCACTGAACCCAGCCGTGAACATGGGGTGCAAATCCTGACCCACTTCTTGCTAGCTGTGTGACCTTGGGCAAGTTACTCAACTTCTCTGGGCTCGTATTTTCTCGTGCGTGGAACAAGAACACTAATATCAGTACCCGCCTCGTGGGCTGTGCCAGGATTAATGCATCAAAGCCCACAAACCGTCACCAACAGCGCCTGGCGTGGGACCACCATTGAGACGAGAAGGAGCCTCCCTCCCAGGCCAGGGAGGGTGGCTAAGTAAACATGCACACACTTCCCTCCTGGCTGCCTAAGAGGGTCCTTTCCTGAGCCACCCCCACTGCCCCCCAAGGCTGGGACTGGACGAGGTGAACGAGGCAGGTGCCAGTGGGCACCCAGGGCCCGGGGCCCCTCCTGACATCTCACAGCCTCGGACCCGCACTCACCTCACCTGAGTCCCAGCCCTGCAGCCCTCCCAGGCCAACTCCCTACAAACCTCCCGCATCTGTCTGTCCGTCTGTCTGTCTCATACACACACAGAGGTCCACGGATGGGGCAGCCTGCTTCCCACTAATCCTTCCCTCTCCCGTCCTTGGCTGTCTCTGCCTCTCAGGGTGGGAAGGTTTTGCCCCGCGGCTCTGAGCGGCTCCCTGCACAGCTGCTGCCCGTGGAGGCTCTTCCCAGGCCGGGCAGGCCCTTGCCCCCCGCCCCGCTCCAGGCCCCCTTCCCAAACAGGGACTCTGAATTGGGTTCTAATGAGAAATTAATAAGGCAGCTGTGCTAACAACTAATGATAATGGCGAAGTCATTAAATAAAGACTCTCTACATGTTTTTAATTACAGCAATTAAGAGGAAGTCAATAAAACATCTCCCCCTTCTGTAGCCCCCTTCCCGTCCCGCTCAGAGTCTCTTTGTTTTTTGGGGGGTTTTTTTGTTAAGTTGCCATGAATTTCTGGCACGCCGCAAGTGGGATGAAGGGCTGAGAGGCTGGGAGCTCCCGCCAGCCAAGGTTTCCCACACCCATGTCCCATGGGCGCCACGTATCCATCGTGTACCCCAACCCCAGCACCAAACCCACCCACCCACCTCGGGGCAAACGGCCCCTGCCTCGCCCCGGGGGTCTCGCCTGCTCCTTTTCCACCAGGTGGCTTGGCAGCCACTGTACAGAGTGAGACGGGGGCTTCGTCCCCTTGTCACGCAGGCTGGGCTTAGTGTCTCAAATGCCACCAACAGGCCCGTTTTTCTCAGCTCCCACCCTGGGGTGTGAGTGGTGGGTGTGGATTATTCGGTGCAGGCGGCAGCTCAGGATAACACCGTGGCGGCCTTCTGGAGCACCCACTGTCCGTGAATATTTAGTTCATCTATGAGACGGCTCTTGCCATACACCCCCTAGATGCTGGACACTGTTCTAAGCAGGGGGGACACAAGGGGGACAAAACAAAGACACGTCCCTGCCTTTGAGGGAAGCAGGGGGGAGACAAAAGTGAAACAGTGAGTACATGTGACAGTCCTAAGTCATAGGCCAATGAAGAAAGGTCAAGTGCCATACGGGACAGTGAAGCCAGGCGCAGCTGACCGCAGCCCAGGCGGGGTCCTGCCCAGTAGGGCGGCTGAGGGAGGCCTAAGGAGGCTCGAAGGGTGCCAGGGGGTGGCAGGGATCTGAGCAGACACGGGGGAAGATCACTCCAGACCCAGCAGCAGCAAGTGCAAGGCCCGTAGGGGACGTGGGTGCCCGAGGCCAGGGTGGCTGGGGACGGGTGGGGGGGAAGCAGTGGAAAGAGATGAGGCCGGAGAGGTGGGCGCAGGGGCCAGACCACGGCCTCCAGTGTGGTCAGCCCCCTCCAGCTGGTGCTCACACCAGGCAGAAGCATCCATGGTCAGAGGCAGAGGAGCGATACAAGCTTGTTGGAGGGAGATGCAATGTTTTCATAATAAAACCAACACATGAAACATCGATGAAATGCCATTCCCTGCCCACCAGATTGGCAAAAACCAAGGAGTCTAATAAGACCAAGTGTTGCGGGAACGCACATCGTCAATGGTGGGCGTATAAATTGGTACAACCGCTTTGGAAAACAGTTTGGCGTTTTCTCATAAAACCCACATGTGAGTGTCCTGCCATCAGCAGGGAGGACACGTGCCCCGGAGAAGCCCTTAGCCAACAGGGCTTCTCTAGAAGACACAGAGGGTCCTGCCCTCAGCAGGATAGCGAAATACAGAAGACACACCAGACGTGTCATCCATGCAGCCGTGAAAATGGCCAAACCAAGGTTGACAACTGGAGGTCTGAAAAATAATGCTACACAACAAAGCAAAAAATAGAAGACGAAATACAGATTATTCTTAGGTATAGAGGGTGCAAAATCAGACTAAATTAACCGCAAAATGGTCTTGTGGTGAGACTCAAGAGCAAAGCACTGAGGTGACAGCCACAGATTGGGGGCGGGTTCCCTCCAGAGAGGGAGGGGGTGGGATGGAAGGGGGCCCCGGGAGAGGGGGCCGATGTTTTGTCCATGTTCTGTTCCTTAAGCTGAGTGGTAGGTACGCGAGTGATCGTTCTATTCTTCTTCTTTAAACTATACATATAATTATATTCGCTCCTTTGTATACATGACATTTTTCATGATGAAATATTTTAAAAATAAACAAAATCAATGAGGATATTCTGAAGTGTACTTCCTTTTAAGACATAAGAAAGACATCTCGAGAATAATTTGTAGGCCCCCAGGCCTACACTACTTTGCTTTAGGGGGAATTGGGGGGAGGTTTGGTGCTGCAGGGCATAATGCAGTATATTAACAAGCACGTGTCTGAGGGATAAGTGCAGTGAACACTTACCTGTTTCTATGAAGTGGCAGTGAGCTTTCCTGGGGGTCCAGGGGCCCCAGCCACTGTCTCTGTGGGGTCGGCTTTCCTGTGCCGGCTCTCTGGCACTGGCTGGCTGAAGGGACCCCCCCCCCCCCCACCTTGGGAACGTCTTCCAGATGCAGTTCAGTGCTCATACGACTGAGCCCTCGATCCCAGCAAGTAGAGGCAAGAGGATCCCTGAGCAGAACCAGGAGGTCCCCTGGACAAAATGGAGGGCACCGGGGGCCTGAGGGCCACAGGACGTGGGGAGGCTGTGCAACGGAAAGGTGGAAGGACCTCAGCGGCAAAGCTTGCGCCAAGGCCAGCTGTTCCTTTCCTTCAGATATCCGTCCAAACATCCATCCATCCATTTGTCCGTCCCTCTCTCCTTCCCTCCCTCCCTCTAACCACCTATCCATCCAGCCTTCCACTCATCCAACCCTTCAACCCCACCTTCTCTTTATCCATCCTTCCATCCCTCCCTCTATCCATCACCCATACATACCTGCCTTCTTCACTCCCTCCCTCTCTCCAGCAATCCATTCATCTGTCCCTCCACTCATCAAAACATCCATCCCTTCGTCCATCCATCCACTGAATAAACCCATGCCCCTGTCCTACTGACCTCCTTTTATTTCCTATAACCAGCCCCTCTCTCCTACCTCCTGGCTTCACACAGTCTCTTTCCTCTGATCCAGAACACCTTCTCCCACCTGCTCCTGCCCCACACGCACACCCCTAGCTGACACCTGCTCATCAGCTTAAAAACTGCTCAAGGAAGGCTCACCCCACCTCCCAGTCTAAACTATATTCCCCTGCTTCTGTCTCTCAGGACCCTGATCTTCCTCCCTAACACTTGTCACAGTAGGTCACCAAATGTTTGTTTGCAACTGGTTTGCTTATTCCTTCTCAATGAGCAGACTGTGAGCTCCCACAAGGGGCGGAGCAGATCTTCCTTCTTTGTCTACTATGGAGCTTTCCTGACCCATAGCAGGGGCTCAGTAAAGAGTTGTTGGACACTGGGTGGGTTTAGGGAGAGCCTGCTGTGTGCAGACTATGCGGCAGGGGGTCATGTAGAGATTTGCTCATGAACACACACATGGAATCCTACCTCCAGGAGCTCACAGTCTGGGGGAAAGAGGAAGACTTTTAACTCAGGGTAGGGAGAGACGCGTCAGGAAAGAAGCATAGAGGAAATAGGAGGCACGGCCGGGTTTGGACTCCAGCCCGGCCCAGCCCCTACGGCTTAACATTGGATAAGCCACTCTAGCTCCATGAGCCTTAATTTCTTCGCCAAGGAAATTGGAGCTAATAAAACTAGAGGAAGGAGAAAGAAACACTATTAAGAAAGAAATTGCTTGAAATTGTTCAAATATATCTTCTGAGTTCTGTGAAAAGTTGTTTAAAAAGATAAAATTATTCTAAGGACTGAAATCACAGTGATTTATTGTTGTAGTTTTTATAGACAGGGCCAAGTAATAGAAATTAATGAACAACCAACAAGCGTGTATTTATTAAAATGGACTTCGTCATCCATTCCTGCGTTATCATGAGGATTAAATAAAATCATGTGTGTGAAGTCTACCCAGAAAGAAATCTGGCAGGGGGTAAGCACTCAACAAGTTCTTTAATTTTACTTGGATGGCTTGGGATATCTTTGTTGAGGAGCAGATGTTTTCACCTAAACTGTGAAAAATGCATAGGATTCCAATATATTAATAGTACAATTTTTTTAGCACTTTTATATACTCTTCCGGGCTCTGTGGCTGCATAACGAATTACCCCAAAACTTAATGGTGTAAAACCATCATTAATTATGCCTACCGACTCTGTGGTTCTGGTGGAATCTGGACAGGACACAGCTGGAGCAGGTGGTCTCTGCTCTCTGAGCACCAAGGCCTCAGCTGGAATCCCCGAGGACTCACGTGCTCAGTCACGTATCGGTGTTGGCCATTGGCCGGAGACCTCAGGGCCTTTCCAGATGGGCTGTTCCTGTATCTGGGTGGGCCACAGAGCTCCCTCATGATGTGGAGCCTGGGTTCAAGGACAAGTGTCCAAGAGAGAAGGAAAGCCAGGTGGAAGGTGTAGCCTTTTGATGACCCAGCCTGGAAACTCACTTGGGATCACTTCCACCAGATTCTGTTGGTGGAGTGGTACGAGCTTCTCCCTCCCCAGGTTCAAGAGGAGGGGACATAGGCCTGCCTCTCAGTGGGAGGCAAGTCAACCTGATTGCAAGAAGAGCCTGCGTGCAGGATGGCAAGTAACTGTTGGTGCGGCCATTTTTGGAAAGATACAGCCTAACACATGCACACAGTTATCTCACATAGTTCTCACTACGGCCTTATGAGGAAGGTGCCATTCTTAACTCCATTTTACAGAAGAGGAAATTAAGGTTCAGCCAGGTCAAGAGTTTTGCCCAAGATGGCAGCTAGTAAGTGGGAGAACTGGGATTTGAACTCATCCCAGTGACTCTAAAGCCACAAACCCCATTGCCTACCGAGCTCTGAACAAGCATGCCAACAGCAGATTTTATTTTTTGACACTTAATTGACCAGATCTCTCCAGGATGCTGTTGAATCATGGAGTGCTGGTGAATCGTGGCTTGTTGCAGTGGAATTCCAGGCAGAGATCTGGCACAGAGGCCCTGAGGTGGGAAGTAGGGTGTAATAATTCAAGGCCTCAGGAGGTGGCACACGATGTGGTGTGGGTATTCGGATTGTTAGGAGGTTGGGGTCACATTAGGGAGAGACGTTGAATCAGGCCAGGGAGATTAGACTCTGCTGGGGCAAAGGGGAGATTCTGAAGGTTCTGAGCAAGAGAGTAATGTGATCAGAAAAGTGAATCAGGAGCAGTGTGTGAGATGGATGGGTGGGGGTCCCAGTGTATGGATTTAAGCGATGCCACAGGGGGTCAGTGTAGCCTGGGCAATGGGCTGGCTGGTTGGTGGGGCCTGAGGGGACAGAGGGGACTTGGAATGTGAGAGCACTATTCCAGGGGAAGAGCCAAAGGACTTTGTGGGTATCAGGGAAGGGAAGTGCCACAGAAGACTCCAAGGGTTTGGCCTAGGTGATTGGGACAGGATGGGGGTGGGGAGAGCGGTTAGAAATTAGAGGACAAGAAGGAGGGCTTGGAGAAGAGGGCCTGGCAGAAATGCCCGACAGACTGGTGGCAATTGGATCCTAGAGTCCAGGGAGAGCTAGAGCAGACAGAGGGCATCTGCAGAGAGATCTTGTTCAAAACAATTAGGTGACACACAAAAGGGGACAAAATGGCAGAAAAGAGAATCAAGCCTGGGACTTTGGAAAATGAGGGTGTAGATAAGTGATTCTCAAACTTTGGGGTGTTCCAGAACCCTCGGGAGAGTGTCGAGAACTCAGCACGGCCTTTCCTTGGGAGGAAGGAGAGGTGGGAGCACCTTCGTGGGTGTACACAGGTCCCCCAGGGGATTCTGAGACCTACCAAAGTGTGGCTCAAGCCAAGAGACTAGTCCTCAGCCTTGGCTCCTGTTGGAACTACTGGAGGAGCTTCAAAAACACCGATGGCTGGGTTCCACCCACCCTAGAAATTCTTACTTCTGGGAATAGCAGAGCCTGCACAGGGACATCTAAGGTACAGGACTCCTGGCAGAAGGAGAAGATGAAGAGGTAGTGGTGTTAGAGGAGCTGAGAAATAACAGAGCAGTAGGAGGAGACCAGGTGGCTTGGGATGTGGCCCCTCAGTTAGAGAGGCAACGGGAAATGAAAGCTCCAAACTGTGGTCTGAAATCTTAGCACACATAGGAATTCTGATGGCCAGCCCACACCCTTTCTGAAGCTTTGGGGATGGGACCCAGGCATCAGAATTTTTTAATCGTGCAGGTGATTCCGACTCAGAGCCAAACTTCAGGACAAACAGTGCTTTTCACACCAGAATATGAATACCGTTCACCGGGGTCTTGTGAAAATGCAGGTTCTGATTCAGCAGGTCTAGGGTAGGGCCTGAGAATGTGCATTTCCAGCAGGCGCCCATGGTGATGCCAGCTTGCTGATCCATGGGCCACCCTTTGAGTAGCAAAGATGTACGTTGATTTTCAGGAGTTGTGGTGGCAAGCACAAATACCGCTTTCCCACACCCCGTCCCCCAGCCACTGCTGATGGAGTGAGACACCCTCTGATCCCCGCAGGCAGGCGGGGGACCCAGAGAGTGTCCCACCTGAGCCGCCTCCACGCTCTGCTTCCTTCCTGGCTGACAGAGCATCAGAGCTGGGATAAATGTTTGCCCTCTTCATCTGCCAAGTGGGTAGGCATGTTTTAAAAAGAGCAATATGGTGTTTATGTTCACACATACGCACACCCTCACACTCCCCACCCGAGAGAAGGAGGGAAAGGAAATCATCTCTGCGGTCGTTCATGAGCGTCACATAACTGTGGGTCTCTGGACCCCACCCCTCCAATGTGGCTCCCCTCCACCCCTAAGGGCACAGAATATTTGTGCCAAGAGCTGACCTTTGTCTCACTCCTAAATTCCTGCTGCACTGAGGCCCTGCTTGGCCTGTCTCCAGACTCTGAGGCCTGAGTTAAAATCCTGGCTCTCTCTTCCTAGCTCTGTGACTTTGGGCATATTAATTAACCTCTCTGAGGCCGTTTCAGATTTTTTTTTTTTTTTTTTTGGTTGTAAAATGTGTAAGATAATGACCAACCTCTTGTGGTTGTGGGGTTATAGATGAGGTGATGGAGCAATGTGGGGTGATCTGAGCTATGGTGGCCCAGTTCCAGGCACCCCACAGAGATGGAGTTTGAGATGGGGTGAGGCTGGGGGTCGGGGCATGTTGAACCCAACTCCAAATGCTGCTCCTGCCTGCAGTTTTCCTTCTGCTGCCGTCACTCCCAGACCCAGCGCTGGGCCTCCCCTGGGCCGGCCTGAGCCCTGAGCCCTGCTCTCTCCCGTCCCGCAGACATGGGCAGCTTTGAGGAGGGCGAGAAGCACCAGAGAGTCTCCCACGGGGAAGCAGCTGTCATCCGCGCCCCGCGCATCGCCAGCTTCCCGCAGCCGCAGGTGACGTGGTTCCGGGACGGCCGCAAGATCCCGCCGAGCAGCCGCATGTGAGTGCCCTGCCCCGGGCAAGGGAGAGCGGGGCCACCAGCCCCCGGGGAGGAGCTTTGGGGCCAGGAAAAGCCGTTTCTGCAGGGGCCTCCTCCAGCTTTTCTCGACGTACCCAGACTGGGGACCGCTCAGGGTGATGGAGAAGTTCGGATTACAAGGGGCTCTTTTGGAATGTGGGTGTGCAGACTTGGGGCGAGGAAACAAACAGCTCGGTCCCCTTCCTGGGGGATCCCAGGGCGTCATCTCCAGTCCAAGCTGGAGAACACGCCCGCCTCCCGGAGCACTTGAAAACCAGCCACCCACAGCGGCACTGTCACCATAGTTACCAGCCAGGACTCAGGCAGGCAGGGTGGCGGCGGGGGCGGCCCCTGGGTGTTTCCGTTGTGTCGGTGTAGCTGGGTGGCCGCTGGGTGTGTTTTGGCTGGGCCGGGGACGAGAGGCCCGGGGGCGAGAGAAACACAGGGCCCTTTCAGCGCTGACAGGGACCCTCAGTGGGCGCCCGGCATCGATGGGAGCAGCTTGGCAAGTGGACAGGAGCAGGGGAGCCAACACCCAGCACCTTCTCGGGGCTGGGAGCAGTGTTTCCTCGCAGGACACACCCAGGCCCACCCCCAGGGCTGGCACCTGCCCCAGCCTCCCTCTTTTGGCCTCCAGCTCTCACCACCCATCCCCCACCTCCTCGTGCTCCCAGGTGCCCACCTCATGCACGAGTACCCTGGGGGAGGGAGGGAGCCTGGCTCTGGACTCTGCATGAGGGGGAGGACTGGGTGGGCAGTCCTTGCCCTTAGGAAACGTTAGGGAAACAGAATCATGACAATACAACAATAGTATCCTGCAATAATGGCAGCTGTCCGCCTCTCCTCCAAGTCAGGTGAGCTCCATCAGTGAGAAGACTCTCTCCTGCTCTTCTCATTTCTGTCCCAGAGAACCTGCCCCCCAAATATTTGTCAAATGAATGATCCTCAGAAAAACCTCAGGAGACGGCCCCTTCCAGCCCCATTTCCCAGATGGTAAAAGTGAAGCTCCCGCAAGTTTAACCACTTTGCCAAATCTCACAGGGCCGCTCAGGGGTGTGACAGGATCCGGGCTTTCCTGTTGCAGAGTCAGGGGCCTCTGTTATGTCTTATGTGAAAAGAGGTGAGAATGACCACAAAGAAACAAGGGTAAAGTGAGTACACTTGTACCAGGAGAACTGATCCTGTACCTGGCTACCTCTGGCAATCATTTGGGGAGCTTTAAAATATATTGATTCTTGGATCTCACCCTCAAGACCTTCTGATTTCATTGAAATGGGGTGTAATCTGACATTGGGATTTTTTTAAGTTCTCCGAGTGATTCTGATGCACAGCCAGGGTTGAGAACCTCTGTCCTAGTATGTATCGGTTACCTACAGCCGTAATAATGCTGCGTAACAAACATCCCAAGGACTTAAAACAGCAAGCATGCAATTTTCCTATGAACCTGCAGGTTGATGATTTCGGCTGGGCTTGGCCAGGTGGTTCTAGCGATCGAGTCCGGACTGTCTCCCTGGTGTGGTGTTGGCTGGCTATTGGCCTATCTAGACTGGCCTCACCTTGGATGACTGGGATACCTCGGCTGTGCTGCACACGTCTCGTTCTCCAACAGGCTGGCCCCAGCACGTTCTCCTGGCAGTTGCCGAGGAGCAGGATAGGAAGCAGAAACAGGCATTTTTCAAGCCTCTGCTAACATTCCATAGGCCAAATCTGGGAAGATGGCAGAACTCAGAATCAAGAGCCTGCCGCTTGAATGAGAAACCCTGCAAAGTCGCATGTCAAAGGGCGTGGATTCAAAGCAGGGTGAAGAACTGGAGTAGAATCCCAGGTTAACAGGGGAGTCATGCTCTGTGAGTCACAGCATAATCCCTCAGCCTAACTCAGGTTCCATAACGCCAGCAGCACACGGTTAATGGTTAGCATGGCTATGGATGTTCTATCCTGGAAGGGGACTGCTCTGTCACCCAAGTGCTGAGACAAGTGATAAGTCTTAGCCCTTCCTAACTCAGCTTTCTGTGGTATCTCACATGCCCAAAGTGCATCAGGTATGGCATCTGTTCTGGTTTGCTAATGCTGCCCAGATGCAAAACACCAGAGATGGATTGGCTTTTATAAAAGGGGGTTTATTTGGTTACGCAGTTACAGTCTTAAGGCCATAAAGTGTCCAAGGTAACACATCAGCAATCAGGTACCTTCACTGGAGGATGGCCAATGGTGTCCGGAAAACCTCCATTAGCTGGGAAGGCACGTGGCTGGTGTCTGCTCCAAAGTTCTGGTTTCAAAATGGCTTTCTCCCAGGACATTCCTCTCTAGGCTGCAGTTCCTCAAAAATGTCACTCTTAGTTGCACTTGGGGTATCTGTCCTCTCTTAGCTTCTCCGGAGCAAGAGTCTGCTTTCAACAGCCGTCTTCAAAATGTCTCTCATCTGCAGCTCCTGTGCTTTCTTCAAAGTGTCCCTTTTGGCTGTAGCTTCTCTTCAGAAGTTCACTCTCAGCTGCACTGAGTTCCTTCTGTTTGTCAGCTCATTTATATGGCTCCAGTGACTCAACTTATACCAACCCCAAATGGGCGGAGCAACACCTCCATGGAAATTATCCAATCAGAGTCATCACCCACAGCTGGGTGGTGCACATCTCCAAAGAAACATTCAAAGAAATCTAATCAACACTGATAACGTCTGCCCACACAAGATTACATCAAAGATAATGGCGTTTGGGGGACACAATATATTCAAACTGGCACAGCATCCTACAAGCCAACCCATTGGGAGTGGCTGCCCAGAGCACTGTGTTGGGAAGGATTCTGAGGTCTCCTGCAGGCTTGGTGGTGGATTGGTACTGTCTGCCCCGGCTGCGGGAGGGGGGCATGCTGCCCTCATCTTCTACATGAAACTGGTTCCCCAACCTCACCCCCAACACCCCTTTCTAACACCTCTCCTCATCCTTTTTCATTCCTGGCCCCTCTTTTCACCCACTTTTCAGTCCCAGTATCCTTTGGCACCGGGATGGAATAACCCGGGCACACAAACACACACGCATGCACACCTTCCTATCCCCTACCTGCTTCCACCAATACTCCTACCCAGTGCACAATAGGCCACTGTGGTGGTTTCATCTCAGCAATCACAACTGATTAACATTCATCTTTGAGAGGAAAGGTCCCTGGAAGCAAATTGTCTGGTATTTATGTGCCAGAGATAAGTATCTAGTGAGTGCTCTCTGCAGAGGGTGCTGAAGATATGTGCTATCTACAGAGGGATGTTCTCTCCCTCTGCGGCGTAAATGGTGATTTAGCAACCCTTGCCCAGCCCCCTGGTGCTCATTATTAAAAAGGAGACAAGATTCCTAATGAAGATGCACACTGGGGGCTTCGGGCAGGTTCTAGAATGATTTATTTTATTCTTAATTAAATTGTCAATGGGGCCCCATGGAGCCAAGAAAAAAGGAGCAGGCTTAGTAGGAGCATTGTGTGGGAGTCAGATCAATCAGGGGACTGGGAAAGACCTAGTAAGTTGGAACCAGGGGCAAGGGGTAGCTGAAAAGTAGAACCCAGCCCCTTCCTCAAGAGTTGAGCCCTGCTGCCCACCCCATCCACCCGAGAATTCTTCCACTAGCTTCTTTCAGTGCAGCAGTATCTGGAGTGGAGCAGGCCAGCAGCCCACCGAGCGCCTGAGCCAATTGTGTGCACTCCGGAAGTGAGGTCTGGGGTTCCATGACCCTCTGTCGGAGGGAGGGTGGTCATGCAGAGGACCTTCTCCGACGGGTCCTAACACCCTGCTGAGCTCAGAGGGAAGAGATGTTCCAAGGCCTGTAGCCCTGCCCAGCCTCTCTGCCTCCCGAGCCATTCCACATTTGCAACTCGAACCCAGGCCCTGTGGGTCCGAGTCTACGTGCCAGCTAAGGCGACACAAGCTGCAATAGCAGAGAGACCCCAAGATCTCAGTGACTTAAATGACAGGAGCCTAATTCTTGTTCATTTGAAGTCTTGGCACAGGTGAGGGATAGGAAAGGTGCTCTCCACACAGCCATTCGGGGCCCCTGATGGGTGAAAGCTCTGCCATCACCCACACGGGGTTTCCAGGTGGCTGTGCTCTGCAGACAGGGTAAGGGAGAAGGAGCATGAAGATTCTTGCAGGAGGTTTTAAAGGCCAAGCCTGGAAGGGGTGCACTTCACCTCTTCCCACTTTCCACCAGCCCCCCTGGGTGCAAGGGTGGCTGGGAAGCATGGTTCCAGGCTGGGCGGCCCCTTCCCACCCACTACAGCACTCTGTGAAGGGGGTATGGAATTTAGGTAGAGAGCTGCCCATCTCTGCCAGCTCCAAACACCATTCCATCTGGAACAGGGTTCTCCAGCGCAGCACTCTGCACGTTGTGGGCCTGATAATTCTTTGTGGTGGGGCCTGTCTGGGGCATTGTAGGACGCTTAGCAGCAGCTTCACTGCTCTACCCCCAGATGCCAGTAGCACCCCCGGAGGGACAAAGTCACTGCTGGTTGAAAACCACTGACCCGGAAAGATGGATCATAATATAGAAAAAAAAACACGACTCAAGGAGAGAATGCTGGACAGGGAGGCCTTCCTGGTCAAGGAGAGAAGAAAGTAGGAGTGGAGCCTTCCTCTCTGGAGGCCTAAAGGGGCTTCTTGGAACTCAGCCTGCAGGATGGGAGGTAGGTGAGCCAGAGCGTGGGCCAGGCCGTGCCCGGCTGGGCCTGTTGAAGGCTTCATGAAACCCGCTTGCCGTGGCTAAGGCAGCGGGAACGGCTGGGGACGATGACGTCCATGTCGTCCGAGTGGTCTGCTGCTCATCGGAGCTGCTGGAGGCTCTCATGCCAAGTCCTCTCAGCCCTAGAGTTAGACTTGTGCACCAGGTTGGAGTTGCATGTGTGGGAGACGGGGAGACATACAGGCCAAGGGCTGTTGCAGACCACATGGGGGAAAGAACAGAAGCTGCAAGACGAATCGGAATCCTTCCACCTGGGGGCTGGGAGGAATTCCCATGAGCCTCAAGTTCTACCCTTGCACAGATGAGGAAACCGAGGCCCAGCAAGGAAGAGGCTGTGTGCTCCATTCCGGAGCTCCCCCCTGCCCCAGCCAGTGATACATTAAGGACCTGGAACACTGTGTTGAGAAGGATTCTGAGGCCCCATTCAGACTTGAAGGGAAGGAGCACCACCATCGATTAGCAATGGGGACCCTGCAGGAAACCAGAGCCCACCAGAAGCCCCTGGTGGGGAAATGATCAGCAGCCCATTCCCATTTTGTCATTTTTAAAATATTTTAGCCCAGCCCTGGTCCCAT
Organism: Choloepus didactylus; assembly: GCF_015220235.1. Lineage (NCBI taxonomy): Eukaryota > Metazoa > Chordata > Mammalia > Pilosa > Megalonychidae > Choloepus > Choloepus didactylus. The sequence continues at coordinate 67,727,893 of NC_051324.1, read as the reverse complement.
CTCCCATGACCTCATTAGCTGGAGGTTAAAAGAGCTTTCTAGAAAAAATAAATTGCAAATTATTAGAGCACCCAAGAATTGGGGAGCGAGCTTCCCAGAGCTCTGCTGATGGTGTAAGTCTCAGCGTGGGAAGGACCAAAACCAAGAGGAAAACAAAAAACCAGCACATGTCGCTAGAAGGAAGCTCAGCCAGAGAAGCATTAGCAGGGATGTTTATTTGAGAGCCTGTTTAAAACTCTGTAACGTTCACCTAATGGGAAAATTTGAAAAGAAATCAACTGGATTTGTCCTTGTTAAACTAACATTAAGGATGTTTAACAGCTGTCTCAGGCACATCACATTAAAATCCAGAGATAGACTTGACAAACTAATGGTTTTGTTTGTCACTGGGAAAATGGGTGAATGGAGGAGAGGGGCAGAGCGGCCTGGGCACCACTTCAGGCACTGTTTTACCCACATCTAAGGGGGCTCCCAGCTTCCTGCCTGGGTGACCCTTTTTCCCTATCTGGAGCCCTCAACTGCTGAGGCTTTGCACAATTGAATCTCAGCCAGTGGAACCAGACTGGGGACAGACAAACCATCCCTGCACAGCACTGCCAGCCCAGCCTCCCCTTTCCCTCTTGTCGGCTGGCTTCATGGAGGTGGATACTGATACTCAAAGAAGGGGCTGGGGTGAGATGTGTGCCCCCAAAGCCTATGCTATGGGTGACCTGTGGCCTTCAAATCGACCTAAACAAATTTGGGATCTGTTTCCAATTCTGGAATGGCCCTGCTCACATCCAAATTCAGGAGCATTCGTTATTCACCATGCGAACATTTCTTCAGCATTGGATGCTCATCGGACATCCGTGAAGCAGAGATGAGAACATGCAGAGTGATGGAGGCCGTGACGTGGGGAAGGGCAGAATCCGCGAGCTTGTGGGAAAGGCCACAGGGGCCGGGAAAGCTCCACGCGGTCGCAGCCGAGCTCGGACCTCCCGGCAGGAGGCTGCCGTATTTGGGTCTGACCCCAGTGCTGGCAGCATGTGGGGGTTTTCTACCAACTGGAAGTGGCTGGGGCCACAAGCCACAGGTTTAGGCAGCAAGTGGTTGGGGGCAGGGGGCTGGAGGGAGAGCTCTGGGGTGCCCCTCTCTTCCCCACTGGAGACTGGGGGACAGTCAGACCACCTGCTCTGCTGTCCTGCTCCCACTCCCCGGGTTCTCAGAGCCCCCAGCCCGCGTCAGAGGAGTCCTTTGCTCTCTGCCCAGAGCCATCACGCTGGAGAACACCCTTGTCATCCTGTCGACTGTGGCTCCGGACGCAGGCCGCTACTACGTGCAAGCTGTTAATGACAAGAACGGGGATAACAAGACCAGCCAGCCCATCACTCTCGCCGTGGAGAGTAAGTAAGCGGCGGGGCCTGGGACCCATAAAGGAGCGGGTTATTAAATCTCGGGAACGATGCTCCTGGGGATCATTGGAAGACGGAATGGTGGTGGGAGGGAGGGGGAGGAGCCCTCCAGGGAAGGGGGAGATCCGACGGGAGGAGGAGAAGCAGCTGAGGCTGGGGTGCGAGGTCGGATCTAGGAGGGGACTGAGTTCTGGACACTTTCCTTGGACAAGCCTGAGACCCTCAATCTGGAGAGGGGACGCTTAGCTTGGCTGTCAGCAAGGCCACTGGACAGCAGAGGGGGGGATCTAGCAAGAGAGTGGGTGCACATGTGGGCTGCACCACCACTGGGACCCAGACGGTGATGTGACCAGGAGAACCCACCAGCACACCAGGAGGCAGGGAAATAGGCTGTGTCTACTCTGCCGGCATGTTACGAGGGACCTTTTTTCTGGGAGCCAGGCCCATCCTCAGAGATGGGAACTCAAGCTCCCTGCCCAGGCTCCGGGCTCACAGCACCCCTCTGCCCATCCGCAGAGGCCCACCAGCATCTTGGAAGAGAGGAGCAAAGCTCTCTCTAGGAGAACTCAAGTCAAAAGAGAGCAGAGAGGGCAGGAGAATAAAAAGGTGATCCCCAGAGTATCGTCTGGCAAAGAGGAGGTTGGCCAAGAATGAAGCCAGGTTTCTGATCTGTGATGATGACACTGGAGAGGTCCCCCCTGGCCTGGCCCTCCCCAGTCTGGTCCTCCCCAGCTCAGTCCTCCCCAGCGTGGTCCTCCCTGGCCTGGTGCTCCCCTGTGGGGCCAGCTGCCACCCCCCTTCCCCCATCCCTGGAAGAGAGAATGTGGGGTGGGTGGCCCTGGGCAGCAGGCCTGGGCAGGGAATCACAGATTATGCAGGATGAGGCCAGCACTTCCCACAGCAGCCGAGCAAGCACAAGCTGGGGGAGCCAGATGTTCACGTCACCCACATCTGTACAGCTCCTGCTCCAAAAGCACATCTCATTTGTCATCCGTGGTTGTGCTTGTACACACGTCCCCGCAGCAAGATGAGGCGCCAGCCAGCGTCAGGCCTCCCTGCGTCCTTCCTCTGATCCCAGCTTCTGTCTGCCGGTTCCCAGAGAGCCCAGAACATTCCCCAACCCCTGCCATCCCCGTTCCTGGGCCTTCCAAGCAGGACCCCTTCCCATTTCCCCAGAGTTGATCTCCGTCCCCCACCCGGGATCCAGTCTGCCTAGAAGGAAATGTGAACTCCTTTCTGGTTTCTGCCCCATCTGGCTCACAGTTGTACCCTCTGACATTTACACGGGCCGTCTTGTCCCTGCAGCCTGGGCCGTGGCCCAAGGCCTGGGGCTGCCATTTCTGTAGGTAAAGAGAATTTTGGCATCAGAGGGAGATGCTTCTTTGTGTATTTTCCAATGATCAGATTACCTGGCGTCCAGGGGAATCCAGTCATTTGGCAAACGGTCACATCAAGATGTGGGAGCAGTTCACAGGGTTCTCCACTCAGAGTCAAGGTCAGGCATGTTCCCACGTGACTCAGTTTACCCTAGACAGACCCTAGGTCCAAGAGCCTCCTGCTCTGTGCTCGTCCCCCAGCACCCAGCCTCCTCCTCCAAGAGCTAAAGCCCTCCCCTCTCCTGGCCGACTGTGAGGGTTGGTCACTCCCTGCCCCATCTCAGCACCCCCCAACCCTCCAGCTGGCCCAAGGGAGGGGGGCAGGGCCCCTGCCTGATCCTGCAACAGCCCAGGCCTCACCCAGGGGTCTCTTTCTCCTGGCCCATTGCCCTTCGCCTCCTGCTCTCGGGCAGTGATTTGTGCTGGATTGGGAGCAGAAGCAGCTGATTTTTTAGCTGATTTCTCCTCCGAGAGACTGCACTTCACAACCTGCTCTTTTCAATGACACAAACGTCTGCCTTTCTGCCCATGGAGGGGAGCAGGTGCCCCTTCTCGCACCTCCAGCTGCAGCTCCTCTCCATTGATCTCGCACTCGCCTCCCCCTTCCTCCCCCCTCCTCCACCCTCTCCGCTGCCGGGGGCAGTTGTGCTACTCAGCAGCCGCCGACCGGAGCCCATGCACCCTTGGGATGGAGAAGGAAAGAGCAAGGCCACTGAGCCCCGGCAAGGCCCTGCTGACCCCCCAGACCATCGCAGCTCCTAGCAAGTCCAGTGTGGGTGGCGGGGCCCCACGTCGAATGTCAGAGCTGTGCCGTCCAGTAGAGATACGATGTGAGATGTAAGGAAGTTTTAATTGCCCAGTAGCAACTTTCTTTTTTTTTTTAAGTAAAAAGAAACAGGTGAAATTAGTTTTAGTAATATATTTCAATTAGCCCACACTAGCCTCAATATTATCATTTTAACCTGCCATCAACAGCAAAAATATTAATGAGAAATTTTGCATCAGTTTTGTTCCTACTGCCTTCGAAATGTTTCTGTATTTTCCACTTACGGAATATCTCAATTTGGATGCTAGGTTTCCATTGGAAATACATGCTCTGCATTTAGAGTTCATAACATTTATAGGCGAAAGAGTAGATGCACACACCCGAATTATTCCACACATACTTAAAAGTGTTCCGATAACTGAATCGAGGTTGGGTTTTAAATTTAAATGTAAATTAACTCAAAATGAATCACATTAAATCAAAGGGGTGCTAGTCTCATTTCAAGAACTCAGTAGCTATATGTGGCTCATGGCCCCAGATCAACTTGGTATGAAATTGGAGGGTAGGGGGCCCAGGCTGGCCAGTCAGATCCTTGTCCTCTGGCCTGGAGGGGCTCCCAGGCTCCGGGCCCCCTTGGTGGGGGTCCATCTCCCCAAGCTTTTCAGAGGCAATCCGTCCCTCCTGGAGCCAATGAGCCTGGGGCCCGCAGGAGACCCTTATATTTTAAAACTCCGTGGAGCCCCATCGATGGGCTCTGTTTACTCAGCGGTGCTGCCCCCGCCCCGGCTCGGCCTCTCCCTGTCGACATCCTCCTCCTGCTCATTAATCCGGATCCCGGTACCGGTGTGTCCGGGTATGTAATAAACAACTTAGAGCACACTTTGATGCATTCAGCTATATCAGCAGCTTTCAGTCCAATCACTTTTTACGGCACCTACATGAAGCTTTTATATTGTTGCAATTATTTTTGCTTTACATGCTTCCTTTCTTTCCTCCTTCGTTTTACTTTATTTTTTACATTTTATTCCCTTTCTTCCTGGGCCTTTTCCAGCCAGGCCTGGAGTCAGGGTAGGAAAACCTGCCCCGGGCTACCAGAGGGGCCGTGGAAGCAAGGCCTCGGCACCTCGTGCCTCCCCCAGCCCCATAAAGGATGCCCTATCCCTGTCTCCCTGGGGCCTTGCATGTCACTGTGATCTGTGACCCCCTGAGCCTCCTGGAAAGGAGCCAACTGGATAGATTTGTCATGAGAGGAAAAGTCCACGGAGGCTGTATTTTTAGGTGCCGTGGAGCAAGTGCACGGAGAATATTGGCTTTTCTGCCAATATGGGACTTATGCTGATCCACAAAGATGAGAACCCAGCCACATCTTAAAGAACTCAGAGCAAAGGAAATGCTACTGACTTTGTTACAAGAGTTTGGCTGGTTTTTTAAAATACATATATGTATATCACCCACATGTGCCAAGTTCTCTTTAATTTTGATCCTCGGCCGTGGGAGCTGTATGATAGTGCTAGTTCCGTCCATTGATTCCTTTAAATATATTTGAGCACCTACTACGCGCCAGGCCTGGCCTCTGTGGCGGGGGCGATGGGAGTAGGGTGACGAGCCTCCCGCCTCGGGGCCTGTCTCAGCTCCCGGGGCTGCCGCGGCACTGGCCACGCCCTGGGCACCTTGTAGCACGTTCATTCTTCCCCTGTCCCAGAGGCCAGAGGTCCAAGGTCACGGTGTGGACAGGGCCATGCTCCCTCCAAAGCCTGAAGGGGAGGCCCCTGCTGTGCCTCATCCAGCTTCCAGGGGTCCCCAGCAGTCCTTGGCGATTCATGGCTTGTCGCTGCCGCACTCCAACTCTGCGTCTGTGTTCACACGGGCTTCTGCCTGCGGGCATGGACATCCGTGTGTCCTCTCCACTTCCCCTAAGGGCAGCAGCTACTGGAAGTAAGGCCCACTCTGATCTAATCCAGTGTAGCTTCATCTTAACTCATTACAGCTGCAAAGACCCTAGTTCCAAATGGGTCCCAGTCTCCGGGTGAACAAGAATGGGTGGTGGAGGGGGGCACTGCTTAACCCTCCACGGGGTGTTTGTCCTTCAGTGGAGGGGCAAATGCTGAAGAAGTAAGCAAATAAAGTAAATCCAGGTAGAGAGCTGGATTTTGATGGTGGTAAAGCAGATGAGGGGCTGGGAGTGGTTGCTGACCTGAGGCCTTGGGGAGAGACACAGCAGAGGAAGAGGGGAGGGGAGGGGGCCTGGGTCAGTGCCGGGAGGTGCAGGCCCTGGAGCTGCCCCATGGCCACCGGCTCCACTCCGTGGGGACAGAGGTCTTGCCTGGTGCCTTTAGGTTGCCAAGGCCACAGCCTCCAAGGAGGGCAGCGAGGGGGGATTTCCGACCGCTGCCCCTGGCTAACATCTGACCTCTCCCCAGACATTGGGGGGCCTGCGGACCCCATCGCCCCAACCATCATCATCCCTCCCAAGAACACCAGTGTGGTGGCCGGAACGTCGGAGGTGACCCTGGAGTGCGTGGCCAATGCCAGGTGGGTAGTGCTTCCCCTGCCCCCGTCACTCCCAACTCCAGGGGACACAACACACTCCAAGGAGAGCAGTCAGGACTCAGAAAGTGCTGGAATCCCAGTCACATGAGGTCCCCTGAAAGGCAATGGGTGCATTTAGCCTGGAGGAGGGACGGCAGTGGACTTGCTAGCTGGAGCCAGAGGGTTGTCTGCACGAGCAGGTCTGGCTCCTTCTCCAGGCCCGAGAGGGGAGAACCAGGCCCAGGTGGAAGTTACCGGGAAGCAGATTCCAGCCCAGGTTACCTGGGGCCAGGTGGGAGGGCCGACTCGCTTCCAACACTCAAAGCCGCCTGACGGGGAAGCAAGTGGCCTCTCACAGCCGCGCCCCATCCCAGGCAGAGATGGGTGTGTTGGGAGATGATTCAAACCCTGGCTAAGGGTAAGGCCTGGGGGCAGGTGCAGTCTCGGCCCTTCCTAGCCGGGCCCTCACATGGGAAGCAATTCAGTAATTTCAGAGCCTCACTATGAGCAGGTGCCATGCTGGGTACACACCAACACAATCCCCTCCGTCCCAACAAAAGCCTCATGCTACCAGTGTTACTACCCCAAAGCCCAGGGAGGGCAAGCGCGTTGCCCGAGGTCATCGGGCTGGTCCAGGCAGGGCTGCAGTGCACCGGCCGCCTCCAAAGCCCGGGCTCGCAACTGCCATGCTCTGGGCGTCCATCTCCTCATCTATAAAATCGGAATTTTCCAAGCACCGACTTTACCGGAAGGCAAGGGGCATGCTGAACCCCAGCCCAAACTGATACCTCATAAATGTTCAATAAGGACAAACTGATGTGATGGGTGGGAAGTTAGACAATGACCCTGAGGTCAGCTCCAGCTGCAGAGTCCTGGAGAATGTATCCTTGGAACTGTGTTTCCAAGGAACATTCCTCGGAACCCAAGTCCCTCCCACACCTGGGGAAGGCTGCCAGGGTGCAGTGGAATGAATTAAGTCCCACAGTAAAAAACTGCCCTGACAGCATTCAAGCCAGTGTTTCCCAAACTTTTTTGACCTTTGGAACCCCTTTCTCATGAGACCTTTCTGAACACCCTGTGGAACTAGCACAGAACTAACACCGGAAAATTCCATCCTTGGGAATCCACCAGGCGCTAAACAGGAGCCCAGACAAACCAAACCTAAGGGAGCTTTGGAGGAGGAAGGGTCAGGGAGGGTGGGCAGGGGCCAGACTTGAATCCATTCCTGTATGTTGGGTGTGGATATGCCCTTCTGTCTGCTTTTCTTCCCGCATCTCCAAACTGTGTGAGTTGTGCCGCCTGTTTGTCTCCTTGTCACTCGCCCTCATCTTCAACTCCTTCCTATTCACTGGTTTGTATTTGGATGCACGGCTCAGGCTGCCTTCCTGTTGCACCGTGAGAGCTAGAGAGCGCTGCCAGGCCCCACCCAGGCCTCTCTTTCATGAATGCGTCCATCGGCACAACCACCCCAAAGGGAAGGGATCCATCAGCCCATTTTACAGATAGGGAAACCAAGGCCCAAAGTAATGAAGGAACTTGCCCAAGGGTCTGCAGCTAGAAAGTGGCAGAGCCAGCCAGGCCACCCCCTGCCCTGCCTCTCGGGCCTTCAGGAGCCCCTGTGGCTGAGTGCCTGCCGCCCCTCGCCCCTCCAGGCCCCTGATCAAGCTGCACATCATTTGGAAGAAGGATGGAGTGCTGCTGTCGGGTGGCATCAGCGACTACAACCGCCGGCTCACTATCCCCAGCCCCACGGGCAGCGATGCCGGCTACTACGAGTGTGAGGCCATCCTGCGCAGCAGCAGCGTCCCCTCCGTCGTCCGGGGAGCCCACCTGTCCGTGTTAGGTGAGCTTTGGCAAGCAGGGAGGGGCCACCAGGGCTCCCCTGAGGGGCGGGGGCAGCGTAGGCAGGGCCGACTTGGAGGCAACCCCTTGCAGCGGCTGGATCAAAAGGAGCGTGGTTCTGATCCCCTCCACCCATCCTTCCTCCGGCAGAACCGCCTCAGTTTGTCAAGGAGCCAGAGAGACACATCACAGCGGAGATGGAGAAAGTGGTGGACATTCCCTGTCGGGCCAAAGGTAATGCTGGTCTGAAGCCCCCAGACCTCCAGCCTCTCCCATCCTTGAGTGGACATTTCTAAGTCCCACCTCTGACTCAAGGCCACGTCCTTATGCATAGTCAGTCCAGCCGCAAGCAGACACCCATGAAAGAGGCCAAATTACTATAATCTCGGGCCTGGAAATCAACCCATGCTACCAGAACTTCAAGGTTGCAAATGAACCCAAATTACCATAATTTAAGGGCTGGGGACAGACCCAAGTTGCCCATAATTCGAGAGTGGAGGACAATGCCAAAGTACCATAATGTCACAGCTCCCCGACCTCGGGGCATCCCTGTTAGAAGCACCCCCTGGATTCTGGGCCATTTGGGGCCGTCTCCTCCACCCACTGCTCCTACATACACCCCCTTTTCACAGTTCCTGAACATTTCCTACCTTTCCCATCCCCACCCTCCCTCCTTCAGATTCAGCTGAGCCAAAAGACAGTCACAGCCAGAGTGAGATCAGGGACAATAAAAAAGGAAGAAGGCGCGTGATGTGACGGGACATGGTCTAATACTGAACAGAGGCAGGAGGGACTGCAGAGAGGACTGATGATGGCTCCCCTTCTAGAACCCCACAAAGGGAAGGCAAAGAGCCATTCAGTCAACAAATACTGTTGGAGGGCTGACCACGTGCCAATATTGTTCCTGGAGCTGTGGCGGGGAGTGGAGGGGTAGGATACAGAATGCACCAAACAGCCAAATCCCTGCTTATTGTCTCAAGAGGGAGACGGACAAACCAATAAACAAATAAATATACCTTATTTTATTTCATCTAAAATGCCATCAGTTGTAAGAGGCCCCATTATTTTACAAACCACTACAAAAGAAAAAATGCTGCCAATTAGATTAAATTATGACATGCCATCAATGGTAAGATACATTCTGATCTCCAAGATGTTAAAATGTGCAAGAAGGTGCAATGTGGAATGCATGAAACATGGCATCCTATGAGGTCAGGGTTGGAAAGTGTTGGGAAGCAAAAGGAAGCAGGCTTAGGGGTGTGGAGTGATGGGGTGCAGGGAAGGGGTGCAGATAGACCAAGGCAGAAGCCTGGAAGATTAAGGGGGGCCCAGAGCACAGCTGTGGGGAGACTGTGCCAGGCCAAGGGGCAGAGGAGCAGGGTTGCGAGGCCAGGGAAACCCCCACTTTCCTCCTCGTGCAGTCCATAGAGGAGGGGGCTTCTTGGGCATCTTCCAAAGAATACTAGCCCCCTCCACCTGCTCCTTCACTCCGGGTTTGGTGGTGAAGTACATCTGGAAAACCATCCCTGGCTTGGAGTTTCTCAGCACAGGTGGCATGTGCAAGGCTCTCCAAAATATTGCATTAAAAAAAGTATTAGTTTTTCCAACCCAGCATTTCAGGCTCAACTGATCCCGACATCTTAGAATTTTCTGGAAACGCCTACTCTTTCCCACAGCATTTGAGAACAGAAATGCTGCTCTAGATCCCTCTCCCAAGGAGGATCTAGAGACCAAGCCACACTGGGGACCCCCTGGTGGACCTCACGCCCCAACTGACACCTGAGCCCCCACCGAGGCAGTGATGGAGGGAGCTAGAGGCAGGCTGACAGTGAGCCCACGTCTCACCCACAGGGGTGCCGCCACCCTCCATCACCTGGTACAAGGACGCAGCCGTGGTCGAGGTGGAGAAGTTGTCCCGCTTCCGGCTGCGTGGCGATGGGGGCCTGCAGATCAGCGGGCTGGAACCTGACGACACCGGCATGTTCCAGTGCTTTGCCCGCAATGTGGCCGGCGAGGCACAGACCTCCACCTACCTGGCTGTCACCAGTAAGTCTGGCCTCCCTTGTCCTGCCCTGAGTCCCTCCTACCCAAGGCACAGCATGCTTCCAAGCCAAGGGTCCTCTTGAGAGCAGGGTGCTGTCCTCTGCAGAAAGAGGATCCCAAAAGACTGCCCCTTGCCCAGCGGCCCTGGCAGCACTAGCCGGTTATGCTGCCACAGCCCCAAGTCCAGAGCTCTGGAGGAAGTGCCCAGTTGCTAGAAGTTCTCCCCAGCGTCCTGGAGCCAAGGATGGGTCCCCTGGCTCTTTGAGCAAAGAATCTACGAAACCACAGGCTCCCACTCTGGCATTTCAACCATCTCTGTGTTCCCGAACAGGCTGAGGAAACCACATCCCAGCCAGAGTCAACTTGCCCACGTTTCCCAAGCACAGCACTGAACTCTTTAATCTTACTTCCACCACTTGAAAGTCCCTTCGCCTCTTGGAGTCTATTTTGGCAATTATAATAGCTTTCCCCCACCCCCCGCCCTGCCCACTTAATGGAGCTGTTTTAACAGTCAAGTAAGATACCTAGTGGGCCACACTCTGAAAACTGCAAAGCTCAGCTCTGTGCAATGCCAAGTACCAGTGGGTGCCTTATTATCAGCAGCAGAAGGACTTTCAGGAGCCTCCTAGAGCCCCCCAGGGCTCGTCACCCAGGCCCACCCACTGCAGGTAGCATCTGAATGGAGGAGGGAGCTGAGTTTGTCCCCAGAGTGGTACCCTGGAGTACTACTGCCATCTCATGTCTTGCTTCTGATGGGTGTAGGCCAGTTTAGTCCTTGTGTAAGCCATGCTTCTCTCCATGAGGGCTGAGGCTAGGGAGGGCACACGAAACAGGATGTGCCAATAGGAAGAAACTCTTCACCAGGCCCCAGGGTCTCTAGCAAGGGACCTTTTGGAAAGGTGGGCTGTTCCCCCATTGGCTGCAGTTATTTTTTCTTTTAAGAAATCAGACTCTCGGTTTCACATTCAACACAGGATGAATCCCAATTACATTGTCATGGAGGTGTGAGCTGCCCTTCGGGGATCTGGGGGTGGGGAGCCATGGGTGGAGGCCCGAGAATCAAGGCAGGGTGGGAATCATGTCTCCCAGGTCCTTCCACAGGGCACGTGGAGCGGGGAGCCCTCGTGGGCATTCTGAGCTGGGACCCCATCCGGGCGCCTGCATCCTTCCCTGCGGTGGGAACCACACCATGGGAGCGGCCGGGAGAGAATGAAAACGTGGCCCTTTGTGGGCTCGGAGCACCCAGGCCCTCTGGCTGGGGGGCTCCTCCCAGGTGTGACTTAGAGGCCCCTCTGTCTCCATTTGCAGGCATCGCCCCCAACATCACCAGGGGCCCCCTGGACAGCACAGTGATTGACGGCATGTCCGTGGTGCTGGCGTGTGAGACCTCGGGGGCGCCCCGGCCGGCCATCACGTGGCAGAAAGGTAGCTGTGTCTGACCTGCTTCAGGGGGAGGGGGCTGGCCATGTGACAGGCCAGGACAGTCATTCAGAGCTGGGCTCTGGAGCCAACTAGGTTGGGCTCCGGTCACCTGTAGAGTTGTGCAGGTCACGTGCCTGGTGGCACAAGCCATGATGTCACCATTTACATCCCAGCAGGCTCCACCTGCTGCCCTGCTGGGCTCGAGGCCCAGCTCTGCATCTTCCCAGCTTTTGGTACCTCATCTGCAAACAATCCTACCCAGGCTTCATGGTGGCTGCAAAGACTGAAGGGGAGGGTGCACCTGAAGGGCCAGCCCTGTGCCTGCCAAGTGGGGAAGGCCGAGAAATGGCAGATCCCAGATTTTTTATATTTTTGCCATTGGTGCAGGCAGCCTGGGAGCCCCCGACAGCTGGGCCAGCCAAACCCCAGCAGTCCAGCCTGAGTCCAGCACCCTGTGCTTGTGCTCACACACTTTCACACTCTCCTAGTGTACACGCACATACGCACACATGTGCCACAGTTTCCCCCTTATACTGCTAGTCTCGGCTCGGCTGTACCTTCTCCACAGAACTCTCCCGTCCCTGAGCCCCAGGCCCTCCCCAAGCCCCTGCCCTGCCTGTCTCCCCACAAAATCAGGGGTTTTGGTTTTGTTCACTGCTGTCTCCCCAGGGCCTGGAACAGAGCCTGGCACATGGAAGGTGCTCAGTAAACATTTATGCAGTTAATGTAGGCACACCCAAGCACGTGCCCAGTCACAGAAATAAACACACCCCCTGGCACACCCACCTGCACACGTGTGCAAATGGACTCGCACATGCAGACTTACACACGGAGATTCCCCTCTGTACACAGAGAAGTGGTACAGCGGTACACAGTCAGTAATTAGGTAGCTGCACGCTCAGCACGAGCTCACTCTCTTGCTCCCCCTCTCTGGCCAGGCACCCCTCAGGCCGGGCTCCCCTTCGTGAGGTCCCAGTGCAGAGGAACGTGTATGTCCCGCCCAGGGCTGCCCCCAGCCCATGTCCCTCACCCCTCCCTACCCAACATTCTCCTCCGTTCCCTTGAAGGTGACTCTCTCCAGAAGCATCCTATTGCAGGACGCCTGTCACCACCTAATCAGAGCCGTCTGCTCCCCCCACACACACCTGCTCAGGTGCCAGCCACCCCCTAGGGCTCTGCCCAGCTGCTGCCCTGCTGCAGCGTGATGAGAGGGGAGAAGCTTCAGGAGACCTGGGGTCCAGGCTGCCCACCTGTGACCTGTGCCCGTCACCAAGTCAGAGTCCTCTCTGGGCCCCTGTTCCCCCTGACACCCTCCCCTGATGACCCTTCTAGCAATTTCTGAAGCTGGGTGGGGCATGCCTTCTGGGGGGCACCAGGGACGTTCCTGGGCGGGCTCGGGGTCCCGCAGTCTGAGCCGGCCCCCTGTCGCCCTCAGGGGAGCGCATCCTGGCCAGCGGCTCTGTCCAGCTGCCGCGCTTCACGCTCCTGGAGTCCGGCAGCCTGCTCCTCAGCCCCGCGCACATCTCCGACGCCGGCACCTACACCTGCTTAGCTACCAACTCACGGGGGGTCGATGAGGCCTCGGCCGACCTGGTCGTCTGGGGTGAGTGTGCACAGCGGGGGCACTTTACACACCTGTGCGTGAGCGTGTGCCCTGCTACAGGCGCTGAGGACACACATGCGCCAGCAGAGCGGACACTTGCCCTTCCAGCATCTCCAGGCCCCACAACTGCTTGAGGCAGGGGGCTTATAAGAGGGACGCCAACAAACTGGAGCCAGTTCAGAGGCTTAAGTCCTGGGGACAACGTCACAGGGGAAGGGTTAAAGCCATGTGAGGCAGAGTTGAGAGAAGGTAGCGCTGACGTCACAGCTGTCTTCGTGCGCTTTCAGGCAAAGGTCAGCAAAGTTTTTCTGCAAAGACCCAGATATGAGCTATTTTAGGCTCTATTTTAGACAGTCTGTTGCAACTACTCGATTGTACTACAGAGGGCAAAAGCCGCTGCAGACAAGACGTAAACAAGTGGACGCGACTGTTCCAGTAAGATTGTTTACCCAAAAAGGCCTCCAACCAGATTTGGCCCCTGGGTGTAGTTTGCAGACCCCTGCTCGAAGGGAACTTCTCAAGCCCCTTCCAACTCAGCCGCACCAGCTGGAATCAACACCCAAGACCCCCCTACCTGGGGGCCCCAGTTCCGGCTGAGCCCAGGGCCCCTGGTGGGTTCAACTAGCCATGCCGGGAACCAGAAGACCCTTGTCTTACCCTGGTGGGACCCCTGCACTGTCAGCACGGCCCCGCTAATCATCAGCTCTCTGTTTCCCCATCCTCCGCATGGATGTGTGAGGGCAAAATTCCCCAAGCTCCCACCATGAGTGAGGCTGCCAGGAATTAAAGTGCCACCACAGCACGTTGGCCTTGAGAACCGTTCTGGGACTTTCACATCCAGTCCATCCGGGGTTGGGGTCCCCAGGCCCCGATTCGCCCCGATGTGCCCCCCCACGCCCCCACCCACCACGCTGCCTCTCCTGCTCTCTTTCAGCCCGGACTCGCATCACCAAGCCACCCCTGGACCAGAGCGTCATCAAGGGCACGATGGCCTCCATGGTGTGCGGCGTGACCCACGACCCCCGGGTGACGGCCAGGTACCTGCTGGGCTGTTTCCCTGAATCGAGGGGAGGGGGCAACCTCAGGGTTGGCTTGTGGCTGGGTGAGGGTGTCTCTTTGCCCTGAGTCAGTGCCACCCATGGGACCAAGTGCAGGCTGAGGGGTAGAGGATGCTAAACAAATGCCTGGGGAGCCCAGCTGCCTTGCATTGAATTGAGGCAGTGTCAGAGGGGGAAGGAAAAAGGAAGGAGCTAATGAAAAATGAGGAACAGAGGGATGGGGAAAGAAAGAGGCATTCAGGTCTGTGAGAGGTGGGGGGCTTTGAGTTGCTTTGTTGTGGTCCCCCAGGACACCACAGTGAGCCCCCAACTCTTAGCCCCTCTGCCCACCAACTGGTCTGTTTACACAGGAGCAGCGCCAGGGTGGGCTGGGGTGGGGGGCAGGAGATGACCCCTGGGGGTGGCCCTCAAATTGAGGCCCACACCCAGGCCACCTCCACCACCGACTGGTGTTGCCAAGTGACTTGGCCTCGGGAGCTCAGTCTTGCCATAGAGGCTCCTGGAAGGACTGGGAGGCGCAGCTGAGGACAGAAGCAGCCAAGAAAGGTGCAGAATCCGGCCCCCTCCCAAGCCTGGAATGAGGACAGCTGTGACAACCCCCAGGAAGGTTCTGGGAACTAAAACCAGGAGGAACTCGTCCTTTCCATGTCTCGCTTGAGCTCCGGGATGCTGAGTAAAAAAATCTAACTGATACTGATATTTAGTAAAAAAAAATCTAACAAATATTCCCAACGTGTTGCTTCTCCGTTAAGCAACTGGCATTGAGGCTGGAAGGGGCTGGGACCTCCGGGCCATTTGTTGAGCAGGCCTCTCCTCCACGAGGCGGCTGCGTCCTGGGCGCCACCTGGTGGGCACTGGGGGTATGGCAGGCTGCGCCGCCGTGCCCGTGACACCCCAGGATCCAAGGGGAGCTGGGCTTTTAGACCAAAGCCCGTTATCAGAGAGCTCGAGAGCACCTGAGAATATATCACAGGCTCAGTTTGAGAAATGCCTCATTAAAAGTCAAACATTGACCCTTTAGGACAGTCATCATTTGGGGCCGGCACAAATGCCAACGTGAGCATGGGAATCGCATGGAGGAAGTTATAATTTTGACAACAGATCATCCAGAATGTGCTTATTACTGGGTTCATTAGATTTTTGTTAAGCAGTTAATAAATCAACCGCAAAAAGTTTCTCAGAGAGAACCCACAACCCCCACAGAATACTGTGGTGGGTCTCAGACCCATACATGTAGAGGTTTACTTTTAGTATCCGTTTATGGAAAACTCTATAATAACAAAAAGCTATTCAGCAACAATTTCAAATAAATCAGTGTTTTATTTATAAAACACTACGTACTTACATTTGTAAAATACTCGTACATTTTATTCATTCTCTAGACAACTCTCAATGAACAAAGGAATTCAGGGATCTCTTGCAGTACATCCACAGGATCACCCTCCGCGGGTGGGATCAGACTGTCCCAGTTTATAGCGGGGTCCTCACCTCAGAATGGAATTACCCATTGAGGAGAATAAGGCAACATGCACCATTTATCTTTTCTAAATGAGAGGAGAGGACAAAGTGGGTTCCTGTCCCCTCCAAAATTAGCCATGTCCAGAGCCAAGGTCACCCCCAGACCTTTCACCCCTCTGTAATGCCCTCCTGTGGCTTCTGCAGGCACCAGGGCTCTGGGGACTGCCCCCTGTCTTCCTTGAACTTGGGGGTGGGGGGAGCTTCTCAGCTACCCTCTCTCTCTTTCAGATGAATCTACACAGGCATCAGTAGGTTTTAAAAGCTCCCTGGGTGATTCTAATATGTAGACAGGGTTTTAACCCCCTGCTCTAGCTATAAAACACAACAGGTCTCCCTCATCAAACAGAGTAGAGAGGCTCTGAACAACCAAATCAAACTAAAATGGTGGCCGCTTAATCCTACGTTACATGTTCTCAAAATAGAGCAGGCTCTGGAGGTGAGGGCTGGCCAGATGCAGGTTGTCAGCATGAAAAGCTTCCAGAACAGCTCCTGAAGAAAACGCTTCTTTTTGTCGCCCGAGCCAGATAAAGACAGAATCTGAACAATCCACTATTAGCCATTTTAATATTAATAAATGTTTTATTGACGTTTTTCTGGTTCTTATGATATAACTAATAGATATTCATTCAAAGGGGAAGCAAAAATTGCAGATGAACTAACAGAGAGAGAAAAGAAAGGTAGCATTATCTTTGTTTCCCCCAATTAGAGATATTTAGTAATATTATTGGGAAACCATTTGACAAAACCAGAAACAGTTTCTTTATTTGCCTTCCCCCTTGAGACTGTATTGTGAACCTCATCTCAAGTCAATAGATATTTTTGTGTAAACTCAATTAATCAGTGGTCCATTGTGTGGATGTAACATAATTTATGTTACTAATTCCCTATTGCTGAATATTTGGATTGTTTCTAAAATTTTTGTTAATAGTAAGAAACACTGTTATTAATTATCCTTGTAACTAAATGTTTTTTGCATGTCCTTGATTTCCTGAGAACCAGCTAATGTTATTTAAAACAGAGAGGACCCCTGAAAACCACTCATCAAAATTGTATAACTGGAGATTATTTTGGAAAATTTCTACTCTCCCTGAGTTGAATGGATGCATGGGTAGTTTCTTCTTTTCTTTTTTTTTTTTTTCTCTTTAACTTTTTATTATGGGAAATTGTCAAACTTACACACAAAAAAAGAGAAAATTGTATCTTTAATCTGCATCTACCCCTCTATTCAGCTTCAACAATCTTGTTTTATCTCTTCTCCTTCAACTTTGTCTTTTTCTGGAACATTTTAAAAGCAAATTCCAGACATGTAATTTCACCCTTAAATATGTCAGTGTGCATTTCTTGCTAAAAGAGAATTTTTTTAAATGTAACAACCATGCCAGTGACACACCTAACACAATAACAACAATTCCTTGGTGCTCCCTAGAACTGATCTGTATTCTGATTTCCCCAGTTGCCTCAGAAGTGAATCTTTCCACTTGGTTGTTTGAACTCAGGATGCAGACAAGGCCCACACACTGCATTTGATTAGGATGTCTTTTTATTCTGCAATGAGCTTTCCTGCCTAGTTTTTGTTTTTGTTTTCATGCTATTGGTTTGTTGGGCCCACCAGGTTCTGCAGGACAGAGGGCAGCAAACTTTTCCTGCAAAGGGTCAGACAGTAAACAGTTTCCACTTTGCAGGCAGACGGCTCTGTTGCAACCACTCAACTCTGCCCTTGTGGTGCCAAAGCAGCCATAGGTGATATGTAAGTGAATGTGCGGGGCTCTGTCCCAATAAAACTTTATTTACAAAGATTGTCGCCCCCCCCTGCTGTAGACTATCCCACATTCCAGGTTTGGCTGGTTACTTATTGCAGTATTAGCTTGTTCTTCTATCCTCTGTATTTCTAATTAGATCCAAGTAATTGCTAATTAGATCCAAGTTCAATTGTTTGGACATAGATACTTAATAAATGGTGTCGTGTACATCCTCAGGCACTACAAGCTGAGGCAGATAATGTCTGCCTGCCCTAGAGAATTCCTCTCTGCAGCTAGATTTGTTTTTAAATAAGCAAGGATGCCTCTTTTCCAGATGAAGAGATAAATTGAAGAATCACCTTTGATTTTGGGTGATTTGAAAATAAGCTTTAAAAATGAACTCAGCAATATCAAGTCTGAGAATTTATTCTGGAGGAAATCGTTTAGAATGTACATAAATAATTTGCTATGAGGATGTTCACCACAGCATTAACTATAGTATCAGGAAACAAGGAGCTAAACTAAATATCCAGTGTTGAGAGATCAGTTAAATTACAGAGATGAATTACATGAGATGAAACACATGCAACTGATAGAAATCATGATGTAGAAATGTCACCTGAAAAAGAGTTTATGATATTTTGTTGAGGGGGAAAAGTGTCTTATAAAATCAGGTGGATTGATCATAAATTAGATGATGAAAGATAGATAATTTTTGTAAATATACTATATAAGTAAAAGCATATAATAATGGCTGACTTTTACTGACCACTGATGTCTCAGGCACTGCTCTTTTATATTAGCTCACGGCAGTCCTATGAGGTTGGTGGTACTGGTTTCCACATTTTACAGATGAGGCACCAAGAGGTTAAATAAACTGACCCAAGATCACAAAGTGCGTGTCCAAGTAGCCAAAGCAGCAGGTGACCGTGGAGTCTGACCCACAGCCTGGTGTGGTGGTGCACTGCCCATGAGGGGAGGGACAGAGTGGAGAAAATTCTGGAAGGTGCACCATGAGTGATGGATAACTTTTGAGTTTTCTTTTCCTTTTCAATTTTTTAAGTCATTCTGATTCTCACTTTTTAAAATAATTAACTATTTGTAGTTTTAGGACACAGGAAAATTGCCCAGAAAGTACAGAGACATCCCATGTCCCCTCATGCACAAATAGTTCCCCTTGGCGACATCTTTATGAGCACGTTACACTTGATACAATTGACAAACCCATACTGATGCATGGTTAGCGACTGGGTGTCTAGTTTACATTGGGGCTCACCCTTTCTGTCCTACAGATCCTTGGGTCTTAACAAATCCATTTTGTCATGTGGTCACCATCGGAGTATCTACAGAATCACTTTTGAGTTTTCTTTTCCTTTATTTTTTCTTCTCTATACTTTCTACTTTTTTTTTAACTTGAGTTAAAAAAAAGAAAAAGAAAAAGAAGAAAAGTTACAGACACTCTCTCCCTAGCCATCTTCAGTTCTCTAAACCTAGAGACTTCTGTGGCCCCAGGACCTCTGGCACCCCCACCCTGCCCCCAACCCCACTGAGTGAGTGAGGGGGTGATCTGGGCTCTCCTCAAAGCCACACATCTGGGGTGCCAGCCCGCGCCCTGCTCCGGCCTTCCCTGGGACAATAATATGGCGTCCTACCCAGAGCCACGCTCGGCGCGTGTCCACGATGATGATAATGGCTGTATTTCCTCAAGAACAATTCCAGAAAAGATATTTCTTATTGTCAGGCACGGGCATGTGTGTAATTTCTCAACTCCCCCTTTGTACTGACTGACCGAAGCTAAAGTGATTTTTTGGACACTAAAGTCAATTTGTCACATTGATGCATCGATCTAATGATTCCCCTCATAAAACTAATTCCAAAATGTAGTCTGTGCGGAAACTTTAATTCTTTTTCCAGCTGTAATCTTTTAACCTCCTCGGAAGGAGAGCTTTTGTGCTGGCTGTTTTGTGATGGCTCCGCGCCAAAAGCAACAAAGCCCCGACCTGGACCTGAACTAAAGGTGTAAACGACTGATAATGATTTAATAGGTTATTTCTTCTGGACGTAATCTCCTTACAGGTGGCTCAGGCTCGTCCCCAAACCCAAGACAAGCCGCAGAGGAACCACTGTGCCCTGGGTTTCTGAAAGCTTCCCGTGCCTGGCGATTGCCTCCCCCTGCCCACTTGTGTAGCTCACGTATCAGGAGAAGCTTTGGGCTGAGCCCCTTTCCGGGAAGGCTCCCTCCCTCTCTGTGCTCATCGGTGCTTCTCACTCTTAGGTACGTCTGGGAGAAGGATGGGGCCACCCTGGGCACGGACAGCAACCCCCGCATCCGCCTGGACAGAAACGGCTCACTGCACATCTCGCAGACATGGTCCGGGGACATCGGCACGTACACCTGCCGAGTGCTCTCAGCTGGCGGCAATGACTCACGCAGCGCCCACCTGCGCGTCAGGTAGGGGCAGCCCTCCTGGCCCCAGGGCCAAGGGGAGAAGGCAGCAACGGGGAGGCCTCCTCTTGGCCAGCCACCCTCTCTCAAGACCCATCCCCGCACCCTTCCAGGCCTTTCCCCCAGCACAGAAGGCCCCTTCAGGAGCACAGGAGTCTGGGGGTGGTATTTGGACAGGTGAGCTCCGATGCAGATGGCTCAAAGGCCAAGTTTGGTGGCCAAGTGCGAGGCTCCCGGAAGCCCAGGGTCCACCTGCCCTGAGCCCTCGGTGGCCCCGTCACTGGGCTCTAGACCTCTCAGGACACCTGACTCATCTGTCTCCTCAGGCAACTGCCCCACGCACCCGAGCACCCAGTGGCCACGCTCAGCTCTGCAGAGAGGCGAGCCATCAACCTGACGTGGGCCCGGCCCTTCGACGGTAACAGCCCCTTGCTGCGCTACGTTCTGGAGATGTCGGAGAACAGTAAGGCTCCCTGCGAGCCCCCTCCCCGAGCAGGGCAAGGGGGGCACGGGCTGAGAGCATGGACTTGGGAGTAGCCTGGGGCGAGGTTCCGAGCTCCTCCGCTCCCTGGTTCTGCACCTCTGGGCGCCTCAGCTTACGTCTGTAAAATGGACCGATGGAGGAAACCATGAATGCAAGGTGTTAACCCAGGGCCTGGCACGAGAGGAGCCTCCCAGGCGCAGCTGCTGTTTTTATTTCTATTCTCCAAGTCCCCAAGCTGTGAACTCCAAAATTAGCGGGAGTTTTACATATGGTTTACCTGGAGTTCGCCGATTTGAGGGAGAAAAAACTAAAATAGATGAATGCATCTCAGGCACCCTGAGCCCCCACTTCACTCCCAGCACCCTCCAACCCTGGGTCATGCGGGCCAGTGTGGAGAAGAAAAGTGACCCCAGCCTCTGCTGGACCTCGGCAAGCCCGGGCAAGGCCGGAACGCTGCTGGGAATGGGGGATGGGAGGAAGCCACCTCCCCAAAGATGCCCCCTCTGCCCCCACCCTCCTGTCCCTGCAGATGCCCCCTGGACAGTGCTCCTGGCCAGCGTGGACCCCGAGGCAACCTCAGTGACGGTCAAGGGCTTGGTCCCCGCGCGCTCCTACCAGTTCCGCCTCTGTGCCGTCAACGACGTGGGAAAAGGACAGTTCAGCAAGCACACGGAGAGGTGAGGGGGCGAGCATGACTCCAGCCGGGGCAGGGCGGAGGGGGCTGCCTGCAGCGTAATCGGGACGGTGGGCGGGGCCGGGTCTCTTCTCTCTGACCCCTCTGGGTGTCCATGTCCACATCTGTAAAATGAGTGCAAAAATTCTAGCACCTGCCTCCCAGGAACACTGGGAGCAATCAATGAGATAATCCAAGGAAAGCCTCCTGAGCTGTGGCTGGCATGCCATGAGTGGTGACTGCATTTAGTCAGTTGTCTGCAGACCTGTGAGTTCTGCGAGTTCAAAACTTCCCCCATTGAGCAACACATCCCCAGGGGCTGTTGTCATTGTTCGTTAAATGCAGGTGAAGTTCCAGAGGGATATAGCAGCCTCACAGATTTCCATAGCCGATGCCTTGTGTGACACCTGGCATTGTTAGGTTCTCAGCAAAGCTTTTGAAATGAAGGAAATGGAATAAAAACAGCAGGTAATCCCCCTTAAAACACCACGCAGTAATTCCCCACTAAGTAGGGGGCAAATTCCAGCCACCTCCAACCCTTAGACCAGGCAGCCTCCTCCAGTGAGACGGAAGTCGTCCATCACAGAGATCCAAGTGACCCCAACACAAATCACGTGTGAGAGTCACGGACTTGACTCTTTCAAAGAGGCCGCTCGGCCCCTGTGCAGAGACCCCCTGACTGAAATCAGTCATCTTGGTTTGGCTGCAGTTCCGATAAGTTTCAGTCTGTCTGGCTTTCACAAGGGGGAGGCCACTGGGGCCACGAGACAAAGTGGGGGAGGTGTGATCGGACAGCCTGGCATGGAGGGCGGTGACAGGGAATTTACTTATTTCCTGTTTTTTGGGCACCTGCTGCTTATTGAGGCCTTGTTTGGATGACTGGAGGTAGCACAGGAAACAACAGGCCCGACTCCAGCCCTTCCAGAATTGCAAAATCCCAACAATAGAGAGACCTCGTCATGTCAGACGACCCACCCCACAGTTTCTGGAGCCCTGTGGGCTTTTCTGTGTAATGTTGATTCATCTTCCTAATGAATCATCATGCTAAGGGCCCTCAGTCACCAAGAAAAGGTTGAGCCACACTTACTTCAGGCTTTAGAAAGACATAGGAGTACACGATACGTTTTGGAAAGCTATCCATCAGAAAGCCGAAACATAAAAATAAACAGAAAGGGAAACACATCCATCAAAAATAATTAACTTTTGTTTTTAATGGGTACATGTCAGTTATGTGAAAAATACACTTAGGTGGAACGCCGTGTTCCCTGGCAATGCCAGAGAGATGAAATGTAGCACTTGGCTTCAGAAGGCGGGGTGCTCTCCCACTGTCACCCACACACCATGCCTAGCCCCACCGCCCACCCCCCACCCTGCCCCCGCCGGGGGCTCAACCGGTCGGTAAAGGAGGTGCATTAGGGTAAACCACATTCCTGGGATCAAGTAGTTAACACTTCTACTTCTAAAATGCTTGGACACTCATGGCCTCATCAGCACCCACAGCTGCTGCTTTGGCAAATGAGAAACTGAGGCCCACACCCCTCAACCACACAGAAAATACACATAGTCATTTGGTGCTTTACAGAATTTTTAAAAGACTCATTTGCACCTGAACCAGTCTTGTAAGGCAGGCAAATGGAGTTTTACTGTATTTCTTTATTAAGAAACAAAGCTCAGAGAGGTTGTGTGACTTGCCCAAAGACACACAGCAATCAAGTGGTGGGCCTGGGCTCTGATTCCCAAACCTCCCAACCCCACCTACCCACGTATGCAGTCAGTGAGGGACGGAGCAGGCAAGGGTCCGGGCTCCTCCTAGCCCTTTAAGTGCATGTATTTGCCCCCAAGACTGACAGCAGCAAGGTCCGCCCAATCTCGGTGTTTTCCGGTCCAGGGTCTCCCTTCCCGAGGAGCCCCCCACGGCCCCTCCACAGAACGTCATTGCCAGCGGCCGCACCAACCAGTCCATCATGATCCAGTGGCAGCCGCCCCCCGAGAGCCACCAGAACGGCCTCCTCAAGGGCTACATCATCAGGTAGGGCCCCCCACCCCACCCAGAGACAGGAGGGGTGCCCCAAAGCAGAGGGGAAGAGGATTGGGACAACCAGGAGTGGAATGGAAAGCTTTGCAAATTCATGTTGGGTGCTTCTCCCTGTAACAAGGTTGGACAACAAGAAATGGTTAGACTATGGCAGGGAGCACTTAAGTTAGACACCTAAAGGAACTTCCAGCAGAGAGAGCTCAGCATACCAGCAGTAACGGCTGCGGGAGGAGATACACTATAATCTCCTAAAAGGCAAGCCTGCCAGATGTCAGGAATGAGACAGGAATACATCTGCAGTGAGACAGAGGAGGAAAGAGGTGACAGAGGGATCAACCACCTGTGAGATCCAGAATATTCCATCATGGGCCAGATATCTTTCAGGAGGGACCAGGAGTGGACAAGGGCCAAGGACTGGTCAAAATGCAAAGCCCTTTCTTTGGTCCTTATTGGAAAGTGGAGTCCAATTGTGCAGCCTTTCATTTTTATATTTGACTGAGGACTACTTTACTAGGAACCTAAAAGTGAGTTCTTAAGGGTGACAAAAATTTGGTATCCATTAATTAAAATTAGCATGTTATTTGAGGTTACTAAGAACTCTGTGTTCTGACTCTGGCTGGCTGCACAATTCTAGGCAACTTTGCAAGTCTCTTTCCTACACACGTGTACCTTCAGAGCACTGAAGTTCCCCAGATTTAGAAGTTTTTGTTATTTCACCTGCTCCATTTGTTGGGGCTTTTGGAGTAATCCTGAAGGGCATTCGTTCTCGAAGGATAATCCGTGGGCCAGTAGCATCAGCATCACCTGAGAACTTACTAGAAATGCAAATTCCTGGAAGACTCGTGCATTGCCAGGGGAATGTAAAATGGTGCAGCTGCTGTGGAAAACAGTTCAGGAGTTCCTCAAAGAATTAAACATAGAATTATCATATGACCCAGCAATTCCAGTCTTAGGTATTTTTTTTTTTAATTTGAAAACAGTTGTTCACATGAAAACTTCTACATGAGTACAGCAGCACTATTCACAGTAACAAAAAGGTGGAAACCACCCGAACACTCATCAACTAAAGAGAGGAGAAACAAAATGTGGCCTGTCTGTATGACGTACTATTTTTCAGTCATTGAAAGGAACAATACATGGCTACAACATGTGATCCTTGCAAACAGGATGCTAAGTGAAAGAAGCCAGTACAAAAGACCACATATTATATTATTTCAAGTACCTGAAATGTCCAGGACAGAAAAATCTGTAGAGACAGAAAGCAGATTCATGGTTGCCAAGGGCTGGGAGTGGGTTAGGGGGCAGGGTTGGAGGGAAATGAGGAGTGACTGCTAAAGGGTATGGGTTTCTCTTAGTGGTGATGAAAATATTCTAAAATTGACTATGTTGACAGTGGCATGTGTGTATATTAATATACTAGAAACCTATGAATTGTGCACTTTGATTGGTGGGTTGGCTAAACGGACCCCTCTGCACCCCGCCTCCTGCCCCCAGGTACTGCCTTGCCGGGCTCCCTGTTGGGTACCAGTTTAAGAACATCACGGATGCTGATGTCAACAACCTGCTGCTGGAGGACCTCATCATCTGGACCAACTACGAGATCGAGGTGGCCGCCTACAACAGCGCTGGGCTGGGTGTCTACAGCAGCAAAGTCACCGAGTGGACACTGCAGGGAGGTGGGCAGGGCCTGTGGCTGTGGAGGAGCCGGGCTTCCATTTCTCCCCTGTACTTTAGGGCCCTGTACCTGCGGGTTCTGTACCTGCAGGTCCTGTATGTTAGGGTCCTATACCTTCAGATCCTATACCTGTCAGGTCCTGTTACCTTTCGGGTCCTGTACCTGCAGGTTCTGTACCTGTTGGGTCCTGTACCTTAGGGCCCTGTACCTGCAGGTCCTGTACCTTAGGATCCTATACCTGTTGGGTCCTGTACCTACGGGTCCTGTACCTTAAGGTCCTATACCTGTTGGGCCTGTACCTGTCAGGTTCTGTACTTGTGGGTCCTGTACCTGTCAGGTCCTGAGAGCCTCAACCTGTGTCACCTGTTTTAACCAGGCCCTTATTATTCACTGTGGGGATGGAACCCCCACCTTGTACCTGGCTGACCCTTAGGGAGTAAGGACTTGGAGGAAGACAAGAAGCAGCTCGGATTGGGCATGGCAAAGGGCTGAGGCTTCATGGACGGGGGCACCTTCTGCAAAATTTCACATTTACTGGATCGTGACACAGCTGATGTCAAGCCTAAACCACCCCCAAAGCGGTTGCATCCATCACTTTTATTTATCATTACCCTGTGAGGTGGGTCAGGCAAGTTTTATTAAACCCAGATTAATGCAGAGAAAGTAAGAGGCTTCTTAAATCTACACAGTGAGGGCAGAGTTGGGGGAGACCAAAGCACAAGTCTGCCGACCCCATCCCAGAGTTTTCTCTGCTTAACTGTGCTAGGCACACTCATTGTGCCCCCTCCACCCCACCATTCTCTCTTCTCTCCTCCAGTTCCCACGGTCCCCCCAGGCAACGTCCACGCCGAAGCCACCAATTCCACGGCCATCCGCTTCACCTGGAACGCCCCCAGCCCCCAGTTCATCAATGGAATCAACCAGGGCTACAAGGTATGTGGGGCCACCCTGTGCCCCAAGGGGGAGCCCTGAGATTCCCTGCAGGAGGTCCGAATGCTGGGATGAGGGGAACAAGATGGCATCCCCCCTGCATTTCCAAAATCCAAGCAGAGGACATGTGATAAGGGCCAAGGGCACCTGGGTTCCCTCCAAGGCAGTGTACAGGCCGTGGTGAGGATGGACACTGCCCAGTCCGCAACCCCACGATGGGTGGCATCTTCTGAGAGACTGGGTTATGGGGGGTGCCCAGTTGGTTTAAAGCTCCGTGGCCCCATCAGAAAAATCCAGAATCTACTCTTACCTCCAATCCATGGATCCAGTGGGCACCTGCTGCAACATGGCTCCCCCAGTGGTACTTGACCCAGCACAGTGTGTGCATGAGGGCCCGGGATCAGGACCCAGACAGACTTGGGTTAAAATCCTGGCTGAGCCGCTTGCTAGCACCTGTACAAGTGCCTGAATCTGTGTGAGATTCGTTCGATCAATATGTGTTGACCACATACTAGATGCACTGTTCTAGCTGCCGAGGAAACAACAGAGAACCCTCAGTTTCCTCATGTGCACGTGCTGATTTCTTAGGGTTGTGTGATGACTAAATGAGATGATACCTGTAATTTGTTCAGCACCAGGACAAGTACATAAGTGCTCAGAAAATGATTTCTGTAGTACTCGTAGTAAATTTGCTCTAATTATAACTGCACTGGATGTCAGGACTTCTCGATCAAACCATCCTAGAGCCAGGCCTTGGGTCTCTCCTCCAATCCCACAAGAAACACCACGCCTGTCCTCCCCCTATGAGAACTGAAGATTGGACACCTCTGCACCAGGCAACAGCCAAGATTATTTCTAGGACTCATAGCCTTAGCCGTTATTACTGCAAGTTGAGGGCAGCTGGGTATAAAGGGACCGAGATTAAGTCACGAAGGGGATTTTCTGCTGGTGTTGGAAGTTAACAAGGCCTGGGCCCTCTCGCTGCCAGGGAGGTGGGAACCCAAGGCCGAGCGGTGGAGCTGGATGCTGCCTGGAAAAACCTCCTAACTGGGACTCTGGGGGGTGGCAGGGGAGGGAAGCGGGAGGCCAAGCTGCAAGCTGAGGAGGAAAGGAGCTGAGTGGGAACAATTTGCTTCTTGCCGCCATTTCTAAGCATGAAAGTTTTATTCCACATCTGGGAAGGCTGGACTACAAACTTCAAAGGGAAACAATCCCCTCTCCACCTCAAGGGCCAGGAAGCCTGGCCAGGTGGCTGGGACAATTAGGACAACAGCCAGGGACCACCCAGAGTTGGAGGAGGCCGTGGAGGCATGCCGGGTTCCCAGGGCTGCTGGAAAAGGTCAGCAGAAATGAATTGCCGCAGACAGGTGAGAAGAGCTTGCACTTAAGAGGTAATTTCTTCAAGCCGGGCGATGCTAAGGGCTTCACTCTTGGTCTTTCTCTCATGCAAGCTGCTCGAGGGCCCTAGAAAGTATATTGTCATCATCCACCCATTTTACAGACGACAAAACCGAGGCATGAGGAGGAAGCAACTTGTTCAAGGTCAAACAGAGTAACTGCAAAGCTTAGATTCAAACTCCAGAGCCTAGACTGTTTCTTATATTAAAAAAGAAAATGTATTGTGTGGCTTTCAATTGTAAAATTACTACAACTTGATTCTTTTTTAAAGAACAAAGGGATAACAACAAAAAAAAATTATAATTCCACTACCCAAGGATACCCACTAAGAAGATTTAAGAGTTTTTCTGGCATGTAATATCTATTTCTATATATGCCGA
This sequence comes from Choloepus didactylus, assembly GCF_015220235.1. Classification (NCBI taxonomy): domain Eukaryota; kingdom Metazoa; phylum Chordata; class Mammalia; order Pilosa; family Megalonychidae; genus Choloepus; species Choloepus didactylus. Next base: position 67,700,585 of record NC_051324.1, on the reverse strand, counting down.
TAAAGCACTGTATGCTAGATTGGCCCTAAATCCTGGCACTGAAAAGAAGGCTGCGGGGAATTTTTCTCTTGCTTCTTTGACCTGTTGTGTATCACAGAGAAGAAAGGCAGTGGCTCCAAGCTAGCACATTGGTCCCTTGTATGTCTCATTGAGAATGCAAGATTTTTTTTTTTTTTCATTTTTAATTACAGAAAATCTCAAACACCTACGAAAATAAGGGGACAACTATGGGGCACACCCCTGTCCTCATCCCAGCCCATCTTCAACAATTACCAACTCCCAGCCACTTGTGTTTTGTCTTTTCCCCAACCCTTTGGCCCCTCCCCTGGAATACTTGGAAGTAAATCCCAGGCATTGTGTCATTTCATCCATAAATATTTCTGTAGAGAAATATTATAGGTAAGAAGTCTATTTTAAAACATAACCACATTATCATTATCATGCCTAAAAATATCAGCTGTTCCTTTAATATCATCAAATATCCAGTTAATGTTCATATATCTCTGATCATCTCATAATTTTTTGACTAGTTTGTTTATTTGCTTCAGGATCCAATAAGGTCCACACGATTGTGACTGGCAGGTTTTTGTTTGCTTGTTTGTTTAGTTGGTTTTTTAGATCTCGGTTAATCTATAGATTCTCTCTCGCTCTTTTTCTTGTATTTTATTTGATAAGGAAACTTGATCATTTGTCCTATAGAACTTTCCACAGTCTGAGTTTTGCTGATTGCATCCCCATGGGGTTGTTTAGTATGTCCCAGGAATGCTAAATTTGCAGTAAACTGTAACTTGGAGCTAGAGGCTTTATCAGGGTCTGGCTTGATTTTTTTTGCAAAATATGGCTTCCAGGATGGCGTTGTGTATTTCCATCAGGAGACACACATGTCGGGCTGGCTGTCTTATTGTGATGTTGGCAACCATTGCGTATCTTGTCTGGTCTAGTATTTCATAAGGGGCTGCAAAAGAATGGGGATATTCAGATATTATAATTTCCTCTTCATTTATTAACTAAAATACTTAAAAAATAATTTTCCCTGGATCAACCTTTTCATTACCCAAATGTACAGTTCATCCAGAAAAAGGGTAGTGCTCAATTCTTTTCTACCACTTACTGATTTTCACAATAATGAATGGGCACCCCAGCGTCTTCTAAGGTGACAGATGAGGATGGGTTTGGGGAGGTCCTTTTTTGGTCTTGTTTTGTTTGGCTTTAGGGGTTGTATTGTGAATTCAAGGATATTTGTCATGTCCAATATATTTCAGTTCACTGCCAATAACAATTCTTATCGATGCCAAATTGCCATCGTTGATCTCTTTCAAGTTGGCTCCCTAGTCCTTTTGACACGTTCCCAGTGGTCCTGGATAACTTCCTGGCTATCAGGTATGATGAGACGTTCTAAACAATACACTTTCCCTTCCTCACCTGGAATCAGCCATTTCTTCAAGAAGCGCTGGCTCCTTATAGTAGAAAATTATATTTAGAGACCACACTCGGCATTAGGTGCTCCTTGCTCATCTGTTGGTTGTTGTTTTGTTGTTTCTAGGCACTGCTAAAAGATAACCAGAAGTAATTTAAAAAAAGAAAAAGAGATAAAATACATACTGATCCTTCCCATCCAAATTCAGGACTACAAACTTTTTAATAATTTCACTGATCTTTTGTTTGTACCTCTTTTCTCCCAAACTGAAAATCCAGTTCTACCCTGCGATATAATTGCTCATCTACTTTACTCCACAACACAGCCAGCAGTTTCAGAACGACAACATGAACACTGTGATTACTGAAAATGGTGGAAGATTATTTGCTGCTCTTTTATTCCCAGGGTGTATACCCCTCTGGGGATGTTCTTCATATTATTGTGCTTTAAAATCTTTTGAAATAGTTTTCTGTCTGTGTAATTTTCATCCCAGCTCAATACACTGTTGGGTTCATTTGTTTCATTTTGTTTTGATATTTTTAGGGATTGATTTTTAAAATTTAATTTTGCTCTGTGATTATGTAGAATATTACATGGTTCCAAGATCAAATTTACAAAGTAAAGTAAATTCAGAGAAGATTTGCCTCAATCCCAGTCTTCTCTCTCCCCCTTGCATTTGCTTTCTGTTTTTGTTGTTTGTTTTGCTTTTTTCCCTTCTGTTTCTTTAATATAAACAAAGACATTCATATATAACCATGTATCCTCTCCTTAGATAAATGGCAGCATATACTACACACTTTCTCCATCTTGTTTTGTTTTGTTTTTTAATTGATAATATGTCCTGGAGATAACACCATAGGAAAATTTAGAGCTAGTCCTCATTCCTTTTTTACATCTGTATAGTGCTCCATTATGTACATCCCCCATGGTTTAGTCAACCAGCCCCCTAGGGATAAACATTTTGGTTGTTTCCAGTATTTTACAATAATAGGCTTTGCCGAAGTGAATGGCTCCATGAACGCATAGTTTTAATTTTCACGGAAGTGTCTGGAATAGATTCCCAGAAATGAGGTTCCTGGGTCAAAAGGTAAATGTATATATGATTTTGCTAATATTGCCAAATTCCCCTCCACTACATTAATTTTTAAATTTTTAATTTAATTTTTTAAACAGGAAATATATTTACCTAATTCAAAAACCAAGAAAGATCTTTAAAAAAGTATAAAGCGGAAAGCCTCCATCCCACCCAGTCCCCATCTGCCTGGTTCTACTCTACCTAAACCCCAAACTATTCCCATCCCCAGCTAGCCACTATTGGTGGTTTCTTACATGTCCTTCCAGGGTATTTTGTGGAAATCCATGTAGAAGTGCAAATAGATGGAGAGAGACAGAGAGAGAGGATTTCCCCTTCTTTCTTTTCATAACTCCAGTAGCATGCCATGTACACCTCCCTACACTCTCATTATGTACTGCCTCCCCCAGAACAGAAGGGGCACCGCTTCGTTTACTGCTCCAGCCAGGTAGATATCACGATCCTCTGTAATAGACTGAGGCTCAGAGAGGTTGAGCGACTTGCCCTAGGTCACACAGTAAGTGTCAGAGCTGGGCTCAGATTCAGATTTGCCAGCCACACGACAGTGTCCTCTTTCCTCTCTACTTTGGCTGCTTAGCCCCCCTTCCCCTACCAGCAGCGCCCCTCTTCAATTACAGGGTGCGACTACAGGGTCCCTACTACAAGGAGAGTTACTTGTCCCAGGAGCCTAGGTCTGATGCGTCTCCTCCAGCGACACACTCACCCGCACACCCCGGCCACACTCAGCGAAGCCCAATCTGCTTGAAATCCAAGACCAAGGACCTACGAGGTCCTTGAGAGCACTGACCCCTGCTGACAAGGAGCGGGCACAGAGACATCAGAGAGAGGCCCACAGGCACGCATCTAGCACCAGGTGCACCCTCTTGGGGTCCACAGTTTGAGAGCCAGCCACTGGGGGGGTCCTTGGGCAACTTACTCAACCTCTCTGTACCTCAGTTTCCTTTTCTGTAACAGCATTGGATTGGAACTGTGACCCCCAGCAAATGCTCCCTGCAATGATAAAATGGGACTGGTCAGTGATGGTCTATCCCAGTGCAGGGCACATAGTAAGAGCTCAGCAAACAGTAGCTTTGTTAACCTGGGTCTAGGCTGGAGATTTGGTGCCACGCTGCTCAAGGCCCAGTGCCTTTGGGGCAGTAGAAGGTACAGAACACAATTCTACTCCCTTTCCGGCTCTGAGGATGGCTTCTTAGGCCCAAGCCTCCTCCTCTTCAGATGCAGCTGCAGAAAGTAAAGTCACATCCCCGAGTAAATATTTTGAGGCGGCCACAGGGAGCCAAATTCCGGCTGCCGTTTTAGGGTTTCAGGCATGGAGGTGCTGGATAACGAAGTCCATGTTGTGATTCCACGAAACCACACTTCCTTACCCTGTGTCTTTCTTCTGGGTCATTCTTGTGGGCAAGGCCCAGTGAGGTTGTCATAAAGCACCTGCAAAGACACTTTCTTTTTCCTTTATTTAAAAAAAAAATAAAAATAGTAGTGATTATAATTGGCCTAAGCCCAATAAAATAATATTTACCCAGATTTTACACCACACAATTAATTCTAACAGCATAATTAATTCACATTTACATTAATTAAATTAAATTAAAACATTAAACTTGTTTCTTAGTCTACTCCAAATAAATTCAGCAATTTAACTGCTGTGAAACAAGATAACCAAAGTAAGGAGTATATTTAACATACTTATTAAATGCCACTTAGTATTTCTGATTAGTATTTTTAGGGTCTAATTAGTGTCTAGTTTACTTGTTATAGGCTATCTTTTCACAATACCAATTAAATTTCAAAACATCCTTTATAAACAGGCGGCCATGGAAAAGAGAAGATTAAGCATTGTTACAGGCGTGAGTTAATCAGGAATTGGCCTGGTATTGTTTTATATCTATAAATACCCATGCTTATTAAAACCCATCAAGTGTTGCTTTTCACCATTAATTGCTATTTAATCAACTTCAAATAAATGAGTGAATCTCCGAGACCAGCTGTCATTGCCGGAGACAGATGAAGGGCCCCAAAACGGGAGAGCGAGGTGAGAGGGAGGAGCAAGACGAGGAGGAGGGGAAGCCGGTGTAGACAGCTGAGGGCTCGTGTGTGTAGAGGGGAGATTAGAGGGAAAATAGCACTGAATTTCCAGGCTGGGTTTTGTTGCCTATACCTCCACCTCCAGGTGATGTTTAAGATTGAAATCCCAACTTGCAACAAGTTTAAAGGATTAAGTTATCTAAAAATGAAAGTTCCCCATCTCCATAAGAGTTGACCCTTGGATAACTCCAAGAGGGAATCCGACCAGCCTGCATGGAGAAAAGATGGTTAGGAACCCAGATATTGGAATCAGAGGCATCTGGCTTGGAATCTCAGCTTCCCACTTGCTGTGTGACATTGTGTTAGTCGCTTAACCTCTCTGGATCTCATTTTCTTCATCTGTAAGATGCAGAGCTGCATTCAGGAGCATACATCCTGTGCGGTTGCCTAGGGCCCTGTGCTTGGAAGGGCCCGTGCTTGATTTAACACTCAGCCATGACCATTTTGAAATTCTTAATTATTTTTGAACAAGGGAGCCAATATTAGTCTCCTAGAGCCACACAGTGGGTGGCTTAAAACAACAGGAAGGTATCCTCTCATGGTTCTGGAGGGAGAGCTGTGAAATCCAGGGGTCTCAAGGCCGTGCTCCCCCCGAACGCTCTCGGGAAGGCTCCTTCCTGGCCTCCTCCAGCTCCCGTGGCCCCGGGCTTTCCTTGGCTTGTGGTGGCCTCCTCCAGTCTGTGCTGGGTTCCCTCCGTGGGTCTCCATCGTCACGAGGTTTTCTGCTGTCTGTGACAGGCCATATTGGACGGGGGCCTGCCCTGGCTCGCGTGACCCCACACTGACCTGATCCCACCTGCAGAGACCCTGTTTCACAGGTGCTGGGGTTGGCTGCAGGGTCCTGGGCCCCAGCACACCTGCCCGTCGTCCCGGCCTGTGGGAGAGGCCTTGGCCTCTTCCGGAACATTCTTGCCTCCCTGCCTGATCTGCCGACCTCTCCCCAGCTGATCGCCTGGGAGCCGGAGCAGGAAGAGGAGGTTACCATGGTGACCGCCCGGCCCAACTTCCAGGACAGCATCCACGTGGGCTTCGTGTCCGGCCTGAAGAAGTTCACCGAGTACTTCACCTCAGTTCTGTGCTTCACCACCCCCGGGGACGGGCCCCGCAGCACCCCGCAGCTGGTGCGCACCCACGAGGACGGTAGGCACCCGCGCCCTGCTCTCCCCCACCCAGGGGCCGGCTGGGGGCCCTGGGATACCACGTGCGGTCCTGCAGACGGTGGCCCGTCTCGGGCTCTCACCGGCGCTGGGCGGGGTGGGGCCCCTTTTGACTGCAGTGCCCGGGCCCGTGGGACACCTAAGCTTCAGTGAAATCCTGGACACCTCGCTGAAGGTCAGCTGGCAGGAGCCAGGGGAGAAGAACGGCCTCCTCACAGGTAGGCACGTGTGCGCTGCTGCGTCGAAGGAGGGGCCAGGGCCAGGGAAGGTCATCTCGTCCATCCCCCTGCCTTCGAGCTGGTTTTCAGCCGAACCCTCCTAGCTGGTCCGCTCTTTCTTAGAAATGCTCAGAGCAGGCTCTGGACATCTCGACCCCGTAACACACCCAAGTCTCCCGTCCCCGACCTCCAGCCACAGGCCTCTAGAGGCCACGATGACCGCTTGGTCTCTTGGCTGCAGTCACCTCCCAACGCTGCAGCCACCGAGCTTGCACCTGGCGCCCAGGCCCAGGCCCGGCAGCCCCCGCCCGCCCTCTGCCCCTCTGCTCCCAGCGAGGATCTGACTGCCGGCGTAGTGAGGAAATGGGAAGTGGCACCGAGGGGTCAGGGCCCACGAGGGCCACCGCCCAGCCGCGCCACCACCGGGGGTTCTCCCCAGGGTACCGGATCTCCTGGGAGGAGTACAACCGGACCAACACCCGCGTGACCCACTACCTGCCCAACGTGACCCTGGAGTACCGAGTCACGGGCCTCACCGCGCTCACCACCTACTCCATCGAGGTGGCCGCCATGACCTCCAGGGGCCAGGGCCAGGTGTCCGCCTCCACCATCTCCTCCGGGGTGCCGCCAGGTGGGTGGCTGCTGCTCGGGGCAGGACTCCCAGGCCCGGACCGCTCGCACGCCCAGGATCCCGTCACAGGGGCGCCCTCCCGGTCAGGCGGGGCTCCCCTCCCGCAGTGCTCTCCCTGCCCTGGTGGGCCGCGCGGCCAGGGGCTGCCCCAGAGCAGACCTAACCCCCAGGACGCAGGGCTTCCGGGCAGACTCCACGGCTCGGCTGCGCCCTCCACGGTGCTCACTGGGGGACCCCACCCTTGTCTCGTTCCGCCCCAGACCCTCCTGCACCTGATTCCGCATCAGGGAAGGGCTCAGCGGTTCAGGGAAGAAGTCTCACTGTCACCTGGATGCCAAGTGGTGTTGGTGTGGTTGGGGAGGTGGCAGAGCCCTGGGGAGTGGTCTCAGGCCTGACATAAAGAGCTGGCAGAGGTCTGGTCTCAGTTCTGCTTCTCCCAAGCACTGTGACCTTGAGCAACTGACCTCTGTGCCTCAGTTTCCCCATCTGTATACATGGGATTAGATAACCACATGGTCCCGTCCAGATCAGTCAAGACAGAATGCCTTAACCTGCCCACCTCGATGGCAGAGGTGACTGAGCTTTGGTCAACCCTGGACAATTGTATCAGTGATACTAAGACATATTTATGTAGTACTCCCCAGGCACAGAGCTAAGCACCTATAGACATCTACTCATTTCCCCCTCACAGCGACCATGAGGCAGGTGTTGTTATTATCTCTATTTTGCAGAGAAGGGTGCTGAGGCACAGAGAGGTTAGGTAATTTGCCCAATGACACACAGCCTAGAAATGGAGGAGCCGATTTGAACCCAGGCCGTCTGGAACTTGAGCCCCAAGAGCCTCTGGGTTCCCTGGTTGGAAGATAGGGGTTGCCTCTTGCACCCACCACTCCTTCCAGCCTCCCTCAGCCATTGTTGGATTTGGGGAGATGGGGAGTAATGGGTAGCATATGGGGACGCACAGCAGGGGAAGTTTGAATTGGTTTCTTTCTGAGGCCAGCCTGTTTTTGTGCAGCCTCAGGAGCAGCTCGCTCTCATCCAAAACCACAAGGAGAGGAAGCCCCTTGTACACCCAGCCCGTGTTTCCTGGCCCCAGGCAGCCTCAACTCTGGGAGGCCCCTCAGCCCCCAAACCTGCGTCTCAGGCTCCTGGTCTGACCATGGAGCCATGGAGCACCGTAGCACACGGGAGCACAGAGGGGATCACGTGCCGCACGGTTCCCTCCACGTACACTAAGCCCTATATGAGGTAGAAGGAGGTGCTTCTCGTCCCATCGCCCTCCCCACCTGGCTTTCCTTTTCCAGAACTCCCGGGGGCCCCCACCAACCTGGGCATTTCCAACATCGGGCCCCGCTCTGTGACTCTGCAGTTCCGACCGGGTTACGATGGGAAAACCTCCATCTCCCGCTGGCTGGTGGAGGCCCAGGTAAGGCCTGTGGGGGCACTCTGGGCATGGGAGCCAACGCCCCACCTTGGGCACAGCCCTGTGCATGAGTGCAAAATCAATTGCAAACGTAGGCCGGGATAAGTGCTCTCCTGCAACACTCAGATGGCCAAACACACCCCAAATACCCACAGTTCCCAACACCCCTCACCATGCCCTCTACCCCCACCTCCTCCACCTCACCTGAGCAGCACACACACGTGCACACACACGGACACATACACATGCACACACACACATACCAATGCTCTCCTGCCTGACCTGAAAAAATAACTAGTTGCTCCCTGAATCCTTTAAACCGGTGGGGTTTAAGCCTTGGCTGCACCCTGGGGTCAGTCATCAGGGGAAGCTTTTGCAAGTCCTGTTGCCTGGGTGCCAACTCCAGAGAGTCTGCTTCTGACTTGACCAGCCTGAGTGGCCTGGGTTTTTGTTCTCCAGGATGTTTAAGACAATCACCCGGGTTGCTTACCAAGGACACAGATCCCTGGGCACCGGCCCCCAGGACTCCTGTTTGGATAGTTCTGGGCCAGGGCCCAGGAATGTGTTTATAACCAGCCCACCACGAGATTCTGTCACTGGAGATGCTCCTTTTGAGGAGTCTTGGAAAAATCTGGAAAGATGCTGGCCCCCAGGTGAGGGGCTCCCCAGGTGAGCCCTGGGATTCCAGCCAAGACCTTTCCTGAGCAGGGCCTGTGCCCCCTGCAGGGCAGCAGGGCTAAGGCCCCTCCCTCTTCCAGGTGGGCATGGTCGGGGAGGGAGAGGACTGGCTGCTGATTCACCAGCTCGCCAACGAGCCCGACGCCCGCTCCATGGAGGTGCCCGACCTCAACCCCTTCACCTACTACAGGTAGCGCGGGTGGGGTGGATGGGGCAGGATGGGGTCAGGGAGCACCGGGCCCTGGGTGGAGGAGGGCCCCACTCTGGGAGGGCTTTGGCTCCGGGGTCTCACCCTCACCATCGTGAGCCCACCCCTCCACCCTTCCCAGCTTCCGCATGCGCCAGGTGAACATCGTGGGCACCAGCCCGCCCAGCCAGCCCTCCCGGAAGGTCCAGACCCTCCAGGCACCCCCTGACATGGCCCCTGCCAACGTGACCCTGCGCACGGCCAGTGAAACCAGCCTGTGGCTCCGCTGGATGGTGAGGCTCCAGAGAGGGCAACCTGCAAAGGTGCCCTTGGCTAGTAGCATCCCAGGGGTGCCCCCTAGAACACCTGTGGCTCCTTTTCTTTTCCTGACTCCCAGCACCAGGCGAGGGGCCTGATAATAAACGTTACCCCAGTGAACCAGTGACTCACATGAGAGGAAGAGGTTTGAGAGCACTGTGTGTTCATGGTGTCACATGCCTGGCATTTTGCATTTGTTGTTTCCTTTAAATCCCCCAGCAGCCCTGCAAAAGACACATTATTACAGCTAAGAAAGCTGAGGCCCAGAGAGGTTAGGCATTGGCCCCTGGCCACACAGCTCCTGCATGGTAGGTCTGGGACTTGGATGGAAGTTGTTCTGTCACGCTAAGTCCAAGAGTGAGGAGTTCTTCTGAGCTTGAAGATGAAGTGAAGGGGTCAGCTGGGGATGAGGGAGAAGGGTCCTTTGGCTCTCAGTTTGCATATTGAGGGTCATTATTCCCAGATGACCTTGCACGAGGTAAGAAATAGCTCATTTATCAAGGGCTTCCTCTCCTGCCAGACACTGTTCTGAATGCTTTCTACAAAGCAAGTCTTTGATTCCTCTCGATGAGCCCTGGAGAACAGAGTGATCCCGCTTTCTATTGTTCGGGCAAGGAAACTGGGGCAGAGAACAGGTGAACGGCTCATCTAGCATCCCCCGCTATTTAACAGCAGGGCTGACAGCCACAGCCCCAGCCCTCACCCCTGGGCACACGGCCGCCTCATCTTCTGGGGGATCAGAAGCCACAGTTTCTCCCCTGGGGCAGCATCTCCCCACACAGGGGCCCACAAACCAGCCGTCCAAGAGGTGCTCAGGACCTAGAAGAATTCTTAGACAAACCAGTGGGGGGACCACCCCAGATCGCAGCTCCTTAGTGAATTCTGGAACCTGACATGGGGAAGAGTCTGCTGACCCACCTCGCCAGGCCCATCTGGCCACGGACTCTTTTGGTGCTGTGTAAATTCTCTCCCTCGTTCCACCAAACGCAACTCGCCGAGCACCACTGAGGGCTGGGGGTTACAGGGAGGTGGTACCTGCCCTTCACTGACATGCACGGCCTGATACAGCAGGTGATGGCTGTGAGAGCACATGGCACTGTCAGCCTGCGTAAGTGTTCCTTGTTAATTGTGCCCCGAGCAGAGCTGTCTCTCAGCCCAGCCAGGGGATGGGGGCCCGAGAGCCCCGTACACGCAAAGCCTCTGTCACCAGCACCCTCACCTCCCCGTCCCCTCTCTCCACTGACTCCCGAGCTCTCCCCCCAGGCTGCACCCAACCCCCTCTCCTCCTTCATCTCACTTTAAGTTTTCCAAATACTGAAAGGTTAAAGAGTCTGGTATCCAAGGGGTCCGGAGTGGGGGATAAAAAGGCAATCACTGCCCTCTGCCCACTAGTGGTGCCCAGCTGCCCCCTTCTCCTGGCAGCAAAGGGAACATGCCACCCAAGCTCCATCTCATGCTCTCGCTCCCATCGACTGTTGTCTCAATAGTCTCTAGTCCCTTTCCCCAAGTGTCTGTGGGAGCTGGGGACTGGCAGGGGCAGTGAGGGGGCAAGCAGGGGCTGCAGTGGGACAGGATAGTGACCGTGTTGGCCATGGACTTTTTGGAGCCCCCCACCGGCAGGCAGAATCAGGAGGAGCTGGTGAGCTGAGGGCCGAGGGTGCTGCAGCTCCAGCTCTGTCACCTTCACAGGTGGGTCTGAGAGGCCTCGGCTCACACCTGCTTCCACGCACAGGTTCTGCCAAGGTGCCCACTCCTCCATGGCTTACCAACACCCCCAAGGTCATCCAAATGACCCTGAACCAGTGAGCACCCTCCCTCTTCCCACCAGCCCCCAGCTGAGTCATAAGGCCCAGGAGAGGAATCTACCTTTTATCTTTGTTGAGATTCAAAAAAAGGAGGCGGTTTAAAATGCAGCAGGAGAGACTGAGGTTTGCTGGAAGGAAGGACTTCTTGGAGGTGACTGGCATCCCATCCCCGTGCGGGTTTCTCCAAGGGCAGCATGAGCCGGGACCAGGCATGTTGTAGGCAATTAACAATAATGCGTGTGGACAGCTTGACCGAGGGAGCTAAGTGATGGAGGGAATTGAAGCCAAAGGTGGCCAGACTTATCAGCACCTTGACAGAGGACCTTGTGGGTCTCCCTGTGGGTCCCACAGACCTGGCAGGATAGTAAGTTCATCACGTGCCCAATGAAAAAGGGATACAGCCTCTCCTCAGAGCCCTGATTGGAGAGGTGGGGGGCTGGGCAGCCATCAGAAATACAGAGTGACACCATCTAAACCACACTGGGGGCCAGCGTGCCGCATGGTGGGCTGGGTAGTCCTGAGGGCTCCCTGGAGGAAGGGGCACCGGTCCCCGCCCACCCCAGGGACGTTCTCCCACACTCAGGGGTGGGCCCGGCCTCACAGCTGCTCCGCCCGCCCCTGCCTCGCTGCAGCCCCTGCCGGAGATGGAGTACAATGGCAACCCCGAGTCGGTGGGCTACAAGATCAAGTACAGCCGGGCGGACGGCCGCGGCAAGACCGTGAGCCACGTGGTGCACGACCGGGTGGAGCGCGAGTACACCCTGGAGGACCTGGAGGAGTGGACCGAGTACCGCGTGCAGGTGCAGGCCTTCAACGCCATCGGGAGCGGGCCCTGGAGCCAGCCCGTGCTGGGCAGGACGCGGGAGTCAGGTAGGCCCCCTCGCGGCCAGCTGCCCCGCGGCCGCCTCTGCTGGGACACCCCAGCCCACCCCCGACCCGCTGCCGTCAGGGCCACCCGAGGGCACAAAAGGCTGAAGCCGCTGTCTTAAACATGGCCTAGTGCCTCTTTCCCGCATCTATGCACAACGTCTAGGCTGAGCGTCCCCCCACGTTCCTTCCCTGTAGCCCTCCCCCAGTCCCACCCCCGCTGCCCCCAAAGGAGGCAAACTGCCCACCTCCCTGCCCTCGGCTATGACCCTGACACTTGGGGTGCCTGAGAAGGGGGGACTGGGGAAAGCGCTTGCTCTCAGAACATTCCAGAAACAAAATCAGGGGCTCACAGAGGTCCTGCAAGGGCTCACCCACAAAACAGGAGCCCCAGCCACAGGCCGCCGCTCGGTCACTCACACGGGGTTTACGCCCCTCCTGTGGACTGGCCGTCCCGGGCCCCCAGTCACAGCTGTGCTCCCAGGAAATGCAAGTCCTCCGAATGTAGCCCGGGCAGAGGGGAATTGGGAAGGCAAATCTGAAACCAGCAACGGTGTCTGCAACGTTCCAAAGCCAAAAGGAATCAGAGGGGGTAGTTTGCTCTTTGGGGACCACCTGTGCCATGTTGTGTCTGTAGAGCAGGGAAAGCCAACCAGCTCCTCCTCTGCCCCATGTCCTGCCCTGCATCCCTTCCCTGTAGGGTCCTCTCCGGCTCCTGAGCGAGTCCCTTCTCCCCACGCCCTTCCCTCCCGCAGTGCCCTCCTCCGGCCCCACCAACGTGTCGGCACTGGCCACTACAGCCAGCAGCGTGCTGGTGCGCTGGAACGAGATCCCCGAGGCCGAGCGCAACGGGCTGGTGCTGGGTTATAAGGTGCGTCTCAGATCCAGGGAGGGGTGGTGGCAGCCCCCTCCCCAACCTCCCCCAGCCTCTCCTGTGCCTCCTGGAGTGGATCCAGGTCTCCAGGGCAGCCAGGGAAGCCCCGTGCTCAAGGTTAGGGAGATCTCGGCCAGAGCCCAGTGTCTTTTGGGCTGCTCCACCTCCCCAGGAGCAGGGGGCCATGCGGGGTGCCCCAGGCCTCACCCACTGCTCTGATAGGCCCAGCTTCCAACTCCACATCTCCTAAAAGTCCTCTCAGAGTGAGCTGTGTCTAGCAGCATGGTCTCACCCTGGCCTGGGTGTCTGGAGACATGGGTTGCTGTCTGGACCCTGCCCTACTTGCTGTTCAACCTTGAGCAAGGAATGCCCCCTCTCTGGGCCTGTTTTCTCATCTGGATGCTCTCCAAGGACCCTCCCAGTTCTGGGACTCAGGGTCCATTTCTGTTTCCCCATCCCTCTGGAACACTAGCTTTGCAATTACCCCAGACCCCCTTGGGGCCATGCCACTCCAAAGAGCCCAAGTCTGCCCACCCGGTGCCCACCCACCCTGCTCCTGGGCATGAGACCAGATCCCAGGCCCTCACCCCCTTTGTGGGCTCTGGCAGGTGGTGTATAAGGAGAAGGACTCGGACTCCCCACCGCAGCTCTGGCTGGTGGAAGGGAACGCCTCACGCAGTGCCCAGCTCACGGGCTTGGGCAAATACATTCTGTACGAGATCCAGGTGCTGGCATTCACGCGCGTCGGGGACGGCAGCCCCAGCCACCCCCCCATCCTGGAACGGACTCTGGATGATGGTGAGACCCCTCCCTATCTGGGGAGGCTGGTGTGGGGTGGAGTACCCTCTTCCTGCCCTCTGGGGTCAGGCATCTGCCCAGGGCTGCCCCGTGGGGAAGGAGCCACTGCGAGTGGATGCTGACGCCATCGTGTGCTCCTAAGAGAGAAGAGGCCATGCAAGGGCGGCTTTGCATCCACTTCTGTCTCTTGCTCTGTCTCCAGCTCAAGTGTTCAGAATAGGGACCTGGCATCAGTTTTTATTGCTCTTTCTCCTGGGGCAGCTTCTATTTAAGGATGGCAAGAAGGGAAGCCTTGCCTTTTTCCTGGGCATGCAAGCCTCCCTGTCCTGTTTGCAAAAGGGATGCCCATCAGGCTCCAGGCATCCAGCCCACAGCAAGCCCCACTGCAAAGGCTGACGGATACAGCCTTTCCCCACTTCTCCCTGCACACACACCCATGCACGGCCCACCACAAGCATTTGCGGGGTCCAGACCAGAGGGCCAAGGGAAGCCCATGCACCATATGTCTGTGCATTTAAAGTTATAAATCAGGCTAATGAACTGTTAAATTAAATGTGTTTGAGCCTCTTGCCTTGACAAATATACCCTCATAATGGTCTAGAAGGCCATGTTCAAATATAAAATTCTCAGGCTTATGGTGTTCAGGGCTGGGTTGTGGCAACGCGGGAAGAGTTGCCCTCAGTCTACCTGCCCCCATTTCCTTCCCACTGTCTTCTCTGACCCACATCATTCCATCTCCATCCACACACCCAAAGCAGCTCAGTCCAGGGGTGCACCCACCAACAGCGTGTTCTCCCCTCCCCCAGGAGGTTGGATCTAGGGCAGACGCCTGTGCAGACCCTGGAGGTGGGCAGGGAGGGGCAGGGCAGGCTCAGGGATGGGGGGCCACATCCTCTTGCTCCTCAGACCCCACGGGGAGGGGCACAACTGGAGGGAATCAGAGGGAACCTTCTTTAGAACACCCCCATACCCCCTCCTGAGGTCGGCCCAGCCGTATGTATATTCACACATATGCAGACACCGAGCCCAAAGGAAACTGGCTTCCTTCTAATTCCTGCCAAATAAAGCATATGTAGAGGGTAGAGACCCCACTGGATTCCCTTCCGGGTCCCTAGCTCCTAACCCAGGGCTGGGACAGAGGGGTCCTCACCTACTTCCCCAAGCTGGGGCCCTCCCCCGGCCACCCACCCCCCACTCTGCTGGAACTGGTCTGGGGCCTCACTGTCCCCTCTCCTCCGCCATCCCCTCCAGTCCCAGGACCGCCTGTGGGCATCCTGTTCCCCGAGGTGAGGACCACGTCCGTGCGGCTGATCTGGCAGCCCCCCGCAACCCCCAATGGCATCATTCTTGGTAAGCCTTTATCTTCTCCCTGCCCAGCCCCCCAGGGGCTGTAGGTGTAGAGGAGGCAATTGGGTGCTGGCAAGAGGGAGATCAGGACCAGGGAGGGAGGGGATCTGAGTCTTATTTCTCCGGCTAGAAGCCTCGGTCCATAAGATTATCTGCTGGAGGACAAGGTTGGGGCTCAGGTCCCTTAAGGACCTTCGGTTGGCTTTGTGCCCCCAAACATCCCTGATCCCCAGGTCAGCTGCCGATTTGTCGGCCTCGCCTGCTGTTACTACGTGTGGCCAGGCGGGGGCGTGCTCACTGCTGGGAAACAGCAAAGCACCGGGAGAGGCTGCATGTGGAAAGCATCCTTTCATGGTAAAAGGTTCACACGCGTGCGTGTACACGCGCACACACACACAGCCATCCTCATGGGAGAAGACACATGGGGTTGCAGTCAGTAGCTGCGTGAGCATGAGTGAGCGGGCTTCCCGGCTCCCTCACCTGTAAACGAGTGGAATTGGCTCCCATGTGCCTGTTCCAGGACTATCCATCCTGCTGTCCTGCCGTCCAGCTGTCCTCCCTCACCTGTCCAGGATGGATGTCACACCTCCAAGTGTGAAGTCGGGGGTGGGGGGTAGGGCAGGCACTTTGGAATTGCAGTCACTCGCCTGCCGGATGGCTGGTCTGGGCTCTCCCAGCCTCGGTTTCCTCACTGGGGAAACTGGTCTATGGGGACCAGAGGCCCAGGGTGTCGAGTGCCCGTCTGCACCCCATGTGGCCCACGCTCCCTGAGTGGCCAAGTGAAGACACTGCACTGGCTGAGGGAAGAATGATCCTTTCTCGGGGCTCTGCTTGGAAAGCTCGCCCAGCATGCCAGTGCGGCCCTCTCCTGCCTCCCCCGCAGCTTACCAGATCACGCACCGGCTCAACGCCACCTCGGCCAGTGCCGCCACGGTGGAGGTGCTCGCCCCCGGCGCCCGCCAGTACACGGCTACTGGCCTCAAGCCCGAGTCCAGCTACCTGTTCCGCATCACGGCCCAGACCCGCAAGGGCTGGGGAGAGGCTGCCGAGGCCCTGGTGGTGACCACGGAGAAGAGAGGTGACCGCCCAGGGGGCTGGGGAGGCCCGGGGAGAACAGAGGGGGTGCCCCAGCCATCCCCAGTGCTCGGAGGACCTGGCTGGGGACCTGCTAGTTATGAGTGAGGTGGTCCCCATTTGGAATAGCAACTGGGCTCATAGCTCCGAAGCCAAGGACCGCGAGGGGCTGGGGCTTCCTGAGCTGAGCTGGGGGGTGCTGCCCCGGCTTCTGGTTTTCTAGAGGGGAGGGAGATGACCGTGTCCTTTCCCCTCTCCCCCCTGCTCTGCAATTTTGGCAGCCCCGGCCACCCAGGGCTGGGACCTCACCTGGGTCCCCAGAAGCTGCCCAAGTTGGCCTGAGGCACAGATTCACGGGAAAGTGATTATTAGGAAATGTCCCCAGGATGAAACGATAGGACAGTGGTTCCCACCAAGGGCTCTTTGTTCCCCTTCCCCCAGGGGACACTGGGCAATGTCTGGAGATTTTTTGATTATCACAGCCTGGCAGGGGTGGGGTATGCTACAGGCATCTAGTGGGTGGAGGCCCGGGGTGCTGCTAAGCATCACCCCCCAGTGCACAGGTCATTCGGCACAGCCAAGGACGATGCAGCACAAAATGCCAGTCGCACCCAGGCTGAGAAACTGCACCGGGGGTGGGGAAGGGAGACTGGGGAGGGAAGGAAGCCACGGGAGGGGATGGGATAAAGCAGGTCCTGCGGAGGGAACGCTTGGCTCAGTCCCACTCAGTGGAGCAGGGCAGGGGCACAGGAGCTGGGAGATGTAAATCCCCAGGCACCTGGGCTCCCGCAGCCTAAGGGCAGGGACCCCCACCAGGAGAGATGGGGGCTTCGGTGGGGAGTGAAAGCACAGGGGGTCTGCGTGCCTGGTGATGGGGGAGCAGGGGAGACCTGAGTCCAGGGCCGCCCCCTGCCCTCCCCGGAAAGAGTCCACCCTGCTCCTGGCCCAGCACCCGGCCTCGCCTGGGCTCCCTGGCCCACCTGCTCCTCCCGCCCCGCCCCCTCCCAGACCGCCCGCAGCCCCCCAGCAAGCCGACGGTGCAGCAGGAGGACGTGAGGGCGCGCAGCGTGCTGCTGTCCTGGGAGCCGGGCAGCGACGGGCTGTCCCCGGTGCGCTACTACTCGGTGCAGATGCGCGAGCTGCCCGGCGGCCGGTGGGCGCTGCACTCCGCCTCCGTGAGCCACAACGCCTCCACCTTCCTCGTGGACAGGTGAGGCCCTGCCGCCACCAGCAGCTCCAGCCGCCCCGTCCGGGCTGGGCAGCACCAGCGGGGATCCCGGGGAGGGCGTCTGAGAACAGGAACAGCCTCATCTGTTCCCAGCACCCCCGGGGAACCTGCCCCGTCCAGTCTATCCTAATTTCTTCTCCCCCTTCCGTCTCCCTCGGCTCTGCAACCCCAGGAGCCACCCCACCCGTTCATCTCCTGCAGTTCTACCTCTATCCCACCCTCCCTCCCCGCCCTCTTTCCCATCCTCCTCCCCCAACCTGCCTCTCTCTCTCTCTCAAGCCCTGTTTGGATCGCCTCTTAATCAGCTATTTCTGGAACCCCAAAGTCCCCCTTTAGTGAAGTGCTTGCCATCCTTCATTAGCGATTCTTCCCAGCCAGGCAGCATTTTCCTCTCCATCTTTAATAGGGGAGTGGAGACTCAACTGAAAGTCTGGCTTTAATTTAATTCCTAGTGGGTTGCATTTTTTATATTCCAGTTGACGTGACCAGGAGTTTTGAGCAATATTTCCCTCCTTCTCCCCCATCCCCACCCACCAACAAATCAGAAAGGGAGGCGTTTGCTCAGAGAGGAAATGAGGCCCACACAGGGTGGTGCCGGGTAACTCTTAAGAACCTAACTGCTTCCTACATTTACGAAATTCAAGAAGGGATGACAGTTTGGGGGCAGGAGTTTGTTCAGCCGGGAGGTACTGGGCATTTATAAGCACGTGGTCTCCTGAGGTCCTTTATAACTGGAGCTACAGGCGAGACCACGCATTGAGAAGGCCTGGGGGTCTGGGGGGCCTGGTCTGGGCATTTGGGACCCTGGGGCTGGCCCCAGGACCCTTCTGAGCCTCCCCGTCCCCTTCTATGTGGTGGATGGGGACCCCCGCCCCCCTTTCCCATGCAGAGCTGGAACAGTGAGAGCCCAGGGGGAGGCACTGGTGAGGCCGCTGTGGGGAGCCTTCGTTTGCTGAGCCAGATTCTCCCCATAGGCTCAAGCCCTTCACGTCCTACAAGTTCCGAGTAAAGGCGACTAACGACATCGGGGACAGCGAGTTCAGTGAGGAGTCGGAATCCCTGACAACACTGCAGGCCAGTCAGTGTCCTGACCCGACCCGGGTCTTTTTTGATTGTGGCCCACTGGGTACTTCCTGGGCATTGGCGTGCTCTTTGGAGCCAGGAGCCTTCAAAGACAGAGACCCCTTCATCTGGGTTCCCGGTGCAGAGCCCAAGGGAAGCCCGGGCTGGGGGAGGCCCAGAAAGCCTGTGGGTAGCAGGGGTGGGGGGTGCTCTGGGGGGGGGGGGCCTCAGCAGCAACCAGGGACTCTGAGGGGCAGAGTGGAGGAGCCCTGGGACTCTTGGTCAGGGTGGTACATCCTCTTACCCACCACACTGGGCTCTCTGTGCTCCAGAAGCCAGGTCAGTGATGATTTAAGCTGGAGCTGCCCCTGCAGACCAGGATCAGCAGAATCTGGTCCCTGGCAGGGGAGCCCCAGAGCTCACCTGTCTGCCTTTCTCCGCAGTCCCCGATGAAGCACCCACCATCCTCTCAGTGACGCCGCACACCACCACCTCCGTGCTGATCCGCTGGCAGGTATGGCCTGATGGGGAGGCAGGAAATCAACAGCCCCCAAGGGCTGCCTGGGGCCCCCAGGTTCTCTGCCCTCAGGGTTCCCAGGAAGGTATGAGAAAGCCTGGCATGGACACATCACAGTACGGGCTATGGACACACACGTGTGTAAACATGCACACATAGCACATACACACACATGCACATAAACATGCACACACACCTGTGCACACATGCATATACCCGTGCATGCATGCAAATACACAGATGTACAGATGCACACATGTGGACACATACACACCATTAGGTCTGCTGAATCCTTGGACAGAAAAGTGTGTGGGGCTTCCAGGACCCCCAAAGTCTCCATCACACCCAGTCACACAAGTCAGTGAAGAGATTCCCTCATAGGCCCAACACAGGTGCACCTGTGACAGGTGCTGCCCTCCATCCAGAAACCCATGTCCTGGCAGAGAACAAGCACCCCTGGCTTCCTTGCCCTCCCCCAGCTGCCCACTCCAGCTGACAGGGTGGACACTGCCTGGCCAGCCACTGCCTGAGGAGGGTCCTGGCGCATATCCCAGCTGTGCTGTGAGCCTTCCCCCCATCAGCACCCCCCCTTGCCCTTCGAGTGCAGCCTCAGGCTCAGCAGATCCCCCACAGAAGCCCCAGTGGGGCAGAGCTCCTGCCTCCACTTCTGGGGGTCAAAGAGTCAGGCACCCACCAGCACCCATCCGCAGCCCCCACCCCCACCCCGAGAAAGGAGAGTGCTTGGAGAGGAGACCTCAGGCCCCTCCCCAAGCCAGAGGTGCAGAGATCCCTGAGGAGCACTCCCTAGAGGGAAATGGCCCCAAAATGCTGGAGCAGGTGGGTCCAAAGCGGCAAAGGGGGCAGAGAGGTGCCCTGTAGCCGGGAAACAATTAAGGAAGTAATAAAAGTTGAGCTGTTTCAGCAGGTTTTTTAAAAAAGGCATCATAAAAAGTAGTTTCCACCTCCTCCCAAAGACTGTTCCCAACTGAGCTGTGGATGGAAGCAGACAGCAAAGGAGAAAATGATGAGAGAGCGCGGGCTCTACATGCCAAAGAGCAGGGAGAGGAGAGGAGTGGGCTCCCGGGACACTCCAGGATCTGGTGGCTGGCGCTAAAGCAGAGGGGGTGGGGGCAGGGGGGGGACTGGCGTTCGTGTGAGGAAGTTTCTAGAGGAGAAACAGCTCTATGAAAAGACCTGTGTGCCCAGAGTTGCACTTCGGACACCAACGATGCTGTGTGATCTTGGGCAAGTTCCTTTACATCTCTGAGCCTCAGCCTCTGTTCTAGTTTGCTAACGCTGCAGAATGCAAAACACCAGAGGTGGATAGGCTTTTATAAAACGGGGGTTTATTTCACTACACAATTACAGTCTTAAGGCCACAAAGCGTCCAAGGCAACACCTCAGCAATCGGGTACCTTCACCAGAGGATGGCCAATGGCGTCCGGAAAACCTCTGCTAGCTAGGAAGGCAGCTGGCATCTGCTCCAAAGCTCTGGCCTCAAAATGGCTTTCTCCCAGGACATTCCTCTCCAGCAAGCTTGCTTCTCTTCAAAACATCACTCACAGCTGCACTCACTGAGTTCTCTCTCTGAGTCAGCTGATTTATATGGATCCACTGATCAAGGCCCACCCTGAATGGGCGGGGCCACGCCTCCATGGGAACATCTCATCAGAATCATCACCCACAGCTGGGTGGGGCACATTCCAAGCAAATCCAACCATCACCAAAACGTCTGCCCCACAAAACTACAAAGACAATGGCATTTGGGGGACACAATACATTCAAACCGGCACATTCCACCCCCTGGACCCCAAAATGACATTATCTTTCCAAATACAAAATACATCCGTCCCACAACAACATCACAGAAACTTACATCACCTCAGTAACAATAGTCAAGTACAAAATCCCATCAAAATCAATTTAGGCATGGTCAGTCCTAAGGCATAATTTTTCTTTAGCTGTGGATCTGTGAACTTAGAACAAGTTGTGTGCTCCCAATATACAAAGGAGAGACATTCACAGGATAAACATTTCCATTGCCATAAGGAGAAACAGTAAGGAAAACAGGGTTAACAGGAGCAAAACAGTTCCTAAAACCCGCAGGACAAACTCCATTAGATTTCAAAGTCTGAGAGTCATTTACAGAACAACGTTGCATCCTTGGGGCTTGAGAGAGCGGGAGTCTAATGCTTCCTAAGTGCCTTTGTAGAAACCCTTTTCTCTCCAAATGCTTGGGTGAGTGCTCCAACATTTTCACACATTGGGGAGACCACCTTCTCTGCCCCACCCTCCTCAAACTTCAGGGCAGCTCCCAGATTCCCTTCCATCTCCGGGGCACATGCTCAACCCCTTCAGAACAGTGTGGAGGCAGCCAGGCTCTCCCCAATTCCCTGGGAATGTGCTCCACCCTCTTTCGGACCTGAGGTGGCAAAACTCTTCCAGAGCATCGAGGCGGAAAGCCTGCCCTCGACCTCCAGGGCAAACTCACCCTTTCCATGCATGTGGGCTGCTCCACTCTCCCAGCCTGAGACCTCCTGACTCCAGACCTCAACCTCCATGGCTCTGTCTTTGAAGAAATTCTTCCTTTAATTTTTTCCTTGTCTGTCTCCTCCAGTCCAGACCGGCAATGGCTCTGTCTATAAAGATCTTGCAAAAATTCTGTTGGCTTTGCATGAAGCACATAGGGGTCAAAGCCATTAGACAATAGGACTTTCCACAAATCCTTTCTGGATAATTCCATCTCCAATCTTGGCTTGTACTGAAATGGCGGCTGGGTTCCATGTTTGGTTACATCCTCATGTTGGGCTATAGCTTCAGGGATTCCACCTCCTGGAAGCTCGTAATTTTCCAAGCGATCAGCTTCTGGTCTCTTTGAACCCAAGAGTTCAGTTCTAAGTTTATCTCTCTCCGCTCGCATTTTACTATAAGCTGCAAGGAGAAGCCAGGATACCTCCTCCACATGTAGTCTGGAGATCTCCTCAGCTAAGTATTCCAGGTTGTTGCTTTCAAATTCTTCCTTCCATCCGACACCAGGACTCAATTTTGCCAAATTCTCTGCCACTTTAAAACAAGGATCACCTTTCTTCCAGTTTACAACAACACATTCACCATTTCTGTTCAAGTCCTCGTCAGAAGTATCTTTAGAGTCCATATTTCCACAAACAGTCTCTTTAAAGCAGTTTTGGTCTTTTCTATCAAGCTCCTCACAATTCTTCCAGAGTCTTCCCCTTATCCATTTGAAAAGCCGTTCCAACATGTTTGGTATTTGCAAACTCAGCAGCAAAAGCACCCCACTTCTCTGGTACCAAAATCTGTTCTAGTTTGCTAATGCTGCAGAATGCAAAACACCAGAGATGAATAGGCTTTTATAAAACGGGGGTTTATTTCACTACACAGTTACAGTCTTAAGGCCACAAAGCATCCAAGGTAACACCTCAGCAATCGGGTACCTTCACCGGAGGATGGCCAATGGAGTCCGGAAAACCTCTGCTAGCTAGGAAGGCAGCTGGCGTCTGCTCCAAAGCTCTGGCCTCAAAATGGCTTTCTCCCAGGACATTCCTCTCCAGCAAGCTTGCTTCTCTTCAAAACATCACTCACAGCTGCACTCACTGAGTTCCCTCTCTTTGAGTCAGCTCATTTATATAGCTCCACCGATCAAGGCCCACCCTGAATGGGCGGGGCCACACCTCCATGGGAGCATCTCATCAGAATCATCATCCACAGCTGGGTGGGGCACAGTCCAAGCAAATCCAACCAGCACCAAAACGTCTGTCCCAGAAGACTACAAAGACAATGGCATTTGGGGGACGCAATACATTCAAACCGGCACAGCCTCCTGCTCCGTTAAATGGGGGATTAAGTCGTGATTCTCTCCTTCCCCATCTCGCAGGAAACCCTGGGTGATGAAATGACCTGCTTGGAAATGCTTTGTAAATTTAAAATGCTGGATGTTATTTGATTTGTTTTCCCGGTTGAGACTCAGTCCTGTTGGCAGGAACTTCTTCCTACCCTGAGGCTGCAGTGCATGGCCTGGAGGGGGGTCGGGGCCCTGCGGAAGGGGGGGGAGCGGGGGTCCAGGGCCCCTCCCCACTCCCCACTCCCTGCCCTGCAGCCG
This sequence comes from Choloepus didactylus, assembly GCF_015220235.1. Taxonomy (NCBI): domain Eukaryota; kingdom Metazoa; phylum Chordata; class Mammalia; order Pilosa; family Megalonychidae; genus Choloepus; species Choloepus didactylus. The sequence continues at coordinate 67,677,689 of NC_051324.1, read as the reverse complement.
CCCGCGGAGGACAAGGTCAACGGCATCCTGCTGGGCTTCCGGATCCGCTATCGGGAGCTGCTCTACGAGGGGCTGAGGGGCTACACAGTGCGCGGCCTGCACAACCCCGGGGCCACGTGGGCGGAGCTCACCCGTGAGTGGCAGCTGCAGCCAGTCGGGGGCGGGGGGGGGCCGCTGCCGCATCCCTCCAGTCCTGCAGCCCGCACCCTCCCTTCCTCTGCCCCGGCTCCCCGGAATCCCTCTAACCCAAGGCCCCGCCTCCCTCCCCGTGTGTGCCTCTCTCCCGGCCTCATTCATTCTCTTAGCGAGGAGTCACTGAGTCCCTCGACACGCCCCCAGCCCCTGGGGGTCCCCGGATGAAGGAGACAGGTGGCGCTTACAGGCTGGGGGGTGGGGGTGGGGGTAGCCAGGCGTTAAAGAAGTAAACCCTGAAATAGATGGAGGAGGTCGGTTGTCATGACAGCGGTAGAGGAAGAGTGTTCCACGGGAGCCCAGAACCCCGGTGGGAAAGACTTCCCTCGGGAAGGACACTGCAGGGTGGCTCCCCTCAACCCGGCGAGGAGGGGCCGAGTGGGGAGGGAGCACAGAGCTCTCCAGGGACCCCAACGCCACCTGGTCACATCCAGGAGCAGCTGCCCTGGGCCCCTCTCATTTCTCCGGGGTCAGCGGCCCTGCCCCGTGGCTGTCGGAACCCAGCCCGCCTCTCTGAGACAGGGAGAGGGGGCGACAAGCAAGGCATGACATGGTTAAGGTCACTTTGGTGGCAGTGAGGGTGAGGATCCGGTGAAGGGAACCAGAGCCGAGGAGCCCAGCTGGAGCCTCTCGCAGTAACGTAGGCCCGTGAAAGATGGTGGGTCACAGGCATAGACGATGCAACAAGCCCCATTGATTAGTGCAGGGAAGCGGGACCCCACTAGGTCACGGGGCCACTCGTGCAAACTGAACCTGGCAGGAGAAGAGGGACCGTTTGGGAGCCACTCAGTTTCAATTTTTCCTCCCATAACTCTTTTAAACCTTTTGTGCCTCGTCTTCTAGAGATTGTTAGCAGACAACAAAATGATTGAATATGTAGCAAAGGAATATTAATAGAAAAACTCAGAAGTAGCTGATCCAACAGCTTGTGCTGTTTTTTTTGTTTTTTTTGTTTTTTGTTTTTTGCAGACATGCTTGTGGTTGTGACTGTATAATACAGTCATATTTCCTGGTAATGATATTGTTTCTGGTTCATATGAGAATATTAACGATACCAGTATATCACGGTGGTTCTCCAGGAGCTCCGGCTTTGAGCTAGAGGGTTCCGCAGAGCTGCTACCGGGGATGCTAGGCTCTAAAGAGCTTGAGATAGATACCTGTGACCTGTCTTCAGAGCTGTCTCCTTCCCCCCACTCCTGTCCTGGATCCTAACGTACAGTTAGGATTCCAGAACCTTCCACAATCTGCACATCGGTTGCCAGGCCAGCTGGAGGGCCCCCACTCTCTGCCATCCCCCTTGTGGAGTGTGATGTGTGTACACTAACCTCCTCCGTCTGCTGTCTCCTCTGGCCCCCACGCCTCCCCCGTCCCATAGCCGTGTACTCCACGCGGAACCTGAGCCGGCCCAGCCTCACGCAGTACGAGCTGGACAGTAAGTCCCCTGCATGGCGGCTCCTGATGCCACTGTGTCCAGGGCGGGGGTGGGAGCGGGGCCTGCGAGAAGGCTGACCTTGGGCTGGACGGTGCACGCCGCCCCCAGGATCCTTGCGGGCCGGGACCTGCCTTTCCATGCATGACTTTCCCAAGAAGCACAGAAAGGTGGGGGTCGCCAGGGAGTCTCCCCCGGCCCACCTCCTGCCAGGTGTGGAAGGAGAAAAGGGAATGTCATAGCCATGAGCCTGGCAGGTCCCCGAGGCCGCAGCTGGCTCGGCAGCGTCCGCGGCACTGCTGCCTGTCTCGCCCAGTCTCGCCCGGTCAGGGAGCACGTGGCAGCACAGCCTGGTTTCCCAATCCGAGGCCCCACACCTGGAGGGAGCAGATGCCAGTTTTGTTTACCAGCCTCTGTCTCCCGTCAAGGGCCAGGAAGTGTCTCTGCCCCTGGATACCCCAAGCCCTTGCTCTTTTTTCTGAAGTCCCAGCTATGGGCAAGAGAACCCCATGCTTCGTAGAAAAGAAACACTGGTTCAGACCCAATTTAATTGGGACTGCTTCTCTCTCCCAGCTCCTGTCCAGGCATCTTTGCCCAGGCACCCCAAACTTGGCAAAATCTTGGGATTTTCTCGGCCCAAAATTCGTATCCCATGAACCCCTGCTCTCTAGGGCAGAGCCCTCTTGTGCAAAGAGCCGTCTGATGGGGGCTCAGGGGCCTGGAGCTGGGAAAGTTAAGCCTCAACCTGCCGGGTAGGAGCACAGGAAGGGAAGGGGTGATCCGTGACCCAGGATGCCCGGGACAGTCGGGTTTGTTGTCCAGCCCCCTTCCCGTCTCAGAGGGGTCCCAGTTTGGACGATAAAACCCACGGCCCCCTGGGCCAGAAAGCAGCCAGCGTCACCCTGCGTCCACATGGCGGGGGGCAGGGAGGGTCATGCCTCCTCCTGGGCAGCCCACCACCCTCCTAACTTTCCATGAACCCTCCTGCAGGGGATCAGAGGTGCAGGGGTGCTCCGTCCCGCTCCCCACAGCCTCCGCCCTCCGTGCCGGACCCCGGCGGGGCGCTAACCTGTGCGTGTTTCCTTCCCGCCCACCAGACCTGAACAAGCACCGGCGCTACGAGATCCGGATGAGCGTGTACAACGCGGTGGGCGAGGGGCCCTCCAGCCCGCCCCAGGAGGTCTTTGTAGGGGAGGCAGGTGAGCGCCGCCCACCTTCACCGGCCAGGAGAGACGTGGGATCAGAGCCCCCAGAGCTCCACTAAACCAGCTCCCTCAGCCCTAAGTCCGCTCACCTGTCCCCCCCCAGTGCCGACTGCAGCGCCCCGCAACGTGGTGGTCCACGGCGCCACAGCCACACAACTGGACGTAACGTGGGAGCCACCTCCGCTGGAGAACCAGAACGGGGACATCCAGGGCTATAAGGTAGGGGTCCTCCAGCAGGGCAGAGGGTCCCAGAGAGGCCCAGAGGGGCAAGGGACCTGCTGGGGGTGGGGAGTGACTCATAGTGGGGGCACCGGGACCTTCCCCTTCCCTTGCCTGCTTGCACCAGATCCACAGAAATATTGTGCAGCTTGAGCAGAACTACAACCTTCCCGTGCAGCGTCCTAAGGGCAGGCTGAGCTCAGCTGCAAGATAGTCAGCTTGTTGTCATTTGAGCCCTGCACGCACACTCCTCCAGCCTTGGTCCCCTCAGGGTGGTTATTTGGCTCAACCTACTTATAATCTTGATTCTGATGGGATGAGCCATAGGCCTCCTGGCTAGTATTTGGAAATCTATGCTTTAAAAAAGACTATTAATAGATTTTGGATAATGTCATGTGTTATGCACAGAATTCAGTCAGTCCCTGACATTCACAAAGGGTGCTTTGGAACTCTTTCATCCCCTTAAAGCCCTGTAAAGCTATGGAGTATGGGTTTTTATGCCCATTGTACAGTTGAGGAAACTGAGACCAGTTTGGGTGGCCCGGTAAGGTTGTGGAAATGCAGATAGCAAAGACGCAGAGCCCCAGTCTGCGGGCTCTCACATTGGGAGCAGAAAAGAGACAGCGTTGAACACTCAATCACTAGAGGGGGTGGTGGAAAAAATGTAAGGTGTCTCTTTGGGTTGAGCAGTTGGGAAACACAGCCCTTGGCCCTGCTTGGGGCCCACCTTCTGCGCCGGAGCCCACAGCGACTCTGATTCGCAGCGTCTGTGTGCAATTCCAGAGAGCAGCCCCAGTGCAGTGGCCAGGATGGGGGTTGTATGGAGCCTCGTGGTTTCCCCCAGCCCAGCCCTCACTTTCCAGGCAGGGAAACTGAGGCTCAGCGAAGGCAAGTAGCTTCCTCGGGTCACACAACTTGTTAATACGAGCAGCCCCGATTTAGGACAGAATCCAGTTCGGAGTCTCTTTCCATCGGGGGTGAAGGAGCCGGGAGGAGGGAGAAAAGGCATCCTGCCAAGGAAGCTCTAAGGACAGATATATCACTCCAGCCTTGTCCGGAAACACCAGCTGGCAAAGCTAAATAGTGCACCCCCAGCATATGCTTCCCAGAGAAGAAGGAGCCAGACGGAGCCCACAAAGTTAGCAGCCTCCAGACTGCCGAGCGTGGAAGTCTCGAGTTAATTTACAGACCCAGGACACGAGTGTGGGTGCACAGACACCATAGATGACACGTGATGCCTCTGTGGTCCTGCCTGGGCAGCAGCTGTGGACATTTCCCGGATAAATGGGGAACTGCTGTCCTCCCGAACCTGTGCTGCATCAGTGCCCAGCAGGCACAGCTGAAAGCGACGTGCATTTGGGTCAGATTTGAGTCATGTTGTGTTACACCAGCAGGCACGTTCGTGCACACTCACAGCTTAATAACATGCACTTCTTGGGCAATTACTTTGCACCCAGAGCTCTTCTGCTGGGAAAGAATAAGGCAGTGAGCAGAGACAACGTGAGTTTACATTGTAGGGGCAGAAGACTAACGACATACAGAAGTCAAACATGTTGGAAGTCAGTTGGTGGTTAATGAAGCAGGGTAAAGAGAGAGAGATCCAGGGGAGGTTTGAAATTTTAAACAAGGATGTTAGGAAAGAGCCTAAAGAGGAGATGGTGGTCAAGCAAACACCTGAAGGAGGGAGCGGTAAGAGTCACCCCCAGGGAAGGTGTTCTAGTTTGCTAGTGCTGCCGGAACGCAAAACACCAGAAATGGATTGGCTTTTATAAAAGGGGGTTTGTTTGGCTACACAGTTACAGTCTTAAGGCCATGAAGTGTCCAAGGTAATGCATCAACAATCGGGTACCTTCACTGGAGGATGGCCAATGGCATCCAGAAAACGTCTGTTAGCTGGGAAGGCACGTGGCCGGTGTCTGCTCCAAGTTCTGGTTTCAAAATGGCTTTCTCCCAGGACGTCCCTCTCTAGGCTTCAGCTTCTCAAAAATGTCGTTCTTCATTGCTCTTGGGGCATTTGTCCTCTCTTAGCTTCTCTGGAGCAAAAGTCTGCTTTCAAAGGCCGTCTGCAAAATGTCTCTGTAAGCTGCAGCTCCTCTCTCAGTTCCTGTGCATTCTTCAAAGTGTCCCTCTTGGCTGTAGCAAGCCCGCTCCTTGTGTCTGAGCCTATATAGTGCTCCAGTAATTTAATTCAGACCCACCCTGAATGGGTGGGGCAACACCTCCATGGAAATTATCCAACCAAAGGTCTTGTCCACAGTTGATTGAATCACATATCCATGGAAACACCCAAAGGATTACAAAATCTAATCAACACTGATATGTCTGCACACAAGATTGCATCAAAGATAATGGCATTTTGGGGGACATAATACCTTGAACTGGCACAGAAGGCGTTTCAGAAGGAGGGGAAAGTGCAAAGGCCCTGGGGTGGGCTGGTGCTTGGCAAGTTCAAAGGACAGCAAAGCACCTGTGTGTCCCGGAGCGAGCAGGGGGAGGGGAGTGGCGGGACCCGAGGCAGAGCAGTGACCAGCCGATGTAGGGCCCTCAAGGGCCATGGCTTTTGCTCTGAACAGGGTGACAGGCCATGGGGGCTTGGGGCAAAGGAGAGGCAGGGTGTGACTTAAGGTTTCCAAAAGGTCCCACTGGCTGCTGTGCTGAGCACAGTCTCCACAGGGAAAGCCCAGAAACACATGAGGAGGTGACTGAATAATTCAGGTTCAACAGGATGGCATCTGGGAAGCCATTATTCGGGGGCTGCCATCTCCAGCCAGGCCTATGGGCCAAATCCAGCCCGCCACCTGCTTCTGATATGAAGGCAGAGTCATTGTGATGGAGACTTATGGCCTGCAAAGCCTGGACTAGTGACTGCCTGCCCCCTTTCCAGGCCCCCTTGCTGCCCCCTGGATTGCTGGATTGATAGCCTGGGGTTCATGGGTCCCCAGATGGAGTGTTAGGGGCCAGGACCTGCTTGGAGTGCATTGGAGAGAGACTGGAAGGAGGCAGCATGTCCTGACATCCCTTTTGAGTTTTGCTTTAAAGGGAAGCAGAGAAATGGGGTGGGAGCTGGAAAAAGGCATCCGAGCAGTAGAGGGGCTCCGAGACGGGATAGAAACAATCCTGAAGAGAGGGGAAGTTTGATGTTTCAGGAAAGAGAGGGAGTGTGGTGGACTGATGTCCTTGAGGTGGGATTTGGGGCACAGTTACAGGGTTGGCCTGAGAAGGGCACCCAACAGTTAAGCCCTGGCGACAAGAGGGAGGTGTATGGTTCAGGTAGTTATGGGGCAGGAGGGCTAGCGGTGGCCAGGGGAGCTTCTGGAAACCTCCTCTGGTGGCTTCGGTTTCTCAGTGAGCAATGTCCGGCTGCAAGTGAGGATCGGGGACAAGGGGAGCAAACGAGAGTTCTAGGAAAATGAGGCTTATGCACATGAATTTCTAGTGGGACTTTCATCCAGCCAGTCAGAGGTGGATGTGCAGGCATGGAGTTGATTCATCCAGGGCTGGAGTTCTGCCAGTCGGAGATGATGAAGCCAGGAAAGAGCAGGGAATTGAAAGTAGAGGTAAGGCAGTGATTATAATGGTGCACTCCTATGCCCGCTCCTGCAAATATTTATCCCCCCAGCAAATATTTATTGCACCCCTACGATATGCCAGGTATTATTCTGGGTGCTTGGGATATGAGGAAACACGTAGACCAAGCTGCCTGCCGTCCGTGGGTCTTACATTCTAGCAGACACCCAGGTAGCCACAGATGCACACTTGGCCATGGGCCCCATTGTGTCATGTGCACAAGTGTCAGTTCCTCTTGTGGTTAATCATCATCTAATAAAGGCCTGCTTAGTTCCATACACACAAATAGAAATGCTTGCTGAGGATGTCCTGTTTATGCCTAGATCCCAACTGCCCCCCTTCCAGGGACATATCCAGCAGTTGCCCCTCTCTCTCCTCCACCAGCACTTTCTCTCCCGTGGATGTCTCCTGAGGCATAGAAGCTCCCTGAAACAGGTTTCATCCCTACAGTGCCTTTTCCTGACCCCACATTTTCCTCCAGCTTTCACTCATTTCTTTGGTTGATCCCTTTGCAGCAGAATTTCTCACACAAATGTCCTGTACTTGCTGCTTCTACTTCCCGCCCTCCTGTTCTCTTCTGAGTCAGCCCCAAGTAAGTTCTGATCCCACAACCCCAAAGAACCTGCTCCCGTCAAGGCCACTGAAAATTTCCAGATTGGTAATGAGCGGCCTCGTCATACCTGACTTAGCAGCGGAGTTTGACACGGGGGTTCCGTCCTCCTCGAAATGCTTTCTCCTCTGAGCTTCCCTCACTGGCTGTTCCACGTCACCCCAGCACCCAATCCTTGCCCCACTTTCCTCTCTCTCCACACTAAGCCCTTGGTGCCCTCACCAAGTGTGATGGTTGAGTTCATGTGCCAATTTGGCCAGGTTCTGGAGTCCAGTTGTTGGGTCAAGTGAGCAGTGGCCTGAGTGTGGTTGTGGCTGGAGAGCCAGGATATTCCACGGACTTAAATCATCAGTAAGTTGATTGCATCGATGGCTGATGACATCTACAGTCACCTGAGGAGACTGCCTTCAGCAATGAGGAGTCTCAGCCAATCAGTCGAAGGCTTTAAAAGATGTGATGATTTCAGCAGTCAGAAGAGGTAACTTCCATCTCTACTTCTGCCAGCCATTTTCTCCTGGGAAATTCATCGAATACCTTCATCAAAGTTCCCAGATTGAAGCCTGCCCTATGGAATTCAGACATGCCTATCCCCATAGTCTTGTGAGACAATTCTTATAAATATATGTATGTGTATATATATATATATATATATATATATATATATATATATATATATATATATATAGCCTGTTGGTTCTGTTTCCCTAGAGCACCCTGACTAATATACCAAGTATCAGATTTTTAGCATCAACCTTGACCTTTCCCCTGGACACCAAATTTGGCAGGAACTTTGCCCTGGCATCTCCATTACTGCAAGGGTGAATGAGTAAATAAATGAGCGATCTAATGAATGACTGCCTCAACTCTCACTCATCTACCAATGCGAGAAGAGTCTGCCAAAAAAGAAAAAAGGATGGAAAAAAGCAAGGATTTTATGGTAATGAGGTGTCCTAACTGCTGTTCATGCATGCCAGGTGGGGACACTTCCATTAGCTCTTTCTCACTTTTGTGAGTTGCCTGCAAAGAAATTGAGAAATTGGGAAGCCAGGAGCATGCAGAAAGCTCCTCAGCCAGCAGGTGGCGCCAAGTGCTCGCCGATCCTCCGTGGGCCTGGGCCCGCCCATCCCTGCAGCTCTCCAGGGTTGTCAGCTGGTTAAGGACGTCTTGCTTCCCTGAGCTGCTGCTAACCCCGCTGAATGCAAAGTCGTTGAAAGCACTGTGGACCATCTTCTGTGTGCCCAGCTCCCTAAACCCTCCCTGGGCCCTCCATGCATTTGGCAGCCGGCCAAGTACGCCAGTGAGGCCCCAGGCCTATTCTTTAGGTTGCTGTGACCTTCATGCATGACCTTCACGCCTCCCATTGATCCTGCAAAGTGGGTTTCCTTAACCCCGTCATGTCCACAATAAAGCCCTATTATGTCCATGGCTTAGGGACGTCTTTAACCAAGTCACACCGTGAATGAATGGCGGGCCGGGATTCACCCCAGCCTAGTCTTCTCCAACTGGGGAGCACACGGCGCGGGGGGCTGGTTGCCCTGCAGGGGCCGGTGCCGCAGGGCCGGGAGGGCCTGGGACTCTGCATTCCCAGCCAGCTCCTGCTGGACCTTGCCTCCATCTGCCCCCCACTCTGAGTGGCTGCACTCCACACTGCACCCACCTTCCCCTCGCGGGTTCCTGCAGATAGAAAGGGTTTCTTCCCCCAGGAATTGCTGCCGGGCCCGCGCTCGGGAATCCTCCAGGGATGCAAGAAGTGTGCTCCCTCCCCAGGTCTACGATCCAGTAGAGAGTAGGGTCCTGGCCATGGAAAGGACGGTTCTGGAAGGGTTTTCTGAAATCGCCCTTGACTAAATTCCTCTGTACTTCCTCCTGTGGCAAGCATCGACTATGTCCTGTCTGTGTCTCCAGGGTAGGCAGGGCCAGGGGGAGCCCGGCGCGTGTCCCCCCTCACTCCCACGCTCACCTGTGCCCACAGATTTACTTCTGGGAAGTCCAGCGGCAGAATCTGACGGAGAAGGTGAAGACGCTCTTCCTGGCCGAGAGCGGCGTGAAGCTCAAGAACCTGACCGGCTACACAGCCTACATGGTCAGCGTGGCGGCCTTCAACGCCGCCGGGGATGGGCCGCGGAGCACACCCACCCGGGGCCAGACCCAGCAAGCAGGTGGGGGAGAGGCTGGTGGGAGAAGCAGGGGGCTCAGGGAGGGGGAGTCTGCCTGGGGGAATGGAGGGCCCACCTGGTTCTGGGTGCTTGGGTGGAGTGTGGGGGCAGACAGCTTCCTTACCCAGCTGAGCCATCTGGGCTGGGGACCCGGGACCCCGGAGAGGGCAAGCACAGCCTGCAGAGGGGCCTCGATGCGGGCACTCCAAAAAAAAGGAGCCAGCCCTATCAGGCCTTTTTATGTCTTCTCGGCTTTGTTCCTTTGACAAATAGTTACTGAGCATCCTCTATGGACCCACAGTGCTGGGTGCTGGGGCACACCCTAGTGAGGGAGACAGGTCATAAACAAGAAAATGGGTGAATTCACTTCCGATGACAGGAAGCGTGGGCAATGTGAGAACTGGAGCAGGGATGGATGGAGGGCTTTGGGGTAGGGGGTGTTCCTGGGAAGGCCTGACTGAGGAGGTGACCTTGGGGCTGACATTTGGGTGAGGGGGTCGGGAGATCTGGAGGAGGTTCAGGCAGAGGGCACAGCAGGTGCCAGGGCCTGGGGACCGGAGTGGACGAGAGGGACAGAGAGAAAGTCACGTGATGCAAGGACAGGTGGCAGGGCAGGTCGCAGAGGGTCTGGGGGCCTTGGAAGGGGTTCAAGGTTAAACCTAAGCATGACAGGAAGCCTTTGGAGGGTTTTAAGCAGGGAAGTGGCAGGAAGTGGTTTGTTGCTAAAGGATCACTCCAGCTGCTGTGCGGAGGCCTGACAGCCCAGGGACAGGGTGGGGTGGGGTGGGGTGGGGTGGACATCGAAGCAGGAGGCAGGGGGTGGTGGGGGCCGGCAGAGAAGGGGTGACGGTGAGAGGCCTGTGCCCACATGTGCAGAGCAAGCCTAACAGCATATCCAAAAAGCTACTTCTCAAAATGGTACTTCACATGCTCCTCCTGGAAGCCCTGGGATTAGCCACGTCCCCCATTTTGCAGATGTAAAGGGTAGCTTCAGGAAGCCATACTTCTTTCCCAGCTGGTCAGTGGGGGAGCAAGGGCTGGAACCCCGGATTTCTGACCGTATCCTGGACCCTTTTTACTACACCTGTCCACCTCCTCTGCCAAGGGTTCCCCGCCTTGGATTTGAATACACATCTTTTGCCCTAGTCTCCCTTTAGCATCTTCCACCTGCTGCTTCCCATCCTTAGAGACCTCCAGGGAGCCAGCCTCTGGGGTCAGCTCCTAAGGCTCCTCCTTGGGGGGACAATCCCTGGGGCTCTGGAAACCCATGCCCTCCCCTGGCTCCCAAGGACCTCGCCAAAGCTGAGCTGAGCACCTGAATGTGCAAGTCTGTTGGCTGTCTGTCTATCTGTCCACCTGTCTGTCCTGAGCGCCCTCTGTCAATTCCCATTGGCCAAGTGGGAGCCCCTGGGAGCCTGGAAGCTTCCGTTGCTGTGGCGTTGAGACAGAGTGTTCTGTCCCACGTCCCTCTGGCCTGTGGGAGGCAGGAAAGGCCCCCCAAGCTCTCCTCCCTCCTTCAAAGGCTGCTCACTGATGCTGCCTCCAAGGGCTGGAGCCGGAAGCCGGGTCTGGATTAGCTCTGGCTCCGTGGGGAGGCGGCACTGGACAATAATAGCCTGACCATCCTTCCTGGAGCCAGCTGGGGAGCTCCCCTCCTTTCCGCTCTGTCCTCCCACTCAGGGCCCCCCCTGGCATGTTTTTGGGGTTGCTCCAGGGTTCCCAGACCAAGAAAACATCTCTTCTGGGAGGCTTTGACAGCCTCTGGCACTGGCTTTTCCTGACAGTGTGGTCTCTTAGTGACAAGCCCTATAGAACTCCACTGAGTTCTGGCATCTTCTTTAGTGTCCACCTAATGCCCAGCAGCCCAGCTGCCTCAGCCTCCTCCACCAGGGGAGCCAAAAGATGAAGCCTACAGAGCCAAAACCTGCAAATCTCCCTGCCCCACAGTGACCCTGCTCTCAGGAGGAAGAAGCCTGAATTCTCTGACTTCAGGGGAAATGAAGGTTCCCTTTCCTGCCCGTTCTTGGGACTCTGATAACAATGTCAAGGCCTGGGTGCTCTGGCAGAGGCGGGAAGGGGGCAGGGTCCGGATGCCCTCCAGTGACCCCCTACCAGCCCTCTCTCATGGCTTTCTCCTCCTTCCTGGGGCTAGCACCTTGGAGCCAAACCCTGGGCTTTGAAGGCCCATGGAAGGAGGAAACAGAAAGGCCTTTGGTGTCTCCCCACAGCCCCCAGTGCTCCCAGCTCTGTCCGGTTCAGCGAGCTGACCACGACTTCAGTGAACGTGTCCTGGGAGACCCCACAGTTCCCCAACGGCATCCTGGAAGGCTACCGGCTGGTGTACGAGCCCTGCACCCCAGTGGACGGTGAGCGGGGCCTCCCTTGCCCCCACCCCCAGCGTGGCTCTTTAAACGCTCTCCTTTGGGGTCCCACTCACAATTACTACATGGGTTAAAGGTGGTGAGAGTCCTCTCATTTTATAAATGGGGAAACTGAGGCCCAGACAAGGAAAGGGGCATTTCCAAGGTGAGACAGCAAGTTGAGGGCAGCATGGGACAAGCCACCCAGCTCTCCTAACTCCCAGGAGGGGAATTTTTAACTATATTCTTCCCCTTCAGTCAGTGGAAGTGGAGAGCGGAGAAAGGAAACCTGAATAAGATATAGCACCCCAACACGTACAGGTCTCTGTTAGGACTGTGTTCTGGTTTGCTAATGCTGCCGTTATGCAAAATACCAGAAATGGATCGGCTTTTATAAAGGGGGTTTATTTGGTTACACAGTTACAGTCTGAAAGCCATGAATATGTCCAAATTAAGGCATCAACAAGAGTATTCCTTCACTGAAGGAAGGCCAATGGCATCCAGAAAATTTCTGTTAGTTGGAAAGGCACATGGCTGGCGTCTGCTGATCCCAAGTTGTGTTCCAGCTCCTCTCTCAGCCCCTGTGCATTCTTCAAAATGTTGCCCTTGGGGCATTTTGTCTTCTCTTAGCTTCTCTGGAGCAAACACTGGGCTAGCACCCCCAAAGTGTCAGCAAAAGTCTGCTTTCAACAGCCGTCTCTAAAATGTCTCTCTCAGCTCCCCTGAGGTCCTTCTGTTTGTGAGCTCTTTTATAAGACTCCAGTGACTAAATCAAGACCCACCCTGAATGGGCGGGGTTCATATCTCCATGGAGATAATTTAGTCAAACATTTCACCCACAGTTGATTGAGTCACATCTCCATGGAAACACTCAAAGAATTCCAACCTAATCAACACTAATACGTCTGCCCCCGCTAGATTGCATTGAAGAACATGGTGTTTGGGGGGACATAATACATTCAAACCAGCACAGGCTGTAAAGAACGGGGAGCCCCTAACAGTCCTGTCCTCTCCTTAACCCCACCCAGACTGAGTTCCAGTCTTCCTCTGGGTAAGTCCTCAACCTTTGAGAATCTGTTGAAGTGGAGTCTCCTCCCAGAAAAACACACAAGTTTGGGGGGTGGTTACCAAACCCCTGATGCCAGCTGTGGACCTCGGATCAAGGACCCTGCTCTACAAGTCATCTGCATCTCACCCTGGGCCCCACAAATCTGAGCTGCCTTCAGTGCCCTCCCTCATAGCCCCTGCCCGCCCCCTCCCCAGGATGTGGCTGGGACCCTGCCCCCCTTCCCAGGCTCCCTGGCTGGGCTGCACTAAACCCCAACTCTGCACCATAGGCACAGGCCAGCTTCCCCCTCCCCCCACCAAGGGGCTGCTGCCACGGCTGAGGTGCCCGAGCCCAGACAGAGAGCCAAGTGCCCCGAGGTCACTGCTGTTTGTCGGTGACAGCCGTTGTCTGGGAATAGAGGGAAGGAAGGGCCCACGAGGGGTTAGGGTGTGGCTGGTCTACAAGGTGGTGCCCGGGAGCTGGACAAGCACCTCCAGGGTCACCCCCACTCTCGCCCTCCTCCCACTGTGGAGCCTGGTGAGAACCAGGGCTGGCCCTGGAAACGTGGCTGTGGCCGGCAGTTCTGGGTCGGCCGGGGAACAATGGCCCCTCAGTCCTCACAGCCGCCACCTGCGTGCCAGCAGCTCCTTCTCCAAAGCAGGGCTCTGTGTCAGAGCCACAAGGGGAGCCGGGCCCCAGGAGGAGATCCGGTCAGGTGCAGGACTCAGGAACAAGGTCATCTCCCCTGTGGTAGGAAGGAGAAGACAGAGGTCTTGGAGACAGAGGCAGGGGCAGGGCAAGCTCTTGGCCAGGGAGGGGTCTCCCACCTTCACCAAGTCCTCTTTGGGCAGGTCTGTGCCTGAACCACCCTCTTACATAGTCCCCTCCACCCCGTTAGAGCCCAGGTGAGAGAACCTTCAAGCCCTGAGTATGGCCAGATAGTGCCCAGCCCAGCCAACCTGGCCTTCCCTGTTGAACCCAAACACCGTGTCTGCACCCCAGTTCACACCTCTGCCCTGGATTCAGGCAGCAGCCAACAGGTGCCACAAGAACCCAGAGAACCCCTTTCCTGGAGGGACAACTAAAGCCCAGGCAGACACCCCATTGTGCTCATCGCCTCCGTGCCTCCAAGTTCGTTTGGAAATGTCAGGGAGCCCCATGCACCCCGGGCGAGTTCGTTCCTGCAGGATGGGCCTCTTGACCACGCACTGCTGTATCATTCAATCACCCATTCATTCAGCAAACATATTGGGCACCTGTTCTGTGCTGGGCTCTGTTATTTTATATAAACCTCATAGCGTCCTTGTCTAAGATGTGATTACTCCCCTAACTTGTTAGGAGAGAAAACTGAAGCTAGGCTAAAGGACACACCAGAAGCCACTGCAAAATGGGGTCTTCCAGCAACTGTAGGTTCTGTGGGGATGGGAAATGAAGCCAGGAGGCTTTGATTTGTGAAGCACTCCCATCTCCTGAAATCTACCCCAGGCCTTGCCCTCTAGTTGCCAGGACTTGGGTGCTGAAGTATTCTCACTTTTCCCTTAAAAAGCCTGGCGTGTGCAGCTCGGTGGAGGGCCCGGTGTGAGCTCCCGCTGGCACAGAGGAAAGCAGGGAAGTCCAGAGGGGCACAGTGGCATCTCTACAGCAGCATTTCCTAAAAGATGGTCCCGGACATTCTAGTTCTGCAGGGTGCTATTAAGGTCTTGCATGGTGGCAGGAACACAGGGGCTGAACTATATTGGGGTGCAGTGGTTAAGGGACACAGGATGGGGAGCTGTTTTCTTCCCTTTAGTTGCTAAAGGACCCTGTGGTTATTCAGAAGACAGAGGGATAGGGGTTATCTAGCTTTCCCCAAACTTCTTTGACCACGGAACCTTTTCCCAGGAGAGCCTGCAGGCCTGCATTTTGGGAACATGGTCTGGTAAACATGGCTTTGTGGGCTCGGGCGGTGCCCCCAGCCTGATTTCAAGGGGGTGAGGCTCAGGCCACTGCCCCGCCCCCTCCCCACGGCCCCATGACCCCTCCTCCCCACCCCCACCGACCCCCCGCCCTGCACCCCCGCAGGTGTCAGTAAGATCGTGACAGTGGACGTGAAGGGGAACAGCCCCCTGTGGCTGAAGGTGAAAGACCTCGCAGAAGGCATGACCTACAGGTTCCGCATCAGAGCCAAGACCTTCACCTACGGGCCGGAGATCGAAGCCAACGTCACCACGGGCCCCGGAGAAGGTAAGAGAGCAGGTGCGGCCGGCCAGGTAGAGAGGCCCAAGTTGTCAGCGCTGCCTGTGGCCCCGGAGGTGCGGAGGAAGATGAGCGCTACGGAGTCTCCGTCGGAGCTCCCAGACCCGGGGGGACCACAGACAGCAAACCGGCAGCCAAGGGGTGCAGAGTGGGGGTGGGGTCCCTGGGGGACATTTCAGAGCCCACAGGCAGGTGGGGGCGGGGCATTCAACAGAGCCAGGCCGTGCCCGCCCAGGCATTCGGTGGTCTGACAGCGTCCATCGCAGCAGGTGTGGGGGGCGTCACGGAGCAGGCAAGGAGGGCCCGAAGAGGTTGCCTGCTCGCTCCGGAAGGTGTTTCCCCAGGTGCCACTTGCACCTGTGATAAATGCAGGTCCCTGGGCCCCACCTCCCTCCCAGGAGATCAGGATGCCTGCGGCCCCACCCCTGGGACTGTGAGAAGCTTTGCCCTGGGCATGGGGGCATGGGCAGCCTCAGAGGCTAGGAGACCTGGGGAGGTGACTGGCCAGGGGCCTGCCAGGCCGCATCCTTCCTGCACACAGATGATGGAGGCTGCCCGCTCCGGGGCATGGCGGGAGGAGAGAAAGCGGCAAGCTGGGTCGGCTAGACTGGGGACCTCAGAGGCGAGGGCCGGGCTGAGGCTACTCCAGGCTTGATAGCTTGAACAACCCACAGAGCACTGATGCTCTTTACCAAAATGCAGAACCCGGGGGAGGGGGAGGGAAGGAAGAGGGAGAGGAAAAGAGGAAGGAGGGAAGGGAGGAAGGGGAAGGGAGGGGATAAGAGGAGGAAGAATGAGGAGAGGGGGCAGAGGAGGGGAAGGGGGGAAAGGGGAGGGGAGCAGTGGGGATGAGGGAGAAGAGAATGTGCTCCATTTGGGTCTGCTGACCTCCCTGAGGTCCCCTAGGGCTGGGGAACTTCGTAGGGTGCCCCTCGTGGTCAAGGTTCAACCCTCCAAAGTCACAGTCACCCAGGCAGGACGTCCCCTCCTGAGCGCCAAAGCCAAAGCCCAGAGGCCCCCTCCTAGGCCCCTTTGCCCCGTCCCTCCTGGCCTCCTGCTCTGAGAAAGTGCATGGCCCCTTCCAAACTTCCCCTAAACTCCCCTCCCCACCCCTCCTCTGCCCCGCCCCCACCAGCCTGCCCTGACCAAGGCCTTCTCCGGCTGGGAGGCCCTGGGAGGTGAGCCCAGGGTGGGAGAGGGGGGCCTCTTGGCTGTCACCTGCCCCGGGTTTGTCCTCCTGATGGCTGGTTCTGGCAGCCCCTTCCTCTCTGTGCTGTCAGTTTCTGCCTCTGGTTCTGCAAAGAACTCCCTGGCTCCTTGGAGCAAAGCCTGCAGGGCCCCAGGAGGAAGATCCCCCGCTGGAGCTGCCCTTGCCCTGCCCTTGGCCTGCCCTTGCCCCTCCCTGGGCTGCCTCTCACCTGAGCAGCCTCTCACCTGAGCAGCCTACCTGAGACAAAAGCAGGAAGACAGAGCTGGCAGGCAGCCAGGCAGGAGAGGGCCCCAGGGGCCAGTCTATCCAAACCTGGGGACTGAAGTGTCCCGGGCTGCACGGTCCCTGGGGGAGGGAGCAGGAAGTACAGGGAGGCAGTGGAGGGTACTGAGAACCCAGCCCTCTGAGAAGGACGGGAGCCTCGCCCAGTGGGTAGGGGTGAGGAGGGGTCTGCAGGGGTCCTTTTCCCTGCTGGCCAGGCAATGGCTGGACTTGCTGGAAGTTTCTGACCCAGTATCTCCTCCCCTCAGCCCCGAGCACTGCCCTGTTCAAAATGAGAACCCGGGCCTGGGGTTGCCCCCTAGGCCCTCACCCTATGGTCTCCTCGGCTGCCTTTGCCCTTGGCCATGATGCCGCACAGGCAGGATGCACATTTAGGAAGGAAGGAAATAAGGCCCTCCAAGGTCACAGGGTCAGGGTGGACACAGGGCCGGGCAGAGGCCCCCAAGCTCTGGGAGTGAACCCCTGGCTGCCAGGTGGGCCTGCAGCAACCCTGACCCCAGAGGAACTAAAATCAGATGCTGGGCTCAGCGGTCATCCCAGCAGGCATCTACAGGGCCCTCCACCCAGGGTGCTCAGCCAGCTGCCCACCCTCCCACTCACTCGTCCCTTTGTCCCGCGGGCACCGGCGGGCTTCTGGGCACACAGAGCTCTGTGTCTATGGGAAACGGGCATGGAGCGGTGAGGGTTCCGAGGGCTGAGCTCTGTGGGCTGTGGGAGCCCAGAGGACGGGCACCAGGCTCGCACTGGCCAGCCAGCCCCTGGGGAAGAAGGGGGCCGGGACCCTCTGTGGGTGCCTTGCTCACTCCCTGACTATGGAACAAACTCTTCTCCCTGCTCCATTCCCTCAGGATGGGCTCCCCAGCTGGCCCACCTAATGGTCCAACTCTCCAAGCCAGTCCTTCCTCCCCTCTGCTTAGCAGAGGAGACCTCCAGACTTCCTAGGGCCCGAGCTCCCTCCCTCCTTCCCACCCTAATTGTAAATGCAGTCATGGGGCGGGCTCAGGCAGGAGATGCAGGGTCATCACCATCCCAGGCCCCTCCTCTCCCTGGGCCACTCTGCCATTGTCATATCCCCGTGATCTCATCCCTTCAAGCCTTATATTCCAAAAGGCCCTGACAGATGGGGAAACTGAGGCTTTATGAATGGATCAAATCCCCAGTCTCCTACGTGCTGGGCTCCTGCCTCTGCTCCCGAGATCTTTCTGGCATCCCTCAGGTCCCCTCCTGCACTGGCGTTTGGACATGGTGGGGTGTGGGGGTGGCCCAGGGAGGAACGTGGTCGGATTCCGGCAGGCCAGGCCAGAGCCACGCTGCAGGGGCCTCAGTGCTCCGGGGTTCCCTGAGCTCTCTGGCCAGGCCTGCTTCGGGTGGAAAAGCCCCTCCTCTGGGATCCCAGTGGTGGGCAGTGGCCCCCTCTGGGTCCCCTGCGTCCCCTCGCCCACGTGCACCCTGTGTTCGCCAGGTGCCCCGGGCCCGCCTGGAGTGCCCATCATCGTGCGGTACAGCTCTGCCATCGCCATCCACTGGTCCAGCGGAGACCCCGGCAGAGCGCCCGTCACCCGCTATGTCATAGAGGCCAGGCCTTCAGGTACTCCCCGTCCTGGACCACCAGGGACCCACGCAGGTGCTCGTGTCCGTCTTCACCCTAGAAAGTGTTTGTGCCACTCAAGGTCTGCTAGGGGTAGCCACGCTGGGTGGTGGGAAACTTGGGGGATGGGACCTCTCCAAGTTAAGGAACCTCCAGGACCCTCAGAGCACAGCAGTCAGTGCCCAGTGAGGGCCAACTTGGCTTGAGGATTATTCCGGAAACCAGAGGAGGAACGAGTTTGGCTGGTGTGGGTTAAATACCAGTGTCCCCCCTGCCACCCCAGTGCCCTGTCACTAAGGGGATCGGCCGCCTCCTGGAGACCACAGTGGCCTCTTTAAGCCTCTCTGTCACCCTGGCTGACTCTGCAGTTCCTGTGATTACCCACCTCCTGCCGCGCCTGAAATCGAATCACTAGAACTTCCAAAGCCATCGGGAGATGAGCAACTGATGTGTCGCTCCAGGGGCTGCTCAGGGCGCTGCTGTTTCACCATCCACTCCAACACCTGTTCCTCGGGGCCCTCAGCCCCCCGGCTCCCTCCGCTGCTAGGTTTCCAAGCTAATCAGAGGTGCCAGTGTCAGGGACATGCTGGAGGCTTGTCCTCCGTATTCTGTGGCATCCGTGGTTAAGTGATTGACGTTGAGAAAGAAAAAAGACTCTGTTCCCACGGCATGAACGGCGAATAATTGTGATGGGAAGTAGTCAAGCGTATCAGTAGCTAATACTTCTAACGCAGAGTACTGAAACATCTCAGTGACAAATTGTTAGTACCCCAGGGTAACTAATAATCCCAAAAGCAATAATAATTCTGGTAATTCCAGGAAGTCGCTACCACCCAGTCATCGCCTTAATCTCATGCTGATAATTGCAGTTGCAAATAGCTAATAAATCTAGCGGCACAGATCCAGCGTGTAGCTGGGAGGCCGTGCGGCAGGGTTGGGGCTCTCCCGGTGCAGATGGGCCTTCCATGGACCTCCAGTGCTGGCTGCTGAGTTGCCAAGAGGTTGCCTGTGCTTCTCCCAACCAGGGCTTGTGCCTGTTTATTCTCCAAGGCTGGCCGCCTGGGTGCCAGGCTGTGGAATGTTGGCTTCAGGACTCGGCCCTGTTGATTTTCCGACGTTCCCTGGGAGGCCCAGCGTGGGGCTTTGAATGTTCCAGGTTTGGTGACCGTGACTTGATCCACAGAGGTGGGATGGAGGACTGGGCATCAAAGGAAGGACCAAACCAGTGCTCCCTGAAGGGTCAGGACTTAGAGCAGAGCCAGAGAGTTGGCCACAAGGTTGGGGGACAGTGACCCAGGCGAGAGGAGGGGGAAGTAAAGCAGTGAGGAGCTGACCTACCGTCTGCGAGCACGTCTGTGAGCACGTCTGTGAGCATGTCTGTGAGCACAGAGAACGCCTTGGCCTGTGCCTCAGGCTGTTTGTGAACAGACTGTGAAATGTGTCTTCTGCCCTTCTTTTTGTGCTACCTCTGTGTCCCCTGGCTATGCAGCCTCCTCATCTTCAAGATGAAATCGTTCCTGTGGTACTCGTGTTTTGCAGAGTAGACGAAACACGACTACTTTCTGAGAGCCGGAGAGCAGCCAGGCACAGCAGCCCCAGGGAGGGGCTCACCCAGGGGATTTGCAGGCCCAGGCAACTGGCCCCGGGCCCCGTGTATCAGCCGATTCCTGGAGGTGGAGGCCACGCTGCAGCGTGACATTCCAGCAGCTTCTGGCTGGTCCTGTTGCCTGGCCCCAGGCTTTGCCTCCACGTGGAGTGGATCAAACCACAGGCTGGAGGCCTCAGCTTCCGGAGGAGCCTTTTCCGTAAAATGGGGATAATGGTCCCTCTCTCAAAGCACTTGACGAGTAGGAAGGCTCAGCTGTTGTGTTACTGTGCTATCGTGCTATGACTGTTATTGGAAGATGGATGAGAAAATTAAAGTCACATGAAGAAAATTGATCTGCACCCCAATAGTCATATTTGAAGGCATACAGTACTGAAGTTGGGGTGCGTAATGCTAAGAAAATGCCAGGAAAGAAAGGTTTCTGTTCATTTATCCATCAATCACGTATAGGATCCTGTACAAGGTGCTGGGGCTATGGGACTAATTTGGCATGAACCCTGCCATCAAAAAGAGAGACCCTGAACAAAAAGATGTGCTGTGTGCAAGGCAGCAGCTCAAATGCAAATAAATAAGACTGAGGGGATATGAAGCAGAGGCCTGGCCCTGGAGCCCCCAGAGAGGATGATTCTGCACCCAGACAGGGCTCCTGGCCTTTTCCGATTTGGGGGGGGGGGGGGGATCTAGACGGCAAAGGGTGGGCCCTTGGCCCAAAACTCAGGGATGATGATACAGTGGTCGTGGCTCCTCGGCATGAGTTCTTAACTTACACGGTGCGTCTATAAGAATGTGTGCTGAGGAAAACCAGTGAAATCCATTGGCTGGGGCAGGGAAAGCAAGCCTTTGGGCCCGGAAAGAAGCTCTTCCTAGAAATGATGAAATAGAAAGACAAGGGAATGGGATGCCACAGCGAAGTGCAGCAGGAGATGCTGGGCCGGGCGTGCCATCTGATGGTCTTTCAGTCCCCACTGGCCACCTGGGTGACCTCCCCAAGTCGGCCAGGCTGGGGCCACAGGACTAGATGCTGGGATGGAGGACCCATGAGCTCGGCCCGTGAAAGGTCCTTCCAAGACCTCTGGAGCCCAGACCCATGTGGAGAGCAGATCTGAGCAGGGTCCAAGGTGGCTTGAAACTGTGATTCCTAATTCAGTCCTCCGCTGGCACAAGCAGGAAGCTCCTCTCTCTCCGAGGCCCAGGCTGCCCACCCCACCCCTGGGCTCCACACTGGAGCATCTGGCCAGCCTCCTGCCTCTGTGACGGGTGGCCATCGGGTCGTGGCTGACATTTGTCTCTTCTCTAGCCTGTGTGGCATCCTGCTGCTCCTTTTGAATGGGGTGAGAGTGAATTATGTTCCACAGGGCAAGACTCAGAGAGCCGTAGACAAAGCAGGGAGGGCCTGAAAGGGTGCTCGGGAGCTCAGAGGATGGGCAGGTGAGGGCAACATGGGGTGGAGAACAGAGAGGGGCTGGAACCGGGGAGCCTGGCCCTTTATGTCCCTCTGATCTCAGCTGCTAAGAAAGGAGGTGGCTGAGGCTGGGCCCCATGAGATCCAGGCACCACAACCAAACCCTCTGGTGCAACCTGAATCCCTCCTGCTGCTGTTAAAAATAATAATTCCACTTATTTTTGACTGATGCTACCTCTGTACGTGTTTTGAATAGGAAAAGGAGTCAGAAAAACAGGGACCTGGTTAAGTTGATGAGGGTCTATCCAATGATAAAATCTTAGGCAGCCACTCAGTGTTTATCAAGAATCTCTGAAGACATGGAAAATAGAATGTGCTAAAGCAACACATGATATTCAGTGAAAAAAGCAGGATACAAAATTGTGCTATAAAAGGATGAGCTCAGATATTTAAAATACAGATACACAAGTGGACAGTAAAGCACTGGATCAGTTTTCTATTGCTACATAACAGATGACCCCAAGCTTGGCAGCTTTCGACAACGCCCGTGTAGTAGCTCAGAAGTCTTGCATGGCATGCCTGGCTCTCTGCTTGGGGTCTCACTGGGCTGAAATCAAGGTGCAGGCCAGGCTGAGTGTCTCTTCTCGCTCAGGGTCGTCTTGTAAGCTCACCTGTGATGGCCAAGCTCAGTTCCTTGTGGTTGTAGGACCGAGGCACCTCCTTCCTTGCATGGGGCCACTCTCAGCTTCTGGGGACCTCCCACAGTTCCACGGTGGGTGGGCCCCCTTCTTCCCAGCCAGCTTTGCATCTTTCTGATTTCTTCTCCTGCCAGCAGCCAGAGAAAGCCCTCTGCTTTTAAAGGACTCGTGGGATTAGAGCAGGCCCACCTGGATAAGCTTCCGTTGCCATGTTGTGTAACACTCGCAGGTGTGCTACCTCACTCTATTCACGGGGGCCACCCACACTTGAAGGGGAGGGGTCTCTTCAGGTTATACCAGCGCAGGGGCCACTGGGGTCCCACAGGAGTTCTGTCTGCACAAATCCTAGGATGTCAAGTCTTTCTCTGGATTGTGGTATCAGTTGATTGCTATGGTATTTTCTGTATAATTTTTTTCATGTTTTTAAGTGTTTTAATAAAAAGAATAAAAGGTTCAGGTGCTCCAAAAGGCATCTTTTCAGGAAACATTTACTGGAGACCTACTACGGGCCACGTACTGGGGATTTAGTGCCAAATGGGACAGAGCATTCGGGCCCTGCCCTCAGGGAGCGGCAGTCAGGATTGGGGAGGGGGTTAGACTGCCCCTCACAGGGTGTCCCCCTCTCTGTGCTCCTGCAGATGAGGGGCTGTGGGACATCCTCATCAAAGACATCCCCAAGGAGGTGACATCCTACACATTCAGCATGGATATCCTGAAGCCAGGCGTGAGCTACGACTTCCGGGTCATCGCTGTCAATGACTACGGTTTCGGCACCCCCAGCAGCCCTTCCCAGTCTGTGCCAGGTACTGGCCCTGTGAGGTGGAGGTGGGGGAGTCCTTCAGAAGAGCCTGTGACAGGCGCTGGGGAGTGGGGAAGGGGAAGAGTACCAGGGGGACTAAAACGCATTGTAGTCCAAATTTCCTGAAGCAGCAAGTTCCGGGCCAGGTTCTGAGTCAGCTTCCAACACCAGCGGAAGCTGGGGGCGTTGGACCATTTGGGCTCCTTTACAAGGACTCCAGAAGGCCTGGGCAGGGGGCCCAAGGTGAAAGCTTCCATGAGCTCATCGCCCAGGAG
This sequence comes from Choloepus didactylus, assembly GCF_015220235.1. NCBI lineage: Eukaryota > Metazoa > Chordata > Mammalia > Pilosa > Megalonychidae > Choloepus > Choloepus didactylus. The sequence goes on along the minus strand of NC_051324.1, from coordinate 67,654,808 downwards.
ATACGAGGGAGCCAGTCTCTAAGCATGTGTTTCCATGGAAACCTCCCCAAACAAGCAGGGTCGGTGGCTGTGGTGCAGCAGCTAACACAGGCAGGCCTCTGGGATCTGGACTGAGCTGGGCCTGGGGTCAGCAAGATTGCCACCCCCTCCTCTTTTCCCCCCTCATCCTTCCCTTCCAGCGGTCCCAGGGATCACGAAGGACCCTGATACCTAAACCCACGACCCAACTTCGAATCACCCACTAAGGCCCCATCCCCCAAGGCAGAAGCATAAATCAAAATTTCTGTTCACTGGGTGAGTTCCAGAAGCCCAGCCTCCTCCCACACACCTCCTCCTCTGCCCAGATTGATTAGAACCAAATCATGGGAAATAAATACTTTGCTCCAAGACTGAACTAGAACCAAGCCTCTCATCAGGCAGCAATGTGGATTCATGCTGGCTCGGGGCAGAAGCATGGTGCTAGGAACGGGGGGCTCAGAAAGAAGTGGGTCCTACCTGGAGGGAGGCATTCCAAGGGCCCGCTCATGTCTACCCTCGCCACTTCCTCCACTTTCTGCCACCAGAAAATGATTCGGTCCAAACTGAACCTTGGGAGAAGCTCTTTCAGCTGCCCTGCAGCCCAGACAAGCACCTTACCCATGCACAGTTGGGTCTGCCTCTAAAGGTAGCCCCTAGGCCAGTAGGTGGCAAGAAAAGAAAAAAAGAAAAATAGCCAGCATGCTGCCAACTCCTCCTCATCCTGTGTCCCTGGCAGACATCACTAATCAATCCCAGCACTCCTTCCTTATGAGTCCAGAGCAAGCTCAGAGCCCTTCTCAAGACAGCACTGCCGGCAGCCCCCGATCAATTGATCTGAGCTCGTGCTTGAGATGCAACTGTCCTCTTAGGTTCTACCTGGTTCAGAGGCCACAGACCCAGCCTCCTCACAAACAGCTTGAGCAATGGGTAGGGTCCCAGCTGGAGTGGGAGAGAGCTGGGCACCTGACCTGACACCCCGTCTGCATTCCAGCCCAGAAAGCCAACCCGTTCTACGAGGAGTGGTGGTTCCTGGTGGTCATCGCCCTCGTTGGCCTCATCTTCATCCTGCTTCTGGTCTTTGTGCTCATCATCCGAGGCCAGAGCAAGAAGTATGCCAAGAAGGCAGACGCAGGTGGGCGCCTCTGGCAAAGCCGAGGGGGGCCAGAGGATGGGGGTGGCCTCTCTCTGCTGGGAACCCACCTGCTTTGATAGGTGGGGGCAGCCTAGGGTTCCCACACACTCGGTCTCCCATTTGGGGCTCAACTCTGACAAGAGAGAGGGGAAGATCCAGCCAGGTAGGGGGTGTGTGAGCCCACACAGTCCAAAGGGGTGGAGTGGTGGAATCTGTGCCAATCTCTCTCCCCCAGGGAACAGCTCCAAGGCCGGTGCCCTGGGCCACGGGGAGATGATGAGCTTGGATGAGAGCAGTTTTCCCGCCCTGGAACTCAACAACCGGCGGCTCTCCGTCAAGAACTCCTTCTGCCGAAAGAACGGCCTGTACACCAGGTAGACGGGCCTCTGCCGGGGCGGCGGAGGATGGAGCAGTGTGTGTCTGGGTGTGAAGGAGGCTGCAGAGAGTGGGCTGTGCCTGCTTGGCCTCACCCTGTCCCTGGGAGTGGATGTGGGCTGGGACGTGTCAGCAGGAAGACACAGGGCCGAGCGCACCTGAGGGAGAAAGTCACAAGGAGGTGACCTCAGAGGCTTCCTGCCAATGATAGCACAACGCAAATAACTTGCAAACTTTTGCAAACCAATCTACTGCTGTTTGGATCCAGGGGCTCCTGGTAGCAGGACTGCAGCGATGCTTGTCACCTGTCCCAAAGATAGGATGGGTCCAGCCCAGGTAGACTGGGCAGACACACCTGAGGGAGAGATGTCAGATTCCCCATTATAACCTGCCCGCCTCCTCATCCGGGAAAGGAAGGGTGGTCTAAAGTATGGAAACTCCCTCCCCAGGGGCCCTATTTCTACCTGTTATAGAATGAGTTCCTCCTCCCTCCTGCGCAGCATCGCCCTCAAAGGGCAACACCTAAAAGCAGCCAGCGAGGAAACGGCCATGGCTGGCAGCAAATGCCAGCTTCTGTTTTCTCTGCAGCCTGACTTCCTTCCAACCTCAGGCCCACTCAGGGGCCTGGGGGCAGGGGCGGCTGCTCCAACCCACCCATCCCTCACCTGATGGGACCTGGCAGATTTACGAACCCAGAGCTCGGGAGAGATTGGGGGTCACGGTGGGCCCAAGGGGCTCCTGGTCTCAGCCCTGTTAGCATTCCCGGCTCATCCAGAGGTGGCAGGGGAAGCCGGGCTCCCCCGGGCGGCGATCACAAAGCATCTCTCTCTGTGGCTTGAAGGGAAGAAGCGATGTGTGTGCTCACGGGTGCGGAAGGGGCCCGCCAGGCCGGCTCTCATCCCCCGCCAAGTCCAGTCCTCCAAAGAAAGGGCCGTTTGAGGCCATGATGCAAGCCCAGTAGGGTGCAGGATGGTCACCGCGGCCGCCAGGCTGGCTCCGGGGCCTGGCCACTGGGAACAAAGGGATGTTTCACGGTGACCTCACCAGCCCCCTGACCTCTGTGCCCCTCACACCCACAGTGTACACACACCGAGGCCCCCTGGCATGTCCCCCACAACACTGGGTATACACAGAAATCCCATTCACGCACAGACCAGCCCCAGGCCCCAGGGGCCTGAGCCGGGCCACGCTGAAATGTCAGCCACCCCCCAGCCCCCAGCATATGCCAGAAGCATTAGCCTGACTCCCCATTATGTTCTTCTGCTCAGTGTTGTGTAACGCCCGTGGTGTCTGCATGAAACCCCTGCCACTGCTGTCATTTTGTTTTGTCTACGTCTACTTAGTAAGGACGTGGCTTTGTCGATCAGAGTGGAATCAGGGCAGACTTACGGCCAGGGGGTGGGAGGTGGCAGGCAGACTGCTTGGGACATATTCCCTGACCACGGGGCTGTCCTCTGAGCCGCATTTCTGCAGCAAACCACTGCCAGCCCCTCCACGGGGCACCTGGGTCCAGAACCACGCCTTTGGGTGGGGCCGGTCCTCAGAGTGTTGGACAGAGTCCTGGAGGGCCCCTGCCACCGGCCCAGCCGGCTTGCGCTGCCCACGGCCCTCCCACTCGCTTCCCAGGGTGCCGCGGCCCTGCAGGCTGAGCGCCCGAGGCTGCCTGGCCCAGGTGTGTTTGCTCAGATGACTCAGAGCCAGGCCTTGAACTTGAACTCACTGGGAAATGCACAACTTTCTCTAGGTCTATTAAAAGGTAGGGTGCGACTTAGCCCCCAGGCATGTTTCTAGTCTCTGAGCAGTTTGGAGGGAGGGAGGGAAGGAGGCAGTGGTTTTCCTTTTACTCCGAGCCCTTTGCTTTCAGAATCACTTGGGGGTGGGGGTGGAGGGTTTGGTCTGCAGTACAGGTATCCAGGCCTCACCTGAGATTCTGACTCAGGACGTCTTGTTGTAGCCCAGAAATCCACCCTTCCCTTTTCCCTGGAAGCTTGGGAGGTTGGTCCCTATTTCTGCAGCACCAGAGCCTGCCCCAAGCACAGGAAACGACCCCATCCCAATGCCTCTCTCTCTGAGCCCAGGCTGGTGGAGAGCGGGCCCAGGAGGGAGACAGAGCGCCGAGTGGTGAGGGCCCTCCAGGAGGCCCCCCGTGGAGCTCCTGCCAGGGCAGCCCCATTTTTTGGCCTTACCCCTCAATCTTTGCAGGTCCCCTCCACGGCCCAGCCCGGGCAGCCTCCACTACTCAGACGAGGATGTCACCAAGTACAACGACCTCATCCCCGCGGAGAGCAGCAGCCTCACCGAGAAGCCCTCGGAAATCTCCGACTCTCAGGTGAGGAGGGTGGGGCGAGGCCAGGAGCTGCCATCAGAGTGCGGGCGAGGACAGGTGGCTCATCAGACAGTCTTTCTTCCCTCCTTTCTCTTTTGGGGCTGGAAAGACCAAGAGATGCCCCAAAGAAACCACCCAGAAGTCACGTATGGGACAACTGCCACCTCCCAAGTCCTGCTAACAGTTTGCACCCAGGGCTAGTGGGGGTCCCTGGAACATTGGTCACATGAGTTCCCCCCAAGAGCGTGGTCCCCTAGACTGGCACAGCTCACCTCACCTGCTGGGCCACTCAGCAGCTTGGGCCTGCAAAGGAAAATGCTAAAGTAAAGGCAAGGGAGAGGGGGGATCCTGGAAGAGTGGGACCCCTAGCAGCCCTGCATGCCAGAGGCCAGAGGACTGCTGACTGCCAGTTAATGAGCCCCCAGGACCGGAAGGCTGGGTGCCCCGGAGCCCAAGCAGGGGAAGCAGTGTGTAGCCCAGTGGGGCTGTAAATGGCTTTGGTGGTTTAGACTTGAGTTTGAATCCTGTCTCTGCTTGTGAAACAGGGTCCTGGGTGTGCTCTGTAACCTCTGTGAGCTCAGTTTCTCCATCTGGGGACCAAGCTGGGATAATCACAGGCTCCCTCATGGGGCTGGGGTGAAAATTCGCTGAGTTAGCCCAGGGCCTGGTACAAGGCAACTGCTCATAAGTCGGCTCTTAGATTGAGAAGGGGGCGGTGCCTAGAAGGGTCATGGGGTGGGGGGGGGCACTCTGCCCCGGGCTGTCGGGGAGGGGGTTGAACGTGTTCCCGTGACGGGGTGTTACCCCCTGCCCCCAGCAGCCCTCTCAGCCTCAGCCTGGCCTGGTAGTTGCCGAGGAAGGGGCCTGAAAGGCCACTGTGTCCCACGCTCTGGACCTTTCTGCCCAGTCCTGGGAGAGGAAGAGAAGGAAGAGGTGCAGCGGGGAGTGGGGCCGCCGGCCGCGTGGGAGAAGCCAGAGAGCCTGGGAGCAGGTCACGGGCCCCGTGCCTGGGGCACCCCTCGCGAGCTGCTGCCTTGTACAGCTCCGGGGTTCCCGATGGATGGGCTCGGCAGAGCTGGAGGGAGGGGCGGGACCGGACCTAACGCCCCTGCTCAAAGCTGGCAGAGGAGGAGACCCTGACTTAGCCCGGTTCATGTGGGGAATCGATGGGGGCAGGGAGACAGAGCCGCTATGAACTCACGTGATTTCGGGCTGTGGCAAGTTTTTAAGCAGATTTAACTCTTTGCAACCTCATCAGTATTGGGGACTCACAGGACCAGCCCTTAGAGGCCTGGGGGTCTTTTCTCTGAAACATTTTTGTTTCTTTCCCCCAGAGATGGTGATAAGAGTTTAGATTCTAGGCACTCAAGGTATATAGTTCAAAAAGATAACAGAATGGCCTCTCCCCTGTAAAACAGGGCTCCAGGCCAGATGGGGTCTGCGGAGAGAGGAGGCAAATAGCAGGAGGGGTTTCCCGTGATGCTCTGCCTGGGAGCTCCACCTTCTGCAGAGGGTGGTATCAGCCCCCCTCACTGGCCGAGCACTGACCTTTTGGTACGTAAGCCCTCTGAGTGCAGAAGAAACTGCCAGGATAACTCAAGAGCTGTTTGAGAACATCTTTCATGAGTCTGGAGGATTTGACATGGGGCAGAGAACTGGACCCATGCCAGGATCTGGTCTCCCTGCCTTCAAGAACTTACTGGAAGAATAATCCTCATAGCTGGGACCATCCTTCCGAAGTTACTCCCAGGGTGGGCAAAGATGCCCAGAATCCTCCACTTAGCCAGTTGGTCTGATTTGTGCAGAACGAGCCCATCACTTCAGCACTGTTTCCATAGCAACTTGGAAGCCATCATTCCTGGGGAGCACACAGCCTAGAGAAAGGAGGCGTCTCTGGGTTCGGAAGGCAGTTGTCACAGAGGAATGCCCAAGCTCCCCTTCGCGGCATTTGACCACAGCCCAGGCCTTGGAGCTCTGGCTGCAGGGTTTGGGGTGGTTCAGGGTTTGGTTTGGGGCTCAGTGGAGCTGGGTTTGGTTTATTTACACTAAAAGCTAAGTTCCATGAAGTCAGGGATGTGTGACAGCTTTGATCACTGCTTTATCTGCAGCATCTTGAACAGTGCCAGGTACACAGACAGTCTATAAATATTTGTTGCAAGAATGAAAGAGTCCTTGGGAAAGCTAATCAACCAAAGCAGACTTAAAACCAAGTAAAGGTTAGCAGGGTAAACTAAGATTCACGGTTGTAAAGTTAATATTCCTTTTTGACCAACTCCCAATCACACATTGAAAGAAGTGTGACCCTTCAGACAATAAAGATAATGACAACCGAATCTGCACCCCACGTCTTACCATGTCATATCACTACAGCCGCCCTGGGAGGCAGGCATTAGTATTATTTTTTTTATACAGATGAGGAAACTGAGGTTCAGAGAGGTTAAGTAAGTCTACCCTGGTCCAACAGTCAGAAAGCACAAGCCCATGATTCTGGCTCCATGTTTCACAGCCAGACCCTGACGCTAACCTGAGCGGGCCCTTCGGAAGCCCACATCCAGGGATGTCACCCTCACTGCAGACCTTTCTGGAAAAGACTCACCACCACAGTCCTCTTACTCAATGCTCTTGGCAACAAATAACCTTGAACTCTTTTTTAAGACTCGAAAAACCGAGACATGCTACTGGAGAGGACATTCAAAGGAAAATGCCATAAGCATAAGGTTATTCCAAAAAAACAAAACAAAAAAACATCTCTGTGCAGCTTTAGACAATGGGGTCAATGAGATAATTGCCCAGACACTTGTCTGAAAAGTAGCCCATTGTTGTGGTTAAGGACTCAGGCCCTGGATTAGAGTCCTGGCCCTGCCCTTAGTGGCTTCTGTGATCCAGGGGACTCCTGGAAGCTCTTTGAGCCTCACAGCCTCCATCTACAAAGCACAGACAGTGTGGTTTATCCCACAGGGCTGTCACCAGGAGCGAATTAGGTGAGATAAAGTCAGGCCCATGTCTGCCAGGTTGCCAGGGGCTCTTGAAACAGCAAATGGCCATTTGGGTCTGCTTGTTCTAGAATCGTTTCTTGGAAACCAGGCACTTGGCTTCAGCATCACATGCAGGTATCCACGATCCAAGAGGCTATTGCCAGAGGATTGGCATCTTGATGCTCAGAGACGGAGACTCGAGAACGTCCAGCATGAGGAAGCTGTCAACCGTGGGCCTAGTGAAAAAGCCACTGCCCTGAGCTCCCAAGTGTCCCCAAGACCACCCAGCCAGACCACTCCATGTTCCTCAACTGCAGGGCTCAGCAAAGGGGAGAAAGGACCCAGCTCCAGCCAGGAGCCTCCCCTCTGGGCTTCCGGGATCAGATCGGCGTCTGTGCCTTACCGGCGCATGAGGTCCAGGCATCAGCATCGGCCATGGGTAGCGGAGAGCAGCTCTGAGTTGCTGAAGACGCTGACTTCTCAACACTCACTTCTAGAGCACAGGCTGTGACCAGTGCCAGGGACATAGAGGTGACCACGGCAGGACTTGGGTCTGGATGGCATGGACTGGGGCAGAGCAGCTGGCCTCCCTGTGATCCCTTGTTCCAGATAAAGAAGTAGATCCTGCAGTTACTCCGGTGCCCTTATGGGAAGCAGCTCGATGACACGTCAGAATCTGGAACATGGTGCAGCCACCCTTGGGACTCCTGGTTTGAGGCTTATGAGCAGGTGCCACTGTTGGCTGTCCTGCCCATGGCGTTTACACCAGGCACGTGCCCTTGGATCACACAGGCTGGGCCCCTCCGTTTCAGCTGCTTGGGGGAATGACCCCCTATCTTTCTAAAGTCCCTCCCCCACCCTGCGCCAGGTCTTCTGAGAGTGAATTTTGCATCTGCCGCCAGCTTATATTCTAAGTCAGACTACCCAGAACTCTCACTCCAAAATTGGCTAAAATCTACCCAGCCATTTTCTAGTAATAAACAAACAAAAAGTCCATTTTACTTATAAATAAACACATGTGCAGTGCAGGGCTGTGGGAGAAGAGCTAGAGGCACACAAAGTAGGAGTGCTCCTCTCCCTGCTGGGGTCCCAGGGAGGGAAGCAGGGCTGAGCCTCGCCTTGGAGGAGCTGCTGGGGAGGAGTCCTGGCAGAGAGAAGGGCACATGCAGAGGAAGGAGGTTTAAAGAGCCCGTGGCTTGTTTGATGGAGCTTCTGAAAATGCAGTATGGTTGCAGGCCAACCTCATTTTCAAACTAAGGACCTGAGTTTGGTAGAAAAAATTCTATTTATAAATCTTAATAGAAAAGAAATTCTAAGCCAATGGCTTACGTCTTCTGATCAATAGTATGTGGCAATGTGGTGGCCTGGCCCCTTTTAAGCTCCTTATAATGGAATTAGACCTGTATTAAAAAAGTAAAAAGAAAATATACAGGACTAATCAGACTTTGCATAATATTTATTGGGCCCTTGCTAGGAGCCAGGGTCCACTCAAAAGAACTGTTGGTGAACAACACACTGATAGACTGGGGAAGGTCGCGTGCGAATAGATAATCACGTTTTCATTTCTCATTAAAAATTAAGTAACGACTTCAGGGGGAAGCAGTGGGCAAAAGTCTTTCTGTTTACTGTGGTGACCAGCAGGTAATGCCCTTTGAGAGGTCTCAGGGGAGAAAGGAAAGTTCCCATCCATATGGAGCCTCAGAGAGGGCTGCCTGGAGGAGGTGGCGTTTGAGCTGAGCCTCCAAGTGTGCACAGGATTAGGTCCTGCACAGAAGGGAGCTGTGCGGGTTTATGTCCGGCGAGGGTGTGGTCACAGCCTATCCTTGCCCTCCCTCCAGGGAGTGTCTTCTCTTTTCTCCTCTTGGTCTCTTGTCCATCAGATGGGACCACCATTCTAATGGCATCCTCCAAAGGCCACATCTCCCACTTCTCATTATCCTGACCCACCCAGACCCCGGCCGCCCAAGCTCGAGCCGAGCTAGAAACACACCACAGGGCAGAGAGGGCACAGAAAAGGAGATGAAGCCATGTATCGGGCACCTCCTGTGTGCCCTGCCCTGTGCTTTGTCCTTTCTCATTTAATGCCTAACTGCCTCGCCACACAATGGGATTACCCTCGTTTTATAGTTGGGGAAACTGAGGCTTGGGGAAGTCAAGCAGCATGCCCTTGGCCACGGAGCTGAGAAGTGGGCTCTCAACCTAGATCCCACTGGGTCCGAGAGCCACGTCTGCTAGAGCCTGGCCTGGCCGGCTGCCTGGCATCCAGGGGTGACAGGAGGAGAGGCCCGTCCTCCGCTGAGCCCAAGACGGTGACCTCCGGCTTCTCTGACAGCTGAGGGGTAGACGGGCACTGGCTGCCACTTTGTGCCATGTGGGACCAAGAGTGACATCGTGTTGCTGACACTTTTCCAAGGACATCCCTGGGAGGAGATGTCCAGCTGTTTGGGCCCAGAGATCGCAGAGCCCTGACAGTGAGTTCCTTCAAAGACTCTGGGAGACACTTCCTTAGCACATCACCTCCAGTCCCCACTTCCACCTCAAAACCCCAGGGGACTGTAGGCCCTAGGGGGGAGGACTCAGTGGGCTCCAGGGTGGAGGACATCCCTGGGAGCCCTGGAGCACAATGCACAGGCGCGACTCAGGCAGAAGAGGCCCTGGGGACCACGGAGGAGGGAGGGGCTCCAGGGACCTCCTGTCCAGACTCAAGCACCCCCTCGCTGGGTGACTCTGGTCAGGTCCCTTGACCCCCAAGCCTCAGTTACTCCCCTGGGGCCTCACATTCCTCCCAGACATCAAGACCCAGGTGCCCCCCGCTCCCCGGCCCTGGGAGCTGAACCCCGGACCCCCAGCCCAGGGCCGTTCCTGGGCCCCCGACCTATCGCCTCCTGAGCCTGATGCAAGAGTCCGCTGGGCTGGAGACGATCAAGAAAGCGAGAGGGCTCTGCTTTGCTCCCTCTTTCTGTTCCAATCTTTTCTCCCGGGTCCTCCCTCCCGCCGCACCCCCCCTCACTCTGCTCCCAGGTCTGGAGTCTGCCGCCCCCTCTGCAGACCCCTCGGTAATTGTTGATTGAATGACTTTGAGGAGCTGTTAAGAGGCAGGGGAGCCGAAGCTGGATGGCTTGTGGGGCGGGTGGGGACTGCCTGTGAAAGGCCCCCTTTGTGCTGGGCCCTTCCGGGGGAGCTGAATTCAATTACCGAGGGCTGCACACAAGTTGAAAGCTGGAGTAGGCGCCCCTGCTTTCTTCCCTTCTCACCCCACCCCCACCCCGAAAAGAAACAGATGTTCAAGGAGAGGAGGCGGGAGCTCCAGCCTCCGAAGCGAAGACCCCCTCCTCTGGCTTTGGAGAGCTGGGGGTGGGGGCGATGCAGACCAGGCCCTCCGTCTGCCCTGCCCCTGCTGGCGGCTCCAGCTCCGTTTGGCCCCCAGCCCTTCCTTTTCTCGCTCCCCCATCGCTATGGGGAATGCCCTCCCACAGCATGCCTGGCACATAGTAGGGATCAACAAATGGCGGCTGGTGGAAGGGTGAGTACTTGGGATCTGGGCTCCCTCCCCACCATGGCCCCAGACCCCCCGGCCCCCTCTTCCCCCGCCTGGAGGGGGCAGGAGTGGTATGTTCTTCTCCCTTCCCGGCTTACCTGCTCCCTGGCCTCCTTCTGGTTCCTCCTGCAGCCTCCCAGGGGGGCTTTGAGACCCCCCCCCCAACTCCACCTCTGCTCCTCCCAGCAAGGCCAGGCTCACCTGCACTCTCTCCCTAATAATGCCTTTCCCTGCACCCTCTCGCCCCTCGCCCATTTCACCCCCATGAAGTGCAGTGATAGTCCCCGCTTTACAGTCAGGGCCACTGAGGCTGAGAGAGGGTGATGAGGGCCTGAGCTCCGGGCCACTCTCTCCACCGGGCCTTGTCCTCCCTGGGATGGTCCTGAGATTCCTCCCCAAGGCTGAGGCCCCAGGGCTAGTGGTCATTCTGGAACCTGTGGTGGCGAAGATTCCTAACCGCAGTTCTCACAGAGAGGGGTTCTCTGCTCCAGGACAGGAGGCACCCCCACCTGCTTGCAGCCTCCCCCCAGCTCGGCGGACTCCACCTGCCTCTGAACCAGCCTCGCCTTAGCCACGAGGTTGGGGACTGGCCCCCTACCCACCCTCTGCAAATGAACACCCCCTCCACCCCCAATTTGCAGCCCCTTTGTTCCCTCCTGCTTGGCAGCTGGGCAGCAAGCAAAGAAAGGGGCTTGTATTGTGCTGGATTACATCATGGGGCCGATCTGGGCCGAGGGATTTTCCATTGTCCTGGGCAGCTGGAGCTGCTGGCCAAGAGGACAGAGTCCCGGGGTGTTGGAGGGGGAGCAGGGGGAGGGCAGTGTTCAGGAGAGTGGCTGGGGTAGTTAAGTGGTGAGAGGGGGTAGGGAGGGCCCAGAGGACGTTAAATGAGGGGATTAAATACTCCGTCTTAATCTGTGTTAAATGAGCAGATTAAGACGGAGTATTTAATCCCCACTGGAAGAACAGGAATTACTAGCATCTTGTGACCTAAAGGCAGGCAAGTGTAGGTGTTAGGAGCCCACGTAGGCTTTAGAAAGTTAGGCCAGTCTGAGCTCAAGCCTCGACTGGATCATTTCCTCGGGCAAAGCCCTCGAGCTCTGCACGTGTTTGCTCAGCCGTAGCTACCACAGAGATGTGAAAACAGAATTCAGGGATGCGAGGAGGCACCTCACACGGCCTGGCGGTGTGTGCCCCTCATTAGCTGCTGTCATGCAGTAGTTGCCACTCTCTTTCTTAAGGGTGTGGATGTTTTAAAGCACTTGGGGTCCTGAGAACAGGTTGCCATCACCTTTCTCCTTGGGCAAATTTAGCTCTCCATCATTTTGACCTGGAGAGCAGATGCAGCTGATCACCCCAAACTCACTGTCTTGGGATAACTGGCTTTTTGTCCTGCAGGTTTTTTTTTGCTGATGTATGTTTTATTTAAATAAATATAATTAGTTTCTGCCCCCAAACGTGCATTAGCTGGGCAGGGTTGAGGAGGCCTGGGTGGGGTCTTCTGAGCTGCATTTCGTTGAGCGTTAAGGCTTCACTAAAATCAGAGTACATCTCTTCCAGAGCATTCTAAGGGCGTTCCCATCTGTTGTCTTATTAGTTCTCACAACATTCCCAGGAGCTGGTGGATGGGGAAGGGGGGGTGGAGGGGGACACACTATTTTTAGCTCCACACTTCAGATCTGAGCCCAGTTTTGCATGACAACCCAGATCCACTCTTGTCTCGTGCTGAATTCCCCAGTAGGTAGCTGAAGTCTGTGCCTAGGACGCCAAAGTCTCAAAAAGATGTTTAAATGACTTAATATTTGTTATTTCAAAAAAAAAAAAAAGCTTTAAAGCAGTCATTGGGTGAAAATTGAGAACTTCTATTGGCATCTTTTATAGCTCAGTGTTGTTCTTATTGGGGATCACACATGGTTTTGGTTTTGTTTTCATTTCAGTGCCTGGAGCCTCGGAAGTTCTGTCTGGCTTTGTCCCTGGTCACACAGAGAGTCCGGCTGGGCCACAGTTAGAGCTCAGGCCTTATAGCTCTTGTCTCGGGCCCACGGATAGCTCCAGGCCCTCTCCTAGATATTTGAGGTCCACGATTTTCTTTAACCCTCTCAGCTCTGCAGGAAGCAGAGGTGGGAGCCCGGGCGCCCGGCACAGGGATGCAAACCCGATCTGCGTCCCTCCCGGCCTTGATCGTGCTCCCCCCACCCCCCACCGTGGCCACTGACACCCCGGTTCTCTGTCCTGACAGGGAAGCGACAGTGAGTACGAGGTGGACCCGAGCCACCAGAAGGCCCACTCGTTCGTCAACCACTACATCAGCGACCCCACCTACTATAACTCGTGGCGGCGGCAGCAGAAGGGGATCTCGCGGGCCCAGGCGTACAGCTACACGGAGAGCGACTCGGGCGAGCCGGACCCAGCCGCCATCGCCCACAGCACCGGCCTCCAGCAGGGCAGCCTCTTTCGGCCCAAGGCCAGTCGGACTCCAACGCCGCAGAACCCCCCGAACCCCCCGAGTCAGCAGACCGCCCTCTACCGACCCCCCAGCAGCCTGGCCCCGGGCTCCCGGGCTCCTATAGCAGGATTTTCATCATTTGTTTGACGTTGCAAGAGGAGAAAGAAAGAAAACCGGCACCAAACACCTCCTCCACCCTGCCCCCAGCACCGCCTGCCAGAAAACAAAAACACCGAGAAACCAAGTCAACTTTTCACCTCCCAAGTTTATTTTTTCAGAGATTCCAGGGCCAGCAAAGCCAGTGTTGAGAAGGAGGGAGAACGAAAATATGAGACGTGTGTGGCCAATAGTTAGTCCGCTCCGAGATTGTAGGGTTTGCGGCATCCTCGGGAGGGAAAAGGCCGATTTAAGGCTGTGGGGGACGGACTGGACTGGGCCCCTGTGGAGAGGAAGGGAGAGAAGGCCAAGGACTGGGCAGCTGTAAGGCAGGCATGGCTGAGGGACAAAGAAGCTTCCAGATGTGCAGCCAGCTGCTCCTTGCCTGCAGATGTGCTGGAGCCCCAGACCCACAGCCGGCCGCTGCTTTGCAGGGCTGGGCATTCCTGGGGCCAAGGCTCAGCCTCTCTGGCCACACTTTCCCCATCCCCTCCTCTCCTGCCCGGCCTTTCGACCCCCTGCCCACCTCTCTTGAGGTTCTCGCTCAACTTCTCCATGAGGCATTTGGTTTATTTAGAAAAAGGAAAAAGAAAAAAAAAAAACTAACTAAAGGGTGAGAATTTGTTTAGCTAGCTCCTTGTTCCTAATATTTTTTAAAATTGTGAAACCAAGGAAGAGGCCCCTGGGGTAGGGGAGAGTATCCCCCAAACTGAACCCCACCGTTACCTTACTTGACTTCGGTTTCCTGGGCAGAGAAGAGGAGAGCTGACTGACGTCTGGAGAGCAGGCCCGGAAGGCCTGGCCTGGGGCAGCGTGAAAAGCGTGGATCCTGGGGGACGCAGGAAGTCAGAAATGTAAGAATGAAGCTTTGACTTTTCTGTCTCTCCCACCCCTGGCACCTGCCCCGTCTGTAAAGGAGGAGGGAAATGGAAACTGCTAGAAATTCAGCTTGCTGGGATTGGGGGGCTAGGCAGGGTAGACACATCATGTTCCCCTGGATAGACAGCTTCCTCCTAATACACACACACACACACACACACACAAGGTCTCATGTGCACATGCAAAGTGAAGGGTCTAGGGATCATCTCTAGGAGAAAACCTTTCAGCCCCTCCAGCCACATGGTGCACTCATGCTGTGTCCCTGACACTCTCAATCCTTAGGTCTCTGTGTTGAAAACACCCCCTGCCTCCTAAGCACAAGGACCAAAGAACCCCAAGGGATGTCCAACCCCTGGTGCAGGGGCCATGGTGCCCTGAGTTGGCCCAATCCGCCCAGCGCCGTTCACAGAGAGTCAGAGAACGTCCCCACCCCCAATAGAGTCTCCCAAGCCAGGCTCAGCCAGGCCGGCCAAGAGGGGCAGGTCAGATGGGACCAGGGGACAAGAATAGCTGTCGGGAAGAAAAGCTTTTACACACGCAGTCTGCTCCCAGGAATGTTCTTTAAAAAAACACTTCTGGCAACCTGGTTCTTCCCATCAGCGCGGTCCTTCCAGATGCAAGGAGAGGGAGGAGCCTTTCCGTCTCACTCCCGTGGGACCCCAGCAGGCCCCGGGAAGCCAACCCCGCGGCCCGTCCCCACCATCCGGGCATGGCTGCCTCCCCAGGGACATCGCGGCCGGCCCATGTCCTTGGTGGGGCTGAGCTCGGGCACTGCTGGCCCTGCCCAGGAAGGGATGCCCCATTCTAGTGTGCGAGGAGAAGGGTTAGGGGAGGCCCTAAAGGGGGTATTTGGGGAACAAGCCGTCTACGTTTCGTAGGGCTACCGTAACAAAGGACCACAAACTGGGTGGCTTAAAACAATAATGGAGATGTATCGTTTCTGGATTCTGGAGACCAGAAGTCTGAAATAAAGGAGTCAGCAGGGCCGCACCCGCTCCCGTGGGCTCCAGGGGAGGAGCCTTCCTTGCCTCGATGGCTCCCGGTGACCCCAGGTGTTCTTGGCTTGTGGCTGTGTCACCCTGATCTGCCTTCCCTGCCATGCAGCCGTCTTCCCACTGTGTCTGAATCTGTGTCCAGATCACCCTCTTAAAAGGACCCCAGTCATGTTGGTTTAGGGCCCACCCTCAACTGGCTGACCTTATCCTAACTTGATTTCATCTGCAAAGACTCTGTTCCCAAATAAGGTCACTTCCACAGGTTCTGGTTGGACATGAATTTGGGTGGAACACTATTCGGCCCAATACACAACCCAAGGGAAGAGGGGGCCTGTACCCCTTCCTCACCCACCCAAGATCAGCTACTGGGCTGATGCCGACTGGGGAGGGAGGGCCAGGGGTCCGAGGAAGGGGCCCTGCAGCCCTGGGCTCCTCCAGACTCATTCGGGTCCCAGAAATGTAAATGGAGGGATGTTGGAAGACAGCAGACAGGCTGGCCGCTCTGGGGTCCCAAGTGTGCTTTCTCCACTCAGTGGGTCTTGGAAGGGAAAACAAGGCCTTTCCCCCAAAGGAGGACAAAAGGCTAAGGTAACAGGGCTCCGTACCTTTCCAGGCAGCTCCCGCCCCAGCCCCCTGCCCCCACCACATCTGGCATCTCCATAGCACATCTGCAGCTGCCAGCATTTAACCTGCTCCTCCTTTTTCTTTTCTTTCCTTTCACCTGTTTGTTTGTTTGTTTTAACAACCACCACCACCTTGTCCTTTTCCCATTTAACCATTTAAGGACGTTCCCAGTTTGCATTAGGGAATTATTTTAGTCCAGCCCAGAAAGGGATTTTTTTTTTTTTGAGGCGAGGAGATGAGTACATTGTTTGCACGAGACCAATTTCCCCTTTCTTTAATGAATCACCCGATGTACTAAGATACTCACCCCCACACACATGCTAACTCACAGCCATCCTGACACACGTGTGCACATGGGCTAATACAGATATGCACAGAAAACACATCCATACACGTTAGCAGAGAGGCTCTTGCAGCTTGCAACTCCCTCCAATGGCATACACTGTCTCTTTGCTAAGAGACACAGGCAGCCTGAGTCACTCCCACTCGGGGTGCAGCTCGGCTCTGTCATCTGTGAGGGTGGTTGTGCAAACCAGAGCCCTTAGAAGAACTGTAAAGTCAAGCTGGGCCCGAGGGAAAGTCCCACGCTCAGTCAACACCCACCCCCCTGAAACATCACTTCCACTGGCTCTGCATCTGGGAGCCCAGGCCTCCAGCTGTGGAACCCTAGATTTTCCCAGAGGACACTTTGCTCCTGGATCCATATCTAATGGGGCAGTGGAGGCTCCTGACTCCCCTCCCAAATCCCCTGGCCCCATTAGAAGGGTCTGCTGGGCACTGCCCGGGGGTGACGGGGAGCTTCCCTGACCATCGAGGCCCTGGGCCCCCTGCCCATGTGACCCCACCCCAAGTAGGGCTTGGCCCGGCTGTGCCCTAGGAAATCTCCGCCAGCATCAGTGCCAGCTCCGCATCTAGGCTGCCAAGATGAACCAAAAAGACACCCTGGGTGCCCAAAGCATCTTCGTCCTAGAGCTCCAGGGAGTTTGCCAACCCAGGCTGCCCGCTGTGGGCTCCCCCACACCCCACCTGACACTGCCAGCATTCAGAGCAAACAAGGACATGGCGGGGGCTGCCCTGCCCTGTGTGCACTGCCTCGAGGCCTTCTGCCGCTGCCCACACCTCCCTGGGCAGAGCTTCTAAAGTTGCCAGGGCCTAGCCGTGGGCCACTCCGGGCAGCGGCCTCCCTCGCCATCCCATAGTGCTCATCTGGGTGAGGGGCTCGAGGGCGGGAGGGTGGGAAGGGGGCCGTCTGAGCAGCAGCCCACTCCCCGAGTGCCTCTGCATGGCCCTGCCCCGGGCCCCTCCACCGGGCACGCCAGCACAGCCACCCTGACCAGCCACCTCCCCAGCCCAGGGGCCCCCGGGGACCACCTCCACCTTCTCTTTGTTTTTGTAAGAATAACCAAAAGTGTTTAATAAACGTGGTACCTTTCTTTACTCATATAGATTCCAAAAGCAAAAACCAACACAAATCTTTATTTTTTGATTTTAAAGATATTATGAAAAAGTATGGGAGAGTATTCATTATGGCTGTAAGAAAAAAAGGTGTCTGTAAGAAAAAAAAAAAAAATATATATATATATATATGTCACATAGCTTGTTGGCAGGTTTATTTTTAAATGGAAGGTAAGAAAGAAATTGATTTGAAATATATACCATGAGAAGTACCATGTCCTGTCAAACTGTCAGTATTTTATAAATAAACTCTTTTTTTGGAGTTTTGAGGCCACGTCCATTCTTCTCTTCCCTGTAAAGTGAGTGGGGACATCTACCCACCTCTCAGGCTCAAGCAGGTCCTTCCTCCACCCAAGCACCCATTTTAAGCCGTATTATACTTTGCAGAGAGGGTCAAGGGTCAGGCCTGCCTGCTCTCTTATTGCAAAAGTGGTTGCTGAAGCTTCAAGCAAAATGCTTTATTTTACACTCTTAGGATAAAAGCCTCTCAGAGGCATTATGCCAAATTAGAGGCAAAATGATAATAATTAACACTAATAATAATAATGACAATAGCTAACACTTACATGGTGTTACTCTGGGCCAGGCTCTGTTCTGATCACCTTACATTTATTTAACTCCCAGATCCTCGTGACAATCCTAGGAGGGACACTGACAGGGTGTTGCAGTGGCTTGTCCTCAGAAGAAAGCAGCCTGGCTCGAGAGACATAAGCTGCCTCTCTGATATTTAAAGGCAAGATCCTTGCCCACTTTTATTTTAATTTCTACAGATCATCACCCCAGGCCCCCATGATCTTGGTGCAGTGGGCACTGCCATGCTGTTCGGTGGGTCCAACCCAGCTAATCCACTGCGTTTACAGTTAGGACTTGGATTTCTAAACCCATGAGTGCAGCGGTATTGCATTATACTCACATTTCTCTTACATAAATTAAGTCATATGGATTCTAATAAGAGAAAGTGAAAGAGAAATCATTTTAATAGTGCAATTAATTCCACTCAATGAGTACACTTGTTTAACATGGTCCACACTATTGTAAAACATACACCAAGCATTTATTCACACAGAGGCTGCCTCCACTAATTGAAACAGGCGATGAAAGCAGGGAATTAAAAAAAATAAAACATGCTTACTCCAACCCACAAATGTATATTCATTCATCAATCTGTTGATATTGGGCCATAGAAAAAAATTTTTTGAGAATGGGCCCAATGTATGGAGCTCTTTATGGTCTCTATTGCACAAATCACATTTATCAGGCCTTGGTCAACCAAACACATAGCACAAACAGAAAGCATTTTTCTTCTAGACCTGAGAGAAGCCTCACAGTCTTCTTGATGCCATTTTGCTTAAAGCCAATCTTCTTCCTCATTTCATTTCTATTCCCAGACTGGCCTCCCTCACTGTGGCCGTCTCCCACTCCACTACGTCTGCACCAAAAATAATGCGGAAGGTAAAGCTGCTGAGAAGGGGGCCCGGGCATGGTGCTTTCCAAGGACAAAGAGACTTGGTGTGGGAGAACGCACTGGTTGGGGCTTTACCCAGTGTTACTTCTCTGAAAGAATTTCATCTCACCTGAGAAAGTTCAGGGAGTTCTCAGAACTCAGCCAAGTTTCTCTTCTTAAAGCTCCCGAGTTGCTACATGGAAAAAGCACTTTGGGGTAATAAGGCTAACCAAAAAAAAAGAGCCCAGGTTGGCAGACCTTGACTGCCACAAATTCCAGTCTCCACCTGAACTTCAAATCAACCTCTACCAGCCTCCACTACCCCTTCTGTGGAATGGGGCAGACCTCTGCCTTCCCCACATCAGACTATGGAACAGAGCATGGACAGAGGTGAGCTCCAACGGTTCTCCGCCGTTTTCTCTGTCCTGCACACTGAGGGAAGGGCGGGCCCAGCATCTACTGTCTACTGACCTTGATGGCAAAGGGCTTTGGCATGAGGCTTCGCTGGAGCCAAAGTGGCTGCTATTTCTCTTTTCGACATCCCAGCTTCCTGGCAGGAAGGAGTTATTGCAATAGCTGGCTCTGGAGGTTACAGGTTACGGCAGAAGGTGCTGTTAAGGTGCAATGTAAGAAGGGGAAATAAGCCCTCAGTGGACTTGAGCAGTGAGCTCCAGGTTGTTCACACTGATGCGACTCCAGGAGTCAGCTTTCTCCATCAGCCTCAACCTGGGGCTGCCCTCACCCCTTGCCCCAAGGCACCCAACACATATTGCAACCATCCATATTGAATGCTAGCCCCAGAAGGCTAAAAAGAAATTTAGGAAGTTTTACCATTTCCCATTTAGGGACTGTTCAGGCTACTGTAAAGCCAATAGCTAAGTAGCACCATGGGAAATGGAGACAGAAACAACCAGATAGCACTTGCTTCACTTTTCTCCGGGGTCCACTACATTCTTTGGGTTTGGGTTCTATTAATACTTAGCCAGAGCTTTAGCCCAGCGTCTGGGTTACCCCAGAGACACAGAGGGTCAAAGGTCAAATATCACCTATGCCAGGCTCCAGAGGTATCTGGAAGCTACGGCTGAAATGTGCTCTTGGAGGCTGGTTGCAAGGACATGGCCTGACCTCCTGGGAACCTGACTCTAAACTGAGCAGAAGGACCTCACAGGTCCTCATTCAACCCCCAGCTGAGGTGGGTGGGGGTGCAGGGTAGTAGGGGTGAGGCAGCCGCAGGGGGCTGGGCTGGCTGCACCTGTCCATCAGCAGATAGTCAGTCAGTCACTCTGTCTGCTGCAGCGAAATGGGTTGGAATGGGCTCTTTGGTTTGGGATATACTCAGCAGTTTCTTGTGGGACCCAGATACAGTGGCTGATGAATGGGGTCACCACATGTCCTGGTTTACACCTATTGTCCTGGTGTAATTATTAATTACTGTTTTAGTTTCCTTGGCTGCTCAAAGCAAATACCATGAAATGGTTCAGCTTGAACAATGGGAATTTATTCACTCAATGGTTTTGAGGCCAGGAAAATGTCCAAATCAAGGCACCATCAAGGCGATGCTTTCTTCCTAAGACCAGAGATCTGGGGCTGGCTGCCGGTGCTCCTGGCTCTTCTGTCAGATGACAAGGCACATAGCGGCGTCTACTGGCCTCTCCCTTCTCTTCCAGGTTTCGTTGATTTCAGCTTCTTGCTTCCATGGCTTTTTCTCTCTGTCTGAATTTCATTCTCTTATAAAGGACTCCAGAAATAAGATTAAGACCCATCCTGAATGAGGTGGATCACATCTTAACTGATGTAGCCTCATCAAAAGGTCCTACCTACCATGGGCTTATACCCATGGGAATGGATTAGATTTAAGAGCATGTTTTTCTGGGGTGCATACAGCTTCTAACCATTACAATAATGTTCCCCTTCACTTTGGACAGTAACTTGTATGGTCCCCCCGCTGAAACTTGGCAGCTGGGGCAGCCTGTTGGCCCAATTCAAGCCCCTCCTACAGGTGGGCCCTGAAATCCCCATGTTGAAGAGCTATAGGGGACCATCCCCTGGTTGGATAAAGGCTGTGGTTTAGGACCTGTGGGGTGGCATGGAAGAGCCAGTGAGTCAGATTTCTTCTAGTGCTGAGTCTCCTGCTCGTCCTGCCCTGAGCCAGGATCGAACAATCAGATGGAGGTTGGTCTCTCTCATTGGGGGAAGAAAAAAGCAAAATGATATTTTCTGCTTTCGGTGGGCAGGTAACAATATTTCAAGACAAAGTGTCCACGGAGGTCAGCAAACTTTTTCCATGAAGGGCCAGATGGTCAACATTTTGGGCTTTTGGGCCACACAGCCTCTGTCATAGCAGGAAAGCAGCCATCAACAGTACATACTGTGTTCCAGTCAAACCTTATTTATGACTGCTGAAATTTGAATTTTATGTAATTTTCACATGTAACAAAATATCATTTTGCTTTTGGTTTCTTCCTCCCAACCATTTGGAAATGTAAAAGACTTCTGTCCTGCCACTGGAGGGTCTGTGCTGTCCCCAGTCCAGTTCTCCCTGCCTAGACTTTTCTGTGGAAGGGGTTTTTGTTAATAGACCTGCCCCAAAGAGCAGGAAACATTCCCTCCATCTCCTGACTCTCCCTTACCCCCTTCTCCACTCTAACTCCCTTCTTCGACACCAACCAATTGTTTGTGACATCTGGTAGAAATTTGGAGGAGATCTTTGCAAGGTAGACTGTCTTCTGGAATCTTATTGTCAGCATAGGTGATATAGCAGAAAACACAGGGCTTTGATGCAGGAAACCTGGGTTCAAGTTAGGGTTACCAGATAAAACATGGATAAAATACAACCCACATTTTGCATGGAATATACTTATACTAAGACATTATTTATCTGAAATTGAAATTTAACTGGGCACCCTCTATTTTTATTTGCTAAGTCTGGCCACTCTAGTTCAAGTCCCAACTCTACACCAGCTGCGTGGGCTTGCCCACACCTCCCAGACCATAACACTGTCTCCCTGGCAGTGAAGAGTGTGGATGGTAGGAGAGATTATATGTGAATGTGAGTCGTAAGCCACTGCAGTGCTCTACATGCGTAAGAGATTATTGTTATTGTTTATGGATAAAATGACACCTGTGTGGAATCATCCAAGAGCTGCTGGCTCTCGGCACATTTCTGCCCCATCATTCCGTATTTCCACTCCCTTTCCACATCACGCCCTACCCTGCCTTGGGGCTCCTCCCAGCTGGAAAGTGGGTCAGTAGAAAATTTCTGAAACTTAAAAATTCAGGGGTCTTTGGGGAAAGAGGCTAAACCAGCCTCTCTGAGTATATCAGTCAAGTTGGAAACGGCACAATCAAATTAGGATCATTTGAGGAGAGTTTCATAAAAAAGCCATCCATCAGGCTGTGGGGAAGGTACAGGGAAGCTACAGGGGGTCATGCTGGTTCTGGAGTTATCCTGGGCCTGAAGCGGTAAATGGAGGAAGAGGTTACTGGAACCTACAGAGACAGCTGGATGGAGAGAGCGACAGCCTAACAGGGTCAGGGAGGGAGATGGGGAGTCCACAGCTCCCAACCTCACTCTCCTTCCTTTCTCCAGTCTCTTGCCGGGGCTCCTTATGGGCCAAACCCAACCAAGCCAAACCACGAGCAGCCGGAGGGTCCTGGGCCCTGGGACACGGTCCGTACTGGTCAGCCTCCCCCAGGGCCCAGAGCAAAGTGCGGGACAGACTGGAGGGGCAAATGGGAGCCTGCCAGCCTCAGAGGGGCTTGCCTGCACCTCCTGATGTGGAAGCCCCGTGGAAAGCTCCCCTCTTACACCCAGGGCAGGTGATGCACACTTCTCTGGCACTCTTTCCTCAACATCCACAACGAGTAAGATCAGACCCGAGGAGGCTTGCTGGGAACGTTTGCCAGGATCAGGTAGGGTTTCCTGGTGTGTTGGAAGAATACAGAAGGTCTTTAACTTTCTGTTGCCTGCAACCTCCTGAGCCAGCTAAAGCTGCCTGAGACGACAACAGCTGACATTTGTTGAGCAGGTAGACAGTGTACTAAAAGCCCTGTGTGTATCTCAGTTAATCCCATGGCAGCCCCAGGATGCAGGAATTCCATCTCCGCATTTAACAGGTAGGGACACCTGGGCATGGAGAGGTGAAGGAGGTGGCTGGAGCTAGGATTCGAACCCAGGCCTGCTTGGCTTCAGGATGTCCCCTCTTTTAACCCCCAAGCAGTCTTCCCCAGGGTTCAGACACTGCACATGGAGAAGGCAACCTGGGCACTCAGGGAGGCCTCCCAAACCTGCCCACTGGGCAGGAAACAGTGTTTCAAGACCAAGTGTCCACAGAGGTCAGCAAAGGGCCAGATAGTCCACGTTTCGGGCTTTCAGGCCACACAGTCTCTGTCGTAGCAGGAAAGCGGCCACCAGCAGTACGTACACTAATGGGAGTGGCTGTGTTCCGGTCAAACCTTCTTTACGAATGCTGAAATTTGAATTTTATGTAATTTTCACATGTAACGAAATATCATTTTGCTTTTGGTTTTGTTTACCCCAACCTTTTGGAAACATAAAAGCCATTTTAGGGTCACGGGCCATACAAAACAGGCGGGGTCTGGTCTAGGGTAACTTCCGGTCAAGCCACACTAGCCCCCTCTGTGAGGTGCTGGTGTGACTCCCCAGTATGGGTGGTCAAGGATATGTAATAGGAAACTCTCCAGGAAGCTCCCTTGTGACGCCTTTATCTCTGGGAGTGTAGGTTCAAGGAACCTCAAGAGGCTGGAGGGTCCTAGGAGTGGGCACCCCCCACTCCCTCGGCCTCCCCCACCCCTTCCCCAGCCTCCTGGGGTCTCTGTAGAAAAGCCCTGCCGGCCCTGAATTCAACTGGCAGCTGTGGGATGCTTGTTTCCTGTTTCTCCCCAGCCTCCTTCCCCCACTTTCTAAATTGTTTCCAGCCCTCACCAAGAACCAAACAGCAGCCGTTCCCTGGGGTCAGGACAGGCCCTCGCCAACCCCTGACTTGCACGGGAGGTTGGTGACGGGAACTCTGGGGGCCTCTCGTGAGACAGGGATGTTCTGGGGAACGAGAGAGCGCTGGGTGCATTGAGAGCTGGGGCAGGGCAGGGGTGCAGCCAGCCCATTTGGGGGTGTAGAGGCAGGACCTGCCAGCCAGCCACGGGCACAGTGCCTGGGATGTGGGGAGGCCGGGCGGGCCCTCGTCCTGGTGCCTGAGACCGCACGGGCCTGGCTCCACTCTGGGAACGAGAGGGAGAGGCAGTTTCCACGTTCCCGAACTTCTGATAGAACCGAACACTACGACACCACTGGATGGAGGAAAAACAAGCAATCAAGGACAGAGGTAAACAATAATACTAGCTCACACTTAGCCAGACATTTTCCTAAGTGCTCTGCATGAATTAATTCATTTCATTTTACAAAGGCAGGAGCTGAGCCCCAGAGGGTCGAGTAACTGCTGCCCGGGATGAAGGCTTTTCTTTGGGGTTGGGGCTGGGACCTGCCACCCTCCACACACACACACACCTACAGGAGACCCAGGACCAGGACCCCTTCCCTAACTCCCAGGCCTGGGCTTTTCCTGTTGAACTGTCTCTTTTATGGGGAAAATTACTGCTCTAGTTTGAGGTCCCTGGGATGGCATCAAAATGTTTTTGGCAATGCTGGCATTTTTTTTTTTTTTTTTTTTTTTTTACATTAGCAGCACTTGTAAAGAGATTTGGCCCAACAGCAGGAAAGAGCTGAGGAGGCTCTAGAAGACACAGCTGGATGGGAAGGGTGGGAGGTTGGGGAAGCCACTTCACAAGTGGTCCCCGATGTCCCTTCTTGGAAGGAGAGCCTTGGGGGAGGGGCGGAAGGGGGCGGCAGCTCGCAGCGCCTGGGAGGGTGGAGGTGACCACATCTGCTTGTGGTTCGCAGCCACCTCCCCATCCCAGCCTCGTCCTTGCCCCTGCAATCAGCCCGAGCCTGTGCCTGTCCAGCCTTGTCCTCCTGCCGGTGCCAGGTCATGAATCAGAGGCCGGGCTCCTGGCTCCAGGGAGGTGGGAGCTGCTCCGTCGTGACGCTGATGATCTCACCTGGTGGGGAGTCCCTGGAGCTTCCTCCACACGGCCGGCCCAGATGTGGCACCTGCACAGGCCCAGGGACCGGGTGGCGAGGACATAAACCAGGGAAATGGACCACGCGTGAGAGAAATAGCAGCTCTGAGCAATGACTAGATGGAAGAGACTCCGGGCCCCAGAAGAGGGGCTCCCAGGGAGAGGGACAATGTGCTCAACAGAGAAGCCACCAAGAAGGGTCCTGGGAGGGTCAGGGGACAGCAACCACTGCTGCCACAGGGAAACGAGGACTGGTGATGTCAGGGTGTTCTGACCTGTTGACACCCCCAGCATATGTATTTTAAACATTGTTGCAGCAGATTGAATCTTCCCAAAATGGCTGCAACAATATGTCCCCATCTCGTGGGTCCTTTTTACACTGTCACTTTGAAACTTCTCCCATCAGGAGGTGTGATCCAGTTTGCCTCCCCTTGGATCTCAGTGGGCTTGTGGCCACAGCAGAAGTGACCCTGTGTGACTTTCGAGGCTAGGCCATAAGCGGTGACACAGCTTCTGCCTGGTTCCCTTGGGATGCTTGTTCGCAACACTTGGCTGCCATCTTGTGAGGAAGCCCAAACTACCCCACAGGTCCGGCCGACACCCAGCCTCAGCCACCGCACGTACGAGTGAAGCTGTCT
The DNA here is from genome assembly GCF_015220235.1 of Choloepus didactylus. NCBI lineage: Eukaryota > Metazoa > Chordata > Mammalia > Pilosa > Megalonychidae > Choloepus > Choloepus didactylus. The sequence goes on along the minus strand of NC_051324.1, from coordinate 67,629,711 downwards.
CTCGGTGACTCCAGCCCCAGCCTTCAAGTCACCCCCTTCTGTTAACCCTTATACAGGGAGCGGAAACAAGCCCTTCTCTCTGTGCTCTGCCTGAATTCCTGACCAATGGGATCCAGACACATAATAGGATGGTTGTTTTATGCCGCTACGTTTGGGAAGAGTTTGTTTTGCAGCAATAGTCATGGGAACCTTGTGGAGCTCAAACAGAAGTATATTTGAGCTGGATGTGGCCCCCAGGCCACCAGTTTGCCACCTTTAGATAAGACAAGCAAGGCTGCCTGTGGGCACCATAAGGCTAAAAAGCTACCCAACCAGGCCCTTCTCCCCATTCTCCAGGAGAGAGGTTGGTAATGTGAGCTGAAAGGGTGGGGAGGGGGTGGCGAGGGATGAACCGGGGTGCAAAGACATGAAGATGCAAGTGAGGGGGAAGGGTGTGTGTGCAAGAAGTCACCGTCTATGAGCAGAGACTCTATTCCAAGAGCCCAGGTGCTCACCAGAACACAGAGAGGAGCCTGGCAAGTCATGTGGCCCCATTGGTCTGGGGTTACACGGGGCTTTTGGAGATCAAAGAGTTAATACATGTAAAGTCCGCATCTGGGCCATGTGTCACACCACACTGGGATGGAGGGGATGCTGATGGTGCATCCTAGAACCCCAACCAGTGCCTGTGGAAACTGACACCAGTTGACATCAGTGGCCGTAGAGTGGTTTTCAGACAATGTCCTGGAGCCATAGATCCTTCTGAGGTTCAAGAACTGCTTTGAGACAGGCTAAAAGGTGAGGCTCTGGGACCCTCACCCCACTTCAAACACAGCAGGGCCACCTTGCTCTGTTTTGTATATTGTAGTTCTGTGTACCATTTCACGTGTGTGTGTGTGTGTGTGTGTGTGTGTGTGTGTGTATGTGTTGGTATGTATGTTTTATTTCCTACAAAAATAAAATGTTGGAAACCACCCACATAGTGGACCCAGCAGTGGCCCGGGGTTAGGACAGCCGATGTTTTATCCCAGCTTCTGATAGTAACTGGCTGTGTGACCTTGGGCAAGTTGTTTCACCTCTCTGGATTTTATTTTCTGTTCGGTAAAGTGAGTGGACTGGTGAGCTCTAACACTGTATCATTCTCCCTAAAGTGGCCGAACTATTTGCTCCAAAAGAAAGGGGGGAGGAGTTCTCTTCTGCAATTTGCCATGTAACCTGTTTCCTGTAGATTCAACGACGAGGCCCCAGCCTTCCCGCCCCAGCTCCCTCGCCTGCTGCCTTCCAGCAGCCTCGGACGAGCCAAGTTCTGCTTTGCCTGAGGACTCAGTGGGCGCTGCTCAGCCTGGACTGCACTTGCTGCTCAGAAACTCTGCTGACCTGGGGCTGGGGCCGGGGGCGGCCCACTTTCTGACACCTGTTCCCCACTGCTAGCTCACCTGACGTGTCTTTGGCCTTCAACTACAACTGCGTTATGGAGAGCAACAGGCTTGCGGAGGTGACAGAGGGCTTGGGGAAAGGAGAGAGCTAGCAGCCTGCCACATGGAGCCATCAAGCCGGGAAGTGGAAATTGGCCTCAACATCAGAGCAGGGTTATTGTTATGACTCAGAGACTTCCCGGAGCAAAGGAAGAACAAACACACACACACCAAGACAACACTTAGGAAACTGGAAACTTAGAAGAAGAAAAAACAAACGTTGTAGCCACAATGATGAGCTTTGACAACTGGGACACAGCCCATAACACGTTTTCCCACACCTCGTCCTCACCCTTCCCGCGATGAGAAGGGAGACGGAGACGCCCGGCTCTTCTCTATTCTTCTTTGCAGCCAGTGGTTCCAGACACAATCTCTCTGGCTTGGATTTGGGGGCAGGTTTGTCGAGTCTGGAGGGCAAGACGGATGTGTTTCGAAGCCCCTGTCCTCCAGGGGAGCCTCCCCTCCTATGTTCGGCGGGCCAGGAGAGCCCAGGGTGATTGCCAGGGTCAGACAGATGTTCTGGCACCAGAAGACGGAGGCTCTGTGCAGCGGGAGAGAAGGCACAGGCACGGGGTCTCCTGATGAGTCGGGGCTGCTCCTTTCAGCCCCTGTGTCACATCACATTGGGACGGAGAAGATGCTGAGTGATGTCTTCGGCTCCAGTCTCCCTTCCCTCCACCCCTGGGCCCTGCTCTGAGCCTCAGGATGGGATTTAATTGGGGTCTTTGGTGTGGATGTGGGCTGGGGGGAGGTGGTGATCTGAGCCATTCCTGTGCCTTCAATCACCGGCCTTGAAGCCGGGTGAGTCAAGTCTCCTTGACACAATGTAGAACTGCCCTGGGCAGATGAGAGCCTGTCTGGAATGATGAGGCCCTGCCTCCACCAGCAGCCTTCTCTCACCCAATTTGGCTCAGTGTAACAGCAAGACCGTTCATGCCGCAGCGAGCTCTGCTTCCCTTCCTGCTGTGCTGTGGTTTTGTGGCTGGGACGTGGGCTCACCCGCCCGACCGCCTAGGTTTCTCCAACCCGGAATCCGGACTTCCTAGCCGCGCAGTCTTGGGTGAGGCTCTTCCATTTTTTATTGGAAAAATGGGAATAATCATAGCAACTACTCCATAGAATTGTGGCAATTCAATTCCTAACCCACAGTCAGGGCTCCTTATTTAAGCCTTTGGCCTCTGAGCTGAGCTTTTCGGGAGAAGAAAGGCCTTTTTCCGGGTGCAAACGGAATTTTCCTTCCTCTCAGTCCCTTTGCTTTCCATCTCTCTGGAGGCCCAAAAGGGTTTCTGGTTATCGGGGGCTGCTCTCCAGCAGTGCTGGCCCTACCTTCTCACCCCGCTTTCCAGAGAGATGTGGGTCCTCTGGGCCAGCCCCCCCGAGCCCGACAATGCTCCTTTATCAGAAGTCCAGGACTGGCTCTTGTAGATAATATAGTTAGTTTCTTCAGTTAGCTCAATTCCAGGAAACATGAATGGGGATGGACCCACTCTATGTCCAAGTGTGGACGCTCTGGGACGAGCCCTGCTCCAGAAGGTGTAACTTGGGCCCTTAATGACAAGACCTGCCAGCGTCCCCCTAGTGAGCCCCCGATGAGGCCCCTGCCCTGTGCTAAGCTCTTCCCTGTGTTATCCACCAACCTCACACTAACTCCTGGAGTGGTACCCACGTGGTCCCTGCAGTACAGATGAGGAAACTGAGCCCTGGGGAGCCCAAGTGGCATCTCTCAGGTTACACTGCAGCAGTCAGGATAGAAATCCAGCATTTTCTGGTCCCAGAGCCTGGGTTCCTAATCCGGGAGTGCTGAGGGGGGTCACTGGCAGGTGGAGCTCTGAGCCTTAGAATTCTGGGGATCACATGGAAGCTTCCTCCCAAGGTCCCTGCTGCAGGGACGTGTTGTCTTTGAGGTCTATGCTAATTATTCTCAAGAGCCCAGAGCTCTGACTGTAACTTTGTTGCCCACTCTTTTGTCCCCCCTGGATGGACGAGGAATTTAGTATCATCTCCTGCCTTCCTGGAAATGTCCCAGCTCAGTGGTCGGGCAGCAGCAACACACAGTGAGAGGCAAGACTGCCAGGTGGGGTCTGGGGAGGCCTGCACTGCCCCCTCTTTACCTGGTACACAGACAGAACAAGCCACAGTATCCAGAAGCCTAGAGCTTGACTTAGCAGTAACAATAATAGTAACCATGGACCCTCACCCTGAAATGTCACCATGTCCTCCTTACAGATGTGACGCAAGAGTCCCAGTGACTCCCCTGAGGTCACACAGGTATTTTGACCCCCACATCTGGACTCATGTCCAGTAAACCCCATGACCTTTCCACTCTGCCACCATCCTGCAACCTGCCTCATTCCTTCCAGGGGTCCAGCTATCCTTACCGCTGCCTCCTGCCCCCAGCGACGCCCAGCCTGGAGCAAGTGCTGGTGGGCAGCATCCTTCCCAGAGGCGTCCTCCAAGGCACAGCCCCTCTCTGGGCCTCCCTCACCCCTGAGCCCATCAGTGCTGCCAGCCCTCGGGAAGCTGCCATCCTGGAGGAACGGAAGACCCTGTGGCTGGCCGCAGAGCTGATGGCAGGAAGTCAGTAAAGAGAGCTCAGTCCGAGGCTGGGGCTACAAGGGGCAGGGGGACCAGGACCCTGGACTCAATTCATTTATTCATGTGACAAACCTGCTCTGTCCAGCCCATGCTGGAGATTCAAACAGGAACCAGACACCCAGAGCCCAGTGGGATGACCTATCGCTTTCTCTGGTGTGTACTGGCTGTCCCCAGAGCCCTGGTCCGAGGGCGGGGTTCATACACCTAGAGCGTGTGGTGACCCTGCCCTGACCCCCAGGCACTCTGCCAGTGGCTTGGTATCCTTGGGATTTTCCCAGGCTGCTTAGCAGATGTTGCCCCACCCAGGAAAGAGCTCCAGGTGGTTCCCAAGAATAGGGAACCATGGCGTGAAAGAGGGTCTGCCCAGCAGTGCTTGGAGAATAGCCCAGGGCCAGGGATCACGGCTGATGGGTCCTAAGCACGTCCCAAACCATGTGCTGACAGCAGACCCTGGTGACACCTGGGATGTCCATCCCAGAACCATCTCGTTTAACCTTAGCAGGGGGAGAGAGGGCGTGAAATTCAGGATAGGGATGGGTAGTCACAGAATGTTGCATGGGAAAGGGCCTTGGAGAAAGGTGAGTGACCTGTCAGAGTCACACAGTTCGTGGCAAACCCCAGACTAGAAAGAGTAGAGCTTCCAACTTCTCTATAAGAAAATGGGGTTAACTAACTTCACCAGGCCTCTTAGAGCTGACACAAAATAACATGAACTAAAATGCCAAGAATCCAATGTCAATAAATGCTGGGAGGTGTGGTGAGGACCTCCACTCCCCAACACACACACACACACACACACACACACACACACACACACACACAGCTGCTAGGATGCCACATGACCCAAGCCCAGCAGCAGGCCCCAGCAGCTCTGGACACGCAGGGACACACACCCAGGCCTAAAGGCTTATAGGTCAAGTTACACCAAAGGTGCAGTTAAGACCTCAAATCCCTCCCCAAAGTCAGGGCTTAGAGCTTGCCAGAAATGTCAAGGTAGCTATTCAAGCCTCATGTTTTCATTTTGTTGATTTCTTCTGATTATCAATGCACAGTCCCAGGCCAAAGCCTGGAGTGAACCCCAGCCTTGGTGAATACTTAGGGGGCAACATCCACGTGGAATTCCAAGGTGTCCCCACAGGGTACTATCAATGTGGTGGAAATGGAGTCAGGAAGCACCACTGAGCTCATTCCCTGAACCCAGTATGTGCACCTTGAGGGCAGGGGTCACACTTACCCTAAAGGCAAAACTAGATGAATGTTAAATGTTGGTGAGTTTGGATAAGGAGCCAAAGAACACAAGAGGCCTGCAGACTTCACCCTGGAAGCAAGCTTAACTGGTCATCTGATTGGGAAGACCAAAGTGGAGACAGTGGGAAGGTGAAGAAATTACTAACAGCTAGCCCTGTAAGACAAAAGAATTTACTGAAAACAAAAGGAGAGAGAGAGTGTGTGTGCCTGTGTGGGGTGCCTAAGGGAAAATTGGAACCGCTTTCTTATTTTCTCCGGGAAGATAAGACTTGGCTGTGTCTTCAAAGTGACAAGGCCCTTGAGCATCAGGAATGGGAGGGGGCTTCTAACTGGAAGAAATGTGGGGAGATGCACCTGCAGAGAGGGAACCAGTGAGAGCCAACGTGTGCATGGTGAGGTGATCTCATTTAACACTTGCCCCAACCCAGGAAGCAAGGCTTGGCATTCCCATTTTACAGATGGGAAGCCGTTGTGTAACTTGCCCAGCTAGTAAATGGCAGAGCTGGAATTCCAAGGCAGATGTGCTCCAAACCTCTTTCCAGTCCTCTTCACTGTTTTGGGCCGCAGGTCAAAATGAAAACAATCTCCTCCATTTGCAAGATGCTTTATATTTTTCAAAGCCCTTACTTGCCTAATGTCTCATCTCATTTTCACAAGCTCCAGATGAGCCAGCAGAACAGTCCCTGATCCTTGGGCAGATAAGGAGAGCCAGACATGGAGGGGGAGGGTGGTGGTGGTGGTGATGTTAGTGATTTACCCAAGCTAACCCAGTGTGCTGCTTTGGATATATTATGTCCCCCAGAAAAGCCATGTTCTTTAAGGCCCTCTTTTGGGGGCAGATTTATTAGTCTTTTGATTAGGGTGGAACCTTTTGATTGAGTGTTTCCATGGAGATGTGACTCATCCAACTGTGGGTGATACTTTAGATTATTTCCATGGAGGTGTGGCCCTGCCCATTCATGGTGGGTCTTGATTAGTTCACTGGAGTATTTAAGAGAGAAGCTAAGAGTCGACACAGATCCAGATGCTGGCTGACATTTGGAGATGCTTGGAGTTGTGGACAGAAGGACATTTGGAGATGCTAAACTAAGAGATGAAGCCCAGAATTTGCCCTGGAGAAGCTAACAGAGGACTTCCAGATGCTTAGAGAGAAAGCCACTGGAATCAGAAGCTGGAAGCAATGCAACCGGGAGCAAAGGACCAACAGATGCCAGCCACATGCTTTCCCAGCTAACAGAGGTATTCTGGATGCCATCAGCCATTCTTCAGTGAAGGTATCCTCTTGTTGATGCCTTAGTTTGGAAACTTTTATGGCCTTAGGACTGTAAATTTATAACCAAATAAACCCCCTTTATAAAAGCCAATCCATTTCTCATATTTTGCATATTAGCAGCATTAGCAAACCAGGACACCCAGAGAGGACTTGAACCCATGTGGGTCTGGCTCTGAACCCCCATGTTCTGTATTTGATTGTCACCACAGGATGAAGTGGCCATAGTACTTGATCTCTGGGAACAGGCTGCTGGGATGGGGAGCAGTGGAGACGGGGAGAGAGTTCTGAGCTGAGAGGTGCCTGAGGGATCCAGCAGCCTTGGGGGAAGGGAGGATGGGAGGATGGAGCTGCTGCCATCTTCATCCCTCTTCCTTTAATTTCTGAGGGTAGGAGCTACTAATGGTGATGGAGCAAAAGGAGCTTTCACTTTGTCCTTTGTCCACTTCCCTTTTGTTTAATTTTTCACCAATTGCTCTTGCTACTTTGGTAATGATCATTTACAAATAGAAACTGTTCCTCTAAAAAGACTAGAGACCAAGGCTTCCTTGTCATAGAATTTGGGCCCTGGAACTCAGGAGTTAACCCCCCTTACGGTTAACCTCCCTTAAGCTTATCTTGAAGCAAAATTTAGCCTCTGCAAGGATGACTGTGGGAAGATGGTGGAGTAGCAAGCTCCAGGAATTGGTCCCTCCACCAAAACAATTGAACAGGCAAAAACTGTCTGCATCAACTATTTTGAAACTCTGGAGTCTAGTGGGACACTGTGCAGTATCTAGGGAAGAGCTGGAGTAAGAGGCTGGTAAAGTGCAGTAAATATGGGTACAGGGGCTACCATCCCCCAACCATGTGGCACGCAGCAGTGGGGACTGCAGTTGGGTTCCTGATGCAGCTTGCTGGTGCCAGGGTGGACTACAAGGACCTAGTCTTCCAATGGAGGGGTGGGGGGTCTGGTATGATCTTTGATCACTGCTTTTGATCAGCTACTTCAGATCACTGGGGGACCAGCTCTTAGAGTGGCTGTTGTTCCAAAGCCTCTCAGGTAAAAACTTCAGAGCATCTTAAAGAGGAAATACCCCCTGCCCCTTTTCTCTCATTTCCCATTTGGGAATAAAAACAGTTTGCAAAAGTCACAAATTGATGGTTCCAGGCCTCAAAAAATAATAATAATAATTTAAAAAGGCAACCCCAGAGGAGTGGGAGAATTAGATTTCCAGAGATATAACAACATAATACTCAGAATGTCTAGTCTCTAATTCTCAACAAAAAAATTACAAAATGCACCAGAAGCAGGAAACTATGGCTCATTCACAGGAAAAAAAAATTTTTTTTCCAGAAACCATCCCTGAGGAAGCTCATACATTGGAACTATTAGTCAAAGACTTTAAATCAACTGTCTTAAATATGTGCATTGAGCTAAAGGAAATCAAATGCAAAGAATTAAAAGAAATTAGGAAAATGTCTGAACAAAATAAAAAGGAACCAAACAAATTTTAGAGCTGCAAAGTTCACTATTTGAAATGAAAAACTCATTCGGTGAATTCAATAACAGATTTGAACAGCCAGAGAAAGGATCAGTGACCTTGAAGACAAGGCAATTGAAATCATCCAGCGTGAGGAGCCAAAAGGAAAAAAAAATGAACATAGCCTGGGGGACCTGGGGGACACCATCAAGCATGCCAACATTCACATCACTGGAGTCCCAGAAGGACTAACAGGCAAGTGTGTAAAACAACATTTGAAATCTATGCTAATGGGCATCCAGTGTATTAAGATGTAATCTGAGACAATTACATAATAAAGAGGGAGTGACGTAGATACATAAGAGTAGAGAGTTTGTATACTACTGAAACTAGGTTGGTACTAGTTGAACTAGGTTGTTATTAGTTTAAGATGTTAATTGTAATTACCAAAGTAACCACTAATAACTTGGAAGTACAGAGAAAAGAAAAGAAGGGAATCAAACTGGTGCACTACAAAAAGGTAACTAAATACCTCCCCCACCCCCAAAACAAATCAGTAAAAAATTAATTGAGGAACAAAAAACAGACAAGACATACAGAAAACAAATAGCTAGATGGTAGAAGAAATCCTCCCTTTCCAGTTGTTGCCTTAAATGTCGATGGATTAAACTCCCTGTTAAAAGGCAGAGATTGGTAGATTGGCTGGAAAGCATGACCCATCTATATGGTTTCTGCAGGAGACTCACGTTAGGAACAGACACAGAGATTAAAAGTGAAAGGGTGAAAAAAGATATTCCATGCCAAGGGTACTCAAAAGAGAGCCAGTCCACAATTTAAAAAAAAAAGAACAATTAAAGAGACAATGACAATTACATGCAATATGTGATCCTGGATGGGATCTAACAAGGGAGGATAAAAGGCTTAAAGGGACATTATTGGGACACAGGTCAAAATTGGAATATGGACTGTTAGCTTTATAAAAATGTTAAATTTCTTGAACTTGATAACTGCACTTCAAGTGGTTATGTAAGCGAATAAATCCTTGTTCTTAGAAAATGTACATGGCAGTATTACGTGTTCTAGGAGCATGAGGTATAGAATCTACACTCAAGTGTTCAGAAAATGGATTGATAGACCCATAAAAGGATGGGTGGATGGATGGATGGATGGGTGGATGGATAGACAGATACACAGATAGATGGAGTCATACAGCAAACGTGGCAAAAAGTTAAAATTGGTGTATCTGGGTATTGGAGTGGGGGTAGGGGTATGTTGGAGTTACATGGGGTTTGTATTATTTTTGTAACTTCTGTAAATTTCAAAGTATTTGAAAACTAAAAGTTTTTAAAATTTTAAGCCTCCAGGGATTCTTAGGAGGCAAAGGGAAGACAGAGGGATCAAGTACAGGTCCCCCCCTAAACACGTCTTACACCGGTCCCGGGCCGGCCTCCGAGCCGGCTCCTCCGCGCGCCCCTCGGGTTTCCAGTAAGACTCCGGGACGGCATCCACGAACCCACCGGCCCTCTCGCCCCGATCTCCCGTGGGTTCCGGGGCCAGGACTGGTTGGAGGCTCCGGGAAGGAGCGGGAGCGGGAAACGCCGCTAGGGCGGGGACCATTGGCTTCTTGTCGCTGCTTGAAATGGGGAAGAGCCTTGGGAGGGCCTCGCGCCAGGCCGGGCCCCACCCCTCGGAGGACGCGCCCCTGACCCGTGGTGCACCCAGGTAGGGAGCGGGTGCCCGAGCGCAGACAGGCGGCGGGCGGCCCGAGTGCTGGCCGGCTTCCCGGCCCAGGCCGCCCCGCCCGGAGCTCCGAAAGTCCCAGGCTTTCAGATTTGAACGGAGGAGGCCGGAGCGGCGGGGTCGAGGTTCCCAACGGCCATTGGCTGCCGTGGCGCCGTGACATCAGCGCGGAGGGGCGCGGGAGGAGGGCGCGGGAGGAGCCTGGGAGGGGAGTGTCGGAGCGGCTCCCAGCCCTGAAAGCCCGAGAGCCAGAGGGAAACAAACGCCGGCGCTGACATGGGCCGCCACCCCGGGCGCCGCGCGGAGCCCACCGATCGGCGCCGGCCCTGGGACCGAGGTAGGCGACCGGCACCCGCTTCTGGCCGTGACAGCCGTCAGCGCCTTGCCAGGCCTGGGTGGGCTCCCCTTGAGGGGCTCGAGCCCGCGTATTGGGGGGTGGGCGACAGGACTGAAAAATCCAGGATGGGGGGCCGTGGGGCGGGAGGAGAGCGCACAGTTACCCGCCCCCCCGGCCCAGACGCACACAACCGGTCCGCTGTAGCCGTCCGGGGCCCTGGGCGCGTGCGGGCGTCTCGGGCGCCTGGGACCCGGAGTCCCGGACCTTGTGTCCAAGCCGAGTGGGGTTTGGGAAGGAAGGGGTGGCAGCGAACGGGCGCAGCCTCTCCCGAGCTCGATTCCCTCTCCCCAGACCCGGACTCGCCAGTCCGGCCCCGGGCACGGGGGTGGGGGTGGGTGGGTGAGAGGGTAAGGGGGCACCCGGCTTTTAAAAGTCCACCCCCGTGCCCAGGAATGGGGTGTGTGTTGGTGTGAGCAGGAGCACAACAGTCGGCGGCGCGCAGCCTGCGGGCTCCTCGAGGGGGGCGTGTGTGCGCCGAGTTCCCCATGAATAAGAACCGGATTATTCGCCCGTAGTGGCAGAGGCGTGTACACACGCTCTCGCTCGCGTACACACCCTGCGGCACACGCCACCCAGTGCCACCGGGCCGGGGAGAAAGGAAGTGAAGGAGCCGCCTGAACGGACTGGCCGCGGGAACAAATACTCCCCCCGCCCCGGCGCTCGCCCTTCCCTCCCCCGCCGGGCTCCCGCCCCGCCCGCCCGCTCCGAAGACCGGGAGGCCGCGGCCGCGGGAGGACTGGGCTCCTCTCCGCAGGGTGGGGCCCGGCCGAGCTGGGGGCCCCTTCGGAGCGGGGAGGGGGCTCGAGGCGGGCCGCGAGCGGTTGGTTAATGATTTAATCACCCGCTTGGGGCGGTTGGGCCCTGAATCGGCCGCCTCTGGCCCCGATCCCTCCCCGGAGCGCCCTCCGACGGGAGTGCAAAACTGCCCCCTGCCTCGGGTGAGTCCCCACGAGCTCCCCTGCCCGCCGGGGGTCCGGGCTGGAGAGGGCTGAGGCTGGGCTGGCTTCCTGGTAGAGGACTGAACACGGAGTGTGTGTGAGAGAGAGGGTGGGGGGGAGAGACGGGGGAGGGGCACTCGCTGCTAACTCAAACCAGGTTCCTTGTGTTTGCCTGATGAAATCCAGCGGCTTTGGAAGTTTTCTTTTTCTCCCTGGGAGAGTGGAGGAGCAACACAATGCTTTTTCTTTTTTTGCTGTCTTGGAGCACCCCACCCCCCACCCCGTCCCCCCAGCCCTCCACCCCTTGCAATCTGACCGGCTCCCACGACCTAGGTCCACAGTGCTGGTTCTTTGCCTCTGCAAGTTCAATGGGGAAACGGTCCTTGGGGGGGTCCCTGTGACCTGAAGCCCCCTCCTTCTCTCTAGAGGGTGAGTCTCCCTTGCCCCTATGCCCCGCCCCCCACAGCCATCTGGACCAGAGAAAGGTCTCCCCCTCCAGCCACCCTGGGATAGCGGGTGAGGGGCCCAGCTGGAGGAGGGCCGCCTGCACTGCAACTTCTTTGCCCTGTCTGGGTTTCTAGTAACTCCCCATCCGCCCCCTCCCCCCTTATGGAACTGGATGGAGGAGGGGACCACCAGTAGGATGGACTGAATTTTAAGAGAACAAAGAGCAGGGCACAAAGAAGGGGGAGTGGAGCTGTGGATTTCCCTCAGAAATGGGGAGTTGGCTGGACCAGGGCCAGGCCTCCAGGCGCCCAGGACTGTGGAAGCCACAATGGGGCAGCCATAATGGGGCAGCCACCCGGATCTTAGGATCTCTTAAAGCTTCATCCCGCAGGGTGGCCGAGACCCTCCTGGGGGTGGGGGTGGGGGGTGCTGGTGCTATCTGGCTCCCAGATCTCACCAGCTGCCCTGTGTGAGATGCTCGTGTGACTGACCCATGGGCCCAGCTTATCTCCTCCAAACTTGGACTTTACCCCTCCACTCCTTGAGAACAGCTGCCGCTTCCCACCAAGGTGGTTCGTGAGCCTTGGGAGATACCTGAGTTGGAGACCCCTAAGGAGATGGGAGGGGCCTACTCCCAAGAGGTGGCAATTTGGAGGCGAGTCCACCCCTCTGATACCCACCCCCACCCCACCCCGAGTTTACAGGGCCCTGCTCACTGATGGCTGAGTGCTCCCTTGTGCTTCTGAGCTCAGGGTTCTTCCTGGATATTTCTTCCATTTTCTGGGGTTTCCCCACTTCTCTCTCGACTGCTCTTTCCCCCCTGCCCCAACATCTCCATTTCTCACATACACCCACCACTAGTGTTCATCCTATTCCAGTGTGTGTCCCCAGCCTACTTCTGACCCGACAGGGAGCCCCAAGCAAACTAGGATCTCATCTATAGAACAGGCAAATGCTGGCCTAGGGGAGGGATCTTAGGTCCTTCTCTGTAAGTCAGGAGCTTTTCTGGAAGGGCCCCAGGTTGGCTGTGGTTCAGGGCTTCTGCTGCTCTCCACCTTTGGAGGGGCTGAGTGATTTCGGTGGCCAGAACAGGCTGTGCCCAGATGTGGCAGGAAAGGTGTTGTGTGTTGGCCCTGGCATTTTCTCCTCCCTTCCCTCCTGCTCCCTGTCTCCCTCTCCCTCCTTGTCTTGTTTGGATGGGTTGGGGGTAGAGGGGCCAGAAGCCAGAGCAGGTCTTCTCTGCCTGGGCATTCTGCAGATTCAGAGGCGCTTGCCCCATGGGAGGAGGACTCTGTCCCTTGGAGGAAATGGGACCTGGGTTGATGCCAGAGATAAGGCTTGGGGCAGAGGAGAGAGGTTGAGCAACCTTTACCTAGAAGCTGGGAGAGCTGGCCTGAGCCTTCTGAACTATGAACTAGAAACTTCTTCCCAACCTTGGGAAAGGGAACCAAATTCTGGAGCCAGGGAAGACTTTAAGGGGTCATCTGGCAGAGTGTCCCAGATACCTCCGGACAGTACTCCTGGGGTGCTCCAGGGGCGCTGGGCCCGTGCCTGCCTGATCCGGGCCGGGAGCTGGATGGTGGTGCTGGGAGGAGCACGGCTGCATGACCAGACGTGGCCCTTCTTTGCTTGCAGTTCGGTGTGAAGGAAGTTTAGCCATTAGTTTCCCACTCGCTGTGCCCCTGAAGCTGCCGCTTCATGTCCGCCTCACCGAGGAGCCTTGGGCTTCCTTCCAGCTAGCAGACATCAGAGTCTCTCCCGGGCACTGCCAGCTTTCAGTGCTGAGCCCCGTGCCAGGTTGGCAGTGCTGGTATCCAGAGCCCTCTTTTTCCAAGAACGGGGCACTGGTGGTCCTCATCTCAAGCTGAGGAAGGATCTCCCTTTGGGGGCTCAGGCAAGGGTTGTTTGGGGTGTGATCATGAATGAAGGCTTCCACCTCTAAGCCAGCCTGTGAGGCATAGCTCTGGACACCCGGGGTTTCTCCTCGTTCTTTCATTCCAGGGAATGGGGGCGTCTGAAAGCAAAAAGGCAACAGTGCCAGGTCAAGAAAGCTCCCTGAGTGTGCCCTCAGGAGTCACATCTCTGTCCTCAGCCACGGCCGCTCCGGCTGCCATCTTTTGTCCTGTCCATCAGAGTGGCACATGGGGTCCGCCGGGCAGCCCTCCAGCCTCCCTGGGAGGGTCTCGGAGTTCTCCTTGTCCCTGTGCCCATGTAGGCCATGGCACCTGGGATCAGTGTGTTCTTTCAGTAACTGAACTTGTCTGGTGACCCCAGCTTTGGCGGTCCCCAAATGTGACAACAAAGCCAGGCTCTGAGTTTCGACTTCTGTTCTAGCCTCTCCTTCCTCTCTGCCGGGAAAGCCTCCTTCCCTGGCTTCTCACTCGGTGCAAAGGTTCTCCATTCCTAAGAATGTTGCTTTTGGCCCTGAAGCTTCAGGAAAGGGAGCAGGGTTAGGAAGCCTGGGAGAGTACAGAAGGGACCCCCTCAGGGCTTCAGTACAACTCATGGGCCCCTCTAATAAGAATCTGGGTAGGAGCCAAAGGACCATGTTATGTTTTGTTGGGGGTTGATCATGCTGAGGTTTTTTGTGCATTGTTTGTTGCTGGCTGCACCCAGGATCCCCCAAATTCCTGAGTTATCTCTCACCCTCCTCTTGGGAAAGAATGGGGGGAATTTCTCTTTTCCTGTCTCCACCCTCATCCATCCCTATCAAACCGAAATCAGAAAGCTCCAAGTCCTCTCTGACAGAAGCCAGGCTACTCCCTCCTGCATCCCTAAGGGGTAGAAGGTCGAGAAGGGAGGAGGGATTCTGGAAGTTAGATCAGGAAAGAAACTGGGTCTCGGAGCTGCTTCACCCCACTGCCAGTAGGATCTGGGGGGGGGGGGGCAGAATCCATGCCTGGGCTTCAGCAGCTTGGAGGTAGCAGTTAATTCTGGGGACTCCCAGGATTTTGACAGTGTTCAGCCCATGCCTCACCCCGGAGCTTTCAGATTAGGTGTCCTCTGACAATCCTGGGGGTGTATGTCCCAGGCTAATAGTGTGTCCTCTTTGAACTTTGGGGAGTGACAGTGGCCAGGGTGTCACGGGGGATGGTGGAAGTCCCCCTATCTCTGTAGACATGGGGCACATGCTGAGAGATAAGCACTTGGCAGCTTCATCTTCAGGGCAGACATGCACAAGGTGCAAATATTTGTTTAAGCATCACGATAATGCCAGAAGGTGCATCATGTTATCAACTCCCTTTCAAAGCAAATGAGGAAACTGAGGCACAAGTAACTTGTCCATTGGGGCCAAATCAGCTTGGGACCCAGGAAGTCTGGCTCCAGAGCCTGTGCTCTTCACCCCCACCCCCTGGCAAAGCTCGGGCAGGCTGCCCTCTCTGGAGGGAGTCCAGGTGCTCCGGGACCCCTCTGGAGACCCTGGGGTGCCTTTCACTCCCCACTCCCCAGCCAGAGCAGAACACTGGGCTTTTAGGAGAAGCAAAGTGAAACAAAACAAAGCTTGGTGGATCTGGTTTCAAGCCCAGCTGCTTCCTTCTGAGACCCGGGGGCAGGAGGGAGTTGTGGGCCCAGGCAGTAGGATCACTCCCAGGTACAGGGGTCCTGTCCTGTGGGGCGCAGTGGGCCCCCCTCCCCCAAGCCTTCCCTCTGTGATGGGAGCTGGGTGCTTGTGTGGGGTGGCGGGCATGGGGAAGTACATGTCTCCAGGAAGGGCTGTGTAAACAAGCGAAGTTGCTGATGTCCTTGCGTCACTGGCTCCTCATGTTGACTCCCAGGTTGTCACTTCCTGTCACTCCCGTGTCTGGGCTCACCCCTTTCTCTTCCCTGCCCCTACTCTGGGCTGTGCTGAGTCCCAGGCAGCAAGGGAAGCTTTCTCCTCCCCACTCCTATTGCTTCACTGGCGTCTGTCCCGCCACCTGCCTCCCCCTGGCCTGCAGGACAGTGGTCTGGGATGAGGAGGGAGGTGGACACAGAGGCCAAGATGAAGGAGCCGAGTGGGGAGAGTGGCCGGGTCCCAGCCCCTGAGGAGCAGGGCTCCCCAATAGGCTAGAGCCTCCCGGGAGCCTGGGTCTGTACTTCCTGGGGCTAATCTGTGCTTTCCCTTGGGAGGTGGCGAGTGGGGCACCCAGACTAGGGCGTCCATGCATCCACAGCCTTCGTTAGAGGCCTGGGCCCAGCAAAGCCTCTGCGCCTCCCGATAGTCCCGTGAAAAAGCTCAGATTTCAGGACTGGGCAGGTTGGGTTCCTCTTTGAGCTGAGTGCACCTACTGTGTAACTTGGGTGAGCCATTCAACCTCTCTAAGCCTGGGTTTTCCTTTTTATCTGCAAGATGGTGATGCTGCTGCTGTGAAGTTGTTGGAAAGAATACATGAGATGAGTTTTCACATACCTGGGACAATGTGTCATCACTTGTAAATTAAAAAGGCGCCCAAATAAAGCATCGAGCACAATGCTTGGTGCAGAGTCAGAGCTCTGTAAACCTGAGTTCTCTCTCCTGTGGCCCAGGATAGTTAATTCATTGGGATGGGGGGAGGGGTCTGCCCCCTAAGGCTGGGTAGGGTCTTGGAGAGCATTTCCCAGAGTGGATTCCTTGGAACAATGGTCAGGATCCACACTGGAAACATTTCAGGGATCTTTTGAATATAAGTCGCTGTTTAAGCTAGCCTGGATTCCCTCTTCTGTATTTTCCAGCAAAAAAGAGGCAATTGTGCAAGCCCGGGGGTATTTTCCTACAACTCATCTTGGCTGAGTTAGTGGTATCATTTTCATATACACGGTAAAGAACTGTGGATTCCTTAAGAAGGTGGAGATAATCCGTAGGAATTAAGTGGAGAGCATGGTGACTGACGGAAATACCTCCAGCACTGCACTGTCTATCGGAATATTAAGTGTGTCACACATGTAACTTTAAATTTTCTGGTAGCCACATTTTAAAAAGTACAAAAGAAAGGTGGAGTAATGTATTTTATTTACCCCAATATATCCAAAAGATTTTCATTTCACCAAATAATCATATAAAATTTTCAGGAGATATTTTCATTATGCTTTTCTCATACCGAGGTGTCAAAATTCAGTGTATATTCAATACCTATAGCACACCTCTCAATTCAGATGCTGAATCTGCCTTAAAAAGTACTTGAATGATACTTGGATTTCCGACATACTACAGTTGAAAAAGTAGATTCGCATACTCAAGTTGTTGCAGACATACATGAAAATTTTCCAATAACTGAATCAAGTGTCAGCTTTTAAATTGAAAATGATTAAAATTAAGTAAAATTTAAAATTCAAGTCCTCAGTCACACTAGCCACATTATTCAAGGGCTCCATAGCCCTTTGGAGCTAGTGGCCACCGTACTGGGTGAACCAAGTTTAGAAGGTCACTGTCAAGGTCAGGAACAGAGATGTTTCATATCAACATTGTGTTGGAAGTTGTAGCAGAAATAACAAGATAAGAATGAGGAATGGAGGAGGCAAAATTTTTAGTAGTTGCAGATGGGCTTGTCTACTTGCAAAACCCCAAATATTCAATCATAACATTGATTAAAGTGTTTAAAGGAGTTTGATAGGGTGACCATTAAATACATGGTCAGATTTTTTAAATCTGTAGCTTTCCCATATGCCAACTATTGCCAATCAAGAAACATAGGTGTGTAAAAGGGGGAAGGTGCAAAGCTCATTATCAGCAAGAAGTGTGTAAGACTTGTAGGAGGAAAAAACACAAAGTGTAATGGAGGATGCCTGAAAGAATTGAATAAGTGGATGTGAAGACAATGTTGGGTCAATTCTTCCCATATTAGTGTATTGTTTTATTTTAATTCTATTGTAATCCCACCAGGATTTCTTTTGGAACCTAATAAAATATTTCTAAAGTCTGTTTGAATGACTAAAATGTAAGAAAAGCCAAATTTTAGGGGAAAAAAAGTTAAAGGAAAGGTATTACCCTACCAGATACTAAAAAAATAGTATACTTTTTAATTGTGTGGACCTGGTTTAGAGAGAAACAGATCAATAGACAGAAAAGGAAGTCTGGAAATAGACCTATAGATGGGTGGTATCTATATATAAAGAATTTAGTGTATGATAAAGTTAGCATTTAATGCTTTATTCATATTTTATAACAATAAATTTGATAAGGAATTAGTAACTATAATTACTTTATAGTCATATTTTTATTTTCTGTTTTAAGCAACCCATGATTTCATAAGCCACAGGTATCTAGTTTGGTGGATTTCCTTCTAGTATTATTTTCTATGAATAGTTTTTGATTATTACATTATCAGGTAGTTTTTGAAGAAGGGATATTTTCATAAACTTGGGAATGGGTAAGGACTTTCCTTCAGGATATTAAAGCCAGAAACAGACAGATTTGACCACGTAAAAATTAATAAGCACTCCGTGGAAAAGAAAACTAAAATTCCCCACACTGTAAACAGGCAGAGGGCAAATTTGCAGGAATATTTCCAAACATGGCAGTCAAAAATGTAAATAGCTTTAATAGTTAAAGAAATCATATAAATCCATTGGAAAAGGTGAAACACCCCTCTCCCCAACAGAAAATTAGGCAAAAGGCTTCAACAAGCAGTTCCCAAAGGAAGGTAAACAGATGCTAATAATAGATTTTCAAAATTAGAATCAAAGAAATGCAAATTATGAGTTTGTGGTGGTGGGGTGGTCATTTTGTGCTTTTGTTGTTTTCAGTTCAACTAAAGATATGCCCCGTGTCGGAGGCCACCATCTTATGCTGGTGGAACTGTAAACTGGTAAAACCTTTCTTGAAAACAAGTTCACAGCAGGAAACAAAAGTGATTTTACTCACTTAAAAGAATGTGTTCTCCAGAAATGGTTGAGGTTATATGCGCCGATTTAGCTGAAAGGATTTTTGTTACCGTCTCAGTCAAAGACTGAAAACATTTTAGCACTCATCGGTGGCAAACTGGATGAAAAATTGGAATATTAGGATGTAATCTAAGATAATGTAGTGGTATTTATTAACTTGTGAATATTTTCACCCAAATGTGAACAACAGTTGGCTTTATTGGTCTATCTCCAATGTAGAGTCATGCTTGGAGAAGGGGGGAAATTCTAAATCATTGCTACCCAATAGAACTATAATGCAAACTCCATATGTCATGTATTTTTTCTAATAGCTGTATTTTTAAAAATAAAAAGTAATAGGTGACGCTCATATATTTTCTTTAACCCAATCTATCCAAAATCTTACCATTTCAACCTGTCATCATGTAAGAATATTCATGAGATAGTTTATGTTCTTTTAGAAATCCAGTGTGCATTTTACACTTAACAGCACCTCTCAGTTTGAACTCTCCCCATTTCAAGTGTTCAAGACCGGGGCTGCCAGATGGGAGAGAATAGGTGTAAGTTACATAATAATCCAGAGAGGCTGCAGGAAAGTGGAAGTCTCTGAGCGGTTCTGGTGTGGACCGTTTCTTCCTTGTCTAGCTCACAAGAGCCCAGCTCTGGAAAGTCTCCCGTCTTGACTACCTGGGGCTGGTTCACCCCATCCCCCAAAGCGAGGACGCCTCAGGAATGTGCACTGGGTGCTTGAAGCTGTGGAAATCATGCAGTGAAATCTGGGGCCTCGCTCGCTTTCCCTTCCTCCCAGGAAGAGGCTGCCAGAGCAGAGGATGTTTATCTCCAGGAAATGGGATCCGCCCCCGCCCCCGCCCCCGTGTGGCTGGACAGTGACACCCTGGGGCCAGTGAGCCTGGTCCCCACTGGCCGGCAGGGAGGGGGGACGGGGCAGGCACAGGGCACCCAGCCTGGCAGGGTTTAGGAGAGGGGCCGGGTCAGGGTTCGGGCTTCCTTCTTAGGAGCTGGAACTACAGAGGAACAGAAGGTTGAGATGGGAGGCGTGGGAAATAGACTCAGGGGGCTGGGCTGGGACCCACCCCCCCCCCAAGGACACCAGGGGGTCCTATTTTGCTGCAAGGGTGGTCCTCCCACCTCTCACCTTGCAGGGATTTGGAAGGTTGGTGGGTTCCTCAGCAGGAAGTGGGAATGGGATCCTGTGTAAGGAGCTGACTTCGAAAGCAGCCACCCCCGGGGGCAGAGTTCTAATGGGAGAGTCAATTAAGTCAATTAAGTGAGTTGTGGTTCCAAGTGCCTTAGACAGCCCCCCTACTCCCCTCACTTCCTGCACATGTCCTCAGCCGGGGGCATCTGCTTACACCAGGCAACAGCGCCTCTCAGGAATCCGTGGGTTCAGCCACGGCAGAAATGGGCTCAAATCACCGTTTAGAGTGAGCAACAGAATGCACCTTCTCTGAGCCTCAGTTTCTTTTTCTGTAAAATGGGGCCAATGATGACATCCTCCTGGCAGAGTGGCTAGGAGGTCCAGAGGTGTAAATTTATGTGGTTCCCAGTGCTGTGCTGGCATGCAGCAGGCACCCAGGAAATAGGAACTGTTGACAGGATCCCCCCTCCCGCTCCTCCTTTTCTCCTCTCCCTTGCAGCAGACAGTCTGGCTGAGCTGGGGCTCTAGAAGCTGCAGAAGCGAAACCTCCACCTGCTCAGGATGTCTCCGATAGGGTCCCACCATGAGGTGGGAGGCTGGCCTCCAGCTCTGAGCTTTGGTGACACTGGAAATAGGCCAGTCTCCAGAGGGGTGGGAGTGATTGTTATCCTTCATCTCCTGCTCAGCTGAGGAGGCTCAGGCATCAGGAAGCAGCTGTTGGGGAGCCAAATCTTTTTTTGGGGTGGTGGGGGTGGGGGAGTTGTTCTACTCTCCCAGTTTCTCTTGCTAAGAGGTTGTCATAGATTGCCCACTTTTTCCTCCTAGGCAGCTTAGAATAAAACCAAGACCTAACAAACATGCCCCAGCTTGGGTTGTTTTCAGAGGAGGGAGGGAAAGAAAATGGGCATCGGTGAGAGATTTCTAGAAGCAAGAAACATATAAGGGTGTGGATCAGCTCCCAGTGTCTCGTACTGGCCTATATAGCGGCTAAGCCCTGAGAACACATAATTTTAAGCTGGTACTGAAGTTAAAGCCTTTTTCTTAAGCCTTTGATGCTTTTGTTTTTTTTGTTTGTTTGTTTGTTTGTTTAATTATTGAATTAGCATTACCACATTAAAGGAAACCTAACAAAAAAATAAAAAGCCTGTTTTCTTTCAAGCCTAACATAACTCCCTAATTTTTCTGTGGGCCCTTTCAGTCTTTATACACGAATGAATGTGTGTAGAGTTGTAATCCCTATGTGTGAACAAGTTTATATTCTCCTTTTTTGCCTACACTTGATGCTATTTGGTTTTCTGTGTTACCGCATGGCCTTCCCATTGACCACCTGGCACAACTGCATGATAATCTATTGTGTTAATGGCTCATAATTTCTTAAGCATTCCCTTAAGGAATTTTTTTTTTTTTTTGCTATTATAAACAAGGCTGCAATGAATATCTGTTTATGTGACTTTCCCCTTTCCTTCTGAAATAGTTCCATGGGGTAAGCTTCCAGACCTGGAGGTCACTGAAGTAAACTTGTTTTAATGCCATTATTTGAAGAAACTGCCACAGTTTGAGGTGCTCCAAGACCACCCAGTCCTGGGGCCATTTTGACGCTGAGCAGCTTGGGGGCCTGGGTTTTGTATGTCTCTCCCTGCCTGGTGCTTGGTGGAAAGTGTGTCCCTTCTCGCTACCCAGGTGGTTCCCCTTTCCTAATTCTTGATGGGCAAGATGGGAAAAGACCCGAGAAGGTCTAGCCTCGTGCTGGGCAATGAGTGAAGTCAGGGGTTATCGGGGAAAGACCTTTAGATTGGAAGCAAGGTGACCTGGGCTCCAGTGCCACCAGGAGCACTCACCAGCTCCATGACCTTCGGTGGATCACCTCCCCCTGCCCAACAGCTGAAGAAGGTCACTGGGTGAGATCATCTCCTGGGTGCCCTCCCTCTCTAAGTCCTGGGCATCTCTAAAGTCGCCAGCCTCAGGGATGTCCCAGGGGAGACACGTGATGCTGGGGGGTGGGGTGGGAGGTGGCTGTATTTTAGCTCCCCCAGGGATGCACAAGAAAATTCACTAGGGTGTGAGAAGAAAACACCAGACCTTCTTTTTATGTTGATTTTTTTAAAAAAGAAGGAAAACTAAGACTTATTATTACACGGATTGACAATAGACATATATAACTTAAAAGATATGTATATATATATATATATATATATGGAAATTACATACTCAATGTTTTTATGGGATGGAACCTATACTTTTTTGGTAGTGCATCCCCATTTCAGTGGATAGAGCCCTGGTGTGGGAATTAAGATTTGGCTTCAATCCATGACCTCGGGCAAGTCCCTCGATTTAGTCTCTCCATTTCTGAAAGTGTGGTCCCACCACACCCATGTATTTTAAGGAGATATTTGACACAGATATGTAAGTGGCACCGGAGTCATCACGATGGTATTTCATCTTCCCATCCTGGGCTTTTTTTTTTGGTTGCTCAGGCTCAGCTTATTTTAAGACAGTCTTCTTAACCTCTTGTGCAAGCAGCACACTTCAAATGTGAGGGCTTTTGACAGTGCACATGAAGGAACTCAAAGATTCCCAGTAGTACTCAAGTCAGCTGAAATCATACAGCCCCCAAGGAAGCTCCTTCTAGAACATGCTACAATGTGTATCAAAGCATCCTCTGTTCTCTCCCCCCGTCCCACTGTTTGAATGAAACAGTTTTCCGCCTTCACGGGGCCTCCTTATCTGGGCAGGATAAGGCTGGTGAGTGTTCCAGAAAGCACAGGATCTTTCTCTGATGACAAAAGCCAGAGCTGCTCACTCTTCCAGGTCTGTGTTGCACTTTCTTATGCAACCCCCTTAGTTTATAATTCCATCCAATAAGCATCTCCTCCTGGCGAAGATGAGTTGGGACTAGCAGTGGAATGGTGGGATGTTGGCCATGCTCCTGTGAGAGAGGTCCATGCCCTCCCCCGTCCCCTGGGTGGGACCCAACGCTGGAAAAAAACTCCTAGGGCTCAAAGCAGCCCGTGGAAGGCTCGGAGTCTGGTTTGTTTCTGCCTTTCACCCCCTGCCCTCATCCAGACCCTCAGCAACTCCCGGAGTCTACCGCAAACCATGCCCTGATCGTGTCCCCTCCATCCATCACCCAATACTGCCCGCCAACCTCGCTGCCCTGACCCCCCGCAGCAGCCCCCTGTCCGAATCCCAGCGTCCCCTCCTGCCTGCCCCCATGCTGCAGCCACGGGGCGCTTGAGTCACTGGCCCACTCACCCGCCTCCACTGGCTTCCTGGGAGCCCACACCTTATCGTAGACCCACAGGGAGGGCCCTGTGGGATCTGGGCCCCAGCACGCAGACTTTGGTTCCATTCCCCAAATGCCAGCAGCATGTGCCTCCTCTGGGCCTTTGCAAGTGCTGTTCCCTCTGCCTGTCCTGTTCTTTACCTGCCTGGTTCCTCCACAGCACGGAGTTCTCGGCTCACAGTGCCCCTTCCTCCGAAGCGCCTTCCCCAGCCCCCTGACCTCCCACCTGCGCTTGCATCACCCCATTTCCCTCACATAATACAGACTCAAGATAATGTTATATTCACATGTTTATACCTCCCACTCCACACACACACTCTATACGTGTGCCCGCTGGGAAGGCACGGGCCTGTCGATCTTGCTGCTCATTGCTCTGTCTTCACGCCTAGAAGACTCCATGAGAATTGGCAGCTATGCAGTAGGTCACTGAATGAATGAATGAATGAATGAATGAATGAATGAAATGAAGTTTCTTATAGCTGATCTGAGTCACAAATGAAATCACGATGCACCGAAGCCCAACCATGTCTCCTGGGGCTGGTGCCGGCCAGCTGGATTGTTGGAACAGTCTGGAAAGACAGTGCAGGGGTGGCCGCCATGTGTGTGCCCTCCCTGTGCCGGGTGAGCCTCGGGTCAGCTGCAGAGTGGGAGGCCTGCCGGCTGCCCCAGGAGGACCCAGGCTTGGCTCCTGCCTTGGCCGGGGCTGCTGGGGACAGGCCACAGCCTGGCATTAGGAGTGTATTGGTCCAGCCTGTCCCTCTGTCTGTCTAGGCACGGCCGGGGTGGCTGATCTGGAAGGGCAGTGTTCTGGTGCAGGCAGGGGAAATGGGTCCCAGGAGCCGAGGGTGTGGTGAGCAGCCGTTCAGGGCGTCTGCTCCAAAGGAATGTTCTGTGGTCCCTGGAGCCGAGGGTTGGAGGAATCTGGCCCACCGCAGGCTCAGAGGAATCAGGGAGAACTTGGGAGCTGCTCCCTGGTTTTCCCTCACTCTGCCACGGAAGCGGGATGTGGCTCCTGGGATGGGGCAGGTTGCCCGGCTCAAGGCAGGCTGTGGGGAGTGACCACCCCATTGTTGGGCAGCTCATTTTAGCTACTTCCCTAGAGCTGAGTCACTTAGCAACACCCTGTCCCACAGCCCTGCCTCCCTTTGGCACGATCCTCTTCCGGGGCGGGCCCTTGGGGCCTCCTGAGCTGCTGCTGCCACAGGGCAGCCCAGGCCTCTGGCTGGAGCAAGAGTCCCCTTTTGCTTGCAGCTGAATGCCATGTCCGTCTTCTCACCCCCAAATCATTACCTGCCAGAAGCTTAGAGGAACCCACCTGATGTCTCCCAGGGGCTGTGACCACCCTATGGGTGTGGGTTTCCCGTGGCCCTCCACCCTGCCTGGACCCATGGCTGCCTTTCTGGGGTGTCAGGCCGGGTGGCTCTCCTGGGGGTTCCTGGGTGGGCCCAGGATGGGTGTGCATGAACGTGGTAATGCCACACATAGATGTTAAATAAGCTTCCCTGCTATCCCCTTATCCTCCTCAACAGCCCTCCCCATGAGGATATGCTAGAAGGAGGGGTTAATGGGATACTGGGGTGCCCTCCACTCTGTAGCCTTATTGTCCAAAATGCCCAGTCCCCTGGATGGCCCCGGGGGATCTGCACGGCCCCTGTGGTGTCCTTGGCACCCGGGCCTATGGCTACCCTTTCTGTTCTCTCTACAGAGCACTGAGGATCAGGGGATCACAGCACTTGCTTCCTGGGTCTGGGGATTCCTTTTGTTACAGTGAAACCCTTATGCGACTTGACTGTGTTCCCACAGAGTTTGCACCCTTTGCCTCCCAACCCCCATTTTGTTTGTTTATCTGGTGACGAGCACATGCTGTAGTTTAATGTGTGTGTCCTCACTTCAGGACCAGGATTCTCACCATGGGGCAATTTTGTCCCCCATCTTTGATTTGTCCCCCATTTTTTATTGTTGCAGAGTGGGGGTTGGGGGGACTTGTTACCAGCATATCGTAGGTAGAGATCAGGGGTGCAGCTGAGCAAACAGCTATGCACGGGATGACCCCCCACAGCGCCGAACTACCTGGCTCAAGGTTTGCTCAAGGTGTCAGCCATGTCTGACCCATCCCAGCAGGTCGTCACAAGGCCTGCCGGGAGGGTCCTCAGCTACCCGCTGCAGATTCTTGGTGTTCATGGCAGTACGCCCGCTGGGGTGTGGGGAGAGTGGGCTGGGGGAAGTTTGTCAAATTAGGTGGCAGCAGCTGAGTGTTGAATGAGAGCGAGGGGAACAGACTAGAGGGCACACAGAGGACAGGCTGGGCACCCCAGAGCAGCGTGGGGATGCATCAAGCAAGAAGAGTCCCTGGGCATAAGAAGACAGGAGGTGCGAGAAGGGGCCAGCCTTCAAGCCACAGCGATGCAAGATGGCAGCCACCACGGGCTCGGACAATTTATGAAAATGGAATATGCAGCCAGAAAACAGAGTGTGGACCTCAATACCCAGAAGCACCCTCCTTTGTAAGATTGGTAACAAAAGTGAGGATGAATGGAGTCAATAGCTGGAATGGAATGGTGGACCAGAAATGGCAGAATTCGTAGCGCATCGAAGTTGTCCTGCAAGAGCTCCAGTGCCTCGTGATGTCTAAAGAAAATAGGAAACCCCCTCAGCCGCCTGAAGGACAGTGTTACAGCAATTAATCAAAAAGAAAAACCACAGGCTTTCCCCACCACCCCCATTCGATTTAAGCAGTCTGCATTTTCCACAGTTGTAAATTTTCTAGAAACATTTGAAAAGGAAGAAGGAGAAGAAAGGCAGAAGGGGAGAAACTGAGGAATGAGTGAGGATAGCAGGGAGTGCCGAGCTTTCAACTGGTGTTTGAAGACCAAGTATGTATTGCGCAGTGCTAGACGGGAATCAGTGGTGCATAGGCCCTTAGAACCTTCTGGAAGCTCCAAGTCCAGTGGGAAGTAGTCCAATCAGCAGGGTTAGAATGTTGTAAAATATGCCAGGAGAGGGGACGCTGAAAGTGCTGTGGGGCAGCAGGGGCCCTCCGCCTGGCATGGGGGTAAGGAAGGTTTCCCAGGAGAAGCCGTGCGCCAGCCAGGCCCTGGAGGATGAATTTGGGTTAGCTGGTGACAGGCGTTCGAGCAGGGAACTGCATGTCCAGCTCAGGGGCTGGAGCCGAGGGCAAGGGGTGACGAGTGGCGAGGGACGGGCTGAAGGGGGAGCAGGACTGACCGCTAGATCAAGGAGTTTGCACCGGGAAAGCACTGAGCACAGGTTTTGTTTTAGCTGAAAGGTGAAGGGTGGGAGGGGGAGGGACAATGGGGGAGGCAGGGAGACCTGTCAGGCACCAAGGATGTGCTGGCCTCTCTTGCGGCAGCGCCCGTGGGGTAGAGAGCAGCCTTGGGTGGCAGCCACTGGCTGTGCGTGCGCTTTGCATTGGGAGCGTGGGCCTGGAATGAGGCGTCGCTGAGAATTGCACAGTTGGCAGGGGTTGGGGGAGAGGCAGGGACCTGGTGGCCAGGAGCACCACTCACCCACCAGACTTTGTTACATCCCTCTACTTGCCTCTCCCCACCCTGCTGTGCTAGGCTTGGCATTTGGGACAAGTCCCTCTGGGGGGAAGGTGGCTGCCTTAGCCCCAACACTGAACTTGAACTTGGCCCTTGCCAGGAGTTGTGTGAGTGGTACCTCCAGCCTTGGTTGCTTCTGCTCTTGGCTCTTCCTCTGCTGTTCTTTGGACTTGCAGTTAATCGCCCAGGGGTCTGCAGATCCAGGGATATAGTCCCTCCCTCCCTCCGACCCTAATGATTAAAGAAACTGGGAGCGAGTTTCCCAGCCTTGATCTCCCTGTGAGACATCGGGCGGATCCACAGCAAAGAGCTTGGGGCCCCACGATGGCGACGTCGCAGGCAGGATCTTCATTTGTGGAACACCAGGCAAGGGCTGGAGGGCCGGGGATCTGGTTCTGTGGGTACCAGCAGCTCCACCCCAATTCTGATTCAGAAACAGGTGCCAGGCCATTGTTCCCTTGGGGCTGCCTGCCACCTGCCAGTCCTGTCCTCTCCCCTCCCTCCTCTCTACGGACTGTGACTCAGGTTGAGTTGTCCACCAACTTCACAGAGATTTAGGTTAGACAGCAGGAAGAACTTACAGCATGTCTCCAGACTGGCTGCTCAAAGGGGTCAAGTCATAGACTCTGTCTTTCCTGGACTTCTGCGTGGAACGTCCGGGCGTCACATCCCTAATGTGGTTGGGCTTGTTCTAGCAGCATCCTGCTTTGGGAGGGCAGGGCAGACATTGTCCTTTAGAGGAAAGATTCTATCTCTCTCAAGTTTCAGAGAAAGTGTGTCAGTGGCTACTTGAACTCTAACCAGATTTGCAAAAATCACTGCCCTAACCTGGGAGCATATCAATGAAGAAACAGGCAGGGTTATGAAATGGATTGCTGACTTGGTTTCATTCTGGTGGAGAGCTGGGGGTCATGTGAGCTGGCGTGCTGTGTGTCCAGCCTGTGTTAACCCTTTGCCTTCTGTTCTCTGCTTGCAGCCCTTTGAACTCTCCCTCGTCACTCCTACCAGCTCCTGGACGTCCGATCGGCCCCCAGCCCTGTCTGCATCCGCTGGAGGGCCCATCCCTCCCAACCCACCCCCAAGATGCCCATCCTCAAGCAACTAGTGTCCAGCTCGGTGCACTCCAAACGCCGTTCCCGCGTGGACCTCACGGCTGAAATGATCAGCGCCCCGCTGGGCGATTTCCGCCACACCATGCACGTGGGCCGGGCCGGAGACGCCTTCGGGGACACCTCCTTCCTCAACAGCAAGGTCGGCGAGCTGGACGGCGAGTCCCTGGACGAGCGGGCCTCCACCTCGACTTCCAAACGCAGCCTCCTGTCCCGGAAGTTCCGGGGCAGCAAGCGGTCACAGTCGGTGACGAGGAGTGACCGGGAGCAGAGGGACATGCTGGGCTCCCTGCGGGACTCGGCCCTCTTTGTCAAGAACGCCATGTCCCTGCCCCAGCTCAATGAGAAGGAGGCGGCGGAGAAGAGCCCCAGCAAGCTGCCCAAGAGCCTGTCGTCTAGCCCCGTGAAGAAGGCCAGCAGCGGGGAGGGCGCCGAGGATGAGGGGGGCGGAGGAGAGGCAGTGGCCCGCCGGAATGGGGCAGGGGCTCCCTACTCCCCCGACCCGCTCCTCGACGAGCAGGCTTTTGGGGACCTGACGGATCTGCCCGTCGTGCCCAAAGCCAGCCACGGGCTGAAGCACGCCGAGTCCGTGATGTCCTTCCACATTGACCTGGGGCCCTCCATGCTGGGCGACGTCCTCAGCATCATGGACAAGGATGAGTGGGGACCGGACGAAGAGGAGGTGGGCAGTTGCCATGGCGATGAGGACACCAGCCGGCCTGCCTGGGCGCCTCTTCCTGCCACAGTGGCCCCTCTCCGGGCCGGGCAGGAAGGCAAGGCCGGCCCTGGCGTGGCCCCGCTACCCTCCCACACGCTGGAGGACGAGGGGTGGGCGGCGGCGGCCCCCAGCCCCGGCTCAGCCCGCAGCCTGGGCAGCCACACCACGCGGGACAGCAGCTCCCTCTCCAGCTACACCTCGGGCGTCCTGGAGGAGCGCAGCCCTGCCTTCCGGGGTCCAGAGAGGGCCGTGTCCGCTGTCACGCGGCAGCCCGACAAGGAGTTCTCCTTCATGGACGAGGAGGAAGAAGATGAGATCCGGGTGTGAGGCGGCAGGAGGCGGTGGCTCCGAGGTCCTGGCTTGTTCTGCTCCCTGCCCCAACCCTTTCCAGGACTTTCCTCCTTGCTGGGCCATGGCAGCCACAAACCCCGGACCTCAGGAAGAGGGGACGCTGGCCGTGGAGGACTCTGGGAGCTGGCGTGGGGGGCGATTTGTTGCGTGACTTCACTGCCTGCCTCACCCTCCCTGGCTGAGTAGGACCTGGGCCGTGCACACGGCCGGACTCAGCTTCCCTCTCTCAGCCCCCCTTTCCTTCCCGCTGCCCTCCAGTTGATGCCGGATGTCACGCTGCATCCCTGCCAGGTGTCGCAATAGCGGCCAGCCCGGACATGGCCTTGGTGCCAGGGCTAAAGGCTCTCAGCAGCCTTCTCTCCTGGAGCCTCTGCTGTGCCTGGTGGCAGCCACACCAAGCCAGGATCTGTGCCATGGAAGAAAGGAGCCTGTGTCCCAGCTGCTCGTCCTGGACCCCCAGCTCCTGCCCCGGAACCCTGGAGCCCCTTGGAGATAAGCGGGGCCGGGCGGCCCACCACAGATGAACACACTAAGCGCAGCCCCTCCCGGGGGCTGGGACCAGGACCATGCAATGGAAAGAGCCCCCCCCCCCCTCGGCTTCTCCAATTTGGGACAAGGAGCCCTTCCAGAGGGACGCTCGGGAAATGGCTGGGCGCTGGCTCGGTCCCCATGGGTGTGTTTGTTCCTTATTGTTATTGTTAAATCCCTATAGAGCAAGATCAGGAACAGTGTTTAATAGGTCTGCCACCAGCAGGAAGAGCAAATCCCTTTAGAAAACCCTTAGGCCAAGTATCCTCCTCTTGGAAATTCCCGGTGGATATTAGCAGGGAGGGCCTGTGGCAGGGACTCCGACGCCACTTCATTTAGTGCTCCCAGGCTTTATTTAGAACTGTGTGGTGTCGGTGTCTGTGCACGTTGCCCCGTACCTGTTAACAGTGAAGGCCAGTGTAGAGAATGTTCCGGAAAATGATTTTAAAAATAATAATAATATATCATTCCCGAGAACGGGGGGCGCTCCCTTTTGACTGGATTGTTCCGTACCCATCCCCTTGCCCCCAACCCCATATTGAGTACTGCCCCCCTCCTTTCCCAGGCCTGGACCCCCTCCCCCACTTCTGAGACAGGGCCCTCGAGGGTAGGGTTGCCAGATTTAGCAACGCAACAAAGCAAAGCAAAACAGGGTGCTGAGTTAAATCTGAACTTCAGATAAATAGTTTTTTAGTATAAGTATGTCCCAAATACCGCATGGGACATGCTTATTATGCTAGACAATTATTTGTTGTTTAACCTGAAATTCAAATCTGACTCAGCAACCTGCAGCCCTACCTGTGGGGATTGAGTGAAAGCTTGGATTTGAGCCCCAGGGTTGACTGACGATTGTTTTTCTGATTGTTTTTCTGACCCGAGGGCAGGCTGACCCACCCCCTGGCGTCTGCATGTGGCTGATGGGGTGGGGGGCGGGGGCAGCAGACAGAACTGAAGGAAACAGGGATTCCCGCCGTGGGATGGTGGGTATAGCTGCTCCAGCCTCCCATTTTTTGCCAGAATCCGACTTAAGAGACACTAACTTAGTTCCTGATCCAAGTGTCTGCTTGGCGCTCCCCTTTCCACAGCAGCTCAGCCCCCAAGGCGGGAAGGACTTGTAAGGGGCTTGGCAGCTCTGCCCAGCTGACCTTGAAACCACCCAGACAATGGTCAGTTGCAGGTTCTAAGCTGTATTTTTTTTTTTTTTTCATGATATTGTTAACACAGAGAGGACACATTAAAAAAGCCCTTTAGTATGTCTGGTGTATGTGTCTTTCTTGGGAGGATAAATTCAGCAAGGGGGTAGGTGGGGGCGAGGATCCAGAGTGGGGGTCCTGGGGCTGCCCTGTCCTGTGGCACTCGGGGGCCCGAGGCAACTTTTCAGCCTCGAGCATCCAGAAGGCCAAGGCCTTATGTGCCCATCTGCCTGGCAAGGCCCTGCAGGGGTCCAGCACTGGGGCTGCTGTGCCAGTTTCCAGGTGGTGCCCTTGGTGTCACCTGCTTTGTGCCTCTTTCTTCTCATCTGCAAAATGGGAATCCTGCTGCTCGTAGCAGGCTGGGGCGCAGACCCAGTGGGGTGCCGTTTGCCAGGTTGGTCTTAAAACAACGGGGGCCATGTCCTCACCAGCCCCCTTGGTGCCAACGTGCATGGGCACTGCCACCCCCAGGACACCACCTGGGTGAGGGTGGGAAAAAGGGTGTCTTGGTTTCCCAGGGCTGCTGTAACAAAGTTACAAACGAGGTAGCTTCAGGAAGCAGAAACACTCTCTTAACAGTACCAGGGCCGGAAGTCCAAATTCCAGGTGTCGGCAGGGCCACGCTCCTTCAGCGACTCGAGGAAGACATCTTCCTTGTCTCCGCCAGCGTCCAGAGGATGGCTGGCTGCCCCCGCTGTTCCTTGGCCCACGGCTGCAGCCCCCTGCCCACAGGCCATCTTCCCTCATGTCTCGGTCTCCTCTCCCCTCCTCAGAGGGACACCATGGCCTCATTTTAACTAGTTCTACCTTCTGTAACCCTATTTCCAAATAGGGTCCTAGTCACAGGTCCTGAGGGCTGGGGCTCTACCCTGTCTTTTTGGGGACCACAAATCAATCCATAACCAGGGTGACTTTCCCCCTGTCCTCCCCTTTTACCATTTGACCCTTGAGAATTCACTCACAAGGGTGTGTTCTCGGGCCATCCTGTGGCTCAGGGAGGCAGACTCAGGACCCGACTTATTAGGTGTGAAAATGAGCTCAGAGAGGCATATGGCTGCCTTCTCCAAATTCTCAAGGGTTTGTACTGCAGTCAAGACGTCACTGATTTCAAAACCCCTGTCTCTCACCGCCCCGCTCGCAGGCATGTCATAGCTTCAGGACCCTGGAGAGCGGGGCTGGGGGATGTGCCTGCCCTGGGTGGGGGCCCAGTGGTCCCTCTGCTGGCCCAGCGCCTCCCTCGTCACCTCCCTTCCCCGCACCCACGTCCCCCTCTGCCACGGACGTCTCTAAGAAGAGAACCTAGGACATAGGAGAGAGCACACCTGGCTCTCTCCTGGCTGAAGGCCCGGCATGATCATCTTTCCAGCTGGTGGTTCCAGGGTGGCTGAGCTCCCGGTGGGAACACTCTCCCACTCCCTGGAGCATCTAGAGAAATTTGGGCTCACTCATCTTCTCACCTGGGAAGCAATTAGCATAATTAAAATGCCACCCATTCCCTCTGCCCCTAGGCAGGCTCATTAGAGCTAACGAGGCTTGTAGCTGGGACTGGGAGTCACTGGGCAGTGCGTGACGCCAAGAGAGGCCAGGAGAGGGGCGGGGCTCTGGCAACCGGGTCCCTGGGGTGCGGTTGGAAAAGCTCAGGGGGAGATTGGGAAAGAGAGAGGGAGCACCGCAGCTGTGACCGAGAGGGTCCCCCCCAGACACGGTATAAGCCACCTGAAAAGGAGGAACCACTTCACCTCCACTGAGTGCTCAAGGATTCTCAAGGACCCAGGAGAAGTCATCTGATTGTGGCTCTGTATTTTGATGAAGGATGAGAACGCTCCAGCCATTTAGGAAGATCCAGGGGCCCGCGGGGGAGACCTGGCTTGAGCCACACCTTCAAGTAGTGTACCTGCTGGCTGGAGGATCAGTGAACCCCAGAGACAATGAGCCTAGTGATGCTAGCTCTAATCTGAGTTTTGCCGCAATTTGCTGTGTGACCGTGGGCCAGTTGTTTACCCTCTCTGGGTGGCTTCAGGTTCTGGTGAACATTAGGGACCAGCTCAGTTGTTTTCAGCTTTCTACCAGAACCATTATTTGCAATGAGGTCATATGTTGAACCCCTATAAATAAGTAGATTGAGCCAGAGCTTCCTTGGAAGGAGGTTAGAGTTGGGGAGGGGTCCTTACTCTCTCCCCCTTGAGTTAGGGTTCCCCTGAGAAACCTAGGGCCCCACAGAGCACAGCTCACCTGAAAGATGTTCTATAGGGTCTCTTCTACCTCAGAAGGCCAGAAATCAGATCTCAGCTAATGCTTTGAAACCCCAAAGCATCTGCCCCATCAGGGCTGCATCACGGCCCAAAGATGAGTTTGTGCCAGCCCTCCACCCGCCCCCACCACGCCCGCCATCATCGCCGCCCCTCCGCCCCATGTCCCCCGTCCCACAAGGGGCTCTGCTTCTATTGACCAGCACGGATGTTGTGTCCTAAGAATGTGATCAGCACTGACTGCATTAGTGGCCATGGCTGCCGTATGCCAAGCACACTTCTTCACATCAGCTTCATTAATTCTCCTAACAGCTCCCTGAGGTCAGCACTAATCACGTCACACCCATTTTGCAAATGAGGACACTGAGGCAGCCAAGGGTAGAGGAACCTGCCCAGCCACACTCAGCTAGTAGGTGGGGGAGCCCTCTCAGCCCTTCCTCATAACCACTAGGCTCTTCTGACCTATTTTACACTTGGGGACCCAGGATGAAGGTGGGAAGGGGGCTAGAGGGACCAGTGACCTGGCTGTTGCTGCTGCCAATTCCCATCGTCCAAAGGACAGGCCGGCCCAGCCCACCAGGTGGAATGAGATAGACTGAGCCAGAGTTCCCCTGGGTGGGGGAGGGGGCATCCCTCCTCCTGCCCTTCCCGGGTCACCCAGGGCTGGCCTCTGTCTCTGCTGAACAGACCAGGGCTCCAGCCTAGAGCCTTGGCCCCGTGTTCCTGCTGGTCCCCAGGCTGGCCCCACTTGGTGCCTATCTTGGACATCATTGTCACCTGCACCCAAGCCATCCCCTCTTCTCATCACCAAGGTTGCACCACGTTCCTAGAAGAAAGTGGACAGAGGAATGAGGGATGTCAGGTCACATCCAGGATTCTAAAATTTTAGTATCTGTTCCCTCTCCCCCTCTGCATTTCCTAGATGGGAAGACAGAGACTGGGAGAAGAAGGGACTGGCTGAAGTCCTATGAATGGAGCAGAGCAGAGCAGAGATCCTGAAATCCACCCGATGGGCTTGGGCTGCCTGGCATTGGCAGAGAGGGACAGACTGACGGGTGGACTGTGGGCAGTAGCAGCAGTTCACAGAGCGGGGAGCACTGGAGCCGTAGGGGGTGCCTGGGAGATGCAGGAGCTCAGGGTGAAAACGAGGAGGCATTCCCCACCCCTTCCTGGCTCACCTCAACCCTCACACCACAGCCCCCCGAAGAGTCCCAACTCTCTCCCCACCTGGGCAGGTGCCCTTCCTGGCATGCTCCTTGCATGCAGCAGGAACCTGCACACGAAGCACCTCTGAGCCCTGAAGGCCCAGATGCAGAAAACTTAGGAATAAAATGGGACTGTTTGTCTATCTACTTCCCCTCTGCAAGCTTCTCTGGGCCCCTGTGGCTTCCTGCCAACAAACAGATGGGAAACTGGAAGAACATTTTGGGGGAGGGAGAGGTGTTTGCAGGCAGATGGGGGTTGGTGGCTTCACCTCTATAACCTGGTGCTATTGCCCACTGAGCTGCTGTTCTCCAAGAGGGAGATTCCCAGGAGGGGACGGGGGATCCCCATCAGGAATCCAACCCTGAAATGACACTCAGCATGTTAAAATACCTGTCAAACCTGCAGGGCTTCTGCTGAATTTTGTTTTGTTTTTATGGCTTGCCTTATTCCAAAAAGGATTGCAGGCAGCTTACAAAAATGCACAAAATACAATAGAATAAAAATAGATCAGAGAGAAAACAGTGCCGGAACAAATAGTACAATGAACCCAAGAGGGTAGTACACCCAGATTGTTCTTGGGTGGGCCTCCACAATTCTTGAAGGTGGGCTGCAAATAGAACGCTGAGCTTCCTATCAGTCCAAGCAAAGAGGGAAATGCATGTGTCTGAGAGGAATTCTTGTGAGACCTTTGAAGGGGACAGGGCGACGTCCCAGACAACATCCTCAACAATGGCCTTACAGCAGATACAGTCACAAAAACTCCATTAGGCTGCTTCTTGAAGAGTTGCTCAGTATCAATTGAGGGTCTGATGCCAAGTTACAGATCAATAAAACCAAGTCTAATGAGGACCAGAGCCAAAAGATTCAAGTCATTCATCCAAGAGACACAACTTAGATTCTTCCAGAGCGGGTTTCTCAACCTCGACAGTATTGACGTTTTGGGCTGGATCATTCTTTGCCGTGAGGGCCGTCCTGTGCATTGTAGGATGTTGGCAGCATCCCTGGCTTCCACCCACTAGATGCCAGTAACACTCACCAGTTTTGATAACCAAAAATGTCTCCAGACATGAAATTTCCCCGGGTGAGAGTGGAGAGGGGCAAAATTGCCCTCATTTAGAATGACTGCTCTAGAAAAAGTGGTGGCAAGGCAACTTTTTCCCCCCAATAAGGGCCAATTTAAGACAATTAAAAACGTTTTCAGATCATGTGTTTTTTTATTCAAAGTGAAAAAAGATTTACAGAGCCCCATGGAGCTAAATGTATATACCTGCATCTTAAATTACCTACTTCATTGACCGGAAGCATGCCAGTGAGAAAATTGGTCCTTCTTTTGAGCTGCTAAAATGTTACCATGTGGGCATACTTGAGAAGTAGCCACATGGAGGCGGTTTTCTAGTTTTTCTTCCTGAAATTGGTCCCGGGGCCACAGGCTGCACAAACGATGGTGCTGTCTCCCCCTGGCTGGGAAGATGATGCTATACCGGTGTCGATTCTTGCCACCAAGGTCCCCTGGTCCCCAGACAATCAAAATTGACTGCAGAGAGTCTGATGTTGTATTCTCTGGAAAGAAAAAAACATCTGCAGGGCCGATCCATTTATGCTTCAGCTATTCCTTGAATCCCTACGATGTGCCATACATTCTGAGAGGCGCTGGGGGGCATAAGAGTAGCCAAGAGACCACGATCATGGGACTTGCCCTTATGAAGCTCGTTACTGCAAAGGAGAGTCTAAACTTGCATGTAATTGTGCCTTAGAGTCTCCCCCTGGGTACCTCTTTGTTGCTCAGATGTGGCCCTCTCTCTCTCTCTAACTGAGCCACCTCGACAGGTGAACTCACTGCCCTCCCCACTATGTGGGACCCAACTCCCAGGGTTGTAAATCTCCCTGGCAATGCAGAATATGACTCCTGGGGATGAATGTGGACCTGGCATCGTGGGACTGAGAGTATCTTCTTGACCAAAAGGGGGATGCAAAATGAGACAAAATAGTTTCAGTGGCTGAGAGATTTCAAATGGAGTCAAGAGGTCACTCTGGTGGACATTCTTATGCACTATATAGATAACACGTCTTAGGTTTTGATGTATTGGAATAGCTAGAAGTAAATACCTGAAACTACCAAACTCCATCCCAGCAGTCTGGACTCCTGAAGACAATTATATAATAATGTAGATTACAAGGGGTAACAGTGTGATTGTGAAGACCTTGTGGATCACACCCCCTTTATCTAGTGTATGGATGAGTAGAAAAATGGGGATAAAAACTAAAGGACAAATGGGATGGGATGGGGGGATGATTTGGGTGTTCTTTTTTTACTTTTATTTTTTATTCTTGTTCTGGTTCTTTCTGATGTAAGGAAAATGTTCAGAGAGAGATTGTGGTGATGAACGCATAACTATGCTATCATACTGTGGACAGTGGATTGTATACCATGGATGATTGTATGGTGTGTGAATGTATTTCAATAAAACTGAATTTAATAAAAAAAGAAAAAAAAGAAAGAGTAGCGAAGAGAGCAGATAAGATAGGCAGTCCCAGGGAGGCACTATGACTTTCAAAGGTCCCCCTTTCCCCAGTAAAAAATACTAAAATTACATTTTACAACTGTGTTGGTACAAAGAAGAATATATTAATATTGCACATGAAAATAGTTTCTTTGACTTAACGGTTCACCTTGTTTCTTCTGATTTTAAGAGAAATGGAAACATTTCTGTGGGCCTCTCAACATACCGTGGGCCCCGAGACCAGGCCTCCGGAACTTGGTGGAGAAGTCTCCCGGATGAGCCCCCAGGGACTTGGGAGTGGGAAGGGGAGGTGAGCAGACAACCAACAAGCAAGACAATAAATGAAAGGATTGCATACAGTGCCAAGGGTAAACTGGCTGGGTGCTGGGAGAGAGAGTAACACAGGGTTTCTCTTTAGATCAGGAGCCTGGGGAGGTCTCCCTGAGGAAGTGGCGTTCAAACCACACCCAAAGGATGAGAAGGAGTCGGGGATGTGAAGAGCACAGCCCAGCACCCTTGAGGAATCAAGGGTAGTCCCAGTGTGGGGGCTGAGCATCTGGGAGGTGGCGACAGTCGCCAGAGGGCACGGCTGAAGGGAGGCACCGATGGGGGGTTGGGGGGGAGATAGAGTTTGGGCTCAGCAGGAAGGAAGCCATTTCAAGTGGGAATGACAAGAAGTGATGTGGGCAACTGCCATGTAAATGTGTGAGTCGTCTGCACAGAGATGGAATTGAAAGCCCAGCTGACCAAGGGCAGATCTATGGGATTGAACTGCCCTCTGACGGGAGAGAAGGTCAGGATCAGTGGGCTTCTCCATCTCTGCTGAACCTCCCCCTATGGGGTCAGCGTGTTTTCTCCAGGCTGGGAAGCGGGAGGGGCTGCCCTCGGCCCTGCCGCCCACACCCGCTCGGCTTCATCTACAAAGTGGGCACAATCGACTCTCTGTCAACGGTCGGGGCCTGCAGGGTTTTTCCATCTGTCCTCTCTCCGTGTCAGCCTGTGACCCAAAAATTATTGAGAAATAACAGACCCAAGGGCAGTCTGCAGTGATAGAAATGGAGTTTTTCTTCTAGACTCAATTGACCCCAAAGCAGATCAAACCTGTTGACCTTGGCCCTACAATCCATCAAAGTGAGCCAGCCCGGCCATGGCTGGCTGGGAGAATTCATTCATCACGGGGTCCACAGCCAGCTAGCAGCCCCCCGTTCTAGGTCCTTCTCCCTGCCCTCTCCCGGGGGGTACGCAAGACCATCAGCTGCCATGCGGGAATGAATGAGAGAACTTTTGCTGATAATTATATTGTATCTTGACCATGTAAATTTTTATGTATTCGAAAATACAGAATAAACACTAGGATGGGAGAAGAAGTTTGGATAGTATCTCCTTTCCCGGGGCTGCTTTTTCATCCACTTCTGGATTCTGGCAAATGGGCTGCTCCAGCAAGCCCTTCTTTCAGGCTTTCCTCGGAGAGTGGCCTTCAGACTCATTAGCCAGAGGCTTTCTAAAACGCAACCCTGACCCGACACCACAAGGTTGGTTCCTTCAGTGATTCCGCGGCCTCAGACTCAGGGCCCTCGGAGCCTCCCAGACCCTGCAGCCACTCCTGACAGCTGACTTGCCCTCCCCAGTCCTGCAGAACCAGGAGTGTTTCCCAAACGTGTCTCCCTGCTGCGGCTTGGAGCCTCGTCCACCTACCTCCCTGTCTTGACAATGCTCTGCCAGCTACGGCTTCGTTTCACTTCCTCCCGGAACCCTTTCCTTGATATCTAAGGGACAGCTGAGTAAATCTCTACGCAAGTGCCTTGTTTCCCACACCACAGCTCTGAACTGCCTGGTTATTGGCTACTTTCCCCTCTGAATCAACACAAGCCGAGTGGCTTAAATTGACACTCATTCATGATCTTGTAGTTCTGGAGGTCAGACATCCAAAATGGCTTTCATTGGACGAAAACCAAGGTTTTGGGGGTGGGGGGAGTGTGTTCCTTCTGGAGGCCGTAAGGAGAATCTGTTTTCTGACCTTTTCCAGCTTCTAGAGGCTGCCTGCATTCCTTGGTTTGTGGTCCCTTCTTCCTTCTTCAAAGCCAGCAGTGTAGCATCTTCCCATCTCTCTCTCTCCCTCCTCTTTCTTATAAAGACCCTCATGATTGGGCCCGCCTGGTCCAGGCTAGTCTTCCCATCTCAATATCTATCTTCATTGCATCTGCCAAGTCCCTTTGACATAGAAGTAACCCGTTCGCAGGATCTGGGGGTGAGGATGTGGGCGTCTTTTGGGGGTGGGCATTATTCTGTCTATCATACCTTCCTGGGAGAGCTCAACAAAGGCAGTAGCTGGGTCTTGTTCATTCTGTATCCCCCAGAGTGAGCAGACACTCAAAAAAAATTTTTTGAGTGAGCAAATGAATGAATGAATGAATGAGTAGCTTCCCAGAGGCTAGGAGAGGATGGCGGGGGGATGAAGTTACTTGGAAGGACTGCGGGTAACTAGCAAAACCCACAAGGTAACCTGAGTTGAGAGTTGGCACCATGCTGGGCCCATCACGACACTTCTTCAGCTCATTTTTCCCGGACCTGGGGCTTCCCTGAGTGGCTGGTGATGGGACTTGTGCACTGGCTGGAGCTGGGGCCTCTGGAGGGTCCCTCTGAGCCAAAGGAAGCACTGGGCAGTGTCTGCTCAGCCTGGAGAAGCTCTGGGCCCAGAACCAGAGAGGAGGGGAGGGGTGAACCGAAGACCAAGCCATGACTTGAGGTGGCCACCATGGGCCCCGGGGTTTCGGCGTTTGCCCATCCTTGGGGGCGGGGGGGCGGTCGGCAGGACCTTTTCCCCACTGCAGCTTGGTACAGTGGAGGGGCCTGGCTTTGGGGTCACACAGACCTGGGCTTGTGCCTGGAAAGCTCATGTAAGCCTTGGAACCTCAGTTTTCTTGATTGTAGAAGAGAAATAATAGCTCTCTTTCCGGGGTTTTGTGGGGATTATAGGTAATGTAAAAAGCAAACTTCAACCTAGTTTGTCCCGGTAACTCGTTGGAAAGGTAGGAATTCTAGCTCCTGTTCTGACATCTACTGCCCGTGTAAGTCACTTCACTCCTCTGGGCCTTGTTTTTACCTGTAAAATAGGTAGAAGCGACTCGGAAGTTTGCAGGGAGGCTAGGAGGAGATCCTTGAGAAGTGCGAGGCGAGTCATTAGTCCTGTTTGTGTCCCCAAGCCTGGGGGGTGGGGGGAGGCGCCTTTCCCTGGGTTCAGATCCTGGGGACTGCCCGGCTCCCAGACACCAGGCTCCTGGGGGAAGACAGGGCAGGCTGATGATTCTGGCTGCCGGACCTCCCCGCCTGCCCTTCAAGTGGCTACTGGGAGGCCAACAAATTGCCATACCA
Organism: Choloepus didactylus; assembly: GCF_015220235.1. Taxonomy (NCBI): domain Eukaryota; kingdom Metazoa; phylum Chordata; class Mammalia; order Pilosa; family Megalonychidae; genus Choloepus; species Choloepus didactylus. The sequence continues at coordinate 67,590,108 of NC_051324.1, read as the reverse complement.
AGTGGCGTCTCTGGTGCACTTGGAGCTGTGGGGAGGGAGGGCATACTGGCTCGTAGTCCCTGGAGGTGGGCAGTGGTGGCAGCAGCTGTGGGTCACAGACGGGGTGTATGTGTGGGTACCTCTCCTGACCTGCACCCCTCCCAGCACCATGGCTCATCACGGCCCGACCACCCCTACTGGACCTGAAGCAGCCCCCTAACAACACCCAGGTGAACATGGAGTCCCCTGCACCCGCCCCCCAGCACCCTTATCAGGGATCCCTTAGGAATGATGAATTTGAAGGAGGGGGTGACATCGTGGACCTGGGAGCAGGATGCCAAGTCCTCACCCATCAAGCCGCAGCCATGTCTAGTGTCCTGTCTCATGGTGGGGTGTAACGGTGGACGAGTGCATGATCTCAGGGGAATAATGATAAACGACCTCTCTGTGTCAGGGACCCCATGTACTTCTCATTCATCCTCACGTCCCCAAGGAGACAGCACTTATTAGTTCCATTTTACTGATGCAGGATCTGGGGTTCAGGGAGGTGATTAAATGACTGGCCCAGGATTACAGGCCTGGTGAGTGACAAAGCTAGGGATGGAACCCAGGCCTGCCTGCATCAGTCGGCACCCTCTCCATGAACTCAGGGTGCCCGAGAGGGGACAGAGGAAGAGGCCTGAGATAAGAGAAGGGCACGACCAGACTCTGCCCCAGGAAAGCATAGGCTGGATCCAAAGCCAGGGCGATGGGAAGACGACCTCCAGCAGGCCCCGGCAGCCTGAGATCCTGGAGGCGTCCCACCCCTGCTTTTCAGAGCAATGCTTCATAAAAAGAGAGGGGCAGGGTGACGCGGATGATTCAGAAAATCTGCAGCCGGAGTTCAATGAGAGCCTCGTAATGACGGTGATTAACAATTACCACCACTGTTTGTGCAGCAATTTGCCTGTGCACTTTGCAGCCATGGATTAATTCATAAATGAAAACACAAGGGCTTAGGACAGGCTCCAGGGCACAGACAGAGGGATCGAAGAAAGTTCCAAAGGGGAGACTCCCAGAGCTGGGATACCGGGCTCGGACCCTGGTGTCTCCTCCAGGAAATCACCTGGACTTCTCCAGCCTGGGCCTCGCTTTCTGTCTCTTCACAATGCAGGTGCCCAGTCACTTTGGGACCCACAAGGTGGCATAAGCCAGAGGGGCAGGGGTTTATGTCCCTTGGCCAGAGAAAGACAGAAGAGACCCAGATACCACTCCCAGTTCTGACACTGTGAGGCCTTGGCACTCATCCAACTTCACTGTGTTTCTGTTTGTTCATATCTGAGAAAGGGGGGAGGCCTTCTGAAACGAAATTTCCAAGTGGGAAGTATAAGTAAAAACCATGACAGCAAGTTGCTGCCATTCTTGTGCCAAGCCATTGATGAACTGTGGGGAGAAGTTTCATGTGATGTCCCAACACACCTTCTCTGGACTAGGGACCTGGAGGCATGGTGGGTCTTGGGTGGGGTCTCGGGTGGGGGGCTGGACCTCCACCAGAGGGGGAAGAGAGGAGCTGGGGTGGAGCGAGGGAGGCGGTCTCGGCTGAGGGGTCTCTTTCATCCCCTCTCTCTGATTCTCAGCACCTAATGAGCTCATTAATTAACTCCTTCAGGCCACCCCAAGTGCTGGGAAGTCCCCCACCCCCCTCAGCGTGTGGCCCGCCCCAGAGCTCTGCCATGCTTCCCCACCACCTTCATGGTAAAAAGGGACCCCCTGGGCCTGCCCTGAAGGGCTCCCCGACCAGTTCGTGGTCCCTACTCACTTCCCCAGCCTTGTCACCCCCTACTCCCCCTCTCTAACCTCATGTTTCTGCCAAACCAAACCCTTGATTGTCCCTTCAACCTGCCATGTGGCTTCATGCCCCCGGCCTTCGTGTGCCCCTGTCCTGGAACTTGCGCCCCACCCCCCACCCCATCATAACCAGATCCACCTCCGGGAGGCCACCCCTCCCTGTCCCCGCTCCAGGCTCCCAGCACTGCGGACTTACTGCCACCACACCAGCCCCGCCCCATTGGATAACTGTGCCGTGACCCATCCGTCTCCCCACGTGATGTGCCAGCCCTTTGTTTCAGGGTCCCCAGTGTCCAGTTTACGGAAGGAAATCATCAAGAGAACTGGCTTTGAATTTCCTCGTCACTACCTCTCCAACAGCGTGCCCTTGGCCTGCCTGGGCCTCGATTTCCTTATCTGGGCTGCCTGCGCCCACCGGGCTGGTGGGAGGACTCGGGAGCCAGTGTGGACAGATGAATGTGTTCTGGGGCTACTACTCCATGCACATGAGGAAGGCGGAGAGAAGCAAGGCTCCCCACAAACAGACCCAAGCGTGGCTCCGCTGCCCCTCCCAGCCCCACCTCTGCTCCCGGGGTCTACCTCTCCAGCTGTTTTCTTTTCTGATCTGGGCTTCAAAAGAACAACAAATCTAGGAGTGACAGCCATGGGAAACAAAAGCCAACAGGCTCGTCCACGTGGGCCCAGCCACGGGCTGTAGGGTGCTGCCCCCTGTCCCTGCTTGGTCTGGGCGCCCCGGAAGGAGAGCCTTGGGGTTCTAATAGGCAGCAACTGCTGCCAATTTGGACTCTGAAAACATCAGGGAGAGGCAAGGCCAGTTGAGAGCCAGAGCAGGGGGAGGGGAAAGGGGGAGCTTGGTCGAGTTAGAGCCCTAAAATGCTTCTTTGAAAGCGTTTTCGAATGTCCTGGGCCCTGGGGACAGGGGTGGTGTAATAATAATAAAATAACATTTGCCTAGCGATTTTGTTGACAAAGCACTTTCTCAGGGGCGGCTGGGGTGGGAGGCTCTGGGGGGGCCCTGGAATCCAGGCTGGAGGCCGGCCTGGCCCCTAGTTGGTTCCACCCTCCAGCCGGGCTCGGGCTCAGGATTGTGTGCGAGGTAAACAAAGCCTTATTCATCAGGCTGTTTCCGATTGGGGGTTTTCATTCCTTTTTCCCTCTCTCCCATGAAGCAGGCGCTCGCTGGGTCTTGTCACTCAAGTCAGAAAAGGGGTGTCTGTGGTCCCAGAGGGAATGGTTGGCTGGGACCTGGTTGGGGGGAAGGGGGAAGGCAGGGGGGCCTCCTTCTCTCGGTAACAACCCCCCCCTCCCGGCCCTCAAGCCCTGCCGAATCACAGCCTAGCGGTGGTTGGTTTGTGCAACTCTTGGTTTATGTCTTCATGTATCAAGTATGAACACGGGTTGGGTAATGTCTGCACAGAGGCTGTGTGTTTGGTAACCTGCAGAGATAAACAGTGTGTGGGGCTTTGCTAATCCCTCCCAGGGGTGTGCTTTGGGAGTGGGACTTAAGTACACAGAGTGGGGGTGTGGGGACCCTGGGGTGCCTGCACCTGCACTGGGTGGGAGGGGTGAGACAGCCGGGTCCCACTCCCACCCGGACAGCCCCAGCTGGAGGGCAGCCGGGCAGCCAGCTGGAGACTGGCGTCCTGGGGGGGGATGGGGGTGGGGAGTGGTGTTAGGCTCTGGCCCGGTGAGGGCCTCCGACCAGCTATATAGGGTCCACCTGCCGGACCTTTAGCACTTTAGCAGCGGCAGCAGGAGGTGGAAGATGCAAGAGGTCATTGCGGGGTTGCAGCAGCTCACCTTTGCCTTTGAGGAGGATGTAGAGATGCAGAGGGGCCCTGGGCTCTTACCTTTCCAGACTATGGACAGTGAGTGAGGCCCAGGGCGGCCCTCCCCACCTCCCTGGCCATCTCAGCAGGCAGCTCTGCTCCCTGATGGGTCTGTCCTGCTCTCTGACTCTCTTCTACTCACTAGGGAGAGTGGGCCAGGGGGCTTGGGCCCCCCATCTGGGATTCCCAGTTGAGACCCTCTCTTCTCTGGGAGAATGGGACTGGCTTCTGTGCAGCCCATTTTCCAGACTGGGAAAACAGAGACACACAGAAGGGGAAGAGAGAAGCCAGGAAAGGCCAGCATGGCCGCCAGAGCTCCCAGGCCAGCCTTCCCTGGGTCCTCCCCCTACCCCCATCGCCTCTGTTTGCAAGGTGTGGGGGTCAGGCTCTGGAGGCCAGTCTCCAAAAGGCCTGGACTTGGGGGCCCCCCGGGCTGAGCCTTGGAGAGGTTCACATGGGATTTGTGATTGGGGGGTGAAGGCCCTCCAGGTACCTGCAGCCTCTCAGGAATCCCCCTTCTCCTGCCTTCTCCTCCCCTTCCAGAGTTGGGCTCAGCTGTGTGCAACTTCTTTGCTAAAGGGTTCTGTGAGAAAGGTGAGTTAGCATGGCCGGGTGGGGCAGGGGTTCTCTAGGCCTTGCCAGGTTCCCCAGGGGCTCAGGAATTGCACCTGGGAAGGGGAAGCTGGGGTGGGGCAAAATTTTAGCCTTGGTAGTAGGCAAAAGATGAGGTGGTAGTTCCGTCAGGAAGCCCACCCCTGCCCTCCATTTGCATTGAGGTAAACCTGGGGAGGGGGTGCTCTCTTCCTTCTGCCTTGCTGGGTGGGGATGGAGGTGTCCATGGGCTTTGGCCTGTCTGCTCCCGGGTGGGTGGGTGGAGGGGCTTGCTTCCTTATTTTCTCCTATTTCCATGCCAGCTAAGAGAGTGGCATCGTTCTCCCTCACTCTTGTCCTCTGAATCATGCGGGACCTGGTCCGCCAGCCCACCCATCCCCTCTGCCCTAAGGTAGCTGCAGCCACAGTCTTTGAAATGCTCTCCAAAAGCACCCCCCACAGCTTTCCCACCCCCTAACTTTGGAGTAAGCAACACCTTCTTTCTAAGCCCTTCTCCCCAAATCCAGATATCTTGGAGAGACCTGACTCAAAATATGGGGGTTCTTACCTTCTTTTTTTTGGCCCATAGAAATACACAGTTGCCCAGAAAGTCTTGCCTCCAGTTCGGGGGGTTCCTAGTGCCCCTGAAGCCTGCCTATAGATCCGGGTTAGGAGACCCTGCTAGTGTGATGAGTAGGTCTTGCTTTTGGGATCGGAATAAGTCTGTCCCTGGAGACTGGGAGGCCAGAAGGGGCCCAGCAGGGAGCAGCTGAGCCGTGATTTTGCCCACGGGTCTTCTTTATCTCTGGGATGAGAACGGAATGAGCTTACTGACCTGCTCTGTGCAGCCAGGGTGCCGCCGGCTCCTTGTGGAATCTCCTCAGCCCCGCCCACCCGGTCTCTAACCCCCTGGCTCACAGCAGGTGCTCCTGCCAGGTGGCTGGACGTTCCAAAGAAATTACTTATCATGGGAGGGGGAGAAGGTGGGGGGAGACAAAGGACAGCACTGTCCCACAGCCTGGAAGGGGGCTCCTGAGGTTTGATCCTGAGACTCACCACCCTCCTGGGGTAACTGAGGGCGTCCCAGCTGGGTGCTCTGGGTGCCTCCAGGTAAGCTCTGCCCCTCCCGGCACGAGCGAGGGGAGAAGATGGTGGTGTGTAAGCACTGGCTGCGGGGGCTGTGCAAGAAGGGTGACCAGTGCAAGTTCCTGCACCAGTACGATGTCACCAGGATGCCCGAGTGCCACTTCTACTCCAAGTTCGGTAATGGCCCTCCCTGGCTCATCCTGCAGGATGGGGTGGGTGGGGGTGGTGGTGCCCAAAGGAGGCTGGAGGGTGGGCATAGCCCAGGAGGCAGGCCAGGCTTGTCTGAACCTCAGGTACCTGCTTCCCCAAACCTTCAGGAAAATCTGGTCCATGCCCTGTGAACCCCACCCTCTACCTCCCCACCAGGCTCAGGCCTGACACTTACAAGCAAGGGAAGGAGAGGGTGGGTGGCAATCAAAGGCTGAATCGTTTCCCGTTTCCGTCCCAGCCGTCCTGGCTGCTGTCTAGAAGTGAGCCTGGATGAGCCTCTCTGGACCCGGGGTCCAGTGCCCGGAACTTCAGGCACCTGTGAGTCCTTTCCATGGTGCTTGCCACACCCACAGCCACCTATACCCCAAACTACTCTTTCATCTGAGCTGCTATTTTTAAGTCTTAGTTTAGGAAAGAAAAAAAACTTAACACTGCTTCCGTAAATGGAAAACTATTATCATTTGCTGGAAATAAAAGGAAACTGTAAAGGAAATCAGGAAGTTCAGAAGTGTAGTCCCTGCAAATGTCTTGTGCACCACTCTTTGGGGCCCACCATTCGGCTCTGAACAAACATCTTACCTCCCTTCTGGCCTCAAGCCCCCTTTTGACACCCGAGGGGCGATTTGGGGACCTGAGAAGCTTTGAAGGGGTGATGGGGAAGCCACTGCCTCTTAAAAAGCCACCTCGTTTAAGAGTGGAATCTGTGAATGTGTTTCAGATCTCACCCTTACTGGTAAAATTTGACAGCTCCGAGCTTCTCAGAGCTGGGAGGAGCGTGCCTTAACAAATGTTGACCTAGCCTGGGGGCCGAGGTGACCTTGATCCAGTGGTTTTCAAACTGTGTTCTGAAAAGTGACCTGGTAGGAGAGAGCTGGGAAAATCCCCATGACACCCCTGACATGGAAGTCTCCTCTTCGAAACATGGCTGGAGACTGCTTTCGGGGGGCCACAGGCAGCTGCCCCTCATTAGTGGTTATAAGCCGATGGGGAGGGTCCTGAGTTGTGGGAAGGAGGCAAAGTATCCTCCAGGTCTAGGTCCCCAAGAGCTATCCCCCAAGTCCAGCCCCCCCCCCCCAGGCCAAAATTATGGTTCCCACCTGTTCCTGTTTCCTGGCCACTCCTGACAGCTACCTGGATGTCTTCCTTTAAAGAGGGAAACAGGTTTATCTGCAGCCTGGCTCCTCTTGGTCATGGCCTAAAATCTTTCATTTAAAGACACCACTTATTTCTTCAGTAGACCTTGGTTGGTTTCCTTTGGGGGGTTGGGTACCGTGCTGACACGGATACAGGAAAAGGACCCGGTCCCCTTCTGCCCTCAGGTGACAGACTGGTGGAGGTGGTGGCGACAGACACGCAAGCCTAGGATTATAATATGTAATCTGTTTTTGTTCTTAGAATAAAAGAATGAATATCTCTTTCCAATATCATATCAAAGTAAGTATAAATCTTACTGGCAGTAAATTGCTTTATTAAAATAACATTGTTGGGGAGATGTGGGAGTGGGAAGGGTAGTGGAAATGGGCTCAGAGGTCCCAGGGTGGGAGGTGCTCATCAAAAAGGCACCTTGGTGGGGGCTGACTAGAGGACTGGAGGGTGAGGTGCTGGTGCCACCTGCCGGCCGTGAGAGGAATGCAGCGATGCGTGGCCAGCCCAGGGCAGACAGGCAGCCCCTTTCGTAGGTGATTTCCCAACATCTCCATTTATATCAAATGCTGACCTAGTCTGGGTCACTCTGATTCCTTAGAAGGCTCGAGCCCAGAGTTAGCACGATTCCAAATGCTGTACCCTGATGATGGGCAAGTAAACCCTTTATCAGGGTGAGGCAACTGGGAGGAAAATGGACATGCCATTTCCTCTCTTTGAGCATTGGTGTTCTCATTTGTGAAATGAGAGGACTGTAAAAGAACTGTGGTTTTAAACTCTTAGGAATCAGTGGTACTTTTTATCCAATGAAACATTGCTTTGCAGGAGCCCAATGTATGAAATAGATCTCTTTGGAGCACAGTTTGAAAACCACCAGGAGTTCCTTTCACCTCTGAAAAGCACTGAGTTGTAGAAATTTAAGGAGGATGAAATTGGAAACATTCGGCAATTCTCTGCATGATTGTGGTGAAAGATGGGCTGAAATTTCCCCCATCTCTCTGGAGCACTGGGTCCCTAACTATTGCTTGGAAGGTGGGAAACCTAGGAGGACTTTAACAACCCCTCCTGAGTAGCCTATGCCCACAGGTCTGGCACCGAGGTTGCAAGCCAAGCAAGATCTTGGACTGATCCTTAGAAGGACAGGTTACAGCACAGGATTAGTGTCCCTTGGTGAAGTGTCTATTTTCATTCCTAGGCCAACTTTGAAGTGACACTCTGCCTTTCTGGGCATTTCCACCAAAAAGAAGGGCTCCCTGAGGCTCTGAAAGCAGTGTAGGTCCCAGAGAAGACAAGAGGAGAGGGTTTTAATCACAGCATGTGGTTAACACCTCCATTAAATGTCTGACTTCTCAGGTTGCTAGCTACCAGCTCCAGGTCTCCTCCTCCCACCTCCCCTGTTCCCTACTCCCTCATAGCCTCTCTACATCTTCAGTTCCAGTCCGTCCTTCTGTCCCAGCTCTTCCAGATGTGTATATTCACAGCCATGTCTTGCTTAGCAAATGTATTGGGACCCATCTCTGTTAGATTGCAGGAAGGCTTGGAAACGAGGCTGTTTCCAACCAGCTACTGAGGAAGAAAGGCTTACACGTGAGGGGCAGGGTGAATCCAGTTTTGGGAGGGGGGTGGGAGGAACCAGGAAGATGAACCTGCTTCTCTACAAAGAATGGTGTGACTTCCAGGTGACTGCAGCAACAAGGAGTGCCCATTCCTCCACGTTAAGCCAGCTTGCAAGAGCCAGGACTGTCCTTGGTATGACCAAGGCTTCTGCAGGGACGGTGAGGCCCCGACCGACAGGGAGCACTCAGGGATGTGGGAGATTGGGGGGTCCTGGCAAGAGAGGGAGTTTTCCTGATGAGGCGCTGTGGGGTCTGTCATGGTGCTGAAATCCCAACAGAATGCCCCTCTTTAGTTGTTCCCGACTCATGCTCCAGTTGGGGGCAGGGGTGGGTGAGTGGGTGGGGTGGTGGTGGAATAATTCAGTGCTGTAAAATGCAGCCTGGCGTGGTGGAAGACAGGCTTTTGGGAAGCTTATCTGAGTTCAAATCTGTGCTTTAACACTTCTTGGCTGCATGGCTTGAACGTCATCTACTGTGAACCTATTGTCTCACTTATGAAAAAGGGCAACACTTGTTCAGAGGGTCGTTGGGAGGATCAAACATAGGACCCCACATGCAACCCCGGCAGAGGGTCTTGCCCTTTGCAGCTGCTCAGTCCACGTGCATGCTCTTCTCCAGGCCTTTTTTCTGTCTGGGGGTGTCCCGAGCTGTACTCCACCATGTTCCACCTACCCCATCACTGCCAGCCAAACTTAGGAGACAGGATCCCCCCTCAAGATCCATGTCCTTCCTTTCCTGCATCTTCGAGTGTGTTCTTTCTGAGTTCTGAGCAAGGTGTGGGGCTGCACGTGGAGGAGGGGTGCTGACAGAGGATCAGCATGGTGTGGAGTTGGCTTTCTCTTGGCTATACCTTCTACAGAGAAGTCAGTAAAAGGCAAATAATAGTCCATGTTTATGTCAGTTCCCCGAGTCACGCAGCAGGGTAGAGTGACGCTTTGGACCCTCCCCGCATGAGGACTTGCCAGCCGAGGCCTGCCCCAACGCGTTCCGAGGGTCCCTGTCCTCATCTGAGTCATGGGGCTAGAAGTGAGGATTTATACATCCCTATTGCCTGGGTGGCCTCTGGCCGTCCATACCCTCCCCGGCGAGCTTTGTCACGTGTTTCTCCTCATCCAAAAACAGAGCCTTCTGCTTTGTACCCTGATTAGATTGTTTAACTTTTTTCTCTTTGCCCAGCAGGTCCTTTGTGCAAATACCGCCATGTCCACAAAGTGATGTGTATCAACTACTTAGTTGGCTTCTGCCCCAAGGGACCCAAGTGCCAGTTTGCGCAGTAAGTGTGATCCCTGGCTTCCCTCCACCCACCTGAGAGCTAGGGCCACCCTCCGACTTCTTGGCAACTGAATCTAAAGTACTGCACTAGCCTGGGGTGGAAAATTAAGAGTTTGGCAAGCACCTGCCCCGGAGGCTTTTCTTGCTTTGCTGTCCGTGCCCCACCCTTGATCTCTGAACTGTTGCCTGCACTGAACTCTAACTTGTCCTGTTAACATACACCTGTGCTGGGATTGGACGCCTATCTTTTTACAAACTGGTCTAGAATAAGAGTAGAAATGTTTGAAACCCTCCCACCGCAGCTCTCTGCAGTCATCCCTCGTTCCCTGGTTGGGGTCAGGGCTCCTTCCCGAGAGTTCTGAAATATGAGCTCTGCAGTGGGCTGGTGCTTGGCGTGTTAATGAGCAGAGATGAGAGGGTTAGAGCAGGGCTGAAATTGTCTCTCTCTATACTTCCCTTAGTCCCAAGATGAATCTTTTATTCAACCCAAGTTACTTGAAGGTGAGTGCAGGCAGGCAGGGGTGCTGACCTCCACACGGGTGTCGGTTCCCGCTGCACCTCTTTCCCCCGGTGCTGCACGATTCCTGTCTTGCGAAATATGCTCAGATCACCTATCCCACCAGATGTCCCATGCCAGTGCTGTGGGGGGCACGTGTGTGTGGTCACTCTTCCCAGACTCCCCCCACCCCCACTCCAACCTTCGTGATCACTGCTTCCAGTAGGACTTCTGGGCTCGTCAGCCCGAGGCCCGTGAGCCTTTTGTCAAAGACAGTGGAGCCCAGTTCAGAACTTGTGGCCCGAAGTTCTGAATCAGGGTCGTCTTGGTTGGGCCTGACCCTATGGGAAGATACCAAGGCCAACCTGCTGCCATTTTGTACAGCTAGTGATGGTTCTGTTTTTAAAAGGTTGGGGAAAAAAAATCCAAAACATGTTTTGTGGCCCATGAAAATTATGAAATTCAAATTGGTGCTCATGGTTTTATTGGAATACAGCTGTTATTTGTTTACATATTGTCTCTGGCTACTTTCTTGCTACCGTGGCCAAACTGAGCCATGGTGGCAGGAACCAATGGTCTGCCAAGCCTATGTTACTGTGTGGTCTAATATGCAAGAAGTTTGCTGACTCCTGGCCCACGCGAGTGAATGTTGCATTGCCATTTAAGTTTAGACAGAGGTCAAAGCAGGAAAAGAGGATGTCGGGGAGGCAGCCACTGAGTTCTTTGCAAGAGCTAATTAGCAGGAGGCAGGCCCAGCTGCAAGGCGGGGATGTCAGCAGCCTGGGAAGAAGGCACCCCCTGCCGCCACTGCGGGGGATGGGGGGACGTTTGATAAAGTGAGAGTTTTCAGTGACCGTGGGGAATTTGCAAGCCCATTTCTAACTTTCAGCAAAAGGTGAGCTTTAGGCAACTGGAATTGTACATAACTAATTGCAAGCTGTAGCTCAAAGCCATTTCAAAACCTGGCTTCAGCCTGCACTTGTGGCCGCGGTGCAGATGCTGTGGCTGTGTCCTGGGTCTCTGTAGCAGGTGTTTCTTCGCTTCCCCACAGGTTGTAAATTGGCCACGGGAGGTGGAAGGACCAGCCCCACGGGCGTCTGCCACGGAACACCCTGAGCTCTCCTCATCCCCAGGGCGCCTGCTTCTGCGCCATCAGAGGCAACTCCAGGAGAACCCGGCCTCCTCCTCCCAGAGGCCCCGGCTCCAGCGGATCACCTGCTACAGGGTGAGCAGAGCCCAGAGGATGGAGCTCCTGCTCCTGCCGGGGGCTGGGGAGTGGGTGCGATTAGGTAACTGGAGAAGGAGCTTCCTGCAACTGCTAAGAAAACCATCCTTGGGTGTGGGAGAGCTCAGGGAATATTGATAAACCTGATGTGACACATGCAAAGTCTCCGCAACCTAATTGTATTTGCATCTCTTGTCGGACAAGAAATAGTCCGTTTCTTTAAAAGGCTAGTAAGTTCCGTATATCTCTCATTTCCTACTTTGCAGCCTAATAATTCTGAGTTATTTATACATAATGTCCTTAAGACTGGGGGTGGGGGAGGGATTGGTAAGGGAGGCAATGTAGCACCTTGGCTTTCTTTTTTACTATCTTCTGAGTTTATCAAGAAGAACAAGAAATCATGTTTTATACTTTTACGAGACAACTTCTAAATTGTCCTGAGTTTATTTCAGTATAAGGTTAGGGAGGCAGAACCCTTGACTTCCCTGTACATTTTATTTTTTTGGCCTTTCAAAGTCTACACCCTTGTTCTCTGGGGTAGTTATGCTGGATTTGAATGTCAAGGTCCTGGAATGTAGCTTCCTTTATGAGCAGAAACTATCAAATTCCTAACAAAGCCAGCTATGTTCTATGGTTCCCTAGATGATTTAGGATTTTTCGATTGGGATTTGAATTCACAGAAAATGTCATGCTGTTAACTTTTTCTCTTTTAGTGTCGAAAAATGGGCCATTATGCTAATAAGTGCAGTAAAACCCAACTGGTAGGACTTATCACAAAATAACCCTTGGTGTGGGGACATGAAGACCTTCTAGAGAAGATGCCCAATGGTTTGGGATTCTCTGTTCCAACATGCCAGAGTGAACCACCATCCTAAATAGGATATGGAGTGCAGAAGCTGAGGGCTACATCTGTCTACTTCCTTTTATCCTGTAAGTGAACGAGCTACTAAAAATACAAAAGATTTGGAGGCAGACTGACTGTGGTAGGAATGAATTATCCATGAAATGGGGGAGCAAAATATATGTGAAATCAAGTCCTTTAGAATATGGGAAATACACAATTATCATTCTTTGTTTAGCTCCCGTGCTGCTACCGACAATTCTGGGTTGCACGCAGCAGTTCTTGTGCATATGGCCCCAACTGCTGCTACACACTGGCAATTAAACAAATGGTTTTCTTTAGCATGATGGCTGTTTCCCTGTATGGCTTATTTAAATTTGAGAATATATTCTGTGCATTCCTAATGTGAGAATCTTATGATAGATGGTACAAAAAAAGATTTATCCTGGGGAGAGTAAGGAACACTGACATAGAACATTTAATGCTCCACTATCTGTGCTATCACATAAATCAAAGATGAATACAGCTTCATCTACTGAGAAAGGGGGACTAAGAACCAGAGAGGAGCAACAGTACAAGGTCAGGTGGTTATAGCCATCCTGCCTTTGACAGATGCAAGGACAGCTCCTGCCCTGCCTGGAGCTAGAGGGTCAAGGGGGATGGCTGTCTAAAAGACTGCAGGCCCAGGAATCAGATTTTGGGGATGTGAATCCCAGCTCTGCCCAGGGCTGTATGTGAAGAACAGCACAGCTTTCAGGCAAGTGTTTCAACCCAGCTTAGCCCTAAGACCAAAGAACACATCAGGAAGCAAACGTAGGTTTAATTGGGACTTAATGTCGGGAGATGATGGTCTCAGGGTTGTGGCTGGCCGTGGAAAGTGAACCATGTGAGAAAGAGAGGAGTGCCAAGGCGGGGTGGGGGTGGGCAGGTGCAGCAGCCCGTGGTGACGCATTCAAGCAAGTTAAGTCTGATAACTGCAGGTACACTGCTGCAAGGACCTTTTATTATCTTTTAGCTGTTCCTTTAACAAACCATTTATTTTTTCAATAAGGCCTGCACCTGTGGGGTTATAAGGTAGATGGAAAGTCCACATTACATCGTAGTCCATAGCCCATGCTTGGGTCATTTGTCCAGTAATAGGGGTCCCCCAATCACTGTTTATTTGTGTAGGTACACCATACAGAGCACATACTTTCTCTAAACACGGATGGTGGTCCACTGGTTAGCCTTCTCCACCGGGAAAACTAACAGAAGTCCTGCAGCCGTGTCCATGACAGTAAAAGCATACCTCAAGAGCAGAAGGGGCCCAATGTAGTTCACACGTCCTATCTGGTGTGGTAGCCTACGTGGTCGAAGCAGGGAGCATGAAGGACACTTTCTAGTGATGTCCACTACCTGCTGGCAACAGTTTTGTCGTTGGCAGGTGCCCCAGATGTCTTTCCACACTTCTTGTCCCCAGAGGGGGTAACCTATGATTGTCCACTCATCCACTCTCCCTGCTTCTGGGTTGACATCCAGGTCGTAAGGCCTTTATAAACAGCCCGGCTGTCAGTACAGGTGGTTAGTGCATCTCCTGCTTCCTGCACTGTTACCATCCATCCTGCTCTTAATTTAGCACATTGACTGTTTTGCATAGTGCCAGTCTCCCACCATACAGTGTCAGTACTGGGTTGCACTGCCCCCTAGCAGACCCATCATGTACCAAGGGCAGTTCAACAGCTACCTCAGGTGCAGCAACTTCAGCTGTTGAGTCCTCTGTATAAGACAGTGGTCCAAGAATCTCAGCATTTTTGCACTCAGAGGACGGGCATTGAAAAATGCTGTGCTGTAGCAGGTAAGCTTTCCATTTTGGTTAGTGTGCTCAGTTGGGCACTGCCAGAGTGTGGCTTAGAAGCTGTGTCAGTTTTCCACCCCTCAAGAGGGATGAGCATCTCTGAGTGTATTATGTGCAGCACACAATTGCTTTTTTTAGGGAGCTGTATCTCAGTTCTGCCCCTTTCTGTAATTGTGACTAAAAGTCAAGGGGCATTCATTCAGAATGTTGCCTCTGCCACAGACCCCACTGAAATATTAATGCTCGTTACATCCAATTCACAGGGCAGCTCTGGCTATATGCCTCCCCACCCCCTGCTTGTGTCTGTGCTATTGTTCTTTGTTCCTTTTTAAATGCAGCCCCCTGGGAGGTGTCCCATTCCCAGGGATAGCCTTTCCTAATTAAGACATACGAAAGTTTTAACATTTGGGCTAAGTGAGGAACAAAAGGTCTCTAAAACTCCAACAACCCCAAGAGAGCTGTTAGTTGCTTTGGCATTTGTGGCATGTGGCACTGGGAAACATTGCACCTTGTCAACTACAGCGGAAGGCATAGTTTTGTTTTACCCAAGCATACAACACCTAAGTCTGAAAGAGTTACTGGTTAGCATGGCATTATCAATTCTGCTGCCTTAGGGAAATTCTGGGGGTGATTTCCTTTTAATGTGCAGGTCTGTTTACAGTAATTGCAAAACTAAGGCTTCAAACCCTGCCTGCCCAGAGGGTTTGTCTTTCTCAACAGTCTGCTGTAGTCAGCTGTACCGCTGGCAAGGGCTAGCTGATAGTGCATTCAAGCCAGTCGGTGACCCCTCCCCACATGGAGGAAGCAGGCCACCCTGGGGTTACCCCTGCAGACTTGTGAATGTCTTTCTTGAGACCGTCTGCCAGAGCTGACCCTACCACCTTAACAACCAGCTGGCTGCAGTGCAGTCAAGCCACGTGGGCGGCTCCTCCCCACGTCAAGGAAGCAGGTCACCCCGGGATTATCCCTTGGGAGTCTCCCTTCCCAGGATTTGTACCCGTTATGGCCGGTGGCTCTTTGGTCCTCCTGGCTGGCACGCCAATTGTTCCAACCCAGCTTAGCCCCAAGACTAAAGAACACACCAGGCACGGAAATGGACATGGGTTTAATTGGGACTTACTGACAGGAGATGATGGTCTCATGGTTGTGGGTGGCTGTGGAAAGTCAAACGTGCAAAAAAGAGAGAGAAGAATGCCAAGGGGAGTGCTTAAAAGGGTTTGTGACAACTGAGTTTCTCAGGAGATTTTGTTACAACAGGATCTTGTGAGACTTGGTTACCAACAGCGATTAGGGGAGGGAAGTTTTAATGCCCCCCCCAGGGGGGAGGGGCCTGTTGCTGCATCTATCTCATAATGGCGGAGGGGGCGAGGCCCCAGGTCCAAGGTCCTGGGGCCTCACAGCAAGTTACTTAACCTCCCCAAGCCCGTTTCCTTGTTCTGTAAAATGTGCACTACAGCACTGACCTCACAGGATGGTTATAAGGATGAGAAAATGCGCGTAAAAAACTTTGCACAACAGCTGGCACAAAGCAAGCCCCCAAATGCTAGCTGAATTTAGGGATAGTATGGATTGTAGTGGGGCCTTCCTTGCTTGGCAAAGTTTAGAATCTGTATGGAATGTGACACCATAAGAGGTTTAGAACAGCTGCTATCATTGAGTTCCTAGTACCCAGCAGGTGTCCTTGCTAGAAATGATACTTCTAATCTCACCAAATCCCTTCAAGGTAAGTATCACTACCCTCATTTTACAGTCAACACAAATGAGGCTCCAATAAGTTAACTTGCCAAGGAGGACAGGTGAGGTTCTGGGAGAGGCAAACAAGCAGATCAGAACAGTATTTTTTAGGAGGATCAGTAGTAGTAATAAATAAGAAGAACACTCGGGGGTGAGAAGCAGGTATCGAGAGACGAGTTAGGACAGAGTACCAGTAAGTCAGGAGCAAAAAGGGACTGGTAAGAATAGTGGCAGCAGATGGGGTTCCCCAGAAAGAGTTACATATCTCATTGATTCACAAAACAGTTTTATTTTTATAGTTCAATATTTTAATTTCTACTAGAAAAAAAAAAAAAGTACTTTCCCCTAGAACACTCTATTTCAGATAATACTCAGAATTAAACTAAAGCAGGTAGCACACGGGTTAATCCACCTTACACAGACTGTGAGAGTTGTAGCCAGGGCGTTCAGGCACGCCCGAAAGTATCTCAAGCTTCAGGAACTGAAGCTCCACCATGAGTCTTCTCAAGGATGGAGAGAAGCACGGGCGTCACTCTAACCTTTCTCAAGGAGGGACAGGGAGGAGAATCTGGGTTGCTTGCATGGAGTCACATACGCACCGCTGGAAGATTTGTTCCACGAGTTCAAGCTGCTGCTCTGGAAGTGAAGTCTAAGCACTGCTGCTTACCTAGAGAAGCTCTTGGCAATGCCGCAGAAAATATGCAGTAAGATTTAAAGAGACAAAACCGAGGAAGCTGTCTAAAATAAATCACGTTAGAGGCATTCTTCATATCTTTTCTCCTCAGCTTTAAGAGATGAATAGTCATCCTGCCTCATATTTGAAGCACTTTGGCTTCTGCGGGTGGCAAAGTTCTCACTCGTCCACAATTCCAGTTTTGAAAAGAACCTAAGAAGGTTCTGGCTGTGCTCATGAACTTATCTTGTGGGCACATTTGCATATATGAACAAGAAATGTATCCTCCTAAGGCAAGTTTATATCAATATTGCAAACTGGAGCTAAGAGGTATATTCCTTGATCATGTTGAGTTTGTTGAGATCTAAATCTAGGAAAATAATCAATTGGTTATAAAATTAATTCAAACTATTTTGAACATTAATTAAGACATCCTCAAGAGACTTGATGAAAGGTCTTCAATTATTTTCCTAACAGGGATGGCATCAATGATTAGATAACCCTTTCCTTCTATCACTTTTGTGGGCATTACCAAGTAACCTCAGAATCCGGAGATATTTCCAATGGCTTCTTGAAGGTCACTCACATTTTATTTAAGAATCAAGTCTCTATATCTAATCCAAAGAAGCCCTTTCCTACTACATATAAGTTAGGATTCTTGGTATTGACCATTATCCAACTAAAAGCCCTCTTCCTTTAAATGTAGGCTCTTACCTTTCTCTTAAACTTGGTAATATTAAGCAGATATCCTTTTAGTAGCACTGATGGATCATTAAATAGTTCTAATTGAGGAACTTATTTTCCAGGATGTAAAATATTGTGATATAATTAGGCTAAACTTTTTGTTTGATTGTTCTGATGATAAGCAATACTAGTTTTCTCATGTATGGTGGTGATAAATACTTCCTTGATAGAAATGGAGGACTACAGACCAGCCCTTGGCACCACCACTGAACTTCCTTGTTATGGGCCCCAAGGCACTGAAAGGGTTTTCTCCAAGAAACCTCTCTTCAGCCAGACTGATATAGCACTTGATTTCCTATTTATTGTATCTCTGAGTTGGAAGGAATAAGCATAGCAGGCTTTGTAGGCTACCTAGATTCTTAAAATTTTTAAAAAATGGTGGTGGTGGTGGTGGGGTCCTGTGATAGAAGCGATTTTCCCAGAGGCTGCTGTTTGGAAAAGAGCAGCTAAGGGTACAATTATAGTGAGGGGCCCTGGGTCATTCGGGGGATAATACAAGGGCACTAAAGTACTTCAGTGAAGTCAAGAAAGGCTATTCCTACTTAAATTTGTTTCCTAACCCAAGAATGTTTTAGAGCAGCCACCCTAGTCTGCCTTCATCACCCAACACACTTGGAATCATGAGGTATCCTATTTCTCTAGAGCACGGGATGGCACACTTTTTCTGCAAAGGAACAGAGAGTAAACATTTTCAGCTTTGCAGGCCATATAGTTTCTATCGTAACTACTCAACAATGCCACTGTAGCGTGAAAGCAGCCACAGGCAATAGCTGAATGAGTGGGGCCATGTTCCCATAAAACTTTATTTAAAAAAAAAAGGCAGTGGGTTGGATTTGGCCAGTGGGCCATAGAAGTTTGCTGAGGGGTGTGGGAGATTGAGAAAAAGAACAGCTGAGAAGTAATTCTGATCTACCCCTCTCAGCCAATGAGTTTCTGATCTAGATTCAGGACACTTAAGTGTCTTCCTTATAGGGCATTTAGACAGAATGGGACTAAGACCCTTTCAGAAGGAAAGAGACCTTTGCTAGCATGCTGATGAAGTTCTTAGCAATATTAAACTAAAATAACTAAATGTAATCTTTCCCTCAACCATGAATTTTTCCTGCAGAACTTCTCTGTAGGATTTCAGTATACGGGTATATACTTCTGAATACCTTCCCTTTAACCATAAGAAGTTGTTGTAGAATTAAATTATTCCCAGTGGAGATAATTAGAAAAAAAGAGGAATGTCCCGGCCGGCGGGACGTTCAACGGAAGGCTCCAAATCCTGTGAGGGAGGAATGGTATGGGACAAGAGACACGAGGAACGACAGCAAGACAAAGATTCTGATCAAGCTGCAAATCTTTATTGAGGGGGCAGAGCATATATACTCTAGGAGAGAGGGGGAGTGGCTAGCAAGGGCGGGTGGCGGTCTAGGATTGGTGGCTGCTGTTGCTAGGGCGGATGGCAGATGTAAGGCTAGCACAGGATTGGTGGCTACTGTTGCTGGGGTAGAAGGCAGATTGTAAAGCTAGCACTCTAGGCGCGAATCTTAGGCGCGAACGGCTATCACTTCCGTAAAGAAGGCTGAGGGCAACTTAAGCTGTTATTGCATCAGCCCTAGCGGCCATGTTGCATATCTCCGGCATCGCTGAGGGTGGATTTTATACATGCTACCTTAATCATCCCCAACAGAGGAAGAAGAAACTTGGAACAGAAAAGGTAGAAAAAGCAGGAGATAGAGCAAGAATTCAAGTTTTGGGAAGAGAAAAAGGAAGCTATGCACAAGTAAATCAATCTTGGCCTTAGAACAGCACTCCTGCTTTCTTATAGGGTCGGAAGGAGCTGAGACGTAAGAGGGGCTGACCTCATCTATTTTGGCATGAGGGGTTATAACAGGTACAGCCAAGCCAAAGCTATGTTACCTAGCCCGTGTTGGAAAGAGGATTGGAAAGAGTTATCTACACTGTCTAGATTAAATTATTTCTTCAAAGGCTTTTATATCTGTAAGTATCCAAGTATTCTAGATCTCAAAGATTCAACAGAAGTAAAAAAAAAAAAATAGAAAGGCACTGAATATTTTGATGTGGGGAAGAGATGCAGAAAACCCACTAGCCAAAAGTAACCTTAAAAAAGTAAAATGA
This sequence comes from Choloepus didactylus, assembly GCF_015220235.1. Classification (NCBI taxonomy): domain Eukaryota; kingdom Metazoa; phylum Chordata; class Mammalia; order Pilosa; family Megalonychidae; genus Choloepus; species Choloepus didactylus. The sequence goes on along the minus strand of NC_051324.1, from coordinate 67,570,884 downwards.
ATTTATTTCACTGACCTTCTTTTGAGGAGATACAGGAGTGGGATTCTGAAGTTTCCAGGAAGAGACAAGTAGAAATAATTTGCTCACTACTGTACTCAAGAAATATAAAAGGCAATTAATACTCCATCTAGTGTATTTTATTTTAATCAACTTAAAAAATATTTGGAAGTTTTTCACAGGTTCACCTACAACTCTGGTCCCCATTCCTACTCTGTCCACATGCTTATATGTTTTTCACACCTGTTAAGATACCTGTCAAGACCTGGTCAAGGACCAGCAGGTGCTTAACCACTCCCCAGGGAAAGGGCCTGACAAATGCTAATTTTATGCCAATTCAGATACTAACCTAAATCAATACATATGTAATCTAGTACCAAGTATAAATGAATGGTAAAACTTCAAGGTTTAGAGGACAATTGTAGGGAGATTTAAAATTGAGATAGCACTTTTTACTGAGAACTGAGAAATTGCTAGTTAAAAATTTTAATGAAATTTGTCAGCTTCATGTCTCCTTGTCAGCTTCATGTCTCCTTGAATAACATCAACCTTTATGATTAAGTAAAACTGAAGACTTTTCAGTATCTCAGCCACTTCTGAGAGCAAGCTAGAGAAACATCCAGAACCAGATCTGTCCACATAAAATTTATTTTCATATAATTTAGATTCCAATAATTTTATTATGTTTAGTTCCTCTCCCCGTCCCAAATACAATTATAAATTATTAAATATGTACTGCGATCATCTCCACCGTCTTCTTCGTGGAGTTTCAAAGCTTTCTTAAGCGGTGTCCAGATCAATGTCACTTGCGCCAACGCTGTAGCTCTTTGGATAAACGGAGATAAATGTAAGGATCCAAAAGTCTGCTATGGACTATTTCTGTCTCTTGTCCCTACAGATCATTCTGTTATACTTTTGTTTCACAAATTTAGAATTAACATCTTAGGTACAATGAGAAGTTTCTGCTTCACTTTCTTGAGTTTCAGTTTAGAGATGTGCAGAATAAGCTCAGGTATAAACTAAATGATCCCTTTCCATCAGATAAAACTTATTAGAGGCCTTCCTTTTCCCTGTGGAAGAGATGCCTCTTGGTTTGGGCCTCTTCGTTTATGCAGGCATGATGAGAAAAGAATCCCTTTTTCTCAACAGTGGCCAGATATGTTACCCAAGCATTAGCAGCTACATCACACCAGTCCGGATTCAGGAGTTTGCTGCAGTCCCAGACTGCTTGATATGCCTTCCCTACTTACTAGACACTGAATTGGCCAAAAAAATACAATTAAGGTCAGGTCTTGATTTTTTTTTTTTTTTTTTTTTTTGGTCTCTAGTCTTCAGGGTTATCTTGTATTTTTACACCAAAAGTTTTCATATGCAAGTGTTGGGGCTTTTTTTATATCCTATGTTTTTTGAAACTATAAGGGCATGTTTTAATAATATAGTATTTTAAAAATTAGAATGAATAAAGATTATCTGGAATTAAAAGAAAAATGAAATCCAGGCATTTTCCTTCTGGTAAGGCTTGGTGCAAACTGAAGCTCACAAGTGGAGGGTGTTGGGTTCTTTTAATAGTAAAAATAGATTCAGACAGCCTTTGATACACTAAAGAGTGACAGCTGTTTTCTGTCTCTCCTTCTCTCTTTTAGGGTATAAAGCTGTTTGGTTTCAGTCCTAAAAAGGCATCCTTGGGAATTAAAAAGTCAGAAAGGAGAAGGGTCTGACCATCTAGCAGGGAAACAGCTTTAAGGAGAAAAAACAAGGCCACCAGTGACATTAAATGGAGCACAAAAGCAATTATGTAAATTGCTGTCAAATCTCATGGAGGCCATTATAACCAAAACCTCTAGTTGAAACAACAAAACCCTGAGCCCCAGGCAATTCACTGGGGCTTGTCAGATACTGCAAAACTGTAATATAAAAAGCAATTCAGAGAATCCTTTGGAGGTCCCATTAATGGGATGTGACCAGTAATTTAGAATACAAATATAGAAAAGCTTACTCAGGTGCCTGAAACTCCAGTAACAACAAAGGGTGAAGTAGCTTGTAAAAAGCATTGTGATGCCAACAATGCCACTCCTCTTGAGGGTGCTGTTGCACACGGTCCACCCTGTTTAAAGAGAAAACAGGTTTGTCACAGTAGATTGTAACTCGGGGCCCTTATCTGTGTTACTGAAGTTATCCCAGTTAGCTTGGGTGATAAAACTGTAAATCAAGGAATTTACATATAATACGCAAGGAGCTGCAAGTAATCTTAAATTTAGTCCCAGCCCCTCTATTTATATATATTTTTTAACCAGATGAAAAGGCTAAAATCCAAAAGACCTTATTTTTAATAAATTCAGATTAGCCATTCTTGTTTTTGGGAGCTTGGCTAAAACGTTCATTGGAGGAGATTAATACACTCAGTTAACTTGAGGTTTGGCGTCTTCCTGGCTTCGGGGAAGCCCTCATCCATGTGGGCCAGGGAAAGAAGGGGATGGATGGCAGAGAGGGGCGGGGATAAGCATTAAAAAATGAAAGGTGCTCAATAAATGGTAGTTGCTGTTAGGTCTGACGCTTTCAATTATGCCAGACTCCATAAATAAAAAAGACAAATAGAAGACTACACACAAACTTTTTTTCTTTAGCCTTGCTCTAATAGTCATGCTCAAGCAAGAGAGACCTCTCCAAACGCTTGGGCCAGTAACAGAACACAACGGTCAGTACCTCGAGCCTCACCTTTCTGTACAGCTCCCAGGAGCCTCATTAGAGAGAAGTTGGAGGTTGTCAGCCTGGTTGGGGATTCCAAAATCCTTATATCCGTTGCACTTCTTTCCAACAAAGGAACTACGGTTCCAAACAGAAGTCACTGTGATGGTACAACTAAATTCATCTCCTTCCCCAAAATTCCCAGGGCTAAGCCTCAGGAAAAGATGTATTCGTGACCTCTACATTGGATTGCAGCTGACACTAAGTGTGGAAAGGTAAAACACTCTACCCCTGGTCAAAAAAAAGTCTCTTCAAAAGGCCAAGGGAGCCCCTGGGGATCAAAATTTACATAAAAATACATATAACTTGATTTTACCATTTCAACCATTTTTAGGTGTACAATTCAGTGGTTTCAAGCACATTCACAATGATGTGCACTCCTTGACACTATCTCCAGAACTTTTTCATCATCCTAAACACAAGATTGTATCCATTAAGCAGTAACTGCGTTCCCTACCCTTGGCCCTGGGTAACCTGTGATCTACTTTCTGCCTCTATGAATTTGCTTATTCTAGATATTTCATGTAATTGGAATTATACAATATTTGTCCTTTTGTGTCTGGCTTCTCTCAATTAGTATAACGTTCTCAAGGTTCATTCATGTTGTAGCATTTCAGAACTTTATTCCTTTTCATGGCTGAATATTCCCTTTTAAGTATACACCACACTCTGTTTACCCACTCATCCACTGATGGACACCTGGGTTGTTTCCACCTTTAGGCTATTATGATTAATGCCGCTACGAACACTGGTGTACAAGTCAACTGTTTGAACCCCTGCTTCTATTCTTTGTGTATATACCTAGGAGTGGAAATGCAGGGTCATATGGTAATTCTATGTTTAACTTCTTGAAGAACAGCCAAACTGTTTTCCACAGCAGCTGCATCATTTTACATTCCCACCAAGAAAGTATAAGGCTTCCTATTTCTCTGCATATTTGACAACACTTGTTGCTGGTGTTTTTTTTTTTTTTTTTTTTTTTTAAATAATAGCCATCCTAGTAGGTGTGAAGTGGTACCTCATTGTGATTTTGATTTGCATTTCCTTCCCCAACTCTTAATCCAAGGGATCTCTGTGGCAGGAGGGACAGATGATCCAGAAGACCTATACATACTTTTGACTCGATGAATATACTGCCCAGATGATCACATCTATGCTAAGCTGAATGACTCGTTTATATCTTCTATCTTCTGCTAAACATCTGAGTAAAAAAAAACATGACTTTCTACTACTGGGTTGTATTAACTACTGCTACTTGTAACTACCATCTACAGTCAACATATATGTTCTATTTCCCCCCATTACTATTACTGACTAGCAAACGTTTCTTATTTGTGCTTAATATATGAATAACAAAAAAGGAGGGCCATGATACATACTCACATTTTTCCTGAACCTATATTTCTTCATGTTTGATGACAGGCAGATATTCTATACTATAGCTGTTTCTTTGGTCTTGGCTTGGTCCAACAGGATAAAGGATAAATTAAGTAAATATCTATGACAGGTTTTAGGAGATGTGGAAAAAGTTGCCCCTGATGTAAAAATACTATCTAAATTATCTTTATATTAAATAACAATGAAAAAGAACCATGCTGGCTTCTAAGAAATTACAAGATAATTTTCTTGGAGCTGAAGATCTTAAAAAACAAAGCATGATGTACCTCATTCATCTTGGGAAACATTTCTGAGGAAAAAGATGGGGAGAAACCACCTCAAGGAAACTGCAACTGTAAGCCACTTTCTCAGTCTGTCAGAAAATGTGTGGCTCCTTGACCCTCATCTTTCTTCTCCAGTCAGTTGAGCCTATTTACTTCTAGCTATAGGTTCAGCCAAACTTACCGGAATGACAGCAGTTCAGGCCCTGAGCTGACATCACGTAAGAAGCCCGTGGCCCATTCACTAGCCAGGGAAATCCTGTTACTGCTTTTTCCAATTTTTTTTTTTTTTTTTTGCCTGCTGCTTGGCTACTCTGGGTTCTGATTTACATCCCTTAGCGTCTGACCAGGTTCCAACTCTCAGACTCAGTATCTGTAGGCCCTGAACTACCAGTACCCATTGCTATATCCTCTGCCACCTCATCTTCCAGACACTGTCTTTTACCTGCTGGTGTTAATGCCCCTATATTTCAAACCCAACTTAAATGGTTAAACATCCAGTGACCAATGGCTCTACTCTCTACTACAACTGCTAAAAATTCTCATCAATCTCCATACCTCTCAAGTTTCCTGTCCATCCTTCATAGTCTGAATTCCAGACACATGACTTGACCCCTTGTTTTTACCTGTAGGTTATCCTAACTATTCCGAGCCCTTTCCCCAGAATGTGCCCCTTCTCAAACATCTCCCATGACTCCCTTACTGGTGGAGATCCAGCTTGAGGATTACAAGAACAGCCTCAAAGGGTATGCCTGAAGCAGTTAAAAGACCTGATTTAGAAGTCAGAAGGACCTGGATTTGAATCCTGATTTCTGTCACTTGCTGTATGAATATGGGCAAATCACTTGAAATGTCTTAGGCTCAGATTTCTCATTTATAAAAGTGGAAGGGACAGTGCTATCACCTCAGAGTTCTTATGAGGATTATGAGATGATACATAACACACCTCGCAGAATGACTGATACACAGTCACTGCTTAATCAATATTAGTTCTCTCCCTTTTTCCTCTAAAATGAAAAGTGGATGTATCAGGGACAATCCCAAGCACTGTACACAATGGTACTGAAAATAAGTACTTTTATCTGATAAGATTATGGGGTGTGTGTGCATGGAATTGAAAAACACACAGACAAGTGTTTTTTGACAAGAGGTAACAACTTATGTTCTAGTTAGGGTTTAATTTCTACAATATGGTTGACTGGAAAGGGATTAAACTAGACCTCAGGACGCTACTCTCAACTACCTGTTGGCAACACAACCTTGGTCAAGTCACTAATCCTCTGTGCCTGTTTCATCACCTGTGAAATAGAGATCAAATCCCTCTGCCCATCTCTCAGAGTTGTGAGGCCCAGATAAGAAAATACAGACAGGGGTGCTCTGAAAATCACAAGGTAGATGTTACTATTAATTCTATATTTAATATGGAGAAAGGGCTTGACCTTGAGACTTTGTAAAGAGAGCCTGGCTATTAAAAAATACCCATATCTACTAATGCAATTGATGATTGTAGCTCTAGCTAGCAATGCTCTTTATTTAATACCTCTCCATTTTGAAAACCATTAGAAAGGAGTAACTATGATATTTAAAAAAATGCTTTTGAGACCATGAATAAGGGTTTAGTATATATGATGACCTGCAAAATATCCCAGAGAGAGGAAAAAATCATGACAAGTTATTCAGATACAAACCTATTCTGGAGTCTTTTAGGTCTTCTGTTACAATAACTCTGAAAGCACTAATAAACATTACACAAAAAAGAGAGATGGATATTACTTTAAACCATACCCCTAGAAAATCTCTAAAAATCCAGTGCTTCCTGGTAAGGAAAATGAACAAACTTTATGTTTTATGACTAGAAAGACAGTCCAGTAACAAGATGAGATAAAGCAAGAAAAGTAAGGATACATGAAACTATTGTCAGGAACTTCTTGGCTCCTATTGGGGCTTCAGTCCTACTCCCTTGTTAACCTATTCTAGCTATTAAGCAGGGAGGAGCTAACCTTCTGAAGAGACTGATTCATAAGCAAGAACTGTTTTGATGTCCAGTCATTTCTCCCAAGTCCTACTTCTTATCTCTCATATCTCAGGACTCAATCTCTGGTTCTTTTCTAAAGTTCTGCAACCTGTTCTTGGGTCCTAATTGCTGGCACTTTTTCCAGTGCATGGACTTCTACATCTTTTTGGTCTTGTCTTCTATTCCTGGTCCTTGGCTTCACTGGCTCACCTCCTGAACCTCTACTTCTACTTATCTGCCTTGACTGCCATTCTCCCCAGGCCAACTCTGTCCTGCCCCAACTCCCAAAATAGCTCTTGCTTATACCTTCCTTGCTATTTTAAATTCCTCAACATTGCATTTGACCACAAACCTGAAACCTCTACAACCTCTAACTGTAAACACAGTGTCTGTTCTCCTTAGGTGGACTCGGAGGTCTTCATGCTTTTCTAAAGCCTGTACTTTAGAACACCTACTCCATTTCTACCAGCCATGCCTCTTCCTAATAGAGAAACTCAACTGCTGTGACTATTACCAGCCTGCCCCAGTCCAACCTCCAAATCTTGGTGGAAGGAAAGGGAGAGTGAGAAACTACCGTGACTGACCCCCAGAGCAAGAAATGATGTTTTCAGAACAACTGTAAGTTCAGTGCATTGGATTGCCTAGGTAAAAAGCAGCTAAATGAGTGACTGAACCTTATTTATCCAAAAGGCACAGAGTGTTCTGAATGGGCTAAACGACCGTTGAAAATGAGCTTGTTTACCTTGTAAAAGTCTTCCCCCCTGGGGACTGATGAGCTGAGGTTTCTGGGCAATTGCATCCCAATAATGAAGTTTCCCTGGCAACACCCCTAGTCCCAGATAATTAGGATAGAGTTCCGGAAACCACTCCAGCCCCATGGAGCTGGGCTGGGTCATTCTGTCAGCAGCATCAACATGATTGGTGAAGGGGTTTTTAGAAGTGTGATGTTGGGTTGAACTTAAAGATGGCTGGCATCCAATATGTAATGCCTGGGACTGACAGCCAGATCTGGGCTCTAGAGAAGTCTGTTCCTTGCTCTCCAGGAATGCCTTTACATCAGTGACTTGAGTTTGGTTGCAGGCTTCTCCTTTCTCCTCTTGCAGAAATTTTATAGCCAGAGAGGCAAGACTTTGATTACTTGACTGTGATACAGAAAGGAACTCATTGCAAGTTGTCTCTCTTGGAGCGAACAAACTGAAACTTGGATCTTCATCTTGAGATTTCTTCTCTCTGCCTGAATCATGACTATTGAAGCTTTTAGAATCATTACTTACAGAAGTCCACTCCTGCATTTCTATCACAGACACACTTTTCTCTGCGTTTCTTTGGTTCCCACATGCCTCTACTCCAAGGTTCAGTCCTTTTTCCTTGATGTCATATGTGAAGTCCTGGTTCTCCTCATCTTGGATTTTACCTAATAGGCTTACTCTCTGGCCTAAAATGTGTGACTTGGTGTTATTTTTCTGAGTCTCAGAGTTTCTTACATCAGTGGGAACTTCTGAGAGGTGATCCCTGGCTTTGGAGGCTCTTTCACTGCTTGACAATGATGTTCTTACTGTTTCAACCTCATCACTGAGATTCACAGGAGGACCATGATAATCACTAATAGGCACATCTGATAATTTTACCTGAAGCTCCTGCTGTAGTAGATCAACTTTGTCCAATGTCAGATTAGCAGAGGTAGTTTGTATGTCAGTAGGTAAGTCTGGAGAATATTTTCTATCTTGATTTGAAGAAGAAGGTTCCATTGAGCCAACCAGTAAAGCTGCTCCAGATTCTGAGAAATTACTTCTACTTTCCCCTGACTTAGGCACATCTTTGGCAAGTTCTCTTTTAGGAGAGGTGTTTCCTGATGCATTAAACTGAGGTTTTGTCTCACCCTGGAAAGTAAGCTTTGGTTCAGTGTTTTTTAATATTTTGAGAGAGAGTTGACCTTGATTCTTAATGTCTTTATCTGCCTTTGGATTACTTGCTCTTTCCAAACCAACAGCTAGTAACGGAAAGGACTTAATTGTTCCTTCTGGTTTGTTCCTTACTAAATTAGTATTTCTTCCCTCACTTTTTCTCTGTGAATCTCTCTCTTTAGCTTTAATTAAGTCTTTGATTGGTCCCTTAATTTTTTTAGCACGAGGGAGTGTGGCTGGCTTGGACTGAAAAACTTTATGATCAGCAGGTATGTTTGGTCCTATCATCTTACAGTATGGCAAGTGGGATTTTAATCTTTTAAATGACTTCTTACAATAGGGACATACTTCCATTCTGGGTGGAATATCACTCATCCTTTTCCTGAAAAAGGTAAATGAAATTATGAGGAGCACATAATTTGTAGGGCAAATACCAGTTACTTTATTATACCTTTGAATTCATTTGGAACAAAGTTGAAGGAAACTTCAAGAAATGTATTTTGTTCCATTCTCTTTCCTACAGAGGTAGAAAATAGAAGACATTTTGATTTTGAGATAAACCCTACTTATACTTGGTAGTTTACATTTCTTAAAATCTTCTAAGAATCAATAATTTATAAAAGACAAAGAGATTTTTCAACATCCCTAATGAAGAAGGTGAGCAAGGCCAAAAGACTTATGTATGACAAATTAATGGTTACTTGAAGGAAATGATGTTCAAAATACCAGTCTGAATAAAACGTTTGCTATTTAAGATTACAGCAACTCAACTGGGTATCACATTCAGCATGAAGAAATTGGTAAAAACCTTAAATACATCTTTCACGGTCAGAATAGTGAAGAATAAGAAATTCAGGCCAGGATGCCAAGGCTATTGATTAGAACAGTGGTTTCCAAAGTGGTATGCAGAAGATTCACTGGGTACAGGAAGAAAATATGAGAACTTCCATTTATATTTATTATCTAAAAATGAGTAACAAAGCTCTACTAATAGTTAACATGTTGGTAATACACATACAAACACCAAAATCTATGTATAATTATAAATAAACATATACACGGGGGGAGGGCAAGGTCTGTATATCTATAGAATAATGGATTATTGGCAAATTTGTTTAGTTCGTTACTATCTTTGTTAAACTTTTACTACAAAAAAATTAAAGTTTATATCACATATTATTTGTACCTCTTCATTTTTCTTGAGAGTCAGGAAATAAAATGTGAATTCCAAAGCTCAGTTGAAAGTTATTCTTTTTTCACATTTCATAGTCTTTATGAAGGCCTAAAGATGTCTATTCTGAGCACACCTGCTTTCTCAAAACCTAGTACTGAGCCTGGCACATAATATTTGTTGAATAATATTACAAGGTTCTGTAAATACTTTCTGACTACTAAACAGGTTGGAAAGTGGGACTAAAACTATTTACAAAGAAAACATACAATCTTGGTCAACCCATTTATCCAAGCAACCACCCCACTCTATCCTACATGAAGTCAGGCAAAACAAAATTTTGTTTTCTTCAAGTATATGTTACAATAATTATTTTTACTGTTTGTGGAGGAACACCTTTGATAATAAGATGAAAGTTGTGGACCCTTTTTATTTACAAAAATACCCATACCCGAAGGGGGTCCATGGGCCTTGAAGGCTACTAATTTTAGAAAAAAAGGGGCTTGAGACCTGTTACACCTTTCTGCGTCTACAGTACTCCACTTCACACTAAACCCACTGTCAAGATCTCTGTAGACTTAACAAGGTAACGCCTTCACATGGGTGCCTAACTGCTTTCTTACCCGAGCTCCTCTAGGAGGATGCTACTTTTGCAGTTGTTCCTCTCGAATCCCCATGCTTCACGATCACCAGTCCGAGTCTGGCAGAATGAAACTCTATTTTAACGACAGCCTGTATTGAGACACAATCAGGAGAGTAACTCGACAGCACGTACCCACACATGGTAAATAATTACGGCACAGTACTCAAGCAAATACAAATAACTGCGTCATCTTCAGGGCACCTCCCTCCGATGTTCCGGAAAGCAGGGAGTTAAGACTTCGCCGGCCGATTACGTTATTTATACAAATCTTCGCCACCGCCTCCTTTGCTCCTGAACAGATTTCTCCTCCAATCAGGCGCATTAACTTGCCTGCCCTCCTCGACCCCTTACTTTTTCTAAGTTGTCCTGCTTCCTCCAGCCGGAGGCGGAGATCACAGGGCAGCTCCTCGGTCTAGGGTCAGATTCCTCGCAGCCCCAGCCCGAGGCATCGGGACCGGTCGGGACGCCGAGGGTCTCCTTCCCCGCGACTCCAGGAAGACCCGCCGCCTGGCCTTGGTGCCCGATCTGCTCCCCTCTCGCCGCAGGACCCTGCGAAACGCAGGCCACAACAAACAGTCCTGCCCTGGGAGACTCACCCCAGAGCGGTGTCCTAAACCCTAAAAGTCCCGGAAGCCCCGACAGTAAACCCCTTAGCGCAGCCATGCGAGCGACTGCCAGCTCCCAGGCCCGGGACCGCCTCCACAACTGCCTGATGGCTCTCGGCTATTTTTTAAAATTATCACCTCACAGAGGTTTAACTGAAATAGTGACGTCATATGATTACCATATAATCTAATTTAATTTAAACCTGGATTGGCTTGACTTTTATCCTGTTCCCGTTGGCTATGAACAGGCGAAAGCTTGAGCCAGCTCTAACGAGGTCCTCTCTCCCAGAAGCTCCTGGTCGCTCCTTCCTCTCCCAGTCCGCCTCTTCCCGTGGGCGGGGCTACCGGTCGGGGCGGCCAGTGTCGCGTCACTGCGCAGCCGCGAGGGGGCGGGGCCACGGCGTCTACGACATGGGGGGGCGCGGAGGAGACGCCGGAAGTAGCGGTGGGACTGGATCGACCCAGGGCTACTCTCCGCCGGCAGCGTCCACCAGAGCGGCGGCGAGAGGCAAGGCCCGAGGGGGTGGGCGTGGCGGCCGCCGAAACAGAACACTCTCTGTTTCGGCTTCTCGCGGAGCAGTGATTCGTCGCTCCCCTCTACCAGGTGCCATGAGCGAGCGCCTCCGCCCCAGGTGAGAGAGAAGGGACCCCCCCCCCCCCCGCTTCTCTTCTAGCCCCTCTCCTGCTGATCTGGGGGATGGAAGCGCGCGAAGCGGGGTCCCGAGCCAGCGTGGACCCTGCGGGTCTCCATCTGGGGTGCTCTGTAGGCCGGGGGAGGAGGGGAGAGGGATGAGCGAGTGATCGGATACCTGGCTCCTGTGGATAACTGGAGGAGCGACTGTCCGGGATACAGGTCTCCCACTCCATCTTTTTTGTCCCTGTCTTTCCCCAATTGGAATGAAGTCTGGTCGGTCCCAGAAGAGAGACGGTGGCTCTAAAGATTCCCTGTCCTAAATTTAGGCCCTAAAGATTCCCCCCTAAATTGGGGGGATGGGAGGAATGTCTGATCTCCGAGAGGGAGCCCCTAGGGCGCCCGTGAGGGGACGGGGCGGGGAGCTGCCGTCTCCCCAAGGTCAGAAAGGATTGGGTTTAACCCTGCATCAGGGAAGGATTAGGTTAGGCTGAATAATTTGTCCCCTGGAAGGTTGTGGACGTAGAAGGGCAGATGACCACAATGGGTTGTGGACTCTCTCTTGTCTGAAGCATTAAACAGGCAGGATTCTAAACTGTTTGGATGCGTAGCCGTTTGATTCCGAAGGCGGGAGGTGGGAAAACATCGGGATGCGGTACCCTTCCACGCAGCCTGACCTCAACATAGGGCTTTGAGCCTAGGGCTTTTATGCTTGACGTGTACTGAGTGGAGTCTGCAGCAACCTGGGATTTCTTTCTTTTTATCTTTTTTGTTCTCTTATTTTCCTCTGCAAGGTTGAAGGAGAGAGTGGTACTGGGTATCTCAGAATGAAAAGGATCGGCTTCATTTCAAATTAGAAAAATCCCTAATGAAATTTGAAGTGAAAACCTATAGATCACCAAGTCCAACTCTTTCATTTTTCTGATGGGGAAATAGATTTGGAGAGATAATTGACTTACCTGGGTCTTTCCAGCTTCACTGCTCATTCCTTTATTCCCTAACAGTCTCAGTGAAGTTTTAGATGGATCATAGGATTGTTTTGGTAGATTATGTTGGATCTTTTATTATTGTTCTGTATTTTCATTGGCACGTAATGTATTGGCAGTCTTTCCACAAGGACCCTGCTCTGGAATATAGTTAATTCTGGAAGGCATTCTGAGATTATTTGGCTTGAAAGAGAAGACCTAGGGTTTCCCCAAAGTGGTGCATTGGGTTATTGATTTCAGTCACGTAGCCAGTGGGGCCTAAAGCCTCTACTTGTATAGAAAAGAAGAGTGGACTAAATCTGAAATTAGGGGCCCTTTTACTGATATGCTTTTGGAATTAGGGATGTGAGATGTTTAGGTGTAGTAAACCTAATCTGCTTGTCATGTTTTTTTTTGTTCTTTTTTTTTTTTTTTCCTCCCCAAATCCAGTTTATTCTTATGGTGCTCCGCTGGTGTCTCACATATCTGAAAATATCTGGATATTTCCTACACAAAAGCATTTCTTTTATCCAGGACTGTACACAAATAATGTGTTTATACTGGTAGCAGATACCTTTTATGTAGTACACAAATGATTGATACATGTTTATACTGGTAACTTCTTTTTACTATAGTAACTTTACTTTTGATTCTAAAAGAAGTTGTTTGTTTTGGACAGGTTCTTCTCACCTACTTTTCTCTTCAGCTAAAGTTTCATGAAGTACTATGGGCCAATTCTGACAGCTCTAGCTATCTTACTACAAATCACTGGAGCTGTTTCAATTTTAAGATGAAGAGTTGATCTAAGATGGTGATTTTTTAAATTGCTCCACAGCATACTGGGATGGCCACAGAGAGGTGTGTGTCTGGCAAGGGAGCCCCTACTGCCTTACTTTAAGTTTTCAGTATTTACTGAGACTTTTTTTTCTTCTTCTTCTTCTTCTTCTTCTTCTTCTTCTTCTTCTTCTTCTTCTTCTTCTCTCTCTCTCTCTCTCTCTCTCTCTGTGTGTGTGTGTGTAAGAAGAAAGGGTTCTGTTACTTTACAAAAAATTTGAAAACCTTTGTTTACATACACTCAGGATTTCTTCTGTTTCATAGGAAGATTGGAGAGAAATGAAATTATGAAAAGTGATGGAATCAGCCATCCTTAGATGTAACAGATGCTAAGCAATATCTAACTAGATGGCTAGGGGATAATGTCTAATCGATTATAGGGTGTTGCTAAAATTATAACCCCGTCTGTGGTGTTAATGTCAAAAGCTGTAATCTGACTGTACTGATGGGGTTGAGGCTGAAGCTATAATCTTGACAATTATTACAATATTTTTGAAAGAAGAATGTTTCAAGGACAGAATTTGCAACAAGCTTAAAAAACAGAGAATGAAGAACAAATAGGTAGGGCTTATTCTTAACCCAGTGTGGTCCAAAGGAGAGGGCCACCCACAGGTGAAAGAGATAGTTCTTGTCCCTTGAGAGATGAACGCTGATTATGAGACAGGGACATTTTATGTGACTTTCCCAGAGTTTGGTTGAAATCCTCCAAACCAGCCCCTCTCCTTTGTTCTTACCTTTTTTCACCATGTATCCTCCTTGTTATTCATATTCTGGTCACTGGAAAGATACAGTCCCCCATTATAAATGAAGAAATTGGCAGTTTTGGTTAAAAGTCAGCTCATAAGATTGGCTCAAGTGACTCAGCAGCACAAAGCACAGTCAGCTGTTGGTGCACCGTTGAAATAAGAGTTGGGGACCAATGTACTGCCGTTCAGTGAGTTTCTCTTTGGGCGTTCAACAAACAGCCACCTGTCAGACCCCGCTTGCTTACTGGAGCACAAGCCTGCTCAAATTCTCTGATTATTTTAGGATAAAAGTAATAGTTCAAATTTGTGATATAGCACATCCATTTAATGATTAATAAAAATTGGTATTCATCTAGCGTTTAACCTCCAAGGACTTTCAAATAGTGTACAGGTGAGATCTCATCTCCTGGGACAAAGTAGGGAGCTGAAATGATGATCCTGTTTTATAAACACCTGAGTCCTAGAATGAGATAAACAGTGTAGCCCACTGCAGGTTGGCTAACGCTTTATCAAAACCACACACCCAGTATTTTTATCAGTCCAAACCTGAACTGGGATCCGTGACTCATTAATAAAGTTGGACTTCTTCAGAATGGTGCACACAGTACAGGGAATTAAGCTCAGGATGCCGAGACCTTTCATTAATTTCTTAAGATTCTCCAATATCCAGCCTCAACTCAGAACTTTAGGATTAAGGGCCTGCCACAGCAGGTTACCCTCCTTATCTAGAAAATATGTAACTTTTTTGAAATTGAAGATTCTCTTTGCTCCAAATTAAATACCTTCCAAAACGTGTTTTTCCTCTTATTTCCCTGCTCTATATACTTTTGTCTCCTAACTATAGAAATTTGAATCTTTTAGAGTTTTCATTGTAATAGATTTTGCTGCTTTGTGCAAACGGGCCTTTAGCCAGTGCTGTCCAGTCGAATGTTCTGCATTGTTGGGGACTCTTTATCTGCACTGTCCATACAGTAGCTAGCCACATGTGCCCAATGAGGATTGAAATGTGGCTAGTGTAACTAAGGAACTGAATTTTAAATTTTATTTGATTTTAATTCATTTAAATTTAAGTAACCATGTGTCTGGTGGCGAACATATTGGACAATCCAGTTTTAGGCAAGTTGGCTTAAAATTATGCCACCTTTAATTTATTTCTATTTTATAACGGGGTATAGAATCCTGACAGCATTTGCTCCTTTTTTTTTTTTAATTTTTGTAGAGAAGTTATAGGTTTACAGAAAGAGCATATAAAAAATACAGCATTCCTGTACTGCTCCCTCTTATCCCCATTATTAACACTTTGCATTAGTGTAGTATCTTTGTTGCAGTTGATAAAGGAATATTGTAGTTGGAGTATTAACTACAGTCCATAGTTTACATTAGGGAG
Source organism: Choloepus didactylus (assembly GCF_015220235.1). Classification (NCBI taxonomy): domain Eukaryota; kingdom Metazoa; phylum Chordata; class Mammalia; order Pilosa; family Megalonychidae; genus Choloepus; species Choloepus didactylus. The sequence goes on along the minus strand of NC_051324.1, from coordinate 67,555,584 downwards.
TTTTTCCCCCCAGTATACCACCCTATTATTAACATGTTGCATTAGTGTGGTACATATGTTACAATTCATGAAAGAACATTTTCATAATTGCATTATTAACTATAGTCCATTGCCTACAGTAGAGTCCACTGTGTTGCAGGGTCCTATGTTTTATCTTTTAATTTTTAGGCTAGTAACATATACAACCCCAAATTTTGCCCTGTAACCACCTTCACACATAAAATTCAGTGCTGTTAATTACACACACAATGTCGTGCCCCCAACACCACCACCCATTTCCAAAACTTCATAATCAACCCAAATAGAAATTGTGTACAAGTTAAGCATTAACTCCCCATTCCCTACCCCCAGCAACACTTGATTCTTGCATAGAGAACATATTTTTCTCTCTATTACATCTGAGAACATTTGACTGAAAATGTGATTTCTCTTTAAACCTGGAAATTTTAAGTAGCTTATGCTGTGATCTGAAAATAACAGTCTAATGAAGTAATTGTTGTAAGAGCTAGTGTGCCGAGGATAATTGGGTTAATATGACCAAGAGCAGCCATTCCAGCAGTTGTCCAGAAAATTAACTTAATACTTTGGAGGGTGTAGAGCTTTTGTTTAATGTGATCATTGTGCAATAATCAGGCATGCAAGAAAATCAAAGATTAGAGGCTACCACAAACATCTAATGATATTACTGTGTAGCATCATTTTTTATTTTAATGATTTTAAGCATGAATGTCAAAAGCAGCCACACCTGGCTTAAACGTTATCATATAGAAGAGAATAAAATTAGGTAGCATGGAATTGTAATTTCAGGGACGGTAGAGTTTGAAAGTTTAGTGATTAACCACTTCCTGTTTTTATTTTATTCCCAGTAGGCATTTAAAATTTGCCAAGATTCCTTTTGGAAATTAGTTTTACAAATTTAACCTTACTCACTGCTGCTATTTTCAGTTTTTGTTCTGTGTACTTAATGATGGTGTACTTCCAACTTTTAACTCATTGGGCTACCATAAGGTGAATTATGTTTTCTCAGGCAGGAGTGCAAATTTGTATATTGCTCCTTGCTTACAGTTTGTTCAAAACATCAATTGTTAGTTTTTTTTCCTTCCTTGTGATTTAATTTCAGGAAAAGGAGAAGGAATGGCAATGAAGAAGACAACCATCTTCCCCCGCAGACCAAAAGGAGTAGTAGAAACCCTGTCTTTCAGGATTCCTGGGACACAGAGGTAGGAAATATGGTCGATTAGTCTCTATTTCAGTCATTGCCTGAGCTAAATAATCAAGTTTCTGCCATGCAATGAAAATAAATTTATTTATTCAAAGAATAAATTAAAATAATCTTATTTGATTGCAGTGTTTTTTAACCTTTTATGTTTGAGTCATGGCCCCTTAGAGGAAGCTGTGAACCCTCTTGCCACCAAAATGATCTATGTCTACACATCTTCATATACATACACACCCCCAAATTTGTATTATAAGCATCATGGGCCTTTGAAGAAAACATTCTTGAACTCCCTATTTCAGAAACTGTTTTGGTTTGTTAATGCTGATGAAATGCAATATACCAGAAAAGGACTGGCTTTTAACAATGGGGATTCATTAGCCTACAAGTTTACAATTCTGAGGCTGTGAAAATGTCCAAATTAAGGCATCTGCAGGCTAATAGCTTCTCTGAAGACTGGTTACCAGCGAGCTTGGGCTCCTCTATCAGATGGCCAGGCACATGGCAACATCAGATGGTCCTTCTCTCCCAGGTTCTGTTGCTTCCAGCTTCTGGCTTTGGTGGCTCCATCTCTGCTTCTATGGGGCCTTTTCTGTGAGCTTCTCTTAATTTCGTCTCTCTGTTTCTATATGTGTTTTACCTTCTTATAAAGGACTCCAATAAGAGGATTAAGACCCACCTTAGATGAAGTGGGTCACTTCTCAATTGAAGTGACCTAATCAGAAGGTCCCACCTACAACAGGTGTACACCCACATGAATGGATTAATTTAAGAATGTACTTTTCTGGGGTCCAAAAGGCCTCCAAACCATCACAGAAACCAACTTATTTTCTAATAGTTTATAAATCATTGTCTTGAAGACCAACATATTTTGTTGCTTCAATTCAATATCTTTAACTAAATAAATAAGAGAAACTTAAAACTTGCAGAGTATATAATTTATGTGTATGCACAATCCTGTTTTGAGTGTTTTTACTTTTTCATTATGTCATTCTAAAAAGAGCTTGTAAGGGTCTTAGGAGGAAAGAGCTCACAAAATTTTTTTGCTATTTTTGATTTTCTGAAAGAGTGCTTCAGTATACATATGAAAGAAGTTTTCCATGCAATCGAAAGGCTGTTCTGCAGTGGAGAAAGGAAGCCAAAATCAACGTATACACCCAAATTATGCACCCAGAGATTTTGACCCTTAACAGTGATGGCCAAGCCTTTTATGACAGTTATTACCCTGAAAGAGAAATGCCTCAGTGACAAAGATTTCTAAGCCCAAGCCTCATAGTTTCAAGGAAAATCTGTGTATAACGCAATTCTTGTACAACCAAAATAATTTGTTTTAGTTCCCAGTAATAGGATTTAACCTATATCCAGACTTTCTTTACCAGAAATCCACTCTCTGCTTTTATATGTGTTCCCCAAGAGGGGAAATTGGCAATTTCCATGTAGGTAATACTTGTTCAGGGGTAATTAAAGAACAGTTGCAGATTAGAAGTCTATGACTGTATGTGGAAACTTGAGGTTTTGTAGCCTTCCCCCGCTTTTTAAGATCTTGTATCCCTAACTTTTTTCTTTTTTCTGATTAACAGAAAAGTAATTGAGCTTTTTTTAATGTGATAAGTGGGAATGGAAGAAAAAAGATTAGAGGCTACCATGAACATTTCATGGTAAAGCTGTGTAACAGAAATTGAGTTTCCATTATTTTGAATTAGAAGACAATCCATTAAAAAGAGTTTATAGTGATTACTTTCATGGTATTGGCATCAATATTTCTTAGAATTTTGCTGTATAATGTTACATTAACTCAAAAGTTCCTATGCCTGAGAACAGGAAAACAAATTGTCATTTTTTTTTTTTTTTTTTTTTTTTTAAATTTAAAGTGAGTCGTTTCTGATCTCTTCCTTTATGTGATTAAGCAAGACCTCATAGTATTAGGTTATCTGGTTTTGTTTTGTTTTGCTTTTTAAAACGGTGTTTGTAGAAAATGACCTTCATTCTTTCTGAAATCTATGAATTGGTATCACAGAAGCAAACAATTTATTGTTATTCAATCTCTTGGCTCATGTATCTTATTATTGCCTGTCCAAAGAAATTAAGCCTTTGAACTACTCGGTAATCATTTGTTTGAAGGATGGACAAGATTCCCTTCATTATAATTTAAGGTCCATACAGATAATTTTTATCTATCATGGTCACCTGAACTAACCAGAAGATCACCTAACAGTATGTCATAACCCTCAGTTTCAGCCTTGGCTACTGAGCATTTGCCAGCACTCTGAACGAGTGACCTCTTGCACTATGCTGTGCTTCCCCAGCGGTGGTATTGACAAATAATGAGGACCTGTGAAGGAAGGGCGAGCCAAAGAAGCAAAAGGCAGGGGAAAATCTTTAAAATGGAAAGTTAAGCCCTGAATAATTGAGTTGCCACTCCTGGAAGAGACCATTATGTTTTGGGCACAGAAACATCAAGTTTAGAGGCATTTGGCTTCTTTTTGATAATAGTGTATCAAAGGAAAAAATAATAAAACAAGTCCTTATTAGTGGATTATTGATTTTATTCATAATTTATGTAATAGAATATTTTATTAATGACATTATTAATGAACATGTTATCTGTTACTTCTAAAATAGGACTGGCGAGATAAAGTTTCCTTGAATCCAGCTGAGATGAGAAAACCAAGAGTTTCCTATGTCTCTTCTGAAGTACTTAAATACTTTTAGAATTCTTATAACTTGAAGAATTTTGTTTGGGGTGAATTTGTTTCAATTTTGAGTAATTTAATATTATTGCTTATAATTAATTTCCAAAAGTTACCTTTATCTCCTAAATGTGATAACATTGGCAAGTACTGGGAAATAGGATGTGAGGGTTTTGATTAACGTTAAACTGTTAAATGATGTCACAAGTAAATCATAATTACCTGTAAAATGGCAGTGATCTATACCTCCTTTTTTTCTAAATATTCTGAAGCTAAAGAATATGAACTGCTTTGCCAGAGTAGTTATATAGAAACTTTAGTCTACTTGTACACTTTCTCTTCCCTATTTTAGCGGATATTCTCTCCATTCTGCAGATGGAAAAATTGGGGCACAGAAAGATCAAATCACTTGCCCAAGGATACATAGCTAGCAAGAGGCAGAGAAGCAGTTGAGCCCCAGAGCTTGACTGTAGAGCTGTTTGCTCATCACCATGGTATGTGCCATCTCACAGCAGACAGACAGAAGCACTGAGAGACTTTGCTAAATATACTCAGGAGCCATGAGGTCCTAGGCTTCTTTCCAATCATAGGAATGGAAAATAAGAATTTTCCTTCCCTTAACTTTTAGCTGGAAAATATTTTTCCAGGTAAATGATGATTTGCTATTAGCTGGAAAGCACTTTTTTTTAAAAAAATTGAGGTATAATTTACTACTATAGGACTTTTAAAAAATCTTGAAACACCATTCTAGACAAATCAGGTTAGTTGATGTCTAAGTTAGTCTTGTTTTTTCCTTCAGTGAGAAGTGAAATGGTTTTGGAAACATTTTTCTTTTGGGTCCTGTGCAAAAGCTATGACATTCCATGACCTTGGGCAGTTATTTGGATGGGTAAGAACTAGATCCATTTGATTAATTCAAATTTGTTCTCTTAGGGGCTGGCCTTTTTAGTTTGAATTGTATTTTTTCATGTATTAGGATTAAAGCTCTTTGCTTTCAATTTTTAATATCTTTATCTACAAATTACACCAGAAGTTTTTATGTCAATCTGGCTTCTGGCACATGGATATGTGCCTCATAAAAGTGTGTCTACTAAAAACAATACCTTTTTAAAATGCATAAACACTTTTTTTTTTGCATCTTAAACTTCCTTGGCAAAACCATTTTGAATTTTCATATTACTACAAAGTAACAACAGATAAGAGAATGAAAAGATGTGGACATGGAAACAAAAGAGGCTTGCCTGGAACAGCCTCTATGTTTTTCTTGTCTCTACTAGAAGGGGGAATGTTTTAATTTGTAATCCCCCAAATTCCAAGAGTGTTCTTAGTGGGAGTGCAGAAGCATTACAAATGAGAAAATAACAGAGCCAGTGGAATCCATGGATCTTTAAAATTAGGATTCTGTAAATTCACTTTTTAAATTTATAAGGATTATCTGAGTGTTAGGTAATTTTTTTTATAGTGTGAATTTAGATGACCACTGAAATAGTGTAATTTTCCTAAGAGCTGTCTCTGAAAGGCTGTTAGTCTTCGCCTATACTCCTCATCTTTAATCTGTTTTATTTTAGGCTTGTAGGGATGTTTTAGCAGACAGAACTATTTCTGTTTTGGCAAACATCATTTAGGGTGTGCTAGGATTGTGTGTTTTAAAAAAACCTTGTTGCAAATTTGCTTCTAAACAGTTTTTTAAATAACTTCTTAAAACCTCCATTCAAAATTGAGGGATAGTCCTTTTAAAGTTAGGCTAATTTTTAGCATGCGTTGTAAGAAACCTTGAGCACAGTTTAAGTCCTTGAAATGTGTGTTATTTGTTGCATCAACTCTTAGTATACCAAACCACCGCAAGCAGAAGGTTAAAGTTTGTTGTTACATGTTGAAGATACAGACATGCACAGGTTTTCTGCTGGTGGGAATTATTATGTTTTGGCCTGTTGAAATTTAAATGGAAGAAATAATAATAGATAATAGAATATTACAGTTAGAAAGGAACTGAAAACATAATATGTGATCCAGCTTCATCTTATGAGGGAAACTGAGGCATAGAAAGGTTTAGAAAGGTTATGCTGCTTACCCATGGACACAGAAAAGTTATCACCCGCATTTTATTTCCTTGCTTATTTAGACAGTGGTTTTAGTTAACCCACTGAATTCAACTGGAATCTTACGGTTTCACCTGTATTAGCAAACTGGACCTCTCATAAATTATTGGGCATTTTGGAAGCCCAGAATTTTGTTAGATACTCTGATGGACTCAACTAGGACCATCCTTGCCCTTAATCCAGACTCTGCAGCAGTCTTAGAATGAACTTGGTGACTCCAGTGATGGAGTGTATATTATGGGTCAGATTTCTCTTTTCTTTTGCAGTTCATGTAATTTAAAAGCACCAGTGGAGAGATGGAGGTGAGGGGAAGATAGTGCTTGAAAGAAAATAAAATACTCTGCTGTTGTGGTTTTCTCCTGAAGGGGAGGAAGCATCCAGATCTAGATAAAAAATGTACACATATATTCAAGATCTGTTTTTATGAAGGAAAGTGACTCAGTAATTAATATTCCTGCCAGGGCACTTTCTAAAGGTTATTAACAGAATAGTCTTGAGAGTTGTTTCATTTCCACTGTGGGTATAAATGTGTTATCTCTAAAACTGACTCTGCAGCCAGGGAAAATGAAATTAAGGGTTGGCCTACTCGAGGAGCAGGTGAGGAGTTCTCTATCTGTGGTGGTTTGATTTGAGACCCGTGGACTAAGAAAATGAACTTCTTTAACTCTCCGTTCCTCCGCTGCACCATTTGTGTATATTTTCTCCTCCTTTCTGTCAAAGAGAACAGGGTGTCCTTCTGCCTTTCTTTACTGCTGTACATTCTGTCAAGGCTCCTGAAAGCCTTTTCCTGTCTTTCTGCCTTCTCTTCCCTCTGCACACTCTTCTCACCCACCGGTTCTTTCCGGAGCCTACTCCTGTGCTCTCTTCCCTTCCTAACTAGTCTCTCTGCCTTCGTTGTCTTTCTCTCTTAGTTGCTGCATGTTTTCTCTCTCTCCTTTACCACCGAGGGTCTTCAGTTATTCACAGTCCCTACCTGTACTTTCTCGTCTCTCCTCCCTCATCTCCTCTCTGGATCCTGATTTCCTCTTTACGTGAAAACATTTCCTGAGGACAGCTATTTGCTAAGCATTGTTTTGGGTGCTCAGTGTCGGTGTGGATGCCCCCTTCGTTTCCTTCCTGAATCCCTTTCATTTTGCTCTGGGATGTGGCACATACAGCCCTTCCTTTGCATTTCCACAGCCCTCCTCTAGACTGGCATTGCCCCTTGCCTTTCTGCTTGATGCTTTAGAAAAGTTCCCAGCTGGGCTCTGCTCTCAGTCCCCTCACCTGTTCATCTCACACACACCCCCAGAATCCTCACTCCTAAGTAAACATCTGAGCATGTCTCATATGCTCAAAACCTGTTCCTGCAGACTGCTTTCTGAGCATGACAGCAAGGCTCCTGATAAACTAGCCATAACCTGTCATGCAGGTTTTGTCTCTCACTAACTCTGCTTGGGGTGGACCTCGCCATACCACACGATTAGCATCTCCACCCGCCTCCCTGCCCCGACACTCCTTTCTTTTCTGATTTTGTTTTTGTTGTTCTGCCAGTTTGTCATACCCTGCCTGTTAACAGTCTCCTCTTTCGTTTTAAGGAGCGCTTCGTCATTCTTCCAGTTAGCAGCCACGCTAGATTCTTGTCACTCAGTAGCTTTGTATTGTCATTATCAATGTATGCATCACTACCATAGACTTCTTGGTTAAGCTCAGTAAAGATTTGCTGAAGGATTAGGTGGCCCTAGCAAATTGCCTCATTGTACATAGTAGGCATACAAATTTTTGTTTGGACAGAGGTTGGACATCAGACAACCTGTGCCTACTTGAGCTAGATTGTCCAGAGGTGAGGCCCTGGCATGTACACTTAAAAATGAAAGTCCACTGGTGTATTACCTGCTTTTATACACAGAACCTCAATGTATGGCCCATTTAGGACCATGATAAGGTAGTCTATGTTTCTCACACAGATCTTAAGAAACCAAGGATTGTGATTGAGGAGTCTGTCTCCTGGATAAAAACATGTGATTTTTCAGCCTGATCATAGGCAATTATAGAGGCTTTATCTTGCAGGCTTCATCAGGGAAAAACTGTCTTCCCACACAGACTTGGTGCACAGGTGGTGCACTGCAGTGTCTATAAGGAGAGGTGGTCAGGGGTCAGCCCCCTTAGCTGTCTTGCTCTAGGAAATATCTACATTCCTAGCCCAGGCATCTCCATTCAGAAACCTCCATATCAGCATATCAGGAGCAATGAACTAAGGCTTTTCTCAGACACATTATCTAAGAAGTCCTAATGAGTTAGGGGATAATGAGTGTACTCTTTCCACTCTGACTCAATAATATTTCATTTCCTCTTGAACACCGCTCATGCCCAGCCTTAGGGCCCAGAAAACTGCAGGAGCACTTTCATTTGGGGACACCCTTTGCAATGAGGCAGCCCCGTGGCTCTGTTGATACATCTGACCATTGCCCCATGGTAAAATGTAAAAATGGGGAAGTTGCTCTCTTTCTTCAGTTTACCTCAATGCAGTATCATCACAGTAAACAATTAAAGACTTCACTATTTACTTCCCCCCCAAAAAAAAGAGTCCACAGGTGATTCCAAACTAGACTGTGATATGACACATCTCTTCTGGGTCTTATACAGGCTTCTGCAGTTACAAGAAATACTGGTAGATTTCATTGTTGCCTCAACTAAGCTAAAGTCCCTTTTCACACAGATCTGAACCATGGGACTTAAATGAGATGCCTTTGTATATTGTTTAGAGAGAATCACTCTTCAGTCAGAGACTAAATAAATTTAACTTTATTTTGCTTGGGTACATGAATTTGCAAAGAGTCTTCATTTCACATCTCATGGCCCTATTCTCTTGATTTCTACCACAAATTTGTCATGAAAATACCCTGGTCATATGTCAGCACTAAGCCTGAATTGAAAATTCAGAAAAAAGAAAATGAGCTTTGTAACTGTGAATTTGCATAGTCAGATGAGTAGGCTTTAAAGAATCAGGGTTATAGGAACAGGATTCATATTTGATGTTGTTTTCTCAGTCCTGAAGTTTTTGGACTCTTTGCTCTTTGGGTGAAAGAACTTGTCATCTTCTAAGAATGAGTGTAAAAAGTTAAACACTTCTGTACTAGGATAGCAGATAGCAGTTTTAATTTTAGAAACTATGTACCTCAAGTAGATTCCCTGCCCCCCCCAACCCAGCATTCTGTTATTTAAAAGCTTCACTAAGTGAAAGAATTGTTTTTTTTCCCACCTAAAGTATTTTGGTTTTATAAGAGATGACATGATCTTATGTCTATGTGTATTTTAAGGCACTGATAGAGACTTAAAATTTGGTTATGTCTTTAGGCTTAAGAGTAAATAACGAACTTTCCTTTATCCATCAGGTAGACCACTCTGATGGTATAATAACTTTCAAACTTTTTTGACCCTGTTCCATAGTAAGAAATATGTTTCATGACCCTGTACATTACTTTATTTGTGAATAATTGAAAAAAAAGTTTTCATGGAACAGCTTATCCCTTATTATATTGCACCGTTTTATTATTATTTGTTAATGTTTGTTGCTACCCACCAGTTGGTTTTGCAATTTGTTTGAAAAACATGGGTCCATCCAGAGATTGTGGGATACTCATTTTAGTGAGTATCCCCCCAGTAGGGGGAAGGCTGGTCTGAATTGGAAGAAATAGGAACCAAAGTGTCTTTTAAATAATTGTATTGTTCTGACATTTGATGACAGTATAGGTAACATTTCATATGTATTAAAATAACACATAATGTTCATAGTGGCATTATGCCCAATAGCTGAAAGGTGGAAACAACCCACGTGTCCATCCTCAGATGAAAAGACAACAAAATGTGGTATATGCATACAATGGAATATTATTCAGCCATAAAAAGGAATAAGGTTCTTATACATGCTACCATGTGGATAAACCTTGAAAACATAATGCTGAGTGAAATAAGCCAGACATGAAAGGACATTTTATGATTCCACTTACATGAAATATCTAGAATAAGCAACTTCATAGAGACAGAAAGTAGGTTAGAGGTTATAGGGGGTAAGAGGGAAATGGGGAGTTGTTGCTTAAGGGTACTAGAGTTTCTGTTTGGGGTGATACAAAGTTTTGGTAATGGATGGTCATGATGATGTGCAACATTGTAAATATAATTAATGCCACTGAATTGTACACTAAAAAATGGTCAAAATGGCAAATTTTACAAAATAAAATTTAAAAAACACACACAAAGTGCACTCACATGGATTCCTGAGTCCTTTATAGCTCAGTTTAATTAGTTTAAAAGGATAACTGGCCTGCTCAGTGCACATGAATATAACTGAAGCAGTTTTAGAGGTTCCTAAGTAATTTAAAGGAGGGTAAAGTCTTTTGCTAAAATCTTCTTGACAGTATCACAGTTTTTAAGTTTTAATCTTAAAGTTAGATGTAACCAGACACCTTGCTCTTACTTGTGAATGATTTTTTTCTCAAATTTTTTTTGTGAATGCTTTAGAAAATATAGTTATCTAAAAATAAAAAAATAAAAAATCCAAATTCTTAATATTTTGGCGTATATATTCTTCCAGACTATTTTGGTATCTATATATGTATACATTAAAGCAAAACATTTTTCAAACCAACTGACATTGTACACACACACACACACATATACTGTTTTATAACCTTTTAAAATGATGTCAAGGACCTCTTTCTATTTAGTATATATACATCTCTAGCATTGTTAATTGCTGAATAGAATTTCATTATATGAATGGATGTATTATAATTTAATTCTCTATTAGGCATGTAGGTTGTTTCTAATTTTTAGCTATTACAAACAAGGCTACACAATTTTTCATACATCTATGCAGCTTAGTTCTAAGATTTTAAAGATGAACTAGAAATTTTAGCCTTATTTGCCCTTTTTAAAACAATTATTATACAGAAATCTTTTCTTGTTTTATTTTAAAGAAATGTTACCTTTTCACACAATTATCACCCTTGTTATTATGATGTAAAATAAACATTATAATTTGAGATGAAACTTCACTGACTAGAAACTGATTCTAGTTCTTGCCTTAATTTTCAGACAGTACCTGTAACGAAAAACAGTAAAGAAAACAGACTAAGAGGAAACAAAGTATTCTGCGCGGTGGGTTTTTTATCAAGTGTAGTACCTGCTTATTATTAAATATTCATCACCATACTAGGTGTACCAGTGGTAGTTTTAGGTTCTGATGCTGTAGGTCAGGAGAGGCTTTTATGGAAAAACAAAATTTCTTTTGAGTTGGCCTTGACTTTTTAAGTCTTTAAGTAATTTTAACTGCTGCTGCTTCTACTCCTGCCAGTTGTCTTCATTTATTTAGCCCATATTATAGTCCTTCCATGAATGTTTTTTTTAAATTACAGAAAGATAAAGATAGTTTCCTACTCCCTATGTGGCAGTGGGGTGTGTGACCTATCTTAAGTAGTTCCAGATAACTTGTGGGCAGGATGATTTTGGGGTTGTCTTAATGATGCCTGTTGTGAACATTGTTTTGTCTGCTGTTCGATAAGTCACACGTGCATGTTGTTTGATGTAGTTTTTGGTCAACAAATGGATAGGACTAGGATTTCTTTGTAATCACTTTAAAAGTATTTATCTGGAAACATTTTATTTTATTTATACATTTATTTTTATAATGAAAAAACATAACCACACTGCAAAAAAGTTATAGGATAGTACAGCATTGTGTTTATACTTATGTGATTGGGGCTGATTGACTTGAATATAGAGAAAGGTACTGCTAATCGAATATGGGGGCTGTTATTCATTAGAAATGCAAACTGAAAGTGTAAAGTACTGTAATACTGAAATGGGTCCTTACCATCACCTTCCCTTTTCAGACTCCTAGCACTGGAAGGGAGGAAATTCCTTAGAGTGACTCTTATAGGGGATCCCTGAGACCCTTCTTCAAGATGTCTAAAACACCGAGACATGTTAGTTCAGTTTAAAAAAACATTAGGCACGTGTGTGCACATGCACACACACACCAAGTGTGATTAATGCCAGTCTCTTCAAAAATTCCAATAATTAAGATAACTTTTTATAAAAAATATATTAAAGTCCATTTGGGGTGTGTGTCCTGTGTTGGTAGGATGCTATTCTGTATCCATGATCAGGCGATAATCACAAAACTGCTCCAGGTTTTTCTTTTAACTTATGCCCAGAAGCCATCTTGCTTGTTTGGGGCACATCCTTTCACACCCTCTGCTTTCCCTTGGAGCTGGAGCACTGCCTTCTTTGATGAAATATTTGGCATGAATGGTCAAAGCAGGTTGAGAAGATCTGTGAAGGAATTAAGAAGTGATTGGGAAGGGACTTGGAGTCAGAAGGCCTGTGTTTGAGTCCAGACTCGGCCACTTCCTGAGGATGTGCAATGGGGAACAGTCATCCCGGTTTACCTCCCAGGGTTGTTGTGAGGCAAGAGGGAAATATCTTACATTGTACTTTCTAAACTGTAAATCCTAGTTTATGGTTTTTCAGGTTGCTGTTCCCCAAACTGAATAGGAAAACTGTTTTAAAGCACAGTAAGTGTATGTACATTAAATCTCAGTAAAGCTGCTAAAAACACAAAACCGCCTAACAGTGACCCCGTGTCTCCTTCCCTCTCAGTCTTCAAGCAGTGACAGTGGTGGGAGCAGCAGCAGCAGCAGCAGCAGCAGCATCAACAGCCCCGACAGGGCCAGTGGGCCAGAAAGCAGCTTGAACCCGAGCATCGCTGGGTCCAGCCCCAACACTCCTCAGCCCGGCCCCGAGCCGTCTGCACTATGCCAAGGCCTTTACTTCCGCATCAACCAGACCCTGAAGGAAGCCCATTTTCACAGCCTACAGCACCGAGGCCGGCCTACAACATGATGCGCCTGTAGCTTCTTGCCTTCTGTGAAGGGACAGCGCTGTGCAGATTTGATATTTCAACTTACAGTTTGTTTTAAAAAATTGCACACAAAAATCGCCTGTTGGCTTTTTGGTCTATATTTGAAATAACAGGTTAACAGGCAATTGTTTACTTGTGGTTTTGCTGCACTATTGCAATTTCAAAGGGGCTTTGAAGCAATTTTTTATAGGAGTCTTTTGAGGGTGGGTATCAGATCCGTGTCAAGGTAATGGTATTGAGGAAATCTCATCTGCGTGTTGAATCCATAGTATGTCCAGTTCAGACTGATTTCCAAATCTGTCAATTAGAAATTCCACTTCATGTAAAAAAGCCTTTTAAAAGCGGGATCTTCAATTTTTTAACTCAATAAACTAGTAAAGAGTATCTAGTTTCCATGAAAAAATAGAAGTTTTTTTCCAAAATATAGAAAGTTTGATGCAGTCTTGCACTGAAATTAACTGCCATACTACCTCTTAGTATGTGGATGTCCTATTGAAAGTGCTCTCTCCTTTGTAACAGGAGAACAGTCAGGTCCAGTTTAGACCGTGTAACTGAAGCACCCTCTCTAATAACTGACTTCTGTTATATATTTGTATTTCCAGGGAGAATGTCTTTCAGACTCTTGTATAGCCAGATAAGTTCTGTAGCATTATTCCTCCACAGTCTGCACTTCAGACTTCATAGAAACATAAACATTGCATAATTCCGAAGAAGAAGAAATACCTAGTAACTCTGTCTTACTCACAAATGTAGTTAGCAGCTGACACGATATCATTAGTGATTCCACCCTGGTGTGTTTAGTTATGAAGGCACTGATGAACGCTTACGAAGTGTAAGCTACCTAAACCCGACGTCTAAAGTAACAAGTGCTGTGAAACTACTTAAAGTTAACTCTATGTTTAAATAACCCCTAAGAGTAACTAGGGGCCACATTCCATCACTGAAACTGAAAATATTGATGTGGCTTAGAAACAAGTGAGCAGAGGCACCTTTAGAAGGAAATAATGCAGTAGTATTTATTTAGCGATGGAGATGTTCCCGTGTTACTTAGTCATGCTAGAGAGCCAACCAAGTTTGAATAATGAAGGCGTAGAAGAGTCTTCTTCCTCGTTGATGAGCTGTCGGAACACGGAACCAGGATGCACCGGGTCATCTGCCTGGGGAGGAGCTGGGGATACAACCTGCCAGTGGATGTAGAGGAAAGTGCCTTAGAGTCTACCTGAATCCTCCGGCCTGCTCACACCCTCCATTCCACTCTACTCGGAGTCCACACAGCACACACAAGCAGAGCTGAAACACATGGTTAGCTCTAGTAGAGAGGGCTCCGCTGCTTGTCAAGATTTGCAAAATACAAAGGAACAGAATCAGATTTTATATGATAACTAAAATTTGAAAATGAGGACTATCCTAGGAAAAGGGTGAATCTCCTTTCTATGGTTTGTTCCTCCAGAATGGAGGGAATTTAAAGGTCAGTGACTTGAAGAGGAAATTTAGGGTTACAGGGGAAAAGTTATGGCACAGGCCCACACTTACAGAGTGGATGGTTTCTGCAAGAACTGTTTTTTAAAACCAGATTCCTGATGAGGATTTTGGATCTTAATGGGTTTGATTGCAGGGAATATGGAAAGGATAAATTGCTAATATTTTGTCTAACAGTAAAACAAACAACTAAATGCTGTAAGACAAGCTGTTTGGGCTCTCAAACACACGTGTACAAAACAAATTCAGAAATACCAAGGAGGACTCCTGCAGGCTTAATGGATGGCATCCTACTGAAACAAAATGTGTATTGAAAAGAAAATGTCAAACTTCAGAAAGCAAATTTCCTTTTATTTCCCACCCAACTAAAAGATAAGGAAGATAAAATCATCACCAGAACAAAATAAACCTTTTTTTCCAAATAAGTACAATCTCAGTGCTGGGTTGGCAGTTAGCCTTTGTAACCTGCTAAATACAAGAAATAATCTCCATCCTGTCTTGCAGATTTTCTACAGCCTTGGCAGCCTGAAATACATTTCTATTGTGAGGTCACTTGAGAGTGTAAATGGGCACCTTTTACAACTTTTAGCTCAAGCTAGTAAAACCTTGTACTTCTCTATTGCGCCGCCATTAAAAGCTGCATTAGTGCATTTTGTCATTTAGTTCTTTATTGATGACTGAAAGGGGCACCGATCGGGTGGTTTGATGGGAGAGCGGGACAGGATCGGTAGGGATGAACCTCTTGCTCTTTGCACTAACCTGGGCCTTTGTTTCGGCGCCTCCACTGGTTGACTTAGCCTTCCGAGTGCTTGTCATGCTCAGTGGCAGAAGTCCAAACCTCCAAGACAAGATGAAGGAATTTCAGTACCATGAACAGGAAGTTTTGATCAAGCCCAGCCAAAGACTTTTAGAATTGTTTACCTGATCTGACTTGATGCCAGTGGCAGTATGTTATGGGGTTCTTGGGAGTTGAATGCACTGCTCCTTGGGGTGAACTGATTCTCTGTACCAGTAATCAATCCAAACAGAACCTGACACACAAGAAGTGGAGCACTATAAAATGCTGGGTTTTGTATTGTCCCGTTAGAAGAGAAAAATCACTTACTTTGTTACTAATTGTTTTCAGAATGTTCTTTTAAGTGTTTGTTAATGCTTCAAAATTGCTTTTTATCACTGCACAGGTTAGAATCTCATACCCATGTAACTCTTATTTTATTCTTCTTTCTGAGGCCTTGATAAAAACCTTACTAATCCCTATCTACAACTAAAAGGGTCAGATCACGGTTGATCCGGCTTGAGATTGTATCTAATCCTGCCTTCAACCCTTATAACTAAATCCAGCCTTTAACAACATCCCCCACCCCAACCAACCAACACTGCATCCTGGGGTATTAAGTGCTGGAGCAGGTTTCTCTTTTAATTTGAGCCTGTGGACTTCATTCACATTGAAGCACTTACAGAAGTTTGCTGTACCAAGCGATTAAGGTTGCTATTGAGGTGTGGCGTAAAAACATCCAGGTCAAATGGATCAATAAGTGCTTCTAGGTAGTCTGTCACTTTCTCAATTCTAAAAAAAAAAAAGACCAAACAATTGGGATTATTCTCCAAGTTTTTTTTTTTTTTTTAAGGATACAAACAAATCACGGTATTTTAATGCTATATAGAAAGGCTGGGACTGGAGTTCACTGACTTGCTGGCCCAGTACCACTTCCTACCAGACATCCTGCTTAAGTAAATGTCAGGATTTGTAAGCTAACGTAAGTAAAGACCATCCCTTTTCCATGTTCTGTTTTTAGGGAGGGGTCTAAGTGTTCAAATCATGCCCAACACTTGCTAGACTGACTCTGGAGAGAGAGTGAGATTCCACCCAGTACACCTGGCCATGGAATTTGTCCAGCAGGTGGCTGGTAATATGAGCACTTACTATTTTAAAACAAACAACAATGTGCATTAAGAGGCTGACTCTTCTCTTTGGTGGCTTCTGAGGAAAAGGGGAGACGGCATCGAGAGAGTACTAGTGAGGGAGGATACAACACCTGGAGTCCTGGTGTTTGCTTCGGCCACTTTTCGCCTCTTCGCTCTTGGTTGTCAGGACGATGCTGAGATAACGCAGATCATAAAGCAGCTGCAGGGCCTGATTCTGGGTGATTGGAAATGCACCTCCTTTCTGCAAATCAATTCCAGGTCCCCACCCATTAAGAGAGATGACTTGTTACACAGACATGATAAACTACTTCATGTTTTGGTCAAGTTACAGCTTGATATTTCAGAAGTAGCTGCTTTTTATATTCATATGGCCAGTTTAATCTCACAACGAAAAACTGAGAAGGTTATGTTAGAAAATGGACCTTAAAAACTCAACCTCCTAACAGCAGAGACAAGACCCAGCCCTTGAAAAAGGCCTCAGGTGCCTTTTACTCTGATGATCATGTTAACTGAATGGAGGATAAAAAGCTCCTTGCGTGAAGGAAAGGTATTCTGAAGTAGCCATGGAGAGAAGACTTATCTGGATTTTTTCTAAAATCAAGTTTGAATAAAGGGAGCCAGGTTTACCCAAGGGGTGAGCCTGGGCCCCATCTTAAAAGGTTAATAAAGAAGTGGGCTTATGCACCAAGGCGAGCATGCTTCCTAGAGGCTGAGATGGGAGTGGAGGGCTAGGAGACAAGAACTACCCTTAAATCAGTACCTCTGTGTGCCACATGTGCTGCAATCATTCTAACTTCCTCCAAGTTGTGCAGGGTCTCCATTATACGGTTGAGGAAACCAGGCTGAAAAGTTTATCTCCGTGATCACATTTGATCTGAGGAAACTGGGAGAGGTTAACGATCCACCCAGAGCCTTCAGTGGGCAAGTGACAGTGCTGGGTTGGAGACCAGGTCTTTTTAACTGACGACTTTATCCCTTCCACTTGTACTGAACTGCCTTTTTAGTGAAGACCTGTTTGATCCCCGAGAATGGGTGTGATTGAACTTGCAGAACTGGTTGCCCCTGTTAATAGAGAATTTTTATAGGACCTGATCCCTGGGTTGAATGGTCATTAAAACTTAGAAGTCCTCAATGTGAACTGCTCAAACCTGAGAAAAAGCGAAGGTTTCTTTTCAGTTTTTAATGGAAAAAAGTAACACCTACCTTAATCTGTTTTTCTTCTGAAAGCTGCTCATAGGCCGCTACCACTTGAATCATACAACTTTTCAGCATCTCCTGCAATGTCACCTTTGGCAAAGCATGGCCTCCGACCCGATTAATTTCCTGGCATAAGCTGAACAGGAAGGATTGTACATACCAGGATGGCTAAAAGAACAAAGGAATGTCAACTTGCCAACTTGCCTCAATTAAATGAGATGTGGTCAAAGTGGAGCCACTGAACCTTACATGGCTCCTACGCCAGGATCTTGACCTCTCAAATCAACCCCTCTTACAAGCAGACCACTGTAGATGCACAGCCCTTTAAGTCAAATTTGCTGTCATTCCCTCCTTAGGGGAGACCAACCCCCAGACCTGGCATGTGCTTTACCCTGCTCTTTTCACTCTAGGGTAAGGAGTCCTCTAATTAACACAGAGCCCAGGCTATAAGGAAAAGAGTCATTCACTGACTCCCTCTCAAGACCGGTTTGCTGCATCCACTCTGCCCCCACAGCAGAAAGGCGCACATACTACTTGTAACTTTTCCTTCGAAGCTACATGAATGATTTTCTGACATCTTCCTTTCCATGAAGGAGTGTTTTTTGCTCTTCCTTTTTCAGCCCATGGTCTCTGTAATGGGGGCACCTGTTTACCTGTGTAGGGAGTCGGATCTTGGATGTGACACTGCTGCCAGATTCTGTCTCTTCCTGAATTTCTAGTTCATCCCAGCTGGTGGCCATGGCCAGGATTGAGCCAGCATCATCTAAAAGTAATGACTGGGTGAATCCACGAACCAAAACCTAGTAATAAAAGGCAAATATCCTTATAAGCCATTTAGATCCTTTCTTGAGTTTGTTTAAAACTCACAGAGAAATCTTAAGAACAGCTCAGGCTGCTTAGGTCATGGGTGGGGTGGCGAGGGGCAGCCAGCCTCCTTTTGGGAAATCATTGACAGAAGCAATGGGAATTTTCTTGTTGCTAACTACACTACAAATGTCAATTGCCACCTCTTAAGAAATCAGTGGGGACTATCATGAATATGAGGTTTAAGTTGAAGAACAGAAAGTACACCTCTTGTTCAGGGATAAAGTCTTTCATTCTTATCCAATAGAAGGAAGAAAGTCCCAGGTTTCAGTCTATAAAATGTAGGCTAAAAATGAATGGAAAGGATTTTATATTTGAGCCGTCTGGTAGAGAGTAAGTGAAAGTAACTGTAGGAAAAAGGAATTACTTCCTTATTAAAGGATCTTATTCAGGTTGGCCAGACTAGAATATGATAAAAGTGAGACAAACAGGGATTGCCCAGTGAGCATGAAAGGAATGTGCTTACATAGCACTCACTTGCACAACTGCTGAGCTCCAGACCTGGTATCCCATCACACTCTGCTGGAGGAGGAGTTCTTTAACTTCTTGCCACTTTGCCTGCACAGGAATTATTTCCTGACTTTTCCCCTTTCCTTGTTTTTTCAAAGCCCTAGAATCCCTTGCTGGTTTCTGTGAGCTCCTTGGTTTTCCCAAGATGCACTGCTTTAGATGTGGACACAGCTCCCCCAGGGACCGGCAGAGTCTGGCCATGAACAGGACTGCATGCAGTTTGACACTGTTGAGGACATCCTGTTGCCCTTGAACAGCTTCTTCAATGCTTTGCAGCTCTGCCTGGATGCAGTCTACGATGTGCTGGATGCATGCCACGGAGTGAGTCCACAGCATTTCCCGCACGGTCCCAGCATCTGCATATCTGTCAAAGGCAGAGTTCTTGGACTGCATGGGGGAGACATTCGTGGGTGGTGACAAGTCTTCTGAGGGAAGGTAAGCCAGGAGGTCATCCAATATGACCTTCAGTTTAGAATCTAGGGCAGAACAGAAGCTCTGCACACAAGGACTAACAGCTTGTGCTTTCATGGCGAGGCCACTACTGGCAAACTGAGCCCGGTTTGCCACACTGACCCAGGCAGCATCGGCAGGTAGGTCATTAGGGCCCTCTGACCAGAGAGAGAGAGACATGTTAAGCTCAAAATGGATGTGCTTATTTGGAGTGGAGCTGCTGGCACTGGTTTCAAGTTCCTGCAGAGCTGAAACCAGGAGTTCTTTGGAGCTACTGGCGATGGAGTCAAAGCCTTCTTTTGTCAGAGTCTAAAAGATAATGAGACAAGAGTTCTTTTAAGGAAATCTCAAGACAAGAGTAGCAAGTGGCAATCTACTGTAGCATTCAAAATGTTCTCCACCACATTCAGAAAGATGAGCTGGGGCTGTCAGAGGATAAAGAAGCCAGTACAAAAGGACAGGGACACGCTCCCGTCTCTTTCTTAACTCTGGAATCTGGATCTCTGTTCATTTCTGTGGCTCACTTATTCAGGAGAACCACCCCTGGAGCAACTGAGCAAGGAAAGAAGACACTTAAGAGACAGGAGTCTATCCAGACAGGGAAAAGATCAGTAGCTGAAAGCTCCTCACTAGGATTGACCATAAAATGATTGTTCGACATGATGTCCCCCCTAACCTGTAATCGGTCAAGGAACAGCTGCTGCATCAAGTCCTCCCAGAACAAGAGGGGCTTCTCCAGAAGCCGCTGACATATCACACTCCAGCTGTGATTCGTGGACTCATTGGTAAGCAGTTCCCACATGGCATCCCGGATCCCCGCAAGGCCTTTCATGCTCTTCACATACGTGAGCAGGTTGGTGATCCCATTTTTAATGTCTTCGTTACACCTGCAACAAAATTGTTTTCCTTGGACTCCATTAGATTCGTGGTTTTCAAACCTCTTACCTGAGCCTTGATACATAAGTAAACACACAAATGCAGAGCTCCTTTGGCTGGATTGGGGGTATGGAGTCTGCAGCCCTTTCCCAGGCTTACCCTTGCTTCTTTGAGATACCTGTAAGGAACTCTAGAGCACTGCTGAATGGCTTCAAAAATTGGTGCACTAAATAAAAACTTAGTAGCTTCAAACTCTTACATAAAGAGAATTTAACATCCTCTACGAAATATTTTGAAAGACAAATTCATTTTTGGTTCTCCCACAATGGTGCAAAACTGCCACGAAGCGGGTGATAGA
Source organism: Choloepus didactylus (assembly GCF_015220235.1). Classification (NCBI taxonomy): domain Eukaryota; kingdom Metazoa; phylum Chordata; class Mammalia; order Pilosa; family Megalonychidae; genus Choloepus; species Choloepus didactylus. The sequence continues at coordinate 67,535,015 of NC_051324.1, read as the reverse complement.
CCTCTGCGTGGCTGACGTGACCTAGCGGGGTGACATGGGAGCATCAGCTAGAAGGTCAAGCTTCTCAGCCCATTCCTTATTAACCCTTACGTTCAAGGCTGCATGGCTGGTTCCTGCCGGCCTCAGGAAACTTCCTATTGGCTACTTACATGTGGATCCATCTCTGCAGTGTGTCTTTCAGGTATTCCTGGCTGATGGGATGGGCAAGTGTTCGAAGAGCTGGTTGAAACTCGATGATGGATGCTGGCAAATGTTTGAACCAGCTGCAGAGCTTCATTTCCTCCTGCAGAACACCGATGCCTTTTCCTAAAGAGAAGTGCAAGTAAGAAGTCATCTGGGCTTTAAGTATCCTTTGAATATCATTAAGAAATGGACCTAGAAGGAATTTCCAAAAAAGCCTCTAGTCTTTATCTGTGCAGGATCAGACTGGACCCCTGAAGTGGGATCCAGGGCCTCCCTCGTCAAGGAGTGTGGCTGCTTCCCTGTGACTCTGGCTGGCCATCATCCTGTCAGCTGAGAAGAATAACAAAACTCAGGGCGGAAAGGCATGGGGGGAAAACAGAAAGAAGTGAGCGCTGTGGAGTCCTTGGCACCTTGAAAGTAGAGGTTAAGTTGTCAAAAAATTTAGTTTCCTTCCCTCACCATCCTCCTACCTCCCTGGAAGATTTTAGGAGAGACTCTTCCACTCATCCTGATTGTTCATAGCAATTCAGAGGTGACCTCTCAAGAAGGGTGCAGCACCACACTGTGAAACTCCAGGAGGACCGTTCACATCGTATTCTGCGTGAAGGGCACCCTCTGGAGACGTGCAACACGGGCCCTTCCAAGGCCTCTTGTACCTCTGTTTCCTAGAGCCATAATGAATTAGTCAATAGTCACCTTTTATGAGAGGGATCACGTATTAAATATAAGCACCTAGAGGGAAACCAAGGCATAAGGAAGTGGGACCTACCCCAGGTTAAAGACAAAGCAAGCCAAAGATTAGACTATAATACCATATCTCTGAAAATGATCATGTGGCTGTCACAGCATTTACTTGTTTCTCTTCTACCTTTGCTTTGTCTCTGTCCCCTCTGTAACTTTTCTGACTCCTTGATCTGACCTTTGGAGTTTGGGAGATCCTAGGACACAGTCCTACGTCCTCTTCTCTGTTCCTGATGATGCCATCCACTCCTGTGGCCTCAAATACTAGCCATATGCAGACGAGTCACAAATGTGTGACTCCAGCTGGACCTCTCAGTTCCTTGTTCCAGATCCACAGTTACTTGCTCACTCTGACTTCCCATTCCAAGGTCTCAATCATCAATAATGCAACATTTTCAAAAGTGAAACCATCTTCTCCTTCAAACCAGCTTCCTTCCTAGTTAACTCAGACACCTCCCTCCTCACACCTTCTACAGCAATCCATCACCAAATCCCCTCTTCTAAACTGAGGTCCAACCTGTCGAATTAGCTCCATCTCTACTATTCCCACCTAATCCCAGCCCCATCATATGCCACCTGGCTTATGGCAACAGCCTCCTAAGTGAGCTCTCAGCATCCACTCTAGCCCCACCAGGATCCACGGTCATGTAAAAGCCAACTACCATCTACTTACTTCAAATTATGAGAAATGCTGCCAAATAAACATAAAGGATGCATGGGAATGTATAACAGAGGGATAGCACCATGCCTGGAAGGCAATCCATTATTCTTAGGATACGAATCCCTAGTCTGACCCACAAGGCTCCACAATATCTGCCCCTGGCCAGGTCTCCAGTCTCTTCCCATGGCTACTCTTCCCCTCATCCCATGCCCTCAGCTGCATTGGCTTTCTTTCAGTTCCTCAAATATACTAACATCTTACTTGACTCAGGACTTCGGCACATCCTCTTCCTTTTGCCTGGAACTCTCTTTCTTGCCTTGTTCACCTGGCAAACTCCTACTCAACCCTCAGATTTACCTAGGGAAACCTCTGACCTTGATGAGAACTTGTACTCTGCCTTTATAGCAATGATCAATGTGGACACTAAATATTTGTGTATTCATGAATTCAATATCTGCCTCTATACTACTGTGTCCACAAAGGAGGGATCCATATTTGCGCAGATTACTGTTGTCTCCCCAGAGTCCAGCATAGCACATGGTAGATGCTCAGTAAATAGCAACTGAATGAACCAGAAGAGAAAAAAGTTGGCTAAAAGCTCACCAGTAGCATGCTGGCCTGTGATGGTCTCCAGAGTGGTGAGGAGCAGGCCACATGGCAGGGCTGGATCTGGCAGCAGACCTTCTGGTAAAGTGTAGAAAAGGGCATGAGCTTGGTTCAAAGTGGTGGCCAACAACTCCACTAATGAACAAATCTGGGTCTTGACACCGGTGCCTGTGGGAGAAGAAATCATCCTCCTTTAAACATTTTCCTCCAATAAAGTTCAAAACAGAGAATGCTCTGGATGCTTCAGTCTCCCTCAGCTCACCCTTCCCCATTCCATGTTTAAAGACCAAATTCTGGAGAGAAGCCACACCCACCTTGGTGGGGCTGGTTGAGAAGTTTCTGAATAGCTGTCTTTCTGGCCAAGAGGAAGTCTGTCAGGGCTTGGCGAGGAGAACTCTCTTCTAAGAGCATTATAGAGCACAGGGCTTCGGCTACGGCTTGGTCAGACACAGCTTGGCTTTTGAGTAGCATCTTGCTTTCATGCAGAATGGATGACCTGGAGAGGTAATGAAAAAGGTTAACATGGAATTTTTATCATCTTGGGAAAAAAAAAACCTTGGGACATCAGGTAAGAAGACATACTCTATAAAACTAGTGGTACAGAGTGACCATGACCAGAGAGCTTCAAGCTGGATCCACTTACCGGAAGTGGCTGGCTGCTGCCACCTGCCGGATGAGTATGGGAAATCGGGAGAGGACGGGGCTATACCGGGAATTAGAAGAATCCAGATGGAGCAGCCTGTGAAGGTGGCAGCAGAGCAGGTAGAGCTGTGTGGCATGGAGATACTGAGAGGCCTCCATTGAACTCCAGATCTTCTCAGGAATTTCTAAGAGTAGCTTGATCTGGGCAGCCATGCTGTAGAACTTCTCCTGGGATGGCTGCTGTGGCTGCATGCAAAGACAAAGAACTAGGTGAGAAGAACAAATAAAAGCATGGTCAGTGTTCTGCAGACTAGGGCAGAAATCTTGGGGTATTTTAGGATACCAAGCTTTCATCAAGCCTGATTCAATACCCCTCAGCAAGGGCATGGAAGTTTGGTACAGTAGCCTTACTGGAGTCAGGAAGGCTGTAAAATCCCACAGGTTTTCCCTGCCACTTGGGTGTAACTTTGCTCAATCCCCTGGAGAGGCAAACTTAATTTGGTCATTTACAGTTTGGTTGACTGTGATCCTTGATATCTTGATAGCACAGAACCCTATCGACCACCACTCCACAAGCATTCTCCTCCCTTCTCCGATATTCTGCCTTCCTACATTTTCTCCTGCTTCTCTGAGTTCATCATGGACTTCTTTGCTGGCTGTTGCTCTTCACCAGCTATGATGGTTAGATTCATGTGTCAACTTGGCCAGCTGATAATGTCCAGTTGTCTGATCAAGCAAGCACTGTCCTAACCATTACTGCAAGGACATTTGTGGCTGCTTCATAAACGTGAAGGCTGGTTTATTAAATCATCAGTCAATTGATTGCTTCTGTGGCTGATTAAATCAACAAAGGGAGTGTCTTCTGCAATGAGAGAATTCAATCAGCTGGATTTAATACAATCAGTTGAAGACTTTCAAGGGAGAAAAGAGAGAACCTTCACTTCTTCAGCCAGCCAAACTCTCCTGGGGCTTTCATCAAAGATCTTTATCGGAGTTGCCAGTTTGCTGCCTGCCCTATGGAATTTAGCCTTATGCACACCATAGTTGCATGAGACACTTTTTATAAAACCTCATATTTACAAATATTTTCTGTTGGTTCTGCTTCCCTAGAGAACCCTAATACACCAACCCTCCCCCAGAGCTTCTTCTGGTTCAGTGTTCAGGCTTCTACTCATTCTAGTCTGTCCTCTCTACCTCAGGGTTCTCTTCCCTCAGACCTCACCTCTAAGCAGAAGACAAGGACCACGTCTTTAGTTTTAGTCCTCCCTCCTCCCCTGAATCCTAGTCATCCTTTGCTGCTGCTGGTTTCACTGCCATCCCATAATCAGTACAGTTAAAACTAAATTCATCTCCCCTACCAAAAATTTTAGCTCCCCCTCTCCCCCCAAAATAAATCTTAATATATATACCACCACTCTGCTGCCCCAGTCCCAGGACTTTCTTGCCCATGTATTGCCTCTGTTGGTATCTCTACTATCTGAGTTTCTGTTACCACCGCCACGATTCTAATTCAGGTCATCAGTCATTATCATCTCACACTTAAATTAATCCAAAAACATTTCCCTTGTGTGGTCTTCATTCTCTGTCGTCTCTAAACTCTCCTTTCCTTTGCTGTTAGATTAGCCTCCTTCAAATGCCATTTAGATCATAGCTTTGCCCAGTTCTAAAAGTGTTTTAGCTTGGTGGTAAAGGATTTTCTGCTCTTCCACTTTCTTCCAGTGATGCTTAAATCCAGTGGTTCTCAATGTCAGGGGTGGGATGGTTGTTTATAACCCAGAGAACCTCTGGCACGCCCAGAGACATTTCTGATTGTCACAGTGGAGGAGGGCTGTGCTACCGGCATCTAGTGGGTAGAGGCCAAGGATGCTGCTACACATCCTACAGTGCACAGGGCAGCATCATCAATAAGGAATGATCCAGGCCAAAACATCAATAGTGCCAAGCTTGAGAAACCCTGCTTCAATCAAATTGATTACTTCTTTTATCTGTTCTTACATATTCCAACCCGTATTTCCAAATCCCACGTGTCCTCAAGGCCCCTCCTTACTGAGAAGGACCCGAGCCTGAAATGTTATTTCAGAATTCTTTTGGTAAATGTATGCATAATTATTTTTTGCAACTAATCACCCATTAGTCTGTAACTTTTTTATGCTGCTAATCTAAATTATGTACTTAATTTAGCCCTCTATGGATTTATTTCCTTGACTACATTGTAAACTTATTCAAGGCAGGAATTTGGGCAGGGGATTTCTGTTTCTTTGTGCCTTGAACAGAGGAGGCAGTCAAATTTTTGTGGACTTGACTGAGAGATAACAATATAACAGCTATGAAAATCAACACATTTCTAAAATCAGGAATAGTAAAAGTTAGCTTTTTTAAAAAACCTCAAATCATGCCAGTTAAAATGCAGGCTGATCACCTAACGATGGACCGTCACTAAATATACACCCTGGGGATGAATGAGGTCTTTCATTTCCAAAATTTGGGAAGTATATCCAACCTTCTGTTGTTCTAATATGCAGGCACAGCCTACTTACCCTGGATTCTTCTAAACCCAGTTAGTGTTAAAAAGTTCCAAACTGGAGCTAGGGTTTACTTTTGCAATTTCTCCTTCCATGTTGCATTAAGTTTCTTCTCTGCTTACCTTCCATGTTGCATTAAGTTTCTTCCCTGCTTACCTTCTCACCCTCCTTGCCCTTTCACTTTGTTCATCTTTAGGTCAACCCTCTTCAGGAAAGCAAGATGCTGTTCCAATATTAGGGTGAGTTTAGGACCACATCCTTCCACATCAGGTCTAATCATTAGTGTTTGGGGGGGGGAAGAACATTTAGGATAATTTTAATTAGAAGAGTCTCGGTGTCCTAAAATGAAAATGTTCTTCTATTAAAAGGTGAGGGCTTGGTGTGTGTGTGTGTGTGTTTGTGTGTGTGTCCGTGAATAATTTGAGGAGAAGGTGTCATGCCTAAGGGAGAATCTGTTCTAAGAACAATGTCAGGAAATGCTATTTAGAGAATGAGTTGAACTGTCTAGCAAGAGAGACCCCTGGCGTTTTCTCAAGTAAAGCTGGAGGGGAGAGCACAATGAACCCCAGAGTGAGGTGAGGAAACCGCGAAGTCGGAGGAGGGTCCTGAAGAAACCAATGTATGACCTCTCGTGAAGGGATCAGCAGCCAGCGAAGGCACGGGCAGGCGTTCTCCCCTGAGGGCCCGGGAAGGGGAGCTCAAAGGGTGGGAGCAGGCTCTTCCGAAGCCAGGTGAGGATTCGCGATGGTCGGGAGGAGGGGGTGGGACGGGAACTGACCCGCAGGGGCCGACGGGGTGGGAGGGGCAGGGGCTAACCTCCGAGGCCGGCGGCGATCGGGGCGCCGCCGGGATGGCCTGGCGGAGGCGGGCGCAGTACTGGTCGGTGGCCCTCACGGCGTCCACCAGGCCCTCGGCGCAGCGGCGCATCTGGCCGATGGTGTCGGCCGCTTCGATCAGGTCGCGGTACCGCTCGCCCACCATCTGCCGCAGCTCCTCCTTCTTATGCTCGATCTCAGCCCGAACCTGGCGTTCCAGCCCGCGGATCTCCTCTGCGCCATGCGTCTCGAAGAGCGCAGCGGGGTCGCGCAGATCCAGCCGCTTAAGCGCGGGGCTGGCGGCAGCGGCAGCCATCGTGGACCGGTCAGCTGCCAGGTGGGCCACTTCCGCCAGCCAGCCCCGCCCCCGCGGCCATCTTGGTGAGGGGCGGAAGTTCCGCGCCTCTGGGGGCCATGTTTGTTTGGGGCTTTATCCCGGTGGCGCAGGGCTTTCGCGAGACTCGATTAAAGGGAGAATCTGTGGTTGTTAGTTCGCTAAAGCTGTTCGGGTGTCGGCTGCCCAAAGCTTTACTGTGACCTGAGCCCCCTCCCAGCGCAAGTGGAGCCTTTCCTGACGTTGGGAGGTAGGGCGAGCGTCGGGCGAGGCCTTTCTGTGGAGTTAAGTACGCTAACCAAGCACGCCCGGACTGCTAGGCTCCGCCCGGGGAACAGACCTCGGCTGGGATTGTAATGCCCTCTCGGGTCGCTTGCGTCCCGTTCCAGGCCCCCCGCCACGCCACACGGTGGTCCTTCCCCCCTGCGACAAACGTGACTTCATTTTTTTTCACTTGGAAAGGAAGTGCACAGTTGCTCTGAACCTGAACCTAGTCAGGGACAGGCTGCCTCTGAAAGGGGCGTGCGTGTGCGTTTTGCTTCTGTTTTTCTTTTTGGTTACTTCGTTGGGGCTCTTGGTTTTCTTTAAAACAAGGGTTTAGCCACTAAAGATGTTTCCCTGATAGAGCTTTACATTGGCGCCCAGTCGGGGGAGGGACGCAGTGCCTTAGAAAACATACCTCGGGCGGGGATGAAGGGAGCTCGGTTGATGGGACTCCAAATGCTGACTTAGTAATAATAAAATTGGGGGATTGCGACCTGTTTCTTAAAAATATTCCCAGGACCGCTCTTTTAAAAAATCGTTTATTATGGAAAACTCCATGTCATACTAATGTAGAGAGAACAGCATAACAAAGCCCCATGTGCCCCCCACCCAGCTTCAACAGTCTTCTGCCATCTATATCCCTACCCACTTCTCCCATTTACTGCCCTCATTATTTTGAGGCAGATCCCAGATAACAAAGAATTTTCATCTGTAAAGAAACCATTCATTTACAAAATTCTAGTTTATCTCAACAACAGCCCTACAGTGTAGGGAATATCATTCTCATTTTACAGATAAATAACCTGGGACCCTGATAGGTAAAAGGATGGATTTAGGAATAGTATAAATTTCAAAGCCTATCCACAAAACCACCTCATTTGAGACACACACTGCAAGGTAGGTAGGAATAATATTCCTATTTTGTGTGTGACAAAAATCCAGAGCAGTTTAGGTACCTGCCCAAGTCCCATAGCTAATCAGTGACAGGGTCAGCAGCATCTGCTTCTGGGTTTGTGAGCCCCTGCCTCCCTCCTGCCCCTTCTGCTCTGTCCCGCAACTTCCCACAAACTCCTGACGCCCCCTGGTGGCGCGCCTGCAATTTGCCGCCTGCGAACCCGTTTTGTAGAGGACCCTTGACGGTTTCTGACTGCCCTGTGTCTGCGGGATCTCATTTCCATGTTTGAGGAATTCCCTTTTGCATGGCAAGATCCTTTCCGGGAACCCTTTATAACTGGGGTACAAGCCTGTGGCCTGGGCTTGGCCTGTTAGACAGAACCACCTGGGACTTTGAATTGAAAACTACTGATGTCAATGAGCAGAGACAGTGGAGATTTCATTTTGGTGGTGGCAGAAGTACCACCTGCAACTTCCACCTTCCAGGGGCGGCAGAGGGAGTGACTCCTGCCACAGCTCCCAGCACAGCAGTGCTGGTGGTATCCGTGGGTGCCCACAAAATTGTCTTCACCAGAATTACCCCAAGACATGCTTTGACTGGGATCCCCACCCCCATCTTCTTGCCTGTCTTCTGAGCCTGGTTCTCCAGCTTTCCCCAAGATTCTGTGAGCTGTCCACTGTCCTATTGATCAATGTTGTTTCTTTAAAAATCAAAGTTAGTTTCTGTTGCTTGCCCTAGAGGCTCTCTGAGTTTCCAACTCCAAGAGAGTTGGGCTGTAGCCTTTCCAAGCAGGGGGAGGAATGTCAGCGTATCAGTTAGAGTGTGGGAGTCTTGGGGTTTGTAGATGAGGTGGCTTGCCCTTTGGTTCAGCCCTTCAGCTCTGATTTAGGATTCTTTAGGGAGATTTATTATAGGAATTGGCTCATGTGACTGTGGGGATTGGCAAGTCCAAATTCCTAAGGCAGGCTGCAAGCTGGGAATGCCGATGAAGTTTTCAGTGAATTCTCCAGGAGAAGCTGGTTGGGTGAAGTAGAGATAGAAATTCTTTCTGGGTGTTGAAATCATCTGTTCTCCCTTTAAAGCCTTTGACTGATTGAATGAGACTTCTCTCATTGCTGAAGGCAGTCTCCTTTTTTGATTGTAGATGCAATCAGCTATATGTATAATCAACTAACTAATGATTTAGATCCATGAAATGTCCTCTCAGTAATAATCAGGCCATTGCTTGAGCGACCAAACAAATGGACACCATAACCTGGCCAAGTTGGCACACAAAAATAACCGTCATAGGGACAATACCGATATTTTCAGGTGGAGAAAAAGCAAGCTCACCAGCTGTCTCTGCCACAGAGTGTATTCTGAAAACAGTGCTTTCCCCACCTACATCTTTGCTTCCTGGCCTAGTTCATCTGATTGCCCTGAAGATGCCACTGTTGCTGCTTTGTCTGCAGAACTAAGCCTCTGTAACAGAATCTGTTACAAAGCTCACTCTTCTCCTGGGCACAGGAAAGTTGCCTGGGGACCTGGAGAGAGAGTGTCTTTGACTCTTTACAACATGTTGCCTTTCCCCTTCTGCCTGTCCTCTTCCGCTTTCTTCTACTTTCCGGCCCTGTCAAAACCAGGGATGTGGGTAGTGCTGTGAGCTTCAGCAGCTGAACCAGGTACTGCACAACTACAGAGGATAAGGAGATGAGAAAGTATGGTCTCTTTCCTTGATGTGTTAGGAGTTAAATGACTAAAAGGACACCTATATAATTTATAGGTTGTGTGTGTTTGCATGTGCGTACGCATGTGTGCATTGTATGATGACAGTTGGTGTCAAGCTTTTTTCCTTTTACCTTAAATCGTTAGGGGTAGAATTTTAAACATCAGATGTTTGGGTTCCAGATGATATGCTTACACCATCCTGGGCTCCTGAGGTCAAATGTCTTATTCTGCCAATAATAATAGCTGTGATGTTGAGAGCATTGAGACATTACATATATTATCCTTAATTGTCAGGATAGTCCTATGACCTAGGAGATGTTGCTTTCATTTTATAGGCAAAGCCGAGGCTCAGCAAGACCAGGTCCCTTGCCTGAGGTCCCCCAGATAGGAAACAGCTGTGCCCGTCTTCACGTTCTGGTCAGTCTGACCCTGTAGAATCCTTGATCTTTCTACCTGGTCACATTATTAGCTTCACAGAATATTTTAGAACATCAAGAAACAGATGGGCCAAATAATTCTGCGCAACATTCAGATGGTACCCTCACTGCTCCCTGCTCCCTGCGTAAATTGGTCTCTGCTTCTGACAGGCAGTTTTGGGATCCAGCTGGAGTGACCCTCCGGTGATTTGGGGGCAGATGACAAATGGGGTGCCCATGCCTGGCAGCCAAATGTCTGCATGCTGGAAGGCTGTCTTCCAAAGCAGGGAATATATTTTGACATTTTTGCTTTCTCTAGGTCCACCATCACCCTCTTATGTTATTCAGAACACCGAAAGAGTGGGATTCTCCTTACTTTCTAATAGCAACATAGAAAACAAGCCAGCATAATCCTGATAAAAAGAGGATTTTTTAAAAAACAATTTTGCAGACACCACATGTTCTCCTTCCTTTTTTGTAATGTTGCCTAATGTCTGGGAAGGGGTCCCTATCTGGGCTCCCAGACCAAACAAGTGCCTTCAGTAGAGTAATCTTTCAGTAAATAATTGCAAAATGAGTGAATGGTGTCTTGCACATATGTCATATAGTCTCAAAGTATCTACTCAAATGATGCATTGGAAAAGGCAAGAGTCTTTACCGTCCATTGCCTAATAGTTGAAATAATAAAATCAGTAAGACATTTCTCATCCATGTCACACCTGTTCACAACCCCTTGTTTCAGTCCCTCCTCTCTGATGGGAGGCAGCCATGTTTCTGGCATGTCAAGGTAGAAGCTGAAGCCCAACTCACTGATTCTTGTGCCTGTGCCCTGATGGGGCATTCTCAGATACAGTGAGGGTGGAAGTGAATGGGGCCTGGGCATGCTTGGAGAGAAGATACTCAATGGAAGAGAAAACCTTACCTAGGAAAATAAAAATAAACAACTTAACTCTGGTTAAGATAGGAGAAATGGAAAAGGAGAAAGCAAGAAGGAAGAAAAAAGAAAAGGAGAAGCATCTGATAAATAAATTAACAACCAAAAGAGAAATGAAAGATAAATTTGATCTGATATAGGACAGCCTCTGTCAGTAAAGATAATATTGGAGACTGGGCAGAAGATTGGGTTTCCTACTGCTGCCGGATGGGATTCAGACATTTGGTGTTTGCATTTGGCTGAGATGCCAATCGGCTAAAGAAGAGCCTCATGCTGTCTTGATATCTTATCTTTATGGCACTGTTTATCAGCTTGTAGCTACTGGAGGTGACATTTATGGTAGAGGGGTGGTTATTTGACTTAACTGTCTGCAGATACCTGAGACTCTACCTTCAGCAAACAACCAGGCAGGCATTGCACCTGATGAAGGAAGCCTGGAAACCTGGGCTACACATGGCCTCAGCACCTTGACTAAAAAAGGTGATAGCGAAGTTCACATTCCAAACTTTACTAACTCAATTAGTGTGTATTTGAGTTCTTACTATGTTAACTAGCTCTGTGCTGGATGCTATGGGGAATACATCTGATTAAAGTTAATGATTCTGTGATTTGCCTTTACTTCTTTTCAAACTGCCTACATTGCTTTCCGAAGCCACCGTCCTTCACCCCCATCTGCTGAGTTTTCCTCACACCTATTGAGAAAACAAGAATTATTAGACAGGAATACCCTCAAATTCTCTCCAGGAAATCTACCAACTTACTTGAATCTATACACACACCTTCTGCCTCCTCTCCTGTTAGAAAAATAAGGCTTTCTTGCCCCTTTCTTTGGCCGACCTCTCTACTTTACCTCTGAATCTCACACTCCACACCTTTTCAAAGACCTCATTTTCTTCTCTCTTTTGCAAACTTTTTTCCCTCCTCAACTGGATCATTCCCATTATCTTAAAAATACCCTCTAGCATCTCTTATATGTTAAAAATACCCTTTGTCTACATGTCTCCTTCCAGCTACTGCCTGTTTCTCTTCTCCTCATCAGAATGAAATGTCTTGGCTGTTGTGTAATTGCTGTCCTCACAAGTCACCTCTCATTCACTTCTCTACTCCATCCATGGGGGCTTCCCCAGTTATCCACCTACAGAAAGGTCTCCCTTTCCATCTTGTCTATCTCAGTATCACTTTTATCACCCCCCAAATGCCATTCCTTGCCCCTGCAGCCCTAAGCAACCACTTATCTACTTTTTGTTCCTAAAGATTTTCCTCTTCTGGACATTTTGCATAAATGAATCATGCAATGTATGGTCTTTTGTGACTGGCTTCTTTCACTCAGCATGTTTTCAAGGCTCATCGACATTGTAGCAGGTATCAGAACTTCATTCCCTTTTATGGGAATACCACATTTTGCTTTTTACATTTATTAGTTGATGGACATTTGGATTGTTTCCATTTTTTTGGCTATTAGGAATACTGCTGCTATAAATATTTGTGTACAGGTTTTTGTGGTGGACATATGTTTTCATTTCCTTTAGACAGATGCCTAGGAGTGGAATTACTGGGACCTGCCCCTTCTCCACAAACTCTTTCCTCTTCGTTTCTGTGACATGCTTCACTGGGCTTGCCTCCCACCTCAGTAGGCACTTCTTAATCTCCTTGGCTGCCCCTGCTTCCTTTGCTTGACCTCTCAATGTTGTATGGCTTCAGGCTTGAGCCTTAACTCTGGTCCCTCTGCTGTCTGCCCTCCCTGTCTAGGTAATCTCATCCTGCCCTGTGGGGCCTTGAGAGTTAGAGGTCACTGCAGTGGTTCAAATGGAAATTGTAATGGCAGTGGAAATGGAGAAAATGGATATTGGCAGATGAACTCCTACATTAATTATTCCAGCCCTGAGCTCCCAGTTTGTACATCTAGCTGCCTGCTTAGCCTCTCTGCTTGGATGTCTAAGAGACATTTCAAACTTAACACATCCAACAATACTGACTCTCTTCCTGCCACCCTCCCTAAGCTGTCCTGTCCATACTCCCCATCCCCACCCCTGCAGTTTTTCATGGCTAACACCCAGGAGCAATCCTGATTCCTCGCTTTCTCTCACCTCCACACCCAATCCGTGACTAAGCCCCAGAGGCTCTTCCTTCAAGGTAGGGTTTACAACTGCCTATAAAGGGCTATAGTAAGTGTTTTAAGCTTTGGGCCCTCCAGTCTCTTTTGCAGCTATTCAACTCTGCCCTTGTAGCAGGAAAGCAGCAAGAGATAATATGTAAATGAATGAGCATGGCTGTGTTCCAATAAAACTTCATGTACAGAAACAAGCAAAGGGCTAATTTTGGCCTGTGATCCATTATTTGCCATCCCCTGCTCTAAAACTTAACTGGTAGCTGTCATATCTGTCATTTTCTGTCTTCACTGCCACCAGCCTAGACTAAGCCACAAGTTTCTCATCTGAACCACTCTAGTTACCTTCTAATTATCCGTGTTTCCACTCTTGTCCTCCTAGAGTTCACTCTTATCACCACAATAGCCAACATGTTTTAAAAGTGTAAATCTGGTCCTGTGCATCCTTTGCTTAAAACTTCTAATGGCTTCCCATCCTTCTCAGTCAGAACTAGACTCTTAGCAAAGGGTTTAAAGTCTCTGTATGACCTGACCTTATCTCACCCCATCTTCTCCCTTGCCCTTCTCCAGCCTTCCTCATCTTCTTTCTGTTTCTTAAAGAACCCTTGGCTTATGCCTTCCTAAGACCTTCATTCTCACTGTTTGTTCTGCTGAATATGCACATGGTGCTCACCTCCTCTGAGAAGCCTGCCTGGACCACCCCAATCTAAAATAGTAAAAGCTAACATTTATTGATGGCTCACTAAATGTCATCCACTGTTATAAGCCTTGAATATGTACTACTTTATTTACTTATCACAACGATCCTATGAGCCAGGTCCTGTTCTTATCTTTAAGATAAGAACAAACGAACCAAAGAAGAAATTGGGGCCCAGGGAGTTTTGCAATTTGCCCAAAATCACTGAAGATGTAGCAGAGCTGAGATGTAAACCAGGCTGCCTGGCTCCGGAGCCCATGTCCTTAACCGCTACTCTTTGCCGTCCCTATATTTTCATCATAGCTTTTGTCACTATCTTGAGATAACAATTTCATTTATTTGTGTATTTGTTTATTGAGTATCTCTCCTACAACAAGGAGCAGAGATCTGGTCTGTCTTTTTGTATCACCAAACTCCCAGCTTCTAGAATAGTGTCTGACTCACAGTAGGCACTCAAACTTTATTGAGTGCACGAATAATAATTTAGCTTTGGGAATAAAGAAATTTATTGGTATGCCAAAGAATCTGTAAGTGTTCAAACTGTACATTACCCCATAATTCGTATATGAAAGAAAGTTGCCAGATTCATTTATTGTAATTGAGAAATGCTGAGTTCATTCATATTCTTATCTAACATCATGCCTCCCCTCAGCCCCAAATTATGTGAATTCTTTGGACTTTCAAATGTTACTTATAGAATTAGAAAAGACTCTTCTCCATCTTAACCCTCTTATTCCCTTAACTTGTTGCTTCTGGGCTACTCATGAGTGTTTGCACACATTTATACTCCAAGACAGCAGTACTGAGGGTCAGCACAAGATTAAGGGGACGTGGTTACTGCCAACCTGGTTGAATGTCTTCAACTATGTAAGAGAAGATGTTTTATTACAGAAATGCTGCCCCTGCCTTACCTAGAAAAGTCCTGTGGCCCCCCAGACATCCTCAGCTGCCATCTGAGAATGTTCGGCTATAAGGATAAATGTTTGGTGGGGTATTTTACCCTGGGAGTGAGCATGACTAGAGAAATAACTGGGGAAGAAGCAGTCTTCAAGTCCACCCTTCCTTGGGATGAAACATTGGCAGGATCATATCCTATCCTGGGATTCACACTACCTAAAATTATAAATGGCACCTAATGACGGCTTAGAACATTTAAAGTTCCAAGACTTGGACTATGGGAATTGTATCTCTGAGGAAACTGCAGAGCTTTAGGAGGAGGTGTGCTTGCAGGAAGCTCTCCTAAGTTGGTCTCTTCAGGAACAGGAAGGGTTTGTGAAGTTTGTTTGTTTTCATTTTGTTTAATCTCTATTAGGTAAGTCAGAAGCGTCAACCTTGCTTGGCTCAGGCTGGATGGATGATAAAAGAGACTCCTTAGACATGAGAAAATTTCCAAGTTGGGTTTTTTGCAAATATATTTTATTCTGGTCCCAGTGAGTATGAAGGGAGGATTTTTAGCGACCTGAGAGAGTTTGGGGAAAAATGCAACCATTTGACTAAATTGTATTGAATAGCTAGATCGTTTTTTTTGAATATGCTTTTGGTATAGTTGGGAGTAATAGAAAAGTATACTACTAGATCTTTAAATGTGAAAAGATGTGCAGATGGGTTTATATCTTGCTAAGGGACATTACTAGTGGGAGACCCTAAAGTTGCCTTCTGTAATATCAGTGTGCAAAGCAGAGTTGAGTCTTTGGGTGTTGATCACCTAGAATACTATGGAAGTGGCTGAAAATCACACCCACTCTCCATTTTGCAGCTCCCAAGTAGTCCAATGGTTATTTTCTGAAAATCTAGTTTATCCTTTTAGTACTTTAAGTGCTTCTGATATTGGGAAGCCCTGCAGGGCCTCTCAGTTGTGCCTGTACCTGGATGGCAATTTTAATGAATTCATTCATGTGTTCCAATAGACCACGGGTGGCTTTGAGCATGCTGGGATTCTGAGATGGGATAGCCCACATGACAGAGTGCTTGTTTTTCCCCATATGCCTCCTTCCTCCTCCATTCTTTGTCCCTCCCTGCCCTGTGCCCTCTGTGGACTGCCTCACTTGGCTCTCTTGTCCTCTAGCTCTGGTCAAGTTCAGCCATGGGAGGAGATCAAAGGTATCCACCATGACTCTCGCAGTGGTTGAATTACCTTATGGCCGCAGCGCCTGGTGAGTCTTATGTCCCCATGGCTCTCTCTGGGCTCTTGTGACATCATCCCCTCCCTTGCCCCTTCCACTCCAGGGCTGGTAAAAGCTTCCACCTTTATGCAGTCTCCAAGTACCTCATCCACCTCTTGCTGTTTCCCTTAGCCTGCCCACACCTCTGTACTTAGCCCCTTCATTATATTCGTTTCAGTTAAACCCTTTCGAGTGTGCCATCTGTTTCCAGCTGCCCTGTGAGTGGTACAGATGGCTACAGACCCAGATTAACGGCATGATCTCCCTCTGGTTAGCACCAGGCTCTGGGCCAGCCATGATCCACTCTGGAGAAAGAACAAAAAGAACTCAGCAATTTGTAACATGCTGTGAACTGCTAAGTTTCTCTGGCAATATCAGGGTATGTTTAGGGAGGTGAGAGGTTATCCTTGGTCCATTCTGAAGGAGAGCAAAGTTTAGTTGGATTTAGCAGAGAAGTAAAGTTCTCTAGCCAGAAAGGAACACTCTTTGTGTAGACAGAAAGCATGTAGCACCTTATCAGGCAGACACATAATTGCATTTACTTTTTAGCACCCAGATTTGCTTTCATCTTGCATCACATGATTTCGTTAGTGCCAGCTAAGCTTTCCACTAATGGCAGGATTAGAAGCTGTGGTTTAATATTAGCCAATTTGGAAAATGGTCAGTAGTTTAACACCGCCAAAATTTCTGGTCTCCTTTTACTCTGATTAAAGGTGAGGGAAACCTAAGATTTATCAGCACCTCTATATGCCTGATAAGGTGATAAATTATTTTAAATGTTTTTTTTTTTTCCATCTAATCTTTACAAAATTCTGTGAGGCACATGGTGTTATCCCTTTTTTGCAGATGAGGAAGGGAATGTTCAGGAACGTCAGGCCCTTGTCCGGGATCATACGTGCCCTTGGTGGAAATACAATGCAGCAAAGTGGCCAAGAGCGCAGGTTCTGGGCAAGTGATGTAAGTACTCTGTGCCTCAGTTTCGTCTTCTGTAGAGTGGGAATAACAGCAGTACCCATTCCTAGGGTTCTTGTGGGAATTGAATGAGATGATGTATGTAAAGTGCTTTGAACAGGGCTTGGTGCATAGCAAGCACTCAAAAAATTAGCTAATGCTGTTTTCCAATTTTAGTAGTCTAAGTTATAGTTAAGACTGTTCAAAGCAGCTGGAAATTTGTTATGTTTTCATTTTGAGCAACAGGAAGATAAGAAGATGATAAAAAGTTGTTTTACCTAATTTGGAAGCTCTTGACATCACTCAATGGACAGTTTTGCTATCACCAAGAAGTGGTGTATCTTTATGGCATTTTCAGAGCACTCTTTTGTCATCTGCTTTATGTGGATTTAACCATGCTATTTGAATTAGGCTATAAAAGCTGGAAGAAATCATATAGGGCCACTAAAAATCAGTCTGTGGACAAAGTGGAACTCATCAGTGGTAGTCTAATTTCAAGCCTTTTTTTTTTTTTTTTTTTTTTGCTTTTTGCTACCAGACAGATGATTGCTAAGAACTTGGCAACATCCAGAAAATATTTTGTAGGCTTTTAGCTGGGTTTAGAGTCTGTAAATAAATTATAAAACTCTAAAGTCCATTTCTAGGTCAGTGTTCCAGGAACCCTGACAGTGCAAGGTGAAGTTCCTTGGGTTTCTGACTCACTTTCTTGAGCACATGGGATCTTTTTAGAGGTGGATAGGAACAGAGGTGAATTTGCACACACCTGTTCTAATGAACAGACTTCAGTCTGAGCCCATTCAATTGAGAATATGATTTCATGTGATGGTAGTTTATAAAACAGCACACTTGCAAATAAAACAAAAGTGGAGTTACTGAAAAGAAATATTCACCCCTTGCTTTTTTAGTGTAAGAATTTTACAATGAAGGAAGATAGCAAAAATGGAGTTACATTTATCTGAGAAACACACATGATCATGTCAGTTGCAGCTTATTAGAAAGCAAAAACCGTTTTAACTATTCTATATAAATACCCGACATGTTAGCTCGGGCTGACATGCACAGAAAATCATAAGAAAAATGAAAACCTCGAACTATGGTCCTCATCTTCTTGACATATTAAAACCATCAAGCATGTCATATAATAGAAACTTTTTGCAGTTTGGGCTGTTGAAGGCTTTTTCTGGCTGTCCCAGGCCTCCTTGTATCCATAGAACAAGGAAAGAAAGAAAACGCCATTAAACCTTCAAAGACAGAGGTGGAAAGAAGCCCGGAGGCTCAATTTCATTATCTCCACGCCTTCAGAAAAAAAGGTGACAGCAGTGTCAGCAGCACTCAAAAGACAGAAGAGGGGGTGCGATGCAGTTGAGTATGTGTGTATACAGAGGGTTCAGTGTTCCTTCATAATGATTGAGCTGCTGTTTGTAAGAATCCAGTGTTTACTGGTGAGTGACAGCCAGAGAGTGATGGAAAGTTGATGAAATGAGTAAGCAGACTTTAGGGAAAGTACACAGTCCATGTTAAACTGTCTTTAAACTGCGCTCTGCTCTTTACTATTGAGGTGGTTCTCAGGTGTTGGAAACTGGAATGGAGAACTTTTCCTGGGGGAACAGGCTTTCAGCTCATTCTGAGCAGTTGAATTGTGGTTGTTAACTTGTGCTCACAATCAAATTAGGGTGAGCTGGGCAACTGCCTGTGGCAGTCGTTGTCTGGCTGGTCTGGCGATGACTGCTGGGTGTTCTAACTAGGAACCTTTTTCCTCTGCTCTTCTACTTATTAAACTGCTTTTGCCAGGGCATAGAATAACCAAAAGGAGGGCGAGACAGAGGAAAAGAATGAGGTGTGACTGTGGATCATCTACCCACAGGATTAAATACCTCTGCCGACTCTTTCCCTTGAAATCTGTTCCCAGACTCCTTTTAGGAAAACTAGACATCCCTTCCTAGTTGTTTGGGGGGGGGGCGGGCACTATGGGGTTCTCAAAAAGAGAAGGCATTTTTAATTTAAATTTAAATTCTAAATATAAGGACTAGTGAACACTGTTTGGAAAGACAGGTGGAGGGTATCGCGAAAGGAATGACCTCGGATGTGATGCCTTTGAACAGCATGAGGCCCCCTGCTCATGGGGAGCCGTCCCTCCACTTGTCCCCTGTCTTGAGTATACTGAGAGCTCCCAGGTCTTCTGCTGACCTCAGAAAATAGGCTCCGCTGCCACAGAGGCTTGCCTTGTCGATGCCCCACTTTGGTTCTTCTCGCTCAATTAGGATTTATTTTATTGGTCCTGGAAGCGGTAAGGAAGCCTGTGAACTCTCAAACTCTCTAAATACCCATTTGCACGTCGGCCCAACTGCCCAGAACCATGTTGCTGATGGCAAATCAGATTTCTGCATCTGCTCAGCTGGACTTAGAAATGCTCAGTTTAAGATCAAGAAGGAATGGGTTTCCCTGAAACAGCTGCGGTCTGTGGCCTCCCAGAGCAAGCCTGTCATAAATGCTATAGTATGCAGCCACCAGAGAGTTTGGAAGAGATATTTAGGAGACTATTTTAATCTGCTGAAAAGCACTTAAACTGAAGCAAACCAAAGTCCAAACCTTTTTCCAGTCCCAGCCTTTGCTCCCAAAGTCTCTAGCCCCCTAGGATGGCAGACACAGGTGGGACTAAGCTCAACTTTGATTAATCTTGAGAATGAAGTCTGGAGACCAGACAGGTTTTCAAGGAAGCTATAAAGAAGATGAGCTGATGGAGCTATGTGGGATGGTGTACCAGGGGAAGGACCTCTTCTATGTTTAAAAGAATCTTTTGATGAAGAGAACTGCAGTTCATTTCTTGGTGGCCAAGCATCAGAGCTCCTGAAGAAGTGTTTAACCTTAGATTTGTATTAAAAGCACAGAGGGAAGAAATGTCCACTACAATGCTGCCCTCGATGAAAATCAATTTGAAGATAATTTTCAGTGATGTCTTTGCAAAGAAGTTGTGTTGCTTCATATGCAAAAATATTGCTGCTAACAGCACATGTGCTTTAAAGGTGTTTTGCTGGTGGGGATGATTTGTAGAAAACCATTCACACTCTTTTATCAACTCTTATTTTTTTTTTAATTGAGGCAGCCTGTTATTACAATGACAGCTGGCTGGGGCTAGAATGCAGTCTGTAATCTGGCACAGAATCCTGTGGGTAAAAAAATTAGCCATTGCAGCATCAGTCTAAGAATAAAATGACTGAATATCCCTACACTTCAAATGAGTTGGTCAAATCGTAATTACTTCCTTCCATCGAAAGCCCTGGAGAATGTCTGCCTTGGAGGTCTAGCCTGAAACATACAGGATGTGCATGTGTGACGTGTGTGTGCATGCGTGCACGTGTGTGCTCGAGAGCACAAACTGGAGTGAAAGTACAAGTGCGGAGGACTTTACGAACCTTAAAAAACTTTCTCTTGAGAAGTGGGATGCTGATAAATGTTAAGAAAACAACTATGCCTTGGTTTTTCTATATGAGAACCATTTGGATTTGTTGTTTAAAAAAAAAATAAAAGTACCCATGAAAAAAATAACAGTTCACTCAGTAATGCACACATTTCCCTACCTGGGGAAGGAAGCCTTACGGAGCTGATACCCCAGAAATCTGCAGGTTCAGGAAGCTTTCCAGGAATGCCCCTACCCCGTGGTTGCACCCGCCGAGTTCCACAGTGGGGACCGTAGAGCTGATCATGGGTCTTCCTCTCTCGAGACTAGCAAGTTTCCTTTAGGGCCTCTGTACCTGCCACTTCGTAACCTATTCTCTGTAAGTACTCGAGATGGCCATGTCTCCTGCTGTGTCGAGGGCTGAGATAGTGTCGTTTGGTAGACAGTAGTAGCCCCTCTGGTGGGGTTCACTCCGGGCCCCCCTTTCTCTCTTCAGTGACTTCTACTACAAAGAGACCTTCTCTATTGCTTAAGCAATTGGGGGGCCCAGCTATTGAGGAATTGGGACGAACAAGGCTGTGGGATGCCATTTCAGGTTTCTTTTAAAGTGGGCCTTCTGTCATGTTCACTAACAAGCTTTTTCTAAAAGGAAAGGGCAGTTTTACCTTTAACCACTACATCCCTTTTCTGCTTCCAGTTCTAGCAGGAACAGGTGCTTCTGGAAATTAGTTACCTCTGCCAATGTGACACCAACATCCAAGCAGACGGGCCTTTTCCGCCCCCGGGTACAAGCCTTTACTAATGCCAGGAAAGAAGGGCGAGGTGAAAGACGAAAGCCTCCCCATTCTCCATTCTCCTACTCCATGTAAATGCTCTCTTCCCATCTGAAGTGGAAGCTCCACATCATCAGCTCCCTCATGCCTAAAACCTTGGCCCAACAGCAGGCAGCTGTTCACTGAGCCCAGTAAACAAGCCAGATTATTTCATTTTAATGATATTTTCCTCACTTTTAATCTTAGTAGGATCAATAATGTTTTATATTCAGCCTAGTTAAGTCTTGGTTAATATTTAGCTCTGTTTGTAAGCAAGGCCCAGATACATAGAGCCTGAGACACCTAAAGGAGAAGACTAGATCATCTGCTTGTATTCAGTCACAGCTAAGTTAGGGAAGGGGTGGAGAGTTGTAGCAAGTGGCAGTGGGGCTGGGAGGTGTGAAAGTTTGTCCTTGAGATATTAGTCTCAGTTCTAATGGTCTGCCCAGTTGGGTAACAGCAGCGACAAAAGCTTTTCAGCTGTAAGTACCTTCTAGATGAACTGCTAGAAAAAAAATTGGAGGCTCTGCCTGAGGGAATTTTTCCAGAAATTCATATTTTATAGAAGCAAAACAACCACTTAGGTAAGGTTTATCTCAAAGGTTTGTTGTGATAGAACATTTGATAAGAAATTTGGTGTTTTGAATCTGGCAAATGTGGATGAGATAAAAAAGTGGGTAAGCCATTACTTAAAAGCTATTTTGATTCTTATGATGAAACAAGTTTGGGAAAAACTAATTGGACCTCCATAACCATATATGGAACCCTTTGATAGACTTTCTTCCCTCCTTTCTTCAACAAGGTCAAAATTCATTTCTGCCTTCCATTGTAATGTTACTGTCTTGATTGAGTAGTCATATTTAGAGCTTAGGAACATGTATCTGGGGAGCTATTTACTTCCTTCCTATTTCAGTGACCAGACTGTACGCTTCTCCGGCACAGCATGCCTTCCCAGGGTGGCTGGGGCTGAAGGCTTCAGCATCCATTCTGTTCCGTCACTGAGAGGGGGTTACATTTGTGTGAGCCACCAGTGAACCTCCAGTTCCCCACCAGCTCTGGCAGCCTCATCCACCAGCTCACATCTTCCTCTCTGCATATCATTTCATTATCCAGTGTCCTTCTCCTTGTGTCTTCTTAAGCTATCCCAAGCTGTGTATGAACCCCACCAAATTTTCAACTTTTTGCTGATATTTCCCATTCTCTGTGTTCCTGAAGCACAGATTCAACGTCGGTCACGATGTCATCTTGTCTCTTCCTATACCTTTTTCTCTAAATCAACCCATATTTAATCAACTTTTAACTATCCATGGTAATGGAAGGTAAGCAGTTGCTTACATAATCCAAATTATCAGATACTCTAAAATCAATGTGTGCATTGCTTTTTATTCCTTCCTGGCATTCAGCCGATTTCTCTTCATAATGAGCTGTGGAGTTGAGGCTAATGTTACATTTTTGCATTAAAACTGGATTAACATTAAAAATTTTATTCCATCTTTTGGATAAAAGAAAACCACCATAGAGCAAGTCATCCCTGAAGTAGATATTTTAAAAGGCAGAGAATCCCTCTCCGTATGTTAGAAATGTGTCTGCTGCTTTTGGAGGGAATTATAGCATCATTCTTAAAGGTTCTGTCCCTTAGCCTTAGAATGCTCATTCTGCCCAATGGGGACCCGCCATGAACCTTTTTTTGTTTTGAGGCTTTAGACGGCTGCTTCTTGCCTGGCCTCCTTGGAGGCAGTTTCTCTGGTCACAGGACCACCAGGACTACAGAATTAGTCTATCTGCCTTGAAATTATTTATACCATTTCTTGTATCCTGGGAATCACTGTCCTAAGTAAGACTTGGCATTTATTCAGACTCTGGAATATCTCATTTTATAGTAATGGTAAAGTTGGGTTTAAAGCATTTCCTTACAAATATTTGTTTATTTTTCTTTAAAAAAAAGGCAAGGGGGGTGGATGGAGTCACTTTCTATGGGTTGTGGCTGCTAGGAGGCCCTGAGCTAAACTTGCAGGTGACCTTTGGTAATGGGATGGGGTTTTGCTGTATGCACTTTTATGTAACAACTTTCCATGTAGCTTCATCTTGTAATTATACCTCTTGTTATTTTTGCATGGATTTATTTCTCTCTCATAAATCTTCTTGAACATATTTTTCTAAGCTACTGTAAATACTTTGGGGAATGAGGTTGCGTGAATTACATGGATAGAATAAAGGCAGCACGTTAACAACAAAAGCCACAGGTGGAGCTCTTAGTCATTCCGTCAAACAGCCCTTGCTTCGGGAGTCAGAAGAGGAAAGCTCATTTTTAAATATGGTAAAATCCATATGTGAGACACCAAGAGTGAGGTCTTCATCTGAAAACGAGAGATGATGGCAACCTTACAGATACCCGAGTCTGTACTTCCTAGTACTCTGGAAACTGACCAGTCAACGAACTGGGCATCATCTCTTCTTTTATCACTTGTAGATGAGCCCATCTACAGTTTCAGAGACAAAAAGTGCCACTGAACGGTGGTTGTCAAGGAAGAGCTGGGACAGCCAGTGGCATGAGGGGTATGGCATTTAATGTGTATCCAGTGGGTGAGGAAGGTGTCACAGTGACAGCCATGTGGTGGGACGTGTGCCAGCACCCCCCCCCCCCCACACACACACTGGATAGTCATTGTCTGATGCGTGCATTTATGTTTTGTGAATAATGCCGTCAGGTCTTTAGTATGCACTGCAAATTTCTTCATGACCAGCTCTATATAAAGCCCTTTTAAAAAAGTCCTGTGAGGGGCTGTTGAATTACATCTCCATTTTCTTTCATTAGGAAGCCACGTCTGGCATTAAATTTTTTTTTCATGGTTTCTCATAAAAGTATAATTTCGCTTCATTCTTACTCATTTCTTTCCACAATGGGGAGAACGGAACTGCTTCCTCACAAGAATCATAGTCCATTTTTATTTGCCTTGCACATTAGTGATTTTTTCCCCTTTGGCTCCCTAAGAAAAATTAATGTGATACGAAAAAATGCAATTTTATGATAAAGCAGGCTTTGTCTTGATAAATAATGATGATCGATGAATACACCATTTAAGTCCTTTTGGTTAAATGAATAATTCTTTGATTATGTCTGAGAAGAGGAAACACATGAATTTATTATGTTCTAGATCTTCAGATAGTTTCTCCTTCTCCCTTGTTACTTGGACTTAACTTGCCTAAAATTAATGAAGCAAATAACCAGAGGCAGAACCAGGTTTTATGAGGCTAGAAGCTTCAACAACTCAGGGGGCCCATTTTTTAAAAAAAGGACACAAAAATATCCTATTTTTACAATTTTTTTTACACAAACATATGACCATGTAAACTTACTGCCAGGGCTCTGCCTGGGCCTTGGAAAGGCTCATGAAAGAGAGAGCCCTTAAGCTTAAACTTTATTGGCTTCACAGTAAGTTCATTTCTGTGGGTACGATATTGTAATAAATGTTTACATATACCATGCACACTTGAACTTGCTACTTGTGTACATGACCACAGGAAATGCGGGTGATGACTGTACAGGGACTAGATAGGAATATACAAGTATAAATGTAAGAACCCAAGATTACATATTGAGTTTTAAGCACACAAAAACACAGATACATTTTTCTATTGTTGTTGAGTAACAACCTTCTAAAAATCATACCCAGGCATGATCTCTTTTCCAGACTTTGAACTATCTGCCTGCATTTAAATGTTCACTTTAAGGGGGAGGTAATCAATTTAATACATTATCATTCACTCAGACAAGCTGAATCAAACACAGTTCTCTGAATTGGACTCATGCTGAGCAATTCCCTATTGTAGAAGCTAGATGTGATGGGTGGGAGGAAGGAAGAGGGTGGGGTTAGGGGGCACATTGCCACTAGGTAAAGCTTGGCATTTTCTTCTTTAAGCATCTCAGATGCTGGTCTGGAGGTCTCCGTTGAGGAGGGTCCTCTGGGTCTCTGTGGTCTCATTCAGCCGGGATTTGTCCTGCTTACTGTCACTCCGTTCCCCGTCATCTGTGCTGCTCATCTTGACCAAGCAGAGGACATTCTGGAAGCTCTTCTTGAAGTTATCAGACAAGAAGGCATAGAGGATGGGGTTGGCACAGCTATTGGCATAGGTGAGGACCACCACAAAGTCAAACATGCCTTTGAGGGCTGGGGTAGGATTGATGGCCACAGAGACAGAAGAGACATTGAATATGTAGAAGGGGAGCCAGCAGAAAATGAAGACAGCCACCACTATGGACACCATCCGGGTGACCTTCTTCTCAGACTTTTTCCTCTTAGAGGAACCCACTCTGATTCCAGAGGACTTCACCTTGATGATAATGAACAGGTAGCAAAGACAAATGATGGTGAGGGGTACCAGGAACCCCAAGATGAAGGCATAGATAATGAACCCTGTGTACCATGCCCCAGATTCATCTGGCCAGTTGATGGTACAGCTGCTTCTCCCCCACTGGTTGCTCCGAAGCCCAGCACATATCATGATGGGCAAGATGACCAGCAGAGAGACTCCCCACACAGCCACATTGATCATCTTGGCTGTCCGGGGTCTCCTCCACTTGGCTGACTTGATGGGGTGGACCACAGCCAGGTATCGGTCTATGCTCATGACTGTCAAGCAGAAGATGCTGGTGAACTGATTGATGCCGTCCACAGTCATGACCACGCGGCAGATGGCCTTGCCAAAGGGCCAGTGGACCAGAGCCACCTGCATGGCCAAGAAGGGTAGACCCAGCATGAAGAGCTCATCTGCGATGGCCAAGTTGAGGATGTAAATGTTGGTGATGGTCTTCATCTTGGCATAGCGTAGGATGACATAAATGACAAGTGTGTTGCCACACAACCCAATGATGCAGACCACAAAATATATGAATGTGAGGACTGCATTGCTGGTCAGGTCATAGTATGGTTCTGTTTGGTTTGAGCTGTTGGCTGCTGCCACTGAACCACTGAGGTCAACGTGAGAGGACAGCCATGTTTGGCTCCCATTGAGTAGCTCGTACGCCATATTCATGCCACTTTAAGGCCTTAGACTAGCTCCAGCCAGCCCAAAGAGCTTATCTTCACTTTAAAGGACCTTTGAGGCACAGGATCCACTGTGACATCTGGAAGGGAAAAAGGAAGATTGGTCCATCAGTCATAGACTACTGAAGTTCTCACCAGTTTTCCACATTTCTGATTTACCCTCTCAGATATACTCTTAAATTTAAAAGTGTTTTCCCTATCAATGTTAGGACTACAAGTCCATCCTCATCACTCATTAGCATGCAGACTTTTGAGTTGTTTTTCCAATAGTGGGGAAAGTTTTGGTTAAGCCATCACAATTTGTCTTGTCATCTTTGGTGACACACATTTGGAGGATGGCTGTGGCTGCAAAAAATGTATTTTCATCTTTAAGAAGTTGACTAGTCCAAACTGTGAAAAGGCAGACCTTGAGAAGCTCAGCCCCTGGCTTCAAAGGGCTCTGACACTACCATTATTGGCTTTTTCCTCATGAGGAAATCTGTGTTGACTTGCTGGCTGCTTAGGACTCTTTCCATTCTGAGACTCTAGAGTGGAAAAAACCTGGACTTTTGAGGTAGAATAAATCCAGATTCCACCGCTGAACCTAAGTGATCTTGTCCAGGAAACATAACTGCTCTGACTTTTGCTGAAATGGGTGTGTCCTGAAGGTTAAATGATGGAATGTATGTGAAAACGCCTATCTTTGTGCTGGGCTCATGACTGGTATCTGATTAGTGTCCTTTTCCCGTCTTATTTTTCCTTCTACCATCTCATTATCCCCAGTTTATTGAACTTTTCCTATGTGATGAATCAATTTATAGTCTTAAATATTAAAAATAAAAGTCTAGCTTGCTTTCATCTCTAAAATACATGATTTAGTTTATTTTTTGTTTCTTCAATTTTTTGTCTCTTCTGTTTTTATTTCTCTAAGCCTCATCTCTGACCTCCCCATGCTGGGGAGAGACCATTTCTAGACTGCCTCAGTGGGATCTGCTCCAGAGTGCTTGTCTTCTAACATCCCAGAGGATTCTCCTGTGATTCCCTGATTAAGGACAAAAATAGAGGCCAGGCTTGAGGGAAGCAGGCTCTGTCATAGAAGTGACCAGGAGCTTTCAAACACTGATGTAGTTCATTCACACTCACTATCCCCTTGATCTTCCCAACCATCCCATGAGGTAGGGATAATTATTCCCCTTTTACAAGTGGGGAAACTGAGGCTTAGAAAGTTTAAGTAACTTGCTCTGAAACATTCATACACTGTGGGAAAATAGCCTGAGCTGGGAGTGCGTCCTTGACGTGCTCAGGGGTGCAGAACATCAAGTCTTGCCCGGTCGGAACACTGTCCAGGGCAGCACCCGCGTTGTTGATACAAGAAGCATGCAAGTCTTGGATGTTCTGTCCTTGACTTCCCTGTTTTGCTAACTTAGCCCTATCTTGCTTTCTCTAGCCTGTTAGTAACTACCCTATTTTCTGTGAGAAAGTGAAGCTAATAAATATGCTGTGGAGCAAGCAGAGGTGCTCTTTGCCTACAAGGCTCTGAGTCCCCTGCTCTCAGAACTTTACATTTTGTGTCCGTGTTTCATTCCTTTGCCGCCCTGTCAGCAATAATACACAACTGATGAGTGGAGACTTGAACACAGGACACATGAACCCAAGTCTTGTGTACTTTGCACAGCATCATATTGGTTTTGCTTAATGGACTGGAAAACTAGCCACTGGTAATCGGGCTTTGATTTGTGTTACTTTCATGCTGAGAAAATAACAGTAACATTGTTGACTTGACCTAAGATGTGAAACAATAGCTCATTTCACAATTAAATCATTTATCTACAACCATTCAAAACCACACTGAGGGGCTTCTTTCTAATGGGCCCAGGGAGACAGCAATGAAACAAGGCTGGTGCCCTCTAAGAGGTTACAGTTTAGTAGGAGAGACAGGTAAGGAAGTCAACTCATAATATGGGGTGTGAAGTGAATAGAGATACTAGCAGAGGACTTGCAAATGCCTTCTTCTCCTGGGGAATCAGAGGAGGCTTTATAAGAGGAATTTTTGAGCTGGGTCTTGAGTATATCAAGAGTGAACAAGGAGGGTGAGGGTGGTGGGGTGGGGGTGCATTCCAGGAAGAGGGAAGATGGTAAAGCATACAGTATAAAAGCATGTAGTGGGAACCATCCACCTAGCTGACACTTTTCACCTGAACAGGTTACATTTTCCTGTGCCTGAGTGATAGGGAGCTAATGCATAATGGGTATAAGTTTTCTGTTTGGGGTGATAGGAAAGTTTTGGTAATGGATGATGGTGATGGTAGCACAACATTGTGGATGTGATTAATGTCACTGAATTGTATGCTTGGGAACGGACAAGATGTTGGGTTGTATACGTTACCACAATGAGAGAGAGAGAGAGAGAGAGAGAGAGAGAGAGAGAGAGAGAGAGAGAGGGAGAGAGGGAGGGAGAGGGAGAGAGAGACACTAAAGAGACAAAGATTAATTGCAATACATGATCCTGGACTGGATCTAATAATGGAGGAGAAAATACTTTTGAGAAAATACTCAAAAGGACTTTGTTGTGACAATTGAAAAGATTGGAAGATAGACTGTATGTCATATCAAATTCCTTGGGCTTGATAACTGTACTTCATGTTGTTACATAAGTACATGTCCTTGTTCTTAGGAAATATTCATGGAAGTATTAAGTGCTAATGGAGGATGCATGAAACCAACTCAAATGTCTAGAAAATGATACATCTAGAGAGAGAGAGAATGATATAACAAATGTGGCAATATGTTAAAAGTTGGTAAATCTGAGTATCTGGATGGGGATATATTAAAGTCCTCCATTTTCTTTTTTGTATTATTTTTGTAACCTTCCTGTGAGTTTGAAATTATTTCAAAATAAAATTTTTTTAAGTACTATTGGGGGAACCTAGGGACCTGGGATTTCTGGTCTGCATTGGGTTAAAAAGCTGAAACTGGCAGCTACTAAAAACAGAAGCTGTAAAGAAACAATTTTTAGTATCCCTGGATTAACTTGGATTGTTTCCACTATCATTTCTAACCTTCCTGACAGTTATATTAACTCTGCAGACCCGGAATCCCATTTAAGCTGCCTGCTTTGGGGTTTGCTTCAGTCACCGGCATTTCCAGTCTGTGTAAGGTGAACGGTCACACCCCACTGTCTGAGTACAGCTGCTGGGCTGCAGGGGCTCTGCCTGTGGTTTTTGGAATAGGGACAGTGATGGTGTCACGCTTGTGAGAGAGGGTCGAGCGCTGCTTTCCGGCCTCAACTGCACTGTCTGCCCCAGTTTCACTCACTAGGAGGGAATTCCCTGGGGGTCATTTTCTTCTAAGATCAGCTGAGAAGCAGCCCATCTCCACTTTGGAGAGAGGCAGCAATAGATGGGTCTAGAGCTGTGGTGGAGGTGGAGGGGCAGGCCTGGGAGCCAGCTGGGTGTGGGAAGCCTCCTCCAAGGAAGAAAAGAGCTTAAATCACAGTGGGTTTTATTTCTGTAACAAAGACATCAATTTCCTAAGATCACTGAGTGACTTCTGCTTCATTTGTGTCCAACAGAGAGTGGAGTCCGGTGCTAGGCAATCAATACTTGTTGAATGGTGTTCAATTAAATGCACAAGTTAAGTTTGGTTTTCTGCTTGCTTTATTTTTCCAGCCTAAGAATATTAGATGCTGGAAATGGCTGGTTGTTGGTTTCCTCTGAAACCGAGGGGCTGTGGTTATAGTTTAAGAAATGAGCGGGGATGGGGAACGGTGGTCCTAAATCCTTCCCAGCCTCAGTTCCTCCCTTCTCCCCAGCGTTTCCCCCCACACCCCCGCCCCATTCAGCTCCCATCCCCGCTTCCTGGGGACCTGCTAGACCCCACTCTGTCTCCTGATGGCTGGAGCGGGAGCCCCACCGCGGCACTGCAGCGTGGGGGGAAAAGCCCCGGCGGTGCTGGCGGAAAGGGGGTGGGAATGAGTCTCCAGACAGCTGAGCCGGTGACCGGGTTGGCACAGAAAATCCTCGCCTTGCCATCCAACTCGCTGACCCGCAACCCCAAGGGCTTCCGAGAGGATTTCCCTCCTTTTCCAGGAGGACCGGGGGTGGGGGAGACAGTGAAGACTGTCGCACCCGCATGCCCAGTCTCTAAACGCAGAGGGGGGCTGAGGCGCCAGGGATGGCCTGGGAGCTGGCGGTAGCCGCTGGGGAACTTGGCTGGCGGCGCCCCGCCAAGCAGAGATAAGGTCTTTCCAAACCCAGCCAGCCCCTGAGATTGTTTGGGAACCATTTCCCTGGCCCGGAAAGGAAGAACAGGGAAGAAGTCCCCTTTTCATCCGCCCGGCGTCCGCAGCCTGCCCCTTACAGGATGGGATCTCGGAGGTGCGCGCCCGCAGGCGCCCGGGGCCGGCTCCTGCCACGTCCCGCTCGCCCGCCTCACTCTCCTTGCGTTCAAGCTCCGCTTTGCAGGCGGCTGGGGGAGTTGTCCTCGATGTGGCTACCATCTGGACACCCGACTAAGGGACGGGGACGGGACCAGGACTGTTGTCAACGCACACGGGCGTACGGCCGTGCGGACGCGTTGGTTCCAGCACCCAGGACCACAGTCCCCACTCAAGCCGGTTATCCGCTGTCGTTCGTTCTCACCAAAATCACCCCCAAAAGACCAAGGGCGGAGAACCACGCACATTCGCTCCCGGACCCACACTCACGTCTGTGACACACTCAGGCACACCGATGGTCATACCTCGATGCAGTGCAGATGCACACAGGTGCCCAAGTGCGCTTCTCGCTCCCTCCATCCAATCCATCTCTCTCGCACGCGCACACACACGGACACACACTCGCGCGCGCACACGCACACACCCCTCACCTTTGCTTTTCCGCTGCAATCCGCTAGCCCGGCTCCCTGGCACCTAGTGGCTGCGCTCCACCCAGCCGGGCGCCGGAGCGCGCCGCAGCTTGGCGGGTGCTCCGCGCTCGGCGTCCGGGGCTCCTGGCTCTGCGGGCCCCGGGCGCCGGCCGCTGCTTGCCCAGCCCGCAGACCCCCGGCGCCGAACCGCGCACTGCGCTCCGGACGCAGGTGGCCGCACCGCTCAGACTGGCCCAGCCTGGCCGGGGCCCCTCGGCACACTTCCCCACGTCCCACCCCCCACCGCCACTCGGGTGACGTCACGACGGCTTGGCTCCGCCCGCGCGGTCCGGTAGGAGGCGAGGGGTGAGTCGGGTGGAGAATCCAGCCCGCGGCTGCAGGCATTGCTCGGGGGCACCCGGGGGGAGGGGGAGCTCGTGCGGGGGCGTGAAGGGGTAAGCGTCTTCAGCCTCCCAGGACTCGTTGCAAGGATACGCGCTGCTTTCCCTCCGATTTCACAGAATCGGTTCTGTTTCACCCAGCAGATTCCAGGCCGCTGGAGAGGGGCGGCAGGGGTGACTCTCAAGCCTCGCTCTGGGACCTGTGTGATTTAGCCAAGCAAGTTTGCAAAGCTGCGTCTAACGCGGGCCGGGGGCGCAGGGTAAAGGTCTGGGTGAGGGTAACAGAAAAAGGTTCAAGGGGAAGGACTTCCCTAAGCGGTGGCCAGAATGCCCGCGCAGTGTGTGAGCTAGCACTTTGGTCCCCAGATTCCGTTCAAGGCGCTGTCAGGGGCTCAGCAGAGGCCAACTCATCCCAGCTCTTGCAGCTTTCCACACCTGGAGGCCGTGTGCTTTAACCATGTCAGTCAGTATCTGCCGGCTCCACCGGGCACACACCCTCCTCCAACATACCCTAAGGAGCAAAGGGGAACAAGCAAGAAGTGGGAGTTCTGTCGCATCAAGTTGCAGCTATTTATATTTTGAACTGTGATGATTCAGCCTCTGTTCTGATAGTTTAAGTCATAATCAATCCTGCAGCCTCCCCTCCTTCAACCTCCTCCAGCAACACACACCCACATACACACACACACACTCACCATCCTCAGTACATTTTCAGAGGATGGCAAAACAGAAGGCAAACCTGAACCACAATTTTCTCTGTGGGCTTAGCCGCCTTGGTCTGTCCATCCAACTGTCTGATTTCCTTTTCAGCTGTGACAAATGTAAGTCCTGAAGCTGATAAGCAGGTGGGGTGAGCCCTTGATATGGGTGAATGACAAGGGGAAGGAACCACCCGGTAAAGTGACAGCTCACTGCTAGTTTCTATCTGGGCCAAACTGCATCTTGGGGTACTGTTCTAGTTTGCTAATGCATTACCTTGGACACTCTATGGCCTTAAGAGTGTAACTGTGTAACTAAGCCATCAGCTTCTGGTTTCTTTGAACCCAAGAGTTCAGTTCTCAGTTTCTCTCTCTCCACTTGGATTTTACTATAAGCTGCAAGGAGAAGCCAGGGTACATCCTCCACACAGTCTGGAGATCTCCTCAGCTAAGTATTCCAGGTTGTCGCTTTCAAATTCTTCCTTCCATCTGACACCAGGACTCAATTTTGCCAAATTCTCTGCCACTTTAAAACAAGGATCGCCTCTCTTCCAGTTCACAACAACACATTCATCATTTCTGTTCAAGGCCTCGTTAGAAGTATCTTTAGAGTCCATATTTCCACAAACAGTCTCTTCAAAGCAGTTTAGGCCTTTTCTATCAAGCTCCTCACAATTCTTCCAGAATCTTCTTCTTATCCATTTAAAAAGCCATCCCAACATGTTTGGTATTTGCAAACACAGCAGCAAAAGCACCCCACTTGTCTGGTATCAAAATTGGTTCTAGTTTGCTAATTGCTGCCAGAATGCAAAACACCAGAAATGGATCGGCTGTTATAAAGGGGGTTTATTTGGTTACACAGTTACACTCTTAAGGCCATAGAATGTCCAAGGTAATGCATCAACAATTGAGTACCTTCACTGGAGGATGGCCAGTGGTGTCTGGAAAACTTCTGTTAGCTGGGAAGGCATGTGGCTGGCCTCTGCTCCAAAGTTCTGGGTTCAAATGGCTTTCTCTCAGGATGTTACTCTCTAGGCTGCAGTTCCAAAAAAAATGTCACTCTTAGTTGCTTTTGGGTCATTTTTCCTGTCTTAGCTTCTCCGGAGCAAAAGTCTGCTTTCAATGACCATCTTCAAACTGTCTCTCATCTGCAGTTCCTCTCTCAGCTCCTCAGCATTCTTCAAAGTGTCCCTCTTGGCTGTAGCACCTCTTCAAAATGTTGCTCTCAGCTGCACTGAGTTCCTTCTGTTTGCCAGCTCATTTATATGGCTCCATTGATCAAGGCCCATCCTGAATGGGTGGGGCCATGCCTCCATGGAAATACCTCATCAGAGTTATCACCTACAGTTGAGTGGGGCACATCTCCATGGAAACACTCAAAGAATTACAATCTAATTAACACTGATAGGTCTGCCCACACAAGATTACATCAAAGAATGTGGCTTTTTCTGGGGGACATAATACATTCAAACCGGCACAGGTACCTAAGAGTGGAATTCGGGGGTTTCCATTGCATTCACACTTTCTGAGATGTTGGTCGTGATGAAATGTGAATGCCAACATCCTGGAACTCAGAGTTAGAAGGATATTGACCTGGTGATGGCTTTAAGTCCCCATGAGTCTGGGAGGCAGCTTCTCTTCAGACCAATGTGTGCAGGGTGGAGAGGCTGGGCGGGCTGGCTCACTAGAAGAGGAGTGTCCCTACTCACCATCGGCTTGAGGCGGGGAAAGGGGGGAGGACAAGAGTCGGCCCTATGGGGCCAAGTGGGATTGAGCTGAGGAGAATTCTGCACACTCTGGTGACACAGTGGCACCTGTTGCCACCCTCTAGTTTAAAACCAATGATCTGGACCAGGAAAGGTTTCCAGGAAAGAAGAGGAAAAGGAAGATTCAGGAAGTCCCAGTCTGCCCTCAAATTCCCTTCCCTGGGACCATGTTATCTTTTAAAGGTACTTGAACTGGCGATGCAAACTTGTTTTATCTTTTTTTTTTTTTTTTAAACAAGCGCAGTGTTATCACCCATGCAAGAAATGAACCACCGGCACTCAACTGCCCCCAGTGGTTCATTTCTTACATGGTGCATGCTTTTTTGGGTTTGCTTTTTATTTTTATTTTTTTAGTTTTAGTCGAGGAGTAAACCCGGAGAGTGCTCCTGGAGGGTCAGCTGAATAGCCATCTCCCTCCAAGCAATGTGGGTGATTAATTGGTGTCTCCCTGTGTGCTCTTAATCTTCAGGGATGAACAACGTGAAATCTCCCCCACCCACGTTGCACTTTCCTTATGCAGTTTCCTCTACCTGATAAGTCAGGTGGGGCAGGCCCAGCCTGGAAAAAGTCGCATCCCACCCCACCAGGCACATCTGTCTCTTCTGTAGGGCTGGGTGAGTGGGAGCTGGACATTGACCTTGACAGCAGAAAATGTGTTATTGAGAACAAAGGTTGATTTTGTGCAGATGATGTATGCCACCCCTCCCCCACTTCGAATGCCTCGAAAGAGCCCTTTGACTTTGCTGCCACCTGTACTCAGCAGCCGTCCTCAAGTTCCTGTTCCCTACTGAACTCCAGTGGCTGTTCTTTTGACAGTTCCCCTCCATCTGCTGAAAGGCTGCACTGTTAGTCCGGGCTGCCTCTCTTTCCTCTGCAGTTCTGTTAGTAACGAACAAAAACTTGAGCCCGAAAAATAAAGCATTTGGGGTGGAGATAACCTCAGCACTCACTTGTTTGATATCTTTAAAGCAATTAAATAATACCCTTCCCTCTTTCAGCACTTACCAGAGAGACAGTAGACAGCAGGAAATTAAGAACAGGAGCAGGACAAAGAGCCAGGTAGGTGTTTGGCCTCTAACATAGGGGGAGGCTGCCCAGATTCACTCTTGTGGTGAGAAGTTCACGGCCTGGGAGCAAGGACCCAGGAGAACTTGAGCTCTCAAGTAGGGCACTACGCCTCTAAGCAGCTCAGTAAATTTATAGGGGGAAATGATTACTCTGCAGTCAATTTAGTGGAAGTAAATATTGCAGTTAAGCTCAGAGGAGAGCAGGAGAGGCCTGAGAGGAGGGTTGGGTTGGACCCAGTAGGGGTGGCAGATGGCAATCTAGGCATCCAAGGTGGATTTTATTGTCTCCACGGGAATGCCAAGGTCAAGGCTGCCCATGTCTGCTGACAGGGAAAGGCTGGCAGTCCTGTGGTGGAGAACATACAGATGCACAAAGGAAAGGGACGTACTTGGCACGAAGCTCCTATTACCCACACTTCCTGGGGCACTCTCATTTCCAGCTCTGCTGTCCATTACCCCCCACAGACCATCTGCATTTTATGAAGATTGAGATGCCAGCTTCCACCCTCTATCTCCTAGACTACAACTTGTACCCGCTGGCACGAAAATCTTCCCTGACACCATGGGTCCTGATTTTTAGTTTAGAAAATATGGAATATGGTCACCATAACTCTTTTAAAAAAATATATGGCCATTTGGCATGGTGTGTTTGATGGTCTCTTCAAGACAGAAGGGGTTTAGGTGGGGGCTTTTCTTCCCTTCGCTCCACCTAGCCCTTGTGGGCAATGAGCATGGCTTCATGCATCGCCATTTTTCTCCATTAACATCCTTGCTAGGGAATATGTAGGGAATACGTTGGCCAAGTGGGTGAGCAGGCATTGGAATCTCTTTGGAAACCAATCCAAATAGGTCTAAAATCAGGTTAGAAGATACTATGATCTAGGTATGACTCTTTCCTCTTTCCTTCCTGTTTGGGATTGAATGGCATGTTCAGGTCCCAACGCCTGGTCCTGTGAGTGTGAATGCGTTTGTATATAGGACCTTTGAAGATGTTTTTAGTTGACAAGTGCCCACACTGAATGAGGGTGGGCCTCCATCCAATATGTCTAAAGTCCTCATAAGCAAAGGAAATTGGACACAGAAAGAGAAACCACAGGGAGCAGCCAGAAGCTGGAAGTCAGTAGAACCTGGAAGAGAAAGGAGAACATGCTGCCATGTGCATTGTCCTGTGACAGAAAAGCCAAGGAACCCCAAGATTGCTGGCCAGATGATACTTACCGCTGCAGGAAGCCAGCCTTGTAGCCTCTGAAACCATAAGCCAATAAATTCCCATTATTTAAGCCAACCCGTTGCATGGTATTTGTTTTAGCAACTAGAAAACTAATACACTCTCCATTTGGGCAGAAATGCATCAGCGTAGCATCCTGGAGCCAAAAGGGACCTTAGAAATTCTCGGGTTTATAGTCCTCACCCCACCATTGTACAGACAAAGATGCCATGCTCAGAGAGGTCGGGTGGCTTGCCCAAGGTCACCCAGGTAGAGAGGGGCAACACCAAGAGTCAAATCAGCTCTTTTCAAGTGCAGAGTCGTGCTCCTTTCGTAGCGACACCACCTCACATTGCATGTCAAAGCTGGAGGAGGAGAGTTCCCAGCTCTCCCCACCATCTGTCCCAGCGCTTCCCTTCCACCAGCACATTCCTCCTGATAATGAAATCCCTGCTGCCCTCACCCTGGCCTAAGTTCTCCTTTTCAGTATCTTGGTGGCAGAGTTGGAAAACATGTGGCCAGCCCTTTCGTGGCTTTTTCCAGAGAGTGTTTCCTAGAACACCGATTCTGCAAGATGTTCTATAGGAAAAGAACAAAACAAATCTGGGAAATGCTGCCCACCAGCTTCCTCTCTTGTAGATTCACAACACGTATTAATAACTATCGGTAACATTTATTAAGTGTATTATGTGCATGGGGGCGTTAAGTGTTTCACGCATCCATTATCTCATTTAATCCTCTCAACCTTGAGGTGCATGCTATTATTGTTATTAATATTGTTATTTTGAGAAGGCGTGCAGGGGAGAAACCCATTTATCTTTAACCCAGTGTTTCCCCAATTTATTTGTCCGGAAACCTTCCCTATGAGTAATTTTTAAAGCTTATTGAGTGCACTATTCTAGATACTTGGTAGTAACTCATTTAATCCTCACTGTAACCCTGTGAAGCAGGTTACCATGATTTTACTATCCCCATTTGTGAATGATGCAACTTAGGCACAGAGAGGTTAAGTACTTTGTCCAAGGTCACACAGCTACTATGTGATAGAACTAGGATTTGAACCCCTGTCGTCCACTTTCTTACCCACTCTACCCCGCCCAGGTATGAATGCCTGAATCACAGCTATGCAGACCAAGGAGAAGGGGGCTCCTTCCTTCCTCTAATCTCTCAAGGAGGCTGATGAGCTGGAGGTGGGACTATTCCTTCCACTGATGAATAGCCGTAATTGTTTTAAGCTCTGCTTCCTGCAGTTTATTCTTCCAACCACAGGCTGCCACTTTTGATGAATTCTGGATTGTTTCCAAGTTCTCTGAGGCCCTGACAACCTTCCACTCCTCCTAGGACCCCCTCCCTTCTCCCTTCCAGACAGCCAGGTAACCAAAAGTGCACGATGCTTTCCTGCTTTATGAGAAAGGGGCGCTGCCTCCAGGGTGGGGTTTACGGATTCACAGAAGCAGAACAACCCTCAGAGAGCACGTGGTGCAGGGCTGCACACTAGAATCACCTGGGGAGTTTTCAAAACTAAGGATGCTCTGACTCCTTCCTTAGTGATTGGGATTTACTGGACCTGGGATGGAGCCCAGATAATTTTTTTAAGAACTCCCCAGGAGATTTTAATGTGAGTAAGCATAGAGAGCCACCGAGAGTTGAACTCCCTCATTTTAGAGATGGAGGAGTAATGAATCAGGGAGGCAAAGAGACCTTCCTGAGTCATACGGCACACACCCCCGTCTCTCTCTAGTCTAGTTCTGCCGTGGACTCGCCCTGTTTTTCATGAACCTGGGATCCTGCTATGAGGGCAGAGAGAGCGCCGAGCTGAGATTGTGCAGGTGTGGAGCCTGGGAGCTCCCGATTTCCTGATAGATGGAACCATGGTTTTCATTCTCATAAGGAAAAGCCCTGCTGAGTAGCAAAACAGTCCTCTTCTCAGGGTGAGATGGGGGTGGGTTGGGGGTGGGGACACCACCTCAGAGCCCTCTTGCAAGTACCAATTGCAGATGCACTGCCTGTTGTAGGAACTGGTGTTTCGCAGCTTGTGAGAGGGGCAGCACTTTCACAAAAGGCCAGAACCAGTGAATGGTTCTCAGTGGCTTTTCTTGTATTCAGAGAAAAGAAGATCAGAGCTAGGTTTCCTTCTGGCCAAAGTTACAGAATTGGCACACTGGACTGACTCTCCCATCTCCTTCTGGCATGTTCCCTCCGGGGGGTCTGTGCTCCCGCACTTGCATTGTCAGCAGCCTGGGAGCTCAGTAAGGGGTCCCACCAGGTCCTTTCCCTGCGGATACTTCTTTCTTGTTCTGGACATTCTCCTTGTCCTTTCCTTCCTATGCTGGTGGCCAAAAGAATAGCCCATCCTTAATGGGCCATTTTACATTTTAACCAGAGCTTTGGTGAGACACAAATCCACAGGAGAGGGTCTCCAAGTGGGACACAGCCCCCATGTTGGTAGAGGAGGGATCTTCTCACCCAGAGGTGTCTTTTCCCTCAGGCTCAGGAATTTCTGCTGCTGAAGGGCCTCCATTCTCCAAGAAGCAAAATCTGGAATTTCATCCATTAACTGCAAATTTGAGAGGTTTAAATCCCTTGTTTCCCAAGGGACTGCAGTTCCTAGGCTTGCCCCAAGGTGGGGTGAGTGCACAGAACTCCCCGCCAAATCTAGCCTGTGAGCTGGGGACCAGTCTCTCAGGATGCAGCCCGGCAGTGCACCCCAAGGCCTCTGTTCCTATCCCCCTTCCCTTCCCATCCTCCCACCAATCCGAGAAGGAAAGTAGCCCTGGTAGAATCAGAATGATTCCAGGGTTACAACCTGGACGTTTGCAGCAGATTCTGAAGTTTTCTGGAAGAGGCACCTCCTTCTCCCTGTCTCCCCTTCCTTCACCCCACCCTGGCATTACTGACAATCATCAACTCCCTAGTTTGCCCTCATACAAGATCAGGGCGACCTTACTGGGAAGGAGGCAGCTGGCAGCTTCTTGCAGCTTTGGCTGTAGTGGGATTGCCGCCGTCTGTGATGAAGAGGCTTTGAAAGCAGATGCAGATTTTGCAAAGAACGTTTTTATAGCCAAATGCATTGGACAAGGGTCTTGAAAGCTATCGAGGGGAGTGTGTTGCCTGTTCTCTGGCTGCCTGCTAAAGCATCCAGTGTGGCTCTCACTAGTGCAGCAGAGCTTCAGCAAGGCAATGAGGATGGGCTTTCCTTCCTCCTTGTCTTGTTTTGCCAGGGCTGCTATGACAAATGCCTCACAGTGGTCGGCTTAAGCAACAGGAATTTATTGTTTCATGGTTTCGGAGGCTCAAAGTCCAAAATCAAGGTGTCAGCAGGCCTTGCTTTCTC
The DNA here is from genome assembly GCF_015220235.1 of Choloepus didactylus. Taxonomy (NCBI): domain Eukaryota; kingdom Metazoa; phylum Chordata; class Mammalia; order Pilosa; family Megalonychidae; genus Choloepus; species Choloepus didactylus. The sequence goes on along the minus strand of NC_051324.1, from coordinate 67,495,827 downwards.
CTGGGAGCTGCAGTGGTTTGGCACTGACTTGCCACAATCCTTGGGGTTCCTTGGCTTGGGTCTCTGCCTCTGTCACATGGCGATCTGCCTCCTTGGTCTCCTCTTGTGGCTTTCCCTGACTGCCTGTGTCCAAATTTCCTCTGCCTTATAAAGACTCCAGTCACATGCATTATGGCCCACCTTGATTCAATTTGGCTTCATCTGCACAGGATCTTTGAAGATCTTCTTCACAAATCCACGCCTTAACTAATAACATCTTCAATTGTCCAGTTTATAAATGGTTTCACACCCATGGGAAAGACGGTTAAGACGTGAACGTGTCTTTTGTGGGGGACATGATTGGATTCCCAAAACTTCCATAGGAGGTGGCTCCAGGGAGACATGGGTATCGTTTAGCCAGGTGAGGCCCCGGGGATGGGATGTGGCCGCTTTCCAAGAAGGAGCCTTGAGTGGCGGCTCCTTCTTTCTCCCGTGCGGGAGCGGGGCTGTGTGCTTTGTTTGCTGGGCTGGCTGCCAGTCCCAAGGGGCTCCTGGTGCCGCAGGCCCCAGTGCAGATGGCTGGACTGGGGACGGTGGGGGGCTCCCCTCCCCATAAGTCATTCCTGTGCCTCCTCCTGCCCCCACAATGGCCCCTCCTCCTGCTCCCTCTCCCCACCCACCCTCGTCTGCAGCCAGATCCCTTTCCTGACAGATTGTCCTCGTGACTGCTGCCAAAAGCTAATTTCTCTGTGCGACTTCAGATGCTCCCTCTTTCCCCTCTTTTATTTGGGGCTGTGTATTCCTGGGCTTCGTTTCTAGGCCACTGGGATATTGAATTCTTTTGAATAACTGGATTCAGGGCCCCGGCCCAGGAGATGTGGTTGCTCCCAACAGAGGAGAGTCAGAACGTTGTGGGAGCCTGATCTGACCCGACAAGCAGGCATCTGGGGAGGCGGGACTGGGCCTTACTGTGTGGAGCTTCTGGGGTCTTTGAATAATAAGCTCATTTAAACAGAACTTAAAAATATATTTTATACAAGTTTATATATACATATAAACATTTTAACTATGTCTTACCTAAATATGGATGGTTCTAAAAATCAGACCCATTCCTAAAATATGAAGATTTGATACCAATATGCTAAACATTTTGCTTTTGGCTCTGGAGACGGTTTTCCAAGAGGAATTCCAAAAATGGTGTGACAGCAGCAGCAGCGCAGAATACATGTTCAATCTTCCAAGGTGAACACGTTCTGAAATAGCCAATACACAATTTGCTGTATCGTTCTGATGTGACCAGCAAAAATAAACTGACCCTGGAATGATGCCTCTGAAGACAATATTTGTACCTGGTCCTCCTAAACAGCTAGATGCCTTCATTCATTCATTCATTCATTCACTCAGCGAACAAAACCACCCTATCAGAGAAGCAGGGAGAAAAATTGTTTTCAAGCTCTGTGATCAAACTCTGGACTGTGCTCTCTCAAGAGAAGGGAACTCAGAAGCCCTTACCTGAGGCTCTAAATCCTTACCTAGCAAGTGCTCAAAAGAGCACGCAGGGCCATAATTGCTTCTGATGCACGCTGTCTCTGTGGATCTCTCAAAACCAGACGTTTTTTCACAGTCTCTTATACCCCACCCAGGAGAGAAGCTAAAAGGGTTGTCATCGCTCAAACTGTCTTTGTTTCTCTTTTTGGTATCTTGCCACAAAACTGGCAGTCTCTCAAAAGGCAATTAGCAGTGCAGGAGATAATGAGCGTTTAACGCATTTCTTTTGGGGGGAGGCGGGGAGGGAAGGAGCACTGTTGGCTTGAGAAGGTCGAGGTTGCCTTGGGGGCCGGAATTGCTCATCCTGGTTAATTTCTCTTAAATTGTATCATTCTCTATAATTTGATGCCCAGATAGCAAAATATATGCTGATAGCATATGCTGATCTTTAGAACAAGCTTGTAGATGGATTTAACTGGTGAAATCTTTTTATTTTTAATCTAATTTTATTTTTTATTAAATTATGTATGTACATGGCTTAAAAAGTCAATAGTAAGATTAGGCTTATAATGAAAAACAGCAGACTTCTGCTCCATCCTTCTCCATTTCTGATATACTCCCTAAGGGCAACCACTTTCAATTCTCTTTTTGCTGTTTCTTCTGTTATCTTTTTACCTCCATGTTTATAAATAACATCCTTGAACGTCTGTTTTTGATATTTTCTGTTTTAAAGTCTGTTGACTTCCTACTATGAAAGGCCCCCGCTCATCATTTATACAGTGAATTTCCCTTATTCCCTGCCCTCCAATATGGTTATCTTTTCTGTCAAATCATTGGTCAGTATTTACATTAAAATGATATGTAAATATTATTTAAGCTGAGTCAAGTACTATTTGCTGCCGGCCTCGCCTTTCTTGTACAACCTTTTATTTTCTATGGAGTTAATGATACCTTGTTTTTCAAAAAAATTGCTTCATTTTTCATCTACCTAATAGAAATAATTCATCCCTAAATTCTGACAGAGTTGACAATCTTCTCTTAACGTATTCATCTTTTCTGTTTCATTTCTGGCTTGGAGGATTCTTTCTTGTATCGCTTTATCCTTCCACTCCAATTTGGACCAATTGTCCTTTAAGTCTGCAGCTCTCATCCCAGGTCTTCCCTTGGCCATCCTTCTGGGGATTTTCTTTCTTGCTTTCCAGTGTTGGTTTTGTTTCCTCTCTCTGTGTCTGGCTGACTTCCTTGTTTTGGTGGAGCATCTTTTCCAGGGTCTTCCCGAGAAATGGTGTGTTGTAGCCAGCCTCCAAGATGATCCCCAATATCCCCACCTCCTGGTATTTGCCCCTGGGCATCCCCACCCACGTTGTCTGTGTGACCAATAGAATATGAGGGCATGTCACTTCAGGGATTAGGTTATAAAAGACACTGCAGTTTCCATCTTGGTGCCTCTGTCTGGTTTGCTCTCTCTTCTCTTCTTGGATGACTCCCTGTGGGAAAAGCCAGGTGCCATGCCATGAGCAGTCCTGTGTGGTGAGAAACTGAAGCCTCCAGCCAGCAACTGCATGGGTGAGCCTAGAGATAGTTCCTCCAGTCCAGTCAAGTCTCAGTTTTGGGGGACACTGTGACGGCAGCCTCATGAGAGACCCTGAGCCTGAACCACCCAGCAAAGCCACTCCCAAATCCCTGGCCCACAGAAACCGTGAGATAATAGATGCCTATTTTTTTTTTTTTTTAAGTCTCTAAATGCTGGGGTCATTTATTTTGCAGCAATAGATACCTAATACAAGGTATGACAGGTAATGTTTTCGATACCTTGCATATCTGACAATGTCTTTATCATATCTTTATTTGGGTTGATGATATGGATGTGCATGGAATTCTTATTCTCAGGTGGAAATCCTTTTCCTTTGAATTTTGAAGGTATTTATCCATTGTGTCCTGATTTCCAAGGTGGATGATGATGTGTCCAATGCCTTTAATTTTCCTTCTTCCCCCTTTGCCTCCTTTTTGAATCTTCTTATCACAGGTGTTACGAAATTTATGAAACTATACCATGGTGTTAATGACATTTTTCTTTTTTCATTTGTTGTGCTTGGCAGTCAATGGGCCCTTTTGATCTCGGATCTCATGTTTTGAAAGATGTTTCAATTATTTTTTTTTTTCAGTTCTTCCCTCTGTTGTCTCTCATTTTTCTCTCTGGCATTCCTGTTATTCAGACAGACCAATTTTCTGATCTCCTTGGCTTTTCTCTTTTCTCTTCCATCTCTTTGTTGTTTTTGTTTATTTCCTGGATAATCTTTTCTCTTCCATGCTTCTATGGAATGTTTGAATTACAGCTGTTGATTTTTCATTACCAAGAGATCTTTGTAGTCTTTAAACATTCCCTTTTCATAGCCTTCTGTTCTTGTTTCATGGGTGCATTATTTTATCTGAAGTCTAAGGATTTTATTTATTTAGTTTTCTTCTGCTTCTTTATTATTTGCTCCCTTCAAATTCCTTCATCTTATTATTTATTTATTTGTCTGTTTGCTTTTTATTTATATCCTCTTTATTTTTGTCTCTCACAGATTTCTGCAGATGTCATTGGTGATCCTTGATTGATTTTATTTATATAGTTGTACACACTAGTCTGTCAGCTTCCTCAGAAACCCCCCAATCTGGATCCTGGGGGTTTTATGAGTCTGGATACCGATGTTATTAGAGCTAAGTAGGAGAAGATGTTTTGGGTTTCACTGCTCAGTATATAGATGTTCATCTGTTTTCCCTGTTTTCAGAAATGTAGCACACCCCCACCTTCCAGTGGACCTGGGTCCCCAAGTACAAATCTTGATTTTTTAAATTGGGGTAGAGGAGGCTGCACCATGTGAGGGAGTAGATCTAAGGATCTAAGGATCTAACTACTTCATATAAAGTCATTCAACAATCTTCGTCTTTCCAACCCAGTCTAAAGCCTCCAGTTCCAAGATCTTTCTGGAGTTTGATAGCTTGGATTGGTATTCTTTCTTGTTGGCTTTACCTATTCATGTTTAAATTTCAACTTTCTCTGTTCTGCATAGTCAGTTTCCTCTTTGCTATTTTCTAACTTCCAAAATTTTGTTGACCTTTTCTTGTTTGTTACTATTTCTTTTCTTATGCTCCTTATCCTAACAGGATTTGCTTTTTAAAAATTCTTTACTGTAATTTTAAAGGCATTTGGAAGAGAGGGGAAAACTATATGTGTTTAATCTCCCATGTTTAACGAGATGTATTAGGTAGATTGAACTTGAACTTTTTGTTCGGCTATGTTTTATTTGTTTATGTGTGTACATGACAGCATTTTTAGTTTTTGCTTGTTTGTTTTTAACCAGCTAAGTATTATTGTTTGGTTAGTTTGGATCAGGTCATCACTTGGTCCCCACTCAAGGGATGACTTGGTACCTACCCTATAACTCACATTTGGGAGTGGTGGGAGGTGGACACTGAAGATCCGGTCCAGCGTTGGGGCTGATATGGTGCCTGTCTTTTCACTCTGAACTGATGAGTAGGAAAAAAAAAAAAAAAAAAAGGCACCCAGTGTTCTTTTTTACTTTAATTGTTCTTTTTCACTTTAATTTTTATTCTTATTATTTTTGTGTGTTTGGTAATGAAAGTGTTCAAAAATTAATTTTGGTGATGAAGGCACAACTATATAATGGTACTGTGAACAATTGCATGTATGCTTTGTATGACTGCTTGGTATGTGCATATATCTCAGTAAAAATGAATTCAAAAAAAGAGAGAGGGAAATCCCAACATTTAAGAGATGGGTCCTCTAGAACAGGGGGAGCAGCAGGAAGTAACCCCGACTGCTGTCCTGGATGCCAAAAGGAGAGAGAGTGTCACAGGGAGGGAGCTATACGGGGCTTTCAGGGAGAGAAGAACTGAAAGGTGAGCATTGGGTCTGACACCCAGGAAGTCACTGGTGACTTGGGAGCGGTGAGGGCAGAAGAAAGGTGGCCAGTCAGCACAGTCAGGCCCTCAGCAGCTTGGATGAGAGGAGGAGGGAGACCGCAATGGTGAGAGGAGAGCATATGGCTGAAGAGAGTTTTTATAAGCATGGCAAATGTTTTATAGATGTAAGGAAAAAGGGCTGAGAGAGAGGGAGAAAAAGAAACTGAAGAGATGGGATGGCCTGGGACAGAGTGCATTGTTTCCACCGTACACATGGAAGTTACTCTAGGCCTTAGCAGGTGGGGTGGCTGGGGGTGGTGGTGGCGTGGGCATAGGATGGAGCGGGACAAATCGAGAGATTTTTGCTTAAGAATCATTCATTGCCACAAACACTTTTTGAGCATTGACTCTGTTCCAGACACTGTGTTTCTTGCTGGGAACAGGAAGATAAAAAACACCACCTCAGCCTTCAAAGAGCTCACTGTAGAGTGGGACAGACAGACCTGGGAGTGTGCAAAATGTTGGGGGGAAATTTGCCTCTGCCTGGCGTGGAGGTGGAGTTAGGTAGCCTTCACCTGGTGACTCTGGTGTTCACCGTGGATGGAGGTCTGGAACGGTGAGAAAGGGCATGCTTGGCAGTGTGGTCTGACCACAATTAGTCGTTAAGCACCTCTACATATTAGGCACTGTGCTAGGTGCACAGATACAAAGACGGTTACAAATACAGATAAATCTACTCCCATCGAACATCCAGTTGTATACCACTGTGGAGGCATGCAGATGGTGTCAATGTGATGTGCTGAGTGTTCTGATAGAGCACACAGGAGGGAGGGCTCCCGGGTGTAAAATTCTCCACAGCAGAGCGCATGTTCCTCGGGGGACACAGAAGGTAGTTTGTTGTGGAAGGAACATAGAGTGAGTACAGGAGAGAGAAAGGCAGGCAGAGCCCACCAAAGTCAAGGTCTAAAGGGCCCTTGGTGCCCTTTTGGATGTTACTGGAGGGTTGGTGTTTCTTGTGCATGTGGTCTGTGAGCCAGGGGATTCAGATTCACTAAGGGGCTTCCTAAGAATGTCGATTCCTGGCCTCTTCCACATATCTATGGATCTGGAATCACTGGAGGAGGGGCTGGAGAATCTGGATTTTAACAAACTTCCCAGGTAATTCCTATATTCACTAAAGTTCCAGAACTGTTTCTGTTCATGGAGAGTTCTGGAAGGATTACAGGTAATTATGGTAGTAATGCAATCAGATTGTGCCTATAAAAGATCAGCCTATGGGACAACAAATATTCTACAATGAATTAAAACAAAAACAAAAACAAAAACAAGATGGAGGGAGAAATCTGTGTGTAGATTAAAAGTATTTGAAAATACATATCTACTAATTGCAATTCATGGACCTTATTTCATGCTGATAAAAAAATGACATTTACTGTACAATTAGAAATATGAGCACTGGCCTCTTGAAGATATTAAGGAATTATTGTAAATATTTTTTTGTGTGATAGTAGTATCGCAGTTAGGTTTTTAAGAAGTCTTTATATTTTAGAGAAACATTCTGAAATATGGGCTCAATGACATGTCTGAATTTGCTTTAAAATAATAAAGATGGGGAGTGAGTGGAGAAGGGTGTTGATGGGGCAGGAATGGCCAGGGTTGATATTTCCGGGGTCTGGGAGTGATAAGAAATAATAATAAAATAATAATAGTATTTATTATACTATTCTACTTGTGTATCTTTGAGATGCTGCATGATAAAGGGTTAATATAATATAAAATACATGGGAATAGTAAAACAAACAAATTTCATTCTGGTGCAAGAGTGAAGGATTGGACTTGAGTGAGGAAAACTTGAAGCAATGGTATGACTGTTAGAGGCTATTTATATGGGTCAGAAGAGAGATGACGAGCACTTAAACTAAATCCCTGGGGATGGACACAGGGGACAGCTTAGAGATGTTTGGGAGGAGGAATTCACATGACTTGCAGAGAGGTAGGTCAAGGTGGTTGGAGGAAAGTTGTACTTGTGCTTGGGTGATGGGGTATCAGATGGTCCATTTGTTCCTCTGGCCACACAAGGGACTCAGAGTTAGGCATGGATAAAATAAGTATTGAGTATGATGAATGTGAGATGCTTATTTAGGGGCAAGCGTTTAGTCGGTAGCTTGCAAGATGGGTCTGGATGTCAGGAGAGAGGTCAGGCCTGAAAATAAGGATTTGGGAGTCAAAAGCCTGTAGATGGTGGTTGATGCCTTGGATGGAGTTGAGACCACCCAACCAGTAGGTGGGTATTAGGATGAGATTTAACATGGAACTTGAAGGAATAGCAAACTTCAGGGGGTGGGTGGAGAAATGGTCAATGCCCAAGAAAAATAGATTGAAAAAAAAAGTGGGAGGGAGACCTGGAGAGAAGGTAATTACGGCAGCCAAAGAGGAATTAATTCAAGGAGGAAGTGCCAACAGGGACAAGTTGACAAGTAAGCTATAAATTGTCATTGAATTTTGCCATTCAGAGATCTTTGGTGTTGTTGGCAAGGCTAGATTTAGTGGGGTGAGAAGAAGCCAGGTGCAGCTGCTTGGGAAGTGGATGAGGTGAGGAAGTGCGGGCAGTGCAGGCTGGCTGTGCTTCCAGGAATTAATTGTAAAGAGAAGAACTGAAAGAAGGCAATTGCCAGAGGAAGAGATCATTGTAGGGGAAGTTTGTTCTAAACGGATGGGAAAACTTGAAACTTGAGGGAATTTTTCTGTAGAGAAGGAAAGTTGAATGTGTCACTTGGGTCCTTTGGGAAGCCGACTCTGAGATGGAGTTAAGAGGACATTGTATTTATTGGGGGATAATGACTGTGAAGGATAAAAGGAGGGAAGGAAAGCCTTCAGACTGCAGTGCAGATCTGACAAAGTCTCAGTCAGCTCCGTGGGGAGCTCGGTGACAAAGATTACCATTAAAGGAGTAATACCCATTGGGGAAAAATGACCAGGCCAGTGTGCTCAGTCCTGTGTGGGGGTGGGGTGGGGGGTGGGAGGAGGGCATTGTCAGAGAAGACGTGGCCTCAGCTCAAGAGCTGAAGAGGAGCCCAAACATGCTAACACCTGGAGGCCATCAGGCTATTTTCTCTTTGAAGGCTGCTCGTGTTTGCTAATCCTACTGGAATGCAAAACACCAGAAATGGATCAGCTTTTATAAAGGGGGTTTATTTGGTTACAAAGTTACAGTCTCAAGGCCATAAAGTGTCCAAGGTAAGTCATTAACAATCAGGTAACTTCACTGGAGGATGGCCAGTGGTGTCCAGAAAACCTCTGTTAGCTGGGAAGGCACATGGCTGGCATCTGCTCCAAAGTTCTGGTTTCAAAATGGCTTTTTCCCAGGACGTTCCTCTCTAGGCTGCAGTTCCTCGTAACTGTCACTCTTAGTTGCTCTTGGGGTGTTTGTCCTCTCTTCGTTTCTCTGGAGCAAGAGTCTGCTTTCAATGGCCATCTTCAAACAGCCTCTCATCTGCAGCTCCTCTCTCGGCTTTTGTGCATTCTTCAAAGTGTCCCTCTTGGCTGTAGCAAGCTCGCTCCTTCTGTCTGATCTTATATAGTGCACCAGTAATTTAATTCAGACCCACCCTGAATGGGCGGGCCAGCACTTCCATGGAAATCATCCATTAGAGTCATCACCCACAGTTGGGTGGGGCACATCTCCATGGAAACACTCAAAGAATTACAATCTAATTAACACTGAAAGGTCTGCCCACACAAGATTGCATCCAAGATGATGGCGTTTGGGGGGACATAATACATTCAAACTGGCACAAAGGCCTTGAAGCATCAGTGGGGCAGCCAAGGGCTAGGACAGTAAAGAGAATGACCCAAACTCAAGGAACATGAAAAAGTGATGAATGACTAAGAGATCACTAACTAATGTCCAGGGCACAGCAGTGGTTGGAAGCATGAATTTCAGTGCCGCCATCCGGAAGGTTATATGATTTTCTCCAGCAGCACTGAGCCCTGTGGGGCAAAAATGAAGACACAATGGCTGTTCGTATCACCAAAACAACATTCTGCCCAAAGGTTTTCCGGGATTCTCTTATGTGCAGAGGAGAGTCTAAGCTTCTTTGCATGATGGATAAAGCCCAGCATGAGTCTGGCTCCATCCCACCTTCAGGTATAGGCAGGGTTCATGCTCTTCCCTGTGAGGCTCCCGGGCTTCATGCAAACCAGAGAACGTGGCAGGGTGCCCATGCCTGGTCCTAACACATTTTGTAACAGTGAGCAGACCCATCTATCTGGAGTACCCACAAGTCCTTAGGGACCCAGAAAAATGCTGGACTGGGGTGAGAGCCTGAGTAGGGGAGATGAAGGCTAGTGGGAGCTAGGTCCCAGGGACAGCGGGAGACCTACCCATCCAGACCATTGTGAATCATCTGCTTCCAATCCCCCTCTTCCCCTTCGGGTGCATTACTACCTCACAACCATGGAGAGCTGGTCAAGCAGAAGAGCTGGAGAGCCCAATAGTCCACAGGGGTTAAGTCAGTGGCCTGTGGTCCAGACACGATCACCAGCAGTGTGGCAGTGATCTGTGGGCAGCGGGCTGACAGTGGCTGTAGAGGAGGGATGGAGCAAGAGCAGGGAAAGCTGCAGGGGGTGGCTCTGATGAAATGTAAAGCAATCCCCCTGTGCCGGTTTTGATGTATTATGTCCCCCAAAATGACATTATCTTTAATGCAACCTTGTGGGGGCAGATGTATTAGTGTTGATTAGGTTGGAATCCTTTGATTGAGTGTTTCCATGGAGATGTGACTCAATCAACTGTAGGTGAAACATTTGATTCAATTATTTCCATGGAGATACGGACCCCAGCCATTCAGAGTGGGTCTTGATTTAATCTCTGGAGTCCTATAAAAGAGCTCACAAACAGAGGGACCTCAGAGCAGCTGAGAGTGACATTTTGGAGAGCAGCTGAGAGACACATTTTAGAGATGGCCATGGAAAGCAGACTTTTGCTGACACTAGCCCAGAGTTTGCTCTGGAGAAACTAAGGGAGGACAAAATACCACAAGAGCAACATTTTGAAGAATGCATAGGAGCTGAGACAGGATCTGGAACACAACCCAGGACCAGCAGATGCCAGCCACATGCCTTTTCATCTAACAGAGGTTTTCCAGATGCCATTGGCCTTCCTTCAGGGAATGTATACTTGTGTTGATCCTTAATTGGGATACTTTTATGGCCTTTGGACTGTAAATTTGTAACCAAATAAACCCTCTTTATAAAAGCCAATCCATTTCTGGTATTTTGCAAAACGGCAGCATTAGCAAACCAGAACACCCCCCACCTCTCCCTTGGAGTCCCCTGGAGGAAAGGTGGCCTTACTTGGGATCCATCCCTGTTGGAACCTTGGGGACATTTGCATTGCTCTCTGGAATATTTTTGGGAGGAGAAATCCCAGCAAAGACTGAATATTTCACTGGGCCAGGGTTCAGAACATTGATAACTGGATTATAAGTATTGATGCCACATAATCTATGCATTTCACCTTCACAAGCATTCTGTGAGGTGGGTTTTAGAATCTCCAGTTTACAATCAAGGAATGCACAGGAGCTGAGACAGGATCTGGAACACAACCCAGGATCAGCAGATGCCAGCCACATGCCTTTTCAGCTAACAGAAGCTCAGATAGGCTACTGCTTTGCCTGAAGTTACATGGTTAGTAAGTGACAGAGGCAGGTCTGTCTGTCTCCAAGCCTGGGAGCACCGCACCCACTCCAGTTCTCTGCAAAGCTTCATGACCACCCACCACCACCACCACTGCTGCCGCCCCCTCCTTTGTACGAGGGGAACAGTTTGTTCATGGGTCCCTCACCATTGTCTGTTTCTTACCTCTCCTCTGGTTCTCAAACATTAGTGGGTAGAAGAATGGCCTGGGGTGGGTACTTCCAGGAAGATGGCAGATTTGGAGAGACAGAGCAAAATTGTCTTCCATGGGAAACACTACATAAAGGATAGAAAGTGCTCGGGAACAGCAGTTCCAGGCTTCCACCGACTGGGCAGGGACTTCTACACCACATAGTGAGTATGTAGCTGGAGAAGCTGAGAGACTGCATTTAGGATGGGTGGGTATTTGGCCCAGAATGCTGCTGGGGAATGTGCAATTGGAGACAGCTGATGAGCACAGAGAGGAGTGGCCTTCCACACCCTGTGTACTCTTCTCAGCACTTGGCTGGGGTGATAACCCATGCAGACCTGTGGCCAAGAGCCCCCGTGCTGGGGACTGGCGGTTGGAGCAGACAGATGAGCACGAAAGAGGGCAGCTTTCTACAACCTGTGCAGCCATCTCAGCAGTTGGCTGGGGAGATAACTCTTCACAGCCCCGTGGCTGCTGAGCTGGGTACTGGCTGCCGAGCACAGACCGAGCAGCTTTCTAAGGCCCGTCTCAGCAGTTGGCTAGGGAGATAACCAAGAGCTCCCAGTGGACATGTGACAGCATGTGCACAGCCATGGAAGCCCACAGTGTCCACAGCCATGGAAACCCACAGTGTAAACAGCCGAGAGGCAAGGGGCCACACAGGAGTGCCAGGAGCCCCTCCCCAACCCGAGGGACTAGGCACAGAGCAGACAGGGACTGTGGGACATTTGAGCTGGAAGGTGAGACACAAAGCTCTGCAGCCACAGAGTACTCCATCTGCAGTCCCGGGAACTGCCAGGACTACTCTGTCCTGGAGCAGACTCCCTGCCAAACTGCACAGGGCATGACAGTCACAGGGCTGGCAGTCCCCAGTGCACATGGAAAATTGGTTCACTGATTGGATTTCCACATGGTTTTGACCCCCACTCAGTGCTTTGATGAAGTTAGGGGAGAACTGGCTTGAGGGTAAGAGGTGGCTCAAGAGTTCCGTCTGCTGGTAGGAGAGGGAAAGTGCTCCCCACCAAGCTGTAGCTCTGCCAAATTCTAGGTATATGTTCAAATAATATTGCATGTCCTAAAATAACCCTATCAAGATAAGCAAATGCCAAGAGGCCAAAAACAACAGAAAATTATAAAGCATATGAAGAAACCAGAAAATATGGACAACCCAAATGTCCAAATTAAAAAGCCAGATGAGACACAGAACTTGGAGCAATTAATCAAAGAAGTATACACAAATTTCCAAAACAACAATATGATGGCTAAGGATATAAAGGACATCAAGAAGAACCTAGAAGCTCATAAAAAAATAATTTGAAAGAGTAAATAAAAAAAATAGCAGCCCTTATGGAAATAAAAGATACTGTAGATCAAATTAAAAATATTCTTGAGACACACAACAGCAGATTTGAAGAGGCAAAGGAAAGAATTAGCGAACTAGAGGACAGGTGATGGAATGTGAAAGCACAAAAGAACAAATGGTGAAAAAAACTAAAAATTTGAAATGGTCCCAGGGAAATGATGGATAACATGAAGTACACAAATATAAGGATCATTGGTGTTCCAGAAGGTGAAGAGAAGAGTAAATGGCTAGGAAGAGTATTCAAAGACATTGTTGGGGAAAACTTCCCAACCCTTCTAAATAACATAAATATGCAAGTCAAAGATGCCCAATGAACTCCAAATAGAATATATCCAAATAAACCCACTCCGAGGCATATTCTGATCAGATTGTCAAATGCTGAAGAGAAGGACAAAGTCCTGAAAGTGGCAAGAGAGAAGTGATTCACTACATACAAGGGAAACAACATAAGACTAAGTACTGACTATTCAGCAGGCACCATGGAGGCAAGAAGGCAGTGGTATGACATTTAAGATTCTGAAAGAGATAAATTATCAACCAGGAATTCTTTATCCAGCAAAGCTGTCCTTCAAAATTGAGGGAGACTTCAAAATTGTCACAGACAAACAAATGCTGAGAGAATTTGTTTAAAGAGAACTGCCCTGCAAGAAATACTAAAGGGAGCTCTACCAGCTGAGAAAAAAAGACAGGAGAGAGAGGCCTGGAGAAGGCAAAAAAGTGAAGAGTAACTTAAAATAAGGGTAACTTAAAGGAAATAGAGAGAAGGAAGAAATAGATCTGACGACTAAAAGCCAAAGGATAAGATGGTTGATTCAATAACTCCCTTCACAGTAATAACGTTGAATGTGAATGGATTAAACTCCCCAATTAAAAGATATAGATTGACAGAATGGATTTAAGAACATGAACCATCAATATGTTGTCTACAAGAGACTCTTCTTAGACCCAGCACGACAAAGAAATTGAAAGTGAAAGGGTGGAAAAAAAATTCCATGCAACTACAGCCAAAAGAAAGCAAGGGTAGCAATACTAATTTCAGATGAAATAGACTTTAAATGCAAGGATGTCATAAGGGACAAAGAAGGACACTACATACTAATAAAAGGGGCAATTCATCAAGAAGAAATAACAATCATAAACGTTCATGAACCCAATCAGGGTGCTCCAAAGTACATGAGACAAACATTGGCAAAACTGAAAAAAGCAATAGATGTTTCCACAATAATCATGGGAGACTTCAATACACCACTCTCTCCTATAGATAGAACAACCAGAGAGAGGACCAATAAGGAAATTGAGAACCTAAACAATGTGATAAATTATATTTAACAGACTATATAGAGTGTTACATCCCAAATTACCAGGATATACATTTTTCTCTAGTGCTCATGAAACTTCTCCAGGGTAGATCATATGTTGGTACATAAAACAAACTTCAATAAATTTAAAAAGATTGAAATTATTCACAGCACATTCTCTGACCACAATGGAATGCAACTGGAAGTCAATAACCATCGAAGATCCAGAACATTCACAAATATCTGGAGGTTAAACAACACACTTCTAAACAATCAGTGTATCAAAGAAGAAATTGCAAGAGAAATTGCTAAACATCTACAGATGAATGAAAACAAGAACACAACATATCAAAACTTATGGAATACAGCAAAGGCCGTGTTGAGGGGTAAATGTATAGCCTCAAATGCATACTTTAAAAAGTAAGAAAGAGCTAAAATCAAAGAATTAATGGAACACCTGAAGAAGTTAGAGAATGATCAGCAAACTAATCCTAAAGCAAGCAGAAGAAAAGAAATAACAAGGATTAAAGCAGAAATAAATGATATGGAGAAGAACAACAACAAAAATAATAGAATAAATAAAACCAAAAGTTGGTTCTTTGAAAAGGTCAACAAGATTGACAACCCCCTAGCTAGACTGGCAAAGTAAAAAAGAGAGAAGACCCAAATAAACAAAATCATAAATGAGAGGGGGGACATTACTATGGATCCTGAAGAAATTAAAAAAATTATAAGAGGATACTATGAACAACTGTATGCCACAAACTAGACAATTTAGAGGAAATGGATACTTTCCTGGAAACACATGAACAACCTAGACTGACCTGAGAAGAAATAGAAGACCTCAACAAACCAATCACAAGGAAAGAGACCCAATCAGTCATCAAAAAACTCCCTACAAATAAAAGCCCAGGGCCAGACGCCTTTACAGGGGAATTTTACCAAACTTTCCAAAAAGAACTGACACAATTCCTGCTCAAACTCTTTCAAAAAAATTGAAGAAAATGGAAGACTGCCAAACTCATTTTATGAAGCCAACATCACTCTAATACCAAAACCAGTTAAAGATGCTAGAAGAAAGGAAAACTACAGGCCAATCTCCCTAATGAATATAGATGCAAAAATTCTCAACAAAATATTTGCAAATCGAATCCGAAGACACATTAAAAAAATCATATACCACGACCAAGTGGGGTTTGTTTCAGACATGCAAGAGTGGTTCAACATAAGAAAATCAATCAATGTAATATAACACATTAACAAATCAAAAGGGAAAAATCAGATTACCATCTCAATAGATGCTGAAAAAGCATTCAACAAAATTCAGCATCCCTTTCTGATAAAAACACTTCAAAAGATAGGAATTGAAGGAAACTTCCTCAATATGATAAAGGGCATATATGAAAAACCCACAGCCAGCCATGGTACTCAATGGTAAGAGACTGAAAGTCTTCCCTCTGAGATCGGGAACAAGTTAAGGATGCCCACTGTCACCACTATTGTTCAACATTGTGCTAGAATTTCTAGCTAGAGCAATCCAGCAAGACAGAAATAAAAGCATCCAAATTGGAAAGAAAGAAGTAAAACTGTCATTATTTGCAGATGATATGATCATGTATTTGGAGAATCCTGAGAAATCAATGACTTGAGCTAATAAACAAATTCAGCAAAGTGGCAGGATACAAGATTAATGCACATAAGTCAGTAATGTTCCTATACACTAGAAATGACCCAACTGAAGAGATACTCAAGAAAAAGATTTCATTCACAATAGCAACTAAAAAAATCAAGTACCTAGGAATAAACTTAACCAAGCATTTAAAAGACCTCTACACAGAAAATTACATAATGTTACTAAAAGAAATAAAAGGGGACTAAAGAGATGGAAAGATATTCCATGTTCATGGATAGGAAGGCTAAATGTCATTAAGATGTCAATCCTACGCAAACTGTTCTACAGATTCAATGCAATTCCAATAAAAATTCCAGCAACCTACTTTGCAGACTTGGAAAAGCTAGTTGTCAAATTTATTTGGAAGGGAAAGGGGTCTCGAATTGCTAAAAACATTCTAAAAAGGAAAAACAAAGTGGGGGGACTTACACTTCCTGACTTCGAAGCCTACTATAAAGCCACAGTAGTCAAAATAGCATGGTATTGGCACAAAGATAGACATATTGATCAATGGAATTAAATCGAGAACTAGGAAATAGACCCGCAGATCTACAGTCGACTGATTTTTGATAAGGCTCCAAATCCACTGAACTGGGACAGAACAGTCTCTTCAACAAATGGGGCTGGGAGAACTGGATATCCATATCCAAAAGAATGAAAGAGGACCCCTACCTCACACTCTATACAAAAATTAACTGAAATTGGATCAAAGACCTCAATATAAGAGACAGTACCATAAAAGTCCTAGAAGATAATGTAGGGAAACATCTTCAAGACCTAGTATCAGGAAGGAGCGTCTTAGATTTTACACCCAAAGCACAAGCAATAAAATAAAAAGTAGATAAATGGGAACTCCTCAAAATCAAAAGCTTCTGTACCTCAAAGGAATTTGTCAAAAAGGGGAAGAGCAGCCATTGCAATAGGAGAAAATATTTGGAAACCATGTATCTGATAAGAGACTGATATCTTGCATGTATAAAGAAATCCTACAACTCAATGACAATAGTACAAACAACCCAATTATAAAATGGGCAAAAGATATGAAAAGACGTTTCTCCAAAGAGGAAATACAAATGGCTAAAAAACACATGAAAAAGTGTTCATATTCACTAGCTATTAGGGAAATGCAAATCAAGACCACAATGAGATATCAATAAGAATGGTTGCCGTTAAACAAATAGGAAACTACAAATGTGCAGAGGATGTGGAGAAATCGGAACTCTTATTCATTGCTGGTGGGACTGTATAATGGTACAGCCACTCTGGAAGACAGTTTGGAGGTTCCTCAGAAAACTAGATATTGAATTATCCTACCATCCAGCAATTTCACTTCTTGGTATATACCCAGAAGATCTGAAAGCAGTGACATGAGCAGACATTCGCACACCGATGTTCATAGTGGCACTGTTCACAATTGCCAAGAGATGGAAACAATCCAAGTATCCTTCCACAGACGAGTGGATAGACAAAATGTGGTAAATAAATTTGATGGAAACTATGCAGCAGTAAGAAGGAAACAGGTCTTGAAACATATGACAACATGGATAGACTTTGAAGACATAATGCTGAGTGAAATATGCCAGACATAAAAGGAGAGATATTGTATGTTACCACTAATGTGAACTCCATGAAAAATGTAAAATAAGTGTATTATAGTGTAGAATATAGGGGACCTAGAAATAGAAGCTAGTGAAGGGGAAATGATAATCTAATATATACAGATATGATAATGAGGGTGAACTTAATGGTATGGGAATGGTCAGGTGTGATTATGGTTTGTTAATGGGATTATATGTATCAGTCTCTCATTGAAGGTGAACATGTTCATAAATGGTTGTTTAAAGCATGTAACCCACAGAGTAGCACTACAAACCTAAGTAAGTGTTAGCATTATATAAGGTATAACACTGGTACAAACAGTTAATAACAGAATGGTATATGGAAAAACTACCCACTACATATTATTGACTATATTTCATAGGAATATCTAACCAGCACTACACTAATACTAGGGATGAATAATTAGCAACTGATAAGAGCTCTGGGACGTTTTATATTATGATAATTGTTCAAACTTGAGAGTGATGATTGTACAACTAAGTGAAGATAATGTGAGATACCAGCCTTTTATCTTGGGATAGAATATATATTATGTGAAATTAGGGACCCACTACTTAATAAATCAGGCCCTTGATCTTGAGGATTGCTCTTGTGAAACTTAGGGCTGTAAATGGGAGGCTAAGGCTTCCTATAATCATGCCTAAGAGACATCTCCAGAGCACCTCTTTTGATGCTCAGATATGGCCTTTCTGTCTCTAAGCCCAACTTGACAAATTAATTCATTAACCTCCCCCGACGTGGGACATGACTCCCAGGGGAATAACCTCCATGACGACATGGGACATGACTCCCAGGAATGAGCCTGGCCCTGGCAGCAAGGGATTGAAAATGTCTACTTGACCAAAAGGGGGAAAGAGAAAGGTAACAAAATAAGGTTACAGTGGTAAAGAGATGTCAGATAGAGTTGAGAGGCTATCCTGGAGGTTTCTATTATGCAAGCTCCAGCGAGATATCCCAAATGGCCACAGTATGCCATGCCCTTAGCAAAAGTAGTCCTCAAATACCTAGATCCCTGAGATTCTATAAAAGATTCACTCACTAAGTTTTATCTCTCAGAAACTTAAATCCACCAGAGTGTTCCTATGCCAGACAAGTCCTAAAACCCAGAGGCAACAGCCTCTTTAGAGCAGCAATCAGATGCAGCCCCCTTCCTCATACTGTCGACACCCCCTTTCGGTATGAACAGCTTAGGGTGGTCACTGCCTAGACACCCCTGAAGATTGAGAGAGAGAATGAGCAAGAGGAAGGGGTAGCAACAGAAAAGATAGGATTTAACAAAGGATTACAAATACTGAAACTTTATATAAATAAATACTAGGGCATTAGAATAGCTAGAAGGAAATAAAGGAAATGGTAAAACTGTAACCTATAATATTCTTTGAAATTTGCTCTATAGCTATTTGTTGAATTGTGCTTTGAAATTTTCACCTTTCTGTATATACCCTATATTTCATAATAAGGAAAGAACTGAAACTGTGGAACTGTAACCCATAACAAGTTTTCAAATTACCTATATAACTGCTTGTTGAGCTGTACATTAAAAGTTAACACCTTTCTGTATATATGTTATATTTTATAATAATGGAAATAACTGAAATTGTGGAACTGTAACCCGTAGCATTCTTTGAAATTTGCTAACTACTTGTTAAATCATACTTTGAGAGTTATCACTGTTATGTATATATATTAAAGCTCATAATAAAAAAATGCATAAGAGAAAGAATGGACTGGGAAACTGGCACAAACCCCAGACTTCTTGATTCAGTGGATGGGACAGGCCTGGGAATCTGCATTTGAATAAGTCCCCAGGTAATTTCTCAAAGGTCAGTCGGGTGTAGACGGCAATGAGTGCATGAATAGAGGGGCCAGGATTGCAGCAGTTGCTGTCTGTACTCAGCATCCAGCCCTCATCCTGCCCTGTTCCTTTCTTCTATATTCTTGCCACCCTGGGAGGGGATGGAGGCTTTGAGCCTTTGTGTGTGTGTGTGCGGAGAGTGGGGATAGGGAGCAGGGTAAAGGATGTGGGAAGAACTAGTCCTGTTTCTTTGTCACTCATACACAGTTTTGAAAGACGTCTCACTTCCTCCCCCTTCCAGTCCCTGCTCCTATCCAGCCCCACTTCCCCAGTAGTCTTACTCACGCTCTTAAGAACACATCTCTTCTTTTAATAACACATTTACGTACATATGTTTTTTAAACTATCAAAGGGTTGCATGCCCAATGATGATAACTTGGAATACACAGAAATGCAAAGAATCAAAACCAAAAAACAAGAACTGGGTAATCCACTTGCCCAGACCTAACCTCTCACAAAAGACTGTGTGTGGCCTCTGGCCTTTTCCATGCATGGCTGTGGCCTCCTGTAAACCCATTCTCTTCTTCCAGCTGCCTCCAGCAGCGTAGTGGCCCCAGCCTCCCCCACTTTCCATGGTGTTCCACACGCTTTGTGGGTTTACAAACCCATCTAGGGAGGGCACCAGCTGGCCTGCTCCCTCCCTCGCTCCTTTGCTCCACAGGAATCACTGTCTTTAGGTGACACATTGCAAGCTGATAATTTCTTCACTGACAGCGGTTAGTGCTCCATCTTCCTTTTCTCCTTTCTTCCTACCCAAAGACTAGGGAAGATGTCTTTTGTGTTAGTATTTTGAAACAGTGGCATAGCAAATAAAGTGATCAAAGACCTTTATTCCCATTGATGATTGAAAATGAAACAGCTCTGCAGGGGATTATTTCCCTTTGTCCCTCTCTCCCCCATCAGAGGTGTTCTCTGGAAGTCTGCAGGCAAGCTGCTCTGTCCAACCTCTGATTAAAGCACAGAGGCTGACATTCCAATACCCCTGCAATCCGTCTGGTTTTGCCAGTGTCGTCCGAAAATAGGGACTGGAGAGAGTTATGGCTTTTTTTGGGAGTAATAAACATGAGCTGCTTCAGAACCAAGAATGAACTCTGTTTCCATGCAAATGTAGTTTGTAAAAAAAACCTGCCAGGGCAGAAGTACAGGGACTGCTCTTTGCAGCAAATTGCTCCCTTTGACAGAACATTTTTCCAAGTTATCCCAGGGGTGATCAAAGCAGCAGCAGCTGTTGAAACGGTTCGCCTCTAAAGGATTTGGGTGTGTGGCCATTTCTGTTTAATTAAGAAGTGACAGTCAGGCAAGAAGCTGGGCCGAGTGGATTAACTCCTGGAAAATGTAAGGCAGAATAACAGCCCTTTTGCTTTCTCAACATCGTAGGCAGCCATGTAGAACTACCTTTAATGATTCCACTAGAATTGGCAGAAATAGTACTTTGCAGATTCTCAGTTCTGAAGCTCACAGAGACTGGGTGAAGGAGAAGGAGGGTGATGGCACTTTCAGCTCAGAATCCCATATAATCCTCATAGCGACACAGGGAGCTATCTTTCTGGGATAAATAAGGAGAGCAGTTTGCTCATAGGTCCTCCATGATCGTTGCTCTCTCTCCACTGGTTTTCAAACAGTCATGTGCACAATGTAGCTTCCTTGTGGTCTGGCAGGGCATTGAGCATGACTGGAGTCGCTTTGACATCGAAACCCAAGCTCTTCTTCCATGCTCTTGCTCACTTTCCTTGGTCACCAAAGGAGTCCAAGAAGAGAGAGCAGAGATAAGTTATCCCAGAGCTCAGAGATAGTGTTATTATCTCGAGGCTAATGGAAGAGCTCCAACATTACCTGGAAACAGCAATAGGTTTCCAGAAAGCCAAGGTGAAACAGGACTAAAGCCCTTGGGGTCTCTGGAGTCTGGAGGAGGCTGTAGCCCCGGCAGAAAAGACGATGCTTTGTGGGGAGATGGCAAACAGATGGTCCAGGCGCCATTTTGGCTTCATCTTCCAGACCAGCTGTCACTAGGGAAATGTGTCCTAGGTTGGAACAGGGGCCAAAAAAGGGAGGGGAGAGAAATTCAGAAATCCAGAGTGTCTTTATTTTTCATTCTCCTCTACCCCATCTCTCAGAGTGCTGTGGTCTTCATAGGGTATAGACAGCGAGCCAGAGGCTTCTAAATCAACCAGAGGTTGGCTTGCTGGGCACTGAGGTTTGCCTGTGTGGTTGGTGATCCATTTGCCTCACTCATGCCTGCACCCCAGGGCCCACTATGGGGTCCTCACTGCTGGCCCATCTGTGTCAGGCTGCTGTTTGCATGTGCTGGTGCTGGGCAGGTATCGGTCAGCAGGTGACTGTGGGCTCAAAGAGACAGCTGCCTGACAGCGGCATTGCTGGCAACACTAGATGAGTTTCCCACAGATCTGAGTAAAGCTTTTAAGCTCCTTGCAAAGCCACCTCTCTTCCAGCTGGGTGCGGGAGCATTTCCCCTGCCAGATCAGAGATACTGCGAGTCCACTCCTTAAATTGATCCCAGGAGATATGGTCTAAAGCAATTGTTTTCTCCAGTCACTGTGTGTGTGTGTGTGATGTAGGTGGTTTGGGATTGAATTGATAATTTTGGTGCACCATAGGGGCAATTTCACAATATTTTACACACTTTTTTAAAAGAGGATTGTTTTCTTCGGGAAGTTTTTTTAGGGGGCGATTTCTTCCCTATTTAAAAATTTCTGATTTTTTCCAAATAATTCCTACTCTATGTTGTTTAATGGTTAAATTTGGAGACACCTTGATATCCAAAAGTAGAGGCTTGATGAGATGTACCATTTCTGCAAAGATAACCAGATACATGCATGGCCAAGAATCTGAAGCAACAGCTAGTGTTTCTGGAAGTGTGTGCTAAAGGCTAGACCTGCCTTCTTCATTTAATTCACACAAAAACCCTAAGAGGGAGGGGATGTTGTGCAGGGAACACTGAGGGCAGTGGGAAACTGAAGTCAGAAAGGTTAAGGGATTTGTCTGAAGTCTTGAGGAACTGGGTTTTAGTTTGAGCAGTTTGATTCTAGAGTCTATGCTCAAAGCCACTCTCCTCGAATTAATGCTGCTTGTCACTGTGTGGGTGGGGTTGTGGACATTTTTGTATTCATCTTGTCTGTATTTTCTTACTTTTGTACATGATGCATGCATTTCTTGTGCAATAGGTAAAAAAAAACAACAAAAGTAGAGAAAAAATAATAAGATATAAAAGTATGAATTTTGGAGGGAGGTAGTTAAAAAATTTCAAATCCAGTTTCATCCAATTTTTCTTGCTTTGCTGTTTTGGTAATGCTTTTATCAACTTTTAAAATTTGCAAAGTTGTTACAACAACAAAATATGTGTTTATAGCTTATGTTATATATATTACTTTGTAATCTACACTAATTCATTTTAACTGATTGATTGACATTAGGTTGTCTCTTAACTTTAGCTATTCTGTATACAGAGCTGGAAATAATTGATTGGAAATAAATTAGAAGCAAAAAACACAAAATAGAAAAAAAATTGTAGACAAAAATAAAGTGTTATAAAACCACTTTGGGGTGTCCCAGAGTTACTACTACTCCTGGAAAACAAGGCACTGGGGCAGTGGTTTTGATCAGATTTCCATCCCGACAAAGTTTCATTTAGCTGTGTTGCATTGTAGTAAGCTATTTGTCTTTTTGGTTACCCAGTATGAAAACCATCTTTTTCTCGCATGGGAAATTTCCCACCTTAGGAGGCAGAGCTCACCTTCTGGAATAATGGCATTTTGATGTCCTAGCCTCTTTTGCAACTGTGGCCTGGGCGGTTGAGCTGGGCAGTGCTAGTCGTATGCACCCACACATGGCTTTGAGTGAGACGCTGGTGATGGAAAGGAGCAGGGACAATGCAGAATCCCTTCTGTGCTTATGTCCAGGTGCCAGGAGCCCATAGGCAATGGTCCTTGAGACGGTGTCTGGGCCGGGTGTGCTGGTGGTGCAATTATACCTGGCCATCTTACCTCTGTGTCTGGTTGTTTTGTCCCTCCCGAGGATTCTGTGAGCTACTCAATAACCATTTAGTAAATTTTATTTCTGTATAAATAAGTCAGAGTTTAGTTTCTATTATGTGTAATTAAAAACTCTGATGGGTGCATACCTGCTACCATTTATTTCCATGTATTTAACCATGTTTACCTTTAATTTAATGGTCTCTTTATACAATGAAATGATAGTAGGGTCAAGACAGGCATTTGGGTTCAGTTTTTCAGAAGTTTGGGGTTTGAAAAATAATACAAGATATTTGCATGATATATAATTCATGAATAATGTAAGCTTAAAATTGTATGGAAGTCATTGAAAAGTATTTCTAGAAGGATCTTCTTTCATTTAGCTGAATAAATTGGTCATATATTGAGTTTCCAAGTTCCACGAAGGGTTGGGATGAAAACATTACTTACATGAATCACATATTTAGTCATTTTCCCAAGTGCTGATGCATTTACATAATAGTAGGCATTTTGTGATGAAGTCTTTTGATTTTCTGTGATGCTGCAATTCTAGCCCATTTTGCCCAGTGGCATGTTATTAATAGCTTGTAGGTCAGCCTTGCATCACCATCAAAATCACAGCATCTGGGGGGACAGCCAAGAGAAAGAAAATATTCTTTCCCCAGCTATCCTCCTCTTCCCAACAAAAGTACAAAACCTCATGCAGATGAACTTAGGTCAAAGACTGTGTGTTATCTGACCACATATTTTACTGGGGTGTTATGTGCAGTTAGTGAGTGGGGGAACTTCTCCGGCCAGAATCAAGAACGCACTGCCCTACATTGTATTGTACTGCCCTTCTCTTACCCTTTCTCTCTTGTTTTAAAATTTTAGTTCTTGCCGTATTACTTGATGCTCTGTGGTCTCCCCACCTCATTTGTCAACTTCCTGATTTCTGGCTCCCATGGCCCACGTCCCCAAGAAATAATCCTTCCAGGTTCAGTAACTGCAGATATTTTGCTATCTCCTGTGAGGCAGACCCGCTAGTTTTTAGAGTCTTTGGATGCAGAGTGAGTTTCAAAACCCTCCATGCTTCTTCCGGGACATCCGCCGGGGCAGCCTGCAGTCATCTCCGGATCTCCCCCACCCTGGCGGGATGCTCTCAGCAGCTTGCCCAGCTCTGCCGGAGGCGGCCCCAAGCTGCATGCTGGACCGAGTGGAGGTTGAGCAGCCCTGCCTTAGGATACTTTAAATATTGGGCAATATTGGGCAATCTCTGTAAGATTGTATTTGAAAAAAGGGTTTCTTGGGCAAATAAATGGAACAATTAAAACGTCTGTTCCAAATGAAGGGTTGATAACCTGCTGTCCATCAATGTTGTATCAAGGTACCAAGAATTCCCCTGAATTTATCTGCAAAATTGGGATGAATGCATGCATTTGCATTTTTCTGGGGAGAATATCCTTATTTTTGCCAGGGGTCTCTAACGAAAGATGTTTAAGCACCATCTTTGTGGCCAGATCCCATCTCCTGTTTGCATTTGAACTCAGGCCGGGACTCTTGGGTCTTTTTACAGTGTCATGTGGCCCCATCCTTGGGAGTTCAGCCCCTGAGGCTCTTCTGCGTTCAGCTCTGCCTCCCACCTTGCAGTCAGTTGGGGGCTGCCGTGGGAGCGGGGATGCCTCTTAGTAGCAGCCTAAATCATGCATGATTAAGAAGGCAAATTTGCTGAGGGGTGTTGAGGGAGATGGACAACTCCTATTAACATCTAAAACCAATTATAAATGCTTTCGTGTTATCCACAGCTTGGGATTTTCTGTGCCGTCGCGTAAATGCTTGGGAGTTGGCTGCACCAAGATGTAGAAGAGCAGGAGAAACAGAACAGGGAGCAGGGGCTTGGTGGCCCTTGCATGAGGAGGAAAGCCTCACGCCCTTCCTGAAAGCAGGACACTGTTTTCTTTCTCTGGAGCAGGGGTTGGCTCGCTTTTTCTGTAAAGAGCCAGGTAGTAAATCTTTTTGGCTTTGCAGGCGATACAGTCTCTGTTGCAACACTACCATTTTAGCAAAAGCAGCCAGAGACAATACATAGTATGACCGTGGTTGTGTTCCAATAAAACTATTGACAAAAACAGGCAGGGCCCGGATTTGGCCTGTGGAGTGTAGTATGCCCAATCCCTGCTCTAAAGCTTCTGAGAGGTCGGGCCAAGCCCATTTCCTCTCTTCTCTAGAAGATTTAAACAGAGCATGTTACCATTCCCCGTGGCTCCTGCTCAGCCCTTCTTCCAGGCGCACAGACCCCATTCCCTTCTAGGAGACACCCACTTTGATTGTAGGTTGATCTTGACATTTTCTGGGCTGTGTTTTATATCACCCTGTTCTTGCCAAAGAGCGCTTAGGTGGCTTATTTTGCTAATGACTGTTGTTTCATAAGCCTGTTTGGATGGTCCCCTTGCAACTCCATCCAGCTACATAACACTTTTCCAATCTGCGTGGATGTGTTCCTGGAGACGGGAGCCGGAGCCTGGCTCTCTTCAAAGGCATTGCCATCCAAAGCCTCACCCCCAGAAGAGTCAACACCACAGCCAGACAGCAGGGCTCTCATGGGGCCGTTTCCCTCTCACAGGCCCATTTATGACAAAAAATTAAAAGATGTATGATATACATCCATCTATACATGTATCTGTCGACAGCTTTTATTTAAAAAAGGAAAAAGAAACTAAAACAGGATCTCATATATGGTTTCATCCATTCAGTCATTCATTCAAAAATATTTGTTGAGTGTCTGTCTACCCATGGCCAGGCATAGGGGTACAATATTGGGCCAGACAAATCCCTGCCCTCTTGGATGTATAGTGTTGTTGGGGAGATAGCCAATAAGCAAATAAGCAGATGAGTTTTCCAGAGAAATAAGAAAAAAGTTTTATTTAGTTAATAAAGGTTTGGGAAAAAAAACCAAACCAAACCAAAGGAATATCAAGACTTCCTTTGGAAGGAAAAGGGAGGAGAGCCCCTTGACCCCCTCAGTGCTTCCCAGGTTGGTCAGATGCTTCTGCAGAAACCCATGGTTGGAGTTTAGTTACTGTGAGCTACAGATCCCAGACTTTTGCAGCATAGAGGTCACTCAGGTTGCCTGTGCTTGTAAGAATCAAAGTGGCCACGTGACTTGTCACTGGTCACGTGCATGCTGGTGGGGCACTGGTGGAAGATCCAGAACCTGAACCCGGGGCTGGGATTTCCAGGCCAGTGCTCTGACCACCGCCACCATGTCCTGTTGTTTCACTTCCAATTCCTTGCCCGGATGCAGCAGGGACTGAGCCCAGGCACTCCCTCCCTCACATTCTGAATCTGGAAAAGTCCTTACCCTCCTCACACAGTTCCCAACCACCATAAAGTATGTGCCTCCAAGAAGAGGAAGGAGCCACCCATCAGCTGTTCCGGGGGCCTGCACAGGGCAGCCTGGCTCCCAGCTGTGGCAGCCCACTGGGTCCCCTGACGATGTCTCCTGAGGGCCTGAGTTCCCTCTGCTGTTCCTAAGGGATCAAGCCATCCTTAGGGCTGGGGCTCCGACCTCATGTGCACTCCTGAAAGGGCTTCTGCGAGGTGCCCTTTGCTTTGGGACGGTGCTGGGTATTGCATTCCAGCAGGGTGACCCGAGGCGTCTGTGGAAACCCCTTTTCCAGGAGGAAAGCACACCCTCCTCCTTGGTGGAACCTCCCAGTGGATCTTCCAGGGCAGGGAAGAGGTACTTGCTTGGGGCTGGGGTCCAAGAGATTCTAGAATTCTCTCATCAGGTGTCAGAGAAGACCGATAGCCTCGGTTCTGAGGGGATCTCTTTTCAGATGTGTTCTGTTTCAGGGTGAGCAATTTGGTAAACCCCAAAGGTCTCCCTGTGGTAATATTTAGCAGGGCCCTCATGGGTAGGGCTCAACATAAGCAAGATAAAGAATGGGAGGGTGGGAGGGAGACAGGAGTGGGGCATACAGAGTACAAGAGGAGACAAAAAGAAAAACACTTACACCCGTGGTGGCCAGGGTCATGCCTCTGGTGGACCAGGACCCGGTTGTCTTCCTCCGCCTTTGACCCTGAGGAACTGAATTTTCTCTAGTGCTTAAGCCTGTGCAGCACTTAGCCAAGATTGTGTGTATAGTAGATGCTCAGTAATGTATGAATTAATGCAAATGAGTGGTGTCTTCCATTGGCCTGAGGCTGGAATGGGGCACGCAGAGCTCACTAAGCTACCATCTGACCCAGACCCTTGGGAAATTTCCCCCCTGAGACAGCAAATCACTTGTTGGGCATCCAAGTGACACAGTCACCTCGGCTTGAAACAAGATCAAAATGAAATGTCAACTGGTGGTTTGGGTTCACTTATGGAAATAGTCATGTTTGCTGCCCAGGTCACCTTGCCTTCAGGTCCTCAACTGTCTGAGTGACAGGGTTTGTGAGAACTCTGCATTCACTCATTAGTCTAATGGACAGGCTGGACCGTGGCTGTCCAGGGCACAGCTACTCAGATTTTCCCCTGTATTCCCTGGGTATAATTTACCACTGGGGAACATCTGCATTATCTAATTTATTCCTTCGAAGCATTTCATTTTTACTGATTGCTGCTTAAAGGTCATTTCCAAATAAACATGGAATGAAAGGTCACTGTAACCAGCTGGAAGAGGCAACTTGAAGCAGCTTTGGTCCTGCTCAATTCCCAGGCTGACCTGCTCGCAGGCGGAACCTATTCTTTTGGTTGCATGTGGCTAACTGTGCTGCTTTTGCTTCTGGGCTCTGGATTTGAGGCTGGGGGTTAGCAACTGGATGGCAATGGAGGCAAATCTCATTACAAATCTTTATTTATGGAAGTGTAGGCTAAGGTGTGGGGGGCAGGAGATGGAGATTAAGTCATTTTCCAGAGATTACTGAGTGGGTAGCAGAAACTCTGGCCAGCTTTGCTGAACAACTGTGCCCCTGTCCCAGATCAGTTGGATGTCTGGAGGCTTGGGGATGAAATTGGGTCCTTCCAGAGCAGGATTTGGGAAGAACACCAGAAAGGGAGATTATGGGAGAAGGCTAGGAAATTTCACCTTTGTCTGTGTTTTCCAAGTAGTGAAGAAGGAAAACATTGAAAACCAAGACTTGCTAATTGACTGCCTGTCCCAGGATGTGTTCTGAGGACTGATTACACTGTGGATGGTTTGCATGCACTGAGAAGAGACTTGAGCTGCAAAGAAAATTCTGCATTGGGATAATTTCATTTGGCTTCTCCATTGGGTTAGTCAGCTGGGGGATGTGGCTGGTGCTGTGAACATCCAGGTTTTACCACATGTGTCTTGCCTCTGACACTTGGGCAAGCTTGGTGGATTTGAGATCTGCCCACAGGGGCAACATCCAGTTAGGTGTGGGTCAAAACTGAGGGAAGGTATTTGCATATAAAGATGGGTCGCAAGGTGTTCCAGTTTGCTAAGGCTGCCAGGAATGCAAAATACCAGAAATGGATTGGCTTTTACAATGGGGGTTTATTAGTTCACAAATTTACAGTTCTAAGGCCATGAAGGTGTCCAAACTAAGGCATCAACAAGAGGATGCCTTAGTTTGGTGGGTCACATCTCCATGGAAGCAACCTATGCAAAAGATCCCACCCACAACTGGGTGGGTCACTTCTCCATGGAAACAACCTAATCAAAAGATCCCACCCACAATAAGTCTGCCCACACAAGATTGGATTAAAATAACGTGGCTTTTCTGGGGTACATAATAGATTCAAACCAGCATACCAGGATAAGAAAAAAAAAAGTGTGGTCAGGAGGATCAAAAGGATTAGGAAGGAAGACAAAAAGGCACAGCAAAACTGAACAGGAAGGCAAAGGTTTAGTGGAGAACCAGAAGTGAAATTGGTAGTTGGAACAATTGAGAGAGAAAGAGAAGTGCCATGCATAGATAATATAAAATTCCAAAGACTAGCTTAACTTTAAAAAGCAGGGGCAAAAGTTCTGTGCTAAGTGCGTTACACATCCTGTTCCTCCATCACCAGCTCTCTGAGTTCTCCCGTTTTATAGATGAGGAACTAGAGGCAGACGCAGGGTCAGAAACCCAGCCTTTAGACACTGGGGCCCACACTCTCGACTGTTAGACCATCTGCATCTTTGAGGAAACAGCTGGCACATAGTGGGGCCTCAAACACGGGGGAGCGTACCAATGAGGTGCCATATTCTGCCTCTCAGATTTGAAAAAAAAAAGAATTTGCATTTCTCCATAATGGCAGCACAATTTGGAGAACGCTTTCTGAGGTATAATTTGACAGAATCGATCAAAATGAAAAATGCACATATTCTGTGGCCCAGCACTACCTCCAGAAACGGATCCTATAGAAATATCCACGTCAACATGTAAAGATATACCCACGAGAATAGTCGTGAATGCATTCTTTATACTAGCGAAAGATTAGCAGCAAATGAAATACCCTTCAGGAGGGGACTGGACAGTGTCCCCTATGGCACTGAAATAGAAGGAAGAGCTAGAGTTGGATGTACTGGCTTGGAATGATGCCTATGATATATCAGTCAGGGGAAAAAAGCAAGTTGCAGAATGGGAGATATTATATAATAATTTAATTTAATAATTGTGTAATTAATATAATTAGATATCACATAAATACATGTGTAAGTTTATAGATTTATATTTATATTAGTAAATACACATGAATATATAATATTATATAATTTAAAATTATATATGTGAATCTATGTATGTGTGTGTAGATATACATGTACAAATATATGTGTTTGTATATGCATAGAAGACATTTTGGAAGGAAACATGCCAAATTGTTACCAGGGATTACTTCTTTTGGTGGCGTTAAAAGAACTTTTACTTTTGACTTCATACCCTTTATGAAGGAAGGAAGGAAGGGAGGGAGGGAGGGAGGATGAAAGAACTAGTGGGGTTGTGGGTGACTTTTTTCTTTTTTATTCTTTTTGGTATTTCCCAAATTGCAGGGGGAGGAAGAGGCACAAAAAGAGAAGACTGAGTAAGACCGTGTAGACAGTAGTCTTGTGTCCACAAGGAGGGTATGATGGGCGATGCTTCACTGTCCTTGGCCAACTAT
Organism: Choloepus didactylus; assembly: GCF_015220235.1. Lineage (NCBI taxonomy): Eukaryota > Metazoa > Chordata > Mammalia > Pilosa > Megalonychidae > Choloepus > Choloepus didactylus. Next base: position 67,465,692 of record NC_051324.1, on the reverse strand, counting down.
CCCCAGTGGGTGCTTTCCTAAGCCCCAGGACCCTCTGAAAGGAGAGTTGATGGCAGTGAGGGGTCTGGGCTAGGTCATGTGAGCAACAGATTTGAAGAGGGGAGAGAGAGGGAGGACGTGAATGCTGCTTTTTTAACAGGTGAAAGATGTCAGAGGCAAGCTAACAGGGTGAAAATTCCATGGAGAGAGATGCAGTGCTTTTTATGGATTGGTAGTGAGATCCCCGTCACAGGAAGTGTTCAAGAGGAGCCACACATCCACCTTTGGGTGGAGGATGTTCATGCCACTCCCCACAACCCAGAAGACCGCAGCTGATTTGCATCAGCCATCAGTTTATATGAGTCTAAAGCAGTTGTTCTCCACTGTTGTCCTTGCCTGACACACTAAAGGGTTTGCTCTCTTCCATCACCAACACTGTTTCCCAGAGCAGGGTTCTCAATTACAGGACCTTGCAGAGCAGGGACTCTAGCCGTTAGTATGGGGAATGCCTCAATCTCTTTATCTGTAAAATGGGGATAGTATTGGTCACAAGGTTCCTAAGTTTGTTGTGAAGATTAAAGAAGTCTCAACAGGTAGAGAATTTAGAATGGTCCCTTGCTCATGGTAAAGTGTTAGCTTCTATGTATAATGAGAAAGAATTCTGAGCTGATTCTGATACATCTCCCTGCTCTCTTCAACCACATCCCCAACCTGCCCAGTTGAGCATCTTGGGTCTAAGATAGAAGGAGGTCTTTGAACCTCTTAATTCATCGGTGAATTCAACAAATTTATTTACTGAGCACCTACTATGTAAATTCATTGCTTTAGCTGCTGGTGATACAAGGCTAAATAACACTGGCATTGTCTTTGTATTCTGGAGCTTATATTCTCATAGAGAAGACACACAGGTCAGATAAACACAACTGCAACAACCCCCCCCCCCATACACACGCAATTGAAAACGGCAATTAAATATTTGCAAGTTATTTAGATCCCAAGGGCTACGTCTGTATCAGTGCCCCCTTCATTTAATGACTTAAAAATATATATATTGTGGTAACATATATACAACACAAAACTTCCCATTTTAACCAATTTCATGTGTACGATTTGGTGATATTAATTACATTCACAACGTTGTGCTGCCATCACCACCATCCATCCAAAACTTCCTCATCACCCCAAACAGAAACTCGATACCCATTAGGCAATAACTTCTTCCCACATCCCCAGGCCCTGGTTACCTGTAATCTCCTTTCTGTCTCTATGAATCTGGTTAAACAGGATATCTCATCCAAGTGGAATCATACAGTATTTGTCCTCTCGTGTCTGTCTTATTTCTGTCAACATAATGTCTTCAAGGTTCATCCATGTTGTGGCATATGTCAGGACTTCATTCCTTTTATGGTTGAATAATAGTCCTTTGTATGTATTTACCATATTTTCATTGGTATTAGTTAATGTCATTAACTAAGTAATTAAAGTCAAAGTCAACCACATCATGCAGTGCTCAGTGCCAAGTCACCCTCTCATTCATGCCTCAAGTCCCCAAAGGCCCTCCTTAGAGGTCAGCTTCCTAAACTCTGGGTTGTCCGAGGGGAGGGGGCGGCCTCTCTCTCCACATCGGGCTCGTTTCACGAAGCCCGGCCAGTGTTCTGCTCACTGCTGCACCCTCTGAAACGTGCACAAACAGGTCTGACGCCAGCCGTCAGGATAAGGTCCAGTTTCCCTCCAGGTTGTTTCCTCCATCTGACTGTAAAGTACTTATTTTTGGCCTCAAGTCAATTCCAGTAGGATCACAGTGGGAACTCAAGAGGATGCCCAAGCCCTAAGGGGTAAACCAGCACCTGAGATAAGAGAGAAATCTTTTTGAGAGGTTGAAGGGCTGGCATCCTAAATGTCATCTAGGGTGGCTTGTCATGCTGACGTGCTTACCACCCTCTCTACTTCCATTACTTACTTGAGAACCACAGAGAGGTTTGTTTCCCATTCTCAGGCCCTCACAGATGCCCTGCCTGAGCTCATTTTCAGGGGGTCACAGCCCCTCTCTTCCAGCACACAGTTGTGGTCCCGATGTCCAACTTACTTAGTCCAGCAGCTTACCTGACACTTTATTTTGGACATTCTGTAATTGAAGAGGAACATAGGCTATTGGGAGAGAGTTCAAAGAGAAGCCACAATGAGGCCAAGTGGACCTGGAAATGGGAGTAATGTAGAGGTCACTGTAAGAGCCTGGTGGAGAAAAATACAGCTGAACAGAGACCCATTAATCATCCCTGAGCATGGAAAAAGTTCCATAAAAGACAGTCTTGCTTTGCTGAAGAAAAAGGTTTAAACCGAATACAAGAGAATTAGGTTAGACCAAAAGAAGTTAGATAGCAGGATACCTTATTTTATTGAATCCAAGACTCCATCAGTCACAGGACACATTATTTCGTGAGTTACTAAGAAAAAAAAAAAGCATTGCCCAAAATGACAATACTTTCTTATATTTAGAAATTTTACTTTTTACGTGTTAAAGGAACTCTTTTGACTTCATTTTTAATATATGTTATGCAAACATATAAAGGCATATGTATGTCTACATATATTATGCACAGCAGTTAAAGGGAAATAAAATTAACTGGGAGAGGAATTGCTTCCTAAAACTTCTTAATATTTGAGCTTGATGCTTCTCAATCACTTTTCAAGTTAGAATACTAGAAGTAGTACATATTTTTAATACAGTGTGGTCCCCTGTACCATCTAGAGTATTGGCAATACAGCATTTCTTCAGCATCCATTAAAGAATTAAGCCTTTGTGTAATCTCTTGATTCAAGTCACCTTTGCAGATTTGAGTCACTTATACAGAGCAGTGCTTCGTAGTTTGAGTAAGCATCAGAATATCCTGAAGGGATTATTGAGACAGTTTCCTGGCCTCCCCTCCCCCAGAGATTCTGATTCAGTAGCTGTTGGGTGGACCTGAGAATCTGCATTTCTTGCAAGCTTACAGGTGGTGCCCCTGCTGCTTCCTAGGGCCCATGCTTTGAACAGCATTGACATGGGGCTGACCCACTCGGCCTCCCTCAGGAATGTTACTGGAGACCTCACCTGTTCTCTGTGACCATCTAACTTCCTTTGCTTCTTCTGGATTTCCTTCCAAACCTCTGAGACCATATTGAGATTTTTCTGCTGGTAATTTTGATGGTGGAGCGTGATCTGAGGACTGCTCCACACCTGTGAGGCTGCAGGGCAATTTTAACACACCACAGACTGTGAGCTGGATCCAGGTTTCCAAGATGCTAAATTGGGGATGTGTGGGGAGGGGATGGGAGTGCACGTTAGAATTGACAAGATACCGTCATTAACCTTCTCTGCTTGCCTTGAGTGAGCCACTAGGCCTGGGCCAGCCTGGACGCGAGGTGGGAGCTTTTCTTCCCAGCCCCCCAAACTTCTCAGGCTGCCACTCAGACAGTGAACAGCACCTGCCCACAGTCGGGCCCTGAGCTGTAAGTCCCTCCCGTCTGCTTTTGGTCTCATGTTTTGAGGACTGAAGAGTGAGCCAGATGGTTTACTCTGGTGATTCACCCATAAACCATCCAGTTTTTTTTTTTTTTTTAACAATGCTGTTGGAAAGCCTCCAGCATCATTCAGCCTGGTACTCCAATAAAAAGGCAAAAAGGCCTTCTTTGTGCTCTGTGGGTTAAACAGTAAAGAACAGCTGTAAGTGGAGGGGCCGATGCATGAGCTCATGGCGGCTGGGGCTGTTTGTCTTCATTAGTGTCATGGACAGAAAGCTTGGCCTTGAAGATGGGGTGGGGTGGGCCCGCAGGCCGCCCAGCTGGTTCTCTCCAGGAGCCTGCAGGGATCAGCTCTGCCCAATTTTCAAGACTTTAACAAATTCCCTGGCAGACAGAAGCTCCCTAATCTCTCTCTTCAGTTATTTCCCTGACAGTGTCTCTTTTTTGTCTAAGCCAGTGGTCCTCAACCAGGAGCCACATTGTCCCCCAGAGGACATTTGGTCATCACAGCTGAGAGGGGGTGCTACTGGCATCTAGGGGGCAGAGGCGGGGGATGCTGCTAAACATCCTATTCCATACAGGACAGGCCCCCAACAACAAAGAATTTTCTGGCCCTAAATGTCAATGTTGCTTTGATTGAGAAACCCTGACCTGAGCAAAGCTGAATTCAAGATGCTGTTTTGGAGTGTGACATTCTCTTTTTGAAATCTAGAGAAGAGAATGAAGAAAGGAATTAAAATGACTCTTCAAGCCATGTCCTCTCACAGCCTGCCTGCAGGGTGATGCGGTAGAAGGTTGCTAATAAAGAGCTGCAATTTACTTGTCACCATTTTGGACAGTTGCCCTTGATGTTGAAATAATAAAATGAATAGCTCATGCTACAGACTGAATAAGGGATGCGTTTCATCCGATAACCCCATTCTTCTGAAACTTGAATGTGCATGGCAACCTCCTGGGGATCTAGTTAAAATCCACGTTCTGATACATCAGCTAGGGGTGAGGCCTGAGAGGCGGGGGGGCTCTAACAAGCCCCCAGGTGATTCTGATACCGCTGGTCCACGGACCACACCTTGAGTAGTGAGGCTCTAACCTGCCCTTTGAAATTCTGGAGCCAGTGGTCCTTTTGAGCTTCCCTTAATGAGAAAGGCTCTGAATCCACTCAAGGGAGCCTTTTTATTTCACTTGTTATTTTACATTTCTCCACTATTCTGGGAGCAGAAACAGGTATGATTCAGTAAACGCCAATGCCTAACACCAGGGCCCATTTTCTATCACCAGAAGGATTGTGTTTTTCATCCTCAACCTTGGATTTGTACTTTTCACCAAATGTTCCTCGACTTCCAGTCTTTTCTTCCTTCCATCCACATTCCCTGCTACTTCCAGATTCTACTTCCTTGCCCCCTCCTTTGATCAGGCCGCGCCCCTGCACTGAAACTTCCAGCATGCCCTGACTGATACAGATCTCAAGGTTTTTGCCCTCAAGGAAGTAAGTTTTGCAGTGAATAGAAAAAAAGTGTGAAAAGTTTCCAACTCTTAAGCAGTTTATCATCTAAGTGGGTGACATACAAACAGGAAGCATTTTTTAAAAAGGGTCCAAGATATCATCAAATTAAGGGCCAAGATGGTAGATGGAGTGTAGGGTCTGTGTTGATGTGGATATGCAGATAAATTAGAGTAGAATCAGTGGGCACACTGTCTAAACCTCTCTACCATGGCTTGACTAATTTCCATGTAGTTGGTCAAACACTCCAGGTTAATTTCTGCCTCTGTCCCTTTGCTTAACTGGTCTCCCCCATCCAGAATCTTCTCCCCTTTCCTCTCTGCCTATCCATAGTGTTCATTGTCCAGGAAGGACCCACCCTCACTATCTCTGGGGCAGGAATTCTGGCATTTAGTTGCTGTGGCACTGGTTCCCGACCAAGAAGAACCACAGTTTGACCCAACCAGCCTTCAAAGATGGGGCATCCTCTTCTGAAGAAGACGGACCAGTGGATTGGCATTCCAGGGGAGGAGACCATCTTAGGGAGAGCCCCTTCCCCAGCCCTCCTGCTACCCTCATCACCTAAGGTCTCACCAGCCTGGGTGAGCAGTGGCTGCACTTACTTCTTTGATTAATTTTGGGCTTGGGGTCGTGTTGTGCGATTATGTGCCAGAAGCTTTGCCTGGGAGTGTGCACTGTAAAGATTAATGGTCTTTAAAAATTGTGTTCACCGTTCATTTATTTGACAGATATTTATTGAGTGTCTTCTCTGTTCACCAGAGGGGTAGTATACTTTCATTGTAACTCCCTTTAGGGTTGAGAAATCTGACTAGTATACATGTTAGAAAAGCAACTGACAAGGGTTGGGAGCTATTTACGTGGTTAACTGCTTTGCATTTACGTATTTACATTGTTTTCCTCCTTCTGGAGGCCAAGGACCATGTGTTTCATTTATCCTTTACCCCTGCAGCAGGGATCCCCAGCCTGGGCTTCCTGAGCTTGCAGGGACTGCCTGCTATCATATTTATCAATTATTAATATTTCAGAATCCCTAATGAGGCAAAGGCAAATTAAAATCCAGTTTCTTTGCTTTGGGCTGGAGTGACAGCCCCTCCGTTCTGTGGTCTTGGCAGCTCATGCATCCGAAGCTCTGATTGGCAGCTGCATCTGTGTGTCTTTAATGAATAAAAAATGGGGAAACAAACTAATTATGACTTAATATAGTTTGTTTGATAAAACCCCAACTATTTTTTGGGGGTAGGGTGAGGTTAGAGAAATAACAATAGGCAGCTTAGAGTTAGCACAGAGCTAGTCCTATACCAGATTGCCGGCGCTTGCTAAGATGAATACAAAGAGGATTTGGGTATTAAAAGGGCCCAGTGGGTGCTTCCCCTCTGCTATGGCTATAGAAGTTTCTGGAAGAACTCAGCATAACCCTCCAACCCCAGAAGCAGGGACCTCAGGCAACAAGATTCTAAAGCCCAACTGCCAGTGGCTCTCGGAGGGTGGCTGGGTATGTGTCAGGGGCCTGCCTGTGTTATACTTTTCTGGGGCTGGAGAGAGAAGAAAAGGAACCTTAGCGTGGACACAAGGCCCTGAACGTGTTGGTCCCTTGGGAGGATCTAGGGAGTGTTTGGGGTGGCTAGAGGAACGGGGGGTCTCTGACAGGTGGTGGGAGCCCCGGGGCTCAGATGTTCCGTCCGAGCTAAGGCCTCAGCAGCCATCTGTCTGTGAACCCGAAAGGGAGAAGACGTGAACTGCGGTGACAGGCTTGCCTGGTGGTGACGGCTGCCTCCCATGGCCCCTGATTCTCATCACGTGGAGACTACCTCGTTCTGCAGCTGGCCCATTGAGAGCTAATGAGGTGGAGAAAATTCTCAGGAAATGAGTGTTTAAAACAAACGGTGGGAATTTTCAAGGCAACCTGGCTTTCCAAAGAACTGGGTGTTTTCAAAATCCAGGAGGCTTTGGATATAAGCACAGAGAGTATATTTCTTGGATTTTTGATTTTGGTTTTACTACTGACAATGAGGCTTGTTCTCTGCATTCGCCTTTTGAAAAACCGTATAAAAATAATTTTGAATTATAAAAGGAACATAATATTAGAGAAAGGGGGAAAATCCTACACCCTCATTACCCAGTGCCCCAACTAGTTTAATTTGTATGAATTCCCTTCCAGTCTTTTGTTATTGAATGTTTTTAACCATTTTGATAATAGCACATGACATACATTTTTGTATATTGCTTTTTCCACAAAATACAATGTATTTCCTATGCCGCTATAGTTTCCATCATTTTGACTAACAGCATAAAAGTCTGTTGAATTTGTGATCTGTAACTTAACTATTCTTCTTTTGTTGGGTATTAGGGTGATAAATTTTATCTTTTCTCTCTTATATTTTCAGTGGTTTTGTTAAGCATGCTTCTGGGAAACATACTTACAGTTCAATTCCACTAGTGAGAGTGTACAGCTCATGACCACTCATCCGGTGCCATCATTCAATTTAATTAGACAAATGATTTTTCAAAGTGCCTTTTATGTGTGAGGCTTACTGTCTGTATTATTATTTGTTGCAGGCCCAGGTTGACATTTCCTGAATATGTGGCAAGACTGTTAATCTTCACCAATTACGATGACTTTAGGTAAAAAGCCAGTGTGAATCGGTCTCAAATCTCAATGGCATAGTATTTCAAAATAATTGTAGAAGTCTGACCTGGAAGGTAACTATAGGACTCATATCCCTTGCTCCCGGGCTGTGTTTAGACAGGTAACAGGAAGGCCAGTTGTTTGTTAGAGGGTGCTCTGGCAGGTGCTTGAAACGTTTTTATTAGCTTTTGTGCTGTGACCCGTTTCCCCATGGTCTGGCTTAAGATAATCATTTTCACGGTTGAGCCATACAGCTTATGACTCTAACCTGGCAGTTGGGGATAGTTAGGGGTTCACGAGTGGGTGAGATGTGGGAGAAATGTGGCTGTGGGGAGATCTTGGTTCCTGCCCCAGCTCTGGGCTCAGGGCTCATGCCTCTATCTGTGCAACGAGGGGCTTGAACCAGAAGATCTCGGCGCTAAGTTCTGTGGTGTCAGTAAGCTAAGGTGACCTTCACGCCTCTGCAAACTGGGTCAAAATCAAAGGAGTGACAGCTGCCTTAGGAGGCCTGGCTGCCTCCTGGTTAGGAGGAGATGGTCCCCCATTAGGTGCTACCTGCAGGGTTGCTTTGTTTGTTTAATTAAGGATGCAAAGGAAATCCTTAAGCAAACTTGGATGGAACCTTGGATTTGGATTCACAGCTGTCCTCTTCCAGTCTGTGGCTGGCACTGTCTCGCTGAGTTGATGAGAATCAGAGACTCAGAGCATTCACCATAGAAAGGAGCCTCAGCGGTCACCTGGGGCATGTCTGTCATTCTGCAGGTGCAGAGAAGGAAAGCCACTGACCCAGAGTCACCCAGTGACTTATTGGTAAAATCGGGGCTAAAACTGCAGTTTTCTGATTCCTTGTAACATGTCTGTGGTTTTCCTGCTTTATTGTTTTTGCCCTGGAGAAGGAGCTGTCAGGTCCTTAAGCCCAGGTGCACACAAAGCTTAGGTGACAAATATCTCCCTTAACACCCACATGGACTTTGGACGGCACAAGTCCCCAGATGCAAATGGAGGTTTTTCTGCATAAGAACCCAGGTGTCCGAGAAGGTTCTTTGGCTGGGAAGCATATTACTGTTTTTATTTGCCCTCCAAAGAAATTTATCTTTTTATGGGGGGTAGATAATTAAAGCAACATGTTTAAGGATGAGTTAGGTTTCCTTCCAGTGATTTGTCCTTGGGCCAGCAGGTAGAAAGACTGGTAGGAAGAGAGCAAGTGGGCTCATTTAGGGAAGTAAGTGGACCATTTGGGAAATGCAGCTCTGGTTGGAAGCTGGAGATCCCGGCACTCAGCTGGCAGTGCATGCCTAGGAAGTGGAATGGGGGAGGGGCCCTTGAGTATTTTGCTCAGTCTGATTCCTGGAAAATTCCTGGAGAAACTGCAGTAGCCTCTCCCACCTGCCTTATGATAGACATAATAGATGACCTTCTAGATGACCTTCCATAGCGGCTGGTCATTTCCAGACCTGAACTTGTTCCCATCTGGCTAGGGCTGAGAGGATCTGGAGAACTTTGGGGCTCCTCTCCCCTCCTTGACCATGAACAGTTTGAGACCACCTCTCATCTTCTTCCCCTCTGCCCTGGTTCACTCCTTTCCCATGGTTCCCCTCCCCACCATCCCGTCTTCTTAGGGCTCCTGGCTTGCTGGTCTCATGCTTGGAGGAGTGACAGCAGGAGATCTCTCCTTGCTGGGAAGCTCCCCCACTCCTATCCTTCCCCTACCTTCAGCTCTTCATCATATGAAGCTCAGCTAATCCACATGAGATGGGATTTGTTTGTAGTCCCACACAGAGCGAGGAATAAAGTTTCTTGGAATCCTGCTCCTTCCCCATTCCCTGGGGCATTATAGGATCTTTATAAACCCCTAAAGAACTCCTGCTTTTTGAGGTCTCACCCCATATTGTGCCAAGTTTATTAAAATGCTGCCATATTCCACACTAATTACTTCTTTTCTCCATTAAGTAATCAGAAGGATTTTTAAAATTTTACTTCTGAAATTAACTGGCTCTAAACTTATTTAATTTATGATTGCCTGTGATTTCTTGGCCATTGTCATGCATACTTAGGGATTCTTTCAGAGCAAGAAAAGCTAATCCTCAGATTGTTTTTGAAAGTAATTAAATTTTTATGAATACAGATGTCAACAATTAATAAGGTTTCATAGATATTTAATTAAACATTTATTAATTTAAATTTCTACTGTCTTTTTTTAAATTGAGCCAAATACATTCATATATATGTGTGTGTGTGTGTGTATTTTTTTTTTTCTTTTTCCCCCCAATTCTTAAGCATTTCCTCGGTCCCCCTGGAAAGCTTGGAGGCCCCAGGCATTGGTCCACTGGTTTCTGATTGTTGAGATGGCCCGGCTTTTTAATTTTTATTTTGTCTAGCACCTCATTCCTACTAGGAATTGGGACTTCTCCCCCCTGGGTCCCAGGCTCCCCCCAGTTCCTGTGGGCTGTCTACGGCTTCTCCCCTGGAGTCACCCTGGTTCGGATCTGGCTGATGCCTGAGGCCGGGACTTCTGGCTCTGGTTTCTGCGTCTCAGGCTCTCCCTCCATGCTGCCCTCTCAGTTCTGAACCCATGGACCCCCGTTGCTGCATCAACCCTATCTGGTGTCTGAATTCTGACACCGTCACCTTCCTCAGTCCCAGTGACCTGGCCAGCCTGATGGGCATGTGACCCCCACGGTCATCCAGGGCGGCAAGCTCAGAAGGCTGCTGTGCTTGGTTTAACGCTCTGCTTTTGCTGTTCTGGCTCTTAATAATTTTATCTCTGAATTCGTGTTTCTGTGAGTGATGTCTGATGGGACAATGGAACCTGCATGTCAGCAGAGGAGATACAGGGAAGAAAGGACAAAGCTTGATACTTTAGTATCTTCAACGACACTTTTCCCCTTCCTGTTTAAACAAGCGGCCTCCCTTTTCATTTTGCACTGGGCCCTGTGAATTCTGGAGTTGGTCCTGCCCAGGATGACAGTGGACAAGGATCCAGTGTGGTTCCTGCTGGTTTATATACCATTGGAGAAAGGTTTTGATGAACTTAGATACTTCCAGGAAGAAGGAAGTATATTAGTTTGCTAATTCTGCTGAAACGAATTGCCACTAACTAAATGGCTTAAAAGAACACACATTTATTCTCCTATAGTTCTGGAGGTCAGAAGTCCGGGCTAAAATCAAGGTATGGGCAGAGTGTGCTCCTCCCAGAGGCTCCAGGGGAGACTGTTCCTGGCCTTTTCCATCTTCCAGAGGCACCTGCAGCCCTGGGCTAGTGGCGCATCACTCTGACCTCGGCTCCCAGCTCCTGTTTCCTTTTCACTCTGACTCTCTTGCCTTTTTCCTTTCGTTTATAAGGACCCTTGTGATTACACTGGGGTTAATCCAGGATGATCTCCCCGTCTCAAGATCTTTAATTTAGTCACACCAGCAAAGACTCTCTTGCTGCTTTTCCACATGAGGCAATGGGGATGTTTTTGAGGGGTCTGTCGTTCTGCCAACCACAGGAAGCAATTTGTTTTCCTGCTTAAGTCTATAAACATTCACCCAGGGCACGGGTTTTGTGGATCCAAAGAGTATACAATTTTGTGGGTCTTCTTTAAGAAAAAAATATATATTTAGCTGTGAAAGGGACTATTACTGTAGAATAAGAAAGAAATCACAAGTTCCCAGACCTTAGATTCAGGTCCTTTTCTTTCAAGTCCTCTTTCAGCAATTTATTAGCAACCCTTGCACTGCCATGCTCCCTGCTTGTAACCTGGGCCCCCTCCCAAGCTAGTGCCCTCTCCATCTCCAGCATGCCCCTCATGGTTGAGGGACCTGAACTTCCTGTACTGGAAGTCATGGCCAGTTGTGTCTCTGTCCACCAAAGGAAAGGGGTTATCTGTTGTTGGATCCCCTTACTAGCTGAAGAGACTGCCCAGCAGCGGAGGCATGGATGTTTTATGAGGAAGAGGAAAAAGAAAGGAGCAGTTGAATTATAACATAACAGCTCTAATGACAAACCTTAATTTATAATACACTATCAGTGTGCAATGCCCAGACTTCTAGACTGGAAGAGTTGTGAGGTTTTGTCTGTCTCATGTGCTGATGTGTGCCCACTGCCTCATACAGACCTGCACATGTAGGTATGCAGCAAACGTTTGCTGAGTGATTGAATGGACGGGTCGTTTGTGTGACCCATGCAACAATGACGGAAAAGGCCCACAGTAGAACATATTTGCCCAGCAGTCATTGTTAGGGAATCTTTCAAAACGACCTCCACAGAATTACTTATTATGAGATGCCGGAAGGGTTGAAGGCAATGTGGGAAATGTGGAAAACCAAAGTATGTCAATTATTATCCTCAGAGACAAAGTTGATTTCATATTTAATCAGTGGTGGTTTTGTATCTTATAATCAGATATCTTATTAACCTGGAAGTCTGTAAGCTTGGGTTTGCATTTTAAATTCCTGTTAAGGTACCAAAAACTTCTCTCCCAGCAATAGACTTGTATGAAGTCAGTGGAGCCTGTACCTCCTTGACTGCACCTGGTGCAGGTTCAGAATAAAACAGTAGACAAAGGTAAAAAGGGACCTGGCTGCTGGCTCAGTTTCCACCTCAAGGTTCAGAAGCTGCTGCTCAGAAAAGTGGCGTAAAATCACTGTCATCTCCTACAAGTTGCCTTTAGCTAAGAGGCAGGTTAGAACCTCTGCATCACTTTATTATTCATATGGGAGAGCAAATATCAAGGACAAACTGGATCTGTTTCAATTGTGGGGCGTCATCGACAAAACCCTTCCAGGAGCGTTTCTATTGTGCAAGTGCTGCAAAATCATCTAAAGATGATGCCATCAGAATGTTAAATAATCAAGACCCAAAGGGTTAGTGGGAATTGAGTACGTGGGATGCTTTGTTGTGGTTATATTTTTGCAATGATTATACTGAGTTATAAAGATTGGTTGGACAGTGAATTATCTTCTTTTTCAAGCTTTATAATGAATAAAATGCTAATTAGTGCCTTGATAAAGCGTGGGTGCTTCTTGAAGTGCAGGTTAAATTTTAAAGCGTGACTTTTATCATCACTTCATACTGAGAAAATTTATTTTATGGCTTTATGCCAGGTTTTACCTATATTGACATTTTAGGCTGGATAATTGTTTGTTGTGAGGCTGTCCCTGTGCGTTGTAGGACATTTGCCAGCATCCCAGGCCTCTACTCACTAGATCACTAGATAGATGCTGGTAGCAACGGCCCCCGCCCCCACCCCAAGTTGTGACAACCAAAAATGTCTCCAGACATTGCCAAATGTCCCCTGAACCACTGGCTTACACTATAAAGTTATAATGGAAGTAGTTGTGACAATCTGGCCCAATATTCAAATATTATTTTTCTCATAATAAGTGAGGGAGGTATTTAATGTGTAACATGTAGCCAACAGATTACACTTTTATATCTGCTCGACTTGTTCAATAAATACTGAAGTTCTACTCTGTGCCATGGAGATACAGCAGCACAACAGGCTGTCAGATATCAAAACTTGTGCTCAACTGCTGCATTCCCTCTCAAGATAAGAACTCAGAGAGAGAGAGGAGGCGGGGTGGTGGGGAAGCAAAGGTGAGGAGGAGAGACCCAGGACTGGGCCACTTTCTGCCCACCTTCCCTCGCTCCTCCTCCTCTACTAACCCTTCCATGGCCACCCTGACTACTCACCCTGCCCACCCCACCCCATGCTTGGTTGGGGGTTGTGGGGTGGGGTGGGGTGGAGGGAGCAGGACATTTAGCCACATCAAGCAATAGTGCTGGGGCAGGCCTTACCAGGGACTCCTTTGCCACCAATTGTGAGGATCTGTTTTGTGGCATTTGGCACTTGGGAAGCAGCACTTGCTGACTGCTAAAAGCCCTGCTGCCCTTCTATTAGCCATTGCTCTGGTTTGTTCTTGAAGCCCCTCTGCAATTTATGGAGGCTGCAATTTGTGGGGTCAGTGTACGTAGCTTTAAGGAAACAACATTTTCTTCTTGCCAACACTCTGGCACTTCTTACTGTAAGGGAGTGTGAGAAAGACAGCCGGAGACTGTATGTTTGGGTAGGGTGGGGTTTGTGTGTGTTATCTGGGATTTGTTGGGAAAGATGGGAAGTGGTAGGTTTTGTCTCTTGGGGGTGGGCCTTCCTGCTTCAGAGGGCTGGTCTGGTTTAAGGGAACCAAGAGGTTCTGCTGATCAGGATGGCCCGGAGTCTCATTCTAAGAGCCCTGAAAGTGCCATGCAGGAATGGCACCACATCTGGAGTCAGCTGGGTTTGGTTTCCCACACTGCCCTGTTGCTAACGGTTGACTTGGGGTCACTACAGAGCTTTCGTGAGCCTCGACTTCCCTATCTATAAAATGGGGATAACAATACCTATCCCTCAACGTTGTTAATTTTAAATTAGATAATAATGTAAAGGTTGAGTGCGTGGTCCAGATTGAGCACTCAGCAAGTGTTCATTGCTTGTTCCCCACTCCACTTTGCTTCCCTGCCTCAAATTTATCCCCAGCATCAACTATGAATATATTTTGAGTACATACTGTAATATGAGGCACTACACTGGCTGGGGTGGGGGATTCGATGAGAAGCTGGATTCAGATCCGTGGTCTGTGCCCTGAATACAACAGGGAGGTGGGATCTAACAGTAGAAGCTGGAAAGCGACAAGGGCCTTAGAATCCAGAGAAAGTGCAGTGGGACCTCAAGGATGGAGACCCCATTTCTAACCAATGGTGGGTGGTTGGGAGATCATGTGAAGTCAGAGCAACGGTGCTAGAAGAGGATTGCATTAAAATTGGCCCTTGAAGGAGTGGTGGGATTTGGATTTGGGAAACTGGGAGGCAAAGGGCTTCAGCAGAATGGTCCAAGTGGAGGTACGAGGCGGGAGGGAGGGAGGAAACCTGTCAGGGGACAGTGCCAGAGGGCACACGAAGGAGAACACTGGGAGACAGTGCTGAGCAAGTTTAGTTGGAACTATATCACGGCAAATCTTGAATTCCAGGCTGAGGAATTTGAACATAATGCCAAAGGCACTGGGGAGCCCTTGATGGTTTTTGAGCAGGGTAGTGAACTGCTGTGCTTTGGGCAGGTTATTCTTGGCAGTGGCAGAGGGGGTGTTGTAGAAGGAGGTGATTGCCATGACCTGGGTGAGAGATCCAGAGGCTGAATCCCCCTTAACATCCGTGAGAAGGGAGAGAGAGAGTTGGGCAGGAGAGGCATTTTGTTCATGCTTTTAAAAATTCTTGCTAATTTTTAATTACGAAAAAATTTAAACATGTACAAAAGTAAAGAGCCATATGTTTCACCAACTCCTAAATACCCATCCCCGAGTGTCAACAATTTTCAACTCATGGCCAGTCTGGTTTTTATCTCTATCCTTCTCTTACCACCCCCACCCATAGTATTTTGAAACAAATCCAAGATATCATACTACCATTTCATGGCTATTTCGGTGTGCAGGGAGAGGAAACAGAGTTTGGAGGTAGATATTTTGGACCTTGGTGTTGCTTCTCTGTGTGGTCACCATATGCTGTGACTGGTAAGGTAAGGGCTTGTCTGACTCTCTCACTGCTCTCCGGGTCTCCTGAGGGCCCAGACCCCCCTGGGTTCACCATGCTGTCTTCTCTTCCTGACACGGTGCTTGTACACAATGCACTCCTAAGTGTAAATGAGTGACTTAGGCTGGATGAAAGAGACTTACTCTTATCGGCTCCTCTGGGCTATGGCCACTGTGATCATGGACAGTTTCCCCACCCAGGTTACTCTTTGGTGGGCTTACCAGATAAAATGCAGGACAGCCAGTTAGATTTGTATTTAACAATGCATTTTTAGTCTACATATATCCCAAATATTGCACGGGGTATCCTTACACTAAAAAGTAATTTGTTGTTCATCTGAAAGGCAAATTTAACTGGCCATCCCAGTTTTTGTTTGTTTGTGTGTTTTGTTTTGTTGGGGAGTAAATGTGGCAATCCCACCCTCTGGTCTTTTCGTAGACACCCTGGGGAGCAAACCCCTTGACCTAGAGCGGTAGTTCTCAAGGGGTGGTGCAGAGGCGCTTTGAAGCAGAATGTGCTCCCCTGGGCCTCAGGGCTCTCTGTTCTGCCCGCCCGATCTGTTCCTGAGCCTGCAGAAGCTGTGAACCAGAGAATTAATTCTTCAGGCCGGGATTTGCCAGTTGCAGGCGGGCAGGGAGGGGCCTGGTGGTTGGAGAGACACGTGTGCCAGGAGGGAAGCAGGAAGTGACTGTGGGAGTGGAGCCGGCCGAGCAGCAGAGCAGCGGGGGCTGATGGAAGTGGAGTGGGGGCTTGAGAGGGCACCGTAGTGAGTCGGCTTTTCTCTCCTTCGGCTCCGTTGCTCGGGCTGGAGACCGGGGTCTGGGACCATCAGAACCAGAGTGTGGGACTTGGAAGGGCAGCGAGCTGGAGTTTGGAAGGGGGGTCCTCCTGGGGACAGGTGGGGGTTGGAGGAGAAGCAGGGAGGCTTTGGCAGGTGTGCAGAAGGGAGAGAAGGGTGCCCCGAGCCCCTCCCCAGGGTGAGCTGGAGGGCGTTCGGCCTTCCTTTCTCCAGTGATTTGCCAAGGTCTTCTTCATTCATTGCTTCACTGTGGGTGTGTGTGGGACCCAGGATCTCTGGAGCAGAGGTGGATCCAGATACACTTGCTCGGAGCCCCCGACTCTCTCTCTGGGTAGGAGCAGGATCTGTTACCCTTGACTGGGGGTCTTGTCAAGACTTGACCCAGGCTCTGATTCAGCAGGTCTGGGTGGGGCCTGAGATTGTGCATTTCTACCCGGTTCCCAGGTGAGCTGGTCCGTGGACCAGACTTTGAGTAGCGAGCTATTAGAGCAGTCTTTCCCAGTCATGGCCACCCAACCCAAAATCGTTTTTGCCGGATTCCCCTTGCGGGATCAGGGCATGTGTGCATGCAGTTCCATTAAGGCCGGACAGCTCACTTTTGCAACTCTTTCTGCTTCTGCAACTTCACCAACGTCTTGAAGCTGTCTTTTGGAAGCACAGCAGCAGGTTTCAAAGGGGGAGGGAAAAAAGTTTTAGAGGGAATTCTTTATCAGCCAGAAATGCCACGTGTGCTGCTGTGGTAGAACGTGCTCACGTGGCGGGCAGTGTTGGCATCCTTAAAGTTGGAGTGGGCAGGGAATGATCCTCTCTCCTGCAAATGAATCAGGGTGTATGGGGCTAATATCTAGCTCATGAGGAGATCTGAGCCCCATTGCATAAATTGCTTTGGATGTGTCACGACAGACACTCCACGTTTTCGAAGTACTACTGGTCAAACTGTTGGAGAAAACTTCTTGTTCTCTCGGGATTCTGCATCAGCCTTGCCAATCTGGCAAGCTCTTGGTCTTGTAGCTGCTGATCTTTGGAAGTTGTTCCAGTTTTAGACCATTGCCCTGAACACTTTAATGTGCATAAGAATCACCCATGAAATTTGGAGAAATGGTGATTCTGATTCGGAAGTCTGTGGTGGGGTCTGAGATTCTGCATTTCTAGCCAGCTCCCATGGGAGGCCTGGTTCTGGGACCACCCTTTGAGTAGTGAGAATTTAAAACAGTAAATGGAAGACACTTCCCCGAGGGAGCACTGGGTTTGCGTTGCCAACAACAGATGCTGCTCCTGTTGGGATCTACGGGATGGGTGACCTTGCTCTTCCTTCTGTGCCCCTTTTTCTTACTTCCTGGGTGCTCAGGTGTAATGGGGACAGGCTGAGAAGGGTGTTTTCCTTCCCACTAACCACCCGGAACACCCACTAGCTCCCTTCTGTTCTCCAGCCCACAAAATCCACTTTGACTTTGGCCTGTTGGCAAATGTAAATGGTTTGCTCTTTTCTGTAGCTGTTAAAAGGCACATTGAGTACTGGGGAAAAAAAAAGTTTTTTGTTATGACCTGACTTGGGTGATAAGTAAAAAGAAGGTGAAAGCCGTGTGCTTTCTTTGCACAGTGCTTTATAAATGCTCTTTGAAATTTTATCCCCAAGCAGCTGGAACAGACGATTGGTGTAATGATCCAGATGTTTTGGTTTAAAAACAGACAACAAACGACTC
Source organism: Choloepus didactylus (assembly GCF_015220235.1). NCBI lineage: Eukaryota > Metazoa > Chordata > Mammalia > Pilosa > Megalonychidae > Choloepus > Choloepus didactylus. Next base: position 67,448,037 of record NC_051324.1, on the reverse strand, counting down.
TTTTTAGGGTGACTTAATAAGGCGATGTGTGTAAAAAGGTGTTTAAAATATTTTTTTATTTCTTTAAATTGGCGCAGTCACCATCCCGAGTTCTATTTAGACTATGGGGACACAGTCTGAATCTATAGATGTCATTTCTCTCTGAGGTTTCATGGCCCTGGAGCTGAGCCTGAGCTCACCTGGGCTCGCCTGGGCTTACCTGGGCCCCCAGCCTTCCTGGTTTGAATCCTGGGCTGTGCTGCTCAGCCCCTTGGCGTAAGGGTCTCATCCACCCTCTGCCTTCTAGAGAGGCTGTGCCTTCAGCTCCTGATCTGGAGGCCCGGGGCTGCTGGCTTCTTCCAGGGCCCGGAGGCCTGGCAGGCCTGAGCCCAGTGGGGCTGTGTCCAGCCCTGCGGGTGCTGGAAGTCCTGTGGGGCGCTGAATGAGGCCTTTGAGACGAGGCCCTGACCCCCGGTGTTTGTGTACAAGAACACAGGGCTTTTCAACAAATGGGTTTTTCGGCCTTGTAACTTTCCACAGTAAAAGATCTGACCCCCTGTCATTTCTGAGCTAAACTTTTAGACAGGTTAAAGTCGGGAGGAGGTTCTCTGAGCAGAAACAAACAAAAAGGAATGGTACTTCCTTTTCTTTTCTTGCTGGGCAGTTGTGTAACGACAGCTTCAGCAGCAGTGAGCTGAGTCAACCTGGGCAAATGCCATTTCTAAGTCTGCTTCCTTGTTCTTGCTGAGTGTCCTATCAAGGTAAGCTGGCCCTTTTCAATTCAACAAATATTTTTTGGGTGCCACAAAGTCCTGTTTTACGGGGGTGCCAAATGTGAAAAAGCATGGTCCCCGTTCTTAAGCAATAACTATATAAAAGGTCAAGAAGGCACAACCACACTAAGGAAGCTTCCAAGATGGGTTCTAGGACAGAGACTGGGGAGGGATGAGGACAGCCTTCTTCAGGAGATGGCATCTGTGGGTTCTGAGGGCTGGAGATTTGGAAGGAAGGCATCTTGGGTGGAGGGAGCTATGTGAATGGAGACTTGGAGGTAGGACCGTCCAGGGCTTGTTGAAGGAGTTGCAGGTAATTCGGTTGAGTTGGAGTATGGTGTCCACACAGGGAGTAACGGGGAAGCAGGCTTGAAGAGGTAGTGGAGGGACTGAAGTTCAGTCAGTGGAGTTCACCCTTGAGTAGGCCACGGGCTGCCACCATGGCAAGCTATTAAAGGTTTGATCAGGAATTAATTGGAAGAGCTTCAACAGTGAAGCTGAGCTGATCACCTGTATCCGGAAGAGCCAGACATGCGGATGATGCCAGGGCAAGTGGATGAGGCAGAATGTGCCAGAAGGCCATAGTCCAACTCTCTCGTGCTCTTCTTCTCTAGGCTGAATAGTCCCCATCTTTGAGCTGCTTCTCTTTGGATCTGTTTTCAGAACTGCAATCTCTTTTGAAGGCTTCTCTGGCATCTCTCCAGGTAGTCCCCACACCTCTCCTTTCCAAGTTGGATGATTTCTGATCCCTGGGGGGACCGGGATGGAGGAACCCAGGAGGCAGATGCCTATGCTGAGTCCCCAAGGAACACTGGGTGGCGGGGCCAACAGGTGCCCACCAGGGGCTGGTGCTGGCTCGTGAGCCCCACCAAACCAGAGAGGCTGGCTCAGGCAGAAAGCGCTACAACAGGCTGGAGTGTGTACATGTCACTGAAATGGTCCATTAGCGGCTGATCCTCTCTTGCTCCTCTGAACAGCTGTATCCAGCATGCTCCAAGGCCACAGCTCTGTGTTCCAGGCCTTGCTGGGGACCTTCTTCACCTGGGGAATGACCGCAGCAGGGGCGGCTCTCGTGTTCGTATTCTCTAGTGGACAGGTGAGTTGACTTGCCTCTGTTCTGGAAGTTCATGGGGATTCTCTTAGCAAGCCCTGAAATCATTCCACTGTGTAAAGCTGGTTTGCAGCCTCTTTCATAACACCTGCCACACTCCCAGGTTGTGGGTGGTGGTGTTTTGTAGCTGTCACCTTATTTTCTCCCCTTCTGCCTCCATGGGCTGGGAGAGCAGGTGTCTGCTTGCTGCTGACACACTCCGTGCTTTGTCTGCTTCTCCGCCCGCTGACACAGGTGGCCTGCTCGGGAAACCTAACTTTAAGGGGATAGGAAGTGAGAAGCCTGGTTATTTAGCCTCCTTTTAGCCCACTGCCTGATTTCTATCTTTCATCTAATTTCTTTCAGGCCTGGAGCAGGTGGGAATATGCATGACTGAAGAAGGACATTAGGTTTTGGATGTGACGGTTCTTTTCTTGAGTTAACTGGGATGATTGAAAAGACCTTAGGGGTGGGGGGAGAAGAGTACCTGCTGCCTTTCTCTTTTACCCCATCTCCAGAGCTTCTCATTTCCCCCCGCTTTGGGGTGATAACCAGAGGCATACCTCCCTCAACTATCACTCTACAGACTGCGTCTCCCACCTGCTCACCCACACCCCCATGCCCCCCTACACACTACCCCACAACCCTGTATCCCCACAGCCCACATACCCTACATACCTCCCCCACATCTTACCCCCACATCTCCCCTACATCCCCACACCCTCTTACACTACACATCCCTCCTCACACACACCCCGTACACCTCCAGCACCTCCGTCCCTACCTACACCTTCTTCCACACCCTATACCTCCTCCACACTCACACACACCCACTCCTCCCCCAGCCCCTCACTATCCTCCCATGCCTCCCCCACAGCCTACCCACCTCCCACCCACACATCCTACATACCCCCAAAACGCCACAACCCACCCCCACCCCCCATGCCTGAAATTCCGTTCTTTCTCCAGCCTGTGACTCCCTCGGTTTACAGGCCTAGAACAGTCCCTTGCTCTCTCGATGGCTGCAAAGTCCCTGCCTTGTTCAGCGTTGCAGCCGTGGAAATGACACGAGTGGTAAATGAATAGGCGATTTCAGATTTATTTAAACTCTGTGAGACAGATCTGAAAAGTTAATGTGGCTAGGAAGTTGACAAGCCAGGCACTCCCTGTTAGCTGAAGGAGAGACCAGTAGAGCAGGTACTGATCTCAGGGATAAAATCCTGACCTCCCTCACTGCACCACCCCACCCCCTGTTTGTGGGAGGTACTCGAAACACACAACCCTAAAATCACAGGTTGTTGTTGACAGGTAGTGAAAACTTTCTCCCTGAAAGAGAGACGCCCAGGAGACGGAGGAGAGGGCAAGTCTACCTCACCCTCTTGCTTCCTCCTTCACGAGCAGTCACTCCAGGTTACCTGGGTCTTGTCCTGGAAAAACCTGAGTCTCAATAGCTGGGGTTGAGCTGGCCATTGAGATCTGAATTAATTGCTGCATTCTGGTGAGTGAGACTCACTGTGCAGCCCCTGGCCAGTGCCCTGGGGCACTTCAGAAAGGTCAAGTTATCACAGAGATGCCTCGCTCTCCTTCGGATCTGCAGAATCCCTACTTTTTCTCCTGTTAGTGTCATCACTGGGGTCAGAAAGGGGAGCCACTTAGACCTTTCTCCCTTTGGAGACAGTAGGGGGTCCCTGAGATGACCCACATGCTCAGTGACTCGCCGGAAGGACTTATGGGACTCAGCATGCAGTTGTATTCATGGCTGAGGATTATTACTTTGAAAGGACACGTGATAGGATCAGCAAGGGGACAGGCACAGGGAGCGCCTGGAGAAATCCACACCTGGGTCCCCAGTGCCCTCTCCTCCTGGGAAGGGAATGCTGAGGACACCCCTTTTTTCAGCTGCAAAAACATGCAATAACCTGTGCAATGTTTCTTTCCAAGGAAGTCCATTATAAACTCAACACCCAAGGGTTTTATAGGGGGCTGCTCCTGTAGGCACCCTCTGCTGAGCAGCTACCCAAATTCCAGACTCTGTGAAAGAAAGCACAAATCACCTTGCTTGAACAAATAGTCTAGGCATCTTGAGCTACCCTGATAAATTAGGGAACAGAGGGAACCCCCAAAGCCATTTTCCCTGAAGCCAGTCAAGGACTAACCTTGTGAGCAGGGCCTTCTAAGATAGCAACCTCAGGTGTGCGGTGTTCATTCTCTTCTGCTGGCATGAGTGGTGGAGTGGAAAGGGGGATGGCCTTGGGGGACAAAGGCAGCCATAGAAGTGAGCCCACCGAGGTGCGCTCTGTCCTTGGGAGCAAACCTCAGTTTCTCGTGACTAAAGTGGGGACTATGGGGAGGCTCAGTTAGGACAGTTGGCCCTCAGCCACCTGCCCTCAGCTGCTGTAGTGAACATTGCTTTAGCTCCACTCAAAATTTGCTCTCCTCAGTTGTATAAAAATGTAGCTTATGAGGGGTGACAATGGGATTGGGAAAGCCATAAGGACCACACTCCACTTTGTCTAGTTTATGGATGGATGAGTAGAAAAATAGGGGAAGAAAACAAACAGACAAAGGTACCCAGTGTTCTTTTTTACTTCAGTTGCTCTTTTTCACTCTAATTATTATTCTTGTTATTTTTGTGTGTGTGCTAATGAAGGTGCCAGGGATTGATTTGGGTGATGAATGTACCACTATGTAATGGTACTGTAAACAATCGAAAGTACGATTTGTTTTGTATGACTGCGTGGTATGTGAATATATCTCAATAAAATGAAGATTAAAAAAAAAAATTTGCTCTCCTGATTTTAAAAATAATAGTTGAATTGTAGGCAACTTGTAAAATATGGAAAAGCTTAAAAGAAATAATAAATTTCCTAAATCCCATCTCCCAGAAAGGAGAGCTATGAACACAGTTTCTTCAGTGGTTGTCATATTTTTTGAATATATATGTGTATATACATATCTATTTTCTTTTCATAATGGGCAGCAAATTTTATGTGATGTTTTTTAGACAACTTTTCCCACTTGATACCATAAGCATCCCCTCCATATCCCTAAATGGTTTCTGAGGACATTCCTTATATGCTATATAGTATTCCAGGTTCAGAATGCAGCATAATTTATTTAACCATTCCCCAACTATTAGGCAATTAGGTTATTTCCATTTTTCTTCTTTTACAAAAAATGTTATGGTGAACATAATCTTTGAGCACATACCTCATTAATTCCTTGAGATAAATATCTAAAAGTGGAATGACAGGGTTGTTAGCTTTTTTTTGGGGGGGGGGGGATATATTTTTTCCTTTTCAGGATCCAGATGAATGCTAATAGAATGATTGGACCTGAATTCTTCATCATATCTGTCTGGTTTGATGAAATCAGTAAGTTAGACCAACTTTGTTTATGTCATGGCACACCTAAAGAAGTATGTCATTTGCGTGGCTCACTGGGGTCGAAACTTTCCATCCATCCCCTAGCCACTCAGAGATGGGAGGGGCTGCTTATGGCTAGGGTTGACTGACCCAGCACCTCTGCCTACCCAGGCCCCATTGGTAGCCTCAAGATTGGGGTGACCAACCTCAGCATGTCCACATGGCTGTAGATGGTATCCTTAACTAGGCCACCTCTTTCTTGGTTTTCATTTTTTTTTTTGGCTTTCATTTTTTTAATTGTATTTTTTTGCCACCACTTTCTTAAAAAAACTTTATTGAAATACAAAATGCATATAGAAACTACGTATAATAAGTGTACAGCTTGAAAAAACGTTTACAAATGCCCAGTCTCTAGCTCACAGATCAAGAAACAGAATAGTGCCCCAATAGCCCTTTCAGGCTCTCTTCCAGTCACCACCCAATCTTCCCCCCAACCCCTCAACCTCCACTCCCAGAAATATCCCTCTCCTGACCTCTAACAGCAGAGATTAGTCTCCTCTGTTTTTGTGCTTTATATGAATGGGGTAATCATATAGTATGTTCCCTTCTGTGTCTGGCTTATTTCACTCATAATGATGTTTGTGAGATTCATTCATATAAATTGTGTGGGTGTTCTCATTGCCATATGGTGTTTTGTTGTATGAATATGCTCTAATGGATGTATTCATCCTACTGTTTTTGGGCATTTAGGAACTTTCTAGTTTTTGGCTCTCACAAATAATGCTCCTAGCACATTCTAGAACATGTGCTTGGTGAATCCAAGTATGCCTTTCCAGGAGTGGCATTTCTGGGCCATAAAGTATGCACATGTTCACCCCTAGCTGAAGCTGCCAGATGGTTCTCCAGAGTGGTTGTGCCCGTTTGCATTTCTGCCAGCAGTGTGTGTGAGGGTTTTGGTTGCTCCACAGGCTGACCAGCTCTAAAGCTACCTGAGAAGGATTTATAGCTATAGTCGTAGGAGAGCCTCGAAAGAGATAATGCATGGATCAGCACAAGACAGCCCCACACTCAGAGAACACCTCGAACTGGCTGTGGGATGGAGGGAAGGTTTTACATCCCCTGATTTGGGCCTGTTTCATAATCTTGGCCCATTTTATAAGGACTTGGGTTCAGGCTTCTAGACAGGTTCACAAATGGGCCCGTCCTTACCTGTGTGACTCTTTCAGGCTTTAGAGACTTCTCTTGTCATAGGACACATCTTTTTGTCCGTTAGAAACTGAAACATCTCATTTTCATTTTCAGAGGCGGATCTTAGATGGAAGCCTTGGCTTTGCAGCAGGGGTAAGTGGCATGTGGGAAGAGAAATGTAAATGGGGACACGTTAATTCTGATATTTCTCTCCCAGGGGGCATCTCCAGTCTATATCCCGAAGCAAATAGATGTATCTACCTGTTCTCTGTGTGCTGATGGCTTCCTATTATCACTACTTTTGAACTTTTTGAATGTCCCTGCCTCTCTTTAGATGGTGAAGGAGGCTTATTTGGCAGTTGCTTCAGTACTCGTAAAATGAGATAATATTTAGGAAGGGTCTAGCACAGGGCCTGATAGATAGTGGGCACTAATTAAATATTTTCTTTCTCTCCTCCCCTTCCATATGAAAAGACAGTTTATTATAGAAATTTCCAAACATGTAAAAAAGTAGAGCGACTCATGCCCATCACTCAGCTTCAATCAAATCGATATTTTGCTAATCTTATTTCATCTCTCTTCCCCCAACTTTCTTCGGAGTTAGGAATCTTTTTTAACGCCAATTCTAGATATCATGTAATTTCACCTGTAAATTCAGGATGCATCTCTAAATGAATAACTTGTTTTTGTTTTTATTTTAACATAATCACCATGCTATTGTCACACCTACCAAAATTGACAATAGTTCCTTAATATAATAAGCATCCAGTCCATCCATATTTAAATTTTCTCCATTGTCCCAAAGATATCTTCTAAAACTGGTTCGTTAGAATCGGAATTTCAACAAGGTTTTCATATTGAATTTGGTTGATAGGTCTTTTAAGTCTCTTTTATTCTCTAACAGTTTTGATTTGTTTTTCTCCATTCCAGTAATTTGTTGGAGAAGCCGGGTCGTTTGTCTGTAGAAAGTCCCAGTTTGTGGCTTTGTCTGATTTCCTCAAGGTGCCATATAACTTGTTCCTCAGTCCTAATTCCTGTAAACTGGGAACTAGACCTAGAGGCTTGATTAATTCAGATTCAGTTTTTCAGGCAAAAATGCGTCATAGGTGGCTGCGTCTTTCAGTTGCCTTGGTCAAATCAGGAGCCACAAAGTAAGTGCTTTTTCCTTTTAGTTGATCAGGGGTTGGTGCCTCCTCCCCCCACCTCCTCCCCTTTGTTTTAACAGTCCTGCGATCTGGAAAAACTGGCCTTCCAAAACCATCCAGGCCAGCAGTCTTTCCATGAAGTCCTTCCGAGCAGTTTGCAGGCACATGGGTAGAGTTAACAAAGTCGGTTTCCAGACCCTCAGCTTCTCTATGTCCTCTTTCCTAAGAATGTACCTGGAAGCAGGTTTGCCTTCCTCACTTTCTCTTGCACTGTTGCTCTTCTCTCTCTTCACAAAAGAAAGACCCCCCCCCCCGCCCCGTGCCTTATTATGTTGCCTCTGCACGTTAAACAGAGGGACCCTTGGGAAACTGGTGCTGGTGCTGAGGAAGTGAGGGACCCCAATCACCGTGCCCAAATCCTTTTGCAATTCAGACACTGTCCTGTCCTTTAATCGATTTGTCAGCAGAGATAGCCTTAAAATAATTTCCCTTGGTGGGCCTTTTTGGTGTTTGGAAAGAGTTCAAAGGACAGAATGACAATATTATAACAAAACATCTTTTTTTATCTCCTTATTTAAGAAAGCATGTTTTATCTTTGCTTATTTAAAAAAAAAAGAAAAAAAAATTGGTGTTCAACCCTGTCTTATTCTAGCAATGACTATTAATATTATTGTTTATCCACAGATCTATGAATGAGTTGAAAAAAGCCCCATCCATTAAACTATGCATTTCTAAGAATTTCTTACTTTTTGATGTTTAATAGTTATAAAACTCCGGATTATATTTTTATTGTTATGAATTTGTTCTCTACCACTAATAATTGTAATGATAACTCAATCCAGGAAATTGTTATTTAAGCATCTTGAGCCCTAGGCTCACAGGACATTTTAAAAAATTAAATTGAAGTGTATCTAGATATTTTTATTGCAGAGAAGGATGATACAGAAATTGATAACAGACTTTCCAGTATTAAATATAAGTTGCTTTAGGATTAAATTCTGTGAGGAAATGGAGTTGAAATACAAAATAAACAGAAAAAGGAATGAGATAAGATTTTTGAGTAGAGGAAGAGCTTGTTTTTACCTTTTTTGTGTGTATGGAATATGGTTCAAGAATGGAAAAGGGCACAAAACACAAATGCATAACTTACTTTTTATATTTTTTAAGTGGATAATGGTGGGACTCAAATCTCTGTGCTATTTGGATCCTACTAGATACATTTAAATGACTGTTGTGACAGTTTTTTTTAAACAAATCAATATTTATATGCCAGGATTTATATCTTTTCAACCATTCAGACTTAAGATGAAAACATTTTAAAGGTAAACTTAAAAATGAGTGAGGTGGTACCTAGTTTTCCAGAATTCTTATAGGGCACACACAGAGATACAAGTTTGAGGAACTCTACTACATGCCATCTCACTGCTTCTGACCAAGACCGTATTTAAATGTCCTAGGCATTCAGGTGTCCTGTTCTAGTTTATTAGAACAAAACCCATTGCAAGATTTACCTTGCAAAAAACAAAAAGAAACGAACAAACAAACAAAAAACCCAAAAAGAAACAAGCACAGGACAAACCAACACACCCAGATAGATTGTGTAAGTCTTCAGGAAATGTAAGAATGAATTTTGGAGCATTAAGACATGTGAATTTAAGACACAATTTCCTTTTTTAAAAAGTCCTCAGACTGATGTATTGTTATGGTCAATTAACTATAAAGATCAGCAGTAGTTTCACTTCTGATTTTTTAAAGTTGTTGGTAAAAAAAGTTCTGTAATTTATATATGGTATATTAGAAAATAAGTCATTTACCTTCCTAAAATTGAGCTTGAATATGAGCATATGGGCTACTCACACAAAGCAACTCCTGGCAGGTCCCCAGATACATAGAGAAGTGTAAGGATGGGATGTGGAAGATGGTGGGGACCCTGAAACCTGGGGAATTTCAGTGGTGTTGACGACTGGAAGTGGATTCTCATAAACATTTCCCCAAACTGGGGGAAGGCGATATAGCCCAGGTGGTCGGAGTTGTAATAATTGCTTATACTGTCATGGAAGAAGTTATATTTAAGATAGCAACCTATTGATTGGGCCATGGTTCTCAGCCAGGGGAGATTTTGCCCCCAGGGGACATTTGGTAATGTCTGGAGACATTTCTGGTTGTCAGAAATAGAGGAGGGGGACTATGGTATCTAGCGGGTGGAGGCCAGGGGTGCTGCTAAACATCCTGGAACGCACAGGAGAGCACTCCCAAGAAAGAACTATCCGGCCCAGGAGTGCTGCGGTTGAGAAACCTTGGGCTGCAGTATTTTGATGTATCATCTCTAGATTGCAGTGGAACAGGATGTGACAGGCAGAGAACTTAAGAGTCTATAGACTTATAGTCTTATATAGTCTTATATAGTCTTATATAGTCTTATAGTCTATATGTAGTTCTTAAGAGTTCTGTAGCTGGACCTAACACGTATTTGATAAGAACTCCTCAGAGGAGTCTTTCCGTTTTAAAAAAAACAATAGAGAAGGGATTTATCTTCATTTTAGCTCATCGAGCTGTGTGATAAGGTACAAAAAGGAGGATTTTTTTTTTTAATATTCTGTTCTTTTTCAGGTTTTTAGTCTGTAGTTTATCCTATTGCCACATCTCAGAAAAAGTTGGATTGTTTAAAAAAACTTTTCTTTGAATGGAATCAATCAGATTTCACCTTTATAATTATTGTACTTAAAACAATTCTTTTTTTAGAGAAGTGTGTTTGCAGACTAACCATGCATAAAATGCAGGATTCCCATATACAACCCCACCACCAACACCTTCTTTTGGTATGGAACATTTGTTACAATTGATGATAGCTCTTTTTTTTTGTAATTGTGCTTGTTTTTTAAAATAGCAGTTACCTTTGTTACAATTGATGAAAAATTATTAAAGTAGCACTATTAACTATCATCCATAGTTTACATTAGGTGTGTTTTTTCTGTATATCACCCTATTATTAAAACTTTGTACTAGTATTGTACATTTGTTATAATTCATGAAAGAACATTCTTATATTTGTACTAGAAACTATAGACCATCATCTACAATAGGGTCCACTGTGTTATACAGTCTTACGCTTTATTTTTTAATTTTTATTTTAGTAACTTACATAACCTAAAGTTTCCCCTTTTAACTATATTCACCTATATAATTTAGTGCTGTTAATTACACAAACAATAATGTGCTACCATCACCACCATCCATTTCCAAACCTTTACTATCATCCTAAACAGAAATTCTGTACAAATCAAGGATCAGCTCCCCAATCTCTAACCCCAATCTATCCCCTGGTAACCTATATTCTACATTCTAACTCTATGAGTTTACTTATAATAATTAGTTCATATTCAGTGAGATACAATATTTGTCCTTCTGTGTCTGACTTATTTCACTCAGCATAATGTCCTCAAGGTTAATCCATGTTGTTGCTTGCATCAGAACTTCATTTCTTTTTTACAGCTGAATAATATTTATTCTACTGTATGTTTTAGTCATTCATCTGTTTCATCTGTTGATGGATACTTGGGTTGCTTCCATCTTTTGGCAATTGTGAATAATACCGCTATGAACATAGTTATGCAAATATCTGTTCGAGTCCCTGCTCTCAGTTCTTCTGGGTATATACCTAATAGTGGGATTACTGGGTCCTTTGCTAATTCTATATTTAGCTTTCTGAGGAACTACCAAACTGTCTTCCACAGTGGCTGCACCATTTTTCATTCCCACCAGCAATGAATATTTCTCCACATCCTCTCCAAGACCTGTAGTTTTCTGTTTCTTTAATAGTAGCCATTCTAGTAGGTATGAAATGATATCTCATTGTGGTTTTGATTTGCATTTCCCTAATAGCTAATGATGTTGAGCATCTTTTCATGTACTTTTTAGCCATTTGTTTATCCTCTTTGGAGAGATGTCTATTCAAGCCCATTTTTAAATTGAGTTGTTTGTCTTTTTATTGTTGAGTTGCAATAGAAGACATCAACAGACCAATCACAAGTAAAGAGTTTGAATCAGTCATCAATAGCTTCCCAACAAAGAGAAGTCCAGGACCAGATGGCTTCACAAGTAAATTCTACCAATCATTCCAAAAAGAATTAATACCAATCCCGCCCAAACTCTCCCCAGTAATTGAAGAAGAGGGAATACTACCTAACTCATTGTATGAGGCAAACATCACCCTAATGCCAAAGCCAGATAAAGATACTACAGGAAAAGAAAATTATAGACTAATTTTTCTTATGAATATAGATGCAAAAATTCTGTGTTGGTTGTTCATGTGTTTCTAGGAATTTGTCCATTATATCTAGGTTGCTTAATTTGTTGGCATACAGTTGTTTATAGTATACCCTTATGATCCTTTTTATTTCTGTGGGGTCAGTAGCAATGTTCCCCCTCTCCTTTCTGATTTTAGTTATTTGTGTCTTCTCTCTATTTTTCTTTGTCAGCTAAGGGTTTGTCCAGTTTATTGATCTTTTCAAAGAAACAACTTTTAATTTTGTTAATACTATTTTTTATTCTCAATTTCATTTATTTCTCCTCTAGTCTTTTTGATTTCTTTCCTTCTGTTTGCTTTGGGATTCATTTGCTGTCCTTTTCTATTTCCTCCAGGTGTGTAGTTAGGGCTTTGATTTTAGCTCTTTCTCCTTTTTTAACGTAAATGTTTCGGGCTAAAGATTTCCCTCTCTGTACTGCATTCACTGCATCCCATACATTTTGATATGTTGTGTTCTCATTTTCATTCATCACAAGATATTTACTGATTTACCTTCCAATTTCTTTTTTGACCCACTGATTGTTTAAATGTGTGTTATTTAACTTCAATTTATTTGTTTATTTTCCTGTTCTCTGCCTGTTACTGATTTCCAGCTTCATTTCATTCTGGTCAGAGAAGATGCTTGGTATAATTTCAGTCTTTTTAAATTTCTTGAGACTTGTTTTGTGACCCAATATGTGGTCTCTTCTGGAGAATGATCCATGTGCCCTTGAGAGGAATGTGTATCTGTTGTTTTGGGGCGCAATGTTCTGTATATGTCTGTTAGGTCTGGTTCATTTATCATATCATTCAAGTTCTGTTCCCTTATTGATCTTCTGCCTAGATATTCTATCTGTTGATGAGACTGGTATATTGAAGTCTCCAACTATTATTGAACAGGTGTGTTTTTCTCTCTTCTGTTTTGCCAGTATTTGCCTCATAAATTTTGGGGCACCATGTTTAAGTGTATGAATATTTATGATTGTTATTTCTTCCTGGTGGGTTGCCCCTTTTATTAATATATAGTGTCCTTTTTTGTCTCTTATGACAGCTTTTGACTTAAAGTCTATTTTGTCTGATATTTCTTTATCTACGTTAGTTCTTTTTTGGTTACAATTTGCATGGGATATCTTTTTCCAACCTTTCACTTTCAACCTATTTGTATCTTTGGATCTAGCATGAGTCTCCTGTAAACAACATCCAGTTGGGTCATGCTCTTTTATTTATCCATTCTGCCACTCTATGTCATTGATTGAGTAGTTTAATTCATTTATATTCAGTGTTATTGCTATAAAGACAGTACTTACTTCAGCCATTTTGTCCTTTGGCTTTTATATGTCTTTTTTTTTTTTTTTTTTTTTTTGCTTTTCCTTTATTGAAAACTTCTTTTCTGTTTAGTTGATCTATTGTGATGTATCTGACTGATCCCTTCCTCATTTCTTTTTCTGTCTATTTTTAAAATACTTTCTTTGTGGTTACCTTGGGATTTATATTATACAACCTAAAAATTTGAAAAGATACCAACCTAGCTTCAATAGCGTATATGTTCTCTGTTCTCATATCCCTCTGTTTCCCCTCTTTATGTTATTTTTGTCCCACTTTGCCACTTTATATTTTGCATGTCCTTTACCAGGAAATATCCTTTTTCTTGTTCAAGTATATTCCTACTCTTAAAGGAATTAAAGAGTAAAATTGTTTATTGAGGATAGAGACTATTGGGTTTTGCATTTACCCTTTTAGTTACCCTTACGGATAATCTTCATTTCATCATACTAATCCAAACCACTCTCTCCTGTCTTTTTCCTTTCAGCCTGGAGAATGCCCTTTAGTAATTCCTGTAGGGTCGATCTCTTGTTGAAAAACTATCTCAGTTTCTCTCTATGAATATTTTAAACTCTCTCTCATCTTTGAAGGACTATTTGTGAATAAAGAATTTTTGGCTCTCAGTTTTTCTGTTTCAGTACCTTAAATATATCATACCATTGCCTTCTTGCCTCTGTGGTTTCTAATAAGAAATCAGAACTTAGTTTTATTGAGGATCCCTTGTATGTGACAAAATGCTTTTCTCTTGCTGCTTTCAGAATTCCCTATTTATCTTTTGCATTTGACTTTCTGGTTAGTATGTGTCTCAGAGTAGGTCTATCAGGACTTATTCAGTTTGGAGTACATTGTGCTTCTTGGACATGTATATTTATGTCTTTCATAAGAGTTGGGAAATTTTCAGTCATTATTTCCTCAAATATTCTTTCTGCCCCTTTTCCCGTCTCTTCTTCCTCGGGGATACCCATGATACATATTTTTGTGTGCTTTGTGCTGTCACTCGAGTGCCTGAGACACTGCTCAATTTTTTCTCTTTTTTTCTCTATCTGTTCTTTTCTCTGTTTGATTTTGACTGTCCTGTCATCCAGTTTGCTGATTCTTTCTTCTGCCTGTTCAAATCTGCACTGTATGCTTCTAGTGTATTTTAAATTTCTACTGTTGTGACTTTCATCTCTATAATTTCTGTTATGTTTTGCTTTATACTTTCAAATTTTTCTTTATGCTCACATATTGTTTCCTTAATATCCTTTATCTCTTTATGCACATTTTCCTTCATCTCTTTGAATTGGTTTAGATTTCTTTGAACTTCTTTGATTAATTGTTCCAAATTCTGTGTCTCCTATGAAATTTTAATTTGTTCTTTTGATAGAGCCATATCTTATTGTTTCTTAGCATGGCTTGTAATTTTTTGGCTATTGTCTGGGCATCTGATTATCTTGATGAGTTAACTATGAAGGTCAGTTTCTCTCTCTTGTTTAGGGTTTTATTATTGATTGGCTTTATTTTAAGGCTCTTTTTTGATGCTTGGTCCAACTTATTCTAGACTTTAGAGTAGTCCCTGTGTTTAATTGATCAAATTTTCTTGGCTCTTCTTCATCTGACTTTTGCCCTGGATATGTGGTACAATTTTTAAGATTGTGCTTCTTGTGTAATTGTTTTACCTCCAGGGGAAAACTTCCTTTCCTCTGTTCCTTCTCTGGGAATCTTGATCTATTCTGTTTTTTTTTTTTTTTTTTTTCTTTTTAAATTAAATTCAGTTTTATTGAAATACATTCACATACCAAACCATTCTGTTTGTTTTTGCATAGAATTTTCTCCCCAGCTCCTACTGTTTAAATTCTCTCCCTCACTCAGTGCTCTGTTTTCCTTACTCTTTTCAGTTCTGGGACCCTCCTGTCTTACAGCAGTTCTGTTTAACCCCTCACCCCCTTTTTTAATTTCTCTTTGAGGCTTTTCTGCCTCTGTTTTTTTTTTTTGTTTTTTTTTAATTTCCTGTTAGGGTATCCTGCCCAAGGGAGCCAGATGGGGTCAATCCAGAAAGGTGGGTCACTCCAGAAAAGTCCATTTTGTATTTAGGTGGTCCAGTCACCAGAAACTGGATTGAGTGACATAGCACTTTCTGGCCACATTTTGTACCATAGTTTCTCTCTCTCTTTTTTTTTCCCTCCAGGGGCCCTTTTCTATGCAGCACTCCTCAGGGGCTTGTGTTCCAGTCTGGGTCTCTGGACTTGGTCCCTCTGCCTGGATATCCATGGGGTTCTATTGCTGCTGTCCCTGGTGGGAGGGGGGAGGAATCTGAACTGTTGCCTCTGAGCAACTCCCAAGCTGCATGCGATTGAGTGAGGGAGAGAGAGAGGGCCAGCGGGTCCAGGTGGAAGTTTCCTACCTGACATTGTCCTTTTTCTTTGATTTAGTGTTCTCTAGTCTCTGCTGTCCTCCAGAGTTCTAAGCAAGTGGGATTTGTCCTTTAATTTGCTGAATCTCTGGGGAGTTTTTTTTTCAGTGCTTGTCTAACATTGCCATGTTTATGACATCCTATCATACATTTTGTACATTTAACATTTCCATAATTTTAGGGACTCATGCTTTTGCAATTTTTGCAATTTCACTGTGACTGGTTCTACAAAAGAAACCCAAAGAAATGGCCTTTTACATTTTGTTAGGTTGAGTGACAGGGACTAATTCACTTGTCACATGTTCCCATCTGAGTACTGCTTATTTGGGGGTGCATAATCTTAAAGTTTGTTTGATTGATATTTGCTATGTGATATGGAAACGATATCCAGCAGACTTCTTCAGTTCAGGATTTTAAGAGCCTAGAATAGATAAACAATAAAACTTCAGTGTGTAAGGAAAGAGTGCACACTAATAAAGGATTATACATTTGTCATTGTCACCTAATTGAGTCTTTTCATGTCTGTAGGGAACTGTTTTGGATTTAACAGTTTATGTAGCTTGTTCATTCGATATTTGTCATTTGGTGTTGAGTAAGTTCCAGAGACTTAGATGACAGTGGTTACAAGTTTCCAGAAGAGATTGAAAACTGTGTCCACTAAATGAGTGCTGGGCCAGAGTGACACATTTCCTTTGTGACAGAGTTGTCACTTAGCTGGTGAATCAGGGAAACGTGGTAGATGTCTCACTTTTGGGTTTCATTGAGCCTCAGGCCAAGTCCCTCATGCAGGAGATGGAGGAATGAATGAGGGCTGGGTGAAGGTTGGTGAGTTGTGTTGCTAACCCAAAGGGCATCAATTCATGGGCTAGTGCTAACAGGCAGGTGTTCAGCCAGGCAGACCCACATCCCTGTCCACAGTGTCACACAGATGTGATGGCATGAAGATGACATTTACTGGTGGCTCAAGGCTGAGAAGTTCTGTTAAAACAGGGATGTCTGAGCAGTGCTTCAAAAATTTCTCAGCACCCTGGTGGAATGGAGCCAGACCTACCAAGAAGGAATTCATTAGAGATATATGTCAAATCTTGATCATGAGTCAAAACAAGCAAATGACACCCCCAATCTTTTCCTCCTCCTAAAAATAGAAATGAAAAGTTTCATAACAATCTAGGATAACAACAGCAGGTATTGAGGGGTGGGGTGGGGATTTAGGCTTCCTTTTTTTTTTTTGTTGACTCTAGGCTTAGTGTATGGACCCCCCCTCTAAAAGCTCCTTTGATCTTGGGCTGCATTAATAGAAGCAGAGTATCATGGCCATTGGAAGTGATGTGACTTTCCTATGCCAGACAGCCTGTGGTTGCTTGCTGAGCAGCTCTTCTAGAAGACAGCTCGTAGAAGTGACCTTGCTCTGTCTACTAGTGGGGTGACACTACCTCCCTCCTTCCTTCCCAGTCAACACTGCTCCTTGCATAATGCCGGGCACTGGTATGATATTTAGGGTCAGAAGAGGAGCAGATGGCATCCTCACTCGACAAGAAAGTTCTGGACAGTCAGGGGTACCACGTGAACTTCTCACACAACAGGGTTGTGAATTCTATCATGTAAGTTTGGGATACTGTGAGGGTAGAAAGAAAGGGGCATGAAAATCTCCCACTTTACCATTTCCAAGTGTTTGTTGAAGACATTTTGGGGCTGTGCTAGGAAGAAAGGCTTTAGGTCACCAGGCACGACCTCTTGACTGCCCTGGCAGGTTCCCCTGGTAGTGACTTGAGGGGGCACAGATCCACTGACCTGCCCTATCCCTGGGTGGGTGCCCCAGCCTCTTAAACGCCCCCTCCTTCGCCTGTGCATGATGGAGCCAGGAACTCTCCTGGCATTGCCCTCCCAAGTTGCTTCCCATTTGTTCTCCCCTCTCGCCCATTCCCTGTAGGGACTCTGCAGATTGACTCTCAGGATCTTTCTTGGGAACTCAGTGGCTCCCTGGGTTCCATATGCAATTGTTAGGTGGGGGCAGTGTTAGCACCCAGCTGAATGGTAAGCCAGGTTAGGGTGTTTACCCTGTCGTGTGTTCTTTCACCCACTGGTTACTGGTGGGAGGGAAACTTGCTACCCTTGTGACTAGCAACTTGCTGTTTTGGAGAGCAATTTGGCAGTATCTGGAGATGCTGAAGATGGACAGCTCCTAGAGAAACTGACAGCCAAGCATGGAAGTATTGTTTGTATAATTAAACAGTGAAAACAGCCCAAATATCCATCAGCCGGGCAGTGGATAAATTATGATAAAGTCATACAATGGCAAACTGTACAACAGCATAATGTTGAGCAAAAAGGAGGCTTCAGACTGACGCTATATGATATACATTTAAAAGACAGAAAATGATATTTAAAAAATTTATTGTGGTAAATATATATAACATAAAATTTGCCATTTTATCCTTTTTTAAGTGCACAATTTGGTGCCACTAATTACATTCACAATGTTGTGCTACCATCACCTCTATTTCCAAGATCTTTTCATCACCCCAAACAGAACTCTGTACCTGTTAAGTAATAACTTCTCCTCTTGTACCTCCAACCCCCCAGTCCTAGATTACCTCTGATCTACTTTCTGTCTTTATGAATTTGCTTATTCTAGATGCTTCATTTAAGTGGAATCAAACAATATCTGTCCTTTTGTGTCTAGCTTATTTCACTCAGCATACTGTTGTCAAGGCTTAGCCATGCTAGAGCATGTCTCAGAATTTCCTTCTTTTTTATGGTTTTATAATATTCCATTGTGAGGATATGCCATATTTTGTATCCATTGATGGACACTTGGGTTGTACCCACCTTTTGGCTATTATGAATAATGCTGCTTTGAACATTGGCGTATAATTAGCTGATTGAATCGTTTTCAGTTCATTTGGGTATATACCTAGAAGTGGGATTGCTGGATAATACATCAATTCTATGTTTAACTTTTTTGAGGAACTGCCTAACTGTATACATATTTTTGTTTATGGTTACCTTTATATGTGGGAGAAGTATCAAAACTTGCATGGTCTGGCTAAATACCAGAGTCAGGATAGAGGTAACCTCTAGTGAGCAAGAAACAGGAGCAGTTCTGGAAGGGTGACACAAATGTTTCAACACCTGTACCCTTTTAGTTTTGCAACAAGATCTGCAGCAAATACGGCAAAATGTTAAAGTGTGTCAAACTGGGTTGTGGATACCTGAGTATTTGCATTTTTTATAATTTTTTATGTGTCTGAAATATTTTATAGTGAACATTAAAACACAAAGTAACACTTCGGAAGCATCCAGGATTGGGAGTTTGCTTCCTCAACAAAGTTTTAAGATGCATTGAATAAGTATCTTGAATAAGGCAAAACTGGTTACGTCAGTCCCATTGTACCCCACACAGAAGTTTACAACAGCTCTTGTAATGTGTTTTTACAGTTAGTCATACATGTATTTATGTATGTGTTATTTGTGCCTTGAAATACATATTTAGTGTAATGCTGCAGTGACAATATTTACACAATATATAATTGGTTACTGCAACACGTGTTTCTGTAAGGGAGATTCTTGGGACAAAGGACATGTATAGTTTAAGTATGCTTAGCAATGTTTTTACAGGTTGTTTTTTTCTCATTAGCAGGGCCTCGATAGCATTAATTGCTTTCCCTTTAAATGACTTCTTTTGGAGTCCTTCGCTGTATTTTCTCTTGACTCCTCAAATTACTCTCTGAGTATTCTCTCCTCAGTACCTGGATCTGGCCTTGATTTTTATCTGAGGCATGAACTTAATAGGGAGAACTGTTACCATTTAAAAAAAAAAGGATAGCTGTTATTCCCTGTTAGAATCCTACAGTAATACAACTTGAAAACTGGAAAAGATTTCAGATGATTATACTAGCTAATACTTATTGAGTCATTACTAGGTACAAGGTGCTCTGCCAAGCATTATCCCCACTTTACAGATGAAGTAATTGAGGCAAATAAGTTACTTGTTCAGGATCATACCACAAGCAGAGCCAGGATTTGAATCCACAGTCTGACCATAGAGCTCCCACTTTTGAATCACAATGCCTCCCAGCTAATGTCTGGTTCACCTGCCTCTCTGTTTACAGACAAGAAACAAATCCAGAGAGAATAAATGACTAATCCACAATTGACAATTGATAGATAGTGGCAGAGCTTGGACCAAACTCAGAGGAGCAGTCTGGGGCAAGCTCCTCAATCTTCCTTGGCCTCCTTTGGTTCTGCTGACAACTGGGGACATTGGACTGGGTGCTTCACCGAGGTTCTTGGCCCTGCATATTTAAAGGGATGAGTTGCAGTGATGGTGAGCATATATCTTTTTTGTTGCAAGGCAACTATGAAGTGTTGTTAGTTTTTGGTTCACCTCCTCAGGTCTATGATTCAGTGGTAATCTTAAACATGTAATTGGATCATCTTTTCATCTGAGAGGGAAAGCAGTCTTTGTCCCAAAAGACATGTAGATGAATTTGAAGAGGCTGAAGCATTGAGGGTCACCATTTTAATTTTCTTTGCTCTGGTTCCTGTGTGTGTCTCTCTCTTTTTTTTTTTTTATTAAATTCATTTTTATTGAAATACATTCACACACCATACAATCATCCATGGTATACAATCCACTGTCCACAGTATGATAACATAGTTATGCGTTCATCACCTCCTGTGTGTCTCTTCAGTGAGGCTTGAGCCAACTGGGAATCTCTAAATAAATGCATATCCTCTCTCCTGGGAGAAGCACTTGTGTGGAATATATATGATTATGAAACTGTGGAAGGGAAGGCCAGCCCACCAACCAGGGAACTTACTTCTAGGCATGAAAAGGAAATTTAATGTCTATTATTTAATCCCATAGGGAGCCGGTTTTCTTTGAAAGACATCATTTTCTTAAGGAGATTTTGGCTGAGTCTACTTTTGTGCAGCAAGTGGGGAATAATGTTTTCTGCAAATAACCTGCCCACTGTTAGAAGTTAATGATGCCTTCTGTTCCGGTTTGCTAACGCTGCCATTATGCAAAATACCAGAAATCAATTGGCTTTTATAAAGGGGGTTTATTTGGTTATAAATTTACAGTCCTAAGGCCATGAAAGTGTCCAAACTAAGGCATTGACAAGAAGATACCTTCACTGAAGGTTGGCTAGTGGAGTCCGGAACAACTCTGTCAGCTGGAAAGGCATGTGGCTGGTGTCTGCTGTTCCCAGATTGTGTTTCAAATTGGCGTTCTCCAAAATGTCTCTGGGCTTATCTCTCAGCCTCTTCAGCTCCTGTGCATCTAACCATCTGGGAGTCCTCTTTTAGTTTCTCTGGAGCAAACTCTTGGCTAGCATCTCTTAGCTTAGTATCTCCAAACCCTTCTGTCCATATCTCCAAGCATCAGCTTTCAACGGCCATCTGCATAATGTCTCTTTGCTTCTCTACAAAATGTCCCTCTTTTGTAGGATTTGGAGGCCAGGGGAGCCCTAAGACCTCCTAGATTCTACACTTGTGTGTTTTCTTGTTCTGCACTGGCATGCAATGACCGTGGAGGTGATGTTTGTCAGTTTGGGAACCAAGGCTGTCTTTTAGGTGGGCACTCAGTGAAGAAGTGAGGAGGTATACCACAAAAACTATGGTGTGATAGGACGTTGAGCTCCCTGCCCCGAGGGTCTCATCTGACACAAGGTGCAGTGGGTGAAGAAGATGTGGAGATGGGTCCTCCAATCATGGTCATGCATGGCCTGATTCTGGGGACTGTGGTACAGCAGGCAAGGGGCACCTGTCCCTTCTGTCTCCATTGCTTCCTGCATGGCAATGCTGCAAAGCACTGACACTCCAAATTCTCAAATCAAGGGGTTTGGAATTCAGGTTTGCATGATGAGGCATTTTATTTTTAAACATCTCAAATAACAAGTTTCCAATAGGAAAATTTCCATGTCTCAGCTAATGTAAATGTTGTCAAATCACACCAGCCGTGGGCAGTAGACAGAGCACGTGCTGGGAGGCAGGCTAGCCCTTTGGAGGGTGACCCAGGGTTCTAGTTTGCTAATGCTGCCATTATGCAAAACACCAGAAATGGATTGGCTTTTATAAAGGGGGTTTATTTACTTACAAATTTATTGTCCAAAGGCCATGAAAATGTCCAAATTAAGGCATCAGCACAAGTATACCTAAACTGAAGAAAGGCTGTTGGCGTCTGGAAAACCTCTATAAGCTGGGAAGGCACATGGCTGGCGTCTGTTGATCCCAGATTGTGTTCCAGCTCCTCTCTCAGCTCCTGTGCATTCTTGGTTCTTTCTAAGTGCCTGGGAGTCCTGTCTTAGCATATCCCAGGGCAAGGTCTGGGCTTCATCTCTTAGCTAAACATCCTTCTGTCTGCATCTTCAAGCATGTCTAAGCATCAGCTCAGCAAGCGTCTGGGCCTGTGTGGCTCTTTTTTAAAGGATTCCAGTAAACTAATCAAGACCCACGCTGAATGGGCGGGGCCACACCTCCATGGAAATAATTCAATCAGGGTTATCCCCTATAGTTAGGTGAGTCACATCTCCATGGAAACAACCTAATCCAAATATCCCACAAGATTGGATTGAAAGATCATGGCTTTTTTCTTGGGGGACATAATATATCCAAACCAGCACACTCAGTGTGGCCCTCCTGACCCCTGGACGGTTGTAAAGACTCTTGTGGGCTCGAGGGCACTGTGATGACAGCTCTGTCCCGTGCCCCTCCCCTGCATCCTGTGTGGTTTCACTGTGCAACATGTGCCAGCAAGTTGGGGTCCTTCCTTCCCAGTGCATCCTGCCTCCGAGTCCACTTTGGAAGGAAAGCAAAGTCTTGCTGCAAGAGCAGGGGGTGGTGAGGTGAGGGAGGAAGAAAGGGGAAAGGGAGACAAAGAACCTCAGGAAGGAGAGATGATTATTAGCAGTATTGTATTTTTTCTTTTCAATTACATGCTTCAGATTTCCAATATCATTATAAACCGAGTGGGAGAGGAAATGATATATATTACGATCTCTCTGCAGTGACGGAAAGTAACAGCCTTTGTCTTGATGGATGAGCCCACGTGCATTTTCTTGCCCTGCTGAGCATCTGGGGTGGTGCTGCCCAGAGGCCTGCCCTGAGCCCCCCGATGTCCACCTCCTTTCTTGCCTCTCCCCGTCCTCTCTGCTTTCCCTCCCCTCGTTCATACCCAGCTGCATGAGCAGCCAGTGCCCCCATCTCCGCTCACATGGCTGGAAAGGCCTGCCTCTCCTTTCTTTCCCTCTGCTGTTCCTTGCAGACCTGGGCCTTCTGTGCAGATGGGGGCAGAGCATTCTCCTTGGGAATATCTCTTTGTTTTTGTTTGGGGGCATCCTTTCCTGATCCCATAAAGGAGAAGGTGGGAGTATATATAAGAGATGAGCGGGAGGTTGGAAAGGGCCTAGAGATTCAGTTTAAACAGGTGTGACAATAGCTCTTCTACATTTTTCTATAGTAACAGGTAGATGTTTAATAGGTCTTCCTTTAAGGTGATTGGCTCATTTTTCACTCATTCATCATTTATTCATTCATTTAGCATTTATTAAGAGCATGCTTTATTGAGGGCACTGCACCACGTGTTGGGCATCTGAAGACAAGATAAGAGATGGTTTCCATCTTTAAGGAAATTGTTATCTAGTGCAGAGGTAGGTAAACTACACTGGTGGGCCAAATGTGGCCCATGGCCTGTTTTTATAAGTAAAGTTTTATTGTAACACAGCCACACCCATTTGTTTATGTATTATCTGTGGCTGTTTTGCACTATGATAGCATCGTTGAGTCCTTGCTGCAGAGACTGCATGGCCTGCAAAGCCTGAATTATTTACTATATATAATCTAGCTGGTTACAGAAAAAGTTTGCTGCCCCCTGATGTAGTGAGTTTATGGTAGAGTTTTCTGAGGTCCTTGTGGCAGTGCAAATGGTCTGGATGAGATGGTGATGGACCATCAGGTCATAGCTTGGTGCTATGTGAGATCAGGCTGGAAGTTTCAGGATGCTGCCTCAAATGTCTGGGGTGCTTCTGAGTCATGGTGGACCCTCCCAAATGTGGACTTCTTCGCTAGGGTGGGCCTTTGAAAATCTTCAGGGAATAGCATTGCAGTGAAGCACAATGAATTATGTGGAGCTTTTTGCGGAGTACTCTTTGTCACTTAAGGCATGCCATTTCAAGATAGATGGTCAAGGGCAAAAGTGTGCAATCTGTGATTGTGAAATAAAACTAGGCTTCCCCAACTCAAAGGAAGCTCAAATTTACAACTGTCATCAGCATCTATGGTCTAGCAGAATGAACTAAGTTGGCCTGTGGACCTTGGTGGTCCAGCTCCAGGGAGCTCATTGGCTTTGGGGAAGCTTCCTTCTTTCAAATTCAGTGGTTCCCTACCCTGGCTGCACATTAGAATCACCTGGAGAGCTTAAAACAACAACAACAACAACAACAACAAAAAACAGCCTAATGTCCTGGATGCAACCTGGGCTAATTATATCAGAATTTCTGGGAGTGGGAAGGGACATCAGTAGTTTTTAGAACAATCCCCCCTCCCCAGGTGATTGCAATGTGCAGCCAAGTCTAAGACCCACTCACTGTTCTATTGGGGACAGAGGTTTAATAGTATTCTGTATAAAATGGACTCCCTTAGAAGTTTAGATGTAGCTGTGGGTTAAGAACCCAACTGAACCAATACTTAGGGCTGGAGTCATGGAGGAGCCCTGGACATGGAGGAAGGGGTGTGGGGACTTGGACAGGGGAGCACAGGGGGAAGCTGCTGCCCCCGGTTTCTGGCTGCAGCCCTTCTTGCTGTGGCTCTCCATCAACAAGACTCATGGTGGAACATCAGGTACTTTGCAGTTGTCTTGTTTCTCCAATGTGGGTTGATCTTGATCTTGATGCCAGCCTGGGGGGCAGTTGATTTGCAATCAGGTTCATTTTCCAGTTGGTGAGATGATATTGGGCAGCCGCCGGCTGGGATCTTGGGCTTTTCTGCTGGGTTCCTTGCAAAAGAAAGATGAGACGTAGGAGCTTCACAGCTTAGAAAACTTGAGTTTGAGTTTAAATTGTCACTTAGATGCACAGTCTTCACTGGATCGCATACTGAGTTTGAAAAATCTCAGGACTGGTAGGGACTTCTGGTAGTCATCTCAGGCATCTCTCTTCCATCAGACAGTGTAATACTTCACTGAATCCAGACAGATGGTGGGAATATAGTATCTTCCCAAAGACTTCCGTGAACCAAGACTTTACGCCTTTTTTTTTTTTCCGGTAACTTGAGTATTTAGAAACTAATCTACATGTCTACTGCTGCAATTTAAATAGAGGGTAGCTGACATTTTTCATATGCAACTTAGTACAAATCATACTAGGAAGCACTTAATTGAGTGTCAGTTCTTTTGAAAGTTACTCTGAGTGCAAGGGATCAAAGTTGATATTTAGTTAAGCTCTGTCCTTTAGCCTTTGCATGTCAGAACCAAATTTATACACATTATTAATATACATGCTTTGTGGAAATGCCACTCTTAGATTGCTTGTTATTGCTTTCTGGCACTGGCTTGCTCCCAAGAGGGGAGAAGAGCCTGTCCTCAAATCGTTGTCAAGGGACCGTGTACTTTCAGAGATGGCCTACGTGTGTTCTGTTTGTGGACTAAGCATTTATGTTCTTCTCTGGAGAGCGGCTGCCCAGAATGTGGGAGGCAGAGAGAATTATCTTCAGGCTAATCCATCAACCACTTATTGAGTACCTACTAAGTGCAAGGCCTTGTGGGGATATGCAAAGAAGCAGGATATAATCCCTCCCTGCAAAGGGCTTACAGTTTGCCAGGGATGAGAAGCCATGTTCACTTGCACTCAGGAGACAGTTCAGCATGTGGTTGTAAGAAGGGACATACAAAGGGTGACGGAAACTCTGGGACAGAGAGGTTACTTCTAGTTGGGGAATTAGAGAGGACTTCTTCATAGATGAAGCTCAGCTTGGAAGGATAGGTAGAGTTTTGACAGGTGGGGATGGGAGGGTGTGGGGGAAGGAAGGGAACTGCCTGCAGAGGGCACAGGAAGGTGGAAGCATAAGAGAGGAAAATGCCGAGCTGTTGAAGGAACAGCGATTGGTTTGGTTGGGAGGTGTTGGGGCCCAAATGTGGACAACCTGGGGTCTCATGGAAGGGAGTTTGTGCTTTGCCCTGAGATTGATGGAGAGTCACTGGAGGTTTTTGTGAGGGTGACAGGATCAGAGCTATGCTTTCAGGAAACATATTTTGTTGGTAGCAGATAGCATGGCCACCAGGAGAGTACAGGGTGAGGCCTGCCAATGAAAGGCAAGCTGGGGGGACTCGTGCATTACTTTAGGTTAGAGATCGTGAAGACTTGGCTTAAAACAGAAGTAGAGGAGATAGGAAAGGAGAGAACAAAAAACACTTCTGTTGGAAAGCTAAGACTTGGCAGTCTTGATTGTGAAGATAGCCAAAAAGGTTCAAGCCTACCACGGGAACTGTGTTTCTGGAGCCACCTGCCCAGAATTAATCACCTGAGGCTGTTGATGAATTTGGCATCACCATCCAGGCTTATGGGCTGACAAGGACTCTAAAGGAAATGGGGAGGGGGCTCTCTCAGGCTTATGTCAGAGCCTTCTTCATTTGAGTGGGTTTGTACTTTGGTA
Organism: Choloepus didactylus; assembly: GCF_015220235.1. Classification (NCBI taxonomy): domain Eukaryota; kingdom Metazoa; phylum Chordata; class Mammalia; order Pilosa; family Megalonychidae; genus Choloepus; species Choloepus didactylus. The sequence continues at coordinate 67,421,844 of NC_051324.1, read as the reverse complement.
TTGATGTGTGTTGGGGTGGTCTCCATGGCAACTAGACACCTACAGCTAGTTGTACTGATGGCAGTGTTTCCTTCTGCCTCTGCTCTTGGTGATCTGTATCCACCAGGATTAGGTTTGACTGAGATAACTGAGATCTGAAAAATAGTGACTTGAGCAAGAAAAACCTCTCTCATGTAGAGGAAACCCAGAGACCGTGGCTGGGAAGGTGGTTCTGTGGAGTCACCAGGGGTCTAGACTCCTTTCCTGTTCCCTGTTTTGTCCTCAAGGGCAGCCCTTGCCTTTCTGGCCCAAGGTAGCTACTACAGCCCGTGTCATCACATCTGCCTTCCAGCAACAAAATGGCAGAAGGGAAGAGATTTCCTGGAAGTCCTGCATGCCAGCTCCACTTACAATTCATTGACCAGAATTTATTCATCTGACTATATCTTGCTACAAAAAAAGATGAAGATACGTGGTCTTCTAGCTGTGCAGCAATGTGCCCAGCTAAACATTAGGGATCTGTTACTGAAGGAGGGGACAGAAGGCAATCAGGAGTAGGCAGTTAGCACTCACGGTCATCCAACCTAGTGCAGAGAGAACTTTGAGCTCTAATGTTGTTATTGATTTACCACCTCAGTGTACATTTTATATATGTATTTTTAATGAGTAGTGATATTTCTTTCCTTAACAGTTTCTTTTAAAATGGAGTGGTAATACATGAACTTGGTAAGAAAATCAAATGTACAAAGGGTATACAATAAAAGGAAGTCCCTCAGTCTCTTTATGTCATCCAGGGCTCTTTGGGTTTGAATGAAAGAAAACCTAACTCCATCTGCCATAAGGAAGAAAGGAAATTTATTGGTGCATGCAATTAAAGCGTACAGGATTAGAACTGGCATCAGGCACTGCTGGACTTGGAGGATCAAAGGACATCACTAGGTTGTGGTTTTTTTTTTTTTTTTAAACCTAACTCCTGGCTCTGCTTTCCTCTGTGTGAGCTCTACTTCCAGACAGCCCGTCCATGTCCTCACAGGCTCTAGTCCAGAGGGAGAAGTCTCTTCCTTCTGCTGCTCAGATGGACTTGAAATTGAGTTTCATGGATAGGGAATGGCTGGCCTGACTTGAGCTATGTGCTTATACCTGAGCTCTAATCCCTGTTGCCAGGGGGACATAGCATGTTCAATGTCCAGGCCTGGGCCACGTGTCCTGTCTCCCCCTCCCCCCATTAGAGTTAAAAACAAAGACTAATAATGGCAGGGGGGTAGGTTCCTCCAAAGTAAAATTGAGGTTTCATTGCCAAAGCAGATGTAGCAGATGCTGGGTTGGGAAGCCAGCATGTGGTACACAGCCCCCACATGTTTGTGTCAGAAGCCACCGCAACACTTAGTGGCTTAAAATAACACTGTATTATTTCTCATGGTTCTGGGTTGCTGGGTTCAGCTGGGTGTTTCTTCCTCTGCTCTTGCCTGGGGTTGCTCATGAGGCTCAGGTCTTCTGGCAGCTGGACCAGGCTGGAGGCTGCAAGATGGCCTTACTTGGAGGTCCAGGGCCTTGGTGCTGCCTGTGTTGACTGGGCCTCTTTCCTCACGGCTGCTCATGGTTCAGTAGCGTAGGCCGGGCTTCCTTACGTGGCGGTGAAAGTGTTCCAAGGAGGTGAATGTGGAAACTGCAAGGCCCCTTGAGGCCTAGACTTGGGAACTTTCACAATGTCATTCCTGCCTCTACATGTTACTGGTCAAAGCAAATCAGAGGGCCCACCCGGACTCAGGAGTGTGGGGAAACAGACTCTAGTTCTTGGTGGGAGGAGCCTGGAGAATAGTGTGGCCAAGCTCTTATAGCTACCATGCCTTCCTTCCAGAGGCGATGCCTGTTAACAATCTGTCCTTCCATAATTGAAGGGCCTTCTCTGGTGCCACCTTCATCGTCGCCATTTCCTGAAGTTTTTTGTCCCCCATAAGTCTGCCTTCAGTTTTGTGTTCTCCACCCAGCCTCTTGGTTTCCCTTTGGGCACCATGTCCCGCCTAGTTGGAGGAAATTCTGGCTTTCTAAGTTTCCCTTTAGTTTGCCAACTAACACCCAAGGGAGGAATTCAAAGGCCCAATTAAGCTCGATCTGTCCTCTGCTTGTAAGCAGCAGGGAAGCAAGACCTTTATGGGCCCAGATGAGTTTTGGGTGTTCTGGATCTACTGAGAGGAAAGAGTTTGGGCCAGATTCTTTTCAGCACCGGGGCTCCGTTGTTCTGAAAGCAGAAGCCGAGTTCGGGTGAGGTGGCGGCCGTGGCTGATGGTACTCTCATCGCACTGGAAATCTTTTCAAGTGGAGAAGGATGAGAAAGCAAGTCCTGAGCATGGGTGTGTCCAGGCTGTGGAACCGGAAAGGGCAGGGGGAGAATGGCCACTTTCTATGTTACACACTTCAGTGTTATCAATACTTTTATTTATATATTTTTTTAATGATCGAAAAATTCCCTTTTAAATTTAAGAATCAATTCTTTTTCCCTCTTTGCTGGGGAGTCTCTGCATCATTTCATAAACGTAATTTATGGATATAAAGAGTGCATTGCTTGGGGCAGGAGGGGTGGAGAAGTGTTTCCTCCAGGTGTTTTCTGGGCGGAAACGTGGGTAGAGATCAACTAGCAGTTTAGGTTATCCTGCGAGCCTGGGGGGCCATGGAGAGGAGCGGGGCAGTAATCCCGGCTGAGCAGCATCTCTCGCTGCCTTTCCCACGGGCCTGGAGGGGTTTGTATCGGGCAGCAGCCTCTGGTTGGTGTGGGCAGGATGGCATTACACCATCACTCACCTCTCCCTCCCTGATGGCTCCCAGCCCAAGGACTGTGACCTCGGGAGCCCCCTGAGCACCTTGATAAGCTGCCTGCCTTAGCGAGAGCCCCCCTTTGCAGGCAGGAGGGCATCTGGGGCCAGACAGGAGAACCCTGATCCTACACAGTAATAAAGAACGTCCCACCCAGACCCGGGAATCGGGACCCAGTGTTGTATTTCCAGCTTAGCTTCTGACAGTCCTGTGATCAGAGACAAGTCCCCTCACCTCCAGGCATCTCCCATCTCTAGGGAGACTGAAATCCTTCCCCTCCTATCTTGTGTAAACGGTGGGAGATTTGCAAGCAGTGGGAGGGTAAATCCAGCCATGACTGTTTAATGCTTCTGTGCCCTGCAGAGAAGAGGTAATGGAACGTTTTAGTAGTTGGTTGGTGGAAGCTGAGCTTCGCTCTCAGGTGCCCTAGCTTTTTTTTTTTTTTTTTTAATTAAATTCAGTTTTATTGAGATATATTCACATACCATACAGTCATCTGTTGTGTACAATCAACTGTTCACAGTACCATCATATAGTTAGTTATTCATTCATCACCCTAATCTATTTTTGAACATTTTCCTTACACCAGAAAGAATCAGAATCGGAATAAAAAATAAAAGTAAAAAAGAACACCCAAATCACCCCCCTATCCCAACCTATTTTCATTTAGTTTCTGTCCCCATTTTTCTACTCATCCATTCATACACTGGATAGAGAGTGTGATCCACAAAGTTTTTTTTTTTTTATCTTCATTTTATTGAGATATATTCACATACCACGCAGTCATACAAAACAAATTGTACTTTCGATTGTTTACAGTACCATTACATAGTTGTACATTCATCACCTAAATCAATCCCTGACACCTTCATTAGCACACACACAAAAATAACAAGAATAATAATTAGAGTGAAAAAGAGCAATTGAAGTAAAAAAGAACACTGGGTACCTTTGTCTGTTTGTTTGTTTGTTTCCTTCCCCTATTTTTCTACTCATCCATCCATAAACTAGACAAAGTGGAGTGTGGTCCTTATGGCTTTCCCAATCCCATTGTCACCCCTCATAAGCTACATTTTTATACAACTGTCTTCGAGATTCATGGGTTCTGGGTTGTAGTTTGATAGTTTCAGGTATCCACCACCAGCTACCCCAATTCTTTAGAACCTAAACAGGGTTGTCTAAAGTGTGCATAAGAGTGCCCACCAGAGTGACCTCTCGGCTCCTTTTGGAATCTCTGCCACTGAAGCTTATTTCATTTCCTTTCACATCCCCCTTTTGGTCAAGAAGATGTTCTCCGTCCCACAATGCCAGGTCTACATTCATCCCCGGGAGTCGTATTCCACGTTGCCAGGGAGCTTCACTCCCCTGGGTGTCTGATCCCACGTAGGGGGGAGGGCAGTGATTTCACCTTTCAAGTTGGCTTAGCTAGAGAGACAGGGCCACATCTGAGCAACAAAGAGGCATTCGGGAGGAGGCTCTTAGGCACAACCATAGGGAGGCCTAGCCTCTCCTTTGCAGCAACCGTCTTCCCAAGGGTAAAACCTGTGGTAGAGGGCTCAGCCCATCAAACCACCAGTCCCCTATGTCTGTGGTCATGTTAGCAACCATGGAGGTGGGGTAGGCGAATACCCCTGCATTCTCCACAGTCTCCTCAAGGGGGCACTACATCTTTTTTTTTCCTTGTTTTTCTTTTTTTTTTTTTTTAACTTTCCCTTCTTTTTTAAATCAACTGTATGAAAAAAAAGTTAAAAAGAAAACAAACACAATAAAAGAAGATTTCAAAGAGACCATAACAAGGGAGTAAGAAAAAGACAACTAACCTAAGATAACTGCTTAACTTCCAACATGTTCCTACTTTACCCCCAGAAAGTTGCATAATATAGCAACATTTCTGTGAACTTGTTCCTACTATATCCATCAGAAATTAACAGACCATAGTCATTCCTGGGCATCCCCAGAACGTTAAATAGCTTATCTGTTCTTGGATTATTGTTCCCCCTTCCTTAATTGCTCTCTATTGCTAGTTCCCCTACATTCTATATTATAAACCATTTGTTTTACATTTTTCAAAGTTCACATTAGTGGTAGCATATAATATTTCTCTTTTTGTGCCTGGCTGATTTCGCTCAGCATTATGTCTTCAAGGTTCATCCATGTTGTCATATGTTTCACGAGATCGTTCCTTCTTACTGCCGCGTAGTATTCCATCGTGTGTATATACCACATTTTATTTATCCACTCATCTGTTGAAGGACATTTGGGTTGTTTCCATCTCTTGGAAATTGTGAATAATGCTGCTATGAACATTGGCGTGCAGATATCTGTTCGTGTCACTGCTTTCCGACCTTCCGGGTATATACCGAGAAGTGCAATAGCTGGATCGAATGGTAACTCTATATCTAGTTTTCTAAGGAACTGCCAGACTGACTTCCAGAGTGGCTGAACCATTATACAGTCCCACCAACAATGAATAAGACTTCCAATTTCTCCACATCCCTTCCAGCATTTGTAGTTTCCTGTTTGTTTAATGGCAGCCATTCTAACCGGTGTTAGATGGTATCTCACTGTGGTCTTAATTTGCATCTCTCTAATAGCTAGTGAAGCTGAACATTTTTTCATGTGTTTCTTGGCCATTTGTATTTCCTCTTCAGAGAACTGTCTTTTCATATCTTTTGCCCATTTTATAATTGGGCTGTCTGTACTATTGTCATTGAGTTGTAGGATTTCTTTATATATGCAAGATATCAGTCTTTTGTCAGATACATGGTTTCCAAAAATTTTTTCCCATTGAGTTGGCTGCCTCTTTACCTTTTTGAGAAATTCCTTTGAGGTGCAGAAACTTCTAAGCTTGAGGAGTTCCCATTTATCTATTTTCTCTTTTGTTGCTTGTGCTTTGGGTATAAAGTCTAGGAAGTGGCCACCTAATACAAGGTCTTGAAGATGTTTTCCTACATTATCTTCTAGGAGTTTTATGGTACTTTCTTTTATATTGAGATCTTTGGTCCATTTTGAGTTAATTTTTGTGTAGGGGGTGAGGTAGGGGTCCTCTTTCATTCTTTTGGATATGGATATCCAACTCTCCCAGCCCCATTTGTTGAAAAGACCATTATGACTCAGTTCAGTGACTTTGGGGGCCTTATCAAAGATCAGTCGGCCATAGATCTGAGGGTCTATCTCTGAATTCTCCATTCGATTCCATTGATCTATATGTCTATCTTTGTGCCAGTACCATGCTGTTTTGGCAACTGTGGCTTTATAATAAGCTTCAAAGTCAGGGAGTGTAAGTCCTCCCACTTCGTTTTTCTTTTTTAGAGTGTCTTTAGCAATTCGAGGCATCTTCCCTTTCCAAATAAATTTGATAAGTAGCTTTTCCAAGTCTGCAAAGTAGGTTGTTGGAATTTTGATTGGGATTGCATTGAATCTGTAGATGAGTTTGGGTAGAATTGACATCTTAATGACATTTAGTCTTCCTATCCATGAACATGGAATACTTTTCCATCTTTTAAGGTCCCCTTCTATTTCTTTTAGTAGAGTTATGTAGTTTTCTTTGTATAGGTCTTTTACATCTTTGGTTAAGTTGATTCCTAGGTACTTGATTTTTTTAGTTGCTATTGAAAATGGTATCTTTTTCTTGAGTGTCTCTTCAGTTTGTTCATTTCTAGCATATAGAAACATTACTGACTTATGTGCATTAACCTTGTATCCCGCTACTTTGCTAAATTTGTTTATTAGCTCTAGTAGCTGTATCGTCGATTTCTCAGGGTTTTCTAGATATAAGATCATATCATCTGCAAACAATGACAGTTTTACTTCTTCTTTTCCAATTTGGATGCCTTTTATTTCTTTGTCTTGCCGGATTGCCCTGGCTAGCACTTCCAGCACAATGTTGAATAACAGTGGTGACAGCGGGCATCCTTGTCTTGTTCCTGATCTTAGAGGGAAGGCTTTCAGTCTCTCACCATTGAGTACTATGCTGGCTGTGGGTTTTTCATATATGCTCTTTATCATGTTGAGGACGTTTCCTTCAATTCCTACCTTTTGAAGTGTTTTTATCAAAAAGGGATGTTGGATTTTGTCAAATGCTTTTTCAGCATCTATTGAGATGATCAATGATTTTTCCCTTTTGACTTGTTAATGTGTTGTAATACATTGATTGATTTTCTTATGTTGAACTATCATTGCATGCCTGGAATGAACTCCACTTGCTCATGGTGTATGATTTTTTTAATGTGTCTTTGGATTCGATTTGCAAGTATTTTGTTGAGGATTTTTGCATCTATATTCATTAGGGAGATTGGCCGGTAGTTTTCCTTTTTTGTAGCATCTTTGCCTGGTTTTGGTATTAGATTGATGTTAGCTTCATAAAATGAGTTAGGTATTGTTCCATTTTCTTCAATGTTTTGAAAGAGTTTGAGTAAGATTGGTGTCAGTTCTTTCTGGAAAGTTTGGTAGAATTCCCCTGTGAAGCCATCTGGCCCTGGGCATTTATTTGTGGGAAGATTTTTGATGACTGATTGGATCTCTTTGCTTGTGATGGGTTGGTTGAGGTCTTCTATTTCTTCTCTGGTCAGTCTAGGTTGTTCATATGTTTCCAGGAAATTGTCCATTTCTTCTACATTATCCAGTTTGTTGCCATACAGTTTTTCATAATATCCTCTTATATTTTTTTTAATCTCTTCAGGATCTGCAGTTATGTCACCTTTTTCATTCATTATTTTGTTTATATGGGTCTTCTCTCTTTTTGATTTTGTCAGTCTAGCTAGGGGCTTGTCAATCTTGTTGATCTTCTCAAAGAACCAACTTTTGGTGATATTTATCCTCTCTATTGTTTTTTTGTTCTCTATGTCATTTATTTCTGCTTTAATCCTTGTTATTTCTTTTCTTCTACTTGGTTTAGGATTGGTTTGCTGTACATTTTCTAGCTTCTTCAGTTGATCCATTAGTTCTTTGATTTTGGCTCTTTCTTCCTTTTTAATATATGCGTTTAGTGCTATAAATTTCCCCCTTAGCACTGCTTTTGCTGCATCCCATAGGTTTTGGTATGTTGTGTTCTCATTTTCATTCGTCTCTATATATTTAGCAATTTCTCTTGCTATTTCTTCTTTAACCCACTGATTGTTTAGGAGTGTGTTGTTTAACCTCCAGGTATTTGTGAATTTTCTAAGTCTCTGATGGTTATTGACTTCTAATTGTATTCCATTGTGGTCAGAGAATGTGCTTTGAATAATTTCAATCTTTTTAAATTTATTGAGGCTTGTTTTATGTCCCAGCATATGATCTATTCTGGAGAAAGTTCCGTGAGCACTAGAAAAGTATGTGTATCCTGGTGATTTGGGATGTAATGTCCTGTAGATGTCTGTTAAATCTAATTCATTTATCAGATTGTTTAGGTTTTCAATTTCCTTATTGGTCTTCTGTCTGGTTGATCTGTCTATAGGAGAGAGTGATGTGTTGAAGTCTCCCACAATTATTGTGGAGACATCAATTGCTTCCTTTAGTTTTGCCAGTGTTTCTCTCATGTATTTTGTGGCACCTTGATTGGGTGCATAGACATTCATGATTGTTATTTCTTCTTGTTGAATTGCCCCTTTTATTAGTATGTAGTGGCCTTCTTTGTCTCTCAAAACATCCCTGCATTTGAAGTCTATTTTATCTGAGATTAATATTGCTACACCTGCTTTCTTTTGGCTGTAGCTTGCATGAAATATTTTTTTCCATCCTTTCACTTTCAGTTTCTTTGTGTCCCTGTGTCTAAGATGAGTCTCTTGTATGCAACATATTGATGGTTCATTTTTTTTGATCCATTCTGCGAATCTATATCTTTTAATTGGGGAGTTTAATCCATTTACATTCAACGTTATAACCGTGAAGGCATTTCTTGAATCGGCCATCTTATTCTTTGGTTTATGTTTGTCATATTTTTCCCCTCTCTCTATTAATATCCTTTATTGTACCCATACCGAATCACCGAATCTCTTTAGTACTGAACCTTTCTCCAAGTCTCTCTGTCCTTTCTTTGTTTCTGTCTGTAGGGCTCCCTTTAGTATCTCCAGTAGGGCAGGTCTCTTGTTAGCAAATTCTCTCAGCATTTCTTTGTCTGTGAAAAATTTAAGCTCTCCCTCAAATTTGAAGGAGAGCTTTGCTGGGTAAAGTATTCTTGGCTGGAAATTTTTCTCACTCAGAATTTTAAATATATTGTGCCACTGCCTTCTCGCCTCCATGGTGGCTGCTGAGTAGTCACTACTGAGTCTTATGCTGTTTCCTTTGTATGTGGTGAATTGCTTTTCTCTTGCTGCTTTCACAACTTCCTCCTTCTCTTCTGTGTTTGACAGTGTGATCAGTATATGTCTCGGAGTGGGTTTATTTGGATTTATTCTATTTGGAGTTCGCTGAGTATTTATGATTTGTGTATTTATGTTGTTTAGAAGATTTGGGAAGTTTTCCCCAACAATTTCTTTGAATACTCTTCCTAGACCTTTACCCTTTTCTTCCCCTTCTGGGACACCAATGAGTCTTATATTCGGACGTTTCATATTATCTATCATATCCCTGAGGTCCATTTCGATTTTTTCAATTTTTTTCCCCATTCTTTCTTTTATGCTTTCATTTTCCATTCTGTCATCTTCCAGGTCACTGATTCGTTGTTCAACTTCCTCTAGTCTTGTACTGTGAGTGTCCAGAATCTTTTTAATTTGGTCAACAGTTTCTTTAATTTCCATAAGATCATCCATTTTTTTATTTAGTCTTGCAATGTCTTCTTTATGCTCTTCTAGGGTCTTCTTGATTTCCTTTGTATCCCATACTATGGTCTCATTGTTCATCTTTAGTTCTTTGAGTAGCTGCTCTAGGTGCTGTGTCTCTTCTTATCTTTTGATTTGGGTGCTTGGGCTTGGGTTATCCATATCGTTTGGTTTTTTCATATGCTTTATAATTTTCTGTTGTTTTTGGCCTCTTGGCATTTGCTGAACTTGATAGGGTTCTTTTAGGATTTGTAGACCAATTGAAGTCCTTATCTCTAATTTATCAGATCTACAGCTTCGTGGAGTACACTTTCTCTAACTAACCAGCAGGTGGCGTCCACGAGCCACCTGTTCTCCACAAGCCAGTTCTCCCCTGCTTAGCCTTTTTGGTGAGTGGGGGAGTGAGTCTTGTGGGGTCCAATTGGTGTACCAAGCTTGCGTGTGTAGTTGGTGTTGCCTGCCCTGTATATGGGGAGTGTTTCTGGGCAGTCAGGGAGGGGGGGGGTGGCCCTAACAATCAAATCTCCCTGGTAATCCTAGAGTTTTAAAGCTGCTGCAATAGTCTAATCCTTCAGTTCAGTCCTGCCACAGTTTGTCTCTGCCACCGACCCACAAGTCCTTGGTATTGGCGTATGGCTCCTGAGACTTGCAAGTGGGCCCCTCTTCCAGGCTGTGCACCCCGGGTCCTCTGTTGAGGGATGACTGTGCTATGTCACAGGTGAGTGCCGTCCCCCCAGGGCAGTTCTGGGCTGCTTGGCTGTGTAGGGATGCTCCCAGTCTGCTGAAATGATGGCTGAATGGGGCTTTGTTAATTCACACTGCTCCACCTTCCCAACTCTGGGACAATCAGCTGAGGTTGCAGGGAAGGCTAATGTCCACGCCCAGTTTTGTGGTGTGTGCCTGTTATTTGAAGCGCTTCCGTCACACTGGATTGTCTGGGGCAGCTCTGGGCTATGGGGCTGGCGATGGGCAGGAGTGTTTCCTGTCCACCAGGATGATGGCTGTGTGCGGACACCCCCCTTTTCTTGGGAAGTTGTGGTGTTTAGTGAATTTTCTCAGCCACTGGATTATTGCCTTTTGTCTCAGAGCTCTCTTAGTTCTGCTCTTGACTTGACCTGCCCAAACTGCAAGTCTTTGAAGCTTTCTGTATTGGGCTTCTTAGAGTAATTGTTTTAGAAAAAGAAAAAAGGATTAAAAAAAAAAAAAAAAAGGGCCCTCCTCAGAGATCTAATGGGTTATTGAAATGCTAAGAGACAAAGCAACCAGGGCCATTAAGGAAAGGTCCACAGGGCAGAGAGATCAGCTTTTCTTCGGGATTTGCACATGCGCCTCAGGGCCTGAGCTCTGCCCTTCCCCTTTCTATGTTCACCAGAACTCCAAAAATCCTCCGTTTTTATTTTGGAGTTTTTCGTGTTGTTTTTTTTCTATGCCTGTCTCCTCTCTGCTGGGCTGGCTGCTCTCAGATTCTCTGGTGTCTGGTCTCAGTATATCTATGGTTGGAGTTTGGATCAGTAGAATGAGTTTCCGATAAGGGCTGCCACTGCAGTTCTCCCTTCTCCTTCCCGGAGCTGACTGCCCCTCCTCCCACGGGACTGAGCCTGGCAGGGAGGGGCGCAGGTCCCCTGGCCGCAAAAACTTACAGATTTCGCTGATCTCAGCAGTTCCACGTTTTCATGAGTGTTGTATGAAGTATGCCCAAAGTCAGATTGCTGTGTGGTGTCCAGTCCACGCAGTTCCTGGCTTTCTACCTACTTTCCTGGAGGAGTAACTAAAACATACAGCTCACCAGTCCGCCATCTTGCCCCACCTCTCCTATATTGATCCACAAGGTTTTCACAATCACACTGTCACCTCTTGTAAGCTACGTTGTTATACAATTGTCTTCAAGAGTCAAGGCTACTGGGTTGGAGTTTGATAGTTTCAGGTATTTACTTCTAGTTATTCCGATACATTAAAACCTAAGAGGTGTTATCTATTTAGTGCATAAGAATGCCCACCAGAGTGACCTCTTGACTCCATTTGAAATCTCTCAGCCACTGAGACATTATTTTGTTTCATTTCACATCCCCCTTTTGGTCAATAAGATGTTCTCAATCCCATGATGCCAGGTCCAGGTTAATCCCCGGGAGTCATATCCTGCGTTGCCAGGGAGATTTACACCCCTGGGAGTCAGGTCCCATGTAGGGGGGAGGGCAGTGAGTTCACCTGCCGAGGTGAGGTGCCCTAGCTTTTAATCCCACATCCGACTCTGGCGCGGGGCCGTGGACCTCATGGGGCCCAATTTCCAGACTTGCCAAATGGCAGTCGCAAGAGAACCATCAGGCCTGGTGGAGATTCAGCTCCTGGGGAACCGTGCGTTTGGGAAGCAAGCTAAGGAGAGGCTTCACACTTACCTGTGCACCGACATTTTTTACCTTTAGCGTTCCTTTGGAAACCTCTCAGTTTCTGGAGTTCTGGTCTTCTTGTGAAGAAATCAACCAGGACAGCCCTGAAGCTAAGTGAGTTAGTGCTCTAGGGGGGGTGGAAAAAATATGTATCTGTTAAAGGCACAAGCAAGGGGAAAACGGATTAGTATTGTATTTAAGGTGGAGGAAGGGGCACAGAGTCACTGCCTGTCCATATACTTTAAACAGATTATGGATTTGAATTTGCCAAACACTTTGCAATTATATATGAAGAGTTCTGTGGGGTGGGGTGGGGGTGTCCATGAGCTGAATGGAGGGAACGCTTACATGTTATGGGTTCGTGAGTCCCCAATGTTATGATGTGACATTGGTTTATTGCTTCGTATCCTTCAAGGCACATTACCTCATCTGACCCTTGCAGAATCCTATAGCTGCAGGATTTATGATTTGCATTTATTAAGATGAAGGGTGTGTGCTGCATCCCTTATTGACTCCTTTGTCTGACTTGCCCATGCGTAACTCAGTGCAGTAAGGAAAAGAAGGGGGGCTTCAGGGGTCTTCCCCATCCCCAAGGTGTATGAGCATCTTAAATGGGTAGGCGGGCTGTGCAGCCCTTGTCTTGTGAATGAATCGTTCACTCTAAATCATTCATTCATTCGACAGCTATTTATCGACAGCCCCTCCACCATGTGCCAGGCTCTGTTTTAGGCACTGGGATAAAGCAGCAAATAAAGCAAAGGAAAATTCCTGCCTTCTTGGGGGCTGCCACTCTAGTGGTGAGAGTCATGTGACAAACAAAATATACAAACAAAATATAGTATATGAGACAGAGATAAGAGTGATGGAGAAAGACAAAGAATGGAAAGGAGAAGGATAGAGATCCTGGTGGTGGTGATGGGGGGAATCATGAGTATTGCAATCTTTTTCCTTTTTTATTAATAAACTTTATTTTTAAGGCAGTTTTAGGTTTGCAGAACAATTGCACAGAAAGTACAGAGAGATCCCATATCTCCCCTCACACATACAGTTTCTCCTATTGGTGACATATTGCATTATGAGGTGCATTTGTTACAGTTGATGAGCCCATACATTATCATTAACTAGTCCCTGGTGTACATTAGGGTTCTGTGGGTTTTGACAAACATGTAATGTCATTCATCCACCATTGTAGTGTCATACAGAATAGTTTCACTGCCTTAAAAATACCCTGTGTCCCACTTACTCTTTCCTTCCCCCTCCCCCTAACCTGTTGCAACTGCAGGTCTTTTTACAGTCTATAGTTTTACCTTTTCCACAGTGTCATATGCTTGGAATTATATGGTATGTAGCCTTTTCAGACTGGATTCTTTCACTTAGCAGTATGCATTTAAGGTTTCTCAATGTGTGTGTGTGTGTGTGTGTGTGTGTGTGTTTGTGTGTGTGTGGCTTGATAGGTTATTTCTTTTTATTGCTGAATTATATTTCATTGTATGGATGTGCTATGGTGTGTTCTTCTGTTCACTTATGGAAGGGCATCTTGGTTGCTTCCAATTTGGGACAATTATGAATAAAGCTGCTGTAAACATTCCTGTGCAGGTTTTTTGGTGGAAATAATTTCAACTCCTTTGGGTAAGTACCCAGGGTGCAATTGCCAGATCATATGATAAGCCAATGTTGAGCTCTGTAAGAAACTGCTGTACTGTCTTCCAGAGCGGCTGTACCATTTTACATTCCCACCAGCAAGAAGAAATCATTTATTGCTGTACATCCTTGTCAGCATTTTGTGTTGTCTGGGTTTTGGATTTTAGCCATTCTAAAGGCATGTAGTAATATTTCATTATTGTTTTCATTTACAATTCCCAATTGATGTAGAATGTTGAGCATCTTTTCATATGCTTATTTGCTATCTGTATATCCTCTCTGGTGAGGTATCTGTTCTGACTTATTGTACACTTTTTAATTGGGTTGCTTGTTTTCTTATTGTTGAGTTTTAGGTGTTCTTTGTTTATCTTGGATACAAGTCCATTATGAGATACACGTTTTGCAAATATTTTCTCGTAAGTCTGCGTGGCTTGTCTTTTCATTCTCTTAACAGTGTTGTTTATAGGGCAGAAGTTTTACATTTTAATGAAGTCCCAATTACAATTTTTTCTTTCATGGATTATGCTTTTGGGGCTGTATCTAAGAAGTCATTGCCAAACCAAAGTCACCTAGATTTTTCTCTAATGTTATCTTCTATAAGTTTTATAGTTTGGCATTTTACATTTAGGTCCCTGACTCATTCTGAGTTGATTTTTGTGAAAGGTGAGGTCTGTGTCTAGATCCATTGTTTTGCATGTGGCTGTCCAGTTGCTCTGGCACCATTTGTTGAAAAGATTTTGCTTTCTCCGGTGAATTGCCTTGCTCCTTTGTCAAAGATCAGTCGACTATAATAGGGTGGGTTTATTTCTGGGCTCTCTGTTCTGTTCCGTTGGTCTTTTTGTGTCTTCTTTCGCCAATACCACACTGTCTTAATCGGTGTAACTTTATAGTAGGTCTTGAAGCTGGGCAGTGTCTTTCCTCCAGCCCTGTTCTTCAATACTATGTTGGCATTTCCACTGGGCCTTTTGCCTTTTCGTATAAACTTTAGAATCAATTTGTTGATACCCACAAACTAACTTTCTGGGCTTTTGATTGGGATCACACTGAATCTTTAGATTAAATTGGGAAGAATTGACATCTGAATAGTATTGAGTCTTCCTATCCATGAACATGGAATTTCTCTCCATTTGTTTAGATCTTTCATTTCTTTCATCAGCGTTTTATAGGTTCCTTCAGGTAGATCTTGTATATGTTTTGTTAGACTTGTGCTCAAGTATTTCATACTTGTGGGACAGATCTAAGCATGATGGAGAAAGATAAAGGCAAAGAGGAGGACAGCGTGCTCATAACTATTGCAATCTTTTAAAAGAAAGCAGATCGGTAAAGACACCAAGGAGATGCTGCTGGCATATGGGAGGCTCTTAATAAATATATTTTTTGATGTAGCGCACAAATAAAGGATCAAAGGGATGGATGGATGGTTGGAAAAAGGAAGGGTGGGCCATATCCCCTGTAGACCTGTGCTTCCTTTGAGAGCCTTAGTGTACCTAAATAGGTGCATGAACCTCCGCTCCCATGATGCCATGAATTAATGTGGAGTGCCCTAAGTGGGGCGTCATCTCATGTGGCCCCTGGAGAGGAGGGTCCACACCTTGCTAGAGGGAGCCAGCATCCACCTTGGGATGGGAATGCTCCTGGCACCACGCAGGTTGGCTTGGGGTGTGGGTTGTTGCTAACTGGTCAAGGTGGGGTTGCCTGTCATTTACACTAGCTTGGCCTTTTTATTGACTTGGCTTCCAGAACCCTGAGGGTTTGCCTGCTCTGTCCTTCCTCCCCTAGGAGTCTATTTCCTTCCAGATTCATACGCTTGAAAGTTTGTTCCTGAAGGAGATTTAGCATCTTACTTTCCCTTTGTTAATCTACCACTCTGCTGCACAGACAGGATTTAGTGTCCCCTTACAAGCAACTGAAGCCCACCATGCTGATTCCATTGTGATGTTTGTATCTAGATTCTAATTGCTTACCTGCTTGTCTTCTTCCCTCCCCAAGCACCTAGAGGGCAGGAGCTGCCATTTTTTACTGGTTTCTAGGACAGGGACCAGCCCATTGTTGGCACTCAACAGTATTTTAAAAATCAGTGTTGAATGAGCGTGATGTAGGTTTTAGAGGTTTCCTTTGGGGTTGGCAGCCTTCAGTCTGATTTGCCTGGAACTTTGGTGCATGCTGATTTATATCACTGGAACATGAGAGTGATATTTCTAAATAGGCAGTGAGAAACCCTCCTGGCTGAGTCTATAAAGAAAACAGTCTCTCTGATTCTCCAATGAAGGAAGAAGCTAATTGAATGTAAACTCATTACATCTCTGAAGCACTTCGAAAATTTCCCCACGATTTAATTATGATGACCTTCTCAGGATGTAGTCATGCCAGGAAATGTCTTATACTATCAGCAGGGTGGGGTGAACTAAGGGTAGGGGGCAGCCTGCTTTCTAGAGAAAGTATATTTTGGTTTTATAATGAACTCTGGAGCCACCTTGCTTGGGTTTGGTACTGGTTTCTCCATTTATTAGTTGTGAGCTTGTGCTTGGTCCTTAGACTTTCTCAGCTTCAGTTTTCTCATCTGTAAAATGGACAGAGTAGCATTGTCTATTTTATAAGATAGGTGCACAGTAAAGTGAGGGAATATGTTTCAAGCACTCAGCACAGTGATTGGCATATAGTAAATGCCCAAAACATGTTGATAGTTATTATCTCACATAAGGGAAATGGGTGAAGGAGACACAAAGAGTTCAGGATTGATGTAAGTCAATGAACTTGGGTACCATGGTTTTGGACCAGTTTTCCTTTGATATATGGGGCCTCAATTAAGCTTTCCTTTTATTCCTCCCTAGTTGGTTATCTTCCCTCAACAGATTCCTCCAAACCTTTCTTCTTAGCAGCCAGAATCTTCTGTTCTTATTTTGTTCATCTATAATTTTTGTTAATCTATCATTTTTAAAAAAAACCAAATTGATACACTGTACATAATTTATCCTGAGCTTTCCCTTGTTATTTTGGTGGTTGCATAGTACTCCAGCACATGAATTCACCATAATTTTTTTTTCAGGTTTATTGCCTTATAATTGAAGTATAATATGGGACACATATACTCATGATATTATTAACTGATGACTTTTTGGACATTTAAGTTGGCCCCACTCTTTCGAATCATTTTTTTATCAAGGTAATAGATGCACACATCTCAAAGGGGCAAATGTTAATCAAAAGCTCAAACAAACAAACAAACAAAAAACACAAAACAAAACAAAAAACAAACAAAAAAAACCCACATCAGTTTTCTCCTGTGCTGTCCATACCCCAGCCCCCTCTTCCAGAAGTAACCACTTCAACTCTTTTGTCTGTTTCTTGAAAAATTTTCTTCCACATTTCTATATAAATAAATTCTGCTATTCTTGATTAGGAAACTAGTGTTCCTCAGGTCTGATAAATGTTGTTTTCTGTTTCTTTGGTAGTTTCCCCTGCTCCGGTCTTCTGTTCTCTCCTTTTAGTTTTATTGGTTGACTGTTAGACTTCCTGGACTTAGCCTTGCATTTTCTTCTCCTTTTCTGTCCTTACTTTGTAATCTCGTTGCTGTTTTGTTCTGCCTGGAGGGAAAGTTCATTGCCTTTATCTTCCGTAAATAAGTAAATATTTCTTTTGTTTTATTTTCATATTTTTAGTTTTGAAAATGATCTCTTGTACTCTCAGTGGTTTTTTTCCCCTCTCCAGCATCTCGTCCTTTCCCGTGGGTTTGTTTCATGAACTCTAATCTCTCTGTTGTTAATTGCAAGCTTTTCTTTTTATGAATATTTCTTCTATTGGATTCCTTCTTAGATCCTCATTTTTTGTTTTTGTTTTTGTTTTCCTTCTTTTTCCTGTTTGTTTATTTTGGTCTTCCTCAGCAACATTGGCTATTCACATTTAAAAAAAGTTTCTGGATGAGTGAAAATGGTGCCTTGTATTAGTAATGGCCAACTTTGTTTTGCACTCCAAGTATGTGCCAGGCACGTGGATTATCTCATTTAATCCTCACAACAACTCGATGAGCCAGGGACTATTACTCCAATTTTACAGAGGACAAAATGGAGGCTGATGGAGGTGATGCGATTCGCCCAAGCCTTGCTGGGGTTGGTGCTCAGCCCTGCCTGATTCTGGAGTCATTTTCCTTTGATGGCAGGTGTAGTTAAACATTTTCTCGGTTCTTTGGTACCTTCTGGCATTTCTTTTGTGACAAATTGCCTGTTTATATCCTTTGCCCAGTCAGTATTTTTAAATTGTTATTTTCATCACCATCTTTTAAAGTCAGCCTCTCAAAGTACATCTTTGGTCTAAATGTCTCAGCACAGTGTTCAAGACTCTTCGTGGCCTGGATCCCATCTCCTTTTCATGGTTCATCTCATTACAGTCCACATACACCTGTGCTCTG
Organism: Choloepus didactylus; assembly: GCF_015220235.1. Classification (NCBI taxonomy): domain Eukaryota; kingdom Metazoa; phylum Chordata; class Mammalia; order Pilosa; family Megalonychidae; genus Choloepus; species Choloepus didactylus. The sequence goes on along the minus strand of NC_051324.1, from coordinate 67,403,884 downwards.
CCTCCACATCTCACAGTTCCCGGACCCCAGCCTGCAGCTCCCCAAACCCTTCATTTCTGTTCCCCTTCCAAGCCCTATCCTGCCTCTCAGCCTTTCACCTGTCCTTTGGTGCAGAGCTCTTTGTGCAACGTTTCCCCTGGATCCCTCCGGATGAAGCCCCTCCCTCCTCTCCCAGGTCCTGCTCCTCCCAGGTCCCTCTCTGGACTTTTCCTGGAGGGCTGTGTGCTTGGCCTCCTGGCGTACCTTTTGCTGACTCTTGCTTTCCCTGAAACCTGAGCTCTCACTGGCTGGAATCACAGCTCCTTGTTGACTTTGTCTCCTACAGTTCCTGGCTCATTTGCACACAGACCTTAATTTAATAGGAGCCCATTTATACAGAGTGTAGAATTGGATTGAAATTGAGAGGGTCAGTGAGTGGTGGAAGGGCAACCACTGAGGAAGACCTCCCCAACGCCCGCCTGGCTCATTTTCACATGTGGATCCACCTGGGCACACAGCACACACCTCATACACACGTACATTTTATTATCCACTCACAGACATGTGGATACACACAGTTTTCAGGGTGGGGATTTGGGGCTTAAATTCCCTAGGAATTCCAGTCTTTGAGATCATAAGTCTTTGACTCAAATCTTTTTATTCATCCATAGTAAAGATAGAGACATAATAACTATACAAAGTATCTTGCATTTATGGGCCAGTTTTTTTGTTTTGTTTTGTTTTCATCATGACAAAGAAATAATATATTTTTATTAGTTTCTTTTCAATTCTTCAGACTTGAAAAAAATGTCATTAAACGTTTTTAAAGGATCACTGAAAAATCATTTAATTACAAGTCTCCACTTAAAAAAGAATCAATTGATTTATATAGACCATTTATATTCATAATTCCTTTATTCAGAAGTAGAATATATTTTAGGTCTAAAAGGATGTAATCATTTCAATGAGTGTAGCTCCACAAAGTTCATGAGATTATACTTATTTAATAAGCCAAAATTTAACTAAGTAGACAAATTCATTTATGCCAAAAGAAAACAAACCAAAAAAACCTATACAATATAATGAGACAGTTTAAAACTAAGCGCCCTTTGCAAAGTTTGGTACATTTGGACTGATTAACCTACTAAATTATCACCTTTGAATAAGAAATCAAAGAACAAAAGATAACACTTTAAAAGGGAAAATAATTTTTTGAAGTAAAAACGACTCTCCCTCTTACTTCCAAAAAACAGAATTTTTCTAAAATGTTATTTAGAAAGGTAAGAAAAAACACTGCACACAACTAAACAAACTAGAATAATAAAAAAAAAACCCAATCTTTTTAATTATATATAGACCTAAGATAAATCCATGCATATTTTAAAAATTATAACTATTCACATAAGTATATGGGCCAGTTTTTGTGCTAAGGATTTTACTAAGCGTTATCTCAATTAATCCTTAGAACAACCCTGGGAGATTAAGTACCACCTCAGGGACAGTGTTGTGGTCAAGAAAAGAGACTCAAGAGCCGCACGCCAACTGGGTTTGAATCTTGGCTCTGCCACTTACTAGCTGTATGATCTTATTCAGTCACTTAACCTCCCTCTGCCTCACTTTCCCCATATGTGAGGTAGTGATAATAATAGTACCTAACTCTTAAAAAGTTTCCTGCACGTGGTCTGCCTTTGCGTAAATGTTATGATTGTTCTTATTTCCATTTTATTTATGAGTGTTAATATTATTTCCATTATTATCTTCAATTGCGTATGAAGAAGTAGAAGCCTTTGAGAGGCTACTTACCTAAGGTCTCCCAGCTGGGAAATAGTGGAGCTTGGATTTGAACCCAGTTATTCTGACTCTAGCATCATGCCCTTGTCTACTATGCTATGTTCATAAAGGGAGAGAGAAAAAAAGATGGCGGATGTGTCCCAGAATTGCTGTTGGAGTATGGATGCTAGATAAAATACCGTATGGGACAATATTCATTGTTCAAATGAAGTTCAAATGTACTGAGTGCCCTGTATTTTTATTTGCTAAATTGGGCAATCCTAGGTGGGGGCTTTTTCATACTACAGCCCTCTTGAGATTCAGTCCTTACCTCCTGGAATCACTGCTGCCATATTGACGGGAGTCTTTTGCATCCCTCAGGTGAGTAAAGCTGATGAAATGGCAACATACTAGAAATGGGTTGGCTTTTACAATGGGGATTTATTAACTTACAAGCTTGCAGTTCTTAGGCCATGAAAATGTCCAAATCAAGGCATTGACAGGCGATGCTTTCTCCCCAAAGTCCATCCACCAGCGATCCTCAGCTTCTGTGTCACATGACTAGGCACATGGTAACATCTGCTGGTCACTCCCTTCTCTCCTGAGTTTCATTGCTTCCAGCTTCTGACTTCAGGGCTTCCTCTCTCAGATTCTCTGGGACTTTTTTCCGTCTTAGCTTCTGACTCTCTTAACTTCTGTGTGCTTTTATCCTCTTATAAAATAAGACCCACCCTTGGGCAGGCCATGACTGAAATAACCTAATCAAAAGGTCCTCCCTGTAATAGGTCTACACCCACAGGAAAGGACCAGCTTTAAGAACATGATTTTTCAGGTGTCAAACCATCACAATTGGGATAGAAAACATTTTGAGAAACTGAAATGTTATTTTATTTGGCATAAGGGGTGGCATCTTTCCGTCTCCTTGACCATGAAGATCCTGCTGCTGAGCCTCCCTGCTAGTTTTGTTTGAGACAGGAGAGGCATTAAGCCAGTAGAGTTTGGTGGTTTATCACTTCTCTTGAAGGAGATCATTGAAGTGGAAAAAGCTCCTCATACCTACATCTTTGAGATTTCTATGGGTGGAGGCTGGTGGCTTGCTTTTCTCTCCTCTGTCAAATGTTGGCAGGAGCTATTCCCCTAGCAGCCAGATCTGGGAACAGATTGTATCAGCATGAATGAGTGTTGGTGAGGAGTGGGGAGGCTTGACCAGCTGGTACAAATGTCCATCAACAGGCCGAAGTTGAGAGGGTGCTGATGGATTAGTGGCTGGGTGCCACAGGGAGGCTGCTTTGGACAACATTTTCTCACTCTCTTGGTAACTAGCTGGTGAAAAGTTTTAATAAGGATGGTGTTAACCCCCTACCCCCACTCCCAGTCCCTCTGTCCACCCCCGGTTTTAAACATCTGCATGGAGTTAATGATTTTGACAGGGAACACTCCTTCATTTGAAGGTCAGCTAGTTTGAATCTGCCTTGAAAGGACAGAAGCAATTTGTGTACTTTCACCTCTTATCCAAAGTAATGGGATTGTGAAAGAGAAACAGTGAACTTAACAATGGACACTGTAAATCTTGACTTTGGCACACAGCATCTTATTTATTTATTAATTATTTTTTTTTTTTAGCAATTGTGTTTTAGGTGTAGCTAAGATCATTGGCAACGGGTGCTCCAGTCTTGCCTGGACCTAACTTAATACCTCACACATGGTAATTGCTAAGTAAATGTCTACTGAATAGAATTGCACTTGGAAATGGAAACTTAGATATTGGGCAGGACCCGGTTTGGTGGCTAACTCTTTTTTCAGCTCTGTTCCATGGCATAGGAATTATAATTAGATTGCTAGTCTGTAAATTTGAAGCCAGAATATGTCTTTCATGATTGTCCTTACTTTAAGGAACTTATTAGAGTCTGGGTCCCTGATAGCAAAGGCCTGTGGTCGCTGAGAACTGGAGGTCCCTTTGTGCGTGATTGCCATGCTTGTCTAGTACTGCAGGTATTTAGGATTTAAGAATGTCCTGATGTTCTCAGCTTTGGGGCTGAGTTGGATGCTCCAAACCTTCCCCACAGGGACCATTTTAGGGTGAACCCTAGAACCCAGATACCCAACCTGAAACGTTAGAATCTATTAGTGCTGGCAGCCTACCTGAGACTTAAAATACTGAATATAATTTATATGAAAGAATATCCCAGCTCTTAACTGTCAGTCCAATGAGTTTTGACAAATATAACTATCAACCAAAATGAGGTATAGACTATTCCCTTCACTCCAGAAAAAGCTCCTATTCCTAAGTTAGTTCTGCACCTCCCTCCAGCCAACTACTTTATGATTTCTCTTACTATAGATTAGTTTTGCATATTCTTGTGCTTTAAATTGAATCATATAGTACATATATTTTGTGTGAACACATGGCTTCTTTTATTCATTATGATAATTTTGAGATACATTCACTTTGTGGTATCAATAGTTTGCTCATTTTTATTGCTGAGGAGTATTTCATTTGATGAATATCCTACAATTTGGTATCATTCTCCTGTTGCTGGACATTTGGGTTGTTTCCAGTTTGGGGCTGCTATGGACATTGGACATTCTTGTGTAAGTCTTTGTGTCGATATAGGCTTTTTTTTCTGTTGGGTAACTACTAGGATATTTTTTTTTCTTTTTTTTTTTTTGTTTTTGTTTGTTTGTTTTTAGCCAAAATGGTCTTTCCTGGCTTCCAGTCAACCAAGATGGCAGTGTAAGATGCTCTAGGTTGCCATTTCCCCATAGGATCTTTGAACAACTAGCAAAATCTGGTAAAGCCATTATCCCCAGAACTCTTGAAAATAGTCAAAAGGCTGCAGTAAATGGGTGAGTGCCAAATCAAGAAAATACAGCTTTAAAAAATGGTAGGAGAAGCTCATGATGCCCTTGCAGGCCCCTACCCCCATCCCAGTGCAGTGTGGATGCAGTCTGTCTTCCCATTCTGGGTCCCTGGCCTGGATCCGGAGACAGCAGAGTAACCCTTATGCAAATACTGGAGTACCTGAATGTCGGTACCAGTCTATCCAGGAGCAGCCTGAAAGCCTGAAGCAGCTTGAAAAGCCTAAAAAACTCATCACCATAACAGAACTTGCCCCGTAGGCTGAAGCAGCTTGCCTACACTAAAGCAATATAAGACATAATTTAGTCAAAGCAGCCTGGGGGAAGGGATTACCTGCTTTAAGTCATACAATAGAACACCAAGGAGGGGGAGGAGGGGGAGAAAGTCCATTTCATAGGGAGTAGGGAGGTGTTTGAATTCCTGTAAATGGGGGAATTACTAAGGCCACAAGCAAGCCCAAGCCCAGGACAAGACTTGGACTCAGACAAAACAGAGAACCGTGCACTTTTCGTCTGCCTCAGGCTGATCTTCTTGATAAAAGGGCCAAATTGGGAAAGGAGTACCAGGCAGTGCAGAGTCAATTGCAAAGACTGTGAAAGGTGGTTTTGCCTTGGTTTCTTTGTTTTTGTTAGCTCTTGGTGTTCAAGGAAATCTTAGTCATACCATTAGTTTAAAGAACAGATAGCTCAGGGACTAAATTCAGAGTTAACACTTTAAAGTATTAAAATGTGCAGTGTACAATGAAAGATTCTGAGACAAAAACTGTGATGAACCTCTGTATTCCAACAAACTAGATAACCTAGTTGAAATGGACAAATTCCTAGAAACACACAAACTACCTGCACTGATTCAAGAAGAAATAGATCTCAACAGACCAATAACATGTAAAGAGATTGAATCAGTAATCAAAAACCTCCCAACAAAGCCCAGGCCCAGATGGCTGCACAGCTGAATTTTACCAAACATTTCAAAAAAGAATTAGCACCAATCTTGCTCAAAGTCTTTCAAAAAATTGAGGAGGAGGGAACACTTTCTAACTCATTCTATGAGGCCAGTATCACCCTAATACCAAAGCCAGAAAAAGGATGCCTCAAGAAAAGAAAATTACAGATCAATATCCTTTATGAATATAGACAAAAAATCCTCAACCCAAGATAAGAAAACTGAGTTCAACTGCACATTAAAGGAATTATGCACCGTGATCAAGCGGGATTTATCCCATATGTGCAAGGGTGATTCAACATAAGAAAATCAATTAATATAATACGCCACATTAATAGAACAAAGGAGGAAAAAAAAATCTAATCATTTCAATTGATGCAGAAAAGGCATTTGATAAAACCCAGCACCCCTTCTTGATAAAAACACTTAGAAAACCTCCTCAGTATAACAAAGGGCATATATGAAGAACCCAAGCTAATATCCTACTTAATGTTGAAAGACTGGAAGCTTTCCCTCTAAGATCAGGAACTAGGCAAGCATGCCACTGCTACCACTGTTGGCCAACATTGTACTAGAATTTCTAGCCAGAGCAATTAGGCAACAAAAAGAAATAAAAGCCATTCAAATTGCAAAGGAAGATGTAAAACTTTCCATATTTACAAGGGACGTAATTCTATATATAGAAAATCCTCAAAAGTCCACAGAAAAGTTATTAGAGCTAATAAACAAGTTCAGCAAAGTGGCAGGGTTGAAGATCAACATGCAAGAATCAGTAGTATTTCTAATGGCAGTAATGAGCAATCTGAAGAAAAAAATCAAGAAAAAATATCCATTTATAATAGCAACTAAAAGAATCAAATATCCAGGAATAAATTTAACCAAGGATGTACAGGACTTGTGCATGGAAAACTGCAAAACATTATTGAAAGAAATCAAAGAAGACCTAAACAAATGGAAGGACATTCTGTGTTCATGGATTAGAAGAATAAATGTTAAGATGTCAATTCTACCCAAAGTGATTTACAGATTCAATTCAATCCCAATCAAAATTCCACCAGCCTTCTTTGCAGAAATGGAAAGCCAATCATCAAATTTATATGGAAGGGTGAGGGGCCCAAACAGAAAGAATAATCTTGAAAAAAAAAAAAGAATAAAGTTGGAGGACTGACACTTTCTGACCTTAAAGCATATTACAAAGCCACAGTAATCAAAACAGTGTGGTACTTGTGCAAGGACAGACATATAGACCAATGGAATTGAGTTGAGAGATTAGAAATAAACCGTCACATCTGTGGCCAATTGGTTTTTGGCAAGGGTCCCAAGTTCACTTAATGGAGGAAATTATAGTCTCTTCGACAATGGTTCTGGGTAAACTGGTCATCCATATGCAAAAGAATGAAGGGGGATTCCCTACCCCACACCATGTACGAAAACTTGGCTTAAAATGAATCAAAGACCTGAATATAAGAACTAAAACTATAAAACTCCTAGAAGAAATCTTAGGGAAGCATCTTTAGGACCTTGTGTTGGGAATGGTTTCTTAGATTTTCCACCAAAAACACAAGCAATGAAAGAAAAAATAAATAAATGGAATGTCACACACAAAAAAAAGCAAAAAACATTTGTACATCAAAAGACTTCATCATGAAAGTAAAAAGACAACTTACAGAATGGGAGAAAATATTTGGAAACCACATATCTGGTAAGGATTTAATATCCAGAATATATAAAGAAATCCTACAACTCAACAACAAAAAGACAAACAACCAATTAAAAATATAGGCAAATACTTGAAGAGACTTTTCTCCAAAGAAGATATACCGATGGCCAAAAAAACCCATGAAGATATGCTCAATATCATTAGCCATTAGGGAAATGCAAATCAAAACCACAATGAGATATCATTTCACACCTGTTAGAATGGTTACTAGTTTAAAAAAAAAAAAAGTGACAGATAATAACAAGTGTTGGAGAAGGTTGTGGAGAAATAGGAATACTTGATCATTGTTGGTGGAAATGTAAACCAGTGCAGCCACTGTGGAAAATACTTTGGCATTTACTCAGAAAGTTTAGTATAGAATTACCATATGTGGCAATCCCACTTCTAGTTATATAGCCCAAAGAATTGAAAGCAGGGACTTGAACAGATACTTTCACACTGATGTTCATAGTGGCATTATTCGCAGTTGCCAAAAGATGGAAGCAACCCAAGTGTCCATCGACAGATGAATGGATAAACAAAATGTGATATATACATACATTGGAATATTATTCAGCGGTATAAAGGAATAAAGTTCTAATGCATGCAACAACATGGATGAACTTTGAAGACATCATGCTGAGTTAAATGAGCCAGATAGAATAGGACATATCTCACTGATAGAAATAATTAGAATAAGAAATTTACAGTGTCTGAAAATAGAATACAGGTTACCAGGGGCCGGGATGGGGGTAGGGAATGAAGAGTTAATGCATAATTGATACAGAGTTTCTGTATGGGGTGATGGAAAAGTTTTGGTAATGGACGGTGGTGATGGTAACTGTTCTGGTTTGCTAATGCTGCCATTATGCAAAACACCAGAAATGGATTGGCTTTTATAAAGGGGGTTTATTTGGTTACAAAGCTACAGTCTGAAGGCCATGAAAATGTCCAAATTAAGGCATCAATCAACACAAGTATACCGTCACTGAAGGAAGGCCAATGGCGTCTGGAAAACCTCTGTTAGCTGGGAAGGCACATGGCTGGCATCTGCTGATCCCGGTTTGTGTTGAGCTCCTCTCTCAGCTCCTGTGCGTTCTTCAAAATGTTGCTCTTGGGGCATTTTGTCCTCTCTTAGCTTCTGTGGAGCAAACTCTGGGCTAGCATAAATCTGCTTTCAATGGCCGTCTCTAAAATGTCTCTCTCAGTTGCTCTCCAAAATGTCACTCACAGGTGCTCTGAGTTCCTTCTGTTTTTCAGTTCTTTTAATTCAGCTCCAGTTATTTAATTCAGACCCACCCTGAATGGTTGGGGTAACACCTCCATGAAAATTATCCAATCAAAGATCTTGCCCACAATTGATTGAGTCCCATCTCCATGGAAACAATCAATAGATCGCTCCTAATCAACTCTAATACGTCTGCCCCCGCAAGATTGCCTCAAAAACATGGCGTTTTGGGGGACATAATACATCCAAACTGGCACTGTAACACTACATTGTATGTAATTAGTACCTATGAATTATAAATTTGAATGGGGTTAAAAGGGGAAATTTTATGTTGTATACATGTTATTAGAATAAAAATTAAAAGAAAATAAACCATAGGACTCTACAATACAACCAGTGAACCCTAATGTAAACTATGGACTATGCTAAGTAGTGTAATTATGATAACATTGTTTCATCAATTGTAACAAAGGCAGCACATTAATGCAAAGTGCTAATAATAGGAAAAACTGTGTGTAAGGGGTATATGGGAACTCTATTTTCTTTATGATTTTCCTGTAAATCTATAACTTCTTTTAAAAAAATAAAAAAACAAAGCAACCTGCTTTCCTGTTTAAAAATGGTCTTTTCTAATTTGTAGAGCACACATGAACTTGTAGCAAGCCCCTGCCCATCATTATAATTGGGTAGGTGTAGCTGGGAGGACTCAGGTTGTTCTAGCAGATCTGCATCAATTAGTAGCTGTAATTGAAGCTGAATTAATGTATTATAATTTTGATCTATTCATGTTTAATTCTGTAAAATTACAGGATGAAGCTGGTATATTATTAAGGCTTGTTGACAAAAAGGAAATTAGGTACAGATATAGTCTCGATGTGAATTTGATTCATGCTTGAGTCATGATTAATAATTGGCATGCCAAATTTGAAAGCTGATTCAATGCAGAATTCATGTGGTCACTCATTGTGGATTTCTGATCATATGACTGTATTGACTGGACATGGGTGACCTTCTGGAAGATCACATGCTGGGAAAAAGATTCTTTCCTCCGCTCTGCTCCAGGTCTCCTGGATTATGCCAATAGCCCAGCAACTGTTGACTTCCAACCTTTGTCACCTTCAATCCATACTGCATTCTGATGTCAAGTTAACCTTTCAAAATTACTGCCTTTATCCAAATGATGACCATTTGGTGGCTGCCAGTGCAGACCTGCTCTGTTCTCGCTGAGCTTCTGTGGAACTTTAAAACACTGCACCCATGCCTCTGTTCTGGGCAATCCTTTTTTTTTTTCGGTAGGTTGTGAACGGACTCTGGCATCTGTATTTTGAAAACCTCAGGTGATTCTTGTGCACAATTAGAGTTGGGGACAACTGGTCCTTTGCTTGAAGTCCAAGCCATTCTGTCTGGCTTCTTAATTATACCCAGCATCTCATTGCACCCCATTACACACCTTTTTTATTTTTCTGCAGTCAGGCTGATCACCTTGCAGTGCCCACATAATAAACTTTCGACATGTTTGCCTCCCAGTCTGCTCACACTGCTCGTCCCAGATAGAAAGCACCTTCTCTTCCTTTTCTTTTTCAAACCCTGTCCAACCAACTTTCAAGGGCCCCTCCCCACTTTTTTTTTTTTTTTCTTTTTTTTGGATGTCCAACTTTTTCACAACATTGCTATCCCCTTTCTTGGAATGACTGCAGGCTTACTTTCATTTATGATTTCAGATGCCTTCTTTATCATTTCACATCTATTCTGTGGTCTCTCTTACTAGGCACACTGCCAGCTCCTTGGAGGCAGGACCCAGATCTGTATTCTCTCCTTCTTCAGCCCACAGGCCCTGAGGGCCTAGCACAATGTTGGTCATGAAATAGTCACCAGTCAGTAGACTGACTTTTAAAAATTAACTTTATAACTGATTTGGGGAAAGAACTTAGAGACATTACTTGACTTCTGTACTTTCTGGGTGATTATTGTCTTGATTAATGTGGATTACAAGTTTGTGCCCATTCCTTAATTATAGAGTAACATTCTTGAGTTTAAAGTCCTTGTGCATTTGCTTCAAGAAACCCTGAAGGGGCAGGGCCTGTTATACAGCAGGCTCTGAGTTGGGTTCTGGTCCTTTGAATGCTGTGTTCCCGTCTTGCATAGACCTCAGTGCACCTTTTTTTAGAGGGGTGTTCACTGAATAATTGATACTGAGATTTAGTGCGTTATGAATGATCTGTGTGTAATAATTTCCTCTCCCTTTTTTATTAAGATTGAAGTTTTATTTTTTGGCTAGGATTTTCTTTCACTATTTAAGCTGTCATTACTGTAATAAAAGAAATGCTTAACTGCACCCACCATGATGAAATATTCTGATGTATCCCTTAAGAAACTTTTCAGAAATTCATTCATATTTCCAGAGCTGAAATTCTCCCAAAATGAGCACTTAAGCAGAAATGAAAAGGATTGCCTGCTGTGGGCCAGGAATTTAGCTGGTGATTTTTTATTATTCTGTGCTGGTACATCTGACACCAGAGGGAAATTAATAGCATTGTAACGTATGGATCCCTGCGGCATTTGCGTGGTAATCTGAGGAAAAGGATCTTATCATGTGCTTTGCTGGGTTTTGAGAGCATGTGCTTTGCTGGATTTGCTGAATTACAGAAGGGAAATGGGAGATTTTACTCTCGGACAACATGAGAGAGAGAGCTTGCAAATACCTGCTGATATTAAATGTCTCCTCCACTCACTTTCAACTTTCTGGTCTCAAGGTGTGAGCCCTAAAGCATAGGAGCCTCCTTGTCCTTTCTGCACAGTCTTTTTTCTTGGGCATGCATGTGTGGCCCTAGGAATTTTCCTCTGCCCTAGGAAACAGTTTCCCCCTGTCACTGCACTGTCTTCTATGTCCTGCAGGCCACAGTCCCCTGCCCTAGGCAGCCACTTGACTACTCTCCTACAGCGTTCCTTGTGAGCTGCCTTCTATCTGCAGGGCAAGTTCTGGGACAGTGGGTCCTTCAGGCTGCCACCGGGCAGATTGGGCAAGACATCCATGTTCCTACTTTGTGCACGAGGGTTACTCTGCTCCCGCTGGAACTGGGACCAGGGCTCAGCACTGGGAGTGTGGGTCAGCACTGGGACCAGGGATCAGCACTGGGCATATGGGATCAGCACTAGAGCCAGGGATCAGCACTGGGAGTATAGGATCAGCACTGGGAGTGTGGGCCAGCTCTGCACCAAGCCAGTGAGGGGCAGGGGAGGTACTAGCCAGAGGGCCTCAGGGTCCTATCGCTTTTAAGTGGCCTTTTACTTGAGTTGGCGCTCAACCTGATGCTGCAGTCCTTGAGTTGTTTTTTGGAGCTTCAAGAGAGATGTTTCTACCATTTCTTGCTGGTTGTTCAAAGCTTCTGTGGGAGAATGGAGCCCTGAAGCGTCCCATTCTGCCATCTTCGTCAGGGCCACCTCTCCCTTTCTTTTTGTCTTTGTACATTTAGATCCTTCTTATTCCTTTACTTTTGTTGTGGTGGGAATGTGGGGGAGGGCAGGATGTGTTTGTCATCCTACAATTTCTATTTTGCAGTGTACCAAAATGGACTAGGAATTGCACATTGGCATAGTAAACTTATGAGAATTATATTTAGAGGGAAATTATTCTCTGAATAGATGTACTTACTAGGTGACATTGTGAACTTTATTTTTAAAGACTTTCAGAAATACAAGTGATGCATCCTGGAGTAATTTGGGCAGATAATAAAAAATATATTTACAGCCTCCCCCTCCCCAGCCCCGAGGATCTGGGGGAAGGTGCAGATGTGTTGGACATCCTCACCTGGACTGGTGTTGATGTTGTCACAAACATTGGGACTGGCGGTTTGATGTGCTGAGCCCTCGAGCATGGGACTTGCCCTTATGAAGCTCATTACCACAAAGGAGAGTCTAAAGGTGTATGTAATGGTGCCTAGGAGTCTCCCCCTGAGTACCTCTTTGTTGCTCAGATGTGGCCCTCTCTCTCTCTAACTGAGCCATCTTGACAGGTGAACTCGCTGCCCTCCCCCCTACGTGGGACCCGACTCCCAGGGGTGTAAATCTCCCTGGCAACGCAGAGTATGACTCCCGGGGATGAATGTGGACCCGGTATCGTGGGACTGAGAGTATCTTCTTGACCAAAAGGGGGATGCAAAATGAGACGAAATAGTTTCAGTGGCTGAGAGATTCCAAATGGAGTTGAGAGGTCACTCTGGTGGACATTCTTATGCACTATATAGATAACACCTCTTAGGCTTTAATGTATTGGAATAGCTAGAAGTAAATAGCTGAAACTACCAAACTCCAACCCAGCAGTCTGGACTCCTGAAGACAATTATATAATAATGTAGATTACAAGGGGTGACAGTGTGATTGTGAAGACCTTGTGGATCACACCCCCTTTATCTAGTGTATGGATGAGTGGAGGAATGGGGATAAAAACTAAAGGACCAATGGGGTGGGATGGGGGGATGATTTGGGTGTTCTTTTTTTCACTTTCATTTTTTATTCTTGTTCTGGTTCTTTCTGATGTAAGGAAAATGTTCAGAGATAGATTGTGGTGATGAACGCATAACTATGTTATCATACTGTGGACAGTGGATTGTATATCATGGATGATTGTATGGTGTGTGAATGTATTTCAATAAAACTGAATTTAATAAAAAAAAAATACAAGTGATGGAATGTAGCTTCATGATCAAGTGCATGGCTTTGGAATCATACCTGAATTTCAAATCCCTGCTCTGTCACTTCCTGCTGGGCGACCTTGGGTGAGTTACTGAACCTCTCTGAACCACAGAGAGGAGGCTGTGGGTTTAAACAAAGGAACTTAGTCTATTCTCACTACCCCACAGTGGAGCCTCAGGGCAGTCACTTTGCTGACCCCACAAGGGAAGCGGTGGGCACCCTTGGCTTCAATTCTTTGCTTGCTCAGTTTATGCTCCTTGACTGGAATGATTTCCCTTAATCTTTTCTCAGACTTTGGTAAGTTATTATTATTTTTACTAATTTTTAATGAACTCATAATTTTGCAATATAGAAATATTGCAAAGATAGTACAAGGAGTTTCCATTTACCCTTTGCCCAGCTTCCCCTATTGTAAACATCTTGCAGAGCCATGGTTCTTCGTCAAGGTAAGAAATTAACACCGGTGCATTGCTATTAACTAAACTCTAGACTTCATTTGGATTTCACCGATTTTCCTACCTGTATCCTTTTTCTGTTTCAGGACCTCATCCAGGAAAAGCATTGCAATTAGACTGTTCTTATTTGAAAGCGTAGTTTTACAGGAGGGGAAAGTGCACCTTTAATTCAGCTGTAGACTGAAAGTATAATGTATGTATGTGTTATTTTGAAATTCCCAGCTGTAGCTATGCTGTTAGGAGGGGGTTATTTTGTGAGTTACATAATTGCCTGTTTTTGCATCTCTGAGGCAGTCAGGGCACTATTAATGGGTTTAGGTTTGTAAGGTCTGGTTTACCTTCCATAGGCAAGTGTTTAGCAGGATTATTACAACTGCTTATCAGTTGCCAAATATTTGCTAATGCTGCATTTTCTCAGTGTAGCTTATATCGCAATAGTGGGGAATGTCTATAGGATTGATTACATTCAGTTATTGCTAAAGCTGATTTATCCCAGGCTGTGTTCTGGGTTGTTTTGCCTGATGACATTAGGCGAGGCAGCAGCTTAAACTTCATCTTTTCTTTGTAGCTCGTAGAATTTCTTAAAAGGCTCTAGCTCAGGGTAGCAGTAAAGGTTGGTACTAACATGCTTTGGGGATGGTATGGTAAACTTTGGATGGTATCAGCTTGTTCTGGACCTTTGGGAAAGCCACTGAATCTCTTTGCATCTCAGTTTCCATCTGTCAAATGAAGCATTTGGACTAGGTAGCCTCCTAAAGTCCTTTTCATCTCTAAAGGAGTCTGTAATTCTATCAGTAGCCTCTCTCTGATTATCTATGAACTTTGAAAATTCTATATCAGCTTCTTTCCACCATCTAAGAAAAATTCCATTATTTTAAACAATTATTTGGCCAGTGTTGGTCAAAGGCGTGAAGGCATTTGAGTATGAGCCTATACAGTACTTAATTTGGAAGCAAAAATGACTTTAAAAATTTAAGAGATAGACTGAAAAATGAGCATTGAATCACTTCCTGATTATACGCCATTTCTGATTTATCCACCTCCATGCTCCCTTTCATTAGCAAGGATAACAGAGAACTCTTTTAGGCAACAGATATTGAGCACCTGCTCTGCCCAGGACCCTCTGATAGGTGGTGCCAAGTTGCAAAGATGCTTAAAGCACATCCGGGGTTTGTACAATTTCCAGGGGGAACACAGACACAGATAATGGATCCAGCATGGTGGAGAAGGGCCACCCTAGAAGAGTGGCATAGAGTGTGATGGGGAGGAAGTAGAGAGCCTGCATGTTGGAATGAAGGCAGGTGCAGGGAGAGAGAAAGAAGAAGCTCCCAGGGAAAATAACACTGATTTAACACCTATTTCCTGCCAGAACTGGGTTGGAACATTCCTTTTGTGGACAAATGCAGGGGAGAAGAGGGGATCAGTTGTCAGCTCTTATTCCCCACGCTTGCATCCTGTGTTTTTAGGGCTGGTGCTGCTAGCCCAGTTGTTTGCCTTGTAGGCACAGTCACAGCTGCAGGAAGACTTGGGGCATCTACCATCTGGGATCATAAAGGGACTGGCTGGCATGGACTTGCCTTTGGAGCCGGTGCCCTGACATGTTGGGCCCAGTGCCCGGCACCTCATCCTCTCTGGCTCATCGCATCCAGCCCTGCTTCGCAAGAACCATTAAGGGTTAATCAGATCCACTACTTCCTACTTCTTTTATCAGCTAGTTCATATGTCAGGGCACCGGGATAAAAAATGCCCAATGTTTAAAGGAGCTTTGCTAGTGTTGAGAATTTCAGACAAGCCAGCTATGTTGGGGGAGTATTAAAAAAGTAACGTATGCTTTATATGCAGTGTAGTTTCCTATTACTGTTGGAATAAATCACAACAAACATAGTGGCTTAAGACAATGCAAATTTGTTATCTTGTGGTTCTTGAGGTCAGAAGCCAGAAATGATTTTACTGGGCTAAAATCAAGGTGTCAGCAGGGCTGTGTTCCTGCTGGAGACTCTAGGTGGAGAATCTGTATGCTTGTCTTTTCCAGAGTCTAGGGACCACCCTCATTCCTTGGCTCGTGGCTTCTTCCTCCATCTTCCAGCCAGTAGTCGACATCTTCACATCTCTTCCTATGCTGTGATCTCTGCTTCTGTCATCACAGTTCTACCTCTGATCCTCTGACTCCCTCTTATAACAACCCTTGGGATTAAATTGGCCCCAGGTAATTGAGGACAATGCTCCCTTCTCAAGGTCCTTAATCTAGAAGTCCCTTTTGCCATGTAAAGTAACATATTCACAGATTTCAGGAATTAGGACAAGGATATCTGGGGTGGGGTGGAGCTGGCATCATTTTATCTTCCACCCAGGACCTTTAAGTAACTTTTCTCAGGTCCTACTGGCATTTCAGATAGGCAACCCAATTCCATTTCCAGATTGTTCTTTGGTCATTTTCTAGTTTATGTGGGAGGCAGGGAGGCTGGCAAGAGAAAGGAATAAAGGGAATCCAATCGGGTCCTGGATTTGACTGGAAGGATAAAGAGGGGCGATTCTCAAGGAGGGGTCCCCCTGAATCATCTGACAGGCCCACTCTCGAGAGGCAGAGCTCTTGGGCCCCACCTTGACCCACTGCTGGAGGGAACCACTGTTCACTAGAGCATCGTGTGTTTCTCATGTGTAGGGCTGGAAGAAAGGTTGGTAACCAGTGAGGCAGAGGGGTGGAAGGGAGTTTTGAGAGAAGAGGTTGGACTTGGTGCTGAAAAGGTGATGAGGTGCAATGCTGGCAAGCACATGATGGTCACTTTGTCCTTGATTGGGGCATGGGGACAGTTTGAGGGGATGAGATGTGTAGCCTTATCTGGAACATGTGGGTTTAGAGTTGTTGAAGGTGAAGCTAGGTGAGAGGTCCTGAGAGAAATGTGCAAGGGGAGAGGAGCCTGCTGGGTTGAGGGCCTGGGCAGGTCCATGTCTTGTTCCGCGTCCCTCTGGGCAGCACACCATGAGTGGCAGCTGTCAAGGGCTGTTGAATTCTAATGCTAGGGAGGCATGGGTTAGGCTGTGGCAGGGAGGAGAAGCCCTCAGGCTTCCTGTGATGGTCTTTTCCTACTGTCGGCTCATGGATCTGAGCTAGTCAACCTCGGCTCCCATCCCCTCTGGATAAGACATGTTCATTCTGTCCGGGAATTTCCAAGGCAGACGCAGTTTTCCATGGGTGGCACTAAGACTTTAGCTGGGAGAAGCTGGCTCAGAGCAAGTGTCTGTATGTGCATGATGTTGCCAGAAAGGGAATGATACAGATGATGCAGCTGTATTTTTAAAGCAAGGCATAATTGAGTAATTTTTAGAAACCCATTCAACATTTTACATGTCCGTGATGACTGTCATGTGGTTTCGATGGGAAGTGGGAACATTCTAGCCAAGAATTCACAGATCCATAAGAGCAAACAACCACAGACTGAACAAGATGGGTGTTTAATTCAGTAAACATGGGAGAGCCTTTTATCCTTTTATTGACCTGGCTGAGATTTGAGTCTGGCTTCATTTTTCTCTTCTCCCTTTTGTTTTCTCCCTCATTGAGGTGATTATGGCCCTCCTTGGCCCTTTTTCTGGATCTGCCTTTTATTAGCTTGTAACCTCAAATGAATTACCTCATTACTTCTAAATTCAATTTCTTTATCTACAAATAGAAATAGAAAATAACATCTGCTTCACAGGGTTGTTGTGATGGTATAATAAGATATCAAATTTTAAGTACCTAGCTTGATCCCTGGAAATAGTAGGTGATCAATAAATATTAGTTCCCTTCTTTTTGGAGAAGAAAATTGACCAGACCAATATGACATTGGCTTACTGGTATCTTTCAGTATTTCAAGGGCTGTCACATATAACAGAGGGAAGACATATTCTCTGGTGCTCTGGAGAGCAGAACTAGAGCTAATAGGTATAAATGGAAGGGAACAGAGTTCCTCAACATAAGGCAGAATTTTGTACAATTAGAGTGGACTTATAACGCAATGGAGCTCATCAAATGATAAGCAGCATGTCTTGGAAGTGTTTAATTAGAATAGCCTTTCTCAATAGCAGCATTATTGACATTATTGACATATTGGGTCAGATAGTCCTTTGTTGTGGGGGGCTGTCCTGTGCATTGTAGGATGTTTAGCAGTATTCCTGGCCTCTACCCACAGTAGGAGCCAGTAGCACACTATATGCCAGTAGTCTCCAGTGTGACAACCAAAAGGGCCTCCTCCAGGCGTTGCCAAATGTCCCCTGGGGGGCAAAACCTCCCCTCAGTGGAGAATCACTGAGCTAGAGGCTAGATGACAGAATACTTCACAAATGGTCACCTCCATTCTATCCCGAAATTGAGTTCTTAGAACATTAGTTCCAGGAATTCTGGGGGTGACTTTTTGGTTTGGGGTGGTGCTTAAACCATGTGAAATTGTAGGGGTTAGTATGGGCCACTGAGAACAGCTAGGGCACCTGTTTGGAAGGGTGCCTGTGGTTGGTTTAATGGTTTGTTGTTCCTTGTATTTTTTTAATTGTTGTAAAATACACATTACATAAAATTCACCACATTACATAAAATGCACGTTACATAAAACTTTTTAAAGTGAAAAATCCAGTGACATTTAGTCCATTCATGATGTTGTGCAACCATCACCACAGTCTAGTACCTAAAAGGAAACCCAGTATCCATTAAGCGTGCAGTTTCCATTCCGTCTACCCCACTCCCAGCCTCTGGTAATGGCTCACCTGCCCCCTGTCCCTATGAGTTGGTCTGCTCTGGGTATTTCATGTAAGAGGAACCATATAATATGTGGTCTTTTGTGCCTGGCTTCTTTCACTCAGCATAATATCTTCAGGGTTCATCCATGTTGGGGCCTTCTATGGCCGAGTAAAATTCCATCTCATGTTCTCCTTGTGGTTTTGCAGGTCATGCTAGCAGCTTCCTATTGGTCTCTTCTGGCCCCGGCAGTTGAGATGGCCGTGTCCTCGGGGGGCTTTGGAGCCTTTGCCTTCTTTCCCGTGGCTGTCGGCTTCACCCTTGGGGCTGCTTTCGTCTACGTGGCTGACCTCCTGATGCCTCACCTGGTAAGTGTCACCTTACTGGGGACTGTCGTGTCAGGCCATTTCTCGCTCTGTGCCGCAGACATATTTCCGTTTCAACTTGGTATTCTCGTGAATGTCTTTCCTAAGTAGCCAGTGAGGGCTTAATGTATTTCAAGCCATTTGAGGGCTTTTATTTGAAAGGACTCAAATTGTGATTTCTTCCTTAAAGAAAATAATCTCTTGTTACTATGAGGGTTCATGCCCTTATTTACATTTTGGTAAGTTTGGGTTCTGAATGTCATTATAAATATGGGGTATAGCTGACATTGTGCTGTGTGGGCCTAGAACTGGGAGAAACCGGACACTGTAATTACGGACGTGGCCTTCGATGAGCTTAAGATGTAATCAGGGACGTGACAACACACCTGCCCATAGCCGGGCCTCTCCTCAACCAGGGTGATGGTACACATACAGCATCCGGGCCCTGGGTTGGGGCTTGGTTCTGCCATTTCCTGGTTGTTTGTCTCTTAGCTCCAGTTTTTCTTTTTATAATTTGAGGATAACTGCCTTCCAATTTCATCATTCTATGAGACTAGTAAAAACTGAACCAAAAGATGCTGAGGGGCTGCAAAGTAAAAAAAAAGAAGGAGAAGAAAAAAAAGCATTGCAACCGGGCAGAGCCAGAAATTTTAGGCCCTTTGCCGTAAGAGGACTGGTGGGTTGGGTTTAGAGTATGAGCATGTACTTGCTTCCAGAGGAGCAGAGTGGGAAAGCAGCCGGAAGCTTGGCTGTGAACACTGTGCTGAGAGCACCGAGCCAGCCATGTGATGGAACGAACACCGCTGGCTGAAATCCCATTGTCTGCATGTGCCGCTCTCCGCCGAGGAGTGGGGCAATGGCAACAAGAACCCAGGGCAAGCACGTACACCTGTCCCAGATGCTGGGTACCAGCTATTCCCAGAGGTGGGCAGAAGCTGGTGCTTGAGTTCGCTGCTCACCCAGGGAGGGGGAAGGCACAGGAAGGATCTACTGGTGGGGGGAGCAGGGGCCAAAGACCACTTCTTCTGTTGGATCAGTGGAGTTATAGGATTCGGTCAGGCTCAGTGGAGTCAATGGTACATGTACCCCAGGAAGGGTGATGTTTCTTTCCTGTCTACCTGTCTTCTTTCCTTAAACTCCTGAAAGGAGAAAGAGAAGGAAGGACATCTGGCCCTGGAGCTAATGAGAGCCGGGCCCAGACCCTTGGTGTGGGCTGCCCCAGCCTGGGACACTGACAGAGATTCAGGGAGTGATTGCTCTTTCTATGGGAGTGTGCTCTGGACCCAGTGGCTAGATGGGATGGTTGGATGGAGGGGGCTGTGTGTCCTTTTTTTATTTTTTATTTTTTTGAATCCAAAGCTTGAGTAGCTGAGTGTCTGTTTCTGCCCCTGGACACGTGGCTTCCTTTCTGTTGAATTTTCCTGCATGGTCATAGCTTCCAGAAGTCCTCCTGTGGGCTGCCATATGCCATATTCTGCTTTCACATCTGCCCCCGGTTCTGGGTGAGCTTGCTGTTAGGGTGTTTTTTACAGGCCCTGGCAGGAAGAGCTTGTGGCGTGTGGCCCAGATGCCAGAAGAGCAGGTGGGGGGGCTGGCTGGGCTGCCCTGCACAGCCCTGGCTGGGTCTGGCTCTGCTGTTCCCCCCGGGCCCAGCTGGTCTCCTTGAATCTTGTGGAAGCTCTTTGCCGTCATTATGGGTCATAAGCCACTGGTGGTGGGGGTGGTGCGGGTGGCTCAGGTCTGTTTGATCAGCTGTCTCAGGGTAGGGGCTTTCTCTGGGCCCCTATAGTGTAAATAGTCACTGACCAATTTGTACTTTGCAGCAGCACTTTTCTGCCCCCAACATTTTGGTTCATGTTTGTTCTTATATGTGATTTGAATATGGAGAAGAACCCATAGAAAGTCCTGGATAGACTCTACAGAAAACCAGGGATGATTTGGGAGTGGCAGGTGAGTGTCTAGGGAGGGAAGGAAAGGGCCCGGAAAGGGGCATAAAAACCATTCACACCCAGAACCTCACTCATTTACCCTAATTGGCAGAAAGATCAACCTGTTCGCAAACATCTGTTGTAGGACATTTTAAGAGAAATTAATTCTTGCCATTGATGGGAGAAGGGGAATTTGTGTTAGAAGGTCTTATTAATTGATAAGAATTATTTATAATTGCTACAGTCATGTAATACAAATGCTGCCTTAGGAGTTGTGCTTGGAAACCGTCTGTTGACCTTCACTCTTGGGTAGGCTAAAGGTTTCCCTTGGCTTCACTGTTAATTTGCTTACCAACCCTGAAAAGGGCAGCAGCTTGGATCTAGCACAGGTGCTCTGTGGAGCGTGAGTTAATGGGCTTTGATGTTGAGTCCATGTGTTTGTCCAGCACTGACTGAGCACCTGCAGGGGATCGAGTCTTTTAGGGGGTGAGGTAAAATTTGGTGTCAAATCTTGGAATCAGAGAACCAGTGGCTTTTGAAGCTGTGGGAAATCTGTGGGCAAATTCACCGTGAGATCTTTTCGGCTCCCAATTCATTCCACCTTACGACAAAGCCCTGCTCTTCAGCAGCCGGCCCCAGAATAGGGTGAAATAGGTCTAGCAGGAGAGTTTGGCTGCGCCTCTGAAAGAGGGTTTCTCATCCTGTGGAACAGACTCAGGGATAAAGGAGAAGCTGGCTTGTGAAAGCCCCAGAATCCCCTTTCAGTTCAGTGGGCCAGTGCTTGGAGTTCTTGGGGGTGAAAGGAAATGAATCAGTCGCTGTGTTAATTCACCTGGAGCAATAAGCAATGCAGAGGTCTGGTAAGGGCAGAAATGTAGCATGAGGGATTCTGGGACAACACCCTGCCTTGAGCCCTTGCCCAAGACCATTCAAGCACAGGTTCCATTGCTTGGGTTATCCAGTACCTGTGGTCCTAAAATTGATCCTCATTGTATATTCAGAACATGGAGGGAAGCAAGACCTGGGTGGTGGGAAGGAAATTGTTACCACTTGACCATGTTCTCTAGCTCTGTGTCTGTGCATTCAGCCTTTAGGATTTATTATTCCCCTGTTTGGAACTGAAGCAAAATACTGCTCGTCAAAAGGGTTTTACTAATAACAGGCCATCAGGCTGACACCGTGGTGGCTTCGTTAAGTTCAGATACATCATGTTCGCCTCTGAACTGGGCACTTATTTTCAGGCTGAGATTTAGGAATGGCGTAGAGAAGAACTTGTGCCTTAACTGTTATTGGGAAATGAACTTGACAAGGATTTACAGAGACTTGGCCAAATGGCATCTTAATGAAAGGGGAAGGGGTAGGGGTAGGGAAGGAGGGTGTAACCTGCAAGGCCCGGGAAGAGGGCTGGTGCGGGGCCTGACGGTGTGCAGTGCTGCTCGGGCTGGGCCAACCCAACTGTCCCCTGCCAGTGGGTCCCAGAGAACAACACAGTGGACACTGAACAACTGTTTGGGGATAATGACATTCTTGTGATTTTGCAGTTTTGTTTCTACATGAAGTTAAGGGGTGGAGGTGGGTAGGAAGCCCCACAGTTTAAAGCAGTGATTTTCTACTGGTGGGTAGGGATATGGGGTGTGGGAGATGGGTAGTGTATATGTGTCCCCAAGGCCTCATATGTTTCTTTTTAGTTGTATTAGGATTACAGCAATACATTCTCTTTATCAAAAAAAATTAAATTTAAATGGAAGCACTTCCCCATCTCATTCCCCTCCAAAGAGTCCAGACAGTAAACCATTTTCATCAGTTGAGTGGGTATCTGTCCAGATTTTTTTCTCTTTTTCTTCCTTTTTTATTTTAAGAAAACTAATTTTGAAGAGTTTTTAAAATATTGAAATATAAACACTTTTCCCATTTGCTTGTGCTGTTTGAGGATGCTTTAAATCAACTTTATAGCAATAAGAACCCCGGCTCTATTTAGCTCTCTCTCCTTACTTATGTATGTGCATGCATCCATTTTCACACAGTTGGAGTCAGGGTGTGCATTCTATTTTGTGTTCTTTTAAATTTTTAAATGATTTTATCTACAGTCATTTGAATATCTGTACAGCATTCTATCATCTGAGTGTGGTTTGTGCAAGAATTTCTCTATGGCTGAGTATTTAGATTGCTCTATGCTTTTACATATGTGTCCGGCGCTGCCCCGCTCGGTCCCCGGTTCCCGGCCGGCGAGGGGAAACAGGGAAGGAGAGAGAGAGATGCAGACTGCGCGAACTAACCTGGTCATGAATCACGACTCGAACCACACGGCAGTTGTGAAAGCAAGCCCTTTACTACAGCTAGATGAACATTCTGTGTTACTGGTTCCCACACGGGGCACGGCGCCTCGTGGGAGAGCAGCCTCGATGTGGCCGTCAGGCACGGCTCCTTGTGGGCTGTCTCACCCTACCCCGTCCGGGTAAGACCTTTTATACACAATTAACAACCAATAAGCTTCTAGGCTAGTATCGCGTATACAGGATTTCGATTGGTAGGAGCGGGTGGCGGATACATGCGTCACTATGCGGAAACAGGATGCAGGCGCCATCTTGGCTCACTCGATGGGCGGGGGTAACTCTAGAGCAGGCTGCAGCGCATACGCTAGGCCCGATTCGGGAGGCGGCTTTCCACATCTCCCCCTTTCTTATTTATTTTTGACCCAGTGTCTCCAGTGATGAGCGTGCTCCCGTGAACCCAAATGGTTCACAACCTCTTTGGTGCTTTGGGGAGTCTGGACTAGGCCTCAGCCATCCAGCGGCGGAGCCTCTAGCACCAACCAGAATGCTCACGTCATATGGAGACCGGAGAGTCCGTAAGCTGGAAGCAACGTGACTCTCCCTGCAGTGCTTTGCCTGGCAACTGGGGAACAACGACGGGGGCAGGAACAGCAGTAACCAGAGTCGGGGGTGTCACTAGGTGTCTCTGTGCAATGGCTAGGGTCCAGTCTGGCCACAACTAGGACTCTGCCCTAGAGACCCACCTGAGACAAAATTATGACTACTGGTGTCGCCTTTTACACCCGAGAAACAGCCATGCGATTCGCTACAAATTTTGCTCCAAAGCGCCCCACCTGAGGCGACCAGGAAGGGGTATGGTTAATAAATCGGTCACTATCGGGGGTAACAGAGGTGGGAGTCATAGCCATCATAGTGGTAACACGCAATTGCTGCTGCGCTTGAAACAGGCGTTCTAGCAAACATTTAACAACGACTAATCCCACCAATAATCCCACTGCAATGAGGATCCAATTAGTTAAATTGGGCCAAGAGAACCAGGAAGAAACACTGTGCAATAGTTTCTGTAGAACCTCGCCTAACCCGGAGAGATCGACTTTAACGGGTTTTAACTTGATCCCCCCAATTGTGTCTAAACTAGATTCCACCTGTTGGGAGAGATTAACAAATTCAGGAAAATATGACCTTTTCAGCCAATCAGAGACTCTGGAAATGCTTCCGGTCACGTTGGCCCTGACAGGAGTGACACAGAGTTTAACCGTAAGCCACCGGGTGTCACATGTTTGCTGAAGCACTCTCCAGAGTCCATCTATTTCCAGTCCAAGTTCATCTATCTCCGCTTGGAGTTTCTGAATGGCCTGGAAATTTAAGTTCAGCATCTGATTGTGGCGGCGTAGCACGTCTCGGGTAAGGTTGACCAAGCCATTTACCGTTTCCATCGTTATGGCGAGCTGCCGATCTGTCCATGCTTGTAGCACAGCCTGCCCGATCGTTGGGACAAACAAAGAGGAAGCTACACTGGCAGCATTCGATAGCCATTCTTTTATGCCTCTTGGACGCCTAGACTTAGAGAAGGGGATATTGTTAAGTGAAACAACTTGAGAAACAGGGCCAACCCAGTCGGTTGCCTTGACGGGGAGCCAGACATAACTTGGGCGATACACTAGGATAGCGGGGCGGCGAGGCATCCGGGTCTTTGGAACGGTTGCAGACTGTAGGAGCAAGCCCTGGAAGGAAAAGGCACCTTTGAGTCTCCTTTTTACTCAAGATCCCTTCACAAGACTGGCGGCTCTTCCCTGTAACGTTAAGAAATTCAAGCAAGACTCCCTTACTTAACTCGCCATTACCAGTTTCACAAGTAGCATTCGCCGCAACTGTGGTGTTGACAACCTTGACAGAGAGGTTAGCAAAAGAGAGGATCAGTGTGTCATTGGTGAGGGGGAAGGACTCGTTGAAGCTTGTGGAGGAAATATAGTTCCACTAAAAAGAAAAAGGCAGATTAGAAGGATTGCTATAGGAGAGCAAAGAACAGAGTTACCGATCCTCTTTTTGGGCAACCGCGGGGTGGTCAGTCCTACTATTATCGTCTTGTCGGTCGTCGCCATCATCAGCAGGGTCGGAGGCTTGGTCTAATGGTTCAGGTTGTATATTCGTTGGCGTTTCTGACAGCTGTTCCTTGGCTTCTTCAGGTGATGTCACGGTTCTCACCAGTCTTTCTGGAACCCACACTGGTTGACGTCCTGGTTCCTGGGGAAAAACACAAACAGAGCCTCTGGCCCAGCTGAGCACCGGGTCAGGGCCTTTCCACTGCCCCGACAGGACATCCTTCCAACGGACTAGACCTCTATGCGGAGGACTCGGGGTGGTGTGTTGCAGGGCAGGTGTCATTCCTTGTGAATTTTCGTTTAAAAAATTATATGTGAGCAAGGCTACAGACAGTCGAGCTTTTGGGGACAGGCCGTGGCCTATACCCTCTTTCTGTTTTTTAAGCAAGTCTTTGAGAGATCTGTGCGCTCTTTCAATGATTCCTTGCCCCTGAGGGTTATAGGGGATGCCATGTTTTAATTGGACATCCATGTTGTCACAAAATTTTTGGAAGGATTTACTAGTGTAGGCAGGCCCGTTATCCGTCTTTAACGTCTTTGGCTTACCCCAAGCTGCCCATGCAGCAAGGCAGTGTGCAATGACGTGGGAGACTCTTTCTCCTGGTTCAGCAGAGGCAAATAAAACTTGGGAGCATGTGTCCACCGACACATGTAAGTACTTGATCTTACCATACTCTGAATGATGAGTGACATCCATCTGCCAAGTATCCCCTGGGGTGAGACCCCTAGGGTTGACCCCAACCGAGGGGACTGCTCTCTGCTCTGCACAATTGTTGCAGGCTCGGACAATATCTCGAGCAGCTGCACGTGGTATGCTGAACCGCTTAGCTAGGGTACCTGCATTGATGTGAAACTTGGCATGGAATTCTCGGGCTTGTTGATACGGTACCAGCGTCGGAAAGATGTGCAGCTGTCGAGTGGCTACATCTGCGCTATGGTTCCCCTGGGCCATAGGGCCAGGCAAACCTGTGTGGGCTCTAATATGGGTTATGTAAAAAGGGTGTTGCCTGGTCCATATAACCTCCTGTAGTTTGGCAAAGAACGTCCTTACTGTAGAGGAATGTTTAACAATGCCCACCGTTTCTAAAATTTGTACAGAGTTCACAACATAAGCAGAATCCGAGACGACATTTAAGGGCTCGGAAAGGCTTTCCAGGACTGCAATGATAACCTGCAGTTCTACCCATTGAGGCTTTTGTGGTTGGAAGAGCACTGTTTTAGGAGTGTCCCCCTCCACACAATACGCCCCTGTTCCAGAGCTGGAGCCGTCCGTGTATACGGTGGGGGCGCCTGCTAGTGGCCTAGGAGAGGTTACTTTGGGAAAAATCACTGGGTGCCGGGTGACAAACTGCAAGAGAGGAGCCTTAGGGAACTGATTGTTAATGGGACCAAGAAATGTACACCGGAGAATGGCCCATTGATCTATGCATCCGGTGAGTATCTCAAGCTGCTGGGAAGAATAAGGCACCCTGAGATTTTTGGGCTGCTGACCGAAATGCTGCACAGCCCTTTTAATGCATTCTAGGGCCAAGTCTGCAACCGCTGTAGGATAGTGCTCTAGGACTTTTTTGGGGGAAACTCCAGGGTGGACCCAGAGCAGCGGCCCCCGCTGCCACAGTACCGCAGTGGGCTGTAATTCTGTCGGCAGCACGCAGGCTTCAAAAGGCTCATCAGGGTCTATTCTCTTCAATGCAGCGCCACTGAGCGCCTGTTCCACCTGGCATAGTGCTCACCTTGCCTCTGGAGTGAAGCTTCGAGGTGAGTTTATATTAGAATCCCCCTTCAACAGGTCGAACAAAGGTGTTAGTTTGACATTGGGTATTTTTAGGTATGGACGGATCCAATTGATATCCCCCATGAGTTTTTGTAGATCATTGAGAGCGTGTATATTGTCTAGCCTGAGAGACACCTTTTGGGGGGAAACATGAGTGGGTGCGACTTTCGCCCCCAGGAAAGTGGTAATGTCAGTCATTTGGATTTTTTCAGGGGCAATCTCTAGGTTAGCTTCTCTAAGACTAAGGACTAAATGTGACAAAACTGTTTTAAGAAGATCTGTGTCTCTATGGGCTAAGAGAATGTCATCCATATAATGGATGATTTTCACTTGAGGGAACTGCTGCCGAGTGCTAGCTAGCTTCGCAGCGACATACAGCTGGCACATGGTAGGACTATTAGCCATGCCTTGGGGCAGGACTGTCCATTCAAAGCGTTGACAGGGCTCCTCTTGATTACTAGAGGGCACAGTAAAGGCAAACTTAGGGGTGTCTTCAGGGTGGAGCGGAATAGAAAAGAAGCAATCTTTCAGATCTATGATGAAAATCGACCAGTGCTCCGGTAATGCCGAGAGGAGGGGCAGTCCCATCTGAACGGGCCCTAAAGGCTCCATGCAATCGTTAATAGCTCTTAGATCATGTAGCAGTCTCCATTTACCAGATTTCTTTTTTATTACGAATATAGGGGTGTTCCACGGTGACGTGGAAGGGGCGATATGGCCCTTTTCTAGTTGTTCTGATACTAGGGCGTGCAACGCTGCAAGTTTTTCCTGTGGCAAGGGCCACTGAGGCACCCACACCGGAGCCTCGGTTTTCCATTTTAGTTTTATAGGTGTGGGTGGGAATCTCTCCTCAGTGGCCCCTATGAAAAACCCAAGCCTCGTCTGTCAGACTTGGGGGCAGCTTGTATAGGCTCCGCACGTCCGTGCAGTGAAGCTCCTAAACCCTTGCCGGGGGTATACCCCATTTCTTTTAGCAGTCGCTTAGAGGTTGGGGAGTAGCCGCTAATTAAAGTAACGTCCATTTGGGTCAGAATGTCTCTTCCCCACAAAGACACAGGCAGGGCTAATACATAAGGCTGGAAACTGCCTTGGTGTCCTTCTTCATCGGCCCAATGAAGGGCAGCTGCACTGAGCATGGGCGCTGAAATTTGGCCTATTCCTCTAATGGGCTCTTCCGCCCTGCTCGTTGGCCAGGTGGGGGGCCATTCTTGTTGTCTTATGATAGACCGATCGGCCCCTGTATCGAGCAGGCCCAAGAAAGATCTGCCTTGCACCTTAATGGTTAGCATAGGTCGAGACTCCAGGGACATATGGAGTCCCTCAAAAATCGCTCCACTGGATCCGAACCCTTTTTCCCCTCTCTGTCTGATTCTGCTTGGAAAGACTGCATGTAAGCTGGGTAAGAGCAGGAGCTGCGCCAGCTTATCACCTTCTGCAATGACTAAGGTGCCCCGCTGAGATTGAACCATAACTTGGGCACGGCCTGTGAAATCTGAATCTACAAGTCCTGGTATAACTGTTAATCCTTTCAGGGCCGTGGATGCTCTTCCCAATATGAGCCCTACAGTACCAGCCGGTAAGGGCCCCTTGAAGGAGGTCCCTACTAACTGGACACCCATGGAGGGGGTTAGTACGAGTCTGGAGGTGGCACAGAGGTCCAGTCCTGCTGAGCCGGGGGACGCACGAATTTGATCGGATCCTGTGTTGTCGAATGGCATGCAAGGGGGTCCGTCGAAAGGGCAGACCCCCTCTTCCCGTTTTTTGGAATCTGCTCGGGGCGGCCAGAGAGGCGTCTACCCTGCGCATCGAAAACCGATTTACAGTCTTCTGCGCGGTGGGGGTCTTTGTCGCAACGGCCACACGGCCTGGTTGCTGCACCTGGTTCGCCAAACCGTTGAGTGGCAGGGGGCTGACGTCTATTGGGACAATCTCTCTTAAAGTGCCCTGATTGGCCACAGCCATAGCACCCGTTAGACTTTGCCCCTAAGGTTCTCGGGCTTTTTGTAGCCACCTGTAGGGAGCTGGCTAGCATGGCAGCTAGACCTGCATTAGTTAAAGGGCTGCCAGCATCTCTACAGAGCCTGACCCACTCTGTCAAATTTTTTGCTCTGTTTTGTGCCAGGATAACTTTGCACTCCTTGTTGCACTGCTCAAAAATCATTTGCTTAACCACAGTCTCTGCTACTCCTGGATCTGAGAAGATTCTCTCAGCTGCGGTTTGCATCCTGGCTACAAAATCCGCAAATGGTTCTGTGGGGCCTTGGTGTATATTGCTGAGTGAGGCCTGAGCCTCTCCCTCACCTGTTAGCTTTTTCCAGGCACCCACAAAACAGCGGAAGATCTGGGCATAGACCTCTTGTGGGAAACCCGTTTGGTTCTGGGCATGGGCGCCTCTCCCCAACAGCATGTCAGCATTCCACCCGCCACGTCTCCCCGCCGCATTCCTTGCGGCCTGCTCTTCAGCTAACTCCTCAAACCATGCTTTCCAATCTATGAATCGGCCTGACGGCAAGCAAGCACGGGCTAGCTGAAAAATATCTGCGGGTGTATGATTTAGAGCAGAGAGGTTCTCGATCATGTTCAAGGTATAAGGGGCATTGGGGCCATACTGATGGACGGCCTGCCTCAATTCCCTCAATAGTTTGTAATCATATGATTCGTGCCGATTGCCACCTTGGGGATTGATAATAACCGGGTACATTTCTGAGACTGGCTGCGGCTCAAGTGGCTGGTAGCCACCCAGCATGCCAAAAGGTCTAAATGTTGTGAAAGGGTTCCATCTCCAGAAATGTCTCCCACCACTACCTAATGGCAAAGGGTCCTGAGGGCCTGTATACTCGGGCGGGGGGTACGGCAAAGGTTGCCCCTCCCCTGACCGACCCATCGGGGTTTCCGGGTCTGGCAGCAAAGGATAATTACATTTACTGGGCATGGCCACTAGAGGGAGCTCTCGGCAAGGTCCTTTGGTGGGACCGCCCAAGGCGTCAGTTGGGAGCTGGGGTGTCCCTGGGGGTGCAGCGGTAGACATTGGCGGGGCGGAAGGCCGCACGGGTGTGGCGGGAGGCTCCTCCCACTCAATTAGCGGGGATGCTTCCGCCTTCTCGTCAGTATCGCTATCTGACTCTGAGTCAGAGTCACTGGACTCCGGCGGTTTGCCCTTACAGGAGCCGTCCGCTGACGAAACTGACTGGGTTTCTTGGAGCGCGCACCGTGCTTCTTGCAAGACAGAGGACGGGCTTAGGCCGGTAGCCGATTCTAGTTCAAGGACCGCACGGACGGTCTCCCATATGGGTACTAGAATCGGGTCCATACACACGCCCGTCTGGCGCGCTCGGTCTATGTCGCGACCGAGCTTCATCCAAGAGGGTAGGCTAAGGCTGCCGGTGCAGGCAAACCAAGGGGCAAAAGTATCAACATCATCAAGAAAACGCTGAAGGGAGCTTTTCCTGACCGAGATACCCCGTTGTTTCAAAAGGTTCTTTAAGGGAGCTAAGAGAGGTGAACTTCCGGACTGCCCCATGATTGCAGTCGGCACTATACTTCAGTCACTCGGAGAGCTCTTCCGAGTCCCCCGGGGTCACCTGAAAACCCACGGGCCCTAACTATCATGTAATAAGACGCACTCACCTTCTCGCGTTGATCAGGCGCGGGAAGTCCGCCGTAAGCTCGACGCGCAGCGCTGCTCTCCTCACAGAGGGACCGTCGAGAGCGAGGCAGGAGGAGGAGCTTCCCCGTACGGGCCACCACTTGTCCGGCGCTGCCCCGCTCGGTCCCCGGTTCCCGGCCGGCGAGGGGAAACAGGGAAGGAGAGAGAGAGATGCAGACTGCGCGAACTAACCTGGTCATGAATCACGACTCGAACCACACGGCAGTTGTGAAAGCAAGCCCTTTACTACAGCTAGATGAACATTCTGTGTTACTGGTTCCCACACGGGGCACGGCGCCTCGTGGGAGAGCAGCCTCGATGTGGCCGTCAGGCACGGCTCCTTGTGGGCTGTCTCACCCTACCCCGTCCGGGTAAGACCTTTTATACACAATTAACAACCAATAAGCTTCTAGGCTAGTATCGCGTATACAGGATTTCGATTGGTAGGAGCGGGTGGCGGATACATGCGTCACTATGCGGAAACAGGATGCAGGCGCCATCTTGGCTCACTCGATGGGCGGGGGTAACTCTAGAGCAGGCTGCAGCGCATACGCTAGGCCCGATTCGGGAGGCGGCTTTCCACACATATGTATATTTTGTTTTGTGTTTTCTGAAATACAAATGGTAACACACTGTCTGTGTTGTTGCTACTTGCTTTCCTCAGCTTGCTTTGCATCTTGGCAGTCATCTCCTCCGGAGATTCTGATGTGCTCTCCCCCTCCTTTCTTCCCTGGGTTTTTGGCATCTTGAGGCTGCCCAGTGACTGGTCGTGGGAAGGGAAGGAATGGGTGCCTGTGACTCTCTGAGATCCTCCTTTATCTGAGAGAACCTGGCTGATGGTCCTGCCCGGTTAGGTTTCGGGGGTCAGGAGGGGTTAGCAAGGAGCAGAGGCCCTGTGTCCCCAGTCCTGTTTGGTTTCTATTAATTTTCACTCTGATGGCAAAGAAGGTCCTGCTAGTGAAAAATTAAGTGAACAATATATGCATGTACTTCAAATATTCACCCATCTTTTGCTGGTGTCAATGTTTGCCACTGTGGAGGACCACATCTGACAGCTGCCTGGAAGTGACAGATGTCAAAGCAGGCAATTATATATATATTTTCCCCCATGGGGATATTTGCAAGTTTTTCTCTCCATAGTTTCTCTCCATCTTTAACTTTCTGATGCTGCTTCCTGGAAGAACATCTTAGATATTCCTATATAAAGGAGAAGTGGCAGTGGCATCCACCGAGTCTCCATAGGATAAAGCCTGAAAGTGTCAGATAAAGTGAGAATGGGCCCTCTCCTCGGTGTCAGCATTTCCTTCTTATATTTTGAGGTTGCAGATAGGCAATTCTATTTCGTTCCTTAGGGCACATCCTGCGGTTGCTTTACTGTGGAGATTTGGGCTGGGCTGTACTGGACCTCTGCAGCAGCAGCAGGTTCTTCTGATGTGGGGGCAAGGCTGTGGCATGAGAAGAGCTGGGCATGGGGGTGGTTTGGGTGGCCTGTGCGACATTCATTCTACATGCAGCCGGACAAAAGAAGGTTGAGGTTTTGTAATCGGACCTTTCGCTTAACTCTGTATACATCTTGTTTGATGTGTCTGGTACTAAGCTTGAAAGGCAACTGGGATGGCGACAGCTCAGCCTTTGTCACTGGCGACCATTGGTGTAGGCCCAGTGTGTTCTGAGCAAATGCCAGCTGTCAGAGAGTGGGTCCCCTGGCACCTGCGGGGGCGGGCCAGCAGGCCGACAGGCGGACTGGGTATGCACCGAGGGGCAAAGTACACTCGTGAATACACACCAATTAATACTTTAGTTTCTAATGGAGAAAACCTGCGTGCTTGCCAGCAAGGGACTCGACGGCCTCTGAGTCCTTGCTAGGGGAGCACTGGGAAAGGCTTATTGTTCAGAGAGATTCACTGACCAAGGAGAATTTTGTCAATTGTGAAACAGGCAGGATGTTTCATCACACTGGGGGGCTCTGGGCACATGGAAGCCACAGGCACTGCCCAGATGTGTTTGGCTGGCATCTGGGCCCTCCTGGTGTACCAATTGCCCGTTCCCCAGGTGTATTCGGAAGGCACAGTTGAGGTTGTTTCTTCTGCCTTTTGAACGTGCATTCTGTAGCCTTTTGGGATTTTCAGGAAGATGCACAGGTGTCGTTTTCAGTCTTCTTCGCATGCAGAGGGGTTAGAAAAGGGGTCGAGGCAATCTCTTGGTGTGCTGTGCTTGCCAGTTCTTGGAGAAAACAGCAGGTTTAACATTCAATGCATGCCTTGCCAAGTGCATGTCTTGCCAGCGGGAATGTAGACCATGAAATCCCTCTCTTCTCCATATGGTCTCTTTACCTTCTAGGGCAGGTGGTGAATACAGCTCTACCCCTTTGCCTGTGTGCGTGAGCTGTCTACACAGTCCTCATTCTCTGGGGCTGCAGGAAAAGTATCCGCAGCTTTGCAGACAGCGGCCAGAGCATTCCTCTTGGTAGTGGAGCTGGGATAGCTCTGTCCTCCCAGGTTAGGATCTTCATTTCTTCAGCCCCTTCTGGTCTTTTCTTTCTTCCTTCCTTGATGCTGTCAGGTGCTCAGATGAGAAAGTGCCATCATTCCCCATTTCTTTTCTTTTTTCTTTTTTTTTTTTTGCTTGCCCTCTTAAAAATTTTTTTATTAGAAAAGTTGTGGGTTTAGACTGATCATGCATAAAATACAGGATTCCCATACACCACCTCACAACCAATACCTTGCATTGGTGTGGAACATTTGTTACAATTGATGATAGCACTTTTTTGTAATTGTACTAAATTTTTTAAACTAGTTACCTTTGTTACAATTGATGAAAAATTATTAAAATAATACTAATAACTATTTTCCATAGTTGACATTAGGTTTATTTTTTCCATATACCACCCTATTTATTAACACCTTGTTTTAGTGTCATACATTATTATAATTCATGAAAGAATATTCTTATGCTATAAACTATAGCCCATCATCTACAATAGGGTTCACTCTGTTATACAGTCCTATGCTTGATCCTTTAATTTTTATGCTATGAATATATGAACAGTTTCCCCTTTTAATCACATCCATATATAATCAGTGCTGTTAATCACACTCACAATAATGTGCTACCATCACCACCATCCATTTTCAAACCTTTATAATCAACCTGAACAGAAATTCTGTACAAATTAAGCATCAACTCCCAATTCTCTAAACCCAATTTGTCCCCTGGTAAATTGTATTCTAGATTCAAATGTTATGAGTTTGCTTATAATAATTAGTTCATATCAGCGAGATCAAGCAATATTTGTCCTTTCGTGTCTGGCTTATTTCACTCATCATAGTGTCTTCCAGGTTCATTCATGTTGTTGCATGCATCAGAACTTCGTTCCTTTTTACCGGTAACTAATACACCATTGTATGTATACACGAATTTTGTTTATCTATTCATCATCTGTTGATGGACACTTGGGTTGCTTCCATCTTTTGGCAATTGTGAATAATGCGCTGTGAACATCAGTGTGAAAATATCTGCTTGAGTCCCTGCTTTCAATGCTTCTGGGTATATACTGTGTTATGGGGTTGCCAGGTCATATGTCATTCTCTACTTAGTTTTGTGAGGAACTGCCAAACGGTCTTCCACAGTGGCTGTACCATTTTACCTTCCCACCAGCAATGAATGAGTGTTCCTATTTCTCCACGTCCTCTCCAACACGTGTAGTTTTCTGTTTTTATAATAGTAGTCAGTCTAGTAGGTGTGAAATGATATCTCATTATGGTTTTGATTTGCATTTCTCTAATGGCTAGTGATGCTGAGCATCATTTCATGTGCTTTTTAGCCATTGTATATCCTCTTTGGAGAAATGTCTATTCCAGTCTTCTGCCCATTTTTAAATTGGGTTGTTTGTCTTTTTATTGTTGAGTTGCAGGATTTCTTTATATATTCTGGATGTTAAACCCTTATCAAATATGTGGTTTCCAAATATTTTTTCACATTGAGTAGGGTTGTCTTTTCACTTTCGTGACAAAATCTCTTGTTATGCAAGTTTTTAATTTTGAGACAGTTCCATTTATTTTTTCTTTCATTTCTTGTGCTTTGAGTGTCAAGTCTAAGAAACCATTGCCTAACATAAGATCCTGAAAATGCATCCCTACATTTTCTTCCAGGAGTTCTTATATTTAGGCCTTTGATCCACTTTGAGTTAATTTTTGTATATGGTGTGAGATAGGGGGTCTTTTTTAATTCTTTTGCATATGGATATCCAATTCTGCCAGCACTATTTGTTGAAGAGACTATTTTTTCCCAGTTGAGTGGACTTGGCAACCTTGTGAAAATCAATTGGCCATAGCTGTGAGTGTCTATTTCTGAATTCTCAGTTCGATTCCTTTGGTCAATATGTCTATCACTGTGCTAATACCATATTATATACACATATTATATGTACCATATTACATAATACATATTATAGCTTTGTAATATGCTTTAAAGTCAGGAAGTTTGAGTCTTCCAACTCTGTTCTTCTTTTTCAATATGTTTTGGGCTTTTTGAGTCCCCTTATCCTTCCAAATAAAGTTGGTAATTGGCTTTTCCATTTCTCAAAAGGAGACTGTTGGAATTTTGATTGGTATTGTGTTGAATCTGTAAATCATTTGGGTAGAATTGACATCTTAATGATATTTAGTCTTCCAATTCATGAAAATGGAATGTCCTTCATTTTACTTAGGTCTTCTTTGATTTCTTTTAGTAATGTGTAGTTTTCTGTGTACAAGTCCTTTATATCCTTGCTTAAATTTATTCCTAGATATTTGAATCTTTTAGTTCCTGTTGTAAATGAAATATCCTCAACTTGCTCATTACTAGTGTATAGAAACACTACTGATTTTTACATGTTAATCTTGTACCCCATCACTTTGTTGAATTCGTTTATTATCTCCAGTAGTTCTGTTGTTGATTTTTCAGGATTTTCTGTATATAGGATGATGGTATCTGCAAATAGTGAAAGTTTAACTTCTTCCTTTCCAATCTGGATGCCTTTTATTTCTTTTTCTTGCCTTACTGCAAACCCTAGGATTTACATTATACAACCTACTATCTATAACCTACTAATTTGAAAAGATACCAGCCTAGCTTCAATAGCATACACGTTCTCTGCTCCCATATCCCTCTGTTTCCCCTCTTTATGTTGTTCTTGTCCCATTTTTCCACTTTATATTTTTCATGTCTGTTATCAGGAAATATACCTTTTTCTTGTTCAATTGTATTCTGACTCTTACAGAAATTAAAGAGTAGAGTTGTATATTGAGGATACAGTACAGAGTTTTGCCTTTACCTCTTTAGTTGCTCTTAAAGGCAGTTTTCATCTTCACACTACTCCAAGCCATTCTCTTCTGTTTTCCTTTCAACTTGCAGAACTCCCTTTAGTAATTCTTGTAGGGCAATCTCTTATTGACACATTCTCTCCGTTTCTGTTTATCTGTGAATATTTTAAACTTTCCCTCATTTCTGAAGGATGGTTTTGCTGGATAAAGAATTTTTGGCTGTCAGTTTTTCTATTTCAGTATCTTAAATATATCATACCAGAGCCTTCTTCCCTCCATCATGACTTCTGATGAGAAAGCAATGCTTCCTCTTATTGAGGACCCCTTGTATGTGATGAGGGGTCAAACTTTCCTCTTGCTGCTTTCAGAATTGTCTCTTTACCTTTGCATTTGACTTTCTGATTAGCTTGTGTCAGAGTCAGTCTGTTAGGATTCATTCAGTTTGAATCAACAACAACATATACACTAGTAATGAGTAAGTTGAGGACCTCCAACTTTCCTTCTGGTGACATACATGACTCTGGGCATATGCATATATGTCCTTCCTAAGAGTTGGGAAATTATCAGCCATTATTTCCTCAAATGTTTTTTTCTTCCCCTTTTCCCTCCTGTTTTCTTTCTGGGACATCCATGATGTGTATGTTTGTGTACCTTGTGCTGTCTTTCAAGTCCCTGAGATGCTGCTCAGTTTTTTCTGTTGTTTTCTCTATCTGTTCTTCTGTATGATTTCAATTGTTCTAGTTTGCTGATTCTTTCTTCTACCTGTTCAAATCTGCTGTTGAATACCTTTAGAGTATTTTTTTTTTAAATTGAGATTGTTCACATACTGTACAATTATCCAGAGATCCAAAGTGTACAATCGATTGCCCATGGTACCATCATGCAGTTGTGCATCCATCACCACAATTTTTTTTCAATTTTTAGAACATTTTCATTACTCCAGAAAAGAAATAAAGACACACAAAAAAAGGAAGCTCAAACCTCCCATACCCCTAACCACCTCCCTCCGTTATTGATTCATAGTATTTGTATAGCACATTTGTTATTGTTGATGAAAGAATGTTAAAATACTACTAACTGTAGTATATAGTTTGCGATAGGTATATTTTTTTCTATATGCCCCTCTATTACTAACTTCTAGTTGTAGTGT
Source organism: Choloepus didactylus (assembly GCF_015220235.1). NCBI lineage: Eukaryota > Metazoa > Chordata > Mammalia > Pilosa > Megalonychidae > Choloepus > Choloepus didactylus. Next base: position 67,367,010 of record NC_051324.1, on the reverse strand, counting down.
CATACATTTGTTCTAGTTCATGAGAGAGATTTCTAATATTTGTGCAGTTAATCATGGATGTTGTTCACTACAAGATTCAGTTTTATACATTCCCATCTTTTAACCTCCAACTTTCCTGCTGGTGACATACATGACTCTGAACTTACCCTTTCCACCACATTCATACACCATTCAGCACTGTTAGTTATTCTCACAATGTGCTACCATCACCTTTGTCCATTTCCAAACATTTAATTTCACCCTGGTTGAACATTCTGCTCATTTTAAGCAACCGCCCCTCCCCCATTCTTTAGTCTCGCTGTATATCCTGGTAACTTATATTTCATGTCTATGTGTTTACATATTATAATTAGTTCATATCAGTGAGACCCTGATGTGTCTGACTTACTTCACTCAAATAGTGCCCTCAAGGTTTCTTCATCAACCCACTTTTTAAAGACTGTTTTGTTCACACACCATACATTCTGTCCTAAGTAAACAATCAGTGGTTCCCTTTATAGTCACATATTTATTCACCACCATCACCACTATCTATATAAGGACATCTCCGTTTCTTCCACAAAGAAGGAGGAAGAGTCAAAGAAGGTAGAGAAACAAAAGAGAAAGACAAAAGAAAGAAAAACACAAGCAAAACAAAACAAAACAAAATAAAAAAAAGTAGCATCTAGAAAGCACCAAAAGGAAAGACAGCATTAAACTAAAGTAGGATAAAGAGTCAGACAACATCACCAATGCCGAGAGTCCCATACCCTTTCCCCATCCTCCTCCCCATATGCATTTAGCTTTGGTGTATTGCCTTTGTTATATTAAAGGAAGCATAATACAATCTTTCTGTTAATTATAGTCTCTAGTTTGCATTGATTGTATTTTCCCCCCAAGCTCACCCTATTTTTAACACCTTGCAATGTTGGACATTCATTTGTTCTACCTCATGTAAAAACATATTTGTACCTTTTATCACAATCATTGAGCACCCTAGGTTTCACTGAGTTATTCAATCCTAGTCTCTATTTTTCCTCTTTCCTTCTGATGTCCCACATTCTCCTAACCTTCCTCCTTCAACCATATTCACAGTCATCTTTGTTCAGTGTACCCACATTGCTGTGCTACTATCTCCCAAAATTGTGTTCCAAACCTCTCACTCCCGTCTTTTCCTTTCGGTCTATAGTGATCCCTTTAGTGTTTCCTGTAGAACAGACATCTTGTTCACAAACTCTGTCATTGTCTGTTTGTCAGAGAATATTTTAAACTCTCCTTCATATTTGAAGGACAGTTTTGCAAATATAGGATTATTGGTTGATGGTTTTTCTCTTTCAGTATCTTCAATATATCACCCCACTTCCTTCTTGCCTGCATGGTTTCTATTGAGAAATCCACACATAGTCTTATCAAGCTTCCTTTGTATGTGATGGATCGTTTTTCTCTTGCTGCTTTCAGGATTCTCTCTTTATCTTTGACGTTTGATAATCTGATTATTAAGTGTCTTGGTGTAGGCCTATTCAGATCTATTGTGTTTGGGGTATGCTGCGCTTCTTGGATCTGTAATTTTATGTCTTTCATAAGAGATGGGAAATTTTCATTGCTTATTTCCACTATTATTGCTTCTGCCCCCTTTCCCTTCTTTTCTTCTTCTGGGACACCAATGACATGTACATTTCTGCGTTTCATTTTGTCCTTAAGTTCCCAGAGACGTTGCTCATATTTTTCCATTCTTTTCTCTATCTGTTCTTTTGTTTGTAGGCTTTCTGTTGCATTATTCTCTAGTTCCTGGGTGTTTTCTCCTGCCTCTTGAGATCTGCTGTTGTATGTTTCCATTGTGTCATTCATCTCTTGTGTTGTGCCTTTCATTTCCATAGATTCTGCCAGTTGTTTTTTTGAACTTTCAGTTTCTACCTTCTGTACGCCCAGTGTTTGCATTATACACGTCATCTCTTTTGCTATGTCTTCCCTAAACTTTTTGAATTGATTTAGCATTAGTTATTTAAATTTCTGTATCTCAGTGTAAGTGTAAGTTTCTTCCTTTGACTGGGCCATAATTTTGTTTTTCTTAGTGTAGGTTGTAATTTTCTGTTGTCTAGGCATTTGGTTTCCTTTGTTACCCCAATCAGGTTTTCCCAGACCAGAACAGGGTCAGGTCTAGCAGGAGGAATTAGTAACTGGTTTCCCTGAGGGTGTCTTAGATTGATACACCCTGTGAGGCCTCAAGTCACTGTGCTTTTCTGTAGCTCCAGACTGGTGTAAGGAGGTGTGGCCCGTGGCTGTTTTCCCCTAGGCTCTGGGATCTGGTTCTGAATGGAAGGCAGGTAGTAGAGCTGGGCCCCACCTCTTTCCTCTTAGGGAAGATAGAGCCCCTAGGGAGAGGTTTCTCTCTGCCTGTGCTATCTCCACCCTTGTCTTAGAGCACTGGGAACGGAAAATGGCTGAGCTGAAAAAGGGACAGAAAGCCCCTTTCAGGGCCAGTCTGCGGCTGCCCTCCTGCTGTCCAAGGTCAGTCATCACCGAAAGCCTCTGTCTCCTTGTTGGGGATTTGTATCTTGTATTGAGCAGTCTATGTTTGTTAATTAAAACCCCAGCTGGAGCTCAGCTGAGCTATATTCACTTGCTGGGAGAGTGCTGCTCTCTATCACAGTGAGGCTTTGCAGTTTGGACTGCGGGGGTAGGGGGCTGCTGGCTCAGGTCCACAGTTTTTACTTACAGATTTTATGCTGTGATCTCAGGCATTCCTCCCAATTCAGGCTGGTCTATGATGAGTGAGCAGTCATGTTTGTCCCCAGCAGTTATTCCAGATTATTTACTAGTTGTTCCTGGTTGTTTATTACTTGTTCCAGGGGGACTAACTAGCTTCCACTCCTCTCTGTGCTGCCATCTTCTGGAACCCTCTAGTGTATTTTAAATCTCTACCATTGTGCCTTTCGTCCTCATAATTTATGTTTCATTTTATTCTTTCAAACTCTTCTTTATGCTCACACACTGTCTTCTTCTTATCCTTCTCTCTTTAGGCATATTTTGCTTCATTTCCTCAGGTTGATATGGGAAATTTGTTTAAACTTTTTTAATTAATTGTTTCAAATTCTCTGTCTCCTCTGAAGTTTTGATTTGTTCCATTGAGTGAGCCATATTTTCTTGTTTCTCAGTATGGCTTGTAATTTTTTTGGTGATGTCTAGGCATCTGATTATCTTGATGTTTTAACTCTGAAGGTCCATTTCTCCCTCTTGTCTAAGGTTTTAGTGTTGATTGGCTATGTGTTAAGGCTCTTCTTTGATGCTTGGTCCAAATTATTCTAGACCTTTAGAATAGCCTATGCCTGATCACATTTCTCAGCTCTTCTTCATCTGATTCTTGCCCTATGTGGTACAATTTTTAAGATTGTGCTTCTTATGTAATTGTTTCACCACCAGGAGAAAATGTCCTTTCCTCTGTTCCTTCTTCAGTCATCTTGATCTGTTCAGTTTGTTTTTGTGCAGACTTTTCTCCCCAGATCCTATGATTTGTTTAAATTCTCTCCCTTACTCAGTGCCCATTTTCCTTACTGTCTTCATTCTGGGATGCTCCTGTCTTATAGCAGTTCAGTTTATCTCCCCCCCCTTTTTTTTTCTTTGTGAGACTTTTCTGCCTCCTTATTCTTCTCCATTAGCATATCCCAGAAAAGTGAGTCACTCTGGAAAAATCCAGTGGTCCAATCACCAGAAACTGGACTGAGTATGCACAGCACTTTCCAGCTGCAGTGTTACCGTGGTCTCCCTCTCTTTTTTTTGTTTTTCTCCTGTGGGCCCCTTTGTATGCAGCACTCCTCAGTGTTCTGCTCCAGGTCTCTGTGGACTTGGGTCCCTGTGCTTGGGTATGGGTGGGGTTCTATCACTGCTATCCCCAGTGGGAGGTGGAAGGGACCTGACTGCTGCCTAGCTGTGTGGGACCAAGTGAGGGAGAGAGAGTAGACCAGCAGGTCGGGAACGAAAGTTTCCTACCTGACATTTTCTTTGTCTTTGATTCAGCATCTGTAGAGTCCTTCTGCAGTCTCTACCATCCTCCAGAGTTCTAAGCAAGTGGGATTTGTCCTTTCATTCACTGAATGTCTGGGGAAGTTTTTTCAGGGGATGTCTTATGCCACCATATTAATGACGTCACTCTCCACATTCCTTTTATTTCTCTGTAACCTTCTGTCTGATGTAGAAGTGATTCCATTTAACATTTTATTAAGGCATTTTTTAAAAAATTCAGTTTTATTGAGATATATTCACATATCATACAATCATCCATGGTGTACAATCAACTGTTCACAGTACCATCATATAGTTATGCATTCATCACCCCAATCCATTTCCTTATACCAGAAAGAATGAAAATAAGAATAAAAATAAGAATAAAAAATCAAAGTAAAAAAGAACACCCGGATCATCCCACCCACCCTATTTTTCATTTAGTTTTTGTCCCAATTTTCTACTTATCCATCTATACACTGGATAAAGGGAGTGTGATCCACAAGGCTTTCACAATCACACTGTCACCCCTTATAAGCTACATTGTTATACAATTGTCTTCAAGAGTCAAGGCTACTGGGTTGGAGTTTGATAGTTTCAGGTATTTACTTCTAGCTATTCCAATACCTTAAAACCTAAAAAGGGCTATTTATATAGTGGGTAAGAGTGCCCACCAGAGTGATCTCTTGACTCCATTTGGAATCTCTCAGCCACTGACTCATTATTTTGTTTCATTTTGCTTCTTCCTTTTGGTCAAGAAGATGTTCTCAATCCCATGATGCCGGGTCCAGATTCATCCCCGGGAGTCCTATCCTGCGTTTCCAGGGAGATTTACACCCCTGGGAGTCAGGTCCCATGTAGGCGGTGTGGGCAGTGAGTTCACCTGCTGAGGTGGCTTAGCTAGAGAGAGAGGGCCACATCTGAGCAACAAAGAGGCACTCAGGGGGAGACTTTTAGGCACAGTTATAAGCAGGTTTAGTTTCTCCTTTGCAGTAACTAGTTCCATAAGGGCAAGCACTAAGATAGAGGGCTCATTATACCAAACTGTGTTAAGGCATTTTTAAAGCAGTCTGTCAACTGTTACTGTACATGCCAATGTCAGATGTCATTATTTTCAGAGCTTTGGATCAGAGAGAAGTTAGGGAATTTTGCATTGGTTATGACATTATCTGGTGGTATATTTGTAGGGTTCTTTTTTAGGTTACTCTGGCATCAGAGAACGGGATGAGTTGGAAGCCAGAGAAACAAAAGGCCAGGGGACCAATTAGGAGATCGTTGGGCTATTCCCCCTAAGGGCAGGGAAGGCCTGAGGTTATGGGAACAGAAAGGAAGACAGCTTTGAGAGACATTTTGAAGGAGGAAGCATGGAAATAACCTGATGACTGGATAGATGGAGATGAATGGAGAAGAAAGAGAGTATCCAGATGATACCCAGGTTTCAAATTTCAGTGGGTTCAAGAACAGTGGGGCCCAGTTGAAAATTCAGTATTTGGAAGGGTGAGGTGGATTTGGAGGGGGTGGTCCTTAACGTGGGAAGTGTGAATTCACCAAGCATGAACTGATTGAGCTAGGGATGTGTTGTGTTTGTACTGGTGGTGAGGTGTCTAAGTTGAGATGTTTACAGGAGGCTGGAAATGTGAGTCAGCGGCTCAGGGGTGGGGTGGCTCAGGGGTGGGGATTATATATACAGAATTGGTGAGAGTCCTTATCATGAAGAGTTGAACATGTTGGAGAGGAAACTGGTTCAGGCTGACCAAGGGTATGTGCTCAGCCAGGAGGCAAGGAAATGTAACTGCTGACTACAGTGGTTTTACTTGTAATTGTTGTTATTTTAGCTTATTCCTTTACTTATTTCCTTCACTAGCAGTTGTTATTTTGTATTAGCTGAATATTTTATAACTGTGCTCCCATGCCCCTCCTTTACAGCCATTTAGCTTAAGGACTTTTCAGGCCCATGCTTATTCCTTATTGACAATGAGTGAAAGACACACCCAATCAATACAAGCTAACCTGAATCCTTAATTTGAATTTATACACCACCAATCACATCGCTATTTCCATCTCTCTGTTTAGTCCCATAAAAACCCTAAACACTTGGGGAGACAGATCCGAGGCCCACAGGCCTCCTGCTCTCCTTACTGCGCTTTGTAATAAAAGCTCTTTCTCTCTTTGATACCCTGGTGTCATCGATTGGCTATTTTTTTTTTTTTTTTTTTTTTTGGTACCAAATCACTTTATTTGAAGGAATGGTACAATTGAAAGAACTTGGTGAATGTTGGTACAACTTATGGAAAAGGTAAAAGTAAACCCAACATGCGTGCAACTGCCGTGGTGACCACGGAAGTCACCCTGTGGCTCTGGGGAAGATGGTGTAAGGCTTAGCTCTCATCATTACCATTTCCCAGAGTGTGCTTGTCGAAGAGATACTCTGTCAAGCCAGAATCCGGGGCCCCCATCTTGCGCAAGTTGGTTACGTAGTCACCCAATTCTTTGATGGACTTTACCTGCTCATTCAGGTAATGGGTCTCGATGAAGTCACGCAAGTGGGGGTCGTTTTTGTCAGTGGCCAGTTTGTGCAGTTCCAGTAGTGACTGAGTCACCCTTTTCCCCAAGTGTAATGCACACTCCATTGCATTCAGCCTGCTCTCCCAGTTGTCTCGTTCTTGTTTCTTGATGTCCTGAAGGAAGACTCGGCCACCGCGTTGGTTTTGCAGCTTTATAAGTTTCTCTGCATGTTCCCTTTCCTCATGAGATTGGTGAAGAAAATATTTGGCAAAGTTCTTGAAAGCCACATCATCACGGTCAAAGTAGTAGGACATCGACAGGTAGACGTAAGAGGCGTAGAGCTCCAGGTTGATCTGGTGGTTGACGGCGGCCTCTGAGTCCTGGTTGTAGTTCTGGTGCACCTGCGATGGGGATGTGGTCATCATGGTGGCGGCTGAGGAGAGGAGGCGGCGGCGGCTGTGCGGTGCTGGAACGGTGGTGGAGGGCTGCTCGGAGTGGCGGCCAACGGAGGGCAAGTGCCGGGTTCCATTCAAGCACTGTTGAAGCAGGAAACCCTGGCGACTCTCCACCAAGACGTCTGGCCTCGATTGGCTATTATGCACACTGGGCAGCAAGCCGCTGGCAATAGAAATGCGCAATCAGGAGGTCAGACAAAGCTGGGATTGAACAGAACAAGGATTTCAAAGCTGGCTGGGCCTCCTGGAACTTGGGGAGGCAGCACAGGTCCCCAGGGTGCATGTATCTGTCCATCCATGTGGCTGCCCGAGTGTCTAGGTTTTGATAGTAACTCAGCTGATTCCTAACAGGACAGAGCTGATGGGTTAGTTGCAGAGGGAGGCAGGTGAGCACTGTATGTTCCCAGCAACACCAGAGGCCAAGCCGTTTTATTTCTCCTTCAGTATGTCCGATCAAAGCTAATTGCTTATCTCATCACAAACTTTAGGGGCTTCTGGAGGGGACAGACTGTTAGAAAATCTCCCTTTGAAGGGGTTGAGGCCCCAGGGGGCGTGAGGTTGATTTGGATGTGATCTGTGTTTACACTGGAGCGAGTGGGCTCTGTAGGGAATGCATTGAGGGAATCAGTTGAAGGTCTAGTTGACCAATGTAAGCAAACTTAAATATGTGAGGATGGGCGCATGCGTGCATGCATGGGTGTGCATAAGTGATGTGTGCATGGGTGCGAGTGAGGGGTGCACACGGGTGCATGAGTGTGTGCATGAGGCATGCGTGCGTGAGTGCATGCAAAGGTGCATATTAGTGTATATCTGAGGCATGCATGCGTTGGGGTGTGCATGGATGCATGCAAAGGTGCATGGGAATGTATATGTGAGGTGTGTGTGCATAGGTGTGTGCGATTTATTTGTGATTTCCAAGAAGCAGGAAGGAGCACTGCTGAGAGGATCTTCATTGAGGCTTGGGTGTGGCTGTGTCTCCCACGCTGGCCCTCTCTGCATCTCAGGTTTCTGATTAATGAGTCAGTGAGGCAGGTACCTGCTCTACCCATTTCCAGGGCATCAGTCCTGACTTTGTTCATTATGCCCCAAATCTAACCAGCACCTGAGCCTTATTGATGGGCTCCTTTACACTGAGGGTTGCAGACTGTTTTCATGAAATTTTATTGGAATACAGCTGTGCCCCATCATTACGTATTGCATACTGCTGGTTTTGCACTGCAACAATGGAGGTGAGTCCTCGGTACAGAGAATGCATGGCCCACAAAACTGAAAATATTTACTATCTCGCCATTTATAGCAACAGTTTGCTGACCCCTGATTCAAATACTTCTCTAGTTAATCACTTCTTCTCACTGCTCAGCCCTCACTCTAGTCGGGGACCTTCGGCTCCTGCTCCACGTCGTTTTCCCGAAGCTCTAGGGGATACTTCACTGCTTGTAAGACTGATCCTGCTTCCCTGGTTGAACCCCTTCAAGGGCTCCTGATTCTTTGGTTTACAGTTCTGTTTGCACAGCATCTTTATGAAACTTGGTTTCATGTGGCCCTTGCTGCCCTCTGCAGCCTCATCCTCCCCACCCCTTACCCCTCACCCCTGCTGGTCTCTCACCAGGGCTGCAGTTTTTTCTCTCTCCTCCAGCCATTGCACAAGCTGTTGTCTCTGCCCAAACACTGTCTCTGCAGCTGTTTGTCACACTCCCTCCTACTGATCCTTTGACGTGAGTCTTGTGTGTTCCTTCCCCAGAATGCTTTGCCACCGGGCCCTTGTCTTGGATAGAGGCTTCTTTAACCTGCTCCCATTCCATTCGTACTTCCCACATCCTGCTCCTTCCTTACCTGTGCTGCCCTTACCTGTGTGCCTGAAGGCAGGGGCGTGGTCAGGGATGTGGGCAGGGATAGGGTCTGCCTGGTCTCAGCTGTATCCTCCACACCAGCATGGGGCCTGGTGCTTAGATGATCTTCGGGAGTGATTTGTTGAATGAATGAATGAATGAATGAATGGTGATGTTGTCATTATCAAATGAGCTTGCATTTGTGAAAGCTCCTTGCAGCTTATAAACTGAAAGTGCTTTCCACTTGCACGTTATTTGCTGGAAGCAGATTGTGTCTTTTGCGTTGACCACTCTTTTAGACGTGATAAACATGAGGCACAGATAATTAAACAAGCAGGGGATAAAAAAAAATCATTTGGTATTTGAATCTGTTATATGATTTTTCATCCTTTATTTACTTTCTTAATTGTGTTTGACTAAGAAGCTAAAGACTTATGCTGCCATTTAGAATAAGTATGTTTTGAGCAGCGTGACAGGAAGTGTGCCTGAAGGCTTCTATGCCTGTCATGCTTTAGAAAAATATTGGATACCTGGACCCCTCTGTAGGTTCTGATTTATCATTTCTTGGGTAAAGCCTAGGGATTGATTAAAAAGATCCCAACAAGGAATTTGTTGTTCAGCAAGGTTGATGACCACTGGTTAAAAGGCTACTTATAAATTGCTCTTGTTAGGTGCTGCTAGAGACATTGTTTCATGCAGGATTCCCAGTAATTCATAATTCAAGTAACTTCTTTCTACTGGAAGCCAAAATCTTACTATTGCATAAGAGTCAAAGGAAGAGGGAAAGAAGAACTTTCCTGCAGGTGGGTAAGGGACAGTCTCAAGATGAAAATGGAGAAGGCAGCTGGTCCTGTGGACTGTGAACTCGGGAGGGCACCAGATTCCCTGGTGTTAGGTGTTGGGTTGTGTCCTCCAAAAAGACACATTGAAGTCCTAATCCCCAGTATCTCAGAATGTGACGTTATCTGGAGATAGGGTCTTTAAAATGAAATTAGACAAGTTCAGATGACTTCACACTGGAGTAGGCTGGGCCCTTAATCCAGTATGACTGATGTCCTTCTAAAAAGGGAGAGGACACGGCCAGGCACAGAGAGAAGATGGCCGTGCGAGGATGGAGGCAGCTGCTTCGACAAGCCAAGGAGCCCCTGGGGCCACCAGGAAAAAGGCGAGAGGCAGGGAACAGATTCTTCTCTAGAGACTTCAGAGGAAGCTCAGCCCAGCCAATACCTTGATTTCAGACTTAAGAGATCTGCCTCCAGAACTGTGAGATACGAATCCCTGGTGCTTTAAGCCCCCCAGCTTGTGCTACTTTGTTATGGCAGCCATAGGGAACAAGGATGCTGGGAATGCCTAACAGAATGCAGGTGCCTGGGCCCCACCTCAACCATGGAGTCTCTTGGGGTCAGGCCCAGGCACTTCCTTTTTAAACTAGTCTCTAGGTGATCTGAATGCTAATGAAAGTGAGAAAACAATGGTATGGTCCAGAAAGGCAGATAACAGTGCAGGAAGAGTCTGGAAGACTGTAGAATCTGAGGGGAAAATACAGGAAGCTTTGGAGAGTTGAGTTCCAAAACCTTCCTATCATCTATCTCATGGTCTTCCTTTTTAAAAATATTATTTTAACTAAGATAAAACTTATATAACTCAAAATTAACCATTTAAAATGAACACTGCAGTGGCGTTTAGTACATTCACCATGTTGTGTAATCCCACCTCTATCTACTTTCAAAACATTTTCATCATCCCCAAATAAAACCTGGTCCCCATTAAACAGTGGCTTCACTTTCCTCCCTCCCCTCTGGCCTTGGCAACCACCAACCCACTTCTGGATTTGTGGATCTCCCTGGTCCACATATTTCATACAAGTGGGATCATACAGCATTTGTCCTCTTGTGACTGGCTTCTTTCACTTGGCTTGGTGTTTTGGAGGTTCATCCATACTGTAGCAGGTATCAGCACTTTGTTCCTTTTTTATGGCTCATATTCTATTGTATGCTTATACCATAATTTGTTTATTCACTCATCCGTTGAAGAAATTTAGGTTGTTTCCACCTTTGGATTGTTGCAAATAGTGCTGCTATGAACATGTGTTGTTTGAGCTCAGGTTTTCAGTTCTTTTGAGTATATATCATGGTCCCCCTTTAACCGACTGTTTAAATCAGATCAAAACCAGGTGGTCAGACAGCTCAGGGGACACAGTTTGCTGAAGTAACGTATCAGAAGCTCAGCTCTGAAGGAGGAGATATCAGGGGATGGTGGGCAATTAATAGGGACAGGCCATTCCCATCAACCATGGGCTTAGGCTGGCTTTGGTTTTAAATATCTTCACTGCAAGGTTACAGCAGAAACACTCCATCAGAATCATCTTTGTAAAAATACATTTCTTGTATCAAAATCTTTTGATGTTTCCTGATCCATTCCAAATCTTTTTATTTTCCTTTTTTCCTTTTTCCTTTAGCATGGCCTTCAAGGCTTTCCTCTTGGCTACTTCCTACATCCTCAGCTTCAGCCCAGCCAGCTGTCTGCTACCCAAGCCACCAACCAGCTACTGCAGCTGGTTCTCAGTACATGTCATGCTGTTTGTCATCCTGGGTCTTTTTTTGTTTTTCTTCTGCCTGAAACCACTTTCCTCTTTTTTACCTGGCTGATTCCTAATCACCTGACAGGTCTTAGCCATGGGCATCCCTTCCTCTGAGAAATTGTCTGGAAACCCATGGACAGGTGCTTCTGAATCTCTTTGTAGCCTTCGTCAACGCAGCACCATTGCATAGCTGTTGCTTGCTTAATTGCCCACTTCCTGGGTCAACTGTAAGCTGGCATTGCTCTGTACCATCAAAGGGAATTCAGTAGTGAGCGTCTTCCTGTCACTAACTATTCATGGTTAAAATCTTTTGGGCATCTGAAAGCTCAGAACAGATCAGTGACTCTTGCATGCATTCAGTGTGAGTTTGAACCCCGAGTTCTAAATCGTTTATGAGCAATAGAGAGGAGCAGAGTTGCCAATAGTTCAGGTTCTGGAGTCCCACTCACCAAGATTAGATCCATCCTATGCCACTTGACTGAGCGCGGGACTTTGAACTAGTTACTTGGCCTCTCTCCTTCTAAGCCCCATTGTATCTACTTCAGAGGGATTGTTTTAGAGATTGACTGACTGCCGAGTTTTACTGATTCTAAGAAGCACCCCCCCCACACACACACATTTTAACATCTCTAAAATAAGGCTGTATCTTACAGTCAATGATGGTCATTATTAATGGGCAGCATTTTTTGTTTCTCAGTGATACCTTGAGTAATGGTGTGTCTTATAGTTGAAGGTGTTTTGGAGTCAGTGAACATGGTAATCCATGCAGCTATGCTTGCTTCTGTGCCTGCATGTTGTAAGAGCTCAGTAACTATTGGCAGTGACGGGGTTGTTATTATCTCAGTTATGGCAAACAATCAGAGGGCTGTAGGCATGATTTCACTTTATCGCCTGTGCCTGGTACTCGTCTCCCTCCTCTCCATGCTCTGGAACTTCTCCTTTGCTGCACCTGTCCTGTCTCTGGTCCTTCCAGTTCCTGAAACAGCCTCTCTGTAGGACATGGTGCAAACATCAGAGCTTTTGGGCTCTGAGTAATATTTCTGGTTCTCTCCTCCCTTCCCCACCCCTCCCCCTATTGCACAAACCCTCCAGATGTGCACATGACCCTGCTTGCTGGACTGGTAGAGCTTCAACTTGCTGCCCTGGCCTCTGAGTCTTAGACCTTAAATCTTGACTAATTTTTTCTTCCTTGTTTTTCTTTTTCTGTTCTCTCTGGTAGCAGCAAATGGTATACTCATACTAGCTTTCCTTAAAGCTAGGGATCTGTGTCAGGTGGGGGCCAGTCACAAGATGGAAATCACACCAGTTATTTGAAACAGAGAATTTAATATAAATAGTGGTTGATTAGGTATTAGTTGTTAGCTACCATAAAAAAGAGGATCCTAAGAGATCACAGAGGTAGGAATTATGGAAAGCAGCTACCCACCCCTAAGGATTAGGAAATAGAAGGAATGTTGAAATTAATAGAAACTCAGAGGAGGAGTCCCTTAGAACTGAAACTCAGATTCCAAGAAGGAGGCTTCAGCAGGCTGGTGCTGGTGTCTTGGGCACAATGGAGCTATTTCTGCAGTATTGGAAAAAGTCCAAACTGGATTTAGCTGCTACTATGGGAAGGAATTGCTGCCGCCTTGGTGAAGAAGCACTGAGGAGTGAGGCTTACACTAGCAGCAAGCCGAAAGGAAAAGACAGGTCCTTGCTCCTTCCCCAAGCTGAGCCCATCAGAGAACGGCTGGCAAAGCAGAAACGTGGTTTGCCAAGCCTCGGCCCTAGTATTCCAGAGACATAGAGGGTTGCGTGTGGGCTGAGAGACAACAGCTTAATAACTGTTATTATTTTAAGCAACTTCAGTTGGCCCAGGAACCCCATGATAATTTATATAAAAATGAATGTGCATGTTTCCATCAGTCAGGGATCTGGGTTGCAAGCAACAGACACTAACTCTAGCAGATTAAATAGAAATGAAGCATATATAGGGACACCAGGGAGCTCCTGGAATGTTGGTGGGGGAAGGAGGAGCTGGAGAACCAGGTTCAAGTCTCAGGTTCCTAGAATAATAACCCAACCAAAGTCACTGATCTGTTTTGATGAGCAAGCCACTATTGGCCAAGGATCAGCAGATGCCTAGTTTGCCCTGTGCCCAAGTCTTTGCTGGACACATGACTTGACCCCTTCTGCTGCCACGTTTGTATCAGTTAACACCAGAAAGATCACAAGTGCACGAGAGCACACTCCCCAGTTGATTTCACTGCCTTCCGAGTCAGTCTGGCTTGAGTGAGTCTTTTCAGCAAAACTAGGACACGTGACCAAACACGGCTGCAGTGATGCCAGGAAAGAGTATGGAGCATTTTCAGCTCCCACTGTGTCCTCTACCAAGTCTCACGAAGTGGACAATTCCCTGGATAGAGAAAGGTTCAGAGGCAGGATAGCCAAAACAGAAGAAAGCCACCTGCTGCCCACTGCAGGGTTCACCACAATGGAAATGGGGCCCTGACTTTTCATGGATTCACAGAGAAGTCTGTGTGAATTGCAGCACATGAAGAATTAAAGATTACTCCTTAGAAAGCTCTCATGTGTCTGGAATTGCCTTTAAAGATAAGGGCACAACAAAGCCATGGTAATGAGAACCCTTTGATGGTTTAGATTTCAAGATGTTCGGCAGGTTTCCTAATGCTCAGCAGCTCTGAGGGGCCTTAACTCTGCAGTATGCTCAATCCTGTGACATTCCTGGGTCTCTTTGAGCCCAGTCTGGTTTTTAAATTGATTTTCCATCAGGCTTGCAAAGTGGGAAGATCAAATACTATTGCATTCTAGACAAAGACATGCCTGGGGTGGAGAGGAAATTTTTGATGATGGCAGTGAGAGAATGAGGGACAGTCAAAAATTGAAGACTATAATTTGGAGGATTGATAGCCCCAGGAAGGGATATTTTTGTTGCTATAAGAACCATTGATTTCTCTCTTTATTAGTGGCGTGAATCCTGAGATGCAAGGCTTGAGAAATTAGTCTCCTGCTTCCATCTGGGAGGTAGCAGTGTGCTTATGACATTGAAATATATTGCTCTCTAAGTTGTCACTGTCATCGTGGTCTTCATTATTGTTGTCGTTCAAAATGAGACTCTACAACTGCTTTTTTTTCTTCCTGCAACTGCTTTTGATATTTGCTCCAATCTCAACAACACCGGAGTCAACATGTATCCTAATATCTACATTAAAGTTGCTGCTTTTCTCATTTAAGTCCTTCTCTGTGGCTACAGAAAATGCCATCAGCTTCATTCCATTCTCTCAGAAGCACACAGCCTGGCTCTCTGTGTACGGTCCCTGAATTGTTTCAGCAGGGGCTCACAGAGTTTCACTTCCCTTTCCCACTCAGTTCTGAGGTTCAGTGAATGGATGAGTTTTCATCACTGTGGGGAATATCCCGAAGCAGCCGCGTTTGTCAAAACCACATTGCACAATGAGTCTGGACTTACAGACATTTGCCATCTTCAGTTCTAGGCTCCAACTCTTTTTTTTCCCCTTTGCTCTTTGCTCTCTATCTCATCCCCACTGAATCTTTGTTTTCTGAGATTCATCTAGTGCCAAGTTTTGGTGCCAGGCATTTTGCAACTGCCAGGGATCAAAATCTGTGTAATTACATAAACAAGAAGTTACAGAGCAGTAATTGCTGTAATGAGGTAAGTATAATATGGGAGCTCTGGATAGACAGTGAATCAGTCTACTTGGGAGAGTCACAGAAGGCTTCCTGGAGTTGGTGCTTGAGTTTAAACTTAAAGGTTAAGATGGAATTCATCAGGTAGATGGGCTTGCCAGGAGGTGGTGGGGTACACATCTCAGGTAAAGGGAACACATGATGCGAAGACCCTGCAGCAACCTGACCAGTTCATGTTGCTGTGGAGCAAAGTAAGTGTGATAGCTATTGCTGTGTAACAAGCAATCACAAAATCTCAGTGGCATACGGTAATAAAGATTGGTTTCCTGGGCATCTGCAAATTGGCTGGGGCAGCTCTGCGGATATCAGTTGGGCTCACTCAAGCATCTATGGGTCAGCTGAGGCTCAGCTGATCTTGACTTGGCTTTTAGCGGGAGGAGTGCAGCTTGG
This sequence comes from Choloepus didactylus, assembly GCF_015220235.1. Taxonomy (NCBI): domain Eukaryota; kingdom Metazoa; phylum Chordata; class Mammalia; order Pilosa; family Megalonychidae; genus Choloepus; species Choloepus didactylus. The sequence goes on along the minus strand of NC_051324.1, from coordinate 67,351,564 downwards.
CTGAGTGGCTCTGTCTGAGGTATCTGTTATCTGTCTTGAACGAACACATGTTCTTTTCATGGAGAGGGCAGAGGCATGAAAAGAAAAGCAGAGACAAGCAAGCCAAGGCACAGAACTGACATACTGATATCTGCATCCGCATGTTGGCTAAGCTAGGCACTCAGCAAAGCCCAATGTCAAGCGTGGGAAAATGTACTATACCCATGAAAAGGCCATGGCAAGGGCAGGGATACAGGGAGGGGTGAAGAACTGGGGCCGATCTTTTAACCTGCCACAGAGAGCGTGATGGTGGGGAAAGGTGAGGCCGAGACAAGTAGGCAGGGCTGTGTCATGGAGGGTGTGGAATGTTAAATAAGAGTTGAGCTTTTATCCCATAGACAATATTAAGAGGAAGGGATTTGAGGCAAGCAGGTGAAATCTTCAGGTCTGTTATAGAAGGAAGTCTCTGGGGTGAAGGAGGACAGCATGGAGGATATCTGGACTAGACACAGGTTATTATAACAGGCCAGGTGAGAAGAGAGGAGCATGGGAATTAGGGTGGCACTTTAGGAAGAAAGAGGGAGGTAGATCTAAAAAGAAAGGGTTAAAGGAAACAACTGGACTTGGTAATTGATTGGATGTAGGGTATAAAACAATGGGAGAATCTAGACTGCTTCTTGGTTTTGGCTTGGGGAGGTAGGTGGATTTGATACCTTTCCCCATAGTGTGCATGCAGTGAGCAAAAGAGCTGCTTACGGAGTTGGAGGTTGTATTAGTTAGGGTTCTCTAGCGAAACAGAATCAACAAGAGATATCTGTGAATATAAGATTTATGAAAGTGTCTCAGGCAACTGTGGGTATGCATGAGTCCAAATTCTGTAGGGCAGGAAGCAAACTGGCAACTCCAATGAAGATGTTGGATGAACTCCTCAGGAAACAAATAGGCAACTTCAACGAACTCCTCAGGAAATGCTTCGCTGGTCAGCCGAAGAAGAAGTGAAGGTCCTCTTATCTGTCTTTCTTAAAAGTCTTCAGCTGATTGGATTAAATCCAGCTGACTGCATTCTCTCATTGTGGAAGACATGCCCTTCGTTGACGTCATCAGTCACAGCTGCAGCCAATTGACTGATGATTTAATAAACCAGCCTGTTGGTTTATCAACCAGCCACAAATGTCCTCGCTGCAATGTTTAGGCCAGTGCTTGCTTGACCAGACACCTGGGTATCATCATCTGGCCAAGCTGACCCATGAACCTAACCATCACAGAGATGATGATGAGTCTGGTTTTTATGGTCAGCCTGTCATGCTCGTTACACCTGCTCACATTCTCTTGGCCAGCACTGGGTCATGTGGCACATCTACTTGCTGAAAAATACAGTCTAACTCTGTGTCTAGGGTGAAGAGGAGAAGACAGATATTGGTGGGACTGGCTTTTGGCTACCCAGTTGGCTACTGCAAGTCCTCTGATAACAGGGTCTTGTCTAATTCATCTGTATCATCTGTATCTAGGTGGAAACCAGCACAGTGCTTTGACTATTATGTATATATAAAAATACATATAAATAGATAGATATATAGATAGATGTTAAATAAATATTTGTGAACAAATGTATGGATGGCCAAGGCAAAAATTGGGCACTGTTTACTGTGAATATGAAAGTGATATTCCTTGCTCCCTTTGAAGGAGGCCTCATTTTCTGTGTAGAGGTTAATTTCCTTTCCATCCTAGCATAGAAAAGCATCTGAAGTTTTCATTGTGAAAAGTCACCAGATGATGAGATGGTCCCTTCAAAGAAAACCCGTGGGGGAAAGAAAGCTGTTGCTGTTGAGTAACTCGTGGTTGCTGTGACTGCAAACAAAAGGATGGGTGACTTAATAAAGCTGCTAAAGGGGAGATAAGACTAGTGCTGCAAACTCCTCTTTTTCCCTTCACTTTTAGGGATTCTCTTTCTGATCGTTGTCTACCACCCTGTTGTGTGTCACGTGAAAGCTAACATACATTTTCACTTTGTCCTGAGTAAGGAGAAACCATCTTCCCCAGCATGTTGTGTGTTCACAACATCAGGAAGCTAAAAGGCCACTTACCTTGTATGGGATATTTTATTTGAGAGTCTCATAGTATTTCCCACTGCCATTTCTAAAGAGAATATTTGGAGTTAAACGCTAAACCACGTCTCCAGGCCCTGTCCATTGAGAACCTTCTACTTCTAGTAGGATGACTCTTGTTTGTAGGAGACCTCGGATTTTTAATTAAAAATGCCTTTAACTAATAATAGTCTCCCTGCTCATTTTTAAGTTTTGTGAACTATAGCAAATGTGTAGAAAATCCATCAAATATATTACAAGCGATTATAAAGCAAATACCTTTGTAACCACCACACATGCCAAGATATAGAAGCTCCCCATACATGTGCCCTTCTCAGTCTCTCTCTCCACCTGCCTAAAGGTCACCACTGTGCTGATGTTTAGGGTAATTACTGCCTTGCTTTTTTTTTTTTGTTAATTTCTTTTACCCTGTATGCATGCATCTGTAAATAATATAGTTTAATATTTGAACTTTATATAAATGGAATCATTTATGTAAATGATGTTTATAGCATTTTAGTTATAATTTCTATTTATTTATATATCATTTATATAAAACACATTCTTGTGTGTTTTGCTTCTTTTATTCAGCATTTTGTAGGTGAAATTCATCATGTAGTTGTTGGTAAGTCTTGTTAATTCATTGGTTGTTGTATGGTAGTCTATTGTAGGACTATAACACTATTTATTTATTTATAGTCTACTGTTGATGGACATTTTGGTTGTTTCCAGTTTTGGGGCTACTATGTATAATGCCAAAAAAAAATTTTCCAAGTTGTTTATGGAAAAAATTGGAAACCATTTTTAAAGGATGTAAAAGAAGACTATTTCAGTTAATAGATGTACCATGTTCATTGATGAGCAGATTCATTGTAAAAATGGCATTGTTTTCCCAAGTATAAATTTAATAAAGCTAAACTTATAGATCATCCAGAAGAATGCAGAACTAGGAATAGACAGGGCATTTATGAAGGAGAAGCGGAAGAGAAGGAAGAGGAGGGATTACACCTGCCAGACATCAACATTTATGAGTTAATAGGACTGTGTGGCATTGTCCAGTAGTTGTTCAAATAGACGTACAGAACCAAACAGAAAGATTGGAAACAGTTCCATGTGTCTATTGACCCTTGGCCTTATAAGTGAGCAGGAAAAGGATTGATGACTCAAATATTGCCCAGTTGGATCTCCTCCTAGATTAGAGTCTTACTTTATAGGCTGTGCAAAAAATAATTCCAAAAGAAGAAAGCAACCCTTAAACAAATGTTGAGGACAGCAGTCTTCAACCCTGGCTGCACATCTTAATCTCTTGGGGGCACTTAAAAAAATACAGATTCTGGGCCTCACCCACGGAGATTTTCACCAAAATTGGGTATGGAAGAGCCCAGGCATCTGTATTTTTTACAACTTTATTAGGGTACAATGTACATAAAATGTACCCATTTTAAGTATACAGTTTGATGTGCTTTGAGAAATGCATATACCTGTGTAATCTTCTTCATAGTCAAATTGAAGATCTCCAAACTCCCTGTGCTGGTTTGAATGTATTATGTCCCCCAGAAAAAGCCATATTCTTTGATGCAATCTTGTGGGGCAGACATATTAGTGAGGATTAAGTTGGAACGTTTGGATTAGATTGTTTGCATGGAAATGTGCCCCACCCAACTGTAGGTGATAACTCTGATGAGGTATTTCCATGGTGACATGGCCCCACCCATTCAGGGTGGGCCTTGATCAGTGGAGCTATATAAATGAGCTGACAAACAGAAGGAACTCAGTGCAGCTGAGAGTGAACTTTTGAAGAGGAGCTACAGCCAAGAGGGACACTTTGAAGAAAGCACAGGAGCTGCAGATGAGAGACAGTTTGAAGACGGCTGTTGGAAGCAGACTCTTGCTCCAGAGAAGCTAAGAGAGGACAAATACCCCAACTGCAACTAAGAGTGACATTTTTGAGGAACTGCAGCCTAGAAAGGAATGTCCTGGGAGAAAGCCATTTTGAAACCAGAACTTTGGAGCAGACGCCAGCCACGTGCCTTCCCAGCCAACGGAGGTTTTCCGGACACCACTGGCCATCCTCCAGTGAAGGTACCCGATTGCTGATGTGTTACCTTGGACACTTTATGGCCTTAAGACTGTAACTGTGTAACTAAATAAACCCCTTTTATAAAAGCCAATCCATCTCTGGTGTTTTGCATTCTGGCAGCATTAGCAAACTAGAACACTCCCCAAATTCCCTCATGCCCCTTTGCACTCAGCCCCTTGCTGATCTGCTCTCTGTCACTAGAGCTTAGTTTTAGCATCAGTATTTTTTCAAGAGCTCTTCAGGCAATTCTAATGGGCAGCCAACCAACGATAAAGAAAAGCATTTAAATTTGATGACATTAACAAAGAAAACAGAAAACTTCTCCATGACAGAAGACGCTGTACAGTTAAATCCAAACAAAAACCTATGAGAAGATATTTGAAAGCATGTAACTGACAAATGTGTTCAGAATATATAAAGATCTCCCAGAAGCCAATGAGAAAAGGGCAAACCATACTCAGTGTGATGGTTAGGTTCATGTGTCAACTTGGCCAGGTGATGGTATCCAGCTTTCTGATCAAGCAAGCACTGGCCTAACTGTTGCCGCAAGGAAGTTTGTGGCTGGTTAGTAAACCAACAGGCTGATTTAATAAATCATCAGTCAATTGGCTGCAGCTGTGACTGATGACATCAATAAAGGGCATGTGTTCTACAATGAGAGAATGCAGTTGGCTGGATTTAATGCAATCAGTTGAAGATTTTAAGCAAGACAGATAGAGGACCTTCACTTCTTCTTCAGCTGACCAGTGAAGTGTTTCCTGAGGTGTTCGTTGAAGTTGCCAGTTCATTTCCTGAGAAGTTCATTGAACATCTTCATTGAAGTTGCCAGTTTGCTGCCTGCCTGACAGTTGTGTGAGATACTTTTATAAATCTTACATTTATAGATATCTCTCATTGATTCTGTTTCCCTAGAGAACCCTAACTAATACACTCAGTAATAGATAGATACTTTATCTGATTAGGATTTAAGAAGAGGAAACCTTAAAAGACCAATTAAAAAAAAGACCAATAAATAAATGAAAACCTGCTCAATTTCGCTAGTAATTAGAGGAATACAAATTTAAATTCTCTTCCATTATATGTGACAAAAAAGAAAAACATTTGACAATATTATATATTGATAAAGGAAGAATTGGAAAAATGGGAAATTTTATGCACTGTTGGTGGGAGCACAAATTGATATAACCATCTTGGTAGGTAATTTGGCAATGTCTAGTAAAGTTTGAAGATGCACATGTGCTATAACCATGCAGTTCCAATTTTAGATCCCTGACCTGTTCTCGAAACATTCTTGCAAACATACACAAGGAACCATGTATAGGAATGTTCATTGCAACATTTTTTTGTAATTGTGTAAAACTGGAAGTAAATATCAGTCATCAGAAGAATGGATAATTAAATTGTGATAAACTCATGAAATGGCATTCTAAATAGCAGTTAAAATGTGTAGTTTCTGGTTATCAACATGGATAAATGTCCAATATTCTGCAAAACAAAACAAAACAAAACAAAATAAGTTGCAGAATGATACATACAGTAAAATCCAAATTAATTAAAGTTTGAAATTGTATAAAATAATCGTACATATTTTATGGGTATATAAAAATGTATAAACATGGCTATTTAAAGTAGAAAACATAGCTATGAAGAATACCCATGAACTTTTCTGGATAGTAGATACCTCTAGTTGATGGACGTAGGGAAGAACAATTTCTTCTGTTTTATATACATATATATATATATATATATATATATTATATATATACATAAATCTGAATCAAATATGGCAAAAGATTAACTTTCATTAAATCTAGGTGGCAGGTACATGGATTTTCATTTTGTTATTCTCTGTACTTTTCTGCATCTCTGAAACAGTTCCTTAAAAAGGAGTCTTAAAAACCATAGATAAAACTGTAAATGATTTTTAACAAGTGATATCACAGTGAAGGAAGAAAGTATTTGACAGTGGATTAGTAGACTTCGTGTTTTGATCTAGTAGTTACCAACATAGCCCTTTCACATTTTGTAGTAAATGTCTCTAGACTTGGATAGTCATGTAACTTAAATACCCTAAATTTATATATCTAAGTTTATTGTATAACTGCAAGCTTTCTTTGGGTGTATCTGTGTGGGGGGATGGATATTACAAAATCCGGATGTTAGAGGAAATGTCTATCTTGAATGTATTCATACCATTGTACTTGAACCCCTCCTACTTTTTCTTCCTGGTCATTTTATAGTGTATATTATTATGTTTATAGGTTTGATGACTGAGGTTCGGATTCTCCAGATTTTGCCCTCTTTGGGTTTGTAACTGGTTGTAAGAATTTATTTGCAGGAGTCATTAAAGGACTGCACTGAATTTCAACATTCTAACTGTTAAACTAAGCAGGGCATGTGGGTGGTGCATGCCCCCATTTTTTTTTTTTTTTAATTAAGTTTGCCGTCTAATGCTTGCTTTCTTCTGAGATGGAATATTTGGGGTTTTATGCCTTTCTTGTAATGGGATAGATAAGCCATTTACAGTATCATCTGCAAATATTCTGGTAATATGTTCAGCATCACTCATTTTTATACTGTGTAGTTTGGAATGACTTCTTATGGAAAGAGCAAATTATTGTACTGATGAAGGCAAAAGAAATTATTGGAGAGCCTCTTACAAGAACTTTCATTTTATCCTAGGTGACGATTATGTCACCACATAATCAAGTTTTGCCATATCTGTATGTGAAGTCCATCACTGGAATAGCAATATCTCAGGATACAAATACTGATGGATCCTCTTAAGCAAAGGCCTGTGTGTACTTTTCAAGGTGGGAACTTACTGTTTTTCTCTTAACGCATGCAAAATTCTCCATCTTGAAATAGTGAAATGAAGAAAAATGTTTTCATTCAAAGCCTGGCTTGATGAACTGCAGGAGGTTAGGATGCAAGGGAAATTGTCATTGTAGGTTAACATACTTCCCAAGTACAATGGTAATTTCTTAGAACAATAGATGCCCTTTTAAAATTCTATTACAAGGCAAAAATAACCATACCAGACCAGGTTAAAGGTAATCTTTATCCTTAAGACATATTTTGGGTTGGTGTAAACAAAGTGATTTGATATAAATGAAATATTTGTACCCTTCCTATGACCATGTTGCTCCAAACAATGTAAGAGACACTTGAATTGTATGCTGTCCATTGTTATCATGGTAAAATCATTTTGTTGAAAATAAAAGAATTTAAACCATTAAAGGAAGGGAGATTGAGCAGAGTCAGGAAAACACTATAAAATGCAGCCAAGATTTGGGCTTGCTGAGGAAATCCAACATGTAGCTTTTAGTGGGGGGGGTGATCAACTGTTTTCTTAACTAGACTTTTCAATTTAATTTACTGGAGGGGAGGGGTTCTTTCAAAAATGTGGTACCTCTGTTTTTAAAAATGGAAAGCAGTGGCAAAGTAGGATCTTCATAAAAAATGTGACTGTTTATAGTTAACCTTTTAAAAAAGGCTCCATTTCACAAAATGAAAGATAGAGCTGTACTTGCGAAAATGAACACTGGGCTATTTAAACCAAAAGACATGTCTGGGTTTCCTTCATTTGTTTTAGATCTGCCAGCGTGCAAACAGAGAAACAAAACAAAAACTGGTTACTATCTTTTGGGTTTTCTGGTTTATGGACACTTTAAAACCATCCATTATGCCGGCGCGTGTAAAAATGTAAAGTGGGCTTTGCTTCTCAAGGGTACAGGACTAGAACTTGGAAGACTGTAGTGCCTACCTGCTCTCGGTTTTTAAGAGGTGTCATTTTTGGATGATTGAGTAGATGAGAAAGACCAAGTCTGTTTGCCTTTAAATCTTTACCTTTCTTTGTAAAATTCGTAAGTTTTTGGAGTTTGGAAGGGCCTGAGGAGACGATCTTCTGGTTTCCGGATTTTGTCTTTAGACAAAGAAAAATAATTTTTTTTTCCCCAGAAATTTCCAGTGAAATCTAATGCAAACCCCATGCTTCCTTAATAATAGCCCATTTTACTCCTTTTTTTTTGGGTGGGGTAAGAAGGGATTTTAACGTACTAAATTTGCCAAGGGAGAGAGCTTGTTGATTTCTTGAGTAGATTGTGGGGTTAATTGTCCCCTCCATTTTATGTTTTGAATCTAAGAGTCTCATGCTAAGTGCCCCATTCAGTCAAATTGGATGCATTTTACACTGGACTCCCCTTGGTGATTGCCTAATAACTGACAAACTCCAGGCCCTTGCGGAGCTAGGTTTATTGGGCAATACTCTGTCCTTCTTTTCCTTTCTCTTCTTGTATAAAAACTGAAGTCACGATTGTAGTTGACGCCAGTGACCTGGCATCCCGTCTTCTTTCCCTGGGCCAGATAGCATTTACTGAGTGCTTAGCTTGTGCTCTGCTCTGCTCTGAGTCCTGCCTGCATATTCACTCATTCGGCCCTCACCGCCCTATGAGGCAGGGGCTGCATTATCCCCACTTTGTAGATCAAAGAATCGGGGCCCAGAGTGGTGACATGAACCATCTAAGATGACACATCTGGGAGTTAAGAGTCTGACGACAGGGCCCGTGTGATGGACACGCTGCCTCTCAAATCATTCTAACATATTTATTCTTTCCCCATAAGCATTTGTCTTCCATTCATGGAGCATCTGCTATGTGAGGTGCACCATGAGAGGTGGTGTATACAGGTGCTTGTCACTCTTGAATGTGTACCTGAGTCACCTGGGAATGCTGTTAAAATGCAGATGCTGACTCAGGGTACTGAGATTCTGCAATTCTAACAAGCTCCCAGGTGCTGCCGGATGGGGGTGGGGCCCAGACGGCCTCAAAAGCTCCTCGGGGACTTTGGATGCATAGTCCTGTTTGAGACCCACCAATCTGGTGCCCTACCTCCCCTGCTACGATTTGAATCACTTCTTCAACATCGCCCCCAAGTGGTTGTGCATTTATTTCCTGCTTTTGGGGGAACCTGCATCTCTTTGGAGAGGTGGGACATAGATAGCTGGAGAATCAAACAAAGATAAAAGGCAGTACTAAAATGTCAGGCTAGTGTTTGTCGAGAGAAAATGAAATCGGGGCCCCATGCAAATACGGAGGGTTCAGATAGAAATGAACATTGCAGATGGCCACGGCCAGACAGAGCAGAATAAAGCAACAAGCTGTGCCAGCAGAGCTGCGGGCAGAGATTCAGAGGGCACACGGTGACTTGTTTCCTCCCTCCCATCCACGTGGCCCGGGGCTGCTCTGGTCCTCATAGGTGATTGCCTTGTACCTGTTGCCTGGTAAACCCTGCCGAGTAGGTCCCCTCCTAAGTGGGTTGCAGCCCCAGATGAGTTAAGGGGCTCACCTACCCCTGCCCCCCAACCCCGGCCCTGATGAACTAATCAGCATAGGTTAAATTGTCAGAGGGAGGTGACTCTTTTGTTCCTAGCCAGAGACGATCGACTCTATAAGAGGGTTTACTGATGCTGCAATTCCCTCCAGTTATTGGTTAGCAGAATCATTAGCTTTAGAAGTCAATGAAATAGACTTGGGAAATTGTTTCGTTTCAGATAAACAAATGGCTGTCTTCCTTATTGGCTTAGCATTCTGTTTCCAGGGGGAAATGACGGATGACTCAGGGCCTGATAAATACTCTGTTGCACAAAGGAATGGCCACCAGAGCCCCGGGGACTTCGCCTTTCTCTAGCCCCTGTGAGTGGCATTGCCTGACTGCAGTGGCTCTGGACAGAATCCCTGGGAAGGATTGCTAAAATGCAGATTATTGGACCCCCCCACCCCCAACCCCCCAGTGTCTAGCTCAGCAGTTCAGGGGTGGGGCCCCAAATTTGCATTTCTAACAAGTTCTGGTGATGCTTCTGCTGCCCGCCTGGAGACCCCATACTGAGAACTGTCACCTTCCCAAATGAAACCCCTGCTTCTAGGAAGCCTTCCACATGCTCCACAACCCACAGGGACAGGGACTCTTGGGCCTGCATTTGCAAGAAGTGGTGGCCTAGCTGACTCTATAATTAGCAAGTAATTTTGCAAATAATGTGCATGCAGTCTTTCCCGTCCTCTGCAGAAGCCCTGTCTTATGGTAGCCTGATCCAACTGGAAACCGCGTCTTGGGGGACCGTGGAGGCATTTTCACCACGTCCTTGTGGGTCAGGAGCTGTGACTCAGTCTACAAACCCTGGTGCACCTACTGCCTTTTCCTGAACTGGCAGTCCGTAGGGGTGGCAAAAACTCAGTCGTGGTGAATTTAGAGCCCCCACCCCACCACCTCCACCATTCGTCTCCCCACCCTGCTAACCTGTAGGTCATTTCAGGGGTTGGGGCCTGCAGGCTTTTGGTTTGGGTTCTCTTTAGTACCCACAGGACATGGCTGAGCCATTTTTCCCTAGAGGAGGGGCCAGCAAACTTTTCTGTCAAGGACCAAGTGGTAAATACTTGTGGCTCTGTGGCCACACAGACTCTGTCTCAACTACTCAACTCTGCAGCAAAAGATGATATGTAAACTAATGGGCATGCCGAGCTTCCAGTTGGCCTTTACTTACAAAAAGTAGGCAGTGGGCAGGATTTGCTTTGGATGGAAGTTTGCAGATCCCTGTTTCTAGACCAGGGTCTTGGCTGATCTGCACCTGTCCTGGGTGCTCTGGGCTTGCTTTCCTGCCTGGCGCTGTGTGCAGCAAGGACTGTTCGTGAAGCTCTTTAAGGCCATTCTCCTTTTTTAGGGGTGTGTAGGGGCAAGAAATCGTTGCAAGCTGTTCTCTCCCTGTCGGTAGGTGGAAAACTTGGTGGGCTTGCTCCCAGTTACCCCTGTTTCAGTGTGGCTTTGTGGATTTGCAGAGTCCCTTGGGCCATATGAAACTATGAGGCTAAGCGTCACTCTCCTGCCGCCACAGCCTCCGCTACTGCTCTGGTGCTTGCTGCCTTCCATGTGCTCTGCTTAGGAAAGGGACCCTGAGTCCTCTGCTCCTTGATTCCCAGAGCCATCTGGGGATTCTACGTTTTCCCCACTCCCGCAGGGCCTGGCCCAGGGGTTGGGGCAGGTACAGCACACCTCTTTCTCGGTGACTCCCCACCTTTCAGCCCTCCCTGCTTCCCCTCCCACTTCTCTTCCACTACTGGGAACCTTTATCTTGTCCGGGCAGGCCCTTGTTTGGGGCGGGGGATAGTGTGTCCATAGCTCACTATCCCAAAGGTACGCAAGGGTGCACAGTGGGACGCGAGTCAGCCTCTCGCCCGACTCCCAGTCACCCGGTTCACTTCCCCAGAAGGCCCCTTGTCAGCAGTTTCTTTGCCCCTCCTTCCAGGGTCCTCTGTGCCTGTCCAAGCACATGGTATAAGGATGTAAATACTACTTTGCACCCTGATTTTACCACATCTTGGAGAAGGGTTCCATATCAGCAGGTGCTGCCTCATTCCATTTTTTAAAAATGTTATTGTGATGAAATATACATAACAAAATTCACCATTTTAACCATTTTTAAGGATACAATTCAGTGGCATCAGTTACAGTCACAATGTTGTGCAACCATCACTACTATTTCCACAACTTTTTTTATCATCCCAAACAGAAACTCTCTGCCCATTAAACATGAACTCCCCCATCTCCCTGCCCCAGCTCCTAGAAACCTCTAATCTACTTCCTGTCTCTATGAATTTGCCTGTTCTGATATTTTATATAAGTGGAAGGATACGATATTTGTCTTTTGTGTCTGGCTTATTTCACTTAGCATAACGTTGTCAGGTTCGTCCAGGTTGTAGCGTATGTCAATCCTTCATTCCTTTTTATGGTGCGATAATATTCCATTGTGCATCTATACCACCTTTTAAAAATTCATCTGTTGATGGATTTTGGGTTGTTCCCATCTTTTGGCTATTGTGAATAAAGCCTACAAGCATACCTTTGAGTCCCTGTTTTCAGTTCTTTTGGTTACTTACCCAAGAGTGGAATTTTTTTGGTCCAGGGTAATTTCCAGGTTCTATGTTTAACTTTTTGAGTTGCCAAACTGTTTTCCACAAGGCCTGCATCATTTTACATTTCCACCAGTAATGCACGAGGGAACCTGCCTGGCTCATTTTAAGATCTGCATTGTAATCCATCAAATGAGGTATTATGACTGACTTAACCAGTTGAGGGAAATTTAGGTTGTTTCCTGCCCTTTGCTCTTACGAACAGTGGATACTCTGGTCTATTGAATAGACTCTGTCTTTGTTGGCCCTGACTAATGGAGTTCCTAGGTTTATCTGTTTCTGCTGCCCTTCACCCTCTGCAAACTGGTCCTGCCACCGGCTCCCTGAGTCAGTGGTTTGTTAGCCCAGCTGTTTATGCCATTTGTACTCATGGCAATCACTTGATTTAATCAAACATTACACAAACCGATGAAAGATGAGAGTGAAAAGGAAAAGAAATTTTGAGGAAAGTTTAATCAACTGCTTTGACTAGGTCTGCTGACACTGAATCACCAAATTTCTGTTGAATAAGATATTGTAGAGAGAGCTATAAGACTTGCAAAGACTTATAAAAATTGAGGATTCTGTTTTCAGATTTCTTCCACGTGTCTTTAAGCTTTTATATCACTTTAAAGAAGCCAAATCTGGAGATTGCTGATAAAATATGGTATGGATCTTCCAAAATAGATGAAGCAGAACTTGATCAGTTGACCCATATGCACCAAAAAGGCCTCTGCCTTACATCATAAGATGGGCAAATTAATCCACACATTTGCTTGAAATTAAAATTAACCATCATTTTTTGGAAATTCTCCCTTTTATCCACTTTAAATTAACCTACTGTTCTAGTTTGCTAATGCTGCTGGAATGCAAAACACCAGAGATGGATTGGCTTTTATAAAGGGGGGTTTATTTGGTTACACAGTTACAGTCTGAAGGCCATAAAGTGTCCAAGGTAACACATCAGCAATCAGGTACCTTCACTGGAGGATGGCCAATAGTGTCCGAAAAACCTCTGTTAGCTAGGAAGGCACATGGCTGGCGTCTGCTCCAGAGTTCTGGTTTCAAAATGGCTTTCTCCCAGGATGTTCCTCTCTAGGCTTCAGCTTCTCTCCAACATGTCACTCTTAGTTGCTTTTGGGGTGTTTGTCCTCTCTTAGCTTCTCTGGAGCAAGAGTCTGCTTTCAACGGCCGTCTTCAAACTGTCTCTCATCTGCAGCTCCTGTGCTTTCTTCAAAGTGTTGCTCTTGGCTGTAGCTCCTCTTCAAAATGTCCCTCACAGCTGCACTGAGTTCCCTCTGCCTGTCAGCTCATATATACAGCTCCACTGATCAAGGCCCACCCTGAATGGGTGGGGCCACACCTCCATGGAAATAGCTCATCAGTTGTCACCTACAGTTGGGTGGGGCACATTTCCATGCAAATCTAATCAGCACCAAAATGTCTGCCCCACAAGACTGCATCAAAGTGTTTGGCTTTTTCTGGGGGACATAATACATTCAAACTGGCACACCTACCGAAGACCAGTTTGGCCCACAGCAGGCAAGAGAATATGTGCTGCTGAAGAAGGGGCACTTCCCAAATATGGGTTCGTTGCTCCGCCCAGCTAATAGAAGTCACACCGAACCCGGCTGAAGAGGAAAAGATGGTTTACTTTACGCTGGGGTGGGGGAAGCAGGGGAAGTTTTCCCAAATCTGCCTCCTGGAAGTGTTTCTCCACCTGGGTTTTAGACCCAGGTTCAGAGACAAAGAGAGATAATCATTCAGTCAACATAAAAGGCCCATCTGTCTGGGCGGTTTGGGGCAATCTCTCAATGACTCTTAATGGGCTAAACCCATTAGAGACAAAAGGAATCAATTTAGTTATTTCCCATTTTCCTGTTTTCTTCAGGAGATAGGTGGCTTTGTGAAAGGTGCAAACTTTACATTTACATGTTTGCAGACCTTACATTTACAAATTGCTCCTTTGTGAGAATAGGAGCTTCTATCATATCCTGTTTCCAGCTTTGAAGGTTACATTTTACAATTTCTTGCTTGTTTACAGTTGTTTTAAGATTATATTTTACAAGTCACTGTTACAGTGCAGGGTTTCAGCACATCTGTAGTATAAGTTCCTAAAAGTAACATTATACAAAAGTTTCTGAATTTTCCATTTTTATAGAAATTCTCAAGTTGCCCGTTTTAGAGATTGTCCTAATTTACACTTTCACCAACATGTTTGAGAATGTTTTTTCCCCGTACTCTCTCCACTATACACTTTTAGCAAACCTCTTGATTTCTGCTGAGCGGGATAGATGAAAATAGCATTTCATTGAGTAATGGGCATAGCTCTTCTTATGAGTTAGCTCCAGCATCTTTCCAGGTGATTCTAAGCTGTTCCTTTCCTATGAACTGACCATGTCTTTCTCTTATTTTTCTGATGAGTTGTTGCTCTTTTCTTCCTTGTGTGTTTTGGAGCTCCTTAAATATTGAGGAAATTATCTGTCACATTATTACAATTATTATTATCTCAGTTTGTCTTTTACGACCTTGTGTATAGTATTTTTTGTCATGTAGATTTTTGTTTAATTGGCATGTATTTGAACTCAGTCTTTTTTTTTTAGGGCTTCTGAACTTTGAGTCCTACTTAGGAAAATCTTCCTCACTCCAAGATGATGAAAAATACTCTCTATTTTTCTTCTGTGACTTTGTTTTCATTTTATACATTTAAATCTTTGATCCATTCAGAATCTATTTTGGTATAAGAAGTGAGGCAGGGATTCAAGCGTATATATTTCCAGGGTCTGCTGGAAGTGCTAATACCCTTTGAATAATCCATTTTTCTCCATTGATCTGACATGCCGACTATATCATTTACTCATTTAGAGGATGCATTTATATATTCATTTATGGATTTTTTTAGTCCTAAGATGGGTAATGCAATAGGCATTAGCTACATGTGACAACTGAGCATCTGAAGTGTGGCTAGTTGAGATGTAAATTGAGATGTAAAATATGCACAGGATTTCAACGGTTTAGTGAAGAAAAGAATGTAACATATCCCACTAATTTTATATTGTTTACATGTTGAAATGATACTATTTTGTGTATATTGGGTACAATATAATATATTACTAAAATTAACTTCACCATCTTCTTTTCACTTCTTAAAAATTGTGGCTTCTAGAAAATTTAAAGTTACCTGTGTGGCTCTTATTATGTTTTTATTGGGTGGCGTTGCTGTCAATCTTTTATGCTCTGTCTATTTAAGTAACACACTTTTAATTATTGAAATTTTATGTTTTATTATCTGTTAGCTCCCTTTTATTGCTTTCCCTTCTCAAAATCTCCTGCTTATTCTTATAACTTGTTTTTCCAGATGAACTTAAGAATCAGCTTTCTAGTTTCAAAAACATCTTCTTGTTTTTTTTTTTAATTTCAAATTTATAGAATAATTCAGGTAGGTGGCAGTTTTATGATGGGGAGAGTTCCTGTCCAAGAACAAAACATGCCAGTCCATTTACTCAAGTCATTGATTATGCCCTGTGGTAGCATTTTAAGTTGTCCTTCATAAGGACTTTTCTTATTTCAGGTTGAGTGTATTCCTGGGTATTTCATCTCCTTTTATTACTTTTGTAAATGGGGTCTTTTCTCTAATAATACATCCTATCTGGTTGTTGTTTTTGCATAGGAAAATATTATTTTTTTCCTACTAATTTTGTAGTGACTTATCAGACCGAATACTCTTATTGTTAGTAGTAGTTCATTAGATGATTCTCTGGGATTTGTTAAGTATACAATAATATCTTTATAAATAATGATGATTTCACTTTTTTCCCAATTTTTGTATCTCTTACTTTTCCTCTCCCTTCCCCTGTCTATTGCATTGGTAACCTGGCTTTCAGTTAGCAGATACATTGTTTGTTCCCTGGGTTTATTTCAATCCTTCTTTCCCCCTACTCAGTCAATGAAGAGTTTGCATTTTCTTTTTAATGTCTTGCTGGAACCTCCTGAGTGGTGTGGCCAACTGACCCAGAACAGCAAAAAGCCTGTAAATACAGGGAAATTCTGGAGAAAAACTGCATGCTGACTAATAATTCAAAATATTTTCCCATCAGATTTGATATTAAAATTGGGGTAGAGGTGGGGAAGTTCATTAGCACAAGACTTTTTTATTTTTAATCAGGAGATTGGCTTTATACTTGAGCAGCTCTTGTGTAAACATGAGTGATTTTGTTATGTTGCTTTAAGGACGTGCAGTCCAGGGGTTTTTATAGCTGCTTTGCCATAAGCTCAAGGTGTGATAGGTCATGGACCATCTTCTCAGTGGGTTTTCTTTGCATCATAAGTTTAGCCCTTTTGGTGATGTTCCAGGCATTGTATATGCAATAACTGTGAACCCAGCCGTGTGCGAGGCATGGTAGAGAGATGGGGTGGAAAGCCTGGCCCACCCCATCAGGACATGCCCAGAGTTTCTGAGTTGTCATATCAGGGCTAAATGGCTAAGAAGTGGGGACTCTGTGGATGGAACCCAGTTTTATCCAACTCTGAAACCCCTAATGCTGTTTTCCAGGACAGTGGGGACAGTTTAGTGTTTATATCAATGGGGCCAGCTTTGCAGAAGGTTGAATGTCTGAGTTTAATGTCCCAGCGGAAGGAACATTGAAGCAGCTGGTAAGGTGCCCTGTGTGGGGAGGGAATCAGTGCAGGTGAGGATGTGATCCTTGGGGAGAGAAACCTCCAGGTGCAAGCGACCTGGTCACCTCCACTCAAAGGTCCTATCAGGTATAGAAATCTTGGCTTTAGCTTGATTAATAGGCAGTCATCTTGCCCCCCTTTTTGGACCATTCTGTGAATTGAAAATTTATTGTTTCTCAAGACAGCATCCTTTACTTTTGAATAACTTGAAGAGTTAGGCAGGCCTTTGATTTTCCTCTTCAAATGAGGCCAAGGAGCAGAGACAAAGGAGAAGGTGAGAAATGGATTTGAGAATACCATTTGACTTCATTGAATAGGTTTGTCTTATAAGACAAGCTCCATGGAATACCATTTGACTTCAATGAATAGGTTTATCTTATCAGACAAGCTCCATGGAAACTCTGCAACGTTCCCTTGGCACCATGTCTATAATTTGAAGAGTTTTTCAGAGGCAATTTTGCAGCTCCACGTTCCCAGTAGGGAAGCCATTTTGAGTTGTGTTTCTGCTGAATATGCCAATCTTTGTGTGGGAACGAGCTCTGTGG
The DNA here is from genome assembly GCF_015220235.1 of Choloepus didactylus. Lineage (NCBI taxonomy): Eukaryota > Metazoa > Chordata > Mammalia > Pilosa > Megalonychidae > Choloepus > Choloepus didactylus. The sequence goes on along the minus strand of NC_051324.1, from coordinate 67,334,259 downwards.
ATGACACCTATGGAGGTCTGCGGAAATCTGATGCTGGAGGGGAAATGATTTCTTTTCCCTTTCGATTCATGTGGGATCTTCTTTAGAGGAAACGCAACCAGAGGCGGCACCCACAGTCTTACTCAGCTACCCCTTTCTGCCTTTGCTGCTGCCTTTAGGCTCTGTGGCTCTCGGTGCCTTTGAAAAATAGATGTTTGTAAAGACCCTACCTCTTTGATGTGTGTTACCCCCAGCAGTGTTTCCTGACTTAACTGCAGGCTTTCCTGAGTCCCTTGAGGTGCAGAAGGCATTTGCCAACTGGGAAACATAGTTTAGGATGTGCCCTTTGGGGACCTCAGTGGCTTTCAGCAAACTCAGCCAAGTATCCACAGAGAGGAAACTGAGGGTGCAAGAGTGCCACGGGTCTGGAATCAGACTGCTTGGATTTTGGTTTTCAGCACCTCCAAGATTTACCATGTGCCCTTAAATAAGTTAAGGTCTTTAGTCTTGGTTTCTGCATTGGGAAAATGAAGGTGAAAATATCGCTTGCCCCATAGAATCATTGAGAGGATTAAAGGAAAATATCCATGTAAAGCAATAGGCTCAGTGCCTGACATTCAATAGATACTCGCTATTATCTTAAGTCAGACTCTTTTAGCAAAGATGACTGACTTCTTATTTAAGTAAATGCAGAGCCTCCTAGGTGTGTTGGGTTGGAAGGAGACTCTTTCCTTGATCTTCACTGTTGATTAATATCACTTTCCCATTAATGCAAACGTACAGACCCAAACACCTGGTTCTTTGCTGAGATAGGCTGATGTTTTTGAGGACTTTATTAACTACTAAGGAAGGACAGCAGGGAAATGAACAAGCAAGCTGAGAATAACTAGTTTTCAAAGTGTGGGTCTACTCCTAAGGTCTACACTCTTCCATGTGACACATGGGGGGAGATCTACAATCCAGCCCCAAAGGGTTGGTACAACCTCACAGGCATTTGGCCTTGATTCCTTTCCTCCCCTCTCCCAACTTTTCTCTTTGTAGGGGCAAATCAAGATAAAGGGCCCCAGCAGGTGTAGAACACCCAGGGCCCCTTCCCTGCCTAAAGATTCTCAGAGGATCTGGACTTGATTTCATGATGGAGTATGGGATTCATTCATTAGTTTAATGTTAATGAGTCAACAGTATATATTAGATAAGGTGTTTTAAAACAGAGACAAACATAAAACAAGGGTATGTATCCACTGGTTAATATAAAAATGTGCTCAGAGGCTGGCAGGCACCTAACGCTGTGTCTCCCCCAGGAACAGTGGTTCAGTGTTTGCTAATTCAGCATTCGTGGTGATTTTGTAGAATATAACTACCACAGATAACAAGAATTTTCTACATCTCTTGAGTCCCCCATGTCCACTCTCCAGTATTTGCTAATTCGCTACTGAAGGGTGCACCACCTGCTCCTTCCAGCTACCCTGAGCGGTGTTTGTCTAGTACGGGATTCCGGCCACCCTTTGGCTGACAGTCCAGAGGTGAGAGGAGCTGTGGTGCAGCAGGAGACAGAAGAGGCTTCGGCTCCTTGGGTGTCTTCTGGCCCTGGTTCTGCTAAGGGGTGGAGGTATTTGATAAGCGGACTGTTCCGTCCCTAGCTCAGCCTTAGACGCAGGAAGGCAGTGGAGCTGTGGAGGTGGGGTAACTGTTGTTGGTGGGGGAGACTGAAAAGTGTCCCCAGGCTTTCCCGGCTCTCCTGTTGCTGTACTGTGCTGTCTACTCAGCTCCGTTGCCCGGTGGGGTCTGAGTAGATGAGGGTGTTGGCCTGTGTTACGAAGCTTTCATTTATTTCTCTTTGGTGAACTCATTGCAGTGATCACTCTACAGAGCCCTGGGCCTCCTTCTAGGCCTGTAGTGTTTTAGCTTTGCACATTTCCTTTCTAGATTTTGCAAGAATTAAGAAAGCAGATCCCTGAGGGTCTCTGATGGGAACATCGCAGTCCTTGCCGGGAAGTGTTAATTACGTTTCCCGAAGCTGGGCTTAAGCATTGTATGGTTCAAATTTGAGAGTGACTCCTTTGCTTTGAGAATTTATGAGTTAAATTGATAGTAGTGACGGGGATTACAAAAGAAGAGAGACTTCTGAATTTTTTTTTTAACTCTAAGTTCAATAGGGCCCAACTATGGTGCCTTAGCCTTCATTTCCCACATCTAAACAGTTGTGAGTCCAGATGCTTTAATCTCTCTAGTCTGTCTTCTCCAGCAGAATGTCAGCTCCCTGGGGACAGGAGACTTGTCAGTCTTGTTCTCAGCTGTCTCGCTAGCACCTAGCACAGGTGGTAGTCATGCTGGGGTAGGATCCCACGGGTGAAGGATGGAGGGGAAACCCCTCGGGGCAGGTGGGAGGAGCGCGATTGCCTGGGGTTTACAGATGGGTCCTGGGCCCCAGGAAGTTGGAGCAGCCAGGCTCTCCTTGGCTGTGGAGTTCTGCCCTGTGCTAACAGGCTGGAGGAGGGCCCAGAAGGTTCCCCACGGCCATTCCAGCTCCAGAGCTTGGGGCCTGGCATTTTGTTCGTTTCTCTCCCGTGAGCCGGTGACTCACCAGCTGGCTGTCGTTCCTGCCTCTTTGTGGGTGGGAGAAGCTCCTGGGAACCGATGCTAATTGAGTTGGTTTCCTGGGCAGCTTGGCCCTCCAAGGCAGCTGGTGGCTAATGGCGTTTTCCTGGCCACCTCGGCCAATGTATTGCTTTGTCGAATGAAAGCATTCATTACTCTGGGGACTGGTCCCCTTTGGATATTGCACTAATGTGTCTACCATTTCCCCAAACTCATTGCTGCTGTGGGGGGGTGTTTCTGTTTCAGTTGTTGACTCTCCGTGTGTTACATAAAGGGCTTGCACCTCATGGCTATTTGTCATGTATTTTCCCGAATCCCTTTCTCCAGGCGTTGTGGGGAGCTGCTCTTTGCTTCTCCCTGAAGCCTTTGCAGGTGGTTAATCTAAATCTTGTTTACCACTGGCTTATTTCACCAGGGCAGGGGATAGTTCTCCTTTGGCCTGCATGATGTCCAAGATGGGCTTTGGGCCTGTGTGAACTAGACCCCCAAGACATATCACTTTTCCTGTCATGGTATATCAGTTTTCTGTTCCTGGGTAGCAAATTACAGCCAACTTCGCAGCTTCAAACAATGCCTGTTTATCAGCTCATGGTTCTGTAGGTCAGAAGTCTGCGATAACGTGGTGGGTTGTCTGCTCAGGGTGTCACGAGGCTAAAGTCAAGCTGCTGTGCTCCTCTGGAGACCTCATCTCATCTGGACTGCCTCCGAGACCATTCCTATTGGCAGAATGCAGTTCCTGGGGGTTGTAGGAGTGGGTCCCCATCCTCTTGCTGGCTTCCAGCTGGGGACCCCTCTGAGCTTCTTAAGGCCAACCTCGTTCCTTCTCCCGTGGCCCTATCTTCACACTAGTGGTGGCACATCGGGTCCTTCTCATACTTCCGATCTCTCAGACTTCCTCTTTTGCCATTGTCGGAAAAAGCTCTCTGCTTTCAAGGGCTCATGGGACCAGATCAGGCTGGCTCAGACAATCTCCCCGTCATGAGGTCAGCTGTGCTGTACTGCAGTCCACAGCTCTGGGACTGATGGCTCCTCACATTGTTCACAGAAATTTGCCTGTCAGACCTGGCCCAGAGGTTGAAATGTCTAACCAAAGACCTAAGAAAAAAATCCCCTTGCCTTTCTGAAAATTAAGACTTTTTTCCCCCAGTGTGGTTTTCTCAGCAGGAGTTGCCAATGGATGATTCATTTTTCCTCTAACATGTCAGTTATTGCCTTTTTTTTTTAAGTGGGAAATTGGGATGGGAGGTGAGTACTGGACCTAGGGACGAGGTTGTTATTTGCGATGTTTGGGCATCTCTGTTTGTTTATTAAGGAGGTGTGTACCTCAGTGTCCGTAGAGCAGTGGTTCTCAAAGTGTGGCCTGGAGATGCCTGGGGGTTCCCTGAGATCAAAGTAATAACATTTCACTCAGTAATTAAAATAAATTAATCTTCATAATAATACTAAGATATTTGCCACCTTCACTCTCATTCTCTCACAAGCTTCAACCCTTGCTGATGGTAGAGTCAGTGTATTGCCCTAGACCACTCACCAGGAATTTTACCTAAGAAATAATGTGCCATGCTGAGCCATCACTAACTATCTATTTTATGACAGCTTAATTGAAACCCTGCCAAATATCTACTTGCTGCTTTTTCTTTTGTAACAGAACCCCGATTCTGTTTGGTCCAGCGATGTGCCCAGCTGTATTAATGCTCAGTCGAGCAGCCTCCCTTGCAGCTACGGGAAACCATAAGACCCGGGTTGATGGAAATCTTTTGGGAGGACCTCCCTTCTCCTCTTCTCCTCACTCCTCCTTCCTTCCTGGAGCAGCGCGGCAGTATCTGGGGATTCTGGGGACGCAGCAGCTGGCACGACGGCTGGCTGAAGGAGCCCAGCTCCCCCTGGCTGGGTTGGGCCACGGTACCAGCTGGATGGTTGACCCCTGGCCTTCCTGCTGAGTGAGTCAAATAAACCTCTGTACGTGTTCAAGCCACTGCAATAGGGTTTTCTTTCCTTTCTTTCTCTCTCTCTTTTTTTTTCTTGTCAAACCTAATCCATTATTATGTGTTATTTGAACTGAGTTTTGTGCAAGCAGAAGAGGGCTTCTGTATTTTTTTCTATTTTGCTGTCAGTTCAAGTTCCTAAGAAAAGGTCCAGCAGAACAGGTCTTGGAGGTAGCCTGCGTGGTATCTGTGGTGGGTGTTTTGAGCCCACGAGAGCTCAGCTGGAAGCCTGGGTGGGGGTGGTAGACGGAGGGGCCGGGCGAGAGCAGCTCATTACGGTGTCCAGCAACCCACAGCACCCGCTGCTGTCCCACCCGACCTACCAGAGAGTTTGCTATTTATTTTCGTGCAAACTGGGCAAAGGAAAAGAATGTCCAACAGGAGGTCTGGCCAAAACTTGACCGTGGCAGAGAAGATGGGGGCAGGGGGCCAGATAACTAAATGTGATGACTAAAGCGATTCCATGGGCAAAACAATATCCCATTCCTGAAGCCAGCCCCAAGAGGCCCGTGTGGACCATGTCTGGTTGATACAGCCTGGGAGGGAAGCCTCTGGACCCTGGGGAATAATCTGTGGTTGGCAAATAGAGAAGAACAAACTTAGAAATGGTGGACTTTTCTTTTTAAGCTTCTCCAAGGGTTGCAATGATGGAAAATAATTTTTAAGTCTTGGTTGGCCCAGGGCCTCTGGATGGAAATGGGAGAGGGTATTGATTAGCTCAATGGCTCTTTAAAGAACCAACTCTGTTTGCCCTCATACCTCGTAAGCAGGCAGCCTCTTTTCTGTCTCTACACTTATTGGATTTTAGGTGGCAACGCACACAAATACTGCTTTCACTGGGTAAATATTAGGCTTATGATTGGATGGAGAGACCGTGGAGTGAATCTATCAAAAAGATGAGTAGGGGAGTAATCTGTGTTGTAATGCCCAAACTTGGCTGGGCTGTGGACCACCCAGCTCCCCTCCCTTTCCCCCGGGCCTTCTGGTGGTGGGCTCAGCCTTCTGCCCACTGATTTTTACCCTAAGTTTCCTAAAGTGACAGGCCCCGAAGGCTCTGCCAACTATGGTGATGGGAGAAATCAATGGCACTTACAACCATTCGAGGTCTTTTGTTAATCTACTTTGGAATATGTTTCTATATGTTCACTTAGATTAGACTGACATTTTGTTGCAACTACTCTCAGTCCATTTCCATTTCCTTTCCCTGCTAATACATCCACAGAAGCAATATTTAGCTTAATAATAATAAAGATCACAGCTAATATTAGTTTTGGGCTTATCACATCAGTGTTCTGCTAAACCCTTTACCCATACCACAGTTAGCCTTAATTTAGGGAGAAGCTCTGGTCCCAGCAGGTTGGAAACAGAACTTGAATCTGAATCTAGTTTCCTTTGTGCAAACCATAGATGCTTTGGAGGTAAAATCTACGATGGAATCTCCCCAAGTGGCCATACTGGAGGTCTGCCCCCCCACCCTCTGCTGCTTCTCTTCTTTAATTAAACAAACTGCAAACCAGTGAGATGTTGTGTGCCTGTTTCATGGGTAGCGTTGGGTGAAGCCCATTAAGAGAGCTGTGTGCTAGTAACAAGGCCGAGCTTGGTTGCACTCCTGGGGGTCTGCACTTCTGCAGAGGTATTGACCTCATGCAGGTGTAGACATCACTCAGGTGTAGACCTCACGCAGGTTTACTCATAGTCATCACAGGCACTGCTTAGAAACACTTCTCTTTTGTTCTCAGCTCAAGCAGGAGCCAAACTTCCTCGAAGTGCTATTGATCACAAATGATGGTGGTTTCACTTGCATGATTTTTATGCTGGCGTTCCATCTGGATGGGAAATATTAGAAAATGCATTCTCAGCCAGGAGGGGTTTGGAAATAAAGGGCCAAGATTTCCATTAAAATTGGGGGCATTGTGCTATTTCCTGTGGGAGGCAGAGCCGAACAATCGACTTAAGGCTTCTTTCTTGCCACCTGAAAAGTAAACTGATTTTCAGAGAGAGAGGAGTGTGTGTGTGTGTGTGTGTGTGTGTGTGTGTGTGTGTGTGTGAGGGATGGTGAATACAACCCTTCAGTATTTCTGTAAGAAGATTCTGGAGTTAACTGGCTACCAAAAAATCTCTTGGTTCTCAACCATTCACGAATCTGTCATAAGAGATGGTCGTAGTGAGCAATTGATTGCTTTGTGTTTCACCTTCTCCTGCTTCCCTCCTTTGGTTAGTGGAGATTGATCAAAAAGCAAATCCTGGTGTGGTACAGCTGACTTCATTCTCACCAGGGTGTTTGCTCCCAGCAACGTGTCAACAGTTTTGATTTTTCATTTGGATTTAAGCTGATGGGGCTGTTAGACATTTTCTCTTATTAGCGGCTTCTCTTCTCTGCCTTGCTGGCAGTTCAACACATGTGCTCAGGATTGTCTTTTGTTTCAGACACAAAAGGGAAATCCCACATTAGCAGACTCCTGAATGCTGTTCAGTGGCAGGTTCCTGAATGCTGTTGCTTCTGAGAGTCTTGTCACTTGTAATAAACTCATATTCCCCAGTACAAATAGATAGTATTTGTGCCAGTTTGAATATATTGTGTCCCCCAAAATGCATTATCTTTGATGCAGTCTTGTGTGGGCAGACGTAACAGTGTTGATTAGATTGTAATTCTTTGAGTGTTTCCATGGAGATGCGCCCCACCCAGCTGTGGGTGATCACTCTGATTGGATGATTTCCATGGAGGTGTGGCCCCGCCCATACAGCATGGGTCTTGATGAGTTTACTGGAGCACTATATAAGCTCAGACAGAAGGAGTGAACTTGCTACAGCCAAGAGGGACATTTTGATGAATGCACAGGAGCTGAGAGAGGAGCTGCAGCTTACAGAGACATTTTGGAGATGGCCTTTGAAAGCAGACTTTTGCTCCAGAGAAGCTAAGAGAGGACAAATGCCCCAAGAGCAACTAAGAGTGACATTTTGGAGAGAAGCTGCAGCCTAGAGAGGAACGTCCTGGGAGAAAGCCATTTTGAAACCAGAACTCCGGAGCAGATGCCAGCCACGTGCCTTCCCAGCTAACAGAGGTTTTCTGAACACCATTGGCCATCCTCCAGTGAAGGTACTCGGTTGTTGGTGCATTACTTTGGACACTGTGTGGCCTTAAGACTGTAACTGTGTAACCAAATAAACCCCCTTTTATAAAAGCCAATCCATTTCTGGTGTTTTGCGTTCCGGCAGCATTAGCCAACTAGAACAGTATTGTAAAAGAAGTGTGAGGGTCGTGACCGCAAGGTGCGGGAAGTGGGAAGTTAGCTGGTGTTGGTTCTGGTTCAGAGCAAACATTTAATTCCTTTATTTTTATTTATTTATTTTTGCGGAGGTGGTGGTGGTGGGGAGGAGAGAATATAATCTGTTGTTATCATCTCTCCAACCTTACAAATAAATGACCCTGGCTTGCTTATTAATTATTTTTGCTGATTTATTTAAAAAAAAAAACAACTGACTTTTTGACTGTTGAAAGATTAAAGGCCAGAAAGTTTGGTGACATTTAAAAATTGTTTGAGCAAAAGATAAGTGATCGCAGCAGATGCAGGGAAGCTCTGTGGTGATGCGTAGCTTCCTGGGGTGGCCACTGGCCTCTTTCCCCTGGTGACACGTCCCTAGAATTGTCACAGGGTGATGTCATGTTAGGAGGAATCTCGACTTTTGCCAGGCTTGGGAAGAATATTCCAGAGACCCTTATATTCTAGGATGAAACCCTGGCACCGTGGCCTCTGTGTGTCCCATGTGCCTGCCAGGTTTTGTGATATAAAAAAGTATTAAAGACATGACTGATGTCCTCTTTGACTGCCATCTCTCTTCTCAATCTCTTTTCCATCCCCCCAGTAAATGGGGAGGACACTTTGGTGAGTTTCCTTCCTGATCATTTTCTGTGTGTTTATATGCATATGTCTTGAAAACACCCATAGAAAATATAGAGTAGTGTGAGGGGTGGGTGGGGGAGGGGAGGAGAAGAGAAGGGAGTGGGGAGAAAAGGGGAGGGAAGGGGGAAGAAGAGATCGTGAATGTTGTTTATGCCTCAAGTTTCTCTGGTTGATGCACCTTAGGTGTGACAAAGAGGTGGGTCTGCCCTCTGGAGATGCCTTATTTTTGTCCCCAGGGGGGCATTTTCGGGGATAATTGAAACGGATCACATCTTCTGATCTTCTGCCCCTGCCTGCTTCTCCACGGCCTCCCTCAGTTTGGCTGTTTTCCTCTTAAAGACCCCAGGGAAGGAGCCTCTTGGGTCGGGTCGGGGGCTTTCGCAGTCCCCCTTTCCCCGAGTCCTCCTGTGGGAGGTTCCCGTCCTCGTGGCTGCAGCTGAAGCGGTTTAGTCTTGCTCTCCATGGGGCCAGCTGGTTTTCCCATCTTTCCCCCGGGCCTGGGCCATCCCGTCCAATCCTCTGACTTCTCCCCGTTCACGTTCCCTGCGGATAACGCGCCCTCTTGAGACTCGGGAAAGCAGCCGAGCGCCTGTGCTCCCAGACCGCGGGGAGCTGTGGCCTTTCCATGGGCAGCACTGGTCTCCGTGGTGACACAGGCACAGCCAGACGTCCCTGGACTCTCATCGCTGACTCACGCAGGGGACAGTGAGGGGGCAGAATGGCACGGACTTGGGAGGTCAGTGAAGGGGGAAAAAGAAGGATAATAATAAAACTTTCCGTTCAGCCAACTCTTTGGGAGGCCCAATATAGCATCTCCTTGCATGTGTCTAGAACATTTGGGGCTGAGAATGGTCATGTCTTGCTCTTGTGTGAACCTCTCCGATGCAAGAATTTTTGTTACACAAGAGGTGTCAGCCCCTGCTCTCCTCCTTGGTCCTCTCTCCGTGTGCACCCTACGGCGTCCTGTGGTCCATGGGTGCTCGTGAGCAGACGGAGAGGACTCAGTGGCCCGGTGGACAGCCCTGTGTGGAAGGCGAGGCCTGCGAGCCCCACACGGCCCTTCCTCACCCTGCACCCTGCACCCCAGGCCAGTTAGGGCTCTGGAGTCAGGCGGGCGGCCGTCAGGATGGGTGGTGAGTGTCACTTCCCTCCCGGGACCCGAAGCACGGCTGAGTGGTTCTGGAGACCGTCAACTCGTTCCCTCCCCACAATTGTCCTGGTCTTAGAAATGGGGAAAAACGAGACAAAGATCATTAACTAGCCAGTGTGCGAGGAGTCAGTCCTGGCACCATGCAAATCGGGGCAAAACATTTCCTACACGGAACCAGGGGGCTCTCCGTAATTACCTTCCCAGCAGTGCCCCCTTTATGTTCCATAACTGACACCCTTCTTCTCTGCCCTGCCCCCTGCCTCCTGGGGTTTTCTGGGCAACAGCTTATTTTCTGGACATGCATCTGTTCCTTCTACCAACACTAAATGTTGCTTTCCATATCTCCAAGGTAACACATTAATCTTTTCCTTGTAGCTCTTGGGGCAGGATGCAAGATAATGTTAGAGGTTAAATGAGGCTGGTGCCTCTGGAAAGAGGAGGAGGGGTTTGGCGTTGGTGGGGTCGGGAAGAGGGGGTCGTGAAGGCTATCACTTGCCCACCTGGCAGCAGTAGCAACAACAGGGGACTGAAAAGAGCTGAGCTGAGAGAGGAGAGCACTCTGCTTGGATCTGCAGCCGAGAACAGGACCCAGTTAACCTCTCATTCTGCCCATGCCTTCCCGCAGCGCCTGCCTCTCCTGCTGATTTGCTGGCTTTGAGCATCCTCCCCGAAGGTGTCAGGTGGGATTGCTCCATGGATTGCTCTGCCCGAGGAGACATGACAGAGAAAAGCAATCAGTGCCTTTTGTCTCTGCCGGATTTGGGATTTTTGCAAAGGGCTCCTTCCCTGGGCTGTTAGAACTGTCCACAATGAATTCTTTTTCTAACTTGGGAAGGGGACTTTCCTCTCCTAAGTTAGTTGAACCTCTCCAAGGTACCTGTGGCACCACCACCCTGTGGCCTCCTTCCTGGGAGGGCACTCTGTTGGGGAGGCCAGTTTTAGGACTTCTGCCACAGTATGTTTTTATCTGGGTCTGTCGGATAACGAGACACACAAATACGCACACACTCTCTGTGTGTGCTGATGTGTGCATATTCATCCTTCTCTATAATGAAAAGCTACAGTGTCTGATTACTATGGCAGATCCATGAATTTCTGAAAATACTTTCATCTTCAAAACACTCACGTCTTTCCCCTGAATATACTTCCTCGGCTTCCCTGCCTGGTAAGGAGGCAGCTGTTACCTACAGATAATGCCCACAGGAGAAACACCCATGTCAGGCCTCTTTGGTGTGGATGCCACATTTCCCTCCATTCAGGCCTCCATCGTGAAGCCTGGGGTCCATCCTCTGAGGAGCTGGGGGTTCTCCATCTTGCAAGCCCACTGGGTGCGATGTTCATGCAAGGAAGCCATGAATGGACAATGCCAGCAGACACGCTGCCCCTCGCCCTCCTCGGATAGCCTCACAGTTCCTGAGAGGCTGGTGGCTGCGCTCCATGTGTCCTGTCACCCAGGGGGTTGCTACGCCGTTCCAGATGGGATGAAGACTCAGTCCTCAGAGCCAAGAGCTCTTCCCTCAGGATATACATGTTGTGTGTCAGTGGCTTGGAAAGTTCAGGGAAGGAGTGATTTCTGGGGTTCTCCCTTCCACAGATTGACAGTTGATGTCTTTGTCAGGATCGGGAAATTCATAGTTTCATAGACAGTTGGGTGAAGAACAGGCTTTACAGAGTATCCACTCCAGATCCCTTTGCTTTACGAACAAGAGTTGAAGTGACAAGATCACAGGATGCTTTGGGCAGACCCTCCTCTCTGTTCCAGTTTGTCAACTCGTGGGGTGGTGTGATGCCCCTGCCTTGCTGCGTCTTTCTTTGGGTTCTCCTGTCCTGGTACCCCTCCCAGGCTATAAGTCCTTTCTTTCTATTGTCCATCTTGTCATCTTTCCATCCCTTCTTTCCCCCAACTCTTGTTGGTACCCCCTTCAACTCATGCTCCTTGTCCTAAGTATCTCCTCCTAATACCCGCCTCTGAACACAGGGACATGCTCATGCCCCATTTGTGGTCTTTTACTTCAATTTCTTCTCTTCTCTTTCTTTCTTTCTTTCCTTTTTGTTTTTTTTTAGGATGATGATCCTATTGATATTGTTAATAAGACATATTTTTATGCCCTTTTCTGGTATTTGAGAAGGGTTTTAATTGCTTCATTTATATGAAGGTTTATGGCGTGAGGTGGCTCACGGGGATTAGGGTTCTAATGGACCCAAACAAAACTAAGTGGCTTATCCAAGGACCAGATTTGGCCTCATTCGCCCTGTGTTTATAACATTAGGCTCATTTGTTCCCCTCAACTCAATTAGCATATTCTTCCTGTCCTCCAGTGGCCTACAAACTCTCCTGATTTGTCACTTAGCACTCTCAATTCAGTTATTCCAAAGGTCAGCATTGTTGGACCAAGGGCTTGACCAGCTTCTCTTTCTGAGACAGGTCCAGATGCCCTTTGGAATCGCCTTGGAGCTGTGTTTTAAGTGAAAGATTATATTTTACAACTGTATCAGTATAAAGACGACTCTAATCCGGGACTGATTCATTATTATATATTCCTTTTTATGGTATTCATTTCTTCTGATTTTAAAGGAAATCGAACCCTTTTCAGGAGCCACTAAAAGTATCATGGGCCCCAGCACGGCACCTCCCATGCCAAAGGGATCATTTGGCCCCAGTGGTCACCACAGACTTCCTTCCCATGGTGGTTGAGCCAAATCCTCTTCCTGGCAGAACCTCCGGAATGCACCACCTGGCCAGTGTTTATGGATGAGTCAGAGGAAACTTGACTTGTCCTATTGGGCTGGGACTTTGCTTCAAAGTTGGTGTTACAAAGAACAGGTAGAACATTACATCTCGTCCAAAAGATGTGACCCCAGATTTAGTCTCCTAAGGGAAAATTTAGACTCCAGAAATCTTGGAGTGATGGGGATGTTAGAGGAGGGAGTCTAGCATTACAGGCATTGTGGGAGGTGGGGTTCTATGATGGCCGGCCCCTGAGACTCCACCTCCTGGTGTTAGTGCCATATAATCCCCTCCCCTTGATGGGATTTCATTCCTGTTGGGTTAATCTTGGGTTACCAATCAGTTGACTTTGAGATAATCAAAAGGGAGAGTGTCCTGGGTGGGGTGTGCCTGACCTACTCAGGTGAGCCTGGGCCCGATTTGAGGTCAGAGAGATTTGAAGCAAGAGGGAGCCCATTGCTGGCCTGGAAGGAGCAGATGGCTGTTATTAACTGCCTATGGTGAGGGCCAAGTAGCAAGGGCTTGAGAGTGGCCTCTAGATGTCAAAAGTATTCCCCACCTGGAAGACAGCTAGAAAGCAGGGACCTCGGTCCTTCATTTTTCAGCCACTGAATCCTGCCGACAGCTGATATGCTTGGAAGAGGATTCTGAGTCTCAGATGAGCTTGCAGCCCCAGTGACATCTTGATCACAGCCAGGTGACAAGAGAAGGCAGCCATAGCATATCTGGACTCCTAACCCACGGAAATCATTTTAAACCACAGAATTTATGGAAATTTGTTATGCAGCAATAGGAAGCTAAGACAGGCGTTTTGTATATCTCAACTCAGGTGTTTGCTTTGGGTTATAGGCTTAGAAAAGAGAGAAAAGGGAACACCGTCGGTCCCTCCAAGCCCATGGCAGGAAGCAGAAAAACATTCCTTTAGAAGCAAGCTGTTTCCATACCTTCTCAGCTGCCAAGTCCTCATCAAGACCAGATTAGTTTAATAATTAATTCTGCTCCAAGCAGAGTGATACCACGGATAAAGCCCCATTAAAAAAAAAATTAAATACATTCTTCAAAGCCCCGGCTTTTCTTTTGAAGTGGTTTGCATGCTATTTCCTTCACATAAAAATGCCCAGGATTTCCACCTCCACCAAAAGCTTCTCCCCCTCCCCTTCTTCCCTCTTTTGAGCCCCTCGGTGGTCCCCTATTCCACCTTTCCCAGCTGGCTTCGTTTGGGTCTGAATACCTCCGTAAACCGTTCCACTTAGGAAGCTGTCTGTCTTGGCCTTGTAGGGAGCAATTATCAAGAGGCAGGAAAACTATTTTCAGAAATGATTTGAAATTTCAGACCCTGGTTGCCAGGGCCCCGTGGAGGTAGAATGCTGGTGAGAGGTTGCACCTGTGAGGAGCAATCCCGGAGGCTGAAGAGTTGATGGAGACTTTGACCATGGGATTGAGCAGGGCTGACAGTGCCGTGAAGATCACCTTACATCCACGAGCCTCGCCAATGCCCGGCCCCCCGACCCTCCTTGCCCTCTCCCCAGTAGACTGTGGGCAGAGTCAAGCTTTGTCTGAATTGGTTTAAGAGACAAAAAACGGAGCCGTCTTGACATCTCAACCCTGCTCTGATTCCTCTCCTGCTCTCCTGGAGTTAACACGTGGCTCCTGGCATTCCCTCGATGATGCCGATTCCCTGATGGACTCTGCTTATCTCCTCGGCACGGAGCTGCGGGCATCTCTGCTCCATCTGACAACCAACCTCTCTCTGGTTTATATTTCATGTTAATCCCTTTTCAACAATAATAGCAACATCTGCCAGTTTTTCTGTGGATCCCGGACACCTGGTTTTCACGTTGGGGCCATTACCTGCTTGGGTTTCCGTTTATCTGCACCACTGAAGTGAGCTTTTCCTGGGCCATCATGTCCAGGCCAAGAAGAAGTTGGGGTCGGTGGTCCCATGCCCTGGGTTTCTGCTGGGACCAGAGAGACTGGCCACACCACGGGGATCCTTGTGTGTCCCGCTGTATGAGCGGCAGGTTCCAGACAGTTCCTTCCCCAAATAGGGTGGCACCAACTTCGTGCAAACTCCCGTCTACACTCCTTGGAGCGACGTTGTGGACGTTATTTCCGTGAAGCTAAAGTTATCTTTGACCACAAGGAGCAGCACAATGCCTGGAAGAATGGTGGGATTTGGAATAAGAAGGTCTGAGTTCAAATCCTCGTTGTGCCTCTGATTAATAGTGTGATGTTAAGTCATTAGCTTCGTTGACTGTATTTCCTACAGTGTAAAATGGGGATAATGATGCTACCTCTCTGTCTACATCACAAGAAGATACCGAGGATCCAATGGGATATTACAAGCGGAGACGTGTTAGAAGCCCAGCCTGGTTTAGACCAGAGTTTGTACCAATGGAGGTGTTTTCTGTAACTTTTATAGATGATCACATACGTTTGGGAAATGTAGGATTAAATGGAAACTGTGTTCTTTGCTGTGCGATTTTTCAGTTTTTTTATCTGCTTACGTATGGACTTTTCCAATCGTATTTGTCCTTGGAATCCGTTCCCGAGGAGCAACTCATGGATCTGGGAACTCTGGGAAATAGTGGTTTAGGACAAAATGAGTCTTAAAGGAGATCGTTGTCTTCACAAAGAGGCATGAGGGTGCCTTTGTGAGTGTGCTACGTTGACTATAGGAGATGTGGAGACTGGCGATTTCAGAAGTTATAATTATTTTGAGCACGGAAAAACAATCATTAGGTCACCATGGAAAGTTGCGTTCACAGTGTTAGCACGTAATGCAAAGGCAGAAATTTCTATATTTTGAGTGGCAGTTGATAGGGAGGGAAACAGGGAGAGAGAAGGATGATAAATTCCATTGTTCGAGCTGTAGAC
The DNA here is from genome assembly GCF_015220235.1 of Choloepus didactylus. NCBI lineage: Eukaryota > Metazoa > Chordata > Mammalia > Pilosa > Megalonychidae > Choloepus > Choloepus didactylus. Next base: position 67,319,040 of record NC_051324.1, on the reverse strand, counting down.
CAGTCTTCTTCCTATCTGACTAATATATGTGTTCATTTTAAGGGGAAGAAAACCCTTATACTACCAGTGTTGATTCCACCTATTTTTACTGCATTGTTTCATATCCATTTATATGCAAAAGCATAAAATTAGGTATAAATGAGACTTTATACTTGGGACTTGTCAATAGTTATGAAGTGAAAAGACCTGACAGTTCAAATCAAAACAACCAAATCTATAAGATCAAAACCAACAGCATTTTTGTGATGTGGCAGATGATGTTTTGCTAAAAACACACCACCAGTTGCCACGAGCCAATGGTACTCACTGCCATGTGCAGCTTCCTCTGGTTCTGGCAAGGCTGCTGCGGTGGGCAGTCGGCTCTCCCACCTCTTTTCTGGAACCACTTGGAATGCTAAGTCATCTCTACAGGGTTTCTGGGAAGCAATTTAGCCTGCCCTTGGCTCAAAGCATCACCTGCCTCTGTGCTTTTCCCCTTAGCCCTTGAGAATTAAGGCAATTCTGCTTGCTACGAACTCAATCAAAAACACAAATGCAAACAAAGGTGCTGAAATCGAGCACTAGGATTTGGTTATAAAGGGGGCTTTATAATTTGGTTATAAAAATTCAGATTTTTGTTATATATTTAGATTATCATTTAAATGAAAATACATTCAAAATCTTTATATTAAATTGTCAGACCTCTGAGAATGGGTCGTTGGAGCCCCATTGGAGAAGCACGGTTTGGGGCGAATGAGACTGAGTTTGTGGGTTTCATCTAGAGCAGTTGTTTGTGGTCTGGATTCATGATGGGCCTCAGGGAATCCATGGGCTCCCTGATAAAACGTGCAAGATTGCAAAAATGGCCGGAAATTCTTCCTTTCTTGGTAGCCATACCTTGACGGTGAGATGTTCTAGATCCTCCATCAAGAGGTAGAGTTGATTTATCGACCCCTTCTGTGTCGGTGGTCATTGATTTGCTCTGGTCAAAGGGGTAGTAACAAATGTTAGGTGAGCAGAGACTTGAAAAGCATTTGTACATTGGAACTTGTCCTCTCTCACTGTGCCTGAAACCCTGAATTGACCATGTGAATAAGCCCAATCTAGACTGCCGGAGGATGTGCAAGTTACATGGAGAAGAACTGAGGTTTTCCCGCCAACAGTCAGCCAACAACTGCCAGCTGCATGTGCCAGCCTAGACCGTCCACCCCCAGCCGAGCCACCAGCTGACCATGTGTTAGCTGGGCTGAGGCAGGTCAGCAGCAGTGACCAGCTGCCCAAGACTTGTGAGCAATAATAACTGGTTGTTGTTTTAAGCCACTTGATGTTGGGGTGGTTTGTTTTCTAGCAATTGGTAACAGATGCACATGCATTTTTTTCTGGAAAGAGATACCTTGACTTTCAGCAGGTTTCCAAAGAGGTCTATACTCTCCAAAAGGATAAAAAAATAAAAAGGTCAGAAAAAGTTGCCTGAAAAAGAGCAGCTGGTGACTCTTAAAATGTTGAAAAGCCAGAAAAGGCTCAGAGTGGATAATATGGACATATTTTAGTAAAACCTAGGAGTAGGGTTAGATTAAGAGTGATGGGTAACTATTGAGGATTGGAAAGAAAAATACCTCATTCTACTTAGGTACTTGCATCCCTTAAGATCTGTGTTATTTTTCCAGGGAAAAGTTATCTTTTTAAAAAGAAAAAGCACAAAGGGATGGAAAACTGCCATGCCCTGGTGGGAAATCTAGCTCTTTGGAGCACGAACATGGAGCTGTTTACCTGATACAGCTATTGGAGGTCTATGTTTGAGGACTGTTGTAGAGCTGTATCTTTGCAGAACTGTGTAGTGCTTAAAAAAATCTGTTTTCTATGCTTAAATAGACTTGATTATGAAAAATAATTTAGCACTAGAAATAGGCTGAAGTTTTGTTCATAAAAAGCTTGAATAATAGCATCCTTACACATCTTAAGTATAGCTAGAAGTCATTAATTTCTGCCACTGTGGAACAACTGCTGAAGATTAGGGAAGAAAGGAGGAAGAGGCTGGAACACATGGCATCAAAGGAATCACTGGCTTCAGGATGGAAGGGTTTTGTGTAAAGGGGAGTGAGCTAGTTGCCCCACTCTGAGTATTTCTGCCAGGAAGGGGAGTGCAACTGGAACCTCGGACAGGGCAAGATGAAATGTGCTTCAACAACCAGTAGTATCAACAGATGAATGGCTAAACAATATATGTTATATCCATTCAATGGAATATTATTTGGCCATAAAAAGGAATGAAGTTCTGATACATGCTCCAACATGGATGAACCTTGAGAACATTATGCTAAGTGGAATAAGCCAGACACAAAAGGACAAATATGATATGATTCCATTATATCTTGAGTAAGCAAATCTACAGAGACAGAAAGTAAATCAGGGGGTATTTGGAACTAGTGGGGAGCAGAAGGGGAAGTTATTGCTTAATGGATGCATAGTTTCAGCTTAGGGTGACGAAAACATTTCGTAAATAGATGGGGGTGATGGCTGCCCAACGTTGTGAATTTAATTAATGCCACTGAATTGTACACTTAAAAATGGTTAAGGTGGCCAATTTAATATTATGTATATTTTACTACAATAAAATATAAAAACAAACCCCCAAGCCCATAGGGGCCAAGTACTTTGAGTTGGCATTTTCCTCTCCTTCAGGGCTAATGACTGTGACCCATGACCCTGGGACGTATAGGTAAAACGAGGCAAGGAGGATGGCAGTGAGCTGTCTGCTAGAGCCCGAGGCAGGACTACAGCCTCTCCCTCTGGGTCTGCACCACCCTGTGTCCCTGCTTGCTTGGAGGCCGGCTGCCCGTCACCCGAGCCGGCCTTGCCCTGGGCAGCAGGCCGCCGCTGAGCTCCCCGAGAGAAGGTCAGCTGTTATGTAAGTGCCATCCATATTCTGACTGCTGATCAGGGGCGACATTTAATTTTTTTTTCCAATGTGGAATAATTTAAGATCGTGTTGAGTGTCATTATTACTGCAATTTCTCGGTAATGAAAACAGCATCCATTATTTAACGTCCCCTTGTGTGTCTGGGTTAAGTGGGGATGGCAGGAGGCAGAGCCCACCCAGGGCTCCAGGCCCTTCCCCAGCATCATGAGACCCTGGTTCCTTTCTCCACTGGGGTGTAACGCACTGCCTCGCTTTAGCCGTGGTTGGCAGGGGGCACCAATTAGTCCCCTGACCTTTCCCTTGGCCCTTTATCAGCGAGTTTTGACCTGCTGACAACCTGCAATTAAAGGGCCTGCACTCCATGGGGCTGTGGCTGCTAGAGTCATCACAGCCTCTATCAAGGGAAACCTCAATCAAGCGAAAAGGTTATTGAGCTCTCTCCACCCCAACTTAATGTGCTAGAAGGTGTGGGGGTTTCTGCAAAGATCAGGCTTGCCGTGTGCATGCTGGCCTGGTGAGCATCAGAGCTCCTCGTCGGCTTTGCCACCTTCCCCTGAAGGTTGTTAGTGGCAGTGACATATCCCCAGTGGGGGAGAACCAGAGACAGGCGACAGGACTTAAAGCAGAGTGAAGACTGCTACTGCGATGTGTGGCCAGTGCATCGAGCTGACTGCAGTGAGTTTTGGGGGCTGCAGAGCCTGCAGTGCTTTGGTACCTAAGGACACGTATCCAGTTGTGCCTTGTGTGGGAGACTTTAGTTTGCCGCTCTAGACTTCATTTGGAGATGACAGCGTTCCTTTTGTTTTGCTCTAGGCTTTTCATTTTGTAACTTGTTTCTTTTGGCAATCAGCAGTGGTCTTCCTTATGCCTGAGATAGCAAACCGTGATCAACAGCGCCTGGATTTCATTTCTCGAAGAAGACAGACATTTTGTTTTTGTAAAGCCTCTTTAAAAATAAAATAAAAACAAATCTTTTAATTTAATGTAAGTCACATTGCAGCGTTGCTTCCCCCCCCCCCCCCCCCCCCATTTTGTTTCATCCTTCTTTCCCTTCCTCTCCATTTCCTCTTTTTTTCCTTCTGGAAAGTGCTGTACTTCTCCAGCTCCTGACCTTTTTCCTGGCCTTTGCAGAGTGGGTGGAAGTGGCTCTGTTTATTCTGAGCCAGGGACTTGCCCTAAACCATACATTAGAGTAATAATGATTCTGCCGCAGGCAGACTGTGACCTCAGGCCACATGGCCCTGGTGGCTGCTGCCTCGTGCGCCCCAGCAGCTCACGCCTGTGCAGAGCTGGATCTGGAGGAGTGGGTGGGGACAGGGGAGGAAGGGCAGGAAAGGGACTCAGGGGAGAGAGTGGCGGAGAAGGAGAGGGAGAGTTTTAGCTTGGGAAGGAATCTGTGTGTTCGGCACACCTTGACATTTGGAAGCTGCGAGGTGACCCAGCAAACCTGAATGCTGCGAAGCCCCGGCGGCCCAGGAGCAGCATGGCTGAGGGGAGGAGGGCGACTCATGGCACCTCTGATGGGTTGAGCAAAGCAGACTCCCAGGGCTGCGATGGAAGGTCAAGAACAGCTTGCCTTAGTCAAATGTTTGTCCTGGGAGGGAGCATGCTGTCATCCCGCCGAGCTCACCTCATGGGGGCCTGTGAGGATTGAGTGAGGTCGTGTGTATGCAAAATCTTACAAGGATCCAAAAAAAAAAGTCCTCAGTAATGTAAGAAAAGGGGCCTGCCACCATCAGCAAAGGAAGAGGGGATGTGGAGTGGGAATTTCTCTCTGGGGTCTCTGTCATTCCAGCACAAACAAAAGGGTGTATTTATTTAAGGGACCCATAAAGAAATTCATGTCCCTCTTCCCTCCAGTCTATGTGTTCACTGAGCAGACAGGGCTTCTTGAGTGAGGGGTTGTGTCAACCCAGCACACAGAGAGCCACCTCAGCTGGGAACATTGTTCTGGAACCTGTTTCTCTATTGCAAGGAACATGATGGTCTACCACCATCTTTCCCCTGGGCCATTCCTGGAAATTCTAAGGCTTATTTCTCTGTTTCCTTCAGCAACAGTTGAGAGTGGAGAGTGGGGAGTGTTGGGATCCCAAAAAGGGCTGGTGCTGGGCCCTGGCTGGCATCAGAGTCCCTTGGACAGCCTTGTCAGGTGTGGGGATTTGGAAGAAGTTGTCCCTAGCTTCACCACCCCAAAGACGCCATTCGCAGCTTCCCTGCTGCACAGCTGTGCCCAGCCTTTCTGAAGGTGAAATGTGGGATTGAGCAACATGGGGTACCGGGGGCCAGGGCCATGGGGTGGGAACAGATGGGTGTGGTGGGTCTTTGTCTCTTTGTCTAGCTATTCAAAGGGCAGCTTCTAAGTGATGTGGCTCCAGAGCATTGAAATAAAGCAGTAGTCAACCAACAGATCAAAGACTAATAAAGTTGTAAAAGGATGTGGAGTGGGAGGGGGAAATCAGTGCCCTACTCTTTCTCACCTACAGTTCTCTCCCTTGCAGAAATTTGGGCAGTTTCTTCCCTTATCTTCAAGTCTTTGCTCCAATGTCACCTTCCCAGAGAGGCCTCCCTCACCATCTATTTTAGTTTTCTAGTGGCCAGAAGAAATATCATGTGGTGGGTTGGCTTTTAATGGTGGGAAATTTATTGGCTCAAGGTTTTCAGGGTAGGAGAAGTTAAAAATCAAGGCATTGTTAAGGCGATGATCCTTTCTCCCAGAGGACTGTGATGTTTTGGGACTGGCTGCCAGTGATCCTTGGTTCTTGGCATTTTCTGTCACATGAAAATGCACATGGCGGCCTCTTCTGGCTTCTCCTTTCTCTTTTGGGTTCCGGTGACTTCCAGCTTCTGGCTGCTCTCCATGGCATTCTCTCTGTCTGTGACCTTCCATGTAAGGCCTTCAGTAATAGGATTAAGACCCATCCTGATTCAGCAGGGCCACACCCTAATTGAGGTATCCTCATCAAAAGCTCCTATTGACAGTGGGTTCACACCCAGGGGAATGGGGTACATAGCTCCAAGCCACCACATCATCTCATGTAAAGGAATACTCCATTTTTATCTTTAATAAGGGGTGAGCCCCTTGAAAATGCTTAGAGCAAAGTCTGGCCCCAAGCAGTACATACCACTGCTGTCCCAGTACTGCTAGGATATGGTTTATTTTTCTTCCTAACAAGATCGCTACCTGGCACTCTATTATATAATTTACTGTTGATTGGCTTATTGTTAGTTTATTGTCTGTCTCTCAAACCAGAATGCAAGATTCATGGCGAAAGGAGACTTGGCAGTTTTATATCTATAATCCCTGCAACAGCCCTGGTACACAGTCATTGCTAAATAAAAATGTGTTGAATTCAGGAAGTCAGGCAGAGAAAATTGCAAAATACTTAGCTTTACAGTGAAAAGAGAGTCTGTGAGTTCCCAGCATCTCCAGTGTCACAGGGAGCACTGGGGTCTTGAGAATCCTAAATGTTTCTAAAGCAGTTTCTCAACCTCGGCACTGTTGACGTTCTGGCCTGGATAGTTCTGTTTTGCAGGCACTGTCATGTGCATTGTGGGGTGTTTAACAGCATCCCTGGCCTCTACCCACTGGATGCCAGTAGCAACCTTGCCCCCAGTTGACAACCAGAATGTCTCCAGACATTGTTGGAAGTCCCCTGGATGGCAGAAGTGCTCCTAGTTGAGAACCCCTGTTTTAAATGAAAACCAGGGTCTCTGCAAACTGCACCTTACTAAATTGGCTCCAATTAAACAGACAGTTGTAGCTTTGAGCGAGTCAATGCTACAGCGTTTCTGCTGTAATGAAGTGGTTCTCTTTCCGTGTCTTTCTCCTAGTTACGCATCAATCATATTATAAAAAGGAGGAAAACAAAGGGATGAAAGTCAGCTGACAGCTCTCATAGTGAAAAGTGCCTTTTATTGCTGCAATGATTTCTGAGATGTCAGCATGAGATGTAGAATTAGAAATAATTAAAACGTATAAACAAACAAAGAGCTGTGGTTCTGTGGCACATGGCACAGACAGCAGCTGGTACTCGGGGATGGCTGGAGGGGGTTTCTGCAGAGGGAGAGATTGGCCTTCTCAAAGCCTCTTCTGCCCCAGGGTTGTCTTTCCCTGCATCTGTGGTATCAGTCTCGGCAGTGATATGGGGTGACAGGCTGCCTCTTTGAGCTACTCCCAGTGACAGAAGAGGCCACATTCCTGTACCCCCCAGGTTTCCACAGAGAGACCTGAAAACCTTTCGCCAGTGGCTCAAGCAGAGCCAGGAGGCCCATTTTTCTTTTAAAACAATGTTAAATGAGGTGTCGGCATCCCATTAAACTGCATGATAGAGTATGTTGCACATAAATGTTTAGGACAGTAGTGATGTATTAGACAAATGAGAATAAATGAGAAGAAGAATTTATATATCCATTTTTAACGTTTGTTTGGAAAGAAATGATGAAATGAAATATGAGTCGTCAAGGTTCTCTTTCTTACCTGATGATCATGATCATGGAAAAACAAGAAGGTATGTGGGCATGTGTTTGTGTGTATATGTGTGTATGTGTGTGAGACACAGCCTGGCATAACTTTTATGAGATTCCTTCATGAAAGAAACTTACTCATAAATGCATGCATTTCAGTGATTGGATCACAAACCTTCTCCTTTCCCCCTTTAGAGTCACATATTTTAAATGAAAACTTTACTGTCTGTTTGGGACTATTTTTGCCTGGCTTTCAAAAAATATCTGTTGTTTTTTGTCCATCAAGATGATTGTACCCACTTTCCCTTAGCTTTGAGGTTTTCGGATGAAAGTGGAGGTCACTTGTGTTGGTTGAGTCACCGGCCCTCATCTGTCTGGTTTCTGCTGCATTTGTAAGTTGCTGGCAAGATCAGGGGGTTCCAGCTGATGCTGTGCTAAGAGAGGCTCACGGACCCTTTATGGGTTTATTTGTTTGCTCTTAACTGGAAAGGAAATTCTATTATGGCTAATGTTGTTGTTGTTTTCATTTCGTAGCTGATAAAACAAATACTATGCAATAGGTTGGCTTCACAACAGGAATTTATTGGCTCACAGAAGAGACTAGAAGGCTTCCTTCCTCCCGGAGTTGGATCTTTGGGCTGGCCGGTAATCTTTGGGTTTCTTTGACTTTTCCATCCCCTGGCAGTGCATATGGTGGCATCTTCTTTCTCTTCTTAGGTTCTATTGATTTCCAGTTTCTGGCTGCTCCCCGTGGCTCCTCTCTCTGGCCTTCTCTTTAGGGCTTCCGTAATAGGATTAGGACCCATCCTGATTCAGTTGGCCACGCCTTAACTGACAATAACATTGTCAAAAGGTCCTATTTACAATGGGTTCACAGCCACAGAAATGGATTAAGATTAAGAACATGTTTTTCTGGGGTTCATAACTCGAAGCTACCACAGTTGTATTCCCTGTCTATCCACAAAGTTGGCAGTCAATAAAAATATTTGTTAAATAGGCAAAATAGTTGAATTGACCAGTGACAAACAAAGCAGAGGATGACATAGTTGTTTTAGAGCCATGTGGACTTGGCTGCAGAAATGTCTGTGTTCTCTGTGCCTCTCCCTGTTTCCTTCCTTTGGGATGCTTTTGTTTGGCTTCCCTCCTCTTTTGATCTCAGGAAACATATGAATGTGCCAGTTTCCTAAAAATGTTCACCTTGGCTTCCTAAATGGAGGCTGCCTTTCAGAGGGCATCTTTTGGTATTTCATTCATTAAGTCCACTGTGTACCTGCTCTGCGGTGATGAGGCATGTGACAGGGTTTGGGTGTGGTATATGTTTTTCCCATTTCTATGATCAGCACTGACTCCTTGGATCTTGCCTTTATCACCCCTAAAGTACTACAGCTAGAATGTTGTTGTCTCCCTGGTGACCCAGCCTGGCCTGGCTCCACCCTGGTGCTCTTGGTGAAGTCGGGCAGGTTGCCAGAGGCCCTGTGAGCCCAAGGGGTCCTGGGAATGAGGGTGATGGAGATGTTACAGTGACACTGCTGCTTCTCGTTTCAGGGTGTAGCAGAAGACCCCCAGACGGCCCTGGCACTGAACTTGGACCCCATGCTGATGAAGAAGTCCGATGCCGAGGGTCCCGTGGCGCTCTTTCCTGAGAGTGAACTTTCCATCCGGATAGGTAGAGCTGGGCTTCTTTCAGGCAAGCTCTCTGCCGCAGACCCTGAGCTGAGTTAGGCAGTGCAGACTTGGGTGGGTTGTGGGAGGAAGGATGAGGGAAATGCAGGGTCTCTGTCCAGTCCCCCCAAACTACTTACCCCACTATTGGGGCAACAGAACTAAACCAACGTCTGGCCTAGCACCTTTATCTCTCATTTCCTCTCCAACCCACCTGCATAAAGTGTGGGATGTAATGGCATCTTTTGGTAATCTTTTCAACTTGGCCAAGTGGGCAAGGATCACTCTGATGGGAATTGGGCTGATTTGGGTCAGAGAGCATGGGCCTTTGCCCCTCAGTCTTCTCCTCTCTGGTGAACCCCGAATGATCCTTTATGTTTACATGTCTTCCATCTTTTTGATTTATCTGTGAAACTGTGGCTCTTTCTCCCCCTGATTCAATTTGGAGCCAGAAAACCTAAAAATCCTGACAGCAGAGACATGCTTTTTCTCTTAAGTTGTAAGGAACAGTTCCTTGGGGGCAATCAAATAGTAATTCCTAAATCTCTGTTGCTCACCAAGAGGATGAAGATGTACCAGATCATGTGGTTTCCCAACCTCTGGGTAAGACTCCCCCAGTCCTTTCCCAGTCATTGCTCACTCACCTCATTTGGCTAATTTATGGGCCAATTAGCATGAGGAGAGCTGGATACCTTCGGTTTCCTTTGAATTTATATAAGAAGTCCCACGTTTAATCCCGAAGCTGCTGGGTGATACGTTCCCCTCCACCCCTTCTTTTGTAGACCATGGACTTGGGGACTAAAACCGTGCAAACGACCTTGAGAATGGCTGCCTGCCGTCTTGGTGGCTAGTCACTGACTTCCCATTAGTGATTTGAGGGAGAAAAGTCCTTTCATGTTTCCATGCCAGCATTTTTAACTTGATAATTTCATTATGTCCAGGCTAAAATGATCTCTAGACCTTGGGGAGGGTCAAATAACAAAGTTATTGCTATGCCCCAGGCAGTTCTCAGTTATCTGTGTTCAGATTATGTCCTTCATCAGTTATTCATGGAGAACTTGAATACCTTCTGCACTTGGGTTAATCCTCACTGCCTCCCAGATCTTCCTACGTGGGACTTAATCGGGAACTAAAATTCATCTAACATGAGCTCAAGAAACAGACGGTTGGAAAGACAAAACACACATGCCATTCATAGTCAAATTAGAATTTAGGTGTTGTTTTCTGTTCTTTTGTTGGAGTGTAGTCAAGGATTACTTGTCTTTGGGGACCAGTGTGGGGCACTGTACTCCAGTAAAGCTTGTCCCTTTCCATGCTAAGTCCTGAGAACTTCATGGAAGTCTTTCTAAAGTCAATTCTTACCAGCAATACTGTGCTAGGGCTCCTGTGTGAACCTTTGAAGATTCTGCATTCTTGATTCTGAGCCTTCTCTAGGAAAACAAAAATTTGGCCAGATTTTATTCTATTGCATTTTTTGTCTTTAAGGCCACAGGGGGAAGGTTCCGTGCCTGTCAGACAAATAAGATAGAATGTGAATGTGATGATTCCTTGGGTGAACCTTTTCCAGTGGGGTCATGGGAAGGACAGGACCAGTGGCTCTGCAGGAGAGCCTCCTGGGACTTCTGGATCTTTTTGGCCAACCCAGGGTTAAGCAAGTGAGCTGGACTGTGTAGGGAGGAGATGCAATCCTGTCCCTGGCTGAAGAGCACCTGTTACCAGGTTACCAAGCAACCCTCCTTAGCCTTGCTAACTGTTCCTATGCAAAGGCAAATGCAGCCTCTGGGGGGGCACTGAAGCTGGTTTGCCAAGACCTGGGAGAGTCCAGCCATCTCTTGAAAGGTCACTGTTCTTCTCACCTGGACGTACCTGTGGGTGTCAGGCAGTTGAGGCCTCGGAAGCCGATAATGGCTATTTGATGACTGGCCTCATGCAGATCGCATCTGAATATGTGTTATTTGCACCATCTGGATTTGCCTTTAAGCTTGCTGTAAATGGAGCAAGGAGATTGGTTTAATGGGTATTTAGTGAATAACATCAGCCTTTAAAAAATAATATTGGTGCTGCTGTTATAATGTCCCATAATTGGTTCAGCTAGAGGAAAAGCCAGAAAAGCTAAACTGTGGGGGAGAAGGTGCAGCTGCTCTGAACGATGGCAGCAGCCGGAGCTGGGAAAAGTGTTTATGAGACACTTTCCGATTTATGGTCTGGGTGCCAAATGGTTTACAACATCAACCCCTCTCAAACCTGTGACTTAACTAGACAAGAAGTTCTTTCAAAACTGTCTGTCTCTCTCTCTCTCCCTCTCTGTCCATCCATCCATCCATTCAACTATTTATCGCCTATTTCTTTCAATTGAAAATTAATAACATGAACTACAAATTAAAAGTAATTTTTCTTCCAGCTTCAAATCCCTGATGATCCAGTCCTCCATCTCAGACACAAAAGTTGTTTCTAGTTTTTTGTTTATCCTTTTAGAAATACACTGTTTATGGGAGCATATATCTCCTTTATAAGCAAGCGAGATCATACTTGGCCCATTGTTCTATTCCTTGTGTTTGTCACCTAATTAAATTTTTTTATTAGTTACAGTCTCTAGTTTATGCTGATTACATCCCTCCCCCAATGCCTCCCCATTTTTAACACCTTGCAAGGTTGACATTTGCTTGTTCTCCCTCGTAAAAGAACATATTTGTACATTTTATCACAATTGATGAATACTCTAGATTTCACCAAGTTACACAGTCCCAGTCTTTATCTTTCCTCCTTTCTTGTAGTGTCTCACATGCTCCCCACCTTCCTCTCTCAACCGTATTCATAGTTACCTTTGTTCAGTGTACTTACATTGTTGTGCTACCATCTCCCAAAATTGTGTTCCAAACCACACACTCCTGTCTTCTATCACCCTGTAGTGCTCCCTTTAGTATTTCCTGTAGGACAATTGTCTTGTTCACAAAGTCTCTCATTGTCTGTTTGTCAGAAAATATTTTGAGCTCTCCCTCATATTCGAAGGACAACTTTGCTGGATACAGGATTCTTGGTTGGCGGTTTTTCTCTTTCAGTATCTTAAATATATCACACCACTTCCTTCTTGCCTCCATGGTTTCTGCTGAGAGATCCGCACATAGTCTTATTACGCTTCCTTTATATGTAATGGATCGCTTTTCTCTTGCTGCTTTCAGGATTCTCTCTTTGTCTTTGACATCTGATAATCTGATTATTAAGTGTCTTGGCGTAGGCCTATTCATATCTCTTCTGTTTGGAGTACGCTGCGCTTCTTGGATCTGTAATTTTATGTCTTTCATAAGAGATGGGAAATTTTCATTAATTATTTCCTCTATTATTGCTTCTGCCCCCTTTCCCTTCTCTTCTCCTTCTGGGACACCAATGATACGTACATTATTGTACTTTGTTTCATCCTTGAGTTCCCGGAGACGTTGCTCATATTTTTTCATTCTTTTCTTCATCTGCTCCTTTGCTTGTAGGCTTTCAGGTGTTTTGTTCTCCAGTTCCTGAGTGTTTTCTTCTGCCTCTTGAGATCTGCTGTTGTATGTTTCCATTGTGTCTTTCATCTCTTGTGTTGTGCCTTTCATTTCCATAGATTCTGCTAGTTGTTTTTTTGAACTTTTGATTTCTGCCATATACATGTCCAGTGCTTCCTTTACAGCCTCTATCTCTTTTGTAATATCTTCTCTAAACTTTTTGAATTGATTTAGCATTAGTTGTTTAAATTCCTGTATCTCAGTTGAAGTGTACGTTTGTTCCTTTGACTGGGCCATAACTTTGTTTTTCATAGTGTAGATTGTAATTTTCTGTTGTCTAGGCATGGTTTCCTTGGTTATCCAAATCAGGTTTTCCCAGACCAGAACAGGCTCAGGTCCCAGAGGGAAGAAATATTCAGTATCTGGTTTCCCTGCTGGTGTGTCTTAGAAAATTGCTCCACCCTTTGATGCCTCAGGTCACTGTGCTTTTCTGCCCAGCAGGTGATGCCTGTTAGCCTATAATTCTTGACTGGTGTGAGGAGGTATGTTCCCCCAGGCCTCTGGGGTCTGGTTCTGAATGGAAAGGGCCCCACCCCTTTCCTCCTAGAGATGACAGACCCCCCAGGTGGAGGTCATTAGCATTTCAATGGTCTTGCTCTCTGCTTGTGCTGTCTCCACCCTTCCCAGAGTCACAGCCCTGGAAACTGAAAATGACTGGGGCTTTCTCCACTGAGCGGAAAAAGAAACAGATAGTCCCCTTCAGACCCAGTCCAAGGCGACCCTCCGGCTCTCCCAGGTCAGTCGTCACCCAAAGCCTCTGTCTGTTTTTTGGGGATGAGTACCTGTAGTGAGCAGTTCACACTCGCTACTTAAAACCCCAGTTGGAGCTCAGCTGAGCTGTATTCGCTTGCTGGGAGAGAGCTTCTCTCTTGCACCATGAGGCTTTGCAGCTCGGGCTATGGGGGAGGGGGTCTCGCGACTTGGATCCGCAGGTTTTACTTACAGATTTTATGCTGTGTTCTCGGGCATTCCTCCCAATTCAGGTCGGTGTATGATGAGTGGATGGTCTCGTTTGTCCCCCCGCAGTTATTCTGGATTATTTACTAGTTGTTTCTGTTTTTTTGTAGTTGTTCCAGGGGGACTACTTAGCTTCCACTCCTCTCTATGCCGCCATCTTGCCCGAGTCCCCTAATTACATTTTGGTATTTGTTTCATGGGATGCTCACAGATTTCCTCTATTCTTATTAGCCATGGTGCTACGTAACTGGCTCCCTGTTGGTGGCCTCTTGGATTGTTTCCAATCTTTAGCCATTATAAACAGTGTGGCAGAGAGCATTTTAAAAATGTACGTCTGTGTGGACAAATATATTGTTGAGTACATTCTAGAAATTAGTCCAGGGTTCTTTATACCTGGGGTCCATGAATGGTAACCAAAGGGATCATCAGTCTCTTGAAATTTTATGCCAAATGTTAAGTATTTTTGGAAGGCAAAGTCTATAACTTTCTTCATACTCCAGAGGGCTCCATGACCCCAAAGACCTTGGATTCCACTGCCTCAACCTCCCTCCTTCAGCTCAGCTGTCCAGCTGGACTATGTCCTTTATTTTTTCCTCACTAGCACCCTCTTCAGGCTAAGTACACGGTAGTAAAGAGCACATCAATGCATTGCTTTACTAATCATTAACTGCCCTTGTTTATGGTTTGTTCTGGGGTAGGAAGTTGAAACTCTTCAAGAGATTATCATTGAAATTCAGTGATCCATTAGCATGGTGGATGGAGAGCTGTCTATGATTTTGTGTATTTGTGGAAGGAACAGTAGTAGGTGTAATTTTCCAGTAGTGAAAGAAGTGGATTTAGGTTAGGAAACTATATAGTTGTGAGGTGGTGCCTGTGTCTTTTCCATGAATGTTTTCGGAGCTTGGGAAGAAAAGTGAATGGGTACTTAAGTCAGGGAAGCAAATGCTGTAAGAAACTCTGGTTGGAAATGGATCTTTCCTTGATGTCTCATTCTTGCATTATAGGAGAATTCACTTGGCAGAGTTCACTTCCACCTAGATAGCATGGTGGATCTGACCCAAATATTGGAGCCTTGTATTATAAAATGAAATTGATGGAAACTCAGTATTAGGTGGGTTATTGATTTGAATAAACTACTGTCATTGACTCTTCCTATTGGTTCTGCTGCCATTTTGCTGGGTGGATTCTCCTTGGAAATAGAACTGGGCCTGGGGGAGAATAATTGCCAAGAGCCCCACCCCCAGATCAGCACCTACAGAGCTTGTCCCATTCAATAACCATGATGGAGTTCAGGTGTTCCTGGATGCCCTTCTCCCATCTGCAGCACCTTTTCTTTTCCTCCAGGTATCATACTGTCCCTTTTTAATCTTGTGTTTGGAATAGTCCCTTTTCCCTATTTTTGTTGTGAAGCATCTGTATTAGGATTCTCCAGGGAAACAGAACCTACATGAGAGAGGTAGATAGATAGATGATAGACAGATAGATAGATAGATAGATGGATGTGCTTATGTATGTATGTTAATATTATGAGGTTTATTATAGGAATTGGCCCACACCACCATGGGGATTGGCAAGTCCGAATTCCAGAGGGCAGGCTGCAAGCTGGGAACTCCAAAGTGGTTTCAATGATTTTCGCAGGAGAAACAGGCTGGCTAAAGTACAGTTAGACGTTTTTCTTTCTAACTGATAAGATCAGGTCTCCCTTGAAGGCCTTCAGCTGATTGGATGAGACTTCTCTCATTGCTGAAGGCAATCTCCTTTGTTGATTGTGAATGTAATCAGTCATTGATGCAACCAAATGATTAATGATTTAAATCCATGAACTACCCCCGTGTTTGTGTGGCCAAACAACTGGACACCATAACCTAGCCAAGTTGACACACGAACTCAACCACTGCAACAGCCTCCTTTAGGTGCCTCTGGGAAAAGGTTTGATGAACTGATGAACATGGAGGAATTAATAACTGACCAAAGGTTTCCTACTGCTCAGGTGTTTGCATTTTAACTGGGGACAATTTCTCTGGCTGAACGACAAACACAACAGATGGATTTTCATGCTGGGTGGCCTTTGGAAGACTATATTTGTAGGCATATGTGTGGGATTGGGGGAGGGCAGCCAGGCTTTTTGGGGTGAAGTCTCTTCTCATAGAGAGCTGCCTGTCGTCTCTGTGAAACCAGCTTCATGTCCTGCAACTCCCAGCTCCTAGATTTCCTTGGCACTGAAGTTTTTTGGCATAGCTTAAGCCAAGGGAAGCAAAGAAGATTTATTTAGACAGCTTCGAAGCTCCTATGAGGATCACAATTTTTCTTCTTCCATATATTTTCTAACTTTCCAAGTTCTCCCCCAAAGGAGGTGTTCCTTCTGTTATCAAGATTTCCAGTGAAGTTTAATAAAGTTGAATTTGATCAAGAGTCAGATGTAGCTCTGGGAGGGATCTCTAGGAGAAATTCTGTGTTTCTTCCTTGCTGGGCCTCCAACATAATACATTTAGGGAAGTCTCTGGGATGTTAATAGTAATTTTGACTTTTTATTGGTAAGATCTCTAAAGATGAAAGAATAATTTCATAGGTATTTATGTACATTTAATGACCTGGGTTGATTTTAGCAATTAGACTTTAAAAAAAAATTTTTTTTTAAATTAAAAAAAAAATTTTTTTTTGAAAAATTGGTTGTTGGAGGACATTTTAGTATCTTCTCCTGGCCTCATTGGAAGGAGTTGTGTAGGGACTCCTCTGATTTGGTACTTTCTTTCTGTGCTAGGGCCTCTAACCTTGGTGTTGTGGGTTAAATTGTGGACCCCCCCCCCCAAAAAAAAAAAGATAATTCCTAATCTCTGGCACCTATGAATGTTAACTTATATGGAATTAGGATCTTTGCAGATGTAATTAGTTAAGATGAAGTGATACTGGATTAGATCAGCATGGGCCCTACTTCCAGTAGCTCATGCCCTAAGGCCACGTGAACACAGAGAGATGCACAGGGAGAGGGCCATGTGGAGACCAAGGAAGAGACTGGAGCGGTGCATCTACAAGCCAGGGAATGCTGAAGATTGTCAGCAACCACCAGAAGCTGGGAGAAAGGCGTGGGACACCCGCTTCCCCAGGGCCTCCAAAAGGAACCAACCCTGCTGATGCCTTGAGCTCAGACTTCCAGACCCAGGACTGTGAGAGAATAAATTTCAGTTCTTTTCAGCAGCCACACCTGTCAGCAAGTGATAATGGCAACTGAGACCATTAAGATGTGGCACATAAAAATATTTTGCAGAAGGATGAAGAGCAAAGTGCTCAACCATAAAGATTGCCAGGAGCTCTTCAGCATCATAGGTAATAATAATAGTGAAATAATACTAAAATATACCCTTTTGAATAGGGCTCTGTGTCAGCAGTGTGAGTAACTGTTAGTGTCTCTTAGCTCATGGGATGCATTTCAGTGGATACATTTTATAAGTGTTACATTTGATCTGACTAACATTTAGCCCTCAAATAGCATTTTTCCTAATGAAATGTCTTTTTTTTTTTAACATAGTCCCAATTTTCTAAGCTAGGCAGTCCTTCTGGATTGCATTTTCATGTGGCCTGGGCAGAGGGGCAATTTGGCACTGAATAGTTTTTGAAAAGTTGTCTTCCCATGGCAGGCAATGTAACCTAAGGGAATAGTAGTTGACAGGAGAACTTGGTTCTCTTTATTTCTTTCTATCTGTCTGATTCTTTCACTATGTTTCTCTCTCATCTGTTAGTCTCGTACTTGAATGGGCTAGGGAAGTTGAGTAAGCGGGATGGAAAAGGGTTGAATAAAGCTGAAATGTTACTCAGATAGAGCAAGCATAAAGACAGGCAAGTGACTTTAAGTCAGATCTTAATGTGATCTACTTCACCATCACCTGAAATGATTGACTTGGGTAACATTTTCTGTAGCTTAAACGAGATGAAAGTTTCTCTTTCACTTACTTAAGTCCGCTGGTAGACAAAAAGGGTTAGTTTGGTACCTCCACAATTACTAGGAACCCTGTTTATTTCTGTCTTATTGTTCCATTATCTGTACCATATGGTTACAAACTATGGTTAAAACTGGCTGCCAGCATTCCTGCCATCACAGCCATCTTCCCAATGAGAGGATTCTTTCTCTTCCCCTTAATGGATTCTTCCAAGTAGATGCAAACATCATTTCTACTTGAAAACAACTGTTTAGAACTTAGTCACATATCCATACTAGCTGTAAGTGGATCAGGGAACTTTGGGGGAGATTAATAAAAGGAAGATGCTCACATACCTGTTCTCCTTTCTTCATCTGAATGTGTAGAAACAGCTTCTTGATCAACCCCATAGTCTGATCACTCCATGAGCAGGCTTAAAGGGCTTGGTTAATCTGGAGGAGCTCGTTTGTCTTGTACAAGTAAGGGAAAAGGCAGAAAATAAGAAAACAAGAGGAGGGTAATCCTCACAGTAATAAAAACCCATTTAATTCATCTGGAGCCTTTAAAGCAGCTGCTGGAGGTCTTTATTTGAAATATTAATTGTTTACTGAGGAGTTAGGGATACTGTCTCCTTATGCAAAATTTAACATTTGCTTGGTTTGCAGGTTCTATCATATTTATGAGTTCTGACACATTCATTTCAGCTCATAAGTCTATTAAACTGGGAAATGTATTTTTAATGTGCTTTTGGGAAACAGAAGAGACAAGTGGCTCTAGCAGCGCCAGAATCCATTAGGATATTCCTGCCAGGCTTTTATTACCCAAAGATTTAGGAGGCTGCTGCCAAAACAGGCAGCCTGGGTTCTTTTTATGTTATTTTTCAGATGTTATTTTTTGCACAAGTTCCATAAGCAGGGAAAGTATAGGGTGGCACTTTGGTTTCTAGTATTTAGGATCTTTAGAATTTCTTTCCGTTTATTCACTCCCATCTCAATTTTTCTTTTCTTTTGCCTGGTATGGAAAATGCCTAAGAAGGAGCAGAAGCTGGTTTTGAGTCCATCAGACTAGAAGGAAATTGATGCCACTGACTGAAATAGGCAGCCTGAGAGTGGGTTGGTAGAGAAGACGGTGAATTGGGGTTTGAACCTGTGTAACCACAGCAAGAACTCTAGCATCTGGGATGGTGTCGGTGAAATCCTTCCCTAAAGAAAAGGAGTCAGTGATTTCTCCTCTTAGCTCGGGATTCTGAGATAATGGGACACAGGGCTTTCTTTGTTGGTGGACATCTCCAGTTTGACCTTCCACCTCTTTTTTGGGTTGTATGTAGTCTAGTATTTTGATCTGCTTGCTTCTGCCTAGTGCATTCACACACACCCCAACCCTCAGCCTTGGATCAGAGAAAGAAAATAGCTCTAAGTATCTTAAAACTAAAGCAGTTGTCTCAATGAAACATGATTTCGAAGGTCAGAGCATTTTGGAGCTGGAGATGTTGAGGAACTTGCCAGTGGCTCCCAGTTGGTTATCAGAAACAGAACTACTTCTTGGGGCTCCTGACTCCTTCATCACCCCAAACATCATCAGGTGATAGAGGAGGCAGAGGCGTTCCTTCAAATGGAGATGGGGGGATGGCAGCAGAGTGAAATGAGCAAGATGGTATCTTATCACACTTGGACACCAGGAACCAAAAAAAATTTCTGTTCTCCTCCCTAAGAGATCGGGCCCACCTGCCAGTTACATTACAGTCATCTTCAGCTGGCCTTGGTAAGGTTGGCTCAAGTCAACTTTAGTCAATAGTAATTTTGTTGTTTCTAGTAGGGGAGTCTGTCACAGACACAAAGATAATTAGGAGACATGCACCTGCCATCAAGGAGATTCATGGGAAACAAATATAGGCAATATTATAAAGTTCAAGCAAATATATATACAGCCATTAACCATAGCCTAAGTGGATTCTGAAAATCTCCTGGGTGCTTATCACAGAGAGTCAGGGTCCAAGTCCATGGCACCTCAGCTCTTCCTATTTCTGGCTGGTCTTGCAACCACCATGGTGGCTTTGTTGGCTCTGGCCGCCCCCTCCCCTCTGCAGCCCAAATGTGGACACAGGCCAGATCCCAGCTGCCGTACAGCCCCTCTGAGAGCAATGAGATTTATTCAAGGCTTGAGTGGTGAGCCAAGGAATAACAAAGAGAGAAGGATATCACCTGGCTACTGACTGTGGCAGTCCCAGGGTACACTGGCCCCCATCTAACCTCTCAGAACCTTCTACGGGGAGATCCCCTGTCTGATTGCAGGGCTCGGTCTTTACTTTGTTATATCTCTGCCTCTCTGCCCACCTACGGACCTGCCCCACCATGGCAGAGGCCATCTCCACCACCTGGGCTGGAGAGAGTGAGACCCAGGCCAAGGCCCACCCTCCAAACCCCCTTGTCTTTCCAGGATCTCCCTTTTCCCAGGGTGATAGATAAGGGGACTTTCCATTCCTTTTGGAGGAGATGCCATCCCCACCCATAAACCTGTAGCCTTACCCTATGGCCTCACCAGAACAAGGATATCAATTTTCACTAGTTCAGCATTAGTACAAGCCACGTGCCATCTTCAGGTCATCTCTGAAAGTGGTCTGATGTGCAACTTGGTCTAAAAATCCCCACAAAATCATACAAATTGAGATTCCAAGCTCCATGGCAATTGCAAGAAATCCCGTATAGTTGCCCAAGTGATTATGAATAGAATTGCTATAAACATTCACATATGGATTTTTATGTGAATATATGTTTCCATTTCTCTGGGGTACATACCGGGCGGTGGGATTGCTGGGTTATATGATAAGTATCTGTGGCTTGCTTTTTCATTCTCTTAATGGTGTATTTTACAGAACACAAGTTTTTAAAGTTTTTAATTTGTCCAATTTATCAGTTTTTTTCTGGGTTGTTTTATGGATTTTTATGGATTGTGCTTCTGATGTCATATCTGAGATCTCTGCCTAACCCCAGATCACAGAGATATTTTTCCTATGTTTCCTTCTAAAAGGTTTAAATTTTATATTTAGGTCTACAATTCACTTTGAGTTACTTTTTGTGTAAAGTGTTAGTTATAGTTTGAGTTTAGGTTTCTTTTGTGTGAATGTTCACTCGTTTTGCACTGAATTGCCTTAGCACTTTTGTAGAAAATTAGTTGACCATATTTATGTGGGTCTATTTTTGGACTCTCTGTTCTGTTTTATTGATTTATGTTTTTGTCTTTTTACCAGTATTACACTCTTCATTACTGTAGCTTTATATTATGTCTTGGAATCAGCGTGTGTCCTCCAGCTTTGTTCTTTTTCAAAATTGTTTTGGCTATTCTTTTTTTTTTTTTGGTCTCTTTTTTTTTTTTTTTTCCATTTTTGTTGAGATTGTTCAGATACCATACAATTATCCAAAGATCCAAAGTATACAATCACTTGCCCCTGGGTACCCTCATACAGCTGTGCATCCATCACATTTAATTTTTGTTCAATTTTTAGAAACTTTTCATTACTCCAGACAAGAAATAAAGTGAAAGATGAAAAAAGAAAAAAAGGAAAGGAAACTCTAAACCTCCCCTATCCCTAACCAACCCCCCTCAATTGCTGACTCCTAGTATTGATATAGTATGTTTGTTACTGTTTATGAAAAAATGTTGAAATACTACTAACTGTAGTATATAGTTTGTAATAGGTATATAGTTCTTCCCTATATGCCCCTCTATTATTAACTTCTAATTGTACTGTCATACATTTGTTCTGGTTCATGGAAGAGATTTCTAGTATTTGTGCAGTTAATCATGGACATTGCCCACCATAGGATTCAATTTTATACATTTCCATCTTTTGTCCTCCAACTTTCCTTCTGGTGACATATATGACTCTGAGCTTCCCCTTTCCACCTCATTCACACACCATTCGGCACTGTTAGTTATTCTCACATCTTGCTACCAACACCCCTGTTCATTTCCAAACATTTAAGTTCATCCTAATTGAACATTCTGCTCATATTAAGCAAGAGCATCTGCATTTCTTCCACAAGGCAGGAGGGAGAGTCAAAGAAGGTAGAGAGGCAAAAGAAAGAGGAAACAAAAAAATGACAGCTAGGAAGCAGCAAAAGGAAAAATAACCTTAAATCAATGTAGAATAAAGAATCAGACAATACCACCAATGTGAAGTGTCTAACATGCCTCCCCTATCCCCCCCTCTTATCTGCATTCACCTTGGTATATCACCTTTGTTACATTAAAGGAAGCATAATACAATGATTCTATTAGTTACAGTCTCTAGTTTATGCTGATTGCATCCCTCCCCCAATGCCTCCCCATTTTTAACACCTTGCAAGGTTGACATTTGCTTGCTCTCCCTCGTAAAAGAACATATTTGTACATTTTATCACAATTGTTGAACACTCTAGATTTCACCAAGTTACACAGTCCCAGTCGTTATCTTTCCTCCTTTCTTGTGGTGTCTCACATGCTCCCCATCTTCCTCTCTCAACCGTATTCATAGTTACCTTTGTTCAGTGTACTTACATTGTTGTGCTACCATCTCCCAAAATTGTGTTCCGAACCACGCACTCCTGTCTTCTATCACCCTGTAGTGCTCCCTTTAGTATTTCCTGTAGGGCAAGTGTCTTGTTCACAAAGTCTCTCATTGTCTGTTTGTCAGAAAATATTTTGAGCTCTCCCTCATATTCGAAGGACAGCTTTGCTGGATACAGGATTCTTGGTTGGTGGTTTTTCTCTTTCAGTATCTTAAATATATCACACCACTTCCTTCTTGCCTCCATGGTTTCTGCTGAGAGATCCGCACATAGTCTTATTAAGCTTCCTTTGTATGTAATGGATCGCTTTTCTCTTGCTGGTTTCAGGATTCTCTCTTTGTCTTTGACATCTGATAATCTGATTATTAAGTGTCTTGGCGTAGGCCTATTCATATCTCTTCTGTTTGGAGTACGCTGCGCTTCTTGGATCTGTAATTTTATGTCTTTCATAAGAGATGGGAAATTTTCATTAATTATTTCCTCTATTATTGCTTCTTCCCCCTTTCCCTTCTCTTCTCCTTCTGGGACACCAATGATACGTACATTATTGTACTTTGTTTCATCCTTGAGTTCCCGGAGACGTTGCTCATATTTTTTCATTCTTTTCTCCATCTGCTCCTTTGCGTGTAGGCTTTCAGGTGTTTTGTTCTCCAGTTCCTGAGTGTTTTCTTCTGCCTCTTGAGATCTGCTGTTGTATGTTTCCATTGTGTCTTTCATCTCTTGTGTTGTGCCTTTCATTTCCATAGATTCTGCTAGTTGTTTTTTTGAACTTTTGATTTCTGCCGTATACATGTCCAGTGCTTCCTTTACAGCCTCTATCTCTTTTGTAATATCTTCTCTAAACTTTTTGAATTGATTTAGCATTAGTTGTTTAAATTCCTGTATCTCAGTTGAAGTGTACGTTTGTTCCTTTGACTGGGCCATAACTTTGTTTTTCGTAGTGTAGATTGTAATTTTCTGTTGTCTAGGCATGGTTTCCTTGGTTATCCAAATCAGGTTTTCCCAGACCAGAACAGGCTCAGGTCCCAGAGGGAAGAAATATTCAGTATCTGGTTTCCCTGCTGGTGTGTCTTAGAAAATTGCTCCACCCTTTGATGCCTCGGGTCACTGTGCTTTTCTGCCCAGCAGGTGACGCCTGTTAGCCTATAATTCTTGACTGGTGTGAGGAGGTATGGCCGTGTTGCCCCAGGCTCTGGGGTCTGGTTCTGAATGGAAAGGGCCCCACCCCTTTCCTCCTAGAGAAGACAGAGCCCTCAGGTGGAGGTCATTAGCATTTCAATGGTCTCGCTCTCTGCTTGTGCTGTCTCCACCCTTCTCCGCTTCACAGCCCTGGAAACTGAAAATGACTGGGGCTTTCTCCACTGAGCCGAAAAAGAATCAGATAGTCCCCTTCAGACCCAGTCCAAGGCAACCCTCCGGCTCTCCCAGGTCAGTCATCACCCAAAGCCTCTGTCTGTTTTTTGGGGCTGCGTACCTGTAGTGAGCAGTTCACACTCGCTAATTAAAACCCCAGTTGGAGCTCAGCTGAGCTATATGCGCTTGCTGGGAGAGAGCTTCTCTCTGGCACCATGAGGCTTTGCAGCTCGGGCTATGGGGGAGGGGGTCTCCTGACCTGGTTCCGCAGGTTTTACTTACAGATTTTATGCTGTGTTCTCGGGCATTCCTCCCAATTCAGGTTGGTGTATGATGAATGGATGGTCTCATTTGTCCCCCCACAGTTATTCTGGATTATTTACTAGTTGTTTCTGTTTTTTTGTAGTTGTTCCAGGGGGACTACTTAGCTTCCACTCCTCTCTATGCTGCCATCTTGCCCGAGTCCTGTTTTGGCTATTCTTGTTCCTTTGATTTTATGTATGAATTTTAGAATCGCCTTGTCAATATCTACAAAAATGTCTGATGGGATTTTGATTGGGATTGCACTGAATATGTAGATCAATTTTGGGAAAATGGATACATTAATACTATTGACTCTGCCAATTCATGAACATGGTATATCTCTCCATTTTATTTAGGTTTTCTTTGAGCTCCTTCATCAGTGTTTTTTGATTTGCTGCATACAGATCTTGTACATATTTTGTTAGTTTTATAAATAAGTGTTTTATTTTGTGGTGCTATTGTAAATGACACTGTATTTTAAATTTCCACTTTCAATTGTTCATTGTAGTCTATAGAAATATAATTGATTTCTGTGAGTTAACCTTATATCCTGCAGTCTTCCTAAACTTATTTATTAATCTAGGAATTTTTTTTTAAATAGAATCCTTGGGATTTTCTGTGTCATGTCTGTGAGCACTAACAGTTTTATTTTTCCCTTCCAATCCATATGCCTTTTATTTCTTTTCTTTGCTTTATTGCACTGGCTAAAACCTACAGTATGTTGTTGAATAAGAATGGTGGGAGCAGACATCCTTGACTTAGTTCTGATCTTAGGGGGAAAGTATTTAGCCCTTCACTGTTAAGTACGATGAGATCTGTAGATTTTTAGTAGATGAAAGATGTGCATATTTGAAAAGCCACAAATATGCAAATTTCAGTTTCTGAAAGATGTCACAATATAGAAATGGTAATTGCCGGAGTGGGTCAGAGCATAGGTTCTGGGTAAGCTCTTTAACCTTTATCGCCCCGTAGTTTCTGTATTGAAAATGGGCAGTTGCTATGAAAATGGGTTGATTTAACACATGTAAAACACTTAGAACAGTGCCAGGCACACTGAATGCCCTCAATGAATATTAGCTGTTGTTATTCTGTCTGGACAACGGTGGAAATGGCTAAAGAGCCTGGAGGAAAGTAGGGGGCCTGGATGTGGAATTTTTGGCCCAAACTGCAGAGATTTTGCTGCCCACTTTTAACAGTACAGAGCGGTTTTGAGTTTGGATGAGGATTCTCCAGTCGTTCAATACAGCTAGGTCTGTGATGCTTTCAGAGTGCTCAGACCGAGCTGCAGCCTTTTGGTTTGGGCCAGCTCAGGGATGGAGCGCCCACCCTGAACAAGGACAGATTGTTCCTAAGCTGGAAGAGGAGGTTTCTCAGGAAAAATGAATGTCTAAAGAAGTGAAAGAAGCACAAATGTGTGGTTACAGAAAATAGACCATAAAATAGATGTGGAAAATAATAGCATATTGGGGGGAGGAATTAAAACAGAGCTGAGGAGTAAGGTGGGGATAGGTGATGGCAATATGGGCTCGTGATTTATTAGCATCAGACTGGATTTTGCACATCTTCCATTTCCTCTGCCCAGGAGATGGAACAAGGTCTTAGATCAGAGAAGGAAAAGTGAAGTGGTAAGCATTTGAACTGTGCAGTGGACTGAGCTCCCTGCCTTGAAAGGATTCGAGTAGAGTAGGTGTCCAACGGTCAGGGGTGTTACAGAGTGGCTTCTGTACGGCATGAACGTTCAGGCCAGGTAGCCTGCTGAGAACCCCTTCCTGCTCCAAGATTCCTCCCCCGTGTTCCCATCGAGGAGGGACACAGCACCTGAGCCCCAGGCTCCCAGGCCTCCTCTGCCTGGCCCGCAGGGAAAGGAAATCGGGGAAGGGAACTCATGTGATATTAAAACCTGGGCCAGTGGATGAAGAGAGGGTGAGCTCTGGCCTGAGATCTTGGAGTTCAGTCTGGGAGCTTCAGCCTAGGCCCTGCAGGTGAGCAGGGCAGAGGCTGCTGTTATGCTCAGGGGCTGCTAGTGACCTCTCTGGGCCCACTTAGCTACACACAGTCTGCTTTCTGCAAGGCCCTGGGCTGATTAAGCAGCCCAGGGGTTGCCATGGTAACCTTTCCCCTTCCTTGCTGCAGTCCACCAGTTCCTGACTTGATTAAAAGGTGTCTCCTCTGTCTAGTTGTATTGTCGCCTCTTTTCTCTCTTCTCTGCCTCTCCTTTGTGCCTGTGTCCCTCTTGGTTTCTTCTCCTAGAAGTTCTGCCTCCCACCCTTCCTCTCGGAGGCTGCAGTGCAGTCCCCAGCCTCTTCCTTGCTCTCAGCACGGGCAGCACCCCCTGGAGAATTCTCTCTAGCTCTGCTGGACCCAGAGGGGCCGTAGCAACCCCAGCACAGCAGTTCCCGGGTGGTGCCAGTAACCAGGAAAGCTCTTTGGAGGCACTTTCTTCTCTCTGTGCATGGAGATCCACATGGGCAGATTCCACCCTTGGGCTGCTCCCCTCTTTCTGGAAAATTAGATCTGGGCAAAGTTCTCCTCCAGGCCTTTGCTTTGGGTTGACTTTGCAGAGCCAATGCTCATTAGTCTGCTGTGCTGATTAAACGCGTTCCAGTGTTCCGTCATTAAGAACGCTGCCGTACACTGGGGAAGGGACAGTGACAAGTTCTAAAGGGACAGAGTGGATGCCCGTGAGACTGATGAGGGTGAACAAACCCCTCCTTGAACTCATCCTTTCAGTGTCTCAGTGACAGTTCCTAAACCCTCCCCTCATCAAGCCATACTTGATTAGAGCTGCTGCTTCTGCATCTATCTCAGCCAAGGGAATGAAGACTTGCTATATGAATTTTCTTTTTAGCAGAGTCTTACGTTCCAAAACTGCTCGACATGATGAGTCTAATTGGGCTGCCCTTCTCCCCTCTGCCACCCTGTGAAAAGTAGAGATGAGGATAGATTCTGTGCATGCATCTGATGGGATCCTATTATCTGACCAGGACCTTACAGCTGATTTTTGCTAGTGATTGGATTGAGCACTTCTGTTGCGCAGCCAGTTTTCAGGATTGGCCCAGTGGTGTGGGCATGTGCTGGCGGAATGTTTGACAGCTAAGTGAGGAAACAGAAAAGGCTACAACCAGAATGTAATTGAAAGACTCTCCCAGAACTAATGAGCTTCCCCTGGCTAGCCTGCTCACCTGCTCTTGGGAAATCATGGGGCTCCAAATGCTTGTTTAAAACGGTGAATGCAGAGGGTCACGCAAAGCAAATTTTGATCACACATCTTGACCGGCAGAACAGGACATTTTGACTCAGACCCTGTATTCTAAAAGCCTGGTTCAGGAGTAGTTCTAGGAAATGGCTATGAAAGCTGTATTTTCTTTGCTTCTCTTTCCATTTCCTCCCACCATTACCTCCCATTTAAATGACATATGTCAAGGCAGGGACATATCGACATCACATTTCACTGGGTCCATTTAGGCAGCCAAACACATCAACTTTCCCTGGAGGGGCCTTTTCAGCACTGTACATTAAACACAAAGACGTGTTTTGTTTTCTAAGCACTATGTCTTTCTTGAACCAGCTGAGAATAATTTAATCTACAAGGTACTTAACAGAAATTAAAACCACAGTTTCCAAGGGCTCCAGGACCCCTGGAACACCACTGGAGGGGTTAGGAGTGGAAGGGAATTATCTGCTATGACTCTCAAAGGGCCTTGATTCCTGTTTATCCTCCCCTTAAGAAATAAGAGATTCAGCTTTAAAATCAGAATGTGAAATTTAAATATTTGAAAAATTTTAAATATAAATATAAATGTTGGCTAAAATCCAGGTGGCAAGTCTTCTCATGTTGCTTTGAAATACCTACTCACACCTTCCTTATTTGGGCCCCCACATGATGACTCCCCGACGTGTCGTCCTCAGAACATTTGTCTTGACCGTTTTGGGGGAAATAGACCACCTGAGCACCTGATGAAAATCACAGACTGTTGGATTCTTGGCCTCTGGGGCAGGTCAGTTTGTTGTGGTACAGCCATGTCCAGTACTTTGCAGGTTGCTTAGCAATCTTGGTCCCCAGCCACCACATGCCTGTCATAACCCCTGGTCAATGTGACAACCAAAAATGCCCCAGACATTTCCAGAGGGCTGTTCACAAAGGAGCAGATGAGGCTGGGCAGGTTGGGACCAGGAGGCCGGACCAAACAGGGTGGCCTCTAGCCTGGGTGGCGCTCGTGGAGTGCTGCAGCCTGGAGGCAGGCTGGAGCTGCTCAGAGGAAGGGGCTCCCTGCCTTTGTCCCTGGTTGGGAATTGCTGTAGGCCCTCTCCCCAGAAAAGTGCATCTACAAGGGCTCACCACATTTTATGTTTGGTTTCTGAGCGCTTCTGGACTGGCCCTGCACAGCACCTGGCCCACAGCAGGAGCTTGGAGTGTGTCTGTGGACTGAGGGAGATGACTAGAGCCCATCTGAGGTTCTGCTGGGCCCGAGAGGCCCGGGTGATGGGCTCCTGCCCGGTGCCCAGGGGCAGCCCCTGCCACTCATTGGTAGTGCCTCTGTCTTTAAGGCTTCTTGTTCTTGTACTAGCACTTCAGATGCAGACAGTGAGAAAGGCATGGTGCAGCTGAGATGTTCAGGCCGTGGGACCATATTGGCACAGGCCCAGAACAGGACAGGGAGAAAAAAAGTCAGGGTTAGGGAAGAGGGGTAACTCGAAGCTCAACGTTAGTCCTTCAGAGCCACAGCACAACTCCCTAGCTGCAAGATGCTCAGTCTCCGTTTCCCCCACCCGCTGTCTTATCTGCCTTCTCTTCTCCTTTTCCATCTCTTACCAAACCTCTTAATTCAACATTTTAGAATTTTATCTGTTCTGGTTTGCTAATGCTGCTGGAATGCAAAACACCAGAGATGGATTGGCTTTTATAAAAGGGGGTTTATTTGGTTACACAGTTACAGTCTTAAGGCCATAAAGTGTCCAAGGTAACACATCAGCAATTGGGTACCTTCACTGGAGGATGGGCAATGGTGTCCAGAAAACCTCTGTTAGCTGGGAAGGCATGTGGCTGGCATCTGCTCCAAAGTACTGGTTTCAAAATGGCTTTCTCCCAGGACGTTCTTCTCTAGGCTGCAGTTCCTCAAAAATGTCACTCTTAGTTGCACTTGGGATATTTGTCCTCTCTCAGCTTCTCCAGAGCAAGAGTCTGCTTTCAATGGCTGTTTTCAAACTGTCGCTCATCTGCAGCTCCTGTGCTTTCTTCAAAGTGTCCCTTTTGGCTGTAGCTCCTCCTCAAAATGTCACTCACAGCTGCACTGAGTTCCCTCTGCCTGTCAGCTCATTTATATGGCTCCACTGATCAAGGCCCACCCTGAATGGGTGGGGCCACGCCTCCATGGAAATATCTCATCAGAGTTATCACCTACAGTTGGGTGGGGCATATTTCCATGCAAACAACCTAATCCAAACGTTCCATAGCTTTTTCTGGGGGACATAATATATACAAACCGGTACAATATTCTATTCTAAGAGCTTGGACTGAGTGAGGAATTTCTACTTACCCTTCTGTTTCATTATTTGCTGTCCAGGATTCTGGGAGAGGAGGATAGGTAGGTTCAGGCCCAGTGCTCCCAAGCGTCACCTTTTTCTTTCATATGAGACTTCCGTGATCTTTTTAAATTTATTATTATCAGTAGTAGTTCGTTCATTCATTCTTACTTCGTTGAGCCAACACTCTGCTCGACTGAGTCTGATCAGTTATAACTAAAACCTGGCCCCTACCTTCAAAGAGCTGTGGGAGAGATAGATGCCTAAAGCAAATAATTACCCAGTAATTATAAATAGTCCTACCATGATCCAGATGTTTGATTTATTTTTTAGTTTCCAGAGGGTAGTTTCGGTTGTCTACAAAAGGATCCAATCACTAGGCCTGGAATCCTCTTCTTTGCAGGAATTTTATCACTTGTTCTGGACCAGTGAGTGTTATTTGAGCACATCAAATTTGACCTTACTGAGAATCAGGGTCCTTTAATAACCCATGCTTTTTGGACTGTGCTATATGCTCAGGATGATATTGCAAGGGCTCTCTTTTCATTGGCATTCCCCATGTGTGCAGGGAGGTAAGCTCCTAAGCGTGTGCACACGTGGGACTGTGCATGTTGACATCATTCCTTCCCAAAGGAAATGAATGTCATTGCTGATAAGAGATGAAATTGCCCAGTGATTTCACGACTGTCTGGGCCCAATGCACTTTTTCTCTGAAATCTGATGTGAAAATGAAGGGTCATTGTGCACTGGAAGCATACAACAATAACATGCTTATGGGCAGGAAATGTGGCAGAAATGTGGAGCTGGAGCTCCTGCTGTTTTTTGCAGTGAATACTCACTTTTGAAATATGCAGTCTGTATACATAAGGGTAAGCCTTAACATTACCAGGTTTTTTGTTTTGTTTTTATTTTGTTTTGTTTTTTGTTTTGTTTTAACTGAAACAGTGTTTCTGAAACTCATGGAATTGCCTTCCATTCAGTTAAATATCAGTAAGAGACTTTTTAGAATATGTGTTGAAATGCATGTTCTTAAAAGCTGGTGATAGGATAGAAATGCTTTGGTGAACACCAGTTCAAATCCAGGGCTGGGATGTAAGTTACCTTCATCTGCATGAAGCGTTTCACTCCCTGGCTCTGTGTTTGGTGCTGTTCAAATCAGGAAAAATGGCCTCCTTCTTCCACCAGCTCAAGGTAGTTTACATGGGGCATCAATTTGTTACCAAAGAAGACTTTTAGGATGCTTTTTACCCAGCCTGGTCCCCAATTGTCCCCTGGGGAGCTGGGCCAGGAGCAAAATGAGCCACGAGGGACCTCAAGTTGTCCCTGAGCTCTTTTTGCATTCTTGGTGATCCCTTTTGGGTCAAAAATAACAACTGATTACAAAGTAATAAAACTGATATGTGGACAAACCCTGCAGAACTCATCTGAGCAATTGAGTTTGGGCTCCTTGGAAGTGTTCAACGTGAGATGACACTATTGTTCAAAAGACTTTTTGGAATGCTTCTCAGAGCTGATTTACAATCCACATTATAAAAACAAAAGCAATTTTATTTCTTCATAGTTGGGCATCATTTTAACAATGACGACAGCAACAACATTGGGAAGACCACCTTCTCAGCCCCACCCTCCTCAAACATCTGGGCAGCTCCCGGATTCCCTTCCATCTCCGGGGCACACGCTCAACCCCTTCAGAACAGTGGGGTGGCAGCCAGGCTCTCCCCAATTCCCTGGGAATGTGCTACACCCTCTTTCGGACCTGAGGTGGCAAAACTCTTCCAGAGCATCGAGGCGGAAAGCCTGCCCTCGACCTCCAGGGCAAACTCACCCTTTCCATGCATGTGGGCTGCTCCGCTCTCCCAGCCTGAGACCTCTTGACTCCAGACCTCAACCTCCATGGCTCTGTCTTTGAAGAGATTTTTCCTTTAATTTTTTCCTTTTCTGTCTCCTCCAGCCCAGACTGGCAATGGCTCCGTCTATAAAGACCTCGCAAAAATTCTGTTGGCTTTGCATGAAGCACGCAGGGGTCAAAGCCATCAGACAATAGGACGTTCCACAAATCCTTTCTGCTTAACTCCTTTTCCAATCTTGGGTTGTACTGAAATGGCGGCTGGGTTCCATGTTTGGTTACATCCTCATATTGGGCTGTAGCTTCTGGGATTCCACCCCCTGGAAGCTCGTAATTTTCCAAGCCATCAGCTTCTGGTTTCTTTGAACCCAAGAATTCAGTTCAAAGTTTATCTCTTTCCACTCGCATTTTACTATAAGCTGCAAGGAGAAGCCAGGGTATGTCCTCCACACGTAGTCTGGAGATCTCCTCAGCTAAGTATTCCAGGTTGTCACTTTCAAATTCTTCCTTCCATCTGACACCAGGAATCAATTTTGCCAAATTCTGTGCCACTTTAAAACAAGGATCGCCTTTCTTCCAGTTTGCAGCAACACATTGATCATCTCTGTTCAAGGCCTCGTCAGAAGTATCTTTAGAGTCCATATTTCCACAAACAGTCTCTTTAAAGCAGTTTTGGCCTTTTCTATCAAGCTCCTCACAACTCTTCCAGAAACTCCCCATTATCCATTTAAAAAGCCATTCCAACATGTTTGGTATTTGCAAACTCAGCAGCAAAAGCACCCTACTTCTCTGGTACCAAAATCTGTTCTAGTTTGCAAATGCTGCAGAATGCAAAACACCAGAGATGGATTGGCTTTTATAAAAAGGGGTTTTTTTTGGCTACACAGTTACAGTCTTAAGGCCATAAAGTGTCCAAGGTAACACATCAGTAATCGGGTACCTTCACTGGAGGATGGCCAATGGCATCCGGAAAACCTGTTAGCTGGGAAGGCACGTGGCTGGCGTCTGCTCCAAAGTTCTGGTTTCACAATGGCTTTCTCCCAGGACGTTCCTCTCTAGCAAGCTTGCTCCTCTTCAAAATGTCACTCACAGCTGCACTCCATTCAGTCTCTTTGAGTCAGCACGTTTATATGGCTCCCCTGATCAAGGCCCACCCTGAATGGGCAGGGCCACGCCTCCATGGGAGTATCTCATCAGTCATCACCCACAGCTGGGTGGGGCACATTCCAAGCAAATCTAATCAGCACCAAAAGTCTGTCCCACAAGACTACATCAAAGATAATGGCGTTTGGGGGACAAAATGCATTCAAACCGGCACAGATACATACTTGGCTTATAGGGTGGTTCTACAAGTCCAGGCGGGGAGGTAAAGATCCTTTATAGGAAAGGGAGGCACAAATGATTGTGAATATAATAGTCTGTCACAGTCTTTTCTCTTGGTCACAAATAATTGCTTTCCTTCCTTTAATCCACAAAATAAATTCATTTCTTAAGGTACCTCAAAATCCTTATCTAATCATGGAATCAGGTTTGAAGTCCAGGATCTCAGGCTCTTTATCAGGTATGGATTTAGCTCCTTTTGGCCTGGACTTACCTCTATGAACTAAAACAAATTACGTGCTCCCATGTGTCCAATGTGGTGGAACAGGAATAGGATAATCCCATTAAACCCTTCCATTTGGAGAGAGGAAGGATGATAGCCAGACAGCTGCCTCTGCTACGTACCAGTTCTGAAATCCCATTGGGCAAATGTGCAGGCTGCCTTCTCTGGGGATGGGGACTGTCCCTTGACTGGGCCCCTGTTTCTGCATCCTGGAGAAAGTTCTCAAGTCCACTCTTCTCCAGGGCTCTTAGCTTTATACTCAGAGAAGTCCTTCCTTTTTGTTTCATCCTCTTTAGCCACATGCGAAAAGGCATAGAGCATGTACCTTCCTTGGGGGTGGAGCAGCTTGCTCAGCCAGCTTCCTGCTTTTACAAGGTTGGCACCCCAAAATCGTATTACGTTTCTGGCTGCTGCACTTGCTTTCACTCCTGGTGGGCATCTCTTATGGTGATACAACTCACTCTAAAATGTATCAGGTTTTTTTTTCCCCGTTTTGATTTCAGTTACTCCCTGGGCCAGTAGCCACATCCACAATTCTTTTTGAGATAATTCTTTTGGAGATAGTGCCTCCCTCTCTAGATTTAATTACAGGCACTTTGAGCTTATCAGGCTTCTGTGAGACTATTCCATTAATCACTGGAGCCCATTTTTATCCAACTAAAAGGATTTACCAGGGGTGGAGTGGGGGCATCTTAATCCATTTAGAGATCTTAGAAAAAGGCTTAACAGCCATGACTTTGGTTTGGTCTGTGTTCTGAGCATTTTCCAATTTTTTTTCTTACCCATAGGGGTTGGAAAACAATTGCATCTTCCAACTTTTTAAATTCTAAAATTTCTGGATTTTCTTTTTTCCCTATGAACTCTACTGGAAGACTAATTATTTTCTGAGCTTGTCTCTTTCTTGTAGTACTTTGTTAAATGCAGCTATTAATAACCAAGTCACACTAGTAATGTTCTGATTTTTAACCTTTCACCTAAAGCCACACATTCATTATTAGATGCACTCTTTGCCCTTCCAGTTATGACAGGGGACAGTTTTAACAAATGCATTGTGACTCTATAACAGGGACCACCATTTTCTCTCCTCTAAGGACTTTTTTTCTCATTTTTACCTGCCCAGCCCCAAATCTAATGCCTTGTATTTTAGGGTATTTTTGTTGTTGTTACATTGAACCCCACTTCTGGCACTAATTTTTGTGTTAGTCAGCTTTACTACAGCAGCATACAACCCCCAAATCTCAGTGGCTTAAACCAATGCAGGTTTATTTCTTGTTTATGGTATATGTGGGCTGAAGTACATGTATATGTATGGCTATGGTTCAGCTCCACATGAATTCTATTCTGAGTCCCAGGCTGAAGGAGCAGCCCCATTTTGGCCATACCTGTTCTTGAGGCATAAGAGTAAGCCAGTTGGCAGAAGCTCATGCTATCTCTTAAAGCTATTGCTTGATATGATGTACTTCACATCCACTCAGCTTCCATTGACCTGAGCAAATCACATATTCTCCAGTCCCACAAATCACATGGATTGAACAGGGATGGATAATTCTCTTATAGCAAAAGGAAAGACTGAATAATAATGAAAAAAAAATTTACATTCTTCTACATAGATATAAAATGATAAGAAAAGCTGGATGATGCTCCCAGAGCTAAAGATAAAGATGTCTGTATTTAAATTAAAACCACCAAACTTAACAAAATTTGGGAGAGGGTGGTTTAGTGCTGTCCTAGAGAGACGGCTTTCAGGTTAATTCCTGGTGGTGGTTTTACTTGTTGAGCTCCTTAAAAATCCCCTCAGGTGAGTAGCAACATTTCCCATGTATAAGGCTATCCAGTGAAATGAATGTTTTGTTTGCTTGTTTTTTCGAAACTTCTCTTTCTTCCCCATCCACCGTGTGCACATACATGTCCTTCTGCACCCACACCTCCCCAACTGTCACAGGCTTTCTTTTGTTAATTCTTTGATAATAGGGTATGTTTAAGATTGACGAGGGGTCATGCACCTTTTGTTCCTGAATCCCTCTATCAATTCAAGACACCATCTGATCTGGATCATTAAATTCCACCTCAGCAGTTGCCTGTGGAAGTGTTTACTGAGTGAGGATTATTAGGTTGATGGAAGAACATATGCTCCTTAGAAAAATAAATGTGAAACCCTCCCCTGGGCGTTGGGAAGTTTGTTTGAGCCATTGCTTCAGATACAAGCTGGGCACGTCTGTGATTATATGATAACCACTTCTAATAACTTTTCTGAGTCTCACAGTACAGTCAGTTGTTTAGAGGCCCCTGTCCTACGCTTGATTATAAAGCCCATAGAGGCAGGCGCTATATCTTTGTTGGGAGGTGGTATGGTGACATGGAAGTCTTGCAGACAGACCTAGGTTCAAATTCCTGCTAGAATCCTGGCTGTGCCCTTACCTGTAAAATAAGAATAATAATATCTATCTCACTGGGTTGTGGGAATCAGGGAAAATGTATGGATTCTAAGACTCAAACTTTTTATATTTTAACATTTCTGAAATTAGGGTTTGTCTTAAAACTGATGGTACATCCTAGTGGAATTGATATGGTACATAAACTAAGGGCCTGTCTTAGAATTTTCGGTGTCTTAAGATATGATGAAATATTGTAACAGACACTTTGATGGCTGTTGAATGCAACTAAGAATTGTAGTCAGCATTCTTGCATAAGTTAGCATTTCTGTAATTTTTTGTTTTGGTCTAGGGCGATTTGGGGAAGCTGATGAAAGCTATGGACATTTACCCAGAAATATGCATATATCCACACAATTCTGCGTATGACTTCAGGGCATTCATGGACTGTCCTAGGGCCCTTCCCCAGACCATCCCTTGGGAGAAGGCAGGGATCTCATGCTTTTTTTTTTTTTTTCTTTTAGCTTTTCGTTTTCCTCTTCGCCACCATAGTTTGCTCACTGCGTCTTATTTTTTCCGTTTTTTATGAAATGTACTAGTCTTCCTTGTAACAGTCATTCAATTTACTAGTTTCATTCACCTTTCCTTGCCCTCGCTGTCTTTAGTATCATCAAGGAAGAACTTGAGCCTTCAGTGGCAGCCTGTCCAAAGCCTACCCCTGAGTCCAGCATGAGCAACAAGTTGTCACCAAGTGCAATTGTATAGTCTGCTAGTTTAGGTAAGGAAAGCGGGGAGCAGTATACTTGGGTGGCTTCCTGACTTTTGCATTCATTTCATGCAATTGACAAATTTCTATTGTGCCTTTGTATGTTTTAGGCACTGGGGGATACAAAAGTAACCCAAACCAAGGAACCAACCAAGGAACAAACAAGCCCAACAACAAAAACAATGGACAAAAGTCCCTGCCCTTACAGAGCAGACCTTCTAGTGGAGATGATCATAAATTCTAAATAAGCAAAATATGTAATATGTTAGCTGGTAATAATAGCTAAGGAGAAAGAGACAAGGCAGGTGAGAGGATAAGGAAGTGTGTGTGTGTGTGTATGTGTGTGTGTGTGTGTGTGTGTGCGTGCATGTGCAGGGGGTGGGGATGTCATAAATGTAGATGGCATGGTCAGAAACACAGGGAGAAGACACAGAAGGTGTAGGTGCCTTGAGTGGGGGGCACACCTGGCAGATTTAAAGAACAGCCAAGACAGAGATGTGGCCTAAGCAGAGAGTAGTAGGAGATGGGAGGCGTTAAAGCAACTAAAGCCTAAAGTCATAACAAGACTTGGGCTTTTTCACGAGGGAGCCAAGAAGCCACTGGAGGGTTCTGAATGTGATCTGCCTGGAGTTTTACAAGGCCTCCTTGGCTGCTGTGTTCAGGATAGACCGCAGCAAGGAGAACATGTTCCCATCTCCCTGTTGAGCATTGCCACTGACTTCTGTCTCAGATGGTTCTGGCAATGTTCATTGGACAGAGAAATCTCAATTTATAAAACATTTAGTCAGAGCCTCTTCTTAACTAATCACGTCTTTGAAGATTCTATTTGGAAATAAGATCACAATTATAATCCTTAGTCCAGATTCCCCAGGTGCAGCTTGCTGACCAGGAATTCTGGCAGCAAGAGGCAGTCTTGAAGTTGAGGTAGATAGTCTTTTTCTGACCTTCGAAATCTTCAGGTCTGGCTTGTAAGACCTCCAGTTGACTGGATGAGGAGATTACACATCTTGCTGAGGAGGATCTCCTTTGTTGATTGCAGATGCAATCAACTGCTTTTAGATGCAAATCCCATCTAGCAAATATCTTCCCTGTAACAAGTAGCCCAGAGTTTAACCAAACAACTGGACACTATAACTTAGCCAATTGACACGTGAAATTGACCATCACAGGTGATGGGGCTGACCAGGTCAGGTTTGTGGATCCTGCTGGTTTTATTCTGTTCCTGGCCCCCTGTGGGCCCTAATACCTTCTCCTCATCAAGTCCTTCCCAGGGTAGGGGGTGGCTGGTCACCGAGGAGATGGGTAAGGAGAGTGACTGGCTTAAGAATCTCTGCTTGAGAAAATGCCCACTTGCATAAGTTCCTCTCTTGGTAATCTTGATCGCACTCTTATTTTGTACCCAGCCCAGTAAAGAGCAGGGGATGGATTTCAGTGATGTCCACATGCCACCCAGGAACTGGCAAAATTGCAAGGCAAGCTTAAATTGTATTTTGGGGTGCTCCCGCCTCCCTGTTTCTAACCAACTCTCACCATTTCCAGGCTTCCCGGTGTCCCCTAAACTGCCCTCTGGGTGTCCACACCGCTTCACAATGAGACCCTCAGACTGAGGCCTTCAGACTCAGTGTGCTCCCCAAACACATCTCCCTTCTTCCCTCCAGCTGTTTTCCCCAGCTCAGTGTTTTCCTTCCAACACATGGTAGGTGGAAGCATTTCATGATAAGCTAAATTCCAGAGAGCAGGGCTCCAGCCTTCCTGGACTCTGTGCTTGGTGCCCAAGAGATGCTTAGTAAATGCTGGTAAAGCAGAATGATTTGGGGTCCTAGCTGGGAAGAGAGTATGCTAAATCTGCATCTTTAATTGGTGGATTGTGGGAGACATAAGGACTTGCCAGACTCTTCCCAGCAGCTTCACTTTGTCATGTGGGGCTGAGGCATCACAGTGGGGGCATGGAACGCCTTCCCCTTCAGGTGTCCTTTTCCCAAGGGATGGACCTCTTCCTATTTGGCCACTGTGGTTAGAGAGGGCAGCCCCTGGCAAATAATGACATTTACACTCATCCCCTACCTTTCTCTCCCCTTTCCAACTTCCTAATACCCCTCTTTAAACTTGTAAAATGTTCGAATAAGGTGTATCTGTTCTATCACAGTATTAATTAAAGTCTCCCTATGTATGTGGAGTGTGGGTATGTTCCTACCTTGAGCTTAGGCTGTGTCTGCTGGTGGGGTTCAGCAGTGTGGGGCCTGCTTGATAATTTGATCGGGTGGGCTGGCCATGAACTGAGGCGCAGGAGGGGCGGGGAAGCCTGCTGGGGAGCTCTTGGTGGTAGAAAGCAGCTAGGCACACTGACCAGGAAGAAAGCTTTAGTGGCCAGGGAATGGCTGGAGTTGTGTCTCTTGAACTTGACCCCGGTCCAATTCTGACTGTTGGATTCCTACCCAAGGCCTAGAGACAGGAGGGTGCATGAAATAGAGAAGGGGAGGATGTGGGCCTGGTGGCTCGAAGTGAAAATCAGAAAAGTTGACTTCTTGGAGGGGTGGCAGTTGGTATATTTATGCTTAAGGTGATCAAATGTTTGAGGCCTTTTCCCCCCTCTTATTATAAGGTGTTGGTGTGCATATGTGTGCATTTGTGTACATGGGCATGTGTGTACACATATGTGTGTATGTGTGAGTGTGCATGTATACGCATTTCACTGCTGTAAGTGCAACTGTGCAGCATGTCATGTCTTGGAGATTGAATGTAGTGTTGGGATTAAGGGAGCATTCCAATGAGATTAATAGCTGCCGCGCTTGTTCACTGAATGAGCAGAGCTCTTCCCATTGTTCCAAAAGACAGCATGACTTCCACCATGGGCCCCTCTGGAAAAGCACAAGGCCACACCTCCTGTGTGCATGCAAGATTGCAGAGGAGGACCAGATGCACATTTAAGTAGACGGTGCTAGAATTTGGCATATGGTCGAGTGGGTGTAGGTAGCTGGTTTATATTTACACAAAGGGAAAGTGAAGATTTCTTGAAAATGTCTACTTAGCAGACTCTTTTTTTTTTTTTTAATGGATTCGGAGACATTTCAGTTAAATCAGTCACAAAGGGGTGAATACAGTAGCCCCCTGGCTGCGAGCTCCTGGCTGGGACATCTGCGCCTTTGGCATATGGCTTGTTGCAGGACAGGCCCCGCTGTCAAGGTGCTAACATGAAGTCCACTGCTCTCAGGCTGGGTGCAACATGACCATGGGGAGGATCAGCTCGGGACAGCAAAACACCCACAGATAAAAAGAAAATCCATTTTCCCTCATTACAACAAAAACAAAAACAAAAACCTAAGCCAACTGTGCCAATAAAAAACCAGTACAATGGCTTAAATGGCAAAAACAAAGCTGAATTAAAAAGCAAAAAACAGCAGGAACAAAGGGCTCAGAGACTCAAACTTTCACCATATGGATTTTTTTTTTTTTTCTGACTGCATATTTTAACTTTCCAGTGCTGCCATTCAGACTTTCTGACATTTAAAAATCTCCCTTGTCGATCGAAACCGGAGACATTTGAAGACTATGGCACAGAAAATTAGTCTGCTGCATGCAGACTGAGCTTTTTCTCCCGGGCCCCCTGCTCCTCCCACACAGGAAATGCCCTGGCCGCTGGGGGACAGCACACAAGCCCACCCCACGACAACTGCGCTCTCCCACTGTGCACGGGCGCTGGGCGAAGGTTCGGGAACCTTTAAGTCACACCAGATGTGCTCCCTTGTTTGTTTCCCATGGAGATTAGTCCAAAACTTTACCTCTCTCCCTACGCCCCTACCTCATCCCTGCCTTTTAGCCTTTTCATTCTCAACAGATGATGTCACCGACAAAATTGAGCCTCCTGGAGGAGCTCCGTCAGCTCCCTGCCCCCTTGCCAAACAATGTGTCTTGACTTTGCGCTGTTCCTTTACTCCTTTCCTCCGGGGAGTCAGGCCCTTTCCCCTTCTCCAGGATTAATTTCTCCAGCTGGGCACCTGCTCTCTGTCCCCATCTCTCCAGGGGAGCTGGCCCTCAACAGTCTTTTGGGTTTGTTTTTTCTTCTTTGTTACGTCTGCCACAGCATCCTCTGCATCGACTGCTTTCATTCAGCTTACAGAGATGCTCAAGACTTTCCATTAAACATTTTTTTTTCCTATATTTTCTCTCTTGCTGCTGCCCTCTTATAACTAACTTTTTCTAGTGTTTTAGTTTCCTAGGGCTACCAAAACTGAGTGGCTCAGAACACCAGACATTCGTTCTCAGGAGGCCCACATTTTTGAAATCAAGGTGTGGGCAAGGCTGGTTCCTTTCTGGAGACTCTGAGGAGAATCTGTTCCGTGCCTCTCTCCTGGCTTCCAGTGGCTCCTGGCAGTCCTGGGTTTTCCTTGGCTTGTGGATGCATCACTCCAATCCCTGCCTCCATCTGCTCATGGCTTTTCCTCTGTGTCTGCGTGTCCTTTTCTGCCACTTATAAGGACACTGTCCTTGGCGTTAGGGCCCATCCTGATCCAGCAGGAGCTCATCTCAATCCTACTTTAGTTACATCTGCAAAGACCCTTTTTCCAAATATGGTGACATTCTGAAGTTCCAGGTGCACATGAATCGTGGGAGGAAGCTATTTAACCCACTACATCGGGTCTGTACAGATGACATCCAGTATGTAATGTGGGCTAAGGAAATATTGGCACTTGGGGGACTTTTTAGAGAGCTGAAAATATCAGAATGTTTTTACTGCTCCTTCTCCATGTCAGGTGCCCTTGGCAGGGGCAAGACCAAGGTCAACTCTGCTCTGGGTGCTGCTTCTTGCCCAGCATTCTCTCCTCCAACTGTCTGCTGAAGCTGCTGCAGTTGAGGAGCCTGTCCTGGCACGTTTACTGGGCTCTCCTCTGCTTGGCTTCTCTGTGCTCCAGGTGGTAATATCGATAACCACTTTCTGCTGTGACTTGGGTGATGCTCTCTTTCCTTGCTCCTACGAGGGACCACTGTTTCAGTGCCTTCTGCTGGCTGGGGACCATGCTGGGCACTCCAC
This sequence comes from Choloepus didactylus, assembly GCF_015220235.1. Lineage (NCBI taxonomy): Eukaryota > Metazoa > Chordata > Mammalia > Pilosa > Megalonychidae > Choloepus > Choloepus didactylus. Next base: position 67,278,263 of record NC_051324.1, on the reverse strand, counting down.
AGGCATCGTGTCACCTGCAAACTTGCAAACTCCCACAAAGTGTGTATTAGAGGATTGCACTGGTTTCACTGATGAGGAACTTGGGGATCACACAGGCTTACTTGCTCAATTGCTCATTTATTAGTTGGAAAAGCCAGAGGATAAACCAAGGTCTGGCTGTCTCCAAAGTTCCTACTTCTCCTCTGCTTTTACCTCTTCTCACAGGCTCCCTGAGTAATTTGCATGTCTGAAGCACTGGTGACCACCACCATGTGCCCATGAATCCCAAATCCTAATAAGCAGCTTAGAACTGCTTCTTGAGCACCAACCCTATATTTTCAACTGCCTGTTAGAAATGTCTGAAGTGACATATCACCAAACTCAACTTATTCAAAATTAAATTTATTTTCCACTGTCCAAATCTGTCCTTCCTGGGTTCCGTCTGTTGATAAATGAAGACACTCTGTTACCCAAGCCAGAATTCCGAAGTCATCCTTGACTGCTTTGCACCCTCCACCAAGGAGTCACCCAGTCCTGTCAGTTTTCCTCCTTAGAACCCCCTCAAGGCCACCCCTCCCTTCCCAGCTCCTGCTCTATTTCCTCAGGTCAGGCCTGGGTTGTTTTCATAGACTCCTTATTTTCCTACCCACAGTCTCGCCTCTCCACTTGGTCACTCCCTTGCTTAGAATGGGTCGCCAGGTCCCCACTGTCTCCAGGATAAAGTCTCAGTCCTCAGCCTGGAGGGGGAGGCTGTTGCAAGCTGGCCCATGGCCCGGGCTTCCTCCACTTTGCTGTGTTCCTGGAGCTCCTGCCTCACTGAACTCTTTGCCAGTCTCTGGGCGTGTCATGCCCTGTGTCCTCCAAGTCTCTGACAAGCCATTCCTTGCCTCTTCACTTGGAGGCTCCTTTCCACACATCGTTTTCTCAGTGAACCCTCCCTCCACTGTCCCCAGGCAGAGGTGTGGGCTTGCCCCTCCATCTCCTGCAGCTCCCATGGGGACCCCTATGGAAGCAGTTGGCACCTCACATCTTGGGTGTTGTGTGTCGGGCTCTTTTCTATACTCCGGGCTCCAGGACGGGAATCCTTTTATTAGCTCTGTGCTTGGTGCAGAATTGATGGTCACTACGACCTTGTCAAAAGGTGTTGAGATTTTTAAAGTTGGCCTGTGGGGGCTGATCTGACACATACCTGTATGGCATTAGTCAACAGGAACTTGAAGTCTAGTTTTATCACAATGTACTCAAGGCCCCCAAACCTTCCCCACCTACGCTGCACTCCAAGTGGGCAGGTGACAGCTTTGACAAAGTGTGTGGGATCTGCAGGGCCCTTTATGTGGCCCCAGTAATGCATGCCGTCTCCTCAGGGCCGAGCTCCTTGTCCCCTGCATGCTTTGGTCCTGAGCTACCTTTCTGGCTTCAGCTCACACTCTTTCCTCTCTACCCGCTTTGCTCCAGTCATGTTGGCTACCTTTCTATTCTCCTGACACATCGAGCTCGTTCCTGCCTCGGGGCCTTTGCACGCACCATGCCCCCTGCCTAGAATGCCTGGCCCTCTGCTTTTCCCATGGCTGGCTCCTCATTGTCCTTCTCACTTTAGTTCACGTGTCACACCCCATCTCTCTGCACCGTACTGGTCACTTTGTTTCTCAACACTTGTCCCTCTCTGACTTTATCTTGTTTGTTTATTTACTGATGTTTTGCCACCTCCCCTGTTAGAATGTAAGTTCCCTGAACTCAAGGCCTTCTCTGTCTACCTTTTCTCGATGCCGTGTTCCTCGTGCCTTGGACACGTAATAGACCCTTGGTGAATATTTGTTCCGTGAATGAATGAGTCTGGGAGGAGTGAGAGGACCCAAAGGCCACTCTGTGGTTTACTCAGTGACTATTCTGGAAATACCTAGTACAACAAGATCAGTTCTTCCGCAGAGCTATAAACCAAGTCCTGGGGAACACAGCATGGGGGAGAGGGGGCACAGATCCGCTTGATGTGGTAAGAGGTCTCCATAGGAGTCAGGATCACTGATGGCCTGTACAGAAACAGTAGGAATCTTCAGGCAGCCTGGGAAAGGCTGGAGGGGAAGGAGGAGGGAGGGAGGGGGAGGCCATCCTACAGAGGAAGCCGCCAGGACAGAGGTGCACGGGAGGGAGAGCACAAGACGTTTAAAAACACAGTGTTTCAGTGTGAAGTATTAATGGTCAGTTAGTTTCCAGATCTGTGTGGTGGTGGTGGCCATACTATTTTATTTTGTGTGTGGGTGGGAAGACCTATTTATAAAGGTTTTTATCTATTAAACAAGGAGAAAAAGGTATGTATTGATTGTGAGTAAAAGTTTAAAAAGATACCGTGGGGAGTGTGGTGCCGTGGCTAGTGACATGGTGGTACAAAGAATACAGCAAATATGCGCTAGAGAAACTTGAGCAAATGAGCTCTTGAGCCTCAGTTTCCTGCTTTGGGAGGGAAGAAATTGGCACAGATCAGTGATTCTTCAACCTTTACAGATACAGACCCCTTTGGGAATCTGATGGAAGCGGTGGATCCTCTCCATTAAAAAAAAAAAAAAGTGCAAATATATATATATATTTTTTTTAACTTAAGATTTTGGACAGTTGCTGAGCCCCTGAAGCCTATCTTAATAGCCCCTGGACAAGCAACCCCCTTATCATTTTTATCCTTTATCATTTTCCAAGTCATCCTCCAGAGTGTGTTCCATGCATTCCTTTCTGTTGGATACTAAGCATCCGTGGTCCAATGAGCTTGAAAAATGTAATTCAAGTTAAATGGGTGCCAGGACCTCTCCTCTTGGAGGTTAATGTGCTCATGAGCACTGACCCTCTCCTCAGGCTAGCATCTCTCACTTCTGGCTTGACCTTTGAACCCTTTTCTGGAGGAGCAGTTCACAGGACTAGAGTCTTCCAGAAGGCTCTTTGACGAGCCCTGCTCTAAGGAACCGATTCTCTGGGATTAGGTTCAGTGGTTTTAGAGGTATGGGTTTGCGACACCCCTTTTCAGCTATATGTGGGTGCTTCATGGTTAATCTTTACATCCTGTTAGGTGACCTGACCAGTGCCTGGGAGAAGATGAGAACATTCTCTTTCCTCGTGTCCAGCTGGGACCTTCTGTGGCCAGCATCCTCTCTTGCCTGGGGAGAAGTGGTCATGGGTCAGCGTGTGGCAGCTAAACGTCTCCTGGGCCCATCAAAGTGGAACTTACCCCTTGAGAACTTGGGGTACAGCTCTCACCCACATTCTGAATCCCATCCTGGGGGCCCTCTGTCTTCTGGTATGACTGGTGTCATCCCCAGGACACCCTGTCTCTTAACTGACTGTGACTCTCATCCCCACTGTTACGGGTTTGAATTATGTCCCCCAAAACATATTGAAGTCCTCACCCCCAGAACCTCAGTGTGGTCTTATTTGGAAAAAAGGTGCTTGCAGGTGGGCTTAGTTAAGATGAGGCCATACTGGAGCAGGTGAGCCCTTGAATAACCATGATTGATTCCTTATAAAAAGAGGAGAAGAGACAGACAGACAGGAGAGAGAGGATGGCCCTGTGAAGGTAGAGGCAGAGACTGGAGTTAAGCTGCCACAAGCCACAGCTGCCTGGGGTCCCTGGAAGCCAGGAAAGGGGCACGGAACAGATTCTTCCCTAGAAACTTCAGAGGGAGCCTGGCCCTGCCAAGACCTTGGTTTCAGATATCTGGCCTCTAGAAGAGTGAGACAATGGCTTTCTGTTGTTTTGAGCTACCCAGTCTGTTACAGCAGTCCCAGGAAACTTAAGACTCCACCCCCCAACCCCCATCCCTGGCCCCCTGCCCCAAATGTAGAACCTTTTGAAGCTTCCCCCTCAAGACCCGCCCTCCCTGACCATCTGCTTTCATCAAGAACCAACCCGGCAAGGCCTGGGCAGTTCTCTTCTTGCTCTTGGCAGGGGTGGCCTGGCAGCCTCCCTGGGAGTCCAGTGCTGTCTTGGTCAGAGCTGTGTTCTTTAGCCGTGAGCCTGGCCCTGTGCAGGAAGGAGGCCGCGCCCACAGTGACCAGAAGGGGGCGCCAAGGTCTTACCTACCCCCAGATCTCCCTGACGATTCTCCCAGCCTTCTATTCTAGAAAAATACTGTTGAAATGGTCTGCATTTGGGACTGGAGGAGGCTCTAAGGCTCCTCCCACTCCACCTGTGGATTTATTAGCCTGGATGGTTAATATCCCAGGAGACAGAGAAAGCCTGAGCCCGGGTGGCTGGCCACAGAAGCTCCCGGTTCCAGAGAGGCAGCTCGTGAAGGACACGCCCAGGATGCCCCAGGACAGCCTGAGGTCTCACCGTAGCAGGTCCAGGAGAAAGGAGCTACCTTTGGGGAGGGAAAGAAAGGACTGGAAGTCAATGTCTCCATCCCTGTGTTATCAAGGGCTAGGGCTACCTGGGGCCTTGCCAAGGACAGCATAATGTATTGCTTTCCGTGTTTGGGGAGCAGATGAGAGCCAAGCTGTAGAGGAGCGATTTTCCTCCAGTTCCCCTGCACTACCAGGCCCGTGTACTGCTCCCCCCACCCTACCTTCCCACTCCCAGGAACAGCATGTCCCCTTCTCCCATCTTCCCCCTTCCCATTTTAGCACAAGAACCCCTCCCCTTGTTGAGATTGTCCCAGGTGGGTGCCCCACGTGCTGTGGCATGGGGCAAGCGTGCGCTGCTTTCTGCAGGAGAGCATTTTGGGTTTTCACCCTCATCCGTGGTAGGAAGCTGTGTCTAGACCCTTTTGATGGGACATAATTGGAGCACCTGAGAGGAGGTGGGATAGGGGAGCAGTTGGACCTGTTTGCTGTTTCAGAGGAGGGGGAGAAAGGACTGAGCTACTTTAGAATGTTTGTGAGGCAGGGAGATCTTTGCTGGTTGCCACTGGATTCGGCCCAGCCACGTGGGAAGGAGGTCTAATGCCATCTTCCTGACTCATTCTCCTCTGGCAGTGTTTTGCTTCCACACCCCTACCAGGACCAGAGAAACCCGAAAGGAGAGACCCACGGAATGAGAACACGGGAAATATCACCACTTCCTAAATGCCAGCTTGCCCTCCCCACTTCTCCCCCCTCAGGATGGTGGGGCTTCATCACCCCTTTTTTTTCTTTCTGGATCCCCGGTCTCTGATGGCTCCAGCTTGTCAGGCAGGAGCAGGTGTGTTGATTGGGTGCCCTTGTCCCTCGGGGGCAGGGATTGGTTTAGGGATTTTGCTGGCAGGGATTTGGCACTTGCAGGTGGTCCTGGATTCGGTCACATGCCCAGTGCAGGCTTCCAGGTGGACACAAGCAGGTGGAGGAGAAGAAATACCGCAGTGCTCTGTAAAGTTTGCTTTAGAGGAGAAGGAGTATCTGAAACATAACTGGATTTTGTTTTTTAGGCCTTTAATGAGATTTATTTAAGGAAGCTCTGCCAGTAGATATAATTCTGAGTTGTCCATTAAAGCCATGTTTCATTAAACAAGGTCTGTTTCAGATGAGTTGCCTTCTGTCACCCACTGGAGTCTGTGGGATTCGGTGACTCTCTCTTGAAGCACAGCAGGCCAGCTGCATTGCCTGTGGGTGGCCCACTGGGTGCGGAGTCGGGAATTGCTTGGCATCCCACCACCCCTGCCCTCTGCTCTAGCGGCTGTCCGCTTTTTCCTGCTATGAGCTCAGATCTACCTGAGCCCTGATCCCGGCTCTGGTTTAGGGTAGGAAGCAAGTGAAGAAAGAGACCCTGCTGCAAAGGCGCAGGTGCCATTCTTGCCTATAACGCCTTAATCCTGACTTTTGAAGAACCTTGGCCTGGCTTCCTGGCCATTTGTGGCCCAGATCTGAGACTGATACACTCATCTTCTCCTTCTGACTCCTAGTTGGGGTTCTTGATACCTGCCCTTGGCAAGTTCCCTCCTGCTTTCCCTTGCCATCACTGACCTCTTTAGAGCTCATCTTCTTCCCATGGAATTTAGAGGGACTTTTAGGCTGCTTCCAGCCAGGCTCCTGATTCTGGCCTTTCTGGTCTACTCTATCCAGTTGTGAACTTAAGACAAGCCTGAATTATTGAGACATTCTCACTCTTAATGCAAAGGGCGGTAGTTGCAGGGGTCAGAATGGAGGCCACGATGTAAGGTTGAACAACAAGGAAATGGTGCCTCTCGTTTGCCAAGACAGGTGACAGGCTGAGGTATAAGAAGTACCTTTCTTGGAAAGTGGGATTGCAGAGTAGCTGAGACCAGTGTCTGCTCGGGGCAGGTTATGAGAAGTGCTCGGGGCAGGTTATGAGAAGTCCACCCAAGAGAAAAGAGGACCGGGATGACGTGGAATTTGGGCTGGCCTGGGATGATCTGTCCATAGAGACGCTCATTTGCACCTGCACCACCGATCTGGGAAGTGTTTCCCGAGGACATGTTTGGCGGCCGGTACTGTGGCCTTGCTCCGAAGATGTGCACGGTGGACAGGACACCTTGGGTGTCTGCAGTGCCTTTTAGATGCCTTTTATAAAGAGCTTTGAGCAGACCAGAACCTTTAGATGAACTGATTTTTCTGAAGATACATAATAGGTCAACACACTCCTTTATTTAACAAACTCAAATCATCTTGATTTTCCAGGGGGAATTTCAGGCCCATAGGTGGAAAGAGATATGAAAAATGTTGGCGAGTTGGGGCTGGAAGCCAGGGTTCCCTCACTCTCAGCACAGCTGAAGGCCACCTGGGCCCTGCCCTAGCCACTTTTTAATCCTTCCTCTCAGCAGTATTCCTTCTAATCAGATGAGGTAGATTCTTATTCATAAGTGCAGTTAGAAGAGGAAGAGGGTGGGAGGTGGGGAGCGAAGGAGCCTGGCTGCACAGTACAGCTGAGGCTTTGCCCTTCTGCATGGGCAGCCCAGCATGGCACTTGTCCGGGCACATTAGGCCTCCACCTGGTGTTCCCTGGAGTGACAGATGGGAATGGAGAGCGGAATCCTGGGGAAGATTCTCCTTTACTAACCCCATTCCAGATTACTGGAGCCATCTCCGTAACATGCTGGCTGAGCGGCTGAGGTCTTCTCCAGAAGGGTATAACAGTGACTGAAGCTCGAGTATGAGAAGTCAAAAGCTTGTGGTCAGCAGCAGACAGCAGCAGCTCCCAGCCCTCCTGCTAGCCCATGAGCAGCTGTGACGTGGCATGGCATGGCCACAAATGGCCATTCTTCTTGGTTTCAACCGAAATCATCCAGAATGTGAAGGATTGAAGATCAGGCATGATCATTAGAGAAGCTTCTATGCTTTCCCAGGTTTTTGTTTTTCCAACACCATCTGTATTTGTTTCCTATGGCTGCTGTAACAAATTACCACAAACTTAGTGCGTTCGGAAACATGAATGTATTCTCTTTCAGTTTTGGGGGTCAGAAGTCTAAAATCAGTCGGACTGAGCTGAAGTCGAGGTGTCGGCAGGGCTGGTTCCTCATGGGGGCTGTTCCTTGCCTCTTCCAGCTTCTCTTGACTGCCAGCATTCCTTGGCTTGTGGCTGTCGCCATGTTGCCTCCTCTCTAACTCTGACCCTCCTGGCTCCCTCTTATAGGAACCACCGTGATCACATTAGGATAATCTCATCTGGGTGATCCAGGATCATCTCCCCACCTCAAGACCCTTACCTTAATCATCTCTGCAAAGTCCCCTTTGCCGTGAACATTTGTATTCATAGGTTCCGGGGATTGGGACCTGGATGTATTGGGGGGAACATTGTCCAGCAGACCATGTTATTTGAGTCAACAATTCCGCTTCCCAATGCACATTTCTCATATGTCCCTAAGATCCCTCCCAGCTCCTTCCTCTCGAGCCACCCCCTCCCTAAAAACAAAAATCCATACAACACAATCCCCACACACTCCTCCTGTCCTAGTCACACTGGTTCTCATAGGGAATAATTGAATGTGCCACTTTTCCTTGTGTAATGACATGAGAGTTGAGTTTTTCCAGAAGTGGGGATGGGTTCTGTTGTGCCAGCCATGCTCTCCTCTCCCATCCTCAGGACCCACATTTGGGGAGTGGTGGTGGGGGATTACTTAGATTTGAGGTTCTTTTCCTTGAAGTAATTCCTCCCCTGAGATGCTGAATTCCTTGTCCCCATCAGTGCCGCTTAGGAAAGGAACAGAGCAAACCAAGGTCCAATTAGGATTCAGAGGGTTCTTTAAGCTGATGCTAGAATCATCCAGCAGGCAATGGCCCCGGCCACTCTGGGTCCATTCCGGCACATTCCATGCAGGCTCTTCCTTCTCCGCCTATGTCCTCAGATGGGCTCAGCACCTCTTTTGAATGACTGTCTCTAGGTGACAAATAGGCTCTTCCCACCAGGTCGAGAGGGAAGCCAATGAGATGAGCTTTGTCACCAAAAAAGGATATCTTAGCCCAAGTTTTCTTTATTCTGGACACTATATAGAGAAAGTTAAATAGGCTGTGTGTGTCTGGTTCCCTTGCCTGAAATACACTTTCCACTTTCTTGAAATCGGACAAATCCTTATCTTCTAACATCATGCTCACTGGTCGCCTCTTTTGATTGACACTTCTCCATCAGAGCTGCTCACGCCACTGTATCTCCCTCCCTGCTGGAGGTAATAACTATTGGTAATAATTGGTCTATGAAGTTCCTCTCCCCAGTTAGGCCTTCATCTCAGGGTCCTGCGTGGCCAGCACAAGCTGGTGTGTGTTGGCTGGGTCTGTTCCCTCAGACAACACTGACAAGAGCTGCTGTGTAGCGTATTCCTGCCCAGGAGCTCCTTGGCTCCCATTTTGTCTGTGGCAGGAGTGGTTTTAGGTCAAGGACAATTGGTTATCAAGACCTCAGGATATTTTGTCTTCTAATCCTCCGGGCAGACAAATTTTTCTAGACAAAAATAAAGAAATGACCAATCAAGCCCAATTACTTTGAAAAATTCTGATTGCTTCCTTCCATTATGCTCTTTCCCTCATTCCCCATCAAATTTACTTGGGGGGAAAAATAGGAAGACAAATGATGCTGCATTCTAGTCTCTGTAGAGCTCATGTCTGCTAATTACCCAGAGGCTGGGCTGCCCTTTGGGCTGCTTTAGGTCTCTGGTGGCCATGAGTCAGCAAATAAGCATTTGGGGGTTCATAGTTGCGGAGTTATTGTAAGTGGTCATTACAGAGCATGAACACACGTAACTTATGTTTCTCGTGCCTGATGAGAGGGTGTTCAGAGGAAATATTACAGATCAGGATATAGTTCAGAGAGGCCCATCATCAGAGGTTCAAGGGAGCCTTGCTGTTGAGCGTCTGTCCAAAACAGCTTGGTCTCACCCTTTGTATACATGTACCATCTGTGGCCCTTTCCTTTATGCTTTGATGGAGTTTCTTAATAACTTTCTTCCTAACCTTTTTGCAAACAACAATTTACCATTTTTATTTATTTATTTATTTATTTATTTATTTATTTATTTATTTATTTATTTAGAGAAGTTGTGGGTTTACAGAACAATCATGAATAAAATACAGGATTCTCATATACCACCTGTTCCGGTTTGCTAAAGCTGCCAGAATGCAAAATACCAGAAATGGATTGGTTTTTATGAAGGGGGTTTATTAGGTTACAAATTTATAGGTCTAAGGCCATAAAAGTATCTAAACTAAGGCATCAACAAGAGGATACCTTCGCTGAAGAAAGGCTGATGGCATCTGGAATACCTCTATCAGCTGGGAAGGCATGTGGCTGGCATCTGCTGGTCCTTTCTTCCTGGGTTGCATTGCTTTCAGCTTCTGATTCCAGTGGCTTTCTTCTTAAGCATCTGTGGGTTGTCACTTAGCTTCTCTGGGGAAAACTCGGCTTCATCTCTTAGCTTAGTATCTCCAAATGTCTGGGTCTATGTTGGCTCTCTTAAAGATTCTAGTGAACTAATTGAGACCCACCTTTAATGGGCAGGATCACAGCTCCATGGAAATAACCTAATCAAAATACCCTACCCACAATAAGTTTGTACCCACAAGATTGAATTAAAAGAATATGGCTTTTCTGGGGTACATAATAGAGTCAAACCAGCACACCACCCCTCTACAACACCTTGCGTTAGTGTGGAACATTTGTTACAATTGATGATAGCAACAATTCACCATCTTTAACTCAGGCAAAATCCCCCAAATTCTTGGGTTCTGGTACCTATTCATAAGACAGGGCCCAGTCTGTTACAGCTGAGGTGAGTGCTGAGGTAAGACAAGGGGTCTCCTCACTGACCATCTATCCTGTGTGGAGGGTTGCCCAGCTGAAGATAGCAGGTTTGAAGCTAATACTACATCTTCTGGTTTACTTCTACTTGGTGTATGTTAAGCTTATTTCCTATTTTTCTGCTTTTTAATGCAGAAGGCTTTTTAATGTGTGTCCAATTATTCTATCCGTATCCACTTGTTGCTGGCATGCCGGCACGAATCAGCCTTCTCTTTCCCCTGGTATGTTAATTTGTTCTTCATTCATTCTTCACTTAGTCAGTGTAGTCTGTTGAATGGGGGTCCTCCCTACAAAAAGATATGCCCACCTGGAACCTGTAAATGTGAACTTATTTGGAAAAAGGGTTTTGCAGATGTAACTAAGGTTTCCAGGATGAGATCATCCATCATCTTGGATTAGGGTGGGCATTACATCCAATGATAGGTGTCCTTAGAAGAGAAGGGAAGGGAAGAAGCCACACAGAGGGGAAGGACATTTGAAGATAGAGGCAGAGATTGGAGTGACGTGTGTACAAATCAAGGAACGCCAGAGATTGCTTGTAGACCCCAGAAACTATGTGAGTGGCGTGTTGTAAGCCACCCACTTTGTGGTCATTTGTTACAACACCCTTAGGAAACAAACAGAGCCTGTGTTCACCCAAAAGCTTAGTGGGTGCCAGGCACTGTGCCATCTGAGGGGATAGTGTAGTGTCTAAACGCAGCCATGGCCCTGCCTCATACAACTCACAGACATGTGGGGAAGACAATGAATGAGTCATCGCATAACTATCCCATTCCCTGTGATCTGCTTTCCTGGCCCTGCTATCCAGTTAGTCGTTCTCATCAGTACCAAATTCAGTTCTCCACTTCCTATAAACAGAATCAGTGCACATCTGATCCTGTTGTCTTTGGCCAAAGCCCAAGGGGGGGGTGCTATTGTCGCTAGCCCCAGCCTTCCATTCGGACCCATGCCTCTGACTGTTGGAGGACTCAAAAGTGAACCACATGCTGCTCATTTTCATAAGGCCGTGGGCTCTCCTGCCTGGGCCGAGCTGTGCTCCATCTCCCGTGCTTCTGGCTGCATTGGAATTCCAGCCACCAAGGCTACCTCATTGGCTTTCAGCCTTCGTTCTCATAAATCTATAAGAAGAAATCTTTTTATTCAACTTAACTTTGACCCTATTTTTCAAATTTTGTCAACCTTACTGACATTCTGATAGATTTCTTTTGCGTATGGATTCTGCAGCATAATCCTTCTGGAGGGCAATGTGCTTTCTTTCTCTAACAGGCACAGAAACGTAGGTGATATTTTGAAGCTGGGATTCTGCCTAGGAAAGGGAAGATGCTGAAAACAAGGACCCCCACTGCACTGTTGTCAGTGAGATGCCGGATTCTCTAATTGCCACTCTTCCAAAATCAGCATCTCCTTGCTCAGCATAGTGACTCAGAACCGCCTGCAGTGGTGGATTCTGTTGTTTGTTATTGTTGCTGCATTAATAACTGGGGATACTGGTAAGGTTCTCACTAAGTAATTGTTCCCAGTTACTTACCCTGGATGGCTGCACCTGCTGCCTCACTGATCCCTCTGTGTCCATCCTTGCCCTCCTACAGTCAGTTCCCTGACGAGTAGCTGGAGTGACCCTGTAAAGATGCAAGTCAGATTGTGCCAGAGCCCACACTGACCTCCTTGCTGGCCCCCATACACTTCTGACTTCTTCCTTTCGAGCCTTGTGCTTGCTTTTCCTGCTGAGATATCCACACTTCTTGCCCTTCCTTTATTGACATCTCTGTTCAAATGACACCCCCGGGGAGGTGAGTGCCTTCTCTCAAACGGCATCGCCCGCCACTCTGTCTTCTGGCCCTGCTGTGTCTTTCTCTGTCATGCTTATAGCATGTTGACATCCTATTAAACGTGCCTTTGTTGGTTTTCCATCTCCCTTACTGAATATTAGTTCCACGAGGGCCCAGGAGATTTGTCTCTTTTGCCCATCACTGTAATCCCAGTGACAGGATTGGTGCTTTATACATGATGAATTTCACTGAAGAGAGATTGTCATGCTAAAATACTGAAGGAAAATGAGAGAGGTCATCTAGTCCATTGGACCCCTGCCTTTCCATAAGATTCCATAACCCCCACATCAAATCAGGATTAGACACAAAGCAAGTGGGATTTCTGGAGAGTTTTGATGGTTGCAATGATTGGGCTTGAGGATGAGAAAGCCAAAGGCAGACTTGGTATCCCCCTCAGGTTTAGAAGGTTGATTCTGAGCAGCCTTTTTCCCACGGTGAGCAGTGTTGAGGGAGGGGTGGGGTGGAGTAGGGAATTATGGGGTGCTGCAGGGGGAATGGAGCATCTGGTTTACTGAGCTTGGATGTGTTGCTTTGTGCAGGACCCTGCAGCCCAGGCAGAGCTCCTGAGGAAGTCACTTGATTTCTTTGTCGTGTTTGGGTTGATCAAAAGCCATTAGAGCTCCTGGAGGAAGCCAGATTGCATGATGCCCAATTATTTGGGCTGATGGGAGTCAGCCTAGTGGCTTTTGCTTAACCACATCTGGATACTTGGCAAGCCACTCCTGACAGGGCACTGAATGATCTGTGAAGTGCTGCCTCTTGCCCTGGCAAGAAAATGTCTCTGCTTGTCCCTCACAGAAGCTTCCCTGGGCGTCAGGCAGCTGCTGGGGAGGAACAAGTGCTGGGCTGGGAGTCCGGAGACCTGGGTTCTTGCTAAAGAAGAGAAAGACAACAAGAGCAATGTGTGTGTGTTTGTGTGTATGTGCATGTATGCATATGGATATGTGCACATGTGTGTGCATGTCCCCATTCTGTGTACACATATGTGGGTGTCTTCATCTTCCTTCTTTCACAGGCTCAAGACATTTTCAGGGAAACCTGATTCCTTGGCTCTAACCCAAGGCAGAAGTTATCTGCTCTTGTTTCACTGGGTTCCTGGGGTTCAGTCCAGTTCAGGGGAGAAGACCGGAAAATGACGTCTTTCCTTCTTCGGGGACCACTTTGATGCTGTCCTAAATCTTAATGGGACAACAATACCTAATTCTTTCCCCCCTAACAGCAGTAGATGACTGGGAGTGGACTCCCTGAGGGCCCGACTGTCCTCATAAACGATTTATGTGCTTTTGAGATTGGAAGCTTCGGCCCCTCTGAAAATCCCAGGGTGCCCCTACTTCTTTAGACACTGCCAGTTGAAAACAGACATTTCCTTCCATGTGGTTATGTGCTTAGTCATGTTTTCATCATCTGTCCACTGGAACTGGGCTTGCTAAGGTGACTTCCTAATTACTAAATGCAGCGGATGCTTCTCGGTGCTTTGTTAGACTCACTGCTACCTTTGATTTGCTTGGCTTTTAATTCCCTTTTCTCTTTAAAGTACTCTCCATCTTTGACTTTAGTGATACCCCATTTTTCTTGTTTCTCTCCCTCTGCTCTGTTTTCTCAATCTTCTGTGTTCCAGTGGATCTTATTCCCGTCTGTCCTTTACATGTTCCTGTCCACCGCCCCCCCACCCCCACCCCAGGTCCCCCAGGTTCTCTCCTTTGCCCTCATCTCTTGGGTAGTCTTTTCCATGCCAGATACTTCAACTGCTTTCTGTACACCATTGACTTCCAACCCTTTGCTCCCAGCCCATACTTGTCTTTGAGTGCCACACCCATATTTCTAGCTGCCTTTTGGGCATCACCAAGATGTTTGACTCTCCCTTCAAACTCAGCAAGCCCCAAGCAGAACTTATCTGTTGCTCCCAAACCCATTGCTTCTCCAGCATTTCCTCTAACTTAGTGGCACCAGCATTTGCCTAGTTGCCTTAGGTCTGAAACACTGGGTTCTTCTTGAAACCACTGCTGTCGAATGGAACTTTCTGTGATGATAGAAAAATTGTTTATCTGTGCTGGGCAACACTGAGCACCTGAAATATGGTTAGTGTGACTGATTTAATTTTGATTTAATTGCATTTTAATTAACTTATATTGAAATGGCTGCATGTGGCTAGGGGCTCCCATATTGGGCAGTGACATTTAGACAGTGTCCTTTCCCCTCAATTCCAGTAGCCAGCTGGCCACTGTCTCGCCCCACTGTGATTCCCTCGCTTCAGGCTCCTGTAATCTCTCCCACGAATTCTGACAATAGCTGCCAAGCTGGTTTCCAAGCTTCTGATCTTTTCCAAGTTTTTCTTGGAATGTTGTCTCTCAGTTTGTGGGAGTCTGCTTTGGTGTCATCTCCTGGGTAAACCCTTTCCTTCTCCCACACCCACTCACAGGCTTGATCAAGCATCTACTCTTCTCTGCTCCTTTCCTACTTCGGTTATTACAGTGAACAAGTGTGCTATAAATATAATTAAAAATAGATCTCCGTCCCCCTCCGAGGAAAACAGGCTTGGTCTTCATTCATCTTTTGGTGCCCTGTGTGGTTACAACACAAATAAATGTATACTGAGTGAATGAAGGTGGGACATGGATAATCCCCATATGTTGACTGTTGGGTTTTGGATTTCATCATTTGCTTCTGGTAATTTGTTGTAAAAATTCCCTCTATTAAAAATTTATAATCTGAAAACTGAGTTTGCATAGCACCATAAAATAAGATAAAATAAATTTTCACTGAAAACTGTTGAGTTTTAAGATCCTGACTCAAACACACACACACACACACACACACACACACACACACACACACACACACACGAAAAAGAAAGAAAGAACAATTTAAAAAACCTTTAGTAGGGCTTTGGGATTATGTGCACTTTATTAAACACTAATTCTTTGAAAATTAGCAATTTGTGTATGATCTATGTGGGCAGTTTTCATTTAACTACAGTATTTGGTTAAGTAAAATACTCCTCTCCAACCATTCTTTATAGAAAAAGAGTTTATGAAACATTCTCAACTGGGTTTTGCTGAAGGTAAGGTTAAAGTGGAAGTTTCTTTCCTTGAACTCAAAGCAAATGGCAGCAAGGAGCACTGACTCTGAAAAATAGAAAACAGAGAAGGAAAGAGGAAAATAGAAATGGTGAACTCACTTATGGATGATGGTGTGGAGTTGGCAGCTTAAGTGTTTTCCTTCTCTTACAGGGAAGGGTGGAAAGACTTCTTAATATAAACAGCACATTTAGAAATGCATTTTGTCCATTTAGGCAATTTTCAAATCAGCACAGGAATGGTTTTAATTCCCCCCCACATCCTCATCTCTAACATCTCCGAAATGTGTTTCTTTCCATCCTACTGATCCACTGTTTCCCAGCTTTCCTGACACCTGCCCATTCCCTTTCATTCCACCTCATTCCCAGCAATTACCAGAGGGATCAACGTTGAAATAGCCAAATAAACGTTCTCCTGTTTTTAATTAATCAATTTAGCCAGATAGGATATTTGTTCAATCACTGTGCTAGAAGCTGGGGAAACAAGGGGAGTGGGATGGACGTGCCCCCCACCCCCCACTTCCCAGCGGCTCGCGTGGCCCCTGCTGTTTACAGAATCAGATCCACCACTCCGTATTCGTCGTCTGCAGCGCCACCCGCCCTGCTTCCCTCCACTGAAACCATCCTCTCCCCCTGGAAATATTTTCCCTCTGCCTGGCAATTTCAGAGTCATTCTTCAAGACTTAAATATTCTCACCTCTTCAAAGCCTTTTCTGGTCCATTCAGGCCCAGGTATCAGCTCCTTCTTCTAGATTCCTTCCAAAAATTTTTTTCTATACATTTATTATGAGCATTTGTATTTTCATATTGTACTTGATTAATTTACTCACAGCTTGGTCCTCCAGGTCCTGATGCAGTGTCACATCTGTGTCTGCATCCCTGACACCTACGATGGTCCTGCAATGTAGTGGGCATTCAGAAAATAGCTAAAAAAAAAAAAAAAAAAAAGCAGTAATTTTTATTGCTGTGGTAAGTGCCTCAGTAGCCTGAGAGAACTCACTTGCTCTCCTTCTATGCAGCAATAACTTCTCCGGCCCCGTTTCATCTTTTGGCCACTTCTTCCTCCTAGTTCCCCACTGGAACTGTGGCCTTGAGGTCCAGAACTAGGTCTTATTGTAGTCAATCCCTTTCTAACCATGGGATTTTTTCAGGTTCTGAGGTGTGGATTTTGGTAGCTATTTAAAGCTCCTCCCTCCCTCTTTTTTTCTTTTATCCTATTGATCTTCCAACATAAGATCCTCAAGCAATATAGCAGGAGCAAGATTTAAAGTACAAATTATAGAGTGGAGATAGCCAGGGAACTTACTGCTGTATTGAACTTCTGTGGTCCATCAGCTTTCTTCAATAATACCAGGTTTCTCTTTTCTTTTTTTTGGGGGGGAGGGGTGAGTGTGTGGGGTGTTTTAGTTTTCCCATTGCTGAGGCAAATACCATGCAATGGATTGGCTTAAACCAGGGGGATTTATTGGGTCATGGTTTTGAGGCTAGAAGTCCAAATCCAGGCATCATCAACGCAACGCTTTCTTCTGGAAGACTGGCATTCTGGGGCTGGCCGCTGGTGGTTTTTGGTCTTGGCTTTTCTGTCACATGCAATGCACATGGTGACCACTCTTGGCCTCTCCCTTCTTTTCTGCAGTCTGTTGATGTTCTGTTGATTTTTCAGCTTCTGGCTCCTACCTCGGTGGCTTTATCTCTCCCTGTGTGTGAGAGAGAGGCCTTCAGTAATAGGATCAAGTAATAAAATCAAGATCCATCCTGGGCCACCCCTTATCTGAAGTAACTTATCAAAAGGTCCTATTTACAAGGCCTCACACCCACAGGAATGGATTAAGTTTAAGAACTTGTTTTTCTGGGGCACCTAGCTCCAACCACCACAGGTGGGTAGGGAGTATTGTTTTCTTAGAATTTTGTCTAAATGATCATTTTGACAGGGGAACAAATGCCTTCATGCTGCCTGTCAGTGTTTGAAATCGAAGTCACAACTGTCATTAGAAGACCTCATCTCCTGACGACTGAGTTAACATAATTGCCACTTGTGTTTACCCTGGAAAGCACTTTGATGATGGCAACGAACAAGCAGCTAAATTCACTCCCTTCTCTCCCTTCAGCCTAGTCTTTTGGATCAAATGAATCAATTGGTTTGAGGAAGGAGTTTGGTGAATATTGGCCAAGAACGCTCTCTGAACAATGGTTGCGCTGAGCTCTTTCTAACTTCAGAAACTGTGTGAAGCAGCTTAGTGGATGTCTGTAGACCCAGTGCCTTCTGCATCATGTCATCCCTCTTGGAACCCGAGGACATTTATAATGTCTTTTAGCCCTAGAACTGAGTGATCCAATTTTCTCTGCTGCTCACTTAGAAAAAATCATGAAAAAGATAACCCCACATGCGTAGGGAAATTGAGTCTTCCATCTGGATGACGCCATATGATATTATTTAATCTATTTCTTTTCCTTCTTCCACTCTAGGAAGATAATTATCTCATTTTTTCCTCCTAAGGCTTTCACAAGAAGGAAAATCTATATTTTCCTTTGTCATCTGTTCTAGTTCCCAGTAATTCTTATATTAGAAAAGAAAATTGTATATGCATTCCCTTATATTGCCATGGAAGCCCATTTCCTCTTGTGGAAATCCTTGGTAAAAATAAAGATGCTTCCCTCTATGTTGGCCCTTCTTAGCATTCATTCACAAAAAAAAATCTTTATTGAGATTACTGTGTGCCAAACACTCTGCCGGACCTTGGGGATGGGACAGCAATGCCCCAGCCACATGGGCTACTGGGAGAGACAGTCAACCCTCTATCCTCCAATTAAAAAAATTAAGCAAAGTAATAATGAAATGTAAAAATAGTAAAAAAAATAATAAAATAAAATAGTATATGTTACATAATGTGCCGGTTTGAGTGTATTGTGTCCCCCAAATGCCATTATCTTTGTGGTCTTGTGTGGGGCAGATGTTTTTGGTGCTGGTTAGATTTGCTTGGAATGTGCCCCACTCAGCTGTGGGTAATGATCATTTTGATGAGATGTTCCCATGGAGGCATGGCCCCACCCATTCGGGGTGGGCCTTGATCGGTGGAGCTACATAAATGAGCTGACTGGGGGGGGGGGAGGAAACGAGTGCAGCTGGGAGTGATGTTCTGAAGAGGAGCAAGCTTGCTAGAGAGGAACGTCCTGGGAGAAAGCCGTTTTGAGGCCGGAGCTTTGGAGCAGACGCCAGCTGCCTTCCTAGCTAGCAGAGGTTTTCCGGACGCCATTGGCCATCCTCCGGTGAAGGTACCCGATTGCAGAGGTGTTACCTTGGACGCTTTGTGGCCTTAAGACTGTAACTGTGTAGTGAAATAAACCCCCTTTTATAAAAGCCTATCCATCTCTGGTGTTTTGCATTCCGCAGCATTAGCAAACTAGAACAGATTTTGGTACCAGAGAAGTGGGGTGCTTTTGCTGCTGAGTTTGCAAATACCAAACATGTTGGAACGGCTTTTTAAATGGATAAGGGGAAGTTTCTGGAAGAGTTGTGAGGAGCTTGATAGAAAAGGCCAAAACTGCTTTAAAGAGACTGTTTGTGGAAATATGGACTCTAAAGATACTTCGGATGAGGCCTTGAACAGAGATGATCAATGTGTTGTTGCGAACTGGAAGAAAGGTGATCCTTGTTTTAAAGTGGCAGAGAATTTGGCAAAATTGAGTCCTGGTGTCAGATGGAAGGAAGAATCTGGAAGCAACAACCTGGAATACTTAGCTGAGGAGATCTCCAGACTACGTGTGGAGGACGTATCCTGGCTTCTCCTTGCAGCTTATAGTAAAATGCGAGCAGAGAGAGATAAACTTAGAACTGAACTGTTGGGTTCAAAGAAACCAGAAGTTGATGGCTTGGAAAATTACAGGCTTCCAGGGGGTGTAATCCCAGAAGCTACAGCCCAACGTGAGGATGGAACCAAACATGGAACCCAGCCGCCATTTCAGTACAAGCCAAGATTGGAAAAGGAGTTAAGCAGAAAGGATTTGTGAAAAGTCCTATTGTCTGATGGCTTTGACCCCTGCGTGCTTCATGCAAAGCCAACAGAATTTTTTGCGAGATCTTTATAGACAGAGCCATTGCCGGTCTGGACTGGAGGAGACAGACAAGGGAAAAATTAAAGGAAAAATCTCTTCAAAGACAGAGCCATGGAGGTTGAGGTCTGGAGTCAGGAGGTCTCGGGCTGGGAGAGCGGAGCAGCCCATATGCATGGAAAGGGTGAGTTTGCCCTGGAGGTCGAGGGCAGGCCTTCCGCCTCGATGCTCTGGAAGAGTTCTGCCACCCGAGGTCCCAAAGAGGGTGGAGCACATTCCCAGGGAATTGGGGAGAGCCTGGCTGCCACCCCACTGTTCTGAAGGGGTTGAGCATGTGCTCCAGAGATGGAAGGGAATCCGGGAGCTGCCCCGAGGTTTGAGGAGGGTGGGGCCGAGAAGGTGGTCTCCCCAATGTGTGGATATGCTGGAGCACTCACCCAAGCATTTGGAGAGGAAACAGCTTCCAAAAAGGCCCTTGGGAAGGGTTAGGCTCCCGCTCTCTCAGCCCCAAGGATGCAACGTTGTTCTGTAAATGACTCTCAGACTTTGAAATCTAATGGACTTTGTCCTGTGGGTTTTAGGAACTGTTTTGCTCCTGTTAACCCTGTTTTCCTTACTGTTTCTCCTTATGGCAATGGAAATGTTTATCCTATGAATGTCTCTCCTTTGTATATTGGGAGCACATAACTTGTTCCAAGTTCACAAATCCACAGCTAAAGAAAAATTATGCCTTAGGACTGGCCATGCCTGTAATTGATTTTGATGGGATCTTGTACTTTTGTTACTGAAATGATTTAAGTTTCTGTGATATTGTGATGAAATGAATGTATTTTGTATTTGGAAAGATAGTGTCATTTTGGGGTCCAGGGGGTGGAATGTGCCGGTTTGAGTGTATTGTGTCCCCCAAATGCCATTATCTTTGTGGTCTTGTGTGGGGCAGACGTTTTTGGTGCTGGTTAGATTTGCTTGGAATGTGCCTCACTCAGCTGTGGGTAATGATCATTTTGATGAGATGTTCCCATGGAGGCATGGCCCCACCCATTTGGGGTGGGCCTTGATTGGTGGAGCTATATAAATGAGCTGACTCGGGGGGAGGAAACGAGTGCAGCTGGGAGTGATGTTTTGAAGAGGAGCAAGCTTGCTAGAGAGGAACGTCCTGGGAGAAAGCCGTTTTGAGGCTGGAGCTTTGGAGCAGACACCAGCTGCCTTCCTAGCTAGCAGAGGTTTTCCGGACGCCATTGGCCATCCTCCGGTGAAGGTACCTGATTGCTGAGGTGTTACCTTGGACGCTTTGTGGCCTTAAGACTGTAACTGTGTAGTGAAATAAATCCCTGTTTTATAAAAGCCTATCCATCTCTGGTGTTTTGCATTCTCCAGCATTAGCAAACTAGAACACATATATATTAATATATAATATACAAATTATTATATAGAGAGTTGATCTTTTTCGTGGATTCCATTTTGCAAATTGGCTCTCTCATTACAATTTATTTTTAACCCCCAAAGCAATAATCTTGGTGCTTTCATGGTCATTGTAGGACATGCAGAATGATGGAAAATTCGAATCACCTGGCACGTGCACTCTCAGTTGAAGATGCCTCACGCTAGGGTCTGCCTCGTTGCTTCAGCTTTCATACTGTAAACAAGTGTTTGTTCACGGTATATTTAGTGCCACGATTTTTGCGTTTTTATGATATGTGTTGGTGATTTTGCTGTCTAAAGTGGCCCCCAAGAATAGTGCTGAAGTGCCGTCCTGTGTCCCCCAGGGGCAGGACGGCTGTGATGTGCGTTATGGGGAAAACGTGTGGGTTGATCAGCTTTGTCCAGGAACGAGTTATAATGCTGTTGGCTGTGAGTTCGATGTTAACGAAGCCACAATATGTCTTTAGTAATATATGTTAAGTAAGGTGTCTTTAAATGGAAACACACATGAAACAAATTGATGTGTTGATTATTTGACAAAAATGTTGCGGCCAGGGAGTTGTAGGGACCTGACACTGTATTTCTCCCGGGAGCAGTGGTTCAGTATTTGCTAATTGAGTGTTTGTGGTGACTTCGTAGAACATGGCTATCAAGAACAACAAGGATCGATTGTATTGAGAATATATATACATATATACACACACACATTTTTTTAGGAATATAATGTCAAGTAGGGATAGAACCAAAAAAGAAATAAAATCAGGTAAAAGTCCAGAGAGAGAGCGACCAGGGTGGTAGATGAGGATGTTTGAGAAAGGCAGGGAGCAGAGACGTGAATAAACAAAGTGAGAGGGTGAGGGCCGGACCTTCCTGGGCAAAGGAAGAGCACGTTAAAGGCCATGAGGTGGGAAGGCAGGCGTGGAGCGGGGTGAGCTCCAGCGATACTGAGAAATTTTCTTCTTGCCTTCCAGTCCTCTTTATTTTCCTCAGTTTGGCTTAAAAACAAATAAATAAATGAAAAAGGCTACTGGACAATTCCAAGGCATTGGTTCTCTAAGAAGTGTGGATCTTTGTGTCACACCGATTCCAGAGCCCAGCCCATGGCAGGCCCTCAGGGAATGCTGATTTCTTCCCTTTCTGCCGCTGCAGACACTGCTGTTTGTCTGAACTCCACAGCAAATCTCCCATTGTAAACCGAGCCCAGTTGACCCTGCCCCGCTTTAGCCTTCTTGTCCCTGATCTCACCCGGACATATGGGGAGGGCTTCTTCCTTGACTTGCCCACTCCCTCCCAGGTCTTTGTGGAAAACACTTTCTCTACTGCCTCGTCATCTCCGCTGGAAACGCCTTTCACCTCTGTGTCTTGCTTCTCCCACCGCCCTCTCTGCCCGGGACACTATCTTGCTGTTCAATGGCTGCTCCTTCTCCAGCCCCGCTTGCCATGGAGCCAGAAGGCAGGACAAATATCACCCCTTTATTTTATTTTTTTTAAATCCTTTACTAAGAGTCCTTCCTCTTTGAGGCTTATGCTACCTGGCTATGGCTCTCTTGTCTTAGTCAGAGCAAGCTAACTGCTATAACAAACAGCCCCTAAAGCAGCAATAGAGGCTAACGGGGGTGGGGGTGGGGTTGCCTGCTCCGTGCCCTCTCCGTGCTCCCTGTCATCATTCAGGGATCCAGGCTCCATTTGTCTGATGGCTCCTAAGATCTTGAGTTCTCCTTTAGATCCTTTGCATTTGGCCCACAGAGAAGGGGAGAGTACAAGCAAGGAGAGGATTTTTAGATGCCAAGTCTACAAGTCCTCTTTATCTCTCCTTTCCACATTCCATTGGTCAGAACAGAGTCACACGACCCACCAGATTCCCAGGAATGCTGGGAAAGGCCGTCTACCTGCCTGTCCAGTAGGAAGAGGAAATGGAACTTGATGCACACCTAGCAGTGCCCCCTCACTGCTGTCGGCTTCAACTTGGACAGCATCTTGACGTCCTCACCAGCAGCCTCCTCTTGTGGTCACTCCCTGGACCTGGTTTTCCATGCAGACCTTATCCTCTGACCTGAGCATCCTGTCTTTCCATGCCCCTTGTGGTTTCACTTCCTCCAAATATCTCTCTTTTGGACTTTTTCTTCCAGTTGTCACCTCTCCTTTCCCTAGTACCTTCCCTACTGTCTCCTTGATCACCTGAACTTCCCTTTTACCAGCATCTTACTTCCCTCGCACCTTGACTTCCTACAGTACCTGCCTGACGGAAACTCAGCCTCGGATCCATCTCCTCTGCCTTGGCTGCCAAGCACTGCTGAAAAAGAGCACACGCCACTGTGGGGATTAGAGCCATGACAGATTCAAGCTCTCCAACCCAGCCACCTTTCATTTCCTTGTGGTCAGCTCTCTCTGCCAGGCACTTGGTGATTATTCAAAGATTGGCCAGACTCCCTAAGCCCCCTTCTCAACCTTCATCCCCGTAACTCTCAGCAAACAATTTCCAACTCCATTAGAAAATGTAGACAACAAAGAGAGGATGCCATCAGCTCCCGGATCTCCTCACTCCACACTTACCCATTTAGTAACCATCCTCCTTTCTTCCAGCCTCAGAAGAGGAGGTGGCTGCTCCTCCAGTTCAAGTGCAGTCCTTCTACCTGTGTTTCTTCTTCTTCCTACCTGGTATCCTCCCCTTCCTCCTTATTTCATCAGTTTTCCCTCCTGGCTTCTATATCCCTTCTCTTCTGGCTCTTTTAATCAGCCCACACATGCTCACGTCTTCTGTCTGGGTAGGGGAAATGCCTTCCCACACCTCTGCCATCCCCATTTTCTGCCACCCACTTTCTTTTTTCATCTAAAACCAAACTTCTGAAAATAGAGGTTCATGTTGGTTGTTTTCATTTCTTTACCCCCCATTACCTCCTCAACTAGTGACCTCCCTAATATCGAAGCCAGTGGAAAACTGCGTCATTTTACTGAAATTCCCCATGTATTTGCAATAGTTAGCTTCTTCCTCCTCTTGTAAATCTCTTTCCCTGGATCTCTGGCCCTTCTCCCTTCTAGTTCTTCTCCTTCCTTCCCAGCCACATCTTACCACTCTCCTTGGGATTCTATTTGTTTGTTTACCCATTAAATTATTTTCCTTTTACTCACATCCTCTCCTGGGGGCCTCACTTGTACTTGCTGTTCTACTTAGAATTTATAGGCTGAGGCTCATAAGGGAATCCCCACGAGAAAGCCATGCTTCCTTTCATGAACATCAGAATCAATTATCCCCCTCTTAGTTTTGATATCTTGACTTATTTGTCCAACAGTTACTTATATTTGGTGGGTCTAAAACAGATTACATTACCTGATCTCTTTTTCCCCCGACTTCAGCTTTCTTCCCCATTTCAGGAGGGATTTAATGGAACCAAATCCACCCAGCATCTCAAGCCAGAAACCTCAGCATCAATAATTTCTCTTCCCTTTCTCTAATTCCCTAAATCCATTAGTTAACAAGCCCTACTGATTTTGCTTTATAAATATTCATTGAATTCTTCCTGCTACTCCTGCTCGCTGTAACTTGCCTGGACCATTACAACGGCCTCCTTATGTGTTTCTCTGCCTCTGGTCCTGCCCCACCTCTCACCCCCCTAAATCTGTGTATTGACTTGTTTTCAACCCTTCATTGGGTTGGGTCCATTGTTCCTTACATAGTACCCAAGACGTGCCAAGCAAGTAGCATGTGGTTACATAGTGCAAATAAATATGCTCCTATAGGATGAATGAAAACAAAAAGGCTCTCCCGGTGCTGTGTGACTGGGCATTTGTGGCTTTGGATAAAATAACTAGTGATAGCTGTATATGTGGGTTTTGAAAGAGCTGAATCTTAGGTGAAAGTAAAAATTATATGCTTTCGAAAACTGATACTGCGAATGTCTCTCCTGTGATTGCAAAAACACTATTGTCAAAGACACAGATTAAATAAAATTGTTTTGTGAAATGTGACAATGAGCAAAAGCAATATTTCTAAGTAAATATTTTATATAGTGTCATTTTAATTATGCATATGTATCAAAATTAGTGAATTAAGCATTACAAATAGATGTTTAATTATTTCACAGTATATCTCCAAAAGTTTATATATTTAGGCTGGCCAACTGCCCCTTTTAAAATGGGAAAATGGACATTTGTCTTCTATTCAGAATCAGCTTATATTTGGGCACTACAAGAGTTTATTAGAATTCTGTTTGACAACTAAGCCTCCTTGTGAACAATGATTGATCTCTATAGCGCAATGCCTCTGAGGTTGCATCTTTTTATTCCTCTTCAATACTTCTCTTCAATAAAACAAGCTTAGAGCCGATCAGGTAGGCAACATGGCATTGCCACATAGGGTACTGCAAAGAACATGCCTTAAAAGATGCCTAGAAGTGTCTCTATTTATGAATAGACTGGTGCAGGTTCCAGATGGCTCTTTGAAAGGCCTCTTCTTCCTAAGAACAGGCAGCAGTCGACAAGCAACCACTGATCCCGTCTGTCGGTAATGGGTGAGGCTGAGGTCCCTGGACTCATTGAGTGGCTTTGCTCACATCTGAAAATCCCTGAATTGAAAGTTAGTATGCTGGAAGTTAGGTACAGTGCTGTTCTTAGCACTGGTGTAAGATACAAAAGAAATCGAAGGCAGTTTAGAGCCTTGAGCAGCTTATAATTTAATGGGGTTTAAAAATGTATAAAAATATAAGTTTCGGCTGAGAATCTTGAGATGGGTTTAAAGGTCCTCTATCTCATGGGCAATACCTCCATCCCAACATACATGGAATAATTACTTAGCCTTGACTCATGACTCTGGTGAGAATTTTTCAGCCCTTGAGAAAGCTCAGCTCACAGAAATGGGGAAAAATTCAGTGTTTTTTTTGAAACAGTGCCTTGAGTGCAAAAGAAAGGTAGTTTCCAAGGCAGGGTGGGAGCAATTAGGAGGGAAAAGTTCACTCTTAAACTCCCACTAGAGATGGGGAAAAATAAATTATTTTCAGAAGCACATTCATATTTAGGGTTTAGGCTTGTATTTTTGTAAAAACAGGCGGAAGAAATAGCAGCAGAGGTCTGCTGAGGAGAGCTGATGTTTTTAATGAACATTTCTTTTTCTTTCTCTATTTGCTGTAGTCCAGGCAAGCATATACACAAATAGCCACAATTTGTAAATTGTTCGTGATGTATTTTCTGCTTTTTGAATTCCCTAAGTGCCTGCAATATAATTAGAAATAAGCAATCTTTTGCATCAGTAATAGGAAAAAAGGACGTGGTTTCAGTATGCAAATAAGATGTTACCTAAACAGATAATGATATAAGCAGCACCGACTGTTCACATCATGGAGGAAGAAAGGGAGCTGTTAAAGGCGATAGGGGCTGTTCCTAGTGCCGCACGCTGACATTTTGCTCTGTTGCTTAGAGTCACCTACTGTGTGCACAGGCACGGGGAAGATGAAGCAGATGGAAGAGGAGGGATGCAAAATCCGCAGGAGAAATGCCGTGAGGTTGTGGACTTGAAAACGAAGCTTTGGATGTGCTTCCTCTGCCCTGTTCCATAATCCCCCTTCTGATATGGACTAGAAGAGCTGGGGCAGACTTGACCAGGGGTCCAGCTCTTATCTTCAGTTGATGACTGATTGTAGATTAATTGATTGGTTCGTCCATTCATTCAGTTACTCAATGAAGGTCTCTTCCAAGCTATTCTAAATCCTGAGGATACAGCATTGTGCTAAAGAAAACAAAGCACCTGCACTCACAGGACCTAAAGTCCAGTGGAGGAGACATATAGATATATAATATAAAGTTTTTTGGTTCTTTGGGGCAGGGAGAAGGACATAAAGCCAAGTCTAGGATAAAAGTAGGTTGGACTGCTATTTTAGAAAAGGCAGTCAGGGAGGGCCTCTCTGAGGAGGTGGCTTTCAAGGATAGACCTGAATGATGTGAGGGAGGGGGCCTTAAGCATATCTGTGGAGACAGCCTCCCAGTCAGAGGGAGCACCCCAGTGAGAGGAAGCATCCTGGTGAGAGGGAACATCAGTATGGCCCTGAAGCTGGGATGTGCTTGGTGTGTTTGCACGACCCCCAGGAGATCAGTGTGAGTCTGGGGAGCATGGAGGAAAGGTGCCAGCATCTGAGGAAAGGCTCAGACCACCATGGCCTTCAGATTCCATTCCAAGAATGGCAGGAAGCTGTCAGAAGGTTTTGATCAGGGCAGTGACACAAACTAACCTGAATTATAAATTATTATTCTGACAGCTATGTGAATAGATTCTGGGAGCTGGGGAGCAAGAGTGGAACCCAGCATTCCAGGTGGGATGATATTTTTGTCATTGAGGAGAAGGATGAGACTTGACCTGAAGAAATAGTGGTGGAGTTGAATGTAGAGCTGGTGGGATTTGCTGATGGATGAGGGCTATGGGAGAGGGAGAAGAGACAAGGAACATTCTTGGGCTTTTGGCCTGAGCAACTGGATGCATGCCCAGAGAAGAACAAGTTTGGGGTGGGAAGACATCAAGGATTCTGTATTTGAGATCCCTTTTAAATACAAATGGCAATATCCAGTGAGCAGATGGATCCATGACTTTGGAGTTTATAGACAGTGTCTGGACTGGAGTATAAATGTGGGAATGATCAGCCTATAGATGGCATTGGAAGCCATGGGGTAGGCTGTGATTATGCAGGGAGGGAGTGTAGACAGGAAACGGAAGGGGGCTGAGGACTGAGCCCTGGGGTGCTCCATAAGGAAATTGAGAAGAATCCAGCAAGCAAACCAAGAAGGAGTGGCCAGTGAAGACATAGGAAAACTGGGAGGGGAGAGTGTCTTGGAAGCCAAATGAGTTATATTCAAAGTGGGAGAATGGATGAACCATGTAAAATGCTGCAAGGATGAGCAAGATGATATCTGAGAGCTGACCATTGGATCAGGCCAAATGGAGACCAGTGGTGACCCTGACAAGAGTGGACTCCATAGAATGGTGGAGATGAAAGACTGATTAGAGAGGGTTGAAGAGAGAATGAGAGTGAAAACTGAAGACAGTGAACATAGAAGATTCTTCTGAGAAATTTTGATGTTGAAAGGGGATAGAGGAATAGACTGTTGGCTGAAGGGGAACTGACTTCAATGGCAAGATTTTTCAAGAGGGAGATATTGTAGAAGGTGAATCCAGTAGAGAGAGAAATCAGTGACTCAGGAGGATTGCAGGAACAAAATTACCAGGGATGGGAGGGAGTAAGGATAGAAGGCAGACTGGATGTCGTAGGTGTAGGAACACAGGTGCATTTGGTGGTGACGGGCCGGAGACATTTCTTTTGATTGCTCAGTGAAATACAAAATAAAAACCTCAACTGAAAGGAAGGAGGTTTTGCAGGTTTGAGGAGAAAGAAGTTATGAAATAGACCTCTTTGGAAGCTGGGCATGCCTTCTTGAGGGGAATGTAGTAGAAATACTAGGAGCCCTGGGGTGAGAGGTTTCTAGGAAGCCCAGTTATCATGGTGGTGTGTTTTTCTCTAGCCCCATTCAGCTCTTTGGGGGCAGGTACAGAGAGGGTGGAGAGTTGATACTGAGTAGGCATGTAGGTGTGTGCCAGAGAGTGGTTATAGTGAGGCACTACTGTTGGCTCATGAGAGAAGACGGTAGTAAAAGTTAAAAGGTGTTTGGGACAATGGAGTAGAAGTGCCAGTGGGCCAAAGATCTATTGCATTGAGGGTACAGAAGGAAGGAGCTGGAAATATAGAAAGCAGTGGCTCAGCATGTGAGATGCCTGGAATTTAGAGTTTTGGAGTAGTTCTATTATTAGTAATGCCCTTGGGGGGTTAGGTGGCTGAGATAGTGCTTAGGACAAGGTCTCTGGAGGTGAGATGGGTAAAGATCCCAAACCAAGGTATTGGGTGGTTTATCTACATGAATACTGCATCACTAATAGGACTAGGAGGGAAGAGAAAGACAGTGATCCAGGTGCTTAAATCGTCAATGGATGGGGTATTAAAGGGTCAAGGCGAGAACTAGATTGCAAGATGTATGACCTAAAAGTATGAGGAAGGATCTAAATAAATACTAATAGATTCACTGCCTGCTGTGGCATTGACCCATGGCTGCATAGAACTAATTCTTGATTTGACAAAAATGAAACTTAAGCAAGCAGGGAGCATTGGCATTCTGAGCTTGATAGCAAGCTATTTAATCTGAAGGCAGAGAGGAAGCAGAAACTAAAGAATAGCTGGTCTGAAAATGCAGGGGGAAAAAAAGCCCTAGAAGCTGATTTTAGAATCCAAGTGTAGTCTACAGGAAATCACTTCCATTTCAAAAAGCAACAAGTATCATCAGAAGTCCTTGAGCCAACTGGCTAAGAATTGATATGGTTTGATGGCACTCTAGAAACACACAGAGAGCCATTCAAGTCCTGTAGCCCCCTTTGTCTAATCAGGCTTTTTAAAGTGATGATAAATTTGAAGGAAGTTAAGTACCTTCTAGAGGAAGTATGATCTGTTTGAATTATTACTGTTTTATAATATATTTAGTGCTGAGTTCCTGTCATTAATCACTTTTCTTTGAGCTTTAGAGTCCTTTTGTCCAGTTTTTAAAAAAAAACAAAACCATTGTGACTTTAGAATTACATTAAAGCTATTAATGTGAAAAAGGGCAGTAGCTTCACAGTTTGCACCATTTCTATTCAAGGTCATAGAATGTCTCTCCTGTTCTTTGTGTATGTCTCATCTGTCCCATGTTTTCTTCTTTTAAAAAATCTAATGTTTGATACAGACCCCAGAACTTTCTTGCCTGCCTACCCTACCAGCACAGTACAGTCTGGTCATTAAGATACTGCACATGGCAGTTTAGAACAGACGGCTACGTGACAATTCCGAAGTGAGAAAGCACAGGTAGATTAATGGGCTGTTTCTTCATTTTGAACATTAAATGAAGCTGAGGGCAGCTGATCTACGTCCAGGTAGTCGAGCTTGCTGCAGCTTTGTTGACAGGGCTGGATAGCTTCCGTGAGTTTAAAACTAAAGGCTCTCTGAGCCTTGTACTGCAGTGGATGAAGTGGGTGGAAATAATGCTCCGAGGGTCCGTTGCCGGAAATGCAATAAAAAGTAATTCACTCTTCCGGTAAATGGCTGGTTTACAGCCACAATAGCGCTCAGACCAACCCTGCCCAGGGCCAATAGCAGTGGCCTGCTGCTATTTGAGCCCAGGGGCTCTGTGGTCAGTTGTTACAGATTTCTTCTTTCCATGAGCAGAGTCAGACTACAGACCAGTTCCTACTTGCGTCCAGCAGGAGAAGGTCACACTTCAGTTTTTAAACTTCACATCATATGAAATATAGAAGGATAGCATACTTCCTACCCTTCCCCCTCCAAATAAGGAGAATGGAGCACATCTGATAGCCATCTTCACAGCTTTCCACTGGCCCAGGTCTTCTTCTTCTTTTTTTTTTTTTTTTGACTTTTTTTTAGAATTCAGTTTCATTGAGGTATATTCACATACCATACTATCATCCATGGTGTACAATCAACTATTCACAGTACCATCTTAGAGTTGTGCATTCATCACCCCAATCTATTTTTGAACATCTTCCTTACACCAGAAAGAATCAGAATCAGAATAAAAAATAAAAAAAGAGCACCCAAATCACCTCCCTCCATCCCACCCTATTTTTCATTTAGGTTTTGTCCCCATTTTTCTACTCATCCATGTATACATGGATAAAGGGAGTGTGATCCACAGGGTTTTCACAATCACACCATCACCCCTTGTAAGCTACATTGTTATACGATCATCTTCAAGAGTCCAGGCTATTGGGTGGAGTTTGGTAGTTTCAGGTATTTACTTCTAGCTATTCCAATACATTAAAACCTAAAAAGTGTTAACTATATAGTGCGTAACAATGTCTACCAGAGTGACTTCTCGACTCCATTTGAAATCTCTCAGCCACTGTGGCCCAGGTTTTTTTCATGAGGCTAGAACACATTTTTATCAACTGCTTCTTCCCTGTAACTTGATGGGATTCCTGGGTCATTTCTCAGTCAAGCCTCAGAAAATGTGGTCACCTCACTCTGGGTCTGTCACAACCCACCAGGAGAACAGAGACTACCTTCCCCAATTCCTGTAATTAACTGGCCAACTCCCGCCTCCGTGAAACTTCAAAAAAGCTTCGATGTTAACAATGCCTGAGCATTGACATTGAAACAGTTAAATATTATTCAAGCTCAACATCATTAGCCATTAGGGAAATTCAAATCAAAACCACAATGAGATACCCCTTCATGCCTACAAGATGGCTATTATTAAAAAAAAAAAAAAACAAAACACGGTGAGAATGCAGAGAAATTGGAACTCTATGCACTGTTGGTGGGGATGTAAAATGGTGCAGTCACTGTGGAAAGCAATATGATGGTTCCTCAAAAAGTTAAATATAGAATTACTATATGACCTGGCAATCTCACTTCTAGGTATATACCCAAGGAAAGTGAAAATAGGGTCTCAAACAGATACTGTACACCAATGTTTACAGCAGCATTGTTCACAATGGCCATAAGGTGGAAACAACCCACATGCCCATCAACCAATGAATGGAAAAACAGAATGTGGTACACGCACAATAGACTATTACTCAGCCCTAAGAAAGGATGGAGTTCTGAGACCTGCTACAACACGAAGGACCTTGAAAACAGTGAAATAAGCAAGACACGTAAGGAGAGAAACTACGTGATGTCACCTACAAGGCATGTCTAGACACAGAAAATTTGTAGACACAGAAAGTAGATTAGAGGTTACCAGGAGCCAGGGGATGGGAGAAGAGGGAGTGTGTTTTGTGGAGATGGAGTGTTTGCAAATAAAATTAATAAACAGAATATTACCCAGGAGTGAGGCTCAACTGCCTCGGTCATGAAGGAGGTGCCACTCTGAGTTGTCCCTGTGATTTTCGCCCACATTTTTGGCAGCAGCCCACTGTGGTGTTACCGAGAATTTGAAGAGGAAGTGGTATTGAAATATTTGAGCTAGTATAGACATCTGTAATAACATGCAGGCCAGTAAGGGCAGGTGTACTCAGGTGTGCAGGTGCTAAGTGGGGTACAGTAGAGAGAACCCGTGACCATGTTTTATGCAGCTTCCACTCACACATGCCTGTGCTTCTATTGAGCCAATCCACCTGTGTGGCTTGGGGCTCAGTGACAACCCCTCTTGATAATCCCTCTTAAAAGCATCTCCTCAAGCAGGCTGTGAGATCTTCCTTTCATCAAGGAAAGCAGAGTTCCCCAATCATGCTGAAGTCAGGCGCTCTTCCTTGCCAAAGACTAGAGTTCCAGATGAAGCCCAGACTATTAGATTAAACAATTGCTGTAAGTAACTTGCATGAATAAAACAGCAGAGCTGGCCAGTTTGATAACATAGGTTAAAGAAAACCCCCTAGATCTGCGCCTCTTGGAATCAGTCCTAGATTGGTCAAAGAAAAATATGCATGGAGCAGTAAGATTAACAAGGTACAATGCAATGGTATTTGAAACTTGAGAAAAATTTTTGTAATTATCGCATTTAGATTTTCTGAGCATTTCTCTTCTCCCTGTCTCTTGAATTGTGAATGTATGTGTTGTGTTTCCTAAAGAAGGAAAGAGCCAATGTTTTGATCGTTTCCTCAGAATAGTGTACTCTGGAGGACACAGATAATTTAGTATTGCTATCATTAACAATAAAAACCACCTCTACCAGATGTCATGGGATGGATGAATTTAAAACACACCAATCTATCCTAGCCAATACCTTCTCATTTAGTGGAAACTGAAGAAAAAAATAAGCATGCTCTGAGGCTATAAAAGAGAAGCTACAGTCCTCTGTAGCCTGTGAAGCAAAGTAGGTACATTTATTTAGGCAGTTGGTAGGTTTTTACATATATTAGAGGTAGATTTTATGGAACTGGGGACCTCTGTTGTTATGAAGACAATTTAGAAGGTGTCTGGTTCTCATCTGCCACTTAGAAATTCTATGTCAAGACAGATTTTGTCATATTTCCCAAAGTGTTCCATGGAATGCCATCTCCATTAGATACTCTGTAAAAAGAAAAAGAAAAAGACAAGGGGCTTTCCTAGCATTTTGAGGCTCTGGAAAGTCCTACAAAGAAGGAACTTTGTTTAACCCAGAATTTTCCAAACATTTTCAAAGCAGCTTTATTAAGGCATAATTGACACACAACAAACTGCACACATTGAAAGTGCACAATTTGATAAATTTTGACATGTGTTTATAATCAAGATAAGGGATATAGCTTCAACCCTCCAAATTGTCTCAGGCCTTTTTGTAATCCCACCCTCCTGCCCTGCCCTTCTCACCCATCCTCAGATGGAATTTTATATAAATGGAACTATAGAATATGTACTTTTTGTTTTTTTTTTTTTTTTTTGGTCTGGCTTCTTTCACTCAAAATAATGCTTTTGAGATTCATCCATGTTGCAAGTATCGATAATGCGTTCCTTCTTATTGCTGAGTTATATTCCACTGTACAGTTATACCCAAATTTGTTTATCCATTCATTTTTTGATGGACAGCTGGATTTCCAGTATGGGGATATTACAAACAGCTGCAATGAATAGTGTGTACAAATATTTTATGGGCATATGCTTCCATTTCTTTTGTATAAATATGTAGGGATGGAATGGCTGGGTCAAATGGTAGGTGTATTTTTAACTTTTTAAGAAACTGCCAAACCGTTTTCCAAAGTGGTTTTGCTGTTTTATATCGCCACCATCAGTGTCTGAGAGTTCCAGTTCCTCTATACCTGTGCCTGCCAATGCTTGGTATTAATTTTAGCTTGATAGGAGTGTAATGATATTTCTTGTGGTTTTAATTTGCATTTCTCTATTTAATAATGATGTCCAGAATCTTCTCAGATGCTTATAAGTCATCCATATACCTTCTTTGGTGAAGCAATGTTCAACCCTTTTGCCCCTTTTTTGACTGGGTTGCTTGTTTTCTTAAGTTTTGAGAGTGCTTCATATATTCCGGATATGTCTTTTATCAGAAATATGATTTGCAAGTATTTTCTCCCAGTCTGTGGCTTGTCTTTTCATTCTCTTAACAGTGTCTCTCAATGAGCAAAAGATTTTAATTTTGATGAAGTTTTTATCTGTTATTTCTTTTATGAATTATGCTTTTTGTGTAATATCTAAGAAATCTTTTCCTAACCAGAGTTAAAGATTTTCTCCCACGTTTTCTTGCAGAAGTTTTGTAGTTTTAGGTTTTCCATGTATGTCTAGATCCATTTTGATCTAATTTTTATACATAGTGTGAGGTCTGGATACACATTTATCTGTGGCATATGGCTATCCAGTCGTTCCAGCACCATTTGTAGAAAAGACTGTCCTTTCTCCACTGAGTTGCCTTTGCACTATGTAAAAAAATCAGTTGTCCTATAAGTATGGGTCTATTTCTAGCCTCCCTGTTCAGTTTCATTTATCTATTTGTCCATCTTTACATGAACACCAATTTGTCTTGATTATTGAAGCTTTAAAATCAGTCTTGAAATCAGATAGTCCTCCAAAGTTATTGCTCTTTTTCAAAGTTGTTTTGGGTTATTCTAGGTCTTTTGTATTTCCATAAGACTTTTAGAAGCAGCTTCCCAATGTCTAAAAAGGCCTACTGGAATTTTGATTGTGATTGCTTTGAATCTATTAATCAACTTGGGAAAAATTGACATCTTAACGTTATTGAGTCTTATGACCCCTAAGCACAGTGTGTTTCCCGATTAATTTAGACCTTCTTTAATTTCTCTCAGCAATATTTTTAGTTTTCAGTGTACCTTTTATCCGATATATCTCTAAGAATTTTATATTTTTGGATGCTATTATAAGAGGTAATTTTTAAATTTCAATTTCTGATTGTTCATTGCTGGTATACAGAAATACAATTGATCTTTAAATATTGATATTTTATCTTGTACCTTGTTAAACTCACCTATTAGTTCTAGTAGCTTTTCTTTTCTTTCTTTTTTTTTTTTTTGCAAATAGAAATCTGTGAATAAAGACAGTTTTGCTTCTTCCTTTCCAATCTGGATGCCTTTTATTTTTTTCCTTTGCCTTATTGCACTGTTGAATAGAAGTGGTAGGGTGGACATCCTTGCTTGTTCTTGATTTTAGGGGGAAAGTGTTCAGTCTTTCACTATTACTAATGATGTAGATGTTTCAGATGCCTTTTATCACATTGAAGAAGTTTCCTAGTCTGCCGAGAGTTTTTATTTGGAAAAGATGTTGGATTTTGTCAGATACATATATTGAGATGACATATGGTTTTTCTTTTTTAGTTTGTTGATATGGTGAATAATAGCAGTTGATTTTATAATGTTAAACTAATCTTGCATTCCTGGGATAAACACCACTTAATCAAAATGTATTGTACTTTTCATATATTGATGATTCTAATTGCTAAAATTTTAAGATTTTCTGCATCTATGTTTATTAGGGATATTGGTCTATAGTTTTGTTGTAATATCTTTTTCTGGTTTTGGTATCAGGGTAATGTTGACTTTATAGAATGATTTGAGAAATGCTACCTCCTTTTCAATTTTATGGAAGATTTTGTATAGAAGTGCCATTATTTCTTCCTTAAACATTTGATAGACTTCACCAGTGAAGCTATCTGGGCCTGGAGTTCTCTTGTTTTGGAAGGTTTTAAATTATGAATTCAATTTCTTTAATACAGGACTATTCAGCTTATCTATTTCATCTTGAATTAGCTTCAGTAGTTTGTGTCTTTCATGGAATTTGTATGTTTATGTAAATTGTTGAATTTGTGGGCAACAATTGTTCCTAGTGTTTCCTCATCCTATTAATATCTGTAGAGTCTTCAGTGATGTCACCTCCCTTAATCCTGAGCTTGGTAATTTGGGTCTTCTCTCTTGTCCTCCTGATCATTCTAAAGCTTTGTCAAGATTATTGGTCTTCTCAAAGAATCAGCCTTTGGTTTTACTGATTGTCTCTATTGATTATCTGTTTTCTATTTTATTGACTTCCACTTTGATCTTTATCATTTCCTTTCTGATGTTTACTTTTGGTTTAATTTGCTCCTTTATCTAGTTTTTTAAGATGGAAGCTGGAGCCATTGATTTGAGACTTTTTAAAAATATATAGATGTTTTGTGCTATAAATTTCCCTACATACTACTTTGGTAGTATTCCACAAATTTTGATATATTGTGTTTTCATTTTAATTCAGTTCAAAATACTTT
Organism: Choloepus didactylus; assembly: GCF_015220235.1. Taxonomy (NCBI): domain Eukaryota; kingdom Metazoa; phylum Chordata; class Mammalia; order Pilosa; family Megalonychidae; genus Choloepus; species Choloepus didactylus. Next base: position 67,242,502 of record NC_051324.1, on the reverse strand, counting down.
TTAATTCCTTTTTTGTTTTTTCCTATGACCCATGGGTTATATAAAGTTGTGTTGTTTAGTTTCCAAATATTGTTTTTTCTTTTCCCAGAAATCTTTGTTATTGATTTCTAATTTAATTTCATTGTGGTCAGAAAATATTCTTTGTACAACTTGAATCCTTTTAATTTTATTGAAAATTGTTTTGTGGTGCAGAATACAGTCTACCTTGGCAAATGTTCAGTGTGCACTTGAAGATAATAGGGATTCTGCTGTATGAGGATGGAGTGTTCTATTAATGTTAATTAGGTCGAGCTAGTTGATGTTGTTTAAGTTTTCTAAATCCTTACTGATTTTCTGTCTACTTGTTCTATCAATTTTTGAGAGGTATATATTGAAATCTCTGACTGTAATTGTGATTTGTTTATTTTTCCTTTCAAATCTATCAGTTTTTGCTTCATGTGTTTTAAATCTCTGTTATTAGATGCATAATTGTTTAGGATTGTTATGTCATCTTGATGAATTAGCCCATTTAATATTATGATGTGCACTTCTTTATTCTTGGTAATATACTTTTCTTTGAAATATACTTTTTTGAAATTAATATAGCCACTCAAGGTTTCTTTTGATTAGCTGTTGCATGGAATATCTTTTCCATTCTTTTACTTTGAACCTGTTTACGTCTTTATATTTAAAGTGGGCTTCTTGATATACACAGAATGTAGTTGGGTCTTGCGTTGTTTAACTAATCTGACCATCTCTGCCTGTTAATTGCTTTCTTAGATGAGTTGTATTTAATGTGATTATTGATATGATTAGATTGAGAGCTGTCTCCTTGGTATTTGCTTTCTATTTGTCCCATCTGTTCTTTGTTCCTCCCTTTCTCTTTTGTTGCCTTCTTTGGGAGTAACTGAGTATTTTTTATGATTCAATTTTATCTCCTTTTTTTTGTATTATTTGCTATAACTATTAGTTTTGTTATTTCAGTGGTTGCTTTTGGGTTTATAGCATACATTTAAACTTATCACAGTCTAACTTCAAGGGATAGTACAGCACTTCAGGTATAATATACTTTCATTTCTCCCCTCCCACCCATTGTGTATTATTGTCATACATTTTACTTTTTACATATGTGTTTAAACAGTCAGTTATCTTTTAAAGAGATTTAAATGCTCTTTATTCCTTTGTGTAAATCCATGTTTCCACTTGTTACCATTTTCCTTCTGCCTGAAGGACTTATACAATATCTATAGTCTGGGTCTGCTGATAATGAATTCTTTTAGATTTTTTACATTTTAAAGGTCTACATTGTACATTAATGTTTGAATATATTTTTCTGGTTTTAGATTTCTAAGTTGACAGTTTTATTTTTTTCAATACTTTAAAGATGTTTTTCCACTGTTTTCTTGTTTGCATTATTTCTGATATGAAATCTGCTATCATCTTTATTTTTGTTCCTCTGAACATAACATGGCCTTTGGCTTCTTTCAAGATTTTCTCTTTTTCACTGGTTTTGGGAAATTTTATTATGATGCACTTTGATGTAGTTTTCTTTATGTTCCTTGTGCTTGGGATTTGTTGAGTTTCATAGATCTGTGGGTTCAAAGGTTTTCATTAAATTTGGGAATGTTTGATCATTATTTCGTCAAATATGTTTTCTGCTGCCTCTGCCCCCAGGACCTCTAATTACACATGTATTAAGCCACTTGAATCGTCGTATAGCTCACTGATGCTCTGTTCATTTTTAAAAAAATTCTTTATTCTTTTCACATTTCATTTTGGATGGTTTCTATTGCTGTGTTTTCAAGTCCACTAATCTTTTTTTCTGCAATGCCTAATTATCCATAATCCTTCCTGGTGCATTTTTCATCTCAGACATTATAGTTTTCTTCTCTAGAATTTCAATATGAGTTGTTTTTAGATTTCCATGTCACTAACATTTGAATGTGTAGGATTCAATTATAATAACTCTTTTAATGAATTTGCTTCTAATGGTAGTATCCCTGTCAGTTCTGGGTTGATTTGGATTGATTGATTTTCCTCCTCATTATGGTTTTTATTTTCCAACTTCTTTGCTTACTTTGTATGTTTTATTGGATGCCATGCATTTGAATCTCATCTTGTTGGATGTTTTTGTATTCCTGTAAATATTCTTGGGCTTTGTTCTGTGACACAGTTAAGTTACCCAGAACCAGTTTGATCCCCTTGAGACTTGTTTTTAAGGTATATTAGGCAGGGCTTGAGCTGTGTTTAGTCTAGAGCTAATTAATCCCCTCTACTGAGGCAAGACCCTTCTGAGGATTCTTAACAAATGCCTCATGAATTATGAGGCTTTCCATTCCAGCTGGTGGGAGTAGGCACTGTTCCTGGGTTTGCTTCCTCTAATTCTTTAAAAATGTTATTTCCTTGATGTTGGGTAGCTTTCTCGCAGCCATATGCTGTCAGTCCTCTGCTGGTACTGGGACTGTGCACAACTCCAGTGTTCTCTTTCTGTGCCACACTCTCTGGTGCTCCCTGGTACTCCCTGGTACTCTCTGATACTCTCTGCTACTCTGTCCCATGTACTCTGGCTGCCTTGGTCTCCCTGGACTCTCAGCTCCGTTTCCTCCACTCACGGAGTCTGCTGGATTCCCCATGGGGTCCTCCTCCTTGCCCTGCATCCTGGAAACTCTCTGAAAGCAGTAAGTTGGGACGATCATAGGACTCACCTGATTTGTTTCCCATATCCCAGGGATTGCTGCCTTTTACTGCTTTATTTCTATTTTTTTGAAAATGGTTATTTCATATATTTTGTCTGTTTTGTTTTGGTTGTTTCAGGTGGTTGGGTAAATCCATCTTGGCCATAAACAGACACTTCTAATCATATTTGACTATGGAAATCAATTTTTCTTACCTTTTTTTTAATCTCTCAGAACTTTTGTTCTATGGAACACATATTGGCAAATATGAAATTATAGTAAAATCAGAGGAGGCCCTGTGATTTTGATTAATTTATACCAGACTTGAATTATACTCTCTTGCATTTTCACTATGTGAAATATATGTGATATGTGCATTCCATCTTCATGTATCAGGTTTGTAGTGAGGCAGATGTCATGTTTTACATTTTTAAAAATGAGGAAAGAAGGGCACATATGTTTTTAATGAACATCTCTCAGTAATACTGATCCTTAATGGTGAATATAGGAGTAGAAATATCCAATTTGCCTTTATTCTGGTTATGTTGAAGCCTCCAAAGTACAAACCACTGGATTTCAGGAATCATATGGATTTTTATCTCTAATCCATTATCTTACTGCTACGAGATTGTACTTTCTAAAAATACAGAATTGATGTGATGCTTTTCCTATTTAGAGGCTTAAAATTCCCCAGAATTGTGGGAGAAAGTCTAAAGTCCTCAACATGACACAAAAAAACTTTTCTTCTGTGCCTCTTACCTGTCTTTCTAGCTTTATCTCTTATTTCCTCCCTTACACGCCCTGCATTCCCACCATGTGGAGCTACTTGCTTTTCCAGAGAGAGTGCTTCATTCTCTTCCATTTCCTTGCCATGAAATTCCCTCTGCCTAGAGGAAAGCTGGTTCAGGCAGCCCCTGATCTTCCTGGCAGAGTTAGACACTGTCTTCTCTTGCTACTCTAGCCCCTCAATAAGCCTAACACCAGAGTTACCATTTTGTGTTGAATCTATCCATAGATTTAATGGCCCTTCCACTACATGGGGAGTCTGTTGAAAGCAGGGACGTGGCCTCTGCTCATTCCTCCATCTCCAGCCCACCTGAGACAGTGTCTGGAACCTAGGAGCCCCAAGGGGAGAGCACATCAAGACCATGTTTTCTTGCTATGCAAACCTGGCTTGTTGGAGAATCAGCAAATGTTGGCAAGGCCCCCAAAGTGTGCCTGACACTGTTAGATGATAGTAAAACTTCATAAAGTTAAGTCTACACATCTGCTAATGAGACGTTTAGTAGCATCAGCCAAACACAGTGCTTTTCTGCGGTTCAGGGCAGCAGCTGCCTGGAATCTCACTTGTGCCATGTTGCATTTGTTTGTGCTCTCCTGGAGCTTTTGCAGCACAGGGGCCAGCATGTCTCTGTGGCTTCTGAGCTGGCTGTTCAGACAACCAAGGCCACTTACAGTTGTTTCAGAGCCGTTTGTTCCATCAGCCTGCATACCTCTCCTTTTTCAGTCCCTCCCAGAGAGGATTCATTTGTTGGATTTTATATCGTAGTTTCTCAATGCCCCTTTAAAAGTCCACAGAAGGAAGTGGTGATTTGGTTATCATTACGATTTTTTTTTTTTTTGTTAATTCGTTTTAAAGAGGTGATGCATTTTGAGATTGAAGTTGATCACTATGATTGTTCAGCAGAGCATATTTGCTCCAAGTTTAAATAATGATTGAAAGAAGACTCTCATATGATGTCTTCCTGAATGGAGGTATCATCTTTTCCTCACAGATTTCAAGAAGCAGTGAAGTTAAAATGGAATTTGATGTTTTAACAATGTTAGAATATGAATTTTTTTTCTTTTTAAGATCAGAGATTAAGAGTAAGTGCAGCTCGATGCCACCATGATTCAAAACTGTTTTAAGTACCTTTGCTACAGATGTCCTATTTTAATTTGCTCTGCACATCATTTATTGCTCCTACTTGCATTATCTCGTTAGACCTAGGTAGTAACTGATACTGAAAGACTTAAGTATCAGTAGGAAAAACTGTACACTTTCTAAGTGTGGTTTAACTTTTCATTGAATTTAAGTTTCAAGTCTAAGGAAATATCATAAGTACAGTTCAAAGTGACCTTTCCTTTGCTCAGAATTTGATATTGATTTTCTAATAATGGGATCAGAGTCAGCTGGGTACTAGCTCCCAGATTTGGGGTGGGGGAGTCCCACTGGCTCAGAGGCTCCTCCGGGCAGCATCTTGGTGCTTTGGTCTCTGCAGTAATTTGCCCCTGGGACAGAAATTGATAACCCAGGGTCTGAAAACCGTTTAGAGCTGCATAAAAGATTTTGTGTAAATGTTCCTTTTTCTTAGGAAATATTCGGTACTTTCTATCAAATTCTGAAAGTCATCTGTAACCACAGAAAAAAGTTAAAAATTGCTTTCTTGAGAGAAGATGTGGGAACCATCAGGGGAAATGTGAAAGCTCACATTTTTTTAGCTCCCTGGTGATGTGAGGTTCCGTGCATCAATGAGCAATCCTGTTCTACAGTATTTGTCTTTGCTCTTTGAGACAGTGACTTCTAGGCTTCCAGGGGTCAAGGTAATGCCATGTGTGCAAAGTCAAGTATAAATGATGCCACTACTAGATGGAATCATTAGAGTTCATATTGCCCAGGTGCTGTGCCCTAACATCAAATCTCTTATGTTGTTGTTGTGAGAAGCTAGTCCCAATCTTTTCAAGGATCCACTTTATAGATAAGAACATGTTGAAACATGGATCAGCTCCGGGGCTTCAAGGATTCAGACTAATAGCAGGTGCCTCTGATTGACCCCAAACCAAAAAAGAAACTTTTGGTAAATGGAATGGAATTTCTTGTTTTAAATCCTGGGACCACCATGCTCTCCGTGAGAGATGAGAGAACCACTTAGATATTTGATTTAGCATTCTCCATTTATCTTCCTGATAGAAATTTAAGGAGCAACAGTACAGCCCACTTAAGATGCTAAGAACATTAAGAACAAATTCCTTATTAAAGAAGATTAGGCATCACTCTAACCCTGTTTTCAGAGGAAGGTTGAGTTAATTGCAGAAAGGTTTAGTGATGAGAAGAAAAGAGAGTTACTAAAAACTGGGAGAACAAGAGAGGACCCTCCCTGCACTGAGCCTCATGTTATCTTGAAATACCACTGCTGCCATGTCTGGGTGCTCTGGGTGTGATCCCCACTGACTCCGAAGGAAGATTTCTGTGGTCAAGGAAAGGATATCGTGTGATGGCCCTCCAAGCCACTGGGGAATCAGTTTTAGGAAGGAACTAACATCTACATGTCATTCTCTTGTTTATTGGACAAAGCAGCTCACAAAACTAAAATTTATTTCATTTCTTCAGAAATATGAAGCATTATTCAGGTGATAGTACTTCTGGCTTTCCTGGTGAAAGACACAAGTGAAGCTCTGTGGGTTTCTGAAAATTCTGTCTGAATATGTGGAGCATATCCTGCCATTTTAGGGATACATAACAAAATGAGGCAGAATCAATCTGGTTAACTTTTTTTAATGCTAGAAAATTTATCAGCGGGAAAGCTGACCAACTTGTTTCTCTTTACACCATTTATTCAGAAAATAGATATTGGGTGTTAATTCTGTGCCATGCCCTGTTCCTGGCCCTCCCTGGTGCCTTGCAGTTTAGTGGTAGAAACAAATATTAAATAAACACAGTGAAATGCATATATGGCTATAACTTGGGATAAGTATTACGAAAGAAGTGAACAGGGTACTGGGATTAGGACCAGAAGGAGAACTGTTTTCATTGTTTTTAAATAATGACTTGATTATTTTTACAAAAATGATACATGTTCTTTACAAACATTTAAGCTATATAAAAAGAGTCCAGAGAAGGAGGAAAGAAATCTCCCCAAAACCTACTACCTGGAAGTAATCAGTGGAAACTCTCTGTAAATGTAATTGTAAACACCTGTCGGAATATTTACAGATGGACGGATGGAAAAAAAAATTTTTTTTATATTAGGGGATTACATACTCTTTTTAAATTAAGTATTAAATTTGATTTTATTTGAATTTAACTGAAGCAAGAGAAACTAAAGCTTCTCTTTAAAAGTTTAAAGGAATTGTTAAACTTTATACAAATGTTTCTTTACTAAAAGAGATATTTGTAAAAGACCCTCTAAAGATAAGAAAAAATTGTATGAAAGCCGTTAGTTATTTTAAACCTTAAGGAATGAGTCCCTGCTACAAAAATATACTTCCTCTTGCCACCTTTTGCCCAATTCCAGATTGTGTATTCATATTAATTTTATTTGATTAGGATTCATAATATTTGCATTTTCCTCTGGCTGTTTTGTCCTATATTCATTTTATAGCCACGTCTTCTTGGTTGCTTGTTTCTAAATTATCTATAATACCATAATGTTTTATTTTGATATTCAGTTTATTTACATTGCCTTGAAATATCCCTTTACATCTCCTGTTGTTTGATCATTTTCATTTTGAGCTCTCATTTTATCAAATTCTTACTCTTATAAAGCACAAAGCTGCTGCCTAAAATTTGCTCTGATCCCTTGGGTTATCTTATCTTCTCTCCCATAGCAGGTTCCTGTGTGACACTTTCTTCACCCCCTTCTTCTCCGCCTTCTGCCGAGGGGCTGCATTATCTTTGCAGAGCTGCCAGCCCGTTCTTGAAAGTTCCCCCGGGAGGTTTGGTTCAGACACACTGGGAGCAGATTCTGCTTGAAACCCTTTGTTAAAGCTGCCGAAATGCAATACACCAGAAATGGGTTGGCGTTTACAATGGGGATTTATTAACTTAGAATTTACAGTTCTTAGACCATGAAAATGTTCAACTCAAGGCATCAACAGGAGAATACCTGGTCTCTGAAGACAGGCTGCCGGCATCTGGGCTCCTCTGTCCCATGGCCAGGCTGGTGATGTCTGCTGGTCCTTCTCTCCCAAGTTTCATTGCTTCCAGCTTCTGGCTTCAGTGGCTCCCTCTCTTCTTCTCTGTGAGCTTCTCTGCATTTCATCTCTTAGCTTCTGAATGTGTTTTATCCTCTCATAAAGGACACCAGCAAGAGGATCAAGACCCACCATGAGTGGGGTGGGTCACATCTCAGTTGAAGCAACCTACACCCACAGGAATGGATTAAAACAACATGGCCTTTTCTCGCCCATCACATAACAGCTTCAGACTACCACACCTTTCCTGTTTTATTCCAGGTTTATCTTCCCTAGAATGTGCCATTTAGGTGTTGGGTGCCATCTGAGTTTTCTTGCTCTAGTACCTGAGGACAAGCAGGTGGGGGAGACAGAGGAGTCCCTGGGGAGGTACATTTAGATTCCAGGCATCCCCATCCACGGGTCCTCCCTAACTCTGCCAGAGAGTATGTTTGGAGTCACTTCTCTAGGTCTTTTTTGCCCATTGACTTTTCCCAAGGCTCCTTCTCACTCCTTCAGTTTTCTTCCCTCCAATTTAAGGGTCTCGATGTTAACTTACCGTGTTTCTTCCATGATGCTTCTAAGTGACCTGGACAAGGTTGGGGCCAGGCCCAGGCTCGGGGGCTGGCAGCCAGCCTCCTTTTTCTTTGCTTTGTTGCCACTTTTTATATTTATGGGACATGGTAATTCTCCTTTCCTGTTTGGATATTGTTGGTGATGGCTGTTTTGATTTTTTCATTTTGTTAGTTATTTGGGAGGAAGATTCTGTGAGGCTACTGCCCTCTGCCATCTCAAGTGGGATGTTGGGGGACCTTCCCGAGAGTGAATGGCTGGGAAGACTCCTCTGGGCTTCATGGCATTTAAGCTGATATGAAGGTTGAGGAGTGACTCCAGGTGGCCTTGGGGGAGGCAGGCAGGCTGGGAGGAGATGGAAAGTATTTTAGGTAGTGCAGGTGGAAGAGAGGATGAAGACGTGAGCGCTACAAGACAGTGCAGGTGGGGTCCAGATTACAAAAAGCTCCGTGGGACGTGCTAAAGAATTTGAATTTTATTTTGACTTCAACCAAGAGCCGCTGGGGAGTTATGCGCATAGAAATGGCATAGGGAAAATTTTGTGTCATCAGAAAGTTCACTCTTGCTGCTCTGAGGATATTGGCTCGGAACAGGGCAAGATTGAAGAAGCATAGTGACAAGTTTAAGAGACTGTGTAGGATTCTAGTAAGAGATGCTGATAGCAGTAGAGATGAACAAAAGTGTAGTATTTAAAGATGTATTTTAAAGGTAGAGTTGATTGGACATAGTGGTGAATTGGATGTGGGGATATGTGAGGAAGGTGGGCCAAGAATGCCTCCTAGGGATTTTGCTGAAGCCAGGTGGATGGTTCTCCCTGAGATGGGGGACATTGGGGCTGGAGGGAGGAAGCAGATCCAGAGTTTTATAAAGATCAGGAGTTCATCTGAGATTCATCCATGTTGTTGTGTGTATCAGTAGTTATTTCCTTTCGGTTACTGGTAGTATTCCATTGTATGGATGTAACAGTTTTAAAAAATTTATTCTCTTGTGGATAAATCTGTATTTGGGTTGTTTCCAGTTTAGGGCCTGTGGTGGTTTGGAGCTATGAGCTCCAGAAAAACATGTTCTTAAACTTTAATCCATTCCTGTGGGTGTGAACCCATTGTAAGTAGGACCTTTCGATGAGGTTACTTCAGTTAAGGTATGGCCCACCCCAGTCAGGACGGGTCGTAATTCTATTACGGGAGCCCTTTATCAGCAGAATGAAATTCAAGCAGAGAGAGAAAGCCACAGGAAGCAAGAAGATGAAGGTCAATGGAACCAGAAAGGAAGGGAGAAGCCACCATGTGCATTGCCATGTGATGGAGGAGCCAAGGACCAAGGATCACGGGCAGCCAGCCCCAGAACGCCAGTCTTCAGGAAGAAAGCATCACCTTGATGTCTCCTTGATTTGAACTTCTCCTAGTCTCAATACTGTGAGCCAATAAATTCCTATTGTTGAAGCCAACCCATAGCATGGTATTTGCTTTAGCAATGAGGAAACTAAAACAAGGCTATGATGAATAATGCTACTATGAATATTTGTGCGTAAGTATTTTTATGAACATGCATTTTCCCTTCTTTTGGGAAAATATCCAGGAGTGTAGTTGCTATATCATAGGATACATATATGTTTTACTTTGTAAGATATTGCAGTTTTCCAAAGTGTTTGTACCATTTGACACGCCTCCCAGCAGTGTATGAGAGTTCCAGTTATTCCACATCCTTGTCAACATTTGGTGTTGTCAATCTTGTTATTTAGCTATCCTAAATTACAGTTTTTATGAAATAGTATCTTATAGTTTCAGTTTATGTTTCCCAGATGACCTAAATGTTGAGCACATTTTTAGGTTACTATAGACCATTTGAATATCTTCTTTTGTGACGTGTCTCTTTCAAGTCTTTTCCCATTTTTTTTTATTCAGTCCTTTATCTTTTTATTGTTTATTTGTAGGAGTTCTTTATATATTCTGGATATAAGTCCTTTGTCAGGTATTTGTATTGTGAATATTTTTTCCCAGTCTGTAGCTTTTCTTTTCAATTTTTAATGGTGTCTTTTGATGAGCAGAAGTTTTTAATTTTGAAAAAAATCCAATTTATCATATTGTTCTTTTATTTTTCATGCTTTTCTGTCTTCTCTGAGAAATTTGTATATACCCCCAGAAGGTGAAGAGATTCTCCAATGCTTTCTTCTAGGAACTTTATAGTTTTAGCTTTGCATTTAGGACGGTAAATCATCTTGAGTTAATCCTCGTGTGTGCTATGAGGTGGGGTCAAGTTCTTTCCTCTCATTTTGAAATCCAGTTGTTGAAGCAGCATTTTTTTTTTTTTTTTCTTTTGAGAAGACTTTCCTTTCTCCATGGAATTGTTTTGTCTGCTTTGCTGAAACCTATTGACCATCTTTGTGCGGTCTATGTCTGGACTCTGGATAGTTTCATTGATCTAGTTGCATATCCTTGAGCCATGTTGGTTTTGGTGGAAGGCCAAATCCCTGATTAGGGTTTCTTTATTGATTTGAGGCTAACCATTTTACCCTGAGTGTAGTAAATCAGGAATCTGAAAGTAGAAAATGGCTGTGATCTCTGGCTCCTTAAAAACATTGTTTTATTTGCTTTCTCTCTCAAATCTCTAATTTGGAAAAGAGAAGAGGTGGAAGGGAGACTGGACCGCTACTGCCAATGAAAGGAGAATGCCATGGGCAGCTCTGGGCTGGGTCTGCTGAATAGACTCTTGTGGGTTCTCATGGTGCAAATCATCTATGGACCGTTTCCATCTTACTGCGGTCTGCTCAAAGCTGTTGGTCTCTCAGCTGGGAGTAGCCTTGTTACCCCAGCTCTTGGGGCCATTCTCCCAGAGTGAGAATCCCACCCTTTACATTGGCCCTGTAATGAAACCTGAACCACTTCTTCTGCATTCTGGGCCTCCTGTGCTGACCAAATGGTTCATAATTTAGCACCATGGGTCATTTTCCTCTGGATCCTATTTCAGTACCCAACTAATGCTTTGACTCTGAGACATTTCCAGCTAGCCACTTTTTTGCAATCACCTTAGGTAGATGACCTTACATTTTTATACCCTATCAACATCCTGGCAAACAACTTCCTATGTTATTATCTTCATTGCCATGACCTATATGCATAATTAGTGCTTTGTGGATTCCTAAGATGGGAAGGGTCAATACAGTTTTGTGCACAGGAGGAGAAAGCCCCTCTGTAAGTGAGGATTCTCATCAATCTCCCTTCCTACTCAAGAGAGTGGTCTTCCCTGAACAATTCTTTTTTCTTACACTGATCCTCTCTTCTTTCCTTCCTCACCATTTATCACAGTTGAAAGTATAATTCACTCATTTTTGGGGGGAAAAGGCTGACAGAGCTCCTAGGGAAGCACTGAGAGCCCATCTGGCTCCATGCTTATCAAGAGTTGTTTTCAGGGTTCCGAAGTGTAGTTAAAATGCCACCAACTGGGCCCGGGCACCCCCATTCTGCCTTCCCCCTCCTCTCCTGTTATCTCTGTTCATCCCCTCCCTGGGACACCATGTGCCTTCCTCATTTGTCAACTCCATGAAGAGTGGGTCGCTGCCTTGCTGTTGATGTCTTTGAGATCCCCAGGTGAGGGGTCTGTGACAGGGAATGTCTGGGAAAAGGACCCTGGTGCAAAGAGGCATGCTTCAGAATCTTGAAATTTAGCACTGTTGCTTCTCCATCCAGAGGCTGATTATCAGTCAAGCTAGATCTGTGCTTGTACTTTTCTGTCTCTTTTAGAGTAGCCTTGAGCTGGAGCTTTTGGGAGCTGTTCAATCAGGGGGCAGGATCATTAGCAATAAAGAGCTGTCATTACTTGTTTAGAGTCTCTGCCCAGCAGCTGCTAAATTGGTGTTTCTGACAATTAGTAATCTAACTTCTGCACAAGGGACGGGCTCCACCAAAGGACCACTGACAAGTAATTTATTTTGTTGGAATTTATTTCTTCCCATTTCTTCTTGTATTTCTTTGCTCTTCTCCCTGCCTGATACCATATGTATTTTCAGACTTTTAGAAGTAACCTTTTCATTCTGAACTCTTTGTCTGTGTTGCGGCCATGAGGAGGATATCATGGGAGGTAGGGAAGGGCACTGTGCAAAGAGCATGAACTGCTGGAACAGAGAGCAAATAACTGTAACTGAGCACCGAGGTGTTAGTTTGCAGGATTATTATCTTAAGATGAGAGCAATTAACTCTTAGCTTCACTCATTCAACAAACACTTATTGAGCACCTACTATATTCCATCTAGTGCTTTAGATGCTGAGGATACTTTAGTTAGAAAACCAAATAACAAACAAAATAACGAGCCACAACTTGGCCCTAATGGAGCATATAATACAAAAGTTGTTGCTATGCCACCAACGTAAAGTGTATTGTTTTTTAAAATAGCAGTAGTGGCCTACTAGAAAGGTTTTACATGTGTGTATGTGTGTGTACATGTGTGATATGCTTACATGTATTTATTTAAAGTATGAGCAACAATGAACTACTTGGGTGATGTTTATTTGGTTTATAGATTTAAGCATCTCTGTATTACCCTCTTCCTCCCTCCTTCTAGAGGCATTAAAAATGAATAAGGTTTACTCTGCCTCTGCAGGTTGAGTTGAAGAGGGGAAGCTGATGAAACACAAATTGGACAGTCTTGTTCAATTAATTTTGGCCAGCCACATCAAATGGCTTGCCAGGGAGAGAGATTTGACATAATTAGCTTAACAGACATACAACCTGCCAAATGTCCACTCTTTCATTTCCTACATCATGATGAAGCCCTGCCCTGTATGGGGCAGTATGACAGATGTAGAGGTGAGTGAAACTGCCTCTCTCTGCCTTAGCCATCAGTGTCATTGATGTCACTGATGTTTTCCACCTCGTGTGGAAGTACATTCCTGGTACTCTAGTATTTTGCAGAGTATCTTCTATATGTCAGGTACTAGGGATCACACTAAACTATATAGACAAACCGCCTGCCTTCTAGAGCTTGCATTCTTACTGGGGAGCACAAACAATGAACAAAATGAAGGGGTAGAACATGTAGGAACCAGATAGCAGTGAGTGCTATGGGAAAAAATAAAGCAGGAAAGCAGATGAGGGGGTGTTGGGAGATGGTGGACTGTTTTAAATGGGATATTGAGATTCTTCATGAAAGATGATGTGTGAATCAAGGCCTGAAGGAGGTAAGGGGCCAAGCCATAGGGAAGTCTGGAGGAAAAAAATTCCAAGCTGAGAGGGGAAAGTAGGAACAAAGGCCCTGAGGTAGAAGAAAGCTTGATGTGTTCAAGGAACAGCAAGGAGGCCCCTGGGGCTGGGGGTTTATTTTCCTGAAATATGTGAAGAAAATATACTCATGGGCTACTTTTTTTCCACCCTGAAACCTCCAAAAGAAGTGAAATGTGAAGATGCCCTTTGCAAAGCAGGAGTAAAAGTTGACAATATGTGTGATGGAGATTGTACGTCTCCAAGAGATTTATTAGCAGGGAGTGGCCTTGGTTCTGGAAAGAAAGGATCCCAGAGTCTTTTTTACAATGAGTACTAAGTCCTGATTCATCCCTGGTCTTTGGTATGAAAATACGAACCCACTACGAAGGCAGAATAGAGCATCCTTGCTCGGGGTTTCCGTCCAAATCTACGGCGACACCGTGGAGCGCTTCCACCCAGCTCCCCGTGGGGTCAGTTGGAGTCAGGCAGTTAGAAAAATCCCTTTCATCAGGAAGATTACCTGCAATTTCTCTCTCTTGCCCAGCTGCAGATTTCTTTTCCATCCTAATGATCTTTCATGAATAATTGGGGAAAAATATAATTGGTGGGTTTCAATTCAGCATCGTAAGCCAATTGCAAAGGAAAGGTTTGGGCCTCCTTCCGCCCCCTTTCCCCATTTTACCATGGCACTGCTAGAGTGAAAATAATTGTACCTGGGGGCCTAATTGCCCACCCTTCAAAAGAGCCAGGAAAAATGGGCCCGATTATAAAGCCACCAATAATTTTGCCTTGTGATATATTGTGATGTGATGGGCGTTCACAGAGCAAGGACTAAAGAGAGGAGGGAAGGTGGAAGCAAACCTACAAGAGAGGGCACGAAAGAGGCAATTCGATGGGAAAGAAGACAGTGAACGATTGATCACGAAGCCTTTTCCAGCATATTCCATCAAAAGCCGCCTGACACACACCAGCATTTCTTAGTATAACTTGAGGCTCACATGTCTTTCTTGGACACACACAGTGATGTAGGAAAGGATGTGTGTCACTGCCCTTCTGTATAGAGATGATGATTCTTTGGAATCTTTTGGTAAGGAGGTATGCATTAGGTTTTACCCAGACCAGGTGGGACACCGTAACTCACACTCTACATTTTCTCTTGGCCTACCTCGTAAGCCAGGACCTGCATTTGCTGGATGCTGGTTCAGGCCTGGGTTGGGGGGCAAAGTGGGGGTGGTGGTGATATTTCAAGGCCATGCATGCAGGGAAATTGAAAAGTTTCCTAGTTCCTGTGATCACAGGCTCACTAGCACTATGTTCTAACTAGCAGGGTCAAACGAACTTAATTCTGCATGACAGCCTCTTTCCTTGGCTCTTCCCTGCTTGCCTCTGGCTTTTGGGTCAGGGAAAGTCAGCCTCTCATACAAAGCATTTGTCCATGACCTACTTCTCTCCACAGGTGTTCTCCAGTTGCTCGTTACATGTGTTTTATTTGACCATCATCTTGCAAATTTTATTTCCAACCAGTGATCTGGAGGTGTGTGAACCTGACTGAGGCACTGTGATGTTTCATGACAGTGAGAAGGAAAAATTCCAGGTTTAAGTTTGACTCCTTCCCAGAAGAAAGTACTAACACAGTAAGCATTGAAAGTATGGTAAGGAAAAGAAAGGAAATGAGTTAGAAGAGAAACACCAATTCCAGCCTAAATATCATGAAGTTTTAAAAACGACAACAAAAAGCAACAACCCACAAACTGAGTAGTCAATAAGTGCAGCATTTGTCACATGTAAAGTGGCACGACAGTGTGCGTGCATTTGTGGGAGATGAGAAATCTGAATTTGAATAGTTTTTCCAGAAAATCCTGTCTCACTTTGCAAGTTCACTGGGACATCCTCAAAGGGTTCCAGGATCCCACTGCCCTCCTAGGAAGTCTCAGGAGGGGGAAGCTGTGTTCAGCAAGATACCTGTCACTCTGGCTGTATAAAAGCTGCATCTGTCTTCCTTTGGCTGCTCTGGGGGCTAGGAGAAATGCTGTGCTCTGCCTGGGTGTAATTAAACTTTGGGCTGAAGTTTCACCCGGCAGCTTTGCTGGCAAACTCAGTAACAACAAATTAAGTGGAACATTTACAGTGTTACTACGAACAGGTTTTAAAATAATGTATACAGTTCACTTAATTATGCTCTATGTGACTTTTCTCCCCTTCAAAAATGTTATTCCAGCATCTAGTCTAATTGCACCAGCTTTTCTTTCCCAGAATAGTCTCTGTCTCCTCCTTTCCTCTCTCTGCAGTGATTTTATTTACCCAGTGTTTCTGTGATGCCATGTTTGAGATATATTTCTCCACCTGGGTTTTTGTTTGTCTCCCCCCACCCCCACCCCCACCCCCATTTATTCAATCTGCAGCTGCTGTCACATTCTGTAGCTTCATTTGGGGAATGAAGTTATGCAGACATATTTTCAGGGGGCGGGGAGAACTAGAGAGGACCAGGCCCTAAATTTTATAGTTTGGTGGGAAACCCAGGCTGTGCTCTTCTCCTTGGGGAGGATGGCGGGGGGGAGGTTCTTGCCAGATATGGCCAGTGCACAGAGTGCCCCAAATTGCCACCACGTCCTCCTCCCCGTCAAGACTTCTGCTTATTTGTCTGTGGCTCACACTTTCCTCTCAGAGATTTCTTTGGAAGTAAGGTTTGAAGGTGAGAGTCAGAGATGGACACATACATTCTCTTTCTGGACCGGCTGCTGAATCACCTGCAAAACAGGGTGAATTGCTTGAATCACTAAGCAGCAGGATGTCCCCTCCCTCTGGTATGTCAGCTTTGCTGAATACCCCAACGACAGCCTTGCAGACAGCTGCCCCGGATTCTTATCTTCTGAGCATCCTTCCCGAGGAAGGTGCTTCCCCACTGCTCAGTTACAAACTTGGGAGAGAGAACTCTTGAGTCTGGAGTGGGAGAGGAGAGACAACCCTGCATCTGGACTCTGGATTTTTCTCTTTGCTTTGGAGCAAAAATCCTCCACAATCACCTGTCCCAGAGGTTACTTTCCTGGGCAGCATTTACATGATCACTTCCAGGCTCCTGTGCTCTAGTTACACCATCAACCGTCAAGACTGGATCGTCACCGCGGGCTTTGTTTTAAGCAAGGAAGGTGCTTCTGGTTGAAAGCAAGGGAAACCCACTTCAGACCAGCAGAAGGAAGAGGGGGGAATTTCCTTTGAAGGAAACTGAAGCCCAGGGCAATGAGATAAGTTGGGCCTCGTGGGGCACTGGGATGAGGCACTGTAAAGCTGACCGCGTGTGTTTATTCATTCTACTCCCTCTGACCTTCAAGGTCTCCCATTTCCGCTTTCCACCTGCTTTCTCCACTCTGCAAAACTGGCGTCTCAGCTTCTCCACGCCATAGTCCCATCAGGCCCACCCCTAAGCTCCAAATTGCTCCGTCCTCAGTTTGAGAGATGAGTCAAGTCTGAGAATCTGCACGAGATGGATGAGGTGTTCTTGCCCAGTCCAGCCAGCGACCCCTGGGAAGCCAAGTAGAGCAAAGCTGGGTCCCGGGTTCTCCCCTGCAGGGGGAAGGTGCACATCAGAGGGTGCCGGCCAGGTAGTGTGTGTGTGTGTGGAGAGCTCAGAACTCACCCTCCAGTTTCCTATGCCCCCCAGGACTCTGTCTGCTGGATCTGATCACCTGTCTCCCAGGCACTGGGACAGGAGCAAAAACCCCATCATGGGCTTTGTTCTCTTTCCCTGCGATCTCACAACGATGGGCTTCATAGCTACAGCCAGGGAGGGGTGGGATCGCCGAGGATTTTCAGATAATTAGGTGAAGGATAGCACAGGCTCATCAGCAGGTAAACGTTTTTCAATTTTAAGATGAGCAAGACTGCAACATGATGCTTCCGGAAAATCAGTAGCATTGTTATCTTTGGAGCCACTTAACAGTCAGCCAAAAATCTGTAGGAGAGGGTAGCCAAAAGAGGATGGAGAGGGGTCTCTGCATCTGGAGAGCATCTGGGATGAGGTGAGACCAGACTTTTGGCCACTTCCTTTGCTCTGGCACTGAACCAAGACTGAAAACGGATGAATGGCAACCTGGGGGCCTACCCGAGATGCCTTGCATGTAAACAATTTGCCTCTGGAAATACCATGTTTAGAAGTGGAGCCAGGAATAATTTCCTGCTTCCTTCTACCTCAACCCCTGGCAATTATCATTAGACCCTTGCAGGTGGATAAACGTAGTCTGGATAGGAATATGTATCCATTTGTGCTGGACAGCAGTGGCTAAATGCAGGATGTTCAGAGGAGAGGTGGGGGCATTTCCAAGGCCTCTGCGCAGATCCATATCCCAACCAGGTAGAGGGATTTGTGAATACGCCCAGCTTCCAGGCCAGGGTTTCTCAGTGGGGCCTGCTGACCTCCCACATGAGAATCGCCTTGAGTGCTAATTAAAAATATAATTCCTTCCCCAGTGTAAACCTCTTTAAGTAAATGAGGTAGTTTTTTAAAAAAAATTAATTCTACACTATATATTAAATGAGAAAAAGCAAGCAACAGAACTGGGTACAGTACATTTCCTTTGGGGTAAACAATTTTAAAACGGGTATATGTCCTGGTATTAATGTAATATTTTTTTCTGAAGAATTCATTAGAATATGTGATGAGTGGTTACATTTGGGAAGAGAGACTTGGAGGTGGGAGTAGGGGTGGGGGGTAGAATCCTAGTTTTCATTTCATCCCTTTCTCTTCTGTTTGCATTTTCTAACCACGTATATGTGTTATCTTTATGCTTTTAAATGTCAGCAGGGATTGTCTGGGTAGTAGAGATTACAGACCATTTATTTTCTTCTTTATGCTTTTCTGCATTAAAAAAAACAATTTAAAAATGAAATTTTAGAAAATGAATCTACCACTAGCTCACAATACCAGCCTTTCTGAAGGAGCCCCAGGGATCCATATGTGACAAGTGCACCAATATTTGTGAACCTGGCTCTTTCTCCTGGATGCTTCCAAATGGACATCTTGACAAATGCCAGGGTATCGTCCTCAAGCAGCTCACCTGTTACTTCCACTCGTACCACTCAGGAATGGCAGGGCTGGGGCTCAGTTACATGGTGGGTGGGTGGGGTGCTCATTTCAAATGCACATTCCCAGGCCTTATCCCAAGAGGTAATGATTCAGTGATTCTGAGCAGAGCCCAGGAATCTTCATCTTTAAAAAGCACCCCAGGTATTTTTGCATGTAGAATTTCCTCGGCCTGCACCAAAAATTGCTGAAGAAGGATAAGATTTGCAATCACAGGTTTGGCTAGCTGTTTAGGATTTCATATTCTTCTCTAATGTGGGCAATATCAAGGTTAAGTACAAACACACACACACACACACACACACACACACAGATGTAGGACAATCATAGAAGAATAACATGGGACCAAGCCCCATTTTTGCCGGCTCAGCAGTTGAAGATTTTCTTGGGTTCCTCTACGTCACCCCCAAACCAGCTACATGGTATGACACTCACCTATTATTAGTCTTCAAAGAGATGTTGTTACTGTGACGCTCACCTATTATTAGTCTTTAAAGAGATGTTGTTACTGGTTGGGCTGCTTGTAAAACTTGAGAGTTCACATCAAAACATCACCTTTTTCTGGGTCTGTTGTGAGAGTAGGGGACTGACATTTCTTTTCCTATGTGGATCGTGGTTAGCCAGTTCCGTGTTCCTTGATTGATTTGAGATGTTCTGTTATATGCCAATTACAATTAGTGAGCGTCCACATCTCGCCGACATGTCTTTCAACACCACCCCCACCGTCATCATCATCATCATCGTTGTTTATATTGTCCCCCCTCCCCCCAAAAAAATGATCAGCTTGTCCAGGCTCACCAAAAAGTTGTTGGTATTTTTATTGGAACTGCATAGAATTTATAGATTTATTTGGAGAATATTGCTCTTTTAGGTTCTCAGTATTCCTATCTCTGAACTTTGTCTATCTTCCCATCTATTCAGGGTTTTCGTTTTTTGGTTTTTTTTTGTAAGTCTTTCAATAAAGATTTCTAATGTCCTTGTAAATTCTTGGACATCTTTTGTTAGGGTTAACCTTTGGTATCTCATATTCATTACTATTATAAATAGTGTATTTTAAAAAATGCATTTCTAATTGTTCCTGATGTGTAGCAATACTATTTATCTTTTGCATGTTGATCTCGTAACTGATACCCTTGTTGAATTCTGATAAAATTCTAATCATTTGCTATAGATTCTCTTGGATAGTTTAAGTAAGCAATCATATCAGCAAATAATGACAATTTTTTTCCTTTCTTCCTAATTCTGACACCTTTTGTTTCTCTTGTCTTGCCACCCTGGCCAGAACACAGTGAGTAGAAATGCCTGTAGCAAGCATCCTTGCCTTTCTGACTGATTAGTTTTCTATTGCTGCACAATAAAGTACCATGAATTTAGCAGCTGAAAACAACCTCTACTTAACAGCCCACACTTGTGCAGGTCAGCATTCCAGTGTGGCGTGACTGGTTCTCTGCTCCGAGTATCACAAAGCTGAAGACAAGCTGTTGCCTGTGTTATAGTCTGGAGACTCTGGGGAGAATCTCCCAGGATGGTTCTTGTTTTGGCAGTTCCTTGTGGTTGTAGGATAGAGGTTTCCTTGCTGGCTGTCAGCTGGGGGTCACACTCAGCTTCTAGAGACTGCCCACATTCCTAGCCATGTGGCCCCTTTCATCTTCAAGCCGGTAATGCCACCTCAGATCCTTCTTGTGCTTGGATCTCTGATTGCTCTTTGTGAGCAGCCAGAGAAAACTCTGTTTTTTTAACGGTTCATGTGATTAGGTCAGGCACACTCAGATACTCTCCCTATTTTAAGGGAGATGTATAATATAACCTGTTCTGAGGTGTAAAATCCATCCTATTCACAGTCCTAGGGATTTCACAAGGTGTGTACACCATGGGATGGGATATCTTGGGGGCTGTATATATGTGTGTATGTGTGTGTGTGTGTGTGTGTAAACATTAAGAGACTTACAGGAATTGGCTCTCGTGACCACGAGGATTGGCTAGGCTGAATTCTGTAGGGCAGGCTGCAAGTTGGAAACTTGATAAGGTGGCATTGAATTCCCCAGGAGAAGCTGGTTGGCAGAAATAGAGGTAGAAATTCTTCTTTCTGACTCCTGAAATCCTCAATTCTCCCTTTAAGACCTCCATCTAATTGGATGAGGAGGCTCCTCTCTTTGCTGAAGGTAATCTCCTTTGTTTATTGTAGATGAATGACTGGCTAATGATTTCATTCCATCTATGAAATACCTTCCCACTAACAATCAGGCCAGTAGCTACTGGACCACATAACTGGACACCATAACCTACCCATATGACACATGAACTTAACCATCACAGGGACCATTTTAGAATTCTGACTACCACTGTGACTCTGAAGGGAATGATTCTAAGTTTTTATCAATATAATATTTACCATAGATTTTTTTTTAAATTCAGTTTTATTGAGATATATTCACATCCATACAGTCATCCACAGTGTACAATCAACTGTTCGCAGTACCATCATATAGTTGTGCATCCATCACCCCAATTTCTGAACATTTTCCTTACTCCAAAAAAGAATAAAAATAAGACTAAAAATAAAAGTAAAATAGAACACCCAAAGCATTCCATCCCACCCCCATCCCACCCTATTTTTCTTTTAGTTTTCGTCCCCATTTTTCTACTCATCTGTCCATACACAGGATAAAGGGAGTGTGAGCCACAAGGTTTTCACAATCACACAGTCACACCATGTAAGCTACATAGTTATGCAATCATCTTCAAGCATCAAGGCTACTGGGTTGCAGTTCAACAATTTCAGGTATTTCCATCTAGCTCTTCGAATACACTAAAAACTAAAAAGGGATATCTACATAGTGCATTAGAATGCCTTCCAGGGTGACGGACCTCTCGACTCCATTTGAGATCTCTCAGCCACTGAAACATTACTTTGTTTCATTTCACTTCCTGCTTTTGGTCAAGAAGATTTTCTTAATCCCACGATGCTGAGTCCAGGCTCATCGCTGGGAGTCATGTCACACATTGCCAGAGAGATTTACATCCCTGGGAGTCATGTCCCATGTAGCGGGGAGGGCAATGAGTTCACCTGCTGAGTGAGCTTAGAGAGAGAGAGGGGCCACATCTGAGCAACAAAAAGGTTCTCTGGGGGAGACTCTTAGGCACAATTATAAGCAGGTTTAGCCTCCCCTTTGCAGTAACAAACTTCATAAGGGCACGACCCAAGATCAAGGGCTTGTCCTACTTAATTGTTAGTCCTCAATGTTTATGAGAATGTCAGTAATAACCCAGGTGGGGATGTCCAACATTTCTGCATTTTCCCCCAGTTCCTCTGGGGGGCCCTGCAAATATATTTTTATTCTCTGCCCAAATTACTTTAGTATGTATCGGGATTTCACACTAACCTGTACAAACCTACCAGATCTCACTTCCCATTCAAAGTTCCATGTAATTATGGTGTTTGAATAAACTGACCATACAAGTTAAATTATTCAGTGTGCTGTAGAAAATATGGATCCTGCACCAAATATACATCTCTTCCTTTGGTCTCACATGGAAGTTGAAGTTTTAAAACACAGTCAATATCATCCTTTACCCTTTGGCCTGATTTGCTTTAGTCCTGACCAGGTCTGCTTCATTCATATCTCTAATTGTAGTCTGAAATTTTTTCAGCATTTTAAACAGTTGCTGTATGAGATAATACTGACATTCATAGCTGCAGAGCTCTAGCTCTGAGTTTCAGTTGTCACATGGACACCCAAAGTTCCAGAGACTGCCAGGTTATAGACAAAGAGCTCAGCATCTCAGAATTTGGAGATAACCATTACAACTCAGGAATGGGTGTGACTGCTGTAGGAGCTTACAATCTAGGGACCATTCCAATAAGTATTCCCCTGATAAGCTGTGCTCTAAGATTCAATTCTCAGAGTTTACACATTGTAGTTTGTCCATATCAGTGAGGCATTATAATGTTTGTCTTTTTATTTCCGGCGTACTTCACTCAAAATGCTGTCCTTAAGATCCATTCACCTAGTTGCGTGTCTCACAGCTTCATTCCTTCTTGCAGCTGCTCGGTATTCTATTGTTTGCATACACCACAGTTCACCATTCTGTTCATCAGTTGCACCCTTAGGCCACCTCCATTCATTGCAAATCATGACTACTGCTGCCATAAACACCAGTGTGCAAATGTCCATTCTTGTCCCTGCTCTCAGATTTTCCAAGTATATACCCCATAATGAGGTTGCAGGACCTTATGGCACCCACATACTTAGCTTCTTGTGGAACCACCACGCTGTTCTCCATATAGGCCACACTGTTCTACTTCCCCACCAACAGTAAATAGGTATATCACTCTCCATGTTTTCTCCAGCACTTGTATCCCTCTGTTTATATTTTTCCCTGTAGTTTTATAGAAATATATTCACATACCATACAATCATCCATAGTGTACAGTTAGTTGTTCACAATATCATCATACAGTTGTGCATTCATCACCACAGTCAGTACTTGAACATATTCATTACTCCAAGAAAATTTTTTAAAAAAGAATAATAAAAAAAAAATTAAAATGCCATACAGTACAATATAATAATAAGGTCAGACAACAATACCGCCACGAATCCCATATCCCTCCCTTATATCCTCCTCTCACAGACACTTAGCTTTGGTATATTGCCTTTGTTACATTTAATGGAAGCATATTACAATGTTACTGTTAACCATAGATTCCAGTTTGCTTTGATTATATTTTTCCCCAATACCATCCTTTTCAACAACTTGCAAGGTTGACATCCATTTGTTCTCCCATATGTAAAAACATTTTTATATTTTACATTTAGTCATCATCATTGACCACTCTAGGTTTCCCTCAGTTATACAGTCCCCATCTTTATCATCTATCTTTCCTTCTGGTTTCGTAGTTGCCCCTAGCCCTCCTCTTTTAGCTTTACTCACAGACAACTTTGTTCAGTGTCCTCAAAATATTGTGCTACCATCACACAGTATTATGCTTTCCATTTCTGTATCTATACAATCAATCCTGTTGAACATTCTGTAGTCCTTCAGCATCAAATGCCCGATCTCTACCCTCTTTCTATCTCCTGATAACCTGTGTTCTCCACTTTTAACTCTCGAAGTTTGCTCATTAATGTTAGTTCATATTAGTGAGACTACCATAGATTTTTTGATAGATACCTTTTACCAGGTAAAGATAGTTCCTTTTTATTCCTAGTAATTTGCAGCTAAGTTCTTGAGTGGGTGTAGCCTAAAATTTTTATTTCTTGTTATATTCTGCTGGTTTGAATATCAAGATTATACCAAATTCACTTTTTTATTTTCATAAATTTTGTTGAATAGCTATTATGGAGTGGGATTATTTTTTCCTTGATAATTCCAGTGTTTATCAATAGTACCATGTCAGTCTGGTGTGGATGTGTATCCGTATGTGTGTGTGTGTGGTATGTGTTTGTTCCAACACACCAGAGGCTGTTTGCCTTGGAGAGCTTCTGTGGATGTGGGTATGGCCTTAGGCAAGATTTATACTTCTTTTGTATAATGTATATTGTTATTTATATTTACCACATGTATTCTTTTTCTTTTCTTTTCTTTTCTTTTGTACTTTAATGGATTAACTGAGTTTTCTTTCTTTCCATCTGTTTTTCCCTTACCCCTTATTAGGTTGGATGTTTTAATGCAATTTCTTTTTGGGGGTAACTTTTCTAACATGCACAGTTGGCTTAACAATGTTCAAAATTAATCAGTTTCTCTACCTTCCCCCTAACAATCAAAAGACCTTAGAATGCTTTAAGTTGATTTATCCCTGTCATCTTCCATGGTACTATTTTTCCAATATTTTAGTTCCACCTTTTTTATAATAAGAAGTCTAATGGATTTCTAAATATAATAAAGTAGTTGCAGTTCTTTTACAGAAAAAAGGAATATGATTTTCTATGTATTCTTTCATAGAATTTAAAAAAACATAATTGATAGAAAAGCATAATTGATGTAAGATAAATAGAAACATGTTTTAATATAGTTGGATAATGCATAAATACAAAAGAAAATACCCAAATCACTTGCTTTCATTCTCATTTTCGTAAGGACCCATGTGGACTATTTTGGATATGTCAGTAGCAGAGAAATGTAATTCACTAAGAACAAAATTAACAAGAGAAACTTATATTTTAGGAATACCATGTCTTTGTCAGTATGGCACTTGTGAAAAAAGGCATTTTTTTCGTATCCCCTTTGTTGTTCTGTGGTTTTCCCTAAATCTATAAACAGACTAGCCAATCATGAACAGACTAGCCAATCATGATGGGGCTGTAATTGTGCGTATCTAGTGGCAATGTAGATACATTTTTCCTGGAGAAAACCTGGTTTCTCACTGTCTCTCCCTTCTTCTTCAGTTATCCATTTTTAAACACCATTTAATATTTATATAAATTTATATCCTACCATCACAATATTCAGCCTGAAACCTAAAGGAAACCCATATTTGTCTCTTTCCAAGTTCATCTTGTTTCCAAGGAGGAAAACACCTGTATCCCAACACTCTTTAGAACATCGCACAGAGATTTTTGAACTCTTTTCTAGTACTAAAATTCTGATTCTCTAAGAAATAAAAAATGACTGGTGTTGAAGTTGGACAAGGTAAAAGTAGAAAAGTAAACAGCAACAGGAAGAGTAGACACTATTAGTGAAGAGCCAAGTGGTCTCATAAAGTGACAGCTAAAGTAGGGTGGTCCAAACTCTTGAATTTAGGAAAAGATCATCTGTTCCACTCTCATCCCAAGTTTGTGCATCCACCTTTTTTTAATATCCCAGATTGGTCACCAGAATTTCTATTGTTTCATACAACCAACAGTTGCTTCTGTTTCCAACATTTTTGCTAATTTCTTTGCTCACCATTGCTTCTTTGTTTTTTTTTAATTCATTTTTATTGAGACATATTCACATACCATGCAGTCATACAAAGCATACATTCAATTGTTCACAGTACCATTATATAGTTGTACATTCATCCCCCCAATTAATTTTTGAACATTTTCATTACCACACACACAAAAATAATAAGAATAAAAATTGAAGTGAAAAAGTACAATTAAAGTAAAAAAGAACACTGGGTGCCTTTTTTTTTTTTTGCCCCCATTTTTCTACTCATCCATCCATACACTGGACAAAGGGGAGTGTGGTCCATATGGCTTTCCCAATCACATTGTTACCCCTCAAAAGCTACATTTTTATATGATCATCTTCAAGATTAATGGGTTCTGGGTTGTAGTTTGATAGTTTCAGGTATTTACTGCTAGCTATTTGAATTCATTAGAACCCAAAAAGGGTTGTCTATATTGTGCGTAAGAGTGCCCACCAGAGTGACCCCTTGGCTCCTTTTGGAATCTCTCTGCCACTGAAGCTTATTTCATTTCCTTTCACATCCCCTTTTTGGTCAAGAAGATGTTCTCCATCCCACGATGCCGGGTCTAGATTCCTCCCTGGGAGTCATATTCCATGTTGCCAGGGAGATTTACTCCTCTGGGTGTCAGATCCCACGTAGCGGGGAGGGCAGTGATTTCACCTGCCAAGTTGGCTTAGCTAGGCTCACCATTGCTTCTTGCATCACACTTCTTTCTGGACTCCCTTTCATTCTTCTGTTTCTTCAGTTAGACCTGTGGGGGTAAAATCTCTCAACTGTATATCTAAAAATGTCTCTATTTTGCTCTGACTCTTGAAAGAAATATTGAGTTACATTTAAATTTCTAGGTTGCCAGTTGTTTCCTTTCAGCACTTTGGCAACATTATTCTGTATATTCTGTTTAGACTGCCTCCCCCAGGCTAAAGAGTTGTATTGCATGCCTTGTTGTCCGTAAATCTTGTAAAAATGTGTATGACAGTGCCCTCATTTCAGTTGTCTGTGTTTCTCTCTGGTTGCTTGTGCATTTTTTCTTTTGTCTTTGGTGTTCTCCAGTTTCAGTATGATGTGATTTTGTATTACTCTACGTAAGATGTGGAGTGCTTTTTAAAATGGAGCACATATGCGTTTTGGAGAGTTTATAGTGATGATCTCATCAGGTACTGCCTCTCCCTTATATTCCCTATTTTTTTCTTCTGCATGCTCCACCTTGTTATTTATCTGCCGTGTGTCTTAACCTTTCCTTGATATTGCCCATCCCTTTATCTCTCTGTGATTCAGATCGAATCTCTAGTTCACTGATTCATCATTGCACTATTTCTAAGCTATGATTTAGGTTGTCTTGTGAGTTTTTAATTCAGGTGACAGTGGTTCTCATTTTCAGTTATTCTAGTGGTTTTTGCAATATCTTTTTTCTTTGTAATATGTTTTTTTTTTCTTATGGTTTTAATTTATTCTTTTATGACTTTAATCATGTAGGCAATTTTATGTTTTTTTTTCAAATTGTCAATCTGTTCTGTAAAGGTTGTGTGTCCTCCTATTTGTGGTATCTGCTGACTCTTGTTCATAGCGTATCACTTTCTCATAGGCTGTGTAATTTTTTAGAGTCAGTCCTTCTCTATTAGGGTATATTTTTCTTTAAGGATTCCCAGGGCACCTGGATTGTAAGAGGATCCTTGCAGAGTAGTTTTGCATTTGTTTCTGTAATATGCCTTTAGAGTAATCCTATCCTGGAACCCACCTTTGTGATAATGTTCAGTTTGGGGTTTTCCTAGCCCACACAGCAAGTGGATACTCAGACCTCAGATGTGGGCAACGTGGGGGTCTGAGGTTTCCATTTCTCAAGCGATTTTTTTTTTCTTCTGCGACCAGGCAGAGACACGAGCATCCTTTTTTGTCTCTGTGCTGCTGGATGGAATTTTTTTTCAGTCCACTCTTTCACACAGGGGCCAAATTTTACGACTCTTGCATTTATGGAATTTTATGTCTTGCCTTATGTGGTCCAAGACCTCATCTTTGTGGCCCTGTGGACAGTAACACTGAGGCCCCCAGTTACAGGCATCTTTGTCCATTCCAAGGCAGACTCTGAGATGGTTTTGGTTCTGACTTTTAGTTTACTTGTCATTAATGGTTTTCTTTCTTTCTTGCAAGCTCAGATCTGCATTTAAAACACTTTTTGTTTATTTCAAGCAGTGTTTCTAGGTGTTGTGGAGGGAGAATGTTGTTTTTTCATAATCCTTACCCATGATGGAAACAGAGGTATCTCTAGTAGAAATTTAAATTTGCAAAACAACAAGCCTGTGTCTTGTCTTCAGTCATTAACCAGTCTACCTCTGCCAGATCAGATGTTGTGGTGCCTCTCCCAGCAAACCAGCCCTTCTTCAGCATCACCTCCTGGTCTGGACCTTCATGCCTGATCTAGACCTTAGCTTCATGAACGTGGCAGTCAATTTGATAAAGAGATGAAATCACAAAGCAAATATTCAGTTGCCAGGACTTTGATGCAAGCAGTGGGTTAGGACTACCATTAAGCTGCTAGGCAGGAAGGGATTTTTTTTTGAGTGGTGACTAATTTTATAAGTGGTGCATTTATTCGTGAATATTTTGGGGTCATGCACATGTTTGCTTTCCTGTTCCACCTTGCAATTTGCAATAGGAAGTCCTTGATAATAAGGATCCTGGGATGTGCTTTCAGTGTGCGTTGGGCTCAGAATCCTGTGGATGGGGATTCACTGCTACAGTAACGGGGGGCCCCTGCTAACCCTGCAGCCTCCCATGGCTTGCTTGCAGAGCACCCGGTCTTCGGATGGCAGCCTTGCTGAGTTCAGCC
Organism: Choloepus didactylus; assembly: GCF_015220235.1. Classification (NCBI taxonomy): domain Eukaryota; kingdom Metazoa; phylum Chordata; class Mammalia; order Pilosa; family Megalonychidae; genus Choloepus; species Choloepus didactylus. Next base: position 67,214,348 of record NC_051324.1, on the reverse strand, counting down.
TTGTAAAGGGCGAATCTTCAGGAAAAGCCCAAATCTGTTGGTCCACATTTCTTACAAGGTAGACTTTGATATATTCATATCAGAATTCCCTGGGGTGCTCTGCTCCACCCCTATTTACTGAAACCAACTCTCTTGGGATGGAGCCAGGTAATCTGCATTTAAAGAAACTCTCAGGTGATTGCCAGTCATATCACACTGTAAGAGTCTTTTGCCCCGAGTGGCTGCCATAGGTGACAATGGTGAAGACAGTGCTTCCCCAAGAATGTTTTGGGCAAATGGACTTTCCTTTGAGAGGATAGACTGTTAACAGAGGGAACAGATCAGGGAATTGTAGGTGGTTTTGTGGGTGTGTGTGATGTGGGGGTGGGGGATTTTTGGAGATTTTTGGGGGGAGGGAATGGTAGTGGGGCTTTAAGGCCACTTTAAGACATGAAAGGAAAGAGGGAAAAGAGGACAGGAGAAAATCTAATTGAGCATTAACTTCCTCAGGCTTTGTGTTAAAACATTGCCTGGACTTTAATTAAGGGAAGCACTTTCTTCCCCATCTCTGGTTGACCATGTGTTGCCATGGCAGCAGGCACACTGCTCTCTGTAGCCCACCCCCACCCCCTGCCTCTGGCCCGGCTGGGTGAAGATGTCGCCACAGTGGTGGCATAACGCAGAACAGTTTTAGTAGGGATGTCAGGACTTGCCACTGTCAGTGGTTTCTGATGGGTGACAGCTATACTCAAAGAACTTCAAGGAAACGTGTCGAGCAGTGCCGTCTGGTAAGACGTCGTATTCCTGCCCATACACTTTGGGCTGGATTCAGGAACCTTATGAGCTGAGGCATCCCAGGCTATCCTGTGGACAGTTCACACCACTGTGGCACTCACTCACCCAGGGTCAAGGGTGAGAGTCTCCCCATGGGTTTCCCTTGGATTTTTCTGGAACAGGGTTCCTCAAAGTGAGGTCATGGGCTGTCTGCACTGACACTCCCATGTTCCTGGTTGTTAAAGGGGAATGTCATGGTGTCCATCATCCTAAGAAGGATGACAAGAAGAAGATTGTATTCTGCACAAAAGGTGATGTGTTCCGTTTGGGGAAAAGTATGTAAAATGACTGTAGTACCTCTAATTGAAGATTGCCTCTGAACTGCCAGCTTGAGGTCTGGGCTGGACGTGTAAGTTCAGGAGTCCATTCTTAATGGGTTTCCCTGTGTTTTCCTGGATCTGTGCTTCTCCCTGCATCGTGTTATCTGGAGTGTCTGTCACACCTGCAGATACAGGTCAGCCCAGTCCATTTCAACTGTGGATTCCAAGAATCTGCATTTTGATTTTTTTTTTTCTTGCATTCTCAAGTTTGGGAACTGCTCTGCAGTATCCTAAACTTGGCCTGGGCTCAGTAGAGTCCTCTAACATGGACTGCTCCCACACACACAGCCTTAGCCTCCCAGCTGGCCTCATGTAATCAGAGCTAAATGTAATCAGAGTTAAATGTGTTTAACTGCCACTCCATCTTCCAGCCCCATGGGCCTTTTCCTTTAGTGGTCAGCACTAATCTGAACACCACTCTGGAGTATCCATATTTCTGAAGCCTTCCATTTTTGGCAAGACACTTCTGCTTTTACCCAAAGCTGAAAGAATACAAAGCTCCTGCCAGCCACCTTCCTCCCCTTCTCTGCACCATTACTACATGGCATTTGTCTCCTGTTTAGAATTCAGTCATTCCTCATGTGTACCTTGTGGTCTCTAAGTAGGAAGGCACTAGAAAGTAGGTTTCCAGCCTGGCACATGTTGTCATTGTGCCCTGTTGTTTCACCAAGCAGGGGCCACCCTTGAACATCAGAGTAGTCTCCTTGGCCACCATGATGATTTCGCTGACCCAGCTCACTCCATTTGATTTTTAATGTCTTGTACTCCTGCTGTCTCAGAAGCAATTTTCTCTTTGCTCTGTTAGCTCCAAGCAAGTTCAGGCCAGTGAAAGTACCTCTGTCTGCCAGCCTCCCTTCCAACCCAGCGCTTCCGCCTCAGGAAGAAGACGGCTCGAGAATTCAGCCTCCCCTCACTGGGCTCCATGGGGAAACTTCCCTGAGCCAGTTGGCCTCTATGTGATGCCCCATTGGGTTTGTTAGACAAAGAAAGCCACTGCTGAGTCCAGGGATGGTTTTAGGGTCTCTTTTGATCTTCCCATTTGAAGACATGGCGGCCCCCAACTCAACAAAAAATGGTAGAGAAGGATATTTGTTTCCTTTGCTAGGGGCTGCATTCTAATGTGTTGGTTTGTTTTCTCCCTTCCAGAAATCATTTTTCTTCCTGACCATTTCCTTTCTTACCTGGGTTTGTGGTCAAATCCAGGTAATATGGAATATACAATTTTTAAAAATTCATCCTGGTAACAGAAACATAATGGCTTAATGAAATAGCATCATGTATGATATACATGATACATTGTATATATATTTATGTATAGTATATGTATCATGTATATATGTGTGTGTACATGCATTATATATCATGTATATCTATCCTCTGTCTATATTGCTCTGTATCTGTCATCTGTCTTACCTATCATCTATTATCTATCTATATCATCTATCATCTATCATTTTATATATGTATATGATAGTTTTCTCTGGATAATAAGCAATGAACCAGCATGCTTGAGGGATGCTAGAATGATCTACTTAATCCCCATCTCCCTGACTGTAACATTTCTTAGGAAGCACAAACTGATATTAATATTAGCCTAAGTAAACCACATGAGAAGATTAAATCTAATATTAAAAAAAAAGAATGAAAAGGAAAGAAAAAAGAGAAAGTTACTTTGTATTCCAAAGCAAAACAGACTATTTTAAAGGGCAAATGGGCCTCTCCTTTTATTGATGAAAAGTCTCTATTATCTTTAGCGGCAGGTGATCCTTTCTGAAGTTGAAAATGTCAACATGATTGTGGAATTTTAAAAAGTGTTCACATTACATTCAAGACACAGTTCTCCGCTGCATGGAGAATTGGAATTTGATGGCACTTGAAAATTCCACACACGTTCCCATCATGATCTAATTTTTTCTCCTTCACCATGGACTGCCTGCCATTTGGGATTTAAGTTTAGGATGGATTAGGTGTACTGGGCATGCCATTAGTTTTCATTTTATATTTTCTAAGTGTAATGCCAGTTCATTACGGGAAATACAGAAACCTAGTTTGTGATATCATTCTTATATGCCAGGCAGGTCCTACTCCATCTCACCTTTTTTTCCTACAACAATCCTATAAAGGGGGTACTAGTATTATACCCATTTGGCAAATATAGAAACTGAGGCAGAGCGCTGATGACATCAAAAACACATAACTAGAAAATGATAGTACTGGGATATAAGTGTGGGTAGTTAACTCCAGAGCCTAAACTTTTATTAAAATCACCACTCAGGTAGAATTAATATTAGGAACTTGGTATATTTCTTCCATATTTATATTTATGGTGTTGCATTAAATTGGGATCTTAGTGTATGTGGAGTTTGAAACATTTTCCCAGTTCCTATTACATCCTTTAAAATATGGTGCTTTAATATTTCCTCATTAGGATGATCCAGCGCTTAACCATTACCCAATTGTTGCATATTTATGTTGTTTAATATTTTCACTGTTAAAAACAATTTGCTTGAGCATCCTTAGAAATCACTGATTATTTAGTTAGGACCAATAGCTAAAAGCACAATTTCTAGGTTAAAAACCATGATTGATTTGAAACTTTTGATACACATTAGCAAACTGCTTTCCAGCAAACCCTCCCTGCCCACATTGAGTAATGTCTTGCAGTACACTCCCTTCATGGGATGGTTTTGTTCATTTCGATGTTGGAAGAGGAGTGGGCTGTCATCACAGAAGCAGGGTGTTCTGAGTTGGGAGTGATGGCGGGTACTCTTCTCTTTGCCACGAGACTCCCTGGCACGGGCCTGGTCCTGATGGTGAGAGGGATGACCTGATGGGTCTGAAGCTTGGAGACTGTGCTGCTTTCCAGGGGATGAGCCTGAGGCCAGGCATTGCCCAGCACAGTGGCTCTCACCTTAAGTGAACATCAGAGCCATCTGGGGCTTCATAAAATGCCACATCACTGGGTCCCAGCTACAGAGGGTCTGATTCAGCAGTTCTGGGGCAGGGCCTGAGAATTGCTTCTCTGGTGATTATCTGGCTGCTGCTGCTGCTTGTGGTCCAGGGGCTACACTTGGACAACCAGAAGAATAGAAAACTGACAAGTGCTCTGTTCTGAAAGAAACCTGGCATCACATCCAAAGGAAATCAGGCAGTGGACCTCCACCGGCCATTTTGGTTAGCTTTCCTTTTGTTGGTACTCTGCAAAGTTGTTTCTTTCTTAGTCTACCACTAACGACCATTTACTGGTGTCCTGTGCTAAGTAGTTGACACATGTTATCCTTTGATGTCCTCACCGCTATTCTTGGAGTTACTAGGCTTTGCCTCCATTTGACTGTTGGGAATTTTGGCTTTACTGCCAAGCTCACCTTTCCAGTGGGCGGGCTACATACAGGCTACATACAAGGTTGAAGCACTGAAAACCTGGGTGGGCCATGCAGGCTCAGTGAGTAGGGGGGCTGGGGTGGAACTGCTTGTCACCTCCACATCTGGCCCTTCTGATGAGAACGTGAAGAGCTGCATCCAAATGATCATTATTGCTAATTGCTTTCACCTCTGTTGAGCTTGTCATTGGTTGGACTGGTGCCTTTAAAGCAGTGAGTCTAAGCCCTGGCTGCACCTTAGAATTACCTGGAGAACATTAAAACACAAAACAAGACAACAACCAAAAACATTGTTCAAGCCCTGCTCCTCCCCTCCTCACCCCCTTCCGCCCCCAGTTCTGTTTATGTGGTCTGTGGTGGGGACCATGGCAGAAGTAGCAGCGTAAAGAGCTCCCTGATTTGTGGCCCGGGTGGGGCAAGTGCTGCTTTAAAGGGAATGAACGGAGCCGGCCCCAGGTTTTCATCATCCCAGATCCCAGTCTCCCTTGCTTCTTTCCATGCAGTTACATGGAGATTCTTCTGTGTCACTACCCCTAAGACAAAGGAAAAGAGAGAAGCCTAAAGAGGTAAAACAACAAAGAAAATGAAAAAGAAAAAAAGAAAAGAGGGAAATGCCAGCGAGCCCGCTGTGGGTTTTGCACTTGTCTCCCTGGCTTGTGCCTGCTGGCAGGACCGGATGCTCTCAGCCCGTGGCCAGCTCCTTGGGCCGTCTCTCTCCCCGTGCCCCTCACCTGCCCACACCTGCCATCTTTTGCTTTGATTGACAGTCCCTGGAAGAGGACCTGGAGAAACTGCCGGACTAACTTGGCTAGAGCACACCCAGGTCATAATCTGCGTGTACATGTTCTCCCTCTTTCTCCCTGCCCTGTTTCTTGCTCCCACACATGTGAACACTCGGGTCTCTGAACAGTGAAGGGGAAGCTCCCGAGACTCAGAATATTTGTAGCTTGTTTCACCTCAGTTCTGGAGAGTGAAACAGGTGGGTCCCATGTCTGATTCTTGTTCGCTGCCCTGGTGAATGGGGAGGTGGTGGCAGGACCAGGAAATCAGTGCACGATCTGCCAGGATTTCCCCCTTTTGCCTGTCCAGTTGTGTCAGTGGATTCTTCTTTCTGTAGCCCACTCCCTGAGCACCCCCAACCTAACCCCAGCAGAAGTTGCCAGGATGCGATGTGACTCGGGTCCTTTTTCATGGAAAACACCCAAGTTGGCAGAATGGTTATGCTTTATAGTTGGAACCCCACTCTTGTAGAGTCCCTTTTTTTAACAGCATGGGTGGCTGTGCTGAAATTTACCTTTACACTGTAGGAAATGTTTCTTGAATAGATGAATAGCATGAAAATATTGCTAGGAAAATATTTAGCTAATTAAGAAAACAAACTTTTAGAAACATTTAGCTGCATTTACATAACGTGTAAATTATTTGCATCTCAATGATGTGCTAATTGCATCTTACTTGAAAGCCTCTGCTGGTTAGAAATTAGCCCATCTAACCCAGGAATGGCCGGCCAGCCAGGGCTTGAACTGGCTTCGCATTTCTAGCGTGTGTAAGGTCGCGCTAACGCAGGGGCTCTCCTCTACCCACAAGGACACTTGTGTTTCTGTCCATTGCAGGTTCTCTGCCGTGGGATGCCTGTTGACAGTATACACCCTCTCCCCCCTCAAAAAGGAAGTGTCTCTGCTGATCCTTGGGGGAGGCTGAGACATTTGCTTCCAGACTTTATCAGCAGGAATTATTTTCTTGTTATAAATTCATCTGTTGAGATGCACTTGACCCATCTGTTCCATCCCTGGATAATCCCTTGTTATTCTTTATGCCATTTTCTTGCATCCGGTCAGTGTCTGGGGCATGCAGTCTCAAAGACGCAGGGTCTCCTTTGTGGCAAGAAAGGAAGTGAGAGAGGAAGTCTGACACCTGCTCGCACACGCTGCTTGTCTGCCAGCTCCTCTGGGCTCCCCCCTTCCTGAACCTGCTCTTTCTTTGGACAGCATTTTGGTCACAGATGAAATGTGGGTGGCCAAGGACCAGGACTGGCTGGGTGGGGCAGCTTGGTGGCTTTTGTGGGCAGAGTGGGTAATGAGGCCGGAACTCCTGACCTCGAGGGCAGTTTGTCCAGGGCTGGGGATGTGCAGAGTGAGCCTTGCGTGAAGAAGGCAGTCAGGAGAATGGCTGGGCAGCCAACCGGAAGGATGGGTGGTGGGGCAGGCCACAGGGCTACTGTAAAATGGGATTTAAAGAAACTGCCTCTATGTAAGGTTCGCCAGACTAAATATCTGGGACATTGCAGGGCACATAACAGATGCTCAGTCAGGGATAGTTGAACCTGAACTGGGGAGAGACGTGGTCATAGGTCAAGGGTTAGCTTCATCTGGGGCTGCTGTGTGTCGTGGGGGGTGGGGTGGGGGACTAGTGATGATATAGGGCTTAAGAGTTAGGGTTATAAATTTTTTCAGGTTGTCACTTACAATCCATGTAACTGCTCTTTACCCCCGCTCTGTTTAATTAGTTTTTGTCAGTTGGCAAAGATAAGGTTGAAGTAACTTCTGTGACACGACAGCATCTCCAAGAGAGCTAACTGAGAAGAGTTCTGCAAGGAGATTTGTCTAATTCCACAACTGCATAGTGTTTCCTGGAAAGCCAGGTGCTCTGAAGTCAAGTTCAGCCATGGGTTTATCAAGTTCCAAATGGGCACTGGGGACAGGGACCTGGTCAGACCAAGCGTGGCACCAATGTAGAGCCAGACGATTGCACGAACTCCACAGGGTTGCATTCTAACGGGAGCAGCATTCGAACGCAGGGGTCCATTCTAGACGTTTCCGTTGAGTTGGTTGTGCCAACCCATGGCTTCAGTGCTGTGGCTTCAGTGGTGATGCACACAAAGCCAGGATATCTGCACCAATTGTTGGGTGGACTAGGCAATTACATTCCTCAGGAGCAGAAAGGCTTTGGGGTAATTCTCAGGAAAGCCACTGATGACCAAAAGATATGAACATTAAAGAGATTTTTAAAATCCTGCTTTTCAGAGGTCAGCAAACCAGGGTTGCAGGTCAAATCCACCTTGCTCCCAGTTTTTGCAAATGAAATTTCATTAGCACCAGCCACACCCATTCGTTTACAAATGGCCTTCGGTTGCTTTTGCCCTGCAATGGCCAAGTTGAATAGTTGCAGTGGAGATGGGGTGACCTGCAAAAGCTAAAATATTTACTACCTGACCCTTTACAGGGAAAAGTCTATGTGTCCAAAAAACAGGCGTTTGGATAAATAAGTGTTCGCCGATCTATTGGATAGGATATCATGGAATGAAGTTTTTAACCTTAAGGAATCCTGGGAACTCCCTGAAAATGTATGTACAATGTTATGTGTAAATGTGTGTGAACATTTTTTTTCTAGAAAAGAGGGCTCATTGGCTTTCATTATTAATTCCACAAATACTTGGAAACTTACTTTGTGCCAGGTGCTATGCTTGGTGCTTGTCGAATAAAAAAAACAAATGTTAAGAATTTAGAAAAGAGAGACTATTTATCAACAGGAGACGATTTTCAAATTGGGGAATGCTCGATGCTGAAACAAATGTGCTCGTTTTTCCCAGAGAAAGAGACAGTTTACATTGTAAATACAATGAGTTTACACAAAGAAAAAAATACTTGGTTAAGCAAAAATAATAAGAAATGCAAACCTTGTAAGGGGATGAAATGCTAATGAACCAAACTTGTCTACACCAGCCCAAAGTCCTGGTTTCAGGGAAATCTAGACCTAGGTTCAAAGAATGTGAGAACGTCCTAGCAGTTGTGTGAGCGCAGAGAGCCTTGGCTAACTTGCCTCACGGATAACTCGGCTTAGGGTGTGTGGATGGTTTCAAGATGCACGGACAAGTCGGCTTTCACTTTGGTCATGGATAGATAAGTAGCCTTTGCTTTAGACACGAACGAACAAGTTGCTCCAGGCTCTTGCCAGCTTATGCTGTGGATACAACTGTGAACAAGAAAGCTTCAGGCCCTGACCTCAGGGTGCTTTGGGTTGGGAGAAGTGGACCTACAAACAGCAAAAAAGTGATGCACTTGAAAGTGGAAATAGGAAAAAACAGGCACCATATGGAGATCCCCCTCCCACACACAGTCTTTCTAATATACATTGAAGCTGAGCCTAAAGAAGGAAGGATTCTGAAACCAATCATAAAGATAACATTTACATCACGGAAGTCCCATTATAAGATGTAGCGGCCCTTTTAAGTTCAACCAATATTTGGCTATTTTTTAAGTGGCGAGTCTAATTCTTGTCCGGTAATTTTTATTATTCTAAGTACCGCAGCTCTCTGAAGATCTGGAGAGGTGATGGGTTATGCCTGACTTTGGAATTTTTTGGACAATAAACACATCTTTTCTTCTAACAGAGGAAAATCGTGCCTATGTATCCTTGGTTCTCTGTCTGGCTTCTGGAAACCTTGCCTTTTGCCCTTCTTGACTGCTAGTAACGAAAAGAAAGAAAGAATCACTGATACAGGATAATACCTACTGATGTGGAATATGTTCACACCGTATTGCTGTGTAAAACCATGTTTCAAAACAGGATGCTACAGTTTAAAAATGTGTGTGTGTGTCTGTGCCCTCGTGCACACCTACACACGTACATATCCAGCATAAATACTAAAAAGGTCGTCAGGATTTTCAGTGGTAGTCACCTCTGGATGGCAATTGACTTTTAGTTTTTAGCATTTTATAAATTTTCTATTATGTAGAGAATTTTTCATAGGATCAGAAAATATCTTAATTTTAAGGGAAAGCTTTGCCTTTTACTTAAGCTCAAAGAGATGTTGACACCTCTGGGCAGACGAATTTTCTCATTTAGTGGCTGTTCTTATGTTACTGACGGTTGGAATGAGCTGTCGTTCGAGCTCGTCTTGGGGGATTTCTTAGGCTGGAACAGAGTCCTGTAGACCCTGTCACTGGAAGCAGCCGCTCTCCCACTCACCGGGGGCGAGTGATTGATCCTTTAGGCCAGCTGAGTCAGAGAGGCGTTTGCTGCCCTGGAATCATAGGACATTAGTGCCAGAAGGGGCCCTGAAGTTTAACTGATTCAGCTCATTTATGGTTTGGAAGAAGCTAAGACTTCTAGAAGTTATGACTTTTCTAGGGCTGCACCCAGAAAACTGGAGGGAGAATTGGCCTGAGAATTCTATGCCGTAGATTCCACCCATTTAACTGATTGTGTCTTTCCAAAGGGAGAGGAAAAGCCATTGAAAATGTAATGTGGACTAGTATATTGAAGGCATATTTATGTGTAAGGACATAAATAAAACTTCCTTTGGTGGCCTTTCCCCGCTTCTTTTGCTCTCTCTCCCGCCCACTGCGTAGTTCCGAATCCCTTGTTTCTGTTTGGGAAACCCCCCACCTTGTGAGTCTTGGTGGAAAGTAGAGTCTGCCATCAGGATAGAAGTTGGACTTACCAGACTTTCACTTTGTCAGCCTCTTTCATAGCTAGAGGTGACTTGGCCAGTTGGGTGGACCTGACAGCTGAGGGACAGCAGTTCCAGCAGCAGTAGCCAAGCAGTGGCAGCCAGCACTCAGGGCCAGACATCCAAGCTGGGGCACTCGGCTCCCAGCATGGGAGACAGAGGTGCTGTCCCCGAGGGTTCGTGGCAGCCTCTGTCTGTGGAGCAGGCAGTTTCCTGGTCTCCTTGGCCCTGTGTGGGTTCCAGGAGGGGTGTGCAGCCTTCCCAGTGTGGTTCATGGACCCTTCAGAAGCCTCTGGATGAATGAGTTGGTTTCTGCTACCTGCCACCGAGGGACCGTGACTGATGAGGTCTCCCTACTGAAGCTGGGCATGGGCTTCAATTCTGTCCTTGGCCTTCCAGGTGAAATCACAGCTCTCTTCATCTACTGGGGACAAGAGGCAGAACCTTCGTCTTTAGGCACATGCTTGTCTTCTCTTTTCTCCTTCTTCTGTTTTAATCTCCAGCTATTGTCCTGTGTCCGGCATCCGTTGTTTACATCCTGGAAAGCAGCAAAATCCACAAACCAAGAAATGTTTATGGAATTTTAGTGTCACTTACACCTTTCTAGTTCCACATTTCCCTTTCGTTTATGCAGCCTTTGACAAAAGATTTTGTTTTGCTATTGTAGTTTGTAGAATTATAATGCTATTTGCCAACACTGGCAATATTTATACCCTCTTGATTGTAGCAGCTAACAGTTTTTGTTGATATTGTCATGTTGTTTTGATCCTTGGGTTCCAAATTCTAGGACAAGGGAGGAAAAGGAGCTTCTGATATATGGACTTAGGGACGATGAGAGAATACCTTGGTTTGGGGGAATTTATTTTTCTCTCAGTTCTTATGCTGGTGGTTGCATTTCCTTGTCTATCCTACTTGTGATGGCCCATAACCTCTAGAAAAGAGGATTTGATGTAAAAAGAAATGATAGTTTTTATCAAGACCATTCAATTACTCTTCACCGTCTAATTTAAAATTCCTTTGCCCTCCGCACTGTGACTTTGGAAGAGAAAGAGAAGCATGTGTATCCGTAGGTGCTCAAATATAACTAGGGTTGCGTGTATCCCTGGGTCTTACCTTGAGACACCTAATTGGGCTGTAGTAGCTGAACCGAAGTATATTTAGATGCAGAGGAAGTACCTCGACTAACTGGTCGTTGGGCAGTCTAGAGCATTAATTTTCAAAATTTAGTTTGCACCTGAATAACTTGGGTAGCTTAATGCACATTCCTGGGCCCCTTTCCCAGTGGTTCTAATTTAGTAGCTCCAGGGTGGGGAGCAGGATTTGTATTTTGCAGCTCCTGCCATGACCGCTTTGTGGTCTTCACGCCACACTTTGAGGTACAGTGGTCCAGAACCAAAATCCTTATTCTCAGAACTAGAGAAGAAGGCAGAGCTTGGAAAGAGAGCCAGGTGGTAATTAAAACGTTTCAGCAGTCGGACATTAGCAGGCATTTTTCTCTTGGCCATGTCTTCCTTGACAACCACATGAGTTAAGTAAGCGGCTCCCACATTCCTGGGGGGAAGCTGAGAGTCATGTGTAAAGTTCTTGTAGGTCTTGGTGATTTCCAAATCGCTCTTTCTCCAATGAATGTGCCAGGACATTCTTGACTCATTGTCTTTTGTTCCTGGGAGCCCCAGAAGCAGTGATGGTCTCTCTCCCCCACAGGGCGTTTCTGCTGAACATGCGTGTCCAGGTGGGTTTATCAGGTGGTGGTTAGTCCCAAGAACTCAAAGGTGGCTCTGGAGCCCACACGAGATTTATTTTTAAATCATCGGGAATGAGTTCATGTTGATGAAATGGTTGTTTATGCTTTTAAAGTTGAAGCGCTGACCTAGTAGGTGGACATTTTCATCTTATTGGAAATTTTGGCTCTGCTGCCTAAGAGAAGAAATTATCATCTAACTTAGATACTTGGAGCCAGGGACATTTTAGTGGGTGGTTCACTTAATGGATGAGACATGGTTAGCTAACAGTGAACCCATCTCTTCTTCTGATGTACATTTAATTTGTACCAATTATGTGGATCTATTTGTATCTGTGTTGTCGCTAAGCAATTGCTTATTCATAAGCATCAAAGGTAAGGACTGGATTACTTTCAGTGCCTTGAATGCATAAACAGACTGAAAAGACAAGGAGATTGAACCAGCCTCCTTACATAGGCATCTTTTAGCCCTCTGGTCATTTGGGGGCTTGTGATTATTAGAATGAGAATTGGAGATATCTATTATAGTTCAAAAGCTTGTAAATAAATTTATGATCATGTTTCTTAAACTCCAGGATGTTTCTCCGGCTAATAGTTAGCAAGTAAGCATAAAAAATACTGGAGTTATTTTTCCAGGAAGATTCCTTGGAATCTTTTTCTGCCTTGGATTATGCATCACCCATGCGGAACATCCGTGAAAGGTTTTATGCTAAGACAAGCGTAGGGCAGCTTTAGTAGGGTGGGATAATTTTGCCCACATTTTCTCCAACATAAAACTGAAGCCTTAAACTGGGCACAAGTAGGGTTGCCAGAAAAAAATATACAGGGAGCCCAGTTAAATTTGAATTTCAGAAAATGATTTTTTTTTCTTTTCAGAATAAACCATGTACTATTTGGGACATATTTATGTTATAAATATTTATTGTTTTTCTGAAACTCAGATTTAACTGGGCATCCTGTGTTTGTATTTGCTAAATCTGGGAACTCTAACAAGGATCCTGATTCACAGCAGATTCTTTTTGCTCCCTGCCCTATTTGCAAAGCTGCTGTGTTGCTGGAACAAGTATCTTGGGGTCCTGTGGGAAAAGAAGACTCGGGAGGTGAGGAAAGCTCTCATACATCCCCTGCATTTTGAGAAGAGCGATGTTTCAATAGGGAGAGAGAAAATGTCCTGAGAAAATTAGCTTTGGGGATCATACCATTTAGTGGCAAAACTGAAGCCAACAACACATTTTTAAAAAAGGCATTATGATGTGTTTTGAGAAATCTCAAAAAGGAATAAAAAAATCGAGGTGGAAATTCCACCTTGGCCAGGTAGATACATACATGTGTCTGGTGTGTAATAAATGCCTCCTGCTCCCAGCTAGATCTCATTAGTCATTGACAAATACGAGTGGATCATAGAGAAAAATCCCCCACCTGTAAGGAATTAGCTAAACATATAATCATTACTATAAGAGGCCCCATTTGGGCAGAGGACAGTTCAGAAAAGAGGAAAGAAATGCACCTGCAGTATGAAAAAGATTCAACTTCCACTTGTGGTCAAAGAAATACAAATGAAGGGAAATACCATTTCCTCCATAAATGAATACATTTATTTTTAATTGAGAAATATCCAAAACCAACTAAGAAATGGCATGATGAGAACTAGCAAACTTTGCTCGTAGGAGTGTAAATAGCAAGGCCTTTCTGGAAATTAATTAGATGAATGCATCGAGGCCCTTTGATCAACAGTTCAATTTCTGGAAACTTTGTCCAAATTTCTGATGGCTTATATAGGTTAAAAGTTTCGTAGTGATATACATAAGAGAAGAATTTAGAAGCAGTCTAAAAGCTTAATGCCATGGGAATATAAGATTTTTCTGTATAGCTGGCAATGCTTATAAAGGGTTTTTAAGCATGTGGGGAAATGCTTATACTTTGTTTACTGGGAATAGAAAAACAGCCTACAGCTGTCTAAAATGATATCTCAGCTATGTAAAACCACATAAAAAAAGCATAAAAGGCAATACACCAAATTCTAAATGTAGATTATTTTTTAGGTGATGTGATTTAAAATTTCTTCCGTATGCTTTTAGATTCTCCAAGGTTGCTCAATATGCATTGATACTTTTATGATCAGAAATGAGGTGATTGGCAAGGATATTTTATTTGGGGCACTTGCCCAGTGGCCAGACAGATGGATGAAGCAGCTAACTGGCACTGCCTTGGCCACTTAAATCCATTAAACGCATTAAATGGATGAAATTTGATGAACGCTATGTTGTTGGTTTTATGCCAGGACTGTATATTTGCAGCCTCTACTATTGGCAGTTCAGAGGGGCTCGTGAGGCTCTAAGGATGCTCCTGAATGAGGAGTAGCCTTGTCAGACTCACAGACTTTCTCCGGGGAAGGCACCATCAGCACCGTTCTCCCTGCCCTCCCTCCACTGTCTCTCACCAGCTGATAGACTTTATTTGCTCTGCAGCACGCCCCTCTTCCCAATTCCTGACAATCGCACAGTATCTCAGGTGTTCAAAAGGTTCAAAAGATGCGTTTAAGGCAAAATGTCGAAGAGGCAAATCACCCCGTAAAAATCCCTTTCCTCTCTAAACCACCAGGACTTAGACTCCCAGAAGACCAAAAGGCAAGTGCTAAGGTCTTTTACTTTCTCTCCATTTCAGCAGAAGCTTCCCCTCTTCTAGGCAAGCTGAGGTTGAATTAGTTTGAAAGAGGTAATGGGGGGTGGAAAGAGGGCAATGGGTAAATGAAGGGAATTTTCTCTGATTTGTGTATTTTCAAACGCATGCACCTACATTGCATTTGTGAAAACCGCATGTGATACGACTCCACTGTAGTCTAACTTTAGAAAACCAATTGCTGGCCAACAATTAGTTAAAAACAAGCACATTCAAGAATTAAGTATCTTTTCAGTCTTCCTGTCTGCAGCAGGAAGTTTTCGCCACATGCTAAGCTGTTTCCTGGGATAGTTCCTGCCTTGTTTACATGCTGCAATGGTATATATGAGCCATGAAGCCATAAAACGAAAAACTAGTGCATGAAGTCGAGAAGGGTACTTTTCCGCGGGGGGTGGGTGCCCATTCTCCGTGGGAGGGAGCGGAGAGAGCGCGCCCTCACATGGCAAGAGCAAGGTACTGCACCTTTCAGCTTTTGGCAAAGAAAAAGGGAATAAAAAGGAAATGGTTATGCAAACGATAGACTGGGAGCTAAGTGAAATGCCTTATAGCCATGAAAAAGTAGAGGCACAGAGGCTAAGAAATGTAGAAAATATTTCTGTAGTTTTAAAAAAGTGCAATATGAAATTGTACATTAGGAAATATAATCAATAGTAATAGCTAACATTTATTGGGTTTTTGTGAGCAGACACTTGTGCCAAATGATCTAAATATATAGTTTATTTTAGTTGTCATAACAACCTTACAAAGTAGATGTGATTATTAAACCCATCTACCACGAGGAAACTGAGGCACAAGTTCCATCCTTTGCCTAAAATCTTACAGCTGACAAGTGACAGAGCCACGAGCAGATGTAGGCACTGTGGCCCCTGTGTCTGTGCTCTTCACCACGACACACCTGACTACAAATGTGCAAAGCACCGACGCCCTTCAACTGGGCAAGGGGCAGGAAGAAATGGAAGTGATCCCTTAGGGATAGTGGGGACTTTTTCTCCTTGGGAAATGATCTTTAATGTGGTATTCTGTAAGTACAGTTTTACAGAAGCAAACAGTAGGAGAGTCATGAATAGGTGTTGAGAAAGTCCCAGGCTTTATTTTTTGGATGTCTAGGAGCTGAAGGCTCTTTGCCAGCACTGGGAGAATTGCCTGGCTCTGTCCTGAACTCCCAGGTTCAGGTCAATGAGACCTTCCGGGGATCTTGGTTTCTTTAGGTGCCAAGGTTGATGCTAACCAATGTTGAGAAATTATTTCATGTTCAAGGTTAGCATGAGTTATATAAAGGAAATCATTCTAATCCTATATATGATTAAAGAACCAGAACCAGAAGTTTGCCAAACATTTCACATTCATATTGATAATAGAATTTGTTTCCCCAAATTGTGCCAATTCTCTGGGAAACAAGAAGGAAGGAAAAATGTAAATAAATATAAATAAATGCATCCTTTGCCATTCCTACTTTTGGTTGTCCTGTGTGTATATGTGTGCAATATGGTGAATATATATAGCTGGCTATTTTTCATTTGATGTTTTGTAACAGGGGTTTAGTAAGAAGGTATTTTTCCAGGGATTGGAAGATTTCTGTGCCTAGCAGAGGAGGATTTGCCTTTTTGTGCTAATCCAACCAAATCATCCCTAGTGATATCCTGGGGATGTTTTAAAGCTCTTGTGGCTGGTGATCTGTTAATTAGCGTGGCTGGATTTGCGGGAGGCTGAGGTTCCCTGACTGAGCACATCAGATTCAGTCAGTTCCCTCACCATTAGGGACCGCAAATATTCATGGGTTCCGATTGTGACCAGGCGCATGGGTTATGAAAACGAAGGCTGACCAGGCATTTATCTAGCAGGATGTTCTTAGGTTGAGGCCCTTGAATCCGTAAGATTCAAA
Organism: Choloepus didactylus; assembly: GCF_015220235.1. Lineage (NCBI taxonomy): Eukaryota > Metazoa > Chordata > Mammalia > Pilosa > Megalonychidae > Choloepus > Choloepus didactylus. Next base: position 67,198,081 of record NC_051324.1, on the reverse strand, counting down.
AATTATTTTGAAATCATCTAACTTTCACCATACTTTCAAAAGCGGTTCCTGATCCAAATGGTTTAGAGTTGCTGACCCGGAGGACTTTTTCAGGGCCACTCCCTTCACAGGTGAAGAAGCCAAACTGTGAAGGGGTTCAGGATTCGCTTAAGCCCCCTCCGGCCACACCAGTGTCTGGTTTTGCTCAGTCAGACCATGTCTTGGGTCAAGAACTGATTGGGGGGAAAGGAAAGCATAGAAGCAGATATATCAAGTAAGATTGCCCAGTGATGCAGGGGGAAGGCTCTGTTTGTTCCACTGTGGTTCTCATTCTCAAGACTAGAATCTGGTGCCTCTCCAGAAAAAATGAAGCAGGGAGGTCAACAGGCTGACCCCTCAGCAGTGGGTCCCTTCTTGGTGTGGATTCTTAGATGCTCCATTCTGAAAAAAAAATGCTTTTGATGATGGACAATTTGGAGTCTTTTCCTTTTTACCTTCGTGAAAGAATTGTAGCCTTGTGCTCCTTGCTTGGTGTTGCCAAATATTGTTTACTTACACTGCTTTCCACTTAGAAAATGTAAGCCAAATGGGTCAGGGTTTGTCCCTGAGTGGGAGTGATCACAGATAAAAGATTTCCACTATGCCTCTCCCCCTCAGGCGAAACACAAGGGAAGCTTACCAGTCCCTCTCTGGAACCTTCCGACTGCAGTTACTGAGCCCATCACCCTTTGGGGTGGTTAGGGATCAGATGGACCAACCCCGAATGAACCCCAGGAGTTCATTCCAGAGAGTGATCTCCGGGGGCGAGTATCTGGGTTGGCTCCTGAATCCCCAGGGACTAGCTCTGTGAGCTTGGATGAGTTACTGAACCCCTGTGCAGCTCAGCTCCCCCACTTGCTGAAGGGCCATAAACTCAGTTTTATGGGGCTCTTGCAAGAATTCACTGTCACACAGCGAGTTCTCAGTGCGTATCAGCCAGGGTTGCTGCTGCTCTCTTCCATTTCTGTGCACGATATTGACGGCGCCATCCCTAAATGACCTTCCTGCTCCCGTCTGCGAACTCCTGCTTTGAAAGCACCCACACCTTTCCTCTTTCAAGAAACTTCCCCAGGTTCTCATCTCTCTGACACCCCCAGCCCCCACCCAGGGCTTGACAAGTGCCTTTGTTAGCTAGTTGTCCTTTGCCATCCCATGCAGCATGCGTTTTACTTGATGGTGCAGGGTTGATTGTTCAATCAGCCTCAGAGGAGGGCAAGAGCATCCGTTGCTTTGGACGCAAGTGTACTCTCTGCAGTGATTTATTTGGACTCATTTTTCTCGCTGTGGACCCATTAGTGGCTGTTACCAAATGATGGCTAATTTAACTTTCACAATTACATCAGGCTTTCTCACCCTCCCGCTCTCCCACCAGGGAAGGCACCGACGTCAGTTTTCACACACTGCGATCCTGAGGTGAGACATGCATCTTTACTTGGGATAATAAGTCTTTTTACCTCACGATGTTTCTATTAAACACGAGCGTGGTTCTGGAATGTGCTCAGGGTGCCACCCAACTGTTACTCTCTGTGCATTTCGTGCTGTGGCCAATTCAGTGTTGGGGCCTTTGATGATGCTGATGAAATACACTCAGCCCTCAGTGCTTGTTAGAGAGGGCACATTTCTGCCCCTTCCATTTAAAGGAATGTATTCGTATCTTTTATGTATGTCCTATTAAATTATAAAATCCCTCAGGGCAGAGATATTATTTTCTTTCTTTTGGTCCTCATCACCTCCCACTGGAGAGCATGTGGGGCAGGACTGTGCGCTCAGAGGGGGCCCAGGCATCAGAAATGTGTCCTGAGCTGCCCAGGAGAGCGAGCCCAAGCTGACAGCCCTCTGCCCCAACCCGCTCCTTTCCCAGACAGCACGCGGCCATCAGTGTTTATGTGTTTGCGATCCCAGAAGCTTAGTTCATTTTCCAGTGTAGCCTCTGCAGACTGAGCTGCCCAGATATCATCAAGTTAAAATGTACAAAAACACCTGCCCCGTGTGTGTGTAAAGAAACATACACACACACACGTGTGCATGTACACATGAAAGCTGCCTGATATCTGAGGTCAGGAGGAGGGTACCAAGTGGCAGTCATACGTACATGTGTGCTCACATAAGGGCACACATGCATGCCCACACACGTAAGCACACACGCAGTGTAGACACCACATAGAATTTAGCTTCACCTCATGCGAGTATTGTCCAGGAAGAATTGCTGTCCATACAAAACATATTAATTACATATTTCAGGAGCCAGATCTGGGGGCTGTGGCTACTGACCTTGGGACAGCTGGGATCCGTACCTCGTGCTGAAATGATAAATAACTTCCTTAGGGAACTGAGATTCAGCTGTTAGCAAGAGAGAATCCACTGGGGCCTGGGGATGAGAGGGTCTGCCTGTCCTCTGACATCTTCTTATTCTTATTTATTATTCTTATTTCTTCTCCTTCTTCTCTTTATTGATAAGGCTGTAATTGCTTGACATGAGTAAACAAATACAAAATGATTTTCAGGAGGAGAGAGTTTTTCCTTTCATTTTTTTGAAATATAAAACAGTATTCCATGTAGGCAGGTATATTTGAAAAGGGAGTCAGAGATCCAAAGAAGTTTTCATAGTAAGATTCTGATTTTTAAACAGAGTGCCCGAAAGGGTAAGGTACACAGCTGCTGCCTGGTTTCACAAGGACTATGCATGAAGAGCATCTCAATTCCATGACGCCCTTAAATTAGGAGGGGCTGGACCCCAAATGCCTGCTCAGGGGTGAAGAACCCCTCAGAGTTGCCTTTTGCTTCTTAATTTGGCTTTGGGAAAGATTTTCTCCAACTTCCAGCTTAGAGATGAGAGTTCTTTTAGCTGCGGACATTTTCTAAATGGGGAGAAGTAGAAATACCCCAGAGAGTTCCCTCTTATCCCTTAGGTAGACAACCGTAAACTCAAGTGAGGTGTGTACCCCAACAGAGCTTCTGCTGTTTGCCACGGCTGGGGGGACCACCTAATGTATCATCCAAACCAGGGTATAAATTCACATACCATAAATCATCCATGGTGTACAATCGGTTGTTCACAGTACCATTATATAGCTGTGCATTCATCACCACAATAAATTTTTGAACATTTTCATTACCACACACACAAAAGAATAAGAATAAAAGTTAAAGTAAAAAAACACCCAAAACATCCCATACCCCCCATCCCTCCCTGTTATTCATTTACTTTTTGTCCTCATTTTTCTATTCGTCTGTCCATATACTGTGTAAAGGGAGTGGGGGGTCACAAAGTTTTCACAATCATACGGTCACACAGTGTAAGCTATATAGTTATACAATCATCTTCAAGAATCAAGGCTACTGGGTTGCAGCTCAACAGTTTCTGGTATTTCCTTCTAGCTATTCCAATACAGTAAAAACTAAAAAGGGATATCTATATAATGCATAAGAATAACCTCCAGAATGACCTCTCGACTCTATTTGAAATTTCTCAGCCACTGAAACTTTGTTTCATTTCTCTTCTCCCTTTTGGTCCAAGAAGGCTTTCTCAATTCCATGATGCCAGGGCCAAGCTCAGACCCTGAGTCATGTCCCACGTTGCCAGGGAGATTTACACCCCCAAACCAGGGTACTTTTGAAAGTGAAAGGGGGACACTAATAATCCATCCAGGGCAGCAAGCCAAAGCTGGGTGTATGGTTTCCCTTACTCATGGTGGAGATCTTAAAAGTGTGTTTGGATGAACTGCTGTTACATCTGAGCCATGCTTACCAGGTTCTTATGTTCACTCACGCCAGGGAGACCCTCCTTTCTATCTGTAGCATCTTGTGTTTAAGACCTGCTCAAGACTCTCCTCCAGGAAGACTGCCCCACAGATCTGTCTGATGCTATGAACCATAGTCTGGCTGCTCGACCTCACTTGTTTTGTATTTCAGATCCAAGCTACTTGCCCCTCTAGGATTAAACAAGTAAACTTAAGGGACCATGGGACTCAGGGGCAATCTGGCCATAAGAAATGCTTCTCTCCAAATATAAACAAAAAGGAATTTTTACAAGGCTGGCTAGCTCTCAAAACCCAAGGGTTGGAACTACAGTTGGCCCGAGAGGCCCTGGGCCCCCCAGCACCTCAGTTGCTGTTTGTCTGTTTCTATTTGGTTTCCCATCCCTGCTGGCCAATGCACATCTGTTTCTTTCTCCATCTATCAAGCTGCTTCCCTTGTTTCACTCTCCAAGGTATGTTCTGGCTGCCCTTAAATTAGATGAATAGCCTTTCCTCGTCCAGGCCCCCATCCCTGGGGAGTGAATCTGACTGGCTGAGCCTGGCATCAGAATTGGTTCCCCATGAGGCCGTGTGACTGGGAAGTAGGATTTTGTGTTATGTAATTCTCTGGGGCTGTGGAAGAGAACACTAAAAATAAAACACCAATACATACAGCATGGAGGATGTCCCAGGCTCCATTCCAAGCCCTTCGCGTATATTCTCTCCATTCATCCTCACGAAACCGCTATGGCCTAGGGACCATTATTATTCCGTCTGGAGAGTCAGGAAGGCACCAAGAGGTTCCACAGCTTATTCAGCAGCACCCAGCTGATCAGTGGCCGAGTCTGGAGCGCAGCAGGCAGTCAGGACAGAATCTGTGCTCCCAGTCTCCAACCTAGCATTGCTTGCCTTAAGTGGGCATTGCTAGGACACCACATTTTTGCCTTTTTAACCTTTCTTAGCACCTGAACATTGAGCACTAGAGGTCTAGTCAATGAATGTTGGCTGAAATGAATGAATGAACGAAGGAACTGAAGAATACAAGGTGTACAGGTGTTTCCCTGTCTTAAAAGTGTCCTCCTGCTGCTGCTTCCCAAGTGCCAGCCGGCCCGTTTTCACTCTGCTCTCTTTTTTTTCCCAGACAAGAGCGAGAATGGCGAGGCTTACCAGCGGAGGCGGGTGGTCGCTGCCGGCCTTCCCGAGGGCCTTGCCCACCCTTTGTCTTCTCCCGAGAGCCTGGCGCGGCCCGGCGGCCCCGGCTGGCGGAGGATCGCATTGCTCATCTTGGCCATCACCATCCACAACATCCCAGGTGAGTACATGGCCCTGACCAGTGCAGCCACCTGTGCAGGTGACGTCACCCGTCGGCTCGGGTGCCCGGCTGGAGAGGCAGGTGGGCAGTTGCAATGGTGGGGGGTTGGTGAGTACACGCCTTCCGGACCTCCTTCTCTGGGTTGCTTGTTCTGGATTGACCATAGGTTGTTAAAACTTCCCGTTCCAGTTACCTTAAACAATCTTTTCTCCTATTTCTATCAGTTCTTTTCCTTGACGTGTTTGTTACCCAGTTGTTTTGGAGCATAAATTCATAACTGTTAACACGTTTACTATGGTCTGCACCTTTTTAAAATCCAGAATGCCTCTGGTTCTGCTGAATGCTTTTTTAAAATGTTGAATCCAGGGTAGTTGACCACTGAAATTTGCCATATCTGCTTTCCTTAAGCAGGCAGTTTTCTGACATGTCCTTACCGATCCTTTCTTATTTAGCATTCTGGAGTAATTTGGTTTGTGTCTGTGGATTTATTTTAATTGGAAAAAAACCCCTTTTGTTGATATTCTATTTCAGAAATCATGTGTTAATTTTAGAGCGATTATATAACACAGGGAACCATAAAGAAGAATAAAGACATTATGAAAAAAATAAACTGAGGGAACCTGAGGAACTCTCTGGAATATATTTCAAAATCCCAGCTCTACCATTTAGTTAACTAATTTTTCTTGGACAAGTTACATGAGCTCTCTGAATCTTGGTTTGTCTCATCTATGAAATGGGGACAATGCTACTAATGGTTTTTTTTTTTTGCAAATTAAATGAGATGCCAATATATTCCTGCTGTTGGTCCAGTGCTCGGGCCATGTGAGCCTTTGAGGATTTGCAGGGTTATTTGCATCCATAGTCCTCCTGCCTGCCTTGCAGCCATAGCCTCCTCATTCTTGAGTTCTTATACACTCAGATCCATAGATCCATCTTTGGTTGTTTCAGAACTCAGGTTTGAGTAATGAGCCTTGTCAGGAAGAGTCTCGGGTAATATATTTTCTGAGTCTCTGCAGAGTTCCTGATGTTAGTCTGTTATCCTATTACATGAACAACAACCTGGCTGGGCAAAGCTTTCTAAGGGTACAATATTTCTCTTTTCAAATCTCTAATAGATGTGGCTCTCTTCCTCTGGCTTCAGTACTGCAGAAGCAAAGGCCATGGCCAAACTGAGTTCATTCCTCTGTGGCTAACTTCGTATTTTTTGGCTTGAATGATGAAACTGTTTTTTTTTTTTCATCTTCAAAGAATGAAAACTCCAATGTGTCTTCTGTATTCTAGTGTATATTAAATCTGTCTAAGGCACGGTCCAATCCCTTTGTCAACTCAGATCTTTCAGTTGATGAGTGGCACTTCATTATTTCTACCCTGACTGTAGTAATTTCTGTAGTATGATCATAGATTGTCTGGCTTTCTAAAATTTTTAATCAGCGTCTCTGCTTGCCTCTTCTTTACCCCTTTATCCCTTCCCTTTGGGTTCGGAGTAAACTTGTTTGGTTGGTTTTCTAGAGCTTGCTTGCTATTCAGTATGCTTTGAGAGGAAATCTTATGTGGGACCCTGATGTACAAAGCAGACCGAGGTGGATTTGCCCTGGTGGAAGGGTCTGGCTGTGCTCACCCCTAAACTGTTAGATTTCTCTTTGGAAGACTGAGGGCTCTGTGGAAGACGGCTTGAAAACCTTTAAAGACACGCTCAGCCTGTTAAGTGCTAATCAGTCACAATAGTTGCTATCTTTCTGATATTCAAGACCCCTTTAGCGAGTTGAAAAAGAATGGAGATCTAGCCAGTGGGTTTAGAGCTGGATAAGATGACTGCACTGGCTTGAGGCATATCGCGGCCACTCTCCATCTCCCTGGAAGAAAAAAAAAAAGTGTTCTAGATCCAGATTTCACAGCAATGGGCTTTGAGTACCCAGGAATAAGCTTTCCTCTGATGAACCCTTTCCCATTCCATGCCTGCCACTACCCTTCTGTGTTCTGCCTGCTCAGTTGGAAATGTTTCCTGGCCCATTTTTGCAGAAGGCTGGGGCAGTCAGCGGCCCCTCTTTTCAGTACTTATAGACTCCAGGGAGAAGTTGGGCTAAGGCCAGAAGCAAAACTGAGTTAGGGGGAAGATACATGGAATGGCACCAAAATTCAGTGGTCCTGAATCGGTATGGATTCAAATTCCCTCTTCTGAATCTTTGGAGTTTCCCAGTCCAGATTCAGCCTTGTATCTCCTATGACGAATGCCGAAGTAGCCTTTGAAATAAGGAATCTTGACTGAGCCAAGCTTCTCCTCCGGCAGCGCAGTGGTGAATAGTCACTGACTCAGTAAACTGGACAACAGCTGGCTCGCCTGAGACCTAGAGGCTTGAGGGGAAATTTCTCTGCCGGTCGTCTTTTATTACTTACATTTTAGTAATGTGTTCTGGGTACTTGGATTACATTTGTAATAAAACAGACCAAGATCCCTGGCCTGTAGCTTACATTAGAGCAGGGAGACACACTCGTGATAAAAAGTGAATTATACCTTGTATTAGAAGGTGGTTAAATACTACAAAAAAAAAGGAAAAGTTCATTAGGGCAGAGGAGATGCTTGAGTGTTATAGGGAGGAGCTGCAGTTTTAAATTGGGTGGTCAGAGTGGGCCTCGCTGTCAGCCGTGCAACCTGGGGGAGAGGGCATGTTCTCGGCAGTGTGAGCAGCCCATGCAAAGGCCCTGTGGTAGGAGCACATAGGTGGACATGAGGAGTAGCCCAAAGGCCAGCATGACCGGAGCAGAGTGAGTGGGAGGGAGAGGCATCCAGGATGAGAGCAGGAAGGTCAGCCCACCCTAGGTGGAACTCAGAGCCATTTGTAGGGTGTTTCTGTGCTATGGGAGATGAGCCACTGCAGTGTTTGAACAGAGGAGCGTATGACCTGACTGAGGCTCTAAAAGGTTCTCTCCAGGTGCTGCACTGAGACTGGCCAGACTCAGGGGGAGGTGTGTGGGGAGGCCCCTGCACGTGTCCACGAGGGACGTGACGTGGCTTGGACCAGAGTGGTGGCGCAGGAGGTGATGAAAAGGGGCCACACTCTGGGATGTATGGAAGGTGGAGTCAACATGGTTTGCTGAGGGACTGGATGTGGGGTGCAAGAGAACGAGAGGAGCCAGCAAAGACCCTGAGGTTTGGGGCCTGACCAGGTGCTGCAGGGATGGAGTTGCCTTCCACTGAGATGGAGATGGCTGCAGTTAGGGCAGGGTTTGGAAGGAACATTAGGAATTCAGTTTTAGACTTTGAGGTTAGCTTGTCTGTCAGACATTTCTAGTGGCAACACTGACCAAACTGTTGGAGATATGAATTTGGAGTTCAGGAGAGATATCTGGGCTGGAGGTATCAATTTGTGAATCATTGGCATATAAATGTTATCAAGACCCCTGAGATTGGGCGAGACCACCAATGGTGTAAATACAAATAGACATGCCTCCAGAGACCATGTGTGGCTCATTTCCTGAGAGTCCAGCTTCTAACTTCAGTCAAGGAGAAGTTAATTCATTTCATCATTGGTCTCAGCATTTTGCAGTTACTGTCCGGCAGCTTCGTGCTAGAAGAGAACCATTTCCAGAGCCTTTCTGTAGCCAACTTACCTTTGAAAAAGCCTCTTCTTTTGCATTATCCTTTAGTTTATTAAAAATTTAACTAGAGGTTTGATATTCCCCAAGTCTCTGGGTTTTAAGACAGCCTTTTCACAGTGACTAAATGGATAATTGATTTTTTGAAGTTTTTGTGTTTGCTGGTTGAGTTTAGTATGCCCAAGGGGTGACATTTTGTTAATTATTTTTTAATATGGAAGGAAAAAGGAATGCTTTTTGAATACCTTATCTCCTGGAGGTGCTAGGACTCACATGTACACGTGTACAGACACCTAGGGCACTGGGGTTGCTATTTAATTTGCATGTGCAAGGACAGATGTGTCTTTCAGCTCTTGGGGTTCTCAGCCCTCTTTCAGAAGCTGCTAAGAGCCGTGGACCCTCTCACCAGAGAATGCCATCCGTACACACAACATTTTGCAGGCAGTTCCTGCAGACTGTCCACAGCTACAGAGTGGGAAGGAGCCCCCACTGCACAGTCGTGCAAGCGCGTTAGGAAAAAATGGCAGTGACCTGGTGGAGACCAGCAGGTGTGACCCCCAGAGGCGGAAGCCCCACAGACAGCTGGAGGGGCTGCTCTCCCGTCACCCCAAGCTGCTTGCTGACCTCTGCCTCGGACATTTACATAGGAGGCCAAGGGCGTTCAAGTCCCCTGGAAAACGATATCCCAAGGAAATGGCATGTTTTCTATGGAAGCAACCCCAGACTGTAGCCTTTTGAGTGTACTCTCTCTTAGTAAAAGTGCTTTCCATGCAGTATCGGACAGACCCAAGGGCACAGAAGGGGAACTTGTTTTTCTAAGCCCCAAGAATCTATGGAAGTCTTTTGTGTCTTGAGTGGGATTAAAAATCAGCTAGCAATTGAGTTCCTACTAATCTTTTCTCATTAGTGTCTTATAGTCTCAGTATTGAATTATACCATTTTTAAAATATGTGAGCAGGTTAGGTTTAGAGCTTAAAGGGATTTTAGAGGTTATCTTATTCAAACACTTCTCCCTTTGAAAATTAGGGGGTTTGAATTAAATTATCACTACCATTTCTTCCAGACCTGGCATTGGATGATTTTGTAAATAATCAAGTAAATAAGGCATTATTAATTTCATATATTAAACAAAGTTATTTACTACTTCCTTTGTGACATCTTGCAGTACCCTGTGCTACTTTGTTGTCATAATTCTCACATTGAGTTGCAATAATTTAAATGTTTCTGCTCCTGGACGAGGCTCCTTGCAACAAGGTCCATGCTGTAGTCTTTTTTGGATCCCGTGTCATGATGCATATTGAAGCTTATGTATATATAGTCGTGCGCCTGGAAGGACTGGTGCATTTTGTTACCGAGCCACCTCTCCATTCTAGGAGAGTAGAAGCCATCAATTGTGGGGGTCCCTAGTTCTCTTTCTACCTTGACCAACTGGTGGTCTAAGGGATGGCATCTGATTTGTGTGGGTCTTATGATATAACTGGCAGATACTTATTCCTGTCTGTGTTTGAAATTGTTTATGAAGGTGCATAGAAGGGACTCGATGAATTGCATTCTTTTTGCTTTTCTTCTCATTAGAGTCAAGTTCATTTTGCTGGTTGTTGTTGTGACATAGAGCTGGGGGTCAGTGCCGTGGCGTTGACCTGGGGGCCTCCAGAATAGCAAGACAGTTGGTTTAAATTATTTGACATGTCTTTATTGACAGTATACAATAGACTACATGTTATTATTTAAAAGAAATGCTTGAGGTCTTTATCAGAAGTGACTTTGTTTTAGGGAACAGTAACGCAAACTTCTACACCAAAGCATCAACAGTGGTTATTCTTGAGTGATGTGATTGTGGCTGGCTATTATTTCCTTTATGTTTTTGTAAGGTTTATTACTAATATTTCCTATAATGAATATTTGTTATTTGCATGACAAAAATGTTTTGGGAAGGGAATTCCACCCCCTAACCACCTCAACACTTTTATACCCCAACACACAGAAAAAACATAGAAGTAACAGTTATTCCTGTATGTCACAGTAATCTTATTTGGGACAGTTAATTACTAGACAGGTTGAAAACAGAGTGAAGGACTGTATTAGTTTCCTATGGCTGCTGTAACAAGCTAATACGAAGTTAGAGGCTTAAAGTAACCCAAATTCATTCTTGTTTTGGAGGCTGGAAGTCTGAAATTAGTCTTGCTGGGCTAGAGTCAAAGTGCTGCAGGGCTGTGCTCCCTCTGGACGCCCTGGGAAGGAATCTTTTCCTTGCCTCTTCCAGCTGCTCTTGACTGCCGGCCTTCCTTCCCACGTGGTGGCATCACCCCCTCCTCTTCCTCTGTGCTCGCACTGCCGCCTCCTCTTCTGTCCGTGCCAAGTCTCCCTCTGCCTCTGTCTTAAAAGGATACTTGTGATTTCCCTGGAAATCCAGCTGCATAATTGTGGATAATCTCCCCTCTGCAAGATCCTCAATCTAATTGCATCTGCAAAGTCTCTTTTGCCAAAGGTGACAGTCACAGTTTCCAGGGATCAGGCCCTGGATGTATTTGGAGGCCATTATTCAGCCTACCATGGGGTGCAGAGGAAGTCGTTTGCATGCAGAGCTAGAGATGCTGAGCTCAAGTTCTGAAATGGCTTAAACACCACAATCTTCCTTTTTAAGCCTAAAATGGCGCTCACCAAGTCTTAGTCTTGCCCTGGAACTCCCACGGGCTGCCAGCTTTGTCTTTCTTATTTACCCATCCCTGGCTGATTTTCTTTGAGCATCTGAAGAATTCTTTAGAATTGTTGAGTTCCCTAAGCAACTTATTCCCCTGGTCCTTCATCAAATGAGAGTTGTTAGGAGGTGGTAAAAAGAGACATATTTGTTTAGCTTGAGTGTGTGCAGCAGGATGTAAGGGCAGGGGAGGTGAATACCATCCAAATCTCAGGGACGCCTTCCTCCACCCACCCCCACGACTTTTCTTAACCCCACACAGCCCCTGCCCATGTTGTCATTCATTTGTCTTTATGGACCAAGCAATTCACAGTGACAGAAAAGAAATCGATGACTTGCATTTATTGCTGGTATTCTCTTCCTAAGGTCAATGGCACATTTAAGTGATCATCAACCCTGCTCTCTCATGCCCTCTCCCCTTTCTCTTTCTTAAGCAACTTTATTTGGTGGCATCCCCCCACCCCCATGATGCTTTATAAAGAAAAGAAAATTTCCAAGCTCTGCTGATTATTTGCAGGTCTGTCATCACCCATCTACAATGAGGAAATTTTCCATTAACTTTTTTTTAATTGAAATATTACTCACATACCATAAAATGTACTCTTTTAAAGTATACAATTCAGTGATTTTTAGTGCATTCACAAGGTTGTGCACCCTTCATCACTGTCTAATTCTAGAACATTGTATCACCCTAAGAGAACCCCTGAAACCCATACTCATTAGCAGTTTCTCCCATTTTCCCCTCTCTCCAGCTCCTGGCCACCACTAATCTACTTTCCATCTCTAGGGATTTCCCTCTTCTGGGCATTTCATATGAATGGAATCATATGGTGGGTGATTCTTTGTGTCTGGCTTCTTTCACTTAGTGTGTTTTCAGTGTTCATCCATGTTGTAGCAAGTGTCATTGCCTCATTCCTTTTCATGGCAACTAGTATTTCATTGTATGGGTAGACCATTTTGTTTATCCATTTATCAGTCGATGGACACTTAGGTTGTTTCCACTTTTTGGTGGTGAATAGAGCTCCTGTCAACATTTGTGTACAAGTATTTGTGTGAGCATGTTTTCAGTTCTCTTGGGCACATAGCTGGGGGTAGAATTACTGGGTTATATGTAACCTGTTAACTTTTTTTTAATACATTTTTTATTGTGAAATTTAACATATATACAGAAAGGTGGTAACTTTCAAGTATGATTTAACAAGTAGTTAGAGGGCAAATTTCAAAGAATGCTATGGGTTACAGTTTTACAGTTTCAGTTATTTTCCTTATTGTGAAAAATAAGACATATACAGAAAGGTAATAACTGTCAAAGTACAATTTAACAAGTAGCTGTAGAGCAAATTTCAAAGAATGCTATGGGTTACAGATCCACCATTTCAATTATTTCCTCCTAGCTGTTCTAATACCCTAGTGTGTGTGTGTGTGTGTGTGTGTGTGTGTGTGTGTGTGTGTAAAGATTCAGTATTCGTAATCCTTTGTTAAATTCTTTCTTGTCTGTTGCTACCCCTTCCTCTCATTTAATCACTTTCTCGATCTTCAGGGGTGTGTAGGCAGTGACCACCCAAACTTGTTCATATTGAAAAGGGGTGTCGACATTATGGGGAAGGAGACTGCATCAGGTTGATATTCTTAAAGAGGCTGTTTTGGCTGATTTCTTAACTTCACTAAGATTTAGTGTCTTTATCTGTAAAATGATGATGAAATCACCTATCTCATAGGGTTGTTGTAAGGATCAATTAAACAATATATTTAAAGATCCTAGAATGGTACTCAATAGTTTTTGCATTGTTAGCATAGCAGTTAATCCTTTCTTCTATCTTTGGAATTCTACTCTAAGTGGTACCTTGATATAGGAAAGAGAGAATCTTTGAGATCTAATCCTATAAATTGTTTTCCTTTTTTTGCATTTTATAATTTTTTCTCTTTAAAATTAAAAGTTGTATTCATGCAAGAAAGGTTGTATTCATGCATAAATATACATACAAGTAATGCTTGAATATATGTTGTTTGTGAACCATTCAGATCACACACCTACAAAGAATAAAACAGTCTCTCTTCAACCGCTTTCCCTTCTTAGGTTCCTGTCCTCCATCCCTATTCCATTACTCTGTTCAGAGGTAACCAGTTAATAGTGTGATATCCTTCTAGACCTTTCTTTCTTTCTTTCTTTTTTTATCATATTCTTTTTATTGTGGAATATAGCATATATGCATAGAAGTGATCACTTTCCAAGTGCAATTTAACAAGTACCTAGAAAGCAAATTTCAAAGAATGTTATGGGTTACAGGTCCACAGTTTCATTTATTTCCTTATTGTGAAATATAACACATATGCAAAAAAATCCTATAGGTTTTGGTATGTTGTGTTCTCATTTTCATTCATCTCTAGATACTTACCTATTTCTCTTGCAATTTCTTCTTTGACCCACTGGTTGTTTAGGAGTGTGTTGTTTAACTTCAATATATTTGTGAAAGATCTGGTTCTTTGGTGGTTATTGATTTCTAGTTGCATTCCATTATGGTCTGAGAATGTGCTTTGAAGAATTTCAATCTTTTAAAATTTATGAAGACTTGTTTTGTACCCCAGCATATGATCTATCCTAGAGAACATTATATGGGCACTAGAGAAGAATGTATATCCTGGTACTTTGGGATGTAACACTCTATATGTATCTGTTAATTCTAACTCATTTATCATACTGTTTAGGTTCTCAGTTTCCTTATTGGTTCTCAGTCTAGTTGTTCTATCTATAGAAGAGAGTGGTGTATTGAAGTCTCCCTCTATTATTGTAGATGTGTCTATTGCTCTCTTTGGTTTAGCCAGTGTTTGTCTCCTGTTCTTTGGAGCTCCTTGTTTTAGTGCATAAACATGTATGACTGTTATTTCTTTTTGGTGAACTGTCCCTTTTATTAACGTATATAGTGTCCTTCTTTGTCTCTTCTGACGTCTTTGAATTTAAAGTCTATATTGTCCGATATTAGTATAGCTACCCGTGATTTCTTTTAGCTGCAGTTTGTATAGAATATTTTTTCCCATCCTTTCACTTTCAGTCTCTTTGTGTCACAGGGTCTAAGATGAGTCTCTTCTAAGCAGCATATTGATGGGTCATACTTTTTAATCCATTTTACCAGTCTGTATCTTTTTTTTTTTTTTAGAGTTTATATGACAAGTTTATTTTTTTATGTTTTTTTTTTTTTTAAATTCAGTTTTATTGAGATATATTCACAGACCACACAGTCATCCATGGTGTATAATCAACTGTTCACAGTACCATCATATAGCTGTGCATTCATCATCCCAATCTATTTTTGAACATTTTCCTTACACCAGAAAAAATCAGAATAAGAATAAAAAATAAAAAAGAACACCCAAATCACCCCCCCATCCCACCCTATTTTTCATTTAGGTTTTGTCCCCATTTTTCTACTCATCCATTCATAACACTGGATAATGGGAGTGTGATCCACAAGGTTTTCACAATCTTACTGTGACTCCTCGTAAGCTACATTGTTATACAATCGTCTTCAAGAGCCAAGGCTACTGTATTGAAGTTTGGTAGTTTCAGGTATTTACTTCTAGCTATTTCAATATATTAAAATCTGAAAAGTGTTATATACAGTGCCTAAGAATGTCCACCAGAGTGACCTCTCGACTCCATTTGAAATCTCTGAGCCACTGAAGCTTTATTTTGTTTCATTTCGCATCCCCCTTTTGGTCAAGATGTTCTCAATCTCATGATGCCGGGTCCAGATTCATCTCCAGGAGTCATACCCTGCATTGCCAGGGAGATTTATACCCCTGGGAGTCAGGTCCCACGTAGAGTGGAGGGCAGCAAGATCACCCGCCAAGGTGACCAGTCTGTATCTTTTAATTGGAGAATTTAATCCATTCACATTCAAAGTTATTACTGTGACAGGAGTTCTTGAACCAGCCATCTTATCCTTTGGATTTTAATTGTCAGATCTATTTCCCCACTACCGTCTTTTTTTCCTTTAAGTTACCCTTACTAATACTCTTCAGTTCTGTGCCATTCTCCAGGTCCCTCTCTCCTTTCTTTTTTTCTCAGTCACTAGAGCTCCATTTAATATTTCTTGCAGGGCAGGTCACTCATTAAGAAATTCTCTTAGCATTTGTTTGTCTGTGAAAATTTTAAACTCTCCCTCAATTTTGAAGGAGAGCTTTGCTGGCTAAATAATTCTTGGCTGGCAATTTTTCTCTTTCAGAATCTTAAATATGTCATACCACTGCCTTCTTGTCTCCTTGATACCCACTGAGTAGTCAGTACTTAGTCTTATGTTGTTTCCTTTGTATGTGGTGAATTGCTTTTCTCTTGCTGCTTTCACAACTTTCTCCTTCTCTTCAGCATTTGACAATCTGATCACTATATGTCTCAGAGTGGGTTTATTTGGATTTATTCTATTTGGAGTTTGTTGGGCATCTTTGATTTGCATATTTATGTTGTTTAGAAGGGTTGGGAAGTTTTCCCAACTATGTCTTGAAACAGTCTTCCTAGCCCTTTACTCTTCTCTTGTCCTTCTGGAACATCAGTGATTTTTATATTTGTTTGCTTCTTGTTGTCTGTCATTTCTCTGAGATCTATTTCAAATTTTTTTAAAATTTTTTCACCATTTGTTCTTTTGTGCATTCACATTCAATTGCTCTATCCTCTGCTTCACCTTTTCTTTCTTCTTCCTCTTCATATCTTCTGTTGTGTGTCTCTAATATATTTTTAATTTGATCCACAGTGTCTTTTATTTCCATAAGATCTGCTATTTTTAATTTACTCTTTCAAATTCTTCTTTATGCTCTTCTAGAGTCTTCTTGATGTCCTTTATGTCTTAAGCCATCTTGTTGAAGTTGTTTCGGAGATTTGTGTGTATTTCTTTAATTAAGTGCTCCAAATTTTGTGACTTTTCCAGCTTTTTATTATGTTTGTTTGGCTTGTCCATGTCTTCTAGAGTCTCCAAAATGCTTTATGATTTTCTGTTGGCTTCAGGGCATTTGCTTGTCTTGATAAAGTTTTTTTTTTGGAAATGCAGGATTAATTGAACATTTATATATAATTTGGCAGACCTAGAGTTTGCTGGAGTGCAGTTTCCCTATCCTACCAGCAGGTGGCACTTTCGAGTCACCTTTTACTCTCAAGCCCGTCTTTCTTGAACTTCTGTGCACTGGGCAGGGTCCAAACAGGTGGGGAGCCAATCAGTGCACCAGTTCTCTGTGTGAATTGAGGACTGCCTGCCCTGGGGTGCGATGTGGGCCCTGTGTAGTTTGGCAGGGAGTCCACTCAAGAGCATCCTACAGATCAAACATGCTCCACTCCCTGCCTGTCATGCTCTCGCAAGCCTCTGGGGTGTGAGAGGGGCTCCTGATGCATCTGTATGGTGCCCTCTCCTATCCCCGCTTCTCACTGGTGCACACCCTGGACTTCCGTACAGGGAAAGCAAACACTGCCCCACCACATACTGTAGGAGTCACTCTGTGGCCAGTTACACCCTGACACCATGGTCCCCAGGCATTCTCCAGCCCCTCTCTACTTCCTTTCACAAAGGAGAAGCCCGCTCTGCCTCACCCACTTTGCTATTTTCCCAGAAGTCTATAACCTGTTAACTTTTGAAGGCAAAACCAGTTCTTTCTTTCTGCTCCTTCCCCCTCATCCCACTGGCTTAACCTCTTCGCAGTAAACCTTTCTCTTCAACCAAGGGTGCAGCTTGGCATCACCCATTAAGCTGTTGGCTTTGGGGTGTCTGTGAGCTTTGCTTCCCAAGGAGGTGCCAATTACTTTTTGGCTTTTGATTATGAAATATAGATCATCTTCTGGTATATTAAAAAGTCAGAGGAAGCCTGGGAGTGGGGAGGGGTCAGGTAGGAAGTGGCTGCTGCTGTTCACACAAACGTTGGTTGTGTGAACCTGGACATTCGACACCCTCATGTGGTCTCCAAGTGCTACAGGGGTTGTATTTTGGGGGGCAGCAGTATGAGATCAGGGGCATGGCCTGCAGAAGGGAACTATGAAGAAAATGTACTGACTCTTCATTTTCTTGGGACAAAGACTAAGTAGAATATTCTTCTACTAGATGTGGGCCCTTCCAGGGCAAAAACTTATGCAACAGCCTCTACCCATTGTTTTGCTCTGCTGCCAGAATTGGAGGGTTATTTTCAGCAGCCAAGACCCAGGCTCAATTACTGAGGTACCGAGTGCCATGAAAAGCCACATATCACTGGTCATAAGTAAATGAGTAACAGCCATTTTCTGAGACCTTTCAAAGTTCCAGACACTGCATAAAATGCTCCATGTATATTTAGACATTTGAATCCTTGTTTTGCATTTGAGAAACCAAGGTCACACCACCTATTATGGGTAGAGCTGCATTCACGCTCAGTATCAATATATTGCCTCCACTCTGCTTTTCACTAGGGTTAGCTCTCTGTTTTCTTCCAGTTGATCACGAGGTTTTACAGAGATGGTTACAGAAAAGTTCAGGCAATGCTACTTACATTTTTAAGCTTGCCTTCTTAAATGTAAATGTCTGCAGGACCATTTTGGTGTGTTGGTGTGATTATTACTCTAGATGCAATGGGCTCAATTCAGCGAAGAGCCTCGGGTGGGGGAAACCAGCGCTGGAAACCTCATCCACACCCAGAGCCTGCTGCCAGTGGGGCGCTTTATCGAGATGCGTGGAATGAACACCTTCCACCCCCACCAAGTGTGATTGTTCCTGGCAGGCCCAGAATCTGAATGGATGGCCAGCCTTCTAACCACTTCGAGGAAGGTAAGGTGTAGGGAAAGGACAAGCATAGGCTTTCGAAGGCTGGGGCTTGGATCCTGGAGGTTCCAAGTGCTTTACTGACTGGGGAACCTTAGGTAAGTTCCTGGGAGTCTCAGTCTTCCCATCTGTAAAATAGAGATAGTATCTAACCTACAGTTCAGTATTAAATGAGACAACAGCAATAGCACTGAGCAGGGCCATGCACTGTGATATCTGGTACTCAGTGTGCCCCCAGGGCCTGAAACACAGTAGGGCCTGAAAAATATTAATTCCCTTCTACCACTCTTCCCTCATTCCTCACCTCCCTTGAACTTTTGGCTCCTACCATGCTTTGATCATCAAAATCACCTGGTTCTCTGGTGATCTCCAAGGGGGGATGCTTCAGATCACTTTCAGTTCATCTCCAGCAGGTTACATTTGAAAATGATTCTGATTTACTCTGTGAGTTTGAAAACACTGTGATATTCCCCTTTAATTATCGGTTTCGCAGTGGGAAGCCTGACATTATAATTAGCACAGGCTCCTGTGTGGTTGACATCTTGCTCAGCATATCATGTTCCCAGGTGTGCTCTGCAGCAGAAGGCAGGAACACACTTCCAAATTACCCTGTTGGATCTGAGCATGAGAGCTGACACAAACGCCCAGAGGGTGAAATCGTAACTCTGAGTTCCTCGTGTCCTCCCAAATAAAAGCCAAGGGCAATTTTCTGATCCATTATCAACTCCGGCCACCAGCTGCACCCTCCTTTCTGGCCTTAGGATCCAGTGAGCTATAAACAGAGCCATGTTCTAAGGCTGCACTAGGATTAGGACTAAAGTACCAGACACATCACATCTACTGTATCTTGTCATCCTCCTACCTATTATGTAAATTAAGGAGAAAAAAATCAAAGCAAGAGAATTTGAATACATTTTTAAAACTGGGACTCAGACTTTCCAGTAACTTCCAGTTGTCTTTCCACCATGATTGGGTGGACATTGAGCCTTTCAGACTCATACAACCCAATACAGTAGCCACCAGCCACAGGTGACTCTCAGAAATTTTCAATCAGTCAAAATGGAATAAAATGTAAAATTTAGTTCCTCACTTGCACTTAGCCACATTTCAAGTGCTGAGCAGCCAGATGTGGCTAGTGGCTACTACATTGGATAACACAGAGAGAGATCAATTCCATTACCAGGGAAAATTCTATTGGACAATGCTGTTCTAGACCCTCAGCAAAAACTGTAATTTCATCAATTATTTATTTGCTTTTAGAGCCTCCCCAGGCTTGGCCTGGAGGGGTTCTCTTTAGGGAGGACAAGTTTGAGATGTCAAGGGAAGACAAGATGTCCTCATTATGGTGTGTGTGACAAAAACATTATGAATAAAATAAATTAAATAATGCAATTTGCAGATAATTTAATTTTTATAAATTAAAGCAGGTACAGAGTCATCCTTGTGGTCCCATCACTTGTATTCACATTGGTTCTGATTTGTCTTATTTCTTGAATAAGGGAGAGAAAAAAGGTGGGGGCCAGTTAGGTGGGGGAACTGTGTACCGGGCTCGTGAACATCATCGTATCAGGTGTCAGGGAAAATGAAAAGAGCTGCCCAAAGGACTTGCTGGTTCTCCTCTCTTCTGGGCATTCTGCACCATCTCCAAATAGCATACCGGGTCTGTGTTAGCTTAGTTCTGCTCACAGCCTCTCCTAACTAATCTCAGTGTTTGAATATAGGACCTCAACTGTCGTATGAAAATCACCATGGCATTTATTGTTCAACTTGTGCAAGGGACTTTGCCTAGTTTGCCATCCCATGTGCCTCAATAGGATATTTCTTTGAGGATATTCTTATAGTTTGAACTGTTTCCCGCAAAGGACAAGTTCAAGTCCTAACCCCTGGTCCTGTGATTTGTAACCTTATATGGGAATAGAGTCCTTGAAGATGTGATTAGTTAAGATGAGGCCAAACTGGATTAGGGTGGACCGAATCCAATCTGACTGGTGTCCTACAGGCATAGGAAGTTTAGAAACAGATGGACTCACAGACATGGGAGAGAAGGCCATGTGACAACGGAGGCAGAGACTGAAGTGCTGCAGCTGCAAGCTGAGGAAACATCCAAGACTGCAGGCAAACCTCCAGGAGCTGGAAGGAACAAGGGAGGATTCTCCCGTACAGGTTTCAGACAGAGCATGGTCCTGCCGACACCTGGATTTCAGATTTCCAGCCTCCAGGATTGTGAGGCAATAAATTTCTGTTGATTTAAGTCCCCAAGTTTGTGGTAATTTGTTATGGCAGCCCTGGAAAAATAAGACAAACGCCCTGCCTGGAAAAGCTTTGGCCCCCTTATGGAAACAATCTATGTCATTTATTGTGTATACATTTTCTTCTTGGCCACTGGAAGCACAGAGCCACATTTGCTGCTTAATCAGAACAACTGAACATATTCTTGTGGTCTGAATTCTTCTCCCATTTTCTAATTTATTGTACTGCATGCTAATCCACTTCAAAAGGAGGGGGTTGTTAATTAATTGGCACAAGTGATTTTATTCCCATGCTGCTAGTTTTCTTCATTTTGTTTCATGGCCACAGATTAAATTTCTAATCCAGAAATGGTGCCTGAAAGATGCCTTTTTGTGGTTATAAGGGAGACTGGGGCCGGGTGAGAGTTGATGAAGTATCTTTTCAACCATACAATCTGTCGGCCAGTACTTTCTAGACACTTCCTTGGTGTGAATCATCTAGATCACCCTTATTCAATAGAAGCACAAGGTCAGCCACATACATACTTTCAAACTTTATAGTAGCCACATTATAAAACGCAGGTGAAATTTTTAAAAACTTATTTTATTTAAACTAATATAGCCAAAATATTATCATTTCAACACAGAATCAAACAATATAAAATTGAGATATTTTGCATCCTTTATTTCATATTACGTCTTTAAAATCTGGTGTATATTTTACACTTCTAGCATGTTCCAATTTGGATGCAAAATTTTCAGCTATTCAAGTGAGATGTAGTCCTACCAAAACAATAAGGTTGTGTTTACTGGAAAAAAAATGCTGCATTTCTTCAGTATTTAAATTTGTATTTAAATTCATTAAAGCTGAATAAAGTTATTCAGTTTTCCAGTCACATCAGCCGAAATTCAAGCCCTCAGT
The DNA here is from genome assembly GCF_015220235.1 of Choloepus didactylus. NCBI lineage: Eukaryota > Metazoa > Chordata > Mammalia > Pilosa > Megalonychidae > Choloepus > Choloepus didactylus. The sequence goes on along the minus strand of NC_051324.1, from coordinate 67,176,805 downwards.
AGCCACGCATGGCTAGTGACTACCTTATTGGATGGTACAGATCCAGATGCTCTGAGAGATATAAAAAAGAATAAAACAAATAAAACACAGTTCTTGCTTTGAAAGAGCTTCCAGTCTAATGGGGGGAAAAACATGATAATGCAATGCAGAACAAATTGATTGTCGGGAAGCCAATACAGTTAGCACAAGGCTTCAGGGCAAGGATATTATTTATCTGTTTTAATTTTGGCTTGGCGAACATGGAAGACGAAACAGCTAGCATGACTGAAAAACCAGTATTTCTTGCTTTAAGAGTTGCAATTTAACCAAGACCTTATAGGACTGGTTGCCAGTGTTTCCATACACAGTGGCGGGAGCTGGAGGAGGCACCCGCACAGCAGGGACATCTGTGCAGGGGCACTGCTGGCCTCTGACTGGTACCATACGACACTCTGTCTTTCCACTAAGAGGTAATGTGGGGCCACCTGTGCTGGGCATTGGTGTGTGGCCTTTTCTGCCTGATTCCCATCACCAGTTCTCCCACCAAAGGCTAAGGCTGCAGTGAGAAAGGCATTTAGGCCTGTTCCGGTTTGCTAATGCTACTGTAATGCAAAATACCAGAAATGGATTGGCTTTTATAAAGGGAGTTTGTTTGGTTACAAAGTTACAGTTTTAAGGCCATAATAGTGTCCAAGGTATGGCGTCAACAAGTATACCTTCACCAAAGGAAGGCCAGTGGTGTCCGGAAAACTTCTGTTAATTGGGAAGGCACATGGCTGTCGTCTGCTGATCCCAGGTTGTGTTCCAGCTTCTCTCTCAGCTCCTGTGCATTCTTCAAGTGTCCCTCTTGGCTGCAGCACCTCATTCTTTCTGTGAACGCTATTATATGGCTCCAGTGATTTAATTCAGACCGACCCTGAATGGGCAGGATAACACCTTCATGGAAATTATCCAATCAAAAGTCTTGCCCACAGTTGATTGAGTCATATCTCCATGGACACAATCAATAGGTTCCAACCTAATCAACACTAATATGTCTGCCCCAACCAGATTGCATCAAAGAACATGTCATTTTGGGGGACATAATACATCCAAACTTGCACAAGTCCCTTTCCTCCTCTTGGAGGAGCCACACAGAGGATAGTTCCCACTGAGGAGGGTCAGCTGCTGCTGTCCTTGTGAGTCAGAGGCATTATTGTGTCACTAAGTGGAAATCCCAGAGGCCCACAGCAGCCAAACCAGCTTTTCAGTGACCTTTGACAAGAACTTATTTTTTTTATGCTTTACTGTAAAGAGAATTATAGCTTTTCAAAAATTCTGGTTTTTGGAAATACCCAGCACCTTTGCTAGCAGGATGATGCACCTCATCTGCTGATGAGTCTCTCTCGAGGTCACCTAATTTGTTCCAAAGATGCAGCAGATAAAACATTTAATCAATTGATAATATTTGCGGTGCATTATTTTCTAACCCAGCTCATTTGCATTCATGTGTGCTAATTTTACTGCACATTAATTATGTATTTAATAAGTCCCTGTTTATGCTATTTTGTCTCCCTTCCCTTGTTAGCTATTATGGTGTGGAGTTGAAAATAATTAAAATGTTACTTATGTTCTGCAAATAGCAATTAACCAAGGATGAATTCTAAATCAAAATTCCATTTTCTTTTCCTTACTCTAATTAAAAACGCCTGAAAAGGCACCTAAATGTACTGGTAGGTCCATTGGTCTCTCTGTTGTTTGTCTCAGTTTTCAGGGTAACAATTGCCAGTCGAGTTCCCCGTTTAGCAGAGATGTGTCCTGCCTTGACTTAGCTTTGGCTCCCAACTTCTTGTTGACATGGAGACCAATGTCATTTTGGGGGACATAATACATCCAAATTGCACAAGTCCCTTTCCTCCTCTTGGAGGAGCCACACAGAGGACAGTGTGCTCAGCCCGGGGCCTGGGGAGGAAAGAAAACAATAGGTTGCTCCTTACAGACCACACACACACACAAAAAAAGCCAGCAAGTTCTCTCTGCATGGAGCCCCTGGGGGGTTTGTGAAGGAGTGCAGCCTCCACAAACACTTGGGTTTCCAAGCCATTTCAAACCTCTGGCTTACCAGTGGTTCAGCTCTTCAGAAAATAGATAACCCCATGGCCTATGTTTTCTTGCCCAAAAAAGCAGCACCACCTCCTCTTTCAGGGTCTCGTCCTGATCGGTGGTGATCTTCCTAACCCTGTAAGCGTCCCTAAGCAGTGGAGCTTTACCACGCATCCACATGGCTTAGACTTACAGCTTTGTAGACTGTTTCCCCAGCTTTGGAAATGCAGCTCTTGTAATTGCAGCTCCAGTAGGAGCTTGGAAATGCATTAGTCACTTCTACTTAATTCTACTCAAAAGAGAATGAACAAGCAGAGGAATCTCAAATAGACCCATTTTGCTGATAGACCCTGAAAATTTAATTAGAAAAGTATCGGAAAGCTCATGGGTGAAATGAGATTTGGTGATTCCATTTGAATTATAGCAATGTAGACTATCCAAATTCCCTATTACTGATGCTAACTGAAAGCTAGGAGTCAGAATATATAATTTCTATCTTATTTCGAAAAGAACTGATTGAGCGATTGTAGATAACACAACTTCTTTGAGTTGTGATTTCCAGATCGGTGAAGGCAGGCGAATAATTCCAGTCCCTTCTCCACTGTCACCCTCTTCACAGGTGACATGAGAGTAAAGTGAGGTTACGGACAGGCAAACGCTTGAGAAATAAAGGCACCAGATAAATAGCAGTAATCCTGATTATTGGATGTGACAGTTCAAAAGCACTGTTGGTCGGTGCCTTCTACTTCCAAATTCCATTTCTTTCAGCTGCAGAACTTTGCAGCCAGCAGCTCTCTTCTCCTGCTCTGATTAAAGTTCAGAGCTGTCATTTCCCAATATTTTGTTCATTTAATCCTCTTCTTTATATTTTCAGAAATTCTTCCTGGCATGCTAGTGTTAGGGAAGAGGTTGTGGGGAGCGCTAAGTGGAAAATGCTCTGAATCCTGTTTTCTCGTGTAAACAAAGTCTTCTTAAATGTCAGGACAGCATTTCTCTCATCTTCTCTCATTTCTCTCATCTCCTCTCATTTCTCTCATCTTCTTTTAATCAAACACTTTTTCCCAGGCAGAGTTATCTGTTGACAAAATCACTAAGTCTCCATGGCATGTTAGCTTTCCTTTCTGTGCTCTGGTTTCGGGGGTCAACCTCCGCTTCATACTAGGGCTAACTAGGGCTAGTTAGGAGTCTTCTGTTGGAGAATACAGGAGATGCTAGTTGATGTACTGAGTCATTGATCCCCAAGTATAAGTATTCTCCGTCCTGCAGAGCCAAGGAAAATGAGAGTGTAGCTAGAGAACTTCAGGAAGTGCTGGGTATATGGGGTTTGGTGAGGATATATGGGGGCCCTTGGACCTTTCCGTTGCTCCTTGAGCTCAGCCTGGTAAAAGACCAATTGGTCTGTCCTGATTTGTTTAGCCCTAGAGGATCCAGGATAAGCCCTGGGGTTTTACCTCCTGATAATTTCTGAAGAGTGCCCTGTTGCTTAGAGACAGGGGGATGGTGCCTCGAGAGAAGATAAGGTTGTCAAGGAAACCAAGCCACAAATTCCCTTGTTTTTCTTCCGGTTGCTGGACAGAAGAGTAAAGGATTTTTGCTCTGATAACTGCGAGAAGAGTATCTTCTTTTCTGTGTGTGTTTTAAACAAATCGATACGTTGTGTAACACAGCCGGGTTAGTACCCCACTTCCAGGCGTTGAGTTGTGCGCTGTTCTTTGTATCAGTGAATGCTTTCTGAAACAGACAGCCCTGGGCAGCCATTTTAATCCTGATTTTTTTTTTTTTTTTTTTTTTTCCAGATATGTGACTCCCAGTACCCAAATTACCCTCTATTTTGCAACTTAGCTTTGTTGATTCCAGGTTTTCACTTATTGTCCCAACTTTTCTTTCCTCATGGTGTTGGGATTTTCTCTGGGCAATTTGCAGCCACATCCGTGTTTCCATTGTCCATCTTAAAATTATTTGCATGTTTCAGATGATAAACCTAGAGATCTTCCTTTTAATGCTGTTTGCAATTCAGGAAAAAATCCTTTACATAGTTACCCTTGAGGGGTTCCTTCTTGGGCCAAACAGAAGGTCTCATCTGCCCTGTGCTGTCTAGGCAGTGGATTGATGTGTTGGAGGAGGCAGTATCCAGGAGTGATACCCCAAATGCCCTCCCCTCTCTCCTACCATGGAATTTAAGTCACAGATAAAGAGTTCTTCATTTATCAGCGGTAGCAGTTTTAGCTCTTAATGCTAGAAGCCTGCTGGGAGCTTGAGAAATAGCTTGTGTGTGTGTGTGTGTGTGTGTGTGTGTGTGTGTGTGTGTGTCTTACCTTCAGTGGCTTTGTGCCTTTTCCTAGTTTCCTGTCAGAGTTAAGAAGTGGAAACATGGCCCCTCTCCTCTCCTCTATCCCTCCTGCCTGCATTTTCCTCATGAGCAGCATCACTGGTTTTTCCGGTGCCCTCTGACTTCTCTCGTGTCCCCTTCCCCTGACTCTGCACAGATCCTCTGCCCTGGTGCCATCCCTGGCACCCCCTGTTCTGTTCCTTTGCTGGCCCTTGGGCGTTTCAGATCTGGAGGCTCTGAGGAGGAGATCAAGATTGCTCAGCCAAGTGAAAGGGGTGGGAACACGACCCCTGAGAGGGGAGAAGGATGTCTGCACTAGGGCTTAGATGGAAGGGCTGGGGGCAGAGAGGAGGGGCCGTAATGCAGGAATTGTGAGCACAGTAGGAGGTTGGGGCCTTGAGGAGACTGGGGTGCATCAGGCAGTGGAAAAAAAAAAAAAAAGCATTGATTTTGACAACTAGCAAAGAGGAGAAAGGGAAGGGACCCAGACTGGTTTTCAGCTGGCCTCCTGAGCATCTGCCAAGAGGGCCTTCAGACATCCCACATTTGGCATGTTGCAAAGTGAGTTTGTTTTCTTCTCCCTTGTCCTTCCTCTCACTGTGGCCCATCGGGTAAGAGTGTTGATTTTCTACCCAGGTGCTCTTGAGCCTGAAGCCACAGAGCTGTCCCTTGCTCCCTGTAGCCAGCCAGTTCCCCAAAACTCCAAAGCACCCCACTCTGACCACACCCACCACCATTTCTTATTTTCTTTTTCCATTCCTGATGTGGAGTCCCCATCATATTTTGTCTCATTCTCTCCTTTCTCCACCTATCCCTCACTCTGCCACCAAAACCCACCTTTTGAAAAAATACATTTTTTTCATTCCAGTCTCCACCTCCATTTCTCTCACTTTAGAAAGGAAAACACACCTCTCTTTAATCTCCCCATTACACAGCTCCACCTCTCACAACTCCTGAGCTGTTGACTTCTCTGGTTTTGCCACATCTGTGGGTGCCAAGCCCACCGAGGGAGGTGCTCCCTGAGAAGAGAGTCGGGAGGGTGGCAGATGGCAGTGAGAGTAGGAGCTTCTGCTTGGGCTGACCCCGCAGTAGAGTGGGGGCTGCCTGGCTTCCTGGGAGCACGGAGGATCTCCTGCTGGCAGCACGCTTGCCTCCCAGATGGACCCATTGCCCATTCAGGACAGTGTCAGTAAAAAGATGTCCAGATTCAGACTCTCGAGGCCCTTCTCAATCCCTGCAGCTGGAGCTGGGCTTGTTGGGTTGGGGTGGTGTTTGTGTGGAGGTGAGGCACACAGGCCCTGGGGCTCAGCACCCTGAGTTCAAATCCTAGCGGCTCCACTCTTCATAGCAGTGTGCTCGAGACACATGGCCCTTTCTGGGTCTCCATGTCAGCCCTGCTGTGCCCAGTAATTCTATTGAGTTGGGGTCAACTGGCTGCTATCCAAGGGAAGGGGAGTACCATAGGCCGTTCCCAACCCTCACATTTATTTTATGCTATAAAATGAAATACACCGAATATCATAGTCTGAGAACCAGAGGTAACATTTTAAAGTACTCTGGAGCTGCAACTTCATAGAACTCCACAAATTCCTAAAAGAAAATTCTCCAGAGTTACACTGCTCACCTATGTTAGGACTGATTGACAAATGTCATTTGTTCCTATGGCTGCTGTAACAATTTACCGTAAATCTAGTGGCTTGAAACAATTTTATTATCTTGTAGTTCTAGAGGCAAGAAGTCTGAAATGGGTCTCACTGGGTGAAAATCAGGGTGTCGTTCAGGCCGTGTTCTCTTCTGGAGACTCGGGGTGGGGGACTTCTTTTTCTTGCCCTGTCCAGCTTCTAGAGGCCACCCACGTTCCCTGCCTAGAGTCAAGCAATGGAAGCTTTTCTTAAATTTCTGGGATGCATATAACCACAATATATTGTATATAATGTCATGGAGTTTAGAAACCGCTCGATCTGTGAACTCCTGGTTAAAAACCCCTTTTCTAAAGGGTTTCCCAGAGTATACCTATGGTTAGCCTAAAAAAGAAGCTAATTTATACCCTTCCCTGAAGGAAAGCAGTCTATGTATAAAAGGGAGTTTTTATGTTTTTTGGTGCCTTTTTCTTTTTAACTGAGAGCAGCTTGAATGTTGAAAAACTCTTTCCATTACCAAGTTTAAGGAACCACACTAGATCACTTTCTGCAGGTCTCTATTAAGTTGCAAGAAACAGAACTGCATTTTCCTGAGTGTTAGAAGATTCTCAGAGGTGAGTCCAGAAAGCTGAAGTGCGCTACCAGCGTGGCGAGAAGTGGGGCTAGTGCAGCATCAGTATTTCTAGATGTTTCACGACTTTGTTATTAGCATTTACCATTTGCCTCTGAGCTTCAGCTCTGCTATGTCCCCTGTTTACTGTTACTGCACATGGTTTAATGGAAAAGAAAAGATATATACTCTCCAGCCAGTGACGTTGAGTAATGGCACAAGGCATCGGTGACCCGAGAACTGAAATGGGGCTTATGAAACTGCTTTGTAGCCCAGAGGGAGGGAAGGAGAGAGGGCGGAGGCTGGGTGGCTGGGGTGGGTGGTTATAGGAATCCACCCTGCATGGGAGTCGCCCTCCGGCTGTGAGTCCATGCCACTTTAAAGACTGCAGGGACGGGGTTTGGTTTTGGCCACTGTCACTGGCCAACTCAAGAAGAGCTCGATGTGGAGAGCCGCAGCCTGGAGCCTGAGGAAAGCCCACCGAAGGCAAAGATGGAAAAATAGTCCGCCAAGCAATTTACTTCAGGGCCGTCTGCTTTGGACATTTATCCTAAATTTTGGCTTCTGACACTCTGGGGAAGGGGGATGCACGGCTCTGACTCAATGTCAAAAGTGGATGACATACAAGGACTTCCCTTTAGCGCTGATGGCGAGGAAAGTAGTTTTCTCCCATGGAAATCTTTTTGTTGATTTTTCTTGCATTTGATTTTGGGTGCAGGTGCTAAGCTGATGCCTGCAGACCTCTCCCCTTCCTCACCCTTTCCAAGCTCCTGTCCCCTTCGTCTCAAAGCATTTGAGAGTTTCGGGCTGGGGTGCTTTCCCCTCCTTTCCCTGACCCCTTCCCTTCTCGGCCTGGTGGGTACAGAATGCCTTGCTTGTGGCGTGGAGTGGTGTGAGCAGCAGTTTCCAAGAAACACTTATTTCCAAGAATTGGCATCTTAGTGCTTTCAGTTTCTTGGTGCTTAGCACATGAAACTTAATTGCATAGGGTCCTTAGAGGGGCCCTAATATTTGCAGAGCCTGGAGCAAAAGCACAAATAGAGACCCACACGTCGTATGTCTTAAACAATTAAAGCTATGGATCAAGCTAATCATTTGAATATTATATATTATGTCTATACATATAAAAGACATATATATTATATATGTTATATGCATATGTATATTACATAGATATAAATCCATCTTTTTTTAATATTCTCTCCTTCTACTTTGACAAATACACCTTCAGAGAGACCTGGATGGCCAGGTTCAAATTCCCAGCCTCCTTGGAGTTGTCTGTTGGTACGTGGTGATCCAGGGAGAGTTGGCCCCAGCAATCCCCTTCTCTTCCTGTCCCTGCTCCATCTTGCCCCTCCGGGGGCCCTCCTGGACCTTGGGGTGTGTGCACTGCTGGCGTAGTCCCCGCTCAGGAGGGTGGCCCAGGGAGAGGACTGTGCGGCCCCTCACAGTGGACTGGGGGCCATTTAGATGGGAACTTCCAGGGTCCTTGGTGCTCATAGCGTGGTCTAGAAAGAGGGGTGCAGTCTCCAGGAAGGTATGTCCGCTTGGCCCTGCAGACTCTGCTTTGTGGGAAGGGGTACACTTGGCACTCAGGACCCTCTTAAACTTGATGCCTGGGACCAGAGCCCCTCTTGCCTGGGTCTGAAAGAGGTTCTGGATTCTTCATCTTAAAAAGTCACCAGTACTGGGTGTTGGAATGGCTGGAAGGAGGTAAACAACATGGTGGGGATCTGTAGCCTATAGCATCCTTTGGGATTTGCTCTATAGCTGCGCACTGCATTGTGCCTTGAAAGTCTTCACCTTTCCATACCTTGTATTGCATAATAAGGAAAGAACGGAAACTGTGGAACTGTAACCCATAACAATTTTTTTAATTACCCGTATGACTGCTTGTTGAGCTGTACATGGAGAGATGACACCGTTCTATATATATGTTATATTTTACAATGATGGAAATGGCTGAAGTTGTGGAACTGTGACCCATGACATTCTTTGCAATTTGCTCTCTAACTACTTGTGAAATCGTACTTTGAAAGTTATCACTGTTATGGATATATGTTAAAGTTCACAGTTAAAAATAAGTCACCAGTGCTAGCCTTGAATTGAATTTGATCTTTATAAATTCCTTCCCTTGAACTGTCGTTGGTTAAAATGCAAACATCCCTGCGAGTAGCAACACATTATTTTATTTTGACCTCCAGCATAGTGCTGTGATGATGTCTTTTCAGATTTTTTCCCCCATGATCCCCTTCCTCCCAGCTAATACACTAGTCCTAACCATGAACTGCTCGGGGAGAAGCCTTGCTCTGACTTGCCTGGATGTTGCTGTCCCTCTACCCTCACCTCCCTCCTCCCATTCCCTTTTCCTCCCTTTACACCTGGCTCCACCCTTCTCATCCTTTAATACCTGCTCATGGGTCAGGTGAAACATCCCTGACCCCCACCCCACGGCCGCCTGCCCAGCGTGTATGGCTGGCCCTTCCTTGCCTCCCCAGCACTCTGGGGCATTTCCCACCCTGTTTCATGGTGTCTTTTCCGTGACGAGAGTGCAGGCTCTTTAAGGGCAGGGTCTTGCTCGCCCATTGTTGGCTCCCCAGCCCCAAGCCCAAGATCTGTTGGAGAGTAGGTGTGCAATGGGATGAGGAAGAGAGTGGCGGGAGAGGCCCACAGCCCTGGCTCTGCTTGTCATGATTAAGGGGTGTTGTGCAGGGATGCCCTGAGCTGCCAGGAAGGGGACGTACAAGGAGGATTAGAAGGAAAGCTGGGAAGGCCCTGAAGACGCCCCTGTTTCACTTGGCTTAAGGATGGCTACCAACATGTACGTGAGATTGGGTCATCCCGGTAACAAACCAGGGTTCTAGATGACTTGTGGAATATATAAAATTCTGTTGTTTGGAAGACAATTTGAACGGTGAAGATTGGAAGGTAAAATAGTCAAAGATTATTCTAGAGTGAGTGGGTACTTTCTCCTAAACCTACCTTTTCTTTCTGGAAATGGCCCTAATTTTATTATGATCACCCATATATTGTGTCACTCAGCTAAATTGTCACTAATCTTTCCTCTTAGCTAATGATAGAAGCTGAGGAACAGCACAGAAGTTATTTAACTTCTGACTTCAGATTACCTGTTGTTAATTGAAAGTGAGCTGGTGGGTCACTGCCATCCCATCGTACATGTGTGGCTTGCACCAGGAGGGAACACAGGGCCTAGCAGGGGTCTGGGGGATGGGATTTTTGGCTAGCACAGCTTGGAAGAGCACAAGGTGGTTTGTGGCTCTTCAAACTGAGTGTGAGTGATCGTTTCTGAGTTCTTGTCCAGAGCAGACTCCTGTCTAGTTTCATTCCCTTGAGCCAATTTTCAACTCGTCTGTGATGTCTCTTCTGCAAAATGGAAATAATTTCTGTGCCACTTTTTTCCCAATATCATTGAAGGGATCCACCAAAAGATTGCAGAGGCAGTTGGAGAAGCCTAAATTGCAGACAGGGCTCCATTAAGTTGTCCATACACTCGTTATTGTCACAGGCTGGCTTTCAGGCTTCTAGACTCTCAAAATCCAGAGGAACCTTTACAGACAGAGGCTGATTTCCACTTCTTCATAGGGTTGTTTTTGTTCCAGCCTGAAACAGGGAAGGGCCTGGTGCAGTCCCTGGTGACCAGAGAGGCAACATGGGGTAGGAAGATGCTGGAGCTGAGAGGAACCTCAGGGTGCTTCTGGTCTCTCTCCCTCCTTCTGGGGAAGACCGGACAGAGGATGGTTAACCTGCTCTTTAAAAAAATTCAGTATGAATATAAGCAAAACTATGATCCAATTAGTCACTCAGATGACAATCTGCAGCTGACATGAAGCTGGGGGGGACAGGTAATTTGTGGGGTGATAGAATCACTAAACCCAAAATTCTCAAAAGGCTAGAAATCTCATTAGCTCTAACAAGTGGAAATGAACAAAAACAGAGTCCTGGTATTAGATCCCCCAAACAAGTGATACAAGTATCTTCAGGGGCTGGAAAAAGAATTTGGGTTCTAATTCAACAGTGCGCTTGATCATTCATGTCATCATTTTTTCATTCAGTTATTGATTCAAGAAAGAGTCACCACTCAGTTAGTCACTGTGAGGCACGTGGCAACCCTGCGAGGCTAAGTCAGCACTGTGATGTGGTGTCGCCATTGCTCTCGTTTCACTGGCTGTCACGTGTCCACATCTGAAGGGGCGTGTCCTCCTCCAGGTACCCACAGATAGAGGCCCACATACGAGGGCCTCAGATGAGAGCCCCCAGCCTGCAGGCCTGGAAACTAGGCCAAGTGAGCAGAGGCCAAATGCCTGAACCTTCTAGGCTGGAGGGAGACGACGTAGCTGGAACCAATTACCTATCTTTATGTCTTGGAAGGACCACCATGGAGGGAAAGAATCTGGGCATGTCCTCTCTTCATTCCCTGGCCAGAAGTAGAAGCAAGGAGTGAAAGGTTCAGGGGAAGAGCTGTGAGCACAGGGTAAGGAATGGCTTTTTCTCAGTTAGAACTGTCTAAAACTGAAACTCGGGCTTGTCTTGGGAGGTAGTGATGCTGTCATAACTAACAGCCATTGAGCACCTCCTCTGCACCCACGTGCTCTTAACACTTTCTAAGAAAATAGACCCCAGGATCTACCATAGTCACCCATACTCCTTAAAAAAAAAAAAAAAAACCAACTCTGGCCGTCAAGATCCTTTGAAGTCAGGAAAAGCTCCTGATCAAGATAACTCCTTTCTTCCCCAGACCACAGAGTTTAGAAAGATCTTGTTATTTGCTTATTAATGGATTAGGAGCAAATTGTACTTTTGGAAGAAGAACTCTTTCTTCAACTCTCTCTTCTTAAGCTTGGGCCTGGGTCATGGTGTTTGAAATCTAATCTCTTTCAGGAAGTGTTCATTTATTTGAATGTCTCCCTAAAATCCATTAGTTACTTTGGAGTGTTAGTTCAGGATGATCGATTTCCTGGCTGTGCTGTTGACACCTGGGAGAGCTTGGATTTGGTATATTTAATGTGAGCCCCTCTCTGTGCATGACCAGATTGGAGAGGATTATGAGTCCCCAGCCGTGATTGATTGACACCTCTGCAAATCTGGATCACTCTTTGCACCAGCCTGGAACATGTTCTTTGACCCCCGTTGCCTTCCTTAATATGCTAGCATTGTGCTCACAGATAATTTGCAAATGCTTTTCAAGCGAATGTGCCACAGCTTTCCAAATGTTTTGCTTCTAATTAAGAAAGGGAATTGGATGTACTCTTGCCTGGCTAATTTTTTTCCCTCCATTGCAGGGAGAGGACTGTGGGAAGAAACAGCTAAGAGATGTTTAAAAAATACCTCTCGATCCCACCAATTATCAAAACTGCGTCTGGGAGTTCATTTCTGTTAGAGCATCCTGCAATCCCAGAGTGTAGGGATGCCCAAGTTCAAGTCCACTCTGGGGAGTGCAGTCATGGAAACCGAAACACTCTAGATCTGGGCAACCACTTTCAGGAACTTTTCTCAGCTCACTAAATGTGGGCAGATGACTTTGAATTAAGCAGATGGGACTTTGAAGACCAGTAACCTTCCTAATGGGACTTCTGACTTTGCCTTTAGGACAAGGGGTTGGCTGCACACACAGAAAACCTGAAACAATGGTTTCCTCTCTCATTTAAAGGAAGTCCAGAGACAGGCAGGTATGACAGCTCCACACACCTTTATAGACACAGGCCCCTTTTGGTTTTCTGCTTTGAATGTGGCTTTGACCCTTAAGGTTACCTCTTAACCAAGTTTGCCACCAGAACTCCAGCCATCACTTCTTCCTTCAGACAGAATGGAGGAGGATGACATCAAACTCTGTTGCTTTTGCCTTCTGGAAAGTTCTAGTACGTAGAGTTCTATTACTAAGGAAAGGGGGAGAACAGAAGTCAGAAACCACAGCAGCCTGTCATACACAGTTGTCTGTCTGAGCATCTCAAAACCAATGAAGGGCCTATGCAATATTTTGGAAAGGAGCCCCATTCAAGAGCACTTCCTGCAGAAGTGGCAGTGTGGTGGTGAAGAGCCTGCCTGGGTTTGAATCCTGACTTGGCCGTTAGCTAGTGTCCTTGGGCAAGTTATTTAACTCCTCTGAGCCTCTCTTCCCATAGTGTAAAATGGGGCTAATTACCCAAATCTTAGAGTATTCAGATGACCAATAGTCCACATTCCAAAGCTGGCAGGTCATTGTGTCATTGTTAATGCTGTGCTTTTGCCATTGCCCCTTTATAGGCTGCACCATTTTTTTTTTGCCAGTCCTTCTGGAACCTTCCCTGCTCATGGGGTGAAATCATAGGCTGTCTTTATTTTCCCACATCACTATTTTTCTATCCTGCTCTGTTGGCTCTCCCTTCCCTGCCCCTGGATGATTTCTTGGGCAGATACCTAAATTTTCCAGTAAGTTTTAGGTATTGATGAGTAGTGTTATTGTTGTGTTCAACCCTAAAGAATAAGTTTGACCTAAATTCAGACTTCAGTCTCTCATTCAGTAAAACGTTCCTTCTTATCTGACCTACCTTGGAAGCCTGCAGTGGATAAGAAGTGGGTGGTCTGTCTTCCCCTTTTTCCTACTCACCTGTTGGTTCCTCAGGTTTGAAGGAAGATGGCGAAGAGGTAGGGTAGTATGTTTGGGGGTGGGTGCCAAAAAGTCTTCCTTGACGGGTACAGCTGTAATTTCGTGTTGGTGTCCTCAAGGTAGCAGATACTCAAGGACAGACCCGTTTACTCCTGGGGCTCTTCAAAGTCTCCCCATGGGGAAATCCCAGCCCCCGTTTTCCTGGTGTTGGTAAAGCACACTGTAGTCCCCTCTGACAGATTCTATTGTAATAGGTTTGCCCTTGCAGGTGGGCCTCTCAGGGGTGAGCCTTTATAGATTGTTTGTATCTAATCACCTTCCAAGGTTCCTACATGGCCCTTGGCACTCTGGAAATGCTCCCAGGGCAGTCCCTTCTCAGTCTGCCACGTAGTACTTCCAGCCACCTTCTCACCCTGAGACTCTTGCAGGAGATGTGCAGACAAGTTCCCAGAGGACCATGGAGTGGTCCCTCATATGCTCTAAGTAGGTTGGGTCTCTGTAGACCAGAGCTGTCCTGGAGAACTTTCTGCAGTGATAGAAACATTCAATATCTGCATTGTCTAATATGGCAGCTGCTAGCTACATGGGGCTTTTGAGCACTTGAAATGTGGCTAGTATGGCTGAGAAATGGAATATGTAATTTAATTTAATTTAAATTTAATTAGCTGTATGTTAGTGTTTTGGGTTGCAAGCAACAGAGGTCAGCTCTGGCTAGCTGAAGCACATGAAGGCATTTATCATAAGGATAGGGAATAACTCACCAAATCAAAGGAAAAGTAGACCAGCTGGCCTTAGAAGACAGATAGCAAGGCAACATCTCTAGAATGAGAGGGTAACAACAGTGTGTTTTTTCAGCAATGGTTGTAAGACCAGATGAATCCCATTTTATGGCCTGCTCCACTATTTCAAGAAGGTCATCCTCATAGCCTCCTAACCACCTCTCCCCAGCCGTAAATAAGTTGCACCATCCATGCCATCAATGTGAAGTTTTAAATGTTGGTTCCCAAAATCATACTTTTAGGGAGGTTGGCTTTAGAGTTTGTTCACCGGGAGTGGGGCCCTTCTTTGTAGTCTCCCTTTGCCCCCACCCTGCCCTGACCAGGGACATTTTACTCTGACGAGGGTAATGCCTGAAGTCCCTTTCCTGTCATATCTTAGGCCACCTGCTAAAAAGAAATGTGTTGCTTTCCTGGCAGAAGTACTCCTGGCAGTGCCGTGATGGGCATTTGGCCAAGAGGCAGAGTAATGAGCTTCTGTGCCAAGGGAACACTTGGTAGACTGGATGCTGCCCAGAGTTACGGAGGGTTCTGCTGATTATAGAGGAAGATAGAACTAGTCCCAGGGTCTGATATTTGAATGTGGTTGACTTTAGTTCAGGTCCAGCGTAATCAAGAACGATGCCATTTTATCAAGTTAATCTATGCAGTCCATAGTGTCAGAAAATGAAGACAGTGCTTCAGAAGAGGCAATAAACCCTGCTTATTCTAATTAGATGATAGGGCAGCAGCCTTAATTAGACAAAGGTCTGGTTTATAGAAAACATTAAGATAAACTCAATTTTATTATTTCAAAGTATAAATTAAGGTCTCGCAATGTGGACTGGCAAAGAATTCTGTGTCAATTAGGATTCTTTGGCTGCAAGCAACAGAGGTCAGATCTGGCTATCTGAGTCATATAAGGGAGCTTCTCAGAAGGATAAGGGATAATTAATTCTCAGAATCAAAGGAAAAGAGGACTATCTGGGTCTTAGACGGACAGATAGCGAGGACACCCAAGATCTAGATTAATAGATGTGAGTCCAGTGGGCAGCCTCTTCAAAGGGCTGACATCAGAATGGCTCAGGAACAACCATTTTCTGCCCCTGTGTCATTCAGTTCAAGATTCAATTCTGGAAGAGAAAATCTGATTGGTCTAGTCTGGGTCGTGTTGTAGAGGGCAAGACAAGGAGGTGGAGAGGGGCTTGTTCAATAGTCCCATCAAAACTGCACTGGATGGAGGTGGGGGTTTGTCAAAGCAGAGTGGGGTGGGGGGTGTCATCAGAAGAAAGGGGGAGGGATGCCAAGCATAGAAAAACCGCCCCCACCCATGCCTCTTCAAATAGCATCATAAAGTTTATGTCAGAGGGAGTTCTATAAGCAGACCTCACATTTATTTCTCATTGCAATTGTTCATCTACGCATCATAGAATAGTAGAGTTCATCTTTTATAGGGGACTTCAGAGATTATTTAGTTTACCCTAATGTGCCCACTTTACAGATCGAGAAGCTCAATGACTTACCCAAGACTCCACAGCTAGGAAAGGGTGGCAATGGGACCCGAGCTAAGCCTCTTGACTCCCAGTTGTGATGCTCTTTCCACAGCACCACTCTATCTCACTCACCAACAAATGCTTTGAAGTTGCTTGAAACCACATTATCCTCTTGTGTAGTTAACCATTCCTTTTGCAATCTCACAGAGAGAGGCATAGAGCTTATCCAACCCTGGACTCTAGATTCTAAATCATTCAAATTCACACTGATTTCTATTGTTGCTCTGATTTCAAAATTCCTAGGATATAATGGTAGTGATTCTTTTCTTTATTCTCCCTTTATTAGAAAAGTTGTGGGTTTACAGAACAATCATGCATAAAGTACAGGATTCCCATACATTACCCCACCACCACCACCTTGCATTGGTTTGGAACAGTTGTTACAACTGATGAGAGCACATTTTTATAACTGTACTTGTAACTATAGTCCATGGTTTAAACAATGGTAGTGATTCTTAAAAACATCTATAATGAAAGGGCAGTGGCTCTGGGGGAAAATGTACTGAAGGGAAAATCTGTCCAGCCCATCACTTTGCCTAGACACTCGCCTTCCTTCAGAAATATCTGGTTAAACTAAGATGACCTTGGGGAGCAGCTTTCTCTCCAAACATAATAACATGTTAAGTTTTCCTTATTTCTGGCTAAAGGAAATACAGTATCATTTCCGCTAAGGCAAAACTTGGAGAGAGAGAGAGAGAGGCAAAAAAGGCAATTTATACAGCAGTCCATTAAATTGGTTGGTAGAAATAGTGCCTCTCTCTAAAGCCTTGTATTGTTAGACAGCTTTGCTGATCGAATTTTTATTAAGGAGGCAGTTTCATGGGTTTATAGATGTAAGGCTTTGCTTTAGATCCAATATACTTTATGACAAAATAAGCTTCTTTTCATCTAACCGCATCTGCTGTATTCATCACCCTGAGCTAGTTAGGTGTAAGAGAACTGAATGGTATGATCCCAGATCCCTTAAGGGCTACCATCCAGTGAGGGGTGGGAAGATAAGAGCAAAGGAATCATGTGTCTGGTTGGAAAGGAGAAAAGAGATGGAATACATTTATGTAAAAAAAAAAAAAAAAGAACAATCTCAAATTTTCCCTGGTGGTCAAAGAACTTTACAATTGGAAAGGACCTCAGAGATAATGTAGGTCACCCGTTTGTTTTAAGAGGAGATTGAAGCTCAGAGAAACTACGTGACTTGCCAAAGACCATACTGCAAATAGCAGAGCTGGGGGACAGAGGACTAAGCTCTGCCTTGTAGGTTCAGCATCTCAGTGCCTGCACCTCTGACATTCGGAGATGCTGGTCAACCCCACCCCCTGTGTCCTGAGGTCTGGGTAAGTTTCTAATTAGATAGTAGCCCCCCCCCTCCCCAGCCAAGAAAAAGAAAACTTTAAATTACAGTCAATGATGTTTATCATACAAATAGTAAAAGATATCTTAAATACACAACTCAAACAAATTTTTACATATTTATGTATATCGTTACATATGTATGTAAAAATTTGTTTGAGTTGTATATTGAAGGTATCTTTTACATCTCTCTCTCTATATATATATCCTTGTAACCATTATTTAGATCAAGATACCAAACATTTCTAGCAACCCAGAAGGCTCCCTCCTATCCCTTCCCAGGCAGTAACTTCCCCTCAGCTCCTGTGCATTCTTCTTTCACCATAGGTAGGTTTTGCCTGTTCTTGAATATTATGTAAATGGATTACCCTGCATGGCCTCTTCTGTATCCAGCTCCTTATACTTGACATGATGTCTTTGAGAGTCATCTGTGTGTGTAGCAATAGTTGATTCCATTTTTATTGCTGTGAAGTAGCCCATTGTACTTCTGTGCTGCATTTTATCCGTTCTGCCTAGATGGACAATTGAGTGTTTCCAGTTTGGGGCCATTAGGCCAAGAGCTACCATGAATGTGTTGTACACATCTTTTGGTGGACATGTGCACTCTTCTTGTGTATATGCCTAGGGGAGGAATTACTGGGTCATAAGATAGGCCTATGTTTAGCTTCAATAGATCAATTAGTGCTATTTTAAAATTGGGAAAGACATTTTCTTTGGTGATTTTTATTACTGGTGTTTTCTCCATTTTAAAATAAAAATACAAAACTGAGGCTTAAAATAGTTAAGTAGACTTCCTTTAAATGTGACAGATTTAACACAAGCATTCTGTTCCTTCTACAATCCCCACTAAAATGACAGTCTGGAATTAAAAAGGATACACATAGGAAAGAGAAACCTGGAGAGGTGAGGGGTCTGTAGAAGTTTGGAATATGGAAAGCAGATGAAGAACTGCTAATTGACTGATAGAGAAAAATGTAATCTAAGTCCCTGGGAAAGGGGAGCCACGAAGAAGCAAGCTGAAACGTGCCAGATAAATCCTGGGAATCCTCAAGAATTGGAGGCAACAGGTTGGGAGTGGAGGTGGATATGAGGTGAGACTGCAAAGAGAGCATTTGTTATAATCTGTTTAAGGAACAATTAGGTGTTTCCTCCCAAACTAAAGAACCAGACAATCACTTCTGCACCATGGCAGGAGAAAAGTTCATTGTCCAGATAAATGAACCCAGAGACTATCTGGCTAGTGAATCCAAGACATGGGAAAGGGAGATTGTTCTGGTTTGCTAATGCTGCCATTATACAAAATACCAGAAATGGATTGGCTTGTATAAAGGGGGTTTATTTGGTTACAAAGTTACAGTCTTAAGGCCATAATAGTGTCCAAGGTAAGGCATCAACAGTTGGATACCTTCACTGAAGGAAGGCCAATGGCATCCAGAAAACCTCTGTTAGTTGAGAAGGCACATGGTTGGTGACTGCTGATCCCGGATTGTGCTCCAGCTCCTGTCTCAGCTCCTGTGCATTCTTCAAAATGTTGCTCTTGGGGTGTTTTGTCCTTTCTTAGCTTCTCCAGAGCAAACTCTGGACTAACAGAGGTCTACTTTCAACAGCCATCACCAAAATGTCTCTGTAACCAGCAGCCAGCATCAGGGGTCCATAACAGCAAGCATCTCTGAGCTAAGCCAGCTAGCGTCTGGGTCTGTGGCAGTGTTTTTAAAGGACTCCAGTGATTAAATCAAGACCCACGCTGGATGGGTGGGGCCACACCTCCATGGAAATAATTCAGAGTTATCACCCATAGTTGGGTGGGTCACATCTCCATGGAAACAGCTTAATCCAAATATTTCAATCTAATCGACACTAATACATCTGCCCCCACAAAATTGCCTTATATAACATGGCGTTTTGGGGGACATAATACATCCAAACTGGCACAGAGGGCCTGAAAGGACAGAAAGAAAAGAAGAGGGTAATCAAAGCTGATGCAGGGGATGGTGAAACCAAGAGTATATCCTCCAGGGAATAAAGGACTCTTGCTAGAGAAATTGCAGGGTCTCAGAGAAATGATTCCTGGCACTAACATTTAGGGGTTCATCCACCAAAAGGATGACTTAATGCTCAGTTCCCCTGGAGTTTGGTGTACCACCTGACAAGCCCTATCTATGCATAAGCTTTATTTTTTATTTTTTTTAATTCAGTTTTATTGTGATATATTCACATATCATACAGTCATCCTTGGTATACAATCAACTGTTCACAGTACCATCATATAGTGCATTCATCACCCCAATCTATTTTTTTAACATTTTCCTTGTACCAGAAAAAGTAAAAATAAGAAAAATAAAAGTAAAAAAGAACACCCAAATCATCCCCCCACCCTATTTTTCATTTAGTATTTGTCCCCAGTTTTTCTACTCGTCCATCCATACACTAGATAAAGGGAGTGCGATCCACAAAGTTTTCACAATCACGCTGTCACCCCTTGTAAGCTACATTGCTATACGATCATCTTCAAGAGTCAAGGCTACTGGGTTGCAGTTTGAAAGCTTCAGGTATTTACTTCTAGCTATTCCAATGCATTAAAACCTATAAAGGGTTATCTATATAGTGCATAAGAATGTCCACCAGAATGACCTCTTGACTCCGTTTGGAATCTCTTAGCCACTGAAGCTTTATTTGGTTTCATTTCACATCCCCCTTTTGGTCAAGAAGATGTTTTCAATCCCACGATGCCGGGTCCAGATTCATCCCCTGGAGTCATATCCTGCATTGCCAGGGAGATTTACACCCCTGGGAGTCAGGTCTCACATAGTGGGGAGGGCAGTGAGTTGACCTGCTGAGTTGGCTTAGCTGGAGAGAGAGAGGGGCCACATCTGAGCAACAAAGAGGTATTCGGGGGAGACTTTTAGGCACAATTATAAGCAGGTTTTGCCTCTCCTTGTAGTAACAAGCTTCAAAAGGGCAAGTCCCAAGATAGAGGGCTCAGCACATCAAACTGCCAGGCCTCAATGTTTGTGGGAACATTAGCAACAATCCAGGTGAGGAAGCCCAACACCTCTGCATTTCCCCCCAGTTCCTCAGGGGGGCCCTGCATATATATTTTAATTCTCTGCCCAAATTACTTTGGGAGGTGTATGCATAAGCTTTTTAATTCCTTGCAATTAAATATGACTTAGTAAAACAAAATTCACCAGACTTTTGAGGAATGCCTCGTATGTGAAAGATAAAGACCAAAAATCAATTTAAAGGTAACAGAACCGATGCAGTAATCAGAAGGAAATTTTTTTAAATAATTTATTTCCTGAGTAAGAAGGATGCTATCAATGATAAAAAGGAAGAATGAAATTAAGAAAGAGGTCTTGGAAATTAAAAATAAGATAGCTCAAATAAAAGGTAGAAGGATTAAAAGATGAAATTGAGGAAATCTCTAAGAAAGAATAAAAGACACAAAGGTACAACATGTGAGAAAAGAAGATAAGAAAATGAGAAGACAAATCCAATAAGATCAACTAGTGACTAACAGGCATTCCAGAAGGAAAGTGACAATGGAGTTGAAAAAAGTGCCAAAGTAGTTTATTAAAACTGTCACCAAATTCAAGCACACAAGTCTCTTGATTGCAAATGGCCTCCTAAATGCCAGCCCAATAAATAAAAGAGGGACCTTGCCAAGACGTGTCATCATGAAATTTTGGAATGCCATCATTAGAGCTTCTAGAAAGAGGGAAATGGTTGAGGATCCGAAGGGCATCAAACATCTCAGCAGCAGTTCTTCAAGCCAGAGAATGATGGAGCAAGGCTTTCAAAGTTTTACGGAAGAATTATATTATACCTAGAATTCTATAGACAGTCACAGATTCACTTGGCTATGATTCATAGAACGAAGATTTTTCAGACTTACAGCCCTTTCTTAGAAAGCTGTTAAAGAATGTCTAGGAAAAGTGCATGGGTGTGTGTGTGTGAGAGAGAATATGGGGATAAGTCAAGAAAGAGGAAGGCTATAGTAAACAGGGATTGAACTACAGATCAGTAACTGTGCAGCATGTCTGGACAGCAACATGTCTAGACTGGAGCAGGAAAACGGAACATCCTAGGATGAAGGTTTTATTTGGAGGGGGAGTGAGGGAGGAAATGATAGATTATCCAATTCCTTAAAGCATTTGAGAAGTGATATTGAAAGTCATTCAATATATCTACTGAGCATGTGGAAACAATTAGTGATGTATACATAGAAAACTAAGCAAAGGGGAAAAAAAAGGCAATCATTAACTTCAGGAAAAACAAAAAGGTATATAATAAAAGAATAATCATAATATACAAATTGGCTTAACAATGAACAGTATTTACACAATAAAAACAATATGTAACCACTGTATATTTAACTACAAACTTGGTAACTGTTCCAGTTTTGTGTTGCTGAGCAACGAGCCACCGCAACCTAGTGGCGTAAAATAACAATGGTTTTAATATGTCTTTGGAACCTGTGGGTCTGGAATCTTGACAGGACACTGTGGGAATGACTCCGTGATGTCTGGGACCTCAACTGGGGAGACTCGCGTGGCTGGGTGCCGGAATCATCTGGAGCCTTCGTCGTGCATGTGTCTGATATTTTAGGTTGGGATGTCTTGATGGCTGGTCTCCGTTACTAATGACACTGGAGCGCCTAAATGTGGCCTTTCCGTTGTACGTGGCAGCTAGATTCCAAGAGGGAGTGTCCTGAGGGAGTGTTCCAAAGCCAAGGAAGAAGCTTGCCTTGACCCAGCCCCAGAAGTTGAGTTTCATCTCTTCTGCTGCACTCTTTTGGTAACAGGGAGTCCCCAAGGCCAGCACAAATTTGAGCAGAGGGGAATTAAACTCCACCTTTTGATGTGGGAATGGTAAGACCACGTTGCAGAAGAATATATGGGAGGGGAAATATTTTTGTGACCATCTTTGGAAAATACAGTATGCCACAATAACTTTATTGAGAAGAATCGGTGGTGAGGGTGGGGAGGAGTTGGGATAATGTATAAAGATACTAAGCCTCAACTTCTGCAAAATAAGTCAATATCTGTTATTTTTAAACAACTCATGAAAAGTAGAGAATTAAATTCTAGATGAAATAAGAGTTAAAAGTGGTTGCCTATGCAGAATATGACCAAATTTTTCTTGGGGAGTGGTTAGAGATGGAAAAGGGGCAGCTCTTTGTCTTTAAAGCCTTGAAGTACCATCTGAGTATTTGAACTCTGGTTATCATTAACTTTAATTAACACAAAATTTAAATAAAAAAGAAAAAGTGCTGATTCTGAGGTCTCTCCCTGAAGATTCTCATTTGCTGGGATGGCAGTAGGGTGCTGAAATCTGTAATTTTAACTTAGAACCTCAATTAATTCATTCCATCAGAAATTTTTGGCAAATGCCCAGGAATTTTATGTGGCTGTAGGTGTATCTGACTATATAAAGCTTTGCAGCATGTGCAGTTAAATGAATAAAGTAACTCACAGAGCAACAACATGTGTAGTGTTTATGTCAAAACAAACAAAAAATAAACCTACTCATTAAGTGCTTACTGTGAGCCAGCCACTCTGTTCTAAATGCTTCTCAACCAGTGACTCACAGTAGACTTATGGAGTTTATATTGTTGATATCCCCATTCTACAGCAGAGGAGACTGAGGCCCAGAAAGGTGAAATAGCTGCTCGCAGTCACACAGCGAGTGTGTTTCGAGCCAGGACTTGAACCCAGACAGTCTGACTCCAGTAATCTGCTTTTGTCCACTGTGCTGTGCTGCTGATTGTTTTCAGACGTGAATGCAATAGGGGGACATCTATAAAAGTGGGTACATGTAATCATTTATAGCAGCAGAGAAGGAGAGGATGGAGCGGAATGCAAATTAGGTCTTTCCCCTTTCACTCTTCATACTTCTGTATTGTTTGGACCTTTGGCAATGAGAGGGTGTAAGTGTATGAGTTTATTTTTTTATTTTATTATTATTTTTTAATAACGGAGTAATCCTGTGAAAGTCTCATAAGCAGTTAGTGCTGACCCTCGGCTCCTACTCGGGGCTTCGCTGTGTACAAAGCCCACGCTCTTTCCACTACAGGCTTCTGCTTCCACGAGTCGAAAAGGATCTCTAATGTAACTGGAACAGATCACTCCTCATTTCAGGGCTCTAAAGGACCCTTTGGCCGGAGCGGTTTGGTTCCTTGACCTGCTTCACAGAGCACATGGGGGCCGAGGTAGGCCCCCTGGTCCCCACTGCCTGGGCATCAGGTTCACCCCAGAGCCTACCTAACATTCCTGGAGCAAACTGATTCGATAATACATGCATTCGAGCCAACCAGCGGGGGGAAGAGGACACTTGACACTGCTTCACTGATCAAGGGAGGGAACACAGGCAGGCTGGGCTTTTGCCCTCGTGAATGGGAACCTGCCCTCCGCGGAGACCTGCAGCCCAATGTCTCAGAACCTCAGCCGGTGTATGTGGCCGACTAGATGCGCTCATTGCAGTCCACCGAGTTAACAGGCTGCCGCCACTGCCCCGAATCCCCGCCAGCCTCCCTCACGCCTGCCCTCTGTAGACTTGTGGGGCGCCCACCAGGCTGGGGGCAGCTGAGCCAGGGCTGGGCTTTCACAGGCAGCCTGGAGGTCGGGGGCTGAGTTCAGAGGCTGCACATCTCGGTATGGGGGTGAAGTAGGCTGTGTACAGCCCATGTGGGGTTCCTGCCTTCTTGCTGCTTGGGTGATGGGCCCTGGGTGGCCAGAGCTTTTGATGACAGAGTATCTGGCTGGAGCTTCGTGCAGGACACTAGGGAGATAATAGATGGGAGCGTGCAGATCCCTTGGACTTCACATTCAAATCGGCCCGTGGAATAAAAAGCATCAATTCAGTGGTTGCAGAGAAGCATAGAAACAGGTGCAGGAATTGTAAGAATTAATTTTGTGTATGAAGTTGGTGAGAATGGGGTGTGACTGAGGGCTGATACCACAGTCTGGCCAGGGGGCCATGGACCTCCAAATCCTGCCATCACCCAGTCAGCTCTCTCCTCGAGGCCACTGAGGGAGAACTAGGCTTGGAGGGCAAAGCAAGACTCACTATTCTACCAAACACCCGCCAAGGGTCAGCTCTGGATTAGCCATGCTGGGAGCTGAGAAGCTGGCTGGGGAGGGGTGGACTCTCTGCAGGGCTGTTTCTGAGTAATTGACAGGAGAGACAAGGAAGGAACCTCACCTTGGGGCTTGCCGCCATGTTTTAAGCCCTTGGACACCCCTCAGCCTGTGAGGCGGGCAGCATCATGCCCTGGCTCCCCAGTGTAAGCCGTCCACACAGCCTGCCCTCCCTCCCCAGAGTAGGCTGTTGTGCCTTAGGTGGTTCTTTGGACCTTTGTACCTTTGAGTGTGGGGATTTTCTCTGCCTGGGAGCTCTTTCCTAAGCAAAGGCTGCAGGTTCTGGGAGCCAGCCTCCTGGGCTCATTTCTGTGAGTTGTTTGTGCAGAGACAGGGCCACAGCCAGCAAAGTCTACACTTGGGGTCACTAACCAGCTCTTGGCTGGCGGAAAGGCTGCAGTGGAGCATGTAGCCTATAGCAAACCTGCGGGTTCCGGAGTCGGAAGCATTTCCGGTTCCGGGGCTGTTCCCCAGGGATCTGGCTGCACTGGGGGGTTCTTAACAAAGGGCAGGCGGGGAGTAGGTCCCTGGGGTTTTCAGGGGTTTAAAGAAGCACGCGCCATGTTGGAATGTAATCTTCTCTTTGGAAAACCAAATCCCTTATTTCTAGTCTACAAACATGAAAGAAAGGCATTCCAGTTTTGTTTCATAGAAGGAGCTATGGATGTCGAAGGGCTGAGCCTCGCTGGGCGGGGTGATCCCGTACCCCTTCCTGTTCCCTGGAGGACAGGCTGGGTGGGCTTGCCCAAAGGGGTGGAGGGATCGGTGATCTCTTCTAGCCTGGAGCTGGCTCCTGGTCATTTGTGATGGGGACTTTTGGGGTCTCCCCTGGGCTCCTGGAACACAACCAGCTGACACATCCCAAGCAACCACATTTTCTCGTCTCCTCCAAGGCGCCCCCCAGGTGGCCTCATAGCCTCACTGGCCACAATGAGGGGTCTCGCTGATGTGACAACTAAAGACTGCTTTTCCAGCATGACACTCCCCCCACCCTGCCCCAAGGCCTCTGCTATGTCTCGGAGTCACCGCACATGGAAGTCAGACTCTGTGACAAGGGGAACCAACCCCTTAACCAGAGCTAACTGCACCTGGTGCCTTCCGTGGGTTCAGACGCAGGGCACCTCATCTCGTGCCGCCCCACAGGCTCTGCAGAGCTGTTCTCATTTTGTAGCCGACCTGGGACACTTTTTGAGACATTTTAATCTGAGTGTCCCAAGACCATATTGTAGAGCGTTTTATCTACATAGTAAAGTCTTTTTTTTTTTTTTTATCATCATTTTATTGAGATATATTCACATACCATGCAGACATACAAAACAAATCGTACTTTCGATTGTTTACAGTACCATTACATAGTTGTACATTCATCACCTAAATCAATCCCTGATACCTTCATTAGCACACACACAAAAACAACAAGAATAATAATTAGAGTGAAAAAGAGCAATTGAAGTAAAAAAGAACACTGGGTACCTTTGTCTGTTTGTTTCCTTCCCCTACTTTTCTACACATCCATCCATAAACTAGACAAAGTGGAGTTTGGTCCTTATGGCTTTCCCAATCCCATTGTCACCCCTCATAAGCTACATTTTTATACAACTGTCTTCGAGATTCATGGGTTCTGGGTTGTAGTTTGATAGTTCCAGGTATCCACCACCAGCTACCCCAATTCTTTAGAACCTAAAAAGGGTTGTCTAAAGTGTGTGTAAGAGTGCCCACCAGAGTGATCTCTCGGCTCGTTTTGGAATCTCTCTGCCACTGAAGCTTATTTCATTTCCTTTCACATCCCCCTTTTGGTCAAGAAGATGTTCTCCGTCCCACGATGCCGGGTCTACATTCCTCCCCGGGAGTCATATTCCACGTTACCAGGGAGATTCACTCCCCTGGGTGTCTGATCCCACGTAGGGGGGAGGGCAGTGATTTCACCTTTCAAGTTGGCTTAGCCAGAGAGAGAGGGCCACATCTGAGCAACAAAGAGGCATTCAGGAGGAGACTCTTAGGCACAAATATAGGGAGGCCTAGCCTCTCCTTTGCAGCAACCGTCTTCCCAAGGGTAAAACTTATGGTAGAGGGCTCAACCCATCAAAACACCAGTCCCCTATGTCTGTGGTGATGTTAGCAACCATGGAGGTGGGGTAGGCGAATACCCCTGCATTCTCCACAGGCTCCTCAAGGGGGCACTACATCTTTTTTTTTTTTCTTTTAACTTTCCCTTCTTTTTTAAATCAACTGTATGAAAAAAAAAAAAGTTAAAAAGAAAACAAACATACAATAAAAGAACATTTCAAAGAGACCATAACAAGGGAGTAAGAAAAAGACAACTAACCTAAGATAACTGCTTAACTTCCAACATGTTCCTACTTTACCTCAAGAAAGTTACATAATATAGCAACATATCTGTGAACTTGTTCCTACTATATCCATCAGAAATTAACAGACCATAGTCATTTCTGGGCATCCCCAGAACGTTAAATAGCTTATCTGTTCTTCTTGGATTATTGTTCCCCCTTCCTTAATTGCTCTCTACTGCTAGTTCCCCTACATTCTACATTATATACCATTTGTTTTACATTTTTCAAAGTTCACATTAGTGGTAGCATATAATATTTCTCTTTTTGTGCCTGGCTTATTTCGCTCAGCATTATGTCTTCAAGGTTCATCCATGTTGTCATATGTTTCACGAGATCATTCCTTCTTACTGCTGCGTAGTATTCCATCGTGTGTATATACCACATTTTATTTATCCACTCATCTGTTGAAGGACATTTGGGTTGTTTCCATCTCTTGGCAATTGTGAATAATGCTGCTATGAACATTGGCGTGCAGATATCTGTTCGTGTTACTGCTTTCCGATCTTCCGGGTATATACCGAGAAGTGCAATCGCTGGATCGAATGGTAGCTCTATATCTAGTTTTCTAAGGAACTGCCAGACTGACTTCCAGAGTGGCTGAACCATTATACAGTCCCACCAACAATGAATAAGAGTTCCAATTTCTCCACATCCCCTCCAGCATTTGTAGTTTCCTGTTTGTTTAATGGCAGCCATTCTAACCGGTGTTAGATGGTATCTCATTGTGGTCTTAATTTGCATCTCTCTAATAGCTAGTGAAGCTGAACATTTTTTCATGTGTTTCTTGGCCATTTGTATTTCCTCTTCAGAGAACTGTCTTTTCATATCTTTTGCCCATTTTATAATTGGGCTGTCTGTACTATTGTCATTGAGTTGTAGGATTTCTTTGTATATGCAAGATATCAGTCTTTTGTCAGATACATGATTTCCAAAAATTTTTTCCCATTGAGTTGGCTGCCTCTTTACCTTTTTGAGAAATTCCTTTGAGGTGCAGAAACTTCTAAGCTTGAGGAGTTCCCATTTATCTATTTTCTCTTTTGTTGCTTGTGCTTTGGGTGTAAAGTCTAGGAAGTGGCCGCCTAATACAAGGTCTTGAAGATGTTTTCCTACATTATCTTCTAGGAGTTTTATGGTACTTTCTTTTATATTGAGATCTTTGGTCCATTTTGAGTTAATTTTTGTGTAGGGGGTGAGGTAGGGGTCCTCTTTCATTCTTTTGGATATGGATATCCAACTCTCCCAGCCCCATTTGTTGAAAAGACCATTATGACTCAGTTCAGTGACTTTGGGGGCCTTATCAAAGATCAGTCGGCCATAGATCTGAGGGTCTATCTCTGAATTCTCAATTCGATTCCATTGATCTATATGTCTATCTTTGTGCCAGTACCATGCTGTTTTGGCAACTGTGGCTTTATAATAAGCTTCAAAGTCAGGGAGTGTAAGTCCTCCCACTTCGTTTTTCTTTTTAGAGTGTCTTTAGCAATTCGAGGCATCTTCCCTTTCCAAATAAATTTGATAACTAGCTTTTCCAAGTCTGCAAAGTAGGTTGTTGGAATTTTGATTGGGATTGCATTGAATCTGTAGATGAGTTTGGGTAGAATTGACATCTTAATGACATTTAGCCTTCCTATCCATGAACATGGAATATTTTTCCATCTTTTAAGGTCCCCTTCTATTTCTTTTAGTAGAGTTATGTAGTTTTCTTTGTATAGGTCTTTTACATCTTTGGTTAAGTTTATTCCTAGGTACTTGATTTTTTTAGTTGCTATTGAAAATGGTATCTTTTTCTTGAGTGTCTCTTCAGTTTGTTCATTTCTAGCATATAGAAACATTACTGACTTATGTGCATTAATCTTGTATCCCGCTACTTTGCTAAATTTGTTTATTAGCTCTAGTAGGTGTATCGTCGATTTCTCAGGGTTTTCTAGATATAAGATCATATCATCTGCAAACAATGACAGTTTTACTTCTTCTTTTCCAATTTGGATGCCTTTTATTTCTTTGTCTTGCTGGATTGCCCTGGCTAGCACTTCCAGCACAATGTTGAATAACAGTGGTGACAGCAGGCATCATTTTCTTGTTCCTGATCTTAGAGGGAAGGCTTTCAGTCTCTCACCATTGAGTACTATGCTGGCTGTGGGTTTTTCATATATGCTCTTTATCATGTTGAGGAAGTTTCCTTCAATTCCTACCTTTTGAAGTGTTTTTATCAAAAATGGATGTTGGATTTTGTCAAATGCTTTTTCAGCATCAATTGAGATGATCAACTGATTTTTCCCTTTCGAGTTTTTAATGTGTTGTAATACATTGATTGATTTTCTTATGTTGAACCATCCTTGCATGCCTGGAATGAACCCCACTTGGTCATGGTGTATGATTTTTTTAATGTGTCTTTGGATTCGATTTGCAAGTATTTTGTTGAGGATTTTTGCATCTATATTCATTAGGGAGATTGGCCGGTAGTTTTCCTTTTTTGTAGCATCTTTGCCTGGTTTTGGTATTAGATTGATGTTAGCTTCATAAAATGAGTTAGGTAGTGTTCCATTTTCTTCAATGTTTTGAAAGAGTTTGAGTAAGATTGGTGTCAGTTCTTTCTGGAAAGTTTGGTAGAATTCCCCTGTGAAGCCATCTGGCCCTGGGCATTTATTTGTGGGAAGATTTTTGATGACTGATTGGATCTCTTTGCTTGTGATGGGTTGGTTGAGGTCTTCTATTTCTTCTCTGGTCAATCTAGGTTGTTCATATGTTTCCAGGAAATTGTCCATTTCCTCTACATTATCCAGTTTGTTGGCATACAGTTGTTCATAGTATCCTCTTACAATTTTTTTAATTTCTTCAGGATCTGCATTTATGTCACCTTTTTCATTCATTATTTTGTTTATATGGGTCTTCTCTCTTTTTGATTTTGTCAGTCTAGCTAGGGGCTTGTCAATCTTGTTGATCTTCTCAAAGAACCAACTTTTGGTGATATTTATCCTCTCTATTGTTTTTTTGTTCTCGATGTCATTTATTTCTGCTTTAATCCTTGTTATTTCTTTTCTTCTACTTGGTTTAGGATTGCTTTGCTGTTCGTTTTCTAGCTTCTTCAGTTGATCCATTAGTTCTTTGATTTTGGCTCTTTCTTCCTTTTTAATATATGCGTTTAGTGCTATAAATTTCCCCCTTAGCACTGCTTTTGCTGCATCCCATAGGTTTTGGTATGTTGTGTTCTCATTTTCATTCGTCTCTATATATTTAGCAATTTCTCTTGCTATTTCTTCTTTAACCCACTGATTGTTTAGGAGTATGTTGTTTAACCTCCAGGTATTTGTGAATTTTCTAAGTCTCTGATGGTTATTGACTTCTAATTGTATTCCATTGTGGTCAGAGAATGTGCTTTGAATAATTTCAATCTTTTTAAATTTATTGAGGCTTGTTTTATGTCCCAGCATATGATCTATTCTGGAGAAAGTTCCATGAGCACTAGAAAAGTATGTGTATCCTGGTGATTTGGGATGTAATGTCCTGTATATGTCTGTTAAACCTAATTCATTTATTAGATTGTTTAGGTTTTCAATTTCCTTATTGGTCTTCTGTCTGGTTGATCTATCTATAGGAGAGAGTGATGTGTTGAAGTCTCCCACAATTATTGTGGAAACATCAATTGCTTCCTTTAGTTTTGCCAGTGTTTCTCTCATGTATTTTGTGGCACCTTGATTGGGTGCATAGACATTTACGACTGTTATTTCTTCTTGCTGAATTGCCCCTTTTATTAGTATGTAGTGGCCTTCTTTGTCTCTCAAAACATCCCTGCATTTGAAGTCTATTTTATCTGAGATTAATATTGCTACACCTGCTTTCTTTTGGCTGTAGCGTGCATGAAATATTTTTTTCCATCCTTTCACTTTCAGTTTCTTTGTGTCCCTGTGTCTAAGATGAGTCTCTTGTACGCAACATATTGATGGTTCATTTTTTTTGATCCATTCTGCGAATCTATATCTTTTAATTGGGGAGTTTAATCCATTTACATTCAACGTTAAAACCGTGAAGGCATTTCTTGAATTGGCCATCTTATCCTTTGGTTTATGTTTGCCATATTTTTCCCCTCTCTCTATTAATATCCTTTATTGTACCCATACCGAATCTCTTTAGTACTGAACCTTTCTCCAAGTCTCTCTGTCCTGTCTTTGTTTCTCTGTCTGTAGGGCTCCCTTTAGTATCTCCAGTAGGGCAGGTCCCTTGTTAGCAAATTCTCTCAGCCTTTGTTTGTCTGAAAAATTTAAGCTCTCCCTCAAATTTGAAGGAGAGCTTTGCTGGATAAAGTATTCTTGGCTGGAAATTTTTCTCACTCAGAATTTTAAATATATCGTGCCACTGCCTTCTTGCCTCCATGGTAGCTGCTGAGTAGTCACTACTTAGTCTTATGCTGTTTCCTTTGTATGTGGTGAATTGCTTTTCTCTTGCTGCTTTCAGAACTTGCTCCTTCTCTTCTGTGTTTGACAGTGTGATCAGTATATGTCTCGGAGTGGGTTTATTTGGATTTATTCTATTTGGGGTTCGCTGAGCATTTATGATTTGTGTATTTATGTTGTTTTGAAGATTTGGGAAGTTTTCCCCAACAATTTCTTTGAATACTCTTCCTAGACCTTTACCCTTTTCTTCCCCTTCTGGGACACCAATGAGTCTTATATTTGGACGTTTCATATTATCTATCATATCCCTGAGGTCCATTTCGATTTTTTCAATTTTTTTTCCCCATTCTTTCTTTTATGCTTTCATTTTCCATTCTGTCATCTTCCAGGTCACTGATTCGTTGTTCAACTTCCTCTAGTCTTGTACTATGAGTGTCCAGAATCTTTTTAATTTGGTCAACAGTTTCTTTAATTTCCATAAGATCATCCATTTTTTATTTAGTCTTGCAATGTCTTCTTTATGCTCTTCTAGAGTCTTCTTGATTTCCTTCATATCCCGTACTATGGTCTCATTGTTCATCTTTAGTTCTTTGAGTAGCTGCTCTAGGTGCTGTGTCTCTTCTGGTCTTTTGATTTGGATGCTTGGGCTTGGGTTATCCATATCGTCTGGTTTTTTCATATGCTTTATAATTTTCTGTTGTTTTTGGCCTCGTGGCATTTGCTGAACTTGATAGGGTTCTTTTAGGGTTTGTAGACCTATTCAAGTCCTTATCTCTAATTTATCAGATCTACAGCTTCGTGGAGTACTTTCTCTAACTAACCAGCAGGTGGCGTCCACGAGCCACCTGTTCTCCACAAGCCAGTTCTCCCCTGCTTAGCCTTTTTGGTGAGTGGGGGAGTGAGTCTTTGGGGCTCAATTGGTGTACCAAGCTTGCGTGTGTAGTTGGTGTTGCCTGCCCTGTATGTGGGGCGTGTTTCTAGGCAGTCGGGGAGGGGTGGTGGCCCTAACAATCAAATCTCCCTGATGATCCTAGAGTTTTAAAGCTGCTGCAATAGTCTAATCCTTCAGTTCAGTCCTGCCATAGTTTGTCTCTGCCACTGACCCACAAGTCTTTGGTATTGGCGTATGGCTCCTGAGAGTTGCAAGTGGGCCCCTCTTCCAGGCTGTGCACCCCGGGTCCTCTGTTGAGGGATGACTGTGCTATGTCACAGGTGAGTGCCATCCCCCCAGGGCAGTTCTGGGCTGCTGGGCTGTGTAGGGAGGCTCCCAGTCTGCTCAAATGATGGCTGAATGGGGCTTTGTTAATTCACACTGCTCCACCTTCCCAGCTCTGGGACAATCAGCTGAGGTTGCAGGGAAGGCTAATGTCCACGCCCAGTTTTGTGGTGTGTGCCTGTTATTTGAAGCACTTCCGTCACACTGGGTTGTCTGGGGCAGCTCTGGGCTATGGGGCTGGCGATGGGCAGGAGTGTTTCCTGTCCACCAGGATGGTGGCTGTGAGCAGACACCCCCCTTTTCTTGGGAAGTTGTGGTGTTTAGTGAATTTTCTCAGCCACTGGATTATTGCCTTTTGTCTCAGAGCTCTCTTAGTTCTGCTCTTGACTTGATGTGCCCAAATTGCAATTCTTTGAAGCTTTCTGTATTGGGCTTCTTAGAGTAATTGTTTTAGAAAAAGAAAAAAGGATTAAAAAAAAAAAAAAAAAAAAAAAGGGCCTTCCTCAGAGATCTAATGGGTTATTGAAATGCTAATAGACAAAGCAACCAGGGCCATTAAGGAAAGGTCCACAGGGCAGAGAGATCAGCTTTTCTTCGGGATTTGCATATGCGCCTCAAGGCCTGAGCTCCGCCCTTCCCCTTTCTGTGTTCACCAGAACTCCAAAAATCCTCTGCTTTTATTGGAGTTTTTCGCGTTATTTTTTTTTTCTATGCCTGTCTCCTCTCTGCTGGGCTGGCAGCTCTCAGATTCTCTGGTGTCTGGTCTCAGTCTATCTATGGTTGGAGTATGAATCAGTAGAATGAGTTTCTGAGAAGGGCTACCACTGCAGTTCTCCCTTCTCCTTCCCGGAGCTGACAGCTCCTCCTCCCACGGGACTGAGCCTGGCAGGGAGGGGCGCAGGTCCCCTGGCCGCAAAAACTTACAGATTTCGCTGATCTCAGCAGTTCGACATTTTCATGATTGTTGTATGAAGTATGCCCAAAGTCAGATTGCTCTGTGGTGTCCAGTCCACGCAGTTCCTGGCTTTTTACCTACTTTCCTGGAGGAGTAACTAAAACTTAGTAAAGTCTTTTTTTAATTTATTATTTTAAACAGCTTTATTGAGGTATAATTTACGTACCATAAAATCCACCTGTTTTAAATAACAGTTCAGTGATTTTAGTAAATTTAGAGCCATGCAGATACCACTACAATCCAATTGTAGAGTATTTCCAGCATCCCTAAAAGTTGCTTGTACCCAGATGTATATAGAGTAAATTTTTAACAGCTTTGTTGAGATTTAATTCCCATACCATACAATTTGCCCATTTATAGTAAAAAATACAATTCCTTTTGGTATATTCACAGGTGTGTAACCATCGCCACAATCAATTTAAAACATTTCCGTCACCCTGAAAGGAAACCCAGAGCTTTAGCTGTTGGCCCCGATCCCCTTTTCCTCCGCAGCTCTGGGCTGCCTCTTTAGGCTTGCCTATTCTGAACATTTATAGAAATGGAATCATATGTATGTGATTCTTTGTGATTGGCTTCTTTTACTTAGCATATGTCTTCAGTGTTCATCCATGTTGTGTCATGTATCAGTAATTCACTCCTTTTTATGGCTGAATACTATATCCCATTGTGTGGCATAGTAAAGTTTTTAACTATCATCTTTGAGTATATTTGCATGGCACAAATATACTACTAATTATGGTATTTCATTTTTCTTCACTTTCATTCCTCGTTCTCTAAATTCTAAACAGTCCACCCTATTTCTGGAACTATCTTGGAGCATTCTCCCTTTCTCTGGAATCTTTAATGTTCTCTCTTTCTCAATTCTCTGATCACAGATAAGTGAACGTCTCCACCACCCTGGAAGTCCTTGTTCTCACCCTCGGTCCCTTCAGCCATTGCCCTCTCCTCTCCTCCCTCAGTTTACCCACAGTATCTAGTCCCCTGCCACATAATGGAAATGGTTATGTTGAAGGTAACTAACCCTTGGTTGCGAAAAACTTTAGCTGCTTCTGAATTCTAATTCTCCAGTCCCCTGGAGCATTGTATAGTTTTGACTTTCTGCTCCTTTGTAGAACTCTTTCCACCTTTGGCTTCAACTTGGCATTTTTCTGGAATCCCTCGTACCTCAAGGGCAGGAGCTTGCTTGCTTCTTGTTCCTTGCTCCTTGCATGCTCTCTCTTGTGCACACACACTCGTACACACACACACACACTCACACACACGCACACTCATGTCCGAGTGCACAAGTCATGCCAACGTCAGCTCCTCTTCCCTCTCCCACCAAGCAAGGCAGGTGCCCTGTCCTTGGTGCTCCTCTCCTCTTTTGCTTTGACCTTCTTACATGCTGTCAGGTTTTCAATTCTCTCCTCGATACAGAAGCTTCTCGCTTCTCTACATCTGGATCTTCCTTCTTTCTCGGGCTCCCGTGCATCCCTTCCCTCCACCAGCTACATGCTGTTTCTGTCAGCGATAGCACCCTTCTTCCCAGACTGGAAGGCTCAGTGTCGTGTCCAAGTCTCTCCTTTCCAGAGCTGCTCTCCCCAATTCCCAAGTCAAACCTGTTCACTGCCCCTTCTCCTTCACTCCCGTGAACCAGAGGCACCTGAGAGAAGGACAGCGCCTCCCCTAGGGAAAGAGGAACTTGCTCCTAGCCTGCCAGATTCTAAGTGCGAACTCCCACATCCAGCCCTCCAGGCCCTTCCAGATGTGCCTCGCAGCCACATCTGTCACTGTTCCCCCGCATGAAGTGGCCCCAAGGAAGTGCTAGGAAGTACTTATGAGCACAGACTTTGGAGCAAAGGTCCCGAGCTTGGATTCTGGCTCTGCCACCTACTAGCTTGGTTGGATCCTTTGATACCTCTTGAAGCTTCAGTTCTGTAGCTCATGGGTGAGTGGTGAGGATTGGATGAGTGCCTGGCACTTACGAGGAGCTTGGCAAGTAAAACTGCTGGTTTAACTGTGTTCACTGCACTCAATCAGCCTTTCCCCTAACCTTTGTCTGGCCCTTGCTCCCAGTATTCCCTGTAACAAAGAGAATCTCCCATCCCTCATTTAATGCTGCCCTTTTCCTGCCTGATCGCCTTGGTGGAAGATGGGGGGTCTGGTGGGGTGGGGAGGAAAGAGCAACTTCAAGTTGCCTTGTTCCTTGTCTTCTTCAGTGCTCATAAAATCCCCAATCTCAGATGTGGAAACTGAGCCCTGCAGAGACTTCCACCTGCCTCCTGCTGCAGCACAGAGCTTGGTATTCCTCAGACACTTTATTAGTTTTTGTTCTTCACAGTGAGGGTCTCATGAATGCTTTGGATGATAGGGATAGTGTGTGACTCCGATGTAAAGTCCCTGTGGGCAGATCCTTGTTTTGTATCATGCTGTTCCAGTGCTTGGCACGTAGGAAGCAGATCCGCGGGTGAACGAACCACACTCCTCATACAGAGACACTCTCAAGCGTAAACACTGTTCTCCATTAGGCAGTAACCAGCCCCAAGCTCCGTTCCAGCCCTGACTCCCTCAGGAGCCTCCAGGGACTGCCCCATCCCTGGGGACAGCTCCTTCTGACAACTTCTGTGTGAATCACTTCTTTGGCTTGTAGCACCTGCCACCTCCAATTATGTTGTCATCATCCTTTTGGCGTGGGCTGCATCCCAAGGCACTGGTACAATTGAGGAGTGCAGGATGTATCTCTTTGCATCCTGAACCCTTTGCTGTGCCTTGCATACAGCTGGTGTCGGGTCAGCGCTGGGTAGCAGCATGCTGCTGTTGGATTTGAGTGGGTGCTGTTTGCTCTGGGCACAGAACATCCTCTCCAGGGCCTGGGATCTGTTCTCCATACTCCTCGTTGCTGAAATAGGTGCTCCACTGCTCCCTCCCCTTGCTTTTCCTGTGCTGTCCACCTCTGCCTCCCTTGTCCCCTATACTTGGTATTTCCCCAGGGAGCAAGGGGGTGTTATGTTTTGTATGCAGAGGCCAAGTCTCAGGCTTCCGTAATGGACCATGGCTGCTCGACTCCATGGGGAGGGTGTATATTTCCAAAAATCTGGAGCCAGTGCGCCAGGAACTGCAGAGCAACCAGCTCCTCCGGCATGTGCAGTGACCCCAAAAGAAGGCGACAGGACAAATCTGCTGGCTGGCTTCCCGGGGTATGGTTGATGGGAGATGGCTGGCAGTGAGTGGACTTGAAGCCTGTCACTGCTAGGAGGAGGGAGGCCTCATTTAATAAATGAGATGTGACTTCTAGACTCCTCTGTCTCATATATTAGAAAACAGGTTCTCTGTTTTGACCAGAGGCCTGCTGAGCCCTTCTAAGGAGTTTCCTCCTGCCTGAGGCTGAGCCCAGGGCTCCGTTCCTGTAAGTCAGAGTGACTAAGCTGGAGTCCAAAGAAATGCAGGCTGATTGGCATGCCGCTACTCTGAGCGTAATTTACGCTACATTAAGTTGACATTGCACTGCATAAAAGTCTGGCCAATTCTGACTTCTTTCTTAGAGTCATGTTCTATGCCCTGCTTCCTTCCCCCCAATATTCATCCCCCTTCCTTTTGTTATGTGTTCATTCATTCACTCATTCATGTATTTGTTTATTTATCCAACAAATATTTGTTGAGCTTCTTCTGTAGCAAACATTTATGCTCTTCACTAGGGATGCAGCACATAATGATCCTGCCGTCATGGAATTTTGAATTTAGAGAGACAGACAAACAGTATCCCATAAATTGCACCCTTCATTAGTTAAGCGCCGTGCATGGCGTGCTGTGAGATCTGAGTCCTCTCACAGGCAGTTCTGACCTAACATATTAGGAGGATGTGGTGCTTTAAAAATTTGTCCACAAGTTCTTTGAGACTCCTCCCTTCAAGAAGTAGCGTCTCTTTCCCCTTGCCTTGAGCCTGGGCTGGACTTCCTGCCTCTCTTGTAACAAACAGAAACAAGCAGAAGTCACAGGGTGCAGCTTTGGAGACTAGGTCACTAAAAGTCGCTGTGGCTTCCGTGTTGGTTGCTCTGTCACCCTCTCCCTCCTTGTGGGATCCCTCAGTCGCCGTGTGTGAACAGTCCCGTGAGCTCAGGAGCAGATCCTCCGCTCCAGGCGAACCTCAGATGATTGTCGTTCTGGCCAACGCCTCATCAGGCTCATGGGAGACCCAGTGAAGCCAATTCTGGATTCCTGACCCACAGAAACTGCGAGACAAGACATCTTTATTGTTTTGAACCATTGTTTTGGGGTAATTTGTTATGCAGCAATAGATAAAACTAATACAGGGTATGGTGGAGATAAATTCTTTGATACCCTGCATGTCTGAAAATGTCTTCATTATACCTTTATTTTTTTTATTCAGTTTTATTGAAATATATTCACATACCATACAATCATCCATATACCTTTATTTTTTTATTTAAATCAGTTTTTTTTTAAGAATTTCCAACATTGACAATTCTTATTAAAAACATCCAAGCACAGGACACAGAACTTCAGCAAACAGCATTCTTACGGGTATCTAACAGACATTCGAACGTCCACCCTTCTGTGAGACACCCTGAGCTCACCGGTGAACTCTGCTTCCAAGTACTCCTGCAAAGCACACACAAGCCCAGTCCGTGTTCTCCACCCATCAGCTTCGGTTCACATGGCCACACTTGCACGTCAGTAACAGAAGAGAACACACGCCAGACAGCCTTCACAGCGGTTGACAAAGGGATGGGAAATACGAGTATTATTTCACTTAACACATTCAACTAATGGGGGTTACCTAAGAACAAAACTCACTTAAAGTTTTCCAACAGTTG
The DNA here is from genome assembly GCF_015220235.1 of Choloepus didactylus. NCBI lineage: Eukaryota > Metazoa > Chordata > Mammalia > Pilosa > Megalonychidae > Choloepus > Choloepus didactylus. Next base: position 67,139,040 of record NC_051324.1, on the reverse strand, counting down.
TGGCTGTCCTTTGAATGCTGAAAACATTTGTACATTGTTTGCTATCATTGCTCTCTGCACACTCTCTCAGCAAAGCCACAGGATTGAGAGATACATCTTGCTAAGTTAAAAAATATCCATTATGCACCACCAAATCTCTGCCTGTGTTCTCTCCTTTTTCTTACTCATACTAGCCTGTCGTGCCTCGGCACCACAATCAGTACCATGCAAGTTTTCAAAAGTTCACATAGCCTTCTGGTTCCATATCATAGCCTCATGTTCATAGCTTTGATAAGACTCCATGAACTAAAGAGTGGTGGATAAAAATGGAACATCCACCTTCAAAGACACAGCCTGTATGGTGTGATGATGAATTCTGGAATGAGAAAGCATATAGACAGAAAAATTCTACAGAATATTCTATGGCAGAATATTTACAGCATGACTTTCAGTGAACTGCTTCTTCCATAAACATTTGAAATGAGATGAACTGCAGAGACTAGATGAAGACTTCATATTGTACTTCTGTATTTGAGAGGAGACAAGTGTTTAAAATAAACAAAAGAACCAAACGTTGTGACACCAGGAGATTTGCTGAAGGAAAAATCCATATGGCGGGGTTCAAAAATAAAACAAGGAGAAAATAATGTAGTTCTAATCAATGGTTTCCATTTGAAACATGCAAAGAATTCACTTGAAAGGTCCAGAGATAAAATATTACAGGAGAGAGACCTGAAGATGGCGGCTAGGTGAGACAGGGCAAAAAAACACCTCCATGAAAAATACTAGATAAAAACCAGAAAGTGGCCCAGAACACCACTTCCAGAGTAGTACCAGCCAGACAAGGTCTGCTAAATCTACAGGGACCGTGCATTTGGTGAAACCAGGAGTCTCCATTCTGAAACGAGTGAATGAGTCGGCTAAAAGTCCTGCAGCTGTGCTGCAGTGTGGGGAAATGGTGGGTTGGCGTTTGGAGACGGACTAGTCTTTTTAAAAAAAAAACAACAACCCAGGAGCAGCTGTAGATATGACAGGGAGAGCCGCGCAGTGAAGCATGGTGGGAGTGGGCTGGGCTAATGCCTCAATGTCTAGCGTGGAGGATACCCCTTCCCACACCCACTGCTGACTGTCTCAGGCCCAGGGGAGCAAAGGGGAGCCAAAGGGAGAAAGGACCGCACAACTTGCAGCCATCTCCCTGGCGGGCAGGGGACACTCCTGCCCAGGGCTATACCCGCAGCCCAGAGCCGCGCCAGGAAGCCCAATGTAACGTGGAGTCTTTCCCACAGCACTGCACACACGCCACAGTGTCGGCTGTGGACTGTGGCTTTTAGTGCACCCACAGCTGCTTGTCTCGGAGCTGGGAGGGTGGTGCTGTGTGGAAAGGGGGAAGTTAACGTGCCCCATTCAACCATCTTTGAAGTGGGCTGGGAACGCCCCTGCATGGCCCGGTGTCCCAGGGCTTCCCTGGAGGCCGGCACACACTTGTGACGTGGCATGGCCCTCCCTCCCTCAGCAGAGGTCCTGGAAGAGCACAGCTGGGAAGGGGAACCACTCGGAAATCCCAAGGAACCCACGCCAATACCCAGGACTAGTGGGTCAGCGGCAGAGAACAGCTTTAAATCTCCAGAAACACCTGGGAGGTTTGATTATTAAAGCTGCCCTTCCTCCCTAACCACTTAGACACACGCCCCCTCATTCAGGGCGGACAGCACTGACAACACACCCAAATTAAGTGCACCAATTGGACCCCATAAGAGTCAGATCCCCACACAGCACAAAGACAAAGTTGGGGAGAACTGACTTGAGGGGAATACGTGACTCATGGATGCCATCTGCTGGTTAGTTAGAGAAAGTGTACGCCACCAACCTACAGTTCTAACATATTAGAGATCAAGTAAAGCAAATGCCAAGAGGCCAAAAACAGCAGAAAATCTTAAAGATATGATAAAACCAGATAATATGGAGAACCCAAACCCAAACACCCAAATCAAAAGATCAGAAGACACACAGTACTTGGCACAATTAATTAAAGAACTACAGACAGGCAATGAGAGCATGGCACAGGATATAAAGGACATGAAGAAGAGCATGGCACAGGATATAAAAGACATAAAGAAGACCCTAGAAGAGCATAAAGAAGAAATTGCAAGAGTAAATAAAAAAATAGAAGATCTTATGAAAATTAAAGGAACAGTAGGCCAAATTAAAAAGACTCTGGATACTCATAATACAAGATTAGAGGAAGTTGAACAACAACTCAGCCTCCTCGAGGACCACAGAACAGAAAATGAAAGAACAAAAGAAAGAATGGGGAAAAAAATCGAAAAAATTGAAATGGATCTCAGGGATATGACAGATAAAATAATACTTCCAAATTTAAGCTCATTGGTATCCCAGAAGGGGAAGAGAAGGGTAAAGGTCTAGAAAGAGTATTCAAAGAAATTGTTGGGGAAAACTTCCCAAACCTTCTACACAGTATAAATACACAAAGCATAAATGCCCAGCGAATTCCAAATAGAATAAATCCAAATAAACTCACTCCAAGACATATTCTGATCAGACTGTCAAATACTGAAGAGAAGGAGCAAGCTCTGAAAGCAGCAAGAGAAAAGCAATTCACCACATATAGAGGAAACAACATAAGACTAAGTAGTGACTACTCAGCGGCCACCAGGGAGGCGAGAAGGCAGTGGCATGACATATTTAAAATTCTGAGAGAGAAAAATTTCCAACCAAAAATACTTTATCCAGCAAACTCTCCTTCAAATTTGAGGGAGAGCTTAAATTTTTCACAGACAAACAAATGCTGAGCGATTTTGCTAATAAAAGACCTGCCCTACTTCAGATACTAAAGGGAGCCCTACTGACAGAGAAACAAAGAAAGAAGAGAGAGATATAGAAAATTTTAACAGACATGTATAGAATATCACATCCTAGATCACCGGGACACACATTCTTCTCTAGTGATCACGGATCTTTCTCCATAATGGACTGTATGCTGGGACATAAAAACAAGCCCCAATAAATGTAAAAAAAAAAAAAAAATGAATTTGTTCAAAGCACATTCTCTGACCACAATGGAATACAAATAGAAGTCAATAACCATCAGAGACTTGGAGAATTCACAAACACCTGGAGGATAAAAATGAGGGGGAGATAAAAACATTCCCAGATAATCAAAAGCTGAGGGACTTCATCACCAGTAATCAGTCCTATAAGAAATGCTAAAGGGAGTTGAGCAGGCTGAAAGGAAGGGCCACTAAACAACAGACTGAAACTACATGAAGGAATAAAGATTTCCAGTAAAGATCACATGGTAAATATAAATACCAATACTACTGTATTTTTGATTTGTAACTCCACTATTTACTTCCTACAGGATCTAAAATACATAAACTGTAATGATAAATCAGTGGTTTTGGACTCAATGTAAAATAGGTAATTTTTGACAAGAACTACATAAAGGTGGGGGAATGATGGAGTATAGGAACATAGTTTATGTGTCATATTGAAGTTAGGTTGGTAGCAAAGAAAAACAAGATTGTTATAGATTTAAGATGTTAAATTTAAGCCCCACGGTAAACACAAAGAAAGTATCAGAGAATATGACCATAGAGATGAAAAGTAGAGTAGGGGTTCCAAGAAGTGGGAGAAGGGGCAATAGGGAGTTAAGAAATGAGAGTAGGGTTTCTGTTTGGGGTGAAGGGAAACTTCTGGAAATGGATGGTGGGAAGGTGATAGCATTGCAACATTCTAAATGTGATTAATTCCACTAATGGAATGCTAGGGAGGGGGTGGAATGGGAAGATTTAGGCTATATATATGTTTCCACAGTTGAAAAAAAAAAAGTCTAAATAGATGACAATTAAATGCCAAGGATGATCCTGCATGGGATCTGAGGATGGAGGAGAGGAGGCTCAAAGGGACACAGATGGGACACACACACACATAAAAAGGAAATATAGAATGTAAGCTTTGTATCAATGTTGAATTTCTTGAACTTCTTAGCTGTGCTTAATGAGATTGCATAAAAGAATATTCTTGTCCATGGGAAAGGTATATGTGAATTATACTGTTTGTTCAAATATATGTGCAGCTTGCTCTCATATGTTCAGAGGACAGAGCAATAGATGATGGATGATAGATAGGGAGGGAGGGAGGGAGGGAGAGAGAAAGGGAAAGAAAGAAATGGTGGTGTGACAGGATGTTAAAGGTGGTGGATGGGGCATCGGGGGAGGGGGTTGGGGTATGATGGAGTTCTATGTATGGGGTTTGTACTGTTTTTGCAACTCTTTCTGAAAGATTGAATTTATTAATTTATTAAATTAAAAAATATATATTACAGGAGAAACCTTTTGATATCAACTGAAGTGTTGGTTTACCAAACAGGAAAACAGCAGTTCATTTTCAGCCACTCAATATTTCAACCCTTTATATAACAAAACGTAAAAAAATTCCTTTAGCTCTTCCTTTTTCTAAACCAAAATGTCAAAAATACTGCTGAATATACTCACACTTAACAAACCAATTTTGGAAAATTTTAGTACATGTACATTTTACAATATACTCACCATGAGTTTAGAAAAATTTGAATCCCCACCAGTCTATACCAACCAGCCACAACCCACTGTCTACATTCCCCAGCCAGAAGATTTGGAATCCAAGCTTGAACCAAGGCCTCCATTAAAACCACTGCCTGACCCTGCATTTGATGCTGATCCCCAACCAATTGCTATAACAGAATTAGAGCCACTATAAGAGTTATTTCCAGATCCAAAGGCCTGACTTGGCTCCCTCTGCATGTTGCCTTGGCTTTGGTTATTCCCTGATGGGCCTGACTGGTTCTGCTGCCTGGCTGACATCCCCATCATACCCCAGCTGCTCTGCATTGCTGCCTGGGCTGCGGCCAGCATCGCGGGGTTAATGCTGAAAGTGCTCAAGTTCATCCCTCTGCCCACATAACCACCTTGATTGTTTCCCAACCCTGCTCCACCCCCTCTACTGTTACCAAATCCACCCTGATTCCCAAAGCCACCTGTGTTACCACCAAGTCTTCCACTTTTTTCTAAATGTGCTTATGTTCAGTGTTAGATATATGTATGCTGATTCCTTTAATGATGAAGTCCTCTCCACAGAGACTGGGCAACCTGATAATCTGCAAATGTAACAGACAAACACCCCGAATGGTTTGGGGATGAAGACATCTACCACTTCTCCATTCCGGCAGGAGAACTGCCACAGCTCATCAGCAGTCGTGTCCTCTGTACTGCACCCGCTGAACACCTCCCTGCTTCTCAAAGTCCCATCTGGGCTTTGCTTAGAATTAGGAAGCTTACAGTCACACCATCATCCATCCATCATATGTCACTGTGACATTACTTTCACCTGGGTTTCATAGTCCATAAAACGAACACAGCCAAACCCTTTTGAATGACCAGTTTTAATATCCTTCTTGACCTGCACCATAAGAACTTCTCCAAAGGTACTATAATATTCTTTTAGACCCTGTTCAGTTGTTTCCCATGGAAGACCCAACACTATTAAATCAGATGTTTTCTGGACTGCTCTTTTCGCTTTCACTGCTGATGAAGGATCAGTTTCATCCATTTTTCTTTTGTTATCTTTGGGATAGTTGACAACATATACTAGATTTCCCTAGCCAACATCAGGTGCGTGAGAATTCCTGCCATGAGCTAGACACCTCTCATACACTGAGACACTGGATTCCTGTAGTGCAAACCACGTGTGAAACCGGGCTGTGACAGTAGGCAGCAGCACTGTCCCATCCTCTTCTGATCGTATTCCAATAAGTTCGTCTTTCTCATCTTCAGTTACCGAATATATTCTGAGGTCTTTTCTTATTTTTCTGCCAAGCAGCTGCTAGGAAGCCTGATGGGGAGACTGAAATGGTGACGGGCCCAAGAGCAGCCCAGCTACCACGTCACTCCCACAAAATAGATACCTTTATTTTGAACTAATGATTTGACCATGCACAGAATTCTATTCTATAGCTGGAAACCCTCTTCCCTGCAAATTTTGAGGGCATTTGTCCGTTGTATCCTGGCTTCTTGTGTGGCTTCTAAAGGGCCCAGTGCCTTTCTTTCCACACCCCTGACCCACAGAAACCGTGAGAGATAATAAGTGTTTGTTGTTTTAAGCTGCTGAATTTTGGGGTAACTTGTTACGCAGCAATAAATAACTAATACCGAGGTTGCTTTAGTGTCCTGGCTGCTAAAACAAATACCAAGCGATGGGTTGGCTTAACAACAGGAATTTATTGGCTCACAGTTTTAGAGGCCGGAAGGCCGGCTTTCTCCCAGGGTCGGTATCATCTGGCTGCCAACCATCTTCGGAGTTCCTGGCTTTTCCATCACATGCAATGTGCACGATTATGCTTTCTTTCTCCTCTGTGTTCCATTGACTTCCAGCTTCTGGCTGCTCCCTGTGGCTTCTCTTCTGTGTCCAATTTCCTTTGCTTATGAGGACTCCAGCCATATTGGATGAAGACCTGCCCTTATTCAGTGTGGGCACACCTTAGCTAATAACATCTTCAAAGGCCCTGTTTACAAGTGGGTTCACACCCACAGGACCAAGGGTTGGGACCTAAACGTGCCTTCTGTGGGGGACGGGATTGTGTTGGGACAATTCCCAACAGAGGGGCGGGGAGAGATGGGGGGAAATGATGGAAGTCCTCCTCCTGAGACCTGAAGGAAGGGAGAGAAGTGGGGAGGGTGGTAGTTATTCCAGGCCAGGGGGCACAGCATGCACAATAGCCCCACAGCAGGAAGCAGGTGATGAGGTGCAGAAGGGAAAGGATACCCCGAAGATCCATACAGCTGGAGAGAAGGGAAGGAGAGGGCGGCGGTGGCTTGAGAAGCAGCTGGATGCCAGCAGAGGACAGGCCCCAGGGCCTCGGGGCCCGTGCGAAGAATTTCATACTTTGCCCTGAGAGCAGTGGGAGGCCAGGGGAGGTTTGAGTCCTGGCAGCAGCAGCAGATTTTCTCACCCAACTAGGAGAATGGCTACTGGGTGCCACCACCTCGTCAGCTGGGACCCAGCGGAAGTGCCGCCCGGTTGTAACTGGTCCTTGGTGCCTTGCGGACTTTGAGGGGTTGTTTGCTCTACTCTGCTCTGCCAGGCTTTCTGCCTTCTCCCAGGCAAGCCCCTTCCCTTATTATGCATGATTTGCAGTCATGGGTTGCTGGACCATGCTAAGCATGAGCTTTCAAATTTCTTCTTTCTAGGTTAAGGAAGATGCGGGGACCCATTCAACAGCGGTGAATATTCCCAGTTGTTACTCTGGCTCTGAAGTGCAATCTCCTTTCCCTGGGGTGGGTGGGTGAGGGTGCCCCTGGGAGAAGACACATCTCAGGCATAGTCCTATGCTAACAGCGCCCTCGATTTTGAAGGCGGTGTTAGCAGTTAGAGGCAAGACTGGGGGCCTCCGTGGCTTCCTTGCAGCCTCCTCCGGAAGGCTCTTTCCTCCGTGCGCTGTTCTGCACAGCTCATCCCAGGCTGTCAGTGTGCACCTTGGGGAGCCTGGAAGTCTGATTCGTGTTTGCACAGCAGGGCTGTGTCTCCCTCCCCTGCCCTGCTGTGAAGGGAGAATGGGTGCAGGGGGGAGGTTCTGACCCAGCCCAGGTCTCCACCTCAGCCTTAGACTCAGAGAAGCGGAGTGTGTTTAGCGCAGTTGTTTGCCCTCCTTCTCTGCACCTTATTCCATCAATTTCAAGACAGAACAATGTACATACCCAGAGGCATTTCCCCTGGGAAAACTAGGATTCTGCCATTCTTAAGCCTTTCCCTCCCATATCTTTCAGTTTTTCTGTTTCATACCATCCAATCTGTCATCAAATCCTCTGCATTATATTAAAGAAAAGTCTCTCCATTCCAGGGACCCCAGATGTAAGTGCCTTGGAGGACCAGACAGGTCATGTGAATAAGACAAGTCAACAGGCAGAAAACTCGCCCAGTTACAGGAATTCAAACTCACTCCTTAAAACGGAGCTTGTAACCCTCCATCTTTCCCTTGCCCATCCTGCTTCTCCCTGCTGGGCTGTACAACATCAGCTTTCTGCCTGGGAGACTTGTCCTAAGTCCATCCTCCTCCAGCCTCTCCCACACTCTGTCCCTCAGTGATTTTCCTAAAATGGCACTCGTCACTCCTGCACTTACGGGCTGACTCACCAAAGCCTGCCGGAGACGTCTAAACACCTCCGAGATGAATACAAGTGCCCTTGTCATCTGCCCCAAGCGCTCTGTTTGTATTTCGGTTTCCTCACTCAGATCTAGGAGCGCTTTGAGCCTTGTTGTTTAGACTTTTGTCTTTGCACACCCAGGGCATAGCACAGCCTCAGGAGAAGGGTCGGTGCTGCTTGCTGAGTGAGTGATGGGCTGGCGAGCACACCACACTCCGACGGCGTTTATGCCCCTAGGAGCTGGCAGCGGGGTGTGTGGAGGTCAGTGAAGGAGGTGCAGCCCCTACATGAGGCAGTGACCCCTTGACATCCCTCAGGCCCCCTGACACGGCCGGCTGCTTTGCCAGGTGCACTTTGGCCCAAGAGGGATCACGGCAGTTCTACCAGAGATGGACAACATGGCTTAACGAAAGGCACCAGGGAGACAGGATAGAATCGTAGCTCACACTGGAGCTTGGCCTCTGGAGCCAGACAGCCTTGAGTTCAAATCCCGGCTCCGTCACCTCCTACCACTCGCCCTTGTGAACGAGACCTCACCTCTCTGTGCCTGGGTTTCTTTCTCTGTAAAATGGGGGTTTATCATGGTACCTGCCTCATAGGGCTGCCATGAGGATGGAATGAAATGCACTCAGAACACTCCCTGGTACACAGGAAGTGCTTTGTAAGTGCTTGCTGTTACAGTTTGCTATTATTGGCCCAGTGCGATGCTCTCAGGGTTGAACCTGCACCAGAAGTACCTGGAGACTTTGCTGCAACCCTACCTTCAGAGTTTCTGATTTAGCCAGTTGGGGTGGGGCCTGAGAATTCATTTGTGAGAAGTTCCCAGGCAGAGCTGATGCTGCCAGTTTGGAGACCCTGCTTCGAGAACCACTGGCTTAGTGGAAAGATCTTCAGGTGAGGGAGCTGAGGTTTTGTCTCTGACGTGGCTAACAAGCTCTATTTGAGGCTTGGTCTAGTCATTTATCTTTTAGCTTCTATTCTTCTGTCTTCCCAATGTCCTAGTAACTTTGCAAGTGTTATATGAATTCAGAAACTGTGGTGTTTTCTTTAAAAGAAAGGTTTCCTCCTCATCAGCTCACTCCTTAGAGACAGTTTCAGATCTCTCCATGACTTAAGGAATGTCCTGGCCAGAAGATTTGTGCCACCTCTGATGTCACTGTGTTCCGTAGGTTGCAGGTTTGTAGTTCTGGAGCTGTGCTGCCTACCTCCCCGCCATGTGCTGTTTGTCCAGGTCACTGGTTTGTATTTCAGTCAGAGCTGGATCATGGGCACCCAGGAAGGAGGCTTTCTCACAGCCAGAAGACCCTGGGATCAGCCAGCCGGGAGTCCTGGATGCACCAGCCTGGGGACACGGGATACTTTGAAACTTGATGGCGCCTGCTTCCCTGATCCACTGGAAGAAAGGAATAGATGGATAGTTCTACTGGTCTCTTACCCAGCACCCCCCTGTGCAGACATAAAAACAGTAACCACCCTTGCACATGGCACAAAGACTTTACCTCTTTGAGTCCCGGGCACAGAATGGATTTGATTTCCTAATTTCCCATCATATCCCTGCAGCCCCCATTCCCCCCACCTCCACCACCTGCCCTTTGGGAGAAGACAGAAAACCAAAGTCAGGTTAAATTCCCTGCGCAAACATCTCTAGCTTTGCAAGACCAGACTGGAAGGTGAAGCTTGGTCATGTTCATAAATTATTTACTCAGCATGACAGGAGGCCCTTCCATGTCAGCAGACCTTTCCCCCCCCATCTCCAATAATGCTTGGCCTCCCAGCCCGGGCTCCTCAGTGCCGAGGCCTTTCAACTGCCCCAGGGAGTGAGGTTGCAAAGGCTCCCACTGGATGAAAAGGTCCTTTTCATTAGGGCTAATTCAGTTTCTTCAGAGAAAGGCTGGCCTTTAATCAGCTTGCTGAGTTCTGCCTCCGGAGCATCCAGTCCCCCCTGCACAGTGGGAGGCTGGTAATAGTGTTTGCTGAAGTGAGGGGAAGGGTGGAATCAGATGTTGGCCAGCCATTATATTCCAAGTAATAGTCCCAGCTCCTAGATCTTTCTCACCTTGGTGACAGTTTACCTGCTTTCTTATCCAGTCACAAAACCATTCTCCATCTCTCACCCCTCTCGCCCCAGCCAGTTCAGACTTGCGTTTCTTGGTGGCCAGTCCTCTTCTGTGCTTCTCCATGGAGTCAACATCATGGTGCAGGTGCAGATTTAGTAACAGACAGCTAGAGATTGTTTGTCAAGGAGGGAGTGAAATATTGCTTTGCATCCGAAGTCTGACTTTCCTTGTGACAATGGGAAAATGGAATGCCGACCTCGGTACATGACGCTCAGTCAAATGAAGGTAGGGGTGACATCGGTGTGGACCAAGAAAACCACACCAGGGTGAAGGGGCTGGCCTTCCCCTGTGGTGGCGTTGCAGTTGGGTGGTCTGTGGTGGTCACCTCCTTTCTCCTCCAGCCATGCCTCCTGCTCTCCCTTGACCAGTCTTAACACACACGTCCCCGCCCAGGATTTGGGACGGAGTTCTTTCTCTGTCTCTGGGGTGATGTTGCCTAGGACTTACGTTCAGCTGCGGTGGGAGGGGGCGTTGCCTCTTCAGTCTGTACATTGACTCATCTCACCTCATCTCTGTCCATTGCTGGATGGGGGCATTGGCCACTATGATGGAAAGTCCTTTTGTTTCTCAAGTTATCTGTGTGTGTTTTTTCTACTCCCTTCTCTGGAGGTGGGTTGTTGAGCATGCCTAATGACAGGGCAGGCTTTGAGAAAGCAATATAATGAAGAGTTTACATATGGAGGAATGGAAAGTGTGAACTGGAGCTGCTCCCTGGGTGTGCAAAGCCGGTCAACTTCCCTGACTTTTTATTTCCTCTTCTGTATCATGATCAGATGAGAGCGGTCACTAGAGAAAACACTATTGTGCAGAAACAAGGGGAAAGGACGAATTCTGCCAGAAGAAGTAATGGCAGACCCCTGTGCTTAGGGAAGGGACTTGCTCCTGATGGGGAATCCCAGGAAGGCTGGAGGAAATAGCTGTGAGTGCTAGTTTTGGCCTAAACAATGGAGAAAGGACCTGATTTTCCAGGGCCTGGAGATGCAATTATAGGCTTCTAAACTTGTTAAATATTGGAGAAGCAGTGATTAATAAAACAGGCTCTCCCTGCCCTCATGCTTGTACAGTCCGATGGAGAGAAGGACATTAATTAAAGTGGGAATTTTCAGTTCTTGTAAATTTACAACAGAGAGGCAACCGGTGCCCTGAGAGCACATGATACTCCTGTGAGAGCGTCCAGGGGAGGATGACAAGATCCCAGGGAGGGATAGAACGTGCAAGAGCCAAGTGGCACTGTGAGTTTGGGTTGGGCTCAAATGTAGTTAGAAAGATGCATTTGCCTGGACAAAGTTGGATTCTCTGTGTACTTGGATTTTGCTACCTTAAAAATTATCTTTTACCCCCAAGATTCTATAGATATTACTGGTTGAGTATTTGATAGTGTGAATAGTTCACTTGGAAGGAAGGGCCCCAAAAGAAGAGAGGGAACCAGTGATAGAACCCCAATATTTCAATTTAAAGAAGAGAATTTCCTTGAAAACGTTGCATTGTTATAGCAAACTTGGTAAATGGTAACTGCTGGTAGCTGCTATCTCAGAGCCTCTTGGGGTGTGTTGGTCCCAGATATGCTACCTGGTCAGTTGAATTACATCATGAAGCTATGGAATCATCTCCATGCTTAGAGGCTGCCTCTGGGACCCCACTCGAGTCCCCTTTCCATAATCTCATCACCCATCTAGACATGCACCCCACCTCCTATCCATCCAGAAAGAAAGGGTCTAAAACAAACCACAAAGTGGCTGTACATACTCACTCCCCAGTCATCGAGGAATATCTTAGGTGTCTTCCAGTCATAAAACATAGCCCAGAATTCATCTTGAAATCTTCTGCTCTTATAACAAATTGAACATTGTGGGAGTGGGGAAAAGGGCTTATTTTGGTATCCAGGACGACTTTCCTATCTTGGGGAAGAGGCAAGATGTGATGTATAAAATAAGACATATCTGTGGGAGGGTATATAGCTCATTTGACTTTGAAATTGGGTTATTTACAGTTAGACAGGAAGATAGATGTAAAAATTTTGTTGGCACAGGCTGTGGGTTAATTGTCTGCAAGAGCCAGGATCAAAGGCATCTGTAATTACAGTGTTAGCTAAGAATAGAACATTCCATTGGCTGTCCTGGCATGCTTCAAGTCTCAACTGAAGCTCCCCATGTGTTTGTAGACAGGTAGGCTGGTGTCTCCATCAGATTCCAGTTGGGTGCCCAGGCCCTGACTCCTGGTTTTCCTTCCAGTAAATTACTAAACTCTGGTGAATTACTAAATCTACAAGCCCTCAAGCCTGTGTTCACTGCCCTCTGAGTTGTTTCCAGCCTTCCTGTAAGTTTCTGACAGTTTGGCCCATTGTGATCTGTTGTTGGAGCAAAAATATCTGATGAGGGGAAGAAAATGAATATTCAGCATCATGACGGATAGATAACTTAGCTTTGGCTTACAAACATCTCTTCTAGCCTTAGAGAACATGATGTGAGAGAAGGAAGGAGACAGGGAGGGAGGGGAAGAAGGGAGGGAGTAAAAGAAGGAAGGAGGAAAGAAGGAAAAGAGGGAGGGAAGGAAAGAAAGAGACAACTTCCTTGATGACACTTTCCCCTAAAGCTTTCCTCCTTTTTCCTCCTTTTCATCTCTGAACTTTCCCAAACTGGCTTGAGGCCCCAGACGGCACTCCCGCCAACCATGTTCCACCATGGTGATGAACCCTCTGTCTGGGGCATTTTTCTTTTGTTTTGTTTGTCTTCTTAGAACTTGTGAATGAGTCATTTCTTTGGTTTTAATCCATACGTGGAGCTACCCCTGCACCCTCCTGTTTGCACTCAATCTGGTCCCGCTTTGCAATCCACCCTGCAACTATGGTGCGTCCCTGCTCTGGCTCCTGAAAGACCCCAAGTCCAGTACAGCCTGTCCCCCACTGGCTGTGGGTGGGGCTAATGGAGGTTCAGCCAGTGCTTCTTGGAAGTGACAGCTACACTCAGTCTGTTTTCTCCATCCCTTTTAACTGTGTAATCCATTACATTCTGGTTTGGCTATTCTGACTACTCCTGACTATTCCTTCAGCATCTCCTTTATGGGTTGGTCTTCTGCCTGCCTTTTAGAAGTTGGTGTTCCATTTGATCATATCTGCAGTTCTCCTCTGGAACTATTTTTTTCTTCCTGGGCAGATTGCAACTGCCACCATGGCTTCAGATAATCTATAGCTCAATGACATCCAAATCAGTGTCAGCAATTCAAATTTCTCTGTTTCTGCTCTAGGTCCATTTTGCTAATTACCTAATAATCTAACTGTGTGTGATAGATTCATCTGAATGTTCTACAAGCATCAAACCCAACACTTTAAAACATTGAGCTTGTATCATTTGCTGTCGTCTCAATTTCTATTAATTCATCTTAAGTCCTTTTAATTTCAAAATAACTCATTCCCCCAAGAAAGAAACCTGTTGTCCTTGATCCCTCTTTTTTCTCTCATGTATCACATCTAATCGATGTTCAGATCCTCTCAAATATAGCCCATAAATGCCTATTAGGCCTGTCTTCTGCCTTCCATCCAGACTGCCTCAGGCTCTCTCCAGTTAAAATCAGCTGAGCAAACGTTTAGTGGGTACCCACTCTGCACTTTGCCATGAAGGTGATCACTTGTGCTCCTGTATTTCAGGGAAGGAAAGAATCCTGCAAACTGATTATTTCAAACCAGTGTGACTGGTGTTAACGTTGAGGTATGCTTAAGAAAAGGTCAGAGCACAGAGGAGGGGTGGGAGAGGTTGGGGAAGCCCCTCAGAAGAGGGCACACCTGTGCTGAGTCTTGGTTGGGGGAAGGTGATGAGTAGAGGAAAGAGAGCATTCTATGTCAGGAGAACAAACAGCAAGTGCTATTTTGCCAGAAATAGTAAGGCACTATGAGTTCATATTGGAAAAAACAAACAGTTTGGACTTCCTGAGGGTGGAGTCTGATAGGAGATGGGGCTGGAGGGGTGGGCTGCACCCAGCTCTAGAAGGGTCTCTTTTGCCATGCATAGGAGCTGGGGCTTCATCTTGTAGGCAAAATGGAAAATATCATTCAAATGTACATTTAAGACACATCACTTTGGCAATATCTTGGGGAATATGTTTCAAAGGGATAAACTAGTAGGGAGCCTATTGCATCAATCCAAGCAAAAGTTAATTAGGACCTCATGTTATTTGGGATACTGGTTAAGAGGTGGTAACACACCCTGAAATACAGGTTCCTGAGGTAAGATAGAAGTGTATCTGTGCCTTATAAGTTTATATGCTTTGTTCCAGCTGAAAGAAGACTGGGAATAAAGTTTCGAGCTTGACAGCCCTATACCTACCTAAAATTCTGTTATTGGGGAAGGAGGAGAGAATAAATTTGGGGGAATGGACTTAGCCTCCCACAGGGCAATGATATTAGGGATATCTGGCTGAGATAGATCAAACTTGGCCGTTGATTGGTATGGGAAGCCAAAGAGAGGAGGTAAGCGATAAGGTCTCCCTGGTTTCTGGCTCAGGCAACCAGATGTTGCAATCAGGAGAAACAAGAAGTACAAGAGTTGATGAGAGGCTGAGATGAAAGATGAGGTGGTCCAGGTGGGAGAGGCTGGGTTTGAGCCACCTGTGGCTGTCTAGAGGGAGGTGTCCTGCACTTAAACTTGGTTCACCAGCATTGAGCTGAGGAGGGAGGTGTAGACCAGTAGAATGGGCAGGCAAGGGCTTGGTTAGAGGAGGCCGCTCCCAGCATGGCTCTGAGTCAGCTCCCTCCCCAAGCTCTTGCCATTCTGTTGCTCCCACTGTCCTCACCTCTGCACTAGCCACCTGGAACTTCTCACCATTTCATTCCATCCACAGGCCACAGACTTTGACAAAGCCAAACCTCTGCAGGTTGCAATTCACTCTCTCTGCAGGATCCTTTCCCTTCTCTGCCCCCGGCAAATTCCTGCCTATCCTCTAACATCCAGCTCTAAAGCCACCTCCTCCACGAAGCCTTCAGACAGATTGGAACTGCCATTTATCAAGGATCGTATCTCATTCCTATAGGTTCAGTGGAAGCTATGGGTTCATTTCTGAAGCTCAGCACAGAGGTTCACAGACACAAAACAGGACTGAAGGAACGGACAGGGACTCTCCTGGCAGGGTCAGCTGCTCCCCTCTGTGTGCTCCCAATCACTCCCTCCACACTTCAGCCCCAGAACCAATTACTCCCACTCGTACTGACCTGCTGACAGGCTTGCTGGTCCCCTTAGGCTGTGGGTTCCTGATGAGTGGGGACTGGAAGGGATTCATTGTTACATCACCAGATACTACGGGGGCCTCTGTAGATGTCTGTAAATCAGTTAATAAAAGGGAGTGTGCAAAGACATGCTAAGAGTCTTATTAGGAAGAAAAGATCATTGAGGGCTGACGTTTTTGAGGAAGGCTTCTTGGAAGATGTGGGACTGGCAACTTGACCTTGGAGGGTATGTGGGGTTCCCACAGACTAGGGGTCAGGTGAGCATCCAGGGCTGGGAAAATAGTGGAAGCAAAGGCAGAGAAATGGGGACAGATATGGGCGAGAGGATGGGGGACCTCAAGAAGGCCAACTTTCTTGGAGCAGAGCATCCCCCTGGGGAGCAGAAAAGAATGTCCTGTTTCATAGGGCAAGGGCCAACTGTGGGGCCTTGGAACTCAGCAGGAGAGGGAGCAGGGAGCCGTGGTAGGTCCTGAAGATGTAATTAAGGTGCTATTTGAGGGAGATGAGTCTGCGACTGGTCTACTAAACAGCTGTTCTATTAGTTCTAGTAGGAGGTGACGGGAGTCCCAGCTAGGCCTGTGGTGGTGTAAATAGAGGAAGAAAGAAACCTGAAGGGCATTTTCAATGAAGGATACGCAGTTCTTGGTGACACATTTGTTTGGGGGTTGAAAAGTCCAAGTTGCCAGACAAAAGTTTTCTAGTGTAGGACATGTAATGATGTAGATTCATTGGTGGAAATGGTTGTTTTGGGATGGGGGTGTGTGACTTTATAGGGTAGGGAAGAAAATGGGTTGAAGGCAGGGTACGACAGGGAAGGCTGCAGGTGGGCAGCTCTGCTTGTTAGTCTTAGATCTGTTTGGCAGGTTGATGGGCACTGATCTCAGTAGCCATCCATTGCTTATCCTGTGTGGCCTTGATGCTCCTTATGCTAGTGGGTACGTGCAAGTGAACAAATGGAAACCTCACTGCCAATTTAAATGAAACATGGTGGAGTACCGCGTTGGTTTCTTTGTCATCTTCCTCAATCCTGCCGTCTACTTCTCCAAGCAGAGCAAAGCTTCAGACTCTGTTTCCAGAAGGAGGTATCATGGGATTTGGCGAGATGTCTAGGTTTTCTAGGGCTGCCATAACCAATTGCCACAAACTGGGTAGTTTGAAACAACAGAAATGTATTCCCCCACTGTTGCGGGCAGGGTTGGATCCCTCTGGAGGCTCTGAGGGAGAATCTGTTCCCTGCTTCTCCTAGTTTCTGGTGGCTCCCTGTGATCCTTGGCGTTCCTTCCCATTTAGATGCTTCACTCTAACCTCTGCCTCTGTCTTCACATCATCTTCTCCTCTGTGCATCTCTGCGCCTTTTTCCTCTTCCTTTCCCGTCTTTTCCCCTTCCTTCCCTTCCCTTTAAGAACTCATCACTGGATTTAGGACCCACCTGAATCCAAGATCATCTCATCTTAAGATCCTTAATTACAACTACAGAGACTCCATTTTTTCCAAATAAAGTCATAGTCCCAGGTACCAGGTTAGGACTCGGACATGTCTTCTGGGGAGACTGCACCACAGGAGTCTTCTGAGCAGATTCCTTGTTCTTTTTTTCTGACGGTGAGGGATGGAAAGTCTGAGGTGTTTTCCCAGGACCCTAACCCTAACCCTAACCCTAACCCCTAACCCTAACCCTAACCCTAACCCTAACTCCTAACCCCTAACCCTAACCCTAACCCTAACCCTAACTCAGGACCAAGTGTAGTCTAACCGCCATCCTTATCTGCTCTTTTTTTCAAGAATGTTGTAATAGCAGCTCCCCACCCCCAACCGTTATATGGAGTTGGATTAAAAATGAAATACAATAAAATACAATAAATGATGAAAAAGATAAAATACAATAAAATGATGAAAGCTTCAGTGCATTTCCAAAGGGGTGGGGAGTGGGTTAGTAAAAACTCCCCCAAAAGTTTCTGATAAAAGAGATTCCCCAAATCAGGTTTTCTTGATGTGGAAGAAACGGAGCAGGAGAGGAGCATCTGAGAGGACGGTGGGTCTAGGAGGCCGCCTGGCGATGGGAAGTGCATGCCGAGACCCCGTAGATTTCCCTGTGGAACTTGTAAATACAAGTTTGCTATATAATGCTCACTTTGGTGATGGTGGTACATGTGACTATAGGAAAGGGGAGAGATTGACGACACCAGATGGATTTGGTGATAAGAGCTTTGTCTAAAGTATGAAGAATGTGGGATATAAATAAATTATTGGAGAATTATTTTGAAGAAACAAAAAGGAAGATAATGCTGACCCAAGAGAGAGGAGACAAAAGTGAGAGGGCAGTTGCAGTTCTAGACGGAGAGACAAACTGGTGCAATCCGGGATAACCCTGACACATTTCGGTGTCCCCCACTCCCTCATGGCCCCTTGCACAGTTCTGGGTATGTGGGGGCCAGGTAATAAATACACAGAAATTGAATGTTGCCCCTTTCTCCTGACTGTCAGCTCTTGAGTCAAAATTGAAATTAAGGCATGCTGTCAGGTCTCTAAGGAAAGCTATATTTCCTTGTGATGTGGTTATGCCCAGTTCAGAAAAATTAAAGTCAGCCATAGTCACATGTGGTAGGGAAGCAGAAGCCAGTCAACGATTTATTAAATACCTTTCCTGTCCCGGAATTTCTGGAGGTGCCCTAAGCCTGCCCCCAAATCACATTTTAAAGGCCATTCTCCCAATTGGAGAATAAATAGTTACACACTAAGTAACAATCTGCTTCCTGTGCTTGAGTCTCATACAGTTTATTTCCTGCCTCCAAAAGTGGGTGCTTAGATGATTCAACAAGGTCAGGTAAGATGGCCAAAGCTCTTTCAATACGAATACAGCTCAGTAACAGGAAATTAGGGTATAAAGGCTTCTGCATTCCGAGAGAACAATCAAAAAAGTCAATGCCCTAAAGCACACGGACTTGACCCATAAAAGAATGCCTTAGTTCCAAAGGCTATTCTTCTCTGCCAAATTCTAAGAAACTTGGTTATCTGCTTCCCAAACTTGCATTAGATTAGGAAGGAGAACCAAATGAAACACAAAAGGGAAAATATCTTGGTGTATGCAGCCTCCTGACAACTGCGAGATGGGAAAGCAGACGTCTTGATGACCATGGAGAGGACAGAAAATCGATAATCATGTTTCACTCATGCAGATGCCACCTCAGGAGACGGAGCAGCTGGGGGTTGCTCTCAGGGGTCCTGACATCCTCTCTTACCTTCAGGTGTCTAGGCCATCATGGTTTCATGTCATCATATGGTAATTCATGTGTTGGAGATGATTCTGAGTCATCACTGCAGAAATTGCATTGGATAAGGACACAGGAAAATGAGTCTTGCCCTTGAGAACAACCAGAATAGATAAAAGCAAAATATCTATGCTTACGAATGGGCCCTCAGCTGTATGAACAAACTGTGGGTATTAGAGCACTGGCTCCCCCATGGTTCTGAATACCTGGAACTTCACCCCATTAGGATAGTGGGTCAGCGCTGCTGGACTGTGGCAGGTCCCCGAGGTCGTGTGGCCCAGTGGCTGAGAGCTGCTGAGGGCTGATGGGGGTGGGTCCCTCTGCTTCTGTCGAGCTCTCCAGCTCTGTGAACTTGACCAAGGTCCATTGTCTTTCTAAACCTCCATGGTTTTCACTGTGAAATGGTGTTTCTCACACCACCTCCCTTCTAGGATGAGTGAAGCAGGGTGCACAAAGCCTGATGCTGTCCCAGAATCTTCCATTACTGCTCCCTGGTGTGCTTTACAGTCTTCTGAGAAGGAGTCCTGCCAAAAGGGTAGCTCTCTTCCCGCCCCAACAGCCTCTGACCTCACAGGCCTAAGTGACCTGAAGCCTAAGAACTAGAACTTCCTTCGTTTGGCCTATAGCTTTGTCCCCTATTAAAATGCACACCATTTGATGAGAGGTTTGTAGTTATTGTTGTTGATGAGTCTTATTAGACATGGGAGCCTGGTGTGAATGTGTTCCCTCCAGCCTCATCCTGAATCCTAATAATAGCAATTCAATTTACAAAGCAGACCCATCCTCAGCCTCCGGCCAATCCTCTTTCATGTCGGGAGATGTAGGCAGGTCGGAGGCCCCATCCTAAAGTCAAGTCGAGAGAGGTCACGTGACAATGAACTGCAAAAATCAACTTCAAAGCCAGGGTCTCAGACTCCTGGTTTGTGAGCAGGTGAACCCTGGAGTCCTGGCTTTACCACATTCAAGCTGCTCCTTGGGCAGGTATTGCCTCTCTGAACCATTATTTTTGCACCTTTAAAATGAGTGGGTAGCATCTTCTTTGGAATGCTGTTGTATTAATTAGATTAGACCACACACACATGGAACACTGTTGAAAACTCCCCTGTTTAGGTGTTAGTTTCTCTTCTCCTCTGTCCAGCAGCCCTATTAACAACAATTAATTTCCCAGTTTTACTTGGTACTTGCGCTCCATGATCCGGGATGGTTTACTTTTGGGAAGTGTCAAATGCAGTGGTGAGGGTGAGTGGGAAAGAGAAGGAATGGAGGCAGTGACCTGTCGGTCCCTGCAGATTCTGAGCATCTATCTCGGGTGGCTGCCTCGAGGACTTCCTGGGTGGTGACTCTGCTCCACCATCTGGCGCTTGTAAGTGCATCTTCTGGTCCTGCTGTTTGTAATCACATCTCCCCCAAGCAGGGGATCTCGCCCATCTGTATTTCCCAACTCTTCCCAGACCAGCCTGATCTAGAAAGAGGTAACATGTGGCAGCTCCTTGGGATCTGCCTTGAACAGAGAGCTTCATAAATAACTCAGAGCCCCAGGGAGCCGTGGCAGCACTGGCAGAGTTCTGTTTTGATTATCCATGTTAGCTTAGAAATAGAAAAGGATACAATGTAAGCAAGCACCCAGCTCTCTGCAAGCTGAAATCTCACCCTGAATTTCCAGCCTGGCTCTCTGGTGGGTTCTTTGATCCAGAGAAGGGACTTGGAACTTCAAGGAAGACCAGAAAATGTGCCCATAAGGCAAAGCTGACCTAGAGTTTAAGGCTGGGTGGTTCCTGGGCTTGAGGGTCACCATCAAAATTCCCTGGTACCTTGTATGCCATCTTCCTGTAGCTGCCCCCAACCAATTATTCAATCAGACTGACATGGTGCCCCTCAGACCCTCTTTCAGGACACAGCCTGTTAGGAAAGACTTTCTGTTTTTCCTGGAGGCTCCTGTTAAAGGGCAGATCCTCCCACTGGGTCAGGTTCAGGTTCCAGCTCAGAACTCTCTGCTTTTTACCTTGTCTGGTTGTGCCCTGGACCTGAGGACCTAGGTTTTGATTCCCTAGGGCTGCCGGTAGGTGGTGCTAGAGTGACCCTGCCTGCTTTTTAAAATGACAGCTTGCTTGTCCCTCCCACAACCCCCTGCGTCCGGGTGGGTGTTTTTTATGGAGGCCACAGATTATTCAAACACAGTTCATCGAAGGACCAGCCTAAAGCTCTGACCACTGCCAGGCCTGGAGGCTACCTCAGCAGCCTGGACACTGGGGTCTTTCAGTGGTGCCCCCAGGCCGGGAGCCGCACAAGCTGTGATAGAGAAGGTGGCGCTACCTGGGGTGAGCTCTGCAGAGGTGAGTCTCAGGGCTGGAAACGGGGCTGCTGGAAGCAAGCAAAAAGGAAAGGCTTGAGGTCGGGGGAGGATTGGGTGCCCACCACAAGAATCCCCCCTCCCCAAAGTTTCCCCTGCCCTCCCAGTCACAGGGCTCTAATTGGTGACTTACTAGCCTTGAGCCTTTCTTTTTTGGCCAAGTAGTCGGCTTCGATGACTCCCTCTGCCGTGGTGCCTGAAAAACAAGCCTGAATTGTAAGGTACAACAAAGGCACGGACCTGAACCGGAAAGTACAACCAGGGCACAAACGTGGCACAGAACGGAGGGGAGTGGGGCAGTTGAGTCAGAAAAGTTGGAGTGCCGGGGCTTGGTGGAGAAGGAGAAGGAAGGGAGAAGAGAATAAAGAGATGGCATATTCTGAGCTCCAAATCACCTTGGGCTGAATGGAAGGTACTCGTGGCCTTGCCTTAGAAAGAAGAATAAAGCAGTCTCGCCTAAATGGCACATGTGAGCAGATGAATCCAGGCAGGTGGGGGGTGTTTAAACCAGAGACCACTGTTTCCTTTTCTAAGATTCTTTTATTTTATTTTTTAAGTAAAGGTTGGGGCACATAAAATGGCCCATTGTGCTGAGGCACAGCTGCTCTAACCCACTGTTTAGACCCAGGAAAATCTGTGCACTTCCTTCTCTTTCCCATTCCCCTCCTTCTCTGCTCTTTTGGGCATTAATTCTATCCCTTTCATGCATTTGTTTCATAAATTCCTTGAACACCTATTTATCGCTCACCTGCTGCGGGTCAGGCCCTGCACTGCTGGGTGGCAGGTCTGGAGTGGTTGGGATGTAACAGACACCCGACCTCAGCAAGTCTGCGGGTCGCCTGCACTTCTCATCTTTCGGTCTCTGTCCTCAGCAGAACCCTGGCAGGCAGCAAAGCGTTCCCCTTACTCATTTCCTTGCTCCCCCAGAACCACAGGCAGGGGTTTCCCACTTGGGGTGTTCCAGTTTGCTGAAAGTGCTGGAATGAAAAATATCAGAAATGGATTGGCTTTTATAAAGGGGATGTATTAGGTTACAAATTTGCAGTTCTAAGGCCATAAAAGTGTCCAAACTAAGGCATCAACAAGAAGATACCTTCAATGAAGAAGGGCCCATGGTATCCAGAACACCCCTGTCAGCTGGGAAGGCACATGGCTGGCATCTGCTAGTCCTCTGCTTTTGGGTTGCATTTCAAAATGGCTTTCTCCAAAATGTCTCTGGGCTTTTGTCTCTCTTAGCTTCTCTCAGCTCTCTGCTTGGTTCTCCTGGGGCGTTTCTCTCTAAGTGTCTGGGAGTCCTCTATTAGCTTCTCCAGGGCAAACTCTGGGCTTCATCTCTTGGCTCAGCATCTCCAAATGTCCTTCTGTCTGCATCTCCCAGCATCTCCAAGCACCTGGGTCTTTGTTGGCTCTTAGCTTCTACCAGGGGAAATCTCTGGATTACAGATCTTAGCTTCTCTCCAAAATGTCTCTCTCAGCTTCTCTGAGCTCCTTCTCTCCGTGAGCTTAAAGGACTCCAATAAAGTAATCACGACCCACCCTGAATGGTCAGTGTCACACCTCCATGGAAATATTCAATCAAAAGGTCCCCACCCACAGTTGGGTGGGTCACATCTCCATGGAGACAACCTAATCAAAAGGTCCCATGCAACAAGATTGGATTAAAAGATCATGGCTCTTCTGGGGTCCATGACAGTTTCAAACCAGCATGCGGGGGTCCAGCATTCTAGGGAGTGTTTTGAACACTCAGCAGATGGCTTCCAAAGCCAAGGACATAAAGAGGATGCCCACAGCAGGGGCGTGGTCCAACCCTGAGTAGCTTATAAACCTGTTATGTAAATTAAAAAGGCAAAAAGACACAGGCCTTTGTACTGAACCTAGAGGCACTGGTGGGCTGGAGAGTTCCAGAAGGCCCTGAACTGGCTGGATGTGCAGGGAAGGGAATGGTGTGCTCAAGTGTAATGAAGAAGGAACAAACACAGTGTGAAGGATGGGCACACCAAGGACTTCCTTTCCCTGGGTGGAGGGATAACAGCAGATTGGTTGGGGGCTGCAGATTAGGTTGGCTTCTGGGGGAGTAAAGTAAAAATCCCTCTAAAAGGAACTCAAGCCAGCCCTGCTCAGCCTCCCAAAGCTCAGTCCTGCAGCCAAGGAGTGTCCAGTCAGCCCATTTTAACTTCCTAGAGCTGCTGTAACAGAGCACCGCAAACTGGATACAGAAATGTATTGTCTCCCCGTTCTGGAAGCTAGAAGTCTGAAATCAAGGTGTCAAAAGGGCTGTGTTCCTTTTAAGTCTGTAAGGAAGAATCCATTCTGTGCCTCTCTCCTGGCTTCTGGCTGTAGCTAGCACTTCTTGGTGTTCCTTGGCTTGTGGCTTGACTCAATCTCTGCCTCCATTGTCGCTTGGCCGTCTTCTCTCTGTGTCTATATGTGTGTCCTCTCCCCTCCTTATAAGGCCACCATTCCTAGCATGGCCACACATTAACTAACCACATCTTCAAAGACCTTATTGCCAAATAAGGGTGCATTCACTGGAAGTGATTGGAAGTTAGGACTTGAGCATGTCTTTTAGGGGGACACAGTTCAGCCTGTAATCGCCCCTTCCACCAATGTTGCTGGAAGGATTCCGGGGGAGGAGGGAGCCCCAGGTGCTGGCTTTAATATCCCCGAGGCAGAAGAACAGAGAACATCTGAACACTCTTATTTCATGGAGACAAGGGGCATAAGCCGGGCGTGGTGGGTTGAGATGGAAGGCTCCAAGCTCTGCAGGGAGATGAGTGTTGAGTGATGGAGAAATGGAAGGGATGAGGAGGCCACCGTTTCAGAAAGGAAAGGATGAGGTGGAAACGTGCTCTGCGTTACCCCTTTTTCCTCTCCCCTCCAGGCCTTCAATACCCTCTCCATTTCTTTTTCTATGACTAGTTTATTGCATTTTCAAAATTAACATGGTGCGGGGTATTACATTTCCTGTGATTGTGTGATGTCTAGAAGATAAAAAATGATTCCCTCTGAAAATCACACATTGATTTTTTTCTCATTCTGTATTGCCATAGGCCTCAGCTGTGGTTGGTGGGCACATTACGGTGCAGTCTTGTTTATCAGGCAGCTGAGCCTGTCTGCTTTATTGCCCACTGTCAGGCCTGCTCAGTGATGGCACCTGGAGTGAAAGCAGAGCCGGCTGCAGGAAACTCTCAGCTCGAGGCTCCATCATCCGGGGCAAGGCTGATTCCCCAGGAGAGGAGCAGCGTCCTCCTCCAAGATGAGCTCGGAGGGCCAGTGTGCCTTTACTCCCTCGTTTCCTCCTCTGGGTTAATATCATATAGCATAACCCAGCAAACCTCCATCAGTGCACATCTGTGCTTTTTGTTCTTCTTAGTTACCTGAAGTGCAGAGTTGTTTCCCACCTTTTAAAGTTAGCAATGCATATAAAAAGTATGGAGCAGTATCCAACCTGTAGTAAATACTAAATGATGTTTATTATTATTAACATCAGTAAGATTACTCACAGCCAAAATATATATTTATAACAACTCCTTATAGCCTCCTCATGGGCAGGATGGGGGTGTAAACACCAGCTCCCTTGTAAGTGTAGATGTGCCTGTGTTCGCCATCAGCAGCGGCTTAATGCACATTTATAGGGTGAGTGGTGTGGTCTGTGAGGTCTGTGCAAATTTAAGGAGTAATTTGTTCTTCCAAATGCACAGTGCTAGTTCCAGGTACTCATATAGCTCTGCAGGGCATTTGTGGGGTGTTTTTCTCTCTGGGCCCATGTGATGGTGCATCAGCTCAGGTTCTCTAAGAGGCAGGTGCCAGGATGGGATTATCTGTGCATGAGATTTCCTGGGGCACATGTCTGTGAAGGATAAGGGGGAGGGAGCAGGGGTAGGTAGGGAGAGCCTTGAGGCTGAGATGTCGGACTGGCACCTGTGAAAGGAGAGGGGGAAGGAAGGGAGATTGGGAGGGAGAGCCCTGACCACAGCAGTTGCAAGAATGTTTGACCTACGCTGATGGGGGAGTCCTCAAGACAAGGGGGTCCTGAAAGGACCTGCACTGGTTTTCCCGAGCTCAGTCACTGTTTGGGAACAGCAGGATGTAGCGTGGCTCCTGGAGGATGGCAGCTGGGTCACCAGGACATCTGAGTGATGCCTTTTCATGGGCAGCACGGATGGTCAGCAGGACTCCACCTGTGACAGGCCAGAACCTCTAAAGCAATAGATTTGATCAGCTGGCTTTTCCTCTTTCCCCACTTTGGTTTCGAATATTGATCTGTACTTGGTGGGCAGAACTCTGGGTACGTTTGCTGAGGCTTCCTCAGGAGGAAGCAAGAAACTGAGAAAGTTCTGGGGAAGGGGAGAAAGGGAGATAGAGGCCAGACAAGGTATTTATCCTGGATGGATTGTAAGTCACTGTCCCATCAGCTCCAGGGCTGGATTTTTTTTTCATTCAATTTTATTGAGATATAGTCACATAACATAGTCATCCAATGTGTACAATCAATTGTTCACAGTACTATCATATAGTTGTGCATTCATCACTCAAATCTATTTTTTGAACATTTTCCTTGTACCAGAAAAAAGTGAAAATAAGAATAAAAAATAAAAGTAGAGAACAACCAAAGCACCCCCCCACCCTATTTTTCATTTAGTTTTTTGTTCCCATTATTCTATTCATCCGTCCATACACTGGATAAAGGGAGTGTGATCCACAAGGCTTTCACAATCACACTATCACCCCTTGCACCCTACATTGCTATACAGTCGTCTTCACGAGTCAAGGCTACTGGGTTGCAGTTTGATAGTTTCAGGTATTTACTTCTAGCTATTCCAGTGCATTAAAACCTAAAAAGGGTTATCTATATAGTGCATAAGAATGCCCACCAGAGTGACCTCTCAACTCCATTTGGAATCTCTCAGCCACTGAAACTTAATTTCATTTCATTTCACATCCCCCTTTTGGTCAAGAAGATGTTCTCAATCCCATGATGTCGGGTCCAGATTCATCCCCGGGAGTCATATCCTGCATTGCCAGGGAGATTTATATCCCTGGGAGTCACATCCCACATAGCGGGGAGGGTAGTAAGTTCACCTGCCAAGTTGGCCTAGCTGGAGAGAGAGCCACATCTGAGCAACAAAGAGATACTCAAGGGGAGACTCTTAGGCACAATTATAAGCAAGTTTAGCCTCTCCTTTGCAGTGAGTCCCATGATAGAGGGCTCAGCACATCAAACTGCCAATCCTCAATATTTGTGAGAACATCAGCAACCATCCAGGTGAGAAAGCCCAACACCTCTGCATTTTCCCCCAGCTCCTCAGGGAGGCCCTGCATGTATATTTTTATTCTCTGTTCAAATTGCTTTGGGATGTGTCACTATTTCACACTAACCTATGCAAACCTACAGGTCTTACTTTCTATTAAAAGTTTTATGTAATTATGGTATTTGAACTGTGCAAGTTACACTGTTTAGGAAATATAGATCTTGCACCAACTAAGCATCTCTTCCCTTGGTCTCACATGGAATTTGAAGTTTTAAAACGCAGTCAGTATTGTAGTCCTTTACCCTTTGGCCTAATTTGCCCTAGTCCTAACCACATCTGCTTCATTCATATCTCTAGTTGAAGTCTGGATTCTTTTTCTGCTTTTTTAACAGTTGCCATATGTGCTAATACTGGCATTCATATCTGACAAGTTCTAGCTCTCAGTTTCAGGTGTCACACAGATACCCAAAGCTCCAGGGATCAATCAGTTTATACACAAAGGGATCAGCATCTCAGAATCCAGAGATAGCCTTTACAATTCAGGAGCAGATGTGACTGCTGTAAGAGCTTACAATCTAGGGACCATTACAATAAGCGTTCCCCTGATAAGCTGTGCTCTAAGGTTCAATTCTGAGTTTACAGATTGTAGTTCGTCCATACTGATGGGGCATTATAGTGTTTCCCTTTGTTTCTGGAGTAGTTCACTCATAATACTGCCTGCAGGATCCATTCACTTCGTTGTGTGTCTCACACCTTCGCTCCTTCTCAATATTTCATTGTATGCACACACCACAGTTCACCCTTCTGTTCCTCCAGGGCTGGATTTTGATAGAAACCCAGCTAGTTATGTAAGGAATCTGCTGTGTCCCAGGAGAAACGCACCTAGGCAAACACTGAATGCATTTGCTGCAGCCCTTTGGTTGACAAGGAAACCAAGGCCAAGAGACACAAGGACACATCTAATCTCCATCCCATGCCCACCCCACCCTGCATTTTGTTGGTGAGACTCCACCTTTGATTTGGGGCTCCTAGCCCACTATTTCAAGCACCTTGAGGATCATCATAATTTAGGGGAAAGATAATGTATTTAGAAATTTTATCTTCTGGACTGGCATCCTAGCTTCCCATTGAACTTGCTGAGTGGTTTAGTCAACAGCATATCAGTGCTAGGACCAAGCTCACTGTCTGTTTCCAACATGCCTACAATTTTTATCACCAGCTTAGACAATCAATAAAATGATTCTTGGGTTGGGCAAGAGTGCCACACCTCACAAAGATCATGGATTGGGGGCGGGAGGTGATATTTGGAAACACAGCAGATCTGTATGCCATTTCTTGAGTAATTTGTTTGATCAATAGCTGATTTATTTCAAATTTTCCAGTAACATTCAACATGGTATAAACTTTACATTCACCTCAAGAGGTCATGCATGGGTTTTAAAAGATTGAGAGCCCCTGCTGCATTGCATTGTAGATGAGACCACACTGGAAAGATGAGCACCATGCTAGGGCAAAGGACTTTTGACTGTCATGGGGTCTGGAATGGTGCCACTTAGTGTTAAGGCGTTTTTTGGAGTCAGAGCCACTGGCTAATGGCGTGGGCAGTAGGCCATTTTGAGAGAGTGGTGAGCAGTGAAGGGTAGCTGGGGGCAGGGTCTGGGGCATATGGGATCTGAAAGCCAAGTAGGAGTCCTGCTTGCTCACGCCTGGCTCAGCCAGGATCCAGCTGCACCAGCGACTGCGCTATATGCCAGCATTAGAGAAGCGTGGGACACCGAGGGTGGAGTTGGCAGGTCCAGCAGTGGGAGAGAAAGACACAGCTGGCCTTGGTTCCTGCCTCAGGTGTGTGCGCAGCCGCTGTTTGGGTCAGCTGGTACCAGGCAGCTCTGCCCTGGGACCCCTCCAGTTGCCCTGGGACCACAGGTTTAGCCATAAGGACAGAGGATTCCAGGGTTCCTTGAGGTCAGGGCCATTTCATTTATACAACAATTGTTATTGATCTCCTGTTACATGCTAAGCATTGACCTCAGTGCTAGAGAGTCAGAAAATGCTGAAGGAAATAGATACCGACCTCCCTTCCCAAGAGCCCGTAGTCTGGTGGGGGCAACAGATGCTCGCCCAAGTCACCTCCTCGGGGAGGCTCTGCTGACTGCCGTTGAAAACAGCTCCCCATGGACTGCTCTTCAAGGCCCTTCTCATGACCTAACTTTCTATTCTGTCTTTGTTTGTTCTCTGTTTCCCCTACTAGAAAGAAGGTGCCATAAGGGCGGGGGCTATGTTTTATTTATTGCTCTATCTCAAGCTCCTAGAAAAATCTCTGGCCCAGTGTAGGTGCTGAATAAATATTTGTAGGATGAATCAGAAAAAAATATTTTAATAGACATGTAATTGAACTCGTGATGAAGGAAAAGCAGAGGGTGCTATGAGAACATATGATGGGCATGCCTGACCTTGACTGGGAAGTTAGGGACAGAGTTCAGAAAAAGGAGTTGCATGAAAACTGAGATCCAAAAGCAAGTGTTAACTAGATGGTCAGAGGAAGAGCCATGAGCAAGGAGGCAGTGGGAAGGTCCTGAGGTTGGAGGGAGCACGAGTCTCTGGAAGGTCCAGGTGGCTGGAGCACAGAGAGGGCGAGGGGGGCGTAGGCAGGGGCCAGACGGTGCAGGGCCTTGAGGTCAGGTTAACATTCTTACGCCCTCATAAAGGCAGAGGGAAACCATTGGAGGGTCCTAAGGAGAGGGGAGAGATGCTGAGATCTGTGTTTTCAAAAGGTCCCATTGGCCCAGCAATTCCATTCCTAGGTATATTACCAGAGGAATTGGAAACAGGGACTAGACAGTTGTTTACAAATGTTCACAGCAGCATTACTCATAAGAGCCAAAGAATGGAAACAGCCCAAATGTCTATCAGCTGATGAATGGATAAATATAGTATCTCTCCATAATAATATTTATTATCCAGCCATAAAAAGGAATGAAGTACTGAGACATGCTACAGCATGGATGAACCTTGAAAACATTTTGCTCAGTGAAAGAAGCCAGACACAAAAGGCCACACATTGTATGATTCCATTCATAAGAAATGTCCTGAATAGGCAAATGCATAGAGACAGGAAGGAGATTTATGGTTCCCAGGAGATGGAGAGAGAAGATGGGAGTGACAACTAACGGTTCTGAGATTTCTTTTGAGGGTGCTGAAAATGTTCTGGAAATAGAAAGTGCTCGAGGTTACACAACATTGTGAAATGCTACTGAATTTGTACACTTTAAAATGGTTAATTCTATGTTCTATGAATTTCACTTCAAAGAAATGAAAAAGGTCCTGTTGGCTTTTAGTTGCCCATAGTCCATGCTGATCACTAACAGACTCTCAGGAAGTGCCTGGTGGTTATGATAACTACAGAAGGAACAGCTAAGACATTCTTGTCTGTCCAAATTATCTCAACAACACAAATTCTCCCCTAATTGGAGTCCATCCTGCTTGGAGGCAAAGGACCCTTCCATGGACTATGAAGCCATGACAGCCAGCCCATGAGTCTGCAAACCACAGGTGTCACTGCGATATTGATCAGTCTTTATCTTAATTGAATGGAAAAGCACCTTTACCCCTATTTCTCAGGTAGGAAAACTGGGTGCTGGTCCCCTTCTGGGGTGGGGGCAGTGTGCGATGGCCTTGTCTGTCAACAGGAGGACAGAAGAATGAGTGAATTATTTGCCCCTCCTGCTAGAAGATATGTGAATTTATGGAAACTCAAAGTTTTGTGGACT
The DNA here is from genome assembly GCF_015220235.1 of Choloepus didactylus. Lineage (NCBI taxonomy): Eukaryota > Metazoa > Chordata > Mammalia > Pilosa > Megalonychidae > Choloepus > Choloepus didactylus. The sequence continues at coordinate 67,108,896 of NC_051324.1, read as the reverse complement.
GGAAAACACTGCATTCACCTGGAAAACATGTTCAAAATAACAGTTTTCATCCGACCAGTGAGGGATAGGGCTGTGATCCCTTTGAGTTACAGGTCCTTCCAGCTAAACAAGGGATGACAGTTACAGCATCACATAGCACTTTATAGTTGGGGAAACCTTTCAGATACGCCAATCTCACTCGACCCTGGCATCAACCTTGGGGGTAGCTGTTATTCACCCTCCCTGTTCTAGAGCTGAGGCCCCCAGGGCCCTGTGATCATTGATTCATGGAAGGACAGTTAGCTGGGAAATGGTCTGAGGCCACTCGGTGTCATCCTCATCCTTAAGCTTACATTCCACATGCCACCAAAGGTCTCATCACCCCTTTTCCCCACAGGAGCTCCTGATCCCCACTCAACCTCTGCATGCTGGTCACATATCATTGCTAAGCGGCCTCTAGAGGAGACTGCACAGGCTGATAGCTTGAGTACTATCTGGGTTCTTGAGGTTGATGAAAAATTTCCCCTTATCTTGCTACCAGCACTGGGTCAAATAATGTGTCAGCCCAGTCTTTTGCTGGATGGGAAAAATCTGTCTTTGGGGGAACCTTAGAACACAAATATACAACTGAAAAACATGCTGTTAACAGCTTGAAAAATAGCCAACTTGTGGTTTACCTGGTGTTAAAAGTTTGTGGGTGCAGAGGAGCACTGCTGGTGATTTAGTTTTAAGGGAAAATGTCCCAGCCCTAGCAAGCCCAGCTCCCCAGAGCTCCTGGGTACAGTTCTCTGCATGCCAGCTGTGGGTACCCCCATCAGACCCATCTGAATCCACCATCACTGTACAGGGGGCCCTTCGGGGCTGGTCTGTGGGAACATTGTGCATGAGATCCCCGCACTCCACCCCCACCCCCACAGTTACTCCTTTTTCTCTCCTGTTGCTGGACCGCAGATTGCAGGTATGTAGTGGACCTTTCCTAAAGTGTAGGATAAGACTCACAGCCTTGAGCTTTGGAACACAAAATGCTGATAACATGCCCTTCATCACCCCAGAGCTATTCCGTCCCATCCTCACTGTGCCCAGCTGCAGCTGACCATGGTCTGTTGCAAACTATGCCCTGTCCTCCTAATACTTTGTGGTTTTTATTTAGGCTTTTCTGTCTCATGAGACAGTAGACCATTGGGACTTCCTTAGGGGAAAGGGGTACACAAGGCCTGGAACTGGAATGGGAAAGCTGTCATTCCCCCTGATGACCCAGGACCCATAACTGACCCTACGATTACCCACCATGGAGGTCCACTTCAGTTACTGCTATGGAGGAACCAAGTGAGATTTAGGGGTGAGGAAACATTACACTGTATAAATACACCCCTTGTCCTTGGTAAGGATTAGCCTTTATTTTTGTCATAGCTTTATCACTTTGAAGGCCCAGAATCTGAAGATCAAAGGGGCAGACAAGCACAGTGCACCCCCTGGGTTGAGTCTCAGAGTGTCTGAGCCCCCCGGCTTTCTCCCATCTCTCCAAAAGGTCAGCTGTTAATCCAGCTCCTCGCTGGGAGCCACAGTACTTCCTGAGCCAGACACTTGAAAGGGGGGTGGGAGTGGTGGAGAGTTATCTGAATTAGGGCTGTGGTTGGACCCTGAGCCTCCCCTTGGGACTCTATAACTTCAGAGCAAAATAACACTCTATCTGAAGGAAATCAAGCATCAGAACAAAAAGAAATGGAATAAACCTTTACTAAGGCAGTTAGGAAAAGAGAAGACAAGCAGAAGCAATGGAAGTAGCAGATGCATAATCCCATTTGCTTGATTGCTGTCCAAAGGACACGTGCCAGGGGGCCTCCAAGGCTCCTGGGAGGCAGGCTTTGAGAATGAAACTGAATGTGACCAGGTGAGCTGGAGTGGCCTCATTGGACTGGTCGCTGAACCATCAGCCTCCTTTCTGGAAGATTCCTTTGAACCCCAATTCAAAACTCACTTCTTTCACAAAGCCCTTGCCAACTCCTCTAAACCAAGCTGGCCTCTTTGTCAGAACACTTGTATTGAGATATGTCTCAATTCTACGCAAATGGCCAGTACAAAATAAGCACTTAATAAGTAATTGTGGATTTAATAAATGAGTAAGATACATGAGTGAAAAAAATTTCTCTTATTCAAATACAGTGATGTGAAGGGGAAGGATGAGTTTTTGAACGGTTCGGTAGCTCTTAATTATTTTGAATTCTCCCAGGCTGTATTTCCCAATAGAAATGCCACGAAACAGGGATTCTATAAGATGGTAACAGGTGTTATCTAAGAAAAGCGTTCTGTAGTCAAATACATTTGGAAAACAGTTACATGGGTTTCTTTACTGCAACGAATTCATCAAGACTTTGAAATGTTAATGTGGATCCTGAATCTTCAAGAGAAGAATATTCAAGATTTTCAAAACTCATTAGGTTGAACCATGTGAAATTGCTGTTTTGTAGTTAAGAAAAAAACAACCAAACCTTTAAATAGCAGCAATTTTCATTTGGTTCAACCTAATATTTGACTGTGGAAGCCTTTTAAATGCCGCTAGTGTTCCATGGAGCTCAATTTGGAAAACATTGGTCTAGGACATTGGTTTTCGATTTGGAGATAACGGGGAAAGAGAGGGAGGTGGAGGGTTCATAGATGAGAACCTGTATCATGTTGGAAAGATTTTCAAAGTGTGGATGCCTAGGCTTCTCCCATCCCAGGAGAGTCTGATAGGCTTTGAAGTTGCTTGTGGGGTGGTCTTTAGAAAATTATCTCTCTGGAGATTCAAGAATGACCCCATGGCAACCACGGGAAAACCACAGTGTAGAAAGAACCCCTATGTGCCGGTTTGGATGTGTTATGTCCCCCCAAACTCCATTATCTTTGATACAATCTTGTGTGGACAGACCTATTAGTGTTGATTAGATTGTAATTCTTTGATTGATTGTTTCCATGGAAATGTGACCCACCCAACTGTAGGTGATAACTCTGATTAGATAATTTCCATGGAGGTGCAGCCCTGCCCGTTTAGCGTGGGCCTTCATTTGTTTACTGGAGCACTATATAAGCTCAGACAGAAGGAGCGAGCTTGTTACAGCCAAGAGGGACACTTTGAAGAATGCACAGGAGCTGAGAGAGGAGCTGTAGCTTACAGAGCAACATTTTGGAGATGGCCTTTGAAAGCAGACTTTTGCTCCGGAGAAGCTAAGAGAGGACAAACGCCCCAACAGCAACTAAGAGTGACATTTTTGAGGAGCTGCAGCCTTGAGAGGAACGTCCTGGGAGAAAGCCATTTTGAAACCAGAACTCTGGAGCAGTCGCCAGCTATGTGCCTTCCCAGCTGACAGAGGTTTTCCGGATGCCATCGGCCTTTCTTCAGTGAAGGTACCCTGTTGTTGATGCCTTAGTTTGGATACTTTTATGGCCTTAGGACTGTAACTCTGTCACCAAATAAACCCCCTTTATAAAAGCCAATCCGTTTCTGGTATTTTGCATAATGGCAGCATTAGCAAACCGGAATACCTAGAAAGACCAGATGCTTATCTGCTGGAGGTCAAGGTCTATTTCCACATCTGTGGAGTTCTCATTGTCTGTCTGTCTTAGTTGAAAAGGGAGAGTTATGTTTGAGTAGGATGATAGTGAGAAGGACTGTGGGGCCCTGAGCAAATGAGGTCAAAGCAGCGGACATTCCTGCTTTGGTAGAACCCTGGTGACAGCAAACCCGCTAACCCCTGGGTCCTTATCCATAGGTCAGGCTGAGCCAACACATTGTCCCTGGTGCGTCTTTGACTCCCCTCCTCAGGCTGTGTCCACACTTTATGTTCACATCTGCCCACAACATGCCTCAGAATAGAGCTCTGATCCCTGGTTAACTGAGGATTCACTGTATCTTCTCCTCTTCTTATGGAAATGGCATGACCTGGCCTGCCTTTCTGTCGCTTCCTTCCCGCTCTGCCATACCTGTCGATCTGAGCATTGCATGTTGCTTGGAAGGGCGTTGCAATCGTCCAGCAAATAGAAGTCCCTTTCCTTGGGGTGAACGGTGATGTTTGGGCATCCCAGGCCAAACCCACACTTGACAAATGGTAAAGTCAGAGAGCTGGGACTTGACAGACACGTCTTCAAAACCATGTGTGACCTGGGGCAAGTTACTCAACCTCTCTGGAATCTAGTTTTATTATCCTTAAAATGGAGGCATTAATTGTACCTCCACCCCAGGGTAGCTGGAAAGCTTGTATTTGAGAATGTGAGATAGAGTCGCTAAAATATGGTGAGTACTCAAAAGACATCACCAACCCCTTTTCTTACTTCTGAAATTTGGCATTTTGTTTGCTCCCTTGCATTGAGCTGCTTTAGCAGGGCTTGAAAGGTGGACACCTGCGGTGGAATTCTGGCTTGCGTATGCATTTTGTTTGGTTAACTTGATATTTTATTTTGTTCAATTTGATTGACTTTAGCTGGGTTCTTCTCTCTCCAGGTTGCATTGTTTCATAGATAATGTCAGCTTTTGCCAGAAGTTTAGACTCCAGGATTTTCCCAAAGGGGAGGTTGGAAGGCAGATCAGGCAGTGACCCAGTAATGGTGGAGGTAGGCATCAGTTCCCCACCTTCTGTGGGAGAGCAGTAGTGTGAGTGGCCTTCCGAGCTGGTTCTGAGATGACAGGGAGGAGGTAGGGGTACTCTCTGGCTGGCTTCTTGGATCATGAATATCCAATCTAAATAAAAATAAAAAGGATGCTTCCTACATTGATTGGGCCAACCCCACTGACACCTCAAGGCATCCTCTAAATTGTTTCCTACTGGTGGAGGGTGTTTATGCCGAACCATCCACATTTCTCCCTTAGCACTCCTGAGGGGCTGGGTTGGAGACGGCTGGGGTTAGAGATTGGGTTGGTGACCATTATCCAACCCAGGGTCCCACATGGAAACCAAAGCTGCAAAGCTGTCTTGCTGTCTGAGAGCCCAGGAACCATTTACTTAAAAAAAAAATTGGCTCAGTTTCTTAAACAGGAAGGAGCAAGAAGCTCAGATAGGTCAGATGGGCTCTGTGCAGAAAGCAAATTATTTTCCTTAATGCCTTTTCTAAACAGCATGTGCTAAAATTGCAAAATATGCTCTACAAAGCCCAAATATCATGAGACCTGTCAAAAAACAAAACAAAACAGAAGGGATCCCATTACCAAAGACATTTGGGCAATTGTATATTCTATACTTCTCTGACAGATTCACAAAATATGCACGCCAATTAAAGACATCTGTTTACGTACATATATATGCACACATAAACACACCACATACTCATATTTGTATACATATAAATATATATTATACACGTGTATATCTATTTGTGTATGTATTTAATGCCAAATATGTTTGACAGAGCACTTCTATGAAATACTTTAACTTGCAACAGAGTCGGTGCCCCCCAGAATTCACTTTGGGAAATGCTGTCCTAGACCTTTCTTGGATTAGTTGTTTTTTAAGTCGGTTCTAGGGAAGCCAAGCTTCTGAGTGCAGTAATAGTCAGGGCCAGGCTCTTATGAATATTTCACCTACTGGACACATCTTAAAGGCACATCCAAAGTGGCATTTCAAACAGAAATGCCTCCAGGATCAGACTGGGCCAGATATAAGCATTTAGGGAGCACTGGAGCCTTTGGGAAATGGAGAGAATACACTCTGCCTAAAGGAACTCAAAACTTGAACACTGTGGCCCTTACTAGGTCAAACTCAATTCTGCTATCAATCTAACAAAGCCTGCAGACAGGAAGGTCTGGACCTTTTCCCTACTTGGGAACTGAAAGTTTTGGAAAAATACAAGCTTAGGGTTAAGAGAGAAGTCACATATGTTAATCTCTATGGTGATATCAACTGTGACATCCCTGAAATTCAGTTTTCTGCCTCTGCCAAAATATTTCTGTTGTGAGGAAACCTGACTCACAAGGCATATGATCCTGTCCATAGATCGATGACTCTAATTATGCAGGAATAATTTGTGTGGGGCCAAGAGTACCCACCTCTGTCTTCTCTTGGTTGGTCTTTGAACCTAAATTCAGACCATCACACTTAACTTTTCTTAAATGCCATCTTGTTTTAGCTCATTTTCCACCCTTTGAGACTTCTGTATCTTGTTTTATCCAGCATATTATTTATTGTTCTAAGCATTGTGCTCTCATAATTTTCCCTTACAGGCACCTACTGAAGTTTTTGTCATTAATATTGAATGCACAATACCATGTCTGAGCTGTATTGCTGAGTCCTATCTGTCTCCCCCCAGGATTGCATGAATTCATTCTGAGTGTAGCCATTCAATCAATTATGAATTCATTTAATTGCACAGTGATGCTTCCCACATTTTTTTTTATCTTGTTTGCATTGTATCATGAGACTCAAAAGCCTTGCTGAAATCCAGATACATTATCTTATTTTACCTTTTGCATTCTCCCACTCTACCAGTTAGAAATTAAGACAAAATCATTTTGTAGTCAGTTTGACATGAATTATTATTGGTGAATCTGTGCTGGTTTCTCTTGAGCTCTACTCCCATTTGTTTGCTTATTTCTTTGTTGAGATTCTTGATTTTTTTGTAGATGATTACTAACAATTTATTTAGTTTGCACAGTCTGTAATCCTTTTCTCCATCCTGAAAGTCCAGGTATTGTTTCTATTCTGATATCCATAGTATCATCTGTAATTTGTTCAAAGATTATTTTATTATTGGTGTCACCCACAAGTTATTTCAGTCCTGGGTGAGATGTCTTGCATGGTGTGTACCAGTTAGGAATGCTTTGGCTGCAAGTAACAACAAATCTGGCTAGGATTTGCCAGACCCAGCCTGCTCATGTGGCCAGGTGAGGCGCTTTGCATCATTTGGCCCACCGTCCTCAGCGTGCCAGCCTCTTGGTTGGTTGGTTGTCCCTGGTCACAAATTGCCTGCTGCACTTCCAGGCACCACAGCCATGTTTCAGGCAAGAAAAGGAAAGGAGTTCCCCTCCTTTACCTTTCTTCAGAATGCTTTGGTTCTATATTAGGGAGGCAAAGACTTTCTAAGAAACCCTCAACTTAGGTATCCCTGGCCAGAACAGACCACTTCTAGCCACAAGGAGGTCGAGGGAACTGAGTGTTTTCAGCTGGACCCATTAGAGACACTAAATGAATTTGAACTTTTGTTCATAAGGAAAAGGAGAGAAAGTTAATGGAATAGGGGCTGGTGGTATCTGCCAGATGGGGCTAAGGATTGTAATTAATTTAAAGTAGCCAGGTGTTGTCATCTTTATTGGATTCTTCCTTGACCACGATTGCTGAACTTTTCCAATTTTTGTTTCAATTGAGGTGAAATGCACATAACACAAAGTTAACCATTTTTAAGTGGAGAAGTAAGTGGGGTTTAGTGCATTCACAATGTGCAAACATCACCACTATCTAATTCTAAGACATTTTCATCACCCCAGAAGGAAACCCCATATCCATTAAGCCGTCACTCCCCATTCCCTTCTCTCCCCTGCCCATGGCCACCACTAGTCTATTTTCTATTTCTATGGATTTACCTATTCTGGATAGTTCATGTGAACAGAATCATACAGTGTGTAACCTTTCGTGTCTGACTTCTTTCACTTAGTATGTCTTTGAGGTTCATCTGTGTCGTGGCATGTATCAGAACATTGTTGTATGAATATGCTACATTTTGTTTATGGACTTTTCCAATTTTATAACCACGTTCTTTTATTGACTAGTTGATCTGTTCGTTTTGGTTCATTCTTCAACAAATATTTATTGAGCACCTCCTCCACCGCGGGCCCTGTGCTAGGTGGAGGCAGTTCCGTGACGGTGCACACAGAGCTAGCAGCGCAGATGAGGGCCTCAGCAGAAGACCTGGGGAGCCAGGGAGGCTTCCCTGACCAGAGGACTCCCAGGCTGAGACCCAAGGGTGGGGAGGCCGGGGCAGGCAGGCAGGCAGGATGGGACGGAAGACAGACGGAGAATGGAATCAGGGCCTAGTCGAAGGCTGTGGGGATGAAAACAGTGCTCCCTGCCTCAGCTTGTTTCCTTCCTCTATCAGCTCTCAGCTCCCTCCTCCCAGAGACCCCACCTCCCTCCTAGGAAACACGGGACTGCCCCTCCCAGACAGAACAGCAGAACCCCTGTGGTGGCGCCTAAGAAAACAGTCTGCTCTGGGACCCGGTAAGGAAGGCTGTCGGGGGAGGAGGCCAGCCCCCTGGCGGGGATCTCAGCACCTGCCGATCTGGCCCCGGGAGCATCTCAGATCAAAGTTGACATTAATTAAAAGGCAACTGCTGGGCTTTGAGCAGTTTGCGGGCTGAACTGCCTATTTTATTAATATTTGGCATTTAACCTGGACTTTAAATTTGCCAAGTGCTTAGCAGTGATTTATGGGTCCTCTTTACTGCTCCTTTGCTGGGTGGCGGCTCGGGCAGCCAGCTGCCATCGATCCCACCGCAGCAGTTTATCCTTCCTGGCTCTCCTCCGCCTCTGCTCCGTGATCATCAGCCTCCCCTCCTCCGGCTCTTGGTATTAGAGGTATCCTTGACTCATCCCGATTCATTTAATCCAACTTTGCTTTCTAGCTGCTCTGGCCAATCTGCCTCCTTCCTTTGTCCCATGTCCTTCGCTCTCTCACTGCCTTGTTTTGCTTCAACCCTTTGCAGTCTTGACTCACCCATCTCTACTAAACTTCGCTTGCAAAGGTTGTCTTTAACTTAATTCCAGCCCTGATCATGGACCTTTTCCCATCTCACATCTGCGACCCCTAACAGCATGTGAAACCCGTCCCCCTTGCCGAGTTTTGCCTCCCTCCCCTTTCCCACCCTGGCTCCCCGTTTTCGTGCCTTCCTGAGCTTGACTTTTCCGAGCAGGAGGCGTTGCTGACCCGGCCTGCCTGCAGGGCTGCTGTGTGGACGCAAAGGTGGCCCGTTGGATTCCCAAGGCTGCCCTAACAGAGACCACAAACCGGGGGCTTAAAGCAGCAGACGGTTATTGTCTCGCCGTTCTGGAGGCTGGGAGTCTGAAACCCAGGTGTGGGCAGGGCCACCGTCTCCCTGAGACCCGGAGGGAAAAACCCTTCCTTCCTTGCCTCTTGTGGCTTCTGGCATTGGCCGGCCTCGACTCACAGGTGGAGCCCTCACATCCCGCCTCCCCCTGCATGTGGCTGTCTTCCCTTGGACGTCTCTGTGACTCCCCTCCCCTTCTTAGAAGACCCAGGTCAAGTGGGATTAAGACCCACCCTACTCCTGGATGTCCTCATTCTATCTTGCCTCATTCCAGCTGCAGCAACCCTGCTTCCAAATAAGATCACACTCCAATGCACTGGAGGTCAGTGAATTTTGGGGGTACATAGCTAACCCCTAACAGGTGGTCTAGTGTTTTAGCAATTGAATAACTGGTTTCAACTTTTGTTTAGATGTGCTCAGAAGGCCATCTTCCAAGCCTGTCTCTATCTCTGCCTGTGTGTGTATATGTGCTCACACCTGCACACGTCCCCTTTGCCTGACCCCATTGCTGCGTCCCTGGGTGTGTGGGTTGATTTGTGTGGGACAGAGGCTCTGCAGCTCCAACATCATGTTCCCAGCAAATGTCACCTGGGCCGCTGCCCATGAGTCTGTGTGAAGAATGTGTTATAAAATCATTTTACCATGGTACTGGTCTTTTAACCTAAAAATCAATGCACTTAACTTTATTATTCCCACACTCTTCTCTTCTTTTCTTTGATCCTCTCTCAATCCCTCTGACCCAACTGCCAACCTCCAGAAATGAAATTTTAGATTTGTTGAAGAGGCTGGTTGGGAAAACAGGCTTGCCCAACTGCAGAGAAATCCCTTTCTAGCTACCTGATCATCCTTGTCCTGCATCCATGTTCCAAAAGCTAAGGAGTACCAGATATTTGGGGAAAACCAATAGAATGGAAAAAGAAGGGCCAAGAGAAACAGGGCAGCCTACCTGGGAGAAAACAGATAATTGAGGAGACAAAAGAGAAGATTGTAAAAATTCTAAGTAGTATATTCAGCTAGGTTCAAGAGGATATTTATTGTGCCCAAAAAGCAAGAACTGCCTGTAATGAAAAAGGAACAACCAGAAAATAAGAGTTTCTGAAAAGTAATACTATAATTGCCAATTAAAAATATGTCAAAGTATAGATGAAATATATCTACATTATCAAACACTACAATTTTGATAGAGTAAAGGTAAAAAAAGAAAGCAAGGGTAGGAAGCAAGTATACTGTATTCCTCACCCTTAATAAGAAGGACTCAACAGACTGCCTGAGCTCAGTAAAAAATTAAGAAACAGTAGTATAATAGAGTCTTTAAATCAACACTGTGATAAATTAAGAACCAAATATATTAATAGGCTATTTAAAGTTATAGTGGAACCCAGCAGAGAATTAAGTCAGAAACTGTTAAAAATGTTTTACCTCTTGGGAGTGGAACTAAGGATGGGGGGCGGTGAAAAAGGGTGACATTATTTTTTACTTTTTTTGAGCATCTTGAGTCCTTTTTTTTTAAACAATATATAGGTATATTACTTTAGTTTAAAAAGTAGTGTGGTTTCAAATAACCATTTTCTAGTTTCAAAATAAAAATAAAATATTCTTACATGCATAAAGTCTTATTAAAAAGTGGTGTTCTAATACGGGGAGATATAGTAATAGAGTAATAGATAGTGCTAATGGGGATTTGGACAGAGGATGGCCTGGGATGCAGTAAAAGAAGATGGGAGGGAATCTAGTACAGTGGCTTAAAGCCCAGCATCAACATCCCTAAAAGGACTAACTTGTCTCTACCTCCTAGAGTTATTGGAAGGACCAGCTTAAATAATCCATGGAAAGAGCCCCAAACAGTGCCTAGGCACTTAATAACCATTAGCGAGGATGTGGATGGCTCCCCAGATTTATATACCTCATTCCCAGGCTATCTGTGCATTTGGAGCTACCTAGAGAGTGTTTCCAGTTTAATGTCTTGTCACTTTCAATTTGACATATCAGAAATCACACTCATCCCTTTTGGTCAAGTCAGTTTCCCTTCTGAAACCTTTCAGTTAATACCACCATGCTGTTTGCTCAGACTGTGTCTCGGCATTCCTTCTGCCACCTGCCACAACTTCACCTCGTGCCCGTTTGTTCACTGAGGCTTGTCGGTCCTTGGCATCTCTCCTCGCTAACCTGCTCCTCACTCCATAACTGTATTACAGCCTTCTTCCCCAAGCCAATCTCTCTCCCTGCTTCCCTTCTTTCCCCAAATTCTAGCTTTTCTGATATTTCAAGACCTCTCTTTCTAAACATTTTGAGCCAAGAAATAAGTTTCTAATGTTATATCTCTAAAAGAATATTCTAGCTTGCTGAGCTTCTTAGGTTTTCGGTGATTCCTAAAACCTAAATTGTTGCTAACTTACAAGGTTCCCCGGCACATAACCCTGTCCACTTACATACTGTGAATTTGCCACATCTTAGCAACCAGATGCTTCCCTGCACACCGTAGCCTTGGGAATTGGGGAGAGGAAGCACAGCGGCTGGGTGATTGGTCTGGCACCGTTTCCAAAGTCACGGAATTTCAGTGCATGGTCGGAAGCATCTCTAACCCTGGGGAGATTGTTAGTGGAAAAAAATTGGAGGAAACAAATGACAACGGCCCTCCCCATGCACGGGGCTCAAGGATTTAACAGTCTTCCCCTGCTGGGCAAGGCAGGAGGGAACCCTGAGTTTTCTGTGTTCTCCGAGATGAAGATGGGGTCTCCTCGGATGCCAGCAAGAGCTCACTTGATCTGTCCTTTGTTTCTCATCAGTCCCTTGACCTCGAAACCAACAACCGTCTGCACTGGCTGGGCAGACAGAAGGCTTGGAGAGCAGACCCTGGAGCCTGCCTTGCCCCTCTCCCAAACCCATTCTTCCCCGATGCCTGCAAATGTAATCCTTCAGATCCAGAGCAAACCCAGGCGTGGGCAGCAGTGGCCCGTAGGGAAGGGAAAGTTGGCTAGAGGCCTGAGTCTGGGTATAAAGCTGGAACACACAGGATTTTCTGTGCCAGGAAAGCCATTCTCTCCCTTGTTCTTTGTAGGAACACAGGGATCTGATCTATGGCTGTTAAAAACTAAAGTGAATTGAAATTGACTCTGTTTGATGTGAGTGTTTAACAAGATGTCTTCACTTGTCATTGGAAGGTGTGGCTGTGTCAGTCTGTCCTCATTCATGCAAGTAAGGAGATACCTCCTTTTCTGCTCTTGGCTAGAGTTGGGCCCTATTCTAAATAGACAGCACTGATTGCTAACAGCTGGAGGAGAGCAGATTTATGGGTCTCTCCCTGTGTAAATTGGTCCCAGTTTGAGACAGTATAATATGCCCAAAAAGCACAATTAGAAAACATTAATTAGAAAGTGATTATTTCAATTACAGAGGGATTCAGGTTATAGTATCTTCAATTATCTGTGTTTCGTAATGAGCTCTAAGACATGACTTTACGGGTAAGAATTTGAACTAAATTTAATTCTTCTGGAACACCTCTATTTTTCATCTTTCCCGATATTTACCTTTGTCCGATATGAATAGCAGGGTTAGTAATCCACAGTAGAAAAGTATGTTGAACTGCTTTCCCAGGAAAATTACTCTCATTTGACCGTTTATACACTTTCAGCCAAACACAAGCCTTTAGGTCCAGGAATTCCCCACAGTAGTAGTCTATGAAATTGCCCCTCACCCAACATGTTTCTCCTCTCCCAGCTTAGTGACAGTCCCCAGATGGGCAGGGACAGAGGGGGAGTCAGAGCTGAACTTGCACAGCACCCCTGGAAGCTTCTGGTACAGCTGGGGGTGGATGTGCCTCTGGGCCCCTGACCCCTGTGGGTCCCCTTTGGCAGCAGGTACCAAAAGGAGGCTACTTCTCTGTCCTTTAATGAGTGATTTGTTAAGACCTGAGAACATACAAGTAGGATGTTCGGACTGGCTCCTAGAACTGAACCCGTATTTAATGTCTCAGTATCATCTGGTTGAAGGGGCGTTAAGAGGCCATCCCCTGCATTCTTCTTAGCCCACTGCAACCCTCCCCGTTGCAGTCATCCCCAACTGGGAGCAGCTCTCCACCTCCAAAGACCACTCCCCATCCAGGGAAGACAATATTCTTACCCTTCCCTCAACAATTTAATGGAATGAATGCCTTAACGTTCTCCAACCTCGAGGTAGTTTCCCCCCTTTGCCCAAATCCCTCTGGCTGCAGCTGGAGCCGTCATCCTCTTATTCTGTCCTCGGTGGGGACAGAAGCAGTAAGCCATCCCATTCCACACCATTTTTCTCCTCTTAGTATCTGGTGGTGGCAGCAGGTGTATTTAACAGTGTCAGCTGTTGTCTTACTTTTAATATTTTTTAAATCACAGAGTAAACCTGGTAACGGCACAACTCCTTTCCTGCATGGCCCCCCATTGACATTTTGCAGACCCCTTTTTGCTATAATGTCTAGAACTGATACTGTCCGTGCTTAAACCAGAGACTGGCAGGAGTGATGAATAGCCCAGAGCCAGGCAATTTAGTGGCATCCATACAGCCATCCTGAGGTGCAGAGTCAATGGCCCACGTGCAGGATGCAGAACTATTTCAGTTTCCCGTGGCTGCTGAATAAAGCACCACAAATCGGGTGGCATAATGCAACAGAAATGCATTGTCTCACAGCTCTGGAGACAGAGGTCTGAAATCAAGGTGTCGACAGGGCCAGGATCCATCTGCAATCCATAGGGGAGGATCCTTCCTTGCCCCTTCCAGCCTCTGGCCATCCTTGGAGCTCCTGGGCTTGTAGGTACATCACTCTGCTCCTCCACCTCTACATGACCTTCTCCCTGTGTCTGTCTGTATCCACTTCTCCCCTCAAGGGCACCAGTCATATGGACTTAGGGCCCACCTGACTCCAGGGGGACCTCTTCTTAACTAATCACATCCTCAAAGATCTGATTTCCAGATCACACTCATGGGACTGGAGTTTAGGATGTGAGCATGTCTTCTGGGGGGAGATACAATTAAACCCACCACAGGAACTGTGGCTTCAAGGCAGCATGCAGGTAAGACCCGGGGGCTTTTAGGAAGTTGTGAGCCCCACAGGAGCTCTTAGTGTGGAAGCCACATGAGAGGAAAGCATTCATGGGCTGCACTAAGAGATGCGTAGAGTCCAAAGGAAATGAGAGCCAGTGGGAGGTTGAACTGTGTAGCCCGACAAGCCCATGTTCTTAATCTTAATCTGTGTCCCTGTGGGTGTGAATAGTATTGTAAATAGTAAATAGTAAAAGTCATAGTCATTGTAAATAGGACCTTTTGAAGATGTTATTTTTAGTTAAGATGTGGCCAACTGAAGCAGGGTGGGCTTTAAACCAGATTACTAGAGGCCTTATAAAGAAAAGAAACTGAAAGCTAGGATCAGAGAAGGCCACAGGGAGAAGCCAAAAGTCAGTGGGAACCAGGAAGAGAAAGGAGAGAAAGGAGGGGGCATCTCCATGTGGCAGGGAAGCCAAGGAACCCCAACTATTGCCCCAGCCAGCACCAGAATGTTCCACACAGTCTTGGGGGAGAAAGCAAGCCTTGCTGATACCTAGATTTTGGACTTCTCCTAGCTTCAAAACCATGAGCCAATAAATTCCTGTTGTCTAAACCAACCAACCCACTGTGTGATATTGCCATAGCAGCCTGGTAGACAAATTCAGAGCCAGAAATTCAAGCCGATTCTGACCACCTTGGTACAGCCGTGTCCTACTTTCTGAGATACCCCGACATCCAGGGCCTACATTCCAAAGGAGACCCACCCAGCTGGAAGAGGAAGGGTGGCCCCACAGCAGCTCAGAGTGGCCCTGACTGTCCCAGCAGGATGTACAGCTGACTCAAGATAACCATCCTTCTCAGCCTACCCCATGCAGATGTCTCCTTCCCATCCCCCCATGGCGACACCCCTGAGGGTCAAGCAAAGCTGAAATCACATAGATGATGGTGTTTGGGAGATGGGGGAGTTGTGGCAAAGACCTGCAAGCTCCACCTTATGCCCTTAAGAGCTGGTAAGCCATCAGTTGAAAGAGAAAAATCCTAACTTCCAATCATTCTCTTTCCTACCACCTACCTAAACTCCAGGAGTGTTCTAGAATATTTAAAGGTTTTTATTCTAAGTATCCTTTGTTGGGAGGAAGAGAAGAAATCAAACATTTATGGAATGTGTACCATGCTCTAGGCCAAAGACTCTCAAATGGGGTGATTTTGCTCCGCAAGAGACATTTGAGACTGTCTGAGGACATTTTTGATTGTTGCAACTAGGGTGGAGGGGTGCTTTGGGCATCTTGGTGGGTAGAGACCAGGGGTGCTGCTAAATATCCTTTGATGCAAAAGAGAGCCCAGTGACAAAATGTCAAGAGCCAGAAACCCTGCTCTGGGCGTGTCATGTAATTTCACTCAATGCTGCCGTCCCATAAGCAACACATTGTTATCCTTCTTTCGTTTTTTGGGGGTTTTGTTTGTTTGTTTGTTTGCAAAAACATTACCATACCAAGATTTGAACCCCAATCTGTCTTACTCTAAAGTTGATGCCCTTTTTGTTATTCTTTTCCACAACCGAGAATCAGGAGGGGTGGGGAGATGGAGAGGGACAGGCACACCAGCTGCCACTCCCGGGAGAGATCAGAGTGGCTGCTTCAGCTTTGGGGCTTATTTTCATTTGCCCCCAAGACTTTGCCTCCCCCCGGCTTCAGCTGAGCCTGTAAATCCAGGCTTGGCAGTTTCTTTTCCCTCTCTTTGCACCTGAGTTAATGGCAGAACCTGAAAAGAGCCAATAGCTTATTAATAACTTTTCAGTCACTTTGGTTTCCTGTCTTAATTACCTTCCTAATTTGCACTTTTGGCGGAGCACCTGGGCTGTGGGCTCCAGGCCACATTTTTCTTCTATTCTTTTCCACCCGGCAGGTTCCTTCCACCATCTGTTGATCTTCAGTGTCTGCCTTAATTCTCGTATTTACGTTCTCTCTGCGTGTGTAATTTGTCTTGGTTTCTCGTTAGTTTAGCTCTTGGGAACTCCTCCCGCCTTCAGCCGCAGTGATGGTTACATTCTCTTCCCCCAGCTCCTCTGCTTCCTCTTCTCGTTTCCGAATCGAGTGGGAAACAGCTTTGGCGGCCTCATGGGACACCTGGGCTTTCGGGGAGAGGGTTGGGGTCCCCCCTGCTGCTGTGCAGGAGGTGGAAGGGCGGAGAGGGAGGGCGTGTCGTTTACAAACCACCACGGAGTGCTCCCTGGTGGACGGGTGTCCTGGGCTGGCGTGGCCGGGGCCCGGGGCAGGGCACAGACGTGGTGTCCTCACCTCCAGAAGGCAGCATTTGCCACCCCACAGCCGCCTCACGCCTCAGGACAAGCCACAGGCCAAGTCAGTGGGCCTGGTGACAGAGGGTATTGGAGGGAGAGGCACGGACCTGGAGGCTCAAGTGCTGGCCCTGCCCCACTTCAGCCAGCGACTTCTGGTGCCCCACTTTCCCAGGATTCCCTGGGGCTCCCCACCCCAACCTCCCAGAGCTGTCAAAGAGCTGGGCCGCATGCTAAATAACCAGAAGGGGGGATTTGCTAATTAATATAGGCACTTTTGCTCTCAGCTACACTGTCATTTCCAGTAAAATGGCTAACAAAAGAAGAGCTAACTAACACTTTATGGTTTGGAAAAATGATACCTCTCTGGTGTCATGAAACACTCTCAGGCCTTCCCAGTTTTTGCCACTCTTCCCCCGGTGGGCCAGGGTTCCTGGGGAAGAGCTTTGCCCTGGACACCCGCTGTTGCTGATGGGAATGGGTTGCAAGTCGGAGACAGAATCTCCAGGTGGCAGAATCTCAGATGTGTCTAGAGCCAGAGGCTGCCTCTCCTGATGGAAACCCTAACTCAGACCCATTGCAGCCCGTCCTGAAATCCTGCTTTCACCAGTACCAAGCGCCTCACACTGGAGACTCGTTCTTGCTGACCCTTTTCTGAAGCTTGTCAGATTTATCAGGCAAACCTTAAAATGTTGAACATGTTTCCAAACCTGCCCCACACCCCCCACCCCAGAGTGGCAGCTTCCCTGTTATCCCCCCTGGCTGAAACTTCTGAAAGAGAAGGAAAAGAACAAACAGCGATGAAGAGAGACTGGGCCTCGGGACCAGACCCCCAGGCTCTCAGCTCGGCTCCCCGTCACCCAGCCCCTCCCATCCGTTCCCACCTGCAGTTCACGTCTAAGGCTTCTGGCCCAGGGCCTGGCCTGGGAAGAGCTGTCAGCTGCCATTTCTCAAGGGAGAAAACCATAGACAGACTAGGTCTTGAACATAAGGCCTAATTTGGAATCTACAATCATCTTGAAAAACAGCCTTGATAAATGGAGACTCAGCTCATGTAAAAGCCTTCATTAAGAGTGGGCATGAGGCACCTAAAATTTTTTTAAATTACAAAAAAAAAGAACACTGTGGAAGGTCTGGTTGCTCTTGCAGTGCTGATTGAGCCAGTCTCCATCCTCTGACAGCTTGGGGAGGGGGCGGTGGGTATCTTCCCTGTGGATCCACTGGGGTGTGTGCCGTGGGTGCTGGAAGGCCAGGCCCAGGATCCTCGATGCTGCTGTCTGGTGTGGGAAGACCCCAAATGTCTGGCTTCTGAGTCTGGCAGGGGTCTGGGGGTCATATCAGTTGGGCTCTGGGGTTTCCTCCAGCCCTAAAGAACTAAGACTCTGTAGCCCAGGGTTGGTCATTGTGATAAATATGGGAAGATTTTGGTGAGGAATCAGAATCCCAAATCTTGTACCAGGAGCCTTCTGTGGCCACAGCCAGCACATAAGGTCCCCACAGGATGTCATAGCACAAAGGATAAGGTGAGGCCAAAGGGGAACACTCTAGGCCTGAGCAGGGTCTCTGGGCCCCAAAGCCCGTTCTGGTTTCCTGGTGAACCAGGTGTGCTGGTTTGAATGTATTATGTCCCCCAGAATGCCATTATCTTTGATGTAATCTTGTGTGGGCAGATGTATCAGTGTTGATAGATTGTAATTCTTTGAATGTTTCTGTGGAGATGCACCCCACCCAACTGTGTGTGATTACTCTGATTGGATAATTTCTATGTAGGTATTATCCCACCCATTCAGGGTGGGTCTAAATTAAATCACTGGAGCCGTATAAATGAGCTGACAAACCGAAAGAACTCAGTGCAGCTGTGAGTCACATTTTGAAGAGGCGCTACAGCCAAGAGGGACACTTTGAAGAATGCACAGAAGCTGAGAGAGTAGCTGCAGAAGAGAGACAGTTTGAAGACCATTGAAAGCAGACTCTTGCTCCCAAGAAGCTAAGAGAGGATAAATACCCCAAAAGCAACTAAGAGTGATGTTTTTAAGGAACTGCAGCTTAGAAAGGAACGTCCTGGGAGAAAGCCATTTTGAAACCAGAACTTTGGAGCGGACGCCAGCCACGTGCCTTCCCAGCTAACAGAGGTTTTCCGGATGACAATGGCCATCCTCCAGTGAATGTACCAGATTGTTGATGCCTTACCTTGGACACTTTATGGTCTTAAGACTATAACTGTGTAACCAAATAAACCCCCTTTAAAAAAGCCAATCCATTTCTGGTATTTTGCATTGTGGCAGCACTGGCAAACTAGAACACCAGGTAAATCACAGGTGAGCCCTTTCACCTTCACATGGGACACGCCGAAGCAGCCTCCTTGTCCTGGATGCCTACTGGACTCAGTATTACTATCCAGTGTTGCTGACGTACTCTACAAAGGACATGAGGAAAAGAAGGAGGCAGTTCAAAGACAGGAAATCCCTAAAGAAAACAAGGCCCTCTCACTCGGTAGATTTGGACCTCTTGCCTCTTCATTACACAAGTTCCACCTTGGTCCAAAAAGCCCTTGGTCTTGATCCTAAGCAGTAGGTGATCCTCCTTCCTGTGTGGATTGAGGGGAATCCTCGGACTCCCCTGTAGATGTCAGAGAGTGACATAATACTGTCCTCCCAACCCTTTGGCACCAGGCCACAGGGCCATTTCCATTTTCCATCCATCATAGCCCTTACCTCTCCACCAGATGTTTGCAGACCAGCGTGGTCCTTCCACATTTGACCATCATCAGGATGTTGGTGACCTTTGGCAAGTTCATGGGTCCCACTGGAAAGGATCTGAGGAATCATCTCGTCCATCTCCAAGCCTTCAAGCTGGACTACAGTCACACATGCCATGGTCCCTAGGGGCTTCCATTTGAGGATGGTTCCTTTGAAAGCTAAGAAGTTCTTCCAAAAAAAATAATGCATTCTGATGTGATAATTCTGCCACTCCCTCCTACATTCCTTCCAATAAGACCCCAGTTCATTCAGGTGGCATATGGAGATCCCTTGATCTCAGGGAGGGTGGATCCTTCTCCAGCCCCAGTGAGTATCAAAACTAGCCTGAACCTGAAACCAAGTATAAAATTGCCATATGATCCAGCAAACCTGCTACTAGGTATATACTTGGAAGAACTGAAAGCAGGGACCAAATAGACGTTTGCATACTGAAGTTTATGGTGACATTATTCACTATTGCCAATGGATGGGGGTGACCCAGTTGTCCGACTTACGAGTGGATAGGCAAATGGTGCTTCATACTTACTGTGGAATACTGTGCAGCTGTAGAAAAGAATGAAGTCATGGATGCATGCAACCACCTGAATGAACCTTGAGGACATTATGTTGACCAAATGGTGTATGGTCTCACTAATATGAATTGACTACAATGAGTAAACTCTGGGTGTTAAATTTGAGAGCATAGGTTATCAGGAGATAGAAAGAGGGTAGAGATTGGGCAATTGATGCTTAAGGAGTACAGAATGTTTAATGAGGTTGATTGTAAAGGTTCAGAAATGGATAGGACATTTGTGTGATGGTAGCACAATACTGTACATGTAAGTAACAAAGCTGAGTGTGAATAAGGTTGAAAGAGGAAGACTAGGGTTGTGTATGTCACCAGAAAGAAGGAAAGCTAGTGGATAAAAACTGGGACTAAATAACTTTGTGAAGCCTAGCATGGATGATGACAGTGGTTACTTGTACAAATATAAGAAATCTCTTACATGAACTAAAACAAACATATGTTACTGTTACAAGGAGTTAATAATAGAGTGGTATATGGGGAAAAAATACCTGTAATGCAAACAAAGGTCTATAGTTAACAGTAACATTGCAATATTCTTTCATTACTTGTAACAAAGGCACTATACCAAAACTAAATGTCAATAACAGGGAGATAAAAAGTATGGGATTTTTTTTTTTGGAAGAAATGAAAATATTCTCATATTGACGGTGGTGAATGCAGAACTATGTGATTATACCAAGAGTCATTGATTGTATACTTAGGATGGCTTGTATGGTGTGTGAATAAAACTGTTTAAATTTAAAATAATAATAATAACAATCAACTCGCCTGAACCTGTCACAAGGTCTCAGTAGTCTGGGCCTGGGGCTGGTGTGGGTCCAGGGTTGGCTTGTGTTCCAGTTCTGGCCAGGAAGGTATGAGGGGAAGTCTGTCAGGAAGGGCTTCCCTTCCCAGATAATGAGACACAGACTGAAGTCCAGAAAGGTCTTTGCCTTTCTACCCTCTTCCTGGCTAGGGTGTAGGTGAAATGCCTGGAGGTGGAGCGGTCACTTTGCAGCTATGAGGACCAAGTTGGTAAGGAAGGCGGAGCAAAAAGACGGAAGGAGCCTGGATGTGAGATGGTGACATTGGGCCACCGTGTCAGCTCTGGGCTTTGTTGCACAGGCTAATACAGCCCTATGTGTTTGGGTCAGGAGTCATGAGACTCCTTCTGTAAAGAGCCAGATAGCAAATATTTTTGGCTTTGTGGGCCACATACAGTCCCGATGGCAGCTTTCCTGTTGGGGCATGAAAGCAGCCATAGACAATACAGCATTAAATGTGGATGGCTGTGATCCAATAAAACTTTGTGGACACTAAAATTTGAATTTCATGTAATTGTCACATCGTGAAATGTGGTCCTTTTTTTCTCTCCACCATTTGAAAATGTAAAAATCGTTCTTAGCTTGCAGACCAAAAACAAGCAGTAGGCCAGATTTGACCCTCAGGCCACAGTTTGCCAACTCCTGATGTGGATTTGCTGTTACTGGCAGCCTAATACAGTCTTACCTGATATGGTGATGGTCATGTACCTTATTGGAAAATTACTTCTAACCCTTTGTGCTTTTTTCCTGTGTGTTTCAGAGGGACTTGCTGTTGGAGTTGGATTTGGGGCTGTAGAAAAGACTGCATCTGCCACCTTTGAGAGTGCCAGGTAAGCCAGCTCCCTGGGCCCCAGGGCATGGTCCTGCACCAGAGGATGCTGCAGAAATGCTTGGTACCTGGCTGGTTCTAACATCCCAGGCCTGGGTGAGCTATCTGTGCCTAATCATTCAGCACCCACAGCCCCGCAAGGACAAAATAGGTGGAGGTGGGGAAGAGGTAAGGTGAAGCTCACACCTGAGAGAGATTGCGCCATCAAAGAAGCAGGTTTATGTCAAGTTGTTCAAATGAGCTATCTAAATGGGGAACCATTTTGAAAACAAAACATGTATATACTTGTATGCTATTCTCTAATTTCTTCAAAAATATAAAGACTAAAGATGAGAAAGTATAACCAAGGCAGCATTCGATGCCCTTAACTGCCCCCTCCTTTTGGAAGCCTCCCTTTTGCTTCTGGAACATGGAACTCTCCTGGTTCCCCTACCTTCCACCCCCTTTACACCTGCTCCTTCTTAAGCATCTTTGTCAGCTTCTCGCCCTGTGGCCCGTTCTTAAATGTTGACGCTCCCCAGGGATCTGTCTCTAGAACATCCTTTCTTCTCATTTAAAACACTCTCCCTGGTCCATCTTGTCCATGCCCATGACTTTACTTTCCATCTATTTGCTGGTGAGGCCCAAATCTACCTCCAGCCTAGATTTTTCTCCTCAACTTCATTCTTCTGTGTCTGACTGCCTTCCAGCCATCTCCACTTATACATTTTGCAGGATCCTCACCCTCAGCATTTCCAAAGTTAAGTTTATTTTCTCCATCTGTCATTGTGCTCCTCCTCCAGTGGGCCCTGCCACCACCATGTATTTAGCTGACCAAGCAAAACTCAGTTGTCGTCCTTGACTTCTCATTTCCCCTCGCCTTCCACAGACACCGCATCACTGGGCCCTGCACATTCTTCCTCTCTTCTACCAACACCTGAATTGAACTGGTCTTAGATCAGGTTACAGGATGGGGATCCCAAGGGATCTTCTCCTCTAGATGTCATGGAGGTGGGTTCTACATGGTCCATCCAATGCACACAGAGCTGTGAGTTCTACAGCCTCCAGGCTGAAGAAGGGCAGGAGTGGAGCTGCCCATCCAAGGGCCACAAGCTCCAGGGCCCTTCGGGGACTAAGAGGGACAAGGAGGAACGGAGCCGGTAGGATGAGAGGACCTGGGAATGGTGAGGGTGGAAGTAAACTTCAAGTAGACAACACATGTCCTAGCTAAAGGCATCTAAAGTCACAATACTTAAAAACATAATTCAAGTCAAACCGATGGCCCAAGGGCCACTAGTTTATGACCCCCTGATTCCAGCTCGTTCAACTGCTCTGGTCTGGTGCACTTCTAAAATGTTCTTTGTTTTTTTTTTTTTTTTCCAAAGAAATGCCATCACCTCCTTTGATTTTCAGTCCTGTACCTATTAGCCGTGACTGTCAGGAACCAATTTCTCACATAATCCTTTTCCCACCTGTCTTAGTTTCCTGGAGCTTCCATAACAGCAGAAGCCTGGGTGGCTAAAAACAACAGAAATTAATTTTTTCCTAGTTCCAGAGGCTGGAAATCTGAAATCAAGGTGTCAGCAGGGCCGGGCCCCCTCTGAGATCTGTAGGGGAGGGTCCTCCCTTACCTCTTCTAGCTTCTGCTGTGGTAATCCTCAGCTTTCCTTGACTTTTCTTGGCCAGTAGCTGCATCACTCCAGTCTCTGCCTTTGTTTTCTCCCCTCTCTCCTTCTATCTGTGTTCAGCTTCCTCTTCTCGTAAGACCCCAGGCATACTAGATTGGGGCTCACCCTACTCCAATTTGGCCTCATCTTAGCTAATAACTGACCAAAGAGTCTATTTCCAAATAGGATCATGTGCACGGGACAGGGGTTAGGACTTGAACATATCTTGTGGGACACACAGTTCAGTCTGTAACACCACCCTTCCCGGTTTCCAGGCTTGCGTGGGCTGCTTTGTGTCCCATGAGCACTGTTTTTACATTGCCTCCTTGAGTCTATTTCTGCAGCTGACATGGGGCCCCTGGGTGCTAGGTGTAGTCATTGCAATCACTGACTTCTAAGGCTCCATGAAGCCCTGGACATGTGTGTGGGCTGGCATGTTCTGTGTTGAAATTCTCCTGATTCTCAACTTCTTACTCCTGCCTGTGAGACTCGCTTCCTCACTGAGGAATGCTCAACAGGCATTGAGAAAATCAAATGAGACAGGAGGTAGGGAAGGGCCTTTAGAATGTAAGAAATGTCACCCCGGAAAGGCTAACGGTGACTCATAATGCCCTTCAGACTCCTCTCCTAGCATTGGGTGGGGATGGGGGAGTTCGGCTCTTTACCCCTTGGCACAGCCATTTTGATCCCGGCTCCATTGGACTGTGAGAAGCTCCAGAATCAAGCAGTACCCAGGGGCCAAAGAGGCCTGAGGGGCTGACTTTGTCGGCGTTAGGAGGCTGGGACCCCCAGAGCACAGAAACTGCACGTGCTCGAGAAGGCCTGTGCCCAGCAGTGACAGCCGGGCCCCAGGCACTGCACTCGCAGGCCGGGCCTTCATCCAATGGCACCGTGACGTCAGCCCCACCGCCCCTCTGTTCTGTCACCTGCACTTTCTGCTTATCTCTAAAGGTATTTCTGAAGAAAGTGGAGCAAAAATGTCTCCAATCCAGCTCTTCCTTTCTCTGACCAAAAGATTCTCTCTAAGTTCTACAAACGCTCAATAGGATCCCCTAACTGGGATTGGGTTGGGGGCAACAGGCCTCAGTATTTTCAGCCTCACAAAGTCCTCAGCTAAACAGGCATGATTGGGGGGCTTTATGCCCCCACCCCCACTCCCCACTGCAGCCTCTGGGGCAAAGTGGTTGGAGCACTACTGCCCTCACCATCGTATCACCAAGTATCCTAGGAAGGGGCTTCCTATACTGCAGGCCACAGAGGGACGAGGGGAAAGGGCACTCTCCCTCAAGCAGACCCTTCCCGTCGGCCATGTTCCCCACCGTGCCATTTGGGTTCTTCCTTTCCAACTGCCTATGATTTTACTCTAGGTTGGTAAAATACAGAACACTCTCAGGCATGCCTTGTTAGCTTTCTCTGCCCTTGGCTGATTCTACAGATCTGGGTTTTATGGGAGGACAGGGAGTAGAGGGTAATGGAAAGCCAGAACTTCCCACTCAAGTAGCCAAGAGGGAAAGGCACTTGATGAGTTGTAGACTGGACAGGCAGAGCCGTGAGTCCTGCAGACTGCAGAGAGCTCAACCAAGTAGCTGAGAACACCAGGGCTCATGTTCCACCTATTCATGCAATGACGTTAGGGATGCTTTTTCTAGGCGTGTCATCATGCTGGTGCTTTCGAACAGGTGTCTGTGCCCACGTGTGGAGTCCGGACAGGCTTTCCAGAGATGGGAAGCTGGTTACAGTGATATCCGTGCACCAAGGCACTGTCTTCCCCTTAGATTACCATATTCAATTCCAGGATGAAACCTTGGCTTGATAAATTGTGTTAAATCCACCCACATTTGTTCTCAGTTCACTCTTCCAGGAGAGGAAAGAGAAGGAAGTTAAACTGTAAGATGATTAAAGTGGAATTAGAAATTGCACTGGCAGCTCTGTCATCTGAGCTGCTGGTGAAATCATGTTGTCCCTTGGATTTAACAGTCAGTGTGAGGCAGTGTGACCACCGTGACTTAGAGCTCCAAGCAGAGGGACTCTGTACATCTGCTCGCTGTGTGTTCTTAATCTCCCAAACTCATTCAGCACTTGGCGATGGTGACTCCACGGAGAAGGCAGTGCTTAGCTTTCTTCTGACTCTCTTGATCTCCCTCCCTCCCTCCCCCTTCTCTTCCTTCCTTCCTTCCCTCCTTCTGTTACCCTTTTTGAGTACTGCTATGTGTCTCATATTGAGCTAATCACAGCAGAAAATGCAAGAATTTGTGTGATACACCTTTTGCCAGAAGCTTAAAATTTGTCACTAGCACTTTGGGTAGTGTAGTGAACCCAGTGGACATGGATATTCCACCCCAAACAAAGAAACAAAAATAGATTTTGGTCCCTGTCAAGGACTAAGTAGGAGAAATAAATGTCAGATGCCAGATATAAAGGGAGAAATGAAAAGCAGGGTGGTCAGTGGTGACTTTCAATGCTCATTAAGTGGCCAGAGACTTGTCCTTGCACATGGATACCAGGGGACTAAGCCTGAGCTCTGTGGCAGCTGCCAAACAATAAACCTCCATCTACTGCTCCAGGAACTTGGCATGGAAACTTGTCCTCTCTTCTGGATCTTGGAGAGAGATGTGGTATATGGCAGAGTGAATTCTCTGCAAGATATCCAAACCCTAGACTTGCACCACACATATCCGTACATTCTATCTTGTGCCAGAAATCCCAAGGACAAATTTTTCTGGAACAATAGGGCCTTTAGGGTCTAGTGGGAGCAACCATAAAGCTCCTCTCTAGGAACATTTCCACAAACCAAGCACACCAGATGCTCACGGGGAGTACATGTATGTGTGTTTGTGTGTGTGTGTGTGGGGGGGGGGGTGATGGAGACTGTTACTATAGATAAGTGTAGACTGAAAGAAAAATTAATATATAGACAAACCTCTTAAGGAAATAAGCTACCATTAAGAGGGAATAGCACTTATTTCTCTTTTTTAAAAACAGTTTTATTCACACACCATACAATCCATCCAAGGTATGCAATCATTGGCTCTCGGAATAATCACAGAGTTGTGCTTTCATCACTACAATCAATTTGAAAGCATTTGAACAGCTCCAAAAAAAAAAAAAAAATCCCATACCCCTTGTACCCCCCTATTATTAACACTTAGTGTTGGTATAGTACAAGATAGCATTTCTAAAACTAGAAGAAAACTATATGAGAAAAACATCAGGCAAACCCAAATTCAGGGGCAAAAATACCTGATTAGCATTCCTCAAAACTGTCAAGGTCATCAAAAACAAGGAAAGTGTGAGAAAGCTCCAGAGGAAGCTAAGGAGACAATGACAACAAAATGTAAGCTGGTAAACTAGATGGGATGGTGGAACAGAAAATAGGTATTGGGGGAAAACTAAAACTAGCAAAATCTGAGAACACTGTGGAGTTTAGTTAATAGTTATGTGCCAATGTTGGCTTCTTGGCTGTGACAGATGTACCATGGTAATGGAAAATATTAATAATAGAAGAAACTGGGTTTGGGGTATACAGGAACTCTCTGCCCTATCTTTGCAACATTTCTGTATATCTAAAGCTGATCTAAAATTAAAAGTTTATTTTTGAAGGCACTACATGAGTCTAAATGGAGAGAGAGAGAGAGAGAGAGAGAGAGAATGCTTTTCAAAATGTAACAAGAGATAGAAATGATGGCCATAGACTATAATAGTTTCACAAAAGTACAGGCAGTCTTGAAAAAAGAATCAAATAGAATCTTTAAAAGTGGAAAATATAAAATTAAAACTCAGTAGAATAAAGAACTGATTGGTAGCTGAAGGTAGAATTAGTGAAGTGGATTACTGATCTGAGGAGATCACCCAGAATGTAGATACAGAGGTAAAGAGATGGAAGCTATGAAAGATAAACTAAGGGGCATAGAAAATAGAAAGAAAAGTTCAATATTATCTAATAGGAATCATAAAAGGAAACAACAGAAAGATGGAAGTCATATTGAAGAGTAGTGGACAAGAATGTTCCAGAAATAGAAAAAGACATGAGTCTTCAGAATGTCATGGCATATTAAGACTCAAATATGATAAATAAAAATCCAAACTTCACACAGATACAGTGAACCTGCACAATACCTAGTGACTAAAAGAAGACCTTGAAAAGGTAGCAGAAGAAGGGACTGATCACCTACATCAAAATGACAGACCCTCCTTGGACTTCCTGACTCTAATAGAAGACAAGGGAATAATATCTCTAAAGTGTTGAGGAAAAATAACCATAAATTTAGAGCAGAGGCTGGCATACTTTTTCTTCAAGTTCCAGATGGCTTGCAGGCTATTTGATTTCTGTCACAAGTACTCAGCTCTGCCTTGGTAGTGCAAAAGTAGCCAGAAATAATGTGTAAACAAATGGGAATGACTGGGTTCCCATAAAAGTTTATTTACCAAAATAGGCAGCTGGCCCTTGGCCTATAGTTTGCCGACACCTGATCTCTAAGCATGGATTCCAAGTTAAATTTCTCAAGCAGGAACAAATATAGATTGCTACATTTATGACTCATAAACCTTTGCTACAGGATCTACGTAGATGGCACAGCAGGGAAAAAGGAAAATGAAAACATTGGTAAATATTCCGGTGAATTCAAAAGGGCATTATCTGTATGAGTGAAAAAGAGAGGGAAGGAGAAACGGAGGGGAGAATGAATAAATGAATATATGAATATAATGCTGGGGGGAGGGGTGCAAGAACAAAGTGAAACAATTCTGACATCAGATGATTAAATTCATCTGTTAAAAGAGGCAGTTTTCGTTTTTAAAATCCCAGTTCGATGTGATTGATAAGTGAAAACAACCTGGAAAGGTTGAAAATAAAGGAGTGAAAAAAGATACAAGCAAATGCTAACCTGCAGATATCACAATTTTTATATCACAGAAAACAGGCTTTAAGGCAGAAAGCCTTATGAGGAATAAAGGTCAATACTTAGTGAAAACAGAAGCAATTCACTGGGATGGTATAATGACCCACATTTGTGCTCTCCTAGCAACCTAAGCCTTGAAATGTGTAAAGGAAAAATTGTCAGAATGGCAAGAAGAAAGAGAGACACAATCGTGGTGGGCTTGGATAATGCACGTCTCTGACACTAATAGGAGAAACAGTTAATAAGTTAAAATGTCTATAACAGACACATATAGAAGCTCAGCCCAGCAATTCGATAACTGCCTGCTTTTCAAGCATATGTGTTTGTGTTTCCCAAAATTGATTGGAGTACTGTGCCACAGAGAAAGTCAGAAGAAATACCCCCAAATCAATACCACTCAGACCACAATCTCTTGACCTCAATGTGATATAATTAAGTACCAATTACATAAAGGACAGCCAAGATAGTTTATTAGTTGGCAGTTAAAACTTGGGCAGCCTGAGACCAAGGCAGTAGAAGCTCCAAGGGGGTGATACAAACTGAATTATCTAAGAAACCAGGGGAAGAGGGGGAAGCTTGTAACTTATCTCAGGGGTGTGTCATAGCGTGGGTGGTATTTCTTCAGAAGCCTGGTGGGCTTGGATGGGTGGGGCCGCTAAGGGAGGTGATGCTGTGAGCCCAAGTGCCAAGGTGGAAAGTCCCAAAATGTTTTCAGGGCGGGTGGATGGACTGATGTGTCTGCAGTGAGTTCACGTGGCATTTATGGAAGGATTCCATCGAGGAGAGGTTGTGAAAAACCTCAGGCTAAAGAACAAGGGCTGTTTTCAGCAGGAGGTTGACAACCACGGAGTGTTCTGCCCCAGGAAAATGACATATCCCAAGAGGTGATTTAAACATTACTCAGCTGAGATGGAATAATTGGAGGGAAGGGGGTGTAGACAGGCCAGTGTGAAGAATTCAGTAATTTAACAGGCATCTATTGACCACCCACAGCTGTATGTTTGGTAGCCACAAAGCAGATATGGGATGTTCTGATGATGGTGGGGATGGAGAGGGACTGTTGGTACAACAGACTGTAAATGCAGAACCAACAGACAGCATCTGTAGACTGATTTCACTGTTGTGCGGAAGGGAGAAGAAAGTTTGAGTTCAGGTGACAAGACAGGTATCATGTTATACTGTGGAAGGAACTGGGGGAGCAGAAAGGATGGATTTGCCTGGATTTGGGAAAGAGTTCCCCTGCAAATGGCTGGGACTCCACGTTGATCAGGCTGGTTGAGCCAGATTAGCTCAACTATCTGTTCATTTAGTGTACCTGTACCTGCTCCTGTAAGTGAAGTTTTATGAGCCCACTCATTTACGAATTGGCTCTGGCTGCTTGCTTTGCACAAGCAGCGTAACTGCCAAACATGACCCTCTGACCTGCAAAGCCAAAAAATATTTCCTATCCAGTCCTTTATAGAAAAAGTTTGGCAGTGCCTAATTTAGTGAATGCAGCTCTTAGTTTTAGCTCGGAATCATCACTGAAGCCTGGTGCCAGCTTTTTTTACATCGACCTCTTTCTTGTGCCCTGCTTATAATGCATCTTGAAGCAGGGGGGTCTTTTCTTTCTCCTGTGACATCATAGCCACCTACAAGAGAAGAAACAAGCCAAAAAATGAATATTTTAAGAGGCACTCTTCAATTCCCGTAGAGTTTCCAACCGGAAAAGATAGGTAGCTCCTTAACGTATAATTTGTGTCTCTCTGCTGCCATCTGGTGTTCCGCTGCTGTTTTCATGTCAACTTCATGGAACCTTTCCTTCCTCTTCCGCTACGTCCACCTTCTTACCTCACTAAATCAACTTGTTCCAGGCTATTCATTCAGAAGTAAATGCAATGTCCCCTCAACTATGAAGAATCTCAGCCAGCAAGGGGCACCTGTAGTTCAAGGGAAATAAAGCTTTCCTTTTTCTGATCTGGTCCCCTAGCAATCTCTTTCAGTTTCAGCACAGAGCAGATGTTCTTGGGGAGTTCAATGCTGAAACGGTTTTCCTTTCTAAAGTATCATTACGTGCAAAGAACTTGCTCTCTGGAGAGGAAACATGCCCTCAGCTCTCACTTGACTCAGACGCAGGCGTAATTCAAACCAGCAGGGAGAGCACGGTTATTTATGTGTCAATCAACATTTTGCTTTGTATATCACTTCCCATTTTAAGCTTTGACTAAGCCTGCACTGAGAAGAGTTGTAGTCCAAGAAAACATCCTGACCAACAGGTATAGCAAAGCAGGCACCTTGCAAAGCACATTGTGTAGAGCAGAGGAGGATGGCTGCAGACTTTACAGTTTCCCATGGAAAATCCACAAAGCAAATTCCCAAGATACCACTGAATGTGTTTCCTGTGCCCCAACCTGCTGTCGTGAACCAAAAATGTTTAGTAAACAATGCCTGGAGATTAACCTGCTTTGAACCTAATAGTTCTCATTAAACTACACAGACAAGCATCAAAATAAATTTTAAACTGTATATTTACTTCCCAAACATGTACTCTCGAAGAATAAAATATAACTCAGATTTATCATTTTGCCTATCTTAAAAACCATTTTGACAGTCATTCAAGTCAGCAGCCATCTGTTAACAGATTGTTCTGTCCATTTCATTTAATGGACACAAGCTCTTTTCCTGAACCTACCTACCAAACTACCTTGCGTGGAATTTTAAGTAACCTGTTCGCAGCTCCTCTCGCACACTGATAGCCTTACGTTGAATTATTAAGACAGCTGGATTTGAAAGGGAAGTGTTGGCAGGCAGCCTGCGGTTGGTGGACAGTGCCACCATGTGGTAGCTCAGCATTACAGCTTGCTAGGTGATGTACAATAAAGGAAAAACTAGACAAGGAAAGATAGCTGAGGGGTGGTGTTGTCCGAATCAGCATGCGATTAATACAGAAGTCATACTACAAAATTTGAGAACCATTTATGTATATATATATATAAATGTTTATGAAGTGCTGTGTATATTTTGTGAATAGTAGCATCTTTATAGACCCTTTTTGATCCTGATATTTCAACTCTCAGTTCAGCACCAAGAAGTTTCCTTCATCATCTCATTTTCCCCTTTTACAGTGGATGTCAACATAGTTTTTGTGTGTCAGGGGGGAGAGAAGAAATGTGAAATGGGCCAACTAAAGAGCAAGAAGGTTCTCTAAGAATTTGATTATCTGCCCCAGTAGAGGCATGAAGAGTGGTAAATTTAGAACAGCCAAAAAACAATTATACTTTTATTTTTGTCATTTTAGGGTTGACACATTTACTCTTCTAATGACTTATTAAAATAATGTTATTTATTACATCCGTCCTGGGAAGTGGAGAGTGGGGGTCTCAGGTTTGCTGGATACATGGGTGGAGCCAGACTAGGGTGAAGCAGATCCTCCCGGACACATAACAGGTAATCAAGGTGTCCCTTAGTCTGTCCATCATTCAACCCAGAGATTTATGGAGCACAGCCTTCATCTTTTTTTAATTTTTAATTTTGAAATAATTTCAAAGTTACGGGATAGTTGCAAAACTAATACAACCTCCCAAATGGAAAACTCCAACATACTCCCACACTCCCCAGAAACCCAGATCCACCAATTTTAACATTTTACCACCTTTGGCATATCTATCTGTCTGTCTATCTATATCTATCTATCTATTTTCTGATCATTTGAGAGTAGGTTGCACACATCATACTCCTTGACCACTAGTTTTATGTGCATTGCCTACGAATGAGTATATTCACTTAAGTAGTCAATTTAAGTGCAGTTTATTTCTTTGTGTGGCTTTGGTCAGTTGCGTAGTGTCTGTTCCTTTCAACATGCAGAACTCTCTTTAGCAACTTTTGTTGACCCAGTTCAGCGATGATGAATTCCATCAGCTTTTTGTTTATCTTGGAATGTCTTAATTCCTCCCTCTTTTTTTTTTTTTTTTTTTTTTTTTTTTTGGCCGAGTGTACTTTATTAATGGTACATGACAGAGTAGGGCTCTCAGCCCCTCCCCTTCCTCGGGGGGTCTGGGATGGAAGCTGTGGAGGATGGGCGACGCTTGGTGTCAGGATGGATTTGGGGCCAGGACTCCCCAGCAGCTGATGGCCTCTCTTCCTCTCATGCTGTTGCTGGGGCTGGTGGTCCAGGGGCTCTTACTCCTTGGAGGCCATGTAGACTATAAGGTCCACCACCCTGTTGCTGTAGCCAAATTCATTGTCATACCAGGAAATGAGCTTGACGAAGTGGTCGTTGAGGGCAATGCCAGCCCCAGCATCAAAAGTGGAAGAGTGTGAGTCACTGTTAAAGTCGCAGGAGACAACCTGGTCTTCAGTGTAGCCCAGGATGCCCTTCAGGGGACCCTCTGATGCCTGCTTCACCACCTTCTTGATGTCATCGTATTTGGCCGCTTTCTCCAGCCGGCAGGTCAGATCCACGACGGACACGTTGGGGGTGGGGACATGGAAGGCCATGCCAGTGAGCTTCCCATTCAGCAACGGGATGACCTTGCCCACCGTCTTGGCAGCGCCGGTAGAAGCAGGGATGATGTTCTGGGCAGCCCCATGGCCATCACGCCACATTTTCCCAGAGGGGCCATCCACAGTCTTCTGGGTGGCAGTGATGGCGTGGACAGTGGTCATGAGTCCCTACACGATGCTGAAGTTGTCATGGATGACCTTGGCCAGGGGTGCCAGGCAGTTGGTGGTACAGGAAGCATTGCTGACAATCTTGAGGGACTTGTCATACTTCTTACAGTTCACGCCCATCACAAACATGGGGGCATCGGCCGAAGGGGCAGAGATGATGACTCTCTTGGTGCCACCCTTCAAGTGAGCCCCAGCCTTCTCCATGGTTGTGAAGACACCAGTGGACTCCACAACATATTCAGCACCAGCATCACCCCATTTGATGTTGGTGGGATCTCGCTCCTGGAAAATAGTAATTGGACTCCCATTGATGACAAGCTTCCCGTTCTCAGCCTTGACGGTGCCTTTGAATTTGCCATGGGTGGAATCGTACTGGAACATGTAGACCATGTAGTTGAGGTCAATGAAGGGGTCATTGATGGCCACAACCTGCACTTTGCCAGACAGTATAGCAGCCCTGGTGACCAGGCGCCCAATACGGCCAAATCCGTTCATGCCGACCTTCACCATCGTGTCTCAGAGATGCGGGTGGTACTGCACAAAAAGATGCGGCTGTCTGGCTAGCGGGCAGGAGCAAAGAGCCCCTCCCTCATTTTTGAAATCAGTTTGGCCAGATACAGAATTCTTGGGTAGCACTTTAAATATGTCATCCCGTTGCCTTCTTGACTCCATGGTTTACGATGAGAAATTGGCACTTAATCTTATGGAGGCTCCCTTGTATTTGACATGTTGCTTCTCTCTTGTGGCTTTCAGAATTCTCTCTCTTTGGCATTTGACGGATTGATTATAACGTGGCGCATGTGTGTCTATTTGGGTTTCTCCTTTTTGGAGTTCATTGAGCATCTTGGGTATGCATTTTCATGTCTTTTGTTAAATTGGAGACATTTTCAGCCATAATTTCTTTGAATATTGTTCACCCCTTTCTCCTGTTTTCCTCCTTTGGGGAGCCCATAATGCATATATTGGGATGCTTGATGGTGTCCCACGGGTTCCTCAGGCTCCATTCACTTTTCTTCATTCTTTCCTTATTTTTCTCCTCAGACAGAATGATTTCATTTGTGTCATATTCAAGTTAACTGATTCTTTCATCTCAAAGTTCCAATCTGCTCTTGGACCCCTCTAGGGAATTTTTAATTTCTGCTTCTGTGTTCCTCAGCTCTGTTTCACAATTTCTATGTCTCTATTGATATTGTCGTTGTGTTCGTCTATCATTTTCCTGATTTCTTTTGGTTCTTTGTCCATGTTTTCCTTGAGCTCTTTGAGCATAGTTAGGATCATTTTTTGAAAAGTCTTTGTCTGGTATGTCCCAGGTCTGATCTCCTCACTGATGGTTTCTAATGCTTTACTGCAATCCTCTTAACTGTTTTCTGCAGCTTTTAGAAAGATGTTTCTGCCAGTCCTTGCTGGTAGTTCATGGCTGTTGTAGGGGTACGCAGTCCTGAAGCATCTCATTCCACCACCTTCATCAGGACCAAAACCCCAACGTTGTCTTTTTCTTTTGAGTAAGACAACTCGGGACGTCTATTTCATCCATTGCAACTGGGAAAATATAGTTGAAATCATAGGATTTGCAAGCCAGAAGTGGTTTTGAGAGAGGGTCTTGCCTCTTAAGTATTTCATTTTTAGCATTTGAACCTTTTCAAGCACGATGATAAGCAAACTCCCTAGATGGAGAAGATGGCCTCCACCCCCAGAAGCTCCCCCTCTGCTCTTGGTAGAAAACCACCAATGTGGTTCAAGTCCCTGTATCACAGGTGAGGAAACTGAGGTCCCAGAGAGGAGAAGTCAGCTGCCAAGCATGGACTGCGGTCCGGGTTCCTGGCCCCTGCCTGGGATGGAGCCTTCTCCTCTGCTCTAGGGACCATTCTGTCATGTTTTGATCTCCAAGAGTATCATGACTTACAGAGTGTCCCAGGAGAACCCATAGCCTTCTCTGAGTCCTGGGCTCCCCTCTGAGGTCCGTTCCCCTTTCAGCTGTTTTGGTGTTTCATCCCTTGATCCCGTTTGAACCTCAGGAAGCATCCGTCTCATCCTTGTCGCACCTCGAAGCTTCTGAGCAAGTGATTGGAAAATAGTCTGTTTCATGCACTGTCCTAGAAAGCTTGAGTAAAAGGAGCAAGAAGGGGGCTGGGAACTGAAGAGGGAGAAATGGATTGTCTTGGCCTTGATCTCCAAAGCCCTTACCCAAGCCAGAGCAATTCTTGCCTCTCTCAGCCACTGTCTATCCTTTCCCTTCCTCCTTCCCATGGATTTTTATGTCCAGATGATGTGGCAAAAATCTGGAATTTAATAGCCATTTCACCTTCCAAGTATTCCCATCCCAGTTCCTGGTGCCCTGCAAATTTCTGGATTGAATAGATGGATGTATGGACAGATGGGCAAATGACTTGATTGCCCCTTCCCTGAAATGGCCTGGGGGAATCTGGTTAACCTATTCCAGCTCCATCCATGTATCAAGCAGACATTTAGGCCCACTCTCCCAACTTCCCAGGACTGATGTAATAAATAACGTGATAAAACAGTTATTTTAACAACAGGTCATTAGAAAAGTACAACTGCTGCCTGAAAAATAGAATTGATGTTCTAAGTTTGGACTCTTCACTCCTCCACTTTCTTCTGCTACTGCAGGTGACTGTGTTCAGGGTGACCTTGCGAGTACGTCTAGTTACTGTCATTTAGCTCTTCCTGCTGATGCTGGAGAGGGGGTGTGTTTGTGTCTCGCTTCCAGGAAATGGTTTTCCTTTGAAGGGTGGAGAAAGCCTTTGATGTAAACTTCCTTACATGACGCTGTCAGTCACAAAAGTGCCAAATACACAATGCTATAAAGACAAATAAAAGACCCGGAAAGATTATGCAGCAATGTGCTCCTCTCAGGACCCTACCTCGCAGTAATGCCTTGTGTTAAGGAGGTGGAACCCCAGCTAACAAGCAAATGGGGGGCCGGCCAGTTATTATATTTGTCTCGGTTTCCACATGTCTTGTGAGAGGCAGGTGGATCATCCCCGGGTTCTCAAGATGATCGGGCTTTGTGTGATAAAAATTTGCCCCAGACAAGTGAAACCTCATAGAAGGAGTGTCACCTTTTTTTAAAAAATTGTTTTGCAAAGTAAAGGCACCAAAGCAAAGCTGCTTACCACAGACTCTATCAATTGATTCCTTTATGAAATCTCTCTTAGAAAGTATATTTATCTCCAAAAAAAAGATTACTTCATAAAACACAGGCTAAAACAAACTCCTTTCTACTTTCTGAGTAAGGATTTACTTTCCCTCATCTCTTGTCTCTGTATTTCTCTCCTTCAATTCAAATTCAGCTTAATTTATAACATGAAATACTGTTGGATAAGATTGGATATTTAACTATGTTTTGGATACAAATTAGTCGGTCAGAACTGCATTGGCTAATGCTATAAGATGGCCTTTGCATGTTCAACTTATTCTGCTACTTTGTTTTTTTGTCTGTGTTGAAAATCCAGGTTTTCTAAATGAGGATGATGTTGTATGTGTTTTTCTTTGTGTTTTCCTTTTGTCTCCTCGTTCCCTGAGTTCAAAGATCCCTTGGAGAGGAAGAGGCAGGGAAGGTGGCTTCCTCAGGGAGGGAAGCCACAGCCTTAAGGGAAATCTTGATTCTTGAATTCCCAAGTAATTATCCAAAAAGACAGAGACTCACTCGGAAAAGAATTTGATACTGGAAGGGACTAAATTTGTTTTAATTGGCCTTTTTTTTTCCCCTGCTACTTACTGTGTGGAAATGGGGGCTTTAGGGCAGGATGCCATCAGAGGAAATACAAAGATGAATTTTTAAATGCACTTCTGAGTTCCAGGGTGAAAATTTCGACACAAGCAGACATGAAATTCTCATTTGCCCAATTTGGGATTTTGGGGGTGAATGAGAGAAGTTGAGGGACAGTAACAAGGCGACTCTGGACACTTGTCCATCTGCTCTCCGAGGCCTGGAAGAAAGCGGATCCTGGCCGGTGGGGAGGGTATGGCACCACCACCACCCCCACCCCACCCCCCGCCCTCCAACTGCTCACCACAGGGCCTGCAGCCCACCTGGGACCTGCAGTGGACCTGGGGGAACACAGTCACTAAGGCTCTAGTTGGAGGAGCCACGCTTTCCCGAGCCGGTGCTCTAGGCTGCAGCGCCACAAAAATGTCACTCTTAGTTGCTCTTGGGGCATTTGTCCTCTCTTAGCTTCTCTGGAGCAAAACTCTGCTTTCAAAGATCATCTCCAAAATGTTGCTCTGTAAGTTGCAGCTCCTCTCTCAGCTCCTGTTCGTTCTTCAAAGTGTCCCTCTTGGCTGAAGCAAGCTTGCTCCTTCTGTCTGAGCTTTTATAGGGCTCCAGTGAACTAATCAAGGCCCAGGCTGAATGGGCAGGGTCATGCCTCCATGAAAATTATCTGATCAGAGTTAATCACCTACCGTTGGGTGGGTCACATCTCCATGGAAATACTCAATCAAAGAATTACAATCTAATCAACACTAACAGGTCTGCCCACACAAGATTGCATGAAAGATAATGGCATTTTGGGGGACATAGTACATGCAAACTGGCACAACCACCACCACCATTATCTAACTTGGGAACATTTTCATCACCCCAGAAAGAAACCCCTACTCTTTAGCTGTCACCCTCCCCCTTTCTTTCCCCACTCATAGGCAACCACTAATCTACTTTCTGTCTCCGTAGATTTTTCCTGTTCTGGACATTTCATATAAATGGAATCATACAATATGTGGCCTTTTTGTTTGGCTTCTTTCATTTAGCGTGATGTTTTCCTGCTACTGCGTGGAAATGGACATACATGGACATACATACCATGTCGTCGTATATATCAGTACTTCATTCCTTTTTATTGCTAAATAATAGTCTATTGTATAGGTATACCATCTGTTATTTATCCATCATCAGTTTGGACCAGTTCCACTTTTTGGCGATTATGAATAATGCTGCTATAAACATTTGTGTACAAGCTTCTGTGTGGACATATCTTTTTAATTTTCTTGGGTATGTACCTAGGACTGGCTTTTCTGGGTCATATGGTGACTTTATATTTAACTCTTTGAGGATGGGAAGGGAGTTCCTTCATTACCTTTATATTGCCAAGTTCAGCGGAATCAGATCAGACCAAGAATTTATTTGAACCTTCAAAGTTCCATTCCCCATACGCAAATGCATCATCATCACAGGGGCCTTTCTTGGGGTCCATGCCACCCCCCCCCCCATGTCCTTGAATTGCAGTAACAACGAGTGTTGTACCTGTGGGCTCCGCGCCGTGCTCCTCTTTACCTGCATGTGCTCACTGAATTGTCACATGGGAGATAGGATCCATAAGTAGCCCCATTTACAGGCAAGGAAAGCGAGGCACTGAGAAGTATCTTGTCTGAAACCCCATAGCTAGGAAGGGAAATAGCCATGTAGGTTCTCAGGCCTCTGGTGCCAAGTCCCTAAGCTCTTTATGGGGAATTCTTCAGCCTGAGGGTGATGCGGCCAGGCTGGCTCAGTCGGGCCAAGTGAGAAGGCTGTGGGAGCAGGTGGGGTCTTGCTTCCCATTGGGTTCCCTTTGCTGTAGAGCCTTCTGTGTTCAAGGGTAGGGACGGGCATTATAGTGTAATATTTAAGAGTGTGACTTAGGTTGGGTTTAAATCCTCCCACTGCCACTTGCTGGCTGTGTAACCTTGATGGGTTCCTTTTATTCTGTGCCTCAGTTCCCTGATCTGTTAAATGAGAAGGACAATAGCGTCTACCTCCACGGATTGCTCTGAGAATGAACTGGGTTAGAATACGTAGCTCACCTGGGATAGTGAGTAGGGCGAGGCAAGTCACAGGTAATAGTTTTGCTCACTGACACCCATCTCAGAGATGCTACAGATGCCCAGCCCACGTGCCACGTCAAGCGCTCCTGCCCCTGCCCATCTAGGAGGTGAAGTGGTTCACAAGTGGCTTTAAGCCTACAAGAAACTAATGTTTCAGCTCCACCTCTTTTCTTCTCCGCTGGGGATCCCATACCAGGCTGTGTGGGCTGGATTCTGAATCGGGGAAGGATGGCCTGCCTGGACTCCTCCAGACGATTTAACCCTGGGCAGCCCCTTCCAGAAGGCATGAGCTACTTCCTTCTTGCTTCCCCAATTCCCTGAACTTACTTTCAGCCACCCGACCTCACCATACAACTTCGCCTCCCAGAACAAGGGGGGAGGCGGCCGTTCTGTCCTCCTCTGTCTCCTAATCAGCAGCTTCTCCAGGGGCAGCACAAGGGGCCGTTTCAGCTCCAGCCCCGCCTCCTCCACCCCTGCCCCAGCCACCCCCACCCCAAGTCTCTGGCGACAGGGTCAGCCATCTTGGCACAGGGACCCCTCTCTGCACAGCGTACACTCTGTTTAGCCTAAAGCAGGCTGTTGGGTGGGTGGGTGGGGGGCGGTGTTGCAAAGCCCTTTGCGAGCAGTGGTGTGGTTTCTCTGTGGCTTTGCCAGGCACTGGAGATGACACGTATTTGTTTTCTCCCCTCCATTCCCAGTGCTGCTCTGTCCGTCCTCCCACTTGTTATCAGCAACTGGAGGCAGAAAGTCATTCTGTTTCCCAGAGCGGCCCCCTAAGGGAGCTATAGGCCGGGCTTTGTTTTGCTCTTCACTTTAAAACATTCTGTCTGGTAAGATAAGGAAGGCAGCTTTGGAGCATCTGTCCATTTGTCCGAGGGGTACGAGCAGGGACTGCTGTCACTCGGGGGCTGCGTCACTCGGTCCTCTCTGCAGTCCCAGGATGGATGGAGGACACTGA
Source organism: Choloepus didactylus (assembly GCF_015220235.1). NCBI lineage: Eukaryota > Metazoa > Chordata > Mammalia > Pilosa > Megalonychidae > Choloepus > Choloepus didactylus. Next base: position 67,069,670 of record NC_051324.1, on the reverse strand, counting down.
GCCTCGGGAGCCGAGCAGCTCTGAGGTCCTGCTTCTGGCAAGTGGGGACTCAGGATCTAACCGGGGTCTGTCTGATTTGGAAACCCACGAGTTAACCACCTCTGCCCAGGTCTCTGGCCCCACCCCAGCTTCTAGCAAGAATGGAACAATCATGAAACCAGGTTTATGGAGGACCTCACGCATCCAGACCCTGTGCTAGTGGTTCCAAGGGCATTAACTATTCCATAAAGCCCCCGATGAGGCAGAAGTTACCAACCCCATTTTACAGACACACACGCCAGTGAGAGGGGGAGGTGGGATTTGAACCCAGGCAGTCTGGCTCCAGAGCCTGTGCCTTTAACCCCGGCACTCCTCTGCCTCCCCAGTCATGTACGCGCTGTGATCATTAAGGTTTGAAAACGGCCCCCCAAAGTGTGTGGGTAATTGGGGTCAGCTCAGTTGTAAAACATGCCGTCACCCATCGTAAATACTTTGAACACTGGCTAAAGCAGTTCTGATTAGATTATCTTTAAATGTGTCTTTAAAATGTGCCTTTAAAATCATGTCTCGTGTAGCATGTTGGGAATAGAGGCATGTGTAACACCTCCTCAGTGAGGGACAGCTCTTCCCAGCTACTCTTAGTGGAAACAAATATAGTCGATTCTTGTTACATGCAGTAGTTCTATGAAGTTGCTGCAAACGCTGAATTAGCAAATGCCAAACCGTTGCTCCTAGGGGATATGCCGGGTTAGGTTCCTGTGAGTCTGTGGGCATCACATTTTCATCAGCCCATCAACGTATAACCTTGTTTATGTGTGCTTCTTCTTGAAGACATCCTATTTAATGTATATTATTGATGCATTAACATTGAACACTCAGCAAATAGCACTGACCTCCACCTGAATGAAGCTTATCTGGTGCATGTATTTTCTCCTTAAGGCACATCACATCCTTCTTGCCCCTAGAAACACTAGATAGCACTTCAGCACTATGCTGGGGGCACTTTTAAACAGATAAATCATCGGCAAAAAGCACAAAAATGCAGTAAACGGGACAGTAAATATACTGTGGAAAGGGCACTTGTTTACACGAGAGCTGAAACCAGAAGGCAGAGCATTGCCTCGTCCAGCCTCCTCTGGGGACGTGCCCGTCAGATGACTCAAATTTTTCACAGCCCTGCACATGTCCACTAATGACCACAAAAGCGCTGTCAGTATTGACGTTGGGGTTCCAACTAAGTTTTAGCATTTAGGCAAAGTCACAAATGCAAAGTCTGAGAAGCGGTGAGGCCTGACTACCTATGTTAAATATTGTTTTGAGCATCACTCCAGGTAGATTCGTTGCCATGTGTATTAGTCGGGGTTCTCTAGGGAAACAGAACCAGCAGGAGATATCAGTAAACATGAGATTTTATAAGTGTCTCACGCAACTGTGGAGATGCATGAGTCCAAATTCCATAGGGCAGGCTGCGAGCTGACAACTCCGATGAAGGTCTGCAGTGAACTCCCCAGGAAAGGCTGGCTGGCTGAAAGAGAAATGAAAGTTCTCACTTCTCCTTTAAAAGTCTTCAACTGGTTGGATTAAATCCAACTGATTGGATTCTCTCATTCCGGAAGACAATCCCTTAGTTGATCATGGATGTAATCAGCCACAGATGCAATCAATCTACTGATATGTAATAAACCAGCCTTCTGGTTTAATAACCAGCCATAAAATGTCCTTGCAGTAATGGTTAGCCCCGCGTTTGCTTGACCAGACAACTGGGCACCATCACCTGGCCAAATTGACACATGAACCCAACCATCACACTGTGGTGAGAATTGCAACCTTTGCTGGGTGCCTCTGTGCACGGTGAGATGCTGAGAGAAGGAAGAGGGCACGAAAACTCCAAAGAAATGGTGCCGAGATGATCTGGGTGGCCATTGTGTCGTGACCTCCTTCCCCAGCCTTACCTCCTGGAGGGGGGTTGGGACACCTGGGAGGGAGGAGCTGCAAGGGAGAGCTACCTGTCCTGTAGGTGTTCAGCACGAGGATCATGTGGTCCACTGCTTGGGAGCCCCAGGTTTTAAAACTAGGGTCTCCCTAACAGCCACATCATCCCCATCCCTCCCACCCCCACTTTGCCTTCTTCACTTCCTGCCATGGTGGACCCCAAGCTCTGAACCTCACTTTTTATATTTTTATCACAATTATTCTCTATTGCAAAGTATTTTGTTTGTTATCCCTACCCCTCTGTTGGCTTGCATTTTTTTATTTTAAGAGGGAGTCAAGCACCTCCCCTCCCTTTTCTGAGCCTCTCTGTTCAGTTTGGACCAAAGAGAAGAGGAGTGACGGTCTCCTTTTTCCAGTGCTCATCTTCAGATGCCGTGAGAGAGTCGTGCTGTCCCCCGCACGGGAGCTTATTAAACTGTCCTAAGAAAGAGGCCTTTGTCGCGGGGAACCCAGCCCTCAGTTCAGTCCCAGAGACAGATTGTGCCAGAAAACAAACAACAACAACAAAAAAGTTTCAACCGCAGCATTCTTTGGGGCCTCAGTCATTGGCCTGTCACTCATTCTTAAAAGACAAAATTTCCTTTCTTCAGTGTAACTCCGTCAGTTGGATCATCGGGTTTTAAATTCAGTCCAGAGACTCTGTACAGGCCTGCACCCACCACCCTGCTTTCCTGACCTCACTCCTGCCTGCCGATGGCACTGGGGCTGGGAGGAGAATGGGAACGGGGGTTACATGCTTTTTTCCAGTTCAGGGAAGGGAGAAGTAAAGCAGTCGGGGATGAACCATTAAGGCCAAGTTACAAATATCCTGGCCCGTAGCCGTAAAGGTTTTATAAGCTTTCCATGCAATCTGGGAGAGACCCAGGGCTACTCCTTTTACAAGGTAGAGAAGTGGAGGCGGGAGGTAGGGACTTGCCCAGAGCCACGCCATTGACTGACGTCAGACCATGCCTGCCTGCTCTTGACCTGTGGCCAAAATGCCACCTGACCCACCGTGGGGGAACTGCCCCCAGAGCCTCCCCTTCAGCGTCTGGCCACGGGAGCCCTCAGCCGCCTCAGCCAGCGCCCCCCAGGCCTTCCTTGACCACGTCGGGCTCCCGCAGGGGCGTTCTCAGGCTGCCACGGAGCCGGCACCTGGAGATGATGGAGGGAGAGGGGCTTTGCCTGGGCCTTTGGGGAGGGGGCCTGCAGCCTGCTTGCGGAAATGAATGCACTCTTATAAACAAATGTATTTAAAAGACAAGGCAACCCGAGAGCCTCGACATTTGGAGGATACAGAGGAGGTGGGGAGCTTGTCCTGCCTTTCATCTCCAGATCCTGGAGCGGTGCTTTCTGAACTGTGCCATGATGCCTGAGCAGCCAGATCGCCCTGACACCCACAAAGAATGTAGGTTCCAGGGCTCCCCATTCAACACCCCAAGTCAGAGTCTCAGAGTGGGGCCCAGAAATCAGCATTTAGAACAAGCTGCCTTGTGCTGCTGATGCACACCAAAGTGGGAAAACCAAGGTTCCACAAGGAAAATAGGGAGGGCTTAGGGACCCACTTCCCACTGCCCCTTCCAAAACGGGATGTGCTCTGCAAGCCCCCTCTTCCCTCAGTCAGGGAGAGGAAGCTGCCTCCAGAAGATATAGCCTGAGGTGAGCAGTATTTCGGTACAGACGAAAGACAAAGAAATGCCAGTTTTTTATTACACGAGGCCAGAGGAGACTATAGGATTTGCAGGGCTCAATGCAAAATGAAAATGTGGGACTCTGTTCAAAACATAGGAAAAAGGCTTTTTCCTCTCTCCTGACCTGCGAAGGTGCTTTGTATTTTAAATGTGCTCCCCCAGGCACAGGGATACTTCTAGCACAGGTGCAAGCTCCCAGGTCCTGGCCCCAGGGGGCTGAGTGTGGACCCCTGAGAGCGGGGGCTGTGTCACACACCCATGAAGCCAGCCCCACATGAGGATAATAGTGCAAGATCAGAAGAGAAATGGTGAGCGTGAAGCAGCTCCCAAGGACAGGAGGCAGGGCGATTCTGAATACGTGCATATAAAATCCCTTGCTCCAGTCTTTGCAGGCAATTGTTGTTTGACCCATTGAACCTCTCCTTGGTGGCCTTGAGAATCCAGCCAAGTTCCCTCTTAGCCAGCCAGGTGAAAAGCTCTGTGAACCCAGATCTGAAAGGACTGAGGCAGCGGCGGGCGGGGAACAGAGATCAGCTGCAGACCTGGTGCCTCCCACCTGCCTGCCAGGTGGGCGAGCAGCCCGGGAGCACAATGGGGTATTGTAGACACAATGGGGTATTGTAGTCACAATGGGGTATTGTAGTCACAATGGGGTATTGTTCTCTGGTCTTGACCGAGGAGGTTAAACGCAGACTGTGTTCAAACACTACCTCTTTCTCCTCTTGAAGCCTCAGTTTTCTCATCTTTAAAAATGGGGTCAGCCTGGCAGGGGAGTGGGCGTTTACAGCTGGGCTGCTTTAGCTGTGGTGAGAGCAGACCAAGGCCGGACAAGGGTGAGGGAAAACTCCCCCGGGACTGGGTCGGAGCTGGAACGGCAGATCTCTGCTCTGACTTGGGGTTCTTGATGGTGTCTGCCTGGTAGAAACACACAATCAAATTATGTCATTTAAAATGACCATGCTGCCATGGCTGTGACTTGTGTGCCCATCTAACATGGACATTGCAGTGACCCCATGTGACCATCCATGATCTGGGCCCTTTATCTCCTAGGGCACCCTGAGAGTTGAAGTGAAGACTCGGCTGAAAGGGCTGCAAAGGCATGACATGCTCCTCGTTACACACCAGACAATGGTTTAGAAATTAATGTTTGCTTTAACCATAATAAATGCCCCTAATAAAACATATTTTTGTAACTGCTTTATTGAGATATAATTTACATGGCATATGATTCAGCTATATAAATTGAACAATTCAACAATTCAACAAATTGAATACTCACAGTATTGTGCAACTGTCACCACAATCAATTTTAGAGCATTTTCACAACCCCAAAAGACTCTTCCACCTGTTAGCAGTCACCATCCATTTCCCCCCAGGCCTTTGGCCCCAGGCAACCAGGATTCTAGTTTTGCCTATTCTGGACAGGACATTTCATATAAACAGAATGAAACAACATATGGTCTTTTGTAACTGACTTCTTTCACTTAGTATCATGTTTTCCAGGTTCATCCATGTTGTAGCAGGTATCAGCACTTAACTCCTTTTTGTGGTTGAATAATATTCCATTGTGTGGATATACCATATTTTGTTTATCCATTCATCCATAGATGGACGTTTGGGTTGTTTCTACTTTTTGGCTGTTGTGAGTGATGCTGCTATGAACATTCATGTAAAGTATTTGTGTGGACCTATGTTTTCGTTTCTCTTGGGTGTATACCTAGGAGAATTATTACTGGGTCACATGGTAGCTCTAGGTTTAATCTTTTGAGGAACTGCTAGACTGTTCTCCAAAGTGTCTGCACCATTTTACGTTCCCCTGGCTATACATGAGGGTTCCAATTTCTCCACATCCTTGCCAGTTCTTATTATCTGTCTTTTTTATAACGGCCATCCTAGTAGTCATGAAGTGGTATCTCACTGTGGTTTTGATTTGCATTTCCCTGATGGCTAATGATGTTGAGCATCTTGTCATGTGGTTACTGGTCATTTGTGTATCTTCTTTGGAGAAATGGCTATTCAAATCCTTTTTCCAATTTTAATTGAGTTATTTGTCTTTGTATTATTGAGTTGTAAGTGTTCTTTATATATTCTACATTAATTTCTTTCAACAATGATTTGTGGTTTTCAGAGTATAAATTTTGCTCTACCTTGGTTAAATTTATTCCTAAGTATTTTATTTTTTTTGCTGCTATTGGAAGTGAATTTGTTTTCTTAATTTCATTTTCAGTTTGTTCATTGTTAGGGTATAGAAATGCAATAGATTTTTGTATACTGTTCTTGTGTTCTGCAACCTTGCTGAATGTGTTCATTAGCTCTAGTAGTTTGTGTGTGTGTGTATGTGTGTGTATGGATTCCTTAGGATTTTCTATTTATAAGATGATGCCATCTGCAAATAGAGATAGTTTTACTTCTTCCTTTCCAATCTGGATGCCTTTTATTTCTCTTTCTTGTCTAATTGCCGTGGCTAGAACCTCCAGTACAATGTTGAATAAAAGTGGTGAGAGCAGTCATCCTGTTGAGGAATGCAGAAGTGATTTCTGCTTCGTGAGCTGCATGCCCAGAATCGAGGCCAGACTTGCTGTCAGTCCCCCCACCACAAAACACCTTTGCTTGGATCCCACCTTGTTAACCAGCTGGTGACCTGGGCCCCAGGATTCTGATCCCTTTAACCTGCCTGACCTCTGTGTACAGAAGTCCCTACCCTGTACTCATGGGCAGTGAGCCTTACCCCCTGCTTCTGCCCACCCCACCCCCCTTTCCCTTTCCCAGGACTCTTCAGACTGTTTTGCCCACTTGAATTTGGAGCTGCTTATCTGTCCTTCCTCATTGGTGCTGCCTTTGCCATTACTACCTTATCCTCTGAATCTTAACCTTTGTTTTCCCTTCTGGACTCACATCCCCTCCTGATTCCAACTGACCTCACTTCTCTCTGTCGGTCCCTTCAGGTCTTGTCGGTCCCTATTATTGGTCCTGGATTCCTCGGACCTGTCTTGTCCTGCTGCTGGTCACATCTCCACTGCGCCCCATGGTACTGAGTTTCGTTTGGAAACTATTTATTCCTTGCCTTAGCCTGTGCCGTCCTAACCGTGGTGGAAAGAGAATGAACCGAGACATAATGACGGTGTAACAGAACAAGCCTGTGTGTCCGTGTGGGTGTGGGTGTGACAAGGGAGGGTGGCTGGGAGCTTGTGTTCCTTCCAAATGGAAATCATGATATCCTAAGGGCCGCTTGAAGACAACACGGGTTTTTCTCTAGTCTCCCTCCCTCCCGGAATGATGCCTTCTGATTTACCGCATAGCACTTCCCACTCGTTCCTGCTCATACACGCTTGCCCATTCTCACTCAGTGCAGGTCGGCCCTGTTTAAATACGCAGCCAAATAGCTCAGCCCTCAAAACCATCACCAGGGACCATGTCACTATCACATTTTTGGAGTGGATATTGTGCGACTGAATACTAATGTTATCAAAGAAAAAGGCATTCTATTTCTAATTAATCTAAATTAGGAGTATTCGAGGTCTCTGCTGGATAAGGCAGGCTGAAGAGGGTTTACCTACCAAACAAGCCGGGGTTAAGACTGGTCTGGAGCTGGAGAGAATGACTGAAACATGGGGGAGCGTGGGAACAAGCAAGGAGCCCAGGGCTCAGCCCCTGGCCCAGAGACATAACAGTTTCCCTGTAAATGCTGCTGTCCAAATAAACGGACTGCATGAACCCAAACTGCTCAAACCCACAGAAAATCGGCCTGTATCTTTGTCGGTGCTGCTGTGCTTTAGAATTGGCCAAACAAGAGATGACTGTTATTCTTTAAGGTCCGACATTTATTTGTGGTGGTTTTTCATGGGTGTCTCGCCACCTCTCCCCACAGACTCAGCGAGTTTGGCATAAGAGTTTAGGGATGAGCAAATTCTTTGGAAACCTGGGTTTGGAGTCAACTCTGAAAATAGTGGCTGCAGCTAACTATAAAATATAGTCTTCGGGGTGTGGGCAGGAAGGGCTGCTGTCCCACTAGTCTTTGTGACCACGTAAATCCACTCGGATAACTGAAAGTAGGGTCTTGTCTGAAGATAGAGTTGAGGGTTACACAATGTCAGTTTTCCAAACGAAAATATCCTCTGTATCCAAAGACCAGTGAGCCGCACGAGACAGATAAAGGCTGCGACTCTGCTGGAGCAGCCAGCTCAAAGGGACAACACAGGGCCCGTTCCATAAATGCATCTGGTCCTTTCCACTCTGAGGGAGTATTAAAGCTTCCATTTTAGGCTTTTTATTATCCTTGCATCACACTTGTCATTTTAAAGTGAGGCGTTTCCTAACAAATGGTCCCTGCCCCAGAAAGGGGAATAGGAGCATTGAGAGAGGCTTTGGAACCAGGGAGGCCTATCAGGGTCAGTAGCAAAATGTAATGGCCCCAGTAGCCCCATGCTTCCAGCCACAGGCCTGGACGCAGGAGGTGGAGCCCCCAAACCAGGCGGCCTCTGTCTGGAAGCTTGGCGCTGGGCACTTGTGATGTCCACAGGCACTCTGCTTCTCCACTGGGCAGCCCATGCTTTTCCAGAGAGCCCACTGGACAGAAGCATCCAAAACAACACCCTCATAATTTTACATGTTCTGGTTGCCACATTTAAAAAGGTAGAAAGAAGGAAGTAAAATGAAGGTTGATAATATTTTGAATATATAGGATTAAATGAAATATACTATTATTTCAACATGTAGGCAGTATTAAAAAGTATTGAGACAGCATCCATCCTTGTTTTCATGCGGTGTGAATTTTACATCTGTAACACATCTCAATGTTGACTCGTATTTCAAATGCTCCATTGCATAGCCTGGCTCCAGAGAGGGGCTTCTAAACCCGGGCCTCACGTTGGAATCACCTGGGGAGTATTTTAAAACTGCCTGGGCCCACCCCGCGGTGATTCTGATTAAATCGGTCCCAGGTGGGGCCAGGGTGCAGCCGGGACTAAGAACTGCTGCTCTGCAAGGAGCTCTCCCCTGGGGAGGTGGGTCCTTTGCCTCGTTCTCGCTGGCCCTCTCTTCTCCTCCCTCCCAAGGCGACTCACATTGTAAACAGAAATCAAGCAAGCTCTAACTTGGGTCATGGGTAGAAGGAAAACAGGAACAGGATGGTATTAAATTCTGTCTAACAGGCGAGAGGGTACAAGCTGAATTCATTTGTCGTCTTTGGGTCTGTTTACCAACAGGCTCAGTAACTGTTTGTTTTGCCCATGCCCTTTAAGCTTGCAGTGTGTTTCTTGTTCTCCCATTGCCAGAGAGTTCTCTGAGAATTGAGAGTCATTTAGGAACACTGCAAATTTGGTAAGATTTTCCCATGTGTGCCACTGGGAGCTTCCAGAAGGAAAGCAGACATTCCGTGAGGAATACTGATTCCTGGAGAGAAGTCCAGGAATATATGTGGCAGGGAACCAAGGATATAGTGATTCCTGCACAGCCCATTTTTCTTTGCTCTAGACGAGTGACCTCTCCTTCTCCTCAAACAGAAACCAGTCCAGACAGACCACAGCGACTTGGGTTTCTAACTGCTTCCAAAAAACATTGTCTCAGGGAAGTGGACAAATGAGGCATGAGTAATTCAATCAGCAGGAAACCAAACACGATGATGCCCAACATCTGAAACCCTGGGTGTCGGCAAGCAGCTGTTTGCCAGTCCCCACAGTTCACAAACACCTGGGGCCTGGGGCCCCATCTGCCCGGTGGGCCCCTCACACTTAAATTTGACTTCCCAGGGATTGCAGAGAGCTGGCAACCATCCATCTTGGGAAACCAGAAAATTACTGAGGGTTTTCTGGGGGCTGTGAAATCAGCGAAAAGTGTGCAGAGAATAGAATCATCATGAGGACGTGACACTTGCTTGATCTTCACTCTGTTTGGATGGTCTCACCCCAGAATTCACTGGCTCAAGCAGAAGATTCTTGGTATTGCAAATGTGCTTAGGAGATGCCAACAGCCCAGCCTGCTTTGGTTCCCTAGCTGCTAAAACCAAGACCATACAATGGTTGGCTTAACAGCAGGAATTTTTTGGCTCACAGTTTCAGGGGCTAGAAGGTTGTCTTCCTCCCACGGTCGCTATCTTCTGCCTGGCCAGCAATCTTTGGGGTGCCTGGCTTTTCAGTCCCATGGCAATGCATATGGCGGCATCTTCTCCTTCCTCTTCTAGGTTCCACTGACTTCCAGCTTCTGGATGCTCCCTGTGGTTTCTCTTCTGTGTCCAATTTCCTTTGCTTATATGGACTTCAGGCATATTGGATGGAGGCCCACCCTCATTCAGTGTGGGCCACACCTTAACTAATAACATCTCCAAAGGTCCTATTTACAAATGGATTCACACCCACGGAACCAAGGGTTGGGACCTGAACATGCCTTTTGTGGGAGACATGATTCAATCCCCAACAGGTGCCAAGCCTTTTACATTGACTTTCAGGTAGAGGATATGGGCTACACTGACCCATCCACCTTTTTCCATCCAGCTTGTCTTTAAGGTCCCATAATTGCAAATGGCCAGCTAATGTCATGAGTGCAGTGTGGCTGTGGATGAGAGATTTAATGCAGTTTGCTGAATAACTCATAAAGGAGCCAAGTCTATGAATTTACCAATGGCATTCACATAAGCTATGCTTATCAGTATAGATCATATCAATTCAACCACTTTGTCCTTGCTCTCCAGAAGTTTAAATTCTCCTTTGGAGTTAAGATAAAAGGTGAGGAGAGAGGGAGCAGAATCTTGTTGACCAACACTTTTCTCATCCTGTTTCCAACCAGTACAATGTACTTTTGCAACTATTTAACAAAATATTTTTGGTTTTCATTCATAGCTTTTGCAAGAATAATCAGAAACACAATTAATATTATCCTAAGCTAACAAGGGAATGTCCTGGTTCACATAGCTGCAACGTCCAGGGAACTGGCTCCAGAAACCAAAGCCTCTGCTTATTTCTCTCCCTCTCTGTGCTCTCTTTAATGTGGGGCTTATTCCCAGTTTTTACCTGCTGGTAAGATGGTATATTATTTTCCTAGAGCTGCTCTAATGGTACCACAAACTGGGTGGCTTAAAACAACAGAAATTTGTTGTTTCACAGTTCTGGAGACTAGAAGTCTGAAATCCAGGAGTTGCTCTCTCTGAAGTCTCTAGGGAAGAACTTGTTCCCTGGCTCTTTCCTGGCTTCTGGTGGCCGCCGGCGTTCCTTGGCTTGTGGCAGCATAATTCCAGTCTCTGTCTGCATCTTTGCAGGGCCATCTCCTCTCTTATGTCTTGTCTGCCTCTTCTCCTATTCTAAGGACCCCAGTCAAGTTGGATGAGGGGCCCACCCTGCTTAACTAATTCCATCTGCTACACCTCTGTTTCCAAGTCAGGTCACATCCTGAAGTACTGGGGGTTAGGGCTTCAGCTTCTCTTTTTAGGGGGCACAATTCATCCCATGGCAGATGGCTTCCTGCGAACAGTTCCAGCCTCATATCCTTCCAGATTCAAGTCCAACAGAAATAGATCATCTCCTCCCAGTAGCTCCCACAAAAAGATAATCTCTGGGGTCCCTCTGATTACATCAACTTTCATATGTTCACCCTTGAGCCAATCTCTGTGACCAGAGAGTTGCAATCACACCCATTGTCCAGGGCAGGGTCACAGTCTGTGCCCTGGAGCTCGGGGTGGAGCCCCAGCAGAACCACGTGGTCGGAGAGTAGGGGAGGAGGGCTCCCCAATGGGAACTGCCTGGTCACCCCAAGGAATGAGAAGGACCTCCACGTCCTTGGCCCTCAGCAGTTGATCCCATTGGTTGTTCTTGGATAGAAGGCACCCTCGGGGTGGTGCTTCAGGCTGAGTGACTGTGAACTTCTATCACCCTCGCTGCACGCGTAGAGTCTACCACCGTATCCGGGGGCTCACGGGCCCTACTGGAAATCACATTGACAAAAAGCACTTTGTAAAGTTCCCAGTGCTTCACAGACTTAAGCCCTCTATATGACTGGTATTCCTAGGGTTTAGCTACTTCCTTTACTTCATGAGTCTAAAAGATTGAAGAATTGGGGGCTTATTCTCCAGGGAGATAGCCTGGAACAGTGCTATCAGCACAGACCCTGAAGCCGGACTTCCCAGCTGCAAATCTAAGCTCTGCAACTGATGAGCTATGAGCCTTGGTTTCATCATCTGTAAAACAGGGAAACTAATAGTAACTATCTCAAAGGATGATTATAAGAATCAATGAGTTAATCCATATAAAATGCCCAGAATAGTATCTGGTGGACAGCAGATACTCGATAGTGAAATAATAATTTTTACTGGGTTCCACTGTTTAGGATTCATCATAGGGAGGAAATAATTTATAAGCCAAGGAGACACCAAGATACAGGGTGGATAAACCTTTCCAGCATTCATTCTGGGTCTTGGTCTCACAAAACCCTGACCTGACTTGATCTTGGTTGGTGACAGAAGTTACAATTTTCTGAGAAGGATTTAGGGACTGGGGTGCTTTGGTCTTAGAAAGGCTCATCAGAAAAGAAGGAACAGGAAACCCTACCCTGCCTGCTTCATGGGGCTGTTGTTGAGACCAGGACCATGTGGGACATGCTCAAAACCCTGTAGGATGATGATGGCCCCAAAGCCTGACCCGTGAGTATCATCCATGCAGTGTTACCTTCACCCAGGTGGGAAAATGCCCATTCAAACCCATCCTTTTGCTTGCTGCATTCTCACCTTATAACAGCCCACCTCCCCCAGAACTGCTATAATTAAAAGGCCATCAGCTTTGTAGATTATGACTTGGTCATAAAAGTTGCTGCAGGCTGGAACTTGAGTCTAGAGGGATTTGATTTTGATGCACAGGGTCTCTCTCCCTTCTGAAGCAAATATACTGCAAGGACATCGGTCCCACATGTGGGACTTTTCACTGACTTTGGGTTTGGAAGAAATCCAGGAGTCCTGGTAGGAACCCCCTAATATTTCAGGAAAAGCCTATAAAAGAAATCTGAGTGGGAGGAAGAGGCAGTAAAACGAAGACACAGCTTCCGTGTCTGGTGACAGGTCAACAAGGGAGCTTGAGAGATCAAACATCACATTTAAGTCTTTTTTTAAGCCCAAAGTCCCAATCCCACAAGGACAGATAGAATCCATTCTTAAAATTCCTTGGAAAAGAGAAATTCATGTGCTCTCACAGGCACCCTTCCTGCTTTTGTGCAAAAGTGATTCCCAGAGCCTCAGTGTAGTTGACACTTTGGGATGAATATGTCTTTGCTTTGGAGTACAGTCCTGTGCATCGTAGGATGTTTGGCAGCGTCCCTAGCTCCACCCACTAGATGCCAATAGCACACCCCCTTCCTTACCCCTCCAAGTCCCGAGGATCAAAAGTGCCTCCAGACGTTGCCCAGTGTCTCCTGGGGGGCAGAATCGCCCTGGTCGAGAACCGCTGCCCTAGGGGGAGCATCCATCAAACACTTGAAGGCCTACTGTGTGCCGGCCATGGTGCCAGGGGCCGGTTAGAGGAGAAGCGGTAGGTTCCTACCCTTGGACTCAGGAGAACACGGAGACAGAAGTAAAAGGTGAGCAGGTAGAGTACCAATTGAGGGCCTCCGAGGATCGGTACACCTGAGTGGTCTGTGTTCATTGAACTGCTTTTTGTAGTCTTCTGAAAGAGCTCTCACTGGCACCAAGACATTCCTACTTAGGATGACTCCTCTCCAGCTGTCCCTCAAAACCATTTCCTTCCATGCCCTTCCCAGGGAATCTTGCACAGAATCCCACATCAGAGGCTTGGCCGGCTCCTCAGAGCCTCCCTTTCTTCAGGCGGAATTCCAGGTCTTTTGACATCCAGAAAGGCATTGTGGGTAATGTGCCAAAACAGTGCCAAACATCTGGGTGAGAACTGCACAATGTAGCCAGGTTCTGAGATGTCCAAACTCTGCCTCCGGGATGGAGTTGTAAAGTGCTCTGCCACCATATTGTAACATCTGTGCTTGAATTTGGAACTTCAGGCTGCAAGTTCCCTAATGGACCCCCAAGCATCATTTCCACACCCCCCTCTCCCCTTTTTCTCCCTCCCTATGAATTGTTCACATCTGTCTCCTCCTCTACCGTCTGAGGACCTGGAGGCAGGGGCGGTGCCATTCCCAACTCCTGGGACCCCTCCCTGCAGCCCCCAGCCCCTACCTTAGTGGGCAACACAGTGGTGTGTCCAGGATGTTAGGCATATACATAGCCAGTTGTCCCCCTGGCATTTTAGATTTCATTCAAACTGAATGAAACTATGATTCAGAGACAGCTGAGATTGTTTCCTAAATATTGGATAGAAGTGACTTCATGATTCTGAGATTTAAAGTTACCTCTCCACCCCAGTTTGTTGATGGAAAACTATCAAGAGAATCAAAATCAAGTTCCTTGTCTTGATAGAACTCACCAGAAAAAGCACAGGATGCAAATATGAACTTTAAGTGGAGAGAGAAGCCGACCCAAACCGTGCCCATCTCCTCCCAAAGAAACCACTGACATCATGGCATTTTCCCTTGGAAAGGGCACGGAGACACGGCGATATGAGGGAACAGAGTTTTCCACATTCCAAACTTCCCACTCGCAAGAATGCCTGCTTTCACAGAAACCTGGTGTTTCATTTTCTATTGACCAAGGAATCAGACCTATGTATGCTCCAGAATGGGCTTACTCCCCAGGGGGTCCTCCCTGGACTGATTTGTGGGTGTGGGACTCCACCAAAAACCCAGATTCTTTAAAAAGTCCCCTGAAGGGTAAAAGTAGGTGGCAAACCGGAAAGCTGGTGATTCCAGGATGTCAAGTGCCCATCCCCTGACAATTACGATGAATCACATGAACGCAGCTAAGCCAACACAGAGCAACACAGAAGGCTTTTGTCCTCTGGTCACTAGCCGACGTTCTCTGCAGCCGCAGCCCTTGCCGTCCTCTCTTTCAGAGCTGCCCATCCCCAGAGGCCTTTAAATACGGGATAAACCACAGTCAGTCCCAAGTGCCACAGCAGAGCCTCAAGGCAAGGGGTGGCTTGGATCAGTTCTAGGAATATCTTTCAGCCTGAGGGGAAGGGTGAGAGGGGCAGCTGTTATTAATGAACGGAGGGGTAGACTAGAGCCTGTAGCAGCATCCTGGGGACCAAATCCCAGCTCACGCTGTGGGAGCTTCCTGAAACCCCTCTCCTTCTCCCAGAGCTGGTTCTTAGGAAGGATTCCTAGGAATAGGAGACTGGGGAGATCCGCAGGAGGCCAAGCCAGGGAGCTCCTGCCGCAGCTCCCCCCTCCCCACCCAGCAATATCTGGAGTGATGTCAGGCCTTTCCCAAAGACCCCGCTGGGATGTGCCCCATCACTGGTGAGGCAGCCTGGCCAGATGTGAACACCAGAGGAAGGACAGTATTTTAACTCTGGGAACAGTCTGAGCTCCAAGCCAGGGACCTTGTCTGTCCTTTTCAATGCTGTTTTCCCAGACCTAGGAAAACATACGGCCCAAATAAATCTTTGTTGAATGAATGAATGAGAGGGAAAAGAGTTTTATGCCAATGCCTTTCAGCCACATTGCATTCTTTTCTTTTTATTATGGAAAATTTTAAACAAGCACACACAAAAAGGAAATGCTTTAATAATAAATCCCCATATGCCCATCGACCAGCTTCAACAATTATTCAAGGTGCCTTTTAAAAATGTTTTTGCTTTTTATTATGGCAATTTGTAAGCAAACACAAAAATGGGATAGCACTATAATCAACCCCTGTAGGTGCACCCCCAACTTTAACAACCAACAGCAGCATCCCCACTTCACCGTGCTGAAAATGCTGTCAGCAGTTTGAGGGGCACCATTTTGGAAGTAACACAGTCTGTTTATCCTTGAGCTGGTTAGAGAGAGACAAACCTAACAGCTTATAATTAAATCCAACTTCCTTTCTGGAAAGAGAACCAGCAAATGGCTTTCTCTTCTCCCTTTGATCTGAGAAGCAGCCCCCAGTTTCAGCTCGTGCATATGTAAGGGCAGACGTGGAGATGTATATACAAAAGCACCCAAGCTCCAGTGAGCTATTATCTGCGTTTATCTTATCAGGATAATACTAAACCAGACCCTCTCAGAACAAGGGGTTTAGTCTTGGCAGCCTGGGCCTCTGTTCCTAGTCACCAGTTCAGTTTATAAATACACTGTCCAAGGCGGAAAACAATTTGAAAGGCAACATTGTTCCTGGACAAGGCTGCTACTGTGATAACGGAGCTGCTGTGGCTCCCGTCTGCTAATAAATTGCCCAGCCCCAGGGTTACGGTCAAGGGCCTTGGCAGGAAGGCGGCACAGTGCAGCTTCTTCCTGCGCCTGCTTGATGACCAGCTGAGAAATCAACTCAAACAGAAGAGCGTTTCCTGAGCCGCAGGATCCCCGGGGGTATGGGGCTGCGCGGTGGCGGAGGATACGATATGTTCCCCTGCGTAGGGCTCAGCCCCCAGCCATAGGTCAGCATTTCCCTAAGGCAGAGCTCGCCGTGGCGGGAGGGTTGGACACTTGGATTGTTCCTTCTTTGGGATGGTTTGGTGGCAGAGGGCACTGATGGAGACTGTGGGAGGCTGGATGGGCCAGAGCACCCTACCCTGCCCAAATAGATGCCTTCCTTGGGGGTGGCCAGGGGAGTTTTTACGCTAAAATGAAATAAACAAAAGTGCTTTGTAAAACCATAAAATGGCCCGTACCAGTTGGGTGTTCTAGTTATTAGCGAAAGATACAGTGCCACGAGCAAAATGGAGTAGAATGTATTGGGCCTAGACCTGGGGCCAAGTGCTAAGTTCTCTGCGTAAAATGTAGATGCTCGTAGGTATTTCCCTAGGCTGTTGTATTAACAAGATGATAATACATGAAAAATGTCTAGCAAAATGTTTGTCATATAACAGGACCTTTAAAAGGTGGGCAATGAAAATATAATTTTTACAAGAAGGTCCATGGAGATGCTAAAAAGAGATGAGAAGACCCGTGTGGGTACATATGTCTGAAGCTTCCTGAAGGAGCGCCACAATGGAATAAAACTCGTATGGAAATCTGTTACGGGCCCTGCATACTCCACTAAGGAGAATGGGTTTTATGTGTTAGACAGTGGAGAACACCTGGAGGCTTCTGTGTAGCAAAAAGAGTCCATTTAGCCCAGGGGAGAAAGCGAGCAACTTTGGGGTCAGATCTTGGTTTAAACTGGGGATCTTGCCAAAATGCGGATTCTGATTTAGCTGGTCCAGGGTGGGGCCTGAGATGTTGCATTTCTGACAAGTGTCCCATTTAACCTCCCTGAGCCTCAATTCTTGGATCTGTAGAATGAGGACTGTTTCATCTGTGCTTTAGAAAGTTCCTTCCATCTGTGGGGTGGAGGATGAGGGTTGACCAACAGGAGGACCACCTAGAGACAGGCCAGGGCGAGGGGTTGTGAGAAACAAGCACTATTCCTAAAAAGGAATAAACGCTCACCCGATTGTGGAGAAGAAAAGAATTTATTCATGGTTTTGCAAGAATGGGCACCCAACCAAATGTGGGGGTTGGCGCGCAGAACAATAGACCCAGCAGTATTTATTCCCTACACCTAACTGCAAGTCCCTCCCCTGTTTCTCCATTGGCTGGATACTCTAGAGGTTACATTCTATTCGACAAGCCTAACTAGCCCAGCAAATTTGAAACATGCAGCCTGCCCAAATTGGAAACATTTGAAATATGTTTCCCATGCAAATTTGCAACATTAGGAAGGGTTGGAACAGATCTCCACCCCTGACTATAATGGTTATGCCCAGGCCTTTTTAGAGCCAGTTTGGGCTAGTTTGGTAACAAGTTATGAGGCTATTTTGGGAGTCTCCACCTTGCAAGGATAGTAGATAGTGGGCGGATAAGCAGGGGGACTGACTGTGGCTAGTGGGCGGATAAGCAGGGGGACTGACTGTGGATTACAGTTTGTCTTTTTAACCTTCTGCCAATTTCTTAACTGCCCCACCCTGCAAGGCACACCTATCCTTTGTAAAAGCTAAACTTAATATCATTCTCACAGGGTCCACCCACCGGCTCACAGCCGCTGCTCCCTCCCCATCCCTCCATCTCCCTGAAATGCCAGCTCCCCTGGAGGTCCTGCCTGCCCCGCGCCCCACCCCGATTACTCTGTCCCGCCCCACCTGTTTCCTTCTGCACTCTTCACATGCTCTAATTATATATTTTTTTCTTTACTTAATTATCATCTCTCCTCATAGACTGTTGCTCCACGAGGGCCTGTTTTACCACACCTGGTGGCCAGGTGTTACGGAAGCCCACCCGTCCGTCTTAGTTTCCTAGGGCGGCTGTAATAAATTACATGATCTGGGTAGTTTAAAATAACAGACATCTATTGTGTGTCAGCAGGGCCTCGCTCCCTCTGAAGGGTCTGGGGAAGATCCTCATTGCCTCTTCCAGCTTCTGGTGGCCCCAGGTGTACGTTGGCTTGTGGCTGTGTAACCCCAGTGTCCGCCTCGGGCTCCACCTGCCTCCTCTTCTCTGTGCATCTCCTATCAGGACACTTGTCATTGGATTTGGGACCCGCCCATAATCCAGGATGATCTAAGCTTGAGATCTGTAATTCATCTGCAAGACCCTTTTCCCAAATAAGGTGAGATTCACAGGTTCCAGGACGTGGACATATCTTTGTGGGGACCCCTGTTCAATCTACTGTGCCCTGCTTCATGTGAGGTTCTCTGGAGTAAGGAGAGTCTCAGCGCCAGCAGTGACGGGTACTTAGGGAAGGCCACTCGGTTCCAGGTGTCATTCTAGGTGCTCAGGACACAGCTGTGCATCGCACAGTGAGGGCCCTGCTCTCCTGTGGGAAGAGACGATGATTGGACAAATGACCATCCACACATCAGGGTGGATGATATATGCTGAGAAGGAAATTGAAGCAGGGAACAAGGCAGAGCCCGATGGGGGGGGGGGGTGGTCTGTTTTGATAAGTGGTCAGGGTGGCCTTGGTGAGGAGGGGACATTCGAGCAGAGCCATGAATCAAGAACAGGACAGAGGCATTCAGTAGCCTGGGGGCAGAGCAACCGCAGGTGAATTTCCCACTTCACCTTTCTTGGCGTCGGGGGCTGAACGCTGATCTCTGTGTAGGCCATTCCCCGGATTTCCAAAGACAACCAGAGAATTCCACACGAGACCAAGAAGAGGGGCTGATTTCTCTCTAAAGGGCGGGGAGAAATGGAGGAAGGCCGAGGGAGGTTCTATGTTCAGCCACAGTGAGGGTGGCCCCACCCGCGACACACTCTGGCCTTGGTCTAGAAAGAGTGAGAGCATCTCCCCGAGAGGAAATATCACGGTAGCTTCCAGGGTTTTCCCCACCACCCCCAGCCAGAGAGCGAGGCCAGCAGAGTCAACAGGCTCCTCACGGGTGGCCCAGGGTTTGTTCAAGGGAAACGCTATTTCAGAATGTGGGAAGCAGCCCCTTAGGGGACCCCCCCCCAATGTTCCTGCTTCTGGGTGTTCATGCATGAAAAAGTCCCCCCTCCCTCCCCGCACGATGGGTGTTACTCGCGTGGTACAGGGATTGTGCCCATGAAATAAGGTCTCTAGTCATTGATTTTGAGTTGTTTGGAAGCTAGATTATCCTGAGTGGGCCTGACTTAATCAGGTGAAAGCCTTAAAGGACAGCACCTACTGGCCTTGAAGAGGTCACCTCCTGTGTTGGGAAAGGGCCTGTGAGAAGTTCATATATTGAGGAACTGTAGGGTCCTCCAGGAACTGTGAGCACCCCCGGCTGACAGGAAGGACACAGGAGCCTCAGTCCTTCAACTGCAGGGGCTGAGTTCTGCTGCCACCCAGAATGACCCAGAGGAGGACCGGGCTCCAGAAGGAAACGCAGCCCGCTGACACCTTGATGGCAGCCTTGGGAGGCTCTGAGCTCCAGGCTGCACCGTGCCCGGACTCCTGTTTCCTGGAAACTGAGAGATGATAAATGTGTGTTGTTATAACCTGCTGAGTTTGTGATACCTTGTGAAGCAGCCAGATAACTAATACACAGATGCATCGACCTAAAGATTCATTAACTTTTTTTTTTGTATTTCAAGACCAAAAGCATTTAGTCCAGTGAACATTCCAGTGTTTCCTCCAAAAAGGAGCTTGCAAATGGCTTAGGCCCATTCTCAAACTTTGCTGTGCACAGGATCCTCTGGGATCTTGCGAAAATGCAGATTTTGATTTATTTGGTCCAGGTTGGGGCCTGAGATGTTGCATTTCTGACAAGGGTCCCAGGTGCCGCTGATTAGGCTGGGTGTGGATGAAATGGGATGTTAGGTTGTTGTCTTCTTGTCTGAGAGTGGGCCTAATCCCAATAGTAGAGAACAAATTCTGAAACTTGACCATCACCCTTAGTTTCCCTCCCTACTAAGGGCTTATTGGTGAAAAGGGGGAAGTTGATGGAGAGGTTGGTGACAACAGCTCCTGGGCAGGGAGTGACAGTGTGTGAGAGATGTCCACGTCCACTCCCTGCTTCCCACGTCAAGCCAGGGTCAGGGTGGGGACCCTTGGGGCACATGTCAGAGCTTAGCTGGGACCCCTGATCCCTGCTGCAGAGCCAAGAGGGGGATTACAGTGGGAGCTTATTTCCAGGGTATGAATGAGCATAGGGGCCAAGTGTCCCCATGAACTGCAGAGTCATCTTGAGAGTCCCCCCCGGCCCAGGAGGAGGAGACCCCAACAGAAAGGGCCCTCCTGGTGGGTACCAGCGTGTTGCTCCCCAGCCTCAACACCTTCCTGCCTTGGCTTCCCCAGGCCGGGCAGCCCAGTGCTCTCCCTCTTCTTCCCCTGGAGCTGCCCGGGCCCACGTTCACTCCAGCCACCGACTGCACCCGGACAGGGCTCCGTCCCCTAGGGAGAAGGGCGCGGTGGCACTTGTGGCGATCAGAATTGAAAAGGCATCTTTTTCTGGA
The DNA here is from genome assembly GCF_015220235.1 of Choloepus didactylus. NCBI lineage: Eukaryota > Metazoa > Chordata > Mammalia > Pilosa > Megalonychidae > Choloepus > Choloepus didactylus. The sequence continues at coordinate 67,049,112 of NC_051324.1, read as the reverse complement.
AAGGGCCAGATGGCAAACATTCTAGGTGTTGCAAGCTGTACAGTCTCCATGGCAACACCCCAGCTCTGCCGTGTGGCCTAAAAGCAGGCGTCAACAGTACATAAACGGATGGACGAGGCCGGGCTCCAATAACACTGTTTATGAAAACGGGACAGGCTGGCTTCGGCCCGCAGGCCAGTTTGCTGAGCCCTGCCATAGACAGTGGGGAGCTATGGAAGCCTTTTTGTTTTTTTTACTTTTTCCCCCTCTATTAGAGAAGTTGGGGGTTCAGAACACAGAACACAGAACAGAATAATCATTTATAAAACACAGGATACCTGTATATCACCCCACCACCAATACCCAGCTTTGGTTTGGAACATTTGTTACAGTTGATGATAGCACATTTTTATAATTGTACTATTAATTAAAGTCCATGGTTTAACTTAGGGTTCACTGTGTAGTGTAGTTCCATGGGTTTTTTAAAAATTTTTATTCTGTTACCATACATACAATCTAATATTTCCCCCTTTTAATCATGTTCAGATATATATTTGTGTTGTGCTACTGTCAACATTATCCATTACCATAATATTTCCATTATTCCAAATAGGAACCTTGTGCATTTTAAGCCTTAACTTCCCATTCCCTATACCCACCCCATACCCTGGTAAGCTACATTCTAGATTCTGACTCTGAGTTTGCTTATTCTAATTGTTTCAAATCAGTGAGCTCATACAATATCTGTCCTTTTGCATCTGGCTTATTTCACTCGACGTGATATTTTCAAAGTTCATCCTTGTTGTCACATGCATCAGCACTTCATTCCTTTTTATGGCTGAGTAATATTCCGTTGTATGAATATGCCACATTTTATTTATCTGTGCATTGGTTGATGGACGCTTGGGTTGCTTCCGTCTTTTGGCTACTATTAGCATTAGCATAAAAATATCTGTTCTAGCCCCTGCTTTCAGTTCTTTTGGGTGTATACCTAGTAGTGGGATCGCCAGGTCCTATGGTCATTCTGTACTTAGCCTTCTGAGGAACCGCCAAACTGTCTTCCAAAGCAGCTGCACCATTTTACATTTCCATCAGCAATGAATGAGTGTTCCTATTTCTCTGCATCCTTTCTAATACTTGTTATTTTCCATTTTTTTTTTAACAGCAGCCTTTCTAATGGGTGTGGAATGGTATTTCATTGGGATTTCGATTTGCATTTCCCTGATGGCTAATGATGCTGAACATCTTTTCATGTGCTTTCTGGTCATTTGTATATCTCCTTTGGAAAGATGTTTTTTCAAATCGTCTGCCCATTTTTAGATTGGATTATGGAAGCTTTTTGAGCCGAGGAATAGCGTGACCATTTCTGTGCTCTAGGAAGAAGACTCTGGCTGAGGTGGGGGACAAAGAGAGCCTGGAGGCAGGGAAGACTGGAAGTTTCCTTTTCATGGGGTCTTGGGCGGCTGTTAGCTTCTGTGCCGCTGAGCTTGCAGTGTTTTTCCCAAGATAATGCAGTATCTGCCACACTCTGGAAAGCAAGATGTTTGCTACTCTGGGATCACCCAAGGAACAGATGGTTTATTGATCTAATTTTTAAATAAAATATTTTAATAACTTTTACAGGCCTTTTAAGCTCTCCCCAGGCTGAGACCCACCCAGAATCAAGGCAGCTGCCTGGCTAAAGAGCTCTTTGCGGGCAGCCCTGCCAATCTTAACATCTGTTTTGATTAAAGATGGGAGGAAAGGAGGGAAGGAAGTTCCCCAGGCCATGAGCGGGCTGGACGTCAGTGACCCTTGTAGCTTCCAAGAAGTGGTGCCTCTGAGGAGTCATTTTCTCAAAGGGACAACAGGAGAGTGGCCAAATTGAGTGCCTAACTGAGGCTCTCAGCCTTTTGACTGGGTTGGGGGCGCCTTTGAATTCCGGCATTTATAGTTCCCTTTCTTTCTCCCCTTTTCATTTGGGGGACTAATTTCAAATTAATCCAGATGTTTGTTTTACCCGAAGATACTTGGCAACCGATAATACCCACGGAATGCTGAGAGAATGTGATATTCTTTTAGGGTGGGGTGGACCCAAACTGTGTGTAATCCTAGCACTTCTTGGCAAATAGGTCTCTTCTAAGGAAGCAGACCCTATTGGGGCCTTGGTTGGGGCCCAGATCGGATGAGAGCAAGTGCTTTGGTGAGATGATGCCAGGAAATGAGGCCGTGACCTTTCAACCCCGTTCTCTCTGCTTCTCCGTCTCCCTCCCAGCCCACAGCTAACTGGGGTGCACGCTTATCTCACCAACACTGACGTGTATGGGGTAAACCTTTATTTCACTCTCTCCTCTCAGCTTGCACCTTCAGCTCATCTTCTGAGGACTGGAGACGTTTTCCAAGGATGCACCAGCACAGATGGATTAACACATGGGAACCCCCCTGGTCAGGTGCCCTGTCTCCCAGCTCCCCAAGGGTGCAGATTCCATCTCCTCTTTAGCCCAGTTGACCTAACGTGACAGTGTTGTGGCTAAAAGGGACTCTCTGAATGCAGGACCCTCTGAATGGTTTAGAGATGACATTCATGAATGAAAGGAATCCAGTGTGAGCCGATGGGGAGCTATAGCTGAATGGGTGCAGGGTGTGTTTGAGGTGATGAAAAAATGAGGTAATGGATGTTGGTGATGGTAGCACAATATTGTAAATATGATTAATACCAGGCAATTGTACACTTGAAAGTGGTTAAAATAGGAAATTGTGAGTTGTATATGTTACTACAATTAAAAGTATTTTTTTTAAATGTGAGCCAAATGCAGACAGAAGCTTTATTCCTATTTAGTTTCCACTTGTTAATGATTCTCCAGCATGCCACAGGATCCCATCTGAGATGTTAGTGGAATTATCTCAAGCAGCTGAAATTCTTTGATATGGTTATTTAGTTATAAATTATAAGCACCTTTTGGCCCAGCCTCTGGAGTATAAGCTCTCTGAAGGCTAAAACCCCCACTCTGGCATTTTTGGCACAAAATAAGTGTTGATAAGCGACTGAGATGGGATGCCAGTCCTCAGTTTCAGAATGGGTGTGCTGGGCTAACCTTTTTTTTTAATAATAAATCTCCCAGAGGCTAGACCCCAGAAGGCAGCCCAATACTCCCATTTTACAAAGAACAAAATACGCGGAGAAGTTGGTGGCTTGTTAGTAGGAAATGCTGGGCCAGGGCTGGCGCCCAGGGGTTCATTCGAGCTCTCCCCTCCCTGCACTTGGCCATCCTTTCTGAGGACTCCACCCCTGAAGCAACTGCTTGGCTCGATCACGAGGTCTCACTCCCAGAGAATCAGCAGCTGTGTTTTGTAAAAGCTCCCAAATGCCCCCACATCCCCAGTCTGCCCCAGTGTTTAAAATCTCCACTTTTAAGAACTGTTCCTTTGCGATGAGACTTCAAGAGATCATGAAATGTGCTGAGAAAAAGGATCTCTTGTAAAAGTGACAGAAGGGGGTGACCCTTTTGTCACTTCTCCCTCCCCAGTAAGGGGTGCTTGACTCTCGTGTATCTGGGGAATCTGGCCTGGTCCCTCTGCTCTAGAGGCTTCCACGTGACTGTCACCCTTGGGGGCTGTGTGTCCTCCTCGCTCCTAGCCCCACTTCGGGCTCGGTCATATTGACCTTGGCGGCATCAAGACTGGGCCGCGGCTCGCTCGCCCATGATTCTGTGGACTTCGCGAGCGCGTGATGGTCCGGGAAGTGGGGAGGGCAGGGACAAGGGCTGGGCCTCCCGTCCCTCTGCCTCTCTCTTCCCTCCACACCACTGCAAGTGGCACCTCAGTGTGTCCAGCTTCAGTGAAGGGTTTTGGAGAACCTAAAGGCCAGGCCGTTACGACGCAGGAGGGAAAGAGCTTACAAAGCTGTTCACATTTCAGGCCTTTCTCCATATCCCAAGGGGAAAAGGACCCAAGAAGCTTCAACCTTCTCGGGGATCCCCATGAGTGCCCTCATTTCCTAAATGGTCTCCCCTCTCCTTAGGGCTGGGTCTCCCTCGAGCGAGCTTCCTGCTCTTACCCTCTGATTCTCTCCCCATTTTTGGGCACCCCACCAGGCCTTCCCACAGGGCTTGGCTCCATCCCCTCTTCACAGCTGTAGATTCCCGAGGTCAGCATAGAAAAATGCCCCAGAAGCTCCAGGAAGACTCAGTGAGAGTCGTGGCTCCCACATCCCAAGGAACATTCCAGACTGGGCTCCTGGAGGCTCCCCACCAGCCTGGGTGCGTTCGGGCCTCATTGCCCCTTGCCTGCCCCTCCAGTCACACACATCTTCTCAAGGAACAGGAGTGTTTCCCGACCTCCCCCCAGCTTGCAAGCCGCCTCGCAGGAGAGCACAGGTCCTCCTCCCTCAGAGCCTTATCAGTGCCTTTCCTTGAACAGCCGCCCCCCCCCACAAGCATTTTTATTGAGATAATATTCACATAACATAAAATTAACCACTTTGATGTATTCAATTCAATGGCATTTGGTACATTCACAATGTTGTGCAACCACCACCTCTAGTTCCCAAACATTTTCATCACCCAGAACAGAAGCCCCACACCCGTTAAGCATTTGCTCCCCACTGCCCCCTCCCACAGGCCCTGCTCACCACCAAACTGCTGTTTCTGTGGATGTGCCTGTTCCAGACACTTGATATAAATAGAGTCATGCAATATGGGGCCTTTTGTGTCTGGCTTCTTTCACTCAGCCTGATGTCTTCAAGGCCCCTCCTGCTGCAGTGCTTTCTTCCTTGTGATGGCTGAATAATGGCTGTTGTGTGGCCCCTTTGCATTTTGCTTACCCACTCATCTGCTGAAGGACTTTGAGTTGTGTCCACCTTTGGGCGATTGTGGATAGTGCCTCTAGGGACGTTGGTGTCCTAGTATTTGTTTGAGTCCCTGTTTACTTTGTCTAAGTAAGTACCTCGGAGTGGACTTGCCGGACAGTATGGTAATTCTGTGTCCCCCTCCACTGTAGCTGTGTCCCTAGGGCCCTCCCGGCACCGCTCTGGCTGGTCTCTTGGCCTCATACAGGCCCAGCCAAAGCTTTCAGGTTAATACTTGGAAGGGCCTGGCGAATTTCTTAGAAAAGGCAATTCCTCCTCCGCATATTTCTCTTGGGGGATTGGGGGTGGGTATCCTTTCAGCTGCGTTTGGAGTCACTTATTACCATGTTAGCATGAAGCGGTGGGAACGAGCAGCTGGTGGTCACTATGAGTCTGTCACCATAAGGACGACACTGGACATGATGTGATGTTGGCATCGGAGTGGGGAGGGGTCCACAGCACAAGGGCTGAGCAGGGAGGGCTGGTCCACCTTGGGCACCGACTCCAGAGGGGCCTGAGCAGCCTGAGGGGCAGACAGGACACTGGGCGTCTAGGGGCAGCGGTGCCCAGATCCTAACGGATAAATGGAAACACATCACTGAACGACTCGGTGTTTTCACCCTTGGAGCACTGTAGAGGAGGGAGCAAGGTGGAGACACCTGGAGAGTCCACACTGGGGATCCTGCCTCCCCGAGCTCTCCCCAGCCCCACCTGCCTCCGGAGGCCAGCAACTCGGTTCTAGGGGATCATGCACACCAACCAAGGCCTTCGTCTGGGCTCCTGCTGCCACATTTGGCTGCCTGAAAATAACCTTTGCCCTGTGGAAAGTAATTTGGCTGCTGGAGGCCACTGTACAACATGCCTTTGGAATGCTTATGCCCTGGCTACCTCCCGCTTTGTCAGCGGAAGCCCTGCTAAACTCAGGGAGCTGCTGAGGGGCACCCAGGGGGGCAGCCGATGAATCCTGCACTACCTGGAAAGGAGCTCTCGAGGGGGCCTTTGTCCCAGTGGAGGGCAACAGGGGGGCCACGTGGTGGCCTGGCCTGGGTGGAGGTGGCTGCCCAGCCAGAGGTGGCGGCTGCAGGGTTTCCAGTTAGAAAAGGTGCATTGTTTGCCTGGAAAATAATCGCATCTTCCCTCTCCCGCAGTAACGTCAGCCACCTGGCCCTCTCAGAGCCTGGCCACCGGCCTCACGGTGTCTGACAAAGGTGATGCTTTGTCCTTCCCCTGGGCCCTTTCTTCCAGGCGTCTTGGGGCCCGTGCTTGTTGTGCCGCCTGCACAACACAGCTTCCTCATTCCGAGGGTGGCGGCAGGCCCTTGCAGGCCCAGGAGAGCTCCGCGGCGTCAAAGCACACTTGTCTTCCCTTAAGTTCGCAGTTAATCAGCCCAGAGCAGCTGACAGTCAGCTCCAGGGGCCTCTAAAGCTGCTGGGTTCTTCCCGGTTTGTAACCCAGCTTTGTTCGCTGGACTTGAGTCATGCACTCCTTCCACACACAAAAGAGGCTCTGATGCAGCCGGCTGCAGCGCAGGGAGCTTAGGTAGCTGGAGAGTCCCCTGGGGTCAGATTGGGGCTCCCCAGGAGGTATGTGGCCTTGGGGATGCCTGCTTAACCTTGGTGCACAATTGAAATAACTCTACCTAAGTGGCAAAGATTTTGGAGGTTCAACAGTGGAACATATGAAGCATCTGTACTCCACCCTGGCATACACTGAGGGCTTAGTAAGGGGTAGCTGCTGCTTTTATTTTGTTATCCTCATCAGGATTAGCATTATGGGCCTCCCTGATTCTGTGCCTCATCCTAACCCAGGTCTATCTGTCCCACCGTTTAGGATCTCTGAGGTTTCAGTATTGGTTTTCAAGCCGTGCCTCACAGAGCTCTCAGGTTTCCTTGATGGAGTGGGGAGCAAAGCTTTGCTCTCATCTGTTTTAAATCTTGTGTTCCAACCCAAGAATTCATTTGAAGAAAAAGATTTTTCCCCTGCCTGATTAACTGGGGAAGTAGCTTTTGTAGAAACCTCTCAAGAGTCTGTCCATTTCTTCAATAAGGCTTGCTTGTCTTCCCCCAGGGCAATGGGATGGAGGCTTTGCCAAGTAACATATATACACTCTCTTTCTTTTATGGCAAGCAGCAGAGGGATGGACCAAAAGACCCCTGGAATTTCCTCTTGGGCCCCTGATTTGTGACACTCTAATTTAAATCTCTTATGGCCATGTTAGCTCATTCAGTAAGGGAATCTGCCGGACATCAGTCTCCTTTCAGTCACCCATTATGAATTTGAACGTCTGCCCTAATTCATGCCTGTTGGGCACACATTGAGGCTAGCGTCTTCCATTGATGCTGTAGGTTGTTATACCCAGGGCCACAGCTGGGCATTCATTGCAGCAGGTTGGGTCCAGAGATGGACAGAGGCCTGGCCCTGGACTCTAGCTCCTCACTAGACAGAATGCACCAGACTTGGGTGCTGAGAGGGAGTGCACCTGCCAGGCAGGTCAGGGTCTGGAGGGGAGGGCCCAGGTGGAAAAGGGGTTGGGGAGTGGAATACAGCTGGTGGTGCAGCCCTCTTTGCTAGCAAGAGCCATCCCAAAGTAGCACAGGGTCCACACGGGGTCCTGGAAGGCAGGTGGAGCATGACAGTGGTGGGATCCAGGATCAGACACTATTTGAAAGTGCAGGCCAGAAGGCAGGTCAGAAAGCAGGTTGGAAGCAGTCAGCTTTTGGAAGGTCCATCACCACACAGCAGGACTCCAGACGCTGGATGGTGATTCAGGAGCAAGACTTGGGCTCCTGAAACCAGACAGAAAACATGCCAGTTTCAGAGCTGGGTCAGGGAGTTGTTTGAAGCTTAGAAAAAAAAAGCAGATGCTCCATTTTCAGAACAGCAAATTGGGAATGTTGAGTCTTCCATTACTGGACTAAAAGTCTCCTAAGTTTATCTTGTGTAAGGTCAGGATGGGTTTTAGGGGCAAGAAGAGAGGCTGTAGGTGGGGCCAAGGGGTCCAGTCATGGAGAAATCTGAAGCAGAGGTTGGCAATCTGGCAGGTTTTGAAATCTGAAAATTGACCCCCATGCCTTTACCATTCCCAAACCCTGGCTAACCATCTTGCACCTGTACGTGTGTTGGGAAACCAAGCAATAAGTAAGAAGGGCCTGGTGCAAAGCCATTGTGAAACTGACCTTCTGCCATGTTTCAAGACGGAAATCTCTTGGGGCTTGCTGCATTTGGAATAAAGCCCAAGTTCACTATCCCCCACTCCCCAGACTCCAGCTACACAAGGCTTTTCAAGTTCCTTGAGCACCCACAGCTCTTGCCCATCCTTGGCTCTTTGTTCCTGTCATTGTCTCTGCACAGGACGTTCTTTTATCCCTGTTGCTCACTCCCTAACCCCCCTGACCCTTTCATTCTTTACATCTCAGTTTCTGTACCACCTCTTCAAAGACGCTGTCTCTAACCACCCTTCCTCTGTGAGGTCCTCTCCTGAAATTCTCTACCGCAGCCCCAAGTGTGTGCCATAAATAGCCTTGATCATCACGCTTCCTCTGTGGGGAAGTCTTGCTCTTGTACTTGCTTATCATCTGGCTGCTCTCACACCATCTGTGTCAGGCACTCCGTGTCCCTAGCACCCAGCTTGGGCGTGGCACATAGGAAGTACTCGGTAAATGTTTGTCAACTAAATGAATGAACATCTATTCAGCCAAGTTTAATAGAAGATCATTTTCCTGCTCAGCATCATTTCTGTACCTTGCTTGGCCCATCCTGAATTGGTTCAGCTGGAAGCAGCAGCCATTTGAAAGGCTCGTGGGGTAGCTCGTGAGTCATCAGAAGCCCCAGGTGGCCTGAGACAGGCTCATGTGCTACAGATATGCTGACAAATTCACTATTATTGGGGACCCAGCCTGAGCACCAACAAACTGAAGAAGCAAAACACTTTCTCTCCTACCTATTCCCTGTCATAATACATGACACCCTGAAGCAGTTCAACCTTCCCCTGCCCCAACTCTCTGATGACACCATAGCCCCCTGCTGCAAACAGTGGAGAACGAGCCCCAGGAAAGGACCACAGTTATAATTGGAAACAGGCGGGAGACTCAGCAAAGTTACAATCCTGAAGGCAGATGCCAGCTCTTACCATAAAAACCATCCACCAAGCTGATGCCTCCAGGTCTAGGTAAAGAAAAGAGTTTGGGGCCAGCGTGGGAATATCAGTCTCTCGATCTGGACAGTCTCCCAAAATTCTGCCAAGGTTTACAGGATTTTTAGGGTCTAGAGGAAAGCACCTTAAGTTATCCTTGGCCATGGTGGTAAGGACTGGCTGGGCAAGCCTGCCCCAACCCAGGGCGGCACTTTGCCAGCTTCCCTGGTCCGGGAGAGAGGTCTCCTGTCCCGGCTTGTTGGCTCATTAGCGTTTGCTGCTCACTTTTACGATGTGTTACTTAGCTTGTAAGTTGTTTGCCTGTCCCCCTGGCCTGTGCAAAGCCTCCAGGCCACGAGCTGGACACTTGCACCATTGACGTGCCCAGGATGTGGTGCTGTGAATCGCACTGCTGGCCTCGGAAGCTAGGGTCCCAGAGGCGTCTCAGGCAGGCGCGCCGGGCCCGGAAGCCCATCTCTGACTCATGAGCTGTCAAGGGAACCTGACAAACCCACTTTGGGACATAACCTCCAGATAATCTCGCACTGTTAACAGGCCTGGAGAAGTAACTCTGTGGCTCCCTGGAGGCCGGAATGAGAGCAGAAAACCTCTCTTGTGAGTCACTGCAAATATTTACCCTCAAAAGTTGGATTGTGAAATCTTCTAAGCTCTTGGAGGGCACTATCCCTGGGACTTAAAGGGCCCCAGCGGCGGTCAGATGTGTAGTGTTGGAAAGGGTCAGGCAGGACGATCCCCCTGCCCCTTTACAAAGCAGCTTGGGAAGAGCCCCAAGTTTCCAGGTCTCCAAGAGTAATCGGGGGACTCAGGCTTCCCTGAGAACTGCAGTGATGGAGGCAACCACAGGGATTCGGGGCTCTCTCAGGGAACCCAGCCTCTAGCAGCACATCTGGCTTTCAGCTCTACTTTCATTTCCTGGGTATGTGTTCACCTAAGGAGTGTCCTACCAGGTCAGCTCTTTGCCTCTGCATAAGAACTTCAAAGTATGGGCCAAGTGCTTGCTATTGAACTGGTTCTCCCCATGCTGCCATCAAAATCATTTTCAAGGAAATGGGGCAGCAAACCCAAAGCAAATCATGGCATTAGATATATTATTTTTTCCTCTGATGTTGGATTTTTGTTGGGTATATATATTTTATCCATCCATTCGTCTGTTCTTCTTTCCTTTCTTCCTTCCTTCCAACAAGGATCTGTTAAGAACTAGCTGCATGGGGAAGTCAGAGTGAGTCTTTTGACAAGTTGCAAGTGGTGAATTAGAATTTAGAGGGCACCCGGAAGATTTTGCATGAAGCAAAGCCTTCTGCACAGGCCACTGATAACTTGGCCACATAACAGATTTTCCATCTGAGGGTCTAGTTCCCACACCTTTCCAGAAAACTCCCAATGTAGAACAAGAACCATCCTAGTCAGCTGTAAAGGCTCCATGGATAAGAGTTCCTCTTGCAGCAGCTCGTTCCCTGGACTTGCAGTCCTGCAAGGGGACTAGAAGGACGTTCATGTGGACAATTTCCAGTTGTTTTGTTTTAAAGAAATGGGCACCTCAATGCTATAGGTCTTAGGTTATTCAGATTGGAGAAGATGTGAACTTTTACCCTGAGCTTGAGATTGATTCATAAGTCAGGCACGTATATAAATAACAGGGCTGATAAGGAGATAGCGGAGGCTCCATTTGAATAAACAGCTTCCTCTTTATTGCACTGTTGGAGGCTGGAAGTGAAGGTGCCCTCAGACATAATGGGGGCTCTTAGCTGTAAGTGACCATGAAAAACTTTGTGTGAGTCAGGAAGTTTCTCGTAGTCCAGTCGGGAGGAAGTTCATGCCCACAGTGGGCTCTGCTGTTGACTCACTGATTGTTTTAGGGAAGAAAGTCAGGGGTGAGGGCATGGGAGGTGGGGGGGGGGGGGTTGCTTCTTTCTACCTGTGGCTAATGGTCCACAGCTGTGACAGAGAGACGTCTAGGAGCAAAAGAGCTGAGAAGACTGGAATCCTTCTCTTCTCTCCTCCCCCTGCTGCCCTCATCTGTTGTGTCCCCCCTGGGCTGGCAGTGCCCAGCAGCCCCTCCTGCATCCCTCCTACTCTCTCTCCAGGTCAGCCATGGTGGATGCTATGAACACACCCCCCTTATGTGGCTCCCAAAACGGCCTCCAGCTGCTCATTAGATGAGCACCAAATCCTTAACATGTGACCCAGCAATCCCACCCCTTGGTTATCTACCTGGAAGAACCCAGAACAGGTGTTCAAACAAAGAAACTTGGACATGAATTTCATAGGAGCACTATTCACAGTCACCCAAAAGTAAAAACCACCCAGATGCCCATCCTTGGATGAACGGTTAAACAAGATGTGGCGTGTCCATGCAATGGGCCATCATTCAGCCTCAAAAAGGAATGAAGCACTGATGCAGCCACCCCGTGCATGAGCCTTGCAGGCCTGATGCCAAGTGCTCAGAGCCAGGCACAAAGGCCACCTCCTGTACGACTCCACTCATATGACAGGTCCAGAATAGGTGACTCACAGAGACCGAAAGTCAGTCAGTGGTTGCCACGGACTGGGGGGGAAGGGAATGGGGAGTGACTGCTAATGGGTGCGGGGTTTCTTTCTGGGGTGATGAAAATGTTCCGGAACTAGATCCTGGGGATGGTTGCACAACATCAGGAATGCACTAGATGCCACTGAACTGACACTGGAAAATGGTTGAAATGGTGAACTTTATGTCGAGTGTACTGTACCGCGAATTTTTTTTTAATCCCTTAAAAAAATCCCCATTTTAGTGTCCATCTCACTTTGGGCCTTCTCCCCTTGCTCACCCCCATCCGATCACGATCAGCACTTCCCATCGCTTCCTGCAACAGGTTCTTGCATAGTTTGGCCCCTTTGCCTGTGTGGTCTTTGTCGCTTTTGCCTGGCCAGCTTTCTCCAGGAGGCCTCCAGGAACCCCCCGGCCCAGGTCTGCCTTGGCTGCCCCTTCCCCATGTGGACAGGAGTCCTTGGTGCTCATGGACCTTTCTGTGTCAGACCATGGGCAACCCGGGGAGGGGATTCAGCACTCTCTTCTTTTGTTGCATCCTCAGTGTCTGGCAGAGAATAGGAGCTCAGCAATTATCTGTGCATTGATTAATCCCTAAATTGCTTCATATCATTATGCCAAAGGCATGAAGAAAGTTCTCCTGAGAAGTTTCAAAGCAAAAGGAACATTCATCTTGTCTCCATGCTTTCATCTCGTTCTCATCTCCCCCTCACCCTCTTGCTCCCTTCCCACTGCTCACAGAGAAGGCATTTTCCCATAGGAAAAGAACAAGTTGTAAATGGTGATTCAGTTCCTGAACTCCCCCACAAAACTTTACGTAACCCATAATGTACTTAAATCCTTAGGAACTACTCATGCAGGAGTTGAATGGGCTTTTGTGAGCTAACGGGGACCCAACCTGCCATTTATCACAAAGCTTCATAAGAAAATTTGCTGTGAGCTCAAAAAAGTTATGAGTGTTTTTATTTCAAAACTTCTGTTGACATTGAGACCCTCCACTTCTGTTTGTGGGTGTTTGGGTTTGGTAAAGCTGCCAGAATGCAATATACCATGAATGGGTTGGCTTTTACAGTGGGGATTTATTAACCTAAAAGCTTCCAGTTCTTATACCTTGAAAAATATTCAAATTAAGGCATCAACAGGACGATAACTTCTTCCTTAAGAGAGGCTGCCGGCAATCTGGACTCCTCTGTCGCATGGCCGGGCCCACGCGGCGTCTCCTGGTCCTTCTCTCCCGGGCTTTGTTGTGTTAGCTTGTGTCTTCAGTGGCTTCCTCTCAGCTCCTGTGGGTGTGTCCTTGTCTCTCAGCTTCTCTGGGGCTTTTTCCGTGAGCTTCTCTTTGATTTGATCTCTTAGGCCCCTTTTCATGTATGTGTTTTATCCTCTTATAAAGGATTCCAGTAAGAGGTTAAGACCCAACTTGATGGTGGGTCACATCTCAATTGAAGTAACCTAATCAAAAGGTCCCACCCACAAGAGGTCTCTACCCACAGGAATGGATTAAAAGAACTTGACCTTCTCTGGGGTACATAACAGCTTCAAACTACCACAGTGGGAATCTTAGTTGACTGTTATGTTTGGCTTTTTCCTGACATCCATCGAGGGAGAAGGAGCTTCTGCCAGACTGAGCTTGGGATTCATTCAGGCGGAGAGGAGAATGCGGTGGCACTCGATGTGCTTGTAGGTTGTTTCCAAGCTGGTCTGGAGTGGCAGGGGAAAGGCCCCCTGTTGGTTTCCTTCCCCGACCCCACCCCTGGCGCCTGGCCCTGGGCAGTGCCCTCTCGGGACACTGAAGACTCTTCTGGAACAGAGCAAGCCCTTCTAGCTTCATTTTCCACAACACCACAAGTTTCCAGAACACACCACAAGGCACCATGGGGGGGGTGTAGAGCAGGGTTCTCAGCTTCAACACTATTCACGTTTTGGGCTCGATAATTCTTTGTGATGGGGAACAGCTCTATGCATTGTAGAATGTCTAGCAGCATCCTTGGCCTCTACCCACAAGATGCTGGTAACTTCCCTTAGGTCTAGCCGCCCAACATCACCCCCAGCCACTCTCTGCTGCTGCCCGTGTCGGGGGCCCCAAGACCACCCTCATTTTGGTGATTCACAAGACGGATGCACAGGGCTCTCATATGATCATACTCACAGCTAACAGTGATTGCAGTGAAAGGATACAAAGCAAAATCAGCAAAGGAAAAAGGCACATGGCGCAGAGTCCAGAGGAAACCAGGTGCACACTTCCAAGAGTCCTCTCTCGGTGGAGCCACACAGAATGCACTCAATTCCTCTAGCAACTAATGGTGACAACACGTGTGAATTATTGTTCACCAGGGAGGTCGTCATAGAGTCAGCACCCAGGGATTTTTATGGGGGCTGGTCACATCAACACCCTCTGCCTGGTACCTAGAAAGATTCCAGACTCCGAGAAGTAAAACAGGTGTTCAGCACATAGTTTATTATTTGCCCAGTTTCTGCACAGCAAGTCACTCTTATCATTTAGGGAAAGTTTTATATCAGTGCAAAGAAATGATGGCCAGGCAAGTTCCCAGATACCAGCCCAAGGCCAACCTTGTGAGCAGGACTAAGTACAGCAGTCTCTGGCCTGCTAAGTTATCTCTTTTCTGCACATTGCTATTGATCATCATGATGATAAGAGATGACTAGCAGACAGCATTTATGGAGTGCTTGCTGTGTGCCAGGCTTTATTTGTAGCACTTTCGATGTACTAACTTCATCTCCAGGTGCCATGTTGGATAGTTGTCCAGTCTACAGATCCCATTTGCTCTGGGAAACTCCTTGCCCACCCCACTCCCCAAATTACCTGGGATTTCTGTTGAAGACACCCACCTGGAATTTTTGCATCAGAAGGTGGCAAGGGGCTGGGGCTCTTCCTTGGGTCCACCAGTTTCTAGATTTCCATCACATTTGTGCCCACCCTCTATTTCTGTTTTGTTTTCAGCATATTTACTTTCTGTTTCTAGTGAGTAATGCAGATATTTCTTCTACTTATAGCACTATTACAATTTCATTTAAAAACACAATTGATAAAAAAGAAAGTGAGTTGACTGAATATAAATAATAGTGCAGGAGGCTGTGATAAATATTGTGACAGTTGAAAGGGTGTATAACTCAGTGGGGAAACCCTGGCGTTAGGACCTTGGCTGGATGGGATTCCCTGAAGAGATGGGGGCACCTGGTGTGGTGGAGCCACCCATTGGTGGACTCACAGGGGGCAGGGGGTGAGGACAGAGCAATGGCTGGAGACTTGAGTTCTCTGCCACTTTCCTGGGCTTTTCTCTTAGGTTCTGGGGGATACCATAACAAAGTACCACAAGCTGTGTGGCTTAAAACAATAGAAATTTATTCTCTCACAGTTCTGGAGGCTGGAAGTCTGAAATCAAGGTGTCAGCAGAGCTGTGCCCCCTCTTCCGGTTTGCTAAAGCTGCCATTATGCAAAATACCAGAAATGGATTGGCTTTTATAAAGGGGGTTTATTAGGTTACAAATTTACTGTACTAAGGCCATAAATGTGCCCAGACTAAGGCATCAACAAGAGGATGAAGAACTACTGATGGAATCCAGAACACTTCTGTCAGCTGGGAAGGCGTGTGGCTGGCGTCTGCTGGTCCTTTGCTCCCGGGTTGTGTTTCAAAATGGCTTTCTCCAAAATGTCTCTGGGTTTTTGTCTTTCTTAGCTTCTCTCAGCTCTCTGCTTGGTTCTCCTGGGGCATTTCTCTGTAAGCATCTGGGCTTCATCTCTTTGCTAAGCATCTCCAAATGTCCTTCTGTCTACTTCTCCCAGCATCTGCAAGCATCTGGGTCTGTGTTGGCTCTTAGCTTCTCCCAGGGGCAAACTCTGGATTACATATCTTAGCTTCTCTCCAAAATGTCTCCCTCAGCTTCTCTGAGCTCCTTCTCTCCAGGAGCTCTCTTAAAGGACTCCAGTGATCTAATTAAGACCCACCCTGAATGGGCAGGGTCACATCTCCATGGAAACAACCTAATCAAAAGGTTCCACCTAACAAGATTGGATTAAAACATCTTGGTTCTTCTGGGGTCCATAACAGCTTCCAACTGGCACACTCCCTCTGAAGGCTCTGGAGGAGGTTCCTTCCTTGCCTCCTTCAGCTTCTGGTGGCCCCACATGTTCCTTGGCTTGTGGCCACATCACTCCAAACTCTGCCTCCATCTTCAGAGCGCTGCCTTCCCTCCATGTCTATACCTCTGTGTCCAGATTTCCCTTTTCTAATGACACTAGTCATATGGGAATTCAGGGCCGTCCCTAATCCAGTGTGACTTCACCTTAACTTGATGACAGCTGCAAAGACCCTTCTTCCAAATAAGGTGATATTCACAGGTACGGGCGGGTGGCATCAGGACTTGAACATATCTTTTTGGGAACACAATTCAACCCCCAACAGCCTCCCAGGGATACCCCCAGCCCATTGGCGTTTAAAGTCTCCCAGCAGTGTCTTGACATGGAAGCCATGAAGGTGAAGGGGAGATTTGGTGATTAAGCAGGTTCGCTGTAGCTACAGAAGGAGAATACTGTGGCCTGTTGACAACTGGCCCTTTTTTGTGTGCATGGGACAACTGCTCTCTATAGATAGATAAACACACACACACGCACACACACTTTTTATTTCGCTGACACTTCATGACCCTTTGCTCTGTGTACAAACACTAATAGAAAAAAAGGGGAAAAGACATGAACATACAAGTTACAGAAAAAGATATAGAAATGGCCCTCAAACATATGAAGAATTACTGAAGCTCACTCCCAATTAGGAAAATGCAAATTAAAACAACACTGGGATACCATTTCTCACCTATTAGACTGGCAAAACTTTAAAATATGATAAAATGTTCTATGATGAGGCCATGGAGAAGCAGGCACTCTCATACATGGCTGGTAGAAATGCAAATTGGTAAAAACTCTGGAGAGAAATTTGGCAATACCTAACAAAACATATGCACACACCTTTTGATCCAGCAGTCTCACTCCCAGTAATCTGTACAGAAGATACACCTCCAAGAATATGAAAATACATATATGCACAAGGTTTTCCACTGCAGCCTTGTTCGTAATTGTAAGATATTGGAAACCACCTAACCTAAATACCCGGAAATAGGAGAAAGGTTCGATGAACTGTGGTGCAACCACCCCATGGAGCACTATCTAGCTGTAGAAAAGGAAGCAAAATCTCTGTGATTTGAAGTGAGTTCCAGGACATACGGTTAATTGGAAGAAGCAATGTACAGGAGAGATCTATGGCATTCTACCCTTCATGTATGCAAGAAGGAGACATAAGTAAATATGCATTTATTTCCTCATGTGTGCAAAAGATTCAGGAAGGATAAACTAGAAACAAAAAAGATTACCTACAGGGGGTGGGTGGGTAAGTGGAAAGGAAGAGAATGGAGACGGGGTAGCAGGAATAAGACAGAAACAACCCGTCTCGGGGTCTAGCTTTTTGTATAACTCTGACCCTTAGAATTGTAGAAATGTTTCATATACCTCCCAAAATAAATAATTAAACCCATCCAAAACTGGGGAGGGGATGGCTCCAAATGGATTACCACTAATAACTAATTAAACCAACTGTATTACAAAGAAACTACATACCCAAGCCAAAGGGGTAGGAAGAAAAGAACTATCCCAATTGACCTTGGAAAACAATATTTTGACTGGATACTCTAAGACAGATTGTGCTCTAGTGAGTAAGTCTGTTTCTCATGGGAGAATGGGTTAGAGATGTTGTTACTACTCTATGTGTAAACCAGGACTGAACAAATAAGTGGATATATTGTAGATAATTACAACCAGATTTCTCAATGCTGGGGAAAGAAGACACAAATCTGAGAAGAGGGAAGCCTAGAACGGAGGTCCACAAACTTTTCCTGGAAAGGACCAGATAGTAAATATGTTCAGCTTTGCAGGCCATGCAGTGTTTGTTGTAACCACACAGCTCTGCCATCATGGTGTGCAAGCAGTCATAGATGACAGGTAGATGAATCGTGTAGCTGTTGTCTTAGTTTTCAGGCTGCCGTGACAAGTCCCACACAGTGGGTTGGCTTGAACAATGGGAATGTACTGACTCCCAGTTTTGAAGGATCAGTAGCGTTCTGGCTGGCTGGCCATCCTTGGGGCTCCTTGTCTTTCCTGTCACGTGGCCAAGTCCTCTTCTTTCTCCTCTGGGTTTCTGCTGACTTCTGGCCTCTGGCTTCTCCACATGGCATCTTTTCCTAAGGCCTCCAGTAGCAGGATTAAGACCCATCCTGATTCAGTAGGCCACACCTTAACTAAAAATCACCTCATCCAGAAATCCTATTTACGATGGGTTCACACTCACAGGAATGTGAGTTAAGATTAAGAACCTGTTTTTTTTCTGGGGTGCATAACTCAATCTGCCACAACTCACCCTCTGGACCTCAAAAAGACATGTTTGTCCCACAGGCAAAATACATTCACTCTTCACAACATTCTGAAAGCCTTAAATCATTTCAGCAATCTTAAGCACAAAGTCTCATCGAAATCAGTTATGGGCATGGTCCATCCAGGGACAAAATTCCTCTGTCTGTGCACCTGTGAAGCCTGGGAAATAGGTTATCTGCTTCCAAAATGCAGTGGTGGGACAGGCATTCCAGAAGGGAGAAATTGGGGCCTGAAATCCATGGTCACGAGTCCCAAGCAAGTCCAAAATGAAGCAGGGCAAACTCTGTTAGCTCTCATGGCCTGAGAGCCATCGGTGGCTTGGATGCTTTGCCCTCTGGGGAAAGTGCTTATACAGTGGCTCTCTCCAAACACTAGGTCCTAGGTCCTGCCCTCTCCAAGCATTGGGTGGCAACCAAACTCTCCCTGAACACCTAGACATAGACCCCACTCTCTCCAAGCTATGGAGTGATAGCCAAACTCTGCTGAATTGAACAAACTCTCCAGAACTGAATATCGTGGTGGGATCCCATCCTCTCCAAGCTCCTGGGCAGAAGACCTGCTCCCTCCATTTGTGGGGGCATACCTCCTGCCCTTAGCACCCACCTGGGTGGGTCTAATCTCTTCAGTCTATGGTTCTGCCCTTGAGTTCATTCTTCCTTCAATTCATCCCTTTCCTGTCCCTTTCAGGCCTGGATAGGAGGCTTCTGTTCACATAAACTTTACAAAACACATGTTGGCTTTGTGTGCAGTTCAAGGCGGGGGGGGGGGGGGTCTAAACCATCAGGCAAAAGGACTTTCCACAGATCTTTCTGGAAAATGGCATTTCTAATCCTGACCTCCTTTGAGATGTCTGACTGGATCCATGTCCTGTCACACTCTCTTTAGCCAAGGGTTGTTTAGTTAAACCTTCACAAGGAGCCCTGTTCTTGTGAACGCTCAGGGGGATCCCTGATGGAGCCGCCTCTGGTCCTCCTCTCACAGCAAACCCTCTGGATAGGCTGAGAAGTTTCCAATTCATTAATTTCTGGTTCCCCTGTACTTAAGAGTTTAATTCTCAGCTTATCCCTTTCCTCTCATATTTTACTGTAAGCTGCAAGGAAAAACCAGACAGCACTTTCCACCCTTAGCATAGAAATCTCCTCGGCTAAATATCCAAGGTCATGAGCGAAACAGAAAATCACAATTAAACTGCCACAGTAGTAATTGCTACAGGCAAGGTCTACTGAGAGATGTTGAAATTAGTGGGCAAAAGTTTAAGCAGAAACAGGATATTTGCATAGTCTCAAAGCATCAACTCTAAATTTTTACAAATTATAAAGGGGAAACTAGTCACTTTACAGTGGAGGAACCCAGCACACACCACCTTAACCGCATGATCGAGGTCAGCATCACCGGGAATGATCGATATTGTGTGCCCTCTGATATAATTGCACTGAGAAGGGCACATTATGTCTGTTGTATTCTTGCCAAAAATGCATAACCTCATCCTAATCGTGAGGAAACATCAGACCAATCCAAATTGAGGGGCATTCTGCAAAATGGTTGACCAGTACTCCTCAAAACCAAGGTCATGAAAAATCAGGAAAAACTGGGAAATTGTCACAGACCAGGGGAGACTAAGGAGACATGAGCACTAAATGTGATATAGGATCCTGGAACAGCAAAAGGACATTGAGGGAAAAGTGGTGAAATTCAAAGAAAGTCTGTAGTTCTGCTGATAGTATTGTAGCAGTGTAAATTTCCTGGCTTTGCTCGCTCTGCTGTGGTTATGTCCACTGTTAACATTAGGGGAATCTGGGAGAGGGATGCATGGGAAGTCTTCGTATTACTTTTGCATCTTGTCTATAAGTCTACAATGATTTCAGAAAAAAAATTTCAAAAAAGATACAATGTGCCTGGTACATAACAAATACTCTAAATATCTGATGAATTATTGAATTTGTATATAAAATTTTCTGAGAAACCTTGAAGAAAAGCAACCTATTTAACTTTGAATAATTAAAAAGAATAAGGGCATTCTCCCACAATCCCCTTATCCCACCCAAGAAATTTAACATTGATAGAATAAAATTATCTAATACACTGACCCTATTCAAATTTTCCAAATGTCCATGAATGCCCTTTATAGTTTTTGTTTGTTGTTATTTGGTTTGGTTTGGTTCATTTGGGTATTGTATTTGGTTTTCATATTTCCTTAATCTCCTTTAATGGGAAGAATTTTCCCTGTCTTTTTTGTCTTGTATGACACAGACATCTTTGAAGAGCCCAGAGACTGGTTTGATAGTCTGCAGTGGGGAGGGCGGCCATCTGTGGTGACTGGACTCTGCCTTCTTGGCCACATGATGGATATTGGTCCTTTCTCCTCCTTTTATGCACATTTGGAACACGATGCTCCCCCCTCACTTTGCCGTTCCTTCATTCCCGCTGCTTACTCACCCCTTGGAGGGCTGTCCTACTCCTACAGCCCAAACCAGCTTCGTTGCACCCCTTGCACCAGCACAGGGTTTGCAAGCAGGAGGGGAGAAGGAGCATGAGATTAGAGTGTATAAGTGGCATCCTCCCACTCTGAAGGCTGGGAACCCTCAGCACCCTGGCAGTGCCTCCCCTCCCCCAGCCCCAGGGCATCCCTGGAAACCAATTAAGCCCTGCACACAATGGCCAGGGAATTCTTGTGCAATACAGTTGTTGACTTTGTCAAGAGAGAAAAGACCAGCAGACCTGTCAGAAGCCATCCATTTATTTGAAAATTCGGGGACACCTCTTTTGTCTTTTAAAGACAGTCAAACAGCATTAATATGTATAACAAACAGGAATCTTTTACAATGTTTGTGCTAGGTTCCACCCCCAATGGAAAATTGGTAATAGATGGATCCATAGTGCGAAATATTGCTGATAATCAGGGGCTACCCTTTGTAAACTGAGATTACAGCGAGACCCGCCATCGCTCTGCCCTGCTTGTGGGCAAGCGATGGGCAACGCTGAGTACAGGGAGAAGCCCTTGAACTCTGGAATCAGCAGACCTGAGCTTATAAAATGGGGGTGTTCGTGTTTCCTGTGTGGGGTAATCGTGAGTGTGAAATGACATGATGCCTGAACAGTGCGCGGCACAGGGCCTGGCACACGATCCGGGCTTGGAAAGTGTCCTGCTGCTCCACATCACTGGAAGGAAGCAGTGGTTTCGCTGGTGTGTAGTGTGTTCAGAGAGTATTGGAAAGGTGCTATTGTTTGAAGGCGAGAATCCAGGGCTGGGTTTCTCCAGGGCCTTAGACTTCCTGTGTCTTGTTCCTGCCTCTTCCCGGTAGCCTTGGGGGAGGTCTAAGGAACGCTGGTGAGGGATGATCAGATACCCTAACCCTGCAAGGTCTTCCTCCACCTTCAGTCGCTCCTTGTAAGCAGGCCCTGCTGCTGGCGGAACATCATTTCAAAGGCTCTCTGTTGCAGCCTGAGCCTCCCTGTGCTCGCACATCTCCTGGCCATGAAGCCTCCGACATCACCGGCAGCATAGATCCAAATGAGAGGAACCCCTCCTTTCCCCTGTGCCCCTTCCCCTCCCTGCCCTGCTCGTCTCTGCCACCTGAGGAGATCCCAGCTCAGGAAGCTCCATGCCCTGAGCCATGTCTCATTTGCAAGGTAATAATCACTCGTTTGTTTGGGGAGCCCAGGCCGGCTATCGGGCACCACAGCCACCTACTGCTGGGCAGCCTTCTCTGCCCAGCCACAGCGGGAAAGGAGCACGTTCAAACTGCATGCAGATCGCCAGGAATTTCTCAGCAGAGCTGAAAGCGTCCTGTTCAGTTTGCATTAGGCGTGCAGTTCAGTTACTCTCCCTGAAGGAAGAGGAGGAGGAGCAGGTGCTGCTCGGCTTTGAACTCGGTCCACATGCCCCAAGGATAACTGGAAGGTATAGTTCAGTCAAAACAAGTGGGCGGTGGGACGTGGGAGGTGGGAGGGAAGCCCTATTCTGTAACTTTGGCCTTGGCCGTGAGCCAGGCAGAGAGCAGCATGGCAGAGACTGCAGGCGCAGGCTCTCAGAGCGTGTGTTATTCAGCAGTGGCGCATTCAGCGCATAAGATTGTGCCCAGAAGACTGTTTGGCGGCTAGAAAAGAAAGGAGCCTTTCACTCTCTTTTGTTTGGCCTACAATGCAGTTTCCCGGAGCAGCCATTTTCCAGTTTCCACATGCAGTGATTGGTTTATGCCATCCAGATGTGCACAATGTGATGGGGAGTTTTGGGTTTGGGTTTTGTGGGTTTTTTTGTTTGTTTGTTTTGGCTTTCCAGATGTGCACGACCAGGAAAGTGAATTTTGGCAAAGGTGGAGGCCACTCTCTGCAGCCACTGGAATCTGGAGAACCCACAATGCCATCATTGTAAGGGAATCACAAAGCTTAGGGTCTGGAAAAGAGCTTATGGGTCGCCCTAGTTAACCTCCTCATTCCCCAGCTGAAGACACCGACGCCCAGGGACATGTGCCTTGCTCACCACGTGGTTCCTGCAACCAGGAGCGGAGAAGACATCAGTCCAGCTAGAATTGACGGACCCGTATCTGTGCCATGTCTGCTTTATCCTCTAGGCATCTAACAATATTCTAGGTGCTTTGGATGCGTCAATGAACAAATAAAGATTCCCACCTTGTTCTGATGCCAGGTTAGCGGTGGGGAACATAATGACCAATAAACATAAAAATGAGTCCATCGTACAGTAGGTTAGACAGTAATAAATGTTATTGAGAACAGACTAGGTAAAGGGGGACCTGGAGCGCTGGGGAGGTTTACGATTTTAAATCAGGATGAGAGTAGACTTCACTGAGAAGGTGGCGATATCAGTTATCTCTTACTGCATGATAAAATCTTAGAAGTTGGTGTCTTGAATCAGCAAACATGGTCGCACATCTTTTTTGTGGGTGAGGAGCTCAGAGCAGCTTTGCATCTCTCGTGAGGTGACAGTCTAGAAGTCAGCTGGGGCTGCAGTCCTCTGGATACCTGACTGGGGCTGGAGACTCGGCTCCCACGAAGGCTTCCTCACCTGGCTGTCGGCAGGAGGCACAAGTTCTTTCCTACGTGGGTGTCTCCAAGTGGCTGCTTGAGTGTCCTCCCAGCATGGCAGCTGGCTTCCCCCAGAGTGCATGGTTCAGGAGGGAGGGATGGAGGCCACCAATGTCTTTTATAATCTGGCCTTGAAAGAGGCAAAGAAGCCAGCCAGAGATATCTGGGAAGGAATGTTCCAGTGAACAATGCCCTCAGGTGGGAGTCATCTTGAGGAAGCACCAGGAGGCCAGGTGGGAGGAGTGAAAGGAGCCCCAAGTTGGTGGGAGAATGAGAGCTGGGCACACAGGGGGACTTGTGGGCCATGGGAAGGACTTGGACTCTGTGTCTGGGTGAAACAGGGAGCCACAGCAAGATTTTTGAGTAGAGGCACAGTATGACCTGACATAGCAGATGAGCAGAGAATAGACTGGGGACGGGACAAGGGTAGCTACAAAGAGACCAGTCAGAGGGCTACAGCTGAAATCAAAGAAGAAGGTGATGAGGTTCCCAGTAGCTGCGGCAGCTGAAGAGGGGAGCAGTGCCTGGATTCTAGACAGATACTGAAGGTAGATCCCCTAGGATTCCCTGGCGGCTCATGTGTGAGGTGCGACAGAGAGAGAGGAGCCAAGGATGACACTGTTTTCAGCAAAACAGTCTACTCAAAACCAAGGTTTTTTGTCTTCTCTTCTCCACAGCTGTCACTGGCCACATTTTCTCCCTGCCTTCCGTGGTTTTAGATAAAGAGATGCAATTGTGTCCTCACATTCATTACTTGCACTTTCTGGGCCTTGGCTACAACATCTACAAAAGGGAAGAATAATCTTCTACCTTCTCACCAGTAGAAATAATAAATGTTTGTAAAGGCACTTAAAGCTGCACAAAATGCTGGAATAGTGATTAGAGGTCTGCAATGGTATTTTGAGTGCTGGCAAACTCAACATTTGTGTGCAGCCGTTCCCTACCATGTCAGTCCTGCAGGTGGACAGAATGAAGCCTTTGGTGAGAAAAGAAACTGGAGTGAGGGGAAATGTCTGGGGAGATGTTTCCTGAGGAAATACCCTGTTCAGAGGTTTCAGCCTGTGGCCTGAGGAAATTGCCAAGCTTGCAAGAGCAGGGAAAGTGAAGCCCTCGTCATCCAAACCCTTAGCTGATCCTCTACTGGGGTCTTATTTGAACACCTAAATTATTTACATAAAGTTCAAAAACCAGAAAAACTAAGCTCTGCTGTGGGGAGTGAGGATGGTGATTCCTTGGTGATGAGAAGGGAGCCCAGGTAAAGTGGCTCCGGGGGACTGGTGTTCAATTTCTTGATCTGGGCGTGTATTTCATGGGTTTGTCCGGTTTCTGAAAATCCATCGAGCAGAACACTTAGAATACTTGCTCTTTTCTACATGCCTATTCAACTTCAATAGAATGGTTTCAAAAAGGCGATAAGAAGTTATTCTTTTTCCCCAAAGTCGGGCCCTACCCAGGACCTCAAGTCCCACTATCAGAGAGCCATTCTTTTCTGCTCAAATGTACTGCTTTTAAAATTCCAAATACCTTAAGGAGAATTAACAAATCAAAGCGCTATTGGCCGTGGATGCTTCATAAAAAGACATATCTGAGGTTTGACCTTTTTTGGAACTTCATATGAATAGAATCATCTGGTATTTACTATTTTGTGTCTAGTTTCTTTCACTCGAAATTTTGTTCTGTGAGATGCCTCTGTACTGTTGGAAGTGGGCACGGACCTTTGATTCTCGTTGCCATACGGTGTTCCATTGTGCGAGCGGAGCACAATTTATCTGTTCATTCTGTTGGTGGTGGGTCTGGGCAGGGTTTCCAGCTTGCGGCTGTCCCTGGCAGTGCTGCTGTGACCCTCATAGTAGGCGTCTTGGGTGCGGACCCCCATGCTGTTTTTAAACCACACCCTCTGGCCCATGCTGAGCACCGATTTTGTTTGCTGTGAGACTTGGCAGGCGACGAGACAAAAGTCCCACTGATGTGTGGGAGGTTTCTCTACACTTCTACAAGGAAAGGTGTGCAGTGGTAGCCCGAATCACCCTCCGACACCGCCCTGCCTGGCAGCTTGACTTCCTGGGGCTCTTCCCTGCCCGCTCTGGGGAGGGTGGCAGACTTGAAGGGAACGGATGGGTCATGTCGTCTCTCCATCAGCCTGGCACTCAGGCTCCCAGAACCGAAAGAAGGGGGTGGGGGCAGATCCCTTGCGTGCTAAGCCAGCTCCACCGAGCAGGTAGGGCCGGTCAGCCCCGCAGGGAGCACCAGGTCTCTCCCCACCTGCAGGCTCATCAAACACCTCAACAGGCAGCCCGAGTGGGAAGCCGGTGATGTCATCACCAGGCCGAACAATCGGGCCTTTCATGGCAGGACGATAACAATCAGAAGAGTATGTGAGGGCCTGCCACTCAAGAACACACATGCTCATTGCACATGGGAGGATCTGAAAGCTGGGGTGAAGCAGGGCTCACCAGGAATGTGTCGTTCTCCTCTCATCATCAGCCGGCCAGGGAACATACCCTGGAGAGCAAGGCTCGGGCTGCCAGGAGGCTCCCTTGCCAATTCGCAAGAGATAGCCACGGCTGTCTCCACCGCCTGCAACCCCAGAGCGAAACAGCTAAGCCACATTCTTTGGTTGGGGCTCAAGCAGAAATGTCCCACGGCATTCCTCTAGCAGGTCCCTGTAAGAGAGAACACAGTGTAAAAGGTGCCCCTGGAACTGTGCAGCCCTGGGGTTCCAGAAGAACCACTGCCTTCAGACTAACAGAGCAGAGGCCTGGTGGTGCTTTTATGTTCAACCCCAAGAATTTGTCTTACCGTAGCTAAGCTCCTTAGAAGACTCAATTCCACTGAGCTGAGAAATTTTCTTTGTGCGAGATATTTTCCTTGCTCGTTCTGAGCAACTTCTGTTGTTCAGCTATTTGCTGAGGATAAAGCTCACCTAAACTGTTGCTTATTCTTTAACAGCTGCTCTCAAGCAAGGGTGATGCTGCCCCTTGGGGACATTTGGCAATGCCTAGAGACATTTCTGGTTGTCACAAATGGGGGATCCCACTGACAGGGGATGGATGGAGGCCAGGGAGCGTGCTGCTGAAAGATCCTACAAAGCACAGGTCAGGCCCCCCCCCCCCCCACAACAGAGAATGACCCATCCCCAAAAAGTCAGCTGTGCCAAGATTGAGGACCCCTGGGGGAGAGGAGAAGAGATGAGAGGTTCCAACTCCATCCAACCCTGGAGGCCTCTGGTTAGTGTCTCCCCGAGTCGGGCTGGGGCTGTCATCCTCTGCCAGAGCGGGTCAGGACCTCAGCTCACTAGCTGAGCAGGCACAAGACAGAACGTGCCCTTAGATATTGGCAAGGAAGGGTGCGAGGGCTCCCCTGCTAGGGACTTGGAGCCCAGGAACCTTCTCTCTCCTTGATGGTTGTATGGATCTGCATGAGGCCTAGAGCAGCCAAAGTGGGCACAGTAGTGGTTAAGAGTCCCCACCCTGCCACTCCCCAGCCGGCTAACTGTAGGGACAAGTTACTTAACCTTCTTGTGCGTCAGTTTCCGCCTCTGTTAAATGGGGTTAATAATGGTAGAAAAGGCACCTAAGGTGGTAGAGAGGATGAAGCATGTTACTACATGTGCCCCGTTTACAACCACGTCTGACACTTATTAACACTCAACAAATGGCAGCAATGCTTATAATCATTTTTATTCTAGCCCGAGGACCCAAGGCACCCTCTGATGGGAGTGGTGATGAAAGGTGAGCTGGTTTCAGCCGCAGGTTGTTGCGACGGGGTCTGCCGTGCTCTGCGCTGCTCTTAGTGCAGGTTTGATGCCGCTGCTGACACAGCCCAAAGTTTCCCTCAGGCTCAGGCCTGAAACAACTGCTAAATGAATTTCCAGGAACCCCCTGGAGCCGAGCGACTCATTCAGCACATGGACCCACAGAGGATGTGGGGAGACCCCTGGGATGGGGTCCCATGTTTGGCCTGGGGAAGACCCCTCCGTGGGGTGGGGCTGGGGCTGTGAGTGCTCGGGTTTTCCCGAAACATCGAGTGGCCTCAGCTGTCCGCAGGCAAATTCATAGAGAGTGCACACCCAGGAAAGGTGGGCTTTGGCTATAAGGCCTTTTGAGTTTTTGTTGATGTGCTGGTTTTGCCTTGGGGACAGGAAGAGAGAGGGAGACCCAGATCACCCTGCCTTGCCATCTCACATATCTCACACCTTTGCACACTCGTCTTCTTTTCTGTGTGAAATGTTTCCCCACCCCCCTCTCTCTCTGTCTCTCTGTCTCTCCCTCTCTCCCTCTCTCCCTCTTCAAATTGTCCCCATCCTTCAAAGCCCACCTCAAATGACACTTACTCCCATAAAATTTTCCTGGAGCTTCTGTGTCTGCCAGAATCACCCTCCCCCTTCCATCATGCCTCTCATTGCAAGTGGCAAGCCTGATGCTCTCCTGTAGTTATTTGCGTGCAAGTCTCTTTTTCTCTCTACTAGATTATAAACTTGATGATAAAGGCCCTTCCTAATGTCTTTCTCCCTCTGTGACATAAGCTCTTGCACGTGCTAGGCTTGAGTGGTTCATTCTGGAAACACTCCTGAAAAGAGGCTCCCCCCGCCAGCCCCGGCCATCTGTTGCCATTTCCAGGCTGGGTTGACCAGGAGGCCACCGAAGCCAGAAGGCTAAAGAGCACAAGTTGGAGAAGAAATTGGTGTGGGCTGGGGAAGGCACTGGGGTGTGTGGAGCGGGGAGTCTGAATCACATCTAAGCTCCACTGCGGCCTCGGCCTTTCCAGGGATCTCGGGCAGTTTTAACAGTAGCTGCTGTTTGAGGAGAACCCATTCCAGGCCGTGAACCACAACTGGCTCTAGACAGCGATTATTGCCAGTCTGCACAAGAGCCCTGCAGGTGGTGGTGTTCGATACCCCTTTGACAGACGCGGCGAGGCTGAGCTTCTTGCAGCTTGCACTGGGTCATGTCGGCACAGCTGGGGGTCCCACCCGGTCTGGCTGACTCACCCACTACAAGTCACATCACCTCCAAAGGACAATGAGCTTCTCTGGGCCTCCATTTTGCTACCTTAACAATGAAGACGTTGAACAAGGCGATCTCCCAGGGCTTTGCAGCCGGAGTGTTCTCTGACTTTTAATTCGGGGGACTAAGCAGGAGAAGGAGAGGGCAGCTCCAGGGGGAAACAAGGTCATGCTTCTAGCTGCTTCTAGGCCTCGAAAAAAGAGCAGCAGCAACTGCCTGCCCCGGGCGGCCTTTCTCACTTGGCGAGGTCTCCCCTGTTGTTGGCAACCCACTCTTGTGGTTAGTGGTATCTAAGGAGAGGGGCAGGGAGCCCCTCCTACCCAGCATCCTGGAGGGCTGGTATACGCTTTGGAGACCCTGGCCATCCCCTCCAGGAACCACAAGGTTGGGAGAACAAGGAACGAGAGAGGCAAGTAGAGAAGCACCCTCGGGCTATTTGCTTTTGCCCTTGCTCCAGGCTGGGAAGGCCAGCTGGAGAATGGGCACCCTTTTCTTGGCCCGCACCTCCTGGCACCCCTCTTGGGCCCAGCTTGCTCCATCTCCTGGGAGGCAATATCATGAGGGAGCCCAGCCCTTTCTACCCCTCACAGGTCCCCCACCCCTGTTTCTAGCCACCTCCTAGCTCTAAGCACTCTGGAGTTGCTCTTTTGTGTCCTAGAGCCCCAGACAAGAGCAAAGCCTCGGCTGCCCTCCCTGCAGGGAGGTGAGCTCTCCCACCCCGGGGCACCCAGCCAGTTCTTGGGTGTTGCTCAGGGCTGGGCTGGAGACAAGCCGCCCACACAGACCTGCCACCCACGGGGCCGGTGAGGGTGGGAGCAGAGCCGGCTCTCTACAGTGAGGTACACCTAAAGGGCCCAGGAGGATCTTCAGAGCAGAACTTGCACCAGCCCTCTGGAAACCTTGGGTAAGGGCTTTTTGTTTTTGAAACATCTGCTCAGTTTCCAGAATTCTGTGTACATCCTTTGTGGCAAATTAAAATCCTCACCCACGCTTGCCTCTGCCACCTACCATGTTCTGGGAGTTTCCTGGAGTGACCAACCCATCCTGGTTTTACCGGGACTTTCCCAGCATTGGAACTGAAAGTCCTGCCGCCCAGGAGACTGACTCTTCGGTCCTGGGAAAATGAGGAGGTTGCCCCACTCCCACCCCCCCAAGTTGCCATCACAAAAATCCAGCCCAGTTCAGATAATTCTGACTCCTTGACCTATTTGCCTACACATTGCTAAGGAGAGAGGTCTGGACGTTAAGTAAAACCATGGCTACTCACTTAGCCCCCATCGGGAAAGTAAAGCTGTATTTTGGTCTTCATTCTTGCCTTTCTGCTTTCCACTTCCCCTCCTCCTTGGTGTTTCAAAAAAAAAAAATCAAAGTACAATAAGGAACAAACTTTAAAAAGAACTTGCATCTCTTGGGCTGGGCCTGGAGTCACTAGCTCTGGGTCTGCTCCTCCCTGGGAAACTCAGATTCCTAAGGGAAAAGAAAAGGGAAGTCTGAATGCTCTGAGCCCAATCCACCTCCCCGACAGGCCCTCGGCTCACCTTCCCAGAGATGCCCCTCCACGGGCAGCCTGGCCCTGCAGCCTCAGCTGACCACCTGCCCCGTGAGTCCCCCGTCTCCCACCACCCCCTTCCTTCTTCCCCACCATCCCTCTTTCTTCCTTTTTTTCTGTTCTCCCACTGGGTGTGCTTCTCACAAGCCAGGGTGACAGGTCACGGAGGGACTCGACTTGTCACGGAAGGGAAGCCGTCAGGGACCGGCCTGTGGTTTCTTTTCTTGCACTGCCCTCCGTTCCCACCTCCCTCTCCCTCCCAGGGATTTGCTGTGGTCTGGACTAGCAATGGTGTCTTTGTGCTACTGCTGGGGAAGAACAAAACACAGAAGACAGCAGCTTCACTGTCTTCTGAAGGGGGTGGGTTTTCCCCCTTTGCTTTTGAATACGGCTTTGAATTTTCATTGCCCATCCTAGAAAGGAAACATCTCACTTGAGCTCTCCTTTCCCAAAGCTTCAGCAAGCAAGGGGAGAGCCCACCGGCCCCCTCACCCAGGAATGCCCGTGCAGAGTGTTCAGTTAAGTTGGAGGCTATGAAGGAGAGCACAGTAGGGCTTCAGGGAGGGAGCTAGTGAGTCTGGGGCTTCTTCTACGCTGTCAGCTCCCCTGGAGGGCTGCACACTTCCCTGCTGCTTGTCCGCATTTGGCCACACTTGCTCCTGATTGCTTCATCACTTTTGTCTCTGTGTCCTGTCTCCCCAGTACTCGTCTGCTTTGATACTCCTGCCCTTTGTCTCTCAGGACCCCTCCAGAGCACCCCAAACCAGGTTTGCACACAATAAGCTCCCGTCTGCGCGGCCGCCAGCCCAGCACAAGCGGCTGCAGTGTCCTTGGAGGCCAGCGTGTGCATTCCCCGCGATGCTCCTTGGTTGGATATTGGAGAAGGGGCTCCTTGGGCAGAGGTGGTGCCATCACAGCCTCACTCTCATCCCCCTAGATGATCACTCAGGCCAGTGGCTTCCAACACTGCTGGGGTCTCAACACCAGAACAACTCATCTGGATCTCCAAGGGTGGGCCTCAAGCCACTGGTATCTGCTAAAAGCTCCCACTGATTATAATGCATAGCCAGGACTGGGACTTACTGATTTATATCATGTTCCTGATATTTATATCATGTTCCTGCTGGAGAGGAGTAGAGGACATGCAGGGGACCGGCCCTGCCGAGGGGTCTCCCCCCTGAGCTGGCGTGTGACAGGTGCACAACACACAGCAGACCAAAGCAGACCGAAGGCACCCAGATGGGCCAGGGCCTGCGTCACACATGACATGCAAGCATGTGCGCCCGTGCGTGTGCACGTGTGTGTGCGTGTGCAGACACAGAGGAGAGCCAGAATTACCAAGGGCCTTACGTGAAAGTAGGAAAGGCAGAGAAGCTGTGGTTCCAGCCTGTGTTAGCTTCCTAAGGCCGCCACAACCGAGGACCACCAACGGGGTGGCTTTAAACACCGGAAAGTTATTGTTGCACAGCCCTGGAGGCCAGAATCAAGGAGCAGTCAGGGTCATGCTCCTCCGAATCCTTCCTCGCCAATCCTGGCCTCTGTCCTTTCTCACGAGCCCTCAGCGTCCGTCTCTGCCTCCGCGTTCCCCTGGCCTTCTCCCTGGTGACTGTCTCAGCGTGTGTCCCCGTCTTGTGAGGACACCAGTCAGAGCGGATGAGGGCCCACCTGACACAGTTTGGCCTCATCTTAACACATCACGTCTTCGAGATCCTGTTGCCAAATAAGGTCCCAGGCCCAGGCCCGGGGGTGAGGACGTAGCACGTCTCCCGGGTTGGACACAATTCACCCCGGAGCGCAGCCCTTGCTGGGGGCTGGAGGAGCCCAGGGGCACTCAGCAGAGAGTCCCTGAGAGCTGAGTGGGGCGGGGGCCGCTGAGCAGGGCCGGCCTGGCAGGACACAGAGGGTGTGGCACCGGGCTGGGCAGGCTGGCGTGGGGCACGGGTCGCCAGGCTTGCCAGGGATGAAGAACGGGGTTTCTGTGCTGTTATCAGGGTGGTGGCTCTGGGCAGGATGTGGAGGAAGCTTCCGCAGCCCACCCTGCTGACGGCTGGGGTCAGTGCTGGATCAGGGCGTGGATTCTGGGAGGGGGCCCCTGCCTCTGATGTGCTGTGTGACCTTGGGCTGGCAGCTCCGCCATGAGGCCCAGGGCCAGTCGTGCTCCTGACTGTGAACCTGTGATGGGAGGCAGGTGACAGCAGTGAACCGTGAGCCAGCCTCGAGGTGCCCTCTCCATGTCGGAAACCTCGGCTTGCCTCACTGGCGAGAAACCCTGGACCCAGGGCTTGACAAAAGGCCAAAAAGCTGGTTGTATTCACATACCCATCATGGGGTAGGGAGAGGATACTGAACAGGGTTGGGGGGAGGGTTGCACTGTGAGGGTCTGTCCAGGAAGGCAGGGCAGAGGCTAATAAAATGTTGGCAATTGCCCTTGTGTTTCAGAACTCAGGGTCAGTGTGGCCTATGAAACTGGCAATGGAAGCTTCTAAAACGGCTGTCTTTTGGCCAGGGCTGGTTGGAGCCCAGTTGTCAGGATCTTGTGACTTGAGCAGGGCTTGACCACGCATTCCAAAGCTGGGATTGGGTTCCTGTCCCGGGGACCCAACAGGCAGAAGAAGTGAGGCTATGGACTCTGATCCCAAACCCAGTTCCCAGCAGCAGGCACCCACCACCCTCCCTAGCGGAGCTACTGACGGGTTGCCCTTGAGCCTTCTGAAGTGAGAAAGCTCTTGACTGGGGGGTGACGATTAGGAAAGGAAAAAAGGCCAAGATGGCTCAGCAGGGCCACCACCACGCACATACATATGTAAAAAGCAAAGGAATAGAACAACAGTTTTTTCCTAAAAATCTCTAGCCAGATTTCTTTTTTGACTCCATCTAATTTCTCCAAATCCACGCTCTCTTCTGTTAAGCTGGGGCAGATTGGGGTTGCCTTGGAGGATGTGTGAGCCGCGGCTGATGCCCACTTAGCACCTTCCCTGTCAGAGGCACTTGTGAGAGGAGAGTAAGACCATCCCCAGCTGCCTGGGACAAGATCTTAGAGTCACCAGAGGCAACCCCTGAGTTCATTACCCAGTGCAGCTTTCCGTACTTGGAAGCAAAGAATGGCTCATCAAAATACCCCAGAAATCCTCCCAGCATCTCTTGTCTCCTCTGTGCCCAGAAAAGGAGTCATCTCCAGGCATTTACTGGGGCGCAGCAGGGATGGAGCTTGGAGATGATTACAGGAAGGATGCCAGCCTGGGAGAAGCCAGAGTCTGCTCCTTCCAGAAGTTTCTGTGCTACTTGAATACACCGACCGTCACAAAGAGCATGATTTCAGAAAGCCTTCCTGCTGCACAATGGCTCTCCAAGGAGGAAGATGCTTGCCTGTCAGATCTTACACTGGAGTCTCAACAAGAGCAAATTAACGAGTACAGATTGGGAATTCAAACAGAGATGGGCTGCAGGACATTCAAGCTACAACTATTTTTGTAGGGGAGTGAGTTTTGGTCCAGGATGGAAAGCCTTTTATAGCCTATCTTGGAAAGGGACCTGTGAGTTTTTGGAAAGTCCTCCATGGCTAGAAAGGGTCTCACCCCCCACCCCCCCCACCCCTGGCTCTGCTTCTTTACACTGACTCAGCTGTCCTTTTGACCCCAGCTCTCCTAATGAGTCGTACTTGTCTCCTCCTCTATCATCAGCTCCCATCTACATCTCAGTGATACCTGACCCCACCACGCAGTGCTTAGGCCCTCACTGCATACCATCCCCATGTGTGCAGAGCTGTAGCTGGGCTGTCCCAGGTAACCCTCACAGCAACTTCAAATTTTACAGCTGGGGAAAGGGAAGGTAACACAGCTAACAAATCACGGACCCAGAATTGGAACATAAGTCTGACTGGCACAGCCAGAACTTTTAGTCACCGTGTCAGTGGCCGTGATGGCCTGAAGAGGGACATGGGTGACAAGTCCAGGGCCTTTGCAGCCTCTCCTGACAGCGCTTTCACCTGCCACTGAGGGATTTGGGCCAGGTTGGTAGACTATGGCCCCAAGACCCTAATCTGGCCCACCCCCTGTTTTTGTAAAGAAGGTTTTATTGGCACCCAGCCAGGCCCATTCATTCACCTATCTGTGCCTGCTTTCCCACCCCAATGCAGAGTTGAGTAGTTGCAACAGAGACCCAGTGGTCCTCAAAGTCCAAAATATTTACTATCTGGCCCTTATTCATGAAAAGTTTGCCAACCCCTGGATCAGGGGATGACATCATAACAGATTGATGAGGATCCAGGTGAATTAAATGAAGACTCATCTTCACTAATCAAAATCTTCCAAGACCCTGTTTCCAAATAACGTCACATTCATGGGACCGGGTTAGGGCTTGAACATGACTTTTGGGGGAGACATTTCAACCCATAACACCTGTATTCTTTGCCAAGTGGTCCCCTCTTCTCACACCCTCGAGGTCTTTGCTGATCAGAGGGGCCCTCTGTGGAGTCTTGTCTGGGCAAATACTCTAAAACTCCTTCTGGTTGCACACTACCAGGAAGCGTCTTTGCCCACCCTGTTTCCCGCCCATCATGCCTTTGCTTCCTCTGCATGTGTACACTCGGTTTACTCATGCCTCGTTTCCCTTGCTAAATTGTAATGCCCCCGAGGTCAGGTGCTGGGTCATGTATGGCGTTTGTAGTCCGCTCATGCTGCGGCTCCCTCCTGCCCTCCAGGGTCTTGTCTGGGAGGAAAGCAGCTCTCAAGGCCTGGCAGAGACCAACTGACCGATTGATGCAGCATGGCCCCCAGCAGCCAGCAGGGGCAGGAGGGGAAAGGATGATGGACAGCACCACGGTGGCCCGAAGAAGGGCAGTGATGTGTCAGAACCTTCTGGAGAGTCCGAGGGAGGCTGAGCCCAGCCCCAGGAGGTCTGCGTCACCAGCAGATTCTGCTCCGGTCCTTCTTTCTCCCTTTCTGAGGTTGAAATGTCATCTCTCCACCTCCGTGCTGGAAGGAAATGGAAACCTCATTGGGTAATGCAGCAGTCCTTCATGGTAGGTGCACAAAGGGTTAAATGTCCAATCCAAAAGAATTGAAAACAGAGACTCAAATAGATCCTTGTACACCAGCGTTCACAGTAGCATTAGTCATAACAGCCAAAAAGCCAGAAACATCCCAAGTGTCCATCGACTGATGAATGGAATCATAAAATGTGGTCAAGCCACACAATGGAATATTATTCAGCCACAGAAAGGAATGAAGTTCTGAGACGTGCTACAACGTGGACGAACCTTGGAAAATTATGCTGAATAAAGTAAGCCAGGCACAGAAGGACAAATATGGTATTCATATGAAATATTTGCTAGAATAAGCAAATTCATAGAGACAGAAAGTAGATTAGAGGTTACCAGAGGCTGCGGAGGGGGCAGGGAGAGTTATTGCTTCAGAGTTTCTGTTTGTAGTGATGAAAAAGTCTTGGGTCTTGGTAATGGATGGTGGTGATGGTAGCCCAACACCGTGACTGTAATCATTGCCACTGAATTGTGCACTTAAAAATGGTTAAAATAGCAAATTTTCTATATATATATGTTATCACAATAATTTTTTTAAAAAGTTAAGTGATCTGTGCACAGTTGTACAATTCAGTGGCAGAACTTGAGTCACCCTGGCACCCAGGTCAAGGTGTTCGCTCTGCTGGGGCACCCTAAGGATATTATGTCCCAAGGGACTATGGATGGGAGGAAGGGATGGAAAACCCGTGTCACCTCCTCCCTCTCCTGTGCTCTCCACCCGCACACCTGCCTTGCTTGTCCTCTCCCTCTTCACATCACAGGCCCCCACCTGGAACCTTGGCACCAAACGTGGCCTTGAGCCTACGCTGGGGGCCCTGCCCATGTGCACAGGGCTCCTGACAGCTGCCTTCACGTGCTTCCTTGGTCTTACAGGAATTTAGCCATTGGAATCGGGATCCAGAATTTCCCAGAGGGCCTTGCAGTCAGCCTCCCCTTGCGAGGAGCTGGTTTCTCCACCTGGAGAGCCTTCTGGTAAGTGCTCGAGAATGTCGGCAGTCAGATGGCCAGGTGCTGGCTGATGCCAAGTGAGGAGAGCAGTCCTCTGTGCGGGCTTCCTCCTTCAGGAACAACCTCCTCTGCTCTGGGAGTGTGCCTGGAGCTTTTGGTACAACATAGATAACCCAGAAAGTCCTGTACCCCGAGGCCAGGAGGAACCTCAAAAATTGATCTCATCTCCAGAGCTTCAACCTTTACATAAACCAGCCTGAGCAGCCGCATGTCCTAGATCAGAACCGCCCCATGGCCAGCCACACCCATCCCATGTTAGGTTCTCTCCCTCTCTGGTAGGTAGAACCTAGGTGGGCTTTCTTGTGTCTAATCTAAATCTAACCACTGCCTGACCCCAAGGCTCCTCACAGTAGCTCGTCATAACCCCTGTCGATCTGAAGACCAGGACTTTGTCACCGACATCCGGGATGGTGGTGATGATTGCTCCCATACCTGGTGTTTTCATTGTCCCAAAGCACTTTCCATTCTATTTCTTGTCTTACCCTCACAATATCATGTAAGGTGAGCCTCAATTTTTTAGATATGGGGGCACACAGCCCAAAGAGTTGATGACCGGCTCGTGTCCCCAGCTCTTCAGCGGTGACCCTGAGATGGGAAGACTAATCTTCTCTTCCTCAATTCAGGGCTCAGGGCTTTCAAACAGCTCTTTGCTAAAATGCTTGCTGCCCTAGAACATATAGTAAGAGCATTTAAAAGGCGAGCTGACCGTAACGATTAAAAGTGTCTTCCATTTTATAGAGCATTAGGGCTTACAAGCCCTTGCCCATACTTAAGTTATTTTACTTTTACCCCCTGTTATCTCTCTCTCCAATTTTGAAGTCTACAGAATAGAGTGTTTGGTGAGGACGGGGCAAGCTGGCCTTAGAGATTTTTTTTCAGTGCAGGTTCAGTGAGTCTGAAAGTCGCGACTATCACTTCGTGCAGGAGAGGCACCAGGGCAGGGGTGGGCAGAGGAGGCAGCAGCTGTGCTTGGTGCCCAGACCCTGAGCTTAACCATTTCTTTTTCTTACTCCAGTCTGGGCTTGACGTCAACCCCACTTTTTCCAGAGGCGACAAAGCCAAGGCCAGGAATTGTCCAAACCAAAGAGCTGCAAGGTGTGCTGGCCCGTGCACAGAAGGCACAGGGAACCAGGCAGCCATGGTCCCTGCCAACTAGCTGTCCCTGGGCCAGGGAGAAGCAGGGGAGGGTGGGAACTCACAGTCCCCACAGGTTGCCCTGAATACCTTCTTATCACCAAAGAGGCTAGGCAGAGAAGACATTTGCACCCTCATTTTACAGATGCAGCAATTGAGGCTCAGAGGCAGCCTATCTTGGCAAACACTTATTGCAAGGGACCGGGGAAAGCTGTCCCAACTCCTAGTCTAATGGGGTTCAACCTGGAGCAGGTGTCTTTTTCCTGTGGGATTCAGACCCTGACTTTTCTCCTGCTCCCCCAAATTCTCAGTGCTCACGTGTGCTGCTGTTTTTTGATCAGTGCTCCTTTGAGTTCAGGCTCAAATAGAGGAATTTGTTAAAAGGTGTGGTGGGGGCAGGTCCTCGGCACCCACATGGCCAGCTGGGCCCACTAATCAGCCCTTTATAAGGGGTGTGGTTGCCCCCCAAGCCCCCAAACATACCAAGCACAGCTGTCTGTGGGAAATGCCTATTAAGACTCCTAATCAGTGTCCTATTATTCAAAAGACAATATGGGCATCAACTGGTGAGTGGATAAATAAAATGTGGTCTATCCATACAATGGAATATCATTCATCAACAAAAGGGAATGATGTTCTGGTACGGGTTACAGCATGGATGGACCTTGAAAACATTGTGCTAAGTGAAAACAGCAAGACACAGAAGACCACATATCGCAGCATATCATATATATGAAATGTCCAGAATAGGTACATTCATAGGGATGGAAAGTAGGTTAGTGGTTGCCAGGAGCTGGGGGGAGGGAGGAATGGAGAGTGGCAATTAATGGACACAGCGCTTCCTTTTGGGGTGATGAAGCAGAAGAAAATGCTTTTGCACCACCGTGCTCGGAGCTAAAGTGGAATAAAACGCATCCATTTTCTAGAGCTGTCAGCAGCCTGGGCACAGTGTCTGCTGAGCTGTCCGCAGTGGCACGTGTCTCTGTTCTCTCTTAGGTACGGGCAGCTAAGTGGCATGGTGGAGCCTCTGGCTGGGGTCTTCGGTGCCTTTGCCGTGGCGCTAGCCGAGCCCGTCCTGCCCTACGCACTGGCCTTTGCAGCTGGAGCCATGGTCTACGTCGTCATGG
The DNA here is from genome assembly GCF_015220235.1 of Choloepus didactylus. Classification (NCBI taxonomy): domain Eukaryota; kingdom Metazoa; phylum Chordata; class Mammalia; order Pilosa; family Megalonychidae; genus Choloepus; species Choloepus didactylus. Next base: position 67,011,287 of record NC_051324.1, on the reverse strand, counting down.
ACGACATCATCCCCGAAGCCCAGACCAGGTGGGGCGCTCCCCCTCCCCCATCTGTCCCTGCCCCAGCCCAGGCCCCCACCACCGGATCTGCCCTTTCTTCACTCTCCTCATCTGTCTTTATTTCTGTCCCCTTCTGGCCCTTTCCCAAGATCACCCCCACCCCCTCCTCCACTGTGCTTTCCCAAACTCAACGAGAGAGGAGTGAAGGGCAGGTGGGTCAAAAGATAAGGTGCTATTAGGCCACACACTTCCAATCCCCCCCACCCCCCCAGAGGAAATTACTATTTTTGTGCATTGTCTCACTTGCTCACTTTAGATTTTTCTGGGGCTGCGGTGAGGGGAGGGGGAGCTCCAAAACATTAGGTGACCTCCAGAGTGACACACACATGGTCTCTTTATCTAGCTATAGGCCAGGTGTCGCGGGGGTTAGGGGTTTGCTTTGCTTTGGTTTGCTTCTTTTTTATGGCAGAATGATTTTGAGGCTAGTTTACATGGTCGGATTAAGGGATATCTTCAGAAAACAATTGTCACTCTTTTTTATTCAAGCCATGCTAGGTGACCTTAGCCAGGCTAAGGGACCAGGCTAAGCAAGCCACGCTAAGTTACTTCTCTGTGCCTCAGTTTCCCCGCCACTGAAATGGAATAATAATGGCTCTGACCTCATGTGGTTATTGTTTGGATTACATAAGTTAACTAATTTGCCTGGCGTATACTAGGCCCCAGTAAATGTTAGTTGTCATATTATTGTCATAGTGGATAGCAGTAGTAGTATAGTTCCTAGTGGGATTGGACAGACATGGTCTCAGAATGCATTCAGGTCTTATTTTTCTTCATGTCCTTCCCTCCTAGTGGCAATGGGAAGCTGGCATCCTGGGCCTCCATCCTGGGATTTGTGGTGATGATGTCTTTGGACGTTGGCCTGGGCTAGTGCTGAGATGCTTCGGACCCCAGGAAAGGGAGCACGAGGAAACGGCCGCGGTGGGCTTCCATGCAACCATGAACCTCGTTCTTCACATTAAAACATTTTTCCTTCCCCTCTTCTTCATCTCATTATCCTGAGTGACTCTGATTATACTATGACTATTTTTACTTTTCTTTTGAGGGAGATACAGGTGTTAATTGGAATTACAAATTCTAATGGAACTATGGATTTTTTTTTTTTTTTTTTGGCCACTGAATGGGATCTTTTTTCAGTGGGATCATCAAGGACTTACAGATCAGGGAAATTTCTGCTTTGGTTCCTTCAGTCTCCCTTGCTAGACTCAATGGCAGCTCCTCCAAGGTCACTACAGAAAGAAGCAAGCTACCAAGAGAAGCCTCCTAAGCTCTTTTTGCCTAGCGACTCAGAGCAGAATGGTCAGGACGACTCTTTTCTGTCCCTCCTGATTCTTCACCGCTGACCCTCTGCCCACCTAGACCAGAACTAGAACATCATGGACAGAGCAGCCTACTTTCCAAGGCCCGGCCAGCCCCAAGAGGAATGTGCTTTCCTCTGCCTCCCCAAAGGGAGGTCCTATGTGGGAAGGGGACACCGGCAAAGGGAAGGAAACCGGTTAGTCGTCTTCTTCTTCTTTGTCTTTAAAAAAGGCAAAGATTGACATTACTTAAGCTAAGGGAATTAGGACAACTGTGAACACATAGTGAGCCCTGTGAAAACATGACAGAGTGAGTGTAGCTTAGACCAGAGGTCTCTCCTCGCGATGGATGAAAATACTGATTCTGAGGACAAAGCGGTTTGGCGTGGTTTCCAAATCTCTTAGGCATTTATTTTGATAAGTTTATAGACTTTCTCCTACAAGAGACTTGGGAGAAACCAGCAAACTGCTATAACTCAAACCTTTCATCCTACTAATGGAGGGAGCCACTTATGCTAACTATGAAAGACATTTAGAATCTGCAATGGGTCATTCTCTGTTGATGATTTGGTAACTTATAACCTGCCCAAAAACTCTTAAGCTACAGCTGGTTCTGCAGGAGCTTGGCCAGGAAATTTAGGATGGGAAAGGAGTAAGAGGTAGGAAAAGAAGAGATATTTTTACATTTCCCCTTTAAAGTAAATTCTAGCCAAGTTATTCTGAAATGGCCCTAAAGAATGACTTTCACTAGACTAGAAACCATCCTACTTCTTCCATATACGTAGCTTTTCCAACAAGGGTGATTTAACTTGTCTGCTTCAAACACAGTAAATATCCATTGTCTTCATTGATCAAAAGAGCATATGGGATCTTGAGTGAGCCCCACTGAGGATGCAGGCCACTCAAGAGCCAGGCCTTCAGACGTTGTGTTGCCTCTAAGTATATATGTTCAACTGCTTCCAAGGGTGAATCTCCTGCTTTTATGGATGTTCTAAGACCCTAAAGGCCAACCTTGTGCCTGGGTCTATGTATGGTCTTCCAAAGCACCGATGATCAAAACTGAAGACACATTCAAAGGTTTGATTGGGTGAGATTTACCGGTTTGGTAGATGGCGTACGTGTAGGTTTTATTTTGATATCTTTGTCTGTAGTTCTATGTAATGCAAATTGTTACTTCTGATGGAAAAGACCTTATAACTGTGATTAATATCAATAAAGGGGGCATTGTTGTGGATGGTCTGTGCCATGACCAGGTCTTCTCAAAGCTGTTTCTTTCCAGGGATGATAATACAAGAGCCAAATAAAGCTAGTGCAGACATCGCCCCTGCCCAACACCAGTAGATGCAAAGGAAAGAGCTCAAAAGAGAAGGGCTAGTCTGATTCTTGTTTGCAAATACCAGTATCCAAGTCCAAGTTACTTAAATAGAAAAGCAATTTACTGGAAGGCTCTCAGGGAGCTCACGGGATCTACAGGAGAATCAGGCTTAACCAAGGAAGCTGGAGGTCAGGAACAATGGCCCAATCACATCTCAAGGACATCTCAGTTTGGGTGCCATGTCTCCTACCGCAGGTCACTAGATTCTGAGCACCACCAGTGAAACTGCTGCCCCTCCATGCTGCCACCACTACCATGAGGATACACTGACATGATTCTTGCATCCTGGCTCCACATCCAAAGTTCTGGGCAGGAACATCCAGCTGGCATAACTTACATCCTCTGCCCACAAGCTGGTCTTGCCCCTTAACCAAGACTCACAAAACAGTGATTTTTTCCAAATTTAGGAGGAAGTTCAGATGTTGGAAAGCCAAGAAAAGAAAAAGGAAATGTTTATAACAGCGTCACTCTTTCGCAGCTCAGCATTTATAAAAACTCTAATTTTTATACTTATAAAAATTGTTTCTGCTTAGATAATGGAGCTGTCTCTCAGACAAACAAAGCTTCACTCACCCCCTTTCCAAAGGCAGCTACCCCAATCCTTTGTCAATTTCTGCATCCAGGATCTCTGAGTAATGCCAGCTCCTCTTCCAGTGGTCACAGTCCCTTCTTGTCTTTCTTTAACCTATGGGCTAATGTGTAAAGTCAATCATAGTCATGCACTGTATATACAATGGAAAGAATAACGGGAGTGGAAAGGAAAAGCAAATAGTTAAAATGTTCAGCAGACGCATGTGTATTAGTTTTCTGTGGCTGTTCTAAAAGATCACCAGAAACTCTGTAGCTTAAAACAACAGAAATTTATTCTCACAGTTCTGGAGGCAGAAGCCCGAAATCAGTATCACTGGGCTGAAATCAAGGTGACAGCAGAGCCACACTCTCTCCTGAGGCTCTCGACTTTGTTCCTTGCCTCTTCCAGCTTCTGGTGGCTGCCACCATTCCTTGGCTTGAGGGCGCATCATCCTACTCTCTGCTTCTGTGGTCACACTGCCTTGTCCTCTTCTGCCCACAAATTTCCCCCTGCCTCCCTCCTATAGGAGATATGTGATTGCATGTAGGACCCATCTAGATAATCCAGGTCAGTCGTCCCAGTTCAAGATCCTTAACTTAATAATACACGCAAAGGCCTTTTTTGCCATAGGAAGTGACAGTCACAGGTCCCAGGGATTAGGATGCAGATATCTTTGGGGAGGCCATTATTCAGCCCACAACCCTCATTTCTTCCTCTAGATAACAGTCCACAGATAATATTCAGAATTCCCACTTCCAGATTGCATTCCACGTTCACACTGTCTTCAGCCAGTACCTCGTGAGGCTGGGGCACTTGGTTCCGTGGCCCCATCCCTTGTTCCTGAAGGCACAGAGACCAAGGTGGTGTAGCATCTACACGTGATTCAACAGTGTTCCTTTCACTTCTACCGCTGAGAGGACTATTTGAGTTTCATCCGTACCTGCCCCGGCCTGTCCCCTGTGGTGTAGCAGCATCAGTATTTCCCAAGGAGCAGTCACTGTAGCCAGCATTGTAACCCACTTTTTTGGCCTGTTCACCTAATGTCATGTGAATCTCCAAATAGCCAGTTGATAAGTCCAGACAATTGTATTCCCTGGTGGAGCATTTCTTTCTTGGACGCTAAAAACTCCAAACCTGAGGAGTCCAAGCTGAAGAGAGTGAGAGTCATTAGGTAGAAAGGAAGGGCCCCACCCCTGTAGCAGATGGAATTATTACCCCAACAAAGACATGAACTTAATCTTAATCCACATTCCTGTGGGTGTGAACCCATTTGTAACCCACTGTTCTAGTTTGCTAATGCTGCAGAATGCAAAACACCAGAGATGGATAGGCTTTTATAAAACAAGGGTTTATTTCACTACACAGTTACAGTCTTAAGGCCACAAAGCATCCAAGGTAACACCTCAGCAATCAGGTACCTTCACCGGAGGATGGCCAATGGTGTCTGGAAAACCTCTGCTAGCTAGGAAGGCAGCCGGCGTCTGCTCCAAAGCTCCGGCCTCAGAACGGCTTTCTCCCAGGATGTTCCTCTCCAGCAAGCTTGCTCCTCTTCAAAACATCACTCCCAGCTGCACTCACTTTTTTCCCCCCAAGTCAGCTCATTTATATAGCTCCACCGATCAAGGCCCACCCCGAATGGGCGGGGCCACGCCTCCATGGGAACATCTCATCAAAATTATCTCCCACAGCTGGGTGGGGCACACTCCAAGCAAATCTAACCAACACCAAAACTTCTGCCCCACACAAGACTATAAAGATAATGGCATTTGTGGGACACAATACACTCAAACTGGCACACCCACTGTAGGACCTTCTGATGATGTATTTTTAGTTAAATAGTGGCCCAACTGAATCAGGCCGGGCCTTAATCTGTATGACTGGAGTCCTTTTTTAAGCAGAGCAAATTCAGATGCAGAGGATCAGAGGCTCCAGGAAGGAGCAGAAGTCAGCGGAAACCCAAAGAGCAGACGAGAGAGAGACACATACATACACAGAGAGAGAGAGAGAGAGAGAGAGAGGGAGGGAGGGAGGGAGGAGGTTGCCATGTGACAGGAGACAGACATGCAAGCCAAGGAACTCCAAAGATTGCAGCAAGCCAGCACCAAAATGCTACAGGCTCCCAAGAGAAAGCCATAGTCTTGCTGACACCTTGACTTTGGACTTCCAGCCTTGAAACTGTGAGAAAATAAATACTTATTGTTTAAGCCAACCAGTGTGTAGTATTTGTCATAGCAGCCTGGCAAACTAAGAAAACCCCCAACTCCCACTTCTTCCAGACCCATTTAGTCTGGCTAAGGGAGAAATAGCAACACATAGTGACCACTGGTTCAGAACAAACACCCATGGCAAAGGACAATATCTCATTCTCATTAGGTACTGTCTCAGAGCTAGTCTTGAAACCAGATCTTCAGTAAGTCGTGCCACACAGTTCAACAGAGCTGACAGCTCTGGGCGGTGGCATAGGTTTGCAAGGGCATCAGCCCACTGCCTTCCTTCTTTCACTATCATGTGAATTCCTTGGTCAGAAGCAGGGTATATAGGATGTCATGATGATATGCCTGGGAAGGAAAGCAAACCCACATCCAGATGTATGAGCCTGCTGCAGTGAGGAGAAATCTCTGTGCTTTCCATGATGGAAGCAGTCCAGAGTAATCAGTCTGCAACTAATAGTCTGGGGGTATCCCTGGAGTATCATCAGTAACAGATTATTCAATAATCAGTTGAGACAGCAGCCGTGCTGGAGGAAGGACACTGTCACCCATGGAGTAGTTGATCTTGTCTGCTTAAGTATTAAGAATCTCCTTCATGGCAGGGGACTTTATGTGACCTCTCACCTGCGTGACAATTATTTTCACACTTGGCCCATTCTGAGAGGTGCAACCAAATATATCAGCTCAAAACTATCTGCCACCAAATCTCCAATCATGCTTCTTTGAAGTTCTTGACCATTTGTCCAGATCATTTGTCATTGTTCATAAATTGTTGAATCTTCTTGTATCAAATCATCTTTCCTTCCAGGCATACATAGAGATATGTGCTTAGAGTTGTCCCCATCGGGAGGTTTTTCCCCCACCCACTGTAATACTATAATGTCTCAGCGGTCCATTTCTAGATTAGGCCAGTGTAACATGCACAGCCACCTGTAGACGAGGTGAGCCTGTTTTTTCCTAGCTCAGTCATTGGTCCTTAGAAATTCCCCTTAATGCCATCTTTAGACTTACAGAGGGTTCAGGAGTAGGCACATGTAGAATGTGAGCTATCTGTTGATGCAACTTACTTGTGCCTTTAGGGCCTGCTCAAGCCCAGGCCCATACAAGCCACTTCTACTTGGTAATGAGATTTTATGAGTGTATTAGATAACTCAGTACATGACGGGCAGCTTGGGTTCCAGATGACACCCAGTACATTAGGGAAAATCCCCTGGTTTCCAATGGTCTGTCTCTACGAAAGCCCAGAAGCCACTCCTAGCTTCTCATGCTAGCCCAGTAAATCCAGAATTTCTGTAGCAAGTATCTATATGAATAAATCCAGACCAATTTAAAATGATGTTCTTTCCTCCACTATTGAGCACCCTAAAAATCCCTTAATTTCTCCCCAAATTTGTCAAAAATTAGGAAAAGCCTGAAATAACATTAATTTGAGTCTATCGTTGCCCTTTCTTCTGAGGCATGCTGCACTATGGCTGTATCTCTTCCGGAGACAAATGGAGGGTGGGACACAGGGAGAAGTGGCTTTCTCCTGGAGGGCAACTCCTCATTTAGGCCGAGGAACTCCAAGGCCTTCAAGAAGTGCTTCACTCCAGAAGACCCAAGAAGAGGGGCTATTTCAGATGACAAAGGAGGCTCTCTGAAGATGAAGGATTCCGAGAACTCCAAGGGCTCCTCCCTTCCCCTGGGGGGATTCTCGGGGTCCTACCCCTTCCTGATCAGTGCTCCAATTGCCTCCAGAAAGGCTATGGTTTTACCAAACTAGAAATTCACCCAGCCCTCAGGACCAACTTCTACATTTAGCTCTTTATTTTCTCGGTTTTACAGAGAGGCAAAGAGGAGCTTTAGTAATGGTCATCAAAAACAAAAAGAAAAACAACACAAAAAAACATAAAAAACAAAAACAAAAAAACCCTAGCTTTGAATCTGTCCCTTGAGCTCCTGAGTCTGGGGCTTGGGCTCGCCAGTGTCTTTTCGGAAACTGCTGGGCAGTGTTTAACGTCCTCTCACCTCAGTCCTCAGGCCTTGACCCTGTATGTTGGCAGAAGCAACTCCTTCCCTCACAGCTTTGCCTTTAATGGGCCCTTCATCTCAGATGACTATACACATTTTAATTAGCTATTTTGCCACTGCATGCCATAAGAAGCCAGAGTCCCATCTCTGAACGGGAACTTGACTTTCTCTGATTCAACTGAGGCACTAACTTCAGTTAAGCCAGATACTAATTCTGTACCCCACCCCCACCCCCATTTCCCTAAGGATGTTACCTACTACCAACTCCAAGTCAGGGTTTTGGGGTGGGGTGGCATAAATCAATGCTGGTGAACCTAAAGAGAAATGAAACTTATCGGAAGACTATCAGAAATTGCACAAAACTGACTGAAATGTAGGGAAGTCTGGGTTGGAGAAAGAGCAGGCACTTGGGAGGCCAGGATCAGAGCCAAGGTCGAGGCACAGAAATAGGCTGATGAGGGAGCTGCTTCCACCAGCTCTGTCCGTCTCCACTAGCACCACCACTGGATATAGGACAGCACGAGTGCGTCATCCGATTACATCACCGCCCCTTCTGGCGTGAATTTGAAACTGCCCTCGTGACTTTGTATTACCTGTTCCATGCTCAAAATCTTGGGCTGGAGCATATGACTGATACATTTTAAATTGTGTGTCCTGTCCTAGTGTCCAGAGAACACACACCTGGGCATTTCTCTTTGCAAGTGGGAGGTGAGCTCCTTCTTTATATCCCACCAAAATGCACATAATAGCAGATTTTCCATACCTGGGATGTGGGCAGACAAAAAAAAAAAAAGGGAAAGAGAAGGGATGGGAAGGAAAAGGAAGAGAAGGAAAGAGAAGGGAAGGGGAGAGAAAGGAAAGGAAAACATAAATATCCACTTCAAGGACCATCCCCCAAATGCATTCTTTTACCAGCCTATACCTTTCCTGCTTCTGTTAACCCTCCTAGTCACTGTGATAAACACCTAAAGTTGGGTTGTGGCTCCTCCCGGTCCTGGGGCCTGCGTGATAAGCAATAACCTTAAAACTCTCCCACCCCAGAAGAAGCTCCTCCTTTGCTTGGAAGGTCTGGAGGTTTCCAGCCAGCAGGAGAGCCTGCTTTGCTGACCCAGCCTGTGCAGTTAGACAAAATCCACCGCATGTCTTCTGTTCAAGGCAGAGGTCCGCTGAGGATACACACCAACACACTCATACAAGAAACTCAGGCCACCTCTATCAGCCAAACGTGAACCACCAGCAGCCATCGCATGTTTGAGGAAAGCCAGTGGTATGAAAGAGAAGACCCGAGATGAATGAAGAAAACAAATGACACCAGAAGAAAAGTAGGCAATTCAGGGAACTGGAGGAAACATTTTTTAAAAATCTAATTGATAGGTTAAAGAGGCAAGAGACCACTGCATCAATGAAAATGAGCTATTTAAAAGATGAGCGATTAGAGAACAAGGAGAGGAAACTGACACCGAGGTGTAAAAGCTTGGTCAACATCACAGCTAGCAGCTGTCAGCTCTGAGGTTTGAACCCAAATTTGCCTGACTCCAGACCTCAGCCTATGGGCTCTTTGTTTAGTTGGCCTCTACAGTCACTTGCTTCTGTCCCTCCTCCCAACCCTACTACTGGGGTTAGCAGAATTTGTTCCCAAGCTTTCCATATTGTTCCAGCCCCTCCCTTCCACAGCACAAAGAGCTCTCAACCATAGCTGCATGTTAGAGTCACCTGGGATAGCTTTCAAAAATCACCCCTGCCCAGATCACCGAAGAGACTCTGACTTAATTAATGGTAACGGTGATTAAAATGCCCACCATGACTGCAAAGCACTGCCCTGGCCCAAGGGCATCTGAAGGGCATCAGGAAAGTAGACTAGTGTGAAGGTTCAGGCAGTAGGCCCAGGGGACAGAAACCAGGGAAGCCAAGTTGCAGAGGAAGCCGGGAGAATCACGTCATTGCCGGATATTCCAAGAACCCACGGAGCCACGGAACCACTAAGTTGAGGCAAGTATTACTTTAAAAAGCAAAGCAAGGTATTGGTATGAAGGAGCATGTTTTTGTGTTGGTAGGGAGGTGATGGAGATATCTTCAGAATTCCTTATTTAATTGTAAGGAGAGAGGGTCTCTGATGCCAGCCAAGAGCGTGACATAATTGACAATGCCCTGAGTGTCCCCTTCTGTTCATCATGTGAAGACTTGGGCATATTGATTAGTGTATGGGTGGGAGAGTGAATCTGAAAAGTACGGGTACATGTTCTTCTCTTTGTACCCTGGGTGTAACCTCTGACCCCTACCTATCCTCCTAGTCTCCCCATCCAAACACACCTCGGCCCTATGACTGGGCACTGGCAAAAACACCAGCCTGCAAATACCTATGGAAATCCTGGCTGCCAATTTAGAGGAGGAGCCCTGCACTCCTGCAGTCCAAGTTGATGCCATCGGGGATGGACAAGGAAAATGCTTTTGCTGATTCACTTTGGGAGCAAAGAGTGGTTGGGAGGAAAGTGGCTTTGCCATCACATTTCAAATGGAAAACTGGTCATGGCCGGGCAATCATACAAGTATTCCTGTCTCCATTCTCTAATAAGTGAAATTAAGAGGTTAAAAAAATAGATCATACAGCCACACTAAGAAGACTGACCCCAGCTGGGTTTCCGGATTTTAATTGGCAAACATCCAGTCCAGCCACACCTCTGTCCCAGACGGAGGCAAAGCAGCCAGCTGGGTGTTCTTGAGCAGGGTGCTGCCACTCTCCGCATCAGTGGTGGTGGGCTGGAAAATGAGTTTTGTCCTGCCTGGGCTCTCGTAGCTCCCAGGGCAAAATGTGAAAATTACAGCTGTTTTAAATATGTAAAGAATCACATTGCACTCTCTTAGAAATTAAGCCTTTGCTGATCAGAAGAAAGACTTGGCTTTCTCTGGAGAAAGACTCTGATCTATTGTGAGTGAGAAGCGGGGAGCTGAAGGAAGGTATTGATTCCGGGATCGTCTCTGGGGTCCTAAGAGATGACATTCTCACCCCTCCTGCATTCAGGGAAGGACCAAAAGCCATTTGGTAGGTGAGGAGTCTGCACCAGGCAGGATTTTTTGAGCTCTCCCCACCTCCTTCAATCCTCCGTGCTTTCCACACTTCTATCCCCACTTTGCAGACCTGGAAGGTAAGGGCCAAGAAGTCTTCCTTGTCCAGACAGGGGGTGTTGACCTTCCTCTCCTAAAGCTTTCAGAGTTTCCTGGGGCAACTTCCTACTTGCACACCTCCACCCTCAAAAAAAATGTTTGTTGAACCTGTGACTGCCAGAAGCAAATGGGAGCCCTAGGGCTGTTCTTTTCCTTTTCCTTTGAAATGGAGATATAATTTCCATAGAGTAGAATGCACAGATTCTAAGTGTCTACAGGCCCACGAATTTTTACATGTGCATTTCCTGGCCGGGCGGCTGCAGGGTCTTCTTGGGCCACAGACGTGAACGCTCAAGGCCACCTGTCTGCTCCCCCGGCTCCAATGGCCTGCGCTCCCCGGGCCCAGGTGCGATGGGCTCCGCAGGGCAGGAGGGGAGGGCGCCGGGCCCCGGTGAGGCCGGGCCGCCTGCGCGCGCGCACGTTTCCCGGGGTGGGCTCGGCCTCTCCGGGCTCCTGGCGCGGCGCCGGGGGCGGGTCCCCGGGCGGGCACCGCGGGCGGCCGGGCCCTGTTTACCTGCGCGGGGCGGAGCTGCGGGGACGCGACGGCGGCGGCCGCCGGCTTTGCACGCGATGGGCACCCCTCCCCGGGCGCGCCGGCCCCCTCGGGTGGGGAGGAGCGGCGGCGCCCCTCGTCACCTGGCCCGGCTGCCCAGGGGCCAGTCCTGCGCCAGCAACGAGTCCCCTGGCTGCGCGGGGCTCCCGACTGGGTCAGCCCGGTCGTCTGCGGGCTGGGAGCCCCCAGAACGTCCCTTCCGAGGGCGGATCCGGGTTTTGTGGGGCCTGAAGTTTTATAGTTTAGGAGCACTCTTTGGGAAAATTTTAAGTTTAACATTAAGTAGAGAGCTTTGGAAGGGGCTCCTGTGAGTGAGGGTCCCTGAAGCTCAGGGTAAATTCACTTCTGGTCCCTCTTATTTCACCCTGCTTTAGTGCAGGGCAGGGAAGCGGGAAATGCTGAGGGATTTGGAAGCTTTTCCAAAGAAAGCTTCAGGAGTCCCATTTAGTGAACTCACTTTTCCTCTTCCTACACCTAGCACAGCCTGAGAGAAGGGGTGCTAGTCTTGTTCGTAGACCAGACAAACTCAGCTCAGAATTCTGCTTCTCTCTCCTCTGGAGGAAAGAAGCAAGACTGGAAGGAGGATTGACTTCCTCACTCCAGGAAGATGCAGCATGGAGGCTGGACCTGGCTTGCCTGGGAAAACTGCAGGAAACAGCAACCCTGAACTCACCTCGGGACTCTATGCCCCCAGCCCTCCCCCATCCCACCCCCACCCCGTTTCTAGTACTTTCTCTACACAGCGCCCCAACTCTGCCAGCAGCTTGAAAGTGGAGTCCTCCCTGGCCACCCTCTGTCCCCAGGGACTGCCACGTGTCCTCTGCAGCGTCCTGACGGCCCTGGGCGGCTGCCCTCCGTACAAGACAGAAGACGTGGGTGAATGAGCTGAAAGGGCAGCTGGACTCTGTGGTCCCAGAGACCCAAGGAAAGGCGTGTGATTCTTTGCACAGGGTGAACTTTTGGACATGGATCTCAGATCCCCACACCCCATGATCCTCTCCCAAATTAAGGGATCAGACCTGAAAGCCCATGAGATCTTTTCTGATGTAACTCCCTAGCCTGGAGTGCCACGAGCCTTGGTGTTAATAAATATCTCCGTGGCCTCTCGGTCTAGCATGGAGGGGAGATGGAACCACCTGCTTGGACTTGGTGAGGGCCCAGTCCTGGAGAGTAAAGCTGGCCCAGCATCTCCTGTCACTGATCGCAGGGGCCCTGGCCTCCAAGAAGCTCAGGATACATCAGGGAAAAGCACAAGGGGGGACGAGCCTGTGGGTAGCACGCCCTTAGCCAAAGTTGGGATTCCACTTCCTAGGCATGCACTAAGAGTGTTAGGCATGTACCCCTTTCTCTGGCCTTTTGGGGTTAGGGTTTACTGTGCACTTGAGTCTGCAGCTCACGGTGGTCTCCAGGCTTTGGAGGTTGTCCCCGAGGTAAGGAACAATCAGCTGATTTAAGATTAGCATTTAAATTAATACTTCAAAATGTTTCTTCAACAGGAACCTCCCTTTCTACATTTTTAGCGAAAATGCTCACTGAACTTAAGAAGTGAAATTATGGGAAATATACATTTTTTCATTTACTAACAAGCCTATGGTACAGGTTTAAAACAAAAAAGACTTTTTAAATATATGGTTCACGAATCTGCGGACTTCCTCCTTGTGGATATCGGCCGTATTTGGTAACTTGGTGGGAGGTTGGTTGTTGTGTAACCAATTACCACAAACTTTGAGGCTTGAAACAATCCATGTTTATTGTTTTAATTTCTCTGGGTCAGGAGTTAGGGCACGGCTTACCTGGCTCTTCGGCTCAGGGTCCTTTGAGGCCATAGCTAGGTTATCAGCCTGGCTGTGTTCTCATCTGGAGACTTGACTTGGGAAGAATCCACTTCCAAGCCCATTCAAGTTGTTGACAGAATTCAGTTCCTTCCGGTTTTAGGATGGGGAATGGGGCTGACTTCTTGCTGGCTGTCAGCTGGAGGCCTTCCTTAGCTCCTGGAGGCTGCCCATAGCTGCTTTCCACGTGGGCTTTCCCAGTATGGGACACCCTTCATCACACCAGCAAGGAGGAGCTCTAGAGCAAGGCTGGGAGGGAGGCAGAGCCTTATACAATGTAACATAATCATGGGAGTGACACCCCTCGTCTTTGCCATATCCCATTGGTTAGAAGGAAGTCAATGGGTCCCACCCACACCTGATGGAGGGGATGGCACAAGGTGTAAACACCCAAAAACAATAATCATGGTGGCCAGCCTAGAGTCTGCCTGCCACAGTCATGTCTGGGAACGAGGAATCAGGATTTGGTGAGTGGTGGAGAGTATGTAGGTGGTCACTGAGCCAGGGGGTCTGAGCCTGGGTGACCACCCAATGAAAAGTAGGATACAGGATGGAATCAGCAAGGCACCCTCGGTTAGCTAAAAAAATCTAAACTCCTTGCCTGGCACGCCAAGCTCTTCACATTCACTGTCCCACTGCCTCTTCGGGTTCTGCCCCTCTATTCCCCCACATTCCAGCCATATTTATCTGCTATTTCCTCTGCATTGCAAATTCCTGACGTTCCTTCCAAATTCTACTCAAGCCTAACCTGCTCTCTGAATCCTCCCCCATCTCACTAAGCTCAGTACCCCATCCTCTGGACAGGTATCACACTGTGTCATAGTTATTTGCTTACACATCTTGCTACAAGTTCAAGGAGGCCAGGGACCTTGCTTAGCCTCCTGCACTATCCCCAGGGCCTCCCTCACGTGGGCCACAATAAAAAGACTGTGCCTGGGAAGGGTTGCTGAAGGATTAAGAGGACCAGGCCATCCTTAGATTGTCAGGTAATATCCTGGAGGAAGGCTCCACAGTGCTGAAAACTGTTCGTCAGGCTCTTGAGGGGGTAAAGCTGGGAGTAAGAAGAGCCTCTGGTGAAACTGGACTCGGGCCTGGTTTGACCTCTGGCATGGGCTGAAGGGTGGCCCCTCAAGATGTCAAGTCTTAATCCCTGGAACCAGTGACTATTACTTAAATGGTGAAGTCTTTGCAGAGGTGATTAAGCTAGGAACCTTGAGATGGGGGGATTATCCTGAATTTTCGTGGTGGGCCCTAAGTGCAATCGGATGTATCCTTCAAAGAGTGGGGCAAAAGGAGGTTTGACATACACAGGAAAGAAGATAAGGTGAAGACGGAGCAGAGAGAGATTAGGAGATGCTGGCCTTGAAGATTGAAATGATGCAGCCACAAGCCAAGGAAGGCAGGAATCCACCAGAGGTTGGAAGACACAAGAAACTGATTCTCCCCTAGAGCCTCTGCAGGGGGCACAGCCTGCCACACTTGGATTTGGGCCCTGTTGCGGTACTTATTTCAAACTTCCGGCCTCTGGAACTGTGAAATAATGCATTTCTGTTGTTTTAGGCCACCAGTTTGTGATTAATTTGTTATGGCAGCCACAGGAAACTAAGACACCCTTCCGGAAGGAGGCACATGACACTCCTGAAGTGCTTTCACCAAGAGCCATCTGTGTCACTTGGCTCATAAACCCAGGTCACATGAGTTGATTTCACAGGTTCATGATCAGTTTTTTCATCAAGTAGGATAAACATGACACAGCAAACTACAAGGGGAACCGTGATTTTATTCGCTCTCCCCTTGGCATATATACTCCAAGTGCTCAGTGAATAAATGGGACAGAGAAGTGAGCGGGAAGGGACTGACGTCAAGCACACCCACCTGGAGGACGGAGTCTCCTGCATTACGGAATTCTGTCTTTCTGCCCTTCCCTCCTCAGAGGGTCTCCAGGGGCGGATCCCCCAGAACCGTGGCCGATTCTTGGCTTCTTTCCTTGGTCCAGTGGCAGGAACTGGATACACCAAGAGCTGGGGGAGCTGTGACTACAAGTCCACTCTGTCAGCCTCTTTCCCTCTTTCCCCACCTTCTCTCATTTGCACAGTGAGGCCAAGTACAAAATGCTTCAGCTTCGAGTTACCATTTCCAGGTTGACACCCATGGGGATAAGTAGGGATGCCTTAATTTGTCACCACCTTAATTTTTGGTCTGCCTTCCAAAGGGGACTTTTATAGATCAACTCCCAACAGGACACACTCCCTGCTGATGCCTCTCGGAGTCTCAGCCATTGGCTGGTCTTTTCAGGCCGGAGGTGGGAGGACAGGGAGTGAGAGACACAGGGGCCACAAAAACCAGCACCAGGGTCCCACTACTAGGCCCCAAGAAGGTATAAGCCTAGAAGACTCCCAAGGACTTTTTTTTTAATAGACATGTATATTGAAAAACTTATATGATAGACATCTAATAGAAAAAACTTTTAGGTCAAAAGCAAGCCTTAACTTTCTTGCTTTGGAATCCAAACTTTAATCTTAAGAGAGGTTTTGGCAGAGTAGACTTACAAGTTCTCTGGTGGAAATTAAAATGGGTTATGCCAGGAAACCTGCAAGTTTCATGAACCCATATTGTCCTCATTCCTATGAGCTGTTTTCTTACTCATTAGGTTATGTTTTTTTGGGAGGAGGGGAGCTGTAGGTGTGTATGTTTGTTTAACATAGAATTCTTGGCAAACCTATCAGGTCGGCAGGTGCTGAAAAGTAAAATTCGCTTTTTCCAAACCGAAATAACTCTGATGCCAGTTTCCCAGGGTCATCCCGCAGCTCCACCATGCAACGCGCCACCTCTCTCTGCCCTCACAGATCCAGGAGCCTCTGGCCAAAGGACTCAACTGTTCAGCCTAAAAGGAGGGTCACATGCAGCCTTCCCACTCTACGAGCTTTGTCTTTCTGAATATCCCTTTCCCAGCTGTGAAAGCCACAGATGACCACAGCCTGTTGGTTTAGCCTCATCTTAAGAACTGGGTTTGTAATTAGGGTTGGGTAGAGGGGGCAGGCTGGGGAATAAGGAGGGAGGGCAGTTAGCAGGGATGCAGGTGGGGAGCGCTGCGGAAATGTACTGCGCAGCCAAACAACACGGCTTTGGGAAAAGGCAAGATTCCTCCAGGGAGCTCACTTAGAATTCACAGTGCTAAATGGTGTCTGTATGAGAGATGACATGGCTGATAGAGTGGGAGATTGTGATCAGCCTTGGCAGGGGAACTCCAGGCAGGGCTTTGTGGTTTGGAAAGATGCAGCAGACACGTAGGGCACAAGGCTCCCTGAGGAACACACACTTCTCTGCCCAGGGTGCCACCGTCACCCACACCAGCTGCCTCCCCTGGGCTCAGCTCCCACTTCCCATGCTTTTGACCGATCAGTGGGGCTGGGGTCCTGAGGATTTTACCCATAAGCACCTGGTGTCCTGCTTTTTGCGGGATCTTGGCTTCCCGTGCATCCATCACCAATGGACTGGTGGGCACCATTATTCATTTAGATGTCCTAGGTAGGTACAGAAAGGAATTGAGCCCACCCAGGGTGTGAGATCCTTCATTAAGCTGAGAAAGAGGTTAGGACCTTGCCAACCAGAAGGAAAAAGAGCCCCGATTCAGGTATGAACTAGTTGTTTTTTGAAATTACCTGTATAATCTTGATCTCAACTAACACAATCCACTAAAAGTAAAATTAGCAAGAGGAAAAGATCAAGTGGAATTGTTGGCCTACCAAACATCTTTAAAAATAACAATGCCCTTCAGACTATTTGGGAGGCTTTACTCAGAGGTATCAGGTGATTAAAAGTGGTTATTGCCAGACATTATATCTGGTCAATAGGTCCTTCCTTGTGCTCAAATAAGTCCTTGTGACAGTCTTCTTCCTTTTTAAGAATTTTGTACTGTGATAACATGTACATAATAGAAACATTCCCATTTTAACCATTTTTAAGTGCACAATTCAGTGGGGTTAATTACAGTCACAAGGTTGGGCTGCCATTGCCACCATCCATTACCAAGACTTTTCCATGATCCCAAACAGAACCTCTGTACCCAGGAAGCAGTAACTCCCCACTGCCTCCTTCCCCTGACCCCGGGTAATCTCCAGTCTACTTTCCATCGTCATGAATTTGCTTATTGTAACTGTCTTCTTTTAAACCATACCTACAGCTTTGATTAAAATGTGCCTTGTGTCTCAAAGTCAGAGAAACTTCCACCTGATCTCTAATTTTGTGACATAAGTTTGGTACCACAGCAGAAATATTCTGAGAATAAATGTCACCAGGTTCTTCTCTGGAATCCTGCCAACAACAGTGAGTGGCTTATTGTCCAACACCATCAGGAGCTTTCTCACCATTTTACTCTCTGATTATGAAAGCAAAACCAACTCTATTTTAGCCACTACCATTGAAAAGCAAGACTAGGTCAGACAGTTTGCTTTGTGATGCATAGGTAAATTCTTACATTTGATGATACATAGTTTGTCTTTAAAATCTGTTTTTGCTCAGCTTTTTATTTTGGAGAATTTCAAACCTGCACACCTGGAAACAGAATGAGGTAATGAAACCGCCCTCTCCCCAGTGTCTACTTCCCAGGACCACTGGCCCCTGGCCAGTCCTTCCCCCTCTGCCACCCTCCTCCTCCTCATTCTTTTGAAGAAAATCCTAGACATCATGTCATTTTATTCATAAACAGGTCAACATGCATCTTGAAAAGGTAAGGACTAATTTTTTTTACATAAACTCGATAAGATTATCAAACTGAAGAAAACAAGTGATGCAATAATTTACGTTGAATATTACATGTATGTACTCCTTCCCTTTGGGTTGAACAATGGCCTTTGGCCAGAAACAATAAAATCTTACTTGTTATTTTTCAAATTAAAAATATCCTGCATTTCGGATATGACTCCCGGGGATGAATCTGGACCTGGCATCATGGGATTGAGGATATCTTCTTGACCAAAAGGGGGATGCGAAATGAAATGAAATAAAGGTTCAGTGGCTGAGAGATTTCAAATGGGGTCGAGAGGTCACTCTGGTGGACATTCTTACGCACTATATATAGATAACACTTTTTAGGTTTCAATATATTGGAATAGCTAGAAGTAAATACCTGAAACTACCAAACTGCAACCCTTGGCTCTTGAAGACAATTGTTTAACAATATAGCTTACAAGGGTGACAGTGGTACTCTAAAAACCCTGTGGATCACACTCCCTTTGTCCAGTGTATGGATGGATGAGTAGAAAAATGGGGACAAAACCTAAATGAAAAATAGGGTGGGATGAGGGGGGTGATTTGGGTGTTCCTTTTTTTTTTATTTTTTTTTATTTTGATTCTTTCTGGTGTAAGGAAAATGTTTAAAAATAGATGGAGGCAATGAATGCACAACTATAAGATGGTACTATGAACAGTTGATTGTACCCCGTGGATGATTGCATGATATGTGAATATATCTCAATAAAACTGAATTAAAAAAATATCTTGCATTTCTAAAGACTTCTTGCTTTTTTCAAAACTTGTTCATTAGTTCAGCATTCCCATAAATAAGCCTGTGGAGAAGGAGTGGTGAAGGATAGCAAGCAGGGCTGAATCAGCACTAATCCTGGCTCTGAACTCGCCTTGCCCCAGTAACCTAAGCAGATCACGCCAATGACCCCACCCTACTGGGACTGAAGACTGAACGTGTCCTCCTCTCCTTTCCTTCCCTCTGGGTTGAGTTCCAGGGCCAATCCTGGGCTGTGCAAATGCATACTCGTTTGCCCCAGGAAGACGCTTGTAAACGCCTGACTGGTGGCTGGCAGTCGTGTGGATCAAGAGTGGAAAGGGATGGAATAAGGGAGCTTTGAGGATATTGTCAAATGCACGCAGTAAGTGTGCAGCGGCCGTGGCGGCTGTTTCCAGATTCTCTTTGACCACTGACTCACTGAACTACAGAGTATCTCCCACCCCTTCCCGAATCACACCTCACTGGCTACAAAGGACAACTACATCTTTCTGGCCGGTGTTGCATTTTTAGGGATTCTCGCTTGGGAATTCATACTTCCAATCTCACACTTCCCCCTTCTGTCTTTCCAGCTGTCGGCCAGGTGGGCTGCAGGTGTGCACTGCACAGGTGCACATCCCAGTAGTTGAAGTAGCCGAAAGAGGCCTCTGCCAACAAGCAAAATGGTTTTCCTTAATGCAGCTCTTGGGGCCAGTTCTGAGAAAGGACATGTCAGAGTTTCGGTGGCGCCGTCTCTGGCCCTGGTTGGCTTCTGGTGCCCCCTTCCCTCCCCACCCTCTGTCACGGGCCCCCACCCCGCGGCTCCGAGGAGGCTGATTGGCACTTTGCGTGTCAGTGGGAGCTGCCTGCTGGAAGCCTGGGGCTTTGCTGGGGAGTGTGGCTCATAACTTGCATTGTGTGTATCAAGGGCCCTGACAAGTGCTGATGGATTTGGCTTCCTTGCAGGTCCCCAGCTCTGGGCGGGGACAAAGGGGAGCATTGTTTCACAGGGCAGGCCTCTGCCTGTGAACCCACTCATTTGCCTGACGGTGGAGACAGGTGTATCACACACTCAGCGTGCCAGGGCGAGGCTGGGTGATTAAAATCTCTGCTTTGTTCCCCAGGGCCAGGCCAAGAGGAGCAGATATGCAGAGAGGAAGGGCCCCCGGTCACTCTTCTCTCTGGAAACCGTCCCCTGACTTTTGTTCTCTCGGCCTGGTCTGCTGAGCTCTGCCCCTAAAAATGAGGTCTCATTCGGGGTGGGGAACTTTGGGTTCTGGCCCAACGTCTTGACCTTTTTTAGCTCAGGGGGTAGCAGTAAAGCCCTGGGCCTCCTCACCAGGAAGGCAAATTTGGACTGGAGTGGAGCTGAGGCTGGGATATCACTTCCTGGCTGTGCCCCACGCTGGCACCTGGAGGGGCCGTTTCACGTCTTCCAGGAAACTTCCAGCCTGACCCACCCCAGCCAGGGGCACTGCTTGGGTAGGTATTTTCTTAGCACCTTCTGGGTTGTTAGCATGGGTGTTCCAAGTCCTTTGCAGCATTTTTTTAATTAAAAAAAATAATCATATTTATAATAGAGAAATAAAGCTTAATAAATCAAACAACATGATGACATTTTTAATGAAAGTTCAAGTCATGCCCCACCCTCCCCTTCCCCAACTCTGAATCTGTTCCCTGGGACTTGTTTTGATTTCTATTTAGATGTTTTGCTTTGTGTGTGTGTGTGTGTGTGTGTGTGTGTGTGTGTGTGTGTGTGTGTGTGTGTGTGTGTGTGTCTACATTTCACAATAATAAGCTTAACCCAGCATTTCTCTCTGTTTTAGACTTAGACATTATCTATGGATTTCCTATCTTGAAAGGTGAAAGTTTCCTTTCTAGCTGCATGGAATGAATATCTCACAACAGTGACTTAACCAAGTAAGGGAACGCTTTGCTCGGGTAACATGATGTGTTGTCGAGGTTCATACAGGGGCTGGAGCAAAAGCTGCTCATTGCCATGGGGCACCCTGCTTCCTCCCAAATTTCTACCCTGTAACCCCAGCATGAGGCTTACAGCCACTCTTTCCTTTTCTCCAAATAAAATAACCCAAAGTTTGTACCAAGATGCACATGCCCAGTGTGCTGGGCAGAATAACAGCTTCCCAAAGACGCCCACGTCCTAAGCCCCAGAACCTGCACACAGGTTATGTTGCATTGCAAAGGGGATTTGAAGTTGCAGATGGAATTAAGGTCCCTAATCAGCTGATCTTGAAATAAGGAGATTATCCTGGATAATCCTGGACAGGTCCAATGTAATCACAAAGGTCCTTATAGAACGGGGAGAAAGAGAGGGTAAGCCAGAAGGATTCATCAGGAAGACTGGACCAGCCATTGCTGGCTCTGAGGATGGAAGAGGACCACTAACCAAGGAATGCAGGCGGTCTCCAGAAACAGATTCTCCTCTAGAGCCTCCAGAAAGGAATGCATCCCTGTCAACACCTCGATTTTAGCACAGTGAGGCCTGTTTCAGACAGACATCTGACCTGTAGAACTGCGAAACAATATTTTTTTGGTTGTTTTAAGCCACTAAATTTGTGGCAATTTGTTATAGCAGCAATAAGAAACTAATACACCCAGCTAAAAACTACATTTCCCAGCCACCATTGCAGCTGGAGGATGACACAATTCTAGCCAAAGAGACAAAGCAGTAGGCTGCTGAGGATTTTTCTGAGAAAGTTTTATTTTTATGAGGCAGATGCTGCCTTTTTCTCCTTGTTGCTTTTATCTTCTACCTGTCTGGAATGCAGGTGAGAAGCTAGAGGCAGAGCAGCCACTATAGGGCCATGAGGCAAGCATGAGGATGGAATCTGCATACCAGGGACAGTGGAGTAGAAAGAGTAAGTGCTGGGCACAATGGGAAACTGTGGAGCCACTGCACCTGCTCTGGACTGCTGCCTCCGGACTTGCATGTGAGCAAAATACACCCCTATTTTCTCAGGAATCTATTACATGCCACCCTAGACAATTCCCGTGGGCAACACTCTGTTACCTGGTTCCCCCAGATCTTTCTCTTTCTTAATTTACTCCCCTATTCTGGTGGAGCACATCCTCCCAAAGCTTGCTGGGGAGGTAAATAGTTTGTCAGCTGTAGAATTCTAGGTTGAAAACCATTCTCGAAGAATTTTGAAATTATTGCTCTGTTCCCTTCTCATTTTTCGTGTTGCTATGAAGTAGTCCAGAATATTCCGATTCCTTTTGCCTGTGGCCTCTCTCTGTCACTATCTGTCTCTTTCTTTTTTTCCATTCCTCTTCCCTCCCTCCCTTGAAGGTCATTTTTTAAATTCCTAATCATCTGAAATTTCACAGTGAGTCTGTTTTCATTCATTGAGCTGGGCCCTTGTTGGCCCCTTTCAACCTGGAAACTCATGACCATTTTCTTATATTTATTCCATAGTTTCCCTTCCCTTGAATTTTCTCCATTTCTCTTCTGAAATTCCCATTTATTGGGTGTTAGAACTTCTTGTTTGATCTGCTTTCTTATCATTCCTCTTGTATTTACTTACTATCTTTTCCTTTCTTATGCCCCTCCTAACATTATATTCCAATTCTACTACTGGCTTTTTCTTTTTTAACTTCTGCAATCATACTTTTAATTTCCAAATGCTCCAATTGCCATAACATTCCATCCTGTGGCCTTCTGCTCTTGTTTCTTGGCATGCAATATTTTCTTCTATCTCTTCAAGGATAATGATTAAAGACGTTAGAAGTTTCTGTCTCTCTCTGTTACTGGCAGCGTCTGTGTTTCACCTGGATTTCTTCCTTCCTGCCTCCTCCCCCACCCCACCCAATTTCGTGGTTTGGGTCTCTGTCTTTCCTATTAGGGGCTCACCCCAAATGTCTGGTGTTGCGCCCCTCACTGGGATCTCTGCATGTAGGCGTGAGGGTGGGTGAGACCTGGCAAGTGAACCTTGCTGTAGAGCATTTTGGCAGACGCTAGACTTTTCATTGGGGGGAGGGGGGCTCAAATAGCTCTATCTTTAGGCCTTTTGAGGGTGATGATCTATATTATAATAGAGAAATCCAGATGTTTCTTGTCAAGGGGGTTGCAAGTTGGTAGCTAATATTTTGAGAGCTGACTAGCAAAGAGGAATTCAGACTTCCCTTCATGGCCCTGCCTTCTGCTCCTTGCTTTGCCCCTGCCCTCCACACTTCCCTGTGTCCAGATCGTCTCTGCTTCAATTTCCCTAGAAACTAAACCACCAGTTTCCTTTTGGGTTGGAAGAGAAGAGGTTGCCTGGCCGCACAGGGTCAGGGTGGGGCGGGCTCTAGATGGTCCAGTGGCCCCCCGGTAACAATTTTCAATGAACCCTGCTGTTTTTCACCCGGCTCCGCACCCAAAGACACTGGAGATTCCAGGGTCGTTGGTGCCTCCAATTCCGTGGCTCATCCAGTGTTCCAGGGTGCACATCGGTGCTTTGTGGGGGCCCCCTCCTCTGCAGGCAGTTAGGTTTCAGCTTTCTTAACTCAATCAGTTACTGTCCTCCCCTCTCTCGTTCTCTTTGTCTTTCTGATTTTTTCATCTTTTAAATTCAACGACTGTCATTAGGGAAGGAGTAGAAAGGATCATGTGTTCCCAGTCTACCACATTAAACTGGAAGCCTTCTTGATCTTTTACCACTGAACACCCCAGTAACACATTCCTATAATCTAGACTGAACAAATCTCTATATTTCACTGGTAGGAAGTGAAGCCCCAAAGATATTTAAAAGCTATTTACTGACACATAGAATATGTTTGACTGGTTTGTTTGGACCCACAAATATTAATTAATTGCACAGTAAGTGTCATATACTGGAGATATAAAAATAAGTAAGACTAAGTCCCACTTCTCATAGGAGAAAAATAGGAAATGGGAAGACTTTTGAATGACTACTGGGATTTCATGCCTTATCTCGCATATTCCACAAATAAAGCTTTCAGGGAGATTATGTAAAGTTTAGAGATGTGAGATAACCTGCCTGGTTTCCCTCTGAAATGTGACAGTGGCCTGGAACTTAAACCCAGGTCTGTCCAACTCCATAACCAATGTTCATTGCTCTGTACCACTCTGCGTTCATCATTTTGACTCTTCCCAGACTTGACAGCTCATGACTGTGTTCTAAGAGTCTTCTCTTGACATTTAGCCTTCTATTTCTCTGCAATCCCATTCTCAGCTTATTTTCTCTTTTGTGCTCATGTTTGTACCTCATGGTTACAAAATGGCTGCTGTAGCTCCATGAATCATGTCCCTATCCAATGTAAGAGGAAGAGGGAAGGTAGGTACCAGCTGCATCCCACCCTTTTATCAGAAAGCAAAAGCTTTCCTAGAAGCACATCAGCAGACTTCCTGGAACATTGCATTGGTCAGAAATATGTAAAATGGCCAATCCTAGCTGCAAGAGAGTCTAGGAAAACAAGGGTAGAATTTAATTTTACCTGCATGGCAGGTATGAGTTTTGATGACACCACATGTCTTATTGTAAAAGTGACCAGGACACACAGAGAAATCAGCTTACTGCCTCCAAGGGCCAGGAGACCAGGTATTGTCTGCTCTCATCTCAGCCTACCCCCCAGTAACCTCTTTTCTTCTTCTTCTTCTCGTCTGCCTCTCTGCCTCGATTCTGTGTCTACCTCAGAGGAATGTCTTGACTATTAAATAAGATACCGTGCAATGAACTCACTCACCCAGCATATAGTTTGTGCTCAATAAAGGTATGTAGAGGAGTGGCTTTGAAAGGCTATGGTTATACCTGAAAAAGAAAGTTGGAAAAGACTTCTGGAACATGGAAATGCTTAAGAATTGAATGAACAGCCATGTGCTTCCAATTATTGAGTGCTGCTCTGCTGTACGCTGGGTCGTGATTGGACCAACACTTCTCACTCTTGAATGTGCATAAAACTCATGTTAGAGTTTCCAAAATGACCTCCGGATTCCACACCCCTATGCCCTTGCTCACTGGGAAGGTCTGGGAAAGGGCCTGGTAGTCTGGATTTTTAACAAGCACCCTTTGGAATCTAAAGTTGTCCATCCTCTTCCTGTTTGTGAACACCTTCCAGAGATTCATTCCGGCACTTAAGATTCTGAGATTCTATGAGTTGCTTGGATTGAAGCAGGATATGGTTTTCTGTTCCTGGCTTTTTAACAGGGATGTTGGCATTGCCGCCTGCACTCTCTGAGGAACTTTCAACAAAGGGAAATCCTGTAGTATTTTCAGAGGCCTCGGAGCCTGAGGCACAGGGGCCTGGCAGAGCTGTTGCTTGGCTGTAGCAGGACGGCTGGGAAGGACCACGGCTTTCTGTGGTCTGTTATTACAGGGAAGGACCGTGGCTCTCTGTGGTCTATTACAGGGTTCCGTGAAATCCCAGGGGTGCGTGCACAAGTGCAGAGCCACCTGCTGGAAGAAAGGGACAGAGCAGCCCCTACGAAGGCACCTACACCTGCTATCCCAAGCCCCGGTCCAAGGCAGTGGAAAAATGGAGCCTGTCAGAAATGGGGTGGGAATGCTGTCACCTTTTAAAGTCTCAGTGTTGTTTGGCTAATGCTATCATCTCTTCGGCTACCCTTCTTTTCCACTCAGTCTGTTCTTGCAGACACCTGTACTTGGCCAGCTCTCAAGCTTTCTTTCCTCTAAATAAGGCAGGATGGATAAAGTGCTTAAAACAGTGCCTGGCACACAGGGAGCACTACAGAAGCGATGGATACTGTTTACTGTCTCATGCCGCGTGGACACCCCTCTCCCCGCCCTTCCTCTTACACATCTTCCTCATAGGCCCCTCTGTGCCCCCCTCCCTCCCTTGCTCTCTCCCCTCTGCCCTTCCCAGCTCTGCGGAGCCTGGCGCTTTTATTGCCAGCCCATTTCCTGGCCACACAAAAGGGGCCTTTGTAACAGCTCCTTCCAGATGTTGAGTATTTGGAAAACATTCTGATCAGAAGGTGCTGCTTGTCCTTTCAATGCCCTTGGAAGAGGAAAGGGTCCGGAAGAGGGATTTGGGAGTGATGGGCCCAGGCCTCAGAGTGGGGGTTCCTTGAGAGAACTGGGGAAATTGTGGGTGCCACCACCACCCTCATCAATTTAATTCCAATTAAGTCACACCATGACCTCCTTCACACGTAGCTGCCTTTGAGCTGAGCTGGGTCACATGCCCGTCTAATTTGATCCTCCTGATGACCAGTGAAATGTCCAAGGCAAGAATCATGATTCACAGTTGAGCAAAAACTTTCTGAGTTGCAGATGCAGGTCCCGCACCTGGCGTCCTGATCCCAAATCCAGAGCCCTTCCATTCCATCGTGCCACCTTTCCACCTCTTCATCATTTCTGCAAGAAAAAAAAGAAGAAAAAGCATACTAACAAGCCACTGTTGTGGAGTTTGCTGCAAGGCAGTGACCAGGTAGCCTTCCGTGGGCCCTCCTGGACTAGGACCCGTCTTGCTTACCTTCCAGGTGATTCCAGATGAGTCAAGTGGATCATCACAAACGGAGAAAGTTTGGTCCAGGGAGGTCAGACAGTTTGTCCCTGGTCACACAGCGAGTGAGTCAGAGGCCAGGACAGGAGTTGAATCTGGCTCCAGTGGGTCTGTGTGGACCTTTCTCAGAGGCCCGTAGTTGCGCGAGGCAAAGCGCGGAGACTCAGGCGTTCCCGGCCAGGCCCGTGGGCCGGAGCGTGGCGGCGGGCTGGTGTCCTCCTTCCTGCCTCTTGGGGCTCCCCCCTCTGCTACTCGAGGACCCTCTGTTCCTCGCTTTACAAGGCACACATTCCCCTTTGCAGGGGCTGTGATAACCTCAGGTGAGAGGGGCTAGGGAGGCAGCAGGTGTGGGAAAGTCGGCCAACAGGAGACAGCTGCTTGGGTGGAGCCAGGTTTAAATATTGATTCTTCTGCTCTGCAGACTGGCTGTGGCTTTTCTCTTCCAGAGAGTGAAGAATTTAGCAATAATAATACCAATTGGGGGTTGTGAGGATCCTATTTAATCTTCAAAATCAGGTGACCAACCATCCCAGTTTGCCTAGAACTGGGGGCGGTGGAGAAGGGGTGGGCCGGGGTCCCAGGGACTTGAGAGTTTCAGACTTTCAAAAATGGGAAGTCCCAGGAAAACTGGGACGAGTTGTAGCCCTACCCCAAACCAACCCCATGAGGGAGTGCTACCCCATGTTTTTGATGGGAGAACTGAATGTTAGAATGACAGAGGGCTGTAATGCTTGGGTTACTGTTTAGTTGGTCAGCTGCCCTCCTCCTCCCACGATCCCTGCAGGGGATGTCAGGCTTGGCCAAGTGACTTGCTTTGGCTGTTGGAATGAAGGTGACCCTGCCTTGAGCAACAGCCTTTTGGGGTGCTTGCACAGGGTGGCTTGGTTTGTGCTCCTGTAAGAGCATGTCTCAAGTCGCCCCTGGCCCTTTGTCTGTGCCCCAGTGAAAACACAAGCTGGGCAGACCTGAACCCAACCATGGTAGATCATGCTAATAATTAACCCTCTGCTCTGCCCCACCAAATGAATCATGCCACCCACAACCACACCCCTTTGCAAGGTGAAGTTGCCACTTGTGCATCGGGAGTGGGGAGGGTCTGTTCCTCCAGCCCCAGAACTTGGGGTGGCCGCCTTGTGACTTGCTTGGACCAAGAGAGCATGGCTGAAGTGAGGTGGTGAGTTCCAGAGCTGGGACATTGCATTTTGGCTCTTGCTCTTTTGGAAGCTAAACCCTGTGGAGGGAGAAGCCAGTGTATCTTACAGGACAATGAGAGACCTCATGGAAGAGAGCAGGAGCCCCATGATATCAGCACCAGCTGCCAGGCATGGAAGCGGGTCCATCTTAGACCCTGACCCCAAATGTGAGCCAAGCAAGACCCTCAGAAGATCTGCCCAGCCAACCCAAAGAATCAAGAGAAATCCATCATTGTTGTTTTAAGCCACTAACTTTTGGGTTGGTTTGTTATGCAGCGATAGGTAACTGATACCAACATGTAGCCTGAGTTTCAAGCTCTGCCAGCAAGTAGGCTTGAGGAAAGCTGCCCAGCCAAGCCCATTCGAGGTTGGGTGGTTTGTTATGCAGCACTGTTGTGAAAATAACTGGTTAAGACAGGGGATTCAAGCCCAGGATAGGCTGGCACCAAAGCCCATTCTTACCACCACTGCAATGCCGTGCTGTTGTCCTCATAGGCCATGAAACATCCAAGAACTACTGAGTTACATTTCCAGGCTCCCCAGAAGTGCTCAGAAATCCTTTGTCCAACACAGGTCCCATTTAATGGCCCTATTGTAGAGAACCTTCCAGATGGTTAGGAAAAGAAAGGAGTGGGGATAATGGGCTAAAAAGAGATGATGCCTGAGGAATTATTTTGTAAACTCTGAAACTTTGCAAATAGTATTTCCTCAAATATAAATTACAGCAAAATAGATTACGCTGTGGTGTGCTAGAGTAGAGAGAAGAGTAAACATTGGAGAAGCAGAAAGGAAAATATGGGGAAAGATATTCCTGACTTTAGGGTAGGGAACTACAGAAAACTACATACAATATAATGCCATTTGATGCAGTTCAAAAACAAAACTAAGCAACGTATCGTTTGGGACACATACCTGTGCAGTTAAACCACAATGAAAATAAAGGAAATAGTAGTGATTGTCCTTCTGGGAGGGAGGGAGAGGTATGACTGGGAAGGGGCACCAGAGAGTGTCTGTGGCTCTGGCTGTGTTCTAGATCTTAACTGAGTGGTGGATTCCAGATGCTTGTTCCACGATTGCACGTGAGGTTTATGTTAGCACAAGATGCAGCAGAATGTGATGTTCAGGAGCTGGCTCTACCTGGTTGGCCACTCACTGGGGTCTAGGGTAAGGGTCAAGCTCATTGCGCCTTAGTTTCCTTGTCTGTAAAATGGGTACAATGATGACAGTTCCCTCAGAGTGTTGCAATAAGGAAGTGCTGGGAACGGTGCATTTGGTGATGGCTAAATAAATGAGTTACATATGTTATTTTGAATATGTCAATTATTCTACAATAAAATAAAATAAGTGAGTTGGGAGAGGATCCTAATTTGTGCTCATTCATTAATTCATCATTGATTAAGCATCCGATATGAACCAGGCACGGTTGCCTGCTGGAGGTAAGCTGGTAAGAAGTTATGTGGAGCAACATTTACTCAGGAAGAGCCGTTGTCATGAAGATGCTTCTTTCACTGCGGCTTCAGGGACCGAAGGCTGGGGAGCCTGACTGGGGGAGGGGAGTGTCACTCGGCTGCTGTATGAGGGTGTGGCCCCTGGTCACCGGGTCCCAGCTGGATGCGTCCCTCCCCCAAGGACTCTGAATTCCGCCTCAGGGCCTTGAATGGGAGTGATTGTCAGGTTCACGGGGAGGAACTGGCTATGGGGTTCAATAATTAATTTGCCACAATTAAACCAGAGACTTCTGTCTCCAGCAGCAGATAAGCAAGCTGCCAGCTAAAAATGGGCAAGGGAGGGGCGGCTTTGACAAACAGGTTGTCAAGTGCACGCCAGGCTGATTTACAGCGCCCAGTGGAGATTCCTGCAATGCTACATTGTGGCAATAACGTCAGGCTTTTGGGGGATCTAGGGAGGAAGGCAGAAGGGGGAAAACCCCAGCTGGGCTTTGTTTGCAGTCTGCCGGGCACCAGGGAGGGCCTTGGGATCCCTGGGCAGGCGGGAGATGGCAGGTTGGTGGCCAGCTCTCCCTGCTCCTTCCTGTCTGGGCAAGACCGACATGGTGCTGCTGAAGTGGAGGCCGGGCAGCTCCACAGAGAGGTAGCTGAAGTCCAGAGAGGGGTGAGCTAGGCAGAGGACAGCGAGCGGCCCAGAGGGAATGGCTTCCAGGGAGTGGGCAGTGTTAGGCTAGACTCCAGGCAGAACTTTCCGCTGAAGCAGTGATCGTCACAATGACCAGCCTCTCCGGAATGCTCACTATGTGCCCAGCACTAGGTGCTTTACGTGGACTCTCCAATGCATGTGACAACCAGGCTGGCAGCTTGTATTGCCCCTTACAAGAGGTGAGGAAGCTGGGTCCTGCCCAGGCCAGACACCTGGCTGGGGTCACACAGCCTAAAAAGCCGAGACAGGAAGCGAGCCCAGGAAGTCTCCTGTGGGAGCCTCAAGGCCATATTCTCTCACTCCAGAGGTGCCATCAGTGAGAGAGGCTTTAGGACATTCTCACCTCTGGGATCTTCTTTGGTCTCCTTGTTCTAGCCTTGATTAGTCTACACACACTCACGTATACAGACCCCAACACACACACACCACATGCTCACACACAACACACGTACACCCAGCACTGAAACACACACTCTGTACACACACCAACACTCACACCTACCACACACACACCCCATGCACATCAACACACACACATGAACACACACACAAAACACACACATACCACACACCGCGCACACACTCATACGCACACACCTGCAAGGAACTGGCCTGACGTCCACAGGGTCACTGATTCTGTAGGAGCCTCTCACTCCAGGTCTTCCTGGAAAATCTTGGAAGGTTGTGCCAGACCCCACACCCCTTGGCTGCCGCAGTCCCACTGGAAAATAACTCCCACGCTGGCCCTTGGAGCTGTCCACGCGAACTGCACACAGCCACAGTAATTGGGTCATGCTTTATCTTTGCAGGAGGCCCTTCTGGGAGGACTTTAAGCTCCTGAAAGAGCTCATTAAGGCTTGCAGGGGTTCTGAGATGGGGACGGGGCTCTCCCTGGCCACGTGCACTTTATGAAATCGAGGCCCAGCGAGGGCGACAGACTTGGCTGGTGAGATTGGCTAGCGAGCAACAAATTCAGTGGGGGGAAAATGCAACCCCTCAAACCCCCAAAACACTAAGGTTTGCAGGAACTCTGAGGCCTGGATTGATCTGTGCCCGCACGACCCAGGTGCTCAAATCTCTCAGTCAGTCTAAGTGATCAGGGGCGACAGAGGAAGGCTGGTTTTGTTGGTTTTCTTGTCTCCTCTTATTCTTCCTGTGCTGGGGGTTGTGCCTGCTGGGGTTTTAGCCACAGAGTTAGTGACTAGGAGATCATCAATGCACTGCTGTACGTGGGAGTCTAGCACTTTCCCTCCCTCCCTCACCTGGAGGATTTCTGGAACTGTTATGCTGATGGATTGATTCTGCAAATTTGGAGGTGGTCTGAGCTGGGTGCGGGGTTCTGAGATACAGACCTGGGGCAGCACGGTTGATACATGGGGTCGGATCATCCCTTGTTGTGGACACTGTTCTATGCCCTGTAGGGTGTTTAGCAGCTTCCTGGCCTCTATCCATTAGAAGCCCCTAGCCCCACCCCTTCTGCTCCAGTTGTGACAATGAAAAATGACAACCAGACATTGCACAATGTCTCCTAGGAAGGTGGGGGTGCAAAATCACCCAGGTTGAGAACCACTGGTTTGGCTATTTTTAAATTGGGAGTCACAACTGGCTTCCTGCCCACGGTCACCTGCATCTCTGATCCCTTTGCCTTTTCTATCCGTTCCCACCTTCCCACCGGTTCAGTGGGAGTTGTGACAGCTGTGGATGGAACCACTGGCTTTGTGAGTCAGGAGGAAGGCATCCCACGGTGCATCTGCAGCCAGCAAACATGGATGGTGGTTGATAAGCTCAAGAAGCAAGCCGTGCTCTGGAGGGTTGGAGCGTGGGAGCTGGAGAAATGGCCCTTTCCCTCCTTTTACGTCAAAGTCCTAGTTCTCTGCAAGGTCCCCAAGTGGCCACTGGAGACTCTTGTCTGCTCTGCGGGGAAGGACCAGCAAGCGGCACAAACACCCCTCTGTCCTTTCTCCAAGGGGAGTTTTCCTCCCTCCGTCCTCCTCCCCCTGCCCTTTGGGAAACCCCTGTTTTTATCCCACCAGTTCCCTTGCACCGCCGCCCCCCTCCCCAAGCCCGGTCCCCTTCTCCCGCCGCCCCCACCCCCTTGCCCCAGCCCACCTGATTTATTTATTTATTTATTTACTTATGGCCGGAGCATTTGGGCCGAGGGTTAGTTCAGGTCTGTTAACCTCGTCCTCTTCCTGCCTGGGAACCGGGTAATGAGTAACCATAGCGTGCCACAGGCAGCTGTCTAGGGCTCGGCGAGACGCCGCGGGAGCTGCATAAGGGAGCGTTTGTTCTGTCCCTTCTCAATAGTTCCTTGTGCAGGAGGCCGGGTGAAGGGCGGGAGAGAGGAGGAGATTCAGACGCTAAATCACTGCCCTTTCGACAATTCCTCCCTTCGGTGCCACCCCCACCCTCCCTCAGCTCCACCCGATAGCGCGGACTTGAGAACTTGGGGGCCCTTCCCCCCCACTTCATGAGCCAGAGAGAGGCTCCCCCAGGGCTTGCAGGGGACTTTCTAGTGACTTGTGGGTTCCATGGAGCTCGAGGGCTGATTTTAACATGGGGGTCTCTCCCCCTGTGTAATTTAACACAGTGCCTATTGTCTCCTTTATTTAATGATCCAATAAATCTCTAGATATCTATTCCCCAGCCTTGTGGGCTTGATATGCTATAAAGCTGTTTGGAAAGTGCCTTCATAAAGCAGTTCAAATATATTATGGGATTAGTCATATGCCCTACAATCGATGCAGGGCTCATTAGGGCTGAACTTGACTTGTATCATTATGTAGACAAGAGAGACGGACCGAGAAACGTATTACATATGGCCTTTGGAAAATCTCCCAAGTGATATTCACGTCCATTCAACCAGGTATTAAGCATCCACGATGAGCTAGCTGCCAGGCTGGATACTGGGGGCTCCACAGGGATGGATGGGTCATGCTTCTTGCCTTCAAGTATGCAATGTGGTAGAGAAAGCAAGAAATAACCCCTGTCCTCAAACAACGGTTATATAAGGTACAATGTGGTATATGTCATAAGAGAGGCATAGGCAAAACATCTTGGCAGAGGACAGGAACGATTAAAATCTTTGGGAGGATGGCAGGAGCATCCAAATCCTGAAAGAAGGCTGGGTTCCGGGAAGTAAGGGTGAAGGGCAGCCCTGCCTCCAGGCAAAGGAAAAATTTTAGCAGAGGAAATGGAGGCAGTTAAGCATGGGGTGTATTTGGGAGCAGTGAGGGGCTGATTGGTTAAGTCATGTGCAGATAAATCTTGAATGGAAGAGATTCGCGATATGAAAACCAGTTAGAAGGTGATTCCAGCAACCCAGATGGAAGAAAAGAAAAGATAGGATGGGAGAGATGGTGAAGCTCAGATAGCAGAGCACTTAGCAACTGGTAGTATGCCAGAGGGTGGAGTGGGAATGTCCCTGAAGCCTCAAGCCTGGATGACCAGAAGGACAGAACTAAAGAGCTGTAACAAACCAAGAGGTCCGATGAAGGATAAGATCTGAGCACAATTTGGTGTTGGGTGCAACGAGTTTGAGAATCCAGCAGGACGCTAAGGGGCAGATATCCCATAGCCACTTGGAAATGCAGACCTAGAGCTTGGGAGGGAAGTCTGGGCTATAGTCTCTCCCTAGTAATTCACATTAATGGTTCCATGAGGGTGGAAACATCTTGAAACATGGGCTGGATCTCCTCCCTTCGCCCATCCTGAGCCACTCCCCACCCTTTCCCACCCAGCTCTGTGCCCTGAGTGCTGCCTCTACATGCATTGCATCCACAGGCTCTCTTGACTTCTGGATTCCAGCTGGTTCCACCAATGAAGCCACCAAGCAAGAGATTGGAGAGTGGAAGAAAAATAGCCACATTTC
The DNA here is from genome assembly GCF_015220235.1 of Choloepus didactylus. NCBI lineage: Eukaryota > Metazoa > Chordata > Mammalia > Pilosa > Megalonychidae > Choloepus > Choloepus didactylus. The sequence continues at coordinate 66,978,016 of NC_051324.1, read as the reverse complement.
TTGGCAGACAGCCTTTCCTAGGTAGCAACTGTCTCCAGATTCTTGAAAACAACCCCTTCTCCTTACCGTTCTGACTTAGGAGCATGGAGCCTCCTCACCACTGTGGGCCCTGAGCCCCTGCACCCTCTCTTGTTGGTTTCCTTAAGCCCTGCCCACCTCTTTGTGTACAGTCCCTGCATTGAACTCTCTTTAATCTACCAATCTGGAAGTGCCACCTTCATCCTGTCAGGAACTTGATTAATAAAAAAATAAAGAGACAAAGAGTGAAAGGACACCCAGAACAAACCTTGTCCCTTTCCTTTCTAGGATGGCGTTTCTGATCAAAGAGAAATCTTATAAGAAATGGACAAATGATAAACACAATTGAGAGAAGCTGCACAAGCTGAAAACAATTCAGATTCTCTAGGTTTCTTCCATCATTCTGGACAATGTGTTGGTTCTTAATCTTTTGCTTTTTAACATTCCTGGATTCGTCTCTCTCATGCTTTGTCTGCTACTGACTTCCCCAGGAGACTGCAAGGCTTCCTCTGAACACTGGGGTGATACGTTGTTGCAGGCTGAACCCCTCCTTCCCAGTAACTTCCACCTTCTTTCCCGTGGTGCTGGCAGAGGTGGACTCTGCTCTGTTGGGCCACCTGGCGTGGAACTGATCATTACCTGAGCAGCAGGGGATTCTAAGCAGGAGAATTTGGCCTTTGTTCAAGTTTATTGAGACATGCCAAAATGCAGAGAAGTTTTAGGTGAAAGATAGTCAGCATATGTTAAAACACTTGCCTGCATGCCAGGCCATGGCTGCTTTCCCATCTCAGTAATTGCTGCAACACTCTTTGTCAGTATCCCTAAGCACATGGTTTGGGAGCTGAATTTTGGGTTGCAAGTGATAGTCTCTCAACTGGGACTAGTATGAACCCAAAGAAGGATTTATCAGGAGGATTCTGTGGCAAAAAAATAAAACCTCAAGAAAGAATGAAATATCAGAAGGCAGGATGGAAAGCTATAGCCCAGCTTTAAAACATGAAAAAATTTTCTTTCTCTGCACATTAACTTTCTTGGAGCTCATGGCAGATCTGCTTTTCACCTGGGAGGAGACACGATCACTGACTGTCCCACCTTGAATTTTAAATCTTGCAGCTTTCATTGAGGGACTGCTTCCCATATTCAGTTCTAGTTGAAAAAATTCCAGGGTAGGGCTCCGAATGGGTTAGCTGAAGTCAGACGTCCATCCCTGGACCAGTCAGCTGTAGCCAAGGGGAGAGAGAGCGCCAGTGAGAACAGGGCTGCTCCCACCAGAACCAGGGATGGAAGAGGGAGAAGCAGCCGTTCTCGAAAGAAGGGAGGGGTCCTGGGCGAATCCTGCAGATGTGCATTGCAGGCATTTCAATACAGCAATTATTTTTAGAAACAAGGCAGCCTACATAAAGAGAGTTTGCCAGGTTCAACAAACACCATTTGACATATTCATAATTTCAAATGAATAAACTGGTCATTGTGGTATCAGATGCAGGAACAACTCATTATTTTCTGAATGCTAATAGATGCACCATAATTTCTTAACAGGGTGGTGTGTGAGACTGTGACAATGGACCATAAATGAGATGACACAGGATCAAGTCCCAGCTTTGCTATTTAATTGCTGCAGGGCCTTGGGCAAGTCACTCAATATGCCTGACCTTGTTTCCTTATCTACAGAAAGGGCAATAACAGTACTTGTCAAAATGTTGACAGGAAGCTTGAATGATATAATGTTTGTAAAAGTACATTGTAAATCCTTTTAGACTTTAAAATCTGAGGTCAGAATCTGTGGCACAGAAATCCCAGCACTGGCTCAGGTTGCTATTGCCCTTTTGCATCTCATTGGTCTTCAAAGCAGTCTTGCAAAATAAGGAGGAGCAGGAACAATTTCCCCTATGTTAGCGATAGAGTAAATAGGTCCAGAAAGGTTAAGTGACTTGCCCAAAATCACACATCACCGTCAGTACCAGAGTGTGCTGCAAATCCCGATTTCAGCTCGGCACAGTCATCTTGACTAGTTATCAGTCAAGAAGGATTTGTGCTCAAGTGGCACAAACCATGACATAACCTGGTTTAAACGGGGAAGACATGCCTTATTTCACAAAGCAAGAAGTCCAGAGGTAGGATGGGCTCCAGGACTAGATAAGTCGGTGATCAATGATGTCATCAGAGATCCAGGTTCTTTCCATTTAGCTCTCCCAGCCCCTGAGTTGCCTTCATCCTAAGGCCAGTCCCACATGGTTACAAGGTGGCTGCCAGGGGCAACTGAGGCTACATGCTTCCTTGTATAGTTGTAGCAAAGGAGGGGAGTGGGTAGGAAGAGAGAGAGAGAGAGAGAGAGAAAGAGAGGAACTTCTCCGCCAAGCATGTTCTGGTTATACACACTAAATAAAGAATTGCCCCAAAACTTAGTGGCTTAGAGCTATAGACATTGTGTTATATATCACAGATTTGTGGGTCAGGAACTTGGGTGAAGTTCAGCTAGACTATACTTCTCTTCCATGTGGCATCAGTGGAAGTCCTTCAGGTGTATTCAGCTCGTGGATGGGCTAATCTCAAAGGGTCCAAGATGGCGTCACTCCCGTCTCCGAGGCCGTGGTGCGGATGGCTCACTAGGACAGTCTACTGCAGCACCTGCAGACAAACGCTCCAGAACGGTGGTTTCAGATCAGCCAGACTTTTTACATGGCAGCTCAGGGCTCCCCAAGAGGATGTTCCAAGGAGCTAAACAGCTTCTCATGATTTAAAAGTTCCAGAATGTCACTTCTAGCACCTTCTCTTGGTCAAGCAAGTCACTAAGTTCAGCCCAGATGCAAAAAGAGAGGAATTACATCCACTTCTCAATGGGAGGAGGTGCAAAGAATTTGTGACTATCTTTACCTCAAAATATGTGTTCTTCATATCTGTTGGGACAATTTATGTCATGTTTACTGATCTCCATTCCCCAGGGAAAGCAGTTGCTGGAGAAAGCCTAGTGTTGACAGGCTTAGACTAATCAGGACACCCCACTGGAGTTGGGCATGAGCTGGATTCTGGACAAAATCAGAGGTCCCTTGGGAAGGAATGTCAGGAGGACAACCAGCAGTCTGAAGCCCTAGACCCTTTTCCCATCACCGTCTTCTTACCTAGGCTCTGATATCAAGAAACCCTACCTACACACGCTCACTTCTGAAATAATTCAGTTATATTATGAGAGATCATTAAAGGGAACAAAAAACGGAGCATTGGAAATGAGAAAAATAAGCTCACACCTGAATATTTGCTTTTGTATTTATAAGAAAGTGATGAAGAGAAGCATGGAATAAGTTCATGGTATACAAGTCACCCTAACCATGTTGATGAAGTGTTTCCAAGCTTTACCAGAGTGAATAGAGCAGGGGGCTGGGGCCGAGCTGGTACCCACCCTGGGAGCAAAGTCTGCTTCCTTCCCTGCCCTGCGCTGACCACTGACTGGACCTTTGTCAGCTTCTCTTCTAGTGCGCACTATTTCAGCCCTTTTGCCTCTCCTAGTCTTGGCAGCTGTTCTAAGGAGGAGTCAGAGTGGGTGTCTGCTCTGGACACCTTCACACTTGCCTTGGGCAGATCCCTGGATACTTAGCCTGGGCCACCTCACAACCTTCCTTCTTGCCCATCCTGTCTCCCAATTATCCCAGACCTTGTGTCTTTCCTCCTCTGCCATATTTTACACTCCTTTTGTTCTTTCCTTCCTTTTTCCTCTCTCTTCATCCTTTTCTCCCTTATTTTCTTTGCTTCCTTCCTCCCTTCTTTCTTTCATTTCTGTCTCCACAAATATCAAGAGCTAATATTTACTGAGCACATACTATGTTCCAACACCACGTGCAATATTTTACATTCATTATCTTAATTAATCCTTATACTCTCTCTCTCTCACACACACATACACGAGGTTGATTCTGTTACCATGCCCATTTTCACAGGTAAGGAAACTGAGGCTCACAAGTGACAGATCTGGGATTCAGATTTGAGTGAGGTGGACTCATATTCCAGAACTCACTTTCCTACCCAGCTTTGTTATCCTACTGTCTTACAGTATCTGATTAAACACATTTGGACACACACACACACACACACACACACACACACGTCTATATGGTATGGATTTCAGTAAAGACACCGGTTGTTAAAACAAAAAGAGTGAGTCCATGCCTTAGTTGATCAATTATTTCGGCAAATCTAACTCTGTGTCTACTCTGTGCCCGGCACAGTGCTTGGTGCATGGACTCCATCAAAGAAACCCACCCTCCCAGGCAATACATAGTAAGTGGGATAAGTAAATTATATTATATATATCTAGAATATAGGTTACCAGGGGATGGGGTGGGGATAGGGACTTTAAGGCTTAAAATGTACAGGGTTTCTATTTGGAATGGTGGTGACCAGGGCTTTGGAAAAGATGACAAGGGCTATGGAGAAAGAAAACTAGAGCAGGTGGAGGACACCTCCAGTGCCAAGGGGGTCGTGGCAGCTGGATTGCAATTTTGAACAGGAGCTCTGGGTTGAGCTCTTTAAGAAGACGGCATTTGAGCCAAGATTGGAGGAGATGTCATTTGTCTCTGTAGCCAATTTCTACTGCCTGGCTTGGTACCCTGATAAATTAGTATTTAGGTGTGGAAAATATTATTTAATGATGATGTTAAACATTGTTTATGCCTTCTAATTTGTGAACTTTTAAAGAAATAATACTTATACTTTTCAATGACACACACACACACACACACACACACAGAGGAAAGAGGTGGGGGAGAGAAAGAGAGAGTCTTTCGTGTTTCGTATTCTCCAGATTGCCTGGATAGAACCAAGTCAAGACACAGATTTTTAGAACAGGAAAGAATGTTGCCCCACCCTTTCACTTTACAGGTGAGTTTGGAGTGCCCTACCAAAAGCCACACCGTGATTATTACGAATTCAAATGCACACCCGGAACTGCCCCGTGATTATTACGAATTCAAATGCACACCCGGAACTGCCCCGCAACACGGCTCTCATTTGGCTAAGGACCGAGGGCAGACTGTTACATCTTGGTTCCCTGGCTTGTGTTAGTGATTTCTAGATCTCACAGTTTACCATGAAATATTGTATTCTGTTTAAGATGCTTTCGGTGATACTGTTTTTATTGCATCATCTCTTTAAATAACGTTGAAACGACAGCATTTTCCAAATTTGTCTTTATTCTCCAGTTTCAGCAGGAATGCCCGAATGGAGACAGAGTTTTATCCCCAGGGCTCTTCTCAGAAACACAGTCCTCTCCTCTTTGCAGAGGGATGCGTGCTCTCCCTTCTCTCTTTTGTTCTGTCTTTACTTTGTTGTGTGTTTTTTTGTCTTGATCTTAATTCATAAATGTGTTTTGCTGAGGGCACCTCATAGCTTATTGTTAAATAACAACTTGTTTGAGTTATAATTCACATGCCATAAAGTTCACCATTTTAAAGTATGCAATTCAGTGGTTTTTTAGTATATTCACAGAGTTGTGCATGAATAACCACTTTTTCCAGAACATTTTCATCACTCGTCATTCTTTATCCTCTCTCCCAGGCCCCAGCAACCACTAATCTTCTTTCTGTCTCTGTGGATTTGTCCATTCTGCACATTTCATATAAATGAAATCATACAGTATGTGGCCTTTTGCAACTGGCTTCTTTCACTTATCACAGTGTTTTCAAAGTTCATTCCTGTTGTCAGTGTCAGTACTTCATTCCTTTTTGTTGCCAAATAATATTCCATTGTATGGCTATACCACATTTTTTTATCCATTTATCAGTTGATGGACATTTTGTTGTTTCCATTTGGGGGCTGTTATGAATAATGCTGTGGTAAACATCTGCATATAAGTTTTGTGTGGATATAGGTTTATGATTATCTTGCGTGTATACCTAGGAGTAGACTTTCTGAGTCATGTGGTGACTTTCTGTTTAGCCATCTGATGACCTGTCAAACTATTTTTCAAAGTGGCTGCACCTCTTGACATTCCCACCAGCAATGCATTTCTCTACAATCCTGCCAACACTCATAATTTTCCGTCTTTTTGATTCTAGCCATCCTAGTGGGTGTGAAGTGGTATCTCATGGTGGTTTTGATTTGCATTTCCCTTATGACTAATGATGAATATCCTTTCATGTGCATAGTGGTCATTTGTATATCTTATTTGGAAAATGTCTATTCAAATTCTTTGCCCATTTAAAAAAAATCAGGCTGTGTTTTTATTGTTAAGATGTAAGAGTTATTTACATATTCTGGATACAAGTCCTATATCCGATTTATGACTCGGAAATATTTTCTCCTGTTTTGTGGGTTGTATTTTCACTTTCTTAATGGTATCCTTTGAAACACAAAGGTTTTTAATTTTGATGAAGTCCAGTGTATCTAGTTTTACTTTTGTTACTTGTGCTTTTGGTGTCATATGTAGAAAGCCATTTCCTAATCCAAGGTCACAAAGATTTAATTCTATATTTTCTTCTAGATAGTTGATCATTTTAAGTCTTACTTTTAGGTCTCTGACCAACTTTGAGTTTATGTTTGTATATGGTGTGAGGTAGGTGCCTAACTTCATTCTTTTGTATGTGGATATACACCATTTGTTATACGACCATTTGTGTTGAAACAACTATTCTTTGTCTATCAAATGGTTGACACCCTTTCTGAAAATCTAGTGATCCTAAATCTGTTTATTTCTGAGCTCTTGATTCTATTCCATTGGTCCGTATTTCTTTTATGCTTGTACTACACAGTCTTGATTATTATAGCTTTGTAGTAAATTTTAGAATCAGGAAGGATGAGTCCGCCTACTTTGTTCTTATTTTTCAAGAATGTTTTGTTATCCTGGTCCCCTTACATTTCCATATGAATTTTAGGATCACTCTGACAATTTCTGCAGAAACAGCCATCAGGAATTTTGATAAGTGATGGTATATTCTTAATTTCCCAGTCCATTCCTGTGGGTGTGAACCCATTATAAATACGATCTTTTCATGAGGTTATTTCAGTTAAGGTGTGGCCCAACTGAATCTGGATGGGTCTTAATTTTATTACTGAAAACCTTATAGGGAAGGCCATACACAGAGAGAAAGAGACACAGGAGCAGCCAGAAGCTGGAAGTCAACAGAACCTGGAATAGAAAAGAGAAGCCAGGAGAGGCCGCCCTGTGCGTTGCCATGTGACAGAAAGCCAAGGACCAAGGATCGCCAGCAGCCACCCCCAGAATGCCACAGCCTTCTGGGAGAAAGCATTACTTTGATGATGCCTTGATTTTGAACTTCTAGCCATAAAACCATGAGCCAATAAATCCCTGTTGTTTAAGGCAAGCCATTGTAAACTAATTTTTTTTAGTAGCTGGGAACTTAAGACAATTTTTAAAAATTTATTTTAATGTTTTACAGTTTTCAGTGTACAAGTCTCGTCTTGCACTTCTTTTGTTAAATTTATTCATAAGTATTTTATTCTTTTTGATACTATTGCAAATGAAATAGTTTTCTTAATTTAACTTTCAGATTTCTCATTGGTAGTATATGGAAATGAAATTGACTTTTGTATATTTGTATTGTATCCTAAAACTTTGCTGAACTCCTTTATTAGTTCTAACAGTGTTTTGGTGGATTCCTTGGGATTTTCTCTGTGTAAAATCATGTAAATGCAAATAGAGATAGTTTACTTCTTTCTTTCCAATCTGGATGCCTTTATTCAATTTTTCTGCCTAATTTCCCCAGTTATAACCTCTAGTACAATGTTGAATGGAAGGGATACGAGTGGACATCCTTGTCTTGTTCCTGATAAGCAGCAGGACTTTTACCACTAAATATGATGTTAACTGTGGGATTTTTGTAGATGGCCTTATCAGGTCGAGAAAGTTCCATTTTTTTTCATTTACTAAGCATTTTTATTATCAAGGATGTTGGATTTTTCATGTAGTTTTTGTCCTTTGTTCTATTAATATGGTGTGTTATATTGATCGATTTTCGTAAGTTAACCCATCCCTGTATTCTTGGGATAAATACCAAGTGGTCATGTTCTATAATCTATTTTTTATGCTGCTGAATTTGGTTTGCTAGCATTTTGATTTTTTTTCTATGTTTATAGACAAATTGATTTTTTGTCTATATTTAAAGGGATATTGGCCTTTAATATTTTTTCTTGTGATATATTTGTCTGGTTTTGGTATGAGTGTAATTCTGACCTCATAGAATGAATCTGGAAGCGGTCCCTCATTTTCTTTTTTGGGGGGAAGAGTTTGTGAAGGATTCCTGGTAAGTCTCCTTTAAACTTTTGGTAAAATTCATCTGTGAAGCCATCTGGTCCTGGGTTTTTCTTAGGGGAAAGTTTGGTCTTAATAATTCCATCTCTTTACTTGTTATAGACCTGTTCTTGTTAATTCCATCTCTTTACTTGTTATAGACCTGTTCAGATTGTATGTTTCTTCTTGAATCAGATATTAAAAAAAAAAAAAAACATATCTAAGCTGTAAGTCAATAAAAAGTAAAATATTTGAAGATTTGTTCCTTCCATTTGAAATTAATGATTTTGACAGTGTTGACCTTCCTGTGTGGTCTTGAGTGGGAAAACCATGGAATGAACCCTTCTCCTGGTCTTCAGGGCCTCACTCTCCTGCTCATTATCTGCGTAACTGTGAGCAGGTCGTCACATCTCTGAGTCTCAATGTCCTTATCTGTAGAATGGGTTAATCACACCAGTCTCAAGGAGGGGACATCTGGGTAGAGAACTGAATACCACAAATGAGCCAGACACACCAAGATCTAGGCCAAGAGAATGTTCCAGGCAGAAGCAACTGTCCTGTTGGAATGTTTGAGGCACAGAAGTGTTCCTCTCCCCCTCCCTCTTCCCTTCCTCTCTTTTTCCTATAACTCAATGCAGATACTAACTTCCTCAAAGCCTTGCTGGGGTGGGGGAAGCAGAAGAGACTGTGCTTTGCAGCCCAAGCCTTGTGTGCTGGTTTGGATGTATTATGTCCCCCAAAACACCATGTTCTTTGATGCAATCTTGTGGGGACAGACATATTAGTGTTGACAGGTTGGAACCTATTGATTGAGTGTTTCCATGGAGATGTGACTCAACAACTGTGGGCAAGACCTTTGATTGGATAATTTCCATGGAGGTGTTATCCTGCCCATTCAGGGTGGGTCTGAATTAGTTCACTGGAGCCCTATAAAAGCTCACAGATGAAAGGACCTCAGAGTGCTGCAGCTGAGAGACACATTTGGAAGACAGCCATTGAAAGCTGACAGCTGACATTTTGGAGAATGCCACTTTGAAACGCAACCTAGGAGCAAGCAGATGCCAGTCACGTGCCTTCCCAGCTAACAGAGGTTTTCAGGATGCCACTGGCCTTTCTCCAGCAAAGGTACCGTTTTGTTGATGCCTTACCTTGGACACTTTATGGTCTTAAGTTTGTGACTTTGTAACTGAATAACCCCCCTTTATAAAAGCTAATCCATTTCTGGTGTTTTGCAAAATGGCAGCATTAGCAAACTGGAACATCTTGTTAGAGACAGCAGCTCTTAGGCAGGAGCTGAGCCCACAAGCCCTGGATGTCCTGCAGACCCTTGACTGATACAAACAGCTTTGGAAGCATTTCTGATCATCTCTGCCTCTAAGATTGGGCAGGGTGAGCCTGACAAATGATTTGCCTTTCAAGATCGTTTTCTTTCTGGTTTATTTAGAGGCTGGAATCAGGCTCCACAATGTAACCCCTGTATTTATTAATGAGAAAATCAAGGCTAATATTTAAACTCTGTCTCAGGTGAGTTACAAGCTGCTGGAGGCCAGATATTTACAGCCACTCCCTGAGGATGCCGGAGGGCATTCTGGCAGGTGGCTGCCATGCTAGAGCCGTGTGTCCATCTGGCATGGCCTTCGAGGGCATGCGGCATGGCTCAACCCCAGCTTCCGGAGAAGGACGGCAGCTCCTTCTGGCACCTGACATTGCCCTGACATTTCTTGCTTCCCTGAACCTTCTGTGTCCCTTGTATAGCAGCTTCCTACCCAGGAATGTTCTCGGCCACATGGAGGTGTCCACCCACAAGCTGCAGGGTGAGAAGGGACAGTCTGTCCCTCAGACACCTGCCAGGTTGTTTTCCTGGTTAATTGGGCTTAAGTCTCATTTTCTTTTAGACAACCTCATCTATAATATGACAGATTTTGCTTGAAAATCTGTTGAGGCTCAGCTTCCTGGCATCAGAATAGGCTCAGCTTTCTGACGTCGGATCCTTGGATGCTGAATGATTATTGATAGAGACTTCGTTTGGGGGAGAGGTGTGGTGTTTGAAGCTGGACTCTGAATCCAGCCTCACCAAAGTGCACCAGCAAATTGGGGCCTGTTGCCTCCACAGGGCATCTCTTGCAGGGTGGCTAGCTTTTGCTAGAAGATCAGTGGCTTATTCCCCTTCCCAGGGACCTGCAGCTGGAGGCCCTCCGCTTCTCGGGTCAGTTGGATTTAGAACAAGACTACTAGGTTGGACCATCGGGCAGTTCTCACTTCTCCTGATCTCCTGGGCTGCTGTGGGCCCCACTGTTGGGTCAGCTCCCTTAGGACTTGGCAGCTGCCCCTACATCCCTGTGTGGGTGACCTTGGGTGAGTCACTTGTCCTCTCTTGGGCTTATTTTCCACATCTGTAAAATGAAGCATTAAACAAATCCTCCAAGAATGTGCCTTCTGCTTTTTGTTTTCTCTCTTTGCGTTGGGTCTGACACAAGAAAACCTCTCAATAAATATTAAATTGAATGAATAGATGGATAGATGAATGGATGGATGGATGGACGCAAATGTGATGGTTGTGATTCTATCTCATCAGCTTGGACTTTTCTTTTGAGACCACAGAAAAACTTTATGGCTTATGACCTCATTAGCGACCTGTACACGAGGCCAACCCCTTCATTTTCCCACGGGAAATTTAGACTCATCTAATTAAAGGCTGACCCAGAACTTGAACCTGGGCCTTCACATTCCTTCCAAGAACCATTGCTCCAGCCTGGCTCTCTCATGAGGGCTGGCCAGCAGGGGTCAGGGGATGTCAAGGGAAGGTTCCACAAGTGGTACAGTCTGGATAACCCGAGTTCAGAGCCCCTTCGGGCACCTACCCTCCACGTGACTTCAGTCAAGTTCTTCAGCCTCTCTTGCCGATTTTCTCATCTGCAAAGAGGAGGGAAAAATGGGCCCCACCTCAGGGTTGGGGGAACAGGTTTGGATATGCAAGTGGGCCATTATTAACCACTCCCCAAAAAGTGTGTTAAATAGTGGGACCCCAAAAGATATGCCCACCTGGAAATGGGACTTTTTTTTTTTTTTTTTGGTAAAAAGTGTCCTTGCAGATGTAATGAAGTTAAGGACCTTGGGGTGGGGTCATCCTGGATTAGGGAGAGCCCTGAATCCAATGACAAGTGTCCTTATAAGAGAAGTGGAGAAGGCAGAGAAGGCGGCCACGTGGAGATGTGAAGACGAGGCAGTGGTTGGAGCCACGTAGCCCCAAGCCAAGGATTGCTGGGGCCGTGAGAAGCTGGGAGAAGCAAGAAAGGATTCACCCCCAGAGCCTTTGGAGCGACTTTGCCCAGCCCTGCCACACCTTGATTTTGGAAATGAATACACTCCCCTTTCTGTCGGTCTCCCCCATCTCCTCCTTTCCCCTATCCAAACTGCTCAGTGAAGGGGAAGAGAGACAGAAGTTTTGGTGTCGGATGAAGTAAGCGAAGAGGCTGGTTCCAGGAACTGTGGCAAACAAAACCTCAGTGTTCCCAGCGGAGTGGTGGAATGGGTGCCTTCTCCTTCCTGGATGGGGAGCAGGAGCCGGGTGGGGCTGAGACCTTTCCCCAGCACTGCTCAATTAAGTCTCCCACCGGTCTCCACTCCCTGCAACAGAAGAAATGACCAACAGGACGGCATCTCAGGTGACTGCCAGGCTGATGCCTTTGGGAACATTTGCGTTACAAAGCTTCTTGCAAAATCTGGGTAGGGCTTCCTGCTCACACCAAGGTGGAGCCTCCTGCAAGTCTGCAGCTTGGAGTCCACACCCTTCTTTCTGTGTGGCCATATTTGATTTTGTTAGCTCTGCGAAAAGGGGCAGGTGTATTCTAAGTGGGTCCCCTGCCCTCAGTCACCCTGCACAGGCACAGCTGGGATCTGGGACTTTCTGTCTGGGGGACAGAAAGGGGAGGGCTGGCTGCCACGTTCCACCTGGATAAGAGACTGTATCTCCCCAGTTCCGACAGAATTCTCTAGGCTTTTCTCCCCGTCATCCTCCTAGCATGTGTCTCTTTTCACCACACTAGCCTTCACCTCAGTTGCCTCTACATTACCCATTCACTGAAATTCTCTGCCTGCTTTTAAAGCCAGAGCCAAGGAGGCTCCCCAGGAAGCCTTTGATTAGATAGGTGCCCACACAGCCGTGTGCACACCAGTGATGATTAGGTTTTGATTTGTTTTGTGACTTGTCCTTCCTCACAAGGCCTTTCCATGTCGGCCCCCTTTTCCCTCTTGTGTACACTTGGATTTATTTCTCTCCTTGCTCTTATCATGAGCTGCAATTTTTAATTAATTAAGTCATTCACTTATCTATTATCTGCTTTCCTCACAAGGACAAGGACCTTGACTCACATCTTTTTTGTTGGAGCCCCAGTGCCTGGTGCTTACTAGCTGCCAAACAGACGTGCGCTGAACGAGTGAGTGCGTGAATGAGTGAATGGTTACCATCAGTCCATCTAGAGGTAGAAACCTACCGACTCCCATCCTTCCAATCACCGCTAGGATAGACATTATCCCTTATAGATGTGGTAAGACTACCAACTTTAACCCCTCATGATGCCCTAAATTTTCAAGAATAACATAGGTGTTGGTTAGTTAATTCTACCAGCTTGGGAAGCTTGCTGAATTATCAGGCTTTTGGGTGGAGCTTTGTGGTTGAACTCTGGGAATTGATTCATCACAGTTTGGGGAATGAGTAAGTTGGTCCAGCTGAAAGAGTGCTATTTACCTGCATTGACTTTAATTAATAATGTGGCCTTGTCAATCAAATCAAGCCAGCTGGTGTTTGTTGACTGAGCCCCTATTGAGATTTTAAAGAAAACAAGCATGAGATATGCTCCTGGATCCCAAGAGACTTGAAATTTATTGGAGAATCCAGAAATGGCCACATCTATGTAACTGATGGTGAAAGACAGCATGTTCTAAATGTCAAATGGAGTGGATAGAATGTAAGGAAATTCGGAAGAGATAACCATCATTGGGACGGGTGGTAGGGAAGATGATCCCAAAGGAGCCTGGAAGGACAAGCCTAGCACAAGGCAGAGAAAGGCACTCGATAAACTTTTAGATAAATGAATGACCAGTGACAAGCCCGACAACGCCTGAAGAATGTTCCTGGCTGGGGAACGTGAGCAGTAGGGGCTGTCACAGCAGGAGGTTATAAGGACCTGAGTCAGGGTGGGAATAGTGGAATAATGGAAACAAGACAAACCAGGAGGCAGAGGACTGGGGGTTAGGGGTCAGGGCGGAGGAGAGGTGAGGGAGATAGAGCAGAAGAATCAAAAGGGATTCCAAGGTTTCAGCCATGATGTCTGGGAGAACTAGAAACTTGTAGGCATGAGAAAAGAAACTAGAAAAGAAAACCAGTTTATGGCTGGTATATTATTTTGGATTCTTCTCAAACAGGCAAGTATTTGGGAGTAAGTAGTTTATCTTTGGAAGCACAAATGGAAGGACTGGAGATAAAGGACAGGAGGGAGAAAAGACGATAGATGAAGGGTTAATGGAAGGTATTCTGGGGTCATTCCAGTCTCACTCCCTCTGGGGGCTCTCTGAGCGACCAGGTCAAATACAGTTCAAAATTGCCCAAATAAGGGATGGAAGTGATGGGCTATTTCTCCACTGAATCCCCTCCCTCATTGCTTAGAGAGATCAACTCCTTAGAGAGATCAACTCCTTAGAAAGATCAACTCCTTAGAGAGATCAACTCCTTAGAGAGATCAACTCCTTGACACTTTTGAGATGCTTCTGCACAGGGATGGAGCAGCCAGAAAAAGAAAAGAAAAGAAAGAAAAAATGAGAGCCACAGGTGACAGGGGCAGGAAGTGGCCACTTGCTGGAACTGTCCACCCTGGCTGCAGAGGTGCTCAGAGGTAAGGGGCCTTGGGGTGAGCCATCAACAGTGCCTGTAGAGACGGGTAATGGTGATTGCCCCTTGGCAGTTTGTGTGGAAACATCCAGCAGGCGGGTGGGGACACTGAACTACAGTTGGGCCGACCACACGATTGGCTGAGTGTGAGAGTGGACGAGGCACCAAAGGAGAGGGACGAGTGGACGGCTCGGCACTGGAGGCTGGGATGTGTCCCATATTTAGGAGCAGAGATGGGAACAGTCAGTAAACAGCAGAGACCCAGGCCCGAGCACACTGCTGCAAAAACCAAGGCAGGAAGGGATTTCGGGGAAGGGAGCTGCAGAGGGCAAAGCTCAGGAGGTGTCGACAAGCTCCCTGAACTGGGGGGTCAGGGGATCCCTGGGGAGGCTCCTTTTAGTGACGTGGTAGAAGTCAGGGTCAGGAGATGAGATCCTCCGCTGGGGGGAGTGGAGGGGCCGAGTCTGCTGGTGTCACCAGGAGGATGGATGTAGGAAGATTGCAACAGGGGCTGTGCGGAACTTGCAGGTTAATATGTGTCTCAGTTGTCTTAACTGTCACACCAAAATGACCATATTTCCGATCTCTTGGGATTACTGCCAGCATGTGTAATGCTTGGCATAGAGGCCAGCATTTAGGAAGGGCTCAGGGAAGTCTTTTATTGTTCATATTGGGAATTGGGCATGTTTGGAAGCAGAAGGGGAGAGGAAGATGATGGAGGACAACTGGATCATCTTGTGACGTAAAGAGAAAGGCTGGGCTCTGATGATCCCCTTGCACAAGTATCTAATGGACCTGGTGATCCCTTATGAAATGCCTTCTTAGTTCTGGAGCAAGTGCTTCTTCTAAATGATAACATTTTTGTTGAAATCTCTAAGGTTTTCCTGTCTCTTAGTTATTTTAATCTCTGCAACAAGTACGGAAAACCCAGCTACCTGGGTTTTATAATTAAAGCCCGTCGGTATTCCCACACACCTCTCAAATATGCCACAGTGCCTCGGGCTCTTTGTGTCATCCTCCCTTTGATCTGTTTGGGTATTAGCACCGGGTCCAGCTGTATGTTTTAACCAGCCAGTGTGTGCACCTCCTGTGATCTGAGGATTCACACGCTGTGGGGCATCAGAATCAGTCTTGGACTTTGTTGAATTTTCTCTGAGTCAAACAGCTTCCGAATGTGAGATCAGAGGTAAATTTGTCCTCCCTTGAACTGCCTAACATATGAAAGTTCTCCAAAGCAAATTGTAATAGAAAAAAAAATGTTGCAGAACAAGATGTAAGGTACCGGGCCATTTATGTAAAACAGATACCCTATTCCTGGGGGATTGTGACATAACATTTTTTAAAAAAAGCTAGGATGATGTGTACACTTATGTCCATTTGCAAAATTAAAAACTAAAGAAAAATGTGCACTAGAAGATGCTGGTTCTCATGTGCAGAGTGTGGCCCAGGAATCTGCATTTCTATGCTGCTGCCGCCCTCTTCAGTAGACCTTTCCGTGATGACAGAAACATGCTATACCTGTGCTGTCCCATGTGGTAGCACCTGTGGCTATGGAGTGCTTGACATGTGGCTAGTGAGACTGAGAAACTGAATGTTTAAATCTGTTTAATCTTAATTCATTTAAATTTAAATAGCCACTTGCAGGCCAATGGCCACCATATGGGACAGCATAGTTGTCAGTTGTAAACTCAAGGGCTGGAACTCTGTCCTACTTATCTGTGTTTCTTTTTAGGGCTTTGTATGTTGTGGGAATAATTATGATGACAAAATATTAACCATACCATCCTCATCTTCGGCTTCTTCTTCCTTGTATTATACAGCACTCTACATGCTCCTTTCACATACAGTTTCTTATTGAAGTCCCCTGCTGGTCCGTTATCAGCTACAAAGAGCCAATATTTTCTGGGTCCTTGCTCTGTGACAGGCACTATTCCAAGTGATTTCCATGCATCAACTCATTTGTGCTTTGAAACAACCATACGAATCATCCCCATTTTTCAGATGATAAGACTGAGGTTCAGGCCGGTCAGTACCTTGCCTGAGCCACTGAACTAGGCAGTGACAGCTGGAATTTGAGCCTAGAATCCAGCCTGGCCCAGATCACACCTTTATCCCTATGCTGTGCTGCCGCAGTGTACTTTCTCTTATCGAGGTATTTCTCCCTTTTAACAGATGAAACAATTGAAATTTAGACTAAAGACTTTCCAGAAGGCATGTGGGAAGTTGCCACTTCTGACCTGCACACACACAAGCTAGTGCTCTCCTATGCATGTAAGTTGGTGGAGATAAGGCATCTGGTTTTGAGCAATTTTGGCCCATGCTAGGCCATCTTCACTCATACCATCGTGGTGACCTCTTGCTCCCATACTCTGACCCTTTTATATTCAGCATCTTGCTTGCCACCATCACAGGACCCTCAGAGGTGGCCCCTTTCAAAATGGGAGGAGTAGGGTGGGTGTGGGAGAGCCTGGGGCAGGGTAGTGAGGTGGTGCAGTGGGGCAGAGGGAGGGGCAGGAGGAGGATAGGCGTGCTCACTGGATCACTGGCATTGATCAAGGGCCTATTACTGGCCGTACACTGTGCTAGGTTCTTTACACCTGTTCTGCCACATTCTTTGCCAGCTTGTGCAGAGCATCTTCTTTTCCTGAAATGGACCTCGGTGCAGTGCATACAACAGTAGAAAAAGATTCAGTCCTTGCTGCCAGAATATTTATAGACACAGTTGTCTGCAACTGTGGAGTAGGGAGGGGATGTTTCTGGTAGAAGGCTCTGCTATTTATTTGCTCTGTGACAATCAGCATGGTGCTGAACTGCTTTCAGCCTTGATTTTCTTGTCTATAGTATGGACTTAATACGAATACCTACTCTTCAGGGATTCCATGGCCTGATACATTGTAAATGTTCAGGACAGTGCATGACACATAGCAAACTCTCAGAAAACATCAGCAATTGATGCTACAGGTTGGGTCTACCCGTAAAGACAAGTGTATGCATACTGGTGTGGAGAGCTCTATTCCAAGCAACACAATTAATTTCCACAAACTTACTATGTACAAACCCCTACTATGTACAATATCCTCAATAGTACAGAAGAATAAAATGCACGACCTCAAGAAACTTAGCCCATAAAGGGACTTAAAGCGTTAGTCAGTTTAATGGAGTTAGTGAGCTTCTGGGAGGGCTTCATGGAAGAGGTGGCATAGGAGCTGGCCTTGAAGGGTAGGTAGAAAAGAAGTGAAAAACTCCACAAGCAGAGATGAAGGGCATTCCTGGCAGAGGAGAATGAGAAGTCTAGAGGTCTGCTTGGAAACAGCAAATATTCCATTTAGCCTGGAGCATGGGGTGGGGTGGGGTGGGGCTTGCTGGGGAGCACAGAGGCTAAAGTGAAAAGGTAGGTTAAGGTCAGGCTGTAGAAGACTTTGATGCCAGGCCATTGATTTTACTTGTGATTTTGTGGCTCATGAGGACCTTCTGGAGGTTTTTTTTACCGTGTCCCCTACTATTTCCATTGAATTTCAACTGAAATTTGATATGCTAATTCTAAACTTAATGTGGTAATGCAGAGGTCTAAGAATAGCCAAGAAACTCTTTTTTTCTTCCTTTTTTTTTTTTCTTTTTAGCAAAGAAACTCTTGAAGGACGAAGTGAGTGAAATGTCTCACTGAACATCAAAGTATAATAAATTTATTAGAATTAAGGCAGTGTGATAATGACATACAGGTATAAAAAATGACCAACAGAATGAAGGAGCAAACAGATCCACAAAAAGTAGAAATTTGATAGATGAGAGAGTTGATATTACAATTGTTTTACCACCTTTATGTGGATGTTTATAAGGATTGTGAGTGTGTTTATGTGTGTGTATATATACATATACATACATATATATATGTATATATATGAACTTTTTAAAATAAACTTTTAGCTTAGAATAGATTTAGATTTACCAAACAGTTGCAAAATTACTACAGAGAGCTCCCATATATCCACACCCAATTTGTCCTCTTGTAACATCTTATTCTAGTATGGTATATTTATCACAATTAATGAACCAACATTGATACGTTATTATGAACTAGCACCCATATTTTATTGAGCTTTTCTTAGTTTTATTGAATGTCCTTTTTCTGTCCCAGGACCCCTTCCAGGATCCCACATTATGTTCAGTCGTCCTGTCTCCTTAGACTCCTCTGGGCTGTGACAGTTTCTCAGACTTTCCTTGTTTTTGATGACCTTGACAGTTTTGAGGATGCAGATGTTTTGTGGACTGTGCCTCTATTAGGGTTTGTCTGATGTTTTTGGCCATGATTGGACTGGGGTTATGTGTTTTAGGGAGGAAGATCACAGAAAGAAAGTGTCATTCTTATCCAATCATTTCAAGGGGACAGACATACTATGAACATAACTTAACATGGTTGATAATGACCTTGACCATCTGCTGAGGTCATGTTTGTCAGGTTTCTCCACTGGGAAGTTACTATTTTTTCCCCCTTTCTATATTTTCCTATTGGGAAGGAAGTCACTATGTGCAGCCCAAGTTTGAAAGAAATGAGAAGTTATGTTCCACCTCTTTGAAGACAAAGTATCTACACAAATTATTTGGAATTTTTCTGCAAGGAGATTTGTCAATCTCCCCCATGTAGCAACTGGGATGTGGTGGTGGTGGGGCATGAAGCCAAGTTTGCTTTGCACTTATAAGCGTGAGGAAATGCCAATTTTTCATATTACAGATGAGGAAATTAGGCTGCTCTGTGGGGGCTGATGACACTGTAGCCCAGGCAGGATGCCCAGCTCCCTTTCCAACCCTCTGGCAGCAGATACTTATGTCCTCTCTCTGTGGCTAAGACGAAACAAAGACATGCATCACGTCTTAGTTTCCTGACTGTTAAAACAAAAACCATACAATGGGTTGGTGTATTAGTCAGGATTCTCTAGGGAAACAGAATCAATGATAGATATCTATAATATAAGATTTATAAAAGTGTCTCATGCAACTGCGAGTATGCACGAGTCCAAATTCTGTAAGGCAGGCAGCAAACTGGCAACTCCAATGAAGATGTTCGATGAACTCCTCAGGCAGTGAACTAGCAACTTCGATGAACTCCTCAGGCAACGAACTGGCAACTTTGATGAATGCGTTTGATGAACACCTCAGGAAACGAACAGACAACTTCAACGAACTCCTCAGGAAATGCTTCGCTGGTCAGCCGAAGAAGTGAAGGGCCTCTATCTGTCTTGCTTAAAAGTCTTCAACTGATTGGATTAAATCCAGCTGACTGCATTCTCTCATTGTGAAAGACATGCCCTTCGTCCACGTCATCAGTCACAGCTGCAGCCAATTGACTGATGATTTAACAAACCAGCCTGTTGGTTTATTAAGCAGCCACAAACGTCCTTGCAGTAATCGTTAGGCCAGTGCTTGCCTGACCAGACACCTGGGTACCATCACCTGGCCAAGTTGACGCATGAACCTAACCATCACAATTGGCTTAAAGAAAGGGAATTTATCGTCTCATGGTTTCAAGGCTAGGAAAACTCCAAAATCTAGGCATCAGCAAGTTGATGCTTTATCCCCGAAGACTGTGGCATTCTGGGGCTGGCTGCTGGCGATCCTTGGTCCCTGGCTTTTCCATAGCCTGGCAAGGCACGTGAGGCTTCTCCTTTCTCCTCTGTTTCTCATGACTTCCAGCTTCTGGCTGTTCCCCACGGCTTCTCGTCTACGTCCAATTTCCTTTGCTTGTAAGACTTCAGCCATATTGGATGAAGGCCCACCCTCCTTCAGTTTGTGCACACTTTCACTAATAACATCTTCAAAGATCCTGTTTACAGGATGGGTTCACACCCACAGGACCCGGGGTTGGGACCCAAACATGCCTTTAGTGATTGAGGGTACAGGATTCAACAGCCAACACATGGCAACTCCTCTGGGAGGTCCACAAAACTAGTTAGTGGTCAGGCGGAGATGGGAACCTGGCTGGGCTCATCGCATTCCGGGGCTACCAAGACTTGTCATCCTGAATGGCATTTAGGGGGCTTGTGTAACCCACCTCCTGCACAAAGGCCAGCAGAGACCAAGCAGGTTGACAGCAGAACTGGAATCCCAGCGTTACCTACGGGAGGAAAGGGACAAGGGGAAGACAGCTTCTGAAGGAGAGTGGCAGGGGGGCCGCGGTGCTGTGTGGTCAGCCCAGCAGACAGCCCACCCCAAGCTTCTCCCGCGACTGCGTGTTTCCCGGAACTGGGAAAAGTGAACTACAACTCCCAGGAAGCCGATCGACTTCACGCCTTGCCACCTCCTCCCCACGCTCCGCCCACCCCGCCCTCCTCCCCGCCTAGCTCGCCCGGGGTCGGGAGGCTGGTATATAGGGGCAGAATGGCCCAGCCGCGGGCAGAGCGCGGAGGCGGCGCGGCGCGCAGGGCGTCGGTGGCACCGGGAGGGTGCGGCCACAGCACCCGGCACCCGCCTCTCCGCGCTTCTCCCTGGGGCCTCTCCTGCGCCAGCCGGGTCTCGAGGACCAGCAAACCGGTGGCAGGGAGCGGATTCACCTTCAGCGCTTTCCTGGATGTAGCCGAGAGGGTTTCCCGGCGGGGATCTTTGGGTTGGCGCTGGCAATGCGCCGCGAAGGCAAAAGAGCTGCGTTCAAGCCGGGTGCGCTCCGAGCGCAAGCAGACGGGATGCGCTTGGCTGATTCCTCGGGGCGCCCGGGACCCGCCCTCGCCGCCCGCCCACCCCGGGAGAGAGGAATGCG
Organism: Choloepus didactylus; assembly: GCF_015220235.1. Lineage (NCBI taxonomy): Eukaryota > Metazoa > Chordata > Mammalia > Pilosa > Megalonychidae > Choloepus > Choloepus didactylus. The sequence continues at coordinate 66,957,124 of NC_051324.1, read as the reverse complement.
GCTGCTTGGGAACCCCCACCCTGTGAAAGCCCCGCGACCTCCGGCGGATCCCGAGCGCGGAGGCCCGGAGCTGGCGGTGCTTTGGCTTGGGATGCAAAGTGGGGAATGGGGTGAGTGCAGGAATTTCCGGACGACCCTAACGTGGATTACTTGGTGCATATCGTCCGGGCTGAGAAGACCGGCGACCTCATCTTCATCCGTGGATTGATTGATTCTACCTGGCATTCGGTTACCTGATGGTAAGTTTCTCTGCGATTCGGGGAAGGGGATTTGATTGGACTTGACATCTTGGTTGTTGTGGTTTTTTTTTTTCCCGTGTCGCTTTCCGAAGCTCTCCGCGTTCTGGGTTGGAATTTTTGTTCCGGTAATTGACATCTGGAAGGTCATTTTAGCCACCCCTCTACCTCCAGGAGGACATGATTCGATCAATAGTCAACGACCACTCCCTACCTAGGTGTTCTCTTTCACTGCCCTTCACTACCCACTGCCTTGGAGACCTTGGCTGCGCCGCGGGACGGAGCCTCCGCCGGCGGGAAAGGCCTCCGCGTCCTCAGACCGAGTGCGCGGCGCCCTGCACTTGCTTTTCGCGTTGTAGTCCTGCCGGACCCGTTACTTCGGGAGCGGTGCCGCCTCCGACAGCTCCCGGCCGTGTCCACTGGCGACCCCGGGATGCGGCTGGCGCGCGGCAGTTGGAGAAAGCGATGCGGACGGGCCCCTCTCATCGCTGGGGCTGGGGGACGGACGGGACATTTGTGGATGTCGCCGGTCCTTTGGTGAAAGGTATTCCTGCAAGGACCGGGCCACCCGTCGGGCGGACGCGCGGATGCCTTTGGCAGGGGCGTGGACAGGTGCTCGGAATGGGTGGGAGGTGGCAGGAGTTCAGTCCGCGCCCCAGCCCGCTCAATTGTTAATGGAAGAGGTTTCCTGGACAGTGTGGGGAAGGGGCGCAGTTAGCCTCAGCGCCTTCCCGAACTCCCAAGTCCTAAGCTAAAAGCAAACCGCTCGTGGATCCAGGTTCTTCTTCCCTTGCTTTGTGTCTGCCCTGTTTTGGGCAGCACTGTGCCTGCCACTGAATAGATGCAGAATAGATGTTTGTTGAATGAATGGCTGAGCGACTCTGCCCTTGATGTACAGATATACCAGTTGTCCTCTTTTGGCCGGTACGCTGCCCTTCTCCAGGAACCCGTGACCTCAGCTGCCTCTGGCCCGGCCTGGGTTCCTGGAACTGCCCACCTGGGCGCAGCCCCTGTTTCCTGGGACCCCTCCCAGCCTGGCATCAGGAGAGCAACGTTGAAACTCTGCTGATTGATGACCTCACCACCCCATCTGATTTAAAAAGTAATCCACACTCTCCCTTTATTTTATAGAAGACTACAAAAAAAGTGCAAAGGGCAGGAAAAGACACCTAATTCCATATTTCCTTACTGGTGAAATCTTGTAATGTACTCTACTTTGTTTCTTGCCTTTTAGCCTTTAAAAAAAATTATTTTTTGCTCAATTTTATTTGCCTGTTTCCCCGTGTAATGATTGCGTTGCTTTACTCTACTGTAGGCATTGAATCATAATTTGCTTAACAATTCCCCTATTGTTGAACATTCAGGTGTTTCCAAATTCTTACCCTTAGAAGTAACATATTGGCGAGTATCTTTTGTCCATAAGGATTTGTTCACATTTTGGATCATTTCCTCTGGAAAATTCCTACAACTTGTTATCTTTGCTTTCAATCAAAGTCGTGTCTCAAGTTACAGGACAGCTATTATTTGTTAGACATTTCCAGGATGGGCTTGGAGGAAGAGGACACCACTTATATGCCAGGTAGTGCCACAGCTGGGAGCAGGGATACAGTAGGCGCTTCATAAATGCTTGCTGAGTGAATGCTCGGTGTTTTCTTCTGCAAGAAAGAGCTCATCAGCCTTGGTATAAGAGTAACTGAAAATTTACCCTCAGGGTTATGATTTAGATTTTTTGGCAGTACTTTTTAGGCATCTGGATTAAAAATGTCTTTCTTTTATAAATTAAATTTTGATTTTGAGATAAAACTAGACTTAAGAAAAATTGCAAAAATAGGACATAGAGTTCCTCTTTATCCTTCATTCAGTTTCCCCAAATATATTTTCTATATTATACATTATGTTTGTAATTTTTATTTATTGTATATAGTGCACCATGATGCAGTTATCAAACCTTGGAAATTCATGTTGATACAATAACATTTACTGATCTACTGACTTTATTCAAGTCTCTCCAATTGTCCCACTATAATGTCCTTTTTCTGGTCCAGGATCTAATCAGGGATCCCGTATTACTTAAAATGCTGTGTCTTATCAAAAGACAAGAGAGTTGAGAGGGTAGCAGCCAGTCTTTATTCAGGAGAAGGTTTGAAATTGAAAACTTCCAGTTCCTTCCTGGGTTAACTCATCCTCTTTCCTCCTGTGGATTCCCTATTTGTAGCCGGCTCAGCCGGAGCAGGGGCCCTGGGCCTACGGGGCAGAGGGGCCCTGACCAGAGCAGGAGAAGCAAATCTGCGTACCCCCTTCTTCTGTCTTCCTGACCCCTCATTGGGAATCTGTCCTTGAGTGAAAATCGGGTTCTTCCCTGATGTGCCCCAACTTGTCTTCTGAGGGGCAGATGGATGACATCCGGTGTGCGTGAGAGCGAGCAGCCGAGTCCACCGTCACACGCACATGTGCAGGGCCTGCACAGGTGACTCAGACGGGCATCAGCGACAGGCGTCTCGACGGCACCAGGTGTGCAGAGCCCGGCACAGACAGCATTTCCTGGTTATCTGGGCAGTTTTAAAGGAACACGGGATTCTGCTCTCACACCAAAGGGTTTAGGGTATTGCCAAGCAATCTTGGACTAGAAAGTGGTTGCAATTTCTTTAGGGGATTTATTTCCCTGCGCGGAGTGGGGGATTTGGGGTGAGGAGAGCCGGCCTGCAGGGGTTTCTGGAAGCCAGTGATGTGGATGGAGGCTGGCCCGCGTGTCTGCATAAGAGGGCGCTTGTGTGAAGTGGGGAAACCCATGAAAGAGGCCCTTCTCCTGCCCCCTACAACAAAGAGCCTACATAACACACAAATCGGGGCTGTCTGTCTGAGTATCTCCCTGTCTTCTCCGTTTTGGAGTGGTTAACGTGTGAGGTGCTGTTTGCTTGGTATAAAGAAGTTCTGAGGTTACTTGAATTTCAACAAAACAGACTTGTGTTGTCCAGATAGAGTTTCTCTGTTACTGTGAGAGGATGGTCTCCAAGCCTTGATTTGTGTTTTCCGCTTTGAAATATCCTGTTAACTTGTAAATATCCCCTCTCTGCTGCAGCTCCTCCTAGCCTTCCTGCTATAACTTGCAAACAGAAAGATCCCCCTGTCCCCCAACTCCTTCTCTCTCGCACAGGCACAGACGTTTTCTGTAGCCAGCCAGCTCCAGCGGGATCATAACAGGAAGTCTCAGTGGGAGAGGGTTGGAAAGGTAGTGACTAAATGGCTTAGGAACAGCACTTCTGTCTACACCTGCCTGGTCTTTCCGCTCAGTGACTCCTCCTGGATCCCCCCCTTCTTAGAAGCTGCAGCCATTCCCACAGCAGCTCCCCAGATCATTCAGATCCAACATGGACTTGATTGACTTCTTGGCCAGCTAAAGCCTGAATTGAGCCTTTTCCTTTGGAAGCTTACCCAGTCATAAACCAGCTCTCTTTCTCCTCCAGGAAGCCTTCCTGGCTTACCTCCAGCTGATCTGGGCTCCCACGGGCACTTATTTGGTTTGTTGGTGCAGGTTTTTACATAGCAGTCTTAGAATGACATGCTTTTGTACTTGTTTGAAAGAGAAGTGGCCACATATGGGCCAAAGATACAGGAACTGCAGTTCTGGAACCTGAGGAATAAATTAGACTTGCAGGCTCTCCTCTCAGGAGCTCGGAGGATGCCATTTGCTAGGTGCATTTGATGGGTGCCCGCCAGGCCACTCCTCCTTCTCCATCTGGGCGCTGCCGTCTTATGCAATGTCCACCGTGTCCAGAAGAGCCAGCTGGGATGATTTCTCCACCACAGTAAGTCAGTAGCCTCACGGGACATGACGGATGCACCCTCCTCACTTCAGAGGAGCTCGGGGATGCCCCTGGACGATGTCTTCCCTGTCAGCCACGCCATTGGCCCACTGCTCCCGGTTCAAAATCACTTTGGCTGCCTTGCTTTGCGGCCCGGTTTGTGCCTGGAAAAATGTCCAGGAAAACCCCATCTTGGTTATTGACGTGACATGCGAAAGGCCTGGGGGGAGCGTGCAACCCAGAAGAATGCTGAAGTGGCAAGTTTCTGTCAAGGAATCCTTTTTGTAATGTGAATCATCCCCTCCTCGCATACGTGGTTTGTTGGTACAGGTTTTCACATAGAAATCTTGAAACTAGGTGCCTTTGTGCGCATTTGAAACAGAAGTGACTGCCTTTAAGCAGACGATAAAGGGGGGAGTGCAGTTTGGGGGCTCTAGGAATAAGTTAGACCTGCAGCCTCTCCCCTCAGGTCTGTCGGACCCCAGGTGGCTTGGAAGTTGCTGCTCATCAGAGTCTGATTCTAATAGTTCTCAGACCCATCCCCTGCACCTAAAAAGTGGGCCCTTGGCCTCATTTCACTTTAGCAACCTTTTACTTGGTTTGAGGTGGGCTGGGCTGGGCTGGGCACAGGGTGGGACAGGGCAGAGAAAGACCCTAACTGCCTGCCCAGCAGTTCTGTCAGATAATTAATTAGGATTTTCAGGGCATGCCTTTTGAGCTGTCAGTGGGTGTTCCCTTTCCCTAATGACAGACTCCGTTCCAGTTATTTCCCAGTAGATTTCCCCTCTCATTGTTAATTCTGCAATATATTGGGTTCTTGCTGGAGCCTCCTTTAGGCATTGGCAGTCACCTTAAGTTTTGGGCACTTGGGCTCCAGGGGTCTTTGGTGGGGAGGGGCTCTGCTGTACTTCAGGGAAACAAAGTAAGGCACTGGCCTCTGGTGACGAATTCTTCAGTGTGTGAGGAAAATCCACAGGTGCTTTAAGGGACAATTTTTGTTTTCACAGGTTGTGCCTTCTTCACTTGACTCTAATTTTGAAGGTCAAGTGTCTGGTATTGTTAATTTTTTCCCCCCTGGGCGTGGGCTCTGGGAGCCTGTAGGAACTCTTTTTATCTTGGAGGAAGCAAACTTCTTGAGAGCCCAGTACCTGGGGAAACTGGGTGCAGAATTTCTTAACTCTTAATCTGCTCCATCTATTCTTTTTAAATTAAAAGGACTGGGGAGTCAGCCTGTGCATCGGGTCCCTATTAATGCACTGGGATTTTTCAAGGTCTTTTGTGCTTATAGCTCATCTGATATCACCCTCACCTGGGTGAAACCAGCAGGTATCATTCCCATTTTACAGAGGAGGAAATCGAGGCACAGGTGAGTCAACCCACCCCTGAAGCCTAGTTCCTAGTCTGGCACTGTTCTGGTTTGCTAATGCTGCCGTTTTGCCAAACACCAGAAATGGATTGGCTTTTATAAAGGGGGTTTATTTGGTTACAAAGTTACAGTCTTAAGGCCATAAAGTGTCCAAGGTAAGGCATCAACAATAGGGAAACTTCACTGGAGAAAGGCCATTGGCATCCGGAAAACCTCTGTTAGTGGGGAAGGCACGTGGCTGGCATCTGCTTACTCCCAGATTGTGTTTCAAAATGGTGTTCTCCAAAATGTCAGTTTTCAATGGCCATCTTCAAAATGTCTCTCTTGGCTGTAGAACCTCCTTCTGTCTGTGAACACTTTTATACAACTCTAGTGATTCAATTAAGACCCACCCTGAATGGGTGGGGTAACACCTCCATGGGAATTATCCAATCAAAGGTCTTGCCCACAGTTGATTGAGACACATCTCCATGGAAACACTCAATCAAAGGATTCCAACCTAATCAACACTAAATGCATCTGCCCCCACAAGACTGCATCAAAGAACATGGCATTTGGGAAGACATAACACATCCAAACCTGCACAGGCACACACTGTGAAAAATGAATATTTTGGAAGTGTTGGTGTGGAGAGGGGTGCTGGAAGACGCAGATTGGACTCACTATTTGAGAAAACACTGGAGTGACTCCTCAGAGCTTACGTGTCCTGAGTGGACAGATTTTTATAGATGAAGTTTCTGATTTGTTTATTTGTTTTTCTTCTTATTATTTTAAATGGAACCCTTTTATGCACAATGGAGTGGCTATAAGAAAATTTTTTTGAGCACAAGTGTGGGATGTCACATTTCCCAGGCTGCTGCCTTGGGTTTTCTTCTGGAGACCGTGTGTGAGCCCCTGCAGGCTAAATCTGCTCTGGCTGGTGTTTGGACGTCCTTCTAAGCACGTGTCCACCCTCAAAGTGGGATTAGGCTGTTTGCAGTAAGTGGTTTTATGGGCCCCGGGGGACAGATTGTGTTTGTTCCCGCATTTGCGCTGCTCTCCCTTCTCCAGACTCTGTTCCTTCCCTGACTTCTGGCGGGGAAGGAAGTGGCCTCGTGCAGAATTCTGGAGCCCCCATACCTGTGATTCATTTTCAATTTTATTTTTTCATCGTATATTTCTTTTTACTTTTAAAAGGTAAGGCAGCGAGGAACAAAGCTCTTGTCCCTGGGGCTGCGGTGGCAGGGCAGGGTGGTCCCAAACCTGGGGTCTCTCTTCTTTCAGGGTGGGGGAGGGGCTGCCTCCCTGAGATCCCCCACCCTAGTGATCCCTGCCCCTCTGGTTCACCGACCCTTGTTTAGGAGCTCCAGGGTTATGCTGGAGAAGATTTTTCTGAATCTGAAGGAGTTCACACCGCTGGCAAGCCCATCGGGAAATTCAGGTGTTTGGGTTTTTAATTAAATTTCTAAGTGGGAACCAGGAATGTGGTTAACCAAAGAGCTGAGATCGCCCTGGCTTCTCATTCCGTCCTGCCCACTGGGCTTGTAGGCATTTCCAGGAATTTCTTTCCTCCTCACTTTCCTTCCGCTTGCCCGCTTTGCCCTCTTTTTCTCCTGTTCCCTATCCCCAAAACAGCCGTGATTGAGCCTGGCTTGCTCCCCATCTCCACACCCTCTCTTGTCGCTGTTGCTCAGACACTTCCGTCCTCGTCATCTCGGGCAGTTGGTTGTAGGGCTCCAGCTTGCGGAACAGGCCTGAGCGGCTGCCTGTTCACGGTTCACTGGCCATTTGCTTTCTCCCCCAACCCGTGACCTGCTCTGCTCCTTCTACCCTCCCCATGCAAGGGTTCAACAAACATGATCCACCAGCTGGAGCGGGCTACGGAGCCTACAGTGTCATAGCAGGAAGAGCGAGAAGCCAGCCTTCCTGCAGGCCCTGAGAAGCTGTGCCCACAGTCACTATTTCCCTCGATCTGCCTGGTCCCGGGAGGTGGCCGTCGTCAGCTCCGTCATCCGGGGCTTAGCGACATTGAGGGATAGCCAACGGCCCCAGAACTCTGATGGACACAGCCGTGATTCACACGCGGTCCCCGTCCTGCTCAGCCACCAGCATTTGTATAACCTCGTACGACTCCCTGGGCCCCTCTGGGCTCCATTGCTCCCCCACAAAATGAAGGGCCTTTTTAGGGTGGTCACTCTTACTTGCAGGTTACAGAGAAACCAAGTCTAATGGCTGAAATGATGGTGCAGTCTAGGAGTTGTGCTTCGGGAGTAATTTGTTCTGATTTGTTGGCTCTGTCTTCCCGGATTCTTTTAATTCTCTCCATGTCTTTATACAGTTTTATTCTTAGGTTTATTTGCCTCATGGTTGCAGAAGGACAGTGGCATTTGCAGGCTCTCTTGCCTTTACAGAGCCAGGGCGAGGGGCTGCCTTTGTCCCAGCCCTCCCTGGGCTGACCTGGCCCAGCCCCTGTGGTTGGGGAGAGGGATCTCAGGGTGGACGCACCTTTTCCAGAGCCAGAGGATTCTGCAGATACCAGTCGGGGCCCTGGGGAAGCAAGGATGGATGCGGAGAGACAAAACAAATGTTTACTATGACTAGTTTAGAATACTGGGTAATTCACCAGAATGTCAGCTGCTGGGGCAGGGAGTTCACTTTGTTCATCTTTGTATCCCCAGAACCTTGGAGACTGGGGGCTGCGGGTTAACGTTAAGGGAAAGTTGATAAATGAATGAAACTCGTAAGTTTTTTTTCCTCCTTTGAATCCCTGAATCCAAATATCTAGTTGTATGCGGGATGGTGCCTTACTCCATCAGGTAGATGGGAATTTGGCTCTTGGGTCGCTGAGTCTACCTTGCAGTTGATAGCCCAGGTCTAGGTTGTCATTTCTCTGCTCAAAAGCCTTGTGATGGGACTAGTAGCTTGATGCTTGGAATGGCATCGCCCACCTGAGTTTCCTTCAGAGAGAAGGAAAATACCTGCCCTCAGGCTGAGCAGCTCTAGACCAGTGGCGTTGCTTCCAGTTCTACCCGGGAAGGTGGGTTTTGTTCCATTCCGAGTAGACATGCCCCAGGACGGGGACTGGGGGAGTGGGCTCCTGCCACTTCTCGCCGGGCTCCTACAGTTGGCAGTGGAGGGAGAAGGCTGAGCCCCCGGTGGCCAGGCAGAGGGCTCGTCCAGGAGCCGCCCCCAGGGGGTTTTGTGTGGACGGCTGCACTGCAGTCAGATGTTCTCGTGCCGTCTCGGAAGCAGGTCTTCTGGGTGCTGCATGGTAGAGAAATGGGCTGTCATCTCCAGGCTCCTGAGCTGAGGGTGGGGGACCCTATTTTGCTTGCTTTGTCCCCGTGAGCTTTGTTTGAGGAGCAGTGACTGACGCTCGTGGGTTGTGTGTGCTCTTAAGGGAAGCCTTGCTACCAGCTGTCCTGGTTTGCCATTGGGAGGAAAAATCTCATTGTCGTGGCGATAGATTATTTCTACTCCGAAGCTTGAGTATGAATAGCCTTTTTAGAGATGGTCTCCAAGTGGAGCAAAGAAGATGATTAACATTCACTAGCTCATCTTGTTAACAGATAAGGAAGCTGAAGCTTCCAGAGCTTAGTTGCTTGTCCAAAGGTACCCAGGTGGTAACTTGCAGAGCCAGAACTCTAATTGAGATCCATCTCATGTCTAGCTGCCAGTTTGCATTCCTGTTTCTTTTGGAAATTGCTGGAAGTTGCAGTCGGATGGTTTTGATAACATTCCTATAACACTAGTTAGTCCTTTGCCTCTTCCTTCCCAATAACCCACTGACGGCATTAAAACCAAATTTCCTCCCTCCCCATGGAGGAAGTCCTGCATGATTTCAGGAGTGGAGCTGGAGATCGACGGCTCTCTCCCCTACCATTCAGGCAGAAAAGCAACAGTTAAAATAATTGAAACCATAACTAATTGAAAGCTTCCTTTAACTGGAGTTCTCCCTGATGAGAAATTCTTACAAAGGGCTCCCCAGGTTCCAAGCACTTTCCGTGGTTTGCATATCTGTGTTTTGCCATCCTTGCACGCCTACAGATGTCAAATCTAGTTTAGTGAGCCCTAAGCAGCCGAGCACCTCACATCTGGCAAACGGCAGAGCCAGGATCCAGATGTGGCTCTGTTCGTCTTTAAAACAAGGAAATCCCACTCTGTTTGCTTAAGAGATGCACATGTCCAAAAACACACGTTGGCATCATGGATTTCCTTGTCATTGAAATCCCAGGAAGGATGCAGAGGCCAGGGCAGGTTGAGTGAATTCCTGTCACATTTACTTCTCCTGCCATCACTGGCATTTAAAGTGATGATCCTGGGGGCTCTCGCTAAGGAAGGCTGGTAAGATTGGGTGCACGTGTCTCAGTGGAGTAGAAAGCAGACCAGTCTACTTACCAAGGCGTGCAGAAGCGTTGTGTTCGAGGGCTCTAATCCCAGTTAACGGGACAGTGCTGTGCAGCCTTTACTCCTTGAGCTCAGGGCCTGGTTGAGCTCTCAGAGCAGACCTGGTGCTAGGCTCTCCTGTCTGATGTTACACCTGGAAATTGGAGAGAGCCGCTCAATATGCTGTGTCCTCATTTCCTTGAAATCAGATGGGGGCCTGCTGTTTGGGACAGATTATCCCCCGCCGTGAGAAATCCTTGCCTTATCTGAGCTGTGGTCCCATCAGCTGCTGTGTGCTCTGTCCTTTGCACAAAGATCCTTTCAATTTACGTGATTGAGAGGGTGGAGAATGGGGCCTCTGTGTGGCCTTGAGTTTGTGGGGTAGGGGTTGGAGTTGGAGCGTGTCTCATTCATTGGACTTAAGGACACCAAATCTTGGATCCCTCCTCCTCACTCACTGCCCTTCCCTTCCTGGCTTCAACCTGTTGTCGGTCTAAAAGAAACAGACCAGCTCCATGATCTGTCTGCTTGGCTGTAGCCGCAGCTCTGTTCTGAGGTTGCCAGACTTAATCTGGAAAGAATATTTCTATTTTCTAGCCAAGAGGTCCAATTCATTTTTGGTGTTTTTCTCAGAAGCCTAGAATTTGGGCTGTTACTTCAGTTGGCTGAAGCGAGAGGCCATATGTAAAAGTAGGGTATACACTGTAATGTGCAGGCAAATCAGGAGCATAACTGCTCCCCGCCCCCCCCAAATCTCTGTGGGTTTGAGTGGGCAGACAGGAGTGGGGTGTGGGGAGAAGGGGCAGTCAGGTACCCTTGCGAGCTCTTCCTTCCTGGAGTCTGAGATGGGCATCTGTGTCAGCCTGGCTTTCCCTGTGACGTGGTAGCAGCTTCTTTCCTCACGGGCCATGTCCTCTGTATGTCCCTCCCTCTCTCTCCTAATACATAGTCAGTGTCTTGGTTTCTTGGTGCTGCCATAACAAGGTAGCACAAACTGGGTGATTTAAAGCAACAGAGATGGATACTCTCACATCCTGGAGGCCAGAAGTTGGAAATCAAAGCCTGAAAGCTTCAGGTTAGAATCTTTCCTTTCCTGGTGTCTGCTGCCAATCCTTGGCACTCCTTGGCTTATAGAAGCATCACTGTGGTCTCCACCTTCTCCGTCTTTACTTGGCCTTCCCCCCAGTGCCTGTTGTTGCCCAAATGTCCTCTTCTTATGGGGACATGAGTCATAATGGATCAGGGCCCACCCTCATCCAGTTTGGCCTTATCCTAACTAATCACATCTTCAAAGGCCCTGTTTCCAAATAAGGTCCCCTTTCCAGTTTGCTAATGCTGCCATTAGACAAAATACCAGAAATGGATTGGCTTTTATAAAGGGGGTTTATTTGGTGACAGAGTTACAGTCCTAAGGCCATAAAAGTGTCCAAACTAAGGCATCAACAACAGGGTACCTTCACCGAAGGAGGGCCGATGGCGTCCGGAACACCTCTGTCAGCTGGGAAGGCACGTGGCTGGCACCTCCTCCAGGGTTCTGGTTTCAAAATGGCTTTCTCTCAGGATGTTTCTCTCTAAGCGTCTGGGGGTGTTCTCTTAGTTTATCTCGGGGCAAACTCTGGGTTTCATCTCTTAGCTAAACATCCTTCTGTCTGCATCTCCAAGCATGTCTAAGCATCAGTGTCAGCAAAAGTCTGCTTTCAATGGCCGTCTCCAAAATCTCTCTCTCAGCTGCAGCACTGAGCTCCTTGTATCTGAGCTCTTATAGGGCTCCAGTGAACTAATCAAGACCCATGCTGCATGGGTGGGGCCACATCTCCAGGGAAATAATCTAATCAAAGGTATTACCCACAGTTGGGTGGGTCACTTCTCCATGGAAACAACCTCCTCCAAAGATTCCAACCTAATCAACACTAATATGTCTGTCTCCACAAGATTGCATTGAAGAGCATGGCACTTTGGGAGACATAGTACATCTAAACCGGCACAGTCATATTAATGCAACCAGGGCTTAGGGCTTGAACTTATCTTTTCCACCGATAATTGTCGATGACACTCAGAGATGGAGCGGACATAGAATCCAGTACTCTTGTACAGGGGTTGCCCAGGTTATACTTGAATAAACTCACTGATGGGGTGCTGTCTATTTTTTTGCAAAGTTTTCTTTTTCATCCAATCCCTCTCCTCCCTGAACTTTATAGCACTGACAATCAATAAAATTATATTATGCTGTCATGATTGCCTCACATGCATGAATCTTTTTTCTTCCCTGTAACCATAGTTGTGCATTCTCTGATTTCACAGCTCTTGTCCTAGTGCTGACACCCGGTGAAGACTCAACGTGTACTCGGTGACTTGACAGATTTCAGTCCCGCCTTGACGTGCCATTTGGCTGGTGTGTGGCTGCTACAGCGTTGCCAGGACCATGGACTATGTCTAGATTTTCCAAACGCGTTTCCCTTGTTCCCAAAGCTACCTGGCTTGATTTTTGAAGGCGGGCTTAGTTTTCTAGGGCTTCAGTAACAAAGCACCACAAACTAGGTGGCTTAAAACAATAGAAGTTTAGTTCTGGGGTTGAGGCATCTGAAATCAAGGCGTTGGCAGAGTCATGCTTGACTCGAAGTCCAAGTGTCTAGGGATGAATCGGTTCCGTGTCTCCTGCAGCTTCTGGTGGCTTGTGGCATTCCGTGCCACTCTCAGCTTCAGTAGCCCCATCTATGTCCAAGCTCCCCCTTCTTGTAAGGACACCAGCCACGTTGGAAAGACCCAACCTCCTCCAGGATGGCCTCATTTGCATTTGCCTGGTGCCATCTGTAACGACCCTGTTTCCAAATAAGGTCCCATTCTGAGGTGCTGGTGATTAGAGCTTCAACGTGTCTGCTGGGCGACACAATTCAGTAGGTAGCAGGTGTGACTGGACTCGGTTGGGAGAAGTGCTCAGCCTTGCTTGCTTCTGTGCCCTGTGCCGTAAAGTGGTGGCACCGGCCTGAAAACCAAGGGCCTGTATTCTGCTCTTCTCGGGCTCCCAAATGGCCGTGTGGCTCTGGGCAAGTTACCTCACATCCCGGGGCCTCAGTTGCTTCTTCTGTGTGCATTAGTTCCAGATGATTACTTGATTAATGTTAATGTGGAGGGCATCACCTTGGCATGCTTTCCTTCCTCTTTTCTGCAGATGACAGGAGCAAGGTAGGTAGAGAAACACGTGATTGCTCTCAGAGGACTCGCCAGTTCTAGTCCTTTCTGCAGCCCATCTCAGCTTCTTGCAGAAGCACTGAGTTAAATGAAATCAAAATATTATAGAATAGTCTTGTTGGCAATCTTTAGAAAACATCATTTGTGACTGTTGGGATATCTTCAGGAATATCTTAGGGTGACCTTACATCAAAATAAACAAATGGAGGAGAGCCTTCCCCTGTGGCTTGGGAGAATTTCATTTACCAAAGAGCTTTTGGGTGCTTTGTTTACCCCTTTCCGGAGTGAGTATCTGGGCTCAAATTGCCTTGAGAACACTGATCACTTGTATAATGTGAAGGACGCCCTCACTTAGGTAAAACAGAGTCCTTTGGTTGCTGGTAGGTTCCCGTCCTGGATTTGGGAGGTGCAGTGGGAGCTGCAGTGCAGACAGCGATGGGAGAGCCGGGTGTCGTTGGGCTTCTGCCTTGGGCTGCGGGTCTGTGTGCCGTTCCCCTGCCCTTGAGCACAGCGATGCCTTGTTACAATCGGAATTGTTCTGGGGTATGAGATGCCCTCACCCCTCCCCCTTCTTTCCACCCTAACCAACCCCACCCCCTCTTAGGAAAAAAAATTCCTCTCCCTTTTCAGCATCTGTGTCTTTAAGAATTCCCTCCATTGTAGCTCCGCACAGAGACCCTTCTGTGAGAGCTCGGGGAGGCCTGTCCTGGGCGACACCCCGCCCCCCCTATTAAAAGACCATCGGAACAAGCTCCCCATTCTCCTCTGGAGAGGGTCCCTCTGTCCTAGGCCAAGCGACTCTTTCGGGAGCGTTTATCCGGGGACACTCAGTTTACAAAGACTGCTGGAGTGTCAGATAAACTCGCCCAGACCCACAGGGGGAGAAGGACAAAACCCCCTTTATTTGCACCCCCGCAGGGAGACCAGTGAGGACCGTGCTCCGGAGCTGGGGCCTGAACCAGCAGGGGAGTGGGGCCTGTGTCCACTGACGCAGGGAGAGCGTTGCGGGTTATCATCTCGTCATTTTATTTCTTGGGGAGTCTAGGCAGGGGGCAGCTGACTTGTGACTCTCCTAGAGGGTAAATGGCCCCAATTTACCTCCTCTCTCCTCTCCAGGTAACAGATTTGTTTTGATTTGCCGAAGAGCAGGTCCTAGTTTTTTTCTCCTGCTGTTTGGAGAGGAGAGAAGGGCAGCCCTTCAGAAGAGCCCTGGCATGTGGGATCAGGGCCGCCCTCTGTGGGTGTGCAAGCACCTGCAAGGGTGTGTGCCTGTGCGTGTGTGCAGACTCCAGTGGTGTGTGCATCTGTGTATGTGAGTGTGTGTATGGACTCTGGGTATGTGTTTGCACATGCCTCATCAGGGTGTGTGTGTGTGTGTGCCCTGTTTGTGCATGTGCATCCCATCGAGCATGTGTATTTGTGTGTGTGTACCCCATCTAGGGATGTGCAGCCCATTGGAATGTGTGCGTGTGTGTGTGTGTGCCCTGTCTGGGAGTGTGGAGGTGTGCTCTCCAGCTGGGGTGGCAATGCCCCCTCCCTCATGTGTATGCAAACCTAACAATCTGGAGTAGTTGTTACCATGAATGGCATAGAGTTTTCATGTAAACCAGAAACTTTGGGAACTGGCTATCAAGGGAGGAACAGCATGGCTGTGAGGCTTGCTGGACACCTACTAAGTGCTGTATCTTCTCTCTTAATCCTTGCAGCATCCTCTATGAGATTGATGCTCTTGTCTTACAGTCCTGGAGAGCAAAGCTCAGAGAGGGCAAGTGACTCACCCGGTGCTGCCCAGCACTGGGCTGGTTGGGGTTCAAGCCCTTGTGTGTCTGATTCCAAAGCCTCTGTCTCTCTGCCCCAGAGCTGGAGACCGGGCCTGGGGGTCCAGGGCAGCTAAAGGAGTAGGGCTGAGGGTACCGAGATCTTGTCAGAATGGAGGGCTTTGCCAGGCCCTCGTCTTTAGTGCATCTGGTTTTGCTTTTGCTTTGCGTCTTGGTCCACTACCTCCCCGCTTTCCCCCAGCCCCCTCGCCCTGGGACCAGCAGAGTGTCTGCCGGTGACCTCTGCTCAGGTGAGTGAGGCGTGTGTCCAGGTCTCCTCGTGTCCCTTGTGCTGTGCGCCTGTCCTGGAGGGGTTCAGAACCCGGGTGCTCCCAGCTCTTGTGGGGAGATGGCCGAGGGAGGTGCTGGGAGGGAGCAGCCCGGCTGCTTTGGCCTACGAGCCGGACTGAGGTACCCTGCTGGTGTCCTGGCCAGGGAGGGCCCTACCTGGCTAGTGTCCTAGAGAGAGGAGCCCTCACCCAGCCCCCAGCCCTAAAGCCGAGGCTCTCTTCTCCCTTTTCGGTTTCTCAGGGAGTGGTCTTGGGCCCTGAGGAGGGGCCTGTGTGTGTGTGTGTGTGTGGGGAGTGGGGGTAGGGGGAGAAATTGGGTTCCGCAAATCCCCAAGCTGCCTGTGTTCCCCTCTCCATCTAGTCCAGCCTCTTTGTGCACATGTCACAGCTGCAAGGGCAGTTGGGGACTTGAGTTCCGTGGCGGGGGGACTGGCTCCTGGGCCTCCTGTTGTTCTGTTGTCCCACTGATCCTGCAGTATCCCCTGGACTTGAATTGTGCCCCCCACCAGGGCCTGCCTAGAGTGTGAGCAGGACCCCCTGGGAGGTGGTGGCTGCCCTGATGCATTATCAGAAACACCAAAAGGTGGTGTGGGAGAGAAGCAGATGAGAACATCACCTCCTGCAGATGGTAGAAGCTTCTGGGCTCTGCAGACAGATGTCCTGCAGGAGGAGGCGGCCCTGATCCCTGCAAGCACACGGCAGCTGTGAGCACAGAGGGCACATCTACCCGCCCTGGTGCCTGGGGCCCGGAAGGAGAGGCACAAGGGAGGGTGGTTTGGGGAACTGAGGGTGCAGCTCAAAGGTGAGAAATAAGCCGTGTTCCCCAGTGACGTGGACCTGTAGGGAGGACAGGTGGTCGGGTCGGAAGGTTAGGGAAGGTCTGAAGGAAGGATAGGAGCCCGAGTTCTTGTCCTGGTGGTGGATGTGGACATGGAGTAAAGGTGAGCATTCAGCTTGTTGGAGAAACAGCCGCAGCCCCATCTTGGACAGCTGGGGTGGGTCCCGCCTTCTTGGTGTTTCTCTGGACCCATACTTACTCATCTTCTTGCACAATGAGAATCACGGCCCGAAGTTCCTGCCAACCATGGGACCCAGAATAATTTCTGTGGGTCTTTATACCGGAAGGGGCACTGTCCTCCAGATGGGGCCAGCAGGTCAGGATGGGGGTTCTCACCAGGGTGGTACCTGACTTGTTTCTTTACCTTGACAACACCGTGAGCCCACATTTCATGCAGGTGAGTTGTTTGGACCCACTTATCGCAGTGTATTGAGGCGTCATGTTCATCGATGCATGGATTGGCAGAGTTGCATCGGATCCAGCGTCAGAGGGCACGACGTGCGTCCTTGGTTCTCTGTGCTTCTCTTTATTTCATGGCCGCATACCAGCAACGAGGTCCGAGGTTCTGTCCAGCTCTAAAATAAGACGATGCTCTGCCCCAGGATGTGAATGCACATGGCTTTACAGCTCTGTGGGTGCGTCCATGGCTCGTTTCTCTCCTGGTCTTCACTCGCGTCTCCCAGGGGCTCAAGGAGCTGCTGACCTGGTTAGTACAACACCCCAACTCTCCACCCCTACCCGGAGAAGGGCAGGACCATTTGTGGTGGAGATGCGGAGAGCCGTGCAGCCCCTTTTGGCCTTACTGAGGGCGAGGAGGGGCAGGCAGTGTGTTTGAGGTCAGAAGTCAAGACCACAGCCGACTGGCCTTCTCCAAGGCATCAGCCCCAGTGGGCCGTTGGTAAAGGGGCAGAGCTGAGGGCGAGGCCCGGGCTTGAGGCATTCGGCTGCGGAGGCAGGTGGCTGCTGTCTTCTCTGGCTTCTTTCCACACTTAGTAGAAAAAGCTGGAGGCCTTGGCAATGGTCACGTAGACTCGTGAACTAGACGAGGCCAGAGCAGTCTGTCTCCATGTCTGCATTGAGGTGGGACGACGCGTGTGTCCTGTCTTGGCTTCTTGCTCTGCACACGGACCCATCCCACATTCAAATAGCCCAGGAGAACAAGCCCTTCTCGTTGGTGACAAACCTCTCTTCCTTTTGACGATCATCCTTCCTTGGTGCTAAAATCCTGCTCCCCAACCCAGGTCTGGTGGACCTCGTCAAATTAACAAGTAGGAGAGGAAAAGTCAGTCTGGGCTTGGCGTAATCTCTTTTCATCATTGACTTTTTCGAGGGGTGAGGAGGGAGCCTTCTTGTTGACAAAAGATGTGTTTTGGAAAATTTACTGAACATCCTCCTGTTTTATGGTTGGCACAGTTAATTATCCCCTTTGCCTGTTCCTTTCAATTCCAGGCCTTAGAGGGGGTGGGCAGGTGCCTGGGTTATTTAAGAATCTTCCCCTGATAATGTGCCAAGGAGGGGCCAGATCCACACAAGCAGGTTTCTCTCCTCCCTTGACGTGAGCCGCCTGTGCTTTCCCAGGGCAGGGCCTGCTGGGCACAAGGGGGACTTCAGAGGAGAGAGGGGGAGCCGGGAGGCTGGTGGAGCTGGTGCCGGGAGGTGGGGAGCGTTGTCATTTATTAGGTCTGCGGAAACAATGCGGGGCTTGTCTCTAGGGTGCCGTGGTGCCGGGGGAGGTGAGCCAAGATGGGCCCGAGCAGAATGAAAACAAGCACAGGTCTGACGAAAGCGTGGTGACCCCGAGGAGCAGGAAAAAGGCACCTTTGTCTGGGGAGGTCGGGGCAGGGGCTGGGGGGCAGGGAGAAGGCATCTGAGGGGGGCTCTCTGGGGTGGGGGAAATTGCTGCTTCTGTCCTGGGAACCAGGGTACCACAGCAAGGTTTGAGAAGACGGGGTTCCAGGCTTGCTGGCAGTTTCCAGCGGTAGCTGGTCCCCAGGCTTTGTGGGAGAACCACTTCCTCGCCAGCTGTGTTCCTGGAGGGGCCCAAGGGAAGGTATCGTCATAGGGGCTCCCCAGGGTCTTTGGGAGGGAGAGGCTGGGTGGAGGGGTCCATACTGATTTGGGGGCTCCTGCTGGGCTATACTTGGGCTTCCCGCTCAGCCTGCCTTGACCATTTGGTGCTGGGGCCGAGAAGATCCCAGACCTGGGGGCAGGCCCCATGGGATCTGGGGAGAAGGCCTCATGGGTGCCAGGAGCCCTCACCTGGGCACACTGTACTGGTGAAGACCCCTGTGTCGTCGAGGCCCAGGGCCTTCCCACTGGAGCTCTCCCGTCACCCTCCAAGGCCACCCCCACCACTCCTCCTTTCCCACAGACACCTCTGCTGCCCCCAAACCTAATGACTCACTTTTGTTTCAAGCTAAGAGTTTTTTAAACACCAGAGCAGGTTATCGATCCCTGGTGAGTTGGCGCCACCCCTCTCTTTCTGGCGGAAGCACTACCCTCCTGGCCCCTCCCTGGAGTCCTTGGTGAGTTTGCCCTTGAGCGTGGGGTACGCGCTTGGAGGGACCCTGCCGGGCACGGGGCCCCTCTGGGGAGGGGTCTCCGGCTGAGCGCAGCAGCCCCGGCCACCCGCCAGGGGCTCCGGGGACCTGGACATGAGTGAAGCCTGGGACCCGGTATGAATGCTGAGCTCTGACACGTTCGCATGGGGTGGACACAGCCTCCCTGGGAAGACCCAGGGCCTGTTTAGCCATGATGCTGCCTCTGGCAGGAGGATTCACAGGGGAGAGACCCGCTGTTCCAGGAAAGTACTTCTGTATGTTGAGACTGTGAGGAATTCAATCACGGTTAAGTCAATAATAAGCTCTGATGGTATTAGCTGATAATAGTAATTGCTACCACAATAGCACATTCTAAGTTCCAAGCATTGTTCTAAGGTGCACATATACACACACACACATACATATACACATATACACACACACACAAACATGCATGTACACATACACACACGCAAATACATGCATACATGTGTGTACATATACACATAAATACACACATGTACACACACACACACGCACACCTGCACATACATGCGTGTGTGTACATATGCATATACACATGCACACACACATGCACACACATATGCACACAAACAAGCACAAATGCACATGCATGCAGACACTTGTGTCCATATACACATAACACACATGCATACACACATGCACACAAGCACATACAGGCATGCACGCGTGTGTACATGTACACACGCACATGCACACACGTGCATACATGTGTGTACATATACACACGCACACAAAGGCATATGCATGTGTGAACATGCACATATACACAAGCGCACATATGCACACATACACAAGCACACACATGCACGTACATGCACATGCACATGCTTATTCATTTCTCACAATGATCTTATGAGGTTGGCATTATGATCTCTAATTTACACGAGGAAACAGAGGCACAGAGAGGCAAATAACTTCTCAATGGCCCCACTGCTATTAGGTCACGGAACATGGCCCCAGCCCCAAGCCCTCTGCTCCAGGGGCTGAGCTCTAACCGCTATGTGGAGCTGCTAGTAGCCACCCAGGGCTGGTCTGCGTCAGGTGCTCCGTGGCCATCTCCCAATGCTCCTGGCAGCCCTGGGCAGGTAGGCGTCCTTTACCCTCATTTTACAGTGGCACAGCCTGAGGCTCATGAAGGTTAAATGCACCAGCTCTAAAGGCCTGCGCTCCCTCCCCAAAGTTCAGTCGTGTGGTCCCTACTGGCTGGTGACATGTCGCTTGCGGGAGTTTTTGCACCATCTCTGTTGTATTCTCTGAGTTCTGTGCCTCGGTCTCCGGCCGGGGCTGGGTAGAGGGGGGTGGGCATGTCCCTTCCCCGGCCGGGCGGGTGCTCCCAGCCTGCTGTTTTCTCCCCCTCCCCCGGCCCCGGCCGGCTCCCCCCTCATTCCCAGCTGGTCCATGTTGACTCTGGCCACCCGCCAGCCCCTCCTCCTGGGCTCTGTTCCGCAGGCTGATGCGATTTCCCTTTTCCCTTTTCCCCCTTTGGTCCGCCCTCATTTTTCATTTCTTAGGACTCTGGAGGGTTGTTTTCAACATCAGGCTCATGAAGACAGCCCCACTTAAGCTAAGACAGATGCCCAGTGGGACCTGTTTTTTTCCCTAAGGAAATGGTCCTTGTCTTCCCTATTAACTGTTTGGGGTCCAGGTCTGCTTGGCAGGGGACCCCCTCATTGCCAGTAGGGGGGACCCCAGGGCTCCTGAGAGAGCAGGACTGACGGGTTGAGTCTGTGATCTCAGTCTGGGGCCTGAGGGAGGAGGGGAGGTTGAGCAGCTCCGTCTGCTGGGCCGGTCCCTTCCGTGCCCTCCACGTTCCGCCTTCACTTCTGCCTCTCCCGGCCCCTTCCTGTCCCCCCACAGCCTGCCTCTCCTGGTCCTGGCCGAACACCCGCTGTGTGCCAGACTCCGTGAGGGTCTTTGCATGTGCCGTCTCAGACATTCCTCCTTATGCAGACGCTAGAATGGGTTCCCCTTTCCATCTGGGGTTCACTGAGGAGGCTTGCGATGTTCAGAATCCAGCCCAGCATCGCAGTGGCAAGTGGCCAAGCCAAGGTTTTAAACCAGGCCTCTTGACCAGAAACCCTGAGCCCTTTCCTTTCCCATTTTACCTTTTGGCCAAACTGGGTGATTTAATAATAGGATGTAAGCCGCGCTGGGCAGAGGTGCAGTGAGTGTGGATTCTCAGTGGATAAGTCTAGGAAGCTTGGGTTTCCTAATAGGGTAGCGGGTGGCCAAGGGCCTGTGTCCCCTGTATGGAATTTGGGCCATGCTGCTGTATTCCTGTGGTCTCTTTCCTCTACCCCTGCTTTCAAAACTCCACGTCCTGGAAACACATCTTTAAAGGGTCTTCAGTCCTTTTCTTAGACTGGCCTGGTGCCCGGCTGTCCCTTAAAAGGGATTCCAGGCTCAGGTTAGAGTGCAGGATTCTTGAGGGCCTCCCAGAGGAGAACCCCGAGTCTCTTGTCTTGCCCAGTGCCCCGCAGGGGCCCTCTTTCCAGGTTGTCCTCAGCCTCCAGAGCTCCGCTCCACCCCATCCTGCTACTGTCTGCTCCTGCCTTCCCGCCCGGAAGGACCATTGGACACAAGGAGCATCAGAAGGAAAAGAGGAGCCTGTGCTGGGATTTCCTCCAGGCACTGAAAAGTCTACTTCCTTTAATAACTCTGCTCAGGCTTGGGAGGGTTGAGTATTAAGCCAACACCCCTTGAAAGAGAAAAGCCGCATTGTCCTCCCTGGGCTGACGGCCTGGCCTCAAGTGCCACCACTTGCCCTGACTCGAGACCCGCTAAGTGGAATTGTAGACTGTGTGTGTGTGCGTGTGTGTGTGTGCACATATGTGCAGCAGAACTTTTATTCCAAGAGAGCTCTTGTAAGTAATTACTTTTGTAAAAGGAGAGCAAGAGATGGGAAATAGTGATTGGAAGTGGGGGAGTTACCCAGACTTGCAGGTGAGGAGGGTTGAGATGTTACTGTTAAATCTCACAGTGGCCAAGATGCTAAAACAGCGTAAGGGAATTTGAAAAGTTGACAGTGGCCTAGAGATGAAATATAACCGGTGTCTCCTGAATCTGTCAACCGTTTGCCCACATCACTGGCGTGATAGAACCCTAGTGCGGCGCCTACGTCTCCTGCTTGTTTCACTTTTACAACAAGAATGATTTCCCTATGTTGCAAGAGACCTTGATAATTATCTTTAATGGAGCATGAGGGCCAACGAGTCAATGGACCATTGTTTTCTGAGCCAGTCCCTTATTGCTGGGCCTTTGGGTTTCCAGTTTTCACCCCAAGGCTGCAATACACTTCTTTGTTCTTCTGTACCTTTTAAAAATTTAATCACTGGAACTTCTGAACTGACCTGAGTCTCCGATCTGGCAACCTCAGCCCTTATCCAGTTCCTTGAAACCCTGTGGTGTTGCTGGGGAGGGGATATTTGCCACCCCTGGTCCCCTCAGCTGGGAGCTTCCGGGTGGGGAAGCTGTGAAGGCCCATTTAATTGGCCAATGGGAAATGGCCTTCAGCTTTGGGAGGTCTCAGCTTGTCTTCATCCTCTGGGCCTCTCACTCTTGTTCCTTTCATCCCCTTTAAGGCCCAATAAAAGCCTTTTGCTTTTCTTAAAAGAAGAGCTGTCTCTGCTTCTTGGAGGCCACAGTGGGCCTCTTCTCCAGGCTCTCCCCTCTTTGCAGTCTCCCGTCTCTTGGCTCTTCCTTCACTTATGGTGAACCCTCCTTCTTGGTTCTTCTCTTCTCCTCCTTTTGCTTGTTTGTTTTTCCATGAGACCTCACCGGTTTCTTGTTCCTCCTCCTGATTGAGGGTGGGAGGAAGCTGGCAGTTGGCCTTTCCCAGGCGTGGGTGAAAGGGCAGGTCTACAGCCAAGACAGGAGGGGCCGAGCTTGCCTCGTTGCTTTTAGAGTCCCCTCATCGAAGTGCTGAACTGGCCCTTGACCTGTAGAGCCCTTAATAAGAGAACAGAGGGGAGGACGCTAGGGCTGAATCTAAAGAGTGCACACATTGGCATGTGTACTCGGTTTTGGGTGTTCTGTGGACTAAAGATGCGATTCCCTGCCTGTCCTTTGTTTTTTGACCCATGTCTTAACCTAACTGAGTTTATCAGTCATACAGGATTCAGCTTTCCCCTTCACGCATGGAAGGGGAGGAAAAGTGAAAGGTAGTGTACAATGGAATATTACTCAGCCATGAACAGGAATAAATAACTCATTTATGCTACAACGTGGATGAAACTTGAAGACAAAATGTTATGTGAAAGAAGCCAGCCACAAAAGGACAAATATTGTATGACCCCACTTACGTGAAATATCCAGAATAGGCAAATCCATAGAGACAGAACAGACCAGGGCTGGGAGGAGGGAGGAGGCAATGGGGAGTGAGTGCTTAATGGATCAGGGTTTCCTTTTGGGGTGATGAGAATGTTCTGGAAATAAATAGTGGCAATGGTTGTGCAACATCAGGGATACGCTAAATCCCACTGAGTTTTTCACTTTAAAATGCTTAAAATGGTGAATTTTATGTTCTATGAATGTCACTACAATAAAAGAAAATTGTGAAGGTAGCAAATGGAACTTTGGACCAGGGTTTGTCTCTGGAGAAGGCTCTGGTTTCACTGACTTGACTTTCTGCCTCTTACTGCCCCTCCAAGTGCTCGCTCATGTCCCATGCATTCTCTGGCCCTGGGACTGGATAAGCACCTTTCCAAAGGGGACTCGACTTTTAAGACTTTCGCCAGCAGGATGCTGCCCGGGCACGGTGGCTGGTGGCCTGTGGTCGGGAGTGGTGGGTGTGCTGGGAGAAGGGATTCCTGGCAGCAGTGTGGGGGCTGCTTTCTGCCGTCCTGCTCCAAGTACACCAGATTAGTCCCAGCTCAGGGGCCCTGACCCTTTCTTACCAGGCTGGCCCTTTCTGATTTTCCTGGGCCCTCAGTACTTGGCCTTTGTGGGCTCTTTTGTCCATGAAAAGATAAAATAAAAATTATATTTTACAGCCATGTTGACATAAAGATGACTACATATATGAAAGTATTTCCTTTGACCTACAAATCTGCTTGTTTTTCCCTCCTGATCTTATAAGACATACTTATGGGGCCTCCGAAGGACAGCGGGCCCTGGCCCTGGGCCAGCGGGGCCCCCGAGAAGGTGGCCTGGGCTGCTCTGTCCCTCACCTGCTCATGCTGAGAGCTTCGTGCTGGCTGGTCCCGCCCTGTGGCATCTCTGCTCTCGTCAGTCTTTGTCCTTCTCCAGGAGCAGCTGCAGTGCCCCGGCCAGTACTTCAGCACTGGGGTGTCTCCCCCACCCAGGGGGGGAGGGATCTGGGAGGGTTCCTTCTCTCCTATGGGGGCCTCTAGAATTCAGAGATGGCTCCGAGCACAGACCCTGCTGAGCAGCCGCCTGCTGCCATTATTTTCAGAAGTAGGCAGATGTTCTTGGCAAAGGATCTGGTTCTCTGTCTAGAGCAAAGCTTGTTTCTAGATCCCTTCTTCCCAGAATTCAGGGTTCATGCATTGTGGGGGACACGGATGGACAAGAGGGAGTTGTTTTTGCCTCCACAGAGCAATGGGCCTGGCCTGTGCAGGCTGAGCTGAGACCCCAGATGTGGACCAAGCGGGATTCCCGGTTGCCGTGTGGCCTCCTTGCAGAGGTGACACATCATTTGGGACTTAGTGGGTTTCAGCAAGTTTATTCTTCTTGTGGATGTCGCAAAGGGCAGCATAATAACATATGCAAAGGTTGCTGTAATCCAATGTTTTTGGATTGATTTTGACATAAAATATTGTCTAGTAGACAATAGATGGGATACATTCAGGAAATTGGAGCGAGAGCATTAAATCTACATTGTTGATCCTCAGTGAAGTTGTTATGGTAAAAATTGGAGGCTGCCCCTGCTCCATGGCTGTTGTAGGGCACCCCGGTGTGCTGGCTTGCATGCCATCCGAGCCCGGGAGCAGGGCTGCAGGCAGGGAGGGCCCTCTGTGGGCAGCCCCGGCTCTCCATCAGCCCTGGGCACTGCCTCTAGGCCAGGGCCTCTGCAGCTTTGTGGCCAGGTGCTTTGTCTCCTGTGGGTCTCTGGTGGGTAGGAAAGGAGACTGTGAGTGGTGAGCCAAGGGCTTCCAGCCGAGGCTGAGGATTGGGGCTCGCCACGGTGGGCAGGTCTCTCAGGTCCCGTGGCACATGCCTGCTTCTTCGGGGGCATTGGGGAGCACATGTGTATATGCACATGTGCACACACACACATGCACGCTCATGCACCCCTACCTCCTACCGAGCAGTACAGCAGCAGTTGGAAGCAAGCCGAGTGCAGGGAAGGAGAGGGACAGAGAGAGGGGCCCTGAGCTCCGAACCCCGAGCCTTTTCCCTGCGGTCAGCCGTGTTCACTCCAGGTGTAGCCCAGCTTCGGTTATCGCAGTCAGGGCCCCTGAGAACAGGTTCATGTTTGCCCTTTGGGGAGGGGGGCAATGAGGGGAAAAGTTAGACCAGCCAGGGATCTGCCAGCTCAGCCACCATGTGGCCTTCAGAAGTCACTTTGAGGTCTTGGGACTCACTTTTCTCAGCTGTGAAATGGGGTGATGAAAGTGGCCTTACAGGGCAGTGGGGATGATATAATGAGACAGTATGTGTGAGAAAAGAGGTTTCATACAGTAGAGTGCTTGGCAGATGTTCCAGGACCCTGCATTTTTTTTTTTTTTTCATGATAAAGGTATAGATTTTTATTGACGTCAGGGACTTGATATTTTACAGTGTAATTAATTTACATTTAGGAACATCGATGTGTTATTTTTCAAAGCCAGAAGCCATGGGTCAACTTCACTTCACTTAACACAGTAGATTAGAAGAATCCTTATCTTTTCCCTTCAGTGTGGTAAAGAATATCTACTCTTACGGATGGAATCCAGCTATAAGTGAGCAAATTTTAAAACGTGAAAAGCATTCCTGTGTCTGTTGATTCAAAAATAAAAATTATTTACTGAATATTCATAATTTTTTTCCATACTCTTCTTGAAGGAGTTATAAAATATATTTATACATATACTTTTTTTTTAATTAAATTCAGTTTTATTGAAATACATTCACACACCATACAATCATCCATGGTATACAATCCACTGTCCACAGTATGATAACATAGTTATGCATTCATCACCACAATCTATCTCTGAACATTTTCCTTACATCAGAAAGAACCAGAACAAGAATAAAAAATAAAAGTGAAAAAAGAACACCCAAATCATCCCCCAATCCCACCCCATTTGTCCTTTAGTTTTTATCCCCATTTTTCTACTCATCCATACACTAGATAAAGGGGGTGTGATCCACAAGGTCTTCACAATCACACTGTCACCCCTGATAATCTACATTATTATATAATTGTCTTCAGAAGTCCAGACTGCTGGGTTGGAGTTTGGTAGTTTCAGGTATTTACTTCTAGCTATTCCAGTACATTAAAACCTAAGAGGTGTTATCTATATAGTGCATAAGAATGTCCACCAGAGTGACCTCTTGACTCCATTTGAAATCTCTCAGCCACTGAAACTATTTCGTCTCATTTTGCATCCCCCTTTTGGTCAAGAAGATACTCTCAGTCCCATGATGCCGGGTCTACATTCATCCCTGGGAGTCATATTCTGCATTGCCAGGGAGATTTACACCCCTGGGAGTCGGGTCCCATGTAGGGGGGAGGGCAGCGAGTTCACCTGTTGAGATGGCTCAGTTAGAGAGAGAGAGGGCCACATCTAAGCAACAAAGAGGTTCTCAGGGGGAGACTCTTAGGCACAATTACATGCAAGTTTAGACTCTCCTTTGTGGTAATGAGCTTCATAAGGGCAAGTCCCATGCTCGAGGGCTCAGCACATCAAACTGCCTGTCCCAATGTTTGTGACAACATCAACACCAGTCCAGGTGAGGATGTCCAACACATCTGCACCTTCCCCCAGATCCTCGGGGCTGGGGAGGGGGAGGCTGTAAATATATTTTTTATTATCTGCCCAAATTACTCTGGGATGTGTCACTATTTCACTTCAGCCTATACTAACCTACCGTATCTCACTTCTATTCAAAGTTCCATGCAGTTGTGGTGTTTGAACAAATCGACTGTAGAGTTGTACCATTTAGAAAATTTAGATCCTGTACCAAATAGCTATCTCTTCCCTTGGTCTCATACGGAAGTTGAAGTTTTAAAACACAGTCAGTTTCAACCTTTACCCTTTAGCCTGGCTTGCCCTGGTCTTAACCAGACCTGCTTCATTCATATCACTAATTGAAGTCTGGGCTCTTTTTCAGCTTTTTTTTTTTTTTTTTTTTTTTGACAGTGGCTGTATGCACTAACACTGACATTCATATCTGCCGAGCTCTAGCTCTGAGTTTCAGGTGTCTCAGAGATATGCATTGTTCCAGAGACCAATCTGGTTATACGCTAGGGGATCAGCATCTCAAAGTTTAGAGACAGGCATTACAATTCAGGGATAGAGTTAACTGCTGTAAGAGCTTACAATCTAAGGACCCTGCATTTTTTATCTTCATGGGACTCGGTACCACAGTGGGGGCTCAATACATATGTAGACTGGATTTGCAGCTCTGGCTTTCTGTGACACCAGGTGCCTTCTTACCTGATGAATGTGACAGGTGGGTGTTCAGATGTGAGGCACATGGGGGGAGGTATGTGTTTTGCAGCATCTTGCAGCATCTTGTAGCATCTTGCAGCTTGGATAGTTACTGGGTCTGGAGCTGCCGTGTCCTGGTCTGTGCCTGGCATTTCCACAGAGCCTGCCCAGTGCCTGGTCCTGGGGAGCCAGACTCGTGGGCTGTGGTGCCCCCTTGTGTCCAGCTCATGTCATTGCAGGCATTTCTATAAATCTGCCAACTTCAGGCTGGGGTTGAAAACTGAAAAAAAAGCCTGGCTTTTCTCACCCCTATCTGAAAGTTCTTAAAAAAAAAAAAAAAAAAGTTTCCGTGGGAAATTATTAAACTTGCTTATACCTGGCCCTGTCACCAAAATGATTTAAGGAAGTTTATTTAAAATTTTATTTTTATAACTGAAGATTTTGGGAAACGGGAAATCAAGGTAGAAAAACTAAGGTGAAGCCAAGGATGAAGCTAGGATAAAAAATTATGCTAGTCCCTATACAATTGCCAGAGGTGGCACGGACATGGCCTTGAGTGGGCTGGAGCCTTCTAGTAGCCAAAGCGAGAAGGAAAACGAGATCAGTGCTCTCAAGTCTCGCTGGATACAGTTATCCATGTGCCGTCTCTTCCACCCATGCCTGAGGACCCTAGGCTTTCCTAGAAGGCAGCTGGCTGGGACATCAGTCTCCTTACGGGAAATTCTGAACATCCAAGAACTTCTCGGTTTGTTCTGTGTCACGTCTCTCTAGAATAGTGCAAATGCATCGAAGGGTGGGTGTATGGAAGGGTGCATTTTAGAACGTCTTGAGCGCGGTTCTCCAACATGAGCGCAGTTCTCCAACATAAGCGCTTGTTAGGACCCTGGGTCCACCCCCAGAGTTTCTGATTTGCAGGTCTGCGGTGGAGCCCGAGAATTTGCATCTCTGCACGTTCCCAGCTGCTGCTGCTGTTGGCCTGGGAAGAATCCATGTCTTCGGGTTTCCCCTCGGGGATGTTGCACTGGCAGGGGAGCTTTGGGTGAATTCTCTGGCCTGCAGTTTGCAGCTCTGCTCTGCCGATCCCCTGGAGGCCCTCTCCTCGGAACGGGAGGTGATGTTGGGAGCCCAAGCCCAGCTGGTCTGTGGGGCTGATGACCCCTTTCTATGAAAATAGAGGGGTTTATGGGCCGCCACCTTGAATGGGAGGCCCTGTCTCCCCGCTCTGCTTTATAAACACTGCGCTGTTGGGAAGTCGTGGGCAGAGCACAGAGGGCCTGAACTGGGGGTGTCTCCTTGTTTTTGCCTCTGGAACAGTGGTGGGGTCTGTCGCCACCTGGTGGCTCTTTTTAGTATCAGCTCACGCAGGGACATCCTCCAGGGCCTGGGACGGGGGAGTCCTCTCTCTCCCCCCACAGAGGATCTTTCCGGAAAGGGCTTGTTTCCCCCCATGGGTACTGAGGGTCCTAATAGGAAAAGTGGCTGTGCTCCAGGGTTCCAGTCTGAAAGAAGGACACTGGGACTGCGGGAAAGAACATGGGCTTTGAAGGCAGCCCTGGATTGCCTGTACATCTTGTGGCTTTGTCAAGTTGCTTAACTCGCCTCATTGTCAGTTTTCCATGTCAAGGGAGCCTGATGCTCATAGTGGTTTGGGAATTAGAGACACACGGTAGCTGCTGTAATTCTAAAATTTAGGGACAGGCCCCAGCTGCCTTTCCTGTTGCCAGTGGATCTGCATGCAGCTTTCTGACCTCATCCCATTGTTTCATATCTGGGGGTAGGCGGTGATTTCTACACATTATCCACCTGTTGCACAAAGTGCATTTTAAAA
Organism: Choloepus didactylus; assembly: GCF_015220235.1. NCBI lineage: Eukaryota > Metazoa > Chordata > Mammalia > Pilosa > Megalonychidae > Choloepus > Choloepus didactylus. Next base: position 66,928,207 of record NC_051324.1, on the reverse strand, counting down.
TAAACTTTTTATTTTGGAATAATTTTGGATTTATGGAAAAGTTGCAAAGATAGCACAGAGAATTTCCATGTATCTCTCACTCCGGCTGCTAGCATCCTCCATGAGCACAGTGCACTTATCAAAACTTAGAAATTATCGCTGGTACAAGGCTGTTAACTAACCTACTGACTGTTTGTATTTCAGGAGCCTTTTCCCCCCACTGATGTCCTTTTCTGATCCAGCAGCCCTCTGGGCTCCTGCCTTGCATTTGGTCATCACATCTCTTTAGGCACCTCTGGCCTATGACACTTTCCGGCCTTTGCTTGTTTCCGATGACCTTGACACATTTGGAGAGTGCTGGTCAGGTTGTTTGCCGGATGTCCTTCAGTTTGGGTTTGCCTGACGTTTTCTCACAATTAGACTGGGGTTTGGGGAAGACCACAGAGGCGAGGTGCCCTTCTCATTGCATCCTTTTGGGGATCACGATAGCAACATGACTCATCACCAGCGGTGTTGACCTCGATTGCTTGCAGGGTGTGGTGTCTGCCAGCTTCTCTACTGTAAATTTGTTCTTTTTCCATACTCTGTTCATTAGAAGAGAATCACCAAGTCCAGCCTTCACTCCACCGGGGTGGGGGAGGTGTTAGGCTCCATTTCCTAGAGGGAGGCATTGACACTGGGATTCTCCTTAAGGAAAATTGGTTCCCACTCCCCATTTATTTATTACTCCAGTTGTACTGTGTGAGTAGGGGCTCATAGGTAGTTAGGATGAAAGCTCACGTTTTACTTGTCTTGCTCATGGAACAATTCTTTTCAAGCTTTGAGGGATAGATCCTAGTTCTGTTTTTGGGATGTCAGTGGATAGTCCTTTGCTATTTCTTTTCATTTTAGGTTTTTCTTTCATCCTATAATAGCAAGTATGCCTCATTACTCATTTGGATTTGGACTCAGTGGTGTGTTTTGGTGTAATAAGAATTAGGTTTTATGGCTGTTCCAGAGTTCAGTTTGCTTCAGGTGATACTCCGACACTCTTTGCAGTGGTTGGGGACTTTCACCGTCTCGTTTGGGAGCAGGGATGGGGTTGCCGACACCCCAGATGGAAGTCTTGGTGCAAGTCGCTGCCCGCCTTGCCTTCCCCCGGTTCACCCCCCAAAGAGCGTTGATTCTTACCTTGTGCAGCAGGTGCTCTAGCGGGAGGCAGTGGGCGTTATTACTACTTAACCCTGAAAACATTCTGTGAGGTGGGAAGGATCGTTCCCATCTCCCTGCTGAGAAAGCCGACAGGCTGAACCGCTCAGGGCTTCCTCCAAGCCCATGGCCCGGGTGTGGCAGGACTCGGTCTCAAGCATCGCTGACTGATCTCATTTTGGCCTAAATGGTTTCCTTGGCATCCACGGGAGCTCCCTGTGAGGACCACTGGCCTCGTCAAGTGTGGAGCCAGCCCCCCCCCCAGTCCCTTCATTCCTTCCCCTTGACCCTACCAGCACCCTCAGCATTAGATGGTGGTCCCGACACCACAGGGCGAGGGAAGTCCCCCGGGGGCCATAAACCTCACTCCAGTGGACTTGCTGTTCTCCAGGGTCTGGGAACTGGTCTCGTAGGTCCCAGCTCCGTCAGGATCCACCATGGCCGGGCTTCTGGGCTGACTGAATGATTCTGGCCAAAACACAGGTGGGTGTGTACATCACAGACCGACTCATTTTTTGACTGTGAAAGCCATCTTTTTTTATGGGGTGGGATGCTTGGAGTCTCTTGCCTTGGCAACTCGTTTCCTAGTTTCAAAGTACCCAAGAGGTTGCTTTATTATTCAGGCTATTAGGTGCCTGGTGAACATGGAATTAGAGATTAGATGGAGGTGCCCCCTCACCCCCATCTCCAAGGGTCAGCCTCTTCCTCCCTAAATGGAGCTGACAACACACTGCCCAGGTCTGCTCCTTGAACCCAGGGTCTGAGTGAGTTAGCACGTGTGAGTGCATGGATGTGCATGTGTGTGACTGTGCGTATGTGAGTGTGCACTGTGTTTGCGAGTGTGTGCATGTGTGTATGAGTGTGTGCAGCATGTGTGAATGTGGCGTGTGCATGCATGTTGGTGGGCATGCATACGTGAGTGCACCTGTGAGTATGAGAGTGTGTATGTGTGGGCATGTGTATGTGGGTGTGTGTGTGTGTGCATATGCACATGTGCATGAGTGAGTGTGCACATGCATATGTGAGTGTGGGCAGGTGTGTACGAGTGTGTGTGTGCACTTGGCGAGTGCATGTGTGTGCATGTTAGTGGGCACACTTATGTGTGTCCACATGTGAGTGTACATGTTACTTTGCGAGTGTGTGCATGTGTGGGCATGTGTGTATGAGTGTGTGCATGCATGTTGCCGTATGTTTCAGGACCTTGTTCCTTTTTACTGCTGCATAGTATTCCATAGTATGTATATACCACATTTTGTTTATTCACTCATCTGTTAAAGGACACTTGGATTGTTTCCATCTATTGGCAATTGTGAACAATGCTGCTACGAACATCAGTGTACAAATGTCTATTCATGTCACTGCTTTCAGATCTTTTGGGTATATACCAAGAAGCAGAATTGCTGGATCATAAGGTAATTTGATATCTAGTTTTCTGAGAAACCACCAAACTTTCTTTCACAGGAGCTGTACCATTGTACATTCCCACCAGCAATGAATAATAGTTCCAGTTTCTCCACATCCTCTCCAGCATTTATGGTTCCCTGTTTGTTTAATGGTGGCCATTCTTATTGGTGTGAGATGGTGTCTCATTGTGGTTTTGATTTGCATTTCCCTAATAGCTAATGAAGATGAAGATTTTCTCATGTGTTTTTTTAGCCATTTGTATTCCCTCTTCAGAAAAATACCTTTTCATATCTTTTGCCCATTTTATAATTGGGCTGTTTGTACCCTTATTGTTGAATTATAGGATTTCTTTATATATGCAGGATATCAGTCTCTTATCAGATATACGGTTTCCAGATATTTTCTCTCATTGAGTTGGAGGCCTCTTCACGTTTTTGACAGTCTTTTGAGGCACAGAAGCTTTTGATTTTGAGGAGTTCCCATTTATCTATTTTTTCTTTTGTTGCTTGTGCTTTGGGTGTAAGGTCTAAGAAGTTACCTCCTATTACTAGGTCTTGAAGATGTTTTCCTATATTATTTTCTAGGAGTTTTATTGTGCTGTCTCTTATGCTGAGGTCTTTAATCCACTTTGAGTTAATTTCTGTGTAGGGTGTGAGGTAAGGGTCCTCTTTCATGTTTTTGGTTATGGATATCCAGTTCTCCCAGCCCCATTTGTTGAAGAGACTGTTCTGTCCCAGTTCAGTGGATTTGGGGGCCTTATCAAAAATTAGTCAACCATAGATCTGGGGGTCTATTTCTGAACTCTCAATTGATATGGATCAATTTGAACTCTATCGTTGAATCAGTCAACCATAGATCTGGGGGTCTATTTCTGAACTCTCAAATTGATACGGATCAGTTTGATTCCATTGATCCGTATGTCTATCTTTGTGCCAATACCATGTTGTTTTGGTCACTGTGTCTCTATAGTAGGCTTCAAAGTCTGGAAGTGTAAGTCCTTCCACTTTGTTCTTCTTTTTTAGGATGCTTTTGGCAGTTCAAGGCCCCATTCCCTTCCAGATAAATTTGATGACTAGTTTTTCCAAGTCTGCAAAGTAGGTTGTTAGAATTTTGATTGGAATTGCCTTGAATCTGTAGATCTGTTTGGGTAGAATTGACATCTTAATGATGTTTAGCTTTCCTATCCATGAGCATGGAATATCTTTCCACCTATTTAGGTCCTTTTTAAAATTTCTTTTAGTAAAGTTCTGTAATTTTCTGTGTAGAGGTCTTTTACATCCTTGGTTAGGTTTATTCCTAGGTACTTGATTTTTTTAGTTGCTATTGTAAACGGAATTTTTTTTTTTTGATTGCCCCTTCAGTTAGGTCCTTACTAGTGTATAGGAACATTACTGACTTATGTGCCTTACTCTTGTATCCCACCACTTTGCTGAATTTGTTTATTAGCTCAAGTAGCTGTGTCGTTGATTTCTCAGGGTTTTCCAAATATAAGATCATATCATCTGCAAATAATAACAGTTTTACTTCTTCCTTTCCAATTTGGATGCCTTTTATTTCTTTGTCTTGGCGAATTGCTCTGGCTAGAACTTCCAGCACAATGTTGAATAATAGAGGTGCCCGTGGGCATTCTTGTCTCGTTCCTGATCTTAGTGAGAAGGCTTTCAGTCTCTCACGTGATGCCTTCTTTAGATGCATAATGTGACCCACTAAGCTTCACAATCCTACAAGCCTTGGGAGCTTTCTATCTTCTCTCTTTGTCTGCTGATTTAATTAGTTTGCCTGCTCACACTCACACACAAATTTTTGTTTCAAGTTCTTTGTGGGGGCACACCTCTTGTGACCACCACCCCCCGCTTTCGTGTTTGCCTGTGGCTAAGAATTTCTGTTACTTCTGTTACACTCAAGTATGATGCGAGATGTCAGTGTTTTTTTCTGGATGGGTCATAAATTGTGGGACAGAAGCACAGCTTGGGGACAATATGCATGTGTGCTCGGGGATGTGCGAGCCCAAATGCTGATAAGGGAGGGTCTGAGAGGTGAGGGGAGAACTGGGGTAAGTGGACATTAGGGTAGTCAAGAGTAGATTCCCGTTTCCGAAGGGTTTTGGCCACATCCCCCCAGAGGTGTACGGGATGACTGGGCTAGCACTGGTGCAGGACATGAGGAGATTCTCCAGACAGAAGGGACTTTGCCCTCAGTGGAGGGGACAGTGGCAGTTTACGGCCGTGGGAGTTTTTATGTGGCCAGTGGGAGGGGGCAGGGACGCAACCCTTGGTTTATTTAAAGGGGAGGCTTGCATGTGCAGGCGGGAGGACTGGAGGGGACGTTGGAGGTGATCAGCCTCTCTTTAGGCCACTTTTCTAGGGAAGACACATGGAAGCCTGCAGGGTGAGGTGATCGAAACCATTTAGGGAAGGACCAGGTGGGAGGCTCTGGGGCTCCTCTAACCCATGAGAGGCCGGGAGCCTGTTGACCAGAATAACACAGGTTGGTTCTTAGTTGTCACCAAGGAATTTGCTCTCTCTCTCCCCCCCCCACCTTTTTTTTTTTTTTTTGCAGGAAAGGCTGCACGTTAATCGGAGGTGCAGAGCAATTTGGGGAGTGTCCTAGCTGGGATACCTGTCAAAATAGATGGACTTAAGCCGTTCTGCGTGAGGGGCCGTCATGCACGGGCAAGGACATGGCACTGGCGGGGGGAGGGGGACTTTCAGGCCCAGCTTGCCCTTGGGAAGAGGGAGTGGGCATGAGCTGCCAGGCCCAGGAGCTGGGTCTCTTATGTTGAGAGGATTCTGCAACTGCGCCGTGGACGTGTAACTTACCCAGCTGGGTGGGCTTGAGCAGGGAGGCCTTGGCTCATGCAGATTCTTATGCCCGTGATGCTGGCTTCAGAGCTCCAGGGCTGGAGCCAGGCAAGTGGGAATCCCCATCCAGGCTGGGCAACTCACAAACTGTGTGGACATGGACAGGTTCCTTACTCATCCATCTGAATCTTTCCAAGCTTTGGTTTCTGTGTCTGTCAGTTGGGGAGAATAGTAGCAACTCCATGGGGTCTTGAGATTTAGGGATGCACTGGAATGCTCCATGACAATAAAAGAGAACTGGCTCCAGCCATGTGGGTGACCCTCACAGGGCGAGGCGTGGAGCATGAGAAGTCAGGAATGAAGCAGTATGTTCTGTTTGATTCCAGTCATATGAAGTTCAAGGATAGGCAAGACTAATCTATGTGACTGGAGGGCAGAAGACACTTTCTAGGGGGATCCAACAGAGCGTGGCCTGAGGGGGCCCTCTGGGTGCTTGAGATGCTCTGTATCTTTTTCTGGGTGGTGGGTGCATATTCAAACCTGCATCGAGCCGTGCACTTAAACTGTATGCACTCTCTAAGTTATTCCTCAATGAAAAGTCCCCAATGACAAGTCTAAAGGAGGTGAAGATGAGAAGGGCTTGCCAGAGGGTCTGGCAAATGCTCAGATCACTGGTGGCTATGACCAAATGACAGAAGCAACGATGGAGAGTTAAGTTGAGTCGAGCTGCCCCAGGGGCGGTAAATAAACCTGCTGGGCTGGCCTGGGGTGTCCTCCTCCCACATGGGGTGGGGAGAGGATCAGAGTTGGGCTGGAAGGAGAAGATGATACCTGGGGGGCTTTATGTGCTGAGTTAGGATTTTGCCTTGATCTCAGTGGTATTGGGAGGCACTGAGAGGGTTTGGACAGGGTGGGTTTGGGGAGACTTACCTGCACCCAGTCTCTAATGGGGTGACGAGTGGGAGGGGCCTGGAGACCTGGACACTGCTATAATGGTGCAATGGGGCTGAGCATCTCACTAGGGAAGTGGCAGCCTGGTGGGCTGATCCCAGTGCTGAGAGTTGTTCAGCTCTGGAAGACAGTTTGTTATTTATGAAATTCTTAATCCACACCCCGCCTCAATCTGAAAGAGATTTGAAGGGGAAAATCATCACGTTAGAATTTTGAGATTCTTTTTTTTTTCTCATTGACTCATTCAGCACATATTCGAGTGCTTTACTCTGTACCAGGCACCATTCTTGGCACTTCACTTGTTGGATGAGTTATCTCATGCTGCGTAACAAATAACCCCAAGCTTAGAAGCTTAAAAGAACAGCGTTTATTATCTCACAGTTTCTGCGGGGCAGGAACCTGGGTCCTCTGCTCAGCATCTGCCACCAGGCCACAGTCACAGTGGCATCCGGAGTTTGTGGTCATCTCGGGGCCCGCCGGGGGCTGGATCCACTTCCATACTCACTCAGCGGTTGTTGGCCAGATTGAGTTCCTCAGTTCCTTGCCGCATGGGCCTGTCTAAAGCAGGTCACATGGTGGCAGCTGGCTCCACCAAAGTGGGCAAGAGTGAGCGGTGGGGGTGTGTGGGTGGGGGGTATTTGGTGCAGCAAGATGGAAATCACAGACCTTTATTACTCAATCTCAAAAGTGATATCCCATCACTTTCGCCATATTCTCTGTAGGATGCAGGTCACTACGTCTGGCCCACACTCCAGGGGAGGGCTCCATACAAGGGTGTGAATGCCAGGAGGGGAATCAGGGGCCATCTTAGAAGGCTTCCTATTACATTAATAGTAACTCATTTAATTCTTGCAACATTGCTCCCAGGTAGGTAATGCTGTCCTCATTGGATGGGTGGGGAAACTGAGGTAGAGAGAAGTTAGATCACCTCTGAAGGTCACAGAGCTGCTGAGTAGAGGAGCTGGGATTCAGTCCCAGCTCACCTGGCTCCAGGATCCACTCTCTTATCCCTGACATGATGGATTGTCATCGTGGCCCGTTAGGTCACCCCACGGACCACCTCTCCCACTGAGGCTGGGGTCAGCTGATGGGTGGAATCAGTCTTGGTGCCTGAGTTCCTGGAATTCCGCTTGGCCAGCCTGGGCACTGAGTGGTTGCCTTTTGTTTGTTTTAAAATAAGAATCATGAATGTTTACCGTATAATAAGCATGTTTTGGGCAGGATGTACTAAGTGAGTGACCGTGAGCAAATGGTGTAAGTCATCCATGAAATGGAAGGAATGACACCTGCTTGTTAGGAAGGACTAAATAAAAATATTTCCTTATGATTGCGATGGTGCTAAAGATGTTTACCTTAGTGCATCGTATCCGTATATATAAAAGTATTAGAACAGGGAGTTCGTATAATTAATAATTGGTCAGTATTTAATTTCCCTCCAGAGATGGATAAAATGCAATCCTTCTGTTTCCTGCTCAGCTCACACTGGCAGGAGAGGCAGATATTTAAATGAATTATTAAAATCAGCAGGTGAGGGTTCAGTTCGGCTACATATAAGGAACGGTGCGTGCACGGAGGTGGGAGAGACCATCTTGCTTTGCAGAGCGAGAATGAAAACGCTGCCCACAGGACAAACCCAACCACGTGCAGATGGCACAAGGGCCTCAGGTGTTTCCCACTCTGAGACTTGTGGCTTCAAGAAAGGGGCTGTGGCCTCTGAAGGACTTTCGTAATGTTTGTGGCTTTCTGCCTCATGTAGGAAAGTAAGTCGACACAGGTCAATAAACATATTTTCCTTCTATAAACACTTTGCCTTACAGGTGACAGCCTCAGGTCTCCCACCCAGAAGTGGACTTACCTGGGCAGAGCCAGCTTACCCATTAGGCACAGGAGGCATATGGAAAGTCACCACCTTAGAGTTTGATTTTCCTTTTGTCATTTCATTCACTCGTTCTATGTACCAGGCACTGTTCTTAATCCTTTACTGTATTAGTTACCTAATGCTGTGTAACAAATAACCCCAAACTTAGCAGCTAAAAACAACAGTATATATTATCTCCTAGTTTCTGTGAGATCTTTTTAGGAACCCATGAAAGTATTTTGGTTTTCATTTCTTTTAAAATCAGAAGGGGAAAAAATGAAGATAATAATAGAAGACGTATAATAATGACTCCTAACTGGATTGCACTTTTCTTTTGGGACTGTGATGGGGTCAAGGCACAGCCCACTTCTGGGAACTTTCCTGGTTGGATTCAGCTTCTTTGTGGGTTTGCTCATCCCTATCCCCCCCTCCCGACCCCAACTGTGTAGCTTCATTCATTCGCCCCCTGAGTGGCTGGAAATGAATAGCTGGCTTCATCGACTGCCCAGTACATCAGCCCCGAGCCAAACCCAGTGGCTTGTCTGCATTGAGATGCACTCAAAGTGTAAAACAGACACAGGATTTCAAAACCTCAGTATGAAAAATAATGTGAAATAGCCCATTAATAATTTTAAAATTTTTGATCACCCATTGAAATGATAAGATTTGGGATACATCGGATTAAATGAAATGTTATTCTAATGCCACCTGTTTTTTTCTCATTAACTTTTTAATGCGGCTACTAGAGAATTTGGAATTTCTCATGTGGCTCATGGTGTGCATGTTTCTCTTGGTCGGTGCTGGCTTCTGCCCTGCAGCCGCTCCGAGGGCCATTTCATCTGCTCCCACTCTCTAAGAGAGCTCCCTTCACTGTCCCACGGATGAGAAGGTGGAGGCACAGAGAGGGGAGGTGACGTCACCCACAGCTGGTAAGGGGTAGATGAGGCTGCACTTTGTCCCCAGAGTGTCTGGCTCCAGAGGCCACCCTCTTGACCACTGCGTTTTCCTGCCTTCCAAGATGCCTGTCCCTTCAAAGAGCTCACCATATAGCCTGGGAGACTGACAAATAAATACTGATAAATACTAAAGCCATAGGGTTCGAACAGTGCTGCAATCAGGGCAAGCATGGGGCTGCACAGATAACTTGTCCCTACTGCGAGGGGCATCCTGGAGGGCTTCCAAGAGGAGGCTGAGCTTTGAAGGTGGTTGGCAGAGGAAAAGAGGAAGCAGACTCGGTGGTGGGTTAGCACACGCACGAGCACAGAGGGGAAAGGGTGCCTGATGACATGTTTGGGGAATACAGGAAGTTGGGGGTGTCTGGACTTTATACCCATTCGGGGTTTGAAGCTGAGAAATGGCACCATCTGGTAAGGAGGTGGGTTGAGCGCAGCAGGGAGCAGGGGCAGAGAGTAGAGAGCTGTTGGTGAGAGGCTGCTCGGAGGGCTGGGGGAGAGAGGAGAGCTGGACGTAGGCTGCAGAGGAGAGTGGGGGGGCTGCAGAAGAGTCTTGGTGGACGAAAGGGCCGCTCCCAAGTTTCTTATCCCATTGCCGAATAGGCAGAGATGCCATTGGAACCTGGTGTTGGGAAGAGCCCTTTTAGACAAGGTGGTTCCTCAGCGTGATGCCAGCTGAGATGAAACTACAAGCACCGGGCCAGTAAGGCTAGTGCCCAGGAGAGAGAGAGGACTGGAAGGCAGGGCCACCAAGGGCTCTCAGTGGCCAAGGAGTCCTGCCGTGTGCAGGGCATCTGCCGTCCCATGAAACCTTTCAAATAACTTGGCTCTTCCCCATTACACGGGGGAGAAAATGGCCTTCAAGAGGCTAACGAGTTTGCTGATAGTTACCCGGCTCTTAACCAAGAGTCCAGTATTCAACTTCAGGTCTCCCCTGTGCCACAAGCACCTAGAATTTAAAGAGCAAGTGAGAGAAGATCCAAAGAGGAAGAGTGTTCAGGCGGAGGAGAGGCGATCTAGGAGAACGTGCAGGGCCCTGACTCGGGGGCCAGGAGAAAAGAGCCTCTCCAGGAGGGAAATGTCCGTGGGGTAAATTCCTCCAGGAGGAAAGGACTGCAAAGAAGCAGCTTGGCGGTCGGGGTGTCGTAGGCGACCCTTACTCAAAGCAGTTTCAGTGCTGAGTTGGGCATGGAAGTTAATTGCAGAAGATGGAGCAGGGGCTGGGAGGGGAGAAAGCAGAGGGGTGGGTGCAGAGGAATTTCAGGGGAGCTGGCTGTGAAGGGGAGGGGGAGAGCAGGGGTGGTTCTTCCGTGGAGATAGTGAAACCCTTCACTGAACTCAGTGCATTTATAACTTCATTATTTTTCTTAAAGAAGTTGCACCCCCCCCCCCCAAAAAAAAAATTATATATAAGCTTCAGGTCTTACAAAGCCTGGATCCACTTTTGGTGGGGTGAGGGGAGGGATGGAAAAATGGGATTGAGGTGGCAGTAAACCAAGGAGTTAGCTCCCAGGCCCCGGGATCAGAGCCTGGTTTGGCCACTCGCCAGCTGCATGACCTTGGGTGAGTTATTTAACCTCTGGGTGCTTCCATTTCCTTTTCTGTAAAACAAAAACCATAAAAGTGCCCATCTCGAAAGGAGGAGGTGAAGATTAAACACAATGGTGTTCATAAAGGAATTAGCACAGTGGTTAGCACCCAGCAAATGCTCGATGTCTTTCCCATGAGTGCCTGTTATTCTGTTCTTATTAATGTGTATTTTCCTAGGTGAAGTACTGAGGAATTTTTAATCTTTTGTACTTTGGGTTTTCTCAGTGGTCTTTGGATCCATGTATCCATCTTTTGAGTTACCCCATAATTTGTTTCCAAGGACTAGATTCAGATTCTGTTCCGGGAGGTACCTGGGAGTCATGGGCTGTCTCCCAGGAGAGATGGCTGTGGACCCTGCAGGGCTGTGGGTAGCCATAAAGCTGCAGGGAGGACCTTCTTGGGGCACCCCCCCCCGGGGACCCCCACACCTCCTGGGACCTCATACCTGACTTACTGCTGTGCCCATGTCTGTCTGCAACCCTGTCCCCTGGAGCTTGCGCCAAGATGCCCGCTGTCTGCTACTCATCAGATACCTCTTCTTTTTAAAGAACTTTTGAGCAAGATACTGGAGAGAGGGTGAGTTCGGGATTCCTGAGCATCCTCCCCGGCCGCTGATTCCAGGCCTGCCCTGGATTGTGTCGCGAGCCTCGACAGCTGGTGACCGTCAGCTGGCTCCTGCCGCTGGGCCTGGAGCGACAGCTCTGCAGGCCCTTGCCCTGCTCCAGACCCTCCCCGGCGCGACCCTCGGGGCTGGGAACCCGGAGACCTCTGCGCCCGGCCGGAGCCCGTCCCTGCGCGGCCGTACGCCGAGCGGCCGCGTGGTGGCGCTGTGGCTCCACGGGCGCGGGGCGGCCGCTTCCAGCCGCCGGGCGGGTCCTGCCGCGCTCACCCCGGGCGCCGCGCTGCTGCTCGGCCGCATCCGCCCGCCCGGCCCCGCGGGCAGCTCTTCCCGCCGCAGCACAAAGCCCCGCGCCTCTGCGAACCCCCAACGAAAGGAGCTTGGGTCCTTGGGGCTGTTGTGCCTTCCCGGCCTGGCCATACAGAGGATCCTCCCCCCAAGGACGTTATTATTTTAAAACATCTTCCTTCCTTCCTTCCTTCCTTTCTTGTTTTTGCTTTTGATTTAAAAGTTTTCTCGGCTTGGACCACAGTTCTGCAGTCTGACCAGGTCAGTTAACCGAGGCTGGCGCATGCTAAGGCATTGCAATTTAATTTAATCTGAACCCTGATGTTGGGGAGAAATGGCTGGTCTGGTCTGTTTCCTCTTTTCAGACTTCCCCTGAGCTCTAATTTTGCTCCAAAAGATCACTCTACAGGCTTGTGTTTGGGAGAGAAGGGTGTTCCAGCACGTTTGCAAACATGGAATACGGAAGAAAAGAATGAAAAAGGAAAATGGAATGAGAAGGTGCAGTTCAAAAATGAACTTTTTATCAAATTCCGGATATTCTGTAATGTACTTTTATAAAATACTGAACAACATAAAGAAGAAAATGAAAAGCTCTGTGATTTTTCACCCAGAAATGACTTTTATAATTCACATATCTCGTTCCAGCGTTTGTCGTCATTCACTGATAGGCCCGCCCCACCCCTCAATGAGAACAGTTCGCTCATTTGGTTTGGTTGCCTGTTTTTTTAAATCTAATACACCATGAACGTTTTTCCTTGGCAATCTGGCTTTCTAAAGTCCCACTCAAGTGGGTCCGCTTTTGAAGTTTTACGTGCAGAACCCTCTCCACTAGGTTTCTGTGTGAAAGAGTCTCACTGAAGCCGTGACTGGACATTTCAAAGAGGATGGTTGAATTGTAGCATCTGGGGAGAGTGGAACTGGGCAGATGTGACTATTTCTGTAGACTGTGGTTGCCCAGTTTCGTTTTTGCAAAGTGAGCAAGCCCCATTTTAAATCAGCGTTTCTTGGGGAGACTAAGAGGAGGTTCCCAAATTCAGGCCTCGGAGGCCTCGGAGCTTTGAGATCCACTCCCAGAAACTACTAATTCTTGTCACCCAGCACTTCACAGTGGGCCCGGGGATGCAGAGCAGAAACCCCCTGCCCCCAATTCCCTTCCCCTTGGGCATCTGTATTTATGTCAGAGTCTCCCCTGGCTGCTTGGGCTCTGTGGGATTGAGAAGCCTGGCTCAGGGGTCACCAACTCAGGTCCTTGTCCCTCTGGGGGACCCCGGGATGGAGGCAAAAGGGCAGTGTGTGTGTGTAGGGGGTCAGGCTGCGTCACCCAGGTCTGCCTTCCCTCTGGGGACAGAGCAGTGTGGCGCCCGAGATGACTGCCTTCCTGCAGCCCCGAGGGAAACCCATGTCCAAGGTGGCCAACAAAATGTAGGACTCAGCAAACTTGTGCTCCCAGCGGGAGCAGCTCGGGGCCAGGGGCAGAAAGAGAGCTGGGTGGGTGGCAGAGCTCTTCCCCACTCCCAGCTTTGCCCAGGGCAGGGGGCACCTAAATCTGGGAAAAGGGAAACTTTAATTTGTTTTTATTATTTTTTTCCCCCTACTGCTGCTAATCTCCTACCACTCTGCCAAGTTGTGTCCTGGAGGCACCACGGGTGGTGTGGCTTCTTGGGACTCTGGAAACAGACAGCACGGGAAAGGGACAAAGCAAGCAGAGCTGCTGTGGACACCGGAGCCGCACAGGGCGCCTTAATGGCCCAGGGATGTCCTCATTCAGGTCCTCTGTGCCTGCCTGAAGTGGCCCCGGGGCAGAGGGCTCTGCAGCCAGGGCTCATTCTCTGACTTTGCCTCTTTTCTAGCTTTGTGGTCTGGGGTAAATCACACAACTTCTCAGAGGATCCGTTTTCTTATCTGTAAAATGGAGCAAATACTGTCCAATCCATAGGGATGATGGGAAGGTTAGTTGAGATCAGGGATGATGACTTCTTAAAAGCTGGTAGTTATTAAATGCTTTCCATGAGCCAAACACCGAGCTAAAGGCTTTGCCTGGTTTGTTGTAGTTGATCCATAGTTGCTGTGTTGGGGACTAGACCTAGGGAAGTTACTGTCCTGTGCCTGGCGTCACCCAGCTCTCCAGCTTCCGAGCAAGGAGCTGGACCCGGAGCCCGGCACTGGGCCATTTTGCTAACTGTTTGCCGCACCCGCCCCTCCTTGTCCTGCCAAATGGCGACTCCTCCTGCCCTTTGCCAGAGGCCCTCCAGTTTAGAGCTTCATGGATTTCTTCTTCTTGGAGAAGTCATGGATGGATTTCCCTCTGAGAAACCGCACTAGACAAGCCTGTAGTTTTGAACAAAAGAGTGTTGTGTTCAGTAATGGATCTTCACACTCACCATCACGAGACAGGAACAAAATGGTGTCTGCATCTTTACTCGTGGAGAACGAGCCTTTCGAGGACGTGTGTGTGTGTGTGTGTGTGTGAGTGTGAAGAGTTCTCACTGCAGGAGGTATAACGAACATTGGAGCTGAAAGATGTGATCCATGGCGACAGGAAAGGGTGATGTAGCCAGACAAAGCCACGCTGCAGGAGGGGGGCCTGGGGAAGGCATGGGGGGTCGGGAGGAGCGGAGATAGGAGCGGAAGAGACTGGGGCTCCCCCCACCTCGGTGACCTCTGTTTGGCTGCTGCTGTGGTCCCTCAGATTCCTTTAAAGAAGAAAAAGTCCTTTGATTCTACACTTAGGGAAGAGGCCTAACCGGCAAGGCTGAGGTGACACTCGGCTGAGAAGGCGTTTCCTTGAACGGTGCTCAGTGAGGAGCCAGAGCTCCTCGGGCTCCCGGGTGAGGAAGGCTCGCTGCTGCGGGGCGGGTGGGCAGCCAGAGCCAGGCCTGTGGGCAGCCAACTTGGCTACCCTGCCTTGCCAGGGCAACATTAGGGGACTTTCTGATGGACAGTTATCCGCCAGGATCATCTGTTTTCTGATGGTGCTGCTTCCTTTTTCTGTCTAGCCAACATTTTTACAGAGGTCTTGTCCCCAGGAGATTTGCTAACTCGGGTGTCTGTCGTTTCTGTAGGAAAGGCCTGGGGATGTAGTGTACGTACAGTGCATTCATACATGGTGGGACGCTTCATACACAGGTGCACACACGCTCACCTTGGTTAAAGGAATAGAATCTCTTGGGTGGGGTGCCTATATATTGCCCATGAAAGCCATAAGTGACCTCCGAGCAGTTGGAGGTGACCCGTTGAGGTGTCGTTCCCCCCCCCCCCCCCCCCCCATTTTCCAGCCAAGGTACAAGGGTCTGGAAAATGCACTTGGTGGACCCTGCCTTTCCCTGATGTTCCCACCAGGTGACTCTGTCCTCAGGAAGAGATGTCATTGTTTTGATTTTTGTGATGCTGATGGCCTAAGGAGTGACTGCCAGGACAGGGGACCCTGGCCAGTTCTTTCAGCTTTAGAAATAACTCCATGGCAATAGTTTTGGAAAGCCTGATGAAAATGGCCCTGGTGGATGGTGGCATTGCCTTCTGTGCCGGGTGGTGATGTTGAGCTTCTCACTGTGTTTGCTTGACTGTCATGGGCAGGAGCCACCCCTGTTCCCCTGCCCCAGGACCTGTTTGTCACCAGAGGTGTGTGGTCTGGCAGGTAGGGCAGGGTATTTCCAATAATGTTGTTGATGACAGTCCTGTGCTGAGAACAGCCCTCTGTAGAGCTCTGTGAAGGACGCTGAGCTCCAGGAGCTCATATCAAAAAGTGGATGTAGATACTATCAATAATAGTTTCCATCTTTAGGGACACATCCTATGCCTGGATGGCGGGCTGGATAATATATCCTTAGTACCTCCTGCAATTCTGGAAAGTAGGTATTATTTATGTTTTATGGATATTCAGAGAAGTTAAGCAACTTGGCTTAGGTCACACAGCTTGGAATGTGTGACCTGGGAATCTCACCCAGGTCTGTCTGCCCCTCCAGGTAGCATGTTTCCTTTCCACGCTTCTCCATGGCCTCCATGGGATATGGAGTCCTGGAGGGATATAACAAATCCACTCCCAAAAGGATTTAAGCCGAATGGAGGTTGGGTCAGGAGAGGGTGGGGAAAACCCACAAGACAAGGCTCAAATAAACCAAATCACTGACTTGCTCCCCAGCCCCGCATGACCCCGCTCCAGCTAGTGCTGCCCCACCAGGCTGACACAGCCCCCTCTGCCCTGCTCCCCAAGGCTGCCTGGGAACAATCACGGGTATGAAGGGCTCTCTGGACAAAAAGGAGAAGCCTGTGCTTACCTCCTGGTACTTGATCACTGTTGTCTGGCAGCCCCTGGAGAACCAGCCGGACCACCACGTGCTGCAGTCCCCAGGGGACCGTCCGGCAGGAGGGTGCCTAAGATTCAACCCATGATGACAGCGTCTGCACACACCTGAGCCCACCCATCCCTGGGCGGGGCGGGCAGGAAGGGGCTGCTCTCCGTGGTCTGAGCCTTGCAAGACCTTCTCCCAGCCTGTTGACCCGCTTCTGGGGTTCCCATCATGCAGGCGATGGGTTGTTCTCCTGGTTCAGTTGTGGGTGAAGAATCTCTTTCCTGGGACTGATGGAAGCTAGACCCAGAGCCTGCTTGGCCTTAGGAGAATTACGGTCAGGTCTGGAGATAGGAGAAGGGGCTCGAGGCCGCTGGGAATGGCCCCTCTCCTACTTCTGAGATCCTATGTGACTCAGTTTCTGAAAATTGCGAGTGAAAAGCAGAGCAACCGTTTATGCTGGGCAAAATGGACAGCGGAGGAATTTGCCCAAGTAAGTCACAGGCTAAGCATCCACCCCTTGGACTGCCCCGGGGGTGAGGTGTGGGGCTTGCATATATAAGCACCTGCACCTGGAACTGATTTCAACATTTCAGCTCTCCGAGCTATCTTATCTGCAGATCTTCATGGGAAAAAATGCATTCATTTGTTAATTATTCAACAAATATTTGTTAAGCATGGTGTATTAGCCTGGCACCGTGCTACCTGCCAGAAATACACAGATGCATGTAGATAAATTCCGCAAGAACCATCTCCGTGTAGTGGGTAGGCAGGCTTGTAAACAAGTAAATACAGTAGCATGTGATGAGAAGTTGAAGAACAGTGTGGACTTCTAGGGATACACTGAGGAATTTGTGACTCACTCTGTCTTTGGCCCATGGAAAGCTTCACAGGGGACGTCTGATGGCCCTTCAAGGATAAGAGGTGTTCACAGAGCTGCAAGGCAGAGGAGAGGGGAGGGCATCCCGGACAGAAGGAACACCGACTTGAAAGGGGGTGTCTAAAGAATAGTAAGAGTGGAAGTTGGGTGTCCCCAAGTTAGGTCAGGGATGGATTAGGGAGGCTCTTCACTCTACAAGAAAAGGGATGAGGAGAAAAAGCTCTCTCAAGGGCCTCAGAAGGTGAGTGTATTAGTCAGGATAGGTTACGGTTTGCTGCAGTAACAAACAGTCCCAAATAGCAATGGTTTAAAACAACCAACATTTCTTTCTCGTTTGTTACGTGCCTCCTCCAGGTGGTGGGGGAGGGACGCTGTGTTCCAGGCACCCGGGCTGATGGAGGGTCTGCCGTCCATGTCACCTTCATTGATCATTGCTCATGGTCAGAACTGGCAGTAGAGCCCCACCATCCCAGGGGACTGGGAAATTTGGGGGATCAAATGGATTAATTGGTGGATGTGGCTGTCTCTACCAGATAGTGCTATCATAACCTGTTGCAGAGGGTACAGGAGAAGAAAGAGAAGAGGCAGAAGAGTTGGATAGCTACCTAACCAGCTCCGTTTTTTTTTCTAGAAAAGAACTGCGTTTGTGGTTGGGGAGCCCTTTTGTGCTTACAGGGTATAGCCAGGGGAGTAGCTGGTCAGGGGCATTTACTGTCCCTCATTTACACACGGTGGGGACATGATCTGACCTGGGATGGACCTGAATCTGTGCTCTAAGAAGACATTTCACGTGGAATGTTCTAGCCCTTCAAAGTGGAGGCGAGTGTAACGGTCCCTTTTCGCTGGGGCCATCGGTTTCTTTATTTGGTGAGCATCCCTTGCTCCTCAGGTGGTCCCAGCAGGTAGCCTTTGTGCAGAATCCACTTCTGCAAGATGTAGAGTGGATTTTGGTGGAGGCTTTTGGTTCTTTTATAGGAAGGGTTTAAGCAGAGGTAATTGAGTTGAACTGGCAAATTCAGTAATGGAGGCTTTGGAAGCCTCGAGCCATGCTGGTTTCTTCCTGTCCAGGTGGTTTTTTAGCCCCTTTGCTCCAACAGAGGGAAGAGAAGACTGCCCTCACTTTGCCAGTTAATGCCCATCCAAGTCTCCCTTCAGACCAAGCAGAAAAGGAGGGATTGATCGCTCTGGGGGCCTCTTTGGTTGTTTCTGCTTGAAACCTGTTTTTCTTTAAAGGCAGTGTTGATGGGATTGGAGAAATTCCAGCTTTGTGTGTCTATGACATTGGATGAGGATACTGTAGAGTTAGGATGTGACTTGAGGGCTCGTCCTTTCCAAAGCCCATCTTGGGGACAGAAGCATAATTTTGTTACATTTGTTCTTTGGGCCTGTTGGTAGAAAAAATTCCCAAGAGAGTTAAAACTTATTTTGATAAGTGACTGCTCTGTATTGACACACAAGTTTGGGCACCATTTAGAGCCTCTAGAAGGTTCTGCCTGGATATCCCAGGGTTCCTCAAACTTGGTGGTTCCTAAACTACCGTCCCTCTTCTCCAAACCTGTGCTCCTGTTTCCGTTTTCTCTGTGGCTGGCCAGGGAGGAGTAGAATCACCTATAAATCTCTCCTTTCTCTTAGCCCCAGCTTTGAAATACTGTTCAGCTTTGTTACCTGCAACTCCCCTTAGCTTGAATTCAGGGCAGTTATTTCTTAGGCCGTTGCGACGGGTCTCCCTTTATCTCTTCCGCCACGTTTTTTCCACCTTCCACGCTGACATTGCCATTGTTGTACCATTCAGAGCCTCAGTTTCCTTATCTGCAAGATGGGCCTAATTGTTGCATGTCCCACACAGTTGGCCAAAGAGAACATAAGGCAATGCGTAGAAAATGCCTAGCTCAGCACCCAGAAGTAGTTCTCAAAAATATTAGTTATTATCTTTCTAATAAACAGGAACGTCACTTCCCTCTTGCCCCTAGCCAATGTTTGCCTGTTTCCATTGCATATTCTTCATGTATTTCTTCATGATAAAATGAGAAAGTGTATGGCGACGGTTGGCAAAGGAAAGCTTTACACAAATGTCCTTGTGAAATTTTGGATGTTATTCTATGTTCAGTTAATATGTTGCTTTGAATTAATGTGCTAGATTTCCGTTCTGGAGTTATTGTAATTTAGTATGGCTTGATGGATGGCTGGAATTTGAGTCTTAGAGACATGGAATTATTATGGAGACTCAATGTGTTTTGATGTTAGAAGGGTGCTTGTCTTTCAAATTGATTTCCTTGCCTTCTGTGTTCTTATACACACTTCGTTCAGACTGATAACCCTGCAGAAGGCATTCAGCTGTGTAGCTAAGAGTCTTTAGGGGGCTTTTTTCCCCCCTGAGGTTGCAGGGAGGCTTGGCTTGGTGGTCTCATAATGGGAAGGCGAAGGGTGAGATGTATAACCAAGATACATAAATCATTCTCTTCCTTTAAACATTTTTCCAATTTTAACATCAAAACACCTCTGGGAGGTTATAGACACAAAAATGAACCGATCTTCCTGGCAGGTCTAGAGGTTTGTTCTGGACATTTCTTTGTAGTCTGGAAATTTCTTGGGAGTCTCTTTTATTCGTTTTCAAAATTCCTAGGAATTTTTCATGCTATTCTACAATGAAATGATGTCAGTTCGGCGACTGTGCTCGTTGTGAGTTTTTGGCTGTGCCCTTTTCCCCTTCGAGAAGTTACAAAGGGGGCTCCCTCTGCCTGCTTCCCTCTCTGTTAGATGGTGGAAGCAAGCATAAACCCTTCCAGAAAGACAACGTTTTCTGCTTCTTCCAGTTGGCCACTTTGTGTGTTCAAAAAAGTTTCCCACCGTTGGGGTAATTTCCGGGCTGTGAGTGTCCTGCAGGCTTTGTTCTTACATCGTGTGCCCCGGACATTCCGGCCAAGGGTTTTTCAAGAGCTGCCCATGTGGATGGAGAGGCGAGAACTTCTGGTTCT
Source organism: Choloepus didactylus (assembly GCF_015220235.1). Taxonomy (NCBI): domain Eukaryota; kingdom Metazoa; phylum Chordata; class Mammalia; order Pilosa; family Megalonychidae; genus Choloepus; species Choloepus didactylus. The sequence continues at coordinate 66,908,435 of NC_051324.1, read as the reverse complement.
TTGGGGAGGATAGAGAAGAGAGTGGGAAAGAGATGTGCTGGAAAATAATCAAAATGAAAAAAGCAACAAACGCATTGAGGAAGTTACTTGAAGCATCACATCAGCAGTGGGATTTTTTCCCGTGGCGTTTCAGATGGTGGGGAGGTTAAGATTTTAAGGTACAAAGAATCATCTGATGTGCTCTCTGCCTTGGCCCGTCCGTCTTGTTGCCTTTTGGTCCATGGCCACTGATGAAACATTATCGTGAGGAATATTTTCTCTGCCCCCTTCCCACCCTGTGACACTGTCTAAACAGGCCACAGGACTTTCTGACTAGCAAAGTTGTCTCTTAGTGGGTTACGTAGAAGGTGATTCCTGTGTGTGTGTGTGTGTGTGTGTGTGTGTGTGTGTGTATCTGGGCCTCTGTGTGTACCTGGGCCTCTGTATGCATGTGTGTACCTGGGCTGGCACTCCTGGCTGGTGTATCTGTGTGTGCACAATTTGGTGCAGGAATATAAATAGAAGCCACAAATGAGTGCCTGACACTGAGACACGAGGTTCCTCTCCCTACTTTGTGCAGTGAGTGAGGCAAGCGGCTTCCCAAGGAGACCAAGTCCTGCAGAAGCGGTGGCTCCGAAAAGGGGCTTGCAGAGCTTCCCGGGCTCCCGGGGCCTCTGCGCCCTCTTGTCTTGTGATTGGGAGACAGGGCCTTGGGCCGGGAGATGTGCTCTTCCCAGCTCCCGCCATCTAGGGCTTCTGTGCTCCTGACTTCACACTGCAGTAGCTCTGTGCAGGCCTCAAGGATGGGTGTTCATCCTCTCGCGTGTGTTTCTCCTGGTTGACACTGGTGGGCTTCTAAGGCCCCGAAAGTCCTGTCGGAGGGGTGGGCTGGGGATGGGTCTTGTGAGTGGGTGCAGTAATTACAGGAGCACAGTGACACTCCCAGGGTGCTGGGTCATGTCACCACCATTTTACAAACAGGGGGCGGCTCCGGGGGCATCAGCCAATCACCAGCCGCAGAGCTGGGATAAGAACTCAGTGTAGCACGCTGCCAACCCCTATTTGTCCACGGTTCTTTTTCCTCCCCCAAACAGAGATGATACCAAAAGAGAAACAGAGTAAATTCCCATAGAATGAAGATACTTTGAGAAATTAAACACCTACACTCTCCTCTGGACTTTAGCTGTGAACTCTTAGACAAGTTACTTACCCTCTCTGTGCCTCAGTTTTCTTGTCTGTAAATTGGGCAGACTAAAAGTGATTGCCTTGTAGTTTTGTGAGGATTAAATGAGTTAGCAATGATAAAACCCTTAGAACAGTGTCTGCACTCAGCGTATATCAGCTACTGTCGTCATAGTCACTGTGATGATTATTAGGGCATAGAAGGAACATGTAGATGGTGCCAGAAGAGACAGTAAGCAGCATGAGTACAGGGCAGCCACACAGGGAGGGGGTGGCCGGAGTGGGCAGGATCGGTTTTCCAAGGAGGGAGGAGGCCACGGGTGGGCCGTGGGGGCAGAGCGAGCATGTGGCCATGGCAGGAAGGAGTTGGGCTATGCTGGAAAGCCCCAGGCCGTGACCTCTGAGAAGAGGGTCGTCCCCGGGTTGGGTGGACCAGAGAGAGCTGCTACTCCCCACGTGGTCTGGGTAAATGCCAGCCAAGAAGAGCAGGTAAAAACTTTGCTGGGATGGAGGAGGAGTGGAAACAGGAGCCCAGCTCTTTGGGCTCAAGAAGCGCAGAATGTGTGAATGGAACTTGGGGCACTGAGGAAAGGGAATGAGGCGCAAGGAGAGTTGCGTAGAAATCAAAGTCTAGGCGTCCGGTGTGTGGACCCTGGTGCTCCTTTCTTGCAGCGCCTGGGGCCTCCCAGGGAGGTGGGTATGGAAGGGAGTGGGGTGGGTGGGACGCCTCCCGGGTTGGATGGACTGGAAGGGCTGCCTGGGGACAAGGTGAGGTCATGGAGGCCGCGGAAGATGGCGCCCCAGGCAGAATAGTTAGGGTTGGTTGGCGCAGGCACCGTGAAGGCTCTAGATGATCAAGCAGGGAATGGCATGATGAAGAAAGGAGCAGGGGGACACTGGGGAGCCGGGTGGAGGATGGACAGGGGTGGAAACAAAGGCGGCTCCAGGCGCCCAGTGAGACCTGGTGTTCTGTAGCCTCGAGGGCTGCTCGCCAGCCTCAGCCCATTTCCCAGGCCGCGCCATTTTCAACAGAAGCACTTGTCACAGCACTGGTGCTGAGGCTTGCCCCCAAACGTTCCAGAGGACCAGGAACCACGCCGTATGCTTGTGATACCCCAAAGCATGACGATGACAGGCATTGGGATGGTGACTACAGAAAGGAAAGTGTTCCATTTCCAGAGGATAAATGAGCAGGCAAGATGAGGAAAATAATTTCCTACAGGAGGCTGGTGGTAATGCTGATGAGGCTGGAGAAGGGAGGGGTGTCGTTTGCCTTGATCACTCTTTGGATAGTTTTGGAGGGTTTGCATGATGGTTTGAAGCTGTATGTACTCCAGAGGAGTATTTTCTTAAAGTTAATCCATATCTGTGGGTGTGGTCCCATTTTAAGTGGGATCCTTTGGTGTGTAGGATCTTAATTTGAGATGTGACTCACCTCATTCAGGGTGCATCTTAATCCTCTTACTGGAGTCCTCTAAACAAGAATGAAATTCAGACACAGAGACAAAGCCATGGAAGCCAGAAGCTGAAAGCAATGACCCCAGAAGAGACAGGAGAGACCAGCAATTGCTGCCGTATGCCTGGCCGTGTGACAGAGGAGTCCCGGATCGCCGGCAGCCGGTCCCCAGGGAGAAAGCATTGCCTTGATGATGCCTTGATTCAGACATTCTTCTCAGCCTCGAAACTGTAAGGTTGCAAGCTAACAAATTTCCGCTGTTAAAAGCCAACCCATTTGATGGTATCTGCTTTCAGCAGCCCAGCAAACCAGAACCACTGGTAAATCAAGACTATAATGGTCCTTGTGGATGCTTGTGGATGAGAGAGCAAACAATAGGGTTGAGCATAGAAACGTTTAGGTGTATTTGCAATCTCAGATGTGTGGAGCAGTGGACCGGTTTTGAACGGTGTGGGAGTCTGCCATGGCTCTTGCCATGTGGTTTGAAGACCGGCATGAAGAGAGGAAGATGGTCCAAGCTAACCAGCTCGAGTTCCAAAGGACCTCAAGGGTGGGAACTAGGGGCTGAAACTAGCAAGAAGAAACTTCTTAGCAGTGTTAGGTCCTACATTTGTTAGAAAATATTAATTGTATAAGAGAAGAAAAGGCTAGTTCCTTTGAAGTCACTAATATGATTAGAATATCAGGCTGCATTAATAGAATCACAATGTCCAAATAGTCAAACTCTATTCCAGGTGATACAGAACATAAAGGGGTAGGTGGTTTGTTTTGGGGTCCTAGAACTTGGTGTATATTTGGAAGAGAGGAGTCGGGACAGTGAGGGGGGTGTCTGAAAAATCATATCATGTAAAGATATTCAATACATGTTGCATGCTGCATGAATGAATCACCTGAACAAGAGGGGACTGAAACAGGATTACCAATTGATTTTGACATTTGAAAGGCTGCCATGTTAATAAGAGAGTTTTTGTTCCATCTTTTTCAATGCAGGAAGAGACACCTTTGTAAAAATTCTAGAGTGACAGATTTCAGCATGATTTGGGGGAAAGCTGGGCTGGTGCGTATCTGTAGTTACTTCTGTCATTCATTTCCATCTACTTTCTAGCAAAAACCATCCAACCAGGAAGTACGCTATTTGAATTGAGTTTCAATTACTCTCCTTTCTCCAGATGACACATTGGTGGAGCTGGCTTTGATAACAGAGGTGTGGGTTCAGGAGAGCGGAAGTAAGAGCTTGGGTGAATGAAATTACTGGCTGACAGGGGCCCTTTTCAACAAACATCTTGGCTTTAGTTGGGAGTAAAATAAACCTTGTTTATTTAAAAAAAAAATCCATGTGTGTATATAAAGTTTACAGAAGGCAAATCAAAAACTGTAAAGTACATAAATTGGTAAGCATATACCTCATTTAATTTTTACATATATTTATACAGTCATGTGATCATCATCCAAATCAGGACATGGAATATTTCCAGCTTTCCAGAAGGTTCCACGGTGTCACTTTCTTAGCCAGTACTCCCATACCCAGAGGTAGCTACTCTGTGGTGACTTGTCAATGATCAAAAGGGAGGAGTTACCCTCTCACAGTTAAATGATCAACAGAAAACCCAATGCAACAAAGAAAGAAGGAATATCTTCTTGCCAAGGTGTTTCTAGGTTCGGTTTGAGTTAAAAATGAAGTTTGGTGGATCCTATGACATTTTTTTTTTTCTGAAATATGTAGACACCTTATTTTAAAAAAACTTTTTATTCATCTGTAGACTTTTATCTGGCAGTGTTTCCATCCTGAGGGTTTTCCTTTCTCCTTATCTGACAAACCATAAATTTTAGTTCCTTTCAGGGCAAAAACAACCTTCGAGCACATTTATGACCCAAGTTTTAAGAGCCGGCTGCCCTTTCTATCCTGTATCTCTGGTTAAACATGTTTTCTTTTTCTTGGAGCAAACTTTGCCGAGAGGGGATAAAGTTATGTATTTCTCTGGAGAGAGCTCCTGCCTTCCCGGCAGGAGAAGGGATGTAGGAGAAACCCTTTGCCTCACCTCTGACAGAGAAAGAAGCAAGGCCTCCTGCCAGAAGTCTCTACCTGCCCTGGTTGTTTTGCCTTCTTGACATTTTATTTCAGTTTCCTCTTCCTCCTTTTAAGAGTGGCAGGTTTTTGGACTTTGACTAATTAAGTTGTATTGATCCTTGCTGATTTTACCGAGTCGCTTTGTTTTGAGACCAGCAGTCTGTTTTTCAGTGAGCTGCCTAGCAGTTGGTGGATGGAATGATTTTGGCTTTCCCTCGAGAAAATAGTCTTGGAGTACTGCGGGAGGCTCCCTGGGAGCCCTGGAAGGCCTTGGAGTTGGCCTCTTGTCTTGTGTTTGGGTGTCAAGGATGGAGGAATAGCTGCCATGACTTTGAGATGGAGTCAGTTGAATGAACCTCTTTCTTGTTTCCTGCCCTGTGGGGGAGAAGGTGGTTGAAAACTCAGTTACTTTTCAAGCTTAGAGTTTTTTTTTTTAAATTCAGTTTTATTGAGAAATATTCGCATAGCATATAATTATCCATGGTGTACAATCAACTGTTCTTATAGTTGTGCATTCATCACCCCAATCTATTTTTGAACATTTTCCTTATACCAGAAAGAATCAGAATCAGAATAAAAAATAAAAATTAAAAAAAATAAAAGGGATCCCCTCCCCCATCCTACCCTATTTTTCATTTAGGTTTTGTCCCCATTTTTCTACTCATCCATCCATACACTGGATAAAGGGAGTGCCATCCACAGGGTTTTCACAATCACACTGTCACCCATGGTAAGGCTTAGCGTTTTTTTAATGCAAAGTGGATCATGGCCCCAGATTCTTCTTAATTTAACATGTATTGAGCAACTACTATATTCCTCTCGAGGCACTTTCATACCCACTGTCTTGTCGGGAGCATCTAGGCATAGTTTCAGATTTGAGACGGGGAGACAGAAGCATGCAAGGGTGAAGCTGGATTCTTTGGAGAGATGTCCCGTGGGGCACCCCATGTCCAGTGTTCAATGTATAGAAGGCTTTGTTGCAGGGTCTGACACTCTTCTAACACTGATGAGATGTGGGATCATTTCCTTGTCCTCTAAGGTAGTGTATAGTCTGAAGGCTTTTGGTGTGACGTGTAAGATACATTTTTTTTTTTTAGATATTTAAGGCTCTAAAACATCATTTCAAGAGCACAGAAAAGACCACAGAAGATGAGCAAGCTGTGTGCTACTCCCAGCTTTTCTATTAATTCATTCTGAGTCTCTAGGGAGGTTTTTCATCATCTCTTTTCCCCAGTTCTTTTCCTTGGTGACATGATGAGAAAGATCTAACCCTCTCTATACCACTGAGGTATTGATGGGAAAGATGATCCAAAGCCTGGAAACTTGGGAAATGGTTTTTTCATTGATTTCAATGGATTCCCAACTCATCTCAAGTCTCTTCCATATATAATAAAGTATGTGGTTGTGCTACCTGCCTTTATTTATCTCACAGTTTTCTCTAAAAGGTTTACCTTCCAAATTTGTTTATTCATCAAATATCGATAGCGTCCTTTGTGCTAGGCACTGAATTAAAGTCCTAATGAGAGAGTGACAAAAAAAGAAATACAAAGGTTAAATATTTGATGATCAAACTTTTGGGGAATAGGAAAGATTCTGTGAAATCATACCAATAGATTATTCTACCTCCCGGGGACTACTTAGGACTTTGTTTTTCACTAAAAATGATTTGAGTTCAATTCTTAACAACTGTGCATCCCCTTTGGATAAGTGTCTTGGGGTCTGTTCTTGATGTTCATAGGCATTTATCTCAGGGTGTTGGACACACACAGCCTTTCTGTGTCTTCATATTCTCCCCTATCAAAGGGGAATTTCAACAAACTATTGATAGTCAGGGCTTGTTGAAGATCGCGGGTAGGAGAATGCCTTTTGGTAGATATTTGGCCCAAGGGTCCCTGCTCTCTGAGGTCGAGTCTGTCTAAACCTGGACATTCCAAGTTCATATAGCAGATGGCTCCTTCCCCTCAGGATGAACCTGCCATGGCCGCAGATATTTCCTAACCCAGCAGACCCATGCTAAGTGGGGCTCATGTGATGGATAACCAACAGAAGGTCATAAAAGATGTACTTTTCTGAGTATGGATAATTATTACATCCTACAGATAAAGAGGTGGGACAGAGATTCATGAGGAGCAAACTGTTGTGAAATGATCAGAGCCGAAGATGATGTCTTGGCTGGTACAGCAGGAATTGAAACTCATGATTTGCTGTTTGAAGTCACAGGAAAAGAAGAAATAAGGGCCACACAGTATAATTTGGAGAATGCTGGATGGAGCCTCAGGGAGACCTGCCTGCTGTCCTTCCTGGCTTCCCTGTAAGCTCCTTCTGAAACTGAGGCAAGTCTTTCACCTCTCTGGGCTTTTCCTTGTCAGTGAAACAAGAGAGGTTGACCAGATGCCCCTGCTATTCTTTGCAAGAGTCTCTGGTTCCTGCCTGGTGTTCTTGGAGGTATTTGCCAGCTCAGCCCTTTGAGCACACCGCCTGGGCCTGTAGCTAGGTCTCTGGTACAAGTCTTTGGGGCCAGTTCCAGGGGAGTGTTTAATACACAACCCTGGAGACTCTTACAGACCTTTCTGGGTTAACACTTACTTCATTGCACTTTTAAAAATGAAAAAAAAAGAAACAAAATGCCGCTTGGCAGATTCATGGTAATCGGGTCTGACAGATGCCACTCAGAATTTTATTATTTAAAGCCACAATGATTTTCCAAATAACCTAAAAATATATAATCCAACCTCAAAATAGTGTTCTGTAACAGAGGCCAGGGAGTCTTGTAGGAAATGAAGTCAGAATCTTGGCACCCCTTGTGTGCTGGTTCAACGGCTTTGAAGACTTTTACGCTCTCTGAGAAATACAGCAACAGGGAACCATATCGAGTTGCTTAGAGTGGCTGCCAGTTTCTCAGGGAGCTGGGGGTGTCTTGGGGTGTGTCACCCTGGTACCTAAGCCAGTATGACATCTCTTTGGGTCCCCATAAGGAGCTTTCTCCCCATTCAGTAAGAGCATGGGTGGAGATTTAACAACCTCTATACATTTTTTAAATTAAGCACCTTCGTTTCTATGGCAGAGGTCTGAATTTGGGTAAGTATGTGGTAGGGCAGTAGTAGAAGGAAATGAAACTTGGTTGAGCACTGCCTGTGATCTGGGCACTGTGCTTTACTTAATCCTCATATTATTTTCCTAGTCCCCAATTATCTAATTATTGATTAAATGTGCATGATTAGTCATATCAGTCACATTCGTCCATAATTAACAAATTCAATGCATTAATTATTGGACCTTCACAACCTTGTGGGAATGACTGTCCCATTTTATAGAAGAGGCAATTGAGGCCCAGAGAGGTTAAGAAACTTATCCAGTGGGTTGGATCTAGGAGGTGGCAGAGCAGGGGTTTAAATCAGGATGGGCAATTCGGGAATTGGAGCTGGCTTGAACTTCATGACTGGCTAAACGTCCTGAGCCACCAGACCTGGGGTGGCAGGTGGCACTGGCAAGACCCTCTTTCTAGGACCAGGAATCTGAGATCTGGTCTGCCTCAAAGTGGGAGGAGTGAGGGGGCATGTCTCCTTGGTCATCCTGCGCCCCCCGGTTCCGAGGAGCTGTCGGAAGCAGACCCTGTGTCCCCAGGGGGCCAGGCCCCTGCCACGTCCCCCGCTGGGAGCCAACCCTACAGATCTGTCTCGAGGAAGCATCTCCGGGTGGCTTCCGAGCTCGGGGAGTGGCTGCCAGGATCTGACTGGCTGTTATTTGGTTTTCTCTGAGTAGATGTTTGTTTCTGTGAAACCCTTCGCTGCTGAGGCTCCCGTGGCCTCAGCTTAATCGGTGCTGCATGGAGCGCTAGCCTGGTTAAGTAAACACCTTTGGAATATCACCTGTCTGTTAACCTGTCAAAATTGCTTTACGGCTCCCTTTTATCTTCCCCTCCACGGAATTTCCCCTGGAGTTTTCTGCCTGCTTTCTGATTCCTTTCCTGGCCTGTGCTTCTCCATGCTGCAAAGCTTCCCCACCCCCGAGTCATTAAATATTGTCCGAGTTCCTCCATTGCTGGCTACCTTGTTTGTCCAGTTCAGATAAATTGCTGTGGACTCTGTGAGGCAGATCAAGGCCGCTGGACTCCCAGCTCCGAGAGAGTAACCAAGATGCCCGCGGGTGGGCAGAGGCCGCGGAGTCCGGAGCTGCGAGAGGCCCGGGGGAGGCCCGTGGGGCAGGGCACCCCCAGCTGCTCCTCCCTGGGTCACATCCCCACGAGCCGGCGCTCTGTCTGCCCGGCTGCCTCCATGCCTTCTTCCGTCGCTCTCTGCCCCCTGCACCCTTCCTCTCAACACCGAGTTTATAAACTTAGAGGTCTTCGGGGAATGTCCAGTTCCGAGCCCCACGGTCAGTAGAGACCGGTGCAGCCTTGGGGAGAGCTGGCTTCTTTCTTTCGGCTCATGCTTCATTGAATGAGCTCAGGGATTCTTTGGAGGTTTACTTTTGTCCTCTGCTCAGGGTCGGGACTCCTCCAAGGGACAGTGGGACCGTTGCTGGGCACAGGTGGGGTGGTCTTAACTTGTTTGTGGGCAGCAATATCTTGCTTGAGCCTTTGATGTCTTCAGCCAATGGGGAATTTGTCCTGCCTGCTTGGGGAGCTCGTTTTGACTTTGATCGAAACTGCCAGGCCTTCCCTCTCTGCCACACTTCCTCCACCTGCCCTCACCTGGCCAGGTGCCACCCTCCCTCAGCCTCCGGCTCAGAGACCTGTCCTCTTTGGACACTTGGGCTCAGTGCGTCGTGCAGAAAGGCCCTTCATTAAAGCAGAGGCAGCATAACCAGGTTAGGGCTGTGGGCTTTAGAGTCAGCTAGTGGCTTGGGTCTCAGCTCTGCCTTTGCCTCACTGTGCGCCCTCAGTTTCCCCACCTGTAAAATGGGGGTGGCCATGTCCACCCTGTAGGACCCTGGATTGGCCACATTCATCCCTGTCAATCATGCTGTGTAGTGCCTGGCACTTAAGACATGTGCGGGAATTGGTTCTTGTTAGTAAAATCTAGGATAAAAAAATCAGCATAGCCCCCCTGTCCCACTCCCAGTCATCCTTTGTTATTCTGGAGTTTTGGTAACTTCTAGAAAGTATGCAGGGCTTTAGATGTATTTGCTGATATTCCCTTCCCTTCCCCCTTCCCTTCCCCCTTCCCTTCCCTCTTCTCTTCCCTTCCCTTCCCTCTTTCCTTTCCTTCCTTTCCCTCTTCCCTTCCCCTCCCCTCACCTCCCCTCCCTTCCCTTCCCTTCTTTCTTTTTTTCTTTTCCCACATCAGTTTTGGAGTTTCCTCAGGTACTAATGCTGTTCCCAGCTCACTCTTGTCTCCATCCCACCAGGTCGACCTGAAGGCCACTGGTGACACAGCAGCCTGTTGATCTCGAGTGACACAAATGGACTCCAGAAGGTGCAAAAGTGCCCATAAGCCCCGCTAGGTTCAGGGGGAGAGGGGCTTCACTTTCTGTACAGCCTGACTCGGGTTCAGTGTGGTTCCAGGAAGCTTACTGAGCACCTCCTGTGTGAGGGAGCACAGAGGAGAAGACGGGGGCGTTGGAGGGTGCACGGCGTCTGGTCCGTTTCTGGCTGCTCTGAGTGATCGGCGCGTTGCATCTTGGTTTGGTTTCACATCCGTGAATCACTTGCCCCTGGCCTGTGTGTGTCTTGTGGTGCCAAGAGAGGGAATGGGCTGCCCCCGGCCCATGGCCCGCAGCCGGCTGTGGCTCCCATCGGCCTGCGTTCTAGCTGGGCAGAACCGTCGGCATCTTCTGGCAGGGGGATCCTTGGCAGAATGAGTCAGTTGCTTGGCTTGGCATTTGGAACCGAACCCACTTTTGTTTTCCCAAGGAGGTAGCTTTTTATTTTTAGTTAAAAATAAAGTGCCACACTTCAGTCAAGCAAAAAGATGTTAATTTCCATCTATTTTTCTCCCTACTGTTATGTGTGTGTCTGTGTATTTTTTCTCTAGGAAGGTTGACCCTGTGGATTTTTTCCTGAAGTCGGGTTGTTTGAGGTATGATTTACATACAGTTGCACTCACCCTTTTTTAATGCCAGGCTCCCTCCTAAAATATCCCCAAGAATCAGATTAGGAACATTGCGACTCCAGATGTAAATCCAGATTTGAGTGACAGGGAAGGCAGCTCTTGATGCTGAACCCTTGAGACGAAATTGTTTCAGACATGATTGGAAAGTGGGTCCTGGGAGAAAGATGAAGACAGGTGAAGACTAACTTTTACAAAATTTTCCTTCAGAGGGATGGAGTAACAGTTGCCAGGTCTTTGCAAGTATATTTTAAGGAAGCTACTAACCAGAGAGCAGAGCTGAGCTGGAGGAGGTAATCTGTATTTCAGGAGAAAGGTAGGCTTGTCCTGATTCGCTGATTCTGTCCCTGGCTGTGTGAGCTCTTCTCCGGAATCCTCCTGCACCATCCCCATCACGGGGTCCGTGAAACAGGGAGGGTGGTTGCAGCACCCTGGTCTTGGCTGTTGTATGTGACCTTGTCTCACCTTCTGAGAGTGGGCCTCATTTTCTTTGGCAGTAAGAGGAGTCTCACGGGCGGTGGGCTGTGGGCAGGGGGCGTGCTTCGTTCTCCCTTTGGTCCCAGCCTCCCTTCACTCTTTGGCACCCGGAGTTAGCACCAGAGGGATTTCCAGTCCCTTCCAGTTCAGTGACTCTGTGATAACGTTCTGATGGATTTAGTGTCATGTTGCTTGGAAACCTGTGGACAAAGGCCAAAAAAGATTTAAGTGGGGCTCCTGAATTTTCCGGGGCTACCAGATTGGCACTAGGCTAGATACCCTCCCCGTTGCTGGTTTCCTGGTCCTGCCTCCTACAGTAGGAGAAAACAAGCCGAGGTTTATCTACGTGCAGATAAACCACCTTAAACGAGAGAGTGAAAGGAAGCGGAAACCCGCCGCCTGATTTCTCTTCAGCCTGGAGCTTGTGCCAGTTTCTAGGGTCAAGGTGGGTGAGGGTCTCGCCTGCAAGCCTTCAGGGGCTCAAGCTTCTGAGTGCCCAACTCGGGGGTGGTGGCTGAGACCACAGATGCCTGTGAAATAGAGGGGAGGGATCTTTGGAAGGCCGGAGAGAGCAGCTTTGTCTCCTTGCAGCAGCTCGGGGCTGCCAGCCATATCCTGGCTGAGCGATAGTGCATCCAGCTTGTTTGAGGCCAGGGCTGAGTCACCAAGAATCCCCTACAGAGCTGGCAGCGGCTGCTTAAAGCGATCCAGGACTGAAATAACAGGGGCGGTTAGAGGTTCTCGCTGGAAACGGGCTAGATGAGGGAATGGCAAAGGGTCGGACTCTATCAGAATCTCCTGGGATCCAGGGAAAGCTCGGCCTGTCCTTTGGGGAAGGGATGAGTGTGGATCTCTGCAGCTTTGCTGATGGAGACTCAGGGGCCAGCTCTGTGGGTTGAAACATGGTCCCTTCATTCCAAGGTATCCTTCCAATTGTGCAAGCCAACATTTATGGAGAATTTTCACTGGCTCAGGCCTGAAATGCATTGCTCCTGCCTCTTAAGAACCAGATGTAAGTTGGTATAGTGATTGTGCCCATTTTACAGATGAAGAAAGCGAGGCTTAGAAAGATTAAGTGACCTACCGAAAGTTAAGTGCAGGTCAACAATATCTTCTTCAGGTTCCACCTCTATCCCCGTACGCCAAGTTCCTTTGTCAGCCAGGGGTTTATACCTAGGTTCCCAGCCCTGGAGGGCTCATCTCATTTTGTACTCATATATTCATTACTGTGGCTATTTGATTAATATTCATTCCCTCCACTGGACTGAGGATGTGCCCAGTTTTGTTTCGCATTGCATCTCTAATACCTGGTGCAGAGTGGGCTCTTCAGTTGTTGAAGGCAGAAATGGACGAATGACCCCAGAGCTCCTGCAGTTGTCCTCTCTGCCGTCTAGTGGCTTCCAGCTCCATCCTTGGCTGCATGCATTGGGGTAAGACCCTCTGAATGTGGGTGGCCAAGTTCAGCTCCCTCTTGAGAGATTGGCCAGGAGCTTAGCAGTACATATTGTGGCCCCCACCCAGCTCATGCCATCTGTTCATTGCAGATGGAAATCTTGGGTGGTCAGAACAGGGCACTACACAGAATCGCATCCCCCTCTTCTCACCACTCACCTCCAGGGAGGCAGGCAAGGAGGGCTCTGGGAGGATGGAGGGGACAGGGACAAAACTGTGAGGCGGCTTTTGGAGTAGGTGCCCACCCCCAGTGATCTCTGTTCTTGTGCCCCTCTGCCTGGCGTTAGGGAGCACCAAGCTGTGAGGTTACTTTATGAATTGCGACCTCCCCCCCTCCAACCCCCGCTGCCGAATTTCTCCCCTGGAGTGCTCCATATTCCAGAATTGCTCTTTGCCCTTTCTTCTCTAGGATATGGAAAATGTGATAGTCATCCTAGGCTTAAGCTGCAAGGGAACCTCCGAGTAGCTGAAAGGAGAGAGGAATGAATGTTCTGGAAAGCATGGGCTCATATATCTAACCTCATGCACTTACTGGATTGATCCCAGCTAGGAAGGTAGAGTGGATGAACCTACCCAAGAAGTCGTGAGGGACTGAAAGCCTTCTGACTTTCTTATGGATATTTGCATTTAAATGCAAATAAATGTGCAACTGCAGGGATGACAGGTGATGTGAAGGCAAAAAAGGCAATTTGTGGCTTTTGTGTGTGTGTGGCCAGGGTGAGGGTGGAAGCAACTGCCCTTAAATCACACCTCCTTGGTCCTCTGACTTGGAGACATGGAGAAGAAAGGAACATCTGGGTCCTCAGCTCCCTGCCTTAAGAACAGGTGCTCTTAAGCCAACTCTGGTATCCCCAGCATCCATCCTGCCCTGAATCAAAGCCTCCCAGAGCAGGAATCCTGCAGCTTTGCTAGTCCTGTGAGCCTGCACCCGGGGACAGACTGCCTGGGTTGGAATCCTGGCTCAAGGCTCTGTGATCCTGCGGTAGAGGGACTTGCAGGGAGTTTTCTGCTTTCCCTGGTTCCCTCCTCCCCACCCACCAGCTGTGCTGGTTGGAGTCGCTGCTGTAAGAGGTTTGTCTTTTATGCCGTGGAGCTCAGCAACCCTATGGTTATTTCTGGACATCAGGCTTAATTGGCGGCAAGTTTCCTTGGAGTCCAGTAGCACGTTATCTTTACAATATGAAGGTCCAGTCCCTCCAGCCTCCTTGTACGGTTTGTGCTTACAGGGTATGCATAACTATTCACAATAATAAGCAAACAAACGTGCACACTTGTCAAGGGAGTATTGCTTACAGCTCAGGGTTCTAGAAAACCCTCACATAGGGTAAGTTTTCTCAAATTCCGCTTCAGGCTAAAGCTCCTGTCTGTGTATTCACTCTGGGAGAGCTATATGGTCTTATCTGGTGAGGGCCTGGATTTCAATTTAAGATTTCCCTAAAGGTCAAAGATCTCTAAATAGAACTAAAAAGGCCCCTGTAGTAGAAATCCATTTGCTTCACCCTGGAAGATGCAGAATGCAGTAACAGGGCTTCCGTTTCTAAGGCTTTGGGGTCTCTCTTTGTACCAATTTGCTCCTCTTGTCTTTGCCATAATACTTTATCGGCTAATCAGAGAAAATGCCCCTTTTGCCTTAAACAGAGCCTGTTGTTTCCTCCTTCCCAAGCAGGTTCATGACCAAGGTCTTCTCCTCCCTCACTGCCGGGGGGACATGTGGGAAGAGGGCATGGATGTCCTCTGGGCAGATGCTGGGTCCCTATAACCAATTAGATTTTTCTCTTCCCTGGGCAGAGCCTCCTGTGGTTTCTGGGCAGAATTCGAAAGTGAAATGGGTTCCACCCACCACTCAAGCAGCCCACAGAGTTCCCAGGGGTCAGCAAGCCTGAGCTGATGGGCATCACTCTGCTAGGGGCAGCGGAACTGACATCCTGCACCCCAAAGACTTCGTCCCTTCTGACACAAAGGGATGGCCTTGACCAGAGGGGCACAATTGCAAGAAAAGATTTCATGTTGCAGCTCTTCTCCAGAACATTCTCAACTTCTTGTTTTTTTTTTTAAATCAGTTACCTCTAGAGAAGAGGCTCTTGCTTTAAAGAAGTGTCCCCCTCCTTTAAGAGGTTTTGTTGTGTATTAATTCAAGCTGAGTCCTGGCACAGAAGCACATTCCCGCTGACCAGTAGCTTGTTGTTTTTTTTATTTTGCAAACCAGGCTGGTGCTTAAGAATTCCCCAGCATGTGGCAGGGCTCAATTTCTTTAAACTTTCCCTACCACCTTTTCCCCCAAATATATCACCCCAAGTGTAGCATTTCACAGCGTTTCTGAGCGTGGGGACAGAGTGTTTGGCATTGATGAACAGGACTCTCAAAATAAAATCTGGGCTTCTTTTGGAAAAGAGACGATGGCCAAAGTTAGCATGCTGGGCAGGTTCATGGTTCGAGCTTGGTTTGAGCCATTTCTGGATATGCAAGCAGTTTTGTAATCTCCACCTGCCCCCTGTTCCTTTTGCCATAAAAAAAGGCACATAACTCTGCTGACTGTCAAATCCTTTTGTCCTTCCTGCTGCATCTATTACTGCTCGAGCTTGCTCAAAGCTTTTCCTTCAGGAAGTTTTAGTAGACACTACAGAGAGATGAGAAGGAAATTAAATTTGGCGAGGGGGGCCCCTGCACCCCAAAAGTAAATCCATGATTGGAATGTCAAAGACCCGAAGCTCAGATCGCTGCTCTGCCAGAGCCAGGGAGGAGGATGGCAGTCGTTTGAATGGAAGAGAATGAAGGTTTGACTTCTGGGTGGTTCTTTACAACAATCAGTCTGGTTTGGGAAAAATGACTGTCCTGAAAGTCCATTAACCCTCTCCATTCCCATGGTTCCCTCTCTAGGGCAAGTGAAGGGTTGATTTGCCAAGTAAGTCTTTCACTGGCCAAAATGAATCTAAGTTAAAATTACTGATCTCTTGGTGGCAGGGCAGATTGGTACAGGCTTTCTGGAGAAGAGTGTGACCAAATGAATTAAAAGCTTTGAAGGACATTGTCTCGAGACACTACCAATATACTCCTAGAAACTTATTCTGAGGACATTGTTGGACAACTCTGCACAGTACGGAGAGGTTTACCCATCCTGCATTTATGGGGCAGTGAGCAATGAGCTCCACGGAAATGTCCTTCCATGGGAGGGCATCATCCACCCGTAGAGTGGATTATAAGGAAGCTGTAGGGAAATGTTTATTGACAGAAAAAAGGGTCTGTGATATACTGTTGAATAAAACCAATCCCTTTAAAAAATACATATGAGTGCATTATGATGTGGTACCTTGGATTGGATCCCAGAAAAGAAAAAAGACATTGGTGGAACCAAGTCTATAGTCTAATAACGCCTCAGTGTTCTTTTCCTCCTAGTTTTGACAAATGTGCCGTCGTTATGTAAGACGGTCACACTAGGGAAACCTGGGAAAAGGATATACAAGATCCCTCTGTACTCTCTTTGCAACTTTTCTTTAACATTATTCCAAAATGAAAAGTTCTTTTTTTTTTTTTTAAGCATTTGAGCACATTTAAGAAATTTGGAAAGATTTGTAGTAAAAAAGTAACATGTTAACTCTGAGTGCTGGGATTGTAGCTGGGATTTTAATTTTCTGGTTTATAATGAAAATTATTTTATGTTTAAAAAAAACAACCAAGTTCATTCCCTCTAGGAAAAGAAAGCAACCTGCAAATGTAATTTTTTTTTTTGGTTTGGTACTATAGCCCATCTCTCCATCAAACTTGGAAGAGCCTTCAGAGTCTAAATCCATCCTTCTGGAGACAGGCAGACAGCCAGTTTGGGCTATGATTAAGAGCATAGATTTTGGAATTAGAACTGAGTTTGAATCCATCACTTACCAGCCGTGTGGCATTGGGCAATTACTTCACTGAATCTGTAAAATGGGTGTAATGACCCTGCTCTCATAAGGCCATTGCAAGAATTAAAGGCGACAGTGCAAGCTTGGGTTCTGATGTTAGATGTTGAATGTGAATGTATCTTCCCCTCAATGCATCCTTTCTGAAAACCTTTCTGTAATGGTTGCCACTTTTATGATAGAGGAGAGTGTAAATTATGTTTATTTGTTAAATCACTTAAGGAGAATTTATGGACTGTTACTCTAACATTAAGTATTCAAGAATATTATTATGCCATTCCCATCCCCATCCCACTGCCCCATGCTCTGTGCCCAAATAATCTTTGTGGGTTGTGTTTGCATATGTTATGTCTAAATTAGGACAGTTTTTAAAAAAATCCTTCATAGGTGTGATTTTTTTTTCTTAGCTCGATCCTCTCATAAAGGTGCTTTGACTTTGTGTGTCCTCACCCTGCGTTACCTCTGAGGGCTTAGGAAGTCTCCGTGTGTCCCTGGGGAGATGGCGGTTGTCATCCCTCCTTCAACTCTGGAGAGCTGAGGTCTAGGAAGGTTAAGTATCTGATAAAAGACGTTTCAGTAAGCTCATCTGTCCAGGAAAGGGGGCCCCAGAGCGGACGGCTCTGAGCCCGAGCCCACGCTTTTTTGTGGATAGTGGTGCGCGCTGCAAATGGGCCTGGAAACCAACATACCTGTGTTCTGGTCCCAGCTGGGCCACTGCTTACTGCTCCAGAAAGGCCACTAGAGCCTGTCCGAGCCTCTGTCGTCTCCACCATGGCACGGTGGCACGGTGGCGGGTCAGACATCCTTGGTCTAATGTCCTGTGATTCTGTAACATTTGGCAGCAGGAGTACCTTCCTCATTCACTCTCCAGAACACAAAACAAAAAGACATCCCCAACCAACATCAGAGGCCTAAAGGCTTTGAACATGATTTTAAGAAAATGTTTATTTAATATTGGATAAAAACATACGACCTTACCTTTGAAAAGAATAATAATTCAATAACGAGGAGGGCTTCAAAGCGTTTCCTTTCCCCTGTGCTTTCCAGGAGGAGAAATGTTTTTCAAAGTCATTTGAATATTAAAGAGCAGGGCCCAAGAAGCCCTCGGTGGATGGGATGGAGATCAGCAAGTCAATCAAATATTTCTCAAAATGTTGCTTTGGTCCACAGTTTGAAGCAGAGATCCTTTCCCCACCCAGTGACGTCCGCTTCTCCTCCTTTTTCTTTTTTCAAGCCTGTATGTGCACAGAGAAACTTAATCCATTTGTTTCTGATTCATTTACACTTAACTCATCAAAATGCTATTTAGTGAGAGGTATTTCATGTCCAAAAGGTGCTTAATCCTGCGGAACAGGAAATTACATCTTGCGCAGAGTAACTGAATGCAGACTCCAGCAGCTCTGACTTTGTTTTTAACCCAGACCCCAAAGTGAATCTCTTCGTCAGGGCTTTTAAATCCAGCCCCGTGTGCCTCAAAGGCCCTCCTTTTCTCTCCCCCTCTCCCCAAATCTCCCCGACCTGTACACCAAGGATTTGTGCAAACAGCTCCGAAAACTCACGGCAATATTCTTTTCATATGAAGTTGTTTGGGATGTGCTCTCGTTTTCTCCCCACCCCAATATTTCATTGTAAAATTTATAAGTAAGCCGAGAAGTTGAGAAAATTTTGGAGTCAGCACCCATATGCCTCCTGCTTAGATTCTGCAATTAATATTTTGCTCTCTTTGTTTGATCACATACCCGGCCCATTCTCCTGGGGGCTCTCTGTCCCATTTTCTTCGATGCATTCAAAGTAAGTTGCAGGTATCAGTACACATACTTCTCTCCAAATACTTCAGCATGCATATCATTAACACAAGTTCAATATGTGGGTGCAGTTCTTTTTTGTTTGTTTGTTTTCCTTTTACGGCAAGATTTACATACCCTGCAATGCACAAATTGCTAGTTGTCACAGGCGCAGAACTCTCCCAGCACCGGCAAGTTTCTGTGTGCCCTTTCCCAGTCCGTCCCCACCCCAACCCCCAGTGGCGACTACTCTTCTGACTTTTTTCTCCCTGGGTTGGTTTTTGCTTACTCTGGAGGAACTTCACATCAGCAGCATCATAATAGTATGTACTGCTTTGTGTAAATCTTTCACTCAGCATAATGCTTTTGCGATTCATCTTTGTAACTGCATGGGTTGGGATTTGTTTCTTTTTACTACTGAGTAGAATTCCGTTGTACGACTACCCCAGTTTGTTTATTCTTTCTCCTACAGAGAGGCACTTGGACTGTTTCTAGTTTTTGGCTGTTTGAATGTAGTTGCTGTGAATGTTCTAGAACAAGACTTCTTGTGCACTTATATTTTCCTTTCTCCAGGTAAATAACTAGGACTGGAATTGCTGGATCTTGGGGTAAATAAACATATAGTTTTATAAGAAACTGCCAGATCTTTTTCTAAAGTGGCTGGACCACTTACCCTCCCACCAACAGTGTCTGAGAGTTCCAGTGGCTCCACTTTTCTTCAACATTTAACGCTGTCACTTTTTCAAATTTTAGCCATCCTAGTGGATGTGCAGTGGCATGTGTGTTTTTTATTTTACGCTATATGTGCTCCCTCGGTCATGCTCAGCACAGAGAAAGATCAAACAGCAGGAAGAATAATTAGTCTTATATGGAGAAGAAATTACTGAGCCAGGTCACCTCTCGTTTGACCTTTGGGGAACCTTGGGGAACCTTTCTTTCCCTTTTTAATGCCTTCATCTCTTTCTCTCTTGTGGACCTGTTTTCCTTCCTTAGATGGTAAACACCTTGGTGGCAGGGACTGCTTCTCAGTCAGATCCCTGGGGCCTGGCTCTGTGCCCTGCTCGTGAGTGCTCTGCAGGGATTTGTACCGTCACACTCACTCCCGTGGCCCTTGGATCTCTCCAGGCATAGCCCCGTGAGACCAGGGCCTCTGCTCACTTTACTTGTGTCCCTGTGTCCAGCACCATGAGTGACACATAATAGATACACAGCAACATCTGAATGAAGAGATAGAGTTGCCTTTTTCCCTCCTTCAAGTTGTTTATCCATTAATAGTAAACATTTTCTAAGGCTTTGCTGTTTGCAGGGTGCTAAGTGAGGGGCTGAGGGCAATTTGGAAGTAAAGGAGCCCCGTCTCCTGCCCTTCGGGAGCTCTGCCTGTTTGCGAAAGACGGTGAGTTAAAGAAGCCTTAGTTCCAGGTGGAAAGTGGTAAGTGTTGTAAGAGACACGAGGTCAGGAAGGGAGCTGCTGACTCGTGGCCAGCTTCTGGTGTCCCCACGGCAATGCCTGCCCGTCCACTGTGTTATCCGGGTGAGTCGCTTATCCTCTAAGCTTCCATTTGCTCATCTGTGCAATGGGTCTGTAATCGTTTGCACCGCCGGGGTGCACCTGGGGATTAGGACCTGTGCTTAGAAAATCCCCAGCACAATGCTGGTACATAATGGCCGCTTGGAATTGACAGCTCGTATTGTCGTTCTGTTTCCAGGAGTGCACCATCTGAAGGGATAGACGCCATTGAACTCTACACCAGCAGCAGTATAAATTTCCAAAAAGCTGGGATCCCTTTGTCGGTTTTTTTCCTGGCTCTCCTCTAGTGTACAGGGCTGGGTCTATAACATGCAACTGAGTGGACTCTCCATGTTAAATGGAGATTAAATGCATAAGAGGATTTTTTGTTTAAATTTTGAAAAGGATGTGTACACCACAATGGGTTGGCTCAGCTCGCAGGCTGACCTAGATAATCTCAGGCAGGCTCTTCATAGTGGTCTCTTAAAATTATATCAAAATCACGAGGACTTCATAAGGATTTGCTGACATTCTTGCCCCTTGGGTCTAGAACTCTCTTCCTGCCTGGCTTTGGGCTCTTGCGGCTGACCTGGCTAAGTCTGGTCTCTTCTTTGCCGCGATGAATACAACTCTTCACCGTGAGGTGCCTACAGTGTGCTAGCCTGCTGTAGAGTCAAAATCCCATTTCTAAGAATAAGAGCAAGGAGAGAAATGATGAGAAGGTGTGAAGCAAGGAGGTGAGCGGGGAGGTCCTACAAATGTTCACCCTCGTGACACCTCCACAGGCTCAGCAGATAAAGTCTCCATTGCTGCTCCCGCACCCACTTTGCCAAAGCCAGACTCGACTTCCCCTTGGGTTCAGGGTATCCACAGCACAGTTCTACCAGCTGGGCCTGGCGTAAGCGGCAGAGGCTCCCCCCATCCTCCTCCCCACCCCAAGATTGAGTAGGAGGCACTGGAAGAGCAGGGAAAAGACGACTCAATTGTTTCAACTTGCAGAGGGAGATCGGTTCTAATCTGAAAATGACTCATGCACGCAACCCTCCCACCTCACCCCCACCCTGCCTTCAGCAAGTTCAACACTGAATACAAAACCAGACACAAACCACAAGCAAGCCGCCCCCTTAGCTGTGTAGACCCTTCGAGTTCAGAGACACCCTTGGAAAGAGAGGTTCCCCAGGATGAGTTCCTGCTGCTGTGTTTTGTGTTTCTAGCTCTGTTCTGGGAGTCGGTCACCTCCTATTTTATGGGGTTACTGTTTGGATGCAAGAGGTGATTCTCAGGGCTCGGGGACTGGGCCACCCTAGAAAAAGCGAGGTTAACTGGATAATCCCCATGCAACTTGCTCGCCTCTATCCCTTGTCCCCTAACTGCCAGTCCCTTCTCCAGCAGAGCTCTGCAAACAGCTTTTCCTCTGATTCCTCTACTCTGAATGCAGTAGCTGTAGTGCCGGGGCCTGCAGCGTGGGTATATCGTGTAACTGCTGAAGGCTTCGTTCCTATGCAGGACAGGTAGGCTGCAGGCTCTAACAAGCCGCCAGCCCGGCTCCACTGACGCCTGGGCACCAGGGGAAATTTTAAAAAAGAGCGAGCTGGAGGGAGCGAGAATGAGAGTGAGAGGGGGCTTATTTTGTTTCAGTGCATTTGAAAGCAGGATCTGTGGCCAGTTGGGTTTTTTTTTCCCTCCCCCCTTTTCCCCCTCCTTATTTACACAGTCTGTTCGGAGACACACCAGGGGCTGTTTGGATTGGGTGTTTGCTTCGGAGGCAGGCCAAGTATTTCAGTACTGCGTGTTGGCACTGCCACCTTGGCGGCACCAGGAGGCCCAGCCGGTCACAAGACCTCGCGGGGCCTCCTTGCTCACTGCGTATCCTCCTTTCACCTCCTCTCCCTTCCATGCTGCTGATCCAGCATCCCTGGGCAGCCAGGGAGCAAGGCTGCCTTCCCTGGGGACTCCACCTTCAGACGGGGCTGGGCTGGGGTGTATAAAGTGTGTATGAAGACAGAGAGAAGGGGTTGGGGTACAAAACCCAGAAGGGGCTGGGTTCCCCCAGGGCCTGTGATGAAAGATGCAATGCATGGACTAGTTCCAGGCTTGCGGAGGTGAGCAGCCACCTGGAAATCTGCATAAGGGCTGTGATTCCAGTGATGGTGAGCTGGAATGAAGCTCTTCTGGGAAGGGGGCATAGAACAAAGCCAGTGCTGTGCTGTAAGTCCTTGCCCTGCAAGTGGGGTCTTTGTACCAGCTGCGTCAGCATCACTGGGAGCTTGCTAGAAATGCAGAATCTCAGGTTCTGCCCCAGATCTACCGAATCGGAATCCATGCTTTAACAAGATCCCAGGATGTCTCGTATGCGCTAAAGTGCGTAAAGTGCTGCTCTGGGATGGAGTCTCCCAGAGGAAGTTTTTTGGCATCCTCGAGATGCTTTTGGAAAAAAGGATTCTGTGGACCAACATGTTCAGAGAATGTTGCAAAATGCACTCCTCTCTTGGAAATTAATGTGCTTATGTTTGCTGTTGAAGTCTCTGAGAAGTGCTGCAGAGAGAAACCGGTTTAATTTGGTTTAACCCACTGGTTCCCACATTTAACTCAGAATATCTCCTACCATTTCCACCGCTCTCTGCCCCGAGGAGCTCGTGCTTATGTTCTCTAGGACTGGTGCTGTGTGGCATCTGCTTTGAGAAGCACTGCTTCAGGCAGCTGTTGGTCAAACAGTTCATGGGTGTTTTCAGGGAGCTTAATTCCAGTTTAGATAAGGGGTAGTGAACATTGTGGTTAAGATGTGGACATTGGAGCTAAACTGCTTCCGTTCTGATTCTGGCTCAGTCACTTCTTCAGGGTGGGATTTTTGCCAAGTTACTTAGCTGCTCTGTGCCTCAGTTTCCCCCTCTGTAAAGTGGGGTAGTGATAGTACTTAACCTGATACAGTTGCAGATTAAATCAGTTAATAAGCTCAAAGCACTCAGAAGAGTGCATGGAACGTAGAAGCCCCTTAATAAATATTAACTAGCGAATATTTTTGAGTCGTGCTCTGTTGGGGGTCACTGTCCCCCAGATATTCTAGAATTATAGTCCCAAGCCCAGGTATGCATCACAATCACTCATGGAGCTCTGTTTTTTTTTTTTTTTTTGTATTCTAGATTTTAATGTTTTAATACTTGCTGCAGTTGGTATCTAAAGGTGCACATGAATTAAACAAAAAATGAAATTGTAAAAGCAGAAGAAAGAATTTTCAAAAAGGAATTTGCCAGTTATTTAGTTTTTTTTATAAGGATGTCAATGTTTTTGATTTCGACATTATAATAACCATTTTGTTTGTATGATACATTTTTACCATTTTATGAAATAGGTTAGTAACGAGTGAGATTTACTTTTAAATTATATATTAGATGTAATTGTAATTCCCAAGGTGTTTTTTTTAATTAAATTCAGTTTTATTGAGATATATTCACATACCATACAGTCATCCATGGTGTACAATCAACTGTTCACAGTACCATCATATAGTTGTGCATCACCACCCCAATCTATTTTTGAACATTTTCCTTACACCAGAAAGAATCAGAATAAGAATAAAAAAAAAAAGTAAAAAAGAACACCCAAACCATCCCCCCCATCCCACCCTATTTTTCATTTTAGTTTTGTCCCCGTTTTTTCTACTCATCCATCCATAAACTGGATAAAGGGAGTGTGATCCACAAGATTTTCACAATCACACTGTCACCCCTTGTAAGCTACATTGTTATACAATCATCTTCAAGAGTCAAGGCTACTGGGTTGCAGTTTGTTAGTTTCAGGTATTTACTTCTGGCTATTCCAATACGTTAAAATGGCAGTTTCCCCGAGCCCCACCCCAGGTCCACTGTATCAGTCGCCAGCAGGAAAGCCTGGGAATCTGTATTTTACAAAGCTTCTTGGGCTAGCCCGAGGCAATAGATGGTTGGGGAACAATTGCTCTAGAACCAGCCTTCTGCAGCTGAGTAAGCCGATTCTTATTCTCACACTGGTTTATTTCTAACACGTGAGGGGGAGACTTGGTATCTGGCTGCGCAAGCTGAAATTTGTGGTAGAACCTTCTTCTGCGCTTCAGTCTCCAGTAGAATGTGGGGGCCAGGATGGGTGATCACAAGAGATCTTTCCATCTAGAAAGGAACAGAATCACCTGATTCCAGGCCGAGAAGGAGAAAGGCAGCCTGTTTTCAACGCCCATGTAGTTTTGGTGTTCAGGGGCCCAGATGCCCCAGGCCTGGGAACCTCAGCCAGCTCATCGTCTTTTCGTGCAGTCAGCACCTTCCCAAGGTTGGAAAAATCAAGTTTGCTGGAGCCTTCTTTCTGGATGAAAAGGAGAACTGGACTGTTGAGGATGGAACAGTATTGGTAAACATTAAGTGACCAGCTGTTATCCATCCACACTAGACAAGAGGAAATGAGCCTCAGGAGCCTCGGGAGCATGGTCAGATTTATGAGAACATTTCCTGATGTTGAGAGTTACGAGTCCCTGGAAAGGTTTGCAGGAGTAAGTAAGCTTGGGATAGGTCTCTCTGGAGTCTATTAAAGTCAGATTCATTGCCACGCATCCATTTTACAAATGTTTGTTTAGGTACCAACTATGTGCCAAGCTTAGATAGCTGTGGGTTGAGGCTGACAGTTGTGGGTTCCATGGTTCTGTATTGCTGCTATTTAAAATTCACCCTCCTTGTCACCAAGGATGGACATATACCAAGCTGTACACAGAACTTTGCAGGATTAGATTATTGGCGTGGACCAGCAGGTCACTCCAGGATAGCTGATGGCCTGGTGGAGGTGTAGCAGTCATCTATGGCTGCATGACAAACTGCCCCCAAAACTCAGCAGCTTAAAATAACAGCCCATGATTCTGTAATCTGGGCTGGGCCTGGCTGGATGGTTCTGCTGCTGCTCTGGCCATGGCTACTCAGGAGCTGGGTAGCTGGGACTCCGGGCCTTTCTCTCGTCTTCGGTATCATTTCGGAGTTTTTCTCTCTCCATGTGGTTCCTCCCACAGGATGGAATGACTTCTTACATGGTAGCTCAGGGGTCCCAAGAACATAAAAGTGGAGGGTGCCATACCTCCTTAAGGCTTAATCCTGGAAGTAGCTTAAGCTCAGTGCTTTACCCATAGGGGATACTTCTTAAAATATCTGTTACTCTATTGAGGAGACACCCTTTTCGTTCTTGATCGAGATCTGTTCCCTACATGCTGAAGTGGTAATAAGACATTGCCTGACAGTAGCATAACTTCAGCCACGTTCAGTTGGTTAAAGCAAGTCATAAGGCCAGGGGACTAGATGAGGGCATGGATATATCTGGAGGCGAGTTTCATTGGTAACTACCAACACAATGGATTGCCACGGGATGCTCCTGCATCTCCTGCAAACTGGCTGATGGGAGAAATTTCATTTTGTGTCTGCAAGTGACAAGGTTGTCTCTGGACCAAGCTTTTACTAATCCTCTAGACATTTCTACTGGATGGTCCATGGTTAATTTATACTCTCCTTGCTCAGTGCTTCTTATCAGAGGTAGGGCCATCATTCTCCTAATGATCAGACTCTGAAATATGAAGTGAGGTTCAACCCTTCCCTTTCCCTCAGACCCCAACAGGGTTTCCTACCCAATCAAATGCAAAAAGGTGTCAGGAAGGAACTGGCAGGGCCCTGTGGCTATTTCCATAGCTGCTGCCTCATGGAGGCTCTTACTCATGGCAGACTTATTGAGAGAACTTCTCACTGGCTCCTCACCCCCACCCACTCCCAGTCTGTTCCGTTCATTCCTGAAAATGCCCCTTTTATCTTCCCTGCACTTGACCCATGGGGTCCTCCTGTTTCCTACAAGATAAATGGGATCTCCTTGGATATAAATGGGAATCCTTCCTCCAGCCTGTGCAAGCTGTCCTTCTAGGTTTACTCATCTCTGCTCCGAAAGAGATCTGTGTTTGATCCAGGTTGCCACAGTCCCTACAGTTGACAGGCTGCTTCTTTCCTTTGCACACTTAATTTTGTTGTCCCTCTTCCTTTCTTCCTTCCCTGCTGAACTGCTTCCATCTTCTGAAGCCCAGTTGTAGTCCTGCCTTCTTCATGAAGCCTTCTTGGAACAGCTGAGTCACAAGTAGTCTCCTGCAGTGTCCAATCATTGAACATGGATGATCTTTCTAGTCATTTGGGGTTACTAGTGTTCTGCTTTATTCTGTGAATTTTCTGTCTCTTCTATGAAATTGTAGGCTTCGACGCCTCTTTCTTTAGCAATAAAGCACTCCCTCACAGCACTAAGGTCAGTGCTTTACCCATAAGGGATACTTCTTAAATAACTATTACTCTGTTGGGGAGACACCCTTTTTGTTCTTGATCGAGATCTGTTCACTCCACGCTCTTAAGATCCGCCCCAGTTCAGAGCCTGGCTCTGTTCTTGCTTAAAATTCAGTTTCTCAGCTAGGGTGTTATTGACACATAAGTGGGGAAAGTCTTGCCTGGTGAGATATTCAGTGTCCCTGCCACTTGCCCACTAAATATCAACAGCCCCCCCCCTCCATGCATTGTGACAACTCAAAATGTTTCTCCCCCTCCCCACCTTTCCCCAGAGTGAGAATCTCTAAGGCTCACATAGTAACTGCCTTGGACAAGCAATTTATTCTCCAAAGATGGCTCAATTGAGCCTTAGAGGATTGTTGCAAGAATTACATTAGTTCATGGCATCAGGTGTCTGGTATGTAACGAATGTTTATTGAGCACTTAGGTTATTGATTTATTAAATCGTTGTCATGGTCACCGGATGATGTGGAACCACCCTGGAAGTAGGCACCTCAGGATCTTAGAGGCTTAGCATTTGGAATATACTTTTCCACCTGCCCTTTATCCAGGTGGGTTCAGCACCTCTTTGTGCCTCTGTTTCCTTGTCTGGGAAACAACTGTCTCAACCTGCCTTACAGGGTGTGGCGAGATTCACTGATCCTCAGTAAGTACCCATTTCATTCCTCAGCTGCTGTTGGCGTCTTTTCTATTAGCACACATGAGGCCTTGAAACTTTGTCTCTGGAACTAAAGGACATTTGGCAGACATTTATTGAGCATCTACTATGTGCCCAGCACCTAAGGCCAAAGAGAATAATTACAAATTCTTATTCCCTGCTTTGTTTCTTGCTAGATCGTTCCAACTGCTCACTCACTCTTGGGATTGGTGAATGGATGGGTATGCGCAGTGTGTTTTCTGAGGGCATTCAGGATAGAGGGGATGAGGAGAGAGGCAGGGAGAAGGTATTTGTGCTTCTTGTTTGGGAGAGAAGTAGTAAAGAGCTGAGCAGCCCTCTTTGGTAAAAGCAGTTGTAGCCAGCTTGGACTAGGTAAAATGTTGAAAAGTCGTGCAGGGGGATTGGGCTGATTGGCACCTGGGTCTGATTTGCTGAAGAGGGCGTGTCTTCCCATTGATGACTTCTCAAGGTGTGCTTAACGTACCAGGTGTTGTCAACTCAAATGGATTCTGCCAAGACAGGTGAGGGCTGAGGGCAGGGCAAATGACCTGGCGTCATTATACAGCACATAATGGCCAGATGGAAAGGAAAGAGAAGAAAAGACTTGCTCCCCTTTGAGGGGGAAGCACGTTGTCCAAAGTGTCCATGACGCTTAGGGCTTTTGGTTTAATGATGACTCAATAAAGGTCATCAAAAGGGTCATCGATGGGAAGGAGCTCTTCTAGGGAGGAGACAAGGAGTTTGGGTCCTGTCTCCGCTCTCGAGAGTTTATGGAGATATCAGGTCAGCTGGTTGTTTTCATTCACATCTATTCTTTGCTGCCATAGAAGACAGCTGATTGCGGCTGTAAAATGCTTAGTCCGTCCAAATTGGAGATGGTCAACAGGTGGTTCATGGGCCACATCTGATCCATAGGTGTTTTTTTTTGTTTGGCTAACATAGTGTTCAGTGTTGAGCTTCTTAAAATTAGTTGCCAGCATTAGAAATTGCAATATCTCATGTAAAGCCTGTTTTTCAGCTTCCCTTGAAAAGTCAGAAAATCTGGCAACCATGGGCTTTTCTTTCCCACATGGCAAAAATCAACAAGCTGAGTAATAAATGTCCCCTTAAGACTGGACATTCGCTCTCAATTTATTCTGAGCCCCACCCGACTCCTACCACCCCTGGCCTTCTTGATCCAATTAAAGTTGCTGACGACCCCATAGACGTGCAGGCGCGTGATCCCAATGCAACTGTAAGCCGTCTTTCTCAGAGGGTGAGGGAAGTGGTGATATGGGATAAAGTACCCCTGCTCAGCTGCTGGTTTCCTGGGGCCAGTGGTGCCAGCAAGAAGTCTGATTCTCTGCTGCTGGGACGTAAGGCCAAGAGTTCAGAAGACGTGTTCCAGCTGTGCCCTTGACTTTCACCATGACCTGTCAGCAGTCATTTCACCCAGGCTAAGCCAGATGGCAAAGTGCCAAATACCACAGCTTTGTAATACATGTGCAGCAGAATCACTTAAGAAGGGGGAAAATGCCACCATATGTATTTTTATCTACGTTGGTCTCCTTACACTTCTCATTCTCCCCCAATATCTTTTATCTTTGGGGTTAAGATTTTTCTGGGAGTTAAATTAAAAGTCAATCTAATGGATATGAGCACTTTGGAAAATTGTTTGACAGTGTCTAATAAACTCAAACATATGTGTATGTTATGAGTGTCGAAAATATGTTCACATTTCACCAAAAAATACGTACGAGAATGTCTGTAGCAGTCCTTTTTTGTAATAGCCCCAATTTGGAAAGTACCAAAATGTCTATCAGCATTAGAACCAATAAATGAACTGTGGTATACTCACTCAATGGAAATCCTCTACAGCAATGAAAATAAATGAGCTACAGCTACAGATGATATGCATGACTCTCCCAAGCATGATGTTGAATGAAAGAGTCCAGATAGAGTACACACTGGGTGAGTATATTTATAGAAAGTCAAAAACAGTTAATCTATTGTGTTAGAAGTCAGGGAAGTGGCTGTCCTTGGATAGGGGTGCTGACAAAATGAGAGCAGGAGGAGGGCTTTTAGGGTGCTGGTAATATGTTCTATTTCTTGATTTGGGTACTGGTTACAATGAGTATGTTTATTTTGTAAAAATTCAATGAGCTGTACTCTTATGAAATGTGCAATTTTTATTGCATATTTTCTTGCAATAAAAAGCTAGAATTAATAAAGGCAAACAAAAAACCCAATTTAAGAGACATGTTGTTATAACTTCCATGTACATGTGCTAGGATGTTTTGAACAGCAATCACCTCTGGCTAATTTAAGCCAAAAGGAGTTTATTAAAGCCTATTATATAGTTCAGCATCTCTATGGATGTGGGGAAACCAAGTTTGGAGGCTCTGCAGACAGGAACACGTCCCAAACTCTGCTCAGCTGGTCCAGTGATGACATCACCACCAATCCTGGGTCCATCCAGCCTACACCACCGGACATGTCCATCATGGCCTACACAACTGGATGTGTCCATCACAGCCTTCACCACTGAACATGTCCACCACAGCCCACACCACTGGACATGTCCATCACAGCCTACACCACCGGACATGCCCACCACGGCCTACATCACTGGACATGTCCACCATGGCTTACACCACTGGACATGTCCATCATGGCCTACACCACTGGACATGCCCATCACGGCCTACACCCCTGGGCCTGCCCATTACAGACTACACCCCTGGGCCTGCCCATTACAGCCTATACCACTGGACATGCCCATCACAGCCTTCACCACTGAACATGTCCACCACAGCCCACACCACTGGACATGTCCATCACAGCCTACACCACCGGACATGCCCACCACGGCCTATACCACTGGACATGTCCACCATGGCTTACACCACTGGACATGTCCATCATGGCCTACACCACTGGACATGCCCATCACGGCCTACACCCCTGGGCCTGCCCATTACAGACTACACCCCTGGGCCTGCCCATTACAGCCTATACCACTGGACATGCCCATCACAGCCTACACCACTGGACATGCCCATCACAGCCTACACCACCGGACATGTCTATCACGGCCTACATACCTGACGCTGGGTGTGGAAGGCTGCATTAGACTCACAGTCCCTCTAGCCAGAATGTACCCCCTGCTGCTGCTGTTACCCCACCCTCACCAGAGTGTATCCCACAGGGTCTCTGCTGCTTTGTTCCACTGCTTCTGGCTTGATGCTGGTGATGACTGCGTCAGGTTGGGGGAACCTAGGCCTGGTGCTCTTGCCCTAGATGCAGGGGGACTAGGAAAAGAAAGGCCTGGCATGTTCAGCTTTCGTAGCAGGAGATGGGTTCTGTTTCATGAGCTGGGGCATCCTTCAAACTCAGGAGATTGACAAATGTCCATGGGAGGCGATGGGCCTGGGAATGGTTAACTGGTTCTCCTGGCTGCCTGTGGGAGAAGCTTCAAGTGTGATGATTAGAATGTTGCCGTTCTTTTCTAGAGCAGAGGGAAAGCATAATGACAAAGGGAAGTCAAAAGGCCAAACTCTTTTCTCCTTTCCTTGCCACAACCCAAACCTTTCCAGCCAGCATGGAAGGGGGCATTCAGTCCAAGAGAAGTGAAGAGGCAGGAGGACAATTGAAGATACTTGCAAACAGGAAGCTTTTACCAAAGCTTCTCTCCCAAATCCAGTTCCATGGCAGTTGGCTTGGCAAGGAGATGTGTTGGCAGGGGACTTGAAGGTCACCTAGTTAAGCCTTCCACCCACTGCAGGAATTTTCAGTGTTTATTTGATCACATTTCATTGTGCCAAAATGTACTTGTTGTATAAAAAATAAATGTATGTATTCCCAATTTATCCATAGAGAAAATAATAAGAGTATTTCTTCAGTAGTCATCATTGATCTCTGTATCTAAAATGCATCTGCTCTGTTCTGTTAAGGTTGATGTGCTTTTTTTTTGTTTGTGTGTGTGTGTGCTTTTTTCGGCTCATGTTATGGATTCCTTGGGCAAAGCAGCATTTTCTAAGCATCAGTTTCCTTAGCTGTAAACTGAGGATAATAAGACAATGATGAAGCATGGAGAGCTGTTAGCACCGTGTGACATAGAGCATGTTCAAATTTTAGCTATTAGCCTTTGCGGTAATAATAGATGGGTTGATAATCCCTACCCTGGAGAGCTGGGAGATAAAATGAGATAATGTATTAAAGCACTTAGTACTGGGTAGAGTTTGTAGTAAATACCCAATGAAATATAATAAAAATAGCTATTATTATTTATGGGTACCGAATACATTGTCTGATCATAGCTACTGGGTAATAAATGGCATAGATGGCCCATGAGAGAAAGCTCCTACATCCATAGACTGGCCTTCTCCCTTCCTTGTTCAGCTCCCCAGCAAAAGTCATATTATTCAGACTTGAAAACCGAGGTCTTAGCAAATCTGATCATAGCAGAGCAGCAAAAAGATGGGATGTAGGATAAATGAAGCCACCAAGCTACACTGCACGGGCCAGGTGAGTGCAACCCACACCTCCGATTGTTAAGTGGGCATTTCCAGGAGCATTCGCCCGGCAAGCCCAGACTTTCAGAGCCACCGGAGAGAAGCAGTTCTGCAGTTTAGTTTCAAAAAATGCCTTAACCATATGCTAATTTGCACTGCCATAATTTAAGGTCCATCTATGGAAACTGCCCAACTCCCCTTTAGCTCTCTAGTAACTGTGTCTTCTCCCACATCCCGACTCTTGGGCTGGGCAGAGCCTGGACAAACACCCGACAGGGCTCCCCGTCAGCGGGGCAGCCCTGCTGGCTGGTGGGATACGTTGAGGGAGCTGTCAGGTTCCGATGGCTACTCAGCCTGCCCTGCAGAAGCCGGCAAGGTGTGGGGAGCCCCGTGTGCTGCAGGTCTCCCTTCTGTCCCATTCCTCAGTCTCCTGTCCCCTTGCTCAGGCCACACCCCGAACATCTGGAGGGGAGAGCAGTCTCCTGCTTCCAGGGACCGTCTCCAGGACAGGAAGATGCCCGGCTGGAAGAAGAGGCTTGGCCAGCAGTCCTGTTCACCTGAGCTGGGCCCGGCAGGGAAAGCTCTGTGACTGCAAGAGGTTAAAACGTGCCCCTGTGTTTACTTTTGTTGGCTGCCACACTGCATAATAATCTGTCAGCACGTCAGGTGCGGATTTATTTGTGCATTAAAAATTGCCTCGAGCGGGCGGATGCAGACGCTCTACAGCACGCTGGAAAATGTGCCTCCAGCACAAAAACAGCCTCTCCAAATATTTCACCCTTTTAATAAGTGCATTTAATTAAAGTCATATAACTTTTTTAAATTATATTTAAAAAAAAATCCTTCAGCCTGCTGAAGCTGAAAGCAAATGTTAGAACACAAAGAAAGGGCGTCTTTCCCGTCCCTGTTCTTTAAAATGGAAAACTCATCAACTGCTGTGTGCTCTCCTGCCCTGTCCTGAAGGGGGCATCTGATGGCTTGCGTGGGGGGCAGGACATCAGCGTGGCCTGGGGAGTGTCCCCAGTTGGCATGGAAGCAGTTTTAAATCATGTTTTTTGTGTATTTGACGTCATGTTGCAGAAGGATAAGCTTGGGCTGTGGATTCACCTAGAGGTAACAGCCCAGGCCCATATATCAACAAGGAGGCTGTGTATCAGCCTTCTAGGGAGAAACAGTCATTTTTTGTGTTTATTTTGAGGACAGCTGTCCCCAAAGGTAGGGGGATAGACTAAATGGCCTCTTGAGACTTTCCCTTCCAGTGGTGGGATTTGTGATATTTTTTCAGGCATGGTGGTGGGGAGTGGGATGGCGAGGAGAGATCTAGATGATACAGAAGTATTAGTTTTAGCTCTCTGCATTGTCCTTTTTCCCACCATAGCTTTGAACGTCTCTAAGTGGGTTGAGACGAAGTCTGCCTCCAAGGTGGTGACAGCAGGTCTTTGTAGACTCGCTCTGAATTTGCCAGCGGATTAGGAAGCGTGTCAGTGTGAGGGTGGTGGGGGCCTGGAGTTGCCGTGTGGACACCCACAGATGGCAGGGAGCGGCTGGGGGAAGGAAGGGTGGGGATGTGTGTGGGGTTGCAGCACAAGCGGTGCCGGTGAGGAGGGGGCTTGGGGGCTGTGTTTGGGAGTGGGGAGCCACAGCATACCGGGCAGGGCGTCTTGAAACCCGCTAATTATACAGCCCAAGGTAGCAGTGTTGGCCTGCCAGAGCCACCCGGAGAGGTGGCATGGAAAACCTCAGAAGGGGTCTGTGTGCTTGGGTCTGACCAGGCAACAGCTTTGGAGCTGTGATGCTGGGCCCGAAGGAAATAGGACTGCATGCTCTGACCTCTTGCTTGTCAACAAGAATGGTTTTCAAACTCGTCTCCTGGAGAGTCTCTGCTCGGGAGAAGAGAAGCATGGTTTCAGGGTATCTCCTCCTTGGAGCCAGGATGGAGGTCCCTGGAGGCTCTGAGATCCAGGATCCCCATTCCGGAAATCCTTCATAGCCAACCACCTTAGCTGGTTCTCACTGCTCCTCTGGGAATGCTCATTAGCT
Source organism: Choloepus didactylus (assembly GCF_015220235.1). Taxonomy (NCBI): domain Eukaryota; kingdom Metazoa; phylum Chordata; class Mammalia; order Pilosa; family Megalonychidae; genus Choloepus; species Choloepus didactylus. The sequence continues at coordinate 66,875,076 of NC_051324.1, read as the reverse complement.
TCTTTTTCTGGCTGCAGAAACAGAAATCTCAGAGTTGGTCACTCAAGGCCACCCAGCAAGAGCAAGGAGCCAAAAACCAGGCAGGGTGGGTTTTTTTTTTTTTTTGAGTTATTCTTGTCTTAGCATCTTCTAATGGTATCGGAACATTGCCATTAATAATTATTTTCCCTTTTCATGGAAGATAAACTAATTCAGGCTCCAGTTCTTGACTTTTTTCTGAAGTTGAGATGCCCAACCTGGATTTAGTTTTGTGACTTTTTCCTACTTTCTCCTATGACATTTTTTTTTTTTTTAACATTCTAATGGAAATGATCTTTTTTTTTTGAGAATTTTAATAGCTCCCTTACTTCTGGGAAGTAAATAGATATCATTTTAGGAATCATTGTGCTATAGCTAAGCCAAAGGTATTCTCTAAATGTTGTTTTTTGCATTGTGAGAAATAATATTAAATGCAGGAGTTGATTAAATGTCATATCTGTGTATGTGATGTAAATATATCTTTAAGCAGGGGGATTTTTGTTAGACAAACCTGCATGGAGGTAACACTGGTGCTAAGACAACAAGTCATTGCCCTGGCATGAAGGACTAGTCCAGCCCATTTGGAAGAGTCATTAAGCACTTACTGTGTGCCAGATGCTGTCTGGGGCTTTGCTGGAGGGTCTGAGTGAGAGGAAGGCCTAAAATAACTTTTGAAGCATTTGTCTATCTATTCACCTACCTACTGTATCTATGGAAAGTTAGATACAATATGCACTGGGTATGCTTAGAAAACTAGAAATAGAGAAACACCTATAGAAGAAAATAAAATAAAATCACCTAATTTGGATATTGTTTTACAATCTGTTTTTCTCTCTACGTAGCAAGACCCTGTGGACGTTTCCTCAATTTGTTAAATATTCTTTCTACCACATGGCTCTCACACTTTTGGTATCAGGACTCTTTTACAATCTTAAAGTATTGAGGACCACAAAGAGCTTTTGTTTGTATGGGTCATAAGTACTGATATTTACTGTGTTTGAAATTAAAATGAGAAAATTTAAGCACTGCGTATTTACTTAAGAATCACATCAGTAAACCCTCTATAAAACATTAGAATATTTTTATGAAAAATAATTATATATTTTTCAAAACAGGAAAATCAATGAGAAGAGTGGCATTGTTCTATATTTTTGCAAAGCTCTATTTTCTGGCTTAATGGAAAGTGGCTGGATTCTCATATCTGCTTCTGCATTCAATCTATAGGGATATATTTGTTTTGAAGTATATGAAGAAAATCTAGCCTCATCCAGTTATGTATTTGGATAGAGGGGGTTATATTAATAGCCTTTTCAGACAATTCTGGATATTCTTCTTTGATACTTCACCAAAACTTGACAAGTGGTAGTTTCTTGAAGGTTAGTTGCAACGTAATTCTGCAACCCTAACAATGAACTTTCTTATTCTGTTATGTTAAAATCTATTGGACACACTTGTACGTTGCATGGATCTTTGACCCATGCCAGATTTTGAAGCATCATCTATTAGTCATTTGGAAAATACTGATTCACTGAGTTAAGCAGGTCTTCCAAATGTTGACATTGTTTCACTTTGCAATTTCAAAAAAATCACTTTCATTAACATCACCACCAATCTCATCAGCAAAGTCTCTCAAAATTGGGAAGCTGACAAGATCATGGTAGTGAATATGAGTTTTCTAAAATTCTAATTGTTGATTGAAAGCTCAAATTGTATCATTATCAGAATTATTATTTCCCTTGAAATGACAGGCTCCCTTAATTCATTTTCAAGAACATGCCTGCCACATACTTAACTCTGAAAATTCATAATTTTTCTGTCAGTCATTCTTTGAAGTAAAAATGGTGTCCCATTAATAAAAGCAGCTAGTTTAGCTTGCAACTTAACAATCGCACAAGTTCTTTTCCTCGAGACAACCATTTATTCCAGTATGTGTTAGAAATGTTTTATGCATACTTCCCATCTTGTCACACAGAGTATTGAGTAAGACGCATATTCAAGGGTTGAGATTTAATAAAGTGATTTTTTTTTTTTTTTTTTTACTGCATCATCAAGGATATTCTTAGGCAAAACTCGTATTTATTTTTTGTTGCGAGTGTGTGGCAGTGAGGGTGGCACCACTGCTTTGATTCATGCTAAGGTGTTATAGTTGTACCTGCCCGGTGAAAAAGGCAAATAACATCTTAGTTTTACCATGAACCCAGTGTTGACCTCATGGACCTCCCGGAAGGGTTTAGGGGGCTCTTAGGGTCCACAGACCATGCCTGGAAAACTGCTGGCCTATAATGTTTTAAATTGCCTGTTATTCCATTGCATGACTGTGCTTTAATTCATTTAACTAGTCCCCTGTTGTTGGATATTTAGGTTGTTTCCAATAGCAAAAATTATACATAATGAGCTATTGTCATCATTATTACTAAATTTATAAATACATCCATGTGTTCTGGTTTATGGTGCTGTTGGAATGCAAAACACCAGAGATGGATTGGCTTTTATAAAAGGGGGTTTATTTGGTTACACAGTTACAGTCTTAAGGCTATAAAGTGTCCATGGTGACACATCAGCAATTGGGTACCTTCACTGGAGGATGGCCAATGGTGTCTGGAAAACCTCTGTTAGCTAGGAAGGCACATGGCTGGCGTCTGCTCCAAAGTTCTGGGTTCAAAATGGCTTTCTCCCAGGATGTTCCTCTCTAGGCTGCAGTTCCTCAAAAATGTCACTCTTAGTTGCTCTTGGGGCATTTGTCCTCTCTTAGCTTCTCCAGAGCAAAAGTCTGCTTTCAACGGCTGTCTTCAAACTGTCTCTCATCTGCAGCTACTCTCTCAGCTTCTGTGCATTCTTCAAAGTATCCCTCTTGGCTGTAGCAAGCTCATGCCTTCTGTCTGAGCTTATATAGTGCTCCAGTGAACTAATTCAGACCCACCCTGAATGGGTGGGGTTACACCTCCATGGAAATTATCCAATCAAGGTCTTGTGCACAGTTGATTGAGTCAGATCTCCATGGAAACACTCAAGAGAATTACAATCTAATCAGCACTAATAGGTCTGCCCACACAAGATTGCATCAAAGATAACGGCATTTAGGGGGACATAATACATTCAAACTGGCACACCATGATTATTTTTTGGTATAAATTCTTAGAAGGAGAAGTATGTATGTTTCAGTGGTCCTTGATATGGATGGATAGATTGATAAATAGCCCTCCAAAAGCTATACAAAATTTCACCAGCCTTGTATTAGAATCATGCCTACTTTCCTGCCTTGTGTATGTTTTATTTTTTTAATTCATAACATTTAATTTAATTTCAATCTCACAACAATCCCATGAGCTAAATAATGCTATTTTCAACTTAGAACTCTAGTTCAGAAAAAAGAAACCACCTGTGCATGACTGTGGAGTGGCAGAACTGAGCTTTGGATTCAGGTTTACATAATCCCAAAGCCCCTGACCTTCCCTCCTTCCCACTACCTTCTACTCCCATGTCCATCCTTAAGGAGCAGCCCTGCAGTCAGCAGATGTTCACAAGGTGCCTTCTCTCATCAGATTCCTGGACTTGGGCTGAGAAAATTCAAATAACTGAAGGATGGAGCCCCTTCCCTCAAACTGGTTATCATCTAGTACGGGGTGGGCAGCAAGTTATGGCTTCTGGGCCAAATCCAACCCGCCCTGCCTATTTTTGTGAGTAAAGTTTCACTGGTACACAGCCACATCTATTTGTATACACAGCCACGCCCACTCATCTACATAGCCAAGCCCATTTATTTGCATACTGTCTACTGCTGCTTTTGTTCTACAACAGCCTAGTCGAGTAGCTGCAATGGAGACCATATGGTCCACAAAGTTGAAAATATTTGCTATCTGGCCATTTGCAGAAATGTTCACTGACCTCCAGTCTAGTATTTGGAAAGACTGTCCAGAAATTAAATAATGGTTATAAATTGTGGGTCACCAAGGAAGGCTGCCAGGCCTCTGGACTTCTTCAATTAGAGCCCCTTATTGCATCTGCTGGGGTCCTACAGAGCACTGACAGGGTCTCCACCTTATATTTGTACAGTGCTTTGCAGTTTAAAGATCTTTCATATGCATTAATTCATGTAACTGGGACGTGGGTGAGGAGAGAGATGTTTGGTGGGGGGATTTGGTGGTTGTATGTGGAAGGTCTTTTACCAGACTCAAGAATGTGAAATCTATTTTTTGGGTAATGGGGAATGGTTGAGGATTTCTGGACTAGGTGATGTTATGACTGAAGAAAGCATGTCTGGTGTGCAGGCTGTGTATTGTGTGTGTATGTATACGTACACATATGCGTTGCAGGAGTTTAGTGGCGTGTGACTGGAAGAAACAGCAGCCAGAGGAGAAGGGTTGTGGTTGTGTCATGTACAAGGTCAAACAGCAAGTTACCGGTGGGTCCAGGGTTGAGAGACACATTTTTGGTCTCCCTGTTCCATGCTCTTTCCCACTTACTTCCACATTTCATGATGAGACAACTGATCACATCCTAAGGACTTGATGGGAAGGTGAGGTTGAGGGGCTGGTGATCTGGCCAATGGGGAAAGATCATGTAGCCTTACTGTATGGGCCATTAATTGTAGGAGGAGCTCATTGAGGAGCAGCCTGTAAAACTTTACTGGGCAAAACCTAATCTCTCCAAACTAATGTCCTGAGACAGAGTTGCTCTAGTAATTCAGAATGAAAGGTGATGTTGCTCAGTTTCTCCCCCTCCAGGGCTGCCAGAAGGCTGCTGGCTCACGTTGTGGTGGGAGTCCCCGTGTCGCTGGCTGGCAAGGAGTCAGTGATCTCAGCCTGTCCTTGGTTACCGGGGCTTCTACAGGAAATGATTACAGTGTTTAAAAACTAATGTCTTAGGTTTCAGGATACCTGGGGAGGAAAGATGTCTGGAGAACCTTGGGCTGACAAAGATGACACCTAGCAGTACAGTAGGCAGTAATTTGCCTGTGGCTGTTTCATTTCCTGAGCCTCAAAGTCCTCAGCTCTAAAGTTGGGGTCATGCTGTACCCCTCTAAGGTTGCTGCTGGCAGATAAGGAGTTGAAATGAGGTGTGTCCAGTGCCTGGAGCCGCTTTGTCACAGGGCAGGTGCCCAATACGTGGACGGTCTTCACGATTGTGTTGCTCTTGCCATTGCTGCTGTGTTATTAGCAAAGGGAGACAAACGGGCTCTTTTGGGAACAGGAGGGGATGCTAGCAAAGAGGTAATCAATGAGTGACAGTGCTTTTCTGTTTAAGTGGGTTTTTCTTTTTCATCTGTCAGCCCAGGGAAAGGGTTTCAACGTGACATCTTCCCAGCCACCGTCTTTACCAGCTGTTGCTGCAGTTTTCCGACGTTCACTACTTCAGGACCACTGTTTGGAGCAATGGCTGCCCTTTGAGGCTGGACTGGAGGCAAGAAGGGAATGGATGCCAGAGCAACTGCTGAGATTCAGCTTCCTTTATTTGATCAAATTCTCCATAGATATATGATGAGAGATGGTGGGTTTGAGTATATGACGCACCATTTCAGCTTGAGGCAGAAGACATTATAATGGACTCTACTTGTGGGGCCTCCCTTCCCGGAGGAGAGAGGCTCATTGTGTTCTCTTGTCTAGCTTCTGAGGGTAGAGTTCCCTTCTGAACTTGTTCCTTGGGCCAATGTAACATAAAATGGCGAATCAGCAATTTTTCAGTCGAAATCACAACGAAAAGAGTGACCTTCTTAATTAGTTTTGTAAGCATTCAAAATGAATGCAGACTGAAGTACAAATACTATTTTTGGCTTTCTTTTGAAAAACAGAAGTTCTTTAAAATTTTAATTTTTTTTTACTCCATATTTTTCTTCCTGTTAATGCCGCTTGCATCAAAACCCTAAAGCTGTGTCTTCACTTATTATCTCAACCTAAAAAGGCTCCCTGATATTACTAGCAGATCTAAAGCCTAGAAAAAGAATGAAGAGGGAAGGCCTCATTTATTCATTCCAGAGACACCAGAGCTTGTCCTGTGGCCAGCTGTTGGTATCCTGTCTTGCTCATCTGTGCTGGGGCTAGAACTCCAGCTACCCTTGACCAAAGGGCGGAATTCCTCTAAAGGGAAGATACTCTGATTTGGAGTCTCCAAGGGAGAGTTCCAGCTGGGTCTTCTCTTTCTGACGCTGATGTCTTGAGTGTCTCCAGGTGGGCAGGGATGTCACAGACCTTGGTGTGAGCCAATACCTTGGAGACATTGGCTGCCCTGGGGACTGGTGGTGTGCTCATCTGTTTCACCTCTGTGTTGTTGAAGTCCCATCTGTTCCCAGAATCATCACCCACTGTGCCTCTCAATTTGTGTTTCTTGGAGAAAGTGCTAGAGATGGGAGATGCAAAAAACCACTTACTTGTTAAAAATTTAGGGGCATTTTAGGCAACGTGCTTTGTCCACCGAGAGCATAGGAATTTCCCTTCAGAGAAAATTCCCATTTTTTCCCAAAGACAAATCATGACATATTTCTAACTCATGGAGCTAGTCTGATATGTGTAAGAGTCCTTGGTAACTGATAGGGAGGGAACACAAAAGTTATTTATTTGCAAAAATGTTCCAGCTCCAGAATTAGAATACAGTAGAATGTTCTAGACTTTCTCTGCTTTTGAAGATAAAGACTATGACCTCATTCTTTCATTCAACAACATATTTTAAAGAACCTACTCTGTGCTAGGCATTCTCCTTGCTGCAGATAGAGCAGTAAATAAGCAAAAGGAACCCCTACCCTCTGGGAACTTACATTCAAATGGGGGAGACAGTAATATAAAAGCGTACAAATACGTCTATGATTTGGGGATCAGTAAGGCTATGGAAAAAAAAGCAGGATGTTAAAGTGAGCCCCATTTGTAAGGGGGCTGTTGTGGAAAGCCTCCAAGGAGGTGACATTTGGGCAAAGTAGATATCTAGCAAAAGTGTGAATGCATGAATATACAACTCAAGCCCAGAGTTCCATATTTTCTATGCTAAAAAGCCAAGTATATGAGCAACTTGATTGACTAGGAATGGGACCGAGGGTGTGTGTATAGTTTCCCAAGGCTGTTGCACCAAATTACTACAAGAAACTTATTCTCTCACAGCCCTAGAGGCCAGAACTCAGAAATTCAAGCATCGGTAAGGTCCTGCTCCCTTCAGAGGCTCTGAGGGGAGAAGACTTTCTTGCCTCCTCCAGCTTCCGGTGGCTCCAGGCGTTCCTGGGCTCATGGCCATGTCACCCCAGTCTCTGCTTCCATCTTCACAGGGCTTCTCCCCTGTGTCCTCCTCTGTCTCGCATAAGGACACTTGCCATTGGCTTTAGAGCCCACCCAGGTAATCCAGGATGACATCACCTTGAGATCCTGAACTGAATTACATCTGCAAAGACCCTTTTTTCAAATAAGGTCACATTCCCCAGTGCTGGGGTTTGGGAGCCACCGTTCAACCCAACTCAGTGGGGAATTTCAGAGAATCACTTCAACACCAGGTTTTAGGTAAAAATTCAACATGGCCCCTGAGCAGAGTCCTTGTGCTGCCTTCCCCGGCCACGGGTTTGTGATGCACGTGCATTTTCATGGTGATGGGGGGCAACAGCCATGGGTGCTGGCAGGGCAGGCGGGGCGGCAGCCAAGCCTTGCTGTGATGGGGAGCCGCTGAGTGGTGTGGCGAGTCTACCCAGCTCTGTGGGCTTCCAGTTAGACTTTCCAGTGGTGACTCCATTGCTACTTCCCACGAGGGAAATCTTGGTAGTAAGATGCAAGACTGAGGTTCCTGGTGGAGGTGCCTTGTGGAACAAATAGCAGGTCTTCTAGAATTGAGAAAACATCCTGAGGTAAACAGTAGAGATGAGGTTGAAGCAGAAGCCGGGGAGAAGGGTTCATGATACTCAATTTTGATATTTCACAAGCGTATGGCAAGCAGCGTGCATGGAGGAAGGAGTCTGGGTGAGCTGCAGAATCAGCAGCTTGGGAAGCCAGGACCACAGCCCAAGAGGAGGTTCTACCGCATTGAGCAATCTTCTCTTCTGGGAATGGCCTCGGTGGGTGTGCAGGTGTGCCCGAAGCGGCTGTGGCATCGAACCCACCTCCAGAGGGCGGTCACTCTGCTCCAAGCCTTTATTGCTTAGCCTTTCCCAGTCGAGTCTTCTGCCAGAAGAAGACAGGGAGGGGCAAGTCAATACACCCAGAGCCTGCCCAAGTTGGGGATGATGTTTGCTCAATAAATGTGCAACCCCAGCTGTTGCTCCAGGTGCTAAGTTAGACACTTGGTAATTAGCGGGGCTAATTTATTTAATCGTGTTTGCACTGTTTTTCTTTTCCCAGTTGTTCTTCTTGCCTGATCCTTCAGGTTTGCCTGGATCCACTCCCAGGTGTATGTGTTGGAAAGTGGTGCTGAGGGAGGATGGGCAGGCCTCGATGCCAGAGATTAGAGCAAGCTCTGGCTTGGGGGAGAGGGTGCTGGTCTTGAGCATACCCTAGGTGTGTTTCTTAATCTCAGCACAATTGACATTTTGGGTTGGATAATTCTTTTCTCAGGGAGCCGCCCTGGGCATTGTGGATGTTTAGCAGCACCCCTGATTCCTACCCAGTAGATGCTAGTGTTCTCTGTCCCCCAGTTGTGATGATCAAAAATGTCTCCATACATTGCCCAATATACCTTGGTGGCAAATCCCTCCCAGTTGAGTATCACTGTTCTAGATCATGGTGTTAATCACTGATGTGTTTAACTTGGGCTTTTTGGATGAAAAATGTCTTTCAAAGTCCATGCAGTAGAGTGGGATGATGACTGTCCCTTCTTAACTACTCCCATTGTTTCTTTTTGGGCCTGCCTTGACTCGACAAAGCAAAGCCCTAGGCCGGGGAAGGGCTGGCTTGGGGGACAGGACCTACCACCCCATCTCCTCAAACACAGGCTCTTCTCTGCAGGTTCTTCTCTTAAAGTCGAAGATGTGCAATCCTTTTATCAGCCAGGGAAGAAACAGAAAAGGTTGTGCTATATAGAGGATAACAGGTGGCAGGGTTAGTGTCACCAGGAAGATAAGCAGAACCAGAAAAGCCACTTCTGTGTTGAAGGTGAAAACTGAGCTTCCCTGGCTGCTCAGATGGAACCCATCGAACATGGCAGTCAAGGCCTGGGAGGGGAAGGACTTTCTGGTTCTTCGTAGGTGGGATCCCCCAGGGCTAGTTCATGCTGCTTCAGTCCTTAAAGGGCCATGCCGGTCCTTCAGAGCCGGGGCCTCCTATCCAGGAGTCTGATTCACTTTGGGGTCCCACAGAGATGCCAAATTAGTGCCTTAGATGCAGAAGTCACCAAAATGTATTTGGCAAGTGATTGACATTCCTTTTAAAAGTTTCCAGATAATCTGCGGTGGGTCTCCAAGGATGAGCGGAGGTAGGGGAGGATGTAGAGGGCAGCTACTGGGAACTTTTAGCCCAGAACAGCGCTGTCCAGTAGGAATATAACATGAGCCACATATATAATTTTATGTCTTCTAGTAGCCACATTTAAAAGAAGAAAAATGAAACAGATGAAACTGATCTTGATAATCTATTTTATATAACCCAATATATCCCTAATCTTGTCATTTCAACATGCAACCAGTATAAAAAAATTATTAGTGAGATATTTCACATTCTTTTTTCATACTAAGTCTTAGAAATCCAGAATGTGTTTTTCACTTACAGTGTTTCTCAGTTCAGACTAGCGCATTTCCAGGATCCCGTAGCCACATGTGGTTTACAGCTTCTGATGAGAGAGAGGGAGTGTAAGTGATTGAAGTTTGGAGATAAATTTTTCATGGTATAACAGGAATAAAAACATAGCCTTAAAGACTTAGGTGGAAAAGATGTCATCCCCAAATGCCAATTCTGTCAGGCCCAGACGTCCCCTCTGCTGTACTGCTTCCATCTTGCCCCTAAAAAGAGCCCGATCCCGTGGATCCCTCCCCCTCCTTCTGACCCCTTTGCAGTCCACTCTGCTCACTTTTGTTTCAAACGAGTGAGCACACAAAAAAGGACCCTGCATTCCGCCGGGTCAGCCTATTCAAACATGACGTGGTGGCGTTTTCTCAATTAATCAGGAGCTCCCCCCACCCACCACCTTTCCTGTTTTCTCAGCATCTTAAATCAGGCCCTAGCGGGACTCCAGCACCCCTGATAGTTTTAGGGGCTGAACTGACACCTGCCCAGGTAAATAAAGAAAAACTGAGACCTTTCTGGGTCTTTCCTCCTGTATTAATGAGAGATATCCGGAGATTTTTTTCCTTAGAAGGGATAAAGGGTCATGTTGGGAGAGGGTGAGTTGGTGGTGGGTAAAGAGCAGCCGAAAACAAAACAGCATAGAGACCAAGCATCTCCTTTAAAAGGCCAGGACTTTAGAAGCAGCCCTTGATTTCTCTGAAGGTTTTTGAATTTAGCTTGCCCTTCCCCAGAATCTCCTTCGCCTGCTCTTGCCAAGGAATGGGAGCTCTGGAAATCTGATTTTGCCTCATTTTTCCTTTCAATGTAAGAAGCCACTGTGTTCTCTCTGCTGGTGTCATCTTGAAGCTTCCCAAACACCCTGCGATCAGAGTCTCGGGTAAGCCTGCTTGAGGGGCTGCTCTGGAGGTGGGATTTGATGAAGCCTCACAAACGGTCCTCCCACTCCCCGCTCTCCCCCAACATCTCCAATTAGGGCAGTGGTTTCATGCAGGGGCCATTGTGCCCCCCAGGGGACATTTGGCAATATCTGGAGACATTTTTGTCTGTCACAACCTGGGGGGTGCTACTGTCATCTGGTGGATAGAGGCCAGGGGTGCTGCTAGACATCCTGCAATGCACAGGACCATTCCCCCACAACAAAGCATTTTCTGGCCCCAAATGTCAATAGTTAGCACCAGGGTTGAGAAACTGTATTAGAGCACGTTTCCTTTGAATTTTAAAGATTTTTCTCTCCAAAAGAATCTTCTTTTAATCTGCAGATTTTGCTTAAGGAGGAGTTGGTTATACTTAAGCATATAAATGACTAAATTACTACCTTGTTTATCAGTTAACACCTTCTGGGGCTCGGTGGGCCACCAGTGGAGAGCAAGACCCCATTGGCTGAAAGAAGGGTGGGCGCCCCGGAAGGAAGGGATGGGATGGGGAGCTGAGAGGCTACCCACATGAAATATCATGACTTTCTAATATTTTAAGGGGGGCGTGTGTGAGTCTCTGGTGAGAGCCCCACTTCGTTCTGTCCAAAGCCCACCCTGCGATGTGAGCAAAGCCAGGGCAAGCTCCGGTGTAGGAGCCTCTCCAGGGCTGCAGAGATGAACCTGCCTCTCCTGAGGTTGCAAGGAAGCTAACTTGCAGGGATTAGAAGAGGGAAACCTTGAATTCACTATTGCTCTTGGAGAGGTTTGAACCAGCCTGCAACATTCACACGGAGGTTCTCGCAGGGAAATGTTAAAAAAGGAAAGAAAAGATGACGAGCCTAATACGACAAGCCTAATAACTGAGACTAAGGGTGGGTGGACTAAGGGTGGATGGGGCTCTGTGCCCAGTGGCCTGGTCTCCAATCTATCTTCAAGCACCCATGACTGGTAGCGTGAGTTCTTACAGCTCCCCTTGGCCTAGACGCTTCGGAAGTATGCAGTTCACTTCCAGGGGACGCGCTCAAGTGTCCCAGGGGCCTGTCCACCAGGGAGGGTGTGTCTGGGACCAGGTGTGGCAACACAAGGCCCCTGTCCATGGACACCCTTCTCTCCAGGCAGCTGGGGGCCTGGAGCCCAAAGACCACAGCACAATCCGACTGCCTGGGGTCCCGCCCAGACGAGCCATCTGGGTTACCTGCCCTCTGGGGAGTTTGTGCAGGGGGCTCCTGACGAAGTTATAGGGGATCTGGAGTCTGTCATGCCTGACAATTTCTGGCCCCACATGTCCTCCTTGCAGAGTTGTTGCAAAGATTAAAAGGCATTTGGGGCCTGAAGGGAAGAGAGAACATAATTCCAGGATCCTGAGGGAGGAAAAAAAATCTCTCCTGTTGTTGAAAAGAGGAATGTGACTTAGCAGGATAAATGCTTGGCTGTTTCTGCCCCAGTGTTGTCTGGGAGAGGCTTTCAAAAATTCAATGTGACCTTAATATCTTTCATGTTAACCAGGGATATTGAATTTTTTTCTTTTATAATTTCTTCGCCTCTCCTTACCTGGTCTCCTCCCCTCAGACAATTTAGGTAGGTGTAACTGAGAAGGAATAATTCTAGATTCAAGGTAAAAAGATCTGCTGCTGGTTAGCTGTGTGACCTGAGGCAGGTTAGTTAACCTCTCTGGGCCTCAGTATTACTGACCTTGTATGGGGTAATACATTGTTGCAAGAATTAAGTGAATTAATGTCCATGAAGGGGCTTTATGAAGTATAAGGTGACAAACAGGTGTTTTTTATTGCTTGTACTGAGAGATTTTTTACTCTTCTCCAGAGGAAGCGTTCTCATAGCCCAAGGCTGGAACCTCCACTAGCAGTTATGTAACTTCTAGGCCCTTCCCTCACTCTCTAAGCTGTTGCCTCGGGGGTTCAGGGCCACTGCTTATGGGAGAAGGCAGGCACTGGGTGGGAGCGAGAAGGGGTAGGAATTTGGAGTCATTGCAGTGGTTGTCTAAATATAGATCCCTGGGCCCCTTTCGCCCTGAAGCTGTGTGCAAGGAGCAGAAATCATTCGTGTCTCGCTTACAGGACTGATTCTCCCATCCCCCGTGCCTCTGCCACCACTGGGTGCTGCATCCCGATTTTTCGCTCAAGGCAGAATCATTCACTTTAATGAGTTTCTTTTCCCCAATAAAAGCCAGGTGGGGGCCTCAGAAAACCCACATCTGCCAGTCCAGCTTCTACAGCCCGAAGTCAGCTGCTTCTCCACCTGCCACCTTGGCTTGTTTCTTTTTCCTTTTAACCACTTTATTGGGCAAGTAGCATTTGCCACCTTGAAACACTGTCTCTTGGAAGAGGAGAAAACAGAGGCAGGAGATGGTGAGCATACAAGAGGAGAGAGAGGTTGCAGTGCAGGGAGAGCCACGGCAGCCCATTAAAGAGAAATAAATTTTGCAGAGGGGAAGCCAGAGGTCCCTCCCTACGTATCTGTAAATCATCTTGTTTTATGGGTGGGATGCGAAGGAAGTGGGAGATGGGCTGGTCCTGATAGCTGGGGTCGTTTCTCTTACTTACGTCTGCCTGCACTTTAGGATGTTCCATCAGAGAACAACTTCGAGCTGGAAACCTCTGGGGCTCTTCTCTTTAATTTATTGTTGTCATTATTACTCTAAAAATCAGAACTGCAGTTACTTAAGGAAAGCACTTTAAGAGCTTTATTAGAAAAACACGGCTGGTTTGTTTAGCCTGAGTTGCTGGTTGGGCCTTATTGATATAAGAACAGGATTTTTATAGGTTGTTTGAAATTGCCTTACTTCTAAAAGAAGTTAAATTTTACACTTGATCTTGGCCAAAAGGCCGAGAAGCAATAGAAGTTAAATTTTATACCTGAAAGCTTTTTTCAGACCTAAAGTTCATTCTAACCTCAGGATCTCAGATCTTGCTTGCCTTTGTCTTGTTATGTGATCTTTCAGCTGGAAGGCCATTCCTGATTGTCAGAATTCATCACAAACCAGCAGCCCCAGAGTGGCGAGTATGGCAGCATTTATTTATCATTTATACCTTGCACTGAAATGGTTTGAGTTCACTGCCAGTATTTAAACTTTGGATATTTCATTTGAAATTCTGGCTCTCCTGCTTGACTTGAAAAAATGGGACAATTGACGGACACGCAGCTAATATTCTCCATGGGCTACAGGCTCAGGGGCCTGAGAAGTTTCAGCCACGTCCTTTGCTTTGCCACAGTTCCTCTTACCTCCAAGTTCATTCTTCTGTCCGACCAGCTCCATTCATTTCGGTTTTCCTCCTGGCCCCGGAGACCACTGAGCTTGAGCCCTCCTGCCTTCAAGAAAGCCTTGAGTTACCCACTGAAAGAAATAAGGTGGGTGATGGATCGTGTTTGGAGTTTGGAATTGGGGCTACCATGGTGGGTGTGTGGAGTACTTCTCTTTGGGTGCACAGGGTCCTTTTCGGAAATGAAGTCTTATTTGGTAGGTGGGGGTGCGCTGGCCGATTTGGAGGTAGATCTGCCCCTGATTAGCTGTGTGACCTCGGGCAAGTCACCTCCCCTCTCTGGGCCTAACTTTTCACTTGTTTAATGTTAACTGGCTGGAGTTCATGAGTAGTTTAAAAAAATCATAGCTACTTATCCCTTCATACAAATAAAATCTCTAAATAGCCAGGCCAGGGAGTTTGGAGAACTTGGGAAGATTTTGAGTTTGGGATTGACTTGATCCAACCTCCTAGTAGCAGAGTAGGGAGGGAGAGCTGGGAGGTTAGCAAGGGGCTGGCACATGGGCTGGAGGGGCAGCAACAGAGGCTGGGCCAGGGCACTAGTGGTGGCAAAGAAAAGGGGGTGATGGAAGCAGACAACATTGGGGAGGTGAAATTAACAACTCAGGACCTGGATGCATTTGGGGGAGAAGGATGCATCCAAGGTGATGTAAAACATGTAAGCCCAAGCTAGGGGAGTCAACATTATTGCCTTAACTACTTAACTGCATTTACGGAATGTCTGCCATGGATAATGAAGCTCTGGGTATAATGAAAGCTGAGATCGGAGAGGCAGGAAAGGTTAGAGTTTCTGGAATTGCCTGAGGGCTGTACTTGGAAAGATGTCTACTTGGCCATTGGGGACTGGGATTTGGAGTTGGAAGTGAGGCCAGCAGTAGTAATTTATTTATTTAAACGACCTTTATTGGATGCCTACTCTGCATCATATTCTACCAGGAACTAAGGAGAAATGCTTGCATAATGTTCCTTTTTTGAGCTGGTGGGAGACAGACAGGTGGACAAAGCTATTACAAGACACTGTCATCAGTGCTACAGGAGGGGAGTGAGCTGAGGAGCCGGAGAGTCGAGGTGTGCCTCTGCACCCTGCAAAAGATGCCTTGGGACGGACCCACGGTGGGAGAGCAGGGAGGGTGAGGAGAGGAGAGGGTGAAGACAGAACCCTGGAGGACACAGCAGCGAAGTTGGTGGGAGAAGGTGGATGAGCCATGAGGGGAGGGGGGCATGAGAGGACATTGGGCAGGAGGAGGAAGCCAAGAGGCCAAGGAAGGACAGGGTCTTACAACAGGGATGAGGACTGGTGATAGCAATAACAAATAGTCACCCTGTATGTCGAGTATGTACCGTGCACCAGTCGTCTAAATACATCGCATGTATCGTTTCATTTAATTCTTAAAATAACAACCGAAGGCCCTGTGCTTACCCCATTTTACAGATGGAGGCCCAGAGAGGTAAGGAGAAGTCACTGGAGCCTGAGAGGATGGTTTCCTGGGTTTAGGAAGCTTATGTTGCAAAGTCATTTTCTGATTTGAGTGGCGGTCATCGACGTTGCCCAGAATAGACGAGACCAGGCTCGTGCATCTTCTGAGATTCTTGAACTTTACGGTGGCACCCCCTCTTCCACCCAGCCTCCCCTGGCCTTGCCACACGAGAGCTAGCACCAAGCAGGAGAGGTCGTGGGGGGTGGAGGGGTGTTGTGTTAAAATGATGCTGTCTGTTTAGGTAGGAGGCCTCTGACTGTTCCAAACAAGGCCTCCTAGCCCTGGAGTTTCTCAGCAGTAGAAAGGTGACTTCTCTGTGCTCTGGTCTGAGTGAGATGAGGCGGGGAGGTGAAATCCTGCAGGTGTGGCTGCGGGCCGGGGTTTTATGTGTTTCGCTGCCGAGGAGAGAATGCACAGTTCACGGCTAATGACAGGGCGCCCGGCAGGTAGGGACACGAACGAGCCCTGCAGCCTGCACATGTGTGGTTGGGCAAAAGACAATCGCAGATGTTCCTGGAATTCCCAAACCGGATACAAAATTGCTAGCAGGATGCAGAGAAAGAGGAAGGAGCCAAGTGTTTTACATAATGAAAAGCTTGCCTGCCACCGGATCGGGCTTTCCCGGCGCCCGGGCTGGTCGAGCCTCCTTTTCCTGAAGTCCTGAGGATTAGGAAACCCGCGTGCGTGTCTGCGGGGCAGTGCGCCGCTCCAGCAGACGGCTTTTTCTCGTTTTGGTCGGTTTAGCTCCAGGATCCATGGCTTTCCATCGGGTGTGGTGGGCCCAAAGGCAGCCAAAGAGTGTGCTCTTTAACAGATGGGCCTTAGTGCCTGGGATGGAAGGAAGTCGGGCAACGGGCCTAAAAGGAGCTGAAAGCAGGCACCCGGCTCTCTTCCCTCGGGCCCCAGTTTTGAGTGGAATTCTGTCTGGGTGGCGGCAGGGGTGAGGCACTGAGGGCGTTTGCATCCAGCCTAGAAGGTGGAGGCTGGCAGCGGAAAGTGCTGGGGCTGGGAGAGGGACAGAAACAAGGAATATTTAGGACCAGCGCGGCCCAAGGCCCTCTCGTGGGAGGTGGTGAGTCAGAACCCTGCCTCTGGGATCCTGGGGTAGAATCTCAGGGGAGCAGTAGTCAATGCCTCGACCTGAGGTTTATTTCCCTGTGATCTGCCCCTTAACCCCAGTTCTTCATATAACCCACTGCACGAGGTGGCACATTAAGAGTTTGTAAAATGCACCCTGCCCTCCCCTCCCCGATTCTAGAATATTCTACAATATTTTTGGGGTCCATTGAGTCTTTTTCACCTGGGTGATATGTCTGAGGAGGAAGGGGTTGCAGGAAGGAGGGGCCTTTCTTCTTAGTGGTGGCCCTAAAGGGAGGTTTTTCTGAACTAGTCATACAAAACGCGGGTGGGATGGCTTCTCAGACCCCCACCTCGTTTTAGGAGTGTGTTCACCTGTAGACACTGGTTTTCTGTGATCCCAGGAGAACTCTGCATTGTACAGCATGGTATTGAGTGAGGGATCTGGAGTGGGGTGATTTGGGTTCAAATCCTTGCTATGTGACTCCTGAACTAATTGATTCCTTGTCATCCGCCATTTTCTCATCTACCTCATGGATTATTATGAGAACAAAAAGACATTTTCTGTGCCAAGACCTTTCACATAATAAGTGCTCAATAAATGTTAGCTGTTGTTACCCTGATTGTCGTATTTCTTTTCAAAAGAAAAAACCCTCAGGGGGTTTCCTTTTAAATATTTAACTCTAGACCAGGGGTAGGCAACCTCGGTCCCTGGGCCAAAACTAACCTGCCATCTGTTTCTGTATAGCTCATGAGCTGAGAACCATTTTTACATTAGGTGGTTGGGGAAAAAATCTAGTATCCGGTGACACGTGAAAATTATATGAAGTTTAAATTTCAGTGCCTGTAAATCAGGTTGTATTGGAACACATTTGTTTACGAGTTGTCTGTGGCTGCTTTCACGCTACAGGGGCAGGGTTGAGTAGTTGTGACAGAGACCATATGGCCACAAAGTTGAAAATATTTACTATCTGGAGTTTTACAGAAAACGTTTGCCCAACCCCTGGTCTAGATGACTAATGATTAATCCCAGGACAAAAGTTGTAGGGCATAATGCTTATAGGAATAGAGACTGCCGACAATCAGAAACGAAGATAAGGCAATTATCTCTGATATTGTAGAATAAGAGAAGTAAAGAGGAAACAGGATCTGGTTTTTGGAAAGCCTACAGCAACAGTCATGCTGCATTTTAGAAACAGACTCTGTTTTCGTCCAGTGGGCTGCAGGTGTTTGCAGAGGTGTGAGCCTCAAAGCCCTTGGGCTGCTGTGTGGCACGGTTTGGGCAAGAAGGTGGAGACACAGCCCCACTCTCTTCTTTGCAAGTAGAACTCACTCAGCGCAGAGCCTTTGCTTGGGAACCTCAAGCTTTATTTCACTGGCTGTATGTATTTGTCTGCTTTTACTCTGTCTCATTCCACCTGAGCCCTTCCAGAAAGGATTTAAGGCAGCCAGGACCCTTGAATGTCCGAAAGCATAAATTCCAGAAGAGTTTCGCCTTCGGTCTGCTGGTAGAGATGTGATAGCTGAGCTGGGTGCTATTGGTGATTCAAAAGATAGGACCCTGGTGCCGAGCTTCATATTTTTCAAATGAGAGGAATAACTTTCTGTCTTGCCTTTATCTCTCTGCCCACTGCCAGCTCTGTGCCACTCCCACTTCCTGCTCTGTAGGACAAATTATTCCTGCTGGGGTCTGATGGAGGAGAGAAGGCAGGGCCGGTGCAAGGGCTCCCCTAGGCAGTTGCCGGAACTGGCAAAGTGGGCGGTCTGGGAGCACCAGGGAGCAGGTCTGAGAATTAGCCATAGGAATGAGCTCAGGGAGAAGACTGAGTAATGGATGGAAACCACAAATCCATGGGGTGACTGGGCTGGGAGTGCAGGTTGTGAATCACCCCGAAGCAGTTGTTCTTTGCTCCAGGGGAGCCGCACAAACATTCCCAAGGGAGCCAGTGCCTGGAGAGGAGTTTCAACCACGTGTGGCCTCCGTGGAACTTGTTCCCACGGCAACACCCAGCTTCTCGGCGCGAAGGATCCCAGCCAAGGCGAGGGGCTCTGTATTTCCTTGTGTGTGCGTGTGCATGTGTCTGTGCGTGTGTGTGTTCTAAAAGCTGTGTCTCAGGCCTGGGAGCTCATTATTAACTCGGGACGCCCTGCTGACTGATGGCAGAAAGGACCCGGGTCTGCAAGCCCACGAGTCTGGAGCCATCTCGATGTTTTTGTCCAAGATTCTCCCTCCCCCAAATCCTGCTCCAATCATATGATTTGCATGAAACATACCATACTCAACCATGGTGTCTTCTCATCAGGCATCATGTGCACTTAGTTTGGTGGTTAAAGGGGACGGGCTGCCTTTAATTGATCTCAGAACATCAAGGCCAGCCCTGTAAAGCCCGCTTGCTTTTTTTTTTTAAAGCTCTGGCAGCTTTTTCCAGATAAATTGGCCCATCAGGCCTTCTAATGGCATGGATAGTTTCTGAGAGAAGGGATTGAGCTCATCCACAGCCTTTCATTGCCGCCTTTTAGTCTTACAAAGCTGGTATGCATACACAGCAAACCGGTTAAATAGCCTTTGCCTTTGACCTGTTACTAGTTGCTGCTTGATTAAACCTTTCATTCCTTTATATTTTATAAAACCTTTATTTTTCCTCATCTGGTAGGCTTCCCTACTGAAAAACTTTGGTCTGTCTCTGTCTTCTTGGCTCACCCTGGATGCCAGCACCTTTAGAATATATTATGCGTTATGGACAGCCAAGCTGGAGGACAGGAAGAATGTCACCTATGCCTCCTTCACAATTAAATGAAAAAAAAACAGGGAGCTGAGATTGGGTCAGGTCAGGGTCAGTGGTGTGGCTGATGCATTAGGGACATTAGGGACACTGTTTGGTTGGGGAAGCCCCCTGCTCCACGATGCTTGCTGCAGAGCTGTTTTCAAGCACGCGCTAGTACACGGTACTTCTTTAAAAAACAGAGACTCTCCTAACGATGAGAAATGACAGTGAACGAGTTCACATTTATGACCTCATTTCATGAGTCCGTCTCCTTCCCATGGATGTCCTGTTTCTCTCTCTGGTACCCCGGAGGTTGGTCCGAGCAGAGAGGGTAAACATTTCCAGCAAATTCCTCATTGCATTCTCTTCCTTGTGAGTGCTCGTAGCTTTTGGGCCTCACAGTTCCTCACAAGCATGTTTTTGGACCGGGTGCTAAGCTGATACCCAGGAGCTGGGTTTTATTTTGTCTGTTGGGCAGGGGTGCTGCTAATACGTCCAGCCCATGGGCTGAACAAACGTAGGAAAGGCCAGCGCTGCCGGGATATGAGACACACGTGCCGTGTTTATCCTCGGACAATGGAGAGTCATCCGAACCACATTCGTAAACCACTTTCCTTTTCCCTAATCACAGACTCTCCGTTTCCCTTCTGCCACGTTCTTTCTGAAAGTGGAAACATGCGTCTCGCAAACCTCTTCGTGCCCGGCGTTTGTGCAGAGCCTCCCAGGATCCTTCAATGACAGGTTCACTCCAACTCAAACTTGGCTGCTTGTCGCCTACGGCTCGGCTGTTTTTTCAGTTTATTCCATCTTTGTGACAGATACGACACGCTGGTCAGGTTTCTTATTTTCTGAGGCTCTTGCTTTCTGACCCGCTTTAAGGGATTAAGGCTGGATACAGGTGGGTTTCTTTCCCGTCCTCTGGCTGTCACCTGGATATCGCCATGGCGATAATCCTCCCTGAAACAAAAATAAAGGGCAGAACCGGTTGGACAGAAAGTGTGGCTGAAAACTCTTGCAGTGAGGCGAGAGGCGAGGGAACTTTAGGCTGCACGAAGCCACTGGAGAGCGTATCCAGAGAAGGGGGAGATGGAAAAATGAGGGGGGCAGGGGTGGGGGGGCCAGCCACCCAGGGGTTGCAGTTTGATCCGACTGAGTTACAGGGAGAAGCTTTGGTTTGGTTCTTTCGTGGATTAGGTGGGATTACTTTCTTTTTGCAGCAAATGATCCTGCCTGGTGTCCCTCCACCCTTGGAAGATATAGAACAGGAGATCCGTGAGCTATCAGTGGAATTAGTGGCACGTGATACACTGGAGGAGGGGAGATGGGGAACTCTAATCTGCTCTGCAGAGTTTTGTGGGCTGTTCAGGGTTTGTAAAGCTCTGAGGTTTGGGAAGGCAGATTTCACCATCAGCACCAAGAAATTGGTTTTGGAGTTTAGAAAGAAAGGATCCACAGTAACTGGAAGACGAGAGGTTGATACTATTCTCTGCTGACCATGTTTATCAGTCTCCTGAAGAGCAGTTGGACTGGCTGTTGGTGGATGTAGGATGGGCTACAGGGAGTTGCTTTTTCTCTCTTCTCATGTCAAAACACTTTGCTCTCCTAAAAGTTGTCCATGAAATGCGCTGAAGGGGTTGGCAGGCTCAAAGAGAAGTAATGCTGTTGGTGGTGGAATCTCCTCAGCCCTGGTATAAAGCAGTGAGCTGAGACTTGGTACCAAACAGCATTTCACCGCTGTGTCTCTCTGGAGGTGCTGGAAAGAGAGAAAGAAAAAGACCGTGTCTGGCATGGGCTGGTTTTGCATGCAGCCTCGCTGGGGACAGGGAGGTAGTCTGGTGTCCTGGCTGAACTCTGAAAGTCCTCTCCTGCCCTGAAGTATGACCACACGCATTGCTGGGTGACATGTAGATGGATGAGGCAGCTGGTCGTTCATTCACCCAACAGATATTTATGGAGTGTTTACTATGTACCTGGCTTTAGTGATGAGCAAAAGAGGAAAAAAACTAAGAAACAAACAAACTAAAGACTTTGCTCTTCATTGCTAGAGGGAAAACAGACTATAAACAGTTAAATAGTTCAGGAATGATAAATGCAGTGGAAAAAATAAAGAGGGTTCGGGGCATGGAAGGTACCCGGAACAGGCTATCTTAGGAGAAACAGAGCCTTGGAAAAAGCGAGGGAGCCAGCCAGGCAGGTACTGGGGAGAAGAATGTTCTAGGCCAGGGGTCTGCCACTGTTAGCCCTCGGGTCAATCCCACCAGCCACCGGTTTCTGTAAATAAAGTTTTATTGGAACTCAGCCCCACCCCTCGTTTCTGTATTGTCTGTGCCTGCTTTCGCCCTGTTGCTGCAGAGTGGAGCAGTTGCGACAGAGACGTCTGGTCGCAAAGCTGAAAGTATTTACAACCCGGCCCTTGGCACGGAAGGTGTGCCATCTCCTGATCCGGCAGCGGCAACAGAAGCGCCAATGCCCGTCCTCTCTTTCTGAACCCATCTCCTGGCAATGGGCATCTCGGTTGCCCCCAAGTCTTTACCACAACACCAGAAGCAACCTTCCCAGGTCACTGGGTTTGCCCATATGGGATTCCAGGAGCAGAGTTACACTGAATACTAGGATGAGCTCGGGAGCAGAAAACTGCTGACAGGCGTTTTTAATCCAATGATAAACTTGGCCTTGTCCTGTTCTGCAGACATCACTCACTCTCCTACCACCAGGGCCATGGATTCTCTCCGTGAGGAACATGGTTTCTCTTGGCCTTGTCGAGGGGCAGAAGTTCCCCTGGTTCACTCTTAGTGATTTGAGTGCATCCTCAAAAGGGACCACAATGAGGCAAGGCCCCCTCTGGAAACATAAAGGCCTAGAAAACATCTGGGCGAAGACGCCGATGCCAACACTGTAACTTATCCATAACAGAGTTTGTTAAAAATTTTATGTATTTTCCATCTTTCCCCAGGGTCCCCCAATCTAGACTAAAAGCTTTTTAAGAGTGGGATCCATGTTTCATTCATTCTTTTATTCCCAGGGCCTGGCAAAGTGATGGCACATACATAATATGGCCCCAGGGGATGCTCTTCTGTTAGGGTGTGCTAAGCAGAGTAGAAATTTGTTACTTAAAAAAAAAATCATTTACCTTTCAAAGCTGAGCAGAAGTGAGTTTGGGTTCTAATTTTTTTTCTTTTCCCTGGAAGGGGCACATCACATTTACTAGATAGTTGAGCAATGCAGATGCAAAGAGCATCGCAGATGCAAATCAGTAGTGTTGAAGCTGAGCAGCTTCACTGTCTGGGGTACAGAGGGCATTTATGAGGGCCCGGGATTATGGGTCTCTACCCAGTTGTCTTTGTCCATGCTGCCGTCCTGCTGGGAAAGCCCACTCTGCCACCTCCCTGCAGGCTGTGTGTTTCCCAGCCATTCCAGAAAGCCACCTCGGCCCTCAGAGCTTTTTCTCTTGCATTCACAGCATTTAATAACTGTGCCATTTGTTGAGCACTGAATGTGATACCAACTTGTGGCATCTCTCTAAGTGTGTGCTGGAGTGCAAGGTTCTCAAAGACGCATCCTTGACTTCCATGTCTGGGCGGCCCTTGGGGGGCTCACTCTGAGCATCCATGTGGCAGGCTCAGTAAATATTGATTTATTGGTTGATAGGATGGCCTGTTGATAGAATAACAATTGTTGAAGTTGCCATGTTGATATCTGTGACTTGCCTACCTCAGTTTAATTCTCCAGATTACAAGGACAGAATAACAGAATAACGGGGGCAGCATTAGCTCCCTCGTGTGGGAAGGAGCATGTTGAGAAGGCAATGCCCCACTTAACCCTTGATCCACTGGTTCCTAGATGAGTGGCCTTGAGTGAGTTTCTTAGACTCTGGGGCTGTCTTCGGAGTAAAATCCTGGAGCACAGTGCACAGGGGCAAGTCTCCGGGAAACTGGGGCTGCGTGCCATGAAAATGAGCCGTCTGTGTTTCTTTCAGATCTTTTTTGGCCTGATATGCCCAGGAAACTCCTCTCATGAGTTGTGACTTCACTTTAGATGCTCAGTGCCGGTCCCCGAGACAGAGTATTTCAAGCAGAGCTGACACCGAGTCTTCCAAAATGGCCTTTGTTTTTTCTGGCTTCTGTTTAATTGACGGTCTTAACTTTGCATGAACCAGGAAGTTTGGCAATTTAACTTCCTTGTGATCTTGGGAGAAGGGGGTGAGGAATGAGAAGGCCAGATAGGAGAGAGAGGGAAGGAAAACATCCCGTGGAAAACCCGGCGATAGCTGGGCCGGCGAGCCTCTGATAGCGGCTTACCAGGCTGTGCCCAGTGGGTGCTGGGAGCCAGAAGCTGTGACACCCTTGACACCTGCTGTGCCAAGGCAGGTTTTAATTATTTCATTCATAGAGCTCTGCTGCTGCTGATTTTTAAACGGTGAAAGCGGCCCATTTATAAGCATTTGCCTCCTATTTTGAATATCAGGGCAGGGACATTTCCTTTAGCCTGCGCCACGTGTTGCCATGTGCCATGTAGCGTTGGGGTGAACTGAATATGGGCAGAGGCCCTGAGTTCAAGGCCTTGGTCTGTTATTGATTGATTGTGGCCGGCGACATGTCACGGGGTCTTGCTCTCCGGGCCTTGGTCTCTCCATTGGCAAAATGGAAGGAAGAATTAGGAGATCTCCTAAGGTCCTTCTAGAACTTAAAAAAAGCAATGTGAATGGGCCCCACCCTTCTTTCCCAACAACTGCCCGTGATCTCATCCTTGCTCTGGCTTCAGAGAAACGAGCCACGATAAGAAGGTGTCCACAGAGTTCTCGAGATCTGATAAGCGGGACGTGACCCCCAGGAGAGGGCCCGGGAGTTGAAAATCGTTTCTACACACTCTGGTTTGTGACCCCCAGAACTGCCTAAAAGCCCTTGTTCAGCAAGCAGTGCGGGTCAGACCCCTGCCACAAAGGGAGCCATTAGGGACAAGACAGATGCCCTGGGCCAGTGCCAGCCTTCACGGCCGCGATTGTGGTTCTGGAGCCGAAGCAGACATGGGCAAGAAGGGCTGTTTCTCTGTTACAGGTTTTTCCAAACTAGAGCAATTTTAGTTCAGCCTTTACTATTTAAATCTATTTTTTAAAAAAAGCCAAGTAAAATGATTGAAAAGGAGTAATTTTCAACAGGGACATTCTGCAGCATCTGGAGACATTTTTAGTTGTCACCACTGGATTGGGGGAAATGCTACTCGCTTCTAGTGGGTAAAGGCCAGGGATGCTGCTAAGCATCCTACAGCACACAGGATGGCCCCGTGACAACAAGGAATGATCCAGCTCAAAATGTCGATAGGGCTGGAGTTGAGACGCTCCGATATAAAGAAATGTCATTTTAAAATGAAACGCAGTGAACCACTCTCACTTCTGGTACATTCAAAGGACATATAGAAATAATAAGCACAACGAAATCAAAACAGTGTTTATAAATCGTAGGGAGATGCTATCGTCTGCCGAGGCTCTGTACTTGGATTTTTCTTTCTTTATTATGGAGGGACATTAGCATGGGGAGAGCTGTCACAGACACAGTCCCAAAGTGGCAATTCCTTTCTTCTTCAATGGCATCAGTAGGATTAAACGAGAATTAAAAAGGGAGTTGCTTTCTGCGATCAGCTGCTGTTTTGCGCTGCGCCTGCCCAGGATCTAAGATGACACCGGACACCCCCGAGAGGGTCCCTGTCCCACACTTTGGGAAACCCTGTCTCCATGCTGCAGGCATACGCAGGGGCCACTGAGAGCAGCTGCCCGCGAGGATGTACCCTGCAGCTCTGGCTCCGTGAGTGCTGGGATCTCACTATTAGACATAGATGGGAATCATTTTTTCTCTTTTTTCACAGGTAGTTATAATAATAATAGCCCCCTTTAGGCACAGGCTTTTTCATCTTCAAAGCGCTTCATAAAGATGAGCTAACCTCACTATTCCCCAGTGAGGTCAGTCGTCCTGTGTTTTACTGGGTGATGCCACCAAGGCAGAGAGACCAGGTGAGTCACCGGCTGGGAGCGAGGTGAGGCTCTGGTGGCTGGACTCTGGACGTGGCCTTGGCCAGGCTACACCTTTCTCCTGGCGAGCCCTGTCCCTGGTATCTGAGCCAAGCCTCAAATTCAGGCGGGTCTGGGGAGAGCGTGGTGACATTTCTCTCCCCTCCTCTGTGGGCTGTTCTTGCAAGTGCTGAAGGCTTTTTTCCTTCTTTTTTACTTTTTCCTTATGGCAGGTAAACTCCCCACACCAGGGAGTTACTTTAAGCAAATATTTTCCTTGCGGACCCTGTTTCCCTAGCAGAGGCGAAGCAAAGCTCCTTTTCACGGGCTGTGTTTGAAGGTCCTGTGGTTGGCGGGGCCCGCGCCGCGAGGGCCGAGGGGTCTGGCCGGGCGCCGTGGGGACCACCAAGGCGGACGCGGCTCCTGGTGCCTGTGGGCTCTGGGGAATTTCCTCTGCGCTCATCCCAGACACTTCTGAACTGGCCCGGAGGGGAGCTGAGGCGGGGGGTCCGAGGAGAGGGGCCAGTGGAATGGGTTTGGGGGGGACAGAACCCCAGGGCAGCAACGGCCACTCCATGCTTCCCAAGGGTTAAGATGTATAAAATAAAATCCGAAGGACTCAGGGGACACCGAAACTTGCCTGGGGACCCCCACGTGTCTCTGGGAGCTGTGGCTCCAGGGGTGGTGAGATCCAGTTGGAGGCACGTGGGTGTTCTGTGGTGCTGGCTCTTAAAATACTATATACCGCAGGATTGAATAAATCAAGGTAGAAAATGTACTTAAAGTAGGAGCTTGAGGGCTGAGGAGGGAGTGTGTGTTTTTGTTTACATTGGTAACACCACCGGGAGTGGGCTGAACAAACTTTTTGTGGCACAGAGATCCCCGTGTGCCTGGCCCAAGGCATGGAACGTTGCGGGTTGCTTTAAGTCCTGTCTGAGGGAGAGTGGACACCCCCTTGTCACGATCGTGCGCTCGTCTAAAGCCTTGACCCTCTCTGTGTGACCCTGCCCAGTTGCAGGGTGGGATGTTGGGGTGAAAGCCCAGGGTATGGCTGGGGACCCAAGAACCGTGAATCTAGACGGGTTCTCCAGCATCTGTTGATGAACTTGATCTCCTGCATCGTGTAGTTTGAGCAGAAGCATCTGGAGAGCAGGACAAGGGTGGGCCTGAGTAGAAAGAGAGAAGGGGGCTCCTAGCGCAGAGCCCCAGGGCTGGCACAACACCTGTCCACCGTCTGGCTACAGCTGCAGACAGCTTGCCTGTCCCTTAATGTCAAACCAGTTGGGACAATAGAGGCCTCTCTGTCCCTTCCTGCCCCTCCACCCAAGCCACTACCTGCTTGTTTCCCCTTATCCCATTCACCCCTTCCTCCCCCAAGTCACAAGTCTAGACGGGATAGCTCAGAGGCCCAACTCTCCAGCATCTTCCAGCCTCATCCCACCTTGACCCTCCTCAGTCAGTTCTTGACACTGAGGTCGCCCCTCCCACACCTCTCAAACACCTGCTGCCTCTTTCTTGCCCTGGTCCTGGATTGCCAAAACCCACCCTCCAGCTGAGCCCGAGGCCTCCTTCCTGGGCCTGAGGAATGGACGTGAATGGTCACACACTCTATTTGCTCAGCCCTCCCTATTATCACAGATAAGGCCTTTTCTTAGTTTAAAACTTTTCTTGGACACTGCCACTTAATTTTTCCTTCTCTACAGAGAGGTAGAAACTTTTGCCAGTTCCCTATTTTAACGGCTCACCCATTCCTTCCCCTTGGAAATTCAACTCCAGCTTTTATAACTCTGCTGATACCTTGTCCCCCAAATCACTGCCTCCTCTTCAAGTCAGGTGGCCTTTTCTTAGTCCTTCACTCTTGACTTTTCAACACCAACCATCCCAGACTCCCTCGGATGGTGCCTTCTGCTCTCTAAACAGGGATGAGCTTCAGCTGAGAATCTCTATCTGAAGTCCAACTCACTGTCCTGATTTTGGCCACACTCTTCAAAAAACGACTCCCAGGCTTACATCTGTAGCCTAGAGATTTCTGCGAATGTCAGTCCCGTGTATCCCCACCTTGTGTCGATTTCCTCAAGTTCATTAACTTGAGGTCCAACGCCCTCTTGCCCCCAGGCTGCGTCCTATTCCATGTTTCCACATTACAGTCATGATTTGTCTGGACAAATTACACTAATTAAAAAAAATTCTTTACTTTGTTCTGTTATTAAACTGGCCGCTATGATTTAAATACATACTCGTAATGTTAGATTTTTTTTTTAAACAAGGCTATAACTTGCTCCTCTCTGCACTCCCTGTGAGTGACTGCACTCTGCAGTCTTTAATAAAGGTTTTTAATGAAATTAAAAGTATTGTTCCACCACCCTTTACAATGCTTTTAGTCCACCTGCCCCCCTTTTCCCCATTCTCATGGCCCTGCCCTGATCCTATGGACACGTCATCCCCCAGGACTTCCCACCCTTTTGCGTGGGTGACCCCATTTTAGTATTTGATTTTTTTCATGGGCTCCGTTTAGCTGAGTATTGATTTAAGGTTTTATCTACTAAATATTTGACATCTAGAATATGTTTGTTTAAGACATTATCTATTAAGTCTTCCAACAATGCCTCATGTGCCCGTGGGCTTGTGGGATGTGATGTTCATCTTGGGGCCTTCCAGAAAGCTGCGTCTGACACTTGGTGGCCACTGACCTGCACTTTTGCAGTGGTTCCTGATTGCTTTCCTGGCTCAAGGTGCCCTTCTTTGATGTAGGTTCTGCATCTTTTTACCTACATTGTGAGCTGCCCAGAGCCTCCCTGCTTCTCCAGGCGGCCTTTTCCTGAAAGGAAGCTCTTATAACCTGGCTTCTAGGCCCACCATAGGCTTGCTCGGCTCTCCAGCCCTCGTGTCCATTTCCTTTGACATATACTGTCCATTATGGCCAATTTGTTTTCTCAGGAGGCACTTAGGTTCCAGGGGCTTCATCTTGGCTCATTTCATTTCTTTTTTCTGGAAAGCCTAGCCCTTTGAACTAGAAGAGCTACCTGTCTGTAAGAACCATACTCAGCTTTTCCGACTTCTCCAGCCCACAGTGTTTGCTCGTCCACTTCCGAGTGACTTGTTCATTGATTTGTACTTAAATTGTGCACGTGTGCCACGTTCCTTTTTTATACACACACGCATGTGTGGTACATGCGTCTTCGCACATACCTTTTGTCTTTTAATTTACAAGTAATTTCAAATTTACATGTGCAAAAAATAAAATAGTTCAAAAAAGTCTCATATACCCTTTGCCCAGATCCACCTGCTGGTAACATTTTGCCCCATTTGCTTTATCATTTGCTCTCCCTTTCTGTAATTATTTTCCTAAACTATTTGAGGATAAGTTGCAGACTTATCATGGGCCTTTACCTTTAAATATGACAGTGTGTATTTCCTGAGAAGAGGGATGTTCTCTTACATAACCACAGTCAGTTGTCACCTTCATGCATTTACATTGGTAGGTACTTTATCTAATTAATCTGCCATCCATATTCCCATTTTGTCAGTTGATCTCATATGGGCCTTGATGACAGTTTCCTTCCAGTCCAGATTCTACTCTAGAGTTGGCTTTTATATTTAGTTGTCTTGTCTCTTTAGCCTCCTTTAACCTGCCTTTGTTTTATATAGCATTAGGTATTTTTGAAGAATACAGTCTTCTCTCTTCTCATCTTTTTTTTTTTTTTAAATAGAAAATTCCTCAATTTTTTGATTGAGGTTCTCTCATGGTTATATTGAGGCTATGTTTTCTCATTCAGGATACCTAGGAGATGTGGGGACCTTTTAAGGCTGTCACATCTGGTGGCTCCTGATGTCTGTCTGTCCCTTGTTGGTGATGTTCATTCTAATCACTCATGCAAGGTGCTGTCCAATTTCTCACTGCGTAATTACCACGTGTTTTCCCCCCTTGAACTAATAAGCAGGTCGGGCAAAAAATCCTCATCAAAATCCCCTCCTAGCTTTGGCATCCAGTGATGATTCTTGTCTGATCAATCCCTACCATGTTGGTTGCACAATGATGATTTTCCAGTTCCTGTGCTCCCTGCACATTTACCATTGGCTTGTGGCATTCTTCTATTAGCAAGAACCCTCCCTTCTCAAATAGGCAGACAGACAGACGGACAGATATAGATAGATACACAGAGAGAGCACTAGATACATACATAGACATATATTATTGGCTTGGACTCAGGAATTCCTAATTATTCAGTGGCATACAATTCATTACGTTACTTTTTTGATGCTCAGGTTGCCCAGATTTGGCCAGTGGGCACCCATTCAGGCTGGCTCCTGCTTCCTTACCCAAAACACATAGTAACTGTATTATAAGCCCCCTGAGGACATATTAAGATTGTAATCTACATATGATAATGACTCAAATGTGGGGGTAGAGAGAAGGACAACTTGTATCTATTGACCTATTGGGTGCTTTTTTTTTTCCCCCTGTTGCTTTTAGGTAGTATCTATCATGCAAACAAACATAAGGCACATCTGCCCAAATTGTTTTACTGTTAGGAACTTTGAAGCAGGTGGCACTAAAGCTCTACTGTCTGTGCTGAGAAACCTGAGAATGTCATTGAAGTTATCTTCTCTCTGATCCTTGAGTCTTTTTGCAAAGCTGTGCTCCTTTATTTTGGGGAGAAGGGCTTAGCTGATCAACATCCATCTTTTACACTGACATGAGAAAGACTGAACAAGAACCGTCTCGTGGAATTTACCTGGAATTATAAATTCGAATACCTGTGGGAGCCAGGAAGGAACCCAAGTGAATGACTAGGGTCCGATGCGTCTCAGCTTTAGTTCCTTTTTGCTGTGCAGTAATTCAGGAGTGGGGTTGCCACATTTTCTCATCTTTCAAGACCATTCAGAAATCCAGGTTTTTATGTAAAAATGGTGAAGCCTCCCAATCTTTAAACCTCGTCACCTAATTCCAAAAATGTTAAAGCACACTTCTGGTTAAATAGAGCCCACTGGGGGTCCACAAGCCAAGTCAGCTAGTTGCATGCTGCCATTTTGTGGTCTCTAATTACTTTGAGGTATAGAGACAGTTGAACTTTCTTGAACCTTTCTGGGGATATAATTCCATAATTCCGTGACTTCTCATCCAGAAGAGGAAAATCATTACCCCTTAGAGTTCCATACAAAAAACAAAACAAAACAAGATATACAATCCATACATGCAAAACTCAAACCATTTTCTTGTGATGTGAGTCCCAAGGGTGTAGCTAATAAACTCATTAAAGGCAACAATTCCTGATAGTTTACCTGATCCCATTTTCTTGCAGATGTGGTGACACTGGTCAACATTTGGAGATGAACTATTAGCCTCTTCTCTGGGGCTGAACAAAGGCAGGTTGTTGCAACTGTGGCGTCCGTGCTAACACTTGCCCTGCCTGCCATTTTCCCCTTGGCCAAGCCATTTCCAGGGGGAACGTCTTCAGTATGTGCAGTTGGTCACGACTTCACAAATATTTCCACTGAATTATTACCAAGAAAACCTTCGCCTTATGAATTTTTGTTTTATTACTTTGTTAAAGCAAACACTCTCCAAGAAGACATGCGGTATTCCACTCAAACACGATGCCTAGAGCTCTCTCTCCTTTTTTTTCTTCTAAAGAAAAATCGTAAGAAATGCCAAGTTATAACACATTGCGTTTTTTTCAGATATTTTTCTATCCTGCTTCTTGCTGTGGATAAGTAAGCTGGAAGTCTGATTTTAAAGGCTCGCGAGCCTAACAAGTCTTCACCTTCTATTGGTTCATATTTGCAGTGGACCCTTTGGTATCCACTTGACCCTTCACTTTCCTTTCCAAACATCTCCCCTTCTCTTCTTTCTGGAAAGATGGTACCTGAAAAGCAAATCTCACAAAAGGATTTATTTCAATTCCCTCTGCGTTGAGGGCTTTCCCTCAATAGATTTGTGCCCCAGTAGAGTTGTTGGAAGATATGGCTATGACCTCCCTGGCCTGAACTGGGTTAGACAATGATTACTCTGCACATGGGTGCAAATCTCTACACTCTAATCCTTGCCCTCAATTTTCCAAGTCACCTTGACCCATCTTTTCTGTTGCAAACAGCACCCATACTTTATAGAACACCGTCTCCCAGTGTCTCGCTGAAAAGGGCAAATGAGTCTCCCTGGGCGCCGGTTTTGCCGACTCAGCCTCCCAGGGCACAAACCTGAAACGCATTTGTTCATGCCCTGTGTTGACTTTTATTTCCAGCCACATCTGGAGGCCAACATTCATAAATTTATCGCCAACCCTGACAACAGTTTACTGAGTTCGTACGTTAAGGGAAGGGGGGAAAATATGATCTCCTGACTTGTTGGGTCAAAGACGGATGGAGAAATAGATGGGCAGATTGTAAACCCCAGGCGTGTTTATTAACATCTGTGGCCTGCCTGCAGACGGCGAAGGCGTGAGCGGGCCGTGTTTGTCTTGGAGGTTTCACCTGGAGAGCTCCGTGGTGTACTCTCCATATATATACAAGCAGGCATCTTTTTAACCCACCCGAGACCAAGGGAGGGAAACAAGGGCTTTTCAGAGGTGGAGAACGGCAGGTCCGATAGGGGAGAGCTGGGGTGGGCACCCGGCCGTGTTTACAGTTGGGGCAGTACAGTGGGTGGGCCACGGCATGTGACGTACTTGAGGCTTTAAAAAACGGTCATAAATCTGATGGGTGTCAAACAGAGTTGGCATTTTCTTTTCCTTTCACAACCAGGTTTTGTGTGACAAAAAAAAAAAAATTTTTTTTTTTAAACCAAGGAAAGCTCTCAACTCCTTATAGCCCTCAGGTAGGGTGGGCACCCCCCAAGAGGTATGGAATCTTTCGTTGGAGGTCTCCGCCTGCCTTGCTGAAGAGGATGTGGCCGTTACGTCTGGCAGAGATGTTGGAGTGGGTGCAGTTGCACTGGGCTGATCCCCGGAGCCCTGGGTTCTGCAGCTTGGCTTTACCCGAGATTTGCTCGGTCTGCTTTGGGTCAGCTCAGAGGGCCCTAAACAAACCAGTGACTTCTTTAGGTTGCTTGCTCCCTGGCCATAATTAAAATGGGGGCCAAGGGACTGATGTGCGGCCCCGGGCTGGGGAAGGACGTGCTGTTCGCGCTCGCCAGCCACAGAACCTTCTGACTAGAGAGAAATGTGCTGGGGATGTCCTTTTAGCAGGCGGTTTGGCTCACTGGTCCCTCACGTCTGAGGTGAGCCTGCCAAAGAAAAGGGCACTTTTTGTGGTCAGAGCCTGGGGCTTGGACGAAACACTTGGACGGAGGGGGTACGCGCCTGTGGAAGGCGTGGCCCACCTAGGAGGAGAAAAAACCCCCTGTCTGTGGGGAGCCCGGCTGCCAGGCGCTCTGCTTGGCGAACAGTGAACAACTGTTGGGAAGCTTGGCTTGCCCCACTGTCCAGGTGTGCCCTGGCCAGCCAGGTGTGTCATCTCACGGACCGGGGCAGGAGGGTCCATTGCCGCCCACCTCTGCCCACCCTCCCGGGGCTTTCCTCCTGCTCTGGAAGCCTTCCCTGCTCAGGGTCGCCAGGCGCGTCTTTGGGGACTTGACTCCCTGCTGTCGTGCAGGCGGCGGGATGTGGGGGTTCCTTCCCCTCCTCCTTCGGGTCTGCGAAGCTCACTGCTTTTCAGGGCTTTTTTCCTGGCTCCCGGCCACCTGTAACTGCTTGGCTGTTTGGGCTGGGTTCTTCAAGGGTGTGAACCCATTTGGACCAGAGAGGGAGGTTGGGGCACAACCCAGTAGGGTGGGATGTCCCTGTGGGAAGTGGGTGGGGAGTTGGGCTTGTCCCCAGCAGGGACCCCTGGAAGAAACCCAGCCACTGAGATGCAGTACTTTTCCACAGGTGGGTGGGGCAAGCAGCAGGAGGACTTTGAGCCCCTGCGACCTGGCAGCCCAGGGATTTTCCAGGCTTTTCTTGGTGGTGGCAGAGGCAGGGGAAAGGGTGATCCCAACTAGGGACTAGGAATCAGGAAGCTTGTATTTTGTTTTTTTTGAATTTTAATCAAAGCTCCACTCATGATGATACCATGTTGCGCGGTCAAGTTGGAGTCCCTCATCGGTGCCTTCCCAGAAACCAGTTGGCCAGAAAGGGAGAAGGTGCCTTGGCAAGATGAGATATCCAGTGAAGCAACAGCCCATGATTCCACTTTGTTCCTTCCAAAAGGGCAGTGGTGCTGCTCGGTTCTGTGGAAGGTTCTAGAACACATTTCCTACCTTACTTTGAGGTCAAGTCTGCAGTTTGTGAAAACGAGCATTCCGCAGGCCTGTATCCTTTTGGGTTTTGTTTGCTCTCAAGTCTAGTATTATTATTTTTCACCTTTCCAGTATTTCCTCTTTCTGTAGAGTGGCCTTGGAGCTGGGGTCCGCCCCAGTTATGCCGAGATACAGTCAAAAGGTGGCTCCCTTCCTTAGATCATGTGACTGACCTTGTCTCAGTCTTCAGGTGGGTTTCAGTGTAATGTCTCTTCCCTAGATGGGCCTTGTCTGCCACGGTAACCCCCTTCCCACCCCCCCATAACAGTCTTCCTCACAGAAGCTTCATACTGTGTAATTATATGTTTTGTGTACTTAACTTATGCTGTACGGCCCCTGCCTGGAATACAAGCCACGTGGGGCAGAGACGTAGCCCCAGTTCCCAGTAGTGTCTGACGCATCAAAGATGCCTAACAAATATTCACGTAAACCCACCAGGTGGGGTCTGGGGGAATGGGATGAGTGACAAATTCGGCCGAGACTGCTGCTGGGCACTTGTGCTTTCTGGCTTCCTATGTTCCTGTGTTCATGTTGGCTCTGATTTATATTTGCCACCTCTGGAAAAGGGGGGAAGAAAGGATTACCATTTAACATTCCAGCTTGATTCTTGATCTCTCAAAGATACGGTTGTGATCAGAAAGATGTGGGGTTATGGTGTATTTGTTTTAGACAGAGATGGCAATGCCAGTGGGATCAAGAGTCTGTGCATTTGTTGCTGTTACTGTTTTTATGAAAAGGACCAGTAATTGGAGGCGCATTTTTCTTAACCAAAAATTGGTGAAACCCGCAGTCCCCAGGCATCCACCTCTGCAAGTGTCTAAAAGTGCTGGTTTCTGATGTGACCTTGGTGTGTGATAAAACCCTAGTTCCTGCCACTGTTGGCCCTGTGGGAAGTGACCGCTGCCTCCTATTAGACGGCTCATCACGTGGCAGTCAACCTGGCACTTCCTGCTGAAGAGCTCAGAAGACTTACATGTTTTGTCACTCTCCGAGAGCTGGCTTTTCATCATGAATTCTCAAATCCATAGATGTTGGGAACTTGGGTGTTTTCCCCAAGCACCTTCGGATACCCGGCACCTCCTTGCTGAAAGGCCAGTCGGTAAGTGTGCCTGTGCAAGAGGCTCAGGACATTTTCAAGGGAGAACGTGAATCCCATAGCTGGAAGGTCTAGCTGATAACACCTGTGCTTGGAGACCTGCGTTCCAGACCTGGCTGTGCCTAGCCCCTGGGGCTGTCTCTTCACACAGAAGTTGGGCATGCATACTTCACAGCTTGAGACTGCAGGTAACCAGGAAAGAAAAATGAGCAAATATCTAATTTACACATTTTGTGCGAATTAACCATGAGGTGATTTGGAGGTCTTTCTTTGATTTTTAGCCATTGTCATCGGTGTCCATCTGTAAATGAATAAGAATTCAGAAAATTCAGCAGTGCCAAATACAGTAAACGCTTCCCAGTACTATCACCAAATTAGTGAACTAATTTAAGATGACAAATGACTGACCTTTACAATAGAACTGTAGGTGAAACTTGGATTCAGGACTTTTCCAATTATTAATGTTACCTCAAGTCTTGAGTTCAACATGCAGCATTGAAGAGAATGCCCAGGAGGGAGTTAGGAACATAGAGGGGAAGGGCAGGAAAACATGCCACTCTGGTGCACATACTATTATTTTCTTAAATTTTTTTCTATGTGATTTTACATATTTTATTTAAATAAAGTACTTTAAAAGAAAACTGTATCACTGCTCTGAATGGAAACCCAGTGTCACTTGACTGACGTAAAGTAGAAAATAGTGACGCTGGGTTTCCGTTTAGTTGTTGGCCCAAGGCTCTGAGACTGAGAATTTTCTCTCTTAAAAAGAAAGATGAGCAAGAGTTCAAGAGGTGATAAACACTTAATGCCACTAAAAGGAGTCATTCTTCAAAAGGGAAAAGCGTTTCTGTGTGACTCAGTGACCTAAAATTATCTCAGGTATCGCTAGAGGATTCATTGTGCATATTTTGGGGAAGCACTCATCTAGTCCCATTTGCTCATCTCACGGATGAGAACTTTGAGGCCCCTGAGAAGTTAAGTGATGCTCTTCGTCACCCTGCTAATTAGCGGTAGAGTTGACCCTAGAGAAGTGGTTGTCAACCAGGGGTAGGGGGTGATTTTGCCCCCCCCCCCAGGGGATATATGACAATGTCTGGAGACATTTTGGATTGTCACAACTGGGAGGTGTCACCAACAGCTACTGAGCAGAGACCAGGGACGCTGCTAAATGTCCTACAATGCACAGGAAGCACCCACCTCCCCACCACCCTCCCCGCAAAGAATGATCTGGCCCCAGATGTCAAAGTGCTGAGGTTGAGTCCTGCTTTAGATAGTGCCTTCTTGTCTCTTGATCTGTCCTCTCCCTGGTGCTCTCTGCTGCCTCTCCTACTTGACTGCAGATGGCATGTATTTACAAAGGGCTTTCATTCAATAGCTGTTGCTCACACGGAGGAATGGCTGGAAGATATCTCAAGAAATTTGTGAGGCTCCTAAGCCATTTAGTGATAAAATTGCAGCCTTCAGGTCACTGCACAATTTCCTGACCATGTAGCATTAACATTTTCCCTGCTATTCCTTGAAAGCAGCCTGGAATCTGACGGTGGCAGAACCGGTCTCCTCCACATCTGCCCACACACCGGACAGTTGAGTTATCGCCATCCCTGTACTAAACAGAGGAAGTTTGGGGGGATGGGGTTTCTTAAGGTGAAACTCTAAAGTGTTTTACATTCATCCAACCACACGAATCGTCCAACGACATGGAAGATGAATTGGTTAGGGGCTGTGCCCTGAAGGGTCATCTTACTAGTAGGTGCAGTAGATAGATAGATCCACAAGTTCTTATACCACAGACCCAGCAAGAAATTTATAGAAGCCACGAGAGAGTTGTAGGCAGATGCTTTAGGGACCCTGAGCTAGCCAGGTACAAGGAAATGAATCTATACCCAGTGATACTGGAAACCAGTGGTGCTAAAAGCTTGTAGGGATGCCTATGTTAATTAAATCCCTGAAACATCAAAGCAATGAATATACCCAGTCTCCTCCCCAATTATGATCTTGACCCTTTACCTGCTTATGTTGATGAAACTCTGCTGGCTCCTGTCTTGGTTTAGTGCAAGGCTCTGCAGCCTTTATACGTGTATACGTGCTGTGCCCCATGGAGCTGGGCTGGGGTTGGGTTTCTGTGCTAGACTCAGCCCTTGGAAGCGAGGAACGTGTTTATTCTGGTCTCATTGACCCACAGGTGCGCCCCGTATAAAAGGCTGCTTGGTGCTGGTGTCCTGGGGTCTCGGAGGCTTTCGGCAGGTGGGCGGGACTCTCCGGCTGTGCTCCCCAGCTCCCCTCTGCCTCCCTCCCTGGTTAATCGCGTCTGTCGGTGAGCTGGCAGGAGTGCGGCCGGAGCCCTGACAGGTCCCATGTCGGGAGCCCTGACAGGTCCCATGTTGGAGTCGGAAGTCTGGAATGTGATGACTGATGCTCTCAAGATCGTCTTTCCTCCGACTTCTCGGTTTGAGTAACTGTTTCTGAAAATCGCACTGCACACACGGCCCAGAAACCAGTCGTGTCACATTGTTTGAGGCGTCTGGCTTGGGTTGCAGGGGCTGCCCATTCCCGTTAGGGGCCGGTCATCGTGGACTCAGGGAGCCCAGTTAAACCACCTTCACCCCGAGCTGTAAAATCTGGGGAGCCTGGCAAGAAAGGCATCATGCCATGAGCTTGAGGATTTCAGTTTGATTTTTTAAAAATTTTCTGGCCTCAGTTAAATAGCTTTTTTCTTTTTTTCTTCTGCTAGGATTTTCTGATAAACCCATAGTAGCCAGGCAACCGTTGCCACACATGGCTTCTGCAAGTAAAATAATCATCCTTTCAGCTGACGGCTTGCCTTTCTTCTGAAATTGCAGATTTCTTTTTTACCCAGCTCAGTTCTCATGTATCTCCAGACATCCCAGAGAGGCAGGAAGGAGGAGGGAGATTGTCCAGATTTTACCGATGGAGATGATAAAGTGGTGTAAGTGCCGGGCCGGGCCACACTGCTCTGGGCTGCCACGGGGCCCTCTCCTTGCTTTCCCGACTGTGAGGCCAGCCGGGCTCCTCCCGTACAGCCTCACTTGAAAATGCTTCGGCCCAGCTCCCACTCCTTGGCAATTAATTGGTCTCCACTGCCTGTCTGCAGGCCGTGGCCATGCGTTATGTCCTTTTTACAGCTAAGGACACTGATGCTCAAAAAAGTCCTAAAGGAACTAAGTTCTGATGCATGTGACAACCTGGCTGGACCTTGAAGACACCAAGTTAAGTGAAATAAGCCAGACCCCAAAGGACAAATATTGTGTGATCTCACTGATATGAAATAATCAGAATAAGCAAATTCACAGAGTTGGAAACTTGAACACAGGTTAACAGGGTTTGGAGTGGGGGGTAGGAAATGGGGAGTTAATGATTAAGTTGTACAGAGTTTCTGTTTGGGTTGATAAAAAAGTTTTGGTAATGGATGGTGGGGATGGTGGCTCAATACTGTGAATGTAATTGACAGCACTGAATTATATGTTTGAATATGGTTTAAAGGGGAAATTTTAGGTTGTATATTTGTTGCTGGAATAAATTAAAAAAAAAACTGTACAACACAGTGAACTCTGTTGTAAAAAGTACAATTATAAAAATGCTCTTTCATGAATTTTAACAAATGTACCAAATGAATGCAAGGTGTGAATAATAGGGTGATATACGGGAACTCTGTATTTTATGCATCATTTTTCTGTACATCTACAATTTCTTAAAAAAAAAAAAAAGCTTGCTTCTCAAGATTGCACAGCTAGAAAATGCCAGAGCTGCAAATCATACCCAAATCAGCCCAACGTCCTTTCTTTCCACTAAACGAAGTAGACTCTGTGGCAAATTTAATTGTACACACTGGACATGTCTCTGTTATAATGCCTGTAATAAAATTCTGGCATTGTTCATTTTCTAAAATCATATTTTTTACTGTAGAATATAACATATATACATAAAAGTGATAACTTTCCAATTACAATTTAACAAGTAGTTAGCAAATTTCAAAGAATGTTATCGTTTACAGTTCCATAGTTTCAGTTATTTCCTTATTGTGAAGTATAACATATATACAAAAAGATATCTTTCAAAGTATGGTTTAACTAGTAGTTATATAGGAAATTTCCAAAAATTTATGAGTTACAGCACCATAGTTTCAGTTATTTCCTTGTTGTAAAATATAAAATATACACAAAAAGGTGATAACTTTCAAGTTACAATTTAACAAGTAGCTATAGAACAAATTTCAAAGGATACTATGGGTTACAGTTCCACCATTTCAATTCTTTCCTTCTAGCTATGCTAATACTCTGGCAACTAAGAAAAAGAAAATTTATAGAGATTCAGAATTCATAATCCTTTGTTAAATTCCTTCTTGTCTGTTGCTACCCCTTCCTCTAGTTTAATCACTTTCCCAAACTTTGGGGATGTCTAGGCAGTGACCACCCTAACTTGTTCTTGTTGAAAAGCAGTGTCGACTTGATGAGAGAAGGGGACACATCTGGTTGATGTTCTTGAAGAGGCTATTGCCTCTGGGTTTGGGGACTTAGCTGGTATAAGAGCTCTCTGAAGGATTTAAGTTTCTGAAGAACAAACTTAGTGAGTGAAACTTTTATAGAGTCTCAGATAGGAATCTGGGTATTTTTTAGGGTTTTTGAGACTACTGTTGACTTGGATTTATCCTACTGTGGTCATTTGGTGTATCTAGGTGAAGCTTGTGTTGGATTAACCTCCAGGGCAGCCTCTTGACTCAATTTGAATTCTCTCAGCCACTGAAACCTTATTTTGTTGCCTTTCTTTCTCCCCTTTTGGTCAAAAAGGTATTCTCAATCCCTCGATGCCAGAGTCAGGCTCATTCCTGGAATCCGTGTCCCAAGTTGCCAGGGAGACTCATTTACCTTGGGGGGTCCTGTCTCATGTCGGGGGGAGGGCAATGAATTTATTTGCAGAGTTAGGCTTAGAGAGAGAAGGTCCACATTTGAGCAACAAAAGAGATTCTCTGGAGGTGATTCCTAGGCATAATTATAGGTGGGCTTAGCCTCCCCTTTACAACCATAAGTTTCACCCGAGCAAGCCTCAATAGTGAGGGCTTCACTTATAAGGTAGGGTGTTCCTTGGTTCACATAGCATATGTTATATCTGCAATAATCCACCCTTATCTCACATCCTTATCTCACTTAATTGTACAATCCTCATCACTCTCCATTTTAAACAATTCTCATGACCCAAAACACCTTCATAGCTCTTTTCAACCCTTAATTATTTGTCCCTAGTATTTGTGTGGTACTAGTATGGTATCCTATTAATTGTCATCCGTAGTATGCTACAGGTAGATTTTCCCCATTTACCATTCTGTTGTCAACTCTCTGTATCAGTGTCATACCTTAGAATTATATTGTGCAAGCACCCATCTATATTTGTAATGCTGATCTGTGGGATATATGCCTTTAAAAAACCCCTTTCAATGCTATTTGCCTTCAATACAGCTCTGATACTTAGAATCCCATTAACAAACAATCATCACCCCTATTATTTCCCATACCTTTGAATCCACCATCATTAACATATCTGAACATATTAGATTATCCTTCGCCCTCACTAGCTTCTATCAGTGAAGATTGAAATACCTCTGTGGCATGCACGTGATTTTAGCTAGAGGTCTGTGCTCATCTGTGTCTTGTGCTGTGTTTTTATCAAGTTGCTTGAAGGCTTCTTGGTGGTTTTTCCTTAAGAAAACCCCTTTGTCCCTTAAGGGGTGCCGGGGTCATTTCTCTCTGGGTCGGTTGGTTGCCGTGTGGTCCTGACGAAGCTTAGGGGTGAAGCCCAGGGTGGCAGGTGTGACCCCACACACCTTACACCTCGCCTCAGCTCGCCGTCTGTCATCTCTTCGCCCCCTGGACATGGGGGAGACCTAAGAGCGAGTCTGGCGTGCTCCTTGCAGCTTTTGCAGGGGAACTCGTTTGTCTTTCCACAAGAGACTTCATGACACGGGTAGGCTCATTCATGTCAGATGGAGAGCCAGGCGGGTGCCGTCTGCAGAATGTCCGAGACTCTGCTGGGCTTCGGAGTGCCTCAGTGGATCCCTGGGAAAGCAGGGGGCCTGGGTAACAGCCACACTCATCTGCCAGGGCATCTGTATCCATTAAATATTGGGGTCCCCTATAAGAGTTTGATGATGGGGGAAGGGGGTTGGAAAAGTTTTTTAAATGCACATTTGCCTAGCATTTATCACCTCCATACGTTTAAGTGCTGTACAAATAGTAACTTATTCAACCCTCAGAACAGCCTTATAGGTAGGTATATTCTTATACCAATTTTCAACGCATGTGGAACTTGGTGGCACAGAGATGTTAAGGCATTTATTGAAGGTCACACAGCTTGTAAGTGATGGAGGTGAGATTCAAATTCGTCCAGTCTAGCCTGATTCTGCGTTCTGCTGCTTTAAAAAGGTTTGACAGCCACCAAAGGAATTCCACCCATACTGTCCTCTGACTCCTAAGTTTGCTGAAATAGCACCACTCCATATTGGTTCAGGAAGTCGCTCTTCTCTGGTACAGAAGGACACGGGGGTGGGGTGGGGTGGGGTGGGGAGCAGCCTGGGGTTGGGCTTTCGTCATTCCCAGGGGAAGCTGGGTCTGGGGGCTGGGAGAGGGGAGAAGGGTGGAAGGCGGGCTGCAGCACAGGTCTGTGATCTTTTCCCTCCGCTCCAGCCCAGACACTCCAGGAGGTGGGAGCCACCTTCTCCCCCTGCCTCCGGGAACAGCTCTGAAGTGGGGATTTGCCAATCAATAAATCAAGGCACCTGAAAAACGAAGAGGGGAACCACACTGGCTTTTCCCCTTCTTCTTGATTAAAACAAACAACATTGTGAAATGTCAACGTGTCAGTCGCTTGGAAAGTTTGCGGCATGGAAAGGCGATTACCCAAATGGCTTTTTAAAAGTATGAGAATTTGCCTGGCTGAACGGTTTTTAATTAATGCCGTGAGTTCACATTAATAACTATTCATAGCTCGGTGAGCTAGGCTTGGGGTGGCGTTTAGGAAACTTTTGGTATCTCTGGCAGAGGCAGAATGTTGACCTGGCTGGCGAGGGGACCCTTGGCAGGCTTCTCAAACCTGAGGGACCTTAGGGTCCGTTAGAGCGTGAGGGTCAGAGAGGACTAGGCTGCTTGGGGTGACGCTGAGGGTTCACGCAGCATCCACGAGTTTCGTGTCAGCCCTTGCTGCTGCTGCCCAGGGCTTCGGGTCTCCCCAAAAGAGCCCCCCTCTTTCATCCAATGAACAAACCTCTTGGGATTCTTTGGAAAAAAAGTTCTGCTTGGGGTCACACCATTTCACCTTACCTCCCTGATTTTCTGTGATCTCATTTTTCCTTAAAATATCATTGGAAAAGTGTTTTGGGGCTGAGTGTTTAATTTTCCATTTAAACACGGTAAAACCAAGACATGGGGGCTAAGGCTTGGCTGGGGGGGTGTGGACCTGGCCCTAGGACCCTGCCTGTGGTCCAGGCCTGTGGGCGGAGCTCACCCGTAGTGACGTCACCATCGTGCCGGGTGATGCTCGACCTGCTTTGCCGATGGGTCCAGGCCCAGATTCACCAGGGTTGGAGATGCTGTTTTAAGTGAGGAAACCTGAAGGCATTGTAAACTTTCCATTTTTTACTTTTCTTAAGCTCAGTGGTTTGGGCTCCGTCTTTAAGCTCACTTCAGAGACTGTTCAAGGAAGCTTCAAGAGAGACCTCAAAGCTGCATCGATGTTAACAGCTCAAGACGGTGGCTGATTGCAAAGACTTGGGCAAGTCCAGCTCTTCTGGCTCAGCCATCGTGAAGCATTGTGGAGGTCGGCCATATACATTTATGGAGTACCATGGGCCACAGGGCATGTCACATATTATGTCCTCAATTAATTCATGTCCTCTTATTCATGACTCTTACACTGTGCTCCCCTCTAGGAATTCAAACATGAGGCATGGAATGCACCCTAAAGGATTGTGAGATCTCCTTGGGGGAGAGACCGGAGATAACCCATCCTCCCACCTCCATTATCTTATGCTTAGTGTCACACGTGGGTTACAGGCAGTAAATGCGTGGCTCAAGCGTGAGTCATCCCTGGAGCTGGAAAACCAGGTGGCTTCTAGGGGAGATGGGCCTTGGGCTGGGCTTAAAGGGAGGATGTTGGGGAGAGTTAGAGCAGGGTGAGTGTTGCAGGTGTGAGAGCAAAGATTAGATAAGATGCCAGAAGCGAAGTCCTACAAACACGGCAGGGGAGCGAGAAGCAGGGGTCAGAGTGGAGGTGGCCTCCGGTATCAGATGGAAGGGTCTGGTTGCACATGGACGGCAGTAGGGAGCCAGCGACAGCTGTTGAGCAGCGCTAATTGCAGTTCTAGAATGATCCATTGGAAGAGGTACGTGAACTGGCCTGGAGCAGGCAAACCTGAAGTCAGGCAGACCAGATGGAGGGTTATTGCAGTAGTGGGAGGTGAAATAGCATCGCCCTTAGAGCCACAGGGCCTTGGTTCAAATGCTGATTCAACTACTCACCGGTCAGGAGACGCTGAGCAAGTTTTAAATCTTTCTGTACCTCAGTTTCCTTATCTGTCACATCAAGATACAAATATCCATTCGTTTGTTGAGCCCAACAAAGGTCTCTTTCAGGTGCTGATCATATACCATGGGAAGCAAAATAGATATGCTCCCTACACTCAAGAGGCTTATAGTTGAGTGCACAGGGACACAAACAAGAATGTAATGAACAAATATGATCATGTTGGGTTTGATTAAGTCCCCCGAGGCTGACAAGGTCCTGAGCTATTTTTGTGGCTGCGGGAATATAAAACAGAGGACGGGTAACATACAATTTTAGCAGAACCGATTGAACAGAGTAATTCACTAGATATTAGGGGAAGGCTTGCTTTCCGGTGCCTGAGAGAGTGAATGAAGCCAACTTCCCTGAAACAGGGAGGTTCGAAGGGGAGTCTGGTTGGTGGCAAGAAGCAGTCCCTGTTGAAAGTGGTGAATTTGATGGGAAGCAGCCGTCAGTCCACCCCGTACGCAGCTGGCAGACAGGGCTTCAGGGGAAAGGTAGAAGCAGGGATTTAAGGTGTGTCTAGCAGGGAAAGGAGGGGAACTCAGCGTGGCTGAGGATGGAGCTTCCGTCTGTGCCGGGCCCAGAAGGAAGAGGGCGAGCCAAGAAGAGCAGAGGGGAGGAAGTTTCCGAGTCCTGAGTGCCTGAAGGAGGTCCTGGCCTCACCGGCTCCTCTGGTGGCCTGAGGAGCTGGCAGGGAGGTTCCAGGGATCCTGCTTCTCAGGTTCAAGTCCCCTTGCCTGCTTCCGGCAGGGCGTCTGCCGACTGTGCTGGTGGAGCCCGCCCTGTGCGTGGGGAAGTGTCTGGGGCTGTGGGTCCTGAACCACGACAGTGTCCTCAGGGCCCTGTCCTCAACGGCACAGGCATTTGGAAAATGCCACGAAGCAGGTCTGCTCAGTCTTGTGGCCTGCAGCCTGTCATCTGGGTGAAGATTCTTGGTCAAGTTCACAGTTCAAGCCAATATTGACTGTAGCCTTCAGCGGAAGGTGCTGCTCTCCCATGAATGGAATCCACGGCCGCCTCTGAGCCCACCCTGAAGTGTGTCCAACTCCTGACACCTGGTCTCACTTTGGGTGGGGGGCATCCTAGCACCCCCAGGGGGCACCTGGCTGGGTCTCACCTCGAACCCTGACTTTGGAGCTGCCCTGAATTTGTAAGCAGTTCCTGCTTTGGCAGTCCACCCAGCAATTTCTGTATTTGTTGTTTTCAAACATTGCATGTATGGGTTTATTTCCATTTCAAAACAGTGCTTGCCCATTTGAGTTTTATTCTTTTGATTCTTTTTTTCCCTTCACAAAATAATGCCTATTCATTTTAGACATGCAAAAATAAGAAAACAAATCACCCACAGCCTAGGACCCAGAGAGTACTGCCGACCTTTTGCTTTCTCTTTGCATATTTGTTTTATAACCTACACAATTCTGTATGTTTTACAATAATAGAAATAGCAAATACTTATTGATCACTTGCTGTGTGCCAGGAAACACACTAAGCAGCTGAATACATGATTTAATTTTATACCAGTGGCCAGCCTGTGATACAGAAACCAGCTCTCTCCCTATTTTATGTCCTCTAGTAGGAATAACAATAATGAGGTTGGTAACAGGTC
Source organism: Choloepus didactylus (assembly GCF_015220235.1). Taxonomy (NCBI): domain Eukaryota; kingdom Metazoa; phylum Chordata; class Mammalia; order Pilosa; family Megalonychidae; genus Choloepus; species Choloepus didactylus. The sequence goes on along the minus strand of NC_051324.1, from coordinate 66,830,317 downwards.
CGGGGGCTCAGTAGGGCCAAGGAGTGGTCAGTCCTGTTTCCCCATTTTTCTTTTGGGAATAGGGACACCCAGGGAGTTGTCCAGGTCACACAGCTAACAAGTGTCTGGGGTAGGATTTTACTCTCGGACCGTCCGACTCCAAGAGTCAGAACCTGTGTGCACATGACATGATTTTTTGTGCGTGCGACATAATTTTAACTGCTCGTCAATATGCGTTTTTTTTCCATGTTGTTCATCAGTCACATTTTTACTGGCTCCGTGGTGTTCTCTCCGTCTCCCGGGCCCGCAGCCACACCTGGACTGGATAGGTCTTCAGCAGGACACTCAAGCCACTGAAACCTGCTCAGGAGGAGGGACTCAGTGCTGCCTCCCTCCTGCTTCCGGGATGCCCCTGCAGTCGCACAGAGTGGGTGATTATTCCACCCCAACAGTGCACGCTCACCTCGGCCATTTCCCAATCGGGGTCTGAGGACTGGATACAACTGTTTACGAAGCTTGCAATCCCACTGACGATGAGTTTGTCTCTTCCCACCTCCCTTTCAAGCACTCCTAATCCGGTCCCCTCAGCTCTGTTATTTCTCATTAGAAAAGTTGTGGGTTTACAAAAAAATTGTGCAGAAAATACAGAGTTCCCATACACCCTCCCATTATTAACATCCTGCATCAGTGTGGTACGTTTATTACAACTGATACAAGAATATTATTGTGATTTGCTCTCCTGGGGCCTTTATAGACTAGGCAAAAGAAAACCATGGCTTCATTGCTTTAAGAGAAAGGCAGTTGTTTAGAACGAGGTTTGTTTTCCCATGGTGTCATTATCATATAGTAATGACATATATATGTATATATGCATGTATGTATACATATGCATATACACATACATATATATGCATATGCATGTATATACATATGCATGTATATACATATGCGTATACATACACATACATATATGTGCAGGCACACATGTAAACATACATGTGCACGCACACACATTTTTCAGGTGAAGTTGTCTACATACAGTAAATCCATGATCCAAAGTGGAGCTTGGTTCCCGTGTCACTTTGAGTAAAGGTGAAAATGCCGTGGCCTCTGTAGGTAAGCCTGGAAAAGTATACTTTTCTTTGAGCCAGATCAGTCTCTCATAGAGGGACATTCATATCATTCCGTGGGTAGATCATGCTGGTGTTTAATGTTGGGAAAGTGGCCTCGGCCTTGTACGCCGTGCATCTGCTTTCTCTGTCTGGCCCACGTTTTCTGTAAGGCCTGGTGAGATGTGTGTGCTCAATTCTTCTCTATGGACTGGTGCCCCGTCTTCCGAGCCCTGGGCGTGTGCTCATCGGCAGGGCTGACTTAGGAGTTTGGGGAGGGAATTAGCTTCTTAGGAACCCCCAGAAAGGTACAGAAGGAAAGAGAGGAAAAAGCATGTTGCCCTGCCTTAATGTTTGTTTTTGTTAGATGAAGCTTAATCCTCGCTTAGTGTCAACTTGTCCTGAACTTGTGATAACCATTCTTTGGTGATCTAAGCTGTTTAGTGTGCTAAGGAGATGGGCACCAACTTCTGTTAATAACCGTCTCTTCTTGAAAGATTCCTCGGAGGGGACAGAAAGAGAGAAAGAGGGAGGGAGGGAGAGCGAGAAGGAAAGTATATTTAGAGAAGTGTTCTCCAAGCAAACATTTCAGAGTTGGGCCAGAATAATTAGAAGGTAAATTACCATCTGGGAATGCCAGTCCTTTTGTTTACCTTGTATTGAGTTCGTGCCAACTAATGAATCCCTTGATTTGCGATGCCCCAACTTTTCTTCCTTATGACAAATTGTCTGCATGTATACGTATACCAGTTGGTCTTGATTTGATTTTAGCTGGAGTTAGGTAGTGCGTGGGAAAGATCACCGGACAGCGTGCTTGTCTGAAAGCCAAGCCGGGACGGGGTGGGGAGGGGCAGGGAGGAGAGAAGGCCTTTCCATCCTCCCTCAGCAGGAAAATGAAAAAGATAAATAAACCTTAATCCTGACCTGGAGGCAAATCCCAATAAAGATCCAGGTTCATTTTGCCTGCCGATCCAACCCTCAAATTCATTGTGAGAATTGGACAGTTCTGCAGCACTAATTTGCCAGATCAGATTGTATAATTAACTTTTATAGGCCCGGGTGTGATGTGCACTCACCCTCCCCACTGCAGGGGGCTGGACGTGAGGGTTTGGACTTTGGAGTTGCTTTTCAGTCCTGCAGACTGGTTTCTTAACAAACAAGCGGGAGAGGTGGCTGCTGGAACTTCTGCCTGGTCAGAAACAGGCCCAGGGTTTCGGGGCCTTGGATGAACTCGCCTGGAATGGAACGGAAAAACTTGCAACAGAGCTGGGGCTAGTTGGGAGAGGGTCTCCTGGCTGGGGCAGGGAGTTTTCCAGAAAGAGCGGCAGGGTCGTTCAGCAAGGGGTCTCACTAAAGCCTAGCAGCTTTCGAGATTGGAAAGAAGTGGGTAGCTTCAGAGCCAAATTATGGGGTTTATGGCCCTAAGGCCTTTTGGCTTCCTGGGCCCCTTCCTCTATAAAAAAATATTAAAAATTATAATCCATGACTGCCTTTGGTATAAGGATGAATATAATATCAGGTGGATCCATTGTTATACAGGCATTAGTATTATAGGCATATTTTTCCTTTCTGCTTTTAAGAGAAATTAAAATTAGAACATTTCCTTGGGTCCCTAAAAACATGTGGGCCCTAGCTGCTGCGCCTCCAACACCTCGTGGAATCATCTCCTGTGTTGTAGGAGTCGTTCTCCTCTGATTTTAGCCCAAATAGAAGGTCCAAGAATTCCCCCAATGCCCCTCCTGTTCTGTGCCCTTTAATCGGCCGAAGAGGGGGCTGCAGCCTATAAAGGGTTGAAATCCATGTCCCAGCCTGGTTATCCCTCCTTCCCCACCTGCCTCTTCCCCTTTAGTGGGTCACTTTCTCTATCAGCATTTTTCACGGGGCACGAGTCCACCTCCAGGAGAAGGGTGATGTGGGACTGGCCTGGTCCGACCAATGTCTTTTCGTGGCTGTGTGCACGGGGATTTTGGTGTCAGAGGCGCCCACAAGGCAGGCTGATCGTCCTGGCTGGAGGTGTCTGCTGCCGGTGGTTGGCCCAAGGATCACTAGGTGGTGTGTGGCCCGAGGCATCCCCTGGGCTGTCAGGGAGGACGGCCATGCTGGGGGTGGGGGTGGCAGGGAGGGACCTCTGGGGGCAGTCTCCGGCCTCCCTCTGAGGAGGTTTGGTGACGGGCGTGGTGTGCTGCTGTTGGCCTGCTTCCAAGGGTGTGCCACCCACTGGCTGCCCCTCCGTCCGTCCCCAGGGAGGGCAGCGAGGGCATGGTACGGGGTGAGAGGTGTGCAGCCGCGGCGGGCCTCCACGCTGGCAGACACCGAGGCCAGCTGGCTGTGGGCAGCGGCCGGGGCCATGTCCTGACTGGACTCCCTGGCAGGCCCCGTGTCTTGGCTGCCTGGCACCGCCGTGAAAAGAAAGGGGAAGGAGCTCCCCGGTCATTTTAAGGAACCAACAGCAAGAAACTGTACTGTTGATGCAGTGATCCTCAGAGGTATATTTCAGGCTGGAAGTCAGATTGCCTAGAACTGGCTTACGGGAAGTGGGGCGGTGCAGCCGTCCCCTGGGATATGAGTAATATCTTTCTCACCCATCTGGCACTCTAGAAGTCAACTGGGCATGTCTCCTGGGGCCTCCCGGGGAAGCAGTGGCTGGAGAAAGGGGTGGGGTGAGTTTGCCTGAGGTTCTTTGGGGGCAAAGGAGGATGCCTGGGTGGGTGGGGGTGGAGGGGTGTTCTCTGAGTCCTTGCCACTTGGAGTGTGGTCTGTGAGCCACCAGCGTTGGGTTCACTGGGGAGCTTGTTGAAATGCAGAAGCTCAGGCTCTGCCCCAGACCTGCTGTATCTGAATTTTAACAAGGGCCCCAGATGATCCTCAAACTTTGTGGCATGTTAGATTTAGCTGGGGAGCTTCAACGAAACCTCCGTGCCCAGGCCTCACCCTACACAAACCAGAACCTCTGGGGGTAGGACCCAGCTGAGCTTTTATACTTGCCCAGTGATCCTGTGAGCAGCCAAGGCTGGGAACCAAATCCTTTCTGGATGCCCGGGCCCAAGGGAGCCTGGTCTCCCGCCGTTCTGCTTACAGACTCCTTCCCACTTCTTAATATTGACAATAAATTTCATTGTAAATGATGATTTTCAAAGAGCAACATTATAAAAGAATGTGCCAGGCCAAATGGTAGACTTATTTTCTATCACTTTAGTGGTTCTTAAACTTTTTTTGTTCTTTCCCTGCTATTTTTTCTTTCCTTTCAAAGTATTTTTACTTATTTACAATTGTACAACTCATAGTGATACATTTTGTTGTTTAAGAAAAAACCTCTTATATTACGCACAAAGATTGTCTTCTAGCTCGTGACCAGTTCAGGTCCGTGGACATAAAGCTGTGGTATTCTTTTTAAGCGTTGCCTGCTATTTCATGATTGTTAACTGTTCCATATTGAAGAGCAAGCTCGCTCCCTTATGATGAGTTTTCTAGCATTTGCCGGTCTGCCAGTAAGGATCCCAATATTATGCACTTAATTATGGTTAATTTTAACCTTTTCAGAAGCCCTAAACTGCATGCAAGCTTGATCCTGGGATAGGCTGGTGGGGGGTGAGGGTGGGTGGGGAGCCTGGCCTGCAGACTCCCATCGTCACGGGCCTTGGGGATCGGGTGCTGGGGTGCAAGCAGGTCCTTGATCTGGGGGTGGGTGGGTGGGTGGTGGGTCGGCAGGGGAGTACCAGCTTGACCCTGTCCTCAAAAACTCCAGAAGCCACCGGAGCCATCCAGACCCTGGGATGCATCTGGGTGCCCAGCAAGAGAACAAAACACCACCCAGACAATCCTTTCTCTTCTGAGTGAAGGTTACAAGTTTTCTGTTTCAAATCTGATGGTATTTTTTTCCCCTTTGTCTTCTCTCTGTTTTCATTCGCCAACCTAAGGGTCTAGTGTGGTTTTTTTAGAATGGGGCTATTATCTTTAAACACCTTTTGAAATACTACTCTTCCTGGTGTCTGAATTAGGTTGAACAGGGCTCAGATTTAAAGCTTAAATATCTATTTTAGCAACAACAACAAATACGCCGAGATCCGTATTCATTGGCTCAGTAATTATATGGATGGTATGAAAACAGCCTTGCTCTCCTGAAAGCCACATGGGAATGCAAAATTAATAATAATTTAACTAATATTTATTGAGTGATTAATGGAGGCTGGGCATACAGCTAGAGGTTCCTTCTGCATTTTGAATTCAGATGTACCTGATGGCCAGAAAGTATAAAAATTCAGAAATAGTGTCAGGAGGTTTTTTGAGTAAAAGGCCTAATAGAAACAGAACAAAGGACGTTGATAACAGGGTATTTTGTAGTAAAAGCCCGTTATGACTTTGAGTTTTGTTATAACTTTAAAAAGTACTATCAAATGACGTATACGTTTCCAGCTTAGTTTATTCTAGGCCTAATTTATTGTGATTATAAACCAGATTTCTTTGACAATACTCTTCAGTTAGCCGGGGTCAAGGGGACACAGGAGATGGCTTTCTCCCTTAATTCTGAATTAATGTATTTTGTTCTATATTAAAGAATAAAGAACTGTTAAACTTCTGTGTCCTTGGGAGGCTGCCTGGGACTCAGGGGTCTGAAGGTCTATCTGTGAAGCCTGAAGATGAGGTTCATTAGCCTGATTCCTGGTGTAACTCTCCCCTTGTTTTTTCCAGGTGGTATCAGAGGCTTCTGGTTGACCTAGGTGGGGGTTCGAACCAAGAAAGAAGGAAAGGAATAAAGGTGAGTTGCTCGTGGTAATCATGCACAGCCAGCACCCCTGCGGCTCTCCTTGCTTTGCGGTTTTGCTCTCTGTATGACACAGCCCTCTTGCCCTGAGCTGCCTGCCGTGCCTGCCTGCAAGGGCCGGTCCAGAGCAGGATGGGCAGCAGCTTTGCCCTGAGCCATCAGAGAAGGCCTGGGGTCACCAGGCAGTAAGTACCACCGGCTCAGTGGTGAGTTCAGGCCAGGCTGGGTTCTCGTGGCTTTCCTCGGATGAACTCATTGTTCTTTTAAAATTAAATTCAGTTTTATTGAAATATATTCACATACCATGCAATCATCCATGGTGTACAATCAACTGGGATGAGCTCATTTGCATCTCTATCCACCCTAGAAGGTAGGTCCTGTTATACCCATCCTGTAGATGAGGAAACCGAGGCACAGTTGTGGGGGAGCCAGGACCCCAAGCCAGGTCCTGCACCCTTGACCACTGCGTTCTGGTGCTGTTTAGAGAGACAGGGAGCTGTTGCAGCTGCCCAGGGCCCCTGCGCCTTCTCCTGCTGCCTGCTCTTCCCACGCAGTCGGTCTCAGCACACGCCGTTCTTCCAGTCTGCAGGGACAGCCATCGCAGGGGACTTCAAAGCCGGCAGGTCCAGGAGATAGAGGAACGGACAGACTGCACCTGCCAGCCCTCGGGAACGCAGAGACGGGCTGTGGGATTAAATGGGATCTCTGGGCTTTCCCAAATGTTGCTGATTGAAGTCTGGTCCCAATAAAGCAGGGTGTGGGGCAAGGGTCGCTCCCTGACTGCAGGGGCTGGTTTGCCAATAGACGTCTGGACTGCACCGGCCCCAGCCATGGCAGTTATAGCTTGAGTCTGAGTCCTAGTACTTTTTAGCAGCAATGCCCACATGGCTGGAGCCCGGGGCTGGAACATGTTTGATTGGAGGCAACAGGTTGTCCCTTTTTGTCCTATGCAGCCTGGCAGGAGGAGTGCCGTGGATGCAAAGCAGTGTTATGGACTGGAAAGGTGATGTTACAGATTTGCTGCCACTGGCCTAGCAGAGTGGTGAAAAGTGTGGACTCGGGAACCTGGCAGGCTGGGTTCAAATCCCACTTCTTTCCTTGCTTTGGGACCATGGGCTGGTGACCTTCACTTCTCTGGACTTTGGTTTCCAAGTCTCTAAAAGTGCAGGAATAGAGAGGGCCCCCACCCTGTGTGTGGGGTGGAACGAGAGAGCGCAGGCTTAAGTTACCGAGCACCTGGGCATCTTAAATGTGCCATAAATGCTGGTGATTGTTTCACCTGACTAGCTCTGGACATGGCGTCGGGCACACATTTGGCCTCGGCTTCCTCATCTGTGAGATGGTGATATGTGTGCCCTCTCCTCGGGAAGGTCAAGAGCTGAATGAAGGAATGTGAAGAAAAGTCTAGGTCATAATAGATGCCCTCTAGTGTCCTCATTTCTCTTATTTCTGGTCAGTTAGAAGGAAGGTGGCCGATGGTTTGATGCCTCCATCTAACAGGGTACGAAGTGCTGATGATTGCACTCAGCGGTCTCAGGTTTGATCCCTCTCCTCCGTTCTCCCAGCCTTCCATCTGGTCTTGGCTTTCACAGCACAAGCTGGGGTACCCTCAGGGGCCCCATCCTCTGGACTTGCAGTCCTTTCTCCCCAAAGTAATCCTGTTTGCATCTTCCCTAAGCTGCTTTCATAAACCCAGTGTTCATCACGTCACTTCTTGATTTAAGAAAAACATCACGGTTCTCTATTATCCCAGCCACTCCGTCTTCTTGGGCATTCGGACTTATTTCCCATCACTTCCCACTAACATTCAGATCCCTGCAGCCAAGCGGACCTGCTCCATGTCCTACCCCGAGACTGGGGTGTTTCGGCCCTCTGCCTCTGCTCGTGTCACCATCCGTGTGCCTCGCCTTCTAAAAGCCCACCGCCATTGAGACCCTAGGGGACTGGCCACTCCTTTGCCTGGTGCATCATCTCACCGCTTTTCCTCTTTTCAGCTGCCCGGGTCCATAGTGTGTCCTGTCAAAGGCCCTGTGTGAACTTCACTTGCTGTCTTGGCTCTGCTCCCCAGCTGGCACCCCGAGAGCACAGGATGGACAGGGGTTCTGTAACTTGGGTGTTTCTTTCACCTCATCTCCTTTTCACTGCTCGTTCTTGGGTTCCAAATAGACTAGGGGTTCAGACGATGGTGAAGGATGGGTTGGAAAGGAGAATCAGTTGTTTGAGTTATTCTTTAGCTAATGTCTGGATTTGGGCGACTGGCGGGTTGTGTAGGGGGTGGGGGCGTTAATGAGTGACTCCAGGGGGATTTCCAGGTAAACCGTGGGCACTGCCTGCGGGAGAACAGCAAACAACACCCTCACCTTAGCCGGCCCCCTTTCCCCCTCCCCCGGGTGACCCCAGCCTGAAGGCCAGTCCGCTCGGCAAGAGCCACGGCCCCTTCCTCCCTTCTGATCGGCAGCAATTCCTCGTTCATTCATCCATCCCAGAGGCATTTATTGAGTGCCTACTGTGTGTCAGGGCCTGCTCTAGTGGCGGGTGGGATCTGGGATATGGCATGAACAAAACAGCTCTGGCCCTGACCTCACGGAGCTGACTCCTAGTAGGGGGAGACAGAGGACGAACAGGACAAACAGTGAAGTAGTAAATTACCTAGCATGCAAGAGGTTGCTCTTATTGTTTCAACAAAAATAAAAGTAGAGGCAGGAAAGGAAGTGCAGGTGTGCCTGGCGGGGAGTAAAGGGCAGGCTGCAGTGTCACCTCATTGAGAAGGTGACATTTGAGCATGGACTTGAAGGAGGGAGGGAGGCAGGGAGCGTGGGAACATCTTAGGGGCAGAGGGTGCAGCTGCGCCAGGGCGGAAGGCAGGAGCGTCCCCGGGGCATTGGAGGGGCAAGAGCTCCAGGGTGGTGGGAGCTGCCAGTGCACTGGAAATGGAGCCCATTAGGGCACGGCCATACCCTTCTTCAGGAGACTTCTCTGTCACTCTTGCAGATGGTGGGAAAGCTGGGTGAGCGAGAGGGCCGTGGCCGTGGTCCCCTTCTGCCTGATGAGGCCTTAGTAATGTGGACACGTGCTGTTGAAAGTGCTCGGAGAAAGCAAAAGGCAGTGGGAGAAGTGGGGACTTTACCTGCACTTCTCTCCCAAGGTTGAGGGTATTTCTGAATGGCTCCACCCCATGACTAAGTGTAGGCCATGTCGAGGACACTTTCTACCCAGCAACTTGCGCCCTTTGACTTCCAGGTGGGCCAGTTGCCCAGAGAGATGGAGCACGGAGGACACTCCTGTTAGCACAAAGACTGGATCTGGGAGCAGTGCTCCTAAACCGTCACACTCTGATTTTGTTGATTTGCATTTATTTGATATATTTTCCTTCACAGAATGTCCACATGCATCAGCTTACAGCCCCCAAGGCTCCTGGGTGAGATAGTCAGGAGGAGAGATGATTTTTTTTTAATTCAGCTTTATTGAGATGTATTCACCTACCATACAGTCATCCATGGTGTACTCAACTCTTCACAGTACCATCATATAGTTGTGTATTCATCATCCCAATCTATTTTTTAACATTTTCCTTACACCAGAAAGAATAAAAATAAGAGTAAAAAATAAAAGTAAAAAAGAGCACCCAAATCATCCCCCCATCCCACCCTATTTTTCATTTAGTTTTTGTCCCCATTTTTCTACTCATCCATCCATATACTAGATAAAAGGGAGTGTGATCCACAAGGTTTTCACAATCACTTTGTCACCCCATGTAAGCTACATAGTTATACAATCATTGCAGTTTGATAGTTGCAGGTATTCACTTCTAGCTATTCCTATAAACTAACACTTAAAAAGGGATATCTATATACTACATAAGGATGCCCTGCAGAGTAACCGCTCGACTCCGTTTGGAATCACTCAGCCACTGAAACTTTATTTTGTTTCATTTTGCTTCCCCCATTTAGTCAAGATTTTCTCAATCCCATGATGCTAGGTCCAGGCTCATCCCCGGGAGTCATATCCTGTTTTGCCAGGGAAATTTGCACCCCTGGGAGGGAGGGAGGGATGATTTTTGCAGGTGAAAAATCGGAGGCCCAGGGAGGACACGCTGTTTCCTCAGTTGCATCCCTCCTGTGTGTGCGCGTGCGGTGGGTAAGGAAGGGGGAGGCGCTGGGGCGCGAGTGGTGACCTCTGCCGTCACCATAGTCGAGAGCCAGAAGCTGGGGCTCTGGGGGAGAGCAGCAGGTCCCGGCTCGGAGAATGGGCATGACCTCACCACAGGAAGAGAAGAGTCCAGAGGACTCGCAGACGGAACATCCCCTGTGAGTCCAAAAGTGAGTCACCGGGGTTCGTGTCCCTGCAGCAGGCTCTGCCCCCGGCCTCCCGCTCACCGGCCAGGCCGAATGACTCACTCGGTCCCTTGAACCAGCTCCGGGGGTAGAGGGGCCGCCCTCCTGGCTCCTGGACCCTGGGTGCTATCGACGTCGCTCGGCTGGCCGCCTCCTTAGATGGGATGTGCGAGACGTGTGTAACGGGGAAAGCCCCTTGCACTTTGCAAGTGTTGAGCCAAAGCCATTGCCTCCGCAGACAGATTTCAAAATTCAGTTTGGAAAGTCCGGGGGGCTCCACGGAGATGACACAGCTGCAACCTCAGCTTTCCGAGCCCTGGGGGTTGTGTTGTCCGTGATACCTGAGAGATGAGGGGGAGAAAAAGAAAGCTCGCTGGAGAGGGGAGCCCCGTGTCAGCGCATCCAGACGAGCCCGAGTTCACCCAAAAGGCCAACAACGGCTGGCTGCGTGTCAGGTTTCCCCACACAACCGGGGCTCAGCCTCTGCTCATTTCACCTCCTTTTGTTGTCATCTTCTAAGGAAAGAAACCGTGTCATCCCTTCTCAACCTGTCAGTCTCGCACCTGCCTGCAGCCCCTGGCAGTGAGACGCTCCTGCTGTCCCACCTGATGTCATCTGTGTTTATAGTCTGTTTTAGAAACCAGGTAGTGAGAGGGACTTTCTGGGGATTAAAAAAAAGAAAAAGTAAATCCCCAAACTATTTCAGTTAGGTTTTTTTTATCCCCTGTTTTTAATTTTTTATATCTTCATGTTTGTTTTACTCTCTTTAATTTAAAAAAAATGTGAGCAGGATCATGAGAGTGGGGAAAGAAGGGTTAGCCATAGCAGTATGTGGGCGTCTCTGCTCGGATGATGTTCCTTTGGCAGCTCCCCAGGAGATTGGTCTGGAGGGATTGACTCCAGGGGCTTTGGCTGTCACGGCCAGCCCTGCCTCCCACCTGCCACGTGAAGAGAAGCAGCACACGAGCTGTCATGGGGCTCAGTTTACCCATCAGCTTCATTCTTCCCAAGAGTGAGGAAGCTGACTTATTGCATTCCAGTTTTGACCTTGGGCCCATCAGATCCAGAACTTTCCATAGCCTGTTGTCTTTGTTACCATATGGGGGTGGAGGGGCATGAGAGCAATGTTGAGGGGAAAGGCCGAAGGTGATGTGGCTCTCATCTAGCCCTGGGCAGGGGCGTCCACCTGCTAGGCCGTCTCTTCCTCAGATACCTCTCCAGACTTGTCCTGAGACTGAGTCCACTGTCTGAATCAAGGGAGGGGGCCGAGGAGGGGGCGAGGGCAGAGGTCGAGTCCCGGGGAAGGCAACCGGCCCGGGATATGAGGGTCCACTCCATAGGGCCCTGGGGACCTGGGAAACAGGTCGAGCTAAAGTACCGACGTGCAATTGAGTTGGCCAAGGTGTGAGAGCCTGTGTGGAAGGGTTGGCCCCTGGGTGACTCAGCTGCCAGCAGCCTGTAAAAGAGAAATGACTTACTTCCAGTCCTCAGCAAGAGCTCTCAGGGCCAGGCCGCCGGCACCTGTCTCAGACGTGGTTAGTTATTAACGCTGCCAGGAGAGAATGATGGGAACGTTGGCCCAGACCGCTGGGGGTGGCCTGGCTTTCCACAGCGCACACGGTCCACTCGCCTTCTTGTCACTCCTCTCCACCTGCCCCCAGATGCAGAGAGCCCATACACCTCTCAGTTATCCCTCAGGGATGCACCTTCCAGAAGGGATGGGGGAGGGCACATAAGGAACAGTTTGGTGAGCACAAGCCATGGCCACATTTTTTTTTCCCCCTTGCTGGGAGACGAGGTCAAAGGACCTGCTTTGAACCCGGGCACTGAGGAGGAGTGGGCTGCAGATGTAGCTGGCCCTGCCCTGCCCCGCCCTGCAGGTGCCACCACCAGAGGCTGGCTCCTGGGGCTCAGTTGGATATGCCGTGATTGTCTTGGGTAGTGTGGGCTATGTCGGGCCTGGGACCCCCACCAAAAAAGAACCACCTCCCGTGGAGGCATCTGACCAGAGGGTTGTGAACACAGGCCCCTTTGGCCTCGGCCCCCGGAGGAGGGTAGTGCCCCTCTTGCCTCTTTCTGCTCTGAAGTCACCCAAACATTTCCTGAGGCTGCCTGGCGGACGGAGAGTGCCCAGCTCCTGAAACCTCTGCAGGGCAGGTTGGGAAGCTGTGGCTGGTGAGTGGAGCCCGGAGTCCAAACCAGCTCTGCTTTCTACTCTTCCTCTTTCCATGGCTGAAAGGCAGAGTGGCAGCTTCTCCTCCAGGATCTCAGAGGGTGTCCTTCACCTCGCTCGGGGGAGGCCCAGCCCAGGTACAGGCCAGGCCCACCCCCACCACGGCCACCACCCCTCCACTTCCAAAATGTCTGTCAAGCAGAACAGGAAGAGGTGGGAGATTTAGCAAGTCAGGTACCCCCCATTACCAAAAGGAAGCCCCAGGCCTGGAGGAAAGCAATGTCCTGTTTTGGTTGCTACGTCTGCAAAGCCCCGGAGTGCTTGCTGGCAGCCCAGGCAGAGCAGGGGCGCAGTTTCTCTGCAGGTTCTCACAGACGGAGCCCTGGGCTAGGGCTTGGGGCATGTACGAACCACCCGGATGGCCGTGAGCAAGTCATTGAAACACAGAGAGTTTCCCCATCTGTGAAGTGGGAATAATAAAAACTCCTGACTGCTCACTGGTCAGGGTTTGTGTGGGGCCTGGCTGACATCACGGGGTAGTGGTTGAGTGGTTAGGGGCCACCCAAATCGGTTGAGGCACCCGGGTGCTAATGGCAATTAGTGGCAAAGCAGAGCATGAGTTCTGTGCTGCCCTGGGAGGGTGGCTCCATGCAGACCCTCCTGGGCCTTAGGTGCCCCTTTGCCTTCCACAGCTGATAACTCACCAGCCGGAGGGGTGCTTTGTCTGGCTCCAGTATTGACAGGCAGCCTGGCCATGGCTGCTGCAGGGAACAGGTTCATCTGCCTTCTCTTCCTTTCTTAATTGCCTGGGCAGGATCAAAAATAGATCCCAAGGCCCTTTCTCTTAGTTTTTCCTTTTTTTTTTTCCTTTTTTTTTTAAATTACCTTTATTTATCAAATAAGAATTATCAAATAAGAAAACATTTGAGCAGAGCCCCCTGGGACCCTCCACTTGCCCACATGGGAATCCAGTGGCACTAAGTCCGCTTCGCAATCAGCATAACCATTGGGGCACTGCTTTAGGGGTCTCCCTGGTTTGTCACCTGCTTTCCATCAAAGAAGAGAGAGGCACATAGGAGTGTTGGAGTTTATTGCATAATGCCGTCTGCCGAGGAGGTGGTCAATACTTATTTATCAGGTATACAAATAGTCCAGTTCTTCACATTTCCTTTTTCATGATTTATTTTTCCATGTGTTCACTGAAAGGAGGAATGTAGATATTTAAGGGGTCATCCTTGCTAGAGCACTGAGCCTTTCTTTAGTGCCTTTTCAGTGCCCAGCACTGTTCTAAATCTTTGGGACGTGTTCCTTGTTCTCATAAAATCCCAACTCTCTTGGACCGCCTAATTCTACCTCCCACTGTGACCCAGGATCTCCTCTGAGTCTTTCTGGACAGGCGCTTTCTTCTTGGAATACTTCTAACAATGGAGAATTTATCGCTGCTGAGGCCACCCACTGTAATACTGGCAACTCCGATGGGTGGGAAGTCCTTTCATTTAGGGAGCCTCCATCTACCTCTACATGCTTCTGTCTGTGGGTCCTAGACAATGAACCATGCATCATAAGTGGTGTCATTATGGCTGAATTGTGAGGTGCAGACTACCAAAAAATTCTAAAAAGGAATTGATCCTTGGAACCTGGAAGAATCAGAGAAGACTTTGTGGAGTTGCTGAGACTTGGAGGAAAGTTGGACTGAAGTAGAGAGAGGGGGGAGCTAAAGACCACATCCATCCAGAACCTCGGAATGCGACCTTACTTGGAAATAGGATCTCTGCAGATAGGGTGGGACTATTGCCCTTATAAGAAGAGGAGAGGGTGTAGGGAGACACAGAGAAGGCGGCCGTGTTGAGATGGAGGTTGAGACTGGAGTGACGTGTCTACAAGCCAAGGAAGGCCAAGGATGGCCAGCAGCCTGCAGCAGCTTGGAGAGATGCATGGGGCCAATTCTGCTTCTGAACCTCCAGAAGGAACCAGCCCTGGAAACACCTTGGTTTTGGACTGCTGGCCTTGGAAGCTAGAAGAGAATAGACATCCATCATTTTAAACTACTCAGCTGTTGGTAATTTGTTCTCGAAACGAAGACATCATCCAGCTATGGGGAGGAGCATAAGGGAATGGGGGCAGAAATAAACAAGCTTTTTAGCAGAGTGGGAGAGACAGAGTCGAGGTGAGGGGCAGGGGAGATGGGGCTGCCTGGGAAGGAGACTGGAGTAAGTCATTGGTTTGGGGTATTGGTTGTAGGACAGAGGGTCTGCAGGCCAGACAGTGCTGGGGTCCGTGAGCCCTGACGCGAGGCTGAGCCCTTTTGCCAGGAACCTTGGCAGTTTTCAGAGCCCAGAAAAGTACCAGCCCTGGACCCTGTGACTGATCTCTGGCCACTGACTTTCCCCCAGTTCCTGCTTCTCTAGTCATCAAAAGGGATCAAACCATCCTTAACCCTGGTACCATCCTGCATCTAAATGTATGATTTATACAGTGACAGAAATAGTTACAAGATGCTTACCATTAGAAAAGTTTTTTAAAGCCAAGGGAAATACTTTGGCTCCATACTCAGTTATATAATCCTCTGTTATTCAATAATATTTCAACGTTATTATGGTTGTTTAGTATTTCCCTGTGGACAATGACACAGCTTTATATTGAATGGTTCTTTGATGTTTCCAATTTTTTTTCTTTTGCTGTAGAATAGTAGCTAGAACTTTATTCTTGTCAGTGCTAGTTTCCTGTTGCTATTATAACAAATGACCACAAACATGGTGACTTAAAACAATGCGACTTATTCTCTTACGTTTCTGGAGTCCAGATGTCCAAAATGACTCCTAGAGGCTAAAATCCAGTTCTCGGTGTGGCTGGTTCCTTCAGGAGACTCCAGGGGAGAATTGTCCCTGGGCTCTTGCAGCTTCTGGTGGCTGCCACTTCCCTTGGCTAGTTGCCACATCCACCCAGTCTTGGCCTCCGTGGCCACAATTGCTTTCTCCCTTTCTGTGTCAAATTTCCCTCTTATAAGGACACCTGCAACTATGTGGAGGGCTCTCCTGATAGCCCAGGATAACCCCCCATCTCAGCATCCTTAACTTAGTCACATCTGCAAGTCCCTTTGTCATATAAAGGAACCATCACAGGTTCTGGGATTAGGTAGTGGACATCTTGGGGGGACATTATTCAGCCCATCACAATCTCCATGACTATTTTCTTACAATAAGTTCCTGCCAGTGAGAATCTATAATGGAAAGGCAATACTTAGATCGTGTGAAATGTTTGGAGACAGTGTTCAGGGTTAAAGAGATTTAACTGCCCTCACTGTGGCTGTCCCTTTAAGAGCCTTTCTTCACTTCTGCTGGGAGACAGATTGGGGTGGGGAGGGGGAGGTTGTAGATTGAAATCCCCATTACAGGAATCATTTAAAGCTAGCCTCTAGGAAGCTCGGGGCTAATGAGATAATTCCCATTAGGAGAGGAAGGAAATGAAGGTGGCCTGACATCCTTTCTGTCTCTAATTTATATGATTCACTGAAACCTCCCCCTCTCCCTTCCCCGGGGCCCCATCCTTGGGCTGCCCCTTTGAATTCTGGCTCCTCTGTCCACCCCGCTTTCTCCCAGCCAGGCCTGTGGTTTCCAGCAAGTCCCAGCACGCTGGGGAGCATGGGAAGGACTGCCTTCCACCGAGACAAGGCACTCGGGCCCTTTTCTTGGCAGCTGTGCCCGAGAATCTGTTCTTTGCCTCTTTCCTGGCTTTTCCCAGAGCCTCGCCCAGCCCCCCTCCCCCAACAGGGCTGGGGCCTGGGGCCTGCAGGGCCAGAAGAAAAAGCAAACTTGGCCAGAACACAGGCGGGCTCCAGGGAACCCAGAGGCCAAGTCTGCCAAGAGCTTGTTTGCTGCCTCTCCCCCAAACTTCTGGGGGGAGGGGAAGAGAGAGAAAAAGAGAGACAAGAGAGAAGACGTTCTCTTCCTGTTTTTCTCTGCTGCCTACACTTTTGGTTAAAGCTCTCTGCAAGCATGAAAATCCAGTGTGGGTCTTTAATTAGAAGAGTGTGAAATAGCCCAAAGTCCAGGGATTTTGAAGTTCGGCTCAAGCCCCGGGAACACATCTGGGGGCCGGAGCGAGGGAGCCCCATCTCATCTGCCAGCCAGTTGCTGTTAGCTGTTGCCCGTCTCAATTATTGGGCATCCTCTTTCCCATCTCGACCGGCTGGGGGCACTTCTCACCACTCCTCCCCAAGGCCCAAGAAGGATCCCTGCCATGCACATGGAGGCGAGGCCCTCTCTTCCACCGGCTTCCTTTCTTTTCCTCCTCTCCCCTCCCTGCAGGAGGCCATATGGTGGAGTTCCGAGGCAGGGCCGAGGGCCAGAGCGGCTGCGGCCCCGGGGACTGTCCGGCCGCCCTGACGTGCCATGTGGGTGGCCTGTTCCGTGAACTTGCTGCCTGACCTCCCAGGGCCTCCGGGAGCCCAGCTGCAGCCTTGGGTAACAGCCGGGCCCCATGGCGACGGGATGGGGCTGAGGCCCCGCTTCCCTGGCACCCTTGGCACACACTCAGCCAGCTGCCAGGCTGGGCAGGCAAGAGGGGACCCTGAGGGGCATCATTTCCCCTTGGGTTGGCTGAACCTGACTCTTCAGGCTGCGGGGTCCCTAATGAGAGTGTGACGGAGACAGGCAAACCAGGGGCTCGAGGAAGAAAGGATACAAGTTAGAAAGATGAAAGAAACAGGGAGAGATGAGTCACAGAGCAGAGGACAAGTGTGCCTTCAGAGTTAAATCATGGCAAAGCTCACATTCAGATTGTTCTCGGCCATTTGGAATAGGGTGTGGCCAACTCTTCACCCGGGATGGCTTAGCTGCCTCATTCGTGGTGGGGACTCCATGGGGTGGGCTTTGTCACCTGCACACATCTTCTGGCTTTACTGCTTCCTCTCTGCTCCTGGGAACAAGTTCTCAGATGTTTTAGGGGCAGTTGAGGGAACACGGAAGGAGGGCAGGTAAGGGTTAATCCAGATACCATAATCTTACTGATTAAATAAGAAATCATGGAGAAGCAGAGGGTGAGTCTGGACTTTTGCACACTTCTTAGGCATAGTCTATACCCGGGAAATGACTGCAGAAGTGGCTTAATGTCCTTCCTTCCTTGGTAATGTGCATTTTTTTTTTTTTAATAGAGAGTGCTTTAGGGAAATATAATAATGACGCATACTACTTACTAAGTCTTTACTATTTAACTCAGTCCCCACAACTCTTTGATGGAGTAGGCACTCATTAGTCCCATTTTCCAGACAGGTTGAGGAGAATTGAGGTCACTTCCAGAATCCTACAGCTAATAAGAAGCTGATCCAGGATTAGAGCCCTGAGCTGATGGCGAATCATTAAGCTCAGGTGTATCCAATGACATATGCCACCAGGAATGTTTTCCTGTTGGTAGCCCTATCACTCCCACACTTGGAAGATAACTAGCCTATGTTGCCAGTGATGCATGCATACATTCATTCATTCATATGCCTCTTTGGAGCCAGATGCCAAGCTTGGTGTTATCAATGCAAAGAAGGAAAATGAGGCTGGTGCTGCAGGCTTGCAGCTGGCTGAGGACAGACATATACCATGGGACTGAGGAACAGTCAGGGGGCCCCAAGCTGTCTTCAAGTGTACATGCTCTTTTCTCTCCCATATCAATGTGCAATCCTCCTTGGTGACCCGGATCCAGACCACCCAGAGGGCCTGCTGTGTCCCCCCTGCATGTGGCTCTCACCCACCCAGGTAGAGGGGCAGACGAGTTCCTGGTGGTCCCCTCCAGTAGGTGTCTCTGTCCCCTGGATCCTCATTGTTCCCCCAGTGCAGGGCTCTGGCCCAGACCCCCAACTCCCACCCCCCATTTGCTGTTGTTAAATGGGCCATCTGACGAAGGGGAAGAGGAGGGCCTTGGGATTGGCTGTTGGGGGGCCCCTGAGGGACGTATTGCATGATGGGGACAGAAGGGAGTCTGGGGCTGCGGTGCCTATTATCTTTAAAGTCCATCTTTAGGAACAATCGCTGGAGATACTCAAGCGATCCAGGGTGGCTGGTTCGGAAGGGTCTTTGATCCACCTATAAGTTAATGCTTTTCAATGTGAGAACTGCAAAGCGGCCCCACCCGGGGCCACAGAGATAACAGGCTGGTGCAATCTGCAAACCACCGGCTCTTGATAATGCCGAGTTTTATTGAGGTCTGGTTTTTGCCCAATGGGAGCACACCCGGCCAGCATCAAAGGGAGCAGGCGTCACCTTGTGCAAAGAAGCCTGGGCCCCGGGTGCGTGTGTGGCTGTGTGTGCACAAGCCTGCCCGTTGGCAATTACCTTCCTGTAGATCAGAGGCCACCAGCCCCTGGGGGGCCTTGACAAGTCATGAACTCCACTCCCTTGTCTAGGGCTGGTCCAGGCTCCTAAGATGTCCCTGCAGGTGGGGATTTAACACCTTGAGTATAAGTCTTACTCCTGCAGGTCCCAAAGGTGGTGGGTGAAAGAAGTTTTTAAAGGAGAGATGAGGTGGGCATTTAGAGAAGGCAAGGGCTGAAAGCTTATGATGTTGGAGTCTCAGACTTGTTCCTGTGCAATCTTTTGAGAGTTTTTGAATTACCTGGGAAAAACTCCAGGGGTGTGTGTCTCACCTATATAGTGGGAGGAATGAGAACGGGAAATGACAGAAGAATTTAGGGGAAACCTAAGGTTGTGCCTTTGCAATGAAATGGTTAATGGAGGAACTGGTCGGGGTGTGGTCTTGGGGAAAAGGTCATCTTCCTGCTTGCCCCCAGGCTGTCCCTCTTTTATCTGGGCAGTCAGGATGCTGTGCATCAAGCACTGGCCTCCAGGGGCTGGAGCAGAGTAACACCACAGTCCGAAAGAAACATCTGGAAGCTTTTTAAGGTTTATTTTTCAACACATTTGCAAGAGTCAGGACATTTGCACACGAGGTTTACAGGCTGGAGGGAACCCAGGGATTTTAGTCAAGTGGGAGAGAGATTTTGACTTGGTAGGGCAGGGAAGGGAAGGTAGGAGAATTAGAAATGGCCAATGCCAGAAAAGCAAAATCCTGTATTCTTTGGTTGAACTGGTTGCAAGCAGTAACCTGGTAAAAGTTCCGAGGAACAGAAAGGGACATGGAAAGGGACCTGGGTTTCTTGCCTCTCTGGTACCCCTCGTTCGGACCACCTGGGTTTCTTCTACTTTGTCCCAGTCAGTTGCATTAAGTGGACTAAAGAAAAGAAGGCAGAATCCCTGGGAAAGCAAGGGGACGTGCTGGCAGACTCCATGACCCACTGGGAATTGGCTTTTCCCATAAGGTTTATATACTCGTAATACCCATTTCCTTGTCTTTCATTTGAGTGGCCAGGTGGTGCAGAAATGCAAAGGGGACAGGATTAACGGTTGGGAAGCTGTTGAGTTCCAGTGCTGCAGTGACTTGGTTTACCTAAGATTGTGAGAGCCCTGTAAGCTCCTCCTTGTTCTCCTTCTCCCCATTGCTCATCACTGTCCTCCTCTTCCTTACCTCTGTTCTTGTCCTCCAACTCCCCCTCTTTCTTTTCCTCACCTCTTTCTTTTTCTCTTCCTCCTCCTTTTCTCCGTCTTCCCGCTGCCTCTCCTTAAAGACACTCTGGACTTAATGATTTGGGCCAATGGAAACAGGGAAAAGCCTGGCTCAGTGTTTATCAGGCCAGGCTGGGCAGAGAATAAGGAAGGAAAAAGGCAGTCCCAGCAGGAGCACGGATTTGCAAAAGATTTAATCTTTGGTTTGAAAGAATCAGACCATCAATCTATCCACCTGTTCGTCTTGCTCTTAATTCTTTCCTCCCTCCACCCTGCTCAGTTACAGACCCCTGGCCAAGCTCATTTCCAGAGCTCCATTAAATATACGTGAAGTCGCTACTTGCTCAGAGTGAATTCTTGGGAGATGATTCTGGTTTCAATGCCAGGGGCTTTACCAACTGGAAGGAAAATGTAGGCTCCCCATCTTTAAATAGGGCCCACTGTCGTATCGCTGACTTTATTAAGACAGCTCTTTTTGTGGGGTGAGCTCATGTTTATAGCACCTCGTGGGAGCTGGCTCATTGTGTTTATTAGGGGAGGAAACTGAGGCTTTGCCTGGTTATTCATTTGTGAGACTGGAAGGGTGCACCCTGTTCTTATGGGAAATGAGGTGACACAGCCCCTAGGAATTCCACCCCATCTAGTCACCCCACTTGGAAGCAAGGACATTCATTCCCGCATCTACCCCCAGTCACTCTCATTACAGCTTCTGCTTGGGAGCGTCTTGGGTCCTTTCCATAGTCAGGTGCAGAATGCGGATATGCTGCTTCCTTCTCCCTGCAGGGAGCAAGCAGTCTCTGTCCTGTGCCTGCTGACCCCCGCAGGGTTCTTAACGTTCATGGCACGTTGGGGTCACCTGGGGGGCTTTAAGAACTACTGATGCATTGCTTCCACCCTCGGAAGTTCTGGTCTACCGGGCTTGGGTGAGGCCTAGACTTTGGAATTTTTACAGACTTCCCAGGTAATTTTAATGTGCCACCAAGATTAAGAACTACTACTCTAAACAATTGTTCTTAACTGGGGGCTCCCCTCCCCTCCCTGACATTTTTGGCTGAGATGTTGTTGGTTGTCCTGGCTGGTACTACTGGCATCTGGTGGGGACAGGCCAAGGTTGCTGCTAAGCATCCTATAATGCACAGGATGGTCCGCCACAACCAAGAATTACCTGATCCAAAACATCAGTATTACAGAGATTGAGAAACCTTTCTCCAGAACAGTGGTTCTCACGCTTGAGTGTGCATCAGAATCACCTGGAGAGCTTGTTAAAACACAAATTGCTGGGCTCCACACCCAGAATTTTTGATTCGGTAAGTCTGGGGTGGGGCCTGAGAATTTGCATTTCTAACAAGTTTCCTCTGTTGGTCCAGAGGCCACACTTTGAGCACCATTGCTCCAGAATGACTCTGAATCCTCCTTCCTCAGTGATTTAGTGCATCTGTTAGGATTACTAGAAAATTCTAAAATGATGATTTAACTAAGACAGAAGGATATCTCTCTCACACACAGCAGATGTCCAGAGGGAGGCCATCCAAGGCCAGGGTGGTATCTCGCAGTCATCAGAGACCCAGGTTCCATCTTCTTGTTATACCATCTTAGTGCACAACTTCTATTTCCAGGGTCCCCTCATGGTCTAAGGTGGCTGCTGCAGCTCCAGCCATCATGTCCTCATTGCAGGCAGAGGGAGGTAAAGACAGAAAGGTAAAAACTGGGCCCCTTCCAGGGCCCTTTGAGCAACCTCTCTGGACTTCTCACAACCTACTGCTTCTATCTCAATGGCCACATCTTAGTCACATGGCCACATCTAGCTGCAAGGGAGGCTAGAAAATGTCATCTTTGTATTCTGGGCTGCAATGTGCCAGTCAAAAGGGAGAGTTCTGTTACTAAATAGAAAGGGGAAACTAGATATTGGGGTGGGTAGCTAACAGATTCTGCCCCCATACACACATGCCTAATCCTTCCTGGTAGTTATCATTTATTTGGCATGCACCATGTGCCAGGAGCTTTTCTGCAATGTCTTGCTTAATCCTAAGAACTTTGCAAGGTGGATAATATTATCTCTATTTTACAGATGTTGAAATTGAGACTTTCAGAGATTAAGCCACCTGCCCAAGTCACAGTTAGCAAATGGTGTGACCTGAGAACCCACTTCCAAGCCTGGCCTCGTTCTTGCCTCACTTACTCTAAGACAGACCCAGGAAGGATCTGTTAGACCTTCCTTGCTATGCTGAATCCCGGGCCACCCCTTCAGAATCTGATTGTTACCCACATCCAACTGTGATACCCTCTTCTTTAGATCTGTGGGAAAATGGAGACCTAATGTGCTCAGGTTTGATGCAATATTAATTTCTTATTGCTGCCCTAATAAATGATCCCCAACTTAGTAGCTTAAAACAACACAAATTTATTCTCTTCGAGTTCTGGAGGACAGAAGTCCAAAATCAGCTTCACTAGGCCAAAGTCAAGGTGTGGCTGGGCTGCTTCCTTCTGGAGTCTCCCGGGGGGAATCTGTTTCCTTGCCTTGTCTAACTTCTGGAGGCCACCTACTTTCCCTGGCTTGTGACCCCTTCCTTGCATCACTCTATCCCCTTGCTCCCATCATCATGTCTCCTACTACCTCTTCTGTGTTAGATCTCTTTCCATCGCCCTCCTAGGAGGATGCTTGTGATCACACTGGGCCCTCCCAGATAATCCAGGAGGATCTCCCCATCCCAGCCTCCTTAACCTAATCACATCTGCAGGGTCTCTTCGGCCAGATAACGTAACACTTACAGGTTCTGGGGATGAGGTCATGGATCTCTTTGGGGCCATTATTCTGACTACCAGAGAGACCACTTGCTCAGGTTCTTGTCCTAAATTCTCTTCTCTGCCCCCCGCTTTTCTTTTGTGGGCTGGTCCAAGTAGGGATTATACGTACAGTTCACTTCTATCCTGGGAGTTTTAAATGCGGCCACAGATGAGGCTGGAATTGCCAGACAGTGTGCCACGCATGCCCAGGGGCCATGGCCACCGCGGAAAGATGCAGGGGGGCGGGATCCTGCCCCAGAGGTGGCCGTATCCCCTCAGCCAGGGGGACTCAATGTGTGCAGCGATGACCAATGCAGAAGCGTAAGCAGCTGTGTGTTTCTAAGTGACTTCTCTGCTCTCTAGGTGTCTTCCAATCTCGGTACCTCCTGCTGCCTTTCCCCGGGCTCCGAAGCAAGCCTTAACCAAATACGAATGCTGGACCTGCAAGAGCCGATGGGGGTTGGCGGCTGGGATAGCTGCGTAGACTAGTTCTGCCCTTCCCCATGTTTGCCTGGTCTCTTCCCCACCTCCTCTCTCTTCTGGGAGGAGAGTCTGGGGTGTTGGATGCTTTGCTTTTTATTTTATTTTGCAAATGCCTCACAACATTCCCCACCCTCTGTGTTTAATGCCCCACTGCCAAGTGCGTGCGGTTGCCGGGCAACAAGGAGGAAGTCCCTGTGTGATTCACCCAGTCGCTGCCAATGAACTTGCCAGCTGTGTGCGTCTCCTGGGGAAAAGACTTCTCATGGCCCTCTCTGAGACAGCTCGGAGGGGAGGGGAACCAGAGAAAGGTTAGCAGAACCGTGGGTCTGTGTTGGGTGTTTTGGGGCCCAAATGAAAGGGAGTGTCTGCAGGGACGGGGCATCAGCTGGTGCCAATACTCCTGCTTGCCTTGCTGGCCCCGGTCAGCTCGCTCCCTGCAGGCCCAGGTGCCGCCGGGTCTGCATCCTGGCCGGCCTTTTTTTGTAAAGATGACTTGAATGCAGACTGTCTCTCCCTTCCTGTTCTCCTGCAGAGGAGCCCCTTCAGCCTCATCTCCCTCAGTCTTCCCCAGGCTCTCACCTTGACGTTCTCTCCTCTCTGACTGTCAGCACCCTCCTCTCTGGGGTTCGTGGCAGCGGTGCACATTCCTGCCCCAGGTACAGACTGGGTCCACAGGAAGGAGAGAGCCTCTGCACCAGGCCAAGCTGTCGGGGGACAGAGGCCTGTCAGTTTCCAGAATGCCTCTGGAGGCTCACCCTTTCCCCGGAAGACACTGCTGCCCTTCTGGCTGGTGCCTTTTCAAGAAAGTGCTTGCTCAGCAGCCTCTTACCTTCCCTCCAGCCTCCGAGTGCAGCATCGGCCTGTCCTGGTTATTTCTATATCCACGGCCTCTAACCTGCTGTGGAGCCTGTGGATACGTGCATTTGCAGCTGCCCCAGTTATCCCTTCTGAGTTATAGGGACAGCCAGAACCCAAGGCCAGAGAGCAGTCTTCTTCCTAAGGCCCAAACCAAATGGATCTGTATCTGTGAGTAGGCCTCTTACTTGCATTGTTAGAAGAAATCAATTAAAAAAATGGGAGAGTCCCTCAAGGACATTTAGTGGAACTAAGTATATTTTTACCCAGAATGGTGGCAGGAAGGGAGGAAAGTATGATGAGTTCAAGTGCATCTTAATTTATTTGCTATAGGCATTGGGGAAAGAGAACTGTGTGTTCCATTTCCACCGCCTGACCATCGTCAACTCTGGATAATTTCCTTCTTGATCATCAAGGGAAGTTCCAGATAAAGTATACATTAGGATTCGAGGATAGACCCTTCTCATCTGGCATCTCTATACCTCGATTTTTCTCATCTGTAAAGTGGGTCATTTAACACCTCCTCCTCCCCTCTACAATGTCTCACAGAAATAATAAGGAGGTTCTGAAAAACAGAATTTCCCACTTCTTTCAGACTGGTTGTATTCATTCAAAAAAAAAGAAAATCAGTTATGGGTGTAGTGGTGGGATTTGTCTAGGAAGGTTCCTGTGATGATTCAGTGAGTGGCGAGTTCCATGAGAGGTATAAATAGACTTTTTTCTTTTCTTCTTCTTTTTGTCAATAAATGAAGTACTGTTTAGCAAAGTGTGTATCCTGTTTGGAACTTAGGACGTGGACTAAAGACAGTAAACTGATGCTCACGTCTGAAGACATCTGTTGAAAGTGAAAAGCCAGAATCTAACTCTTGTGCTGCTTTTTTTGTCAACAGGCTTGGAAAGGAGAACTGGCTGAAGATTGCTCTTCCTCGCCCAAACTTTCCACCAGCCCCCTCTTAAGAAGGGCTTTTGATTTGATGGAGGACTCTTATTTTGGAGAATAAAGAAACTGCTAGAATTGAGAGGACATTTATGGAGAAGGCGAGAACTGCGCTCTGAGGTCCATATGTTAACCTGCATAAACAGGGCGATAATTACTGGAAATGACATTGGAGAAGATGTCATTTGTCCAGTTGTCCTTCTTCCTTGTGGAAAACATTTCCCCTACTGCTGCCTGCTCATGAGACCGGGAACCAGAGGACTTTCTGCCATACCCTTTCTTGCCCCCCTCCTTCCATGTCGTTTGCTGTGCCTTTGGACTTAGCAGTTCTTCTTGTTTGCTCCGTTATCTTCCAGCTGGATATGAGGGTGAATAGTTAACTACACTTCAGTCAAATAGGATCTTAATTTTTGTTCCTGCTCCTTCTAAAGAGGCCGGTGTTTATGCGTTGCTATGCAGGCAGCCGTGGAATAGCTGTCTCTTCTCACTTGTTTGGGATTGGGCCCCATGGGTTCCAGAATGATGTGTGAATTGTTGTCCGAGTTCTTCAGGCATCATATAGAGGTCTGTCGGAGAAGGCTTCAGCAGGAGAGTTTGATCCTGAAGACCAGTGTTCTCCATGTTCAGCTTTCTTTGTTTGGATCAAACACAGGTGTGCATATGGAAGGGCGAAAAATGAACACTGTTGTTTAGTTCAACTGCCTTCCATGACCCTCTTCTCTCAGGTAGCAATTGGGGTCCATGCCAGATCGTGGTGCTGTGTTAGAGACTATGCAACTAGCAGGGTTGGTGGTGTTTATCAACAACTTCCTTGCCCAGTGTGTGCTGATGACATACACACCTGACAACAACTTGGGCCCCCCAAAACACAAGGCCCTTTTGTTCCTTTCACTCTGTAGCTACTATATGCAAAGGCTGGAACACTTCCCAGATATCTACCATGGTTCAACCTTGTCCAAAATTCAGCACTAAAGACATTTACACTTATTTGTTTCCAAAACGAATGGATGGCTTCATCATAAAAAGAATTAAAGCTAGATGTGTATAGCTTCCCTGTACTGTATATGATGTGTTTTGTGTGACTGTTCAGTGACGTTGATGTCTTGTAAATGAAACGTTGGAGTTCTCGGAATCTGATTCACCACAACTGATTAAGGAGAACCTCTTGAGGGCTAATGTTGAGCGCTAATGAAATGCCAGCATTGTTTGTGAGGCTTTCACCTCTCCTTCTTGAAATGCAGTCACAATCCAATTAGTTAGAGTTCTTCAAGTTTCAAGGAGCAGAGACACACTGATACTATTTCAGTAAATGCTGGTTTATTCCATAGTTCCATAGTTACAGTGGAAGTAAAGTAGACAAGAAACAGTCCAGCAGATGCCCAGCTAGGTCTTTCCTAGAAGCTAAAAGTCATTCAAGATACCTAGTAGCTATAGATGGTTTCCAGGGATAACAAGGGCTATAATATCATGAGTATCTTTATCCTCTGCTCAGTATCAGGATCTGCAACTCTGGAGTTCTGCTCTTGTGGTGAGCTGAGGGTGACCAGCACTCCTGGTTTGCCCCAGGGACTTTCAGAGCTAAAACCAGGACAGACCCTGGCCAAACTGGGATAACTGGTCACCCAACAAGGTAACTCAGTGATGCTGCCTCTCCTTCCCATTTACCTGCTGTGGACAACTGATGCTCTTGATTAGTTTGGCCAGTTGCCTTTCAGAGCTCTACTGTCTGGCCACTTCATTGACCACTGGGTGGCCTATAGATAGATGCCATTGGATCAGGCACCGACTCTTGCTCAAGTCAGTTGTCTCCAGTGTGGTAGGGTTGCATGGTATCAAATAAAAACCTAGGCATAAAGAACCAGTTTGAACCACTTCCTATAGCAGAGTTCTGTGAGCAGTGGGTGGAGCAGGCATTCAAGGTATCAGAGATTCCTCTCCAGTCCAATCCTACTTATAAAGTGAAACCAATCTTCCTTATTAATGAATGAACAAAACAGTTAATTAAGAAAGCACAGCCATTGGGAACAGTGGAAATGGACTGTGACAATAATGGGAGTGTGTGTGTGTGTGTGTGTGTGTGTGTGTGTGTGCATGCGCACGTGCGTGGGAGCACACTACATAGAATAATGAGCCAAGAACAAAATTCTGCATCTTTGCTAGATGGAGGCTAAGGGCTAAAATCTTGGGGACAGTGTTGTGTGGAGAGCAAAAGGAGTTGGCTGGAGGACTTCCTGAAATTCCTTTGAACTCCAGAATCCTTTAAAATATCAAGGGCGTGTCAAGTGGACCTAAATGTGTACTTTCTCTTTAAAGCCTCCTAGATAACCTTTGAGTTCAACATAGATAGCATTGAATGGGACCTCCAAGCTCCTCCCTACCTTTCCAGACACTGACTTTAATCTGGGATAAGGGAGCGGAACTCCGGGGTGGCAGTAGGGGCTGGAGGAGGGGAGAGTTGTGCCGGCCCAATTTCTGGCCTGCATGACAAGTAAGAACAATCTGAAAGCAAATTACAGGTTCCTTTGCAGGTTAGTCAAAGCCAGGCTTTCAGGATCACATGCCATCCTGAAGTTGTTGCTGCTTGTCAGGGGATCCAGCCTCCATCTTTTCTGCTGAAAGACTGACATCAGCGTCCGCAGTGCTGGAACATCCTGTCAGCTAATCCCGCTCACCTTTCATGACGTGGCCACAGGGAGGTAATTACAGGCTAGCTGGAATTGAGCACACAAACATCTGTTCTCTCATTTCTCAGATGTAAGAATTGGGACACCTATGCACCTCCGTCTTTGCTCCTGGCCTAACTCCAGCTCCCTTCGCTTCCTATGGATGCACGCTAGCCCAGCACCTGGGGTGCCATTTTTCTTTTTGAAAAGATTAACTATTTCAGGTGTTCTCATCATTCATGCCCTGAATATATTTTTTGGTTTCAGGAGAAGTCTTGCTGCTATGCCAAAGGCAACCATCTTCTCTGTCTCCCATTTCTTATCTTTTCATCCACATAGAATCCCGGTGCTAGAGGCGGTCCAAAACCTCACTCTCGTCTGTATCTACCTCTGACAAATGCAAGCATCCCCTTGCAAAATTCTGATGAGCGATGGTTCCTCCCTGAGGGAAGCTAATGTTTGGGCAGAGTGGGAGAGGGCTGTGAGGGGAGGCTGCATGATGGGGAAGGAGTAGAATTTTAAAGGCTATTCGCTCAGTCATGGGCTGCCAGGTGGCCAAGGATGTCGATTTCTTAATGAGATTTTGAGTCAAGTGCATTTTGCCTTCTCATCCACGTATATCAGCCTCTCATTTTTGGATCCAGGTAGGGTGCCCTGTGTTATTGTCTCAATAAGTCCCTCATCTCAGTTCCTTCCGTGTGAAATGAAGGGATTGGGCCACATGATCCCTGAAGCTCCTTCTAGATGAACCTCAGATAGCCCCTCCCAAGTTTGTTTGTTTTCCCCAAGCTTCCCTCTCAGATTTTTCCATGTTACTGAAACTCAACCTAAAGGAAAAGTTTTATCTTCTTCAGATGGTTCTGGAACCAACTATGGGAAAAAGTCAGACTTGTGTTGATTGAGAGAAAAGAGGTTTCTCAGGGTAAATTGAGTCTCTTTGCTGAAGAAGTTGTGGTTCGAAGGCAAAAGGACAATCTTGAAACTGGCCATGCGTGAGTCACTCAAGTCTTTCCTCTGGGCCTCAGTTTCCTCATCTGTACAATGGGAGAGGGAGGCGAGCGTGGAAGGTCTTGGTGATGCTCTGAAGTCCCATCCGTGTCGCAGGTTCTAAGCTTCACCTAACCCAGCTGGTGTCTGACTCCTTCTCTGACCAGTAGTCCTTTCGCCTTTGGCCTTTGGCTGCACAAGTTGAAACCAGGACTTTCCCGGGAAGTCCATTACGGAATACTTCAAAGCTGTTTGCACTTGTCGGTTGTGCTGAACGGGAGTTTGTTGAGGGAAAAGGCAAATAGACATCCAGACGGATGGCAGGAGGGTGTGGAAGGGGGACGGCTGTTTACCCGGGGTAACTGGGAGGGAAATAAAAAACCCGGCCTGCAGTTCTGTCCAATAAATAAAAACGGGGAGCTCTGCGTGGCTCGAAGCATAGGGGATTTATTAGTTTGCTTAGTGAAAGGCAAATATTAAGTCTCGGACTGACTCGTCTTGGGACCCGTCTCTTGGCCTTTGTAGGCTGTCCGGCGCTGATCACCCTGTGCCTGGGGTTATCAAGTTGTGCTGAGGTTTTGGAAAAATGATTTTCCATCTTTTCCTCTTCCTTCTCCTCTGTGCCCCCTGCCTCCCCCGATTCCTGGTAACTCAGGTCTGGGTTTTGGAGGTGGGGGGAGGGCAGGGCCTGGAGAACTTGTTGTCCTGTTCATAAAGCTTCTCTGTCCAGGGCTGTGGCTTGCCTGGGAACAGACATCACCCATGGGGTGTGGCACAGGTGGTTCTCGTGGGGACCCCCACTCTCTGCCCTGAATGCTGACATTCACCCCAGACTATAAGGCAGAGGCCCTGTCCCTCATTTAAGCTAAACATTAGTGTCAGTACAGGCATTTGAAGAAAAGATACAGGTCCCTAACAGTGATCTTTTGGATCAGCCTGGCAAGCTAAAAGATGAACTGTTGAAGGTGGGGCTGTGAGTGCTACTTAGAGCTTGAGCAGAGCTTGCCACCCTCCATGGAGTGAAATGTTGGGATCAGAGGGCCCGGAAAGCCACCCAGTCCACCCAGTTTCCAGCGGAGAGCTGCAACAAAAGTAAATTAGGTGGGGCATTCTTTCCCCTTTGCTTTAAACATCCCCTACACGATCAAGCCTCTTCCAAAGCCCTTCAGTTCTTCCATATTCAGGTCTCATGGGCTGTGCTTGCTAATCTCCACCCACTGTGGGGTACAGTGTGGCAGAGTACAGGACTCCCCATCCATCTCCAGATCCACCCCTGGTAACTGTCCATGTGCATCTTACTGCTCTGCCTGGAACGTCTCGGTTCCTCACCCACTACTCAAGTAGCCGGAGTTGGGAATGTACTAGAATTGCTTAATGAAGACAGTTCCTCTCATGTTGCAGCGGTGATTCTTGGTTGAATTCAGCACAGCTTCTAATCCTTTGGCAATTCTTTGTGTAAGGGCCTAGTTTTGAAAGGTAGGTGTTGGGCACCTTGGCTACTGAAATTCTAGATACTCATCTCAAAAGCTACCTTCTCTAGGAAGTCCTCCTGGGTTTCTCCTTCCCTCTCAACCAGTTGTGACCTCTTTCTCATGCATTCTTTTGAAGCGTCTGAGCATAGGATTTGTACTCAAAAAGCTTTGCTTCCTCCTTGATGATAGTATTTTGGCACCTCATTTACTATGCTCATACTGAACTTGGTTCAGCTATCTCCTCCCCAACACCCTCTCTCCCTCTCTGTCTTCTGTAAGAGCAGGAAGGAACTTGGATATTTTTTTACTCATTGAAATTCATCCTTCAAGATCCCAAAGATCAGGATCATGTAGAATAAACCATGATTAGCATTTAACCTACTCCTTCATTTAATCCTCAGAAAACCAAGATTTACAGGAATGAATTGATTTGACAAGTCTTCTATGTGACAAGTCTTGTAAACCCAGGCTCTTGACGGCCTCAAGTTCAAGCCCTTGAACTTGAAGTTGGAGCCTGGTGGATTTTACATGGTAGATGCAAAAGAAAGAGGTTGAATTGACTCATCCAGTTAATGTCTTGTTTACTGGGTGTATTGCCAAATCTGCCTGTTCTTCGTTTGACCACCTTAATCAATAAATACTTTCTGAACGGTGGAGAAATTTCTGTTTGTTGGTTGATTGGTTGGTTTTTCTGCAGAAACTCTTTTTTTTAAAATAGAACATGTCTTGTTTTTGCCAATTTTGTGAGAACTAGTTTCCTTTTTAAGGCAGAAAAGGTGAATTTAAGCTCAAATTTTAACAGTGCCTAAGAGGGAGAAATACAGAAACACACACACATGTGTACTCACACACACAAACAAGAAAACAAACAAAATAGGCCATATGAGATTGTCCCTGCCCCCGGGATCTCAATTAGATCAAGTCTTAGACAAGACAGCACATGTAAAACCATCAAACATATTTGCCAACCCATGGTTAGTGTTACTGGAGACTGGGTGGATAATACCTTCTGCTTGTCACCTAATGTGAACTTATCCAGCCAGGTATGGGCGGAGGTGTTGGAGTCCAGTGGGCAGATCCCCTGCCACTGCTAGGATGGATCTGGGTCCAAGAGCTTACATACCTGGGGACAGAATACAAAGGTAGAAGGAGCTCTGCTTAGAAGCAGTCAGGCCTAGGGAGAGAAAATTCTGTTGCCATTGCTATTAGATCAGCTTTCCCTGCTATGGAGAGGAACATATAAAGATGGAGAGAGGATAACATAAAGTTTCACCTTTTTAAGGAAGGGAAGAAGTACTGAAAGATCACTCCCTTCTCACCTCATATGTACAGGTAGAATCAGAGTTTGGATCAAGTGGATGTCATCTGCGATCACCTGAAGTTTCAAACATGAGAGGGATTATATGATATTTTAGCCAAGAAAAATCAGACAATTCGGGAAATTATAAAGTATGATATTTTATAGTGCTTTGCAGTTTTGAAGCACTTTGCAACATTCTCATTTGAATCTCACAACAACTTTGTGGGTATCGAGACCACATTTTTATAGATGAGGAAACCGAGGCTGTGAGAGGGAGGTTCAGGGACTTGCCATAGAGCACACTCTATAAAGCTGTGCTTTCTCTGTTCTGGCCATTTCAGGAGAGGGCTGACATGTAAACAGTATTAGTTGCACTAGGCTGCTGTAACAAAACGGCCCCAAGTCTCAGTGGCTTCGTCCAGTGTACACATCAGTAGAATGTGAGTTGGCAGTGGTGGTGGGCAGGAGACCCCTTTTCATGCAGAAATTTCAGCACGCAGGCCTTTTCTCCCTTAGGATGCAACCACCTTCAAGGGCTCCCTTCTGTTCTGCTGCAAATAGAGAGACAGCATAGTCGCATGTGACTGCGTTGGTCTACACAGGCCACCCATCCCTTCTGCTCATGTCCATTGGCAGGAACTGGTCATAAGGCTCCACGTGGATGCGAGAGGGCTGGGAAATGTGGTCAGCTCTAAGCCCAGGAAGGGGAGGAGAGCACAGATGTCAGCAAACCCTAGCAGATGTTGGCCACATAAACTAAACCCTGGCTGTGACTATGGTTGTGCAGCTTCTCAGTCTTCCTCACAGCAGCTGTTGCGGCCTATGGCCCCTGGCCTCCTGGAGGGCCATTGCCCAGGCCTGCGTGTGGAGACTGAGGGCTTTTCTGCAGCAAATGTCAGAGCCTGGAGAACTCCTGCCTGGGCTCAGCGGCTCTCACAGAGAGCCTCCTGCCCTGGGAGAGCAGCAGGGGACAGGCCAGGGTTGGGGTGCCATAGTGCCTCGGCCTGGACCGCTCTGCTGACTTCTAGCAGAGTGACTCTCAGTGACCTTCAGCCTCTCAGTGCCCCAATTTCCTTAATGTTAAACTGCTTCCTAGGATCACCACGAGGTTTAAATGCGCTCTTATGGGGGCAGCACTTAGTGCTCAATAAATTTGGGCTCTTAGCTGTATAGCGTGCATATGGAGCCATATGGGCCCATCAGCCAGAGCTCTTAGCTCGGATAATCTCTATCCTGGGTGGGCAGAGGAGACTTCAAGTGTGGACCTCCAACACAGCATCTATGTTGTCCCATGTGATATGGGGTTACTGATTCTCTATGGCGGTGGGTGAGCTCTTTGGGTTGATTCATTTAGCATCCAGGACAGGTGTCAACAATGTCTGGACATGGGCACTCAGAACCCCAACTCTCCTTCCTGGGCATCCGCAGCACCACATTAGCCTCATGTGACTCGGACATCAGCCAAACACTCTCTCTCAAACACCAGTTTCTCTCCAGAATCTGCCAGCTCCATCTACCGACTAAGGAAGCCCTACAGAATATCCAGTTAGCCAAATGCTTTGGGTATTTGAAACCCTTTCTGTTGCCTCCTCTTCTGAAGGAGAAATAAGAGAAAAGCTGATTTCCAAGCCCCCACATGCCAACCTTGCCTTGTGCTTGTTCCCACACCCAGATCTCAAATCATACCCTTTCCCTCAGGCTACAGTCCATCATGTCCCTCTCTCAGACCCCCTCGGCCTGGGCATGGGCTCTTGAAACTGTGAGTCCTCAGTTCCCCAGGCTCCTGGCACCAGTCCTGACCGTTCCTTCCTGGCTCCCCTGGCACCCCTAGAGAACGGAAAGCCGGTCTGTTTATAGGACACGGGGCCAGAGCAGCATTAAAAAATAAGGAGCAAATAAAATGTTGTAAACAAATTTCCTTTCCAGTAAGCAGTACTCCTTTCCCTGTCCTCCAACATGTACCATTTTCCTCCTGTGTTTGCATAAACTTTCATCCTGGGCAATTACCATTCCCAGGGTGGGGCCTGCCCGTTTCCGTTGGTTATTTATTTTGGTTTTGATCATTCCTCTCCCTCCGGAGCATCACACACCTCATCGTAAAGAAAACATGTTCCCTATCAGAGCCTAGGAGTTGCTCTTTTCTCCTTGCTACCCTTCCCCCCCCCCCTTTTTTTTTTCTCTTTCTCCCTTTCTTCTCAGCACCGCTTCACCTTCTGATTTCACTTTACGGTGTTGACATGGCGGATAAGTGCCGGGCTGGACGCTGGGGACCGGTGGCATGGGTTGAGTGAGAAGGAAGGAGGTGAAGCAGGGGAGAGAAGTGTTCAAATAAAAGCTGGAGCAGATGAAAAAGGGGTTTTGCGTGGGTGACCTTCTCTCTGTGAGCTCTTCAGCCTGCCTCCCCCTCCTGAGTTTTTGTATGAGCAGAAAGCCACTGAGCTCATGTTTCCTGACCCCAGCAGGTAGCTTATTGTAAAACAGTTCATCCAAGGGGGAAAAATACCTTTTTTCGGCATTTGAACTTTTTTGCTTTGAGCCAGACTTGAGAGAAAGGGGTTAAAGGGGAACTGCCTTTTCCCTAGCTCAGAAATACATGTGACTGGAGGGGGGGAAAAGAACCCAAACTTGGAACAACCATCATTCTTG
Organism: Choloepus didactylus; assembly: GCF_015220235.1. Taxonomy (NCBI): domain Eukaryota; kingdom Metazoa; phylum Chordata; class Mammalia; order Pilosa; family Megalonychidae; genus Choloepus; species Choloepus didactylus. The sequence continues at coordinate 66,796,286 of NC_051324.1, read as the reverse complement.
TTTATAAATGCACTGTGTTATTAAGGACAACTATTTGTGTATTTTAAACCATTCCTCTGATCCCTTTATTTCCCTCTGTCCTCCATTTTCCTTTTGCTTATGGAGGGGGAAGGAGGTGCATCCCAAGCTGACGGTGATACGAGCTGGGAATTTTCACTTTCTATTTAAAATTAATTTCACTTCCTAAATTCCTCGCCTTTGCCCAGCTGGGCGAGTTGGCATCCTTGGAGGTGCTGAATTCAGAGGGACCATGAGGAGCAGATGGGGCTGACTCACTATCAAGTCATGGTGTCCGTTTGGCTTCAGGTTCCTTAAGATTGTGCTCAGTGGAGGTCTCAGGAAGTGGTTTGGGGTCAGGGTGGGGCCTGCTACTCCCTCACGACGTTCTCATGAGTCCCCAGCTACCCTCCTCCCAGATTGCCACCCCCTGACACCCTTAGCCCAAAGACCTTCTAGAGCTGTCACAGGGTCACCTGACTTGGGCTTGGCACCTGGCTTCTGTCTTGGTGATGCAGGGAAGAAAAGAAGCTGGACTCTCTTCCCTTGGGGGTATGCAGGGTGTTACGGGTTGAACTGAATCCTTGAAAAAGATATATTCAAGTCCTAATCCCCTGTCCCATGAATGGGACAGTGTTTGGAAATAGAGTAAGATGAGGCCATACCGGATTAGGGTGGGCACTAATTCAGTATGACTGATATCCACATAAGAAGAGAGAAATTTGGATACAAGGACAGACAGACACAGAGGAGAAGGCCATGTGAAGACAGAAGCGAAGACTGGGATGCTGCCTCTACAAGCCAAGGAACCCTAAGGATTACTGGCCAAAACCAGAAGCTAAAAAGAGGCCAGGAGGGAGCCTCCCCTATGGGTTTCCGAGGGACCAGGCCCTGCTGACAGCTTGAGCTCAGACTTCCAGCCTCCAGAACTGGGAGACAACAAATCCCTGCTTTGTCGAGCCCCCCAGTTTGTTGCACTTTGTCACGGAAGCCCTGGGAGACTCACACATGGGGCTTCTTCCTAACCTTGCCTTCTAAGAACTGAAGGGTCTGATTTTCGTTGCTGGGATCTGAGAACCTCATTAGTAAAACCTGGTCGACATTGGAGTGATTCTTGATGTGCATGTGAAAGCGTGAAGCACACAGAGCTGTGTGTGGTGCCTGGATTCAACAGTGTGCTGCTGGCTGTGTGCCTGGTGGGCGTGAGCTTTGGGTAGCCTTGTCCAGAGGCGAGGAGGGATTCCTGAGCCTTCACCCCCAATCTGGTGCTCAGGCCCTCTCTTGGGGCCGTGGGAGACTTTAACAATGAAACTCGTTTTCAACAATCTAATGCAGTGAGGGCAAGACTCTGGCTCTCGTTCTGGGACTTCGGTCTTGGAAATGCTGAGGTTCAGGTGGGTTAAATGAGCCACCCGACATCACCCAGCAAGTTAATGGTGAGCCTTTGCGATCCCCCCTAGAACTGGATCCACTAGATGTTTCCAAGGGCAGATGCAGGGATAAGAGGCCCAAGGAGGCATCTGGGAAGATGGGCAGGGAGGAGGGGTCTAGCCCAGGCAAAGTGCTGCAGAAGCAAAATCCATTTGCGGTGGCTTTGTGCCTGCCGTCAGGCCCGGGTGCTCCCGGGTCAAGACTGGTTTGAATAAGAGGCGCTGGGGGTGGCCCGGCCCTCCCTGTGGGGCACTGAGCTCTCTGGGGAGGGAAGACTCTTCCAGGCTGTGGCCCCGGATTCAGTTCCGCTCTATTTAGAACACTTTTTGTGGAAAGCAGATTGCCAAGGAGGAAAGCACCAGGCCAGCCAAAGAAGCTGATGCTACCCTGACCTGCTGAATTTGGGGGTGCAGGGAGTTGGGGGTAGAGAGAAAGGAAAGGGCTTAGGGCAGGAAGGGCTGGCCCAGTAACTTTCTGTTCACTTTTCCCATCTCTACCCTGCACACCACCCCTCTCCTCTACTCCAGAAACCTGACTCTGGGCAAAACTTCCTCGGGCAGAACTGAATGGGGACAAGTTAGAAGCATCTGAAACTATTTTCACTTGTGCAAGTGGAGATAAGCAAGTCAGATTTTTATTCTGTGACTCCATATGAACGACTCACTACATAAACACCCCCTGCCTTAGTGTCCCTGGGCTACTGTAGCAAACTGCCACAACCTGGGTGGCTTAAAACAACAAGCATTTGTTCTCTCACCTAGAAGTCTGAAATCAAGGTGCCAGCAGGCCATGCACCCTTAGAAGGCTCCAGGGAGGATCCTTCCTTGCCTCTTGTAGCTTCCGGTGATTGCCAGCAGTCCTTGGCTTGTAGACGCAGCCCTCTGCTCTCTGCCTCCATCTTCACGGGGCTTTCTCCTGTGTGCCTGTGTCTCTGTATTCACATTTCCCTCTTATAGGGACACCAGTCATACTGGAGTCAGGGCCCACTCTAAATCAGTATGAGCACATCTTAGCTAGGTTACATCTACAATGACCCTATTTCCAAGTAAGGTCACATTCACAGGTATTGGGTAGGCATGAATTTTGGGGGTGCATATTAGGGCTCTCCGGAGGAACAGCACAATCATTAATATATGTCAATTAAGAGTTTTATCTAAGAATTGACTCATGCAACCATGGTGATTGACAACCCACAAGTTGGAAACTCCAATGAAGGTAAAGTTACATTCCCCTGCAGGAGCTGGCTGGCTGCAGTAGAGACAGAAGATTCTTCTTTCTGACTTCTGAAATCCTCAGTTCTGACTTTAAGACCTCCAGATGACTGGATATGGAGACTCTCCTCATTGCCAAGGGCAAGATCCTTTGTTGATTGTAGATGCAATCAACTAACTATAGATGCGGATCCCTCTATAAAATATCCTCACAATAACAATCAGGCCGGAGCTTGCTTGACCAAACAACTGGACATCATAACCTAGCCAAGATGACACATGAAATTAACCATCCCAGAGGGATACTCTTCAGTCCAGTAAACCCCCTTCTCTAGGGTGTTTTGCTGAGTTGGACTTGTGACACAGCAGGCCAGGCTGTCTCAGTGCCCAGTGACATATATGATTCTTCTCTGGAAATGTGGGTGCCCTGGACTAAAGGCATTTCTTCCTGATTCCCCAACATTCCTCAACAGTGAAGACAGCATGCAGTAGTTTATGCTTTGCTTAAAGGACATGGATAATCTCTGCCTTCCCTCACCAAAAGGAAAGCTTGTAAAAAGAAAAACAAATCAGGCCACTGCAAACTTTGTAGCCCAAGAGAATTGTGGTGGCCGAGGGATTTCTGAACAGTATGTTTTAAAACACTTCCCAAATGCCTTTGCCCTCTTTTTAGCCTTTATCTTCCAAGAGATCATTGGTGTCTGAGAAGTAGCTGCCACTGGGCCTATGGGTGGCTCATCTGGAGCTCAGAGGGACAGATGACTCTGATTACTGGGCCCCAGTTGTATGCTAGATGTCACATCTACTCAGAGTTCTTCTTTGAAATGGACACCAGTCACTCATCTTCTTGGTCACCACAACTGTGAGACTGACGACAAGTCTTTGTGGAGAGTTTGGGAGTAGCAGAGCCGTGTACCTGCTCACTGTTAACAGGACTCACTTGTATCGGCTTTTCTAACGGAGCTTCCTGGGGTCGTCTACTGGGGTCTGAGCAGAGGATGGCCATCAGTGACCTGCAAATGCTCCAAAACCACACCCCTTTGCTAAGCCCTTGGGAGCCCCCACAGTGAGCGCTGAGGTGCCTTTTCCAACTCAAGGGAGTCCCCTCTGAATGCCTTTCTTTCCAATACTGACAGGAGGGAGAAGCGATGGGTTCTGAATTCCAGCTCCACCTCTTATGGGCAAGAGACAAGTTACTTAATGTTCCTAAATCTCACTGCCCTCCTGGTTAAGCCAATGATAGTCAAAATAGCAACCTCCTTGGGTTGGGAGGGTTGTATGTGTTAAACCAGAGCTGAGGGCATGGGACCTGGAAACACACCTCGTCAGTTGGCTATTGTGACTATCATTATTTCCCTGTTGAACTCTCCCCCACCTTCCCCAGGAAGAATTTGACACGTCTACCTCTGGGAAGCACTGCCTGCCTGTCTCTTTCCTAGAGTGCATCACATGGAATTCCAAGCAGTGAGTCAGTTAAGAGTAGAACTGCAGGATCGGGCAGGTCTGGGTTTGAATTCTGACTCCCCCACTTACTGCCTCTGTGGTCTAAGCTGTGTCTTCAGGTGTAAAGTGAAAATAGTGATAGGTACCCCCTCCACACCCCAAGATTGTTGTGAGGTTAGGGCTTGTGTCTACTTCTCTCTGCACCACCCCCCCCCCATGACTAGTCCATGGTATGGTACAAACTAAGTGCAGAAAAGAAGATTGGTGAACTTTTGAGTTGACTCAGTCTAGAGTCTTCATCCCTTCTTCAGCGCACACACCCTTAGAAAAATAAACCCACATCATTTTATGTTTCCCTTGATGGGGGTGCCTCACCACCATCTTGGCCAGAATTCCTGGCTGGCAATAATCATTTAACCTTCAGGCCCCTTGACCAATGGCCTGGGAGACATCTACAGGTTTCAGCCTCTGTCCTCATAGGTAAAGTAAGAAGTCTCTTGAGTTCATTTCTGGTCATCATTCAGGTGATTTATGGAGTATCCAGAAAACCCCTACCATAAAATCTGAAATGGCAGCAATCCCATACGTGAGCTGTTGCTCTCCATGCAGACACAAGTAGAAAACGCACTGGACTTGGTATCAGAAATCCGAGGGTTGAGTATTGTCTTTGACCCTGTGGTTCATGGAATAAAGGCTCCCACCACCACCACCAAAGTTGTCCAGATTCTTCTCTCCAGAACCTGTGAACATGTTAGCATATTTGGCAGAAGACCCTTTGCAGATGTGATGGAGGATCTTCAAGTGGGAGATTAGCCTGGATTATCTGGCTGGCCCCAGTGTAATCACAAGTCTTTCCATACAAGAGGGAGGCAGGAGGGAGAGTTGGAGGGAGAAGTGAAGATGCCACGCTGCTGGCTTTGAGAATAGAGGAAGGGGCCACAAGCCCAGGAATGCAGGCAGCCTCCAGCAGCCGGAAAAGGCAGGGAATATTCTCCCCTGGAGCCCGCAAAGGGAGCGCGGTCCGGCCAACATCTTCATTCTGACCCAGTGAAACTCATTTTGGACTTGTGTCCTCAAGATCTGTAAGACGGTACATTCATGTTGTTTTAAGCCACTACACTTGTGGCGATTTATTATGGCAGCAATAGGAAACCAATACAGACCCTAACATCTCTCTAACTGTGGTCCTTTCTCTTCGCCTCTCTGGGCTTCTGCTCTGATAACATGAAGAGAGAGGATGATGGATGGTGGGAAGGGTCCCTTCTAGCTGAGTCCTTGTATGCTGATGTGGACAGTCAGGGCTGCTGGGCTGAACGGGTGAGTGGGAGCTGCAATATCACCCCCTCACTCCCACTCACCCTCTGCTCTCCCTGCATGAAGGCCCCTCTACTCATCAGGCCTGCACCTATAGGGGCTGTGTCTGCCCTAAAGAGCCGGGCCTGCTGGGGGCAGAGGACACTGAGAGGGACAGCTGGCCGAGGTGGGAAGCAGTGGCCTTTGAAGGCAGGTTCCAGGTCAGCAGTGTGGCTACTCCACCAGCCCCACGATTTTGCTTGGGCCCAGCCCCGAGGAAGGTCATTTTAGCTCATCTCTCACCGAGAGGAGCTATGTCCCTTATTTGAAATCAGTGGTCTTCAACCGGACCACTCAACCAGGGGCGATTTTGCCCCCCACCCCAACCTCCACCACCACCCCAGAGAGCATTTTCAATGTCTGGAAACCATTTGGGTTGACATAACCGGGAGCGGGTAGAGGCCGGGGTGCTGCTGCACTGCCCACAAAGCACAGGCTAATCCCCACTTCCAACAGAGAATGAATGATCCAGCCCAAAACATCAGTCGTGCCAAGGTTAAGAAGCCCTGTTTAAAGCACTGCCTCGGGGTTGGACCAAGCACTAACCCTGCTACCCGCCCCCACCCACTGCTTTATTTACCAAGGGAAAAAATCTGTTATTTTTTCCAAGTGCATTTCCCCCTGTATCTTATCAAGAACCACCAAGTTCAGCACTCTCTTGATTAGTCACTTCCATTAACAGTGTTTATTTTGGGGTTTGTGTTTATTTTTGAAACGTGGTCTCCTGCCCCAACCCCTCCTCCGTGCGCACTAGTGGGGCTCGCCTCTTCTCCTGCCCGTCCTGCCTCCTGCCACTGCTTGAGGTTCTCTTAAAGCGGCAGGCGGCCTTTCCCTCTCTTTCCTCAGATATGCTGTAAACTTCTTTTTATTAGACTCCCTTGACTGACAGACCTGCGACAAAGCTAGACTATTCCTCGCAGAAGCTCCGCAAAACCAAACGATGTCAGTGGTTTGCTCCATTGAGTCAGAGGCAAAGAGGTTTCTGACTTGCGGGTCCCTCCTGTTTCTCTCCAGCCCGCCCCGCTCCCTGTGGCTTAGTCTTGGGCTATATTTAAGGGTTTCTGACTCATCAGAGAACTGACTGCGTTCCTCTCCACCCACCCACCCACCCAAATGGCACTTGGCACGTCCTGCCCCAGTCAGAAGGATTTAAAGGATTTTGGCTGAATAACAGGGAGCTCAGAGGGAATCCGTGCACAGGGTTTTAAAGGCCCTCCATGCTGAAGGGACATTGCTCGCTGTCACTGCCCCTCTTCCCTGGGTTCCAGCCAGCCCCACCCCACCAGGCCCAGCTTAGGGAACCACTCAGACCATCTCTCAGGGTTCTCCAGAGAAACAGAACTAGTATGATTTGTGTGTGTGTGTGTGTGTGTATGTGTGTGTGTGTTGAGATTTATTTTAAGGAATTGGTTCATGAGATTGTGGGGTCCAGTAATTTGAAATCCGTAGGGCAGGCCAGCAGGCTGGCTGTCCCAGTGAGAGGGGACGTTTCAGCCTGGAGACCGAATTTCTTCTTCCCCAGGAAACCTCGGTGTTTGCTCTTAAGGCCTTCAACTGACTGGCTGAGGGGCACCCACATTATTGAGGGTGATCTCCTTTACTCCAAGTCAACTGTTGGTAGATATTAACCACATCTGCGACATACTGTCCTAGCAACATCTGGGCTGGTGTTTTAACCCAACAGCTGGACACCAAGTTGACATAGGAAATTAACCACCACAGCCAGGGAGTCCTTCTCCATTCTGCTGGGTCTTATTTCCAGCCTGGTAAATAAGCACTGGTCCAAGGAGGCCTCATGGCAGGTGAGTGGCACAGGAGACCCAGAACACCCTTGTCCCCCTTCCTGGGACATTTATTTGACCACCGGGGAGTTGGTTACTGTGGGGTATTTATTTGTTTAAACATGGGTGGTTCCTACAGAGGAGGGTGTCTGGTTTCAAGATTGGAGGACCGATGCAAACAGTCACTGAGGGTGGGTGGTCTGGATAAATAAGGGAGCAAGGGTGGGAGCGAAAACAAATGCCGACGTGTGACCTTATCCATGGCCTACTTATCTCTGTCTATAAAACAGAGCGACTTGGAGCTTGTGTATATTCAGACTCCTAGATGGCCTCTTCCTAGGTTGTTGAAAAGAGGGTTTGGAAATCGTTGGGTAATTATTTAAGGGTGATAGCTTCTATTAATTTATCTCAAGGGCTTTGGTGGCTATCGGGGTGCCTTGCGGTGGAGCGGACGGTGCTGACTGCACTGGGTATAATGGCAGCCCCACCCCAGATTCTGGGAGATTTCAAAATAATTGGGTGCCATAGAGGAATGGCAAGTCTCTTTCCAAAAAGATCCTGCTTGGTGGGCCTTCTTTTGGGTTGAACCAGCCAGAAAAAAAGTCCTCTGATTGTTTTTTGGATTCACATCAGCCCTGACTGACAGGGTGCAGGATTCTTTATTAGGAGAGCAACTATCAAAAGAAATCCAAGATGGGGTTCAACCAGAGGTAGAGGTGAAATTTTTGCTGTCTGATTGATGGTGTTCCCAAACCAGGAAGCAATGGCAATACCGCATCCTGTCCCTAAGGCCCCTCCTCAGACTTGAATGAGCACACGAATCCCCTGGGATCCTTTAAAATGCAATTCTGATTCAGCAGCTCCGGGATGGACCCTGAGATTCTGCCTGTCTCACAAGCTGCCAGGTGGGGCTGATGCTGGCGGTCCACGGAGAGCCAGAAGGATTAAGGAATGAGATGACTTTCCCTTCCTCTTTCCATCTGTCTGGTCCAGCGGATCTCAACTCTGGCTTCACATCTGGGGAGCTTTATCACCTACTGATGCCTGCGGGTCTCACCCCCAGAGATTTAGTTTGTTTGTCTGGAGTGAAGCCCTGGCAATGAGATTTTAAAAGCTGTGCAGATGATTCTAGTGTGCAATCACTGATTTAATCTCATGAAGTGAATCCATGGGTTAATAAATGATAGGAAATGAAATTTAGCACACAGATTCACTGCTGACCCTCATTACTCAGGTGTATGGAGGGGGGGTGGCTTTTCCAATAATAACGAAAGGCACTAATGCACCTCACCTCCATTCTCCTTAATTCCCCTCAAAACGCGAATGATATGTGGCCAGCATTTTGAGTGTCAGACACTTTACATTCATTATATCATTTAATCATCCCAGGAACCTGGTAAGGCGGATGAGGAAATTAAGCTTGAATGAGCAAGTGGCTTGCCCAAGGTTACACAGCTAAGAAGACTTGGATAGAGATTTGCCTAGCTCTGCCTGACTTCAAAGCCCCTCTTCTTTAACTTTTATATTCTGTCATCTTCATGATCTGCAGCAGGGGGTTCGAAAATGTCAGCATGTGGGCCAAGTCCGGCCAGCTACCTGTTTTTGTAAATAAGGTTTTACTGGAACACAGCCATTCTCATTCATTTATGTCCTGTCTGTGGTTGCTTTCACCTGCAATGGCAGCATCAGGCAGTTGCACAGACACTGTAGGGCCTGCAAAGCTGAGAATATTTACTATCTGTACCTTTACAGAAAACGTTTGTCAGCCTTTGATGGATTAGGGAGGCAGCTAGCAAAGAGCAAGGGCGCAATCTTCAGCTATGCTCAGAGCAAAAGGAAGGGGCCCACGGGGGGCTGAACTTGAACCCATGGTCACCGAAGCTCCAGTTTCTGCTTGGACTTTTTAATTTGAGCTTGTGGCCCACGTTTCACTCCCAGGATTGCTTATTTCCTCTACACATATTTTATTTTGATGCCAGAATTTCTCATCTGTTTTCTTAAGAGCAGGAGGTCTTGATCCCAAAGCCAGGGCAGCTCCACAGCTCTCTGCGGAGTGGGGCGCGGGAGGCCAGCTGCATCGGCTCCAGCACTGTGGGAGGCCTGCGTGGAAAAGCTGGACCCCGCTGCTCCTGGGAAGTATCAGCAGGAAGAGGCTTCTGTCCCATCCCAGCAGTCTTCCACTGAGAAACCCTATCCAGGGGTCGGGAGCAAAGAGAGGGGGAAGGAAATGCCAATCAATCTGTCAAAGCCCCGCCCTCCTGTGGCTTCGAGGCCGGGGAGCTGGGTCTGGGCATCCTTGACTGCCCCCCCACCCCCACCCTGGGGGCGAGGGGAGGGCACACAGGGGAAGTGCATTTGGTAATGATTCTAGATTTCCTGTTTGGTTTCTGTCCAGAGGGCTTTGGGAGATGCTAACTCGCGCTGTGTGTGTAGACATACATATTGCTTTCCTCCTTTTCGCCTCAGTTTTCTTCCCTTTTGCTACTTTTCATCCTTCAGGGCTTGTTTGGGTTTTCCTGGCATTTTGGATTTTTAATTGGTGGGAGGGCAGAGGGGTGGCACAAGTCCCCAGCATCCTTTGGGAAAATCTGTGGAAAGGGAGAGAGACGCCCGGACATCCTGCCCGGAGTCCCGGGGATTTGCTCTATGAGCCCGACAGGTTCTGTCCTCCTGGACATGTGTAAGCCATAAAGAATCTGTTTAGGGGAACAAACACTTATTTGATGCTTACGTGTGCATTGCTGCAAAGGCACAGAAGGCCCAGGCTTGCCTTCTAAGAGGTCAGAGATGAGAGAGAAGGAAGGAGATGCAAGGAAAGACATGACCTCAGAACAGCTTGATAAGTACAGTGGTGGGAATGGGCACAGATCGTCAGGGTGCCAGGAATCTTGCAGCTCAGCTTTCTCTTCTACGTAGGACTGAGCCATGGTCATCCAAGATGGCAGTGGCAAGTCTCGCCAAACAGCAATCCAAGAAATAATAAAACCAGGCATCCTTGCCGAGCCCCTGGCAACAAGGCCCTGGGTCCTCGGGCTCAGGTCACGTGGCAGAGCTGGACCTCCCCGGCAGCCACCATTTGCTCCGCAGAATATGAGCTTTAGCCTGGGGGTGGGGACGCAGAGGCCCTGGGTGCTGGAATCTTGGGGTTGCTTTGGCCCCTGGGGGAAGCTGGGGTTCCAGGGAAGAAGGGCCTGCCTTAGGGGGATGCAGAGGCGATCCGCCCTCTTCACTTGAAACAAGGGCTTTGATCCCTCCACTGGGGAGAAAAGCGAGCTCTCCCTTTTCAGCACCTTTCAATATCCCCCCTCCTTGCTGTGCAGCCCTAGCCGCCACCTCACTCTGAAGGAGACAGGATGTGTTTCCAGCTGGGACTTTCTCTTCCAGATTTGGGCAGAGAGTGAGTGAAGCTCCGGGAGATGACTGTGGCCTGTCTGGGGTTGCACCTGGAAACATCAGGTGGTGGGGGGCAGGGGGGACACGGGGTGCTCGCTGCCTCCACCTTGGCTGATAACAGGGGCGGGGGGCTGAGGGTGGTGGCAGGCGAGGGGAGTCCAGTACCCACGGCTGCTACCCGGGCTGCCCTGCACAAGCCTTTGCTTTCTGGACACACCCAAAGTAGCTAAAGCTGCCTGCCACATTCAGCCTTTATCTCTGGGTTTTCGAGCTTGGAGAGAAGGGGGATGGTTGGAGAGCCGGGGGACTGCTTGTGACTCCTTTGGCATCTCGCTCCCTTTTCCTCCGTAAACCCTCCCACCCATCACCCGAAAGCTAAGCGGTGAAACTCTAGCAAGATGATATGATGCTGGTGTTTCTGATTGGTGTGTGAAGTCTCTGCCCAAAGCTTTTCAGAGCTGGTAAAACCTGGGCAGTCTATGAACTCTCCAAACTGAGGGGAGGGCAGAAAAATAAACAGAGGGCTCCTGTGATGAAAAGCAAACGCCAAGCCAGAACTCCCATCCGCTCCTAACACACCGTGGAGCCTTTTGAAAATGCCTCAAGCCTGACAGCACTTCCCCAGACAAATCGCTTGCGGTGGCTTGGTGGATGCGCCGTGGAACCACGCGACAGGTGTTCTCTGTTTCACGCTCGGAAGAGTCCAGCAAAGCTGCGTGCAAAAGAATTTTCTCAAAGTGCTGGACTTTTTTTACCCCTGCATAAATTACAGGATCTTAGAAATAACTGGATTTCTCACTGGTTTCCAATCCATCAGCTTTTTTTTTTTTCCTTTCTGGATTTTTCCATGCATGCAAAGCCCCATTCCCTGCCTCAAACTTGTATAAAGGAATGGTGCATTTTATCATTTTGCCAGGTGAAGATTCGTTTTGACTCTCTTTGTAAAATTCATACACATGTATGTATTTGTATGTATAAATACATATACATTTAGAATATAGCATATAAGGATTTTTACAAAGGAGAAAAGCCCTCTGCGTAAAATAATAGCCAGGCCCCTGATAGATGCACACATACACACACGTGCACTGTGGTGGTTTGAAGCTGTTATGTACCCCAGAAAAGGCCATGTTCTTTTAATCCACCCCTGTGGGTGCAGACCTATTGTTGGTGGGACTTTTTGATTAGGTTATTTCAATTGAGATGTGACCTGCCTCATTCAGGGTGGGTTTTAATCCTCTTGCTGGAGGATAAAACACATACAGAAGCAAAGAGAGGACCTACAGAAGCTCAGAGAGGAGGCCACTGAAGCCAGAAACTGAAGCAATGAAACCTGGAGCCAAGAACCAGCAGACGCTGGCCATGTGCTTTCCCATGTGACAGAGATGTCCTGGATGCCAGCAGCCTGTCTTCATAGTCCAGGAAATTATCCTGTTGATGCCTTGAGTTGAACATTTTCACAGCCTAAGAACTGTAAATTGTAAGTTAATAAATCTCCATTGTGAAAGCCAACCCATTTCTGGTATATTGCATTCTGGCAGCTTTAGCAAACCAAAACACATGCCCACACACGCTGTGCCAGGGAGGGTGACCAACTTTTCCCTGTTTGCCGGGGACTGTCCCAGTTTTCAGCTGCAAGGTCTGTGTCCTGGGTAAATTGAGAGAGTAGCACTCCAGTGCCAGGCATTTTAAGTCCCTCATCTCAAATCCTCCCTATGACAGGGCAAACTGGATGATGTTTTTAGATTTAAGCAGACTGAGATGGAGAGGTTGAGTGATGTGCCCAAGATCACACATAAAATAAGTGACTGAGGCAAGTCTTGGACTTAGACATAACTCCAACATTATGCACTTTTCCATGAGGACATCCTGAGCATGACAGATAGAAACAGGGGAAAGCTCTGTTTAAGGTCTAGAATGATCAAGGGGCGTTGGGCATAGTCATCTTTTGAAAGGGAGGGGATGGTCAGGGCTGGCCACCTTCAGTCCACCAGGACTCTCATGTTTGCTCTCGTGTTTCGAACCCTCTCCCTGCAACCCACCGGCCCCGAGAAGGCAGCAGTGGAGGATGTTATGACCGGAGGAAATGAGACTGGGGAAATGCGAATCTGTTGAGAACTCCCCTCTTAGCTGCAGACGGGCCTTCCTCTCCCTCTCACCTCCAGCCCCCTCCCCTCTGCCATCCCATCCCATCCTCTTCTGCTCCCCAAGAAGTTTCCAAACAGGTTTTGCTTGCCTGTTGGCCAGACCTGCTCGGGGCTGCTGGGCCTTGGGAAGAGGAGACAATGCAGAAAGATCCAGAGCTAATTACTGTTTTGTCTTTCGCTGGCCCTGCCTCTCTGCCAAACTGGGATTCCCATTCCACAGGGCCCTCATCCTCCGCTGGAACCTGGAGGTGTCCCAGGCACAGAACCCAAGTTGCTGATTATCATGGGCCCACTTCTGAATAGTGTCTGCTCCCATCTCTCCTACCCCTCTGGCCACACACACACGGCTTTCTGTGTCGGTTGCTACAACATTGCCTGGAATAGGTGATGGTTGGGGTTCGCCTGGGTCTCATAATTGCCAGAGTTGAGCACATAGGAAAGCAGGTGGGGCCAGCCACCCCTGAGGCCGTGAGAGCCAGAGTGGGGCCCTCTTGGGCTATTTAACTCACCTCATGGTCTGGGGGATAAAGATATTTAGAGGGAACAGGGAAGCCAGCAGGAATCAGCCTCCGGAGCTCCTCCCTGGGCTGCTCTGCTCCATCCTGAGGGTAGACACCCAGGCCTTTCCCTCTCGCAGGCAGCTGGGTATGATTCCCGACACCCCATCCGAGCCCCACTCTGCCTCTGCACCCCGTTCCCAATGAAATAATCACAGGGGTAGGTCTGGCCTGGGCTGCGTTGCCATGCCAACTGCTCTGATTTCTGTTAATCCCAGTGGTCCTTCCTAAGGGGGACCTCCCCCGGCCCCTACTCTCCCCTGCAATGTGTTTTAATTATAATAACTCCTGGGTTTCCAGGAGGTAATGACCGTGTGCGGGGAGCTGGCACTGGCCTGGCTTCATCCGCAGAGCTGCCCGCCCCACGGCGCCAGGCGGCCCTCCGTCTCCCAGCAGGGGTCCTCGGGAAGCCAAGGGGCAGGCCTGGGCAGGGTCTGCCTAGGGGGTCTTGCGACCTCGGCGCTAATGAACACAAGCCAGGGGAGCCTCGGCCTGGCTGGGTTTATGTCCCGAGGACGTTTTATGGCCCAGCACACTTTAACCCCCATCTTCACGCTCTCCCCTGCCACCACGCACACCTTGAAGGGAATCCATGGGCCATTACCCTTCTCCATGCCCCTGCCAGCTCCTTCCCCTGCTGGTCCCGGGCAGGGCCCCGTGCCACCCGGCGGGTGCTCTCCACCTTCAGTGCAGACGGGCTTCATATCTGCGCACGCCTTTGCCTAGAATCCCCGGTCGGACCACGTTTTACAAAACCTTTTAATTAGTAAAATAAACCTTTTAGGCACTTTTAAAAAGAAAAGTCACTGCAGAAAGCCAGAAGATGCAGAAAAGCTTAAGAAGTAAAGAGAAATTTTCCATAATTCCACTACCCAGAGTGTTACCTGGAATCCCAAAGTCAGGAGGGATCTTCTGGGTTGTCATCTGGGCAATTCTGAGATCATCGTCACCACCAGCGCTTCACACACTTTAATGGGCATATCCAGCACCCAGGGACCGTGTGACAATGCGGATTCTGAGTCAGCAAGTCTGGGTGGGGCCCGAGATCCTGCCTTTCTAACCAGTTCCCAGGGGATGCTCAGGCTGTCTGGTGACTTAAGAGTACCAGTTTATGACCTAAGGGTACAGGGCAGCACTGCCCAAAAGAACTTTCTGCAGTGATGGGAGCGTCCTCCCTCTGGGCCATCCAGTGTAGAAGCCGCTAGTCACACGTGGCTACCAGAGAAGGGCATTTAAAATTTTCTTTCATGTCGGTTCATTTCAACTGAAGCAGGCACGTGGAGACTGGTGGCTGCCATACTGGACAGTGCAAATGTTGACCGCACTAGGACTCTGTCTGTGAGGGGCGCTCACTCTGACGCAGACAGCCGCCAGTGAGATGTGTGGCCTGAATCCGCCACCCAGACCCTTTCCCCCATTGCCCTCCTCTGTGCAGCCCCCTCGGCTTTGCCCCTCACTTGCAGCCCTTCTGCCTGGTTTGCATCTGCTCGAAACGGGCTGCCCAGGAGTGAGCGTAGGAGCTGATGGCCTGGTTTGGGACTAAGAACCCCGAGTCTGGCCGAGGCATTCAACGTTCTGCACGAGCCCCGCTTTTCTGGGAAGCCAGTTCCATTCAAAGCAATGCCAAGGTGGTCTGAGCTGCTATCACCCATCAGACACTGCCTATGACTGCACGTTCCCTTCTAACAACATTAGGAGACAGTTTTTTGATTGGTGGAATAAGGCCACAAACACAATTGGTCCACATTCGTTTCTACCAAAGCTCTCCTGGGCCATGCCTTCCCATTCGCACGCTGAAATATTAGATGTGCAGTTGGGAGTCCAACAGCAAAATATTTCTGAAATCGTGTGTGCGTGTGTGTTTTTTTTTTTCTTCTAATTTAATGTGCCAGACAAGCCTCCCTGTAATTAAAACCAGAAACGAGGACCAGACTTAGACAGAGATTTGAAGGCTGTAAAATTCTAGGACAGGTTTATGTAAAGCAATTAAAAAGGGAGTTAAAAATTGTTAAAAAATTAAACACTAATTACTTTTTTTTCTCCTCTCATTTCTGCTGAGCTGTTTTGGCCATGGAGCTCCTGAAGAAAGATACAAAAAAAAAAGGAGAAAGTTTTGCCTTGTTGCTGTAAATCATGTTCAGCAAATGCTTCTCTGCATTTTGCAGCCGAACCCATCTGCTGTCAATTAGCCTAAATCATGCCTTTTCAATTAAACTGGCTTAGGGAAGTCTGGTAGCAAAACGGGTGTGTGTGTGGGGAGGGGGCCAGTGCGGTGGCTGTGGGGGGCAGGAGAAGGGTGAAGTCTGATTTCAGGCCGTGAGGTGGAAATATCTTTTAAAAGGTGTGATCCTATTTTAGTGTTTTCCATATAAAATGGGGTATTATTTGCCATACTGCGGGGAGCAGTGAAGGGTGGAAACAAAGTCGCGGAGTTGAGCCTTGGGAGTTGGAAGTGAATGAATTCTTGCCAACCCCGGCTCGGGGGCAAGGCTCGCCCTGGCTGAGCCTGCTGCCCAGACAGGGCCTGTGGCCTTAGCTGGGGGCTGCAGGGACGGGGGTGGGGGGCAGTATTCTGAGACCACCGTTTTATGGGCATCGAAGAAGGAGCTGGAAAAAACGGTTGGAGGACACAGACAGAAGACTTTCCTGGAGGGACAGTGGGTTAAGTATTAGAAGCGGGTGATGGGATGGAGCTGCAGAAATGCCTTCTAGCAGAGGCCAGTGAGGAGTGAGGGAGGGGACGCTGCTGCTGTTTTTAAACATAAAGTGGACTTACTTGGAACTCTCTGGATCTTGGTGCGGTCCAGGCAGGGGTGACAGGGGAATTGTCTCTGGGGACTTTATAGGGATATCTGTTTCTGACCCTACCTTCCTTTTTAGAGTCTCCCAATCATGTGGGCTCAGTTTTGCAGGGGTGGGGTGGGGTGGGGACACAACTTGAGAAGTTGCTCCCCCAGAGGTCAGGGCATTTGAGCCGAGGAGCCCCCAGACAGCAGCGTGTTTGTGTGACTTTGAACATGGCACCCTGCCATGTGCTCATTTGCCATCCTTAGTCTTCCCAAACCTTCTCTCCAGGTTTGCTTGTCAGGTGGGGTCTCCCCCAGGGACAGAGACTTGGCGAAGTTCAACGTGAGAGTTTGGGGCACTTTCTTGTTTGTGTTCACATCCCTTCTTTCTCTTCCTTGCAGAAGAAAAGCATGTTTGCCTTTACTCCAGGAGGGTTGAGGAATTTGCCTTCTCTCCCCGCCCCAACCCTTCTTTCAGAGGGAGATAAGTGGGTGGTCTGCTGAGGATCAGAGTGTTTATCTTAAATCACTCAGCCCCTCCTCTCCTGCTCCTCTGCCCTGAGCCATGAGCAACCTGCTGGAAAACCTGCTCCTGGGTTGGGCCTTGCAGGAGGAGGGGTGTTAGTGCAAGAAAGTTCCTTGACAGGAGCTGGGCCTTTGGGATCAGCTTGACGTCGATATTAGCAGTAATAATAACCATGGCTGAAATGTATCAAACACTTGGGATGTTCCAGCACTGATCTAAACATTTTAGGCGGAATCCCTCATTTCATCCTCACTGTGGGATACCCTTCGTAGCCCTACTTTGCATATGAGGAAACGAAGCCACAGAGAAGTTAAGACACCCACCCAAGGTCACACAGCTCCTAGGTGGCAGAGCTAGGATTTGAACCCTGGCTGAGGCTCCAGCCATGTGCTCTTCACCCGCAGAGCACACTGCCCCTGGCATTGGAGGGCCACTGAGAACTTCAGTGCTGCCTGCTGCTGTGCTCCTGGGTTGGGGTTTAGAGGAGAGGGTTGGTTATTGGAAGCCTCCCCCAGAACTGTCAGTTCTTTTATTGATGGTCTTGGCCATGACTTTGAGTTGGGCACACCTGGACTTGCATCCCAGCTGTGCCACCTGCCACTGGTGTAACCACCACCAATCACTTACTGTCTTGGCCCTTCTGTTAGGGTGGTTAAGCCCGACTTCCCCGGAGAGGTCAAGTTTTCCATGTGCTGAGTGTCCTCGGCCAGAAGATGCTCCACAAACACTGGGCTCCCAGCCTTCCTTCTTGGTGGCCAGAGTCCACGGAGCTTCGCCTGATTTCTTTCTGGCTTTGGGCCTGTTATTTCCACAGGATACACTTACAGGTCCCGGCCCAAGTGATTCACTCGAAACGAGACCTGGGTGGGACACCTTCCGCAGAGCCGGCCAACACCCTACAGGTTGGGTCTGGATGCCCTGTCCGGGGCTCCAACCATGCTGCGCCCTCCTGTCTGCAGGAAAGGCTGCCTCCGGGCCCCCAGGGGCCTGTCCTTTGTGCAGCTGGAAGGAAGGTGCCCCTTGCATTAAGGCTGACTCGGCCCCCTTTCCTGGTCGACAGCTCCTTCCGGCTGCCTGGTGCCCCATGGGTTTGTGCCCGGGGAAGGGAAGGGCCACCTGGCCTTGCTCCGAGCAGCCCAGCAGGCCCAGCATGCAGGACTCCTTGCTCTGAGCCCTGGTAATCCAGTGGGTGAGTGCACTCAACCATGAGCAGGGCTTCCAGGGGCTTCCACCGCGTCCAGGCACCAGGTCTCCCAGCCTCTTCCCAGGGGGTGCAGAGGTTGCCACCTGGCTCCAGGAGCTGACCGATGTGGGAGATGGGAGCTGGAGGACAGACGCTTCAGTCGGATGCACAAAAGTGCCTGCAACCTCAGGAGGCTCCCCCTGGTCCCAGAATGGAGGATCTGAGCCTACAGTGGGAAAGACGGCCAGGGGAAGAGAGAATGAGCTTGGGAACCCATGCTACAGGGGCTGCTTTCATCTAATGTGGACTCAACACACTCCTCCTCCCCTGTGCCCCAAACAGAAGCATTCTGGAAGCTGGGCTGGACTTGCGGCGGCTCTCAGTCAGCCTCTCCATGCCCTCCCCCAATCTCCCCACTTTAGGGAAGTTCGAAAACTTTTTTATCCACTGAGAGTGGAGTGGGCTGGAGGAGAAGCTGATACCCAGACAAAAGCACGTGGTAGGGAAAGTGTGGACGTTGGGTCAGATGAACTGGGCTCTGATCTCTGCTCCATCACGGATAGGCTGGGCACTCTCAGGCAGATTACTTAGCCTCTCTGAGCCTTTGCAAACTGAGGACAAATAATACTTTTCCAGTGTGGTTGCACAGATGGCCTAAAAGAATCTATGTAAGGTACCTAGCACAGGGCTGGTGCATGGAACAAATATGCAGTAAACTGTTCTATGTCCTCCCTGTCCTTCCTCTTCCCCCTACAGAATTCCGTGCTTTGCCCCCACCCGCCTGTGGTTTTGCACACCCAAGTTCCATGGGACACCCAGGGAGCTGAGTACCGTGGATGTGTGTGCTCCTCCCTCGGGTGCAGGCCGGGCTGACACGCTCCCTGTCCTGCAGTTAGTCACGGAGCT
The DNA here is from genome assembly GCF_015220235.1 of Choloepus didactylus. Taxonomy (NCBI): domain Eukaryota; kingdom Metazoa; phylum Chordata; class Mammalia; order Pilosa; family Megalonychidae; genus Choloepus; species Choloepus didactylus. The sequence continues at coordinate 66,777,572 of NC_051324.1, read as the reverse complement.
GCTGGCCGTGTGCTCCTGGTGGCCGGCTGGGAGGTGCCCCCTTGCCTCGGTGCAGACACATTCTCTGGCACAGCTGAGCCTTAATGTGATTGTGGAGAGGAGGTTGGCGTCTGGAATAACACCACAGGCCTTGAGGTTTGCTGTGTCTCATCATCCGGGACGGTGGCCAAGCCGAGTCGGCATCTCGCTCTCCAGGGGCCTGGAGAGCTGCGCTTTGGTGGCTGATCTGCCCGTCCCCATAGTCCTGCCCGCCACAGGCCACCAGGGCCCGAGCAGCCTGCTTCTGGGTTTCACCCTTCCAGCCACCACACTGCCTTCAGTGAGGAAGGTTTTCATTAGAACGCGCCCTGCTGCCTTCGCTTCCTGGCTCCAAGGAAACCCTGCCTCCAATCCAGGAGAAAGGATGGAACAGCTACCAACTTGGGGGGTGGAGGGAGCAAGTCCCTGGAGGTCCTCGTAGTATTCTTGGGATACTGTACCTACTGGCACGAACTTGGATGAGAGCTTCCATCCAATGAGGTTGGTCCAAACTGACCCAGTATTTCCTCAGTTGGAAATACAATCTGAGACGGGTCTAAGGATTCCACTCCAGCATCACCTCCTCCAGGGAGCCTTCCCTGATTCTTTATGCTACGTGGTTTTATCCTCCTACAGTTTACACGATGCTTCTCCCATCACATGAGCCAATTTGAATAGTAATCGTTTCCTCATATGTCTCTCCTGCTAAGCCACGAGCTCCTTGAAGTCACAGACTCCATGTCCCAGAGTGCCCAGTGGTCCTGCTCCAGGAGCATCCAAATCCATGCAGGCCCAGAAGCCACGTGGCAGCACCGATGCCCAGTTTCTGGAATGTGGAGAGAATGGGGCTCCTAGTCTGGCCAAAAAGCAGCTCTGCCCGCAAGGGAAGGCCAGCAGGATGGGGCTGTGGGAGAGCGGGGCGGATGGGTGGGGCGGCCACACCTCCAAGCTCAGCTAGCTGTGAGTCAGGGCTCCTCGTCTCATTTAAAGGGCAAAAATGAGAAGCACAGTTCAAGTTACCAGGTCTTAGACACATGAACACTATTTTGGAGTCAAGAGCTTGAGTAACTTGTGGTCTTCTGCTAGCAGGCCTTGGTCTTTTTTTTTTTTTTTTTTTTTGGAATTCTGAAGTGGAAGATTTGAGCTGTTACCTCTCCTGTGAGGTTCAGTCCAAGGTATATGTGAACCATCAATAGTAGCTGAGAGAAGGCTTCCCTTGGGTCTAGAGGCCGGGGCTCGTGAAGGCTACATTGCTGTGTGGCTTCGGGGATGTTCCTTAACTCCTCTGTGCCTCACCTATTTATTTCAATTGAAGCATTTGGCCTCTTTCACCTTCCAGAGTTGTGATGATGGTTACATCAGATGATACACATTTGAAAGCATCTTCCAAAAACTACTCTAAAAATGTCAAGGGCTGCCACCCTTCCCCTCCCCCCCCCAATGCACCTCCCCACCACACACACACTTTAGCTGGGTTCTCTGGAACTGTCTTTAAGTCAAGAAGTCAGTTTTGCTTGCTTGTTTGCTTGCTTTGGCCTCTGATGGAGACAGACGTCCTCATGAGGGGCAGAGGCCCATGCCCAGGACACGTGGTGGACGCGGCCTCCAAGCTGGTGACCTACATGTGATTTCTCTGCAGAAAGTGGGTGGACTTGAAGCTTGGCAAACTTCCAGTGCCATTGACCGTTCCAGCTCCTCCTGGAAAAGGGCTGCTGTGGTCCATGCCCCCCAGGGGTGAGCCAGTCCCTTTAAGCTGAGCCAAGTTATTGTTGAACCTGTGACAAAGCCTGTTTCCTGGTTTGTTCCTCCCTAACCCCGACTGTCTCGTAAGATCACGCAAGCCAACAGCATTATCTCCCCAGGGCCCACTGACGTAGCCGAAACCCTTAATTTTAGAGTATTGTAGACTGTTTATAAAGAAATATTGCTTTATACATTCAACTTGAGTGTGCGTTATAAATGAAGCTATAGAAGGAGATGATGGGTAAATGAATGTAAAAATGAAGAACAACAACAGGGCTGTGTTTCATCGCAAGGCCTGGAACGGTGAACTTAGACACAAACTATAATGTAACAAAGGGGTTGCAAGGCAAGACTCTGGAGTCATGGCTGTTTTTCAGAGCTTGGTAGCCCCTAAGGCTTCTTACTTTTTGAAGGCCTCACCTTTCAGCCTATCCAAAGTGGTAAAATGTACCCACACCCCACATTAAATATAATTGGAGGGAAAAACAAGAATGGGGCGATATTTAATAATTTTTATAACTTTGAGATTTAAGAAAAATGATGTATTCTTGGGATTTAAACTTTATTATATGCATTCACAGCTAGTTGAGAATGGAGTTAAATAACCACTGACCCGCTAGCAAGGTTATTGTGTAAATCCGTAATGGAACATTTAGTAAAAATAGATTTTGCAGTTCTTTGCATTCTGGAGCATATATATATATTTTAAGTTGTAAGGTTTTTTTTATTTTTATTTTTTTAAGTTGTCAGTGTCATTAGGATTTGGACACTTAAGAAAGAAAAATGTTTCAGGGGCCTGAGTTGGATTCCTGGCTTTCTTGTGCTCTCTGGGAACTGTATGGTCCCCTGGGCCTCACCTTCCCCATCTGTATACAGGGCCAACTCCCCCAACCCCCAGCCCCACCAAGGGCTGTTTTGCTGATTGTTGAGAAGATTAACTGTGATAACCAGTGAGTGCCTGATGCCTACTTGGAAAGTCATCTCGGTTAAATGTATTAGCGTTAAAAAAACAAATAAACAAAAGACACACAATCCTAGAGTTTGACTTTCATTTGGATGATTTTCTATTTGTTGCTAGTAAGATCCCAATAGCTTAGATTTAAAAAAAAATGTAATTATCAGGAATTTCATTCATGAAGAATTCAGAATAATTTCAGTGTCTTCGATTTATCTTTACATTTTCTATGATAAAAAGATTGGCCTGGGGAATTAATGATTTAATGATATAAATGATGTTTGGTGGAGAGGAAGAGGTTTTGGGTCTACTGGAGGGAGCAAGTAGAAACATCCTTAGAAACATCCACTTGGAAACAATTCGGCTGTTCATTGGCGTGGTTTCTTATCAGGTGCCACAGCACCTCTCGATGGCCCGGCCCTCTCCACCCGGGGACTGTGTTCTTGAAAATCAGGCAAGCATCCCTCTCCCGGGCAGCTTCCTCTAGCTAAGGCTTTTCACTAATTCAGAGCAGCCTTCCTCCCCGAGACTGACCTTGGAGGCCGTGTGGAGGTGGGGCCCTGTGGGTATCTCGGGAACCCCCAGGAGGCCTTCCCCAGAGCACGTGACAAACACACGCATGGCGTGACTCATGTCTGTCTGACTCCAGTAGCTTGCCCAACACGATGTTTGGCAGTCATATTTCTTGTTGTTCTAATTGGAAGGGCAAAGAGGTGGACTGCTGGATGGGACACTGTATGCTGGAAAATACATGGGCACTGCAGGGGGAACGCTTTCAGCCCCACCCAGCCACTTCTATTGGGTGGGTTTCTGCTTTGAGGCCTTGTGCGTCGGTTGTCTGCTGTTCACTACGTGCACACTGTATTCCTCCTGATGGTGCAGAAAGCATCGGGATTTAGAACACCTAAATTCTAGCCTCGGTTCTGTTAGTAATGAGCTGTGTGTCTTCAGATCAGTCACGATGGCCATGGATTAGTCTGGGTTTACAGCATATTGAATTCAGTAAGAATGACAGATTGGGAGAAGTGAGAGACTCTCAAAGATTGAGCTCTAAATTAATGAGGTTTTATTTGACTTTATTGTCCAGTTAAATGAGCGAATGTGTGCTGGATAATATGTGTTTGGCAGATTCCCAGATGGTTGAACAACCATACCCAAGGAATCCATCAAAAGCTCATTTCGAATTGTAGTTGTACTACAGAGGCCTCCATCCTGGCCTAAACGTCTCTCTGTGATTTGACTGAAGATCAAGAAAGGCTAAAGAGACCACTAGGCTAGGAGCAAAGCCGACGTGATGGATGTGATGGATGCAAGCATCGGGATCCCTGATAATCTCCACAGACTCAAACGCTCAGCCAAAACCAACAAGATGGAAGACTTTCAACTATTGCTGTTCAGTTCCATGTGGTTTCAAATTCAGAAGCACAAGCACTAGATTAGAGAGTCCTCCGTTGGCAGCAGTTCACATGAAAGAGATCTGGGGGTTTTAGTTGACCACAAGCCTAATGTGATCCAACAGTGTGACTGCTGCTAAAAATGTTAAAGTGCTGGTAGGCTATCTTAGTAGACATGTGGTGTCCAGACCCAGGGAGGTGATGGTACAGGGTTCACTGGCCTGATCAGGCCATGTCTGGAGGGGTATGATCAACCCGGAGCATCACATTTGAAGAGGAAGACGGTGACCGTTAGGGACAGCCGACGGGAAGCCATCTCAAGGGAGGAACATTCGGAGACATTGAAGTGGATTAACTGGTATAGTAGAGACCAACCAAATGCTCACCAATCTTGGATTTTCTTCCTAGGCACACTGGAAGGCAACCTTTCCCAGCCTCCCTGCGGTTAGTTGGGGGCTCAGCTCCTGTCTGAGAGAGTACCAGCAGAGCCGACGTACTTCATTTCCAGCCTTGCCCTGTAAAATGCCCTTTATGATGCTACATGTTTGCTCTTTTCTGCTGTTAGTCCTAGAATATGGCAAAATGGCAAGATCAAAGGAGTCCCACTCGGAAGACTTTATACCGAACCTCCATTTGTAGTGTGACAGGAGTGAAAAATAAATCTCTATTGTGTTAAACCACTGAGATTCAGGGGGTGCTTTTTAATTTATAGTAGCTAGCATTACTTACCCTGATGAATTAATTGTATGCAGCGATGGAAGAGAGAATCAGTGCGACACACAACGATATGCACTAACAATACGTATGGCAGGTTAATCTATTGAGATGCTGCCTTGTTCTCACAACTACAGGGCACTTGAGAGAATGAAAAGGTAATTTTATCCTTCTGGAAATATTCCTGGGGAAATGGCTAATGTCTGGGCAATTTTAACTGTCTTCCTCAATCCCCCACTCCCACCCCCAATACCTGTTCTAGTCATCGTTTTTTTTAATTTATTTTTTTAATGTTCTCATTATACCTCCCTCACTTGCTAGTTATGTGACCTTGGGCTAGCTGACCTGATCACACTGTGCTTCAGTTTCTTTATCCATAAAAAGAACATAATAATACGCTTACCTCCTGGAGCTGTGGTGAGGGCTAGATGAGTTAATCAAACAGCATCCAACAGTGCCTGGGACATGGAAAGTGTTTCGTGTGTGTCAGGTTTGGGTTTTCTTTTTAAGGGGCTGTCCAGAAGAAGCACCTCGCTCAGGTCTTTTGGGAAGGTTAGGCCGATCAGGTTGCCCACAGGTGAGGAAAGGAGAGATTCTGGTCTTTCGGAGGTGGTGGAGTCCAGGCCCCGCCTCCCCTGGGATGCCCTGCAGGGAGGTGGGTGACTGCAGGGACTCCTGCAGGGCATGGGCAGTGGGTGGGAGGGAGCTGGATGTTCATTGCAGCGGGGGCACCTGCCTTCCCAGGAGACGGCCCAGGAACAGAAGCGTCGTCTGAGGGCTGGGGAGGAACCAACCGCAAACCCGGCATTATGAAGTTGAAGGGGCAACCAAGGGGACCAGACCCTCCCCGATGGACCGGGGCCACCGGAGCCCCAGGCTTTGGCGAGACTATCTGTGAAGGGTGCTTTTCAAGGAAGCCGGCGATGAGCAGTCCCTGGAGCAGATCGGTTCGCCACCAAAGGAGACTGTGTCACTGGGGCAAGGGCCCCACGATCCCCTCCGTGCCCCTGCCTCGTAATTGCTGTGTGCCCTTGGAAAAGCCACTTAACCTCTCTGGTTTTCACTTCTCCCATCTCTAACACGGGCTAACAATACCTGCTCTGTCTATCTCCCAGAGAAGATGACAAGGAAGAAGGACCTGTAAACCCAATCATTTAGTCACAAAGTGCCTCCCTCTAAAGTGGTAGGGGCACCTGGAAACCAGAAATGGCCACCAAGAGGCCAAGAAAGCAGTGGAAATGATTCCTGCAGGAGTGGAAATGGAGCTAGACCTACTTGAAGGTCCTTTCCAACCCAGGTACTCTTCTTTGGGGTTATTTACCAAGCAAAAGCCCTCAAAGGAGCTGGGGGGCACAAGGCAAGGTCCCGGCTCTGTTTGAAGAACAGCTGGGCTGCATCATTGCATCATTGCTCGTGCTGCATCATTGCATCATTGTTCGTGGTCTTTCCTCCCTCCACCTAGATGGGGGATGGGGAGGCGCACACCCCTCAACCGACAGGGTGGGCGGCAGGGCGGGAGCAAAGGAAGGGAGAGATCGGGGGGAAGGGCAAGCACAGGCGTTTGCGCATCTCACTTAATAATTCAGAGCTGGTTGCAGCGCAGTGAGGTGTTTCACACTCTGGAAACGCAGATACTGAAGCATTCTTCCAAAATGAGAAAATGCGCTTTTTCTTTGCTTTTTTTTTTTTTTCCTTTTCCCAATAAAATAATTAAACCGGGATTTCCGGCGGCCGGACACCTCTCCGCCCTTGCTGTTTCTGTTTCCGCGGGGAGGGCGAGGGGAGCCCTGAGCTCTGGCAGGAGTGGGGGCGCAGCGCTTCTTGGTGAGGGGCTTGGCTGGGCCCCAGGCTCGCTGGCGACTGAGCGAGAGCAGGCCTACCGAGAAGGGTGTTGGGGTCTCAGCGGGGACAAGGGAGGGGGCCTGCTGATTTCTCACCACCCCCGATGACATACGGCTTCGCACGTCCCCAGGTCTCCAGGGCTGCAGCAGGCTGTGTACTTTAGACATGTGTTTGGTATTATCGGTGTTTTTACAATAATAACTGTGGTCTTGAAAGGGACTAAAATTAATTAAAATGCAGCACTCGGCCACACTTTACATTATTATGGTAGGAATGCCCGGCTGGAAAGGACCTCCGGGGGTCATCTAGTCCATTCCCCTGTCTCAGACTGGGTCTGCACCCCAGTTAAGCTAGAATTTGAAGATTGCTGATGAGGGAAAATCCATCGTCTTTGAGGTTAAAATTCCTTCTTTTGAGGAAATCTTTCTTGGCGTCTAAACTACAATAAGAAGGAAAAAGCAAACACTTGGACTTTGTTCTTGCACTTACAGAATTACCCCAGAGGAAGCCCGCCCTGGTCATATTTATCCAGCTCTGTGCAAGTCCTCACCTGAAGGCACCTGCCGGAAACCAGCCCTTGGTTCAGAGGTAAACAATGTGGCTTTTCCGTGGAAGGCAGGGTTTCCTGGCCCTGGCGCTGGTGATGTTTAGGGCCAGTGGAAGCCGTCCTGTGCATTGTGGGATGTTTACCAGCATCCCTGGCCCCTACCCACTGGATGCCAGGAGCACCGCTGCTCCCCACCCCCAGCCGCCACCCCAGGTTGTAGCAACCTAACAGTATCCCCAGACAACTGCTGAATGTCCTCTAGGGGCAAAGTCACCCTGGGTTGAGAGCCCTGGTTTAGGGAAAGGCTGTCTGGCATTGCTGCCGAGACCCAGGTTGGGGGAGAAGGCTGTTCTGTGTCTCAGGAAACCCCAAACCTCCCCTCCTGGAGCCCCAGGGCAGCAGCTCTCACCCAGAGGATAGTGAGGCACCCGTGGGCCATTGTCAGTTGTGAGGCGGGGAACCAGTGACCTTCTGCTAATAACATCCTGAGGCTTGCATCCCAAGATGCTGTTCCCAATTGCCAGAGCTGCCTGTCACCCCCAGCCACTCTCATTTGCGCTAAAGCCCAGACCGGGTTAGTGATGTCTACTAATATGCGGCGATTACACCTTATTGTCATGCTTTGTTTAAAATCTTGTTTTGTCACGTTTGGGTTTGTCCACGGAACCACTCTCCCAGTGACCATTGTCTTCCCACTGCAGTTCAGAGAATCCAGCTCTGTTGTGCGGTGTACATGGCTCTGTTGGCCCCGCCAGCCTCATCTCCTGTAACTCCCCATCATTCACTACACTCCCACCACAGCAGCCCCTCTTTTCCTACCTCTAACTTGCTTCTTCCACCCCAGGCCCTTTGCACGTTCTGTTCACACTTTTCCCTGAAGCTCTGAGCTAGGCTGACTCCATCACTCATTCATATCTCAGCTCAAGTGGCACCTTCTCAGGGAGGGGGTCTATGCCTGGCGTCTAGACCACGGTGTCCTCTCCTGCCCAGCCCACCAATCTCATATTGTCTGTTCTATTTCCACAGCACTTACCCTGACCCGAAACCACCGTGGCTGGCTTGTTCCCCATGTACCCCACAAACCAGAGGCTCAGATGGAGTTTGGGGTTGACCTATGAAAGAAAAGCAGAGGAAGGGGATTGGCCCAGGGAGCCATTAGAATGTGTGGGAGACCTGAAAAGTCTCTGCCAGCCCATGGCGTGATCTGGAGCAAAGAGTGGGTGGAAATGGCTTGGCCCTTGGACCATCACCTCGTTCAGTCCTTGCAGCCCCAAGAAGCACAAGACCTTGAAACCGAGGGCACCTTGAAGGTGCTCAGAGCTGGAGGCCGTCAGCTGGCCACCCGCCTTTCAGCTGGGCATGAGTCCTTTTTTTGGAGGGGGATCTGAGTGGCATGTCTCCCTGTCTGCCGCTCCCCACTGAAATGTAAATTCCACAAGAGCGGGACCTTGTAGACACTGCTGCAGGCTGATCCCCATTCCTTGGGGCAGAGCTTGGCACATGGGAGGCGTTCAAACAGTGGCGTGGAAAAACAATTGCGTTCTTTGGGGGAAAACGGCGGAGAACTACTCAAACTATTTTTCTCCCAGCAATGCCTCTACAGGTTTAAAAAATTCAGACTCCCAGAGAAAAAGGAAAACAGAATGGTCAGGTGGGCAAAGGCACATACCAGGGGCCCGTGGGTGCCTGTCAAACCGGAATGGTATCTGGGCGGGCAGAGCCCAGCACCTTGGGTGGCCAAAGGGACTTCAGAGCTGGTGTTCCCAGAGACGGGGGTGGGGGAGGTTGTCCTTTCCATTTAGCCTCCCCCCCTCCACCCCCACTGTTTCCTCTGCCAGCCATTCCGGACTGAGACAGGCTTGTCATCTGAGCTGTGCCCTTTCATGGAGCAGGTGAGTCCAGGGGTGCAAGGGAACAGGACAGAGGAATCTTCCTGGGTGGCGGGAGACTCCACCGGGCAGGTGCCCAAGAGCTTGGCGGGGAGGAGGGGGCTCTGCAAGTTCTCTGCACTTGTGCAGAGAGGAAGGAAGTGGAGGGGGTCATCCTGAAGAGGTGACTGCTCGGTCAGCAGGCAAGAACCCAACGTCATTTTCTCATAACTCTATTTCACCAGGAGGGTTCCCCCCACCCTTTTAATCAGAGTTACCCTGAATTTTGGGGATGGGAAGGCCTGATAGAGTGTTGTGTTATGGGGAGGGCCAGTGGGCTCTGTGGGCATCGTTAGTCCGCACTGGACTCCTCTGAGACCCCTGACCACTCTCATGGCCATGGGTCCCCAAGGGTCACTGCTGAGTTGCCTCTTGTTCCCAACCAGAGGCCTCCAGAGCTGCACGCCTTCATCTTCTGCTCCGTGGCGCCCTGATGGCCTCCGTTCCTTGGCTCCCGGAACATCACCGCCCTCTCTGCTTCCTGCCTGGCTCCCTCCCCTCCCCCAACCAGGGAACCTGTCTTAGTCTTTATTTAGGAGGCCCTTCACCATTGTGTGTTCTCCCCAATCTCTTGTATTTGCTATGTGTTTCAAAAACCGTCTTTGAAACTCAAAAACCAGAATTGGTGATATCATTTCTTTGATTTTTGCTGTATTATGCCTTCTCTAATGCAATAAATGCAATAGGCCATCACCAACTAGATGAGGAAACGTCGAGAAGACAAGGAAATCGTGTGTTTTGGGGGAGGCAGGAGTGGGCACTGGTTAGTATTTCCAAAACCCTATCCTATTACACTGGCTTTGGAGCGTTTGTTCGATCCAGAGCCCAGCTCCTCTCCCGCTGCATCTAAAGAAACTCTCCCTGTTTTACCCAGGTTGAGCTGGTCCAGTGTAGACTACTAAGCAGCTGGCACTGTCTTCTGTCCTTGATGGCAGCAAAAATATAGTAATCAGGGACTGAGAAAGGGCAAATCACTCAATTCCTTTCCAGGGGCAAGTCCTTTCTCTACAACGGCAAGACCGTCTCACAGGGAGCTGGGAAGAGTGGTCCAGCCCAAAATTTCCCAAGTGGCTGCCATGTTGGGATCTCAAAAGCCATTAATCCAGGTAAGAGTCAATTTACCTGACTCCACACCTTGGAGCTGTGCTGATGGGGCCATGGCTAGGGCTTTTGAGGCAGAGTGACCTGGGTGACTAATCGTGGGGAATTTGTTTCATTTCTCTTTGCCTCAGTTTCCACGTCTTTAACTGGGCATTATAATTGTGAAGTAATGATAGAATATGATCATGTTTGGAACAGTGTTTGGCTTGTCCGTTTGTATTTAGTAACTCCATGCTCCTCCTTCTAGGAAGTACAAAGATGAAACAGCAACTTTCATCTTCATAGTTCTGGGTATTTCATGCTGAGGATTCGTAGAGCACCCAAATGATCCCTGAAAACTGAAAGCAAACAAACACAGAGGAAAACTCAATCAGATCCTCCTACCCTTCCTTTCTTAGTTCTGATACCTAGGAAGATGGATAACCGAGTGTCTCATTTTGGCACAGACTCTGCAATGCTAAGGGACTTATTTCATACCTGAAAGTCTCTTACTGGTAAGAAATGTTTCCTTATTCAGTATCAATTTCTTAAGCCGATTGGCTTGATTCCATTTCTCATTGTTACCTGTGCTCACCTAAAGCAAGTTAGAGGTGTAACACTTTAGAAGAAAATGCATGATCAAATCCTTGCCTTTAACTGAGCTCACCATTTACTGAAACCAAAAGTCTGCAGGAAGGTTGGTAGGGGGTGATTTGTTTTAAGCCACAGAGGAAGCACTTGTGATCTCAACTACAGCTTTTTCTAGGCATAAAGTTGGGTTCTGTACCCTTCTAAAGTCAGGTGATTTCTCAGCTTTTGTGCACTTTCAGTTCAAGGTCATTGCCAAGAGCCATTATGCTCTGGAGACAAAGGGGAAGTGCTGGAATGGTTAGGGGAAGGCGGGCCTTGGGAGAGAGGAGCTCTCAGAGCCCATGGCCTTGGGGGGTGGGGGGTGGGGGGCAGAACCAAATGACAAGGAGGTCACTTGTATACAAGACCACTTTCCTGTTCAGCGTGTAAGAGAGCCCAAATAAGATGCAAATTTCACATTGCATTCCTGAAATGTAAGTCTTTGGCAACATTCCCTGGCAATCGAACTCTTAAATCTGACACAGAGGGTTGGGGCTGGGCAGGAGACAGAGGGGAAAATGGGACGCTGAGCACAATGAAAATCTCTGTCACTATTGCTACCCAATTACCTGTCTCTTGTCTGGAGGTGACGAATCAGTAACACTGCCAATGGGTTCGACAGTGTGGATTTCACTGTCTGCCCTGGCAACCAACACCAGTGGGGAGGACTGGCAGAAGAAATGTTAAGGACTGGTCCATTTGTGCAAAGCTCTTTTACCTTCTCTGTGCCAACTAGAAAAGGCAGCATCTGCACAGAGATCCCCGCAGACCTTGTGGCCTGTCACGAAGTTGGCTCATTCTCTACTGCCAATGAGAGGATAGCTGTCACCAATGGTTTCCAGCAATATGGAAAAGGCTCAAACTCAAGTAGAGGCTTAGATTTGCAGTCAAGGAAGTTAGAGCTGGAAGGCAACCCAGAAATAACTAGGTCCCCTCCAACACCCTCATCTTACAGAGAAAGAAATTAGGGCCTGGCCTGGGGCGGGAGGTTGCCCAAGGGCACAGAACCACTTAGTGGTAGGGATGGAAGTAGGATGCAGACCAAATGATACGTGCATATCCAAATGGGCATGGGAGGCTTGAGCTCAAAATCTGGTTGGGATTGTACATGTCTTCTTTCAGGAGAATGAAAAACTAGGTGTGTGGATTTCCCTTGGTTGCCCCTCTCTACTCTGCCCCAACCTGCTCTGTGTCCCAGGAGACTGACCTGTATGATGTCCTTCAGAAGGTTCCCTGCCCTCTGGCTTCCCATTGGCTCTGGACAACGATGAGTTTGGGCAGGAGATCAGAGAGAGGGAGGAGAGTGAAACTGGGGTATTCACCTCTCCCCCACCCCCATACTATCCCTTGTGTGTTCACTTGCACCTGCTGTCTCCCCCATCCTTCAGCTCAACGGCAGGTAGTTGAGCCCCTGTGGATGGCACTACCCCCTGCGATTTCCCTACACCTGCCCACACCTTGTAAAACAATCCCTTTACTAACTCGCCTCAAATTACCTAATTTGAGTGTGTCATCTATTTTCTGCCAAGACCCTAACGGACACAATAACTGAAAGTTAAGTGGAAGAATTAAAAAAGTTGTAATGGCATTTATTTAGCCCTTTTGCTTTTTTACATTCATCCATAGTAAGCTAAGACTTTGAGAGCCCCCTGCCAGGAGAATTTGGGGAATAGAGAAGATAGATAACACTGACATAATCATGGGAATGAGCAAAAGCTAACTTTCTTCTGATTTTATTATTGCTGTTACTGTTATTGCTATTAAAATTACACAGGTGACGCATGCATTCTGGTCGTGAAGAAAACAATACAGGTATATATGGGTTGACTGATTCATTCTTTCCTCCCCTCATCTCATTCCCCTCCCCCAGGTAACCACTAATGATTTTCTGTTGTTTGCATTTCTTCTGCAAATGTTCTTTTCACTTTTCTGTAGTTATCATCTTTCCCCAGGTTGACTGTCTTTGACCCTGATATTATCTTCAGATATGGAGGCTAGTATACATAATCCTTGGTCTAGTATTTCCAATTCTATCCCAATTCAAAGTATATGATTTTGCCAGAGATTTTTTGCAAGTCTCCTAAGATAACCAACATTAGGTAACAAAAGAGGAAAATCCAAAACTTAAAACACCTGGAACACATGTCCCCTCATGTGATTTATATTATATTTGATAAAGTTACAGATTTTCTGAATCTACCTATTTACCCTCCTATCTGAATAATTTATCCGTATCAATCTGTGTATCTATCATCTATCTATTGATCTATCTATCATCTGTCTAATCAACTTTTTAAATTTGGTCTGCTCTACTGCTAGATGTTCTCTGCCTTGACCTTGGGGTGTAACTGCCCCGATGGCATTATTATGGCAAGTGTCCCCAAGGACCTGTAGGGTAACAATCACGGATGAGAACTGAAGAGCTTCTTGTCCAGTATTTCATGCACGTAGGAGGCTGAGGCCCAGAGAGGAGAACAACTTGCCTGACGGACCACTGCCAACTGATGGTGGAGCTAGAACTTGAACCCAGACCTTCTGATTCTCAGCCCATGCCATTTCCATGGTGCTGAGTTAATTTCCAAAATTTAATTAAGTCCAACTCAAGAGGCATTAACTGGCACCTGGGTGTGCTAGCAGCTCATGAGAGGCGAGAGTGATTCAGAGGTGAATATAATCCCTCCCTCAAAAAAATAGTCAGCTGAAGGTGGAACTTGCTTGTTGTGCTCTTGTGTAGGAGGACAGCAGAGCTTGCAGAATTTCTTTGGAGCATCTCATCAGTAAGATTTATCACCTTGTCCATGTTTAAATTCTAAGAACAGGAGACTGTAAGACCCCAGAGGCAGCCATGGCTGCAGAATAGAAACTCACACAGTTGTTCTGGGCCATCTCCTCTGCTGGTTCCCGCCTGCTGCTTCCAGAGACAGCTACTTCTCTGCTCTGTTCCTATGCTCAGCCATATCCACTCCCAGGTTTCCTAGCTGGCTACTCCCTCATCTTCCTCTGTCAGCAAGAGATTTTTCTCCAATCCTTTTTGGTGTCCATTAACACCATCCCTGTGACAAGTTGGGTTCGTCATTTTTCCATCCTTGTCACCTGCAGGGAGGCAAACCTCAACAAGCCTGTCCCGTCGGACTTCTTTCCCAAGTCATTAGCGTCAGGAGTCCATCCAGCTCTCTCGACTGGGTCCCTGCTGGCGTTCCCAGTGGGCGATGATGTATCCTTACAGGTGCTTCTGTGAGCTGAGATCTGCAGAAGCTGTGTGTTAAGTGAGAGGAAAAGGGGAAAGCAGCTCATGGTCTGCTATTTCCCGCTTGAGCACTCAAAGCTCACACCACTCCCTCCCAGGGCAGCAAAAAAGACAGGGGGCGAGGGAAGTGCCTTGGATGAGATTTGCCCCATTGAAAAAATAAGTAATAACCAAAACCTCTTAGGCCACGTAGCTCTGGGGCAAGGAAGAGGTGGGGACCTCCCCAGAGTAGGCTCCCGAAGTTTCCTGTTTTCAGGCAAGCGGGAAGCATAGTGCAAACATCCGTCTTCGTTTACGGCCTTGGTCTTTGTTCTCGCTCAGCCAGTGTGCCGTCCTGGGGTGGCCTTCCCAGCGCTTTCTCCTGCCCGGGTTATCTGCTTCAGATCAGGAGGGAAGGCATGAGCATGTGCTCAGAGCACCCAGATCCCACACAAACGCCAGGTATAATACTAATCGTAAATGCTTGCTCTGGGACCTCTTGGGGAATGTGGGGTTGCACCTCTTTCCCTTAAAGTTCTCTTCTCCCTAGAACGCCACACCTATTGCATGTTAATGTGCCAAGCTTGAAGCTGAGTGGTGGGGGGAGCCACTCCCTGGTGGATTCCGTAACAAACTGAACTGGAGGGTGAGTTCCCATGTCCGCTAAAAGAATTCATTCATGCCCTGCCTCTTTGGACATCCGTGTTTGCGAGGCTGCTCCTCCTTTCTGTCAACCCCTCCCCACAGTCTAGAAAATCCATGACCCTACCTCCTCATTTGCCCAAGTTTATGCCCATTTCCCCAGCGTAGTTATTAATAAGACCTTTTCCACTCTCAAGAGTACCCCAGTTTGGATGGTAACTTACGTGGTCTCAGACTCATCATCCTCTACAGCCCTTCTGGGCAGCCGCCAGTCAAAGACGTTTCCCAGCACCGAAGACAGGGCTTGGCTCCTAGAAGGACTCCGGGAGATGTTGATTATTGGCCCAATGTGGCTATTTGATTATCTTGGCAATTTGAGGCCTATGAAGAGGACAAGGCAAGAAACCTGGGAGTGATGGTACGTGGCTTCCTGTACAACCCTGAGTGGTCGAACGTGCAGGAGGAGTAGGAGCCCAGAGGTGCGTGGGGAGTGGTGTTTGTGCCATGCCAGTTCCACCGTGAAAAGTTAGCCCCCGCTTTTAAACCCTGCCAGGGAGGCGCTGAGCATTCAAGGCAAGGTCTCCACGGGAGGAATTTGGGCTTCAGGAAAATGGCGGAGCCATCCATGAGCCTGTTGCTTGGGGCAGGATGTTAGCACATGCCTTGTGGGCTGGCTAGCTAGGAATATGTGTCATTTATTTAGAAATTGGCACCTTAGGAAGCGTATTTGCATATGCCCTCCCTTGGGGCTTGCAGCCGCAGGAGGTGGGGAGAATAGGTATTATCAGCCCCACTTTTTTTTTTTTTTTTGACATTAAGAAATATTTCCAACATTGCACAGCTAAAGGGAGACAGAATGCAGGGTCCAAGGGGAGTCCGACTCTGAGCCCAGTGCTCTTTTTGCCTTGTTATCATGGAGGACTTTTTGAGGACTGGTAAAATCACTTAGCATTCCGGTAGGCATTTAACACTCCCCATAAGATGATCTTGCTCAGAGGACCCAGGCTAACTTTTGTGCAATAACGTGATGGATCAGAGATGCCCTTGGGAGTTGGGAGATGGGGCGGGGCTGCTTTCATAGGACTGCCGTCTATGACATTCCGGTTCGCAACTTGCAGGACTCTGGCAGCGGGGAACCGGTGGCAGGACCCCCAGCCCTGGAAGCAGGGAGCAGAGGAGGTGCACGGTGCGGCAACGACCCGGCTCTAGCCCGGTGCTCCCACTACGTGATGGGGAGCATGTCAAGGCACGGGGACTGAACTGTGGGTGACCCGGTGGAGCAAGGAGGCTAATTAAAGCTTCTCTTCCCCGCACTTCAGTCACAACCCCCTCCTGCCCTTCCTCCTGATGGTGCGGCTGATAAGGAAGGATTGAATTTGTGAAAAGCGATGAAGATGTTTGGATAAGCTGCGGTACCCAGGCAAGCCGGCCTGACGAGTTAGGGCTTGTGGGAGGCAGCAGGGGTGTCTGGAAGCTTCGTTAGGGCAGGCACAGCGAGGCTGAGAAGAAGGGGAGAACCGAACGCTGAAGGTGACACCCTGCGGTCTGCACACCCAGGCAATCCCAGTGGAAATGGGCTTGCTGCAGAGAGGTGGCTTGCCCCATGCCACCCAGCGGCCAACAGCTTCTGGGTCCATTCCCAGGGAGCACCTGAGTGAGCCTGGAATAAACAGCTGCCATGAATCTGGGGTGGAGAAGGAAGGGTGAGGGGACTAGCTGAGCATCTTCTCCTCCAGAAAGACATTAGACAGCCTAATGGGAAAAGTAATAAAAATAACTGTAGCCATCACCTACTGCGTGTCTGCCATGTTTCAGGCACTGTGAGGAGGGCTTTCTGATCCATATCTTATTTAATGCTTTCATATGAGTCCTGTGGTTGTTATCATTTCTGTCATACTGATGAGGAAAGTGAATCTCAGAGAGGTAAAGTAACTTGCCTAAGGACACACAGCTAGTAAATGATAAACCAAAACCAAACAGTGGATTAAAAGCAAAAACAGAACAAACCAAACAAAAAATATTAAGCAGTGAGACTCTGGAGGGTTTGTTTCAATTCACATGGTCCAAGACAGCCCACTGGGCTACAGGCAGGGCAGGGATGGGATGGTGGTGGTGGTGGAGGGGTTGCCAGGATGGGAGGGCGAGATCTGTTTTTATCTGAGGCTGCCTGCGGCTCCTTCCTGGGCCTGGCAGCTCCTTACCTGCCCATTGGCCCATCAGGTCTTTCTCAGGTATAACCAGGGAGCAGGTGCTCCCTGCAGATGGGGAGCTCTCCCAGCCCCAGACCCTCCCGTGCGGGCTGTTGCAGCACCAGCTTCTGAAGCTCTTCCAGGTGGAATGCCTGACACCTGCCTGACCCCAAACACCACCCCACCCTCCTCTCTCGCAGGGGCTTGGGATTCCCCGCCACCTGGTCTCCAGGTCTGGCCGGCGTGTGCCCTACTGTGGGGGGCCTGAGAGCTGGCGGCCTGTGGCTGTGTTTCTCCTCGGTGCAGCCTGCCTGCATTCAGCCTGCGGTTCATGGGCGGGTGATGGAGGGAGGGTGGTGTCTCTGGGGTTGTCCCCGAGGCTGGGGAGGGTCTATGAGAGGGACAGGCTGGCTGGCCTGAGTGTAGCCTCCTGCGGGATGGATGCATCATTGGCTTCCAGGGAAAAGGGAGGCCCCTGCACCCCCCAATGCACAGGGCAGGGGTGGAGCCACTCTCCTGTCAGGCCACCCCAACTCTTCCTGGCTGCTGACTTCCACCTGCCTCCCAAGGCCAGTCTCCAGGCCGTGAGGCCACGTGGCAGCACCTGCCCATTCCCGTCCTCCCTGCTGGGAGAGTCCTCCAAAATCTCAGCCGTCTTTTGAAAATGTCTCCTTTTCCATGGTGAAGGCCCAAGCCATTTAATCGGCCAATTCCATAGCCTGCTCATCCCAGCTGACTCCACAGTCACATGCACCAATTAATACATCATTTTCAACACAAGATTTTTCTAGGCACTTTCTTTGTCGGGAATCCCTTTTCTCCAAGAAGGCAAAACTAGGGTTGCAATAATTAAGGCTGGGGCCATCTAGACTGGCTTGGTCTGGTCTGATCCAGCTGCGGCTGGAGGTAGTCTGAAAGAGGTGAGGGAAATGTCTGTGCATTTTGATATAAAATACCTACCATTCTGGTTAAATGCAAGGCACGATGCATAAATTAGCCTGGGTCATTTGAGTTAACAGTCGGGGACTTGGTTTTTACGTTCTCCGGGGCGCCTGCGACTCATTTCATTAGTGTCAGTTTAACAGTTGGTTACAGGGATGAGGGTAATATCCGTGATTGCCTGCTAGTTAAGTGGATGTGGGCTTTTTACGTGGAAAGTGGGAGGCCCGGGGACCTTTCCAGTGGCTGGGCTGGGCAGGCACTCTGCTGTGGCCCCGGAGAGGGGAGCCACAATCCCCCGAGCCACCGCAGGTCTGGCTGGGCCTCAGCTGGAGCTTGGCCCGGCAGGCCCCTGGGAAGGTGAGACGCCACTTCTTTGGGGCTAAGTCATTGTCTGAGCAAGAATTTTCTCTGGGGAGCCAGACAACAGCTCAAGAGGCAGCTCCCCGGAGCCCAGGAGAAATTGACAGAGAGCAAGCTCGGCCCCTGGGCCTCCATCCCGGGGAAAAAGTCTGCTCTTTGCAGCCTGGGTTGGGTTTTCCTTGTGCCAAGGAGGGAAGGGCCGCCTTTGATTTGATTTATGCAGACATTTATAGATAGCATACAGGTTTGCTCATTCATAAAATGGAAGAACAGTGTGGTTTGTTTTTTTTTTTTTCCTTGGCTGGGCTCTGGGGCACCTCTCAGGGTAGCCTAGCTGATTGTAATCATTTCCGGACATGTCCTGATCTGCCTGCGGGGAGAAGGCCAGGTTGCATGGGAACAGGTCACAGACGCAGCTGGAGTGCCGGCCGCCTGCCCTGTGGAACGGAACCAAAGTGGATTGTGAACGAGGTGCCCTCCCAGGCCTGCTTCCCCGCACCCCTCCCAGACACTTGTCCATCCCCCACGGCTTCCGTGGGGCCCCGGGAGCTTCCAGAAGGCACGACGGTGGCCATAACGTAGGAAGAGGGGATGCTCTTTGGCCTGGCAGCCCGGTGGGAGCCAAGTTCAGCCGTCCCCCTCCTAAGCAATCCGTCCTTGGCTGAGCGGATTCACTGTGCCAGCTTCTTCTCAGCCTTGTCAGCCGGTGGGTAGGCAGCAGAGCACCGGTTTGTAGTAGACAGTGATTTTATTCCATGGTGTTCGGGCCCACCAGCTCTGGATACATGTGCCGTGAAATGGGTTTTGGTGGTGTGTGGGTGACAAGGGAAGCAGGCAGTAGCTCTGGGCTGCATTAGTGAGTGAAAATATCTCTGAGCAAAATGCAACACTATGTGTTTGTAATTGTTCCTCCCTCTTGTTTTGAGCCAAAGGTTTAGAACTTTGGCCGAGGTTGGAGGTTTGGACCAGACGATACCCCTCTAATCCCATCCCTTGAAGAGAGATGCTAACAATGCCATAGCCCTGGCAATCTCCGGGAAGGCCCATGGGAGCCATGAGCAGGGTGAGGGTCTTACAGCAAAGGCAGAGGAGGGAAAAGGAAGAAGGGGAAGAAAGGGCAGGGGAAAGGGGGAAGGATAAAGGTGTAATCAGTGTAGCAACTCTGGTTCCCACGTATCAGGGAAAGGCCCTGAACTAGGCACAACATGAAAAACACATTGTCCAATTTAGCTTTTACAAAACCTTCAGATGCAGGCATCACCAACCCCATTTACAGAGGAAACTGAGGTTCCTGGAGTGGAAGTAAATTGTTCCTATCCCAAAGCCTTGTCTCTTAATCAAAAGAAAATTAAAAAGAAATTGGGGGGGGAAAGAATAGAAGAATGAGGTTTATGTGGTGCTGGCATCTGGGACACCCCTGCAGACTCTGTGGCCCTTTAGGGGGAAACTGAGGCTCAGGATTGGTCCACTGCTCCCTATGGTCCTGTTATAAGGGACCAAAAGGCTCCCCTGCCCTCTCCGGGCATCCCCCACACAGCCCTTGCTGACCCGTGTCGTGAGTGCCAGGCATCTCCCAATCCCGAGGCCTTGTCCTCTTTCTGCTCTTGGAGAGCAGAAAGTGTTGCACATCAACTCCCGTTGCACTGGGACCTCAGGTGTCCTGTTCCCTTTGCTCCTTGAAGTTACTCTGGCAGGGCCCAGGGGCACAAGGCAACAGCCACTGTTCGCTTTTGGATTTAACCACAGCCTCCTGCCCCCTGCCTAATGTTGTCTGGGGCACGGGGGTTTCCCCAGGAACCCCCTCATCAGGGTGGGCAGCGAAGGCAGAGCAGCCTCGGGGGTCCAGCGTTGGTGTGACTCCCTTGGCAGGGTACTCTGCTGGGCATGTAAGGTAATAAGTGGGTGGGGGTGGGGGTGGGGGGGTGAAGAAGAGCCCAGAAGTGCATGTTTTCTGTCCAGTGGTCCTGACCTAGTCACAGAGTAGCCAGGCTGCTTTAGTGCTTGGGTCTAAATGCACAGTCCTTAGGCAAGTCTCTTGACTTTTTGGAGCCTCAGTTTCATCATGAGTAAAACGGGGAAGCTTATCCAAATATTCTTTACTAGACAATCAGGGTGGGGGGATAGAGTAATATTGCAAAGAATTAGACAGCTCTGGCACCAAAAAATGTGGATAATAACAAGGACCCTTACATATGGGCTTCTAAAAACTGCACATAAATCCACAAAAAATGTGAGAATGTGGCATTTTAGAGCTGCAATGATGGTGCAAAGAAATAGTATCTCTATACCCTGCCTTGTGCCTCTAAATCCTTTACTCTCAGTTCTAAGAAATTGTTCTTTCCAAGAGGAAAGGTACATTAGCACTTTCAACAGAGTAATTTCTCTGAGGTTCTTAAGTTCTTATGGCTGGTTTGTGTCAGAGGGGCACATCAGATTCTTGGCAAAGCAGACTCATCCCCCCAGGATGTTGGAAAGGGCCAGTGGGAGCCTCCTCCTGCTTCCTGGGAACTCTCCTGCCTTTCTAGAGCCCCCAGCTGCCTCAGTTTCCCCGTGGGACATCTAGGCCTATAGGGTCATTCTTGTTCCAACTACCAAAATGATATAAATAGAAAAAATGATTGGGACCTGCCAGAAGGACAAAGAGGCCAACTTGAAGACATTTCTACTGACCACATCTGGGACAAATTTGAGCACAAGCATAATTTAGTGCAGCAATGATTTACAAATCATTAAAAATAGAAACTTCTGAGTCCATGCTGATAATAAGTAGGTAGGTAGGTAGGTGGATGGATTGATGGGTAGATAAATGGGGGAGAAGGGATGGCTCTTGCTAACAGCAGACACTGAGGGCCCACTGGTAAACGTGGGGGGAACAACTAAGTTGGAAACATCATTTTGTGACCATCATGGTACAGATTGGATCAAGCAAGGATCATATCTGGATGCTAAATACAGGGGAGATTTAATGAGGGGCAGGATATTTGCATCATCTTAAAGTGTATTCTCTCAGACTTACTGTTTGCAAGGGACAAAAAAACCCACAAAACCAACCATTATTAGTGGGGAAATTGGGCAACATCTTGTCTGGGTGATCACAATTACCCTCACTCATGAGGGATGGATGGACATCTTGTGCCTCTAGAAGGGACACCCCTGGAAGGACACAGAGCATCTAAGCAGAACACCAGCCAAGAATGTATCATCTCAGTCTATTCACCAGGAAACACTAGACAAACCTCAGACAAGGCACATTCTATTAAAAGAAAAAAGATGTGGGTAGGTCTGTATTCTTCAAAAATGTCAATGTCAGAAAGAAGGCTGTGGGATGTTCCAGATTAAAGGAGGCCCAAGAGACATGGCAACTAAATGCGATATCCAACTCTAGACCAGCTTCTGTACTGGAAGGATCAGTGTCATAAAGGACATTAGATCAACTGACAAAACTGGAAACACAGACAGCAGATTAAAGTTTTGTGTCAGTGCAAATTTACGAAGGTGACAGCTGAACTGCGGTTATGTAAGGGAATATCCCTATTTTTCAGAAATACACACTGATGTATTTCAGGTAAAGGGCCATGGTATATGTAACTTACTCTTAGGTGGTTTGGAAGGAAAAAGTAAGTGTTCACACGCATACAGAGAGGTGTGAGAGTGAAACCCATTTGGTAAAATGTAAACGTGCAACTTTGGATAAAAAGCATAAGGGCATTCCTTTTGCTAATTTTATTTTTGCAACTTTCTGTACATTGGAAAATTTCCCAAATGCAAGATCAAAACCAAAATGGCATGGTGGAGGATATGGCATATGGCGTATGGCATAGTATGGGTAGCTGGAGCCCTACCTGTTATTTTGGCAGGCTGGATCAGTTTTTCTCGCCACCGTGAAAGGATTGGCATCCACTGGCAAAATAACCAAATCCTGCAGGTCTAATCCACATAGCCCCCCGCCCCGACCCACTTGCCTGGCACCAGCTTCATTCTCAATGTCTGGCTTTGTCCTGGGCACTTTCTGCTGTCTAGAGTCCCTTTCTTCTTTCATTCTGCTGACCAGACTCTTGCTTATTTTTCAAAGCCCAGTTTGAAACCCACCTCTCCCATGAAGCCTGTCTGGACTGCTCCAGCTCACAGAATACATTCCCCAAGTATACAAGGGTAGTTTTCCGAGTCTATGTGTGATAGTCATTAATACAGCCACTGCTCGTCCAGTATTTCCAGTGCTTTGCCCTCTTTGCACATAATAGGACTGTACTTCCTGACCCCTAGGGTTGAGTGGGGTCATGTGACCAGTTGTGGCCAATGAGTTGTGAGCAGCAGTGACATGTCACTTCCTGGGTAAGTCCTCTTTTCCGTCTTCCTTGGTGACCAGCAGTATTCCAGGATTGGCGACTCTGTCTGCCTGGGCCAGAGGATGGCCATGGCCTGGAGCAGAGCCACCGGGTGACTTGCTGTGGATGTGCAGCATAAAACAAAAACTAGACCTTTGTCATTTTAAGCCACTGAGATTTGGGGGATGTTTGTTACCGCAGCATAACTTATCTTGTCCTGTCCTTATATACCATGTCTTCACAAATACGGTTCACTTTACTTGGAATGTTCCAGAGTCCTGTCCAGGTATCACCTCCTTGCTAATGTCATCCAAAGTTAGAAGCACCATTGAGGTACTGCTTCTCTTTGGTCACTGGACAGATATTTGTCTACTTTACCAAAGGCACTATGCTAGGTTATACACATGGACACAACCAAGTCCCCGTCTTCCCAGGGCTTCCATTTTCATTGGGGAAGTATTGTGTGTTTACAACTTCCGTCTTCTCCTCTCAATAGAGTGCAGCGAGGATAGAATTCAGACCTACCAATTTTTGTATTTTCAGCACCTGGTACAGAGTAGGAAACCAATAAGTATTGGTTAAAATATGGATGTTCACCCTTTCCTTTGTGCATCCCCAGCCCTCCTCCATAATGCTCAGTATACAATTTTTGCACATATTTTCATGATCTCTGCCTCCCCTCCTCTCCACCAGTTTTGGCTCACTTCCTTGGGAGCAAGCCTGTCTTAAAGTGCTATGTATATGTGTCAGGGCTGCCAGTCAAGGGAGGGCTGGGGACGCACTGGATATGCAGTAGTTGTCTGCAGAGTGATGCTTGCTCACAGTTCATGGGGGCAAGGATGGAGAAGCTTTACAAACTCCTTCCAAAATGTAATTACTTATACAGAAAATACTAAACAGGTGATGTTGGAATTGAAGGTTTGTATCTTCAGGTGCTACTACTGGACCATGGACATGTCCCGGGGATGGACGTCAGCTTGGAGACAGAGGTTGACGTCCAGTCCCAGGTCTACTGGTGACTTTGAGCTGGTCATCGGGCTGCTCCCTTCCCTTCTCTGGGTCTTACTGTCCACATCTTCAGAAAGGGGAGTAGGGCAGGGGGGCATTTGCTTCTCTATTTCCTTGAAGGCAGCATGGATGAGGTCTGTGGGAGAACTCTGAAAAGACTGTGTGGAGGAGCTTGCCCCTTGCACAGTTTTCAAGGGCTCAGAGAGAGCAAGGCTGGTTTGGTCCAGACTTTGAGACACCCCATTCTGTGGCCTGGACTCCTGGGAACATTTCTAGCATTCGGAGGAAGGCTCATGAGGCTATTTGCAAAACACCTCTGCTTCTCAGTCCCAAGAGAAAGAGCTGGCAGAAGACAGCGGAGCACAGTCAGCCCCCCTCCCCCTCTCCCCTGTTTGGTGGTAACACTTCAGTAGGCTCTCTAATGAGCTTGCGCCCCTCCCTAAAGCCAGGGCTTGTTTGCTTCTGCTGGGAGCCTGGCACTGGGCCCCAGATGCTGTCATTGTCTCAGGGACAGAACCCCTCACCCCCACCCAGTGCTTTAAGTGGTACCACTAGGTTGGGCAGCTTTGCCCAAACCAGGCTCCCACCCTGGGGCACTTAGAGCCTTTCTCCATCCCTGGGGCTGCAGAGAGCAGCTCAGAGCAGCTCAGCTCGTTCCGTGTGCGTGCGTTCGCCTCCGTTCAGAAAGTTCTCAGGCTGGGTTAGGGGCCAAGCTGCAGACACTTCATTCACAACTTGCTGTTGGTTGGCATATCTCTTCTAAGGGAGGTGGGGGTGTGGTTGCAAAATAAATCGTTTTTGTTTTTTGTTTTTTTTTTCTTCTTCTTCTCCCCAAAGAAATCATTGTGTTGTAACGCAGGGAGCGCCCAAGCTGATGACATTTTTATGGGGTTGGCTCTAGGGAAGGCTATAGTGTCTGCTTGGGGTGTTCAGAGCGTCAGGAGATCTCGCTCTCCCTCCCCATCATCACCCCCAACCCCCTTCTCTCCCAGCAATACAACTTCGGTTCAATACTTGTCTAACATTCTCAGTGGGGCTACCTAGGCTGGAGGGGGGTAGGGGTGTGGGGGGGGAGATGACATCATATCCTCATGTACTGATTGGCTGCTTTCAGGCTTCAGGAATGATATCATCTCTGCTTCTGCCTCCCCACCCCCCTTTACTTCCAGTCTTTTCCTGGCTGGGCCAGGCCCCCTCCCCACCACCCCACCCCAGGATACTCCGTTGCCTTGGAGACCACAAGTTTTCAACCTCGTTGTCTGAAGGAATGGTAATTCATTATATGTCTGACGTGGGGGTGAAGGGTGCAGGGAGGGAGACCCGGGTGATGGCTGTGAGACAAGGTTATGGACCACAAAATAATGAACAAAATTATGTTTCACGCATGAGAAGCTGTCAGAGATGGCAGTGAGGGAAAGGTCATTGCAACTGGAGTTTACGAAACTGAAAAATGAAGAGTGAACGCTGAAAAACAAGCAGTGGCCAAAATATTGTGGAAAATAACCACCCCCTCCCCCTGGACAGCTCATTAGGAAGATTTTGGAGGAAGCGTCCCAGGAGGCTGAGGGCTGTTGTGTTATCTTTGGAGGAAAGGCCACCCCCTGTCGCCCTTCCGGAGGTGTGCAATTGAGACAGCTCTCTCCCCCCGCAAGCCTTTCTCAGGGAGCGTGCAGGTTGTTTTTTTCTTTTTTTAAATGAACCAGATAAGGACCCACCCACCTCCAGAAACAAAGATTGTTTCTGGATCGGGGTACAATTCCTCAATTCGTATCCCTAGGATACTAAGGCAGGGGGGAAGAGTGGCCTGTTAAGGTTGTGTGTTTGTGTTTGTTTGTGTGTTTCAATGATCTGGATTAACTGCATACACAGATCGCGGTCCCTGGGGAATCTTTCTACCCACGGTTTCCCTGGGCTGGTTTAAATGCAGCCTACAACCCCCCTAGGTCCTTCCTTTTCTCATCTTGGGCCCGCTCTACCCTCCACCCTTCTTTCTCTCCCAAGATACTTCTGTGTGTGCTCCTGATTTGAGTCTGTTTATCGTATTCCCCTAATGTTTGTTTCCTTGTCTGGTGCAGTTTTAGATTCAGGAATTCATGATCTGAGGTTCAGAATAATGGCAGGGTGGCCTGGAAGGTGTCCTGCTTCTCTTGGTCCTTACAACTTTGGTTCAGTACTTGTCTAACATTCTCAGTGGGGCTACCTAGGCTGGAGGCGGGTAGGGGTGTGGGGCGGAAGATGACGTCATATTGCCCACCCCCCACCCGCACCCCCTAGCTCTTCTTGGCTTCTCCTTTGCTGCGTCTGAGGCAAGTGCAGGTAATTCTGAATCTGCAGCCCTCTGGTTTAAAGGAAAACAAGCAAGTGATGAAAAGAGGGTTAAAGACCTACCTGGGTATTGAAAGAATGTTGGGCAGTAAGAAGAAAGTCTATAGATTTGCATTAGGAACAGATTCTTTCCGATGTGTCTGTAGAGATTATTGGATGTTTTTCTGTGCAACACTAGAATGTATTAATAACTCAATAAAAGTTTGCTATTATTATTATCCTGCTTTTTATGGATTTTATCAGCTAAAAATACATTTAAAAATACCAGCTAGAGATGGATGAAAATGATATATATCTTACATTCATACATACATATGCATATACATATACACAGATGCACACATACACAGACATGTGGGTCCGTGTGCACGTGTATACGTGATCGCACTTCCTTATTTCCTTATTCTGTTTCTGAAGTTTCCAAATGTTCTGCAGGGAGTGGGTGAGTAGGTATGACAAATATAATCAGGGAAAAAAAAAGAAAAAAAGATTTAAAAGAAGCTATTGGGGAGGAAGTTCCAAAGGGCAAATGGATGTAACATCCAAGATGAAGTAACCGGTTGTCTGTCAACTCAGCATAGCAGAGAAAAACAAGGTGTGTGTTTGTCAAAAGTGAGGTGGTGACAGGAATCTCTCTGCAGTCCTGTGGCTTCTCCTCCATTTGGCCTTGGCCTCATTTCTCGGCTTTAGGGGGAAAGCGGAACCTCCCATACGGGAGATGGAGGTGAACTTGGGCAGCCTTCAGATCCACTCTCCCTCTCCCATCTAAATTGGACTCTCTTTAACAGCCATGGCAAAGTGGATGTGAAGCCAAGTTTTCCATAAGCTGTCACCTCAGAATCCACATGCCCCCAAACAAAGTCATAAGTTCCTAAAACTGCCTCTTACCACCCTCAAAGTTCCTGTGTCTGCTCCCAGAACCGCTATTTTTATCCAAGTGAGAAAGTTTGGAGTCATTTTTTATTAATTCCCGCCCATCAGTCTTCAAGGCAGTCATCAAGCACAGTTCAAATTTTCCCTCCAAGTGTGCCATGTTGTCATACTTTCCGCCTTCCCACTGTCCTAGTCCAACGAAGTTTCCGTTTCCTCCATGAAGCCCCTCTGGATTCCTCCCATCTTTACTGATACCCACCTCGCCCGAGTCTTAACTGGATGACCAGACATTAGCTTGCTGTCTTCCCTGGATCGTGAAGCCTTGTATTGTTTGGAGGATTAGTTTTGGTTTTCCAGATAAACCACATGACTCCAAAAATCAGGGACTAGAGCGTAAGGTCACATTATTTAGAGCTCAATAAGACTTGTTGATTAAATACGAGAAAACCACTTCCTCTCTGGACAAATCATGCTGATGTTTAACCCTCTTCTCTTTACAGGTATTCTCCCAGACACCTGACCCAAATGCCTACTGATTTGATTTCAACTAACTTTTCTCTCCTGTGTTCACGTGTAGTCTCATTTCCTGTGTGTTCTCACCCTTGAAGAGATTGACTAAACTCTAACTCTAGCTTCTGTCATCCTAATAAATAGTTCAGAATTCCCTTAATTGATTTGAAAGGCAGGATAGTCTAATGTTTAAGTGTGTGGATTCTTGAGCTAGACTGTCTTGATCTGGGAGTTCAGAATGCTAACTACTAGTCACAAAGGAATATAAATTTCAATAAATGGATAGTTAAATAAAATCAAAGATTCAATTCCTCAGTGGCACCAGCCACACATTTCAAGTGCTCAGTGGCGACGTGTGGCCGGCGGCTTCCATATTGGACAGCATATGTTTGGGCTGTTTCTCTCATTGCATAAAGTTCCACTGGACAGGGCAGGCTGGATCTCTATCCCAGCTCCCACTTTGTTATGTGACCTCATGCAAGGTATTTGACTTTCTGGGCCAATTTCCACATTGGACCTACTTCCTTGAGTTATCTGAGCCTGAAACAAGTTAATACATGTAAGGCATTTAGAACAGTGTCTAACACATAAAGACAACTCATTAATAGCTACGATGTTTTTGAGCTATGGATTCATCCTGTTTTTGAGCTATGGATTCATCCTGTTTTTGAGCTATGGATTCATCTCCATGATCTCACCTTTAGCCCCTGGATCCCTTTTGCATTTTTTGCAACAGCATTCCCAGCCCCTCCTGACGAAGGTCCTCTTTGATCTCCCTGTAAGGACAGCAGTATTTGACCATAAAATATCCATGGAACCCACCTTTTTACTCACTCACGTAAAAATTACTGTATAAAAAAGCATACGCATCCCTGGGACAAAAGAAATACTTTCCATTGGGGGCTGGAAAGGGGCTGTGAGGCCAGGGGTGCACCCCTATGACCTTGAGGCTGGACTCCCCAGTCTTGATCACCACCAGGCAAGGGAAGCTCTCTTCTCTCCCTTGGATCTGGAACAGTGAGTTTGGAGAAACTGGAATGACGTTTTCTCAGGCTGAGCATTCTTCACTGCTGACCTAATGAGCCGGCATGACTAAATGACCATTGGGCGGAATGTTTGTGTGAACTGCAATAGAAAAGTTCCTCTAAACTTCCTGAAAAGGAAGATAATGTATCTAAATAGCTTCCTGTCTCCCTGCTGCCAAGCAGCAGCAGCAGAATAAATTCTCCAGCAGGGAAATATTTAGCACATAGGGTGTGCTCAGCCCCACCCTATTTGGAAGAGTTGGCCAAGCAGGGAAATAAGTGGGCCACCGAGGAACCCCCAGATGCCCGCGATGTGTTGGAGAGCCATCTGGAAATCTGCTGCTTAGCTGGAGATGAGGATGACATTGAGAGCGTATGGAGGGTATCAAGGGGCACGGGGCGGGGGTGGGGGTAACTTTTGAGCCTCTCTCGCTCACCTTGATGGACTGTCGGTCATCAGTGCCTGGAGAAAACTTTGCTTTGGTTCTTAGAAACCTTAGTTCCTGTCTTAGCAGGAAAGGAAGAACAGATTGCTTCCTGCTTGCCAAGTGATTGCTCCCAAGCCTGTGTGTGTGTCGCTTTGGAACATGCTTTCGTTTCTATTAAAAACATGTCTGGGGGCTTGACTTGAAATGAAAACTGCTGCTTAATGCAGACAAACCGCAAAACAGAATCCAGAACAGCTCCTCTCCCACTTGCTGTGGCTCCAGTGTGGGCGAGGCAGAACTTTCTCAGAAGGCCACAGCGTGGGGCTCCCCAGCCCCCACCGCCCGAGGTGTCTGCAGTCGGGGGGAGGTAGGAGGTGAGGCAGGGGTGCAAGCAGCAGGCCTGACCTGCCGGTGCTGCCTTCCTGGCTGCGTCCCCGGGGGCGGGCTCCTGATGAGGCCCCCAGCTCGCTGTGGGTTCAGCTCTGTTGGAAATGTCTAAGATGCGGACACTGGGTCCCTCTCACCCCTCCCCAAGCATCCTTTCTCCCTTTCTCTGACCACAGGCTGCACCCAGCCTCCTCAGCAACTCTTCCTGGGATCTGGAGCAGAGTTTGCCCAACTTTTTCTTAAAGGGCCAGATGGTGAATTCTTTAGGGTTTATGGGCCATGAGGCAAAGTTAAGGATATCACGTAGGTGCTTATATAAACATTTAAAACCTCACCATTTAAAAATAGGAAACAGACAAACAAGCAGTCCTAGCTTGAGGGCTATACAAAAACCGGTGGTGGGCTGGATTTGGCCTGTGGGCTGTAGTTTGCTGGCTCTGGAGGTATGAACTATAAGGAATAATTGCTGTTTCTTGGACAACAAACATGTACTGAGAAGTTACTATGTCCTAGATACTGTGCTGGATGGTAGGGACACAGAGATGACAACCAAAACAAAGTCAAAACCTGCGCTCTGTCCTCAAGGGTTCCCTTTCCACTGGGGATGATAGATTTATAGAAAGATCATTCAACTACAAGTTGGTAGGGAAGTACAGAGCTGCAGGCTGACGGCCCAGGGTTGAGGAAGAGCTTCCAGCCCAGCTGGAGTAGTGAGTGAGAGAGAGAGAGAGAGAGAGAGAGAGAGAGACAGAGAGAGAGAGAGAGAGAGAAGGGGAGACAGAAGTGCTTGGGAGGGGGGAGGGCATATTCGGGGGATTTCTACACTGAATTTTTAGGACACTTGAACTGGAATCTGAGGCCAAGGCCCAAAAAAAGGAAGGCCAGTGCTCTCCAGGCAGAGGGGAGGGCACAGGTAAAGCTACCAAGGTGGGAAATAGCATGGCATTCTCGGAGCAAGAAATGCAAGGCAAGGAAATGAGACTGGCGAGCTGGCAATTACAGAGTGCACCATCTCAGCCTGGATTCATCATTCCCTGGGGAAAGGAGTCACTGCGGAGCCACCGTATGTGGTGGGTGCTTTGTGTCCATTATGCGCCTCAAGATGTCCCTGTGGTGTGTTGGTGTCACTGTTGCCAACTTCCCAGAAGAGGAAACTGAGGCTCAGCTTCCGTGACCGCCCACGGCCACACAAAGAGAAAGGGGAGCCGCGTTCAGATCCTCAATGTGAAGCCATCCTCTGCCCTCAGTGATGTCCTGGGGTCACCCAGACTCTCCTCTGTCCCTCAGGGGCTCTGTTGACTCAGCCCAGATTGGGTTTTGTCAGGTGCCGTGCTCCTCAAGCCAAAAGCCACATGTGGGTTATTTCAATTAATTAAAATTAATTATAACTGGAAGGTCAGGTCTGCAGTCACACTAACCACATTTCAAGTGCTCAATGGCCATATTGGCTTGCGGCTACCATATTGGATAGCGGAACCACAGGACAATTCCGGCAGTGCAGAAAGTTCTACCAGTGGAGGGCAGCCAACCTTGGTAGCAGCAAAGCCTGGCTTGGCTTTGGGAAACTGTTAGACCCGAATAAGAAAGAAAGAAAACCCAGCTCTTCTTTACAAACAGGCTGTCCCTCACAATGTGGGAATGTGCCACGACCTCTCAGTGAAGTGAGACAGAGAGAGAGGAGAAAGAAAATGGGGCTGAGGTAGGGACTTCTTGTTTTCCCCAATATTACTAAGCAACCATGTCCTAAAATCCCCAGACCCAGCGACAGAACTTTGTTTACCAGGAAGAAAACACTTGAAAAAGAGAAGATTTGGCGGAAATGTGCCTGGGATTAGCAGGTTTTGTTGTTTTTTTTTTTTTCCCCCTTTTAATGCTGTTTTGTTTTTCTTCTGGGTTGTTCAAGGTACTGACCTAGCACTGAGCCCCTTTTGCCAAGAAACTCTTTCCCTGCCTAATTAGCCTGTGGTATTGTTCGTGGGTTCTGGGAAGGGAGGGGAGGGGGTGAGGGGGGCAGGGGGCAGGGCTGGGCCCGACCAATCGGGAGCTGCGATTAGCTGGAGGGCGGCCGGGGGAGCCGGGGCTGGTCATTAGATGCCCAAGTCTTGAAAATCCCTCTGTAATTAATTTTCTCCTGCATTAATTAGAGAAATGTTGGAACGGGTGGGTGAGGGAGGGATTTGTTGCCCCTGGGCTGCTTTTCAGGGCGACTTAAGGGAAAGATGGTAATCTGCTAGAGAGTTGGAATGAGGATGTGGCCAGGGTTTTCAGGAGCCTCTCCGGCCTCAGAGAGGGGAATACAATTTAAACCAGGGGTTACGGAGGCGTGGGCTTTATTTTAACTTGGGCTGGGTAATGGAACACACCTCTTCAGAAGCCCATAGCCCCTGTTGCATGTGTGCTCTGTGTGTGTGCTTGTGTGTGTGCAAACACATACAAAGGTCATTGCTTCTCAGACATTTGCACATGGATTCTGAATACCCCAAAACTTAGAACACTCATTGAAAAGCTCCATCTCCCTCTCTCTTGCCTCCAATCCCACAAATACAATCACTCTGAAATGTAAATTGAAGCTGTGCTTGGTTGCATCCCCTTCATCCCAAATGATTCCATTTTAGCCTAAACAAGAGATGGAGTCATTTTCCCTGTGCTTTTTCTCTATCATTGAAAGCCAGTGGTGATCACTCTCTTACAAGTGAGTTTCTAGCTCTGTAGAAAAGAGAGTCTAGAGAAGATTCCGTTAAAAGCTTCTAGAATCTAGTTGCCACAGGTTTTCTATCCTGAGATCCAATGTGTTGACAATGACATTTAAGAGGTAGGAAGCCAGCGCCTTTCTAGAATTCAGTGTCAATTCTTGGTCTTGTTGGCCATTTTTGAAATTGAAATTTGAATCAAGCCCAGCTTCTTCTAGACTGTGGTCCCTCTTGGAACATGTTAATTTGACTGGTAGCTTAATAGTTCTGTATTAGCTGGTGGACCACATCCAACAAGCAGTCATCTTGTTTCTTTAAGCGTGTCCCTATGACCAGTACCTTCGCTTTTCTACTTCGATGGAGTTCTCCTCCACAGGGGAGGCCTAGTCTGTTTTAGTTTGCTACTGTTTTCAACACGGTCAAGGCAGTGAATCCCTGGTAGAGATTTAAGCTCTGGATTCAAATGAAGGTGTTCTCTTTACTCATTGTTTACTGAATAATCAACAGATCTCTAGTAGAAAGAGGCCTTGGGATGGATGGGCCTGTTAATGGACTGGAAGCTGGTGACCTGAGAGGAGTGGGGTGGCCAGTTCACCTGGAGAAGTTTTTCCACTCCGGCTCTCTTCCTCCACTGGCTGGGTCTGAGTAACTGGGAGGCCTGGGAGGCTCAGTCAGGAAGGAGGAAACTGAGCATCTAAAAGCAGATTTGTGGTTCTGAGATGATCCCAGGTCCAATCATTCTTGCCAGATGAATGCACTGCTGCCTTGAAATGTCCATGCCGTGGGTCCCTTTGGTAGGGCAAAGACTCTGAAGATGACCTCCCTGGCTCCCTTCCCTGGCATCGCCAGCAGTCTTCTAGCAGTTAGTCTTCAAGGGACCTTTGACCCAGTCAACTTAGACTCCATGATGCTTGAGGGAGGGATAAGAGAAGGGAGGACAAAATAAAGAAATGAGAAGAGTGTGGGGTATGGATTCTCGACAGGAAATGGGGTTGGGAATAGAGGTGATAAGAACAAGATGGAATCTCCTGTAGGCTATCAACACCCCTGGGAAGCTGTCCGTGCCCTTTCGTTTCCCTGGCCCATCCCTACTGCATTCTTCACAGCAGCTGTTTCAACTCTTCTCTTCCCTCCTCAGGCCTCCAAATCCACCCCCATCATTCATGGCAGATGACTTCACCTCCTGCTCTGTAGCCTCTGGTCTACACTGACTCCAAGTGGCCTATGAGACTGGCTGTGCCAACAGAACCTTGTGGGTTGAAATCCATGCTCTGCCACTTTTATAGTTGTCTGTGAGCAATTTATTTAGCCTCTTTCAGGCTCAGTTTCCCCCATGTAAAATGGGGTTTATGTGAAGCTTAAGTTAAATGATGGCAGGGAACTTGCATGTAAACAAAAAGGAATACTAACTATTAACTGTTGGTGATAATACTGCTGCAACTACTTCTGCTCTGACCACGACTCCCATCAACTCCCTCATCTTATGGTCCACCTGTCTCAAGATTTCATATATTACAGCCTCACTTTCTTCCAGTTTTCTCAGAGAAGGTCCAGCCCTGTCTCTGCTTAAGGCTTGTCTCTCCACTGAAGCAGAAGCCATCTGCTCCCACCTTACAACAAATTATTATCTCTGGCATCTTCAAACTCCCTCTCTTTGCCAGCACCTTCCTCTTGGTGTACAAACATGTTCAGGTCCTGTTTAACTCCCCAAAAGTTTCCCTTCTCTCGATTATTCCCTCAAACTGCAGTCTCATCTCTTTCCTTCCTTTCACTAACAGTTTTTTCCAAAGAATCAATCATCTATGCTTATTGACACCACTTCCTTTCCTCCCACTCACTCCTCAACCCACTACAAGTTGCCCTCAGCCCCCGCTGCTCTAGTGAAATGGAACTTTCAGAGGCCCTTCTAATTGCCCTTTTCCATCCCACTCAGTCCTTTGGGAGCAACTGGCTCTGCTGCCCTGACCATTCTCACACTCTCTTCTCCCTGGGTTTCCATGAGTCTGTTCCTCTCTGGTTCTTCCTTTTGCACATGACTCCATATCACCTATCAGTATGCCCTTTACCCTCTCCCTGGATGGTTTCTCACACTCCTGGAGCCTCTGCCATCCTTTTGTCCAGGTGTCTGCCAAATCCTCTTCTCAAGCTGGGGCCTCTTCTGTGCTCTGGATTCTCATTTCCAGCTCCTGGTTCTTCTTCTACGCAAATGTGTTCTGTGCATTCCATTGATTTAACATACCTTATACTAAAATATCAGGCCTCTTATATGCCTTCCTCTTTCTTACTTCTTTCATTTGTCCATCCTGAGTCTGACAGAGTCTACCTTCAACATGGTTCTGTGGTCTAGCACTTTCCTTCCAATCCCATTACATTAGTTCTTTCCCTTTGGATAACCTGATCTCCTACGCAGTTAGTCCAAGTGGCCTTTGACTGATCTCGCTGGGTCCCACTTCTTACCCCGTTTTTTTTCTGTTTTCTATCAACAACAGGGTGATCTCAAATTAGGGCGGCCACATAATTTATTGCCCAAACAGAAACACTTGTGTGAGTATTAATAATTATGCCTTGGGACTCTCCTGGGCAAACCCAGATGTATGTTCACTCTGCTCAAATGAAGTTCTGAACATGCCATTCCCCGGTTCAAGACTCTCATGGATGTCACGATGTATAAACTTCTTGGCACAGTGTCCATGGCTCCTTCTCACGCTCTGTCCCTTCTCCAGTTTTTCTGCCTCAGCTCCACACTAGCCTCTCTACGTACCTGACTGCCCAGCCACCCCAAAAGTTGGTCATTTCCTGAAACACTGTGTCCTTTCCCGCCTCTGGCCCGTGCTCCTGCAGTTCCCCTGCCCAGAAGCCCCTGCTGCTCCATCCCTGCCCTTCAAGGCTCAGCTCAAAGGCCTGCCCTCCCAGCAGCCTTCCCCGATGGTAGGACTGAGGATGATGTTCTCTGTCTTCTGTTTCGTCAGCACATTGCAGGATTTTTCACAGCATGCCACATTTCCAGGTATGTGTGTATATACGTCTCTCCCTGAAGAGTCAGCGCTCGGGGGGTTAGGGACCAGGTACTGCCCACATCTGCATCTCTCAGGGCTTGTTAGCCTTGGTCAGAGAGGGGAAGAGGGAATGAAGTGGCGTGGGCACCTGCACGGAGCCAGGCACTACATACAGCCTCTTGTTCAAACTTCACGACTCTGCATGATGGACATCATCCTTCTTCCCACCCCCACACTCTTTTTTTTTTTTTTTTCTTCTTTCTTTAAATAGAAGAAAGAAAAGCCTAGAGAGATTAAGTAATTCACACAGCTGGGAAGTAGCAGACCTGCATTTCCAACTGAGCCCTGTCATCCATAAAGAAAATGCTTGAAAAATGGGCTAAGTGAATGACTTCTAATCCTACGATCTTTCTGTATGGCATGCTCCTCCCAATATTTGTTTACTGAATAAGATTTAATAATGGGAGGGCATGGGAGGGTGCAAATCACACTGAGCCCTCAGCAGTCTGTTCCCCGAACACAAGAAAAGCTAAAACAATAAGCAAACATTTCTATCCCTGGGGAAATCAAAATA
Source organism: Choloepus didactylus (assembly GCF_015220235.1). Classification (NCBI taxonomy): domain Eukaryota; kingdom Metazoa; phylum Chordata; class Mammalia; order Pilosa; family Megalonychidae; genus Choloepus; species Choloepus didactylus. The sequence continues at coordinate 66,742,221 of NC_051324.1, read as the reverse complement.
ACACATATATTAAGGTCAATCATGAACAGGAAACTAAGTCATAAACAGGCAGCCTATTGGAGATTGCGGATGGAGGGAAGGGTTGGGTGTAAATATTTTCTGCTTGGCAACAGTGTGAGAGATGTTATGGGCACAATAACCTGTTGGAGATTTAAAATTGTTAATGCCAAATCCTTGTTCCCCACTCTTCCCTATTCATTATTTAACTACTAGGATGGTGAAGTCTGTATTGAAAGTTGATCTACCCCAGGGCCTGTCTCCTGGTTCCACTACCTGGATTCAGAGTCAAGGGAAAATCTAAGATCAAACCAAATCAGGGAATCTCCAACCACGAGCCAGAAGAGGACGCTGGGAGAATCCCTGGATTACTGGCTTTTCTTTCCAAATGGGCCACTTTCACCTGATGATTGTTGGGATGAGTGACAAGGAAGTGGAGGACTCTAGAATGCCAGTCACCTTGTAACGTCTCTGTAGATCACCAGCTCTGACATGCAGACTGCTTCGAGAGGCCATTCCTGCATCCTGGACAAGTGCCCATGTCTGAAATGGTTTAGAAAAGGTGTCCCCACTGGAAAACATTCCAAAGGAGTTGGGGCAGGAAAAGGGTGCTGGAAGTGAGTAAGGAGACCCACCTCGATCTGGTAGTGACCTGTGTGTACATCAAAGTGAGTGTAAGGTCTTCTATCCAAGGAAAGAAACTTCAACGTCTCCTATCAGGCACAAGTATATTAGGAGCCCTTGCTGAGGGTCCCATTTGTCTCACTAGAGAGTCGAGCCCACCAGGCCGCCTGGGATGCAGCCACCCTACAATTAAGCTTCTGCCTCTCTTCTTCCCTCCCTCTGGAACACAGTGGCCAGAAGAGAAGATGGAGAGACCTAGGAGTCTGGAAGCCTCTGCAGTCACATGTGGAGCAAAGTTGGTAGAGAGGGGAAAACGCCAGCTGACCATCAACTGTGCTAAGTCCTGGCCTTTATTCATCCTCCACCCCACCATCTGCCTGAGGACTCGAGGGGGTGGTGGTGGTGATGGAGAACCACCTAGCTGATGCCCAGAATGAGAGACCTGGGTATAGGGGCGAAGAAACAAGGCCCATGAAGAGTGCCCTTTGCAGACCGCTTCCTAATGAAAGATCCAGACCGACAGATGAAGGGCATAAGGACAAGAATCCCACCTTGCCTCACCCTTCTAGACGATTCCCCCACTATATATTAGGGACTAGATTCTTTAGACTGGGAGAGATATGCATCCTTTAAGCCAGAGGTAGACAAACTAAGACCACAAGCCAAATCCAGTCTGGTCCTGCTTTCGTAAATAAAGCTTTATTGGCAAACAGTCACGGCTACGCATTGACGTGTTTTCTGTGGCTTCTTTGCGATACAGCATAGACCGAAGGCCTATGAAGACTAAAACATTTATTCTTTGGCCCTTTACAGAAAATACTTGCAACCCCTGACGGGTTCTGGGGTTTAGATTCTGGGCAATAGGCTACAGCAGAATGAGGAAGATGTTGACCTACTTAGAAAAGTACACAAAGCCACATGAACTCTTAAACAATATTTTCTGATTATAAAGAAACAATTAAAGATCAACCATAATTCTTTCATCCTCTAGTAAGAACTTAACATCACTGAATTATACATGGTGAATTTTGTTACGTGAATTTTACCTCAATAAAAAGAAATTATTTCTTCTCACTTTTAAAAAAAAGAACTTAACATTTTGCTGAGCTGCCATCTAGTCTTTTACTATGCACATTTAAAAATATAAGTATATGTAATTACATAATTAAAATCCTACTATGTTCAGTTTTGTATCCTGTTGTGTATGTGTTTTTGTCACATTGTATGGTGATCATTTTGCATATCCTTGAATATCTTCGTAAACATGACTTTTAGTAGAGTGTCATGACTTATCATTGTACTTCTAGGTAGTTTCCAGTTATTCATCAATCAAAATATTGTATTTTTGTATACTATACAAGTGTGTAAAAATATATACATGTAAAACAAATGCTACTGAACAGAAGTCTTTGTTTGACTCTTTGACAACTTCCTTGAGATAGGTTCCCAAAAGTGGAATTATGGGTTAAAGGGTAAGGACAATTTTCAAGGTCTTGATAACATATTGCCAAATTGCTTTCCAGAAAGATTGCACCAATTTATGCTCCCACCAGCAATGCATGAAATTGCCACCTTACCCTACTCTCACCAGCCTTGAGTACTATCATTAAAAAAAAGTTACCAAATTGATAGGCAAAGATTGTATTTTTTTTTTTTTTTTTTTTTTTTTTTTTTTTTTAATCATCATTTTATTGAGATACATTCACATACCACGCAGTCATACAAAACAAATTGTACTTTCGATTGTTTACAGTACCATTACATAGTTGTACATTCATCACCTAAATCAATCCCTGACACCTTCATTAGCACACACACAAAAATAACAAGAATAATAATTAGAGTGAAAAAGAGCAATTGAAGTAAAAAAGAACACTAGGTACCTTTGTCTGTTTGTTTGCTTCCCCTACTTTTCTACACATCGATCCATAAACTAGACAAAGTGGAGTTTGGTCCTTATGGCATTCCCAATCCCACTGTCACCCCTCATAAGCTACATTTTTATACAACTGTCTTCGAGATTCATGGGTTCTGGGTTGTAGTTTAATAGTTTCAGGTATCCACCACCAGCTACCCCAATAAAGATTGTATTTTGTTGTTTTGATTTGGATGTTGTTGATTACTGGTGAGGTTAAACTTCTTTTTTTTTCATATGTTAAGCACTTTTTCATATGTTTATGGCCAAGGGGAATCTTAATAATGGGATTCAAGTGTGCAAAGGGCATTATTTAGAAGATTGGGACCAGCTGTTCTCAGGAAGAGACACGGAAACGTTTCAGCTTCAGCAAGAAAGCAGTCAGCTGTAGGTCCTTCGATGAAGGAAGATTCTGAGAGTGGCCAAACTCTAATGAAGATTGTGGCACTACTCCGGACCTCTTTACTCAAGGTGCAAAGAGAGAGAATAAAAATAGCTGCAACCTGTTGGCTTTGATAAGGGTGAAGGCCTCTGCTAAAGTTTACATATGTTCTCATTGAAAGTCTCAAAAAAACCTGGTAAGAAATGTGGGACTGAGAGGTAATTTATCCTCAATTATTCCAAGTAGAATTAAAATCCTCACCCTAAAACCCTGATTTCATAACTGCTCTGCTATACTGCCTCTTCGAGACTGGATTAAATTAACATTTCTGGCTTAAATGTTTTGCAAATTCATTAACAAAATGAAGGGTGAACCTCATCTCCTATATTTCCTCAGCAAGACCCCTTCTCTCTAGCAAAAATCCCCACATAGTTCTTTGCTGCTTAAATCCTCCAACAGCTGCAGTTTTCTTAGGATCAGAGTGAAATGTTGAGCTGACCCTCACTGGTCAGCCTCAGTTGATTCCTCTCCACCCTCAGCCCATCCACTTCCAATTCCTCAAATGCACTAGCCCTGCCTGCCTCAGGAAATTCTGCACAAGCTGATCCCTTTGCAGAAATTGGCCCCTAACCCACCATCACTACCAGCCTCTAACTGCCACACACACACATGCATGAACACACACACACACGTGTTTTCCTTGATATAGAGCCTGCATTTTTTCCTTCACAGAAATAGCATGCAATTATTTGATTATTGCCTGCCTCTTCTACTAGAGCTATGTGTTCTCTTGTGAACTAAAACAATATGTTTGCTTTCCATTTTATCTGCAGAACTTAGCAGAGGACTGGGATGGAAACAACAGGGGACAATACTTTGTTGACTGAGATAATGCATAAATAAATGAATGAGTGAATGTAAATTTTCTGCAGCTATTCTCTGGGCCATACTCTCAGCCTTGGCTTCAGCTTTTCTCCTTCTTTCCCTTTTCCCACTCTTCCCCGAAGACCTTTCCCAACCTCCTCAGCCCCTCTGATCATCAGCTTCACAGAGGGTGGTAACTGCCTCATGTTTGTTTTGTAGCTGCCTCAGCACGTAGCAAGGAGCCGTGGACAGAATCAGCGTCCAGCACTATCACTGAATTAATTCACTGGAACAACTGGCAGTCCCAGACCACCTTAGTGATTGTCAGAGACTCATGCAGGAGTGCTCACCAAGTGCACGTTCTTTCTGCTGCCAGAAGGCTTAGACTGGGTTTTGCAAGGAACACTGAAGTCCAAGACCTTTTCCCTTCATCTAGAGGGAGGCCCAGCTGGATTCCTTGATACTGGAGGCCTTCTCCAGAGATGTGAGTTAACTCTAGGACCTACCCTGCATCCATATATAGCTCTGGGCCCTTTGTTCAGAGTCCCAAACAGAGGACCTTCCCTCCATGATACAATGTGGGCAGTGGTTGGGTAGGGTTTGTCCCCATGATCAGACATAAGCTGAACTTGGGCAGGGATTTTTAGTCTGTTTTGTTCATTGCTATCCCAAGCATTCAGGAAGTGACTAGCACATAGTAGGTTTTCAAAATTAGATGGCTGAACGAATATCCCTGGGCCACAGGGGCTTAGAGGAGGTGAGAAAATGTAAGCAGGAAAGCATGGCCTTGACTGCTAGCATCCTTGGAGAGAGCTGAAGTTCACCTTGTTGTGGGTCTGGTGGCTCAGAAGGCAGAGTGGTGGGTGGGCAGTCCCACCAGCTGGTCATTCTCCCTCTCCAGTTCCCCCCACCTCATCTCCAGGCTTCCATTCTGAGACCCAGGGGAAGCCCTCATGCTTTTCAGCATGTGGCCTCTGATTTGATGCCTTTCCCAATCTGGAAGATGCCCAAGCCAAGCTGGGCCATTGGTGAGGAAGGGAACCCCGACTCTCTGATGTGTGGTGATCTGGACTCCTTCAGTGGGGCCACTTCCACATCCCAAGTCCAAGTGCATGCTCAACCATGGCATCTTTGTTAACCTGTGAAATGGGTCAATACATGATACATTGCCATCTGTATAGCTCCTTGTTGTTTTTCATTTGCTTTCAGTGGTAACTTATCCATTCCATCATTCATCAAAATACCCACGTATCCATCCACTCATTCACTCCACAAAGGGTTCTGGACCATATTCAATTCAGATCACCTTTCTAGGGCCTAAAGATGACACAAAACTGGCTAAGACATCTATGAAGCATGTCAGGCTCCTCTGTACCCATCCTCTCTCACTCTCCACATCAAGGAGGCAGCACTGGAGGATGGTTTGGAGCAGAGCCCTGGAATCAGACAGCTCAGGATTGGAATCTGTGTCTGCCACAGATTCCAACAATGGTAAAATGGAGTTAGTAGTATCCACCTCATGGTGTTGTGTAGAAGCAAAGAGAAATCCCTCAATAAAGTTAATAATTGGTATTTTCACTGAAAGACCTAAAGGTGTGGAGACAATGCAACTTATTCAAGTGTCATAACTGGAAAATGTCAGAGCAATAACTCAAACTATGTCATGTGACTCTTAAGTCCAAAGCTGCCTCTAGGATGTTATTTGGACTTCACCACTCTGCTAGGGGAGGCGAGGGTCACCATCCCAATATTAAAGATGGAGAAACTGAAGTCCAGAGAGATTTAAATAACAAGTTACAACAAAATAAGTGGGGTGTGAACTTAGATCTTAGTGCTCTTTGAATCTGATTCTGGCAGTTGGCACCCTGCTAGCATCCATGGTCCTCAGCCACTTCGTGTGGGAAATTCTGGAGTGGGGTTTCCACCAGGACCCTCACTCCAGCTCCTCCGTGAGGCCAGCCATTGAGCTGTGCTCTGAACACCTGCAGGCAGACATGAGATCTTACAGAATTCTAGAGTGTGAGGGAGGTAGGGACATCAGACAATGACTACTTTAACATTCTCATTTTACAGACAAGGAAACTGAGGTCCAGAGAGGATCAATGGTTTGCTCAAGATCACACAATGGCAAAGATGAAACCAGAACCAGACAGAGTAACCAAGGAAAGTCCCCAGGCTGACTCTTGCTGTTGCTTCTAGTCTAAGTGCTGATTGGACAACTTTCTTCAAAGGATCCCATGGAGCTAGGTCAATGGCTTTCTAGAGAAGACCTATCTTACTTTCAAGTGAACTCAGGTTCCTGTGTAAGACCAAGATTAATATTAATATTATTTATTCTTATGGCCCTTTCTCTCCTAAATGATTTCTCCCTTATGTACCATTTGCCCTTCACAATGACTGAAGGTACAGGTCCTAGAAAAACGTAGAACATTTAAGCTTCTGGGTGTTACAGCTCTCCTCTACAGGTGGAAGAGAAGAAGCCACCACCATAGTGGGTGCTGTTTAGACTAGGAGGAGGGCAGGCTGTAGCCAGCCTGGAGGTGAGGAGTATGCTTGTTCCTGTGTCAATCAGAATTTGTTCAATTGCAAGTGAGACAAAAACCAAACTTAAACTACATTAAGCAATAAAAGAAATTCATGGGCTCATTTAACCAGGAGTTACTGTGACAACCTCAGATACAGCTTGATCTAGGGATTTAAATCAGATCACTGGGAACTTTTTTTCTCTCCATCTGTGGTAGAGACTTCTAAGTGTTCATTCTTACCTAGTCCTGCCCACCACCTTTGGGCACATTGAAGTCTACATTTCCCAGCCCCTTTGTGGTTAGGTGGTGCAGTAGGTTGAATTATGTACCTCAGAAAAGCATGTCCTTAATCTTATTCCGTTCCCATGGGTGTGAACCGTTGTAAACAGGATCTTTTGAAGATGTTATTTTTAGTTACAGAGTGGCCCATCTAAATGAGGTCAGGCCTTAATCCTATTCCTGGAGGCTTTATGAAGACAAAGCCATGCAGAGGAACATGACCTAGAAGTCAACAGAACCTGGAATTTGGAGGAGAAAGGAGAAGACATTACCATGTAACCAAAAAGCCAAGGACCTGAGGATCTACTGGCCGCCAGCCCCAGAATGCCAGTCTTCAAAGACAAAGCGTCACTTTGCTGACACCTAGAATTTGGACTTCTCCAGCCTCAAAACTGTGAGCCAATAAATTCCTGTTGTTTAAGCCCAACCGTTGTATGATCTTTGTTTTAGCAGCTGGGAAACTAAAAGTCTTCGTCATGTGGCAAGTTCCAGCCAATAAAATGTGGGTGGAAGTCGCCTATGTCTCTGCTCCCTGCCTCAGTAGCAATAAAAGCCAGGTGTTGAGATGGTGCCGTTACATGACAGAGGCCACCTTGAATTCCTGAGTCACTGAATAGAGGGCAGGTGACTTGGAGAATTGCCTGACTGGCATTTAACTTTGCACGAGGGAAAAGAAACTTTTATTGTGTTAAGATAGTGAGATTTTTTGTGTTTCTTTGTTACCTCATCTTGGTGTGGCCTACCTGACTAATGCACCATCTCTGAGCTTTGCTAATTCTCGAGCAGGCTCTCCCTCCAGGCTCGTGTGTTCACAGCCTCATGTCCAGCAGAAATGAGTCTCCCCTTGTCTGGTTGCTCAAGCTGGATCCCTGGATTTGCTCCTCCTAGTTTGGCCCATGTCATGTGACCCTTCCTGGCCCAATGCCTGCAGCCGGGGGATGCACTGCTCTGATTGGCTGGATCCAGGTTGCATGCCCTCGACTGCCAGCCTGATATTGGTGGATGCATCCTCCAGAGGAAACTGGGGGCTCTGGTATTAAGAAAAATGAACACCAAAGCCAACAGCTGTGCACTGCAGGACTGGTAAGTGTCCTTCTCAGCTATGGGTCCGCTGATCAGCCAGGGGTGGAGGTTGGCTTTGCAGTTAAAACTCTGGGCTCTGGAGCCAGCCAGCCTGCACTCAAACCCCAGTTCCCTCTGCTAGTGACGGGTATTATTTTGAGCGGGTCAAACTCTCTGCATTAATTTCCTAAGGCTGCTGTAACAAGGTTCAACAAACTGGGTGGCTGAAAACGACAGAAATTTATTCTCTCACAGTTCTGGAGACCAGGAGTCAGAAATCGGGGTCTTAGCAGAGCCATGATGCCTCTGAAGGCTAGAGTGAGGACGCCTTCTTTGTCTCTCTCAGCTTACGGTGGCTCCCGGCAGTCTTTGCCCCTCCTGGCTTTGTGCTTCTTTCATTCCAATCACCTCCATCTTCACATGGGCTCCTTCCCTCTGTGGGTTTTCGTGTCACCTCTAGAATAATTTAGGGCCCACCCCCAGCCAGTAGGACCTCATCTTAATTTAACTAATGACGTCTGCAAAGACCTCATTTCCAAATAAGGTCACATTCTGAGGTTCTGGGTGGATGTGAAGCTGGGGGAGCATGATTCAGTCCAGCAGACACTGAGGAGCCAGTGCCCACTCTGTTAAATGGGGACGATAAAGTCACGTGCTTTATCAGGTTTGGGTGATGAAATGCATGGGGCAGAGCCTGAAGTAGAGCAGTAGAATACCGCTCAGGAAAGGCTAGCTCGGCTCCTGAGGGCTTGTGCGGGAAGAAGCCCTACTGTGGGTTCCTCTGGACTCCCGGACAGAAAGCCTGGGAGAAACCAAGGCATGTGGGATTATCATGGTGGCTGCCTTCCTGGAACGGGGAGGAGTTTAAAAGCAGGTCTTCCCATTGCAAACTTTTGAGCCCAGGGGAGCCCTGTAAATGTACACTGTTTCCAGTTGCAGCTTCTCTCATCTCCAAGCCTGTCTTTTGCTCTTACGGTAAGTGCAAATCAAGATAATGTAATTCAAGTGACCGCTCTTTCCAGGCCATTATTATGGGCAGGAAGTGGGGCAGGAACAAACAGGGGACTCGGGGTCTCTGGTGTTAAAATGTAGGAGTGGGTGGAGTTTGGAGGCTAGGAATGGGGATTTGCTTTTGAATTTGCTGGCACTTCCAGAAGGTTCTGCTGTAGAAGTTGGCATTCATGACCCATTGCCCCCAGGTGTGGGGAAGTGCCAGTGTGTGTACATTTTCATTGTCTCTCTGAATAACTGGGCTCCATCTACTCTTCACCTTCCCATTTTTGTATCCATATTTCCCATAGCATTCCACTTCTCCACTTTATCCCACTGTGGAATTATAGGATGCTCTTTTCCGGAGCAGCAATTAGAGAAATTGCTTCACTGGGCCCAAACTAGGGGAGACCAAGGACACAGAGTATGTGTTATGTACTTGGCTCTGTGCTTAGAACTTTGAATGTCTTATCTGACCTAATCCTTGCAAAAGAGTATCACATATACTATTTTTATTATACTATAGTCATATATTATTAATATCTCCATTTTTTTATATAGGCAAACAAACGGAGGCAGAGAGATGTTATAGAGAGGCTCCTACAGTTAGAAAATAGTGGAGCCAAGTTTTAAACTTAGGCAATTGGGGTCCAGATCTCCCACTGGGAACCCCTCAGCTCTATCTCCAACATCCATTCAGCGTGTCTGGATTGCTCTGTTGTGCAAACTGTGGGTCAGGAGTTTGGCCCTCTGTGATTCCAAAATAACCTCTCATGAGCCCATTCCATACATTTCATGAGGAAGACATGAGCTTTCTCATCCCAGACTTGGATTCGAATTTCCCCATTACCTTTCAGTAACTGTGTGACCTGAGGAAATTCCCTATTCCTCTGCATCTTGACTTCTCATTGCAAATGTGGAGTGGGGTGGTGGTCTCTAATGTGGATGTAGCGAGAAATATGTGAGTGTTGCCAGGAGCCCAGCCTGCAGTGGACTATCTTAAAGACCTCCCCTCCTTTTCCTCCCTCTCTAATGAGTGGCAGTCCCAGCACTGGACACATTCTAAATGTCATCGAGTTCAGTGTCTTGACCTTGGGGTATTGCTGCAAGTTGAGCCTTGTACTTCTCTGCCTTCCTCCCTCATTTCTTTAATCTCTGTCATTATTTTCACCAGCGCCAATGCCCAATGTCCTATCTGAACACCCTTCATGCCACCAGCATTTCCTCTGGGTTGGGAGGGCCTAGTTGAGCTGCTGCCCTGCAGGTGTGTTGGGAAGGACAAACCTTGTCTATCTTTTCTCCAAGCAGGGGCTACTCAGCTTTACTAGAACAGCGCTGCTCAAACTTTCATGTGCACACATCCCCTGGAGATCTTATGAAATGCAGATTCTGAACCAGTGGTGCTGTGATGGGACTTGAGAGTCTTCATTTCCAAGAGGTCCCCAGATCACATATTGAGTGGCAATACCTTAAAGGATTCTCCACCATCCTCTTGGGAAAGAGATACTGTAGCCACTCCACAGCTGGGCTGGTCCAAAAAGCCATTCTAAAGGAAAATCCACACATGCCAGGAGCACTGACTTAGAGTCAGAGTGGTCCAAGTTACATTTTATTCCACCAATTTCAGTATGCGTGTCTTTGGGTTGGCATGGTCCGGCAACATCAGCAACAACTGAGAGATTGTTGAAAATGCAGATTCTCCATTCCATCCCAGACCTGCTCATTTAGACACTCCAGAAGTGGGACCCAGCAATCTGTGTTTAACAAGTGCTCCAGGTGTTTGAGAGCCACTCCCTTGGGCAATTCTTTAATGTAATGGTTCTCAATCCTGGTATCCATTAAAGATCCCTGAAGCACTCCTTAAATCTCTGGAAAGTGAGGCTTGGTTGTCCAAATGTAAAAAAAAAAAAAATACTTTGTGTATGTGTGTGTGTGCGTGTGTTGTGTATGTGCATGTGTGTACATTTCTCAGGTGATTCTAATGTGCAGCCCAGGTAGAGAATCACGGGCCTCACCTCTCTGATCCTATTTGGTCACCTCCAAATGGGGATATGGATACCTAGTGCCAAGGTGGAAGTGAGGATGCAGGGACAGCAGATGAGAAGCACGTTTTGGGAAGGATGTCCAATGAGGAGTGACACTCGTGAACTCCTTGAAGGTGGAAACTTCCTCTCATGCTCCTGCATTGTTTGCTTGGAGCAGACCACGTCCTCCATTGTTGGGTTGCAGATAGCGGGAGAGTAATTGCCTCTCTTGATGTCTGCCATCTCTGCTTTGCCTCCTGTTGGTAGGAGGTTTTCATCTATAAATGTCCCTTGACTGGTGAGAAACCTAATTTAATGCTTGTAAGGTGTCTGAAGTAAAAATGGAGAAATATTAGATCACCTTCCTGGCCCTGGATCACCTACCAAGAAACAATTCTCTGCTCTGATGCTTCTGCTTTTTTAAATTTTTTTCTTCTTGCTGAATGCATGAGCTTGCATGGCTAGGGCCTTAGGCTTGCTTGCCTTTTTCCTCATCTTTGTCTCATGTCCCCACACTGCTCCAGAGGAGCCACTAATATCAGGTGTATGCTTCATGCCAAGCTGTCATCCTCAGCTGTACATTGGCCAGATAGGGCTTTTTCTTTTTCCCATGTTCTCCCCTTGCCATGGGGATGATGATCAGGGTAATGAAAATCTCCAAGGGACTCCCACCCCACAGATCTCCTCTCTTCCATGAAATAGGAGCTTTGTCTTTGCAAAGAACAAAACTGAAACCCATCCGGCCCCAGCAGTTGCTGTCTGCCAGCTCCTGCGCCATTTGGATTCTGACTTTGTCAGAGATCTTGTAATTTAAACTTCAACCTTCTTATTAGAAATTTGAGAAAATTATCTAATAATATGGAAAAGTAGGCAAAACCTCTTCTCTCCCACCTCCCTGCCTTTGGGGCCTCCCGCCCTTCTACTTAGGTTGCTGTGAGAACTGCGTCCCTCACACTGTTTGGGAATTTATTATCTCAGACTAATGTGTGGAATTATCCACCTGTTTCCCAGGATAGAAGGTCAAAATGGGACTATATGGAATTCTTCTATTTTGGGGGAGGAACTGAGGCATCAACTCTGGTTCCATCCCTGCCCCATTCATTTTTCAGCTGAGAATTACAGCAGTCTCATCTTCTGGGTGCTGAGTTCTTTATCCTGTGTAGTCAAAACTAATTGTTGCTCTTAGTGTTGCTGGAAATGATCATTTATCCTCCTCATGTGCCCACTTCCTGTCTTCTGGCTCTTTGGAGTGGAATCCATGAGCCACTGGATCTGCGTTTGCGTGCAAGTGCATATAAGCAGGGCTGGGTGGAAGGAGCAGCTATGCTTGGCTCATTTCCCTTGGAAATGACAATTCAAATACTAACATTCCGTACGGACTCCGGCCTGCCTTCCTCACCTCTGTGCTAAGATGGCAGGTGTACTGCCTTGAGTCAGGAAGAGAAAGTTCGCTACTATTTGAAGAGCTGGAAATTTTAGGTCCAGTCTTGCTGTTTGGGCTGGGTAGAGTCGCTTGCACCATCTTGGTTCAGTTTCTTCCCCCTTCACAATGAAAGCGGTTTGGCCACTATAGTCCATTGCATCTCCAAAACCCTGTATCTCCATAGCAGAGCCAATTCCAAAGTGGCAGGTGACTTGTGTGCCCAGTGTCTAGACTTCTTGTCCCTCCTTCTCCAAACCACAGCTCAACCTTCCCAAGCTATTTTGTTCAGCTTTGTCTCCCATCTGAGCAGTGAAGTCAAGTCCTAGAGATGGCAACAAGTTCAGATGCATGAAAGATGTCTTCTAGGTGAATGATTCTCCAAGAGAGGTCCAGGGTCAGCAGGCTCAGCAGAAGCATCAACACCTAGAAACCTGTTAGAAATGCAAATTCCTGCCTCCCCCCTCCCACCAGGCCTATTGCATTAGAAACTGGGGGTGAAGCCCAGCAATCTGTGCTTTAACTAACTTTCCAAGTGATTCTGATGTGTGCACAAGTGTGAGAATTATTGCTCTGCACTAAATCTTAAGAGGTCAGCAGAAGAATCTAAACACACCCTGGACCTCCTGCGGATGGGAGGTGAGTCAGACCTTGCTGGAGAGGTCTGATATCCTCTGAATGAATTTAGACTCCTTGTTACTCTCTTTTATGGAAAAGTGGGTTTTCCCCCTTTGGGTATGGCAGCTAGATTGTTTGGATTTGTGAAAACAGCTGCCTAAAAGTGAGAATGCAGGTAAATATCAAATGGAGAAAATGTGGTTTTCAATTGGACTACACACCAAAACATTAATCGATGACTTAGCAGTTAATAGTAATTATTATTCCTCTAACATGTCTTGTCTCAGAAACCACAAAGCGTGGCTGAGTTGAAAGGAATTTAGGCATTTAGGTACAGAAGAAAACATGGCACGTGACCCCAAGATCAGATTCAGTGTTGAGGCTTCCTGACTGCTCTTTCTACCAATGAAGTAGGATAGGCCAGGTACTTCCCCTTCATTCACACTTAAAGGCTGCTCACACGGGAACTGAGCTTGTAAATTGCTAAATGCTTGACCCTTAATAAATCAAAAGCTATTTATCAAGGATTTTCTCATAGATGTTGCTAAAAACAATAAAAAAAAACCCTGAGAAGCTCTTATATCTAAATACAGTCTTTCTATACAATTTATCAATCACGCTCCTAAGTCTTTGTCAACTGACATGAAAATTTACATCTTTACAAAAACCTGTACATGAATGTTTATAGAAGCTTTTTTCTTAATGGCCCCAAAGTGGAAGCAACAAAGATATCCTTCAATAGGTGAATGAATAAACTGTGGCATATCCATACAATGGAATATAATTCAGTGATAAAAACAGATTAGCTATCAAGATGTGTAAAAACATGGATGAATCTTAAATACATGTTGCTAAGTCTGAAAAGTCTACATACTGTAGGATTTATTTATATGACATTCTAGAATAGAAAAAACTATAGAGATGGCAAACAGATCGGTGGTTGCCAACATTTTTTTGGGTAGTTAAATAGGTGAAGCACAGGAGATATTTTAAAGTAATGAAGCTGTTCTGTTTGATACTGTGGTGGTGGATACACGACCCCATGCGTTTGTCAAAACCCATAGAATGTTACAACTCAAAGTGTGAATGCTAATGTATACAAATTTTAAAAATCATTTAGGAAGTCAAGATCCCCTGACTGGATCCCAGGATGGATTGCAGAATATGGCAAAAGAGTCTCAGTGTATTACAATTTAGGAAGCAACCTCACTTCAGCGGGTGAGGGAAAGATGCTCACCTAAGTGACTCTGGAAATAAGTGGGGTCTATAAGACTAAAGGCAAAGGGAATTGTACAGGAGCATTGCCCTCTTGTTGGTAAAGTTGTTTCCCATGGGGATATGGGTTAACAGTTTGATTATATGGGAATTTACTGATAAGCAAAGGAAGGAGACTAAAGCGATCCATGTGTTAATGGATTAGTGTTGGAGACATCAATATGAACTCATGTTTCCCTTAATATAGACACAGATCATTATGTATAGAAATGTTTATAGATGTATATATCCTTGGTATAGTATGCTATACACACACATAATTCTTTGGTCTGTCTACTGAGAAAGGCTAGAAACAAAAACACCCCAGTAGCAATGAGCACACCTAGGAGCCAGATTTTGGTTTCTAATGCCATTCTCCAATGAAAAGAACCAGGACTCCGTGAAGAAATGGTTGATTCTAGGGCTGGGGCAGGAAGTATACAAGAGAAGCCTGGAACATCTTGTAATACAAGAAAGCAAAGAATTGCTAAACACAAAGACCAAATACCCTCAAATATACTCATATACCCACAAACATGTGATGATGGGAATATGGAAGAGGAACATACTGTAGGAGTCCCCAGTGTTCAAAGTTGGAGTGATTTGAGTAACAAAACAAAGTGGTACTGGGTTATAACCTGGAGTATAAACAAAGATTCATGAGTTTATACTGGTAAATATAAATGATTGAATAAGTAAATGGGGGACAATAGACAAATCTCCAGTGCAAAAGATTCCATGTAATTTATGTGGATATTCTGCCATTAAGGAGGTGGGACTTAACTCTCCACTTTTTAAGTGTGAACTGCACACTTTGCCTTTTTTTCAAACAGTACCATGTGGAAAGGGAGGAAAAAAGAGTAATTTAACAGTGGAGAAACCTGGTAAACACTACATCGAGCCAGGTGATCAAGGTCAACATCAACAGCGATAAGGAATGTTGATAGTAGGTACCCCTGATAGGATGTGATTAGAAGGGCACTTTATCTTTCTGGGCTTCCTCCCAAAAATGTATAACTCCAGTCTAACCAGGAGAAAAACATCAGGCAACTCCAAATGAGGAACATTGTACAAAATACTTAACCAGTGCTCCTGAAGACTGTCAAGGTTATGAAAATTATGGAAGGCTGAGAAAATGTCATAGCCGAGAGAATCTAAAGGACATGATGACTAAATATAATCTGGTATCCTGGGTGAGATCCTGGAATAGAAATGGTACATTACAGAAAAACTAAGGGAATCTGAATAAAGTGTGGAGTGTAGTTAATAATAATGTACCACTATTGGCTCATTAATTGTGACAAATGTACCATATTTTAAGCAAGATGTTAATAATGGGGAAAGTGGGTATGGGAAATATAGGAAGTCTCTGCTCTATCTCCACAACATTTCTGTAAATCTGAAACTATTCTAAAATTATAAATTCATTTTAAAAATGAACAGAGAAATTTCTTGCCCATAGACACTAAAGTCAAGATAAAGGACATTGATAAGAAGCCATAATAAAATACAAAGAACAGATTCAATATTGAACTGTTTGTGAATGAAATAAGCAATTAAGTGAATATAATATATTTTATGACCAAGCAAATATGTCCACTTGTAGAGGCTCCATGAAAGCAGTGATTTGTCAGTCTGTCTGGTTGCCATATTCACAGCAGGCAAGTGGAAATGGGGAATACAAAGGTGCTGGGAAGGGGGTGCAATTTTAAATAAGGTGGTTGGAGAAGATCACACTGAGAAGATGGTATGTAAGCAAAAACCTGAAGAAGGGAAGCGAGTGAGCCAGCTGAGGTGTGCTGAGATGGGTTGAGTTTAGCTCTGTGGAAATAAATACCTCAGGGGTCAGCTGTACAGAAATAATCATACCTGCATGGGATTCAGTGAAGGAAGGGAAAAGTCAGTGTGGGTTGGGGAAGTGAGACAAGTCTTTTGGGGAGACTGAGCTTGTGCTGGAACTGGAGGAACGCAAAGGAGTCTAGCGAGAACTACACTGCCTGTGAGAATGCGATGAGAGGGGGATGTACACTGGGAGAAGTGGAAAGTAAGGCTGCCAGTGTGGGAAGGGGCAAGATGATAAGGGGAACTTGAAGGTTCTCCTCTGATCATTGTGAAATAGAAAGTCAAGTTCTTGGTCTTGGTGTAAGGAATGTGAGGATGATGTTCCAGGAGCATTGCTCTGGCAGAAGGAGGTGGAAGGATGAAAGGATTGAAGGCAGATGGGAAGCCTGGAAGCTATAACTTTCTCTGGGGACTTCTGGGGTCTCTGGGTGTAGATGAAGGGTGTTTGGGCTCAGGAAACAGAGCTGTGGAGTTGGTGGCAGGTAGGGTCAGAGAGTTGATGGAGAAGAAGGAATCAAAGGGCTTCTGTGAAGGACCCTTGAAATCGGCAAGAGGACAATGGCAATAAACAGGCTAATAAATAGGACTTAGCCTCTGGGCTGCGGCACCTAGCACAGGTTCTGCGTGTGATTGTTGGTCAGTTCTTATTTGTCCAGCTGAAACGGACTGGTTGTTGTTACTGAATAGAAACAGAAGGAAGGAAGCTGGATGTACTCAAGATGATGCTGATGGCTCCTTCATCTGTCCTGAGGACTCTTTATTGGTGGCTCTCAACAGGAGGTGATGTCCACGCCCCTCCCAGGGGATACTGGCAATGTCTGGAGACACTTTTGATTGTCACGACTTGGGGGAAGGAAGTGCCCTCCTGGCGTCTAGTAGGATAATATACACCCTACAATGCACAGACCAGCCCCCATGGCAGAGAATCAGCCATCCAGCCCCAAATGGCAATCGAATTGAGCTGCGGAGATGCTGTGTTCTCTACACAGCTAAGATCTCCAGTCCCCCGCAACCTGGGAAGGAGAGTCTCTCCTTCTAGAGGTGACATTAATGGCACTCAGAGTGACACTCTGGTTCTCATCTGGGTAAAGCACCACTCCAAGGGGGTATTTTGGAGTGAGTGGGGGTGATTTTCGAGGCTGGGGTGCCTGGGGAGGAGAGGGGAGGGTACTGCCTGCAGGGGGTGGGCGGGAGCTCGGGCTGCTGAATGTCCTACAATGCAATGCGGGCCGTGGAGCTCACTCTCCCCTGCTGATAGACAACTCATGGGATCCATGCGCCAAGGCCAGATGATCCTGGGGACCAGAACGGGGGTGGGTTCTCCTGCCCACCTGGCTTCTTCTCCTCCAGATGCTGCCTTGGATCAGGAGAACCTGAGCCCTGGTAGTCCCCTACCCATCAGCAGAGCCCTTCTCAAGCGGACTTGCTTGCACATTCTCATTGGCTGAGACGCACCAATTCTGCTCGGCCTCCCATCACAAATATCCCATCAGAATGAGTGCTTTTGTTTCCTCACCTGTAAAATGGTGTAAACCGCTTAGTGTATTGCCAAACACAGAGTGAACTGTGAAAAACTGGGAGAGGGCACATGTTCACAGCAGAGAAGCCCCCCCCCCACACCTTCAAAATCACAGGGAAGTTGTTCACAGCTGATTCTGTGAGCACCCCACACCCTGCCCCACTTCCCCCCCGGGCTTCAGGAAAGGACCAAGATGAAGATAAAACTGGTGGAATGTAAGGTGTTATTGGTGAGAGAATGAAAGAGAATCACCTCATCTGGCTGTCAGAGGGAGCCCCCTGCCCTGTGAGCCCCAATCCCTGCCTCCAGCCTGTGCCTTTCAGCTCTCTAAGCATTCCCCATAATGCTATTTTTCTCTAGGGTCGGAGGGTGAAGAGGAAACTTCTATTAGAAACCACTGTCCTTCCTGGCCAACAGCTTCCTCTCTCTCCACCCTGCTGACACCCCGAGGGTCCAGCAGTGAGGACCCCTCCCCTGTGGCCGAGCTCGAGACCCCGTTATCCCGAAAACAAATGAGACTCCCTTGAGTCACCTGGAGGGGAGAAACTGGAACTGTGCTGAGCCATTTAATGCCACTCCTGCACCCCACAGAAAGGAGCTCTCTCCTTGGGGCAAGGGGCTGATCTGTCAGATATTTTCACCTTTGGATTCCGCAGTGGCAGCATGCAAATAGTTTTGCATTTGGTGTTCCTCGGTAGAAAATCGTATTTGGTTAAGTCGCGAATGCAACCCAGATTAATCCCTGCTCCCTTTTCCCTTTAATACATTACCCGTAACTCGGATCACTTCCTGCTCAGGATGCCCTTGCCATGACATCGCGTGGTTTCTGTTGTTCTGTTGCAACGAATTCCTTACTGCTGTTATCTCATGCAAATACACCGGAATTAACCTCCTGGGAGGTGGTGGCACCTCAGCAAACTTCCCTGTTCCCCTGGCTCTGCGCTCAGCAGTTAATCTCCAGATTAAAAACAAAACAAAACAAAAAACCCAATAAATGGAAGAGTCAAATGTCAGGGAAGAGTCCCCGCTGTGGCCAGCCTGAGGTGTTCTCGCTGGGTTCGTGGCAATCAGAGGCTGCTGCAAGTGGCTGTGGTCGCAGAGCAGACGAGCTCAGGAGGAGCCAGAGCGATTCTTTTCAGATGTTGCACAGCAGATGCCATTTCCCGCCTCCTTCCCATTTCATGGGAGCACAGAGCCCAGTAGTCCCCTGGTCTTGTCTCTGACTCCCTCTGCGATGTCGCCTCCCGCCGTGATCTCCTTGCTCTTACTCAAACACACCAGGCCCGCACCTGTCTCAGGCTTTTGCGTTTACTGGTCCTGCGGTCTAGAACGTTCTTCCTGGGAAAGGCCAGCCCCTCTCTTCGTTTAGCGTCTCTTCCAAGGCCACCTCTGTCTGAAGCAGCATCCCACCCTCCCACCATCGCTTGCCCTCCTCCCTGTTGTGTTTTTTGGTCCTAGCTCTTTGCACCACCTAACTTATTTTTCTCTCTACCTTTGTGTCGTCTGTGTTTCCTGCTGGAAATCACGGCCTCTGTCTGCCTGGTCCCTGCTGTGACTCCACAGCACAGAGCACAGCCTGGCACAGAGGCGGCCCCTGAGGTATTTTTGAATAAATGGGTGACTAGAACATGCTTTACGATTTGTCAAGTGCAACCAGAAATATGACATTTATTCCTCTCAGCGGCCCTGGGAGGTGTACAGAACAGGGACAATTAGGGTAATTGTGTACATGAGGAGAGGGTGGGGGTGGGGAGAAAGTCTCTTTCTCTTGGGGGTCAGACAAACCTCTGTTTGAACCCTGGCCGAAAGGTGAGCAACCCTAGAAAAGTTGTTTACCTTACCCAAAAGATGGGAACAATCTTAGATCAGGGCTCTGAAACTGTTGCTGGATTAACAGATATCATGAATGCAAAATGCTTAGCATCCTGCTAACCTCTAGGAAATCTTGCAGAATGTTCTCTCTTGCTATTACTGCCGATGATACTATTATTTGTACTCTCTTGACTGGGGTCTTGCAGGTGGTTAGAGGCAGAGCTAGGGTGAGACATCAGCTTCTCTGGCTCCTCAGCTGACGTCTGGCTCCCCACGACTGGGGTGGGGTCAGAGCAAGCAGAGAGCAACCACCTGGACCAGCCCCAGGTGCCTCACCTGCGCATGACGTACCCTGGCTTTAGGCCACCCCTTTTCCACCAGATTCAGTAAATCCACTGCTGCCTGATTTCATTTTTTCTAGACTTATCCAATAACAACCTTCCTTCTTTTCTCATTTTCTGCTGCATTTTTCATCATCACTCTTTCTTTCACGTTTCCTTTTCTCCTCTGATCTCACTGATCTGGTCAAATCATTTTTAGAACACACTTTTTTTTTTAAGCCAGCAGCTGCCCTCAAGTGTCTCGAGCTTCACTCGTGAGCAATCTGAAAAAGAGGCTCGTGCCTCTGCAGTAGACTTTGGGGAGGGTGTGCTCCAGGGAGCTCTGTCCCATGGGCCACCCCTGCTGCTCTTTCTCGGGGCTTTGAAGCTTTTGTGTCAACAGAGAAAAAGGCTCTCATTGATTTCCATTCATATTTCCTAGCTTTTCTTGACTGGTTTTAGCATTTGCATTTTAAACTCTGCCCCTGGATGCCTGCTGGTTCTGTAATTTGCGTTTGTGGCTGCTTTTAGGGAGTGGAGGCAGATGCTCTGATTTCTGCCCCCCACTGCTGCCACACCATCTCAAGTTGGTTTTGCCTTCTTGCTAGGATATTCATATATGAGTGTTTTAAAAACTCGGTAGCTAATAACTGAGAAAATCACCACATTGTGTTTTAATATGAGTTGGAACATTTTTCTGAGATTTCACTGTATGTTGGTACAAACTTCTTTTCCCAGAGAAACATATCTGCAACTTTTACAATAAATGCCATTGGAGAAATAATATTTGATCCTTGGAACTGTACTTAGAGGAAACTTGCCAGGAAAGGGGGATGCTTCAAGTAAGATATCCCTGTGGTTTAATAGATTATGCTACACTCTGGCTTTATTAGAGCAGTTATTTATTCACTTACTCATCAAATATTTATTGTGCACCTGTTATGTGCTAGGTATTATACTAGGCATTAAACTATAGCAGGAAAAAACAAATGCATAAACAAAAATAAAGTTTGTGGCCCTGTGAGGTTTACTTCTAATGAGGGAGAGAGATAATAAATATATTTGTATGATCATGCCAGACAGTGATAAGAGCTATGGAGAAAAAAATAAAACAGGGTAAGGGGATAGAGAGAGAGAAAGTGAGAGAGAGACAGGCCACAGGGCTGCCCCAAGTGGTGTGGCCTGGAGGGTCACATGAGAGCAGAGATGGAATGAAATGAGGGGGCCAGCCATTGGCATGCCTGCCGGAAGAACATTCTAGACAGAGGGAAGAGAATATGCAAAGTCCTTGAAGCAGCAACATGTTTCAGAAACAGCAAGAGGGCTAGTGTGGCTGCGATAGAATAAATGAGGCAATAGTGCCATGGCATGTGTCAGAAAAGCAGGCAGGGACAGATCACATAAGGCCTTAATGGTCAGGGAAAGGAGGTTGGATGTTACTGTCATTTCCTTACAGACTGTGTGCTCTTAGAAAGAAGGGAAGACGTCTTTATTTTTGCATCTAGTATCATCTGGGAATAGAGTAGATGCTCAGTAATTATTTATTGAGTGGCCTCCCCAGCTTTACGGTAAAAGTCCAAGTTGAAATAATTTCTCTCCCTCATCTGTCTTCCTCTCAGCCCACGAGCTCTGAGGAGGGACGTGACAGCCATCAACAGAAGAATTCAGAGTGTCTCTAGGGTGCCAGCTTGTATGGCAGGATCCCATATCATTGCTGCCCATTTTTTTTCTGCTGTCTCCTTACAAGTTCGGCAATAAATGCAAACGGCCCACTGAGCAGTCTTAGCACAATCATTTGCTTTGGGGTGTGTGTATCCACCGAGCCTCAGGGAGAGGGAGTCCTGTTGATTTGAAGGGGGATAATAACAATGGTCCCACTTTGTATATGTCCAGCAGTTTTAAAGAATTCCCACAGCCATTTGTCCAGTTGGATCCTGACTGCTAATGTGTGTGTTTGCACGTGTATGCATGTTTGATGCATGTTTGCAAGGAGATGACTAGAACTGAAATAAAGGAACAAGACTTGGACGAGGGCTGTAGCTTGCATGAAACACTCCGAATTATTGCCGAGTAATCACAGCCAGTATAAAGCATTTTACTTCTGGATTCCTTGAAGACCCTCTGAAAGCAGGATGAATGGAGCTGGGAAATGCTCATCTCCCTGGTGGCACAGGGTGGAGATGGGCTGGTGCCGGGGAGGGATGGTGGATTTCTCTCCTGAGTGAACACAAGAGCCAGATAGTCTCAGCCTCTGACCAGAAACTGAGATTTATTTCTCACTGGCTGGAAGAAGGAGTTATTTCAAAATCTTCCTCCATTACAAAACTCCCCCTGGGACTGAGGTTGGCTATAACTGCCACAATCTTGGTTTCTCTGATTTTATGCATCTTGAGTTGCATCCTGCAAATGAGGGATTGGGTTCTGGATGGGCATTCCTTCTGGGCAGGCTCAGGGACCCCTCCATCCCTGCCACTGGAGACTTGATGCCTCTGAAATGAGTCTTGCTTCGGCTGAATTCTGGAGGCCCTGCTTCCTTGTGCATGTGGAATAAATCTTCACTCTCAGCCGAGAAGCCAGCATAAACAAACTTCAGGCAAAGGTGTGCTTTTTGCTTTGTTTTGTTTTGCACAACTGCCTTCATAGAATGCTCAGTTTTAACTATGAATAGCTGTATTTGAGTCCCAGGAAGGGAAGCTTGGGGTGAAGCAGCCAAAGCATCTCTGTGGCAAGCCCATCGGACTGCATCCTTTTTGGAATAAGGACTGACATTCAAGTCCCGCCGTTGGGACAGCTGCCTGTGGCCCTTTATAGATCCTGCCACCTTCTGAAGTGCCCCCACTCAGTTAGGACAGGGAGTTCTTTGGAGGAGGGTTTTGTTCACGGCTTTATTTCCAGACCTAGAACAGAACCTGTCCAGAGCAAGTCCTCACTATATTTTTGGTGAAAAGGCGAATGAATGAGTAATTGCTATGATGCTATCAACTGGGCAGTGGATTGCCCACTTAAAGGCATTATCTTATTTTTCCCTTTTTTTCCCCCTGTCCAAAATCCTATCCTGTAGACCTGGTTATTATCCCAATTTTTGTTTTTTTAAGATGAGGAAACTGAAGCTGAGAAACACACCCATACTCCAGAGGAGGGGATTTGAACCCTAGCAGCAGGGCTGGAACTTGGTAGGCAAGTGGCCCGAGAGTGGGCACCTCCTTTCTGCCCTGCTTGGCAGCTTGTCTGCAGGAGGGGGCTCCTCATCACTGCCAGGACTGTCTTCCCTGCAGTGATTTAACACACACCTATATACACTCACACACAATCACACACACTTGCACATGCTCAATACTCACATCTACACGCATGCATATTCGCACGTTTGCACCAGTAACATGCTCATGTACATACACTCATGCACACACACTTTTACATACCCACACCCCACACTCACACATGCACACACACACACAGTCTCACACGCACACTCACATGCACACAACAACCTTAACAGTGATCATGACATTCTGGCCTGCTCTCTGTTTGTGGGGATCTAAGGGATTGGGGCTGGGGTCAGCCACCTTTCCAGTTCATGTCATGAGTAGGAAAAGTGACTGCTTTGGCCCTGGCTGGCTTTGGGGGAAAACCTTCAAGGTGGTTGAAATGAGGCTTCCTTCAGTCCAGCCTCAGCGCCCTCTGCCAGTGTCTCCCCAGCTGGATGCCACGAGGAATCCTCTGGAAGCTCCCAGGCAACCCTGATTCCCGGGCCCCACCCCCAGGGAGCTGGACCCTTCACTGTGGCTGGACCTGGAGTCTGTGTTTCTCACAGGTCCCCCCCCCCCCCCCCGGGAGATTCTGATGCAACTTGTCCAACGGAAACCACTGGAACAAGATGATAGCTGTCTCCCTAAGGATAGAGCAGGACTTTGGAATCTGGGAGTTTTTAAAATTTTACTTATTGCATAACAGACGGAGCACCCATAGAAGGCAGGTACGGTTGAATCACCTTTCAGCACTGGTGTTTTATTCATAGTAGAAGTTTCTCTACAAATGTTTTTTTTTTATGTTGTTTACCATCAGAGGAGGGGGGTCAGGAAATTCCGGATCACTGCAAGCTTTGTAATTGCACAGGGTTTCCCCAAACTTTGACTAAACCTTAGGACTTGACAAAATATCTGTGCCTTTGCCCACCACCGTTCCCTTTCTGACTTAACTGATTTGGAATGGGCCCTCATCAGTAATTTTCATCATTCTGCAGGTGATTCTAAAGTACTAAGGTTGAGAATCTCTGTACTAGACCAGGGGCTGGCAAGCAATTTCCGCAGAGTCAGGCTTTGCAGATCACATGGTCTCTTTCCCAACGACTCAGCTCTGCCATGGTGAAAGCAGCCACAGGCAACAGGTAAACAAATGGGTATGGTCATGTTCCCATAAAACTTTATTTCCAGAGTAATGTAATTAATTCACCCCAAATCGTACACATATAACCACTCAAAAGGGAAATTTTGTGTTAAATATATGTTACCATGCAATAGAACTTGATATGCAAGACATTTGGTGGGGGTACTTGGCCCACGGGCTGCAGTTTGTGAATCCCTGTTCTAGATCAATCTACTTCTCTAAAAGGTGAGTGTCACAGTCATCTTAAGAACATCTTAAAGTGCTCATTTGCTAGCCCCCTTAGACGGACTGTTTCCCAAGTCTGGGAAAAAGTCTAGGAATCTGATTGCTGATAAGCTTCCCGAGATTTGGGGCTATTCTGATGTTGGGGACCAATTTTTACAAATGCCTGCAAACCAATCTGGCTAATCAACCAAAGCCCTGAGCCCCCTCCTTATGCCCCACCATGCTAGGGGCTCCAACGCTGCTGATTCTTCAGACCGCCTGCTCTGTTTTGTCTTCTCTGTCTCTTCCCTTTTAATTCTCTTTGCCTTTTTGCCTCTTGAGGCTTCTCTCCATCATCTGTTATTAACTCGCCAGCTTGAGGGGCTGACTGGTCCCAGGCCTTTTGGCCAGGGAGGGTGCAGGAGAGATGGAGAAGGAGGCCGGCCCCTTCCATCTGGGACTGCAGCTGAGGCTGCCCTGGAAGGTTCTTTGCACAGCTCTGCCCACCACCCTCCCCCTCAAGCAGGCTGGGCTCTGACTCCTGCTAAGCCCCAAACTCTTGGTGTCTCTGGGCCCTGGTGGTTATTTGCCACCTTGTTTTCACAGGTGAGGCTGACGGGAAGACTCTTGCAACTTTCTGATTTATGAGGAGATGCTTCTCTACTTGGCCTTCTCCAAACTCTGCATGATGGCACTGCAGGGTCCGCACCTTCCACTCGGTGGTTCTGAATTAAAGTCAAAATTGACTGGAACACAAGGGCTTTGGGAGCCGGGCGGGCTGAGAGCCAGCAGCCCGAGCCACTGCCGCAGACTAGCACCACCTCCCCGGTGCTGATCCCCAGACGTGTGCACGGATTATTGAGAAATCCCTCAGCCATGAGGTTAAGTTAACTCTTTAACCTGGGGGTGGTTTCAAAAGTAACCCCAGACCAGGGGAAGGTGACCCAGCTTTTCTTGCTGAACGTATGAAGTGGGGGATTATTTGGAGCAGGACTCAGGGTCCCCTAGACTCTCAGGGTGATGGCTGGGGATCCCCAAATTCTAAGGCATGGTGTCCTCCTGCTCTGCCCTCCCCCCAGCTATTTTCAGAGAGGTTTCCCTTCGGACAGCTGGAAGGACTGGTATATCCAGAATAGAAAGTTCGGGATTTGAAGGAAGAGTGTGGAGTGCCGAGGAGGAGGGGTGTCTTAGTTTGCCAGGGCTGCTGTGACAGATCCCACAGGCTGCCTGGCTTAAGCAACGGGAAATTACTGTCTCACAGTTTTAGAGGCCAGATGTTGGAGATCAAGGCAAGGGCAGGCTCATGCTTTCCCTGAAGTCTGTGGTAGTCTTGGCGTGGCTCGCTAGCCATCCATCTCTGCCTCGTCACATGGCCATCCATTTTCCTTGGCTACCTCTGCTGGCTTCTACTTCTATGTCCAAATTTTCTCCCCTTCTAAGAGCTCCTGTCCTGTTGGGCCGAGGCCCACCCTGATTCGATTTGGCCCCAGCTTGACCAGATCTTTGAAGAACCCATTTACAAACAAGTCACTCCCACAGGACCAGGGGGCAGGACTTACACGTGTCTTGTGGGGACACAGTTCCATTCCCAACTTGGGGGTGTGTGCCAGGGGCCATTTGTTATCTATTGCACACATAGAAAGCAGTTGGGGTTGTGCATCATCCAGTGGCTGAGAACTGACATTACTGAACACGCACATTTCACATATCCTCTCTTGTTTAATCACGATAATAACACTGACAGTGACCATTCTTTTCACCAAAAGATGAGGAAATGGAGCCTCAGAGAAGTTAAGTCATTTGCTCAAGGCCATCCAGGTGGCAAGTGACGAAACAGGTATTAGATCCCATCTGGCTGACCCAGAAAGGAACTTATATTGCCTTAACGTACAGAGGATACATCCCTCTTGGCATAATTAGAAATGTTTTTGAGGCAACCCAAGAGCAAATGCAGGATTGCCTGGCAGGCTTTGGAAGGAGTTAATTTTGGCAGTGGGGGATTAGGGGCCTGGGGGCTTTGGGAAATGGGGTTAGGGAACAGACCTCCCAGTTCTGTGAGGGCACCTTCTCCACGTGAGGGTCACCTGCAGAGAGAAGTAGCGGCACCTCCAAATGCCATGGCAAAATGGAGACAGTTAAAGGACCCTGAGACCCACCCCGGGCAGAATTGTTAGGCATGCACCCCTCTCCCCAGCCCCCAGGGCTGCTAGTCTCTTTATCTGACCTTCAGATAAAGACCTCAAACCTCCCTCCCTCTCGCTTCTGCCCCAAAGGGAGATTTGGTGAGTAATTTATACAGCATGAGTCAGGGCTAAAACAATCCTGGGAGCATTTTACATTTAAAAGAATAGGAAAAAGCCATAGAGCTGCATCTTAAATGATGGGATTCGGGGCACTGGGAGACTTGGTGGGGCATTTGTTGGGAGTCTGAGATCTTTGTAGGTCCTTGCCCTCGTTTCACTCGTGCTGCTTGTGAGCAGGTGGAAAGCCAATCTGTGGGCCTCACCCCTGCCCGAATCGCGCACTTTCCTTTGATCCTCTCCTTCCGAGACCTTGGTGTCTGTTTGGTCACTTAGTTTTGGTACCCTGGAGACTGAGCAATGTTAGCCTACCACTGGGGCAAGCAGGGCTCCCCAGAGCTGTGATGTCTGGAGACAGATTGTTGCTGGTTTCCAGAAGCAGAAAGACTGCTCTGGGGTCCCTGTCTCCTCAGCAACCAGCCTGTACAGTCCAGCTTCCTTTGAGTTTTCTCTGCTGCTCCACATCCTGTGGATGGAGCGTGTCTGGTGTATGGTGTACAGATGAATGTACGATGAGCAAATACGTTGGCCAAGAAGGTTTAGAAATCCTTACATGGATCTTCTCTGGGACAACCTAATTCACCGACTCAGTGCTAATTTATTGAGCACTTATTGTGTCCCAGGCCAAGGTCCTGGGAGATGCTCATGAGAAGAACTGATGCATGTTGGCAACAAGAAAAAGCAATAGTGAATAAGTATTTAAAAGTCTGATGAGTGTTCAGAAAGGGCCAGCGCTGACTCCCTGCTCCCTGCTCTCTTTTTCTTTATCTGTTGTCCATCCTCCTTTGTGGGTCTGCTCCCACCCATCCTCCCCAGTGGCTTTTTTTTTTTTTTTTTTTTTTTTTTTTTGCAACAGAGTCAAAGAGAAAGCAAAAAATTGAAAAGTGAAACTGGCAAATAGGAAAAAAAAAAGTCTTGTATTAAAATGAACAAATGAAAGAAATGGTTGGATTGAATTGGGCTCCTGCTGTCATCAGCATTGTTGTTCATTTTTGAAAGGCTCTCAGGTGATGTGTTTGATTTAAATCAGCTGCTGGCCCCTTTCTCTTTCAATAAAAGTAACCAAAAGAATTGCACGCCCTGTGACACTTGATCGAAACACTTTCCATCAGAAATACACATTTGAACCATCACTTGGACTTTGATTTTCTCGGGATTGGGGGTTGTTAATCACAGATCCCAGACCCTATCCTGGAACAAGACCACAAAGGTGGGCATGATGGGATGGCCCCGGTGGTTCCCTGTGTGGCCCACAGGTGACAAAGGAATGGCAACCTGCTGCATTCACATACGGGCTCTTCTCTTCCATCCTCACCTACTGTCCTGGAGGCCAAACAAAGTGAGATTTTGCTAGCAGTCCTGTTGTTAAACTTGGTTTAGCCTGCAGGGAACTGTGTGACCTTAGAGAAACCACTTGCCCTCTCTGGGTCTTGCTTTGCTTATCTGCATACCAGTGGTTTCTCAGATCTCCTCTGACTCTGACACTGTATGGTGTGACTAAATCAAATCTGGGTTATCACACTTGCCCCGTCAGCCCCATCCAGCAGCCCTGGCTCATTGTCTGCCCTACATCCAGAACAGGGCACAGTAATTCGTAAGACCTCAGGACATATCTGCAGATGGCTGTTTGGTTTTCAGAGCAGTCACATACTGGACCACTCTGTATCTGGCAAAATTCTGAAATATCTAAGTGGGTTAGGAAGAAGGTGTCTGGAGACAGTGATGTGTTTTCCTTAGGGAACCCCCTCCTCTTCCTTCAGCCCCATCTGGCTGATGGCATGCTGGGCCCCCTAACCTGCAGCCAATTTCCCTCCCACTTCTTCTGACTCATCTCTTTCATCATGCCTCAGGAGAGTGGTGTCTCTTGATCCCTTCTCCGGGTGATGGGAGGGCCTTGGGCAGAAGGGCAGCTGTCACTCAGTGTGGCCAGGGCTGGGCAGATTCCCAGGCAATTTGCAGAGCTGGGAGGTCTGCTTCTCCAGCAGATGTGGGTCCTGTACATACTTGGGCACAACCAGTTCCCTCCTTTTTCAGCCACCCTCTCTCCTTCCCCCTTGAAACCCTAAAAAAGAAAAGCATTCTTTCTTCTTTTCCCTTTGAGTCATGATTACAAAGGAAACTAAAGACGTTTGGCTCCGTGAAGAGTGAAGAATTCTGCCTTTTTCTCTGGCAACCTCAAGCATCGATGGACACTCGGAGAGCTGGTGTTTAAGTTAAGGCCTCCCTCCGTAACTTGCACCCTCTTTCCATGAGATTGCCCGAGAGGATCGTCACTGAGAATCCAACCAGAACTCTTGCCAGTGTGTTTGGGAGAGGAAAGCTTATTTCTGCATGGGCTTTCCAGTGCATTCCTGTAATTACAGCTTGATTCTAAAGCAAAAAATGGTTATTATTATGAAACCAGTGCAGTTGCTGCCAAGGAGATAGGAAAGACACCACAAAAGCCACACGAACACAAGTTTTAGGGAAATCAAGGGGTTTTTGCTAGACTTGAGAATAGCTGTGATGGCAAGAACAAAAGATAGGGATCATTACCCATGTGTGCAGACAAACTCAGAGAGTCTTAGGGAGAGAAGGGAGGAGGATTGGAGGGAAATAAGATGGAGAAGAGGGAATAATCAGGCTGGGTGGCAGAGAGAGCAGCGACTGAGAGTGCTGAGACACAAGGTCAGACTACCATTTGCAAGGATTCTGGAATATAGAGACTGCTGTGGTGTAGAAATGTATATTTCTCCAAACTCTTACTCATTTATAAGCATTTATATAGCTCTTCATGTGCCAGGCATTGTCCCAAGCACTCTACATAGGTTAACTCATTTAATTAAGTTTCCATTGAGTTTCACAGTCTCTGGATTTATGGAATTTTAACCCAGAGACTTTTAGTGAAATCTGTGATCACTCCTCACCCAAAGAAGCTCTTGGCACTGTGACAGATCATTCTAGATTCCAGCCCACGCTTTCCATGTCAGCACCTGCGTCACCTTCACAGTGTGGCCTGCCCACTCTGCTCCTGGAAAGGTTTAACACTTTGTCTGCTTGACACTACTGGAGCTAGTGGGCAGGAATGGGGAAGGGAGGACAGCCTGGAGAAAGGGGGACGAGGAGGGGAACAGGCTGGGGTGGAGGAGAGAGCCAGAATCCATAAGTGAGCTCAGACGGAAGCTGCAGCCAAATCAGCTGAGGCTATTTTCCCTCAGGTCCACCATCCAAGCAGCAGGAAGGGGAGTTGTTCAAACCAGTAAGACGGCCCCTGTGCTTCTGATCCAGTCCCTCCTCTCCTTTGGCTCACCCTGGGCAAGTGGGCATGGAGGTCCTGATGAGCTCACGCACCCTGGAACTCTGGGGGGGGAGGGAGTCATCTTTCTTGCCAGGATATTATCCCACCATTTGAAGGAAGTGATTTTGAGGAAGGCCCCCAAAGCAGGGCTGATGCACCACAAGCAGGCCACTCACTGGCTTTGCTTTGTTGCCGTGGCTGTGGAGTGGCTCCGTCTGTCTCTAAGTGTCTTTTCTTTCATCCTGTCCACACTTGGCACAATTCATGTGGTTTCTGGTGTTGACTGTAGGGGACAATAACATTCCTGATGTGTGGAAATTCTTCCCGGAGCCCTTTATGGTAGTGGCCTAATCCATCCCTCAGCCTCTGAGAGATGTTGGTTCTGAAGGACCTGGAGCTGGGTGGAAAGAACCTCAGGGCAAAGGCAGATCAGAAGTGGATTAAGAAGGGTCAGGGCTCAAATTCTGGGGTGGGTGGGGGAAGAGGGGGGAGGGGGTCATGTCTAGAGATCCAGAGGTAAGACGAACTGGAAGAAGCTTGGGAAGAGTTTGGAGCCCAGAGAGAGGACACCTGGCTCAGGATGAAGCAGAGAGCACCCAAGGCAGCTGCTGGGAAAAGCTTTAGGAGGTCCGTACTCACCTCCGCTGTGGTGTGTTTGGGGATGGCTTAAGGGGTCAAAGGCCACGTGGGCAGAGGGATTTTTCGACACCAAAACAAGTTTTCCTTTCTACTTTAGTTTCCTTACAAAGGGAGACAAAAATCATGCCCGAGATCAATGTCTATCATGAGAGTTCAATGACAATTTATGCAAAGTGGTTGACTCCGTGCCTGACACATGGCAAGCATTTAGTAGTTAGCTTTTAGGATTATGTTTTGTTAAACAAAGTCTCCAGGGCCATAATAAAATTCACTGCTGTTTGGCCCACTTACCAACGTACAATGATACTTTCTTGAGATAGCAGGGAAAAGGCCTGGCTCATTTTCTTCTTCCCAGCCTGGTATTTTCCAGACCTTGGACCGGTGGATCTATGCTGGTTTGCATGGCTGTGTAAACATGCACTGTGGAGTCTGGGGAACCATGAAAAATTTAGTTTCAGGTTTGGTAGTTGGAATGAGAATTCTCCCAAGAAAGTGTCGCTTTCCTCCGGCCATTCTCACTCAGTGGTTGGACGAGGACCTGGGAAAGAAAGAAGCCAGGTTTATTGATTTTTGACTCAATCAAGCCAGTTTATTGAACTCTAGGATTCGTTGGTGTATGTGGGGGATGCGGGGTGGTGTGGGGAGTTGGAGAAGGGGAGTGAAGAGCTGGGAGGGTGGTAGTGGAGACATCCTATCTATGAAGTCATCCAACACAGTGCCCCAAATACTACTAAAGAGTGTGAAAGCTTTGGGGATACCTTGCTTTACAGTAAGTGGTGATAAAATTCTTTCTCCTTTTTTTCTTGGGGCCATTTGTCTCTTGCCACCTCTTCAACTTGCCATTGTTTCCATGAGCCGTGCTTGTCTGGAGGCCTGAAGAATGCAAATCATCTTAGAAGCAGAGAAAGCAGACTGGGATGGGGGTGTGGGGGGCAGCTCTTCCTTGCTATCTCCCTGTGTGTGTTCCTGTCCCCTGGCCCAGGCTTGGCTTGTTGCTAAGTCACATAGCCAAGAAGCTTCAGGCTTTCCCCACCCTGCATCCCCACCCCTGTTGGACCCAGTCAGTTCTTGATTCCTGCCAAGATCAAAAGGGAGCATCAAGTTCAGGAAATGTAAAACCATGAAGGAAAGGGCTGTGAAGGTGGCAACACAAGGCACAGGTGGCTGGTCTGTGATCTGCGATGCAGACTCATCCACTCCAGGCCACAGCCCA
The DNA here is from genome assembly GCF_015220235.1 of Choloepus didactylus. NCBI lineage: Eukaryota > Metazoa > Chordata > Mammalia > Pilosa > Megalonychidae > Choloepus > Choloepus didactylus. The sequence continues at coordinate 66,710,755 of NC_051324.1, read as the reverse complement.
GTGGGCATATGCTTTCATTCCTGGGGATGGGGGGTGGGGAAGGGGGCTCAGAGGCTCAGGAGGGCTCGGCACACAGGAAACACTCCCTGGACTTTTACTCTCTCTGTGCCTGGATTTGGAGGGTTATATGAGACCAGCAATCCCACACCCCAGGTGATGTGTGCTCATGAATGGCAAAGGCCTTCTACTTACAACCATCCTGTATTAATTATAAGATCCAATCTGCAAAGTAATTTTCCTAGATAAAAATTCTCATATTTGGACCTGGATGCTTTTATTGATGTCACCTCCTTTTCGGTCCTTTTGCTGGCAAATTTGTTTTCAGTTGTGTACAGTCAAGACTTAAGATTGGGAGTGGTATGCCTTCTTTTATTCATTTATTCATGCATTCATTCAACACAACTTTATGAGTCCTCAGTATACTTAACCATAGGCCCTTGCAAAGTAAATTCAAAGAATGTGGTTCCTTCCTTTGGTGGGAGAGAAGGGCAGATAACTATAATGCAGTGTGACCCATGCTAAAATAGAGTTTAGTTTGATGTCCCAGGATAGATGAAGAAAGAAAGATGAGGAGCACCAGAAATCTCCCAGCATGGTCATGGAAGACTGCTCAGAAGATAAGATGCTTGGTCTGAGAATCCCAAGATTGGTGAGGGGATTGGGGTGGGGGATAGAGGCAATGATTAGAGATAAGCTCTCTCAGAAAAAGAAAAGCCACCCATTGGTGCACTGAGGTCTGTCTGAGCACATGCCTTTCAGGGGACGGTGAGTGGTTATGGCTGTCTGAAGTATCTTGTGCAAGAGGAACCATGATGAGAGATGAGGCTAGACAGGAAAGGACCAAGATCTGAAAAGCTTTATATGCCATGCAAAAAAGGGTAAATTGAATCCAGTTAGAAATAAAGAGTCAATGAAGGATTTAAACACATGGGGATAAGATTATCCTATTCAAATATTAGAAAGATGACTCTGGCATCATGCAGAGATGTATTGTAGGGGATTTAAGCTGGAGGCAGGAAGACCAGGTAGGGAGCATTTGCAAAATTCTAGGTCAGGGAAACCGAGAGCATAAATGGTGATGGGAAGGAGTCATTTGATTACAGAGATGTGGGGGAGGTACGATCAACTAGACTTAAGTTTGAGAGAAAGGGAAGAATTTAGGATGGCTCTTGGCTTTCTGACTTGGACAACCAATGGTTACCAGTTCCTTCCTTGGAGATAGGGAGATTGGGAAAGAGAGCAGTTGGGAGAGGTAAGACGGTTAGAGGATTTTTTGACATGCTGGGTCTGAGATTCTCGTGGGAGGTCCAGATGTAGATGTCCAGCAAGCAGCTGGTTCTGGGAGTGTGGCACTCTGGAGATGAGACCGGACTAGGACTGTCATTTGGAAGTCATTAGCATATGGGTGGTGGTTAAAAATCTCAGTGTGGTAGATTGAATTATGTACCCCAATTTAGACATGTTTTTATCTTAATCCTCATTTCTGTGGGTGTGAACCCATTGTAGATAGGCTCTCTTGAAGGTGTAATTTTAAGTTAAGTTGTGGCCCAACTGAATGAGGTTGGGTCTTAATTTGGATTACTGGAGTCCTTTATAAGCAGAAGAAATTCAAACACAGTGAGAGAAAGCCACAGGGAGAAGCTGAAAGAAGTCAATGGGATCTAGAAGAGAAGGGAAAGGACCTCACCATGTGACGTGAGACAGGGATACAAGTCAAGGAACCCCAAGGATTACTGTCAGCCAGTGCCAGATCGCTACAGACTATGGGGAGAAAGCATCATCTTGCTGACGCCTTGGTTTTGGATTTCTCCTACTCTCAAAACCTTGAGCCAACAAATTCCCATTGTTTAAGCCAACCCATTGTGTGGTATTTGTGATAACAGCTCAGGAAAACTAAGACACTTGGTATTGTTGAATTACCCCTGGAAAGGAGGTAAAGTGTAAGAGAGCTGAGTCTTGGAAAACACCTACATTCAAGGGATGGGTAGAGAAAAAGAAGTTCATGTAAGGCCTGAGAGGAGCAATAAGAGAAGGGAGAAAAGTAAGACAGAGTGGAGAATGTCTGAAATGGAGATGGGAAAAATTTCTAGAATGAGGTTGTGATTAACGTAGCAGAAAAGGCATGGAAGAACTTTGGAAAACACCATTTGTTTTTGGAATTATGAGGTTGCTTGTGACCTGGGAGAGAGAAAGTTGTTTCAGTGTAGAGAAGGGAGAGGAACAAATACAGTAAGCTGAAGGGTCATTGATAGGTGAGAAAGCACACCCTACAAATGTAGGCTACAATTAAGAGAAGCTTGGTAGTGTGTGAATGAAGGGAGGGATGTTACTTAGAGAAGATGAAAATTTAATAGACTCTTAAGGTGAAAAGCACTTGAGGATATTAATAGACTGAAAGGAAGAGGCCAATGAAGAGAGAGAGAAAAAATGCAAAAAATATTGCTATCAATTGTTTGAGGGAGGTTATGGAGGAAAAAGGTATTAGTATACATTTCCAACTTGGATGGAGGAGAAGGTACAACTCATATTAGAGATACAGGGAGAGAGGTAAGAATGTAAGGAGGAAATTTATACTTGATTGCTTCTGTGTTTTTTGCTTTTTCTTTTCAGTGAAAAAGGAAGTGAATATGACTAAGAAGGATGGCCGAAGGGGCTTAGAAGTTTGACTTTACTGCTGAAGAGAATGGGTGATGGAGGTAACCAGCAAATTGTAGCAGGGTTGCTGAATGCCGTGAGGGATTCGCCTGAGACTGGTTCTCAGTACCGTGTAGTTCTGCCCCAGGGGGTCTGTGAGCAATTCTCTAGTCCAATTCGCATGGCCTGATCCATGAGTGGGTGCTGGTTGGATTTGCTTGGAGTGTGCCCCACCCAGCTGTCGGTGATAATTTTGATGAGATGTTCCCATGGAGGCGTGGCCCCGCCCATTCGGGGTGGGCCTTGATCAGTGGAGCTATATAAATGAGCTGACTCAAAGAGGAAAGAGAGTGCAGCTGGGAGTGATGTTTTGAAGAGGAGCAAGCTTGCTAGAGAGGAACGTCCTGGGAGAAAGCCGTTTTGAGGCCGGAGCTTTGGAGCAGATGCCAGCTGCCTTCCTAGCTAACAGAGGTTTTCCGGACGCCATTGGCCATCCTCCGGTGAGGGTACCCGATTGCTGATGTGTTACCTTGGACACTTTGTGGCCTTAAGACTGTAATTGTGTAGTGAAATAAACCCCCGTTTTATAAAAGCCTATTCATCTCTGGTGTTTTGCATTTTGCAGCATTAGCAAACTAGAACAGAAGCCATGGGACCAAAGAACCCAAAAGCTCTAAGAGATGATCCTCATTTTAGAGATGATGACTTACCCAACTCTATAGGTAGAATTCTTGCTAAAAATGGTCTGCTCAGTTAAACAGATAAGGAAGGGAGTCCATTCTTTTTTATTTCATTGCCTAAACCTACCTGGCCCTGAGCTTGCGGACCTCTGCTTGTTTGAACAGCGAAGGGGCCAAACTAGTTCTTTCCAGTATACGGAGAAGTGGAAACTTCAACCAGAAGAGTGTCAATGACTTGCCCAAAATGACACCACTGAAATTCTGACCTCAGTTTGTCACTTCATCTCTCTTCCTTCCCCGCTTGGTTTCTTTCCTTGCATTTTAACCTATTGCCGCAGAGCTGGGTCATTATTTGCCTCCTTGTTGCACACTCTCTGGAGATTTGGCATTTAGATTTGATACAGGGATGAGGAGGGAATTTTCCCACCTGGCAGAGTGGCGTGAAAATCAGGAGGGAATGTTTTCCCTGCGCAGCAACAAGAGGTATCAAATCATGACTTCTTCTTTCTCCCTTCCAATTCTGTTGCTATTTATGTAGGCTTAACAGTTCCATAATAATACCTTCTGCTTGGAAAGGGACTCGTCTTACCAAAAGACCAAAAAATCCCTATATTTTTCATTTCAGAAGAAGACATGCTTGGTTCTCTTTGCACTTCCATTTGTTTCAAAATGTTCTATATATGCCTTTGCCTCCCACCAATCCTAACCTCACCTAGAGGTGAACTCCTTGAGGGGGGGACCCTGCTGTGTCTTAATGGTTTCAGAATTCTCTAACTTCTTCTAGTCCTTATCACATAGCAAGTGAGTTTGCTAGATGAACAGATGAAACTTGGGCTTACCACTTTAATGCAAGTATTTGAGCTTAAATAACTGTGACAGAAACACATTAAGCTGAGCCCTTGTCTCTCACCCACTGCTCCTTGTGACAGAGGCAGAAAGGCAGCATGGATGGTAAAAAGAAACAAGATCAGGACTCAAGACACCTGGGTTTAGTCTTGGCTCCGTTGCTAACTGCGTAGCTTCAGGTAAATCTTCTAACCTCCCTGAATCCTAGTTGCCTCATGTGCAAATCAAAAGAAATAACAACTTCTTTTGATTAAATGTAACCTGGTAGCTGAAATATAGGAACTGATCAATTAAGAAAAGATTCTTTTTAATTATCGTTCATCTCTCCATCCATCTACCCATCTTTTGGTCCCAGGGCATGAATCTCCTAGATGTTGAACTAATTAAGAAGTGTTTCCTAAAACTGTGGAACAGCTATTCACTGTGTGCAAAGTTAATTGGGAATTGATTTCATGACCAGGACCTAGTAAAAACCATGTTCTAAAACCCTAATTAGCTCAGGGCCCCATGTGGTTTAAATGGCAGGGTGAATGGAACCTGACAAGAAAAAACACTATAACTCATGGGTCCATCCTGGGAGTAAGTAGCACTTTGATGAAGAACAACCCAAGAAAAGCTTGTTTCTTGAAAGGGAGAGTAGTGAGCCTTGAATATCAGTAAGAGAACAAGGAAAGGAACTAACGTTTTTTGAGCCTGCCATGTTCCAAGCACTGTGCTGGTTATGTTATATTTGTAATATCTTTTAATGATTTAATAACACCACTTTGAGGAGCTGGGAAAGCTGAAATCTTGGATCTGCCAATTTTAAAATTACCACTGAATTAAAAAAAATATGTGATTCGGGTTGATTTGTTCAAAGCTGCCTTATGCAAACAGAACTGAAAAGAACTGGGGCCACTGTAAATGGAAGTGCCCCAGAACAATTCTGGACTAACAATAGCCTATAAGGACCATGAAGGCAGGGATGGGATCTGTTTGGCTCACCATTGAGCCAGTGCTTAACAGATGATAGGTGGTCGATACGGGATTTGATGTTTGGAGCTGTGGTGGCCATTTTGTGACCATGAGGGAAAGTGAAGAGTCTTTCAGAGAAGCTGACCCAGAGCCCTCATTCTTTTAAGCTGCTAAATTAACCCACATGGGACCATTTCCCCTTAGACCTCTTACTCTATGACATAATTAAATGTCCTTGTTTTTAAAGGTCATTTTTTTTCTGGCTTTTTTTTTTCTCATGGTCAGAGGCAACCTAACTGACTCAGACACTAAATGGCAACGTGAGGTTGGGCTGGTCGGCTAAAATTTCAGCACATCCGTGGATTGTCACAAACCAGGGGCAGGCTTTAACAGAGCAACAACTTGTGGGAATGATGGCAGGCACCTACATTTTAAGGCTACACTATAAAATCTTGGGGATCCCCTGAGCCATCTCCCCCTGTATTAAATAAACTCAAGTGTTTCATGTGAGTTGGATTCCCGGCAGTGTGGGCAGAGAACGAGCCTGGCGGTTTCGTGTTTGACTTGTCAGGGTGCCACGTGGAGTCAGGTGCCAGGGCCATATTACATGATCCGAGCCATCCTGCTGACCCACCTGTTGCCATGCCTCATGGCAGCCCAGGGTTGCAGAGGGAAACACAGTTTGTATTCTACCCCTTTCTGGAGAATTCTATGAAGAAAGACACCTGAACGGGCCCAGTAGGCATTTTCTCCCCTTCCTTTTTCTTTTCTACCTGCTGTCTCTCAAAGCTAGACTGGAAGGCATTGGTGGGTTCTGTGGCTTTTTAAACATTCACCAGAGAAGACAGTGATTTGAATAAGTAAACAGTTAGGTGAGAAATTCGGGAGGGTTTTGGACAGGTTTGCCTGCATTTGCATTTCATGCAGGTCCTACAGGCCAACTTTAATCCCTCAAACACATTTCCTGGACATGGGGCTGAATGTCTGGGAAGAGTTATTCCATCCTGGTAGCGACCAGATCTCGATCCCTTTATCTCAGTGGTGCTGACCCAAATTGTAAGGAGAAAGTGATTAAATAGCAAGACCCAGGATGCAGCTGAGCAACTGCTGCAAGGAGAAGATTTGTTAATTCTGGACAAATGGGGGCTGCATTTGCAGCTCATACTCTCAGAAGAAAGCAACCCTTCCTGCTACGAAAGGCCAGGAGTGTTCAGGTGGGAGAAACAAATTGTTGCAGCACCCCGCAGAGCGGAGGGAAACATGGTCTTCCCCAGAATTCAGCTGATAAAGGCCATGGCATTGGCACGGAGCCAGGAGCAGAACATCCACACTGAACCAGCACCAAGACGGTTGCTTTAGCTTCATTGATTATCAATTCTCACCATGTCTTTGGAGAGGAGGAGCCGAGCACTGGCATTGGAAGCTTTTGTAGCAACCCCACGTTTCATTGATATGGAGTTGTACAGTTGAGTCTTTAGTTCCCAATTCAAGTTTGGGCTCAGTTCATCGTAATCAACCTTTTGGTCTTCATGGAATCTCAAGATACAAGTCCGCTTTGGCTACTATTACATTTTTAAAAATTGTGATGAATTCACAACTATTACATTTTGATATCTGTATCACATATGACTACCAGATCATTTTTTAAATTCTTTAGTTTTTATTTTGAAACAACCTTAAACTTAGAAAAAAATTGCAAGTACAGTACAAAGATCTCCCCCCCACACAAAATATTTGAAAATAAACTGTCAACCTGATACCCCATTACTCTGAAAACATTAGTGTATAATTGCTCCAAACAAGGGCACTCTCCAACATAGCTACAATACAGCCGCAGAAATCAGGAAGTTAACACTGGCTCATTACTACTACCTTGTCCTCAGACCCCACTCAAGTTTCACCGATTGTTCCAATAATGTCGTTTGTAGTAACATTATCTGATCCCGTTTTGACATGTCTCTTTGGGTTCCTTTGATTCATAATAGTTTCTCCGTTTTCCATGACTTTCATGACTGTGATAGTTTTAAAGACTATAGGCCAGTTAGTCTTTGAATATCCCTCACTTCTGGGTTGCCTGATGATTCCTGATGACAAGCTTCAGGTTGTGCATTTTAGCAGGGACATCACAGAAATGATGCTCATGACTTTCCAACATGTGGTTCACAATTTTGATTTGTACCATTAGCGGTGATGTTCACTTTGAGCGCTTGATTGAGGTGTCTTCCAGACTTCTCCATACTAAAGTTACCTTCTTTCCCCGTGCAATTAGTAAATACTTTGTGTAGGGGGAGGGTGGGGTAGGGTGGGCAGGGAGGTACTTTGAGACTATGCAAATATTCTCTTTCTCATCAAACTTTCAATTGATTTATTTATATTACAATAAGCTCATGGATTCCTATTTTATTCCTTGAGTTATAAACCATTACTTCATTATTTGTTTTGATCCTCAGATTGTGCCACATTTGGAAATTGGGAGCCCCCTCAAGCTGACTTCTGTGCCCTTTTGACTTGTCTTCATCATTTTTGAGCACTTCCTTAATGTATGGAACAACTCAAATGGTCCAGAATCATCTCTGTACTTTCCCTGCTCTGGCCCTCAAATCAGCCTTGTCTCCCAGGTACTTTGACTCTTTTTAGTGGAGAATGGGATATAGAAACCAACTTCTGGGAACTAAGTGTGCTCACTGACCCTGGGGTATTACTGCTTCTGGGCCCTCCAGTGGAATGTGTGTACTCAGCATCTGTGCACACCCATACACATGTGCTCATGTTGGCATCTGTATTTATCTATCTCTCTATATGTATTGAAAACCAAGAGTTTATACCATTATTATTTTCAATCCAGTACTCCAGGATTCATTCTAGCTTTTCCCCTTTCTATATATAATTCCCCTTCCCATCAGTAAAATATTTGGTTTCCATTAGCCTGAAAATATTTACTACCTGAATGATCCTTCGGTATATAGTTAATCTCTTAATGTGGAACCCCTTTTCCACAAAGATGCCTTCCTTGTACCATTAGATCTCTGATACCCCATGCTGGGCGCTCTCTGTGATGACACCCTCCTTACCCTGACTGGGGCCCACTTCCCACATGGACACCCTCCCACATGGACACCCTCCCACGTGTATACCCTCCCACATGGCCACCCTCCCACATGTACACCTTCTCATGTGAACACCCTCCAACGTGTACACCCTCCCACATGGACACCCTCCTACATGGACACCCTCCCACGTGTATACCCTCTCACATGGCCACCCTCCCACGTGTACACCCTCCCATGTGTACACTCTCCCACATGGACACCCTCCTACATGGACACTCTCCCACTTGGACACCCTTCTATGTGGACACGCTGCATTTGGTCTCCCTCATCTACTGCCATTGGGACACATTCCTTGTGTTCTCTTAGCCCAATCTTATCCCCTTGAGGTTTGGAAAATGGAGAGTGGGGACCACTGCACTGTTCACTGAGGACTTGCCTGTCTACACTGCCAGAATATTTGGGGTTTGCCTGTGAAAGAAAAGGGCCGTCTGACTTGGCCTCCATAGTTATTTCTACTTGGTGACACCATGCGTCATGGCCTCCCCATCGCTTTCAGGTATTCTCCACCATCTCTTCCCCCACCTAGACCACATATCGAGGCCCATTGCTGTTTGGTACGTCTGTGAAAGAGACAGAGAAGGTGCTAGTTAGGGATGATGAGCAGGCAGCAGGGATGTGGAAAGAGGGATCCGGGGTACTAAAGAAAATCTGGCTACATCACCCCTAATAGGTGGGGGACAAACAGCATCTTCACACATAGGGTTTTGGTTTTGGGTGCCTCCACAAATCCCGTTGGGCAGGAACTGCACATAGGAAGATGGGGACAGTGAGCTTCCCTTTCTGTGTCATGGGAGAGGAAGATCACGGCTCCTTGGGGATTCCTAAATGCCAGAGCCAGGGGACTCAGAGACGTGTTGCAGAGAACTGCAGGGTATTGGCATGTCTACCTCTCCCCGCCACATCCCTTCTCTGCCCTAAGTCTCCTGAATTACGGGAATCCATCCCAAGAGAACACAGTGGCATGGTCATAACTTGTTAAATGCTGTAATTAAAATAGTTTTCTTATTAACTTTGTGATAACGTTATTTTTTTTTCTCCTCCGAAATTACATGTTAGCATTTTGTTAATTAAATTTCCAGTTCCAACAGAACTTCTTGCCGCCATGGGGTTTACAGGGGGCCCTCTTCCTGGGGAGTGGGAAGGCGGCTCAGCAGGTCAGACAGGTTCTCGTCTTTTCTGGGGCCAGATGCCTCTTCTGCTAGAAGAAGGTTGAGGGAAGGAAACAGAAGAGCTCATTAAGTCAACACAAATGAAGGTTGCCAGACTGAGCAAATAAAAATATGGGATGCTTTGGTTCAATTTGAATTTCAGATAAAAAAACAAATAATATTTTAGTGCAAGTATGCCCTAAAGAGTGCATGGGATATGGGATATACTTATACTAAACATTATTTGTTCTTTATCAAAGATTCAAACTTAGTGGGGCACCCTGTTCTTTATCTGGCAGCTCTGCACCTTTATCTAGGTCCAGAGGAAAGACTTTCAATATAGGTTGTTTTTTCAATTTACTGATTTAATATTGGAGGGGGGGTGGGGGGCATTGTTTTTGTTTTGGTCAGCTCCTTGTTTACAAACCTTAAACATTTTTACAGTTATATGTTTTATTAACACTGGATAAGTTTACTAATGTGGATCCATCCATCAATTAATTAATTGATTAATCATTAATGGTGCCTACACTATCTACTGTGAGAGAGGCTGGAGATACAAGAATCATTAAGGCACCGTCCTTGCCGTCAGAGAGCTCACTGCGCTGAGTGGAGGTCTGCACCCCACCAGCCAAATCCAGCCCACCACTTGGTTTTGTAAATAAAGCTTTATTGGCACACAGCCACGCCCATCTGTTTACTGTCGTCTATGGCTGCTTTCACTGCCAAAGGCTGATTTGAGTAGTTTGGACAAAGACTGTGTGGCCCGAAAGCCTAAAATATTTACTTTCTGGCCCTTTACAGAACAAATTTGCTGACCCCTGACCTAGAGGAAGAACCAGTCAACAATGTGAACAATTTGCTAAGAGAGATGTAAGCAAAGTGTGTGCAGAGCACAAAGAAGTGGGATCTAATTCTGTCTTCTGTGCCATGGTAAGACTATGTTGGAGCTGACAGAGTGGGGGTTTAAAGGATTAATCAGAGGGTGGGGAGGGAAGAAGGGTCAGGATTCCAGGCAGAAGGAGCAGCACACAAAAAGGCATGAAGTCTACTTTGAGGCCTTCTCTTGGGGGTGATGATGGTAGGGTGACGGGTGGGAAAATACCACTTCTCCAGGGCCTCAATACACCAAGTAGTTACATGTGTACACTTGCGTAATGCACACAGTAAATCTTCAGGTTGAAATTAGAATCTGCATTTTGCAAAGGAGTAGATAAAGACTCAGAAAGGTTAAATAAATTGTCCAAGGTCCCGCATTAGGAAGTAGAAGAGTCAAGTTAATCACTCAGAGTGGGCCTACCTGAAAGTGCACATCCTCAGCCTCCTCCCTGGTGCATCGTGTAATATACACACCTGTCCTTCCCAATGGACTGTGGGCTCCTGGAGGGCAGGAAGCATGCCTTATTCTACAGCGGTGGTTCTCCAGTGGGGATGATTTTGCTTTCCAAGGGACATTTGGCAATGTCTGGAGACATTTTTGATCATCGCTACCAGGGCGGGTGTGAGGTGTGGTGTGTTTCTCCTGGCATCTAGTGAATAAAGTACAGGGATCCTGCTGAAAATCCCACAATGCATGGGACAGCCCCTCACAACCAAGGATTACCCCTTCAAAATGTCAACAGTGTCATGATGAAGAAATTTTGTTCTACATCCCAATGCCCAATCCAGGGCTTGGCAAATAAAAGGGTACTTGGTAAATGTTTGTTGAACTGAAAAAAAAAAAATTGGTGTGTTTAGGGAATGGTGAAAAGCTTAGAGTCACTAGTGAGTAGGGTGTTGTGGTGGAAGATGGGACTAGGAATGTAAATTAAAATCAGGTTGCAGGCATGCAAAGTCTGACCTAAATGAGCTGTGAACTTATTTTAAAGACATCATGAATATCAGAGAGTCTGCTGAATTCAAGAAGGTGAGATGATTAAGTGTGGTTGTTGGAGAGTTACATGGACTACAGTATGAAGAAGAGATTCAAGTTGGGAGAACTGTCAGGTGGCTGAACTGAGGTGAAGATCATGGGAAGAGAGAACAGGGGCAACTTTGCAAGTGGTTAGGAGGTCGACTCAGCAGGATTTGGGTGTGCAGGGCAGGAGGAAGGGTCATGAAGATACTTGTTTGAACAGTTACAACACTGACTGAGGTACGGGAAATAGGAAGGCAGCCCAGGTGTGTGTGCACTGGAGGAGGGTGGAGGTAGGAGGGGCGGTGGTGCTGGGACTCTAATTTTGAAGTAGCTGCAGAATTCCCATGTTCCTATGCAGCAATTGTCAGTAAGGCATTGGAAGTTAGGATCCAGAACTTGGAAACTAAGGCTGGAATGATAATATTGATTAATATAGGTATATGTTTCCCATCGGCGAATGTTCTTTCTTCCAGAGGTCTGCCCAGACTGTAAATCCCCCAGACCACCAGACTATTTAAGTCCCCAAGGTCAGAGATGGTGCAAGGGTTACAAGTTCAGATGAGATTGGGTTTGAATTCTGGCTTCACTATGTACTATCCATGTAATAGTAGGGTGTCATTTTGCTTCTTTGAATCAGAAAATTTTCTCATCTGTAAAATGGGCATATCATTAGCTTTGTTAAGGAGCTGCTGTTGTAAGACTTCAGTGAGGTTTTGGATGCAATGCACATAGGATGCCTTCAGTAATGGTTGCCGTTTGTTCCTTTAATATCGTACTCTCTAGTGCCAGAATACACACACACACACACACACACACACACACACCCATGCATGCACACACACAGCCTGTTACAGGATTTTGAAAAGCTTAATATTGCCCTTAGAGGCTGATTGTATTTACTCGTTAAACCAAAATGGAAACACTGATTGTGAAAAACTCATTGAGCTGCACACTGTGTTTCATGCATTCTTTTTTCAATGTGAATGTACTATTTCAATAGAAAGCTCAAACTGGAAGAAACTGAGGCATGGGTAAGAAGAAACAAGGGAGCTGCAAATCATATTTTCCTCATGTCCAGATGGATAGACCACTCTCAGAACTCTCCTTCAAAGACTTAACCCAATCTTTACTCTTTCAGAACTCTCTTTTTCTCTTTCTTTCACCAAGGTTAGTCTTGGTGTAATGTTTCTATTCACTTATCAGGGCTAAGGACCAACAGATGACCTGTTAGGACCTCTTTTGGATAATTCAATTTCCTTGTGTATCTGGTTGTTATAATTTTTTGGTTTTTAGTGGGTTTTGGGATGGCCAGTGAGAGGTGAGGTGATCACTTCAGTTTTGGACGCTGACTTAATTGATAGAAAATTGTCATTTAAAATCAACCTGTGACTAGGAGAAAATATATATGAAACACATCTGTAATAAAACACTGTATCCAGAATATATAAAAAGCTCTTACAATTCAATAATAATAAGACAACCCAATTAAAAATGAGACAAAGATTCACCAAAGAAGGTGGCAAATAATCACATGAAAAAATGCTCAACACAATTTGCCATTGGTCTTTAAGAAATTGCAAATTAAAACCATAATAGGCTAACAATACACACCCACAGGAAGGGCCACTATTGAAAAGACTGATGACATCAAGAGTTGGTAAAGATGTAGAGCATCTGGAACTCTCCAGCAGTGATGGTAGGAATACAAAATGGAGAATGGTGTGGTAGGTTCTTATAAAGTTAAACATATACTAACCATATGACTCACCAATTCCACTTCCAAGTATTTACCCCAAAGAAATGAAAACATTTAACTCACACAAAGACTTGTATTCAAAAGCTCATAGCAGCCTGATTCATAATAGCCCCAAACCTGAAACAACCCAAATGTTCATTACCTGGCGAATGGATAAAACAAATTGTGGTGTATCCGTACAATAGAAGACTGCTCAGCAATAAAAAGGAATGAACTATTTATACCTTTAATAACATGAATAAATCTCCAAAGCATTTTCTGCTAAGTGAATGAAGCTAAACGTGGAAAACTAATACTGCGTGATTCCCTTTTGATGAAATCCTAGAAAAGGAAAAGCTGTAGTGACAGCAGACAACTTAGTGGTTGCCAGGAGCTGGAGTTTCAGGAGAAGACCGACTGCATAGGGGGCACGAGTGAACTTCTTGGAACGGTTTCCCATCTGTTTTAGTTTGTTAAAGCTGACGAAACGCAATATACCAGAAACAGGTTGGCTTTTACAAAGGGGATTTATTAACTTACAAGCTTACAGTGTGTTCTAGTTTGCTAATGCTGCCAGAATGCAAAACACCAGAGACGGATTGGCTTTTATAAAGGGGGTTTATTTGGTTACACAGTTACAGTCTTAAGGCCATAAAGTGTCCAAGGTAACACATCAACAATCAGGCACTTTCACTGGAGGATGGCCAATGGCGTCCGGAAAACCTCTGTTAGCTGGGAAGGCACATGGACAACGTCTGCTCCAAGTTCTGGTTTCAAAATGGCTTTCTCCCAGGATGTTCCTCTCTAGGCTTTAGCTCCTCAAAAATGTCACTCTTAGTTGCTCTTGGGGGCGTTTGTCCTCTTTTAGCTTCTCCAAAGCAAAAGTCTGCTTTTGAAGGCCATCTCCAAAATGTCTCTGAAAGCTGAAGCTCCTCTCTCAGCTCCTGGGTGTTCTTCAAAATGTCCCTCTTGGCTGTAGAAAGCTCGTTCCTTCTGTCTGATCTTATATAGGGCTCCAGTAATTTAATTCAGACCCACCCTGAATGGGCAGGCCAACACCTCCATGGAAATTTTCCAATCAGAGTCATCACCTACAGTTGGGTGGGGCACATTTCCATGCAAACAACCTAATCCAAATGTTCCAACTTAATCCCCACTAATGTGTCTGCCCACAAGATTGCATCAAAGAATATGGCTTTTTCTGGGGGATATAATACATTCAAACTGGCACACAGTGCTTAGGCCATGAAAATGTCCAACTCAAGCAATGCTTTCTTCCTGAAGACCAGCTACTGGTGAGCTTGGGCTGCTCTGTCAGATGGCCAGGCCCATGGTAACGTCTGCTGGTCCTTCTCTCCCAAGTTTTGTTGCTTTCAGCTTCTGGCTTCAGTGGCTTCCTCTCCCAGCTTCTCTCGGGCCTTTTTCTGTCTTTTATCCTCTTATAAAGAACTTCAGTTAGAGGATTAAGACCCACCTTGAATGAGGTAGGTCACATCTCAATTGAAATAACCCTAAGCAAAAGGTCCCACCTACAATAGGTCTACACCCGCAGGTATGGATTAAAAGAACATGATCTTTTCTGGGGAACATACAGCTTTAAACCATCACACCATACATTTGTCAAAACTCATCGAATTGTATATTTAAAATTGGTGAATATGATTTTATGTAAATTATGTCTCAATAAAACTAATTTAAAAAAAATCAACCTGTAACCAAACTCATGTCTTGGCACAAGTCATTTCCATCATCCAGAATGCCTTCCGAGACTGGCCTCCAACTCTAACTTCTAAATCACTCTTTCCCTACTTCCTTGGCACTTCAGAATTTCATTACTACAAAATAGATAAGCCTATGTGACCATGTTGCTGTTTATTATTTTGATGGTTTCATCAGTGTATATCCTGCATCAAACTAGTCAATTGATTATTGTACTGCTATAATCAAGTTCATTATTATTATTATTGGCAGAGATAAATACCTCCAGCACATGTATTACAGGGCACTACCCATAGAAGGCACTACCCATTAGATACCACGTATCTAATACATGTGCTGGAGATAACTACCCCTATGTTAGCATGTAGCACCTTCGGTATTATCTGCCCCAGTGGCTATCCTGGCCCGATTTGCATGCTTACCCAGACAGCTTCAGGCACACTGATGAGGCAGCATGAGCAGTGCCTTAGAGCCAGGCCACCTGGCTGGTTTAGCTGAGGGCTAACTGCTTTCTCATTGGTAAAATGGGCACCGCATCAGTACTAAGAGTTTTCCGGATTAAATATGTTCATGTTTGCCAACTGCTTAAGTGAAGCCTGGAAGAGGAACAGGATGTGCTCTCTATAAATGTTTGTCAAATTAATTTAAAAAATATATGTATTTATTTGTTATTTCAAACATTTAAATGCAAAGTCCTAACTGTTTAATCGCTCATGTTTCTTACTCTAATACTAACTTGTCTTAGAGGAGGAAGGCCTCCTTAGAGGTCCCCTGTGTACACTTTGCATGCTCCTCTATCTTAGCACTGACCATGTGGATTTGAAATTCTCAGTGTACTTCTTGAGATCAGGCCTTGGTCCTGGTTATCTTTGTGACCCCAGCAACTAGTGCATTTCCTGGATCATAAATAGTGGCTCAATAACTAGGGTTCTCACTGGGGTTAAGGGACACGTCTGAGGTCCCGCAGCTGTAACTTGCAGAGCCGAGGCCCCTGGGGTCCCAGCCCAGTAAGTCTTGGCCACAATGGAAGCGTGCACTGTCTCTGATGATTCTGATCAGCAGATAATCCAGAAAAACAACAAGTCATTAATTGGCTTCTAAATACATGTGCTTACTTGACAGCCAGTTTCCTTCCGTGATTATGTATTTTTCCTGGGGCTGGCATGAGGATGGGTTTACAGTCCTAAAGCCCACCCTAACCAACCCTGTTGGGAAGAGGCAGCTCTGAGGTACCAAACTCCTCTGCGGGTGAGTGAGGGTTAATCGGCTCTCACCTTGGTCTGGGCTTGTCTTTCTCCAAGGCTGGCGCTCTGGGACTCTGGAGGGTTGGAACTCACGGTGAGCTCTGTTCCCAACTGAGTCATCTTGGAACTCACACTGCCCCACCCAGCACGTCCACTTCCTTCCACAGACTGGCACCACGTCCCCTCCACGGAGCGGGCATATCCCTGATCTACATGGCTTGCTCCATCACTCACCCTCTCAACCATAAATTTCCCGCTCCTGTTTTTGGACCCTCGTTGTTATTGTCCTTGGATGTGGCCTCAGGAACAGAGTCACCTCCACAACCTGACTCAAACCATTAATACAGTAAATCTCATGAAACAATTTTTAAAAACTACTATATTATGGATTTCAAAGTCAAACTGAAGTCATTTTTAAATTAGCCCATTTTCACTGCTCATGTCGTTGCTGGGATGACTGTAGCTATGAGTCAGAAAGGGGACAGAGGCAAGTAATCTTGGTTTAAATTCAAGTGCCTGTGGAGCTCCTTTTCTGTGTGAGACACTGTGCTTGTTTTTCCCTCAGGATTCTCAGGTGGTTGTAGTCTCATCTGTCCTATCCCTGGTACTTAAATAAGATATGTCAGGTTGCCCGGGAATATCAAGCTATGGGGTTTTTACGTATGTGCTGCAGTCTGCTCCAGGGAGCTCATAAAACTAGCTCCTGAGTTCTGTCTTTTCCTAGACTTTAAGGACTGATTTTAGTGTGCAGAGCACTGAAAAGTTTTCAGACTTGCTACCTTGACATTCTGTGGTGCCCAGTCAAGCAAGGAGGCTCCCCTCTAAGCTTGCAGGCTCCTTGCTGTCTGACCCCAGCCATCTACCCTTGCTTCAAATTACAAATGGGACTGGAAGGCACAAGCCAGCCAAATGCATCATGGTTCACACCAGGGAGACAAACCAAGCTGCCAGCAGGGCTTGGCTACAAAAGCCCAAAAAGCAGCAAGCTTTTCCTGAGGAGGTGATTTTGTGTGTGTGTTTCTGCATGCTTGGTGGCAGTTTCTCTCTCTGCAGAAACCACACATTTCTTTCCACTGCTTTTCTGTTTAAAGATGAGCCGCTTTGATGGGGAAGCCATTTGGGAGGCTGTCAATGGGGTACACAATAGGCACACAATTGGCTGGTTGACTTGGCTTCTTTTAGGATAAGGACAGTGCCGATGGTTCAGTGCCCCTGAATAGCTTGGCCCTCTTATGGAGCCACGGAAGGCTCTGCTGATCCAAGGTGGTGCTCTAATATATGAACCTTCTTGGTCTGAAATGGGACCTGGTTCTAAGAAAGGGTTTGTCAGGACCGCATTTGTAACAACTCTATGTTGCTATAAAATCTACTCTCAGCATGTGTGAACTACTTCCCCCCTCACTACACATACACCCACATGCTTGGACCACAGTTTGACTTGTCAGTTACTTGATATTTCTGTAACGGGTGGGTGAGGGGTGACTCATTGAGAACCCCGCTAGCTCTTAGTCTCAGCAGAGGGGGACAGAGCTGGAGACCTGGGAAAAAACTGGCCTGGGCTGGAACTGGGTACTTAGAGATGCAGCGTCTTTGAAATCGGTTATTTTGTTAAGTGTCGGTGTATTTTGGAATCCAGAAATAATGGGAAGAAATAGTTGCCGATTCTCTTATATCACATTCATTCATTCATTCATTCATCAAACATCTATTGTGCTCCTCTGTGTGTGGGGCGGGCACATTGCTTCCTACGTGAAGTGTATTGGTTTCTGGAGCAATCCTGGGAGAGCTCACAGTCATTTTTGTAGAAAATCCCTGGACTGAGAGTCAGGAATCTAGATCTGTCCTGACCCTTTGCTTACTTGCTGGGTGACCTTGAGCAAGTCGCTTCCCACCACAGGGTTTCAGGTCCCCCCACCGAGGTTCCTGGCAGCCGTGACGCTCTGTTTCTGCTCCGCAAGGCAGGGTGGACCCAGATTCGTGTGCCAGGACAAGCCTCCCTCCTCCTTCTGCTCCTGGCAAAGGCTGGGAGCCAGAGCAGGTGGCGCCAGCCCTCACTCTCCCTTCCGGCTTTTTCTCAGCATTTTTTCTCTTCCTTACTCCTTTCCTCCCCCAAAGGTAAGGGACAGAGGAACAGAGGAAGAGGGATGCAGAGAGAGAAAAAACCTAGACTTCCTGTAAGGAGAGAGCACTCTCAGGTTTCAACCTGAACAAGAACGCGCTGCTGTGCTCGCTGCCTCTTGCCTGGGTTGGGAGCCCAAATGGGTGTTCTCTGTCAAGTTAGAGACTGCGGTTCAGAGAGAAGACTGACTTATATACACATCGCCATGGCAACGTTTGGGTAAAACAGCTGGAGGCCCTGGGATGGATGAGTATTATGTGATAGTTTCCTTTCTTCTTTTTTTTTTCCTTTCCTCTCTTAACACTAGCCTAAGGTAAAGAACAGCTGAGCTGGATTAATTGATTCCTTTTTCGAGATTTCTTACCTTTGGATATAGTTGGCTCTGAAACAGTCAGTGAAAACCCAGCCAGGGTGCCAGCCCCTAGCATTCTGGGGTCCTTGAGTTTTATTAATAACTAGCGGATGTGATTGATGATTCATATTGAACCTGACTAATTATTATGCAGCTAAAGGGAGAAGGGGCCACACACGTGTGTGTGTGTGTGTGTGTGTGTGTGTGTGTGTGTAAGTTGGGGTGGAGGTTGCTGGTGGTGACTTTAATTTGGATGTCTACATTCTCCATTCTGGTGCCTTCTGTCTGTTCCAGATTCTTTCCGTAGTGGTCATATCCGGTGATATCGAAGTTGTCTTTTGTCTGCTTAGCCAGAATTTGAGCTATTGTCCTACCTAGTGTCCAATCATCATACACCAGCAGGATCCTGGGAAACCAAAATGAGGTTCCCATTGGAGGGATCCGGATCAGACGTGAGGGGCAAGCTTACACCTCTTATCTCCTCTGCATGTTGATGCTATAGATCCCCAAGAGCCAGTTTTCAAAGCAGTGCATCTCCTGGATTCCCCTGGCAATTTTATTTTAATGCTTTAGTGATCTAGACTTTCACTCTGCACATATGAAGAATGCAACTTACCTACGTGAAAAAAGATTGGCCCTGAGAACACTGATATAGGGATTTCTGGAGCTGCTCTAGAGATGGGTGGGCAGCCTTGAGCCCAGTCTGGAAATCTCATTTGCCAGGTTCTGTGCACCATGCAAAGGTGAGCAACGGGCATGGGCATCACAAGCTGCGATTGGTGGAATTCGATGATGCCATCTCTCCACTGTGCACATCCTCACACTCTCCCCTGTACTAATTATGCTTGTGCAATATGATTTTGATTGTCTTATTCAGTGGAAACAAAATAGGTTACTCTTTCCCCCAAACCAAAACATCCAAAAAGTTACAACTTCCTACAGGTGTGTGCGATGACTGGCGCGTGGAAATCCATGTATATATGGAAAAGTTGAAATGGGTGGATTTTAAAAGTATTTGAGATCATCAGAGGAAATCCTTGATGATGCTTTTGTAAAGTTCATTATTTCTTCCAATTTTTCTGTTACTGTTTTTTCGGCATTAGCTGGCTTGAATGGAGCAATCTCACAGCTTAAGACGATCGAAAAATGGACTGGGCCTGGGCAAAATTCGCAGTAAGCAAAAAGGTTTGGCAACTTCCTTTTGAGATCCACTTAGCATATGTGGGATACATGGACACCTTTTCTCTTGATTTTTAAACTAACTTGGGTCATATTCCTTCTTTATAAATTATTCACCCCCGTCAGAAATTTTAAAAGCTGCTATGGCACAGAGAATCCTAAGAAACCAGGACTTTCTATAAATCATCTTTAAAACATTTTGACCCCTACCCCTTTGAGAAACTAGACTTTTTTGCCCTCTCTGATAATAAATCCCCCTTTGATATTCAGGGTATTAAGTCAGCAACCTCATTAGGAAGAAGTAATGGGAAATGACGGGAAGAAGACAGCAGAGCTACTGGACGGAGAGGGAATAAATCCATTTTAGATGGCAGAGTGCCTTTTGGCTCCAGTTTTTGAATCAATATGGGTCTTGCAGGACTCTTCTAATTCAAAGAACTCGTGGCGTGTCTCTTCTGGTCTTTCCTGGGCTCTGGCCTATTTTAATTTACCTAGTCTCTTGGCAGAGGGTATTTGGAAGCCCCAAGTGGACTCATTATACTTGGATCCAAGACGAAATTAGAGCAAATCAAATTGCTTATTAAAAATAATAAAAAAAGCCAAGGGTGAGGTTCCCCTGGGGTGTGGTGCAAGGATTGTACTGGAAAAGGAGGGAGACTGTCCAAGGAAATGCTGCTGAGAAAAGTCTTCCAGCTGGATTGGGTTCCGAAGAATTACTCCAGGCAAAGGGGAGATCCATTCTCAGATAGAAAGCAGCTCATCACCCTCCCGAGCAGCAGCTGGGCAAGCGGCCAGCCTGGAGAGAACAATGATTTCCTCGCTATTAAATTTGATATTAGTTCATATTTATTGGAAGCCTGTGATGCACTTTAGCCTTGTAGCCAACATGCAAGAGGAGGCAGCCCGATGGGACTGATTTTTTCCGATTAACTTTTTCCATTTTTCATCAACAGAGTCAGCATCTCACTAGTTAGGAGATGTTGAGCTGAATCTCATCTGATCTTTATATAGTTACTAGAATGGTCCTTTTCTGCTCTTTCTTCCCAGCTCTCAGGTCAAATAGGTCTTGGGCATGTTCCCGCCCTCTTCTTCATCTACATCAATGGGGCAAAATGGCCTGTTTCATTTAAAATGTCTTCAGGATTGAGGGTTTCCCACAGTTGCCTGTAAACAAACCACCCTGGTGTTTAATGTGGTATTTTAACTGGCTTTAGACAAATTAAGAGAATGTGCGCCGGGTGACATTTTTTTTTCCTGTTTTTAGTTTGTTTTTAATATTTATTGAGTGCTACTGTCTGTTGGACTTGGTGTTCTACTGACTCCTTGCAGCTTCCTTATGAGATAGACCAAATATTTGGCTCCATTTTACAAATGGAAACAGAGGGGGAGAAAGCCATAGGAAACTTCAAATCCCGGCACTTAGTACCTCTGTCTTCCCAGAAAGTTCCTGGTAGGAGCTGTATGTAAACGGCCTCCTGCGATGTCCACCCAGGTCAGAGCCGAGTGTCCTAAGAGGTCAAAAGCCAGTGGAGGGGTATTAAGTTGCGTCTCTATTGTTCCTCTAGGAAAATAATTGGGGAACTAAATACAAAGTTCAAGTTTGTAGAAATTTTTGTAATTAGAGGTCTGACATGTAGGGCATTTTGACTCTCGAAGCATACGTCATGCTTATGCTTAAATTTGTCCCTAAGACCAAACTGTAGCTCTCCCGTTTCCAAATTGTACTTTCTAGCAGCACATCGAAAATCCAAGTTGCCATGGGGTAAACTCAACCTAGATGCACCCAGGGGTGGGGCTACTCACCCACTTGTTAAACAAGTTGGTGGTCTGTCTGAAGGTTGAATAATCTCACCCAGTCAGTCAGTCTGAATGAAGCACATGTTGGAGACCATCTTCGGGGATTTCTGCTTTTGGATCTCCCTGACATTGATCCCAATGGGAAATTGTTTCAACGCCTCCACTTTGTCCATTAGGTGAGCCTCTGATGAAGCAATTGGAAATAAGTAAGTGCAAACGAGGCCAAGGTTTTTGCAACATATTGATGTGTTTTTCTTCTGGGATACATTGGATTGTGGTTTATAGCCAGGTGCAGAGCAGTTTATAGACCGCCAGCAGTAGTGGATGCCAAGAGCAGCGGGAACTGATGGCAACAAATTTCATCCTCTGGGGTATTTCATGGCTCATGGATGTCCCTGAGAAAGGCAAAGTGAAATGCAATGAAGTCAAGTTTCCAAATAATTCCCTCTGGGTGCACAAGAGGTTTATAGCCTCAACAGATTAATTAAATACATTGCTAGATCCTGGGTTAGCACAGGGCATTTAGTAGGATCTTATTGAAAGACAGCTTTTGATCATCTGGGGATGATTTGTTTTGCAGAAGAAGCAGTAGATAGCTGGGTTCAGGCAGCTGCTCTATGATCTGGCTGGAGTGTATGAGTGTCCTCAGGGTCATTTCTAGGCAATCACTTCCAAAACAGCATTTTAGTGCAAGACATAAGTATCTTTAGATTGAAATCAATAGTATAAGCTAGCCAGGCCCCAGATGCTCTAAGAATCCAGAAGGCCAGTCCAACAAGAGCTTTCTCCCTGAGCAGAAAGGGCTCTGTAGTCAACTCAGGATGACGAATCTGATGGGACAGACAGAACACTTTAAGCCAACAGCCATTGGCCAAGTTCCACACTGTTCTGTGGACAGTCCTGACCATGTCTGCCAGGTTTTGGTTTTGAGGGACTATACTTAGTTCTAAATTTGCCTAGATTAAGTCATGACAGGCCTGTAAACATGCATGTATTTGTCTTTTGTGTCTGAATCCCATCTTTGTACCATCAAAACATTGGATTGTGATGTTTCCTGTTCTTTCCTCCCACTGAACCTAATATGAGACTCTACACAGAATGGTTCTGTGATCAATTTTATTGATGACCTGAGCTTTTCTTCTAGATGCTCCATCTACCGACCGTGAAGTCCCCTTGTCACTGGCATCGTACACATACCTGTGAGATGGCGTTGTAGATGGTGCTTTGTACTGATAACCTGTAATACTCCCAGTTCCACACTGGGAAAGGTTTGGAATTTCCTGGATCTCACTTTCCTTATTGGTAAGAGGGTCATTATCATGTGCTTTAATATACCAAGTACTTCATGTGTCTGATCTCATTTAAATCTCACAACAACCCTATGGGATTGCTCTAGGTATTTTCTCCTTGCCTCTTCAGATCTACTCTCCATCATTTTCTGCCATTCTCTGTGTCCCATGGGGCTGACATTTGTGGACCATCAGTAGGCTGCCTTGACCTTGGGCTGCCAGTTGGGTTCAGCCAGTGGGATGGAGGACAGGAGAGTGAGGTGAGGGTATTTCTTTCCCCCAGCCCTGCCTTGCAGGCTGCATCTCTCCTTCAAAAGTCACAGCCACCATGAAGGTAGACCTCTCTTCTTCTGTGTTCTAGGGTCCACCTCTCTCTGTGTTCCTTCACTACTGGGTGTGATGTCCCCTCTGTTTCTAGCTCTGCACTATCTCTGGCTGTTTCCCTACAGCCTTTCCACTCCTTTGGAAGGAGTTCCTTTCTTAAAATCTCCCTAAGTTGCCCAATTTGAGTTTGCTATTTGTTCCTGCCAGAACCCTGATTGATGCAGAAGTAATTACTAATATGGTTCCCATTTTCCAGACCAGGAAACTGAAGTTTAGAGAGATGAAGCAACTAGGTCAAGGGGCCACACCTGACAAGGGGAAGAACAGGGACTCAAATTTAGGTTGTCTGACCCCAGAGTGCAGTGATGGATGACTGCACTACACTGCTTCTGCAAGGCTCCCTGGAGAGATGGCAGGCTGTGACAAAGTTCACCAATAATCAATCAGCCACTGGGCATTTGTTCTTGAGGCTCTTCACCTCCACCCTTACTGCCTCTTAGGAGGAGGAATTGTGCAGACCCACCTGCCTTCTCATTCTATCACCACTGGGGTCAGGGACACACGTTTGCCTGGCAGATGGTCCCGAATGAGATGCAGGCTGTGTAGAAATGCCCAGAGGCTGCGTGAGGGGCAATTGTCCCTCATCCAAGGGGCATAGCATGAAGGAAATACACCATGGGAGGCTGAAAGCATGCTGTGGAGGTGCTCACCTGATATGGAGGTCATCCCTGAGAGCACAGACTCACTTCCAGGAGGCCAAGAGAGTTGGCTCCAGCCCAGCTCTGTGGCCCTTAAGAGCTGGGTCATAGAAACCACAGGTGCATGTGAACAAAAGGATGCACTGACCTGGTTTTGTGCATTTGCATTGTGCGCTGTCTTTCACTGATGCTTTGATACTAAAGGATGTAGTTTAGTCTGTTAATATGCCTAACATATAGTAAACTCTCAACATTGTTGAAAGAATGAGTGAATGGATCATTAATTCTTGAATGAATGGATCAAAGTATGAACTTGGAGAGCAGAAAGAAGGCACAGGATGATGCTTATAAAAGCCTTTGAATCACCTCCCATTCCTCTTTCAGAACACAGATTAAAGACTTGGCTAATAGAGGAATTTTACTACTTCTAGGAAAATAATAAATGATAACAGCTATCAGTTTTGAGTGTGTGATGTGTATTCCTGCTAGGTGTGTGTTCCTGCTAGGGTTTGGACTTGTATTATCTCATTTGATCTTTACAACTCTGTGAAGTGGGTAGAATTATCACCATTTCAGAGGTGAGAAAGGCAACGAGGTGAAGCTCAATGAGGTGAGTCAAGAGGTGAGGCTCAGTGAGAAAATGCTGATCACTCAAATGGACCTTTCTAATTGGTGGCAGAACTGGAATTAAAAACCAGATGTGTCCTCAGACTTTGGAACGATGGTTAATTGTTCAAACCTGTGTGTTGGATGCCTGGCATTTATGGTCCATCAATCTAAGCTTGTGGGTATGGGGGAGATGCCATCCTCACTCCCCAGCACACCTATAACTTCACCACCCATTGCATTTCACTCCCCATATGCGTCCTTCTCACCCCGTCCCCCCTTCTCTGGGATTTCTTTTCTGCCAGTTTCCTCTTCTCATTGTGAAATGGTTTTCTCTCTGTTGCTGCCTGTCCTAGCCCTTAGGTGAGAGGCACTGAAATGGATCCCCTAGAGTTTGCCCTGACCTGTCTGTCACATCTCACGAGGATGCTTTGCCTCTCGGCTTTATTAATCATTTCAATTTGACACTGCGTGTGTTTTATGGTCTTTACTTCCGCTCCCACTTTGTCCCCATTCGGTTATGTTTACCTTTTAAAATAATGCTGGAAGGGAAAATCTATTTCTTTCACCAGATGTTAAAAAGGAAAAAAAAAAAAAAAACCCTACACACACACAGGCACACAAGCACAAACATGCACGCACACACACACGTGTGTGCACACACATTTCACCTCTGCCTTTCTACTGTAACATGCACAGATAAATAGGAGAGGTGAGCAGCTCTAGCTACTTGTTTTAAACAAAAAGCAGAGGCTATTTCTTTCTTGGGTATGAGGGCCTTTGCCTTTAATGCGTGTATGGACGACCTGGGGACCATATTAAGCATACAGATTCTGATTCAGTAGGTCTGGGGTAGAGATTGTGCATTTCATTCCAGGGAGTAGCGAGGTGATACTTTAAGTAAAGCTTTCAGACAGCCCCTGCCTCCTTTGCTTCCACTCCTCCATTTCTCTGTCCCTGCATTCAAAGCAGTGTGCCCTTGTGGCCAAGCTCTTCGGGCTTCTCTGCCCCCACATCCATCCTTCCCACAAACGCCAATGTGGTAGCTGGCTCAGCGGCATCATCTTTTAAGGTTTAGGTTGGAGTCTCCCTGCTAAGCCCTTCTGAGGATAACAGTTAGTTGTCACTGGCTGGGAGACAAAGGAAATGCATTTTTGCTGGAGCCCGTTTTTCCCTGAAACACTAATGGTACCTTTATCTCCAGGTAATTAAAGCTCTGACTGATGAATGCATAATTACGCATAAGCCCGACTAAAATGATCGCCTTGGTCTTTCATCTTCTAGCTTACTTCATGTGGAGAGGTAGCAGTCTGGGGCAGGCTCTACAGAACAGCTGTTCAGAGGTGTCTGAGCTGGGTGGAGGCACATGGGGGCCAGGCACCACCACAATTAGTGCGGTGTGTGAAGCCAGAGCTGCCTCTGTCTTCAGGAAGAAGTGACTTTTGGCAGACCGGCTGGAGCTCCGTGGGTCTGGGCTTCATTCTGCTGCTCAGTCCTCTGCACTTGGGCCACGGGCCACCCTTTGGCCCCACCCTGCTGGGGAACGGGCCCATTCGTGTTGGCTGCCCTTGACCATTTCTCTGCTGGTGTCACTGCCATCCGGTGACCCTTGGGGCCAACTTCAGGCTCCCCCGACATGGGTAGATGCTCATGGAAGTAGCCCAGAATGCCAGGTAGATTCCTGGGTCTCAAAGCAGCAAGTGGAAAGAGGTCCCGTGCATGGTGGTTGAGCACATGGTCTCCAGACACCAACGGGGTTCAAAACCCTCCTGCCCCTGTGCAAGCTCCGTGACAAAAGACTACTCGTTAAACTCTTCAGAGCCTCAGATTTCTTACCTGTGCAACCTTGGAGTCATGTATAACCAGGTCCAAATCCCGCCTTTACTATCTGCAAAATATCCATCTAACATCTCTGAGCCTCAGTTTTCTCCTCTGTAAAATGGGGCAACAGAACTCATGTTGCAGGATAATTATGAGGATCCTGTGAGACGGTTTAGATTAAGTACACGGCACAGTGTCTGGCATATCGTACATACTTGGGAAATGAAAGTTGCTATCTCATCAATAATGATGAAAATTATTACATTATTTCAAAAGCCCCAATTCAAGACCTTTTTCTTTCACAGAGATTTTCTCCTCCTTTCCAGTTTAGGACAACAGTGCCTGCTTTGACCTCTTATAATCACTGTCTGAGACACTTGACTGAAAATCAGTGCATGCAGTTTGAGAGAGTTTTCCTTCTCTGAGAAATTATGAACCCTTGGAAAAGTTGAAAGAATACTGCTTTGACTTTTTTAGAATTGTTACCTTAAATGATTAACTCTTCATATACATATGTCCTATTTTCTCAACTAGATGAAATATCTCTTGAAGGCAATGACGATATATTAAATAGAAAGTTCCTTCCTTTTCAACCCTGACACTGCTTAATAAAGATGTGCCTTTTCCCTTCCCCTCGTCTTCTCCTGTCTTCAATGATTTCCATGGATGTCCAAACTGCTGAAGGCAGCAATGAATGTGCAGAATACGATTTTATGATTTGTCAATATTGTTCATTGTTCTAGAGAGACGAGTCCTTGAACAACAGAGTCCACTTCTTCTTTGTATGTATCTTGTCTCCCAATTCCTAAAACCAGTGTTGCTACATGAGAGAATGTGTGAACAAACGACTGCAGAGAGTCAACCTATGGTGACCAGCAAGAGGCTCCCGTGGCCAGTGAGCGAGCACAGACTGGGTCCTCCAGGAGCCATGAGCTTGGAGCAACATCCTTGAAACCATGAGCTCGTCCAGAGGCGATAAACTGTCCTAAGGATGCTTTAGTGTATGTCTCCTGATTTTCCTTAAAGAAGTATAAATTAACTAATTTGGATGCTATCTGGCAAATCCTTTCTTTCAGAGAATGGTATTACTAAGATGTTATAATAAACTATGGGGATCTGCAGTTGTTTGATTAAAATTCATTGTCTCACTTTTGTGGTCACTGCAGGACCTCATAGAGGCCTTCGGAGAGAGCCAATCTCATGTAGCCCCTCAATTCTTGGCGTGGTTTGGGCTCTGTCTATCTTGCAGCAGGTAGGAAGGACAATCTTAGAGACCAGGGCAAGATCACTCCTCAATTGCATACTTGTAAATGATAAAGCTATGGGGCAACTATGCACAGTGTGTTGGCTGCACAACTATCTCCACTACACACAAAACCTCCAAGGTAAGTATTATTATCCCATTTTGCAAGCAAATACACCTAGGATCAGAGAGGTTAGGAAAACCCAAGATCACCCAGCTAATAAAGGGCAGAAATGAAATTTGAACCTGGGTTTGTCTAACCCCAATGCTTTTTCTTACTCCATTATGGAAGCCTCTCCATGAATTCATTAATAAAGATCATGGGTCAGAAAACACAGCAGAAAACACAGACCTACTAGGTCTGCAGGTAGGACATGAGCTTGTGGTTACGATTCTCTTCGATAATACTCCACTTGGATCTCTCCCCGTCTTTCCCTCTCTGGCTGTACTTTCAGAAAATGAAACCGATACTTAGATGTCAAGTGAGTACTATTGCTGTTCTTTATCCAGGCTCTTGGGTGCAAGATTTAACATAGCCACTTACTATTATTTTAAAATGACTTCTTCTTTATGAAATGACCTCTCCTAAAAAATCACTGCTCGACTTGAGACGATAATCACCATTTGGATGCCAGAAGACTGGCTTGCCTGAGACAAAGCAAACTCCCACTGAGTCAGAAGCATTTGCATTCTCACTTTTCTTTCTTCCTGGCACACATTATATACACTTTATAGTCAGTAATATGTATGTAGACCTATGACACACACACATCATAAACTGAACAGATAAAGTGCATTATTATGCCTTGTCTAGATCATCAAATAACGTGGCGGCTGAACAAAGGCTTTCAGCGGAAAGATTGCAGAGTATGCCCTCTTTTGTCTTGCCTTCCTCCTTTTTTTCCCTTCTTGCTACCCACCACCCTGCACCTGCCCCTCCTTCCCCTGGCTCAAAGCACTCCACGTCAAGGCTACAAAGCATCGCAATCCTCAACGGGCTTAATCTTTGCAACATCCTGGCATGCAAGTTATTAAGAGGAGATTGTGAAGAGCTGTGATGAGGACTAGGAGGGGACTTTTCCTGGATAAAAAGACCCTTGCCTGGGATTATCTTTACTTCATTTGTGGTAATCCCACCCCCCTTCTCCGCTGGGCTGGTGGTTCTTGGAGTAGGGGTGGGTTGAGGCAGGTGCAGAGCGAGGGCTCACCTGTGATTAGAAAGGGCTCAAAAGGGCAGGCACGAAGGTGGGTGGACACTACTGGGATAAGCTCAGCAAGGGGTCTGAGAAATCTACTCTGTGGAGGGTGAAGTTTAAACAAATCACTGCTCAAGTAGCCTGGATTGGGAGGAAAGGGTCCTTACAACTGATGCCAGATGACTTGGTTGGCTTTGAGTTTGGCCATAATGAAATGTCCCAACACACTTGTGGGCAGCGCTAATGAACTAAACCAGCAGTTTCCTTATTTTTTTTTATTTTAGCTCCATTTTCCCCCCTACACTTGCTACTTCCAGTCCTGTCTAAAGGAGACATACATTCCATGTCCCACTCTCTTTTTCCAATTATTTGATTCTTTTCACTGATGTTCAAGTAGTAAAGGCAGAGATATTTATGCAGACTTAGATTTTAAGGCACTTCAAAGTATTATTTTTGTTTCTTACTAAGGGGAAAGACGGGCAGACCCTTTCTGATATGGATTTCAGATAGTGATGGAAGAAGGCTTCTCTTCCACATAAAGGGCACAGTAGAAGCTAGTTCCTAATGTTGGCTCAAGCACTGAGCAAAACTCCTGCACAGGTAAGCAGGCAACAGGTGGGGCTACCTGTGGCTGATGAGGAGGCTGGGGATGTGTCCCTGGAGATGCTGTGGGTGCAGAATTCACCTTGTTTGAATGGCCGCCAAGAGGCAATCTCTCTGCTAGGTGCTGTGGATAGTTCCAAATATAATCCCAGTTGAATTGGCCAGATCAACTGGAGAAGAGGCACTCTCTAAATGTTACAGAAAGCTCTGGCATGTTTTCTTTGCTTGGTTATGTTTCAGATATATCTATGTGGGGAAGATGAAGCTGGGTGGATATGGTATGTTATATTATAAGGGCCCTGGAGGCTTTAGAGTCCGGGCTTGATCCTCAGGGAGCTTATGATAACTATCCAACAGGAAATGACAAAAAAAAAAAAAAAAAAAAAAAAAAGGCAAACAAATGTGTTGTACTGGTTTCTAACCATGGCAGAGAATCAAGATCACCTGTGAAACTTATTAAAAATACTGCATCCCAGACATCTGTTTTTTGCTTTGTTTTCAACAAACTCTAGCAACACAACCTGATATGAGAATCCCCTGGGTAGACTGGAAGAGGGAATGACTAGCGGAAGGGAGTTAGAAGACTGGTAATCCATCCACAATGGGTAAGATCTCTTCTTTATTGCTAGCAAATACAAAGGGGAAAGAAAGGATAGGTATACGAGAAGAAATGGCACAACTTAGTGCCTATGGGCAGTGGAAAGGAGAGAGAAAATTTTCCATGCTGAGTGATTAGAGAATGGGGGTGCTGGGAGGAGAATCATGGAGAATGATGCTATTGACCAAAATAGGGATATTGGGAGGGGAAGCTGGTTTAAGAGAAGATGAGCTTGGACATATTAAGATTCATAGGAAAGTTCAACGACTAATGAAAATGCCCTACAGGAAGCTGGGTGTGAGGGATGGAACTTGGATAGAAGTTTAGAACTTGACTTGTAAATATGGGAACCATCTGCCTGGAGGGCATGATTAAAATCCTAGGAATGGACAAGTTCTCCTAAGGCTGGAGAGAATAAAAAGCATTAACAAACTAGTACCCTGTATGTAAGACCCATAGCAACTCATCACTAAAAGCAATGGAGAAAACCAAATAAAACCATGATGGGCTACCACTGTGAAGTCACAAAATGGGTCCATCCCATCTCCACTGTGAGGACAAGGGTGGTGTCTTTTGTAAATTCTAGGGCTTTGCCATGGCCATTTAGAGTCTTATAAGGTATCAAGTGCCCTGAAATGCAGCTACACGATGCCTGTTTCCTCTTGGTGCAGGCCCAGGTTTGGGTGTCCAGCTCCCTCCTCAGTGCAAGACATCTGGTTCATCAAATTGCTCCTTTGTGGACATTGTGCATTCAACATAGTGATGAGCAGGACTCACTTCTGCAGGACTTCTCAGAACCTTTATTGCACTAATGCGTATTGTGAATTGTTAAAACCGGTAGAGAAAACGCAGCATTTTCCAACCGTATTTGACTTCAGAAAACCCTTTGCATCTTTTTAAAAAGACTATCTTGAGGAACTAATTTTCTGCATATTTTACTTTGGGGATCACTTACTGGCTGCCATAAAATATAACTGTAAGAAATATAGTGTCAATATATAGGGTCAAAAGTAGTTAAGATCTTACAGAATGCCAAATCTAAGATGGTTTTTCC
The DNA here is from genome assembly GCF_015220235.1 of Choloepus didactylus. Classification (NCBI taxonomy): domain Eukaryota; kingdom Metazoa; phylum Chordata; class Mammalia; order Pilosa; family Megalonychidae; genus Choloepus; species Choloepus didactylus. The sequence goes on along the minus strand of NC_051324.1, from coordinate 66,679,909 downwards.
TCCCCAAAGAGGACTTTAAGAAAAGAAACTGAGAAAAAGACTTTTTAGGTGTGGGTCATAGGCTCAGGATGTTTCAACTAAAGCCTTGACAATATCCATATGCATTTTTGAAACGTGTTTCATTCCATTCAAAATAGTGTTTGTACTGCAAGTTTGAGGCTCCTGTAAAGAGAAGTTGAATGCAAACCCCGGCACACCCTGAGTCTATAAAATTACTCATGAGAAACTTGTTGTCAATTACCAGAGTAAAATAATAGGGCGTTTTTTCCTCTCTTTATTTAAAATACCACTTCTCAGCCAAGCAGTCATAAGGGTGCCGTCAGGGGCCGGATGTGTTGTTTCCCAGCAGGGTTGGACAGGTTGCTGGGACTCACCCAATGGGTGGATTTGTGGCTTAGCTGGCATTCTGGGTGTCAGAGGCAGTCTCGTGAGGGGCTGCAAGAAGAGAGCGTCTGTGCATGTGACTGGTCCCACTCTCTTCTGGAGATGGTACCAACTCTCAGTCTCACCTTGGTTGCCTGCACCCATGCAAGTCTCTCTTCAGGCCTCGGTAACCATGGTGGTATGGCTTTCTCTGAAAAAGTTGGCAGACCTCCCCAGTGCGGCCTGATGCTGCTTTCGTCTCTTCAGGATGAATGTAGAGCTGTCACAGGCTACTGGGAGCTGCCCTCTTAATCTCAGGAAGGCACAATTTTTCTGTAGTCTCAGGATGAGTGGGAAGGAAATAAATGCTTTGGCAATTGAGTTGGGGTTTGTTCATGGTTCAATCCAGAGGGAAAAGGGAGCGTCTCAATAAATTACCACGTAACATTTATAAACACCCGAAAATCATTGTATTCCCAGCTAGCAAGAAACCTTAGTCATGAGACCCAAGTTCTAGTCCTGGCTGTCACAGTCACCAGCTCTTTGAGAGTCATTTCTTCTCCTGGGTCTTGATGTTCTCAACTGAATAGTGTCAATGTTTACATGGTAACTTCTGGCACTGAGCAGTTTTCCTATATTCTACAGGTTTGATGCATATGATGGTATGTGTGTGGAGCACTGTCATCTATGTCACACTCGTGCACATGGAAAAAACTGGGGCTCAGGGAGTTTGAGTGATATGCCCAGTTCATGCAGCAAGTGAAACATAGAATCAGGGACAAAACCCAAGTTTCTGACTCCAAATTATGCACCCGCCCTCATCATACTAAAGAACTTGAACTTGTCATTCAGCAGGTCCTTTCAGTTTTTAACATTCCCTTACTGTAGGATTCAGGGTCTGCTTTGGAGGCCATCTCCTACCCATGACTACTGCAGAATCTAGAATTCAAGGGGGCCACCAGAGGTCATCTCAGCCTCTCATCCAGATAATAAATGGGGTCAGATTTCTCCCTCCTAATGCACTCTTGGGCCATTGAGCTCATTCTTAATCAGATTCACTATTGGTAAGTTCCTCCTGTCATCCTCCCTCTACTTTCCTGCTATGGCCCAGAAAATTTTCTTTTACCCGTTGGAATTTAATGACATAGGTCATTAGCACAGTCAATGTTATCTTTCTCTCATCAAGCAATGAGATGTATAAGCCTCAATAACCAGGACTGAGTCCCCCACTTTGAATAAGACTTTTCTCTTACTTTTCTAATTTGGCAGTTTCCATCTGAATCCCCCATAATCTTCTTCATTTTTTAAGCCTTCGATCTTCACCAGGGCAAGCTCTGACATGGTCACAACCCCACACTATTTGATTAGCAGCATCCGATCACTTGGGGTCTCCACCTTCATCCTTTCTGACTCTCCCCTCCAGTTCCCTGGGTTGTCTATCAGCTTTTAATCTTCCCTTTGGCCTCTGCCACTTTCCCTCTTCCTGCCTTGGTGTCAATTCTCAAGCCTACGTGCTGAGAAGAAAAGTGAAAAAAGCTAAGAGTCTGAAACCTGATGCCCTACTAACCTGTCTAATCCTGTTCCCTGGTGCAGCAGGGGCTGAAATACCTGCGCTGCCAGTAATAACCACAGGACATGAAAAGGGAAGAGGGGCAGATGGCCACCTTCTCTTTTTTGTTCATTCTGGCAAATCCTGTCGACACCTACAAGGGTGCCTTAGGGTCAGGAGGTCAAGGCAGTTCTCCATTATTATTTCTCTTTATTGCTTGGAAAAGACACTTACTCTCCTAGGAAAAGGCATGGCCAAGGTGGCTTGAGCTAAACAGAATCTCATGTTCTGAGAAGAGACAACAAACTCAATTTTCAGTGACATGGATTATAATCCTGGACCAACCCAATTAAGTGCATGACCTTGAAACAGCTGCTTGCTCCTGCTGCCTATTTTATCCCTTGAAACTTGGTTATAGCAATACCCTCACAATGGGTCTCACAGATCGTGACGTTAAAAAGCATGGGATATGATAGGGCTCTGAAATAAGGAATGCATCATATGGATGTATGGGATTGTTATTTGTTTTGCAAGCGTCAGTTTTGTTGGTGGAGTTCTTCAAAGGAAAATATTAAATTTCCATGGGCTTCCCCCACTGGCTGCATTCTTTTCTGGTTGATTGAAAAATGCCAACCTATTCTGACTTATTAGTGCCTATCCTGTGTAATGTATTCTTCTGTGTTTGCAGATGTGAGAATGATCTGTCACCATTGACCATAAGGCTTATTTGATTGCCCCGGCTGGATGAGTGAGCGTACCATTACTTTTTCATCCACATCTCTCCCACACTTGTAAGTTCAGTTGAGAAGATCATTAGCCTTCCTCTACAGAGAAGATAAATTGTTTCCATCAAGTTATGGGAGCAGCTGGTCAACCCTGTTAGAATATCTACCTCTACCTTGTCGTTTTGCAGCAATGATTAATACCTATCCACACAGTAGGGGAAAGCTTCTAGCACTCTTTTAGTGATTGACTTTACTTATATTTCACATCATCATAGAAGAATGCAATGCATATAATGAAGACCCTGCAAAACCACCTCTTGATTATCAGTCTGTGGTGGGATAAACTGAGGAGAAATTTGGTCATCAGCATTTTCTATTTGCAGTTGTCACCACCCAATACTGATGGCTAAAGTTTCATCCACACAGAATATACTCTCATTACATAAGAAAGTCTCTGGAAGGAATCAAATGCATTTTATTACACTAATTTCGGGGTTATTGTTTTCAAAAGGAACAAAATCCAAGCCGTGTTAATGTGCTATTTTCTCTAGGAAAATAAAAAAGTACTTGCTTTGATCAGGTGTGCTTCCTTCTTAGGTAACTTGTAAATAAATCAGCTGCAGCTTTCTATTGAAAAAATTTAATACAAACTTGAGAGCACCCACCATCTTTCCCACTCTTGAGACTCATTTCCTTCATAGTTTACACAAGCATGCAGGTCAGATCTTCCACTACCATTCGGTAGAACCTAAGTTTGTAAGGTGCAAGTAGGAAATGGGGAAGAAGTACAGGATCCATGCTGCAGGGGAGGATGGGAGGACTAGGAAAATGAAGAAAGGGCAGCACCCACGTGGGACCCCTGCTTTCCTGCAGTCTACAACACGTCTGCAAGTTGGTGTAGCACAAGGGAATAAGTAAGATGAATTTTCCCTTCTACCAAATGGGTCCTTGAGATCTACCCGATCGTTCAGTGAAAAGACGTGAATGTTCAAGAATACGGTTTAGAGAAGACTGACAAGGCAGGGGATCCTGGGGTGAGGAAGGATGGCTGCTTCCCGTCACCTTGTGGGCTGCCCCGATACAGACGGGCTGAGAGAACACGCATCCTTGCTTCTGTGAATGATCAGCCCAGGGTGGCAGCAGCTGTGGAGGTTCCTGAGGACCAGCAGAGGCTGTGCCCACTCTCTGAGCTTAGGAGATGTAAAAACTGATCTCAGGGTCACTCCCTTCCTTCGCTGATGAGCAAGAAAAATCACCGAGAGATAGAACGGAAGACCATCACCCATGCAGGTTGTTCATTGTTATGGGCTGAAATTATGCCCCCCCCCCAAAAAAAAGGAGATCTGTTGAAGTCCTAACTCCCAGTATCTAACTCCCAGTGCCTCAAAAGGTGACCTTGTTTGGAAATATGGCTGTAACAGTTGGAATTAGTTAAGATGAGACCAAACTGTGTTAGAGTGGGCCCCGATCCAATATGATTGGTGTCCTTAAAAAAAGAAGGAAGCTTGGACACAGACACACAGACACACAGACAAGAGAGGAGAGCTCCATATAAAGAGAGAGACACAGAGCAAAGAAGACAAAGTGAAGACAGAGGCAGAGGAGGAAGTGATGCGGCTGCAAGCCAAGGAAAGCCACAGACTGCCAGCAAAGCACCAGAAGCTGGAAGAGGCAAGGAAGGATTCTCTCCTATGGTTTTCAGAGGGAGCCTGGCCCTACCGACACCTTGATTTCAAAATTCCAGCTCCAGGATGTGAGACAATAAAGTTCTGTTGTAAGCCATCCAGTTTGTGGCACTTTGTTATGGTTACTTTAGAAAATGAATATCTTTAAGCTGGATCCTTCCTTGTCTCCCCCTGATCCCTCCACCCCCCCCCCACATTTCCTAGCTAATATGTGATCAAAGGATGCACAGTAATATACATGTGAGCCAAAGCAACTTTAAATAGGTAGGGAAAGCAATTGCAAAAGAAAGCATATTTTGTTCATCTCTAAATGAAATGTAAGTAACTCTTTACTCTGTTTTGGTGTAACCCTGTTTGAATGGATAATCAAGAGCAGCCTCTAAATCTCCAAGTGTGAAAATGAGGTGTCTTTCTTGGTGTTTTGTTTCTATACGGTTCAGCCAAGATTTGCTAAGAAATCTGTGGCTGCTTTGACCAACGCCCTTTTCCTTTCCACGGGACTTTGAGTTCTGCTAGAGTCATTAGCTTGGCTCAGTGGCTTATCCAAGAGTTTCTTTCCTACGTCTCAGAGGATGGGACAGGTTGAGCTGGTTGTTGCCAGCTTCTTGAAAACATTCCCAGATAGGAGTGAATGTCCCTGCCAGGTGCTTGGAACAGGACGAATTTCTAGGGAGGAGTTCATGTTGGGTCTAGTTCTCTGGACTAATTAAAATCTATAGTTAATGGGTTACTAATTTGGTGGTTCCTTTTATCAGGCTACTGCCTTTTGAGGGCTTGGGGGATGAGAAGTTTGCGTTATCATAGCTCTCCATCAATTGCGGTGTTGGGGTCTGGCAGTGGTCTTCAGAGCATTCTCCCTCGGTTCTTCTTCTCTGAACTAGAATTCTGAGTTTTAAAGTGCAAAAGGCATTTTCATCTTGGGTCCCTAGCTATCTGAAAGCCAAGACAAGCTGAACCAATCTTCTCTTTGCGTAAGCAGAAGAGAAACGCAGCTCATCAGGCCACACTTCCCTTTCCAGAAGGAAAATCATTATTCTTTACTACCAACCTGCTTGCCACTCAGCTTTGCAGGATATGGGACCAGGTGGTGGTGGGGGAAATGCTCACTCTGAATTTTTTAGAACATGCCAGGTGGAAAATCTGAGCCTTGGGCTTAGCATCAGAAGGATTGAGTTTGAGTCTGGGCTCTGTCATGTGAATCTGGGAAAGTCATTTGAATTTTCTGAACCTTGATTTTATCATCTGCAAAATTGGAATAATAACACTTCCCCTGTCTGCTTTACAGGATTATTGGGGGAGAGGGATTAAAATGAGATATTGTTTGTAAAGGGACAACAGAGAGGACAATGTGACATCCAAACACAATGTCACTGTTCTCAAGGAATGAGAAGCCAGAGCATGTTGTAATTTAGAAACTTCATCCAAATAAAAGAAACACCCCCATTCCCCTCCATCACCTCACTCCCGCTGGAGGCACCTCTCCGAAAGAGCTGTTGAATGTTGCACTAGGAGAGTACACCTTTGTTCTTGGTCTACCTTGCCCAGCTATCTGCCCTACGAAGACGCCTTGACTATTCATGGGGATAATCTCCTAGTGGCTTTTGGGTAACTTCATTTGGACTCAGACATTTCTGGAGCATGTGACTCTCAGATTGTAAACTCTTTAATTCTTTGCTTTAGGGGCTTCAAATGCTGGTGCCACCACCTGAGTGGCTTCCAGCACCGAGTTTTCCAGAAGCTCACGGCCCCGGCATTGACTACTGTGGAAATGGAGGCAGATCTCAACAGGCGGATGAGCAGCCGGTCCCACACCAGCCACGGGGAAGAACCCCAGGCCAGCTGCCAAGTTTCAGCCAGGAGGGAACATCTCTCCCGGAGACTGTAGCCTGCAAAGGAGGGAGTCAGCAATGACAAGCTGCACCACGCCCTTAGTACTACAACATTACTCATGAACATCGTGCCGCTAATTAACAGCGGTAAATACCACAGTTATTCTATTTTGCTTACCCCTCTCTCAGGGAGCCACTCTGAGACTGCAGCAAGGGGTGGAGGGGGTAGTTATCCTCACAAAGCTTGGAGGTCTTGCTGAGACTGGCAGCCCTAAGCAGTTCTGATGGGGCTTTCATCAAGGGGCAAAGGGAATCCAGGTTTCTCTGCCCACACTCTGTACCCAATGGGGGAGATATGGCTATGGCTTCTCTGGAAAGTTCAAGTTGGAACCTGCTGATGGGTGAACACTCCAGCAAGTGCTTATTTGAAATAAACAAGTCTCCAATCGCCTGTGAGCCTCCTTGTTTCCTGCGAGGGCCTCCTGAATTGTGGGGTAAGCTCTCATCCCGCGGTGACATATGGGCTTCCCCTTTCTCCCACTGCTTGGATGGCCTAGGAGCATTTTGCAGCTCTCTGCAGCAGCTCAGTTCTCCTCTTACAGATGCGTCCCCTTCAGATGCTCAAATTCGACATGGCATGTAACAGTCTTTCAAATTTTTTTTTCCAAATAAATATGGTTTAAGGACTTCTTCATGCCAGATACTGGGGAGATGAAGATGAATAGGACAGGATACTGGCCTTCAGGAACTTACAGCCAAGCAGAGTAGATGGATGAGTAGATAGTTAAACCACAATGTAAATCATACATGCAACGATAGTGGAGGTCTGGGATGCTACGGTAGTCGATGGGAGAAAGCAGTCATCTTCTTCTTGGCAGGGGTGGGGATGGGACAGATGAAAGGAAAACTAAGTTTTGAAGATTGAACAATTTTCCTTGAAAAAAAGTTTTGGGAGAGGATGGCATTCTAAGGGGAGAGAATAGTGAGTACAAAAATCTCAATGTATGGAAGAGCAAAGCATGTTTCTTCAGTGAGAATGAATAAATGATAAACGCTTATCCTGGGTGGGACTTTTCTTATGGATATATCCAGTTTTCTGATTCTTGCTTCCCTGTAGAATATTTACTAGGTTTGCTCTGTATACTTTTTCTGCATATGCGAGCAGGTTATTCTGGGCATTCTGCAGACATTCTTGTACGTACCAAACTGCAACAATTCAGGGCTCAGGCATCAAGTTTTCCCATTCTTTTATGTTTTGTTCTCTCCTTCTTCCTTCCAGATATGGAGCTCAGTCTTCAATCAGCCCTTACCATTCCTACTTATCCCAAATCCTTTGCCTTTGAAGGTGACGACTTCAAATCCTCCTCCTTCAAAATGCCTCCCCGCTACTCCAATTCTTCCTTTTCAAATGATGTCTTAGAGTTGAAGAAGAGGGATTTGAAGCACAAAGCTTTTTCTCCAACCCACAAGCTGTTTCTCCATGTCACCTCACACTGGACACTTGTCTAAATCTGAAGGCAAGCTCTCCCATTCTGTGGGTCCCCAGTTGGGTTCTTGGCTTCTACAACCTCTACCTCACGTCTCATCTCTATGCTCCATGGACAGTAAACTGTGTGTGTCTTTGATGAGGTCAGTGTGAAGAGCATGAGGTTGGTGAGATTTCCTGGCAAAAGCCCCGTGGGACTTCAAAGTTCCATGATATTTCTGATTCAATCATTCACTCATTCATTCCTTTGTCGCCTCTTGGGCTCCAGGCTCTGTTCTATGTGCTGGGCTGCCATACTGGGCAAGACACATGGTACCTGCCTCCATGCACCTTACACTCCCAGGATCCTGATCCGGAAAACTCGTGGCCTGGGCAACAGTCATGTTTGGATTTGAGGATTCAGGCTGCTTTGTACCTAGCCACTTTCCAAGAAGGGAACTGCATGCACCGTCAAAGAGTATTTCCCTTCTAGGGAGCTGGAAAGCCATCTTTGCCCTGGAGGAACCTAAGGTTCTAGCAAGGGTCATGGCCACCTCTAAACTGGAACATCAGTTCTGATGAGCAGGGCACTGAGGAGAAGATTCTTCAAGAATTTTGGGTGCTTTGGCTCCAAATGACTTTAGAGTGAATATTTTATTTAGGTGGGAGACCTAGAAATCCAGCCAGCATCAGATTCATCCTTGAGGCAACGCATTTTATTATTTTAAACTTGGACCCCTTCGCCTCCAGATGTTGAAACTGCAGATGTCTAAATCCGAATAGCAGTTTTTGGACTGGGGTTTATGAAATGAACAAACAGCCTTCTAGAGAGATAGATGCCTGCCATTCCCTTCTGTTAAGGATCAACCTCTGCCCATAAGGGTGTTAGAAATTTTACCCTCCACCCTCTGCTTGGGACAGGGGTTTCTGCCTCTTTTGTCTACAGCCATGTCTCCAGTGCCCAGAGGGTGCCTGGGACCTAGTGAGTATTCGATACATTTTTGTGGAATGAGTGGCTGAATGTTCATCTTGACCCAGACACAACCACCCAGCTGCCAACACCTTGTGAAAAGGAAGGCGAGGTGCTTGTTCTTAATAACAGTCTGCAGGTTCTGTTGTCTTTTATATGCCTGCTGAGCTCATTGTGAAGGCCCAATAAATATTAATTGATGGACAAGGAGCTCTGGGGTTTGGCTCCAGCCAGCTCCAAGTGCTATTTTTCGAGGAAGTTTATAAGAGCGGGGGAATGTAGGATGTTTCGTGCGAGTCCTGAGATTCTCAGTTCTCCCCTCCCCTCCTGTGCTCAAAGCCTGGGAGAATTCGGGTGGGAAGAGAAGGGAAATACTTAAGTATATTCATAGGTTATATAATTATGCTTTTAGGTTCTCTCTGGTGGTGGGTTGTAAAGGAGCTTTTAGTAATTTCAACTAGGAAATGCTTTCCTTTCCTGTCTTTATTAATCATACTTGGTCCTGTCCTAGCTTTCTAGAGCTGCCATAACAAAGATCCACAAACTGAGTAGCTCAAAACACCAGAAATGTCTTCTCTCACGATTCTGGAGTCTAGAAGTCCAAAATCAAGGTTTTGGCAGGGTGAGTTCCTTCCTGAGGTTCTGAGGGAGAATCTGTTCCATGCTTCTCTCCTGGCTTCTGGTGCTTGCTGACAATCCTTGGCGTTCCTTGGCTTGGAGCCACATTACGCCAGTCTCTGCCTCCATCATGACTTGGCCTCCTTCCCAATACATCTGTGTGTCTCTCTGTCCAAATTTCCCCCTTCTCATAGGGATATCAGTCATTGGCTTTAGGGCCCACCCTAAACCTGGTCATATCTACAGAAAGCCTATTTCCAAATAAGGTCACATTCACAGAAGCTGGGTGGACATGAATTTTGGGGGTTACTATTCAACCCAGTACAGTTAGTTACCTGATTGAGCTCCCCCAATGGACTCGGTGTCCATACAAAAGAAAACGGAGATCTGGAGAGACTACCACTTGCCAATGGTTTAACAATGGAACGGAAATACTCTGTGTGCCGGTTTGAATATATTATGTCCCCCAAAACGCCAATATCTTCGATGTGATCTTGGTGGGCAGATGTATCAGTGTTGGTTAGATTGTAATTCTTTGAGTGTTTCCATGGAAACTGATTGGATAGTTTCTGTGGAGGTGTGACCCCGCCCATTCAGGGTGGGCCTTGATTAGTTTACTAGAACACTATATAAGCTCAGGCAGAAGGAGCAAGCTTGCTACAGCCACTAGGGACACTTTGAAGAATGCACAGGAGCTGAGAGAGGAGCTGCAAATGACAAACAGTTTGAAGATTGCCGTTGAAAGTATACTCTTTCTCCGGAGAAGCTGAGAGGCCAAATATCGCAAGTGCAACTGAGAGTGACATTTTTGAGGAACTGCAGCCTAGAGAGGAATGTCCTAGGAGAAAGCCATTTTGAAACCAGAACTCTGGAGCAGACGCCAGCCACGTGCCTTCCCAGCTAACAGAGGTTTTCTGGACACCATTGGCCATCCTCCAGTGAAGGTACCCGATTGCTGATGTGTTACCTTGGACACTTCATGGCCCTAAGACTGTAACTGTGTAACCAAATAAACCCCCTTTTATAAAAGCTGATCCATCTCTGGTGTTTTGCATTCTGGCAGCATTAGCAAACTAGAATACTCTGAGTCAAGCCTATGAGCCTGTCGAAGTTCCTTTCACGGCAGGAGCTCACTAAACACTAAAACGGTGGTTTTTACAATGTGGTCCCCAGATCAGCAGCAAACCTGGGAACTTGTTAGACCAATTCTCAAGTCCCTCCAGAACTCCCAGAAACTCTCCGGTGGGGCCCAGCACTCTGTGTTTCAACAAGCCCTTGAAGGGATTCTGATGCATGTTAGGGTTTGGAAACCACCTTCTAAGTTCTAGAGTCTAGAACAATGATTCCCAGCAATGGGTGGCTCTGCGTAAGGAATCCCTACCCAGACCTCACCCTAGATAAACTGAATGAGAACCTCCGAGAGTGTGGCCCAAGATCGGAATTACTGTTTGTGCTCTGCATCTGTCAAATGGTAGGCGCCTTTGCCAAGAGCACACCACCGCAGGCAAGGCAGTGGTAGGGACAAAGTTGTGGGCTGCATGGATCCTGGTGACGAACACAAACAGCTCCTGCCTGCGAGGTTGCCTGTTAATGTGTGGAGGTTGTGATTAAGTAGTCTGTGTGTGGGAGGGGTCAACGCCCCATGGTACCACGTAAGAGCAACTGAAATGTTTCTTGAGACATCTCAATTTGTCAATTCAGGAGACAAGCCTACTCGAATCTGCAGCTCCGTGGGGGAAACTACTGGCATAAAGAGGAATAAGAGGTCATCAAGGCAGGAGGCTCAGCCCAGTTTCCACTGATATTCGGCCTGGGGACTTGGTGCCCCTTGTCTTCCTCATCCGTCAGGCCAGTGGTTCTCCAACCTTGGTGTGCAGCAGAATCACCTGGAGTGCTAATAAAGAATGCAGAGGCCCAGGCTCCTTGAAACAGGAGAGGGCCTGGGCCCTTCTATTTCTATCAAGTTCTCCCACAATTCTGACACCCTCCAAAATTTGAGAATCACTGTTCTAGGCCAGAGGTTGGCAAACTTTTTCCATAATGGATCAGAAAGCAGATATTTTCAGCATTGCAGCCTCTGTGACAGCTACTCAACTCTGCCATTGTAGCAAGAAGTTTGCCATAGAAAACATGTAAAAGAATGAGTGTGGTGGTGTTCCAGTAGACCGTTATTTACAAAATCAGGTGGTGGGCCATTAGATCTCAACCCTGACTGCACATTAGAGTCACTGGGGAGAGTTTGTTTCTGTTGTTTTAAATCAATTCCTGGGCCCTACTCCCAAAAACTTGGATTTGGTGGTTCATGGTGGGCCCAACACTTTTTTTTCCTTTTTCCTTTCTTAGCCCCACCTCCCCCCCACCCAATTCTAGCATGAAGCCAGGATTGACAACTAGTTCTTTAGGGATTCAGTCAATATTCACCCACCATGTGCATAGAACTGTAACGCGGGTGTCAAATCATATCACTCCTTTGCTCATTGCTTTCCATGTCACTTAGAATAAAAAGATGTCCTTGCCATGGCTTCCAGCTTCCTTCAGGATCTTCTCCCAGCTACCCCTCTGACCTCATTTCCTATTACTCTGCTGCTATGTTCTTTGCTCTGACACCCTGGCCTCATTATTGTATCTAGAACATGTTCTAGGTTAAAGTCTTTGCCTTCACATCTTTTCTATCTCAAAACATCCTGTTGTAGCCATCGATCGCTGTGTTACTAACCATCCAAACTCCTGGTGACTTTAAACAACAGTGATCATTTGTCTTGTTCATGAACCTGAAATTTTGGCAGGGCTGGGTGGGACGGCTCATCTCTGCTTCACAAGGAATCAGCTGGGGTGGCTCAACTGGGGCCAGTGGCCTGGGCTGTTGGCCAGGAGCCTCAGTTTCTCCAAAGTGTTGCTTGAGTTTTCTTACAGCTGGCCTGGAGCCTCAGTTTCTCCAAAGTGTTGCTTGAGCTTTCTTGCAGCATAGCAGCTGGGTGCCAAGAACAAGAAACCCATCAGATACAAAGGGGAAATTGCCAATCTCTTAAGATCTGGGCAGAAACTAGCACAGCATCACTTCTACTCCATTCTATTGGTCCCAACAGTCAAACAGCTCTCCTGTGCCTCCGTGGGAGAAGTGTCTAAGTGTTTGCAGCTGTTTACCTCTACTTCAGCTCCTTTGCGTAAATATTCACGACTCTCTCCACACGTCAGGCCCCGGCTCCAATGCCACCATGTCACAGAAGCCACCCCCACATCTGAAATGCAGCCCCAGCTCCTCATCTCACTCCATCACTATATATTCCCAGCCTGGTTTTGTGGTTCTCAGTAGCAGTGATGCTATGGAACACATTATATATTTGTTTATAATAAACACTCGTTGAATTACTTGTGCTGGTGCTTAATTTGACCTCTAGAAGTGCTGGATCTACCTGAGGAGGAAAAATAAACCCTGAGGACACAGATACATGAAATGTATCTACCTACCCAATAAAATATAAAAAAGTGTCTTAATGCCGTGACTTTCAGTTGCACACAGACATTAGATGCTCAGGAGAGAGCGAGGTGATGGTAGCAGACACCACATTTTGGTAAATATTGGTGATACCACGTTGACGATCATGTGTCAATTAATTTCTCCTGGTGCTTTTCCTAGCCTCAGCACATATAAGCCTTAAGCCAGTGTTTCACTATTTTTAATTCTAAAATGTAAACTCACCTAAAACATGTCACTCATCTGAATTTATTCTCGTTTTGTTATTTGATTTCATTTTGCCCAAATCTGCACTAACCAAGACCATGGACGCATGGGGGCATAAAGACCATTTGCACGAGTATCTGCCCAGCCAACCAGCTAAGCTTTTCATAGCCATTGAGGAAACAAATTTTGACGTCTCCTTTACGTGATGGAGTACGGTGTTGTCTTAATATCTCTGGTTCTGAATTCAGGAAGTCTGCGTGTGCATTTCAGCTCTGGAGCAGGACTTTTATGAAGTTACATAGCATTTCAAAGCCCGGATTTTTCAAATCTGTGAAACAAAAATATTACTACCTGCCTGGTGGGTTTGTTGAGAGGATTCAATGCAAAAATCCAAAAAGAAAGTTTAGCATGATGTACAACACATAATCCATTCTCAATAAATACTTGCTACTATTCATATTCTTATTGATAAGGGATTTAATAACTAATTATTAAGTATATATGATATTCATATTACTAAGGGACTTTAGAATAAATTTGAGTTCAAGAAAAGTGATTTTTCTGACTTATTATGAGATAACAACTGTGATACATTTCAAGAGGTCAGGAGAAAAAGAGGCCTGGCTTCTTCCTATATTAATTCTGTACTTGTTTTTTAATTCAAATTTTGTAACTTCTGTGATGTTTTCTAAAATGGAACTATAACAGTGATTTAAGTAGCAATAGATGTGTGGCTTTTGCCGCCCATCTGAAAGTTATGAAATGTAATTCTGACATGCCAGATGATGCAGGAGAGCATGGGGTTTCCAGAATTTCTATATTAAAGGGCCCCAGAGGGCCTGGTGCTCAATGGGCAGACTAAAGGATTTGTCTGGAAGTGCCTTTCATGAGCAAGTACTCTCTTCTTTCAGGATGTAGCTTTCGGGAAGTTCATGGGGTTTGCCGAAATGCATCCTCAAGCCAGAACCTGGTGCTCCTACTACTCCAGACTTTAATTCTCACTTGGTGCTGCATTCACAAATTGTTCTCAAGGTCAAACACCATACATAAATCCTTAATTTTTGTTGTTCTCAATGTGGAGATAAAATAATATGCAAAGAAAGTTTGCAAAGAATTCAGTTGAACAAGTATTTATGGAACATTGCTATGTCCCAGCAACGTGCTAGGTTCTGAGGCATACATATTGTGCCTAATACTGAGGAGCTTACAGTCTAGTGGGGAGACTGACATTTAAAAAGGCGATTTTAATAAATTGTGGTGACTACAATAATAAACACAATCCTGGAGGACTTTTTGGAGGTGATGATGTCTGCACTGGGTCTTAAAGGATGAATTGACATAATCATGATGACATAAAGAAGGAAGGGGCGTAGTGGGGGTGAAGTAGGGGTGGAGAACATATGTACCAGCAAGAAACAACTTGTATAAAATAAGAAAAAAGCACGATGTGTTGGGGGAGCAACAAGCAATTCATCTTAGATTGCCATAAAACATGTAGAGTGTAGCGGAAGATGAAAATAAAAGGTAGCCAGGGTTAGATTTTGAAGGGTCCCTGCATGTCCCATTAAGAGGCCTGAGTTTTGTTGGGTGTGTTTTGCACTGAGGATTGAAATGCTCAGACATGCACTTTAAATAGAGCATTCTGGTTGCAGCATGGAGGACGACTTTGAAGGAGGAATGGGGGCAAGGAAAAGCCAGGGCCATTGGAAACCTGTTGCAAATTCTGGGCATGAATGACGAGGACCTGAAATAGGAGTTACAAGGATGGAGAGAAAAGGACAGGTTCAAGGCTCATTCCAGAAGTAAATGCAATAGGGTTCGATGATTGATGGAATGTGGAAGGCAAAATAGAGGGAGAAGTAGCTGACTTTTCAGATTTAAGACTGGGAGTCTGGGTGCCATTCACTGGGACTGGATATACAAGAGAAGGATCAGAGGGGCAGCTGAGAGAGAGGAAGCAAGATCCTTTTGGCTGTGCTGAGTCTGAAGGGATTACGGGGTACCCAGGAAGGTAGGATGGCCGCCACTTAGGAGGGCATGCAGGGGCCTTAGGCTCAGTGACACAGACCCGAGAGTCAGTGTCATGAGAAGTTGACCCGGGAGGCTGGGTCAGGTGAGCAGGAGGAAGGCTGGTGCAGGACATGGTGCAGCAAGGCCAAGGGGGCACGTTCAGAGAGGTGATAGGGATGTCAAGACATCACAGAAACCGAAGGAGCAGAGGATTTCAAGTCTGAGGACGTGACGCCCGGAAACAGGTACCGCTGAGAAGGCCGGTGAGAAAGGCTAAAGAGGCACCCTTGGGTTTGGTAACTCTGAGGTCATTTGCAGCTCCATCAAGGTCATTTTCATGGAATCGTGGGGAATTCCTCTGCGTGGAACATTCCTCCTCGTGGCTCCTCAAACAGCCTGTGCTTCTCATCCTTCAGATTTCAGTTAAAATGTCACCTTCTTAGGTTTCAGGGACAGGATCTGGTAAATAACAGGTGCTCAAAAAATATTTGTTAAAAGGAAATACTTTTCAAAAATTGGTCTTTGCCTCTCTGAACATTTCTGTTGGAATCTGGGGCTAGAAGGAGAGCTCAGTTGCTGCAGAACTCTGAGGGCTGGGAAAATTTGCAGAGTGGGTAGTTTGGGCTAAATGGGAAAACCGACCTTAGGCAAACTGTTTGGCTTCCCTGAGTCTTGGTTTCTTCACTCTGAACTGGGCAAGCCAAATGCATTCATCTTGAAAGACAGGGCCAACTATTAAAAAGAAACAAAAGACAAAATAAATAAAGAACAGTGCCTTAATGTTTGTCATCATCGTTGTACAGCATTTATGGAGTGTTTCCTGTATGCTGGCAATATGCATTATTCCTGCCTCATTATCCTACAGAAAGTGCTAAGTCCTCATGATTGAGATGAGAAAACAGAGGCTTATGAGCTTAAATCACTTGCCCAAGCTCGTGCAGCTGATACATCTTACAAGCATTTTGGTTTTTCTCCTGATGTGTGCTGTGTCAGGCAGCTTCAAAAATGGCCCCTGATGATCCCTGCCACCTGCTTTACACACTCTTGTATCATCCCCTTCCTTGAATGTGAGCTGGACCTAGTGACTCTCTTCCATCTGACAAACAGAGTGCAAGACAAGTGATGGGATGTTGCTTCCACAATTAGGCTGCAGAAAAGACTGCGCTTTCCTTCTCGCCTGCTCTCTTTTTATCTTTCTCTCCTGGGCTGTGTCATGAGTGGGGCTGTGGAGAGGCTCACATGGCAGGGAACTGAGGGAGGACCTGAGGCCCTCAGTCCCACCATCATGAGAGCAAGCTGTAAGCAGTTCTTCTGATGCTGCCGCCAACCATGCAAGTGAGCTTGGGAGCAGATCCTTTGCCAGTTGAGCCTTGAAATGACTGCAGCCCTGGGAGAGACCCCAAAGCAAAGGACTCAGCTAAGGTGTGCCCAGATCCTGGACCCACGGGAACAGTGAGATAATAAATGTGTGTTGGTTTGTGCTGCTAAGTTTGGGGATAATTTGTTACGCAGCAATAGGTAACTAATACACATGCTGTGCAGCTTGACCTGCATCTGGGATTTCTCATGAATTTCAGTGAATGAGCATTGGGTGCCCACTGTAGACGATTTGTGACCTACCTGACATTCTAACGAATAACACAGTCAGTGATTTTTTTCTGTTCTGCTCCCCTCCCCCTCCTACCCTTGGACAGTTTTAAACCAATTTCTAGATGGGCAAACTGAATTTTGGAGCGGCATGTCCAGAATTATGGAACTACAGGCCGCCTGGTGCTGAGAGTTGCTCTTAGAGCCCCTGAGCCCATGGAGAGGCTCTCCCACGCCAAAAGCCCAGCTTTCCTTTGGTCAAGGCCCTTTGGCAAGGAAGACATTATCGAATTCCATGTTGAAGTAGAGACTTATTGCATCTGGGGAAGGAATTCATTCTGCCAAGCCCTCAGCAATGGGGCCCCCTCGGCAGGCAGTCCGTCCATGTTAATAAATGTTTCACCTCCCAGACAGCTTCAATAAGGTGGACCGCCAAGGGGAGGGCATGCTTGTCAGTTCAGTTTTACGGAGACACGGAGGACGCTCTGATGAGGCCCTGGGATCAAGCTGTTGTTGTGGAGGGGAGACAGACCGGCACCTTATTCCCAAAGACCTGCTCCCCTCCACACCCCCTTCTCGGCCACACTCTTGTTCTGTTTCCAGTCTAGAGACTTCTGGAGTCACATTGCCCTGTGTGTGTGTGCATGAGTGTGTGTGTGAGTGTGTGCACCCACGTGCCACATGTGTGCATTATGATGTATAATATATTTGTGTAGAACTTTTCCCATTTAAAAAATTGCCTCCATAGCAGTGGATTCATTTGTTGTCCCGATAGGTAAACTGTGCAAGATTATTGCCTCCATTTTACAGGTGGGTACAACTGAGTCCCAGAAGTTACCTGGTTCCCTCAATATTACCCCATAAAATAGTAGCACCCTCTTCTCCCCTTGGGATTCCTGATTGCTCATCCTCCTAGAAGATGTGGCTCTCTGTTGGACAGGACATCTCCATAACATCTTCCAAGAACATCTTAGTGCTAGGGGTTCCCTAGGGTTCCTCAGAACTTCAGATTTTCACGAAAGGAAGTAAATGGCAGCATGCCTCAAGTTTGGGCATTCCCGTGCACAAGGAGAGGGAAAAGAAAGGCAAAGCAGAATAGGTCAAAGCAGAATTCAATTCGATAACTAAAGGGAGTTTAAGAGTCATCTCGGCCAGGCCCTTCATCTGACAGGTGAAGAAATGGAGGTTTGTATGGGTGGTGGGCTGCCTGCAGTCAGAGGCAGGGCCAAGAGTAGAAGGCGGTTCTGCTTTCCAGATGCGGGCCCTTGGCACAGTCTTTTAGAATTCTAACTGAGGAGGTGCCGGCGGTTCTGAAGGACCCATGTAAGCGTCTCTAAGCATCTCTGAGCCTCTGTGCTGGTGGCCAATCCCTTCCCAAGTCTTAGTCCCTCCCCCACATACGGGTTCCCCCTGAGTTTGGCTAAACTTTCTCTGCTCTGGCTCACGGTTAGCTTAGCTGGCTCTGGAGCCCGGCTTTGCCAAGCTTCCCGTCTTGCTCCCGCTTTCCCCCTTCCCGTCGCACCCCGGGCCTCCCAGATGCTCCACCTGCAGTTACAGTCTCTCCTCTTCCCCCTGGACCCCTCCTCCCACCCCTTCACTTTGTCAGGCCGTGAGTAATGGGCCCTCGCCTTCAAAGAGGAAACAAGATTGATGACAGAGAAAGACGTCCCCCGCTCCTCCCTGCTCCAGCAGAAAATGTGCTTGTTCCTTGTGGATTTATGAAGTGGTCACATCTCCCCCTTCCAGATAAAGTCTGGCAGAGCCTCGCCCGCCCATGGCCACTCTCCCTCTCAGCCAAGCGCGGAGGGAAGATTCTCCAAGGTGGGCGCGCAAAGAGGACCACCAGTGGGGGACAGAGGATGCTTTTTCAAACCAAGAGAAATGCAGACAATCTCTCAGACATTCTCTGGTTTACCATCTGACCTGAATTCTGAGATGCTTCATGCTATCAGGGAGAGGTGGGCCTTTTTTTTTTTGCTTTTGATTACCCGTCAAATCCTGCTCCAACAAAGTGGGATGTTTCTGCACCATGAGAACATCAGTTCCCTTTTTGGCCTTTTTTTCCTATTTGGCCAGTTCTACCTAAAGATAGTGCTGTCAGGTAAAGCAGAGGATGCCCAAGTAAATTTGAACTTCAGATAGGCAGCCAATATATTTTTTTTAAGTAAAAGTCAGTCTCAAATACTGTGTTATTCTTTGTTTATCTGAGATCCAAATTTAACTGGGCATCCAGTTATTTGCTAAATCTGGCAACCATACTTGAAAAGCCATTTTGCCTGTATGTCTTTGGTCTTTCTTCTAAGGGAGAGTTTAAATGCACTTTGGGAGGATAAATTCCCTGAGGGCAGGAACTGCGCCTCCTTCCTTGTATTTCCTTCCTTGTGGAGCCCCTTAGGACCCGGCTTCTCCTGCCCGTGGAAGGTCCTTGGCTGGCAATAGTCAAGGTGCAGTATCCCAAAGTAATTTGGTTTGATGTGCTGAGCCCTCGATCGTGGGACTTGCCCTTGTGAGGCTCATTACCACAAAGGAGAGGCTAAACTTGCATATAATTGTGCCTAAGAGTCTCCCCGTGAGTACCTCTTTGTTGCTCAGATGTGGCCCCCTCTCTCTCTCTAACTGAGCCACTTTAGCAGGTGAACTCGCTGCCCTCCCCGCTATGTGGGACCCGACTCCCAGGGGTGTAAATCTCCCTGGCAACATAGGATATGACTCCCAGGGATGAATCTGGACCTGGCATCATGGGACTGAGAGTATCTTCTTGACCAAAAGGGGGATTCAAAATGAGACGAAATACTTTCAGTGGCTGAGAGATTTCAAGTGGAGTCGAGAGGTCACTCTGGTGGACATTCTTATGCACTATATAGATAACACCTCTTAGGTTTTAATGTATTAGAATAGCTAGAGGTAAATACCTGAAACTACCAAACTCTAACCCAGCAGTCTGGACTCCTGAAGATGATTGTGTAATTATGTAGATTCAAGGGGTGGCAGTGTGATTGTGAAAGCCTTGTGGATCACACTCCCTTTGTCTAGTGTGTGGATGGATGGGTAGAAAAATGGGGAGAAAAACGAAATGACAAATAGGGTGGGATGGGGGGATGATTCGGGTGTTCTTTTTTTACTTTTATTTTTTATTCTTATTCTGATTTTTTCTGATGTAAGGGAAATGTTCAGAAATAGATTGTGGTGATGAATGTATAACTATATGATCGTACTGTGAACAGTTGATTGTACACCATGGATGATTGTATGGTATGTGAATATATTTCAATAAAACTGAATTTAATTAAAATAAAAGCGGGGGGGGGGGCAGGGGCTGAAGCTTATACACAAACTGCTTCAGAGCACCCTCGGGCCTCCCGGAGCAGCCCCCGGCTGCAGTCGCACCCGCTCCCAGACTCAGAGCCCGAGGCTGCAGGCCTCTTGCTCCGATTTCCCTTTCCTTTCAAGGCTGCCCCTGAGGTTAATTTTAACCATCTTTCATGCATATCACAACGTGGGGGGATGGGCAGTATACATAATGTGGGGCCCGGGTCCTCTGCCCTTCCTGGCCATCACCCCGCCTGCCCTGGCTGGTTGGAGGCTCTGCAATGGGCTGCTGTACCACCCTTCTCATATGCTGGGATACGTGCCAACGTGCTGGAGCAGATCTGCCCCTTTGCCGGCTGTCTAATGGGAAACCTGAAGTCACCAAAGCCTGTCCTGCTCCCCGAAACCGCCTCTCCATGCCCCTCCACTCCTCCAGCAGCCACGGTTTCCAGGCAGGAGAGACACTAGAGTCGGGATTCACAGCCAGGTTCTTGCAACTGGAGAAACGGACGGCGAGTTACCCCAGGAAAGGAGAAACTTCCCCCTTCTGCAGCTACATCAAATCTTAACAACTGATCGTTCAAGGAAGTTCCAGTTCTGCTCTCCCATGTGCTTGTCCTCCCTGTGTTTTCCTGATGGCGCCGCAGCAGAGATGAAAACGGGCTGAGCCCTTGCCCTCAGCAGCTGTCCAGCCTGCGAAGGGTGGAGATCCTGAAAACACCCTAACAGCTTCTCTAGGAGCCCCGCATGTGGATTAGAATCCCCAGTCCTCAGATTAGAATGCAAACGACAAAACGAGAAACAAAGGCAAAAATAAGCAACAAAGAAAAGTGGGGTGGGGAGACAGCTTCTTAGGTAAAATCATGACAGCCGACTTTGAACCTGTTTCTTGAACTAGAGAGGTTCCAAAAAAAGTGCTGTCCTTACCAATTGGATTTTGTTTCCCACAGCCTCCTAGCTCCCCACCTGTGGCTGGAGAAGCACGCTAGTTTATTTTATGCGACTTGTGACTCTTGCCCTTCCACCAAGCGACATGAGCTAGTGACTGCCTGTTGGGTTTCAGCAGTGAAACTCCCCTAGCAGGCCCTGTCCCCTCCCTCTCCTGACCCCTTTTCTGTCTGCCCCTCACTTCTCTCCCCCTCTCTACCCCACCCTTTCCAAGAGATTTATAGAGCAGAGTGGCTTGAGAACAAATGAGCAGACATTAGGCTGATGTGTTCTGCATACTAATGACAAGATACTGCTTCTGTACCTAGGGGCAAAGCCAGGTCAGGCCAGCTGAACCATAAACTTTATTTATGGGCTTATAACTTTGCAGCTGCAGTAGCTCTGCCCGACCTTGGAACTGGGATCCGTCTCTCTCTATGGATGCATTCATATTTTTTTAAACAAATTTGGGGGTTGGCAGGGAGAGATCTTTTATGATCTCATGAATAGATCCAGTAACAAGTTTAAGTCAAAGGGAAAGGCAAGTCAGAGAAGGGAGTAAGAGTAATAATAAGCCCTTCTTCAGAGATTCTGGAGCAGGAAACTACTCAATCTGGGATTTCTGAGTTTTTTTTTTTTTTTTTTTTACAAGGTGACACCATCTGATTTGTAGAGCCACCGATCTTGAATTTTGAATCTCAGAATGAATTGTCTGCCTCAAAATGGTTCAAGGCCCTTCCTCTCTGTAGAGGATCTTTTAAGTTTGGCTGTTTTGGGTGCACCAGTGAGCTGGTCCCCCCTCCCCACCAACCCCACCATCCCATATGGTTGTGAAGCTCTGAGCTTGGGGACTGTTCATCCTTCCCATTTTCCATCTGCACCGCTCCCCTCCTGCAGTCTGATTCTGTGTCCAACTACGTTGGCCCAAGTGGTTAGCACAGCACAAGAAAGTGGTCAAAGTTATTATAGGTTCAACACCCATTGAAATGGATTGGTCTTGCTTATTCTCAATGTCATGGACTTAGCTCAAGGATAGAGATGGGTTGATAGCTTTGGTCATTCACTAATGATGTATTGGGCCCCTGCTATGGGCCAGGCACTGTGCTTGGTGTCCAGGATACCACAGTGAACAAGATACACGTATTCCCCATCCACAGTGAGCTCCAGGTCTAAGGGATGCAGGCAAGTCCATTCCCACGCTGAGAACATGTTTCAGAAGGACATTGGACCAGTTCTGTTTCCTGGCTATTGTTCATAAGCCATGTCAGTCCTTTGAATTATGAGATGAGAAGCATTGGTGTGTGTGGTTAGAGATCAGCATTAGTATCCTGCAGGCTTGGGTCACAATCTCTGCCAATCCATGGGATGGTCAATTCATTTAATCCTTCTGCAGTTCCACCTTCTCCTCAGTTATAAAAGGCATCTGAGACTTTGGTGAGTGATGAATGAGAAGATTTTATGATGGGAATACCTAGGTCCTTCAACAAAAGCTCAAAAAACACAGTCACCCTTCAGTATTGCTACTGTTCTCTGGTAGTACACATTCACCTGTCAGTTCTGCCAGCCTGAGCAGGAAGATTGAATGAGAAGAACATTCTTTGAAATGTGCTCAGAACAAGACAGTCCCCTCTAGGGGAAGAACCCTGGCTGAGTTGTCCTGAGATGCTAGAGCCTTCCTCTGATTTTTAGGCACCTTTTCTGTCAATACAAAACTCTGGTTTCAGGTGGCTTCTTTTTATGCTGAATGAAAGTAATATGAGACTTCCCATTTATTCTTTCAGGGAGTTCAACCCATTTCCATTTCCTTGTTTAACCCCCTGGAAGTGGTAGATCTCCCTTTGATTGGAAGAAACCAGAGGGCCACAGGTGTGTTGGAGGATAGTGGTGCAGGATAAGAATGGGGTGGCTGGTTTGTGTGTGTTTGGGGAATAGGGTAAGTAGGCCAGGGCCTTGGAGCTTTGGAAATTGGGCAGATTCACTAGCCTTGAGATCCATGGAGAATGCCCTGGCCACTGTACTGGGAAGGCATCTGCTGATCGTTCATGCTTTCCATGCTGGATCAGTAACAGAGTTTGCAGATGCTCCATAACAGAGTGTTGGGCTATATCAACTCTGATCCTTGGTTCATCTTGCTGGACACAGGAGAAGGGCATTACCAAGCCCATCTTGGAGACACCATCTAGTTTTGAAGCTCCAGGAGAAGAAAAAGAATCTCTTATTACATTCTCAGTGCCCTGGAGAAGCGTAGGTTTAACATGCACAGAGAGCAAAGATAAGAGAATGAGAACCATGGGGCCATGATAGTAGAGAAGGGAACTACAGGCTTGTGGAGGAGGCCCTTGGTTTACTAGCTGTGCGATCTTGAACAAATCACCTGTGATGTTTGGGTTCATGTGTCAACTTGGCCAGGTGATGGTGCCCAGTTGTCTGGTCAAGCGAGAAAGCACTGGCCTAACCATTACTGCAAGGACATTTGTGGCTGGTTAATAAACCAGAAAGAAAGCTGGTTTATTAAATCATCAGTCAGTTGACTGCATCTGTGACTGATTACATCAATGAAGGGTGTGCCTTCTGCAATGAGAGAATCCAATCAGCTGGATTTAATCCAGTCATGTGAAGACATTTAAGGGAGAAGAGAGAGAACTTTCTTCTTCAGCCAGTCAACCTCTCTTGAGGAGTTCATTGAAGATCTTCTTTGGAGTTGCCAACTCACTGCCTTCCCTCTGGAATTTGGACTCCTGCATCCTGCCCTATGGAATTTGGACTCATACATCCCCATAGCTGTGTGAGACACTTTTATAAAATCTCATATTTACAGATATCTTCTGTTGGTTCTGTTTCCCTAGAGAACCCTAGCTAATGCATCACTTTACCGGTCTGAGCCTCAGTTAAACAAATCTGTGAGATGCGTAGAGTAATAATTCCTGTCCTAGTTACCTTGCAAGTTAGGGAATACAAGATTCTGTAAAAATGTTAGTTTTTTTTTTTTTTAATGGCTACTTGAACAGTGGAAATCAGATACTGATGAGGATTTATTGTGTACATGGATGTATGAACAATTGAAGAGCCTGAAGACTCTACAACCTTCTAATTACACTCAACCAGTATCTATATATATAAAATCTATGTGGCAATTATGGTGAGTCTAACCATGATTTTTAATGGATTCACTGACTCTCGTTTTTGTGGGTGTGATTAGCATCTACAATCAGTGGACTTTAAGTAAAAGAGATTACCCTTGATAACATGAGTAAGCATCATCCAATCAGTTGATGGCCTTAAGATCAAATAACTGAAGTTTCCAGAGGAAGAAAAACTTCTGCCCCAAGATTACCATCTACTCCTCTCTGAGTTCCTAGCCTACTAGCCTGCCTGAATCCTGATTGCCTGGTGGCTCTGCATCTTTGGAGAACCCTGACTGATACAGTGAGAGAGCATGGGGTTCCTTTTGGCAGGAAATATGTCTCTCACTTTGCTGGTGTCCCTTCAGTGCCTGCTATTGAGGGCTGTGTCCTCATCTGGAAATCACTCCCCTGGCTAACTAAGTGATGGACCAACAGACTAGGGGTAGGTTTTGAAATTCATAGACATGGAAATACGTTTGCTAGTTTCTTAATGTCTGTGATGTACAGTCCCTGGGGTTGTTGGTAATACATGCCAATGGGATGAGAGCAGGGGGCTATACAATGTATTGAGCTAGTTACCGGTGCGCACACTGAATGTGGCAGAAAGGTGTGATGTAGATCAAGATTCCTTTTCCCCACCACAGTTGGCTTTGCCTCTGCCTCTGCAAAACAATGTGCTCTTGAGGGAGTCACTTTGTCCTCTGCTTCTCAATGTGCTTATCTATAAAACTGTAACACTAAAACCTCTCTTGATAGTATGGATTGTATCTCCTTGTGTGGAAACATATGTAGAGTCATATGTGTCAGTGCCTGAAACTCTTTTCCGGATAGCTTTGGTACTAATACAGACTCAGTTTAAGACTGTTTGCTAACCGTAGAAAACAGTGTTTATGCCATCTGACTCTTTGATTTCCTGGCAGACAAAGGGCCATCCTTTCTATTTATCTGCTGCTGGCTGCATGGTTCATACAACTGCTCCAGTTGTCCTGAGTCCTGTTTCCAGAGGATGTTATGTCTGCACTTCAGGAGGCCTTAGAGTAACTGCTTAGGAATTCACACATCATTCATTCTGCACTTCATCATCCTTCAAATGTTTATTAGAAACTGGCTGTTTCAGGTGCTACGATGGGCACTGAGGTGCCACTGGACCAGTAGCACTGAACTGAGAACATAAACACAACCTGATAAGAAACCACTTCCAAATTCAGCTCTCAAAACCTCGACAGTAAAGTTTCTATTCATCCCCAGTCCACTGCCTCCAAAGAATTTTTAACTCATTGCTGAAGCTCAAGGAGCTCTCACTGCTTCTTATATGATGTTTTCTTTCCCAAAGCCAGTGAGAAGAAGGAGATCATAGAAAACAGAAAGGAGGAAGATGCTCTGAAATTTAAACTCTAGAAGAGGGATCAGCCAACTTTTCCTGTAAAGTGCCTGTACTGGTTTGTATATATTATGCCCCCCAGAAAAAGCCGTGTTCTTTGATGCAATCTTATTGGGGCAGATGTATTAGTGTTGATTAAGTTGGAACGTTTGGATTAGGTTGTTTCCATGGAGATGCGACCCATCCAACTGTAGGTGATAACTCTGATTGGATAATTTCCATGGAGGTGTGTCCCTGCCCATTCAGCATGGGCCTTGATTAGTTTACTGGAGCACTATATAAGTTCAGACAGAAGGAACGAGCTTGCTACAGCCAAGAGGGACACTTTGAAGAACGCACAGGAGCTGAGAGAGGAGCTGAAGCTTACAGAGCAACGTTTTGGATACAGCCTTTGAAAGCAAGCTTTTGCTCTGGAGAAGCTAAGAGAGGAAAAATGCCCCAAGAGCAACTGAGAGTGACATTTTAGAGGAGCTGCAGCCTAGAGAGGAATGTCCTGGGGGAAAGCCATTTTTGAAACCAAAACTCTGGAGCAGTTGCCAACCACATGCCTTCCCAGATAACAGAGGTTTTCTGGACTCCATTGGCCATCCTCCAGTGAAGATACCCGATTGTTGATGACTTACCTTGGCCTTAAGACTGTAACTTTGTAACCAAATAAACTCCCTTTATAAAAGCCAATCCATTTCTGGTGTTTTGCAAAAAGGTGGCATTAGCAAACTGGAACAGGGCCAGATAGTAATTTTAGGCTCTGTGAGTCATACATTTCTGTTGCAACTTCTCAATACTGAAACCATAAAACTGTGAACCAATAATACTTTATTTACAAAAGCAGGTAGGAAAGCTGCAAATCAATGATGAAAAAAAATCAAAGAGATTTAAATACATGGAGATATATCCCATGTTCATGGACTGGAAGACTCAATATTGTTAATAACATGTCAATTCTTCCAAACTTGAACTACAGATTCAACACCATCCCAATCAAAATGCCAGCAATCCATTTTGTAGCTATCAATATGCTAACTCTAAAGTTTATACAGAAAGACAAAAGATGCAGAGTGGCACACACAATACTGAAAAGGAACAAAGTCAGAGGACTGACACTACCTGATTTAAAGACTTACTATAAATCTAAAGCAATCAAGACAGGTGGTATTGGTAAAGGAACAGGCACACAAATGAACGGAACAGAATAAAGAGCCCAAATGTAGATCCTCACAAATAAAGTGAATTAATCTTTGGTAAAGGAATAAAGGCAAGTTAGTGGAGAAAGGATAGTTTTCAATAAATGGTGCTGGAATAATTGAATGTCTATATGCAAACAAACAAACAAACAAACAAACAAACATGAACTGGACATGGATCTTACACTTTAGACAAAAATTAATTTGAAATGGTTCATAGAACTAAATGTAAAATGAAAAGCTATAAAACTTCTTAAAGGAAACATAGAAAAAAGTCTGCATGGCCTTGGATTTGATGATGAGTTCTTAAATACAACACCAATAGCATGATCCATGAAAGACAAAATTGATGCCAGACTTTATTAAAATTAAAAACTTTTGTTTGCAAAAGTCGCTGTTAAAGAAGGAAAAGATAAGCCACAGACTGGGAGAAAATATCTGGAAAATACATATCTGATAAGATATTTATATCCAAAATATACAAAGAACACTTAGAACTCAATAATTAAAAAAAAAAAAAAAAATTAAGAAACAGGCAAAATACATGACAGACACCTCACCAAAGAAGATATACACGTGACAAACAAGCATACGAGAAGATGCTCAGTATCATTTTCATTAGGGAACTGCACATTCAAACAATGAGATGCCACTACACAACCATTACAATAACTAAAATTTAAAAACTGATAATACAAAATGCTGACAAGGATACAGAGCAGCAAGAATGCTCAGTCACGGTGGGAATGCAAAATGGTACAGCCATTTGGAAGACAATTTGGCAGTTTTTTACAAAACAGAGTCTTACTCTATGACCCAGTAATTATATTCATATTTATTCATATTCGCCACAAACTAGAAGTAGACAAGATGTCCTTCAATATGTGAATGAATAAATAAACTTTGGCATATCCATCCATACAATGGAATATTATTTGGCAATGAAAAGGAAAAAGCTATCAAGGCATGAACAGACATTGATGAATCTTAAATGTATATTGCTAAGTGAAAGAAGCCAGTCTGAAACAGTTACATGCTATGATATTTTAGTTTTTGTCATTCTGGAAAAGGCAAAGCTCTAGAAATGATAAACAGATAAGTGTTTGCCAGGGATTTGGAGGAAAAGGAGAGTTGAATAGGAGAAACACAGGATTTTGGGGGGTGGTAAAACTATGCTTTATGATACCCATAGAACTTTAAAACACAATGAGTGAACCTTAATAGACACAAATTTTTAAAAGATCTTTTAATCATTTGGAGGTTCCCAGGGTGGAACGCAGGGTGGAATGTGACAAAAGAAGCTAAATTATTGCAAATATATGAACAATCATCACTGAATGGGGTGGGAGAATAAGGTAGTGACCTAAGTATTTGGAAATGAGTAGAGTTTGTAAGACAAAAGTCAAATGAAACTGTCTGTAAGCACTGTACTCTAGCTGATAAAGCAGTTTTCCCTGGGAATGTTTGTACTGGAATTAGACAAGTAAGTAAAAGGGTGGAGGAAGTTAGGGGCCAGGTTTCTCATTGCTGGAGTGGGAGAGTACAGATAAGCAAGTGGAGAAGTCTAGTATGATTCATATGGTAATGGGTTAGAGCTGGAACCATCAGTAGGAATTCATGTTTGGCTTAACATAGATATAGATGATTATATACAGGTAACATTTATAGATACATGTATACACGTAGGTCAGTATACACACATATGTCTCTTTGATCTGTCAGCTGAGAGAACCAAGAAGTCATGACACTTTGATAGTAGTGAGCATGCCTGGCACCCAGTTCTTGGTTGGTTTCTAACACCATTCCCCAATCAAAAGGACCTAGGCTCTTTGGAGAAATAGCTGATTTTAGGGCTGAGGCAAGATATATGCAAGATGAGTCTGGAGCATCTTGAAGTGCCAGAAAGAAAAAAGTGCTCAAAAAGCAGCAGCAGCAACAACTACAATAACAACAACAACATCAGAAAAAAAAAAAAAAAAAGAAAAGAAAAGAAAAGAAAAGAAAAGAAACCATAATATGGGGATACAGATACAGGAGCCAAATGGAAGAGCTCGCAATGACCATATGTAGAACAATTTGATCAGAGAATAAAGTAATTTTGTATATGGCCTAAAGTAAAAAAATAAATATCTATGAGTCAATATTGGTATAAATAAATGGAGGGGAGTAAACAAATCTCCTTTGCAGAAAAATCCAAATAATGTATGCAGATATTCTGCCCTTACGGAGGTGGAGCATAACTCTCCTTTCTGAAGTGTGGGCTGTATATAGTGACTTTCTTATGAAGAGTGCAGTATGGAAAGGGATAAAGAAGAAGAGCAACTTTACTGTGGGGAAACCTGGCAAACCCTCCCTCAGACAGGTGATCAAGGTTAACAGCAACAGTGATGTATCTGGTTGACAGTCTATGCCCTTGAAATGGGTATATCACTTTGCCCCTGTGACCTTACTCCCAAGTGCGTCACTCCAGTTTAATAATGAGAAAACCATAAGATAAATTCCAACTGTGGGTCATCATCCAAAGTATCTGCCCAGTACTTCTGAAAACTGTCAAAATCATAAAACACAGGGAAAGTCTAAGAAATTATCTGAGCCAAGAGGAGCCTAAGGAGACTTGATGAAATGGGATCCTGGAACATACAAAGGACATTAGGTAAAAACTAAGGAATGCTGAATAAAGTATAGGCTTTAGTTAATGTTCTAGTTCACTAATGCTGCTGGAATGCAAAACACCAGAAATGGATTGGCTTTTATAAAAGGGGGTTTATTTGGTTACACAGTTACAGTCTTAAGGCCATAAAGTGTCCAAGGTAACACATCAGCAATCGGGTACCTTCACTGCAGGATGGCCAATGGTGTCCAGAAAACCTCTGTTAGCTGGGAAGGCACATGGCTGGTGTCTGCTTTAAAGTTCTGGTTTCAAAATGGCTTTCTCCCAGGATGCTCCTCTCTAGGCTGCAGCTCCTCAAAAATGTCACTCTTAGCTGCTCTTAGGTCGTTTGTCCTCTCTTAGCTTCTCCAGAGCAAAAGTCTACTTTCAAAGGCCATCTCCAAAATGTCTCTGTAAGCTGAAGCTCCTCTCTCAGCTCCTGTGCGTTCTTCAAAGTGTCCTTCTTCTTGGCTGTAGCAAGCTTACTCCTTCTGTCTGAGCTTATATAGTGCTCCAATAATTTAATTCAGACGCACCCTGAATGGGTGGGGCAACACCTCCATGGAAATTATCCAATCAGAGGGATCACCCACAGTTGGGTGAGGTGCATCTCCATGGAAACACTCAAAGAATTACAATCTAATCAACACTGATATGTCTGCCCACACAAGATTGCATCAAAGATAATGGCATTTTGGGGGACACAATATATTCAAACTGAGAGTTAACAATACTTGAATAATAATGGGTCTTTAATTGTGACAAATATACCATAGTAATGCAGTAAGTTAACAATAAGGGAAACTGGGTGAGAAGTGTGTGCCAGTTTGAATGTATTGTGTCCCCCAAGACTCCATTATCTTTGATGCAATCTTGTGTGGGCAGACATATCAGTGTTGATTAGATTGTAATTCTTTGAGTGTTTCCATGGAGATATGACCCACCCAACTGTAGGTGATAATTCTGATTGGATGATTTCCATGGAGATGTGGCCCTGCCCATTCAGCATGGGCCTTGATTAGTTTACTGGAGAACTATATAAGCTCAGACAGAAGGAGCAAGCTTGTTACAGCCAAGAGGGACAGTTTGGAAAATCACAGGAGCTGCATATGAGAGACAGTTTGAAGATGGCCGTTGAAAGCAGACTCTTGCTCTGGAGAAGCTAAGAGAGGACAAACACCCCAAGAGGAACTGAGAGTGACATTTTGAAGAGGAGCTGCAGCCTAGAGAGGAACATCCTGGGAGAAAGCCATTTTGAAACCAGAACTTGGAACAGACACCAGCCACGTGCCTTCCCAGCTAACAGAGGTTTTCCGGATGCCATTGGCCATCCTCCAGTGAAGGTCCCCAATTGTTGATGCCTTACCTTGGACACTTTATGGCCCTAAGACTGTAACTGTGTAACCAAATAAACCCCCTTTTATAAAAGCCAATCCATTTCTGGTGTTTTGCATTCTGCAGCATTAGCAAACCCAAACAAAGTGTATGGAAACTCTTTGTACTATTGTCTCAATAATTCTGTAAATCAAAAATTCTCCTAAAACTGAAAGTTTATTTTTTAAAAATACAGGAGACAGGGTAGTTTGCTAACCCCCACCCTAGATGAGTGTTTTCTAACCAGGCTGCTCATTAGAATCACCTGAAGAAAAAGTTTTTAAGAACTTTAATTTCTTTTTAAAATAGACAATTTGCATGTTTCAGAAATGAAGACACTATAAAAAGTCTTGCTCCCACCCATGCCCCCAAGCATTCTGTCACTCGCTGTTCCCAATAGGAACCACTTTTATTAGTTTTTAAGTGTCCTTCCTGTGTTTCTTCAGGCAAATAAAAGTGACATGAAAGCATATTCTTGGGTTTTTTTCCTTCTTCTTACACAAACAGTAGCATCCGACAGATGCTGTTCTGCCTTTTGCTTTTTTTTTTTTTTTTTGCTTTATTTATATTCTAGATACATTTCAATGCCAGTGCAGAGAGCTCTTCCTCAATCTTTCCTTTTCACAGCTACGTAGTGTTCTAGTTGAGGCGGGACCAGAATTTCTTTACTCTGTCCCTGAAGACAGACATTTTTACTGACTCCAAGCCTTGCTATTACCGACTATCTGTACAAGTGAATAATTTTGTACATATGGAATTATAAACTTGTGGAGCTCTATCTTTGATGCCTGTACCCAAATTCATGCCAATTCAATCAGAAATTCTGGGGCTGGGTCCTGGACATCCTTATTTTAAAAAAGTTCTCCAGGTTATTCTAACTGGCAGCCAAGAATGGGCACCACTGCTGCAGGTCAAACACATCCCGTAGGTAAGAGGAGGTGGGAGCTGATGGATTTTCTTTCTAGCACTCTGATTCTCAAGCTGAGCTACCTATCTGAATCACTGAAGAGCTATTAAAAATACCCATGCACCAAGCTCACCCCAGATCAACTGAATCATAATCAATGAGGGCAGAGCCCCAGCATCAGCATTTTATTAAAGCTCCCCCGTGATTCTAATGTGCAGTGAGAATTAAGAATCAATCAATCTGGGGGTGGGGATGGGTAAAGTTTCCCTGTAAGATAAAGAGGGTTGCTTGTGGAGTGAGAGCTCAGCTTTCTCTTCACCTGGACCTTCTAGTCCACTTTCTGTCAATCTCCTCCTCTCCTAACCCTTCCTTTGAAAGCAACTTGGAAATTGACCTAGAGCAGAGGATGAATGGAGCGTCACGGTGAGTGCCCGCCATGCGAGAGTGGGGTGGGGGGCTGGCCTCAGCCCACAGGTAGCATGAACATAAAGGTAACCCCCACTGTCACAGGGCACGCACCACTGCCCATCCATGAGCTCCCGGATTAATATTTGCCAGCCCTTGATGAGCTTTTGTTTCCTTCCGGCAGAGTCTCTTTCCCAGCAGCAGAGAAGTGGTGAGCAATGAAGACACTGCCATACATGCAGAAACTTCTCTTTCCTCATCTTTACTTCACTTCAGCAAGTTGGCATGAAATCTAACACCTGACATTCTTCAGGCATTGCTTCCTCATTGTGTCATGGGGAAGGATGAAGAGAAACTGATTTTTAAAAGAGGAACCAACCAAGGTCCCTTAATATTTGACATGTGTTGTTGAGTGCTTACGTGAGACCCTTGCCCCCAATGTACAATAAAGACCCTAGTGTCATCCCATTTTATAATGGGAGACTGAGGCACAAAGAGATTAAGAAATTTGCCTGAAGTAACCTAGCCAAGTAGTGTCAAAAGAAGTGGATCTCAAAACCAGGTCTACCCAGCTCCAAACCCCAAGCTGTATCTTCCTCTTTTGATAGGAGGTGAGAATCTTCTCCTTGTTCCTGTTGGACCACCTCAAGCCTATGGCTTCTTCTTGAGAGTTGCCATCTCTGATGGAATTCAACATGTTGGTGGCCTCCACCTTGGGGGGGGGGGCATATGAGGAATTTCCATATATTATCTGCCCTTATTCCAAGATTAACTTTCTGTGGGGCAAAAAGGACTGCTTGGCATCTCCATTGAGTCCATAGTGCTGTTTAATAGCCTCATACCCAAGGATACTTAAAGTTCCTTCTGGAACATCCATGTCACCTGCTACAACAACATGGTAGTACTCATTATAGTACTATGTGTATGGAAGTGTGACACTCATTGTCTCTTATACCTCTTTGGACCCTATTAGATAAGCAAATCGGGGCTCCAAGATCTTAAGTAACTTGTCCAAGTTCACACTGCTAGGAAATGGTACAGCCAGACTCAAATTCAAGTCCTATTTGACACCAACCCCTGGGCTCAAATACTGCACAGTCCATTGCAGTGTTTTCAAGGAAAACTCTTTTTCACCTCCCTTTCCACCCTCCTCTCACCACCCCTAAAGACTCAGAGCTTTTAAATCTCTTTCTCTTTCTTCTCCTGCCCAAGCCAGGGAGAATTAGGTCACAGTGGATGGGTTGATATGCAGAGTTAACCCATGTCCTCCCCTACTGTGGCCAGACAAATTCCAGACATTAGAATCAGGGACAAGGAGA
Organism: Choloepus didactylus; assembly: GCF_015220235.1. NCBI lineage: Eukaryota > Metazoa > Chordata > Mammalia > Pilosa > Megalonychidae > Choloepus > Choloepus didactylus. The sequence continues at coordinate 66,646,845 of NC_051324.1, read as the reverse complement.
AGGGAATGAGAACCCAAGGGTTAATATTGCTATAGTGGGAAAGTTATCTGCTTTGTTGTAAAACACAGCTTCCCAGCACTACAGAAGGGGCTATTAGCATGCAAATGTACTTTGCCTCATGCTTTTTAATGTTTTACTTCTCTTAATTGCTGAAACCGGTTGTAATTTCTGAGCACTGCTGGCTTCAGGGAAACAGTTTCCTCTAAAGGGGGCTGTCATTGAACCTGGAAGGATTTTGAGTTCTAATTTTATTAGCCAGTTGGATGAGGCATTTTTTCCTACTCCTTCAAAGGAAAAGAAGTCCAGGTTGAAGTTAGAAAACTTCTTGTTTTGTCCCAGTACTTATCTAGTTTCCTCCAAATTCTTTGGTTTGGAGCTAGGCATTCCCAATGAGAGTTCAAAAATCCCATACATTTGACAAAGATAAGAGAGTTTATTAAAGATTTTAGATATCAGATCCCTGGTTATGAACTTGCATTGAAGACTATTTCTGAGTGCTACCTGGCTTGGAGTCTAATCCATTGTGTCATTCCAGAGCCATTCTAGATGACTGACCTATTTATAAGCTGCCTTCCAACCCTAAAATGTGGTGATTCTGTGAAGCAGAAGTGAGCTGGAGAAAAGAACCCCTATCATGGTAAAGCAAACGTTTCTGCTACCACCCAACTAACATTCTCATCCAGTTCAAGCAACAATTGTCAGTTCTCTGGCTCCCTGTACTGTACCTACCTCCCCTTACCCCCTCATTCACTCACACATCCCAACTGATTTTTTTTATGTTTTCCATGAGTTGGGAGTGAATGGCAATAGTCTTCTCCTGGGAGCTGGTAAGAAGACTCTGAATCCGGGCGGGGTCTCCAGAAAATAGGTAATTCTTCTCGAGCTTTCACAGACACCAGTGGTGGTCAAAGCTGATTTCATTTTCTGGAAGTATTTCATTACGGCTCACTTGGAGGCTATCCGCCTGAATCGGCATTCCATTCTTGTTGAAAAGCAGTCTCGTGGAGTCTGAAACGTCGTCAGAAGCAATCAGTCACTCTACACGGATCCGGGCCACTGCGGAAAGAGCTCTGCCCTGGGATTAGAGTGGAGGCAGCCGACAGGGTCGGAGCTACCCATCAAGAGGAATCCATTCCCACGCCAGACTCCACGGGATGCAAAAAAGCCAACAGAAATAGGAGCTCTACCTCTGTTGAATTCGTGCTTTCGATATCATTTTTTTACCACTTGCTGTGTAGAAAGGATCATTGGCATCTTTTATTTGGCTATTATTTATCCACCACTTTGTGGTAGTTTTCCTCTTTGTTATTTAGCTTTCAGTTTAATTTGAGGTCTCTTTGAAACCCAAGTGAATGAAAAAAGACAGAAAACTGCGTTCTCATCATTTGATGAATGAAAGCACAAAATACCCCAGCTGCAAGGCTAAGACAACCCTCCTTCTGCCTTGGGCTCATTTTTGCACTCTGCCTCGGTCTTGTATAGAAGTATGTGTGCACAGTGTCTTACCCACAGGAATGCTGTCATAACAGCATGTTAATTAAAGCCCCAGAAACAAAACAAGACCAAAAATAATCACGAGTTTACCTGTAGACTTATGCACAGGTTTCCAGGATCGGGAGACTGTAGAGTCTGAGCTGACTGGAAGTCAAAGTAAGAAGGCACCGCGGCAGAACTGAGTTCTGGACCAAGCTTCGAAGGAAACTAAAGCGAGGATGGCGGTGTCTGCCGCCCAGGTGGAGAAGGATGGAATATTGTACGCAAGCAAAGTGATGAACTTCAAAGATCTCTTGCATGGTTAGCCTTGGATTCAAATTCTGGATTCTTTAATTTTGCCTTTTGAAATTTCTTTTTATTGGTGGTTGGGGGTGGATGGTGTGGGAGGGGAGAAAAGCTTCCCCATTTTGAGCATCTCCTTTGTACCAGGCCCTCCAAGTTCACTGACAACTCATAACATTCCAGGGATGTAGGTTTCATCTCCATTTTACATAAAAAGCAGCTGAGGCCCAGATAGTCGCACAGACACACAAGGCCACACGGCCACTGAGCAAATAGCAGAATCAGGACTCCAAGTACTTCCCGAGTCCACAACTTTCCCCTTCCCCACACCGCCTCTGGGACACAGACCAGAACCTTCCACAAAGCCTCTGAGAAGAACTGGTGGTGGAGAAGGTCCCCGAGAAGGTGACACTGGGCACAAGTGGTCTGGCTCTGTCCCTAGCCACCCACCGGCCCTTCCCCTCCCCAACAATTTCAACTCGTCTCCTTCAGAGGAAACATGACTTTTCCCTTTGAAGGAACTCGCTGACCAACAGTGCACCCATGGCAGGCCCCACTCCCATTCCCCAGACGGGGCTTTAAGGCTGACTTGTCCTCTCCCCACTGCTGCCCCCGCAGCCCCCCACCCCCACCCCAACCTGCCCTGACCCTCCTTTGGGGGGAAGCTGTCTGCATAACAATGTCTGGTCCCGTGCTGCCCAAAGCTGCCCTTTTGCTATTAGCACCTAATGAAAATGTTAACGTATTTAACCCCCCACCATCCTAGATTAGGGCGAGAGGGCCCGAGTGGGTTTAATTCCTTTGTATGATAAGCATCCCGCTCTCCACTTGGACGGCCCACCCCCTTTCTCCCTGGGGAGGACCCAGAGCTGTGTATGGCTAACTCAGACCTCTCAGCTGTCCGGGGCACAATGGGGAAAGTATCTTTTGTGGCATTAACGGCTTTGGGGAGGGGGAGAGGGGAGGGTACGGGCCGGTGGGGAGGGGGTGCAGTTGAAGAGGAGGAGAACAATGTGTGAGAAGCTGAGGCTGTGGGTTTCCCACACGGACCAATATGTGCCCCCCACCCCCCTCTGGGAGAGACAGATCTGCAGCAACCAGCCCACAGCTGATCCCGCCTTGATTGGCTTTTTTTTTTTTTTTTCATTGTGCTCTCAAGGGACGAAAATCCTTTTGTGGCGTGAAAGGAGAGGCGTTCCTGTCGTCCCCTCCCTCGACCTGATTGGCTGTGTCACAGGATGGCCAAATCCACCCGGATTAATGCGCGGCCGGCGGGGATGCGAGTGAGGACGTCTGCGGCCGCCCCTCTGGCCAGCCCGGGGAGCAGGGGCGGGGGGCGCAGGGGCTGGCCACCCCTGGCTTCATATTTATTATTCCCCCATTCCCCCCAGCCCCCAGCCCCGCAGGGATGTTTATTCATGGGCCACATCTGCTGGCTGGCAGGCGACACGTTATGTCTCTTGTTAGAAAGATATGCCCGGAGTCCCCAAGAAGCCAGGAAAGTGGGGCACATTCCTTTGGACCCGCCTTTTCGCTTTGCTCAGAGGGTCCTTTGGTGTTCTCAACCCACCTGTGAGCTTTGCCCTCACCGGGCCCAGCCCAGAGCCCAGAACTGCTTCTGGAGCTTCTCGCCTACCCAACGCATGTAGACAACCTTCTCTCTCTGCTCTTTGCCTCTTCTGTTTTTTTCTGCTGGAAACACCCTCTCTGCACGTGGCTTCTTGTATCTTTAAGAAGTAACTCAGATCTCATCTCCAACCCTCCTCACTGGAAGAACTCTTTTCTTTCTCTGATTTATACTATTTTGTAGGCTTTTATTGTGTCTACCACTTTCTATCATAAGTAATCATAATTCAAGGACGTGCTACCCCTTCCCTCACGGCGTATAAGGTATCAGAGGACAGGATTTGTTTCTGGTTCATCCTTGTCGCCCCACCTGCCCCCAGCCAGTGCCAGTCATGGTGTGTGCACTTGGGAGGCATCATTAAGGAGCAGTGGCTTGGATGAACGGAATGAATGCATGGAGAAAAGCATGGGCTGAATTAGAAGTCCTAGATCTCTCTTTTGGATCTGACATGGATGCATGGATTCTAGAAAGCATGCAATGCCTCACTTTCCCCATTTCTAGAATGACACTGAAGTTTGCTCCAACGTGGCTTCCCATTTTACTGCCTGTGTGTGGCTTTAGCAGTACCTGCATTCCAAGATGAGATGCCAGGGAAAAGGAAGGCCTTGCCACAGAGGATGGAGAGACCTATGCCCAGATTTTGGGGGATAGGACCCACCATGGGGCCATCCAGAGGTGATTCTGTCTGTAGGATCAGCTACATGGCAGTCAGATATTAATTACTTTTGAATTGACTGCTGGAAATGTCTTTGCTATTTTCCATTGCAATTGGCACTGATTTTTGAGAGTCTACAATGTACTTAGGAATGTGGGCAAGGAAGAGAAATTTTTAAAAAATTGAAGAAAAATGTAGTGCTTTTATGGACAAGCCTAGAATAAAGTCTGTGGATTTTAAGTGAAGAAATGATAGGAAACAAAATTTTAGGAGCATTATCAAGAGTTCACATTAGATGGCTGCTAGTTCTGGTTCTGAGTGGGGAGTGTGAATGCAGGTAAGAATGTGGCAAGGGGTGGGACATGGCTTCTAAAGTGGGATGGCCAAACTTTATGAAGATAAGTGAGACATCTTTCAGAAAAGAAGTGTCTGGCTGCTCAGAGACACATTCAGTATAAGTGCTACTTAAATATTGCTCAATTGTATCAGTCATTCACACATTAGCATGAACTAATTCAGTCAAATTGCCTTTCTCCTGAATCTTGGCTGATATTAGTTGCCTGAGGTAATGGGGACTTGATTCTCCTAGGAGGGGTTTAGACCTGGGAGGGGGCTGAGTGAAAGCTGAGGAAACCCCAACCCTGGGAGAAAGGACCCCAGGAAGGGTAGATTAGTAGTAGAAAAGGAGAGATATAGTTATCAAGACAAAGTTCTTTTCTCTGACATTTTGCCTAAAGTCAGTCCTGTCTGGGAAATGTGATAATGACTTTCTCACTATTTTACCTCTGTTCCCTGCAATGCTATTCCCGAATAGGTTAGATGATGGGGCCTAAGAACCAAAAGTTAGAAGAGAAATGCCACAAGAGTTCTTCGTTCCAATCAAGCTTTGCAAAATACTACTTGGACTAAAAACCATTCCCCACTGGGGCTCAGTGTGTAGACTGGCTGTGGGGGGCTGATGTGAGTCAGGGGCAAGAGGAGGAAGCAGCGACTCTGAAGGCATCTCAGCTACCCTGTCTGATGAGTGCAGCATCTGAGGAAGTGGGCACGGCACAGCTCTCCACGTGTCAGCCAAGGAGGCTCTGTGTCTGTCCTTTGGGAGTGTGAGCTAGAAATCCAAGTCTGGGTTCCTAGCCCAGACCGATCACTTTGGCCTCTTTGGGGAGAGTCCTGGAAATTTGCATTCTAACAAGCACCCTGAGTTAATTCATACACGCACGCAAGTATGGGAACAACTGTGATGGACCAGGCCGCGGTCTCACCATGATTTAGTGGCAGAGCCAAATCCAGACCACCTGTGGCTTTGTGTCCTCCTGAGAAGATGCTGAACTGAGAGAAGGAAGCCCACCGTGATATGGTGATTTCGGAGTTGAGCTGTCTTTGGAGTGATTGACACTTAGAACTGTTTGAATTCAATTAATTAACTCCAAGAGCCTATTGTTGTTGTTGTTGTTCAAAAGAGGATTTGTTTTAGTAGAGAGGAAAAAAGTTAATATTCAAGTGTGAGGATCCCTTTTCCAAGGCATAGCAGGTTAAAAGGGAAATTTGAAAAAGTGGTAGGGAAATGAAAAGTCTAAGAAAATATAATTTTTAAAGCTAAGGTAATCGTGCATGAAATGAAAGTTTTTTGTGGCCCTTAAAAAGTTGAGTACTTCTAAGTAGGCTTGTGCAAGCATTTAAACATTTGTCATTCATGTTTATGCATATATATGCATAAGGAATTAATTTATACATTGCCAGCCTTCCAAGGCATCCCTTTGTTTGAGAGGGAATTTGGCATGAATCTGGCACCACTCTGGATGTATATACCTCTGTTTGTAAGTGAGAGTTGAATTGGGTTCAGAACTTGAGTGAAAAAAGATAGGAAGGAGGTGGTCCAAGGTATATGATAGAAAAAAAATCTCAAGCAGGTTTCAGTTTATCAAAAGGAAGCATTGAAATTGGCATCGTTTGTCTCAAGTTAATCTGTTAGTCATTTTATACTTAAAAATACAATTTTTGAAACAAGGAGAAATACCTCCAGCTCTGTCCCTAGTTTTCAGAAAATCTGTATGTCTTTTATCTAAACGTCGAGCTATTCAGAGCTGGGCTAATGATGTCATAATGAATTAATTTCCACTGGACGGATGGGTCAACTACAAATTCCCAGGACAAACAGAGCTTACAACCTGAAGTGAGCAAACACAGTTTTCTAAAGCAAATGTTCCAGCAAAGCAGTTTCCTATGACATGATTTGCCTCGAGTGTTCAAAATGTAGGCAGAATATTATAAACCTCAATGTTGCTTTATAAATTCTATATTTTCCTGTATTATTTTGATTTTATTTTTCCATAGTTTTATATAGAATTTTTTTCTTTTTTATTTAAGTGTTATATACCTATAGAAAAGAGCACAGATCATAAGTGATCAGCTTGATAAGTTTCCCGAACTGAACATACCTGTGTAACCAGTGCCTTGGATCAAGCAACTGAACCATAGGAGTAGCCTCCCAACCCCCATGCGCCCTTCCAGCTACTCCTTCCCCAAGGGCTGCCCCCATCCTGGCTCCCGACACCGTTGACTTTTCTTTGCTTATTTTTGAATTTTATATAAATAGAATCATGCCATATGTGTGGCTTTGTCAGGCTTCTTTCACTCCACATCAAGTCTGATTGTTCATAAAGTTGTAGCTTGTTTATTCTCAATGTGGGATAATATTCCACTGTGGGAAAATACCATGATTTATTTGTCCATTCTGCTGTGAATGGTTCCCAGTTTGGGCTATTATGATTAGAACGTGCATAGAGTTTAAAGTGTCCAGCAGGCCGACAACACTTGTGATTTGGGTGCATTTTTTTTTATTGTTAAAATCCTATGTAATTTTTGAAGAATGATGGGGAAAAAAAAAAAAAAAAAACCAAACCTCCCAAATTGCAAACATGCCATTGTGCTAGATGTTATAGAAAACAAACAGAAATTGTTCCTGATCTTCAAAGATTAACATCTAAAATAGGTGAGAGCGTTACCAGGAGAAAACAAATTGAGGATAGAAAAATACTGAATAAGGATGGACTAAGGACACACAAGGCAATTTGCCGAAATATTCACAAGTTGCGCCTCTAAATTTTGATTTTGAACTATTCACGCAGGCTGTACTACCAATACTTCAAGTGCATTTTAATTGCACTTGATGTGGTTTTCAGGGAGTCCAGCAGTGCTGGGCCTGAGGTCTACAGGCCGAGCTCTCCCTCCCTCTATCCCCGATTCTCTCGGGAGCTGAATGGTCTCTCTTTTCTGCTTTGCCCTGTGCATTTGCTCCACACTCCTTTTTCTAAATTGCTTTGCTTGACTTACTTCTAGTTTCTGCTGCTCTTGCACAAGGCTTTGGTTAGCCCCCTTAGCTATTCATTGTCACCTCTTTACTCAACTCCACCAGCTGATTGCAATGAATCTTTCTCTCTGTGGGGTTCTAATCCCCAATTGTCCAAGAGTGGGATCTGCTTGGCCCAGCTCATCCTGTGTTTACTTGGTGAGTGTGCCAGTTTGAATGTATTGTGTCCCCCAGATGCCATTATCTTTGTGGTCTTGTGGGACAGACGTTTTGGTGCTGGTTAGATTTGCTTGGAATGTGCCCCACCCAGCTGTGGGTGGTGACTTTGGTGGGATACTCCCATGGAGGTGTGACCCCACCCATTCAGGGTGGGCCTTGATAAGTGGAGCCATATAAAACATGCTGACTCAAAGAGACTGAACTGAGTGCAGCTGTGAGTGACGTTTTGAAGAGGAGCAAAGCTTGCTAGAGAGGAACGTCCTGGGAGAAAGCCATTTTGAAACCAGAACTTTGGAGCAGATGCCAGCCACGTGCCTTCCCAGCTAACAGAGGTTTTCCGGACACCATTGGCCATCCTCCAGTGAAGGTACCCGATTACTGATGTGTTACCTTGGACACTTTATGGCCTTAAGATTGTAACTGTGTAGCCAAGTAAACCCCCTTTTTAAAAAGGCCAATCCGTCTCTGGTGTTTCGCATTCTGCAGTATTAGCAAACTAGAACAGTGAGTTAGATTTGTTGCTTGTGGGTTGGCTGATCCAATCAGCTATGATCTAGGCCATGGGTCCAGGGCTGTGGGTGGAGATTCTTCCAGAAGGGAAGGTAGGTACCCGCACTTCGAATGTCTAATGTGGCTCCGTTTTTCCCTACTGTGCTTGTATTTCTAAGTAGTAGTTGGGAAAGAAGCAGCATCCTGCTCCATGGCTTTTCTGATGGAGTTTGCCCTGAGGAAGGGATTTCCTATATAGGGTGCTAAGGGATTTTTAGTAGGCGGTGGGGTTTAAACACCTTGAGGCTTGCCTCCAAACCTTACCACCTTTATGTTTTCAGTGTCTGAGCAACAACTTTAGCAGTGTGTTAGCAAAAGCTGCAGGACCACCTGATGGGATGGGTTAGCAGAGATATCTATTTCAGGTGGGGTTGGATTAGGTATGCTTTATGGTCCTTTCCAGTCTGGAGAATCCGTGAGCCAAAGAACGATGCTGGAATCATTCAATTCTGTCCGTGGCCTAGGATGAAGACAGTCCACTTTGGACACTGGGACAACTTCATTATCACTTTTGACATTAAAGTTCAATGATATCCTTACTAATTTTGCACTTCTATCTGAATGCAACATTTCCTTTCAGCCACCCAGTGCACACAGGGGGTGATAGGCAAACACAGAGAGTAAAAAGATGAGCCCAGTTTAGACTAGAATGGGGGAGGGAGGTTGATTTCAGGTACCCAGGTACCCATCATGATACTGTTCAAATGGCAGCAGACATGTTCCTGACTCCAATTGAGCCATGTGGGTCTTTGGCTTTTGTATGGAGAAGAGAGTCTGTGGTTGAGAACACTGGTCCTTAATTGAGGCTATTCTGTATTTTAAAGCATTGTTTTCCCAAGTCTGTGTTCCCTTCTGCTTGGGTTGATTCTGATGGCCACTTTTTTTCCTTGCAAAATTAGACACACACACGAATATATATATATGCATATATAATGTGTGTGTCTGAGGGAGTGTATATATACATTTGCCACTCCATTTAAATTCTAGAATATTGAAACTGGAAGAGATTTTGCTCTTATAAAGAGGAACTGAGGCATAGGAACCGAAGATGGCTTGCCCAAAGTCACAGAACAATCAAGAAAGAGAAGCAGGGACAAGAACTCGGACTCCTGCATCCCAAACCACTGGGCTTCCTGCTCCCCAACTGGCCATTTCCTCTCTGTAGTGAGATGGGGGATGGGGTGGGGGTGGGCTCTGAGTTAGGAGCCGGACAGAAGGACCAACAGTCTGATCCTCTGCAGACCCCCAGCAAGGTCTGTGTGCAGGACGACTCTCCTCGTCCCTGGGTGGCCACATGTCAGGCCGACTCTGGGGAACTGACCAGCTAGCAAGCCGTGGCGTCCACTCTGGGCTCCATGTCAGTAAGGCAGGAGCGCGGCGTTTGTTTCTCCTCTGGAACCATCAGCGTCCATCTCAGTGCTTGGGACAAGACACAGCTCCAAACATGTTTGCCTAATCAACTTTATTTTTAAATGAACTTTAAATGTAAACCACAGGGGGAAGAGGTTTATGTTTTGAGTTGTCACCTGCCATCAGTGGGTGCTGGGAATAAGGGGAAAATCGGGACGTAGGACAACTGCGGACCAGAGAAGACAGCAGTGCTGAAGATGGATGCTGACTCTTTCTCTCCTTTACGCCTGGACTGTCCTGCCCCAGGGCCACGGTGGCCACCGGGAGGCTTCTCCCCAGAGCCAAGCCCGCGTCCTGGAGGGAATCCAGACCACACTCTTCCCTTCCTGGGCGTTTGCCTGTTTCCTTTCCATTTCCCCTGAGTTAACAGATGTTTCCTCTCTTTCCCTTATTGGCTTTCATGTCACAATTAGTCACTAGAGACCAATTTTTCAGCCTTGCGATCCAGCCTCCAGAACTGTCACTGCTGTGGTTATTGCTGCAGAATTTATTCCCCTATCACTGGCATGGATCCACGGGGTCCTCTCCTTCTTTCAACCTGTCCCTTGGTCCTAACCTCTGTCCACCCCAAAGTGTTGCTATTTACTGAGTATCTCCCCACAAAGGCTCCAAATATGTGTGCTAACATCATCGAATTCTCATAACAGCCCTGTGAAGAAGATACTTGTTTCCCCATTTTACAGATGAGAAAATTGAATTTTTCTGGTAAGCAAGTGGCCAAATTGAAAAACCTTCAGTGGTCTGAATGTAAAGTCCCCTCTCTTTCAACTACACCATCCATTGCCTTGCACCCATGAGTTCTTAAAATTTATGCCTTCTTTAACCCCATAAAAGGATCATGGTAGGTTTTCAACAATCCAGTCTTATTCAGATCTGTTATTCATTCTTCTTCTCATCCTTGACACATCCTCAGTCCCCTGGCCCTTTCACATCTCCAGCATCTTCCCCATCAAGCCACACACCTCTGCTCTCCTGCTGGTCATTAAAGTGCATCAGTACTTTTTGGTGTCTTTTCTTTGCATCTACCAACAACAGATGAAATGTTTCATTGGCTTCAAGAGCTGAGCTGGCATTTTAAAAGGAGATGTGGGAAAAGGGATTTGAAAATACTGGGATGGTCATTGGGCCAGAGTTAGTTAGGAGTAGGGAAGTCTTCGTTTAGGATGTCCATGTCATTCATTCATTCATCCATTCTTCACTTATTCATTCAAAACACCAGACTTATTAAGCATCCACTGCCACGCAGATGAATACCTTAAAGAGAAGCTGGGGGTATCAGCAGAAAACAGTGGCTTTCCTCCAGGTGCTGAGGACTCCAGTTCCCAGCCCGGCAACCCTGTATGTGCTGCCTCGTATTGAAATAACTTAAAGGGACTTTGCAGAAAGGCGCAAAGGCCAAACTCCTTCAACTACTTCTTGCAATCATATGGGCCATTCGGGATAGATTAACCTTCCTGCATTTGACACATCCTCTCTCATGTAGCGTCCCCTGTCCTTTTAAAGATTCATAGACTGGAGACAAGCTTGGATGCATTTCTGCTAAAATCAGAATTAGCAGAATTCTGCTCCAGGGTGTTGAAGGCTCATCTTTAGGCAACATTTCTTGTCGGTCAGTCCTGCCAGGATTCAAACTGTTAAGGGGGAATTAAGAGTGGTCCAAAAGAGAGCAGGGGAAACGGAGAAGCGACAACAGGGACAGTATCTGGGAGGTGATTTAACCTAGAGCAGAGTGATTTAAAGAAGGAGTTAATTGCCACCTTTATACCCATGGAGAGAGGAGGTAGGGAGCATGGCCCCAATGACCAGGCATTTCCACTTCCAATCCCCACAATATCCGGGTGAGGTTGGGGTCCTTATCTGTAGACTTTCACACATGAAGAAGCCGAGGCTCAGAGAGAGGAGCTGCCTGGCCCCAGGTGCCTCGGCCTGCAGGCAGCGGAGTTAGCTTTGGACAGGATCAGGCTGGCTCCCAAGCCTAGTTCCTTCACTGCATCTCAGGGAGGGCTCTCCTCTGGTGTTGATCACGCCATCTTGTTACATCCTTCAGAAACACTGAGAGAGGAGAAGAAGAAAGGATACGTTTTGTCAACTGAAGACACTTCTGTTTTGACTAGGAGGTCAACTGAGGCCAAGGGAACCGGTGGGACTTGGTGGTCAGGGCTTTGAGTTCAAATCTCGGCTTTGCCAATATTTTGCTCTGCGTAGTCCTTGTGTAGCCTTAGGAGAGTTTTAAGCCTCATTTTTTTCATCTTCAAAATAAGGCAGTGAGGATAAAAGATTACAATGTAAATTTCAAGCAATGCTTAAGAGGAGTCCCTATAATTGACAGCTGTTATTACACCAGAGTCTTCACAGAGTTTGGACTCTGTGATGGATTGACCCAACTTTGACATATACTTTTGGGAAAATCTTGGAGCTATGATGCATTTGGCAGGCTCACCTGTGGCACACACTTAGCTTCCTTCCAGAGCCTCTGCATTGAAAACCAGTGTCCAGTTGAGTCACCCAGAGAGCAAGGGGCTGTAGCCCTATTTCCCCTGGCTCCAGAATACAAAACTGTAGGAGACGATCTAGGCATCCAGGCCATGCTCATCCTCCACTTTCTCCTTCAGAAAAGTATAGCAGGGAGCTGCAGATGCAGTTATATCTCTCTGTGACCCCACTTGGTAAAAAGCATGATGGGAGAGCATAGGGCAGGCAAAGCCTCCCCAACACGAGGCAGGGTTCACAAATGCTGATGCCCCTTATTTGACCCACATATCAAAGGGCTGACCCAGCTACAGGCACACAGTGGGACAGCCCAAAACCCTCAACTGCAGCAGGAGTTGACCCTGGGAGCTCAAGCTCCCCAAAGCTTCCCTGTTGGGGTCCCATGCGACCAAGTTGAAACATGGCCCCAGGCAATGTTTGGTAGTGAAAAAGGACACACATTCAAGTTTGAATGAGGACCGGGGCCTTCAGAATTTGAGAGGCTCAGCCTGCTCTTTCCCTTGAGGATCCCAATATATTTAAAATATATGCAAATTCAAGGTTGTAAAAATTTGGTATTGTTAAAAAAAACATTTAAATAGAACAAACAGTTTCATCAACACATAGCATTGCCATGATTGTGTGTATATCCTCACATAGAGATTAAGTCAAAACTTGGAATTCAAGGCCTTTTGGAAACATGGTGCCCCATTTTTGGTGATAGGTTCAGCCAAGGGACAGAAAACCTCCAGGCTCAGTGGTCTTGCTAATGCCACGGGACTCCTGGCCATTTAGTAACCTCAAAGATTATCTGAGAGAAGTTCTAAAGCTTGGTTGGGGCTGGGTGGTCAAGATGGAATTTTCCAAGACTCCAGCACAAAGTTCTTATCACCTGGACTTGGGTGGAGTGAACACAGCAACCACAAAACTCGAGCTCCCCAATCCATTCAGCCTCCTCTGTGCCCCCACCCTTGTACTGAATTCTTCTTTGTTCCCTCCAAACACACACCTGGGTGACAGCTTCTTGACCCTTGCTCAGGCAACTGGAGCTCCTGGGCAGCAAATTCGCTCACAACAGTCCCCAGGTTCTCTCGCTACTGGCCGAGCAGGTCGGGGCTTTTGGGAGATTTGAGTCTCCTGATGGAGGTGAAGTGGCCTTTGAGGACCCGTGGGAGGGGGCAGTGGAGGGGGCAGACAGTCGGGCTGGGCCGCTGACTGTGTGAAAGCAGCGGGCTCATTGTTCCTCAGCTTTATTCTTCAGGCCTCGATGGGGCTGATTTAGAAATCCTAATCAGGGAGCTCTCAGGGCTTCCCGGGTGTGACACAACTTGAGCGGCTCTGGGGGATTCTTTGTTCTCCGATGACAGCTGACTTGGTGGCCAGTGGGAACAGTGAGCATATCTCTACACTGCACGGGCTGGCAGCTGCGGCCTTAACTCTTTCTTCCCCACCCCTGAGGTCCCAGAAAGAGCTCCCTTGACTTGCTTGCTCCTTCCTCAAAATGACAACTTTTAAAATTCCCTTCTGCAGCTGGAGGAAAGGGGTAGTTGCTGCATAGGGAGGGGCATTTGTGTCCCACATCCGGGACCCTTTTGGAGTAGCACGTGCATCCCTCTGCCCTGAGCAGTTCCACTTTGCCGAAAAAAGGCTGCCTTGCTTGCGTCTGGCACAGATATGACCATTCATCATTTACACAGAGGCTTGGGGGGATGTTTTTCCACCCTGGCAGAAGTGACAGGAGGTAGAGGGACAGGAATCTTACATACCATGCTCCCCCTCTGGGGCTTCTCTGGATCTAAACCAGAGACAAGCAGCTCATGAAATCCTACGAGGTCAGAGAGCTGGATTTGGAGTCAGGCAGACCCTGCCCAAGGGTTGCAGCACTGCCGTATATTGCTGCACGGCCTTGGGCAGCTGTTTCATCTCTCTAGGACTCGCAATACTCATCTGTTAAAAGGGAGACAGTTCTAGACATAGCATGACTCCATTGGATTGTCCAGAGGGGCCCAAATGAGAGAATGCACGAGAACGCCTGCAGTAGGCCTCCCTGAAAGTCTGCGGCAGCTGTTGCTGTGATACTGAAAACTTTCTCCAAAGAGGAGATGCTGCTACCCAAGGCAGCAGAGAAGAGCTGAAAGCCCTCGGACTTCTCTTACATCAAATTATTATTAAGTTTCTCTTTGGTTCTGAGCTAGGAAAAGATTCTGGGCCAGAAGAAGACTGTTAGAAACTTATATTTGGCACCCTATCAACTATGCATTTGGTGAACTTTGAGTGCCGGCAATCAGATAAGCACTGAGGATGACAAAGGTGACTAAGGCACAGGCCCAGCCTCAAGGAGCTAAGCTGTCACAAGTTGATGCATAGTTAGGACTCTTGGTTGCAAATGTCTAATTAGCATAAGCAAAAAGAGAACTCAAAAGGAGGAATACTGGGGGAATGCATGGAATCCAAGGAGCACTTGAACAGTGATGGCCCTGGAAGGACAGGGATGTAGGTTTGCCACAGGAAAAACTGGGGCCGGAGGTCTCTCTCTCTGACTCTCCTTCCCATTTCTCTGGGTTTACTGGCTCCATCCTTCTCTCTCAAAGTAGGCTGGTTTAAAATATGGTGCACAACATGGCTGTGGACAAATCCTGAGTCTATTACTGCACAGAATTCCTGGTAAGGAAGCTCACTGCTCCAGCCATGGTCAAATGCCCATTCTGGACTGAGCTGCACTGGCCACGGGCAGATTCATGTTCTAACACAGTCACCCCTCTGAACTCTGGTGATGGGGACGTGGAGAGGGTGGTTTGGCCAGTTCTTATAAGAGTAATTGGAGAGACAATCATACAGATTACCCAGAGCCAGATAGTGAAGGGCCTTTGGATTTTATCCCCAGGGCAAAGGGAGCCATTGAAAGATTTTAAGTTGAGAAATAAAATGGCCACATTTCTACTTTCCAAATGTAATGTTATGGGCAAATGGTTGGGATGGGGGGTGATTTGGGAGGTGGAGAGACCTGATCTGAAGGCTGTTGCTACAGCCCAAGCCTTAGATGATGAGGGACTAAAGTTCAGTGATGAACAAGGGGAGAGGTCAGAGGTGACAGATATAAGAGATGTGAGGAGACGGAAGCAACAGAATCAGTTAACTATATACCGAAATAAAGTAGAGACGTGTTGAGAATGACCTTCACGTTTTCGTTTGGAAAATGAGTTTATATAGCAGCTGTTTGGGGCTGGCTGTGTCTAATGAATTGTTGCATCAGTGAAACTCCCAGGCATATTTATATCTATGTTCCAATTTATGTCTAATTCTATCAGTCTGTTTATATCAGTCTATCTTCTATCTCTATCTATCTATCTATCTATCTATCTATCTATCTATCTATAATCTATCTATCTAATCTATCATCTATCTATAGATGGGGTATATATGAGAGGATTGGGTTGGTGTCTGGGAGAGAGATGAGGAGACAGGGATGGATAGCCAACAGAATGACAACCATTACTCAGCTACACCCCAGACACAGACCTGATTTGCTTTGGAAAAAGCATCTGTAAGCAAAAGCTCAAGAGACCGACTTAGGACCAGGGCACAGACAGGGTTGCTTCATTGTCCAGGTGGCACTATGAGATCCAGAGTCAGGGAAAGGGGAATACTTGCCATTGCTCAAAGACTTGCAAGGTGATTGTAGCCCAGTGGAGTCACAAGGGGCACCCACATTCTGTGCCCATTGCATCTACTCAGCAGCCTTTTCTTGGAGGGCATAGCAGCAGCAGCAGCAGGAGTGGGCTTTACCTTCCCATGTATCATCAATAATGAAACTAGGGCAGGCTGGTTCCTGAGTGCTTGTGACACACCCCCTGTGAATTCTAGAAACAAGTGAAGGTGATTTTAGGAAATTGTGGCCCTCCAGTTGAGTCAGCAGGGACTAGGAGCCAGGAAAGAGTGTCACTAGTGCTAATATGAACACATTTCGACTCACAGGTGTGTGGATGAAGAATAGTTGGTTACAGGACCATTGCTCAAGCAACAGTGAGATTCAGAAAGGAAGAGCAGTTTGGGGGAGGGTGGGTAATGTTGAGTTTGATTTGGGATAACTGTAAATATTTTTTGACTCAACACACATTTGCTAAGAACCTACGAATAACCAACTTTGTGCTAGAGACCATGGAGAAGTTTAGATGGTAAGACACAGACCCTTCCTTAGGACACTACCTTTACAAGAGGAATGCAAGCGATCCAATAACTATAATCAATTCAGTACAAATGTGTACCATATGAGAGGAGTATTAGAAAATGGGTTAAGTAACTTGCAACTGGTCCCATGGACCTAGGTTCGAAATTAGGATTTTCTTGGACTATGTTCTTTCTATTATACAACAGTTTTTAAAGTGCATGTCTTTGAACACTAGGACACTGCAGAGTTTCCGCAAGGACTATTGTGGGGGTTATGCATGCTCACTCTCTCACCACCACCAAAAAATAAGAGGTATATGTATATATTAGTCACATGCTGGGATACATTGGACCAAGATACTAGAGGTAGCATTGCATTCTGAGGTCCACTGAGGCATCAGTGGCAATAAAGATTACAGGGCCAGGGTGAGTGATAAATGCTTTTGGAGAGTGTGTTTGAGACTAGTGATTACAGAGCTAGAGGCTAGATGATACGGTACGGATTAGTGTTTCCTCCAGTAAAGTCTCCCTCTGTTCATCCATCTATTCATCCATCTTTCTGTACATCCCTGCATTCATCCATCCATCTGTGCATCAATTCATCCACCCATCCATCCATCTATCCATCCATCCATCCATTCATCTATGCATCCATCCATCCATCCATGCATCATGCCTCCATCCATCTATCATACATCCATCATGCATCATGCATCCATCCATCCATTCATCCATACATGCATCCATCCATCCATCCATTCATCTATCCATCCATCCATCCATCCACCCATCCACCCATCCAATCAACTAACCATTATTTTTTGAGCACGTCCTATTTTCTTGGCTCTGTACTTCTGAAGAGTCAAAGAACAAAGCATAGTTCCTTCCTGGCATTAGTAGGATAAGGCCAGTAAATTACCAAATCTCCAAAAAGAGCATTTGCACTGGCTTGGCAGTACTTCTGCTTGTGTAACTGGAGGGAGAAGGGGTCTTTGTTGAGACTTTTTGCTTTCTTGTCAGGTAAGTGGTAAATAGTTTGATTCCAATAGGATGCCTAAACGTGGCAGGAGGGCAGGAATCTAACCTCTGATTGGTTCAACCTTGAAGCTGGGTGCAGCCAATCTCCATTTAAACTCCATGGGTGCTATGCAATGGAGGAAGGCTAGAAGGGTTTTTGAGGATTCAGCTACAATTTATATTACAGTAAGGCTTTCAGAATTTTTAGTTTTTAATTAACCTGCATGTATTGAGTGCTTTCTATATGCAAGAATCCTGGTCTTGCCCTTTATGACTGCTGCAGCGACCACCCAATAACCTGTTTAAAGCAGCAGGATGAATCCATCCTCCAGCTGTTCTAAGATGCACATGGAGACTGGCTTATTACAAGAATCATGCTGGTTACCTAGAATTTGAATTCAAATGCCCAGGCCTCAAAAACAAGGAGTAACTGCATTTAAAAAAAGGAGTAACTGAGAAATTTCTTTGCTCCCTTCTTAACATGTGTGTGTTCGATGGCAGTTGTTTGGGGAAATTATGTCCACTAGACCTGTTGGGCTGTGGTATAACTGTAGTTAATATTTGACTATTGGCTTCCTGTTGCTCAGAAAACTAATAGCAAGGAATAAACCACCCTATAAGTTAAGTTTCTTCTTCTTTTTTCTCTCAGGCTTTCATTTCTCTACCCTTTTAAAGAGATGGTTTTCTGCCTATAAATTTAGAGGACTTGGTCACTGTTTGCTCCAAAGGTAAAGTGTAGACAATCCTTTTAGTATATTAGAGCCTTGGTGTCTACTTTCCAAGCTGGTTGAAGAAGTTGCTGGTGATGGATTCACCCAAAACTTCTACCTAGTTCTATGGTTTCTTGAGCATGTGCCCAGGTATCTCTCCAGCCCATCCAGCTACCAACCTGTCCAGGTTGGTAGGTGAGATAGAAGAAAGGAGAAGGAGTGGAGATTGAAAGGAAATAGAGCTTTGGGGGTGTGGTGCCAACATGGATAGAATGATACAACTCCTGGAGGAGGGAAGAGGCTCTTCTAACACCAAGGACAAGGCCCACCTGTTTGGACCCTAGTCCCCAGTGCCCTGTCTCACCACCTTTCCCTCTCCAACCCTTGGCAGATTGAGGGATCTTGTTGGCTCGATTCCCCAAGCACCTGTGTCCACCAGACATCCTTTATGGATGTTTTCTGATCTGCTGGCTTCGGCTGGCTGGTGTCTCCGTGGCAACAGGAAGGAGGGAGGGGGAGGTGGGGACAGCTCAGTCCATTTGTCATCAATTGCCAGTGTTTTGTTCTGCCTGGTGTGTGCTCTCAATTGTGTCCTGGAGGAGGCAAAGCAGAGCAGAAAGATTCCGCTAAAGGGCTGCCCCCACCCTGTGAAGCTGGGGGCGGGGGATGTAACCGAGGGAACTGCCTTCAGAGAGCGCCAAGCTGTGGAGATTGTAACAGAACGCCCACCTTCCCTGGGAGAAAAATTGTTCTGGAACTCAGATTTTATTTTAGGAGGGAGGGTAGCATTTGTGCCAGCAAAAGACCTTTACTTTTTCATTGAATTAAAAGGCAGGAAATTCAGATGCAACCTCCCCGTAATATATAAGTTATATTTGCTATTCTGGGTTAGAATTTTGCTTAGAACAAAGTGTTTGGGCTACTATGGTCCACTGTCTTAAACAGCACATGATTAGCACATCTTGGTTCATTTAGTGCTAAATCTGTATCCTGTGCATTCATTTCAATAATTCTCCCAAAGGCCATCTTCCCATTAGCCAGTTGGTGGACACATCTTCGGTTGGGCCTGACCTACAAGCACCCCATCTTTCCCATCCTTCCACTGTTCTGGAGCCCAATGAACTATTTATTTTGCTCCACTTTCAGTTTTGTACGCAGCAAAGGCTCAGACCCAAGTTTCCCCCAAATTCATGGCAAGTTCGGTGGTATTTTTTCATTCCACAAGGAACTCAGCATTGTGGACATCTCTGGCCAAATCTAATGGCTCCTTTTCCACATTTTTACTTTGTGGCTTTTCTCTGCATCATTTACAACTTCTGTTCTTTGGCTCCCCCCACACAGCAGGCTCCAGATTCTATTTTTTTACTTTCCATGGCCTCTTTCTCGATCATCCATCTTGGGTCTTTTGTATCCTCTCTGCTCTTTAAAAGATGGCACTACACAGGGATCTTCATCCTGCTCTTCGTTCCTTCCCCTGAGATGCCATCTCCAACCATGGTTTTAACTGTGAGCTCTGAGGCTGACTCCCAAACCTGCCTCGAACCCAGCTCTCCCTCCTAAGCAACCAGCCCTGTGAGATAGTTCCACATGGGTGTGTTCCACCAAAATGTTCAACACAAATTTGTCTTTCTCTGAATATTTTCCTTTTCTTCAGGATTTGTTAGCTCTTCTATTCTCTCAGTTGTTCAGACTCCAAATCTTTGTGTCATCTTCAATCCCTCCACCGACATCATCTTCAATTGACATGACTCTCACCTGCCTCCTCTCCTCCACTGCCCCCTCTCCTGCTCCCCCTCCTCTTTCTCTCCCATTGATGCAGCCAATGTCAGAACTTCATTTTCTCTCACCTACACCAGGGCTTTGTCCCTTTCCAGGTTCTCCCCTTCCAACTTGTCCTTCTGGCTATTTCTGCCACTTCTGTCCAAGTCATGCTCTGTCCCAAAACTTTAATACCTCCTAATCCCTAGAAATCAAAGTCCAATCTGATCATTGCTTAATGCCACACAAGGTCCCCACAAACACAGCTTGCCCTTGTCTGCCAACGAGTGCTTTGAGTAGACCTCCTGACTCTTAGATCCTGCCATTGAAGATATGTTTCGGCCAAGTTATTCTACTTCTAGGAATTTATTTTAGGGAAATAATCAGACAGCTGCACAGGGATATATGTATATGAAGCTTCAATACCATATTGTTTACAATGGTAAAAAAACAAACTTAATTGTCCAATCATATCAATACAATGGAGCACTAAATGATCATTAAGAAATAATATAGGCCTATTTATCAACAGGGAAAGCTATTTCAAACATGTTTCTAAGTGAAAAAGAAGCTATGGAGTGATATATACTAATATATAATTAATAACATAATAGTATATAAATATATAGTATTTGTGTGCTTGTATGAATATAACAACTCTAGGGGGAGATGTATGTATTTCTATAAATGTGTATGAAAAGTGTCTGAAGCTGAAGTCAATGTTTTATTTTTTTCTTTTTCTGCAATACTCATGAGCTAACTATATGAAATAAAGAATCCTGAAATTTATAAGGTGCTGATATAGAGCAATTTAAAAATTTCTCCTACGTGCTTTGGTCTTCTTGCATTTGTTAACTCACTATTGTGCCTATGTTGAGGCACAGCCCTGCGTTGCAAAGTACTGTCCATTTTCAGGTATAATTAAATTCCGTCTGCACGAGAGGAGCAGGAGATCTGGAGTCAGAGGTCTGAAGTGTGTGTCCTCATTCGCTCCTTTTTAGGCTGAGTTTCCTTCTACCTAAACTGGGCAGAAGCAGCAACAGCGAATACGCATGCGTGGTAGGAGGCTTGGACAATGGATGCGAAAAGCATTTTGAGAACGGGAAGCGTCACGCCGAGGGCAGGGAGTGTGATTGATTACTACTGCGGCCCTTGGGTCCAACCCCGGGGCCTGAGTTGCCGCAGGAGGACCTGGCCTGCTCTCAGCCTCAGCCCGGAGCCCGGGATGGACGCAGCCCAAGCTGCACATCCTCGTGAGGCCCGGCCCCCACCGACTGGCTGTGCTGGTGAGCGGGATACAGCTCCTTCCCTCCAGCCCCCCAGCACTTCCCGTCCTTCCAGTGTTTCCAAAGAGAGGCTTCAGCCTACAAGCCAAGGAGAAAATGTTCTGTCCCGAGCCTGGTACCCACACGGAGACTGCAGGGTTGCCCTGCTGTCTCCAACCCTCATCCTCGTCCAACCTCGGGATCGGAGGAGCTGGCCTTATCCGGGCCACTGGCCCTGTGCATGATAACCAAGCCTGTGTTTCCCAACCCAGGCCTGGCTGGAGAACAAGCTGGACCACTCTGTGTGTGTGTCCCACGTGTGTGTGCATGTGTCCCTTGCTTAGACTAAAGCCTCCTGTGAACACAAGAGAATCGGGCCTACCACATGCTTTTTGAAGTGAGTCAAGACTTAAAACCACCCACTCAGGCCTGGGACAGTTTGAGTGGGAAGGAGAGAGTCTGGGGAGAAGTAAGACAGGACTAAGAGAATCAGAACCAGCCTCTAACCTGGGACTTGGGGCCTGGGGAGTGGAAAAGGTCTGATTTGTCTTGATCTGCTCATTCACAGCCTAGAGTTGACCCCTCAGGGGTCCAGGCATGGATTGCAATCCAGAAGAAGGACATGGAGGCAGGGGGGTGGGGGGTGGTGCAAGAGTTGGAGACCATTTGTCTTGGCCTGGCTGGGATGCTGTTTGGCAAGCCTGATGGAACCTGTCAACAGCTAGAAAGTGAGGTCAGCTGGGGGCTGGAGGCCTCATTAGCTATCACCAGGGCTTGCATCTCAACCGCTTGAATCATCCATGATGAAACTTTTTATCAGCCTGGGAGGAGGCAGCCCTGGGGAATAAGCCTCCTGTACGAGGCTTGATTTTGAGCAAGGCTAGATCCGGATGGACTGGCCAGGATGAGTTAGCCCCGGCACTCTCCAAGATAACCAAACAAGCTGACTTGCTGAAGGGAGTTATTTAGTATTCTCCATCTGGGAGCAGGGGAATGCACTGGTGCTTCCTCCAAAGCTGGGCTCACTTAACCCCCTCACTGCCAGGCTGCAGACCCGGCGGGGTTTTATCTACTTCCCCTCAAGAGCTACACACACACACACACACACACACACACACACACACACACACACACACACACACACACACACACACACACACACACACACACACACACACACACACACACACACACACACACACACACACCCTCACTGGGAAAGATCCAGAAAAACTACCAGCTGGGGGACAGGGACGGGAGTTGGAAACAGTTTTACTTGTGTAGAAAGATTAGGTGGCTCATTATGAGACAGAGACTGATAATCCTGGGGGAGGTTCAGGAGATTTGTCAGAGATGTTCTGCTAGAAAGAAACAATTGCAATCCCGAGGCAACACGGTTGAGAGATAGGAAAGAGAGTGACTGGAACCTCCTGTGTCTCCTAACACTTCAAGGCCGACCTGAATGGCGTAGGGAGGGGAGGCTGGCCTCGGGGTCCAGCTTCTGAGTGACAGGGAGTTGCTGGCTTCCTGAAATGGAAATCCCAGGGCTAGAATGATGAGGGAGGCTGGAATGGAATTTTTCAGACAGCCTTGAAAGAAAACATCAGCCCACCCCACCCCTAGGATGGGAATAGGGTAGAAGGCTAGCAAAATAAATATAATCTGCTGTCTTAACTGACCAGGCATAAATTGTTACCTGAGCAGGAAAGGAAAAAAAAATGAGCCAGATATTCTCTGTGTGCTTGTTTTCCATCTCATCTTCATGTTCCCTAGCGAAGTGTTTCTAGAAGAGCCCCCAAAGGCATGACTGTGTGAGGGCCGCGAGAGAGACCATCGTGGGAAATAATGTGGGGTGCCAAGGGGAGCCAGGCGTTGGAGACTTGGGGGCTTTGCAATACCCTCAGACCAGCAACCCCTCAACGGGAGACCGCCGCTTGGGGAACTGGCTCATGACTTCAGAGCTAGGACTGGTTGTTTTCATTCAGCACCATCATCTCCAAAAAGCTGCCCATCACAAAGCAAAAGGGAAAGTGCACTGCACGGTACTTCCATTTGCCTTTTGTTTTATGCTTTACAAGGGAATTCATTGATCATGAATCTACCTGATTCACAGCCCCCAGGGAGTTGTGAGTTGTTCTCATTTGAGCTTTCAGTTTACTGTCCCAACTTTTCCATCGTTGACCTCATCAGGAGCAAAGGAGATGACGGAAGTCGGCCTCATGCACCAAGCTTTGCAACACTGCAACTGCTACAAGCCCTCTGTGCTGCCGTTGGTTTATGATAGTCACTAATTTCATTAGAAAGTCACCATGTGCTGATGAGGCTGGTAAAGTGTTAGGATTTTTGTGAGAACCGGGCCAGGCATCTGAAGGGTGAGTGCACTCCTTGCAGTGGTTGCTGTAGAGTTGCAGACACCTGGGGCTGCACGGGAGCACCTGGAGGGGGAGAGATGGGTGCTCTTGGCTTTGGACTCCAAGAGCACAACTTGGGTAGAGGAAAATATAATGCCCCCTCCATGAGGAGGCAAGTCTGGAAATCCAAGGAGCAGGAATCTTGGGAGGTGTCTCCTTAATTGGCCCAGCACCTTGGGCCCGTTGGCTGGCCCTGAGAATGAGTGACCTTGAAGGCTCAGAAAAGTGCTCCTTATAAGCTGATGCTCTCTAAACGTCCTGTGTTTTCTTTGTTTTCCTTTTGGTCCTCTCTCTCTTTTTCTCTCTTTTTTGTTTAAATACCAGTCTCTCTCCATCTCAGCTGGGCTAAGGGAAACCAAAGCAGCAGAGGGCTGGCCACACTTGGCCCGGAGCTTTGAAGGACGAACACTGCTTCGCTGCTGGGCCAGTGTGGCTGTGGATGGAACAATCAGAGGGAGAGAAGCCCAGCGGGGAGAGGAAACGCAGGAGAAAAGCTGCATTGCTTGTCAGCCACCCCTCCCCACCTGGAGAGCCAGCTTCCAGTCTTAAAGCCTTGGGGATTTGGTGTTTTGTTTAAGTAAGAGAAGCTGTTTCCCTTATATCCTTCCAAAAATAAATAAATATAAGGTTGTCATATCATCTTACAGATGCTGCTAGCAACAAACAAAGGCTCAGAGCTTTGGCCATTTTTTTTTTTTTTAATTCAGAAGACAAGAAGGCTAGGGAGCAGGATACAAGGAAGGTTTTGGAGACAGACCAAACCAATTAGCTGGTTTATCTACTTCTCATGTTAATCTCACTTCCACAACCACCTCCACCTCCACCTCCACCTTCCGCAACTACTGCCCCCAAACCACCATCATTACCACCATCACCTCCACCATCTCCAACACCACCATCACCATCACCTCTACCATCTCCGCCTCCAACAACTCCAACACCACCAGCACCAGCACCAGCACCAATACCTCTCCACAGAACCAACACCTCTATCACCACCTCCACCACCACCTCCACCACCCTCACCACCACCATCACCAACGCCATCTATACTACCACCTCCACCACCCTCACCACCACCACCTCCACCACCACCTCCAGCATCACCAACACCATCTATACTACCACCTCCACTATCCTCACTACCACCATCACCACCTCCACCACCACCTCCACCATCACCACCACCATCACCAATGCCATCTATACTACCACCTCCACCACCCTCACCACCACCACCTCCACCACCACCTCCAGCATCACCAACACCTTCTATACTACCTCCACTATCCTCGCTACTACCACCATCACCTCCACCACCTCCACCACCACCTCTACAACCACCTCCACCATCACCAACACCATCTATACTACCACCTCCACTAGCCTCACTACCACCACCATCACCTCCACTACCCTCACTACCACCACCACCTCCACCACCTCCACCACCACCATCACAATCACCACCACTACTATCTTAGGAGCATCAAAGGTAGGGACTGCCCACCTTACCCAAAATGATTTATGCCAAATTATTGAACCAGATGGGGGTCACTGAGCCTGGAGATGCTTTCCAGCTGATGCAAATGAAAAAGTGAATTATAGAGGTTATCCCCAAATTGCTTGGCAACACCAGCAACTTGATGGGAAGACTCTTGACTTGGAACCAGATGACCTGAGTCTTCTCTCCTACCTCTGTCATTTACCAACTGAGTGACCCTGAATAAGTCACTTCTACTCTTGAAGCCTCAATGTCTTATCTGTAAAATGGGGATAATAAATACCTATGATCTTACAGAATTTAAAAGGAAACACACATGTAATACACTTACCACAGTATCTGACCAATGAAAGATGCTACATATCCTTCCTTTCTTTTCTCCTTCCCCCTCTCTCTCCTCCTTCCTTTGTTCTTTTTATTTATTATTCCTCTAATCATTACTCACAGGTCCGGGACCCCTACCTATTCCCAAACCTCAGACTCAGGCAGGGAGCCGTTGATATGGGACAATAATAAACTTGCCTTCATTTTATCCTCATAACTACTCCTCTGGCTCCTCACATCCTATGTTCACAATATGCATTCCCTTTTCTTGAAGAGGACAAAGCTAATCCCAGTACCCAAGCACCAAACATGGGGAAGATGGATGAGAGCAAGAGCAGGGAAAAGTGGAGTGGGGGGGAGCTCCAGTTCCTCTCAAAAATGAGGTCAGGCCCTGGGCAAGATCTAATTAAAAGGTCAGGTCTCATTTCTTGTGTCTTCCAGGAGAGCTCGCAGGGTGAGCAGGCGGGGGAAGGCCGAAGCTTCCTGAAACAGGCTGCCAACTTTGTATTGCAGCTGCTTGCTGGAGAGCTGGCTCCGGAGAGCTGTTTGCTTTGGCCAGATGCGCTACACGGAAACAGTAGTAGGACAATGTCGGGGGCGTGGCAGGGACCGGGGCAGCGGGGCCCTGTGCATTTTTGACAGAGAGAAAAGTTTTCTTTCCAGTTGCTGTCAGGCCTCAGACTGCCTCGGGGAGCCAGCCGTGACTCGGGTTCAGGATGCTGGCATGTAAGACATGCGATGCTGGGTTCGAGGATGGCAAGGAAGAGCAGCTGTGGATGCTCATGCAGAATCCTCCAAGCAAGCGAGTGGCATGCCTGAAGGAAGTCAGGCACAGTTCTAGAAGAACCAGACTTTAGTTTATTTTGTCCATCTCCATTTAGGTTGAGTTTTCATGCTAGATGAAGAGCTTAGGGTTAGTGAGCACGTGTGTCCTCTTAGCCCAAAGAGGCATTGACCCTGAACTGGGAGACCTGTGGAATATAGCCGGGAGATGGCACATGAGTGTTCAAATTTCACTGATAATATTTTTAACTTTTGTTAATAATAAAATAAGATTTCTTGAGAACCATGTGCCACTCAATGTGCTCAGCATTTTATATGCATCGTCTCATTCAATCTTTAAATGAATAAACTTAGAGACAGCAACCCTAGAGCTCACAAATACTCAGATCAGGCAGGTCATGCAGCTCATAAGAGGAAGAGATAAAATTTGGACCAAGGCCTGTCTGCCTCACAGCCTGGGTTCTTAGTCACCGTGTTCGGTTGCACCAGGTAGCGATAATCACTTCCCAGCAAGTTTGACACGCTATCCAGAGGACCACCCAGGGATGGAGGATGAAGATACCTTGTATAATACACAGGGGAGAAGTTGTGGTGCAACCAACCAAGAGCTTGATGGCCTCCTCTCCTGATCCCAGGAAAAGGTAGATGATCCTCCAGTGTCCTGCTGAGGCAGTGTCTCTGAGACCCAACTTTGGTCAGTGAGAATAATTTGATTTCTTTCCACACTCTGGAGCTGACAGGCAACCACAAGCCTCTGGTGCTTTGGGGGGAATTGCCAAGGTTGACCAGAATCTCATGCTTGGGCACTGTGGGCAGCTCTGAAAGGCAAGACTCTTCCACTCAGTGGGCTGAGTCCATTGAGGAGACCCCAGCCAAGCTTCCAGGACCCCAGATCATGCCTCTTCCTTCCCCTGATGGAAGACAATGATTGTTCCTCATTCCTGCTCATGTACCGTGTTGCCCTCTGTGGGGAATAAATACCTGGGAAGGATTTTCCTATTTACTCTGCTCTCTCAGAAGAATTCAAAACAGATGGGAACGGAGGCAGCAGCTTTTGGCTGCTAGTGTTGTCCGGGGGCCCTCAGAACAAGGGATCAGCTGCTCATCATTTAAGGAGAACCCCAACTGAGTCTGTATCCTCTAAACTTTTGGTCACCACAGTGGGTCCCTCCTGCTGGCCCGGCCACCAACCACCACCAACCGGACACAGCAGAAGAGCTGACCACCCCTCTCCTTTGTCCAGGGGGGAAATCTGGACTTGAAGGCCACAGCCCAGAGCCTGACCCCAGCTGATGGCTCTGCTATATTCTTCTCCTCCCCCTCCTTCCTCCGGTCTGACTTTCTCGATTTCTCAAAGAGGGGGTTTCAAAAGTAAGAGGCCAACACACCCTTGGCAAGTGCTGGGAAGAGGGAAATGTGTTTGACACATGCTGGCCCAGAGTGCAAGGGAGGGCTCCCAGCAGGATACAATTAATGGTCAAGGAGGAGGAGGGGATTGCAACAATATGTTTTTTTTTTCCCTCCCCATATCCCTAGTTCCTGGACTTTGGCAACAGTTCACGATGGAGAGCAGAACATCCCAACAATCTGTAAATAAATATCTGGACACACTGGTCTCAGGTGTAAGATGAAGCGGGCCCGAGTTACGTTGCTCACACTGTGGTGGGAGTCTAAGGATTTCAGAGGAAAACTGGGTTTTATCCTCAATACCAGTCAAAGGGTATTGTCCAACTTTTTCCAGAAGTTTAATCTTTTGGGTCTCCAGTCTAATTTTGGAAAAAGAAGGAGAAGTGAAGCAGAGTAACTAAAGTTATTTAAAAATATTGAAAGTTAGGCTGAATCCCAGTAGGGGTTCAGCACCAAAAATTGGAATGAGACTTTCTGTTCCACATCTTTAAAAGGTAAGTTTGGCTTCTGGGCATCTTAAGAGTAAAGAAAACTAAAACCCCACTGCTTTTGAGAAAATCCTTTTCATTTCAGAGTCATTGAATCACAGAGGGTTTTCTTAAGCCATAAGGTAACATTGCAACGGAGGGTGAGGCGGTTACTGGTGTCTCCCATCCTGGGGGGCTGGAGAGTTGGACCCCCCAGCTGCTGAAGAAGCCACTCATAGGAAGTTTCCGGGAAACCACAGTTCCTTTATTCCTATATCCGCCAGGAACAAAAAGAGGAAATCAGAGAAGAAAAGAACATTGATCATAAAAGGTTTAGGAGAAACCAGATTTAGGATAATCAGATAACTTTATATTTGTGGATTGGTTGGAAAAACTGTAAGGAAGTCTGTTTGGGATGCCTTCAGCTTGGGTCCATGACAACCCTTGTCATCCACCGGTGAATCCCCCTTGCGATTCTCCACTGTCTTGTGAGGACAAGACTTGAAGATCCCAATTTTAAAAAGAAGGAAATATGAACAAACAAAAACCCTATAAAGTTGGAATAACTTGGGCGAGTCCCATAGTTCTTAAGAGGTTGGGTTATGACCAGAAATCAGTATTTCGATTTTGATCATTTGTTTTAATCCAATCCCATTTACTTTCCCCTTCACCCTGATATATTGGAATAGAGAGATGACCTGGATGAATTTATGAAGAGAAAGTGGGTGACATTGTGATGAAGCCAAACCAGGAAGGTTTTAGGGTCTGGTGTGTTCCCTTTCACGACCCTCCTCCCACCTCTTCTCCCGGCAGGGCTTTCCCTGAAGCTCATTACCTTGAGTGGTCAGACACATGGACCATTATCAGCAGCCCGTACTCTTTGCACATATTTTAAGAAGTCAGGGAGAAAGAACCAGAGAATTTGGACACTGCCCCTCCTCCATCCTCATGAGTGTCCTGCATGTCTGCCTGATCTGCTCTTGAGAGGTTCTTGCCTCTTGTTCGTTTGATCTGTATTTGCCCAGGGTGCCCTTGCTTGGCACAATGCAAATGCTAAGGATTGGATATCTGGGTATGGAGGCAAGAGTGCTTGGCCAAGGCAACTCCCTCCAAGCCAAAAAAAAAAAAAAAAAACATGGGAAATTTCAAAAACCAACCGGGGAGAGCTGACTGTTGGTAGAAAGGCCCATTTGGAAGACCTGAGCCAAAACCTGACATTAGGAATTGGGAAGTGATTCTTGACCAGTTCTGATAAGCCTATCTTGTTTGTTATTCAGGAAGAAGGTCCAGCTTGATGGCTGAATTTGGGGAGGGATTTGTACTTTTTAACCCTAATGGCTAGCAGGAGGATGGATGGTGGTGGGGCTAAATGGAAAGATTTCTCATTCCTCTGGCATCTCCCTTCCCTTTTGCAGCTTAGTCACATCTCCTCCCTTCTCTGCATGTGACAGTGGCCATCACAGAAAAGCCTTCAACAAATATTAGCCCAACTGGATCTGGCTGCAGTACATCTCGCTCCCAGTGTATCTTGCTCCCAGTGTATCTCGCTCCCAGTGTATCTCGCTCCCAGTGTCCTCCCAGGGCTGGGTGAGGCCAGCCCTTCAGCGCCTGGCACCCTGCAGAGATTTATAGAATTCCAGAACTGGAGATCTTAAACTTCCTATTGTCCAACCACCCTGATGGGGGAAAGGATGGAGCTCAGCCCAGCTCCCCACCCCCAGCCTCCTCTGGCTTTCCATCTCTTGTATCCTTTTTACCTCAGCCAGTATATAAAGAGCTATTTTAGGGGTTCCCCCAGCTTCTAAACAGCACAGAGTGAACAAAACTACAGTGGGTGGGACAAATCCTTAATCTTGGCCCCTGAAATGAGGACTGCTTGAATAAAATGTGCAGTTTATGCAAATCTCATGCAAATCAGGGCAAATGGATTAATTTGGGGGGAAAATCCCATGGTCTTTCTGGGCCTCCCCAACACTCAGTGGAAAGATGAGTGTTTTGTTGTTGTTGTCTTAAGTGCTGTTTGCTGTTTTCTCTTTTAGAAGCTTCTCTTCTGCACTAGTAGCCTCAGTCGGTACAGAGTCTGTCTCCCAACTTGGTTCATTCCTCCTACTGCAGCCTCTGTGTGAACAGGGAGGTTTGTTTAAAATTCCGTCAACAGGGTCCTTATTGGAAGTGACCACACCTAAGACAGGCTTGCCAAAGTCCCTGGAGGGGTGAGTGTGGGGCTGTGGGTCACAGTGGTTAGGGGACAGGGAGGGCCCATTCAAGGGACATTTGCTTGGCCAAGGTCATGATGTCTCACCATAACCAGGACAGATGAAGAAACTTCTTTTGGGTGGGAATCTTCTGACTGCTTTTAAGATCCTGAATATCCTATTTGAAAACACAGCCAGTTGCCATTTGACATCCTTGGAGACCAGCTCACCACTCAGCTTGCATATTTATGCAAAACAAAATGCAAATGAGCCCATTGAACCCTTTGTCTCTATCCTGCTAGGCTGGGAGCCTGGGTCTCCTGACTGGGAACCCCTCCCTGTCTTTATTCTCTCCAGAAGAGTTTTTTCTAATTAGGACTTGGAGCCTCTGCCTCTACAGCTTTGCTAGTTCAGTGAAATTTACCTCAATAAATATGTTTACTGAACCCCTACTATGTGCAAAGCCCTGTGTTAGGTTTCTAGTGGGACACAAAGAAGAACCAAAAAATCTAAAGTTACTGCCTTTGAAGAGCTCGTGATCACTTTTAGTGAGATATCCAGCTCTGGATAAAGTTTCTCATTTAATTCTTCATTTGAAAAACATTTACAGAGCACCTACTATTCACCAGACCATTAGCTCAGCACTGCGGGTACATCACTGACGAAATATAAAGTTTCTGCCCCCATCGTGTTTACATACTAATAGAGAAGACAGACAAAAAAAAATGGGGGGGGGGTATAACCAATCAAGTAATTACAGATTGTAGTAAGGGCTAGGAGGAAAATAAGCAGAGTAATGTTTTGTTATTACAGAAATGCACTGTGGACCGGTTTGATAAGTCTTTTTAGCAGTTACATTTTGTTTTTAACTGAGTGATGAGCAGCCCCCCACAAGATAATGTCCAGAAACTATTTGCGCTTATCACTTGCATCTTTGTTTGCCTTAATTGGGATAATGATGTCCCATTAGTCAATTAATTCATTAAACATTTATTGAGTGCCTACTTGGGTCAAGAATGGTACTGGACACAGGCGATTCATTGGTGAACAAAACACCAAGTACCTGCTCTCACCTGGCCCAAAGCCCAGACACTGAGCCAGTGTACAAGACACACAATGTGATTTGAGGTAGGAAGATGGAAAGAAGTAACACCAGGCATCGATGGTGGTGTGGGGTGGCAGGTAGGTGGCAAAGGTCCTGAAAAGGACAGCAGGAATAAAGGAACTGATGTACCTGATGTATTTGATGGACAGCAAATGCCTTGTGTTGCTGGCACGTTGTCAGTGATGGAGAAAGTGGAACGAGGTGAGGTGGTTCAGGTAAGCAAGGGAAGGGGTTGGGCAAGGTGATGTATTATGAATGTGTTGGAAATTCCTGATGGATTTCAAGTAGGGGAATAATTCGGTCTGATGTATGGTTTTTCTAAAGATCATTCTTAGACGGTAAGAAGGCAACAGGGGGAGCTGGGAAACCAGTTAGGAGATTTTTGCAGTAGTTCAGGCAAGAGGTAATGGTGGTTTTGATGAGAGGAGCATCAGTAGAAAGGATACAAAGGAATCAAATTCAGCACTATTTTGAAGGTAGGACTCTCTTGACTGTCTGACGGATTGGATTTGGGGTGTGGCAGAAAGAGAAGCACTAAGAATGACACCTGGGTTTTTGTCTTGAGCAACAGGGAACAGAGATGCTATTTACTGCATTAGAGAAGACTAGGAGAAGAATGATTTGAAGGGATTCAAGTATTGTGTTTAAAACATAAGAAGATTGAGATGGCTGTTAGAAATCCAGTTGAGAGACTGAGAAGACAGCTAAACATAAGGTCTAGCACTCAGAGGAGAGGGCAGGGCTGAGGACCCAAACTTGGGAGGTGCCATCCTAGACATATATTTAAAGACATGGCATGGGACAAAATAATCTTGGGAGAAGGAGATGGAGGAGAGAAGGAGGCAAATGTTTATTAACCCCATTTCACTGTTCCAGTCTTTGTGCTAATTGTGTTACATGCATTATCTAATTTAAGCTTCTCAGGAACTCTATTGGATTAGCTAATAGAGTCTGTCTACTGTCTGTTTCAAGATCAAGGACACTCATGCCCCCATCTCATGTCTCCCTGCAGGGTCAGGGCCGATGGATTACTGACAAGTGGCAAAATGAAGCAAAGGAGAAATGAAAAAAAATTGGTGAAGAAATAATCACTTACGAGTTATCTGAGAGAAGATTTATAGTCTTTGCAGACAAATTCAAATGTTCATGTAACGCCCCTGTGTCCTGAACGTGGCCTTTGGGAAAGTGTCTTCTTCTCACAATGGGGTCCTGAGGATGACGGGTTTTTATAGGTGTTCTGGTATGTCCTGCCAGGTGAGTTGGCTGCAGAGGGACATGAAGGTGCCTGCAGGTGGATGTTAATAGCCTCCCGGCACCACCTGGGTTCTGGGAATTTCCCTCTTAGTTTTTGCTTCCTCTGGAACATTTTTCTTGACATTGGCAAGTCAATTCATACCTGAATTCATCCAGGCCTGGAGAAATGATATCCAGCAGAGACCAGGCTGGGCCATCCATGCTTGGCGTCTTCTACTGAGGTTTGTGCAGATGGCAAGCAATGTTATGGTGCATAATTTTAGTAATTCCATGTTAACTCCCTTAGGTTTTTTAGGGCTTAGACCAATATATATATAATTTGCTCTGTGTTAATATGTATGTGTGTATTCTGATTTTCTTAGAGGCTTCTTGAAAGGGCCATGGCTGAGTTTTTACAACATTTTCTAGTATGAGTGGCCTCAGAAATGAAGATGTAGAAGGTCCAGCACACTTTTTATAGTCATAACTTAGGGTTCAGCACTTTTCACTTAGTGCCCCAACTGGGTTTTTCCTAGTCTGAGACAGCCTAAGGGAGACATGTGAGGAATGAGAAGGAAAACTGGGGCTGGTGAAAAAAGACTTGGGGTAGGAGAACTTTGAAGAAAAGTTACTTTGAAGAAAGGACTAGGGAGATTTGTATGTATGTTGCTATTGGCTACCCATGTTCTGCTTCTGTGATTTAATTGCCACTCACTGTTTGACTTCTTAGATGAAGTGCTATTTCTAAAAGACTACCAAGAGGGGGGTGTGGTGCAAAGAGAGTGCCAGCTTGGCAGGTAGATGGGGTCTCCCTTACCACACGCCCACTTGTGACCATGGATACTGAATGTAATCTCTTCGAATTGCCTTCCTCATCTGCAAAATTTGATGACCACACAAAAATATGCTAAGCCTGACATACAGGGTACACTCCACATATTTTAGTTTCCCATCTTTCCTCTTTCCCTTATTTTCAGGTAACCATATTTATTGATCAAACTTGGCCACATATGAGAGTGAAAGGGGCACTATTAATAATCACTCTGGGGTGAGAGATGTCAACCAGGCCTGTCCTGATGGGAGTGTGTGGTCACTCAACTCTCAATCCTTTTGAGGGGCTGACAGTGTCATTTCTGAATGTGGGCTGATAAGAGGCACAGACTTAGGCATCAATTTCCATCCTGTGGTAGGTGGAGGTGAGGTGGGAGGATGGAAGGAATGGAGGGGGAGGTGAGAAAGAGGTATTGAGGTTCTTTTTCTGGCCCCACACTCCACCCTAAAGTCCTCCCCATCATTCCCTTATTCAGGTCCTGAAAATTTAAAGAATTTTTCTCCTTATGGGAATTCCATGTATTCTTTTTCGTGCTCTTGGACAATTTTAACTGAAGTTGGAATTCTATTTTGGGGGATTAAATAATTCACTATATATATATATGTACACACACATTTAGGTATTTATATATTATATATACACACAAACACATGTACATGTTTTTATATATATAAATTTAAAAGCCCATGTAGAGGTGCTTGGGATACAGCAGCAAGCAGGGTTCCTACCCCAGAGGAGGGCACTGAAGGCCGGGAAAGCTTGGCCTGTTGGAAGGACCGAGAGGACTAGGGTGGCTGGAGCACAGCAGCAGGGGACAGGGGCTCCAGACGAGGCTGCAGAGAAGCTCGTGCAGAGAAGCAGAAGAGCAGCTCCAGGGCGGGCCAGTCTCTTAGGAGCGCGTGACCTGTGAGTGCATCTCTGCATCAGCCCTCCCGACCCTGCAGGAAGGTTGGCTGTAAGGGGAGGGGAGTAGGGCTCCCCAGGTGCTCCCCCACTTCTGGCTTAGTTGCCATTAGGGGCAGAGACCATGAGTTATTCAAAAGACACTAATACTGGCCTCTGTATGGCCTCAAATTTCAGAGACAGATGCTTATGGAGAACGGGTGCTTAGATGACACTTGGGCATAGATACAGAAGGTTAGAGATTATAGGACATGTTGCAATTTCATTGTTTGACAGATAAAGAACGAAGGTGAGGGGAAATTAAGTGCATCGCTTAAAGGCTCGCTGCTTGTTTAGAGCTGGGTATCTGAACTCTTAATCCAGTGTATTTCCCACCGTTTCATAATGATACTGGATGAAGTGCAGTGAGTCTTTGCAGTCCGTGGGAGGGGATGAAAGAGGCTAGCAGAGTGGGCAAAGGGCCATGTGTCTCTTTTGCACTTTTATTGGGAGGAAGGAGGCACAACAGATCCTCCCTCTACGCCTGCTCATGGCTGGCATCCTGACCTTCTCTGGATTGATCAGGCTTGTGCCAGAGACGGAACTGCCTGGAGACAAAGTGAGAGCACTCTAATCATCACCTGAGGTAGCGCTTGGAGCCCCAGGCGTCCATTCCTGGGATGGCCTGAGATGAGGCCAGCACAGAAGGAAGAGGCCCAGCCTCTGAGGCCATGGTAGCTCATGGAATCGCAGATGACAAAACCGAGGGCAGGAGAAGAGCTACACTTGCACCGAGGTCTCTCCATTGAATATGTGTGCGGGAGAATTCGGCTTCATTTTACTAGTAAGCAAGGTTCCATGTCTGAATGGATCCTTCCATGTCACCTGTACTAGCAATTTCACTCGTGGGATCCCTGGTGAATGCTTCTGAAGAATAACAACTGATCAGACCATTAGAAAACAAAAGAAAAGAAAACCACTGTGGTGTCAGTAAGGTCTCCTTCTGTAAGGCTGGATCTAACAGTAAGCAGGCTATGATGTCTGTGCTGGTTCTTTGCACCACCTGAAGACAACACCATCCCCCAAACTAAGGCTCACCATGTGTGTCAGGGCCTCACTTTACATAGCTATTTTAAAACTTAAGTTTTCTGGGGAAAAGCTGGTTTCCACATGGGATTAAAGGAGATTGAATAGATATAATAGTCAAGTGCAATGCAAGAAGCTTGATTGGTTCCCAGCCAGGGGGACCCACGTTCCCAGTTTGCCCTGGGCAGGACAAAGGCTATGAGGCATTCGGTGCTACGGGGGGCACCCCTGGGCACACCAGGACACTGGGTCACCTTGCTCCCAGTTTAGAGTGAAAGAAACTAAAACAAGAAGCTCAAAAAGATGTTTTTAAGACCAGTGAGGAAGTTTACTATGGGCTGGATGGCAGATGATAATGGACAGTCCTTGTGGGAGTTCTCAGGTGCATCAGTGGTATATGGTAAAGTTGGGAGATGCTGACGTTTGAGTTTCAAGAGGTGAATTTTCACAAAGTCCTCAACTTGTCTTCAAATGCTCCAGCAATGAAACAAAACAAAA
Organism: Choloepus didactylus; assembly: GCF_015220235.1. Lineage (NCBI taxonomy): Eukaryota > Metazoa > Chordata > Mammalia > Pilosa > Megalonychidae > Choloepus > Choloepus didactylus. The sequence goes on along the minus strand of NC_051324.1, from coordinate 66,611,186 downwards.
ATCAAACACCACACACACATACACTTAGAGACAAAGCAGATAAAGCAAAACAGTTACTTGCTGAGTCTAGAGGCTGACTATATGGATGTTCACTGTACTATTATCTCAACTATGCTGTGCATTTGCAAATGCTCATACCAAAAAGTTGAGAAAATGGTTTCGAGTGGAAGGTCACTGTCCACTGGATACTGTTTCTTGTATAAGCTGAGGTTTTTATAACTGTTCTTTATCAGAATTCAGTGGAAAAGGTTGCTAGAGGCTGAAAAAGCTCATACAATTGTATTTTAGTAAGCAAAGACCTGTTTGATTTTTCAATCAGAAGGCAAGGAAACATAAGACAAATTTCTACCTAATGAAGAAAATAAAACGAGGGGAGATGGAAGAGGTTAGATACACTGAGAAACAACTTCTAAATGGGCAGATGGCCTTTCTGGGTTCATGCAGTAGGGAAAAAGACACAGCATGCAATGGATTTCTCTTCGTGCTTCTTTTATGTGGAAAGTGATGAACAAGTTCTGTAAGAGAAAGGAGCTCGAATATGCGGAGATAAAATCCTCAGTGGGGGAAGGGTGGTGGTAGTAAGCCTGAATAGTCACAGTTTTAAAGCGATTGCAATGGTTTTTAAATAACGGGCATTAAAAGAAACTCTAAAAAATGCTAGTTTAAATGTTTAATCAAGTTGACTTGCATCTTCATGGTCTTGAGAGAAGTTTTTGACTCTGTTTGACTCAGAATTGCAAAGAAGAATTCTTACCAAGTCTGGACCCAAAGAAAAGATTGAGATGCAGACCCAGGAATTAAATATTAGTATGAAAGCTCCCAGATGGTATCAATTTGGGTATTTCTTTGAAAAGATGTACTTGACCTTTTTCTCATCCTTTTAAATTGCTGAATAAAATTTCAATTTCAATTTTAAAACCATAAAGGGTGAAAACATGTTATTCTAATCTTGTTTTCAGATTTAAATCAAGGTGTATGCTCAATAAATCTTGAATTGATTTCCTTAGGCCATGGACAATATAGAGAAATTTCACTGCTCTCCTGATTGCATATTTTTTGCAGCATAGACAAGGAACTCCAAGTAGGAGCAGCATATGAATTTAGTTAAGAACTCCAGTTCAGAATCAGAACAATCACAAGGGGATCCTAAATCCATGTGTAAGGATTTGTAAGTTTACAGAAAAATCATGCATAAAATACAGTTCCCTTATGCCACCCTATTAACACCTTGCCTTGGTGTGATACATTTGTTACAATTCATGAAAGGACATTTTTATAACTGTATTATTAACTAGAATTCATCATTTATAATAGGGTTCACTGTGTTGCACAATCCTATGATTTTTTAAAAAATTTTTATTCTAGTAATATACATAAAACCTAAGAGTTCCCCTTTAGGCTACATGCACATATATAATTCAGTGCTGTGAATTATCTTCACAATTAGGTTCCCAGTACCACCATCCATTACCAAACCTTTACCACTGACCCAAATAGAAACTGTGCCATTTAAGCATTAGCTCCCATTCCTTATTGTGTGTTCTTAAACTAGCTAATTGAGCTCTCTGACCTTCAGTTTCTTCATCTGTAAAATGAGAAAATCATAGACTATTCCTTATAGAGTTGTGTGAGGATTAAAAGTTTCTATGCTGGAAGAGTAATGAGCACAATATTCAAAACACAGTCAGCTTTAAAAATAACATTGCGCATCATTATGGTGTTTACTACCAATAACAAAGGAAATAGTTCTGTGTACTGTATTGAACTTGCAATCTTAGACTTATCTTTCTGCCCCAGAACAGTCTCACCATGACAGAGAAGTAGACCAAACCCAGGAAAGCGCATTTGGAGGACTACTTTTCTAGAACTTCTTTAGACACATGCAGCTTTCTTCTAAGGCTTTGGTTAAATATTTGGCACTTTATACAGAGGTTTTTTTTTTTTTTTTTTTTTTTTTCCTGAAACCACATGCTCTTATTTAGAAGAACTTAAAAATGTCCACGGTCTTGGAATTTGGGGTTAAATCCTGGGAATGAGGAGAATGAGAAAGTAGGAAGAGAGTAGTAGGAAAGAAATAATATTCTGCCTCAGCCTCAGAATACCTGCTCCAAAGACTCACTGTGGAGGGCAGGTGACTGAGAGAGGGCCCGGGGACACATTATAGTGCATAATAAACACTGCAGCTGTGCAAGCAGAGATCAAAGATCAAATCAAATTTCAAGCTGCAGGGACCTCGATCCGATCACCTGCAGAGGTCAGGGAAAGGAATTTTTCTTCCCTGAAGAGCCCCTAGATTGGCTGAAATCCCAACGGAGAGTGGGGGGGGGGGGCGGGCTTGGCACGGGCTTGAAGGATTACATTACTGGCTACTGCCCAGAAGCAAGGGGACACGGCCTCGAGGTTGATGGGACTGGTGGGCCCAGGCTATTGTTCCCTGGTGGAGTGTCTGCCAATAGAACCCACACGGAGAGACTCAGAAAAAGACTCAGGGACTTGGCGTTTGGGGTCTCCAACACCACCAGGGCTCCAAAGCCTCCTTTGGAATGTCCACTCTCAAGGTAGGTGCCTGGAATGCTAAATAGGCTGTTTTGAATGTTATGTTGGCCTCTAGTGCATCCTCCTTCCAAAGGAAGCACATAGGCATGGAGCTGGCGGGCTCAGGGTGAGATGGGACTCCTGCCAGAAGGAGAAAGAACAGTTCCCTCGCAGGGCCATCTGCACTGCTGCACGTCCCCCGTGCCCCAACACACATGCACGAAGGGAAGTAGCTGGAGCAGGGAAGCTGTGCCCGGTTTCATAGAAGCTTGCTCAGCAGGTTCTGGTGGAGACCATTCTGCTTGGACAAAATGAAAATCCTACTCTCCACCCCCCATCCCCACCCTGCACATTCTGAGAGGAGCAGGGAGCCCCCAGCTCTGAATGGCTCAGTGGAACTTGCAGAACCTGGGTCTTCACCTTCAATGTGCTCCCAAGGGAAGTGGAAGTCTGCCTTCTTCTCTTTGCCTTGCCTTGTCCCACTCCAGCATGATGACATTCTACGTTGGGGTAGAAATTAGCAAGATTTATTGCAATGGTGGGAAGAGAATTTAATTCAGTGGTAGGCAGAGAGTGAACAAAACTCAGTTCTTGACAGATTTAGTGGATTGTTCTTTAAATACCCCCCAAATGGAATTTTGGCGGTTTCTACCAGAGGGCACCCTTTGGGGTGGGAGGGAGGAGTATACCACATGGGGCAGGGGGGATGTTAAATGTGGCATCAAGTAAACGTGGAAAACAAAGTGAGGGTGGACCCGGGCACTTGGACCGTGGATGCCAATCAAACTCATGTGTTGCGGGGAGAGGGGAAGAAGTTTGTCACCCATTTTAATATCAGAAATTCCTTTCCGTGGGTGGTAACTGGGGAACAGCTGCAGGTAGCTGAATCACAGCCCAAATCCTTGCAAAAACGCTGGCGGGCCCCCTGCCAACAAATGAGCAATGGCTTTTCAAGCTGGAATGGAGCAAGTTCGACTAAGTAAGGCAAAGCTGGGGGAGATGGCTGGGGGTGGGGGTGCAAGTGTTAAAAAAAACTGAGTTTGGAAGCCGGTGCATATTTAATAGGATTAGAACACATGAGTTAGAGGCTGAAAATTCTCAACCTGCCTTGTTAAACAGCCAGCCTGCAGGAAGGCCCGGCTCTTCCAGAAATGGCAGACAAGCAGGGAAGGACGTAGCCCAAGAACCTGGGGTCCTTCCACGTTGCAGGAGAGACTTGGGAAGTTCTTTGCTCTCCTGCACTCTCTCTGCTTCCTCGCAGTGCCTCCATCCTTTGCAGGCCTGACCACTCTCGGTTCTTTAACACACCCAGTTTGTCAATAATGCCATCGGAGGCCATGTCCCTGTTTGATTTGGCCCAGGCCGGTCCACTCGCTGCCTCAGCCAGTCATCGAGAGGAAAAGCATTTGCTTTTGTCCCCTCATGCTGGGTAAATGGGCCCAGCCCCGGCCTCAGAGGTCTATTTGGATACTCGTTGGATGTGTCTCTGACGTGGGTCTGAGCGTGGGATTCTCAGGTAGGATTAGGATGAGTTGGAATATTTTTCTTCTTCTAAATGTGGATCCTCGTTTCCCTGCTGAATGATTTTAGATGAAGGGTTAAAGAAGGCTGTCTTCTTCCCCGAGAAACTGGAGTGAGCTGGGCAGCCTGGCTTCCGGCTCTGGCGCAAGCTTGGTGCAGTGACTTCAGACAGGCCTGCTCTCCTGGGCTTCTTATTTCCTTACTTTCATGGAGGGGCCACAGGCCATTTGAGCATCTCTTATTGCAGCTCTCAATCTTGTTGAATTGAAAAATAAGATCCAACATAGCTGAAACAAATCATGCAATGAACGTCAGGGATTAAAAATACAACTGTGTTTACAAGATCAAGGACCTACTGTGTGCTTCCTGCCGTGTTGAGGGCCTTGTGTGTGCTTCCTGCTGTGTTGAGGATCTGCTGTGTGCTTCCTGCTATGGTGAGAGCCTACTGTGTGCTCCTGCTGTGTTGAGGACTTATTGTGTGCTCCCTGCTATGCTGAGGACCTACTGTGTGCTTCCTGCTATGGTGAAGACCTACTGGGTGCTTCCTGCTGTGGTGTCTACATTTGTCTAAATTCTCTAAATTGTCTGTTTGTTCTGCACAACATCCCAGGTACTATTCTTAGCAGTTGAAATAATACATCCTCTGTAAATAATTACTAGAAGTTGCCAAGGCTCGGATACATGAATCATCATCCTTTCCTGGTTTTCCATTATGCAAACTGTCCTCTTCTCCACGTTCTAAGTTGCAAAGAGAAGAGTCAGGCTTGCTCAGAAAACCATGAGGTGTCTCCCCAACTTTCTGCATAAATGTAGGTAGAGTCTAGAGTAGGTAGGGATTAAGAGTCCAAGTTGTGGGACTGTACAAGCTTGGGTTCAAATCTTGCCGCTGCTTATTAGCTATGCCAACTTGTGAGGGGTATCGAATCTTTCTAATCCTTAGCCTTTTCTAAAATAGGTTTTAAAAAAAGGGAGGGTCACTGCACTGACATAGTTCATGCCGTATCTGGAACAGAACAGAGTCAGGGGCTGTTACCGGCAGCGGCATTCGATGAGCCCGTCCGGGGGTCAGTACTTGGTGTGGATCATTCACTGGCTCTTTGCAGCCCAGCAGCCTGCCCAGCCCTCCTCCCTTCTCGGTTCAGGCAACAGCCCCTCGAGTCCTCTCCCCAGTTTGAGACCCGGGATCAGGACTTGGCTGGGAGGGTCCTGGAGGCCCCTGTCTTTGGTCAACCCTGCGAAGTGTGGGGCTTCAGCACCTGGATGCAGGGGCCCCGGGCCTCCCGGGAAGCAGGGACCGTCCGACAGCTCTGGGGAGCCCTGAGCGGCCAGCGTCTGTTCTGCCGGCCATGTAAACACAGTATCTGATGATTTCCAGGTCCCCCCAGATGGCCAGCACTGCGGGTGATGCGGTTTCCGTTTCTTCTCCTCCTCCTTATTTCTATTTGCTCCTTGTGCCTCAGGGTAGGATGGAAAGGGAGAGGGCTGGGAAGTCTCCTTAGAATCCTAAATCTTTGCTTCATGGATTCAGGTCTCCCTCACGTCCTTCTGGCCTGTGCTCAAATGTCACCTTCTCATGCAGCCTCCCACCCCTTAGCTCTTCTGATGTCTCCTCCTCTTTTCTTTAATTCCATAGCATGCACTGTCTGGCACCCCATGTCTTTTAACGGTTCCTTTTTTAAAAACTGCTTTTTATGCTTCTGCCAACCCCCCGCTAGAAAAGAAGTTCCTAGAGGGCAAGAATTTTTGCCTTTTTGTACATTACTAAGTCTCAGAACATATAACAATGACTATATTTGTCGAACTAAAGAGCCTAACTGTGTCCATCCTGAACTGGGAGGGTCGTGAAACTTAGTCTTGTTAAAATATTTTCTCAAGTACATCACGTGCTTCCTTTCTAGACTTTTCTAAGAGACCTGGGCAACACATCAAAACCCAAACCCTTGCAACTCGAGTCTCCAAGGCAGGAAAGCAAAGAGTTCCTTGCCCAAATGTGAAGGATAATGATGATGCTCAAGTGCAGAAAATTGGCGCAGCTGCCCCCAGTCTTCCTCTTTGGGGCAGGCCAATGGGTAATTTAAAGAGAGAGCAAGTCAGGCTAAGGAGGTAGTGTGCCCCGCTATTTCTGAAGTGGACTCGGAGTCTTCCCCAACACCAGTCAACCCCAAGGCCCCACTCAACCCCCCCTGCTCTTCCTCAAGATGGGAACTGGTGACTGGCCCTCAAGCTTCGTCCACCTCCAGGCACAGCATCCCCTTTAGAGCTTTATCCATGTTCCCTTTCAAAAAGTTTAAATGCGTGTCTGTGTATTTCATATATTATTTAGTGTGTATTGTTTTTACTGCTTTCGGTGGTGAGAATGGAGGAATGCCGTCAGCGTTCCTAGCTCTGTCTTTAGACTCAACATGAGCTCATCACAGGAGAGAAAGCAAAGAAAAAGAAACTGGTCATGGACATATGGAGTCATCCAGTAGGAAAGCTGGGAGTTAGTGGGAAGGGAAGAGAATGGAAGGGAAGAGAGAAAAGGAGTGGAGAAGGAAGGGAAAGAAAGGAGAAGGGGAAGGAAGAGAGGAGAAGGGAGGAAAAATGAAGGGGAAGGGAGGGGAGGGGAGAGGAGAGAAGGGCAGAGAAGATAAGCAAAGCAGGACTAGGCAAGCTAAGGTAGGGTTTGGGATGGATCCATGCATATGATGGGTTCATGCATGTTGTTGGGCCTGGAGGGTGTTAATATTCCATCTAGTCTTCTTGTCACTCCAGAGAAATAAAAGTTAATACCCAAACTGCTCTCCAGTAACTTTCCAGCCTCTTGCCATTTTCGTTTATTGGACAGGCCCAGCAGCTCTTCACGGTGGGTGCAATAACTTTGCCAAGTTCTCTGTCATCCGAGTTCAGGCTTTAGTCATGAAATCAGTGTAATGAAAACTCAAAGGCTAGTTACTTTTTCTTTCTCACTTGGCTGAACAATGCATCTCTCACTGTCACCACCCAAGTGGGTTTGTTGCCTGATGTGCACAGAATTCAATGCCGTGACACTAGGATTTCGAGAAAAGAGTTTCTTGTGAGACAAGGAGACGGGAGGCAAGCCCCAGATCTGTCTCCCTGAGCTGAAAAGGTTTGAGACATTTATGCAGTTTAGGGTAGGTGGTCCACAGGAGTGGTTTAGGATAAGGCAAGGTGATGTGGGTTAAGGGGAAGGCTTAAGTGGAGCATGCACAGTTCCAAATCATGCTGCTTCATGCATCGCATTGTCAATAATGGTGGCTTAGCATGATTGGCAGGCCTGATTTTTACTAGTATAATTAGGCAAAGGTGACTTTAAGCCAGGGCTTCTCCTGACTGCGCATGACCCTGGTATGAACCGGCTTTAGCAGGTGCTGCAAAGGGAGAAGAAAACAGGAAACTACCTTGTGGTGAAGCAAGCTTCTTATGAATGAACATGAGGAGGTGGGAGCTCAAAAAAAGGAAATGGAAACTTCTGCAAACCAGTAAGGGAGGGACTAGTTTAGAGCAAAAGTGGGTTAGTAGGCAGCAGATTCATCACTACTATATTTTATTTTATTTTCTCATATATATATATATATTTATGAACAAATAAGAAATCTCAGGGGTAGGGTACAGAAAGCAGAGAGTTGAGGAGAGATTTAAAGTGTCGTCATTGTCTTTTTCACAAGCTGTGCTTTAATATATGTTAAGAAATTCTAACATGAAGAAAGACATGCAATTCTATAAACATTGAGTGTCTGCTGAAATGGAATTATGACCCAGTCCCACCCTTCAGCCAAGAAAGGGTAGAGACAAGGATGCAAGTGCACACAGAGTGTGATCCACAAGGTTCTTAACAGTAATAAAAGTAAAATGCAAAGCATGGAGGGTGGCAAAGGAGGGGTGGCAGTGGATTAGCGATGGCTTTTCCAGAGTGTGCCCAGCAACCAAAGAGGGGGGCATGCTAGGAAAACATCCCTGTGAAAACACAGAGGGCAGAAGGAGTGTGGAATGCCTGGGGCCCCGAGGGAGGGTGAGGCCTGGGGCAGGAAAGGAGGCTGGACCAGGGGCAGGGCCGGGCCGTGGTGAACTGTGGTTGTCACCTCAGCACCTCAGGCTCTATCCTGGGGTGATGGAGGATGGAGGCATCTGAAGCAGTGGGATAACGTGGTCAAATCTGTGTTACAGGAAGGTGAGCCTCACTGATGCAGAGAATGGACTGGAGGGCCCATGAACGTGGAGGGAGAGAGACCCATTTGTTCATTCATTTAGCAAATATTTCTAAGGCTCCCTTTGCACATCAGGCATCGTTCCATGCCCTGGGGATATGGTGATGAAGAAAACAAGGGCCCTCCACAGGCTAATTTTCTGGTAGGAAAATCCAGCAATAACTAAATATATTATATGTGTGTGTGTGTGTGTGTGTACATATGAATATAGAGCCATGCATACATACATATATATATATATATATATATACACACCACATATATGCACATGTGATAAGAGGTGGTAATAAGGTCTGTTAAGGAAAACAAAGCAGGAAAAGATAAAGAGTCTGATGGGGAGCCACATTGCATGATAGAGTGACCAGAGAGGGGATCTTTGAGAAGGTGGCATTTGAGCAGAGAGCTGGGAGCAGTGAGGGATCCAGCTGTGCCAGTATTTGGGGGAAGCTATAACAACATTCAGGAGAAATTAAAGATGGCTGGATTAGATGGTGATGGTAGGGAGGGATGAGAAGAAATGTTAAGAGGTGAAAGTGAAAGCACTACAAGGATGGGAAGTGAGAGAAAGGAGAAGGTCCAGGATACATCCTGCTTTTCTAGCTTGGTCCTCTGCATGGTATCATTGGTTAGGACAGGGAATAGATGGCAAAGATTATTTCTAGAGAGAAAATAATCCATTTGTTGCCCTTCAGCAGCTGGTGCACATCCTGGGATTCCTTTATTTCTCCTGTCATTGTTATTACTGAGAAGTTACTCCAGATCATGGGGAAGCTTTTATATAATGTCCATTCTCCTTTAAGAAAATGAGGGAATATCTCAATCCCAGACATCAAGAGTTCAAGGATTGGTCTCAAATTTTACTTGGCCTGTTTTACGCTTCTCTTCTTCCTCCTTTCCCCAACTTCTCTTCTTGATTCCAGCCAGGAAGGCCACTTATTGGACACAGTCAGATCTTCTTATGCCTTAGGAGAATATAATTTAGATGATGTGTTAAAATAAGGCCACCTCAATCCCGCTACTTGGGATATACCCAGAAGATCTGAAAGCAGGGATGAGAACAGACATCTGCACATCGATATTCATCGCAGCATTATTCACAATTGCCAAACGGCAAAAATAACCCAAGTGTCGATCAACAGATGAATGGGTAAACAAAATGTGGTATATACATACAATGGAATATTATTCATCAGTGAGAAGGAGTGAAGTCCTGAAGCACGGGACAGCATGGATGAACCTTGAGGACATTATGTTAAGTGAAATGTCAGACACCAAAGAACAAATATTGTATGATCTCACTTATATGAACTAATTGTAATATGTAAACTCATAGACATAAAATCTAGAGTATAGGTTACCAGAATGTAGAATGAGGCTAAAGAAGGGGAGCAGTTGCTTAATATGTGCAGAATGTTCAACTAGGTTGAACTCAAACATTTGGAAACGGACAGAGGTGATGGTAGCACGTTATTGTGAGAATAACTAGCAGTGCTGAATTGTGTGTGAATATGGTGGAAAGGGGAAGTTTAGAGTCATGTATGTCACCAGAAAGAAGGTTGGAGGTTAAAACATGGGAATGTATAACACAGTGAATCTTGTGGTAGACAATGTCCTTGATTAACTATACAAATATAAAAAAGTTCTTTCATGAACTAGAACCAATGTACGACACTATTACAAGGACTTAATAATAGAGGGGTATATGAGAAAAATGTACCTATTGCAAACTATGGACTATAGTTAACTGTAATATTTTAATATTTTCATCAATAGTAACAAATATACTACACCAATACTATGGGTCAATAATAGGGGGGGATAAGGGGTATGGGAGGATTTGGGTTTTCTTTTTCTTTTAATTTCTTTTCTGGAGTAATGAAAATGTTCTAAAATTGATCACGGGGTCACATGCACAATTATGTGATGACACTGTGAGCCAGTGATTATATACTTCGGATGGTTTGTACAGTGTGTGAATATATCTCAATAAAACTGCATTTAAAAAAAACACTAGTAGAAAATTCTGTGGGTGGATAAATACATTCATTATCATGATTGTGGTGATGATTCAAGGGGATATGAACACGTGAACAGTTATCAAAGTATACAAATTAAATATGTGTAATTAAACATGTCAACTATAAACTTCAGAAAAATGATTTAAAAGAATAAAAATGAATTAAATGCAATATTATCTGTAAAGTGCCTAATAGATTGTCATGCAATAGAATGCCATCTATCTTTCCAAAGAGAGAAAGACTGGGCACTTCTCTTCTAAAAAAGCCCTTGCCTGGCAGGATGCAGGGTCTCTGCCTACTCAGAGATCACTCTGGCTGAGGGATCCTTGGACCACCCACTGCCCACAATAGGGGAGGGGGGCACTGTATGTGCTGCAAGCACTGAGGATATCACATCAGTAGGGTCTTAGGAACTGAGTCCTCCTGAGGCCAGCTCCACCCTTGCATCATCCAGGAGAGGTCTATCTCGCTGCCTTCTCTGGATCTAGCTGGCACTGAAGACACCAGAATTTCTGCCCAGGTTCTCTGTGGCTTGAGGTCTGAGACTGTTATTCTCAAAAGAGTTGTTGACCAGGATTTCCCTATTAAAAACAAACAACTGGAGTCAGCTCCCATCCTTGAGGAATTGTATACCTCCCTTGGGGATAACATTTAGCATAGTGGATGAAAACGGACTTGGGAATAAGCATCCTAGTTCAAATAGCAGCCCCACCTGGCTCTCTCTGGGACTCTGGGCAAGCCAGGATTTCCTTCTTGAAAAAACCGGGGTAAACGCTCTCCTTCCTTTTGGTTTGTTGTGAGAATTAAATGCAACATTGTCTGTAAAGTGTGTGATAGATTGTCATGCAATAGAATCACTCATTCAGCAAATGTTTATGACTCCTACTATAGTCAAGACTGAGGATTTTGAGTATAAAGCAACAAACAAACCAGAGCAAACCATCAGTGCTTTCATGGGGCTCATGTTTGAGTGAGAGTATGACAAATGATAGTTAACAACTATATTAATAAGACCAAATGCTTGATAAGTGTTCTCTCTACGTAGAGTAACCAAAAACAGGGAGCAAGAGTATATGGAGGAGGCAGGAGATATTGGCTCTACCCTGAGGGTGACGACCATCTAGCTGGGGAGGGGGTTGTACCAAAATGAGGACATTCCCCAAAACCTGAGGACCACTGCAACACTCAGGCAGTGAGGGGCACAGGGAAGAGATGCAAATTTTAAAGGGGGGATTTTGAGCAGGATACTACATTTGAACGGCTGGTCACTATGATGGCAGTGAGTTTTCTGAGCCATTGTTCCTTTTTTTTTTTTAAACGCAATTTTGTCTAGATATATTGACATACCAGATGATCCTCCAAAGTGTACAATCAGTGGTTCATATAATTCTGCATTCATCACCACAAGCAATTTTTGAACATTTTCATTACTCCAAAAACAAAAACAAAAAAATAAAAAAGAACACCCTGAGCAGTTATACTTAAAGAAGTTTCCGAACCAAAGATTGCTATAAGCCAAGAGATTTCTAAAAGATGTTTACAAAATTGCCAACTTGGGTCAGATACATGTTTTCCCCTTCACCCAGGCACTAAGTGCTGTTCATGTGCTCATTTAAGGGGTCTCTAATAGTTTCTGAATTGCTCACATATTTTCCAATCATTTTGCTAATTACACCTCAGCCTGTTTTGCTTACTGTGCAATTATTAAGCTATGGAGGGTGACTGCTAGCAAAGCTACTTTCCCATGAGGCAGGGGCCTCAGCCTGGGTTGGGATTTGCAGGGAGTGGGTGGCAAACCCCATGGCTTTGCCTGGATAAGTGTGCACTAGCCCCATGCAGGAATGATCAGTGACCCATCTTGACTTCTAAACACAAATATTATGTCATTGTGACATGTTTCCAAACGGAAGAGGCAAGACTGGCCAACATACACTTGCATCACCTTTACACTTGTTTTTCAGGCAGGCTGAGATGCTGCTCTAGGATGAGAACTTCAACTCTTTTGAGCATTCTCATAACCAGTCTTTAGACTTCAAATGCCCACTCAGTCTTCTTCACGTAGGAGATGGTGTCAGAGGCTATTGTGGGTGGCATCACGTGAAAGATGACCTCTGGTTTGGGGGAGGGACTTTTAGTGTGGATGGAAGCAAAATTTTAACTCAGACTAGAAGGGCATGTTCTCCCTGGAAGAGCATGAGAGCAGGAGAAAGGAGCAGGTGGGGACTCATGGCTTCCAACTGCTGTTAGGCTGAAGTCAAAAACCCTTACGGTGGCCTCCAGGGCTTCCAGGACTAAGGAACTGGCCCTGGCTTATCTCCAGGTTCACCGTGTTCCCTTCTCTCCTTTGGCAAACAAGCTTTGCCAGTTCTGGCCTTTGGTTCATGTGAGCTCCATGAGGGCAGATACCATGTTTCTGGGCTCATCTGTATTTGCTGATTGAATAAATGAAAGGCTGTGAGTGAAAGAATGAATGACTGAATGAATAATTTGGGGAGGTTGAAATTGGAAAACTACCCTGATGCCATGTTCAACAGCTCAGGCTTCTGTGCTGGGGCTCAAGGGAAGATCCTTTTCTAATAAACTACCCTGGACTGAAAAGGTTAAAAATTCCTTTAGTAAAGGATTGCAACTCCTTGGAAACCCAAATGCCTTAATCCTGTTGAGACTTGGTGGCTGAGGATCTTCCACTCTGGCCAAGGCATGCTCTGAAGCCCCTCATGAATGCAGATCCCAGCCTTGGGCTGTGGCTGAGCAATGCCTCCACGTTCCCAAGTGGAGTGAGGGTGACCAGTTTTTAAAAGCAAGGCATGCATTTGGAAGAACGTGGAGGCTGAACTCCATGCCGAGCCTTAGAAGGTAACCCCGAGAATGATTTCGAAGTTGACTTAAGAAATATGCATCAAAAGCTTCATTGTGAAGCTTTGAAAATGAGGAAACTCAAACACTAAAAATATAAACTCACCGACACCTCTGTGGAAGGAAAAGAAAAATGCAAGCAGGTCAAATGTTAAGCCGTATCACCTTGACAGAGTGTGTTTAATATGTATATAAGCAGCAGGGTTTTAGGCAGCAGATTTTCTTCTGTCCGGAGGCTGATATCCTGCCTTGGGCTGGGAGGGGGCTGAGCTACAGAAGGGATCTGAAAGGCCATCCTGCTGATTCCTCCAGAGAGGAGGAGGAGGCCTGGGGTTTATAGCCCTGTAAAGCACTGCTTATCAAAGCCGACTTCCTCCCAGCAACTTTCATCTTTTTATACTATTTGTCTTGCAACTTCTTGAACCTAAAAGGACCTTGGAGAATTTTAAAGCAAATTCTCCATGAGATGGGATGTGTTTGAATTTAGGTTGGAGAAGCCTGGGGCGGGGGGTGAGGTCTGACTGTCAGCGGGACTAGGATCAGCCCTGAGCAGCTCTGCCTGTGATGGCCCATCAAGGATTCTAAATCAGTTTTGCAGTCTTTATAAATTATTAGAACAGACACAGTGTGTTTGGCACAGGGTCTTGCATTCCACCTCTACATCCTGCTTTGATCTCTCTTTAGGCCATGATTGCTCTTTTTGTCACTCGGGTGGTGGCATGAGGATTGGCCCGCTGTAAATTCACCTGCAAGAAACCTGTGTAGGAAGGAGGGGCTCTGAGGGGGAGGTGTGTGGAGGCAATGGCTAGAAGTACCAGACGCGTGGCCGGCCGCCTGGGAATCCGTGTGGTGAGCTGTGGTGGAAAGGCCACCGGGTGGGGGTTCAGCAACTGCAGTTCAAGTCCTGCTGTCCCCAGTGGTGTGGCTAACTCTGAGCAGATCACTTCTCCTTTCCGGCTCTCAGGTTTATCATCCGTAAAAGGAGACCACTGGGTTAGAGGAGTTATTTATCACATTCGGATTCTGTGAGATGTCTCTATCTGCAGTGGGGAGGGGGTCCCACACATGAGGCTGCAGAGAGCAGGGAGATTGCTTGGGCTTTTTCCTGTGGATTGTCTATTGTGAGATCCTTTTGGAAGAAGCTGCTTGTCCCTGGTACGAAGGGGGTGTACTGACTATGCCCTGTGCAGAGGCATGTGTGTGTGTGTGTGTGTGCGCGCGCACACACACGTGCTGTGTGAATATAAAGTTGGGTCTGAGTCTACACTTAAATGCTTTGTCCCATCACTGGGCAGCTCTGACAACGGCTTAGACAACCTGTTCTCTGAAGGGCAGATCTGAGGGCAGAACTTCTATGCCCAGAGTCCAAGTGCTTGTATCATGTTAGCATCCAATGACTGCAAAAGGTCAGATATTGGCTTGAGTAACAGAATACTACAGTGGATAGGAATGGTATATTCCAAAAGGAAAGCTATCTGCTTGCTGAGCAGCCGGAGTCTCCCCCAGTCTGATTCCCCTTGCCCCTGATCCTCCAACCGTATCTTCTGCCCCATCTCTCCCACCTCAGGTTGTCTCACATATGGAGAGAGTGTGGAGCTGCCTTGTTTACTGCTATCAGCCTCTGCCGGAGCTCTGGCCTCGGTGAAGCCAGCAGGCCTAAATCAAGGGCTGTTACTGAAGCCAGAAGGTTGCAATCAAGAGTCGGCTGGCGAGGCCACGGGTCACCAGAAGGGTCACCCCTGACTTATTTCCATGTCCCCTAGTCCTGTCAGGCAGTGCATGGGGGCACAGAAAGCAAACACGGTGCAGGGCTCCAATCCAGAAACAGCCTGTGACCTTCTCTGGCGTAGAGCAGGGTTGCGCTGGCCAAAACTCCCTGCAGCTCCCTGAGGACAGTGGGGCCAGAAAGCGGGCTTCCGTGTGTCGCCGGGAATGTCTTTGGGTCTTCCACGCATTTCTGCAGATGTATGCAAATCTGAGCAGAACGCGCATGCTCTGCGAGTGAGCCCCTGAGGCACAAGAGAGGAGAGTTTTCAGGGGACACAAAACCCTGTGAAGGTATCGTGCGTGTGGTACCAGCGAGTTCAAAGTGGCCAGTCTTGCTGGCTCTGACTCGGTGCCCCTTCTTTCTTGTTAGAGGATTGGAAGGAGCCATCCTGAATAGCGTGGCTAATATACAAGCGGATCAGTCTGCCTCCTTGTCACTCCGGGGCTTTGACCAATCAATCAGCATCCGATCTGATCAGGATGGGAAGGCGAGGAAGGAGAGCTCCTTCCGAATGCAGCATTGAAAGGGGCGGGGGGAGGAGGCAGCAGTCTCTGCTGGGTTGGCTCTGTCTCTCTCTCTGTTCCCACCTCACCATCCCTGCTTCACACTTAGCTTAATGACATTCTTTCACTGCAATGTTCCCTGTTTGACTCTCAGACTCTTTGGGAGTGGAATGTTTCACCCCATCCCCCACCCCCACCTTATTATGGGACTCCTCTGGGCTTTCTGGAGCTGTGTTGCCCTGTACTTTTAATATGCATAGCACCTCACCTATTGACTTCATATAATGGTCCCAATTTACATGTTGCTTTGCATGTGATTTGCATTACATTAAGCCATTCCGCCTTCCAATGAATATTTATCAAGTCACACACCATGGAAGATGCTATATAATGGGAATGAAGGCTAGGGTTGCAAAATCCCCTACTCTAAATCTTTGCTGCTTTTCGCCAGCAGCCTCTCTCCACCTTCCAGGCCACTAATCCATCTCCCCATCTACCTTTCTTTGACAGTTCTTAATAAAAGTTGATCTTGGGATAATCACAGGGTCTGCTTCACAGAGTTTAGGTCAGCCTGGAATATGTACCTGAACAGCCAGAACATACTGACATTCCACATGATGTGGTTCTTTCAATCATTTCTACCAGTAATATTGTGGATTTCATGGGCCATTTCCTTTTAGATTTACCAAGTGTCTGGTGTGCGGCTCTCAAGTACCTTACGAATTCATCAGAAAGAGAGCCATGCATTTTATTCCCCTTCTACTAAAGAAAAGAAGAAATTGAGACGTGGACTTTAGGAGGGATTTACCAAGGGCGGTTGCACCATGTTTTAGCCCAATCTGAGGTTAGACTAGATTGGATTCAGCATGCAATTTCTGGATTTTATTATGTTTGAGTACTGTGCTGGAGGAAGAAGGAGGCACGAAAGAAATTTTTGCTCTCAAGTGTTCATAATCCTCCTTCCTGGTTCATATATAATCCTTTTAAATTCGTTTTGAGGTAATTTCTCTTGCTTGGCATGGTACTGAACATAATGGACCTGCATATTTGGGACCCAGTGCTTCAAAGGCTATACCACAACATGAAATAGTATATCATGGACCCTAGTTCAGATCATTCTACAGCAACAAATTAACTCAAGAGTATCAATTGGGTAATTGTCCAAGTGGTGAGTCCAAGATCCCAGATCCTCTTACCTTGTGGCTGAGCCATCTTGGAGTCTTTTGCTTCCACTTATGGGGGCAGGAATGTCAGAGATTTTGTGAGATGTGAGAAGTGGTTTGCGTTGCTTCTGTCCATACTCCAGAACTCAGTGACACGACCAGCCCAACTGCTAGGAAACTGACAGGTGTGAACAGTGATGCTCTCAGCCATACACACTTAGCTGTGGACCTCAGACAAACCATCTGGTGTAACTGAGCCTTACTTCCTCATCTGTAAAATGGGGATGATATCCCCTAGCTTGTAGAGTTCTTGTGAGGATTAAATGCGATGAGACATATGAAAGCACCCGCCAGCATAGTGGCAGGCACAGAGCGAAAGCTAAAGAAATGTTCCCCTCTCTTTTTAACCACACCCCTCCTCCCTACCAGCTATTTGTGTGAGCATATAGGAAAAGAGGAGGCAGCACCATCCACATATGGTTTTAATCAGATAAATCAGGATGTGAAGGAGATTCTGTTTGCACTCTTTGCTGGTCTTCTTAAGGCAAACAAGAGTGATATGCTGCTTTTTTGAAAGACGAGGTCTTCCCAGCCCAATCCAAACACTTCCTGCCTGCTCCGATCATGGTGTCTCCAGGCTCGGTCAGAAAGGATTAAGGCACCGAATGATGCAACCACGGGCACCAGGCACTGAAACGTATCGCCGTGGCCGCGTGCTTGGTTGTTCTTGGGAGTTGCACACAGAGAAAGGCAGGATCGGTGCCTTCCAAATTATTAGCACAGGTGCTGGGGGCTGGCTCAGTTATACTTTGGTTACTGGGTGAGCCGAAGGTGGGTGGAGGGTGTGTGCACAGATGGGCTCGCTCTCTGACTCAAGCCTCAAAGGTGTTGACACCAAGGGCATGGCTTTGGGAAATGCTCTATTGAGAAAGGCTGGGCTGATGTCCTAATACTGCTTTCTCATCTTCTAGAATATTTTAGAGAAACCAATCAGATTGAAATTATGGCCTTCCTCTACTTGAAGGCCCTCCACTTCTCATCCCCAAATCCTCATTTATGCCAGCCAGCATGACACACTTTTTTCCCTATGACTCCTAGACAATTTGGAATTATATCTTTGACATTCATTTTTTTAAACAGTCCAATTTAAGGGGGTTGTGGAAATCAGTAAAGGTCCGATGCTTAAAAACACCCAAAACCCTAAATTATAGTGGTAAAGTAAATAGTTGTATCAGTTAGAAATACCTTGGCCTGCAAGTAGCAAAACAAGGTTGATGATGGTTTTAAAAATCAAAGATATTTAATTGCCTCACAAAGGAATCTGGAGGTTGGTAGTGCAGGACTGGTTCAGCACTCAATGATGATCCCAAAATCCATGCTCCTTCCTTCCTTCCTTCCTTCCTTCCTCTTCTTGCTTTCTTTCCTTCCTTCCTTCCTCCCTCCCTCCCTCTCTCCCTTCCTTCCTTCCTTTTCCTTCCTTAGTTTAATTGGATGGCTTTTCATCCTCATGAAGGTAGCCTTATGACTACAAAATGGCTTCTGTACTCCCAGTGTCACATCTGCATCCAAGGCAAGAAGAAGGAAGTATATAACACTAACCATATCTGTCCCTTTTATCAGGACAATAAAGGCCAATCTTAAAATATAGATCAGGGCAAACAAACAATTCTTTTCAAGTAAAGCCCAAACAGCCTCACTTTAGTTCCAAACTTTGACTTCATTTCATGGTTCTGGAATTGTACCTTTCTTCTTCATTTTCCTGGTAGAGGGAACTGTGGACTGTAGTTTAGGGTTATATTCTCCTCCCTTCCTCCAGCATATCTCTTGAAGATGGAGTAGAAGACTTCCAAGGCCAACAGAAAGAGAGGGAGAAAAAAATACCCAAGACATAGGGGGAGGTGTTTTGATCTATTTCAGTCAATGTAAACTACCACTTTTGGTTTTTATTTTTCAAACCATATTTTAACGGCACCTGCTGAGACTTTACCTGCTGCCCCAGTGAGGTCACACACCTCAGTCTCTCATAGAAACATTTCAAGAATGCCAATGGGCAGATAGATGGCTTGACAGTTAATCTTATTGATAAATTATTTTTAGGTAAGCAAAAACTGAAATCTGTTACAGCCATAGAAATCGACTTTCACTTAACTGTCTAGGACTCAGCTTGGTATTTATATAGGGGGGCTATCATACCTGTTTTAACATGTAGAAATAAAAACTGGCTATAGACAGCAGTTCATTCAAGTATTAAAAACATTAATTCTTCTTTCTTCCCTCCCTTCTATATACTAAGAAAATAGAAATGCATGTTCATGAATTTTAAGGAATTTTTCAAAGATTCCTTGGAAAATTCATATTAAAAACTAGGAATTTTACTTCATACTACCCCAAGGTACACTTGAGACACAACCATGGTATCCATGGCAGACATTGCTAATCAATCACTGTCAACTTCCAGCTACACACAGGGCAGACATTGCTAATCAATCACAGCCAACTTTATGCTGGTTTTTAGTTTCAGAATGCATCTTAGTGGAGTGCTTTAGAAACTACTACAAACTCAGCAGGGTTGGTTGTTGCTGATAAGAAATGAAACCAATTTGTCATACTTGTCACAGAGATTTTTCATTGTTTTATTTGAATAAATCTAAAAACCAAACACTATTTCTTCATTCAACTAAAAAGGTTAATTTTTTTTCTAAAAGGAGATCTTTCTTTTCAAATATATCCCCTCTCCCCGCCCCATCACCCTACCACAAAGATCTCTGTCAAGCCAGAAGGTCTGAGACTGTGTGGAGCGTGCCCCAAACTCTGTGGTTGTTGCTGTGGGGTGCACACAGCTGGACTTGGAGAAGCTCCTGTAAAGAGCCATCAACTTCCTCCCTGTGGGAACCTCCTCAAAGAGCAGTAGTCAGTGGGTGCTGACCTCTTCCTCCCACATGGAACACAGCTCTTCCCTCATCAGGGCCCCCAACTCTCCTCCCCACAGCTGGGAACATTTGTTGGTGGATGGGGTGAGCTTGCCCTGGAATTAGTGATGATAGCATATCCCCTTTCCCCCAGGGCTCCATCACAGCTGCAGCCTGCGCCTGAGAAGTTGATCCACACAGAGCTGGCCTGACGGGTACCCAAGAATTCTAGATCTTTGGATTACACAGCAAGAGTACTGAGGAGCCTATTTGGGAGAGTGGAGGCAAAGCGAGTGATAGTCCATTGATGATAAGGACAGTCAGATAATTAAATAGTGGTTGACTTTTGGAACCATCTTCATTGGCTCAAGAGCAAATAAGAACATGGCCACAGCTAGAAAATATTCACCAATCTGTTAACCCTATTTGAGGTATATTTTTTCTTCTCACAGCAATTATTTTTATTTTAGTTAAGTCTTCAACCTTCATCAGATGGGTTGATGAGCCTGACTTTAGGTGTGAGGAAAGGGGAATTTGAAATTCACAAATGTTTGTGCAATCCAGTTTTCATTTGCAAATTACTGTCTTATGAAAGAGACCTTTGAAACTGGAATTATCAACATACATGCAGTACTTCTGATTTAGACTTCCCTATGGTAGACATACTACAGGATGTAAATTTATCCTTCCAAATTAATTTCAAAATGGTTGCTAACATCTATTGAGGTTTTCCTCTTGACAAATGCTGTTATATGTGTCAGTCATTTAATCCTTAGAACCCTTTAAGGCAGAAACCACTGTCACCTTATTAATTGATGAGAAAATGAAACCCAGAGAAGTTAAATGACTTTTCCAGGATCACACAGCTATGAAGTGGCAGAACCTGGATTTTAACCCACTAATATGGCCTCAAAACCCATGATCTGAAGTCCAACTCTCTACAGTGCTTTTCACCTTTAAAATGCACTGTTACTTGACGTTTGTTTTCCTTTCTTGAAGGTGAAGAGGTTTCCTCTCTAAGTACCAGTACTGGTTCTCAGCACCACTCTCCACCCTGATCAGTGCTTTCTGCTACTTTGCTGCAATGAAGACTTCCACAAATCTTCAAAGCATCAGATTAGATTCTGCATCTTTATTTTTTCCCTATCTCATTTTAATTTAGCTTCTCCTTGTCTTTCTTCTACTTCCTGATCAGGTCCACTGGGCGAACATTCTAAGGGCAGCAAAAAAACTTCAGCCCCAGAGCCCCAGTTGTTGTTGTTTTTCAAGTTCCTTTGATCCTGTTTTGTGGTTGACTTGGTGAAAGTCCACATCTGTCACCAGTGGGGTTTAAAACAGTTGCGACTCAAAGCCCATATAAGTTTGACCTCAACACACCCAGTTCTGAGGCATCCATTTCCTTGTAATGTTGGATGAATAAAGGGTTTCCCTTTTCCAACGTCCATCTTTGTTGCTCTCTGTCTCTCTCCTCCCCCTCAAAGATCCTTCAGCCTCAGGAAGGACCTTAGCATGTTTCTGTGGCTGTGCGGCATATGTTGTGTTCTAATCCTTCCTGTGTTTGCTGTAGGTATGGCGGTTCTCCAAGACAAATTACTGATGTTGTCGAGGAGGTCACCCGGGCGTCATCTTGGTGGGGGCTGGGGAAGGAGATGTCCCTGGTGATACACTCTCAGATCCACCTCCGCCTCTTGGCCTGTTTGGTGCTTGTTTGACGGGAAAGGGCTGGGACCTTGGGACCCCAAGCTGCGAGCCGGCAGGAGGGGAAGGCAGAGAGGGGCTTTACCTACCAGCCCTGACATCTGATGAAGGGGAAGCATGGCTGTGGCAGGCTTGAGGCAACAGATGCTGGTGGAGGATCTGCCAAAACTGTGTGGAGGGTGAGGGAGTGATGCATCTGTTACTTGACACGGGGATGGGGGGGGATTAGGGAAACCATGAGGAAGCTTGCCTCCTCCCTTCACGCTGTGACACCTCGGGGAAGTGAATTATGAGGGCAGGGAAGCAGAACCACGCCCGCCCGGGCAGGGAAGGGTGGGCCAAGTGCTAGCAGCCTGAGAGATGCTCTTGGTTCTCTCGCCCCCACCAGCCACCCCCCACCACTCCCCTGCCGGGGCGATTGGCAGGCGTGGTGACATGCATTGTGCAGGCAGTGAAATCAAAAGCAGGAGTCATTTGATGCGAGAGCTGCCTTCCGAGTGGCTCCCCTCCTTCTGCCAAGTCCGCCTCCCCCGCCCATCCCCACATTGATAACGGGATGTGATGCGATGCTCAGTGCTTTTTCCTGGATTCTGCAAATGAAGTCATATGGAAGGCGGCCAGAAGGTCCAACCATTCATCTTTGTTGATGGGACAAGGGCGCATCTATGAAAATGAACACTGTTCCCCAGTCCCAGGCCCTCAAAGAAAGCAAGCACTGAGACCACTGGAAATCTGAGACTGGGCTAAATGAGAACCAGGCAACTAGTGTGAACGAAATGGGCCAAATCCCACTGTTCCTTTCTTTCCCTTTGTGCTAACATTTCTGTGGAACTGGGAATTCTCCTGGTGGGACTAGAGGCAGGGACACGTCTGCCACCCCCTACCTGTGAAATGGGTGGGGAGAGGGGGTATAGAAGAAAGCGGGAATAGTGGAAAAGCATGTGTTGGTGATGAAATGGCTTTTGGAAATGAATCCCAGACCCGAGTCTCTTTCCTTGGGCTCCACACTCCTGGAGGAGGGGAAGGTCTACTCAACTGAAGCGCATTGCTGAATCCAAGGAAGCCATGAACATAAGCTGGGAGACCACCTGCTAGAAAGAGAGGTCAATTTTGCTTATTCCCACTGTTCTAGTTTGCTAATGCTGCAGAATGCAAAACACCAGAGATGGACTGGCTTTTATAAAAAGGGGGTTTATTTGGCTATACAGTTACAGTCTTAAGGCCATAAAGTGTCCAAGGTAACACATCAGTAATCAGGTACCTTCACTGGAGGATGGCAAATGGCGTCCGGAAAACCTCTGTTAGCTGGGAAGGCACATGGCTGGCGTCTGCTCCAAAGTTCTGGTTTTAAAATGGCTTTCTCCCAGGACGTTCCTCTCTAGCAAGCTTGCTCTTCTTCAAAATGTCACTCACAGCTGCACTCCGTTCAGTCTCTTTGAGTCAGCACATTTATATGGCTCCACTGATCAAGGCCCACCCTGAATGTGTGGGGTCACACCTCCATGGGAGTATCCCACCAAAGTCACCACCCACAGCTGGGTGGGGCACATTCCAAGCAAATCTAACCAGCACCAAAATGTCTGTCCCACAAGACCACAAAGATAATGGCATTTGGGGGACACAATACATTCAAACTGGCACACCCACCCCATGAAGCAACCCTCTCAACCCAGTCCATGGGTTTCCTCCCACACTTCCAATCTATTTCCACAAGATAATCTAGAAGGGAGAGGGAAGAAGGAAGGAAGGAAGAGAAAGGAAGGAGAAAAAGAACATGGGGAGAGAACCTGAAATGAGAATACGGAGGAGGGTAGAGAATGAGTGTGTTAGAGGAATGGGAGCATTGAAAGAGAAAGGATGGCTATTAGACATGGAAGAATGCTAATGTGGGTGGGATCTGGTGGTTGGCTGATGCTGACATGCTCGGCTCCTGGACTTAGCTTTTCCTTGTTGCAGACGGGTGGGGGCAATTTTGAGGCACTGAATTGCTCGTGGACACCGACAAGAGGAATTGTAAGAGCATACACACTGACTCAAGTATCTCGAAAACCTTGTTTCCTTCCTCCTTGCAAACCTGATGGATGGGCCTCACACTGAACGGGCTATTTTCTAATCACAAGCAAGAGCTCTGGGAAGTGCCAGGATGAAGGCAGTTTTATATGCACAGGGACAGACCAGATGTATTTCTTCCACTTCTTGTCGTTACGCTAAGAATTCTCCCATTTGAGATGTACTCCCTTAGGTCTTGAGGTGTTCTAGGAATTGCTATATGAAGCTAATAACTTCTTTATTAGCCATTCACAGGTTAGCAGGGATTTGACAACTGGCTTGAGGATAAGGTCCAGAGGTGGGAAAAACCAGGGTCTAAGTTGAGGAACTTGCCCAAGAACACAGAGCTTATGAAGGAAAAGCCGTGAGACCTGGCTGTGCGTTCTGTCTCCATCACCCAGAGAGGGTGACGTGGAGGAGCTGTGAGGGGCGTGATGCAGCATCCAGATGTCAGGGCTTTGAAAGGAAGAGGCAGCGAGGCCGAGGGAGGGTGTACGGGTGGGATTAAGAATAGACCTGACTCCTGAATCGCCTGCCCTGCTGTCGTGATGGATGAGAGACGTCTTTCGTTTATGGAGGTCCCTGGGCTTATTACCCTCCAGTCCCTCTGCCCCTCCCCCATTTCTAGTTTAAAAACACACCCAGCGCTGCAGCCTGAGGAGCAAATCAAGTTTGCATAACGTGCTTGTGTTTCTGGTCCTCCAAAGGGATTTTAAGCATTCAACGGTGCCAGAGAGCAGTATTGCATAATTGCAAGATTTCCCAAACTCTCACTTCAATCACAGATGCACATACACTGAATTTCTCATCGTGGTTATTTTTAATAGTTTCAAATTTTCCAGAAATTTTGTACTGCTGGTGATCCTAAGTAGGAATAAATTGAGATCTGCAGATTTATGTATATTATTTCTATTTCTTTACTTAACCTTTATTCCTTGTTTATTATTCATTCATTACTTATTTATTAGTTAATTGGTTACCTTTAATTATTTTATTTTATCATTTACTCATTTATTAATTTATATCTTTATATTCTATATTATGTCACTGTATCATATCATATCACAATCTATTCTATTCTATTCTATTCTATTCTATTCTATTCTATTCTTCATGGCTTATTTTAGTGCCCTAGTACCGAGATATGAAGTGGATTGATTTGGCCCTGGGCTGTGCTGTAGGCCAAAATGAGAATCAGGACGACATACGGCTCAGTTAATTAAAATTAAATAAAATAAAAAATTCAGCTCCTCAGTTGCACTGGCTTTGTTTCAGGTGCTTGAGAACATCACATGGTTCTGGTAGCTGCTATACTGGACAGCACAGATACAGAACATTTCCATTACTGCAGACAGTTCTAGACAGCGCTGCTCTTCGACCAAAGAAGTGATCTCACTATTTTGGGACACCTGCACCTGTACCAGTGAGCTGGGTCAGTTTTTCATAGAATAATTGTAGCAAACTCTTAGCACACTTGATCTATAGCCAGCACTCGTTCTAAGAGCATAATGGAGGGGCCCATTTAATATCTTTGCCAGCCTGCTGTTTGCAGCTGGAGAGCAGGCTCACAGAGTGAAATGGAATTTAAAGGTGTCCCGGAAGGAGCAAGGTCCCTGGGAAGGATCCAGAGCAACGGGAGAAGGGACTTCTCCTCCCCTGGAGCAGCAGGGAAGGAGGAGAGGGTGGCCGAGATGTGGGTCAGTCTGTAGATGAAGGGCAGGGAGCCTTCTGTCTTCCCTGTAGAGTACGAGGAGGTGCGATCGCCACCCTGGAGTGAGGGGCAGAGCAGGAAGAGGCTGGAGGAAAGTGGAGCATGACACAGCTATGCACTAGGATAGGGAAGCAAGCTCCCTAAAGAAACAGATGTGTGTTCTAGCAGTTTTGAGTGCCCGGGTGGGGGTGGGAGTCATGAATTTATAATGACACCAGTCTGATTACTGGAGTTTCTTCTAACTACTGTCCTGGCTGTCAAACATAGAGCAAGTTCCCCTCTCTGAGCCTGAGTTTTCTCCTGGGTAGAATGCCCACTTCTAAGCAGCTTAGGTGAAATACCATATGCAATGGCTGAAAGTTTTGTTGAATGAGTGAATAAATGAATGAATGGATAAATAGAATAGACATTTTCTCTTTTTCTCTTTCCACCCCCCCCCCCAAGTTAGTTTCTGCTTTCCTTTAAATTTGGTTAAAGAAAAGAAAAGTGTGAGCAAGCTCTGGATGGGGGAACCTAAGGCAAAGGCTGTGGTTAAGCCCCCCAGGTTAAGGCTGGCACGGCCCAGCCCAAGGCCCTTGGAGAGGTTTGCAGTAGAGTTGGTTCTTGGCTTTGTCTGCAGCCGTTGATGTTTACTGTGTCCCCTGACTCAGGGTTATGGTTGACAGAGAATTGCCTTCCATGGGAAGGGTAAGCTGCACTCATGTTCTTTTGTGAGGTCTCTCTGTCTCCTCTGACCCATGATGAGCAGGTAAAAGGAACGCCTTTTGGGAAGGATACGCACCTTTGAATCTTGAGAATTAATTCCAAAGCAACCAATCGGAAAACAAAATTGCTGCTTGGGAAGTGGGAATGAAGAGAATGGGAATGTCTCCTCAAGAACTTTCTCCCTGGGCCCAAAGTATTTACATTCAGATTTGCATATAATTTGCATATAATTTGTGTCTGGCTACAAAGCCTGACTGTTGTTCGGATAATGTTTAAGCTAAAGCTGATTTCCAGTATGTCCATCCCCACCCCCCGTCTTTCCTTGGCACATCTACTTAGATGCTTGGTAGAAGTGTCTGGAGTGTCAGAGGACAGAGGTGGTTCTTGGGTCACATGCTTCTGTGTTAACAGTGCTACATATCATTAGGCATCTTTGTTCCAAAGGATTTTGGACTGCAAGGGAAACCAAGACAGGGATGCCTGGAGGGTTCGAAGCGATAAGTAGAGAAAGAAACTCAGCAGAATTGGAAATGAGCTAGATAGCCTGATAAGCCAAAGGAAGGTAAGGTCCAGGAAAATGAAGTAATGACACTAGCCAACATTTATGGAAAGTGCTTACAATGTATCAGATATTGCTTTTTGTTTTTTTAAACAAGATTCCGCGTGTGCTTGTGCGTATGTGTGTATGGGTGTGTAACTTAGGCACTTAGAAAGGTGCTTTACTTGTATTAAGTGTTTCATCAATATAACAGCCCTATGAAGTAACTACAACTGTCATCCACATTTTGTTATTGAGTAAACTGAGGCACGCAGAGGGTAGGTTACTTGCCCAAGGTCATACAACTAGAAAAGAGGCAGAGTCAGGATTTGAACTTGGTCTTTGGCTTCCAGAATGGCTCACAGCCACTCTTCTACACAGTGTACGGAACAAGGCTTTGTACCGGATCAGTAAGAGAGAGGGCTGGCGTTGGGGACAAGATGTCTGGACACCCGGAGGTTGGGAGCTGGAAAGAGGATGGCAGAGCCCACGGCCACAGCATGACTGAGGAGCAGCTCTACGTCCACCCCCTCCTGGCTTTGTCTGCAGCCACCCACGTTGACTGTTGGCTCCCAGGCTAGAGTTGACCATGAGCTGGCCTCAGAGGGTGGCTGGACATAAATAAGCCTGCTGATGTGGACAAGTGGGAACCCTGGGTCAGTGGCCGGAGTCAGAGGGTGGTGGGTCCCAAAACGGCAACAGGAGTCACCCTCTCTCCAGTCCAACCCAAAGAATCCATCCGATCAGGCCCTCGATGGCCAGCAGAATGCTGCTCGCTGGGGAAAAGAGACGCTGCTGGGACATTCTTGCCACATGGGGAAAAGGAAAGAACTCTGTCTAGTCAAAACCTTCTTTTTCAGTATTGATCCTGCATGTGGATTTTCCTCTAATTATTATTATTATTTTCTTATGTTTTAATTTGTTTATTTGGATGATGTCAACTGCTCCAGAATGAAAATCAGCCAGCAGCAGCTGGGGCGTGAAGGGGGATGCAGCGGACAATACGCTTTGCGGGAGGGAGGGGGAGGAAACAATGAAAGATGGTGGAGAGGCCGGTTAGCATTGGCTGAGGCAGTGTGAGAAACTTCCTAGTGCTGGGGCAGTGTTGTCCAGGAGAGAGTGTTGTCATCTGGGTTAATTTGCATGACAATAGGCTGAGCTCTTATTATGCATGAGGATGCTAATGGGCACCAGCCGCAGTGCATTTCCCTGGGAAAAGGATCTTCCTTTGAGGAGGCAATTTCTTCTCCCCTCCCCCACCTTCTCATCCTCCTGGCCCTCTACCTTCCTCCCCTCCTTCCTCTTCCCCCTTTCCTTCCTCCTCCTCCTCCTTCTCCCTCTTCTCTCCTCCCCTCCTCCTCCTCTGGTTCCTTCTCCCTCTTTTTCTCTTTCTCCCCCCACCTCCCCCTCACAGGGGAAAGCCCCCATCCCTCACCCAGTAGAATATCTCCCCCTGGGGCAGGTGCTGTTAGTGGGGAGGAAAAGATGTCAAGAGGTGGAAGGAACTCTTTCCCCAACCTCCCAGACCCACCCACTTTTCTCCTTTCCACCCCTTCTGAAGTAATGAAATAATGAAAAAAGGAAGTGTGAGTGTGTGCAGCATAATTGAAAACAAATGCACCCTCGATGCTGCCAATGTTGCTGGAGCTGGTGATACTGGGGGAGAAGCCACCACTGAGCGGGAGCAGGTGGGGCAGAGGTCCTGGGGCCAAGTGTTAGGGTGGGAGTGGGTTCCAGGGGAAAGAGTAGAGATGAAAGCGGCGTGAACCTTGTTCAAGGACCTTGAAATCAGCTTGGGAGAAAGCTGTCCTCTCGTAGCTTTTCATCAGCGCTTCCTTCAGGAAGGACTGGTATCTGGGCATGACACTGTGTGGCTCTGTCTTACTTCCTCACTGCCCTCAGGGAGGTTGTAGAATTCAAGGGTTGGTTTTGGAGCCAGATTACCTGGTTCAAAACCCGTTTCTGCTATTTACCAGTCCTCTGACTTTGGCTCCGTGACTTAATTCCATTGTGCCCTAGTTTCCTCTCAAGTAAAGTTGGGCTAATCGTGCCTTTCCCTTTAGGCTGTTGTTTGATTGACATTAGCTATTACTACCCTTGCTTTCTTCTCTAGTCAGTTGCCCTTTAGCCCAACAGCGCCCATTGTCTTCATGTTCCTTTATAAAATAATCTCGGTGGCTTCTTGGACTGTCAGATGACGGAGGGTATTGGCCCTCTACCGCTACCACCGTCGTGGGTGCTGGGCCCTGGGAGAAGGGGCAGTTCCTGATTAGATAGTGCCCTTGGGAAGAGCCTGTCCCTTTGTAGCCACATTGTTTGCTAACAGGTCAGTGGAGGAGCCCAACCGATTTTACTGTGGTTGTTGCAAGTGCTACAAGGCTTATCTACAATGTGTCACATGGCACGCAGTGTTCTTTCTTTTCCAGAACAAGATTTGATCACTAGGGTTGAAGCAACTGCATCTAAAGGTAATTCGGAGTTGCTTAGCCTTGAACCACAGTCTTCCTGAGGAGGATAAATAAGAACCTCTCACTATTGGAACTCCTATCCAGTGCACAGGTTAGAAGAATGAGGCTGGGGCACTTCAGCAGAATTTCTCATGTTTGTTTGTTTGTTTCTTCAATTCATGCTCAAGTTAGAAAATATAAATATTGGGTTTCCTGCACTGTTGTTTATTATTTCAAAATAAATATTTTCACAAAATGTAAATCAAACAGGTGTTAATTTGAAATATACCTTTGGGAATCTTTGATTAGAGGGTGCCACGGAAGGACCAACCAACTGTCTGCTCTCAACCTACAAAAATCTTACATGAAAATTAGGCATTTCTCATAGCTGATCGCATCAAAAGATGGAAGGACCTACCTTGTACTCAAGGTGATCATATCTCATAAAGATTTTAAGCTTTGCAATAATAATTGGTGTAAAACATGAGGAAAATCTCCAGAGGAGTATCATTTAGGTTCTATTTTGCCATAGTCCTGCTCAACATTTTCATCACTAACTTAGATGAAGTCAGAAAAGAAATACTTATGAAATGTGTTTGAGATTAATCATTGAAAGAGATAACTAATGCTGACAACATCACAAATCAAAACTTAGAAAGATTTCAAGAATCGTTAACAATGGATCAAAACATGTCAAATGAAATTTAACAGGATCAAAAGTAAAGTCCTGAAAATTTTGGTTTCAAAAATCAATTACACAAAGGTGATCATGAGGGAGAATGACAGACTTAGTAACAATTCTTGTGGAGGAAAAAAATATGATATTTGGGTAAGTTCAATAAGAAAGAAAAGTTTGAGAAAGCAGCTGTTTATGTTTGCTAAAGCAGCCAGAATGCAATATACCAGAAATGGGTTGGCTTTTACAATGGGGGTTTATTAACTTACAATCTACAGTTGTTAGGCCATGAAAATGTCCAACTCAAGGCATCGATAAGACAATACCTGGACTCTGAAAACAGGCTGCCAGCATTTGGGACACCTCTGGCACGTGGCCAACATCTGCCGGTCCTTCTCTCCCAGGTTTCGCTGCTTTCAGCTTCTGGTTTCAGTGGCTCGCTCTCTCAGTTTCTGTGGGTTTTGTCTTAGCTTTTCTCTGTGAACTTCTCTTAATTTCATCTCTTCGCTTCTGTATGTTTCGTCTTCTTAAGACCTACCCTGAATGAGGTGGGTCACATCCCAATTGAAATAACCTAATCAAAAGGTACCAACCCAAAATAGGTCTGCACCCACAGGAATGGATTAAAGATTGTGGCCTTTTCTGGGTTACAGAACAGCTTCAAACCACCATAGCAGATAACAATACTGAATTCTATCTTATGGTTCTCTAATAAAAGTACAGTTAATTTCCTATTTAAGAATAGACAACTGAGACTCAGGGTCAGAGTTCAGCAGCTATGAATGTCAGCATTACCCCAAACAGCAATTGTTCAACTGAAGCTGAAAAAGAGATCAGACTTCAATTAGAGATATGAACGAAATGGACTTGGTTAGGACTAAGGTAAATCAGACTAAAGGGTAAAGGATGATATTGACTGTGTTTTGAAACTTCAAATTCTGTGAGCGATCAAAGGAAGAGATGTTTATGTGGTACAAAAATCTATATATTTTCTGTTGCACACTATATAATTAACTTGCACGTTCAGTTTATTCAAACACCATAATTACATGGAACTTTGAATAGGGAGTGAGATCTGGTTGGTTTATACAGGTTAGTGTGAAGACCCAATACATCCCAGAGTAATCTGGGCAGAGAATAAAAAAAGTATTTGCAAAGCCCCCTTGAGGGACTGGGGAAACATGTGGAAATATTAAACTTCCCCACCTGGGGAATTCCTGATATTCTCACAAGCACTGAGGACTACCAATTTAGTAGGCCAAGCCCTTGATCTTGGGGCTTGCTCTTATGAAGCTTGTTACTGCAAAGGAGAGGCTAAGCCTACTTATAATTGTGCCTAAGAGTAACCTCAGAGAAACTTTTTTGTTGCTCAAATGTGCCCTCTCTCGCTAAGCCAACTCGGCAGGTGGACTTGCTGCCCTTCCCACTACGTGGGACATGACTCCTGGGGATGAGCCTGGACCTGTCATCATGGGCTTGAGAAAGCCTTCTTGACCAAAAGGGGGAAGAGAAATGAAACAAAATAAGGTTTCAATGGCTCAAAGATTTCAAATGGAGTTGAGAGGTCATCCTGGAGGTTACTCTTATGCATTATATAGATATCCCTTTTTATTTTTAGGGTATTAGAATAGCTAGAAGGAAATACCTGAAACTGTTGAACTGCAATCCAGTATCCTTGATTCTTGAAGATGATCTTGTAACTACGTATCTTGTACAGTGTGACTGTGTGATTGTGAAAACCTTGTGGCTCACACTCCCTTTATCCAGTGTATGGACAGATGAGTAGAAAAATGGGGACAAAAAGTAAATGATTAATAGGGGATATGTGGGGTATGGGATGTTTGGTTGTTCTCTTTTATTTTTGTTTTTATTTTTATTCTTATTGTTACTTTTTTGGAGTAATGGAAATGTTCAAAAATTGATTGTGGTGATGAATGCACAACAGTATGATGATACTGTGAGCAACTGATTGTATACTTTGGATGACTGTATGGTATGTGACTGTTTCTCAATAAAATTGTGTTAAAAAATAGACTGTTTTCCAAACCTTTATTCGTAACCTTGCTGTTTGGAACTCAGAATGTATTTTTCCCCTTAGAAATATTGTCATTCATAAATTAATCAAGCTTTGATATAACGTCATTTAAAATCTAGCTGAATAATATTATAAATAATAACTTGGACCCTGATTTGCAGACAGAAAGGTAACTTAGGCCTAATTGCCTCCAGACTCCCAGCTCCATGTGTCTTGCTCTTCCACAGCCTCCCCAGAACCCACAGGCCTTTTATCCAACATGTCCGACTTATTTCCTACAGCTGGGATGAGGACAGAAGACAAGGTGGTCACCAAAGCAATCATCCTGAAGAAAGACCCAGAGAGTGAGACAAAAGAGACTGATGCCCAAATTCAAAAGCAGCTCAGGAAAAGGCTTTCTTGTTTGATTCGGTCACACTACAGATTAGTAACTCCAGTTAGAAAGTTATAACCTAACCTACATTTACATCGATTTCCCATGAAAAGTACCAGCTGAAGGCCCATTCTGCTGGCATTTCAGGACTTAGTAACTTTTGCTATTTTCTCTGGAGATCTTTGAATTGTTAGAGCTCACTGCTAAAATTGTCATTTCCAGGCAATGGGTCAGAAATCATAGCAACCTCATTTTGGCTTCCAGTTTTTAGAAGGTTACAAACTCCTTCCCAATTAGAGGAAATCTTAGTGTGGCTTATTATTGTTATTATTATTACTTCGACTTCCTAACGCTCATCACACCTAGGTTTTGAATATGGTTAAAATAATGATGTTTCACTAATGAAGTCATCTCACAATAGGAGCCCTCAGGTCTGGGTGCACAGGAGATGTTTTCCCATCAACCCTCCCCGTAATGTAGGATGAACCAGATACAGTGATAGTTACCGGCTGGGCAACAGCTCTGCCACATCTTAGAGCATTATGTTTTCCTTCTGAATCTTTTGAAGGAACAGGAGCCTTAGTGATAAAGAAAGAAACCATTCCACAAAATGGCAGTTTCATATTGTCTCAGTGACAGTCACAGCCGTGATTAAAACAAAACAGGAAGTCGCTACTCTTTGCTCTGGAAGGAATTGGGGTTGTGATTCCCTCATCTTCAGGGAAGACTCAGTCTCGTGGGAGAGATGGGAATGAAAGCTGATTGTTGCAATACAATGTGGTAAATGCTGGAAGAGAGATGACAGAGAGGACAGAGGAGGGGCTGACCCAGCTTAGGAGGAGGGGAGAGTTCCTGAAGGCGATGAATCACAGCTAAGACTTGAAGGAGGCGTGGGAGTTGTCCAGGTGAAGAGGTCAGGAGAAAGCAGAGAGGGCCCACCAGGTCCGGCCAGCGCGAACAGCAGTAGTGTGGTATTGCTTCCACTTGCAAAGAGCGAAGCAAGGAGAGGCAAGACATACAGCTGTTCAGAGCAGATAGAGGCCAGATCACAAAGAGCCTTCCAGGCTAGATGAAAGAGTTTAGACTTCATTCCATAAACAAGAGAGACCTTCGCAATATTTTAGAATAGGATAGAGGTATAATCGTAACAGTTTTAGACCAGGTGAATTGGAGGGTTATAAGCTTGGAGCTGGTAAAACCAATGAGGAGGCTGAGGCAATAATCTCGGAGAGAAGTTCTGAGCTAGGGTGGTATTAGCAGGGGAGAAAGATGGATTAAGAGAATATTTAGGAGGTAAATCAGGCACAGTATTGAGCATTGATTGAATGTGAAAGTAAAGGAGACAGAAAGAGTTGAGGATGCCCCCCGGGTTTTTACTGGGTGGGTGGTGGTCTCTCCAATTCCAAAAGGGAACAGGGATTTGGGAGTTAAGATGACTTCAGTTTTAGACAAATTGAAAAGGTATATGCAAATGACACTTTCAGGCATTGTTTCTGTTTGCTTAGCTGGACCTCCATGTTCTCATTAAAGTATTAATATTTGGGGAGTCCCTATTCTGTACATGCTCAAGGAACTCTTCTATTCACCCTAGATATATCAGGATGAGTTGAATGTGACTCCTGCTTTTAAGGAATGTACAGCCTAATAATAGCAGAGAAGATATGCATACAAAAAGTGCTCTGAAAAATTGTCCTAATTGCCCTAAAATGAGATGTTGGGGGAATAAGAGAAATCTTTGAAGGAGATAAAATTTGAGTTGAGTTTTAAAATCTAGGTAGAATTTGAATATATATAGATTGGGGAAGGTACCCCAGATGAAGGAAGCAGTATGGGCAAAAACAGACCCAAGACTATGAATTTAATTAACAGCACTTAATTATTTGTTTGAATGTGATTAAAAGGGAATCCATAAGATTGTATATATGTTACTAGAATAAACATTTAAAAAAAAACAAAGCCATAGGACTGTACAATACAAACTGTGAACCCTAAAGTAAACCTTGGACTGTAGTTAATAGCACAATTATAATAACATTCATCCATTTGTTGTAACAAATGCACCACACTAATGCAAGGTGTCAATAATAGGGGCTCTGTATTTTCTGCACAATTTATCTATAAACCTACAACTTCTCTATTAAGAAAAAGAAACAGACCCAAGAAATTTTGGGGAAAAAAGGAAAGAAAGGAAAGGAAAGGAAAGGAGAAGGAGAAGGGGAGAAGGAAGAGGAGGAAGATGTGGTGGTGGTGGTGGAGGAGGAGGAGGAGGGGAAGTAAGTCCTTCAGTGTGAATGGGACTTAGAGTGGTTGAAGACAATAGTGAGAGATCAAGTCAGCAATGTAAGTCCAAAATTATGGACTATTTGTCCCCTTGTCTGTGTTTGTTTGACTCATCTTGGCTCATGAAGTCTTCTGCAAAATAATCAGTCCTGAAAAATAATTCTTTCCTTGGGATGACCCAGGCATTTGCCCTTTGCATCACTCCTCTGGATGCTCACTTGTGATGCACCTCTTCTGAGTTGGTGGCCAGGGACCCAATACCAAGTGTGCGAGACTTGCTTTGTTCACCAGTGTTTCCTTCTGCTTACTTACAGGAATGATCTGTAGACTCCAGGATCCATGTGGGTGCCCTAGCCATTGACAGGTGTGCACATTTGGCCATTTTGCTATGTGTGCCTGGTCAATACACATTTGCACATAAAATTTCTGGCAACATAGCAGAAAAATGTAAAAAATGTACTGGCCACTTTTTGTAGGACTTTGTTGCACAAATGCATCAATAAAGCAATTTCAGTCAAACGCAACTGGTACTATAGTGATTGACTTACAACCCATCTGCACATGTGGAAAATGCTCAGCCCCCATCTTCCTGTTTGGATTTCTTCCTGTCTCCATATGTCTTAGTTTCCTAGGCTGCTCAAAGCAGATACCATGAAATGGGTTGGCTTAAACAATGGGAATTTCTTGGCTTACAGTTTGAAGCCGTAAGAATGTCCAAATCAAGGCATCATCAAGGTGATGCCTTCTTCCCAAAGTCCAGTGCTGGAGATCCTTGGCTCCTCTGCCACATGTCAAGGCACATGGCAGCACTGCTGGTCTCTCCCTTCTCTTCCACGTTCCATTGATTTCAGCTTCTTGCTCCCACGGCTTTCTCTCTCTCTGTGTCTGAATTTCATTCTCTTATAAAGAACTCCAGTAAGAAAATTAAGACCCATTCACATTGAGGTGGGTCACATTTTAACTGAATCAAGTCTAATCACAAGATCCTACCTATGATGTGTTTATATCCACAGGAATGAATTAGATTTAAGAACATGCTTTTTGGGGGAACAAACAGCCTCAAACCACCGCTCCACAGCTTCAGAGAGGTCCTACCTCAGAGACTCGGGAAACCTTCCTTAGCCTTCCTTAAAGTAAAGGGGTTTGGTCATGAACTTGAATGGCTATAGAGCTGATTTTCCAGCTGACGGGAGATGGTTAATTGTATATTGTCTACTGGAGTCTTTAAAATCTCTCTGGCCATGTTAATAGTGGCTTGAAATTCATGGCTTGAGACCACTGGGGGGTGATAAGGAACTCAGGGCCCCAGCAATTCAGGATAATAATCCCTTAGGTGGAAAATAAAACCCAGTGGGTGGATCCCAGACTCCTATAAATAGAGATAATCAAAATTAAATATGGTGCAGGTTAAGAACCTCTGGTTGTGTCATGTAGTTTCCTTCCTTGAGTAGCAGCAAAGCAGGCTCAGGTTTTGCAGTGAGATTTGGTCTGTTGGAGGACTGGGAGTACATTTTGCTTCTTTGATTGAAGAACCATGTGGACATTGCTTAGAAATTCCTAAGTTTACACTTTGGTATCAAGACAAAGTGAGTTCGTATTCTGCCTCTTCTGAGCTGCAACCACAGGTGAGGCAGGTGAGTGTCAGGTTGCTGATCTGCAACCAGGAGATTATAGTGCCCATCTCACAGGGCTGCTGGGTGAATTAAAATGAGATGCATGTGTCAGGTGGTTCGTGGGGTGCCTGCACGTGCCTCACTTAGTTGGTTCCCAGGTGCAATAAATTTTGAAGATTTGTAATTTTTATGCTTTTGCTTAATTTGCGTAAATGTCTACGTTTATTCAATATAAATCAATATTTGGAAATGTATGAATTAGGCTTTTAAAATTAGGTAAGAATACATTTTTAACTACCAAATCTAGTGAATTGAATATTTGTACTAGGAGTCTTGAGCGCAGGAATGTGTATTCACTCTTACAGTAATTACTTATTCTGTAAAAATATGTGTGTAGGTGTCTATATGTGTGTGTGTTTGTGAGTGTATATGTACACTTATATACTTACTATAATGCCAGCACTGTGTTTGAGGAGGAGCACAAAAGTTGATCCATTATAGACCATGCCTTAAAGAATGCAGTTCGCAAGGGAGAAAATATCACATACCCAGTAGCTCCATACAGGTTAAGTTTATAGAAAGGATTAGGTATCAAAACACATTCCTGTTTCATTGATTTCTAAGACACAAATTTTGTCTTTTAATCAATGGATCTTAGATCTGATAAAATACAGCAGTTTACTCAGTATGCTTCGGTTGCATGGGGGTGAGAGAAGGGGGCAAGTCTGGGAAAAGGCTTATATCTGTGGCATGGACAGAATTTGGACCAAAGGCAAAAGGGCAAAGGCATTTTAAGGGGAGAAAGGGGAGAGAATACCTGGAGCAAAACACAAAGACATGGGGTAAAGCAAGAACTTCAGTTTGGTGAAAACGTAGGGGCAATGAAAGCGAGTAGTGCCCAGTGAGGCGAGAAAGGCAAGATAGGGTGGGAAAAATTCCAGGAGTTTCTGAATTTGATCATGCAAATAAAAGAGGGCCAAGGAAACTGTTGGAAAGGGTGGGGTGGCGGAAATTGTGGTAAATAATTAGAATTGTGCTTCAGGATGATTGGTCCAAATATAAGATGGATATCCAAATATAAGATGCATGTAAGATGGATAGGAGTTAAAGTATGGGGTGACTTTGAAAGCTTCTATAACAGTTTGGTGGAGAAGTAATGAGGATATATGGAAGACTATCTGTTGACCCCAAATGAGGGGCCAGCCATTATCTCATGTGTTCTTGGAAATTGTTGGGAAAATTAAATGAGTTGACTCTGTCTGACATGCCATGGCAACAGTTACACCTTCAGCCCCACTTCAAGCTTGGCTAGAACTTGCCCCTCACCCTGACCCTGGTTCACAGGAGTGCACCTCCTATGAGATGCGGTTAATGGTTGGCTATTTTGGTTGCTTTGTTTTCAGGCATTTTCTGGTCCTCCAGATCTTCAGCACTGCTGCCTTCCAGGCTCTCTGGAGGTGGCCCTTCTGCTTCAGAGTTTGGGTAGATGAGCCCCGAGGCCTGGACTACACATGTAGCAGCTCCATAGTGCACTGACCAGTGGGAAACAACCAAACAAAACTACAGAGCTCATGGCTTTTGGTTTCAGGTTTTCAAATTGGAAGTTGCCATTTATCAGAAAACAGGGTGCTCATTGCAACCAGGTGCAAAGTCAGGGTTACATAGACTTCAGCTTTCTGATGATAATTTCAGTGACTTGAGAAGCAGGTGCCAGGAAGGGGACAAAGCACTACTTGGGCAAAGGCACAGATAATTGAGGACACGGTTAATACTCTCATTCTAGAATAAGTTATGAAACGTCTTTCTTCCTTCTCTCCTTTCCCATCCCTCCCCCTCTTCCCTCCTTCTCTTTCTTTCTTCTTTCTGTCTTTCTGTTATCCCTTCCTTTCACAGGTATTTATCGAGGGATCACTGTGTGATAGATGAAACGCTGTTTTAAATGCTAAGTGCTATAGATGATACCTAAAAAACAGAAAGACATAGCTCCAGTCACCCAGAAACTTAAGATCTATTTGCTTGAAATGAAACAAACCCATATAAAACAGTTGGGGAGCAGTATCAAGGCAATATAGAAATAAATACCTGAAAGTTATCCAAATAGTGTGGAGAAAGACAGACGATACATCAGCTGAGGAGTGACTCACTCAAGTTCTTTGGAGAAGATGAGCTGAGTCTTCAAAGTTCTAAATAAGGAGAGGAAGCAAGAGTATGTCTCAGACCAAGAGTCAGGT
This sequence comes from Choloepus didactylus, assembly GCF_015220235.1. Lineage (NCBI taxonomy): Eukaryota > Metazoa > Chordata > Mammalia > Pilosa > Megalonychidae > Choloepus > Choloepus didactylus. The sequence continues at coordinate 66,573,349 of NC_051324.1, read as the reverse complement.
GAATTTAGCCCTAGAGCATGGCTTCTCATCCAGTGGCAATTTTGCCCCCCAGGGGTCATTTGACGATGTCTAGGGGCAGCTTTGGTTGCTATGACTGCAGGCGGGGTGGGCAGATACTATTGTCTTCTAGTGGGTAGAGACCAGGGATGCTGCTAAATACCCTATAACACATAGGACAGCTGCCTACCACAAAGAATAATCTGGCTGCAAATGTCAATAGTGCCAAGGTTGAGAAACCCTTTTCTATAAGGATGAATAATCCAGCATGTGATGGGGCGTAGGACAGACTGTTGAGTGAGATGACTCCAAAGGCATTTATACAGGGGGAGGCTTGAAAAAGAACTTAAAGCTTTGCTTGGCTCAGAATGGTCTTTAGGATCCAGTGATGTAAGTTCTTGAACAATCCAGAAACAATCTCTAAGAAAGTCAGAGCGCCGCAGAGTCTAGGAGCTGATGGTGGAGACTTCAGCATGAGTTACAGAAGTGCTTTCTAGGTGGGTGGCTCTGGAGAGACCCTGGAGAGGAAGAATCAGTAGGACATGAAGACTTTCTCCTGCCACATAACAGAGAAAAAGATAGTCATAAAAGTCTGGTTTTGTTGACTTCAGTGTGACAATGTTCTCAAAGACCTAGGTTTGTCCTTGGGACCTTAGGGACTTTGGCTGACTTTCATGTGCTTTTTTTAGAAATCACTTTATTTAGCTCCATCTTGAGGGGAAGGTTGTTCTTTCAGTTTCTAATTTTTCTTAATTAAGCCTGATGAGGTCACTTCTCTTAGGCTTTCTGGACTTGAGATAACTTGCACTGCGGACTTAAACCACTTACCCCCTTTTTCATATGGAACGTGAAGTAAAAATAAAAGCAAAATCAAAAACCTTGCTCCCAGAGAGAAAACTGGTTGTCTTAGGAGAAGATCTCCCTCCTATATCGGATGCCCCTCCTGCCACGCACTCTTGCCTGAAGGCTTTCCGAGGACACCCCTGCCACACCCCACTGCTGACTCTCCTCCCGGTTCCCTGGAGTGTTTTGGGTTGGGTGAGGCTCAGCTCTAGTTCCTGTTCTGCACTGTCTTGAGAGGAGTTTGTGGTGGCCTGGTGTGGTGAGCGTATGCTCGTGAGCATATGTGTGCTTGGCTTCTGGGAACAGGGAAAAGGGCAAGAGAGAAACAGATGGGTCCCCTGAGCTTCTCTCTAGCCTGAAAAATGAAAGGCGGAGAAAATCGTAATAAAAAACGGAAACAGCTGTGGCAGGACAACAGCAGGTTGTGGGGTGGGCCCAAGCCTGAGGGGGGTTGTGGTCTGTCAAGTTGCTGCTCTTAGGCTGTGTAGGCAGCACCAGAACTAGCATCCTCAGGGTAGATGGTGCTCACTCGGTGGGTCATCAGGTCGACCCCAGGCCCTTCCTCTCACTTCACCCTCCAAGCCAGACTGTAAGATGGAGATGGAGCCATCTTTTAAAACATCAAAGAAGATTTACAAACAGGCCCTGTGGCTGCTGCTGGTCTTTAACGATCTTTGCAGCTTGGCTGCTCTTTCTTTGGATTCACAAAAATTCCCCCAACTTTGCTTAAAACTGTTTTGTTGTTGTTGGGCTGGCAAATAAAGTAAACAGCAGGTTAATGCACCATTGTCGACATTGGCCAGGATGATACACTGAATAAGCAGAAAGTAATCATTGGCTCCCTTTCAAGAGCAACTGGCCTCTTTCTCAGAGGGGGTTTTGGGCTGGGGAGCTCTGGGAAATCAAGAATGAAAATGTGACAACTTGGGAGAAGAGTATAGATGTATCAGAATTGAAGTGAGAAGTTTGTCACCCCTTACCCACTCCCTGCCATCAATAATGACTGATAACTATATTTTCAGTGAAATCACTAAAGTAGCAATAAAGTATAACTTTGCCTTGGAGGGAAGCCTAAATGCTAATCAAACAGCAGATAACTCTATAAATCAGGATATTGATTTTTTTCCAAGTAGCTAATTTATTTATCATTTAATTTTTTAATTTTTTAATTTGGAATTTAAAAGCAATACATATTTAGATGAAGAATTTTGGAAGTTAGGTAACCCCTGACTATAAGAGCTTCATGAACTTAATTCCCTTAACTATATTTAATCCAGGAATATAACTCCCCATACTTTATTTAAATTAATTATTTAATGCAGCCGTCTCCCTCCTAGGTGGCGGGGATAATCAGTCTTGTTTACCTCTGCACCACTAGCGTCCAGCTTTGAGCCTGTCAGAGGCAGATGAGTAATAGACATTCAATGTCTTAATGATTATGATTTCCTGGGTAATGTGGCTGAAGACACAAGAGCAAGGTAGTTCTTCCCACACTATATGCCATGAGGACTGGCTTGATTAACAGCTATGGGCACTGTCCTCTAGCTGGACAGCTGAATTTCATTTGGCCTTGCATCCATTGCTCAGCTACTGCTCATGGTTGATTCCTGATACTCTGTTGGCTCAACTTACCTTCTTGCCATCCAAATTTTGCTGTCTGGCATGGAGTACAGGCTTGGTTTTGATAGCTAACCCCTTGCACACTATGGCTGAATCGAAATTACCAGATAAGAAATGAAAATTGGAGGTGAAATAATTTTGGTGGGAGTAGGGGATCAAAGGGCAGGGACATTGGGGAGATTTAAAAATGCCATGTCATTTTTTTTTTTTTTTCAAAATCCCAGAAAACAGCTGCAGGTGGAGAATAGAATGGATTTCAAGAATTCTCCATGGAGGCAGGGGTTCAGACAGGGGCCAGCTGGGTGATGAAATCAGCTCAGAGGTCAGATGTGCACTCATGTGCAGTGAAGGTTTCAGAAATTTCAGGGACTTTCAAAATTGGCTCCGGAAGGAGGCAGATCTGTTGACTTGGAGGACAGGAACGAATTCATAATCATTCTGAGATTCAGTGGCCTTAAGCATGAGGGGAAATAAGGCTCCAGACTCCTTGCTCTATTTCTGCTTTGGTGATCCCTAGAAGAAAAGTGCCTCTTTTTTTCTGACCTTACAGAGATGAAGAATAGTCAGAACAGAAGCAGATCTTATCCTTTGTAGGACCTCTAAGCTTTGAAGTACTGAAGTTCCCAAACATCTCTCTATCGCTCTATCCTTTACCTGCATACACCTGGGTCATCTCCTCCAGGTCCTGGGCCTGAGGGAATTTGCATAGGCATCACCTAGAAGCTCAGACGTTGATTTGGGCTTTATCTAATGTTTGCCCATTATCCCCCGATTTCTTCCACCTCCCAAGCTGTCTGTAAGGGAGCCCAGAGTCTCACATTAGACAGTCCTGATTTTCCAGCCTTCTTTGCTTCCAGCTGGACACAGAGGGCCAGTGCAATCGGCCCCCTCCTAGCACTTGGCACATCCCTACATGGGACTAGCTGGCTTCACACAGCGCCGAGGCAGCTGCAAAAATGAAAAGTCATAAGAAAAATGGATATTCAGACTCGCCCCATCCAAAGAAGGGAAATAAACATCTGGGTTCCAAAAGAGTGTAGGGGGCCATCAGATCCAATGTCACTTGAATTTTGTAATGTAAAGCAACATGCATGAGAATCACATGGGGCACTGAAGAAGAGGGGGCTTTGGAAATGCAAGTGAAAAACAAGGGATACCATTTCACACCCACAAAAATGGGTGTGAAAATTTCAAAACTTAACAAATGTCAGTATCGATGTAGAACTGCAACTCTCGTACATTGCTGGCGAGAATGTAGAATGATTCAAGCACTTTGGAAGATGGTTTGGCCATTTCTTATAAGTTAAACATATATCTGTCCTATGACCCAGAAATCCTACTTTTAGGTATTTACCCAAGAGATATTAAGACATATGCCTATGTTTATATCAGCTTGATTCACAATAGTCCCAACTGGACAAAATCCAGCTGTCTGTCAGCAGGAAAAGGGATAAATACATTGTTGAATATTCATTTAATGTAATGTTCAGCAATAGAAAAGAATGAAGGACTCTTACGTGTAACAATATGAATGAATCTAAAAACAAAATATTGAGCAAAAGAGGCCAGATGTAAATGGGTACACATTGTATGATTCCATATAAAGTTCAAGAATAGACAAAATTAATGTATGGTGGTTGTCTATAGGGATGGAAATTGACTGGAAGGGGATATGAAGGAAGTTTCTGGGGTGATGGAAATGTTCTATAGTTTGACTGGGGTGGTAATTGTTCAGATACATACATTTATAAGAACCCATTCATTTGTAAACTCAAGATCTGTGCATTTCACTGTATGTGCATTTTGCCTCAATAAAATAAGGGAGTGAGTATCAGAATGGGGAGAGGAGATCTGTGAAGGATGCTTTCTGGAGAGGGTTTTTATAGTGCAATAGACACTTACCCTCTTTTGGGTGCTGCTGGTGTTAACTCCTAACCCCAGGTTTAGCAAATGGGGCTTTAAAGGTACCACTTATGAAGCTTTGCAATGAGTTCTTGTAGTCTGAGAGCTGCGGAGGACTGGTGTTGACTCAGGAGCCTAAGTAACTTAGAGGGAGAAACAGATGTGCTAACCTCGGTTGGGTAAGGAATGTGTGAGTGTTTCCATTGACTAGATGTGAGTCCCGTGGGAGAGAGAGAAGGCATTGGGTCATCTTGGGTCCTGTTCAGCATGCCTGCATGGGCAAGGAGATCACAACCGAAAGAGGGTAGAGATTTCATGGTATGCTCCATGGTGGGGAAAGCTGAAAGTTACCAGTCAGAATAGGGGTGCATCTGCCTGATTGAAGACAGCGGGACAAATGCAGAGTACATAAAAGCATCCCACAAAAGAAAGAGTCACTTCCAATCAAGTGCCTGGCCCACCCAAGTCACCAGCTCTAACCATTTGTGAGGACCAGAGAAATGTGAAGTCATCCAGGTAAATGTCTCACCTCTTTCCTGATCTCTACCCATGCTTGTCCCATCCCCTTTGACTTTGTTGGGGAGAAAGGATTCAGCAGCCAGCTAACTGGAGAGGGGCAAACGGAGAAAAGGGCAGAACCACCTCTCTTCCCCACGGTGGTTTCCATCCTGAATCATTTGTGAGTTGAGGAGGGGAGAAGATTTAATAATAGGCCAGTTTAGATGTTTCATGGGGCAGAATGTTTTAATTACTGAAAAGAGGATTTTTTTAAATCACTAGAAGTAACCAGAGGATTTTTTATTTTTCGGTAATGTTGAGAATATCCATGACCCTCACCCCAAGTGATCACTCAGGGCCAGGGGAGTCTGAAGAGACAGTGGAGGCAAAAGTAAAGCTGCATTTTGCTTACAATCCCCATTATGCTTGTTCAGAAGTATGCGTTATGCCTATATCCAACTGCCCATTACGCACCTCCAACTATTCTCGGTTAGTCCATGATTTGTTAAATGGGCGCCACCACTCATGCTGTCACTGAAGACAGAAGCACAGAGTTTATCCTTGACTCCACTTTCTTGGTCTACATCCCACCAGTCCTCAAATCCTATGACATCTACCCCTTGAGCCCTCTCATAGCCACCCCTTTTCTCCGTTTTCATTGCTGCTGCCTTAGTCTTAAGCTCAGGTTTTCATCTCTTACACAATGGGCTAATGGAGAGACTCCTAAATGGGCTCCCTGTTCATGGATTTTGACAGCAAATTAAAAAAACTGGGTTGATGCAGGGGGAGCAATGTCCTCTTTTTCATGTGGCTTTCATGTGGGATGTGGCTTGCATAAGACATGGCATTGTGTCTTATGACAAGAAACTTGGATTTTTAGTTCAAGTGGATGGGTAGCTATCGGATGGTTTTGAAGGGGTGTGTGTCATCTGCTCAGATTTTGTTTTAGAGATTCCCTGTACTATAATTTGCAACATAAGAAATATATTTCTCCATTTATTCTCCCTTATCCATTATGGACTTCCTTTCAAATTCTCTTTTGAAAACTGAGTACTGCAGGGAGTGGATGGGGTGGATCTATGGTTGTTGTCTATGCTGATTACTAGTTATGTGACCTTAGGTTAATTGCTGAATCTTTCTCAGCTTCACTTTCCTTCTTTATAAAACTGTAATAATAACTTCTGACTCTAAAGGTTATTAAATGGATAAAATGAGATCGCAGTGCCTGGCAAAGTAAGGGCTCAATAGTACAAATCCCTTTTCCTCTTTCTCCATTCACTGAGCCTATAAAGGTGCGGCCAGGATATTTATTAATTGCACCAATACAGAGTAGGTAAGAAATTATTCACCAAAACATAACTGGGTGATTTCGCTGCTACAGAAACTGATACTAATTCTTAAATTAACAGAGGCACAATTTCTGATTGCAATAGATATGAATCCATTTGTATCCATATTAGTCATACTACATTTGGAGTCCTGGAAATAATTCTAGACATGCTAATTCGAGAGGAATACTAGTAAAGGAAGCATGCTCAAAAAAGAACGGCAAGATATGGAAGGGTTTGGAAACCATTTCATGTGGAAAATATATTAGAAGTGTTTAGCCTGGTGGGGAGAAAAAACTGAGTGGAAACTTGAAAGCTGTGTACTCATAGTTGAAGGGCTGTCATTTGGAAGAAAGACAAGACTTAACACCATCCTAGTTTGGAGGTGAACCACCTTTGACCATTGCATGGAAACTGTAAATATAGAATTTTCCCACAACTCAAGGTCTCCTTGAGAGGGAAGGTGACTTCTCAACGAATGAAAGTATTCCAGAAGAGACTGGAGGAGGGTTCAGCAGTCTAACAGACTAGAGAAAGGAATTTTGCATTGAGAACATAACCAAACTAGATAACTTCACATCATTCCTTCCACATTCCTGGTTCCATTAACCTGTGGTTTGGGTTAACCAAATGTCTGGAGATCAGAAGACCCTTCTGGATACAAGGGACTGGTTCCTTCTCTTCCAAGAGAATTGTGGGACACGTGAACCCACCATTCATTAAAAGAGAGACTAATATAGGGTAATTTGTCTGGGAGAGTGTTGATGGTAAAAATACAGTGGGTCACCTTTATGTGAATTGGGTCAGAGGAGTTATCGTGTCATTGAAAAACACATGGAGATCGGGAGAAGGAAAAGGAGGTCAACACTTTCTCACCAAAACATTCTCGAATCTGTCAACCACCCTCTCCTCATGCTGTCTTCATCTAGGCCTTTCTCCTCTCTCACCTGGGAGCTGCAATAGGGTCCCAACTGGCCTCAATCAGTTGTATTTTTTTCCCATTGCATTGAAACAGAAAAATACCAGGGAGTACTATTTGCTTTTTGCCTGGTTCTTTCACACTAAAATTCAAACCCCGTGAGGCCAGGGATTGGGTCTCTCTTGCTCACTGCTGTTTCTTGACCCACAGCCAGTGCTCAATAAATGTTTTTGGAAAGAATGGGGAATGGAAACCTTCCTAGAGTGGAATATGGCAGCATGAAATAATAATAGTTAGATTAAGTTGAATATAAGATCCTGAAAATTCATGAGATGTGGCCAACAGTAGCTCCAAGGCAATGTACCGATTGCCCCAATTTAGCTTGATTGTATTTAATGAGTGCAAATCTGAGATAGCCTGACCCAGATTGTATTTACATCTAAAAATAACTTTCCTACAAACCCAGAATAAAATAATTCTAGTCTTTGAGTGATGGGAGACAAATAGCCAAATCAGGGCCCAATATACTTTGCAGTTGCAAGCGTCCATGTGAGACCCTTGAAAAGGCAGGGGACAGGTGGTATCAGAAAGGAAAAAAAAAAAAGTGAGTAGAATGGAGAGAAGTGAAGGAATGAGGGGGACAGGTAATTAGCATTTGTTGCCTGCTTTACCTACTTCAACTCATCTAATCCTTATTATGCCTGTGAGATAATATTATACCATCATTTGAGAAACGAAGATGTTGGGTCTAAGAGGAATAAGAAACTTGCCCCAAGGTCAAGTGGTAAACGATGGAATATTATGGCATACGTTCCCAATAATGGTTTCTGTGTCAGTGCCATTGAGTCGTGGGTAGTATGAAAGGCTGGTATTTATCAAGCACCTCCTATGTGGCGAGCGGTGCTGAGACCTAAAACTGAGAAAAAAAATAGAAGGGGATAGGCAAGTATCGTGGTCAACCTTTTCAAAGAAAGTATCTTTCACTCTGATACTCTGAGGCGGTGTTTCGTTGGCTAACAGCTAAGGTCATGGGCAGGCCCAGGTTTTTGGGTCCTGAAGCTTATAGGGTGTGTTTTTTGGGGGCATGGTGGGGCTTTTTTTTTTTTTTTGCAGGAGTTGCTCTTTAAGAAAAAGAGTGTAAATTTTTAAATTACAAGATTAAATACAGGGCTGTAAAAGGAGCCTAAGCAAATGAGGGATATTGATGCTTAAAGCTTCATGATAAAAATATCTCTTACTTTCTTCATAGTTCACCAATAAGTTCAATTTTAAAAGTGACTCAGTGGGTCTCCAAAATGTTCATTTTGGACATCAGGGGAAGGGAAGGAAAGGGATGGAGCTGAGGTGGGGATGTTGAACCCACAGCTCCAACTAAACTACATGGCTTTATTCTTCATTTAAAAAAAAAATCTACTTTTGCTAAAACAGTCCAAAAAAAGGTTTTATTTTGAGAGCAAGTAAATAAATAAATACATAACCTGAATCTAAATACAAGCCTTTTCTGGTGTGGAACACTGTTTCTTCGGTTTTGAGACCGATAAGCATGTTGTTGTTGCCAGGGTGATAAGCTCTGTGTTTCTGGATTTAGATGGAAAAATTCCTCTAAAATATTTTGTACTCTAGTGATATCAGGCTCTGACTAGATCTGGTGGATGGGGATGAGTAGGATTCAAAGGGACTCTTTCCCAGCACTCCAGTGTCTCTTGTATTTTACTGTGTATCAAAAGCTCTTGGGGAGCTTGTGAAAATCTCTTATTTCTGGGTGCCATATGCAGAGATTCCAACTCAGCAGGACTCCTGTAGAAACCAAGGGATTCAGATGCAGCCAATTCCCAGACTGCTCTTTGCTCAAATCTGCTCCAGTTAACAACACTGTTTGTTACAGGAGGGAGGGATTCTCAGCATTCCCAGCCAGAGGGGAAGGAAAAGCAACTTGCCCTGGCTCACCTAGCAAGTTTATGCCCTAAAAGAACATTCTGGCTTTACAGAGGTTTGCCGAAGATCGCATACTGAGGAGCAGAACTTATTCTAGGAGAAGAGAGAACAATCAGGCAAACAGAATAGACTTGAGAGAGAAAGGGGGTGGTTAAAGCAGAATGTTGATTTTCACAGACAACGAGATTAGGGCAACTCAGTGTGGACAAGAATTAGCAAACACCAGAGAGACTTTTTACAAGGACTTTGTGAATATTGGCAAGGGGGAAAATAGAGATTTTGTAAGAATGGAGGCTGGCCTCCGTGCTTGCGCGAATGGGATGCGATGGCACCAGAAAGGAGCAGGATCTGGTGTCTGAAGGGACTGGGGTGGGGGGTGGGGGGGGTGAACTTGCACAGTGACCCACAGATCAGAGGCACTCGATCAATGTTTGCTGAAGGAATTTGCAAAGGAGGCCGAGTCCTAATGTTGCCTCGGTTTGATAACTCCCATTTTCCTGGTTGCTGTGATCCTGGTATGGGACGCAAGCCAGGAATCCAACAAGCAAAAACAGACAACGTGAGGTAGGAATACCAGTGAGGTGGAAAGCTGGTAAAGGCTTTCATCAGCATGGGCCGGAGGTGGTTGAGGAGACTTGCCTCCTTGGAGATGCTCCCCAAGTCAGCTGGGGGCGTGACCACATGGGGGTGGGAGGCAAAGGAGTGATTTCATCTGTTTGATGAAAAATGACCTGAATGTTTCTCTGATCCTGGAAACTCCCTATCTAACTGCAGCCAAGGAAAACAGGATTAGGTCTTATTACTTTTATGATGGCTTTGCATCTGCTCAGAATGAGTTAAACTGGAGGGAACAAAATGATAATAATAACAATAGATAACAATAATGATGATGTAATCTCATTCCATTGTCAAGACTCTGGGTCCTTAAATTGGTTAATACGACATGCTGCCCACTCGGAACACTCTGTTCTACTTCGGCTTCCTTCGCATTTTAAATGGAGACCTCATTTCTTTGGTGCATGCTCATAATAACAAAAAGTTTGCTATATTAAATTAAGACAAGCAAGTCACCACCTCTGGCATTCTGTCTCTACAGACAAGCTACTGATTTCAGATCTAATGCTCCCTTCCAACCCCCACAAGGGAAAACTTTTCCCCGGAAGCATGAGATTAAAGCCCCAGCAAGCATTTTGCCAGAGTGGGCAACTGTGGACATCTAATTGTCTATTTGACCTAATGGTGGCAGATCTCCCGATTTTTCTGCTTCGACTTTTGGGGACATGACAGTCTTTTCCTTGGTGTGTTTCTTAGGATTGCCAAAGAAGCATATAAAAACAAAACGTCACAGCAATCAGCATTTAACAGTTGCTTCTGGGCCCCAATTTTTCAGTGAATCCAGTGAATAAATCCATAGGACTGCTTTCTTTTAATGCAATGTATATTTATTGTAAACAATAATATACAAAAAAAAAAAGAAGAAAAGAAAAAAAAGGAAAGGTAAGTTTCACAGAGAGAACAAAAGGTTTGGGGAGGGGGAGACAAGCGAAACAAACAAAACACAAACACAAACCAAACCCTACCTAAAGACAAAATATGATTCAAATGCCAGGTTTCTTAAGTTACAGAAATATTTTTTTTAAAGATCTGCTTTTATACAGAAATTGAAAGATGCCATATTATAAGAGTGCTTTAAGATTTTATTCTACTGACTTCTAAAACTGTTAATATATCTTTTTTTAAATATAAAAAAAAGTTTGCTGTCTTTTTTAAAAAGCAATCCTCAAACGCTCCAGCCACAGCAGCAAGTAAGTCTGCAGGCTAGCCTCCTCCCCTCCTACTCCTCTGCAAGAGAGCGTGCCCAGAAATACTGATGACACACGCTTGCACTGTTTTGTGTCACAACACACACACATACACACACACACAATTTAGGCAGCCCAAAGATCTGTGGCAGAAAACACTGCAAATGACTCAGTGATACACTACATTTGCAACCTCTCATTTGTACAAAAAGAGAAACAAGTTTCCAGTTTGTTTTCAACAAAAACAACAAAGAAAAAAAAAGGTGAACAAAAAGGCATTTGTACAAATCTAGGCCAAGGAATCCAGAGAAACTTGTTTTTAATAATAATAAAAAAAAAAAGATTAAAGAGATAAATAAAAAATTGGTTACAGTTAAGAACATAATTTAATAACAGATGACCCTACCCTTTGGGGAAGGCTCCAACAACCTATTTTAAAGAAGGTAAATTAAAAAGAGAAAAGAGCAAGATATTTTCAATTAGAACCTCTCCTTACAAAATAAATAGTTTTAGCACGTGGAATGTCTTGAAGGGTAACTGCTGGTGTTCAGAGAGTCACAGGTGACAGTCTCAGAGCTCTGACCCCAGCATCTGCATCCCATATGCCAGGGCAAGCACACAAGGACCACTGCATTCGGGGCACTTACTGGCTGCCGAGACATTCCCCAAACAGGTTTTGTCCCCTTTGCTTGGCTTTTGCTTTTTTGTTAAAATTGGAGCAACCAAGCAAAGGCAGGAGGAAATGCAGTAAAAGAGAGCACATGCATCTTCCAGCAGCATTGTTTTAAGGCTCAAAGTGTTTTTCTTGTTTAAAAAATATATATGTGATAAAGCTTACCAAATGCTTCTCTAGACTATTGTTTTCTTCCGTATTTGCAAAATAAGGCCTTTATTTTTCTTTTTAAGGCAGCTTCTCCTGCGGAAATTAAGCAAAGCGATCCCCCAAAACTGATCACGTAACACAATTTCAGTTTTTTTTTTAATGTTAATGCACCAACACATACACTTTTTTTTTTCCTTTTGTAAGAGAAAGCAAATCTGTACAAAAATACTCTGGTTGCAAGAAGAGCTAGGGCACACTGTTCAACTAAGAGTAGTTTAGCTGTTGGAAAAATAAGAGCATTTAATTTTTTATCTAAAATATGTATAAATCCCCTCAAAATGGTAACGAATCATACACAGTACATACTAAAAATATTTAAAATAGAGAATATTCCTCACAGAGGACTTTCTTCTTTAATTACTGCTAAAAAATAATTACAAAGTCCAAACAGGCAGAGAGATTGAGCAAACTGGTCACACGATTCTCCATCATCCTCCAACGCTGGCTTTGCAGAAGGGTGTTGAAAGTCCACTCTCCCGACGCTTCTGCAGGTCCATCCGACCTAGAGCAGCTCGGCCACCGATTCGCAAGAAGTCGGTAACGCGCGCGTTTGGCTCGAAAAAGGTTTCTGTCTCGGAATTTGTGTACGAGTTGCCTTTAGCTTAAGTGTCTTTAAGGAATGAGAAAAAAACGAACAAAAAAAAAAAAAAAAACAAAAAACAATGTCCCAAGGAAATTCTGGTTGGTTATTTCTTCGGTTATTTTTATTATCATCTCGGCCATCATCACCCTTTGTTCTCCTCAGGGTCTGGTGAGCTGTGTGTAGACCGGCTGTTCCCAGTGCTGGGGGCTGTGCGTCTGCGGGATGGAGGGGACCCCGGAGGTGTCGGCGATGGGGGTGTACATGGGCCGCTGCGCGGGGTTCATGTAAGTGAAGGTGGAGTAGAGGCCGGAGCCCTGGCCCGCCGCGTGGCTGTAGTAGGAGCCGGAGTTCTGGTGGTCGGCGTAGTCGTACTGCGAGCGGGTGATGGGCGGGTAGGAGGGGCTGTAGTGCGGGAGGGTGAAGGGGCTGTAGGCGATCTGCTGCGGCGAGTGCTGCTGCTGCTCGCTGTAGTGGCTGGGGCTCAGCTGCTCCGTCTTGATGTGCGTTCGCTGCGCCTGGCCCGGCTCGCCGCTCAGCGGGGTCAGCGCGTGCGCCTGCGGCTGCTGCGCGGGCGCCGCCTGTTGCTGCGGGGGCGCCGGCGGCTGCTGCGGGGGCGCCTGGGGGGCCGGCGGGGCCTGCGGGGGCTGCTGAGGGGGCGGAGGCGGCGCCTGCTGCTTGGACATCCACACGTGGCCCGCGCCCGCCGGGGTGGCCGCCGCCGTGCTGCTGATGCCGTAGCTGCCCGTGTAGGTGACCTGGCCGTGCGTGGCCGGCACCCCCGGGTGGCCGTTGGGCGGCAGGTACTGGTCAAATTCGTTGACGTCGAAGGTCTCGATGTTGGAGATGACGTCGCTGCTGAGCTCGCCGATGTCCACGTCGCGGAAGTCGATGGGGGGCTGTCGGCCCCCCTCTGGCAGGGAGCGCCCCTCTCGCTTCAGGTCAGCCTTGCCCGGCTGCACGTCGGTTTTGGGGGTGGTGGGTGGGGTCGGTGGACCCTGGGATTGCCCTGCAGGCCACGAAAGAGGAAGAAGCCCAGGACAATCAACGCGGGCTGAGCAAATGCCCCAGGCGAGGCTTGGAAACCCTCCCGGGACCCTCCCGGTGTCCTAAGGATCCGCACCCGTGTCCTAAGTCGCGGAACCATTAAGCCACTAGCACACACTCGGCAGCCTCCTCTTAACAGGGGAGGGTCCGAGGCCCGGAGGGTCCAGAAGACCCAATTACCACTTGCAGACCCCCCCCCCCCGGGTGCTTTAGTGGTGGGGCAGCAAAGAGAAAAAGGGGGAAGTCTTGCAAACTTGTAAAGACATTTTAACTTCTCAATAAAGAATTAATCTCTTAGGATGCAGGGACTGAGTTGGTGTGTGTGTGTGTGTGTGTGTGTGTGTGTGTTAGGATGCAGGGACTGAGTTGGTGTGTGTGTGTGTGTGTGTGTGTGTGTGTTAGGTGCCTCCTGCGGCCCTGGCCAGAAAGGCGAGCGGGCTTTAGCGCAAGGGCTGGCGTTTCCCTCCCTGGAGAGAGCCAAGTCCCCCAGCAGAGCCTCCTGGGGGTGTGCCAGTGGAGCTGGGGGTGGCCTGGTCCGGGCGCCGCCGGGGGACTCACCCGAGTGCTCGCCGGGGGAGTGCACCTCGCTCATGCCCGAGGAGGAGTGCGGCGAGTCGGCCTGCAGCGCCTTGAAGATGGCGTTGGGGGAGATGTGCGTCTGCTCGGTGGCCTCCTCGGCCTCCGCCTGCCCGTTCTTCACCGACTTCCTCCGCCGCGGCTGGTACTTGTAATCCGGGTGGTCCTTCTTGTGCTGCACGCGCAGACGCTCCGCCTCCTCCACGAAGGGTCGCTTCTCGCTCTCGTTCAGCAGCCTGGGGATGGCCGGGGGTACGGGGTGGGGAGAGAGAATGGGGGGGGGGGTCGGTGAAACGCGGCTGAGCTGTCAGGGCCGCGAGGGGAGGCGGCGGGCCCCGGAGCACTCGGCTTCCTTGGCACCCAGCGCCCTTCCTCCCACCTCCCGCTGACGTAGCTCGTCGCTTTTCTATAAATAAAACAATAATAATAAAATAAACAAAAATCTCTGTTCTTTTTGAGTCTGACCTGAGCGGACGCTCCCCGCCCCGCCCCCTGCCTTTTACTTTGGAAACCCAAGAGATGAAAATAGCTCCCCGCTGCTGCCGCTCGGAACCCCTTTGCTACTGGGGTCACCCCCCCGCCCCCAAAATAAATTCTTTAAAATCTTTCCGCAAATCCACTTAAACTTCAGGAAGCCCCCCCTGCCCCCTCCCCCCGCCCCCAATTCCAGCGGCCTCCCTTCTTCTTTCTCCCCTCCCCGCTAGGACCCAGGGGTCTCCTCTAGCCTGGGTTTCTATCCCCACCCCACCCCCATTCCTGTCCGGGCTGCAGCAGAAAGCGCAGTTTGGGGGAGGGAGAGGAAAACTCCACCTCCCACCCAAACAGTCCCCACTCCGTATTGGACTCCACGGCCATGGGAGATCGGGGCTGGCAGCCCCCTGCCACCGTGTCTCTTTCAAGTCTTCTTTCATCCTCTGGCGGTCCCTAACCGCCCCCCCTCCTTTAGAACTCCCCCTCCCCTTTTCCGAGAGCAATCCAAGAACTTTGTCAAACTCTGAGCCAAGTTCCACTTCATCTCCCCACCCCCCAACCCTCTTCCCCCCACCCCTCGAACAGCAGCTCCCTCCCGCTGGGAGGCGGGGCGGGAGAGACTGTACCAGCCAGCGCCCCCCCCGCCGCCGCGTGGCCCACCCTGCCCCACCGCCCGGGACCTACCTCCAGAGCTTGCCCAGCGTCTTGCTGAGCTCGGCGTTGTGCAGGTGCGGGTACTGGTCGGCGAGCTTCCTGCGCGCCGCCTGCGCCCACACCATGAAGGCGTTCATGGGCCGCTTGACGTGCGGCTTGTTCTTGCTGGAGCCGTTGACGCGCACCGGCATGGGCACCAGCGTCCAGTCGTAGCCCTTGAGCACCTGGCTGACGGCCTCGCGGATGCACACGGGGAATTTGTCCTCCTCGCTCTCCTTCTTCAGGTCCGGCTCGCCCTTGGGGAACGTGTTCTCCTGGGGCCGCGTGTTCTCGGTGTCAGAGCCGGAGCCCGAAGGGCAGGGCGAGCCAGCCGAGTCCTCGGACATGGTGGGGCTGGGGGCGCCGGACAGGCCCTTCTCCTGCTCGTCGGTCATCTTCATGAAGGGGTCCAGGAGATTCATGCGCGGGCAGGGGGCGGGTGGCTGGGGAAGGCGAGAAGCCGCGGCGGCTCGGAGACTCGAGGCGCGGGCTCCTCTCCTCTCGGCTGCCCGGACGCGGAGCGAGCGGCGCCCGGGGAGGCTGGCGCGTCACCCGGCTGCGGCGGCGAGCCCTTAGGAAGGCGCGGGGTGGCCCGCCCGCAGCTGCCCGCTCCAAGAAGGGGAAGGCGACGTGGAGACGAGGAGGAGGGGGAGAAAAGAGCAAACGGGGGCTCTTGCACCCCTTCTCTACTCCTCCAGCAAAGAAAAGGTCCCGGGGTGAAACTGGCAAGTCGCGGAGCCACGGAAGTTTCCAGTCAGTTTCAAGCTCCGCTCTCCGCTCTCCAGCTCCCAGCCCAGGGTCTCTTTAATAAATACTCCTCCTCACCTTAGAAACTTTCAGCCAATCACAGCGCGGCATTTCAGGGGTTGGCAGGCAGCTGATTGGAGCAGATTTTTTTGGGGGGGAGATTGTGGCACTGGGCTGGGTGACGAGAGGGGAGGGGAGAAAAAGGGAGGGGAGCGCAGCCCAGGGGTGGATGGATTGGGGGGGGACACTGCGGGGAAGGCGGGGGACCCGGGACGTCCGAGTGTGTAAGTTCGCTGTACTCTCGGTAGGTCAGAATTTTGGTGCCGTCTCTGCGCGAATCTTTGCGCGTGTGCGTGTGTGTGTGTGTGTTCAGTCTAGGAGCCCCCCCGCCCCCGCCCACCACCCCGGCATTTCTTTTCATTGCTTTCTCGGTAGTGCCGGGGACTTAGCTGGTGTTTGCAGCATTGGAAAAGCAGCCTCTGCTTAATGCGGAGCCCAGTTTACGCGCCTGGAGCCTGCCCTTTCCGAAAGTGCTTAGAAATGGGCTTCCGAAGCAAATGTTTTGGGGACCCGCTCTTCCTTCGTAATAATCCATAGAAGTAGATTAACATGCTCTGGTTCGCTGCGGGTGGTGCGGCTGGTCGGGTTCCCTGCAGAGGGAATCAATGAAAACCAAAGCCGAGTCCCCGCGAAGGCTGGCAGGCGGCGGCGGTCGCGACGCCCTGGTCCCGCGCTCTCCGGGGCCGTGCCGCGCAACACCGACCTTGAACAAGTCCCTCTACAACCCCGGCCCTCCAGCCCCCCACACCGCCCGGCGCTCCTCAGTGACAGGGCAACGGCTTTGACTTTCTGATCTTCGCCTCTCCGCCGGATCAAAAACGTCAGCCGAGTTGCCACTGCAATGAGCTTGCAAACTGTTCCGGCTCTCAGAGCTCGAGCTTTGCTAGTGGGCCGTCCCGGGCCGCGAGGCCGAGGCCGGTCTCCTGGTTTGTAAAAGGCCAAACAAATGGGCACCATCACCGCAGACAAAACCCCCCACTTAGGCGGAATTGTGCTGCTCGCCCGCTTTCGCTCTACTTTACAAATCACCTGGAGCGGCGAAGCGCCTGTCGTCTTTTCTCCGGTCCTTTCTGACCCGCAGACAGTTGGGAGTTCCGGGGCAGGGAGTCGAGTGCTTCTGATGAATTTCAAAGTTCGATCTGAACACTACCTTTGTGTTTATGTGAACTGCTCCGAGCCAGTTTGAGTAAATGCGGAGTTATCTATTCTAAGAGAGAAGAGAAATCGTAGTCGCCTGCGGCTTACATGTCTTCAGAATCACAAATAAACGCGCAACTTTGGAAAACTATTTTAAACTTCCCCTTCCTCTCTTTTGGAAACGTTTGCCTCAAATTAAATTGTTGTGAATCGGCCGGCATCATATAAACAAGACTTGTTTCTTTCTAATTTGCAAATTGCAGACACTACTGCAAGATCTCCAAGAATGTTTTCTTGAAGAAATTTTTAAAGTCCCGTTTTCTCTTTTTTTCTTCCGAAGCCGACTTTTTTTTTTTTTTTTTTTTAAATAGAGTATGGAACTCTTTGGAAGGGAGTAGGTTACAACCCCGTTAGTCAGTATTTACTTTTTAAACGAATGTGACTCACCTTGGATAGCTCTGTTACCCTATAGGTTGTTTACGAGTTTAAGAGACTTCAGTATAATAGCTTTATATTCAAGGCGGTGTGAATTCGCTGGGAAAGCATAACAACATCGTCCTTTCCTGGGAGAGACAAATCCCGGATAGCATGGACGTATTTCTGAGTGCTGGGGTAGTGAGTGTAACTATGTGATTCGCTGACACCTGATCCAGGAGGAGATTCAGAGACCATCAGGCAGAAGTTTTAAGCAGAACGTCTGTAATTAGGTTGTATTGTATTGTCATTCCCATGTTTGCTGGCATAAAAGGAGTGAAGAGGACCATGCCCTTAAGCTATTTTGAAGAGTTCACAAAATTTGTCAAGATATATAGGTCCATATATAAAATCATTTTAATACAATTATGTAATAGATACATAATATATAACATTTTGAATAATAAATGACGGTACTTTGTACTTTTTTGGTTCGTTTGATGCCATCATTTCGTATTTTTGTATCTTGTTGTAAACTACGATAAACAGTCTTAAATAATGGACTGCAATTTTCAGCTGCATCCAGAGGGGGCGCCAAAAGCCCAGAAACTGTCACAACTCAGGAACTGCGGGAAAACTTTGGTCGTGGTGGTGGTGGCGGTGCAAGGGCGAGGGGGGTGGGGAGGGGTGGGGGGAGGTGCGGGGGGGGGCGGCTCCACTCAATCAGGATTGCCTTGCTGCTGAGATTTATCTCTGCAGCAATCCTGCGCGACATTCCCTCCCGTGCGTGTCCACCTGGGACAGCTCAGTTAGGGGCACCTGGGATGTGTGAGTCTGTAGGAGACCAGGAGACCGTGCAATAAAAGGGCACTCGAGATGCCTGATGTTTCTATTCTGCATAGAACCCGCAGACCGAGGCCTGGAAAAGGAGCCGTCCCCCTCAGGTGCCCAGGGCTGCGCTCTGTCCTGCCTGCGAAGACCAGGCCAAGCCCGGCGCGTGGGCACTGTTGATTCGCGAGTGGGTCCGTCTTGCCTTTCTGCAGATGGCTCTATCTGCCGACTCCCCCATCATTATTCAGGGGTTCGGTTCCCTTAAGTATGACTCTCCCCAGTCGCCCCAGACCCCTTCTCCCTGCCTCGGGAAGACGAGTCCCGGACCCGAGGACCTCAGAGCTAGAGGGAAAGGAACCCACCCCCAACGCTCAGGTTACAGATTGGGAAACTGAGGCTGGTGGCCCAGTTTTAGCTAGAGCTGTCTGCCAATAACTAAACGCGCCGGGGTCCTTCCTCGGTCCGGTGGGGGTGAAGGAGGGAAAGGGCACAGGTCTGGAAAAGTTGCAGGCAACGCACGGCGCTTTACAATGTGTGTGCGCCACCAGCATTCGGATCCCAGCTCTTGATCCAGCGCTGCGAGGTCTGCCGCCGGGAGCGGAGACACGGAGGTGCGAGCGGATCCCAGGGGGGCACTTCGGGAAACCGAGGTCTGGGAGCCCCCCCTGCTCCTTCTTTCCGCGTTCCGGGCCGGCGCCGGGTTCAATTTCCCCAGCTGGGGCCGCCAATCCTCCCTCCGCGTCTACGCGGGAGCAGGGGCAGGAGCCCGGAATTGCAGGCGCGGAGCTAGCGTTGCTTGCTCTGCCGGGCGGAGCAAACACTTCTTGCAGGGGAGTTTTCCGCCTGCTGGAGGGGGTGGGGTGCCGGCGGATGGGGTTCCCTTTGCCTGGGGAATTAAGGACTGCAACCTCCCTCTCCAGAATTTCCTAGCAAATATGGGGACTGTGTCTGATCCGTTTTCAGCAGGAACGCATGTCTTAGGAAAGGGTTGGCTGGGGTGAACAGGCGCCTCTCCTAGCGATTCGCAGTCCTGGGCAAAGTTTTCTATAGAGGTGACCTGGGAGGAGATACCCCTTTTCCTCCTGCAGTCCCCCGGGTCCGGTGCTCTTGAAATAAAAGACCCCCACCCCTGGTGGGACACTCCAGGTCCTCGCACCCAGCGCTCCACGCCTCTTCGGGGTGATTCGGGACTTTTCCCTGGGCGTGGGCGCTCTTCCCGCCGGACACGCGCTCCCTTTGGGAGGGAGAGGCAGGTAAGCAAGGCCAAGTCTCAGCACAGGCGTTGGGCTGGAAACAACAGCAAACAGGAAAAGGAAAGTACCAGATAGCTTCATAGGTGCGCAATAAGTATCTGTCGAGGGACTGAATAAATATGACCTTCGGATATTTTGCTCGCACGTGCGTGTGTGTGTGTGTGTGTGTGTTTCCCATCGCAGGCCGCCAGACCTCCCAGCAACACGTTCCATAAACGTGTATGAACGTGCATTTCTGCATGTACATTTCTCCCCAAACGGGCACTCTACTTTGGGGTTGTCCAGCACATGTCACCCGGGACTGTATTAACCCGGCGCCTCCTAAAACTGCAGGCTACGACGCGTACTTCAGTTTGTTCTTTTCTGTTTTCGAAGAGAAAGAGGAGTGCGGTGCGGGGTGGGGGTGGGGGGGAATATTGGGAAAGGGAGGGCGTCATTGCCTACCTGCCCCCAGGTGACCGGGCGAAATCCTGGGACACCGGGTGGCTCTAACCCAGCAGGGCACTCCTGGGTGCCGAACGGAGCTAAATCACCAGTCTGGAGGAGCTGGCTGGTCGCGGAGCGGGTGGCCGGCGAAGGGGAAAGTGGAGGGGTGTGGGTGAGGGTCCCCAGTTGCCAAGGGACTGTATTCCCAGAGGGTGGGTGCTTTTCCTTTTTATCCTTTTCCCGAAAATGTCTGTCCTTAGTCGTGGGATTGGGGAGCCGCGTGCCAATCGGTTCCCTAACGCATCCCTAGAACGCCTGCGGGAGATTTTCTAGGCCCACTCCCCACTCCCTTGCCTTCTTTTAAAATCTGACAGGAGTTTTCAGCGGATGGTGCTTTTGCCTTATTGTATTAACAATAAAAATAAAATAAGCGCTCACCGCGGCGGCGCCTGCTTTGCGGTGGACTCCGGCGGGCCAGGGGGATGCGCACCGGAATTGCCTGCCCCCTCTCACACCACCTTTCGGTTTCGGGGTGTCCAGCCGCGGGGAGGGCCCCGAGTGAGGAGGGGTGAGACTCTCAGGCAGTGTCCGTGCGCTTTTCCCGAGGGAGGGGGGGATTCCTGGCAACCACATCACAGCCGCTCCCTCTGAGATGCCCTATTGGGTGGGTGATCAGTGGGGGTCTTTACTAATCGGGGAAAATATTCCCACTGAACCCCGCAAAAGGAAGAAATGCTGTGAAGATTCAATTCCGACGGTAACTGTCCGAATTTGACACGGATTTTTCTGTGTCTTTTCCGCGTTCCTTTTCTGTCTCAGCAGGACCCGGGTAATGCCAGGCAGAGCGCATCTGCCTGGTTCCTGGAACCCACAGATTCACGCGGGCCAAGCAGGGCGTCGTCTCTGCTGCGTGCTGCGCTCCGGAGCCCCGGCGGGCAGCGCGTTTTGCCCCGAGGGCCTCGGGAGGGCCAAGGTCAGGACGTCAGCACCCACCTCTCCAGCTTCGGTGACAGTGACGTCAGAAAACTGGGGTTCTGGTCCTCGGATGGTTCTGGGCGCCGGGGCTTCAAAAAAGTGCTGGGGGGCGGGGAGGCGGACCCAGGGCCCAGGATGTCCTGAGCTTCTGGAAGTGGAGTCCCGGCAAAGAAACGCGGGACACGCCGTGCTTCCCGCCTTGTCGACGGATGCTTATTTCAAATTAATTTCACCGTGTCCGTCTCTGTCTGCAAAACTGCAGGAGAGACAGGGGGGCACTATTATCTGATCCCATCTGAGTTTGTTTGAAGGGAGAGGTGAGGGGTGTTCCTGGGGGAACTCTGGGAGATTCTTGGAAAGCAGAGAGAATTTTTTTCTCTTTCTTTGCCATCGTTCTCCCAAGGTCCTTTTCCTCACTGATATGAAGGGCATAAGTGTACTCTTCAATGCCTTTTTTTTTTGTTTCTTTTTTTTTTTTTTTGTGGGGAGTGAAATTTGGACTGGCATAGGGGAAGATAGTTTTTTGCCTTACCCACGTTTATTAAATCATTAAGACCCATGAAATCTCACAGTGTCCCTGCCACTATCAGTAGGGCAAAATGTGCTTACATTCAATAGGAAAGGAAAGCTTGTTTTCTTTCACACTTAGTTCTAGGGCTGGAACATGCTTCTCTTTTTTCTCCCCACTTTCTAGGCGGGCTGAAACACCAGGGAAGTCCCACCAGAGCGCAGCGGAATCTACTTCCCTTTGGGTTGCCCCTAAAGCTCGCGAAATTGTCAGATGATGGTAGATGATGGACTTAACCTCATCGGCTTTGCTATCTATCCACCGGCAAAGCAGAGACAAATAAGCGGTTACTTCTCTAACGTATGGGGAAGGAAGGTTGCCTTAGATTCAAATATATGGATATTTATTTTCCTTCAAAAAAGAGATCACGCAGGCAGCTTTCCCTTCCTTACTGCCTTTCCTGAAGCAGTGGAGACATCTCAAACAAGGTTGTGTCGGATTGAGGTTCAGTTTTTCTGATAGGAAGGGAAAGGAGTGCAGGCGATCTTAGCTTGGACACTCTACTCAGGCCTTCACCGCAGGATCCACTTCTCCCCAGGGATCCGGCTCCAGAGTCTTCTGGGGGAGTACTGAACAAAGGTTGATTCTGAACCCCAGCTATATTAAAAATATGTGATGTCACAGCAAGCCAGGTAGCCACAGGTGCTTGCAAATTTGAGAGATATGCATGAGAACAGACGCCTGGGCAGGGACTGGGGGACACAGAGCTCTGGGTAGAGGCAGCACTGTGCAGTAGAGAGATACTGTCCTTGCCATTCTTCTCTTTCCCTGTCACTCTTTCATTAGTCATCTCAGGCCAAATTAATGTCCAACATTATCCATTCTCAACCTCAGATAAGTCAATTCATTGAATATTGCTTGAGGACCTACTATGTGCCAGAACATCCAAGATTTGGTCTCTGCTGTTATCTTCTCCATGCCTTGCATCCTGTTAGACTCAGCCTCTGTCCTCTCCATCCATGCCCTGCTGCACCCTCTGATCTCTTGGAGACTCTTTCTCTGCCTCTTTTCACTGATTCTCTGGGTTGCAGAGAGCTGCCGCCTCCCCTGTTTGCCCCTCCATCAAGGTGGCGAGGGGATGGTAAAGCGTAAGAAGTGGTACCCCGGCTCCCAGCTCAGGGGTGGACTCCATTCTGTCTGCTCCCCCTTGGCCCAGGAGCTGCCCCTCTTCTCCCAACCCTGGTGATGCTGCCCCTTTCACTGAGTCTACGACGCCTCCCCCGTGCCCTCCACTTTCTTGGTCCGAGCCCAGCAATGCCTTGTAGTGCGTGGTACACTTCACTCTCTCTTTGGGGGACCTTTGCCAACCAGCACAGTGGTGATGACAGTTTCCAGATGATTTTCCAGGAGCAAAAAATGTCTTCTGGGGGAGGAGAGGGAGACATTTGGCTACACACCAAGTGGGTTGAACCTTGTGGGTCCGGAAGAGGCCCTGGGAGGTGGAGTTTCGTGGGCTCGAAAGATTTCTTTTTCCCCTTTAGATTCTGCCTACAGCAAAAGTTGCTAATTGCTTTTTATTTTCCTGGCACTTGGGTGGCTCCCTTGGTTCTGAGTCTTCCCCAGGAACTTAGGGCTGAGGACAGCAGGGCTTCAGGTGATGTCAGTGGACACATTTGCCTCTAACTCTTCTTCGTCAGAACTGTGCAGCTTTAGGAGAGGACAGAATGAAAAGTCACCTACTCCTTCTCCTGTCCCCAGACCCCCTCTCCCCTCTCCAACTTCACTTCTGCCAGGGGTGCTTTGATTCTTAGTCATGCACCCTAGGAAGTTAGCAAGGTTACCTTTGACACTTAAGAATGGATTCAGAGGAAAGATCAGGTTCTTTTTTGATTCTGAAAAATCCTAAGCATGCAGTTCTTTAGAGAGAAGGAGTTACTGATTTGTCTTCACTTGCTCAGCCCTAAAATTCACACTCATTCCTTAAGCCTCTTCCATGCTTTTGGTTGTTTGTCAATGGCAGAACTAGATTTTCTTTTCTCATATACTACTGAGCCTTTCTTAAAACACTTTCTTGCAGCATTCCTCTTCCTTATGGGAGAGTCTTTCTGCCCTCACCTGCTGTTTTCTTGGGAAAGATGTGAGACTTCCATGCTATGGAATAAATGACTATTAAGGGTTCATATGCTCTCAGTTTAAGCGGCAGCCAGATTTTAATAGGAGATAGGGGTCTAGTTCAAATGCTAACACCTCTGTGAGGTCTTTAGGACTCCCCAGGAATAGCTATTTGTTCCTTCTCTCTGTTCTTTTAAAATTTTGTTCATGCCTCTGTTGTGCTGTTGTTTGTCCTTTATGCATATGTACCCACTGCTAGACTGTGAACTTCCTGAGGACCAGGGCATAGTATTACTGTCTTTATACTCCCAGGGTATACACTTTGCCTAATAAACATTCATAGGTGAAATGAATAATTGAGACTTAAGCCAAAGCAATGAATACCTAATGGTGGAATTTCAGCCATCAGAGACATAGGGGGAACCTTGGCCAGTTAGACGGGATGTCTTTATGGCTCTCCTCAAAATGTGTCCTCTAGATGGCTGCCCATGTCACTTACAAGGAAGTCTGCCCTTGTCCCCAGACCCCCTTCCAACCTTCCTATCCTCTGATTTCTTTTTGTAAGAAAAGATGTTGGAGACACACCTTTGGAAAATATTTGGAGTGATGGATATAGAAGCTTTCAGATTATAATCTTTATACATTTCTGTCCTGGATTTACAGGTTTTGAGAAAACAATCAAACCACAAACTGAAATCGTTAGCAAAACATCAGAACCTCTAAACTCCCCAGACCTTGCTACCCAAATATACAGTGATAAATATTTTTCTCTCCCTGATATTCTTGCTTGCTTTTCTAAGCACAATGCACAGTTCTTTCAAGCACGAGCCACACAGTGGTGAGGTTGACTGGTGAGTGGGGGTGGATGTGGGGGGTGGATGCTGGGAGACAATTATAATTTGGCCTCCCTCTGCAGCTCCTCTAAGGAAGGCCTTTCCTTCTCTCGGCGAATGGCACTGCTGTTTGTTTGGAGAAGGAAAGCTGTGGGTAAGGAATTAGGGGGTGTCATTTGGGCTGCACATGTGCCTGGGCTACCTGAAATCTGTTGCCTAATCACTCCCAGATGCCTCTGGGGGCTTCAGTCCCATGGGTCCCAGAAGCACAAATCCCTCTCCAGCCCCTCCCTGGGAAAGATAAAATTTAAAGGGAAAGAGAGAGTGAAAATGTGTGTGTGTGGGTGTGTGGTGTGTTGGTACTCTGGGGTCTTGCAACACAGCTTGGTCCTAACACCCTACATCCGAGGCATTTGAAAACCCACATCACGCATCCCCAACCCTGCCCCTAATCCACAACTGTGATTTATTGGAACAAGGAGGAGAAGGAGGAGGAAAAACAGCAGGAGGAGGAGAGAAGCTGTAGCTTCAGAAGGAACTACCGCATTTGCTTGTGGAGGTTGGGGATGGAGCTATTTAGATATTAAGTGTCAAAGGTGCCACAGCTTTTTGCAGCTCCTGGGTGAAACCTGCAGCTCAGATGGGTGGAGTGATGCAACAAGAGGCAAAGACAGCCATTCTCTTCCAGCCAATGGGCAGACAACCCCTGTGGGAATTGTGGGGTGCTGCCTTGGGGACGAGAAGACTTGGGGCTTGGCCTCAGGCTATGTAGAGCCCCCATATTCTCCCTGCTCTGCCCAAGGCAACATGCCCACTCCCCCCACACTGCAGTCTCTTTCCTCTCCCCCTTTAACCAGCCTTTGCCTGGATGTGCCCATCACACCTCCTCACAGTTCACACTGACCAGCCATTCACACCCTGTACAATCACTCCTCCACATCAATGAAACCAGGGAGGGCACCCTGAGCCATCCACTCTCTCCTTCTCGTCCTCTCTCTTTCTCTCTCTCTCTCTCTCTCACACACACACACACACACGCACATACACGCTCCCTCAAAAGCACACGCGTTTGTATCTTTTACTCATGTGCATTCTCACCTATTGCTGAAAACTAATTTCACTGCTAACGAATATTCCTGGCTGCTGTTTCATGCGTTGCTTTTGAAGTGCCCTGGCATTCACTCGTCAGTTAAATCCTCTGGACTTCTCTAGGAGGGAGCAAGGGGAGGAGGCTATTCTCTGCTTTTCATGTGTGCTAACAGAAGCCCTGAACAGAGCGTGTAGCTTGCTCAAGGTCACTAGATTAACGGGAGAGGCAGACCTCTGGATGTGTTACTGCAGCTCCACGCCTCCCCCAGACCCCTGTGCACACATGGAATTGCACACGCTGCTGTGAGTGGCGCTCGTTCTCCCAGGCGCTCAGCCCGGTACAGCCGAGAAGCCCACTCCCCCTGATTCTTCTCCTCCCTGCGCTCTTGCTGCAGAACTCGCTCTTCCTTGGGTCATGTGGAGAGACTGGGGCTCCACTCTTTTGTGAGTTGTGTCTCTGATCTTATCTTTCCCTTCTCCTCTAATCAGGGTTTTTCTACCTTTGTCTAGAAGGAGCAGAGAACAAAGTGTGACTTGAACCATGCATGGGAACAGTGGCCTCCCTTCTTGAAATTTCCTTTCCATGAGAATGTCGCTGGGTTTGCTGGAGTGTTGCATGGCTTGATTTTATTTCATAGCAATAATTCTTCATTTTACACAGATGTATAGTGGGATTCTTTCCTTCTCTGTGTTACGTGGCAGCCTTTTGATAGCTTGACCCAGCCTCATCCCTGTTTCCTGAATCATTTTACTCTACAAACCAGAAAAGGGATATCACTCTCTTATAACCTGGGAAAGTCCTCATCGTTTTAGAAGTACACGACTCTCATTATCACCCTTTTCCTCTCCTCTTCTGCAGCTTGAGACATTTATTAATAAGAGGAAATGTTTGCAGAGCCTTTATTATGTTCTTAACAATCTGCTAAAGGCTTCACTGGGTATATATATCCCCATACCCCACTCCAACCCCTGCCCTGGGAAACCTTCCCCTGCAGTCTTTATTCTTTTCCTCATTTTACATATGAGAAGACTGTGGTTTAGACTGGTTAACTAAGTTGCTCAATATGCCATAGTTCTAGTGGTAAGTGGTAAAAGCCAACAATAACAATAAAATCAACAATGAAATGAGAGAGCAATAGCTAACGTGCATTAGGTGTTTACCATGTAAAAAACTCACTCAGTACAACAAATCTGTGGGCTATGTATGCTGTCATTGTCTCCGTTCTACAATGGGGGAAACTAAAGTGCAGGAAGAGAGTAACTAACGTACAAGGGCACAGGCTAAGGAGAAGTAGAGAAGGGCTGAGCCCAGATGTTCTGCTTGCCTGATTACTGCTCAGTGCTGAGCATATGTCCTTCCTTAACTGTGCATCCATTCTTTCACTCCTCAACACCACAGATGTTTCTTGAGAGCCTACGGTGTTGGGGGCTCACTTATGTGTGGGAGAATACAAAGACGGATGAGACCCATTTTTTGCCCTGAATCTATCAGGGACCAAGGTCATTAGGTAGCTCTGTGCAATTCAATACTGTTTTTACTAGCCTGCAAATTTCCTAAAGGCACTTTTACCCTTCTTGTGTCACTATAAGCACCCAGAGTCAAAAGGAATCTAGTTTTTTTTTTTTTTTTTTTTTTTTTCATTTGCAATTTGAATTTACCTGTGGCTTTGTTTCTTTTTGGGCTTGCCTTATTTCCTTTGGACTGTGGGTTTTGTGAGACAATGTTAATCCGCGTTTGTGGCCAACAGTCTGCAAATGAGGTTGTCAATGGAAGAAAATGGGTTGAGAGAGGAAAAGGGCTGCTGAGAACTTCTATGGCAGCTCCCAGCGGCTCTCGTGGATTTTGTGTAGACTTTGGCAGCTGGAGTGACCTGGCATTCTCATCGATTGTGTGGTCATTTGCACTTCACATTGGCACTACCTGTTTACTCTTATAGCCACTCTCCTCATCTCCCCAGACATCTGATTTGTCCCTGAAAGCTGATGGGTGATCACGCAGGGGAAGTACACGTTCTCTTTGGGAGGAATTAAGATTAGAAGCCTCTGGTTCAAACCTGATCTGAAGGGTGATATATTTCAATGGTACAATGATCATTTGGTTTTTAAAACTTACACAGTTGACTTCATTTCAGTTCTTATACCATGTGGGAGGAGTGTTGCAATGCTGGTTTAAGGAAAGAGGCAGCTAAAAGGCAGAAATGGGTATGACTTGCTCAAGACCATGGGGCATATTAGATGGGTGAGGAGACTTGGAGCTCAGGCTCCTTGACTGGTTTGTTGTCCTTTCCACTGTTCTACAGCTGCTTTCTCTGTAGGAGAGAAAGATTTGAATTCACTTGGGCTCAGTCCTTTAATGTTTGGCAATTATTTTACATAATTGGTTGGAAAAGTGGAAAGGACAAGGGTGAGGGTCATTGTTAAAGACTGTTTCCAGAGAACATACAGAAAAGACAGGATTTCAAGAGGAAGAAAAAGGTCAGTTTAGTAGCAATTCTTACCGACTTTCCCTGAGCTCAGATCCCAGTTATGAGAGCCAGGGAGGCTAGCAAATTCAAGAACAATGAAAAATTCAGATGATGGGATTCCTACCTCTGGAAAGTGTCCAAAGTGCTCCAACCATGACAGAGAGCTCGTAAAAAGAGTGGCGCACATTCGTCCCATAAACATTTCATGGATGCCTAACACGGGCTTGGCTCAGTACTACACAACTACCCAAATTCATCAATCCAAGGGCATCTTCATTTCTTAATATTTCATGTCACCCTGAACTGACTTTTTAGATGAAGCCCTCATCAGTGTGGCCTTTTGCAAAGGAACGCCACTTTCGGGACTTGATTAGAAAAAGGAGAAAGCAACACATTTGTGCCACATAACTGGGACACTCCTATATGACTTTTCCTCCGTCTGACACTCAGTCACCATCGTTTTCAAGTCTGTGGCCATGAAGGTTTCCATGGATGTTATAAAGTGCTCTGTGTATTGGAAACTGTGAATAAAAAGGTAGTGGGGAAAAGAGGCTAACCATCACACTCACCCAAACCCTAAACCTCAGACTCTTGGAAGGAGGCAGTTGCATAAAATAATCCCAGACTGCAAACATGCCATCTTCCTTGATGGTGGAGGAGACATTTCTGAAGAGATTCAGCATCTGGCACTCTGTGGAGGCCCTGGCTGCTGAGACAACACCAAGGACTGGAGATCCTTTTTCAGTTTCTGAAAGCAAGATGCTCTTTTCCTGGCACCCCCCTCGCTTCACTCCCTCTCCTGGGTAGTGCTGGCTGACCCCGGATTGCCGACACTGTCCTCCCTCTTGATAGCAGCCACATCCCCTGCCAGCCCTTATCTGAGCAAACAGGCTCCTACCTTTCAGAGTCCCAGCAGTTTCTGAAAGAGGGTATTGTTATTTTCTCAAAACTGCCCAGGTTAGGAACAAAGGCAGCTTCTGGATCTTCTTTAACCAGGATAGAATTGAATTGGCATTCTTTTAAAATGGCTTACTATTATGGCCAATTTCTGGATTTCTGCTAACAATTACCTGACAATATAGAAAGGGGATCTGACTCCTTTAGGGTGTTGTTAAGTTTTCTTTTTCTCTTTTTCTTTCCGTAGAGCCTTAAAAAATTGGTACGCAGTTGGAGTTTACAATTAGACAGGTCTAGTGTGTCTATATCTGTGACATATGTGTAAATCTTACCAGACAAATAGTGATTTTATACAGGTGTGTTGGTGTGTATGCTTTCTCCGAGAATAGATAATAAGGATAATTCCTTTCCTTTTATAATCAAGTCATCTCTTCTTGAGGACAGGCTTATAGAAAAAAGAAAAGGGTAAGTTGCTGAATTTTGGAGACAAGTATGAAGAGTGAGTATGCTAGGATGGTTTGTTTCACAGGTGGATTTAATAGTTTTTATTAGCTGATATGAGCAAATGCCTTGCATGTAATTGATGCTCAACAAATATTTGTTGGAAATAATTGTGCCTGCTGTGCTCAATGCGTTTAAGTGGAAGGAAGCCCAGACTGTATCCTGGAATTGGTTAGGTAGGAATAAAAATATTTTTGGTGGTTTGGGGGACATGAACATTCTGACCCCCAAAGCAGCAAAGCCTAAGCAGATGATCAGAACATTTGATTAACCCTAAAAGTCAATTTTTGTCAACATAATACCTCCCCCATATATCTTTCAGGTAATAAGTCTAAGTCAAGAGTCTTTTAGGCCAAAAATCTGATCTCTGTGCTCCTGTAAGTATTTTGGATGGCCTTCCTTAAAACAACTTGCTTCTCAACAAGTCAGTTTTCTCATATTTAAAATGAGAAGTTGTCTTTTCTGTGTTTCTATAGATGTTTAGGGTACACTGACTCTGGTCTGCTGAAGGTGTTGGCCTCTAGGATAAGAGCTGTATTTTAAAAAGCCAATGCAAACACAACACCTGGTATTATTAGCATTGTTATTCTATTAGATCTGTTTGTTTGATAGAGAATTGGGGGTGGAATTGGCGGCTTCGGTGAGTGCCCCAGCTTGGTGAGAGGCAAGATATTCCTTAAAGTTACCCATGGCAGCTTGGCAACACGTCAGCAGTCGAGTCAACAATCAAACAGAAAATTCCCTGATACCAGGAGATTTGGTTGGTTGGGGTCAGAGGGAGACTGCCTTGGGACGCCAGACCGGTCTAGCCCTTTCAGAAGCCGTGCGCATCAGGAAGGGATTGCGTCGGTGTAATTTTCTCTGCAACGTGCCTTATGCCAAACAAGCAGAATTCTTTTTGATGAGGATGAGATTGATAGCACATAGGTTTTTGTTTGTTCGTTTCAATGAAAAACAAGGTGTCACCTTCCTTTTTCACCCTCTTGTTCCCCCCTTCCTGGTCCCCTCTTGTGGGCCCCACACATTGATTTTAATTTTCAATACCAAGTGCCTGCCTTAGTGATCTAAGATCACTGACTCAGAAAGCAGGAAAGGTCAGTGTGACTAACACCTCACCCAGCGTTCTGGGATTAGCATCCAAAACAAATACCAGAGATGGGATGTAGACTCCCAAGAGATGATTCCCACGTGTGAGAAAGCCCAGGAGAAACGGACGATGTTTCTCAAGCTCACTGACATCACTCAAGTCCTGATCCAAGGCTTTACCTTACCCAGGTTGGGGGTTGGAACGCTGCCGAAAAAGCAGAAGAGCAAGGCTGATGGATTCATGAAAATGGGGGAAAGGAGAGGAGTTCCTTTCTGCTAATCAAAGGAGAAACCAGGTGAAATTAATGAGGTCCAAGATAAATACAACTCAATTGTTTTGGGGGCATAAGATGTTGGCTTGGAGGCCTCATTGAGTAATCCCAAGTCACACCCTTTCTCTGTGGGACTGAAGGAATGTTGGCTGTACCTCTGGAGGCCAGGTGGGAGGTGGGTAGACAGGTCTACAGAGATGAGAATTTCTTGGAACTATAACACTCTGATCATCCTCAGGCTGGGACACAAAGACGCAGGAATGTGCTGTTGAGTCCAGGCCAGGGAGCCACGACACTAGGGGATGGGGAGGGGAAAGGTGGGAGCAAACTAGGAAACGGAAGGAAATTGCCTTGTTTTTTGGGTCCTCATACCTGAACAGGGTCATCTCTGTCCTCAAGAGGCCCTTGGCTCCCTTTCGTCAAGCCAGAGGGGCGGATACCCAGGGAGAGGTGGCGTGTCTGGGTCTGGGGTGCGACAGGAAGCAGGAAGTACCAGTCATTTCACAAGAAGGCTTGACATTGGAGAGAGAGCCAGCAAAAACCAGCAGACCCCCAAGGTGGGCCAGGAAAGTCTGGCCCGGAATGAAGAGCACTTGGCTTCACATAGTCCTGTGGGTATGTTAAAAAATAGGTCAGTCCACAAAGTTGTTCTGCCAGCCTACCTAAAAACATCCCGTGCTCTTCCCATCCTTGATTGTTTCTCTGCAATGACATGTCTGCTGCCCAAGGACAGATTAATGTGACCAGATGTCTTGGCAGGATAGTCCTTTCCAGAAGCAAGTCCTCAAATACAATTTTCCTGGAGGTATGTAGGTCCCTGATGGGTCCAGCTACCTTATTTCATCCATTATTCCCCCTGGCTTCTCCCTCTCTTTAGATTTTAACAAGAATTCTCTTTGTGTTGATACAACTCTGGAATTGCTTACATCTCTACTTTGAGAGAGTTACTGTTGGATCAGTCAGTGGTTTGTTTCCTTACTGGATCCTTTCTCTGGATCTTTGTCCCAATCCTGAGCTGATCATTTCCTCCCCAAACTCAAGCTCCACCTTATTGTCTTCACCTGTGGATGATGAAGACTCAGCTATACCCTTTCCTTCCCATCTTGGATGCAACATTTTTCAGATGCAACAGCAGTATCCTGTCTTGGTGTGTTTGAAATCACATCCTTAAGAGGAAAACAATGCCATTAGGGTGCTTTCAATTTTTTCCAAAAACACTCGTTCTACTGTTGGATTTGATTCAGTTTCTGGGTCTCTGGACTCATGCCAATGGGCATTACTATGTACTGCTATAACCACGCCCTGAATTCAGGTCATTTCTTTTAACCAACTTGCTCTGTGACTTAAGAAAAGCCATGCCACGTCTCCAGGCTTTAGTTATATCTCTTACTCAGTGGAGATTCTTCATCAAAAGAGTTTACTTCTTTCATTTGTTTTGGTCTTTGCTGCAGTTGGGAGACTTACCTGAGAGATCTTTGATGTGCTTCCTTGTGGAGAAGGCTGGGGAGGGGGCCATGGAGGAGCTTGGGGTGAGAAAAGGGTTGAATGAAGTCAGGAGCTTTGGGGGATGAAAGATGGCAGTTTGTTTTCTTGAAAGGAATCCCATGCCTTACCCTCAAAAGAAAGAAGAACTAATCATCCATGGGGCACTAGACCTAGAACCTTCAGGGTTTGGTATTTATGTGGCAGCCACCACGGAAAATATCTTTGAGCAGAACAGATGAACCAGTCTGGAAGATTTCCACAATGTCAATAGCCATGTTTACTGTAGAGCACATGGTGAGAGTTCAGATTTGATAAATTTCCATCACCTTTTTTTTTTTTTTAAAAGATGATCCAGCCAGTAAAAGGTATACTTTATAAAATGTGCTTATGTCTGAATTCTATTTGATATGCCATAGAAGCATCCAGTTATGACATCCCAACATTTGCCATTTCCTTATTCCAATCACACAATCCAGTGTTCTGAATTAAAAATCTGGGTACTCAAAGCAATGCTTTGCAGAACGGTCTTTGCCAGCCACATAGAAAACGACTTTCCAAGTGACAATAGTAAAATAATTGAATAACTTGTTGGATTCCCCTCTGAGTTAAAGCTGCGTGCTCTAGTGTACATCTTACAGCAGCACTATAAGGCAGCAGAGACCATGGCATTTAGGAGTCCTGTCTCTCGAGTCCGGGGGCCGGGGGTTTCCAGCCAGGTTCTGTGCAATGGGGGTAACACTGGTGTCTCCCTTGAGATGTAACTGTGAGGTTAGGGAGAGTTCCTGGCATCTGATAAGTGCTCAGTACAGGTTCGTTGGGTTAGATCACGTTTGTTGGGTTAGGTCTTGTGCCCATATTAAAATGAAGGCAAACTGAGGCCCACTGCAGTAAAGGAATGAATCCAACGTCACATAACCAGTAAGTAGAAGAGTTGAGTTTCAAACCTGGGTCCGTCTGAAACTGGAACCTTGGCCAAGAGAAGCCGGGATAGCATCTTGAGCAACCAGGTGGCAATGAGGAGCCACAGGTTTGCCATGACGGGCATCTTGAAAAATGTTGCTTGGAGGAAAAGCTAAGCATTCAAGAGCCATTCATGTGAGAATAATAACATAAACATGTGGCTCTGGTGGTAGAGGTGGTGGTGGTTACTGTATGATTCTTCCAATTTTTCCAGAGATTTGAAGATTTTCATGACCAAATATTGGAAAAAATTGTACGACATTGGAAGTGAGATGAGGTTTACATGGAAGGCATGAGGGCAGTTTTCCAGTGATTCTAGAGTTTTCTGTCATCCGAGAATTTTCTTAAGGCAGAAAGGAGCAACAGTGTCTGGAAGCTTGGAGTCCCATTTCTGGGGCCTGGTCCCCAGGAGTTGCCCAGCCTGATTCCGAGGTCATCCTGGCCTGGGTGGTAGGCAAGTTCTTAGGAATAAAGCCTCTTTTCTCAAGACCTTGCTGATCTCCACATTACATAATGTAGACGTATGTGTCTGCTGTGCAGTTGGCAGGAGCCTGAACATGATATGTTGATAATACGTGGAGTCTTGCTTGCAAACTTTGTTTATATGCTAGGCCCTCCCTCCTGTGCAGGGGCAGGTAGCTGGCTGTACGGTCTCCATCAGAGCTCTGGAGAGCCAGGATTTTATGGCCACCTTTATTTATTTTGCTGTCTAACCGGTTAGCCATTGTGAGTTTGGTTTAAGCAGAGCACTGTAAAGAAAATGGAGAAATTATCCTTTGATAGAGAAGCAACTGCAAATCTACATTTATCTTCCTTCTCAGAGTGTGTCCCTGCCCATGGAGGAGAGGCCACCCATGATCAGAAAGGAGCATGAAGCCCTGCTCCGATCTTTTATCTACTTCCCTAAATATTTTGTTTAGCTATTAAGGCTCCTTTAAATATTTAACCAAGTTTTGTGTCAAAGTTGGCTACTGGCTTCTGATACTGGGAGCTCTTGGAAGGGACAGGAGAAAGACGTATTTCCATTTGTCCCCTGTAAGTATTACCATTTGCCACCTCTAAGCCATCAGCTCTGAGTGGGAAATGAGACGAGCTCTTCTTGAGAAGCCTTCATCAACCCAGCCAAAAGGGAGCTCAGATCTCAGGTTGAAACAGGTTCCCGTGAAGCAGCCAAATGTTTGCAAAACGAGCACCGGGATGAGGATGCTTGGTCTGCAGAGACATCCCAAGGTTGCGACAGTCTTGGAAGCTATGAGAGTAGCCGATGGAAGAGCCTGGGGGAGCCAAGGTTGGGAGGCAGAACCACCTGGGAAGAGCCGGGGTCCTCTCTGCTCACTGCCGGGGACATAGCGTGCTGAGCAAGGAAGGGGTGACTGGTGGGTAATAGTCCAGTGTTTATGTTTGAAAAGGGATACCACACTTCCAGGATAATTTCATCCAGCCTCCTCTTGATTTCCAATTGGTCTAGAATCCTGAAGAGAAATCAGGGGCTGATTACCTGGCTGACTGGGCTGCAATCACACCTCTCAATACTAATTATCTGCTCCTTGAGTTCAATGACATTGAGCGTTGGGGCTCTGGCTGGGGCAAACCTTGCTCAGTGGTTTGCATCACTGGCTTAAGACAATGATTTGAATGGACAAAAAGCCTGCACTGTGCCTTGATAAGCAGGAAATGAACGCTTGTTTGCAAATAAGATTGGGAAATGTGATCAGTTCTTGCTCGGCATTTGTCTTTTGGGAAACAAGCCTGATAATACTAATGTAGAAATAATAAGTTAGAAAACACTGGCATGGGAGCCTTTTTTATGAGCCCCCTTCCCCCTGACTTTCTATCCCTGAAGCTAAGGCAGAAGTAAATGAAATGCTTTACTTCGAAAATCTTCTAGCTTGACTGTTTCTTTTTGGGGATTTAGGGAAAAGGGTAACAAGGTGATGCCTTTTAAATATTGAGATTTGTTCCTATCTCTGGCTTTCTCTAGATGCCTGTCTCCATTCCCAGACTTCCAAGACCCCTTCCCTCAGGAAGTGCTCATTTATTGAGTGGAATAAAAATCTTTCTTCTACTTGAAGGCAACTCAGTCAGGGTTCATGAGTTGCATAAACAGCTTCGGTGTCGATTCGTTCCAGTGGCGTATTAATCTGCGGCTGGCATGCGTCGTGAGTGCCTGGAGCTCGTGGAGGAGGGCGGTGTGGGCTGGGTGGAGAGAGTGTTTATAGGCCAGTGTCCGGCTGACGCTGCTTGCACTGGTGTCCATCTTAAGATGCCATATCTGGTGAAGGGGGATTGGGGATGGAGAGTAAATCTTTGGGGAATGTTACTTTCAAATCCTGACTTCTTGACCGTAAATTAGAGAAGACTAGATTTATAGAATTTGGATGGGGGCAGTAGTATCAGCCTACCCAAGTCCAAGAGCATGTTTGTCCTTTGACTTCCCAGACTGGGCAGGGGGAGGTTCTCAGGCTCCTTGCTCAGTTTCCAGTGGACTCTCAGAAGTCCGTGGCCCATCTTGGAGGTGTTCAGGTTTCAGGGGACTAAACCAACTCCAAGCCAGCCTCCGGCCACATTACCAACAGAGGTCAGGATGTGATTTGAGACAGCTCTTTGGTATGACACGACTTGCATTTTGAATTCCTACCTCATCCTCTTAGCTTCTCCCTTCACAACCTCGAGGCATAGCCAAAAGAAAAATGCTTAGGAGCAGGGGTTTATTTTACAATCAACCATGGTCAAGGTTGCAGATGGTGTTAGTGGGTTTTCTTGCCCACTTGACCCATCTCAGGCCACTTTGAAAGAGATTAGAGTGTTCCATTTAGTACTTTTCTCATGCCAACTTCCTCCAAATAAATCTGGAGCCCAGGGGGAATTAGAGACTCAAGAGACTGAAAATAATGTGTGTACTTCATCTTCCTCTCCTCGTCACTAGCCTGAGGATCACCAGGTCCTGGTGTGTTTCTTTGCCTGTTTGAATTCTGCTTCTGGAGGAACAGACATGCAAGGAGGAGGTTTCTCTCGGCCTTCAGTTTTTGTCACAGTAATGTTTCAAGCCATTGAACCGTAGAGCTGGAAGGAACCTCAGGGGTCAATATTAAAATTTCATATTTTTACTTGAGAATGCTGAGGTTCAAAAAGGGAATATAGCTTCCCCAAGATTCTTTTGCCTTAAAGTGGCCATGCTGGACTTGGGATCCATGATTTCTGAATTTTGCTGTTAATTTTCAAACCATGGCTCCATTCCTTTCTCCTCTTTGGAAGTGAGTGCAAGCCTTGCCCCATGATCTGACAATCCCTCAGTGCCCTGTCTCCCCAAATTCCCATTCTCCAGCCACCAGACCTACCAAGGGTTGTCCTCCCTTTTGCTCTGCACCCTGTTCTCTCTCCTTGGTCTATTTTCATCAAGAAGGAGAGGAGAATTAATACCTGTTGAGCATCTACTATTTGTCAGGCTGCATGCTCAGTACTTTAGCTGTGTGTGGCTCAAAGGGGTTAAAGGCATGCCCAAGGTTATACAGCCATTAAGAGGTGGAGCCGAAGTCCAAGCTTCTGTGGAAAGTCTCCTCCACCTAGAGAAAAGGTACCACTCCCACTGACGCCATGGTTTGGTGCAGCTGTGATCAGCAACAGGAGGGTGAAAATGGCACCTTCATGCTACATTTCCATTCTCTGCTATGTTCTCCCAGCTCAACTGTTTCTAGTTTCCATGTCAACAAGAGCATTTTAATTCAAAAGAGCAATGCCTACCTACAATCTGTAAATGAGTGATTCAAGTTTTCCTCTCTGAACATTCCCAACATAAAGAGCCCATTGTATTGCGGCATCCACAGATCACCCCCACCCCTTCTCACATTCGTAGGTATAGATTGGAATCAAAGCAAGTCAAGAAATACTTGGTGGGCACCCCTGACACCCAAGGTGAAAGGAGTGGTATGTGATCTTCTGTTTGGGTTGGTGACTAGCCTCAAGAGGGATGATTCAGGTGCTGCTCAGCAAGCCAGTTGGCCAGTGCCAAAAATAAGGATGTTCTAGGAGAAAACCAGCCACTGCACAGCCCTCAGCCCACTTCCAAGCCTTGCCTGTCATGTCTCTCCACTTCTATCCTAGTCCTGTTGCTATAGCCGCTGCCACATCCTGCTCTCTCATTTTGGTGCCTTGGCTGAGATTTTGCCCCACCTCCTTATAAAAAGGCCAGGCTGATGTAGTGGAAAAGCTGGGAGCCTGGGCTGCTCCTGTTTGTCAATCTTCTACTACAGGATCCATGTAGGGGGAACTCCCCGCTGGGCTTCATCTTCCACATTTGTAAACAAGGAGGTTATACTTGATATAATAATAGTACATCCCTCTTACAGTTCTAAACCTGTATACTTTTTTCTTTGCCACCCTGGTCCAATCACTCTCTTCAAGACTTTGGCCCAAACTCTTTCTTCTAGTAGAGCTTTCCTGAATAATTCTAACTCATTCTGACCTTTAAAGCACTGAACTAAATATATTGTTTTTCTTTACTACTCGATACTTTTTAATATACTTCTTGAATAGATTCACAATTGTATATTTTTGTTTTCTGAGCAAGTTTATTAGCCATTGAGTGTCTAATTTGCAGTCTCCATTTCTTTGTCATCCAAGGCACTCAACAAATTTGTATTGTATCAATAGAACTTAATTGTGAATTCCTAGGTATTAACTTGTCATTGGTTATGCTTTTCATCCAGTCTACTATTAAATTCTTAGATGGTTTATATATTTTTATAAACATACTCACACATTTATGCAGGTTAGAAGATTCCCAAGCAGATATGGGAAAACTACTATACAGCTGGTGCAGTATGCTGGCTGCACAGTGTAGAATGCATGATAAAAAAAGTTTTGCCATGTCTTTTTTGGCACTAAGACCTTAGTTGGCCTTTTGGGTTATATATCTTTCTGTCACTGAAATTTATCATTCAGCTGAACCCAGTTGGAGATAACGTTGCTCATTGGGAGTGTTTTTGTTTTTAAGTAACTGGTAACCATCATACTTATTGAAACCTCAAGGCCATTATCAGATCATAATGCTGTAGGGGAATCATTCAAATGAGTGTCAACAACTGAAATTGCTCTAGCACCATCGCCCCTACCTGTGATAACTCCAGAGGAGATAAGGAGGTGGGTGCCTAGGAACTGAGGTTCTGGGACTGTTATTGATCTCTCCCTTGAAATAATTAAACCCGGGAAAACCAAGACCATTTATTCATTAATGAAACAGGTATTGACTGAGACCCTAACAAGTTCCAGACATAGCAGCGAGCAGCTCTCAAGGAGCTTGAAGTTTGGACTGGGAGCAATTGTGATAAGTTTTGAAGAAGGCAAACGAATGCCCAGGATGGAGAATGATTGGTGTCGGAGGATTGGGAGATGACCTCCTTTAGATAGGGAGGCTGGCGAAGGGCTGCCTGAGAAGGTGGCATTTAAGCTGAAACCTGAAGGATGAGGGCACCATTCATGAGAAAGAGGAAGTGAGAGGAGAGGGGAGGGGAAAGAATATCCCAGGCAGAGGAAAGAGCACATTCAAAGGCCCCGAGGTGGGGAAGACTTAGGTATGTTGGAGGAACCAAAGAATGATGACAATGCTAGCCTGCATCAGCACCCACTCTCCCAGGCCCGGGCTGAACATGCTGTAAGCATTAATTCCAATCCTTCCAGTTACCCTAAGAGGTACGCATAGCTTCCCCTGGCTTTCCCATATGGAACCTGTGGCGGTTAAGTAGCTTTCCCAAGCCCACACTGCTAGCAGGTGGAGAAGCCAAGCTCGTGCCCTTTCCCACCCGCCATGCTTCCAAACTTGCAGCCTGCCTGGGTGTGTCTCGGTAAGGAAGTCAGAAGGGATCACCCATCAGGACTGGGGAGTCTGGGGTTTGGCTGGCAGGATGTGAAGCGTGTGTACTTTCTGTTTATTCTTGAAGTTTACTTCCCTGCAAATACATGCCTAAATACCACGCACCTTTCACAAGGAAGCCAGCGCCAGCCCTCCATCGCTCATGGGCAGCCCTGCAAAAACAAATCGACATCCTCAGAGCAACCCTGGGTGCCAGCGAGTCAGGCCTGCAGTGGCTGGGCAGCCTGGAGCTTGGGAACAATCTGGTTCTCAGAAAACGAGGGAAGAAAAACAATTTCAAATTCCAGGCGCCGAGGGCCTCTTACAGATGGCCATTGTCGGGAGAAGGGAAAACTAAACTGTGTGAAGGAGCCTGGTGGCGCCTCTGGGAAGGGGAGAGGATATTGAAGTTAGGGGCTGCTGCTTAGGGTGTGTGAGCAGTGGGGATGGGGACTGGCAATCTGAAGACAGAGCTGAACAATTTACTTGCTGGGCAAGGTCACCTTTAAAGTGCCTCAGTTTCCTTTTATTTAAAATTATGAGAAGAGTAAAAATACTTGCCTTGTCTCCCTCTAGTTGGGCATATGAGTGTGGACAGCCTTCAGAAAGGGGAGCACACTCCCCAAATGTCAGGATTTGCAAACCTCTGCTGCTTCCCTCTTTAATTATGTTGTGGGTGATACCTTTCCCCTCCCTCCTGCCCCATGCATCTTAGTGACTTTCGCCCTCCTGGGCATAACCATATGAGAAGAGTCCCATGGCTTTCTGTTTCCAAAGGTGAAAGTGGGTTGATGCTCTTTGGATTGATGTAGGCTCTGCTAACTCCCTGAGTGGCTTTGGTAGCTGCAGAATGGTAGCAACTCTTCAAGTTATAACGCATCAGAAGCCCCACAGAGAAATGTGGCAGGGGTATTTTAACATCCTGATGATGATGATAATGATGATGATAATGACTAAAGTTGAGTACTATTGTGAGTCTGCTGAATAGCAAGAGGTGCTTTATTCGTATTATCACATTTGATCCTTGCAACCACCCTGTTAGGCAGGTGCTAGGCTAATCTCCACTTTGCAGATGAGAAGACTAAGGCACAAAGGGGATGATAATTTTCCCAAGGTCATACTTGTAAGTGACAGAGCTGATACTCAAAGCCATGCATATCTCATGTCAAAAGTATGATCTATCAATATAATATATGCAACATCTTTTAGAAGTTGTCCTAGTTTGCTAATGCTGGAGAATGCAAAACACCAGAGATGGATAGGCTTTTATAAAACGGGGGTTTATTTCACTATACAGTTACAGTCTTAAGGCCACAAAGCATCCAAGGTAACACCTCAGCAATCGGGTACCTTCACCGGAGGATGGCCAATGGCATCCGGAAAACCTCTGCTAGCTTGGAAGGCAGCTGGCGTCTGCTCCAAAGCTCCGGCCTCAAAACGGCTTTCTCCCAGGACGTTCCTTTCTAGCAAGCTTGCTTCTCTTCAAAACATCACTCCCAGCTGCAGTCGTTTCCTCCCCCCGAGTCAGCTCATTTATATAGCTCCACCGATCAAGGCCCACCCCAAATGGGCGGGGCCACGCCTCCATGGGAACGTCTCATCAGAATCATCTCCCACAGCTGGGTGGGGCACATTCCAAGCAAATCCAACCAGCACCAAAACTTCTGCCCCACACAAGACCACAAAGATAATGGCATTTGGGGGACACAATACACTCAAACCGGCACAGAAGTGAACCATAAAATTTGAGTAATTGATGCTTATCTTTTTTAACAAACTTGTTTAAACATGTATGAACTACATTTGACATTCATTTTTTAAAAATAATTAGCCATATGGGATTGCTTGATTTGTTTCTTTGCATATTCTTTAGTCTTTGAGGCTTTCAGAAAAACAAAATGTTCATGTAATGCAAAAACTGTCAGCTGAGGGATGGGACTATTTGTTTCCTGTCGTATGCTTTTTAGCATATGCTTTTTAGCATAGAGGAAAGAAGGGTGGGAAAACATGTTCCAGACAGAGGGAACAGCATTTGCAAAACCAAGGTATCAAGAGAAAACATGGCAGGATCTGGGAACTGCAAATCATTGAGATGACAGGAAGGCAGAGTGCTCCTGGGGGTGGAGGGTGGGGTGACAGATAAACCTAAGAACATAGGCTAGGGGCAGATCAGAAAAGGCCTTGTATGCAATGCTAAGAACACTGGGATTTACCCTGGGCAAAGGGGGGCTTTGAAGCCTTCAGTGGAGGCTATGAAGCTAGAGAAGGACATGATCCAATTCGTATTTTAGAAAGAGTTTCCTGGCTGTAATAGACTGCTTCCCATGCTCAGAACTAGAATCACTTTTTTTTTTTCCTCATCAGATGGTGGAAGCAGTTGAATTATTTTCATATCCAAGTTCACCCCTGCAAGTGTTTCCTCTGAAGGGCTATACCATTTTCCTCTTTGTGTCAGGGGGTCTAGTCAACATTAGCCATTAGTGTTGTGCTGCCATAACCCAAGGGAAGTGCAGGTTCCCCTCCTGGTTTCCTACCCGAGAGTGTGCCTCCCTGCCTGTGTTCGGAGATGGGATACTGATTTTCAGGGCTTTCAGCCTATTGAGCCCTAGCTCTATGCTGTGTCCTGAAGAACAGTTAGCTGGAGTCACTTGGGCACAGGGCACCGATGGGGAGCCCTGAGTGACTTTTCACCTTAGTTATAAGTCACCTGACACATTAGGGGGGAGCAGGTTGAAAAAAGCCACTGTACTTGACTTAAAAACAAAATAGCAATGCTTTCAGCTACTATCATTTCTTCGTCTTCTGCTAGCACTTCCAAATCCCTAAACTGAGTCTCTACCACAACCACAGTAGGATACAGAGGAGGTGACAGGTGAATGGAGGTTTTTAAAAATTTGGCACATTGGACTTGAAATATGTCAAGTCTGCTGACCTCTCTCCTTAACTTTGCTCGTCCCCAAAGTCAATGACACCAGTGACCAAAGACTGTAGGTCAGTGTGGGGAGGTGAGAGGAGAGGTATGTAGACCTGGACTTGTTTTAATACTGGCAGTTCTTGTTGCTTTCTCTGATTGAATTGTCCAATTCTTTCAGATTACTAAATAGAAATTTCTTGGTGTTCAGTTGCTAAGGCCAACCGACTGGGATAGACAATTCTGGGTAATGCCTGTGCCTGGAAGCAGAGCCAGGAAATTCCTTCCTGGCTGCTTCATAGATGTCAGGTCTTCAAAAGGTGAAGGGCTGTTGTTTGCAGGGTGGATGTTAGTGACCTGAATGGAGCTTGGGAAACTTCGCAGCTCCACTTCGAACTCTTCTGTAAGAAGTCAGAGCAAACATTGGAGGAGGTCAATGACTAAATCATGTCTTAAACTCTTTCCGTGGGAGTCAGATTCCATTCTTAGCTGTTTAACCAGGACATTTGAAACCTGAATGTGAACATTTTGCTTTTTGAGATCTACGTTTTGAAGTGACCATCCATTGAATGGTAACCTACCACTACCTTTTGGAGAAAAGGAGAGGGAGAAGAATATAAATGACAGAATCTGTTGTTTTGCCTTTGATTTACTTAAATGGTTCAATAGCCCCACTGGCTAATATAAAGACTGATTATAATTTCAAATCTCTTCTAGTCTGTTTTCTGTTTGAATTTACTTCAAGTTCTAAATTGGAACTATTAGCAAAGTAATGTTTAACTTAGGGTCATAGCAGTATATTGTGATAAGCAAACCTATGGAGTTCTTCCAACAGATCAGTTTTGAACAGAAAAAAAGTAATTAATTTACTTTATAGCACTAAGCTTCTGTTTTTTTTTTTTTTTTTACAAACATTTCTTAAAAATGCAGAGGTACTATAAGTATCATGGTGAATATCTCCAATCAAGCCTTAAAAATCAGTATTCTGTATTGGAAGGACAAGACAACAGACACATGTGTTCTTGGTAATTTCAGCCTTTTCTTTTTTTTCAGTTTGGTGGCTGTATTTGTACTAAAATGTGCAGAACATTTGGAGATTATGCATGAGACTTTATGTCAGGCTCTGTAAAAATGATCCCCACACAAGTTACTTTCAGTTATGGGGATTTATTGCAAAGAATGGTGCAGGTTTAGGGACATCTGTGCCAGTTTGAATCTATTATGCCCCCCAAAACTCCATTTTCTTTGATGCAATCTTGTGGGGCCAGTCATATTAGTGTTGATTAGATTTTGGAACCTATTAATTGAGTGTTTCCATGGAGATGTGACTCAATAAACTGTGGACAAGACCTTGATTGGATAATTTCCATGGAAGAGTTACCCTGCCCATTCAGGGTAGGCCTGAGTTAAATCACTGGAATCATATAAAAAGCTCAGGCAGAAGGAGCTCACTGCTTGCTACAGCCAAGAGGGACGCTCTGAAGAATGCACAGGAGCTGAGAGAGGAGCTGCGGCTTACAGAGACATTTTGGAGACGGCCTTTGAAAGCAGATTTTTGCTCTGGAGAAGATAAGAGAGGACAAAAAACCCAAGAGCAGCTAAGAGTGACATTTTTGAGGAGCTACAGCTTAGAGAGGAATGCCCTGGGAGAAAGCCATTTTGAAACCAGAACTCTGGAAGCAGACACCAGCCACGTGCCTTCCCAGCTAACAGAGGTTTTCTGGATGCCATTGGCCATCCTCCAGTGAAGGTACGCCCCTACCTTGGACACTTTATGGCCTTGGGACTGCAATTTTGTAGCCAGATAAGCCCCCTTTGTGGGAGCCAATCCATTTCTGGTATTTTGCTTTACGGCAGCATTAGCAAACGGGAACAGATTTTGGTACCAGAGAATCCGGGGTGTTAGTGTTGCTGAGTTTGCAAATACCAAACATGTTGGAATGGCTTTTTAAATGGAGAAGGGGAAGATTCTGGAAGAATTGTGAAGAGCTTGATAGAAAAGGCCTAAATTGTTTGAAGCGATTGTGGAAATAAGGACTCTATAAATACTTCTGATGAGGCCTTGAGCAGAAATGATGAATGCGTCATTGCAAACTGGAAGAAAGGTGATCTTTGTTTTAAAGTGGCAGAGAATTTGGCAAAATTGAGTCCTGGTGTAGGATGGAAGGCAGAATTTGAAAGAAAGAACATGGAATACTTAGCTGATGCGATCTCTAGACTACATGTGGAGGATGTAGCTTGGCTCCTCCTTGTGGCTTATAGTAAAATGCGACAGGACAGAGATAAGCTGAGAAATGAACTCTTGGGAACAAAGAAACCAGAAGCTGATAGTTTGGAAAACTACAGAAGCTACAGACCCAAGTAAGGATTTAACCAAACATGGAACCTGGCTGCCATTTCAGTACAAGCCAAGATTGGAGATGGAGTTATCCAGAAAGGATCTGTGGAAAGTCCTGTTGTCTGATGGTTTCAACCCCTGTGTACTTCATGCCAAGCTAACAAGATTTTTGTGAGATCTATTTAGATGGAGACACTGCCAGTCTGGATTGGAGAAGGGACAAATTGAAGGAAATATTTCTTCAAAGACAGAGCCATGGAGATT
Source organism: Choloepus didactylus (assembly GCF_015220235.1). NCBI lineage: Eukaryota > Metazoa > Chordata > Mammalia > Pilosa > Megalonychidae > Choloepus > Choloepus didactylus. Next base: position 66,528,843 of record NC_051324.1, on the reverse strand, counting down.
TAGTTCTGGAGTCAAGAGGTCTCAGGCTGGGAGAGTGGAGCGGCCCATGCACGTGGGAAGGGTGAGTTTGCCCTGGAGGCAGAGCATGGGCCATCCAACTCAATGCTCGGGAAGAGTGCTGCCACCCAAGCCCCAGAGAGGGTGGAGCACTTTTCCCGGGGACTGGGGAGAGCCTGGCCACCACCCCACTGTTTGGAGAGGGAGAGCCTTTGCCTGAGAAAGGCAGAGTCTGGGTGGCAACCTGATGTTTAAGGAGGGTGGGGCCAAGAAGGTGATCTCCCCAATGTGTGAGTACTCCCCAACGTTGGAGCACTCACCCCAGCCTTTGGAGAGAAAAGGGCTGCTGCAAAAGCCCTTAGGAAGGGCTAGACTCCCGCTCTCTCAAGCCCCAAGGATAAAACGTTATTATGTAAATGACTCTCAGACTTTGAAACCTAATGGAGTTTGTCCTGCAGGTTTTAGGAACTGTTTTGGTCCTGTTAACCCTGTTTCCCTTTCAGCTTCTCCTTACAGCAATGGGAATGTTTATCCTATGACTGTCGCTCCTTTGTACATTGGAAGCAGATAACTTGCTCTAAGTTTCACAGGTCCACAGCCAGAGGGCAATTATGCCTTAGGACAGACTGTGCCTGTAATGCCTGTAACTGATTCTGATGGGATCTTGTACTTACCTATTGTTTTAAGTTTTTGTGATATTGCGATGGGATATGGAAAGATCATGTCTTTTTGGGGTCCGGGGGGTGAAATGTGCCAGTTTGAATGTGTTATGTTCCCCCAAACACCATTTTCTTTGATGCAATCTTGTGGGGCCAGTCATATTAGTGTTGATTAGATTTTGGAACCTACTGATTGTTTCCATGGAGATGTGACTCAATCAACTGTGGACAGGACCTTGATTATAATTTCCATGGAGGTGTTACCCCACCCATTCAGGCTGGGCCTGAATTAAATCACTGGAACCATATAAAAAGTTAAGGCAGAAGGAGCTCACTGCTTGCTACAGCCAAGAGGGACACTTTGAAAAATGCACAGGAGCTGAGAGAGGAGCTGTGGCTTACAGAGACATTTTGGAGACAGCCTTTGAAAGCAGACTTTTGCTCCGGAGAAGTTAAGAGAGGACAGATGCCTCAAGAACAACTAAGAATGACATTTTTGAGGAGCTGCAGCCTAGAGAAGAACGTCCTGGGAGAAAGCCATTTTTGAAACCAGAGCACACGTGCCTTCACAGCTAATGGGGGTTTTCCGAACTCCATTGGCCATTCTTCAGTGAAGGCACCCCCTTACCTTGGACACTTTATGGCCTTGGGACTGTAACTTTGTAGCCAGATAGTCCCCTTCGTGGGATCCAATCCATTTCTGGTATTTTGCTTGACAGCAGCATTAGCAAACCGGAACAGCATCTCTTGATCATGGTGCCTCTCGGGATCCCAGGATCACCAGGACTATGACGCATAGCAACCTCATGGAGAACCAGCCTTGTCTTTGTCTAATGGTCATGTTTCCTGAAAGAGAGGATTTGATTGGGCTTATTCCCTACCATCCTACATGGACAAACTTAACAGGCAGAACTTAGGAACAAATTAGTCTTTTTCATGCCCAGTCCATGTGTGGGTGTTTTTGGCTTGTCACCCATTCCCCAGGCTGAAAAAAATGTGGGTAAAGAGCAGAGCTGGTTTGGCCACACAACATGGCAGGATTATATATCATGATAGGTAGGAATGAACCACTTTTCTTAAATGTGCTGTGGACAAGTGAGGCTTTGGGGGCTCCTCCTGCAGCCCCTCTCTCATACAATCTCCATAAAGTCCAAAGTCTTGGAGTATAATTTCCTTGGTAAACCATTTAAAGATGGTATACCCAAACCAAATGATAACATCTGATCTTTACAGATGCACCTAAAAGACTTCTACTGTGTTAGAAGGCCATCCATTTCAACCAGCCTGTAGATATATTGTGTAGAAGCTCAAGGAACATCAAGTAAATCTGAAGGTTAGCTCTGAGAACCACTGGTCTGTTTATCAGTGAAATTTTTGCCAAGAGATCTCTGGGAATTCCCAGGTTTGCTAAAATGTAAATATTGATCCTGCTGTTGTACTGGCTCTTCTCCCCTCTTGCACCACATTTCACTTGAGTCATGTTTTGCTTTAAACATCCTTACTTCGTGAAACAAACTGCTTTTTTTAAAAATATTTTTTTACATTGGTTTTGCCTCTTGCTTGGCCATTTCTTTAAAAGAGCTGGGACTTGGGTGAGGTGAGTGAAGCACCCAGGGTGCAAAATTTAGAAGACCCTCATTCTCAGCTTCATACAGGTGCAGGGCTGGTACCTGAGACGAGTGCCATCTTAAATTTTGTGATCTTGGTGCCTCATTCATTTAACCCAAGTGCTGGCTCTGAAAGAGATTTATGTTTTGCTTAGTTCTTCAGAACAATGTTAGCAAGAATTAGTAAACGTCGAGTGCTTCTTATGTGGAAGGAAATGTGACCTACGTGGATTTGCTCACTTTTCCTGACATAAAGCCCTCGGTGTAGATGGCATCATCCCCATTTTACAGACAGGTAAACTAAAACAGGGAGATATTCAGTAATTATTTCCAGGCTACTGTTCTAGGACACGCCAGATCCAGGATTTGAAGATGATCAATCTGATTTGAAACTTTCGATGTCAAACTTTACGCTATCTGCCTCCTCAGGAGCAGTTCTATGTGACAAGTAGAAAATTCCATGGATGGTTCACTGACTGGCCAAGTCAGATAGTCCCTGATACTAGTGTTATGATTAGACAACCCAGGCAGTTCAAAACTGTGCATCACTGAAGGTCAAGGATTTTCAGAGTAGCTCTCCAATAAGAGAAATTTCGAACAGCAAACCCTGAGATAACTCATTTTCAGCAGGGTCTTTTAAGTGATTGTTTCTTGGACCAGTCCATTGATTGATTCATTCAAAGAATATTTATTGAACCCCTACTATGTGCTGGGTACTTTTCTAGATGCTGGGGATATAGCAAAGAGTAAAATAGCATCTCTTTCCTCACAGAGCCTTCATGCTAGTAGGGCAGACAGATCATAAGTCAAAAAACTAACAAATATTCACCATGATGCCAGGAATAAAAACAAAACAGATGTAGACGGTGGTGGATGTTGGGTGGTGAGGGAGGCCATTTCAGAGTCGGTGGCCAGGGGAAGACTTCTCTGAGCTAGCAGCCTTTGAGCAGGATCTTGAGTGACTGGAAGGAGAGAAACAAAATGCAAACCACACATACAAGTTGCTGCAGTTATTTTGAAAAATACACTTTTCTTCCCGTGCATTTGACTTTACATTTAACAAAGTGCAAAACCAACATTTACAGCAACATCGTTACAAGAATTTCCCTCACCAAGGCAAGGTTTTTGTGAGATATTTAAATCTACTTGCTTTGGCAAGAGGGAGTAGGTGGGGCAGAGGGTTCATAGAATTCTTTGCTCCGTGGACCTAAACTTCAGACTGGGGATTGAAGTCTGCTGAGTGATTCCCTGTTTGTTCTTCTAAATTAAATTAGTGTTGGACAATGTCCACTTTGCGGTTTTGTTCTTCAACGTCTGGTATACGTGAGTGTCAGCCAGTTTTCATTTGTGTTGATACACTTGGAGAAAAAAGTTGGGGCAGAAGCTGCCCAATGTGTGCAGAATTCAACTATTTCTGGTTGATTTCTGCAGACTCTGTTTTCATTAGCTTTTTCGTGGTGCAGTGCTTTCAGGTCTCTGAGTTTGAACATTGCACAACACAATAGTGATCATGCACCAAATTTATGAGTCCTGTTTAAGGCTGGATGAGGACAAAAATGGCAGTAATTAGACAAAATTATACAAAAGCTGTATAATTTAGAGAGCAAGCGAGTATCTTAGGTGAGGCCTGGACTTTCCCTTTGTGAAGATCTAGAATGTTACAAACACTTCTGCTTAGAGACAGAAGCAAATCTGGGCAACCTCCTTTGTGTCTTCGAGCCTAGGAGTCAAGGAAGTTTACATGAAAAAATTATCTAGTTAAGTGGGATTATGGGAAGGTAGATTGTCTCAAGATATCTTTGGCCAGAAGTAACATCTTAACTCTGTTCAGAGCCAAATTTCAAGTTTGGGCAAAGAAAAGAAAAAAAAAAAAAAACGGTTTTCACACAGCAAACATTTATTCCCTGCTTTTCCCTGATTAATTGTTAGTTGAAAACTCTGCACCTTCTCTGCGTGTTACTCTCCATGCCTACCTCAGGGTAGGTGGTTATAACAATTTTAGAAAACTAGATGGGAAGAAAAGAGGGAAAAGAGAGAGGGTTGATGGGAGGGAGGAAGGAAGGGGAGGAAAAAGAAGGAATTTCCATTCCATCCAGTTCTAGACTTGGAGATAACACTTCTCTACAGGCTTCAGAAGTTAAGAACAGTCAGCTTCAAATCTTGATCCCCTATTGAAAGCACTGTGTGACCTCAGATAAATGACTTAACCTTTCTGAGCCTCAGATTTTACTTGTGTGTAAAAGAGAGGGATGATGTAAGCATTCATTTCAGTGAAATAAGGCCAATGAAATGGATGCTGTGAAAGTATTTAGCAAACTGCCTGACACATGATAAGCAATCAAACTGAGATGTGTTTCATTATTATTTTGAGACTGAGACCTCAGTCACAGGGGTGACACTGCCTGGCCTGGGGTGAAGTTGCACCTACGTATACCAGATCCACAGAGTCTTTGGCTTTATGTTGCTAAGAATTTTGTCCAACCCCCGTCTTTTTATGATAAAAGAACTTTATAGAGGGTCAGATGCTAGCAAATCCTTTGGAAGGCTGTGACTTAAACACGTATATGGACAATTTTTAGCAGGAATCTTTTTTCAGCTCATCTATTATAGGAATCCAGACTTGAGTTCTTATTAAAAACAAAAAAAGAGGAGGAAGGCAGGAGCTTCTGGCTTAGTGGGAACTGACGTGGGGAAGGATTTCCTAATCCTAACCTGAAAAGGGAATTTTGGGTGGAATGGACAGCATCCCAAACCCCAGACCAGTGTTTAGCCCCTGGAAGGCTCAGGGGAGAAGTAAACAATCTGGAAGGAGTGCCGCTTTGCCTGCTCCACCGCTTAGCTTTCCTGGGCCTTTCCCCTAAGTTTGGTTTGTTTAAAATTAGTTCTTGTTCTGCCTGTGGTGAGAAGAGTGAATTGCAGAGTTCGGGCTCTACTTTGTGCCTTTTGTATTTCAGATGCCGAGGGCTGGGTCACTGGTCTATTCTGAAAGTGGATAGATGACGGCCCAAGACTGCATGAGGCCATACCTCCATCCTTATGGTCAGTCGTGGTCAGAAGGCTAAATAGAGTCGGTGAACATCACCTATGTCTGGTTTGGGAAAGCTCTTCCTTGTCCCAGATTAAGTTCTGTACCTCCTATGCTGAGATGCCTACAATTTATCCAGTGAGTTATTCCTTTCAGGAAAGACCTGTAAGCAGCTCCTTAAATGCAAAAGTGTCATCCCAAAGCCACTGCTGACAGGGAACACGGTGCCATTCAATTTTATCTTTAGGATTAATTTTTGTCATCTCCAGCAGGGTCATCTTGGAACAACACACTGGATATGTAAGCATTGGTGAGGGGGAGGAGAGGCAGGTGGGAATAGTAATTGCATATCTGGAAAGAAGTCTTGGCTCACTGGGAGTCAACATGTAAGCAGATGGGGGATGGGCAGTGGAGGATGCTGATAGTGGGACTTCTGTATGGTGATAAAGGAGAATAAAAACAGACCTCCATTCACTTTACAAGATGGTTCCAGCTGGCATGAAACTTCGTTTGACTCTAAAGTTGTTTTCTCACATATCTTGGCTTTCTACCTTTTTTGTCAAGTTGGTTTGGCTTTCACTGTCAGAGTAAGGCTAAACATGGCTGACTACAAATACTGTCTACTCCTTATGGAAATATGTAAGCCATTATTGATTTCAGGGTGTTGCTCATTGGTGTATTTAGTACATCTGAATTGTGCTCCTTTATCCAAACAAAGAACCATATCGATAAGCCATATTGCAAACATTCGTTGTCAGCTTCGGTAGTTTGAGTGTAAGAACATGGGCGCGTGCGTGCACACACACACACAATGACACAAACAACACTTTGCTATATTTTCAGCTGAGTATAGTTATATTCACTTCAATCTCAGAAATGCTTGATTTCTTTGCCAGACACCAATGGTAAAAACAGTAGTGATGAAAGATAATTGGGTCTTTATTCATTTGATGGTACAATTTTAGATCTTCAGTCACCACTTCGGTCTCATCGCCATGACAAACAAATGATCCTGGGGGGAAAATTAGATTTGTAAGAATGTTAGGATATTAATATTCCAGATAGAGTTAAAAAAATTAGAGAACTTGAGTGAGGACCATGATGGAGGTGTAAGATGGTCCAGGGTACAGTTATCCTACAGAATCTTAACAAAGAGCAAACAAAAAGGAAGAGTCACCTTCCTTAAAACTCTGGAAAATAGTTAGAGATGTTGCAGCGTAAGAAACAATTAAGTCAAAGGGGTTTGGGCCAAATAGTTACCTGCTTGAAGAAATACAATATAGTGCCCAGGAGGGGGATTGGTCTATTTCCTGAGGAGTAGAGGGGGCCCTGAATTCCTGTAAATGGGGCATTCCTAAAGCCAGGAACCAGCACAAGCCCAGGACAAGACACAGGCTCAAAAAAGAGGACCCTGTGCTTCACTTTCACCTTAGCTGATAGGAAGGCTGAACTCTGAAGGAGATAACAAGCCAATGCATAAGCCAATTTTCAAAGCCTATGAAAGTTGTTTTTCTGCCTGGGTTTGTTTATTTTTGTTAGCTCTTGGCACTCAAAGTCATATCAATAGCTGGATTAAAATTTAGGGAAAAAGCACTCAGGCACTAAATCCCAGAGTTAACACTTTAAAGAATTAAAATGTACAGTGTACAATAAGAGATTGTAAAACAAACAAAGACACAAGAAATTATGGCCCATCCAAAGGAACAAAACAAAAATCAGAAACCATCAGTGAAGTAGGGAAGACTTTTGATATTCTCTACAAAGACTTTAAAAATGATCCTTAGTATACCCAAGGAGATAGAAAAATATCAGGAAAAATATCAGAAAAGTGATGAATGGAAAATATGAGAATCTCAAAAAAAGAGAAATTTTTAAAAGAAACCAAACATAAATACTGTTTGAAAACAACCCTTTAATTGTTTTCCAAAGTTGACAACCACAATAACCGAAATGAAAAATTCCCTAGAGGGTTTCAACAGCATATTGAAGCTGGCAAAAGAAAGAATCAGGGAACTGTAAGACAAGAAAATTGAAATGATTTGAGCTGAGGAGCAGAAAGAAAAAAAAAAATAAAAAAGAGCAAACAGAGCTTAAGAGACCAAGTTAAGACACCATCGAGCGTACCAATGTACACAATATGGGCGTTCCAGAGGAGAAGAAAGAGAGAAAGGGGCAGAAGGAATATTCTAAGAATTTAATTAAATACGTTAATATACACATTAAGAACCTAAATGAACCCAAACAGGATCAACACGAAAGGAACCATGTCCAGAAACATAGTAGTCAAAGGTCAAAGGTCAAATGCCAAGGAGAGAGAGAGAATTCTGAACGCTGCAAGAGAAAAGCAATGTGTTAAGTACAAGTAAGTCCCCAAAAGATTATTGCCAATTTCTTATCCAAAACTATGGAGGCAGGAAGGCAGTGGGTTGAAATATTTAAAATACTGAAAGAAAACAATTACCAACCAAGAATTTTATATCCAGTGAGACTGTCTTTCAAAAAAGAGAGCGAGATTAAGACATTCCCAGATAAACAAAATCTGAGGGTGTTTGTCACCACTACATCTGCCTTGCAAGCAAAGCTAAAGGGAGTTCTTTAGACTGATAGGAAAGAATGTTAGTGCCTCAAGGTGGCATAAAGAAATAAAGACCTCTGGTAAAGGTAACCATATGATTACAAATTCCAGTACAATTGTATTTTTTGGTATGTAAGTCTACCATATGCTTCTTACAGGTTCTAAAATGCAATGCACTAAAGGTAATTATAAATCTATGGTTTTGGACATACAATGCATAAAGATGTAACTTGTAACAAGTATAACAAAAAGTGGGGGATGGAAGGGTTTAGGAACAGTATGTGAGTGTGCTATTCAAGTTAAGCTGGTATCAAATCAAATGTGACCATTATAGGTTTAGGATGCTCAATTTAAGCCCTATGGTAACCACAAAGAAAATTATGAAAAAACATATACAGGAAGAAATGAGAAGGCACTCAAAATGGTACAATACAAAAATCAAATAAATATAAAAATAGTCATTAATGGAAGAATTGAGGGTCAAAGAGGGTATAAGACATGCAAAGAATGAATAGCCAAATGGCAGAAGAAAGTCCTGTATTATGAGTTCTTATTTTAAATGTAAATGGATTATACTCTCCAGTCAAAAGGCAGAGATCAGCAGAATGGATAAAAAAAAGCATGACCTAACTCTCTGCTGTTTACAAGAGACTCCCTTTAAATTTAAAGACACAAGTAGACAGAAAGTGAAAGGATGGTACAAGTTTACCATGCAAATATTAATCCAAAGAGAGCTGGGATAGCTATACTTACATCAGTTAATATGGACTTTAAGTCAAAAATTGTTATGAGGGACAAAGAATGTCACTACATATGGATAAAAGGGTCAATTCAACAATAAGATATTACAATTATAAATATATATGATCCTAATAGCAAATCTCCAAAATATATGAAGCAGTTATTGACAGATTTGAAGGGAGAAATAGATGGTTCTACATTAATTGTAAGAGACATCAATACACCACTTTCAATAATGGATGGAACTTCTAGACAGAATATCAATAAGGAAATAGAACACTTGAATGATACTATAAACAACCAGACCTAACAGTTATATATTAAACACCTCATTCAACAGCTGCAGAATACACAGTCTTCTCTAAGGGCACATGGATCATTCTCCAGGATAGACCCCATTTTAGGTTGCAAAACAAGTCTCAATAAATTCAAAAATATTGAATTCATACAATGTGTCTTCTCTGACCACAGTGGAATGAATCTAGAAATCAATAACAGAGGGAGAATTGGAAAATTTACAAATATGTGGAAATTAAACAACACACTTTTAAACAACCGGTGGGTCAAATAAGAAATCAGATGGAAGTTAGGAAATCTCTTCAAGTGAATTAAAATGAAAACACAACATACCAAAACTTATGAGATGAAGAAAAGGCCTTGCTAGATAACTGTTGGCTCCCTACCCTATGGCCAGTCCTTCCTACATCCTCCCTAACAGAATCCTGATTTGGTTGAGGCATAGGAAAGAAATGTGTCAGGAAATGTGGACTAGGAGGCTCCTAGGAGTGGAAACTTGATTGATCTAAGCCAATCATGCTACTCTTGAACTTCCCTTTCCCAATGACTGTCACATGGGATGGGAATCTTATGGAGGCTCCTGGGAAATATTGCACAAAAAGATTCATCAGAATCGGCCTGTTCAGTTTTGGCTTGAATGTTGCCATCTAGGAAGTAAAGCTTGAAGTTGCTGCAGACAAATGCAACCTTGAAGGGAAGTCAAGGGACTCTCAGAAAGACCAAGTATGGAGATACTGGAATAACCCTCCTCAAGCCACCCACCTCCTGACTTATCCATGTGCCCCTACTGTTTAAACCACTTCTTACTGGGTGTGTTGTTGCTTGCAGCCAAAAACATTCCACTGATGCACTTTGCAGTATTAGTTAAGAGGAAAAGTAAATATAGATTAGATTTATTCTTCATATCTTTTTTTTTCCTGAATGAAGTGGACAATAAGTTGATTGTACTCTTTGTAACACGAGTAGCCATCAACTAAGAATAAAGCAATTTGGAAATTATGCACACATGCTCTTGCACACATACATACCTTATCCATTCTTGAGGTTGATGTATTGGATTTGCCAGGCATTGGTTGTTTCATCATTTCCATGTCCAAAAAATTAATTAAGTCATTGAGAATTCCAGATCCAGAAATTTTATATCTCCTTTTATGTAAGTATGAAAAGTTGGCAATGGATAAATGGGTAGAGAAGGGAAGCAAGGGTCTGGGGTGGGGGGATGGGGGTGGGTAATGGGGAGAATCAGTGAGGGAAAAGTAACTCTCTGCTTTGTTGGGACTCCTTCAACCACCTCACTTTATAAGCTTTAAGTCAATCTTGCTATTTTTACAGACAGACAATTCAAGGTGCAGAGAAATCAGAAATCTCCAGTACTTCCAAAGTGTTTGTATTATTGCACATTATTTCTGCTTTTTCTCCTCTTTTGAACAAGGAAATGCAACCCTCTGAGACCTGTTGCCTTTTTTTGAGCTTGAGTAAAGCCACTGATGGGGCGGCTGGACTTAAAACTATGGGTTGGTCACCAGAAAAATGTTTTTCATTGCAATTGACCCAGCCATCTGGGCTGCTCAGTTGCTAATAGCCAAATGTAGGGAACAACATTTGGAAGAGATTAATTTACTTTTGTAGTTTAGCAAGGAGGTCGCGGGTCACTCTCAGGGCCTTGCCAACACAAGACCAGCCACTGATGGAGAGTCTAACTGTGTGTGACAGTCCTGAATGTCATGCTTCCAGGTTGTTCCAGGGACGCACTTCCTGAAAATCACCTCTGATTTAAAACTTTCCTCTGACAGCCCAGCCATAAAGCCACGGTATCCGTAACATCCACCCAAGTTGCTAAAGAAAACATCGAACAGTTATCATGAACATTTCTAGTCCAATTAGCATCAAGGAATTCCTTGAGGACGCGGGAATGGATGAAAAATGGAATCAACAAGCAACAAAAGTGTTTCAGGCATTTTTGCTGCTTTAGGGTCAGGCTTTTCTGGGGAATGAGTCAGCGCAGGGCTAGGGGCTATAACAAACAGATCCCTTCTCAATTGACTAGGGATATGACATTAAAGCTTTTGATAGATACGAGCCTAGTGGAGAGGAGACAGCAGGGTCAAGGGTCTTCAGCTTTGTACCCTTGCATTCTGCCTCTTTCTGGGTGTTTTCTCCATTTGCAGTAATGGGAGTCACTCTTGTCCATGCGACACTGCTCCCCGTCCTTATGGGGGTTGGGGAGTGGGAAAAGTGGGAACGTTTTATTTCTATCTTTAGATTGGCAATCTATATTTCTCAAAAGTAACACTGTTGAAAATAAGAAAAAATATATAAACAACACAAAAGTGTTGAGTTTACAAAAATAATTCTTAGAAAACTAAAATATAGCCATAGAATAGATGGTATAATGGGCAGGCATTTGCCATCATCTCTCTAATCTCCTTTTTCTGGGCTTTCTGATCTAAGGGACATTTTCACCCCTTAGGAACTAGTCAGAATAAGCTTCCTGCTCTGATGAAGTTACATGCAATGCATGTTTCCTTCTTTCAAACATGTGTATTCGTCTGGGTCTATCCGCTGAGGACAGGATAATGATTTAGGGGAAGGACCTTGTTCTCTATGTATTTATGCAGCATATAAGCTTGATTTACTTTGTACCTAATAAAGATACAAACTCTTCCTATTTTTGCTTCTCACACAGCTATCTGGATCTCTCTTCGGACAAATCTGTCCCCTTCCCTTTTTTTAAAACTTCATTTTGAAATAATTTCGAACTTACAGGGCAGTTGCAAAAATAATACAAACCCCATACAGTGAACTCCAACATACCCCATTCTCCCCATATACTCATATCAACCAATTTTAACATTTGCCATCCTTGCCATGTCATCTTATATCTATTCATGTAAGCATGAATCTATCTATCTATAAGCATGAATCTATCTATCTACCTATCTACCATCTATCATCTATCTAATTTTCTGAATACCTATCTATTTATCTATCTATCTATCTATCTATCATCTATCATCTATCTAATTTTCTGAACATTTGGCAGCAGGTTGCACATATCATATCAATACTCTTTGAACATGTACTTCCATGCACATTTCCTACAAACAATGATATCCAATTATGTAATCACTTTAAGCGCAGTTATCAAGTTCAAGAAATTTAACATTGATATAAAGCTTGAATTCTATGTTTCAGTTTGTTATATCCCAATAGCGTTCTTTTGAGTTTTTTCTTCTCCATTACTTAGATCCAATAGATATCAGGTATTGCATTTAATTGCTATTATCTCTTAGTTTCTCTTTTTCTTTTTTTTAAATTGTGGAAACATGTATACAACATAAATCTTCCTATCCCAACTCCTCCCAAGCCAATTAATTGGGATGAATCCCAATCAGTGGGATTAATCACATTCACAATGTTGCTGTACCCTCACCACCATCCATTACCAGAACTTTCCCTTCACTCCAACAGAAACCCTAATCTCATTTTATGTTAACGTCCAGTTGTCCCTCACCCCCATAACCTGTATTCTACTTTATATTTCTATGAATTTGCAAATTCTCTGATATTTCTTTTGTGTTTACCATGAGGCTTAAATTAGCATCCTAAATCTGTAATCTCATTTGCTTTGATATCAACTTAACTTCAAGAGTATGCATAAACTACGTTCCTATACTCTTTCATACCCCTACCCTACTTTATGTAGTTCTTGTCAGAAATTACATTTTTATACATTATAAGTCCAAAATCATGATTATCTATACATTTTATTCATTTGTTTTTTAGATCCTGCAGGAAGTAAAAAGTGGAGTTACAAGTAACAAGTACAATAGAACAGATATTTATATTTATACATTCTATTATCTTTAACAGAGATCTTTATTTCTTCATGTGTGGCTCCAGTTAATTGTCTAGTGTCCTTTTCTTTCAACCTGCAGAACTCCCTTCAGCTCTGCTTGTAGGGCCAGTCTAGTGGTGACAGAGTCCATCAGCTATAGTTTATCTGGGACTGTCTTAAGTCCTCTCTCATTTTGAAAGATGGTTTTGCTGGATATAGAACTCTTGGTTGGCAATATTTTGCTTTCAGTGTTTTGAATATTTCTTCCCACTAACTTCTTGACTCCATGGTTTCTGATGAGAAATTGGCACTTAATCTTATTGATGCTCCTTATATGTGGGATGTTGCTTCTCTCTTGAGGCTTTCAGAATTCTCTCTTTATCTTTTGCATTTAACAGTTTCATTATCACCTGGCACATGTAGATCTATTTCAGTTTATCCTGTTTGGAGTTGGCTGAGCATTTTGAATGTGTATGTTCATGTCTTTCATTAAATTTGGGAAGTTTTCTGCCATTATTTCTTTGAATGTTCCTTCTCTTCTTTCTTTCTCTCCCTTCCTTCCCTTCTTTCTTTCTCTTCCTCCCTTCCTTCCTCCCTTCCTTCCTTCCTTCCTTCCTTTCTCTCTCTCTCTTTCTTTCTTTCTTTCTTTCTTTCTTTCTTTCTTTCTTTCTTTCTTTCTTTCTTCTCAGTATGGCATTCTTACAATACATATATTGGTATACTTGATGGTGTCCCACAGGTTCCTCACGGTCTGTTCACTTTTCTCCATTCTTTCTTCCTTCTGCTCCTTAGACTGGAGGATTTCAATGATCTCATCTTCAAGTTCACTGATTCTTTCTTCTGCCAGTTCGAAGCTGCTATTGAGCCATTCTAAGGAATTTTTAATTTTTGTTACTGTGGTCTTCAACTTTCTTTGGTTCCTCTTCAAATTTTCCATCTCTCTATTGATTGTATCTTTGTGTTAATCTGTGATTTTTTTGATTTCCTTTAGTTCTTTGTTCATGTTTTACTTTAGCTCTTTGAACATAATTAGGACCCATGTTTTTAAACTCTTTGTTTGGAATGTCCCAGATCTGATCCTTCTCATTGATGGTTTCTAAGTTTTCATCTTCTCTTTTGCCCATGGCATTGCTTTCTGTTTCTTTGTATGTTTTCTGATCTTTTGTTGAAACCTGGATATTTTGAAATTTTAATATGTTCTTGCTGGAGTTTAGACTCTGTGGCATCTGTTCCTTAAGTTTGTATCTATATACTATTATAACAGAGATTTCCTTGAATCCCTGGAGTTAACAAAAAAACAAAAACAAAAACAAAACACAACACCTTTCTCAGTCTTTGCAAATTGACCTGTGTGAGTGTTCTCCTTCAGAGCTTATCCATACAATGAGTTTAGAGAGTAGCTCCAGAACAAAACACAGGGGCCTCTCTGGTCCTTTCTGTTCTTTTGTCTTGTCTTGGGCATGCACATTTGGCTCTAGGAGTTCCCTCATTTATAAGGGTACAAATTTCCCCTATTCCCTAGGAAGCAGCTTTCTCATCATCCTGGGCACTTCATTTTATGTCCTACAGCCAACAATCCCTTGCCCCAGCCAACCACTTGACTGCTTCCCCACAGTGTTCTGTAGGAGAATTCTGTGAGCCGCCTTCTACATACCAGGCAAGTTCTGGTTCAGTGAGTCCCTCAGTCCAATACTAGACAGATTGGGTGAGACATACATGCTCCCAGTATGTGCACAAGGGTTACCCTTTACCCGTGGGAACCCAAATGAGGGATCCATACCAGGAATGCAGCCGGTTTGTGCTGAGCTGGTGAGGGTATGGGAGAGGTGCCAGGAGACCCCACCACTTTTAAGTTGCCTTTTTCTTGATCTGGCACTTGCCCTGTTACTGCAATACTTTAACTGTTTTCTTGAGTCTGAGAAAGATGTTTCTGACAGTTCTTGCTGATAGTTCTTTGGGTGGGGGGGCAGGGGATGGAGCTCTGAAGCTTCTCACTCTGCTATTTTAATCAGGGCAGGCTCTCCATCTCCTCTGATTTTGAATTTGATACCTAGAGTCTACAAGAATTTGGAAACTGCCCAATGGAATAAAGTACCATCTCCCAAAATGTGTTCCATGGAACTGATCCCCTGTGTACTGGTGTTTCATGCTCCATCTATAACATCTTCCAGAACTTAAGTTCTTAAGGAAGTAGTTTGGGAAATTTTGGAGTGAAACAGTGTGTTGGGAAAACACAGAGGTAGTATTGACTAAAATTGCCTTGGAATATTAGAGAAGGCTTCCTAGAGGAGGTAACATTTGGTCTTAATCCTAAAGAATAAGTAAGAACTTAACCAGGAACTCAACTAGAGAAAGTGGTTAATGGCATGCTAGCTTTAACTGTGTATGGACAACCATGAGGCATGCAACTAGGTGAATGGATCTTGAGGACAGCATTTTGAGTGAAATAAGCTAGAAATGAAAGGACAAACATTATAATGCCTCACTAATATAAATGATAATTAGCAAACTCTGAGAATTGAGTTAGATAATAGGTTATCTGGAGAAGGCTTATTGTCAAGATCCCTAGACTGTGAGCTCTTACAGCAGTCACTTCTATTCCTGAGTTGTAATGGTTATCTTTAAATTCTGAAATGCTGAGCTCTTTGTGTGTGACCTGGTCAGTCCCTATGTGGCACCTTAGACTCAGAGCTAGAGTTTGGCAGCTATGAACTACCCCATAGAGCAACTGTTAAAAAAACTGAAAAAGTTCAGACATCAATTAGAGATATGAATGAAGATGATCTGGTTAGGACTAAGGCAAATCAGGCTAAAGGGTAAAGGATGATATTGACAGTGTTTTAAAACTTCAACTTTTGTGAGAGACCAAAGGAAGAGATGTTTATTTGGTGCAAAATCTACATTTTTTAAAACACACTATATAATTTAACTTGTATGTTTAGTTTATTCAAACACCATAATAACATGGAACTTTGAATAGGAAGTGAGACCTGGTTGGTTTGTACAGGTTAGCATGAAACCCTGATACATCCCAAAGTAATTTGGGCAGAGAATAAACATGTATCTGCAAAGCCTCTTTGAAGGACTGCAGAAAAATGTGAAAATATTAAACTTCCCCACCTGGGGAATTACTGATATTCTCACAAGCACTGGGGGCTACCAATTTAGAAGGCCGAGCCCTTGATCTTGGGGCTTGCCCTTATGAAGCTTGTTACTGCAAAGGAGAGGCTACGCCTACTTAAAATTGTCCCTAGAGTCATCCCCAGAGAACCTCTTTTGTTGCTCAGATGTGGCCTCTCTCTCTAAGCCAACTTGTCAGGTAAACTCACTGCCCTCCCTGCTATGTGGGACATGACTCCCAGGAGTGTAAATCTCTCTGGCAACATTAGACCTGACTCCCAGGGATGAGCCTGGACCTAGCATCATGGGATTGAGAAAGCCTTCTTGGCCAAAAGGAGGAAGAGAAATGAAACAAAATAAAATTCCAGTGGCTAAGAAATTTCCAATGGAGTCGAGAGGTCATTCTGGAGTTATTCTTATGTGTTATATAGATATCCCTTTTTAGTTTTTAGTGTATTGGAATAGCTAGAAAGAAATACCTGAAACTGCCGATCTGCAACCTTGATACTTGAAGATGATTGTATAACTATATAGCTTACAGTGTGACCATATGATTGTGAAAACCTTATGGCTCCCACTCCCTTTATCCAGTGTATGGACAGATAAGTAGAAAAATGGAGACATAAATTAAATGAATAATAGGGGGAGTGAGGGGTATGGGATGTTTTGGGTGTTCTTTTTCATTTTTATTTTTATTCTTATTTAAATTTTTTTTTGGAATAATGAAAATGTTAAAAAATTTATTGTGGTAGTGAATGCACAACTATATCATGGTACTGTGAACAATTGTACACTGTGGATGATTATATGGTATGTGCATACATCTCAATAAAACGGAATTAAAAAATTAATAGTGGAAGAATGAAGCAGTGTGGTAGAAATGAAAATAATAATTTCTATCTTTTATATTGTTATTTTTATTATGTAACTACTTAAAACCTAAAAAATAATAGATGTAGCATATTTTTAAGTTGTCAACTATACTAGTAGAATAAACACCCATAAACCTAGTACCCAATTTAAGGACTATAAAGGATTTCCAATATCATTACATCTATCCTGTATGCTCCTTCCTCATTCCATTTTCCTATGTCTTTCCCCCAGACACAACAGAAATAAACATAATCCTGAATTGTGGAAAAAAAAAAAAAGTCTGGACAACTGAAAAAGCTTTGCCTGTTGGACATCTTTGGATTGTTCATTGTGGAGTGTCAGTGTGAAGGACTGGTATTAGAGCAGGGGGGAGGAGCAGTTCGGGCCACAATGTGAAATGTCTTGAATACTGTGCTGGATTTCTTCTCTTTGCCCTCCAGATCACTCTCCACCCTGTACACCATGTGCTCTGTTCCTGGGAGGGACATCAGTGGGATCCCCTGCCCTCTGGCTTCTGATTGTGTTGGTCCAGTGGAGAGCTTTGGAAGGAGCTTGGAGGGAGGGAGGAGAATGAGCTCAGGGTATTTATTCCTCCCACAAGAGATGTCATCTTGGGTTGGCTGCTTCTTCCAGCTAAAGGTCACTGGCCTTCTGGAGATGGCCAACATTATAGGACTTTGTCCTTTTAAGATCAGGAAACGGGTCCCTCTACTTGTTCCTTTGGGTCTAGTAATGGTAAGTCCTGGCTACTGAATTGCCTCTTGTGGTTCCCTTCTACCCACATCTTTAAAATAGTCCCCATGTAAATAAACCCTTCTCATATTATCCTTTCTCAAGTGTGCCATCAGTTTCCTGTTGTGACTCTGATTTGTATAAATGTGATGCTAAAGTCTCAGAACATAATACAGACAAAAGAGAGCTAACAAGAATTTTTAGCAAGGTTGTGGTATTACCTGATTTATGTTAGCAAGAAACCATTTATTTGAGATGGCAGAGTAAATCCTTTGGGAAAATAGGAGAAAGGATGATTAAAAAACAGTTTGAATATTTTAAGTCTAAGACTTGGCCACAGATCCTAAGCTTAGTGTCCATGGGCCCACACAAAATCGGTAGATAGAATTCAGGGGGTCTGTGAACTAAGATGGGAAAAATTATATATTTTTTATAGGCTCTGACTGAAAATTAATGCATGCAACAAGTCATAATAGTATTGCCCATACTTGAGACTTTGTCACCTAAATAAATCACAGATATTTTCCTATCATACTACATTGCAGTTGTAGAAATCTCACAATATTGTTTATACTCATCACTGCTTTAAAATTATGGTAGTTATTGGACCCATAGTTGGACCTTTTGTTGAATGTGTTAATAAATAAAAATAAGTTATATATTATAATTTTATTTTATAAATATTTTGATAACTGAATTTAATACAATTAATTTTTAATAATTCTATATAGTGCAAATAATGCGTTTAAAATATTATTCTGAGAAAGAGCCCATAAGTTTCACCGAATTTCCAAAAGGACCCACAGTACACAAATTACTAAGAATCTCTGTAGTTCATAGAATCTCATTCAAGAAAATACAGCAATTGCAGGGTCTCAAGGATATCTCTTTCTAGAAAAAAAATCCCATTACTAAGAGACCCAAATTTTTCTATATGTGTATTTTCTGGATTAAAACCTTTGAATTCAAGATGTTGACTATATCATCTTAATAGTCAACCTGATCCTGAGTTTTTCAGTTCTTAGTGTGTTCTATAAATGGCTTTTCTGTTTTTCCTATATAGTGTTTGTCTCTGAATTTTAAGAGCCAAACTTATCTTGTCATCTGTGGCCACATTCTAATCTGCATGAAGTAAACTTATAAGAAGTAATTTGCAACTTGTTGTCTCATAACTCACTTCTGAAATACCCAATGAGAAACTGCCAAGTTCTCCACGGTTGTTTATTTTGGTCGCAACACGCTGTCCATGCCCTGGTTGAATATCTCGCCAAATTTCCTCCAATTTATTGCAAAACCAATTGGCAGAGCTGTGAGGAAACCTGCATGGGGCCAACTTTAGGCAATTGATGGTGCTGCCTCTTTCCCCCACCCCCACTTTCCACTAATCCCTCGAGTTTCTTCCAGGTCTCGCCATTCTTAACAGGAATATAACATCTTGGCATAGCTTTGAATACAAAAGAAATACCTTCTCCTTATCCCACCTTTACTACTGCCTTCCCCTCTGCTTCCCAGCCTTGCTTCAGAGCTGACAACACCAATACATACTTCTCTTAGCAGCGAGGATGGTCAGTCTGGCACTGTGACATTGAGAATAAACCTTATTTTGAAGACAGGTGATTTTGCTCTGATCAATAAAGCAAATAGGAGATTTAAACTTTTTCTTGTGAAGGCATGAGGATTTCACAAAGCAGGGAATCTGGACAACTTCCTGATGGATCAGTATAGGTAAAAGGAACTAGCTTGTAGAACCTATTTTAAATCGAAACTGGTAAGTCTATTTATAGACTGTTGACATTTAAAGTAGTTTTGCATTGATGATGGCATCTTTCTAACCCAGACTTCAAAGCTTTTTCACATAGACTACCTCTGTGGTTCATGCTGCATTTCTAGAACAGATATGGGATGACTCAAGAAAGCTGGTACTTTGTCTAAGGTTATTCAGAAAATTAGTATCAAACCCATAGTGAAATATTTACCTCTATTAAACTTTGCTGCCATTTTGATTTAAGAATACCTTGGGTTGATTCTCAGATTTTTCTTGTAGGTAACAAAGAATTTTTGGCTATCATATTAGGGGGCAGGTAGGAAAGCAAAACTGCACTAGGTATTTCAACAGAAAGAATTTAATATATAGAAAATTGGTTATGTATGTGTTTGCAGGCTGGGAAAACAAAATAGGAACAATGACATAACAGAGATAATAACCAAATGAAGCAGCTACCACTCCTAAGGTTGGGGGAACAAAGGAAAGGATGAAAGCTATCTGAACCTAAGAGATTGGAGGGGAATGCTGAGGAGCTGGGATTCAAACCTCTGAGGAGAAGGTCCTGTATGTCTGTTGATGGCATCTCAGAAGTTGGAGGATGGGCTTCACAGAGCTGGAATTCAGACCTCGGAGGAGGGAAAGAGAGTTGCTTTGCTGATTTATACCCCTGAGTGAGCACTATGAGGCTGGCTCTAGGATAACCTGTTAAGGGTTGAATTGTGTCTCCCAAAAAGATATGTGCAAATTCTAAGCCCCAGTCCTGTGTATGTGACCTTATTTGAAAATAGAGTTTTTGAAGATGTAATTAGTTAATATGAGGCCAAACTGGATTAGGGTGGGCCGTAAACCAATCTGACTGCTGTCCTTTCAAGAAGGGGATAATAGAGAAAGACACAGAGAGAAGAAAGCCATGGGAAGACAGAGGCAGAGAGTGCAATGATGCAACCATAAGCCAAGGAATGTCGAGGATTGCCAAAGATTATCGGGAAACAAAAAAGCTAGAAGACACGTGGAAGGATGCCCCACAACAGGTTTCAGAGGGATCATCGCCCTGCTTACACCTTGATTTTGGAGAGAATGAATTTCTGTTGTTTTATGCCACTCAGTTTGTGGTACATTGCTATGGCAGCTCTAGGAAACTGACAACACCCAAAGAAGACGGAGGCTGCATCCAACTACAGTTTGAGGGATGAAATGCTGCTCTTAGTTGCCATCGGCAGAAACAACACATAAAGAGGATGGAGGGAATGCATTCTCCCCTTTCCTGGTTTTAATTTCTTTCTAGTCCCTGATATTGGCAGAACCTATCAGGGAGCAGCTGATCATTTGCAAAGTCCCCTTAGTATTACAGAGCAGGATGTAGGAGATTTTGGAGTTGGGAGACAAGAGCTTTACTACCACACACAGGCATGTAAGACATTTTTGGATTACCAGAGGGTGCACCAGTTACCCTGTAGGAGCACTGGGTCTCAGGCAGGATCTGATTTACTATAGAGTCTCCAAGATCACGTAGGTATGACCTAGAGCTGGCACATGAGTCACTGGCACTTCGGATTTCATAGGTCTTCTCTGTTGTTTGCACAGTCCTGTTGCTTCGGGCAGGAAGAGTGGGGTTTGTGTGGGAAGAAAGAGATTGTGGCATGCAGAGTTGTGGGTGGTGATGCCAAAGTCTTTTTTTTTTTTACCCTTTTTTTTTTTTTACCATTTTTATTGAAATATATTCACAAATGGTACAAACATCCAAAATGTAAAACAATTGTTCACAGTATCATCATATAGCTGTGCATTCATCACCACAATCAATTTTTGAGCATTTTCATTACTCCAAAAAATAAAAATAATAAAAATAAAATTAAAAAGAACACTCAGAATGTCCCAAACCCCTCTTTCCCCATATTAGTCATTTACTTTTTGTCCCTGTTTTTCTACTCATTTGTCCATACACTGGGTAAAGGGTGTGTGCACCATAGGTTTTCACAATCACATGGTCACACCATATAAGCCATATAAGTTACATGCTTGCCTTCAAGAATCAAGAATACTGGATTGCAGTTCAACAGTTTCAGATGTTTCCTTCTAACTATTCTGATAAACTAAAAACTAAAGAGGGATATCTATGTAATGCATAAGAATTACCTCCAGAATGACCTCTCAACTCCATTTAAAATCTCTCAGCCACTGAAACTATTTTGTTTCATTTCTCTTCCCCCTTTTGATCCAGAAGGCTTTCTCAATCTCAGGATGCACGGTCCAGGCTCCTCCCTGGGAGTCACAACCCATGTTGCCAGGGAGATTTACACCCCTGGGGGTCATGTCCCATGTAGGGGGAAGGGCAGTGAGTTTACCTGCCGAGTTGACACCAAGGTCTTTTTGCCAGCTATGCAGGTACTAGAAACTCCAGTGCAGTTGGGCTGAGGCTGCAATCAGGGTTTAGAGAGACAGGAAATTTACAGAATATCTGAAGGACCCACCAACATCACATCATGTGGAGCATTCAGTGTGTTGGTCTAGAGAAGCATTTGTGACATTCGTGGCTGTCAAGTTTAGGAATTATGAGGAGTAGAGTGAATCTTGACCATCAAATCCATAGATCCATGTATTCATTAAATAATTATGGTGTATGCTACCCACCTTCCCAGGCCCTAGGAGTATGAATCAGGTAAAGAGGCATCTACCATCAAGGGAGCTCAGATGCTAAGAAATATGAAATAGAGGATTATGATTACATCTGGGAATGTGGGGACAGAGTGGAGGGAGGATTATCTTAACGAGGACACATCAGGGACAGCTTCAGAGAAGAAACACAAGCTGAGTCCCAATATACGAATGGATGATGCTCAGTAGGAGGCAAGGAGGGGAGAGGGCTGTGGAAAGATGCACAAAGGACCAGAGATATAGAATAACCTGGTGCACTTGAGAAACTGGGAGTGACAGCATGAGGATGCTTAGGGTTTTCATTAAGGCAGCAGTTTCAGCCTTCTTATTTGCCCAACCATGGTACCAGGTAGTAATCTGACAGGTTTGGGTTTCACCTTCTGTTTACCTCTGATGAGAGCAATATTCAGCATTGTCCCAAATGGCCACCAAAGGAAGAGACACTGTAGAAGATTTGTACAACACAATGTTAGGATAAAGAGCTCTTGGATAGTTAAGAGAAGGTTGCCATGTGAACAGTCTCCATTCACTGCTGAAGGCAGAGTCTAATCCTTGGCATCTGCCTTTTTCTAGAACTGATCCATATTTCCTTCCCAAGGTATAGAAAAGGCAGCTTAGGAACTATGCTTGATGCCCTTTCATATTTTAGAGAGAGGGAGGGACCCTCAGCACCTGGGTTCCTAGAGCCTGGGATTCAGGCCTTTCTGAATGAGCTAGCTGGTCCGGAGTCAGCCCCCCAGTTCTAGGAAGCTTCCCCATGATGTTAGCCTTTGCAGCAGCTTTCCATGAGCTGCCCTCCCTCAGAGAACCTTGGGCTTCCATATGACCAGCCTTGACACCCAGTGTCCAAACACTGATGAAATTGATTCCCCTAAGTGTGGGAAAGTCCTAGAGCATCGATTGTTTCCTCCTCTCCCCTGACCAGCCCCGGCATTAGCCTTCTCCCAGAAAGTACCCTGCTTGTTTGGTTGGAGGAGGTCAAAGCCCTGCTGAAGAATGACTGGAATTTCACAGGCTCAGGCCAGTCTTGATAAATGACAGCAGGGGACGGTGTGGGGAGGGGGGAATGAGAGGGGGAAGCAAGGTAATTCATTGGCTTAGAATAGAATCAGTCTTTGCCTCCCCTGGTTCCACCAGTTTGTCTAGTGCTTTTCGCAGTGAATGAGGGCTTGCCATTCAAAACATTTGATGTTCGAAAAATTATTTATGGAATGATTCTTTCTTCAGATTAAGACATTAAAACAGTTTTTGAGAGTGTTATTGTTATACTTCAGGGAGGGCTAGAACCATCCAAGCAGGATGGGCAGTCATTGGTTTGAGGCTTCTGTCTGCTGTGACACATTTTTTTTCTTAGTGCTGTGAACTTGAGCAGCCCAGTTTTAGCTGTGAAGAGCCCATTGTCCTCTGACCTGGATTCTAGTCCTGCCCCGCTATCCAGTAGTCCTATGGCCTTACCTGACTCACTGTAAAATGAGGGGTTAGGTTGGGAGGTCTTTTACATTTTCTTCCAGGCTTGACTTTTGTAGTCTCTAACTTGAGGATAACTCAGCAAATCTGCAGAATAGACAGACGCAGGCTCTACCTCCAGATGAGCAATCTGCAAGGTGGTATTAGGATGGGAATGGGACTCCTTACAATATCCTTTACATCTTAAACCCATCCAGGTTTCACAGTGGCAAGACATTCGTGGAGAGTCATGGAGATGTTTTGGGGAATGGGCTGAGATGTCCCCTATAAAGAAGATAATTCCCCACACTTCCAGGCAATTAGACAAAGATACAGATGCCTTGATTACAAATGCTACTTGGCTGTCTTAGTTAGGATCAAAGATGCCAGGAAACCCAATGGCCTTGGACATATGGCCCAATGGTCTTCTTGGGAAAGTCTCTTCCAGACATAGGAAATGACTTTCTCTTGTTTGAGTTTCTGCATAGACCTGGACCGGAAACACATTTCTATCACCCCTGGGTTTATAATAACATTGAGTCCAATAAGGGACTTCAGTGTCTAGAATTGGATGGTATGGGATTATACCCACCTACCCTCCACTCCTTAAGAATGAAGGTTTCTGTCCACTTATTGCAGTGATTCTCATCTGGGGGCAATTTTACTTCCCTAGAGGCCAGGGGTTAATGCCTACAATACACAGGACAGCACCCATCTCACCCCCAGCAAAGAATTATTTGGTCCCAAATGTTAATAGTGCTGCAGTTTTAAAACCCTGATTGAATGCATCTAGATTCAGCTTCTCGCACAGTAGGATGATGGTTGTGGTGCTCGTGCTTTCCTGCTGTTTGATGAGAAAACTCCATTTGATATATAAGTTTGGTTTTGCTTAAAGCCAACAAGTTTGTCTGGCTTTAGAGTCAGAGGAAACCCCTCCTTTATCAAAATTGGTTACAAAATATGTCTTTACTCCCTTTTCTTATGAGTGAGCTGTAAATTCAAAATGCAGGAAATGGCAAGGAGACCACTGAGAGACTCCCAAGGATATGATAACTGGCCAGAGAACCTGTGGAACTGAGGGGAACCTCCATGACCACTTCGTCCATCCCTCTGCTCTGAAGCACCAAACCCAGGAGTCACCCAAAGCAAGACTGTGATTTATGCAATTTTCAACATGGCTGTCCATGGCCTGCCTCATCCTCCATCATTTTCACTCTTTTTGGTGCCTTCTTTTCTTCTAGAGCTCTCTCTCTCCTCTGAGCAATGTTCTGCCTGCTTCAGATCTTGCATCTTGGAAGAACAGATCTAAGAGGTTATTACAAGATCAAATGTCAGCGAATTATGGTGCTATCACTAGCCACTCCATTAGCCTTTGCAAACAAGGTTCTTAAGTTAAAGCTACTGCTTAACTCAATTTTTCATGGGGAAACTCTAGGGAGGAAGAAAACATCTTTGGCTATGGGACTTTTTCATCCTTCTTCAAATTGCTGGATGTAGACAGTCATCTACTCTGAATATTTACTGTATTGAGGATAATATTCTGAGGAAGATATTTTATAATTGTCCTTGGAAACACACAAGAATATTTAGCAGGATGGAGCGTTCTGGATAACATCACCATATTTGCCTAAATCTAAAAATCTTGAATATAATGAAAAGCATCCCATCCGGACTGTCTTGCAAACCAGTTAAGAGTCCTGGCGTTAAATCTGATTTGCCACGGTGCTTTCCTCATTAGTACTTCTTGAGCCCCTTCTGATTTGGAGTCCCGGAACCACAGACGAGAAGCTGCGGGGGCTGCTCCTCTGGCTTCAGAGGCTGGCAGAGGGAAGGAAGGTGGTGCCCTAACGGTTAGAGAGAGGAAAGTTGAATCAGGCTCAAGAGTGCCCTTTCCCCCTAGTTTCCTAAGTAAAACGCTGGGACTGGGATTCTCAGTGATGAAGCCCTGGGTCCTGTCCAGCCTGTTTTCTTTTCCCAAGCCCTCGCCACACCTTTTATGACTCTGTTTCATAGAAAGAAAACCACCTTTCAAAGCCTTGGCTCTATCAATTTCCTCTACCATATGTTCTCATTAAAAAGTTTATGACACTCTTTATCTTTTGATTATTTTAGGATTGCCATCAGTTAATAAAACATATTGCAAATGAAAAATGACTTTAAGATCTTTAAAAATATGAGTATTATATATATATGTGTATAATTTTAATCATTTTATTAGCCAGTCTCCATACAGGCTCAATATCAAAAAAGGACATTAGCAAATTGTGTCATTTCAGGCTAGAGATACGTTGAATATATGTTTGAGACACACTTCTTATGATGCTGATTGTTATGAGAGTATATAATGTATTGTCCAAGACTAACAGCAGCAGAACACTTATTGACAAATTTTAAACGTTGTTTTCCAACTGTTAGCAATTTGTCATTGCTTGACAAACACTGCCGGTATAATTATTTGATGGTGGTATTTTAGCAGAAAAGTAATGCATGTTCAGACATTAGCATTAAAAGCATATTGTAAATAAGCTATGTTGATTAAAATATTTTGTCTGATTATGAAAATCATTATGCTCATTGTAAAAATTTTGGAAAACATAGGAAATTGTAAAGAAGAAAATAAATATCATTCATGATTCCCCCTCCCATTTATAACACTGTTAACCTTTTGATATACATGTGGATTATTAATATACAGCTATATTGTGTACATACACACATATAAACAAGTAAAATATATATTTTGATAATTTTATTGCATATACAACTTGTACATGTCCCATACCATTATGCTATGAAAATTGCCTCATAATTGGTTCAGAATTCTTTATTAGCAGGTTTTAATGGCCTGGTAGGGCAGTGTTATGAGAGCACAGTACAATGTTTGCTTGCTCTCAGCAGTTATACAAGAAGGCTGTTTTCAATTTTTCACTATTATAAACAATGCTACAATGAGCTCATTGTCCCGAGTTCATAGATTATGTGAGGATAGAATGATATGATCCACGTAAAACTTCAAACAGCGATAAACATTCAAAATGTCTTCCTTCCCTCCTCCTGTCTTCTTCCCCCTCTGCCTACTTTTCTTCTTCTCTATCTTTAATGCATTTAAATTTTCTTCTCTTAAAAGAATCATAGGATTGTTGCTATTTATTTAAAGCTATAAATCAGCAGGTTACTTTGCTGAGAATTTGTTCCAATTTTTACATCTACATGGGGGCTACCATTCGGATGGTTTGTGATGCTTTGTTATCCTCTGTGTTCTTATGTTAAAATATAAAGGTTCTTGCAAATCCCTTGCCCTGGGGAAATGCAGTCTGTTTCCAAGTGGATGAGCCACAAGGCAAGGCACCATAGTTAGTTGGTCATTTCTACTTAGAAATGTTTGCTGCTTTCTCCTCACCATAAGAGCCAACCCCCTTAAGCACATATGGTATTCCAGATGAAGGCCAAACTTTCCATTCCTCTTTGGAGTCTTTGCCCCCCACCCCCCACCCCAAGCCCTGGCTCTGGGCTCATTTAACCATTTGCTTTGCGCCCTCCATTCCCAGCATCCTTTGCTCTGTGTTGGTCAACATCACCAAGTTCCAAGCCTGCTCACGGCCAAGCCAGCTCAAGAAAAGAAACCTTCTGTTGTGTCTTTTTCCATGGCCATGAGGAGAAATAGCAGCTGGCAAGAAACATGTTATTAAATAGCCCTGGCTCCTATGGGAATCACAGAATTAAGCATTCCCACCCCTTTGGGCCACCTTTCACATTTGATTGATTTTTTTCGATTGGTTGTTTGTCTGACCTGATCAGAGAGTTTGGGCAGGAGTTTCTGTTGACATTTAATTTCACTTTGGGTAAAGTTTAAACATGACTTATCACAACCCTGACACATCTGGAAGGCCATGTTTTGCCTACTCCTGTTCTCTACCTGTTTCATTTATGAGAACATAAGGTATAAAGGCAATTTTTTATACATGGGAAGCAAGTTCATTGCTCTAGGCCTTTTTGGAGAATATTCTTCAACACTCTGGGCTATGATCACTGCTAGACAATCCTTCTCTTTAGCTCTAGAGTTAATAACCTTCATGTTTATTTCATTTCTCACAGGTGAAAACCATCCATTTTTTGGAGGGGCAACATTTGTGGGGCTGCAGGTCCCCAGGCTAAAGCTTTTAGGGTCCTTTTTACCAATAAAGTGGTTGAAGATCTGGAGCTGAAGTTGAAAATGTCATAAGGTCATTGAATTTCATGGTAAAACTAACATAAAAGTTCTTAAAGAACCTTTGGTTCAAACTTTGACTTAATGTGGATTTCCTTTCTACAACGTCCCTGCCTGGGAATCCCAGGTCTCTGTACATGTGTAGCTCTGGTGGCTTACATGACTAGTAAGTCCATTTATGGCCTTATTCTAATAGTTGAAATATCTTTTTAAAAAGTGGGAAACTACCTTCCTTCAACTTCAATTCACTCCCTATTTATTAAATACTTACTAGGTGAGAGGCAGGCTGCTGGGACCGTGAGACATAAAGTTGGGTAAATCCCAGGATTTGCCTGTAAGGAGTCCGAAGTCTAGCCATGGAAATAGTCACAGAATAATGACAAGTCCCTGGGGGGCAGAGGTAGAAGAATGCTTAGTTCTGTGAGGGGAGGGAGGAGAAGGCTTCTCAGACAAGTGACCTTGGAACCGAGACTTGAGCAGGAAGGTCAGATGTCATTAGGATGAGAAAGTGGGAGAAGGCCACATTGGGTATTAATAAAAACATACTCACGACCACAGATGTGTGAAACTATATAGGGTGAAACAAAGAGCAGGTGTGTGATGGAATGAGATGATTCTGGAAAGTTGGGCTGGAGCAAATCTGTGGAGGGCCAGGAATGCCCTCCATAGGGCATTTGGACTTGATCCTATTGAAAAGAGGAGACTCTATGTCTTCCATTGAAGTGAGGAATGTAGCATAAGGATGCTAGCAATGGAACTCTGAGTGAACCAGTATGACTAATGCTTTGTCAGCATTGAATTCAAGAGATGTTTGGTGTTGGTTATATTTGGATGGTAACAGAGAACTTTATTCCAGGTTCTGTAGCTCCCTGAATATCTTTATCCTGCTTCCTTAGAAGTTTTCTCTTGTCTGGCACTCAGTTTACCAAATACCACATGCCTTCTAGAACCTTCAACTTCCTCATCACCACTCTTAGAACATAGCAGTTTGAGAGGGCCACCCAAATGCATATTGCAAAAGATACATAACCAGGAGGAATACAGCATCTTTTTAAGTGAACAGGACATTTTTTCCCTTCTCAATTCTGTGTCCTGTTCTTATCTCCCCTCACGGCCAGGGATGGCCCCTAAACCTTGACTCTCAGTCCATCCACCAGCACAATGTGTTAAATAAAGAATAGAAAACATGATCATTTAAAAGGCAAGTGCATAAAAATATTTTTCAGCATTTTTTTGGTCATTCAAAGTTTTGTAATTTGCAAGGCATTGTGGTCAACATTCTAAATATATAGAAAGATGTCTAAAACAAATTTCCTACTAACAAATTTCTTACTAATAAGGGACCTGTAGTGTAGAAGGCAAGAAATGGCAGATACACATATTTTCATTCATGCCATAATCATTATAATAAAAAAAAAAAACCTGATATACATTCAATGCTTACTCTGTACAGGCATCATTCTAAGTTTTTGACATGAATTATCTCATTTAAGTAGATACTCTTACTAACATTCCCAATTTACAGAGGAGGAATCTGAGGCACAGAGTCATGCAACTAAGAATGAGGGGAACCAAGATTCAAATTCCAAATTCCAGCATTCTGCCCCCAGAGCCTGTCCCATCTGCCCCCTTGACCACTGTGTTGTATAATCTCTTACAAATAACTAAGATGTAAAAGAAACATGCCATGAAAGAGAAAGTTCAGGCTTCTGGGTTTGGAAAGGATGGCCTGTTTTGATCCCTTTGTAAATGATTCATCCCTGGGTTTCTCTCTGGCACATTTCCGAGTGTGGGGGAGGGAGGGAGGAACTGACCCCTCACTTCGGTCTGCTGCCATCGTAATTCACAGCGGGAAAGCTCGCACCCAACTGGACCTTGGTGTTAAAGTGATAGTATTTTCTGCTTTTGCTTTTAGCAAGTGACAATAAAAGATCAATAGATGATAATTACAGGACCTTGAAGTTTGGTGTTGCCCCAGATTGTAATGAACATGCATTTAACTAAAGATTAGCAATTTATCTCTCCCCAAATGGCACGGCAATTTATTATGTTGCTGGTTTGCTACCTCTTACAGACGGGACCAGATAATGTGCCAGTTGGCCCAGTGAGTAATAGCCTGGTTTTATTATAGGGGTAAATCAATCACATAGACTTCTTGCGTTGGCTTAATGAGGTTGGATCGGTAAGTGCAGAGCTTGGGGAACAGTTGCTGGTCAACAGCCTCAAAGGCTGACAGAAGCCCCTTGAAGGGCTGAATTTGGAGTGAATGCCCAGCAATTTCCATGCAGGTAAGAAACGGTTTTGGTTTGGTAATTGGTTTTCAAAGGGGCAAAAGTTCTAAAATAGAGTTGAACCTGCAGAGAGCATTTGCAGGATAGTAGATTGGTAACTAAATAAACAAAACAAAGGGAAAACAAAAAACAATGAGCTTTTTTATTTTTCTTTTTTATCCAATAGTAGTTGTCACTTCTCTATGCAATGATATTTTTTTATTTGGGGGAAGGGGGACAGTGCATAGAAAGGGAATGGATTGCAGAATGTTGCAATGGCTTGTGGCTCCTGGAGGAAAATGCCCTGCTTTTACACAGCTAACCCGGATGGGGGCGGGGATGAGGGGATCGGGATTGTGCTTTGGCACAATATTCAGAGATTCCCTATCTTCCTAAGCACTCTGAATTCTGCAGTGATGTTGCAAGAGCCAGTCTTCATTGCTTGAGCTAGGGTCATGGCCAGGAAAGGCATTGCAGTTTCCATTTGCCCTTTGTACCCTGACTTTTATCCAGCTGAGGAAGATGCTTCTTCTATCTCTCAGGCATTTGCGAACAGAGACAACTTGAAGGACATCAGAACCTTCTTCTCCCTTGACTGAACCCTCTGGACTGGATGCCCCATGAAGCTGTTTCAATTGCTTCCCTTTGTGTATGCAACTAATGAGCGCACCACATCTGAGAGCATAAGGCTGCTATGAGGGATTGCCCAGAGGGTGATGGGGAGAGGGAATCAGAGTTGGAGAGAGGGTCCAGGTGATACCCAAGAGTCTAGATTTCAGAGCCAATCCTGCCTTGCCTTTTGGAAAGCAGCCATAATCCCAAAGGAAATTTTGGGTGAGGAACCTTTGAAGACTTTCTGCCCCAGCTAAGGCATTTCATGTTTCTACTCTGTTCTTTCCATTAAGAGAATTAAACATGACAGAATAAAATAGATTTTGCTTTCATCTCTCAGAAGATAGAAATCTGTTGACATCCAAGCAGAAGGGGGTAATTGAGACATATGGAGGCATTTCATAAGCAGGGCCATTATGGTTGCATTGATTAGAGTTGGCTGGTTATAATGTGGTAATAAACAACCCTCCAATATTTTTTAACCTTTTAGTGTAAAAATAAAATGCAGATACAGAACCCCACACCAAACAAAGCTTATCATATAATTATAAGGATACCATCCTTATAACCAGCATCTGAGTTAGGAAATGGAGCTTTGACAGGCATTCCAGAAGCCCCCTCATGTGCTCTTACCCTCCTCTCCCTCCAAAAGTAACCACCTTCTACATTTTTACAGTAATAACCTCACAAACACAGTGGATTAAAACAGTGAAAGTTGATTTTTTACTCATACTAGTTCTCTATCACCGAAGGTGGGTGATGCTTCTTTGTCGAGGCCATCATTATTCTGGGACCCAGGATGACAGAACTTTCTGGAAGATTATGGCCACTGAGCCTAGAAAAAGGAACAGTGCACTTGAGGGAACCACATGTTGGCTTCTTTTACTTTCTTTTAAAACTTATTGGCCAGAACTGGTCACACGACCCTGCCCGGTATCGGAGCCCGTGAAATGCAACCCAACCATGTGGCAGAAGGGGCTGCGTGTGAAAAGGGACCAAGAATGTCTGTCAACCAGCACGAATGTCAGTTCAGTTTTGGAATCGGAATTGGGTTCAAATCTTATCCATATGTTCTACCAGTGACTTGATGTGTGCTGTTGGACAAATAACTTTTTAAATGCTCAATTATCTGATTTTTAAAATAGGAGTAATTCATAGGGCTCTTGTGAGAATGAAATGAAGTAGTGCTTTAAAGCCTGATGGTAATAACTGGCGATCAGGATATTTACTGAGGTCTTATTATTATCCATACCATGCAAACATCCCCTGTTCAGGTAAGACTTTCAAGATTGAAAGGGATTCCCTCCAACCACTAAGATGGGGCAGGAGGGAAAGGATCAGATGGTCTTTGTGATCTGAGTTTCTCTAACTCCACATGTAAAACCTGAAGTAACAGCATAATGGACCATCTTTTGAAGCACCTTGGAGTCTTTCTATTTCCCATTCTGTCAATGATCAATTAGTTTGAGGCAGGGCATGGGGGAAGGGAAGGAAGGGAAAGTCAAGACATCCCTACTGTTAGGTTCCTTTGGGGCTTCTATTTTGTCGTTGTTATTGCTTCAGGATGTTGATCTTTTCCCCCTTTTGGATGACAAGAAAGTGATTCATGCTCAGGGGAGGGGTCCCTTCCCCTATCTCACTGACAGCAAAACTGTCAAAAAGCCTATCCCTATAAACGCTAACCTGGCAAAGGAGCCCGAGCCTCCATATGGAAAATCAAAGTAATGGATCTGGCAGGGAGTTGCAAAGATGGTTTGAATCAGAGGCAGAGACAGCCCAAGGATATTGGGATGGAGGCTTGGGGGCTGGCTGCACCCTTGTGCCAAGATGGCTGGGGAGGTGGGCCAGTGAGTTTCCATTCGCTGGAGGAGGCAGCGTCTGTCTGGAGAGGCAGCCAGATCATGGCAGGTCTCTGGTTTAAATTCAGCTCATCAGAGTGTCCTCTGAGCTAATTGGGAAGGAGCCGGACTGTGTTTTCTTTCCTGCTTAATAACAAGAAGAATTGCTTGCAGCTCTGGACTTTTTTAGGGGGGAATTTGACATTGTTTTGTTGGACAGAGGCTCCATCCAGGAAGCTAATCTCTCACACCTGTTTGGCTTTGTTTAGGAGCCAAGGGGCCCTGGCCCGTTAGCTATCGGCTATTGCAGTGACTGATAAAATGGGAAGAAAGGAAGGGAAAATAGAGATGGTGTGAATTTTCTCTTATTTATAAGTCTAAAAACCTACTGTTAAAGATAAAGCAGGGTTAATCAATATTTGCCTCCATTGCATATATATTTGCATCCATTGCACATATATTTATTTAGCACCTAATATGCGTAAGGTATGATGCTGTGAGAGCAGCATGCAAGATCAGCAGAGCGCTGGCCCTTTTGGAATTTATATGTGAGTGTTCCCTAGAAAATACTGGAACATCATCTAGGAAGCTGGGACTCTAGGAGAAGGAAGTTCCTGATGGAGCTGTTGCTGGTTCCTTGCTTGGGCTTTTCTTTCATTGGAGTAAGTTCCAATTATAGGCTATTTCACAAGCCCCAGGAACATGGCCCTTTTTTCCTTTGGAGGGGGGGGATTTAACCCTAATTGGTGCTCCCAGAATAATGGTCATTGGAACCTAAGAAGAATTCATAGTGAGCATGTTAACCTGGAGGAGGATAGGAAATTCCTCACTCCATGGGATGAGCTCTGGACCAAGGAGGGCTTTTGGTTACCAGTCATACACACTTCCTCTTCTGGTTCCACGTGCCCTGGCAAAAGAGTCCATCCATAACGATGCAAGAAGCCCATTGAATAGCTGCAGGAATAATAGAAATGTCCTGACCCTTATGGATAGAGAAGGTGATCAATAGCTCCTTCTCTTGCCTTCAGGTGTCTGGGTTTGTGTCTTAGCCAGGGCCAGCTACATAATTGGCAGGGCCCAGTGCAAAAGGAAAATGCAAGCCCCGGCTGGGAGTGGGGAAGTTGATCTCCCCTTCCCACAGCCCACCATCTACAGTGGTTGGGCATCCCCCAAGGAATTGCAACCTCTATACCTGGATTGAAGGTGGGGGAGCCTGTGGTGGGAATGGCTGCCATCTTGCTCCCCCCCCCCCAAGCTGCAAGGCAGGCACCTGACCCCAACCCTTCTCGTACCTCCTTGTGCCCAAGTGGAGGGTGGGGAAGGGGAGGCTATGTCAGCACGGAAGTGAGGGGCCAAAAACGCGTCCTGGGGAGGCAGCAGGAGGCAGGACCACATACATGACAGTCTCCAGGCCCCTGATGCATGCACCATCGGACCTCACAAAATCCAAACTCAAAGGTGAAATCATTAAGGCTTTTAAGATGGCAATCTCGGTGCATTAAACCCCAAGTATGGGCCTGCTGGTAGCACATCCATGACGGCAGCCCTGATCTCAGCTTCACCCCACTTATAAGCAGGAAAAACTTGAAAGCGTTATTTATCATGTACAAAATCGTGATGATAAATAAGAGTACCCATCTCGAAGGGATGCTGTAAAAGTTTTAAAAAGATAATTTATTCAAAATGCTCAGGATAGTGACTGGCATTTAATAAGCAGTGTCAGCCAGAATTATGATTATAGATTCAACTGCTTGAGTTTCTATGTTGTGATGCAGGCTTGGAACTTAGTTTTTTTCCTTCCAATTCTACTGAGGGATCCTCACTTTTTCATTTCACCCTTTTGTGACCAGAGGCAGGAGATTTCAAGATCTCTAGCCCGGTTTCAGGAGGAGACCCACAGTGTAGAGCATGGAATCGTTCTTCCCCTCCAGCAAACCCACACACTCTGCATTGACATTGTCAATAGTTTTTTTTTTTTTTCTTCTTTACGTGCTTTAGGGACTCAGTAGTAATTTAACGTGCCCCTCTCCCCCATTATCCCCATCCAACCACAGATACTTTCTTTTGGGTCTCAATTAAACTTTGCTCTTCCATACGGCTTTTGTCTGATAAAAAAAAGGGGGGTTCTGCTGCTCTCTATAAAAAATACATTAAAAAACCACTGCTCTAATCGGTGGAGCTGTGGGTCCCGGCCTCTGCTGTAGATGTTTGTCAGTTTACTTTGATTCCTCTTTCCAGGTGGCTCCTGGCCTGAGGGGCAGTGGCTCTACATGGGTATCTTTGGAGGGCCTCGGAATGAAGCCCAAAGTCTAATGTCGTAGGTCCCTTGTCTAAGAGCTAGCAAGCACTGTGGCTGGGGCGACCCCCGGGCTTTGGGATTCCCAAGAGCCTTCTCTTCCAGCTCAGGTCCAAGAGGGATGACACCTTCCAGAAGAGCTGTTCCGAAGTGGGTGTTGTGACTCTCCCTTGAGCAGCATTGGACTGGGAATCAGAAGACCCGTGTTCTGTTCTTATTTTAGCCACTTTATCCTGTGACCATCGTCAAACTACAAATGCCTTTTAAGCCTTAATTTGCTCATCCATGAAGTGGTAGTACTCTCTATCTTGCTTGTGTTACAAGAGTCTTATGAGGTTTACATGATGTAGTTTGTGCAAAAGTCCTTTTGGAAATAGTTTGCAGAGCACTATCCTTGTATGAAAATGTTGGAGGTAGGCTCTTGCCATTTTTGTTGTCTGGTTAGCCTTGTTCTTCGGCACTTAGAAACACTAGGGCAGACAGGAATAGTTTGTGCTGCGTCTTTTTCCAACAATAGCCTTCTTTTAGTGCTTCCTCCTGTGATCTGCCTTTGTTAAAACACAGCTAAATTACGAACTGAACACATATACCCCTTTAATTATCACCCCATAAATCATTAAAGTCACCCCCTTTTCCTCACATATAATTATGCTATCAGACACTGGTGTGCTGGCAAATGTTTAATAACCTGTTCTCTGAAAAAAAAGTATTAATGTTTATATGTATATACCTTTATTATAAATTATGTTGATATAAAGGATGTGTAGCAAAAATTTGCAAATACTTATAAAATATGCAATACCCTCTCTTGGAAATCTCATATAGCTAATTGATTCTCATAAAAGCTTTCACTGATATTTCTTTCGCAGTTGATTAATGAGTGCAAAACAGGAATAAGATGAAAGAATGAATCTGTGTATTGGAACCTCACTTGTTTGAGAGTGGTGTGAGCAGTTTCTTATCTGAATCAAAGGATAGTTTTTGAATACTGGAATAATATTTCCTTAACTTTGTTTTGTTGTTGTTGTTTTCTGTTAGGGGTTTTATTTTTGCTGTTCACAGTGTAACAACCAAAGACATGATATACTTTATGTTTCTTCTGCACTGTTAATATTTTTTTCATCACTTTCTTAAGTCTAGACAATCAAAAAACCATAAATCAAACTCTGATTTGTAGCATTTTTAGTTTCCTCATTGTAACTCCTCCCACCATGGCCAATTTCAAGCCACCAATGTGGCATCACAGAACTCAGAACTGGGAAGGCATTCACAGTAGCACATGGTTATGTGTAATTTCCTTAGTACAGATATGATAGATGCAAATAAATAAGCTCGAGAGCACAGATAATAGCAAAATGTAAAATAAGGAAGTGATGAGTTTATCCCCTTTATTTTTAATATAATTTAATTGTTAGTTTATAGAATTTAACTTTTGATAATGGCTGTATTTAACAATGGGCTTACATCACTCTTGTCAATTTAACATCTGGCTCTCATGAATCAGAACAAGTTGGTTCCAGCCCGTCACTGCATATTTATTTCTTCTTTTGTTTCAAATCTGGAATTTTCCAACATTCAAAAAGATTTTTTGTGTACTTACATGTGTTAGATGTTGGGCAGCCAGTGTACAGTCCCTGCTCTCATGGAGCTAACAGTCATCTTGAAAAAATATACAAATAAGGAGGGATTTTAGAGTGGTTTTCTAAGTGGGTTTTTAAATTGTAAGATAGCAGTTTGGGGTTAAAGTACATTTTTGCCCTATTCTTGTTTCCCGGTTGCCTTCTAGGCCCGGCCCTTTCTGTCTTCACTTTCCAGTTTTGTGGCTAAATATTCGTTCTCTTGATGGAGAATTTGGCTAGGCACCATGGAACTAAGAGCCATAAGGTGTTGCAAAAAGGTCAGTGAAACACATTACGTTGTTTGTGGAGCCCAGTGCTTTCCACTTCTGTAGAGTTGCAACTTGGTCCTGAGACTTCGACCTTTTTACCTTACAAGGGCACGTGCAAACTCTGGATCCCCAGCAAAAATAAATATATGAAAACATTGAAAAAGAAACGCCCACTTCCCTTTGCTATGGATAAGATAGCATTTATGTTGAGGAGCTTCCTTGTTTTTCAGGCTTCCCCCAAAGCAGGGACTTGCAAGCAATGGTTATACCCGTTTTTGAGAGAAGGTGTAGGGTGCTGACATTGTAAAGCGTCTTGTCCAGAAGTGGGTACATGTTCATGTGCACGCGCACACACAAACACACACACGGGAGGGGGATGGCGGTAGAAAGAATCCTCGTCATGTGTCAGCAGAGATTCTTCATCACAAAGGGGCCAAGGGCAAGCAGTGAGTTCTCTGTCATCATGTGTAATATCTCCTGAAATGACTTGGAAAATTTTAATTACGTTTGTGCCTTATTTTCAGCTCCTGTTATCTTTTCAACTCCTGGAGGCCGGGGGGAGGGTCACCCAGCAGCCCGGGCTTTCTCTAAAGAGCCTTTGTCTCTCTGCCCAGGTATTAAGTTGTGGCGCAACAATCATAGGTACATTTGGTTCATTTTTCTTCCCGCTCCCCCCACCCCGTGCGCCGTCCGGAGGCTGAATGTGGGCCTGTGTTCTCCAGTCCTCCATCCTCAGCCCTGCACAGGGGACCCAAAGAGAATGGGCCACAGGAATGCATCCAGAACAGTGCCAAATTGTTCAAGCTGCATGAAGAAGAAAGAAAAAACGGGGGGAGGGGAGAGAAGAAGAAAAGCTCTCCTTGTCGGTTCGATTTCTCTGGAGATATTTGGAGGATAACACTGTAATTTTTTTAGGGGGGGGGGGTCTGGGGGGAGTAAAAACGAGAGAGCCGAGTTTGATCAGCACAGTGGCCCATACAGAAAGGTGACATTTGAGAGAACAATTGCTAGGTTGTTTGGCCACATTCGCTGCTATGAATGAGGCTTAAGAAAAGGTGTCTTTGGATTGCTACTAATAGTCATCTTCATCATTCCTGTTCTCCTCTCTCTCTCTCTCTTTCTCAGTTCCCTTATGAAATAAGGGCACCCAGGTAATAAACAAAGCACTATAAAAGATCAGATTGAGGTATTCTGTGGGCTCATTCAATGTCAGGAGCAAGCATTCTGCACACCACCTCTGGTGCTTTCTGCTCCAAAAGCTGGTTTGAGACTGCGGAATCGTGGGGTGGGGATTAAACTAGAACCTTCTCCCACTTTCTCCTACCTTGCTGAATTGGTAAGGGGCTCTGGGCTGCGTCCTTGGTCAGCTAACCCACACCTGACAACCAAGTGGCAGCGGAAAAGATGGCAGGGTGGAGACCCTTGGATTTGCTAATTTGGACTTTGGATTTTACCAACTTTCATACGCAAGCCTCATGCCACATCCAGGTGAGTAGCTAGCTGCCTGGGTTAAAAAAGCCTTTTGCCAGTCAAATCTGATTTTTCTCCTTCTTTGACCAGTGATTTGGTTGCAAACTTTCTTTTTTCTTTTGCCTTGGTTTAGGCAATCTCCTAACAGACTCCTCTCTATGGCCTGTTGGGACAGAAGCAGGCCATGGACTGCAAAGGAGAGATGTCTATGTGCAGGAATGGGGAAGCTGGGTGGGCTTATTTGACTTTGGAGGAGAATCGGCCAGGAGTGGATGGACAGAGGTGTGAATAGCTCTTCTCCCAGTAGGCATGCTTTCTTGCCAGGTGTCTTGTTCCTGGCTGGGCCTCTGTTTTCTGCCTTCACAGGCTCGACGGGTCTCCTTTGCTTTTAGTCTGCATGATCTACCATAATCAAACACGGGAACTACTGGGGAGCACGAGGGACACTACCTGGCTTCAAAAGCAAAAAAGGGAAGGCAAGTGGGCAGCAGGCACCCACCAAGGATCTGGTTTCTTCTAGTATGTTGGTCCCCAGTGCCCTTGGCTTGAAAGTTCGTCCGCACGCAGGTGTGGATGAGCTGGGCTCCTATAGGCTGGGCCTCTGGGTGGAAAGGTAACTCAAGATGAAAGGGAGCACCCCAGGGTTTTGGGGCTTCCGTGCTTCCCCAGAGCCTGGTTATTCTTTGCTCTGCTATTTGTTCTCTTTTTCTTGGATCACAGTCACCAAAACTTGGAATATAATCTTGTAACAGACCTGAATGAAGTTATATCAGTTTTGCAGTTTGCAGTGTGAATGAGCTTGAGCCTGTTCTTGTGAGCAGACAGACACAACCGAGTGCGATATTCATACATCAAAGGTTTATTTTACAAGGCCTCAAAAATACCCATATTATTTATGGACCATGTCATTACATCAGGTGCTAAGTTCTAGGCATCCCAAGAAATGAAGTGTTCTAACCACTATGTATTCATATCTATCTTTTCATTGGTGACTGATACCAGATAGTAGCTCAGTAGATACATTCTGTAAGTAGGCTATCTTATATTTATGTGACATGTTAGGCTTCAGGATTTTAGGTCCTTTCCAAATAATATATAGGCTTTTATTATTATTGAGAACCTCCATTTTGCAAGTAGAGAAACTGAGTCATCAGGGTTTTCAGTTATCTTCCAGTTGTTAGAAAGGAAGTCTTGCTGGAATTTAACCAAACCTGGAGACTTCTGAGCCTTCTCAGATGATAAATAGTATATGTGTGTGCACAGGAGTGTGTGTTTGTCTGTGCATGTAAGCATATGTATTAGATACACGCTGTGAAAATTGTATACAAGCACAATAGTATATTGCTTCTTCTGTTTGGTGTGTGAGCATAAAATAATAAAATAGCCATACTGGAGAATATTGTGTTATTGTGATTTGGTGATTTAGCCTCAGGCTCTAGAACTTTCCACAGAGACCTTGCTGACAGCCTGCTGCATAAGAAATGAGGCTGAATGCTGCCAAGACGTAGTATTAATTCGTAGGACTAGGGTTATATTTAATATGGTACCTCATAAATGCATTTAACAGACACGTACAAAGTTTGATACGTAAATAGGGTGCTTAAATAAGAAAAAATAGCCGCTTGAAAGCTCCCCCAATTAGCCATCAAATAGAAAATTGCCACTGTATTTGCTCAGATATGAGGTATTTTTTTTCTACGTATGCCTGCGTTTTCTAAGCTGCACTGATTTCTCTGACATAACAGGGCTCTAAATAGGATTGCTCTAAGAAAAGCCTACCAAACTGCTGGTTTTAACCTGTGCCAGGAACATAGTAGGGATTCTGCAACTGACGAATGAAAGAGTGATGGAACAGTTCCCTGAACTTGCCTCCACATTAATCTACACACATCTTCGCTCTCTCGAGTGAAGCATTCGGAATGAGAATGACCACCTTTTGACTCAAATGACAAGTTATTTTCTTAATGTGTCTCATTTAACTGATCAGTGGCTTAAATTCAGTCCCTCATTTGATTGCTTTGGAGTTTTGTAAATATAACTCCAAACTTTCTCTCCTCAACTCTCCTTCTTTGCATGCCCCCCATCTACCTCTATATTTAATCAATATAGTCTAATGGGTAGTCTAATGTAGGATTACCTATTCTTAGAGACTGTGGCTTGAAATATGCATGCAGTCTAGTATGTGTGTACCAAGTCTTAGAACAGAATTTGATTTCCTTTCCCAACACACACCCGTAATCCCCGATGGAGTGGTTGGAATGGCCGGTGGGGCTAGTGGCATCACAAGATTGCTATTCAATTAAGGTGAAAGGGGGAGAAAACACTGCATTGCTTGAGAGGTCTGCAATTAGCACTGACTGCAAGTCACCGTCTATGGCTGTGTTCTAATTCGCATTTTGCCCAAACAGTGCTGGGTGAGGGAGTTGCGGTGATGCCTGGCCCCAGACATCTGCCTTTCACAGACTTATGAGGGCATGGGGACCCGAGGCTCTAGAAACACGCATTATCCACTGTTTCTTTCTCTGCTTATTAGTCTTGTGGGTAAGGGCGGCATTAACCATTGGCCCAGCAGCCTCCGAGAACAACACGGCAAAATGTAGAACACACTGTCCTGTGTTTGGGGCTGTAAGAGCCTGCGAGGTGACTTTGTGCTTAGGAGCACTGGAGAACAGACTGGCTCATAGCTGCTACTGTTGGCTAATAATTGCTCTAATCTTTTTGAGGGAGGTTTTGTGTATGTATGTCCCCCCTTCTGTCAATCCCCAAATTGGATGGAGAACAATAGGAGAACTGTGTTTCTGCACTATTCCATGAGATAGATCAGGGAACTGCTATGGGGTGACAGGGTCTGCCACAGTGACCCAGCGGGCATTAGCCGGAAGCCATCCTTAAGAAACTGGAGACCTGAGTACTGCAGCTTTGGCCAGATCACAGTGAAACATTTCACCAGCTGAGTCATTTGAACAGCAACTCTTCTGCAGTTATCAACCCAGTGCCCTTTTGGGGACCTCGGAAGCAAGTATAATGCTTGCTGGGAGAGGGAGGGAAGAGGAGCTGGGTGTGTGTGTGCACGTGTTTGTGTGCATGTGTGTATGTGTGCACTGAATTCAATCCATTTCTCCCTATCAGAAATACACTCAGTAAAACTGTTCTGTCTTCTTTAGAATGGAAGTATGGATGATATAAATATGTGGTTTTATTTTTTGTTTTTTGGGTGGGGGAGGCAAACATGTTTATCTTTAATATTTGAGTCAGGGTATAAACTCTACTATGAAGAGTTAAAATAGTCTACAAGATTAGTCTCTGATGAGAATAAGTGACATAGAAGGTGTTATTTAAATATTAAATTGTGCTGAGAATTCACCCAATAATTTAGAAAGCAAGTGCTCTGTAAATACTTACGCCTAGAAGATCAGACCAAGAAGGTGAAGGGTTATAGGAGCCAAAGGGCCAGGTAAACCTCACTGTACATCTCTCGCGGTCCGTGTTAATTTCCCGCACTCTCCCTAAATCAGGCACATGCCCTTTCCTTCTAGTAAATTTCCATAGGCTGGTTGTTCAAATGTTAGGCATTGTAGAAACAGGGCCCTTGCCAAAATATTAATTGGGGTCAGTGTGGAGGAGCTTAATTCCCGTCTCGAACCCAGGTTTGCCTCGTGTCCACTTTGGTTGAGGTCCTTGTCTGTCCCCATCTGCTCCCTGTTAAGCAGCCGTTGGGCTCAGCAGCGAGGAGGCTGGTGCGGCTGGTGGATGGAGCAGGCTGTCAGTGTAATTTGGCAGGAGCCTCCATGCTGGCACTGAAGGGCAGTTCAAACTGAGAGAGGTGAGGATGTTTCCATGGGGTGGGGGTGGGAGGCCAAGCGAGGGGAGTATGAGAAGGTTGGACAACGCAGGCACCACCGCTGGCCAATGCCTACTGATAGGCAGTAGGTTGAGAGTAAGGCAAGGACCTGATTCTCCACCTTTGGACCCCAGGAGCTCTCCAGCCTGGGTTTTCCATCTCCCCACTCACATTTCCAAATTTAAAATAAAAATAAAAAGGTGTGGAAAAATACAGTAAAAGTGACAGTGCCTTCCCAGTTTCCGACGGTTTTGTTTTGACTGAACAATCAGCCAGACTGGAGCCCCTGAGTAGCTAGCTTAATTTGTCACCTTATGTTTTTAACCGTGTCCCTGCCTCTCTTGGTGGGTGTCCTTCTGGCTCCTTGCTCCTTTGGCTCAGTGACCTGCTAATCCTGTGCCGTTTCTCTCGGGCGTATGGCTCTGTCTGTAGAGCCTGGCTTTTCTCTTGGAGTCAAATTTGAATTTACTTCTTCACCATCACCTCCTCGTATTTTTTTTTTTTTTTTTTTTTTTTTTGCCAAGTAGTGGCCAAACCAGAAAGGTGATAGGTGGGTAAAAGCAGAAAAGAGTGATCCTAGAGTCAGCTTTTGCATTATCCAGGGTGCCCTTTAGAAGTCCCACAGTTCAATACATTTATCTTGGTTAAGGGTCAAACAGGCTCACTGTAGAACTGGGATGAGATAGAAAATTGTTAGGAGGCAGAGGGAGAGCCAACCTTAGTATATGTTTTAAGTCAGCAAAGTTAGTCTCTCTGACATCCTCTCAACCCCTTTGAGCTTCTTACCCTCT
This sequence comes from Choloepus didactylus, assembly GCF_015220235.1. Lineage (NCBI taxonomy): Eukaryota > Metazoa > Chordata > Mammalia > Pilosa > Megalonychidae > Choloepus > Choloepus didactylus. The sequence goes on along the minus strand of NC_051324.1, from coordinate 66,486,300 downwards.
TTCTCCCAACATCCCTCTGATTCTACCTGGCTTCGTTCTGTCTCTTGGATGCTCAGAATTTGCAGTCCATTACCCGACATTCTCTTCTTTGTCAAAACTTTTGTATCCTCAATGCCATTCTCTTTAGAGCCTTTTACTTTCAGGCCATCTAACTTATTAACACAAAAATTAATCTGAATAGATGAATTCACTGGGAGCTACAGGGTTAATGTGTTATTCAAAAAGAGTGAGTTTCAAAATTAAGGTGTCTTTTAGAAATAAATGTAACATGAATTAAAAATTCTGTTTTATTTTTGTAAATGCAGATTTTATTATTTCTAAAGATGTAGTATATTTACGCGATTTCAAATTCAAACTATAAAAGTGCATGTAGTGAAAACATTCTTTCGGACTTTCTTTCGTCAGCTTAGGTCTTTCTCTGGAGGCAACCGGAATTACTAGTTTCTTGCCTAATCTCCCAGAGACATTGTGTGCATTTGAGAACAATTATATAATTGCTACTCTATTTAATTTTTAATAAATATTTTATTTTAGAATAGTTTTAGGTTTACAGAAAGGTTGCAAAGATATTTCAAAGGACTATATATTCCCCATCAGCCCATCATCCCTTTTGTTAACCTCTGACGTTACTATGGGACATTTGTCACAACTGAGGGACGAACATTGGTACATTACTTTTAACTGAACTCCACAGCTTACTCAGATTTTACTAGTTTTTCCCTAATATCCCTTTTCTGACCTGGGAACCCATCCAGGATACCACCTTTCAGATTGAGTCGTCATGTTGCCATAGGCACCTCTGCTCTGTGACGGTTTCTCAGAATTACCTTTATTTTTTATTTTTTATGACCTTGACAGTTTTGAGGAGTTCTGGTCAGGTATTTTGTAGAATGTCCCTTAATTAAGATCTGCCTGCTGGATTGGAGTTACGGGTTTGGGGGAGGAAGACAACAGAGGCAAAGTGCCACTCTCATCATCGTATCTAGGGAACATGGGATTCACATGACTTTTCACTGACAGTGTGCACCTTGATCACCCAGCCCAGACAGTGTTTGTCAGGTGTTTCTACTGCAAACTTACTTCTTTCTCTTTCCATGCTGTACGCTTTGGGGGCAAGTCACTAAGCACAGGCCTTACTCAAGGAATGGGGAGTTTCGTTTCACCTCCTCAAGGTCTCCTACAATTTTTAACAAGATGGTAGCACACTCAACAGGCATTACAGTATCTTGCTTTTTTTTAACTTTACATATTTTCAAGATTGTTCCATAGCAATATTTAAAGAACTTCCACATTCTTTATTAATTTGTATTTATTGAGTAGATAAATTAATACTGTAAGTGATTTACCTTGTCTCCCTCATAGTGGACATTTGTTATACTAAATGATGTTGAAATGAATAACTTGATACATTTTCAGGTATATCTGTGGGAGAAATTCCTGAGTGTTGAATTGCTCCTTGAAGAGAGTGTGATTTGTATTTTGTGAGCTATTGCCATATTGTCTTCCATAGACAGTGAGCCAATTTATACTCTCCCCAGTAGTGTATAACCAACATGATTCAGTGGATGGAACTTCAGATTCCCTGGTAGGTTGGTGAAAGAAATATTTTTGAATTGGTGGATCAAGTCAATGTTTTTGCAAATCTCATTAAATCACAGCCCAATAGCAACAACCATAGGAAACCCAATTGCTTAGATGCGCCTGGTCCACGTGTTTTCTCAACTTGTCGAGAGCCCAGTTGACATGTTGGGCTCCTCTCCCCAGTTCTCACCCATTCCTTGACTTGCTCTTGAAACCTTCCTGTCTTTACATAGAAATTCTTTTTTTTCTTTCAAGGCTTTCACTCTCTTTCTCAACTAACCATTGAAAGCTCCTATCTCGGTTAGGCTGATATGGCTCATTGATGTCTTGAAACAAATGCCCTCATCCAACTTATATGTGTTTGCATCTACATGTGGCTATGCTCAGCTGCTTAAGTCAATGCCATATTGAATAATGCCTTCCCCTCCCAGGTGTGTTGTAGATATACTTTGGGTAGGGCCCATATATTCTCTTTCTTGCATCATTCCCAATGTGAAGTGAGTGCATATCGCTAGAGCTCCAACTAACCCTCTTTTCCTTCATGCCCCACCATCATCTGCACTAGAACTAGCCTCCTGGAGGAAACCATTGCTGTGAGGTGTGCATCTATCCCTTGCCTCTTGGTGCCCACACTCTTTCCTCAGAGTAACATGAGAGGGGAAAATATTTTCTTTATGGCTAAGTGATGATTTTACAAATGTCACTAGCACAGTTTGAAATTCATCTGGGACCATTACAAATCACAGTGGAGTCACTCTGCCACAAAATGCAGCACAGCCACCGGGCAGCACCTCTTCTCTGGTGTGTTGGCATTGGGCTTCATGGATTTATTTACTGAACAGCTGCCAAACGGGAAGGCTCCCCTCCTCAGCCACTGTGACATTACACTAGATGCTTTCAGGTGCATATCCAAGCTGAGGCAGAAATACTCTGCTCTAACGTAGGTTGTCTTTTGTCTAAGTCTCTGAAACCTTAGCCCTGCTAAGATCAAAGCACTGAAAAGGCAAGGCATAGTGCTTTTTGGGACAGTTTTTCTTCTTCATTTCTCTGTCTAGTGAAACATCCCCACTTTCAGACCTTCTTACATTCCATTTGGCTCTTCTCTGCAATGGTTAATTTTATGTGTCAACTTGGCTAGGCTATGGTACCTGGTTGATTGATCAGATACTGGTTTAGATGTTGCTGTGAAGGTATTTTAACATCTACCATCAGTTGACTTTAAGTAAAGGAGATCGCCCTCAACAGTGTGGGTGGGCCTCATCCAGTAAGCTGATGGCTTCAGAGCAAAAACCGAGGTTTCTTGGAGAAAAAGGGATTCTGCCTCAAAACTGTAACAAAGAAATCCTGCCCAAGTTTCCAGCCTGCTGGACTGCCCTACGGATTTCAGACTTGCCAGACCCCATGATTGCGTGAGCCAATTCCTAAAAATACGTCTCTTAATATACTGTACATACATATATCCTACTGGTTCCGTCTCTCTGGAGATCCCTGACTGATACGTCATCCCTTCAGCTACTTACACTGCAGGATTTTAGAATTGGAAGGAATCTTGGAACCCCCAAGGACCAGACACCCAAAAGGTCAAGTCTCTTTAACAGTCACAAAGCTGGTAGAAGAAACCTAGTGGTGGACTCAGGCAGGTCTCTAACCCCCATGAGTTCATTTCCCTTTATAATGTTGCCTTATTTATCAAGTCTCTGGGAATAATAATGATAAAAAATAGATGACCTTCATTGAGTATTTTTCATAAGCCTAGGATACAGTAAATGCTTTATACATAGTGTTTCCTAATAACTACTTTAAGAGGCAAGAAACTGTTATTTTCCCTATTTAGCAGATGAGAAGATTGAGGAAACAACAATTATGTTCCCTGCCCTAAGATCGCACATCTAATAATAGGTGAAGCCAGGGGTCATCAGCTTGCAGAACCTGAACACTTAACCCCATTGCTTTGCTTTTCTGAACTACGTTGCATAGGGAAGTAGCACAGGGAATGAACATTAGATTTTGCAGGGAGGATATGGTGAAAAGCCTTTGCTCTTAGGGGCTTACATTCGAGTTGAGGGACAAGACTTGGGCATAGGGTTGCCGGACAAAACAGAGAACACTCAGTTACATTTGAACTCCAGAAAAGCACATAATATTTTTTAGTCCAAGTGTGTCCCAAATATTGCATGGGACATACTTATATTAAAAAAAATTCCTTATTTGTCTCAAATGCAAATTAACTGGACTTTGAATTTCAGACAAAAAAAGATTTTTAAAAAAAGTTTAAGTATGTTCAAATATTACGTAGAACTTACTTATCCTGAAAACTGTATTTGCTGTTGATCTGATATTCAAATTTAACTTTCATTTGAATTTGCTAAATCGGGCAACTCATTTAGAAAACATTTAAAAACTTATGTTTATGCAGTATATTTTATGCTCCCTTCCTTTTCCTCACCCCAGCCTATCTTCTTCTCCTTTTTCTCCTCCTTCCACACCTCTTCCTCTTGGCTCCCTCTCCCTGCTGCGGGCACTGCATCCAGTTAAGCAGAGTCTTGCAACCCAGCAGCAAGTATTAGAGCCCAGCAAGTACTGGTTGTCCAGCTGTCATTGTGGAGATATTTTTCTTTCTGCCTGGGTGCCCAGCCCTGGGTTGTGCCCATCACCCCCGAGGCTCACACTCTCGTCCAGGAACATGCTTCCTCTTGGCTCTCCCCGTTTGCTCCGCCCAACCCGCCACCCCACCCCAGACACACGCTCTGCCAATGTCTCCACCCCACCCAGTGGTGTGCCCTGGTTTGCACCGGGTCACTTTGTGCTCATTAGTATTCATCGAAGTCACGGGGCCCAAAGGGGACGAGGCAGCAGAGTTGCCTGGCTACTTCTTTGTCCTCTCTGTGAGATAGGCTTTCACAGCAATTGGGGTGAGCCGTTGGGGTGGGGTGGGTGGATGCTTGGAGCACACTAGTTACAGTCACAGCCTGTGTACTCTCTGGGATGGGGGCGTTCCGTTGGCTATTTTAAGGCCAGACTGGTGAATGTTGGGTTCCCCTTCATTTACCTAGGCTTTCAATATTTTCCCTGGCACACTCTGAGGTGGTCACAGAATGTGGAAAACCAGGCAAGGGAAAAAATTAATGCTCTGTGATGACGCCCCTGGTAGCTGCTGCTAAGTTCCTTGGAAGAGACGGGGGTTGTGTGTGCGTGTGTGTGTGGGGGGGTGTCGCTATCTGTGTCTATGGGTGTCTCCCAAAGCTTTTAGCTGTATTGGCCCCTACGCAATTCTAGAGATGGTGGAAAAAGAAAATTGGCTGCAAACTCTCCTAGGCCTGCCTGGTAGCCCCAACTCCACCGTCTCTGGTGGAATGGCTTTGCCCACAGTGAATGCTCCTTTATCGTCAGTGAGCGATACTGGCTTTTTGAAAATACAGTGTAGGCCTTGTGTCCCAGATGCCTGCGGCATGAAGGCTCTGCTTCCCTTTCAAGAGTGTTGGCTTAAAAACCCACCCAGAAACCTGAGAGAAATATCTCCACTTGGCAGCTCTGGAGGCTGGCACCAAGCGCCTTCTGCTTCTTAGCCCACTGGCCACAAGCTGCCTAGTGGACTGTTATTATAAGGGAAGGAAGCAACTTCAGTACTGGGAATTATGCATCAGGCAAATTGCAGTTATCCAGAAGTCATGCAGGGAGCATTCCTGCCTCACTTAGACTCCCATGGTGAAGATTTGCTTCATCACCCTCTGTGGACAGTAGATTGGCTGAGTGGGAAAGTACCCTGCTTACCTTCTGCAGGCTTGGCCCCATTGGTTAGCATTGTTTCATTGGTGCCTAGAGTAGAAATTCGGTCCAAGGATAGGTGTGAACATTGTGTCTGTGGTTGGTTGGATACTGGTTGTTCTCATAGGTCAAGCATTTGTTGAATGCCTACTATGCAACAGACCCTTGACTGGTCATTTTACATACATTGTGTCACTCAGCCTTCACAGCAACACCATGTGGCAGGTGTCATGAGACCTCCTTTCCAGATGCCAGCTTACGTAGCTTGACTATGGCCATCCGGACAGGGTCAGCCCGGAGTGCCTCCTGTGCATGTTTTCCTTTACACAGAGTCTCCAAAACAGGAAAACCTTCCTCTTGAGCTTGTGCTCATCCAAAAGCTCCACTCTTTCTGGAAAAACCGGTCATACCTGGAGTTGAGATGTCCACTTGAAGAATTCTCAGTTACTTACTTGGAATTGAGTTCTGTCCAGATAAAAAAGGCATATTCTCATGGCTCTTTAGTAAAATAGAGCTGCAATGCCTCACCCGTTTTTTTCATACCTGGATGGAGTCTATTGAGTGGAGGAACACTCGTATCCTTAACTGATCCTTAACTGATCAGACAATCAAACATGGTCTCCAGTTGACTCACACTGGGCATTGAGATCTCACAGGTAAATTGCCTGAGTCTATTAAGAGATGGTCCATGAAACAATGTTCCAGGTGAACTTTTGTTCTTGTAAAATTGATGCCCAGAATACAAACTCTGAGAGTTGCTCTCAAACTTCCTAGTTGGCTGTGAGCCCTGGGAATGTGCTCAAAGTTCCTGGTATATGACTAACTCCAGGCAAAGTCATAACTCCAATTTTTATCCATTACCTGCCCCCTATCATGATTCCGGTTCCCACTGGTTTTTCCATCCACCAGCATGTACAGCCCTCAATTGATGTCATGCCTCCTCTTTGTGGTGACTGCTGGCTGTCTTCCTTTTGAAAGTCCCGATAGTATCTGTAGGTGAAAAAATCCACGGGTATTGGCCCATGGCCACTTTCATTATTAATACAGGTTATGACTTTTTAATTAAGTTCTTGACAGCCCAGAAGACCACAGCCTCCTCATAATAGGCAGATCTTCTTCCTGACTGGAAACAAGTGTTAACCAAGCAAGAATACCCAGAAAAACAATCACAGTCCAGTTCTTACTTTGGGAAACGTAAACCCAGCACCCTGGGAGGGGAGGCAAGGCAGCAGTATTTGCAGAGCCAGTGTGGATCCCTGTTCTCCTGGCTTGCAGACCTGTCCATCATTCTTCATCAGATGGGCTTTTCCTTCCTCTGTGAATGTTTAATTTAACCTTATGCATGTTTCTGGGGCAAACTGGCTGGTGTTTACTTTTGCAGGTTACACAGCAAATGGCGTTTGTATTACACAATAAAAAACATTCATTCAATAACACTTTTTAACCTACTTCGGGCAAAACCCTATGTATGGTGCTCTGAGGATGTGGAGGAGGTCAAATGTAAGCGTGGGGAGGTTCTATGATGATGCCTAGAACAATTAGCCAACAGTTGCAAAGCAACAAACGGGCAGTAAAGGCATGATGCCGATGCTGGATTACAGATCGTATAGGCTTTTGACAAAATATGCAGAACATCTAAAGCTCACAGCTATGAATTAGAAAAACACAACCACTCATTCCTTTTTACAGTCATTCAACCAATATTTATTGAAGGTCTTAAATGTCCAAATCTCTGACTTAAGTGCTCAGAGGAAAACAAAATGGAAAGAGATAAGTGTCCTGCCCTCCTAGAGCTTATCGTTAGGCCATTCAGAGGGTTTATAAAAACCTCGTTTATACTTTTATAGTAAAGAATCAACACCAAGTCTGTTCTTTACTAGGAAATTTATGATTTGTAAAATGGACATAACACTTGTCAGATTCAAACAGCCACCACTCTTTCACAGCTATCCATAGCTTAAAACTTATAAAAAATTGCAATGAGAAAGAAGAAAACTTGACATTAAAGTGAATTATTTTTTAAGCACTTCTCTGTGAGGAGGACTTTGACTGATGAAGTACGTGTGGATGCTCAGGTAGGGTGGCCGCCCTGGAGAGTTATTCACCAGGGACCCCTTCAGAGATGGCTTGGATTCAAGGCAGCTTTTGAAAAAGGTGAAGGTCTTGGAGCGATCAGCCTCCAGGAGGGGAGGGTTTGAGTTGCGTGTAGAGGGGAGAGGGGAAGATGGTGGGGATGGGGGATTGAAAAAGATGCACTTAACAGGAAGGGGAGAACAAAGCTGTGGCCAATGGAAGGGAAAGAATAAGAGGAAAGGAGTATGTTGATGGTCTGAATGCTTGCTGGGCCGAGGATTTTGTTTTTAATTAAAACAAATTTTCAGGTTGGTAAAACCTGTGCATGGTACAAAAATCAAAGCGTCTTTAGGTGCATTTGAAAAGCAAGTCTCCTCTGGTGCTGGGTCCTAGCCATCCAGATGCCCCATCCCCCACAAGCACCCATGGTGAGTATTTCAGGGACAGGACATGCATTTACAATATAGAGATAAAAGTGTCTAGATAGACTGCTGCACATGCTGTTAAGCACCTTGTTTTTTTTTTTTTTAACTTAAAATATAACTTGGTAAAATATTTGTACATCAATGTTCATAGCAGCATTATTCACAGTAACCAAAAGGTGGAAGTAACCCAAAGGTCCATTGACAGATGAATGAAAAAAAAATACGGTATATACAAAATGATGGAATATTATTCAGCTGCAGAAAGGAATGAAGTTCTGACATGTGCTCCAAAATGGAAGACTCTTGAAGATATGTTGAGTGAAAGGACACAAAAAGATGGATACATATGATTTCACTATGTGAAATACCTAGAATAAGCAAATTCTTAGAGATGAAAAATAGTTTAAAGGTTATCAGGAGATGCTAGTGCTTAACTGTTGCACAGTCTCCATTTGGGGGAATGGAAAAGTTTCGGTAATGGATGGTAGCATAACATTGTGAATGTAATTAACACCACTGCATGGTACACTTGAAGGTAGTTAAAATGGGAACTTTAGAGTTGTATCTATGTTACCACAATAAAAAGTTAAAAAAAAATAGATCACTTGGAAGTCTTTATATATCACAACATGCAGGGCTGCTTTTTAAGCTCCTTTTCACATCAATATGCATAAAGCTGCCTTTTTATTGCACAAAAAATTCCACCATATGGCTATTTCCTGTTGGACATTTAGCTTGTTTACAGTCTTTTGCTCTTAAAACAGTATGGTACATTCATTTTTCTGTAGATCTGCAAGTATATTTGAAGGAATAATTCCTAGTAGTGGAATTGATGGGTCATGACGATGTGCATTTTAATTTTGATGGATATTTAGATTGAGATTAAATTTTGATTTTTTTTTACGATATTAAGCCTTCTGGTCTTTATTTCAAATTTTTAGTGATATATTCTGGTTCTGGAGGTAGTAGCACTGATAACACAATGCAGTGTTTTCACAACTTGCATGATTATAGGAAATACATGGGGAGACTTGTCAAAAATGTAAATTCTCTTGAAAACTTTAATGAGAGCTGGGTAGCACTTTCCTTGGAAAGATTTCAAAAGAGCCTAACTTCTTTCGGCCTGGGTTAGACAAAACCTGGGGAAGGGAAGGTGGCCAAAGTACAGGGATAGGCAGTGTTCGGTGGTGGGGATGGATTAACAGACTTCTGTATTATTTCCCACTCACAGATTTTAAGACTCTCTAATTATGTTTTAACTTAAATATGTCCCTGCCTTTATTAATGACATCAGCTGCTGATGATGGAGAATTTCCTGCATATCTGTCACCCTGCTATGTGGTGTACATATGTTATCTTCACCTCTCATGACACTGCTACAGAGACTGCTAATGTCTTATTTCCTCATTTCAGATGTGGAAACTGAGGCTGTCCTAGATGAGTTAATTTGTCCAAGTTTGCGCCGTCTATCAGTGGTAATCCAGGACTGGAATCTGGATCTGTGAGATTTCAAAAATCCAGGCCTGCGGTGTTTCCATAACAAGTGTACTGCGCCTGTTTTAAAAAGTGTAGTAGAAAAAAGCCACCGATAAACAAAGCCCAACATGGACAGTCCATTTTACTAACTTTTACTTTAAAACAAATGGAAAATTATTTTAAAAGTAGAAGGTATGATTGGCCTTAATTCTAAAGATAAAAATAGGAGCTGTAGGGAATGTCATATTTTTAGTTGGTCACTCCTGGACCCTCTGAGGCCCTCTTTCACTTTCTTCTGCTATTAGCATTTATTTGGTAGAAAACTTTGAGGAATCTTGCACTCCAGTCCGTCACCAAAATCAACCTCTCAGTTTGTACGATTAGCAGGAGACATGCCATGAAAAACATTTGTGTCTTCAAAGCAGTGTGGTACGCAAACATCTAAAGCAAATATTGTTAGAATATGCAAGAACAATTTGGGCAGAGCAACTTGTAAACCCAAACAAGCACGAAACCACTGAAACAGCAAAGGGAGTAACTTCTGCTGAAAAGTTCTCCCTCTTGACCAGCTTTTTCCTTCCTTTGTCAGGTAAGGTGATGACACCCTTGGAAATCTCCACAAGCTCCTTCAAGAGCAGAGCCAGCTATCCCGGTCGTCCCCATAGCTAGGAATGAACGCAGTGGAAGAATCTAACTTCCCACAAACTGCCAAGCTGAGAAATGTGTCTAGTTCCTGGAGCAGGACAAGATGGAGGAAATTTTTCCTTCCCTGGGGAGAAGTGTGTTTCCCAATGGATTGTTATCAGTTAATGAACTTGTCTCTCTTCAGCCCTTTCTTTGGAAAGGATGCAGAGTTATGGCAGCTATTCCAGGGATTTGATGAGAGAGAGAAGCTATCACCATAGCAGACTAGTGCCTCTATTAGGAATAATGATAATTATCATAGGATAGCATCTCATATTTATAGAACAATTACTTTATGCCAAATGCTAGAGTAGAGTTTCTTAACCAGGAGTGATTTTCCACTAGCCCCCAGGAACTTTTGGCAATGTTTGGAGATATGTTTAATTTTTTTTTTTATTGTTGATGATGGGAGGGTGGTGGTGAGGGAGGGTGGGATGGGGTGCTAATCGCATCTTGTGGATAGAGGCCAGGGATGCTGCTAAAAATCCTGCAGTGCACCAGAGAGCCACCCACCCCCAACAAAAAATTATCCAACCTCAAATGTCAGTAGCGCTGAGGAGGTCGAATGGCCCTGCAGTAGACTGAGGCCTTTATGTGCATAGTCACCTCTTCAAGCTGCAAAATAACCCCAACAGCCACACAATATCATTGTCCCCACTTTATAGATGAGAAAATGGAGGCTTAAACAACCAGCTCAAATTACTCTGGCCTTTGGGCTCTCTAAAATTTTTTTCCTGAGATCTGTTTGGTCCCATGATCACTGTAGAAAAGTTAGGTCTTGCTCAATGGCCCAGAATTGGTTCCCGCAATGTCAGCAGTGCTATTCATGAAAGCTACTTAGCTCAAGCTGCCCCCCGCCCCCATTCCATTCTGAGATGAGACTGGCTAACGGCTGGTGGCTGGGGGCTGAGGGTGGGTAGTAGAAGATATTATATAATGTCTACAAAAGTAATGAAAAGTTGACTTAACTGCTAAGATAAGCAACAAGTAAGATAGAGACTGAGAATCTAAACTGACGTGAAAATATGTTTTTCTGAGACTGCTTCTTACATCCTCTGCTATTTATTCCTAATCTCTGATAGTGGGATGGCATGTGCCACTGGGAAAACAGAGAGCCCGATGTCATGAGACTCAGACAAGACAGGCAATCTCTCTACTGCAACTTCATGCAGAATTAGGTCATTGAATTCCAAGACTGTTGGGCCCTCTGGAAGACAACTTCTGTTTTTCTTTTTTTTTTCCCTTTTTGATAAATGCAAAGCAAATCCCTCTGTCAAGATCTTTATGACTATAATCAGGAAAATCAGCCTTTTTCTTTTGAATCATTTTTCTGGATCTCTCTGGAATGTTCTGACACTTCTCTTTCCTCTGTTCATCTTTCTTCTTTTTTTTCCTTCCTTCTTCACCAAGGTTTTTTTTTTTTTTTTTTTTTTTTTTTTTTTTTTTTTTTTTTAACCTTTTTAAAGTCCTCTCTAGTTCTGTTTTCTTCTCTTTCATAGTAGCTTGCATTACCTGGGTAAAATGAAGACGAAGGGAAGGGAGAAGAATTGTCTCAATAATTAAGCTGATCGTCCACTGGGTAAATTGGTGTGGTTGGGTCAGAGGGCACTTTAGTGTGGTGAGGAGGACCCGACTTTGAAGTCTTTTGTAAATGAATGGAAACCTCCTGAAAGTTTTTGAAACATAAGCTGGGCACAATAGGGAAAAAATCCAAACAATTTCTTTTCCCCTCATGATTTTCAAAACTGTCTGTCCTAATCAGCTCTCTGCTTTTTGCTACTACTGATGCATATTTAATTATTGTTGTCATTATTTAAACTAACTTAATTTGATGAAGCTCAAAATACTAGTCAACTTAACAAATATTTGTATTATGGACCAGATATTGTGTTATGGGCGTGAGAGAGATCAAGACATGCATGATGCAACCCCTGCTCTGGAGAAGCTTAACATTTTGGTAGGGAAAATGGGTAAATAGATATCCAAATGTCATATAGGCAAATGTCTAAATTGTCTATTGCTGTACAACAAATTACCTGTAAACTTGGTGGCTTATGATAAGACAAATTTATCATCTCACAGTCTCTGTAGGTCATTTCCAAGAACAGTTTAGCTGGGTACTGTGCATCAGGATTTCTCACAAGGTCAACCGAGATAGTAATGTAGAGTCTGTGGTCTCATCTGAAGGCTTCAACTAGGGAAAGATCCACTTCCCCACTCACCTGTATGGTTGGGCTGAGGGCCCCAGTTCCTCACTGGCTGCTAGCTAGAGGCCACTCTCAGTCCCTTGCCATGTGAGCCTCTCCAACATGGCAGCCAGCTTTATCAAAGTGGCCAACTGAGAAAGCAATGGAGAGAGTCCTAATGAGATGGAAGTCACACTCTTTAACACTACCTAGAAAATGACATTCCATCACTTTTCTGTACTCTATTCATTGGAAGGGATTCCACGAGAGCAGAAATACTAGGGGCTGTGGTCACTGGGAGTTGTGTCAGAAGCTGCCACCACGTCAAGGCTAAGAAATTGTTGGAGAGATTCAAAAGTTGTGATTTTGTCAAAGCAGGGTGTGATATAAGAAATCTTATCCTTAAAAAGAGGTATTTTCTGACTAGACTGATACCAGGCTGCTCTAGTAGGGTTCTGGTGTCCGCCCAGTTATTTGTGGAAAAATCCCCAGACCGATGGAATGTGTGATAAGAGCATCAGTAGCTAACCACTTAAGGTATTATATCCCTAATCAGGATGAAATGTGGCGCCTCAGCTGTCTCCCAAAAGTCTCATTATGGTTTTTCTATTCATTATCTGTTTCAAGGAGATTTTCCTTGTCAACTGGGCATTTGGTTGTTTGCTTATTCACTCATTTTCTGTGTCAGTTGTAGTGCTAGATAGTGAAACTAAAAGATGAATGGCCCTGGAGGGGCTATGTAATGAAACTGAGAAGTGAATTAGATTTACCTTCCAGGGTCTCTCCTCAGTTCAGACCAGGGGTCAGTAACTGAGGCCTGTGGGCTAAATCCGAACCCCCGCACTTATTTTTGCATGGCCATAAGTTAAGACTGGTTTTACACATTTTTTAACGGTTGCCAAAACAATCAAAAGAAGAAGATATTGTGATGCACGAAAAGTAAAAAAAATTCAAATTTCCATGCCTATGAATAAAGTTTTATTGGGACATGGCCACACCCATTTGCTTATATATTGCCTATGGCTGCTTTCACTGCAATTGGAGTTGAGTAATTGTTGTAGGTATCCTAGGGCACACAAAGCCTAAGATAGTTACTTTCTGGTCCTTTAAGCACAAGTTTGTCCATTCCTGTTCAAGGGGAAGATGGGCATGCAAACAAATGATTATTGCACTGTGCTATGTCTAGACTTCCAGACAAGGGACAATAGTAGCACAGAGGTGGGTGCTCTTAACTCCCTGGGTTGGACGGCAAAGGTGTGGTGGGGTTCTCCTTAAAGGTAAGTGGCTGTTTTCCTGAAATGGGAGGAGAAAAGGGGGAAAGAACAATCTATTTCAAGGGTGTTAAATTCGTGACCATGGACCCCTTAGAAGGTGCAGGTATTCCCTGAAATTATATGTAAAACCCTGGGTTTACATGCATATATGCTTTTATCCCCCCTAGAGAGAGGGTCCTTCTCTTTTAAGGGGTTTTCAACAGTGTAAGGACCACTGTTGTGAACAAACATGGCAGCCCATGCAAAGCCACAAAGGTGTTAGCCCTTAACACATTTATAGGGGTCATCGGTGAGACCAGTGAGATCACAAAATAGTGTGTCTATGGGGTGTAGAGCAAAATGAGTCTTAACAAGCGTTACCCACTGTTACAGGGATAATCCAGGACCTCACGGAGCAGAAGTCTGAGGCTGACCCAATAACGTTTAAGTACTAACTAGTACAAAGGATATTGAACAATACCAAGTTAAATAGACTTGGTCTTTGCCCATCAAAAATAGCTAAAGGAGAGGTAAGGAGACCTCATCCAACCTACAGGGAGGCCGTGGGTTGGCAGTTCATTGTATTCAAGGTAGAGGAGTTGACCAGGCAACCAACTCTTTAATCAAGACTTGATCAAATCCCATTCTCTCCCTTAACCAAAACAACACTGACTACAAATGCCTCTGTCTTGGGAAAGTCTGGCTGGACAGCAAGAGGCCAGCACATGACGCAGTGTCCTCTTCAAGAGCTGAGTCTTGATACGTGATTGTCTTGTGAGCACATAGAACTGCCAGGTCCTGGTGGGCAGAGTTCCTAGCAGGGCCTGGATGTGAAGTGTTTGGGGAGGTGGAGCAGAGGGGTAATGGTTTTCACTGAATTCCTTTTTATATTTTATTTAGATTAAGTTCTGCTCAGCAGGGTGATTTTTTAATTAGAGCCGCCCAGCCAGGCAGACCTCCAGCTCAGACCCCTGTGCTGCCTTCTAAGGTTTCATGAGGGACCTTACCCTGCCTTATTTCCTGAGTTCTAATATTTGAATAGTACGCAGTGGATTTCAATGGGAGGAAAGACATGTAATTTAATCATCTTTATTAGATTTTGCTTGTGGATGGGGAGAGGGGGAGGAAGGAGGAGGGACATGTGTCCTGTCTGTTGATTTTATTTTTCTTTTTTCTACTTTTCAGTGGTCAGACAAGGAGGAAACTCAATGTCCTTTTTTTTTTTTAAAAAAAAAAAAAAAAAATACACTGCATGAGAACATTAAGCTCAAAAGAGAACTCTGTTCTTTGCAGGATTTTTCACCTGAAGAAGAAATTTAGATAAATTTTTCAGCTCCTTCTTTGGCAACCTTGATCCTGATTACTGCATGTGATGAATCCTGCAGCTTTTTATCCTCTCCATCACAACCAAAGTTGCAGACTGTGCTCAGCAAAACATCACAAAATTAAAGAGAGACATGGTCCATGGGTGTGTTCTCTTACCCATCCATAAATTGGCATTATTTTGGCCACCATCTAGGGAAGAAAAACAAGCTATAGGAATGGGGAAAGCAGCTCAGGAGCTAGTGCAGTATCCATGAAAAGAAGGAAGGGAAGCTTGGCACATCACCATCCAGAGAACATACTCCTCAGGATAGGAGAGGAAAGCTGACCAGTAATTAACAAGAGCAAATAGTCAATAAGGGGCTTTTTATAGGGAATAAATCTATTGGGATTTTTCAAGAAAGAGAGAGACAGAATTCAACAAGCCTTACCAAAGAGAGAGAGAGAGAGAGAGAGAGAGAGAAAAGAAGGAGGAGGAGGAGGAGGAGGAGAGGGAGGGAGGGAGGAAGGAAGGAAGGAAGGAAGAAAGGAAATGAAAAGAAAATTTTGTTCAGAACTGTCCCAGTTTCCTTTTGCTAAATGCAAAGGTACACATCCACACCCAAATACCCAGGTCTCTTCTTTTTGCTTCACACCAATGGGCCCATTTGATCTGGGTTTGTACTTTCTAATTTATATTCTATCACCCCCCCACCCCCAATGCACACGTACGCGCGCGTGCACACACATACACCCACTGCAGCCAGCAGTCCTCGCTCATGCCCCATCCTGTTGATCTTTCCTCACTTAAAAATTATCGGCAAAGAATTTATTCATTTGGGAGCATTCCAGACACTACATTTATGTTCCGTTCAAATGAAATGGGATCCAGACTTTTCAAACTGTACTGTTTTACAGATAAAACACAAAAGCAGAACCTCATTATCTGGAGATATTGCCCTTTCTTTTTCCTCCTGCCTTTTGTTTCTAAGCAATTTAAAGCTTGTTTGGAAAGTCTCACAACAGGGGCTGGACATTTTTCACCACATCTATTTCAGGAGCATTTTTAGTAAAGATAATAATTTATCTCCAAGCAGATGGAAGAGTTTTGTGAAAGCCAGAAAAGACACTTTTACTAATATACCCTATAGGCTGATCTTAATCCTCTCATTGTTAACGTTTTTCTAAGAGAGTCTTATTTATGTGCCAAACGTCTTTATTAAATCACTATATTAACACAGAAAAAAATCCTATTACAATGACTTTCTCTGTGTGATCAAAAGTAGTCTATGGCCCTGCTGATAGCCTACTTATTCTAAAATTTAAAAAGGTGAAATTCCAGTAGAGGCAAAGATTTGGCCAAGTTTTAAAATAGTCATTGCTGGAGGGATTTCTAGGTCCTGGGCAGGAAGAGGTCTAAGTTTTATCAAGACAGTTATCCCCAGAGAAAAAGAAAACTGTGAAATAGGCTTCTCATTCACCCATAGAAATTAATTCTTGACAACATGGTAATATGATTCAACTCGTAGAAACATATCAGGTCTCTAATGTCCACTTTGATTTTAAAAACTCAAGGGGCAAATTCAAATACAAATTTTAGTGGTGAATCTGTAATGTAGGGTGTGAAAAGAGATTAAAAAAATCAGAAAAACTAAGGTTGGTGTGCGTGTATATCCAATTTTGAAACGGAACTAAAAACCCCTTAATTTCTGCATGCAAAAGTAATACATGCTAATTATAGGGAAAATCATTCATAACCCTACCACTGGGAATGTGCATTTGTTTTGGACCCCAGGTTTGACTTCGGCTTTCATGTGGAAGAGAGCTTTAACGGCTGTAAGGGTGGAGTCTAGAAGCAAGGGACTTTAGGAGAATCAAAGAGAAGAGAGAGGCACAGCTCAGAGGGTCCAATGGTCAGGGACTCTCAGAAGGAACTGGAGGGTGAGAGTGGCAAGGCCGAACAGGTAGGGCAAGTAAACAGGGGGGCCCAGAGGAAGCACTGGACTGAGTGTGGCCGGCCAGCTGGTGCACGACTGTAGGTCTTCAGTAGCACCCAGATGCAGAGGCAGACGTGGGATGGACGTGGCTGGACATCAGGGAGGGAAAAGGAGGCCTGCAAAGGACTCGGCCCAGCAGATACATTAAAAATCTTCTAGCCTTTCAACCATTATTGACCCAAATTACTTTCTTGCTTATTCCGGATGCCTTGGATTCTGATATTATTGTGTTTGCCATCTCAAAAACAAACATTCCAGAAGTGACGGTGGTTTTCTCTCTTTCTTTTTTGTTTTAATTGTGATATCCTCGCAGCCTGATGTTGCTGTGAAATCTGGTTTAGGTTAGCTCCTGGCTAATTTAGTAACTGCAATTATACCTGCCTCTCATCTTGCTCTGCTCTTTGTAGGACATGCCCTGTGAGTAGCTTTTCTACACTAGAAGTAAGGGTTGTGCTGGGCCATCACCATGTTCAGGTCCCCAGCCCTCACGTCCCTCCAGAGGGACACTGGTGAGGAGACTGGACAGGATTAGGGTTATGGTCTGTGACCCCGGAACACAATGAATTAATTGGCAACGAGGGGGTTGAATCCTCAGAAATCATAAGCACCACAGATACTCTAATACTGCCGGGATGTGCACCTGCCTATCAGCCATAAGGATTCTTTCAATAGAAGAAGCAAAGGGGGGTTGCGGGTGGGGGTGGGAGTTCTTTTTGTACCAGTGGCCTTGGCTGGGCACAGGCTTCAGAGTCAGCATGTGCATGTCAGCTGAGAATTGAGAACTATAATCTTTTGCTTTCTGTCTGGAGAGGTCAGCGAGGGAAAATTGAGTTGGATAACCAGGTGCTGGCAAAAAAAAAAAATAAACCTCTGTGTAATTATCAATAAGTGAGCGGGTGTAGGTAGGTGGGTGAGCGGGTGGTTGCATGGGTGCATGGGCGTGGGTGGGTGAATGAGCCGGTGGATCCCCCTCCCACTGATGTTTAAAAAGCACAAAGGGTTGGGGTTTGCATCACAGGTTGATACCGGGAAAACAAGAGAGACTGCATATTGAAAACAAATCAGTTCTAAATCAATTTAAAAGTATAAATGAAAAGTTCTTTTCCCCTAAGCACACCTGGATGCTATGTAGGAACAGAAGGAAGGATGTGCCACACTGCTTGCTTTGAAACCATCCTCCTGATAACGGGGAAAGCAACCGCTTCAGCTTGTGCTTTGGGGGACAGGAGGGGTGTAGTGGGGGCAGCTGAAAGCTCAGCTTCCCGAGCCAGAGCTCCTCCTTCCTGAGACCAGGGACTTGGCTGCAGGGCGGAGGGGGAGGGAGGAAGAGGAGGCCGGGAGCCCGGGGGCGATGGCCGGGTGGGCTCCGGGAGGGGAGCGCGTCCCTCACTGCGGGCAGGTGGAAGTGTCCAGGGTCATTACCGGGCAACCCGCGAAGGGACGGGAGGAAAGGGATTTCCGGGAGCCTCCTGCGCTCCCTCCTGCCTGCACCCCTGCTTCCCCTCGCGGTTGACTGCAAGGAGCAGCGGAAGGAAGGATGTAGCAAACCCGAAGAAGAAAGAACCCCTGCCATTCGCGCCGTGACACATGACTCCGAACTGCAGCGATTTCGTGGCCGCGGTGTGTTGCCGATTAACGGTTAACGCAGTGAAGACGGGAGGGAAACCAGATTCCACAGGCGCCGGCTGTTTTCTTTAGCACTCAGAGCCGCCTGTGGACACAGGTTGCATTTCAAAGGACAGGGGATCGAGTCTGTGGCCATATTACATCAGGTCCTGGACTGGGGGAGGGGGGAGTGCAAGTCTCCAAAGCTGTCAAACACCAGCTGAGTTTCTCTGGACCTCATTTCTGTGGCCCTTCTTTGTCTTCTGTGCAAACAGGCAAATAAAAATGCAGCCAGGCTCCAGCTACCACACTTGGCGCAGGGGCGGGTGGGTGACTCGCTGGAGCAGTATCCTCCCACGGTTATCTGCTTGGCCTTGAAGTGTAATTTTGTCTTGTTTTGCTTGCTTGTCACCCAGGTAGAATGTCCCCTTGGGGAGGGGTGCATTTAAGTTGTCACTCTCTGAACACAGAGTGTACAAGCAGAGGAAAAATGTCAGGAGCAAGCATCAAAACTTTTTTTTTTTTTTTTTTGGTCCAAATAACCTCTGGGTCTCCAAATTTGCACATGATCAAGGGACTACTAGTGGCTGTGAGCTTTCTATTTACCTCAACAGACCGCCAAACAGGGTTCAGTTACACCTTAGAGGGCAAGCAAGCATCTGTATCCTGAATTTTCAGGTGTATGAGAGAAGCCGGGCAAAGGGAAGTCATGTGTTCTCAGTTACTTAGGATGGAAAGGGGGTCTCTTTGGGGTAGGAGCACCTATCTAGTTCTGGACCCTTGAGGTTTGCCTGCTAATGGAGTCTTAAGAGAATTTGTTGGGAGTGGTCATTTCTGATATTTCTGATGTCAGCCTTGGTTGAAAACATTTTCTCCAGTCCCCAGATTTCACTGGGAGGAATTGAGGCTTGTCATGAGGCAGCTGGATGCCTCCCTATTTTTCTGCGTTTTTCCGTGTCTGTCAGTTCTCATGAAGCTGGTTACTGTTATTTTCCTTCTTCCTTGTATCTTCTGTGAAAATGCTTAGGAACTTTCTAGAACTT
Source organism: Choloepus didactylus (assembly GCF_015220235.1). Lineage (NCBI taxonomy): Eukaryota > Metazoa > Chordata > Mammalia > Pilosa > Megalonychidae > Choloepus > Choloepus didactylus. The sequence goes on along the minus strand of NC_051324.1, from coordinate 66,466,910 downwards.
TCTAGAACAGAAAAGACAAGGAATCTTTAGTTGACTTACTCTGGGTATTTCATTGCTGTGTAGCTTCTCTTTCCTACAAACCCCGATAATTTTTTGTATGTAGAAGGGGGTGGGACGGGGGGGGGTTATTTGAGGTGGAGGTAATTTGCATATACCTGCCTCTGACAGTTTTTTAACTTTCATTCATCTGTGTTAACTTTCCTGTGAAAGAACTATCATTTGTTCACTCACTCATTCATTTACTTACTCACTTAACAGATCTGTATTGAGCAAGTGCTTTGAGTGGAATAAGGCCAAATGCTGTTTTTAAACTATATGTTTCTCTAAAGACTCCCCACCCATGCCAAGCTTTTGGGAGCATATTTCTTTGAGAAAAGATGAGCTGGGCACAAATCCAACAGAAGGAATCTCTCGCTCTTTCACTTTTTGTCTCTCTTGCATTTCCACCCTTCCCAAGTTATTGAAAGTCTCCTCTGAAATACTGGGGACTGCATAGTCTTCTAAAGGGATCCCGAGATTGTGAATTTTCAGATTAATAGTAAAAACAGCTTATGTGGAGATAGTTCATTAAGGTTCATAGAAAGCTTTCCTCTGCCTTAGCAGAAATTGTTGGCTTGAGGATCGGGAGGACCTGACTTCTGCCTTATTTTACTGGGGCTGCAGTTAACAAATTACTACAAACTGGGTGGTTGAAAACCACAGAAACTTATTATCTGACATTTCTGGAGGCTGGAACTCTGAAATCAGGCTTGGACAGGGCCATGCTCCTTCTGAAACCTGTAGGGGCGACCTTCCCTTGCCTCTTCTGGTGGGGTGGGTTCCTGGAAGTCCTTGGTGTTCTGGGGCTGGTGGCTGTGTATGGCCAGCGTCGGCCTCAGTTGTCACATGGTGTGCTCCTGGGCGTGCGTCTGCGTCCCCTCACCCCTCCCTATGAGGGCACTAGTCAGGTGGGATTCGGGCCACCCTCATCCAGTTTGACCTCATGTGAACCAATCACATCTTCAAAGACCCTGTTTCCAAATAAGGTCACCATCCCAGGACTGGTGGTTAGGACTTGAACATGTCTTTTTCGGGGACACAGTTCAACCTCTAACAAGCTCAAATCCATGATGCTTCTTAGCTGGGAACTGCAGAAAGTACCTGGGATAAATGACAGACCTCCTGATTGCTATCCACAGCAAAAATGCTTGTAAAATACTCGGCAGACTTAATGTTTCACCAGAAAGTTAGCAATTGCTTATAATTGTCATATCTGTTGTGCATGTCCCAAATGATCAAATTACCTCTGTGTCATAGGAAGACGTCATTCAGGTCTTGTTCACCCAGTTCAGTCTTCCCAGTTTTTTGCTCACCTAGCATGGCTGTCTCCATTCACAAAACCAAACAAATAAAATGAAAAACAAATTTAAAAACCCAGAAGAATGATTATTTCAGGGACCAAGTCTGGGTTCAGGATTTTGGGTTGCTTCTTTCCATGTGGGTGTTTTCTTGGATCCAGGTTCAGCATAAAAACAAACTATATCGGTTCTCGAGTTTTGACCCTGGTGTCGTTTATCATCAGAAGTCATGGGATTCACAATTACAGGAGCCAGAACTAAGTTAACCTTTGAGGGACAATTTATGGCACATTCTGTTTTCTAGGGCTGTTTCATGTTTCAAACCTAAATATCGTTGTCAGTGATTTATGATCTGCGATTGTTTACTTAGTTTTCTTCATCTTAAAAAAAAAAAAAAGAAAACCAGGTTTTTAGGGTCACTCTTCACTGAGCCTCAGCTGAACATCTCTGCAGCCTCAGCCCACGCTAGGGCTTCTGCTGAGACCCAAGCCGATGACCGGGTCAGTGACATACCCCAGCCAGCCACAGTCCGGAAATGCTACTCCTGCCATTACAACAGGGGTTCAACAGTGGGTGGGGGTGAGTGGATTGAAACTCAGCAAACCTGGCCTATTCAAATGGATTTCAACTCTTCATTCTCAAGCATTTGGGTTTGAGAAAACCCCAGACAATTTTGAGCCCCAGGCACTTCTTCCATTAATTTTTTGAACTGATATGTATGTCAAGGGAAATTTAATACATAGGTTTCTGATTCATTTACACTTAACTCATCAAAATATTGTTTTGTCAGAGGCATTTGGTGTCCAAGAAAACTTAAGAGCCTTTTTATAAGCTTTTAAACATTTTAAACGTTAAGGAACAGAAGTTGCAGTCTCCCCAATGTAAACAGGAGTGAATCCTGGTGAGGGAGGGGAGAGAAGGGGGGTGGGGAGGAGGCACCAAGACGCACTGACCTCAGTCCCGGAGAGACAGGACACGGAGCCCAACTCTCTTTCCAGTACCCTCTTGGCTCTCACCCCCTTGCCCACAGTCGGGGGAGCAATCCGTTCCACCGTTTTGAATTCTGCAGGCAAGGGCCAGCTTTCTTAGAGGTCCTGCTGTTGGCAGAGAAAGCTCCCAAGTGTTCTGCAGAGGAGAAGGATAGAGACTTCAAAATGTTACTTCCAGGCAAGACTTCTTTTTTTTTTTTTTTCCTTCAAAGACAGTGCTCATAATGTGTCCTTTCATTTATAATTTTATAAAGGTCTCAATTGAACATGTAAAGAAAGTGGAAAAATTCTAAGTTGCCATGGATGTTTGGCATTTTTCCCACTATACTAAAACTCACTTTCTCCCCCAAGCAAAATGTTTTCAGAGATTCCAATAAAAGGGGGTGGGGAACAAAGAGGGCAGCAGTCTGGACTGAGAGTCTTCATTAAGTGCATTTGTATTTTAATTGTTTGAGCACCATCTACCTCAGATTTTCACCGTGCTTCCCTTGGCTTCCAAAGTTAGAAGTGGCCTCCCATTCGTATACCTAATACTCGTAAACTCTGGGTGTGAGTATTCACGTGTTTTATCTTGTTTCGCCAATGGATCTACACCTTGCTAAATGCCACAGAAACTAGATTCTCTTGTTTGGATTTGTTTGTTTGTTATGGTGTGTTTTTATTTTCCCAGTTTTTTTAAAAAAAGAGGAAAAGCTTGAGAATAAAAGGAGTCATAAATGATAAAAATTGTGGTCTGTCTTTGGAAGTTTTCTCTTATCCTTTAGTCTCAAGCAAATGCAGAAGCATTTCATATTCGGAAAGGAGGGAAAGGAGCCGAGGGAAAATGGTAGACAACATTTTGAATTTACCAAATGTTTATTCAGCAAAGGCTTTTTTCTCGGTCTAAGTTTCTAGCTATTGGTGTGAGCAATATCTGCTTTTCTCCTATCTCATTTTAAACAGATCTCTGGTCTTCTAAAAACAGACACTTTACTCTGAGAAACATTCTCTACTTTCTTACATGATTTTGGGTACATGGACCAGGATCTCTAACACACTGCAGAAGTTGGTGATGTTAGACCCAGCCAGGAAACAGGAGAAATTGGAGGCTAAGTCAGGCAAAACCCCTTGTCACTGAGCGAAGGGGGAATGTGTGTTTGGAATCCTATGCTTTGTTTCTGGATCAAGCGCCAGTTGCACCATTTGAAAGGACCTTTCCCTACAGCCTCTCGAGACTCATGTTTTGTAATCTGGTTGAAGACATTTTTCAGGCTATATTTGGTAAAGGATGCCTGACGCATCTGTGCTGTCTGATTTTGATGTGGAGATTTTTGAGGAAATTGGATTTAGAAATTCTTTCAGAAGTTCTGGAAGGAACATGAAAAACATCTTTCTAAAGAACAGGGTATTTTTAAACTTATGGGTTCTTTAATATACCCATCTATTACTCATCCCTAAGTTTCTTTTTTTTTTTTTTTGAGTAAAATTTAAATAGCATTACTATGCAACTCCCTCCGATTATCCTATAGTTTATTTCACCATTAAATTCTTTGTATATCTGTTATTTTTCTTCTTTTGCGAAAAAGCTAGTATAACTGCTATATCTCTAAAACTGCCATTACTTTTTAAACTTTCTTTTTGAATGCTTCACTTTATGACATCACTCCCAAGGCTTAGATGTGGTGTGTGTGCCTCTCATTATCATGAAATATGGGAACTATGATCTACAGTGTTGCTTTCGTGATACTTGAATTATTGATTGGAAAACGGAATTCTTTTTCATGAAATGTCAGCAGTAAGGTGTTTTTTGGTATCTTCTCTCCCACTAGTCAAAATTTCAGGAACAAGAAAAATTAACTGGATGTTAATATAGTAATAGCTGACATTTATTGAATAATTACTCTCTGCTCGCTTAACTGGACAACTGCCCCACTTCACAGATGTGAAAACTGTGGCTTAGAGAGGTCACTTCTGTAGCTATCGATGAGGCAAATATATACAGCTGCTGGCAGTACTAGGATTACTCAAGAATGTTGACTTGTGGTGATGTTTGTTTTACAAACCAGCATCAGAACAGGGACTACTGGACTGAGAACATGTAACAGAGCTGTTCACATTTTTGTTGACATCAAATTTTTTTTTTATAACGTTCATAGGAATAATTCTTACAGAGGCATATTTGCTCAACTTAGTAGTATATGTATATTTCGGTTTTTTAATTCATTCATTTGCTCACTCAACAAATGCAGACTATGGGGTATATAAGACTGGAAAGAGATTACAAAAGACAATGATTTTGAGAATATAATCTAGTAGGAGAATTATATGAAAAAGTGATTACAAAACCATGTAAGAAAGTCAATACAGGTATTTTGCAAAGCACTTGACTTTATCAAATTAACTTTCACCTTGGATGTGATTTCCTGTTTAGAAAACTAATGTCCCATTTTACTAAGAGGGTGGAAGTTTCAGCACCAGCATAACGTGTGTAAACACCCCAGAGTGAACATCTTTTCAGCTCTATAAACTTCACCTCGGTTAGGTCTTTGGTTTTGCCACAAAATATCAGATTAACCCAATTCAAACTCTGATTCCTAATTCTGGAAAAACACAAATAATGCCAGAAGATATGCTTTATTTTCAGTTCCCTCATGGCTCTTAGGCACCAGGAGAGAGGATAGTCAAAACCAATTAATTTCCAGTTTTAAAGCCTTTTTAAAAAAACTTTATCTTTCATTCTAGTTAAATCTAAAATCCTAAACTTCTACTTATATCAATGTTAGAAAAGCCCCTTCTTATGGACCGTTAAACCAGCAGAAAGCACTAATTGAAGGATCATTAGCTTGAAGATGAATAATTATGCATAGATTTGCATGTTGCCTCTTATGTTCAAAGAACTGCTTAGGCATCAACTAATTAATCTGCAAGTGAAGGATGCTTCCCTCATTACTCTATAATTAGACAATCTCAGGAGGAAACAAGAAGATCACCAAAGAGGGTCAGAATGTTTGCAGGCCCCTGTGTCATTTCCTTTTTCATCTCTCAGGTGAAATGGCCAGACCTGTCCCTAATTCCCAACTCCTTATTCTTATTTACAAATAAATTCTTTTTTAAAAAAAAATGTATTACTGATGAGAAGTTGGAAATGAAAACAAATGAATAACCAAAAAGTGTTGCTCTTAATCTGAGCCTTTTATGAAAAGTGAACTTAAGTAAGTCTGTTTCACGATGTGTGCATTTCGTCACCAATGTATTCCTGATTTGCAAAAGTAATTGCTATTTGTGTGTGTGTGTGTGTGTGTATGGGGAGGACAGAGAATTAATAATCCTTTCAGGTCTTTGTTTTCTAGGTGCAAAGGACTGGAGATGGGACAGATCCTAACTACATATTGAGGAATTGATAAACAGTTTCACAAATGTTTTTGGGAAGCAAACATTTATGGCCATAATTGTTTATTATTATTACTATTTTTTTGATGTTGGAAATCCCTTTGGTGTAAAGATGGATACAGTTAAGGGGACTATATCATCAGGAATTCACCCCCCCACCCCCCCAAAAAACAACAAAATAAACAAGGGCTATGTGTAGTTAAAAAAAAAAGTATGTCAGCCTTCTCATCTGAATGGGTGGGTGGACCTGTGTTATTAAAACGACCAGCTTCTGTGGTCAAATGGGTGTTCATCAAACTTTCTCTGAAGTGTATCTAGTCCTCTCAGCTTTGAGAAATAGAGGGATGTAACAATAAGTGAACTCAGTTCAAGTTTCTGCTTTTGGTTGGTTTCAAATGAGCTTGTATTGAATATTGACCTCTCTCCAATTCAGGAACTAGCTTGTCCATGAAAATTAAATGTTTATGGGGAAGTTTCCCTCATTAGTTTTTTTTAAAACTTGTAGCTCAGTCCTGATTTGCTCAAATCCCTCCCCCTTCACTTACAGTAAATTAAATTGACTCTCGGCTTTTATATTAGAAATTGGTAAGTAGGTGTCTTTGGGAGAAGTAACTTAATTTTCTTGCTATGCACAGGCACTTTACAACCCATCAAGGCAAGCAAAGATTTCTCATGCCACACAGTCATTCTAATATGAAATCCAGAAAATTGGGATTATTAGCAAAGCTAAAAAGTAGAGATTACATTCACTTTGGACAAAGATAAACAGAAAACATGCTTTTTAATAAAATCAGAGATTAAATGAGTTGGTGGACTCAGGAGTGGCCATCCACATAAGCCAGACTGGAAAATGTTAGATTAAAATCCAACCGATACCAGAAGAAAACAACACTCTCCAAAAGCCCTCACTTTTTATTTGAATCAAGGATTCTTTTGAAGCTCAGCTACCTCTAGGATTTTAAAAAGAAAAGTCAAATCTTCAAAACAGCATGACTTTCCTCCAATCCTTCTGTGATTTTCAAATGATCAGATTCAAAACTTTAATCATCCCACACCTAGGGATTTTGTTTGTTTGTTCTTATTTGCGAGGCAGCTCTGCCGGAAAAAAAAAATGACTCATGAAAAACAGAATCTGCCTAAACTCCCACTTGGTCCTATTCCCTTATCAAATCAAGAAGGTCTCTTTGGCCTTGGGATTTTAGCATGTCCCCAAGTAGCCCTTAAACTGGTCCAGTGTTCATTTTGCAGCTATAATCATTGTTTTCTTCTGAAATGTATTTAAGCTCTTGCTTAAGTAAATCCACTCAAAAACAATTGTGGAGGGATTGAAGAGTCCTTTTTCACGTGGAAATTTTCTTCCTGAGCCTCCTCACAACTTGAAGAAATGACCCTTCGGCTCAGATGGCCCCATGTGCTGACTCAGGAAGCTTGTTTGACAGAGGCAGTAAAACAGGTGATGTGTACCCTTGAAATATATTTGGAAAGTACTCAGGAGCTAAGAAAATGCCCTCTGAGAGTCAGTAGTGGCTTTTAAAATTTTAATTCATAGATTTCAACTATTCTAGTAATGTCACCTGTAGAAGTTGCTTCTAGTTAAGGCCAAGATGTATTTCTTTTTAGAGAGGGGAAAGGAGAACAATGTAATAGAACCCATCTCTTAGGGAATCAAGTCTTGTTAACGCTAATGCTAGTGTCACTATTCTTTTCCCCAAAAGACTGAGTGATGCAGTTATTAAAAAAATAAAATAGTCTGTTAATTAGCATTTCAGATTATGCCTCACATTGCTTGGAAAATAACAACAACAGGACTGAAAGCAAGCAACAGAGTCAGCAATAGAGAAAAACCATTCGGGAGAAGATTAAACTCTTTCTGATAAAGAAAGCAATAGCTATTTCACTCATTCATTGGTGGGCTACAAATTTCCCCCATAGGAAGAGGCACTAGATGTCTAGCTAGAGTCTTATAATGATTTAAAACCATGGGATTAAAACACTCAACTAGCCTGATCAGCTTTGTGGCCTTGGGGCTTCTCAAGTTTCATTTCTTTCATCTGCAAAATGGGATAACAGTAGCTATGTTGGGTAGGATTACCAGCTGTCCTGGTTTTGCCCGGGACTCACCCAGTTTTAGCACCGAAAGCCCCAGATTGCAGGTAACTCCTCATCCTGAGCAAGCTAGGACAGCTGGTTGCCTTACTTAATGATTTGAATTAGAAAATGTGTGCACCATATATAGTATGTCTGGCATGAAGGGCTCAATTTATTTTAGCCTTTATTCAATGGATAGGAGGAGATGAAATTTTATCTTTCTTTTCATTCGTTTCTGGAGGTGCTTTTGTAAAATAAGAGGGAAATAGAACTTTCCATGGCTAATTGTCATTTTTGGTCAGAATCTTCCTGGGGACTCAGAAGGATTTGGGGCATGTGCCATCTGTCCTTCCGAGGATGTTCTCGGGTACTGTGGGGTGTAGACGAGATAGGAATTACACACCTGCAGGAACAAGGGCATTTTGTTGTTCTTGTTTTTTCTATGTTATGATGATATGGAATTCGTCTCAGCCCAATACTTACTTCCTTTGGATATTTTCAGTCCTGAGGCTCTTTTGATCCCAAATTTCTAACTTTACACCTTTCCTCATAATCACAATAGCCAAAGTGCATTAAACACTTTCTATGCCACAGGTGAATTTTATGCACTTTCGCACACAGTAACTCCTTAAGGCTAACTGCAGTTCATGATGTACCAACTGTTGTTTGCACCATTTTACAGATGAGGAAAGAGACACGGAGAGGCCTAGAAACTTGCTGTATTTGTCTCCTCGGGCTGCCATAACAAACTACCACAAACAGAGTGACTTAAAACAACTTAAATTTACTCTTTCATAGTTCAGGAGGCTAGAAGTCGAATATCAAGGTGTCAGTAGGACTATGTTCCTCGGAAGCTTCTGTGATTCCAGCGGTCGGTGGCGTTCCTGGGCTAGAAGACCCTTCACTCCACTTTCTGCCTCCATTGTCACATGGTGTGCTCTCTGTGTGTCTGTGTCTTTCTGTCCAAATTTCCCTCTTCTTGTAAGGACGCCAGTCATACTTGATTTAGGACTCACCCTAATCCAGATGACCTCATCTTAACTAATTAAATCTGTGAAGACCCTATTTCCAAATAAGGTCACATTCACAGGTACTGGAGATGAGGGTTTAAACATATCTTTCTGGGGACACAATTCAATTCACAATACTTGCCCGGGGTCTGGGAGTTAGGCAACAGGAACTGGGATGAAAACCCAAGGTGGGTGGCCCTCCCGCAGGCATTCCTTCAATCCCAGCCCTGGTTTGTCACACTAACCTTCCATTTTCCAGTCTTAACTCTCCTTACCTGTAAAACGGGGCCAACAGTAACTGCTCACCTAGCTCATTGGGATGTTGAAAGAATCAAATGATTCGGTATATGTGAAAACACTTCGTCAGCTTTCAAGTATTAGGCAAATGAGCCGTGTCATTTTTCTTCCGGCACACTTTTATTTCCTCCTGCTGGCTGTAAATTCTGAAACTGCAAACATTTTGAGGGTTAACAGAACTGCCCTAAGTAGGTCTCTCTGTAATCAAGGACACAAAGCCTTGTTTTCTTGGACTTATCCTCTTGGGGATGAAATTTAGAGCAAAGAACTGTCCTAGATGTTTCAAGTCAGCCATGCCTCTGCCTCCCTCCACCCCTTTCAAATAGCACTTGTTGCTCTGAGATGCAAAACGAGGTCCCTAACATCACCGCTGTGCACTACAGGTTAAAAGTGGACGATGCAGCTTTGAAGACAGGAAACAGATGACAAAAGTTAGGGGAGGATTGAGTTATCATTATCCAGCATCTAACTGAAAACTCATCAGCATTCAGGCCTGTTTCTAAGAAGCCAACCAAACAGCGATGTCCTTAGAACACAGAACAAAAGGAGCGGAACAAGCAAGCGGGGGTTGGCTTTGGATTAGAGAGCTCAGCAGAGTCAGAGTGTGCACACTGTGCAAATTACTGAATATTCTCCAGTCCCTGCTTAGCACGCACCCGCACGACACTCACTCTGATTAATGGGGGCTCTACATGCGCACTGACATTGGCACTAGAGCCCCAGAAGCTTTTGAAATTTCACCAGGTGCAGCTAGTTTATGCTCCGGTGTGGACAGGATGGTCATTAAAAGCAGAGCCAGATTTGGTCTCCTACCTAAACTCAACACCTCCACGGCCCCACCCCTGGCTGCATTTTCTTGCCCATGGAGTCTGCCTTTTTCTCGTTGGGCGTGCAAACCTTTCACTCATCAGAGGCCCAGAGTTCTTTGGAAGCCTCCGATGTGTCAGTATCAGTAGATTAATAGAAGCCATGTGTTTGCAGAATGGAAAAAACCTGGCATCTTGAGGATCCAGATATGTCTCCTCATAACTGGGTCTAAAGTGGAGATTCTTTTTTTTTTTTTTTTTTTTGAGTCTTTTTCTCTTCTATGCAGGTTATTGATCACTACACTGAGCATTATTGATAACATTATTCCAAATGACCCCATCCCTAAACACTAAGAGCTCTCTCTTCAAGGGTAAGAGAAGAATCTAGCATTTATTGAACATATATTAGATACCACATAATTTATTAATACAATAATGATGACAATAATTAATCAACTGATATGTATTTAGTACATATTGTCTTCTAAGGGCTCTATGTTGACTCATTTATTTAATCGGGACCCAAGTGCACAAGGTAGCTATCATTATTCCCATCTTAAACAAGGGGAAACCTTCCTCAGTGAGTTTGAGTAACATGTCCCGCAGTGGAAGGAGCCAGGAGAGACACTATATTTTGTGTTCTTTTTTCCCCCCATGACATGATAACTTGAAATTACAGGGTTAATTTTATGATGAAGACAGTTGAGATTCAAAAAGTTTGAGTAAATTTTCCAAGGATATGTAGCTGCTAAATGACATTGGTGGGATCTTGGTATAGTATTTGAAAGCCAGTGTGGTCTATTGTGCTTGAGCACGCAGGGCAAGGTTTCTGAGGCCAATGGTTAGATTTCCTGACAGGGCAGCTGAGGCACAAGCTGAATCCACCCCTATGATAAAATAAGAATAAAATGAGGGTGCGCAATTCTGGAAAGAATTTGATTTCCATTTCATGGAAATGCCAAATATCAAAGTAGTCATTATGGGAACAATCAGAAATCTTTTTGAAGTCTTGATTATTATTTTATTTTATTCTATTTTTTTGTATGTCCAGTAAATACAATGCCCAATTCTTTGTGGCTGAAAAGAACAAAGGAATATTGTTCATGGCAGGTCAGCTGGCTGGGACATGAGGGTCTGACCATGTTGTTCTTGCTTAGGGAAGTAGGTTGGTAGACTTTCCACCAGTCGGGCCATCGATGGATGGCCATAGTGGTAGGGGGAAGGCAAACTGGGAAGCTCCTAAAGACTTCCACCTGAAAGTGTTTCATTTCTCGCACGCTTATATGCTATTGGCCAAAGCAAATTTCATGGTACACCTGACTGCAAGGACTCAAGGAGTGGCATTACCTTGTGGCACACAGAAGGAGTACACCAGTATATTACAATTTTACACACACACACACGTATATGTATGTGTATATATATATATTTAAAACTATGAGTTGGCAGTGGAGCTTGGGGCCCCCAAATGTATTAATCCTTCCAGAAAGGAGGGGGGGAAGCTCTCATAGCCCTCCCTTCCTTGGACAAATGCAAACAGTAGGTCTCTACAACCTGCTCTCTTCCTCCAGACCTTGTGTCCCTACACCTCCCCTTCTTCCTGCAACCACAACCCCTACCACTGAGGACCTGTTTTCTCTGTGCAGTAGAAGCTAGGCTGATGGCCTCTTCTACTGACGGTTTCCTGGATGCTTTCTTAGGGAGTTTTGCAAGCAGTCCTGACATCTGGGTTGTCTTTGTCTCAAAGCAGAGCTAAGGGGTCTTGCTGTGCTTGGCATAAATGCTGCTCCAAGGGGCTGATCCTCTGTGGGAAGTTCACGCTGGCTCTCAGCTTCCCTTCTACTCACCTCAACCCCTGGCCTTCTTTTTGACTGTCTCTTCCCAAGTTGGCATCGGTATCCTAGAAATTGGGCCCAGGAATGGCCACCTTAGGTGTCAAGGGGTTCACAAAGCTCCCAATTAAGAGGTAAAGAATCATAGAGTTTGTCAGTGGGTTTTATTCTTTCTGCTATCCTCTGGGACTCCCTCAACCCCTCCTTTCAAATGTTTAATTTTAAAACAAACTTCTTTCCCAAGGAGCAGCCTGCTGTCCACCCCTGTCATAGTCACTCCATAATGAAGGGCTTTTGGCAGTGCTGGCACCCGGGCTCCAAGACCCCCTCCTTTTGCCCCCTATTCAAGGCTCTTACCAGATTCATCCTTTTTGGAGATGAAAGTCTCTGTTGGAAGGGTCAGTTCTGATGATTCTCGGCCCTTTAATTAAAATTGCCTGAATTGCTCACTATTTGCTGCAGCCATCCAAGGGCCTGGTTTAGCTCTGACATACTTCTCGAAGGAATACCTGACAGTTCTACAAAAATTGGCTGCAAATTGAGCTGTTTTCCGAAGTAAGTTCTGATTAAAAAAAATAAAAACAAAAAACTTCCTTCTATTTCTTTTGTGGTTCATTAGCATCTTCCAATTTTTTTTTTCTCCCTCACTCTTTCTTCTGGAAACTAGAAGTATTTCACCGTGGCTTGCCAAATGATTTTTATCTCAGGAAAAAAGAACTTGCTATTTCCTGAAAATCTACACCCCCCCTCCCCTCCTTTTTTTTCTTTTTTAAGATACATTTTGTGCTGGGAATCAAAGTCAGGTAACTTGAGAAAGAGTTAATGAAAACAAATTAATTCTGTCTGCATTTAAAATAGGGGCAGGTTGGCCTCACAGAGTTATCCTATTTTCTTCCCATGATATGGTGTTTTTTCTGTGTAGCACTGGTAGAAAGTCCAGGTATTTGGGAGAAATAAATAAAAGTATATGATTTCCCCACTGGTGTAAGGTGATTATGTATGTGTAAATTATTCAGATAATTTGGGGGGAGGGAGATGGGCGAAATTTCACTCCAACACATCTGGCTGATTGCATCTAAATTGTCTTCTTGACCCTCTCATATGTACACAATTTGCATGAATCCTGGTGTCCAGTATAGGATTTTTAAATAGAATTTGTGTGACAGCTGTGAAAACAGTATTGCAACCATCCCAGTTCTCTCTTTCTGGAACCGGCGAGGACAGCAATAGGAGAAGAGTCCTGTTCTTCACCCCTTCTCCTTTTTCTAGACCCTCAAGCTCCCAAGGACAGAACCTCCTCATTCTGTAATCTTTTTGTAATTGGATGAAGACCCTTACCTTCCCAGTTTGAGGAAATAGACACCCTTCAGAGCTGGCAGACTTCTATACTTTTGCTGAACCACTGAATAATGTGGCTTCAAAAGTGATGCAAAAAGGAGGCGGTGTAGGGGCCAAAAGGTTACACGTTTGTACCCAGTCATGTCAACTCATGTAACTTTCTGTCTCTGAGACGGAAAGAATTGTGGCAGGGGTCTGGAGATATTATTGTTTGGAGTATGGTGGGGAGTAAGGACAGGAGGTGGAAATCTCCCTCCATGTCATTGCTTTGAGGATTTGTTCTCTTTACTCTTGACTCCCAAATCATAATATACTTGAGGACCTGAGACTAATAGATGGGTGGCATCCCAGGAGACTTGAGTGGCTTCCTTTATCTGATAATACCCGAGTAAATATCAAGACCTCCTCTTCCTCCTCCTTCTTCTCCTCCTCTCCCTCTTATGCCGCCTCCTCCTTCCCCTTCTTCTTTCTCCTCTTCTTCCTTTTCTTCCTCTTCCTTTCCCCCTTCTCCTTTGTCTTCTCCTCTTGCTCTTCTTTCCCTTCTGGTTTTTCTCTTTTCTTCCTCTTCCTCCTTCTTTGTCTTTTCTAATTCATCATTTGTAGCTCTTTATAACTGATGAAAAGTGGATGATGTTAGAGAAATTTGGAGTGGAAATAAGTTAGAGATGTATCTGATGCCACTCCATCTCTTTGAACAATTGCATTTTACTCTCTTCTCTCTAAGGGTCTTAAAAGAGGCTGTGATTTTTCCTTTAAGGCTAATGGAACTCAAGGCTCTCTTCACCAATTTCCAGGTTACCCACTCTCACCTATCAGGTATTTGTAGAATTATACCTTCTCTTAAGAGTAGGAAAGATCTTCTCCATTTAAGGAAGGGGTCATAGAAAAACATCTTCCAGTACAATTCCTTCATTTTTTCAATGAACAAACTAAGGTGCAATGACTTCCTTGTAGGACAAGCAATGCATACTATCAGAGTCAAGGCCAGATCTTGGGTCTTCATTGATTCTTAACATGTGGCTACATGAGTGATCTCAATCATGTTTTAATGTTTTGTGTTTGCATATGTGTAGGGTGTGAGTTCTTACTAGGAGACTGATCTACCAAGAATACCTTTGTGCATCTCTTAGGATTTTTTGGAAACAATTACCAGAAATCAATCATAGAAAATATCACCAAAGGGGAGAATTTATTATCAGATTATAGTGGTATCTCTTGGAACCCAAGGGTAGAGAACAGCCATCCTCAAGAACTGATGAAACCAGCTCTGGGAAAGTGTCAGAACATGCCAGATGGCTTATAAATGCTCCTCTCCAGGCCATGGTCCTGTCTCTTTTAGCAAGTATTTTTTTAAGCAAAAGCTAATAATAACTTAGTGAATTATCTTCAATATTGTGTTCTTAGTGAGTCTAGGCCATTTGCTCCTTACAAACGGCTGGATCACAATAATTGACTTCAATTATCTCCATTTAATTTTACTTTTTGTCATTATCATTTGGAGGATTGTTTTGTATTTTTGTTTGTGCAGAAGTATTGGTTGTCCTTGAAGGATTTATCTCAATCTCAGATAAAGATTTAAGGACTCTCATGAATTGATTTGTAATTCGAAGGCCAAAGAAAAATTTAAACAAAATGCATAAAGAGGGCATTATATATTCACTGTGGAGTTGGAGATGTTTTCCAGATCATTTTACTTCTTTATAGATCTCATTCCAAAAATGTGGGGAGGGGCATTCCACTTCTTTATGATCTCAACCATCCAGCCTCTTTTAGGGTTTCCCTCCATGGACCGGGTAGCTTTAAGCCAGGTTGTTCACAAGCTGCTGTAGCAGAAACAGCCTCAATCTTCCTCCAGCTCTGGATGTCTTGATGTGGTGACTTGGAACGGGGATGGAGCTGTAGTGTGGTTTCGAAACCCAGCAAATTCCAACATTTTTTTTTGTCTCAGGATTCTGGGGTTGAAGTGTTTGGTTCTTGGTTAAGAGTGACAGAAAGGGGGAAACCCAAAAAAACAAGGGAGATAGACGATGCTGGCAATGTCAGTGGAATTCAGATATGGGGGTGGGGGTGGGGTGGGGCTATAACATCCTCCAAATAAGGCTCCCTCCAATAACTGGGTATTTGCCTTTCTTGAGTTTCAAGTTCTGGATTCCATTCCCAACATGTATGCTGAGTCATTCCATTTTATTCCTAAGGCTTTTCAATTTGTCTTCCAGGATTACAAATTGATTTTATCTGCTAAGACAGACTCAGGCTTGTTAGTACCAAGGCTACTTATTGTTGAGAATTGACCATGAGATCTTGGGAAAAGTGTAGTAGAAAATTATTAAAGCACCAGTTTAGGTCATATACACCCAAATCCTCCTTGTCCCAAGTATCTGGATATCATTGGTGATTATTAAATTTTTTTGCCTAAGTTAACAATGAATTAGAAAATCAGAATTGTCTACGTGACTTGAGCTACAAATGATCTAGGCAAATGCCTATATTTCTTTTACATGCATGAACACAACATACTTTCTTGTGGCTTATTAATGTGTTCCATTTGAATTTCATCAGTTTTCACAACAAGTATGGATTCATGGTAATTATATGGAAAACTTAGGATAAGGCATTTGAGGACTTGACCTCAAGTTTCCAATTTATGACTAACCAGCTGTGTGACCTCAACAAAACTATTTAACTTCTCTGAGGGTGAGAGGTGTTCAACGGGAAATGGAGGAAATGGACTGGCTAAGATTCTATGATCCAATATGAAAGAAAGCCAAAGGGAAGATACCATTGATTTCTGTTCCCTTCATGCCATTCTTGCACAGTTCTTATTTTTTGCCAATATTTTATTATTAAAGATATAACTACCATCTAGTCATGATTTTGAGGTGAGGATCTATAGTTTCTTAGAGGCAGTTGTAAATATAGGATAGTCTACTGCTATCCTTTTCTTCGCATACCCCAATCCCCTTCTCAGCCTAGTCTGGGGCTCACTTGAGATGTATTCATTGGATTAATAAAATTTTGTCTCAGGAGTCTTCAGTGGTTGCCTGTATTAGTTTCTGCTAATGCTGTAACAAATTGCCACAAATGCAGTGGCTTAAAAACAACGCCAATTTATTATCTCACAGTTTCTGTAGGTCAAAAGTCCAACATGGGTCTCAGTGCTAAATTCAAGGTACAGTAGGGCAGTGTTCCTTACTGGATGGTCTGGGGAAGACTCTGTTTTCAAGTTCATTCAGATTTCTGATCAAATTTAATTCCTGTGGTTGTAGCATGAGGCCCCCATTTCTTTGCTAGCTGTCATCTGGGGGTCTCCACATTCCTTGGCTCATGGCCCCCTTCCTCCATCCTCAAGTCTTTTTCAAGTCAAATCCTTCTCAAGTTTTGACTCTCCCTGACCTTCCCTTCGGCCTTCTTTTTTGTGTTCTTCCTGTTCTTTTAAGGGCTTATGTGATTACATTGGGCCCACCCAGGTAATCTAGGGTAATCGCCCTACTTTAAGGTCAGTTGATTACTGTTGGAGAGATTTGTAAACTTAATTCTCTCTGCAAAGTCCCTTCACAGCAGTACCTAGATTAGTGCTTGATTGACCAACTAGGGAATGGGAATCTTAGGGGGGAATATCTTCAGAATCCTGCCTGCTAAGTTGTCCCATGGGTTAACATATTGAGCTATTATCAGTCATTAGCAGCTTTGTGGACTTAGCCTAATGGATGGATTTCCAGTATCACTGCCAGCTTAAGGAAAGAGGAGTTTTTTAAATGCTAAATAGGATAGTACCTGGAGACTACTTCAGTGTATTGCATCAGGGGTGAGACATTTTTGGCAGAGAGCACATGAAGGCAGTGGGGAACTAGGAAAGATGATACAGAGGGAGAAAAGGGTCACCTATCAGAAGAAAAACACACTTGAGATCTCCAAGTGGGAGAAAGCATCTACTTCACACTGCTTGGATATGTTTGAGGCTGAGAGGTACATATTGATTTATAAGACTAAATAATACAATATCATAGAAACATGCAATGCCCTTGGTTGAAGTTCAGCTTTCAAAATTAAAAAAAAATGAGAATTTTCTAAATATTTTAAGATTTGCAATATCTGGCGTCAAAGAAATCCTTTCCTTTCTCCTTTCCTCCCTCCCACCCCTGGTTTTTAAATTGAGCCAAATTGTCGCTTAAACCCAGCCATAGGAAAGATACTCTCTGTAGTAAGGTATAGTGACTTTATAGATATAGGTATATCAATTTTGAACATAATGTATGCTGTTCCAAAACATCCTCAACAACTAAGAATCCACCACCTTCTTTGGTGACATAACATATACCAATACCATATATGCTCATACATACAGCTATGGATATATATATGTGTGGATATATACTTACATATAGCCATAATGTCCTATATCCTATATATATCCATATGTCATATATATACATATTATGTGCATATATATATATGTATATATAGGGAGAGAGATATATGTAGAAATGTAGAAATTAATATAGTAGATGTTATGTTCTCATTATGTAGACACAAGCATGGGATGTCACTTTCTTGAGTATAAGCAATTGTGATATTGTACAAGAAAAAAAAAACTATTTCAATTTTTGTTTTCACTCAGATTCCATTATTATATGACTCTTTTTCCCCCACTAGGATGGAAATGCATTTGATCCAAACAGAATCATTCCCCAATTGCAAGTCCTTTCCAGGGCCATGGGAAGTGTATTCCTCAAACATGTTCAGTTTGTGCACATCAAGATCCCCTGTGCACAGTCTGTCTGTGAGTTCCCTTTGGGCTTAGCTTGGCCCATGTTTGCAGGAGTGATTGGAAGACGGCCTTGCTTCTGATAAAGCAATCTCATTTGACCAGGTCCGACAGCTTCAGAGTTCACCCCACCCAAAGAACCTGGGGTTTTTGAAATCATCCATTAGTCTTCATCAGATCTACCATTGTCCTGTGTTCAGGTCCTCAACTAGAAGTAAAAGGGTTGAGGGAGAAAGGAAATCATATCCTGTCAATAAGCGCTGAAAATATTTAGTGTGGCAAGCTCTGTGTTTTCTTTCTTATGAAAAGCTGATTAATATTCAGTGGTTGAAGGTTAATACCCCATTCATTTGATTCACTTTACATCCTGCACACAGCAGTGGCTGTTCCAATTTCAACTCCTAATTCATACAAATCTGGTTCCAATCATGAGATTAGTAACTTACTGCCTTAGCAGAAATGAATCGCACAATTGCTAAGCTTATCTTTCTACCCACGCACAGACACGCACACGTACTTGAAATGGACTCATTCATGGACAGACGCGGATGTGTACAGACCAGCAAAGTTTCATCAACGTGGATATATCTAGGAAATTTTATTTGCTCACACAAGCATATGATAGTGACAGATGAAACTAACACGAAGAAAGCATCGTCTAAATATATTCATATGTGCAAACATCTTTAGCCTGTGAATTTTTCTGTATCACAAAATACTTGTGCTGAATCATATTTTAAATATATATGAGTCATTATTAAAAGACTTCCTGTGCGATGTCTTCTGTAGAATACTGTATTATTTTGTGAGCTAAGCATCACAACCCAATATATTGTTTGCAAATTCATATGTTCCAGAAGTTCTTATAAAATTGGGCACATCATTTTTTTAAAGAAGTTGAAACTGTGACATGACGGACTTAAGAGTAATGATAATGCAGTTCTTTCTGATTGTGAGTAATGCTTCAAAATAGTTCTCCAAAGCAGAGAAGGGATTTGCATTCCCTGAAGATCTTTTGAAATCATACCTCATTTGTCTGGAAAGGATTAAGAGCAGACCTGAAGAGATCTGTTCTTAGGCTCCTTCAAGTTTAGTGAGTGTGTGATTTGGGGATATTTGTCTACGGTCACTCTGTTGGGAAGATAAGTTGAGGTGGACATCTGGACAGGCTAGGAGGAAGATGAGGTTTGCATGATGAGAGGTTTGCAGTTTCAGATAATGGCACACAACAGTTGGCCTAAAGAATTAATCACTGAGTGACTGGCCATCAGATGCTGAGACTAACGTACTAGGTTTCTCACTGTGCTTTTAATTGTCTTTAGTTCTGTTCAATACATATGCTGTGTTGCAGAAACAAACAAAAAACAAACAAACAAACAAACAAACAAACAAACAAACAAACATGGTTCAATGGGACTAAGTGGAAAATCTTAATTTTGACACCATGAGTGCTTTATCTGGGGGCCTTGATTTGGACTCTGATTCCTTATCAAAAGGATGCTTCCCAAAGCCTTAGAAAAAGGCAAATGAATGAGACACTATTGCAGCATATTTGAAGGACTGAAATCCATCATATCACCTAGCGGTCCTAGGGGTCCATCTTTCTTTCATTTCCTCGTTGGCTCTTACATTGTGGAAAAAGGCCAAATACAGGATTTGGAGGTTAAGAAAAACATGGCCACCACAAACAAGCCAAGCCAGCAAGCAAACAAACAAAATGCCCTGTCTTAGAATCATACCGTCTTCACTTACTACCTATATGGTCTTAGCCTCTCTAAACTCTTAATCTCAGTGAAAGAAGAAATCAGGTAATGCATAAGGATGGTGATTGGCAAGTCAGAGCCCCCCGTCAATGGTGGCAATTAATTGCAGATTTGTTGGGAGGACTATGTCATTTACATTTGTGAAAATATTTGGAAATCTGTATAACACTAAACACATTATGTCTCATTATTTCTTGGCCAAGATATCCTTTGGTTGGCCTTGGTGGTTTTTATCTGTCTCGTGTGTGTGTTCCTACTCTCCATTCCACCTCTAGACCCAACCAATTACCTGCTACGCTGTCTTTGCAATGTAGGGAGCAGAACCACCTTAACTTTTCAGGCAAGCCTTAAACATCTTCCAGCCTGCTGCTAAAGGCTGGTGTCGGTAACACCCTGAGGAACTGGGAAAGTTTCTATCAGAAAGAAGAGCACTTCTAAGATTCCTATCATCCAGTTAAAAAAATGCTTGAGAATATAGAGGCCCAGAGCTCAGATAAAAATCCCCCAAACGACATTCCATTTGTGTTTGCTAATTCACACTTACCTGGGGAAGACCCTGGGGCATCAACTGGGACTTTGCTAACCACTTTCTGACCTGAGTCACCCCTTCTGCATGAGGAGGGGAGTAGCTGTGTCCTTCCTACCAGGCAGTGGTGGGGTGCCAAAGAACCAACCTGTTGAGAACCCATGAGGCATGGGGTACGAACAGGCAGTGCAGGGTAAGATAGCAACATTAGCCTCACTCGTAATGGGTGATGATAAACCACCATCAGCAGCTGCAGATTTTCCAGGGCATCTGGAAAAGAATTCTAGGAGACAAGGACCCCTAGCAGAAAAGCCCATGCCCTCAGCTCTTTCAGGAGGGCCGTCACTTTCTGGAGACTTGAAGCTCAGTGTGATGATGGGGCTTCTCTCTGCAGATGGGACTTGCCCCGCAGAGCTCTCCTTTTTATTTCACAGATGCCATCAGGAGTGATTCTTTGCCTGGGGGGAGTCCTAGTTTCTCTTCCTGCTTTTGGGTGACTGTGCAAACTTAAAAACAAATAAAATAAAAGCCCAAGTTCTAGCACAGCTCCACACAGGGTGTCTAGCCAAAATGCAAAGTTTTACCGCAGCGCACAAGCAGACTGTTTTTCAAGTGAGGGAACAGAATGAGGTGCCTTTCAGCACCTTTTCCGGCACTTCTTTAAAAATGATTTAAATTGGAGGCAATCGCATCGAATGCTGAACATCTGACACTCAGATGAGACTTAATGAATCATACACTCTAACAACATCGCTCCTCTCCAGCCACTTCACTTGGCGTCCGCAGTGGTTGTTTTTTTTTTTTTCTTCCCCCACAAAAACATTTGTCTGCAGACCATTTGCTTGTTAGAGTGTCCTGGGCAGCTCTTCGTATTTATGGCAGGAGAACTGGCTCAGGGGAAGTTGCAAACCCAAGTTCCTCTTCCGCTCTCTTGGATCTGAATCTCAGAGTGCAAGGACAACAGTGATTTTTAGAGACCTGCCTCCCAGCCACTTCCAGTCTCTCCCCAACTCAATCTCTTGCGGAATATTTAACCCACACAACCAGACATTGATCCGAACCCCCGACATGCAGCATTGCCGTGACTGATTTGAATCAAATAGCCAAACAGCTATTTTGTGGGTAAGAAGATACTAGTGCTGGGAAAAAAGGACCCCATTACTGAATATGGAGTTGGAGGAAGTTTCTACTTGTTGGAGCGAATCGTTTTCTTCAGTGTCATAAATTAAAAGCTCTTTGGGTGGGGACTAGCCACAGAGCTGATAGCTTATTAAGATCATTGGCAGAGTGGACCGAGGCTACCCAGCTTTGCAGAGAGTCATGCATTTAGTGTCTCATCCACCTTTTTGATGGATAACTGCCTGATCATTATTCTGCTGGCATTCAGTGCCATTGGCAGAAAGAGAGTGGGGCCATTTGCTTTGCAGCTGCAACGTATGCAAACAATTTAATCTTCCAGTTCAATCCTTAATGTAAATGTTTAATATAAACCTGATGTTAACACGATGTACATGAATTTACTGGCAGGCAAAGCTGTGATTTACATCACTCTGAAAATCAGATGTTCGTTGCAGCAGGGGTTGGGAAGACTTCTAAGGATGGAAAAAACTTTCCTTCTCCATGGCAGGTGCATCCCTGAAGTCACACACCCAGTGCACCCTAGTGGGCTGGCCACTCACAGATGGAGGAGTCCAGTTTCCTGGGTTTAGTAGTCACAATGTAGCCAATGACGAAAGAGGGCACAGGACTTCTAACACAGAGAATGTCCAATCTTAGCCATCATGGAACAGGCCACTGGATGATCATTAAATCATCTAACCCCCAAATCCAGCCATTTCTTTGCAGGCTGTTCTATAAATGGCAAGTTAGACTCTAGACACATGGCTGGTAAACTATGGTCCATGGGCTGACTCTGGCCCACGCCTGTTTTGGTACAGTCTGCAAGCTAAGATGGTTTTTACATTTTTAGAGGAGTGGGAAAAAATCCAAAGGGGAATAACATTTTACGATGTGAAAATTATGTGAAATTCAAATTTCAGTCTCCATGGAGAAAGAGTTATTGAAATAGGGCCATGCTTATTTGTTTACATATTGTGTGTGGCTGCATTTGAGCTACAGTGGCAGAACTGAGTACTTGTGACTGAGACATTTTGGCCCACAAAACCTAAACTATTTACTATTTCACTCTTTACAGGTAAAGTTTTTGACTCCTGCTTTTGGGCAGTCCAGATGTAATGATACAGTTGGGAGATGATGATAAAGATATCAGTAACTAGCATTTATTGATTTTTTTTTAATGCTGGGAACATGTATATTTATTGCCTCTTCAGCCCATTGCATGTAATGTATTAATTTTCACTTAAAAAATTTGGCTTACCATAAAATTTTTATTCTGCTAAGTGTTTATGTCATTGTCACCTGCATAAACCCTTCCTTTGTCTTCTCTTCTAGGCTTAGGTTTATCTCCATGTATGATTATGTGGAAGGAATCTTTTCTTGAAAGCTTCAAATTTTACCACATTTCCAGATGTTTGAGGCTTTATAAATTAGGTAAGTATTTCAGAAAACTGGCTGATCATCAGTATTACCAGAGGAATGTAAAAGCTATAGACTCCTGGGTTTCAAAAAAGCAGGGTCTATGGAAAGGAACCACAACTTTTGTTTGTTTGGTATTCATTTTTAAATTGCATCAGTGAGGCTAAGAATTGGCCTAATTTGGAAACAACCAACTGAGATAATTATTTTATTTTATACTTTTCAGAGGGACATTTCCTGAACTGTAGATACCACCTGACTCCAAAATCCTTTAGAATGAAATTTGAATTCCCTAATCTTTTTTTATCCCTTGACTCCCAGAAGCTCTCTCCAACCAGGGTACCAAGACAGGACTTTGAGCACAGAAGGGGCCCAATCCCATTACTTGAATGACCAGATAGATTTCTTGGTATTATCCTCTTTCCCTCCTTAGGAAAGAATTTCCCTGTGGAAAAAAAAATTGCACCCACGGAACATTGAATTCTTAGTGGAAAATCTTTACAGCTCTCTGGTCCTAGCCAGCTTTTCACAATAGATCCAGATTGACCTTAATTGGGACTGAAAATCCCTACCTGGCCTTGAGGTCACCTTCAGGGAAGGTGAGGAGAAATTATGCACAGATTCAATATCTGCAGTTTTATGATAGGACCCTAATTTTTTCCCTCCAAGTTCTAGGATTAATTTCCCTGGTTTATAGGCTGTATGGAAATATTCCAAGGTCTCTTTGGCCCCCCTGGATGAAATAATTAGCTGCACATGCTACCCGACATTCTTCTAGACTTCGGTCCCTCATTAGTTTCAAATCTCAGTTTAATTTCCAGTAGAAATAGTTTGGGGTTTCCTGAGCCTTAGCAATCGAATCTGACCGACGGCAGGGGGTCTCGGACCCCGACTGCCTTTTGACTGGTTCTCCGCCCACCTCTCACCACCCCTCCCCCCAGTCAAATCTCTGTAAGATTCAATTTTGCTGCCCCTGTGTTTGCAAACGGGACAGACCCGAAATTGTTTCCTGAAAACCAAACGCTTCCATTTGCTCTTTTCCTAATTGCTCCTGGAATTTGATGTGAAACCAGTAACTTTCTGGAATAGGTTTTCTTAAATCCATCCACGATAAATTGGTGCAGCCTTAGAATCAAGCATCTGACCTGTTAACTCGGAAAAATGATACTAATTAGTGTCATTTACTCATTTAGTGTTAACTGTCTGGAAATACCATTTTGTCCCCATTGCAATATTCTTGGTTTCTGTCCTTCAAAATCTGAAGCCCGGGGTTAGTCCTTTTTTGGTTGAAACCTCTGTATGTGTGTTGTGAGTTTGATCAGCCTGGAGAAAAATGACTCAAGACATTTCATTCGAGTGCTCTGATCTGAATCACAGTTTCAGGACCAAGGGTAGTGGGTGGTAGATCTTAAAGAAAGTGAACAGGTTTGAAGATAACACTCTGTTATTATGACAAAGTAAAGGCTACTTTGATAAGCCCATATATTATCCTTTGGAAATTATGATAGGGTGGAAGGGTATGTTCTAATTATTCTATTTCTGTAGGTAAATCCTCTCAAAGTGATCCCTTGATGGTTTGTTGGATCTGATGTCAGATCAATTTTAAGTTTTAACTTATGACCTTGGACATTATGAAACTTATTTTTCTCATCTGTAAAATGGGGGTAATAATACCACATCTAGGGAGTTCAAACAAGAATGAAATGAAACTCTGTCCTATTTAAAGTTCAGAGAGTCTAGCATGCAAATATCAGCCTCTGTTCCTTGACACCCCCATCTCTCTACAACTGTGTCATCATTTCATGAGAACCAGATACTTTTAATGGGTGGGTTCTAGCTAATTTTCTCTCAAGTCACACATTCACTTCCTCGGAATCAGTTTTCTTTAGAGGTTATTCCAATTTATTTTTATAGATTGGCTGAAAGAATTGGGTTATCACAATTTAGTCTGGCCAAATAACCCTAATTTCCAGATGGGCTGAAGCCAGAACCAAAAACCTGGCTGTTTCCGCCAGTCATGCTGCCTTAATGAACATATTGTCAGATCCTTCTCTTAAATTATTAAAAGTGTGATTGGTAATCTGGGATAGTGTTAAGGTAGCCTGCCTTTTCCTGGGCCTACAAAAAATTGTTTGGGAATTTTGAGATGGTAGGAAGCCTTTGGAAAGAGACAGTATAGAAAGAGGATAGATAAAAGGAAGAGTCTTTGTATTGCCTTGAAAATTGATGAAGTGGCACATGTCTAAAGTGCGGTGCTTTTGATGCATAATTTACTTAGAAATGGGGAGGGGAACTGGGTGAGCATGCTCCACTAAGAACTACTTCTGGAAATTTCTTTTGAATTTTTGATCATATAAAGATGCTATTTTTATCCTGGCATTTGAGGCCTTTGGTAACTATATTCTTTGCCAAGCAAAGATACCCTGGAAAAAGGATGGATTTAGTATCAGACAGAAATAAGTGGGATTCTGAGTTCTGCCATTGTTCAGCTGCGCTCAGCTGGGGAGGGTGCTCAATAACTTTTTGAGTCCCCATTTCCTCATGGTTGTATTTTTTTCTACCAGTTGTACTGAGAATGAATGAGATAATAAATGTTTAAACTTAGCATATACTAGGTGTTTAGTAAATATTAGTTCCATATTAAGGCTCATATTTAAGCATTCGAAAATTGGGACTTTTTGGTTTAGGCCCTTAAGTCCTCCTTATTCATCCTTGGATGCATCTGTGTTCTTTCCTGCTATAGCTTTCCTTGTGTTGAATTACCTCCTGGAATGATTTTTTTTTTTTTTTTTTTTTTTCACCCAGGTCAACATCTTCCACCTATATTCATTAATTCATCTGCAACCTAGTTCAACTTCTCAATCCTCCAAGAAGCTTTCCCTGACCAACTGCATTTTATGATCCATCACTTACCCATTGTTCTTTTCATACTAACTTTCATAGTATTATGCTCTTGATTGCTTTCTAGTTATAATTATTTGACACACAGCTATTTTCTCTTCCCTTCTAGACAATAACAATTCCAAAGACAGGGATTACATCCTAAAGCTTTATTAATCAAAGGCATAATAGGACCTAGAACCACACTGATACATAACAGACAACTTCGTAAATGCTTTTTGTTGTGAATTTACTTGATTTTATGTTAAAGAGTGACTACAGAGTTACCTATTGTTCTTGTCCTTCTATGGATTAGTTCACCATTAACTTTACTGATGACTTTGGAATAGATTGGCTGAGAACTGAGGATCTTGATTAAGAATTGCAATTACTATGCATCAAGGCCAGAAATGTATTTAGTTCTCAAATATCAGGCAGATTCTCTAATTGGAGTTTGGCTTCTGGAAGCTGAAAGAAATGAAAGTGGAATTGTCTGTTCCCTGTTACCTTTCCCATAGGTTTGCTCCAGTTGCTGACTGATTTACAACTAAATGAAGTGACCTTAGGATTAACCTCCATTGCCCTGCTCTTGCCCAGTAACCTATGAGTCAGGGTGCAAGTTGGAGGGTGCAAACTTGGTGGATTATCCGCAATAAGCAAACATTTTTGGGGATGATGTCTGTACCTTGGATCTCAGTTGGCATGGTAAATCTGGTCCACTTTTCCTCCAAATATTCTCCCCCACTTTCATCTTTGGTCTTTGGTCCTCTGCAATCCAGAATCAGAGTGAGTGCCTTAAAAACAGACAAAAAACAAAACAAAACAGAAACTTGTTTCAGTATCCCCTTGGGTGCAAGGAAAAAAATCATGATACAACTGTCTTAATAAGAAACCCTGTGATAGGGAAATGCAGGTTTGATTAATTCTGCTCAGAGTTGGTCTTCAAGGATCTGGGCTCCTTCTGATGCTTTGTCACACTTAGCATATTATCTTTGTCCTTCTCCAGCTCTCCTTGCGTTCACATGAGGGTTGCATCACCATGGGGCAGAAAGGGTCTTTCACGTCCTATCTCCTTTTAGAAACAGTTTTTGCAGACATCTTGTTGGTAAGAATTGGGTCATGTTCTTTTTTAAACCAATTGCTCTCAAGGAGAAAAGGACCACCATGATTGATTTGGACTAATGAGGAGTCATTCTCCTTGAACAAAGGAAGGAACTGCCAACTGGGAAGGATGGGGGTGGGTGGGTATGCGGTCCATAAAGAAGCCTGTCTGCCATGTAGAACAATGAATCATAAAAGGAGCTTGTGGTACTTCTCACCGAGATGAGGTGAAAACAGTTCTGTGGAAAGATGGAGAAAGCTAATTGACTCCTTGAAAGTCAGCCAAGTACCCTTCCTGAAGCACTCAGATGAGTGGATTCCAAAGTCCGTATTATTTGATTGCTCCCATCTCTCCAGTATACTATCCTTGGGTAGTGTTACAGGAAGTGACATTGAATTGCTTGCAGTATGGTCCTTGCCAAAGCCACAACATGGTGAATCAATGTTGTTTCGTTTTTTTTTTTTACTGGATACCCATCTTTGTATAAGCAACAGTAGCAATTCTATGTAAGACTCACATTAGGACACAGGTTTGATTTAATGCCAACCCCACCCCCACCCCAAACAGCTAGAGCTGAGGGAAATGGAGATATTTAGATGTCATTTGGACTTGTTTTTATTGGAAGGCATAATGCATGGATTACTTTCTTCCTCATGGAACAAAACACGATACCACATTCCTCCACAATTAAATTAAGGCTAAAGGACGACAGAGACATTATCGTTTGTATGATACATTTGAAAGATACTGTTTGTGCTCTACTGGAAGAGATGTAGAATGTCTTTACTTTGCTGCTTTGTGAAATGCCAAGTTTTTAGGGCAAATCCTATTAAGGGCTTTTAGTTCCTGCCTGATATTTTGCTTTCTTCTCTGCTAGCTGCCATCATATGGAGATGCCTGAGGGTGTTCCTGCTGTGGTTGGCCTTAATTTAGAAATTAAAAATACTAAATCAGTGATATTTGCCCATGCATTCATTCTCTCATCTATTTAACTTTCAAATATCTATCATAATTTTGTAATAATTGCCTGTGTACTTGTAGTTTCCCAAAACCAGTGTGTAAGTTTCTGGTGAATCTTGTTCCTAGCTGTATCATCAGTGCCTGACATATTTACTGAGTACTAAACACACTGTAATGTTTATTTGGCATTTGAGCCAAGTGAGTTCTTAATCTAGGAAGAAGATAATACATGTAAACAAAAATAATATGTTGTGTGGAGGCTGCCATAAGAGAAGACAAGATTTGTCGGAGGCTTAAACCATAATTTGGATTTTTTTTTGTCTTAAATATTTGTCTTTTAACAAAATTAAGAGACAAACATAAAGCAAGTATATTATTATATGCCCTTACCTTTACCATTTTGTTGCACTTCTCTCTTCCCTATAGATATGAATTTCCATCTTTTATCTTTTCCCTCTAGCCTGAAGAAATTCCTTTAGTGTTTCTTGTGTTATAGTTCTGGTGATCATGTCTTTATTTTACTCTTATTGGAGAATATTTTTACTGGGTGGAGAATTAGGGGTGACCCTTTTCATTTCATTCATTTCTTTAAAGATATCGTTCCATTGTCTTCTGGCTTCTGTGCTTTCATGAGACATTAACCAACATTTGTTCCATTGTTCACCTCTATGTAATGTGCTGTTTTTCTCTGGCTGCTTTCAGGACTTTATCTTTGGTTTTCAGCAGTTTTTGATGTGTCTTGGTGTGGTTTTCTTTGTATTATTCTGCTTGGGGTTTGCTTAGTTTCTTGGATATATAAAGTGATGATTTTTACCAAATGGGAAAATTTTCACCGTTATATATTTTTTTAAATTCTGCCTCATACACTATCTTCTTCTGGGTACCAGTTATACTTATGTTAGACTGCTTGGTATTTTCCCATACACCACTGAAGACCTGTCTATTTTTCTAAATCTTTTTTTCCCCTCACTGCTCTGTTTGGATCGTTATTTATTGCTAGTCAAGTTCAGTGACTCTTTCTTCGGCTAAATCCAATCTGCTAAATCCCTCCAGTGATTTCTTTGAATAATTTCAGGCATATTCTTTTGTATTTCTAGAATTCCCATTTGGTTTCTTTTTAATAGTTTTCATTTCTTTGCGATACTACACATATTTTCACTCATTAATATCATATTTTCCTTTAAATTCTTGAAGAAGTTTTTACTGTTTTAATATCCTTGTCTATTAATTCCAACATCTGGGTTAACTTTGGGTCTATTCCTACTGTCTGCTTTTTTTTTTTTTTTGGCTCCTGATCATGGGCCACATTTTCCTGCTTCTTTTCTTGTTTAGTAATTGTTTTTGTTTTGCATTTGATGAGTATCATGGATAATATATAGTAAAGAGTATGGATTAAATTGTCCTTTCCTTTAAAGGGTGTTAAGTTATGTTCTGGCAGGCAGGTAGTGTACTACATGTTTTCCTTGGTCCTGTTGGAGCTTGTTTTAGGCTTTGATAGTGCAATCTAGAGTAGCCTTTACTTTAGGATAGGGGTTGGAAAACTTTTCTTAAATAGCCAGATAGTAAATGTGTTAGGCCTGTGGGCTATATGGTCTCTGTTGCAACCACTCAACTCTGCCATTGTGGCATGAAAGCAGCTATAGATAATATGTAAACAAGTAGGCATGGCTGTGTTGCAGTAAAAATTTATTTACCAAAAACAGATAACCAGTTGATACACCACAGTTTGCTGACTGCTGCTGTAGAGCATGGTCCTTATTCCTAAGGAATGGCCTCCCTTGTGTCCAGTTGCATGCCTGGAGTGTTAACAGTATTTCTCTACTCTGGATGGGCCGGAGCTCCAATGCCTCCCGTACCATGTGCCCTTTAGATTTCTATTCTATTCTCATCCCTGAAGCAGCCCCTCTCTGCAAGGCTTCATGTGGTCTCACCTTGCACTTTTTTTTTAATTTTAAAAATCTTTTTGGGGATTGTTCAGATACCATACAATTATCCAAAGGTCCAAAGTGTACAATCACTTGCCCCTGGGTACCCTCATACAGCTGTGCATCCATCACCACACTTAATTTTTGTTCAATTTTTAGAAACTTTTCATTACTCCAGACAAGAAATAAAGTGAAAGATGGAAAAAAATGAAAGAAAAACAAAAGGAAACTCAAATCCTCCCATATCCCTAACCAACCCCCCTCAATTGTTGACTCGTAGTGTTGGTATAGTACATTTGTTACTGTTTATGAAAGAATGTTGAAATACTACAAACTGTAGTATGTAGTTTGCAATAGGTATATATTTCTTCCCTATATGCCCCTCTATTATTAACTTCTAGTTGTATTGTCATATATTTGTTCTGGTTCATGGAAGAGTTTTCTAATATTTGTACAGTTAATCATGGACATTGCCCACCATAGGATTCAGTTTTATACCTTCCCATCTTTTGACCTCCAACTTTCCTTCTGGTGACATATATGACTCTGAGCATCCCGTTTCCACCTCATTCAACCGCCATTCGGCACTGTTAATTATTCTCACATCTTGCTACCGACACCTCTGTTCATTTCCAAACATTTAAGTTCATCCTATTTGAACATTCTGCTCATACTAAGCAACCGCTCCCCAGTCTTAAGCCTTGTCCTGTATCTTGGTACCTTATATTTCATGTCTATGCGTTTACATATTATAATTAGTTCTTATCAGTGAGACACTGCAATATTTGTCCTTATGTGTCTGGCTTATTTCACTCAGTGTATTGCCCTTGAGGTTTTGTCATCAACCCATTTTTTTTTTTTTAAGATGGTTTTGTTCACACACCATACATTCCATCCTAAGTAAACAATCAATGGTTCTCTGTATGGTCACATCTTTATGTGTTCACCACCTTCACCGCTATCTATATAAGGGCATCTACATTTCTTCCACAAGGCAGGAGGGAGCATTAAAGAAGGTAGAGAGGGAAAAGAAAGAGGAAAAAAATGACAGCTAGGAAGTAGCAAAAGGAAAAGTAACCTTAAATCAAAGCAGGGTAAAGAGTCAGACAACACCACCAATGTCAAGTGTCTAACATGCCTTCCCTATCCCCTCCTCTTATCTGCATTTACCTTGGTATATCATCTTTGTTACATTAAAGGAAGCATAATACAATGATTCTGTTAGTTACAGTGTCTAGTTTACATTGATTGCATCCCTCCCCCAATGCCTCCCCACTTTTAACACCTTGCAAGGTTGACATTTGCTTGTTCTTCCTTGTAAAAGAACATATTTGTATATTTTATCACAATTGCCGAACACTCTAGATTTCACCAAGCTACACAGTCCCAGTCTTTATCTTTCCTCCTTTCTTCTGGTGTCTCACATGCTCCCAACCTTCCTCTCTCACCATATACATAGCTACCTTTGTTCAGTGTACTTACATTGCTGTGCTACCATCTCCAAAATTGTGTTCTAAACTGCACACTCCTGTCTTCTCCTATCACCCTGTAGTGCTCTCTTTAGTATTTCCTGTAGGGCAGGTGTCTTGTTCACAAGGTCCCTCACTTGTTGGAAAATATTTTGAGCTCTCCCTCTATTTGAAGGACAGCTTTGCTGGATATGGGATTCTTGGTTGGTGGTTTTTCTCTTTCAGTATCTTAAATATATCACACCACTTCCTTCTTGCCTCCATGGTTTCTGCTGAGAGATCCGCACATAGTCTTATTAAGCTTCCTTTGTATGTGATGGATTGCTTTTCTCTTGCTGCTTTCAGGATTCTCCCTTTGTCTTTGACATTTGATAATCTGATTATCAAGTGTCTTGGCGTAGGCCTATTCAGATCTATTCTGTTTGGAGTACGCTGCGCTTCTTGGATCTGTAATTTTATGTCTTTCATAAGAGATGGGAAATTTTCACTGATTATTTCCTCTATTATTGCCTCTGCCCCTTTTCCCTTTTCTTCTCCTTCTGGGACACCAATGTTATGTAGCTTCTTGTACTTTGTTTCATCTTGAAGTTCCCGGAGACATTGCTCATATTTTTTCATTCTTTTCTCCATCTGCTCCTTTGCGTGTAGGCTTTCAGGTGTTTTGTTCTCCAGTCCCTGAGTGTTTTCTTCTGCCTCTTGAGATCTGCTGTTGTATGTTTCCATTGTGTCTTTCATCTCTTGTGTTGTGCCTTTCATTTCCATATATTCTACTGATTGTTTTTTTGAACTTTCAGTTTCTGCCTTATATATACCCAGTGTTTTCTTTGCAGCCTCTATCTCTTTTGTGAAATATTCTCTAAACTTTTTGAATTGATTTAACATTAGTTGTTTAAATTCCTGTATCTCAGTTGAAGTGTACGTTTGTTCCTTTGACTGGGTCATAGTTTCATTTTTCTTAGTGTAGGTTGTAGTTTTTTGTTGTCTAGGCATCTGACCTCCTAGGCCACCCCAATCAGGTTTTCCCAGATGAGAACAGGCTCAGGTCAGAGAAGGAGGTAATATTTCAGTATCTGGTTTCCCTGATGGCTTTTCTTAGAAGATTGAGACACCTGTGCTTTTCTGCCCGGCAGGTGCACCTGTCAGCCTGTCACTGCCTGTGTAAGAGGGTGTGGCCTGTGGCTCTCCTCCCCCAGGCTTTGGGGTCTGGTTCCGGAAAGACTGAAAGACGGGCAGTAGAGCTGGGCCCTTCCCTTTCCTCTTGGGAAGCTATGCCCCCTCCAGAGATGTCATCTGCATATCAATAAGTTCTTTGTTTCTGTGACTCTGCTGATCAAAGTGTTTTGATTTTAAAATGACAGAGGCTGTCTTTACTGCAAAACGCTGTGGGCTGAGAACTGCTGAGGTTTTTCTCCACAGAGAGAGAAAGGGACAGAAAAACTCCCAGGTTCACCCGTCAGCCAGAGATAGTACCCGATCCTCTGGGCTCCCCATCCTGAGACAGATATGCCCCCTGACTGTCCCAAAGTCAGTTGTCACCAAAAGCCTCTGTCTGCTTGTTGAGGATTCGCTGTCTGTATTGAGCATTTGACATTAAAACCTCACTTGGAGCTGGGCTGAGAGAGTGCACCGCGTGGCTCCCGTGAGGGAGGGGCTCTCAGCTCTCGGTTCTCGGCTCTCAGCGCAGGTCTGCAGTTTTACTTACAGATTTTATGCTGTGATCTCAGGCATTCCTCCCAATTCAGGTTGGTGGATGATGAGTGGACAGTCACGTTTGTCTCCCTGCTGTTATTCCAGGTTATTTACTAGTTTTTTGGTCATTTATGAATTGTTCTGGGGGGGACTAACAGTCTTCCACTCCTCTCTATGCCGCCATCTTAGCTCCTCCCTCTCACCATGCACTTTTGCAGCCCAGCTCTCAGCTAAGGTCCTGCAGAGAACCCCACACAGACATCTTATCTGTTTTCAACTCCCTTCCTAACTATGCGCTTCCACCCTCTCCAGTACCCTGCCCTGAAAGTCCGGTTACATTAATATTCCTAAATTCTGATCCCTGCCTCCTCAGCTCAGCACACTGCCATGCTCTTTGGAATCCACTTTCTTGTACCATGGTTGGGAAATTTTCCCTGGGAGAGATCCCAGGTGAATGTGGGTCTTACCTCATGCATTTCCCTTATCTCAAGAATCTCAATCCAGGGCTGCCTATTTCCAACACCTGAACACAGGTGCCTTGTATATTTTGTCCAATTTTATAGCTGTTTCCAAAGGAGAGAAATTCCAATTTAAGTTATTCCATCAGAGCTTGAAGCTGAAGTCTTCTCTCATTGTTCAAATGTTAAAAGTGAGTGTCTCTGCAGTGTGAAAAACTAAGAAGACTAAACACATTCAAATGGGATTTTAAATGATTAAATTGGGGAGACCCTGGAGCCAGCAGAACTTGGCTCCCCTTATCACATTCTACAGTGATTATTGGAGCCATCTGCACATGTCCAGCCTAAAACAGATGCTATTATGGAAGTTGTAATCTTTTCAACATTTGAAAGATGGCCCTAGTCAGAAGCCAATATGTCAACATGAAATTCCAGAGAATTATAATAAATTAAAATTTACAACAATGTATATCTGTCATATAGTTAATGATGTCTATTTATTAATTCAATAAGAACAATTCCAAAGTGGCTTCTAAGTATTAGGTCCTATGCTAAGGGCTAAGAATGTGAAGGTGGAGAAGACACAGCCCCTCAAGGAGCTCACAGTCTAAGAGGAGACAACAATCATGTAAAAAGAATATTACAATAATGCGAAAAATCCTATAATGGTGGTGAGTTTGGATGAGGTTGAAAAATGCTGGAGCTAGGCCTTGGCACATGTTGTGGACATTTCAGGCAGAGGAGAGCATCGAGAAGAGCCACAGGTTGTGGAGGGAGAGCTTGAACTGTATACTTGAAGTTAATCAGGAGGCGGCAGAAGAAGAGACTGTACCTGCAAATAAGACCCAGCTCATGGAAGAGCTTACAAAATGTAATAGGGAATTCATACGTTATCCTCAGATAATAAGAAGTCATTGAGAGATTGTTGAGAAGGCTGGTGTTATGATTAGAATTAGGGTTTAGAAAGACCCAGGTGGTAAATTTGAAAGGTTTAATTGGGTGTGGGGGATTAAAATCAGGAAGGTTAATAGTTGTGGTAAGCAAACAGGGTTTCCTCAACTAGGGCAGTGACCCAGAGAGAGTGAGAAATAGTTAGATTTGAGTAATATTTCAGAAGGTAGGTTTTTTTAATTTTTTTTTTTTTTTTTTTTTTTTTGTAACAGTATGATGGTTTAAGAAGGAGGGAAGTAGCTAGGGAAGTATCTAGCATTTTGGTTTGAGTAACCTGGTAAATGGCAGCAACATTTGCCAGGTGGAGAAAAGATGGGAAGGGCATGTCTGTGGGGGAATATGATTCAAGGACTCACTCAGTCATTCACTTGTTCAAGAAATGTTTAGTGAGTGTTCCAGTTTGTTAATGCTGCCATTATGCAAAATGACAGAAATAGACTGGCTTTTTTTTTTTAAGGTGATTTATTAGGCTTACAGTTCTAAGGCCATAAAAGTGTCCAAACTAAGGCATCAACAAATGGATACCTTCAATGAAGGAAGGCCAATGGCATCCGGAATACCTCTGTCAGCTGGGAAAGCATGTGGCTGGCATCTGCTGGTCCTTTGCTCCCGGGTTACGTTTCAAAATGGCTTTCTCCAAAATGTCTCTGGGCTTGTCTCTCTTAGCTTCTTCAGCTCTGTGCATCTAAGTGTCAGGGGTCCTCTCTTAGCTTCTCTGGAGCAAACTCTGGGCTAGCATCTCCAGATGTCTCCAAGCATCTCAAAGTGTCAGCAAGCATCTCTCCAAAATGTCTCTTTCAGTTGCTCTAAACTCCTTCTGTCTGTGAGCTCTCTTATAGGACTCCAGTAATTTAATATGGGCTGGGTGCATATCTCCATGAAAATAATTTAATCAAAGTTTTCACCCACAGTTGTTTGAGACACATCTACATGGAAATATTCAATCAAAAGATTAATGTCTGCCCTCACAAGATTGCATTAAAGAACGTGGCTTTTGCGGGACAAAATATATCCAAACCGGCACAGTGAGTACCTACCAGGTGCCAAATTCTGTTCCAGGGACAATACTAGCAAAGGCAGCCAAATTTCCTGTTCTCATGGGGGCATTGAAAAGGTAAAAAATAATGAATATGAACTTTGGATACCGAAGACAACAAAGCTGGATACAGTGAGTGATAGAGAATGAAAGTACTTTAGGTCAAGAAACCCCTCTTTTAGGATCTTATTTTTGAGCTGAGACTTGTGCAGCAATCAGAACGTAGCTATGCAAAGAGCTGTGAGAGCATCCTAGAAAGAGTGAACTGCAAGTGTAAAGCCCCTCTGGTTGGAATGAGCTGGGCTTGTTCAATAACAGAAAGGTCCATGTGCTTGGAGCAGAGTATGTGGGGGGTTGGGAGGAAATGGGGATGGTCCCGGTAGGGCAGATAGGAGAGGGTTACAGTTAGGGTTAGGGTTAGGCTTTGGATGTTATTTGAACTGCAGCTTCTCCCTTAATACAGACGTCATGGGGCCTTCATTTCCCTAGTTCTCAGCAGCCTTTATTTTTGCGGTCGCAGTTGATTCGTCTGGGGGAGGGTGGCGGCCGGTTGCTAAATCCTAGGCTCCCAGGATTGCTCCGAGGGTACCGGCGGCGGGGGCTCTTTCCCGGAGGCGAGGGCGAGGCGGGGGACTTGGCCAGGTCCCCGGCGGGAGGCGTGCAAGTATGGAGGGCGGCGAGAAAGGAACAGGCGGGACACGTTTCTTTTAGGATGATGAAAACCAAGAGAGACTGCTTTATTAGGGGAGAGTACAAGTTTATATCGGGCATTTAGAGGGCGGGGTAGCTGCAAGGGTTAAAGGCTTGGATTGGTTCTGAGAGGGCGCGGAGGTTGATTGAAAAGGGGCGAGAGTTGCTCCCGTAACGGTGTCCGGCAACAATGTATGCGCACCGGTGGTGATGGGAGTTGCGCTGGCAACGGGGAGTGTCCGGGCAAGATAAGGGGGTGGGGAAAAGGCGGTTCTCTCCGGCAAGCCTCTCCTAACATTTGGTATATTTTGGGTGAGGAAATGGGGCCTGCCTCCGGCCTCACTTTCCCAGGCCCGGGGGGCTGTAGAGGGCGCACTCACCCGTACCCACTACCCTCCCCAGGGGTGGATCCGGTCCCCCAGCCCAGGCCCGCCAAGTTAAGGCGCGTAATCAGTGTCCCGCAATTTTGGCTTTAGAGATACTGAGTCTGAGGTGCTTGTCAGACATTTAAGTGGAGATGCTTACCAGACAGTCAGATGTAGGCCTGGAACTCCAGAGAGATACAAGGACTGAGCAAGTAGTTTTGGGAGTTATTGACAACAGCCTGCAGTTGATAATTGAAGCAGGAGTGTGTAGAAACAGGAATGTGTAGAAGGCAGGGAGTCTAACTAGCTGCCTCATGAGCAGTGTAAAGACAGCCATTGTTTGGTATTAACCATAATAATATTCTTTCACCAGTGGTAATAAAGGTACCACACTAATGCAAGTTGGTAATAATTGGGGTTGGGTATGGGAACTTGGTATTTTCTGCATGATTTTCCTGTAAACCTACAACTTCTCTAATACAAAAATCTGTATTTTTTAAAAAAGGTAATGCAAGGTGGCAGGGTCATTCTATGCATTTAAAAGTAGTACATATCCTCCACAGGCATTAGAGTTTGAGACCCCTGCAAGAAGTAAAGAAGAGAAGCAGGTTACAAATAGAATCTTCAGGAAAATTATTTTCAGACTGGTCAGGCTGTGCATTGTAATCAGTTGTAAAAGGTAAGCAATTCCTATATTCTAAATTATATTTTACTGTGTTATTTTATTAAAAGAAATTACCATTTTGCTCTACCATCTTAACCATTAAAGCATACCATCACTTGGGTAAGCAAGGAAACTAGTTTACATGTGCTAAATAGCTGCAGGTGGTGGTTTTACCCATGTTGTGTACCTCAGGAGAATATTGTTCTTTAACTATTGTGAGCTGTTGCTGAACTTTCTCCTAGGGCAGGGTTTCTCAGCCTCAGCATAGCTGAAGCTCTGGGATGGATAATTCTTTGATGTGGGGGCTGTTTTGTGCATTGTAGGCTGTTTAGCAGCATCTGGGTCTATACCCACCAGATGTCAGTAGCATCCCCATCCCCAGCTGCAACAATCTAGAGAGCCACTACCCTAACCTATTGATTGCCCTGTGGACATTCTCACAGCTTCAGGTTGGATAGTCTGTTTCTATTTATCTGGTAAAGCTATATTTCTGAGATTTTCTCTATCACAGACCCTTTAAGAATCTGATTAAAGCACAGGTTTAATACAATTTCTGTAAGTTTACATGCCTTTGAAGCCAAATCTTGTACTTCTGTTTTAGAACACAAGGGCAGCCCTTCTCAACTTTGGCTATAAGTGGAATCACCTGCAAAAGTTAACAAATTGCTCCCTTTCTCTCTACCGCCCCCCCCCCGCCCCCCGTTTTGAAACATCTCTAAAAGAGAAAGTATGGAGAGAGAATGCCCAGTCATTACTGACTTTCCCAATCTTGTTCTTTCCTTCATTGGCATTCTAACCCTTTCTCCTATTTTTTCTTAAATGACCTTCTTTAGACCTTCCAAAATGATAAGCTAAACACCTTATCATATGCCTATAAATTTATAAATTGTCTTAGGACTACAAGGAGCTAAGACTTCTTGAGCTTTGCCTAAACTTATGATGAGTTTATTGGAAGAATATTCTTGGCCCTGAGGCAGAGAGAAATCCCAGCCATGCTATCAGATGCAACCAGGTATTTTGGAAACAGGAAATCCATTTGGGACTCATCATGGTTCTAGGGACCAGGTTAAATGGAGTGGGTTTCCCACAGAAAAAGAATAAGGGGGATGTTTAGGGAGCTGCGTAGGGCCGCTTCTCTCATCAGGGGGCAGTGGGTACTGCAGGTTTATCTATAAGAACCCATGTGTCTGCAGTGTCTTCATGTATTTTTTGTTTTGTTTTGTTTTCTAGGCAAAAGCTGGGGGAAAGGTGGGGGAAGGACCATATAAAGCAAGACACTATGAACTATTAAACAAATCTACGGAAAAGTTGCCCTTTTAAATGACTCTTTCTTCTCTAAAATGGGGACCATGCAAGAGTTTAGATTTGGTTCCAAGTGTCTCTCTTGTCTTTTAAGTCTTCAGTCAAGTTGCTGAACGTCTGTAAAATCTTATCTCCGATGAGGTCCATCTCAGTCCTCCATCTGTCCCATCTCTCTGGGGAACTAATCTCCTGTGTGTATCACTATGTGGCTCTCCTTCCCTGTATGTGTGTGTGAAGTTTATCAAAATCCTCCCTGCTTGTGTAATTTGGACTTTGAGATACAAAAAATACTGCACATTTTCTAGAAAAAAAAAAGAAAAGTTTTGCTTTGCATTATCTTCTTTCTATGTTTTTCTGCTGATATAGTGGGAATTTACTCTAAAGTAAATGATGAAGCCACACTGTGACTTCCACTAACTTGAAAGGAGTCGGAAGGCAATCTGGTTTTGCCATCAATCCTCTGATCGATTTCTTTCCGCAACTCCTTCCATCTCAGGAGTATGTTTCTCTTCCATTTAACTGATATAACACACCAAATTAAATCAAGCTTCCCTCTCTTAAAACTTACTTAGAATTCTGCGAAGGTAAAATATTTTCAGTTACTGTGGACTTTCTTGCAGAGCGAATGTCAAACAAAAGCACAGAGAGAGTAGATGTCAACAAATAAACACCCCTAATAAAGGAAGATGTATATTAAAGGCAACTATGATAAAAAAATATTATGGACTGAAGGGGTTGATTCTCCAATCTTAAAAAAAATTAACAGTGGAAAAAATAATATAAGCACATTGCTATTGGGTATGACAGATTCTTGTTGGTCGCAGATAAAAACATTTCTAGTTTTTCTTTATTGGCAACCATGGCATCTTTCTGGAAGAAGCACATTTTATAGTAGACTGAGGAAATAGTCTGGGGAAAGACCTGAGTTTGCCCTTGGGAGCTCTGTTTTTATTGATTTTGGCATATAGCCAAATTCCAGTGGCATCTCAGGGTCCCCAAGTCTGAGAATAGGATCCCTGTAGAGACTGTAATTGCCCTTGGCTATGGCACACCCCTTGGCAGACAGTTTCAGCAGTTGTCAATTGCAGTTTCAGTGTGGAAAGAAATGATTTATCATCCTCTGAAAATTGGTGATGGTGGTGGTGAGAAAGATTCTGATGGGGCAATACTTTTTTTTTTTATGTTTCCTTTCATAACAGTGCATTTGGGGGACAGAATACAGGCAGAAATAGAGGGCATATTTAAGTATTGTGGGAAAAACAGACAGTATTTTCTTCTTGCTTTGCACACATTGGGTGGTCAACGTTTGTTCTTTGTAATATGGGAATCTGGATGGGGTCAAAGACTTCTTTTTTTCCTCTGAAAATTTGTATCTTATCTGATAGAGTTCAATGTAGCTGAAAGTTGATCTGCATACAAATGATTTCTCTTAGCTGTGAATTGTAAGGCACTGAACACAGTGGGAGCTCCGTCTGTAGAGCCAACTGGCAGTAAGGTCAGGAAAGAAATATCATTGAACCTCCTAACTCTACTGGACATTGGAGGCAGCCGGTGGAGAGGCCATATTGGATCAATGGAGGCTGGTGACCTGGGGTTTCCAAAAGAGTTATAGAAATCTGTTTCAGGAATGTAACCCTATATAGACACTATTAATAAGGAAGAATCTAGTTCTTTTTATTTTTGAGCCATAGTATTGCAGGGTCCATGAGAAACGTCAAATAACCAATTGCCAGTGTATGGACTACAGATTCGAGTGATCTTAAGGTCATTGAAATCTA
Source organism: Choloepus didactylus (assembly GCF_015220235.1). Taxonomy (NCBI): domain Eukaryota; kingdom Metazoa; phylum Chordata; class Mammalia; order Pilosa; family Megalonychidae; genus Choloepus; species Choloepus didactylus. Next base: position 66,426,986 of record NC_051324.1, on the reverse strand, counting down.
GAGTTATAGAGTTTTAGAACTGAAGAGAAATTGTAGCTCATCAATTACTATTTTATATCTTATAGCTTCTTGAAGGCATTATGGATGAGGCTGGAAAATGAGGATTGTGAGAAGAAACCTTGGTCCACTTTTCCAGGATGCTTCTGGATTTTTTGTGTGGTTGGATCATTGAGCCCATAAAATAGAAACCAGGTACAGCTATGGCCTTTTAGGTTTCCCCCAAACAAATGTCATATTTATCTACCTTGTTCCAGTGGAGGAAGAAAAACAAGTAACAGACTGAGGGGCTGTAGATCAATACATAAGTACCCAATGGATCGTCCTCCTGTTTTCCTTTGCAGACCCCTCAATCTACTGTCGCAGTGGAACTAGGCTTGTGGGTGTGACAATGGTCAGTTTCCTGATTTTGTCTGATGAAATTTTCCAACATGGTTCAGACTCCTGGCAAAAGTCACCAACTTCTCAATACCCTTGACAAAGGAGACAGAAATGGACGGACAAATATCTACAAAATGTGGAAAGAACCAATTTATAGAACCAGAACAATAGTACCATTTATCTCTTTTTGTGGAGAATAAGAAAACATTTTTCTCTTTTTAAAGTGAGATCAAGAAGACTCTTCCTGGGGTCCCATCTTTCCATGTTTGACCCCAGCCACTTTGGAGGGCCTGTAAGTACAGATTCATTGTGCCAATATGTGTGTGAAAGGCATTGCTCTACACTTCTCAGGTAGACTCTATCTTCTCTGATACTTGAGGCAAATCTTCCTTAAGCATTCACTCATTAGAAAAACATTTTAGGCTCATGTTCAATGAGAAAAGACTGAAGCAGGGAGAGGATGTTGGTGAATCGACCTGGGTGGAAACGGGAGGTTTACATGTTTCCTGGGGTCTGGGTGTGTTTGCCGAGAGCCAGTCTTTGCATTTATGTTACCAGTTATTCTGATTAATTGTGTCAAGGAGGCTATGGGGTGGTAATAGCCCCACCAATGCCAAGCAGAGAAGGGGCTTGATTCTGAGCTTGACTAAACCTCCCTAGCTTCAAAAGAATGCATAACTGTCGTGGGCCACTGGTGCTGGAACTGTGTGATTATACCTGGGACAGGCCTGAACAGCACCCACTGAGAAGCTGGTTCCCCTGGATGTCATGCTTGGGAAGCACTCTTCAGCCTCAGCGTGAAGCCTTCCTTAGCTTTGTGCTAGGCTGTTTCCTGGCCCTTTGCCACCATATCTGGGCTGCGATGGTGTCAGACCTCACCCAAGAAGCCTGCTTGGACCAGAGGGATACTTGAGCAGGAGACTCAAGTTGGTTATGTTGGGGGAAGATTATTCTTGGCAGACACATCCGACAGTCTACTGGGGAAGAAAGAGAATGGAAGGCACTGAATATGTCCCCATAATTCCTGCTATTGCACAGTCCCATCGGTGAGAGTTTGGGTCATATAAGGCTTGGCCAAGAGGATACCTTATGGGTGGAGTGATACTCAGCTAACCACACCCCTGGTAGGCTGAGACACCTCAAGGAGAATGTATATGTGGAGAAGGCAGGTGAGAACACCACACCCTGAGTCTGCTTCCCTCCCTGTTGTGAGAAAATAAGGAAGAGTCTCTAGAAATCACTCCTGCTTTCCCAGAGATCTGCTGTTACCATCTTGGGACCTATTGAAGCAGGAGAGGAATGAGGGGGTGGAATGTTGTTCTGGAGAGCTGGAATTTTTATTCTCATCAGGTGTCTATCTGAAAATAGCTCAAGTAGTTCTGACCTCTTGTAACCTTGATCACATCAACATACGCAATCGGAGCAATAAGATGTTGGCTGTTTTGATGAGGGTCCCATTAATTGCTCTGTAACTGAGATATGTTCCAGATTTTTTCTCTTTTTTAAAACTCTCTTTTCAGACATAAACTAAGACATTTTCACCAAAGAACCCTCCTTTTACTTTCTGTCTCCTGGAAAATCAAATAAGGCTGAAAATTAACATTTGGAAGACACTTATAATGTGCCAGACATCTAGTGAAGCATTTTACACCTTGTTAATATATTTATATTCCTCTTATAAATAAAATATTGCTTTTTTTTTTTTTTCCATTTGACAGATAAGGTCATTGAAACTCAGAGAGATTCAGAGAACTGTTCATGATCACTCGGTTAATCAAAGATTGTGCTTGTCAAAATAAACCACTTTATGCTGTGGTAATGAGTAAACCTCAACCCCCACCAACGACCCTCAAATTCAGTGTCTTAAAGCATCAGTGGTTCTTCTCCCTTGCACTACAGGCTCACATAATTACTCAAGGACCTGGTCTGAAGGAGGCTTCACTGTCTGTCTTGAAGCTGTACCATCTTTCCATGGTGGCCAGGGTGGGAAAGCAAATGCTGGGGAGTTTCTCACTAGCCATCATAGTCTGCAAATGACAGAATTACTTCTGTTCACAGCCCATTGGTCAAAACTAGTCACATGGCCCTGCCTAATGCCAAACTGCTGAGATGTATACTCTGGCCCATCCTTAAAGAATAGGTGACTCAAAATGGCTGAGTAATGGAAGTCACTAGGCCAGGAGCAGACATGGAGCTCTTAACCACTACTTGATACTGCTATTGAGAAGACTGATTTAATGTTGAATAAGAGGCCCAAAGAGGCCGGATGGTGCTTCATTCTTCATTCTTTCCCCTTCATCTTACTTTCACCATTCCTGCCACCGGATCCCAAAGTGGAAGAGTTGGGGCCTCTTCTCGGGGGTCCTGCCTTCTGGCCTCTAACTAGCTCCTGTGCTGTTCGAGGCCAATACTCAATGGCCTGTGGCCCATGCTTAACCTTTGGGATTCATGTGATTTTCACCCACACAGCTGGGAATCATTGAGTCACAGGCTGAGTCGATGCTTGCATCTCTTGTGCCTGGAGAGGAGATTTGTAGGGCAGAGTGTATCTTTCACCCACACTTTGGCAGGCTCCTATGGCTTTGTGCATTCCTGCTGAAAAGCCTTATGGTATATAAGCTTGACATCTCAGAGAGGCATTTAGCAAATGCCACCATCCACAGCTGACAGGTTATGGTAGTCTTAGGTCTGGAGGCCTCAGAAATGAACATCTTGGCAGAAAGCTCTACTATGTTTCTGGAGTAGCAGTTTGGAAAATATTTTTGCTCACCTGCCCCTTTATAATTCATTGGTGTATGGAGTCATTTACTTTTTTAACCTACTCTCTAGGTAAGATGTAGTTGCAGTCAGCACAGAAGCAAACAGCAAGAGTAAACAGCAAAATCAATAAGACACCTACGGGGAAAAATAACCTAACACAAAGAAACCAAAACTTTATCTTGAAAACTAAAAGAAAATGATTTCCTATAATACCTGGTAGAAGTTTTAAAACAAAACAAAACAAGGAAACAAACAAAACCCCCCAAATTCTTCATACCTCAACTTTTTAATTTTAACCCATTATTTCCTTATGGTTTTCTCTTTTCCTTCAGAGTCCAAGTCACTTTTGCATCCTATTGAATAGAACAAAGCCAACGAACAGAGAGTGCAATGGAGATTGAAGAGAAAAGGAATAAATGCAAAGAAACTGAATCTGTAATATTAGAAATTATGTTTACTTTGGAGATGGTAAAGAACAGAATTGGCATTGTATAAAATGCACTCAGTGATGTGGAACAAATTTAAGAAACTTCTAGAATGCAGAGAAAAGGGTTAAAGAGTGTGGGGAAAGACAAAAAGGAAAATGACTGATATGAAGGAGAGAGAGAGAACAAAGACCTAAGGAAAGTACTATGGGTATTTTTATAGAAGGAAATAAAAGGCCCTTTCATGATGATTGTGGATACAAACATCACACATGAAAATGCTAGCAAATGACCCTCCTAGAGAAGCAATCACTGGTTAATAAATTTTCAAAATTCTCAATTTAGATAAGAGTATAAGAAGTTTTAGAGACCACTTATGATAAGTACTAAAAAAAAATTACTAAAATGCTACAAAACAAGATTTGGATAGAAATTCCTCAGTCAGAAGATCAAATGGTCTAAAGATGTACATTTTGCCTGTATTATATGATGATTTAAATAACTGCAGTAGTATGGGTGAAAGAAGGAGTCTTTGTAAAAATTGAATCTAATATTCATCTGGAAGCAGATATGGTGAAAGTAGCCAAGAAGAATTTTAAGAGCTATTATAAAAGATTGTAATCGGAACAGCATGGTGATGGTAGGACACAGGCAGAGAAATGCACAGAAAAGATGTCCCACCATTATTTAATGATCCCTTCTCCTCTAATTCTGTATGTTAAATTTAATCATACACTCACTGTTCCGTATATGCTGAAGTCTATTTTTGGGAGAAGTGGTTAACTATTTGAAATAAAGTTGGCTTCTTTTCTTAGAGTATATACCACAATATAAAGACCAAAGGACTAAATAGTTGAAGGTACAAAAAGAAACCAAAATAAAATATAGACGACTGTATCTCTGATCTTCGGTTTGGTTTAGTTCATTGATGCATAATGAGATGGGGAGAATGTTATTCACCACAGTTCCACTTATTAAGGGAACTAGTTTGTGGGAGAAGGTTCATGAAGTACAAAGGGAGATAGCAATGGGATTTGACTGGAGACAAGCGAATTTGCTGGAAACTCCAGCAAGGAAGGGAGGACGAAGGCGCAGTACAACAGAGGAATTTGAAGATGTCATGATGGAGAGTTGGGGGTTGGAGAAGGGTACAAGGGGAGCAAGGGATGGAGCTATCAAAAGAGCAGAATTGGAGCTTGGGCTAGATTTCACCAGAGATTTGTAGGGCAGGATTTTGGCCATTAAGTATCTGGGTTACATAAGTATAAAAAAGCAGTTGAGGAAATCACAGAGTGGTGCAATTGGCAGACTTTTAATATAAAATTTCCAAATATTTTTACACAGGGGTCTGCAAACTATGACCCATTGCCATGGCCGGCCATGGCCATTTGTTTATGCATTGCCTACCTGTGCGCCAAGCTACAGGGGCAGGGATGGGTAGTCGAGACCGAGTCCATGTGATCTGCAAAGCCCTTTAGTCACTATTATTCTTTTAGAGAAACATGTGCTGGCTCCAGCATTACACACACAAAAAAATGCATAAAAGATAATTAAAAGGCAAACAGCAAATTCAGAATCAAAACAAAATAAAACAAAACACTTGACACAAATGTACCAAAGCAAAGAACAATGCTCTAAGTAAATAAAGGGCCCTTTCAAATTGATATGAAAAACTCCCCGTTGGCAATATGAGGCTATGGACAGCTCATTGAGGAAAAATACTAGGATATCAACATACAAACAAATAGCAGTTCGGCCTCGTTAATTAGCAATCAAAGATCAGCAGAGTAGATCACAATATTGGACAATGATTGGAGCAAGGATGCCACAGTGATGTGGATAATTTCCCACACTGTTGGTTGGAGGTTGCCACTGTAAAGCAATTTGGGATTATGCATTACGCACCTTAAAAAAAAAATATATATGTATATATATATATTTATATATATATACACACACACACACCTTTTGATCCAGACATTCCACTTCTAAGAGTCTATCCTGAGAAACTGTCTGGAGGTCCAAATATGTAATATTTCCTGAAGTAATGATATCCCTGGCTTCTTCTTTTATTAGCTGGATGACTTTGTGCAAATCACCAACCCTGGCTAATCCTCAGTTTTCTCATTGGTAAAGTGGGAATTAAAAATGTTGTGAAGATTCGATGTGTATGCAAGTGTACATTTTTATGAAGAGGACTAGTTACATAGTGGTAGCATGTATTAAGTACCAACTATTTGTTTTAAAAAACATGAAAAATAGGAAAAGAATAAAATAAATTCTGATATGCCCTTGTAAAAGAATATTATCAGCCATTAAATGAATGAGTTTAAAGCATATTAATAATATAGAACAAGTTCACGATTCGATGTTTAGTGAAAAAAATCAGAGAACAAAATTGAATATGCGGCTGCATGGAACCTAGAATGGGAAATGAGATCTTGTTATTCTGTACAGGTTATTATGATACCCCAATGCACCCCAGAGTACTTTGGACAGAAAATAAAGGAACTATCTGCAAAGTCCCCTTGAGGAACTGGGGAAAAATGTGGAAATATTACACTTCCTTACCTTGGGAATTCCTGACATTCCCGTAAGCATTAGGGAATCCCAATTTAATAAGTCAAGCACTTGAATTAGGGACTTGCCCTTATGAAACTTATTCCTGCAAAAGAGAAGCTAAACCTACTAGTAATTATGCCTAAGAGTCACTCCCAGATAATCTCTTTTGTTGCTCAGATGTGGCCTGTATCTCTAAACCAACTCTGAAAATTAACTCACTACCCTCTCTGCTACGTGGGACTTGACTCCCAGGGGTGTAAGTCTCTCTGGCAATGAATGATAGGACTCCCTGGCATGATGGGATTGGGAATGTCATCTTGACCAAAAGGGGTGAAAGGAATGAGACAAAATAAAACTTTATTGGCTGAGAGATCTCAAATAGATTTGAAAGGTCAATCTGGAGTTATTCTTATGCATTATATAGATATTTCTTTTTCGTTTCTAGTGTATTAGAATAGCTAGAAGGAAATACCTGAATCTGTTGAACGGTAGTCCAGAAGACTTGCTTCTTGATGATAATAGTATAACTATATAGTTTTTACTGTGTGACCATGTGATAGTGAAACCCTGGTGACTGACACTCCCTTTAACCAGTGTATGGGCAGATGAGTAATAAAATAATGACAAAAAATTATAAATAATAGGGGGGATAAGGGGTATGGGATGGTTTGGGTATTCTTGATTTCTTTTTTTTCTTTTTAAATTATTAAATATTTTAAAATATTTTTTTCTTTATTTTGGAGTAATGAAAATGCTCGAAAATTGATTCTGATGATGAGTGCACAACTATGTGATGATATGGTGAGCCACTGATTGTATACTTTGGATGGATTATATGGTATCTGAGTATATCTCAATAAAATTGCATTAAAAAAACTGAATATGCAATATTATTCCAGTTATGAATAGAAAATCCAAAAATGCATATGTACACATGTAAAAGGACTGGAATTAAATATCAAAATATTTAAAATAGTGTTTGACAGGCAGCAATAAGATTTTTATTTCTTCTTAATATTTGCTGTTTTTCAAATTATTCTAAATACTATTTTTTCATAATCAACAAAAAATTAAAAGTTTTCTAATACCAAATTACAGTAGGTAGAGAATAAGTACAAAATTACATAGTGAGGCAAGAAAAACATGCATACATATGTCTACTTTTTTAACTAGGCAAGAATTGGTGGGAGGAGCAAGGTCAGGTCACCATTAGAGGAACGTCTCTTGTTTAATTTCAGACTAGGGTCCCCACCCCCTCATGAGGAAGGGGAAAGAAAAGGAGAGGATGGTTCATGTTGATCATAATTATGTCATCTCATGAACTTCCCATCCTTTGTTTCAGAAACCAGGGACCTCCAGACTATGGCCCTTTATCTCCAGCGGAGTCCTATCATCACCCCAACTGATCTCAGATAAATGTTCCCCCTTGTCCTGTGTTCTTTTATCTGACTCCTTCTCCCAGGCACACCTTGAGCTAGGTGCGCCCACCCTGGCTCACCATCCTCCATCTCTTCCATCATAAGGACACCTCCTCAGATGCCAGCCCTCCCAGGCAGACTTGCCCGACTAACTGGGGATGGGGCTTCTCTCTTATAAACAGCCATCCATGCTTTCCTCCCGAATGACCACCAAAACATGGTTATAAATGCTTTCATTTTACCTATGCTTAGGATTGCATGCACTCAGCTCATAATGCTGAGATTGGATCCTAAAAGCCTTCAAAATAAACCATCCTCCCAACCTAGTCTACAGAACCAGAGTGATCCGGTCCTTGCTTACTCCTCTGGCCTGCTTTTGGCCTTTCGAACACAATAGGCCTGTATGCTTTTGTTCTTTCTATTTGGGGTGCCCTTCCTCTTTTCTCTAATTTTCACATAGCACCTCCATCGAGGGCCTTCCCTGTTCCCCCACCCCAGCCAGCCTACCTCCCTAATCATCTTCTATTGACATCTTCACTACAGTTAATTTTCTCTTCCTCAGAGCACCTGTTATTTTATTCAGTATTTGCATCCATGTTTATTTCCTCCCATTTGAATGTAAACTCCTTGAGGGGGAAGCTCTGTCTGCCTTTTGCCTGGCGTCCAACTACCCAGCCCAGTGTAGCACTGAATAAATGTTCATGACCAACTGCCTAATGGTCATTATTTTGATTCAACTTGCCTCATGGGATACTTCTACACAGGAGAGTAATGGGTGACACTGGAAAATAAAACACTTAATAGTATGCCAACAATGTTCTTCTAGGTACGGCTTCAACATCATTCCCAGCCTGGGATATTAAAGGCATTGCCATAATACAGAAAATGGGAAAACTGGGAAAAAGGGAACGCTGAGAGCTTGCATAGAACATGGCTCTCATTTGACCCTTCCCTTGCCATTTCACAGAGAAGACCCCACAAAAAATCATGGTTGTGACCCTAGAGAAATCCCCACTGGTTCCAAAGCCATCAGAAAGTCCTCCCTGTCTACTCATTTTCTCTGATCTTCAAGAAGAGTTCAGTCCCCAAGTCTATGGAGATTCCTTTCCTATTCTGGGGTCTTAGGCACCAACAATAGTCATCGCTATCCTCAGCGAGAAGGTTTACTGGACAAATAAACACAATATGAGAGGATGCCCTAATAGGGCCTGGCCCAGGGAATTGTGTTTCTGCTTCCTAGAAACTGGTTTCACCTAAGCCATAAAACCAGCTATAAGATGGGAACAACACACCATCCTCCCAGCCTTGGCTCACACTTCAGAACCAGGAGTCTAGAGTTGAAGGCCTTTGGAATGTATTTCCCTGATTGAAAGATCATGGCATCTTTCTAACATGTAAGTGTGGAAGGAAGGAATGCCTTATGGGGACCCAACAAACTAACCTTTTTATGGCATGACACTGGAGGTGAATGTTTGAATGCCTAAACACCGGCAACTAACACATTAGGAAGCAAATATCTTTAATACACAGTCTCCCAAATGCCACCCACATGACATGGAGGGAATGGTCTCAAGAAACTGCAAAGAACTGCATTATTTATAGGCAGAAGGTATGAACCAGTTTGTGTCACTGCTGCTGAGGACAGAATATAAACAAATGAGCTTGAGAAAGACAGAGTCGAGGGGAATGTAGAATCTCTATCTCCTACTGTAGATTTTTAAAAAACATGATAGTTTCTGTCATTTTGGAAACTATTTAATCATAGTCATTCTTGAAGGTTTTTAATTATAGGCCATTCTATAATTGACAGGTCAGGACTCATATTGGTAATATAGCTTAATCTGATACAGACAAGAAGAGTTCACTAAATAGAGTTCATTAAATATTTAATTACTATTTATTTAATAGTAATTAATTTACTTAATTACTGTTTATTGATGGTCAATGATATGCTAGTCTGTTTCCAATCAGTAACTGATTTAATCTTGCAAACCACACTATGAGGTTGCTATTTTTATCTCTCCTTTTCAAAAGAGGAAGATGGGGCATAGGAAGGTTAAGGGTACCTATAACCAGTCAGGGTCCTATAACTGCCTACTGCCTATTTATCTTGCCAATCAGTACAATTATGTTACGAAATTGAATATTTTCTTAAAGGGAAAAAATAAGCAAGAAGGCAGCCTCTGGTTATAGCTTATCTATCAGCCAAGCACCAGTGCCTTTCCATAGTTCTGACTCAGCTTCTTCCATGACCTTCTAGGCAAAGAGCCTGGAATTTTCTACATCCTCCCCTGGGCCTTGCCCTGCAAGCTTCTCAGGTGGAGCCATGATCACCCACAGACATGACTTGATCATCAAAGTTAGTGTTGCATTGGGAATGACCCTCTGTCCTCAGACAGGCCAAGGAAGACATCTTAGCATGACAAGCTTGTTCAACCCAACTTCCCCATTTGATGTCTGTAGCCCTGACCTCCTCAAGTAGCCTGGACTTTCCAGAGCTGACTCACTGAAGCTGCATTGTGTGCTGCAGGGCTGTTACCCTGTCTATGTATGCACAGCTGGCCTTGCACCCTGGGATTGGCTTCAGTGTGGAACCACGGGAGCACAAAGGAGAGAAGGAAGAACCAAGAATGTGTCTGAAGTGATGGACTCATCTCCTCAGTCCCCTTGATTGGAGGAAGCCTCATTTCCACGCTCCTTGGGAGACTTCTTGAAGCTTACCTCTGATCAGGTCCCTTCCTATCAGAGAGATGGGGAAAGTCTTGAGGAACCATGTGCACCAGAGAAACAAACCATGAGAGCCAGAGGCCCACCCCTGCTGCCCAGCCTCCTGGGGTCCAGGGAACACCATGCACCCAGCACCCTTCTCCCCCCCAGGGAAACTTTGTTAAAAGAACCTTGGTCCCCAAAGAACTTGTTAATCAATAAAACACCCTGTTATCTCACTGGATGTCTTTCTGCCCTGCAGTAGTACCTAGCACTTAGTAAGTAGGCCCTGAAAAGAACATTTGCCAGTTGAATGAACGCATCAGTGCGGAAATTATGGACGGCACAAAGAAAAGCCAAGAAATTTAAATTGTAGAACGTGATAATTTTTGGTAGTGATTGATTGTTTTAAGACTTCAGACCACTCAGCAGGGCTAGCCCAGGGTTTCACAGTGCTTCTGGCCTTGCTGCCAGGGCTCCTGGGGTACATCTGACCCGTCTCCAAAGGAAGTAGCTGATCAGACAGAGCAGACCCCTCTTGGGACCTGTGGGCTGGCTAAAGCCCCTCTGCTTCTGAAACCTTGTGAGAATGCTAAAACAAGCACTCAGCACCCTTCTACAACTGCCGTTCTGGGCTCCTTTCCATCCTCACTCCTCCATCCAGCCTCTCCCTGGAGCTGGGCAGGGGCTGCTCCTGGCTGGGAAGGAAGGAACCTCTTCTGAGTCAGGGCTGAGTGGGTAGCAATTGCTTCACCCCCAGCCCCTGAGGGCTTGGAGAGCAGACTTGCTTGTCCACAATGAACTGCAGAGCTCAGGCCAGCGCAATGGAGTAGTTTGATGTGGAAAAGCCAAAAAAAAAAAAAAAAAGTGTTTCTTCAGATTCAATTTAATTGAAAACAACCATCTACCCCCAAACCCTCTTTCCTTTTTGGCAGCCTTGCAGCCCAGGGTCTAATTCTGGGTCAGAGGAGAGAGCAGGAGCTGGCACCTCAAATGCAAGCGTGGGGGGCTGAAGCCCAAGGGCTCAGGGCCTTAGTTCTGTAAAGAAGACGGGGGCCTCAGCGCCGCCAGCCCCATTCAATATTCCTGCATCCACCACTGAAGCAAAAGGAAACGGAGAACTGGGCCAAGGACTCTGTGCAGGAAGCAGAGAAGGGGGCAGTGAGGGCTCTCCAGCCCGGCAGACACCGGCAGGCCGAGCGAGGGAGCTTCCCTTCCAAACACTGCATAGTCTCCAAGGAGGAAAAGGCTCTTGCCGAGACTCCAGGGAGGCAGCGTTTGAGCTGCTGGCTCCGGGCAGGGCGCGGGCTGGGGCTGTCTGTGCCCCCACCCTCTGGCTCAGTGGGAATCCCAGCAACTCTCTGACATCATGGGTGAAAATCAGCACTGGCTTTCCAGCGTTGGGGCTGCCCCGCCCAGCTCGGCCCGGCCAGCTGGACCCTCCCAAAACGGGATCTCTTTTGTCAGCTGCCTTTTATAGAACTATAAAACCAAAAGTTCATGTAAGAAGCCTTAGACCAGTCATCAAAAAAAGGCAGACTTTGCCTCCTGTCCTCTTCCTGCCTCTTTTCCCTGCAGCAGCAGCGGCTTGAAACTGCTGGTTTCCATCTCTTGGCCTCATAAAGATCCTACAGCCCCCAAAGTCACATTAAACTGCCCAGGAGGGGGTTATGGACATGGGCTTTGGAAGCAGGGGAAAGGGGAGGGAAGGGGGCAAGTTGCGTTGAAACCACTTGGGGGAAAGGAAAGATACCTCCGTAATGAAGTGAAAGGGAAAACAAGGCTGGAGAACGTACAAGGCAGCACATGACCATGGTCAATGAGGGGGAGATTTTTGCCAAATGACTGTGAACTTTGCTATTTTGAACTACCTCTCTAGGTGTGTGAGTCCTTTGGCCAAAGACTAAGCAAATAGGGTGGTGAAACACCAGATGTCCTTATGCTTAGCTGAGTTTAGAAAGGAGCATTCGACAGGCTGGAGCTTGAGAAAGGAGACGAATTCCAACCTTCTTAGGCCAAGACCTCGGACTTAGTAGGTGCTAAATGAATAATGGCTGAAGGGAGATGTGGATGGATAAACCCGGCTGTTTTCAAATCCTTAACGAAAAAGTCAGACAAAAGTCAATAAAGGCCTTTGAGAGTCTTTGGAGAACAGAACTACCTCTGCAGTTTAGAAAGCCCGAATGATACTCTAAGTTCATGAGAAGAAAAATCAAAACAAAATGGAACTCACCCTAAGGTCCAAGATGGTGGCCAAGTCAGCAGAGCTGTGGGACCATGTTGTTCCCTGGCTTTACCTTTTAAGCATGTTGTGTAGCTGCAGCTTACAGGATTAATGTGAAAGGGAAAGAAAGATGTAAGTAAAGCCATTCTTTGGGCAAATTAAATCAGCTATCTTGACCTGATAAGGAGACTTTTTTTTTTTTCTCCCCAGGTATAATACATAGGCTTTTCTTCTCTTGGCTTTGAGATATTAGAGTGTTTGTTGTGCATTAAAATTCCTGCTGCTCTCTCAGATTATATCAGGCTCTTATGTAACTGGTATTATAAGATTGGAAAAGACCTTACAGATAATACCTAGGTCATGGTGTTTAATTTATGAATGTAGCTGGGGGAAGTTAAAGGACTTACACATTATATACACTTGCATTTCTTCATCCAGAAAATTATTATTACTATTACTATTGTTCTTTTGTTGTTGTTGTTATCATTATTTAGCACCTCTGACATGCTGAAGGAGTCAGTGGCATACAAGGGGAACAATATTCTTGGTTTTGTGTGGCTTACAAAGTAGTTGGAGAAACCAACATTAAACAAGTAAACAAATGTAAAATTGGTCTCTAGTTCAGAGAATGATGACGAAAACAGAGAAGGAGGTATGGTACTTGAGCGCTGATGGTCAGGAGTGGCCTCTCTAAGCAGATGACCTCTGAGATGGGCTCTCCATGAACAGAGGGAGCAGCTCTGAGAAGCTTGGAGAGAAGAGTTTTGCAGGCAAAGGGGCAGCAAGTGCGAAGGCCCAATCTAGGCAGAGGAAGACCAGTGTAGTTGAAATATAGTGTGTAGAATGAACCAGCAGATGATGGCATAAGATCCATTCCCTCTGCTTGCCACCACACCACCCACAGCTGTATGGACAGAAGGCCTGCAGACTGTGGGGCCCATCAAAAGCAGCACAGCCTTCATGAGACCACCACTCCCTGTGTGACTTCTCCCATCTTGCCTGCAAACTCTCTTAGAGAGCCATCCAAGAAGGAGGCTCATTGCCTGCCTGGTACCAAGAAACCATCGGGATTTATCTTACCATACATTATATTCCAGTTCACCATCAGAAGTCCACACCTACAGAAACATCCACTGCATCATACTTTTACAGCTCTATATATCCTCTGATGCAACCAATGCCCCCTGTCCGCAGCGCCCAACTTCCACTGGCTTCTGTAACTCAAGATTGCTCGTCATCAAAATCCCCCAGATCCTTGCCCTTTTCTAAGAATGTTCTCTTCCAGTGTCTGCTGCAATTGCAACTAGCCATCCCCTGAGGTCATGGCTTCCCTTCCCATCTTCCTTCGATGTGAATCTTATTCCATACTACATGCTCCAGACCATTTCTCTACCTTCTACCCTCCTCAACTCCAGCTCCTTAGATGTGCACATAGCATTAGGCTATTTGCCACTAACTACCCCTTCTAAACTTCCATTCATCTACTGAAGATTTGTGCCCAGTTCACTTTCACCATCAACATTACAAAGATCATAGCACTTGGTGGATTCAATATCACATAGATAGTTTTTGTACTACTCAAGCCTCCCAGTTTTTTGGCCTATTCTCATCCAATGATCATGTCCTCTATAGTTCCTCAGCCATTCGTTTCTATGGTCATGCTTTGGTGTTGTCAGTCAATCACTGCTCTTCCTCCCAAATCTCATTTTTAATGACCCCACTCTCCTAATAGTCATCTGCTGTCTTCCAGCCCATTGCCTCCCCTACCCTAACCTCAGCAAGTCTTAGAGCCTACTGAGACCCATAGCCCATTGACCTTTCTGTCTGGCACTGTCCTCAACTCTTTCACATCATTTATTCCCCATTCCCATCCTTATCATCACTGTCTTACATAAACACTCAGCTTCTATGCCCCTTTCTCTCTCCAGCCTCCAGTCTGGAAATGTCTCTCCCTGGTTCAACCCTGATTCTCCACCTACTCTGAGCCTATGCCAGAGGCTTTGAATATGGCAGGAGAAAAACACAAAGCAGGGCTCCCCAGTGGTCATGGATTAATTTTTGATCACAGACCTCAGATGAGCCCTCAGCACTGCCTGGCAATCCAACCACATCCTCCTGGTCAGTTCACACTCCCACTCTTGGGACCACACTCACACATCTCCTCTCTCCTTGCACCCACCCCCTCACTCTCAGCTGATGACCTCACCTTTTATTCACTGAGAAAATAGAAGCAGACAGAAAAGAACTTCCTCATCCACCTACCAATGAGTCATCCCCACCCCCTACTTCAGTACCCATCTATTCTGCTTTCCTCTCTGTTGCCATAAGCAAAACACCCTCTGCTCACAGCTGAGTATTATCCACAGCTGGTGCACCACATCGCGTCATGAATTACCTCCCTAAGGACTTTTGTCCAGCATCATCTTTTCTTTCTAATGTCTTTTTCCCATCAGTCCACAAAGGCACTGGAATATCTCCTTCCTAATTATCCCCCCTTTTCTCATTGCTTCTTCTAGCTACTACTTCATCTCTCTCTTCCCCATAGAACAAAACACCTGGATAGTGCCTCTACACTCCTGCCTCCACTTCTTCCAGAGAACCCTCTCCCACCAGGCTCTTGTCCTTATTACTCTGCTCTTCTCTTAGCTCTTGGTCAGCTGCAAAGTCCAGTTCTTAATACTCGATGGACAGCAGATCAGCATGTGATCCCACAGTCTTCCCTCACTTGGCTTTTGGAGGCCTGCTCCCTCCTGGTTTAATTGCTACCTTTCTCATCTCCTCAGCTCAGCCCCTCCTCTTTGTCTTGGCCTCTAAATACTGGTTTGCCCCAGGGCTTAGCTCTCAGCCTCTGTTCATCTATATCTACACTTCCTAGCAATCTCATCCGGGATCATGGCTTTAAATACCATCTATACCTTGATGACTCATGAATTTTTATCTTCAGACTCAATCTCTCCCTTGAATTCCAAACTTGTATATCCAACTGCCGACCAGACATCTCCACCCTGCCATCTAGTAGATATGTTAAAGCTTACATGTCCAAAATTGAAATCCTGATTCTTCTCACTCCCCCTCCCAAAATATGCACCCCCCCCAAGATATCCCATCTTAGTAAGTGGTGCCAGCATTCTCCAGCTGTTCAGTTCCCCAATATAGAAGTCATCTTTGAATCATTTCTCTCCTTCCTACTGCACAGTCAAATCCATTAACAAGCCTGTCTGTAGTACCTGTTAGTGGCAGGAACTGACAAATGCTAAGAAGGAAAATAAAGCAGGGTGTGGGGATGGACTGTGTCAGAAGTGCCCCCCCACCCAGGTATTACCTGTTAAACATGGTGAGTGATGGACCCTCAGAGAAAAAGACATTGAAGCAAAGATCTGAAAGGTAGGGAGGCCCCAGCTTTACCAAGAACTGGGGAGCACATTCCAGGCAGAGGCAAGAGCAAGCGTAAGTAGTGGTGTGGTCAGGAACACAGCTGGTACAAGAGCAGGGTGCTGGGAGCAGGTGGAGGGGGTTATAAAGGTAGACACAGGTTAGATTATAAAGCTCTGTTTTTATTTCCTAAGTACCACAACCTAGACGACATAAAACAACAGAAATCTATTGTCTCACAGTTAGGAGACCAGAAGTCTAAAATCAAGGTGTTGGCAGGGTTGGCACTTCTTGAAGCCTCTGGGAAAGATCCTTCCTTGCCTCTTCCTGGCTTCTGGTGCTTTCCTATATATCCTCTGATGTAACCAATGCCCCCTGCCCGCAGCCCCCAACTTCCACTGGCTTCTGTAAATTCTCAACCTTCACCTTTCTCTACCTGCACCCAGGGCAGACTCTCCCACTGCCCCCCACCGCCTTGGCACCTCATCATCCTACCTGTCCCAAGCAAACAACAAGAGCCCTTGACTAGAGTCTTTACATGTAAGCAGTGAGACATCATTACTTAGAACTAATTCCACTGTAAATTTTATGGGTGATGTTGAGAAAAACCTCCCATTAGAAAAAAGAAAAAGGAGGAGAACAAGAGAGTAGTAGAAAAATACCAGTCATTCAAGGAATAAGTTTGGGGTCACTAAATATCTTAATATTCAACATTTTCCTAGTTCAGCAGCTGATGGATACAAAGTATAGAAACCCAACAACTGTGATACTGTCTTGTCACCCACAAAGTGACGGCATGAGGGACAAGCCAAGAGCTCATGCCCTCTGTCCGCAGTGGCTTTCCATTCTCCCCTTTCCAGTGCCTGTTTAGGTCCCTTCCTCTTGCTCGGAGCACACTGTGCTGTGTTGGGCTGCAGAGCGTTCTCAGTGTAGTAATAATGTGCACACTTGTAATGTTGGGCTGGGTGACAAGAACAACATGAAATAACACTCTACCCACCCACTGAGAAAACCAAGTGTCTCAAACTCCTCTGTGTCATGGCGTTAAAAATATCTCCACCGACGGTCCAAGTCTCAGGTTGGGCATGAGGAATGTTTAATGCCTAATTGTGCCAGGTGGAAAATGTTTTCATCAGAGTCTGAGGGGACCCCAGTGATGGGCATCTGCTGGCTCTGTGTGTGCATGTGTGTGTGAGTGTGTTTCAGAAAAACGGGGTGGGGATGGCTGGGTCCTTGCTCTTTTTTTTTTTTTCCTTCTTTTTCTTTCTTTTTTAATCACATGTTCCTGACAAAGAGGTGTGACCCCTGGCACTGCCACCCAGAGTCTCCACCTCTTACCACACCCTAGAAGAATATATTGGGCTTCTCAGCACTTGGAATGATTCTCAACATCAGTGAAAACACATACCCAGGGGCCAGCAAAGAGCAAAGGCTTTTTTAGAATAAAGGGTTAGAAGCCTAGTGAATGTCTGGAGAGAGAGGCTGGCTCTTCCAAAGAGTGTTTCTCTTGTTTTTCCCTCTACCCTGCTTCCTTGCTTAGGAAGACTATAGCCAAGCAAAGCCCAATTGGGATTTCGTCACAGAGGAGGGGGTTTCAAACAACAGGGTGAGTCATTTAACTCCTTTGTGGTTTACACTTATTGACTTTCGAATCTCCAACACTTACTAGCAGGGCAACTTTGGCAAGTTATTTAACCTTTAAGTCTAAGTTTCCTGACTTGTAAAAGGGAATAATCATAGTACCTACTTCTTAAGGTTGTAGTGAAAAGTAAATGATGTAACTCAAGGCAAGCACTTAGTAAAAACCTGGCACACAGCAAGCACTCAATAAATGTTAGCTGTTGTAGTTTCAGAGCTTTGCAGGTGACAAACACATGGAAATAAAGTTTCTCATTAGAATATCCCAAAGGAAAAATGTAGGTAAGGCTCTGTGTGCTCTGGTCTCTGACTCTACACTGACCCATCTCCTTTCCCATGGGCTCCAGCTCCCACTGCTCCAGCTACACTGACCTTCTGGAATTTCTTCATGCACATCAAACAGTGCTGCCTCAGGGCCTTTGCACTGGCTGTTTCCTCTGCCTAGAATATTCTACTCTCAGATATCCTGATGACTTCTGCCATCATTCTATTCAGATATTTGTTCAAACTCAATTTATTAGAGAGCTATCTTGCTTGGCCAAATGAGCTGAAATGGCACCCACCACCTCAGCCTCTCTCTCTGTCCTTCTCCTATGCATTATTTGTCCTTTTAGCATCTAGCACTAGCTGCATGTTAGTGTTTACTTATTAATATATTTATTATCTTGCCCCCAACTAGAAAGTAATCATCATTAAATTGTTACTTTGTTGTTTATTACAGTATTTCTAACATATAATACAGTGCCCAAAATATAGTAGGCATACGCTAGATATGAATTAAATACATGAATCAATAAAACACATTCACGATTCCAACTTTACCGATGAAGACTCTGTGGCTCCAGAGTTTGACTTGAGTATAGCCAATAAATTGCTGAGCCCATACTCAAATCAGCCCCTCCAGAGGTCTTTCAGATTTATCCCAACAATGAAGAATGATGAAAACATTCAGGTAATTAAGCATATTCTGAGTCTTGACCTTATCTTGGTGACTTCTAACTTGGGGTAACTTAAAACTTAAATCCATGAAATTCAGATCTGAAGTTACTGCAGTCTTTCCTGTCCTTGAGATATTATTGGAGATATGTGTAGGGAGACATAAAAAAGATTTCTTTTTTTCTATTTATCAGATTTTTCTTGTTATGTATGCTTCCCAAAAGGCTTCCCACAAAGGTCCCTGTAACTAGGATGATCTGACCCTATTCCCTCAGACTTCCTCATATAGTACCTTGGGTGAAACAGAAGGAGGTCTCCTATCTATCTATCTATCTATCTATCTATCTATCTATCTATCTATCCATCCATCTATCTATCGTACAATATCTTTCACGCTGGAGGCAAGAGGGCTCTCCCATTCAGGCACTGTGGTATACCTTAAATCCCATGTCTGAATATCCCTCCTGACCTTTTAGGATTTCTCTATCATGGAGAAAATCATGCCAATTCTAAACTCTTGCAAACTGCACTAGAGTGAACTTTGACCTAAATGGTAGTTAGATGTCAAAACAGGTATTGAAGGTTGTCAAGCCAGGTGTTGAGGAACCAGACCAGTGAATGAAGGCATCTGCTTGAAGTTCTAAAGGCACTTCAGAATCCATACTTCTCTGTTGGTTCTGCTCAGCTTGAGGAAGACTGAGTTGGCTGAGTTGGCTGAGTATGATTCTTGCTACAATCAAATCTTCAAAAGTAAACTCCAAAGCCTTCACTGGAAAAACCCAACAGGAAATTACTAAATGCACACATGTCCACAAATCTTTTAATGTTTTTCTGTGGATAGCAGAGCTCAGTTCTGGTTCTTACCCACAACCAACCTAGCTCTGAACCAAGGTACAGAGTATGTCCCATTGTCAGAGGTCCCACCTCGTGGTCAGGTGCCACAGGAATATTTTAAATTTTAGTTTACTTCATTTTATTTTATTTTTATTTTTATTTCTTTAGTAAAGGAGCTGGCCTCATTCTGCTTAAGGCTTAAAGGTCCTCAGATCTTCTAAGACTTCATGAGTTGAAGGCATGGTTTACTGGCTGTTGTGTTCCTTTCTGTACGTAATAAATTATTTTCTTTTTATATTTGAAACAAAAGCCTGATTGTTTTGTATCTGGGCAATAGAACTTGTCTGCCTTCAGCAGTTTGGCTCTTTATAAAGACCTGTGGGCATTTTTCTCTGCTGTTTAACTCATATATAGAAGGAAAAGAGTTGAAAACTTCACTCTCTAGTTCATATCTCTTCCCAGTGCTGAAGGATCATAGTATGTCGAGTAAAGAAGGAACAAGCAGCAAATGCTTCTCCAAAACTCATTGATTCCACTAGAGAACTCCCCTGAAGGTGAGTTTATTTTTTGGGTTCTCTCCACCCTCATCCATCTCCCAAATTTCCCCAGCCCATTTGGGCCCTGCCGTCTTTGCAGAGACTTACAAGGAGGCCTCCCTCCAATGGCTATGGTGGCCCAAGAGGCTGCCATCCAGTGACATCAGACCTATTGGCAGCAGCTGCAGGGGCACTTCTGAAAATATGCCAAGAGCTCTAGGAGCCAGGCATAAGGCTGGCGTAGTCCAAACAGCCATTCCAGCCCAAGCTGCCCTCTGCTGGGATGACCCACCACCAATTAAAAACCATCTGCTTAGGTTATACAAACCATCCTGCCAGAAGCAGCCAGACGTCAGCACATAAGTCCCATCTGTGACCTCTCTTAGGAGACCAACATGGATTATTAATGGGTGGGCCGAGGTGGTTACTCTATATGAGCCCCTCCTGCCTGGTGTCTGGCTTAGAAATTATATAATATAATTGACATATGCATAAACTTTATGACGACACCATTAATTTTGGCCATTGCCAAGTTCCAGAGCCATATGTTCTGTAAATGTAGCAGGATTCTGGGTACAGTTCAACAATAATAGTTTTTTAAAACACTCCAATGTCTCATTTCTTGGTGTTTTCCATGGACTTTACCTGAGTATAGATCGGAGTACTATCTTTGTGGGTAATCACTGGCATTCAGTTCTTGCCCTTGTGCTCTTTTCTGTTTTACTTGTGCGTTGAAATGCCTGATCATCCAAAGTAGGTGCTGGGCTGATTGGTTTACTCCATGAGGGGAAGGAAATTGAATGAATACAGAATTAAGACTCACAAAAGCTGAATTCTAGTCCCAGTTACACCATCTACAAGTCCTTGGGACTGGGCAAGTTGCCTGCTCTTTCTAGGTCTCAAAATAGTCTATTCTATATTCTGAAACTGTCATATATATATACATGTATATATGCATGTTAACAGTTCCCTCTAAAATGAATATATATTTTTAATAACAACACTTCAAAGTATTTAATAATACCTATACGTACTGAATCTACCTTCTGTGAAATGTAAAATAAAGAATGCTGAAAAAAGTTAACTTACATTGATCTAAGTTACTGATACTATTGACATTTGTCTTAGTTATCGCAAAGGGATGTAGCAGGGAAAGACTGAGATAAACTGTGCAATTTTCATTAGGTAAATTTAAGAAAGAGTTCCAAAAGTTCAAGATGTCTCATTTTTCATCTTTAAACATTCTCTTTCTGCGTTCCCCATTCCAGCCAAAAGCCAACAGCCCCAAATTCCATTTCTACAATATCTCGCTCTCATCACCACCCTAGACCTAATTTTTATTAGCACCCCTAGACCAATGGTTCTCAGTGGTTCTCAACTGGGGCACTATCATCTCCTAAAGAGTGACTTCAAAATGGTTGTGTGCATTTTTGAATGTCACAATATGGGGGTGGGGTGGGGAGACTACTGACATTTATTATATGTGGACCAGTGATGCTGGCCATTCTGCAATGTGTTGGCCATTGCTTCAGAGCAAAGAATTGCCCTATGTCCTACACAAACTCTCAAATATGTCCTTGGATGTCCATATAAAACCTGCTAACAAGGATCTAAGCCTGGAAGCTTACTCCATCTCCCACATAAATTCAGATTCCTTTATGTTATACTATTCCAGGAATATTCCAGAAAAGTAATTTTCATGTAATTTGATACGATTTTGCCTTATTTGAAATTTCCCCAAGAGTCGCTTGCCATTGTAGACAATCATGGAAAGAATGGAAACACCACCATGGTACTGGAGTTGTCAATAAAACTCATTTGTACTGAGTTTGTGCAGGATGCATGGCCCTGCTTGTGTTGATCTGCATTTGCAGCTGGTGCATTCACAGACACCCACGTTGGACTAGTTCGTTATATCTGCAGTGGAATTGGACCTGAGTATTTATATACTAGAACTGGCAGGGCCAGCTTCACAGGCATGGGCCCTGCTCTTGGTTGCCTGCTCTGTTGTCACTATCTTGAAGTTCTTTATAATTTTTGAATAAGTAGCCACTCCTTTTCATTTTGCACTGGGTCCCACAAATTATATGGCCATTCCTGAGAACAGAGGCTGTCTAACTTTTTCTGTAAAGAGACAGAGAGTAAATATTTTAGGCTTTGCACACCAAGAGGGTTTCAAGGATATTATGTAGGAACTTATATATAACCATTTAAAATCTAACCATTAAAAATTGAAAAAAAAAATCCTTATCTCGTGGGCTATATAAAAACAAGTAGAGAGCTGTGTATATATTTAATCATACAATAATCACCTCATTTCTCTTTTATGTTATAGTTAAGGCACTAGACTGATTTTTCTGGAGTTTTGGATACAGGCAGGTTAAATTTACTATGAATTCCATTTCAAGATGGTGAAAGAAGCTTTACAAAGTCTAGGTTACCAAAAGTGACAACAGATCTGTTAGGGTTGGGAACCACTGCCCAAAACAATCTACTGACACTCTTCAACCTCAGTCTCTTCTCACTCCAGTTCATCCTACAGCTTGCTGTCAGACTGATTTTTCTCAAAGCACAGCTTTGACCAGGCCATGCAATGGCTCAAAAACGTACTTTTCCACATTTTTCTACCGGATAACCGGTGGACGTTTCCGATTTGGATTGACATTTCTCTGTAAAAATGATCTCTAACATCTTTCTCTAGGTTTAGCTCCCACTTTTCAAGTCACTTCTGATCCACTCTCCTTTGGCATGTTTCTGGAGCCACATCTTTCTTGAAATTGAATAAGCTAAACAATTCCCCCGTTAGACTGGATGTGCCCTGGAATCAGAGAATCAAGAGGCCCCCAGAATATTCAGTGGTAACTTAAGCATAATAAGTATTAGATAATTAGATTGAATCACAATGCCTACTAATCCAGGGTTTAAACCATGAGATTATCTGTTGGATGAAACAACTCATCCTGGAATTTCTGTTCCAAAATCTCTTAACTAACATCCAGTGTAGCAGATACTAACGTTTGCATTTTAAGCATCCAGTTCTCCTTCTTCTTTTCTTAAAAATGAAACAGACGAGCAGCCTGATTTTGTATATATGTCCTTCCACTTCCTTCCAGAGGGCATTTTTGATTAGTCTGGTCAATCAGGACTAGAGTTATCAGATAAAATAGAGGGATGTCCAGTTACATTTTAATTTCGGATGCATAAAGAATTTTTTTTTTATTATATGCCAAATACGGCATGACCTGAATAAGTTCAGACAGACCAAAAGGAAAAACTTACATTTCATGCCTTGGAGAGAGGCATTTTCTTTTTTTTTTTGCTGGACCAGAGCAAGGGAGCACAAAGCCCCCATAGCTAAGCCCAGCCATCTCCTGGCCATTAGTCTTAGACTCTAGCTGATGTTGAGGGTAAGAGAGCAAAGGCAGTTTTAAAAGTCTGAGTCCTTAATGTTATCATTAAACTACACATCCTGCCTTGCCTGGTTCCTGCCCTATCTCCATATTTCTAGCCAAAGAAATGAATAAATTTCCTTTTTATTTAAGCCACTTTGAGTCTGGCTTTCCTGTCACTTGTAGACAAATGCCTCCTGATAAATTTGTTTTTATTTGGGTTCTACAGCAAACAACTGTCCCAAGATTCCCACTTCTTATTACTGGCATTTGGGCCACAGGTTTAATTTCCATAAAATCTGGTGTTCAAGGATGTTTCCTGTGGCCACAACCTCCACACCTAACTCCTGTTAGCTGCTCATAAACAGGGACCAGGCAAAAGACCTTGAACACAAGCCGCGTAAAATCCATTCCCTGCCACTGGATACACAATTCCAACTTAAAGTTCCACCATCAGTATCAGGATGTGGAAATCTGGTTGCAACTTAAAATGCCCAGGCTTTTCAGAATCTTTGGCCATGTACCTCCTTTATTTTCCTCTTTACTCCACACATGCCTTTTTAGTAGTCTCCATTAGGCTGTTTTGTTTCCATTCTTCCTTCTTTGGATAAGAGTGTCCACAGTTTCTTTTGGAAAACTACCCCTTTCATTTGGCATTTTGGAATGGAGCTGAAAAACACCACCCTGCCTACCCCAGGCTAATTTACAAAGTATTTCTTCAAGTCATAGTGATTGGTTCAAGGGTGGCCATGCAATCATGCTAATCCAATGAGAGTGAATCTGGGATTTTTGTTGAAACTCTGGGGAAGAAGTTTTTGCTCTCTATATGTTTTTAAACTAGTATACCTGGAATTTCTGAGCCCAACCACAGAGAAGGAAGGCAGCCAAAAAGAAAGCAAAGACAGCAAAGGGAAGGTAGAGAAATCCCACTTGACGTCACTTGGATACTTATTTCTGGTGTATCTGAAGCTACTTCCATGACTGGACTTCTGAGTAATGAAAGCCAATAAGATTTCATTTTGACTAAATGCAGTTTTTCAGGAAGGGCTTGATCATAAGTAACAGAAAGCTAATTAATGCATCATTTCTGTATCTATGCTCACGGTTTATGAGAATGGTCCTTCAAGGGAAGGAGTTATTACAAATTGAGCACTTGCTGTGCTAAGTTATTTAGGCATTTTATTTTGTTCAATCCCTCCCCAAAAATACTGTGTACTTGACAGAGGCTTGAGAATTTGCCTAGCTGGAGGTCATGCAGCTGATAAGATGCTGAGCCAGGATTCAAAATCAGGTCTTACTTCCAAGCCAGCCCTTATCTAGAATTCAAGTTTGGAAGGTGTTTGAACAGCTGTTCTCTCCTGCTTATAGTGGTTAGCCAACTCTTATGCAGGGCATTCTGTATGCCAGGCACTGCTCTAAGCACTCAACACATATTGTACCTCTTCTTCCAACAGGCCTATTAGGTAAGTATAAGTTTTCCCATTTCAAAGATGACAAAATAGGCACAGAAGCGTCAGCTGAGTAGCCTGAGATCACACATCTAGTAAGTAGATAAGCTGGTCTTTGAACCTGACTCATCTGGCTCCACAGTGTGTACTCTTAGTACACCAAACTGCCTCTCCCCTAGAACCTCCGGATAAATTTGCAGGGTTCAACAGCAGTTTCTTCAGGCATGAAGGACTTCATGGTATTAAATCTTCCAAAGACCAACACGCCAGAAGTCAGATTCTACCTTAGGCCAGGGAAATCTCTATTTTCTTTTAGATGAGTATCTCATAATCTCATTCATGTGACTCTGAGATATATTTTCAAAGAGATAAGAAATCAATCAAGGGTTATAATTAAAAAGAGGTGACACTAACCTTGCCTAGATATTTCCTCCTCGTTTTGTGCGACCACAACATTTTTTTGAGAGTGGCCCTGAAGAGCAGCAATCCTTGAACCCTTGGTCCAAACCCACTGGTGGAAATGTAGAGGAGATAGAACGTGTGCTGTAGCTTTCCACAGTGTTCACCCAAGTTGCACAAAACATTTACAAATTGTTTTAGGAAGAACTTTTTGCAGGATTTCTCCTCTCATACTATGTTTTCCACTTTGTTGTTGGTCTGAAACATTATAAATGATACATCTAAAACCTAACATTTATTGAACACTCACCATGTGCTGGCATGTTTTATGTATTTTTAGATAGGCTGTTCAATGGGAGTCATAATCAAACTTGGGCCTTCTTAGAAAATGCAAACCTTCTCTTCCCATGTACCCTTTTGTGTTAGTAAAGATTGGTTACTTTATGCCTGGAAACAAGCACCACCACCATTTCAGTGGCATGCCACAGCAAACGTCTTGCTGATTTATGGCTCACTATAGGTCTGGGCTAATGTCGAGGACAGCTGTCCTCCACAGGGGACTCGCATTACAGATGGCATCAGTATTGTGACACCTCCATATCCATCCATGCTTTATTTTCCCTATTATCACACCAGAGAAAGAAAATATGGAGAATCTCTTACCAGCTCTTAAATGGTTTCACCCAAATGTACATACCAAAATTCACACACATAATGTCTACTCACAGCTCGTTAGCCAGAAGTAGTCACGTGGCCCTGCCCAACTACAACGGGACACCAAGGAAGTGTCATCCTTCATGTACCCTAAAGAGAGGAGAAGACTGTATTGATGGATGAAAATGATGTCTGCTATGTGCCAACTTTAGACAGGACCTGAAAGGGTAGGTTAATCCTTTGACTTTAGATAAGCAACATGTCTAAAAAATCCTGTGGAATCTGGAGGCCTAACGTGAGAAATTTCAAAACCTTTCCTAATAGTCATTTTTAACATATAACAAAGCTTAGAATCATACATACTTTTTAAAAATCACATTTCTTAGGTTTTAGTTTAAAGATATTTCTTTTCTGCAGTCTTCAGAGAAAATGAGGAAAATTGGCCCTATAAATACATATAAACTACAAAAAATAATACTACTCGAGTTGACATTCAGCTGACATTTATGGACAGCTTACTAAGGGCAAGGTAATATACTTGATTCTGGTGGGGGATAAAAATTTAAATAATATATAGCCCCAGTCTTACAGGAGCATCACAGTCCAGTTGGAAAGAAAAGCAAATATGCAAATAACTGCTTCACTTTACAAAGTCACCCAAAGGAAGGAATGATTCCATTTGACTATGAGTGTTGGGAAAGACATCATGAAGCAGGGGGAGAGACAGTAAATCTGATAGCATGAAACGTTTGGGTAAAGCTAAAAAAAAAAATATTTTTAACCATATTGCTCTAAAAGTCTGAAAAAGGTCATGTGACGTTAACTCCAAAATTGACAAACAACTAAATATTACAATTATTTCACCTAGGTTACTGTTATTGCATTGGCAAATAAGGAATTAAACCTGTCAGTGTTTTCTCCTAGATTTATTCCAGAAAAAAAAAATGTTTCACTGGAAAAATGAAACAAAAATTACTTTTAATAGTATGTTTATCTTGAAGTTTGGGAGGTGAGAGTGAGGAAATGAAAACTCTTACTTATAGAGTGAATCCTGGTGACTTCCAGATGACTCTGAGATGGATATTTACTTATAGGGACTTTATTGGAGAGAGCTCTGGAGGACACCACTTGTAAAGGAGTAAGAAAAGCAGGATTGGGAAGAGAGAGGAATTGCACTACAATATAGTTACAACTTCAGCTTCAGCTGGGGAACTCTGAAACTGGGATGACCCTTCAGAGATGTCCAAAATTTGATGTTATTATACCACTAGATGTGGGCTACTCTTGGTAAGGGGGTGTAACCTTGAACAAGGTGGCACCTTTAGGCTGAGGGTGATTTCTGGGGTGGGACTCAGCTGTGAGCACTTTCACAGCTGGGGAAATAATTGCCTTGGCCCTGAAGGGGGACTCTGGGCAGCATACCACAGCATCCACTACAGTAGGTAAGGCCAGTGTTTTAGTTTGCTAATGCTACCAGAATGCAAAACACCAGAGATGGATTGACTTTTATAAAAGGGGGCTTATTTGGTTACACAATTACAATCTTAAGGCCATAAAGTGTCCAAGGAACACATCAGCAATCGGGTACCTTCACCGGAGCATGGCCAATGGTGTCTGGAAAATCTCTGTTAGCTGGGAAGGCACGTGGCTGGCATCTGCTCCAAAGTTCTGGTTTCAAAATGGCTTTCTCCCAGGACATTCCTCTCTAGGCTGCAGCTCCTCAAAAATGTCACTCTTAGTTGCACTTGGGGTATTTGTCCTCTCTTAGCTTCTCTGGAGCAAGAGTCTGCTTTCAATGGCCATCTTCAAACTGTCTCTCATCTGCAGCTCCTGTGCTTTCTTCAAAGTGTCCCTCTTGGCTGTAGCTCCTCTTCAAAATGTCACTCACAGCTGCACTGAGTTCCCTCTGCCTGTCAGCTCATTTATATGGCTCCACTGATCAAGGCCCACCCTGAATAGATGAGGCCACTCCTCCATGGAAATAGCTCATCAGAGTTATCACCTACAGTTGGGTGGGGCGCATTTCCATGCAAATCTAATCAGCACCAAAATGTCTGCCCCACAAGACTGCATCAAATTATATGGCTTTTTCTGGGGGACATAATACATTCAAACCAGCACAGCCGGTATTGTGGGCACCATTTTCAGTTGAGGAAAATGAGACTTGATTGTTTGAAGTGTCCGCTCAAAATCCTACAGCTATGAATGGTAGAGTAAGTTCCAAAATCCAGGTCTTCTGACAACAAGCCAGGTTGTCTTTAAGCAACATCATTGTCCCTCCAAATATGCAGTACTATTTCATCTCAAAAGATGTTTAAAAGCAGTTGAAATTCAGTCAGAAGGCATAATTCTTACTTGGGATTTCCCCTTTTCCTTCACAAACATAAAAATTGGTTCTCAGCTTGCCCATGTCAAGGAATTCTTCTGAACATCTGATCCTAAAAATGAAGCAGTATTCATTCATACATACATGTGTACTCAGGCACTTATGCATACTTTAAAAGTGGCATGTAGGGTGAAAGCAGATCTACTGCATCTCATGGAATAGCACAGCATCCAGACATCTTTGTTATTATTAGACTGCAGTAGAAGAAAAAATGTATTGCATGCTAACAAAGGAAGATATGCCTGAAGATTAGGAAAGTGGATGCACAAAGTGGACAAAATATCAGCTTGAGGCAAAAAATTAATTGACTTGAAAGCCTGAGGAAGGAAGAATTTTGAGGCATACACCAAATGTTCTCTTTATTTCCAAATCGCTGCCCTGAGAACTAAGAGGAAAACTAAGTGAGCCTCTACCTCCCAGGATCTATAAAATGACTCCCAGCTGCTGGAGCTCTAGCCCCTGAGATTCTGTTGTGTTGGAGTTTAGAAGACCATTACATTGCAATTGTCATCAACATCCGTAAAACTTACAGGGTGACAATGGGGCATGTGTGCAACGGCAAGGACTTAGGAAGGGTCTGAATCCCTCCTTCACTGCTTCCTAGCAGTACCTGGAGGAAGACTCGTAATCACTTTAAGAACCAAGAAGATTCCTTTTCTCTAAATGGTATAATCACAATACCAACTTCAGAGTTGTTGTGATAATGAAATTGAGATAGTATATATAAATTCCCTAATACTAAGCCTTTACTGCATGACTGATATTGTACTCTGTTAGTTGATATATATATATATATATATATATATATATATATATATATATATATATAATTTATGTGGTTGTGTGTGCATGTGTGTGTATCGAACCTAAAAAAGACTGGAATATATTATAATAGGATTTTAGAGCATCACTGTCCAATGGAACTTTCTGTGGTGTTGGAAATGTTCTATGTCTGTGTTGTCCAATATGGTAGGCACTAGCCACATATGACTATTGAGTACTTGAAATGTAACTAGTGCAACTGAGGAATTTAATTTTTAATTTAATTTAATCTTAATTTAAAAGTGACTAGTAGCTACTATATTGAGCAGCATGGTTATAGAGTATTCAAGAGGGCATATATTTTAGATATTACCTAACCCAAAGTAATCATTAAGAAAAGAAAATATACATATTCCAGAGAGATGTGAAATAACATGCTCAAGGTTTCACAACCACTAAGAGGGCAGAGCCAGTGCTCCAATCGAGTTCCAGCATTCTAAATCCAAGGCTTCATATTGCCACATAACAAAGTCAGTAACTTAAAGACATGGGCAGGTTGATAGCAGATTCAGGGCCAGGTCTTGTACTCCCAAAGCTATAATTACCACCAGTACCATAATCACATTAACTCCCTATTTCTGAGCACCTACTTTTTGCTTGGCAGAGACTGCAAGGTTTGCTATAATTATAGAGTTTTCTCAACTAGATTCTGTATTCCTAACTTGACCTTACTATGCATTAATGTCTGTCTAGTCGATGGAGATAAATAGAAGCAGCTTCCCTGAAAGATGTTGCCACCAGTTGGGGTCCCCAGGAAACAGACTCTGAAAAGGAGATTCACATAAGGACTATTTAATATGGGGGGCTCTTGGATCCACACTTGTGGAAGGGAGCAGGTAGAAAGGAGGATTGGGCAGAAGGAGCAGCTGTTGCAAAGCAGTCCCAGTGATGGCCTCAGTTAACCCTATAGGGATCTCTGGAGCTTACATGTCCCTTTAAAGTTGTACAGAGTTGGGTGAAGTTATTTGTCCATTCCCATGCCTCTTTTGCTATGAAGTGGGTCCCTTGGAATCCTGTGTTGGTGAATTAAACATTCTGTTAACCCTTGGATAGAGGAGCTGGGTTAGAACCTAAAAGCAAGAAAGCCAAACCCTTTCCCAAAATGTCTTGTCAGAACAAATCCCTGCTTCTTCCAAGGTGGAAAGTGTTCAATAAGCTAATTTGCCACCTTGTGGCTCATCGGTCTCTTTGAGAGATAGTACCTTATTGGTGGCCCAAAATTGGTCTCCGTGGCTGGCATATTGGATGGTCAGAATCAGATGTAGCTATGTGAGCTTTGATAAGTGGGAACTCAACATTGTTGGGCCCAAGCATAGCCTGCTATCCTTCCACCATGATTATACTGTTCAAGGGCCCACTGTGCCACCTCTGGGATGGCTGATGACAGAGGTTGTCTAAAACCAACTGGCTGAGTCATTTTGTTACTGGTAGTTTAATGCCTTTTTCAGGGTGGAGTCCCTCTGGAGGTGGAATGATGAGAAATGAAGGTATCCACACTTCATTCCTACTCCCATATGTCCATCCACGTGCATATACACCTTTTGGAATTTCTACACCATCTTCTCCCCAATCTCCCATTGTTTTATTTTCTAGAACCTATGCCAGCTGACCAAGATGTTCCCTTACTGCATGTAAGTCTATGTGTATTCCAACCTTTTTATGGCTTCTCTTTCCACACAAAGTGGATGACCATGTTCATCACCCAAAGCTCTATCCATTCAAAGGACTTCCTCTTACTACTGTCTTTCAAGACCATTCCTGAGTGCAGTTGTTTTGCAGCTGCTATCCATTTTTGGCTTTCTCTCACTTATTAAGACAACCCATCCATGAAAAATTGGGCTTATTTCCTCCTCCATCAGTTGGTCATAGGGATTCCCGCATGCAGCTGTAGGAGTAAGTTCAGAGAGAGGTGCTAGTGCAAAAATGGTGGATGTCACGGGAGTCTGGTTATCTCCTTACCCGGTTTCCTTGTGCCCTTTGGTCCTGCTCATGCTTAATTCTGGATATACTGTTTCTGTCTAATGAAGGATTGCTGCTGGGCCCACTCTGACTTGTTAGGCCTGATAGAACTCAGCTCATGGTTGGACACCTCAGTTCTGGACATGTGGTGATTTGGTGCTCCATGGCCAGGTGCTCCACCTCTATCTAGGCCTAGGAGTATGCCAGGAGATGTTTCCAAAAGGTGTATAACTATCAGCTGTAGATGGCATGGCGTTGTCCCAGAACACTAGGAGCCTGTATTGTGATGTTCCCATTGGTGCTTGCCATAGACTCCATATGGCAACTTTTCCCACCATTGACTCTTAGAATGCCTAAGGGTCTGTTGGATCGTATGACTGAAGCAGCAGGGATGATTACGCTGGAGCCTGGATATGTAACAGAGCCCTTTCCTTCTTTGACCTCTTATCACAGATGACAACTTTTTTGACACCCAGTGTTTTGGTGGAGCATATACTGGAGGACCTGACCACCCAGTGGTGCTGAAGACAGAGTGGACCTTCCATGAGCCAAACACAGAGAGCATGTCCCCATTCTAACAGGGATGCCATGATCATGCTTTGGGTGTCTAAATATTCATGTTAACTCAGACCCTATGTCCAACCACCCTCAGAATGTTTGGATTTTCTTGTATCTTACATGTTGTTTTGTTACCTTAGTAAATGACTATGGGCCCTTTGGGGGAAGAACTGGGGGCATCATCACTGTGTGTACTTGGGGTGCTGTTGCAGGTTTCTTTCTCCTGGAAGTCTCCAGTTTCCAGAGGTCATACACATTATAGCATGTGTCAGAATTTTACTCCTTTTAATGGCTGAATAACATCCCATTGTTTGTATATACTGCATTTTGCTTATCCATTCATCTGTTGATGGACATTTGGGTTGCTTCCATCTTTTGGCTATTGTGAATAATGCTGCTATGAACATTGGTGTACAAATATCTGTTTGAGTCTGCTTTCAATTCTTTTGAGTATATACCTAGAAGTGGGAGTGCCGGGTCTATGTTTTACTTTTTGAGGAACAGCCAAATTGTTTTACCCAGTGGCTATGCAGTTTTAATCTCCCATCAACAATGTGCTAGGGTTCCTCTTTCTCGGCAGCTTCACTAACACTCATTTTCCTAATTTTTAAATTTTTATTTTTTTAGTGCTAGCCACCCTAGTGAATATGAAGTGGTATCTCATTGTGGCTGCCATGATCTTAACCATCTCCATCACTCTCTGCAGCCCCAGGGCCATTCTTACCTTCCCACTCATCATGATACTTGTAACTACCTGGCTTCTAACAGGTATATACCATCACCTGGTCCCTGTTGTTTTGGTTCCTATCATCCGGTTGCTATTACTGAGCCATGTTTTGTAAAGGCATCTTCTCCCATCAATCCTCTCCTATAGAGCAGAGCCCCCACTGGCTGCCTTACAGAGAGTGGTGCCCCTTCACCAGCACATTCCCTAACTGCTTTGGAAAATTGTGGCTCTTCTGGGCTGTCCCATTGAATATAGTTGTCTGATGTGTTTTTTAGCTCCCCTAACATGTCCACACCTCTGACTTTTTATGCCTCCTTCCAGTGTCTGTGTTTTGGTTTGGTGAAGCTGACAAAATAGAATATACCAGAAATGGACTGGCTTTTTAATAATGAGGATTTATTAGCTTACAAATTTAAGGTTCTAAGGCCATAAAAATGTTCCAGTTAAGGCATCAAAAGGATGATACCTTCTCTGAAGACAGGTTACCGGTGAGCTTGGGCTTCTCTGTCAGATAACAAGGCACATGCGATGTCTGCTGGTCCTTCTCTCCTGGGTTTTTGTTGCTTTCAGCTTCTGGCTTCAGTGGCTTTCTCTCAGTGTCTCTGGGACTTTTTCTTTGAGCTTCTCTTGGCCTTTTCTGTCTTTTATCCTCTTAAAAAGGACTCCAATAAGGGGATTTCTTAAACCCCTGAAAGAGGTTGGTCATGTCTCAATTGAAATAACCTAATCAAAAGGTCCCACCTACAAAAGGTCCCTACAATAGGTCCACATCCACAATAATTGATTAAAAGAATATGACCTTTTCTAGGGTACTTACAACTTCAAACTACCACAGTCCGCAATGGCAATTCTGTCATTTCTACCTCCCTCAGTGGGGGCATCACTTTTTGCATGCATCTGGGAGCCATCCCAGCAATGTATTCACACCATCTCCAAAGGGCTTTGCCAGAAAGTTGTCATGTTTTCTGAGAGGGTGCACTCATATCAATACAACTCTCTTTTATACAAATTGTTTTGCCCCCTAGTCTAGCATCCTCCTGATCTAGTACTGGGAGTATTTTCCCAGCTCCTGCTGAGACATTCTGACCAGGTCCTGAAGCTCTTTTTGGGCACAGTTCCTTTCCTCCCTTAGTTGGTCCAGCGCCTTCCTGGCTGGGTGGTGGTGTGACTTCATCCAAGTTATTAGCTCAGTGGCCAGGACAGGACATGAGGGCAGATCCTGAGGATGAGGCATGTTCTCTTATAGAGAAGAGCCTTCTGCATTGCTTTCAAGGAAGGGGCAAGCCTTAGCCCACAAGGAGGAGTGGACATTTTCTGCAGGCTTAGAGGATTCAGGAGAATCCAGGTATTTGGGATTTGCAGGTCCCATAATCCCAGATGTCCCCATCCTATGAGTTGAGGTCCTATTCTTTCTACCCAGGGCCCTGGCCTTGGGATAGCCATCCTGACTTGGCTGGGAATTAACCCTCTTTGGCCTAGTTCTCTGCTTGCTCTGCCTTTCTATTGTAGGCAACGAGTGCCTCCTTGTATGCTACCAAGTCTGTCCTCTGGGTTTCTCACTTGACTTCTAATTGTTGCTTAATCACACTTAGTTATTATTTTTTCAAGAGTGTCAATCAAGCTTGGCAATAGTCACCCAGTTCCAATATCCTCATATTTGCTCTTTCTCCTATATTTTCAAAGCCCTAAAACATTGCACCAGCTAGTGCAGTGTTTTCTGCAGGTGTACCACCCCAGTCCTCCACGGGTGACAGCTTTAACAATCACACTGCTATCTTGTCCCAGGAGCTACCTGTGCTCCCCCTATTGCCACTGAATGTGGTCCTTACTGCCACTTGGGTGGCAAGTGATCAAAATCCATATTCCCATCTTAGCATCTGCTCTCTCAGTCCAACCATCACAGGCTGAGTGTGCTAGGAAGCAGACTCTGAAACAGAGATTATGTACAGTATGGTTATTACAGAGAGCCCCTAGGATCAACATCTTGTGAAAGAAAAGGGGAGGAAGGAGGATTGGGCGGAGGGAAAAGCTGGGCTGCAATGCAGAACCACCACAGGAAACCCTAGAGCAGGTGTTGCCTTTTGGTCTCCCTAGCTAGGCTGAGGAGGTAGTGTTTCATAGCCCATGTGGATCAAGTTATTGGATGCGAGCTGCTCTGGAAGAAGGTATGGCCTGGGGGGAGACAGCCTTCTTCAGGTGTATAATTATCAGCTGTAGATGGCATGTTGCTGTTCCAGAACTCTCTAGGAGGTGGCGTTGTGATTTTCTTCAGGGGAGGCAATTCTTCAAGGAGTCTGACAGTTGAGGTCCATCCAACACTGCCAGCAACTGGAGAAAGAAGTCTTCCATTCCTGTAGAAAGGTTTGGGTGGCACATCATAGAGGACAATGAGGAATTACTGGCATATTTCATTTTTTCAGTTAAAGTGGAAACATAGAGCCTTGATGAGCTTACAGTTTTAACTGCAACACGCCTAGTCAGCAGCGAACATTGCCTTTGAGAGAAAAGAAGCATTTTGCGTAAAAAAGTTGATTTGACCGAAGTAGCCCAGGATGTGGAAAAGCTTTTGTAACAAAAGGAGTGGAGGTGTCAGTGGAGAGGTGGCGGGTGTGAGGGTGTGTGTGTGGTGGGGGGAGAGGGATCTAGCTTGGCAAACCACTACAAAGAAATCTTTTTTACAGCAGCCCCAGGAAACTTACTGAGACCTCATAAAATAGAGAACCAAGGAAACAACACCCTATGCTAAGCGTCTCTTTCACTGTTTTACAGACTGGGGTTAGCTTTTATGAGCTGTTTGGCTTTTGCTGTGGATGACTCTTTAGGAGAAGTTCCTGGTTCTTCAGCCAGTTAATTTAACTCGGCCAGAGAAGATCCAATATATGATAATAACCATTTCGGCTTTCTGGCCATGTTCTCCAGATGTTTGGCTACAGTGGGCACTTGGTTAAAATACAGGGAATATGTGAATTTGCTGCTAACTGGGGTTCCCTTGTCTAGGAGGATAAAGTCCAGTGGCTTTGGGAAAATGACCTTGCAGAGGTCCCTCAATTCCTTCAATGAGGTACAGTCCTAAAGAGCTTTGTTCAGAAATAAGTTGGCAGATAATGTTTATAAGTTTCCTGGATGCTGAGCCAGCCTAGAAATGGGAAATTAAGTTGTAAGATCTAAGAATTAAAAATCCTCTCACCTCAGAAGGATTTGACTAGCAAAATTGGCTCGTTCTAATAGATGAGGCAAAAAGAGAAAGAGAAGCCAAACTCCTCTCTCCAGATATACTGAAAAAAGAAGGCAGTAGCTTCTTTATTGTTCATTCTTTGGATAACTCTAGGGCTGGCAGTGATCACAGGAACACAAGTTTAAGTTAAAAAATTATGGACTCATTCTTATCTTCAGTGCACTTCCCCAGTCGTCGAAGGGTTTCCAAAGCAAATCCTTACCAAGACCCTCAGACGATGGTTTTGTAACAGAAAACATCAGACTAGAGTTGTATGTCAGAACTTTAAGACACATGTAGGCCCTAGATCCAAGTCTTAGACCCCAGTTTGGGTCCACTTATTGAGTCAGTTCTCACATTTAGGTAGACTTCTGTTTAAGGTCATAGATACAGGAATCCCCATAGCTCTTACCTTTTATCATTCAATATATCACATGATCTCTTGGGTGGAAGGGATGTGAGTGGTATAAATACTGACCTCCATCGTGTTCTCACTTGGAGAGCCTCTGAATTTATTCCTGGCTCCAGAAATATAATATTTCAGTGAACTTGGGCAAAAAGAATTTGGCAGTAGCAAGAATGTCTAGGAAAGTTTTCAAAATCACCTAAGGGCTCCCTCATAACCTGCCACAAAGGCTTATGAGCACACTCCATTCACATCATTTGACATTTCTAAGCCTCTCTCCCCCACATCACCTCCTAACTTGGACCAACACCTTCTTCCCTATTAACATCATAAGATTTTCTGAGAATCAAGTGCTTTTCATGATCTTAGGTTCCATGCTAATGGAAGATTTTGTTTTTATTACAGTTACAGTCACTTAATCCAGCCCTGGATTTTGAGTTGCAAACCATCAGTTTATATTAAACAGAGACAGACAGACAGACTGCTTATAAAAAATGTAAACTGAATATTTAACAAGGTTCAATGTGTCTTTATTACACCCTTTGATAACTTTATATTTATACACCCAATTCTGTTTGCTTTTCTGCTCCTCTCCTACAGGAGCCTACACTGTATGCTCTGGACTATAACCTATCAAAGGTGATATTTCTATAACTTTTCTCCATATAAGATCATTCACAAGCCAATTTGGGAGTAATATTAATACATGATTTGGATATTTGTTTTAAAAAGTGTTAAACAGCATATGTGATTTCAGTTAGAGACCTTAGGTAGGTTGAGGGGACAGGCAGAAGCCATTCTAAATAACCCAGGTGTTCTAGTTTGCTAATGCTGCCAGAATGCAAAACACCAGAAATGGATTCGCTTTTATAAAGGGGTTTTATTTGGTTACACAGTTATAGTCTGAAGGCCATAAAGTGTCCAAGGTAACACATCAACAATCGGGTACCTTCACTAGAGGATGGCCAATGGCGTCTGGAAAAACCTCTGTTATCTGGGAAGGCACGTGGCTGGTGTCTGCTCCAAAGTTCTGGTTTCAAAATGGCTTTCTCCCAGGATGTTCCTCTCTAGGCTGCAGCTCCTCAAAAATGTCACTGTCGGTTGCTCTTGAAGTGTTTGTCATCTCTTAGCTTCTCTGGAACAAAAGTCTGCTTTCAACGGCTGTCTTCAAACTGTTTCTCATCTGCAGCTCCTGTGCGTTCTTCAAAGTGTCCCTCTTGGCTCTGGCAAGCTCGCCCCTTCTGTCTGAGCTCATATAGTGCTCCAGTAAACAAGCAAGGCCCATGCTGAATGGGCAGGGCCACACCTCCATGGAAATTACCCAATCAGAGTTATCATCCACAGTTGGGTGGGGCACATCTCCATGGAAACAACCTAATACAAAGGTTCCAACTTAATCCCCACTAATATGTCTGCCCCCACAAGATTGCATCAAAGAACACGGCTTTTTCTGGGGGACATAATATGTACAAACCAGTATACCAGGTTTGTTAAATTGAAAACGGGAAGAAATCACTTGCCATAGGATAATGAAGTTAGAGCGGACCTTGGATATTATTTAATTTTATCTTTTTATTTGAGAGATAAGGAAAGAGAGACTGAAAGCTGTTAGGATTAAGCAACCATTCAGTAACAAAACCTAGTCAGGGACTTTGCCTGCCTTGTTCTCTGCCATATCCTTAATCTCTGGATCAGGAGTTCTCGCCCTGGGGTGATTTTGCCCCTCCCCCCCCAGGGGCCATTTAGAAATACCTGGAGACATTTTTGCTTGTCATAACCAGCGGTGGGGGAGAGGATTGCTACTGACATCTGGTCAGTAAAGTCTGGGGGCACCGTTAAACACTCTACAGTGCTCACGACAGCCTCTGACAACAAAGAATTACGTGGCCTCAAGTGTAAATAATGCTGGGATTGGGAAACCCTGACCTAGAAGGCAAAAAAATACGTTCACCTGGGACACATAACCTAATTCCCCAGGTCCACTGGGCATTAGTTAGCTGGCACGTGTATCTCAGCACCCCCAAGGGGTTGAAAATTGGTTCTTCGTGGGGAAGGGCAAATAAAATCTTACTCTTCTTTTATGTATAAAGAACAGATATACATACATAGCTTCAAAGGATATACTGTGTATCTGTAACAGTAAAATTCATGGGGAAGGAGGGATTAGAGAAAAAAAATGTCTAAAACATTTCTTTGGCTGGGGGAGATAATGAAAAACGTCTAAGAAACACTGATATAGGATTGCAAGTTATGTGGGCTCCTCTCCCACCTCTGCATGACTAG
Organism: Choloepus didactylus; assembly: GCF_015220235.1. NCBI lineage: Eukaryota > Metazoa > Chordata > Mammalia > Pilosa > Megalonychidae > Choloepus > Choloepus didactylus. Next base: position 66,388,952 of record NC_051324.1, on the reverse strand, counting down.
CTGGCATTTCAAACGTGTGCCTTGTTGTGGTAGGTTGAATTATGTTCCCCAGGAAAGGAAAAAAAATGTTCTTAACCTTAAGCCTATTCCTGTGGGTGTGAGCCCATTGTCAATAGGACCTCTTGAAGATGCTGTTTTTAGTTAAGGTGTGACCCACGGAATAAGGGAAGGTCTTCACCAAATCACCGGACTGTTTATAAGCAGAAGAAATTCAGATCTAGTGAGAGAAGGCCACAGGGAGGAACTGAAAGCCAGAAGTCAATGGGTATCCAGAAGAGAAAGGAGAGGATGTTGCCATGAACAGAAAAGCCAAAAAACCCGAGATTGCCTACCAGCCAGAATGCAGTAGTAACTGATCCCATAAGGAAGCAAGCCCTCCAGCCTCCAAAACCATGAGCCAATAAATTCCCATTGTTTAAACCAACCCACTGTGTGGGCTTTGTCATAGCAACCTAGGAAACTAAGACACATGCTAAACGATATACCTTGACTGCCCTGTAACCAGGATGCAGCTCCCTGTAATTTTTCTGGGCAGCAGAGAAACTGCTGTAGGCCACTCTCTGGCTTCTTTTTTTTTTTCTGGGAATTAAAATAAAAAAGACACTGAAAGTTGGGGGTGGGGCTGAGAAAGGGGAATGGAAATTTCGGCCACCTCCAAAATCAGGACATGTGGGAAAAGGGTAGCTGCTCAGTTTTTTGACTGGCATGAGTGTTGTTTTCTGAGACATGGTGGCAGACAGTTGGCTAGGATCTGTGGGACATCTCATAGGGATGCCGTGGATTATTTCATTTTTCTCAGTCCATCTATTAAATCTTAGGGTTTAGAAACATCCCTACCAGACCCCAATAGTAGGTTGTTTACCAGTCTTGGTCTATCTTTTCCCTGGGTTTTTATGAATGTTTTAGTGGGCAGAGGGGAGAGCCTGCTGCAAACTGCCATTTGGATGACTTCATTTTAAATTGGAAATACAACGAGAAGGTTTTGATTCATTTCGGATTTGTGGGATGAACCCAACCCATCTTTGGTCTGAAATAATTAGCATCATTTTGTGGCCTCTGGAACAATGTTTTGGGCTTTAAGTAAGAAAGCCTGGGCTTCTCCAGATAGAGATGTGTGGGTGCTTTGAGCTAAGTGTCCCCAGTTCAGTCGGGTGAGCTATTTATCTGTGGCCATCATTGAAAAAAAAGTTTCACTCCAGAGAAGCTTCCAGAGAATATATACCAAGAAAGTTCATCTAGGAATTTAAGGATGGGGGGGGTCATTGAAGGGACATACTTTTCCTGACATTCCCTCTTCTGCTACAGAACCCATGAAGACTTTATACATAGCATTGCCTATTAAGCCACAAAACCTCGAGAAACAGGGCAGTAAAAAATAATGAAATGCAATATTCAGAATACATGGAAAAGCAGTGATTTACTTTAATCCAGGGGACTAGGAATAATACACCTGCCTCGGAGCAGGGAATGGCATAATGTTGGCATAATATTGGGGGCTTAATAATTTTTGACCACATTTTATAGACGCTTTCCTGCAATTAATGCTAAATAAAGTCAACATCTTCTCCACCTGCTGCTGTGTTTGGGGCTTTCACTGAGTGCACCCCACTCTCATTCATGGCCTGGGCTATCACAGTTCTTGTTTAACCTGTTCTTCTTTCATTGCTTTTCCCTTGATAACCCCCAGGACTTTCACATGTTCTGTTCGTGGTGTATATGATTTTGCATTCTCTTCTCAAAAGAGTTAAGCTAACTGAATTCAGGGCCTCTAAGGCCCATTGCTGTGACCGTAAGGCCACACTGGCAGATTCGAGCATTGGTGCATTTTTCTCCCTTAAGGATTTGGTGTAATTTTTCTCTCATCCTATTTTTAATGAAAATAAATTAACAAGAATGACTATTCCTACTCATACACCACCAACTGCTATTATTTAATTCTGACTTCCTCTTTCTTGGTTGGAGTCTTAGAAGTATCAACAGTTTGTATTCTGAACTTCACAGCTCTCCAGTTCGTGTCTTTCTTTTTTCTTTTGGGGAGATTTTTCTAGGGAGTAAGATTCTATGACTATGTTCACACAAGTTGTGGCCTTCTTGTCACATCCATCGTTGCAATTTCAAGGATTCTGGACAACCCCTTGGGGACTCTGCTCCAGGATCCCGTGAGGAAATGAGCGCTGGCCTGTCCTATAATGCAGGCCTGCAGTTCTGGAAGGTGCACAGCTTTCCTGTTCTAGTCCTTGTGTCTCCCGAGCCATGCTGAGATGTTTAGAAGGAATTTAGTGCAAGAGTAACAGAATTTTCTTTTTGCAAGATCAAGGCTCCACAACAGAGATTCAAACCATAGGCCTGAGTTTTGGGGTTTGTGTGTGCACATGCATGCACGTGTTGGCTTTCAGGCTAGAGGGTTGCGTATTAGCTATAAAAACCATCAGCAATTGCTAATCCATCCAGATCAGACTAAACATTTTTCAAAATCTCGCCTGGATTCTTGCACTCTTGCAGACTGCACTGGGGAGACTAATTCACACAGGAGGCTGTTTATTTAATTGTAGTAAAAGTATATAAAGCCAAGGCACTGTCTAATCTCTTATTCTTGAGTTTTTAAATCCCAGATGGCAAATGGCAAGCGAGGCCGCTGGTTTTATAGCTTCATGAATTAGTTCAGCCGAAACTCATTTGAGAACCGTGGGGGAGGGGAGGTGGGGGTGGGGGTTGAACAGGGTTTGGTAGCCAGCACTAATCAGTTTTTGGCCTCTAGCAATTCTCTGTGGCAGAATAAAGGGAAGAGATAATTATTCTCCTTAATCACTGCATCAATGGCTGCATTTAGAACCCGCTCCTTAAAGGCTGACCCGATTTCCCAGAGGATATTCTCAACCCTTCACTGATCTGATTTTGAAGTGAATGAATCTTCTGGAAATATCTGCTAGCAGCATCTTGTTTGCCTGGGACTCTCAGAGACAAGGAAGCCCCAGTGGCTTCAGATGGGTGACCTTTCTCATATCTGTCAGCAGGCTGCTAATGACAGTGGGCTTTTGCATCTTTGCAATGAGTCTCATGGCAGGAATTACCAAGGAGTGGGCTCCAAAGACTGCTTGCCTTTGCTTCTTTCTCTCTCTCACTCCCGGCATCCTGTCCTCTGCTATGTCTTTGTCATCTGATGCTGCAGACTTGTGACTTTAGGAATGGAAAAGTGAGAAAAACAAAGAAGCAAAAGAAGCTAGCACAAAGTTCCCAGGGGTTGCCGTCTTCCTGAAAGGAATTCAGCCTTTGTGGATATATGAAAATACATGCAAAGAAAACACATGTCTCTGCTAACTTTTTTTCCCCTCTTCGATCTATCAATAGTGAAAGATCCATATCATTGGAGTGCATGGAAATCAAGCTGAATTTTCAAATGACTTTGTTCGGTAGCTCAACTTTGTAAAAGGGTCTTGAAAAAAACGCTAGCCTACCCACAATCCCTCTTTACTGAGGTGTTTCCTCCTGTCCTCCCTTCTCCATCCTTACCTGTCTGTTGACATTTACGGCCTCCAGGAAGCCTTCTCAGACTACCCTTTGGCAAGAGGTGACCCACTCTCCTATATTCTAAGGTGAATTTACTTGATGGGCTCTAAGTATATTCTGCCTTATTTATTTTTGTAATGAAAGGATTAATATTCTTATTATAAATATATGTTTTCCTATTATATTTCAGAGAAACTAGAACATACAGGAAAGTACAAGCAAAAGAGAACAAACAGAAAAGCAAAAAACCCTCCCTTTCTTTTAGGACCCAGAGGTAACGGGGAAGGGGGTGTAATGAATCCAGTGATTTGGAAACAGGCTGCTTGGAGTTGACTCCTCGCTCTGCAGCATTGCCGACCAAGCCTATATAAGCATCAGTGGTTATTATTATGGCCCTGGTGACTTGGCAATGTCTCTCTCCATGTCTACCCTCCCTCTTTGTATTTACTTTGGAATCTTGGAGTTGGAGATATGGTATAGAGCATTTTACTAAATGAATCTGGTGCATTAATATACATACGTTAATTTTGTACCCCTATTGGAAATTTTGTTTGTATTTTTCTCTAACTTTTTTTTTGCATTATTTTTCTGTATTATACACAATTTTCTAAACTGCCATAAATCCTTTTAGAAGCATGGAAACACATACATTCATAAATAGTCAAATTTTACAGTTTCAGAGCATGCCTCTGCTCCCCCACACATGGAAACAACACTAAGGCAAAAACCATATCTTAAGTGCCTTTATATCCCCTCTAGTTCTGTGTAATTTTTCTTATACAGAGTAAGATTCAATCCTACTTGTTTGCTAGATATTTCCAAGCACTTTCCACTTTTCTCAGCATCCAGCATTGATGTGTTCTGTAATGTGATGTTGGATTTATTGCCTAGAGTTTAGACCCAGGGATAAAGGGGAAAAGTTGCATTTTCCATTTCATTTCATCTCATTTCATTAGCATGGAATGCAAAGACCTGAAGTATTATGATATTCTTTAGGTCCAGCCCAGCGTTCTTTTAGGACATGTGGCTTCTCACAGCAAGCATGATACGATATCTCTTCAAGCAATACACACACAGGGTATAAACTCTACAATCACATAGAAAGGAACTTCTAGTTCATTTCACCCACCCTCTTCTTTTAACAAAAGATACACTGAGGCCCAGATAGTTTGTCATTTTGTGTGTGTGTGTGTGTGTGTGTGTGTGTGTGTGTGTGTGTGTGGTGGCGGGTGGGGGGGTTGATGATAAACTTCAAGCTAGAAGTAGGTTCTCCCCCCTTATTTTAAAAGTCCACTATTATTGCCAAGAGTATGTTGATTTGAAATATTCCTTTAATTTTACTTAAGTCCTGTATAACATTTCTAGTATGTTCCTTGGGATTACTTAAGTAAACTTATTAGTGAGGTCAATATAACTTTGGGGAGGAGGGCAGAGGGAAGAGGATGGTGAGGTTTCTTATTTTCAGAAAATATGCCTTTCCAGTTTTTTACATCATCCCAAAGCTGAGAAATTTGCAAATACAGAATATGCATCACAGATCCATTTATGAGAGTGAGAAATTAGAAATAATCTAAACACCCATCAAGAAAGACAAGCTGCAATAAATCATGGTGCATAATATAATGGAATATTTTGCTGTCATTGAAAGGAAAGTATAGAACCACATTATTGATATTAAGACAATAACACTTATCAAGCATTAGGTGTAGGGACTAAGAGCTTCACATACAGGATTTCATTTAAACCTCAGAACAACCCCACAGATTGATAATATTTTTAATGGGCTTAATGAGGTTGGGTACGTTTTTCAAGTCACTCAACACTTTATTTCAGAACCCAGGTGCTTCGCCGTTATTCTATCCCAACTTACCTGAAAGTAAATCCGTGACATATTGTTGTGAGACGTAAAACAAAGCTGGTAGCATAACTATGTCTAATGAGCTTATTTCTGTGTGGTGTGTTTGTGTGTGTGTGGGTGTCCGTATATAAAGACCTAAAAAGGTTTTAGAAGTGTGTACATCAAAACCATTCACCTATTATCTGTTCCATAGGCTTAGGGATGATTTTCACTTTCTTTATATTTTCTGTACCATTGGAAATTGTGTTACAGTTATTAAATATACAGACACAAATAACTTTTAAAGTTAAAATTTTAAGGTTAAATACAGCAATAACATTCAAAGCAGCAATTGAGTTTTTAAGGTGTCCACTAAAAAAGCACCTTAGAAGTTGATTTTTTGAATTCAGTTTGTTGTTTATTTTTTCTTTTCTATATATCAAAGCAGCTTTTGGGGGGAAGCACGGCTACCCCTAACAAGACTTCAAACGTGGTGGGGAGACAGGGAAGGCACTGGGGGACTGGCCCCTCATCTGAGCACTCAGCTCCCAAGATTCCTCTGCATGACCCTGGTTCAACCTGCCTTGATTTTCCACAGGGAAGCTAAAGTGGAAATTACTCTTTTGGAAAGGGATTTTCAAAGTAGACATCACTCAAACTCGGCAAATAATTAACTTTTCATCCTCTCATAAAATTGAGACTGTAGCTGGTTCAAAGCCCAGGACCTTGGGCCTTAATTGAATTAACTCGGTTTTCCATCCTTGTGAAGGATCCTTCCAAACCCTAACATTTAGCGAGGGCTGCCCTTCCTGGCGAGAACACAAGCACCCATTGAGAGACGATCGCCGAGTCGGGACCGTGGCACGCAAATTGGGCCTGAGTGGAAAATGGGACACCCTCGGAAGGGGACAAAACACTTTCTGTTTCCTACACTTTAAAGTTCATTCTGAATGCGTCTCTGCACAAGTTTTGCTCCGCCAAAGCAAAGAGAGCAGCAAGCCGAGTTGGCTTCCCCACCGCTGCACACACCTGGCCCGTTCCTGACGCCATGCCTTTACATGCGTTACCTCCTCCACCTGGAGCCAAGGCTCCTTTCTCGCTTCTCACCACCACTCCCTGGCCATGACCTCCTTCCAGATCTAGCTCACTAGTGCTCAGGAGCTCCTGCTCACTGCTTTCTCCTTTACTCAGATCTCCTTTGCATATGCATTTGTGTCCCTTGCTTTGTTAAATAAACACACTAAACATACTAAAAAGATTTTATACAGAAAGGAAGTCCCAATGATGGGTGATTAAAGTCGGTCTATAAAACAGAGATGAGTTGAAATATGACATTCTTCTATTTGATTGCATGCCAAACAACTGTATATAGAGAGCCTAAACTAATGATGATGATGATGATGATGATGATGATACTAATAACAATAATAATGATGATGACAATAATGATGATGATAGATAAAACAAAGAGCTCCCAATTAAACTGTAAGTCCCCTGAGGGCAAGGAGCTTTCTTCTCTTTACTGTGTTCTCCAACTGCCTTTGTTCATTGCTATGCCTGATTCCAGTGCTCAATAAATTCTTGACTGATGATACATTGTCTGAAAAACAAGAATGGGACATCTCCCGTGCCTGAAACCTGGCACTATTTAGATATGAAAATACATCTTTAAGTAATTTTATATTCTTGAAAACTAAATTATAAAGCATTTGGGAGTGTTTTTCTTTTCTTTTGAAAACTTTCTGGTTTTGCATTGAGAGTCCTTTTGATTTTGAGGTAGTGTCATAAAGACCATGAAAATCTACTCAACCACAGAAAATTTAGGCATGCTGAACCTTGGAATTAGTTATCCACTGAAGGAAATGTAGAATTAAATTCTAATATTGAAGCTGACACTTCAACTTCATCTCCAGGACTGTACAGGGAAAAGTCTCTCAGAGTGGGATAAGAAATAAAATTTGAGATTCAAGGGCAGAGAAGGAAAACCTCTGGGTTTATTTTATCTGGATCGTGTTTCCATAATGTCTTTACTGATCTGAAATTTTTATTTGTGGTGGCTTATGCTGTCCATCTTTTGCGAAGGTCATTTCAAAAGACACTGTTTTGTGTGTGAACGCTGTGGACATGATTCTTGGGCTTGTGCAAATATAATCAGCAGCCTCTGCTGTGACTTTTAAACAATGTAATTAAGTTCTGCATCAAGGTGGAATGCCTTTTTGAGCAGGATGGCTGAATATCCAGAATCTGAGACAGGCTTTCAGAGAATCTTTTCCCTTTTCTTTGCTCTGTGCCCTGGCTTCTCTTCCAGCTCCTGCCCCTCCAACCTCCATGTCAGTCCCTCACTGTTACTCCAAGTTAAACATCTTTACTTGCGGTTCTCGTTCTTGAGAGCCAAATTTTGCCGGCCTACCTTTCCTTTCCCAACTTTTCTTCAACCATCTAGTCCGTGGGTTTCAAAGGAAGGGACATGAAAACACAAACAGTAAGGGTGTGTCGAAGAGAGCAACCTGACATTTTATACAGAGAAAAGAAGAGAGACCTTTTAAGGAGATGGCACTGCTGCATATATATGAGGTGGTTCAATGTGGGTGGCTGAAGTGCCAGGTGAGGAGTTGCTGGTAGTTTTTATTAAAAAGAAAAAAAAAGTTGTTGAGAATAGCTGGATTCTCAAGATTCCATTCTTTCTGCCTCTACTTTAGACAGGAAAGTGGTGAAAATAAGTTGTTCCTGGCCACATCTGAAACTTAGTAAGTTTGGTAAAATACTTAAAAAGTGAGACGGAAAGTCTATCTTCACCTACTCATTCTAGGCCTGTCCTGCCACCTCTGCACAAATAACAGAGCATGGGGCTTCTGCATGTAGGAAGAAGGTGAAGAGGGAGGTCTGTATGAGCATCATGGATGCTTGTGGGGGGAAGGAAAGAACATTGCAAGGATTTTGATGATGATGATGATGACGACAACTGTGCTATATTGAGCCCTTTTTATGGTGAAAGCTGTTTCACCTGATGTATCTCATTAAATCCAGGCAGAACTCTATGCAATAGATTCTATTTTCATCCCTATCTGCTATAAGAGAAAAGTCCAAATCACAGAATCGGGATTCACACTTAAGTCTAGCCAACTCTAGAACTTACATTCTTATTCAGGTTGAAATTTAGGAAGCCTGCGCAAACTCACACTTTTCTTTCAAGTTTGTCCCACTCTTTTTCTTTTTCTCATACTTTTTTTTTTTTTTTTACCTGAACCCAAGTCTTCAGGTGTAAACGTGTCTAGAACTAAATTGAGAAGCATCAGTCGTGTATAGTAGCTCAGGCAGTTCTTGACATGGACAGGGTAAAAAGGTAAATGCCCGGAAACAGCCTTGCCAGGGGAGTGATCCATGTCCACATGTGTGCACCTCCAGAGCTTCTCAATGTATGGAGAGTCAACTAGGACAATAATTCCCCCAATGAGAGAGCCTACTATTGGAGACACTTGTCTAATACCCAGTCAATCTGAGATTAGCATTATGAGTCAATTCCCTGCACAGCTGGGGGGATATCCCTTGGTTTTCCAGTTAGACTGCACTGGGAAAAACACTCCATCTTGCCCGAATTTCTAATGGTGTAGTGCAACATTGGAGTCTTAGAGGCTTGGGTTTACATCTTGGTTTCCATAATATTCTTAGTGGCATGCTATTACCATTATTATTATAGTTGTTAATGCTATTTTTAGCCAAGGTGTGACCATGGGATGGCAAGAAGGTCCTCTACGGAGGCTGATCAACCTGGATCCTCAGTTTGTCCATAAATAGGAATGATCGGCTACCAGTGACAAATTTGTCATTTCTGTAGAACCTGCTTGGGCGCCGTGCAGATGGCAACCATAGCCTTTATATGACAAATGCATTTTTAGACCAAATGGTAAATGACCAAATCCCCTCCCAAGCACTCATACCAAGTCAATAAAATAGCTGCACTTCTGCCCTTAACCTCTTGTTAATCCTCGGCAAGTACCCAATTTTAACTTTTCCCTGGACTTTTTATTTTCTGAGATGAATTATTTTCATGAGATGGATGGGGTATCTGCGGCAAGGCATTTCTCCTTGTGCCCACAGCTCATATTTCATTAGACAAATATACTATATGTCCTAATCAAGGATTCCAATGGGCACCCAGTCCTGGAAGAAGCTTTGAGGATAGAAGTCAATCAACTCTGAGAGAGGGGGACTTACAGACCTGGATTTAGTGTTGAGTGAGCACATTGCTAGAAGACTGCTTTGTTTATTTGCTCAGATATTAGGCACATGGAGAGTCAAGCTACCTTCTAAGACTACACTGAATCTACTACTCAAAGACATCATTGAATCTATATGGGAATACTCTTCCAAGAGAAATAAAATACCATGTTCCATTTTTAAATAGTCAAGGATGGATAGCAGAAAGAGGGTGAATTATATTTGCAAATATTCTTTACTTGGAAACTTTTCTTATAATTGACATGGTTTTCCAAGTGTTTTCTAATTCTGATGTCTCTTTCAGGTTGTATGAGCTTTCTCACAGAAGAAAGCTGTGTTGCCTAGATATCACTCCTGACGTTCATGACTTGGCTGATGAAAGTCCCAAGAAGTGTGCCATGATAACGTTTTGACTGATTCTGTTGCCCTATCTTCTTTGTTTTCATTGTGGAGAGAGAAAAAATGGTGGTGTGGATGAGCAAGTGAGCATGCATTTGTGCAAGTGTGTGTGCATCAAGGTTACAGATAGCTGTAAGTAGCGGGTGCATCTGCAGGCATGTCGATTAAGTTAAAATGAATGCCTGGGTTCACTGGCAAACAAATCCATGAATTAAACTCTACATAACAGAAATATAAGCAAAGAGCATCAATAGGCAATTCATTAAAAGAAAAATACAAATGGCCGACAAATACATGAAAAATGTTCATCTTAATAGTAAAGAAATACAAATTGAGATGACACTTTATTTTCATCAATGATTGGTGATTTTTTAACATTAACTGCCGGCTTCCTGTTGTGAGGTAGCCGATTGAGTATTCTTGAACCAGCACCACTTTTTAAAGTTGTTATATAGCGTAATGATACTTTTTATTATCTGGTTGTTCTTTCCCCAAAAGGCATATGTTTTTTTCTGGAGATTTGTTCATTATTCTTGCACATTATTTTTACCCAATATTAACTTTAGACTCACTCTTTCAAGTTTCAAAATACACCTTCGTTATCTTGTTGCTCTGGCATTAGTTACATTCATTAATTATACATTAATTGAGGGAGAAATGGCACATTTAAATATTGTCTTCCATCTTTAAAGCACTTATTTTGCTTGTTTGTGTATAATATGATCTGCTACCTCCCCCACCTCAGCCAGAGCCAGAGACACTTTAGGACAAAAACACTGCAAATCAAGCTACTATTGGAGCACTTGATACATTGTAGTAAATATGTAATTGTTGAACAGATTAATTCACAAGTGGAGGAACTATCCAAGCAATAACAACTGCAAAGAAAGCCGAGTTTGTCTTGTTTGCATCACTTTCTGGCTTTGCTTGTTGCCAGCCCAGCCTCATTTCTTCCCCATCTGTTTGGCCTTTACACAGGCCATTAGCTCTCTTCCTCCTCTGGGCCTAGGAAACGGCTGTGCCCTTTGGTGGGGATTGCTCCCCTCTGCCCCCTCTATTTTCTGTTTGCCCATCAGCTTAGGGTCACTTCCTCCAGGAAGCCTTTCTTTACAGATTTCTCCCCCTACCAAATTGAATTTGGCATCCACTGCATAGCATCAGTATTTCCCCCGTGATCAAACAAGCACACACCCACTCACATACATATTTTACTGACAGACAAGTGACAATGGTTAATTGGATAACTTGGCAGGCTGTCTGGGTGCACCATCTAGCTCCATCACGCGCCAGCCATGTGACTTTGGGGAAAGCGCCTCGGTCTTCTCATACATGGGGTGGGGTATCTTAGGGGTAATAAAAGCACCTTCCACATAGGGCCATTGTGAAGAGTAATGCATTAATGTTCATAAATCATTTAGAACAAAATCTGCTGCAAAAGCACGCCATCATGATTTCTTATTCTTATACAAGCTCTTATTCTAGCTATTCTATTACAAGCTCCCAGAACCAAGTTCATTTTATTCGTTGCTTTATCCCCAGTACCTATTCCAGTGTTTGATATGCAATGAATGCTCAGTAAATATTTGTTAAACTAATGACTTGGTATGTTCAATCTGTATCAGCTCTGCTCTTCTTCAAGGCAATGCTTTGTTTACTTAAAGGAGGAGGATTCCTTCTTTGAGTATCCTGGTAAAATGCTTTATGGTATATTTGGTAACTTGTCTATTCTCAACATTAAAGGTGGTGATGTTTTATTTTCTTTCTTGGTGCTCTCTGGACGGCAATATTTAAAATTAAGGAGATGGTGAGATCCCAACCCCAGAAGCATTTAAGCATCTGATAAGGAGTTGGACAGAATGGCATTTCCAAGTCTGCAATTTGTGATTCTACATTTTCTGTTCTAAGGCCACTTAATAAGGGCCCTTAAATGAAACATTTAGCCTAAACAAACAGTTTTCTACCTATAACTTATATTAGATTAAATGCATTTTGCCTATGTTTAAGATGACTCTTATAAAGGTAGATATAATGTTACCATTTCCCTGATTCTCCCAGGGAATTCTGTGACGTAGGGTACTGGAAATGCATTGAAACCCACAAGGCAATTGTTTGGTGCCATACCACGTATTTTACAAGCCATTTAACTTGGTCAATTTTTAATAACACAAATATATTGTATAAAGTGACACTGCAATTTAAACAGGGGCACATAATATTTTGCAAACCTCGAATCTGGAAAAGAGAATGTGCACTTTTTTTCCCTGCTACCCACAGATATAAAAACCAAGGCACTGGCTCCCCCCTACGTGGGATCAGACACCCAGGGGAGTGAATCTCCCTGGCAACGTAGAATATGACTCCCGGGGAGGAATGTAGACCCGGCATCGTGGGACGGAGAACATCTTCTTGACCAAAAGGGGGATGTGAAAGGAAATGAAATAAGCTTCAGTGGCAGAGAGATTCCAAAACGAGCCGAGAGGTCACTCTGGAGGGCACTCTTACGCACACTTTAGACAACCCTTTTTAGGTTCTAAAGAATTGGGGTAGCTGGTGGTGGATACCTGAAACTATCAAACTACAACCCAGAACCCATGAATCTCGAAGACAGTTGTATAAAAATGTAGCTTATGAGGGGTAACAATGGGATTGGGAAAGCCATAAGGACCACACTCCACTTTGTCTAGTTTATGGATGGATGAGTAGAAAAATAGGGGAAGGAAACAAACAGACAGAGGTACCCAGTGTTCTTTTTTACTTCAATTGCTCTTTTTCACTCTAATTATTATTCTTGTTATTTTTGTGTGTGTGCTAATGAAGGTGTCAGGGATTGATTTAGGTGATGAATGTACAACTATGTAATGGTACTGTAAACAATCGAAAGTACGATTTGTTTTGTATGACTGCGTGGTACGTGAATATATCTCAATAAAATGATGATTAAAAAAAAAAACAAACAAACGAAAAAAAAAAAAAAACCAAGGCACTGGGAAGAGTTCTAGGCAAGGAATCAGGAAGCCTGAGTACTAGGTTTGGTTCTCATATTGATAAGATGGGAAGAGGGTATTTTTTTTTCTGCATAAGGAAATTCAAATTGCAAAATAGCCGTTGTCAATCGTTATTATATTGTCACTGACACCAGCAGCTGGGTCCCTCTTGCACAAGGTCTTTCACAGTAGACCTATGATGCATCAAGGAACTAGGAACATAGTTCACAGGAAAACTGAATTCCCAGTTTAGCACAGAGATCCAGCGCATTCAGGAATATACAGACTTAGTCTGACAATGCAGATGAGTCCAGAGCCTGGGAGAAAACAGGGTGTGGGCTCCTGAGAATTGTAATAAAGACTGGAAGTATTTGCCTCCAGCATTGGGCTTCCTGGGCAGGTTCTGTCTGTCACCTGACGCCTGGTAACCACGACGTAAACAGGATGAATTCTTCCCACCTGGTGGCACAAGTTCACCTCCAATCACTCCACTGCTTTACGGTAGATTCCTCATTTTGATTATCTGCTTACCTTGGTGGATTCTGCTTTCTTCAAAGAATCCTGTTTCCCATCTACCTAGAGAAAAATATGCTTTTCCTAAACAAGACGAAAATTAAAAATCTAATGAACAATTCAATCTCCACTCCCCCACACATTCAGATTTTTCTTTTATGCCCCTTCTATGAGATTTTAGGTCCATAGTAAAAATAAGCTTTTTTGCAACAACATGTTCAGACCTGTTACCCACTTTCCCTACCTTTTCTAAATTAGCCCCCAACCCCCTATGCTCTCATAACACCCAGTACTTTCCTTTTAGTGATGATCACGATTTAGGTGACTATTTGCTTACTGGCTCTTTTCCCTTCTAAATGTAAAATCCATCAAACCAGTGAACACATCTGTCTTGTTCACCAGCTTTCCCCCCAGAATTCAGCACAGTGCTCAGCAGCATCGACACCCAGGAAATAACTGGTTCAAGCATTTATTCTGTCATGTTTTATTTCAGCATGCAGGAGGGTTGGTTAATTGGGGAAGGTGTAGGCATCTGATCATGTCACTGAGTTGTGGGGTCACTGAGAAAGCTGATCAAAATAAAACTTCACACTTCTCTCATTGACTGATTGATATCGACTCAGTGCCAGTCCTTTTGGAATTGCTATTCTGCAATTACCCTGCTACGTGAATACAGGTGCAGAAAAGTTTTATAACCAGCATGCAATCAAATACATTGAAGAAAAAATATACAGCATACACTGTAGAACTTCTACATCCTCTTGATATTCTCTTGAGGTTTCAGTGTGCTATTCTTAAGTCAGTTCTTCAGAATTTCCTAGGAAGTGAAAAGGATTTTGGGTTCTGTTTGGTACAAGTGGAAGAGAGCTTAGAGCACGTTCTTCCACCTCTCTTAAGGAGAACTCTATGTGCTGCATGAAGGCTGGATTTTATCTAGGGTACAACTCATTCATCCAGGGTATGAATCGTTGTACGTTGTACAATGCTTAGCGACAGGTTCAGGTTGCAAATATCTCAATGGTGATTGGTGGAAATACATCACCTCTTTCTTGTATAATAATGTACTTTTCTTTTTTCATCCCCCTATATTGCTGTTTTTTGTCTGTGTAATACAAATGGCAGAAAATATCCAAAAACTTTTCTGAACTGTTCTACAATTCAGAGACTAGGAAAAATCCATTCCAGTCATTTTTTGCTCAGGATGGATAGAGGATCAGGTGGAGGCCAATTTCCAAAAGCAGAAGGCATTAAAGGGAAAACTTGTGTTGAGTCCTTTCAATTCCCTGTTAAATAGCCCAAAACAGGTAGTTAGAACTTTTTTCCTTTTATTTTATTTTTTTTTGTTCAAGTGACTGCAACCACCATCTTAAACTAATTATTTCATATCCAGATTCATTTGGAATGTTCATTTGTAGAGTTATAGTTGTATACATATGTATCTCTACTTTTAAGTAAAATGCAGGCAATAGTTACCAATTTCTTTTAAGTCATATAGCCCCCAAAGCAGCAGACCCTTTCCAAATGAATAAGGACCTGAGAAGGATGGATTGCGTGCTCTGAGGATCTGATATTTCAGCTCGCTTACTTCATTCACTTCACCTCCATCTCAGGACTTGGATCATACCTGATAAGGCTCTTGGGTAAGTGGTTCTGGTTTCAACTTAAGTCTTGCATGCCTAGTTTATTCATTTAAGATTTTTTTGTTGTTAAATATTGCAGTCCTTGCTAATGCAAACTGCCCAGATGAGATTTATATTTTCCAGTTTTACTGTCTTTCTTTTTTTCTGTGGTTTGCAGCTTGATATGGGAGATTCACACAGAAATAGGGACTATTTTGTCCCACTGGCAAAAGCACTGATAAACGGAAAACAGGGTTTTGCCCTGAATCATTTGATCATGGAATGGTAAGGCACCTCAGAGGCATAGCTGTGGTCTCTAATTGCTCCACACTCTAGTATTCTGTTGCTATTCTTTTTGAGGTTCAAGACATTGAATAGTGTGATGGACACAACACTCTAAAGTGAAGCCTGTGGCATTTAGGAAACAAGGGTTTATTTTGGGGGGAGGGAACCAAAATAGTCCTGCATGTATAAAATCCAGCCTTATATAAGTTTTTTTTTAATTTTTTAAAAATTAAGTGAGATTGGGTCCTTATTTTCCCATTATATCTGAAACCATGGTGAATCAAGAATTCCAAATCCAAATTCTTAATCATTGTGCACATGCAGGAAATGTACCATGTTCAAAGGGAGGGGGGCAGAATTGTTGATCGTAGGAGCCTCCGTTGGTTCTCTCTCCCTCTCCCTTTCTCTCTCTCTCCCCCCATCTCTCTCCCTCTCTCTCCTCTCTTTTCCTCCCTGTCCCTATCAAAATGAAGAAAAAAGATAAAAAGAAAAGGTTATTTGGCTGGAAGAGATTGGAACTGAGCAAAGTTCAACAAACACAAATCTTCTGCAATGAAACGTAAACTTGTCTAAATGAAGATGCCAGGTATGTTTTTTCTTTCCTTCTCAGTGGTAGCTATAACGGAAAAGCATATTGGTCCAGTGATCAGGAGGAAACCTTGCCCAACTCCTGGTCTTAATGAAACAGAGGCTTAAAAAGAACAGCCGCAAGCTTTGCTCTCACTGGCAGAGGCTCAGAGCCTCAGTCAGACAAGGCTTTGGTTAACATCACTCCACTCCCTCACGTTTTTCTTTCCTAGTTCTCCTTCCATCCACCCCTCTCTCTCATTGCCACCCCTCCCTCTCTCTATCAGCGATATCTGGGTAAAATTTTCTTGACATTTCTTAATGAGGTGATCATTTTGACCTGAGAGTACATCAGACTCAAGACATAAAGGATGCCACCCCCTAGTCAAAACCACTTTGCTAAGGTTGCCAAAGTTTCTCCTCACCTCAAAGTGGGCAGGGAGGGCACAGAAATCTTGCACTGTCATGATCTGAGATTGACCTGTGTGCATTCTCCCACTTTCCCCAGTCTCAGTCAGGCCAAGAGACAAGCTGTGTGTTCATCTCTGAGGTTTTGCCTCCTGATGAGATGCAACAGATCAGCATTCCTGGCTAATGCACAGAAGTCTGCACACCTGGCCTACATAACAGAACTGGGGCCATGCACTTGGTCTACTCGCGGCCACTAGACCTCGCTGCGAGAAGACTCTGTGGTCAGAGTGGCAGTGGTGAAATAGAACAGGCATCTCTTGCTCCTGGTAGTAGTAAAGATGTCAAAGGCACCAGGGTCTCAGGCCTTTGGTAGTCTTAGAATATATCCAAGGTAATGCCAATAGTTTTCAATGTTTCTGCAGTAGTAGATCCCTCAGCTGTGTTTCCTAAACCCTAGAACAACAAATTCTAGCAGGTTGTTTTGGGTAGAGATTGTGGAACAGAAACTAATAAACTGTCATTGTCATGACCAATTATTTTTTTCCCTAAGGAAGCTCTTGAGTTGCCTTTTGGAAACTTGGTGCCCTGTAAAGTAAACTGAAAGCCCTTTGATATGAAATTCAAAGACCCTTGGGAAATAAAGCATCATTCTGACTAATCTTATCTGCCTAGTGAAAATTGAACCCAAATCATTATAGGTGAAGAATTATTTAGATGTCTTTAAAAATGGCTCTGGAAAAAAAAAGCATCTTGGGAAATAGAGTGAACAAACGTCTCTGGAAATGTCTCTTGATGTTAAGCCATCCATCCTTTTGTAGTAACTTTTCCTTCTTTCTAACCAAAAGGTCTCATGTCTTAACACATTTCCCCCTGGAAATTGGTTTATTATAGCAGATGAATTGGACATCGAAAATGCGAATTCAATCCTACCTCTGTTCCTTCCAGTCTTCAGTCAAGCAGGATTAGATCTTCTCAGTTGATAATTTCCAATTCCAGTTCTGTGGGTCCAGACTTCTCTACTTGTCATCACCCTAAATATTAGTTTCAAATTGGATAATAAAGACACATCACATCTCTATCAAATGCAAATAAAATAACATGATATCCAGTACTTTCACAGTTCTCTACATGAAATGACTTCAGTGAAGTTTCCAAAAATATGATTTTTCCACAAAACATAGATGCTATGAGTCACTTGAGATCATCTGAGTCATCCTTAATAAGGAGAATTATGTCCAACTTTCTGGGTATCTGATTACCTGCCAGACATGATTCTTCAGTTTGTGAGAAATCTATATTTGATCACCATCCTCCCTGCCCAATAAGCAAAAGTTTAAAAAATAAGCCTTCTGATATTGTATTAATTGCCTCTACTTTCTGCTCTGTCCTCTCTTCTGAGGCAGGGGGTGGAGGAAAGTTTTACTGTATAAGCTCTGACATTTGGAGCATGACTTGCACTGAGACTTAACTCTTGGATGTTGTTGCCAATTGGGAAGCCATTTATGATGTTGGCTAAGAGTCACACAGGGGTGGGGTTGTAGAAGGAGGGGCTCTGACTGACAGGCTATGTTCAAGAATAGTATTATCTATTAGAAGAAGGGGGCTGAGTCATGGAAGATCACAAAGAATCCACTTACTTCTTGAAGCAAAAGCGATGGAGTTGGCAGAGTCGAACACACAGTGTCATTATATTTAAGATGCTTTGTATCTGAATGGTTATGGCCATCTTTGGAGCCAGAACACGTAGGTTCAAATTCTGAATAGCTGTGTGATCTCAGGCAAATTACTTAACTTCTCTAAGCTTGACATTCCTCATCTGTGAAACAGGGCCAGACTCCTACTGTTTAGGGTTTTGTGAGAATTAAATCTTTATATAAATATGTATGGACACATAGCGAGCATTCAATAAATGTTAGCTATTCATTGTAAAATGAAACTTCTGAGTTCCTAGTCCGGAGAGTATCTCACCTCAGTTCAGACACTGATGTGCCAACCATAGGAACTAACTACTGTATTAAATAGTCTGATTTGATCTTGGGCAGCTGAAAGTTCTCAGTGACATTTATTCCCCCAATTAACTTCAGTTAGAAAGTTTTATATAAAATATGAGACTTGTAAAAATGAAGATTTAGTTTGCATTAATCATTTGTCCAGTGAACAGTATCAGATTATCTTCTCCATCCAACTGGACTAGGCCCCAGGGGTGTATAACGCTCAGCAGATAAGCAGTGCCTATGAAGAGCTGAAAGCATAAGGATGAGTTAGCAATGAGCATCAGTAATAGGATTACCAGGTAAAGTATAGGAGACAGTTAAATTTGGATTTCAGATAAACAACGAAAAGCTTTATAGTCTAAGTATGTCCCAAATTGCACATACACTTTTGGGTGATCTGATGAGTCCTACTGCTCATTTGCTCTCCTTTTTTTTTTTTTTTTTTTTAATCTCCAGAGCCACTGTGAGCAGTGATAGGACTAGGAATTCTAGCTAGATGTATTTAACTGGAGCCTCAGATATGCTATTTCTTCATGACAGAAGATAATGAAGTCAAGAGCTCCTTAAGGAGGTTCTCTTATTCTAGAACAAAACTCTGTATATGAGTTATTTTTATCTGTCTACAAAATCTGTAGACATCACACTCACAAAAGTTTTAACCAGTGGCATTTTCAATTAAAATGAAACATGTTCCTAAAACAGCTATTCCAAGCCCTCTGTCATGTCCCTATGGAAATCTATGGAGGATCTACATTCACAGCAAGATTTGGGAAACAGCTTTTAGATCCACTCCTCACACACACGTACACACACACATGCATATGTATTTACTAAATAGCATTCATCATTTGGAGAAACAATGTCTGTTCTTGTTCACTTCGCAAGCGGTACCCAGTGACTTACTGAAATATCCCTTTCTGCCTTGAAGATTTTGCACCTAAGTGTGCATGCTCTTTAGGGATCTAACTGAATCTTCCCAGACTGGGTGGTTTCCTGTCTGGGCTGAACTCACAAAACAAGGGAGCTGCCGGAGCCGAAAATAGCACTTGGCCTGATGGCTTGGGAATTGGCCAAACCTGGAACAGGTCTGGATTTTGGGGGGAAGAGAATACCCCAACATCAACAAAGTATTTAATGGGGTGACTAATGATGTCACAAACCTAGGGAGTAGGAGTGAGAATTTCTCTGTTCATCTTATTTTACAAAGGTTCCATGATTTAATTTCTTACTTATCTTGTGGGTCTACCTCCTACACCCAGCCGTGTCACCAAGCACTGCCAGCACTTGAACTGACAATCCTAGCAGGTGCAATGCCTGGCATTCAATAGACATTTGCTAAATGAACTGCAAACTAAAGAGTCCAACATTGTTGCCATTCTGTGTTGGCATAAATTGGGGATTATTAGGGACAGAAGAGTGCCCTTAAATGTCCTAAAGTCAAAGGGGAAGTTTCTCACTAAATCCATGCCCCCCCAAAGAGCATGAGTTTTTGACTACATATGGCAAATCCACTAGATTTAGTCTGCTTCTTTTCTAAATGGTGTAAACAAAGCAATGGTCATTCCCCCAAAAGTGAGTAAGGGGCCTTTATCTGTTGCAAGAGTTCTCCAATGTTCCAGTGCGTTCCAGCGAATGTTACATCCTTAAGAAATAACTAGATTCAGCAAGCCTCTGCAACAACATGAGGCAGAACTTCCTTATGCATGTTCTGTTTATCCTAATTAATTGTCACTTGTAAAATAATTTACGATCTGGACAAGAGATTCCATAAGTGTATTTTTTTTTTCCTTCAACAAAATTTTCCACTGAGTAATGACTAGCCTTTTTATTCTGGAGGAGCTACTGGTAACTGGTGAAATGAAAAGGAAGCTGGACTCGGCAGCCTAGATTTTGCTTCTATGGTTTTGAGCTGTTTCCATTTCTTTTTTAGAAACATGAGGCTACATGATTTTGTTGTGTCTGTCAAAAAACTTGGGTTTGTCATTTCTTCTTTCATTACTTCTGGATTATTTTTTCTTGGGTACAACTGAACTGATTTCATTTGAGGCTATGCTACAGATAATTAAATACTTTAGAGGCAGAGAGAAGAACAATAGCTTGTTTTCAAATGGTGATGCAAGTGACAGATTGAATTTGTGGACTTGTGATGTAATAGAGGAAATAATTATTGAATATGAAATAGTCTTCAAGTCAGTACACACTTATGGTCATTAACCAATAACAATTTTTTGCTGATTGTACTTATCCACATGAAGAATATCCATGTGTCTGTGGACTCAAAGAGGTTCTGAGTTTTAAAACACTTGAGCCCTAGTGTAAACTAGAGACTACAGTCAATAACATAATTGTAATAATACTTTTTATCACTTGTGACAAAGGTACTGCACAAGTGCAAAATGTAAATAATAGGGAAAATTGTGTGTCTTTGGAGGGGGTTTATATGGTAACTGTAAGTTCTGCATGATTATTCTGCAAGCCTAAAACTCCTCCAATGAAAAAAAAAAAAAAATAAAAAACAGAAAACAAAACCTTGTGTTTTGGTTTGCTAAAGCTGCTGGAATGCAATATACCAAAAATGGGTTGTCTTTTACAATAGAAATTCATTAACTTACAATTTACAGTTCTTAGGCCATGACAATGTCCAAATCAAGATATCAATAGGATAATACCTGGACTCTGAAGACAGGCTGTCAGCACCTGGGGCACCTCTGTCACATGGGAAGGCACATGTCCAAAGTCTGCTGGTCCTTTGCTCCCAGATTCTGTTGCTTTCAGCTTCTGATTCCAGTAGCTTTCTCTTTGAGCATCTGTGAGCCCTCTCTTAGCTCCTTCAGGACATTTCTTTCTCGGCTCTCTTGGGTGTTTCTCTCTCTGAGCTCTTTGGCTTTTTTTTTTTATTCTCTTCATTGAGGGCTTCAGTAAAAGGATTAAGACCAACCTTGAATGGGGTGGGTCACTTCTCAATTGAAATAACCTAACCAAAAGGTCCTACCCACAATAGTTTTGCCCCCACAGGAGTGGATTGAAAGAACATGACATTTTGTGGAGTACATAACAGCTTCAAACCAGCACACCTTACAAGTATAATAAAGAGAGATAATATAAGTGTTGAAAAGGATGTGGAGAAGCTGGAGGGTTCATTCATTGCTGGTGAGAATGCAAAATGGTACAGCCAGTTTGGAAAATAGTTTGATGGTTACTTAACAAAGTTAAACATAAGTTTATCATGTGACCCAGTAATTCTATTTCCAGAATAGAGGAATGAAAACATATGTCCATACAAAGACTTACACATGAATATTCATGACAGCCTTATTTGTAACAGTCAAAAGTGGAGATAATCCAAATGTCCATCAATTGGTGAATGAATAAACAAAATGTGGAACATCTCATAAAGTTGGCATTAAAAATGAAAAAAAAATGATGCATGCTACAATATGGATGAATCTCAAAGACAAGATGCTAAATGAAAAAAGCTGTATGCAAAAGACATGTAGAATTATACAAATTATATAATTCTATTTGTAAGAGTTGTCAAGAAAAGGCCAACATACAGAGATAGAACATACATAATTGGTTGTCTCAGGTCATATATGATCTTACTATTATTTCTATTGCCCTGGGCATAACCCTTTGTTGGAGTTTACTAGGCAGCAAGATTTGATTAGTAGCTGGTAACTTAATGAACTTTTTATTTTCCATGTATTTGAAAGTTTTATTGGGGCAATTCTTAATAACACAATTTGCTTTGCATACCTAGAGCTTGATGACATTTGCAAAGCAGAATAACAAAAAGAAAATACTACACTAGTAAATAATTTCTTAAACAAACATTCTTCATTATGATCTGACCAGCTTCTGGTCTTTTCTCCATGGACGGGTTGCTTGGATGATGTGGTCTTCTGTCTACAGCCTGTGGATGCTCAACCTATCAGGAATGGAAACTGGCAGGTTTTTCTAGGAGCTGTTAGGCAATGCCTGTGTCAGCAGTTTATGGCTTTTACTGTGGAGATACTCAAGAGATTTATTTGGAATAATTTCATAGAAAATTGGGTTTGTTAGAATAAGAATACTGAAACAATGCAGAACAGATGCCCTGTTTATCTAGTAATTTGTGAAAATAGGAGTCAATTTCCCTTTACTTCATTTCTACTGTGTGAAACTTATAGTTTCAAAAGCATCTTCATGGTTATTGCAGTTTATATGCTACGCCTCATAAGATAACTGGGGTGGGTGACACAGTGTGACTCAAGGGGATGCGTTTGCTTTACTGACATCCTTTTGCTGATGTCTTGTAGGTATTTACTGCCATCATCTTAGGACATTTTGAAGAATGGTTTAGGTGTCTCTGCTTCAGTAGGTGGGAGCTGTTGAGAAGACTGGAGAATCTTGTCCACAATCATGACTCCTCATAGAAATGGTGCATCCTGAGATAATTTTGCAGGTGATTGTACAGAGCCGTGTGTTCCTGGCTTTTGTACTCTTTCCAATCCAAGTACTCACGAAATCATCAATGGGACTTCCATGAACTGAAGAAAGGTTTTGGAATATAATCCAAATTCATAGAAAACTTTGAGTTTACCAAAGGTCAAAATTAAGTCCCTACCTCAAGGATACTTGTCATTTAATCTGGCTTTTCTTCTTGCAGATTAAATTATTGAAGCCAAAATATGATATGTGAATCACCCCTGTATGCACAGGGATAGAATTTAAACTTTCTGACCGAATCCAGTCTTCATTTCCTGAAAATACTACCTTAAGAGTTACTACAGAGCTTAACTTGTTTAATTTGTTAGTTTGCCATTGTTTATCAATGTCAACTTTAGAACTTAACTGAGGAGCAAACGTCTACATAGTAGATCTTTAACATGTACTGTAAAGGTCAATAAACTTCTAGAAAATTAAGAACTCTGTGTTTTCAGGATCACGTATACTGTTGATCTCCTAACACAAGTTTCTAGGGTTCTTTTTTTTTTTGACTTTTTTTTTTATTCATGTTATTGAGATATATTCACATACTACGCAGTCACACAAAACAAATTGTACATTTGATTGTTCACAGTACCATTATGTAGTTGTACATTCATTACCAAAATTAATCCCCGACACCCTCATTACCACACACACAAAAATAACCAGAATAATAATTAAAGTGAAAAGGAGCAACTAAAGTAAAAAAGAACACTGGGCACCCTTGTCTGTCTGTTTGTTTGTTTGTTTCCTTCCCCCACCTTTCCACTCATCCATCCACAAACTAGACAAACGGGAGTGTGATCCCTATGCCCCCCTGCCCCAATCCCACTGCACCCCCTCATAAGCCACATTTTTATACAATTGTCTTCAAGATTCATGGGTTCTGGGTTGTAGTTTGATAGTTTCAGGTATCCACCACCAGCTACCCCAATTCATTAGAACCTAAAAAGGGTTGCCTATATTGTGTGTAAGAGTGCCCACCCGAGTGACCTCTCGGCTCCTTTTGGAATCTCTCTGCCACTGAAGCTTATTTCATTTCCTTTCACATCCCCCTTTTGGTCAAGAAGATGTTCTCCGTCCCACGATGCCGGATCTACATTCCTCCCCGGGAGTCATATTCCACGTTGCCAGGGAGATTCACTCCCCTGGGTGTCTGATCCCACGTAGTGGGGAGGGCAGTGATTTCACCTTTCAAGTTGGCTTAGCTAGAGAGAGAGGGCCACATCTGAGCAACAAAAAAGCATTCAGGAGGAGGCTCTTAGGCACAATTATAGGGAGGCCTAGTCTCTCCTTTGTAGCAACAGTCTTCCCAACGGCAAATCCTGTGGTAGAGGACTCAGTCCATCAAACCACCAGTCCCCTATGTCTGTGGGCATGTTAGCAACCATCGAGGCAGGGCAGGCCAATACCCCTGCATTCTCCACAGGCTCCTCAAGGGGGCTCTGCATATGTTTTTCTAAACTTTTTTTTTCTAAATCAACTGTATGAAAAATAAAAAAAATTAAAAAAATTAAAAAAAACATACAGTAAAAGAACATTTCAAAGAGACCATAACAAGGGAGTAAGAAAAAGACAACTAACCTAAGATAACTACTTTACTTCCAACATTTTCTTACTCTACCCCAAGAAAGTAACCTAATATAGCAACATTTCTGTGAACTTGGTCCTACTATACCCATCAGAAATTAACAGACCATAGTCATTCCTGGGCATTCCCAGAGCATTAAATTTACCAATGATAGCTTATCTGTTCTTCTTGGATTATTAGGGTTCTTTTAATTAAGGTTTCTCAGGTTGGAATCCTGTATTAGGTAACAGTATTTTACATTTTGACTGAAATATACCATTCATGTGGTTTGGAAAGAACTTTAGAATTTCTACAGTCAGAAGTACAGCGTGTCGAGGACATCATTGCTTCCAATCAACAAGTACTGAAAACATAATGGATAGTTGCTAATCTATTCCTTAGAGAGTTAGCTGTAAGACTGTTCAAGAAGAAAATTTCTCTAAATTTTAACCACACCCTATTTCTTCACCATGAGCCCAAATCTTGTCCTCACTGAAAGCTACCAGGGTGCTCAGTGATTGCCAAGTGGAAAAGATACTCAGTTTATTCTCATTTGTAAGAAGTGATAGAAGAAGCAAATATTTCTTCAACTGTGGGAGACCCTTAGAGGAGCAAATGTTGGGGAAAAGAAAATGGATAGGGAACTAAGTTGAGTTGAACACACGGATATCTTGTTGATTTTTCAGATGGCTCAAAAAAGAGGGCATGAGGAAGCTAAGACAATCTTCACCATATCCTCCAGTTTCTGTAAGACTGCTGGGAAACATTCACTCAACAGTTTTTGAGAGCCAGTTAGGTACAAAACTGTGCTAGGCTGCATGAGAGCTACAAAGATGGAGAAGACTGAGCCTCTGTCCTAAAGGATCTCCCAGCCTGTAGCTCCTTGGCCATGATGTAAGGTCCATTGTGAGAACCTTATGGTAGGTGCCAAATAACTTCAGTTCTGTGAAATATGAGTCTTACCTGAGGCATAAATTGTATGCTAATTGAGTTAAGTGGAGGGAAAGGTTATGTCCTACTTTGAAAATCCAGGAGAGCTTCCTAGAGGAAAAAGCTTTCAAAATTGAAGGATAAATAAGATTTGGAATGAGAAAATTTAGGGGACAATTTAAGCAAACAAAGCAAGATAAAGAAAGTTTATACAAGATGGATTAGACTAGATGGTGGGTGGCTTTTGATTCTGGGCTAAAGAACATGGAGCTTATATAATTGGGATGCAATGAATTCGAACAGGTTTATTCTTGATTAATTACCTAATTTAACAAATATTCATTCTGTGTCTGCTTTTGCTAGGCAGTGTCCTAAGCTAGTGTGGGATATTTTAATAAGCAAAGAGACAGATGTCTTTGTCCTTGTGAAATGGAGGCAGGCAAAAGAATATAAACATAATAAATGATGCATTTAATTATATCAATTATAATTGGTTAATTATATCAATTAATATGCAACTTCAATTATAATTCTATTAGGATTTTATAGTATGTTTGGGGCAATAAATTCTATAGAAAAATGTATAGCAACATCTGGACTGTCAGAAATGCTGGGGTGGTGGAGGCGGGCTGAAATTCAAATAGTTAGGGCAGGTCTCATTGAGAAGATGGCTTTTGAACAAGTCTTGTCAGAGGTGGGAAAAGTAGCCATGATGCTAGAGGGCAGAAGAACATTCCCAGAAGAGGAAATAGTCAGTGAAAAGCCTTAAGGTGGGACCATGCCTGGTACATAATGGAATGGGGTATGTCGGGGGAGGGATGGGGTATGTGTGGGAGAAAATGGTGGGAATTACATGATAGCTGTGCTTTGGCAAAATAAAAGGGTGTTGATACTGTTATAAGAAAATGATAATTATGATAATAGCACCCTAAGTTGCATTGCTTTCACTTTTGAATGCTTTTAAATGAGATGATCTCAACATTCAGCCCTTAAAGCAGCCCTGTGAGGTTGGGAGAAGCAGATAGCATTGTTCCTATTTTATAGATGGTGACATAGAGTGTCAAGACTTTGTGTGATTTGCCCAAGGTCACAATGCAAGTTGGTGGCAGAACTGGCCTGGAAGTCTCTGCACCCAGGGTGGAACAACACCTCTCTGTTGATTGAGTTGCCTCTTGGGCAGGGGACATAATGGGGTTCTCAGACAAAGAGTGGGAGGACTCCTATAAAAAAGGCTTTCTGCAATTTCAGGATTTCAGGAAATACCTCCCCACCCTATTCCATGTGCTGGATGAGTTCCATGAAACTACTGACTCTTCCCTTCAGAAGAAAGCCCTTTGCTGGCTTCTCAAATGAGATCAGTCATTCTTCACAGGTAACATTCTGGTTTCCTAGTGTTGATGGGTGGTGGAAGGAATGAAGGCCGTTCTCTGATCCTTGAACCTTTGACGTTGGCTGGGCTTGGGCTGAAAAGGCATTCAGAAGCCAATGATGCTGAATTCTGTACTTCTTTGAGCAAGGAGCTTGTTCTTATCTAATTATTGTCCCGAAGCACTGAAAGAAAAAAGGAGGGAATCTGCAGGAACGTGTAAATGCAAAGGAAAACCAGACATGTCCTCCCAGGGCAAACACTCCTCCAGGTAAGCTGCTCTGGGTTTCTCATTAAGAAGATCCCACCCACCTAACCCCACCTTCCCCAGCAGACTTCCCCTAAAGCTGGCAAACAAGGTGCCATCTGAACTGGCCTCTCAGAGATTGAGCAGCATGAGCTGTTTCTACAGTTTAAAGATGCAGACATCATCTTTGTTCACGTGGATTTCAACATGAATCACAGGAAATACACTGAATTTTCTTGTGGTGCATCCCTAAAGCTACTGCCCTCTTTTACCATAATTTAATTATTATTTTTAAGGGATCTGGTTAAAAGAAAGAAAATAATTCCATTTCACCATTTTTAGTACATCCTTTTAGTCAAGGTGGGCAGTGAAACAGACAAACAAAAAAAGTAGATACGATGTACTCACTAAGAACTTGGGAGAAAGACTCTTTATTGTCACTCCCCACCACCCCAATGCCCAGCCTGGCTATTTGAACTGAGTGTATTGCCAACTTTCTGTAGAGCAACTTTCCTATGTGGGATATGTAAAAAGAGAGACAAAGCAGCCCTAAAATTTCCTCTAGCTTCTTGTTAAAATTTTTCTTCACGGAGACGTTCTCAAATCCCTTAGTTCTGCTTTAATCACCTGCCTCATGATAAGTCCGCAGATTCCCCAAATAACTGTCAAATCAGATTAAAATTTTAATTCTGCATTGGAAGACGGGGTTGGAATGTCCCTGGTGAGCTCAGAGCTCCTTCTCGCACTATTCTGAAGACAGCTACTATGATGCTAATTCAGGGATCAGTGGGGGGATTAGGGAAAGGATGGAAACATTTGTTGCAAAGGTACCAGCTGCTTGCAACACTGGTAGCAAAGGGTCCTGAAGTTAGTAATGGATGCTTGTGAAGAGTAGTGTGCTTGCACTTGAGCGAAATGTGTCCAAAGGAGCCACCTCATCTGTGCTGTAATTAATGGGTGGCAATGTGTTTCCCTGCCACCTTTCATCTGTGTGATAGACCCAACCAAGGCTGGCGATTGTATAGTCCGAGGCACACACTTCTCCTTTGTATGAAAGTGACGTGGTTATTGCTGAACTTCCATGGGCAGGCTGTTGACACTTTGTTGACAGTTTACTCTCTCTATCTTCCTACTCTCTCCCACTCAGCCTGCAAATTCTCAGGGCCACCTGTCCAACCAGCTACTTGCCACCATACCCTGTGTCAGGATGGCTGGGAGGGTGGCCCTGAGGATAAGGAATGGGGTGAAAATAAGGGGTGATATCAGAGTGGAAAGAGGATGGCAGACCAAACAGGAAGAGATCTGTGGGCTGAAAGAAGTTACTGTGTCCTCATCAGAACTCCTCAAGGCTTTTCAAAAGAGTCTGAATGCAAGTTACATGATGGAATAAGGAGGTTCTTAGGTATGAAGTCTAGGATTGTCAGATTAGCAAATAAAAATATAGGACATCTAGTGAAATTTGAATTTCCCATGTAGAATAAGCAAATTCAGAGAGACAGAAAGTAGATGAAAGGTTACCAGGGGCTTGTGAGGAGTTTAAGCTTAATGGGTACAGTATCTGCTTAGGGTCATGAAAAGGTCTTGGTAATGGATGGGGGTGATGGTAGTACAAGATTGTGAATGTAATTAATGCCACTGAAGTATACAGTCAAAATAGTTAAAATGGGAACTTCTGTTTTATATATATATATATATATATATATATATATATATATATATATATAGAACACAGACAAAAAAAGGGAAAAATTAAATTTCAGCTAAACAACAGTTTTTTTGTTTTTTTTTTTTTTTAGTGTTAAATATGTCCCATGCAATATTTGGGTTAATGAAATACATGGAGCCCCCACTTGAAATACAGCCTGACTTCCAGTAAGTGCTTGTGTGTGGAAGTTTCCTTGCTTTGAACCAAGAGAGGGATAAGTAACTCTCCAACTATGCTACTTCTTTCTCTAGTGGTTAAAAGTCTATGTGGAAATGGGTGCCGGAATCCAAATTCTAGTCCCTGTCTTCCACGGAAGCATCTGTAGACATGTGTACATCTGAATCTGCACTGGACTCGGCTATCAGTGAAATTGCCTCCAACATTTTGTCCCACTTTTTTATTAACTGCTGCCCTTTAGACTGTGTTCACTTATGTTTCACTTCATTTAAAAAAAAAAAAAAAGGAAAGGAAAACGCCCTCTATCCTATTTTATCTAGCGCCAGTTTTGTTTGCTGTTGCTGCAACTTTGATCAACAACGGGAATCATTATGCAGAAAAGTGTAAATGTGTTTGAATAGTTCCCATTTAAGTTCATGGGAACATTTCACATCTGATTTTATGATCTCCCACCTGTTTCTATCTCCCCTCTGCATAGTGAACACTCTCCAGCATATCGTCCCCCCTTTTTGCTAGTTTGGCCATTTTGGGGTGCTAAGGAGTACCCCCTGGGTCACTTAGATTTCATGGGAAAATTGTTTTGATTTAGGGCCACAGGGAAAAATCTGCATCCTGGTCAATCCTGTTGGAAACACATTGAAGGGAGAGTGTGAATGACAGTGCATTAGCTCTGCTGCAAAGTGGCTGGAATGCCAGATTGTCCTTGCGGTGGTGGCAGCAGGGACCATATACCTAGGTAAAAGTGGCTCCCTGAGCTGTCTGCCAGGCAGGACATAAAATGTGACTGCCTCAGCCCCCCACAAGGCAACCCCTGGGAAATGTCCTCTGGCTTGACCTCCAATACTACACGTTCTGTCTTACCTTTGATTGAGATCTTCATCCTAAGTTTGATGACTTCCCTTGCTTCTTATTCATTTATTCATGCAATAATTTATTCCAAAAATATTTATTTATCATCTCCCATGTCTAGACCCAGACAATGTTTTAATGAATAAAACAGACCCAGTTCATGCTGGGAGGGACCTTACATTCTAGCATGGAAAGACAAACAATAAACACATGAGTCCATGCAAATAATACTCATCAGGAGGGAGTCTGTGCCATAAAGGGACAGAAATCAGAATAAGGGACTTTACGGGAGGGACAGGCTGCTGTTTGTGGAGCTGTAGCCCACCCAGGTTACATTCCTGGACTTTGAAGCCATATTGCTTCAGTATGAATCCTGTCTCAACATCCGTAAGTGTGTGACCCTGGCAAGTTACTTAAACGTCCGTGCCTCCATTTCTATGTTTGTAAAATGGGGCCAATCACGATGCCACCTTATTGGGTCGTGGTGAGATTTAAATGAGTAAATGTACGTCAAGAAGTTAGAATAGAGCCTGGCTATGTAAGTTTTGGCTGTTCCTGATTTCTCTTTGCTCTGTGGCCACTCTTTTGCCCATTTATGGCTGTGGAGATCAAAGCCTCACTCTCCAAGCCATCCCAATTTACCGAGAAATGATTGGTTCTTTCTTGAAATGAAATTCATGTTAGATACTTGGTAATGCAGAAATTATTTATAAGATGTCATCTCACACTGATGGTAGGGGAAGATAAGATTTAATATTGAAGATTCTCTTTCACAGATAATTTGGGAAATAAGGGGAGATAATTAAAATTTTCTAAGTAATTTTTTTACATGTGATGCTACAAAATCATATAAAATTGCTATTTATTGTTGACCTATAAACTCAGCAACTTCTGCATTACTAAAACAAGCAGATATTAGGTTGGATGTCTGTTTTTTTAAAAACAGTTTAACATCTAAGTTAGCATGAGTTGTTTATTTACTCAGTTTTTGTTAAATCACTGTCCATTGAAATTTCTTGGCACTCTACACCATGGTTCACAAGTGAATTTAACCTAACTGTTTTTGTGAAATCACTTTAAAAAAATTCTCTGTGTTTGCATGATACATATTTCTTCATACAGATATTTTTTCATATTTAGCTTACACTTAGCTTTCATCAGGCCATCATTAATTTGTTTCCAAGTACAGATAAGTCTGCCAAAAACAAAATATTGCTAATATTATTGCCATAGGAAGAAATGTTTGTATGTATATTTATTTAAACCATGTCATAGGTAAGGAGTTATGGTTTTGAAAAAAAAGAGATTTTTACAACATGTTTAAGTTCCATTTACAATCTTATTGTCTAAATATTTAATTCTCTTTTTATGTCTTACACTTTTTTTATCCTTTATAATAATCAATGATTTCAGTAAGGCAAGAGTATATAAAATAAGGTTTCTTACACATATTTATAGACATCTAGATATACTTAATATTTCATTGCTTAAATAACATTTAATTCTTTTCATTTATGTATATATATGTGAGAGAGAGACCCAAGTGTGAAAACTTCCATTCCAGTCTCTTTCTTGGTCTCTCTCTCTCTGGCTCTCTTCCTGTCTGTCACAGTTTCTCTGGCTTCCCCTTCTTCCTTAAAATTCATGACCAGAAACCCAAAAGGTTAGGGAACCGGGATGGGCAGTTGATGTGTGAGCATCTCTGAATCAGAGTGGCAGGAAGTGTGACCAAACAATTCATTAACCATGTGCTTTCCATCCCAGGGGTCAGAGGGCTCACCTGCCATCCCCTAATTAGCGGGTGTGAAACATCTTTGTTACCTCGGGCTGTGAGCTAAAGTGGAGACTTTATTCCTACTAGTGATTGATAGAGAAAAGCGGGTCCTGAGCAACAGTTTGCTTGGGGATCAGGGAAAGCTGCAGTGGAACACTATTCTGAAGGTCACCCAAATATTTCTAGATCTAGAAGCAGTCATTGTCTCTCACCGAAACTGAGCCAAATCTGTGACTAAAAATGCCACACAACTACCTTCTATTTCAACCAAGTCCACACCTTAAAACTAAATGGTTTTTTTTATCATTAATCTTATTTTAATTGCACAAAAGATGAGAATTTAGTTTCTTTAGGAAGGGATTTTTTCCTGTTGGACATTTTAGATCTGTATTAGAAATAAATTATAAAAATTCTAGAGAAGGCTTATCATTATAGGTATTTATTGACTTCCTATTGTGTCCAAAGTGCTTGATTAGGCAGCAAAAAGGTATTTTTCCAGTTGGTGTAATCACTGGGGTTTCTTTCTTTTGTTTGTTTCATTCAAATCTATACAGCTATATCTAATTTTAAAAAATAAATGTGCTCCTGCAAAAAAAGATAAATTGAATTTTTATAGATTAAGTTAATTTAGAGTGATAATTAGGAAACACTCCAATTTGCCTTATATGTCTGTGAAATATCATTCATTGAGTTAATGAACTGCCTACTGAATAGTTACAGTTCTCTCTAGAGCAGGGTTTCTTTAACTCGGCACTCCTGGCATTTTAAGCTGGATCATTCTTTGTTGTGGGCTCTGTTCTGTGCTTTGTGGGATGTTCAGCAGCAGCTCAGGCCTCTACCCTCTCGGTACTAG
The DNA here is from genome assembly GCF_015220235.1 of Choloepus didactylus. Taxonomy (NCBI): domain Eukaryota; kingdom Metazoa; phylum Chordata; class Mammalia; order Pilosa; family Megalonychidae; genus Choloepus; species Choloepus didactylus. The sequence goes on along the minus strand of NC_051324.1, from coordinate 66,356,677 downwards.
TGGCATCCCCCACCCCCACCCACCCACACACCAAGTTGTGACCATCAAGAATGTCTCCAAACATTAGGAAATGTTCCCTGGAGGGCAAAATCACCCCCAGTTGAGAAATGTAGAATAAAGTGTCTGAATTTTAAAAATGAGAATAGGTAAAGGAAATATTCTTTCAGTGTCTCAATTAGTAAAATAACCCTTCATCGGATTTGAATAAGTATGTGCATATATCCTCAGTAACAAAGTTCAATGGTAATGAAAGTAGTTAATATTATTAGATGGTATCACCCTTCATTTAAAAAAAATATTTAGTATTTATTCTAACAAATTGCATCAAGCAGACTGGAATGTTTGATTAGTCAATAAAAAATAAAATATCTCTACATGTGTCATCAATTTTATCACTTTTATATTCATAGCCTAACTCTAAGAAATATGTAATTTCTTAGTTTCTTACCCTGCAGTTTTCCGAGCTGCTTGGAGAATGGATTTATACTGGAATGAGAGTTGGTGGAAAGAGTGCCATGTTGGGATAATGCTACCAAATAAAACGAATTGATTGACTTTCCATCTTTTCTTTGTAATGACCTTTTGTAAGCAGAACTTCCTAGTCCCTAACTCCTATGAAAATAAAATTCCTTCCTAAATTTAAATGAAAATTGTCAGAAAAATCATCAAAATATACTTCATGACTATAAAGAATTTAGAAGAAGACATCTGTGTAGCTTATCAAAACCCAGTAAGTGTTTTCATTCTTTACTGTTTTTAATTATTGGAGAACCACTACAAAATTGTCTTCTAGCTAATATATCATTGTTATAAGAGACCTCATAATGGATGTTTTAATGTTTGCTATGGCCAGTCAACAATGAAGGTCAACTCAGTGCCCAGTTTGATGGAGCTAATGGCAGAAGACCAGTTAATAAAACCAACACATTCCAATTGTTTGATCATTTATACAAGGGGTGGTGGGAGTGTGTTTTTTTAAGGCCATTTAATTACATACCCGGATGTCTTCACTCAGCCATTCTCTGAAATATATTTTCCCAATTTCAGCCTATACCCCTTCTCTACTCTCAATTAGCTATTGCACTGGGCCTTTGCTTCCAAATCCCATAAGTAATAGTAACTTAATTTTCCAAGCCATAAATCAGGTGGACTTATGCTCCGTAGCACATGTTACATTTGTTTTTAATCAGGGGCAGCCTGGTACTCAGAGGTTGGAAGCTTTAATTCACAGGGCTCCTATGCCTTTCAGGAGGGAGAAAACTTTGGGCTTCCTAGAATTCCCTTTGTAAATGTTTAAGTATCTTTTTGGCAAAAGTTGGAATATATAAAACATTTCATATAAGACCCTTTATTATTTCACTAACCGCTACAACCTCCCTTCCTCCTCAACTCAAAGATTAAAAGAAACAATTAGTAATATTCCTATACCTCTGTAATCTCCTTAGTTTTAATGTGGCGCTTTCAAAAAACAAAGTAGCTTCAGGGAAAAAGGATGCAAGAGAAGGGAGTCAAGGGATGTTAGAGATCTCGACATCATTTAAATGAAATAGTTCTAACAAGTAGCAATATCATTGGGATACTTAAGATTTGATATTGTCTTGGGAAAGAAGAAAGGGCCACATAAAAGTTCTTAAAGTCCCTACAGACTCAGGGTTTCTAGTACGCCATTTTCTGACTGAAAAGGATCTTGGAGATACTTTTTATAACACCCTCAATTCACATATGTGAAAAGTGATGCGCAGAGAGTTTTAAAACCAGACAATTGTCACATGCCTGTTACTGAAGAACTAGAATTGGAACTTGCTTATTAAAATGCAATAAATATTTAGACATTCAGATTGTTTATCCACTGAACATAAAACATTCAAATATTTAGAAAATTTTTATTACTTATCAACCTTGACTATTTCATCCAGAAACATTGTAATAAATTGTTAGAACACCAAGAATCAAGAGAAAACTCCTAAAAGCCACCAGAGTACAAAAAAAAAGATGACCTACAATAGAAGGAAAGTCCAATTGACTTGAATTATCATCATCCATGTTGGATTTAAGAATACCGTGAGCAAATATTAAAATGCTGAAAGAAAATTTCTTTTATCCTATAATTCTATATCTAGTGCTATTATTCAAGCACTGGTTTGAAAGGAAGACAGCTTTTTTTAAAATAAGAGTAATGAGATAGTTTAATTCCTGGAAATATTCTGAAACAATATTAAGAATTTATACATCAGCAACAAGAATGATGAATTCAAGAGGAAATAATGAAATTTAAGAAACAAAGTTGACCAAATATATTAGGAAAACTTAATGTTAAGTTTAGTAAGCATTAATTGCAAAAGAAAAATCTTGAATTAAATTTCAAGAAAATATCAATGAGGAATTTAGTGAGGAAGAATGGGAGGACAAAAAAGCAGAAAGAAGTAACATTCTATGAGTCTTGTCTTTTTTGTGTAGGAAGAGTATAGATATTGATGTTATTAGAATAAGTATTTAGGTATGCACGTATAAACCTAAAGCGTAACCAGTAGAAAACTGGAATTGAAAACATAAAATTAAATGAGTAAAGGAAAAATTGGGACACATAGTATTAATCAAAACTCTAAAAAGAGACAAAAATCTTAGGAAAAAAGCATGGCAATCAGAAAATAAAATATCATGAATACATCCATATGTAAAAGTTATATTTAATGGACTGGATTATATCAGTTTATAAAGGACTGTTATTCTCAGATTTCACAATAAAAAATTGAGGCACTTTATGACTATCCCCTATAAGCAGCACAAGACTTTGAATGAATCAAATTAAAAGGGTAGAAAAGATATACCAGGTAAATATCAATTTCAAATAAGTTATAATTCAAGGGAAAATATTTAAAAGAAACAACCACCAAGAATATAATTTCTATGAATCTACGTTTCTAACAACATGGCTTCATGATTTATATATAAAGCAAATTTATAGAACTACCATAATGTATAGACAAATCCTTAGTTTTTGTTGGAAAGTTTAGCACATTTTTTTCTAGAAGCTGATGAATCAGATAGCCAAAAATAAGTAAAACATATTAGCTTTGAAAACTAACAATCTTGATTATATGGGAGGAGTGTACTTAAAAAATAGAGAATACACACTTTTTTCAGACACACAAGATTGATTATCTTCTAGGCCACAAAAATCTCAACAAATTTCCAAACACTGATATCATGTTTCCTGATCATGTCACATTACAGTATATTTATAATGTAACAATAATAAGCAAACACAAAACAAAACAACAAATAAGCATACCAAAAAATCCACCATCACTACCAACAATGAAAAATACCCAGTCATTTAAAAACACATTTCTAAGTAACAAAAACTTCAAATTACTTTTAAATGAATAGGGTTTTAATTTCCTTGTTGCTGAAGCAAATTTCATGCAATGGGTTGGCTTAAACAGTGGGAATTTATTCGCTCATGGTTGTGAGGCTAGAAGTCCAAAATTATGTCTGTCATCAAGGTGATACTTTATTCCTGAAGACTGGCATTCTGGGGCTGACTGTTGGTGATCCTTGGTCCTGGGCTCCTCTGTCACATGACAATGAACATGGCGGCCTCTCCTGGCCTCTCTCTTCTCTTCCAGGTTCTGTTGACTTTCAGCTTCTGGCTGCTCCTTCTGGCTTTTGCATTTACTTTTAATCTGCTTGTAAAGGACTGCAGTAATCCAGATTAAAGCCCAACTTAATTCATTTGGGGCACACCTTCACTGAAGTAACATTTTGAAGAGATCTTATTTACAATGGATCCATACACACAGGATTGGATTAAGTTTAAGAACATGTTTTTCTGGGGTGCATAGCTCCAACCACCGCAAGTGGCAAGAAGTACAAGACAAAACCCGTGGAAGGTAGCTAATATTTGGAGGGAAATAAATAATATTTAATAAATCTATTTAAATAAGAAGTTTTAAAAATATACAAGCTAAGATTTCAAATAAAGAAGTTGGAATAAGAACAACCAAATAAGTACCAATATATAAAGGGATTGATAAACCAATTTCATGTAATGAAATGACAAAACAATGCTGAAAATCACATAATTGAGTTGATGAATAAATTCATCAGGTTCTTAGAAAAGATTAATGGAATTGACAAACCTTGATAAAAAGAGAGATGGCACAATTAAACATGAGGTAGAACAAAGAAGAAACAGTCATAGGAACAAGGGGACTAAAATATTACAAAAGTATATATTCAATAATCAATAACTTTTGAAAATATAGACTAAATGTTCTAGAAAAATATGTTATCAAAATTATTACAAGGAAAATGGTAAACCAAATGGAAACTGAAACAGTAGTCGAAGATCTATCTACCCTCTCCCACACAAAAGCTTCTAAGCCTAGGAAGTTTTATGTATAGATTTTACAATGCCTTCAAGGAATAGGTAATTCTGATATGATAAAAATTGTTTCTGTAGCATTACAAAGAAAAGTAGAAAGCCAATCAATTCATTTTATATAGTAGCATTATTTTAATACAGAAAGTGGAAAAGGCAGAACATGAAAATAAAACTATCAGCCAATCTGACAAGTGAACAGAAATAGTAAAATAAAAAAATTAAAAATTAGCAAAATAAATCCAACGTTTTGTTAAAAGATAATAATCAAGTTAATACATGATGACCATGTTAATATATGATGACCAAAGGAATTTATCCAAGAATTCAACGATGCAGCATTCAAAATTTCACCCTCATTATTTTAATTCACTACATTTCCTACAAAAGATTAAAAAATTTGGAAAAGTACATTCATTTTTAATAATCAAGGAAGTATGGAGAAAATAAGTATATATAGATATACAATGAGGTAGTAGTATCACCTCTCTGGTTGGCAAAATAATGGTTGGATAATATTAAGTGTTAATGAGAGTAAGGAGAAATATCTATGCTTGTAAATCAATTTGTAGGGAATCACAAACTTTGTGCAGCTTTTAAAATTTATTAACATTTGAAGTGTGCATGCCCCTTGAACTGGTAATTTTTCTTAGGTGCCACCCTTAAAAACCACTCATTTATGTGCACTCGATTTCAGAGCAGCAATTGTTCTTAACAGCAGGGTGATAAAAAAAAAAAGTCACAAAAGCATCTTTCAGCCTGGGAGGATATCCAAACAAATGGTCTTTTATATCTGGTCTATGGAATCCAAAGTAGTAATTAAGACAAACATACAAACAAACAAAAAACCCACACACAAAAAACAAAAAAAACGAAAGCAGCGGCAATGGCAACCAAATCGATAAATAGGCATGTATGTTCTGACTCAGAAAGGCTTTCTGGGCATATTTTTTTAGTAGAAAAGCTAGTTGCAGAATGACTTGTATGTGCCCAAAGAAAATATAAAATATTGGATTTGATGTATGATGTGTATTAGGTTTTACGTGAATTGTATTCTTCTACATATGTGTGCAAATGCACAGACCACCGTGTGGTCTAGCACTGCTTCCATTATCCGGGCCAAACATGCCCTGCATTTGTGCCACTGAATGGGTCAGTTGTTCATTTATGTATTCAATTTATTCATCATACATTTAGAAATATTTTTGAACAGCTTTTACATAACATGCGTTATACTGGGACCTAAACGTACCATCTATGCTCTTGTTGAGCTTACTTTATAATACAGGATTCAAGCTATGGACTTGAGATATCAGTAGTTTGCAACAGGATACGTATTATAATAGAAGGTAGCATAAAGGATGAGTCAGTGAGCAAAGAGGGGTAGCTCTAATTGGAAGGGCTTTGGAAAACCTCACAAAGCTGATGATCTGGCCTTCAAAGAGGTAAGACTTTGCTAATCGATTCAGGATGTGGGGAAGGACAGTCCAGATGAAGCAATGCACCATGCAATGGCAAAATGACCTGGATGCACGCAGACAGCATAGGTGGGAAAATGTTGGCATTCTAATGTGTGTGAAGGCACATGTTAAAAAAACGCATTTTACACCATGGAGAAAATGTTCTTAGAGATACTTTTTAGAACACCCTCAGTTCACATATGTGGAAAGTGATGTGCAGGGAGGTTTTAAAACCAGACAATGGTCACATGATTAGATGCTTGTTTTCAGAAAGACAACTTGATCATTTGGAAGAGGGAGAGATTAGAATAGCATAGAACACTGGTGAAGATTTTGCAAGAAACCAGGTGAGAGATAATGAAAGGGTCATGGAATTGGAGAAGAAGAAACTGAAATGATAGATATTTCAGAGGGATGAACTTGAATAAATGTTGCCATCTAATTTGGGGGCAGTTTTCCAGTTATTTCTTGATTTGGGTTTTTTATTTATTTCTACTCACTCATTTTCTCTTTTTATCCCAGTTTCCATGGAGGCTGTGGCATAAAACAGATGAAAAGAAATTTTTTGGTGAGGATAGTGGGTGCCCCGAGAGCCTCTCCTTGCTCAACAGAGGCTCACAGATCTTCGTCTGAAAGAAACAGCTTGTAAATATTGGGTGGGGGCAGGATAGCACCCACCATTGGTAAATGCCAGCTCAAGCATGTCTTTTCCAGAAGTCCTGGGGAGCCCAAGTGGTCTCTAACCTCAGCTCTAATGGCAACCAGGAATACACTCCCATGCACAGATGCACGGACACTGCCAGCCACAGGATGGGGACTCCTCTAATTGGTTACCTTTGGCATCCAAGACCTCACCACAAGTTGGCAGAGGTTGTGTCACACACAGAGAAAGTTGTGTCTGTGGGCATGGACTTCTCCAAAGCCATGGTCTCAGAGTGGGTGGCTGGTGAGTCAGGGCGGACGGACCGTGCAGCTCTCTGGAGTCCCCAGGAGGGAACCTTGAAAGGGGCTGAGGTTTGGTTATTCTGAACACCCCCGGCTTTGGTTAGCTGGTTACTTTGCTAAACCTCAGAAGGGTGGATTATAAGGTTGGAAGTGTTACAAGAACAGGCCTGCTGGGGAGTCTGCTTCCCCTCTCCTCTGGATATCGAACCTTGCTCTGGATGATCTGAATCAGTCCCACTCACTGATATACATTGTGCCAAAAGGAGCTGGAAAACATAAAAATAAAGCCAGCCCTTGTTAATGCATAAGGATTCAGCTAAATTTCTTACAACCTCTTAATAAAGTTAAAAAGAAAAAAAATAAATAATTAGAAAAGTGAGTTATTGGCAGTGGTGTGTGTGTGTTTTGTTTTGAGTCACTCCCTTTTGACTGTCATTGTTTGCAGGGGAAGAAGGAGCAGCTGTTATATAAAAGGCAGACCCAAATGTGTGAGCCTGAGTGACGTCTTACAAGGACGTGTCTGCTGTGCAGGTGGGTACATTCAGCATATTGCTCCAGTGTCAGGGATGATGCGAGAACTCAGCCAAAGAGTAAGAAGACTACGGTGCCAGTTTGGATATATTATGTCCCCCAAGAAAAAGCCATGATCTTTTAATCCAATCTCGTGGGATATTGGGATTAGGTTATTTCCATGGAAATGTGACCCACCCAACTCTGAGTGACACCTTTGGTTAGGGTGGGACCTCTGGTTGAATGTTTCCATGGAGGTGTGGCCCTGCCCATTCAGCGTGGGCCTTGATTAGTTCACTGGAGTCTTATAAAGGGGCTCACAAACAGAAGGACTTCAGAAGAGCTGCAGCATAGAGAAACATTTTGAAGATGGGTGTTGAAAGCTGGCATTGATATTTTGGAGAATGCCATTTTGAAACGCAACCTGGGAGCAAGCAGATGCCAGCCACATGCCTTCCCAGCTCACAGAGGTTTTCAGGATGCCAATGTCCTTTCTCCAGTGACGGTACCCTATTGTTGATGCCTTACCTTGGACACTTTATGTCCTTAAGACTGTAACTTCATAACCAAATAAACCCCTTTAATAAAAGCCAATCCATCTCTGGTGTTTTGCAAAATGGCAGCATTAGCAAACCGGAACAACTACCCACTCAGGACACACTTTCCCACTGCTTGCTTGAATCTCTACAAAAAACACTATCACAGTACTCAAATTTTTCTTTTCTTTCTCCTCCTAGCATAATGCTTCCACTTTTTGCCTTCTTGTTACTTGTTTTCTTTGAGTTTCCTCTTCCCTGCTTTCTCCTGTCCCACACTGTAGACATGAAAAGAGTAAGGATTAGTTAATTAGTTCATTGATTTCTAGTGTTCACCAGTATGATGTGTTTTAATGAGAACGTGTGTGTGTATAACAGTGTGTTTGTTAGAGTGGTGTTAGATGGCAGGCAAAAGATATTATTAAAAACCAAACCAAACAAAACATAAAATTGACTTGACTGTAGCCAGTCCTGCCTTCAAAGGATGCTTGTGTAATGCATATTGAGGAGATAACATTTTTTAGTATTCCTTTTTTTTGCCTATGAACACTGGTGGGCAAGGTTGGTATGTCTATGAATTTGATAATGGTAAAAAGAAAAACAAACTTTTTTTTTTAATAGAGCAACCCCAGTGAGTTGGGGACACTCTACAGTGGACCAGAAACTTTGAGGTTAGGCCATGGTGGGCCCCAACATTTTGCATGAGAAGCCATTGCATGACACATTGTTCTGGGGAGGAGGAAGTTGGAGGCTGGCCATGAGAGAAAGGAGGAAGTAACAAATAGACCAGTGGGCTGAGACACAAGGCAGAGATAGCCAATGAAAATGCTCCCGATGTGGGATCAGCCAATGGAATTTAAGGTTGGTATGTGCTAGGTTGGTTACTGTGACACCTTGAAACAAGACTACACCTTCCTTTATTTAACGTCAAACTTCCGTATGCATTGATTGTACAGAGATGGCTCTGGATGGTGGTATTTAAAGAAAAATCAAGGCAAGAGAGATGTGTTTCCAGGTTTATATTAGGCAGGGCAAAGAGAACACCCACATGAGATGAAACACAAATACAGCAACAATTCATCTGGAGTAAGAATTTGGAAGAAGTGACTATGAGAAGCCTAAGTCCCTTTAGAAATTCTATGTATTTTTAGCGGGAGGTCCTTGCTTTGCCAATGCACAGGAGATAGTGGGTCAAGGCAATTTATGTAAATACCCACAGAAAAGGTGACTTCACACAGCTGAAGGATTTGGGAGACCTGGAAGTCTAAGACATAAGTTACACACACACACACACAATCACAAACACACCCACCTCACACACACTCAAACACGCATACGCACATACTTTCTCACTAGCTGGCCTACCTGATATTGCTTGAGAGTCTCATTAATCATTGTTAAATAAATTAATTCCTGCTGCTACTCAACCAAAAACACTTGTGTACATGGAGGTGCAGGATTGAGAGGCAGCTCAATGGTATATTAAAGGCCCGTCATAGAGGCTGCACTCTCATAATTTAAGAATTGGGGGTTGTACTTGACCGCATCGATTCTTTTCTCTGTCCCCAACATCTTAGTAAGGCATGTTTCTTTTAATTGGATTTGCAGGGCAGTTTTCTTTGTTTTGGAAAAAAAACATCCATTTCTTATGTGTGCTGCAGATACCCCAAATAAATTTAATCGGAATATCCCTTATATAGTCTCCAAACTTGGTGATATCCACCTAGCCGTTTTTTGGTGTGTGTGTGCTTGACCAACAAAAAGCAAGAGCTTAAATTGTTTTCCTAGATTTCCCTATATAACTTTCCCCAGTAATTGAAGCAAATGAATGAGAATTTGGTAAAGATAAGCCATTCTCAGTTGTCTCTGCCCACGTCCAAGTTTCTATCTCTTTCAACCCTGAATCTTGTAGGTGGGTGAAGTTCAGTGTTTGCTGTGCTGATATGAACGAGGAATGATCACCTATTTTTGTCTTCAGTCTGTGTTGTTGTAAAGTGCCTTGTTTCCTCCCCTCCTCTTAGAAGCTACCCATGTTTGTGCAAGACTTGAATTGGAAAAGTGAAAAGGAAACAACGACATGTTCCTGCTCATTAAGCTCCATTAGGAGATGGACATGAACTGAGCTTTCCACAAGGTCCTGAATGGAGAAGGACCCCAAATGTATGGAAAATATGGAGAATAGGGTGTAAGTAATAAAAACAAAAATAAAATAAATGGTAAATTGGGAATGCCAGTTTCTGGTAATGATTTGTTTTCACAGTAACTGAAAACTCTCATAAACCTGCGATTAATCACACATTTATGGTGAGAGTAAGCTGGGAGAATTAGGGGGCCCGCTGGGACTTTGGTTATTAGTGCAGCTGCTTCTCATTGATGGGATCTGGGTTCAAATCTCAACCAATGCTACAAATGAAAATGTCATTTAGAAAGTTAATTAGCTCTGTGCAATAAATAGGGGCTACTTGATTGATGTACCTAAAAAATCACTACCCAGAAAAAAATATATATGGCCCGTTAGGAAAGTCAAGCCAGTCAAAATGTCAGACGTTATTTAAACAATTTGCTTTCCTTAATAGTCTAACCACCTGCAAGTAAATAGAATTTATTAAAAGAAGGTAGAGCTTCTGGTAGTTAGAACATGTGAAAGAATGTCTGAACTGTATGTGGAACTGCAGAATTTTAGAACTAAATTAAAAAAAAAAGATTGAAAGCCATCAAATATAATCCTCATATTTTGTAGAAGAGGGAATAAAAATATGAGGGATGGGGTTAAGTGACTTACCCCACAGTTAACTAGTGGGGGAAGCAGAGCTGGATTTCAGGGGTCTTGGTTCTTAACATGTTCTCTGAATCTTTCCCTTCCACTCTCAAACTCGCTCTGTCTTCCTTCCCCACACCACGAAGTCAGTCTTCCTACTTCCCATCCGCTGGCGTTTTCATTAGTGTGTTCTGTACTTCAGATGGTTCTTCCTTCTCCTATTAAAAAACTCGAAACTTATTTTCTCCACCTGTTTGATCTTTTAAATGAAGACGCTTTATCTGTGTAGCCATCCCTTCCCTCTCAGATAGAGAGAAATTGGCAATACACACAATCGTGTTTGCTCTCAACTAGAGGTCCGAAAATTGCATTCTGAGAAAATGACTCCAATGAGTCAAGTATGAGGTATTATGGTTAGTAAGAGAGCAGACAGTTCTCCACCTAAACCAATATTCTGCAGAGTGTCTTGATTGAGCCTGTGAGGGAGGGGCCAGTCATGGAGAAGTCCTAATGACTTTGGTTACAGGTTTACACGGTGAGCAGCTCCTGATCTTGAACAAATGGCTTGGATGGGGCATTTCCTTCGGTGGCATCATGGTGGCATTAGAATGGCTGTTTGGAATTTGGACTCCAGAGGTAGAATTAACTAGTCTTCTTAATTCTATACATTCTGGGTAGTCAAACACTGTGTACTAAAGCCCTCTTTTGTTTTTCCCTCATGTTTCCCTCCATAGTTCTATTAACGGGGGAAGAGGAAAACTATATGTATTGTGTTAATAATTTACAGCAGGCTAATTGAATAAGACATATACATTGCTTTTGTTTAGCTGTTATTTTGAAAGGATTAATAACAGATTTCAAGCATGTCTCCTGCAAATAGTACATGCATTAATAATCAATAAAAATGTTAATAAAATTGAGCAGTTGTTATTAACTTGTCTCAGATATGTGATGAAAACTTTTGGAGGACAGGTCTGATTTTTCTAGAGTGGAGTGTTTTCTCCAGTTTTAAAAAATAGACATATTACACAACTGACACATGAAAACCCTATTGTAAAATTTTTAAACAAAAAGGAAGTATAAAAAGAAAAGCGTAAGTTACCCTTCGACTCCGTCCCCTACATTGACGCCACTCCATACCCAGCTGCTTCTCTATACAACTTTATTCAAATATATCATACGTATATGTTGGGAATTGAATCATGTCCCCCCATAAAAGGCATGGTCACACCTGTGGGTATGAACCTACTTCTAAGCAGGATCTTGGAAGATGTTAGCTAAGGGGTGGCCACGCTGAAGAGCTGAGCCTTCATCCAATATGCCTGAAGTCCTTATTTAAGCAGAGGAAGTTGGACACAGACAAAGGCACAGGAAGAAGCCAGAAGTCAACAGCACCCAGAGGAGAAAGGAGAAGACATAGTCAAGTGCATTGGCATGTGACAGAAAAGCCAAGGACCAGTACGTCATAGTCTTTGTGGAGAAAGCATCATCTTCCTGACACCTCAGTTTTGAACTTCTCGTAGCCTTAAAATCGTGAACCAATAAATCCCCGTTGTTGAAGCGAACCCATTGTATGGTATTTGCTTTAGCAGCCAGGCAATTAATACAATGGGGAATATTATTTGGTATTATTTAAATATTTTTAATTTTTATATGCTAAGTGCTATATTGAAGATAGTTATGTGACTTGTTTTACACTCAACAGTATGTCTTCAAGATTTTTGTCCATGTAAGTTAACTATGTTTACTCTTTCATTTGATGCCAGGGAGTGAGGGCATTCTGGTTCATTTGGACATCCTTATCTTGGTCCTGCAGTGCCAGTGGAAGGGAGTGGGAAAAGGAGGGACAAGGAGGGCTGGGGATGGAGCTGGGCTCATCCTATGTGACACCTGCAGGCTTGGAACTCTGAAAGGTAATTGCAGAATTCCAGATTGAACCTGGTTTTCCACATCTAACAAAGGGTTATGTAGTCATGGTAGGGAGAGAGATATCTTGCTTAACTGTTGGATTAATTCCCAATTTTTAATTATTTAGACATTCAGTCTATGGGCCTCCATTTATTCCCTTGTTCTGGACCCCTCAAAATGGTGGGAACAAGCCTGTCTTTCCCTTACCAGGAAAGACTAATTATAATTAATCTTGTTAAGAGTTTGTACTAGGTTCCTATGAGTGGCTGTATTAGCTGCATAAAACAACACACATTTGTTATCTTACAAATCTGAGAGTCAGAAGTTGGGCATGGTTCTCAGCGGGTGGCAATCAAGGTGCAGGCAGGCTACGCTTCTTTCCAGAGGCTCTCGCGGAGAATTCATTTCCTTGCATATTCAAGTTGTTGGCAGAATTGAGTCCCTTGAGGCTGTAGGACTGAGGTTCCCATTTGTTTGCTGGCTGTCAGCTGAGAGCCTCTCTTGTCTCCTAATGGTTTCCTTTCCAATCTCAACCTCAGCAATGGCAGGTCAAGCCTCATCTTCCATTGTCCAATCTCTCTGACTGACTCTTCTGCCTCCCTCTTCAATTTTTTTAAGGACCCATGTGGTTAGATTGGTCCAACCTTGATAACCCAAGTAATTTCCCTATTTTAAAGTCCCTAATCTTAATTCCATCTGCAAAACTCCTTTGTCACATAATGCAACACATTAATGGGGCTCAGGCATTAGAGTGAGGACATCTATGCAGAAACCGTTTTTCTACCTATCACAGACATGAATATTCATTAAAATTATACTTTTCATGTTGAGTAGTTATTTATATTTAATGTTTTATGTTTTTCTTCTCAGTTATACACTTCTAATAACTGTGAACATAACAATCTAAAATATTATCATCACAAGAAATAGGGCAGGTTTTTAAATTAAAATTTAAATACATTTACGTTGTAGATAAGTATCAAAAGGTGATCATAAATTGTACAAACATAAAATTCTTGACATTAGGATAAAACTATATGAAGAAAATGGGATAAAAATATAAACTCAAAGAGAAAAGAAAACAACTAAGCAATGTTTCCAAGTTTTAAAGAAAAACCTGTTTGTATATTCTTTCAAAGGAATATAGGTGGATATTCAATAATTCTTGAATTCAGATATCATTGGAAACATGTAAAAGAGTGACATGATAATTTTAGTTTTAATAAATTATCATATAAATATTGCAACTTTGAATTAAAAAATATTGATTTAAAATATAGAAGTAGTTTTTTTAAAAATTCCTTTATTTCCGTATATGAGAAAAGAATTGCAAAATCATTGCTTTAGAATACATATTTCCCTTCACCTTCAGTGAAACTTAATGACCCTTAATTAAAACTTAAATGTTGGCTTAATATATATTTCTTCTTTTGTTAATTGCCTGATCATATGCTTTATCTACTTTTCAATCAGATTTTTTGCTTTGTACTTGTTGGTTGTAAATGTCCTTTATATATTCCTTTCTGTGTTATATATGCTGTAAATATTTTTTCTAATATGCCTTTGTTTTAAAATTTTGTCTATTATGCTTTTTAAAAAATCTTAAATGTGTTAAAATGTCAGTACATTCAAATTTATCCATATTTTCTTCGATAGCTATTGTTTTTTGTTTTGGGCTTACAAGGAACTTTTCACTCTAAGGTAATATTTTAACACTTCTGTATTTTTTATTGTTTAGGCACTTAACCCTTTTAAATTTATATATTCAGATTATAGAAAGGATCTAATTTTATTTTCTGTCCCTAATGTCTAGCTAGTTTCCACAAAACCATCTATTTTGTAATCTATTCTTTCTTCACTATTTTCAATGCAGATTCTATGGGCATGTGATTCCCAAATTTATTGTTCCATCTCTAGTCTCTTTCCAGAGGTCCAGACCTTTATACCCAAATATCTTTTAAAAATCCTCTCCAGATATATTTACCTGACACTCTAATTTTCCTAGTAATTAGTGTGTCTAAACAAAACTGTTCATAATTTTAAAGAGCACCTACTAAAGGCTAGTTAACGTGCCAGGTGTTCTGCTAAACACTACAGGAAAATTTTCAGATAATCATCACAAGTTAGGTACTCTTACTATCATCACCATTTTATAGATGAAGAAATAAAAAGTCATGATTGTTTAAGATACTCATCCAAGAAGTAGACATGGGTGTTGGACTCTAGCAGTCCAAGCTAAGGAAAGATCCTCCCAACGATAGTGTTGGGCTGATTTTTCCCTGGGAAACTGCCCCTCTTCCAGGAACTCACCCCCACTGCTCATCATCTCAGCAAATGGCACCACCTTCCAATCTCCCCAAATATTCTACCTCCCAAATATCTCTTTATACCTTAATTTCTCTCTATCTCTTCTTCTCAAACCCTTTGGTTGTTTCTTATTGCCCTCACGATACAGCCCCTTATCCCAAAAGGGATAGCCTCTGTCCTGCTGGCATGACCTTTTCCTTTCTTTCCTATGTGGTTCATAGGTCACTTCCCTTCTCACTAAACTCTAGCCCTACCTGCCTTTCGATTTTCCTAAAGTACCAGACTCTTCTCTGCCAGAGTCTTTGCACATGCTTTTCCTCCATCTAGAATGTTCTTATGGATTGATATAGCCCCTATGCATCCTTTGAATACAGTGACCCTGGCCCACAAGACCAATTTATATCCAATTTTTCCGTACTTCCTCCGTGATGGCAGGGACTCACCGTGGTTCCCCCAGTGCCCAGCAGAGGAGCAGAGCAATAATCACACTCAGCCATCATTGTTGGGTAAACTAATGAATGCACTAAATGAATTAATGAATGCCTCCCCAAACCAACAAGATGTATCTTTGCTCTGTTGTCAATGTTCATGATTCGAAAGAGAGAGAGCTAGCTGAAAAAAATACAGATTTCAAATGGCATTACATTTTTTCCTAAATTACTATCATTGTTAATCTAAAATACATTATTGCAATATGTATATACAAAAGCTATTCATTCTATATATTTATCTGACTCTCTAATTTTCCTAATATCTTTTACTGTTTCAATTTTGTAGTTGTGACTCATTTTTATATGATCACATTTTTATAATCTTGATATCCACAAACTATCACACTTTTGTTTCCTGTTTTAAATATTTATACCTTTTCTTTGATTTTTCTAGAACATTATTGGTTAAATGATGGTGGCACACTTTTCTTGTCCCCTACTTTCATGGACACTCCTCTAACCAACCTGGTTGATAGTAACTATTGGTTTGGGAAAGATATAATTTTCCAAGTTACGTAGACTTCCACTTCTAAATTACTTTTAAAAAAATAAGTTTTGATGTTAAGTTTTATCAAATGATTTTTAGACACATTTCAAAATTATCTTTTTTAGTTTTTTTTGCTTATTTGATTTGTTTTGTCTATGGACTTGATGAACACATTAACAGATATCCTAATCTTAAACCGTCTCAACATTTTTGGAATAAACTCTTTGTGGTAGATTGAACTGTGTGTCCCTGTTTGGACAGGTTCCTGGTATTGGTCTGCACTGGGGTGGGTGTGACCTTCTGAAATTAAATCTCTACAGATGTTACCTCAGCTGGAGTGTGGCCCAAGTGAACCAGGTTAGGCTTTAATCTGGATTACTGGAGCCCTTTATAAGAAGAGTGAAACCAGTTGGGAAGAGAAGTCATGGGGAGCCTCCAGAAGCCAGAAGTTAACAGAACTGAGAGGAGAAAGAAGACACTAGCCATGTGCATTGCCACACGACAGAAAAGCCAGGAACCCCAAATCGGAGGCCAGGCTTGGTAGCCTCTGAAACCGTGAGCCAATAAATGACTGTTAAACCAATGCATTGCATGGTATTTGTTTTAGAAGCTAGGAAATTAAAACACCCTTCCTGCTAAATACATGTTTTAATGCGGTTAGAAAGTCATGCTTAGTTGTGTGTATGTGTATAGTTTAAACTTTTATTTCGGCACTGATTTTACACCTCTGTTGAAAATATTGGAATGGAAATTTTAACTTTCCATATGAGTAAATCTTAACTATTGTCTCTTTTAAATTCACTCCCAGTTCACAGAAGCACATTCTCATTCTTACTCCCTCACCCCAATATAGTCCCTAAAGGACAAATCCTATTGTAGTGAATTTTAGGAGATTTCTCAAATTTTTGTTTTTGTATTAAATCATTTAATCATTGATTAAAAATTAATGAGAATTTCCTTTTTTTTCTTTTTAGAAACAGTTGCTTATCCAATTAATACTTATTGACAACCAATTACCTTCAGGTTTTATGCTAGACATTTTTATCACTTGTAATGTCGAATTTAACTTCTTGGATGATTATGTTTTTGTGTTAGATGTTTGCTTTCACTGGGAAGAGCTTTCCCCTTCTAGAGAAAAATAACCTCCCCGAACTCCTGCATGCTGAAAACTAGACATGCCAGTGAGATGCGTTTTTATATCCTGTGGTGTTTCTGCCAATTCTTTTGAAAAATGTACTAAGTAGTTGCAAGGGTAGCTATGGCCATTGGAAAAACTCAGAAGTTTGGACCTTGGAAGATATAAGGCTATGCTTAAAAAAAGCTAGACTTGTTCTTTCATGAATTATAACAAATGTACCACACTAATATAAGGTGCTAATTATCGAATGGCACATGGGGAAAAATACACCTAACGTAAACAACTATAGACTATGATTAACAGTACAATTTTAATATTCTTTTATCAGTTGTAACAAAGGTACCACACTAATGCGAAGTGTCAACAACAGGGGGGTATAGAGGAACATTGTAATTTTTACACGATTTTTCTGCAAAGCTACAGCTTCTCTAATTTAAAAATATTACATAAAAAAGAAGCTAGGTTGATGATTCGAATGGGAATTCAAATTAAACTCATAGTACTTGTGATGTATATTTCCAAGCTATGGATGCTATCTTATGTCAGGTGAATTGTCTAAATCACTTTTCTCCCTTATTCAAATTTTTGATCAAGACACATAAACCGAGTGATGTCTTTCTATTCTGTTTACTCCCACAGTGTTCAGTATCATTAAGTCCATTAGCTTAGAAGCTGTGCTGCTCGGTCCCTATCTCCAGCCCACCCATTCCTCCTTGCTGAGCTCCAGGCTTGTGTATCTATCTGGCTAATAGACATATTCCTCCTGAATGTTGCACACACGTCTATTTATCGTTTCATGTCTAGAACTGAATGTATCATGTGCCCTCCTAATCATTTTCTCCTATCTGAGAATTCCCTTTCTCTGTAAACGGCACAACCATTCTCTCAATGGTTCAAGCCAAAGCCTGTGTCTTTAACCCCTTGGTTTTCCTTCCCCTTGAACCTCCACTTCTAGTCTGTCCACAAAGCTGGTCGTTTCTCCTTAAATACATCTCAGACCTAGCCCCTCCTCTCTGCTCCCAGTGCCCACTGCCTTAGTTCAGAACCCACATCGTTTTTCCTTGGATTATTTTAATTGCCTCTATTCTGTTTTAACTGCCTTAAGCCTCACTCCTTTCCCTGCACCCCTTCCAATTTATTTTCCTTGCTGCCTGGGTAATCTTTCTTAAATGCACGCCTGAGCATGTCATTCCCTGCTTAATATCCCTCAATTGCATTCAATTGCATTCATCATACAATCCAAGCTCCTTAGCAAAAGCCACTTTAAACCCTTTCTGGAATAAGGTGGGGATATAAATGCTGACATATAAGAAGGACCCTTTGGAACCTGGCCTCTGACATCTCTCTCTCCTTCCACACTCCAGCCTCCGTCACCTCCCAGCCTTTCTGTGATCTACTTCGGCTCCCTCTCCATGCAGTTAACCCTCCTGCAGATCTCCCTCAGCGCTCATCTTTCAAGCCATAGCTCAGCTGCAGCTTGCACTGGGGAGCCTTTTATAGGCATGGTTTTGTACCCCTCTTCTGCATTCACTCAGTGTCTTGGTTTCCTGGGGCTGCCGTACCAAAGTACCAGAAGCTCGGTGGCTTAAAACAACAGAACTTTGTTCTCTCACAGTCTGGAGCCTGGAAGTCCAAAATCAAGGTTTCGGTGGTGCCATCCTCCCTCTGAAACCTCTAGGGAAGAAGAGTTCCGTGCCTCCTCTGGCTTGTGGCATTTGCAGGCAATCCTTGGAGCTGCTTGGCTTTCAGCTGAAGCACTTCAGTCTCTGCCTCTGTGGTCACTTGGTTTTCTCCCCTGTGGTGGATCTGCCTGTGTCTCTGGGTTTAAATTTCCTCTTCTTCTAAGGACACTGGTGGTACTGGATCAGGGCCCAGCCTAGTCAACTTTGGTCTCATCTTAACTAATCATGTGTGCAGTCACCCTGTTTCCACGTAAGGTCTCACTCATGGAATGGGAGTTAGGACTGGAAGACATCTTTTGGGTGGGACACTATTCAACCCACAACACCGAACATTCTGAGCATTTCCCTGTCAAGCACTTCTCACAGGTGTTTTTGTTGGTTTACTTGTCAATCTCCAGACTGAATTTACTGAAGGTAGGAAATAGCATAGCATTTGGTGGGTACTCAATTCAGGTGTGCAATTGTCTAATGTATTTGTTTTGAAATGTCATATCACTTTTCTACTTTGTGACTCTTCTGCTTTGTTTTTCCCCTAACAAATCATAAATTCTTTACCATAGACTCCTAGATGAAACTGGGGAGACTCATTTTTCCCAATCCATACATCCAGGGCGGGGACTCTTTCTCTAACACTGGGGGTCAGCCAACATCTGCCTGTCACCATGGCCTGTAGCTCCCACATTATACCAATCCCCAAGGGACTGGGTCAGCTTGTTATTGACTTAACTTAGTTGTTTGATGAAAGTAGTTTGAGGAATGGGTGACCTAGGGCTTTTGTTCCCCTAGAGGTAGTGACTGTGGACTTTTCCTGGGGGTCTGGAAATTTGTAAAATTGTGAAATAGGTAAAATATGTCCTGGGCAGTCATTTATTTCTCCTTTTGGTTTTCTTTATATGCTTCTTTTTTTTTTTTTTTTTTTTTTTAAATCAGTTTTATTGAGATATATTCACATATACAGTTATCCACGGTGCACAATCAGCTGTTCACAATACCATCATATAGTTGTGCATTCATCACCCCAATCTATTTTTTTGAACATTTTCCTTATACAAGAATCTTTTTATGCTTTTTCTTCTGCCAAGGTTCTCAGCACCCTAAGTTGCTGAATAGATGTCTTACTTGCACTTAGTATACTTCTACTTACAGCTTGAGGTTTATATTTTCACTGTCTTATATAAAAATTTGCTGGACCTTTATTTTGGAAAAATTTATGATAAGATAATCCATAGTAAGTGGTTGACAATGTTTCAGACATCTGCCTATGTACTCTTTGCATTTTAGATTTCTCTACCTTAAACCCAAGAAATAAACTTGCAGTGATGGAATTTCAGACATCAGAAATGGATTTATGGGAATTGTGTAGATGTTGGGGCCAGGTTTATGCTTCTCAGTGTCCTTACTAAATATGCCATCTGAGTTTCCATCTTTTCTACTTCAGCGCTGGGTAAGCACTGATTTTTTACACAATAGCAACCATCTGAATTAAAGCATCTAATAGAGTGAGCTCAGGTCTAATGGATACCGATGGCCATATGCATATAATCTAATCTGGTGGGGAAGCACAAAAGAAAAGAGTTTGGGGAGTTGCGAAGGCAGAGAGGTCATTGGGTAGCAGCTTCCTGGTTGTCAGAGGATCCTTCCAGAATCCAGTTTTAGGCCCCAGCAGGGATAATGAACTTAAGAGGGAAAAGGAGCTGTATACACTCAAGAAGCTATTAAGGAGCCTGGGGGATTTTCTGCATTATCTATCTGTTGATTCAGACAGTAAAACTCAACGTCAGGACCATTTTTGAATTTTGCTTTTATCAGATGTTTACAGTCTGTCCATTGGCTTCTCACAGATCCTTCCCCGTAGCTGTTGTTGTGATTTTCCACCCTGATACGGGCCCTGGCAACGCTTCTCCTCCACCACATCTGACTGCCAAGACCCCTGGGGCTCAGCTACATCCTATTGTCTCCCTTCCCTGGAATGACTGAGGGAGAGGTTTCATAGAATCCTCTGGCTGGGTTTTGACAGCAAACTCATTCCTGGGCCTTTGTTTCAGCTTGAAATATACCACAAATTAATTGGACTGATTCAAGTAATTAAGATAGTTACTTGGATTGTGTACCTTTTCTCTGAAAATTTTCTTTAAGTTGCCAGATCTATGTCTGGTGTATTAAAATGTTAATGATTCATGGCCTTTAAAGGCAAAAAAAAAAAAAAAAACAAAAAAAAAAAAAAAAAAAAAATTTACTTTGAATGGAATTCAGAGCAAAATAAAATGTTTGAATTGATTACTGCTTGTTCTGTAGCCTCACATATTACTCCTCATAATAGTACAACATTTAGCATAACAAATATCTCAAGGAATTCATTGCCAAACATTCTGTAGACTCTCACTGTTACAATGACAATGATTGTAGGACTCTATTCTCAAATAGTCTTGTAGCAGTGAGAGAAATATTCTAAATCTGCAACCAGAGCAGACCCGACTTTGGGAAAAAACAATCTGAGCAAATAGGGGTAACTTGGAGTCAGAGTCAGTTAGAAAAGGAAACACTGATAAATATAGTAGAAGAATACTGGTCTTTGGCATTCACTGTTGGTGATAAGATTCCTTAGCATTATCATGTTCATTTTTGTAAATATGAGCAGGTTATTGCCCCTTCTTCTACTAAGAAGGAAAAATGGTATTTCTGCTTTTAGTCCGATATCAGAAATGGATCTCCTGGGCCTCTCACCTTAATTCCTTTTTAATGTGCATGCTTCATGTCTAAGCCTAATTTTGATGCTTCTGATCATGAACTGGTTGCCTGATCCCTTAAAATTAGATGTCATCTTGGGAATGTACCTGGCCTGACTTTGCTAATTCCCACCATTGTGGCTCATCCAAGGACCCTAAGCTTGTTCCTCTGATAGGTGAGTGTTCTTTAATTGGACACCAAAGCTTTCCTAGTCTTCCTTAGAATCCTGGTCACTGTTGGTTGGAGAAGAATTTTAATGTAAACAGTTTTAATAAACATTGTTGAGTTATACTTATGTACAATAAAGCATGCCTGTTTTTTTTTTCCACTGAATTTTTTTAAATCACTTTTTCAAAACAAAACAAAATAAAAGTTTGTTTTTGAAGGGAACTGTGGTGGAGATGATTTGCAATTAAACATTTAAAAAATATTGTAAGCCTAGCAGAGTTGATCAGTGTTACCTTACTGAGACAGTCTGATGAGTTTTTAAAAATTTATGCACTAATGTAAATGTCACCCAAACTAAGATACAGAACATTTTCATCTACCCCCGAAAACTACCTCATGCTCCTTCTCAGGCAGTCCTGCATATCCTTCTCCAAGCAATTATTGGTCTGTTGTCTATATTATAGAAATTTTTCTTAATATAGAATTTAATATAAATGGTCATGTAGTATGTTTTTGTTTGTGGCTTATTCCTTTCACTTAGCAAATCCATCCTTGTACGAGTCGGTAGTATGCTCATTTTAAATTGCCGAGTAGTATTTCATTGTATGAATATATCACTATTATTTTATCCACTTAACACATTGATGGACATTTGGGTTGTATTCAGTTTAGGGCTATTATGAAGAAAGCTGCTATGAACATTCATGTATGAAACTTTTTGTGGACTTATGTTTTCATTATTTTGGATAAATACCTAGCAGTGGAATTGTTGGATCAAAGCATAGGTATATGATTAAAGTTTATAAGAAACTGCTAGTCTATTTTGCAAAGTGGCTATACACTCCCACCAGCAATGTATGAGAGTTCCAGGTGCTTCATAACAACATTTGGTATTGTCAGTCTTTTAGGTTTAGCCATTCTAGTAGGTATGTGGTAGTACTTCACTATGGCTTTAATTTTCATCTCCATGGTGTATAAAGATGTTAAGCTCCCTTTTTGGGCTTAATGGCCATCCTACATCTTCATTTGTAAAGCCTTTAGTAAGTAAATTCCTTGGTCAAGAAATGAAGGAAAGTTTATACTTTTGTCTCTCATTGCAAGGAATTATTCAGCCTACTCTATTGAAAGAGTTACTAGTTCTCTTTTGTTCTGCTAACATATTTTTGTTCCACCAAACTGATGGAAAAAACTCTGAAATCAAACAAATGTAAGTACTACAAGAGTGTTGGTATACTATCATACCCCTGGAATGTCAATACTTCCTGGCTGAGCAGAATGCATCCTATTCCTTCATGCAATTTTCCACCTTTTCCATTTTCCACTTTTCTGCAGGCCTCTTTGTACTGTATTCAGAAGTCCAAGAATCAATAAGCACCAGATTTTTGCTCATGAAAACAAACGTTTTTGATGGATTATGATGAGGCAGGAACTGTGCTAAGTGGTTTATCTTGATTAAGCCTCACAACAACCCTGAGGTGAAATTAACAATTTTTTTGCCCTTTAACAACTAATTTAATCACTTTTCCCTCAGTTTTCTTATCTGTAAAATGGGTATAATAAACAGTATAAACCAGGATGTGCACCTAGACCATCAAACTCCAGAATGTGGATTGCTTGCTTGCAGTTTGGGAAAGGATTTTCCTGAACTTCTGGCTAAACATTGTTTGAACATGTGTTTGAATACATATGATACAACATATATGTGTTTCTCTTTCCCTATCAAAAATCCTGCTAACATGGCAATGAAATAATTTCAACAAAAGTTTAAATCCATGAGGCTTTTTTTTTTAAAAAAAGAAAAAAAAACAAGAGGAAAGGAGAAAAAACAGACAATTATTTTCAAAAGTTAGGTAATGGGAAGTGGGTGAAAATTTTGGTATATGACTCAACAGACTGCAGGGAGCTAAAGCCCATGTGCCTATAAATGGGGATGCTAATTTAAAATAAGTTGCTTTGTGCCAATGAAGCAAAGTAAAGTTCAGGCATTCAGTACCAGGGAAGGCACCAGGGAAGCCAGAAGTGAAGGATAGGGTATGAAAAGCTAAAGGTGGCTTTCAACTTCTATTGCCCAGTTCCTACTCTTCCACCACCTCAGCAGTGAGTACCACACAGAACCGAGGGCTGAGAGATGGTTAGGTCTCATATGGAAAACACGGGGCCTGGGGAAGGTTCACATATTGAGCAATGACCCATCATGAGGATTCTGGAAGCCAAGTAAAGTATCCACATGCCACGCCCCCCTACCAGCCTCAGGAAAGACACTAGATGATTTGCCTTTGGAAAAATAAGTAGCTGTATAGAAAGATCTAGATAAATTGATATTTGGAGGTTTCCTTAACAAAATGATAAAGTACCTCTCCAGTACTTCTACAGAGAAGCCCATCATCTGGTAAACCTCCAGGCATTTGATGAAAGACTCCAACAGGAAAGTCAGAGAGAGAGTAGAGATAGAGGGAGGGTACTGAGAAGGAGAGAGAAAAAAAGTAATAGGGAGAAATGGAAACAGTGCAGGAAGCAGGAGAAAAATCTGAAAAAGAATATAATTAACCTCTTTAGGGAAATAAGAAACAATATTGCATACACATAAAAAAAAAAGTAAGACCACATAAATATCAGAGAAACAGAAGAAGTTCTGGGAGATGTTTGCATGTGTGTGTTCTGAGACACAGTTAGGTTATTTGGAAATCGTTTGATCCTTTAGGGTCACACTTTTTTTATTTTTATTTTTTTTTTATTTTGAAATAAATTCAAAGTTATAGGAACAGTTGCAAAAACAATACTAACCCCATACAAAGAATTCCATCATACCCTGAACCCCCTCCCCCGATAGCCCAATCCACCAATTTTAACATGCTGTCACATCGCTGTTTCTTTCCCTCCCTCCCTCCCTATCTATCATCCATCATCTATTGCTCTGTCTTCTGAACATATGAGAGCTAGCTGCACACATCCTTGAACGTACACTATAATTCACGTATACACTTCCCATGAACAAGAACATTCTTTTATGCAATCCCATTAAGCGCAGCTAAGAAGTACAACAGGTTCAACAATGATACAAAGCTTACATTCTGTATTTCCTTCACCTTATGTCTCAACTGTAGGGTCACACTTTTATGTTTTGTTGGGTGGGAACAGAGCAGCATTTAATCTAGGGCTGAGCTTTCCCTTCTGGATACTCTACCTGATGACCCATGAGTTATTATAAAGTTTTCCCTCCGGCTGATGGGAACATGGATTACTCCTGACTCGAGGTTAATTACAGAGTGTTTTCCCTCTAATCCTGTAGGTGCTGCTTTCCCCTGGTGCAGGTAGTTTTCTCAGGTATATGCACTGATCAGTATTCAGCCATAGACTGGAGCTCTTTGGAGTTCTCTCTCTCTGCACTTTGCTGGGCATATTCTAGCCACCTCCTCTCATTTCTATCTCCTCAACTCAGGAAGAATGCTAACCTCCGCCTGGGTTCCCCCTCCTGGAACTATGCCTCTGAAATCTCTGCAGGGAGTAAGCTGTGTCAATTGCAAGATCTACTCTTTGATTTCCCATCTCTGAAGGATCATTGGACTCCATTGCCTAATACCCAATGTCTTCAAAACAATCGTTTCATGTATTTGTCCCATGTGAAAAAATTTATGTTGGGCAAGAGGGTAAATGTGATCCTGTTTTTTTTTTTTTTCCCCATTTCATTCAGAAGCAAAAATTGTCAATGTAAAACTTTGATAAAATTAAAGTTATGTAAAAAATCATGGCCTTAGTCTTTTGTTAACAAATTCCAAACTTCTGATGTGTACAACTGAAGTTACATTGATGAAGTCTCCGTGGTTTTGATCATTCTCTCTCAATAAATGTAACTACAGAATACTTTTCTATTTATTATTTATAGTTTTCTATGTTTGTTTTTTAAGTCAGTCATATGATGCTGTGGATAAAAGGTACAGCGTCACTCGTTGGATGTCTAACTGGATGCTCTTCAGATAAGACATTTAAATTCTCAGATCCTTAGTTACTTCCTCTCTGAAGTGCAGTGGATAATGTCTACTTTGCTCTGTTTTATGAGTACTAATTCAGATAGTTATAAGAAAACTTGCACAGAGCCTGATTCATAATAATCTTCAGAAAATATTAATTATTCATAACCACCTCAATAAAGATGATATAGTGACAAGCCTACTTTTTTTCTCATGCATGGTCTTGTTGTCAAAACCTACTGGCTGTTTATGTTGTTGACATGGTTTAAATAATCTCCTAGTCAATATAGCTGGCTGCTGAAGCACATTATATTTTGCAACTCCATTTCCCACTTGCTATATCCATGATCGTAACATGGTGTACAAAGAGGGCAGGCCGGCAGGCAAAAGATGCGGCAGTGATGTCTGGGGTGATTTGTCTGTCTGAGCGTGTCTCATCCAGGCGTGTCCCGCCTTCTGCAGCTCTCAAGCCAAGGACCAGCAGCTGGAGACACACATCCATGGCAGATGACCTGCTGCTTTAGCAGCTAATTAATGAGAGGGTTTATGCCTGACATTTGGAAAGTTCCTAAGCATGCAATGCTGTAGTGAGAAGCTGAATAACATCCTTACACTATCTGTCACACCGTTTATGTTCAATTCTCTTGGCCTGGCCTCAGCACACTGCATAAATCTACAGCTGCAGAAACTGAAATCTCATATAAAATTGAAGGATTTATTTTGAGGTATTGAAAGGTTTATTGCTGAAACAGTTAAAATTTGCCGAATCAGCATTTGGAGGACTCTCCTTTATGCCTCGCCCCTTTTGGCGCTATGGTTCTGCCCTCTGAATTCCTTTCTCCACAGGGAGACAAGAAAACCAAAGGGAGACTGTGATGTGGATGGACTTGTCCAGACTTTACCTACTCTTGGCCTTTGTGGATTCATATTTCAACCCAAGTAGCTCTTGAAAGATGTCATTCTGATACTAAGACCCATACGCAAGTAAAAGAAAATAATACTTCAGTTTTGCTCCAGTGCCCAGTGCATTTTGGATTCCAGAAACTTTCATCAGTTTTCACAAAGTAGTTTAGAGTGCCTTCATAAGTTTTCAGTGCTTGGTCCTTGCCTCTTTACTGCTTTGATGGGAATCAGTCAGAGCTGGCTTAGGTCTTTAGTTCGTATATAAAATAAAAACCTGAGTGATGACTTCTACATTTAATCCAGGCTTTGGCATTTCCTCCCTGGGATTCTGTAGATCCTTCCTATCAACCTCCTAGATTTCTGGTTTGTGGTCTGGTTCATTAATTGAGCTAACAAGGATAGCTGTCCAGTTTTAGACTGCTTGCAAATGGACTGGGTATCTAAGGCTAGAAAAACAAAACAAAACTAAAATTAAATGTATACATGAAATTCTGTTAAGGCAGAGCATTAGAAGGCAGTGAGAGATCGGCAGGTATACTGTAAAAACCAGTAAGTAGAAATTAGAAGTTCTCAGATCTGGGGCAGCTTCATTGACTTGTTTCACCATCTTGGGCAAAAAAATATACTGGCCTCAGTTATTTCATCTGCAATGGGTGAAATAGCAGATCCAGAATTTAATGATGACATCTCTCACTTATCTTCCAGGGATTATGTGGGATTATGAGGGAAATCAAATGGGCTAATATGTAACTCCATTAAAAATATCAGCCATAATGGGTTATGGGGAAGCCAATTCAACTGGTTGGTTCTGCTCTTCTTGCCCTCACCTACCCCATATCATTAGCCATCCCTTCTTCCCTTTTTCCAGCCCTCTCCTAACCATGTGATAGAAGTGAGTGGCCTTATAGGAAGGCTATTTGAGCTCCATCGGCTGGAACTATCTTTCATATATGTTTCTGCTGCAATTACAGCAGTTCACAGGGTCCCATATCCACTGAAATAATTCCAGGCAAGTGTGTTTGTGTTGGATCAGCCCTGACCCCGGAGTGCAGTAGTAGCAGGCTGTGACAAATGGAAAAGGCCTTTAATCTGCAAATGAAAAGTACAAAACTGGCCCCTGGCTGCCCCCCTGCTCTGGTGGTCTCTTCTGGGAATGGGCCCACTTTTTAGTTGACATGCAACTCTTTGGGCTCCTCCAGAGGGTGAACAAGCAGCTGAACTCTGCAGTTGCTCAGAAGTCGTGGGATCATGCGTGGCATTTTATATGCATGCATGTCTGCACTCTGCAAGGGCTTGGTGCTTTCTGAAATATCCCTTATCCTGCGAGAAGTGAAGTCCTTTTTACCTCTCTCTGCCCAATACCAGTTCCAACAGCTTAACTGTTTCGTTTTTCATTTGCTCTTTGCAGTCTTGTCTCTGCTTAATCCATTAAGACAACTTTGAACGTTCCCAGCTCATATATTCATAAAGGGGGGGAAAATGCAGGGAAAAGACTTTGAAAAATGGTATCTAAATTGTAGCCAAATGTACTCAGAACTATCCTAGGTTAAATTGCAAATAATTTTCTTTCAAATATCACAAACACTCCCTCTAACTTAACTCTACAAATTGGACAGGGGGGTTCCTTTCCCTTGCGACATGATTGATTCTCTCTCTTCCTCTTTCTCTCTGTCTACCCTCTCTATTTCCCTCCAGAAGTGTTCTTCTGGTTGGTTTTTAGCCCCACTGCACTTCTCTAGCTTTCCTTGCTGGAGCCTCCATGAATAATTTGCCTGTCTGTGGAGAGAGCCATTTTGGAAGCACAGCCCCATCCTCATCAAGCTGGGAGA
This sequence comes from Choloepus didactylus, assembly GCF_015220235.1. Classification (NCBI taxonomy): domain Eukaryota; kingdom Metazoa; phylum Chordata; class Mammalia; order Pilosa; family Megalonychidae; genus Choloepus; species Choloepus didactylus. The sequence continues at coordinate 66,328,476 of NC_051324.1, read as the reverse complement.
TGGAGGGGCCGGGGTGGGGGGGTGGGGGACGGCTGCTTTAAATCAATCAGTTGACACTAATCTAATGTCTAATTAGCTCTGGGTGGGCGTGTGCTTTGATTATAGGAAGTGCCTCAGGCAGTGGCTGGCATTTGAAGAGCTGCTCCACACGTATCAATCATCCTTTGACAAGGAGATCTGGAAGGGGGAGAAAAAAACGAAGGGGCACATTTCTCTCTGTCCTCTGTTGATTATCTGTTTCCTTTTAAATCCAGTGGTCCAAACCAGTGCCTTGGAACTTATGCGTTTGTTCTTAGAAATGAGAACCTGACTACAGAGATGGACAGTCAGCTAAAACTACTGGTTGTGTCAAATAATTACTTCCTGTGTCATAAACTAGCTAATCATATCTAATAACAGTTATGCACATTAAAAAAAATCTAAAGTAAATGCCTAAGCTCAACTTTTCAATATTCAGCCAATCACCAAAGGGAACAATTCATTATTATGGGATTGTTCTGTTTATAGTTTACATGAAATGATAGATAACTGAACAAAAGAAAGAAAATCTTTAATTAAAATAAGGACTTGCTTTTGTTGAAAATGGCATGCATGTAATTCTTTTCTCATTGTCTTTTTTTTTCCCTTTTTGTACTTAAATTTGCTCTGTTGGGGGACAAATTATTTAGACACGTTCCTAGAAGTGCCCTTGTCATATTTAAATGCTGCTGCTACTGTTACTATTTCTAATAAAAAGGTAGGAGATGAATCATTCTCATTTGCTCTTCTAAGATCTTTTCTAAAACTGTGTCTCAATTTTAACGTTGCGGGTGTCTTTCAGCTTATAAAACAGAAAAACAAATTTAGCTGAGGAATTGATTGCACGCTCATGCTTCTTGATCATGAGATTGAAAGGGGCTAATTTTAAATTGCCGTTTTTATCTCAGATCTATTTGATTTGTTTTTCTGTGTGCTTTTTTTTTTTTCCCTAATGATTCCAAGCTGTTGATGTAGAATTCCAAGGGATGGAGAATGATAGTAAAAGGTGATGCTTAAACAGATTGGCTGGCAAAGCCTGTCTTATAGACAAAATCTGAGGCTCTGCAGATGAACTATTCGATTTAAATCCTGGTCGTGCTCCTTACCAGCTGTATGACTTCTTGCTAGGTATTTAACTTCAGTGAATCTCAGCTATTAAACGGAAATCATGGGCATGTTTACTTCACTGGAGGGTTATGGAAAACAGATAGCATGATGCATTCAGAGTGCTTAGCATATATATGAAAAGCACTCAATAAAATGTTAACTGTTATTGTGGGTTTAGATAAGTGATTATTTTCACAAACCTGGCCAAGTTTAGAAATTCACAAAAGGTGAGTGACTCTTTGGAGGCAAACTCTCATAAAATTTTATGTGAGAACTTCAAGCATTGGTCCCAGAAACAGGCATTGCCAGATCAGAGGAGAATTGCATTATTGAATGCAAAAGAAAATACTTGTTTAGATTATTTGTACCAACTGAAGAATTTTCATAAAACTAAAATTTATCATTATACATGAAGAGATTCTAGTTTGCCTACTTTATTAGAAAATTCATATAGAAATTCATTGTGATACTGTCTTCGCTAACTTCAAGAAATGCTCTTTTCTCTCCCTTCTCTCTTTTTATGAAGATTAAGGGAAAAGATGATGAGATGATATAAATATTGAAAGAGGTACCCACTAACTCTTTTGCCCTTTAGAATTTAATGCTTTCACATTTTGCCAAAAATTTGAAATGAACATAAAAAATGAATGAATAAATTGTAAAATTTTCTTTAAATTATTTCATTTTATCAGTGCAATACATCTTAGAATTTTTTGTAAATGTTAGGGTAAAAATCTATTTTATTATAGAATTAGGTTTGTAAACTTTATTTTATTGTTGTTTCTAAAAACTGACAAAATAAGAATATCATGAAAGTAATCAATTCTGATTTCTTTCTGCAAAGCATTTTGTTAGTTCGTATCTTCTGACCAGTTGATTAGAAGCTGAGTAAGGAAGTTGTTAGAAACATAAACCCAGGTTATGTATTTCCAGATTCCTTACTGGAAAGCTTTATTACTTTGAACCAATTTTGAATAGAACAGGTAAAGTTCATAAAAACAAACTATAATTTGCAGAGACGTACTATTTCATTCTTTTTAATTACTTATAATAACTCATGTAGGATGAGTTATATATATATATATATATATATATAAGTAATAATTACTTATAATTAACTCATGTAGGATGACAGGAGATTGTCAATAGGAGGTCCTACCCTCTTATCTACTTTAAGTGATAGAAGAATAGATAATAATGATGTATGATTACCATAATTTATGGCAAATATTTTAATATTTTAAGGTTTTAAATTCTGGTTTTTACTTCTTTATTTGATTTAGTAAATCTTTTTATTATTCTTTCCATATAATGACAATGAAATAATGAAACGAATAATGACATGGATTTTTAGGCCAGCTTGTGTCTCATTTAGGATAAAATCTGAGTTAATAGTGCCTTAGTTGGGAAAGTGCTACTCTATTTGTGGTGTTGTCTTTACACCTAATCAAAATCCAAAAAGAAAAAGGCCCATAAGTAGCAAAAGGGGAAAGAACAACTCTTCCTTTCAAAAGCCCATTCCACCTTTTGTTTTGATAAACTGTGATATAAAAACCCCAGTTAAAATTAGGGCTATGATACAAAAAGCAGTATAGAGGAAGCACTATCCAATTGCTCTCCTCTCTTCAGGTGCACAAGATGCAATGACGGCGATAAATAGTTCTCTGCTACTGTGGGAGCATGTTTTTAAATTGTGGAGGGAGGGATTTTGTCTAGACTGTAGAAAACACTTTCTAACCAAGAGGGTTATGTGTCATGGGAAAGCACTATTGCAACGGGGGCTACAGAACTTCCTGCTCTGGGAATTTTATAATAAGAGCCAGGCTGGTGTCATTTCACACAAGATCTGCCTGGAGGTAGGGGAATGGATAAAATGACCTTTCCTGCCTCCTCCAAGGGTGATGGCTGGTCCTTAATGAAAACCTGGTACCAAGGACTAGTTTGGTATGGAACAATGCTTTTAAGGCCAAAGTTTAATTTTATAACAGCAATCGGATACTGTAGATAGACAGATTGCACTCTTCTGAGATGGATAAAATGACGTGGTCTTTGGAGTTCATCCCAAGGGGCGCTTTAAGGAATATTCTCTGGGAACTGCATCCTGTGCTGGCAAAGGCATTACTTGATGATTTAATGGGTCTTTTCCATTTCCAGGCCTTATGATGTATTATTACTACCTTTGAGTGGTTATAGCCTAACCTTTTAGCATCCACATGGTAATGGACACCAACCAACCAGTTTTGCCATCAAACTTTAAAATGTGGCCTTGTTTCATTGCTGCACAATTGCTCAAAATACTAGGCATTTCTTCCTCCGTTTGCTTTGGATTTGAGTTTATTCTTCATTGTCATCATGATCTGAATATAGAGTTACTAAATTTCAGTCTACGTTCCAAACAGGTTGCTGTGAAAGTTTATTGCTATTGCAGCCTATTCTCTTGGAAGTTAAAAGACCCTAGTGCCTTTGATCTAGACTCTATTTATGTTCAGAAAAGTAATGGATATAGTCTACTTGGGGGATACAAAATATAAGTAGTTTTGCATTGCGTTGTGTATGTGTGTGTCGGTGTGTGTGTGTGTGTGTGTGTGTGTAGCTGATTCACACTAGCAGTGTTCAATGGATCATACAAATAAATGGCTGTGTTGTTGCCTTTTACTGATTCTTACATGCTGTAGCTACACTTACTCTGAAATAGGCCACTGGGCAGGCTTTGGGAAGGAAAGAGGTACAAGAAAGCTTTCTGGCCTCCTTTTCATATGAGTGCATGTTGAATGCCAGCTACTCAGACTTCTTTTCTGCTTCTGCTGAAACAGAATAAGGTGGGCACACAATGGGAACGGTGGGAAGGGAGGGGCAATGGGGCAGCTCCCTGAAACAGGTGCAAGCAACATGGCCGCCACTTTCCCACACGTATCAGTCAGTTTCAAGTGGCCTCGTGAGCGCTGGAAATGAAATGGCTCGGAGGATCAGATGTCTGCCAATTAGAAGTTGGAAGCAAAAGAGCATCAAGGGAGTGGATGCAGGGGGTGAAGAAGGGTAGGGTGCGGTGAGAGAGGTGGTTTGTGTCCCGGGGTCTTTGTTATTCCCATATCCAAAGCTCGGATGTGAAATCCTATCTGTGTTATTTTGCTTCCAATAATTGTGCTCTGCTGAGGTTCTGAGATGGTATCTGGGTGCTGAGCACAGAGAGACCTTCCATTGTTCCTTCTTTCATTTGTGCAGAGGAGCTATGGCTGCTGGTAAATATCTTCAGGTGGGACTGGAAAGTTCTTAGGGAAGCAGAGACATTTTGGAACCTGGACTTCCACCGGCAGTCTCTCCTTCTGTGCCAACACCTCTGCCCTCTACCTCATATATCATTTATTTAATGGACTGATAGTGCCTGCCATATCCTTAAACCTGACCTGAAATTGTGATACTCACTTGTAGCAATTTGAGATCAGACAAGTAGAAGACATGTTTGTGGTTACGGAATGATTTTCAGAGGCCTGACAAAGTGTTTCCATATGAGGCTAATGCCATTTTCATAAGGAGCAAATGCAAGAGATGCAATAAATATTATTTCTTTTCCTTTGGTCCTTTTTTTTGTTTTTCAAGATTCTGATCTGGGAAAGAAGGCATTCACAGAGAGATTTTTCCAAGAACAAGTATAATGCACTATTATTTAAGCAAGTATTGTATTTTTTTTTTGTCCTCTGTTCAGAGTTGAGGTTTGCATGGGCATCTCCAAATGATCTACGTTTTAATTCATTTTAATTTTAATTTTCTGAATGATGGGGGAGGAATATATATATTTAATTACCACTCTGAATTTGCTTGCTTGATCCCTGCAATCTGCCCCTCACTTCAGCTGCATCTACCTACCTTCTTCTCATGTGTCAAGAGCTTGCATAACGCCTTGCTATCTGCTGCTCCCTACGCAGAGTCCTTTTTTCCTTTCCCCTATGAGGTGGGCTTCAACTTGTCTTCCAAGGCTGAGCTCAAATGTGTCCTCTCACATGAAGCCTTCTGCAGCCCCCCCAGTCATCGTTTAAGTACCCTGCCTCTCGTCACCCTCTTGCTTTCTGCGGGCTGAGCTGATGCATTCCTGCGTGGTCATTATTTGGGAACACGGCTGTCCCCTCCCTCGGAGATGGTTCGGTCTGGAGCAGGGGACTTTCCTACTTCTTCTTTAATTCCCTCCCTGTCCAGCATGGTGCTCCATAAACACTGATTGATGAGTCCAGGGATGAATGGAGCTTTCAGAGGAGAGGACAAGCCTGACCGAAAGGCGGATTCTCGGTCCCTTTTAATGATTTGCCACGGATGAGCTTTGGACCCCAGAGTTATAGAGGCAGTTCTCAGATACTCCTTTTGTAGTAATCAGCATTTTAGGTGATAAATAAGGTTGATATCAGATTGATAGTCACACTTCTTTATGTGATATTTGTTACATGTAATAATAATGGTGATGATGGTGAAACAATAACAATATTCATGTGTAACGTTGATTGAGGTCTTAGCATGTCACAGGCACCATGGCAGGCAGCTTTATAGGTAGCATCTCATTTCTTGCTTGCGAGAACACTGTGAGGCTTATACGGTTATCTTCGTGTTATGCATGAAGAAAGTGAGGTGGAAATCTCTTAAGCCATTCACTCAAGATCCCACTATTAGTAAGTAGTGGAATCTGGATATGAACTCGGAGTGAGGTTCCAGAACATTATACAGGTCAGTTGATGTGAAATGAGGGTCATAGGATAAAGTCAAGGGTGTGCTGACAGTGGCGAGCAGTTTAACAAGCTCAACCTGTGATTTCTTGCCCTACTGGAATTTGAAAGGCATTCAGTATTTCCCCTTTTCTGTTATCTGTCAATGTTATCTGATCTCTCAGAGTTCAGAAAAAGATTGAGTGCATTTCCTGGACTGTCCGTATCCTCAGACTGAATGAAGTCAGTCAGCTGGGATCCTGGTTGTGTCTCTAGATTCAGAAGAAACTTGTGGGATTAAGTGGTTTTCTGGAAACTTGGCCAAAAACCACATTCACCCCAAATTGCTGTATGATTGAAACACATGGGTTTTCTTTGTGTTTTGGATAATTCCAGTGGTGGCCTCAAGCTTCTATTTCACTGTATTTGTGTGGGAGTCAACCAAAATAGCTTTATATAAACAACAAAAAACACACAAAACATATGCACCTTGTCTCTACTTTGCCAAGTCGAAATACCCTTTGGTCGCATCAACCACAAAAAAGTGTGGCTTTGGTATCAACCAGCTTTTTTTTTTTTTTTTTTTTTTATTAAATTCAGTTTTATTGAAATACATTCACACACCATACAATCATCCATGGTATACAATCCACCGTCCACAGCATGACAACATAGTTATGCGTTCATCACCACAATCTATCTCTGAACATTTTCCTTACATCAGAAAGAACCAGAACAAGAATAAAAAATAAAAATAAAAAAAAAATACCCAAATCATCTCCCCATCCCATCCCATTTGTCCTTTAGTTTTTATCCCCATTCCTCCACTCATCCATACACTAGATAAAGGGGGTGTGATCCACAAGGTCTTCACAATCACACTGTCACCCCTTGTAATCTACATTATTATATAATTGTCTTCAGGAGTCCAGACTGCTGGGTTGGAGTTTGGTAGTTTCAGGTATTTACTTCTAGCTATCCCAATACATTAAAGCCTAAGAGGTGTTATCTACATAGTGCATAAGAATGTCCACCAGAGTGACCTCTCGACTCCATTTGGAATCTCTCAGCCACTGAAACTATTTCGTCTCATTTTGCATCCCCCTTTTGGTCAAGAAGATACTCTCAGTCCCATGATGCCGGGTCCACATTCATCCCCAGGAGTCATACTCTGCGTTGCCAGGGAGATTTACACCCCTGGGAGTCGGGTCCCACGTAGCGGGGAGGGCAGCGAGTTCACCTGTCGAGATGGCTCAGTTAGAGAGAGAGAGAGGGCCACATCTGAGCAACAAAGAGTCAACCAGCTTTTAAAATGCTAAAGGCATAGCCCAGTCCAGGGTGTCTCTGTCTTATATTAAATTACTTTTGAGATTTTATATTTTATATAAAATTTGAGACTTTATATAACAATTTTTACTTCTCAATAGAAAATCTCAGATATAGTTTCCAGAGATATTTTCAATTGTATGTGATGATCAAATGTGCCAAATTCTAATGAGGAGGGGGAATAATTTTGGTTTTAAGTGAATAATGTTATGTCTTGTGGTTGATAGGAAATTTCTAACATGTTTCTTCATCTTGCATTTTTGGGAGATCAGAGGTTTTTGAAATGTTTATGGAAATGTTGAATATAAAGATAAATCTCTTTCCTTTAAACATCACCAACATTAATTCTAAAACAGTAGTCAATGTTCTATATCTTTATGTCAGCAGAAGTGCCTGGCTGACGTGTGGACTCTTGAGTAGTAATAAATGCTTATTGTTTTAAGCCACCGAGTATTGGGGTGGTCTATTAGACAAGATTATAATGGCAGTAGGTGATTAATACAAATAGCCAAACATTAAAGGTATATGTAAAGCAATGGGATGGGACTCATAAAGCAATGGGATGGGACTCAGAAATTCGTAAATCATGTGTAGCATCCAACCTTATTCACACATGGGATGGTGATTCTTACTTTTAGCTGTTACCCATTTCAGTGCTCCATTGATTTGGGTATCTAGGTAATTATTTCTTTGTAAAATCCCCTAGAATATTAGTTAAAGTTGGGCTTAGAGGTCACCTAATATGACTTGTTACCTTTATAGGAAAGGAATCAAGACCAACTGAGGAAAGGGGCCTGCCTACAGTCACTCCGCTAGTTATCTACAGAGCTGGAGATTAACGTTTTTGCTACTTAAACTTGGATGCCTTGGTTCTGCTTTTAGTGAGATGTCAGAAGAAGAAAAGTATTATGTGAATACTATTTAGTGGAGATTACAACTTCTGCCACCATGTCTTGGAGAAAAGTAATTTGGTCAGTGTTTTCTCTGTTGATGGCCACATTCAGCTACTGCTGAAAGCAAAATGTCCCAGGTCTTGGTATATACATTTAATGCACCACAGTCAACACGGTGTGTCTACCTTTATGTGTTTTTCAAGTTAGAAGTGTGGGATCAAATAGTGATGATTGAATAGTTGCAGCTTCATGATGTTGATGGAGAAGCAAACCTTTTCCTGTTAGGCACAAGCCTTATTTGCCTTGCTACCCAGACGTTTTACCTTGCAACATCCTCTTTCAGAATGCAATTTCTTGCATTATTCAATGGCAGCAAAATGTACTACCGTCTCTGCACCACGTCTGTGAAACACAGCTCTGAGCTGTTTCCTACAGGGAGTAAACTGTCATTTTTCACCACATTAAATTTTATAAGTTTCAAGCGAATGGAAAATGGATTTTATTATTTTCTCTCTCTCTCATTTTCTTTCTTTTTTTTTTTTTTTTTTTTTTGCCGTGAATGTTTTATGGCTTCAAAAACAGAATTTGTGGTTTCAACTGTTCAAGTTTGATGCAGAAATCTATGGAACCTCTTATGTAACCTGATGGCCTGAATAATTATCAAAATATTTTGCTTTCCACCCGTTCTAAGCCTTAGCAGCAGAAAAAAAAATAGTGTATGCAACCTTTTGACCACAAAATAATAATAATGAGAAAGCCCCTTTTACAAGGTCTGCTCCTACATCTACAGTAGAGATGCTGTGATCGGGGGCAGGCCCTGACTCAGGCAGCCTGGGCCTGGGTCCCAGCTCTCATCAGGGACTACATTTTGCAAGGAAGGAAACAGAGTTTATGAGAAGAGAAGCCAGGATTGAGAGGGAAAGAAATAAAAATGGAATGGACAGCACTCAGTAGGGACCCAGAGCATCTTCTGAATCTAGGAATCGTGTTTCTGAATCTAGGAATTGTGTTAAGTTGATACAAAAAAAAATTAAGGGATGTAAGAAGAAAGAGTGTGTGTGTGTGTGAGTGTGGTGGCGGAGGGGTGTTCCCTTTGGCTTACAAAAAACTTGAAGGCATTATTTCTGAGTGTCTATTGAGAATAGATTGTCTTCTGGTGTCACCCAGACCTCTCTGAAATACACATGAGCCCCGTTTTATGAAACCTGGGATCCAGAAAATCATGCATGTGAATCAAATTCTTACAATGAAAATTCTGCTTTCCTTTTTTTTTTTTTTTTTTTTAATTTCAGAGGTTTCTAAGTATCATTTGAAATTCATTTTTAAATTAGCCATGGCTGTCATTGTATCTTCTTCAGGATTCTCGGCAATAACCTTTCTTCCTAAGTTTACACACCCACCAATATGTATTTGAGCTATAGAGTCCAGCTGTAATGCAAATATCAATACTGCCCCACCCACTTCACAAAAAAAGAAAGAAAAATTATCTGTACTCGTTTCCATTTCAATTTGGTTTCTACTACTCAGACACACTCATATGTTCATAAATACCTTTATCATCATGGTGTAGTCCTTAGGGAAAGAAAATAATCTAGCATATTTTACCTTTGCCCAGGAAACACTCATTTATTTGCCAGTAAGCCCAGTATTCGACCAATTACATAAGGCACTGGTTCATGGGAAGTATAAAAAGCCATTTGCAAAGGCTTTGCCCCATTTATCCATAGAATATAAGGTCCACTGGAGCAGAGGCACTGCCTTTCCTGTTCTGAAAACCTAGTAGTGGGTCTACCATATACCACATGCAATAGACACTCAATAAATGGTATAAAACGAGAAGATACTGGCTCATTTCTCTGATCAGAGACCGAGGGGCAATGATGAAGTAGCTGTCTTTTAGTCTATCAGATACCATGGGCTGTTAGACTTCAGTAGTAGAAATGGTACTGAACTTGATTTCCAAAGATTTTCAGGTAACTTATTCAAACTCTCAGAGTCTTTCCTGACCTTTATTGTGGGCATGTGAACCGACTTTTCGGACTGATCTCTTAAAAGAGATGGTGTTACGGAAACAGCTATGTGGGATTTGGAATACAATGTAAGTGTCGAATGTTATTACAGGAATCATATAAAGCCAGTAAATTTTGACCCACCCATACTCCTGAAGAGGACTAATGGAATAACACAAACACTGTTAGAATTGAGAATTACTACCAATAATTTCAGCTAAGGATCACCCAAGGCCTTGCAATAGTGGTTCTTTGCAAAGCCTATGTCGAGTTTTAATGGATATGCCGGGTTTCGAGTCTGACAGAGCTGCTGTGGAATTGAAGCTTCATTAGTTTATGAGATATCTAAACTTGAGCAAGTTAATCCATATTTCCAAGCTTCAAATTTCCCACCTACAAAGTGGCAAGAGTGTCCATCTCATGGAATTTCCTAACACATGATATGATAATATTCACAGAGCAGTGATTTAAATTGCAGACTCTGGTTTCAGACTGCTTGGCTTCACATTCTGCCTCTGTTCCTTACAAGTTGAATAAACATGAGCAAGTTCTCCTACTTCTCAGGGCCTAAGTTTACAGCAGTTTTGAGGGAATTAACCGAGATAACGAGTAGATAATAATTCACATTGTTTGAAAGGTGGTACATGTTAAATAAATTTAGTTGCTATTAGCATTACTGTAGTTAAAATAGCTTCCTATTAAGTGGAAGCTATTTTAACACTGCTACAAAGCTGCTCAGAAGAGGCAACTCCATTTAGAGAAGACAGATACTGTTTGCACTGCTCTGTTTTTAAAAAGATGCTTTGTAATTTTTAGGCAAGTGTTCTCATGAGGAAGCTGGTTTATTTTCATGGTAGTTTCCAGAAGGGAAGGCTCCTTCAGGGCTAGTCATGCTACAGTAGATCCAGGGAAGTTGAAGAAAGCAACAACACTGCACTGGCAAACTTCCCTTCTTCCTATTGGATTAATCTCCTGCCTATCCAGTTGAAATTCTAGTGATTAGCCATCCATGCTGCTTGGTTAATAACAGTCTTTCTATTCAGGACGTATTGAGTTAGGGAGCTGATGAAGTTTCCTTTTCAAATCAACTTCTTTTGAAAATCCTTCCTAATGGAACTTTGCTCATATGGCCAGAGAACAATGCAACCGAATAAGCCACCAGCTGGAGTGAAAGAGATGGCAAAGCTAAAAGGCATGTCTCATTCTGGGGAAAATTAACCTCCCAATTTTGCCCAGTAATTGATTCCATCTGACCGAGGAGTTTCAATCTTGATTGTGATTGTGTCATTTGGATAGCTGGGAAGCAAAAGCCTGTAATTACAGTCATGCAACCCTGTTATCAGAGCCCGGGAAGGCTTTCGTCTCTTCCTACCCTGGGTGATCACAGGTGAGGCTGCCCGGGGAGGGAGGAAGGAGAGAGGGGAAAGTAGGCTGGTAGCTCTTTCTGCACAGGAAAGAGGGCCTAAGGCAATCTCGACCTTGGAGAAAAGGTCAGAGGTCGTTGGGAGTCCTCTTGGGTTTTCATGGTATGGATGTGAAGAAGCTATAGCTTCCTGCTCACTTGGAGTTCTTCTCTCCAGGGAGAAGCTTTGCCTGGAGACAGATAATAAAGTTCAGGGACTGTTATGATTAGCAGGTAGTTGAGGAAATCATTACAATGCCATCTCTGATATCCCAGTGAAAGCTGTGTAAATAGTCTTATCATGTCAAGAAAGGACCTGTGAACTGACTGTGAGCTCTGAAATTTAGATGAGATAAATTAAAAACTGGACTGAATACCACTGAAATGTACATGCTTCACTGGGTTACCATGATTAGACTAAGTGCAATTCTGCTGCTGTTTGATGGTATGAGTCTAAGCATTTGTTTTGCTAAAGGTGAGGCTAGATCTATTTGAAATGCATCTAGTGGGATGTAGAGACATGCTTTTAGGTGCTCTTTTTTTTTTTTGAAAGCCAGAAACCCCTTAGTAATTGGAACTAGGGTACTAGTGTGATAGTCATATCATAACTAGAACACATAAAATCTTCTCTATTTCCTTAAACATTCACCTCTTTGTTGAACAAAGTTTTTGGAAGAGTATTGTTTGGCACTCTTCTTTGTACTCTGCAAGTACTCCCAGAGAAATTAAAATAATGGACATATGAACTTCACACAACTATTAAACTATAAGAAATCCATTGTATGGAAGCTACACTTATTGTAAAGAGATTGATTAGACTGGCAGAAAAAATCCTAGTGTCTATTAAAGACAAATAGCCCTTTTGATGCTGTTAATGAAATTGCAAATGCATATATATGGTTGTCATCATTAATATTTATGACTAATATTTGTATAGTATTTTGCAGTTCACAAAACACATATAATAGTTATGAATCCATACAGAGACAATTTAGGCATATAGAAAATTAAATAATCTAGATTTCTCTATGTATATATTCACATATGCATGGATATATGTGTGTATTTATATATATACACACACACATGCATATGTATTTCACATATATATATTTCCTTCCCTTTTTACACAAATATCACGTATTTCATGAGATGTTCCACACTTTGCTTTTTTTTCTTCACATAATAGTATGTAACTTGGAGAGCGTTCTACAGCTGTATGCATATATTTCCTCTTTTCTTTTTATAATTGCATTGCTGCATATTGTATGAATATATAATACTTTATTTCACTTATCCAGTTCTGCCGTTAGGTTGTTACCAGTCTTTTGCTATTACAAGCCATGTTGAAAAGATTAACTTGCCCCATTGTTTCCAATATTCCCTCGTGAGTGCTGTTGTATCTTTTGAAGATAAAGCATGTTGGTCTCTGGAGAGGACCCAGGTAAACAGCCTATCTGGCCACTTTCCATTTCACCAAAGGGACTTGGAAGGGAAAATAGAGGAGAAAGCCACTGACTGGTCACTAGAGCGATGTAATTATTGAAGTCAGGCAGCCTGTTGCCAGAGCTCCAGGAGGACGGAGTGGCTGAGGTATGGAAAACTCCCAATTAGATGATTAATTTAGGTTCTGGGTGTGCTTTTAGCCTATGGCCATGCAGTCACGAAAAGAAACAATTGCCTCTCAAATTGCCATGCTGGACTGATTAATTTTTAATTGAGTCTTGTTAAAGGCATGGAAAACTGTGACATATACAACTTGAAGAAATACTCCTGCACCAGAGGGGGCCTCTCGCCTCCCTGCAGGAGCCCAGGCTTTTAAGCAGAGAGGAGAGGGATGCAGATAGAGCTTGGAGGCAGGGGGTCCACCGTGATCCCGGGAAGGCTCAGCTGCCTTGGAGAGAGAGCTGGACTTCAAAGCAAAATGTCAAAGGGGCAGCCAGTTTTCCCTCTGGCCTTCTGTGACCAGGCTATCCATGGGGCCTTGCATGTGAGCTCTTCCTGGTAGAACTTGTCGCCCAGGATGAAGACAACTTCCACTACACTGAATGGAATGCCTTAAATCTCATTGCCGTCTGGAAAATCCATATTACACTGGAGCCCTAGTCCTTTAATTTTTCTTTGGCCATGAATGATATGAGGGAAAAGAGAGTAAAGTGTGTCCCATACTCAAGCTAGAATTTTTGATCTAAGTTCGGAAACCGACTCAGTCTTGTGGGAGGGGTGTGAAGTTCATGTGAAATGACTTTGGGGGACGCATGGATTTATGCCAGGATGCTACAAACCAGAAAGGATCCTGAGGTGGCATCTTGGAGTTTTTGCATTTTCTGAGAGTTTGTGGTGATGCCTTCGTTAATGATATTTCATTTGCCACGAGCACTGATAGGCTTAAGATAGTACACTGGGCTTTTTACAGGTGTCATTCATTTCTGTTTCCTGGGGAATTCCAGGGACTAAAGAATGTCTGAATCGAACCATAAGTGGAAGTTACTTACGTTGATGCCCCATGTACAATTTCAACTGAATTCATTAGCAGTATTTTCTTATTAGATTTCCTCTTCAGTCTCTTTAATTGGTATCTTTAATCTAGCATCAAGGAGATTGTAGGAAGTGACAAGGGGTGTCTGTCGTCTTATTTAAATTTCACACTAACCCAATGAAGATGCCGTCACCCCCATTTTACAGAAGAGAAAGAAGAGGCTCAGTGAGTGTAAGTAATTTGCCCGCATCACCCAGTGGCAGGCCTCGTGTTCAGAACCAGGCATGCCCCCTCTTTCTTCCACTGTCCCTGCATGTGATAGCTCCACTCCCTTTGCTGTCACTTTAGACTGCACCCATCTTAGACTTCATCTCTGCATTGTGCTGGTTTCCAGTATGGACATTAGAAGTCAAACATGTTTGGTCTGAATCCCATTCATGTTACTAACTTCTGTATAACTGTAGGTGAATGTCTTCATTTCTCTGAACTTTATTCGTGTAATGGGGACTCTGCTTTTTCAAACCTTGTTGTGAGGGTTAAATGAAACCAAGGTAGATAATATCTGTCAAGACTTTAATACATACCTGGCACAGAGTAAGTATTCCATAAATAATGCCTACTTTTACTATGATATTAATATTACTTGGTCTTGCATAGCATAGGTCTGAGTTCATTTCTCCAAATTGAGATCAGTTGAAAAACTGGTTTACATGGATCAAGAGAGAGACTTGAATAATGCAATAATTAACTAATACATGCGAATAATACATGGGTACCAGAGATGAACTTCTAAGCCTGAGTCAAGCCAATGATCAAGTAAAAGTTACAGAAGTATGTGAAACAGCCACAGATTCAAATATTAGCACATATAAAAATGTCTGAAATATTAATAATGATGAAGTGCTGAATGAGATAAATTAGGTTATTGTTCAAAAGTATTCACTCCCTTCTCCCCACTTCCTTGGGGGTAGTGTGCGTCTTACCTCATTGATTTTAGGTTTGGCCATGTGACTTTTTGGTTTCATGGTGGGTAGAATGTGTATCTCTACCCCTCAACTTTGGGCTCGGTCATTGACTTTCGTTCCTTAATAGGGTTAGTAGAATGATGTAATTCACTTGTTTGGCTGGATTTGCTCTCTTGCTCCTCTGCCATGGCCGTGAGATGAGCTTGTCTTGACCAGACCCCTGATGCAAGTAGGGTATGAGGACCAGGGAGCACATCTAGACTCAACCTGCACCATAGGCTGCCCAGTTGAGCTTGACCTAGACAGGGAATGCCTAGCCCACGTGCAGACATGTGTAGGAATACTTACTGTTGTATGCTACTAGGCTTTTGCAGTAATTTGTTATTCTTATGTGTGGGAATAGACAACTGGCATACTAATGCAATGAGTGTTAGGTGTGTGACAGCCATACAACCCAAGTTAGCACTCCTCTGATGTTTTATGGCTAAATAATAGGGATTTTAATCGTTTAAGCGATGTATCTCCACGTTTTCTTTTCTTGAGATGGTTCGAATGAAGCTGGGGATTGCAGTGTATCCTTGAACAAGTCACCTGGGCCTCTCCAGTCTGTTTCTCCATTTGGAGAAGTAGAAAGATATTACTTACCACTTACCTTTCCCCAGGGATCATAAATTAACAGTGGACAAACACTTTGAGATCTCCCGTGAGAGGTGCAATTAAGTCAAAGCATGCCTATTATTTATTTTTATTATTCATTTTAAAATGGACTCCTTAACTGTAGTCCATAGTTTGTGCCACAGCCCAAGAGGGCTTTTGTAGTCAAAGGACTAAAGAAAGCACTGGACATGTTCTGAGACATGAGCTTTTATTATGGGGCTTACCTAAGGGTGGGAAGTCGAGTCACGTTACCCTGAATTCAGGAGCTTCTCTGAATGGATTCGGGAGCTGCTCTGAATGGCGGCGAGTTCAGAGCTCAATGTGGAGATAGTCCACCCTTTGGAGGGGCTGAATAAGCTGGTTATAAGGGCTCAACATTCCAATGGGTATGAGAGCATAAGGCAGGGAGTGGGGTTGGGGGCTGGGGGCAAGGAGAGGTCCTGCAATGTAGGGAGGGATTGATTGTAATCAACAGGGAGGAGGCGCAGACTATAGATTATCTTGTAGATAATAGTATCTCAGGGAGGAGGTTCTTTCGGGTATAGATTACATTTAGCACCTGATATTACAAGGAGAATAGGTCAAACCTTACCTCTTCTAGGTCAAACAAACTTTGTGTGCAATCATCAAGACCCTTGGGGGCCCGGGGCTCCCACAGTTTGCATTAGGTGTTTTTTTTTTCCTACAATTTGTTTGAAATTTTAAGTAGCTCAATGTGTAGAAAAGTGAGGAAAATAATTTGATGGAAAGACACATACCTCCATCCTGATTTAGAACATTAGTTAATATTTTACCACATTTTTTTCAACCTTTCCCTCTTTGTAAAGAAGTAAATCTTAAAGATACAGTCTAAGCCCCACCTCCCATCCCTCTATACCCTCCATCAATATCTCCTTTCCTGATGTAATCACTATTTGGAAGTTGGTGTTCTAGCTTGCTATGCTGCCAGAATGCAAAACACCAGAAATGGATTGGCTTTTATAAAAGGGGGTTTATTTGGTTACAAGGTTACAGTCTTAAGGTCATAAAGTGTCCATTGACAAAGGGTACCTTCACTGGAGAAAGGCCATTGGCATCTGGAAAACCTCTGTTACTGGGAAGGCACGTGGCTGGCGTCTGCTTGTTCCCAGGTTGCATTTCAAAATGGCGTTCTCCAGAATGTCTGCATCAGCTTCCAATGGCCGTCTTCAAAATGTCTGTCTCAACTCCAGCTAGCTTTGAGCTCTGTATGTCTGAGCTTGTTTAGTAAATTAAACAAGGCCCATGCTGAATGGGCGGGGCCACACCTCCATAGAAATTATCCAATCAGAGTTATCACCTACAGTTGGGTGGGTCACGTCTCCATGGACACTGAACCAATAGGTTCCAACCCAATCCACACTAATACGTCTGCCCCCACAAGAATGCATTAAAGAATATGGCTTTTTCTGGGGGACATAAATATACAAACCGGCACAGCTGGTATATATTATTGTCATATTTATTTCATATTTTTCTACATATATGTGTTCTTAAGAACTACATTATAGTTTTAGTTTGTTTTAAAGATTTATATCACTAGTCTCACTCAAAATATATCTTCTTGCAACTTGCTCTTTACACTCAGCATTGTTGTAGAAACTTATCTGAGTTGACACAGATATAGTGCATTTATTTTAATTTTAACTGTGCATAGTTTTCCATATGTATAAATCATATTTTACTTATCCATTTTTCTTCTGATAGACAATTCTATTATTATTATTATTGCCGTTACTACTACTGCTATTATAGACAGTGCTACCATGAGTATCCGCAAACATGTCTCCTCATACAAATGGTTTTCTCTGCAGGGTTGATCTCTGGAAGTGTGATTTGCAGGGAATCACGTGTTTAACTTTCCTAGGTGTGGCCCAAAACTCACCAACGTGGTTGTAGTCAGTTATAATCCTATCGGTAATGGACACAGATTTGTTGCCCTTTATTTTTGCCTTTAGACTCATGTGCTATCCTAATAAGTATATTTAATTAAATTGCATTTCCCTGACTACTAGGGAGATGTTTATTAGCCATTTAAGTTGCCTCTTCTTTGACTTGCCTACTCACATTTTTTTGTCTATTTTGTTATTTGGTTGTTTAACTTTCTCTTATTGATTTGTAAGTTTTCTTTGTGTATTTGTTTGTGTATACAATTCTTTGTTATGTGTATTTCCAATGTCTTCCCCCAGAAGTCCACAGCATGTCTCTACATTTTGTGATGTCTTTTGTTATACAGATTTACTATAAAGGCTGCTTAATTGCTCATTATGGAGATTCAACAATGTGCTTAACCTTTGTCCTATTATAAGAAATCTAGATTGTTTCTGTTTTTTTGATGTTTTATATAACATTGCTATGAACCTGTTTATGAATGCATCTTTGACTGTCTGTGTAACTATTTTCTCAAATTTGATTCTTAATGATGGGAATTTCTGCTCAACGAGTATGGATACCTAATGCCAGAATACTTTTCAGAATGATCTGCAGCAATGTATGGAAGTCTCAGTAATATTTACTACTGTTATAATGTTTAAAAATCATCCCTAATTTGAAGATAAAAAATGGTATCTCATTGTTTTAATTTATGCTTCTTTGATTACCATTGAAATTGAAAAATAATTTTTGTTTTTCAGGGAGGGAAAAAAAGGAATACTTAAAGCAAATAGATTTTCCAGCCACCAAAAAGGAAGTTTCTTCTATGCCACAACATATTATGTATTGGGCACTCTCCAACTATAGACTATATTTCCCATTTATAGCACTAATTTAGATGTTTATGGGTCTGTAAATGTATTCCATTTCTCCTGGGGCTTCTGAATACTTATAAGAGTCTAATATTTTGGAACACTAAATGATGCCTTGGGCAAAGTATAAAATGGGGGAACAGGAGAGCAGAGAAAGAATTGGGTAACAGCACAGACACTTTTAAAAATATAAAATAATAACTTTATACTGCTAGAGTTACCATGCAATGTATGTGATTCTTGTCTCTCCCTCACACTGTAGATTACTACTTTCTTTTATTTTGAGCTTCTACTGAGTGCTCATCACAAAACCCTTTGTGGAAGAGAACGTAATCCTACTAATAGCTCACATTTACAGCTCTCACTCTGTTCCAGGTATTGAGTTGAGTGTTTTGTTTTTTGAGTGGATATTTCTTAATAGCTATCACATTTATTTCTCCCAACAACCTAATGAGATATGCATTATTATCATCATCCCCATTTTAGATGCCCAGAAATTGTGTGAATCCAGGTTATTCATTTATGGAGCCAACACTCTTCATCATGATGCTCTACTTCATAGTAGTCAACTTAGTTCTCACTTACAACTCATAGGGATGATGAGAACAGCATATAAAGAGCTTATGATATTTAATCAGCTGTAACAAAATAATTGTGATGCTCTCAAAATGATTTTCGGGAGAGAAACAGCATGGGAGAATATGGAAACAAAGCCTCATGTGAGATTTCCAGTTTATTTGTGGCTTGCAATCTGCATCCAACATTGATATAAATAAACACATTTTTAATCTGATCTGCCTCTCTGATGGGGTATATGGAATTTTCTATGCAATGATGTGCAGTAGGATGATTACGTAATTATTGTTCTCAGTCTTAACTGTTTGACCCTTGTAATTTAAAGATAACATCATGAAGAATATCTGGATACACAAACACGCACTAACATAAAGTTAAGAGTCAGAAGAAAAATCATGGATTTTTCTAAGTGGATTCTTCGATGGAGACTCTGGAGGTTTGAAGCTGTGTGTAGCCCCAGAAAAATGTTCTTAAAGTTAATTCATCCCTGTGAGTATAAACCCATTGTAAGTAAGGTCTCTTAATGAGGCTTCTTTAGTTAAGCTGTGACCCCCCTCATTCTGGATGGGTCTTAATCATCTTACTGGAGTCCTTTATACATGGAATGAATACAGAGAGAGAGGTGGCAGGGGGGAGTGAGAGCAAGAGAGAGAGAGAGGGAGAGAGAGAGAGCCATAGAAGCAAGCTGAAAGCAACAAAACTAGAGAAGGGAGAGACCAGCAGATGACACCATGTGCCCTGCCGTGTGGCAGAAGAGCCAAAGTCACTGGCAGCTGGGAAGAAAGCATCGCATTGATGAGGGCTTAATTTAGACCTCTTCCTGGACTCTAACTTGGAGCGAATAAATTCCCATTGTTTTAAGCTGAACAAATTCCAAGTATTTTCTTTAAGACAGGGACCTAGTCTATGTCAAACTTTAAAAGCCAGTTTCTTTTTAGGAACTGAAAAATTCAAATGGCATTTTCAAAAACCTGTCCATGTTGCTGAAATCCCGAAGTGGAGGAGTAACATTTTCTGCCACTCTCATCTCTCTTCCAAAAATGGAGAAGAGCTCGATTCTAGGCACTGAGATTCTGACATACTCATGAATAATTCTGAACTAGGCTCCCTTAACAATAGGCCCTGGAGGCACATCCCATCATCCACCACTTTTCTAGTTTTCAAGGACTGGGTTGAAGGGGGCTTGGCTCAGGGTATTGGGCTATGATATTGGAGCTAGTCCTATTGGGGTGCAAACTTCCAACTTTGTCCATATGTGAGATTGGTATATACCACCCTGTGCCGGTTTGAAGCTGTTATGGACCCCAGAAGAGCCATGTTCTTTTAATCCAATCTTGTTGGGAGGAACCTTTTGAATAGGTTGTTTCCATGGAGATATGACCCATCCAATTGTGGGAAGGAACTCTGATTATATTATTTCCATGGAGGTGTGAACCCACCCATTCAGGATGGGTCTTGTTTAGCTTACTGGAGTCCTTTAAGAGAGCTCACAGAGAGAGGGAGCTCAGAGATGCTGAGAGAGACATTTTGGAGAGAAGCTAAGGGCTGATACTGTCACTGATGCTTGGAGATGCTTGGAGATGCAGACAGAAAGACATTTGGAAACGCTAAGCTAAGAGATGATGCCCAGAGTTTACCCTGGAGCAGCTAAGAGAGGACTCCCACACACTTAGAGAGAAATGCCCCAGGAGAACCAAGCAGAGAGCTGAGAGAATCTAAGACAGACAGAAGCTCAGAGACATTTTGGAGAAAACCATTTTGAAATGCAATCTGAGAGCAAAGGACCAGCAGATGCCAGCCACATGCCTTCCCAGCTGACAGGGGTGTACTGGACGCCACTGGCCTTACTTTAGTATAGGTATTCTCTTGTTGATGCCTTAGTTTGGACACTTTTATGGCTTTAGACCTATAAATTTGTGATGTAATAAATCCCCTTTATAAAAGCCAATCCATTTCTGGTATTTTGCATAATGGCAGCTCTAGCAAACCAGAACATACTCCATGTTAGGAGAAGGAAAATTATTTTGAGGAGAAATTTTTAATGATCTTATTAATTAACCAATCAACCATTTATTAGTTACAGTCTTACACAATGGTGTATTATGAAGCAGGTGTCTCTACCCCTCCTTGTCTAAGCCATTGACATTGGGCTTAATATCGAAGTCCTCCAAAGTAAGGCAAGCAGTGCCCTGACTTGTGCTTGGAGAGACAGTGTGGGAGTGGATGGATAGAGGTGGCAATCTATTCATTCGAGATCTTAATCCACTTGTTGCCACTTCCTAGCTGTGTGATTTGGTGCAAGTTAACCTGTATCTCTGAGATACATTTAGCTCAGTTATATAACACAGTTATAATATTGTTCCAGTTTGCTATAGCTGCCGGAATGGAATATACCTGAAATGGGTTGGCCTTTTTAACGAGATTTTATTAGGTTGCAAATTTGCAGTTCTAAGACCATGAAAATGTCCAAATTAAGGCATTAAGAGAAAGATACCTTCTGTGAGCAAAGGCTGCTGACATCCAGGGTTCCTGTGTCACATGGAAAGGCACATGGTGATGTCTGCTGGGCCTTCTCTCCTGGGTCCTGGTTTCAGAATGGCTCTCTCAGCTTCTGTGGATCCTTCTTGCTTCTCTTGGGGTGTTTTCTTTCTTAGCTTCTCTTAGCTCTCTGAGTTTCATGTCTTTTATCTGCATAAAGGACTCCACTAAAAGGATTAAGGCCCACCTTGAATGGGCTGCGTCACATCTCAATTGAAATAACCTATCCAAAATGTCCCACCCACATTAGTTCTACACCCACAGGAATAGATGAAAAGAACATGACTTTTCTGGGGTACAGAACAGTTCCAAACCAGCACAAATACCCATGTGTAGTTTAGTCGCGGGTATTAATGAGTCACTGATCAAAAAGGACATGGGTAATACATGACGTCTGACTATCTATCTATCTATCTATCCATCCATCCATCCACCAATCCATCCGTCTGCCTATTGTGCTTACCAAACTTTTATCAGAATAAAGGCTTGAAGACGGTTTTGTTTAAATTTGGAGAGAGAAATATACTACTGAGAAAGTTGGTCAATCTAACACAGAACATCTCAATTCTCATTGATTCTTCCAAACATTAAGGAGTGCATATTAGGTTAATATAACTCTACAGATGAGAGAACATCTTTTGAGAGTCCGTGGAGTTTTTTTCTTATGTCTCTGGAGGGAAAAGGGCCAATGAATATGTGGATACAGCATGGGGAGGAAAGAAACCTACATGTCTTCTTTTTCTCTCTCACCTCCTTCTGCTAACTGGATCTTAATTTGAGAAAGGAAATTTTAGATCATTTAATGACCCACGTCAAGCAAGAATCCTCCCTTGACCATCCCTGGCAGGTTGTGACCCAGTCTTTAATTGAACACCCCAATGGGGAGCTTAATATCTATCTCACGTGGGACATAATCTTTATGGCCAGCTTCAAGCATCAGACATTCTTATCTGTGCTGAACCCAAATAGCTCCCTACAGTCTCCTCCTTTCCGTCTCAGCTCTGTGCTCTGCAGCCAGACAGAACTAGCTACCTCCCTCTAGAGAATCTAACATCTCATAACTAATGGCTCTTAAGAAAGAGGACTTATTTATGTTTCTGCAGAAAATAATAATGGTACTTATCCAGATTTCTTTACCAGACACCTTAGTATATTGTGCCTTCCAAGGGCAGACAGCTAAATCTTTTGGCGGGTGCCAGGTTGCGGCGGTGCCACATTGAAAACCACATGCTCCACTAACAGGAGTGATCTAATGAGTTTATGACTCTGCCCAGGTTCCAGCGACAGCACCATTGAGTGACTTCACTGCAATCGCTATTGCTGACTAATGCCTGTATCAACACCTACCACCACCACCACCGGCGGTTCAGTGATTTTACGTTTAGCTTGATTTCTCCAGACAGAACTTTTCCACATCATTTGAACTAATTGAGGTAATGGAGAAATTATTCTGGTGCCAGCACACTCTTACTTTCTCTAGCCCACTTCCCCCTTTGGTATTGAAAGGCAATAATGCTAACAGTCTCTCAGTGTTTCTTTAGAGTCAGAAGCGGAGCGCTTGATCATGTCGCACTTGCATCTAGCCCGCCTTTGGACAATTAAGCCTGGGAAGCAAACGGACTCCAGCCTCCATCTTTCCTTGCTCGCTGAGGCTGCACACCCCAGCTCCCCACCCGTGCCGTGCTCCTGAGCTGCCCCTCAGTGGGGATTCCAGAATCCTTCCTGTTATTCTCAGGGCTCACCGCAAGAAATCTTCTAACATTTGCTAAAACAACTAGCAGATGGAAACAAACATTTTATGAGTACGTATTCCACCTTAATTACATGCATTGTCTGCCAATGTTTATAGCGTCACAGAGGGAGTTTGGAGGTAAGACCGAGCTGTCTGAATATGGTTTCGATTACAGGGATTTGTATTAAGGGTGGAATTGTGCTTTTTGCTGACCACCCCTCACCCCCAGCCCCCATTTCCAGTCCCTTACTCAAGAAGAATGAATGAATATTCCCTAGGGCGGTGGCATACGGAACAATTCCTGGTTTTGCCCCACGTCAACAGTTAGGGGCTCCGTAAGCATTTGGGGGTTAATTTTGTTAGCCCACGGTGAGCCCCTCTACTGAAAGGCCCTGTCTGGTTTGCATTTAGCGGGCTGCTCTGCAGTGTGGGAGGGTAGGATGGCCTTTCAATTGTCGGCGGAGTCCTCTGCTTGGCATATGAAAAGTTGGTTCATTGACAGGGGTGGGAGGGCAATTATAGATTATTGGGAAAGGTGCATGTTTATTTGAAGTTGGAGGAAATAACCTATTAAATTCTAAATAACAATAGCAACTACAATAATAATATTCAGCATGCATATTTGCAGGTGTCCCTTTCTCTGCTTTTTCCCACTCCTTCCAGTCTTGCAACTTTTTCTTCTTTGATCTCTCCATCAGAGATGGGCGGCCGGAGTGATTCGATTTTGAACAACAGAGTGTAAATCTATCTGAGGTATTACCCGTTAGGAGCTCTGGTCAGTGTTTGGGAAGCAGTGGTTGTTAGAGCTCGGAGCTGCAATGGGTGTTTTGCATTACTTGTGGATTTTCTTTCTCCCCCTCACCTCTGACCCCTTTTGCAAAGTTAATTGAGAGTTGGCCTTTTTCAAATTGACTGCAGGAAATTGACCTTTGTGTTCACGCTATGTTAGGAAGGGCCTGGATGAAGAGCAAAACAGGAGGCAAAATGAGAATTATCTGACCCTTATAGTCATGCTCTGGCACTATGTGAAAGGATCATTGACTCCTGGGTGCACTCCCATAAACAATGAGACGTGCAGAATTGATTCCCTATTGAATCAAATAATAACTCAGAAAATTCCCCTTTAATTTGTAATATGCTTGGTGGTTCAAAAATTTAACAATCCAAAAGCACCCTTCTAATTGTTGTGCTTCAGCTGATGCCTGCTTCCTTATTTTAAGCATCAGTAGAAAGAGCTGCTTGGGCCATTTATGTAGACGTCAGACCCAAGCTTCTAGCCAGTGGGCATATCTCTGCGCCCGTATCTATTACTTTGGGAAGAAGGAGGGACATTTCTAAAAAATTTTGACCTTAACTATACTGGAAAAATATTAAAAATCCCTGAATCTTGATGCTTCTTCTGTAAAATGGGGAAATCTGCAAGAACTAAGACTGAGGATTAAATGAGTATTTTTTTTTTTCCAAAACTTAGCACATGGATACTCAGTATCTTGATTTCTCTTTCCACATTAGGGTGCATCCTACATGCCTAGGGATCCGAGTGCGAAGAGAGGAGACCAAGGCCTTGCCCTCAGGAAGGTTATATTCTTTGGGGGCTGTTTCCTTACTTTTTCTAGGGACAATGAAGAAGCTTGGTTAAACCAGCGGTGTTTGAAAGGCAATAGGAAATGAATTGTTATTTTTAACTAGAAAGTCAGCATGTGAAATGACTTTGTACGACTCACAGCTGGATTAAATAATTCTGGGTCAGGAGCTAGATTTCATGGTCTGGTGGGGAGGTCAGGCTGAGCTTGCAGACAGCCTTGTCTGATTGGTTGCTCGAGCCCAGGCAAGTGCCCTCTGTCTACCCCAGTCTTGATTCTTGTTTTGTTTGTTTTACCTGCAAGATTGATATAATGATACATTTTTTAAGCTCATAATTTTATAAATATAAAATCAGATAAAATATATGAAGGTGGCATACAATATATTATAGTCTTTAAGTTTATTCTAATTTTATTAGGTGAGTAGCCCCTCTGTTCCAGCAGCTTAATTGTACTGACAAATTTTTCCAAAAACAAAACAAAACATTAGAAAGTCCTGGAGGAGTCTGCACATTTAAATACAGTGACCCAAGCTAGGTCTTGAGGGGAGACAGAATGAAAACCAGGCAAAGTTTCCTATTAAAAGCACTTGGGAGAACGGAAAGAGGGAAAGAGAATTCCATGCAAAGCCTGGGTAAAATCACTAACTGCACCACATTAATAGAAGCAGCTTTGGAGACACATGAGTGAACCCCGATGTAGGTTCAAATCTCAACTCTTCCACTCTTGATTGTATCAGTCAGCTATTGATGAATAGTAATCTGCCCCAACATAAGCAGCTTAAAATAACAACCATTATCTATGGGCCACCTGGGTGGGTAGTTCTGCTGGCTTTGGCTAGTTCAGCTGATGTCATCTGGGTTCGCCCAAGAGTCTATTGTCAGCTTGTAGGTGGGCCCGGGTCAGGCTGGACCGAGGTGACCGTTGACTGGAAGCGGTTGGTTGTAGCAATGGTGGTGGCTGGCTCACTGTCTCTCACCATCCAACATTCTAGCCTGGTCTTGATGCCATAGGAGGAGGAGAGTTGCAGAAGAGAGAGTCGAGAAGTTCAAAGGATCTTGGAGCCTAAGTGCAGAACTGCCACAACGTCACCTCTGACACATTCTCTTGGCCAAAGAAAGTCACAAGACCAGCTCAGATTCAGGAGGTGGGGAAATAAAATCTACTTCTTGATGAGAGGAGCTGCGAAGTCACAATACAAAGGGTGTGGATACATGGAGATATGTAGAATTGGACTATTTTTGTAATCAGTCTACCACAATAGTCTGTGTCCTTGGACCAGTTCCTTAATTTCTCTGAGGACAACACATATCTCATGGGACTGTTGCGAGAATTAGAGATACACATGAAACTATGAACATGGTCTAAAACATATAAGTAGGTGTAACAAATAGTAGCCATTATTATTTTACACTTGGTCTTCAGTTTTGCAAAACTTATATTTTGGTGTACACGTGATAAACAATACATGTAGATAGGCAAAATAAGAAAGACAAAATTTAAAAATCACCAAAATCTCACCATCCAGTTCTAAGCACTATTAACATTTAAGTAACTTTACAGTTTTCTCATTGTTAGCTATTATTTCATATTGGCTTGGGGATATTGGTCTTGCTTCATGTGACACTGGTGAATTAGGCTGTCTTTCCCAATATATTGCAGATAATTGCAATATCTAGCACTGTACTTTATGTGCCCTTCAATTTATCCCTAAGACTTGGCTTATATTTATTTGTTATTTTATTTGTTTGCCTCTTTGTTAATGGACCCACCTTTGGCTATGACTCAGACCTAAAACCCTGGACCACAATCACTTTTTCTCTCTTATCCGTCCTTGGGTTGTTGCCCGAGTAAACTTCTAATTCAGTTGCTCAAATCTTTTATGGGGTCTCAGTCTCATTCAAGAGAAATCAAGACCCCTCATTATCCTCCGCTTGCTTCTTCACTGTCTCATTTTCATCTACTCTTCGCCTCTATTCTATACTTTATATACTTCTCACCCCAACCAGTGCAGACCTTCTCAAACACACCATGATCCTTGCACATTTTGTTCCTTCTACTAGAAGCTCCAACCCAGCCTTCTCTTTGTAGTGAATCCCCTTCTTATCCTTTGAGGTTTAGCTTGATGGTTGCATTATCTAGGAGGCAAAGCCTTGCTGGTGTGTGAACCTTGCCCTTCTCTGATATGCACAGAATCCTATTTCAGTACTTCTCCCCTTGCATGATTGATTTGTATGTATATTTCTATGACAGGCCCTGCATTTTATCAGGTGAGAGGACTGAGTCACAGTCATTCCGTCACTAAATGAACCTGTGCCAGGTCCTTCCTTCATGTAAAATGAATGAGTAATGGATTATCTGCAAGACCTTCCCCTCCAGCTTTCCAGGGCTACTCATCAACAGAACAGATGGCAAGGGTTAGAATTGCTGTTTGTGGCCACAGAATGAATGAACTTGATTGATCCACATGGGGCCAATGGTGCCTTTTCCTCCTGATACCGTTTACCTCATGGGGTTTATAAAGAACGTGCAGTGGGGATCTCGGCCTTGGGCTCAGCTAGGACTCACCAAGTAAAAGATCAGGATTCAAGGAGTGGAAAGGATCTGGAGAGGCCAGCTCATTTATGCCATGTGCTCAGTCAGTTTTATAGCTGATGTACTGATTGATTGAAATTTGGGTAATTATGTTAGATACAAATTGTGAGCTGACATTGGGAAAAGCACTACTAAAGAAAGGTAACTTAAAATACCCATTTTCTTTGAAAAGGAAGAAGGTTAGAAAAATAGATAACAATAGAAGCTGGCGAGGCTGCTGTGAGATCAGTTTTTTCCTATACTGTCCTGAGAGTGTAAAGTGGGTACTAAATCAGCACTGTACATCTAGGAGCCTATAATAAAGACTATGCAAGAGATGCAGGCAGTAATGTGTGTTCAATGATGCCCACTTATAGGAGAATATACAATGAATTCTTGTTTAGTCATGAAAATAGGAATGCAACTTGATATCTTAGATAAAAAATAATATGCAAAAATATGTGTGTGTGAATGTATATACATAGAGAACGAGCGAGAAAGGAGGAGGAAAAGGAGGAAGAGGGGAGAAGGAAACAGAAAGGAGGAAAATAAACCAATATTTTAGCTGTATTTATATGTGACTTGAGTAGTTATATTTTAATAATTTATTTTTTCTATTTTCTAGATGTCCTTCAGATAGAATATCTTATTTTAATGTCAGAATACAACTAACGAGAGTAAAAGATATTTGAAGTAAACTACACTATTATATGTAAACTAAAACATTCTTCTTTATTACACAGTGAGATTCAGGAACTGCAGGACTACGGCCAAATTTATGCATAAAAAGTTGCTAAATGGCCCTTTGGATAGTTTTTATTTAGGAAAAATGACATTGCTACTGCCACCTTCCATGGAGAAAACTCCAGAGAAGTATTTTTAAAAAAGCAAGTGTCAGAAACAAACAATATAGTTTTCTTTTAGAAACAAAACCTGTGTGTAGAATCCAAAACTAATGTACTCGCTCTGGAAACCATTATCGTAAGTAATTCCATGTCGATTAGTTCACGCTCCCGTGTCTCCGGGGCGCGGCGGAGTCTAGGAGAAACAAAGGTTTGGAAAGGAGTGAAAACAATTTTAGATTCTCAGTCCCTTCCAGGTCCCTGAGTAAGTCACACATGAGCAGTGACAGAAAATTCTCGCTAGACCCCAAACCTCTCTTGGGTTTTGACATTTTTCCATTACCTCTGGGTTCTTCTGCCCTTATTCTGACTTCTAATTACTCTTCCTCCTTTGGATCATACTCTGTTTGGAGCAGTTGCCTTCTGGTCAGAATCCACTGTTACTCTGTTTCCCATTTTCTAAATAATGTGGCTTCCTTCTATGGCTCGTTTGAAATCCTCAGGCTCCATCAGGTCTGAGGAAGGGGGCTGAGGTGCCCTCAGGGTGAGTGGAGGAGGGAAAAGCAAAGTGGGAGTGATTTACACGGCAGCTCCTCCCCGGGGCATTCTGGCCTCGGTAGCCGTCCAGATGGAGTCTTTACTCAGGTGCCCTCCGCTCCTCTGGGCTGAGGTAAAGGAAGATGGAGCCTAAAGCTGATGTGCCACAGCAGCTTCTTTGATTACCTAGTGGGGCGTTCCCTCACAGCCCTGTTACGTAAAAATAGTTACATAAAAATAATTACGCAGGAATAGTGACAATAAAAACTGTTCAGGCTATTGCCCAGAATATCCTTTACTTTGGTTGACCTGGATGCAGTGGCAAGTGTGGAATTTGGCGCCCAGCACATCTGGGACAGAACAATAGCTCTGCCACTTCGTAGTTGTCTATCTCTGGGCATTCTGTAAAAAATAAAAATAGCTATTTTCTGTGGTATTCATGGTGGTTTAAGCCACAGTAACCCACCTATGCCCAAAGTCCACAGTGGGTTTCTGGCAAATGCTGGAAGATATGTTAAGCCTCTGTAACCCCTCCTTTCCTGATTGGTGGGAAAGACCTTCTAGGGATTAATCTCAAATTTCCGATTCTCCTCCTGGCAGTGGCTTCCAATGAGCTTAGTGGCATCAGTTTAGTTGGGGTGGTGCAGCTTGGGGACTTGTCTTAAAGCTGGTGAGAACACTGCTTCTGCTTATATGGTATGTCACAGATCAATAAAAATATAGTAATGTTTTCTAACTTTTCCTTCGGGTAAGCTTTTCTTTTATTATTGTTTATATGGAGTGTATACGGGTTTGGATCCTTCCTTTCTTTCTGCAGACTTTCAAGTTTCTGTTTACATATGAACGTCCTTGACATGCCTCCTGTTCATATACAGCACCTGCCTCCTGCGGTTGCCTGGAGAGGACCCCTCCATCCCGCTACTAGTTCTCTCCCCTCAACATCTGCCAGGCCAGCCTGACCTGGTGAAATGATGGGGACGGAGTGGTATGAATTCCACCTACTACCTCACCCCTATTTTAAGGATCCCATAAGATGAAATACATTAACTACAAAGGGTGGGCGCATACTAAGTGCAGTTTCTCCTTTTCTGCTTTTAATACCCTCTGATAGGGCTTAAATTGTGTTCCCCCAAAAGAAGTGTTCAAGTACTGATCTCCAGTCCTGTGAATTGACCATATTTGGAAATAGGGTCTTTGGAGGTGTGATTAGTTAAGATGAGGCCAAACTGGAGTAGGAAGGGCTCATAATCCAATATGACTTGTGTCCCTATAAGAAGAGAAGAGATGATGGCGCACGAGAGAATAGCATGTGCTAATGGAAGCAGAGACAAGTGCTGCAGCTGTAAGCTTAGGAAAGCCAAGGATTTCTAGAAGCTAGGAAGAGGCAAGGAAGGATTCTTGCCAAAAAGATTTCAAGAGGGAGCACAGCCCTGCTGACACCTTGATTTTGGAATTCTGGCCTCCAGAACTGTGAGAGAATAAATTTCTGTTGTTTTAAGCCTACAAATTTGTGGCAATTTGCTATGCAGCCCTAGGAGACCAAGACACCTTAACTGAAACAGCCTTCAAAGACAGAACCACATTTCATGAGGGAATAAATAATAATAAAAGATGACTAATGTTAACAATATTTTTCTACAGTGCCCTAATTTTTCTGGTGTTTAGAAGGTGGAGGAAGTGGGTCTGATCCCCAGGCAGATAACTCTCCTTTGTTTTGTCCCTCAGTCACTGCCCCAAGTGAAACATATTGCCTACGAGAAGCATAAAAGAAGAGATGGCTCTTGGCCAATAAATTGACCGTCAAAGGGTCTTGTTTCCAGTCTTGTTTTGTTTTGTTCTTTTTTGTTCCCAGATTTTTTTTCCCTCTAATTAACTCTGTGACTGCAGGTAACTTAATGCCTTTCTGATTCTCATTTGATCCCATTCTCCATCTTGTGGCCAAAGTTAACCATTTTAAACCATTTTCCTGCTTGAAATGTCCTAGTATCTTTCCCCTGGTACAGTTTCCTTATCCTATAATTTAAGAACCTTCATGGTCTTAAATGGTCCATCTTTCCTGTCTCTTTTTGTCATATATGCATTACTCCAGACAGGTGAGTTTACCCCAGATCACCAGGCTGCTATGACTGCCCAAAATGCCAAAACCAATTTCTTCTGTTTCTCAAACACATCAAATGTCTCCTCCTGGGACAAACTTAAACTTACCCCCTCTGCCCAAATTCCTACACCCACCCCCTCTTGAATTAGGTATTCTAATTCTTTATGCTCCTCATTTGAGAATACTATACCTTTCATTTGAATCATACTATCATAGGGCCTATCCATGGGGTCTTTTCACAAAGAAGTTGACTCCTTGATCAAAATGAAAATTCTGAGACACCAAGAGTCCTAGGCTAGTCAAAGTTTTCATTGACATTATATTCCTATACTGTGTTCTCAATTCATTGCCATGTCAGACATTATCAAACTCCTTCAGGTTTACCTGCCTCAAGGGAAGTGTCTATACATCTGATGATCTTGGGCCCATGGGCTGGTGGACCTAGACCTTACTTGGAGATGGGGTTGAAGAAGGAAACAGCAGCAGGGTTTGTCCACATGCACCTGAGATCCTACAGGTGTGATTTTTCGGAATCAAAGGTAGTTAAGCAGAAAGTCATCCTCATTTATTATTTCACTCTGTTTTGGTTTGCTAATGCTGCCGGAAAGCAAAACACCAGAAAAGGACTGGCTTTTATAAAAGGGGGCCTATTTAGTTACACAGTTACAGTCTTAAGGCCATAACGTGTCCAAGGTAACACATCAACAATCAGTACCTTCACTGCAGGATGGCCAATGGTATCTGGAAAACCTCTGTTAGCTGGGAAGGCACGTGGCTGGCGTCTGCTCTGGAGTTCTAGTTTCAAAATGGCTTTCTCCCAAGACGTTCCTCTCTAGGCTGCAGTTCCTCAAAAATGTCACTCTTAGTTGCTCTTGGGGGCATTTGTCCTCTCTTAGCTTCTCTGGAGCAAAAGTCTGCTTTCAAAGGCTGTCTCCAAAATGTCTCTGTAAGCTGAAGCTCCTCTCTCAGCTCCTGTGTGTTCTTCAAAATGTCCCTCTTGGCTGTAGCAAGCTTACTCCTTCTGTCTGAGCTTATATAGTGCTCTAGTAAACTAATCAAGGGCCACGCTGAGTGGGCAGGGCCACACCTCCATGGAAATTATCTAAACAGAGTTGGGTGGGTCCCATCTCCATGGAAATACACAAAGAATTACAATCTAATCAACTAATATCTCTGCAGACACAAGATTGCATCAAAGATAATGGCGTTTTGGGGGACGTAATACATTCAAACTGGTACACATTCCCAGAAGACATTGCTAGCCCACAGTTACACCTAATCACAACTTTTGTTTACATTATTCAGGTCACTGATGAACACGTTTTGATTTCTTAGTTTTTCTTCTCTCTAGATCAAGGATCAGCAAATTATAGCCCGTGGGCCCTACTGCCTGTTTTTATACAGCCTGTGAGTTTAGAAAGAGTTTTACATTTTTTAAAAGTGGGAAAAGTCAAAAGAAGGAGAATATTTTGAAACGTGAAAATTATATGAAATTCATATTTCACTGGCTATAAATAAAGTTTTATAGGAACACAGCCACATTTGTTTGTTTGCATATTATCTATGGCTACTTTTGCACTACAGTGGCAGAGTTGCATAATTTTGACAGAGACCTTATGGCTGGCAAGGCCTACGCTATTTACTGTCTGGTTCTTTACAGAAGAAGTTCAACAACCCCTACCATAGATAGTGCATTCCTTGAGGTAAGATTTGAGTTATGCTTAGTTTTATCCCCTGGAGCATCATCATAAATGGCTCACAGTAGGCTCCCAATAACATCGAATGAACAAATAGAGGGAAAGGGGTTGAACTATGTTGTATTACAATGTCCACTCTCATTTTAACACTCTATAACTCTAAAGCACACTGGGTCTCACCAGCATCTGGCCTTTTTTTTCATGTACTAATTTTACATCTAGATTCTGATCTCCATGAGCATTATTTTGGGAAAGGGGAGATATGAAATATGATTAGCACCTTTGTAATAATTCATATATATTTTGTATTTGTTATATTTTAACAAATATTGTTATATTGGTTTGATATGCAATGTAAATAAGCCAAGATAAATCAATGTTCATCTTACCAACAAACGTAAGAAGCTAAGTTATTCAAGATGGTAGGAAATGGGGTGGAAGGGGGAAATGGATGGAAGGGCGGGGGTAGCAGATATTTTCAGTATCTGTCACCATTTTAACAGCTCTGCTGTTATCACTTCAGAAAGGTCCACATTTGGGAGCATTTATGGCTAATGGACATGTGTTGAGAGGTGTATGTAATATGCAGGATGATATGTCATGCAAAAGTGAAAGCTAAATATTGGATTTTGCCTGACCAGAATGAGGACCAAAAAGGAGAATCTATGCCAGGTACTTTAAGTGCCTCTGCTCATGGCTAACAGGTGTCCTGGGCTCATTTTGGGTGTTTCTATGTAAACTGAAATTTTCCCTTTGAAAATTGACTTTGCCAAGAATATGAGATTAAGACAATATTTTAAATACCCAGGTGCTGCATGGCCCTGGGCGTGGCTTCAAGAAGGCCACCATCCTGCTAGTTTAAATGTTTAGACAGCCTTCTCCCCCATCCCCAGCTGTCATGATTTGGGTACACCAAATTTTTGTGAGTAAATTCTCATGTCTCCAACAAGTGCTTGAAATCTAAGAATTCCTTTTGTTAGCTGCTGCTTTCCGGAGAAACGATCTTGCTCAACTTGCTTGTGACTTGATTACTTTTGATGAGAAAAGAGTACTACATCTTGAGCTCAAAACATCTCCTGGGGAAAGAGTTACATGTGTTTGTCTAATTTTCCTTCTCTCATATATTGTGTTGAAAGTAATGGCAGCTTAATGTTACTGTGCATACAATGGATGGACCACACGTTTTCCTAAGAACTTTTCATGTACTAAACCATTTACTCCTTTGTAGAGACCATTATACAGATGTTGAAACTGAGGTACAGAATTAACTTGCCAAATTGTTCATTTAACAGATTTTTCTATTGATCACCTGTGATCTGCCAGAGATCAAGACATATACAAGCCGCTGGTCTTGGGAGTGTAGATTCTTGTGTCTAACGTCCAAGAGTTGATGAAGTGGCAGAGCCAGGATTTGAACCAGACATTCTGGCTCCAGAGATGGCATTTAAAACCACCTCCGGGTACAGCATGTCCTGCAGGACTCCATGCCCCGGTTTAGGAGAATTCAGTGTGATATCTGCCTGGCTCCAACACAACCCCTTGGTTCAGCTCCTTCCTCTCAAGTTCTATGAATTCCTGGTTAGATGAATTCTGGTTTATTTTAATTCTTGTAAGAATTGCAGAAATTGTTTGTTGTTCAATTGATTTATCTCCCTTCTCTCTTCACAGTCAACATTTCCTTTCTTTTCTGGTTACCATGGTTATCAGAGGCAAAGAAGGAAAGCAAATGATGGAAAAAAAATGCAGGTAAAGATGGAGATGGGGACTGATATTGGGGTCATTTAATCATCTTCTGGCCTCCTTGATGATGGCATCTGTCTTGTTCTTGTGCTTTTCCGCCGGCCCAAGGCGAAGTTGGCTATGAGTGGAGTTTTCAGCAGTATCTGGCACTTTCCTTCACTTCTCCAACTGACTCTGCCTACAGTTCCCTGCAGGTCCAGTGTCTGCCTTCCATTCTGCCTCTGCCCTTTATTTTCCAGGTTTGCATTTATTTTCAGTGGATTCCTATCACTCACAGCCCTGTAGGAACTTTATAATTAGAGTGGCCATGAGTCCCAGTTGGCCCTGTTAGCTGTTGTTCCAGCATAATTATTAATAGCATCCTTTCACTCTCAAAAATGTCTCATTTTGATAAAGTCAAATGATACGGTCACCCACCTGAGCCCTTTCCCTTTCTCAGGTGCTCTGGATAAAGCAGCCCACCCCTGGGTCCCTAATGTCAACCCAGCCTGGGAGGAAACAGGAACAGATGCTGCCCTAATCAAGCTCACCTGTCATTTCCCCATCTAGGACCTAAATACGTTTTATCCTCATACATATGCTAAAATAATAAAGCTTGCGCTTTTGCAGAAGCTTCTTCCCGTGTCCTTTCTCTTTTTTTTTGCTGAAAATGTCACCATTTGTTGGCATCTATATTAAAGTTTAAAAGTGAAAAATGAGAGTGAGGGAACATAAACTGTCATTTACAGGGTTTTGTGAAAATTTGAAGGGGAAAATTATTGAAATTATTATATAAAATCAGGCTTTGTTTTAGCTGCAGATTTCATTTGTCTGTAAATATTTCATTCCAGCAAGTGATAATTGCTCATAATTTTCAAGAAAAGGACTTTAAGTTTGTTGGAATATTAACAAAAGTTCAACCCAAAGTTATGTTCTAACAATGAGTAACTTTTAGGGATTTATTGGGTCTTATTTGTATCTAAGAAGACACCTTGGGGACCCCTCTTGGAGTAGGTCTGTCTGAATTTGTCTCTGCTTTACCACTAACTAGTAGTGCAACTATTAATCCAGACTCTTGGATTATCCGAGTTTGAGTCCTCATCCATTATTGGGTCATACCATGCACATTTACTGAGTGACTATAATATACTTTAAAATATTTCAGCATAGGTTGTGATATGATGTGTGTTAGCTGAAGTTTCATCCTACACAGCATTATCATTTTAATCAGAGTCACACCCAAGGGGTGGTTGGCTAAGAATGTATCAGACAAGCCAAATTCCGATGTGGATGTTATAAGTGTGCCTGTTACCCAGATCTGCTCCATGTTAGATGTTTTGCTAATTACCAGTCTGCAAACTAGTGGTTTGTTTATCAACATAAGGGATGTTAGGAAGGGGCTTTGATTTAGAGCGTTTGAGAGATATGGATTGACTAAAACAATTCAAAGCCCTCTCTACCCTTGTGTGTAGAGAGCATAAGAATCCAACAAGGCCTTTACATCCGTGTTGACAGCCAAAGACCGATACCTAAAGGCCCTCGTCTGGTCAACGGCTTTGAGCAGGGTTTCTTGACCTCACTACTGACATTTTGGGCTGGATAATTCGGGTGGTGGGGGGACAGCCCTGTGTTTTGTAAGATGTTTAACTGTATCCTTAGACCTTATTCACTAGATGCCAGTAGGTAGCATCCCCACTCCCTGGTTTTAACAGTCAAAAATGCCTCCAGACATTGTCACATGTCCCCTGGGGGCAAAATTGTCCTGCTTTGAGCACCATTACTTCAGGGGAACTCTGGCTTATTGGGAGTGACTCCAAAAAAGGTCTTGTGAGCTTTTCCATGCCAACTTGTTAATAAAGTGAAATTTAAATCTGTGCATGAGATAGAATTTGATCTGCGACTTGATTTAATTACAACTGCTTAGTGAGTTTGAGGGGGAAATATTTAAACCCCTCTCTCCTTGAACTTCTTGGTGGCTACCCTTATCTACTGCTAAAATCCTAAGCGTTGTAACTAAATTGCCTCTGGTCAGTTCTCAACCGTGGACAGTGGGAAACAGCTGATTTAATAATATAACGTGCATTTGGAGTTGGTCAAAGCACTTTAGCACAAAGAAAGACCCGAGCCACCTGGTCCTGGGGAAGCAGAACAAGGGGAGACACAAAAGGGAAAGAAGTCCCACCTCCCCACCCTACCCCTATACATAATCTGGGTATAATTTTGCAATTTTATTTGCCAGGACAGGACCTCAACTTTTTCGAAGAGTTCTTTTTGTATCAGCTACTGTGTACAGTCTGAGACCGCATGGAAAGGAATAGTATTGCAGCTGCATAATTTTTTTGATTTAAGGATCTGATTATTATCTCATGACTGGCTCTCAGAATGACCCAAGACTGAGACTTTGCTGACTTCCCCAAAGTCTCTTTGGCAGAGATCCCTGGATCTCTTCATCTACAGCTTCCTTGGATAGATCCATATGAACCACCATAATCATAAAAAAAGGAAATGTCTGAAGCCATTAGGAAAGATCCAAGAGGCATCTGCCCTAGACAAGTTCTAGGCAGCTTTGGAAGGCTCTGAGAACTGATGCACACCCCTAAACTATATTTCAGTTGCTCAGTACATTCTTAGTCTCCCCCCATTCCTGTCTCCTACTCCCCTCTCCACTTCCAACCTTGGAAACACCCATGGGAGTTGCTTGTACAGCCGAATGTTTTGGGATTCTGACCTTCAGAGAAGATTCCCCTTCCCAGAGCTGCTTTGCAAAGCATTCCCCTTTGCATCAGCTCCGCCAGGCGGCTGGCTACCCCGGCGGGAGGAAAGCTACTGTCTGCGCAGCGCGGTCCCTGGAGGCTCTGCTGCTCTTTTGACGGGAAAGTAACGATTTAATTGTGTCTATGTGGGATCCATAATGAATTAGCCTGAATAATTCAAGACAGGATGTTAGTGAAGAGGACACAGCCAACACCTGGGCTGGACAAAGATTTCTTTGGCTGCTTCAGGGGGGAGGGGATGTGCAGATCTTCCTTCTATCAAGATATTGTGATCCCAGCTGCAAGCAGTCTAAACTATAGGACAGGCTCTTTCCCTTTTGAGAACACAATTATGGGGTTCTGGATGTGTGTGTGTGTGTGTGTGTGTGTGTGTGTGTGTGTGTTTTCCTGCCAAGACAAATTCTGATGACAGATCTGGCACCTTTAAAAAGACACTCGTTTTGTATCTCTTTTCAACCTCAGATTTGGGCCTGTGAAAAATATCAAGTCAGCAGAATTCTTCTCTAAAGTTTTATAATAATCATAATAAAATGGACCCCTACCAAGTTCAAAGAGGCTTTTCAATTGGATACTGTAGCCAGGATCTTTGCTGAGGGAGAATGGGGATCGGCTGGAATTCTGCTGCTTTGGGAGAAGACAGGAATAGTAAGGTCAGACCCCTGCTTCACCTGAAATAACCCCATAACTGAAATGATTTTTTGCAGCTGAGATGTTACACTTTATTTAAGGGGCTATAGATGATATAGTTTCTGATAGCTCTATTATCTTTTTTTTCTTCTGTTAAAGCTCGTAAAGGATTACGATGAGCAATTGAAATCAGTTCCACTGATAACTTACAGGAATTTTATAGGAACATCCTGAGAGAATATTTCAGGGTTTATTTCAATAGCCAAAGAAAGAGATAACCATCAGCGTAGCCCTAGGTCTTCTTACCTTCACAGCTGTCCCCTGGCAGGTCCTAGCTTCAGCTTGTTTTATTTTAAGACAATGATTCTTGACCAGCTTTGTTAACCTAATGAAAGTTTTGGACACCATCCCCAGTATTACACACACATATATACACTGAAAGTGTGTATAATATTAAGGGGGCTCACAGACTCCCTAAAGAGCCCCTCATGCTCTCCCCTGGCACCTTGGATGGCTCTGGTCTCTATGAAAATGAAATTGGTCCTGGGGGAAGAATGGTGCCATATTTCTTATCCTCAACTGACATAATTTGATGGGCATGGTAGAATGGAACCTGGAGTGATACAGATAGTGATTGCAAACATAAACCCAGACCACCAGGGCCTTTAAGAAAATTAGCTGACTTTAGGAAGTCCTGAGCCAGGCAGTAACTCTTATTACTTTGTGATGTGCATTTAATCCCGCAAGATTGAGGAGCAGGGTTGAGCAGACGGTGCCCCCAAAATGGCGAGATTGACAGGCAAGGTGTAGAAAGGAGGGGCCGTGGGTTACAGCTGATGTATTAGAAGGTGGGCAGAGATGTAGCCAATGACTTGTCCAGCTGCTCAGGTGAAACCCTTAAAAGACAACTTCGAGTCTCTCTAGTGATCCTCTTATTGCAGGAATAGCAGAACAATGGGGCAGAGTAAGAGACAGATGGAGGCCAGCGTGAAGAGCTGCCTCATTCTCAGGATTCTGGATGTTCTGGAAAGGAAAGAACATTTTTCTACATCGGTCCTGCTCTTATTTCCATCAGTTGGGTGCCAGCCACACGGATGAGTTCCGAGGTAGAATGCATGGGAATCAGAACACAGGACTTGTGTTTGGCTTCATTTGAAAATAACATCCAAAATAATCAGGGTGTGAATTTTAAATCTCTAGATGGAATTTGGACATCTTGTGCTTTTAGAGAACTAACATGCGACACAGTTTCTGGCACATCAGAGCTTATATCCTATGTCAAAAGAAAATATGGCCCATCTCAATCAGTCATAAGGTTCTAGCGCAGGAGGGGGCTTAGAAATCAGTGAGCCCCCACCCCCTCCACTTTGGACAGATGAGAGCTTTGGGACTCAGGCAGGGAGGTCAGTGTCACTTACTGAGTTGGTGGCAAAGCCAAACAACATCCATCGCAGACTCTCAACTGGCACTTCCCCACACTGCCTCCATTTTGCCCATTACCCTGTCAACTTAAATGATTCAATTGCTCCAGCTTTTAAACAAGGTCTTGTGATTAAAAAAAAAAAAAAATACAAAATCAGACTAACTTTCCATGACTCACTTTTCCAAAATGTTTTGTATCAATGTGTAATGTACAAGGCGAATGCATGGGTTATAGCAGGACCACAGCCAAGATTCTCGAAGGGGGAGCGTGCGTTAGGGAAACCCTGGTACAGAAGAATCCGTTGCAGAGTCTCTTTTAGTAAATGGTTGTTTATAAGTTCCATGTTAAAGAGAAAGAAAAATTAAGACTTCATGCAAACCACAGAACAAAAGTTGAGATTGCCAGTGAAGCAAGAAAGCAGGGATTTTTTTTTTTTTTAAAGGGGAGTTGGGGGGTGGGAGGAAGGGAAGGGATTCTTAATGGTATATTGTTTTCTGAGCTCTACCAATTAGCAAACATCTCTTATAAAAGAAAGAAAGAAAAAGGGAAGGAATTTCGTGGGCTGAAATAGCCCCAGTCAGCTGCAAATGCTCCAGGCTTCTGCAACCAGGCTTTCATCCCCCCCCTCCCTAACTCTGGCCATTACATCAGTCCCAGTGCATCCTGGGGGGTATTGTCATGCAGATGAGCCAGCCCCTGAGACAGGGTTCTCCCACTGCCCCGGGAGACATTCCCACCAGGGACTGGCTCTGGGCCTCATTCAAGCTGAGCTGAATTGCCCTGGAGAATAAAAGATGCAGCCTTAATTAACTACTGCCCTCAGCTCCCAATCACAGCTTGATTGTTGTGCTGGCTGCACTCGCTGCTAAAGAGGAAATTCCAGGGCTCCTGCTGCAGACCCAGCGCTGGGAAGTAGGGCTCTCTTCAGGGAACTGGAGCTGGGTTCTGTCTTGTTTTGAAAATAAAATATCGTAGGGTCATATATCTCCGTATCACTGGTGTCCTGTTTTACAGAAAGAAAGAAACAAAAAACTTCGGCGTCTTATTATTTCCCTGTCCTGTCCTCCTGGGATCCAGTCTCCACCCACATCTCCCAATAAGGGTCCCTCTGCTCATTGTCTAACTCTGGCAGAGAACTCAACTTGATGCTCAGAACTGTCTTTATCTCATTTTAATAGTTTCTGGTGCTATTTATTGATACTGGGAGAACAAAAAGACCCTGATATTTTTGACCAGGAAAAAATAAATAGTTGAGGGATTTGGAAAGGGATCTTCTTTCCTATCTAACCTTTTTGCAACAGCTTCTCTCAAGACCTGGCTGGAGGGTGGGAAGTCAATAACAACCACACTTTTCTCCCTGTGGCATTCCAATTTTAACCCTCCCTAAAAAATAAGAACCATTGGAGATTGGCTTGATTTCTCATCCTCGAACTTTTTTCTCTAATTACTATATGGAAATAAAGGTGTTCTTAATGTAGATTAGATAGAATTGAGCTTTTAGAACTTTGAAATATGCCGCAGCTGGTGGATCTTAGAATCTCTCGAGTTCTGTGAGCGATTGTAATGGTGGAAGCCAATGGGGTCAGGAAAGGCTTTGCTGAATTAGGCACGGCGCTGTTGTCAGCCAGGCTTTGGGTGTCTGACTCTTAGGTGTCTGACTTTCCTTCCCGGTAGTATCTCAAGGGCAGCTTGCTCATCCCACCCTCCACCTTCCCTTCCACTATTCTCACCCCCCGTGAAATTACAGAGAGCCTTAGAAGTGTGGGTGAAGGAGATGATTTTCCTGGAAACTGATTCCTCTTACCATAACTTTAACAATCAGCAGTAGCTTTTGGGAGATGGGAGATCGTGATGTGTTTTTGCCATTAACTATCATTTTACAGGGATTAGTTTGCAAGGTCAGTGTCAAATGGCCATTTGTTCCCTTTTGAGTATCCTGGCTATTATCAGATACTCTACTATCAGGTATGTGGTCAGGTACACAGTTCCACTTTCTCATCCAGCCAGCAAGCTTCCCATGGCTAAGGTTGAATAAGACAAATAACATAACTTAAAATAACATAATAAAATGATTTCACTACAAGGAAAAATTGAATTAAAAGAGACCATCATATCAGAGGCAGGCTTGTTGAGAAAACATTGCTACAAGACAGAGTTCCTTGATCTGTATTTTTTGGTAAGCAGGATTTAAAAAATTGGTAGGTTATATGAAATCCCAGGGTTACGAAGCCGAGAAAAGGAAACTGTTCTAATAGAAGCAAAATTCAGTGAAGCAGGGTCCCAATGTCTCTACCCTCCAATTACCCTCATCTTCCATCTCTAACTCACGAGGTACTTCCAAAAGACCTCCTGTAAAACAGTCAGAAAGATACGAGTGACCCAAAACCACCAGGAGGAGGATGGGAGGTCGGCTGTCCTCCCTGCCCAGCTGGAGGCCGAGAACATTTTGAAACAGCCTCGTGATCCACATGGCCTATTAAGAACCATTCATTCCAGAACCAGGCCATGTGCATAATTAACAAGATTTTGTGTTGGTAGGAGAAGATAGGATAGGATAGGATAGGACAGGACAGAATAGAATGAAATAGGAATAGGTAAATTCCTATTAGCATCATGTTACTTGATACACTTAATTTAAAGATGGGAAAACAAATATGGAAAGATAATGCTATTCCATGGATTACAACATCCAACTGAGCAATTGATCACATTTTCTCCTGTATGTATGATAGACCACAGGAAGCATGGCATCAGGGAAATTTTTAATATACTATTTAAGCTAATGAGGTTGAAGCCACAAGCATGAGGGTAAAAAGAGGTATCTTCCCAAATGGGGAGGAGATAGTTTAATTAATCATGGAGATGCTATTTAGTTAGTGAGTGACTCCCATTATAATATGGTTTGCTTGAGCGCTGTCTTCAAACTGTCCTCAAATGCCCAGGGATGCTACTTTTTAGGCCTAAGCATTTATCTTGGCTATTCTGTGTATGATCCTGATATTTGCAGGGGCATTATTTCCCTCCAGAGGGGAGCAAAATTTTTGCTGACGGTGATTGTGTGACTGTTCCCGCTGCCTTGGATTCCATTCTGATTTTTAACTTTTCTCATTTTTAAAATTAATCTATTTATTTTTCTTCATTCACATTGATCCTTCAAGATTTAGTTCAATTGTTCTTTTCAAGAGACTTCCTTGAATTTGGATCAGTACCTCTTGGATTAAGTACCTTTTAGAGTGTCTCTTCTCACCTGGTACTCTATACATACTTTGTCTTTGTACTTGATGTGCTGTAGCCTCTTTTTGCGTGTTTTGGTCCTTGCATGTGAGATGTTCACAGCCTAGTCCGAAAGACTTACCATCCATGCCTGGAATGTAGTAGGGGCTCAGAAATGCGTATTTTTTGGAATTGTTTATTTAACTTGAAGAGAAGAATTCATGCACTGGGCAAGTTTTCTGACATTTTCTTCTATGAATATTCCTTTCCCTGCCAGCACATTAACACAGGATAATTTGGCCAGCAGGTTAAATGCAAAACAATGATTTTCTTATAAACCGTGAATAAAAAAAGCTCATTTAGAGCACCGCAACCTATCCCCTGTCCCCAGAAAAAATCTTTTGTTATCTCATTGTCTTCCCATAGTACTTTGAATGTGCCATCCTTATTGCTGGGGTGACCATATCATTTACTATCCAAATGGAGGTATTTCTGAGAGTGAAAGTAGTGTTATTAGTAATAACACCATTGTGGTTGTAACCGTAAGTGAGCAGGGCTGTTCCAGTGAGCCGGATTGTACAGACACCCTTGTTAGTCCACCGAGCTTATGCTGTCAGATTTTGTGTTTCGGCGTCTGCTTCTCCCCAGCCTGTGTGTTCCTTCAGAGTCAGGTCGGTGCTTTATTCATGCCCAGTAGCATGCCTTTCACGTACCACATGTGCTATCATATGTGCTGAATGAATGAGCTTTCTAACAGCTATCACTTACTGGAGTGTCATTTTGGATCATGGCTGTGACCATGACCAATTGTATTGAATATCCCTGCTCTCATTTCTTTGGTCCTGTATTGAGACAGTAGAACATTGAGTTTATGATCTTTAAGCCTGCTTAAAGTCTTCAAATTTTGATCCAGCTAATTAAAAATGCTGTGAGCTCCGGCATGTTCCTTTCCCTCTCCATACTTCAGTTTCTTCTGTAAAATGGAGATTGTAATATCACTCTCTTTCTTTTCCTCCTCCTCTTCATTATTGTCATCACAGGATACTTAGATTGCCCAAAGGGCAGCAGGCCTTGTTCACCTTTGTACCATGAGCATTTGGAATAGTGAGTAGACATGGTAGGCTTTCAATAAATGTCTGATGAGTAAGTGAATGGATAAACGAGTGAATACTATCCTCAAGGCAAGAAATGTTGGTCCCATTGTTTTCTGCTCTGGTTAGATATGCTGTAGGTAAAGTCT
Organism: Choloepus didactylus; assembly: GCF_015220235.1. Lineage (NCBI taxonomy): Eukaryota > Metazoa > Chordata > Mammalia > Pilosa > Megalonychidae > Choloepus > Choloepus didactylus. Next base: position 66,284,997 of record NC_051324.1, on the reverse strand, counting down.
TAGTTGTTCAGTCTTTTCAGCTGTCTTGGTGTGTGTGCACTTGCCAAAACAGACAGGAAGGTCCATTTGGGAAGGGATGAAGAGAGATGGTGAGGGTTTTCATGCTGAGTGGTTGGAGATGATAATGCCTTTGTAATCTCCTCCATCGATACTCCCAGAGTCAAATCTAAGGCCTTCAAAATTTCCAGAGAACACAACAGAGTTCCTAACATCCCACCGAATCAATCAATGCAGTTTTAATGCTCTTTTAAAAGTAAAGATTCTTTCAATGTTTGGTTTACGGTGACTCAGACATTTTAACCAAGGAAATAAAAGAGGCCAATAAAACCACTAGAGGAGATAGCTTAGTGTTTAAGACTCAGGTTGGAAATGGGGAGACTCCCTGGAACTGTAAAGTTCAAATTACAGCCACATTGACTCACTCGTTCGTCTTTTTTGAGATAAATTGAGTTTCACTTGGTTTATAGTGGGAGAGACTTTTGGATAAGGTCTCTAAACACCCTAGGTTTGTTTGCTTTGTTTAGGACGTTATAGAACTCTTGAGGCAATTTTTTTTTAATATATTAGAAAATGGTTTGCGGTAATTTATTTTGCCCCAAATTCTGGTACTCAGCTGAAATGTTAGGAAAACAGAGAATTGGGTTTCCCCTATAGTATATTAGACACTTAATAAAATATGGATGATTAAGAGACCTCTTTCTGTTTCCCAGATGAGTGCTTGAAAATGGGTAGAGAATATAAGAAAAAGAATGGGGTGACAAATTTCAAAATGATGCTATCAAAGTAGGGATTAGTAATGTGGCTAGAAAAATAGCTCTTGGAATTTTTTTACCTATATGTTCAAGGCAAAAAGCAATAGATAGAACTGGTGTGTTTGGTAGGCTAAGGAAATAAACAAAAAAAGGGCATAGAAATGATTATTGGAAACATAACAGAAAAAAAAAATAATTGCTGGTATAAAAGAGAAGTTCCAAAGCATAAATAATGAAACTTTTAAATTTCCAGATAAGATTGATTTGAAAAGCCCATAAAAATGAGTAGGGCTCACTCCTAAATGTATACACTGACAAAATGTTTGTATTTCAAGGAGAAAGCTTCGGTTATGTACAAAGGAACACAAGTAGGCCCTTTCTTCTTAGTAATGTTTCACACTAGGAGAAAATTTTGGAATTCTTACTGAGTTTTGAGGGATAAAAGGTGTGCCGGTTTGAATGTATTATGTCCCCCAGAAAAAGCCATATTCTTTGATGCAATCTTGTGGGGCAGATATATTAGTGGGGATTAAGTTGGAATGTTTGGATTCGGAGATACGCCCCACTCAACTGTAGATGATAACTGATGGGATATTTCCATGGAGGTGTGGCCCCGCCCATTCGGGGTGGGCCTTGATCAGTGGAGCCATATAAATGTGCTGACTCAAAGAGACTGAACGGAGTGCAGCTATGAGTGACGTTTTTAAGAGGAGCAAGCTTGCTAGAGAGGAACATCCTGGGAGAAAGCCATTTTGAAACCAGAACTTTGGAGCAGACGCCAGCCATGTGCCTTCCCAGCTCAGAGAGGTTTTCCGGACGCCATTGGCCATCTCCAGTGAAGGTACCCGATTACTGATGTGTTACCTTGGACGTTTTGTGGCCTTAAGACTGTAACTGTGTAGTGAAATAAACCCCCATTTTATAAAAGCCTATCCATCTCTGGTGTTTTGCATTCTGCAGCATTAGCAAACTAGAACAAAAGGCAAGGGTCAAATATTCCATAAACTGCCAAAAATGTAAGTTCTGATTGAAGGAACTATCTGTAAAAAACTATATACATGTTGATATTAACATATATGCGTGTGTATAGGTACATAAAATAGGCAAAAGACAAAATCCCTCCTTTAAAGTATATAATAAATGAATTGTGTCTAACAAAATTCGGGAAGTGTTGTTGGTATGGTATGCACATGTGACTTTGGCAAGTGCCATGAGGCCATGCTTTCCCTGTACTGCTCTCGCCAACTGCTGAGCATGTGACGGGACTAGAGTGGCCTTATTTCTGCCCAATTCAGGGCTCTTCATGGCTCCCCAGTGTCTGCCCAAGACATTCTCAGAGAGGCACTGCAGTCTGAGGCACTTCCAACCCAGCCTTCTATCCCCCTGTCTTTTTTTCCTGATCGGTAGTAGAATACTTTCCCCTGCTTCATCTCCCTTTTGTCTTTCATCCAACAAATCTCTCGCACATCTAATTCTATCTCGGTTTTTGCTACCTGGAAAATGTGAGCTGATATAAAGTGTTTGTGTGTTTACTTGCCTGTGGTGAACTGGTGGGTAGAGAAAGTAATGTATACTAAATTAAGTCTTATTTTTGGAGGGTGACTTCAGAGGTCAGAGATACTAATTAAAACATCAAAAAAAAAAAAAAAAAATCCTGAGACTAAATGACAGATTTAAGATTGAATATATTATAAATGCATTGAATTCCAACACAAAATCTCTCTACCTGCCCCTTATAAGAAATTTCCATTGTTTATCATTGTTAATTTCCATTGTTCTTTATGATAAACAATAAAATATTGGTTAAATTATTTACTAGGCAAACATAAAAAGGGAATTAGGCACAAAAATTTTATAAGAAAATGATAACTTTTAAAAAGAATACTGTAAATTTTATCAGAAGCTGGGGCCTATTGGAAACAACCTTCTTTGATTCCAAAGTGAAATCCCTAGTGGTACAGAAAATACGAAGCAAGAGTATTTTCAGGAGTATATTCTGTTGAGTATACTTCACTTGGTGGGCTCTGGAGTGGTTGGTGGGCCCCACTATGATGACAGTCATTGATAAAGTATTGGAAAAACATCTGTACTAGTAAATAATACCCCTCTCCACAACCACCCTGGCCAGTGGCTTCTTCCTTACAACCCCTGTTCTGCTAATGGTCCAGAAATGAAAGATGAATGTGCATTCCAATAGGAGGCTCTGGAACTCTGCTTCGTGGTCATCATCCGTTCTGCTCACCGGTTGTTAAATATTTTAAACATCGCCCCGAGCATGTTTCACGTCACCTGTAATGTATGTGTTTCCAGGGAGATGTGGAAAGACAAGGTCACCTTGCTAAAACTGTGGGAGACTCTCATAGGAGATGATGAAAATCCTATCACTTAATCATATTAGAAGGACCACTTAGTAAAGCCATGCATATTTATTTATCTTAGTTGCTTAGAGAGTAGAGAGAAGACATTTAAAGAGAAATTGCTTTATTATTTGTTAAAAATGTGATCATTTCTTTTTGTCCAGATGATTTATACTAATTGATCACCAATAAATCAGGCTTTTGCAGTTGTGTCTTGTGTCCACTTGTCTAACTGTTTCTCCATGTAGAGGAGAGTTGTGATTTATAAAGATTTAGCAATTGTGCAACAAGTTGTTTGTAGACAAAATCCTCAAGCCAGCAAGGCTCAGAGGCCACGGCCCCTAGCCAGTTAAGTGTTCTTTAAACCAATGCAAATGTCTATTCCTTTCTTCTATACTGTTCCATGAGAACTATGATTTGTTCTCTCTCTCTCGCCACCATCTGTGTACAATTGGAAGCAAATGGCTCCAAGACCAAAGGGCCACAAGACAGAGGACATCTGGATCCCTGAGTCATTTGGAGAAAAGCTGCCCAGGACTAGCTACAGTGGATGTCACATGTATGAGAAATAAATCTCTGATGGGCTAAGCCTCTGATATTCAGAAGTTGTTTTATATCAGCAGCCAGCTGATTACTCTAATACGGGTTAAGACTTGACTTAACTTTTCTTAATCTTTCTTTTGATACAAAGAAAGAAAGAAAAAGTTTAAACATTAAACATTTGCTTAACTTAAATTTTACTTTTTCTATAGCATTATGAAGACAACTGATCACCCCACCTGCTCCTTAAGAGAAATATGGATTATTTGTTTTTTTGGGGGAGGGATAAGTCTAATTTTAAAGCAAATTTTTTAGATGTGGTTCTTCTGCAATTTATCACTATGGCATTGAAGATTTGGAAATTGAAAAGGTAAGGTTGTTTTACAACAAAAAGCGACAAAGATCAAAGAAATCTTCTTGAGTACAAATTTTTTTTCCCTTGTTTTATAGTTTATATGAATATATGCTAACGGACAATTTTAGATCAACCATCATTAACTATCCAAAGAAAATAAAGAAATTCAGTAAGTGGCATGGAGATTCCCCCAAGTTGCTCAATTCTACATAAAGAAAGGTATTTGGAATATTTACTAAAATTTTCACTTTTCTATCAAAAGTTTTGCATGGTTTTGACAACGCTTTTGCTGTTCTCTCAGGTAAAGGATGAAAAACATTGTAATTTACTGTTTTACCTTTTCCCCCAGGAGAAACCTTAGGATATAAAACATGCAAAAGTAACATTTTTGCCATTGTTGTTTGCCAGGAATGCATTGTTCCCTCTAGGAAAGTTGGCCCAGACTCGAAAACTCCACAGAATGATCAAAATGAGAATTGCAATGCGGAAGAATCAGGACACTGTATGGATCATGGGATTCCAAGTACCACCTACTCATGGTGATCTCCTGAGTTACAAACCCAGGTCTTCTGGTTACGTGTGGTGGAATCCTACCAGGCTGCTTCCATGGGACATCTCTTTTTATAGCTTCTCTATCAGAGCACCCCCCACCTGTGGCTTCCTCTCTTAATGCTGGTTCACAAAGATGGATCATCCCCTGTTAGCTTTAGTAAAGACTTAATGTGTTCACAGATCTCTGTGTACTATTCTGTACCAGACTGTATCTTGCAAAATGCTTTAATAGTGTTTGGTAGAGAATAAATATCTTTTAACAAATTAAGCAATAAATGACTGGCTATCTCAACATGGTCAGGCTTGGTGAGTGCTGTTTAATTGTGAGGGGAAACCAACAACTATGCAATATCTAAATTATTGGTGACCGAAGATCAGATGTTGCCATTTGGAGCTTGCTGATTGTATAACAGCTACTAGCTAAATGTAGAGGTCATCTCCCCTTTTGCCATAACATTATGATCAAAAACATGAACCCATGCTTTTGAAAATAACTTCTTTGGCACTGAGAAGGACAGAAGAGAGCAAAATGAATAAGAAAGGGGAGTCATAAGTTTCTCTGCTCTGCCTGCCAGTATATACAAACCCACATCCAAAACACATCTCATTTACATGCCTGTTTATTTTGTTTTCATGGCTGTCTGGAAGTTAGGACCTTTTCTTTTTTCCGAAACTGACACAAAGAGATATAAAGATTGTAAACTCTGACCTTGCTCAGCTATAGTCACTGCCATCATGGCTTTTTTGCTTTCCCATCATCACCTGGGCAAATGCTCCCATCACCGAGAGACTTGGGATATGTGTATGTGTATTGCTGGAATTTTAGAAAGAATATTGGGAATTTTTTTCCTTATAAATTTTGAATTTGTATTTTTTGCTATCGGAGTCACTAATCTGACTCAGTTTTAAGAAGATATAAAGTAGACAGAAGGGACATAGCAAGGGACTAAATCATTTCATAAATCTGGAAACTCTGAGTTTAGAGTTTTTAGAAGAGATTACATTATAACTTATCAGCAATATTGGTAGCTTTTATTTGTTGTTGTTAACAGTCACTTATTCTGTGTGAAGCATTATTCTAAGTACTTAAAAATAGTAATACATTTAATCCCAAAACCAACCCTGTAAGGTAGGTCCTATTCCTCCATTCTACAGTTGAGGAAACTGAGGCCCAGAGAACTTAAGAAACTTGCCCAAGGTCACACAGCAGGTCAATGGAAGAACCTGATTGGAGCCCAGGTAGTCTATCTCTCAAGCGCTTTACAATTCTACCATCTCTTGCTCATTTCCCATATCCCTCTCCTCATGAAACCCCTTCTTTGCAAACTGGGTCCCCTCCGTGTGTCTTTACTCTCTGGATGAGAATTTTTTGTAAGATTTCTTTCCCAACATTGAGTTGCTCTCATCCCAGTGGGTATCATCCCATGTCCCATCCCTGAGTCCACAACAGGCCAGATCTTAGAAGTAAAGGATTTGGAGTAATTGAATCCTTTTGAATTGGTTCCTTATTTTAGCAAACAAGTTTTGTCTCATGGAGTCAATATTTCTCTCTCACTGATTTCCAAGGGCTGCATTCAGTTTCCAGTTCATCTTTTAGAGTATGTCAGTGGCTAATTTCTCTATTCTCAACTACCCCCTTCCTTTCTTAAATAAAATGATAATGATTTGAGTGCAGGTAGAAAAACCCTTGCAGAGAATAACAATACACCTCACTAAGTGAGAAAAAATACTCTGGTGAAAGATTTTATATTTTTTCAAAGAGAATAAGAAACTTCCACATAAATCTGCAAACTCAGTCTTAAACACAAAGTAGAAACAAGTTTTGAAAATGGGCTGTACACAGGGCTTAACCAACAACCTGTACATGCAATGATTCATTCCGGAATTCATCTGCTGAAATGTAAACTCAGCAGTAAAATGGATGCTGTGTGCTTTGGGGTTTTTAGCTGGATCACATCCATGGTCTGAAAGGGGATACCATCAAAAAATATCAGTTTGTCTTAAAATCAATAGTTGACCAAGGGCTTCCAAATAAAACAGGTTCTTTACTCTTTAGGTCCACAGCTCTGTCATGTTCATGCCACATTCTGCCACTGCATACTTTCAAGAATATCAAATGCCTTTCTTGGCTTTTTATTGCTCTTAAGGTAGATTGGTCAAAACCCCCTGATCCCTCATGATCTGGTATCTAGTGTCATCCCTGACCTTATCTAGTATTGTATCTTGCAATTTTCTCCTTTGAACTGCATGGTTGCACACTATTTGAATTTTGTTCAGGTCCTCCTGAGCTTCCTGTGCTTTTATCTTTGCACTCCCTCGTCCGTCCTTTTGGAATAATGGCTTCTTGTCATGCCTTATTCCATCCTTCACCCAGCTACTTTTCATCATCCTTCAGCTATCAGCTTAAATACTACTTCCTCTGGGAAGCTTTTCTACTCTACCTCTCTATACGGATCAGGTGCCCTTGAGAACACTTTCCCTCCACTATGCTTGGTGAGACCACTTAATTGACTGGTCAAATCAAGACATTTTGGGAAAGGGGAAGCTATTAATAAATATGTAGGGACAACATGTATAAACCAGGACTGCCCATGGAAAACTAGTCCATCACATCAACTAACTGTTCTGGAATTTCCATTACGTCCTTCTTCCCCCACAGTCTACAACTTATAAGAAAGGAAGAATTTCATTTGTATTTCGTTCTCTTCTTATTTCCTAATTCATTCCAGCTCATTTCCTAATGCATAATTGGAGCTCAGAAATAGTTGTTGAATATAGTAAATCATAACTATTATATATAATAGCAAATATGCACACAAATGTGCATAAATATATAAATGTCTATACATACACACGGCAAAAACAGCATGTTTATATTTAAATATATAACAGAAAAATACAAAATAACATGTGGATATGCTATTGTCTGTCATACAGTAAGCTAACTAGCATAAACTGAAATACTGAATTTTATCATTCTCATCTTAGAGATGAGGATACTGAGTCATAAAGAGGTTAGGTAAAGAGTTAAGATGCAGCTCAGTTAGTCAGATGCTAAACTCTGCATTTTCAGGTGCCGTTCCACTTTTGTCAGTGGCCCAGTTTCCAGGAGTCTTCTTAGTATTTTGCGCCTATGATTTTGTCTTTTGAACACTGCATTGAACCAGTGGCCAATGGGGGTCATTATTTATTGTTACTTAACATTGTTCCACATAGAAAGAAATCTGAGGAGTCGCAAAAGAAAAGAAAATTAAAGAAAGGAAAGAAAAGAAAGGAAAAGAAGAGAAGAGAAGAGCACCTTGTTTTGGTAATGTTGAGGACAAAAACGAACAAACAAGCAAAAACCCTAAAAATTAGAATTGATAAGTTTGAATGAAAGGGTCTTTCTGGATAGGAATTGGTGATCAGGGTCAATGTATTTGAAGATCTTCTTACAGTTGAAATAAACACACACCCCACATCAATATGACTTTGGCTTCTGTTTTTTTTTTGTTGTTGTTGTTGCTTAAAATATTCATTTTATTGAGATATATTCACATACCACGCAGTCATACAAAACAAATTGTACCTTCAATTGTTTGCAGTACCATTACATAGTTGTACATTCATCACCAAAATCAATCCCCGACACCCTCATTACCACACACACAAAAATAACCAGAATAATAATTAAAGTGAAAAAGAGCAACTAAAGTAAAAAAGAACACTGGGCGCCCTTGTCTGTCTGTCTGTTTGTTTGTTTGTTTCCTTCCCCCACCTTTCCACTCATCCATCCACGAACTAGACAAAGGGGAGTGTGATCCCCATGGCCCCCCCAACCCCACTGTCCCCCCTCATGAATCACATTTTTATACAATTGTCTTCAAGATTCATGGGTTCTGGGTTGTAGTCTGATAGTTTCAGGTATCCATTTGGCTTCTGTTTTAAGGGGAAAGAGTCACTGCTGTGATCTGTGGAAAAATTCCACACATTGACTGACATTTCTTTTCCTTCTCCTCCATGTCTAAAGGTAAGAAAAGTACACACACAGAACTTCACAAAAGCTGAATGGTGGCAGATACGTCAAATAACATTTACCTTTGCAGCTTTTAACTGGAGCTTCTTTCAACACACAGGGATTCTGTTCTGCCTTATCTTTCCCGTTTGTGTGGAATGGCATTTGTGGTCAGATCATGCGTCAAAATATACACCTGAAGCCTCTCTTGCTTCCTTTATCACTCTATAGCATTTGGTGCATTCCATGCATTAGAACATATTTTTCATTTTCAGCTCTCTCATTACAGCATTTCTTCAAATTAAAGCACCATGTATCCTGATTGGTAGAAACTGTGATGATCTGGTGCCAAGAATAACCAAATATGACTCAGAATATGAATCTGATATTATCTCAGGACAAATAAGCTGGAAACTGAATACAACTGAAATCATAGCCCTTTCCTCCTAAGGAGATTGTGGTGAGGATTTTGGATGGGAAGGACAGTGGACAGACTACCAACGTCCCGCAGGTAGGTATTCGCAGATAGAGGTAGTGTTAAAGGGCAATTTTGGTCATTCAACAATAATGTTTCACAGCATCTAAGCCACATGTCACATGTTTGAATACCCATCCATTTCTACTGAAGTACCAAATGAAGTAGAAAATAATAAAGAATAAATGACATAGCTGAAAGAAATTCCATGATATCTCCTAGGATGGGAGTATAGTTTAAGTACAGAATCCTTTCAAAAGAATTCTACTATAAGAGCTAATGAGGTATTTTAATTATAGTTGGAGACGTGATCATCATTGTGGGATAAAAGACTCAATTTAAATCAGTTGAGGTTTGTGGGATAGAGAAAGTATTCTATTTCCAGAAACAGTAAGCTTTTATTTTGCTACAATTTAATTTTTATCTTTCTGGATATTTAAATATTGAAATATGTGCCATCATAAGTTTTTATTTATATACTACTTCTGACAAGGATGGGAAGGTCTGGATTTTTTTTCAGATTAACATATTAAGCTACCTTAAGGATTAAAGGAGAACTCCCTGAAAATTCTGCTCAGTTCTCTCATCCCATGACTTCTCTGCAAGTCTCTTTGAGTGAGGTTACTCAATCCTTCAGGCAAAGTTTTCCCATTATTATTATTATTTTCAGACCTCCCTGTACCTAGCAATTCAAGCTATCCTCTCCAGAGAAGTTCAGACACGTTTAGAGATTGATCAAAATCAAATAGTTATACTCCATGTAAGTGCATTATTATTCACCTGTCGTAACTAACATGAAAGTTATCATCTGCAAAACAAAACAAAACAGTTATTAAGTCTTAGCATATGTCACACTTAGTGGAGACGTTTGGATACAAGCATGAATAAAATATAATTACTAACCTTGAACAACTCACAGACTAGTGGGAAGAAAAGGTAAATGAATAGCTGTAATTCAGTGCAACGTGGTCAGTCTATAAATGAAGCATATACAAGGTTTTGTTAGAACATAAGTGAAGGAGCAATTGGTTTTCTTGAGGGAAATAGGGAGACGTTCAGAGACAAGAGGATCTTTGAGTCAGACATTAGAGATTGTGTGGACAGCACGAGTAGATAGGTAAAGCAGGTCACTCCAGGGAGGGGAGCTGTCACCTGGGCATGTTGGAAGGATTGAAAAACAGATCATGGACACTAGACTGAGCAGTGTGTGCAGGGGAGAGGAGAGAGCCTAGCTGGAGCCCACATTCCAGGAGACTTTCATAAGACACTGAAGAGTTTAATCTTTGGGTCACTCAACCAGTCAGGTATCATGAGATAGTGAAAACACAACAGGCCTGACAACCAGGCCATCTGGGCACAAGTCCTGACCCTGCTATTAGAAGAAAATATCTTTACCTTCCTTGCCTCCAAAATGAGGCAGTCCTTGCAGTGCTAAAATCCCACCTTTGACTAATTTATAGATTGAGGACAATGCTTCATCCACAGAGATACTGACTTAGAAAAAAGTTTAATTCATCTCCAAAAACTAGAAATATATTTAATTCCTTCTCTAGTAGTCATCATTGCAGTTCATAAATAGAACCTAATTTATACGGTGCAATCAAGCAAGAGATTTGAAATATAGGCTGACGATCTACAAATACCCTCAGCAAAATAATATAAATGAGGAATGGGAAATTATATCCTCCAAAATGGGTAGGAGAAGGAATAATGGCCTGAGACAAAGGACAAGGTATGTTTTTTTAGACTAGACTTAAAAGCCTTGCTAATCTTTGAGCGCATCTGGGCTGTATTGGAGACTCCCCAGAGGGCTCCGGAAGGGATTCTCTGGGATGTTCAAGGGCAGTTGATCGAGCTGTTGATGGTGGAGAAGCAAGAAGTTGAAGTAATAAGCAGGCCGTGGCCATAATATGCAGGCTGAGGCAGGGAAACAAAACAATGAGCCTCCAGGAAGCTCAGCCCTGATGCTCCTCTTACTAGTTTCTGGTTCCCCAGCTGGCTGTGATCAGCTCTCGGCATCAGAGTGGCCAGTTCCAGTCCCAGCAAGCACAAGACTAGGAACTTCTTGCTGCTTTTTTGGGAAATAACATTTACAGAGCTCTTACTGTATATTTGGCATCACTGTACTCCTTCTACAGATACTTTCTCCTCAAAAAGCGCTGAGAAGAAGGGAGGAAACCAACATGTAGCAAATGCTTACTAAGTACCACAGGTTGTGCTTTATTGAACAGGATGTAGTGAAATCTCACAACAGCTCTCCCAAGAATTATATTCCCCACATCACCTTTATGTAATATGAGGAAACTGAAGCTCAGAAAGTATAGAAAAAAAATTGTGCATGAGAAGGCCAGGATTTGAACCCAGAACTCTGACTCTGAAGCCCTAATCTTGCAGCCACATCCTAGGAAGGTATGGCAACCAATTCCTGATAGGATTGGCCTCTCACTGGGGCATTGCTTACAATCTGCAGAAGACTGAGCGTTCTGAATCTGTTCCTACAGGTGGCAGAGACCCAGACTGAGCAGTCTGTAACTGCTGACACATGACCAAAGGAGGGACATCCATTTTTCTTTCTTTCTTCATTTAAGGCCCTGAATTAGATCCAGCTGTTCTTTGATGCAGAGGCCAAAAGATCCCAATATCGTGCTCTTTGTTTTCCTGGAAGTTATCAGCTATTGCTAACTGTGAAGGCCAAAAACTTGGTCAGTGGGTACCGGGAGCAAGGTCAAGGAAAATGGAGATGATGGCATTTCAAGATCAAGCCTCAACTTCAGGTCTGGCTAAATACATGTGTCAACCTTCATGAGGAATATTTTATAAGTTGACCTTAACAAAGAAGCCAACTGGACTCTTCTCATCCTTTCCCTAGAATAGATAATAGCAATAATTTTAATAATAATTCTCATACTTGTCCAGGTCATTGCTAAATAAAAGGCTAAACTCTTTATAAGCACCACCACCTCATCCTTATCACTAACATTTACTGAGCACTTATTATGTATCAGGTTCCAGTTCCAAGTACTTTAATCTTCACCATCCTCTGAGGGGAGTGCTAATATTTTTCTCATTTTTGAGGCAAAGAAATTGAGCCTTAGGTTCACTAACTTGTCCAATGTGCTATAAATAATTAATGGCAGAGCTAGGGAAGGGAATAGAAATGTTTATAGAAATGTTCAAAGAGCTAGGCTTAGTTGCAATTGGATTAAAAGAAAGGGACTAGAAAAGAGCAAAGTTGCCAAGAGGACTGAGAAATTTGCCGATGTCTTGTGTTACCCTAGCATTACCCCACTGCCTTTTGTAGCCCTGTTTTCTCATTTTATCCCCTGGTTTTGAGGCCAGAGGGAGCTGACCATTTGGTTTGGCACAATCCTAGGCATGTCTAGAAATGGGATTCCCAAATTTCCTACCCAATAGCAACTGCAGTGGGATGACCAAGCCTGAGCTTGGTCAGACAATACTTTTATGGATCAGCTTAGTCAGAATAAGAAACTCACCCACAAAATTAAACTTGGAACTCAAAGGAGCTTTTCGTTTTCCAAATGTCAGATGTGATAGAGGGCTGTTGGTGAGTCACTCCCTTTTTCAAGGAATAGAGGCATAATTCCCAGTGGAATAAAGAGCTGCAGCCCACTGGCGCCCAAGGAGCTAACACAATGGGCAGATGTCCGAATTCTACTGGCCATGTCCCAGATGCAAACAATAGAACGCTGGCCAACTTCTACTAAAGAGAGTTTCTGAAGCCATGGTATTGCCTTGGTCGGCCAAAAATGCATTATGAGACCACAGTTATCCACAATAGTCTCACTTCATAAAGAAAAGAAGGATTGGGGAGTGGAAATTACATGAGCTTACATTCGCTGATGGAGTTTGAAGAAAAGTGCTCAGAAATTGTGCTTCTTTGCCCTTTTGGATGATGGATTACTTCATTTTACGAAATGCTGGGGCTAAATCCCTTCTGAGTTGGGACTACATGAATATTGATTGATCCTAAATAAGAAGAGTGAGACCTTGCTCAATGCCATCCTGGGACAGTCATCATCGTCGGTCTTTTCCAGAATAACTCTTTGTTATAAAGGAGATATTTTTTTTTTGGGGGGGGGGGGACTAAGGGAGTTATATTTGGGGAGGAGATTTTTGTTCAACTTTCCACAGTCATCACTTATTTGGTTCCTTAAAAACTGCATCATGTTATAGGACTATAATGGCATTGGATTATCTAAGCAGATCCTATTTCATATCCTCTAAAATGGACGCACATTACAAAATTTAGGATAAGCACCTTTTTACAGTTTCTTGAGTTCTGTTTGTATATTTACTTTATGTAGTACTTTCATAAATATTATCTTCCCTCAAGGTAAATAGAGCAGGTATTGGTTTTCCTTTTTTACAGACAAGATCAGCGGTTAAACAACTTGCATTGGATAGACTGCAATGAGTGAGTGGCAGGACTAAGATTTTAACCCTCGTCTCTTGATTTCAGGCCCCTTGTCTATAGGTGCCACTCCCTGTTTCCCCATTCATTCTATTAACATGGTCTCACTGGCTATGGCATCATTTCCATAAACAGAAGGTTAATGGGGTATGGACAAAATTACATTTATGCAATTCACCTGGAACCAAATAACAACTTTTGCTTTCTTGGATGTTAGGAACTTTGAGCACAAATGATTTATCCTGCAACAGTGAGTTACCCCTACCTTTAAGGCATTTAGAAGTGACTTTTCACCAATGACTAGATTTCTGTCAATCACACTAGTACAGTGTTGCAGATGCATTTGGCTGGGTAGGATCAAAAAAATATTAAAAAATTGCATTAAATCATGTAAAAGTAGTTTTCTCAGAGCCACTGAATATCTATGCCTAGTTCCTCTGGGGAATAATTCTGAAAACAAAGAAGACTTTTGCAAAATTAGAGGAAAATAAAGCAGAACAACTCCCCCTCAACTTCTAGAAGATTCAGGCCAAGCCTGAGCTCTAACCCTCATGGATTTGGAATGGGTTCTAAACTTGGCAAAAAGACATTAGCCCATCCCTACTGGAAATCTCTCAAGAGAGTCAGCCCCAGCTTTCCAAAAACTTGCAGCCTAAATATGTTTGGCTCCACATCTGAAACTTTGTAATATTTGACATTTATTAGAAATTACCAAGTCAACTTCAGAAACCTAAAGTCAAATTGAACGCCATGGGCGTATGAAGTCAAGCCGATAAGGTTACCATATAACCTAAGCAAACAGTGAATCTGCATTGAAAACCCCTGAGAAGTCTCGCTCAAATTTTTGGCAAGGGCTTAGAGAACTTTGGAGATATTAATGAAGAGGAAGAGGAGGGAGGTCTCGTCTTTTTGTTCTAATCCATTGCTTCCGTGCAGCTACTGTAGTCCAGAGGTCTGAAAGTAGCATAACAATGGTCCCTGTGAAATTATAGAGTTCTTTAAAAACAAGGTGATAATTTTTCCTAATCTGAGCTAACCCAGTGGAGCTTCTAACAGTAAGAAAATTACTACTTTGACTTCACCAAGAGATTGGCAGTATTTAAACTGGAAAAACCCGGGTAGGTTTGCTTACAAAGACGAAAAAGTACTTACAGATCAGATAAGATATTAATCCAATTTAGAACTCTCTAGTGAACAGAGAGGAAGTGACCATTAGAGGGGTCTGGTCTAGCCTAAAAGCTGAGAGGACCCGCAAAATGGACCATGGCTTTTTTGTTTGTTTGCTCATCTGTTTCTTTAGAGGATGCCATAATATAGAAAAACTGCAGTTTGGTAACCTTGCAATATGTTTGAGAATGTCAAAGACTTGGAAATTCCATCCAAGAAGTAACATGCTATATCCATTTGAGGCAACAGGAAGTAACTGGAAAAACTGCACACCTAGCCCAAACTCTTCTCCCATTGCAATGGGTGATGCAACCTTGGGAAAAATCACTTAATTCCTCTGAGCCTCAGTTTCTTCACTGGTAAATGGACATTTTAGTTTTTTTCCAAAGGGTTGTTGTGAAAATTGAAATAATGCATGTGCAATCACCTTGCATGATGTCTACCCAAAGCACAGGTTCTATAAAACTCATTTTAATCTATAAGGAAATGCAAATTCCATCTCTCCCTCTACCCTCTCATCTCTTCCACCTAGTCCTATTATTTCTAGGAAAAGAAGGCCTACGCTTCTCTCTGGAGCATTCTTTCATGAGGTTAGGTTAAGTGCTGGATTTTTAGCACACAAACAGTTAACTTCCACTGCCAAATCAAGGGAAAGAAAGTGATAAGAAAGAATATATATTAATTCTAACTTGGAATATATATTCATTTTCATGCCTTCTCTTCTACTTATTCTATTAGTCTGGTTTCCTTAGGTTCCTTGTGATTGTTTTCTCTTTATTTGAGACAAAGTGGCCAGCATATTTTATCATATTTAGAATAGATGATTTGAGTGTTTGATTGAATAAAGATGGCAAGAGGTCTCAATGGCAGTTTTTGACTAATTGTGCATTATCAACCAGAGACTCAGGTATCTTCTATGTAGCATACGAGGCTTTCTTTGAAATGATGGAGACTTCCCTCTGTTTCAACCCCCCCCCCCATTTCCTGCCCCACTGAGAGGCTCTGGTATTTCCTAAATGTCCCACAGTCAATGAGATAATAACATGTGTGTTTTACTCTATTACTTGTCTTTTAGAGGTGCCCTGGCTGCAAACTGAGTGATCAATAGGACTACAGCAATTTTAAACTACTGATGAATTATAGTTTTAATTTGTGTTTTAACAACAGTAAGAAAAGATATTTTTTCTAATACTACCACATTTTTCTTTGTCCTTAACACTTATTATAAAGTTCAAAGTTGACAATAGAATTCATGTCGTTATGCCCATGACCAACTCAAGAATAGTGGTTTTTGTTTCTATTTTTAAGGGACTCAGAGTATTGAAAAACAGCCTTAGGTGTGGGTCCTAGGTGATTGGAAGAAAGCTAGAGAGCAGAGATTTTTAAAGTTTTGTGTATTGGAGTTCCATAGCCTCTTTTGTCAACCTGGCTGTGTTATGTACTAGTTGTATGAAATTAGACAAGTCACTTAACCTAAGTCTTTTCTGTCACCTGTATAAATGGGGATTATAACACCTACTTCACAGAATTGTTGCAAAGATTAAATGAGAATATTATATGTAAATTGTTTGGTAGAGCTTAGCACATCTGTTGATAAATAACAGGTAGCCATTATTAACAAGTTGAGAAACACTGGCATGGGGTAAATTAATGGACAAGGTGTTCCAGATTGGAATGAATCCTGGGCTACACCAATGATTTTCTGGGTAACATCTAATAATCCACTTTACACTTCTCTGCTTTTCCCCATTGCACTTTGGAGACCCATACATCTGGGACATTGTGGAGCCACTGGTTTTCCGCTGCCTAAACTTGCAGAGCTGTTCAAATGAGGGACTCAGTAGCTCCTACATCTGATAGAGGGGCCATATTTCTAAGAAGAGGAAAACTGAGCCTGCGTCTAGGTGAAGTTCTTTTAAATAAGCTGATCCACAGGTAATGAATGATCTTCCCTCTCTCCCCTTTTCCCTTTCTTCCTTCCTTTCATCCATTTGTATATTCTCTGATCTGTTTTATGAGCCAATCATTTGTTGAGGCTTTACATGTAACAACAGTAAATGGTATTTTGTCCCTGCTCCCACCAAGTGGGAGAAACAGAAGTAGCAGGAAAAGTCACAGACCCAACCCAAACAAACAAACACTGTATGACAAACTGGCAGTCAGAGGTCCTGGGTAGAAATTTCAAGCTGACAAAGGGGTACAGGTTGAGGGGGGTTGGGGTGGGGTAGGTTTGGGAAGGAGATTCTGCTAAGTGAGCCACTGAGCAGAGATACGAGGGGGTGAAGGAGAGAGGCACATGGTCTTCTGGGAGAAGACTGTTGGGTGGGAGGGGGCAGCAGCACAGAGGCTGGGGACACCCAGGTGGCTGAAGCAGAGTGACAGCAGGAGGGGGAAGGGGAGAGGAGGAAGGAGAGGTTGAGGGGGCAAAAAGACATAGGGCTGTGGGGCATTGCAAGGACTTTGGGTTTTACTCTGAGTTGGATGTGAAGACATCAGAGAGTTTGAGCAACTGAGGGACACTATACAACTCCACTTTTTAGAATGGTTTTCTGGAACTCATTTGGGACATGGCAGTAAAAACTGAGTTAAAAAGGAACAATCAGGGAGGCAATTAAGACTGAAATTAAAGCATATTCTTTTAGTGGAAATGTCTGCCTTTTATGTTGAACAGTAATTTTTAGTTAAACAAAACAAACAAAACAGAAGGCTAATATTTTTATAGAGAGATGTAGTTCCCAACCTTTTTCTCATTCTTTGTCTTCCCTTTAGTTCTCTTCCCTTCTTTTTCCTGCTGTTCTCTTCTCTCACTGGTTCCTGCATTATTGTTTCTGCCAAGTGATTCAGTTAAACTGTGCGTGTTCATACACCTCAATGTTCAATATAAGAGAAATAAGCCCATTTCCTTTTCATTACTGCACAGTCAAGCTGAGGTTGCCTGTGACTCAGTTTCTCCTAAAGTTCCCTATGAACACCTGCAAGGAAAGCTACAAAAAGAGTGTGAGCATGCTGTCATTTTGCCCTATGCCATTTTGCCTTTCCTGCCATTTGTTTGCTTGGGGTGGGAAGTGGGAGAAGAGTAACCATTTGAGAAAGGGGTTGTTTCTCTTCTTCATTGGAAATGCAGATAGGTCAAAAACAGGGTTACCTCTGATACTTTGGATCAATTTGTAGACCATTATCCTAATAATCAGTGCTATAATATATTCAAGACTTACTACATGTCAGGCATTTTCCTAAAAGCATTGCATGCAGTGCTGCAATTCTTTGAAGGCTCACTACTATTATCATCCCATTTTGTAAATGGCAAGACTGAGTCTTGAAGAGGTTTGGTAATTTTCTTCCTGTCATATACCTAGTCATTTGAGAAGTCAAGTCTCTATCAGGTCAGTCTTCAGGATTCAAAGTCTATACTCTCCACAACCATGCAATACTGCTTTCTAGCCATTTACTCACTTACTCAAATGCACCAATAGTTATTAAGTGGGAAATCATTAACTGCACCAAGTATTGTGCTAGAGCACGGTCTGGAAAGTAGATATAATTATATAAATCAAACTTGATTTGAGAAAAGGATTCCTTCAAAATGTTAAGGTTATTTTTATGTTCACCAAAATTTGAACTAGTAAAATGGAAACTTTTCTGATGATGGAAAATTGGGCCCTTTTTGTAGTCACTAAGTAGTTGTGCTCTTTGTGTTGTCACTAAGAGTTGCAGTGTAATATTAAAAAAGAGGGTCTGCCCTCTAAAATATATCTTAAGTCCCATTTTTCTCTGAATAGAGAGAGTTACACACGAAATTATTTCACGCTAAGCACCTATGCCTTACTTGTTGTCAAAAGATGCCTCCTATTCATTCCACCAAAAGGAACCACTTTTCAATAGGGCAAAAGAAAGAGTTCAATGGCTGAAGCCAGTTTTTTCTTGTTAAAGATGGAAAGGCAAGACTGTTCTCAGGCAGAGCTGAAAGATTTGTTGGTTCTGCTGGATGAAAGCACAACACCTATACTCCTAGTTCATAAATATATCTATGGTGCCTATCCTTCTAGCATCTTCATGCAACATCTTTTTATCCTCACAGTGGCTTTGGGAGGCAGTTGAGGTTATTTCCTCCTCCTCCTCCTCCTCCTCCTCCTTCAGGTTCTAGAAGGGGAAAAGGAGTCTGAGAGAGGTAAGGGAACCACTCAAGATCCTGGAAATATTTGCCTAGAATTTGGGAGTCTAACTGTGCCTTGTGCCTTTTTCCATTTGGCCCCTCTTCACCACTCATCCCCAAACAGACATACACTCACACAATGCACAGTAACATAGCAACAGTAAAACAGATACAGGAGAGTTACTTCTAAACAAACAAAAAATTTTCTGGAAGAAAATCCTCCCAAATGAGACAGGCACTTACAAGCAGAATTGAATCTAAACATAGGACTCTTCACATTATTTGTAGAAGGTTAGCATTCATCTAAATATCCTGACCACACATAAGATACAGACACAGGCATTTTAAAAATTGCGAATGGAAATCACGATAGGGATTGCTTGTGCATTTTAGTATGACCAGAATAGGAATCGATAGCCTGGTAAGTTTCTGATTCATTGCATACCATGAAGTGACCCAGGGCCTTTCAGCACTCCAAGTGGCATTCAGCTTGCTTGCCTTGGCCTTACTCAGAAAACCACAGCTCACTGCCTTGCTCCACACACTCAGCAAGAAGACGAAAGGAGCCTGGGTAAGAGAAAACAGTCCCTGTAGCGCTAACTCCATTTAGAAAACCCCGGGACCATGAAGGGGTAATGTGTCTTGACTTCTGACACTGTTAAATACTCCTCTACTACTTTTGTTTCCATTTCTCACCCTGCTGAAGTCAGGGGGAAATGAGGGGAAAGGGATGTTTGGCAAGAACTCCACCTCGGAGAAGGAAAATTCTATCCAATTAAAAGTATCACATTGAGGAGCCCCCACTGCCTTTGCTTTGGTAACTGGTTGGCTCTTTATTAACGTGTCTATAAACATTTGCAAAAGTCGGGTGGGAGGAGGAACTAGCAATACTTAGATTGCAAGATAAGTGTAAGAAGGGAAACTACAATGAAATAGAAATCAATGTATATGAAAGAAGGAACATGGTGGAGTTGGATCTCACAACTGATGGGAGCTCAGTGGTTCCAAAAGTCCACGTACAGCAGCATCTGGGCATGGTGGAGTCCAGTCCCAGAATCTCTGCACTTCTCTCTCAATGGCTGCTGCATCTTAAATGCTTTGGGGTTGGGGTAGACTACGGAATCCTTTATGTTCTCACTCTCTTTCTGGTTAAGAAAATGGGGAAACAAAAAGACTTGCTTTCATGTTGTAAGCAAGGATATTTTTACCAGGATAAGTTTATCTGCCTATAAGGAGGGGGAAGAAAATTGACATTAGAGAATGGGAGGTACAGCTGGACCTTGATTGGAAGTTGAGTCTCCTTACCAATAGCTGTGCCTGGAGTTGACAGGGTGCGTGTGTGCAGGTGAGTGCTAATAATATGCTTAATAAGTACTAGCTAAAATGAGTTGAATATTAAAAAATGAATTGAATATTTATGGGTCTAGGAGTCCAGTGAGACTGGGAAACCCATTATAAAATAGATTGAGCAGTTCTAGGGACCTCTGCATATGATAGAGAACTCCCAGCAGCCAATAGCACCTACCTAATACATTTTGCTTTGTCCAAGGGCAAAGCCCTCTCTCCTCCTCCTACTGCCCACATAGGTTTTCTGATTAGAAAATTCATTAGGATTCACTTACATTTTGAAAGCTAAGAAATTCAGAGAATTTACTCATATATTGTAAGTTTTTTCCACAGATTAACTTTGCCGTGGAAAGAGTCTTATTCTCTTCCTTTTGAAAAATTTAAAAATTTTTAAAGTACTGGGATGATGCTTTTCTTAAGGGTCAAAGTATGGGTTCTGCTTGATTCCCTCAAAGAGCAGACATTTGCCAGGTGTTTGAAGATGCTTGTGTAAATGTGTGCATGTGTGTGTGTGTGTGCATGGCACATAGGGTTGGCAGGAGAAGAGAAGAATCAACTTTGTAGTGTAAGTTATTTAAAAATAAGTCAACTCAGAAAACCATCTGTGCAAACTTACTTGAGCGATGAAAAGGAAGACAGGCAGCAAGCACATAATGGGGGAGGGGCATGAGGGGGGCAGGGCAGCAGGGGCGATCCTGGGGATTTGGGGGAATACAGCTGTCTGCTTGGGTTATGTTTATTCCACATTCCAGGGCAGGGGGTGGGACCCCTGAGAACACTCTGTGTAGATGTTTGTTGGGGGTGTTGAGAAGCATAAGACTTGGTGTTCCTCATTTTAGAATATCTGAGATGAGAGGGAAGCTGTGTATCTTCCCGGTTTATATCCCATGACTCACCATCTGTGTCTCATTCCTTTAACAATTGCAAATTGGGAGTCCGGTTGGCAGATCTTTTCATTGTTCAGCTTTGATTATGGGTGTATTGTCTGTAGCCCTGTCGGGAGGGGTATGTTAAATTTGTTTTGTCTCCTTCCAAAGGAGTTGTTTCTTCTGAATGGCATAATAACAACAACAACAACACAAACACCAGCAACAACTGCTGCCATTATTGAGCGTCAATTATGGCCAGGCACAATGTGAGGGGATTTAACATAAGATAGTCCCTAGCCTAGACTCTGTCTTCAGACTGCTGGATTCAAATCCTGACTCCACAACTTGCTAGTTATGGGCACCTTATCTAAACCTTCAGTCTTTTCATCTGTAAAATGGGTATCATAGTATCACTTCCCAGTCTTATAAGTGGTGGAATGCGATGATGCAGGGAAATTGGAAGCAGCTTTGTAGGATGACACATGGTGAGCACTTACTACATTTTAGCTATTATTATTATTTTTATTCTCAGTGTTTTATTTAACTCTTCCAACAAACTTAAGGGATAAACATTGCTATCTCTGTTTTACAGATTATGAAACAGAGGCTTAGAGATGTTGAGTAACATATTTAAATTTATACATCTCGCACGTCAGTAATGGAATTGGGGGTTGAATCCACACTTATCCCTAATGTGGCTTTTTTTCCACTAGGCTAGACTACCCTATTGGCTGTTCTCCTACTGACTTTGGAAGGCAGCACATCTCTCGACAAATCAGCACTCTGGCAAGAAGAATATCATTCACTTACTCTATTAATTGGTTACCGTTTTGTGTCAAGTGCTCTTCATACATTATTGCTAACTCATTCACAACAGCTCTATGAAGTCAATATTACTATCTCACTTGAGAATACATGAAGAAATAAAACTTTGAAAATTACAAAATACTCTATAAATGGGATGTTCCTCAAGAATACCTGTCAAGCTCCACCTCAGGGCCCTTGCACCTGCTGCTCTTTGTGTCTGGAAAGTCTTTCCCACAGATATGCTCATGGTTCACACCCTCAATTGCTTCAAGTCTTTGCTCAAATTACCGAAGGCTTCCTTGACTGTCCTATTTAAATTGCAAACCCCGTCTCTCCTCTTGGCAGTTCCCGAACCTCTTTCTTGCTTTATTATACTTTTCACAGGACTTACTCCCAAAGGGCATACTATATGTTTTTCTCATTTGTTTACATATGATCTGTCTCTCTCTAAAAGAAAGTAAGCTCCACAAAGCAAGTGTCTTGTGTCCCTTTTGCTCAATGCTGTATTTAAATTATATAGAAGAGGGCCAGGTAAATAGAAAACCCATGATACATATTTCTTTAATGAATGAATAAATGGATGATACCTCCCATTTTACTGCAGTTGTAAACTCTAGGACCTGAGCTTTCAATACCAGTGGTTTTTTTTTTTTTTTTTTTTTTATTACATGATACTTGGACTTTTGAATTATTTGATACAAGACTCTTCATGTAGTCTGCTTATAATCTGAATCAGAATGCACTGTTTTTTCTAGCTAAAGTCTGTGTTAAGGGTGGACAGGGCATGGATGATAAACTAAGTGATCACTGGAAGCAGACCATTAAATATATGTAATCCACGCAAATCTGGGTACTGCCTGTTCTGTTTCCAGTAGTGTCACATGTAAATAAACACCAGTCCAAATCTGACACTCATTGAAAAGATATTTTTATCTTTACTGATATCTATAAATACTGGTATGTCTTACTCACTTACTATACAGTCCACTATTTTAAATCCTCTCTCACCACTTTACAGATGCTGTCTGCTGCCTACCAACCAACCCCCTTCCATATTTCCCTGAGTCTCCCTAGAGCTCTTTATTTTTCCCTCTGCATCCCTCTACCTATCCAAATGGAGTCTGTTCTCTTTTTTTAACTACTGGTCCTCTTCTCATCCCACTGTGGATTAGCCCAGCAGGTCTGGGATCCTCTCAAGGATTTCCTCGTCCTTTAGCCTGAATCCCCACCACAGAGGCTCAAGAACTCTTGTGAATCAGAATTTGTAAGAGAGGGCAAAGGGGTAGCAGTGATCATTATCAGAATTAACTGATTTTTTTAAAAAAAATCTCCTGTCATACGCTGAAGCTGATTGGATTTTCTTGAGCATCTTCCTCTTTTCATTACGAAGAATGCAGTAATTTGTTGAGGTCTCACACAGGGCTTGGGCTCATCAGCTTAGCCATAACCCTGATAATTACTAAAATGTTTTATGGACATCCTTCTCCAAACGAATGGCAGGGCAAGTGGGAGGACGGTTGGAAAGTGCGAAGATAGAGAGAATTTTTGTTTGATTGTTTTATGGTATTCTCTCATCCTGGAAAACTTAAATTGGTTTATGTGAGCTCAGACTAACCTAAACATTTTAACCTGTCAATCATAGCATGTTTGTTGCTCTAAGATGGAAAGATAGTAAGATAATTATTAGAGGGAAAAGTCCTACTCCCATCTCTGTTATCTTGGCATTAATTTCAGGGCTTTGTTTTCCAACCTGGTTAAAGAACACTGAGAAAATAAATGTGCCTCATTCATTTTAGCTCTTTAAAGGGCATATGCCTGTTTAATGTTCTTTAATTTGTTTATGGCAAGGAATCATGGCTCCTCTTGCTTATTCACTTGAACAACCTCTTTCCGTAACCCATCACAGCCCACCACACTGGCTGGTTTCCATGTCCTCATTTTCTGGTTAGCATTGCTCATCTCTGAAGTGATCTCAGTGTGGCTGCTGCTTCTTGAAGACAGGACAGAGACAACAACCAGTAAGGAACGTCAGGGCACAACTTCTGAGGATGTTTTGATCCTTGGGATCTTGTCTGGACCGAGGCCCTGTTTCATGGTGTCCCATGACTGGGTTTGCCAGGCCAGGGACCCCTTGTTGGAAGATTCTAGAGGCCCTTCTTCTGCTTTGCCCAAAGGAAGGCCACACCTTCCCACATCTCACAGGCTTAGATTTGGGCCCTCTGGCATCCTGTTCTTGGTGGCTTCTTCTCTGCATCAGTTCTATTCAGGCTCACGGTTGGGTGCTTCTGTACTCACCTTCTAAGCCTGTAGGTTCTAAACCGGAGAATGAAAAGAAAGCATCATTTCAGCAAAGAAGGGGAAGTCACCTTGAAGGATGATGTTAGGTTCTTTGAGAGCTGGCCTGGCACTCTGCCGTGTCCATTCATAAACCAAACTGTGACCGAGTCGTCACGCACAGAAGGGTTAGTGACCCTTGGTGAAAGATGCAGGTGAAATGGGACAAGCACCAAACTGTGAATTGGAAGTGATGGCTACAATTCCTGATCTGCCACGCTCTGATCACGTGATCTTAGATGAAACATTTCATCTTTATGTGCATCGGACCGATTTGACTACATGACCTAGTGTTCTGATTTATGACTTACTCTATGAAATGTGAATTATACAATTTTCCTTGTTGTACCAGGGAAGGCATACTTCCCTAGGAGAACTCTGTTCTCCCCAGGAAAGAAAGCCGAATGTTATAACTGCATAAGGCTTTTTTCTAATAAATTCACTCTTACTGAAGTCTTAAGAATGTGTGCTAATTAAATACTGCCTGTACAGGGCTCCCAGTGAAGCACGTTAGCCTGGGAATTAAGAGAAGGGCTCTGGATTTAGTCCTGGCTCCCTCACTAAAAGCTATGTGATAAAGAACCAATGGTTTACTCTAAGTGTGCATCTGTTTTTTAGCCATGTATTTCTTAGGAATTTTTTAGAGATTAAATTAGAGATAACAAAGAACCTACAATAGAGTCTGGTTTATAAATAAATGTGAGTTATTTTCTGACTTTTGACAGTCTTCTTGAAGACCGATAAATGGCTAAAAGAAGAAGCAGAAAGGGAATATACATGCATTTTTTTATCCATTCAATTTACAGTGAGTACTTTCAATTATCATTAAAACTTCTGTGGAGTATCAGAGATGCAGAGAGGAGCACTACAGGCTCCCAGCCTCAAGGACTCACAACCTGCAGGGAGAGAGACAGAAGCAGGTAAAGAGTTATGCTAACATATTGATAAAGATGATAGCAGAGATTTGCTTAATGTGCAGGAGTACAAACGGTATCTGATTAGACACATTAGCTGTACCTGGAGAGCAAGTTGATGGGAACATAAAACCCAAGCTTAAAACTAGTCAGAGGCACGATGAATAGATGTTGCATTTTTAATACCTGATCAGGTGTATCTAACAGTGTTATCAGGGATTCTCTGCAGGGCTGGGGGGAAGTATATAATGTAATAACCTAACATGATCCATTAAAGCTGGACCATTTATTCACTTTCCATCGTTCCTCTAAGGCAGAGGTTCTTAGCTAAGAGAGCACGTATGGATCACCTGTTGTGATTCTGAGAACACACAGGCTTTATTCTCAACCCTGGAGATTCTGATTCAGTAGGTAAGGAGGTTGGGCTCAGGCATCTATACTTTTGAAAAAGTTCCACTGGTAGTTGTAGTGTGTGCCCTGGGTGAGTGCTGATCTTTCAAGGGGAATCCCTCCCGAAATCTAGGAATTTTTAGTGGGCGTGCGACTCATGTCTACTGTACCTGTGTACCCACATCTCCCTTGCAGGAAGTTTCTTTATCACTCCTTCTGAAGGGGCAGCCCTAGGCAGGCATGTTTTATTATATTCTACCTTCTGCCTCTGGCAGAGCTGAATGATCCAGAGTTGAGCACCTGTGGCCAATATAATCTCAATTTATGCATCTCCTAATACATGATGTGATGGGGTTGTAATGTGTCAACTTGGCTAGGCTGAACTACTTTCCCAGAATTTCCTTTCTTGTGGGGTAGCCAGATTTAGCAAATAAAAATGTAAGATGCCCAGTAAAATCTGAATTTTAGATAAACAAATAAGTTTTTTAGTCTAAGTATGTCCTAAGCAATATTTGGGACATACATTAAAGATTGTTTATCTGAAATTCAAATTTAAGTTGGCTTCCTGTATTTTATCTTGCAACCCAACTTTCTCATTAATCTCCAGTTACGGTGGACAACAGGGCAAACCTTGGGAAATTTGGAAGGTAGAAGGGAAGTGGCAGCCATTTTCTAGCTCACACATGTTGTTGCTGACTTGCTGATTCTCCTGGCTGGCATGAAGCCACAGCTGGACATGCATCTACCTTTCCATGGATCTTCCTTTGGGTTCTTCAACTCCTGGATCAGGGGTGTGTGTTTAGCTCCTCAATGAAGGGTTCTAGCTTCTGCAGGATAACCTCATCACCAAGGTCAGGGGCAATAAGAACCAACACGGTTTTCAGACCATCCTCATGAGGCTCCAGTTCATGCTTATGGGTTTCAGTTCGCCCTCCGTCTCCTCTGCTTTACCACCATCTTCCCTTCCGGACAGCCTGCCCGACTTCAAGGAGGGGCACCAGACCCAGAGACAAGCCTTACGGGATTGCTCACCCGGCTCCCACAGTTGTGTAAATCTAGTTCCCTGTAACAAATCCATGATTCTCATCAGGACCTCAGGAAGAAGGCCAGGCCAAAGGTTTCACTAAAAGTCCCTGACTATTGCTCACTTCTATTCTACATAACCAGTGTCCAAGAATGCTTCTTTTTCATGGATAATCACTAACACTGAAGTGCTAAGATAAGGACTGTCACCCTGAGGTCCAATGTATGTGTCTGTGAGGGTAGGAATATCTTGGTTAAGGGAAAAGAAGCAACAGCAGACTGAGCCCATCAAAGTTCTGCCTTCTCTTGTGGAACTACAAGTATTTGCCAGTCAATGTTGTCAAGCTTTCCTCCCCTTGAAATTTTCTTCAGAGAAATGAATAGACCATTCTCTCATTTACTGTGTTTATCAAAAGGATGCCATAAAGATGAAAATAAGTATGGGAAACAAATTCATAGGCTTTCATTCATCCTTCTCACTAATAGAGTTTGGGCACAAATTGTTCTAGGCTATTTGTTGATTTATCACAGCAACGTATGGTCCCTGTATCATCACAGGCCATATCACCCATGCAGGGTACTGAATCCTGGCTGTTCTGTACATGCCTTATGATATTTATATGTTGAGATACTAAGTGCATGAATGGTGTTGTGGGAAATTCATGCTTTAACACTAGAGACATAGATCCAACATGTTAAGAAAGAGACTCAGTATTTAAACATGTACACACCTACGGACTATTTAGCTTTCTAGAAGCTAGGGCTGATTGAGGCTGCTTCCAATGCATAGAAGCTCTTGAATCCTTTCCTTCCATTAACCCTTTACTCTCCTTCAGTTGTTGATCTGCATTTGCAATGCTTTCTTTCACCTAATATTTTAAGTGTCTCCTACAGTCTGGGCCAAGTACATACAATAATGCCAGAAAAAGAAAAGATATACAAGAGGAAAATGAAACCCAAAGAGCTACCTTAAATTCCGAAGAAATCAGAAGGTATTCTTTTCCATGTGACTAGCTATAAAGCCTAGGAGCCACAATTACCCTACAGACCTGTGTACCATTTGCTGGACCACAATATTTTTCTTTCTTGCTCAACTCTCTTTCTTAAAGACAAATTTTTCTGTTGCTGAAGACATGAGTTATTCTTCCAAAGTCTTTCCAGAAAAATGTTTTATTTCCAGGAGTTAGGAAAAATCCTTGGTAATTCTACCATAGCATAACTTTTTTTTTTTTTGTCTTTCTTTTTTCTCCCATATAAAGATGGTGTCAAGTTACATTTAACTCTACTGAAATTGTTGAATCCAGCAGCCTTAACGGGGGCAGATGTTGGCTCCCATATGGAAATAAAAATGATCAAGAGCTGAGTTTGTGAATTTTCATGTTCCCCTGGTCAGTTGCCAGTTTAGTCTCACTTTTAGGATTCTTTTCAGACCTGTCCTTAGAACCTCAACCTTGGGTTTGGGGAAAATCCTTAGTTTAAATTTCCCAGAGTCAAGCAGCACAAATATATCATCTTAGCAAGACTGAAGTTTTCAACCTATACTTATATTGCCATATACATCTGTTCTAGTTTGCCAATGCTGCTGGAATGCAAAACACCAGAGATGGATTGGCTTTTAAAAAAGCGGGTTTATTTGGTTACACAGTTACAGTCTTAAGGCCACAAAGTGTCCAAGGTAACACATCAGCAGTCGGGTACCTTCACTGGAAGATGGTCAGTGGTGTCTGGAAAACCTCTGTTAGCTGGGAAGGCGTGTGGCTGGTGTCTGCTCCAAAGTTCTGGTTTCAAAATGGCCTTCTCCCAGGACGTTCCTTGCTAGGCTGCAGTTCCTCAAAAATATCACTCTTAGCTGCTCTTGGGGCGTTTGTCCTCTCTTAGCTCCTCTGGAGCAGAAGTCTGCTTTCAAAGGCCTTCTCCAAAATGTCTCTGTAAGATGAAGCTCCTCTCTCAGTTCCAGTGCGTTCTTCAAAGTGTCTCTCTTGGCTGTGGCAAGCTCTTCAAAACATCACTCACAGCTGCACTGAGTTCCCTCTGCCCGTCAGCTCATTTATATGGCTCCACGGATCAAGGCCCACCCAATGGGTGGGCCAACACTCCATGGAAATTATCCAATCAGAGTCATCACCCACAGCTGGGTGGGGTGCATTCCAAAGAAACACTCAAAGAAATCTAATCAACAGTGATAGGTCTGCCCACACAAGATTACATCAAAAATAATGGCGTTTGGGGAACATAATATATTCAAACTGGAACATCTTTTAATTAATAAAAGTTTTTAAAAAAACAATGTAGGCAATCAAAAGTATTCTATTTCCTTTAATTTGTGAATCTTCTGTTTTAGGAAGACAGAACATTTTACAAGCCATCAGAATTGTATTTTCCCCCACTTGACTGGCTGTCAACAGAGATGATACAGGGACCATATGTTGCTATGATAAATCAACAAATAGCCTTGAAGAATTTGTGCCCAAACTGTATGGGTGAGAAGGGTGAGTGAAAGCCTATGCATTTGTTTCCTATATTGTCATTTTTATCTTTATGGTATCCTTGTGATAAACACAGTAAATGAGATGAAATCACACCCTAAAATTGATAGCAGTAAGTCAAGAGGAAAAAAAATACAATAAACTAATAGAAACTGCTTTGAAAGTCTGGCAAAATATAATTCCAAGTTTCAACTGAGTTAGCTTGCCAGGGGTTAGTGTTCATATATCTTTGTAGTTTCTCTTTGACACAGGGTAGCATTTCTCAGCCAGTACTTTAATGCAGTCAGAATGGAGAGCATGAAGATGAGTAAGGGTGGAGCAGGAAATGGGGAGAAAGACTTAAGCCCCAGCAGCCTCCCATCTGTGTCTGCTCACTGGTGGAAAACCAGGCTAAGAGCATCCTTCACTACTCCCGGGCACAGGCGTCTTTCCTTCCTGCCTGCAAGTCATTGTGAAGGTCTGGGTGAATGTGCCTGGTGAAACCATTGCCCAAATTACGATTGAGAAAGGCTAGCTACGAGTTTAGTTTTTCCATCGGCTTGCTCTGTCTACATCTTTGAAGTCAGTTTGGGTTATCTCTGCCTCCAGGAGGAGTGCCTTTTCCCCAAGAACACATCACACAGAGAAGGATACATGATGGGATGCTGTGTTGAGCATCTTGGCCTCATTTTTCTGACAAAGATGGGATTATGTTGTCTTCTCCTTGAAAGAATCTTGTTTATTCACAGTTTGCCTATGTGTTACCAAACTCAACAGATGACATATTTTTCAATAAACACATGAGTGTAATTTCAATCCATTGTGCAAAGAATGGCTCACCCTTTCCATGCATTGGGGGTTAAAGGGAGACTTTGGGATCTCACAATGGTGTTAGGATGGCATTTTGGCAAGGGTCACAGGTATACCAGAATTCCATCTAAGCCGCAGTCACCAGTCGCCATGAGTTTTCTGAAAGACAGATACGCCGAAGGACAATAGCAACTGGGGAAGTACTGCTTCCGAGTTGGTCTACCTTACGTCTGAACACCAGCCTGCCAAATTGGATTGTAGAAGGTGACCAAAGGGGTATTTTCCATCTTTCTAAGCACAAACCCTAATCTATCCACTGTAGAAATCATGATGGGATAGAAGAGAAAATACAGGCTGGGCCAGAGATGCGGGTACCAGTTCTACAGCATCAGTGCAAGAGAAGGAGGGGAGCCCTCAGACAACCATATCCATTTGTGTGACCATTTATGCAACAGGGATTGATTCTGGCTCAGTTAATGCCTTGGAATCTAAGCCACAGCAAATTGTCTTCCTGGGGAGGGAACAGGGAGAGGGTAAAATCTTGAGAGTCTCACGTTCTGGAAGTCTACATGACATAGTTCCTCAGGAGAATTTGCTGGGTATGATCTTTGACCAATCCTCTTGTCTCTTTAGTCAACATATACTTATTAATCATATACAACATGACCAGAATTCTTGGAAGTATTTAAAATATAAAAAAACAACCCCTGCCCTCAGGGTGTTTATAGTTTATCTCAAGGGACAAAGTATGAATGATGAAAAGTTAGTAAAATTTCTTAAATTTCTCACAAGTTCTACTTTGATTCTTGAAAGCCTGTCTTAATTTTTTTTCTCATTTTTTTCTAACTCCCTAGCAACCACTTTGTATCATTTAAGATTTTCCATATTTATATTCATATTCCACAATGGAGGGTAATTTTGTCCCCCAGGGGATATTTGTCTGTGACAATTTTTGGTTGTCACAACCATGGAGGTAGGAGAGATTTGTTACTAGTATCTAGAAGGTAGAGACCCAGGATACTGCTAAATATTTTATAATGCACAGGACAGCTCCCTCCTCCCATCTTCCCCCCAATAAAGAATTATCTGGTTCAAAATATCAATAGTGCCAAGATTAAAATACCCGATTTTTCATCTCTCTGTTGTGTCATCTTTTTAGAGCAATAAACCCCATAGGTAAATCTCCTGACATTCGCTTCATTCTTAACCACACTAAACCATCTTATTCACTTGGGCATAATAAAAGTAAATATATATGTGTATGTAAATAGATAATGCATGTGCATGTGTATGTATATTTGACTTTACTTATCTAGGTCAGTGCTATGGGATGGATTTATTTTTCTTTCCAGAAGGGTGCACCAAATTTAAAACTGAGAAGAAAGCAGGAATGAATCTGTTATTTGAAGGACAGATTTGAGGTCTTCTGGGCAATGGCAGTCCTTTTTCTTATTACAATCAGATGGCGCAACTTCTCTAGATTTTCTTCCAGTAATTATGAAACTTTTTTTAGTCGGCACTCTTGGATCTTTTGTCCTCACACATGTGAAGATCAGTGTTCTCTGCACAAATTTAATGTTTGTTCTCTCACACTTCCTGTCCAGTGAAAGGATAACAGAGACTGACTTGTCAATCACCGTAAAATATATAAAATAAGTACTGGCAGGCTGACACTTCCATTTCCACATTTGGGGATTAAATCACAGTCCTATGAACTAGAGCTATGCATGGAATTTCCAGTTTTATTTTTATATTTTCACTTCTGACTTCTATTCATTTTCTTAAGCTTCAGTTTTAAACTTTATTCCTGTGAATGATTATTTTAATGTTTTAAAAATGAGACTTTTATTCATTACACAATAAATCTAAACTAAAAAGGAAGCCAGAATAGATTAAAAAAAAAAACTCATTTTCCCAATTTCCCTATTTCACATACATTCTTGACAATTCTCCCCATTTATATATAAAGACATGGGTGGATGGACCATATACAGATACAAAGAAAGAAGGACTCTTACTATGCAGGAAGTAGGGTCTTGTATTACATTTAATTTTCCTTGAATTTAATAGGAGAAAACTGAAACCTGAATGAATTTCTGAGCTACAGATAAATATTCCATTAGCATCAATGAGATCAATTCTTAGACTATTCCTCCAAGGCAGAAGTTTTCAACCTTGACTGCATATTAAGATCAGCTGAAAAGTATTTTTAAATCCCACAACTATACCCAAGACTATTTAAACCAGAATCTCAGGGGGTGGTATACAGAGGGCATTTTTAAAAATCTTTCACATGACTCCAAAGGACAGTCACGGTTGCAAATCACTGCTGTAAGATTTTTTTTTTAAATGATTAAGAAAATACTCCAGAGTTAAAATCTGTGTATCTTTTTTGATTTGTGAACTTTATCAATTGACATAGGGCTATGAAATATGGGAAGACTGACATTCATACCCTCTTCCCTCTATAGTTTCCATTGCCTCTCTTTTTTGTGGTTTACAGTTTTTTTTTTTACTTTGTCAGGGTTTATGACATTTATTCTGCTGTCACCACAATTCCCCTTTTAGCTCTGTATTTAAGTCTGTTCAATACCGCTCACTGTTGAGAACTGAATCATGTCCGATGAAAGCATGTTCAGGTCCCAACCCTTGGGCCATTGTAAATAGGTGATTTGATGAAGTTATTTTTAGTTCAGGTGTAGCCAAAAGAATCAGGATGGGTCTTAATCCTATTACTGGAGGCGTTATAGAGAAGGCCACAGAGAAGAAGCCATGTGGGGGGGAAGGGAGTGCCAGAAACTGGATGTCAATGGAACCCAGAAGAGAAAGGAGGAGATGCCACCATGTGCATTGCCATGTGATGGAAAAGCCAAGGAACCCCAAAGAACATCAGCTAGTCAGACGATACCCACCTCAGGAAGAAGAAAGCCTTCTACCCTCTGAAACGTGAGCCAACTAATTCCTGTTGTTCAGCTAACCCATGGTTTGTTATTTGTTTTAGCAGCTGGGAAACTAATACCCTCACTGTCTCTACCTTTACCATGATTTTGCTATCCTGGAGTTCTTTGTTTTATTTATTTCTTGTTTTTTTTTTTTTTTTTTTTTTTTTTTAAATTTCATTAATGGATTTTTTGTTTGATTGTTGGCATTTTATTTCCTTTCTCGTTCAGGTTTGAGAATGTCTACTTGTTTTCTATATATTTGAACAACATTTGGGTGGAGGCAATTCTCCTCTCCTTGCATCACACCTTCTCTTTCTGACACTTGCAGACCCTACCACACTCTCTTCTGGCACAAAATATCGCTGTGGAGAAGTCTGCAGCCAGCCTCATTTTCTCTTGTAGGTGACTTGCTTTCTTTTCTTGATGCCAGAAGAAATTAGTTTCAATATCTTTGAAGCTCAATAACAACCAGCAGAACTCTCAATTTGAATCAATCTTTACCAAACTGACTCGCTATATAGCCTGCTTTTTTTTTTTTTTAATTTTCAGATTTAGTCATTTATTTCTTTTGTGGTGCTCAATTTCAGAAATGACTGGTAGCCTGATGTTGAATGCTTTTTCGCTGTGCTCCTTATTTATCATCTTCTCTTTAATTGCTTTAATCTCTCTGTCCGTTTCCTTGGTATTAGCTGGGATTATATCATCTTTCCTAAAAGCTATGAATTTGATT
Source organism: Choloepus didactylus (assembly GCF_015220235.1). Classification (NCBI taxonomy): domain Eukaryota; kingdom Metazoa; phylum Chordata; class Mammalia; order Pilosa; family Megalonychidae; genus Choloepus; species Choloepus didactylus. The sequence continues at coordinate 66,251,589 of NC_051324.1, read as the reverse complement.
TTTGGCCATATCTATTTTCCCCCTCAGTTTCCAATTTATTTTGTAGAGTTTACTAGTGTTTTTGCCCTTTCCTCACCTTATTTGGAACAATATCCCTGCTCCTTTCTTAGTTATACTTTGATTTCTGGGTTTTGTTTTGAAACTACTTTTCTTCAGCCTGGGAGTATGGGACGGAATAAAGAATTAGTTCAGCTGGAGTTAAGCACAGCCCCTGTTGAGGGTCTCAAGTTCTCATTTTCTTCTGAGATCTCATTAGGTCCTGTCCCAGGGCCCACTCCACCCAGTAAGGGGATTATTCCACTCCCCTGATATCTGACATATGAGGCAAGTTCCGTGGGGTCCTTCCTGCCTTTGCTGCAAAGGGCAGAGGGATGTGGGGACACCAGTGTGTGTGGCTTTCCCTTTGAATACTCAGCCCATTTCTCTTCAATGGTTAGAATGGTAAATTCTATGTTACGTGCATTTTCTTATGATTAAAAAGAAATTTCAATTTAACAGAAGAAAGAGCATTGTCCACAGGTGATAAGCTCTCAAAAAACACTGTTGAATAAAGACATCTAAGATGCAGTCGATGAATGATTTTCCTGTTTCCCAAAGTAAGCATAATTAATCCATTGACAGACGGAGTAAGAAGTCACACATGAGTTTCATTGCTTTGAGAATTCATTGTTGTTTTCCTTGTCTTGTCTTACTTGTCCATCAGTGAAGATATATGCCTTCCCACTTAGTGTTTGCAAACAGACAGGGTGTGAGTAATGTTCTCTGTTCAATTTCCAGATAATGAAGAATAAACTCCCAACCCAGGACCCCCGGGTGAGCAAACGTTCATCTGGAGCAGTCTGCTACAAGACAGTCGCCCGAGTGTCTACAATACACCTACAGCCAATGGCTTCAAAGCCCTTTTTCTATCAGTACCTACAGCGTTTCAGTTACAAAAAATCTGCTTTGTCGGATGCAGTGAACAAGCCAATCACTGCTCTGTGCACTCCCCTTTCCTGTCCCTTCCTACCAATTCCAGACTCTTTCCTTTGAAAATACAGTCCCAAATAGATGCAATAATGTAAGAGTTGGGCTGGAAGTGGGAAGCTGGGGGCAAACAGATTCCTTACAACTTCAGAAAGTAATACCTTTATAATGAAATTGTGGCTGCCCAATTTTAATATTTGAAGCCATTTTGCTTCTCTTAGGGAGTAGCCAAAATGACAGGAATCCACAGTATATCTCCCTCTTCTTATATTCAGACAAAAATCTTTGATTTCTTGCATAAGCAGTCAATTACTTAAAAATTTGGCACTATTCAACTTGTGGTTGGTAAAATTTCCTTTTTAATTTCAGCAAGTCTTTGTTCAGGAGTTTTGAGTTTCTTTGTATTGTGAATGCACTACTTTTTTTGGGGGGGTGGTAAAACATCATTTTAGATATTTCTATAGGTAAGTTGGAAGAGGCTGTGTCGAGCTGGATAGATGTCATTTAGAAACTAAAGGCTATTTTTTTTTTTTTTTAAATTAGGGAAGTTGTGGGTTTACAGAAAAATCATGCCTCAAATACAGGATTCCCATACATTACCTCACCACTAACACCTTGCATTGATGTGGAATATTTGTTACAACTGATAATAGCACTTTTTTTAAATAATTGAGCTTGTTAAAATTAGTTACATTCATTAAAATTGATGGAAGATTATTAAAATAGTGCTATTAATTATCATCCATAGTTTATATTAGGTGTATTTTCTTCCCATATATCACTCTATTATTAATACTTTGTATTAGTGTCATACATTTGTTACAATTCATTAAAGAACATTCTTATACTGTTTACTAGAGTCCATCATCTACAATAGGGTTCACTGTGTTATTCAGTCCTATGTTTTATCTTTTGATTTTTATTCTAGAAACATATAGGATCTTAAGTTTCCCCTTTTAATCACATTCACCTATATAATTCAGTTCTGTTAATTACCCTTAAATACTATGCTACCATCACCAACATCCCTTTCCAAACCTTACAATCCACCTAAATAGAAATTCCATACAAATTAAGTAACAACTCCCCATTCTCTAAACCCAATCTATTCCCTGCCTATATTTTAGATACTAACTCCATGAATTTGCTTATCATAATTAGTTCATATCAGTGAGATCACACAATATTTGCCCTTTTGTGTCTGGCTCATTTCACTCAACATGATGCCCTCAAGGTTCACCCATGTTGTTGAGAGACCAGGACTTCATCCCTTTTTATGGCTGAATAATATTTTATTGTATGAATATGCCACCTTTGGTTTATCCATTCGTTGGTTGATGGACAGTTGGGTTGCTTCCATCTTTTGGCAACTGTGAATATGCCACTATGAACATTGATGTGGAAATATCTGTTCGATTTTCTGCTTTCAATTCTTCTGGGTGTATACTTAGTAGTAGAATTGCCAGGTCCTATGGTCTTTCTATACTTAGCTTCCTGAGGAACCCCCAAACTGTCTTCCAGGCAGTTGCACCATTTTACATTCCCACCAGCAATGAATGAGTGTTCCTATTTCTCCACATCCTCTCCAACACTTGAAGTTTTCTGTTTTTCTATAGTAGTTATTCTAGTGGATATGAACTGGTGTCTCATTGTGGCTTTGATTTGCATTTCCCTAATAGCTGGTGATGTTGAGCATCTTTTCATGTACTTTTTAGCCATTTGTATATCCTCTTTGGAGAACTACCTATTCAAGTCTTTTTTAATTGGATTGTTTGTCTTTTCATAGTTGGGCTGTAGAATTTCTTTATATATTCTGGATATTAAACCTGTATCTAAAATGTATTTCAAAATATTTTCTCCCATTGAGTAGGTTGCTTTTTCACTTTCATGACAAAGTCCTTTGAGGTGCAAAAGCTTTTAATTTTGAGAAGTTTCAATTTTTCTAATTTTCCTGAAGACTTCATGTTGAGTGAAACAAGACAAGACACAAAAGAGCAAATATTGTATGACCTCACTGATATGAAATAAGTAGAATAAGCAAATTCATTGAGTCAGAATCTAGAATATAGGTTACCAGGGGACAAAGTAGGGGGAAGGAATGAGGAATTAATGCTTAAATTGTTTATCGTTTCTATTTGGGTTGGTTGTAAAGTTTGGTAATGGATGGTGGTTATGGTAATACAACCTTGTGAACATAATTAATAGTAATGAGTTATATATTTGAATGTGGTTAAAGGGGAAAATTTTAATCTGTATATATAGTACCAGAATAAAAATTAAAAAAAAAACAAACAGGACTGTACAAACCAAACATTGAACCCTAATATAAACCATGGACTGTAGTTAAGCATACAATTATAAAAATATTCTTTCATGTATTGCAACTAATGTACCATACTAATGTAAGGTTTTAGTAATAGAGTGCTATATGGGAACTCTGTTCTTTATGCATAATTTTTCTGTAAATGTACAACTTCTCTAATTAAAAAAAAATCTAATACAAAGTCACTCTTGCAGGAAAAAAAACAAAAGACTGTTCATTTTCCTCCATATTCTAAAGTAGAACTGCAATGATCTATGAAAAGCTAGGCTGTAGAGTAGATCATTTTATATTTTGTATTTATATCTATGGTTATGGATATGTACATGTTTTGATTTTTATACTTGAAGATACCTTGTAATCTATTTAAAATAACCCTGATTGCCCACTTTCCCAGAGGGAGGAATGATTTGCGCTGGATAAGCAGAATAAAGGTTGATTTTCTTGTGTTTACATGAACCTCCTGGATTGTAGAAAGAGGTGGCAATAGTGAATGGTGTTGGCCACGGTTGGTGAAAACCTTTCTGCAGGCTAGCCAAGCGGGGATCGTCTTTTCCAAGATAAGATATACAGCACTGTGCATCAGCGTTTTGCTGTGAGGAATCTGAAGAACCACCCACATTCTGCAGGTGAGGAGGAGCGTGTGTGTGAAGAGGTGAGACGAGGGATGCCTGCAGAGACCTAGCGTTAGAAGAGAAACAGTCAGCGCCTTGTAAATCCCCAATGAGGCAGCTCATTTGCAGACAACAGCAGCTCATGTGTAACCCACGAAGCTGGCGTGATTCTGCTCAGGGCTCCCTGTTTCTTGGAAAAGTTGGGGGAGAGGGGGCGGGCTCTCAGTATCCCTGCCAGGACTGGCAGGGGCTCCTAGCAGCTCGGAGAAGAGCCTGCTGGCAGGGGTGGTCTACAGCTCCTTCTCCTGCGACATGAGCAAATGGGGCCGGATGCTGAATGAACTTGGCTCTGGGTCAGTCTGCCTACACAGTGGCCATAAATCTTCCCTTTTTTGGTTTTAGAAGGCAGTCCCTTACTTGTTCTTTCTGTGTGCCTTCTTGATCAGTCTTCTTCAGTGCTTGTGATTTTGAGGACAGTTTCCAATGACTCCTGCCTTGTGAATCAATATGATAAAGAGTGATAAAGAAAACTCAATGAAGAGATACAACACGGCACCTGGATATCAAAATGCTGCTTCCCAGGTCTGTGAAACCCTAACCCTAACCCTAACCCTAACCCTAACCCTATCAGGTTATGAAAGTCTGTTAGGGTCTGTGAAAGTCCTGGTTTGCAAAGGTCTTAAGAGAACTCCTAGAAGATGATCCAAATGCAAAACAATAACAACAAAGAAAAAATGAACAAACAAAAACATAAATAACCTCCTTACTATTTGTGTCCACTAGAAAATACTTTCTTTATGTCAAGTCGCCTCAATAGTTACAATGTTAAATATTCTGCTCATTTTATTTGTACATTAAAAACATACTTTTGTGATATTTAATAGATATATACCCTATATATGTGTGTGCATATGTAAATGGATTAATTCTAGTTTTGATTTCTTTTTGTCCTACATTACCGTTTAAACATTTAATTAAAAGCCTTATTCTAGTTCTCAATCCCCTCTCCATTTTTTAGCCTGTTTATAGCAATTAATATCAGGAAGGACAGCTGTATTAGGAATTGAGAGAATGTATAAGATATTGTTGGTTAAATACATCACCCATTTCCCACCTGCCCCTTTACTCCTCTCAGGCAAAATTAATTCCATTATCATTGTAAACCGTTTGGGAAAGGGCAATTGGAACCATTTTGGCCATGGAGAAGTCAGAGGAAGTATGCTAGGGAGCTCCTAGGGAGGGTTTTGTGGTTAATTAAGTGAAGACATAAGCAAAAGAAGCCTCATCTTCTGTGTTGCCCGTTGCTGTGTGTGTGATGCCTGGAATGCTGGCAGCCATCTTGCAACACAGAGCCAGTAGGCTGAGGATGACAGAGCAGCAAGTTGTGCTGTCTTCTCTGATCCACTGAATTCGCCAGGCCTGGACCTCCTTTACCTCAGGGTTTCTTGACACATAAAATAATGAAGCTTATTGGCTTATTGTTTAACCAGTTTAATTCAGAATTTCCTTTTATGGAATTTGAAAGCATTCCAACTGATCTGAAGACCAAAACTTATTTGTCACAGACATAATTTTGGCCTCTGTGTGTGTGTGTGTGTGTGTGTGTGTGTGTGTGTGAAGAGGTAACAGGTGGAATTTGGACTAAAGACACTATTGAGGGAGCACCTGGAGCCCTGGGAGGGTGAACACTGGACTTGGGTTTGAACCTCAGCCCTGAAAGGATTTATTTGTTTGTTCATTCAGTTTTGTCATTTGTGAGCTGAGAATGCTGACTGCCCTGCCTTCATTTCAAGTATAGTCTTTACATTGAGCAAATTGGTTTAAGCAGAAAATAACCTAGTTCCCTCTCTCTGTTCAAATCTATGATGTGGATTTTATACTTTTCCTACTCTTGGATGGAATCTCAGGCATATTTGATGAGTTAGTTGTGTATCTATGCATGTGTGTGTTCCTTAGATAATAAAAGAAAAGTCTTCTGGTTATTTTGCTCACAAAAAGTAGCTCATTCAGCAATTCAAATATGCAGTCCTGTGAAATAATCACAACTCCTTCTCCCAAGGTGGTTTATGTTGTGTGGCAGAGTGGTCAAGGAAAATGATGATGCTTTTTATGTAGAACACAGCCAGAATTTTGAACCAATAACTAGGTAGAAACATGATTAGAAAGAGAAGCAGCTCTTCTGTTTAATCCCCATATAGGAAACCACATTTCTACTGCTGTACTAGAAAAATAGGAAGCCTAATAAATCCTTATTTCCATTTGCATGTTGTATACTGAAAAGGAAGAATATATTTAGCTCTTACATTATTTTTGACCTAGGGCTCTTTCTTCTTGGGATTTTTGCAGAAAAATGGTCTTGTGCTTTAAAATAAGACAAAACACCATGTGAGAATGACTCTGTGACATACTGTCATTTTGAATTCTCTTGGTGATTCACAGAGCCTCTTACAGAACTCACGAGTTTGTATCCAGTTACTTTCAGAGTAGAAACAGTGAGAAGTCACCCACCAAGAGTTAATCACATGCCTACATTTTACTCAGATTCCAAGTTATCCGTGGGCAAAGAAACAATTGCTACTCAGAGAGATGCTGAAGTGACTGCAAATTGAGAGTGAGCTCAGTGTTTTAAAGACAACCTCAACCTAATTTGGATTTTCTTCCCTTAGCTTTTTCTCTTTCCTTAAATGTAATCATGCCCATATAGTCTACCTAGGAGGTCTAGCAACCACCAAAAGAAAAAGACATGTGTGAACATGTGAATCACTAAATTATTTCTCAGTGAAGGGTCATAAACCCCACTCTCTCACCATGGCACCGTTCACAGGGCAGTAATCAAATTGTGTCACAGTTACCATGGAAGTTATCATCCAGATGGGGAATATTGTCTTCCTGGAGATTACCTAGAATTGGGGTTCAAAAAGAGGCAAACCTTATCCAAGACACCCAACTCCACTTGACCAAAACATTCAAAGCCATGACTCACTCATCACTCTCTAGAAATCATTAGTCTCCTATGTGCTTTCTTTTCTTTATACATTTTTGGAAAATGACATTTTAGAGGAATGGGAGGAGCTATTACCCATGGTAATAATATACAAAATCAGTGATATCAATCATTTAATAAGGGAGTTGATAACCATAGTTGAATGTAACAATATTTAAGCAGAATTCATACCTTGAATAGAGTTATAATTATGGATGTTTCCAACATTTATCCAATGATCAACACTTTTTCAAAAGCACATAATGACAAAAAACTCTGCAGTATTACTTTGGGCATGGAAAGACATGAGACACATCAAAGATACAAATATATAAAGCAGATTAGTTCTTTTTTATGCAGGTTCTTCTGGCATATGTTCAGTTTATTATTCTTATCACATCTAGTATTGTGGAGTTGTAAAGCCATTTGTCTGTGATAGAAGGCAGAGACTATTTGTTGCAGGGCCATGCCTTCCTTCTTTAATTCTGTAGTCTCAGAACTCAACAAGGCATTTAATAAATAGGTACAAAATAAATTTCTGAGTGAGCAAATGAATAAGGAGCTATGTATCACTGTGGGAACATAGTGTACAAATAGGAATAAAAAACATAATATTTATTTGTCAAATATTAGCTTAAGAAGAAACTTCTAATTATTCTTTCAAGAAATTTTGAGAGTTTTTGATACATTGAATTAAGGAAAATTTCTAGGAAAGCTCTATTCTAGCAATATAGCACATCGGGAACAAATGAAAATTAGGTTATGTAAATGAGCCATGTCAATTTTTATTTAATTTATACTTTTGATTTTCTGGGTTTTTAAATGTCTTATGTGTTGCTGTTTCTAACTTGTTTTCCTTTTATCTATTTTTCTAGTTTGCGTATTTCTAACAGAAAAAGAACAAATCAAATATGAGCACACATAATTGCTTAAAAATTATTTTTATTATTATAATGGCACAGTAGTGATAAGGACTGAAAATTGTGAAAATCTGTAGAAATGAGTGTGCTTAGTTATTAGCCAACCTCTTTTCTACTTGGTTGAAGATTAACACCTATGCTGAGCTGTGCCCTACTTTAAGAAAACTTCTTTTAAAATATGTATTTCCAAGATTGTTGGAGATTGACTCATGTCCCCCACAGAAGGGATGCCCAGGTCCCAATCCCCAGTCCCGTGGATGTGGGACCCATTTTAAGATAAGACCTTTGAAGATGCTACTTCAGTTAAGGTGTGACCTAACTGAATCAGGTTGTGCCTTCTTCTGAATTACTGGAGTCATTTTATCAGCAGAATGGAATTGAGAGAGAGAGAGATAGAGAGAGAGAGAGAGAGAAGCCATGGGGAGCAGCCAGAAGCTAGAATTCAATGGAACCCAGAAAAGAAAAGAGAGGATTTCACATGTGCATTGCCATGTGATGGAAAAGCCAAGAAACCCCAAAGATTGCCAGCCAGCCAGAAGACACCGACCGCGGGAGGAAGCCAGCCTTCTAGCTTCTGAAACCATGAGCCAATAAATTCCTGTTGTTAAGCCAATCCATTGTATGGTATTTGTTTAAGCAGCTGAGAAACTAAAACAAGGGTTAAATTTAAATTATTATGCAACTAACATTTGAAATGATCTAAAGTTTTGAAGAATTTTGAGTCTTTTCAGCTCTATCCCTCATGTCAGCCTTATGATGGACATGAGACATGGATTTGCCTGTGACATTCCCTCCAGACAAATAGTAAATGTAAAGCATCGGAATTCAAACCCAGGATTTTGACTCAATTTGCAAAATATTTTCACTTTCCTCTCAGAATTAGTTATATTCCTGCTAAAGCTCCCTACCCATTTTTTAAAAGACAAATTTACTGTGGAGTTTCTTATAGTATCAAGACCTCTTAAATGGCTTCTCAATCAGAGTTGATTTGCCTGTTAGTTTTTAGGACTGAGTCTAATGCACAAAAACTTAGCAATTATTACCTATAAAAAGCCTCAGATACCAAAGATAAAAAGATTTTCAACCTTTTGCTTTGATAATTACTGGCTGAAATATAGACTAATAGAATCCAACATATTTTGGAAGTCATTAATATTCAATAAACTATACAAACAAATTAGATTTACACATTCCTGGAGGTAGAAGAGTTAATCGTTTATGTCCCTTGTTCTGTCATTGATTTGTGGCTTCTTGAAAATAACAGTAATTATTGAAAAAGGCTATAAATTAAATCTTCATATTTCTATGTTTTATCTTCATTTTGGGTACATGTTCTACACTTATAAAATATTAGTGGCTTGGTAGAGAAGAATTACTATGCTTCTTTAAAGTTCTTTATGTAAAAGTAAATTTTCTGGGTAAAGGCTTACCCAGTGCCATGGCAAAGAGATACCTTTGAGTCTTTGAGTGAGCTTACAGTATATAGTTCAAGTCTTCATCCTTGTATAAGGAAATAAGAGGGTTGTTCACACATAACCATAGCTGGGACTCAGATTGGAATGCAAGAAATGTTGTGACAAAATAGAGAGGGGTAAGCGTGTAAGGTAAAAAAAGCTTCCATTATTTTGAGATTATTGTGGCACATGTAAGGATTTGCACATTTCAGCTAAATGAAAAGTAATTCAGCATACCATAGAGTTTAAAAATGACGGCTGCGGATTCAGGATGCTTTGGCTTGAATTTCAGCTCTCCCACTTAGTTAGAAATCTATCAAGTTACTAAAATCTCTGAATTTATGCTTTTGATAAATGGGGATAATAATAGTACTGAGGAGTAGATGAGAGAATGCCTCCAAAATGCTTGTAAGTATTTGATATATAATAACTATTTTTTTCTATTATTAATATCATTAATATTGCCTTAACACTAAATACTGGGTATCAAATATGAGACCAGGGTATCTCCCTGATGGGAGACCAACATAGATACAGGAAACAATTACGTCCCCTTCTATCAATTCTCCTACATTTTGCATTTCCATTTCACCCTAAACAAGAAACTAACTTCTGCCCTTTTAGCCCAATGTAATACAACCCAAGTTAAGGATCCCATGAAAAGTAAGTTTTAGACCAATCAGTAAAGTTTCATCTGGTAGTGAAACCACAGCCTAGTTTCGATGGGCATCATTTGTCTGATAATTGGCCTTCAAAACCATTTGTAATTTAATCTTGAATTTCACCAGATGTTCTACATGATGATATAAAATTTTTTCCTTTAAAATTAGGTACAGCCCATGTGCTTGGGGCACACGGGTTTCCCTCTGCCTTCTCTAATCACAGCAAGCCTATAGGATATACTATCAAAACATGATTGGGGCTGCCCAGATGTTTTGAAATCCATTACTCAGCATTTACCATAGAAAAAAGTAAAGACTCCTGACTTTCAAAAAATGGAAACTCCTTTCCAAAAGCTAGACAAAAAGTGAAGGGATATAAACCATTACAAGTTAAAGAAGAGCTGGATGAGGCTCACTGAACTTAGAGAGCTGTATAGTAAGAAGAAACACTGAAGTGTGAAGAAGTGTTCCATTTAATATCTGTGGAATTATACTTTGATGACATTTCTCCACAGGTTGCCTTATGAGTTAAACTTTGACTCAAAATGGATTTTGGTTTTTGCTCCAAATCCTTAAGCTTTTGCACGACTTTTGGTGCACCTGCCTTCCAGGTCTGTCATCACCTTTAGGAGATCTTCACCAGTATTAATCCATCCTCTGTCCTGATATTACAGCAGCAGTCAACACCTTCCTGTTAAAACTTCTGTGCTATTATGCCACTGATATGCTCAAACCTTTTGAAGGCCAATAATTCCGTTATGCTCTCTTCTCCTGATGCATGCCTTCCCTCTCTTCATCCCTTCCCTCTTTGTTCTTCAGCTGCACTTTCTTTACTGTCCCTTGAGCCCACCACTCATGCTCTTGCTTTTGTCCTTGCCCCTCTCTCTCCTTGGATATGTTTCAAGGATACCTACCTTGCTCCATCCCCAGCTCCTTTATCTTCTTAGTGAGGCCTACTTTGAACAGCCCATAGAAACATGCAGTCCCTTCTCCTGACCCATCTCTGCTCTATTTTTCTACAAAGTAGTTATCACAATCTAGCATACTATCTATTTTACATTTTATCTTATTTTTTTGGCTGTATCCCCCCACTAAGGATTTTGATCTGTATTCTCCGACCTAGAATGGCTCATCGACATTCAAAGCATATTTGTAGATTTACTCGATTAAGTCATCACTCGCTCAGCCAGAGGTTTCAGCAAGAAGTGTTCTTTCCTAAATTAGCTATTGAATTGAGAGTAGGTTATAGGAGTGATTCTCTGAGCCTGTAGCTCTCTCTCTCCCGTGGTTTAGTGTTAATGGGTCAACGGTACCTTCAAGCTGAGGTACCTTGATGTGAAGGGTGCAGATAAGTGATCTTGCAACTCTGAGACTGTCCATTGCTGCCAAGAAAGTGAAGACTATTCCTTTACTGAATGTGATACTGTATTTCCCATTAAAGTTTATTTATTTTTGTCTCCTCTACTATCCTTATTTTACTTTGCACAGTTGCATTTCTATAAGCCACTCTTGGAATGGAATAGGCTAGCTAGAGATACTCTGAAACTGCACTGCAATTGGAATTCCCCTTTCTAACCCTTAGGACTTACTCACCTATTTTGAAGAGAGGCCTGGAAGACAATGATTTTTCCAGGGAATCAGTGGGAAAGCGGTCAGGAATAATCCTCCAGTCTCAGAGCTCAGGCGTTCTCAGGCCCACGATAAGAGGGAGGGTGGGGAGGTGTCACTGGAGGTACCTGGACCACGGTTGGAAGATTGTCGGGAAGCTCCTGATGAATGAGATGCTAGACCGCATCTGCTGCACTGCATCCCCTGGGCCATTCTGTGGAACCGGCCACATCTGTGACTGATGAGAAGCAGATGTTCAACTCTGCAGGGAGAAACCTTTCTGAAATATGGAGTTGAGGTCTCAGACCCCCTTTCACTTTTGTTCCCCCTTAAAAACAAATAAAGGAGGTAAAATTGCACCCTAAGTAATGACCCTGCAAGAGGACTTAACCAAACCTATGTTTTAAGGATTTGTGCAATTTTAAAAAGAAAAAAAAAAAGTAATACACTTTAAAGTCAAGTTCAAGCAATAGGCAGTTTGGGGGAATTTCTTTCATGTCAAGTTCTGTTACTGCTGTTTTCATAATATTTCTTTGCCTTTGTCACCTCAAGTTAATTCTTGTTGTCACTCAGACTGTTGACTTCTTTTTTGCATTTTTGTTGTAGCTTTCTGACTTGATTACTTCACTCCTCTTTCCCACCACAGACCACCTCATGCTCTGTTGCTAAATCTTAGCTCTGTGGTATTGTTCTATTCCTTGACTCTTTCAATGGCTCCCCATTGTCTGCTGGAATAAAGTCCCTATCCCTCAGCCTAGAATTCACACCCTTGATCATTTAGACCCAAGCTGTATCACTTTAACGTATCTTCTACTACATTCTCAATACTCAATTTAAACTATACTACCATGTTTCTTTGTTTTGGAAACTCTCTTTGGTTTTTTCCTATGTTCTTTCAGTCACAATTTTCCCTTCATCTGATATATCCCCCAAATCCCTATATAGACAAATCCTATCTTTCAAGAACAAATGAAATTTTCTTCATTGACCTTCACCTTGTGCTCTCAACTATGAGTAATTTTGTTTTTCCTTCTCTATCTCTATCTCATTAGTGTATATCATTTTCCTCCACTTATTAAAGCACTTTCTGGGCAACTTCTTATCTCCTATACTTGACTAGGACTTTCTGAGGACAAGTACATTTCTTAGTTATATCTGAGTCCTGGAAAGGTCCAAGACCAAAATGGCATATATAAGACACTTACTAGAAACTTGAATCAATAATAATTATTGAACATTATGCATTAACAATTTTACCTTAAATGATTTTGATTACATCATCTTATCTCTACTTTTGTGATAGCAAACATTTTGTTGAAGACTAGATGTATTTGTCAATAGGTGATATTCTGGCACTTGAGATTTTTTGTTGTTTTACTTTCCCTTGCTTTGACTTTATAGCACTGATCTGAGATGCCAAAAGGATCTCCCAGAACTAAGAGAAGTCAATCAGATACACCACTTCTTAGAAAAATTTTGCAAAATAACTGGAACTGATGGGTATTCAAAATCCTTCCACTGCCTCTCTTCAGAATCATCAAGGTTAACCCTGTCTTGCCATGCATTAACATACTGACTTCTTCTCTAGATGGTTATTTAGTGAACATCTACTATGTGTACATACTATGCTCACATCTTTTGCCAGGGCCTAGAAATATGTAATGGAAAGAAACTTGTGTTCTGCCTTTGAAAAGCCTGATTTAATGGAGTGGAGAGGTATGTAAAGAGATGAATCAGATACACATCCTGTTAAGTGCTATAGTAGAGACAGGGACAACAGGCCTTGGGAGCAGAAAGCTAAAAAGCAAATAGAAGCCTCTTCAATAATCCAGAAAGCAAAGCAAAGCAGTCAGTCACCTGGAACCCAAATATCTTACAAACTAAATTGGGCAGAGATCCATTAAAGTTATTTACAAAGTTGATCTGTGTGTGAATCACCTTATTGATGAAAATCTAGCATGGATTTTTTTGTTCAGTTGGATTTCTCAGTCTTGATGTAATGCATTTTAGTCTAAGGGGTAAGAAGATACCTCAGTGGAGCAAAGAGATTGAAATGAAACAGAATTGGGTTAAAAATGTGTCAGTTAAATGTGTGCGTGGGTGACAAGTTACCTGCCCTATTTGAACTACCTTTCCACCTTTGGAAAAGGCTGCTGATAATACTGTCCTTATTACGAGTATTAAAAAGAAAGTAAATTTCCTGTGGGTCCATGCATAGCAAACAATAAGTATTCCATGAATAATGTGAGGTCACTATTGTTATTAAGTTCATGTACTGAGAGTTGTAAACAACTAACAGGTCAAAGAAGAAATCACAAGGGAAATTAGGAAATATCTTGAGTTGGATGAAAATGAAAACATGACATATCAAAACTTATGGGATGCAGTACCAGGAGGGACATTTGCAGCTATAAATGCTTATGTTAAAAAAAGAAGATCTATAAAAGATCTATAAAAAGCAGAGAAAACTAAACCCAAAATAAGCAGAAGGAAGGAAATAACAGATGAGAGCAGAGATAAATGAAGTAGAGAATTAAAAAAAAAAAAATAGAGATAATCAACCCAAAGTTGTTTATTTTAAAAGATGAATAAAACTGGCAAACTTTTAGCTAGACCAACAAAGAAAAAAAGAGAGAGGACACAAATAACTAAAATTGGATATTAAAGGGGGTCATTACTACTGACCCACAGAACTAGGATAAAGAAGATACTATGAACAACTGTATGCAAACAAATTAGATGACCTAGATGAAAGGGACAAATTCTTAGAAACACACAAACTGCCTACAGTGACTCGAGAAGAGATAGAAGATCTCAACTGACAAATAACTGGTAAAGAGATTGAATCAGTGATTAAGAAACCTTCCAAAAAGAAAAGCCAGGACCAGATGGCTACACAGGTGAATTTTACCTCAGTTTCCAAGAAGAATTAACACCACTCCTTCTCAAAACATAAAGAGGAGGGAATACTCCCCAACTCATTCTGAGGCCAACAACACCCTAATACCAAAGCGAAATAAAAATACCCCAAGGAAAGAACATTACAGACCAATATCCCTTATGGATATAGATGCAAAAATCCTCAAAAAATACTAGCAAACCTAATCCAAAAGCATAGTAAAAGAATTATACACCATTGTTTAAGTGGGATTTATCCCAGGTATGTAAGGGTGATTGAACATAAGAATATTAATTTATGTTAATTAAAAGACTGAAAGGAAAAAAAACACATCATCATCTTAATTGATTCAGAAAAGACATTTGACAAAATCTAGCACCCCTTCTTGATAAAAACATTAGAAAACTAGGAATAGAATGAAACATCCTAAACATGATAAAAGGTATATATGAAAAACCCACCGCTAACATCACGCTTAATGGTGAAAGACTAAAGCTTTCCCTCTAAGATCAGGAACAAGACAAGGATGCCCACTGTCACCACTGTTATTCAATTTATACTGGAAGTTCTAGCTAAAGCAATTAGTCAAGAGAAAGAAATAAAAGGCATCCAAAGTGGAAAAGAAGAAATGATCCTATGTAGAGAAAACCTTGAAAAATCCATAACAAAGCTCCTAGAACTATAAACTCAGCCAAGTGGTGGGTACAAGATCAACAAATCTGTACTGTTTTTATACACTAGTAATGAACAATCTGAAGAAGTAATCAAGAAAAAAATGCCATTTATTATAGCAACTAAAATAATCAAATATCTTGTAGTGATTCTAACTGAGCTGAAATTAGAAGCCACTCGGCCTGAATTGAGATTCCATGTTCTCTTCTCACATTGTTCCACAAAATAAAATGTATTGGCTCTCTCAAGCAAAATAAGTAGAATTTCGTAAAGCTTGTAATATGACAATGAGCTCTGTGAATCTCCAAGAAGAGGCTATAGTAAACATTACTTCCTGAAGATGTTTGAATGCTAGTAGTTTTCTCTTTAACAGTAACCCAAGAATCATTAGAAATACACTGACAAATACTACTCTTGGGCATAGATGTTTTAGAGTTGCAACATGTTATTCAGTACTATGGCTCCTTGCCTTTTAAAACTGTATGTGGCATGTAATTCATCAAATTAATTTAAATTTATTTTGACATGTGGATATATATCTTTGGTACAGCCTCTTCACTCACTGGAAAATTGCAGAGGTATCAAACCACAAACTTTCTTATGAGGTTGTATTTTTTTGTGCAAGAGTGCTATATGTTTGGCTTAAATATATCCAAGGTATGATGATAAGGATATTTTAGGAGAAAAAGTTCAGTTCAGCATACCCAATAATCACTCTTGCTTCCTAGATAGGAAATTTTTTCTACCAGTTAGATATGAAAAATGAAGGAGGACTTTTTGTCGTCTTGCCACCAAATAGAAATCTAGAGGATATATTCATTTTTTTCCAGATTTTATATTTAAATTCAATATAAGAAAAAATTATGGAATACTTGTTGTGTACAGAACACTGTGGAAGGCCCAGAGGATTTTAGAATAAGGAAGATGGGATTGCTACCCTCAAGGAACTCTCAGTCTAGTAGCCTAACATATCTATAATTTCCTATAAGGGATATCATATGAAAGAAGATTAACTGCAACAAGACAGACCAGAAGCAACCTCTCATTCTCACCGGTAGCTGAGCTTTCAACAGTCTAACTCCCCCGACAGAAGGTAGACATTCAACTCACTGAAGGAACCCAAGGATGTGTTTCTCCACAAGAAAAGCCTCAGAAGACAATAGTGTTGAATCAGCAAATTTAAAAGAATGAGCTTTACAAGGCAGTCTAATATTGGCAATGTGTTTGGGTTGACTTGGTACTGGTGTTTATACTGCATGGCAAATAGCTGTCTCAGTTCTACATGACTTAAAATCCTAAACTGTTATGGAGAGAAAGACATTTTCAACATTCTTTTTCCGAATCCCACATAGAGGAAAAAAAGAAAAAAACACACAGAAAAACACAAATCCAAGACACATCTATCCCGCTGGGAATCTATCTTCTGTGCGTGGGCACTGACTACTCTGTCTGGAATTTGCATGTGTGTAGAAAGCATGAAGTATATTAGTTTTTAGAAACTCGATACTAGACATAGACAAGTAAGGAAACACTGGTCAAATTAACTTTTTAAAGAAATTAATTTGAAGATGTTTGGGAAAGGTGAGGGATTTTTTGAAACTGAATTTCAAGCACTTAGAATTAGGGTAAGGTTGTTCCTATTTGGTTTCTCTAACCTCCATGCCTCAAGCACTATACATAAAATATATATATATAAGCACAGAATTCTAATCTGTTTTGTAAGAATCAGAAAAAGAGAATTTTAAAGAAATCCTATGGATGTTAGAATAGTTGACAAAAGATCAGGATA
Organism: Choloepus didactylus; assembly: GCF_015220235.1. Taxonomy (NCBI): domain Eukaryota; kingdom Metazoa; phylum Chordata; class Mammalia; order Pilosa; family Megalonychidae; genus Choloepus; species Choloepus didactylus. The sequence goes on along the minus strand of NC_051324.1, from coordinate 66,234,702 downwards.
ACTACATTCTTTTCTCTGATTTGCTGTGCAATCTTGGAGTTACTTACCATACTACACACAAAGTTCCTCTCTTTATAAAACAGGAATAGAAATGCCCATCTATGTTATAGAATGGAATACAGAAGTAAAAATGGAATACTTGGATCAACAAGGGGAATTTAAATAGGAATTTTATAGGCACCAATTAAAAACATATTCATGAACAAGAATTGGGAGGTCCCATAAGGGGGAAACAGTGAATTTTTTAAATTGGTATAATTTGATTGGTGATTTCTATTTCTTTTTAAGATCTCTTTTATAGATTTTTTTTTTTTATTCTGTTGGGTAGAAATATGTAATACTGGGGATTTCTACTTATTGTAAGGCTGAGTAGCTCCTTTCAGACAAACCTTCCCATAGATGACAACTATGAATTCTGGACAAAAAAACAGCAAAACAAATATCTGAAGGCACTAAAGAGTGACCATGATCAAGCAAAGAATGGAAGTTGACATTTGGAAGATAGTAGCAGTAAAGTTTGAGTGCCCCATTTTTCACTGTTTTTAGCGTGGAAGCAGGCCCCAGTATGCACATGTAGAGGCAGCTAATGCTCAGATACAAACCCCTCAGGAATATTGTCTTGAAAAACCAGAGAGAAGAGTGTGGGTTAATCACAACATCTGGAAATTGAGAGGAGAGAATCTGCAAAGGAAAAGCCTTTAATTCTATACTTAAACTCTTCTCAAATGTCTGGCTGACCCCTGGACCACGTATACTGAGGAAAGACCCAAATCAGCCTAACTAAGGCTAAAAAAAATGAACTTGGATTTCAGAATTTGAAGTTTGAATTCAGTCAAGTAATGCCTGTTTGAAAAAATTATAATAAAAATGAAAAAATAAATAAAAAATACTTAGTTCACCCTGAGCATGATCCCAAAGGAGTTAGGTGTGTATTATGGTGAAGAAGGAGCTGAATGGAGAGGAAAAAATAACCCATTCTGTCAAACAATGTTTTCCTATAATAAATAATCCTTGTTCATATTTTTAAAAGGCAGTAAACTTCAGATAAACATAAAAATCCCAGAGTGTCTATAACATGTCATTTTCAATGTCCAGGGAGCAAACCAAAATTACTTTACACATGAAGAAACAAGAAAATGTAAGCCATTGCCAAGGGGCAGTATTACAATCAACAGAAACTGATCTCAGGATGATTCAGAAATTGGAATTATCAGACAAGAATTTAAAACAATATTATACTTAAGATCGAGGACTTAAAGGAAAATATGCTCATAATGAATGAGAAGATCACAAATTTTAGCAGAGAAACAGTAACTAAAAAAAGAAAAATACACAAATGGAAATCCTACATAAAGAGAAAATCTTTGCAATTGACAAAGAAAACTGGAAGCAAATCCCAAGTTTCTTTATCAGGAAGCTATTTGTGAAATTATAATAGTTTAATACATTTTTGGAAATGATTACACAAGGTGGGTACTTGACTAATTTGTAATGTCTACTGTGAAAGAAAATGCATAGCAGTAGGGAAAGAAAGGCAGGACAGAAGAGTAAAGTTAGAGGAGATAATATTACTAATACTAATGGCAATGCAAACATTTATTTAACATTTGCTACTTTCCATGTCCCATGCTAAGTATTTTACTTACCCAATTATTCATTATCCAATTAGATCTCTCCAGGTATTATTATTATTCTCAGAATACAGACAAGAAAACTGAGGCTTAGAAAGCTGAAATATATTGCCCATGGTCCCACAGCTGGGGGGTATGCAGCTTGGTCATAACATAAACCAGAATCCGTAAGGAGCAGGGCCAGATTTCTCTTGTTTATAGGATCTGCTGACTGAGCGTGTCTGCAAAGGTGAAAGAGGCAGTTGCTGGAGAAGTAATGACAGCAAAGTGTTGAGTGGGCCCTGATTCCAAAGAAATGCCCCCTCCACCTAAGATTTTGGCTACAAATTTCTCTAATAGTCAGAGCCAATACATGTCATTTTGTATTCGAGACAAGAGCGAAAAACAAATATCCCTGGTAGAGAAAACCATCTGACTTTAATGTGAAAGAATGGTGTACCGGTTTGAATGTATTGTGTCCCCCAAATGCCATTATCTTTGTGGTCTTGTGGGACAGACATTTTTGGTGCTGGTTGGTTTTGCTTGGAATGTGCCCCACCCAGCTGTGGGAGATGATTCTGATGAGATGTTCCCATGGAGGTGTGGCCCCGCCCATTCAGGGTGGGCCTTGATCGGTGGAGCTATATAAATGAGCTGACTCAAAGAGAGGAAACGGAGTGCAGCTGGGAGTGATGTTTTGAAGAGGAGCAAGCTTGCTAGAGAGGAACGTCCTGGGAGAAAGCCGTTTTGAGGCTGGAGCTTTGGAGCAGATGCCAGCTGCCTTCCTAGCTAGCAGAGGTTTTCTGGATGCCATTGGCCATCCTCCGGTGAAGGTACCTGATTGCTGATGTGTTACCCTGGACATTTTGTGGCCTTAAGACTGTGACTGTGTAGTGAAATAAACCCCCGTTTTATTAAAGCCTATCCATCTCTGTTGTTTTGCATTCTGCAGCATTAGCAGACTAGGACAAATGGATTAAAGTCATGACCATATTTTTCCTGAATGGGATGATGGCACTAACAATTACTTAGTGAGAGTTTATTCTAGGCCAAAATGCCAAGTGATTTTTATATATAGGATGGATTTTTCTCATTATATCCCTATAAATATGCACCATTATCCTAGTTTACACATGTAGAAACTGATGCTCAATGAGGCTAGATAACTTGCCCCATCGGATGGTTTGTAAATGTCAACTGAATTCAAAACTGCTTTTGCAGGCTCCAAATTCTGCTTTTGCAGGCTGTACCATCTCCAGAGAGCACTGATGTCTAAATTTAGAGGAGGGAAGCTAGGATATCAAAAAGGGAAACTGGTGACAATGAAGACAAACTTTTCTCTTTGATAGTACTTCCTAGGTCCTGGCTATGAGTGACAGTCATAGATTCACATATGAAGGGTGCTGAAGAGCAAAAAGGTGTAGAAAGACCTTACAGCAGAATGATTAATGTCTGAATAGTGGGAACTTGCTCTCAACTTCCACATTCAATCAATCACTCTCTCCTGTCAACTCTCTCTCCTTGAAGTTCTCAAATGTATCTCTTCATGTTCCCTTCCACTACCAGAGTCTAGGACACCAATAGCACTCTTCCTAATTCTTGTCCCTTTCCAAATTATTCTCTTCATTAGCAAAGGATAATCTTTCTAATGCAGAAATCTGATGAGAGCACTCCTTGACTAAACATTTCAATGACTGCCAAGTACCTCACATTAAAGTACAACCTTTTTTACATAACTATTAAATTAATCAGTCTCCTATTATTGGGTATTGTTTCTCAAATTTTACCATTATAAACAATGCTTTGAGGAGCATTTTTGTGTATATTTCTTTATGCACAACCTAAACTATTTCATTGCAGAGCTAAAAGCCATGCTCAACATTTAGGCTACTTCTGTTTTTTTATGATTCCACCACCTTTGAACGTCCTTGGCTCTAATGAGGGTCCAGTCCAGGGCTGGTCCTATATGGTAATGCAGGAATCAGCAGCAGGGATACAATGGTAAGGAAGGGAGAACCAGAACTCATTTCCCTATAGTGTAGAGGTCAATTTATTCTTATCTCCACTGTTATATTGAATGGTCAGAATTAGGAGAAGGAAATGCAGATATGACTACTAAAATGATTCTTGATTTGGCCTGAAGGACTACCATGATGAAAGTATTTTGGTTGAGATGGAAGAGGAAATGGAAACTGAGAGGAGCTGTAGGGGCCAGAACACAAATGAAACTAAGATTGAAAAGACAAATGAAGCTTAAACTATAGAATCACACAACTCAGTGAGGAAAAGAACCTTAGCAGTTCATGTTTTCAGCTTCTTCCTTAAAGATGATGATCTTGAGGCCAGAGAGGTCATATGATTGGGCTAAAGTTTTACAGATAATAAGTGGCACATTCGAATATAAAAGAAATAAGTAACACAGTGAGTGTATTTCAGAAATGCTAAACCACTACTCAGACCAGAAGTGGTGAAGAGAGACTATTTGATACAGATGGCATGGAAGGAGACATCTCCTACATTTTATGGAAAAAGAAAAAAAAAAGTCTTTGGAGATAAGCAACCTTACCATTTAACTTTTCTTCCTCAAGCATAGTCCTCCCTGGAAAGAAAGTAAGAAATGGAACAAAAATATTCTGAAGACGTACATAAAATGTAAGAAAAACCATGTGGATAATTTGAAATCATCCATAGAACAGGGCATTTATTAGAATAAAGATAAATGGTTTTGACAACCTAGTCAGAAGTTGGAGGACACTAGATATTAATGATGTGAAGATTTATTGATATTAAGGAGCAATAGCTTAGATGAAAGTTAAGTCGAAAGAAGCAATTGAAGTAGGACCATTTAGAGTAGGGTCAAATGGAATTTCACACTCTTGCCTCTCTCTTCCACTCTTTTTCTCTCTCCACTCCATCTCCTTTGGACATCTTGTCCTTTTACTTCCCACCCCCACAAATAGTATTAACTTGTGATTTGAAACGGTAGACACGGGATGGATTTTTCAGGGAAGATTTAAGATTTAGAAGCAAAAGTTACTCCTTCTGAGGGAAGATGGATCATTTCTGCCTTGAGGAAGGGAAGAGTTCTCCAGTAGATGAAGTCACTGCTGGATTTTATAAGGAGCTTGCAGTCCTTTAAAGAAGCTCTTGGCTGAGAAATGTATTTAAGTTTATGAAAAAGGACCTATTGGTTTGCAGAAGGGGAAGGATAAACACTGTGAGCACTACTGAACACCAAGTATGAATTATTTGTTGGAATATTAATATAAAGTCTAGCAGCAGTAGGTGGCAGAATGATGCATGAGGTCTGGGCAGCTAAGAAAGGAAGATGGCGTGCTACTTACTTACTTCAAGAGAATGGTGAAATAGCTGCAAGAAGGAGGATGGCCAGATCACCCAGGGAGCATGGACCTAGACCAGACCAAGTCTTTCCCAGAAGACAAGGAAGCTTGTGTACAGGAGTCGGGGAACTGTGTGGGCAGGACTCAGGAATATGTACTTTTTCCATGTTTCCAGAGAGTATGGAGAGAATATTAAGAGACCAAGCTCCAATGGCCTGAATTCATAGACTTTGTCTGTTTTCTTTTGTAGAATGGGTCCAGGCTTGTCGTGGGAGCACAGGGAAGTCTTTCTTGAAGTCTCTTTTCTCCTACCACTACCCACCACCCTCTGTCCAGTAATTACTAAGTACCTATCCACTTTGCTTCTTTAAAATATTCCAAATCCCCCCAGCAGTGTTATCGGCAGGGTTTAATCCCTATTATTATTTGTCACCTGTATTGCTGCAGTTCTCATGTATAATGCTGCAACCACACTAACCTTTTAGACAAGATGAATCAAATTAGATCATAATGGTCTCCTGCTTCAAATTCTCTAACAATTTCCTTTAGGATCAAGTTCAGTGTTCTTAACATCAGGGCACACATGATTTTTTCTGACCTAGCTCATACCTAGTTCCACTTTCAACTTCAAGTAACAAACCCTACCTAATCAGCATGCATATGCAAATGTACTCACACATAAATACACACACAGCCTTAACTATATTGAAAGACTGAGCTTACAGCTCTCTAAATGTGCAATGATACGTCTCTGGTTTAGAACATACTGCTTTGACCAGGAAAGCCATTATCATTCTTTTCTGCACTCTTAATAAAATCTCACCTTCAGTGTAACCTCTTTCTAGAAGCTTCTTTGTGTTTGAGTGCCCAATGCTTATTTCTATCACAGTACGGACCATAATCTACCTAGGTTCGGTGTTTAACTCATCCACCCTCCACCCTGTAATTGTCGTGTGTGGAGAGTAGAGATTTTCTCCTTAACTCTACAGATCTTCAATAAATGGACAAATCAACAACAACACAAAGCAAAATATTTTTCTTATAAACTATGAAGTTTGTTTTGTGAGCTTGGCTTGGAATCTATGGTTGGATGGAAGCACAAAGTATATTATTGGGACAACTGACAAAATTTTAGTATGGACTGTGGATTAGACATTAGTGCAGTATAAAAGCTAAATTGGGTTTTGATAATTCTGTAGCTATGTTAGAGAATGTCCTTGTTTCTAAGAGATACACAATGAACTATGTATGATAAAGGGGTATAATGTTTTTTAACCTACTCTTAAAAGGCCAGAAAATTATATAGACATGTAAATAGATAAAATATTAAAGCAAATGTGGGAAATGTAAACAGTTGGTGAGTATAGGTAAAGGACTTATCATATATGTAAAGGACTATTCTTGCATTGTTTCATTATGTTCAAAAGTATATCAAAAGTTACCACAAAAATTAGGGAGAAGCTCCAAGAAAGTGAGAGATGGTGAAAACTAAATCATATGAATTTTGTCCTTCATCTATGAAAGTCTATATTGAAAGGGAGAAAATGTTCAAAGAAAGGAAATTTTAGGAGAAGTTCCTTAAATTGTTTTCATGCAAGTAGATTTCCTTCTTTCATTCTTTTGATCCTGGCCTCTAATATTCTCTATTGCATGAGAACTCATACTCAAATTTTACCCCATTCTGAAAACTTTTTCTCTGTTAGTCACCTGCCTGCTCTGATATTATATTCTTTTACTTTTACAAGACTTCTCTCTACCTTCAGTATTGGAGTTTAATCATATCTGGGGACATGTAGTTGCCTATAATGTTTTCATTTGTCTTTAACCTCTCTATAGCTTTATGTCCCTGAGGACATGAACTCTTTTTTGGGGGATTTCAGTGTGCCTAGCTTGCTCTGATGAGGAGTATGGAAGGCATTCTAGGCCTTTGAAAAATGACTGATGCACAATAAACATCTTTTTTAACTTTTTATTTTCAAATCATTAAAAACTGCAGGAAAGTTACAAAAAAGAATGCAAAATCCATACAGAGAACTCCAACATACTCCTACCCCTGCAAATACCCAGATCCATCAATTTTATCTGTTTGCCACATTTGCCAAATCATTCTATATCTATCTATCTGTCTATCTATCTATCTATCTATCTATCTATCTATCTATCTATCTACCTGCTTACCTACCTACCTACCTAACTACCTACCTGTTTTCTGGAGACTTGAGTGTAGTTTGTATACAACATGCTCCTTGAACACTTACTACTGTCATGTACATTTCCTTAAGAACAAGGATATTCACTTAAGTAGCCTCCTTATGTGCAGTTATCAAGTACAAACAGTTTCATTGGTAAAAGCTAACAGTCTATATTTGAATTTTTTCGTATGTCCCAACAATGCCCCTTGAACTTTTCTCCATTGTTAGATCCCACCCAGGATCATGTATTGCATTTAATTATCATAATCTCTTTAGTCATTTTTTCCTTTTTATTAAGCTGTGGGAACATAAACATTATATAAAATTCCCATCTCAGCCACTTCCAAGGATATTATTCAATGGCATTAATCGCATTGACAATATTGCAGTATCCTGACCATCTTCCATTACTAAGACTTTCCCATTTCCCCAAACAGAAACCCTGTACCTGTTACATATTAACTTCCCCCTGCTCCTGGCAATCTGTTCTCCAATTCAGTCTCTATGAACTTGTGTTTTCTTGGTAGTTACCATGAGCTCAAATTTAACATCCTAAGTCTATCTTGTTGACTTTGAACCAACTTAGCTTCAATAGTATATGCAAACTATATTCCTATATCTGCCACTCCCTACTTTTATGTAGTTCTTGTCACAAATTACATGTTTATATATTATGATCTATTTACATTTGCCTTTAGATCCTATAGGAAGTAAAAAGCAGAGTTACAAACCAAAAACACAGCAGTACTGGCATGTATATTTACCCATGTCATTACCCTCACCAGAGCTCTTTATTTCTTCATGTGGCTCCTTGCATCATATACTGTCTTTTCCTATCAACCTGCAGAACTTTCTTTAGCATCTCTTGAAGGCTTTTCTAGTGGTGATAAACTCCCTCAACTTTTCATTATCTGGGAATGTCTTTATCTCTCCCTCATTTTGGAAAGACCATTTTTTCAGATTTGGAATTCTTGGGTGGCAGATTTTTGATTTTAGCACTTTCAATACGTATTCTTATGGCCTTTTTGCCTCCTTGATTTCTCATGAGAAATCGGCACTTAATCTTATGGAAGCTACCTTGTCTGTGACATATTGCTTCTTTCTTGAAGTTTTTAGAATTCTCTATGTCTTTGACATTTGACAGTGATTATAATATGCCACAGTATGGATCTATTTGGGTTTATCCTGTTTGGAGTTCATTGAGAATGGGCTGGAATGTATATTCATGTCATTTGTTAAATTTGAGAAGATTTAAGCCATTATTTCTTTGGCTATTCTTTCTGCTCCTTTCTTTCTTCTTCTGGGATTCCCACAGTGCATGTATTGGTATGTTTGATGGTATCCCACAGGTTTCTCAGGCTTTATTTACTTTTCTTCATTCTTTCTTCTTTCTGCTCCTCAGACAGAATGGCTTCAATGTCTTATCTTCAAGGTCCCTGATTCGTTCTTCTGCCAGCTCCAGTCTGCTGTTGAACCCTCTAGGGAATGTTTAATTTCTGTTACTGTGGACTTCAGTTTTGTTTGGCTCCTTTTCATAATTTCCATCTTCCCATTGATGTTCTGTTTATCTTCATCTATTGTTTTCCTGATTTTCTTTGTTCTTTGTCCATGTTTTCCTTTAGCTCTTTGAACATATTTAGGAACATTCTTAAAAAGTCTTTGTCTGGTATGTCCCAGGTCTGGTCTTCACTGATGGTTACTAATGCTTTAATCTTATCCTTTCCCTAGGCTACTGCTTCTTGTTTCTTTTTTCAGTTTTTAACTTTTTGTTGAAATCTGGGCATTTTGATATTTTAATGTGTTATGACTGAAATTTAGATGCTGTGGCATCTGTTCCTTAAGCTTGTATCCAGCTAGTGTTATGATGGAGTTTTCTTGGAGTGTCAGGAGCTTACAAAAGAAAAAATAAAGAAAGAAAGAAGATAAAGTGGAGAAAGAAAATAATGTTTCTAGTCTTTGCAGATTGATCTGTGCAACTACTCTTCTTCAGGACTTAGCCATACAATGGGTTGTATGACAATAGCTCCAAGCCAAAGCATAGGGACCTCCCTGATCCTCTCTGGGGCATGCTTGTGTGCCTCTAGGAATTCCCCTGTTCACTTGGCTACGAATGTCCCTCTTCCCTAGGAAACAGTTTCCTCAGTCCCAGACACTGCACTGGATGTCCAGCAGCCAGCAATCTCTTGCTCTAGGCATCATGAGTTGATTCCTTGCCCAGAGAGTTCTGTAGGAGAGCTCCATGAGCTGTCTTCTACACATAGAGCAAGTTCTGGAACAGCGAGTCCCTCAAGCCACCACCAGATAGATTGGGTAAGACATACAAGCTCCCAGCATGTGCACAGGGGCCATTCTGCTCCCTCTAGAGCTGAGACAGGGACCTGCATGGGAAGTGTGGGCGGGCTTTGCACCAAGCTGGTGAGGGGAGCGGGGCAAGGGCTGACAGGGCCCCACGAGATCCTACCACTTTTCAGAAGCCATTTATTTGATTCCACTCTCACCTTATTACCATTTTCTGGAGCCCTGGGAAAGATGCTTTTGCCAGTTCTTGCTAGTTGGTCAAAGCTTCTTTGGGGAATGGAGCCCTGAAGTGTCTTATTCTGCCAACTTGATCAGAGTGAGGCTTCAAAATAAATATTTTTTAATTAAATGGATGATGAGTAGTTTGGTGTAGTGGAAAGAACAAAGGGCAGAGACCCAGGAGACCCAGGAGACCCAGGCCCATGCTCTATGTTAAGCAGTGTATGTCCATGGCCAAGTCATTCACTTCCTCTTGTCTCCAGTGTCAAAGTTCATGGAAATAATTTGGACACTATTATTTCTAAGATTCCTTTTAGTCCAAAAGCTCTATGCCTAAACACGCAACGAAGAAGAGAAAAGCAGAACAATCATGCATAACATAGTATGCAACTAAACTGTAAAGAAACAAACATTTGAATAGATAGCTAAAGTGGACAGATGTTTTTGTCTGAGATGAAAGGAATACTCTCTCAAAGACAAGGCACCAGGAGCAGTTTGTGAAAGTCCTAAGTTACCATGGATGATAAGAAGGAAGAACGATAATAGACAGGGAATACAAATGTCCATAAGAAAGAAATTAAACACAAAAAACTGTCATATATTGATATAATGAAGTATTATACAGTCTTAACATGAATAAATTAGAGTTACATGTAACAATAATGATTCTCAAAAAATTGGTGTGCATAAACCATCAAGTAGTAAAACAAATTGCAGAAGCATGTGTACTATACCATACTATCCATAAATATTTTTATATATATGAACATATATATATATATACACACACACATGAATGAGAGTAATAATAAATACCAAATTTTGGATAATAGTGTGCTCAAGGGTAAGAGTGAGAAGATTATTTTGGAGATGATGTACAGGCAGCATCAACTTTAGAATAATTCCTTATTTAATGATGGTGAGTAAAGGTAAAATGATATTTCTTAGGTTATTCATTATAACTTTCTGAGTGTTTTAAATATTTCATAATAAAAGACCAAATTCAAAATCAAGGCAGGGAGGATCAGGCAAAAGTGGAAGATGAAGCTGTTTCACCATCTTAGGGTTTAAAACATTGGAGGAAGTCATTTAATAAAAAAGAGTGAGAAGAAATAAACCTAGACACTAAGTGAGAGAAGCTTTTGCAAATAAATTTAAATAACCATGCATTCAGAAAGCAAAGCACTGACATCTTTCTGTGTATTAAGAAAGATTCAAGCTGCATTTTGCAGCCCAAGCTGGAAATTCATGCATCTGAATTCGTGTATCCAGATTTTAGGGTATAAATACAGCTTTCTTTTTTTTTCCATAGGCATTTTTTCTTAAGCTTGATAAAAAGATACAGCTTTATTTGGGCTATGGACTTTTCCCCTTTGGGAACTGGAGAAAATGTGCTATGTGGCCATTGTTTCTGACAGTTCATTTAGGCAGATGAAACAATCCATTTATTTGGTGAATCCATGGAATCAATGACTTCCTCTTTGTACTTCTTGAAATATATACAGCATTTCAGACCCCTGGATTTACATTCCACAGGCTTTCTGGTATAATGGAACAGTTCTGGGTCCCTTGAGGGAGGGCATATGGCTCTGCAGGAGTGTTGATGGCTTTGCCATCATATGAGCATTGCCTTTCTAAATATTCTCACTTGAAGCAGTTTTATCATAAACGTAGATGTGAGCCATACTGGCTATTTTTAAAGAAAACCCTTTGACATGTGATGCGGGAAATGCTTCTGAGTGACCATTTCTGAGAAAAGTTGTTTATAGACTTGGGCCCTCAGGCTAAAATGAGGTCAGGTCATTTTCAATTCGGGCAGGATGACTGTAAACTGGAATAAACTTTGAATAGTGATTTGATGTTAAGTTTTATTTGGAACAAACAACCCCCAAACTCTACCTTTCTCTTCTGTGCCTTATAGATAACTGCAGAAATGAATATCAAGCACATGGAAAATTAACATAAAATAATCATATATAGGGAGGGAGAGATACCAACTAGCCATTGAGCCATGACCTTAATACTCATATTCTATACTGATTTTATAGATGGAGTCATTCTTACATAACTCATTGCTGCAGCCAGGGACTTATCAGGTTTTTACTATCTGGAAGCTTTGAGCAGCCCAGCTCTTTTGTGAGCAGATACACCACAATTAAATAAGTAGTGACCTAATCTATGATATTTTTGGATAAAATTCAATATCTACTTCATAAATAAATTACAAGAAATAGAAATTGAAACAATAAAACAATGTCTAGGTAAGCAAATCACAAAGATACAATAAAGCTACTATCCAATCAATACTTTTTAATCTACTTAGAACATTTTTAATAAGTGTATATTTTTAAGAGCAAAGTACCATAAATTAATATCATTTTTGCCCTCATCATGATCCAGACTTCAGAAAGGATTTGTATATTCTATCTTGCTCACTGTCACTGCTTTTCCTTCAATATGATTAGTTGATTTAATTCAATAAAGTCATTGAAATGTTCCTTCATTCATTCAACAAACAATAAGTGTCATTATATTCATATCTGCTTAGCTACGAATAAGACATCATCCCCATAGTGAAGGTGCTTCTAGTCTAAATGTGGGGTGGGGAGGAATGTGGGACAGATCCAAAAATAAATCTGTATTGGGCATTTATAGCATGTCAGTCTGCATTATACTCCTTCTTTTTGGGAATTGTTCTGTTCCCCAGACTATGGATTTCTTTGGGTTTGTCATCCCTACTAAGGTTGGCCTGTGAGAGCCATCAGAGTCCTTCCTCATGAACTACTATGGGCAACAGGAGAGAGAAATGAAATATGTGAATAATACCAAATACAATGTCATGCAAACCAGGAGAGGCTGGAGACCCTCTTGCTGCAGAGACAGTCTGTCATATAATAAAGTCAAATGTAGACAAGCAAATCCAAACATCAGAAGAAGAGAATATAGTCCAGAAGGCATCACTGGTACCAAGAAAGTGAAATAATCAAAAATGTCTGGGAGCTTCTAATGGCCCAGAGTTACCCACTGTCTCCTGATATTGCTCTAATTTGCCCAGGGAGCCAACCTCAGGTTGCTGTATTCTTTAGCATCAACTTTATTAAAGTTTCGTTAGTTCATGGCATCCAGGTGAAGAGGGTGGGCTCGGAAATGTGACTGCTTGGTTCAAATCACTGTTTTAAACTACTTTCTCACTTGGGAGAGATAGAAACTTATTTCACCCTTCTTATCCTCAATTTCTTCATCCATAAAATGGGGAAGACAATGTTATCAAGCACATTGTGTATTCATTAGAATGTCTTCTGCTGACAATAATGGGAAACCTCAATTCAAACTGGCCAACTCAGTAATGAAATTTATTCATCTCATACAACTGAAAATCAGAGGCTAGGCTTATTCCAGATGCAGCATACTCAGCAGTTCAATAGTGTCATCCAGGACTCAGATGATTCTTTATCTCTCCCCCGAGCCATGCTTAGCATCAGCTTTGTACTAAAACTGGCTCGTTTCATAGTGACAATATCAGTGTGTTACACCCAGGCATGACCATGTGATATCCCAGGGGCAGAAGAAAGATCAACTCTTTCTTGTATATCCTCTTAGGAGTAAGGAAATCTATCCTAGAAGCCCCTCTTCAGATTTTTCATATATTTATTGTATAGGATTTGATCACATGCCCATGCCTAAACCCATCACCAAAAAGGGGAATGAGGTTAAAATGAGTGGCTTAAGATAATCACCGAATGGACGAGATCTCAGAAAGCAATCACCGGGGCAGCTACCCATAGGGTTTTGCTGAGTGCTGAATAGGAGCCTGCATATAAAGAACTTCAAGCAATCCCAGACACAAAATAAGGTCTCAATGAATTGTTATTTTTTAGTAGCTGTTGATGGGTTTACTCATTTATACTAATATGTAAAAGATAGATATCACTTGATGTTTCTCAGGGGCCAGTTTTGTTCCCATGGGTCATCAGCTTGCAAATAAAAATAACAAGTATCCAACGGTGGATTTTCCTATATCAATGCGCTGAATTAGGAAACCCTTTTGTGGACTGGGGGGGGTCCTTTCCTAGAAGTCCATGAAGTCGTTCAATGAGAAGACTTACTTTCTCAGAATTTCAACTACCGTTGGGACTGGGAAGTTAATGAAACTAACAGAAGGAAGAAAGAGAAGAGCAGAAACAAATTTCTCAACCACAGTTTGGCCTCTGCCCCTTCCTTTAGCTTAGTGAATTCCCTCATCTTTATCGCTATTGCAGCCCACGCCAGGCACCTTACAGGCTCTCCTTTCACCTCACAACCTCCAGGATATTCCATGATTTCCCTCCTGTAACTTCCAGGTCTAGAACAGCATCAAGTGGAGCCCATTTAGCTCCCACTGGGGGAGGTATTCCTGCAAATAATCCCTGTTGTTCTTGCATTGTCTCCAACTCCTGCAGAATTCTAACCACATAATGGAGCAGGAGGAGGAAGAGGCCCAAGGGTTTAGGATTGCTTGGAGTAGACTGAAGTAGACGTGTAAGTGAGCTGCCTCACAAATCATTCTTGAGGAGCTTCGAGGTGGAAAAAGGGTCTGCTCCTAACGACTAATGAGGTGTCATGCCATGCATTTTCCCTCCTACTGTACATTTTATTTGTCAAGAAGATAAATTCTGAATAGGAAACAGTTTATGGCTTGACCTTAGGGGTTCAAGCGAGGGTCCTTATTTGACTGCAAACTTTAAGGTACTTGATAGGCATTTCCTACATGATATAAAGTAGGAGTGTGCAAGATTGGCTGGGGCAAGCCTTACAGCTTTCTGGGTGACCTCTCTCTAATCAGACTAACAACAACAATGGAAACTTCTGGGGCTTAGGGATGAGAAGTTTTGTTGAAAGGGGCAACGCAGGTGCTTCTATAATACCTCAAATTTGCCAATTCTCTGGCGCCTACAAGATTGGTTGGGACTCTTACAAGACCAGTGATTTTTTGGGAAGTTTCCAAGAACTTCCCGTTACTGCTCAGGCAAAAAGAGAGCGATGAAGAAAAAGGGAAAACAACTTCTTTTCTTTCAGGGAGTTCAGCATAATTTCAGTGGTTCAAGACAGAATCAAAAAATGCCAAGTTTGCAATAAAAGTCACCTTTTTGGTAGTGCTGTGGGTGGACAGATGGTTAGTGGTAATATTTGGTGGTGGCAGTGGTATGGGGGTGGTAGGGAGAAAAATTTTCATCAGATTTTTTCAGCATCTCTTTTCAGAATGATTTCAATAACCATTCCTTGACATTAGCAAATGCCCAAATTGATTCCAAATTTAATTGGTGGCTTCTCTTTATGGCCTTGAGCTTCACTGCACAATTGTGTCTTAAATTCTCTCTAATATTTAAATACCATATTAATAAAAGAAATATATTTAATACATACTTATGGAATTACTGCTTTCAGCACTTTCTTTGGAAACTTTAAAGGAAAAGAAATAAAGAAATAGAAAAGGAAGTCCTTTTTTATTGCAAAGTGTTCTAAAAGCCTTACAATATTTTTTTTCTTTTAAGAAGGAAAGAATATTAAGTGTCTTAGCTACTGCTTGTTTTGCTACAACTCAGGAGGTAGTCATCTCGCCTTTTTTGTTAAAGTTATTCAAGAAATGTCTCTCAGAAATCAATGTTTTACCTTCTTTGCTAACCACAGCGCTACATTTCAAAACTCACAGGAGTACTTAATGTACAGGAGTCTCACTGTATTTTAATGTAAAAATAACAGAAGAGAAAGCCAGTTCTAAAAACCTGTTCAAGACAACATTTCATAATGCATTTTTAAAAAGGGTTCTCTTGGTAACTTGGCTCTCCATCAGGAAGAAAGAAAACAAACTTTGTTGAACTTGGTTACCAGAAGTTTACCAACACCCTTCCGTCTATTTCACAGCCTCCTCTCCTTTGGCTCCTCCTTCCCCCAAACACACACACATTTTCTAATTGTAAATGAGTGTCCATTTATTTGGAAGTCTGTTATGGTCAAGCCAAATGCACAGAAAATAGAGCAGTTAAAAAAAAAGAGAATAACCTTCTCATGTGGAACTATCTATCTCAGCCCCCAGCAACCACCCTCTGTACCAGTGTAGCTGAAATCTAAATAGTGCATTTATCCTTACCTAAGAAAGAAATCCAACTAGTACATTTGGAAGTATGTGCCTTAGTTTCTCCGGTTGCCGATCCAAAGTGCCTCAAACCTGGTGGCTTAAAACAACAGAAATATATGGTCTCACCGTTCTGGAAACTAGAAATTTGAAATCAAGGCATGGACAGGGACCCATGGGGGAGAATCCTTCTTTGCATATTCTAGCTTCAGGTGGTTTGTCCGAATATCCTTGGTGTTCCAGGCGTGTAACTGCAGCGTTTCAGTCCCTCTGTTGTCACAGGCCTGTCTTCTCTCCATCTGTGTTTCTTCTCTTCTTAGAAGGACACCAGTTATATTGGAGTAATGTGGGCTCCATCTTAATTTAACTAATTTCTTCTGCAATAACCCTATTTCCAAATAAGGTCACATTCTAAGGTACTGGGAGGTAAGGATTTGAACATATCTTTTGCAGGGGGGATCACAATTTAACCCAGAATAGTATGAATTCAAGTTTCAGTTTTATTTTAAAAGTTAACAAATTGCTATATTCACATACAATGTTCATTCATTCATTCATTCACCTACACATACAGCAAATATATACTGAATTTGAAATATGTGCAGGTTACTGTTGAAGCACTGGCAGTGCAAAGATGAGTATATGTGCTCTCTTGCTCTTCGCTCCCAAGTACCTCCAAGTTTCTAAAAGGTGAAGAAGGAGAGAAATAGACTCATCATTAAAATATAATATAGTAAATGCAATGATAGAAGTTTGAAGAAGGTTCTCTCTGAGTCCAGAAGAGGATGGATGGTCAGCACAGCCTGAGGGTGGTCAGAAAAGAATCCCCGCAGAAAGTACTTTCTCACTCATGTGTTAAACTGCGAGTAAAGAGTTAGCCAGCTGTGCTGGCTTCTATATTTACGTCCCCCAGAAAAAGCCATATTCTTTAATGCATTCTTAGTGTGATTGGGTTGGAACCTATTGGTTCAGTGTCCATGGAGATATGACCCTTCCAACTGTGGGTGATAACTCTGATTGGATAATTTCCATGGAGGTGTGGCCCCGTCCATTCAATGTGGGCCTTGTTTAGTTTGCTGGGGCACTATATAAGCCCAGACAGAAGTTTCTCATAGCAAGTGGTAGCTGAGACAGACATTTTGAAGACGAGAGTTGGAAGCTGACGCAGACATTTTGGAGAACGCCATTTTGAAACACAACCTGGAAGCAAGCAGACGCTAGCCATGTGCCTTCCCAGCTAACAGAGGTTTTCCAGATGCCAATGGCCTTTCTCCAGTGAAGGTACCCTTTGTTGATGGATGCTTGATGGCCTTAAGACTGTAGCTGTGTAACCAAATAAACCCCCTTTTATAAAAGCCAATCCATTTCTGGTGTTTTGCATTCTGGCAGCATTAGCAAACTAGAACACCAGCCAAAAGGGTTTAACATAAGGGAAGGGACTCCAGACATCCATACAGCTTATGCAAAATTATGGCTGCAAGATTTGCCTGATGTGTGAGAGATGACAAGCAGTTCAATATTGCCAAAAGTCATCTGCCAAGGAGGGGATATATGATAAGGTTTTTTGGGGTGGGGGGGTGGGGATGGGTAGGTGGAGTTGGTGCAGGTGCAAATCTCAGAGGGCTTTCCTACCCCACTTTAAAGAGCTTGGGTTAATTTGGAAATCAGCCGTTAGGAGCCACAGAATGGTTTAACCAAGTGTACAAATAGTTAAATTTCTGTTTTCAATAAATTATTTTCTGTAGAGGATTGATTTGGGCAGTGGTTTGCTGCCAAATGCTTAAAACTGCTTCTATGCAAACAAAAAGCCCTGATTTGTAGCATTTGCCAATTTCTATAGTGTAACTACTCCCACTGTGACTGATTTTAAGCCACCACCTTGAGGTCATTGAATGCAAAGTTGGAAAGAGAGGGACACATTTGGCTCCCTTGAGCCAGTTCAAATCAGCTCCAGTCTATCACTGGATTTGAGGAGCTAGACTGAAAAAATTAAAATACATGATAAGCTTATATAGTTCAAGCCAAGGACAATATGGGCCTGAACTAAAATAGAGGTGGATGATACAGAGGAGAGAGGGTGGTTTGGTAACCTCGGTGACTGTTTGGATATGGAGGTTGAATAAAAATAGATTACTCCCATCTTTCTAGTTTGGGTCCCAGAGTTTAACCACTACCCAGGTGAGAGAAACCTGGTAGAAAGCATACGTTAAGTAGAGACATAGTCAGATGTGGGACATCCTGTCGATGAGTTCAGCCAGTGACATATGACTTTGAACACTGGGAGGTAAGAGAGGAGTGGACATTTGAATTGGAGATATAGATTTGGGGCTTATCAGTCTCCAAGTGATGATTAAACACAAGTGGGCAGTGTTGACCAGAGAGATACGGAAATAGAAGAGCAGGGCAGAGATCCCCAGTTGCTGTGCTTCAGTAATCTTGTGTGCCTTGAATGGATTGCAGATATGCAGACACATTATCCCTTTACTCTTGGACAGCCTAGAACCTAGAACCCCAGAAGAACCCCAGAGCCACTCATCTTGGACCACAAGCGACTTTATCAATTTTCTCTGATAAGTTGTACAAATATTTTCATGTTCTACTTGTGCCTTAATACGAAAAAAAATGCTAAATACAAGCATATTTCACAACCACTGAATATGTCCTCATTAAGAAGAAGGCAAAGGAAAATAATCTTCAGAAAGAGACCAAGAGAGAAATATGAGAGAGGGCCAAGAAGGACCTGCAAAGAGAAACATCAAGGGAACTAAACATTCAAAGTTGCTGAACTAGCCATGCTTGCTGGTGATCAATTACCAAAGCATGGCAGTTCTTTTGCTTCTCTTCAGGTTCATTCGTTTATTCATTCATTCGGTAGTTGAGATAGTTACACGGGTATCAAGCCACTAAGAAATGTAAGGGGCCGGACTTTTTTTAATATAAATTATTCATTTGGTTCTTTCCAATAGCACAGAGCAAATTAACATCACAGCAAGGTAGAAAATCTCTACTTGAAGTCAATCTTTGTTGTCTCAAAGGTCTAATGACCACTTTAGTGTTTCTACCACTTCTGGGAAGATGCGTCTTTACTCTGATACAACTCAAAGATTGAGGGGATTCTTTCTAGTACTTTGATAAGAAACCCCTTTTATGTTACATTTTTTCAGTAGTGTTTATGGAGTACATAATGCTGGAAAGGCACTGGGCTGGAGATTCACTGCAGTCATAGCTAAAAGCCCTGTGTTTCATGTTCTAGAGACAGAAGACAGACAATAAGCAAATAAATAAGGACAGCATGTAATATATCAGGTAGTGCTAAGTACTATGGAGAAAAATAAAGCAGGGGAAGGGTAAGAGTGGCTACGAAGAACCTGCAAATTTAAATAGGGCTGTCGGGGAAACCCCAAATCACTTTTTAAAAGTTATGAGGGAGATCTTCCGAGTAAAATAGGCCAAACCCATCCAGGACCCACATGAAAATCCAATGCATTCTTACTTCCCAAAGGAACTTATTCTCATGTAAGAACACTTCAGGACCTGATTTAATATCTCAATTTTGGCTCATGAGTCTAGCTTATTTTTTATTTATATTAGTTAATGGCTAAACCTTTCTTTGCTCAGCTATTGTCAAGCCACCATGTACTAAATGAATGGAACACTGGAAGTGTCCCTAAAACAGTCTTGGATTTCCTGTGGCTTTGAGTGGGATATTTCAAATATCTTAAATTTTACCCTCTACACTGTCTCACCCATCTTGTATCTTTTTTTGTCTGGAAAAAAAATGGCCCACTCAGTTGTATTTTCCCCAACCAGCAATTTCCCCTCAGGGCTTGGTTGTTTCCCAGCCAAGGGCTGCCTGAAGCCAAATCCTGATTTGCTAGCTTCTCTCAGCCCCAGTGTCTTGGGACTTGGCTAGAAAGTTGCTCATGGGAGTCTAGGCCATGGGACATCTGGGGTGGAAGGAGCAGTGGCTATAATGAGGTCCCTCTGGCCCTTTGAAAAATAATCTCCCTTGAATAGGGTTCAAGTCAAGATTTGTATTAGACTGATTTGGTAAAACATTAGGTACTTAATGTGTATGAAAAAGAGATTGAAACCAAGGTTGGCAATTCAAATCCCACCCAAAATCCTTTAACAAAAAGCATTTTGGAAAGAAATCTCACTGTGAATCCTTTTGGAAAATGAATAATTGACACCAAGCTTATCTTATACATAGACACAGATTTGTGAATTTGGAGCTTGCTCAAAGGAAGGGTATGTCTGTGTTACATCGCCAATGAAAATTTTGGAAACACTCAGGTTACACACTGAATAATGTGGTAGTCAAGGCTTTATTGCATGAAATGTTTCCCTGGAGCAGGACTCAGCAAATGTTTTCTACAAAGAACCAAATCACAAATATTCTGATCTCTGTTACAACCCTCATCTCTGCAGTACAAAAGCAGCTATAGGCAATACACAAATGCATATGCAGGGCTGTGTTCCAAAAAACTTTATATCTAGAAATTAAAATTTGAATATCTTATCTTCTTTACATGTCCCCAAACATTATTCCTATTTTGATTTTCATGCACTCATTTAGAAATGTAAAAAATATCCTTAGTTTGTGGGCTATACTAAAATTGATGGTGAATTGGATTTCCCCATGAGCTGTAGTTCACCTACCCCTGAGCTAGAATGTTTTGTTGTCAGGGTGCTGCTCACACCTTGTTTTCCCCAAGTTTGCATGATTTTTGTTTTGCGGAGGTTTGGGACACTATTGTTACATCTATGTATATATTAATTTTCTGGAGCTGCTATCACAAACACAACACGATGGGTTGGTTGGCTTGAACAATGAGAATTTATTGGCTCATGGTTTTGAGGCTAGAAAAAGTCCAAAATCAAGTTTTGGGCAAGGCTTCTTTCTCCCTGGAGACTATAAAATTTTGGTATCAACAGCCAGCAATCCCAGGGGTTCTCTGCCTCACATCACATGGGGATGTCCTCTTTTTTCTTACTTCTGTGATTTTTGAGTTCTCTTTAAAAGGGTTCCAGTAAACTGAATTAAAGCCCACTCTGCTTCCACTGGCCACACCTTAGCTAAAAATAACACCTTCGAAAGGTTCTATTCACAATGAGTTCAAAACCTGTCTACATAATTTAACCTACCACAATGTATTTAATGTAAAAGCAAACAAACAAAAAAGTCCAACCAGAGTTAGCATTTCCTGTGGCTTCCTAGACCAGTTATATCACCGTTCTCACTCTCAGCTTGTTTATCTGTAAAATGGGGAGGATCATACTTGCCTCAAGTGGGTGATACAAGGATTAAATTATATGATATTTATAAAGCAAGCAACAGCATGCTTATACATAGTAATCACTCAATAAATCAACATTCAATATGTTAGTAGGTGCTTAATAAATGGTAATAGCCTGCTCATTTCCCTCTCTCATTGGAAAAGGATTTTGGTCTCAGAGATTAATCTCTGAGGGCAGCCATTTTATTTTCGTTCTCTGTTCCATATTGCTTGAACATGCACCCTAAATCACATTTGACATAGTTTTAGATAGGAAGGAAACATTTACCATGGAGAACTCTATCCTGGATTGAAGGCGGACAATGAATAGATGACAGGACAAGTCAGGATCACACAAAACAGAACTCACACAAACCTAGAGGTAGAGTAAGACCTGGGAAAGCCTGGGGAGCTCGGAGACACGATGATGTCTGTATAAGAGGAAGTAAAGTGGAGATGGTTTTCTATCACCAACTTTTGCATGTGGGCTAGTGCTATAAGAGCGCTAGCAGGACCATTATATAAAGCAGGCAGTAGAGCCAATATCTAGGGGTAACATAAAATATGAAGTGTGGGTTCTCCACTGTCCAGGAGCTTGGGACTCTAAAGACGGGGGAGGACTGCTATGTTTATGGCCACCACCAAGGAATTACTTTCCTTCAACATTCCTTCCAAGTTTGGTCACTTCTTTTTGCTGCAGAAATGATTTTAGAGTAGATTGCTGCCCACTCACAGCTGGATTACAGTTAAGAATTATTTTCACCAAAACTATAAAGGCTGCACCTCCACTCTCAGACTGTGTAAGGCTGTCTCAGGTTTAGTAACCAGCAGGTTAAGCTCACAAGCTGCTGTGATTTCTGTATGGACCACCCTGTTCAACCCAGGGAAAAAAAATCCACTGAGAAGTTCTATCTAGTCAACGGTCAAGGAAAAAGACTGTCAAGCATAGCAAAAGATGGAGTTGCTGGGAAGTTAGCAAACTTCTGGGCAACAAAGTAATGTTCTGACTAAGAGAAAGACGGTCCAAACCAGCAAACTTTGAGCTGAAGGGACTAATGGCATAGGAACACGAGGACCAGATGTAGGCTATGGCCAAATTTCTCACAGGAGATTCTATTTGTTTAGTACCTTTGCAAGCTGGAGATTCAATATTTCATCTCACTTCATTTCTTTGGGCAGCAAACCAGAGATGCAGGGAAAAACACAAGGATCAGTTGTTATATCTGTCGTTCCTCTTTCTTAGGGTATAAGCATATAAAATCGCTGGATATAACCTAATGTTGAATGCCACAGTGCATGGGAAAAAGGGCCAGGGAATTCAGTTCTAGAATAAAGTGTGATGCTGAATAACCACGGACTTTCCAATAGGGAAAGGACTTGCACGATGCAGGAAAGTTCTCTGGTGTTATCAGCCTCTCTCCATTACAACACTCAGCCCCCTCACACCTCTCAAATGTCAAACTGCATACATTTCATACACCTTAAAGGTAGTGTGGAATATCTGATGAGAAGGTTGTAGGTCTTCAGCAGAGGTGAGAAAATATTGTTTTAATGCTCAAAATGTCTTTGAACATTCCCAATGATTCTGACGAGTTAACATAATCATGAAGTGCAGTCTCGCTGCCAGCTTTGAAAGGAAATACCAGGAGGGATGTGAGACAAAAGCAGATGCATCCCTGTGCTTCCTTTCATTGCCTCCTTCTCCCTCTTTTTTTTTGCTCTCTCTTCCATCATTTTTTTTTTCTTTTTAAGGAAACATTGGTATAAATGAAGAATAAATAAGAGTGAAAGAAATGGTAGCGACGAGAAGACTGAGGGTGGAGCAAAACACCAGGGTGTTTTTATTTTATTTTTTTTCTATACAGCGCTCTGGGAAGTTTTGAAGGGAAAACAAAAAAGGAGAGATTTAAGAAGTGATACTTTTGAACTTCAGCCAAAAGCAAGCCATCAAAATGGGACACTGTCTCTTTAAGTGCAAGCCTGCACAAATGAAAGGAAATTAATTAAGTATCCGACGCTGGTGTGGCGCCATGGAAAGAATACACAATCTGGGTCCCGCATGCCAAATCTGAAATGAAAATGAAGGTGATCCGTCATATTTGGCTGTTTTTTTAAGACAGAATATATATTTTTGAAAGTTGACTAAGCAATTACCCAAATTAAAGAAACTGGAAAAGCAAACAGTGGTAAAAATGCTTTAATTTTTTAGAGGGTAAATTAGTTTTAAAATGTGTGCCTTTTATTATCTGAATACCAAAGAGAGAGAGGGAAAAAAAAAAAAAGTCAGAGGTTCCTTAACTGTTTAATGGCTGTATCCAGGAGAGGCTATTTCTGCCTCTGCCAATGATAGTTTCCAAATTTAAGGGGCTCAGCCTCAGCCTGCTTCAAAATTCAGAGGAAGAGATGCTTCACATGTTTCTGAACCTGAGATTTCTTAAAGGTCTTTCTTCTTTTCTCAAGCTTGGGTCTCCATGCTCCATTTGATTTAAATGCGATCAGCAATCAGATGTGTTCTCTCCCCTTCTACCAGTTTCTACACTCTGAACCACTAAACGTGGCCTCTGCCATCTGGCAGGTAAGAACAGCCACCCATTGCCACGATTCTGTATCAGTCTCTGTTACAGGCTAAGGGATGAGAAGAAAGGCCCACAGCCAGAAAAGGAAGAACCAAGAGGACAATGGCACCCTTGCCAAGCAAACCTGGGCTTTTTTTTTTTTTTTTTTGCCTTTCTTCATTTAGGGAGAGGATGTCAGAGGCCAAAAACTCCTGGGAATTCCTTATTCTTTCCCCAATTCCTAGAGCTTTTCATGATACACTAGGTGGAGGTAGCTGTCAGAAGGAGGTAACTTCTGAAATAAAAACAGTATTTTTGGAGATTGTCACAGAGAAGGCTATATTCTATCAGACTTTCTTGGTTTCAAAAGGCAGAAAATCCCTGACAGGTGGTCTTGAGACAAAAGACAGTGTATGGCTTTCACAAGTTGAAGGTCTAGCATAGGTCTGGCTTCAAGCATGATTAAATTCAGGGCTCAGATCTATATGATGAATGGGTCATCATTCCCTATTTCTGAAGTTCTTATTCACTCTGGGGCTCTATCTTCTCTCAGGTAAGTCTAGGGAGAAAGAAGATGCTTCTAAGAGATCAGATGAAAGCTTTGGAATTTGTGCCTGCTGCAATAGGCCTCATGTGGGGCATGGCCCTTTACAAATCCATAGCTGTGTTCGTGGGCATGAAATGACCATATAGGACCACACTGCTCACATATATGCTCCAGAGCTAGTAGAATCAGCTTCATGAAAGGCACATGGGGGAAGAGAGATCCCTCTGATACTGCAAGATAGAGGGGAATACAGTGAATAATTGCCTTCTAAGTGATCTTAGGCATCATTAAGTGTTTTAAATTACCAGTTGAAAAAGTGAGAGCTGGAGGTAAGAAGCACCCAACAGCAAACACAAGGCAGAAGATTGGCTAATGTGTTCACCAGCTCCTCTTTGTTGTACACAGGCCTGGGCTTGCATATCAGCTCTGACACCTACCTTGTGACTGTGATAATCAATTGGAATGATGTGTTAAACCACTATGATCACTCAATTCTCCCTACCCAGTCAGTCATTGCTTACAGTGGTAGGCTAGGAGGGAATTAAAAGAAAAAAGTTTTATGAAGTATAACAAATATACAGAGATGTGCTCAAAGTTTGTGTAACCTCAACAGATTTTCAAAGTGAAGACAGTCATATAAATAGCGCCCAGATCAAGAAAGAGAACATTGCTAGAACACATATGTAGGAGTGAAATTGCTGTGTCATATGTTATCCATATGTTTAATCTCGGTAGATATGACTAAACAGTGTTCCAAAGCGGTTATACTAAGTTACAATCTCACAGCAGGGTATCGGAGTTCTGGTTGTGCAACATTCAAGAGAGAAATCTTATAACTGTTTCTTTTATACTTTTCATGTTGATGTGTGAAAATCCTATCAAGTTCTATGAAAAGTCTACCCAAGAAAAATCTCAGTTCAGCACCTCACTTCTGATAAAAACTTTAGAAGGTGGTGGGAAGGGGGCATCTAACAATCTCTGGAGTGTGAGTCAAGGTGGTCTTTCTAGGATTCTGCAAACTTTGGTAACTCCACCTACATCCCAACATGGTTTATCTGACTGTTGGGAATAAAGGTTCTTCGAACCTTGTGCTGTTCTATCTTTTACCCTGTCATTCGAGACCTTGGATTTTTATTGGACATGAGAAAATGGGACAAAGAATATATCCATACCTTAATGATGTACAACTAGAGTCTGGGAGCCAGGGAGGCTAAATAAGTGGTCTAAGTTCAGCTAATGTGTCAGTGATGGAACTGAGGCTGAAACACGTGTAGCCAGGTGATTTTTACCCCTAAAGTATATTTCTATTTCCTTGAGTCTTCTCACATATAATCCAAGGGGTCACACAATTATTAATCTCAGGAAATTTAGTTCCTTCATTCTTATTTGCCAGCAAAATTTATGCTGATTGTTCAAAGTATAAGAAGCTATATCAGCACATTATCTTCAAACATTGCTACCATTTTCTTTGGCATCTTGATTCAACATCCTGCTAATCTCTTCTTGGTTTTCTTCCAGGGTTCTATTGTCTTAATCCACTTTCTATTACTCCAGACACTTTATAAGGAATGAAATTATTTTCATTTATCTTTTCCAGAAACTGCAGAGACTCGGAAGAGAATCATAATCCCCAATAGGACTTTAACTGTCTTTGACCATAGTAAAAGCAGTACAAAGGAGAGAATTTAAAATGGACACAGGAAAAAACTCTTAAGATCTTGCCTCTTAAAGATATAATGTATGAAGAGATTGCCCTTAGGGGTATAGGAAAGAACAAGAACTTTGAATTCAACATAGCTTTGCTCAAATGCAAGCTTTGTGTTTTGGATCTCTCTTTAGCCTGAGTTTTGTCATCTTTATCATGGTGATAATTTTGCAAAAATGAGAAAGAGTAAATATAAAGTTCTCAGCCTGATGACTCACACTGTACCTTGAGTAGGACTCAATGAATTGTAGATAATTATTAGTGTTATCAGTATTCTTTATTATTATTATTAAATTAAGGTATTTTCTGGACACCTTGATATCCTTCATCTTATCAGGATAATATATTTATTAAGCTATGTAGAAACTTTCTAAATCAAATTAAAGCAAGAACAGCCTTCTTAAATGCCTAACACCAAAAGCAATATTAGTGCAGATGTTAAAAGATCCATATTCTGTTTGTAAGTACATTTCCAAATAGAAATATGCTCCAGAACAGTGATTCCCAAACCAGGCATGAATATCATCTGGGGTTTTTTAAAAACATACAACACTCTAGGCTCCTTTCCTGAAATATTGATGATATGTTAAGGCAGTGTTCATCTTTAGAATCAGACCACTTGGGTGTGGATTTCAGCTCTTCTATTACTAACTACACAACTCTGGAGAGTTATTCAACTTCACTGCCTCAGTTTCTTCATCCACAGCATATGAATAACAGTTACACTTGCCTGGTTCATAGGAAGGATGAATAAATCCTTATTTTATCATCTCTTATCATTTTTCTATTCTCTATTTCATTTATTTATGTTCTAATCTTTATTATTTCCTTTTTTTTGGCTTGCTTTTGATTTAGTTTGCTCTTATTTTTTCCAGTTTCTTAAGGTAGAAGTTTAGATATTGATTTGGGATCTTTCTTCTTTTTTTAATATATGTATTTACTTCTGTAAATTTCTCTCTAAGCACAATTTTTACTGCATCCCATAAGTTTTAGTAGTATGTATTTTTGCTTTCATTCACTCAAAGCATTTTCTAATTTCTTCCATGATTTCTTTTTGGCTCCGTTGGTTATTGGTTAGTTTCCTGGCAGCTAAAACGAATACCATGCAATGGATTGGCTTAAACAAAAAGAATTTATTAGCTCACAGTTTTGAGGCTAGAGGTCATCTAGAATCAAGGTGTCATCAAGACAATGTTTTCACCCAAAAGACGGTGGCATTCTGGGGCCAGTTTCCGTGATCCTCGGTCTTTGGCTTTTCTGTTACATAGTAATGCACCTGGCAGCATTTCCCATCTTCCCTTTGAGTTCTGTTGACTTCCAGCTTCTGGCTGCAACTTCAGTCTTTCTCTTCTATGTCTGAATTTCATTCTGCTTGTAAAGAACTCTAGTAATAGAATTATGACCCTCCTGACTCAGTTGGGCCACACTTTAACTTGAGTAACCTCATTAAATGTCCTGTTTACAATGGGTTCACATCCACAAGGAATGGATTAGGTTTAAGAGAATGTTTTTCTGGGGTGCATTGCTCCGAGCCACCAGTTACTTGTGAGTGTGTAGTTTAGCGTCTACATGTTTAAAAATTTCCTATATTTCCATTGTTATTTATTTCTAATCTAATTTCATTGTGGTCAGAGAATATTCTTGGTATGATTTTATTTCTTTTAAATTAATTGAGCCTTGTTTTATGGCCTAGCTTGTGGGCTGCCCTGGAGAATATCCCATATGTACTTGAGAAAAATATGTTCTAGGTGAATGTTCCATGGATGTTAGTTAAGTCTAATTGGTTTACAGCTTTGTTCAAGTCTTCCAAAACCTGATTGATTTACTGACTAGTTGTTCTATTATTGAAAGTGGATATCAAAGTCTCTAACTATTACTGTTGAATAGTGTATTTCTCTCTTCAGTTCTGTCTGTTTTGCTTCAGGTAGTTTTGGGTTCTGTTGTTAGATGTATATATGTTTATAATTGTTATAGCTTCCTGATGGACTAATCCTTTTATCATTATAAAATGTCTCTCTTTATATCTAGTAATTTCTTCTCTTTTAAAGTGTATTTTTCTGATAATTCTATACCAGTATATATTAGCATATTGCTCTAATCATCTTATGGTTGCTGTTTCAATGGCATACCTTTTTCCATTCTCTCATTTAACAACTACTTATATCTTTGACTCTAAAGTGCGTCTTATATGTACACATATAGTTGGATCTTGTTTTATGTTTTTTTTTTAAAAATCAAATCTGATAATCATCTTTTGATTGGATTGCTTAATCCATTCACATTTAATGTTATTATTGATATGGTAGCTTTCTTTCTGCCATTTTGCTTTTTGTTTTACAAATATCTCAAATCTTTTCATTGCTCTGTTCCTACTTTACTGCGTCATTTTGCATTAAGTAGATTTTTACTACTGCAACATTTTAATTATTTTCTGATTTTGAAATTATATTTCAAAGTTTGTTTTCTTAGTGGTTGCTCCAGGGCTTGAATACATTAACTACTCAGAATTTATTTCAGATTCGTAACTATCACTTCCTGTGTGATACAGAAACTTTATTACTAAATAATTCAACCCTAGTCTCCCCGTTCTATTAGTGTGATACATATTTTGTCTATATGTGTCACATGTTATGAGTATTATTATTTTATATAATTTTATGTCTTGTAAAGAAGCTGAGAGAAGGAAGAATAGTAAGTATGTATTTATAGAATTTGTTATATTGACCTTCTTGTTTACCATTTATAACTCTCTTCATTTTTTCCTATGGATTTGAGTTACCATGTGGTATCATTTCCTCACTCCAATACAGCTTTACACCTGATTCCTTTGTGCTATCATTATCAAATATATTACATTTCTATATATTATATTTCCAAAATTACAACTAATGGATATTGGTTCACACAATTACTTTTTTTTTAAATATTCGTTTTATTGAGATATATTCACATACCAAGCAGTCATACAAAAGAAATCGTACATTCGATTGTCCACAGTACCATTGCACAGCCGTACATTCATCACCAAAATCAATCCCGGACACCTTCATTACCACACACACAAAAATAACAAGAATAATAATTAAAGTGAAAAAGAGCAATTAAAGTGAAAAAGAACACTGGCTGCCTTTGTCTGTTTGTTTGTTTGTTTGTTTCCTTCCTTCTCCCATTTTTCCATTCATCCATCCATAAAGTAGACAAAGGGGAGTGTGGTCCTTATGACTTTCCCAATCCCATTATCACAATCGTCTTCAAGATTCACGGGTTCTGGGTTGTAGTTTGATAGTTTCAGGTATCTACCGCCAGCTACCCCAATTCATTAGAACCTAAAAAGGGTTGTCTATATTGTGTGTAAGAGTGCCCCCCAGAGTGACCTCTCGGCTCCTTTTGGAATCTCTCTGTCACTGAAGCTTATTTCATTTCCTTTCACATCCCCCTTTTGGTCAAGAAGATGTTCTCCATCCCACGATGCCGGGTCTACATTCCTCCCCGGGAGTCGTATTCCACGTTGCCAGGGAGATTCACTCCCCTGGGTGTCTGATCCCACGTAGGGGGGAGGGCAGTGATTTCACCTGCCACGTTGGCTTAGCTAGAGAGAGAGGGCCACATCTGAGCAACAAAGAGGCATTTGGGAGGAGGCTCTTAGGCACAAGTATAGGGAGGCCTAGCCTCTCCTTTGCAGCAACAGTCTTCCCAAGGGCAAGTCCTGTGGTAGAGGACTCAACCCATCAAACCACCAGTCCCCTATGTCTGTGAGCACATTAGCAACCATCGAGGTGGGGCAGCCCAATACCCCTGCATTCTCCACCAGCTCCTCAATGGGGCTCTGCATATTTTTTCTTTGTTTTTTTTTTTAACTTTTTTTTTTAAATCAACTGTATAAAAAATAAAAAACATAAAAAAAAATTTTAAAAAACATACAATAAAAGAACATTTCAAAGAGACCATAACAAGGGAGTAAGAAAAAGACAACTAACCTAGGATAACTACTTTTCTTCCAACATTTTCCTAGTCTACCCCAAGAAAGTAACCTAATATAGAAACATTTCTGTGAACTTGTTCCTACTATACTCATCAGAAATTAACAGACCACAGTCATTCCTGGGCATTCCCAGAACATTAAATTTATCCACGATAGCTTACCTGTTCTTATTGGATTATCGTTCCCCCTTCCTTAATTGCTCTCTATCACTAGTTCCCCAACATTCTACATTATAAGCCATTTGTTTTACATTTTTCAAAGTTCACATTAATGGTAGCATATAATATTTCTCTTTTCATGCCTGGCTTATTTCACTCAGCATTATGTTTTCAAGGTTCATCCATGTTGTCATATGTTTCACAGCATCATTCCTTCTTACTGCCGCGTAGTATTCCATCGTGTGTATATACCACATTTTATTTATCCACTCATCTGTTGAAGGACATTTGGGTTGTTTCCATCTCTTGGCAATTGTGAATAATGCTGCTATGAACATTGGCATGCAGATATCTGTTCGTGTCACTGCTTTCCAATCTTCCGGGTATATATCGAGAAGTGCAATCGCTGGATTGAAGGGTAACTCTATATCTAGTTTTCTAAGGAACTGCCAGACTGACTTCCAGAGTGGCTGAGCCATTATACAGTTCCACCAACAATGAATAAGAGTTCCAATTTCTCCACATCCCCTCCAGCATTTGTAGTTTCCTGTTTGTTTAATGGCAGCCATTCTAATTGGTGTGAGAAGGTATCTCATTGTGGTCTTAATTTGCAACTCTCTAATACCTAGTGAAGCTGAACATTTTTTCATGTGTTTCTTGGCCATTTGTATTTCCTCTTCAGAGAACTGTCTTTTCATATCTTTTGCCCATTTTATAATTCGGCTGTCTGTAGTATTGTCATTGAGTTGTAGGATTACTTTATATATGCAAGATATCAGTCTTTTGTCAGATATATGGTTTCCAAAAATTTTTTCCTATTGAGTTGGCTGTATCTTTACCTTTTTGACAAATTCCTTTGAGGTACAGAAACTTGTAAGCTTGAGGAGTTCCCATTTATCTATTTTTTCTTTTGTTGCTTGTGCTTTGGGTATAAAGTCTAGGAAGTGGCCGCCTAATACAAGGTCTTGAAGATGTTTCCCTACATTATCTTCTAGGAGTTTTATGGTACTTTCTTCTATATTGAGATTTTTGATCCATTTTGAGTTAATTTTTGTGTAGGGTGTGAGGTAGGGGTCTTCTTTCATTCTTTTGGATATGGATATCCAACTCTCCCAGCCCCATTTGTTGAAAAGACCATTATGTCCCAGTTCAGTGACTTTGGGGGCCTTATCAAAGATCAGTCGGCCATAGATCTTGGGGTCTATCTCCAAATTCTCAATTCCATTCCATTGATCAATATGTCTATCTTTGTGGCAGTACCATGCTGTTTTGACAACTATGGCTTTATAATAAGCTTCAAAGTCAGGGAGTGTAAGTCCTCCCATTTCGTTTTTCTTTTTTAGAGTGTCTTTAGCAATTCGAGGCATCTTCCCTTTCCAAATAAATTTGATAACTAGCTTTTCCAAGTCTGCAAAGTAGGTTGTTGGAATTTTGATTGGGATTGCATTGAATCTGTAGATGAGTTTGGGTAGAATTGACATCTTAATGACATTTAGCCTTCCTATCCATGAACATGGAATATTTTTCCATCTTTTTAAAAGTCCCCTTCTATTTCTTTTAGTAGAGTTATGTAGTTTTCTTTGTATAGGTCTTTTACGTCTTTGGTCAAGTTTATTCCTAGGTACTTGATTTTTTTAGTTGCTATTGAAAATGGTATCTTTTTCTTGAGTGTCTCTTCAGTTTGTTCATTTCTAGCATATAGAAACATTACTGACTTATGTGCATTAACCTTGTATCCCGCTACTTTGCTAAATTTGTTTATTAGCTCTAGCAGCTGTATCATCAATTTCTCGGGGTTTTCCAGGTATAAGATCATATCACCTGCAAACAATGACAGTTTTACTTCTTCTTTTCCAATTTGGATGCATTTTATTTCTTTGTCTTGCCAGATTGCCCTAGCTAGCACTTCCAGCACAATGTTGAATAACAGTGGTGATAGCCGGCATCCTTGTCTTGTTCTTGATCTTAGAGAGAAGGCTTTCAGTCTCTCACCATTGAGTACTATGCTGGCTGTGGGTTTTTCATATATGCTCTTTATCATATTGAGGAAGTTTCTTTCAATTCCTACCTTTTGAAGTATTTTTGTCAAAAATGGATGTTGGATTTTGTTGAATGATTTTTCAGCATCTATTGAGATGATCATTTGATTTTTCCCTTTTGATTTGCTAATGTGTTGTATTACATTGATTGATTTTCTTATGTTGAACCATCCTTGCATGCCTGGAATGAACCCCACTTGGTCATGGTGTATGACTTTTTTAACGTGTCTTTGTATTCAATTTGCAAGTATTTTGTTGAGGATTTTTGCATCCATGTTCATTAGGGAGATTGGCCGGTAGTTTTCCTTTTTTGTAGCATCTTTGCCTGGTTTTGGTATTAGATTGATGTTAGCTTCATAAAATGAGTTAGTTAGTGTTCCATTTTCTTCGATGTTTTGAAAGAGTTTAAGTAAGATTGGTGTCAGTTCTTTTTGAAAAGTTTGGTAGAACTCCCCTGAAAAGCCATCTGGCCCTGGGCATTTATTTGTGGGAAGCTTTTTGACGACTGACTGGATCTCTTTGCTTGTGATTGGTTGGTTGAGGTATTCTGTTTCTTCTCGTCAGTCTAGGTTGTTTACATGTTTCCAGGAAATTGTCCATTTCCTCTACATTATCCAGTTTGTTGCTATACAGTTGTTCATAGTATCCTCTTATAATTTTTTTAATGTCTTCAGGATCTGCAGTAATGTCACCTTTCTCATTCATTATTTTGTTTATCTGGGTCTTCTCTCTTTTTGATTTTGTCAGTCTAGCTAGGGGCTTGTTAATCTTGTTGATCTTCTCAAAGAACCAACTTTTGGTGTTGTTTATCCTCTCTATTGTTTTTTGTTCTCTATGTCATTTATTTCTGCTTTAATCCTTGTTATTTCTTTTCTTCTACTTGGTATAGGATTGGTTTGCTGTTCATTTTCTAGCTTCTTCAGTTGATCCATTAGTTCTTTGATTTTGGCTCTTTCTTCCTTTTTAATACATGCATTTAGTGCTATAAATTTCCCCCTCAGTACCGCTTTTGCTGCATCCCTTAGGTTTTGGTATGTTGTGTTCTCATTTTCATTTGTCTCTATATATTTAGCAATTTCTCTTGCTATTTCTTCTTTAACCCACTGATTGTTTAGGGGTGTGTTGTTTAACCTCCAGGTATTTGTGAATTTTCTAAGTCTCTGATGGTTATTGACTTCTAATTGCATTCCACTGTTGTCAGAGAATGTGCTTTGAATAATTTCAGTCTTTTGAAATTTATTAAGCCTTGTTTTATGTCCCAGCATATGATCTATTCTGGAGAAAGTTCCATGAGCACTAGAGAAGAATATGTATCCTGGTGATTTGGGATGTAACGTTCTATATATGTCTATTAAATCCAATTCATTTATCAGATTGTTTAGTTTTTCAATTTCCTTATTGGTCTTCTGTCTGGTTGATCTACCTGTAGGAGAGAGTGATGTGTTGAAATCTCCTACAATTATTGTGGAAACATCAATTGCTTCCCTTAGTTTTGCCAGTGTTTCTCTCATGTATTTTGTGGCACCTTGATTGGGTGCATAAACATTTATGATTGTTATTTCTTCTTGTTGAATTGCCCCTTTTATTAGTATGTAGTGGCCTTCTTTGTCTCTCATAACATCCTTGCATTTAAAGTCTATTTTATCTGAGATTAATATTGCTACACCTGCTTTCTTTTGGCTGTAGCTTGCATGAAATATTTTTTTTCCATCCTTTCACTTTCAATTTCTTTGTGTCCCTGTGTCTAAGATGAATCTCTTGTATGCAACATATTGATGGTTCATTTTTTTTGGATCCATTCTGTGAATCTATATCTTTTATTTGGGGAGTTTAATCCATTTACGTTCAACATTATAACTGTGAAGGCATTTCTTGAGTCAGCCATCTTATCCTTTGGTTTATGTTTGTCATATATATTTTTTCCCTCTCTCTATTAATATCCTTTAATGTACCCATACTGAATCTCTTTAGTACTGAACCTTTCTCCATGTCTCTCCTTTCTTTGTTTCTCTATCTGTAGGGCTCCCTTTAGTATCTCCAGTAGGACAGGTCTCTTGCTAGCAAATTCTCAGCATTTGTTTGTTTGTGAAAAATTTAAGCTCTCCCTCAAATTTGAAGGAGAGCTTTGCTGGATAAAGTATTCTTGGTTGGAAATTTTTCTCACTCAGAATTTTAAATATGTCATGCCACTGCCTTCTCGCCTCCATGGTGGCTGCTGAGTAGTCACTACTTTGTCTTATGTTGTTTCCTTTGTATGTGGTGAATTGCTTTTCTCTTGCTGCTTTCAGAACTTGCTCCTTCTCTTCCATATTTGACAGTGTGATCAGAATATGTCTCGGTGTGGGTTTATTTGGATTTATTCTATTTTGAGTTCACTGGGCATTTATGATTTGTGTATTTATGGTATTTAGAAGATTTGGGAAGTTTTCCCCAACAATTTCTTTGAATACTCTTCCTAGGCCTTTACCCTTCTCTTCTCCTTCTGGACCACCAATGAGTCTTATATTTGGACATTTTATATTATCTATCATATCCCCAAGGTCCATTTCGATTTTTCCAATTTTTTCCCCATTCTTTCTTTTGTCCTTTCATTTTCTGTTCTGTCATCTTCCAGGTCACTGATTTGTAGTTCAACTTCCTCTAGTCTTGTACTGTGAGTATCCAGAATCTTTTTAATTTCATCAACAGTTTCTTTTATTTCCATAAGATCATCTATTTTTTTATTTACTCTTGCAATGTCTTCTTTATGCTCTTCTAGGGTCTTCTTGATGTCCTTTATATCCTGTGCCATGCTCTTCTTCATGTCCTTTATATCCTGTGCCATGGTCTCATTGTTCATCTTTAGTTCTTTGATTAATTTCTCCAGGTACTGTGTCTCCTCTGATCTTTTGATTTGGGTGCTTGGGCTTGGGTTATCCATATCATCTGGTTTTTTCATATGCTTTAAAATTTTCTGTTGTTTTTAGCTTCTTGGCATTTGCTTAACTTGATAGGGTTCTTTTAGGATTTGTAGACCAATTGAAATCTTTATCTCTAATTTGTCAGATCTACAGCTTCATGGAGTACACTTTCTGTAACTAACCAGCAGGTGGCATCCATGAGCCACCTGTTCCCCTCAAGCCAGTTCTCCCCAGCTTTGTCTTTGTGGTGAGTAGGGGAGTGAGTCTTGTGGGGTCCAATTGGTGTACCAAACTTGCATGTGTAGTTGGTGTTGCCCGCCCTGTATATGGGGCATGTGTCTGGGCAGTCAGGGAGTGGGGGCGGCTCTAACAATCAAATTTCCCTGGTATTCCTGGAGTTTTAAAGCTGCTGCAATAGTCTAATCCTTCAGTCCTGCCACAGTTTGTCTCTGCCACTGACCCACAAGTCCTTGGTATTGGCGTATGGCCCCTGAGACTTGTGAGTGGGTCCCTCTTCCAGGCTGTGCAATCCCACGTCCTCTGTTGAGGGATGACTGTGCTATGTCACAGGTGAGTGCCATCCCCCCAGGGCAGTTCTGGGCTGCAGGGCTGTATAGGGAGGCTCCCAGTCTGCTGAAATGATGGGTGAATGGGGCATGTTAATTCACACTGCTCCACCTTCCCAACTCTGAACCAGCTGAGGATGCAGGGAAGGCTAATGTCCACACCCAATTTTGTGGTGTGTGCATGTTATTGGAAGCACTTCCATCACACTGGGTTGTCTGGGGCAGCTCTGTGCTCTGGGGCTGGTGATGGGCAGGAGTGTTGCCTGTCCATCAGGATGATGGCTGTGAAAGGATGCCCCCCTTTTCTTGGAAAGTTGTGGTGTTTAGTGAATTTTCTCAGCCACTGGATTGTTGCGTTTTGTCTCAGAGCTCTCTTAGTTCTGCTGTTGTCTTGGCCTGCCCAAATTG
The DNA here is from genome assembly GCF_015220235.1 of Choloepus didactylus. NCBI lineage: Eukaryota > Metazoa > Chordata > Mammalia > Pilosa > Megalonychidae > Choloepus > Choloepus didactylus. The sequence continues at coordinate 66,198,791 of NC_051324.1, read as the reverse complement.
AAGTCTTTGAGGCTTTCTGTATTGGGCTTCTTAGAGTAATTATTTTAGAAAAAGAAAAAAAGTTTGAAAGAAAAAAAAGGACCCTCCTGGCAGATCTAATGGGTTATTGAAATGCTAAGAGACAAAGCAATTAGGGCCATTAGGGAAACGACCAGGGGGCAGAGAGATAGGCTTTTCTTCTGGATTTGCATATGAGCTTCAGGGCCTGAGCTCTGCCCTTCCCCTTTCTATGTTCACCAGAACTGCAAAAAGCCTCTGCTTTTATTTTTGGGTTTTTCTTGCTGTTTTTGCTATCCCTATCTCCTTTCCACTGGGCTGGCTGCTCCTGGATTCTCCGGTGTCTGGTCTCAGTCTATCTATGATTGGAGTTTGTATCAGTAGAATGAGTTTCCTATAAGGGCCTCAACTGCAGTTCTCCCTCCTTGTTCCCAGCACTGACGGACCCTCCTCCCATGGGACTGAGCCTGACAGGGAGGGGCGCAGGTTCCCTGGCCATAAAAACTTACAGATTTCACTGATCTCAGCAGTTCAACATATTTCATGAGTGTTGTTTGAAGTATGCCCAAAGTCAAATTGCTCTGTGGTGTCCAGTCCATGCAGTTCCTGGCTTTCTACCTACTTCCCTGGAGGAGTAACTAAAACATACACCTCACCACTCCGCCATATTGCCCCGCCTCCACAATTACTTTTTAAATCACTTAAGAGAAGAAAGGAGATGAAATGTGAACTTATACTGTTTCTTATAATTGCCTACATGATTACCTTTAAGGATGTGTTTGTTTCTTTGTGTGGATTTGAATAACTGTCTGGTGTCACTTAGGTTCAGACCAAAGAAAGTCATTAATATATATATATTTTTTTGTATGTAGGCCTACAAAAAAAAATTCTCTAAGTTTTTATTTATCTGGGAATGTTTTTATTTTGTCTTTATGCTTCAAAAGATAGTTTTGCAGGATATAAGATTCTTGGTTGACAGTTTTCATTTGTTTGTTTGTTTCCAGCCCTTTGCTTATGTCATCCGGGGCTTCTCACCGTAAAGATTTCTGAAGAAAAATCAGTTGTTAATAATATTGGGTTTCTTTTCTCTGGGACAAGTCCTTTTTCTCTTACTGCTTTCAAGGTTTTCTCTTTGTCTTTCAACATTTTTGTTATGATATGTCTGGGTGAGGATCTCTGCATTTATTGAACCTGGAGTTTGTTGAACTTCTTGGATGTGAAGATTAATGTTTTCAATCAAATTTTGCCAATTTTCTGCCATTATTTTTTCAATTTTTAAACTCTCTTTCCCTCTCTCTCTCCTCTACTTTTGGTACTCCCATTACCTGTACATTGATCTATTTAATTGTGTCACACATTTCTATGAGTCTCTGTCCATTTTCCTTCACTATTCTTTCTTTCTTTTCTTCATATTGCATAATCTCTATTGACAATATCTTCCTGTTTGATAATTCTTTGTTTTCCGCTGCCAAAATCTACTCTTGATTTCCTTTACGAATTTGTCATTTATTATTGTCTTTATCAGCTCCATAATTTCCATTTGTTTTTTTCTCATAATTCCTCTGTCCTTATTGCTATTCTCTATTTTATGAGACAGTGTCACCAGACCATTCTTTACTTCCTTTTCTATGGTGTCCTTTAGTTCTTCCACGTATTTATGACAACAGCTTTGTAGTCTTTGTCTGCTAAGTCCAACATCTGGGCCCCCTCAAAGGCAGTTCTAGCACTTGTTTTTCTCCTTTCTATGGGTCACACTTTGTTCTTTATTTGCATGATTCATAAATTTTCATTAAATTGGACATTTTAAATACAAAAATCAACCCACAGCCCTTGGGCTTGTTATTGTTTTGTTTACATATTTGCCTGTTTATTTGTGTAGTGACTTGTCTGGCTGGTCTAGTGTAATCTATTTCTTCCACAGCATGCAACCTCTGCTATTGTTCTTCAGAGCATGCAGATTTGAGCACATGAAAAATTTCCTTGATAACTGCATCTCTCTTTGTCTTTCTCTTTCCCTGACTTCCCCATTAAGCTTTTGGCTGCTCAACCACTATTGATATCACATTCCACTAATTGCTAGTTGGTTTCTCTATTCTTTTCAATAATACCTGTAGTTTAAGTAGACACATAGTTTGATACCATTAAATTCAGGCCTCTCTCCTATGCTAGGGTGTTGCCAGAATTTCAGGTTTTCTTTGACTGCAGGAGAGTTATTCTTGGTTGTCTTTCCCTATTTCCTTCTGTTCAACTTCTAGCTGGTATACCATTTAATGTGCTGCTATCATTAAGTTATCAGTTCCCTCTTTATTGCTCACCACTAATACCTCCTTTGTTTTATACAACCCCTTAGGCATGAACTTCCCCATATTCTGTACCAAATAAAGTCATTTCTCTTAAGGAGAGTTACAGACCTCTCTGCTCTAATGGACTGACTCTCCCCCAGGGCATAACCTCTGCACCACTGCTTTGGAGCTGAGGAAAAGGGTAGCTGCTTTATCCCGAGTGATATCACTGCACTATTTGTGGAGTACAGGGCAGGTATGGTAGTCCTGGACTTCTTGGCTTGCCCCTCCCTTTGTGGAATCTCTGCCTTATGAGCAAACTGTGGTGGAGGCAAACATGGTCCACTATTTTTGGTCTGCCAGGTCTGAATTAGAGCTCCCACCTTACAAACCCAAGTTATCTGACAATGTCTGCCTTGAGTAGTTCTACAAAACAGAGTTTTGTGGTGAGGTATGAGAGATTCAAATGGCCTGCCCCTACCAGGGTAAAACTAAAACCCTATACTGGAAGCTGGGCAGGAGAGGAAGTTCCATACCTTGGTCATGCCTAGAGTAGAGTTTCTGTCACACTAAAATGGGGGTAGGGATTTCCTTGGATCAAATGTCACAGATTCTTATTTTTTGGGGGGTGGGGTGGGGGGTGGGATTTAGTAGATTTTCTTGACTAGATAGTTTTCTGTTTTTCTATGCCCTTAGGACAATTTTCAGAAACTTTAAATGGTTGTGGTTTTTTTTGTTTTGTTTTGTTTTTAAATGATTTTCACCATTAAAATGGCTATTTCAGTTGGGGGGGGGGGAGGCGGGGGCACCAAGTTCCCCGTACTGCCTTTCCAGAAGTCCCAGTCTCTTTCTGTCTCCTTTTCCTGATACCAAAATAATTTCATTTCCGACCTGATGTTACTGGTTTCTCTTTGTCTATTCCACGTTTTTTTTTGTGATTTTGGGAAAACCTGAAAATGTGCTATGAGTGTGGGAATACTGAAGGTATCCACAAGACTGTGCATTACCCCAATAGTTCTGACTGCCTCCTTGCCTAAGAGAGGGGCAAAGTTTCTCTAATCAAATTCTAGTAAGAGCTCAAACAGGAAATATTTACCATCACCCAGGAAAGCAAACATTTAACAGAATCCCTATGACTGGGTTCATCCAACAGAGGTTTTCCAAACAAATAGCTTCACTAACCTTCTCCAGCCTTCTGATCATAGAGCATCTGTTATTTTATTTCTCAACTGTACTCAGAGATGGAGGAGATGGTTCAGGGAACTATTTGTCTACAGGGAGGCTGTCCAGGAATGCGTTGGAGGTCAGCTGGAGAGAGCAGATCTTGAAGAGAGGAATCCACCAAGAAGATTTTAAAGCCACAAGTCTAGAATCTGGTCTTCTGCATCTCTACAGAGCAAAGGAATGAATAAAATTGCTATCATTTTTAATGATCCTATTATCCCCAATGACTAAAAAGCGTAAGATTGATAGAAATTGAAAGAAGCCAATGGATTATGAAGATATTTAGGAGCAAAAATCTGCAGAGTTATTCAATGAAAGAACACGTAGGGAGAAGAGGGAAAGGGATATGCCAAGAATAGTGCCTGGATTTCTAGGTTTGTGCAACAGTAGGTTAAATCTCTTATGGAGTGCAGAAAGAAAAGAGAAGGTCTAGAATGGATTCTTGAATATTTCCAGGAATTAAAAACTCCAGTGAAAAGTATGAGCCTACAAGGAAACCGAGAAATAAAGAAAATGGTGGAAGAAGAAGAATCAGCAGGCTGTGGGGACATGACAAAAAGAAAGTGGTCAAAAGTATGATTTGCTGTTGAGAAGTTATGAAAGAAGATGACTGAAAAGGACCTTTTGATTCTGTGATGTAGAGGTCATTGGTGACTTTAGTAGGAATTATTTGCAAGAAGGATGGGACAGAGCTTTATTAGAGTAGTTTTAGGAATGAGTGGGAGATGGCTTGGTGGAGATAGTCAAGAATGAGCAAAAGATTGCTGATACAAACTTTCTTTCCTTTTTAACCCAAGAGTGACATTTAAAGAGCAAAAAGGTACTGATGAAATGAAAAGACAATTCTCACCCTTGAGAGGAAATCTACCGCAAGAAGTTATGAGGACATCAAAGCCTAACCCATCTACCACATGTGGGTTAGAAAGAGTTAGAAATATTTGGATCTTGACAGACATCCTGGTCCTGCCATTTATTAGCTATGGAACTATTTGCAAGCAAGACATTTAGCCTCTCTGTACCTCAACTTCCTTACTGTAAAACAAAAGTAATAAAACTTAGTGTGAATTGTTCCCATGACAAATAAAATCATGTGGATCAAACACCAGGTGCATTATGAATGCTTAGAAATATTTATTTTTTTCCTTTTTTTTTCTAGTTTTGCCTGTCATATTTACTTTCCATTGCAAATGAAGAGTCTTTTTAATGTTTTGTTCTGTGCACAGGAACAAAGCAACATTTAAAAAGTAAAAAGGTACTAATGGAATGAAAAAATAATTCTTTTATTTTGTTCTTTGCAGGAACACTGGTTACTCAATTCAAGTCATCATGAATGGTAACATTTATTGAGTATCTGTATGAACAGAGGGAAATGTTGAAGGGTCCAAGGCTGGAAGTGGCAATCAAATTTGCATGTAAACATGATTTCTCCATTTCAAGTGTGGGATAAAAGCTATAGAGGAGAGCGTGAAGGAGCAGATGGAGGTTACAGAGGGTAGTGTCCTCGGGATGATAATGGCTGTGGAGAAGAGGGAATGAATAGATATGAGAGACTGTAGGTGGGAGAGTAGTCAGGACCAGGAAGTTGATTAGAATGAGTGGGTAAGTAGGAAAAGCAAGACAAAGATGATGCTAAAAGTTTTGACTTGGGCACCTAGAATGATGAGAGTTGTCTTGATAACTAACTGAATAACTTGTGTCCCTGCAAAGCTGTATGCTGAGCAGGACCAAACATCAATAAACACTTTTCATACAAATGCACAGGATATTAAACTCTGGTGCAGAGCTAAGTGAACTTTGGTGTGATCTACACAGGAATGTATGGCATATTTGGAAAGGTCTATAGAACTTGTAGACAGCAATGAACTAAGGTGTTCCAGAATCAACTATTGCCATATTCAGTTTCTCAGAAACTTATTCTATGAATACTGCCAAACATGCAAAAACTTCATGCCTTTTGACATCTGTCACTTATAGAGAAAGTTATTATAGGAAGTTAGCAGCCTTCCCTGCATTCTCTCCAGACACTGAAAGCTCAGCTAAGGCTACTGTGACTGAAGAGTAGGAACAACATATGATTCCACCTAGTGCTTTCTTTTCCTGTCTGTGTTTTGACTGTCATCCTTTCAACTTGTAACAAAAGGCATAGGTTTTCCTGCAGCTAAATGGGCCTGGGAGGTTTGAAAAGTAAATCATTAAAGGATTTCATGATGAGATTGAAATATATTATTGATATGCTGCACACCACATGGGTATAAAACAAAAGCAAAGTAAACAGAGAATGTCTCCCCACTGACCCGAGTGAGGAATTTCCAGATGCTGTCACAGCAGGCTCCGTGGATGGAACCACTGCCCTTCCAGGAGGTCAAACTTGTGACCTTTCTTGGATACACACACACACACACACACACACACACACACACACACACACACGCGCGCGCGCGCACCAAATGCACACACTCCCCTCTTCAAAGCCCAGTGTTGTAAGTTGAGGACAGCCTCTATTAAAGCCATGCCTTGGTTGGAATTTTGGACATTTAAATTGAATTTCAGGGTGCAAATGCAATTTGAAGAGACAGAGGAGAATTTCCTTTCTGCTAGATGAAGAGTGATTTCTACATTAAAATCATGATGGATAGATAGAATTGTGGTCCCTTTCCAGAGTTCACAGTCTGACAGAACATCCAAGTTAGAAGGGAAATCAGAGACTAAGACCTTGATTTTACAAATGAGGGAACCAGGAGCAGAGGGTATACATGACTTATAGCATAGCTTATGCAATTGCTTAGTGACAGGGCACAGTTAAACTCAGCCCTCCTCTTCCCTTGCCATGCTTATTTTATCATAATGTGCCATTTATTTTTCAATTTTTCTCATTGTTGGTCTGAAAGACATTGCGAATAATCCCAAGCAGAATAAGCTAGGAATCATTTCTTCATTCCCTTTTGTTTTCCATAAAAATAGTATGTCAGTTTTTGCTTTCTTTATTTCAGTTTTGGGGTGAGCCCATCATTGGTGGGATCCACCATTAAACAAGAATGCCAAGTGGCAGACAAAAAATGAGGGACTTTAAAAAATGAATTTTTACCTGTAATGTTCAATGGCTCAGTTATGTAAGATTAAAAATAGTGGTTTCTCCGTTTTATTTGCCTGTGTTCTAATAAGGCTTGTTGAATCTTGGTGCTGTCTATTGTCTCCATTACATAATTTTCAAAAGTATATGTATTTTCTAAAATGCATTGTATATCTATTTCTAAAAATATATTTTCTGGCAAAGTATATCATTTACACACATAGGCGCAAACATAAATACACACAAAATAGCAGAAGGAGGATGGATTTTGGAAAACGATAAACCTGGTTTCAAACCCTTTCTCCCCAACTTCCCAGCTTTGAGAAATCAAGCAAGTAAATTCATTTCTGTGCTTTCCAAGCAGCATCATTTGTAAAATGGGGATCCCACATCATGGCTGTAAAGATGAAATAAAATAATACATGTTATTAACCTAGCTTTAGGTAAAAGGCAGAACAAAATAATTTAATCCATTCTTTCTGATTTGCTCAGTTTATATGGGTCACAATTCTGAGAGGCACATTTAGGATATGTACTTTCCTAAGTCATCCTGTTCTGAGAAATTAACAGTAAAAGTGCTTGGAAAGGAAAAAACAAACAAACAAACAAAAAACAAAAATCCCTCTAATGCAAAGTAAAATTAAAGTAGATGGTGATAACAACCATATTCATTCTTCATTTGGGCCTTCAGGAAATGATTACTTTATTTCAACATTATTCCAGTCCTGAGAAAAAACTGGATGCAAAGAGAAATTCTGAAGGGATAGGAAAGCTTCTCCATTCGGCCAGCCCAAAGCTTTAAACACTGTGATCCTTAAATATTCACGACATTAACGTAGGCTGATTTGTTCTGATGTTGGTGGAACTCTCTACCATGCTATACTGTGGAGCAGCCTGATAAGGTAAAAGACCATGGCTACAGTCCAGAATTCATGACATGCGCATTGCCTAACAAAATCCAAAGATTTCTGTCTCTAAAATTTAACTCTGCTCTTAAGGAATTGTAAGAGCCCAAAGGAAGGGCCCTAAAACGTTCATGCTGGACAGCCCCACTGATTACCCAATCCAAACTACTTGTTCTACCGATATGGATGTGATTATACAAATCTCACTTTCAGAATCATTGAGTTAATTTGGCAGATAGTAGACAGTTGCTCAATAAATATTTGTCTAATTAAAGAAAGTATATGCCTTTTGGACGTAAGTAGATTGTGAGATTAAGTAGGTGAAGAAAATTATTTCAAAAATGTGAAATAACGGTTTTTGGATTTTTAAGATTACCGTTGTTAGTTTTAATTTCTCTGGACATTCACTTACATTTTCCTTAACTTTGAACTTTCTTTCAACATGTAGATGATAGATACACAATTTGTTCCAAAACAATACTTTAAATTGTGCCATGTAAACAGACAGCTGCAGCAGAGAAAAATGCCTCCCTGTTTCTTTTTCTTTTCTTTTCATTTTTTGCTCAGGGATGAGTGATTATTTCCTTCCATAGGTTAAAATGAATCTCAAGATCAGAGCATATATTTTAGCTTATAGTTTCACTTAGTTGACTCCTATTTTCTGAACATGATCCTCTTCAATACTATTTGCATTTTTGTGACATTTCTTTCAATTATTGATTTATGTGGTTTAGGATTTTATTCAATGGCTTTTTGGAGGGGCTAAAGTAGGAATATAAAAAAGACTGCTATTTTTGAGGTATTTTAATCATAGCCCAAAGCATCTGGAACCTCCTGAGTGAGTAAGTTCTCACAAGTATTATCATCTTTCTGTAATAATTTGAATTAAAAAAAAATTACAAGTACTAGCCATGTGATACTTACATACCTAGACCTAGACTGTCTAGGAGGGAAATAAAGGGTGTTTCTGCACTAGTTTTACTGGAGTTTGTTATTACTAAAGGACTAAATAAACTTCATCATGTGCAATGAAACCATGGCCTGATCCAAGGCCTGACTATGTGTCCCACCTACAGCAATAGGCTCACAAGTCACACGGCATGAAACTCTGGAGTTTGTTCATATTTCCTTCATAGGATATGCTGGCACCAGAGAAGTCATGCCTCTGTTGAGTTCTTGAATCAACTTCAATAAATGACTTTGGGTTCTTACAATTACTTAAGAGCAGGGTTAAATTTTAGAGACAGAAATCTTTGGATTTTGTTTGCCTTTAAAGGTTGTAAGGTCAGGCTTAAAAAATGCAGATGAACCCTCAAAATGATTGTTTATGTCAATATTTCTAAATACTTGACATTTGTAATGAGTAAAATATTGAAACGCTTGAGTGACTCTTTTATTTATTTATATGTTCATTTTTTATTAGGAATATTAGGAATCCTACCCATCTATGTTGGCAGAGGTTTGTTTATACCTAGGATAAATAATAAAAACCATAAGCAGATTAATGAATACTGTATTCTTTTATTCCCTCCCTCCCTTCTTTCCTTCCTTCCCTCCTCTTTCTCTCTCTCTGTCTCTGTCTCTATTTCTTTCTTTCTTTCTCCTTTTCCTTATTTAAATTGTAAACAGTGTATCCTGTGAGGAACTGGAGAAGCAGGGAAAAATCCAAAGCAAATAATTACCTTTTCTCTTTGTTTGCAAAGAGGCTCAGAAGCACTTCTTTTCCTTTTCATTTAAAAAAAAAAAAAAGCTCTCTTCATTCTCCAGAAAATGTTAATGGTAAAAAATAATCCCCAGCCCCCTTAACACTGCTAATAAGAATGGAAAGCGTTGGGTATTGGGCCTTGCTACCCAATGCCTTCTTTTCCTTCCCTATTGAGGAATGCTAACTGCATTGTGCTGTAATGAGCCATGCCCAAACTACTGTTTTCTGGTCCACTGTTTATTTGATTTCTTTATTGTAATGAATCTCAGATGGTTGGTGTTTACACTAGCAGTGGGCTGGGAGATCACGCTGGGAACCATTCTAATTAGCTGCAAGTGGGTCTCAGAGTTAGGATGGAGGAAAGAACAAATTTTTAGTAACGACTTTAAATTGAAGCCCTCATTTATTTTCATTATGGCCAGACCAGAAGCTAGCTAATGTTTCCCAGGTCTTTCCAGGCAGGCACTGTGGCTCAGCTCAGTGGAGCAGGATTCAATGATTTCAATGCATTTCAGCATTAATTGCTTCGGGAAAGGGAATTTGAAGGTAAGACGGGAGTGAGGCACCCAGCTAGAACTGTCAGAGCAGAAGATGAAGTGCATATGAGCAGTGAGAAGTTCTGCTCAACTTTGAACTCTGCTTCACATAAAGAGTTATGTTTTCTGAACTCTGAGATCTAAAACCACTTCTTCTTGCCTGGATGTATTCTCAGAAATGAAATCTGTTGGTGTTCATTGCAAAGTGGCCAGTAAATTACATTTTACTATTCAGTTCATAATAGATACTACAGCCTAACAAGCAATGGCTTGCTCTAATGAGCCATTGTTTATATACCTCCTGGGTTTGTGTTATTGTTTCTTTGGATTTAACTAATTGGTCAATCATAGGAGAGTTTGAACTATCTAGTCATACGTCATGTAGAGGGTATCTCTAACACATTCTCTGCTGCACAGAACATCATTTTAATGATTACAGCATGTGGCCAGATGCCTTTCAAAACTTATTTTGGGATGTAATCCTAGTAGGTGAATTTGTAAAACATGATTTATAAAAGCTGAAATAGTCTTACTCGTGTAATCGGAAGTTTCATTTTGTAAAGACACACACATATGTCCATGTGTACTTATCTACTTACAAACCCATTTTGGGAATGATTTTAATGCAAATTTTTAAAAAACAGGGTGTAAAATATTTGATGCTTAACATATAAAAACTAAAATAAGTTTTGCAGAAAATAGTTCAATATTTGTAATCTTGTGCAGGAAGGTTTTTTTGTTTATTATTTTCTTTAAAGTGTGACAATGTTAATAATTTGAGCTTTCCCATTAAATGGGAGGAAAATTTGCAAATCATGTATTTGATAAAGGACTATATCTAGGATATTTAAAGAATTCCTACACCTCAATCATAAAAAGACAAATAACCCGATTAAAAAAAAGGGAGAAAGATCTGACTAGACATTTCTTGAAAGAAGATATACAAATAAGCATATGAAAAGACATTCAGCATCATTAGCCATCAAGGAAATGCTAATCAAAACCACCATGAAATACCACTTCATACCCACTAGTATGTCTAGAATCAAAAAGATAATACCAAGTGTGGACGAGAAATTGGAGACATAGGAACACTCATAAACTGCTGGTGGAGCTGGAAAATGGTGCAGTCACTTTGGAAAAGAGTCTGGCAGTTCTTCAAAAAATATAAAAATACAATTACCATATGACCCAGCAATTCCACTCCTAGATATACACTCAAGAGAAATGAAAATACGTGTCCATGCAAAACTTGTACACAATATGCAAAAACTTGTACACGAATGTTCATAGCCGCATTATTCGTAATAACCAAATATGGAAATGACCCAAATGCCCCTCAACTGATGAATGGATAAACAAAATGTGGTATAGCCATGCAATGAAATATAATTTGGTAACAAAATAATAAGAAATACTGGTGCACACTATTACTTGAAAACATTATGCTAAGTGAAAGAAGCCAGACTACTTATTATATGATTCCATTTATATGAAATGTCCAGAATAGGCAAATCTAAAGACAGAAGGTAGATTAGTGGTTGCTCAGCCCTGGCAGAGAGGATGGGATATTTGGGGCTGATGGTTAAAGGGTATGAGGTTTCTATGGGATTGATGAAAATTTTCTAAAATTGCTTGTGATGATGGTTTTACAACTCTGTTAATACACTAGAATCATTGAATTGTATACTTTAAAAGGGTGAATTACATGGTATGTAAGTTATATCTCAAGAAAGTTCTTACAAAAAATACTAATTTTAGGTTTACTTGCTTTAAAAGAAAGGCTTAGCTTTCTTTATTCTACAAAAGAGAATGGGCAGATGGAAAAGTTTGTTTTCACAACCGGTCATGCAGAACTCCTTGCAATTCCAGGAGAATAAATTGTATTTTCTTGTCCCCACATCTTTTCTACATGGTCCCTTATGTCTGGAATGTATTTCCACTGTGTAAAGCCTTCTAATTCTCCAAAGTTCACTGCCAATACTATTACTTCCAATAAGGTTTCCTTGGTAAGCCCAGCTGGAATACTATCTCCTTGGTGCTCTCACAAAACTCATTCATTGCAAACACCACATCACTATGGATTGGAAGGGCTTCTTAGCTATTTTTAGTCTAAACCCATCATTTTATAAATGAGAGAAGCAACATGCATGGAGGAAGTCTGCCCTATTCAATGTCACACAGCTAATTGACGTAGGATCAAGGTTTCAGTTCTTTATAGACTTTTGAGACGAAGAGTGAAGCTCCCTCAACCCCCACAAAATTTACAAGGAAAACAATGTCTGTTTTCTTCTTAATTTTGTCATCATAAAATCTTTTTTTTGTAAGCTTTGATACACCTATAATGTCTAGCCTGATTTAGGGACTGAGTGAATTGATAACATAGGAAGGACGACCTGCCTGGGAACAAGAAGGTAAAGTTTGAAGAGTCTAAAAACCATGCATGTTGAACTTGAGTTTTTGCTCTGGATTATTAATCCTGGGTGCCTTAGTCCTGGCTGCAGATTTCCAGGATGCACCTTATAAGGGTGGTGGGTAGATAGGGGACCTGGGGGCCCTTCCTACAGAGACTATGTCATCATTTTGGCTTGAAGCACAGAAACATCTCAGTGTGATTATTATGAGTCCCAAAGTAAAGAAGGGAAGCTTAAAAAAAACCCTGGGCCATAACACTACCCAAGGGAATCGTGTTTCCTTGGAGACTTTGGAAGGAACAAAATCAAATAAAAAAATAGATTTGAGTCATGTAGTAAGAAAAATATCAGTGGGACAAAGAATGAAAAAAAATTGAAGGGTAAAAACTTGGATTGAGCTGGGAGGTGTGGATTTTACTTTGTGGAAGGATTGGATTATACAGACCAGAGTAAGGAGCTATGCAAGAAATGAAAAGACATACCTGTAACTGCTCTTAAAAAAGGGGGGGTTGGGGGTGGGGATCAGGAAGATATTTTAGCTATTACTAAATCAGGAACAATAACAATGATAACTGTGACCCACAGACTTGGAACATATGCCAGGAGTCAAAACTCAGAAGCAAGAAAAATGACTTCTTCAGAGGAAAATTAGATCTAGGAATTATGGAAAAACACACTTTTAAAACAAAGACCAGGAATGTGCTTTTGGAACCATTCTTTAAAGACTAGAAAAGCTACTTAGAGCAAATTTGGACCAGTTTGAGAGGGTGTGGCTGGGAAGAACTGAATCAAGTCTCTTAAGCAGTAGTAGGTGAGTTTGAAGATGACAGGGTCATTAAAATTGGTCAGCAGCCACGATCCATACAACAAGGCCACATAGTCTGAAGACTTATATGTAAATCTCAAATTGGCAGTCGTTGGGCCCACAGACATATTTTGTTTTGTTGATCCGCCATTAAAAATTTTGGTTATCTTTGAAAATAAGAAAACAGATATTTCAAATAAAACTGAATAAAGTGTTCCCAAAATATTTTCTCTGGTACTCCTGGGTTCACAGCCTCATATGTTCATCAGAGAACCCTCTCTGGTATTCTGTACTAGAAAATCGTTTGAGATAATTTGAAACAGGATTGAATTTTTAGGCAAGACTTTAGTGAATTCTTGGAAGGCACTATGTCCTAGTTCTATCCATTTCAAGGGTTCTACCCGCTTCACGAATACACAGGGAAAGTAGCCTCAAGGCTGTGTGAGTCATACTTGTCAGATATTATGCTTATTTCCTTTCCTAAAGGGAAGCCACATCCAGGTAGATAAAATGCCTGGTTATTCATCACAAATAGCTAAGGAAATACAGAGTTTGGCATTTTTAGTGGGATCCTTCCCTTCTTCTCCCTCTTCTGCTCTGAACTTGTAGAAGAAGTAGTTCTTCTTTCAGCAAATGGCTGGGAGGGAGCGTAATCTTTTCTCTTAGGGACAGCTCTACATTCACTGGTGCATGCTTACATATTGGGTAGGGTTAAAAGACCGTGTTTCTGTGTGCTGGGGTGCTTGTTTCTTGCTTCTGGTTGGGCTGTCCTGTGTCCAGGGGCAGCAGACATGTTCTCAGTGGTTGTTGCTGAAGACCCAGCTTCCCAAGGCCTGGAAGTCATGACCAACATGTGTCACTGACTACTGTTGCCTCGTGCCTAATGAGAGCAAGTTGGATAGCATTTGAAGTAGGAAGCCTGAGCCTGTAGAAACTGGAAGGAGGGTCTCTAACTTTACTGAGAGTTAAGAAGGACTTCGGAATTGGGGGATAATTTCAGGTTCCTTTTGTGGCACTGGGGCTCCACTTATTTGATTTTCTATGGCCCGATCAATCAATCCACAAAGAAGCTGAGGATTTACTATGTGCCACAAACTGACCCAAATTCTAGAGGTAAAATTATGATTAAGGCAAACCTATGGAAGGAACTTAAAATCCAGCTGGGGACATATTTATGGAATATATCATTTCAAGCAAATTGAGTTTTATGAAATCATGGTGGAGTATTTAGGGTTCTTTCATTGTAAGCAACAGAAATGGACTATGGCTAACTTAAACAAAAAGGAATTTACTTTTGGAAAAAGACGGGGGTGGATCAAACAGAGACAAAAGAATCAAGTTTATTGAAGTAACTCCAGAAGATCATGGAAGAGCTTTGTTATTCAAAGTATTGCCCTTGGAGCAGAAGCAGCGCAAGCTGAGAGTTCGTTAGTAATGCAGATTCTCAGGCCCACTTCAGACTTAAAGAATCAGAATTGGCAGAATCTACAAGATGCCCTGTCATCTGTAAGGAAGTTAAGGTTTCAGAAGCACTGGTCTAGAGAACCCTAAGTAAGACCAACTGAGACTTGAGAATGCAGGACAATGGTGGGGGTAGAGTAGGGGAGGCTGGAGTGGTGGGTATGGTTGATAGATTAATCCTAGTGAAATAGGTCTCAAAATTTGGGATTCTTTCCAAGGGGAAGTGAAAAGCCTTTGGTGAGTTTCAAGTAAGTGGTTAGAAGTATCAGATTTGAATTTTTAAAAGATCCTTTTGGTAGCTCCGTGGTGATTAGAGAGCTGAATAAATGAAACCCGATTTAACTGTTTTGTTCAGGGAAACATTTTAACTCTGGGTCAAAGTCAATCCCTGCCTGACTCCCTGCAACAGGCATACCCACTTTATGTGCTTCAGTCTCTTTTACCCTCACAATTAAAGAAAGAAAGTTGTTTTCCTTTTGAGCTACTTTTTATTCAGAGGCAGTTGTGCTATCAAGAGCAGAGAGACCCTTCAGGAAAAAGAAATCTCTGGCTTGGTAGCCTTTTGCTGGAGATACAGACACTGCATAATAAAAGGAATGGGAAGACTAGATCAAGACACAAATTTGGACGCTACTCTTGATAATGTTAAAGTTTGGGTGAGGGACTCAAATCACTATGGAGTCCAGGAAAATTAGGGTAAACAGTTGAATCTACCTGATATGTGGCTATGGGAGTGGTGTGGCCTGAAATTGAGGAAGGTGGATTTCCTGCAAAGCTACTCAAATAAAAAACTAATGATGTGCTGGTCAATAGACAGAAACAAACAGAAACATGTTTGAAGGACACCATATTGCTATTCTATAGAGTTTGAGATGAATTGATGGGGACGGCATGACTGGAAGAGAAGAGGAGTCAAAAAGAAATGATTTGGTCTTAAAGACCTCACAATCAAATACTGTTAGTGGCATTGGTAGGAGATATTGTTGGTTTTTTTATTGTTATGGAACAGATTTTTAAAATTTGAATTAATCTATTTTAATGGCTGGAAACAAATTGCATCTACTTAGGGAAGGACTGTCTTTCTTTAGGAGAGCAACTGCATCTGGAAAGAAAGGACTTGAGAACATGATGGTTCAGGGATGGTAAAACAAAGATACCTAAAGCTGGGAAAAATCCCAAACATAAGCATAAAGGTAGGAAAGAGCTGAGAAGAACATGAAATAGTTAAGTAGAGGTCAGGACAGGAGCCCAAGGTGAAATCTGACCAGTCAGAAATTCCTTTTCAGAACAACAGTGATTAATATCCATTGCTATTTTTTGTTACACATTTCCAGGCCATAACCACCCTCCATCTAAAACCTCCAGGAAAATTTACTCACCATAGAAATACCTTCAGTGTTTTTTGGGGAGATAAGAAAAAAGAAAAAAAAAAAAAAGCTAAATTGATGCGTGGAACAGAGGAAAGAAAATGCCTTCAGGAGGTTAGTTACAAACAAAATGAAGTAAGATCAAGTGTTCAACCAGAAAAAGAATTTCAAGCTAGATATGAGCCTGAGAACATGAGATTCTGGTATTTTGCAGAACTCTTGTATAAAACTAGGCATATCCCACAGGATGTGGAATAGGGGCTCAAGCCAATTTTATTTAAATCTCAAAGGATTGGGTGACCTTAGGTGACATCTCATTACAACCTTAATTTGCCTGATGCAAAATGTCATGATGCTTATTGAGTTTTCTTTCTTTTTAATAAGCTTCCTGCTGATCTATCATGGCCAATGCAATACTGAGACCACCTTGGGGGACACTTCCTAGTGTGAATGTCGGAAGAGGCACTTGAAAGGGCTGCTGATTCTGGACTGAGGGTTTTCCACTTGGAATCCCAGTTCCAAGTTATGGTCCTATTAGAAGGATCCCGAAGGAGTCGACAAATGCACTTGAGTATCCAATCACCTGTTGGCAGGCTCCAAATAAAGTGGAACAAGGAGCCCTCAGAATAACCGAGTTTATGATAGTTGGCTGGAATGGGATTTGAAAAAATAAATATCGCCTACTTCTCTGGAATGTGCAATTCCTGTGTGCCAGTTGATGAGACTGGAGAAATGCATTTATGTGAAGCATTCCTAGGCTGCGATTTCAGCTGCAAATGAAAAAGAAATGTGTTTGCAGAGACTAAAATCTGTCATTACTTAACAGGAATTGATGACACCAGGGTAGGTAAATCCAATGGAAAACTTTATTGAAATACCAGAGTGGTGTTCTATGAGATACTTTCAAGCATGTTCAATTAATTTATTGAGGAGATTACATTACAAAACCTTTCAAAATGATATAGTTCATTTCATTTAGCAGCTAGGAGTTCCTCAAGAGAGAAAGGGGTTGAAATATAACTTGGCTTTGGTAGATAAGTCTTTCATTTAGAATTCTAGATTTATCTGTGTCCTCTTTTTTTCTCTTAACAATATAGATTGGCATAGATCTTAGGTCCTTGTGGTAGTGCTGGGCTAAGCTGTATGGTATTAGTAAAAATAATTTATACTTTAAAAAGGATAAGGTTCCTAAATATTGAGTGAGCCAAGCATGAGTCGATGTACCTTTAAAATTTGGCTCAGGGCAGGGCCAGGAAGATTTTAAAATTCAGCAGCAGTAGCTATTCAGTTGGTTGTTCTAGTATCATTGCCAGTAAAAACTCAAAGTGAAAGGTCTAATTTATCACACATTGGGTTTGAAAAACTACGTTCAGACTAACAAGGCAATCATTTCTTGGTCTCTTTCTTTCTCACTCGCTGTCTGGGTCACACACACACACACACACACGCACGGTCTGGAGGAGTTCCATATTTCGGAAGTGGCAAGAATTGATATTCACTGTTCTGAGCAAACAAGGTTAGTGCAGGCAGGAAAGTCTCTATCCCCTCTTGTCAAACACACATGAAAAAATAAATTAAAGTGATTAATTCATGCTTGCGCCAGTTTGCCACTTTGCTCCCTCATCGACAAAGTGTAACCCATTTGAGGAGGCTGAGTTCAAGCCATGAAATGCAGATAGGAAGGAGAGGGAACCTGAGAATTGGATTCAAAAAGTATACTGTAGTGTTGAAGTTAGCACCCAGTGATGGTCAGAAATAACTGCCCGCGATTAAGATGCCTATGCCTTCAGGGGAGACAGGACTAGCAGGAGCCTCAGGTTCACTGTGCCGGGTTCCCTCTTATTGACAGTTAGGTGTCCACCATGTTGGCTCCACAAGGATTGTCACATGGGAGGCCCCATCAGGTATGGAGTGAAAGTGACATTAAAATAACTACCATAACCTAAATACCTACTATGTGCCAGCTCCATACTTAACAGTTTAAAATTTGTTTCTGTGAATTCTCACCACCCTGTGGGAAGCTATCATTATCCCAGTTGCATAGATAAACTGATAATAAGCTAGATGAAATAACTTTCCCTTTCTATTCTGTATAATTACCAGAGGATGAGTTTGGAATAAGAAAGACTCTCCTCCTCCTTTCCCCAGCTCTTGGATTTGGGGAAAGAATCCATGCACTGCAAATGTGTGAAAGGAGAATCTTGGTTGAATATGAACTTAGACTTGAAGGCTCCCACATCAAAACGAAGACTAAGTTCTGCAAACAAACTAGAGTCAGTATGTTTTATGTGGGACATAAAAGGGACACTCTCTGCTCCCCACTGTCCTTTTTTTCTAGATGGAGTCAGGCTCATATTGCCTTCATATGGTATAAGAGGAAGAAGAATTAGCCTGGAAAAAGCTTGGGCTTTGCAGTGGAACAGTTCTGAGGTTTAAGCCTTGTGACATTGTTTACTATCTGTAAAGACTTCTGTCAGTTGTTTCAATTATCAAAAACTCGCAGGTAAAATTGGGTATAAAATTGGAGTAGAGAAAATGTATAAAGTGTCTGTTACATAGTAAGTACTCTACCTGGAAGCTCTTTTTAGTTTTATTTTACCCCAGTGCTTAGGGAACTTTTCCAAGGTCTTTATTGTCCATTACATAGATTTAGAATGAATTTGCTCTAACCATTCATTAAATGGTCATGCTCATTAAATAGATCTGTAGTCTACACATTTATGCATGAGCTTCTTAACTCTACCTCTATCCAGCCTTCAGCCAGTATTTATACCAGGGGTAATCAGTTCCTCTTTTTATTTTTTTTTTACCTAGTCTGTTTAAATGAGTTTCCTATTACCTCTCCAAAACTAGTCTTATAGTGCTAGAGCTTCAGGTTTTGATGCCAAATCTGATTTCTTAGTAGTCTTAGTTTTATGATTCTGCCTTCTCAACTTTCATTTCTCCTGATTGCTTTCACATTTTGTCTGTTCTCAGGGCTCCTTCCCCTCCTCTGCAAGTAGATCTTTCTTTATAAGACCAAGCACAACATGGAGTCTGATCATTGCCCCATGCCAATTTATGCTTCTCCACAGCTCCCATTGAAGCTTGTTTACTAGGACCATTAAATTTTTCATTTTACTGTTTCACTTGCTTAAAAATTAAGATGCACCTGTGGCTGCCATAGAGCTTTCCAGATTTCTAATCAAACATACCAGGACAATTTCACTGGAAAATGCCTTTTAATTTTTCAGTTATGATTTAGGTCTCTGGAGTCCTTTTAGTTGTACCCATGGAAAATGTAGTTCTAGTACACAGACTTTTATGAGACATAATAAGAAAATGGTCATTGAGTGTTTTACGTCAACTCAGCATATCGTAACACCTCTGTATCTGAGCTGTTTCACACCATAAGTGCCAATATTTTTTAATGCTAACTCTTGAAAGAAAAAGCTAAAGTGTATCATGCTCTTACCTATTTTTTTCAAAGCAGTATTTTTTTTCTGATTCTGAATACATACTATAAGCAATTTAAAGTAAATTTAAAGTAAAGTATCAAAAAAGCAAAAAATCACTCACGATCCAACTCTCAGATATTTTCTGTGATAGTACTTTGCTGTCCATCCTGCCACACTTTTCTCAACACAAAAGTGTATTTTAAAAGGAGGATTTTAAACATACATTTTGTTTTATAACCTATTTTAGTTAGAGTTTGGAAGTATAATTTACATACAGTTTTGAATTTCACCAGTTGTGTGGGGGATATCATTATTCTGTTTCATAGATACACTGATTCTAAGCTAGATGAAAGAATTTTTCCCTTTCTTACACTGCATAAGTGCAAGAGAACGAGTTTGGAAAAGGAAGACTCTCCTCCACCTTTCCCCAGTACTTGAAGGTGGGGAAAGTTTTAAAAAATGCACAGTCATATAACCACATCATGTAACCACCACAATCATGACAAAGGACATTTTCATCCTTCCCAACATTCTCTTATATCCATTTGCAATAACTTTCCTCCTCCATTCCCAGCCCCTGTCAACCACTGATCTGCTTTCAACCAGTATAAATTATCCTTTTATACAATTTAATATAAATGGAATTGTGTAGTATGTACTCATTTGTGTCTGACTTCTTTCACTTAACATAATGCTTTTGAGATTCACCAGTGATGGTGCTTGTATCATTAGTGATTCCTTTATATTGCTCGTTTTTAGCCCCTCATATAAATATACCACAATCTGTTTATCTATTCACAATTTGTTTATAGGCATTTAGTTTTGTTTTGTTTTTTTTTTCAATTTTCAGTTATTTTGAATAAAGCTGCTATGAGCTCCAAATAAAATTATTTGTAGAACATATATTTGCATTTTTCTTGGGGAGAGTAGGATGACTGATTTGTATAGCATGTGTATGCTTACCTCTTTCAAAACTGCAAAATTATTTCACAGTGTGGCTGTCCATTTCTCCCTCCCACCAGCAATGTATGAGAGTCCCATAGTCTCTCCGCATCCTCACCAATTCTTGGTATTATCACTCTTAAATTTTAATCATTTAAGTGGGTGTGTAAGGAATTGCATTGTTTTAATTTGCATTTTTGGTGACTAATGATGCTGAGCTTCTCCTTGTGTGCTTATTTATATATCTTCTTTGGTGAAGAGTGTGCTTAAATCTTTGTCTCATTTAAAAAATCAAATCTTATTATTATTGTGTTTTAAAAATATATTCTGGATGCAAGTCCTTTATAGGATACATGTTTTACAAATATTCTCTCCCAGTCTGTATCTTGTCTCTTCATTTACTTAATGGAGTCTTTTGGTGAGCAAAAGCTTTTAAATTCAATAAAATCTAATTTACCATTCTTTGATTTTATTGTTCACATGTTTAATTCCTAGCTAAAAAAACTTTGTCTAACCCAAGACAAAAAAAAAAAAAGAGAGTTTTCCTTGTTTTCTGTAATAGCTTTCTAATTTAAGGTCTTATATTTGGGTCTTCGATCAATTTTTAGTTAAATTTTGAGCATGGAGTGAAGTAAGGGTAAAGTTTCAATTTGTGCATTGATTTACTTTGACATCTTTCTTAAAAATTAGTCAACCAAGCTTTGGAAAGATAAGAGCAAACTAAGCCCAAAGCAAGCAGAAAAGGGAAATAGTAAAGATTAGAGTGAAAGTCAATGAAATAGAGAATTGAAACACATTAGAAAAAAAAAAAATCAATGAAACAAAAGTTGGTTCTTTGGAGCAACAAAATTAACAAACCTGTAGATAAACAGGTTTAATTTTGATGGAGTCGTTTACCTCATTTTTCTTTTTTTGTTCACGCTTTTGGTGTAATATCTAAGAATCCATTGCCAATCCAAGATCGCAAAGACTTACTTCCCTGTTTTCTTTAAGATTTTCTCAGTTTTAGCTCTTATAGGAAGGTGGTGGATCCATTTTGAGTTAATTTTTGTGGATGCTGTGAAGTAGTGGTAAACCACACTCTTTTTCATGTGTTTATCCATTTATCCAAGCACCATTTATTGAACAGATGATTCTTTCCTCATTGAATGCTATAGGAACTCTTGTTGAAAATCAGTTGGACATCGATATATGGGTTTTATTTCTTAACTCTTAATTCTATTCCATTATTTTATACAGATATCCTTATTCCAGTACTACAGTCTTTTGTCTGTAGCTTTGTAGTAAGTTTTGAAATTGGGAAGTGAGTCCTCCAAATCTGCTCTTCTTTTTTAGCATTGTTTTGGCTTTTTAAGGCCCTTTGCAATCCCATAAGAATTTGAGAATTGGCTTTTCCAGTTCCTCAAAAGAAGCTGTTAGAATTGTGATGGGGATTACATTGAATTTGTAGAGCACTTTCTGGTAATATTGACATCTCGACAATATTACTCTTCCAATCCATGAACGTGGTATGTCTTTCCATTTATTAGAGTGATTGATTTCTTTCAGTAATGCACTAAACTTTTTAGCGTACAAGTCTTTCATCTCCCTGGTTAAATTTATTCCTAAACATTTTAGTGTTTTTGATGCAATTGTGAATGGAATTGTTTTCTTAATTTCTTGTTTGAATTGTTCATTGTTTATGTCGATGTCTATGCCTATATATGCATGTTTATGTCTATGCCTATGTATGTATGTATATGTCTATATATCTACGTATGTGTATATGAGTATATGTGTATATGTATGTGTGTGTGTGTGTGTGTGTGTTTGCTTTTCTTTTCCTATTAACTCAAGGAGTGAAGTTAGGGTATGGATTTGAGATCTTTCTTCTTTATTATTTCTACTTCATTCAAATTTGCTCAGTTTTTACCTATTGTTCTTTTTCTGTTCCAGGACCCTATGAAGGATACTACATTATATTTAATTGCCATGTACTCTTAGACTCCTCTTGGTTCTGACAGTTTAGCAGACTTTCCTTGTTTTAGATGATATTGATCGTTTTGAAGAGTACTGGTTAGGTATTTTGTAGGATGCCCCTCCATTGGAATTTGTCTGGTGTTGTTCTTATGATTAGACAGGAGTTATGGGTTTGGGGGAGGAAGCCCACAAAGGTAATGTGCTGTTTCTAATCACATTGTATCAAGAATACTATCAATATGGTTTATTGCTGTTGATATTTACTTTGGTCATCTGACTGAGATACTATTTGTCAGGTTTCTCCACTGCAAAGTTACTTTTCCCCCCTTTCCCATACTGTATTCTTTGGAATGAGGTCATTGTGAAGCCCACACTTAGGAGTGCGAAGTTATGCTCCCCCTCTGTGAACATATTGTTTGGAATTCTTCTGCATGGGAGATCTGACTATTCCCCCACCCCAATTTATTTATTTTCAATCATTTATTTATATTAAGATGGAATCTTGAATATTGAATTCTTTTATTTAAACAATGAGAATATATTCTGCCATAATTTTGGAGGTTAGAAGTGCAAAATCAAAGTATTGTTAGGCCATGCTTTCTCCTGGAGACTCCAGGGTTCTGGTGCTGGCTTTCCACAATCCTTGACTTGCGTCTCTGCCTCCATCACATGTTCTCCTGACTTTCTCTGACTTCTGACTTTTTCTGACTTCTGGCTTCTACTGATCGACTGTGTCTGAATTTTCTCTCTTCATAAGGTCACTAGTTGTATAGATTAAGGCTCAGATTGATTCAATTTGGCCTGATCTAAAAAGGATCTTTAAAGAACCTATCCACAAGTGAGTCCACACTTTAACTAAGGATAACATCTTCGGAGGTCCTATTTTACAAATGGGTTCATGCCCACCAGAACACAGATTAAGACTTGAACATGTCTTTATGGGGTTGGACATTGATTTTATTTTTTGAATTATCATCAGTTCTACTAATTTTCTTGCTCAAATTATTTCAGCTTTGGCCATTGGGAGCTCTTTCAGTTGGCTTCTATGTTCTTTTGACATATACCCATTATATTTTACTTTTTTTCTCAGCACTTCTTTCTGTCACTACAAGATGCTAAAAGCTCATCTTGTGTATTTCCCTGTCCCAGTCATAGAATCAGCCGTTTCTCCAAGGAAACCAAGTTCCTTTTATTGCAGAATGCTATCAGAAATAAGATCTGGATTCTGAGTGTGTTCATCCTTCCAATGTTTCTTTTAATTTACCTATTGCATTTTTCATATCTAGAAGTTCATTTTGGGTTCATTCTTATTTCACATTTATCTCCTCATAATTATCATATTTTCCTCTACATTCTTGAATATATAGAACATCTTTATCAGAACTGTTTAATCCATGTATTATTTTTATACAATTTTATTGAGATATAATCACATAACATACAATCATTCAAAGTGTACAATCAGTTGTTCACAGTATCGTCATATAGTTGTGCATTCATCACCACAATCAAATGTTGAACATAAAAAAGAATATCCAAAACATCCCATTCCCCTCCCGCATTGTTCATTTACTTTTTTTATAATAGAGTTTAAATGAGATATATTCACACACCCTAAAGTCATCCACAGTGTAAAATCTATTACTCACAGCAACATCATACAGTTGTGCATTCATCATCAGAATCAATTTTTGAAACTTTTCCTTACTCCAAAATAAAAATAAAAGCAAAAAAGGACACCTAAATCTTTCCATCCACTCCATCCCACTCTATTCTTCATCAAATTTTTGTCCCCATTTTCCCACTCATCTGTCCATGCACTGGATAAAGGGAGTGCGAGCCACAAGGTTTCCACAGTCACACAGTCACACTATGCAATCTACATAGTTACACAATCATCTTCAAGAATCAAGGTCACTGGTTTACAGTTTGACAGCTTTAAGTATTTCCCTCTAGCCATTGCAACACACTAAAGACTAAAAGGTGATCTCTATATAGCGCATAGGAATACCCTCCAGAGTGACCTCTTGACTCCATTCGAAATCTCTCAGGCACTGGAACCTTATTTTGCTTCCTCTCTTCCCCTTTTTGGTCAAGAAGAACCTTTCAATCCCTCAGTGCTGGGTCCAGGCTCATCTGCGGGAGTCATTTCCTGCATTGTCAGGGGGATTCACACCCTTGGGAGTCACGTCCCATGTAGCGGGGAGGGTAGTGAGTTCACTTGCCAAGTGGGCTTAGAGAGAGAGGGGACCACATCTGAGCAACAAAGAGGCTCTCTGGAGGGGACTCCCAGGCACAATTATAACTGGGCTTAGCTTCACCCTTGCAGCAACTAGCCTCACGGGAAAGTCCCCAGATCGAGGACTCAACCCACTAAATTGGCAGTCCTCAATGTTCTCGAGAAAATCAGCAGTAGCCCAAGTGGGGAAGTCCAACATTTCCGCATTTCTCCCCAGCTCCTCAGGAGGCTCCACAAATACACTTATACTCTCTGCCTGTATCACTCTGGGATGTGTGGGGTTTTCACCCCAGCCTGTACAAACTCACCAAATCCCACTTCCCATTTACTGCCCCCTGTACCTATGGTGTTCAAACAAATTTATTGTACAAGTTAGATTATCCAGTGAGCTTCAGAAAATATAGATCCTGCACCAGATAAACATCTCCTCCCTTGGTCTTACACATAAGTTGTAGTTTTAAAACCCAGTCACTATCATCCTTTACCCTTGGGCCTGATTTGCCTTAGTCCTAACCAGATCCTCTTTGTTCATATCTCTAATTAAAGTCTGAACTGTTTTTCAGCTTTTCAACAGTTGCCATAAGGGGTAATGTTGACATTCATAGCTGCCAATTTCTAGCTCTGAGTCTCGTGTGTCACACAGATACCCAAAGTGCCAGAGACTAACCAGGTTATACACAAGGAGTTCATCATCTCAGGATTCAGAGACAACCATTACAACTCAGGAATAGATGTGACTGCTGTAAGAGCTTAAATCTAGGGACCATTACAGTGAGTATTTCCCCGATAAGCTGAGCTCTAAGATTCAGTCCTCAGAGTTTACACATTATAGTTAGTCCATATTAGGGAGGCATTGTAATATTTGTCTTTTCGTTTCTGACATGCTTCACTCAAAATGGTGTATTCAAGATCCATTCACCTAGTTGCATGTTTCACCGCTTCATTTCTTCTTGTAGCCACTCAATTTTCTATTGTGCGCATACACCACAGTTCACCATTCTGTTCATCAGTCAATGCACTCTTAGGCCACCTCCATCTATTGCAAATAGTGAATACTGTCGCCATATATACTGGTGCATAAATCCATGTTATTAAGTCCCTCTGGTCTGGCTTGTGGGAAGATGCACTATTCTTTGCCATATGTGGACTCTGCAAATTGTTCTGCCTGTTTCATTTCAATGTTTCCTTTCCCTGCTTTTAGTTGTTTTCTTTCACAAATGCACAGATCAGTGTTCAGCCACCACCTGGAGGATACCCCTTTTCAGAACTCCAGTTGGCTCTCTGTGTACAGCTTCCTCCTCCCTTCCTTGACCTCCTTAATTTTGTCCACTGTCTCCTCAACTCAGTGAGATAATTATCTCTGTTTTGGTTTCTCCTCTCTGCAATGCAGTCTGGAAACTGTCCTCATGAAGTAAACTGAAAATATGAGGGTTCACCATGTTGATTTTCTGACTCTCAGGGATTGCAGTACCATGATCCCAGTTGCCCCATGTCTGAAACTCTTGTCAAATGTTTTTTCTGATTTTCTTGTTTATGGTGAAAGGGTAGTTCTAGTCCTTGTTACTGCACATTCACTGGGAGTATACATCTGTGAACTATTTAAATGTAAATATGAATTATGAGCATTTTCCATGTGATTAAATATTTTTGTGAAATATGATTTTAATTAGTGTATATATTTCCATCATACACCTGATTCAACTATTTTCTCATTTGGTTCTTAGCCTTGTAACTTTGGTTATGGTGTTTTTCATGAGAAAAAATGTATATATAGACAAATACAGCAAATTTTTCTTTAATGGTTTCAGATATTGCATTTATGATTGCCAAGTCAAGATAAATGTTTGCTTACCCTTTTATTCCAGTTATTTTATGATTTTACTTTTTTATATTAAGCTCCTTAATCCATCTGGGATTTACTTCCACACAAGGTGGGAAAATATGATGTATGTTTAATTTTTCAGATTCATAAAATAATTAGTCCAGAGAAAGTAGCATTAAGATAATAAATTATGTTGAAATGATAAGATTTTGGATATGTTCAGTTAAATAAAATATATTCTTAAAAATACCACCCATTTCACTTTTACTGTTTTTAAGGAGACTAATAACAATTTAAAACTGTCTATGTGGCTCACATTTGTTTCTAATGGACGATGCTGATCTATGACAATCACTGTCCAGGGAAGATTTATCATATTTATTTAGCCTTTCCCCTGTTTTCTTAATGCAATAAGTTGAACAAAATATAATCTTATCTTGTTAACCCATGTTTCTGCACTGTTATAAGAGAAATGATGACTAGTGAAATATATAGGTTTACTTTTCCTAATTTAAATGGTACTAGACTGCAATATTTTGATTTGCTGATTTTTTCAATACTTGTTTAGTTTTTATATATTTTTCCTACTTTTAGAGTATTTACTGTTACCCCTTGCTTTTGTCAATGCACCTTCTCTTGAAGTTAACTCTCCTACGTGTTAGATAAGCTAAGAACCAAACCAGAAAGGATTTGTATCTTAATAAGAACATGTAGGCACTGTGTGAAGATGGAGCTCTACTAAAAGTAAAGCATTGGAGCATCAGTGCTTGAGCTTTGTGACATCTGTTTTAGGTGGCCAGAGGTCATTTCATCTTTTATTCTGTTGAAACTTTTGTGCTTTATTTTCTAGATAATATATTAGTAGGCTAAGATTAAAATATTTCTTGGTCAGAAAGGTATAGCTGTTTCTAAAAACAAGAAGTGTCAATACAATTGTGGGAGAACTTTTAGGTAAGAAATAATGTAACAATTCTTTCTTTCCTGTTAAACTGTTCTCTTTAAGATCTGAACAAGTTTTTGCATTTTCTTTAGCTGAAAAATTTTCTATTGTGGTTTGATAAACAATTGTTAAGTCGCTGATTAACTCAAGCAACTTTCATCCTGAAAACATGATTCATTGAACAAACATACAAAAAAACCATTACACTTGCAAACACCCACATGAATGGACAGACATACACATGAAAATGAAGGTATATTTTCAGAAGGCAGCTCAAACACCTAACAGTTTAGGGAAAGGCAGTGGAACGTATGAGCTGTGATTTTATTTTTCTTAAGATTTTTCAGGAAATGGAAAATAATGGCAAATCACACTCATCAAGTTCCAGTAACTCAAAACATTTATTCTTAGTCTACAAGGGGCTAAAACAAGACCTTTTATTCTTGGAATGACATTTAGCTGCTCTGGTTTTGTAAGAACAGCTAAATTTTTCCTTCTTATTTTCTCTCTAATGAGAAAGTAGTATCTGGATTTAGACGAATTTGGTTCTGAATGACTTTTTGGTTGCATGCTGCATGGCCATAATAAGACATTTTCTACCTGGGGAAAGAATAAACTCGGAAATAGTCACAGATCATAAAATTCATTTGCTGGTTCATAGATAATTATCACAACTTCAGCTAAACATTTATGTTATAAATATTGTCCCAAAGTGTTTATTTATGGTTGATTTTATAAGTCAAAAACGGAGTCTGGGGATTGGGTAAGAAAATATTTTCTCACTATTTTAGTCCTAGTTTGTCCCACAAAATGAAATCAGGACTGTAAAAAAAAATCTATTTAAAAACATTGTACAATTTTAATCTTTAGAAGGGGCTCAGATTTTGATTAAGGGAAGGATTGGGCTAGTTCTGATTTCCATTGGGAAAATACAACCCAATTAGAAAAGTCTCAGAGGAAGGTGTGAAATAATTGGAAGTTAGAAATAACAAATCAACTCCAGGAGGTTGTGCAAAGAGTTAGTCTTTAGCAAGACCACAAATTAGCAGGGTATCAAAATATCTGTGCAGGGCCCCCAAATTCTCTTTAGGATGAAAATATCTTGAAGGCAAGACCTGTGGAGCATGGAAAAAAGTTTGAAGCTTGAAAATTAATTGCCTTCAACTCATGGGTTAGAAGGCTGGCAGCCTAAATACATTTACCAGTTAAGAGCTCCCCTTCTTTAACGAGAAACAAAACCATCTCTTCTTGAGATTTTATCTGTAAGCTATGTACATTAAACCCAGTTATGCATTGCTGCTTTTATGTTAAATAGATAAAGTGTTTCTGAGGATAGACACAGAACCCTAGGACAAGTCTGCTTAGTCTCAATATTCTGGGTTACTATTTTTTTAGCAATCTATGCCCAAAATACTTATGCTTGCAGAATTTACAAAGGTAATTGAAGGTATGTTTTGTTATTGTTTTTAATTTACCATAAATAGCTACTCTGTTTAGTGTATGATGTATTGCCATATACCGTGTTCATATCCATAAGTTTAAAAATCAGTAAGTTTATAGATTGTCTTCCTCAAAAGTCCCAAAAGGTTAGCAGAGAGGGAAGATTCTTATGAAAGAACATTTTTCTCCCCCACTCAGCACACTCTATCTACAGGAATGTGTTTGGGCTGCAAATGATAACTCTATACCAATAGTGGCCTTGTTCTTCTCATGTAACAAGAAGGCAGGTCTATTCCAGTGGCCCATTGATAGCTCTAAAACCGACATGCTTTCTTTCTTTCTACTGCACCACACTGAACATCTTTCTTTTTGCCTGTTGGTCAAAAGATAGCTTCTGAAGATACAGAAGGGAGAGGGGATGAATTGGTTGATCGCTTTCATCAAAAGCTTTCCCAGAATTTCCCTTCCAATAGTTACTTATGTCTCATTGAGTGCACTGGATCACATGGTCAACCCAGTTACAAGGGAGATGGTAAAGTTAGGGACAGGATTAACTGGCTGGCTTAGTCCAAAATGTCTGGATTTGGCCACTGCCAGCCAAGCTAAAATCAGAGTGTGTAGGCCAGGAAGAAGGGGACAATGGCCATTTGGTAGGAAATATACCCACATACATCACATGAAACAAGACTTGGGGCACTGTAGAGAATTACTGAAAATACGTTGTGGTATATGATATTAATTCCAATCTTTCAGACTATCTTTTCCTATTTCATTTCCAAATTGATGTATCAAATATAACGGTCAAGTGACATCTTGAGTAAGTCATCAAAGGGTTGAGATGGATAAAGAAACCTCAAAGTAGGATTTACAACTCTCATGTCTTCTATTGCACACAATCCCTTTAATCTGTAGACATTTGGTAAAACCTGCTAGGCTATTTGTAGGATGGGCTTTCACATAATCCCCTGAAGTCTTCTTAAAGAGAAGTATGATGAGAAAGAACCTGTCATATCATACCATCTTCCCTAATCTCCCAGCTTTAGGCTAACTCTCTTGATGTACCATGTTTATGAATGGTGACAAATAAAGCAGCAATGTTTTTACAAAATGACTGAAAATCTAGTAGGACTATGCCTGGGGCCCTGAACATGGAGACAGCATTCCACAAATGTTACTAGGAAAACTGATCCCAGCATCTTAGAGGACTCTTCCATTTTCATAATCACTGCCCTCCTCCCACATTATTCTGGTGAGTTTTTCTCTTTGTTACTGGTTTTCATTGCACTTTTACTAATAAGTTTCCCAAGTTTCCAAAAAATGATGTAGCAGATCTGAAACTAACTTAAAAATGTGTTCCATCCCACCCCACCATAAAATGCAGTTTCTCTCTTTCTGATCAATAGGCCAGGGAGGACAGATAGTCAGAGAACATTGAAATAAAATGATCATATCTGGAGATTAAGAAAAGGGGAAAAATAAACATGTGAAGGTCTATAATGGATCAGATGTGATGCTGAATATTTTCACCTCACATAATATAATCGTTATACTTACCATAAAATGTGGGTCTATCTGGGTATAATTCTAGAAGAAAACAAATAAGTCTCAAATGGTTTCCTCATTGTCACTCAGAATTAAAATTTAAGTCTGTCTGATTCCAGAGCTTGTATTTTTCAGGTACATTATGCTGTCTCTATGCTCTCAATAAAAAGCAATCAGTATTCAAATTATCCACTTTCAAATTATTGAATCTACAGATCTAGAACTTGAGAGAACTAGGGAAAATGTTAACAGGAATTAGATTAAAAACAAATCATTATCCACTTAGCAAAAAGGGAAGCATATACATACCAATTTTCTCTGAAATTGCAACTTGTTTTTTTAACATCTTAGCAACTCACTCTACGCCTTAAGCAGAAAATAAGATTTTTATTAATTCTTGGATAATGACACTTTCTGAATCTCATCACATTTTTATATCTACAGTATTTAGCACTTAGTTGTGCATATCTTTAAAAGCAGCTTAAATATTCATTTTTTTTTTTTTACATATAAGCTTTCCATAAAGAAATGAATTTTTCTCAGATGTGTTAACAGTTAGGGTGGTCTAGGTGCAAGTCAAGCATCGAGGAAGTGGTCCTATGTCAGTAAAGCTGTTTGGGGTAATGGTATGAAAACAAGGCTTTGTGCCACCTTGGCAGGTGATCTCGCTGCCCTCCCCACTATGTGGGACCTGACTCTCAGGGCTATAAATCTCCCTGGCAACACAGGATATGACTCCCGGGGATAAATCTGGAGCTGGCATCGTGGGATTGAGAACATCTTCTTGACCAAATAGGGGTTGGGAAATGAAACAAAATAAAGCTTCAGTGGCTGAGAGATTTCGAACGGAGTCGAGAAGTCACTCTGGTAGACATTCTTATGCACTAAATAGGTAACACTTTTTAGGTTTTAATATATTGGAATAGCTAGAAGTAAATACCTGAAACTACCAAACTCCAACCCAGTAGCCTGGACTCTTGAAGATGATTGTATAACAATGTAGCTTACAAGGGGTGACAGTGTGATTGTGAAAACCTTGTGGATCGCACTTGCTTTATCCAGTGTATAGATGGATGAATAGAAAAATGGGGACAAAACCTAAATGGAAAATAGGGTGGGATGGGAGGTGTGTGATTTGGGTGTTCTTTTTTTATTTTTATTTTCTTATTCTGATTCTGAATCTTTCTGGTGTAAGGAAAAAGTTCAAAAATAGATTGGGGTGATGAATGCACAACTATAAGATGGTACTATGGTATGTGAACATTGTCTCAATAAAACTAAAGTAAAAAAACACAGAAAAAAAAATGAAAAAAACAAACAAACAAACAAGGCTTTGTGGAAAATGCAGTTTAATCTTTCCATTAAGTTCATATGAAGGCCTTGGGGATATGTCCTCTGACCTATATTCTCTCTCCCCTCATATTCCTTCTGGCCCATCTCTAATCCTTCTGGCCCATTTCAATTCACTGTTATGCATTTTCAGTAGAGTCATCAAATTGACTCAATGATCATTTACCAATTCCCTACTATGTACCGTACTAGGACTATACTGGGCCTTGTGGTATGATAAACAGGCATTGCAATACCATGAAAAAAATGTTTGGGTAGATTCATGAACAAGGTAGGATGGTGGCACCTAGGAGGTAGTCACCCATTCTGGTAAGTTTAATCAGGAAATGTTTCACAGAGGAGGAGGAATTCAAATTGAAAGATGAGTAAAAGCATGTCAGATGGACAAAAAGGGTTGGGAAGGAAATTCGTAGGTGGAAAGACGTGTGACTATGAAGATGTGATATCCCATGGTAAAATCTGGGGAACTGTAGGTATTTTGGCAATGGCTAAAACTCAGGTTGCATGGGAAAGAGTTTACATGAGTATGGGCAAGTAGATAAAGACAGTTGATGGAGAACATTGGTGGTCATAGAAATGATATTTTGCTATTATTCTGCAGGTAGTAAGAAGCCACCAATGGGTTTTCTGTAGAGTCTTAGTATGATCAGATTTGCATTAAATAAGAATACTGGGAAGAACAACAGATGGCCCCACAAACTCCAGGTATTTTAATCATCTAAGAAGGAAATGATTAGACTCTGAGCTAATGCAGCAACCTGGTGATGGAGAAGAATAAAGTAGTATAAGAAAAAAATAGGAAGATTCAATTTTTAGAGTTTCGAGGCAGACACAGTATGGCATTTGGAGGGATGCTTTCTTTTTTCTAATGTCAAGGCTTAAAGCTTCTGATATTTTGCTGCCATAACAATCATCTTGTTTTTATGCTTTTTTTTATTTTGCTTGAGTGAGGGCCATGCTTTCTGGAGTATCCTCCAGTCTCTATCTTGACATTTTAAAGCTGTAAACAGACTTCAAAGCCTGGTTGAATGCCATGACTTCCATGGCTCCTTACCTTTACCAGTTAAAGTTGCTTATGCCCTCCATATGCTACAGAAGTTCTGGGTATTTTTATGGCCACATTTATTCTGCTTTACTTACAGGCTCCTCACACCCTGGAAGGAAAGTGCTATGTATGGTACTATCTATATAAATAAGCTCAACTATACCAGGAACTGGAAAAATAAGAACTCATCTTCATTTGTGAGTCCTTCTCAGCCCTTAGCAGAATCAATTGCACATAAAAAGAAAATACTCATCAAAATTATTAAATGAATAAAACAACTCCTGATAGAATTTGTTAACTTGAAAGCTTTAATCAGATAATTCAAAATGTCTGGTTAAAGATAGAAAACAGTGGGTTTTATAAAACATATGTTAGATATAACAGTTTATTAGCTCTAATTATAGAGGTCCCCACAAATAATAATCAAATATTTTTAAAAACATTCCACAGTGGAAAAGGAAAAATAACTTACTAATTTTCTTTTTATTTATTTTACTGCTTCAGTTTGCATTAGGTGTCTTTTTCCCTACTTCAGCTGTTTTCTAACATTTGAGATTCCAAAATAAGTACAAGGAAGCAGAGGAAAGAAAACCTGCTGGACTGTGTTCAAATGTCAAGTTGTCTCAAATGCAGATGAGAAGGACCCAGCCCTCCTGGGCTCCTGGGAGGGGGCAGCAGCCCATGTACCTCATGTGCCACCATGAAACCCAAAATGAGTCCCGGAATACAACAGGGAGGCTGCCAGCCTTAATAGAAATGGTACTGCAGTTTAGTCTGAATGAAAAAGAAAATAAGATTCTGTTCATTGTTTAACATTCAGGACTTGAAGTATTTTGTGTAATAAAAAGTAAACTGAAAGGAAAAAAAAGGATCACTGAATAAATGGTATTGAAAATACTGGGTAGGCAGCCATTGGTGAAAAGTAATTGGATTACACCTAACATCTTATCCCCCCAAAAATATCCAGAGAGAACAAAATTTGAATGTAACTGGACGTGGACTAGTATAGGCAAAAATGTGAAAGAATTTTATGTTAATTATCTTGGAATGGAAGGCCTTCCTAATAGATAATTCCAGAAAATTTATCTGGAATTTAAAAAGTCAACAATTTGAATTTATAAAAGTTTTAACAAATTTGCATGAAATGCAATAAAAAAATTATAAAAATCAAGTAATAAATTGGGAAAATGTATTTGTAGAGTACATCAGAAACAGAGGCTTTGTTTCCCAAATATCTCCTATGAATCAAAAAGAAAGGAGATATTTGTATTTTCCTTCATGTGCATTACCTGTTCTATTTTTTGTTCATTTTATTAAGTTGATTTTCATTTAAAGTATTTATTTTACAAATATGCCTGGACATATAAACACTAGTATATTAATTATAATAGCAAAACTGGAAATAATTGAAATATTCTTAAATAGGGGTTAGCTGAAGAACTTATGAAGCATATACATAACAAAAATCTGTTCTAAAAATAGGCCATTTTTTATTGATATAAAATGATGCCAATGATACATTCTTTCTTTATCTTTTTTTATTGTAGAATATAACATATATACATAAAAGTGATAACTTTCCAAGTTCAACTTAATGAGTAGTTATAGAGCAAATTTCAAAGGATATTATAGGTTACAGTTCCACATTTTCAGTTATTTCCTTATTGTGAAATATAATATATATGCAAAAAGGTAATATCTTTCAACGTACGATTTAACAAGTAGTTATATAGGAAATTTTCAAAGTTGTTATGAGTTATAGTATCATGGTTTCAGTTATTCCCCTATTATGAAATATAACATATATACAAAAAGGTGATAGCTTTCAAATTACAATTTAACAAGTAGTATAGAACAAATTTCAAAGGATGCTATGTG
This sequence comes from Choloepus didactylus, assembly GCF_015220235.1. NCBI lineage: Eukaryota > Metazoa > Chordata > Mammalia > Pilosa > Megalonychidae > Choloepus > Choloepus didactylus. The sequence continues at coordinate 66,164,431 of NC_051324.1, read as the reverse complement.
ATACAGTTCCACCATTTCAATTCTTTCCTTTTAGCTATTCTACTATCCTAGCAATTAAGAAAAAGAAAATTATGTAAAGATTCAGTATTCATAATTCTTTGTTAAATTCCATCTTGTCTACTACCCCTTCCTCTAGTTTAATCCCTAATCTTCAGGGATGTCTAGGCAGTGACCGCCCTAGTTTGTTCATGTTAAAAAGGGGTGTCAACTTTATGAGAAAAGGGGACACATCTAGTTCATGTTCTTGAAGAGGCTATTGCCTCTGGGTTTTGGGACTTAGCTGGCATAGAAGTTCTCTGATGAATTTAAGTTTCTGAGGAATAAACTTAGTGAGTGAAACCTTTATAGAATCTCAGATAGGGATCCAGGTATTCTTTAAGGTTTTGGGGACTACTGTTGACTTGGGCTTATCATACCATGGTTGTTTGGCATATCTAAGTAAAGCTTGCATAAGAGTAACCTCCAGTACAGCCTCTTGACTCTATTTGAATTCTCTTAGCCATTGAAACCTTATTTTGTTGCCTTTTTTTTCCCCCTTTTGGTCAAAAAGGCATTCTCAATCCTTCGATGTCAGGATCAGGCTCATTCCTGGAATCCATGTCCCACCTTACCAGGAAGACTCATTCATTCATCTGGGGTGTCCTGTCCCACATTGGGCGTGTGTCTGTGTGATGAATTTATTTGCAGGTTAGACTTAGAGAGAGAAAGTCCACATTTGAGTAACAAAAGAGATCCTTTGGAGATGACCCCTAGGCCTAACTATAGGTGGGCTTAGCCTCCCCTTTACAACCATAAGTTGCACCAGAGCAAGCCTCAAGATTGAGGGCTTGACTTACAAAGTAGGGGGTTCCTAAGTTCATGTAGCATATGTTATGTCTATGATACTCCATCCATATCTCATATTATCAATACTTAGTTGTACAATCCTCATCACTCTCCATTTTAAACAATTCTCATGACCCCCGGCTCTTGTCAGCCCTTAATTACTTGTCCCTAGTATTTGTGTAGTACTGGCATGGTATTCCTATTAATTATAGTCCCTACTAAGCAATATGTAGATTTTTCCCATATGCCCTTCTGTGGTCAACTCTCTGTGCTAGTGTCATACCTTGGAAGTATATCATGCAAGCCCCTGTCTGTATTTGTGTTGCTGATCTGTGGGAAACATGCCTTTAAACAACCCCTTTCAATTCTATTCACCTTCAATACAGCTCTGATACATATAATCCCATTAACAAACAATTGTCACCCTATCCATTACCATACCTTTGAATTTACCATCATTAACACATCTGAACATATTAGCTTATCATTCCCCCTTACTAGCTACCATCTATCACTATGTCCCCAATATTCTATATTATAAGACATTGATTTTACATTGTACAGAGAGTTCATAGAAGTGGTAACATACAATATCTCTCCTTCTATGTCTGAGATTATTTCACTCAGAATTATATCTTCAAGGTTTATCCATGTTGTCATGTTTCAGGACCTTGTTCCTTCTTACTGCTGCATAGTATTCCATCCTATGTATATACCATATTTTGTTTATCCACTTATCTGCTGAAGGACACTTGGATTGTTTCCATCTCTTGGCAATTATGAATAATGTTTCTATGAACATCAGTGTACAAATGCCTGTTCATGTCACTGCTTTCAAATCTTCTGGGTATATACCAAGAAATGGAATTGCCAGATCATAGGGTAATTCAATATCTAGTTTTCTGAGACCCAGTTTTATTTATTGATATAAAATGTTGCCCATGATACATTCGTAAGTGAAAAAAGGTGTAGAAATGTGTTTGTGTGTAAAAGTTCTAGAGTTCAACATTTGTGTAAAAATATCTATTCATATTTTCTTCTATATGAAGTGTGTAGAATATAGAAAAGACCCAGGAAAAATTGGTAACAATTGTTTTCAGGTAAGAAAACTAAATGCATGGGGACACATAAGAAGGAAGATAGTCATATCTCAGACTGTATCCACAATCAAGCATATTCATAATTCTGCAGCTAAGCATATGAGTATTCATTAATTTAAATAGATAAGATTTTAAGTAACTTCATATCCATTTAGGTCTGGTTTTGCCAGCAAATGAATTTTTCAAAACTTATAAAATAATTAATATTTTAGAAACAAAATTAGAGTTTGAAATGAAATTACATTTTTAGAATTATATATAAGGAATTGTAGAGTTGATTAATAAAGTCACATTAATTTAAATGATAAAATATTAAGCATAAAGAGCATATTCAAGTGGACAGGATGTGGTTGAGTCAGTCAAGGATGGACCCTAGTAAAAGTGATTCTTGAGACAATTTTGTCCCTATTTGTATGCGACTTATAGATTGTCCACCAAAACGAATCATATCATAACTCAGTGAGCAGAAGAAAGTAATACAACTTTCTAACTGTCTGCTAGACAAGATTCCTTATCTAATAAGAAGCCCAACTAAGGAAAAACTTCAAAGGTTGGGTCAGATCTTTAAGTGGCTTGGAATAGAGATTTTCCAAGGAACATTGCCCATTGAAAGACCTGCTTCTTTTTGCCAGTGAAAAGACACAATTTGAGAGGGAGTGGTCAGAGCAGGAAAACAATGCTTTCATTCAACAAATAATTGATTGATTGTCTATTCCATGCCAGGAACTGATCTGTGTTCTGGGACTAAATACTACAAACAGGGAAACAGGGACTTTGCCTTCATAAGGCTTCCAAAAAATTAAGGCGGTAATTTCAGATACTTTCGGTGCTGTGATGATAAGTAAAGCAAAGAGATTAGGAGGGATAAACGGCTGGTGGCTACTGAGGTTGAGTACTCAGGGAAGGTCTCTGTTTCATTGAGAGGACCAGACATGTGAAGATCTAGGAAGAGTGTTCCAGCCAGAATGAATAGTAAGTTCAAAGAGCTGAGACTTGAAGAAACGCATTGCTGTGTTGAAGAATAGCAAAAAGACAGCCATATCTGCTGCATGATAAGTCAATAGAAATAAGATAGGTCATGTATGGCCTAGGAGTTGGAGTAGGGGAATTTGATTTTATTCTAAATTGCATGGAAGCTTTAGGAGGATATTGAGCAAGAGACAGACATGATCTGACTCATGCTCTTAAAAAAAAAATTTGTCTCTTTGTGGAAGGTAAGAGTGGAAGCTGGAGATCAGTTGCAAGGCCTTTGCAGTGGTCCAAGAAAGAGAGACCATCGAGAATTCAAGTGCTGGAAATGATGAGAGTGAGCTGAGTTGGGCTATATTTTGAAATTAAGAACACAGAGCCTACTGGTGGATTTGATGTGGGGCAAGAGAAGATAGTATGCAAATCTTTCAACTGAGACAAATTGGGCAGATGGTGGTATCCATTATCAAATGATATAGTTACAGAAAAGGACAGATTTGAAGAGAAAACTGTGTTTCTTTTGGGCATTTTAAATTAAGAAGCTTACTGGGTGCCTGTCAAACATCAAAGTATTCATATTGATTGTACAGAGATATTATACAGCTCAGACCTGGAACACAAATCTGGAAGCCATCAGCCATATCGATGGTAAGTCACAGGACTGGATAAAATTGCGAAGGGAGAGAATGTACAGAGAAAAATAAAAGGATGGAGGATAACATTTAGTTTAGGAAAAGGGAGGAGTCAGCAAAGGAGATTACCAATGAAATAGGAAGAAAGTCATGCAAGTCAAAAGAGAGTGTTTTTATCTGTGCCAAATCCTTTCAAGAGGTTGAGCAAGATGAAGACAGAAGACCGAGTTGGCCACTGGATTCGGCAGCTCATACCTTATTCTTGACCACCGTAAAAGCTGTTTTACTGTAGTGATCTTGATAAAAGTTTAACTGCTGTTGACTGAAGAAAGAATAAAGGATGAGGAAGTGGAGATAGAACAAATATACAGTGATTTAACAAATTTTCCTCTGAAAGGGAGTAGAAAAATAGAGCAGAGGATTGAGAAAAATACCTAATATTATGAAGTCCTAAGTCCATTGTGAAAATGCCTTTTTGTTTAGTATGCTTCCTTGTGAAACACGAGTGTGGGTGTGCACTTTTTCATGTATATGGGTACTTCAGTTTACAGGGAAGAAATAAGAAAGTGGGTCTGCAATTCACTCTGATGGGGTGGTCTTTAAGGAACAAGAGCTCCAACTCCATGCCCTTGTGGATTGCTCCACAAGGAGCAATGGAGTGCCAAGCCCCACTATATGCCCTAACTGCTCTCTGAGACTTTGAAAACCAAAGGTGAACTCATCTGTTTCCCTCTTTATCCTGACCATCCTCCCTGATTCCAATTCCAATGCAAAAACTACTCTTGGATTTTTTTTTTCCTAGTCAAAATGCTTAGGTTTGGTTAAAAATAGTTCTAGGGGATAAATGGATCTTGGGGAAAAATATAATTCATGTGCATAGAGGGTTAACCTCTTGAATGATGGTCAGAGCAACCCTTAACAGAGTTTAGAAAGAAGTGTGTTCACAGTAATGCTCAGACCCTACAACCAGGTTGTGCAAGGTTAGGAAATAGGGATGTCCATGAAGAAGCCCCTGTAAAATGTGTGACTTCTTGGTTACATTTTCTTTATATTACAGAAAAATTTGTATTGCTAAACTAGCAGGGAAAAATTAACACTAAATTTTAATTCCTATTTAATAGCAACCATTTATTAAGATTGATTACATCTCATTTGACTTGGTTCATCACAGCAGAAGTAAAGAGAATAAAGCTCTGGGGCAGTGAAAGGGGTTTCATCCTTCTCTTCCTTCATCCTTTTACTGATGCCCAGGTCAAGAGAGAATGGTCAACGGAAAGGCCAGTGGTAAGAAACAAATATGTTTGCATGTGGAAGACAGGAATATGAAGAAGACCACACTTTGTTGAAGAGTAAACTCTTGACTGATGACTCAAGACTGGATCTGAGACAACCCCTCCCTTCTTTCCCAAAAAGATTAAAGATAAAGTGATAATTCCCAAGGGAAATGAAAACTGACATTTGGGTTAACCATCAAGACTTAGAATTATATCAATGATTATTATCATGAGCAGTGAATGAGCAGTGTGGCCAAGTGAACTTTGTACTCTTTGGGGACATGTTGACTTAGGTTTGGGCTGTAGAATGAGCTTGCTCATAAAACACTTCCCATTTACTAGAACGATGAGTTTATGTTCAACATTCATAAAGCTATCTGTGCTCAAGTTGAGCAGGCAGGTACATGGAGCTTTATGCTATTCCCTACCCCCATTTGCCAGTTTACTTCTAAAGATCTTCCACTTCTGTAAGGACAGCAAAAAGCCTAGCACCAGAGAACATTGGGTCCTATATAAGTAATGCCAGAGCACAGATTGCACTGTCTGGCTTTTTGTGGTTAAATAAGACCTCTGTTGACACTTGAGTTAAGCATGATTATCCCCAGTGAAAATTTGAGAACCACACCATTTAGCAGTGGATTGGTGCCCCGTGTTGCACCGTACCCTGTGAAAATGTTCACTGTGGAAGGTTAGCACACAACACCTGAAACTCATAATGACTCCAGAAAGGAGCCTTGGATGCACTCCTTGTTTGTGGGATTGTCTGACCACTAAATGATTGATGAGAGGCCTTAGTGGATGAGAATGTTGATTCACTGAAATGTGTAAAATGCACATTTCCTTTTTTTCAATATAAACTACCAGTGTATGGTCAGTATATTTAAGAGACTGGTAATGTGAGTCTTTGTTAGTGTTTCTCTCTGTTTTATTTCCCTTTGCTTTCCTGGAACAACTAACTCTAATGAAACCTGACGTCTTAGTGCTAAAATATGTTGACTCTCCTCCTCTGCCCTCATTGTACATTGAAAATGTGCATAAATTCTCTGCTAAATCACCAGTTTTAAAGTGTTTAGAGCTTCTTTGGTTTCTCAAAGGTAAGGTAAGTACGGGACCCACTTACTTGTTTTCTTCTTGAAATGCAGGGCAACCAGACATGAGAGGCGAACAGGCGCTCATTTCCTTAGTTGGTGTTGACTGCTGAGGGATCAGGAGGGTCTCTTCCTGAGAATCGCTCTCAGAAAGAGAGAGCTGCCTTGCCCAAGCTCATCCACAAGGGCAGCCACATCCAGCACAACTTTAGGGGCAACCCTGAAGGGCCTTCCTGGCTCTAGAACTGTTCCTGAGAATCAGCTAATGCCTTTGTTGTCGTGCGCTGCTGTTCAACATCTCCCTCCACCCATGCTGCTGCTTTCACTTCTCCAAAGGTGATACCGATTCCAAGAGCTCCCCAATAAACTGACTGCGCGCATATCTCCATCTCGGAATCTAGATCCTGGAGAACTTGAGCTACATCCATTTTAGAGGATTTAGTTGATGAGCAAGCTATTTGTGAACGCTGTCAGAAACATGGAATCCAAACCTAAATGTGAAAGACAGCCTTACCAGATCATGATAACACATTTCCCTTCTTCCTTTTGTAAACAGCCAGATGGGCAAATTTTTATAAACATCCTTTTAAGACCATGAGAGTTGGAAAGAAGCAGAGAGGAAGCAGTAAGTGGCCAGGGTTTAATGAATTTGGCTCAGATCCATCTGCTGCTATTTGGCACCACTCTTTTCTTTCTGAGAGTTGATTTCAGCAGGATGATAACCTAGGACAGCATTTCTCAAACTTAGGATTGTTGTTAAAAATATGGTTTCCTCAAGCCTCCCCAGCAGATCAGAATCTCCAGGGGAGGGTCTGGTCATCTGTATTTAATGATCATCCTAGAAGATTCTTACCATCAGGCAAGTTTGGAAAGTCTATTAGATGCTGATATTGAGAGAAACTATTTTTATAGACATGAAAACAACATCAAGTTCTATGCATAGAGCTGCCTTTTGTTACAAACCACCTTACTCACAGGCTCTGAGACTCAAACAACTATCTTGTCTGCTCCCATATTGATTACCAAGAAAACCACACTAATAAAAATAGTAAACAAATTAGATGTGCAGTTTTTTCAAAGCACCACTTGTTCATGATGGAAATTAAAGCACCCTGGTGATACAGCAATAGAATCCTTTGGGCTGGAAAGGTGGACAATTTAGACCAGATCTTGGGACAGATGATGACAAAGGAACTTTAATAACTACTTTTGTAGCCTGAATCTGAGGTTTGATGTCTTAAAATGGGCACTACATGCACACTCAGAAGGAGCCCTTCCTTTTTATTATTTCCTGAGTTTCCTGTATTTCTTCCAGATAATTGGTGTTCTTCTCACTTTGTTCCCTGTGTTGCAAAAGGCACAGTCAAGTGCTGTTTAATGTCGTGTATGCATAGTCATATGTTAAGTTAATATGCTGCTACAGAATATCATGGTGCTTTGTATTTGCTACCCATCAGGATAAATTATTTTGATGTTGTTTGGATGGTGTTAGGTCAGAAATATTTTTTTTCATTCCTTTAAACTCTTAAAAAAATTTTTGATATAGCACACTGGTTTTGGTTATAAGTGTAAAAATAAAGTTGTTCATGTAATTCTTGCTGGCTTTGCTAGGAAGTTAGCAATTTTAGACTCAAAAATTAAATTTAGTTACTGTCTCTTTCATGGGAGTATTGGGGATATCTGCATTTCACCACTTCAACATGGTGATAACCAAGAAGTCTGTAGAAAATAAGCTTTATTACATCTATAGTAATGAGGTTTGCGGTTCCAAGACTCTAATAATTCCTTTGGGTGTCCCAACGACTTGGAGCAAAAGTAGCCAAAAATATGTATTTTTGACAGTCTAAAGACTTCTCAGACATTGATTTCCTATCTTTCTGACACTTGTATGGGGTTGGCGTTTCCTTCATAAACTTACTCATTTTCCCTCAGGGCATTCAGTGGATTTCTCTGACAAATTTAGAGTTCTGAATGGTTTTGAAATCACAAGATTAAATCTTTGACAAGTTTCGTTTCTTTTTTTCCTCCATGATTTTAAACCAGGCTTTGATAATTGTAAGTTTCAGTCTGATTGCCAAGGCTATATTATCAAATATCTAAAGAAAAATTCTAACACAAAAGAATTCAGAAGCTATGCTATGTTTCGCATATGTGTGTAGGAAAAATTGTATGCTTCACACAGGTTATTTCTCAGGGTTTTAGATATAATGGTCAGTCTCATTGGGTACCTTCAAGCAAATTCGTTTTTCCCTGTTTGTGAGAGGATTTTTTAAAAACCTGGGTCAAATACTTGTATTGCCATTGACACATAAGTCACATCAATATGAAGGCCATGCTGTTCTGAACTTCAGCATTTATTGTCAGCAGACTTTGCTTCCTTTCCACAGTACAAGAAATAAATAGTAACAACAAAATCTAAAGCAAAATGCTTACCCCACCCCCACCCCTACCCTTTGGATGAATTTAATGATCTTAAACTGTTTCGAAAATAGCAGAAATTAGGTGGGTAAATAATACAGTTATGTTTCAACTGAGACTATAATTAGGATTTGGTAATTAATGAGACCTACTAGACCATAGCTTCATGAGGTCAGTGGTCTTCTTTGTGCTAAATGCTGAGGATACAAAAATAAATAAAAGATCAAAGGTATCCAACAAAGGTTTATTAAATAAATGAATAAATAAAAACTAAGAAATGAGGGATATAGTTTTATCTGAGATTCCTAGGTAGGGACATTGAATGGATAATTCTCTAAACCTTTGCCATCTACCAGTCACGTGTGGCTATTTAAATTTAAATGTAAATTAAATTAAATTAATTTATTTACTAACTAGCCACATCTCAAGTGCTCAGTAGCCCTGTAGTAGTGACTAACATATTGGAAAGTGCAGATACGGAACATTTTCATCCTCACAGAAAGTTCTGTCTGACAATACTGTTCTAAACAGATATGAAGATTATAACTGAAAGAGCAGGAATGCGGAAATCTGTTCCCTGTGAAAGTCTCATGTTTCCAATTACTTTCAAACAATCCTGCTGATTTTAAATGTTTCAACTAACACTCAACTTTCTTTTAAATATAGCTTCTCCAAGGCCCCTATTTTGGCGCCCAGCATCACCACTCTTCCAGAAACCCAATTCCAAAACATGATTTCCATGTCTCTCTTTCTCTCCATATAGTCAGGTTCAAGTCCTGTCAAGTTTTTCTGTGCAGTAGGTGTTGGATGGATCCCTTCCTTCCTATCCCTAGTGCATAATGACTTACATAATTCTCAATATACGCTATTTATAATAAGGGAAGATGGTTTGTCACAAGAAGCAGCAAGCTCCCTGATTCTGGTAGGGAAAAATGACATTTGCAAAAGACAAATTTGAAATCTTCCCCATCCTTGTGGGATTCAGTATGTGAATAATATTGTATAAAACTTTTCGGTTAAATTATTTTATAGATTTACAGATTTAGAATAAATTGCATATGTTTAATTTGTGCAATTTAGAGTTTTAACGTACATACACATTTGTGAAGTCATCACCACAATTGAGATAATGCACATATCTATATCCCCTAAAATTATCTAGTTCCTCCTTGTATTCAATCTCTACCTAACCACTTACACAGTCACCCTATCCCATCCCCCGACAAGTGATCTGCTTTCTGTTCCCACAGGTTAGTTTGCATTATCTAGAATTTTATGTAAATGTTTGTGTGGGTGTGTATAAATAGATATATATGTATGTGTGTGTGTGTGTGTATATATATATGTGCTCTTTTGTGGTCTGTCGTCTTTTATTCAGCATACCTGATCTGACATTCATCCATTTTGTTGCTAGTATCAATAGCTCAATTCAATAGTCCATCCTTTTTTATTGCAGAGTAGTATTCCATTGCATGACTGTACCAAGTTTGCTTATCCATTTACTTGATAATGCACATTTGGATTCTTTCCAATTTGGTCTATTATAAACTTATGAATATTTATGAACAAATCAATGTGTGGATACTGGTCTCACTTCTTTTGCATAAATAACTAGGAGTACAATGGTTTGGTCTCATGGTAGGTGTATTTTTAATTTTTTAAGGAAACTGTCAAACCATTCTCCAGAGTGGCTGTACAACTTTACTTTTGCATAAAAGTGTAAGAGAGTCCCAAATACTCTGCATCCACACCAATACTTAGTGTAATTAGTCTTTTTAATTTTAGCCATTTTATTCACTATTTAATAGCATCTCATTTTGGTTTTAATTTGCATTTTACTTGCATCTGTTCATGTATATCTTCTTTAGTGCACATTTTTTATTTTAATAAGATGTCTTCTTTTTACTGAGGTATAAAAGCTCTTCATACATTCTATACTCAAATTCTTTACCAGATAAGTGTTTTGCAAATATTTTCTACCAGGCTGTGGCTTACTTTTTCATTTTTATAATAGTATCTTTTGAAGTACAAACATTTTATTTTCAATGTAGTCCAATTTGATGTTTTTTTTTCTTTTAAGGTTTGTGCTTTTGTGTCCTATTTAAGAAATTTTAACCACACTGTTATTAAGATTCTCCCCTATTATACTTCTAAAAGTTTTATAGTTTTAACTCTTACATTTAGGTCTACAACCTATTTTGACTTAATTTTTGAAGGGCCCATTTAGTTGATGTGCTTATGGTTATCCAATTTTTCCAGCACAATTTGTTGAAAAAAGTATCTTTCTCCAAATGAATAGGCTCCTATCTTTGCTGAAAATCAATTGACAACACTTGTATGGATTTATTTCTGGACTCTGTTTTCTTATATTATTCTATATGGTTATCTTTATACCAATAACAGACTATCTTGATTACTTTGATCTTATAACATAATGTGGGTGTTTTTTGTTTGTTTGTTTGTTTGTTTGTTTGGTGTTGGAGGGGAGGGTTGGTTAAGTCTTTTGACTTTCCACACAGATTTTAGAATCAGATTGTCAATTTCAACAAAAACTTACTTGCTGGGTTATTGACTGTGGTCTCATTAAATCTTTAGATCACTTTGGGGATATATGACATCTTAATAATATTGAGCTTTTCCATATATGAACATGGTAAAGTCTCCATTAATTTAGCTTATTTTTAAAAATATTTCTCACTAGTGTTTTATAGTTTTCTAGTTCAGGTGTTGGACCCATTTTCCAGTTTTATCCCTAAGTTTTTCATATTTATGATGGTATTGTAAGTGTCATTTCCTTTTAAATTTTATTTTTGATGGCTTATTATTAGTATATAGAAACACAAATGATCTGTGACAACTGATCTTATACTGCCCAAATGCATGAAACTCACTTATGTTTTACCTTTTATCTGTTTCTGATTATTTGCTTATTATTTCTTCTATTGCCTTGTTGTACTCCCTAGGACCTCCAGTAAAATATTGAAGAAATGGTGAGAGCAGACATCCTTGCTTCATTACTAATCTTACTGGGGATGGGGGTGGGGGTGGGGGTGGGGGTGGGGGGTGGGGTTCATTGCTTCATTTATCATTATGTGTGGTATCAATGGTATAAATTTGGAGATGCTCCTTTTCAGACTTAGGAAGTTTCTTTTTATTTCTAGTTTGACAAAGTTTTTATCATTAAACGCCTCTTGAATGAGATTGGTTAGTTTGTATCTTTCAAGGAATTTGTTCATTTCATCTAAGTTGTTGAATTTATTGTCATAAAGGTGCCTATAATATGTTTATAATAGTTTTTTAAATGTCCTTGTTGATCCATTCTATCATTTGTGTGATTTCTGAATCTCATAATGGGTCATATTTACCTACTTCTTTGCATGTCTGATATTTTTTATTGGATGTCAGACACTGTCAATTTCACTTAGTTGGGTGTAGGATTTTTTGTATTCCTTTAAATGCTTTTGAATTTTGTTCTGGGTCATAGTTAAGTTACTTGAAATCAGTCTGATCTCTTTTAATTTTTGTTAGAAGAGGCCAAAAACTAGATTTATTCTAGGGCTAACTTGTCCTTTCTACTGTGGCAATCGATACTTTTTTTCTAAATGCTCCATCTGATGCCCCATGCCTTTGGAGGTTTCTTTATTCCAGCTGTTGGATCCTGGAACTATTTTCAGTTCTGTGTGAGCCCTGAGAAATGTTCCTCCTGCTCCTTGTTGGTGGTTCTTTTTGTAGCTCAGGTAATTTCCTCAAATTCATGTGTACGTTTTGCTTCTTGAAAATATTCTTCTTAGATGGGGAAATAAAGACGACTTGTATATTTCTCCTCCAGACCCCATACTCACATGGGAAAGTTAGATCTACTTAATAAAAAAGAGAGATTTTGGAAAGTTGGGGAAAATATATGGAATGTGTGAGTGAGGGCAATTTGGAAATCTGAGACCCTGGAGATTTCCCTAGTGCAAAGAAGAGAGCCATCCATCTGGAATTGTTTGGTTATTTGGATTAAGGCTGCCCGGTACTGTGGTGGTGGAGAGAGGGATCCAGGCAGCCTCAGGGACCCTTTCAGCGTTGTCCCCACGACTCTGCGTGAATAATTAGAATTTCATGCAGTGAGCCATTAGCCAAGTTTGTTTCCAACTGACTAGTTACCCCAATACTGCTCCCCCTGTGATAGTCACCATCCCTGCTGCTAAATGTGTTTAGAACTTACTTGGTTTTCACTTCTCCACAGCAATTTTTTAGGTTAGTTTTTCTTGTTGTTGTTGACTGGAAACCAATAAAGTAGAAAGTGTTCATTATCGGTAATGATGGTGCAACTCCAGGAATTGCAAGAAATGGAACTGTGATTTGTGTTTGTGTGTGTGTGTGTGTGTGTGTGTGTGTGCATGTGTCAATGTGAACCTCTGAACTTCAGATCTATGAATCCTTTACAGATGGAGTTTAATAGGGTTTGTTAATTCTACTTAATTCAATGATGTGGATCTTTACTTATGCCTCGTTTTCTTCAAATAGTTTGTTTTCTAGGTTACTATTTCAGTACATTTGTGTAACTTGCACGTGTGTTAGAATTTGGCTCGTATATATCAGATTCTAAGTAGAGGTTTATTTCTTATTACTTCCAAATTGCCACAGTGCCGTATAGAAATATAAATGTATACAGCATTTGGGAGTGGAGGAAAAGCTACAAAATATTAACCATCTCTAGATACATTAACCTTCTACTCTGATACAGAATGTCATCATGTTTAAGAGCTTAGTTTTCAGAGTATGACAACTTGCTTATGAAGCTCAGCCGTACAGGATAAATGGCCTTGACAATGATTTAAACTCTCTATGCCTTGATTGCCTTATTTACAAATAATAATAAGGATATTAAGAACATAATAGTAAGGATATGAATCATATGATGACATTAATAATAATAAGATAATAATAATACCTCCTTAATTGTGTTGCTATGAAGATTGAATGCATCATAGCATGGTATTTAGTGCACAATAAATACCCAGTAAAAGTAAAGTTTTGGCTATTATTATTACTATTAGTAGTAGTTTTATTACCCAGTGTTCTCAGGAGAAATGTTAGTCATTGTTATATGAAGTTTAATACACAAAAAACTTCAGAATTTTAATAATTTTATGTGATTGTAATACTTTACTCAGAGCTTTTACAATTTCAAGCTTTGTGATAAAACTTCTGTATGTATTTGTTATTCTAATTTACTTAACACAACAGTTAAAAATAATTACTGCACTATATACCTGGAGCATATGAGGTAAAGTAGCCTGCTTGAAAAGCATCTATATCTTGAATCTAGGCCTTAAATTTGAAACATCTGGCATTTGCCTTATTAATGTTTAAGATGAAACTAACGATCTCTTTACTTTCCAATGTCTGTATTTGCAAGAGAGAATCAGAGGAAATCGGCCTTGGAGAAAAATATTGATTCCCTTTTAGCAAACCCTGTTGAAATGCACTGTTGTGGGCTTTGTTATTTTTAAGTGTCTGGGTTTTCTTTATGAATTCATTAGAACATATTTTAGCAGCTCTGGTGGCCCAGTACCTCATTCCAACATAAACTTACCATTGGAAAGCACATACCATTTGGCTCACCTTTTCATTTCATGGCTTAATAATAATGACAAATTACAGGTGCTGAAGTGACGTTAGATCCCTTAGCATAACTGATTCAGGACTCACATTATTATTCTTTTGCCCAGAGCTTCTTAATATATATGGCATCTCTCTTCTTATTGGCAGTTAATATACCACATGCTGGAATTCAATTTAAATAACCTGGAAATGATATTAGCTTTCATAATTGGCAGTAACATGGGCCTGTCAATATATCTCAGTTTCAACTTCTCTTTATAAGAGTAATGTCTTTATTGATGGTTTTTCAAGTGATGAGCCTTGTGGAAAAGTATCAGTTTCCCGTAAGAGAAGCTGCCTCTTCTAATCTGTACTCCTAATCTGCACTCCTAATCTGTACTCATTTTGATTCTCTCCAAAATGAATCACTATTGATTCTCTCTAAAATGATTTTTTTCTATATCTCATAGTCAGATCATTTAGAATATGTGCAAATGGCTGTATGAACTAGTCATCTATTTTTTAACAAAAATATTTTACAATGGTTATTTGAAAATATATAGAAATCATTCATATTAACTTTATATATTGTGACTCTGCTAAACTCACTTAGTAAGTTCTTATGGCTTTGTTATAGATTTCCTTAGGAAGTTCTATGTACCTGATCAAGACATCAGAGAATGAAGAGTGTGTAACTTCTGCCTTTTCAATCTGTATAACCACTTTTTTTTCTTGTTTTATTGCATTGGTAAGAATGTTTAATAGAAGTTGTTAGAACCGATACCTTTGCCTTATTTCTAATTTTACTTGGAAAAAGCTCAGTCTTTTACCATTAAATTTGATGTAACTTGTAGATTTTTTTCATAAAAGGACTTTATAAATTTTAGAAAGTGCCAACATATTCCTAGTTTATTGAAAGTATTTATCACAAATGGGTGTTGAACTTTGACAAATTTATTTTCTGCCTCTATTGAAATAATTAAATGCTTTTTCTATTTTATTCTAATAATATAGTGAGTTACAATGACTGATTTTTGAAAGTTAGAACTAATCTTGACTTGTTGGAATTAGCCTCATTTGATGAAAATGCATTATCAAGGCCATATATTTCTGAATTTGATCTGCTGAAATTGAAATTCTTTTAATATTTTTACTTCTAGGTTCATAAGGTATATTGGTCTGCAGTGTTCTTAATCTATAATGTACTTTTTTGGTTTGTTATCAATGCATTATTTGTCTCACGTAATGTGTTGGGAAATGTTTCCTTATTTTCTTCCTGAAAGATTTTGAGTGGTATTAACTTTATTTATTTCTAAAAACTCTGATGGATTTCACAAGGAAAGCCATCTGAACCTGGAGTTTTCTTTTTGGGAAGATATTAATGGCAAATTCAATATATTTAAAAGATATAGGGCTATTTAGATTTTCTATTTCTTCTTGTGTCAGTTTTGACAATTTTGAATTTGTCCATTACACCTAAAATGTCAAATTTAGTAATATAACTATTCATAATATTGCCTTTGTTATCTTTTAATTTCTGATATTATTTTGTTCCAAGTTTTGGTAATTTGTGTCTTTTTTTCTTTTATTGTGATCAATCTAGGTAGAGGTTTATCAATTTTATTGATCTTTTAAAAAAGCTATGGTTTCATTGATTTGTCTATTATTTGTGCTTTTTCTAATTCATTGTTTTCTACTTTCACCTTCATTATTGCCTTTCTTTTACTTATGCTGGATTTAATTTGGTCTCCTCTTCCTTTTCATTCTCGCTGTTGTTGTCGTACTACTAGTAGCAGTAATAGTAGTTGTTGTTGTTGTTCTTCTTCAGATTCTTAAAGTTCAAAGTCTAGCTTTGATTTTAGACCTTTCTTCTTTTTTTTATATAAGCACTCAAAGCTACATGTTTCACTCTAGGAACTTCTTTAGATGTATCTCACAAATTTTGATATGCTTTATTTTCATGTTCATTCCATTAGGAATATATATAAATTTACATTGTTATTTTTTCTTCATGAGTTATTTATAAGTATGTTCATTTATTTCAAAATATTTGGAGATTTTACAGATATATTTCTAATACTGTTTTCTAATTTCATTTCATTACAGTCAGAGAAGATACTCTGATCTGAATTCTTGTTAATTTATTCATTCTTGTTTTAGAGTCAAATATATGGTTTATCTTGATGAATGGGCCATATGCACTATCAAAGGGTTTGAACAATGTGGTTTCAGGGTGCGTTTTTCTGTAGATAAATATTAATTTGGTTGATGGCGATGTTAGCCAACTGAGTTCTGTTTATTTATTCTATGAGTTCTTGAGACAAGAGTGTTGACATATTCAACTATAATTGTGCATTTGTCTATTTTTCCTTTCACTTCTGTCAGTTATTGCTTAAGGTGCTTTGGATTTTGAAAGTTAAACCACTAAAAATACTTTCAGATGTTTTGAGGCTCTGTTAGAAGCTCTGATAGAGTATTATCAATGGATACCAACTGCTTGATACCAACTGCTTCTGGAACTAGAAGAAAAGGTTTCCTAATTTGGGGGGAGGCATGATATGTGGCAATAAAGCTGTCAGTGTAAAAGTCAGGAAAGAGACAGTCATTGTGGAGGTTTACCACACTTTACAGGACCCACCAGTGTAGGATGATGTCTGAAGGTCTCGGAAAGATGTTTTGTTATGACCAAGCAGATCTCCGGTGAAATGGGGCTTGGCTTTGACTCTAGTCTGACTTTGACTCTAGTCTGACTTTGACTCTAGTCAGAGAGATGGGAGTACTTCCTAGGAAGAGCATCTGATCAGAGTGACGAAGGGATATCAAGGCAAAAGGCTTTGATGGATATTGGGTCAGTGTGGTGATACAAGTCTGATAACACTAAAGCACCTATGTTAGAGCTAGTCCTTGGTAATCCTGGATCTCATTTCAAACTGAGAGCAGATTAATCTGAGAGCAGATATAGTGGAGAAATACTAGTCTTTGATTCAGGCAACCTTGAGTTCAAATGCTGCCTCTGTGGCTTATTGTCTTGCAGATAGTTTTGCAACAAAGTTTTTACACTTCCTGATCTTGGGAGAGACACTTTCCTTTTAAAGTATGACTTTTTCTCATATCTAAAACTGAGATGACATCTATCTCACAAGGTGGCTAAATATGAGTTTGAATGAAAACTAGGATATGAAATATACAGGCTCGCAAAATATAGGTTTTCCCCAAGTGTTAGATTCTTTTCCTTCCTTTGTAGGGCCAGATTTACGATGAATGTAGAAATGGAGACTATGTGGCCTCGAGGCATTTATGTTGCCTTAAGATAAATATTTGAGTAACTGCCCTATTTTCCTCTCAGGAGTATCTAAGGCCTAAGCTCTGGAGAGCCTGTTCAAACTCCTCTCTGCTAGAGAAGTGAGCTCCAACTTCAAGGAAGGAACAGTGCCATTTTCAGACAAATGCCATCTATTGCCCACTATTGCTTCTCACCCAGGGTAGGGCTTTTGCTGGTGAACCCATCTAAGAGCCAATAGATGTGACAATTTTGTCTTATGGGTTCCCTCAATCATTATACCAACGTTTGGGAGGGAGGTATTCCTAGATCCTCAGAGGGACTCCGGAATCGCTCTTTGTTTTCCTGATTCCTTCCTTCATCCACTTTAGCAGAATTCTTAGTTAGGTATGTAAAATGATATTGTTTATAATCATTACCATTTATTCTAATTATCATATAATGCTGTAATTATTATTCTTATGCATTCCATCACATGTGTCAGATATCCATGCTTTTGGTTTATTACCTTGCAACTCTATATTCTCACTCTCTTTAGTCTCAAGTTCCCCATTTCACAACCAGCTGCTTACAAGGAATCAAGAATGACAGCCCATTACTTGTAGCAGTCCTTCCACCCTCTACTTCGTCCCTTCACAACTGTGGTTAAATTGCCTTTATTTCACTGTTTTACTGGCTGCCAAAGACTATAGCAATCAAAGCTGATAAATCCTGAAGTGATGCTATTAACCAATCAGGGGTTGTCACTGCTGTCAAATCTACCCTGAGAGAGGCCATTTTTGGTAGCTTAGAATTCTTGTGTATATGTCCTCTAGGGATAGATTTGTTTAGTCAGTTAAAAGGTTCTTTGACTCTGCAGTTAGTTTCAGAAATGTACAAGTTGTTGGAGTCCAGAAAACTGCTTTCTGCTCCTTTATATCTTAAAATATAAAACAGGTTGGCTAATTTTCCTGTTGCTCTTTGCTTGTTCTATAAGGTGATTACAGTTACTCATCTTAAACATGGTGAAGAAGAAACAAGCTTTGAAATTTCACACTTGGAGGCAATCAAAGAAACCAGGAGAGGATTTGTAGCAATCTGAACACATCAAGAAACAATAGCGATTGACAGGGCACCGATGAGCGACACATGTTGCTGAGTGAGATTCTCTGAGGCTGGACGGCTCAAAGTCTGACATTTAAATTGCAGGCAGCCCTGGGTCTATTCCAGGAGCTGCCCATGGTTTAGCCCAGTTCTGATCACTTGCTTGTGGGGCACAGTGGGAGTAAAGAGAAAAAAACAAAGAAAAATCAAATTGTTCTCGGAAATCATGTTTAATGTAGAAATCTGGTTAATATTAAAATGCAATCTGCAGTTTTCAAGTATTCTGTTCCTCAAGGAAAATATTTCCTGTTCAAGGGGCAGGAGCAGTAAGCACTCCCTTATTACATCACTTCCTATGTCAGGCCCAGCTAGCATTCAAAATGTATTACTGTATTGATAATGCTAATTTCAAAATGATGCCTTTTTTCTCCCCCTTTGGTTAAAGGGTCTGGGCAAAATTCCAATCATATGGATCAATTTAGCCTTAGACAGCGCTGGCCAAACTGATATTTCATGTGCTATGTAGAAAAGAGTTATTCCACATGCCCAGGAATAGTAGCCCCTGTCTCCTCTCTACTCATAGCATAACATTATATTTCAAAAGTTTCCCAAGAGAGCAGCTATCTCATGGGTTTTAGAAAACGTCAACAGCTTCAGGAGGTAGAAACACCATGGTCCTTCTCAACACACATTCAATCTTCCATCCTTGAGTTAGTCAGGAGCTAGGAACTGATTTCTGGAGCTCAACTTCATGCCATATTCAAATAACTTGGCATTTTTCCTTGGGCTTGGCTGGCTTCCCTGCAACTGCTCTCATCACTAGAAGGACATGTGGATATAACCACTGGTATTTAACCTCCCTTATCCAATTCTTTTTTTCTGTAATGCATAGAAATATTAAAGCTGATGATTTCTTAGAATGAAGTCTTTTCAAATATCTGGCCCCCAAGTATTTACTCAGCATTCCAGCCTTTTCATTAGAAAAAGAGTCACTAACAAAAAATCAGTGTGGGAACAATCAGTATTTTAGGCCAAAAGGCCGCAATTTAATTTACCTTGAGTCTCTCCAGTCCTTTGGAGTCAATGGGTGACTGTATAGGTAGAGCTGGCCACACCCATGATGGGAAAGCAGGGTCTTATAGGTGCAGAGAGAACGCTTACTTCCATTGAAGTACCAATTAATTCTTTTTATTTTGAGAATTCCTTTCAGAGAAGAGATATTTTATGCTAATTCCACAGAATAGAAATGCCTATGCTTACTATTTTTTAATTAACAAATCCGATGATATAAAATGAGGGGCCAGCTTATATTTTTAGTACTTACAGTGATACATATAGAGCCGATGCATTGCAATAGAGTGTTGGATGCCACTGAAATGTGATTGATAAATGAGGCTTTATTCAAACCTGTTGGCTTTGTATTCTTAATCTCTCATATGCCCAAATTTCATGATGCGATTTTAGTGGAATTAAGCTGAACAGCTTGAAATTATGGAATTAGTTACATGGTGTTTCAACTACAATTACTAATTGATTTGAGCCTATTAGCTGAAACCCAGAGGCAGTCAGTCAGGTGGTTGTACAATGCCAGGGAAGGCAGGTATTTAGGTATAGTGGCCTATGGTTCTTGAATGCTAGCCAGTTAGGGAACATGTATTTAAGTTAGGCAGACTAGTCACATTTCAGGGCCAACCAGTGCTGCTTTGTCCTGATGACTACTTGCTTGGCTCAGTGTTATTGGCAACTCTCATCATTATTAGGGTGGATTAACTGGGGTAGTAACCACCCAAAATCTCAGTAGCTTAACACAATAAAGGCTTATTTTTCAATCACATCACAACCCAGTGAAGGTCAGAGGATCTTGTCCATTTCACAAAGTCATTCAGGAACCCAGGAACCTTCATGCAGAGCTCCAAAATATTTTAAGAATGCAACTGGATTTTCTGTAACTGTTGAGAAGGAAGGGGAGAGAATGAACATGGAAAAGACAGATGTGCTCCTAATTGCTGCTTCCTGGAGGTGACATATGCCACTTTCACTCATGTGCATTATTGACAAGTGCTCATGCATAGCCAGTTGGATGTAAGAGAAGGGATAGAATGCAGCCTGGAAACAGAAGTGTATTGGTAGATGCTTAATAAGTGGTTCTCCAGGAAAAAAAAAAAAAGCCCTGATTTATAGCATTTGCCATTTTTCATGGGCTAACCCCTCCTATCATAGCCAGTTTAAGCTTCCAGTGTGGTACCACTAAGTGCGTATAGAGTTGGGAAGAGATGTGCACAATCAGCTCTAACCACAGGTTACAAGCCAGCTTCAGCACACTACCGCCTAGGGGGAGGCAAAGGAAGAAGAGGAGAACATGGGCCTTGGTGAGCATAGTGGTGCCATTGCCACTTCCTTGGGGTGGGCACTGTGGATTGGATGAGATGGAGATAGGCATGAGGTGTGCAACTGGCTGCTCTAAGGAGCTCCCTTTAGACCTGGGGAGAATGACATAATTATAGAAATGCCTAGTCTCTAATTCACGCTTACCAGTTTCCAGGCACATCTCAAGTGATCTATATTAACTTGACATCTCTGTAAGGTGGTTATTATTTTTATTCTCATTTTATATCTAATGGAGACTGAGAAGCTTAATAATTTGCTTCAGGTAAAGCATGATTGATTCTGGTGTGGAATACAAAATAAGCTTTTTGGAGAAATGTGCATAAGAGCAGGCCATGAAGGACAACAGGATTGAGAGAGAGAGAGAGAGAGAGAGAGAGAGGGAGAGAGAGGGAGTGTTTCATGGAGGGGTGGTATTATTCTAAACGAAGGTGTGAACATTATTAAAAGATACTTATGTTCCTTGACATCATAAGTTGGCTTCTGGGAATTTACCCTGAAAAATAATTTTAACAAAATCTAAAATTAGTTTGCACATATACTCAAGATATTATTCCAATGTTTTTTATAACAGATCTGCTGAAAGGAAAACATAGGCCCAATAAGAAGATAAGGGCTTAAAAGGTTTGAGTCTCTCCAGTCATGATGATGATGATGGAAACAACTCATTGTTCTGCATCATGGCTAAACATTTACATGTATGATTGCTTTATATTCCCTCGCCTAGCTTATCGATGGATTGTATACAGTTAATAACAACTAAATTATCTGATAATTTAGATACATGAAATATTTTTGATAATTGAAAAAGTCAGAATATTGAACGAACAGTAGGTGAAATGTGTATAATGTACCAAGGAAGAGGAAGTTAAATCTAAAATTTTGAGGTATGAGATGGTTTCATATTTTTCCAAAAATGTAGTACTATTTAATATAAAGTATCCTTTTGAATTAGAAAATTTGATTATATAGTGATATTAGAATTGGTGACTAGACCAGTATGGTTGGGGTAATGGATGAATGTAGGCTAGATTACAGAATTAGTTTGCATGTGAGTGGTTATCTAGAATTTTGATGAATGAAGAGATTTTACTTCACACTATGATGAGAAGGCATTGCTAGTTTTTGAAGAGAGGAATAATATGATACAAACTTCAAATCAGGTACATAACACTAGAAACAGTGGGATAGAGGGCCTGGAAAGGCAAGGCTGTGAAATTAGGAGACCAGGGAGAAGTCTCTTGAAAAGTACCAGATCAGAAGATATAAATTAGGGCAGCAGAGGCAGGGTTTAAAGGAAAAGGGAATGCATGCATTCCAGAAATAGGTAACACTGGGAAGACTCATTGATTGATTTGGTTGTGGGAAAGGAAATAAAAAGCAGATTTGAATATTGGAGTCTGTGGGGAGTTATATTCATCAGGAATGGTGGCATTAATTTAATTACAGAATAAAAGAGGAAGAAGAAGTTGGGGGGTCTGATTAGCTAATTTTAGGACATACCACTAATTCATTCAATGTATTAGAGGCATTCCGTTTGGAAACTTAGATCTGAGGTCTGGAGAAACATTGGGGTAAGGTATAGTTTTAGAAATTACCAGATTAGAGGCAATACTGAGAACAGGGGGAGAGAAACTGATGGGCCAGGCAGACAGCGGTGAGGCAGGAGAGAAGAGGAGCCCAAGGAGAGGAATTCGGCAGTTATGGGAGTAAAGAAGTTAAGGCAGGAGGTAGAAGATTAACAGATGACAACTGTTTTGATTTTTATAAAATATAGAGGAGTCTTCAAAATATTCTGGGTTTAGGGTAAGAAGTCAGGGATGTTAGAAAAATTGAATATAGAAAAGGACAGAGAGAATGATGGGCAAGATCTAAATCAGGGGAGACTAGAAGGGACGGGACCAAGAATTGTGAGAAGAAATTAAGTTTTAAACCAATGAGATACACCTTTCATTGGAGACAGGAGAAAATGAGGAAAAATAAGAGAAATTTGGAAGTGGCAGAAAGAGGAGTTGAGAGAGTAAATATTTTTTGTTATATTTTCAGTATTGTAAGGAGAAAGGGAACTGGAGATAGCTACACTGGCTGGTGTCTACAAAAGGGTTGGACATGAGTTGAGAAGAAAAGGAGGTTATAGAAGAGAAACCTTGATTTTATTGTTTTATCATGATTTTTACATCACGATTTTATATTCAAGCAATGCTGTTGGAATAGGAGAATCTAATAGGGGTAAATAAAGAAAAGTTACAACAGGACAAATGAAAATAAGATCAGTAGACAACAAGGGAAGAAAAAGAAAAAGGGTTCTGGGAAGACAAGTGGTAGAGAACAATCAGTAGCTATTTCCAATCCTTTTCACTGAAATTTGAACTTTTGAAAATATGCTGTTGTGCATCTTCTGATCCAGAAGTTGCTTCATCCTTTTAAGATGCCCTGGTTTTAAGATGTATGGACATTGAACATAGACAACGTTTACAATTATTTACCTACTCCTGATAGTAGCTTGTTATTAACCTTCCTTAACAGAGACTGGTGAGCACTGCAGCTTGATGTTATGCTATTCTAAGCCCATTAAGATACCCACTGGCATCAATTTTATCCCTACACGACAAAGCTTTATGAAGTGCCTGTTAAATATCAGTCCATGTTCTAAGCCAGAGGCTGGCAAACCATGTGCCAAATTCAGCTTGCTGCTTGTTTTTGAAAGTACAATTTTATTGGAACACAGCCATGCTCATTCATTTAACATATTGTCTATGGCTGCTTTCACACTATAAATGCAGAGGTGAGCAGGTGCAACAAGAACTGTGTGGTCTGAAAAGCCTAAAATATTTACTAAATGGTTGTACTGAGCAATTCCAAATAAAATGTGAGTCACTGAAAGGCAATATAAACTGAATGCTAAATCATCAAGCTTTGGTGGTAAAAGCCCTAAAAAAGAAACTCTATTGGAAAACTCAAGGATTAATATGCCCCCATAAAGTGATGGGTATATTGTTCTCCAGATGGTTTTCATGCCCTTAGACAGCATCCTTTCTCCCTCGTAAAGCTGAGGCTATTGAAAGGGTTCTTGGTAGCATGCACTTCCCAGTCCACTATCTGGACAGCAGGTGATAGGATACAAGGCATTCTTGATGAATTCCCAAGTTCTCAAGAAGTTTCCATGTACACAGATGTATACTGTTGATTTTTAAATTATACCTTAGCAGAAAGAATGTAGAATAACCGAGTTACGGTAATTGGAAAAGAGGCAACTAGCTGTCTTATTCCATAAAATGCTTCCTTCTCAGAGAGAGAGAGAGAGAGGGAAGGAAGGAGGGAGGGAAGGAGGGAGGGAGAGAGAAAAAGAGACACAGAAATTACAGAATAAAAAATCTGTCTCAGCATATCAGGTGCTTCACAGTTTTAATGATAAACCTGCTCTTATATTAGGGACATTCTTTTTAACTAGACCACACCATTTTTTTTTTTTTTCACTTTTTTAAAATTCAGTTTTATTGAGATATGTTTACATACCCTACAATCATTCACAGTGTACAATCAGTTGTTCACAGTACCATTAAATAGTTGTGAATTCATCACCAAAATCAATTTTTGAACATTTTCATTTCTCCAAAAAATGAAATATAATAAAGTAATAAAAATAGAATAAAAGTACAAATAAAGAACACCCAAAACATCCCATTCCCCATCCCCCAAATTATTCATTTACTTTTTGTTTCCATTTTTCTACTCATCTGGAGACCAGACCATTTTTAGATTGCATCCTTTTGGAATTAAACACAAACTTTGCTTAACTTAGACATGACTAGCGAGATATAAGAAGATGGTTATTATGTTATAATATTTGAATACTGTCTCTATGTATCAAAATCAGTTAATTCATTGGTAATTGATGAAGCAGTATTTTTTAGTAGATGGTGTCCACGCTTGGAACAAAATACTAGGAAACGCATACATCAGGGAAGCACAATTTGCACTTTTGTCTGCTGTGGCTGATTCTCTTTGCACTCTAATTAACAAATTAACAATTTGTTAAAATAAAAGAAACTGCTGATATGGCAGCCATCATTAGTGGCTATATACCAAATTGTGTAACAATTCTTGTGAGTCTTGTTTGAGTTCTGTATTCACAATCAGGAGACATGAGCTTTGGACTGAAAAGGGCAGGGCAGAGTTTCCTAAGGAGGGCATGACATCCAAGATGGGCAAAAATAGTTTCGCTATGTCCCTAGCTACTTTGAGTCAATTCAAACATTCTGGCCCAATTGATTTGCTCCCTGCAGTGTACTGACAGCACAGACTAGAAGCAATTTTACAAGCAACTGTCTGTTTTCTGTGAAGAATCATGGCGAGCAAGAAAGATGCCTGAATACTGAATATGGTGAGTATCCAATGTTTGATATTGATACTACAAGCTTTATAAATGCTTGTATTCAAAGGAAAGACTCTAGGACTGAGTGCAAACACAATGATTTTTAATCACAAGAAGAATCAACAGCAGTAGCAACCAGGATGGTTTCATTGGGGATGAGCTATGGCAAAACAAACACATTTTATTATTGACACATTGCTGGAGTTTCCAACAAGATAATATGGCAGACATAAGTGTAATTGGTTTTCATCTTGGCATTTAAATGTTATATAGTTGATGTTGCAGTTAAAGAGTACATCAGTTGTAAGTATCCATATCTATACAATTGCCCCCAGTAGAAAGATTTCTGGGCTACATTAGGCGTAAATTATTTATGCAGTTACGAACTTTCAGTCTAATAATATGAGCACAGAGAAATTCAGTTCATTGCTTTCCCTTTCTTCTATTCTCTCTTCCACATATGTTACTGTGTGTTCCTTGCCTGTCCATACTTTGAATATATACTTTACATAAATGACAGCTTTTATAAAGCTTTCTGCCAACGGAGAGTCAGGGACAACTTTGTAAAGATCTTTGCTTATAATATTGAAAGAGGAGTTCAGCACCAGAGTTTTGCATATTTCTTATGGAAACAAACTGCAGAGGGACTTGAAAATGTTATTTTACTTTATATTTTATCAATGAATAAAATCCCTATTATTTTATTTACAACTTTTAAATCCACTAGGGCAAGGAAGGAAAGGAAAATGACAGGATTTACTGTGGAAAATCTTAATGACTGTCATAAGATTCTGAATTAAAGATATTTTTGTTAGGTTCACATATGAGATGGCTAACCTCTGCATAATGCAATTCAGGGTTTGCCTATAATAATACTGCACAATATTCACTTAAGATTTTAATTTATTTTAAGACATTAATGATTTTCTTATAGCATAACAGTCTGCAAAGTGGTAGTATTGAAAATAAAGTAAACTTTATGTAATCTTTTCCAAACACGGAGGCTTCATTTTTCTGATGGAAAGATTATAAGATTGGACAACAAAATAGCTATCATCTAAAATTATTTTACCCTCTACAACCTGTGTGATTTTTGTTTGACTGCCACGACACCTCTTTCCTAGACAAGTAAAATGATATTAATTCTAGTCTGTATATGTTTGGTTAACATAAAAAATTAGCTAAAGCAATCTGCTGCAGGAAAGAAAAGCATTGTAAAAAAGAAAAATATTTGTTAAAGTATTATGATATATCACGAAATCTAACCAACTTTATAATCAGTCAAGAATGTAATTATATTCTTTCTGTTATTACTGCACATGCATTAATTTTATTCAAGATAAAACAAATGGGGGAAGACAACTAGATTTTTTTTCCAGATGGTATGAAAATGGCAAGGTCAGTCTTGAAGAAAGGCTGTCCCTTTTTAAAGAGAACTTAAAATTTATCACCTCTCATTTAGGTTATAAAACTTGTTTTTCATATTTTCCCCTGGATTCTTTGGCTTATGATCCATTGGAAGAGAAACGTATAGATGTTAAAAAGTGACCTGCTCTTTCTCATCTGCTAAGTATTGATGGCCTGCCTCTTCCCCTACTCTTCTCCTAGGTTTTTATTGATTTTTTTTTTCTTTTTTACTTCAGATTAACATGGTAATATGCTGGAATACCAAAATTTACTGGCAGAAGTGGAGAGCAAGCAGCTCATTTTTCAAGGACTTTACAGTCTGTTCTGTGCCCTAACCTGCTCCAAGAGTTCGTTCTCATAAGATTTCCCAATATTTTCATAATTACCTGTCCAGAATTTTCATAATTTGTAAACACAGTAAAATGGCTGTCAGACATTTAGGCTGGTAAAAGTCAAGGGGAAAAAAGGCCAGCTTCCCTAAACCATTTACATTTGACTTGGGGAGAAAGCTGGGCCTGTGCCCATAGCAGTTAAATGATCAGGCGCACGACTCAGTGATTTTTCTTGAGGTCTCACTGCCACACACAACTACCATGTGTTCTTTCTTGGCTCAGGCTGGCTTTGCTGAGCTTCCCGAACTCTGAAGGCTGTACCCCAGCCCCAGTTTTACATCCATTTTTCTCTGCCAAGGCGAAGGCGGCAAAAACCGCACATGTTTTTCTTTCCCCCCTCTCTCGGCAGAGCTGATTGCCTCCTGATGAGCCACTCTCCACATCAGCGAGCCTCGGTATGTCGCCTGGCACAATGGCCAGGATGGAGATGCCTCAGAAATGGAAGCATAAAGTGGAAAACAAGTCTTCACGGTAACCCAAGTTGAAGCTGCCAGAGAACTGTATCTTCCCGTTCTCCGAGTTCAAGCCGTGAGTTGAAAAACTGAAATTTTGAGCACGAAATGGCTGGGAAAAGCTAAGAGCAAGAGAAGAGTGGAAAGAATCACGGAAGATCAACAGTATGCTCGGGAATGGGTGAAAGAAGACAAGAGAGCAAGATAGAGAAAATTCTGCAGAGATATAGGTAGAATGTAGGTTTCTAATGCAATTTAGTCTTGTTAAATAAGACTCATACTTTATAAGAAAGTTGCTGACAAAGACGGTGCTTGAATAAAATGCACAACTTGCACTCAATACTTTCTCTCAAAGTTCTTGAACCCATGACAACATTCTGATTATGAATTCAGGTTGATTTCTAGTTTCTTTCTGATCTTGGATCTCTAGTGCTTTCAGAAAAGAAGCTGTTTACACAATATTTTGTTCAATTAATTCCACTGAAATTATATACATGTATAAGAAGAGGAACAATCCCTAAGAAGGTATAAAATACTCTCAGTAGTCATGTGGGCAGTGAGATTAGGAAGATTTTAGTCATCTTTTTATTTATCTTTTTTTTACCTCATTTTTCCACAAGTAATATGATTTGCCTGTTCGATTTAAATATTTAAAGAAAATTCATGATTACAGTTTTCAAAAATATTAAAAACCCAAAGTCAAGTAAAAATGAGTTCTACATTAGTGTTTAGTCACAGTTCCTAACTTCTCAAGATTTCCTGGGAATCTGCTTCACATTCCTTGCCCTCCATCTCTGGTTCTGTTGAGTAAACACATGGGAGATCCTGAATCTAAGTTATCTGGACTGATTTCTCCCCGCAGCACATACTTCACAGTTCCTTACTTTGTTTTAAGCTGTCTTCCTGGGCCTCTGTGTAAAATTTGTCTGGTTATTTCTTTTCTGGGTTAGAAGTACTATTTGCTCTTTGGTTTGTTCAAGATGAAATATGAATCTTTCTTTTCCTTTTGTTGCTAATATCCACCCCCCCCCACCCCCCACCAAACCAGAGCCTTGAGCTTTTCTATCTGCTTTTCTTAAAATAAATGTATCCTCTGCTGGAAATTAAAGCATCTCTAACCCTAGAGTAGTTCAGCTCTTTGGCTTGTGATAACTTCCATCTCGCTTACTTGCTTTTTGAACAGAAAACTTATACTCTCCAGCCCTCATACACACTCCTTGGTCCCATTAGGATGTAAACCTTGTTGTCTTTCTTTTAAATTCTGGATCTAGAATGCTTATTTTGCTAAAACCAGATGATTTTTTTATTGGAACATGGAAGAGTCTTATCCTATAAACATGCTAGTCTATGCACCTCAACATTTGAGTCTCAGCTTTAACAAAGGGACTCTACTGATCTTAACCAAGGATTTGATGACACTGGAGAATATAATCAGAGACCAACTCTGGCCTTTGTAAGCAAACCAAGATGTTCTTGAGACATAGTCAATTGTTCCAGGCTGTGTAATTCTTAAAAGCATGTTCTGTGTCAATAACATACTTACAGGTTTCTGAAATCAAGTAATATGATGATTTTAAAGAGGGGTTAGTTCTAAATTTTTTATGTCTACATGGGGGAGAAGTTTTTGTCAGAACTCCAGAGTGAGTGGAACAGAACAAAGAAGAATAGATAATGTGTAATTACCACCAAATTATCTTGGTTGTAATTCAGGGTCATGGTGGTCTGAATAAAGGTGGACCCCTTTCCAGCTGCAAATTCAATGACCTGCAGGATAAGAGATAAACAATAACAAAACCACACTCAAATATGTGGTTAAACTCTAAGCGAAGAAAGAGAAATCTCGAGGTTCTCAAAAAAAAATTTTTTTTAAATTAAAAATGGAGAGAATCCTAATCCAGAACAGTTACAATAAATTGTATTGAGTGTTTTCTTGGTGCATATGCAGATTTAATTAATTTAATTAATTCTCACAATAACTCCACTAACTTGGTGCTATTATTAAGCAGATTTAAGGTGAGAATACTGACACATGAAGAGTTCACTAATGTTATCAAGGTCACAAAGCTAATAAGAGGCAGGGGTGGGATTTGAACCCAAGTATAAGTGCCTCTAATGATGGAAATGATCATGCATCATTTTCCCAGTAATATGTGAATGCATAGATCCAAAGTCCAGGGGTGAAATCTGGGATGGATTTTCTAATTTGGGGATGTCGAATCCATAGATTCAGAGAGAATAGAGCTTCAAGGATCACCAATGATTTGGGGATAAGTGGAGGAAGACAAATCCAAGGAAAAAGAAAATGTATCTTTAAAGGTAGGAAAAAAACAATGAAAGGCATCAAGAAAAAAAGAATATATTAGGAAAGAGAGGTAGCCAATTATATCAAATTTTGCAGAGAGGTCAAGTAAGACAATAACAAGAACTACTCTTTATTGAATGCCTGCTAAATGGATTGTGCTTTAAATGTATCATCTCTAGTCCCTACCACAGCATTTCAAGGAAAGTAATATTTCTCCTGTTTGAGAGATGAGGAAATGGAGGCCCAGAAGGTTTAAGTCATCAGACCGAGGCAGAAGTTTTTGGTGTCCTGTGTATATTCGTCAGCACTCCTCATTTTGGTGCAGAATTACCCGAAGGCTCCTGTTCCAGTTATTGATTACTGCTTAACAAACCATTCCTAACTTAATGCAGTAAAGCAACTGCCATCTTATTAGAGATGGTGGGTCAGGAGTTAGACAGGACACAGCATGCAGGGCTTGTTTCTGCACCACATTGGGGAGGGCCCAAAAAGCTGGAAGTGACTGGAGTTATTTAATTGTGAATTTTTTAGTTTCTCCAAATCACTTTATTCTTCATTTCTGATTTAATTACTTAGGGGTAGAGCTGTGATATAATAGTATAATGTAGTATAATAATATAATATCAGTTCTTTGAAATGTTTGGGAAATTTTTGTGACTTTATATATGATCAACTTTTATAAATGTTTGAGGCATGCCTAAAAATTAGCTATGTTCTT
Organism: Choloepus didactylus; assembly: GCF_015220235.1. Classification (NCBI taxonomy): domain Eukaryota; kingdom Metazoa; phylum Chordata; class Mammalia; order Pilosa; family Megalonychidae; genus Choloepus; species Choloepus didactylus. The sequence continues at coordinate 66,134,139 of NC_051324.1, read as the reverse complement.
GACATGTTGAGAAAGCTTCCATATAAAGTTTTCAGATCAAGCTATTTCTTGTTTTTAGTTTGTTCAAATATTATACATTCCCAAGTATTTAAAAAATATATATATGTATATATTTGATCTATCATATTCTAGAGATGCGATAAACTATGCCAATGTTATTGTTGTTTGTTAATTTCACCTTGTACTTCTGTAATTACAAGCCTGTATAAGTCAGGACCCTAACTGGAGCAGGTAGTCAAAGGTAGTTTAATTTAGAAGTGTTGGATGAGGGATTACTTATAGAGGTCTGTGCCAGTCAAAGGAGACTGACAGGGGATCATGTAGCACCCAAGGCAGACAGCAGTGGAAAGCCATTACTGGCTATGAGGAGGGAGTGATGCTACCAGAACTCAGAATGAAGTTGGTTTTGAACTGTTGTCCTGACTGAGCTGTGATGTCAGGTGCAGCAAAGCAGCCATTGCCAAAACCTCAGGCAGATTGGGAAGGAGGTGGCAATTGTTCCAAATTCACTCTTCTCCTGCCCTTAGAGATACAGCTGGTGCCTCAGAGGGATCAGCCCCAACCAGGAACCAGAGGATCAGGGAGACCATGATGCTGCAGCTGAGCATCCTAGAGTACAGACAAGGGTAGAAAGAATGCAGAATGGACCTGAAGGGGCAAAGTCAAAATGGCTGGCATGGAAATTATACCACTCTATTACTATTAATGTCTTTTGCTATATATGTTATTTTGTCTGATGTCAATATTGTTAAATTACCTATCTTTTGGGTATTCTACTCTATGTACTCCTTTTTTCTCCCTTTGCTATGTTCTATTGATTTTGCATACACACACTTTTTCCTTTGAAGATACTGATTGTATTTATAAATTATTCATTCTTATATTTTTAACATATGTCCTGCAGTCTGTTTTATTGATAATGTTTTATTTCTTATTTGTTATTAATTTTAAAAGTTTAAATTACATTCTTTAAGGATTATACCTACATTTTATATATACATGTATTTTTAATGTTTATTGTTGGTATTGTTATCGTCCTGAAAAGATATAAGTGACTTAAACTGCTTCCTGAAATTTTACCCTCCTATATTTTATATTACTGATGGTTTTCTTGACCTGTAGATCCATCTTTAACTCACACATACATACACGCACATTGATTTAATAATTAATTACAGCTTCCAACACATTTACTGGTCTTTGCTCATTTTTATTTCTCATATTCTATTTCTTAACTTTGGGATTTCCTTTTACTTTGTTGAAAACCATGATTTAATGAGATTTTTAGGAAAAAAAAGCATTGAGGCTTTTTATAGCTGAAAATGTCTTTATTTTTGCCTCCATTCTTAATGAAATGATAGTTTATCTGAGTATAGAGTTTTAGGTTGATTTTTTCTCCTTAGCACTTTGAATCAGTAATGATATATACTGAAAGCTAATAAAGGGTATTTTAAAAAATATATTAGCCTGCTTGTTGCTTTGTAGGTAGACTTTCTTCTCTCTTTAGTATTTTTCTCTTCATTCTTCCAATCTTCTGTTTAATTTGATGTGTCTGGCTGAGGAATATATTTATTCTCTTCTGAAGCATATTCAGTCTATGGATTTATCTTTTCTTCCAATTTTGGATAACTCTTTCTACTGTTTGTACAAAACATTTTTCTCCACCAATTTCTACAAAAATTCTTCACTTTGAACTCCCTTTTCTTTTCCTCTGGATCTTCTTATTTTATTTTCCATGTTCTTCAACTACTTTCATAATTTAAAAAAAATCTCCTTGTGCTCGAGGTATTCCTTTTTCATTCAATAATTCTCTTTTAGACTAGATTAAGACCAAACTTTATACTGTGTATTATGTTTGCTTTTATTTCCTGACATTGCTTTGCTTCCAGGATTTCAAATTGTTCTCATTTTATATCTGTCCACTCTTGTCTTACTTTTGCCTGTTTTTACCTCAAAATTTTTCTCTTCTTTTTTATGAATGGTTTTCATTACTTTAAAGTCATTGAAAATTTTAAAAAAACACTTAGTAAAGAAGTTTTAGACTGCTCTATCATTTGTTTTCCTGTAGGGTGTGAACACTCTTGAATGCAGTGTTTCCTGATTATAAATCTTAGCGTGAACTTTGCTCATAAGCTTTGAAATTTTCTATTCGGTGTGTAGTTTAGATGGTGGGAGTTTCTTTTTCTGTCTCTGGACCTTCCCTTTCTATCTAGTAGTCCTGAGAATAACTCCACGCCTACTCAAGATTTGACCCTGGTAGCTTTACTAGGTGATATGGGGATTGTCTGATTGTTGCTAAGTCAGTGGATGGTTTGACCTAGGTCTGTATCTATCTGTATTTTTCTCTGTTCCTGTCCATGTCCTCAGGTCTAGGCTCAGAACCAGCTCTCACCATCACATCTGTCATATTCTATTGGCTGAACCAGGTCTCATAGTCAGAGAGGGGAGAGCTCCACAGTTGCAGGACAAAGAATATGGATCCAGGAAGATCATTAATTGGGACCGTCAATACAATCAACCTTCCATAGCAAACCGAATAAAATTCTCTTAAAGTTTATGAAGATTAGTTATCTCACATGATAGGAAGTCAGGAAACACTGCAGATTCCAGGGTTGGTTGGCTAAATGAGTCTGCAATGTCTCCAAGAACATAACCTGTTTCCATGTTTTCACTCAGTCGCTCTTAGTCTATTGACTCATCCATAGGCTAGTTCATTTCAAGGTCTCAAAGGGCTATTGGCAACAATTGAAGACATATGTTTTAGTGTTCCCATTCAGTGATTCTTTTTACTTGGGAGCCTACGGAAATCTCCGTATGTTGCATTGGTGCAAATTGGCTCATGCCTCCCCATCTCCAAACCATTAGCTTGCTTAAGGCTGCAAGTAAGAGACTTGCAGACCAAAAGTGGCTTAAACAACTGAGGTCATTACTATCTCATATACAATTAAGTCTAGAGCTATGAGACGGTCCTGAGAGTTTTATCAGGTTAATAATGTTATAAGGAAGTCAACCTCTTCATTTTTCCTCTCTCATCCTCATGCTACAAATACAAGCATTATGTCCTTACTCAAAAACCAAATGTTGAAACAAAAAGATGGAGATATCTGGCTTCATGCTTTCTCTCTTTATGTTGTGAAGAAAATACTATCTCAGAATTCCCTGAGAAGTGCATGTCTAAGTAGCCATATTAACAACCCCTGCTTGCAAGGGAAACTGGGAAAATGGCATCTGGCATCTACTATCTCTCTCATGGGAAGCAAGCTATTTCAGTGTGAAAGAAAGGATGAACAATCACTATAATATATGCAAAACTTTGTGTCTCACAACTTTCCACGCAGTATAAGGCTATCTCTTTGAATAAAGGTCCATACAACTTGAATTACTTTGCATTCATGTACTTGAATTAACTGTGCAAATGAGGGTGTGGATATTTCTCATTTCCTTTTATGAGAGGACAGAGATATTTGGGTAAAGCAGAAAGAAATCCATGTACTAAGGCATTAATGGTAGAGTAAGATATAGATTTCATATGGAGAAAGTCTTTTAGGCTAAAACATCTGTCAGTTGTCTGTGACTGAGTCATACGTAAATGAAAGTAGACACCTAACTTTTGTGAGAACGTGTGTCCAGTGGGAAGTTTGCCTCAATAACCCTTCCAGGTAACCCATACACTCATAGAACTTGTACATTGAAGCTTCTAGTATTCTGATTTCAGTGTCTCAGACACCAGCCATCCTGTTTTGGCTCCATAGAAAAGTGTCCTATATCTTTGTGCTATATTTCCATCTGCCTTTATCACATAGTATTGGTGTTGTACATAGAGCTCCCTTCCTTGGGATGCCTGTCACTTAGAAAGAATCAACTAAGGAAATTAATACCCAGTTTTACAAATGAGTTGCTGAATAAATATGCTGTCCTTTCTAAGTCTTTTGCTGCAACTTAGCAGGAACTCAAGGAACCACAGGACCCAAGGAGCAATTTAGGGGCAGGGAAGTCCTCAAGTCATTAAGCATACAAGAATGAAAAACTACAAGATAGTCTTTTTAGGCAAAAATTACCTTGTGTGGCAAAGATTTCCAATTACACAGTTATTTTAACAGATAGCTTCAACCACCTCCTGAACAGTGTTCTCTCTCCCTTTCTTTTGGTTGGCTCCTTTAAAAAAAACCAGCTAAGGAAAAACTGTGTAATAAAAACTATCTGGCTAAAAGCATGTTACCAGACACTCTATCTTGCTTGTTTTCCCCTAATGGAATATAAATGATGGGTTATGAGTCACCCATCACCATTCACCATCCTAAGCTCAACTATCAAATGCTGGCTTGGAAGAATGAGAAGCATGTGGTTCAGGAGAAGAGGGTTTGTCAGAGAGGCTCAGAAACAAAGGGTACCTGAAGGTCAGCAAATGCTTCCCCCTTGTTAGCTAAGCCGGAGCATCCTTTCTGAGGGGGCTGTGATTTCAGCCTCTTCAGTACATAGCTTAAGAACAACGGGAACGATTAGTTCATCTCCCAGTCGGAGGTTATTGTAGCAGGAATGGTTTTAATATATCCAGGGTTTTGGCTTTGATTTTTGCTTTCAAACTCCAGCAAGTCTTGAATTGTTTATTGATTCGGTGTTGAGAAACAGAACACAGAAATGAAGCTAATAATTGGCACGAACCCCACCCCAATCCCTGTGTCATTACTCCATTAATTAGGGAAAGGGTAATGAAGAGAAACGTTGCTGGTTTGAATCACGTGTTTCCAGATCTTTCTCATTGGAGGGGGGTTACAGTTAGGTGTTCTATTTTCTCTTTTTTCATAGGTAAACATCGGGTGTTGCATTAGGAAGCATAAATGATGCATACATATAAGATATTTTGTTTCACTGGCAAGGCAGCCTAAAAAGGACAAACCAAGCTTTTCTTTGCTTGTTATTGCAATGTGAAACCTCGTATCAAACTGCAGAATATTCATACGAGTGAATGCTTATAGAAAATTTACAATAAAATTAGTCTCTATACTGCATATTCCATTCACCTTCTGCCTAGGTCACTAGAGGCTGATGTTACATCTTATGTAGAGGTTGGGACTTAGTCTATCAGTGAAAATAGATTCTCAGTGTCCTGTACAAGGTCTTGAGTCGTTCGTAGGAGGGGAGAGGGCCCTGGTCTGGTCCCTTAGGAGTTCTGAATCTTAGATACTTAGCTATACAGATGGGTTTTTCTTACTCTCCTTTACATGTTTTAATGTGTAGAAAGTTGTGAGCTTTCCTCATTCAGATCTGTGGCAAGTGTGAACAAAATATTACTCAGATCTTATTGCCTGGCATTTATTTTCCCATGGTCATTTGCTGCATTGGGACCAGCACTGTGTTCTAATCAAATGCCTTGTTCTGGATGAGTAAATTTACATTTCTTTCAAGATTAGTTATTTTGGGGTTGAAATAGTATAAGAAGGGAGCTTTAGTAGGTACCCAGATGGAAGACAGTAGAGCATGGAGAACAAAATAAAAAAAAAAACAACAGTTCTGAAGAACTTTTTCACTTGTGAGATGGGTTTCTTTTTTAATGTCTACTGCAACATATTCAGGGATTCAGTTTTTCACATCTTATCCATATGAAAAGGTGGCACAGGGCACACAGTCTCTGTCAAGTGTCCTTATGAGCAATGGCCTTTCGATTACCCTTTGCAAGATATTTTCACTGAAACCTCAGATGTTTTAATTGAAGATACTAATGCACAGCAGGGTGTGGTGAAGCTGTCTAATATGTTCCCATAACAATAGAGTGTGTGGGTGTAATATATGCCCGGATCCCACAGGGCATCTATCTTCAGCCACTTAAGTGCCAGGATTGCTCACCACACCCTGTCTTGGTTTGGAAACTCTTGACAGAACAGAATACTCTCAGGCCAAACCCTAAATGAGTCCCCTTCCCTGAAAAATTGACATGAAATAGAATCTGCTCCTATTTGTAGAGTCTGGCCAACTAGGATATAGACGTGGAACTCCAACTCCAGCATGAAGCCGAATTGGTCTAGGGGTTAGGGGAAGAGCTGACACATGTTTAGTGGGGCATGATAATTTCTTCATCTCAGAGCTCTGCCTTGGAAATTACTTCTTCATCGTTTATATTTGCATTATTGCATTCTTCCATCTACATTTACAGACACGATTAAAATTGCTGGTCCACATTAATTTCTGAGCAACTCAGCTCTTTCCATGGCGCTTTCTTGATAGTGAAAAAAAAGTGTGTGTGTGTGCATGTGTGTGTGTGTGTGAGTGTGTATTTATTTGCCAGGGAAAAAGTCCTTAGAAAAACAAGCAATTAGCTACTAGAATCTAGATTAGCCAAATTGACTTCCTCTCTCCTTCTCTTTTTCCCTTCCTCCATTAAAGAGGAGCCTATGCATAAGATCTGTACCTTCACAGATGTACCTTTTAATTTTACATTTGTTTCCTGTGTGCAGAGTACTTTTTCAAAAACAGTTAATGACAGTCAAAATCAACTAATCCACTAAATATCACATTACTTGGGTGTTTAGCCCAAAGATAGCACTAGGATTGTCCTAGAGCTGGATTTCTTTGCCAAACTTGATTGGCTAATGTAATTATAGGGATGACTATATGACTATTAGGAAAATAACATTAGGGGGTGGTAATTCTCTGCTTGCATTTTTGTCTTGTTGCTAAAGACAGCTGTTTTCTGTCCCCATGTCCTGCTCCCCAAGGCAAACATTTTCAACTATTAAATCAGATTTTTTCAGTATTTATCAACATATATCTAATCAGTGTTTGATTATATCACTACTTCTTGATTTTTTCAGTTTTCAGAATTTATTTCTTGAACCCTCACTGTGAAAGATGGATATTTGATTATCCTTTGCTTCACCCCTTGAGTACAAGAATCCCACCACTTATTCTTTCCAGGGTTGTTATTTGGTATTTGTGATTAGATCAATATTCATTCCTATGTTGTATTATGACTATGAAAATGATAGTCCAGCTCCATATAAAAAACTATGATCATATTTTCTTTACATTTTTGTTGATGACTGTCTTTTTTGTTTGTTTGTTTTCTTTGCACTGATCATTAATTCAAGCCCAATTTTTGGCTCAGCTTTTACATATTTCTCATCACAATTATAGGCATTTGATAATATATCCATTTCATCTTCTGACCCGATCTTCCGAAACATCTTTATATACTCTGTTCCAAAAATTGATTACTCTCTCTGTTGGCTACATGAGTGGTATATGTGGATTTCTCTTTACCATTACATTCAGATTTCTTTGGCCTCTTCCAAGTCAGTCTCCTATTTTCTGGCACGTCTTCTTTTTTTTCTAGGAATCTTCAGAAGTTATGTTTTGGAGAGTAAAATGTTGACACCTTGAACATCTAAAAATATCTTGACTCTACCTTCAGGATGAATTGAGAATTTAGACCGATGTACAGTTCTTACTTTAAAATAACTTTTCCAAAATTTTGAAGGCATTTCGTAATCTTCTGACTTTCAGAGATTCTGTTGAAAAATCTGTTTTCATAGATTACAGAATCTCTGCATAAAACCCACTCTCTTCCACTGCAAAATATAGGATTCTTCATTAGTCTCAGGAGTTGACATTTCACAAAGGTGTATCTTAGGATGGGTTAATTTTCATCCACTGTACTGTGGATTCCTTTAGCTCTTTCAATCTAGAAACATACATCCACCTATTCTGGGGCTTGAAATATTTATTTGATTATTTTCATCTTTCTAGTGCTACCATTTTATCAGTTCTCTGTTTCTGATTTCCTCAACTTCTATCTCCCAAACTTTATTTTTATGTTTTTTTTTTAAATCTCTTCTCTCATATTTTAATTTCAAAAGACTTTTTTTTTGGTCCTTTGAAGGAAACAGTCCTCTAGCATTCTGTTCTTTTTTCTTAGATATACTATCTTATCTCATTGAATTCTCTATTTTGCTCAGTTTTATTCTTCCAGGTATCTATTTTTCCTTGACTTATTTCTTATGCAATTTTATTGAGATATATTCACATACCATACAATCATCCAAACTGTACAATCAGTTGTTCACAGTATCATCATATAGTTGTGCATTCAACACCACAATCAATTTTTTGAATGTTTTCATTACTCCAAGAAATAAAGATGAAAATAAGAACAAAAATAAAAATAAATGTAGGGGTATGCTGGTTTGGTTATATTATATCCCCCAGAAAAAGCCATGTTGTTTGATGCAATCTTGTGGGGGCAGACATACTAGTGTTGATTAGGTTGGAATCTTTGGATTAGGTTCTTTCCATGGAGATGTGACCTACCCAACTGTAGGTGATAACTCAAAATTATTTCCATGGAGGTGTGACTCTGACCATTCAGGGTGGGTCTTGATTGATTTACTGGAGTACTTTAAAAAGAAACACACAGACCCAGAGGTTTCTGCAACTGAGAGACAGACATTTTGGAGATGGCCATTATCAGTGTCTGTTTGTCTAAAAATATTTTAAACTCTCCCTCAATATTGAAGGACAGTTTTACCACGTATAGCATTCTTGGTTGGCAGTTTTTCTCTTTCAGTATCATAAATATATCACGCCACTGCCTTCTTGCCTCCATGGTTTCTACTGAGAAATCTGCACATAGTCTTATCAAGCTTCCTTTGTATGTGATGGATCGCTTTTCTTTTGCTGCTTTCAGAATTCTTTGTCTTTGACATTTGATAATCTGATTATTATTATTGGCATAGGTCTATTCAGTTCTATTCTATTTGGGGTATGCTGTGCTTCTTGAATCTGCAATTTTTTGTCTTTCAACAGAGATGGGAAATTTTCAGTGATTATTTCCTCCATTATTGTTTCTAACCCTTTTTCCTTCTCTTCTCCTTCTGGGACAACCATGGCACATATATTCATGCGCTTCATGTTGTTATTCAATTCCCTGAGATTCTGCTCTTATTTTTCCATTTTTTTCCCAATCTGTTCTTTTTTGTGTAGGATTTCAGATGTCCTATCATCTAGTTCCTGAATCCTTTCTTCTGCCTCTTCAAATCTGCTGTTGTATGTCTCCATTGTGTTTTTCATCTCTTCTATTGTGCCTTTCATTCCCTTAAGTTCTGCCTATTGCTTTTTCAAACTGTCAAGTTCTTCCTTAGGTTTGTCCAATGCCTTCTTTAAGTCCTTCATCTCTTTTGCCATATCTTTCCTCAACTTGTTGATTTGATTTTTGAATTGATTTAGCATATTTGTTTGAAGATTTTTAATTAGTTGTTTCAGCTCCTGTATCATATTTGAAGGGTAATTTTGTTCCTTTGACTGGGCCATATCTTTGTTTTTTTCTATTGTAAATTGTAATTTTTTGTCATCTAGGCATCTGGTTTCCTTGATTACCCCAATTAGATTTTCCCAGACCAGATGGGCCCAGGTCTCTGGAGGGTGTAATCAGTATCAGGTTTCCCTGAGGGTGAAACCCAGACTTTCCTGTGAGGCTTCTAGACACTGTTATTTTCCTATTCTGTCCAGTAGGTGGTGCTTATCAGCCCATAGATCCCCACTGGCATAAAGAGGTGCATTGCCTTTAATTCTCAGTAGACCCTGTCCCTGCCAGGGGCTGAGAGTGTCAGAAACCAAGCTTGAGCTGTTTTTGTTTCCCCCCACCCCCACCCCAGGCCCTAGGTTCTCAGTTCTCTGAGGGAGAGCTGCCACTTGAGCTTGGCCCCACTTCTCCCTTTACTTAGGAAACATAAGCCCTCTAGGGATTTATCTCCTATATTTGATTTCCTCCTTTGTATCTCTAACTGTCTTAACTCCACATTTGCCTGGGTCAGAGCTGACAATTGAAAATGCCTGAGGCTTTCCCTAATGAGCTACTTAGAATGAGAGAAAAAAAGGAAAAAATAAATAAATCCCCTTTTCAGAGCCAGTCCCCAGCCCCTCAGTTACCAGTAAAGAGCCAGAGTTGGTGCCTGGTTCTGTGTGCACCTTTTCTTGGTACACAGCCTTTTTTTCAGCATTCTGAGCTCAGCTGACTCCAAAAGCCTCTGTTTTTATTTATGTATGTATTTTTTTTTCCTGTCAGCCCCTTCTATTCTCTGCTGGGAGAAACCTCCCAAGTTCTTTCCTGCTTGTTCTGGGTTTATCTGTGCTTGTAACTTGTATTCAGTAGTGCAAATTTGTTAACTAAAGCCACAGTTGGAGCTTGGTTGAGCTACTCTCCCTTCCTCATAGTAGACTGCTTCTTTTTCCCACAAGGAAATGTTTCAGCTCAGCCTGCTGTGCTGGTGGGGGAGGAGCACCAGCTCCAAAGTTTGGGGAGCTTTACTTTACAGTTCTTATGCTGAGATCTCATCTGTTTCACCCTTGGTTTTAAGGAAAAACAAAGAAACACCGGTACATCTGTCACAGATGTCCCCCAATAGTTGTTGCAGACTATTTATTAGTTGTTCCTGGCTATATGCTAGTTGTTCCAGAAGACTAAATTCCACACTTCCCTATGCCTCCCTCTTGCCCCACCCCTTTTACTTATTTTAATCTTTATTTTAAGTGTTATATTCTTCCTTCAAATGTCTGGGATCCTAGAGAGTTTGGAAATTTTGCACATGCATGTTTGACTGGTTGATTGTGGTTTTCCCTGGGTAATGATTCTAGCTAGGTAATTTCCTTGTGCTAACCCAATGACAGTACTTTAGTTCTTTCCTCTTGATGTAGTCAAATTTCTCACAAAAGAGACTTTCCATTGTCTACATCCAACAATCTAGAATCCACATTCCAAAGATCTAGAATCCAAAGTGGGGGTGGGGAAGTAAGACTGGAAAGTACCTCTTGATCAACTGGGCCTTGTCTGTCACTGCTTTTTCTTTCTAGAACATAAATCTCAAGTCTGCTGCTGGGAAGAGGAAAAGAAAATTGACAGGCTGCATATAAAAATGTAATTACAGCTCACTCTCTGAGGAGCAGTTCTAATTCCATCTTAAATAGGCTCCCTACTACGTTCCCCTCACCTACACCCCTATTGCAGAGATAACTGTTACTGCCAATTCCTGAGCCTTTGGGGACTTTGCATGCAAATAAAGTAGGTTTTTGGCCTTTTCCTTTGTCACTTAAGGATTCAGCTTTCTCTGGTAAAACAAATAATTTCTACTCATTCATCTACTTTGTAGCTTAAAAAATTGAATCTCTCATCTCTTTTTTTTTTTTTTTTTTTTTTACTTTATTTCCCTCCTGACCTCCCCTACCCCACATGTGCTCTGGCCATCTCACATGCATGATTTTCTCTCTCTTGTCTCTTTTCCTGGTCTCTTTTTGTCTTGTGGGATCTTTGTTCATTAAGGAATTTCCTTTAATGTCATCTTATTGATTTTTTCAGGAGATATCATAACAAAACTGCATAATGATAATAATAATATTTATTATTACCTCTAGTGTCAGTTCAAGTCCCCCAAGAAGCAGATTCCAAGATAGCATTAGATGTGGAAGAAATTTGTTGGGGGAATGTTTAGGAAGATAAATGGGGGAGGGTAGAAGAGCAGAAGGGAAGAGTCTTCAGGATGTGGTGCAGGTCTGATACCTGTGAAATGAGAGAGGGAATGAAGGAGTTTGGTAGAAGAGCCTTGGTACACAGCACAACCCTGAGATAGTCGTGTCCAGGCTGATGGTAGTCCCAACACAATGACTGCCCATTAGAGACATCACACAAGGCAGTACTCATGGGGTGTTTAATCATTGTCTGGAAGCAGACCAGTGAGGGTGCAACCTCAGTGTGAGCCTTGTGGTAGATCACAAAGATGCTGTCACATCCATCAGCTGCAGTCCTAGAAGGAGGGCTTGTCTTGAAGGAATATCTGGGTACTGCATGCCATGGCTGCACACCTCTACGCTGAAAAAGCAGCAACTGAGTATCTACTTTTGCCAAAGAAAATATGTTACTATTCAGTAGATGTGCAAGAACTTTCCTTTAAAAACATACATTATAATTTAGGAGAATGACCTGGAGAACTAGTATTTTACATGAAAGCTTTCATTTAATCCTCACTTAATTCCATAGCAAAAGTAGAACATCACAGCTCATTGCCCAAATCCTAACAGTAATAACCCAAAAATACAATATGAGGGCATTCCTTTGCTCTTTCTCCATTGTCACCATTACCTGCTACCATGCCTATTTGCAATAATCTTCCAACAAGTATTTCCTATTCTTTTCCTGCCCCATGACATTTCATTTACCACCTAGCAGCCATTGGCTGTGATCTTTCAAAAATATAATCATATCCAATCAGTTCCTCTTGAAGCAGTCTGAGAGCTTCAAATGGATCCTTCAGTGAAAACTAAGCTCCTTACGTGGCTCCCAAGCCCCTACGTGATCTGGTCCCTGCCTGGCTCACCATGTACGTTCTCCTTTCCATCATCTCCCACTGGCCACACAGGTCCTTTTTTCCATCCTGGTCCTCAGGCCAGCCCATCCTTTCTGCCTCCAGAGGTTTGTGCTTGTGTTCCTTCTGTCTGGAATGACCTTTCCCTGATCTTGTCATTTACATTTCAGCTCCCATAACATACAAGTCACATGCACTTGGATTTGGGTGGCTTATAACTCAAGGCAGAACCAAGACCTCAACTTTTGTGATTGGCTTAGGAGGGTTCTCCTGCCACCTACAGTCAGAGATCCATCAACAGCTGCCTGAACCAAAGAAGGCTGGTGTTAGCATTCTTGGGAAAGCTAAAGAAACAGGAGAAAGACTGAAGGAACACTCCCATCTTAGGTCCCTTCTGTGAGCAGGTTAGTCAAATATCTCCTTTGTAAATGCAAATTATCATGCAAACTGGTAGAGAGTTAAATAGGAGACATTTTTCAATGCATGGAGGAACACCTGAATAAAATGAATCATTTACACTGTGGCTGCATATTTAAATTTTTATTGCACCAAAATGTGTATCTTGACTGCTTTAGGCCAGTAACTAGTAATTTGAATTAAGCATGTAAACACCAGAAGCATAGCATTCCTATGTAGATAACTATATTTCAGTTTTATGACACCCTGTCAAAAACAGTGAGTAAAGTTGAGTTGTATAAGCTGTTCTAAAGACCTGTAACTTATGAATATTTGAGGACTGTTTGGAAGTAAGTGAAGCGATACACATGGAGAGGTAATTACTCTCTACTTCATCCAACCTTGCCTATATTAAAATTAATATTTTCACCTACAAAAATTTGGGAGGGTGAAAAAATGTAGGTCTGAAGTAAATTTCCATTAAACAAGTTGCTTCTTTCTCCTACTTAATTCATTGTCATTAAGTAAAAGGGGATAAATAGCATGAAAATTTATCCCATGTCTTATATCTTATGTGATAATGTCCAAAATATTAAGTAGACTATGGAATACTCATGCTGTGTTGATGGTCTACACCAGAGGTCAGCAAACTTTTCCTGTAAGGGGCAAAAAAGCAAATATTTTATTCTCTGTGGGCCAGATGGTTCCTGTCTCCCCCTTCCCATCCTCCTCCTCCCCCCCTCTTCCTCCTCTTCCTCTTCATCTTCTCCATCTTTGTCGACTTCTTTCTGTAACTCTTTAAAAATGTAGAAAACATTCTGAGTTCACAGTACAGAGCTGTCTGGCTGCCAGGTTTGGCCTGCAGCTGACTCCTGATCTGTGTGATAACTCAACTCAATTTACAAATGTCAAAATCAGATAGAAGCTGTCATCTAAAATTGTTATAAAAACAGTGAGAGTAAAATATTGAAGTCCAAAAATATGGGAGATTTTATTATTTTAGTTATATCCAAGGAGAAATTAGAATGTACATTAGCATAGCAGAAAAAAATAAAACCAGAAAATAATCAGCAATTCAGAAAGCATTACATAATTTCTTGCTCCTTCTGGGTGAGGGTTGAAAAAACTGATTAGACTTCTACATGTATCGCCTGGATTTCTAAATGTTGAGGTAGATTACAGGAGAGAGAAAAATATGGATTTTTGCATATTCTCATGGGGAACATGGAGATTTCTTTTTTAACCATCCATGTACCATCAAGTCTGTGCATGCAGATAGATAAACACTAGTACTCAAGATGGTTGTTGCCAGTAGGGTGCTGATAAACCAACTTTCTAGAAAAAAAAGCTGATTTCCATAGTGCAGATACCTCATGGTGGCCCATTCCTGGCTACCAATGGCTTAACTATCAGCTTTCTGAGCTGGTAAGAATTGGCTCCAGTCCACTACTGTTTGTTAAACATCTAACATTCTATATCTTAGAATACTTTCCATGAAAACCATCTGTTTCTTATGTCTGACTGACATGTTTTAACTAGTATTTTTAATTTTTTTTAAAAAATTGGAAAATTCTAAGCATTGATAAATTAAAAAAAAAAAAAACAACAGTGAGTTGGCCTGAGCCCAATCTGGTCCATGGCCTGCCTTGTATGGTCCATCAGGTAAGAATGGATTTACATTTTTAAAGGGTGGTAAAAAAAAAAAAAAAGGGAGTAGCAGGAAGAGAATATGTAAAATTTTTATTCCTTTACAGAAAAATTGTGCTGACTGTGTTCTAGTTTATGAAAAATACAGTATATTTCACTCATTTATAGAAGATATACAGACTAATAGAAATCTAAAGACAACATCATTATATGAAAACAAGGCAAAGAAGGTAAAAATGTAAGTATAATTGATAAACTGAAATATATCAAGAACTCAAAAAGTTAACCAAAGTTAGATTACATGTTTTTCCTTAAAAATGCTTGCTGTTTTAATCCCACAAGAATACATAGTTTAAGAATTTTGCCAATGTTTGAAATGGCAAAAATGTGAAGCAAGTGGAACTCTCTTTCATGGTAGTTTCTTATAAAAATAGCCATATTTTTATGGCATATGACCCAGCAATTCCAGTCCTAGGTATTACCTACAATAAATGAAAATATATTTCCTCAGAAGACTTATATAAGAATGTTCATAACAGCTTAATCCGTAACAGCCTCCATCCTGGTTTGCCAGGCTGCTACGACAAACACCACACAATGGGTGGACTTAAAAACAGGAATTTATTGGCTCATGGTTTTGAGGCTGGGAGAAGTCCAACACTGAGGCACCAGTGAGGTGATGCTTTCTCTCAAAAGACTAATAGTCTGGTGCTGGCTGCCGATGATCCTTGGAGTTCCGTGGGTTGCATCCCTGCCTCGCATCAGGAGAAGACGTCCTTTATTTTCTCTTCCTGGTTCTGTTGGCCTCAGCTTTCCGGCTCCTCCCAGTGGCTTTCTCTCACACTGACTTCTAGTTCCTTCTTTTTGGAAGGACTCCAGTACAGATGAAGGTCTACCTTCATTTGATTGGGCCACATCTTAACTAAAAACAATGTCTTCAAGAGATCCCATTCACAATGGTTCACACCCACAGGAAAATGGATTAAGATTAGGAACATGTCTAAACTGGAGCACATAATTCAGTCCACCACAGCCCCAAACTGGAAAAAAAACAACTCAAATTATATCCACATGTAAAAGAATAAACAAATTGTGCTGTATGCACACAGTGGAATTCTACTCAATAATTAAAAGACCAAATTACTGTTACATGCGAAAATATGCATGGATTTCAAAATTCACACTTAGCAAAAGAAGCCAGATTTAAAAGCCTATGTGATTCCATTTTCTTCAATGGACCAAACAGGAAATATTTTAGGCTTCACAAGCCATGTGGTCTCTGTCACAACTACTCAACCCTATTCTTGTGGAGCAAAAGCAGTCACAAGCAATATGTAAACAAATCAATGTGGCAATTACAATAAAACTTGATTTATGGATACTGAAATTTGAATTCCATAAGCTGTTCCTGTGTAAGAAAATATTATTCTTCTGTTTTTGTTTTTTTCTCCCAACCATTTAAATATGTAAACAAACAAACAAAAAAAAGAGTTTTAGTTTGTGGGCCTTACAAAAAAGAAGCAGTAGACCAAATTTAACCTGTAGGCATTAGATGACAGGCATCTTTTCTAAACCAAGCTATACTAATACACAGGGCAGCAAGTGGATCAGTAGTTTTCTGGGGCCAGGGATGGACTAGGGTTGATTTCAAAGAGGTACCAGGGGAATTTTTGGGGGGGAGTGGGGGGTGGTGGCGGTGGTGGTAGTGAAAAGAATGTTTGATATCTTGATTGGAATGGTGGTTACATAGAGTACAATTTGTTCAAACTCATAAACTTGACACTTAAAAAGGGACATTTTATTACATGTAAACTTTACCTCAATAAAGTTGATCTTCCAAATAAGTAAAACAGAAAGAAACAAAAATAACTGCAGTTAGAGATAGATGTATTTATTTTACCCTCATTCTCCCAAAAAAAACTTTCACTAGTTTGAAAGATATTTCACATGACATTAAGCCTAATCTTGGAGGTAACATTTTCCTCCTGTGACTAATAATTAGTCAATTTTTACCTGGCAGTACCTAGGTGTGATGTAACTTGAAGGAAAAGGGAAGAATTAACTGGTAACTGAGATTTAAACTATTCAGTTGAATCTATGATTCCAAGATACAAGTGTACCAATAAGATTTATACAGTTTAGAATCTTTAAAAAATTAATTTCATTAGGAGTTGCTGATTTTATCATCAATAAGATACATTGTACACTCACAGAAAGGAATCCAAGATATATTTTTAAAATGTCATCTTGAGTCCAGGGAAATAAAGTCACACAGTAATAATAATTAATATAAATAATCAAGACCAGCATCAATTTAATTCTACATACTAGGTGCGATGCTAAATGCTTTTCATGCATTATGCAATTAAATCCTCAAGACATTTCTATGAGATTGATGCTTTTATTATCTTCTTTACACACATGAAAAAAAGGAGGTTTAGTGGGGTTAACCAGCATGCTTTAAGTCATGCAGTTAGAAAGTGGCCAAGTCAGAACTGAGCCCAGACTCTATATCCGTGTAACTGGGAGAAAAACAACAAAACAAACAAACAAACAAACAAAAAAAACCATTTTCTTTCCCAGGAGATGATAAGAATAACAAATAATGTAAAAGAATAGAAACATTGTCTTAAATTCTGGCTTTAAATTCTTTGGGGACTTATGGGTTAGGTGTATATAAATATCCTAATTTTCTTGGCCTTTGCTAAACGAGCAAGGAATGTTTATGGAATGAATGAATTAATGTAAAAATTGTTCCCAGCATGTTTTGTCCTTATTTCCTCATGTAATTTTAAAAACAGTAAAAACTTTACTGTCCACAAATTATTTTTATGTCTTACATCCCAAGAAAAAATACATATATCCTACTAGAAATGATTTTGCTCATAACTTCTTTTCCTGCCTGAGGAAGATCAAGTTCCCTGCCTGCTACCCTATCTTTAGTAATGCAAAAGTTCTTTAGACCTTTGAGGCTTGCCCGTCTGGGTACCACCAACGTACACTCCAAGCTGTTAAATGAAGAACACATTTGCAAGTCAAGACAATATTTTTCAGGATCAGGCAGTCTCTGGTTAAGCAATCTGCATTGCTGATATTAGTCCAGTTGCTTTTACACTCCTCGAGCATGTCATTCCACTTTGATCGCTCACAGTGTTTGCTGACTTGCTGGGAAATGAGTAAGAGTGTTTCATTCAACAATAAGCATGTCTGGGACTGGGCTACAACTCTTAGAATTCTCTTCACTGTCCTTAGATAGAGGGAAACCTTGATTTAAAAGTGGTTGCAGGCTTTCAGGTGGTTTGGAAGTTGGAAATTGTAAACACCTGGGCTGTTATATTACTCACGGGCTTGTTTTATGGCCAGGATCGATGCCAGATGAAAGTTGCTTGGGCAGGCTGGAGCGCTTATCCAGGTGAGAGTTGATAATGGTGTCCCGATAAGGAGAGAGCCACTGGCAAATCTCCACCAGGTTCTGAAAGTTCACTGGAGATTTTTATCAACGGCAGACAGCTGTTTACTTTCTTAACCTTGTGACAAGTTCTCAGGTTCCCAGATATGTGCATACCGTGGAGAGAAAGAAAATTCTGCAGCAAGTCTTCTTTTTATCAGTTGTTTATGTCACTCTGTTTCTTCCTACTTGGTGTATGTTTTGCTTTTTCCTAGGGTAAGATGCATCCGTTTGTATGAAACTTCTTTTTCATGATATTTGGAACCCACTGAGGGGAAAAAAGGAGAAAAGATGAGAAGGGAAGGGAAGAAAAGGAAAGGAAAGGGGGAAGGGAAGGAAAGAAAAAATTTTTTACACTATGAACTTAGTCTTCCTCCCAGACCGTGCACCTGTTCCTTTCAATTCTCTTTCAGGAGTGATGAAGAAAATGATTTTATTATATTGTAACCTTGGGTCTAATTCCCCTTTATGAATCAGTGGCATTAGATAACGAGACTCCAAGTATTACAAGCACTATCAATATAGTTAAAACACTCATCTGTGAACAACAGCTATTTTGAGAATAGAAAAAAGAAATCCTGGTAAAGTAATACCCTGAGAAAACTGATTCATCTCCAAAATATTAAAAATGCCCAGAAAATCCTATTGAATGATTAAAATACATCAAGGGAAGGGAATCAAATAGATTCTGCTAAACTCGGTGATTATTTTTTTCTCTGGTGTCACTCTGTTTGATATATGTTAAAAATCATGTATCCAATTCAAACAAATTAACCAATAAGCAAATGAGTGCTCCACTTTCTTTTTATAGTGTGACTCAGCAGCTGTACTCCATTTCAAGCAGGTTGCACATTCTAATAATTCATTCATTAACTACCCTTTTCTGATAATGGGTCCTCTTGCTGTAATCAAAGAAAACTTTGAAGTTGGCTCAAATTTCCAGCAGGAATCACTATAATACATTTTGATGCTGCTTAGAGGTTTTTGTCCCTACAGATCCTCAGATAGTTATCTTTCCATGATTCACACACTTATTGTCCCCTTTTGATATTTTTTTCTGGAAAACTTTTCATCTCAGATGATTCTGCCCATTTGCCAAATGTTTTCTTCTACCTAGACGGTGTCATTTCATGAAATGACCTCAAAATGAAGACAGTAAATCACACACACACACACACACACACACACACCATTTTCAAGCTAATGTAGAAATGAATTTATATCTCACCATTTTTTTGGAAACACCACATGACTTTCCTCTGTTTATATAAATAATCAAGAAGTGTATACATTAACTGAAGAAAGGATTTAATTTATGACATGCTATTTATCTTCTCCTTCAAGTCCAAGTCTAAACAGAGATGATTCAGAGAAATGGTTCTTAAAAAAAAAAAGAAAATTAGAGAAGATCGGGAACTCAGAAGAAGTTTAAGGTAGTGCAATGCTCTAATAGGACTTGAGTTCGAGCATCCTGATGGGTTGGTCATTTTTTTTTCAGGGTGTGTATTGTCATTTCTTTGTGAGCTCTTCAGCAATTTCACCCCATATCAGTCTTTTTAAAGGTCTAAAGATAGGCATGGAAGCCCCAGGTTCTAACAACATTCAATTGTTATCCCCTTGTGTTGTAATTCTATACCAACAAGGGGGTAGAAGAGTGGTAACGGTTATCACCAAGTGTAGCATTTCATAACTTCTTTGAGCAGACAGAAATAGCCTTCTTCAAAAGTATCCAGGGACACTCTGATGTAGCAGCATATTAATTCTTACTCCCTGGAATTCACTCATCATTGGGAGGGCAGTTAAATGGCTTTCCCCAGTCATTTGTTTCTTCCTGTTTTGGTCATTCTTTAAATACCTACATTTTTACACCAGCTTTTAGCCACTATTCTGTAGGATTAAGTACCTGTAATAGAACGGTCCAGAGGGAGGACAATCATTTAATATCTGTGTACTCTTATATGACTAAACATATTTGCAGAGCTAGTGAAGTGCCCCTGGATCCAGGCATCTATCTGTTTGAATTGACTAGATGCCTCATGGGAAGGAACTCATGCAAAAAGAAAAAAGAAAAAAAAAAAAACAGAACAAGAAAGAAGGCACACAGATCAAGGACAAAGACACAGTTGCAATATGAGGAAGGGTAGTTGACAGGTATTTATTTATGTATTTTGGTTTGGGGAGGAGAGAAAAAACATCAATTTTATTGAGGTTATAATTGACATAAAATACATGGCACCAATTTTAAGTACACACTTCCATAAGTTTTGAAAACATATATTAATCTGTGTAACCCCCTCCACAACCAAGATATAGAGCACTCCCATCATCACAAAGCTTACTGTCCTTTCTAGTTGGTTTGGTTTACTAAAGCTGATGAAATGCAATATACGAGAAATGAACTGGCTTCTAACAATGGGGATTTATTTGCTTACAAATGTACAGTTCTGAGGCTATGAAAATGTCCCATTTAAGGCTTCAACAGGATGATACCTATTCTGAAGACCAGTTACTGGTGAAAGCTTGGGCTCCCTGTCAGGTAGCAAGGCACATGGCGACGTCTACTGGTCCTTCTCTCTCAGTTTTGGTTGCTTCAGTTTCTGGCTTCTCCGCCTGTGGCTTTTTCTGTGAGCTCTTAATTTCATCTCATAGTTTCTGCATGTGTTTTATCCTCTTAAAAAGGGCTCCAGTAAGCAGATTAAGATCCACCTTGACTGATGTGTGTCACATCTCAATTGAAATCTCAGAGGAATGGATTTAAAAGAACATGCCATTTTCTGAGGTACACAAATGCTTCAAACTACCACACCAGCCAATTCCAATCCCTTAAACAACTGATTAGATTAAGCTTTTCTAGAGTTTCGTGTAATTAAAATCAATACAAGAGTATGCACTCTTTTGTACTCTTTTGTGTAAAGCATCTCCATTCGGCTAAAATTTTTGAGATTCATCCATTTTGTTGTGTACCTCAGTAGTTTATTCCTTTTAGTTGCTTAATATTTTTTTCATGGATATGCCACCATTTGTTTATCCAGTTGAATACTGATGGGCATTTGGGTTGTTTCTAGTTTGAAGCTATTACAAATAAAGCAGTTATGAATGATCATGTACAAGTCTTACTGCAGATGTAGTTTTTCATTGTTCTAGGCTAAATACCTAGCAGTAGAATGGCCTTGTCCTATATTAACTGTATGCTTAACTTTGTAAGTAACTGACAAACTGTTTTCTAAAGTAATTGTAACATTTTGCATTTTCACCAGAAGTGCATGATAGTAACAGTTGCTCCGCATACTTGCCAACTGTTGATATTTAGCCATTAAGGTAGGTAAAGTTATCTCCTTGTAGTTTTAGCTTTCATTACCCTGATGAGTAATGATGTTGCATAATGATGTTGAGCTTTCTGTATATCTTTCTTGAAGGGTTGGATCAAAAAATTTGCCCTTTGTCTATAGGGCTAATTGATGTATTATTGAGTTGCAAGTGTTTTTCATATTTTCTAGCTTTCCGTTTGATTTGTCATTTTACTTATATGTAATTCAGAACTGTGCCATTTCATTTCAAAATAATTAGGGAGTTTACAGACATCTTTCCATTATTGTTTGCTAATTTAATTCTGTTGTGGTCAGATAAGATACTCTTTAGGAATTCAATCATTTATGTGTATTGAGACTGATTTTACGGTCCAACATATGGTCTGTCTTGAATAGTGTTCATATATATTTGAAAAGAATTGTATTCTGCTGTTGGGTGGTGGAATATTCTATAAATTTCAACTACATCATGTTGGTTGAGACTGTTGTTCAAGTCTCATAGTCTTAGTAATTTCCTGTGTATATGGCCTGTTAATTATTGAGGGGAGTGTTGGAATCTCCAACTATAGTTATGAATTTTTCTGCATTTCCTTCTTATCAATTTTTGCTTCAGTTATTTCAAAACTCTGTTATTAGATGCATAGAACTTTTAGATTTTTAGGTCTTTTTAATGAATTAATCATCTCAATATTATGCAGTGCCCCCTTCTATTCCTACTACTATTCTTTGTTGAAATGCATATTTCATCTGGTATTAAAAATTCCCTTCCAGCTTTCTTATGATGACTGTTTATTTGCATGGATTAAAAAAAAACTTTTAATCTACCTGTGTCTTAATAGTTGCATTTTTTTATAAACCACCTATTATTGGGTCTTACTTTTATGAAGAGTTAGACCATTTATATCCAATATTATTTTCAACGTTGTTGGGTTTAAATCTATTGAATTCCTGTTTGTTCCTTATTTTCTTGCCTGCTCTTTCTCTTTTACACCTTTCCTTCCCATTTTGAACTAGTTGATGTGTCTTTTAGTATTCCATTTTATCTTCATTATTGGATCATTATCACTTTCACTGTGTCCCCCAGTGTTTGTTCTAAGGTTTACAACATGCATCTTTAACTTATCATGTATAGCAAAGACCTTAGCAAATATACTCCCTTTCCCCCTTTTTGTCCTTTCTGCTTTTTCTTTCATACATGGTACTTAATGCAAATAAATCCTATAAGACATTGCTATTAACTTGTCTTAAATTAAATTAAATTAAATTTCCTTTAAATTGTATTTCCCTTTAAAATGCATTTTAAAATGAGAAAAAATATTCCTAATATTTACCCCTATATTTGCCATTTTTCAGTGCTTTTTGTTTCTGTGTGCAAATCTAAAAGCTTATCTGAAGTCATTTCTTTTTAGTCTGAAGAAGTTCCTTTAATGTTTCTCATAGAGAAAGTCTGCTCTCAAATTTTGTTGTTTTGCCTGATTGTTTTTGTTTGTTTTGTTTGGTTCTGGACTTTTTTTTTTGCTGGACAATCTTCAGTTCATATTCAGTTTTTGAAAGTATTTTCTCTGGGTATATAATTCTAAGTTGGAAGGCTCTTTTTCTTTGTTTTTCCATTTTTTTTCTGGCTCACATCATTTCTGTTAAGAAGTATGTTTTCATCCTACATTTGTCTTATAATATATAATGTGTTTTAGCCTCCCTGGTTTTCTTTAAGATACCATCTTTAGCAATTTGATTAAGAAGTCCATTGGTCTTCATTCTATTAGGGATTCTTTGAGATATTTTGGATCTGTGCATTTTAGTTTGCATTACAATTTGCCTTTAAAATGCATTTTAAAATTTTGCTTTACATTTGGAAATTGGCCATTATTTTAACAATTTTATATTTCTACTTCTATCCACTTCCTTCTGAGACTCCAATTACACATTTATTAAACAGGTTGATATTGTTTCACAAGTCAATGAGGTTCTGCTTACTTTTTTTAGCCTTTTTTCTCTCTTTGCTTTATGCTGGAGAGTTTTATTGTTTTGATTTCAAGTTCACTGATCTTTTCTTCTGCACTATCTAATATATTGAAAACTGATCCAATGTCTTTTTATTTCAAATATTTTGTCTTTCTATAGAAGTTTCAATTTGGTTCTTTTAAAAATATTCCTATTTTCTCCTCACTAATTTATTTTTTCCTTTAATTTCTTGAGTATAATTATCCTTCTCATAATAGCAGTTCAAAGTCCTTCTAATTCCATTTTCCATCATCTCTGTCATGTCTGGGTCTTTCTCTATTGATTTATTTTTGTCCTCATTATGGACATTTTCCTGCTGATCATCATTATGATTTGTTTTTCTGAATTCTGAAATGTGTTGTATTCCTTTAAAGAGATTGTTTCTTTTGAGGATGTTTTTAAATTTCATTATGGTGAGTCTAGAGTACCTTTCAGTCTAGTTCTAATTTAGACACACTGTTAATGTGTGACTTCTCAGGGATCACACTAAATTCTTAGGTGTTCAATGAGGACTCTCCATTATGGCAGGTAGGAGCTAGAACATCTTCCAGGCCTCTGTGGACTCTGGAAATTGTTTAGCTTGTATTTCCCTGGTTGCACCTTAGCCTGCCTTATTTAGTTTCCTGGTACATATGCATGGAATATTAAGCAGCAGATTCTAATGGATCTTATGATGATTTCTGGGGCTCCTGCTCCATACACCTCCCTCCTCTCTGGTTTTCTACTCTGAAAGTTCTTGTCTCCTGAGCCTTGCTGAGCCTCAACCTTTAGTCCTCAATTCACTAAAACCACCATGCTAGGCCTGGGATAGTCCTTGTTGTACTATGGTCCATAAACTGCCACCAGGAGATTTGGGTGGAATCATGGGTCTTACTTCATATGTTTCCTCTCTTGCAGGAATCAAAGCACTTTTCTTCTTTTCAATGTCTGAAAACTGTTTCCTTACATATTTTGTTCAGTTTTCTAGGCATTTAAGGAAGGTGGGTAAGTCTCATCATATTTGCTCCATCATGGAAAGTATTTTGCCTACTTTAGCATTGAGCATGGAACTGAAGAAAAATTCTTGGGAAACAGGAGGAGTTTTGCTTTCACTTTCATAGTAACTTGAGGGTCAGAATTGAGGAGGCTAACCTTAGAAGAAAAGAATACCGCTATTCGGTATCCTGTTCAGAAGTGACAAGAATCAACACCAGAACAGAAACCTGTGCTCTAGGGATACATAAAGCCAACATCAAGAACAGGAAGATTATCTTGTTTTTAAAAACATGAAGACCATGTCTATGTAACAAAGTAGAAGGGAAAGAAGCAGAAGCACCCACATCAATGGGTGGTCAATAATCACAAATAGAATTGGAGAGGATTCCCAGTGATGGCCTTGAAGAATAGCTTTTGGGCCATAGGTGATGCATTTCCTGGCATGTTCTTAGCTATTACAGAGCTGTTTGGGAAATGGAAATGCCACTTTTCCAGAAATCTATAGACGGGGTCTTAAACTTAAAGGTACTGTTAGCATATCTTCTGTCCTCACATTTCCTTCTCTCACACTGACTCTGACCCTCTTGCCTCCCCTTTTATAAGGGCACTTGTGATTACATTGGGCCCAACAGAGTAATCCAGGGCAATCTCCCCATCTCAAGATCCTTAACTTAATCACATCATCATATCTGCTAAGACCGTTTTGCCAAGTAGAACAGCATAGTCACAGGTTCTGGAGATTTGGATGTGGACAACTTTGGAGCCTGCTATTCAGCCTGTCACATATCCTGACATCTTTTTACAAGGTCTTTGAAATGCTTTTCATACTGGGGGAGTTAGCAATCAGAGGATGTGCCTTTTTTGGATGATTAGAAGACATCTGTGGTCCTTAAATGGCATATGGGATGTCAGCCTGGACTTCAATGTTCTCAAGTAAGTTATTAGTCTTTACAAGTTTGTGCTAGGTCACCTGGAGAATTCTGCTTTCTCTGTTGAAACTCTCTTAGTCATGTATTGTACACTTGTGTCTATCTGCACAGTAGTGGTCAAGAAGTAGATACCCAATGTAAAATAACAACATGCACAACAATAATACAACCTCTTTTAGGATATCTAGGAAGGAATGTCTCGCTCTCTTCTCTGATGCCTCCAATTGCAAAAGGAGCTGTGGTTGCAGGGTGAAAACTCTTACATTTTCCTCTATTTTTGGCCTGGATCATGGGGCGTGTTAGGTGCCTGGTTTTAATGATTATTTTAATGGTATTTTAAGCCACGGGCTTAGATTGCTCCTTACTCTTGCCAGTTCTTACTTGTCTTTTATGTCTTACAAGCCTTGTTCTTCAAACCCCACTGGACAGAGACAGAAGTTTCCCCTGTGAGCTGTGTGGTGCCAAGCAAATCACTGGCCTCTGGTAAATAATAATAGCATTGGGGTGTGTGACAAGAGATGGAAACTGGGCCTTTTTCACCCTTGATTCCCCACTCTTCTCAGAGTCCACTCATTTTGGCATATCCTTTGGAAACTGAAAATCTCTGAGGGAGTATCCATCACTTTTATAATGACATCAATAACCATGACTATGTGGGCATGTGTACCCACTCTGGTTACAGCAAAAGTACTCCATTTAAAAATAATAATAAAAATAAAACTTACTAAACACTTCTATGGGAAAATCATTTTGTTGAGCATTCTGGGGTGAAAGATGATAAAAGATACAACTCTGCCTTTCAAGGAACTTACCAATAAGGTGACTACAGATCTGTTGCACATATAAAAGTGAACATATGTGTATATATGGGCTTTCTAAAGTAAGTTGATAGTTTGATTCATTTTTATTTGCAAGTACACTTTGGAAACATAAGTGAATTTCAGCTCAAGAACTTTCTCTTTAGCAATTGTGATACTTCTTCAAATAATAAGATAACCTAGGGGCCACTAAGGGATTCTTAAAATCACTTGCCCCTCATTTTCTATTCTTTAGCTCCTATGATATCAAGATGATTTAATGATATTTATGTTTCTGAATCATTGTCACTACAAGGGCATAGTCATCACAGAATTGGAAGAGTAGAGAAAAACAGAAGAAATTCCCATTCATCATTTGAAAAATATCAATGTGTGTGTGTGTTTGTAGATAATGTCTGGTTCAGGATCTTCTGAGCTATAGGAATGCTTTACATGGTGATGACAAATATACAAGTATGGGAGTAGCTGTTTATGAAGGATTTATATGGCCTCTTTTTTCTCAGATTTACTAAACTAATAACAAAAGGAGACCTGAGATCTAAGGAGGTAGCTCTAGCTACTGCTGAGGACTCCTATCTCACTTCTGACCAAGTCTTGCCTATTTGGGGATATAAAGACTGTTCCAAATTGTGAAGAAGTGGTATCTCTTTCCCTCCACTCTTCCCTGGGGTATGAACCCTGTACCCTACTCCCTACTCTTACAATAAAATCTCCTTAATAATCCAGTAAAAGTTTTTTATGTGATGTCTTTTTATTTTCAATAGCTTTGAAGTCGGTGTAACAATTAATTCAGAAATTGTTTTGGTTAATGAAATTTGACTCTTTGGAAAGCCCCAGTCCTCCCTTCTTAAAGCATACCCAAAATGGCTATGGCAATAGACTGTGGCAATTTAAAAAATTCCATTTCAGGCTTTTCAAGTTTTGGCAATGTCCTGGCAATATTATTTTGATGTCTTGCCCTTAATGTAGGCATCCTGATCAATGAAGCACACTTTGAACATTAATATTTTAAATGATTTTGTTTATTTATTGTTAAAACATTTTAAAGGAGAAAAAAATCTCACTAATGCTTTACCACTCAATATTGTAAATTTTTTTTCCTATTTTTTTCTTGTGATTATGTTTATTAGTTGAAAAGATATATGATTTTTCCTTTACAATCACTATTTGTTTTTCCTTCCTGCACAGTAAGGGATCATAATAAGAATTACCATTTGGTTAGTTGGATTTATGTACCTTATCCTAATCTCTCTATTCATTTTTAGTGAGAATGCATGGATTATTTCTTTTGCTTCCCCCTCCTCCTCCTCCTTCCTCTTCTTTCTCTTCTTCTTCATCCTTTCCTTCCACAATCTTCTGGAAACTGTGCCAAGCATTTGCATAAATTATCTTATATGTCCTTTATCATAACCCTGTTGTAAAAGGAGTGCTATCTCCTCATTTCAGAGATGAAAAAATGGAAACTTGAAGTAGTGTATGATTTATCTTATATGAAACACTTAGAATAAACAAAATTCATAGAGGTAGAAAGCAGAATAGTGGTTAGCAGGGGTGGGGAGAGGAGGAAATGGGGAAATGCAAAATTAGTATGAGATTTGGTTTTTGATTATTACAACAATAGTCTGGAAATAGTGGTGAAAGTTACACAGTGTTGTCCATGTACTTAATGTCAAAGAATTGTACATTTAAAATGGTTAAACTGATTTTTATTTTGTGTATATTTTACCATAACTAAAAATAAATAATTTTTTAAAAGGCAAGAAACTTGTCCAAGATCAAAAGCTAGAAGAATTCAAACCCAGGATATTCTATTTTATCCTCTAAATTCCTATCTTTTACAGTAATTTATTCATTCAGTCAGTCAAAAATACATTTAAAACCTAAATATTTTTCAGGTGCTATGCCAAGTGTTAGATTATATATAAAGAGATTATATATATATATATATATATATATATATATATATATGAAGAGATTATATATATAGATTATATATAAAGAGAAAGATATAATATCTGGACTTAGAGCAGTTTTTATGGTGTGTATGCGAGTGTGCATGTGTGTGTGGTGGGATGCCAAAGTTGAAAAAATCAAAATACCGTGTTTACAGTTATTAGTAATATAGTAGAGGTAGTTACAAACTGTCACTGAAGTACTGAAGTACTAATGAGAGAGTTTTTCTGGCTAGTCAAGTGAGGATTTACAGAGAAATTTGCATTTGCCCTGTGTTTTGAAGGATAAATTCAAGTTCACAAATGGAAAAGACATGAAGAGCTTTCAAAATTATAGAAGAACATTTTTTCTTTGGGGAAGAGAAAGAAGTTCAGGTTGGCATTGTAGGGTACATGGTGGGGATTATGGGAAAATGACTGTAGAAAGAGTTAGGAGTAGGTTATAAAAGAGCATTCTGTCCAGGAAGGAATAGAGAACTAACAGAGAGAGAACTAATGGAGAGATTGAAGCTCTCCTGTTTTTGCTCATTTGTTTGTTTGTTTTTGTGTTTTGTTTCTAAGAAGAAGCATGTCAGTGAACTATTTTAAAAGTCAACTTTATTCACACATATAGACAATAATCACTCCTAAAGCACTTGTTACTGGCAGATATTTTGAACAACAATAGATGGGTAGATTCTAAACAGGAATCAGATATTCAGTAAACATACTGTTTTGTGAGAAAAATAATACATGCCAAAAAGCTAGGAAATAACAAATGTAAGATGATAGAAAATATATTTTATGCACGTGTTCTGTGGAGACATGGGACAATGGAGTAATGTGTGTGACATTGAGGAGAAATGGAAGAAGAAAGAACCATAAGACTTCAGTCTCCATTTCACTAAAAATTAAGTCCCTCCAGGAAAAAAACAAAACTAAACTAAACTAAACATAGAGTTAGCAGTTAGGTAAGAAATATTTGTACTCCAAGTAGAGAAGAATCA
This sequence comes from Choloepus didactylus, assembly GCF_015220235.1. Lineage (NCBI taxonomy): Eukaryota > Metazoa > Chordata > Mammalia > Pilosa > Megalonychidae > Choloepus > Choloepus didactylus. The sequence goes on along the minus strand of NC_051324.1, from coordinate 66,105,332 downwards.
TGCTTAGAATAGTTTGAACCATACTCATTGAGGGTAAATAAGAACTATACTCTCTGTTCCATCATAACTTGAGTTTCCTGGATAGAATTGACCCAATGCCATTCTCCCTTGAGACAATCGAAGTCCCTTTTAAAGAGACCAGAAAAGATTAATGTCACTTATTTCCAGGCCTCAGACAACATTCAGAACCCAACAGGGATCCCATAAATGATGAAGAGAAAGATAGAATGTTATTAGGCTTAGCTAAGCCTTTTACCGTTGGTTGATATACTTCACTAGGAAAGGCCTCATAAATGGCATCCTGCTGGTACAGTCTTTAAACATAAATATTGCAAAGTCCCAGGTGGCTTTTTTTTTTGGTCCATTGTAATATTCCAAGACTGGGGCTTGACATCAGCTTCCTTAAAAATTGCTAAGTGTTAATGCTAAACCAAAGATTCCTTATATAGCCCCAAAGTGTACCATCATGGCATTTATTTATGCAGATAAGTTACTCTACAGCTGGAAAGTCTTTGATCTTGTTCTGTCAAGAAGCCAGAATCAGTGAAATGATTCATAAAAGGCTCCTCAGATCAGGTGTGAACAGACAAGAAATGGGAGAGAAGAGAGTTGTAAAGACTTTTTTTTTTTTTTCTGCTTACTAATTCTATTTTTTTTTTAATGAGGGACAGTTCAAAGAATGGCTTTTATATTATAGGTTACATAGGTTATATAGATTACAGAAACACTAATTGTGTTTGCTTCAATTTTTAGAAGAGAAATAAAGAAGTTCCAGAAAATAATGATGAAATGATGTAAGTGTAAGCTGATACCTCTTTAATAACTGAAGTACTTTGAAGTACTTTGACAATACCCAAGGATGGTTAAATCTGCATAAGAAATGCAGGGTTAAAGTTGATGATTTCAAGAAATTCTCATCATCATTTAAGCACTAGACTTCACCCTTCCCAATCCTCTTCCTTGAAACTTGGTGTCAAACTAAACTTAGGTTATATAGTCATAAGGTGCGATAGTTCTTACAAGCTAGCTTATTACTACAGTGCTTACTATGGTGCTATAAACATTTTGAACATTATTAAGAGCATTTTTTAGAATGGTGATGATTGTGGAAATATTGTTAGGAATAACCTAGAAAGTTCCAGAATGGAGATGTCTCTAAGAAGTAACAATACTTCCTTTTTAGTTTCTTACTTCCAAAAGAGATCGTACCCTTCATCCAATGTAAAAGTAACCTAAAGACTGCAAAGGAAAGTCTAAGCCTACTTATAATTGTGCTTAAGAGTCACCCCCCAGAGAAACTCTCTTGTTTCTCAGATGTGGCCTCTCTCTAAGCTAACACTGCAGGTAAACTCACTGCCCTCCCTACTAGGTGGGACATGATGCCCAGGGGTGTAAATCTCCCTGGCAACATGGGACATGACTCCTGGGGATGAGCCTGGACCCAGCATCCTGGGATTGAGAAAGACTTCCTGACTAAAAGGGGGAAGAGAAATGAAACAAAATTAAGTTTCAGTGGCTGAGAGATTTCAAATGGAGTCAAGAGGTCATTCTGGAGGTTATCCTTATGCATTTTATAGATATCCCTTATTAGTTATTAGCATATTAGAATAGCTAGAAGGAAATACTTGAAACTTGAACTGCAGACCTGTATTCTTGATTCTTGAAGACAACTGTATCACTATATAGATTATATGGAGTGACTCCATGGTTGTGAAAACCTTGTGGCTCACATTCCCTTTATCCAGTTTATGGAGAGATGAGTAGAAAAAAGGGGGACAAAAAGTAAATGAATAATGGAAGGGGGAAAGAGTATGAAATGTTTTGGGTATTCCTTTTTACTTTTTTTTAATACTTATTCTTATTTTTATTTTTCTTTCTTGAAGTAATGAAAATGTTCAAAAAATAATTGATGGTGATGAATGCACAATTATATGATGACAGTGTGAACAACTGATTGTAACTTTGGATGACTGTATGGTATGTGAATATAGCTCAATAAAATTGCATTAAAAAAACAAATATGTTAAAAAAAAAAGTAACCTAAAAGGATATCCAGCAATATAATATATCTTAGAATTCTTTTCAAATCTCAGTGCAAGCACCTTGATTCAAGTTTCCTTGCAACGTGATGTTACTTTTGTCCACCGCTGTGACACCTGGTGGTGGTTCACAACTCAACTATGGAAGCTCATAGGTGATGGACGCCTAATGCTTCTATTAATACACTCAGTAGAGAACCAGTGTGAAATAGTGGTCCTTGATACTGGAGGGCATGGCTGACTGGCCTCATGTGTTTTTCTTTTTCTCGGCACCTCTCTTTTTAATTCTGCAACTTGGGCCTCATAATTTCTAATTTTTCATGCCACAGAAGCATGGGCTGAATAACCAAGCAAATTGCCCAAATATAACAGCAATTATGACTATATGATAAACTAACATGAACTATATCATCTTTATCTAAGTTTTCTTTGCCTGTACATTGCATGGGATTGAAACTTCATGTTTTAAGTGTCCACTGACAAATGCCAAAGAGATGCATTGGGCAATTCTTTCATTACCCAGACAGCCTCTCATGCCCATGTCAGAATAAAAAGAAAACAATATTTTTGCAACAAATTTGTTTTTATGAAGACAGCCAAATCACATGGTCCTCCGAGTCTTTAGGAAAGCAATAAAAACAGGCCAGGCAGCCAGTTCACTGCAGGGATTCCAGAGAGTGAAAGAAGAATTCCAAATTGTGTGTGTGTATATATATATGTATACACTGTTATATATATAATGTAATTTAGATTTTGTGTGTGTGTGTGTGTGTATAAGCATGATTCAGGTAGGAACTGAAGGTAACAACTTGTTGACATATGAAGAACAGAAATGAAAACCTAGCTCCAGGTGTTTCAGTGTATATAAAAGAGTGGGGTGGGATGATTCTGATCTATTTAGTGTCTTTAGCTTGATTCCTTAGTTGCCTAACTATCACAGATAATTAGTTAGGCAACAAACAAACAAACAAAACTCGCTTTTGCTTCTATATGGAAAACCCCATAATTTCTTTACCTATGTGCAAAGTAGTTATGTCTTTACAAATAAAATCTTTGCTTCACTCAGTATTTGCTGGCATAACTAAACTCACTTACTTTCTTCATCAGCTGAACACAGGTTGAGAAGTTTCAAAGATGCTCAATGTGTCACCTCTAAATAGAAGTAACATTATTTCTGTTTGCATATGACTGGCAACTGGTGGAGTTTAGGAATATGCTGGCAGTTAGTATGATAGGACCCAAAACAGTAAGTTGGGCTTTTCTTTTGTACTATTTTTTCTTATGGTAGCTCATAGTTTATGTGCCATTCCGTTAGGAGAAGTTGTCATTCCACACGCACAGGAATCCAGTCTCTGTGCCCTCATATACTTGTTTTGAAACTGATAAGTTCTGGAATAATGTTCAGTGAAAAGTCAGTGAATTAATGTCATTGAAGCTTTGAATGCTTTGAAAATGTCACAAGGGAATTCATTGAATATATCACTTCATTCCAAAGAATTCATAGTGTAACAGTAGGAGATTGAAAGTGAAATATTTTAAAAATATAGGAAAGAAAACACCAAGAGTATAGACTAGGAAAAGGTTTGTTGATTGACTGTAAAGGAAGAAGGAAAGTCTAAGCAAAAAACAAAATAAAACATAACTGGATATCATTCAAGCTTCTGTATCCCAAATTGCTTAGGAAATACTTTCGTGGCATTCAATATTCACACTCATTTTCTTTCCTGTCTGTTCTCTCTAGAATGATTTCTATGTGTGGTATAGAAATATATATATATCTGGGTGAGGATAGTAGTGAAGGATATGACTGAGATAATTTTCATGAAGTGTGATGAGGTCATTAAGTCTGCTTACATTTGTTCCAGTTCTTTCCCTTTCTTGGCATATGATAAGACTGAACATACTTCCCCTTTTTGAATGTTAGCAATTGAATCTGAGTGAACGTGATGTGTATCACTTCTGGAAACAAACTTAAGAGCCATGTAATAGTATGCCAGATTACTTTCCTCTGTCTGGGTGATCACAGAAGCACGTGTTGAGATGGAGCATCTGTCAGCAGAGATCCCCGTCTGAGCATGATATCCAAGTCCCCTGCCAGCTATTTCTTAGTATGATAAGTAGGAAGAGCAAAATACACATTTTCAGTGCCTTCACTCCCTGAGTGTTGGAGTTGTTTATCACTGAAGGATCACCTGGTTTATCCTGACTCACACAAGGTGTTATATACGTGATTCCCTGAATACCTTTGCAGCACTAAAATGTGAGAGGATGATCCATATAGTTGCATCTGGGAGAATCCTGAATTTCCGATCCTATTGAAGAAAAATACAATTTATATATAGCTGGCTGCAAAACTGAGAAAAATTATAGGAATGTGTTCACAAACTGAGCAAGAGAGAACATATGTGACTACTTCAAATAGCACACCAATTAAAATGAATGAGACCTGTTCACTTCATTCATCTATTACCTCTGTCTCATTCGTCCTCCTACTAGAGGGAGTCTGGAGACAGAGACACATCTCTGGATCACATTTTAAACAAGAATGGAGTGAGTGTTTGAACTTAGAGAAGCTCAGTTAAATCTCAGTTAAATCAGTGTCTTTGACCTGAAGACCACAACATGGCTCTTATTCAGTGTTGCTGACGTCAGAAGCTCTTTTCACTTCCCTCAGGCTCTGAGTTCTTGCATTCTTGATCTCAATGACCTGGGTATGAAGAGTATCTTCGGATAACCTGCTTTTACCGTGGTTTGATTTTTGTGAAAAGGACTTTTATTTTTATTTTATGTGTTTGCTTGCTTTTCTAGCATGGCTCCTTACTGATATACTTTTATTCCTTTCCCTTAGGGATTAGAATATTATATATGAACAGCTGGGAAGAAAGTGGAGGAAAGCCAAAAGCAGAACACATTCCGATTTGATGCCATGTCGCTTATGGTCATACACAGTTCTAGGCTTTAATTCCTGTAATTGACCATGGAAAAATGATTAATATTTGTAAAATCATGAGATGGTAGGAGTGTAAGGAATACTACCTAAATCATGAAACCAATTAAATATGCATGTGTGGATGAGGGCAAATTTACCAAGAGTAAGTGTTTCTCCTTTTTCTTTTTCTTTATTTTTTTTTTTTTTGTCTCTTTTCAGAATTAAACAGTAAGAGCAGACAAGAGTGAATCTCTATTTTTTACTTAATTTCCTTTTAAACCTGCTGGTGCTAGAATTTCCCCCAAGGTCTGCAAAGTGTTAAAAATTTGGGGTGGGCACATATTTTTTATGACTAGCAGACAAAAGAATAGTTTATTCATAATAGGGTTCCCTTTTCAGTGAGATAATGTAATTGAAGCACTTAATGTGTTTCCCAAACCAAGAATACATCACTGCTACATTTCCCTAAATGTCAAAAATAACAGCATTTGTCAGGCACCTTCTACACCAAAGGACGGGATTTGAGATTCTGACAGAAAATAGCATGATTTGGTGCCTGTCATGAAGGAATACATTATTTCATAGGGGAGATGGGGATTCTGCATTCTGAGGCAATAAACTCAACATTGGTATGATTTTTAGGTCTCCTGGAAAATTAAGAGGAATCTGAAACTTCATTTCTGCCATGTAAGCCACAAAATATCATATAAATCTTTATACAAAAACTTTATATTAAAAAAATAAATACAAAATTAATGTGGGAGTGATAAACAGGATTTGTTGGAAAGATATCTCTGTGGAAACAGCAAGGTCAATTCAAAGACTACCAAATTAGCTCAGAAATGAGGAGCTACGATGCTATACTAGAGTTGTGGAATGGGAATGGAGAAGATCAGACAAATGTGAGTGACACTGGGCTGATTCTGTAATTCTGGAGACTGAGGAGAGAAGAGGGATCAGTTAAAGACTGACATACAATATTGAGAACTGTTCTGCCATGATCAGTGACCACGCTCAGGAGGTGCGTCTGGGTTGCTGGTGGAGATACTGAGTTTAGTGTTAGACATGTTGCCTTAGGTGATGGAAACCTAGTCAGACTGAATATGTTTTCAGGCAATTGAAAACATTGCATGAAAGCTCAGGAGAGAAATCCACATGAAAATGTAAATTTAGAGCAATGAATGAGGTTTCTGAAAGACAGGGCAAAGTGCCCCAAGAATGAAATGCTTGCCTTTGCAGTATGCAGCGTATTTATTAAAGTCACATTAGACATGTCCAAAACTCACAAGAGGACACAATGAACAGGATAATCCCCATATAACTGAACATTTGGATGAAATGTGTATTTTTTAGGAAAAACTAGAAACAATAGTATTTACCACTGCAGACAAAAGTATTCACTACTGTACCCCATACTTCCAAATAAAGCTGGACCAGAAAATTTTATAGGCAAATTTTACCATATTTTAAGTAATGGATATCTGTAACTTATATACCTTATCCGTGGATATTGGGAACAAAAGAAAATCTATGTATTTAAGAACTATGCAACAAAGGAAAATCTGTTCATTTAAACTCAAGAATATAAGAAGGATTCCTGCTGGTACTCCTACTCAATATCAAATTCACGGTCCAAATCAATGCAATAAATTTAAAATGAAAAAGCAGAAAGATTGTAACAGCCCTTATTATCATTCAATATCATTGTCTACTAGGAAAATTCCAAGAATTATACAGGCAAACTATTGGGATTTATAAAAATTTGTGAATTTTGCTAGGAGAATGCTCAACATACAGAAATCATTAACATTCCTGTACATCAGCAAAATCAATGAAACAGTATAAAGGAAAAAAATCAATATCACTGAGAATACTAAGAAAACGTAATATATTCCAGGGATGTAATGTATTTATGAATAAATTTAGCAAAAGTGGTGCTGACTAAATGACAAAATGTACTATGTTCATGGATGGGAAGCATAAACAATGTGAAGGTGTGGCTTTCTCCAAAGTAATTAAAAATTCAACTGCTATTTAAATTAAAAGCCCAACACAATTTATTATGGAACTTGACAAGCAGATCCTATGATTCATATGTAAGGCCAAAGGGCCCAACATAACAAAGAGAATTTTGAAAAAAGAATAGCAAAGTGGAAGCACTCACTAGATATCAAGACTTTCTAACACCACTTTTAAAAAAATGTATATTTGTACAGGAGTAAAAACAAATAAACAAGTAGAATAGGGGATCCCCAAAAGATCAACATATATGTGGAAACGATGTGTTACAGAGGTGGCATTAAAATTGGCTGGGGATAAACAAACTAGTAAGTAATGCTAGTTTCCTTGGTTATTGATCTGGAAAAAAACAGATATAAATGGCACAATACAAGTATCTTTTCCAGATATATTGAACTCTTATACAAGTACAAGAAAACCTTAAAAAAAATCAGAAGAGAATTTCTGTGATCTCTTCTTAGGGGATTTCATGGCAGCATTAGCAAACCAGAACATAAACCAAGAGAAAAATGAGCATATACAACAAGAAATTCACTGAAAAAGAACCCAGCAGGCTTTTAAGCTTAATTTCACTAATAATTAGAGAAAATATTTAAAAGTTCATTTCAACATTATTAATATTTTAAATCCAGAAAAACTTAATTATCAACAAAGAGGATAATGAATAAATTGTAAAATATTTAGAGAGCACCATAGAATAAAAAATGAATGAACTAGAGCTATCTGCATCAACATGGGTTAATCTCAAAAGCATAATAAGGAGGTTAAAAAATAAAGCAAAAGGATACATACATTTTTATAGCATTAAAACACAAAATAATACTATAACTATTAGTTTTTTTTTTTTATGCTGCCGTAATTACCCAAATTACCCAAATTTGGTGGCTTAAAGTAAGAAAAACTAATTATCTTAGTTCTGTTAAGTCAGAACTTATGGTGTTGGCAGGTTACATTTCTTTCTGAAGGCTTGAGTGGATTATATGTTTCTTTGCTCCTTTGGGTTGTTAACAAATTTCTATTCCTTGAGGTTGTAAGAACCGAGGTCCCCGTTTTCTTGCTGTCTGTAAACCGTGAGCCACATCCAGCCTCCAGAAGCCACTTCATTCCTTGGTTTGTGGCCGTCTTCCTCCGTCTTCAAAGTCAGCAATGGCAGGTTGAGTCCTCCTCATGCTACATCTTTCTGATCCAGTCTTCTGCTTTTTCTACTTTTAAGGACTCATTTTACTGAATTGGGCCAATCCAGGTAATCTAGGATAATCTCCCCATCTCAGTTGCTATAAAGAATGCGATGGGAGTTTGAAGGAATTCACAGAGCAGTGGCAAACAAGGATCAACTAAGCTAAGACAACTCCCATCTTCAGCCTACTCAGTCAGCAGTGTTTCTTGACTTTCCTTAGGCTCTTGGGAAGCCTGCTAGCTTAGAAACAAAGGGTGATCAAGGTGGGAATTTGCAAGGAGGGGTAATGGATTCTAAAATAACAGCAGAAGAAAGCCTAAAAAGAGTTGACTGTGGGTTGCAGGCTAGGTGAAGTGTTAAGAGTAGCTAGGAGCTGAGGAAGAAAGAAGTCAGAGTAATAAAATTGGGTTGGCCTGAGACTGGAGATAATAACTGGAGCTGAGTAAAAATTAAGTGGCTTTATTGAGTACTGGAGAATCGAGCAGCTAATGGATAAATAAATTCTAATCTGAAAAGAAAAGCTTCAAATTTATTGTCTAAATAACCCTTGAATAAACAACCCTTAACGCTTATTTTGAGGGAACGATATTGCCCAGGCATTAGCAAAGCATTGTGGGAGCACTAATTTTAAAAGGCTGTTTGCACATTTCTTCAATGTTTCTTAACACATACCCACCAGGAACCTATACCTTCCTTAAAACCCTTTTTGGACTGCTGTCTTCTCACTTTCCCTCTATCTCACAATGAGGCAGAACTCAGTCTCCTAAATTCTAGCCTTGTACCCCCTCTCAAAGCTCCCTATTGCCTTTTAAAAATAAAGGCACTACCCAGAACATGAAAAGTTTGAATAAATGAGACTTAGAAAGGCAGTTCATTAAGACATGGAGCCTAATTCCTTGAATTCACTTTCCTTCCTTGGACATAGCTAGAAATTCTGATGGGATCATTTTCATATAGTGTTTAGAATGGATACAAATACACATGGGCAGCAAATAAAGGTACATTTCCTGTTGGTGCAAGGGGGCATTATGGGTGAGAACAACACCATTAACTGATGGTTTTTTGCTTTGGGGAAATATTTAGACATCCTGTTTGCTTGATCAGCAGTGAAACCCCAGGTTGCAGTTTTGACCTTGGTTGAACCTGAAGATTATTTCTATAAACTTGAAACCTGAAACCAAGTAGGATCACATACACAAAAGAAGTCCAAGAGAAGAAAGTCAAATCTTTTGCTTGTCTCTAGGGTGTGAACGCTGGCCAAAGACCATACTACTGTCCCTTCTCTGGAAAAAGGTAATTTGCTTTTCTCCTGGGTTTTAGCTCCTGATTAACTATGTAAGTAATTTTATTCAGCAAAACCTCCTTTCCTCCTTGGATTTTGACCTTTGGAGCTTCTTACTACTTGTGGAAATTAAATAATCAACATTAAGCATCAGAAGTTTGGAAATATGTGAGGGTTTGATAGAAAATGTAATATTAAAGTTTAAGGAGCCTAAAGTAAACATAGTTTTATTAATGATTATTTTTCTCAATCGCTAGTCATAATTATCTTCCTACTTGATAAATAATATTATGAAAAACTTCAGAGTCTAACTCCCCGCCGCTCATAGCACATAAATATGAATGATAACAGCTATTAGCTGATTCATGTGCTACAGTTGGGTTGGACTCTAGACCCCCTACCTGAGGATCTCTAAATCTAATAGGAACCATTTCTCATTGTAAAGAACTTCATAGTTCATAGAACCCTTGAACGTGTTATCCATTTTTTCTGTTGTTCATGATGATTTGTTTTCTAAGCAACACTGAGTTGGTTAGTGGTGGTATTATCTTTTACATTATTCTAATGAAGAAACTTAGACTTCATATTTTGGCCACAACAGTTCAAAACGAGTAAGTGCAGATCTGGTCTTGAATCCGAGTGTTTGGACTCCATGGTGGGTGTTTTCCTAATGAAAGCAATGAAGGAGTTGATTCTGATAACTCATTAGTGGAGCCATCCCTGCAGCGTTCTTTCCTGGCTCAGCCAAAACTCTAAACTTCATCCATCCATGTCCTACGCTTGATGTCTGGAGACTTGTGGATGTAATACCTTCCAGGAATTTGCAATGTGTAACAAAAGGGCCTTATAATGTTCAGGGATATTCAAAGAAAGTGTTAAGAAAGGAAGATAATTTTAGATTTTTATTTAATCACTCAATTCTAAGCAAAAACCAAAGAACAGAGTTTTATATTATAAAGGTGATAGAAATATAACATTATATAACATCTGCCAACATTTTCCTTGGGTGTCAAACAAAAAAAGATAAAAATAATAAAAAAAAACAAAGTAAAAATTGAGCCAAAAATAAAAACAGTATTAATCAGAATGGGCCCACCAAAAAAGAAAATAATAAAGCAGCAAAGAGAGACTCCTGAGCTTTAGGGTCCCTGGGTTTCTTTTACGCCACTAAAGCTTGGCTAAAATAACACAAACCCTATAGCTCACTAATTTTTCAGGCCAATATTTGGATATAATTTGTGTGCTTTATAGGCCTGGAAAACCCACAAGAGGCCACGAATTGCTGACGTAACTGTCGTTGAATTTAACAAAACCCATTACCATGTCACTGAGGAGGATGGGTGGAAAGCTCAAGAGGGTAGATTTTCTTTGCCCCCAGAGGGGTTTTTCACTGCAGCTACTGAAATAATAAACTCCCTTGATTTTTGGCACTGACCAGAGGAGTTTTAACAGTTCACTTCTAATCACAGATAATTCTTTTTTTATTATGTCATTTTAGATGATGTTATTACGTACAGAGCAAATGTTGCTATGTTACTGAAAACCATAAACTGCACACACAATGCCAGTCCTAACAAAAGTGAAACTGTCCGTAGTCTCGAGTCTAAAGGTAGGAGCGCATGTGTGTGTGTGTGTGTGTGTGTTGTGTGTGTGTGTGTGTGTGTATTTATGTTTCAATCTGCCCACCATTCATTTTTTAGAATAGATTTTATGATGTCTGGAATCTGAACTGAACTTTCTGTCCTCTCCTGTTAGAAATTTAAAAAGGTTGAGAGTTTGCTCATTATCTTTTCCAGTAAATTTTAGTATAAATTTTGGAGTAAGGAGATCTCAAGCAACCAAATTTCACACATTCATCACATTCATGCATGAGAGATGAAGGCTCGTGGAGGACGGGGAAGTGAAAATATATTGTTTTGTCTTAGACAAGGCAGCTACTTTTGATAAGGAAAAAAGTGAGACAAACTGTATTTGGTGATTTTTGAGGGATTTTTATCCTAAGATGATATGCTTAGCTTAGCTTAAAGGAGCAAAAATGAACCGTTAGACAAAAATATTCTCTTTCATATTTTTCTTGCTTAAAATAGTTAGAAAGTTTGAACTTTATTCTTTTATTTTTAAACAATTTAAACTCAGAGAAAAGTTTCAAGAAAAATAATTGCTTATACCTTTTACCCTAATGCATCATCGCTAATATTTTGCCACACTTTATTATTCTCTCTCTTTCTCTCTCTCTCTCTCTTCCTGTCTACCTACCTATCATCTATCTGTCCATCTATCATCTATCTATCATCTATTTTTAACCATTTGGGAATAAATTGTAGACATCTGGGCCATTTTCTCTAAATTCTTATAAGTGTCTTTCCTATGGATGACATTCACTTTCATACTTAGAAAAAAATGACCAAGATCACGAATTTTTTTGTACCATTGATACTAATAACTGATCTATATCATTTGTTTACATTTCACCAATTGTCCCAGTAAAGTACTTACAGTACTTTGCACTTAATTTTCACTAGAAGAAACCATTCTTACACGTGCATGTGAACACTCGCTCAGCAACTCATGACTGCCCCGATGTTCACCAAAAACCATCTCATGGTTCCTCCAGTGCCATCTCCTTTTCTTCTTGGATCAACAACAGCAGCAGTTATAAACAAACTAAATAAACAAACAAAAGATCTTGGGAAATTTTTGTGCTTAGGTCTTTTTAAAAATCATGTTTAAAAGAGAATGCTTAGGCCCAGGAGATTTTAAATGAATGATATAAAAGATTATGAATCTTCTCCCCTCACCTTAAGGGGCTGTTGTAGGACACATATGAAGTGGGGATACTTATGAACATGCTGCAAAACCTTGCATGGGAAGGTACATGTAATACAGTCAGCCTGATGCTGAAACACCTGACCTGGCTGAGAGGAGCACCAGGGTCAGAGGAAGGGGCTGACCTTAATCTGCAGGCTCAGAGCCAAGAGCGAAATGGGAAGCCATTGAAAAAGGGGGAAGGTGGAGTCAAGAGCCAAAAAAATTGTCTAAGTAAGCATCAAACCAAAGGAAGTAGACAATCAAAACAAAGATATAGACATGTACTTTCTTTCATGTGGAGTCACTGAATAGTACTATTTGTAAAAAAGGAACAAAACAAAACAAAACATCATGTCCATTATGATTTCAATTTTTTAAATATCTGCTTTTGTATACACATAAAAGTCCCCAAACCCAAGTATAAACTTTCAAATGTTAACAGTGGCCATCTCTTAGCAATAGAATAATGATTTTATTCATGTCCTTTCTTTTCTTAAAGTTTGACAACAAATAATATATTTACTTTTACAATTGAAAAGTCATTTTCCATAGATTGAGATACATAGCTAGATTTAGACATAGCTATATCTTTAAATAAGCGCAAAAAATCAGTTACCCATTAAGTGATAGAAGCAGGATATGAGATGGCAGCAGAGTGACTGGTAAAAGCTCAGAAGAGCAAGCTGAGGGAGTCGGTTCCTGGTGATTGGAACCTGCAGTCTCAATGAAGAGTTGGAGGGGAGCTGTTAGAGATACCAAAGCAGGGTGATGGAGGCTATTTAACAAATGACTTCTCTAATATGATGGTTGGAAGCTTAGTAATAAGTCAATTAGTCCCTTGGTTTTCCCCATTTACAATTTAGGATGCCCATATAGTATATTTCATACACCATGCACTTCATTCCATGTATCATATGGTAGATTTAGGGGGCTGGAGACCCTAAAGATGGCAATTTCATTAGAGATATTTGGCAACATTAAAAATCTCATCCTAATAATACTACCTACATGCAATATTCAGCTACTTAACAGCTCCTTATGGGGGCTATTGAACAAACATATAAGCAAGGATCAAATTTGGCTCTGTGAAAATTTATGGAATTTTCCTTTGCTGAGTAAAAGTCAAATAAAGTATATTTCATCACTGATCAAACAACCATTTTCAGGACTAAAAAATCATGGTGCTAGAACACTGACATGTAAAGAATTTTTTTCTTCATTACTGATTTTTTTTGCTAGAGCCAGTGAGGCTGTGTCCTTAGCCACATTTCTGCTGATATTATCTACTCAACTACAGCATCAAAATAGCACACATTTCTCCAGACATTTTCTGGGTATGTAACAGCATTTAGGAAGTGGCCAAACTTTCCCAAATGATTCCTTTCTGAAAGTCAGGTACCGCAGGGTGTTGGTCTTCTGGCACTTCTGTTCCTACAAATGAATTCTGAGTTCTCAGAGGCAAGGCCTTGGCTGCCATATTTGAGAAATGATGGCATGATCAGTAGAATTACAGCTCTCTAGTAATGACAATATGGTAAATAACAAGGTGAGTCTTGATGCCTAAATAGACCCAAGACATTCTAAGAAGGAACCTGCAATTCAGGGGCGGAAGTCCTGTATACTTTACTTGCCACTTTACACAAAGCTCCTTGCTGGTTTGGAGGAAATAGAGATTTGTGGGCAGAAAAAAGAAAGTGAAGGGAAAGTAGTTCTCCAAAGTCCTATCACCACATTCCTCCAGCTTTTGTGATCTACTGATTCGGAAAACAATTTGTCTTCCAAAGTGACCCAAATCAGATTTCTTGTTGGCTGAATGGGAGAGAGAGATCCTTAGTTTTATGATTGCCAAGGAGAACCTGGCAAAACTGATATGAAAATGAGGTGGGGATGGAGGTGGAAGCCCCATCATTTGAGAATCTCATAGTTGGAGATACCTTGGTTGTATTTATAAGATTCCAACAACATAAAATTCCCTTTTCTTTCTTGCAGCTACAAAGTCTTGCATGCCTAATGTATACCAGACACAGTTCTTTTAGAAACCCCACAAAGTACAAATATGATTGCTTTACATTTGAAAAGATTGATACTCAAATTTAAGCAGCTTGCTTAAGGTCATACAATTAGTAGTTGAAAGATACATGCTTTAAAGTCACATCTATCAGACCCCAAATTCCATGTTCTTTCCCTTACAGCTGATGGTTTTTTTTTTCACCCCTTAATGCCTTTCATGTGTGTTTGCTCAAAATGAATTTAATATTTCCTGTGAATCAAATAGATGTCCATTGGTCTATCTGAATGATCATGAAGGCAAAGTTGTTGACTGGCATATGTATCTTTCATAGATTCCTTAATCCCATTTCTGCCACACAATCCTCAAATGTACATTCGATCCTTAGCACCATCTTGATTTCTCAGGTAGGTTGAGTTTCCCTTTGTTTTCTTCCCAATCAATGAATCTGCTTGTCTTGTCTCATTGTTAGATATGGTGATAATCTAATCCTTGCTAATATTAAGAATGAGTTGATGTATTATAGCCCTCATTCAACATATTACCAGATTTGCATGTAACTGAAATTTGCCGAGAGATAAAAACCTGCATTCCACAGAATGATTCTAATGGTGGTAATTTGAGTCTCCATGGCAGATTATGGGAATAATATATAGTAGATGGACCTTTCAATTATAATACATACTTGGTAGTGTTGCCCATTCTGATCCTTCCACTGTTGCTATAATCACCAGCATCTATTAAATACCTACACATACAATAGGCTGTTGAATTTGTTATGGCAAGAAAATAGTATTTTTCTAGTCGATTAACTTTTTTTCATGAATGTACAGTTGATCAGTCGCAGGCAACTATTTCACTTCATCTTAGTTCCTTCATCTGTAAAATGAGAGATTTGGACCAGGTAATCCCAAATTTCCCTTCTGTGCCAGTCTGAATACGTTGTGTTCCCCAAATGCCATTATCTTTGATGTAATCTTGTGTGGGCAGACCTTACCAGTTTTGATTAGATTTCTTTGAGTGTTTCTTTGGAATGTGCCCCACCTAGCTGTGGGTGATGACTCTGATTGGACAATTTCCATGGAGGTGTTGCTCCACCCATTCAGGGTGGGTCTAAGTTGATCAATGGAGCCATATAAATGAGCTGACATAACAGAAGGAACTCAGTGCAGCTGTGAGTGATGTCTTGAAGAGGAGCAAGCTTGCTAGAGAGGAACGTCCTGGGAGAAAGCCATTTTGAAACCAGAACTTTGGAGCAGATGCCAGCCACGTGCCTTCCCAGCTAACAGAGGTTTTCCGGACACCATTGGCCATCCTCCAGTGAAGGTACCCGATTACTGATGTGTTACCTTGGACACTTTATGGCCTTAAGACTGTAACTGTGTAGCCAAATAAACCCCCTTTTTATAAAAGCCAATCCATCTCTGGTGTTTTGCATTCCGCAGCATTAGCAAACTAGAACACCTTCCTAGGTTATAATTCTATAAAAAGAACATTTTAATAAAGTAAATAGAATCTTTATGGTTCTAAAGTATTTCAAGTTAGCCCAACAGAATGTTTTGTAAGAAGCTATTTGATACCCTTGGTGCCCTCTGAATACTTCCCAAGAACCATTTCTTGCTCTCTCTGCATCAGGAAATAACACTCTGCCAAGTATAAATGGAACCTGAGCCTCCAAAGGGGGCTGAGATTGGCAAGTCTCAAAGCTCGGATGGATGTGAATTTGGCCACATGTGCTGTCTCCTCTCTGCTCTGCTCTGTTGCCAGCTGGTAGGGTTAGTTCAGTTTTACTGTTTAAAGTTTCCTTTTGGGCTGATGAATATTTCTAAAATATTGTATTGCTTTAGAGCCCATGCAATGGCAATGCAAATCAATTCCCATTTCTATTATATAAGTATGTGATTTTTTTACCCCTACAAAAATTCCATTGAGATATTGCAGGCCTTAAATTGGCTAATATTAGACTATGATGGTGGTCTGGTGGAAACAATTATGGATGGAATTTAGGGGAGAAAAATCATCACTTGGGCTACAGAATCCAGAGAAGAGATGGAAGTTGCTCTTGGGTTTTCCCTGGCCTTGGATGAACAGGTTTTGCTTCATGTATTCCTTTTATTCTTTCTCCCAAAGAGTAACCCTCTTAAGGTAGAACCTCTAGGGAATCGAAAGTAGGAAAATAAAAAAGACCAGCTTATCCATGAAAGAGGTCTCGGAAGGTGAAGGGTTGTCAGGACAAGGCTGGGATCTGAGGAATCATGACTCTCAACTTCTGTGATAATTAAGAATTCACTGTCCCTGCATGTGTATACTATGTTCCCTAATAAGCAGCAGAAGAATGCACCTGTGTACAGTAATCATTTTATAATATTAATGCAGCTTTGAAAAATTGGGACCCGATTTTAAGTGTTATGTTTTATTTGTAAGTGCATAGTTTAATTACAGCCGTAAAACATTGATTAGTTAAAATTTGCTGCTGGTTTGTGATTTGGGAGCCAGACAGATTTGTAATAAGTAGCAGAGTCTGAAGTGTGCCTTTTTAAGGCAAGGAAAGGAGCTAGGGGACAGTCAACTGAAGGAACATCAGAATGATTGTGAGAATACATCTTGATAGAATTGAATATGGCTTGGAAGTGCACTGGGCACTGCTAGGTGTGCAGTCCTGATGTGCTTTCTGAGTGGCACTGGTGTCATTTTGGATGTATTTGCATTTCCTCTTGGAAGGCATCTAGAATAGTCTATGTCTTGATGAAATCTGTATGTTGTTTTGAAGAGGCTTACAGGGGATGAGTAAAAGTAATTGAAGACAAGGCAGACTTACCTGGTTGTGAGAGGGCAGCAGGCTGGGGCAGGGGTCACAAGAGAATAGGGTTAGCCAGGAGCAACTGGGATTGGGGGCAAATGAAGCCATAGTTTGATAGATGCTACAGCTCCAGGAAGGCAAGGAACTAAGTGAAGGGAGGTGAGCTGTGGCAGGAAGATGTGACATATTTCTAGAGATTGGAGCATTCAAATATGGGTAGGTCATAGCTCCAAGGAGAGCATTGGTGAGTAAGCTCTATGATCTCTGTCTGATTTTATTCCTCCCGTGGGTGATGATAACTCTGGGCCATAGGAATTTAATGCATTCAGAGGTCAGTGGTTGTAAAGATTTTGTTTCTGACAGTGATAGCAACAAAGATGCTGAGTGGGAAATAGTGTCCAAAAAATTGGGGAATGACCAATAAATGATGGTACAGAGGTACATATCCCTAAGAATCAGATTCTAAGAATCATATTAATATTTGCTGGGTGATAAAATATATCAATATGGTATGAGTGTGCTAAGTGTGCTCAAACATTCCAAAAATTTGTACACAGACATAGACACACGCAGAGTCACACACACACACACACACACACACACACACACACACACACACACGTTGTCCAGTAGAAAAAACATAGACATCTCTGGATGTTGGGGTTGTTCCAATTTTCTGCCTTGTGATTTTCATAATTCTAAGTTTTTCTGGAAAAAACTGTATCTTTGAAATCTGAAAAAAGAAACAACCCTATTTTTAAAAAATGAAAAGTTTATAGGGGCAAAGAGTAAGCCAGTAGAAGGGTTACCACAGAAGACCCTACAGATCTTGCTACTGCTTCTTCTGGATTTTTTGGACACTCTTTGAGTTGAGGGGAACCTAATTGAGAGTTTTACCCCACCAGAAAAGCTGGATGTCTTCGTCCTTTGTTTCACTAGTTCATTATTTCAAAAGTCTGGCAAACAACTTTTCTCCATATTCAAATAGGAGAGAAGTATGTGACCTGACAAAGTAAAATATAGGACAAGGCAAAGAAAATAGTAAAATCTCATCTGGATGTATCCCCGGCAGCCACAGGCAAATGTCATGTCCCATGTCCATATTTCTCACAGTCTTGGTGACATCAGGGCAGTAATCATCTGTAAGAAAAGTGGGGAGATGGTTTCAATACCTTTTGGCTAATAGCTAGTATTCTTTTTGTGAAATGTAAGATTACTGGAGTGGGAAAGAAATAGAAGCCAGGGTTGGCAGTTATTGTGGGGGAAAACAGAGAAGAGAGTGGGGATGTATCAGAATCTTAAAAAAAAAAAAAAGGCTTTGGCAACATCTGTTAAAAATGAATATATATCAAATGCAGCAATTCACTTATAAAAATCCTGAAATAAATCCTACCATCTACAATTAGTAAACATATAAAACATAACTTTGATCCTGCTCATTCAATCCCCGTACTCTGTCTAACATAACTTCAACTCATTTTGAAGGCACTTCTTTTGCATTATTTGTGACAAGATAACAGCTCTCTGCCAAAAGCTAGTCCAGGCATGCATTTCTCATCTGTAATCAAAGTGACATGGTCACCAAGTTAACAGCACGGTGTTTTATTAGACTTTGTAAATGCTGGGAGTAATGACAGCTGTCATATCTCAGGGCTGACTGGCAGAGAAATTTGGGTTTCTAAAATAGGAACTTGAAAGGTTACTGTTTTGCTGGGTTTTGGTGGGGTCTCAACGTTGATCACATTTTGAGATATAAATGTAGCTTTTTAGACATAATAACAACATCCTCCCCTTTCAGGCACAAGGAGATGTCAGGACAGTTTCCGGGTTCTTGTCTTGACTGTTTCCTGAAGGTCCAATTAGACAGTCAAGGAGAGAAACTTGAGGAAAGACGCAGTCTTGAGGAAGTACTGGGTGATGGGGCCAGAATAAAACAGGAATAAAATGAAACCTCCATTTCAGTTGTTTGAGACTCATTCTTCTGCGCCAGTTATATTTTGGGGATGAACTGAACTGGTTCTAGTAAAACATGAATGGACTCAGCCCTCAAGTAAATTACAAAAGTCTGGAGTCAATGCAAGGGACCATGGCAGTGGAGATGAAATAATGAGAAAACAATGTTTTAATGTTGTTTTATGGTATTAAGAGACCAAAGTGTTTTTATTATTCCTTCCAAAAATTTTCTGCCACATATGATTATGGCAACGAAGTGGTAGATTTTTGTTTCTGTTCCCTTCAAGCGGATTGCAAAATTAAGGCTGCACTAGAAATGGAGATTTGTCAGCTGGGATTAGCTTCCAAGACCCCTGGAAAATAACCTTAGAGACTTTTTTGCATTTCTTTTCTTAAAAGTTTCACACATGCCCAGTGTCTCCTTGGAATCAGACCACGCCTCTCTCAACTCAAGAGCCTGCATTCTCTTTCTTTCAATGATCAGTGTTTTCTCGTTGTTCTTGCTATGCTCAGAAGCAGCCACATTCCTTCTCCAAGTGCATAGACAATTGCAAAGCAGATGCCAATCTCAGAGTAAGTCAAGGCACCCTCAAGAATTTTTCCTGGTGGATTAACGTCAGCATCCAGTTCATCTGTTGCCCCCTCTCAGTTTTTTTTTTTTTTTTTTTTTTTTTTTTTGCTGGGCCCTCTTCTTCTGACTGCATAATTTGGAGCTCCTGAGAGCTCAAGCCTTCTCTTCTCTTTCTTCACTCACTCATGCTTCAGTTGCCAACTATATGCTGACAGCCCAAAGTGGATTTCTTCTGTACAGACCCAATTCCAGACCTGTATATCCAATTCCCAACTTGGCATAGTCTTTTGAACATTTAATACACTTCTCACACTTACCATGTAACACTCATCATCCCCTCAACCTGTCCTACCTGCAGCCTTCCCCATGCCAATTGATGGCAACTCCATCCTTCTACTTTCTCAATCCTTGCCACCTCCTTCTTTCTTACTCTGCCTCTAATCCATAAAGCAATATTCAAAATATATCCAAAATAAGACCATGTCTCACATTTCCACTGCCACCACCTTGGGCCAAGCCACCATCATTTCTCCCCTGAATTACTGCAGTAGCTTCCTAAGTGGTCTCTCTCCTTTTATCCTTCTATCGTCTATGGTCAATGGAGCAGCCAAAATGGTCCTTTAAAATTTAAGTCAGATCTTGACACTAGAGTAAAAGTCAAAGTCCTTACAAATGGCCTGTAAAGCCCTACCTGCATACACATAAACCTTCTCCCATCTTGCCTCTTGATTTTTACTACTTCATTCTTCTACTGACCTTCTAGAGCATTCCATTCCCATTGCACAGAAATACTTTCCCCTCAATCTCTATTTGTTCTTTCCTCTAAAAGGACTCGTTCCCTAGTTATCTATATAACCCTTGATCTCTTTTGACTATTTTCTCAAACGTCACCTTGTCAGTGAGACCTACCATGATCACCCTATTGACAATTCCCAACACATACTTATATTGCTCTGTTGTCTTTCCTTTTTCCTTTTTCCATCACACTGTAGAATTTACTTATTTTTATGTCTGTTGTTTACTGTCTCCTTAAACTACAATGCAAATATCACAATGACAAGATTCTTTCATTTGCTTACCGATGTATCCTTAAGTCCCTAAAACAGTTCCCAGTGAATCATGAGCAAGGAATAAATATTTGTTGAATGCTGAATGAACAGTAGGTAACAGGCTTTCATGGTGGAGAAAGTACAAAATTAAGGAAAGTCAAAGAAAGCTGTGTTAGCTACCACATATACTGACTTTGAATTATTTTGTTCTTTCCTTTCAAGTCGATTTAGAATTTGTAATGTCAAAACCTTAGATACAAAAGATTGTGGTATTAAGTCATGTTAAAAATGCACGATCCCATCACTCCTCTGTCCTTCATGTGGTGGGGAACGGTCTTGTTTTAGGATCAAGGTTTGACTTATTTGACTCAGAAACTAGAATTTTGCAAGGGCTTTTTTTTTTTTTTTTTTTTTTTTGCATGAAATATATCTATCTGCAAAGGATTAACTGATAGTCAACCAACTCCCAAAGTCATCTGCAAATCTCACAAAAGTCAATGTCTTATTGTCTATTTGATTAGAATAATACAGATTTTGCTTTCCTTATGATTGAGCAAGTCTAAATATTCCCATTATATGTGCTATAATGTAAGGCAGTCTCCAAATTCCATATGCCCTCACAACGCTACATTTTGTCTCCCTCAAAGTTGAACCAAGAAATCGTTGGTGAAACTGATTATTCAGTTAGTGTTGAGCAACTGATGTTTACGTCATTCCCTTCTTGGAATCATGTATCTTTGTGAAGAAGTTATCCAGTTCCTTTCTGGGCATTGCCTTTCCTGATGTAAGTGTATATACTTAGAATGAAGACACTCTTTTGTTTCGGAAGCTTCCCTAAAAATACCTTCCCATTTTGATTTGTTCTTTTTCCTCTGCTTCCAGAACCTTATACCTTTCCACTTGTCAGTCTCAGTTTTTGCTGACCCAGCAAAGGAACAAATGTTGGCACATTCAAAATGACATTTATCTATCCCTGTGATCTGAACAAATAAAACACTTGAGCAAATGAAGCCTGTTCAAAGACTAATATCCCAGGAAACTGAAGTTTAAGTAAATTTCACACCAGTGTCCCCAAAATTATTTTATGAAAGCCAAATGTCTGGCACCTCTTTTTCAACTTGTAGGTAGAGATCACCAGAGCAGATACCGGTTTGGGAGAAATACACTTGAAAATTACCTATATGGGTGGAAAAAAGAGTTGGTCTTCTATGAAGCCAGTTGTTTTAGCTGTGATCTAAATCTGAGTTTTTAAATATTAGCTTAATAGTAAGTTAGAAATTTTTTACTTTTAAGACATGAGATAGAAAAGATATAAGGTTATCTTTATAATAAGTTATTCTTACTCATGTTCTGTTGGTCTTTCTTGAATGAGAAAGAGATGGAATGACTGCTGGCTTGCAGGGAATTGTAGCTGTCATGTTTATGGTACAGCGTGTAGCTAACCTCATTTAATGCTGAGACTATGGCACGCACGTGAACTTCATGCAGTCACTGAAGAAAAAGAGTTTAGGACCATTGTTTTAAGGGTTCTCAGAAAGAGAGGACTTCTCCCAAATCTGAGTCCTTGCCTCTATAGAGAGTAGGGGAAAGTCAGTGTGCCATCTTAATGTCAGCTTTACTGATAAATAAATTTATTACACTTAATAAATAGAGTGTCTGCTCTATAACATTTACACACAGGAAGAGATTTCAGTAAAATGGCTGGGTACAAATCAAGGTAAATAAATCAATGAGGGTAATATTTGTGAAAGATATAATGCAAGAAAAGGCCCTGTTTAAAATAGCAAAAAAAAAAAAAAAGAGAGAGAGAAACTTGAAATACCTAGGACTAAACTTAATATAGTCACCACATGGAGAAAATGCTACTGAGGGACACAAAAGAAAATTTGAACATATTGAATGGCAAACATGTTACTGGCTAGGAAGACTCACCATCAAAAGACTCTAGTTTTCTATAAGTCAAACAATAAATTATATGTGCCTAAAAAATAAACCAACAGGACTTTTTTTTTAAACTATATAACATAACTCTAAAGCTTATATGAACATATCATAAAGAGAGCCAGAAAAATTCTTAAAATAGAGGTGTAAGGATGGAGGACTTTCCCTGCCTCCTATTAAAGTATACTATTAAAGTATTACTATGATAATTTAAACCGTAAAGTACAAAAATTGTACTTGTGATATTGGTACAAGAAGGGATGGACAGATGGATGAGACCAAATATAAGGTCAAGAAAGAGATTCAAATGCATGCAAATATTTAGTACAGAATATAGGTCAGAGTTCATATTAGTGGGAAATGATGGAAATTTCAACAACTGGTTTTTGGACAACTGGAAAAAAAATGGATCATCACTCCTTAATTCCAAAAATAAATTCCAAATGGATCACAAAGTTAAGCATTATAAAAATAAATGCACCAAAATAAATCACAAATTTTTGGTCTTATTTTCAAGATGTTTCAGGCATTTACCTTGTAAATTTGTAACTTGTATATGTATCAACAAGTAAGATCTAGAGATACAGAAATTGTAATTTAAACTATAGGAATATATAAAGCTGCTAAAACCTGCCTGAAGTTTAGTTTGTGACATTTGATGTAAGGCCAAGATAACCAGGTAATTGTCTAAATGGAATATGCTTCACTCTCAGAATCTGGCACAAGGATGTGGACAGGATTCATTCTGGGATCTGTCATATAATTTGAACTCTTTGATGGTTCACTGTAGGATACAATTGAGACATAGGACAAACAGAGGAAGGTTCACACACATAGAAATCACTTTTGGTTTCCATCAGAGGGGAGAGACAGCTGAGTTTTTACATCATTTGAAGTGAATGGGAAGGCCTCATTGACCAAAAAAAATTCCACTATACCTTTTACCCTTTATTATACGACAAATGTTCAAGCCCCCTAGCTTTAATAGCATTCTGGTCTTTCTTCCACTGCTCTTCTAACTCTCCAGGCTTCATTTTCTCAACCAGAGAAAAGAAAAAACAAGGGATTGGATTTGGTTAGGTCTACCAGTGGAAACTGTCAATCAAGTTAATAAATATCATTTGTGATGAGATAAGCTAAGCACAGTTTTTTTCTTAGGATTTAGAATCCTCCCTTTCTTTCAAAAGCATATATTTGTTTCAGCTGAGATCCAGGGCATCACTAGAGGAATTAGGCTTAAAATCAATTTTATTCAATTGATAATAGTCATCTATTCAAGAGAAATAATGCTTCCACAGATCAAGTGTAACAGAAAAGCAAATATCTGCTTTGTAGCAGAAGATGGGGGTCTCTGTAGTCACAAACCCTGTGTTAAATGATATACCCTTCCCTCCTACCCCACACAGACACCAGAACCGCCAAACAGGGATACAGCCTAGAAACAATTGAACCCTTGGTCACTGGAGACAGTTAAGGTCCTAATCATAACATTTAACACGCATGGGGAGGTTGAACGTGGGTGGGCGTGACAAAAAACAAAGATAGGTCTTCTTAAAGTGTTTTATATTATGACCTAATTAAAAATGAAAAAAAGAGAAACATGACAGCCAAATTTCAAAATACCTATATTTTAAAAATCCTTGCATACCCAGCATATAAATATACAAGATTCACTTTGCTAAATCATCTTTTTTTCTTCCTTGAATGGTTTCAGAATTTTTTTATTATTTTATTTAGTTCAGAGACTATATATACAGTAACACCAAGATTTTAACAGCTGCTTTTTCCCCTTCTGCTGTCGTAATTATGGTCTCATTAGGATTCCAATAAAAAGTCAAGAGAAAAAACCCTTTTTAAGGAAAACAGAAGTACCCACAGTGTCTCTACCAACATGTTATGCTTTTAAAATATTTGCATTTGAAATTCCTCACTGCAAATATTCTCAAGCCAAAGGTAAATATAACACTTAGATTACTCCCAGAAGAACATTCCTTCTGCTATTAATACCCTGAATTCAAATCAGAATTTTTGCAAGTCTGTATAATTTTATTGCATGTACTTTATCCTGCAATTTGGCAGGCTCTAAGTGTTAGGAAACTAGATGCATAAGAAATTAATAGAAGGTGGCATCTCTTGCTTGCATGAATATATATTTTTCTTCTTTTTTGGTTTTCCATTGTATAAAACAATATCACATTCACCAGTTTAGAGTCCTCAGTGAGATAACAGCAGAGAAGGGAGGGTCTCCCTAAAGAAAATATCAGCCACATAAATGTCATTAGACTAAATAATGAACACCAAAAGTATGTCTTTAGCTCCCTGTATCTTCCTTTATGCACCCTCTCCTCTCATTTGATGCATACTACTCTTCCTTCACTGAAATTTCCAGAGCTGAGTTATGTCTCTGAGTTTTTCAACCTCCTCACTCTGAAATTAGCAATTTCTAATGCTGTCCTACTCTCAGCTTTCCTATCTAATCAAAGGTTGATAGCTTATTGACCCTTTACCTGAACTCCAGTTTTTTTTTCTTGTATTTATACATGGAATTAATCCAAACTAAGATATATTAAAGGTTATTTCCACTTACAGGGAGATTATTAGAACATTTAGGATCTATGTCTCGTATTTGTTTTGCTTTGTGTGCCCCTTGTAAACATGGTCACCTCTGAACAGAACTGCAGAAAAAACCTGGATTTAAAAAGGATGTAGCAACAAGAGGGCATCAGTGGTATTTTCCAGAGCAGTTTTAAATGCAACGATGGGTGGAAAGTTTAGGAGTGAATGCAAAGTTTAGAAGCGCAGTCAGTAAAGGTAGATAATCGTTTTTGAGAAAAGTTGCCTAAGAGGAAGAAGAGAGATAGGGAAATGGGAGATTTCATTTTGTTTTTGTTTTTGTTTTTGCTTTTTAATGATGGGTGATTTTGAGTGAGTTGAATTGCCAAAGTGGAGGATTTGGTAGAGAAGGAGAAATGAAAGATCATAATTGATGGGATGGAATTCTTAAGAAGACAGGAGGAGACAAGAGTTGGAGTCTAACAGAGAGTTGCTTCAGACATCAGACAGCACGTCTGCTATAGGAGAAGGAAGATGTGAGGCAAGGATAGGTGTGCCGATAAGAATCTAGGTTAGAATGCAAAAGTTTAGATTTTTTTTTACTTAACGGACTTCATTTCCTCTCTGAGCATCCTCGGGGAACAAGGAGTTTGACAGGAGTAGGAAAGTTGAATGAAGGATTTTTGGAGACTGGAAATGTTTGAAATGATCACTATAGGACAAGGGGAATAATGATTTTCCTGGCATATTCTTCCATAAATGGGATTACTGAGTTAAATGTAAGCCATTTTATGTTTTTGTATAAGTGTTGCCAATTTTTTCTTCCAAAAGAGGTTTTGCCATTTGTACAGCATCCAACATCCAAATGAGATGGAATTCCCTGAGCCAGCCATGCATGATATGGTCCCTGCCTTCCTGTCCGACTTCCTTTCTTAGCACTTTTGCTCTCTCTCTCTCCCCAAGAACACTGATCTTTGTGCTTCCTCCAACCTCTATCTTCATGGCTTTTTTCTTAGTCATGTCTCTGACTCGATGTCCAAAAATCATCTCCTCAGAGGGGCATCCTTTGAGCATCTCATGTAAAATTGCCCCAGTATTCAGCCCTTAAACATTCTCTAAACTTTTCCTCTGTTGGATTTTTCTCCATAACACTTAACATTCTATAAATCATATTATTTATTTTCAACTATTCATCTGTTACGGCCTCTAGAACATAAGGCCAAAGAAGACAGGGACTTTTTCATATCAATAATATTTTTCCACCTACTAGAAAAATACTTGACAAGAGGTAGGCACTCACCAAAGGGACTTCTGGTCAACCAAGATGGTAGCCTAGGACACTCCAGCCCCCGACACCCTTCCCAGTATCCTTGAACAACTAGCAAAAAACTGGCAGATCCATCTTCCTCAAAACTCTGGAAAACAGTTAAAGATTTTCAGTAACTTGGTGAGTGGTGAATCAAGAAAAGGCAGATTTAAAAATGGTAGGTGAAGCTCCTAGCATCCTTGATGGCCCCACCCAAAACCCCTCCCTGGCACAGTATGGAGCCAGCCTGTGCTCACATTGCAGGTCACTGGCCCTGTTTCAGAAGGAGCATACTGGGGTGCCTATATGTTGGTGCCAGCCTATTGGAGAGCAACCTGAAGACTGAACCAGTACACTCCTTTTGGACTTACCCTCCCAGAACTCTCCCTGGAGGCAGAAGCAGCTTACAGATAGCTAAAGCAGTATAGGAAACAAGTAAAAGTGGCCTGAGAAAAGGATCCCCTAGTTTAAGAAATAAAATAGAGCACCCGAAGTTGGGGAAGAAGTATTTTCCTATGGATAGAAGGGGCACTGGAATTCCTGTAAATGGGAGAATTCCTAAGGCACTAATGAGCACAAGCCCAGGACAGAACCTAGACTCAGGGAAGACAGAAAGGAGCCTGCATTCCACTTTCTCTCTGGGCTGATCTTGAAAGGTGGGCAAACTCTGAAGGAAAGCACAAGGTAATGCAGAATTAATTGACAAGGACTGTGAAAGGTGTTTTTTTTTTTTTTTTTTTGCCTTGTTTTCTTTGTTTTTGTTAGCTCCTGGCATGTAAGGAAATCTCTATCATATCACTAACTGGATAAAAACTTAAGGAACAGAAAGCTCAAGGACTAAATCTCAGTGTTAACACTTAAAAATATTAAAATATAAAGTGTATTACAAACAAGAGATTATTAGACAAAGAAACACAAAATGATGGCCAATCAAATGATAGAACATCATCAAAATTTAAAACTTTTGTGTATTTAAGGATTTCATCATGAAAGTAAAAAGAAAACCTGTAGAATGGGAGAAAATATATGGCAACCACATGTCCAATAAGGGTTTAATATCCAGAATATATAAATAAATCCTGCAATGCAACAATAAAAAAACAACACAATTTAATAATGGGCAAAAGATTGAATAGACATTTCTTCAAAGAAGATATACAAATGGCTAATAAGCACAGTGAGAGATGTTCAGCATTATTAGCCATTAGTGAGATGCAAATCAAAACCACAATGAAAAATACCATTTCACACCCTCTAGAATGGCTACTATAAAAACACAGAAAATTACAAGGTTTGGAGAAGATGTACAGAAATAGGAAGACTCATTCATTGTTGGCAAAAATGTAAAATGGTGCAGTCACTGTGGAAAACAGTTTGGCAGTTCCTCAGAAAGTTGAGTATAGAAATACCATATGACCCAGCAATCCCACTTTTAGGTATATATCCAAAATAATTGAAAGCAGGAACTCGAACAGGTATTTTCACACCAATATTCATAGCGGCATTGTTCACAGTTACTTAGAGATGGAAGCAACTCAAGTGTCCACCAACAGATGAATGCAAAAACAAAATATAGTATATACATACAATGGAATATTCTTCAGCCATGAAAAGGAATGAAGTTCTGGTGCATGCTACAACGTGGATGAACCTTGAAGACATCATGTTGAGTGAAATAAGCCAGACGCAAAAGGACAAATATTGTATGCTCTCACTTCCTATGGAGTAATTAAGATAAGCAAATTCATAGAGTCAGAAACTAGAATATAGGTTATAAGGGGCCAGGGTGGGGGTTCAATGCTTAATTGGTACAGAGTTTTTGTTTGGGGTAATGGAAATATTTTGGTAAAAGATGATAGTAGCACAACACAGTGAATATAATTAGTTCCATTGAATTCTATATTGGATGTGCTTATTAGGGAAAATTTTAGGATATACGTATGTTAACAGAATAAAATTTTTAAAAACTGTGTGAAAGCACAACACAAACAGTAGGCCCTAATGTAGGCTATGGAAAACAGTTAGAAGTATAATTATAATAATGTTTCATCAATTGTAACAAAGATACTATATCAGTGCAAAGTTTTAATAACAGGGAAAACTGTGATGGAGGGTGGTGTGGGCACTCTACTTTCTGCATTATATTTTCTCTAATTTTTTGTACAAGTTTTCTATAATTTCTCTAAGTAAAAAAATAAAGGAAGATGCTTAGTAATTTTTGATGAATCAAATGAATGAAAGTAATTTTAATTTTTATCAAATTCTTACCAACAAAAGATATCCTCATCTAAAATAATTTATGGTAAGTTCATGAGAAATTTGTGGAGTGTATTCTTGCCCTTTTTCCATTTACCTATTGAGACCTCAGTGTGTTTTTTTGTTCCATTGATTTCTGTGAATTCTGTATAAAATAAAGATATTGTTCACTAATTGCATTTCTTGTACATTTACATTGAACCTCAAATAGCAAGTTATTTTGTCCATATTTTCCTTTTTTATTTCTTCCATCATGTTTGATATAGTGAAAAATTTTACCACCATAGATGTGATGTCTTTGCCTTTGTTTTTCTCCCCAGTGTTTCATATTTTTATTTTTTTAGTGTCTGGCTTTTATTCACTTTGAATTTATTTTGGTATACAGCATGGAGTGGGTATCAATCCAGATATTTCCCCAAAATAACTAAATTAATTTTCCAAAAAGTTTCATTGAATTATCCTTCTCCTCTAACTTTTGTTTGTTTGTTTGTTTTTTGTTTGTTTTTAATGCCATGTTTACCATAGATTAGCATTTTATATAGGAACATTATATACATACAAATATACAATCTGTTCTTGTTTATTCAGTTTTGCTAAATTCTGTTTTAATTACTGAAATAATATAATATATTTTCAAACCTGGAAGCATCTGCTACTTGAAATCTTTTTCACATTAAATACAATTATTTTCTATTTCCACTTGTTTATTTTTCAGATTTAATTTTTCTTGTGCTCTCCAGCCTTTCAACTAGATCTCATGGGAGTTTTTGTTTAAATATTTTTAAAGTAATGGTTGTCATGCTATTTTTAATATGGCTGTCTTTTCCTCGTTCAGAAACTGGGTATGTCTCATCATATAACAAATACATTTTAGTTTCAGAATCCTATTGAAATTTTCTATATAAAATTATAGCAGGACACTTATTGTTAAGATTATTCTCAGACACTTTAGTTTTTGTTGTTTTTTTTTTTTAGTACTGTTATGAATGAAAGATTTTACCCATTCTCTTTAATGGTTATTCATAAAATTTATATATATGTATGCTATCTAAGTTACTGAATCATTTACTTAATTCTAATATGTTTTCAGTAGATTCTCTTGGAATTTCTAATAAAACCAACATACCATCTGAAAATAATGGTAAAACTCTTGTCTCCTTTCTAGTATATATATTTTGGATTTATGTTTCATGTCTTATTTGATTGGCCATAACTTCTAAAATAAGGTTAAATAATACCAGTTGGCTCTTTGACTGTACCTGACTTATGCACTGGACATATTTACAGCCGTTAAACATGATGCTGATTATTGTTTTCTGATAGAAATCCTTTATATTGCTAAGCAGTATCCTTTCACTTTTGCTTTTAAGAGTTTTCATCCAGAATAGGTATTGAATGTGATAAAATACCTTGTCAGCTTCTATTTGATAATCATGAGCTTTGTGGTTTTTCTTATTTGACCAATTAATATGATGTACTATATTAATATGTTTGCTAATATTAAACAATCCCTTCATTCCTGGGTTATGTTTTCACTCTTGAATTGGTTATTTTGGCATGATATCTAAACAAATTCAGTATAAACACAGATACAGAGAGATTGGATTATATAGCAATGATGGTTTCTTTGGTTGCCCAAGGCTGTATGTATAGTCAAAGGCAGACAAGAGAAGAGGTTAAGCAACTAGCTGGTACATTTAATCAACATTGACAAATAATCTGGTCCATTCAGCCCAAACATCAGGTACTTTTTTTTTAAAAGCAGGTTTTGGCCTAAGTCCCTTAGCTAATTACTCTAACTTTTCCTATGTCGTTACACTCTTAAGACTGACATTAATAAGACAGTCAAAGGCTGAGAAACCTAGAAGGTAATTCTTCCCTTATTCACCACTTTGTCTACTGAACCAATATGAGGTTTGACATGTTTAGAAGAATAAAAATCTCTCAAATCACTCTAATATATGAAGCACAGTCTACTAAGAAATGGACCCTTGTTCTCCCAGACAGAGTTGCCATTGAGAATTCTACATATGACTGAGGTTTTGAGTAATATTATAAAGTGAATAATAATAACTATTATTTCCTTTATAATTTTGATTAATTATATTGAATTATTGCATTGGAAAATGTAAAAAAAAATGAAAAAAGAAAAATCACTTAAATCCTAAAATCCAAAGATAACTACTGTATATATATATATGTGTATATATATGTGTATATATATATGTATATATATATATTTCTCTTTTCTGCTATTGAGATCATATGGTTTATAAAGTTGTGATACTCCATATTTTTCACTTAATATGTTAGTAAGAGTATTAATTACTCCATGCTTTAAAAATTATTTAATATTTCATAGTGAAGGTGGTCCATAATTTGCTTACTTATCATTGGGGTTAGATAATGATGTGCTTCATAATGTTTTTATATTATCAACAAGCTATGAAGAACACCTTGATATACCCACTTTTGTACACCGTTTAACCATTTTCATTTGACAGATAACTAGACATACCGATACACTTTTAATAAGACAGAGTTGCTTAGAATGATGCCAAGATTTAACCTTTACCAAAACATATACATCGAGAAAACTGTCTAACCACACTGAGGCTTTTACTATCGTTCCTATTTTGTTGACAAAGGAAGCTGACACCAATACATTTTCATGATTGTGATGTCTCTTAACTGTATGTGTGTGTGTGTGTGTGTATCTATATATGTATATATATAGATACACACACATACCTCTTAACAGTATGCATGAGTTATATAGCCAGTGAAAATGTACCAGTAAAACAAATGTTGAATATTGCTTCTATCACTTCAGAGGATAATTCTATATTTTTCTTAATGAGAATTAAATTTCTTTTCCTGGTCCCCTCACCCAAACACATTACACATAAACACACACACACACACACACACAGACACACACACACAGAGCGGCGATTACAATATCCTCAGCAAGCCTAGACTAAATACAATTTGCATCTTTGGTGAACTTTCCCAATTTTTTAACATTGAGACCACTTTGATACAAGTATTAAATACATCATCTTTTATCATCTGCTATTTTGGACCCAGATGTTTCTGGAACCATGTGATAGACTCTTGAAACTTATCCCATATATCAGATTTCCTGTTTATTCTTACAGTATATTCCAAGAGAGGGAAAGATAAACCTATAAAGAAATAACCCCTCACTGCTCTGAAAGCAATATTTCCATTATTTAACAGATAGATTTATGAATACTTTAAAAATGCTATAAAATTAAATATTTGAAATATGGACAGGGTCTGCTTCCAACAATGAAAAAGTAGTCTTAAGCAAATCTTCCTAATGAGAATGATTGGAGAAGTCATGGAAAGAAGACATATCTTCAAAGGAGTAAGGAAAACAACTGACATCCCAAAAGAAACAAAGGCAAACATAAGTATATGGAACGGCTTAATTAAGGTAGAGAAATACCTTAATTTGCTTACTTATCATTGGGGTTAGATAATGAGATGCTTCATAATGTTTTTATATTATCAACAAGCTATGAAGAACATACACCGTTTAACCATTTTCATTTGACAGATAACTAGACATACCGATACACTTTTAATAAGACAGAGTTGCTTAGAATGATGCCAAGATTTAACCTTTACCAAAACATATACATCGAGAAAACTGTCTAACCACACTGATTCTCTACCCAGTGAAAATATCTTACAAATGAAGGTGAAAGAAAAAGATTTTTAAATAAACAAAAATTTAGGAAATTTGTCAGCAGCAGATTTACATAAAGGCCCTTTTTAAGGCAAGAAAAATTATCACAGATGGCAGCACAAAGAAGCAGGAAAGAATAAATAAGAATGGAAAGGTAACATATGTAGCAATTCTAAATGAATGTGGAGTACATAAAATACTGTAATAATAATAATTATAATATGTTCATGTGTTTAAAGTACATATAAAATTAACATGCTCAAAAATGGGAGTGGATTTATGGAGCTAAATTATTCTTAAGTCACTTCATTGTTTTGGAAGTGGAAATTGCACTAGCTGATAACATCCAAGAAAGCATATTTTAATTTTAATATATAACTCAAATAGTTAAACATAATTTAAACCAAAAATGTATGATTGAGTAAATAATAAAGAGAACAGCAGAATGGAATACACTGAAAATAAATAAATAAAATGAGATTGAAACAACTAAAATTTGGTTCTGTGAAAGGACTAATAAAATTGATAAAGGATTGCGAAGACGGATCAGAGAGAGAGAAGGCAAAACCTTCCATAATCAGAATAAAAAAAAGAGTAATTACTAAAGGTTCTACAGGCATTGAAAAAAAATTTAAGGACATAACGAACAAATTTAAGGTAAAAAAATTAAAATTTAGAATAAATAAGAAAAGTCCTAGAAAAACAGAACTTACTAATACTGACACAAGAAGAAACAAAAAGGTTATAAAGTTATGTAATAAAGGAATTAAATCTAGAATTTAAATATCCCCACAAAGAAAATGACAGGCTGAGATGAAGTGATAATTTTACTAAGCAGTTAAAGAAAAAAATACCTAATGAAAAATAGAAAAAGGAAAAAAATAGATAAAACTTCTCAATTCATCTTCTGAGGCCAAAGTAAATTTCATGCCAAAACTTGACAAATGCATTAAAATAAAGAAAAATTACAAGTCAATCTCCTTAATAGATGTTTATGGAAAAAAAAAAACAAAGCAAAAAATTATCAAATCCAATTAGCTATATTAAAAAAAGAAAACACATCATAACAAAAATGGATTCATTCCTGGTATAAAATATCAGCTTGTTTGAAAATCAATTAATGTAATCATCCCTTAAAAAAAGTAGAAAAATCACATGAACATTTCACTGGATGTATGCATTTACACAACTCTGCATTAATTCATAGTAATATAATAAAAAGTTAGTAGCTATGAACAGAAGGGAATTTTCTTAACCTGATAAATGTTATTTAAATATTCCAAAGCAAATGTATTACTTATTACTGATAAACTGAAATTTGGAGATTGGGAATGAGGCAAAGATGCCTACTCTCTCTCCCAATTTAAGTTTTTAAATGTAACATTTACATTAACAGCAAGGAACAAACAAACAACAACAAAAACACCATTAAGTATTTAGGAATAAATTTAATGAAAAGGCTGAAAGACTATTACACAGAAAACAACCAAACGCTATTGGGAAAAATTAAAGAAGACCTCAGTATATTAAGGATATATCCCATTGAAATGATGTTAACTCTCTAAAAATGATTTTAGTTTCAATATAATCCAAATCAAAATTTCAGTACACTTTTATTGAGGGAACTGACAGGATGATTCTAAAATTTATATGAAAGTGAAAAAGTCAAAAGAATCGTGAAATGGTACAAAACTGGAAGTCATAAATTACTGGGTTT
Source organism: Choloepus didactylus (assembly GCF_015220235.1). NCBI lineage: Eukaryota > Metazoa > Chordata > Mammalia > Pilosa > Megalonychidae > Choloepus > Choloepus didactylus. Next base: position 66,071,206 of record NC_051324.1, on the reverse strand, counting down.
CAAAACTTTATTTAACACCACAGCAATCAAAAGAGAATGGAATTGATGGAAGGATAAATAAGCCAATGGAGTAGAAGACACTGAAAAACAGACCCAAACTTATTTGGACACTTGGTTTTTGAGAAAGGTAACACTGCAGACCAATATAAGTGACAATGCACATGGAAAAGAAAAAGTATATATATAGCACTTCACTTCCATTACTGATAAAAGGAAACATAGGAAACTATATCATAACTCTGGGATTGAAGGTTTTAAGTAAAGGAATAGAAGAAAATATGCAGTATGAACAAGGAAGAGGAAATTAATTCAAAAAAATGAAGCCCACTTAAGTTTCGAGGAAATAGCAGCATTTGAGCTGAATCCGGAAAGGCAAGTTAGCTTTTTAGAGGTAAAGGAAGGAGAGGGACATTCCTTTCAAGGAAACAATATGTAAAAATAATAAAAGGCATGGAAACTCTAGGCATATTTTTACAATGTCAAGATATCTATTACTCTCTCAAGATAAGATTCATAACATCAGTGTGGGAGAGAAAACTGGAAGGCACATTTGGCACAGGTTCCATCAAGTCCAGAATGTGACTGTAAGAGAATGTGGCAGCAGGTCTCCTAGCCAGAGAGAAAAATGTGAGCCCTGATGCAGAACCCAACCTCAGAGGCCCTTGAGCTTTCACCCAGGCATAAAAGAAAAATTTCTCCATAGTTATCAGTGGTGATTAAGCCTCTGGATTTTAGGGTCAGATCACTCAAGTTCTGTTTCTTACTATAGTAGCCTGTGACATTTTGTAAGCTATTGAGCTTCAGTTTTCACCTTTGGAATATGGTAAGGGTAAAATATGCCTCATATGGTAGTTAAATGAACAAATGGAAGCACTTAGAGTCTTACCTGGCATATGGTAAGTACTTAAAAAGGTTGAACAAATGTTAACAATCATAATTCGATGATTATTATCACCATTACTGACATTTTCAAAGAAACAATCCCTCAGGCCTGGGTAGGTATGTCAACTTAAATCCAGGGCAGTTTTTTTCCAAATACAGCTTTGGGAGCCATCAGAGAAGGTTTACTGGGTCTTAAAACAAACACGAGATGTTTGGAATCAATCTGTTCCTGGGGCACTACCCATGCTATTTTGAGAAGTTGAAACTATTAATGAGATAGTTAATTTCTATTAATATCTAAGTTGCATATTCAAGAATTAATGTTAGACTTAGATTTAGGAAAAATTTTCTCAAAATCACTTTCTTCTTAAATGACTGCATTTTGGACTGACTCTTAGGCAAAATTATATTCCAGAGCTCATCTTTGGTATACCTTGCCAAAATATCATACGGTCAAATTATATTAAAATAAGCCACGGTAAACAGGGTTTTTGAAGGCTTAGGAATAGTAGAACACAGAATGTTAGGAAGCAATCTGAATTCTTCATTCCTTAGGTTCAGTGTAGTATTATATTAGGGAAGATGGAAAGACCTACCAACTGCTCAAAATAAGCTAAGTGATCATGAAGCTATGTATTTCCCAATATCTGCTCAGATTCTCACAACTGCCTCTGCCTCCAAAGAGTAATTATTCATTAACCTGCCTCGTGAAGCATGTAAGATGTTCTAGGTGATAAACCCATTCTGCAGGAGAGAATTGAGGCTGTGGTCACATGGAAAAGATTTTGGTGGGGAAAAAAAGGGTGAAAAAAAGCAAAAGGAGCAAAAATAGTGAGTTTAAAAATAAATAGAAAAATTAATTCCTGGAGGGAAAATGAAGAGTAGTGGACAGCAGAAGCACCAGATGCAACATTTCAGAGAGGATTATCAACCATCTATGCCACCTTGTGTACTTATTTCCCTTCTTAACAATACGGGGTGACCAAAGTCGTATTTAGACCACAAAGATGCAAAGGTTTATGTAAGTTTATATGGTACTGTGTAACATGTAGTAGAAAATTTCAATGTAATATAGTGTCACTCAAGCAGAAAGATATGGAGAGTTCCTCTAGAATTTCTTGTAAATTAAGGGATTTGAAATAAAATCACCAAAATGGAATGCCTGGATTCACATGTCTGCATGTATTTTTTTAAATATGCAATTGATGTAATGGGCAATTGACAAATGAAATTATTTATTTTGCCCCAATTTCAACCTTCATGTTTCCACCTAGGAAATTCCATTTTAAAGTGACATTCTCATTTTTATTTACGTATCAAATTATGCATGAGAAAGAGAAGTATGTATTCCCAAATCTCAAGAAATTGAGACACCTGAAGAAACCTTTATTTCTATCACCACACTCTTTCTTAAGAGAAAATTACTCCAGATATATATTTATGCTACTTTTATAAAGTATAGTGGTTAGTGTCCCTGGGCAATAACAGCTTATATTTGGAAAAGCAGTATCTTTGCAGAAGACAAGCATTTAGAGAAAAATAATTACTTATATTACCAAGGAGAAAACATGTAACTAGTGAGAGTTGCTTGCAGGCTTTTCAAAATAATTTTAAAACTGTAAAATGCTGCAAACAAAGAGCCCTCCAGTTATAATTTGCTCTACCTGAGACTGTTGGTTATCTCCAGTGTGGTGCAGAAAGCCAGTGATTCACACATTGGAATTTCCTGGAGAAATTGAAAAAAAAAATGTTTCTTAGGTCACAACCTCAAAAATTCCTTTGGTCTTGGGGTGCAGGTCGGGCATCGGGAGTTTTAGCTCACCTGGTGATCAGAGTGTGCAGCCAGGACTTGGGACCACTGCAATTAATCCATGAGCTAAATGATGCTTCAGTGACAGATGGCCTGAAAGAGCTGATGCAGCTTTTCCAAAGTGCCTGCAACAAGGCTGCAAAAGAGCCCCTTGGGGTTGCAGCCACTTAAGTTCTCATGGGTCCAATCTTGCAACCTGTAGCTTGGGCTTGGCCACTGGGCCTGGCTGATACTGGGAGAACCGGGTGAGGAAGAAGAAAGGAATGGGCTATTTGAATTTGTGTCCCCTCCTATCTGCTTCTTTCTTTGTATAAAGCAGAGAGGTGGAAAAAGAAGAGCCATGCTCTTAGCTATGTTCTCTCCTCTCTAACACGAACAGATGTCCTGCAGAAACCATTGCTTGCTAAATGCTTTTTGCTGGGGTATCACAGGCATAATGGTAGGTTTTGCAGGGAAGCTTCAGAGCCATTGGGTAAGTTATGGGCAATGGGAAATAAGAGCAGTGGTGACGTAGGCCCAGAAGACAGAAGATGAACATTCACACACAGGGCTGATCCAATAGCCTGGCACCCGCACTAGGTTCTGGATTTGTGGAATTGCATTGTCCCTGCAGGAAGCGCTCAGCTTCTCCTCTAAGCTACCTGTGACCAATTTTTGCCTCCAGCTTCTAAAACAAATGGGTGAAACCTACATGGAGATAAACAATGAGGCACTATAAAGCAAGAGGTCTGGATTAAGAACCGGTGCTCATAAGTCCTGGGGTTGCCAAGGACCCTGATGGGATCCCTGTTTGGGGGAGAGTTGTCATGGTTTCCCAAAGAGGTATAGCCTCCAAATGCTTAATTTTGCTTTACAGACAGCTGAGATTTAGTGTTAAGCAAAGGACAATTGTTGAGGTCAAGTTCAGGGGTAACAAAGCTGAATTGCCCTAGGAAGTCTGCAGAATGATTCAGGGATTTAGGGGTGTAAATCTGTCTTTAATTAATTTATGAGGCCCTATTGTCAGCCTTTATTCAGCCCGGGCCCACTGATTTTCTCCTGTGATTTTCTGCAGTGGAAGACTGGCCAAAGCCAAATACTTTCCATGGGAATAGAATTATGTCTTGCAAATGGTTTTTAAAAATCATCAGGTCCAAAGATTCCATTTAGCTTGCAAAATTCAAATGCAGTGAAATCACATGTATTAATTCTATTGCTGCTCCTTTTCTCAGTTCCTTTCAAATTGTATTATCTGCATCCCTTCCCCACCATGTCACTCTGCTAAAATAACACTCAAAATCTGCCCACGGAAACAATGTTTTGATAAGCTCAGTTATCCCAAGCAAATAACAACCAGCACTGCCACAACAAATTCTACCAGGGTATGGAAGAAGGAAACGCTTAGTTCATTTGATTTAGTCTGTCTCCTAGTTTTCACTAGACCCATGCTGACTCTACTGAGTAGTCAGTTTTATGACATGGCATATATGTTTTGCTTAAGTAACAAAAAGGAGTTATTAAAATTGATACAGTTGTACTTTGATGTTCTGCCATTAAAAAATTTAGCATTTAAAAAATTTTTTAAATCGAGAATGAGGAGTTGGGGGTTTTGTAGTTTGTGAGTGGCATAGGGACTTCTTTTGATAAACTCCCGGCAGGACTTTTTGGGGTGACCTTAGAAAAGAGAAATGCTGACTAGCAGAAGGAGCACCAATTTAGCTTGAGGACACCATCTGGGTTTGAGATTTAGCCCTCCTGAAACTAAACATGTGACACTGGACAATTTACTTTACCTTTCTGAATCCAGTTCCTTTTTCAGAAGATAAGGTACCAATACCCACTCCACCAGATTGGTGGGAAACCTCTTTATAATGTGCTGCAGCCAACTCTGATTAAGCATTGCAATTGTCAGGCACTGTTCTCTGTGTCTTACACCAATTAACTCTTAATACTCAAAGAACCCTATGATATTGGTTAGTCTTAAAACCCTTATTTTACAGATGAAGAAACTGGGGTGCAGGGAGGTTAAATAAAATGACCCAGGTATACGTGGCAGAGCCAGCATTCAAATCTACACCTTCTAGCTCCAGAAGCCACAAAGCACTTAGACATTGTTATTGATATTAGGTCAGACTTTCACCTCATCCTGATTTACTTTAAGACTTTATACCTGCCTGTCTCCCTTTTTACACATACACACTCATATTCACACACACACATCCTTACTGATTAAAAAAAATATATATATTGGCTTCAGGGTGTATGTGCTTTAAGCGACGTGAATAAGAAAATCATACCCTGGCAACTTGCCTTTTCTTTGCTACTACAAATTTACACAAACAAAAGGGATCCAACTCAACTGTTTAAATTCCCCACTTTTTACTGATCAGCAGGTCCTGGCAGGCTAGAAGCTTTCTGAATGACTGTGTTTCCATTCAAGGATAGCATGCAGAAGAATCTCAGAGATTTTTCAGTTGGGATTGTGATGGCAGGGCAACTGCACATTCTTCAACTATTGTGAATGAACTTTTGCCCGCTTAGTCATAGGATAAACACAAGGTTCTGATGGACTTGCCTCACTTTCCCCTGAGTTATTGCTGAGCTGGTTCTATGTGGACACCCCCATCATGGTATTACTTCTAAGACCTTGCAGAGACTGACACATCTCCAAGAATTAGCCAAACGGACCTAGAGCAGTGGTCCTCAACCAGAGATGATTTTGCCCCCCAGGGGATAGCTGGCAATGTCTAGAGACATTTTTGATTGTCACCTTTGGGGAATGCTATTGGCATCTAGTGCATAGAGACAGGGATGCTGCTGAATATTCTATAATGCATGGGAGAGCTTCCTGCAATGAAGGATTATCTGGCTCCAAATGTCAACAGTGCCATTGTTGAGAAATCTCAACCCTCTGTTCCTAAATTCTCTCCTCTGAAAGTCACTTCTTGGGAGAGGATGACTCAATCACAGTATTTCTGCAGGCGTCTCCTTAATTGCACATGTGGGAAATGCAAATTAAAACTACGATTTAATACCATTGCATACATAGCAGAAGGAATAAAATGAAAAAGGAGGAAAATACTAAGATGTGGCAAGGTCTGTAGTCAACTGAACTTTCATGTACAGCTGGTGGGAAAATAAGTTGGTAAAGCCACTTTGGAAAACTGGTGATACCTAATAAAGGTGAACGTATGCATACCCTATGACCCAACAATTCTACACCTAATTATATACCCATCATAAACATGTACATGTGTGCACCGAAGTGTGTACTAGTATGTACAGAGCAATGCTATTTAAAGTTGTCAAAAATCAGAAACAACAAAAATGCCTTTCCATTGTACAATGGACAAATTGTGTCTATTCAGACAAAGGATCAACATAGAACAATGAAGAAAACTTATACCTATCAATATGCACAATAATTTGGACGAATCACATAAAATATTGTTGAATGAAAGAAACCAGGCATACACACACACAAACCGTACTCTATGATGTTATTAGAAGTTAGGACAGTGGTCAGTTTTGGTTGGGAGCTAGTGACTGGAAGGAGCATGAGGAAGACTTTTGGAAGGCTAGTAATGGGCTGGTGATGGTCACACAGGTGTGTTCATTTTGTGAACATTCACAGCAGTCTATAGTTTTCATACGTGAACTTTTCTGCATGTATAATAAACCTCAATAAAAATTTTAAATGCCCACCTGTTGTTTTAGAAAGTAGGGCAGGTCCTGGATATTTCTATTAATCTTTTCCCCTATGTTTCAATGTAGATTGGTCCAATTGTACCTTAAAAGGCATAGACAGTTGAGCATTGAAGAAAGCAAAGGAGGGTGGGAGTGGAAGCGCAGTCCCCAGATGCCCGGATTGAGCAGGTGGTAGCCTGGGTTGCAGATGAATAACTGGATGTTGGGTACAGAATCAGTGCTTAAGAAGGACATCCTCATTGGTCAGCTTTGTCAAGAAGAACCAAGATGGCTGCAATCTAGGAGAGCTTCATTGTGCCAGAGTTCGGAAGTTTTAGGGAGGGGGTTGCTAAGATGGCAAGTGTCAAAGTCTCCTTTGCAAAGACTCATTGCTCATCTCATGCCACTAGTTTGTTAATACCTGGCCTTATCATCTCTCTTGCTCTTTTTCTTTCTCTCTGGCCAGGGAGACATCATGCTTTGAATGCAGGCTCCGAGGCTTAGAGAACCTCAATTCTTGTTTATTTTGTTTTGTTAATCCCTAGCAGTCAAATGGACATGGAATGTCTGTATTTTTAGTTTTGTGTGGCTATCTATGTGGCGATGAGAAATTTCCATGCTTCCCCAGCTCTGATTTCCTGATCTATAAAACGGGATTGATATAAGACTATAAACTGTAAGGCACTCTATTTATGTATGATATTTTCATTATTAACATTAAATTCTATTAATAATAATTTCTCTAGCAAACTGATTTAAGGTGAAATCATAGGATCCCAAGCAAAAGTTTCCAAAGTGCCTCCTTTGCAGCTCTCTCCTGGCAAATCATTTCTTTCGGTTCTTTATGCCCAATGCCCCTTTGGAGCCCTGCTCTGGGAGGGCTGCCTGCTGAGCCCTTAGGCGAGGGGCAGCTCTGGGGGGAAGCACATTGCCTGGAAGCCATGAGGGCACACAGTGTACAGTTTGTAACATCAGTGTTAATATTGGCGGCTGGATAGAGGTTGTCATTTTAGCCCCAGAGAAAGGCCTTGCTGTTGAAGGCTAGTGTAGGCAAACAACATATTTTAAATGCTGTACAGCATATGGAAATTTCTAATACTGCAAACATTTGGTTTGGTTCTGTGCCTTTTCAACATATTGCACATTTCTAAATTAACTGTCTTTTAAATGAAGTCCAGTTATGATTCATGTCCTCGTTCCCCTGTGGGCGGAGGACTCGAGGTAAGTGCTGCACATTCACTTTTCCACTGTCATGTGTGTGGATCCAAATCCCCAGTTTCAACTTCTGTGCAAAGCCCAGAGGGGAGACGCTGTTGAGGGGGAGCCTGTAGCTGTTTATACAGTGTACTGGGCCTGCCAAACTCTAGCCCGCCCAGAACCAGAGGAAGGCAGAGAACTACAACTCACAGTTTCCCCCCATGCCGATTCTAATTTCCTAAAATTTTGAGACTAATCTTCTAGTGGAAAGAACTGGGGGTGGGCCATTCATGTTACCTCCAAGTTGGTGTCTTTATATAAAGTGTAGCTGCCCTATAATAAGAAAAATGTTAATTTCCGTCTACTTTTCTCTAACCATTTATCATTTTTACTTGGAAAAGTAATGTTTACTTAGAAAATTTAGAAAATTTGATAGTAAAAAGCATAAAACTGAAGATAGAATATTTCCCCCAAGATGATGATACATGAGGGTTCATTATACTATTCTTTCTACTTTTTGGACATTTTTGAAATTTTTCATTATAAAAGTGACCCATAAGTTTATTACCCATATTTTATCCCCCTTAACAGTTTTGTGTAATTCCACTAAATTTTTCCATATCAGTGGTTAATTTGCTAAAATAATAATGCCATTGCGTTTCTTAAGTTCCTGTTTCAACTACCTGAAAAAAACTTGGCATTGACTTTGACCTGTTACTGCTTAGAAACAGGAGAATCATGTCAGATTTCATCAGAAATAGGCTTTAAATCCCAAAATGAAGGTGAATGAAAACTGCCTGCAGTAATAAGTGTTCAGTGTTAACAACATCTCTTAAGCAGCTAGCTCAGTGCCTGGTTTTCAGTAGTAAATGAAACTTAATAAATTAGCAGAATTCAGATATAACATGGAGTTTTAAAGTCTTTTGACCTCAGGTATTTGGAATTCCAGAGTGAATCCACGTCAGTCTGAGCTGGGACGTACATTTCCTTCTCTACCTGCATAGCTTCAGAACCTTGAGATTACATAATGTGTGTTAGCTGTTAATTCTCCACTGCCCTCTCCAGGAATGGAGGTGGCCACTTCTTCAGAGAGCCCACGTCCTTAGCAGCCACGTGTCTTCCATGCCAGGAAGGTTGCATCCAGTTCCCAGACCTGAATTATTATTGAAAAAGCCAAAAAAGAAAGTACATTCATCAGGGTTGTTAACTCTACTGCAAGAGAATGCCAAAACCAAGTGTTTTTTTTTTATTTAGTTACTAAACAGAAAGAAAATTTTGCATCACCAAGTCCATTACTAAAGGACAAAGGAACTGCTGATGATGTTGGATTATCTGATGGGTTGGTATTTATTCTCATAGGGTCCCTGGAAGTTTAGAACAAAGGGATTATTGCTTAATGTGATATGATAGGGATAACTGTGTATCTATAGCCACAAGTATTTCTACAAATGGCCTTGTTCTAGTTTGCTAATGCTGCAGAATGCAAAACACCAGAGATGGATAGGCTTTTATAAAATGGGGGTTTATTTCGCTACACAGTTACAGTCTTTAGGCCATAAAACGTCCAAGGTAACACACCAGCAATCGGGTACCTTCACCGGAGGATGGCCAACGGCATCCGGAAAACCTCTGTTAGCTAGGAAGGCAGCTGGCATCTGCTCCAAAGCTCCAGCCTCAAAACGGCTTTCTCCCAGGACGTTCCTCTCTAGCAAGCTTGCTCCTCTTCAAAACATCACTCTCAGCTGCACTCAGTTTCCTTCCACCCCCCGCCCCCGAGTCAGCTCATTTATATAGCTCCACCGATCAAGGCCCACCCTGAATGGGTGGGGCCATGCCTCCATGGGAACATCTCATCAGAATTATCTCCCACAGCTGGGTGGGGCACATTCCAAGCAAATCTAACCAGCACCCAAGCGTCTGCCCCACACAAGACCACAAAGATAATGGCATTTGGGGGACACAATATATTCAAACCGGCACATTCCACCCCCTGGACCCCAAAATGACATTATCTTTCCAAATACAGAACACATTCATTTCCTCACAATATCACAAAAACTTAAATCATTTCAGTAACAAAAGTACCGTACAAGATCCCATCAAAATCAATTATAGGCATGGCCAGTCCTAAGGCATAATTTTTCTTTAGCTGTGGATCTGTGAACTTAGAACAAGTTATGTGCTCCCAATATACAAAGGACAGACATTCATAGGATAAACATTTCCATTGCCATAAGGAGAAACAGTAAGGAAAACAGGGTTAACAGGAGCAAAACAGTTCCTAAAACCCGCAGGACAAAGTCCATTAGATTTCAAAGTCTGAGAGTCATTAACAGAACAATGTTGCATCCTTGGGGCTTGAGAGAGCAGGAGCCTAACCCTTCCCAAGGGCCTTTTTGGCAGCTGTTTTCTCTCCAAATGCTTGGGTGAGTGCTCCAACATATCCACACATTGGGGAGACCACCTTCTTGGCCCCACCCTCCTCAAACATCAGGGCAGCTCCCGGATTCCCTTCCATCTCCGGGGCACATGCTCAACCCCTTCAGAACAGTGTGGTGGCAGCCAGGCTCTCCCCAATTCCCTGGGAATGTGCTTCACCTTCTTTGGGGTTTGGGGTGGCAGGACATTTCCAGAGCATAGAGGCGGAAGGCCCGCCCTCAACCTCCAGGGCAAACTCACCCTTTCCATGCATGTGGGCTGCTCCGCTCTCCCAGCCCGAGACCTCCTGACTCCAGACCTCAACCTCCATGGCTCTGTCTTGGAAGAAATTTTTTCTTTAATTTTTTCCTTGTCTGTCTCCTCCAGTCCACACCGGCAGTGGCTCTGTCTGTAAAGATCTCGCAAAAATTCTGTTGGCTTCGCATGAAGCATGCAGGTGTCAAAGCCGTCAGACAACAGGACTTTCCACAAATCCTTTCTGGATAATTCCTTTTCCAATCTTGGCTTGTACTGAAATGGCGGCTGGGTTCCATGTTTAGTTACATCGTCACGTTGGGCTGTAGCTTCTGGGATTCCACCCCCTGGAAGCTTGTAATTTTCCAAGCCATCAGCTTCTGGTTTCTTTGAACCCAAGAGTTCAGTTCTAAGTTTATCTCTCTCCACTCGCATTTTACTATAAGCTGCAAGGAGAAGCCAGGGTACATCCTCCACACAGTCTGGAGATCTCCTCAGCTAAGTATTCCAGGTTGTCGCTTTCAAATTCTTCCTTCCATCTGACACCAGGACTCAATTTTGCCAAATTCTGTGCCACTTTAAAACAGGGATTGCCTTTCTTCCAGTTTATAACACATTCATCATTTCTGCTCAAGTCCTCATCAGAAGTATCTTTAGACTCCATATTTCCACAAACAGTCTCTTTAAAGCAGTTTTGGCCTTTTCTATCAAGCTCCTCACAATTCTTCCAGAATCTTCCCCTTATCCATTTGAAAAGCCGTTCCAACAAGTTTGGTATTTGCAAACTCAGCAGCAAAAGCACCCCACTCCTGGTACCAAAATCTGTTCTAGTTTGCTAATGCTGCAGAATGCAAAACACCAGAGATGGATAGGCTTTTATAAAATAGGGGTTTATTTCGCTACACAGTTACAGTCTTAAGGCCACAAAACGTCCAAGGTAACACACCAGCAATCGGGTACCTTCACCGGAGGATGGCCAACGGCATCCGGGAAACCTCTGTTAGCTAGGAAGGCAGCTGGCATCTGCTCCAAAGCTCCAGCCTCAAAACGGCTTTCTCCCGGGATGTTCCTCTCTAGCAAGCTTGCTCCTCTTCAAAACATCACTCTCAGCTGCACTCAGCCCCCCCCCCCCCACCAAGTCAGCTCATTTATATAGCTCCACCGATCAAGGCCCACCCTGAATGGGTGGGGCCACGCCTCCATGGGAACATCTCATCAGAATTATCTCCCACAGCTGGGTGGGGCACATGCCAAGCAAATCTAACCAGCACCCAAGCGTCTGCCCCACACAATACCACAAAGATAATGGCATTTGGGAGACACAATACATTCAAACCGGCACAGGCCTCTTTCAGGTCTCCTAAATTTTATGCCCTGTGAAATAGGGCACAGGACTTACTTATACTACAAAATTATTTGTTGTTTATCTGAAATTCAAATTTAACAGGTGTTCTGTATTTTCATTTGCTGAATCTGGCAACCCTATTTATGAACCACTGTTTTAATGAAAACAGCTCTCAGTTACAAAACAGAGAAGAGGATTTACCACATCAATATTGGTGAGTATCTTACGCAAGTGACAACTCTAGATTTCCGTTTTCCAATTATTGAAATGGATCTAATAATTAAGTCCTTAAGTATTTTGCTAGCTATTCTAAGAAAGAATTAGACTTTAGCCCAAAGTTCTAGGATGCCTGAAGTTTTCCTGGTTGCTACTTACAGTATCATCATTATTATTCTATTAAAAAGTACCAATTAGCAGCATATCCAAAGAGCCATTTATAAATTTCATTCAGGTTTCTTCAAGTCCTATCGTAGTCTGAATGTAAATGATTTAGTAAATGCTTCAAATAGACTAATTTCATTTTTCTATAAATTTCATAAATGGAGGAATAGACACATGTATAACAAAAAGTGATCAGACACATGTCTATCGCTATATAAACCACAGGCTAATAAAAGATAGAAGGTAGCTTGGAATCCATGAGAAAGCAATACAAAGGAAGATTTAATGTCTGGTATTGAATATTTGACTTGTGACTGATGATTCTTCCCTCTATTACTCCTTGTCTTATTTGAACATACCTTCAAGATTCCCAAAAGGGGACCACCACGTGGGGACTTCGCGTGGGTCATCATTGCCATCTGCAGATTCAGAGGCATTAACTTAAAATCAACTTAGTTTCATTATCACCCTAAGGACCAGACCTGTAGGTGCTACTGGCAAGAACTAAGGTATAAATCAGGAACCCCGGCAAGGACAGGTAGAGGTTACTGAAAACAATTGGAAGGGACACAGGCTCCCCCACCCCCAGCCCCAGAAGCACTTTACTTCAGGAGGTATCAGTTGTGTGCTTTATGGGGAGCCAGGTCCTCTGGGTCTTGCTGAATTTAAGGAAGGAAAGTATAAATCTACCCAGTTTCTAGACTTTTCTCAATCACACAAACAAAAATAAACCAGTGTCAGAGTGCTTGTTTCAACAACACCTAGAAAGGTGATGGGGCCATAATTCCTTGTCACTATTAATGAAGTGCATCTTCTAACAACCTTGACTCAAGGGTTGTTAATCTTTACACCTTCCTTGAGCCACTGGGCAGCTGCTTTGGCGGTCCTAATGAATCGCTGATCAATTTGGGCCATGGTCAAGTGGAAAAACAACCACCAGAGATTTAATAAGATATCTTGTGCAGAATACATGCACAATACCATTACATAAACTCTGCTGCTAGATCAGTGATTTCACAGGTCATATAAAGCCAGTAAATTTGCAAAGGACATTCTAGCACAGGGGTGGAAGGGGAAGCCACATAGTAGCTAGACAGGGTAACTTTACTTGGTCAGACCATGAAGAGGTCACCAAAATCAGAGCAGGAAGCAAACGCTGTCTTCCGAGATCACCATTTAAATTGGCTCACTTTTAAATTTTAACTCTTATTTATCACCTAGTTTAGAATTCTACACTGAGCAACATTTACGTCAGGTGGAAGGATTCATTTCAATATCTCAATCAGTTCAGGGTCCCTCTCCCCAACATTGGCCTTGATTTATAACAAATTACTGGTGGGCCCACATAATGTGATGAGATGATAAGAAATGTTCCGTAGATGTTCTCCATCCATCCTACTATCTTTGGGGACAAATGTTTTAAATCATCTCTGGCTGACAGCCATTCCAGTTGCTGCTGAATGTCAACCTCCAGGTTGTGAAATCCCTTCAGCTATGGTCATTTTTCTTACTACTTATTTGCCCCTCATGGACACAAGGAATTTATTCAGCCATGCATGGCCAAGGAAAAGTCTGTGGGCTGAGACGCTTTCTTCTTCCAGGAAAGAAGAAATCTACTTAACCAAGTCAAGCTATCTGAGACCACATCAGCCAAGGCACAAGAGCATTGACAAGAACATAGGGAAATGATTACCATCCTTAGGACTGCTGGGGTATAAAATGATAAGCCACTTTGAAGAATAACTTTACAGTATTTGTTAAAATTAGAATATCTAAGTCCATGATATAGTTAAACCCTAAGCAGAGAGCTGGTAAGATACTCATTGAAGACGCTCTGAATATTGGAGCAGAAATAGTAGTTCTTTGGTGTCCAGGTGAAACCTCTTATATACAAAGGAACGGAAAGCATCCTGCCATTTCTGCAGGAAGCAAGTCTGACTGCAGGGAACATAGGATTACACCAGCCCTTCAAGAGCTGCAAGGCTCCACTGAGAGCAGAGGTGTCAGAAATAACCAGCAAAAGGTAGCAGTGGCTGGTAGGGGGGAGGCTACACAAAGGTGGGTGAGTATCGGAGGCAAGAATAAGTTCATCAGCAAGAGACATAAGGAGGGACAGTGATGGGGAAACGTTGTGGTAGCTACCACGTGGTCCTCTTTGTAGTGGTGGAACTCCTAGAAATAAAAGGAAGAATGCCACAGGGTCTTTGTCGGGGAAGGGAGTGACGATTCCATGAGGTTAAAATGCCCCATTTCAAGCCCAAGGCTAATGTATCCTCAGAAAGCAAGAATTACCATAATATTCAGAAAATAAAGGCATTTAAATGTAAGATGGCCTCCCACCCTGAGCCTAGTGGATATATTTCTTTTCAACTAGTGCTCTTGCACTCTGAAGAAATGTTCACAGGTTTTATGATGCATAAAGTACCATGGGACATACATGCAGGACATTCTAACTCTTTAAAGAGGAAAATGATGTTTCTAACTTCTTGTATTCTAACTCACATTCAAGGCATCCAAATCTCTATCCCCTACTATTATGATTAACAAAAGAAAGCAGTGAGCCACTAACTCGTAAGCTTTTTCTTCTTTGCACTATTGCTGGAGAAAGCTTTCTCTCTGCTTGGCAGTAGAGTGAACACAGAGGAAAGCTGGGACACTTACAAGAAGTATAGTGACCCCCCTGTAGCAGGAACAAATATACTATGTTCAGGGATTATGAAAAATGAAAAGCAGACATATGTATTCCCAATTTAGGATTGGTAAAACTGTACTCCGAAGAGGAGAAGCAAATTCTACCAGAGCCGTAGAGTGAATCAATTGGGCCAAGCCCTCCACTAACTGCGGTTTCCTATTAGATTGCATTGCATCTGTGTCCCCTGTGAAATGCTGCAAGACTTCCCCGATTGCTGTGGCATGCATGTCCCTTGCCATTTGACTTTTAAGCTCCTTCCACAAAACGGGTGTGGAGTGTATTTCTCCATCCCTGAATTTTGAGTTTGGTCATGTGCCTGGCATTGGCCAACAGAAGGAGGTGAACATGACAAGGTTCCAAATGCCAGGCCTTAAGATCATCCAAGGCCAGGCCTTAAGATCCCAGCGAATTTCTGCTCACTCTTCCAACACTGCCACTGAAGACCTGCCTTAGCTACCTCCTGGTTCAAGCAGAACTAGATTCACTCCAGCTGAGCACGGCTTACATCAGTTGACCATAAAGATTTCACAAAGCAGGAGAAATAATATTTTTTTCTTATTTTAAGCCACTTGGCTTGGGATTGTTTCATGGTAATAGCAAACCAATATACACACTAATGGATTATTATTTACACAGATAAAATGAGCAATGTGCATAATCCCCAGAGAATATGGAATCTTCAAATGTGATTATAATAGCCTGTTTAGTCAATTAGAAAAAATATATATTTTATTAATTTTGTGAAAGAGGGGAGAAAAGTTCAAAGCTATTGCCTGACTTTTAGGCTTTATCTTTTCCATTAAAAAATAACTTTATTGAGATAAAATTTACATGACATAAAGTTACCCATTATATGTGTACAATTCAATGAATTTTACTATGTCTATGGAGCTGTACAACCATCACTATAATCTAATTTTAGAATTCCATCACCCTAAAAAGAAACCTTGTGCCCACTTAGAGTCCCTCCGCATTCCAACCTATAGCCCTAGGCAGCAACAAATTTGTTTTCTGTCTTTTGGGGGTATTTCGCATAAACGGAATGACACAATAGATGCTCTTTTGTGTTTAGCTTTGATCTTTATAAAGGAGTGTAAAATGGGATCACCATGATACAAATGGAGGTAATTACTGAAATTTAACAATAGCTTTTTAGGATTATGCATGGGAATTGTCATTTGCTAAAGAAGGTGAGCTCTGGGTTATTAAAAAATTTAGTATGGATGAAAGGCCCGTCTTCTTATTTACAACCAACTGAACCATCCACAACACAAATGAGATGAAAAGGAATCTACCCAAACACACATCATTTAGAATTGCCTTGAAATGCAACTCACAGATTTGCTAAATACGCAACAAATGCTATTTAGATGGAGGTCCAGTATGTGGGTCTTGAATGATGAAAGGAAAATAGTCTGTGTAATACAAAATAAGCTGAGAAAGAAAAAAATGCTGCTTGTACAAAATTTTCCTGGAAGTTCCTGCCAAAGTCATTCTGAATTCAGTCTTTACATCTCATACAGCTTCTGTCTAGGCACATGGTGTTTGAATGATGAAAAGACTGATTGGGAAAACCTGTGGGGAAAAAACATCTAGACAAGAACTTAATAGGTACAGATGACTTTAAATCACTTCTCCTTCATTTAAAAGATGCCCTTCCAATCACTGGGAACAGTCAGTCCCATCCTGTTTTTATGTGACCTGAATCTGACTTCATAAAACACTGAAATAATACGTGGCAAGTTTAAGGATAGTTTGAATGCTCTGAGATACGAGATTCATGGCCAACTTTCTAGACAGGTTCTAAGCGTCCACAAAAGTATTTGAAGTTCCTGAAGCTCATACACTGTGTTTTACAGAGAAACACACTTAAATACTTAAGGCGTGTCTGGCAAAATATACCTTGACTTAGAAAAAATCATTCATAGAAGTCAGGAGAAAGAAAGAGTCTAGTGTAGCAACAGACCAAGCTCAGAGCTCATCATGCCATGGTGTCTCCCTCAATTCACATGAAAATGGAGTCCTGGATGAAATTAAATGGCAAAAGATTAACTTCTAAAGTTCAACTCACATATTCAAACTCTACTCATTAAATAGCCTGCTTAATGGCAGCTAGGAGTAACTCCAGATGGTGTCAAGTATCTAAGGTCCTGGTAGATACGACCCCTGTGATGACAGACCAAGAGCTTTTCCTTCATTGCTGTGCACTAGTTAAACATGCTGATGAAAGATGCACCTGGGGCTGTTCAGTCCATCTGCCCCAATATTTCATCTCTGAATTGCCTGGTTCAAACTCAGGAGATCCATCCCTGACCTATTGCACGCTAAGCCTCAGTACCCAAAAGCGACCTTAATTAGGGTACACGTGCCAGCATGCTAACATAGTATTTGATGCAGTGAGGGACCATTGACAGAGATTATACATTTATACTTGCAATAGAATAATGAGGAAAAATAAATTTCTTCTTGCTACAACACATATGGTTCCACTTTCATGGGTCTGTCCATCTCCTAGGTTAATGACATCCCACCATATGCCCAAGAGCAAAGAGTGATGGAAATGACATGCTGCTCAAATGGACTGAAACAATCTGAATCGTGTGCCCTTGGCCATAAAATGCCATTCAAGTGACCCCATAAGCTGACATCTGCCCACATGTTGTACACATTTGGGGCCACGTTGCCCATTTGTTTCTTTCTGATCTAAATGTAAATATTATACATGAAAACATTTACAAGCACAGTCTTCTTACTTTTTTAGAAGCTGGGGAGGGTGGGTCAGAAGGGTACCAGTTATAGGCTTACTTTGATGGTTGGGTCTGTGATACTTTTAATGTGCCTTCAAAAATTCTATACTTTGTTTCAAAACAATTTAGTCCCTGTAATTGACATGGAAACTAGTACACATTTTTTTCTCAAAGCACGAAACACCCTTTTGAAAACTTAATGTAATCCTTGCAAATTGATAGGCCACTCAATCAGTAATTCCGGACCCTGTTTGCGCCATGCTTTCATTCTAGTAGCACTCTCTATCTTGAGAGCCAATGTTATCCCACCGGGCACCAGGATTGTGATGAGGATGAAGGAAGTTCAGAGTTGTGCAGTTTCTTGCTTCTTCCATGAAGCTGCCCACAATAACAAAAAAATGTTTCAGGATGATACCATGTAGTTCTTTTTTATGTTCCTTCGAATATAGCTATTTCTTCATTTAGCAAGACATTTATGTGAAGAATCCAGATTACAAAGACTCCTGCTCATTGTGACTTTTTTTCCCTTTGCTTACTGAAGAATCCAACCATGGGGATTCACAATCAATTGCTATACTGAACTTAATTGGCTTTTCTCATTTTCTTTATTATCTTCATATGTTCGTCTCATTAGTATCATATTTTCAAAAAAATAGTGTTGAGTAACAAAATACAAGGATATGGTTAGAAAAGTGAATTTGCATGACAGATGAAGGCTCCCCCACCCCTCTACCACCTCATGAAACCATGGTGGCTTTTATTTGGGTAATTACGTTAAGAACAATCTGACCATTGCTCAACCTCTGGAGAAAATACGGATGTAGAGGAAATACTTGATAAAGTGTGACCACGATTCTACATTCTGAGGATCCTGCTGGGTGAGTTCACTTAGAATCCACCTTGTATGGTAGCTATTCCAAGTGTAGACTCTGGTTGTTCACATATAATCTAGCATAAATAGTTACAGAAGTGATCAGACAACACAGATGGAATTTTTATTGTTGTACATTTCTGTTAGAACTGAACACTAAATAAAAAGAAATGAAAGCAATAGAGAACAACAGTTCTGGGTTAATTTAATTCTCATGCTTAGTTAGAGTCCTAATTAAGGAAATGTTGCTTGTAACTTTGGGTTAAACATTTATAAATGTTTATGACACTGCCCTGCGCAAAGCTTTTCAGTGGCTTCCTATTTGGCTTACAATAATATCCACGGTCTTTACCATGACTTAAAAGGCTCCTGACTGCTTCTCTGATTCTATTTCTTTCCCACACAATTCCTTTTCTCATTTCTATATCACCACATGGATTCCCTTCATGTTCTTTGGCCAAGCCAAGCCCATTCCAACTAGGGGCTTTGGCTTTGCACAGGTTCTGCCTTCTCCCAGGTGTGCTCAGCTCTCATAGATTTGCAGGGCCCCCTCACTCATTCCTTCGGTACTTGGCTCAGGTATCACCTTATCAGTTAGACTTTCCTTAACTACCTTTCCAAAGCAGCACGCTAGTCTTCCGCTACTCTTTATCTCCTTAATACTTTTTGATTTTCTTCATAGCACTTACCATTTCCTGGCATTTATTACTTCTTTATTTGCATATTTATTTCTGTCTTCTTCCCTCACTGGGAAGAAAGCCATGAAAGAGTTAAGTTTTGTTCTTCATCTTGTTAGTATTATATTACATTTATACTGGAATTACCTCAGTTTTAATAATTAAATGGGTTTTGGATGTCTTCTTCAGTAGGTAGCAGTAATCTGTTATAAGATAGAAATGTTCTGTTGTTCAAATGTACCACCTTTCAAAGCATAGTCAAGATATTAATATATATTCATTTCATTTTCTTCTTACACTCAATGCATAAGAAATCTAAAATATCAGATACTGATGTTAAGAACCTTTTTCACTCCACTGTATATTCTAAAACTATAGTTAAAAACATTTTGTTGAACATCTACTATGTGCCAGGCATTATACTAGTACTTCAGGTCATCTTCAAATTGATTCTCTAGGGTAGGTTCTATGGTTACCAATGAGGAAGAAACCAATGAAAAGAGAACTGGGATTTGAACCCAGTCCTGGGTACCAGGACCAATATCCTTAGCTGCTATGCAATGCTTCCTCCCAAATCTCAAACCAGGATATGGGAAAAGTTGGTGGTGGAGGCAGGGGGGTATGAAATTACAAAAATTAGCAGTGTCCGAATGATGAAGGGTCTTTTGAGTTATTTTTCTTATCTAGTGTTTATTGTCAGAGGAGTCAATGAAGGGCTTTCCTTAGGGGAGAGTTACAGAAAACATATTATTCTGGCTACATGTTGGAAAATGGATTGAACAAGGAACAAGCCTGCAAGACCAGTTAGGAAGTTCAGACAAAAATGTGGACTAGAGATGATTCCAGTACCTCTAGGGGAAAGATAGTGGAGACCGAGAACATCTGAGAGCTCTTTAGATGATAAAATGGCCAGGCATTTGTGAGAGGAAGTCAGTTTGAAGCCTAGGTCTCTGGCTTAAGTGAATATTTGAGAGATGGTGTCAGACAAGAAACTGTGAACATAGCACAGGTGAGAGGCACATGGTCAGTTCAGACATGAAGAGTTTGAAGGGCCTAAGGGACATGCAAATGGAGTTGTTAATGTAGGCAGTTGCATATGTAGGCATGGAATCTGCTAGAAGATCTGAGCTGAGAATGCAGACTTTCATGATGATGTATTCAGGTGGCTGTCAAAGCACAGGGTGGGTGAGTAGAACAAGAAGAGGATTTAGATTGGAATCCTGGTGACTGCAGGCATTGAAAGGCTGAGGCAGGGAGAAGCATCAAAAGAACACTCTAAAAAGGTGTGTTGTAATGAAAATCATACTTATGAAAAGAAGTATAGGGCACAGAGTCAAGCGTTACAGGGAAGTTGAGTTAGAAAAGTCCTTCTTTAAAGACTGTGGAGTGGGTATGTTGCCATAAAAGATATCAGTAATCTGAGCCACCTTGACAGGTGAACTCGCTGCCCTCCCCCCTAAGTCGGACCCGACTCCCAGGGGTGTAAATCTCCCTGACAATGCAGAATATGACTCCTGGGGATGAATCTGGACCTGGCATCATGGGACTGAGAATATCTTCTTGACCAAAAGGGGGATGCAAAATGAGATGAAATAGTTTCAGTGGCTGAGAGATTTCAAATGGAGTCGAGAGGTCACTCTGGTGGACATTCTTATGCACTATATAGATAACACCTCTTAGGTTTTAATGTATTGGAATAGCTAGAAGTAAATACCTGAAACTGCCAAACTCCAACCCAGCATTCTGGACTCCTGAAGATGATTATATAATAATGTAGATTACAAGGGGTGACAGTGTGATTGTGAAGACCTTGTGGATTACACCCCCTTTATCTAGTGTATGGATGAGTAGAAAAATGGGGATAAAAACTAAAGGACTAATGGGGTGGGATGGGGGGATGGTTTGGGTGTTCTTTTTTCACTTTCATTTTTTATTCTTGTTCTAGTTCTTTCTGATGCAAGGAAAATGTTCAGAGATAGATTGTGGTGATGAACACGTAACTATGTGATCATACTGTGGACAGTGGATTGTATACCATGGATGATTGTATGGTGTGTGAATGTATTTCAATAAAACTGAATTTAAAAAAAAAAAAAAGAATCAGTAATCTCAGTAAAAGTTGTTTTAGTGTAGTTTTTCTGGTCATTACCAGACTGCAGAGTTGGGCACATTAAATGGAAAATGAGGAGAAAAAAAGCATAGAAAACTGTCTTAGTTTGTCAGGGCTGCTATGACAAATACCACACACCAGTTGGCTTAACCACAGTGATTTGTTGGCTCATGGTTTCAGAGAAGTCCAAAATCAGTGTCTTGGAAGACTATGCTGTCTTCCAGAATCTGTTGTGTTTTGGTGCTGCCCTACTACAGTCCTTGGGGTTCCTTGGCTTGCTTGCATCTTTGCCTCCACATAGTAGTTTGTTTCCTTGGCCTCCCCTCCTGTGGCTTTCTCTGGCTGCCTGAATAGAAATTTCCTCAGGTCATATGGAGTACAGCCCATCCTGATGCAATTTGGCTTCATCTAATTCGGATATTCAGAGATCCTATTTAACATCTTCAATAATAACCTCTTCAAAGGTATTATTTACAAATGGATTCATACCCACAGAAACCTGGATTGAGACTTGAACATGTGGGGGACATAATTCTAATCCCCGACAGCATCTCTTTTAAGAAGTCTGCTTTGGGGGAGAGAGAAAGGGTCACAACCTTAGCTGGAGAGAAGTTTGAGGTTGGGGAAAGTTTTAAAATTATGGGAATGATGTAAGTAGATATGAGTGGTGATGGGAAGGAGCTGGTTAAAAGGGAGGATTTTAACATACAAGTAATGGATGATAATCTAGGCAAAAGTGATGGGATTCACCACACGGGAGTGATAGGGACTAAACCTGGATTACTCTTTCATTGTAACAAGAAAAAGGGAAAAAATGTTGGGTGCAGTTGCAGTTTGTTTGGTAAAAAGGTCTACCAGAGTCCTTCCTTAAGAGAAGGAAAAGCTGTGTTCTTAAAGTCAGGGAAAACATTTGGGGAGAATAGGAAAGGTTTATAAAAGATTAAAAGGAAGGAAAACAGACTGGTTAGCAGAACTGAGGGCCCAGTGGAGATTGTGAGGGACCCCGTCTGTACAGATGTGTGACTAATTTCAGTAGCATTTGGCAGCCCGGGTGTAGATACAAAGAACTTTGACAAACTGCTTTCATGCAGAGATGTAGTTGCTGGGATGGACACAGCAAAAGGAAATCGGGGAAAGGATTTGAGAATATTGGTCAGAAGTAAAGGGTCTTGGGGCCTCAAATGGAAAGAGAGGAGAGTGCAGATAGAAGAATGCTGACAAATAGGAAGAATTATAGGAACAGGACCTAGATATTCACTGTCCAATGGAACTTTTCTCAGTGATGGAAGGTTCTAGCTCTGTGTTATACAGTATGGTTGCAACTAGCCACATGTGGCTGCTGAGCACTTGGAATGTGGCTAGTGAGACCAAGAAATGAATTTTTAATTTTATTTCTTTTTAATTAAAATTTAAATCTAAATAGGCATATGTTTCTCGTGGCTACCATGCTGGATAGCTTAAGACTAGAGATCTTGATGGGGACTAAGAACGGCTGTATTGGAAGAAACTAATGAGAAAGTTGAGGATAGGAGTCTGTGTTCACGAAGTGATGCCTAGACATTAAGGCCTGCCTGACATCTGTTCACCTCCTCTTGTTGATTCCCTCAGCTCTTATTTGGTATCTGTGCCTCCCTCACGCAGCCTGTGTGTGATAGGTGGACTAATTCTATATACGTACATCCCTGATATACCAGACCTCCGCCAATCAGTCTACAGTAATCCATTTGTGAGCCAACATTCCTAGACCCCGGATGAACACGGGACTCAGGATGAACACGGGACTCAGTGTGCCTTAATGAGAATGAAGAAATTTTCCATGGATTTCTGAAAAAGGGGCTTGTTCTCTCCTCCTTGGGGGTACATGGTGTGAAGCCTCGAACTGTACATCAACAGCACCCCCCGGAGGATGCAGCTGGAGAAGGCAGAGGGGAGATATGGACAGAAGCTGGGTCTGGGAAGGCCATGTGGGTCACTGAATCAATCCAGCCCTAAAGTGTATCCTATCGATGGGCTTTCCAGTCATGCAAACTAATAAATCCCCTTTAGAGTTTCAACCAGATTGAATCATATTTTGTTACCTGTAATATGCAGTGTCTTAACTTACCTGATTTGATATGTCTGAATTTACCATTTCTTATATGGAAACATCCCAGGGTTTGAAATCGAAATTGGGGTATGGAGTAATGGTGAGGTGGAGCAGAGTTGAAGGTCACTGAAGATGAAGAGGTCAAGCATTTGGGAGGCCAGAACGTTGAAGGAGCTGTCCTTGTCATCCATAATGATGGCAGGATTCAGGGTGAAGCAGAAGCTATGAGCCTGGTAAAAAATCTTTAGAGATGGAAGGCATTGGCTGGGAGTTCAGTAACCATAGCAGTGAAATAATGGTGGGTATTGCTGAATGGAACCCAGCTTTTCTCCCTTCCTCCCTTTCTTAAAATATCTGTTCAAAATGATTTAAGATGGCGTTAAAATACATACAACATATAGCAATATAAAAGAAATAAAAGAATGCTATTTAAAATGGAAACAAAGGGAAATAAATCCTGGAAAAATTAGAAGAAGCCAGGGATGAGGTTAATATACAATATATATACTAAAAGATCTGATCCATTTTCTAGAGCTAAGCCACAGATTTGACTCAGTTTTCAATTTACTTATGGTCTCTGTCTCCCTATTTTCTCTCTGTGAAGCTTTCACAAGGTCAGACAAGTATGGGTCATTTAAACTCTCCTTGAATTACTCAATTAAATGATGTGCCCAAGGTCACAGAAGTAGCAATGGATCCCAACTTTGGCGGGAAGTTCCCCAATTTCCAGCACTGCAGGCTTCCCACTAGACTGCATTGCATCTCAAATGCAGAGTAATTTCATAGTAGACATGCTTTTTCCTGGGCTGCAGGGTCACAGGAAAACCAAAGAGCTGCTAGGGTATTTTCATTCGTGACTCTAAACCCTGGTGACTTGGGATGGAAAAGAGTCTGACAGGGAGAGCAGCCCCTGATGGCCCCCGTCTGGACGGCCTGGCCTAGGAGAGGAAGTACTCCTGTCCAGCTGCTGATCTCCAGGGAGGCCCCGTGCTATGGCAGCAAATGTTCTCCTTGTCAGGATTAAGGTGGTTTGGCAGAGGCACGAGGGGGGAAATGCAACATGCCAGCCCCTCCCAGACCTGGCTGACTTGTGCCCTTGGTGGCTTGAAAGATAAACATCTTGCCACATCCTCTCTTTGCCCACTGCCTTAGTCCACCTCCCCACCCCTACCCAACGTGTCTCAAACTCTGAAATCCTTGAGAAGTCAAACTCCCCTTTGAGCCAAAAACCCAATATTCGAGCGAGAAAAACGTCTCACTGCAGACTGCTTAATATGTCAGGAATTGAAGTCACCATTTTCCTTCTCGTTTATTCACATTCTTCCATACCAGGAAGGGCTGCTGGAGAGTTCCTGAAGTGCATCCAAGGTTGTTTCAAGGTAGATAGAGAACAAACGTGAGTGCTGCAGTGTTTTCTCCTGCTCGTATAGTCCTGGTTAGAGATTCTTGGACAGAATAAAGAAAGGGAGTCAGACTAGTGGCAACCTCCTGCATTTTTTCAGGCAGTTGTTCTTACACTTTATTGGGACTCCAATCTCTTTAGTGAAAGCTATGGACTTATCCCACGGATGAATGCCAATGGGCGCATACCACACAATTTCTCAAGACATTTCAGGGATGAAATGGTCTGTAAACCCTGTGAAATCCATGCATGGATCGCCAAGGGGTCCATGGAATCCAAGTGGAGAATTTCAAGTGTATGCAGCTAGCTATATCAGGCAGTTTAGACACGTCAAACAGAAGGCTCAAAAATAGATTGGTGGCAAAAGCGCTAGTATCCCAAGTGTCCGAATGCTTTGGTCCATGTCCCAGCTGCACCATTTACTGGCTGTGTGACTTTGGACCACTCTACCTCAGTTTTCTTGGTGTAAAGTGGGGACAATAATATGTGCTCTGCTCAACTCAAGAGGATCAAATGACAAATATATGGATTCTTCTTTAAAATCTAGAAAGAGCAACATCTCAATAACAGGAAACCAGATCTGAGCTAATTGATTTGTGAAGTTCATTTCTGAACTATGTTTCTTGCCTTGCAGTGCTCTGTCCTCCTTATGGCCAATGCTAAAGGCTGGTCTCCTGCTTCCTTCTGGCTGGATGAACTAAGCTTCAACCCTCCTCACCAAATTCTGCCATTTTTATTCTATTTGTCCCAAGTGTATTGCTAGAGGTTTGCTCTACAAAGGAACCATTTGGGGATAATAATCAGAAATGTTTTGTTAATGCTGAGATACTGAATTAGGTTCAGAAGTAACAATTGACTATTTATAAAGGAGATACATTAGTGGTAGGTGCAACAATTGTAAATGCTCCATCCCCTCCCTCCCAACACACACATTGAAATAAAGTGGATACTTTTTGAACTAGGAGAGGCAGAAGACACATTTTTATCCCTCCTTTAAATAATTGCACATAGATAGGGACCCCCTTCTCTGAAGCTGCCTTTCCCCATCATATAGGGTCTTAAAACTAAGCACATTGTTCAACAACTTCCTGAAAACGAATCCCATTCCTATCATCTCTTTGGGACCATATCAAAAACTGGGTGACTTATTTGATTTATTTTTAAATAACAAAACCATATGTAAATATTGTCATCATCATCAAACAAGAATGACAATGCTTTGCATCGTATCTTGCATATTCAATCCTTCATAGGAATTATTCCTGCACATCAGCTTACCAAATATGTCAGGATAGAGTGTCAGTCCTGATGGGCTGTCACTGGTTGAGGAGAATCCAGACTGTTATAGGGGGAAGAGGAAGGCAGGGGCTCTGTCTTCTTCTGTTGGAGCTGAGGTGCTGGGAACCCCACCTTCCCCTAGGTGAGAGCTGCCTCCATGGGGAATGGGTGGTATGTGTGATCCCTAAGATGGGGATGGAAAGACTGGGTGAAAAGTGAACGGAGGACCTCTGGGATTTCATGTCTAGACAGGGCGGTGTCTGAGGAAGCCAGTGCTCTCCTCCAATTAACCTGGGAATGCTTTGGCAAAGTTTGTTCTTTCTATTTTTTATTTATTTTTTTACCCTGTGAGGGAATAAATGAGGAGTTTGTTTTTGCCTGTGACAAAATTCATAACCTTTAGGATATTGTTGAAGGAGCTGGCCTATTGTATTTTTAGATCTCACCTCATGCCCTGCAACTCACTTCTTATTTCCGTCCTACTAGTGAAAAGCCGAAGAGGCTGGGTGAAAGGAAAGGGATAAAACAGGCACACGCTGGTATTCTGAATCATTCCATCTTGCCCGAAAGCTAACCAGAGCTCCCTGATCCGTGCCCTTGAGTGTCGTACAGACTTCAGATCCCTGCCTGCCACAAACAGAGCAGTGAGGACAAGGGAAATGGGTCCTCATCGTGGACTATGTCTTGTGTGCTCTACAGGCATTAACTCCTATTAGTCACTGTGGGAATTTTGTTAAGTCTTTATTCCATCTTTAATGGCTCTTATTGGAGAGCCCAAGTTTTGAGAGCAGAATGGTATGTTTTGTTTTGTTTTGTTTCTCTGCAAGAGGGAAGGAAAAAAACGTACTTTGTGCAGTGAAAGTGGAGAAATCTGAGGATCCCCATTTAAGTGTTTTCTTCTTTCCCTTTGGAGCCCCAAACTCTTCCTCCATGGTCAGCAGTAATACCACAATGATGGGGCCAAAAGTATTAAAAAAACATTTTAAAGTTACCAGCGAAAGGAGAAAACGGCACATTTACACTCGTCTTTCTCCACTTAATGGCATTACCAGAGATGCCTTGTCCCCATTGGGTCATAAATTGAGACATCACTCAACAGTTGTCCTGGTAAATTTCCCCCACAAAGGCCACTTATGAACTGACTAATCTCATTGGAGCCTAATTTACTGAACGTTTAAAACCATGGGAGGGGTGCAGAAGGGATTAGGAGACTGAACCGGGGACTGGACCTGTTACATCTTCAGCCTGAGGACTCGGGTCTGGCTCATCCTCCATCGTTTCCAAGGAAATGGGCCATTTTTCCTCTCCCATCACACTGCAGAAATCACTGCCTGGTTGACGAAGCCACCATATTAGGAGCTGGAGGCTAAGACATTCCAAAGTCCTGGTCTTTCTTGTCTGGAATGGACATTAACTTTCCCCCAGGCAGGTTTAGTAAGAATGCTGGGGTACAGACAAGGTCAGAGAGGAAAGGAAGATTATAAGTGTAACATAGCATTCCTTTTCCCCAAAACTTGGATAACCCAGTGGCTTCAATCAGGGAGACCTTAGCTCTGAATTGCATGGAGCCTCCTCATATTTCACAGCTCACCTTCTAAGTCACCTCTTTTCCTACACGTTTTCTGCTGTGAAAAGGAGCTTGGTCTATAAGAAAAGCTATTAACATTTGTGTTTCTCTGGAAGTTTGTGTCATAAAATAATGGGGCTGATCCTCTTTGGGAGAGGGGAACAGACAACTCACTCGCCAGAGGGGTGTGAATGTTTCCCCCTTCCCCTACCCAGCCTCTTGGGTATCAAGTAGAAATAAGTTTTATGTGTTGGATGACTGTCCCTTCTCTGAAGAGAGCTAGTGTCCCACTCCATGCTTGCTGCCCATCTCCACATGCCAACATGATCTCTTCCCCAGTGCTGTGTTAGGTCAAATGATGACTCTCCAGTAATCCGAATAAGATTTTAAGGAATTAGCTGTGTTAATTTGATGACTGTGTGCATAGCAGCTTTTTATCTGCAAAACTCTTGGGAATACTACTCTAGGATGGGAGAAGATCCACTAACAACTCCAGACTTAAAGTGACGTCAAATAAAGGAACTTAGAGAAAGAGAGCATGACCCAGCAGTCGTGTCTTTCACCAAATATGTGCTAACAGCACTAACTGTGATTCAGCTTACTGGGGCATTAGTAAATCAGTAAACATCACAAGGTGATTCAATGGATCTATGACACCAACTCTTTAGTAATGGATTGCTGTCTAATTTCTTGCCCCTGGATATTCAGTTTGAGTTGAGGGAGAGTGCAGCATGTTCTGTGAGTGAATTCCAGCTGGAAAGAAGGGAGAAAAGAAGTGGGGGGAGGGCAGGTTGGGGGGCGGAGAACAGCTAATGTGCCAGAGTGTCTATGAGTGTAAAGTCACGTACTTGAATGTTTTGGTGCCAAGAAGAATTAAAACTTGCAGATTCCTTAATGCAGAAATGACCACATTATGCAAGAGAACATAACAAAACTTCTGTGCTGGTATTAAAAGGTTCTTTGAATGTGAAGTTCCTACAAAATGACTAATTCCAAATGAAGAAAATTCTTAACTGTTTCTGAAGAATTCAATTGGTAGCCTGAACTTTATAGATTCTGCTTCCGTCCCTGGGTATTTTACTCAATCAAGTTTTTCAGAAGCCATTTCCAATGCCAAGAAAGCTTGTCTCAAAATTGCCATCCCAATACAGAACTAAAAAAGGACTATAATAATGACAAATATTAAAGTTAATATTATGTCCCTGAACATGAGAGTCAATCAAAATAGACGAAGGCATGCATGAATTGTATTTATGTGGGACAATGTCTGGAAGGAAATATGTTTACTCAATCTTAGGCATATTTATTACTCAGCAAAAAGTATCATGAAAGATGTGATGCTAAATAAATCCCTATAAAGCTTAGAGTCTAGTCAACAGGGACAATGTCCACAAAAATCCACAAGGCATGAGAGAAGGGTATATCTAGCGTGAGAGCACAGGAGAAGGAGAGCTTAGAGCTTCATTTACTAACCTTTTACCTTACTTTAATTCATAGCCATAAATGCAATAAAAACTGATTTACAAATATCTACAGATACAATTATTTACGGATTGACTACCCTGAAGCTACTTCTAATAGTCATGTGATTATTCACGAGGTGGTTCAGAGCCTGAGCTCTGCTGCCTGGTGTTAAGTCTGGGTTCTGCCACTTCATGCATGGCCATGAGGCGACTTAACCATTTTTTGGCTCAGTTTCCCCAGCTCTACAATGGGGGTGGCAACAGTGTCTAACCCACAGAATTGTTTGGAGGATTGATGGTTTCACATAGGCAAAGTACTTGGGACAAATAACTGTTCAACGGATTAGTTATTATCGCTAATATTATCAGCTCAGCCTAATGTATAATGACTAATTTTCTGCCTTAGTTCTAATGAATATACACCGAAAATTAGTTAATAGATACTGATGAAATGTGAATCTTCTCTTTAATGATGATAAATACAAAGAATGTAATGTATAAGGCTCAGGAAGCTAAGGAAATTCCAGTATGGGATTTGTTCTTATCTATACGATAGAAGGGTGGCTAAAAAAAAAAAAAAAAAAAAGGTCCTCTCTGTTCTTTCCCTCCTTCCCTCTGACTTTCCCCCTTCTTTGCACCCTCTTCCCCCTTTTCCCCCTTTCCACCACTTCTTGCTCCCTCTTTTTTACTCCCAGTCCTTTCAGTGAGGGATTCAAGGACATGATTTAGAGGAACTGCTTTTAACTAACAAGGATGTAAGCAAGAAATTACCGTGAAGAGTGAGAACAGCTAAGAACCACATGCTGAGAAAACACAGAGGAGGGAAGGACTCAGTTCTAGGGTAGCCACGACGGTGGGAGCAGAGTGAAGGCAGTTAGGGCAGGATTTGCAATGGGAGTGAAATTTGGACTAAGTCTCAGACGATAAGAGAGAATTGAGCCTTCAATGGAAATGGTGCAGAAAATAAAGTTTGGGTAACAACAAATATCGACTATATTGGTATCTATTCAAACATCAAGCTCCATCCATGTTTGATAATGTGACTCTTCATCATATCACTCTTGACAAGAAGATTAAGACTTAACCGCTCTAGATAACTATTGTAGTGATTGCATGGTGTCATTCTCCAATTTTCATTCAAAGAGAAATGATGTGAAAGAATATTCCTTGGGAGATTCTAGGTAAACGGGGGATGCAGCATAACCTTATATCTCATCTACCATCAATTTCTTCACTCCATCTTTGTATTTTATCAACATGAGGGTTTTTATTTTTGAAAGAGTAATAGTCCCAATTGGAGATTTATAAGCTGGAAAGAGTTAGATCCTCTCCAAAACAGACATGAGGAGTTGAAGTATTGAGGGCGGATTGAGTTTAAGTGCTTTTAGTGTTTATTTGAGTAAAACAGGGCCACTTTTCTTGCGCTTACCTAATGGCATTTCAGAGAAAAAGTAGAAAGTTTATAGCAGAGAGAAATCTTACTTATTGAGGGATTTGTGTGACAGGCAGTCACTGAATCAGACAAAATAAATTAACAAAAATTTAATTAGCTTGTATCACTCTTGTCAAAACTGACAACTAAAACATGGAGAAAAGATCATGTTTTTCTCCAGAGAGTGTTTTAATATTTTTTTCCTTGTCTGAATAGAAACCTTGACTTATACAACTATTTATAGATTTTCAATGGACTGCTATTTCCTACATTTCAGGAAGGTTTAAGAGTTAAGTCCCAAATGATCTGGGGACTTTCTCCCCAGCCCCCTACCCAGGTTTCTAACGCCACTTGGGGACTTCTACGCATTCTTGCAGCAGATTTGCTAGCTGACCCAGCCCCTTTTTAATGGGGTTTCTGAATAGGAATAGAAGGACTTTCAACAGGTCAAGCTCTATCTACTAACTTAGCAGCTTGCACCACTTCCATATTTTGGCTGGTGTGATGAGCCCACCATGCAGTGTTGGCAAGATGATTCAAAAGCAAGTCCATAAACTATCAACCACTTTACTTGAGAATTGCTCACACTTGGGGCCACTCAGGGTTATGGTCTCTCCCCCATAATGATGTGGCTCTACTATGAAGAGACCTTGGGACTATCTCAGGAAAGGGAACTGTTAAAGCCCATGAATGCTGAGACTATCACTACTTGCCCTCATAAAAGGCCACACATCTTTCCCAGTGTGTGTGTTAAAGACAAAGTTTCTACCTTTGCAGGAACTGCCACAGCAGTGCATCATCACCACCACCATCAAGAACATGGCCCTCACCTTCCCCTGTAGGGACAGTGACAATGGGTGTAGGTGATCCAGCCACTCTGGCCCTGACTTCCCAAGTTCCAGCCTCTGCTCATCCTCGTGGAAAACTTTCACCTCTCCCTCCCTTCTGTGTTACTTGTTTCCCAACAAAAGACCTGCTGTAGCTGAGTGAATGGAAGTAGACAGAGACCTGATTATAGGGGGGTGATTCTCTCTTTGCCTAGAGTGGAGATGATGTCCTAGATCCTCCAGCTGGAATTCAAAATTATTTTTCTACAGGAAAAGGACCCAGGGTGGTTCTCTACTCTGTCAGGATGATAATCAGTGAACATTTGTAATGAGTCTGGAAGTCATTCTTTGACACAGAGTGAGGTGGGAAGTTAAAATGTTCATGCCCATAGAAACAAACCTGTGTCACGTTAGAATACTTCCCCACACTCCTGACTATAGGATGCAACTATGCTCAGACCTGTGACTTATGAAAGATCACAAAAGCAACGCTTAGCATTTGCTAAGAGCTTTACACTGCAACCTTTGGAACATGAGTACTATTATTATCTTTATTTTGCAGATGAGGAAATAGGAACTCAGGGAGGCTAAATAAGTTGCCATAGTCACCCATTTGGAAAGTGATAATTATGGCTCCTCTCCTGCCTTCCTCAGTTTCCGTTTGAGCTGATCACATAGGATGTCATTTGGATATAGAGGTGAGACACTTAGGAAAAGCATCATTGGTCAGATTCCCCAATCCTCTATACTCCATACTCAGTGGTTCTCACCCGGAGGCGAGTTTACCATCCCCATCCCCCAGGGCAATGTCTGGAGACATTTTCAGTCATCACAAATGGGGTGGGGCTGCTATTGGCACCTACTGGGTAGAGTCTGATGCTGGGAAACCTTCTGCAATGCACAGGACAGCCTCTGAGGACAAAGAATGATCCAGCCCAAATGTCAATAACAATAACATTGAGAAATTCATAGTATTGAAGACACAAAACTGAAAGAAAACATTCAGGTTTTAAATGAATCATTTACTGTTCTGTTGTTGCTTATGTTATTCACTATGCTAATTCCATCATGAAGGTAAGACTTTATTTTATGTATTTTTTTAATATATGTACAGATTGGCCACAATATACCCATTGGGTCAGTTTGGGTGTATTATGTCCCCCAAAATGCCATGTTCTCTGATGCAGTCTTGTGGGGGCAGATGTATTGGTGTTGTTTAGATTGTAATTCTTTGACTGAGTGTTTCCATGGAGATGCGACCCAACCAACTGTAGGTGATAATTCTGATTAGATAATTTCCATGGAGGTGTGGTCCCGCCCATTCAGCGTGGGCCTTGATTAGTTTACTAGAGCACTTTATAAGCTCAGACAGAAGGAGCGAGCTTGCTACAGCCAGGAGGGACACTTTGAAGAATGCACAGGAGCTGAGAGAGGAGCTGCAGCTTACAGAGCAACATTTTGGAGACATGCCAGCCATGTGCCTTCCCAGCTAACAGGTTTTCCAGACACCAATGGCCATCCTCCAGTGAAGGTACCTGATTGTTGATGACTTAACTTGGACACTTTATGGCCTTAAGACTGTAACTTTGTAACCAAACAAACCCCCTTATAAAAGCTGATCCATTTCTGCTGTTTTGCAAAAATGGCAGCATTAGCAATCCAGAACACCCATAAACTGGCTTTGCCTCCCATGAGGTCCCATGAACTCCTCAGGCAAGAGTTTATACCTTCTATTTGGATGTGTCTGGCAGGAATCTAACAGTCTCAGGAGATCCACACCAGCATTTCTGGTTGGAAACAAAGCACATTTGCAATCAGAGGCAAAGTCATAGTGCACAAAATGTCAAGGGAACTTTGGCTCCCTTGCCTTTTGGCAAATACTTCTGAGTAGAAAGGCATCTCATGTATGTACTAGAGGGTAGCCTGTGGGGTGGGTGGATGTCTTAGTTTGCCAGGACTGCTATGACAAATACCGCACACTGGTTTGGCTTAAACAACAGGAATTTATTGTTTCACAATTTGTGATTCTAGAAATCCAACATTTAGGGGTCAGCAGAATTAGGCTTTCCCTGAAGACTGCAGGGTTCTCCACCCACATCACATGCCAATCTCTCTCTCCTCCTCTGGCTTCTCCTTCTGGCTTCTATTAACTAACTGCATCCAAATTTCCTCTGTTTATAAGGACTTCAGCCATACCCTGATTCAATTTGGCCTCATCCAAATAGTATCTTCGAAGGTTCTATTTATAAATGAATTCACACACACAGACCCTAGGGATTAAGAGTTAACCATGTCATTGTGGGGGATGTGATTCAATCTACCAGAGTGTGGAATGACATTTTTACAGAAGGTTCTAGAAACACAGAGGATAATATATTTTTCTTAATAAAGGAATGATCAGTTTTATACACAGAAATAAAAACCTCCAGTCTAAGAATGCACTTACAATATGGATTTTTCTGTAACTAAATGACATACACTCTGTCTTCTCTCACCCACTCTCCACCCCCTTTTCTCCTCTTTATGGAGAAATATTGAGTGAACATTCACTTAGCAATTAGGACTTCATGGCCAAACTTTCAAAGTTGTGCTGGGCAGAGAGTCAAAACCTACATTTGGTGGCGATGTTTTAAGTGCCCACAATGAACAGGAGTCTGTATAGTGTTTCCTGTCCCTCCCTGGGTGGCTTTAATGCCATTTCTAGAACACAAAAGGATGACTATGGGGGATTAGCTGGTAGAACATGTCTGGGGCAATTTTGCTCTCAGATTCCATTAGAATTTCCATTATTTTTGGTCAGTCAGTATTGCCATTATTTAGAGATGCCTTCATTTGGGTGGTGATTATATGGAAAAGAGTAATAAATGCCAAATAAACTCAAAACCATGGGTATATTTCTAGGCAGCGATGGTTGCTTCAGGGATTTTGTACTCCTCTTTGATCTTCATATTCACTCTGAAAAAGAGAGTAAACTGAGATGTCCCTTGTATTTTTGTTTTTCTTTTGTCGATGGTTTGGCTTCCGGGCTGAATTGCATGTGTTTTATCTACCTTGTGGATTAGCTGCAGAGGATTTTGAATTCTGGGTTGTTTTTATTTACTGAAAAAAGGGGAAAAAAAGGATTCATCACACAAAAATCATGTGTTCTAGAAATGCAAATTAATTTTGAAGCAGGCCAGGGGACCAGTCACCAGACAAAACTTTGAAGTGAGTAAAATTCCATTTGCTCTTCCTTTTTCATGATTGCCACCTCACTCCAGAGTCTTTTGTGGCCAGTGTGATCTAGACCCACAAAAGTCCAAACCTCTCAATTAACAGACTTGTCCGGGAGTTTGCCAGGCCCAGACCAGTCCAAGGACACCTAGAAATTAGCAGTAGGACTGAGACTAAGTTCCCCATTCCCTGATTCCTCTCAGAGCTACTAAAGTAGAAGGGTGATGACCGTATCCTAGGGACACACTTGAAAATACCTCTTCAACAGTGTTGGGGATTGAATCATGTACCCCACAAAAGACGTTTTTAAGTCTTAATCAACATTCCTGTCAGTTCGATCCCATTTGGGAGTTGGATTTACAACGTTCCTATTTAGATGGGGCCGAATTGAATCAGGCTGGGCCTTAATCCATATGACTGGAGGCCTTATAAGCAAAGGAAATTTGGACACAGCCAGTCAGAAAAAGCCAGAAGTCAGTGGGAATCAGAGGAGCAAACAGAAGCAGAGAGGGATCCCCTGTGACAGAGGATTGCGGGAATGCTACAGATCCTGGGAGAAAGCAAGTCACGCCAGTACCTTCATGTGGGACTTGTAGCTCCCAAAACTGTAAGTCAATACATTCTTGTTTTTTGAGCCAACCAGTTCTGACATATTTGAATGGCAGCCCTGGAAAACTAAGACAATTAGGTAGGACGTCCTTCTAAGTCTAAGAAATTAAGACTCTAAGAAATGATGCCTGCCTCCTCAGTCCCTCTGCAAAGTTCCTACTCCATGAACAGCCAGCTGTAGGCTGCTGTCGGGCTTAAAAGCAACAGCCCATCAGAATCCATGTCATAACACCAGTGCCTGAAAATATCTCACTTATTCACCTAATATTTACTCCATCTGTATTTTGTATAATAGCCACTGGGGATAAAGCAATGGACAAACCAACACAGATCCCTGGCTTCATGGAGCTTACATTTTTAGCTCACATTAAAAAGGTAACTCCTTAAAGCTGTCAAATCCAGAGCCCACACGACTGACTCTACTGGTACAATTTTAGTCATGGATGGAAGACAAAGATTTTAAATGCTTCAAAATTAATTTGCATTTCTAAAACACATGATTTTTGAGTGACAAATCCTTTTTTTTTCTTTTTTTTCATGTGTGCATGTTGGGACAGCACCACATGCATTTCTTAGAGCTGTCCCTGGAACTGGGCGATATATAGTCAGGAAGACATATAAAATATCATATACAACTACATATGCAAATATATGTACATACATCACACACATATAATGGCAAACCATTATATGAGTTCTAACACCAGGTGGTTGACTTTTATTACATCACACAGCAAATTCAATCTGTAGTAATTTAACTTTTCATCCCCTGAGGAATTTCCAAAAAGAGGATAGGTAGGTTTCCATCCCTAGTAGTTCAGCTTTCTGAAGGCAAGAGGTGTATCAAATGCTCACTAAAAAGGTAGGTATGAGATGGAGCCACCAGGACTTCAACTGTATCTGTAATGTTCTCTCTTTTTTAAAGATTGTGAAAGGAAGTGGGAAAGATTGAGATGTGACAAAGCTGATAGAAGGTACAGGCACATGTTATGTCATTCAGTACATGTTTTTGTATCTTTGGAATACTGGTCAATTTAAAATATAATAACAAAAATACAACAAAGAGGGAATGGTAGCTGAGGAATTACAGATAGCAATTCTGGCCTTTCTGGGAATTTAGGCTGTTAAAGAGAAGACAAAAGACAAAAGTGTGAATAAAAGGGGCACAGGGTCAGTGAAGAAATTTTTTTCTTTTTTCAGATCGATGGAGATCTGGCTGGCTTCTTGTTAATTGATGCTTTGCTGTAAATTAAGGAGATGTGAGTGACTGGATTATTAGTGTATTAAAAGAACAATTTTGAAGTCTTTCTTTTTTAAAATGATCTTATGAAGGTACAAACGAAATTAAAACACGCACTATGGCAACTCCAACGTAATTACTGAAAATCTGGGTAAAGGATAAGGAAAATTACTACAGGAGTAGATGTTTAGGGGTGAGTGATGCATAGGTGGAAGGCAGCTGGGTGAACACGGCCATCAACACATTCATTCACACTACGCTGGCTTTGGAGGACAACTTCCCACTCCTGAATCCTGTTCAAGAAGCTGATGGCCACCAAATATGTAAGCGGAAATGTCTTCTCTGCCTGGGTCAATTGAGCCACGTTTTTTGTTTTTTTTTTTAATACATTTAACCTGACAGATTTAACCACAGTTCTTCAATTGCAACTCTGGTTATCCTGAGGATGAGAGAGAGAAACAGAGAGAGACAGAGAGAGAGAGAGAGGGAGAGAGAAAGAGATATTTTTCTAGGTGGTGGTTTAATTTCAAGGGATAGGAGAATGTTACTGTAACAACTGACAGTACAAAGAGAACTGACAGCCAGCAAAGAGATGAACATCTCCTTTCCCGTCCTCTCAAGATCAGGACCAACATCTCTGTCTAATATGCAAACTTCTCTGTCTCTTCATTTCTCCACTTACTCCTTTTTTGTCCTTTTAAAATGTTAATGCTCTTTGTTTAGGGCCCTCCACTCTCCAGGTGGGGATGGACGGGCTTTGCTGGGAAAATTGAACTATAATTGTGGGTCGCTGAGAAAGGGGCATCTATTTCTTCGATGCCTTCAAATATGATTGTGTCAAATTTTCTGCTATATCAAGCATCAATTTTATTTCATTATATTTACTTGTATTTATTTAAATATGTAATTTGAAGTGAACAAAATGATCTCAGTTTTCAAACATCTTGAAAAAGCCACAGGTAGCCCTCTCACTATGCCACATTGTGTCACACAAACTACCTGTTTTATCACATATTTGAAGTGAAAAATAAAGAAGGAAGGAAAAAAAGAGAAATGAAAATGTGAATGCAATTCACCCACCTGCAACACAGTATAGAAGCCACACACCACGCTGGGAAGCTCAAGGGGAATGTAATCTCACTGATAAGGGCCTTATAAATTCAAAATGAACCAAGGTCTCCTTAATAACAAAAGTATCTCAAAATGCCCTGGCGCCATGTATCTGAAGATGTTTCTTGGCTGCTAAAGCTGGTGCAACATAGTTGCCACTGTGAGTCTGCCCCAGTCTCCAGGCTGCCACTGCCAGAACAAGAAATGAAGCTCACGCAATTCAGACGTAATTGACCTCCAGAGATTCCGGAACTTGCAGGCAGAAGTTGCTTTCAACTGTCGAACATATTTTTAAAGAACTCAAAGGGAGAAGAATAGTCTTTTATATTTACCCAGATATTCACCGTTTCTCTTGTACTTCCTTCATTCCTGACATTCCAGTACCTGCTCTAAGTTTTCTATCCACCTTTTTGTAGCTTCTCCTCTCAGAGTGTCATATGCCCAGTATAAGAAGTTCACATGTGATATTTGAAGATATATTCTTCTAAGAGCCAGGATCCAGTCTAATCAGGTTTACTTGACCTAACACAAATGCAGTTTTCTGAGTATCTCTATAATCATTTTTATTGTGTTCATTCAAATTTCCTTTGTCTGTTTTCAGCTTAAAATAAAGGCAGGGATCTTTCTATATGTAGTGCCTATACCTCACTTGGCAAATAATCAGCACCCAAACAATATTTGTTGAGGGAATGAATGCATGCGTGATGTATAAAATGGCTGTAATTTTTTATGACAATTGGTAATTTACCCACAGCTTATGGTTTATTGCCCCAGTCACCTCTTATTTATGGTAATAATGTCTGTAGTGTTTGGCCAAATGGGAAAGAATCCTTATCCTACCATTATCCCCTCAAATGGCCCAATGGCCAGTTTTTAAAAACAAGTTTTAGAAATTAGTATACAAGTCAAAGGAAAATTGATTAATGTTTTTGTTTCTGACAATTTAGCAGTTTTTTAACCAGTTTCCTCCTTTTATCAAAGAAATAATTATATAAGGATAATGTACGTCACACTTACTTAACATTTTCCACCTTGCAATTTAAAATATAGACAATAAATATCAAAATAAGTATTTGAATACTTTTATATCATTGGAGTTAATAATTGAACTATGGCTTTCAGAGTTCTGAGTATAATAAAATAACAATATTAGAAGAAGCATTTAAACTTACTTCTAGAGGTGACTTATGATCTCTTTTCAACCATGTCTCTTCAGTAAGGTTAAAATAAAATATTGGCTTTCCTTTTCACAGGGGATGTTTATTGGAATGCTGTTCAACTATTTTATAAATCATATTTCTTTATTTTCCTTTGAACTCCATGATGTGGAAGTCAATTTTGTGTGTCATCACTTGGCCATAGTTCCCACTTACTCAATCAAGCACTAATCTAGGTATCACTGTGAAGCTATTTTGAAGATAAGATTAGTACTCATAAATGGTTGACTTTTAAGTAAAGGACACGATCACAGATAATCTTGGGCCTGACTCAGTGAAAAGGCCTTAAAAGCATACTGAGTCTTGCCAAAACAGATAGAATTCCACCTGTGGACTGCAACTTCAGTTTGTGTTTGAGTGTTCCAGACTGTCTTCCTACAGATTTTGGACTGGCATCTCCAGCCCCCATATTCATATCAGCCAATTCCTTGCAGTAAATCCCTTAATAGATACCACCTACTAGTTCTGTTTCTCTGCTCAAACCCTGACTGATACATATGAAGATTATAAAGATGCCCTCTCTTACCTTGTGATTTATTTCTACTAAATAATAAATGCTTCTTTAACTCTAAATTTCTCTACTCCAAGTAGCCAAGGTGTACCGGTACTTAATTTCTTAAAACATACCTTGGTTCAAAGGAACTCTTGAATTATTGCCACCTTAATTATTTGTATTCTAGGCTTTTTAAAAATCTACTATAGAAAATATATTAGTTATCTATTTCTGCATAATATGTTACCCCAAAATTTACAGGCTTAAAACAACACACATTTATTAACTCACAGTTTTGGGTAGCTGGGTCCTCTGCTTGAGGATGTCTCAGGAGCTGCACTCAAGGAGTCAGCTAGAGTTGAGGTCTCCTCTCAAGGCTGAACTGGGGAAGGGTCCACTTCCAAGCTCACAGTTCAATGGCAGGATTGAGTTCCTCATAAGATGTTGGACTGAGTGCCTTGGTTCCTGGTTGGCAGTTATCCTCAGTTCTTTGCGATGTGGACCTCTAGAACATGGCAGCTTGCTTCACCAAAGCCAGCAAGAGAGAGAGTCTGTTAGCAAGATGGAAGTCAAAATATTGTGTTGATTAATCACAGAAATGACATCCTGTCACTTCTGCCATTTTCTCTTCATTGGAAGAAACCACTAGGTCCAGCCCACATTGAAGGAAGAGAATTATAAACGGCCTAAATATCAGGAGGTGAGGATCCCTGGGAAACATCTTGGAAGGCTGCCCACAACCTCAAGGTTTCTTTTTAAAAAAAGGCACCTTTGAATATGTTGTATTGCAGGGAACCCCAAGATTCGCAATGACTTCAAAGAGAAGCCAGCCTTTGAGGAAAGGAGGATGTTACTTGGTCCAGGCCATGAACTTTGAATTTCCCCAGATGCCTACATCTTTAGCTGTGGTAAGAGAGACAAAGGTCTCAAAACGTGTGTTTCACTGCCCGAGATTCTCAACCCTCTCTGCATTCCGCTGTCATTCTGAAAGACACCACAATAAAAAATAACCCAACATCTGTGGTTGAAGCCAGAGCCAAGAACTCTATCTAAATGATTGTACACTTCACAGTGTAAAGTAAGAGATGAGAGAAGTGGGATCAAGGAGTTGGGAATCTTGATAAATACACAGTTATTCTAACTAATTAATGAAGCCAAGTGGTGTGTGTTGGCTAAAGGAAACGTATTAGGATGATGAAGAGGAAGCAAACCAGATGGAGTCTGGATACATTTGCTCCAGGCCCATGTGTGTTGCCAAAGCATTATTTCAAAAGGTGCCAACATCAGAGAATTCCTCAGGGGGAAATTCTTGTGCTGGGAAGTAGGCTGGCTGATTGTTTGCGAAGAATGCCTTCATATTTCAGGTCACAACAGAGCAGTTCTGATGAAACTGGTTTGCAGAATGTAATCCTTCTTAACCCACTTCCTTCATGGAATTATAGAACCTCAAAGTTAAGAGGATTCTGAATATCATGTCATTCCATCTCTAACCCAATGCAAGATGCATTTCTACCATGTTGATTAAAGCTCATCTATGTCTTCCTTGAGCCCTGTGGTGGGGAAGCCACAGGGTGAAGAGGCAGACTTTTCAATATTAATCCTGACTAATCAACTCAATGTTTATTTCATGTTGAGCTGAAATCTGACCCCTCGCAGGTCTATTACTCTATCCTAGGTTGGCTCTCAGAGGCAGCACAAAATCAGACTATTCCCTATTCTACGTCACAGAGTACCAAATGTCAAAGATTATTCTCTGAATTATTATCTGCCTTTACAAGCTGCCCGACTCCTGCGGCACATAGTACTTTCTTCAGTGCTTTTTTGTGTGGTGTGAGATACATTCCTGGAACTCTCTCTCTCTCCACATGAGTTCCTTTTAATAAGCTCTAATTTGTTAAGGTTCGTCTTAGAATATGAAAACCTGATTTGAAGACAGCACTTGTGGATATAGCTTCTTAAGAGCTGTAAGTCATAAGCCATGGTAGGATTCTGGAAAGAAGAGATTACATCATTGGCTCATTTGAATTTTTGAATAATGAAAATACTCCCTACATATGCTTTCATTTCTTTCTTTTTTAAAAAAAACAGACTATGAAGCAGGTGAACAAGACAAGAGAATGAATTATGTTTGTTAATTTCTATATGTGCCACTCTCCCTTCCAGCATTTCAGATGCATTATCTCATTTTGTCCTTCTAGAAACTCTGGAAGACAGTTATGATTTACGTCTTGGAGATGAGGAAACTGAGGCACAGAGACTTTACAGACTTGTGCAGTTTTACATAGCTGGAAAATATTAGACCTCAGACTTCAACTCACTTCTTTCTGATCCCAAAGCCCTGCTTTTCCCACAATAAACAAAGCCAGATAAACTTTATACTCTTAATTTTAGAGTCTAAGGGGATTTCCGAGAAGGTCTATCAGAGACTAGTCAAATTACAGATAAAGGGATTTACCTTATCTCTTAAGATCCTAACTTGTCTAACTGGACTTAACTTAAAGTGGCAGGACAAGGGCTGGAATCCAGGCTCCACCCCCTGCCCCAGTGCTCTTTCCATTACATTATAATTACACATTATAATTATCAAAAGCAAAACCACCTGGAGTTATCCTCATGTCATTCCTCTTTCGTGTTTTGATCCATCAATTCAGGTCGATGGGCTTCTAATAAATATCTTGGATCACTTATGTTGTTAAATGCTCCCTTCCAGATTTGTGTCATCAGCAAATTAAGTAAACGTGCTTCTATGGCACATATATTAATCACCCAAATCAACAGTAAAGCTGTGGAATGGCCAGGATCAGAAAAGCATTCTGTGACAGCAGGCTAGAGAATTCCTTACAGAGTGACAAAAAAAAAAAAATTCTTAATCAGCATTCTTAAGACATAATTTTTCCACCAGGCTTAACTGTATTCAACATTAATGAACCCCTGCTGCCCTATCTTTAAAACCATCTAAAAACAATGGCTAAGAGTTTGCCAGAGCCAGTACAGTCTGGCTAGCCTTTGTTTCTTCAGACCACACCAGCCTAGCGCTATGAATCGGGTCACATTTACATAAAAATCGTGCATACCCTCCTACTACTGTGGAAAAGTAGTCCCCTGCAAAGCCCTGTCCAAATCTCCAGCAAACTCTCACCAATACTTTCCAGGAATCTTTGGGGTGACCTCATTGGGATCCCAGCATGAACTGTCTTAGCTCTTTAAGTTAAGGCGCCCTTTGCTTCCTCCCTTGGACCAATTTCTTTTTGATGTGTGCTGCCTGGGAGTTCGCTAAGCCATGTCGTAGCCCAACTCACCAACACCACTGTCCATGCCCATTGATGCTTCTGCACAAGGTTCTGAGGTTGGTTCAGGTTTCAAAAGCCAACTCAGAACTATCCACCAATGGTGCTGATACTTCTGATGGATCAGTCTCCACAATGCAGAGATGGAATTGCTTATGACCATCCTGGAACTTAAGATACTGCGGACATGCAAGCAGACTCTATATACCCAAATCTTCTATAATTTTTGAGTCTCCAAGCACACAACCAACAAACCTCATTGGTTTCAATGTAGTTCTACATTGTTTCCAGCATTTCTCAAGGAGTTTATGAAAAGAGCTCTTTCAGTTTATCTCCCAGTCCTCATCATTAGTGCACTCAGTTTTGCCTCTGTGATTGCTACAATCAGTTAATAAATAATGTTCAGGGCTGAAAATTGAACTTCCCCTTCAAAAGACCTCAATATGGCTCAGAATCTCCCACTAAGAAAAAATCTTTCCCAGAAAGTGTCCATCAGCAGAGCCTTCTTTGCCTGTAGATATGCCCAGACAAGTCTAAATCCCAATCATTGTCCTAGGTCAGGCTGAGACTAAAAGCCTGCTAGGTTTACTTTTAAGACTGTAAAGGAACATTCCAACACTTGATCCTGATATTTCTGAAAGTTTGATTAATGGGAAAGAGGAAAAAGTTCTGTTCATGTTTTTCCTTCTATATACACTTTTATTGAGATACGATTCACGTACCATACAATTCACCCATTTAAAATTTATCATTCAATAGTTTTTATATATTTACAGATATGTGTAACTATCAACACAATCAATTTTAGAAGATTTTAATTATCTCAGAAAGAAAACCTGTCCCCTTAGCTGTGACTCCTCTAATCCCTAACCCTTCCCCTCAGTCCTAAGCAACCACTAGTCTACTCTTTGTCTTCATAGAGTTCCTTATTCTGGACTTTTATATGAATGGAATCACATAGTATGTGGTCTTTCATGACTGGCTTTGTTCACTTAGCATAACATTTTCTAAGTTCATCCACATCATAGGATGTATCGGTACTTCATTCCTTTTTATGACCAATAATATTCCACTGTGTCCATATACCACATTTTACTTGTCCATTCAACTGCTGATGACCATTTAAATGGCTTACACTTTTGGCTATTAGGAATACTGCTTCTATACATATTCAAGTTCAAGTGTTTGGGTGTACATATGTTTTCATTTATCTTGGGTATATACCTAAGAGTGGAATTCCTGGGTCATGGGGTAACTCTCTGTTTAATCAGTTGAAGAACTGCCACGTCATTTTCCAAAGTGGCAGTACCATATTACATTCCCACCAGCCATTTAAATGTTCTGATTTCTCCACATCCACGCTAACACTTGGTATCTGACTTTTTTGTTCTAGCCAACTTAGTGGGCATCGTTATACCTTTTTTAAACTAGTAAATTTCTTTTCTATGCGAAACTTAAAGGGTGGATGCTGGATTTGACTGACACTTACACTTCAGTATGGAGGGACCACTGGGATGCTTTTAATGGCTCAGATTTATATGTACTTCAGTATCTATCCAATGAGTCATTGATGCCATAGAAATATAGATATTTCTGAGTATAGTGTTAATTATTGTGATTAACAATGGAAAAGGGAGCTTGCACTGGGACAATTTACATCTCAACTGATGTTACTATGAATTGGCAGTTTCAGCTAGAGACCACTAATGGGGAAATTCATGTCAGAGAAAACTCTCATCTGGTCAGATGAGCATTCTAGTAACGCAGTAGCCAGCCAGAGGCAAATGTGAAAGTGGTGAAGGAGCAGATCTCCTGTGAACTGATATGGTAAGTAATACCTTTAAATTTTCTTCCTTCTGCAGCATTGTGATTTTCTTATGGTATAATGAAGCTTTATTGATTTTCTATTAAGTTGGGCCGCCTCGTGTTTTGGGAAGCAAAAGTGGGGACATATTGGTAGGGAAGCAGGCCAAAGAGAGCAGTAGTTGAATGGAGTAGAGTTGGGATGGTGATTGGCAGGAAGCCCAGGACAGAAGTCTGGAGTAAAGGGTGAAAACTACGATGAAGACATATAAGCAGCTTTTCGGGACCCTGAACAGTTCTTTCAAAGGCCGTGGGCACTCTGACGTTATATAGGATGGAGTTTCAAGTTTTGATTACTTATTCATTAAACGAAAGTGTGATCCTGGAAGCTAGAGAACTTGGTGAGGGCTGAGTTATACAAATTTCCCATTACTTACTAGTTTAAAAATATGATCAAAATAGGAAATCAGTTGTTCTGGTGTGGCAATGGTGACTTGGTTGGCTCTTTGTCCCAGCATTTGTCTCACAGAGGCAGATTCAACTTCTGTCTGTATTTCATACACTTATAATTGATGATGAATCTGCTTCCAGAGATGTTAGTGCTTTAATTTAAAGCATGTATACAATAGAATATAAAAATTAAGGGGTCAGGTAAGTAATGAAAATCAATGTGAAATACAGCTATACCCAAAATAAAGAAATGATTGCTCCTGGACTTAAATCTGATCACCTTGGCAGACTGAGCAAAAGAGAGATGACTTGCATAGCATGTCCTAGTTATATATCATATGTAACTCTCCAGGAGAGA
Organism: Choloepus didactylus; assembly: GCF_015220235.1. Classification (NCBI taxonomy): domain Eukaryota; kingdom Metazoa; phylum Chordata; class Mammalia; order Pilosa; family Megalonychidae; genus Choloepus; species Choloepus didactylus. The sequence goes on along the minus strand of NC_051324.1, from coordinate 66,026,320 downwards.
GTCGCTGCTTTGTAGCAGTAAGACAACAAAGAACTTATGACAGGAATAATTATATGGCATTGAACAACAAGGTAGAAACATAAATATGTATATATAGAAAATCTTAACAAAAATTACAAAAGGGCATTTATGCAAGATCTAAAGTAATATAGAATAACTTTTTAAAGTATTTGATTTGATACAGAGTTAAGGCTTGTATTTAATCTATAATATAAAAGATGGGCTTACATTAGGTTTCCAGGAGGACTGATAAACCAAGATTTCTGAACCCCACTCCAGACATACTGAATCCAGTGATCTGGAGGCAGGGGATTCAGGATGGAGATCTACAAAGAGTCCCCAGATGATTCTGACACAGCCTGTGAGTAGGCAGGGAATTAGGCACCATACTTTAGATTTTCACTCTCAAATATCAATGGTTGTCACCTAAATTTTGACCAGATATGAGTAGAAAATGACCAAAGACTGAAGGTATGAGACTGAAGTCATATTATATCTATATATTATAAAATAACCCCTTACTGTACTTTTCCCTGTTACATGTCGAATAGATATGGACTGATTTACTAAATGCCTTATTCAGAAGACACTGAATTGCAGATAAGTATAAGGGAGATGATACATGGTTTGTCCCTCATTCACAAAAAAACAAAAGCCAAAACAAAACAGGAATCTAAGAAGATGCCTTTACTCTATGGGCAAGACCTAAAATGTCCTTTTCATCTCCCATTTCTTTGAGTGGGCAGCTTTAGATTCTTCAGGAATCACAACAGATGTTGGTGAGTTAGGCTGCTACCTGGCCATGGGCTCACCAAACCTTTGGATTAATTAGGTCTATTCCTTCTGCCTGTTTCAGGTTCTGGGTATTGTGACTTTGTAACCTCTCCAAGCTTCTACGTTCATTCTTCTGCTATGAGTATAACTCAGGTGTCAGCAAGATCAGGCAATGTTTGTGGCTTCAGCTAAGGTTAAACGGAGGCAAAGATTCATACAGGCGATGATGCCAGGGAATGAATCAATAGTCATATTTAACCCAAGTCCCAGCTTGTTTATACAGCGCACAGCTCAGAGGCGCTCCCCACTCCCTAGAGTCTGTTCAGAGTAAGCTCATTAGTCAGAGGTCCAATATTGCTGCCGACCAATCCCCAAATATGTTTAGTGAGGAAGATAGATTTTGTTCTTCAAGAGCTCAAAAGAGATTTTTAATTGATAACCCAGAGTACAAGTGGAAGGGGTCAGCTGAGGTACTTTCCAAACAAATTTAAGTGCAAATTCTATACAGAGAATACCCTCTCTCCATCAGCCTCTCCATCAAATCTGAAGATAAGAGACTGGTTCTAAAATAGGGACTAAAATTTTTCTGACCTTTGTTTGCATGATTTATCTGTGACTCAGCCTAGTACCCAGAAAGGATATACTTTGATAAACAGAACCAAATCATATGGATATTCATCTCTGAGGCTTAAAAGGGGCAAAGAAACATGTCTCTGACTCAGTTTTACCTAATAATGTCACATATTAGTACAGAAGTTACTAAATTAGAGCTTGATTTCCATCTAGAAAGCAAATTAGAAATTAGCTGTAGAGAGCTTTTCATTCCAAAAACACTTCATATTTTAGAATTAGGAGTCTTAAGTTTGGATACAACTAAATTATAAAAAAAATAAGAGAGAGAGAGAGAAAGAGAGAGAGATCATCTTCTCATTCAAGTAATACTGAGGTTTTACTCTGACTGACCAGCTAGGGGCTGGGGCTGCCATAGCAAACCAAATAAAATAGTCCTGTCTCTACTGGAGATTTAGTTTAGCAAAAGAGACAGATAAGAAGCAAGGCCATTATAACATAGTGTGAAAATGTTATAATAAGAGGATTTTAAGATGATAAAAGAGCATATCAGAAGGGCATCCCAGTCAGTCCTGAGAGGTTATGGAAGGGTTTCCAGTGGAAGTAAGCATTACGCTCTACCCTAGAATTTGAATTGGAGTTAGCCAGTAGAATGCTGAGGAAGAGGGAGTTAGATGGAAAGGAAAGAGGAAACTTTAACAGTATTTACAAATGCTAGAAGGCAAGAGAAAGCCTAGGGTCAGAGAACCTAAAGGAATTCAACAAAGCTGGACCATTGAGTGTGACATAGAGTATGTGAGAGAGAAGGGAGTATAATCAGAGGCATACCATGCTTGGGTGCCATGTTATGGGGTTTAGATTTTTTTCTGAAGGACCTCTGAAAGATTTAATTAAAAGAATAATCAGGTTTGCATTTCAAGATGATCCCTTTGATTACCTTGTGGAGCAGGGATTTTAGACAGTAAAACTGAAAGCAGATTTACCATGTAGACTATGATTCCAGTAATACAAGAAAGAAATAAGGGCAATCCGAATAAGATAGTGGCAGTGAGAATAGAGGGAAGTCAACAGATTTTTGAAGGATCACAAGAGGTGGAATGTAGTTAGATTTTTCATTGATTTGGTGTGGGGATGAGGGCAAGAATGAAGGTGAAGAAATAGTAAAGATGATGAGTTTTGGGCTTGCATAAATGGAGCAGGTTTGATGTGAAAAATGACAAGTTTAATTGTAAACAAATTGAATTTGAGGTATGTTTGACTTCCAAGTGAACATGTCCAATAATTTCTTGGCTATCTGAGTCATTTTGAGAAATATGTAAGGTTAAAGCTAATATATAGATTTGGGAATTATAAGGACAATGATGAAATATAGACTTTGTGGTTTGATGACATTATGTAGAGCACAAGAAAAGCCTTAGAATAGAATTCAGATTAAAAACAAAATAAAGATTGGCTCCTTCCCAAGGCTTTAGATTACTCAGCAGAAAATGACTTCTTCTGATGTTATTAGGTGTATTAGTTTTCTGGGGTTACCAGAACAAAATATCACAAACTGGTGGCTTAAAACAACAGAAATGGATTCTTTCACAGTTCTGGGGGCTAAGAAGTCCAAAATCAAGGTGTCAGCAGGGCTAGGCTCCCTCTGAAACTACAGGAGAGAATCCATCCTTGCTTCTTCTTAGTTTCTTGTGCTGCTGGCAATCCTTGGCTTTCTTAAGCTTACATCTGCTTCTGTCAACACAAGGTGGTCTCCTCTGTGCCTGTGTCTCTTCTCCTTTTGATATAGGGACATCAGTCATATTGGATTCAGGACCTACCCCACTCCCATTTGTCCTCATCTTAACTAATCACAACTTTAAAGACCTTCTTTTCAAATGAGGTCACAATTATGGGGCTGGGGGTTAGGAAGTGAATACATCTTTTGGGGAGAAATGATTCAACCCATAAATGTTAGGGTTATTCAACCTTATCTACAGTAGCATCAAGTTTCCACCGTTTCATTGTCTTCCTTTTTGATTTCCATCTTTTTCTATTTCTTTCTCTCCTCTCCTCCCCTCTCCTCTGTCTCTCTTTTTATTCTCACTCTCAGTTTTACGTTCTTTTTACCTTTCTCATTCCTTTCTACCTTTCTCCTCCTTCACTACTGTTTTCATATTTGTTTAGTATTTTTCTTGTAAAACTAATATTAAAGTATGAAGGAGCTTTAAAAAAAGAACAGCTGTGAAATGTGTCACATTATATGGAAATGGTTATTCTAAAAAACAATATGATCTGATAGCCAGTCTTCTTGCTATTTCTGATTTTAAAAATTCATGACTATTACTTGGTATCTGCCTTTTACTAACAAAAAAATCCATCATAGATGCATGGATCAATTAACTAAATTATATAGAACTAATCTTTCCAATCATTTTTTGAGCAAATTTAATGAGATTTCATTGCAAGATATGTCTATACATAAGATGTTTCCCATGAGTTTCTCAAGATCCACTCTACATTCTTTTTTTTCCTGCTTTATGTCCTAGGAGGCTCACTTTTATTAACTGTATCTGCCAAGCTCACTTAATTCTTGCTTCCAGTTGGGTTTAACCAATGGGAGACATTTGCAGGAGATGGGTGGTTAGGATGAAAGTAGGATAATTATTTCCCCAGCTCCTTTCCTGCTGTCCCAAATTTTCGTTGTCTGTGTTCCTTAATCTAAGGCTATATTTTCTGCTGTATTTCCCTCTTCCTATAGAAGGTCTCTCCATGTTGAATTCATATCTAACCCTTGCCCCTTCAGACTTAGCAATGGTGATGGCTCTGTGATCTTACTATAGTGGACTGTTTATCATCCCTTGTTGGTTTCCATTAATCCTTTGTAAGCAGTGCCTTTATTGAACTGTTTTCAGTTAACCCATTTCTGTTTGCTTCTGGTAACCTGATGGATAGAATCTGTAATGGACTGTAGGTTCTTTGAGGGTAAGAATAATACCTCAATATTTTACCTTTATTTCTTTGGTGCCTTAAAAATGGTCCATAGAAGCTATTTTAAAAGGTTTGTTGGAATAATGATATATGAATGATGAATGAAAGTCACAGTGCAAATAAAACAGAGGAAGGCAAATCAATTTATAAAATAGACCTTGAAAATAGATCCCAATCCACCTGGCACCACAGGAAGAAGAATCCAAACCAGTGGCTGTTTCTCCTCTTAAAAGAAAATTCAAATGAAACGCCATATTTGCAATAGCACCAAATCCAAAATGAGACAATATATATTGAAGTGTGCATAGAAAAGTTAGATGGAAAAGCAACACATGAGACTCAGGAGGCCACGTTCAAACAGAATGCAAGTCACAGGACTCCTTCCTTGAGAAGTTAACTCCCCGATTCGAGATTAACTCCTGTGGTTTGGCTGGTAACATGGTAGATGTTTAGCAAGCAATAACAGACGTTTCCCTTTCTTCCCCAGGCAATACTGTGCCCAAACCAAAAAAGTATTGTTCTATCTAGAAAACGAAATAAAGCACAACAAAATGGCACAAGCCCACAATGGAGCATGCTGATGCAGTATTTTCCAGTGGGAGTCTTAAGGATTAAGCAGGAGCATATCCAGATTAGTGTCTCCTTTTCAAGACCTTCTTGATGTACACAAAAGTAAAATGTCAACACACAATGAGCTGGCTTACTAAAGTTGTTGCACACGTTAGGAAAGATCCCTGTCCCATAAGGGGAGCAGAGGAGAGCTCTGCCAACTGACCTTTCCCACTTGTATAGTGAAGAAAGCCTTGGAGAGTGCCAAACTCAGTCCTGGTCTCCCAAGTCCATAGCAAATGGTGGTGATGAAATGGGCAAAGGACTTCAGAGAATAGAGGATCTATATGTGAAATGTTTATATATTAGTTTGCTGTCCTTTGATAATAATGCTCCCTCTGTTTCCAAGCTTGCCACTGCTGCATTTGCCATCATCCAGGTCACTGCCCGTATCACCACTACCAGCATCAACACATCACCATCACCACAACCCAAACCAACAGTAATGACAAGTCTTCTGGCCATGTTCCTTCTGTTGTCCCATGAAGAAGTGTGCATTATAATAACAACGGGTTCTTACCTCAAATTAGAATACATGCCACACACTCTCACTGGGACCAAGGAATTTTGTAGGTATGCTTATCCTTAGTCATGAATGCTAACTTACGGTTGTCGATTCTAAACCGTTACACCATGTGACTTTTGAGTGACTTGCAAAGGAGATAAGAAAATAATTTTTAAGCCAGCATTTTGTCAATATAAGCAAACGTCCAGGGGTTTTGAGGTCAAATAAAATGCTGCTTTACAGAAGAAATGAAAGTCATAAAAACACATATACTCACCCACACAGGTACACACACACACACACACACACACACACACACACACACACACTCACACACACACACACGTATACATACCAGGCCCTAATTAATGTTGCAATCCAGTCTATCACTTTTCTCAAGAACTGTTTGAGGTATAATTTACATAAAATGAAATTCACCCATTTTAAGTGTATTGTTCTATAAGTTTTAGTAAATATATACAGTCATGAAACCAGCACCACAATGAAGGATAAAACACTTCTACCCATCCCTAAAATTTCCCTCATGCTCTTTTGCAGTCAAACTCTGCCATTAACCCCTGGCCCTAAGAAATCACTGATCTGCTTTTTGTCACTATAGTTTTGCCTTTTCTAGAATTTCGTATCAATGTTATTGCACAACATATAGTTTTTCATGTCTAGCTTCTTTTATTTAGCATGGGGTTTGAGCTCTATCTATATTGTTATATGTATCAGTAGTTTGTTCCTTTTTATTACTGACTACTATTCCTTTATACAAATATGCCACATTATATTTATTCACCAGTTGATGAACACATGGAAAGCTTCCAATTTGGGGTTATTATAAACAATGCTTCTAGGAACATATAAGTTTTTCTGTAGAGGTAAAAAAGTGTTCATTTCTCTTAGATGGAGATCTAGGAATTGAATTGCCGTGTCATATGGTATACTTTTTGAAAACCACCAAAATTTTAGTTTCCGTAGTTTTTCCGGTTTGCTAATGCTGCCATTACGCAAAATACCAGAAATGGATTGTCTTTTATAAAAGAGATTTATTAGGTTACAAAGTTACAGTTCTAAGGCCATAGAAGTGTCCAGACTGAGGCATCAACAAAATGATACCTTCACTTAAGAACAGCCAATGATGTCTGCAATACCTCTGTCAGCTGGGAAGGCACATGGCTGGTGTCTGCTGGTCCTTTGCTCCCAGGTTGTGTATCAAAATGGCTTTCTCCAAAATGTCTCTGGGTCTCTGTCTTCGCCTCTCTCTCTCAGCTCCTGCACATCGTTGCTTCTTTCTCCCAGGGCGTTTTGCTCTAAGCATCTGGGGGTCCTTTCTAGCTTCTCCAGGAAAAACTGCATCTCTAAGCATCTCCAAGCATCTCTGTCTGCTCTGGCTCCAGAGGTCTTTTAAGTAGTCCAATGAACTAATCAAGACTTACCCTGAATGGGAAGGGTCCTCATCTCCATGGAAATAATTTGATCAGAGGTTCCACCCTAATCAACAGGTTAATCAGTCTGTCACCACAAGTTTGCCTTAAAGAATATGGCTTTTCTTGGGGACATAAATATATCCAAACTAGCACAGTAGTATTTTGCATGCTTGCTAGCAATGGAAGAGGGTTCCAATTAGATCTGCTGTTTTGCTATTTGTTTTCTACTTACCGCATTTCTGTTTTGCTCTGTTCCTCTTTTTACAACATTTTATCTTAAATATTTTGAGTATGCCATTTTAATTCACCCATTGCATTCTTACTACATTTTGTCATTTGTTATTTTAATTGTTGCTCTGTGGTATTCAGTATGAATCTTATGCCAATCTATTGGCAAGTTAATACTAGATATTTCTAGTAAAAGATGGGAACTCTACTAGAATGGTTCACCCAACCCAACTTTACATTATTGTTTTCAATATACTATAAAAATTATAAATCCGTAAATAGAATATTATAATTTTTACTTTAAGCAGTCATATGTCTTTTAAAGAATTATACACCAATCTTTTATAATTACACACATACCATTTCTTATGGCTCTGGGATTGATCTGATATTGTTTGTTTTCAGTCGGAAGAATTTCCTTTCTTATATCTTTTATGTAGCAAAGGTCTTCTAGCAAAAATTCTCTCAGTTTTTACTTGGACATATTTTTATTTTACCTTCATTTTGCTAGATATGGAATTATTAGTTGGCACTTTTTAATTTGTTTTTTTCTTCAATACTTGTGTCATTATAGTGTTTCCTATTCTCCATTGTTCACCCATTAATCGTACTATTTACTCATTATATAATGTGTTATTCTCCTCTTGCTGCTTTCAAGACATTATCTTTGGCTTTAAGCAGCTTGACTATGATGTGTTTAAATGTGGTTTTCTTCATGTTTCTCTGGTTGGGGGTTGTTGAGCTTCTTGAAACTGAAGGATAATGTTTTCCAACAAATTTTGGAAGATTTTGGCCATCATTTCTTTAAATATTTTTTCTTCCATCTTTCTTCTCCTTCTGGGATTCCCAATTACATTTATGTTGGAATGCTTGATATTATCCCACAGATTTCTAAAGTCTATGCAGTTTCCTCAAGTTTTTTTTTTTCAGACTTGATAATTTCTCTTGGTCTATTTTGAGTTTACTGATTCTTCTTTCTGCCATCTCAAATATGCTCTTTAACCTATCCAATTTCAGTTATTGTAATTTTAAGTTTTATGATTTCTATGTGGTCTTTCTTTTTTATAGTTTTCATTTTTCTTTTGAGAGTGGTACTGGTTTACTCACTCTTAGTATACTATTTTCCTTTACTTCTTTAATATATTTATAATAGCTACTTTGCAGTCTTTGTTTGTTAAACTCAACATCTGGACCCATTAGGCATAATTTTCTATTGACACTATTTTCTTACTCGGGTATGGCTCATACTTTCCCGCAGATATTTGTCTAGCAATTTTTTTTCTTTAAGAGAAGGCATTATAGATGATGCAGTGCAATGACTCTGGGTTCTATTTGTTCCTCTGGAAGTTTTTTTGTTTTGTTTTGTTTGTTTGTTTGTTTGTTTAAATAGGCTATTTTATTGTTCACGTAGAAAAATATGCAAAATACCTGATTCTGCATTTAGGAACGACTGCATTAAGTCATTCAACTTCCCTTTGCAGTAAACAAATACAAAATTGTGTGCAACTACTGAAGTCTATGTTCAGTCGTGTATGTGTGTGTGTGTGTGTGTGTGTGTGTGTTTAAGCTCGGTTCTCTAGGGGTCTCCCCTGTGTCAATATACTTTATCGGTCAGTCAGTGTTTTGTGTAGAGGCTTTACTCAAACACCTAAAGCTATTAAGGCTTCCCTCTGCCACCCAGCTGTGAGTGAGGGTTGAAGAACATATTCTAAGGTGAACTAAGTTTACCAGTTTTGCCAGGTTCTCTGGTGTCTCACACATGTATACCCAATTTAGCAATCAGTTGGAGAATGAATTATATCAGCCTTTCCACGGTTCTCTTCATCTTTCTCTGCTTACTCTGCCATCTACCCCAAACTAAGTTCACCACCTCCAGCCAGTAGATTTTTACTGATAGATCTGGGACGTATAGAAATCCCGTAGGCAAGACACCCACAAGCTCATTGGTTATTTTCACAATGCACTAGCAGTTTTACATGAGCAAGCACTTCTCAAGTTCTTGCTTGCCTTTGTTTTCTAGAACACTGTGATATTTGATTTTTAATATTTTTTCCATTTTGTATTTGTTTACTGCAAAGGGAAGTTGAATGACTTCATGCAGTCGTTGCTAAATGCAGAATCAGGTATTTTGCATATTTTCATACATGAAAAAACTCCATTAACTGAGTTCTTTAACTGATATGCCCATGTCTCAAACACACCAAAAATGGAAGCACTGACACAGTGAGGTAAGTTCAGTGGATCTTTGGAGTTCCCATGGAGTCTCCTTCAAGTAACTCTTGCAGTAGTTCCCTGAGGTTTCAGAAATTTCTGTCTTGTGCTCTCTCTTTCTCACTCTTTTTTTCTTTTTGAATACATGAGAGTATTGAGATTAGAGGGAAATAAATAAAAAAAAAAGTCATGTAAATACAAATAACTTTTCAATGGCAGTTAGAACCAGTTGACTTCATCTGATTTAATGGGATCAACTTAATCACTAGCCCAAAAAAGAGGCTGTCAATATTTTTCAAAGTTGTCACACCTTAGTTCAGATATTACCAGTCTGACAGTTGATCTTTTCTTTGAGCATCATATCTTTTACACTGGTTCCTAATTCTTTCATGGGAGCAATCTTCTGGGACTGAAGAGAGGCTGCCTGTTTCGATTGCCCATGCCTTTACCAATCATCTGCAGTTTGCAGTGCTCTTCAATCTGGTCAGCTTTAGTCCTTGCCACAATCTGCTTTGCTTCATTAGATATTTGAGATTGTGATTCCTGGAGTGTACCTCTTACCACGTAAACTGATTTTTATTTTTGTCTGCAACCTGAACTGAGGGTCATTCTCAGCTAAAAAGAATGAATTTCTACAAAAGTTGTTATGCATTTCTTTTTTTTTTTTTCTCTAGTGACAGTTGGGATTTAGGAGTTTTTTAGAGAGCTGAAGACTTCTGCCCTCAGTGTTATCTATTTGCAATCAAACTCCAAATCTACAGAAAGAAAAAGGCAGCCACCAAGGAGAAATAGAAACCAGTCTTCTTATTTATAAGTTCTTTCTGTCACTTTTACTGTCATCCTTTCATCTATGTGCCTATGCACTTTAGCCCTCTTTTCTCCTGTATCAATTAAATTTGTCTCTTTAATTTGGACAAGGTTTCGCCTTTTACTGGAATGATCCTCCTGCCCAATGTTTTCCTCTATCACTGGCATTACGCACTGTTTAACATCAGTATAATTGAGGCAGATACATATCTCCAAGGTAAATCAATAATCTGCATTTGCTTATCTGTCATGTTTAATTTCCTGAAGCATTTAATCTTAAAAAGCTATGGATGTAGGATTCTTTCTTCTTATCTAGAAAGCTCTATCCTGTTTTATTCTACAACTAATAACTGAGTACATATTGAAACCAGATAAACATATATATTCAGATTCTTTAATTCTTCCCTGGAGCATCTAAAACCAAACGATTAACATCTCAAGATTATCATCTTCTGGTTCATTTTCTCAATTCTGATTCCTCACTTTCCCACAGGACAGAGCTGTCAATTTTCTCACTGCTGAGTTCTTCAGTATGAGTCAGTCCTGTGGTAAAAATTTCCCACTGTTATAATAACTTTAGGCATTGAAGGGAAAGCCCACTTCCAGGGGTTATTTCCAGGATAGCTGATTACTAAGAAGAACTGCCAAATATGTAGATGACTATATAGTGCCTGGCACATAGTAGTCACTAAGTAATTATTCAAATATTTGATAAATCACACAAAAAGACGTTTAAATCCATATTATTATTTGCAACAGTAAAAAAGAAGAAGGAATTTGAATTGCTAATGTTAGAATATTTTAATTTAAGTGTATTGTAATATATGCATATCAAGGAATGATATTTAAAGATAAGACATGATGATTTATCTATATGTTAACTTGTCATGCAGTGCTTCCTTGATTATTCTTCTACCTTTCCCAAGGCCCTTTGTTGTCTCTTGCATGGATTCCCCTCTTGTCTCCTAAGCATGCATTACCTCTAATATTCTTCTCTTGGCTCTATTTCAATCTCAATTTATTTTTTTTTCCATTGTTTCCCTCCCCTCCCCCACATCTATGATTTTGGCTCTTCCCTATAGACAATGTAAAGGCCAAGACATGAGTGGTTGATAAAGGGGTGAAGGCCTTGAGTAACAGATAGGATATGATGAGTGAAGAGAGGAAGAGGACTATTCCAAGCATAAGGGACTGTATAAAAAAATGAATAGCTGTGAGAAGAAGCAGGACAATTTGATGAACAAGTGTCAACATTAAAGGTCAGGAAGTGTGGATGAAACTGGGTTGTTACTAAACTCTGTAAGAGCCTTAACTGAATTTTATAGAAAATTGAGGATGGACGGAGAGTCTTCCCTATAGGGAACAGTATGAGCGAACTGTACTTAAAGAAGATTCCTATGACAACATGATCAGGGAAGCCTTGACTGGGGGAGACATGAAATGAAAGGTGATGAAATAGCAGAATCGTCCTGGTGAGAACTAGTGAGGTTTTAGTTAGGCAGAATGTCAAGAAAGTGAACAAAAAAGGAACAGGTGCTTTAGCTGAGAGGTAGGCATCTATTGCTCATGGGTCAAATTGGGCCTTTTATCTGCTTTCTAAGTAAGGTTTTATTGAAACACAGCCATGCTAATTCATTTACATATTTTCTATGGTTTGCACTATAACAGCAGATTTGAATGTGTGACAGAGACTGTGTGATGGTTTGGAACTATATGTACCCCAGAAAAACATGTTCTTAAATCTAATCCATTCCTGTGGGCGTGAACCCATTGTAAATACGATCTTTTGATGGGGCTACTTTAAAGTGTGAGCCACCTCAATCAGGATTTGTCTTAATGCTGTTACTAGAATTCTTTATAAATGGAATGAATTCAGACAGAGAGAAGAAAAAAAGCCTTGGAGGAAAAAAGCAGAAGTCAATGAAACCACAAAGAGAAGGAAGAGACCAGCAGACGCTGCCTTGTGCCTTGCCATGTGACAGAGGAGCCAGGGACCGCAGGGAGCTGGTCTTCAGGAAGAAAGCATCGCCTTGATGATGCCGTGATTTGGCTCTTCTCCTGACCTCAAAACCATGAGCGAATAAATTCCGATTGTTTAACACAACCCATTTTATGGTATTTGTTTTAAGCGGCCTAGAAGACTAAAACAGACTGTATGACCCATAAAGCCTTAAATGTTTACTATGAGGTACTTACCACTAAAGTTTGCTGACCCTTGCTTAGCTCAGTGATCCTAGCTTTGACATAACCTAATATTTGACAAAACATAGGGAATGGGACCGAAGGGAGAAATAAAAATAAGTGGGAAGCTTCGGTTCTGTTGACTGGAAGGACAGTGTCATCACTGGACATTGTAAAGTCAGGAAGAGGAAGACTCTGAAGCATAAACAGAGATCTGCATCTTTGGCTAAAAGTTCCTTTACTATCTCACCTCCATGTAATTAGCAATTAGTTACAATATTTAAGCATTGAGAAGGGTTCCAGCATTGAATCAAGGAAAGCTGGAGAACTTTGCTTGGTGGTATGGTCTAATCATCATGAAGGCTTTCTTGATTACCTTCCATGCTTCACTTCCTCCTAAGCTTTGGTTTTCTGGTTAGGGACACTAAATTCCTGAACCATGCCTTGGCTATGAAATCATCATCTGAACCACCTAAACAAGTGGATGGTGAATCCTTGATCTCCGAATACATCTTCTTTGAGAAGATGTTAGACTACATTATCAATGCCATTGCACAAGATTATGGCAGGTTATTCTCTTAATTCATAGAAGTTTTCATGAAAACTATCGATGGATTAGCATTGTTCCCAGAAGTTTCATGATAAAGCAATATTTTTAGCCCCAATTTCTTTAAACTTCTTATTATAGTAACATATATACAACTCAAAATTTCCCCTTTCAGCCACTTTCAAGTGTACAAATCAGTGGTATTTATTATATACACAATATTGTGCTACCATCACCAACATCCATTACCCAAACTTTTTCATCATCTCAAATAGAAACTCCACTCCCTCTAAGCAGTAGCTCCCCATTTCCCTCACCTCCTTGACCCTGGAAGCCTGTATGTATTTTCTGTCTCTATGACATTGCTTATTCTAGGTATTTCCATATAAGCAAGATCCTACAATATTTTTCTTTTTGTTTCTGACAGAAAGCACTACCCTGAGGTCAGGAATAAGACAAGGATGCCCAATTTCACAACTGCTATCCAACATTGTACTGGAAGTTCTAGCCAGAGCAATTAGGCAAGAAAAGGAAATAAGAGGCATCCAAATTGGAAAGGGAGAAGTAAAACAATCCCTATTTTCAGGTGACATGACCTTTATATAAAATATCCCAACAATGTTTATTACTTCCATATTTATATTGAAGATAATGTCAACATCACAGGGGACATTTCAATGTAATTCCTTTTTTTACCATTATAGATTTAATAATGTCTAATAAAAGTTCATAGATTTTCTAAGATTAAATTACACTACCCCAGTGCCTTATATATTTTAAATATATATGTGCCAGTTTGGATGCATTAGGTCCCCCAAAACGCCATGTTCTTTGATGCAATCTTTACTGAATGTTTCCATAGAGATGTGACTCAATCAACTGTGGGCAAGACCTTTGGATAATTTCCATGAAGGTGTTACCCCACCCATTCAGGGTGGGTCTTAACTGAATCACGGGAGTCCTATAAAAGTGTTCACAGACAGAAGAAGGTTCTGCAGCTTACAGAGACATTTTGAAGATGGCCGTTGAAGGCAGAGTTTTGCTAATTCTTTGGAGGCACTAGCTCAGAGTTTGCCTCGAGAGGCTGACACAGAGACATCTTGGAGAATGCCACTTTGAAATGCAACCTGGGATCAAGCAGATGCCAGCCACATGCCTTCCCAGCTAACAGAGGTTTTCAGACACCATCGGCCATCCTTCAGTGAAGCATTAGCAAAATGGAAAAGTATGTAACCAGCAATCTGGTAATTTTTAAAATCTGTTTTTCAGTGATGTTTAATTGAATAAGGAGAAAATTATGTTGGCATATATGTAGCATGTTCACTCCAAGGTCATCTTTTGTTTTTGTCAGCTGGATATTCAAGAATAAATTGTTTCTATATGAAATCACTAATGTTGGCTTACCTTGTTGTATATAGCTCTAACCAGGGGTTGCTTTGACCTCAACTCCAAGCATGGGTTGTTTGAAACACTAGTTAGACACTAACAGGAGAAGAAAATATTATTTGATAGGGTAGCAATAGAAGGGAAAAATACAAAATGAAAAATGATATGGAGGCTTACGTCACATCTCCAAGGTAGACTCCCTTTTCCAGGGTCTTTTCTTGGCCAGCATTCATGACTTATTTTCTAACTCTTACAAGTAAAAGGGGACAGGTCCTGAAAACCTATAACTATAGCCACAGAACAGTATATTGAATAGGGACAATTTGGTGACTCTCTGAATTTGCATTCATAGCCTTCTGTTAGAACAAGCATTTTCTTGGGTATTTGGTTATTATTGAATCTATAAGAAAAAAATGAGCTCTATCCAGCAGTGTAAACATCCCTGACAGAATAATGTTAAATTAAATAAACAGCCTCTAATGAGATCTGTTATTACCCGCCCTTTGGTCATGCTTGGGCATGCAATCTGATGGCTTGCATTTCTAAGTGTTGTAATAAATCTTTCAACCTATTCTCCTTCTGAAAATGCTAACTAATATCTGTCTTCTAATGTTGAAGTCTATGTCCTCATTTAAATCTCATTCAAATCTCCAGTGTTGAAGTCTATGTCTCTATTAACTCTTATCTTTGAAAATATAAGTTTGCATTACAACAGATCACTTAAAAACAAAAACAAAATGAAAGTGAGAGCGAATTAAGACTAGAAATCTGTCAGAGGCATAGCTACTTGAATCTGGCAATTCCTTCTATTGTAATTGATTTTTAGTCAATTACAACTAAGTCAATTACAACACATACTCCTCTTCTTGGGTTGCAAATTTTTCGTGAAGTTCTTCATGGATAGTTAGTTCTCTAATCTGCGAGAGGCTCATCAAAGCAAAAACAAATTGACAGACAGTACCCTACCTCCATGAATATATTTGATCAGTGCTTGCCTCTACACATATCCCATACCTGTTTAATGATAACTACTATGCATTTTAATTTCCTCTCTAAGTCAGTGCAGGAAAAATAGGAAAGTCCATACTCTGGAGTTCAATGGAACTGAAAAGGTGTCCTGGCTTTGGTGCTTTTTAGACGTGTGATACCTGAGCATAAGTGCCTGTAGATACTCCAAATTCATTATATTCAAATCTGAACTCAGGTCCATTTTTCCTTCTTTCACATTTCTTATTCCCACTTATGATGCCACCAGCCACTCTGACTCAAACCAGAAGACTGCAAATCACAATAGGCTTTATTTTTCTCATGCCACCATTTTTTTTCACCAACTAAAATCTACCAGCGTTTCCAACTGCAGTGCTTCTCCGCTGCTTCCACCTTAATGAAGGCCCATGCCTGCTGCCTTCTCATTGGTTGGTCTTTCTGACTCCAGCTTCACTTTAATGACCTTGCTCTTGTGACTTCTCTGCAACACCACTCAGGTCAGTCTGCTTTCTTGCTTAAACTACTCAATTACCTCCTTGCTGCACCAGGATGGATGCCAAGTTTTCAGCCTGTCCCTCCCATCTCTCTGAAACCTGGATCTATCCAGCCCACAGCCCAGCAGGCCCAAGCCACCCTTGTGTTTTCTGAATGGACCAAGATCTGCCGTGCCTACAAAGCTTCCTCACACTGCTTCCTGTAGCAAGAGTAACTTTCTCCCATAATTTCTTTATGGAAATAAGTAAACAAGCTGTTCCGGTTTGCTAATGCTGCCTTTTTGCAGAATACCAGAGATGGATCGGCTTTTATAAAGGGGGTTTATTTGGTTACAAAGTCACAGTCTTAAGGCCATAATGTGTCCAAGGTAAGGCATCAACAATCGGGTACCTTCACTGGAGGATGGCCAATGGCATCTGGAAAACCTCTGTTAGGTGAGAAGGCATGTGGCTGGCATCTGCTCCGGAGTTTTGGTTTCAAAATGACTTTCTCCCAGGACATTCTTCTCTAGGCTGCAGCTCCTCTTCAAAATGTCACTCTCAGTTGCTCTTGGGCATTTGTCCTCTCTTAGCTTCTCAGGAGCAAAAGACTGCTTTCAAAGGCTGTGTCCAAAATGTCTCTGTAAGCTACAGCTCCTCTCTCAGCCCCTGTGTGTTCTTCGAAGTGTCCCTCATGGCTGTAGGAAGCTCGTTTCATCTGTCTGAGCTTTTATAGGGCTCCAGTGAACTAATCAAGGCCCACGCTGAATGGGCGGGGCCATGCCTCCATGGAAATTATCTAATCAGAGCTATCACCTACAGTTGGGTGGGTCACATCTCCATGGAAACAATCAAAGAATTACAATCTAATCAACTCTAATATGTCTGCCCATACAAGATTGCATCAAAGATAACTGTTTTGTGGGTTAAACTGTTTTCCCCCTAAAAGATATGTTGAAGTCTTAACCCCCAGTGTTTCAGTGTCCTTGTAATTATAAGAAAAGAGATACAGAGATAGAGACACAAAGGGACAAGATGGCTGCCTGGAAACAGAAGCAGAGTGGAGTGATGCTGCCACGAGCCAAGGAATACCTGGGTCAGCAGCAGCAGGAAGAGGCAAAGAACGGCTTCTCCTCCAGAGGCTTTGGAGAAAGCCTGGCCCTGCCAACATCTTGATTTCAGACTTCCAGCCTCCAGTACAGTGAGAGCATACATTTCTGTTGTTTTAAACTACCCAGTTTGTGGTAATTTGTTATGGCAGCTGTAGGAAACAAACAAGCAAATATGAAGCAAATAACAAAAAAGCTTTGAATATAGAGGAGTCTTTAGGAAGCTCTTCTGACTGTCCTTCCACCGATGCCTGGAACTAGAAAACAATTACCATAGAAAGCTCCAGTCTCAGTCTTCCCCTGAAATCCTTGTCCTTTTGCTTATTATGGCTTTTATTTTTATCTATCTTTGCCCCTGTCTTCTTGTTGCCTGACCTTGCTTCTTACGTATTGTCCAGTCTTTGAACTTCCCTTATGCGCTGATTCTAACTCGTGGACTATGGTGTAATCAGGTCTACAATACAGCTGCCATCAGTCTAAGTCTGAGAGTAGTCACTCCAATTAATGCTGCTTCCCCATTTTAAAAATATGTCAGCACTTCTATTAAGTATAGCTTATGTCTACATTTGCTCATTATTTACCTATAGTTGATTATATGACTGCGTTTAAGCTATGAACTATTACTGTTTCTGTACTTCCAAAAGCATATCCTACTCTTCTTAATTGGCTTCTGTTGGGAAAAATAGGTCTCGTATACTTGTTTTGTACAAACATGTTGCACGGTGTGTTCCTTTTATGGATTATAGTAATTGTTTTATGAGGTTTAAGTCCAACAGGGTAGTTTCTGTAGTCCATCTCATTCACGAAATGGGCATTCTGCCTGTGATCCTGTGTTGCCTCTGTGTGAAAGATGCTACTGATTCACAAAGTACATATACTTTGAGTGGTTTATGCATGAGAGAAGATGAGTTGTACCAAGTGTACCGTGCCTGCTCAAATAATGCCATGATGATCAAGTGTATGTTGGTTGAGTAGGGTTAGGGTGGTGGAGGATGATCATTGAACAGAGTGAATCATGCTGCTCCAAAAGGGATGGAGTCAGTGCCCTTTCCCACATTAGTTCCCGATCCTACTCCACTCTCTCCCAACTGATGCATTACCAAGAAACTGTTGGGGTTTTGGGGCATAATATCGCTTCACTTACCACTGATAATTTTGATTATGGACCAAAAGGGGAAAACGGTAGTGACCATGGTACAGAAAAGGAGGATATCTGAGGCATAAGAAATGGATGAAGAGTTGCCTGGACCACTGTCTGTTCTGTCTGTTAGAGAAGAGTGGGAAACATCTTCAAGGATGCCTCCCAACTCTTCCCTGCCCTGTTAATCTGGTAAGTATCATAAATTGTGTCATAGACTAGAAATCATTCTCACATGTTTGTAATAGCAATGCTACTTTATGGCCAAGCCGATCATGTAGGCCATTATTGCTTAGAAATTTTCAAGAGCTTCTGAATGATCTGCATAGAACAACCAATGATAGAAAAGCACAATCCTAGGGACAAAGTCCTGCTATCAGTATTAAGTCAACAACTTAAGACAAAGTCTTGCTATCAGTATTGTGGCAAGCCATGGCCTGAGCAAAACAGGCCTGCAGATCTTCCATGCACAGCAGTCTGCATGACCAAGGCAGCTAAATGTTTAACCTATTGTCTTTGTAAGCCAGTAAGGAGAAAAAGGGTAAATTGACCTTCAAATGTAACTTTACGGAAAGCAGGCAGGAAGTGAGAGACTCTTAGTCTCACAAAAAGAGCAAAATGTAATTGTTCAAGTGCTATTCTAGTCCTTTCTGCACCACCCCTCAGGTCAGAGTGACCTGTTCTTGCATCTATGCTCCCCCCACCCTTAAGAATGTCTTTGTCTAAAACCCATATAAAAAGGGCTTGCTGTTCTCTGAATTGTGTGGTTGATTTTCCCTGCGAAAGCGGTACCTGCCCTGTGAGAGAAAAGCCCTTTAAATTCTGCATCCCTGTGAGTAAGCCCTAAATAAAGTTCATGTTCCAGCAGATGCTGGGCATTTTCTTTGGTCTTTTGACTGGTAAAGCCCCCTCGGGCTGTGACAAGTATTAAGCCAACAACTTAAGGTTGTCTCTCTGTGGTCTTGTCACTTTAGAGTGAGATGGAGTTTGGTACAGCTAAAGCTATTCTGTGATGGCGCAACGAACTATTTATAGATGAGTGTCTACTACACCTAAGTGTATTGGTTAATTTTTCATCTTGAGAATCATGGATGCCAAGTGATCTCATTAGGACAATGAGAAATGGGTATACTGCTGTCTTCATTGTTACCATATCAGCAGAAACAGCAACCAAGAGGACATTGCAAGGCACTACGTATTAGACTGAGCTAAATAATACACAGTTATCACTGGCTGTCAGATCTAATTGAAATGTCGTTGTCACCAGGTCTGCATCAGAGATATATTTGATAGGAGACCCCTTTTGGCTTGTCAAATTCACAGTTGTGGTGACGCCTTCCTGTTTGGCTCTGAAAAAGGATGACATCTACCATGCTTGACGATGATGTCCTTTGAGAGACACTCGACTGGCTAAGGTGTATTTCCCCAGTCCTTGCTGTCACCTTATGTCCCTGTGAGTTTATACTTACAAAAGAGCCCAGGGCTCTGGACTTTGTTGAGGAGTGAAACCCCGTCTGCTCTTGAGAGGAGAGCTCTCTGTACATGGCTCCTGCCCTCTGCCCAGCCAGTGAAGCATTCCATCTGCCTCTGTCTGTGAGGAGACGCACAGCCTCTGGGGTTGAACCATTGGGGTCAAATAATGTTCTCACCATTTAGTGTAATTAACTCCAACCACCCGTCTGTTGCAAGCCCCCGGTGCAGCCAACACAAGCAAGAGTAGGCCAAGAAGAAATTTCTCCTTATTATTAAATCTAAATCTAAGCACTTGTCTGTCTGTAAAAACAGAGCAAAGGGAGGAAAACTGAAACCAGTGAACGGGGTCTGAGGTTTCAATAAATGTCAGGGAGCGTCAAGTCTGTTTGGATTGCAAATTATTGCTGGCTGACGGTCTTACTATTTTACAAGTAGAGATTGCTGTCATGGGGGGGACGTGGTGTGGGGGAGCCCCTCACATCACAGCCAGAGGGGAACAGAAGTTACCAAATACTATAACAATCATAAAACATTACAAGAGAGACTTTAGCATAGGCTAAATTTAGCCTTCCCTTAATGTAGGTCTCAAGAAACAACAGCCCACAACACTCCTCTCTTCCCATTTGGTTTGATGAAGTGTTGGATTTGCGGAAGATTGAGACCTCATTTCTCTGGTTTACCCATCTGAACTCCACTCCATCTCTCTCCTTTGCAGAGCCGCTTTGAACATCTGAGAGTGATAAAGGGGCCTAAATGTTTCAAGGTGAATTAATACTTTAATATGTATCCTAGAGAAATACACACCAATAATTCGAGAAGTGGTTAAGACTGTTTTTCAAATGGATTAAATGAATGGACAATTACTGATTAAAACAAACCTAAGGCATGAACATTCCTGCCCTTTACGTGGATGATCATGGGTTAGCAGCTTTCTGTTGGTGGGAGGCTGAAAAACATTGTGAAAAGTATATGTTTCTCAGTGCTCCTACTGAAGTTGAGTAATGATTTTTATTTATGTCTTCCTAACCAATACTTACTGAGGGTCTACTTTGTGCCCAATACTGTGTTAGGTACAATGAGAAAGAAGAAAGTGATGGTATCCATTCTCCCTGAACTTGAAGTCGAGTGAGGTTATTTTAACCCAGGCTCTTTTGGTTTCAAATAACTGAAAAATCCCTCAAGTTAACTTCAGACCAAAGGGTGGAAATTTTTCTAAGATACAAGGGTATCTATGGATCCAAGAGAAAGAAATACAGCAGGATCTCATAAAAGCCTGGAAACAGGCACTAAAAAGCTGTTAAAAACAAGATTACTTTCTCTGAATCTTTAGCTGCACTGTCTTCTATTTATGCTTCTCTTTCTCAGCTTCCCAAGATTTTGCTTTCTCTGCTTGAATACACATAAGGTGGAATACTGTCTTCTAAGGCAAGCTTCCTGTTTCAATTTCCCAGTGGAGACTTACCGGTTTTTGTAAGTCCAATTCAAGATTTATGGAGGAGAGAATTTGATTGGTTCACCCTAAGTCAAATAGATATCGTTAGCGGTTCAGGCTGATTTCAGGATGCAAGCTCTGAAGTGTGTGGCTCAATTCCAAGCAGATGAGATAGCCCAGGTCTGTTGGTATAGTTGATTGATTTAATCCCTATATCAAAAATATTGTCTTTTAAAGTACTATAAGAATGAGTTTACAGGTTGGGAATGTCACACAACACACAAAAATTGTGAGATTTTGAGGAAGACAGAGTCAGTGAACTAGTCGAAGTGTGACAAAAATCTAATAAGAAAAGAAAAAGTAGTTATGGTTTTATTTCCACTGTCACCAGCACTGTGAGGCAGGCTCTTGATAGTGACAGGATTGGTTTCTGCAATCTATTATTTCCCATTAGGAACCAGGTGATATACCAGAAACAGCCAGAAATCTGCTACAGCTTTACAGCCCAATTCACAGGTGGCCTTGACATAGAGTGGAGACGTGAATTTCTGCTGGTGGAATTATGAGCTTTATATCTTTCTGTCCACATTTTCTGGGAGGGCCGTTGACTTGAGGTCAATATCTACACCATTTACGGGGCCACAGCCAACAGTGTGAACAGATGACAAGTACCAGACTGTCTCAGCTTGGGTTCCCCAGAAGCAGAACTTAAGTCAAGGATTTGAATGAAACTGTTTTATTCAGGGGGATCAAAGAAAACACCCAATGGGGAGTAAGGAAGAGAGAGAAGGAAGGGAAGGCAGCCAGGGAAGAGTGGGATACCAAGCCAGATCCAACTGTGGATGAATGGAGATCAATCCCACTGGGAATCTCTGGGACTCAGTGTAAGCACATGGCTTAGAATCATCCCACAGGAAGGATGAGATCACTGGGGTAATTATAGACAGACACTAATCAATTGTGGGTTGAGGGCCACTCCCAGGGGCTTGTAATTCTCTGACAACTCCAGCTTGCCATACCAGCAACAAAGTTGTCTTGGACAGTGAGAGAAAGTTCTCAGGCAAGGAAGTGTATGTGCTGGAAATTGCACTGAAGTGGTAAGAGTGATAAGCTGTTGATGGGGCACTATAACCATCTACTACAGTCCAACCCTCGTACCACTCAGGTCCATGGATGCCCAATGTTAATTTCATTCTGTTTTGTACTGATTCTTCAAGGCAGGGACCAGATGCAATTTATGAAATAATTAAATAAAATATGAAGGGAATTTAGTGGGACAAGCTATAGTCTGCTTTATTTGGTCTCAAGACTGCAATTGATGTTGACTTTCTTCCCTCTCTACTACCCCTTCTAGATTCCTCTCATCCTATCTTAGTATTTCTACTGGTCTAGGTTGTCCACCCCAAGAAATACCCAAACCTTCATCCCTGAGCTCTTGGTTACCATGCACTTGTCAGGATGGAGTCACTACAAATGAGGTGATCACATATTTATGTTAATCACCAGGCGTGGAAGCACCAAGATGTAGTCAGTGAATTCCCTGAGTTCTAGCTGTTCTCCTGCTTGATCCCATCTTGTAATGTTATCTCCTTATATAATCAGGGCCGATTAGTCTTGCTACTTGGGTAGCAAAAAAGAGATCCATGTGTAGGAGAAAGGCAAGAAGGAAAATAAAACTGCAGGGGTTGGTGGTTGAAAGTTGGACATGGGGATGTGAGCAGGACATTGTCAGCATCTGCCACAAAGACAGAGAGAAGATACTTAATGATATTTTGCTGAATGAACAAATAGACTTCAAAAGATTGGTGAAAGGTGTTTGTAGATGGATTTCTCAGTAATGCCCCCAAATTTAAAAATTTTGTCCCATATGAATATTCACTAGAAGTCTCTAATAAAGGAGAGCTTGTTGAAACACAATGAACTACTCAGGCTCTGGGGAAACAGAACCAAAGAAGGGGTTGCATTGTTGGATGACATGATTGACTCTGACAGTCAAAGGAAAATATGTGGACCCAGTGAGGATGGAACTCAGGACACTGCCTGGGGTCAGCCTCTGGTTGGTGATGGGGCATGGGAATTATGAACATTGCACAGACACCTGGCTCTTCCCATCTGATTCCCACCATTGCATAAGTTGGGCAATGCCAGTCTGTGCTGTAGTTACAAATGAACCCTACAACCTCAACTGCTGAAATGATGTAAGTATAGTTCTTGTTATTCCACACTCCGTGCAGGTGAGACAGCAATCACTAGGTTTTAAATGATGATATTAGTTTTCTTTTTTAGAACACCCATCCCTTTTCTTTACCCTACTTCCACTTGCACCTAATTTAATTTTATTCCTCCCTGAAGCATTCTGATCTACAAAATCCCTCATTCCATTACAGGAAGTGATCACCCTCTTCTGAACTTTGTCAGACTTGATTTTGTAGGTATTACATATCACCTTCTTTTACAGTTGATTTTAAATACCCCCCATTGTAAACTGCTCAATGATAGGGGTGTACCTTAAACATCTTATCAATTTTATAACAAATATATCTAATAGGTGTTAAATATCTGTTGTCTAGTAAGTACAATTTAAGTAAGAATCTTACGTAACTTTCACCTGGAGAATACTTACTTTGAATGTCTAAAGTAGATAATTTTTATTCCACAAATAGGCGGTCTAAATCTTACACCAAAAACAGTGGTAAGGGTTGAAGAGCATGTGTGTGTGTGTGTGCATGTGTGTGTAAAACACACTGACACTTTTTTTGGAGTGATACTGACAAATATCTGTTAAAATAAATGAATTGTCCCATCTCAACTGCTTCATTTGCTAACCAGCTACCTGTCAGAGCCTTTGTCCACCCATCTGATTATACAAACACACATACACACACACACACACATGCATATATATATATATCTATGTTTTGTTTGCTGGCAAAAGTTGAGAAGGGCCAAACCTTTATTTTTCTTTGTTTGCTTCATGGAGCTGCTTTTTGTAGAATGCTGTGCACATGTATGTTTTAATAGTTGATACATTTTTTCAGGGAAGTAGGGAATGTAGTAAAGACATTTTAGAATTTATCAAGACATCACAATTATGTATTCACTCATTCATTCATTGAAAAACATTCTTTTGGTGTTGTATAAACAAAGGTACACAATGCAAACACTGATCTTTCCATCGTGCAGCTTACTTCTGGTGGCAGAAATGATCACACAAACAAATGAAAGTTCTACTTGATCACATCTGGGAAGGGTAACAAGCAAAAATCTAGAGATGATGAGGTAGATAGAGACTGGGAGGGCCAAAGGAATAAGAGCAGGCATTGCTTTTACCAGAACCAAGGGAGAGCTGCAAGCACAGAGGAAAGGGGTACCTGGCCAAATCTCCAGCTATGGAGGGATGTCCAGACTGAAGCAGTGTTGGGGTGGGGCAGAAGTACCAGAACCAGAACCTCCCTCTCAGGAGGGGTGCAGTCCGCAGGGATCTGCCTCCCAGGGCACAGAGCAAGGCAAGGGAGGTTGGAGAAGGGATCTGGGATGAGCTGCGGATGGTTAACTCACTCAAGTGCCAACCAAGTGCCTGGCCCTGGTCTAAACACTGGGGACACAGCAGTGAACAAAACAGACAAAATTCCTGCTTTCATGGAGCTTATATTCTAATTCAGGAAAGAGACCAAAAAAAAAAGAGGATTGCAGGGGGAGAGATAGAGTATGCTACCCAGTGATAAGCACCAGGAGAAAATAATGAAGAAGGGAGACTGAAATGTAAGGAAGATGGCATTTTAGAAGGGGTGACCCAAGGAGCCACCCTTTACTGAGAAGGCTTCCCTGAGAAGGGGACATTGTGGACAAGGCCAATGAAAAGGAGGGAATGAACTGTGCTGGGGAAGGGAGGCCACAGGCTGTGGGAGCAACAAGTGCAGAGTCCCTGAGGACAGAAGGAGGCCTGGGGAAGTGTGACCGGAGTGAGTGAACAAGGAAAGAGTCACAGTTCATGAAGTCAGAGCTTTGCTCCTGGTTTCTGCTTTACTCAAGAGTTTCTCTCTCCATCTCTCACCTTCTTGTTGTGTTTGTTTTTTCCTTGAAACAAAAGCCAAACAGAGTGGGTAAAAATGCTGAAGCAGATAAAAGAATCTGATTCACCCATCTACATCGAATTGAGGCTGATGCTTTGATGCTAGGCCAATTTATACACTACTTTCTGGTTCATAGATACATTGTTTTTGGGGGGGTGGTGTTGATTCCTATTACAGTCAACTTTGACCAGTTTATTAGGGCATTTGGGATAGAACATGGCACCTAATGCATAAGATACTTGATAGAAGGGACTGTGGCTGGTATTCAAATCTTCCCAGGAGACATGTCTTCAGAAAGCACCTGACTTTACTTGCCCTGTACCCTGTGCCCATTGGATCTTCCTGATTACTTACCTGCTAATTATAGGTGCTAAATATATGGACCACTCATGAACAATCACCATTACCTCTCACCTCGATATACATACATTTGGAAATGTCCTTCTCTTTGGAAATGCCCTTCCCCAAATTTTCTCATGACAAACTCTTGTTCAGCCATCAGAATTTCACAGCTCATACATCACCTTCTTTGTGAAACTTGCACAAATAAATCTAGGAAATCTCAGCCAGATTCTTCTTCATGATCCTATGGCACCCAGTGTAGACCTATGTTAGAGAACGATTGATGGTGATTTGTGGTTTACTATCTGTATAGGTCAACGAATCCACCCAGACTGTGAGCATCTTAAGGCCAAAGATGCATATCTCTCCTTTGGGTCCCTGTCTTAACACAGATATGGTTTATTGCAGTTTCTTACAGCAGGCTGTTTTTAAGGACAAAAAGATAAACAGACAGGTAGGAGGTAGGTAGGCTAAGAGGTAGGTAGGTATGTAGATGGATGGATGGATAGATAGATACATAGATAGACAGATAAGTAGAATGAGGAAACCTTATTTAGGCACTTCATATATATACAACATGCATCGTTATGTAGGGCTAGTGTTAACATGAGTTTGCAGTTCTGGCATCCCCAACAGTCCAATACTGAAAGAATATGCTAATTAGCTCACAGATGATGGTGTGAAACTGGCTCCGGGTTTTAATTTTCTTAAAAAAACAAAATCCTAGAAATCAGATATCCTTAACACAGATGATTTGTTTTTGACTATAAACAGTCACAGAATACCCCAGCCTCCCTCTAATCCAATGGCTTTCTTGGACCTGACATGTGGGAGGTCTTTGTGATTTTATCTTATCTGTATTTGAGAGTCATAAAGATGAGTAGCTAAAATATGGTTAATAAAGCCCAGCTGGGCATTTTCTAGGTGAATAAACAGGCCATTTTTTCTATTGTTTTTTCATGTGGAAATGATGAATAGGACCCACAACTCTTATTTTCATTATAAGTGGAAAAGTAGAAATAATACCAAGTTATGATACTTGAGGTTGTTATAGAGTGCTTTAGAGACACCCTGAAAGTTTCAAATAATTATAGCTCCAGTAAAATTTTTATGGCTGCCTGTGGATTTTCATGATCAAAGAAAAAGTAAACAGAGAACACTTTTAGGCTGAAAGATATTCAGGCCCGTATGATTTTTTGTTGGCCCTCTTTTATTCTTAAAAGAGTGATTAATAGTTCCACAATGTAAAAGCATCCACATTTGGGATTAAGTAATTGAGTAAAATTAATTCCTGAATCCATTCTTCATGCACCCCAGGCATGCTGAATAATATATTACCTTGGTGGTAAAAGATACAATGAGCTAGATTCAAGAGGTCTTCAAAAACTTCCAGTTACCATTTCCATTCCAACCCAACTCATGTGTTCCCACTAAATGTTTCTTCTTTTGCTAAAAAGGACATTAAAAGGACAAAAAAAAATGTTAAATTTGTATAAGGGCTGCAGGTTAGATTTTAGTACTGTACCATTTTTAATATCTTAATGTTAGTAATTGTGCTATAGTGATACAATAGAATGACCTTGGTTTTAGGAAAACACACTATGTGTATGAGCAAAGGGGCAACATGTCTACAACTTATTCTTGAATGGTTTAGAGAAAACAAAATGTATATATATTTTGTGCACACCTAAATACACACATCAATTTGTACATACACAGATATGTGAACACTTATGTATACACACATACATGCATGCTTGTATGCAAATATGCACAAAGCATATGAATACACTTAGAGGCAAATATAAATATGTGATATACATATATAGCTTATATATGATGTCTATATATGTATGTACACATGCATACAAATTTTACTTTTTTGTTTTTTCATTAAATATAGAGTTTTTTTTTTACATTTGGGGAATCTTAGTTCAGCATTGGGAGATTTGGGGCAAAATGAGAAGTCACTTAAAAAAGTGATGATGTAAAGGGAACATGGAATTTCATCACCATTTTGAAGGACAGTACAGAATTACATAATAGAGAAGAACAAAGAAAATGAAGGATCAGAGGTAGAAAAATTTGAGGGCTCTATATGTAACCTGTGATGTCTCCCAGGTTTGCAAATTTGCTTGCTTTCTGAGTCATTTTAAGAACTCCACATGTCATGTAAGAAACCCAAATAAATAGAGGCATCTTAATCACACTTTATAAGTTTCTCAATTTGCTCAATTTTTTGGTTGTTTTAGACACGTCTCCAAATGACATTTGCCTGCACTCCCCAAGTAGCCTGCTGAGTAAGCACGCCCTACATGTTTTGAGCAATGGCTTTCTTGGTCTTCATCTCAGTCTCCTTTGCTGGTTCCTCTGCTTCTCCCAACTTCTAACCATAGGAGTGTCCCCAGGATTCTGCTCTGAGCCTTGTTTCCATTTATTGGCACCCCCCACATGAAGTCATTAAGATTCATGGCTTACAACTCTGCAAATTAACTCACTACCCTCCCCTGTGTGTGGGACAGTGTAGGTCTCCCTGGCAACGTGGGACATGACTCCCAGGGATGAGCCTGGCCCTGGCATCGTGGGATTGAGAATGCTTTCTGGACCAAAAGGGGGTAAAAAAATGAAACAAAATAAAGTTTCAGGGGCTAAGAAATTTCAAATAGATCGAAAGGTCATTTTGGAGTTTATTCTTATGCATTATATAGATATTCCTTTTTTGTTTTTAATGTATTAGAATAGCTAGAAGGAAATACCTGATACTGTTGAGTTGTAATGTATTAGCCTTGATTCTTGATGATGATTGTATAGCTATATATAGCTTTTGTCATGTGACCGTGTGATTGTGAAAACCTTGTGACTGACACTCTCTGGATCCAGTGTATGGGCAGAGGAGTAATAAAATAAAGACAAAAATATATAAATATTAGGGGGAGATAATTGGTGTGGGATGTTTTGAGTATTCTTTTTTATTTTTATTTCTATTTTTGTGTTTTTATTATTTGGGGGGGAGTAATGAAAATGTTCTAAAATTGATTGTGGTGATGAATGCACAACTATATGATG
Organism: Choloepus didactylus; assembly: GCF_015220235.1. Lineage (NCBI taxonomy): Eukaryota > Metazoa > Chordata > Mammalia > Pilosa > Megalonychidae > Choloepus > Choloepus didactylus. The sequence continues at coordinate 65,998,009 of NC_051324.1, read as the reverse complement.
ATACTGTGAGACATTGATTGCATGTATACTTTGGATGGTGTATTAGTTAGGGTTCTCTAGGGAAACAGAATCAATAGAGGTGTCTCTGACTATCAAATTGTAAAAGTGACTCACGCAACTGTGGGTATGCATGAGTCCAAATTCTGTAGAGCAGTCAGCAAACTGTCAACTCCAGGGAAGATGTCCGATGAACTCCTCAGGAAATGAATGGCAACTTCGACAAACTCCTCAGGAAATGAGCTGGGATCTTCGACGAACATGTTCAACGAACCCCTCAGGAAACGCTTCACTGGGCAGCCGAAAAAGAAGTGAAGGTCCTCTATCTGTCTTGATTGTAAGTCTTCAACTGATTAATTGGATTAAATCCAGCCAATTGGCATTCTCTCATTGTGGAAGACACGCCCTTTGGTGAGGCATCAGTCACAGCTGCAGTCAACTGATGATTTAATAAACCAGCCTGTTGGTTTATTAACCAGCCTCAAACGTCCTCACAGCAATTGTCAGGCCAGTGTTTGCTTGACCAGACAGCTGGGTAGTAGTATCACCTGGCCAAGTTGACACATGAACCTAACCATCACAGATGGATTATATGGTGTGTGAATATATCTCAATAAAATTGAAATAAAAATAAATAAATAAATAAATAAACTACAATTTTTTTTTAAAAGGTAGAGTAGCCCTGATCTTTGATAGCGATTGTATAACTATACAGCACACACACACACACACACACACACACACACACACAAACACAAAGCTAGTTGCCCATGTTTGTGTGGATCTACTTCTGGATGTTTTGTTCTGTTCCACTGATCTATACATCTATGTCTGACAATACTACACTGTCTTAATTAACCTACCTCTATTTTTTTAAGTCTCAAAATTGGGTAGAGCACAATACTAATGGTCAATAAGCTTGTGGGGGGGCAGAATAAGAGGTATGGGATGTTTGGGGTTTTCTTGTTCCTTTATATTTCTTTTTCTAGAGTATTGTAAATGTTCTAAAAATGATTCTGGTGATGAATGCACAGCTACATGATAATGTGAACCAGCGATTGTATACTTTCGATAGATTGTATGGTGTGTGACTGTATCTTAGTAAAATTACATTTAAAAAGAAATTCATAGCTTTAAATACTCCCCATACACAGACAACTCTCGATTTGTTTATATCCAACCAAGACCTTGCCTCTAAATTCCAGATTTAGGACACTCACCTACAGGATGGAGTTTAGGTTGAGTACCTTGTCTTTTTCTCACCCTCCACATTTAATGTTAGCAAATTCTGTTGGCTCTATCTTCCAAATACACCCAGATTCTGACACATCTCACTGTCTACACTCTCTCTGCTTTGGCCCAAGTTACCATCATCTCTCATCAGGATTACTGCAATAGCCTCCTAGCAGGTCACCCTGTCAAGTTTCTGCTGAGATATGATCTTATTAGTGAGTCTTCCCAAACAACCCTATTTAAAGTAGCACCCAACAATATCTAATCCCACTCCCCACTTTGTTTTTTTCCATCTCATGGTACACAATCAGGCAAATTTTGTATTCTATTTGTTTGTCTATTTCCTCTCCCCTTACTTGGAATGTGATATTAATAAGAGCACAGATTTTTGTCTTTGTTTTTTCCTTTTAAAAAAAGAAAACAAGAATAGTTCCCAGCATACAATAAGGGCTTATATCAAGTACTTTTGTGTGAACTGAAGAATGGCTATATATGTAAAGTCTTCTTTGTGATGAACAGCATTCACCTAAAGTAATTTAGTATGGTTACTGAGAAATCAGTCATATTATTTGTATTTAAAAACAGTTTAGAGCCAGAAGATCCCTGAAAGGCAGGAGACACTTGGATATGAGGCTAGTTTCAGAATGTTCACTATCAAAAGATACTTCCCTAAGAAGTATGGGTTAAAGGATGCCTATTCACATTTATCTGTCACCTTCAGCTCTATGAGTCTAAACCCACCTTTCATCCTCTACTGCAATAACTCTGAACTCACAATCTGTAGAAGGTTGTCAGCAACTTACCAGTGATGCAATAACTGGGCAAACTGCTTAATCTGCTTTGAGTGAAAGTTGTAAATTGATGATGACAACAATGATAAGGACATCACAAAATAACGGTGAAGATAAGTGAGATTCTCGGTGTGTTTTGTAAAATTTAAAGCATTCTACAAATACAATGATAAGGACCCTATTTTCAAGCTTGAAAAGCTCATGTAAGAAGCAATAAGCTCAATGCTATGAATTCTCTGACCACAGAATTTTTCTCTATTATGATATTTATTCAAAACTTGATTGAAAGAATTGTTCTAACCCATTGGACAGAATCTTTTAGAGAGACTTAAATTGAAATAATTTTTAGGGTCCAAACATATTTCTAACCTACCTAAAGGGCCCGGGTTTCTTAGCTACAAGTCAGATTGTGGCTATTCCCCTTGCAAATCTGGCCAAGTTTACTTTTCCACCATTTAAAAAAAAATTAGGTGGTGAACGCCCAACCAGTGGCTAAAGTGAACACATATAGAACAAAGTGAACGTTTTCACAGTATTGCCATTGATCCAGGCCTCAGATCTGCTTTGGGAATTTAGTTAACTAAAATCACTGTCCAAACGGAAGGAAGTAAGGGAAGGAGCAAGGGAAAGAGGGAAGGGAAGGGAAGGGAACCAAATAAATGAACACAACAATGGTCTTTATCACAAAAATTCCTTTGGACCTAGGCTCCTCGCTCACCTGGACCTGGCCAATTTTTGAAGACCTCAGCAGATGAGTGTCCCTTCTCTGGCCTTCTCAGAGTTACTATTTATTGTGAAATGTCTAACTCATCTGTAATCTTAGGACAAAAATTATTCTCATAATCCAATAAATAGATTTGATGGATATACCCTTCCTTGTGCCGCTTTCAGACTTTTGATTAAAACCGTACTGAGCCGTTTGCTGCTTTCACACACATGACTCAGCACCAAATTAAAAGAATGTGAAGCCCTTATATATCATGGCCCGGCCTCTAGCTCGCTTCTGGTCTTGCTGGTTCTTATTAATGATTCATTTCTTTACACAGGAGCGGCAACATTTCAGGACTTCTTGGGTGGAAGAAACTTGGCAGAGAGAAAGTCCACAGTGAGCAGTTAAACATTATATGAATTAATACCCCCCATCAATAGTTTAATGGATGAAATGCATTGATTGCTTTGAGAATTATGCCGAGGTCTACAGTAATAAGCAGAAATGTCTGATTTGACTTTTTTTTTTTTAATATGTCTGCAACGTAATCTACTACCAATTACACAACAACCCCACCAAAGTAGTGCTGAGTGGTCCCACTACAGTAGTAACATGTTATAAAAGCTCAAGTTTCAGGACAATTAGCTTCTGGCTGCAGTTTATTACCCCAGTTGACATTTAAAACATTTTTTTTTCCATTGCATTCCAACAATGCTTATGTGTCTGGGGCTAACACTTTAAAACAATAAAGGAATGGCAAATATCTGTCTGGCTGGAGTAGGCCCAAGAAGAAGGGTATATTAGAGTAAAAATAAAAATAAATAAATAAATCAGGCAAGGCACAGTGGACAAAACACAAGCAACTTCTTTAATTACTCAAAGTGACCCAGCCTATGATATTTTCCTGAAAAAAATAAAGAGACCTTGCATTGGCATTTTGTAGAAAATTTAAGAAGTGTGAAATGATTTAGAAAACGCCATCAACCTTGTTCATTTAAAGGCAATTTTCACAGGATGAAAAAGCAGTCCAATCAATAATTCATCTCCATCTGCCTATATGGTGACCATCGCAAGATGGATCTCTCTTTGAATTTCCTAGTAATACACAAAACAGGCAGTCAGGGATTTATTGGATGGTGGTGATGACAGTGACATTTATTGAGAGTCTAATCTATGGCCAGGCACTGTGCTAAATATTTTATGCCAATGATTTTCTTCATTTCCTCTAAAAAGCTCTCATATTAGGTACTATTACTTCCCCCATTTTATTGATGAGGAAATTGAGACTTAGAAGGCCTAAGTAATTTGTCTAGGGTTATAGAGTTAGCAGTGGTAGGTCTAGATTGTTACTTAGGAAATCTGCTCTTGCGGCTTGAAGCAGTATATGCAGTACTGCCTGATGATGATGATGATGATGATGATGACAATGATAAGCATGATGAAGATGATGAAGGCAATGATAGCAAACTGGGGGAACATTCTTGTAAAACTCTTGTATGTTTGATTAAATAACCCTCTCTCCTCCAAGATTCATGAGTCTTTTTCTTTCCTTTCTCAGGTGTTTGTTACCCTTATCCTAATGTCTAATTTTTCATTTTTTTTTTTTTTTTTGATCCTAGTCTATTGTTTTCTCCTTCTGTCCCTCCTCCTCTATGTGGTAGATTGGGTCATGTCCCCCACAAAGACATGGGTAAGTCCTGATGTCCTTGTGGGCATGAACTCATTTGTAAATAGGATCTTCTAAGATCCTTTTTGGTTGTGGTCCAATTGAACCAGGGTTGGCCTTACTGCTGCATGGCTGCAGTCTTTATAAGCAGAAGAAATTCGGATGCAGTCAGAAGAAACCAGAGGAGGAGACACAAGGAGACAGATTGCCATGTGATGGAGGTTTGCTGGAAAGCCATCACCAGAAAGCTACAGTATCTGGGAGAAAGCATGGCCTGGTGGATTTACAGTGCATTACTGGCTGACTCCTGATATCAGCTCATGCCAGGGTATTTCTAAGCAACGTGTGCTGGTGTGTTGTGCTTTAACTAAGGGGAAGGGCACATATCCTCTTAACAGATGGTTTTTCTTTGTTCTTATTCTTCTGAGGCTCTCCACAGCTCCAGCATGTTGGTTTCCCACTCTGGGAAGTTTGGGGAGGAATCATGGTGATGTCTCACAGCTGAGGTCATCTTTAGTTCTGTTATTTCAGAAGTCACCTCTTTGTCACACCAGCCCATTTCCTCTCATGAACTGCCATTTGTGTCTTCTGCTTGGAATTTCATTCCCCATCTTTTCTTCTTGGAAAACGGCTACATATTCCTCGATATCACCTCTTCCCTGTGTTTTTCCTCCTCCCGTCTTTTACCTCCAGGTGGAACTGCTTCCTCATTTTTGTTCCCCTAACACTTCATGCATCATATTGTACTGTAAATAATTGTTTTGTCTTTCTTCTCTGTGAGACTGTGCTTACCTCATGGGAAACTCTGGTTTACTCCTTCCTAACTCACTTATATCCACATCATTTGCAAAATGTAAGGTCTGTGTTAAGTTTATAATAAGTATTTCTTGGCCTGCACTGAATTTCTGTGTCCCTGACTGTGTTCTCCATCCATGTGAAGAAGCGAAAAAGCAGCCCAGCACAATAGATAGTCTGTGCAACTCTCTGGGCATTAGTTTATCACCAGTAAAATCAGAAGAGTTGATGGGATATGTTTCTTAATGGATTCATTAGTTCATTCATTAGTTCATTCAAAATTTATTTATCACATACTAACTTTGCCCCGGACTTTCGAGTAGGCAAATTCGCAGGTATAAAATACTACCTATTTTAGTTAAACTCCCACAAAAAAAGTTTGTATTTGTGTAAGCAACAGGGCTAAATGTAACAATGCTGCCTTTATAAGTCGTGCTTCAAACAGCATAGATCAACTCAGTTTCAAGCATAAACTCAACCCAAGATAAAACATTGTTTCTGAACCAAATTTTGCTTCAAACCACACTATTTGTATCAACTGACCTAGTGATTAGACTAGGATTTCTAGGTTCATTCTCAGGGTTTGTTTCACCTTCTTACATCAGTCATAATACTGATTTAATATGTATTTTATAAATTTAAGCAGGTATGGAAAATCTTTAGACTGAAGTAATCTACTTATTTGTTCAATAGATATTTACTGAGTGCCTAATATGTGTCTACTGTTGTAGTATTAATATTTGCCTGGAGTAAAAAGGTTTGTCACATGGACCTCTGTCTTTGAGGGGCTTATAGTTTTGTGGGGAGCAACATGGATATAAACATATCATTTTTGGGGTGGGAGCTTTAATGGAAGAATGTTCAAGTATAGTTATAACACACAGAAAAATAAAGTGCTCCATTTTGGTATGGAGCAGGGCAGGGAGAGGAAGTTTGTCAAGAAAAAAATCTTCGCAGAAATTACTTTCATGGGTTCTAGCATTCGTCCTGCACATAGGAACATGGCACTTGATGTGAATATCAAAAACTAAGTTGGTATGTTCCCAGTCAAACAAAAAAAAAGGGAGGTGAGAGAACATTCCCTGAAGACAAAGTAGGATGGGAATAAGGAGAGGGAAGTGAAACAATATATCATATTTAGGAAACTAGAAATACATTGCCATGGTTAGAGAGAAAGTCGCAGTCTGGGTTTCTGGTAGACCTGAAGCTAGAGCATAAACATAAGCAGGAGTATTTAGTCTCTCCACCAGGATGCAAGGAAAGCAACTTTATCCTGAACATAATGGGAAATCCAGGAGGGTTTTAAGCAATAGAACGAGATGATTATTTTTCAAAACCATTGGCATCTTGACACATGATCAACTATTCACTATGTGTTAAAATGTGAATTTAGAAACTTAGAAATGCTTGTATGTTCTTTTGTAAGCATTTTTCTAAACTTTTTTTTCAAAAATAGAATTATAATTCTCAAATGAGATTACACTACAAAAATGAAAATGAAAACAAGAATGGGAGATTTCACTGTATGACAATCTGCTTTTCACATCTCTGATTAGGCCTACATTAAGTTACTAAATTCTACTTTTTACCTCCAGGGAATATAGCAATCCAGTATTCAAGAAATCAGCTTTTAATGGAGGTTATGCAAATTCATGATTGTTGCTCCTCAGACTTCAGATTATGGATCTGGGAAGTAAGAAGAAAACAAAGAAATAAATGAGGTAGTTTGAGATGTTTTTAATCATATAACAAAGGGTGATTTTCATATTTTCCTCAAGTGAAAATATATCAATTCCTGATTCTTTAAATTTAAAGCTATTGCACTTGATGAAGCACAAATGATATTTTAGTTAGCAATTGTTCAAGGGTTACTAATGAAGCAATAATCTGGAAACACCAAAATTGAGTGAATTAATACTCTGAACGAATACTGTCAACTCTACTGACTCTTTCATTGAGTGATTGTAGCAGATGAATAGTTAGAAAAATTTTTGAATCATTCTTAAGAGAAAAGAAGAAAGAAAACTTCATCATAATGCCTTCCACTGGGAAACTGCAGTAAGTCTCTAACAGGCTTCCTACGCAAACTTTCCCTATTCTAATCTGTCCATCCCATGTTACTTACAGACTTCATGCATTTGAAGTGAGACAAACCTTAGTTTTTAATCTTGGCTCCCCAAGTTTCTCAATGTACGACCCTCTGTTTGGCCAGCTGTAAAACTGAAATAACAAGGCTTTTTTTGGAAGAGAAGGAGGGGATGTGAGGGTTAAATGGAAACTCTAGGAATAGGATCTCATGCTTAGTAGGTCCGCCATACATATTTATTCAGTGAAGGAATGGCATGCTTTTAGTTAATGTTTAGCTTTTCAATTAAGCTCATTTTCTATGGTTCCAAGTTCATTACACACAGTAAGACAAATCCAGGTATAAAAACAATTTCAGTTCTAATAGCTTGATTGTAATAAAACCTCAACTTGTTATATGTGGAACACCATGAATAGAAATATTTTCAGGATATCCTGAAGCTCTAGTGCTTAATGTTTACACATGATTGCTTGTGGACAATTCCACTGTTTCCAAAGAGGAAAGCCAAGAGCTATTCAGAAGTAGAAGAAAGCACTCCAAACAAAAGTGATCACCTCAGTAACTGTCAGGGTAAACTGGCTTTGTTTTTGATGGTTTGGAATGAATATGCCCTGCCTTTTACAAAACAATATGCAATTGTCATGAAGAAGCCAATTCAGTAAAGGAAAAGGGATTGTATGACAGTGGGAACTGAGGAAATCAGTTGAAACAAGATTTCAGAAGTTGATTACCAATCATTCTAATATTTTACTTGTGAGCCTGGTGAATCTTGAGCTGGTGCAAAAACTCGCAGGGAATCTGAGTATTTGGGCAACCATCACCACTACGTCCCAGAGTAGCAAGGGATCTCAGTGTCCTCTTCCTATTTCTCTCTTCTTGTTACAAAGCAGCGGCACGTCACTTTAAAGCAGTAGTTCTCAAACTTTTGTTGCAGGATCCCTTCTCATGCTTCAAAATCCTTGGGGACCCAAGAGCTTCTTGTTTGCTTAGATAATATCTATTCAGATTTATCATATTAGAAATCAAAACTGAGAAATTAAAATATATATATTGATTGATTTATACATTTAAAATAGCAGCAATAAATTTTTACGTGATAACCTATGTCACTTCTTTTATGTGATGGCTATAATCTCTCCCCAAATTAATGAATTGCATTGTTTTACATTTTTGTAAATCTCTTTAATGTCTGGTTTAAAATAAGGCAACTGGATTCTCATATCTGTGTCTACATTCATTCTGTTTGTTTATTTTGTTTAGGCTGAATTATAGGAAGAAAGTCTGGCAACATGAAGATAAGCATTTGGAAAGGAAGGATATTTGAATAACTCTGTCAGATGATTATGTATATTTCTTCCTTGATAGTAAACTACAAGAGTTAACTTCTGAAAATTTAGTTGCAGTGTGGAATCTGAAACAGTATGGATGAACTTTTTACTCTGACCTCTTAGCCATACATGATTTTGCAACATCGTACAAAGATCATATGAAAAATATTGGTTCACTAAGTTATGCCAATCATCTGAACATTGACACATTTCATTGTATCAAATCATCACATTCGTTGCTATCATCATCAATCTCATAAAACATATTGAAACATTGGGAAACTGACAAGTTCATTTGTGGTGGACACAAGTTAGGCCACATGCAAAATTTGTCAGTTATTTTCCTTGAAGTGACAAGTTTATGTCACTCATTTTTGAAACATTGTCTGCCAAATACCCAAGTCTGAATAATCATAATGTTAGGCTTCCTTTCATGCAAAAATGGCATTTCATAAAAAACATGACTAATTCAGTTCACAACCCAAAAACAAAAGGGTTTTTTTCCCTGCCTACTTCCTATTTCATCTCACAAATTATTAAAAATATATACCCAAAATTCTAGATTTAATAAAATTAATTTTTATTGCTTCATCAAGGGTATTATTAAATAAACGGCTTTTTTGTTTACTGTAAATTTGTGGCAATGGAAAAATACAATGCTATTGCTTAGCTTTTGCACTACTGAAACAGATAACAACACAGGGGAAAAAGGCAAGTGTGTCTTTATATTATTTTTAAACCAGTTTTGATTTCTCAGACAACTTGACATGGCTCCATACCCCCTATGACTCCGTGGAACCCAGTCTGAGAACTGCTACTTTAATTTGCAAACTCATTTCACAGAACTGTGTTATTCCTTCATTACATCTGTCCATTTTATAGGTGAGGATGAAATACCAGCAGGGTTAAGGGATATTCAGTACTCCATATATAATAGGGATTAAAAATCTTTGTGATGTGCAGGAGTGAGCTAGATATACCTAAAACCCAGGTTTGCTGATATACGGTCCTGTGTTCTTTCTACTAAAGATTTAACTTCTTTTAGATATGGGTGGATGCAGGGAGAGTAGTTAGCAGTTTGAAGGAGGGCCTAACTCTCTAATCTCCATGTTGCGCCACAACTCTAAATCAATTGTCAGTAAGTGGTAATGGTTGCCTTGCCTTATTACCCTACAAAAACTCATGGTGGTGACATCAGTTCAATAGGCTTCAGTCTATCCAGTCTAAACTCTCTGGGAACAATTTCTTTGCTCTGAGCTGGCCTCTCATTCATCTTTCTGTGCAGATGCGGTCAACTCTCCTGAGAAAGGAGCACCTTTAACCTCTAGTGAAGAAATGTCATGCCCCCAAGAAAGTGGGTGGTGGGGGCAGATTATAAGACAGACTCAAGTCAAACTAGCTCAGACTTACTGTAAATATTGTAGAGGTGTTTTCCCTAATCCCAGGAGAAAAGCTGTTCCCCGTGAAAAGGCAACAATAGTTGCCAACCCTGCTGGCTGCCTCCAGAAGGAAGTCTAAAGATGCCATAATATACTACCTTCCACTGCTAGTTCAGCCAAGTCAGGACTGTAGTAAATTCAGACTGAGGTAGGGTGAATTAGCATATCTTTTACTAGGAATACATGGAAAACTAACGTCTCTGGGGAGGTGCATATGACACCTGAAAGGAGAGCCAAATTAACTCAGAGAAAGGCTCATAGTGACCAACCATTCCTACAAAAGACTACTTCTAGAAGCAAACCTTGCTGAAATTGGTCAGTCAACAGGACTGGCCTCATGACCTAATCACTATCCAGTAGGAGAAATGAAACCAGCCCTGGAAAATTGAGACAATATTACAGCCTTTATGGGCACCACATAAAAAATCCCCACTGCTATCCTAAAAGGTTTCCCCTTCTTATTTGTAAGCACATACTGAGAGCCAGTTTCAGGTTGGAAAAAAAAGTTTGTTAAGTTTCAGGCAATTCAGCCAAAAGCTCCGGTCCTAAAAGGTTAATTCAATAATTAATTAAATGAGCCATTGTGCACCTCCTTCTGATTCCCACTCTGGCCCAGATACAGATGAAATTCCCAATGGTTAATTTAAGGCCAAGTCTGTCAGTCTGTCCATATTCTAAGTTCTCAGTTCTCTTAGAAATGTATTTTTGTATGCTGCAGCAACTACATGCACTAGCAATTGCCTCTGCTCTTGACAGATGTCTTTAAAATTCTTTTTAGCTGCAATAATAGGGCTACTGGCAAAAAGTGAGAAATTACCAAGTAGACTTGCCTCTATTTTAGTGTGTGTCTGTGGCCAGGGCTCCAGAGCCTCAGAGGGAAATTCATCTAATTAAAAGACATGCAAATCTGGAAAACACACGGATTGGCAATGAAAATGAATTAATAATCCAAGTAATCATTCAATAAATGGCTCTACAGTGAATGCCCCCTACATCGTGCATACTGCGAGGATAACCTGGTGGAGCAAAACAACAGATGGCCCCTGCTGTCAGTGAGTTTAGGGCCTAGAGTCCTTCAATAAATACTTGTTGATTGATTTGACTAATCTGTGTAGCCCAGAGTTGAAAAATGCGGGTAATAGGGCAAATGTTTTAAGGAGAGTTTTACATACTAGAATAATGGCTTGAACCCAATCATTGAGCCAAAAAATAAAAGAATAGCTGAATATGAAATGATGGTGGGAAATACATTATCCAATTACAATTTCAACTTTGACTCTTCAGACAGTTAGGGAAGGAGAAATTTCCCTAACTTCCCTTCATCTTTTGCCCAAAGTTCTCCCGGAGGTGCAGCTTTCATCAAGGCCTGAGCCTTTATTCATGTGTAGAAAGAACAACATTCTCGCCTCCCTCTCGCCCATGGCTGATTAGAACATAGTGGAGCTTCTCAGTCATCCTTATACTCCCTCCAGCTGCTCTTTTGTGAGCTGGCTCCTACAGCTGCCTCCTGTTGCTTCTCCTTCCCACTCCACACCTTTGTGCTGATACATGTCTCTTTCACTCTCTATCTCACTCTCCCACAAGTCCCGGAATCCCTTTTGTTCACAAATGCCTTTGACAAGGCATAAAGGCAGTGTGTGCGATTTCAGAGCATGGAGTTTGAAGTATAAAGATTCTTCCAGAGTTTTTATCAAAGTACCTATTGTTGTGGTCGGTTTTCACAGGCAAACATGGCCTTCTAATTCCTCAGCTATCTGCCTGCATTTGCAACAAACTGTCCTCCAGGCCTTTTTGAATTGCAAAAGCCCAGCTAAAGGTCTGGTGTTATAATGATATCTTCTAACTTCTGAAAAGTTAACAAGAGAGCAGGCCATTTCTATGAAATTAAGCACCTCTGGAGCCCAAGTTGTAATATTTAATGTCTAAATTTCAAGAGTGTTTTAATTAAACCATAATAGTTTTATTTTCTTTCATCTCTTGACTGGGTCAAACCAGCTGGGCCTGGCCAAGCTGTGCTTTGTGATCAAAGTGAAGAGAACAAGCTCCTGCATAACTCATATTTCCCAGGGACTGAGGCAGAGAAGGGAAACTCTTGATGCAGATTGTCATGGTGGTAGGTCAGAGTTTACTGGAACTGAGACCCCTTACTGTCCCTTCTTTGATAGAAGTGAAATTGTCTTTGTGGCACTGCCCCTCTGGCGGGGAACTTGCCAGGAAATCCTGATGCTACATCCACAAGAGTTCAGACTAATGTTGCTTGATTCAAAACACATCCCTCTTCTTGAATTATTTGGTTTTTGTTACTCCAGACAATAATTTAGTGACAATAAAATTGTTGCTCCTTCCCACATTAGTCAAAGATAGGGTTTTGATTTCCTTTTCAGTGTTGAGAAGCCATGTGCCAAAAACATTTCTGAGTGTTCGATGAGACAAACAAAATTCCTGACTCCCTAGAGCTTACATTCCAGTGACCAGAGGTTGGCAATAAACATGTAATCAAATAAATAGTAAGATCATTTCAGGTAATGAGCACTTTTAGGAGGAAAAGCAAACAGATAATGGGACTGAGAGTGAGTAGCAGGGAATGTCGGAGTGGGTGGTGAAAACTTTAGCTAGCAGGGCAGCATGAAGAAAGTTTCTCTGAAGAGATGACATGTGAGCTGAAAGAGCACCAGATGATGAGTGGGTATCAACTGTGGAAAATTCTGGGCGAGGGGCATTCTAGGGAGAAGGAATGGTAAATGCAGTCTCAAAGCTGGAAGAGAAGTGGGAAGAAAGAAGAAAAGACTGAAGAGTAGTGAAAGAAAGAGAAAGCTTTAGGGAAGGAAAGAAGTGGGAAAGCAGGTCTTCTAGACCATGATAAGATTTGGGAGTTTTGGGCAATTGCAATGGGAAAATATTGATCCTTAAAGCAGATATGAAATTTGTGAAATTTTCCTCTAGGCAATCTTCAATAGTTTGCCTATAAATTACCTTCTCTAGCCGACTGAATATCAGACGTAATTCCAGCTCTGCAATAATACATCTGCTATTTCTCCTTAGTTCTTAATATCGAGCCTGGATTCCTAGGAGCTGCTGAACAAGTCTACTGATGCCAGCCTTCAACCCATGTACCGCATATTTTATTTAATTTAAACCAACATCAAATGACTGAAACTTTCCAGCAAGCATAGAAATTAGTTGATGACATAGCAGTTCATTATGAACATACATTTTGGTTCCCCATTTTCATCGCAAGCCAAAAAGTGTAGTGAAGATTTCCCATATCGGAGCGTTGAGAATGAAATCTGGTGATAACTAGTTGCTGCAAAGTTGGTGGTGTGTCCTTGCTGAGGAAAATTATGAGAAGAGTCTGAGTCCATTCTGTTTCTTGGGGTGAAGAAGTTGTATCTTAGCTCTGTAAGTCAGTAGAACATGGCTTTGGTGAAAAGGCTCTCTCTTGACTATAATGGATACTCTGTTTCCTGCCTAGGACTCTTCAGATGGTAAGTTTTGCAATTCCTGACTAGATTCTCCCAGTTATTATAATTATCAAACACTTATTGAGCACTAAATTATATGTAGAACACTGTACTAGGCATTGAGCCAAAAGGGACGGGAAATCACATTCATCTGCAATACCCCTGAAATCTTAAAATGTAGTTGAGAAGTCAAGGACACAAGGAGAGCATGAGTTACTTTTCTATCAGCCTTCAGTTCACTTACCTATTTAAGAGCAGTTACAAAATGACAAGGTACCTTCTCAGCTTTCTTCCACGAACCTCTTTTAAGCTCCATATAAACTATATCTCAGCATCTGTGAATACCCAAGATAGTATATTTTGTCTGTTTTGTTTTGTTTTAGTCTTACCTGGATTCTGCTTCTGTACCCTTACAACTTGTTTGGATAAGAAGGCAGCACCTCTTCCTTGGGTACCAGCATTTACAATTTGTAGTTCATATTTCCTGCTAATGTGATTAGAACTTCGATTCAAGCCTATTGATAATTTGTCGAGTCTATTTTAAGATTGTTGTCCTATTATGCCTCTGCCTTTATCAAATATTTTCTCTATCAATGAAATTTGATTCTAATATCCTGAGTTGAAAAAGTATTCAAGGATGTTTATGGTTATTTCTGTGATCTTGGAATGACAGTACCCATAAACTTTCTTAGTTGAAATTAGATACTCTATCTATAAAGATTTTGAGAAAAAAAATCCTTAAACTTCCAAGTTGTTTAACATTAAACCAGTGGTCCCCAACTCAAAATTATTTTACTTCTGAAGGGATGTTTGGCAACTGGAGACATTTTGATCCTCACAGATCAGGGGTGGGGATGAGGAACCTATTGTCATCCAGTGAGAAGAGTCCAGAGATGCTGTTAAAACATCTTATGATTCACAGGACAAAACCAATAAAGATTTATCCATCTCAAATGTTAATAGTGCCAAGGTTGATAAACTGTAGTAAATTCATCCCCAGGAATCTCACAGCCAATTAGTCTTTTAGTCATCAATAGTCTCAGGATTTTAGTATAGAATAAATATTTGTCACTGTGTTGATCTACTGAAATTTTATTAAATAATTTCTTAAATATCTGCTAAACTTTTCAAATACAATGCTTTTTAAAGTTTACATTATTTCACAGCATTGCTGGCTGCATTTTCAATGATATAATTTGGTTATACAATAAAAATCAAGGTTTTTACACCAAGACTGCTAGATCCTTTGCCAAGGTGATGAAGTAGGATAGTCTACATATGTTTGGAAGGTTTAAACAAGCTGTTTCTGTTCTAATTAAAATTAAGTTGTGTGTAAACACACACTCATACTCACACATATACACGAGTGACACGTTTCCATGCATCACCTTTCCTTAAAAGGTATTGATAACCTTTGTGGAGGATGGCAGAGAGGCCAGATCAAATGCTGAGATGCACAGGATGAAGCATGAGACTCTGTAATATCCACATTCAAATATCTTTCTAGTTGTAATTGCCATTTGAAAACAACACAAAACAAACAAATAAACAAGCAAACATTTCTTATAACTTTGGTCTCTCCCAAGCTCACTTGCAAAGGCCATCAGTGAGAGAAAGAAAAGGGGTAGAGGAAGGTCACCACCTCAACAAAAGATATTTTCCCAGGTCTTCTTAACTGGATTCTTTTTCATTGCTTATTTTCAGTAAACAAGTCTATTGTAAACATAAAGCAAGGATTAAACATTATAATGTTCATTATATGAGTGAGTTCGGTGGTTGGTTTTTCAGAAGTGTTGGATTATTTAAATGGTGTAATTTCTCCCTTATATGTAGCCCTACAATAACCAAAGAGACTGAGACACCCCTGACCAGGGTGTCAACTGCTTAACAACCACCAGAAAACCACAGCGAGTGTTGTCAACAGTTTCTGCCTCTTGGCACAGCAGGACTTGCATCCTATGACCACCCGCTGTAGTCAGTTTTGTTTTGCGACTATGGAAAGGTGACCGTGGTGATGCAGAAATGGCTGCATTCACGACTTGGTGTTCACAATAAGCCATTTCCCCTGAGGCAGCTTGCAACCTCCTGTGTGGATCTATTTTCCCAGTAATTATCTCTCCTCTTCTCAATGTATTATTGTGTTTGCTGGACTGGTTTGGAGTGTGAAGGTTAATACACTGGGTGTATATGTGGGAAGACGTCCACATCACTACATAACTATTGTTAATCATTCCAATTGTTATTTTAACATTGAGAAGACACTCTCAGGGACTTGAACCTGTACATAGGAACCAGGTAATCACTGTTTCAGAATGACAGTGTGGGGGTATAGTTTATGCACTCAGCCAACCTTTCCCATGCCTATAATGGGGATACAAGATCAGCTCTCTGAGCTTCACTGTGCAGTCAATTCAGAAATGTGACATAGTTTTGTTTAGCAAATCTTTAATGACTTGGTTACTTGAATTCATTAAATTGAAATATATACCTCTGTGTGAACATTGTCAGTAGAAATAATTGCTGGACCCTGTTGCCTCAATAACACCAAAGAAAGTTTTTAAATCTCAGTACTAACTTTGTTAATTTTTTTTCTTTTTTATTTCAGTAACTTCAAAACATGTATTCATGATTTGGCAAAATGTTGTCGGAAATCAAAGTCCTACTGTTTTGATAGCAGAAGTTATTTCAACATAAATGATTTAAAATCACCTTTATATTACCACCAAGTTTTACAAACTACCCTGAGGCAGGGAGCAGAACCTGATTACACACTGAGTGCTCAGTCAAACTTGCTACATACATGTGAAAACATACTATGTACATAGGATATGTGCATTTTTTTTCAGAACTATTTTATTTTTATTTCCAACCTGCTTTTTGTAGAAGTGATGCCTTCCTTCCTTTCAGTCCAAATTCCTCAACTATCATTTTCTTTGCTTCCCTTAAAATACTGTTTCCTTGGACTTCAGAAACCACCTAGCGCCTACTGGAAAATGGTTAAAAATGAATGTTCATAGATTGTTCCAAGGGGAAGTTAGGGAACATGAATGGATTAATGGGAGAGCTTGCTTATGAACTGGAGAGCTTGCTTATGAATTATCTTTACTCTAATTGTGAAATAATTTTCTTTAGTAAAATATAATTTTAAAATTAAAGAAGCCATTAAAATTTATAGATATAGATAAAAATCTGGACAAATTATAATTTCAACCTCCTACCCTAAAAAAAGTATTAACAGAAAATACCTGATAAGATACTGTGAACCTAGAAACCAGGCCTTAATCCCATCTCCCGATGCCTTTCATTGCTAGATTCATTCAGGGACAAGAACCAAACTCTGAGAACCAAGTCCGATGATACACCCCTGGAGAGGATGCATTAGTCATAGAAGAAGTTAAAATATTTGTAACCAAAAAATTAAAAAAAAAAATTATAGTGAAGCACTTTCCTTCTATCCATTAAAACAATGTTTCTGGATTTTCCTGAAAACTTACCAGTGTGGTAAGGAAAATGTGATATGTATACCAAAAAAGGAAAATACTGGATAAAATTCCCTCTGCATGGTGTGTGTGTGTGTGTGTGTGTGTGTGTGTGTGTGTGTGTGTGTATGTGTGTGTGTATGTGGAGAGGGGTGGTGCTTTTAACACCTCTTTCTAAGACACGTATCTTGACTAACCAAAACTGTGTTTCTGAACAAAATAACTTAGTGAAGCCCTTGCATTTTTTTCTTGCTGTTATTCAAGGAATAGACACTCTACAAAGCTGATGGCAAGTGGTGTCTGACGAACTGTACTAAATGATACTAAAGGGGATTCAGAGTCTTTTGGTAGAGTGGGGTTTGTGGAGGTGGCACTATAATTGTGGATAGGGTCTTCAAGGAGACATCCAGTTGTCTATGGAAAGAGTAATTGATGAGTCATCTAATGCTGTGGGGATACATGGTCTAAAAAGGGAGTGTGGGATTATATCAGCATCACTGAGCAGTGGTAGCAGACACCAGAATGGGGGAGATTCTTTATATTGGGAGCACATGGTGTCATAGGTCTTTCAGAGGAGTGCTCAGACCCCAGAGTAAGTTTTATGCTTTCCTGTTGAGCCCAAGAACTTAGTCTGAAGACTTGAACTTTATATGCTGCCCTCTCAAACTGCCAGCTACTAAAATGCAACTGCTTATTTGTTATTTACCTAGAAACAGGTATCATAAAACCTTCTAGATCAGGAGGAGGATTTTGACAGAGGTTGGATGGAGAGAAAGACTGGAAGCAGTGGTAGACTCATGCATAAAAGAAATGTCAGTCCAGTTTGCTCTGTAGCTTGCAAGTACATACAAGAACAAACATCAGCACTGGACTCATATTACCTATATTTTCCAAATCCTTTATAGGATGGAGCCTTCAGGAACACATTTTGCCATCGACTTAATAACAATATTAGTGTGAGTTTGGCAAAGCAACCTCAGATATAAAATTTAAGAATCAGTTTTTTTTTCTGGAGCATAAATTATTGCTGTTTTGCCAATAAAAGTATAAAAGAAATGTCTATTCAAGCTAATTACTGTCCAACTTGTGATTTTGTTGTTGTTGTTGTTTAGCAGGTAATAAAGCCAACTCATTTTATTGTAATGGGGTATAAAAGAGTCCCTAAGTAATATTGTAAATCCTGCAAAGAATTAGGCATCTGCACATTTTTTTCCAGCAATGTTTGTTTTAACTCAAAACGTCTGTAGGCAGAGACCAAAATTAAATAAATTGGGAAAATGAAAACCATCCAGTTCAACCCAATTTTTTCATTGGGATTGATACAGTTTTTAGAATGCTTATTTCTCAGCATTCTATGAATGAGTTTTCAATGAAAACTGAATATATCAGGACCTTGGGAAATGTCCTGAACTAGATAACATAGTCCTTGGACTAGAAAATCATTGCTGGAAGGACAAGAACAGCAGGGTTAATTCCTGAAAGGTGATGGGACTGTGGCATCATCTATCAGAACAATGTTTCTGCTAAATTATTTCTAGTGCTTGGTTAGATCTGATCAGACTGCCAGGAACCTGTGGGATGGTCAACTCATCACACATTGCCCAGGACTTACCTGGTTTTAGCAAAGTCCTGTGTCCTGGCAACCACCTCACACCTGGGCAAACCAAGACAGTTGGCCACCATAACCTTGATGAAACAGCTAGTTTTTCTGGAAGCAAAATGCCTCAGAAGGGCACTGGCCCTTCTGTGCCAGAATCTCTGCAAAATGTACCCATAACTTTCAGGACACCAGGATTCCTTTGGTACCTGGAATCAGTTATTTGGGCCTAGTAAATTCTCAAAAGAGTTTCTCTGCCTCCTAGATAGCCATTCTCTTGTCTTAAAGATTAGCTTACTCATCTCAACTCAAGTTAGAGTTTTGACAGGCATTTGACATATCCTCCATACGTCACTTTCTGGGTTAAGCTTAATTAAATGGGACAAGGCTATATGTTATCTAGTCATCGCAACTGACAATGGCACTTTTGCATTCACAAAGGAGCAGTGGATGAAATGGATATTCTCACATCTTTCAATGCCTCTACTGGCTTTGATATAGTGGGTCCCATGGTAGGGAGAGATGGGCAGTGTGGAGACTGGCAAAAATAATCCCCGGAATAATAAGTTTTGTTTCAGGTGCAGCATACACTGTTGATTATATAAGTGTATTACATTTGTTTAGAACAAAACCTACTTTCAAGAACCCAGACCTTCCGAAACTCTTTGCATCTCACCTGGAAGGAAAGTGCAACGTGCCGTTCCTAAGTCAGCTCACTGTTGAGGTATCCATGCAATCTGGGGTCATGGCATGATCCACCATGTACCAATTATGCCATTAATCTGCTTCATTTACTATATACACACATCAGAACCAGAGTTTGTCTCAAGGGCAAAACCCAAATCAGGCCGCCAAAGCCACAAATCACGTATGCTTTGCACTAAACATCCACAGATAACATAGTATACATACATGTGCCCATAAGTGTGTATTTGTGTATATATATATATATATATATATATATATATATATATATATATACACGTATATATATATATGTAAAAACAAAGCAATTGCAGGGTTGGAGATGGGAGGAGACCAAGACAGTAAAAACGACCCCAGTCATCATCTGGGAAGTAAAATTTGACAGACACAAGGAGAAACCAGAAATGCAGTCTCACCCATTCACCTAAGTATTTGTTTTCGACAAAACTTGGAAGAATTTTCTATTATGTCCTTATGAAATCAGCTTTGACCTGGAAGCACTTTTTTAAAAACTGTTTTTCTCTCTTCCTTTTATCAGGGTTCTAATGCCTTCAATTGCTCTACTTAACTCTTTCATCTGCAATCATCAAGATCTTCATTTGTGCTAAGTGTCAAATGATAAAGGACAACATAAAGTTCACACACATGAAAACCTGAAAGAGAAGGACAGGGTTTCATCCAGTGGAGTTTCAAATGTCAATTGTACACAGGGAAGGATTTATCTGGAGATCTCTGGCCCCTGAGATCAAATCCCCAAGTGGCAGCCTTGTCTATATATAGTCACATCCCCAGGTTGAAGGTTCTATATCTGAGAAAGCCATGTTGAAGTAATTAATGGAAATGCCCTTTTGGCTTCAGTCAGACTAGCAGAATGTCCTTTATATTCTTAACTGAGTGAAGAAGGAGATGAGAATAATGTGTTGACTACAATTCTTTTTTTATGATAGCAGTGTCTCAAGGACAAATTTGATTCTCTAGAAGGGAGGTGGAATTGAAAGAGGACATGTGGGGGATATCAAATCTCTTTTATCCTTCAAATCTTTGCTGCTCTATTTGATCTTTTTTTATGAAGAAGCACTCTGGATTTGATAACAGAATTGAAAAGATAAAAAAGATACTTTGCTCCATTTTTTAAAAATGCATGCTGACAGATTGGCACTGATGTTATTCAGATGTAAGAAATTCTATGAGATTTTCCAGTCCCAAGTCATTGACTGACACACTTCAAATCAACTAGGTAAAATTTTTCTGGTGAATGTGTGTGTGTTTGTGTTTTACTACCGGCAACCAAACTATTTCTCAAATCATTCCTTATGTGGGCAGTGTACCAAAGTATGTCTGCACTCAATAAATGACACACCCAAATCTTAGAATAAAAAGGATCAGATATTCATGGGCATAATTGTGTATGATTTACCTCTTTGTAATAAAGCTGTGCTGTGTTAAAAGTTTTAGAACATTGTGCCACAAAATTTCACGTCCTTCAGAATAATAGTGTTTATTGAGCACTGACTATATGCCAGGCGTTGTGCTAATTGCTTTACACAGATTGTCTCATTTAATTCTTTAAACTTCCATATGAAATATGTACTATAAGTGTCCCCCTACTTTTTTTTTTTGCAAATAAGAAAATTAGAGCTTAGAGTGGTTAAGCAAGAATTCCAAAGTCAGCTGGCTAGCAATTAGCAGAGCCAGGGTTTGAACCCAAGCATTTCATCACCAGGGGTTCTTCTCTAAACCACGAATCTGTGCTGCCCACATATGTAAGAGATTGCCTCCAGCTGAGCTGATTCTGTGCCTGCATCACACCAAGCTTCCAGACATCACCAGAAAAACACAACTAAACAACTGTGTAAATAAAAATGGGTATTTGTATTTATTTGGAAATTTCCTCCATTTAGCATTATATTAGATTGGCAAGTATAAATATTCAAGGATTAAATAAACATCTATGTTTATAAAGGATTTCTGAGCAAAAAAAAAGAAAAGATGCAACTTTGAATCGCGTACAAATGGTCATACAAACACTGAATTCCTCCTAGAAAATTAGTGCAGTACGCATTAAAATTTTAAAAGTACAGTATCCAAATATGAGAAAAAATTAAACATTATTTTGTCTAGGGAAAGAACAAAACACATTTCTTTTCAATGAAATAATACATTTTAAATGTATTAAATACAGTTACTCAGGAGTCTAAATGTCAGGTTTTAACTATTGGTGAATGGAGTTCAACCTAATGTTCATTATGTCTACATTGCCCAGTTGTGTCAACAGAATAAGACTTACACATAGTAGGCACTTTACGAGTATGAGGTGATGATGCTAATCGGTCAATAGTTGGATCTAAGTTATTTGCAACTAAGTTTTGAACCCTCTGTTGGGTAGAACAGATTGACTTCAAACTGTACTTATGCCCCTGGCAGACAGCAGAAAATGTAAGTGCAGGAGAGTTATCTTGCCCTCTAGGGGTGCCTTGGAGAAAAACCTCCCACAGGACAATTACCCCACACAAGAAATTCTGCTCATTCCCAGCTCAACATGAAAAGGGAGGAGGAAACACACGAGCAGTGGAAAGGCAGCGGAGTCTGGGCTCTGATGTGTGTCTCCACTGGTTCATTCTGGTCCAGCAGATGTCTTGCAGGGATTCTGACTGCAGCCAACCTCAATTATTTTATTATTAAAAGACAAATTTTATAGCATGCAATTAATTTTCAACTGCATGATATTTTTCTCATCTTCACATTCCAAAAGCGCTGTTAATGGTGGAACTTCTACTTCGGTGGGCAGCATCCATACGGTGACCTTCGTCAACCAATTTTTGAACACTAAAGGATGTCTGAAGCAGCCCTTCAAAAGAACATCACATTTCCTTTTAAAAAGATTGACTTACTGAGAATAAGATTATCTCTTGAAATTAAAAAGTTCTTATGGAGAGAGAGAGAGAGCACATCAGAGAAACTCAGGATGACAGCGACGTCAATCAGCACACAGTTATTAATTTCTAAAATTACTTTTCTACTCAGCACAGGGTCAGGTACCGGGTAGAAAAAAGGATGTATAAGGGAGTTAACACTTGCTGAGCAGGGTATGTGTCAGGCCGTATACTAAGAACATTCCAATGGCCTATTTAATTACTCACTAAACCCCAAGAGGTATTTTTGTTATCCCCATTTTACAGAATGTAAAGCCGATTCTGAAACGATAAGAAATATGTTTAAGGTCACAGAATCAGTAAATGAGAGAGCCAAAATTTGTTCTTTGGTCTTTCTAAATCCGTTTCCAAGGCTCTTTCCATATTACCATAACCTCTGCTTTCCAAGAATGTATACCTTAATTTGTTATATTTGGGGAGAACAGAATGGTGCAAAAGAGAAGAGAGCTTATTATAAAGCTTATAGCACAGTCTAATTAAAGTCCTACATAAGTGGGAGAGAACGAAATATAGAAGGACGTGAGAGCCCCTGTGTACACTGGGGATCAGAGAAGGTTTCAAGGCAAAGAGAGAATTGGGGAAAACCTTAAATACCTTAGAGAAACCAGAGAGGAACAGAGGAAGCAGAAAGAATTCCAGGAGGAAGAGGAAGTGAAACAGTATAAACTAATTCATGAGTTATCATGTATTCATGTAATAGAGCTAATTGGTTTAATCAGATTGCTGTTCTACCACTATGATGTAATGTAATTTGACATTTGACTAGAGCAAAGGGTTCAGATGAGCCAATGAAGTCGCAAAACAGAATATTGCAGCTGAAGTCATGCTAAAAGACAGTAGCCTAGATAAGGTGCTACAGTTACGGATTCTGACACCTTAAATGCAACCATGGGGATTGTTGAGAATGGAAGAAATCAAGCATCAGAAGAAAGAGTAGCTGAAGCCCTCCCTCCCCCAAATATTATTGAGTGGACTTCATTCAAACTTACCTCTTCCCAGTTTTTCTTAGGAATGCATTTTCTTGAACGTGTGATTTCACAATTTAGCCACACAATATTTTTTGGCATCCATGGAGTGACAAAATGATAATAAACCAGGGAAGAACATTTTATGAGGGGTTGGTGGCATGGTGTGGCATGGTGACAAACATAGGAAAAGGAGGCAGACCCAGACTAGCCATGCACAATGATGGAAGATGGATATTGGGCTAGGTTAAGTCATGTTATAGCCAAGGCACACATGTGCCCAGTTTAAGGGGAACTAATGGAAGTAGTTCAGTGTTAATCTCCTCCAAATGGAAAAAATCAAAAAGATCACTTGTGCTTTCTTGCCAAATTTTAGCTGTTCTTCATGCAAGCATGAAAAACCTAATGTTGGCAGGCTTGAAAAAAGTCTAAGAATGGTGCAGAATAGACAGCTATAAGAGATGTCAAACTGCTCCATCCTTAGAAATGGGGGAAATCAGGCTTGGATTAATATCTGTGTTAGTAGCCAAGCAAAATCCTAACTCCAGATAAGCAAATTTCTACTTGTCTCATAAGGACAAGATGCATGTCCTTTCCATGCATATGACATAAAAGGAAGCATAAAGCTTGGATTGTTTCCGAGAAACTGTCCAATAATGACACAATTCCAGAGAGAAATCACTTTGACCCTGGAATTTACATACATCTAAATATCTGAAGGCCTATAAAACCAAATTCCCTCTCTCCCTTCTTCAAAATCTAATTTTCCCCCGCAACCAGTTTTGGAGCCTTCATTCCTTTGGCTAGTGATCTGAATTTTCCCCTCACATTATTCATCATGATGTGGCCTAAGAGAAAAATCACCTTTCAGGCTCAGTACATGTTTAAGAATTCACTTTCAACATCTTGAAGTGAGCCAGAAGTCTGCCTCCCAGGAAACAAAGATGAATGCAGAAGGAAATTTAGGCTGACAAATACCAGTCCTACCTGTGTTGGTTAATAAGCAAGACTCCGGCCCAGCCGGTAATCCTCTGGTAACTGTCATTTCCATATATCCAATCAGTTGCCTGGGAATTATCCCAATAAAAAGAATACAGTGTGTCATTTACCAGGCAGCCAATTAAAGGGCCTCTGCAGTACCAGGATAGCTGGAAGCCAGTTCTCACAAACAAGCAGGTGGAGCCGGGTCATTAAGGAAATTCAAGAAAGTGAGTCGTGACTGATTCACAGGGAGACCAGAGTTACAAAATATTAGGAGTTGGTAATATTTCAATATTTCTCCTTGGAAGAATTTCTTTAGGGCACCCAAGGGGAAAATGGCAACAAATAAACTTGGCTGACCGTACACAAATGCAGCATTTAGTTTTTGTTGCTATGAGACAGTTTGCATAGAATATTTACCTTGATCCCTAAAGTCTTTCTAGCATTAGCAATCTTGAAAATATGAAATAATAAATGAAAATTTAGTAAGTAGAATAATTCCATAAGTTTCTTGGGCATCTTGGCCTTCTCCTTAACTGAAGAAGCCAGCAGAATGAGCAAGAGTTGACGGGAGCCTTCATATTCTCACTACTGTAAAACGGAAATAATTCTAACACATTTGTAAGACAAGAGTTTTTACCTCCATGAAAACCTTGGCCTATGGAAGTTCTCTAAAACAATTATTTTTATCCAAAGATCTTAACCACCACCTAGTCCCACTCCAACCAGTTAGCTAACCTATAACATTGATTTAGTGCTTAGACATATCAGGCAAAATATGTCAATGCATTTCATGGATTCTAGGATGTACTTTTTTTTTTTTTTTTTTTTTTACATTTTAACGTCTCTGAAACTGAACAAGTCTAACAATTGATGTGGTCGTAAAACTTCATGCAACAGATTAATTGTCATTCATTTTTCTTTTTTCATTTTCAGTCCAAAATAATGGTGTGTCTTATAATGATATCTTAGATTGGATGGAATATAGGAGTGGAGGAGTGGATTATAAGGAGGTTGAATGAAGGTATCCCATCTACCCAGAAAAACAAAATCTAACTGTATGAAATATATTCCAAAAGTAAAACTCAGTAGTAAACATTATATATATTTAAATTAAAAAACTTAAGCCTTGAATACTACAGAGTAAAGGAGTTTAGGGCCACTGGTGCAAGGAATCAGGGAAAATTCTTGGAAGAACTATACTTTGAACCAGTTCCAGAACAAAACAAAACAAAAAACATGGATCTGAATATCTGGGTCTTGGTTTTCTCAACATAGAGCCCAAAAGCTAAAGTATACAATAATCAATCTAAAGTGAATCCAGATATTCATTTTCTGATTTTCTTATAGAAATATTCTTAGTACTGAGATAATTTAGTTAAAACTCCTTGAGTCTCATCTAATCTGTCACATTTAATTGATTGTCTGTGAATTATCTAAAAAAAGACAACAGCTGAATATTTGGGGGGAGAGGCATGTAACCGTTTAAATATTTAAAACAACTTTTTTCACGTGAAGAATTGTGCTTATAATAGAAAATAGTCAATAAATTTTTTAGTAGATATGGGCTTTTGCACTCAAATGATGTCATACTAGTGTTCAACTGAAATCATCAAGTATTAGCTGAATACGTAATACGTGCACTAGAGATTATTAGATCCAAACTCAGATTTTAGTGTTAGACAAGCATGAGTTCAGTTTCTGAGTGCAATGTTTACCAGCTGTGTGAACTTGGCACATTATTTTAGCTCTCTGAGACCCAGCTTCTGTTTCTCTAAAATGGAGAAAATAGCACTGCATCAGATTTCGTGAACAAGCAGGTAAGATTCTACTGTGAAGCGCTTACAAAAGTGCCTGGTACACAATATACTTTCAATAAATGCCAGCTATTATCATACTTTTTATTCCTTTAACACTTACTTTAGGACAACACTAACCTGTCTAACTTAATCAAAGAGGCAGTATCTCATTTCTTCTGCCCAGAACAAATGAAAGCCTGAGTGTTCTAACTCTGTCCCGAGACAGTTTTTAACGTGACATGGCAAACCAAGGATGGGTTCCAATTTAATTGGCTGTACAGGAAATTTCTGATTGATTTAACCTCCAAGAGACAATACCGTGTAATTAACATGTAACAAATGTCAACTATTGTTATTTCTGGAACCGACAAACCCTCCTGATCCCTGTCCTACTCCTGGCTTTACTAGGCATCAATGGGGTTTTTTTCTCTTTATTTCTTTCTTTTCACTTTCCCATAGCGCCTCGTTGCACCCAGTTTCCTTTGTGTGATGTTGGGAACGATTTCAGTTGTAGTCCTTCCTGAAAGTCAGTTATTTTGAAACATAAAGAGACCTAAGGAGATAAGCACCACCTACCTGCTCTGTTTTGGGTGGCCCAGTGCCAGAAATGATGCAACTGGTGTGAAGCTTCATCAATAGGGTTTCTTGAGGATTCTTTATTATTCACATATCTTAGTAATTAAGGGATTGCTTTTTCCCAGAAACAATTTGTCTAAAATCTTCAAGGATAGTATGACAGGAAAACAAAAACAAAAACAAAAAAACAAAAAAAAAAATTCTCCTCATTTAAAATTATGACATAATGGATATCAAGATAGCGTGCTGTAAAACCATACTGCGCTTAGAATTTTTTAGAGTCTTGGCTACAAGTCCTGAAGTTACCAATGAGACCTTGGGCCAATCACCAAGCCTCTCAAAGCTTCAAATTCATCTTCTTCAACACAAGCCCTTGAGCCCCGTTTTATGTTTGAAATTCCACAGATGGATTCTATATCATGTTGAGAAATACAAATCATTGAAGGCAATGCAAGCTGATATCTTCTTTAGCAAGGTTATCACGGAAGAAAGCTCAATCCAACCAAAGCAAGTATTGTCCTTTACCTACAAAGATGTTGTTTCTGACCTGTTGCGTTTTTGAGTTTTTCCATAAGTAGAGCTATATCTCCTGGTAAGTAACTGGCTGGAGTTATGGCTGGAAATAATTTCCTCTTTCATGAGCAAGCTTGTGTTTATCAGCACCAAACAGAACTTAGTCACAGTCACACTGAATTCCAGTTGATTGACCCAAACATTGAGTAAAGATGAAAAATATAACAAAAAGGAAACAAAAATTATTCTGTTTTAATTACGATGCTGTTCCCCCATTTTATTATTACCACCGTTTATTTGTCCAGCCCTCCACGAATCTCACACACTCACACACACCCCTTACTTTTGGTTTTGTATTTAGAAATTAGCTTTAATTCATTTGCTCATTCTGTAGTTATTTATTGAGGATCTGACAAAATGTTCACTAAGGAAATGGAGGATATCCTAATGAGTTAAGACAAAGAGAGTCATTCACAAAAAGTTCATATTCAAGTAGGAGAAATACGAGACAGTATAGATAACTAGGGTAAAAGGTAAAGAAGAGAGTTTAAGAAGTGACATAAAACTATATATTCATATTCTGATGGGAACTCAAGGAAGGATAGTTTGCTTATCTGGGGTTTGAAAAAGTTTCATGGAGAAGGTGGCATTTAGAAAAGCTGTTAAAGGATGGGAGAATTTGGACATACAAAAGTAGGGTGGAGGAAACAGTCCATGGAGTAAGAACTGTAAGAGCAAAACAAAGTCACGAACAAAGAACCTCCGTTTGGGTTGGAACTGAGAATTTTGAAGAATCGTGATGAGAGCTCAGACCACAAGGTATGTCATGGTTAGATCACGGAGGACACAGATGCCAGGATAGAGTTGCAAATGTATCTGGTGGGCCCTAGGGAATTGAAACCATGATGGGCAGTTGCTTTACATGCATTGGCTTGGCTGACTCCGCCCTGCATTCAGGTCTCAAGTCAAATACTGTCACCTCTTAGAGACCAGCTCTGGTCATTAAATTTAAAGCAGCCACGCATCCCTGTCCGCAGTTACTCTC
Organism: Choloepus didactylus; assembly: GCF_015220235.1. Lineage (NCBI taxonomy): Eukaryota > Metazoa > Chordata > Mammalia > Pilosa > Megalonychidae > Choloepus > Choloepus didactylus. Next base: position 65,969,911 of record NC_051324.1, on the reverse strand, counting down.
TATCTTGTACCATGTTGCTCTATGTTCTAATATTTAAAAGATATTGCTAACTAGAATTACCTTGCCTATTTGTTCATGTATTTATTGTCTGCCAACACCTTCTAGAATGGGAGCTCCAAAGGTCGAGTGGGCTTTTCCTCCAGGTCACTGCCGTTACCCAAGACCTGGCACATAGGCTGTGCTCCATAGATAATTTGCAAATGGATGAATGAATGAACTTGAGCATGTTCGGTAAAGCCTCAGATTACAGATTTCCTCAGCCTACAGAAACATATATATTTTTTCTTTGCAGTATCTGGTAAAGGGAATAAAACTGCTTTTAATAATAAAATCAGCCACTGCCAGCCTGAATTAGCAGCATCCCCAACTGCTGTCAGAATCCTCATATTTACCACGATGCCTCTTCCAGATGTCGTTGGTGCATGTTTTTTCTTTCCAAGTACAACTCAAACTTCTCATGTGTTCCAAAACCGCATGGAAGTGGAACGTTAAATCTGGGGGTGGGCATGTCTGTGTAATTTCCTTCATTTCTATAAGGTTTTGGTGGCTTTTTTCTCCCCTAGGCCACAGATTAGCTTAACAATTGCAAATCAGCTTCAGAGGTTTTCCCTTAAAGAAAATAAAAAAGATAGCATGTTTGAACAGGCAAGGCTTGGTGAAAGTCTCTTTGTTTTACATCTAAACTGTTCACCTAGCTACTATCTACCCTCTTTTCTTTGGGTCAATAAAAATAAAATATATATAATTGCTCACCTCCTCTTTCAAATTGTCACAGGGAACTGAGGACATGATGTTCCTCTCTGTTCAAATCCCTGCCACAATCAGTCTCTGTGTGTGTGTGTGTGTGTGTGTGTGTGTATGTGTAAGGTGTGTGTGCATGTGTGTGTGTTTTAATACAAATTCCCAAAGGAGGGAGGAAAAGAAGTGTAGTATAAATAAGCAAACAACCAATTGACTTAGCAAATCCTTGTTTAGCTGGCCTCTGGTTTTATTTTTGAGAACCACTTTCCTTGTTTTGATTTGAAATGATGCCACCAAAACCTATTACAGAAACATTGAGCTTTGCAAAACAGAACAAGTCAAATGAGCCTCCCCAAGTGTAAACAGAAGTCTTGTTTGCATGAACTGTTTTCGAAAATCCAAATTAAACCAAATGGCAGCCTTTTAAAGCATATGTGTGTTTCCTTTAAATGCTAAAACTATATTATGTTCCTGCAATTCTTTTTTATCCCAACTGTCCCAGTTAGGTTGTGGCAGTTTTTAAGTTGTCCTGAATATAAATGACTTGCATACATTCAACAAAAATGATTCCAGGGCCACCCGTGATAACAGAAGACATTTACGTACTATGCGTGTTTTAGCACCACCAAACCAACTTTGCTAATGCACAACTTAGTGGAAGCCAGTTGGGTACTGCTTTGTGCGTAAAGATGGTTAAGTTCCTAGCATCTGGTTGCCAGTAATTAAATCAGGTCTGTGTTTCCCGCCTTGAGTACACTTTTCTTAAGTGCCTGTATCACGCCTTGCATCACACAGCGCGACTTTTCACTTCTCTGCAAACTCTTATTAGTGATGGCAACACCTTCTGAGGTTAGGTTTACTGGCCCGAACATTACTTTTGTCGTTAACCTCTGAGAAGGTGAGTTATAAGTAACTAGCCCAGGCATGAACGTTTTGAAAACAGCCCAGTTTGTCTCCTCTTGGATTGATTCAAAACGGAGGTATTGGGTTCTTTTCAGCCCTTTATCAAGTCAGGGTGTGATCTAGAAGAGTCAAAGGCATAGGAAGTAAACTTATTTTTCAAAAATCTCATGATTTGTCTCTGTTTGTTTACTTCCTGCTTGGAAACTGAATTCACTTTTCTATGTCCTATGAAATTGACCCCCAACATGAAGTGGGGAGTAGAAAAGTATCACTCCTTCCCTCAAAAGCAGTGGCCCCCATGCTCCCATCCCTGCCGCCCTCCGCACGATAGGCATGGAGACGTCGGCACGGTTTTCTTGAGCGGATCCTCATATGTGGAGACTTACGGATATAACCAATGGAATTTTGGTGGCTTTTCTCTGAGATTAGTTCTCCCCTCTCATCCATCTGCAGCTAGTTCAGTGCTGAGCAGGAATGTCAGAACTGACTGCCTTCTAGATTACTGTTTGTCAGTGTACCTAGTAAGTTTGCTGCCTCTGACCTGTCTTTGGCGGTCAATATGGTATGAAAAGAAATAAGAAACCAGACTAAAAGAAAAATAAGTGTACTTATTTTAACAAACATAACAAGTTACACAGCCCCATGGCTATCCTGCTTCAACTCAGTTCCTTTGAAAGTTTGTACTATTATTCATCAGCGTTTTGTACCTGCCCCTTTTCAGAATTGCTTTTAGAGCCTGAAGCACATTCCTTAAATGTTTAAATATTTGAGGGCAGATTTGACGTTGGCAGCAGTCATCTTTCACAGTCACGGCAGGGGAATCCCATTTGGATCCCTACGTGATCACTCTGAGAGCCCAGTCCCCATCAGATGGTATCAGCTCAGCTAAGTTAAGCTCCAGTTATGTGTAGGGGTGGGAATCAGCACACATTGTAGATTAATGTCCTCCTAGCATTCCTGAACACTGAACAGTGCCTATGAGAAAAATGATAGAAATGGGGAAAAGACAATTAAGAACATATCAAATGAAGAAGAGAAAAGGAAGAGAAAATGGAGGGAAAGAAACAAGACAGAGTCTTCTGAGATGGCTCGGCAACAATCTTTTGGCTGTTTCTCAGTTGCATGGGTCCAAGTCATCCTTCCGTGATTTGGGGAATGGTTTGGGTACTGACCACCTTGGGGTCTGGAGTTTCGCTGACTCTCCATCACCATGTTAATGAATCTTGACACATGAGAAAGTGTAATTTTGGTCAGCAGGGGTGGGAGTGGGAGGCAAAGACTAGCAGGCAGCAGCTTATGGGGCTCCACGTCTGCACCCCAGGCTCCCAGGATTAGCGCAATCAGCAGGTGGCTGGGGAAGGGCATCTGAACCGGAAGAATCCCCTCTCTCCTCACACTTACCCCCTGTCCCTCTATTCTGTTGGGGATCATTACAGATTTTTTAACTCTAACTGTGGAAACGACGCAGCTGCTCTTTGTAATTGTTTGTGTAACTGAGTTAAAGGGAGGTTGTTGTGGTGCTGCAGGTGCAACCCTTGGATTCATGATGCTGTGTAATTAACCTCATTTCCATGTGAATGTCCACGGTTTAGGCACTGCTTACAGAGCTCACGCCATGACTATTACACTTGCAGTCAATCCAATTAGACAAAGGTTCCCACACTTAGAGGAGGATCAGGGCAAACCACAAGGATAGGCCTCTCTCAAGAAGGTCTCTAGTTAAATGTCTCAAAATAAACAACCACAGCCTAATTAATAGTATGGCAGGCCAAAAGAACACACCAAGGAGCTACTTATGTGTCTGGAGTCCAGTCGTAGGGAGCTGCTTAATAGTCTCCCTTTGTCTACACCTCGTAGCTTAGAGATGTGTACAAATGGGGGAAGGAAGTCTGGTGGGCACACCCCACTTTCTCTTTTACCACATTCTCTGGTTCTAAATGAGAGATCCAATGACCTTTATTTTGATTATTTCCTATCCCCTTTATGTTCTGAGAATAATTTGGGGAAAAAAAAAAGCCATATGTACTCATCAAAGAAAGTTGGAAAAGTTGGCAGTTTCCCATCATACCTTAGCAGAACTACAGCTAGAGGGTGCCACTAAAGGGTATTATTTTCCTTGGCAGCCCCAAGTTTATTGGCTTCCTTTTCTTCTAAATCTCTCTGATGCAGCAGACTGGACCGCTCATTTACAATATTTTCTCATAATGTATGTGATATCCATGTCCATCCTCTCTTCTTAAGTTTCTAGTTAGTTCTTTGAATGTAAAGAACGTATCTTGGAACACTGTTAATTCTCTGGAGATGTCCAGCACCTTGCTAGTAACTTCATGTGCCAAGTGCTACGTTAATTGTTGTAAACGCGTTCAAGTCTAATAAGGAAGCCAGACATTTAAAAGGCACATTTAAAAACCTGGCACATAAATGAATGGGTAAGGGAATAAAGGAAGCCTTTTGATTTCCAGCCTGGGGTGCTGCACAAGCCCTATAGACAAATTAGTGTTCTTGGATATTTTGATTGGTTGTGGCATTTTTCTTTCATTCTCTCATTTATTTGAACGTTGACGGCAAGACAAGCTGTACTACGTGCAATCTCTTTCCACAAGGAAATCGAAAGCTGATAGAATTAGGATCCAAATTCATTATTCGTAATCATGGCAGTGTTTTTCAAACCTGATTATCTATTGGAGTTATTTGTAGGGCTTTAAAAAAACACTCATTCCTGGGACTCACTGCAGAACAATTAAAACGGAATCTCCAAGAGTGAGGCCCACCCAATCACAGGCATGTTTAAAAGCTGCTCCAGTGATTCCAAAGGGCAGTCAAGATTGAAAATCACTAGTTGAAAAGATTAATGGGAGTTGAAATATCAAAATTAAGGTAGAGTTCGGGAAGCAGTTTCTAAACTTTGCACTACAGAGTCTTAGAAGTTCCATGGCTGGAGTCTCAGAGGCAGTGGATTTGATGGACTGGGGTTGGGGGTGCTAAATTGGCTGTGCACTCCCCACTTCCTGCCTTAACTCGGACAGCATCACTTTTACTGAGTTTTCCATGAACAAATTTCCATGAACAATTTCTTTCAAGAAAGGTTTTTGCTGCTCTTGAAAAATGAACAAAGCCTCAAAAGCACTGATCCAGGAAATAAAAATGATATAACAAATTGATTTATCACCCACATTTCTATTGGTTTTCTTTGTTATTTTTTTTTTAATTTATTGTGGTAATATATAACACACATTTTCCCATTTTAACCATTATTAAGTGTACAATTCAGTGGTTTTATTACATTTACAATGTTGTGCTACTATCGCAACTGTCCATTGCTGAAACCTTATCATCACCCCAAACAGAAACACTGTACCCTTTAAGCAATAGCTCCCCATTTCCCCTCCTTCTGACCCCTGGTAACCTCTAATCTACTTCCCGTCTCTAGGAAGTTGCTTATTCTAGATATTCATGTAAGTGGAACCATACAATACTTGTCATTTTGTGTCTGTCTTATTTTGCTCAACATGATGTCTTCGAGGCTCTTCCATGTTTTCACCTGTGTCTGAACTTCATTATATTTTATGGCTGAATAATATTCCTTTATATGTTTATACCACATTTTGTGTTTCATTTGTTGATAGATACTTATTTTTTGTTTTTGTTTTTGTTTTTTTTTCCCTCACGTTTTGGCTATTGTCACTCTTTTGATTCAGGGATATGGGTTCTTTAAGGAAGGACTGCTCGTTGTATCACTCAGCTCAACTGAGCTCTCAAGAACTTTTGGAGAGTTTAAATGACCTCTCTACCAATCAATGGTTTGAAGGAGAAGAATGAAAAGAACTGACTGAGTTAATGCCTTACCAACTAAATGGTTCAGAAGAAAAAAAAAAAAAAATGAAAATTAAATAACACAAGATATTTAATAAGCATTTTATTTTTATATTTTTCTGCCAACAATAGTTCTTAAGTCCCTATTATGAGGAAAATACTATATATAAAAGATAATCGCTGGCTTTAAGCAGTCTAAACTCCAAAGGAAAAGATAAAATAACAAATTATATGTATATTTGAGTGTATATTTATATCTTATACATGCAGTATCTAGATAAGCACAATTGATGGGAAATAAACATCTGTCCTATTGAGAGGAATTGTTTCCAAGCATAATGATAGTCTACATTTCTTTAAGATTCCTTTGTTTTAAATATTTTTGAGGGATCTGAAGCAAGTATGGCAAAAAGCTTAACATTTGTAAAATCTTGGTTGTAAGCAAAATGTGATTGTTGCATTATTATCTAGAAGATTAAAATAGTATGATAGGTAAAAATCTGATTACACAATGAAAGAAAACAAAGAAAAAGAAAAAAAAAATCAAGGGAAGATTTTTGCCAGCATAGTATTGTAAATAAAGAAATTAAAAAATCGGATCAGCCATGTTTATCCTCCTAAGACAATGACTGTCAGTTTCTGGCTGACTGAGACTCTATAACCTGCTGTTGAACCTTTCCGGTTGTTCTGTCTGTGGGAATTTTTTTTTTTTTTTTTTTTTTTAAAGCAAGCCAAGACAAGTCTAAAGTGATTCCTTTAGACTAGCTCAGGACTGCTGTAATTTAGGAAAGTCCAAAATCCCAATCAGGCACTGTAGTTTATATCCCTAAGGAACGTTTCATTCCCACCAGAGCTATGGATGGTGGGGACTATTCTCTTCCCCTCTCTATTAACTCACTGTCGTTCTCTTCCATACTCTGTGCAGCAAAAGGTTGCCCCTAATGAACTTTAATAACTGGACTCTCTTGTCCTCTGGAAAAATATATTAGGTCAGAAACTCAAGCATCCAATTTAATTTGATAATCCCTGCTAGGGGAGTGTTTCCTCATCAAGGCTCAAAGATATTATACAGTCTTACCCAACACTTGGGAATTAAGCCATGGTGAGTGTGAGGTACAATTACTGAAAAGTACTAATTACCTTCATAAAGTACTTGGGATGGGGGGGGTGGTTGGATTAAAAAAAAAAAAAAACAAAAAACTAAGCATAGATATAATTTATTTAGTTTCTTTCCATTCACCCATATAACATCCAACCTGCCAAAATATCACCTAGGCATCAGGTCTCAGTTGGTCCTAATATTTCATTCCTGATCCATAATTGCTAATTCACTTAAGTAAAAACAATATTTGTTCTTACAGGTGCCAACCCAAGTGAGCCATTGCTTTACTTAGAAGGGCTGAAAAAATACAATTACATTACATTCACGAACATTCCTCCTTCTTGAAAGAATGCAATTAACATTTAGAAAATGATTTGCTGCTGGATAATCACAGTCTGTTAGTTCTAGAAAAAAAATATGGATAATAAGCCATATATTTTGTAAAGCAAGAGCTGTATTGCACAAGGGCCATGTCTTGGCATGAAAAATAGTATTAATAATTCCTGCCTTTATAAACTAAAGACCCTTAATGTCTTATATTAGAATCAGCTGTGTGCTTACGTGTCCAAAGAATCAGTGCAAAGCATCATCCTCTGACTCAACTCTTCCGGGGAACAGATATCCTCAAGCAGCTCGCAGACAGTGCTGTAACTCCTTCAGCAAACGTCTCTTAAAGTCTGCACTTTAAAACTTGCATCAATTTGTACAATAATTTGAAGTCAGATTGGGCAATAACAACAGTAAGAGTTCCTGGGTGATAAAGTCGTTTTAGAATTGGCATTCATTGAGAGGAAGCCAATAGTTTACAATAAGAATGTTTAAATAAGTTTGCTGGCCCTATTTTTAGACGAACATATTCATGTATGTATTAAAACTCCACATCTCTCTTTATGGAACAAATCAGATATGAATTATGCATATTCAAAGTCTTTAAAAGCAATTAATTAGGGGGAAAGAGACACTTCATTTGAGAAATGGCCACATGAACATACATTTATTTTCTAACCACGGGTATGTTCTCTCATTCCTGGTTAACCTATCTACATCCAAGTTTGTCTAGTTTATGCTTATATTTGTATTTATAGGTAAAGAAATATATACTATTTGAAAACAAACAAAACTAAAATCAACTCCATGAGTATCAGTGGGAGGAAAAATGATGACTTGCTGAGTCTTTGGAATGACTTCACTATATTCAGCCAGACAATGAGAACCAGCCTTCTACAGCAAATTCAAATTCTGAATAAAGTAAGAATAATTTCGTGTGTTACCTCACTCTGTCTGAAATGCATTTTGTCCTTGGCAGATCTGACAGAAATGATCAAAGCACCTGGGTTAATTTCTTAGCAAAGTGTATTTAAAACACAATTTTTTTTTTTTTAGATTTTAAACTTTTTATTTTGAAATACTTTAAACTTACAAGACAGTTACAAAAATAATGCAAATCCCATACAGAAAATTAGAATACACCCCATACCCCCAGATATCCAGACCCATCAATTTTAACATTTTGCCACATTTGCCATATCATTCTAGCTATCTATCAGTCTGTCAATTCATCTATCCATCTATCTGTCTGTGTGTCTATTTATCAATCCATTTACTGAACACTTAAATATAGGTGTATACCTCATGCTCCTTGAATATTTAATACTGCCATGTATATTTCCTAAGAACAAGGATATACATTTATGTATACACCTTAATTAAGTGTGCTTGTCAAGTTTAAAAATCTGTACTAGAATATAAGGAAGCAAATGAACACAACATTGCCCCTGATCTAAGGAATGTGTATTATATGGATGTGAGAACATAAAACGAAATTATAATAATAACGCTTAGCTCAGTTGTATTAACCATTTAGAAATAAGGTCATAGCACGCAAGATAGGGTTATTGACTCTTCTTGAAAAGGGAAGTTCAGAAAAGTCTCCCCCAGAGAGATGTTATAATTGATTTCGAAACTCACTTCAGAAACTTTCACATAGCAGGGGATCACTAAGTATTGGTTGACTTGATTTATTTTCTCTAGAATAATATAGATGCATAAATTAAATGTTATAACCAAGTCTATATGCAAGATTTGCCAGGTTCACTACTCTTGAAATGTATTTTAGGATCAATAGTTTCACAAATAGTTCAGTGGGGTTTTCTCAGCATTCATGAGTTTTTAAGTTATAATCTGATATTATTGTTACAACTGTATTGGCTTTGGGGTAACAAGCTTGACAGACTGAAGACAGAAATTTAAGACAGCCTTTTATGAGTCAAACCAAGGACATGTCATTATCTGTCCATGTAATACTCTCTGTTGGTTAATCCTAGATTCTAGGCCCTGGGCAATTAAGCACTCTCAGTTTAGTGTCTTGGAGTCATCTTGATAAGCTTACTTTTCTTTGAGTGAGCTTTTCAGCAGCTCTGTTATATCTTCAGGAGAAAGAGCAACAGCTGAAGCTCATCACAGCCCTGCATATTGTGTGGCTGCTTGCTTGCATTAGATTATGATATTTATTTCCTTGGTGAGCTTTTACCTGCAAGGTGAACAAGGTCAGTGCATGTCAAAAGCAGTTTTTTTTTTTTTTTTTTCATTTAAATATTTATTTCCCTATGGATAGTCTTAAGTTATTCAAGTCACTAATGAGGGCATTGAAGTTAGAGTTTAACCACATTGTTAAAGAGAAACATCAATACCAGGAGAATAGCCATGACACATATTTTAGTCCCATCAAATCTCTTTTAGGCAGGCAGAGGTAAACGTGTAAGACGAATGTGTGTGAGATAGCACCCACACAGGCGTGTAAGTATTCATGAACACACAAAGAAACATCATCAGTCCTTCTCCATTTTTTTGATCCCTGTTGATCTTTCTCCAAGACACAGAATTATATTAGTTTCACTCTATTCTAGCACTATGTTCCATCTAAAAGTATAAAATGATTATTCTCATTTTATTCTGCCTGCTTTTAAAAGGTCTGTTTCTCTCACAAGACTATAAAATCCTCAGAGACAAGCTGGTTGCTTTGTAATATTTAAATCCCATCTTTTACCCCTTTGTACCCCAACTCCTGTTCTTCACATTGTCTTGACTTCCATATTGTAAACCCTCACGAATTATCTGGATGTCTTTCTAAAATGCAGATTTTGATTCAGTATGTCTGCAGTGGGGCTCTTTTTGAACAAGCTGCCAGATCACACTGATGTTGTAGATACATGGACCACACTTTGAGGAGCAAAGTTGTACAGTATGGCCCCTCTGCATCCCCACAATAAGCCAAGATCAATTTCTAGTGCTGAACCAAAATCATTCACAAAAGGGAGCGTAATTGTTTGGGATAAGGTACGGAATTGTTAAGTTTGTGTATTCATATGACCTAAAAATGATTCCACTGGGATTTTTGCCTGAATATTAGCACTGTTTCCTTCAAAACAATTGCTAACAATATTTAGAGTATGCAAATTCTTCTTTTGGAATTGTCTTCAAAGACTAAAAGACTGGGGACTCATTCATTATTCATTCACATTGTGATTCAACAAATATTTGCTGAGTGTCCAATAAGCCCTAAGCACTGTACAGGATTTTAGCGACACAATGAATAAAAGAAAGTTCTTTTCTTCAAGTGCTCAAGGAGCTGAGAGAGGAGACAAACAGTAAACAAATTATTGTGATTCAACCTAATAAACTAAAATGAGTGTCCTTTGACTGTAGATGTTTTCTTGAACTAAATAAAAGCCTTCTGGTCTTAAAATTTGTGTCATCTGGTCAGTCACTTTCTGATTGAAAATACATGGTGGCTATTAATGAAACTTTTTCTTAAATGTCTATAACTTGATTAAATGTGCACTTAGAGCAGAGTTGTGTTAGGATGGGTGTTTTTGGAATATGCACAGTGCCCCAAAATAACTTCTTTGAAGAAATCCGTCCCTAAGTAGCATGATGGTGGTGGAATAAACTTTGTTACTTTTTATTTAAACTTATTTATTTCACAAGCTATGAATTTTGAGATTATATATACACACACACATTTAGCTGAATGCATATGTGTAAAATAAATTCCCTATACCAAATTTAACAATATTTAATAGTTCATTCAGTGTGTTACTGGTTTGTAAAAATAAAAGACTAAGCTTCATGAATTCTTGACCCACACCTCATATATTGCTTAAAGGTGGGTGACCATATAATTTACTATCCAAAATGGGACCCTTTCAGAGTGGAAGGCAGTGCTGTTACTAGTTACACCAGGATAACTGGCATAAGCTGGGACTATACTTGGGGGGGCCTGAACGTAAGATCATCTAACAGGAAGGTCAAAAAATACTAAATCACAACATTCCTTTTGGTCTTGCTTCGGACCTCCTGCATTTAATAATTTGTTCTTGCAATTTAGCAATCATTCTTCAAAATATGAGTATGGGTTAATATATGATTAGAAACAGACATTTTTAGAGTAAAACTATGTATTTTTTAAAAGTTGGAGGAGGCTTTTAGGATATACATATATATATTGTTTAAACAACGTATTGGAAAGACTCGCTTAATCAGTGTTTATATATTTTGTATTTATGTGTGAAGTATTTTATGAATGCAGGGCATTATTTTCTAATTTACAGCTACCATTGGCCAGACTTCTTGAAAAGGGGGTGGGATATGGATTGCACAGCTCCTTCATTAAATCTTGAGCAAATTATATTGAAGTAAATTGAAAGAAGGAAAAAAGAATAACTCACTTGGGCTTAGAAGACTATTTCTATGGATCTAGAAAGAAAAAAAAATTCTGTGCCCAGTTTTCCCTGGACTCTGAGTACACAATAGAATGAATCCTATACTTTCAATTAACTGTTTGACTTTTGGCTCTAATTGGCATCCTTACATATCACTGCCTTATATTGGATATTTATTTGGTATAAAATTAAATTTTCCCACTTTTTTGAATTTCCCTTTTGCCTCTTTCTGCTCTAATGGGATTCTGATACTTTGATGGGTATTGTATTGTTACTTTTGAAAAAGTTCCCCATTATGTAGCCCCTCTGTTCAGAACAGAATAGATTCATAAGTAGTTGAATAGAAATACCAACACGTAATTAACAAAAAAGACTCTGATGATTATTTCTTCTTTTATTTCAAGTTGAAATTTTTCAGTGCAATTTTTTCTAATGTAGTAGTAATGCTGTTTTATTTAATGTAAATTCTTTGTCAGATTTTGGGGTTCTGGCTTATCCTTTTTACATCCTTTATTTCTTCTCCAGAACTATAAGTTTCCTTTAAATTGTGTGACCAATCAATTTCTTTTGTCTATATTCTTATCTAAAATTTTACTTTTACAATTTTGCCTTCAAGATTTTGTACAATTTTTTTAACAATTTGTATACAAAGTATAACACATTTGTATTTAGCACACTTGGGAAAATCATCCAGTTAAATATAGTAGAGATATTTAGTTGAACATAAGAAAACTTGAAACATGTGATTAAAATCGTATTTTTTAAATAGAGGGAACAGTAAAAATAACATTCTGGGGTGGCCTATTTCTGTGACCCTAAGTTTTAAAAGATTTGGATAGAAAGATATTATTTTGTTAATCAGTAGAATACAAGCATTATAAATCCCCTGAAGTATTGACTTTTTTTGTTTGTTTGTTTGACTCATTGACCTGATTTTCAATATCAAATCTTGATTTAAATTTTAGCGAGCTGATGCAATCGGACTTTCACAATTTTTCTGCTTTTTGTCCTTTGTAGAGAGACTTGCATCTCATATGAGATGGTGACAGAATTGTTTATCTACGAGGCTGTTAGGTACTAAACTAGAAAGGTGTTCTTTTCACATAAAAAGTTTTAAACACAACTATTTTCAATGCAGGGGCAAAAAAAGAGCTCAATATTTTGCTCACTTTGTTGAGATTTGCTCAGAATCCCTCGGGAGAAAAGACACTACGTCAGATTATAAAAGTTAAACTTATTTATATTCGTTTATTATGTCATCTCAATTTTCCCAAAGTCACTGCTAAGTGATTGCTCCTAGTCTATTCTTGAACGTTGACTAGTTTTATGTGGTTTGGCCATTTACTTGGGATATGATTCTTTGGTTAACAAGTACACCATTTGAAAAAGATAGTCTCCTCGTTCAAACCACTAGTTCAACAGACTTCATGTTATTCTGGGCACTGCGGAGATAGTTCAACAACAACGACAAGAAAACCCACTTGCTTAATATAGGGGAAAACCCTACAGAAGGCAGGATTTCTTCTCATCACCTTCCCTCTCATTTTTACATGGATGTTCCAAACTCACACCCCTCGTCAGTAGCCTAATACCCTTGGGTAAATATTGAAACTATTCTTACCTCTTATTTCAACTTTTTAAAAATGATTATACTTTTGAATACACTTTCTCCCTGGGTTATTTCTTCAAGGGACTGTCTCTGGGGATGGCAATTTGCTAAATGGCTTTTTCAGTTCTATCTATATTCATGGTCAAAACCACTCACGATACATTGAAGGCCATGGTTTGGTCATGACCATGGAGTTTGAATCTATAACCTCATTGTCGCACATTAGGACTCCCCCAGTGTTACAGAGATGTTCAGAAGACTGGCTAGTAAAACTCTATAATCTTGAATATAGGTGAGAAATGCCAATTTTATGATGATCATTTTACTACTATCTGTGGCAGCTAACTCCTTCAATTATCCCTTCCCCTCCCATTAATGAAGCCAAAGGGCAGTCTAAACAAAATAATCCATCCTATTAGATAACAGAGATATCAAATTGCATACCCATATTTTATGGTGCAAAAAAATTTGGACTCATTTTTTCAGACTCCAATATTCATGTCAATAAACACATAGTATTTTACGCATGTGCCAAATGCTAGCTTTCATCCAAGGAGCTTTACAAACACAGATTACTTTTCCTGACACTCCTTTGATGCAAACTTCATTCATTTTACAGGTGGGTCAGACACAAATTTATAATAAATTAACTGGGGGAAATTTATGTGTCTAATTATAATTATAGCACCGCCATTTAATTGGGCACTTAATATTTGTCATGTATTGTTTAGTTGCTTTTTAAACATAATCTCTTTTAAATTTTCTTTAAAAGGTATGTATAATGATCACCATCTTAACAATGACGGAAACCAAGATAGAGAAATTAGTGAACTCAAAGTTAGAAAACAGAAGTGGATTTCAAATCCTGATGTGTCTGATTCCAAATGTGAGGGGCCATTGGTTTTATTATTAAGGCTAAGTAGGTTGATAAAATCTACTCTACATCAGCCACATCACATTGCTGCTATTTCCTCCATCGTATAAAATAGGGTCCAAATCTGTTGTATTTACAAAGCTCGGCAACTTCCCTTAGACTTTGCAGTGACCCTTGGATTTAAACACACACACACACATCATGGGGATCAGGAAAATTGGTCTGAGTCCTGTGAAATTTGGACTTCATTTAGGGCTTTCTCATTTACCTGGGGAAGGAAGGATAAGAGGAGAGGTGGTAGGAAACAGACAGTGTGGAACACTGTTCAAACCCTCTAAAGACATTTACATCCACTACTGACAGTCAAATACAGCAGCAATGAGCCAGTGGACTTGGATTTTGAATTTAAAGGTAGAAAATGTCCCCAGAATACTGACAGAGAAAAATGGCACCAGAAATTATTCCTGCCTAAGACAGTACTCAAGTTACTTTCAAGTAGTTCTTTACATTTTTAATGTGTATGCAAATCACCTTGGTATCTTATTAAACTGCAGATTTTGATGCAACTGGTCTGGGGTGGGATCTGAGATTCTCCATTTCTAAGAGGCTCCCAGGGAATGAGGATGCTACAGGGCAGCTGAGCCAACCCCTTACCTCACAATTTCCATCCTGCCACCCTCAGCCCTCAACACGTGCATCCTTAGCTTGCACAACAGCCAATAGCAATGTTCTAGTGTTTGGGGGATTCAAGTGTCCTGATACATGGTCTTCATCGTTAGGAACTCAAGTCAGCTTGGGGCTTTGTGTTTACACCCAAGTAATTCCAGCTATATTTCATCCAGCTGAACTCTGTGCATTGTAGACTAAGTACCCAGCAAACATTTGTTCAAAAGCAATGGGATTTTTTTTTAAAGAGCTTCTGGAGTCTGGTGTACTCCTCCCTGGATAAAAAAGATGCCAACAGTTCCTCCACACAATGCCAAATGTTTGAGAAATCATTCAAATTAGACTAACAAGCATTTTTAAAAGAGGGAAAAACCCATCTGTCATGATGATCATGCATATCAACAGGTAGTTATTAAATAGCCAGCCTTATGCAAGGAAATAGACTTTGCTTTGGGGATTATGGATATAAGGCACAAGTATCTATATCTTACTAAATGACAAACTGACAAATTCTTTTACTTCTTAGACTTCTCCCTTCATTCTAACATATGAATTGGTTCCCTTGAAGTAACTTGATTGAAATAATAGCATTAGGTTCATGAAGAAATATCTGTTGGCATTATTCTAAAAGTTATGGTACCCAGTACCTTCACAGGTGATTACTTTTCCCAAAACACCTCCGAGATGTATAAGTCCTTAGGGTATATTCAGTATTTTTAGGAATGACACACATGCATGAGAAAATATTAAATAATATGAGGCATTCAATAATCAAATGTTAAAGTGTGTAACTAAGTGCATAATATTGACTACAACTGATGTAACTGCTTAATTAGGGAAGGGGAAATTCAGTGGTAGGAGGATTGACTTGAGCCATCATATTGGAATGATTGAGGTTGAGAAACATAGGAGATTGTAGAGATTAGTGCATTCAAATCTCAAAGAATGGTATGAGTTAACAAATAGAGGCAAAAATGAAATATTACTGACATAAAGGAAATCCAGACTCATCAGATAATCATGCGCTTCTTTCCCCAGGCAATATACACCTAGATCTTGAACCACCAGTTACCTGTACAGAGATACTCCTCAGTGACTATGCAGAGAAAATATTTCATGACAGCTGGGCCTTCCAAGAGAGTGTGATTTTAACATTTCACATGAAGGTCAAGATTCAAAAGTTTTTTTATATGGTAACCCAGCACAGTATGATGTGATGGAAATTAACACCTTAAAATATATGTGTATGTGTGTGTGTGTATATAAAACACAGCCCCAATTGGACTATTTAAAACCTTTGCTTCCTGCATCTTATGACTAAGTGTGGGTAATTAAGCCAAGATCACTTTTTCCACTCCACCCATACTTTGCAAAAGCTTGTAATTTTTCCTTGATTTATTTGCTCTTTTGTATTTTTTTCCCTTGCCATTTGCTAAAACAATAATGATTTCAAATGAAAAGACTTTAATATCAATAGGTAACCCAATGATTTACTGATCCTTTTAACACTGTGAAAAGAGAAATCCATTACACACTGGGGAAAAAAATTAAGGGAAAGGGGGGCTCATAACAGTCTCAGTCTATATTTATAGCTTTGGGAGTTTATGGAGGTGGGGGAGGGGAGTGATATTCATTTGTAAGCATCAGAAATATTCACCAGGAAAAATGAAAAATTGATTTATGGAATACATTAAGATATAAACATGAATAACAACCTGAGAGAGTTATCAGGGTGGGACTTTAAAGGGCACCTGTGTTTAGAAATGCATTATATTTTGCAATTCCAAAATTATGTGTTCCAAATGGTAAAATGTACGTCCAAATCTTGCCCAAGAAATAAAACATTCAAACCAGAAGTCCTTAGCTTAGTCTTTGCCTTTCTCTTTTATCTGTCAATGAATCAATCAATTCTCATTTTTAGGGAGTCTACTATGAACCCAAGGGGGCTATGGAAGAAGCAAGGAAAATATACTCAGTCCAACTCTCTTGGGGTCAGCCTTCTCTTTCCAATTGCATTTCCAATTATCTCCAATCTCAATAGCCATTTCTTGCCTAGTATTGCCATATTTAGCAAATACAAATACAGGATACCTGTATTTGGAAATCCACCCACCTTGTAATCCTCCTCAACAATTTTCATAGCCTTCTGCTCTAGAATGGATGGCCATAAAATAGGAGCAAATACCCTTGCTACCTCTTAAGAATAATGGAACTCTCTGCTTCTTATTATAAATCCTATGTCTTCTTGAAGCTAAAGGAGAAGCCTGTTCAATACTTTTAATGATAAAGTTCAGCTCCATGGAAAGCACTCACTCTCCTAATTTCTATGTTTCCCCCCTTGGTCATTTGTCTTTAAACTGAGAACTTTGCTTTTGTGCTAATCAGAGTACAGAGAGATTGTAGGCACTGACTTGGCCCAGATTTTTAGGGAAGTTTCAAGCTTCTCAAAACCAAATGCATTCCTTGGCACATGCTGCCATGTTGCCTACAAAGAAGTCAATACTTGAAGAGATGAACTGATATCCTATAGTAAAGAAAATGCTGGAGTCTTTTCCTCTGAGTCCCATTTTTCATGGCAAATAACATTCTGCTCAGCTCCCTGGCACTGTGGCCCATATATAGTTACAATCCCAGACTAGTGAAAGTGGTTGTTATTTTTTTTACAGAAAATCTCAGAGCTATTAAGAAATGCTAGTTTTAGGCTACAAGTTAGTATCAACCTAAATTTTCAGAGATTTGTATTTCCGTAAAGGTAAAATCCTATTTTTAGGAATCAAATGCAATTTCTGTGACCTCACAACTTCCCATTCCTCACTCCTACGCTTTTGTTCTCTCCTCCACTCCTGCTTCGGAAAGTCCTGGCCAGCTTGGACCTGCTTAGAAAGTGAAAACTTTCACTCACTCGGGTATTTCTACTGCAGCTGTGGAAAACCTCTGCTGCCGGTTCAACATCAAGGCCAGGGGAGTCTAGAGTTTCGCTGAAGTTTGCAAACCTTCAGCACATGTAGGCCAAGCTATGATTTCAGATGGGATAAGTGTGATAGGTGGTTGTTTTTGTCCCCAGACCGTACATAGTCTGGCAATATGGTTGGTGTTTAGCTTTGCATTAGGCTTGGAGGGGTGCACATTACTGCAAGTGCAGTAATGACGGGGAGCCCCAGACCCAGTGGTGACTTGCCAAACCTTCCAGCCAAAATGATATTTGGCATCTGCTTCCTAATAACATGACCATGTGTATTTGATTTTGTTTCTTCTTAGAAGGGACCCTCCTCTCCAGGAATCAGTCTCTTATTGTCTCTTGAATAGCACAGATTTGGTTTTAAAAAAAAGAATTTTTGTGTGGTGTTTCTGACTACACTGAATATATGAAAAATAGGGTACTGGCCAAAGCTATGCTGGAGGAAAAAAATAACCAAAATGCTCCTCTAAGTTGCTAAGAATGAAATGAACCACCTCTGTCATCACTCAATAATTAGGGTTGATTTAGCATTCTTGGAAGGTGATATTCAGGCAATTGTCTCAAGTATTAATGAACATTTGAATCTGGAGACACCATTCCAGAAGTGGGTTTGGGCAGTTTTCTCAGTTGCTTAATGAGCCACTTAATTTTAGGCAATACCAAATAAATGATGTCAGGTCTCCAAACTAAAGACTTAATTTCAAACTCAGAAATGCCATTAGCATTTCCAGGTCAGATTCATCAGAGGAGTAGTTGAAAGTGTGACCATCAATCAGGACCACTCTGTCCCTTGTGACTTCCGAATATAAAAGCTGTGAACAGTCCACGGTAGGTAGACTTAGAGAATCATTTACCCTTCTTAGGAAGACACATCCTTCCATGAAGACTGGGCTAAAAGCCCTTTATACGCTACTTTAGGGAAAAAATGAAATTTCCTAAGTAAATAAGTAGATCATTTCTTGCCTGTTTCTTGTTCTGAAACATAGAAGTGAAAGATTTGAAAAATCACCTTGAATGCCATGGGGCTGGGGTAGCTTGATTCCAAATGTCCCAAATTGTGGGGTTAGAATCCTTTATTATAGACTATTTTGGTTAATTTGCGGTGTTGTCCTGATTGTTTCCTATGTCTGAGGACTGAGAAATAAAGAGACTAAGGGGGTTGTTATTTCAAGAGGTGGTGGTTTGCCATGGGATCCCAGGCCTGGCTGTGGTTTCTCAAGTACCACCTCCGGAACTGCAGCAAAGTACCAGGCGGCAACAAGCCTTAGGATTGGCACCGCAGCGTAAACAAAGCAGAGCACCTTGGTGCATCTGTTTTCAGTGCCTCTTGACTATTTTCCTTCTCTCTCTCTTTTCCTTCCTTTTTAATCCACCAGATTCCTGATTCCATTGGAAAGATCTTTTAACTTTTCCTGATAAAGAGAAGAACCAATGTTCATGGACAGGGAAACAACCAAAAAAAAAAAAAAAAAAAAAAGATGGCTGGAGAAAGAGAGGAAATATCTCTTCTGTCACTCCTATTTTACAGACTCTGTACTAGGTGCTTTCATATGTTAGTTCATGTAATCTGCCTACAAACATGAGAGGCAGGCATTCCAGCTGAAACTCAGAGAAGTGCATTGACTTGCCTAAGCCAAGCAGCTGAATGGTGAAGCTGGGTTTCAAATCCAGGTTTGTTTCCTAAACTATCCAGTCTTCTACAAGGGGATGCCGAAGTGGCGTTTCACAAATCATACTTAGCAGAGGTCAACATAAATTTTTCATGAACCTCAATTTACTGCCTCACTTTCTTCTGTTTTCCACTCCCATCTCTTTCAAAAGGAACTAATTTTGAAGTTGTTGGAGAGACAAGAAGCAATGTCTTTTGATGAGGTCTTTTCCTCAGTTCTAAAAATAAACTCCTGTTTGAGGGGAGGTCCTAGAATTCCGACCGACAATAAGTCATCACTGCCTGTTCCCTTTAGTAAGGGGTGAGGAAGACAGTGATTATAAAAACCATCTTTGTAGTGACCACTATAGTTCTGGCATCATACTCTGTTGTCTACACGCATTGTCACATTCACCCTCACAACAACCCCATGAGGCATTTACCATTAAATTCCCACTTTTACTCATGAGGCCCAGAGGCTGAGAGAGGCCAATCAGTTAATTTGGGTATATAGGCACATGGATCTGTCTGAATTTATGTTTTTACCCTTCACCACTCAGTGCTGGATTGTGCTCTTTATAAGTGAATAATAAATTAAAAGTGCTTCTTAATTTACAAATGTCACATATCAGCAAGACCTCCATGAATATCTGGTAATTTCTCTGTAGTGTGGCACCACCAGGAAATTCAACACAGGCAATCACGTGCTTGGCTTTAAGAGATTACCAGGCATTAGACCTCAGGAAGTATGTACCGAGGGGAAACTAGCTGTTGCACTTAGAAGGAATCGAATCAGCTTAGCCCATCCTTTTTCCTGCCCTTTTATTAAAATAATGTATTTAAGATAAAGCTACAAAGCTTGGTGATATGTTGGTTGGCAGGAAGACTTTGATACTTGTCCCCAAGACAGAATTAAGAGAACATAAGCCACTAAAACCGAGGTATGGAATTCCAAACCAAGAAGAGAATGGAATTTCCTAAGCATCTGTTATGTTATGGCTACTTTAAATATATTTTGGGCCATCTGTCAGTACATTTTTACCAGTTCGATAGTGCCTTACACATTCTGTTGTCACAAACATTGGTGGTCAAGTTTAAGTAACTTGTCTAATCTCACATTGCTAGTCGGTGAGGAATCTGGGATATAAAAACCATTATCTATTTTCTACTCCCTAGTGCCAGCCATGCTTCAGCAAACATTTCAAAGCATGTCTTACGAGAAATTCTCTGTGTGTTAAGTGCTGGTTTTTAGAGGAAGTTGCTTACAACCAGAAATATTTTAAAACAAGAGAGTCAGTCTGTTTGGAAGATTTGAGTACTCCTCGAGGGCAGGTTGCTGTAAAAGACAGCTTCTCAACACACCTTTTTGAACTCTGGGACTCTGATTAGGAAATCTAGTGTTTAGACTGGAAATAGCAATGATTTACCAGAAATTTTTCTTTTTTCTTTTTTTTTTCCCTTCTCAAAATAAAACAATCTGGAGGCAGGCAGTCTCCAGATCATATGGTATCTCCATCAAGTCATCAGAGACTCAGGCTCCTCTCCATTTATTTCTCTGCTCCTCCATCCTTAAAACATGAGACTTCCATCATCAAACTCATCCCATGGTTCATGACAATTACTGGAATTCCTGCCTTGTAGTTCTTGGGTCTTCACTCCAGGCAGGAAATGAAAGGGAGTTTGAGAAGGATGGGAAAGCAAATGCCAACAATCTGTCCCCCTCTTTTATAAGCTTTCTTGAAATTTCCACGTCAAAACTTCAGTTTACCTCTTATTGGCCAACCTCAATGGCAAGGGAGTTTACAAATAGTCTTTTGCCTTGGCACATTGCCACATGGATTAAATTTGTGGTTCTATTCCTAAAAAAGAATTGGAGAATGGATATTAGATAAGCTATTTGAAGTATTAGCCATAATTAACTAATCAAGTACTCACTCAAAAGTGGCAGGACTTCTAATATAAATTCATTAAAATTACATCCTCATTGTCATGCGTGACCTAGGATCATTAGCAAATAATTGAATCTGCTGCCCCATTCTAGGGGGAAGCTGTAGAGCATTAGGATTTGGCCGGTGTGTACTTGAGAACCATGCAGTCTGGGGACTGTTCCATGAATTGGGAAAAGGAGTGACTTACAGATGTTAATAGAGCAGTCATTGCCCTTCTGGATCTGTATAAACCATGTACGAGTCAATCAGGACAAAAACACCCATGTGGGCTACACTCCCCGTTGGCTCCAAAACAGAGAAAGAGTCTTCACCCAGGCATCCTTCTAGCCCTTTTATAAATTGATTACTTTTTAAAAAATGTATTTATTTAATTATGAATAAATAGCCATATGATTACAGGCCTGGAAGGAAGGAACCCAATGTGATTCTCTGGTAGAAGTGGAACCACCTCTACACTTTCCCCGGGTAGCTTTTCAATGTAGGTGTTCAATCAATCACCCTCCAGAGTTTGGACTTATTAAAGGATTTAAGAGTTTTATTGATCTACCCTTGAGTTAGTTTTAACAACCCCAGAGATTTTTCTGTCTTTCTCTTCCCGGACTCCTACTTCCTTTCAGGGTCTGTGACAGTCTAGCGAGAGGCAGAGGCGTGGCCTGGATTTCCATCGTGCAACCTCCCCTCCAATCAGCCATGTCATGGTGGAATTTTTATTGGTCATAAATTTTTTTACTGGCTAGATTAATGTGATTGAAAGCATCACACCCAGTAAATACAGTCTGCTATTTGCTTTAGCAATACCTGTGGAAAAGGGCAACATGGGACCCAGGCACCATGGAGCTGGTGAAACCATTGGTTGTGCAAAACTTGTTGGGGGCCCCTTTGACTGATGACCAGAAGTTGCTCTTAGAGGGAGGTCTGCCCAGCAAGTCTCCATTGGTGCATGCTACTGCCATGTGCGGCCATGATTCACTTCACTGACTATCAAAGCTTTCTACAACTTTGCTTGCTGACTTTTGACCAGAGGTTCCCTTTCAACACGAGGAAAATCTGCCTAGAGAGAGAAAGAGAGAAAGCACATTACGGGGAAATAAATGGCAGCCGTGTTTCTGGCAGTCTCGGTTTTATTGCCCGAGGAGCTCGGCTTGAGCCTGCCCGGTGGCGTTGCCCAGTGGATGTATATTGTGGCTTTTTATGGAGCATGGTTTATACCGGCATGGATTATTATAACAACAACAAGGGGGATATTCAATAAAACCTTGTTGGATGGCAAACGCTCCCATACAAAACACCTCTCATAGGCCAAGGAAATGAGGGCAGTGTTTGTAAAAGCTCTACCCTCGGAAATCTACTTTCACAGAAAATCACTTTCTGAAACAGGGTTTGAAAAAAGGCATGGAAGCTGGGAGCCTATGGTCCCCATCTGTTTTCTCCCCTCTGACCCTTGGTTGTTTGACTACATGGTCATGACCCTGTATTGAGTGGGGTAGATGGTCTGTAAAGATGTTCGTGCAGTTTTGCCTTCATGCCTCCCAGCAGTGCCTGAAGCCCTCCTGCTCCTTCCTTCCTGGAAAAAATGCCAGAATTCACTTCTAAAAGAAAAAAAAAAAGAAAGGTAGAAAAGAGAAACACAAACAGTGAGCGTGCCAGATTGCTAGGGGGATCAAGGATTGAAATGCAGCCTCAAAAGTCACATGCACAGAGAGAAACCCCAAAACTTTCCCTATACCCAACCTGGAACATTTATCTGTCTTGCTTTCTTTAGTCTCAGGCCAGTTTTCAACCAATGGATGACTTACAATTATAATGTTGGCGATGGCAAAGTAAGATGATGGCTGGAGGGGATTCTTTTCTTAATTCAGTTCCTTGGGTAGGTAGTGTTGGCAAGGCAGCTACGTCCCTTTGGTGCCAGCTCTGAAGAACTAGGATGGCTTTCTTGGGCTGGAGTCCTATGTATCAGGGTCTGGAAATGTAAGCTGGGAAATGAAAGAGAGCCTGGAGGAAGATGATGTGAAAAGAGTAAAAGAGTTAAAGTTAGAAAGAAGGAAAGAAAAAGGCAGAAAATCTTGAAAGCTATAAGGAAAAGAAAGAGAAAGCAATTTATGAAATAGTAGGAATGACTGGAGGAAGGAAACAATAGGGGGCTAAATAAAGAGCAAGCCTCTGGAAATTACATCTAAAAATCAAAATCATCTTTTACTTGCAATCATGAGGTTAATTTTGTAAGGGCTCCAGATAGCTTTGAAATATGTGGCTCACATTTTCTCCTTGCTCTTCCTTCTTCCTCTCTCATAGTCCAAATCCTACCTAGCACCAGAGATAAACGAGTGCCCTGCTTGTGTTTGTGAACAGGGGGTGCCATACGATAGTCATATGCATTTCTAGTGTATTGATAGGGGGGGAGAAAGGCCTTGATGAATCGCAGAAACAGCCTTTGACATGAAACCCCATCCCGTTCACTACTAGCCAGTGGCTCTAATCTCAGCCGAATGTGCAGTGTTTATTTTTCCAAGAATGGGGCCTTCTATGACTCACGGTACTCAGATGGCTCTTACTAATGGACCCTTGTACAAGTCAAGAATGTGACACACGGCGAGACACGCAGCTTAACAATCACAAACAACAGCACAGTTAATGGGGGGTGAAGCTTCAGTGACATGTGCCACACCAAAGAGCCGACTCCTCACGTTCCCCGAAGCAAAAGATGAAGGGGTCTCTGGTCTGCGTAATAATGATAAAATATTGCCATCTGTTGGCATTCTGTGTAAGCAGGCTCTGATATACATAACGGCGATGTTTTTCCAGACTGCCTCTCACATTTCTCCAGGGAGAGGATGTGTGAAAAGCATTGGGGAAGGAGCAGAACATGGCAGCCTGACCTTATGGGAAGAGAAAAATAACAACATCCTTAAAGTTCAAGCCCGGAAGAGAATGGACTGCCTCACATTGGTCTAATCCTTTATCTTCAGGCAAAGCAGTAGCGAGAAACTTCGAAGGTTGCTGATTCCCAGCCAGATGGATCATGGGATTTTTGCTTCAGAAATGTTTGCAAATGATTTTGGGCAACATGTATTCTTCCTTGTAATGTATCTGAAGGATTTTCTATCCAGGATGACCTACAGCCCTCATTTACAGGCAGAGAATTAAAGGCGAGCATTATTGAACTGGAAACATGTAAAATCACGCACATTATGGGCAAGATGGTAAATTATAACAACCCGAAATTTCCCCTACTATACGCATCCATATAGTCTGGATAAATGTGACAAAATTTCTTATAAATCTTTAGCTGAGCTTGAAAAATGTAAAAGAAAATCATCTTGTGCCAGTAATAAGGTGAAAATCAGTGGATTGATCCTGTGATGCTTCAGAAGCCTGGAGAAGAGCTTCTCAGATTCGTCACCTAAAACTTGGGCTAAAACGCCCATTCAGGGATAATGCAACTGAATTAGAACTGAAATCCCTAGTTAAAGTGAGGGCATTTGAAGGGAAGCACCCTAGAAGGTGAGAGAAGAAACAAAACTAAACAAAACAAACTTGCAACACAAGGAGAATATAAGGATGCTTATTTATCTTTGCTAGGACTCTGGGTAAAAAAAAAAAAAAAAAAAAAAAAAAAAAAAAAAACTCCACCGAGAGCCTAAGAATTTCATGCATTTTAAGTTAAATTTTACACTATTTTCATATTTCAGGAACCCCCAAACCAAAACACTTAAGAAAACTTGTATCTGGGCTGGTGTCTACTGTAATGACATCACTGTGGTGTGTCACAGAGCAAACCCAAAATAGTTCTAGAGTGATTTTCCCACAAATCAGCCCACAGGAAGACTCACAAAGGAAAAGAGAGAGAGAAAAGAGAGAGGGAAGTGTGTGTGTGTGGGGGGGGGGTTAGAGAGAGAGAGAGAGAGATTGAGAAGAGTTCAGTCCCACTAAAGAAGAACTCTCAATATCACACTATAAAACACAAGGGGGGAAATTTCTCCATGAACAATGTTAAAAGAAATAATGGTTCAGAATCTTCCAGAATCAATGTCCTCGTGTTCCTGTTTCAAAAACCACGAGTCCAAAAATGAAAGTGAAAATTAATCTACATTTACACATTGTACTAAATGCAGAACACCAAAGACAAATATAAATCATGAAAACAATCAAAGTGAAAAGAAAATCACCTACACATGACTAATTAAAAACCACACAACATATGGGCAAAGTTCAAAGGTGAAGATTCATTTAACTTTCAACAGATTTCCACAGCCTCTTATAGAAACAAATTAGGTTGTTTTCCAGTTGTTAATAGAAATACACAACCATAATAATAACTGGACTCTCAAAATTCCATTCATTTTTATCTGTTTCAGTCCATATGCAACCACTGAGCTACAATCATTTTCACAAATTTAAATCTCATTCAATACAAAAACATAGTAGGAATATGGGAATCCTCATTTGTGTAGCAATAAAACAAGGGCATAAAAAAGTTTCTGCCTAGGGTAGATATAAACAAATATTGATAATGGCTTATAATAATAAAGCACCATTTTGTAGTAAAGCACTTAAATGGAAATGATGATTTCCTCTCTGTTTTTCTTTCTGGAAAACTTGCTATTTGGGTTGCCTTAATAAGCCCAGCTGTTCTCTTCCAGTTAAGCTTCCTTTCTTTTTCTTAATGGTCTAGAGAGGATTTAAAGACTGTAAGAGTAAAGGTGACTTAAACAGCCAATGGAAATAATTTTTTAAAACATCTTTCTAGAATTAGGACATACAACTATCATCACACTGGGTCAACTCCTACTTTACCCTATGCTATTTTTCTCCAATATGTTGCTTAAATATAGACATCTGGGGCCAGTGGAATGAAGATCTAACCATTCCCACCATGCTATAAAACATTAAAGGGCTTTCTTTATATCATCTTCATGACTGTACTTTTTATCCACATGAAACTGTATCACTAAGGTTAGTTTCCTTCCCATCAAATATTGGCTCGTTTACTTTTGCTTCTTTAATACCTAACATTTTCTTTTAGCCAAAGCTGGGAGCAGATATCAGAGTAAATGCATTAGATTTTGGTGAAAAGACAGCCTCAGAAAAGTTGCAGTATTTCTAACATAACTCAGGTAATTTGGCAGTTGAGTTCTGATTCAGAATCTAACTTGATTTTTTTCTCAGAGTCTTCCTTTTTTTTTGTGAAATAATTGCCCCAGTCTTTCTCTCTTCTGAAATACCAGAGTAAAATGTGGGTTTTTCAAACCTGGTATATTCCAGATCACTTAAGTTAGGTGATTTGAGCATGACACCAACAACTATATAATTTTAAGTTTGATTCCCATATGGGTCTTAAATGTGCTATGCTTCATGGCTAAATATTGTACCCCAAAAAGATCCTGTTAAAAGTTATGAGAATATCAAGGAAGGTGGGGCAGTTGAACTAGGTATCTGGAGTTCAGATATGTCTTGACATAACTCAACTCTTAAATTCCAATTCTCTAATCTGGGCATCTTAATATCATGAAAACCCATCTCATTATTTTATGATCACAGTTCTGTATCCCTTTTAAGAAATGTTTAGATGGCATCTGTACTCCATTAAAATGAAAGTTTCTCATATCTGTGCTTTGATACGCAGTGAATTCTTTGTAATGTCTGAGCACAACTCTTTCAACTGTAAACATCATTTGCACATTTTGGCCTGTGTTACAACCCAGAGTTGTCTGGCTATATGGTTTCATTTCTGAAATCTACTCAGATTTTAGTTGAATGAATTTCTGGGTTTTGAGAATGGCTTCTCCACAATCCATTGTGCCTGAAATGTATATCAATTCATCACTGGCACACCTAGGATTTTCAACATTCAGTGAAGTAAAAAATAAAAGGCAAGTCTACAGTTTGCCAGCAATGTTATAATCAGGACCCATGCTTGGTATCACCTTCCTAAATTGAGGCTGCACTCAGAATGTTTGTTCTGCTACAATTAATCACATGCTTCTCAAATGTCAACATAATTTTCATGGTCTGGCAAAAAGTAGTACGTATAATAGAAAAAAATAATAGAGTTACCATTAAAAATTGATCTGTCACTGTTCATTTTTAAATGGTTGGTTCTGCCCGAACAAACTGCATGGAATTTTAAAAGTTTCCATCCAATGTATCCCCATATGCCTACTTGGAAAGTTTACCTGGCTTATTGCACTCAGTCCATGATTCTTCATTACACAATGCTATACTTGAATAAAACCATGATGATGGGAATGTAACAATTTGATCCATTCTGAAAGATGTGTCTAAATGTCGGGGTGACTAACGCATAGTGGGCTTTCTAGAAATATCTGCCTTCTGTTGATATTTGAAATATGAGTGAGTCTCAAAGAAAACCAGTAGAATTTTATGGTTTCTCTGGTGTTTCTAAACTTTCTGGAAGTAAGAATTTCTGACGGAGGAGCAATTGCTTCTTCTATTCAAGAATGTTTTCTAAAAGAAAGTACCATGCACTAATCATATATTCAGTTACCTTTACTGTAAGATTTGAGCCAGATATTCATGTTATGACAATAAATGCACCTATTACAAAATTCCACAAAGAAAACACTTTCTTAGCTTAAATGTAAACAACACAAAGGCTAAGCTATTATTTGTCACAGTAACTTCAAGTAATAGATAGTGCATGGGCTGTGAAGGTCCTTTAACAAGAAACAATAATTCTGGATTATTATGATCACATTTCTCTCATAAGGCTTTTGAGTTTCTACATTCCTGAATAGTTAATGTTAGCATCTACAGGAAACCAAAACAATGGGTCTTAACAATCAATTTTACTGTAAAAAGGAAAGTAAAAAGAACAAGAAGGTCACAAAAGAAATTAGAATCATATTTAATATGCAGGTGACATAATTACAATTAATGAATGTATCAGCACAATTTGTGTGCCAGCACCCTTTATTGTTTAATACATATATTACTAAAGTTAAGGCAGAATTTGCAAAATGTGATAACAGTCACACTTAGGCAGTTTGACAGTTGTTCTTATGCATAGACAAACCTAGTTACCTTTAGTAGGGGGTTTGTTTTAGTTGTGGCAACCCAGAACCAGTGATATTCTGGTACCCATCCACTCACTCTGTCTTACATGATGCCTTCTTCACGCTGAAATGGTCTGAGTCTGGGAATAAAATCTGTAGCACATTTCCTGAGGGCCCTGTGGAATTGAAAACTCCCATTCAAACATAACCAATCGCTTCCTCCACAACGGATTAGCCAATCCCAGCCAAGAACAATGAACTTTGTTCCTTTGAAACAAAGTTCCCCCAAAGCTTACCAAAGATTGCCATTTAGTCACAATTTCTTATAACTTATAAACAACCAGCTACCAATTTGCAAGTTTTAATTAGTGGCAGGTTCTAAAATTCACCGAAATTAGTTTTCTAAAGGTCAATTTTTAAAGTTGGCTTCCCTTGGGTGAGCCCAGTCCCCTTCAACTTGATGGTCTGCAGCTGCCTTCGGTTTTGGAAAAACAAGCCAGAACCTCCCACAAGCTGCTTCCCTGTTGGGATATCCTACCCTTGCTGGGAGAAGCATGGCTAGTCGTTGAAACTTTCTGCATTTCGCATTTTCCAAATAAATAGAAGGAATAAAATTACGACTCTGAAATCTCAGATTTCATGATTGATAGATGAAGTAAGGGTTAAAAATATTGCAGCCATGAAGAAACATTCTTTGGATGAGAGAGGACCAGTGGTTCCCAAATACCAATCTAGGTTGTTTTATGCTGGGTGCTTGGGGCCTCCAAACTTTCAACGACCTATTGAACTATTTGAAGGTGGGGGAAACGCTTATTGCTTCCAATATATGAAAACTGCACAATCAAATTTGTTAATTACCAAAGTGAAATTATGTAACAATATAGTGGCATGTGGTTCATTTTAGTTTTGTTTAGTTTTTTAGCAGTATGAGGGTTGTCATCTCAAATGTCTAAGTTGTCTAAGACCACAGAAGACCTTAAATCCATCCTGATCACAATCACCTGGGAGTTTCAAACACAAACCCCTGGGTCCCACTCGGGGCCCAAAGATTGAACTCATGCAGAGGGTGAGCCAGGAATCTGCATTTTAAAAGCTCTTCAAAGCAACTTTGATGGCTAGCTCTGCATGAGCTACATACTGTGGATCAGATTTGATCATTTTCCAAACTATGTGAAGGGAAGAATCTTAATATCTTCATATTCTGAAATATTTTAAACTGACTTCATAATGGTAGTGTTTGGCAATATTTATCTAAATTACAAATTCATGTATTTCTCTAACCTGGCAGCACCACTTATGAGAATTAATCCCATATATTTACCTGAATATATGCATATTCCAACTACAAATAACCAGAAGCCATAAAAGGATACATCTATTGGGAATGGATTCATAAAATGGTCATACTTTGTATACTCTGGGACTATAAGAAGTAATGAAGAAACTATGCCCCAATTTTGAAAGATCTCCAGGATATATTGTTAAGTGAAAAACAGAAAGGTGCAATGCAGAACATATTATTCCTTACCATTTGTATAACAAAGGGAGGAAATAAAA
Source organism: Choloepus didactylus (assembly GCF_015220235.1). NCBI lineage: Eukaryota > Metazoa > Chordata > Mammalia > Pilosa > Megalonychidae > Choloepus > Choloepus didactylus. The sequence continues at coordinate 65,940,356 of NC_051324.1, read as the reverse complement.
ACATATCTCTTTGTATTTGTTTCTATTTGTCTCAACAGAAATAGAAGAATATATAAAAATTTTTAAGTATGGTTACCTATGGGGAGAGAAAGTTGGGAGCATGGAATACGCTGAATGGGGATGGGTGAGGAGTAAGCTATTTTATGGAAATATATTTTTATTATCATTTTTAAACCATGTAAAATATGTCTGCAACATGACATTTTTAAATAATCAAAACCTACAAAATAAAATAATTTTCACATTTTACCTTATTCTAAGAAAATACATCACATTGAAATTAAATGTGTTATAATCTTTAGATAGTGAAGATTTATAAACTTATTCTTTTTCTTGATGATATATGCTTATAAGAGATCCTTCAAGAAAGACATTAAATCCAAAAGTTTAGGAGATGTCATGCCAGGGGACACAGCAGCTTACCGCTAGCCTATTTATTAAACGAAGCGGCCTTGGTTTGAAAGTTCAGTGCTTTCCAAATTTCCCAGAATGGCCCCTTTTCTTTATCAGATTATACTCTTTGATAGTTCCTCCCAGAAGGCCCTCCACTTCAACTTCAGTGGTCCTGAGGCAGAAAATGGCAGCCTCCAACTAACTATCCAGAAATCTTTTTAACGCAAAATGAGGTAAAGCATGAATCCATTTGCAACTCAAAATTCTAGGCAAATTCTAAAAGTGTGCGGGTTACAGTTACCAGCTTTGACTCACTGCCAGGACACCCAGGAGTGCACACTCAGGCCTGAAGATTGAACTCACTGGAAGGTGAGGACCTTTTTTAGTACCCTTGTATGTTGTTTGTGTGTGTGTGTGTGTGTGTGTGTGTGTGTGTGCATCTAGTACCAGAGAAAACTGGTCAACATTTGGAGTTAGAGCTATTATTTCATGGAATTTTGATTCAAGAGAGATAGTACAGGCTCCCATAGCAGATACTTCTTAAATATAACGTTGCTCTTACCCAACATGCCGAAGGAGCATTTCTGAATGCAAGGCACGTGGGGATTTCCGATTTTCCACTGGACCTACACACACAGCACCGTGCTGAAGCCTGTAGAGAGGGAAGGCTTCCTCCCACGCTCATGTTCCCAAAATACCACCTGTACCTCCAATGAGCACGGCTTTCTTGCTGCAGGGTTTGGATTCTTTTCCCCACATAAAAGACACCCAAACCTTCTTAGGATTTTTAGTCATTTCATTCCTAATGGGATGATTCATCAGTGTAGAAGTTGGTAAACATATAGAATAAAACTCTTGCAAATATACAAATGTTCATATGTGTCATTTAGATAACTAAACCAGTGCTGCACCACTCCCCTTATAATTTTCTGTTGAGCTAGTGGCAGCCAATGTTCATATGTGTCATTTAGATAACTAAACCAGTGCTGCACCACTCCCCTTATAATTTTCTGTTGAGCTAGTGGCAGCCATTAACTTCATAAGAATTTTTCTGGGATCCTGGAGCAATAGTTTGAATCTACGGACAGGGTTATGGGTGGATGAGTGACAGCTTCCTCTTGGTCCTGGGAGTGAATTTCAACCCATGTGACCAAAAGTGAATGCTCTTGCACAGCATTCATTTCAACTGAAAATGTAAAGCAATGATCTGTCCTTACTGGCCTTTGAAAGAGCTAACATAGAACCTCTTTGAGACCTTGTTTCTTCATCTTCAAAATCCTTTCTCACCTAAAACCTCGGTAACATCTAACTCCATGATCATCTTGTGGCAACACGTACGAAAGCAACTTTCATCTGTTAATTATTTTATCCATGCAAAATATATGCATTATGTCATTTGATACTACTCATTTTAATAATAATAATGATGATGACATCAAAGAATTTTCAACCTGGAAGGATATCTAATGTTTTTAGTCCAAATGTATTATTTCAGACAGGAGGAAATCGACATTCAAGAGAATATAAGATAGTAGTATATGGGAACTCTGTATTTTATATATTGCATGCATGATGTTTCTGTAAATCTACAACTTCTCTAACAAAAAAAATTAATTAAAAAATCCATTTACATTCAAAAAAACAACAGAAACCAAAAAAAGAGATATAGGACTTTTTCACACCACTCATCTAGATAACAGTAAAGTAGTAGTGACCATGTCACAGGCCTCCTGATTCCCAGTCGAGAGTACTTTCTTCCGTATCATGTCACCTTACCATTAACATTGAGAAGCACGCTAATTCCAATTTTGAATAAGAATGTGTTTATATTTGCAGAGAAGCTTAAATGAAGCAATTCCTACTCATTCTGAGTGGCTTTGCTTCTTCTTTAAAATATTGTGTTTCTTCTTACAATAAGCAAGAATTATTTTATAAGCAATTACTAAAAATGATAATTAAAAAATGTTAGTATTGCATCATTCTGTAGCTGTCTGGAAATTTCTTGAAAACAGAAAACACAAATTAAGAAAGAAGATGTGGATGTATAATTATGCTGGAATCTGAGGTCAAGTAGGGTGTGTGGGAGTGTTCTGTTTCTTGTTTTTGGCTTTCCTTTCTTGCTCATTCTGTACTTTCTAACTACTGACTGTTTAAATGCCTGAGAAACCAAGTCATACCTTCTCCTGGGTAATGCTCCTAGAGAGAAATAATAGCTAGAGAAGAGTTTTGCCCCATTGCTTGTTCAGGCCAGCTCTTTTCTAGTTGGATTTTGACTGGGTATATGGTAGGGATTAAAAAATTGTTGAAACATAATCCTTTTGTGAGCATACTCGAAGTCAGAGTGAACTCAGTACATTTAACCTTCTAAGGTGTGTTGATTTTTACAGCATTATACACAAACAATTATTTTAACCATGTGTGGTGGTTTGGAGCTATGTACCCCAGGAAAACATGTTCTTAAACTTAATCCACTCCTGTGGGTGTGGACCCATTGTAAGTAGGACCTTTTGATGCGGTTACTTCAGTTGGGGTGTGGCCCAACCCAATCAGGATGAGCCTTAATCCTATTACTGGAGTTCTTTATAAGCAGAATGAAATGCAGACATCAGAGAGAAAAAGCCATAGGAAGCAGAAATCAGAAGGTCAACAGAACTCAGAAGAGAACAGGGAGGCCAGGAGAGGTCACTATGTGCATTGTCATATGAGAGAGGAGCCAAAGACCAAGGATCACCGGTGGCAACTCCAGAATGCCAGTCCTCAGGGAGAAAATAATTGCCTTGATTTGGACTTTTTCCTAGCCTCAAGACCATAAGCTAATCAATACCCATTGTTTAAGCCAAACCATTGCATGGTATTTATTTGCTCGAGTAGCCAAGGAAATGAACATAGCATGTTTCATTTTAGGTCAGATATTTTAAGAGACACAGAAAGTAAGTTTATTTGATTTCATTTTTATTTTTCAGAAGGAAAGTGGGCACTTTAAATTTTCATTTAAGTCCCAATTATATTAAGACAGGTTTTCGAGAGCTAGATTCCCTTGGTAAATCAGGATGCATAAGGACAATTGAGACCTCACATAATCTTCTTAGATGGACAACTCCTCAACAAAGATAAGTTGCAGAACTTCATCCTTTTTGCTTCAAAGATACAAGATCATATGTAAAGATATGTAGCTTCTATGTTGAATAAGTTCTCTTTACCTTTCCACACTACCACACCATTAGAGAATTTACTTTCTTTTTATATCTCTGTCTTCCCATGACCGTAAGGGGATGCTGAGGGGAGGCATGCAGAGGGATGCAGAGCTCTGAGGGTAGCAGCATGGCTGGTTCCATGATCTTCTCTGTTGTTAGTTAACTATGTAATTTTCTGATTAACTTGACCCTCAGCATATATTTGTTAATTAATAGCAATTTCCTTGGATTTCAGCTTCTTTACCTGTAAATGAAGGGAGTAAACCAGTAAAAAAAAGTTTCAATTGTTTTGTACAGGAAATAGAGATGTCATGGAGGTACCCATGACTGGAAAAAAAGGACTTTTTTTTTTGTTGTTGAGTCCATTTGGGATACTCTGCTGACTCCTACTGATATTAGAGCAACTCTATGCCTATCAGGTGTAAACATTGGACTTCTCAGTGGAATTTCATTTGATTAAAGGTTTGGTTGACAAAATAGTCTGAGGACCACTGTATTCTAAAATTTAGGGTTTCTCCCAGCTCTGAGATTCTATGGTCTGGTTATTATGCCAATTAAAGTCAACAATTATTATGTGCATATATGTTCTTATTTAAATATGTAAATCAAAATATATTCTATAGGCCACTGTGATGATTTTTACCTTCTTCAAAGAGCAATTATGCTCATCTCAATTTAACTTTTAACATTTCTACTTCATAGATGAGACAGACAAACCAAAGAGAACTTAAGTTGGTTGCCCAGGATCACATAGTGAGTTAGATCAATGCCAGCACTAGAACCCAGAAAGTAAGTTTTTGATTTCTGGTTGTTTCTATTCCAATGACTAACCTGAACAATAAACAATAAGCATGACTCTAACCTCATTGTTTAAAGGTTGAAGAATTTTTATAACACTTATATAATTCTGAGATAGGGTAAATCTTTAAGGGCCATCTACTCTAGCGCTGAAAACAATGTAAGAACCCTCACTATGTGTTCTTAACTTTTCCTCCATCCACATCACTTTACTCCAAGACCAATCATCAAGTTTCCAGCTTAACAATTTAAGAATAGAGAAATCATCGCAGATAAGATCTTTTTGGAAAAAAAAAATGGTTTAGAAGGATGACTATTCAATAAAACCTGACCACATGGGACCAAAATAACAGCTACATTTTGTCAATCTCTTAAGGATTTATCAATCAAGTTAAAATACTTGGCTTATTAGTAGTTGGATCACTGGTTAAACTCTTTGCTTTTTAGCAACTGTTCACAAACAAGTCAGGAGTCATGCTGATACAGTCACATATTTAATCTATTTCCAAAGACCACAACAATAATCTGGGGGAGGCGGTAAAGTTACAGTCAGTGGAATAGTATCCAGCAAGTACTTATCTAGCTCTGTTCATACTTATTCCTTTTATTGCCTTTAGGAACTTCCCAGGATGTCTCAAGAATGCTAGCCACAAGTTGTCTCCACTACTTGTGATAGTGTTTCTTCCATTGTGCTCATTTCCCCCTCTGGCTTCTTCAATGATGTACCTTAGTACTCCCCACTCTACCAACCAGTAATGTTGCCATCTAAAACTAGATCAAACATTGTTAGCATAAACTCTGTGCTTTCACAGCTATGAATATTGTGATCTGAAATGGGACATGTGCACTTAACCTCAGTTAATCTCCATCCTGTGTTAAAGCTACAAGCAATGTTGTTTTAGTCTCTCAGTGTCTTACAGAGATTTTATAAAATTATCATTTTAATTTTTTACTATCACTTTTTGGAAAATTACTCTTATCAGACATGAATCCATGGAATCAAGACCATCTTGACTATAGAATTGTCTTTGAACCAAACTTAATGGCCCTCAACTTACTTTTCCTGGGATGTTTTATTACAAGGTTCTTTGGTCTATTTTGAAACTAAGCCTTATCCAACTGTCCTGCAGAAGTGACCAAAATGCAAGGCAAATGACCCATTTAGATTCTCAACCTAAGAGTCCTCATAACATACAGAATCTGCATATATTTCTACAATTTTTCCTCTGTAAATTTCCACATAAACCCACCAAATATTTTGCCTCCATCTGTAATAACTCAAGTTGTTTATAGAGGCAGGATAATCTGCAGAGTTACTCATATTTAGGGTAACTGGAAGAATGGCTGTAGAAGTAGCACAAGGCTGATGTGCCCCAAGGAAAGAACTTAAGATGCAACCCTTGCCCAGCTTAATCTTGGTGCCAAGGTACCCATAGACTGTCTTTGAAATATCCCTGCCCAAGTAGTTAAAATAAATTAAGAAGTCTGCCTATTCCAGGAATGGTCTCCAAAATGATGATTTTTTTTTTTACTTTGTGCCCAGTGATTATTTTTTCAAAAAGGTGCTTTTAAAACCACCTTTTTGCTAACCAAATGCATAATCTGTCCAAAAACAAGGCTGTGGCTTAGCAGGTTATTCTACTCGGCTTTTCCAGTGAAGGTAAACAGGATGCTTTGCTTAATTTTTGTCCGGCGCCGCCCCGCTCGACCCCTGTTCCCCGGCCGGCGAGGGGAGAAACAAGGGATGAGAGAGAGAGAGATGCAGACCACGCAAACTGACCTGGCTGGAAGTCACGACTCGAGCCACACGGCGGTTGCGAGAGCAAGTCCTTTACTGAAGCTAGATAAGCATTCTCTGTTACAGGTTTCCACGCGGGGCAGAGTGCCTCGCGGGAGAGCAGCCTCGATGTGGCCGTCAGGTACGGCTCCTAGTGGGCTGTCTCCCCGAGGTTCGCTTGGGCAAACTCTTAAGTACTCTACTCATAACCAATGATCTAGCGCCGCGCATATGCACTCAATTGGCAGATAGGAATAGTGAGTGTGCACGTCATAAGCGGAAGCAGGATATGGGCGCCATCTTGGCTCATTCGATGGGCGGGGGGACTTTGGAGCAGGTTTACAGCGCATGCGCTATGCCCGTCCCGGGAGACGGCTCTCCACATCTCCCCCTTTATTATTTATATCGACCCAGTGTCCCCAGTGATGAGTGTGCTCCCGTGAACCCAGATGGCTCACAATTTGTTCCGGTGCTTTGGGGAGTCTGGACTAGGTCTCAGCCATTTAGCGGCGGAGCCTCTAGCACCGACCAGAATGCTCACCTCATATGGAGACAGGAGAGTCCGTGAGCTGGAAACAACATGACTCTCCCTGCAGTGCTTTGCCTTGCAACTGGGGGACAAAGGCGGGGGCAGGGATAGCATTAACCAGAGTCGGAGGCGTCACTAGGCGTCCCTATGCATTGGCTAGAGTCAAGTCTGGCCACAACTATGACTCTGCCTTAGGGACCTACCTGAGACAAAAATTATGACTGCTGGCGTCGCCCGTTATACCCGGGACACAGCTGCGCGCTTAGCTACAAACCTCGCTCCCGAGTGCCCCGCCCGAGGCGGCCAGGATGGGGTATGGCCATCAGAATGGTCGCTGTTGGGGGTATCAAAGGTGGAGGACATAGCCATCATAGTGGTAACACGGTACTGCCGCGCTTGAAACAGGCGTTCTAGCAAAGATTTAACAATGACTAATCCCACCAATAGTCCCACCATCAAGAGAATCCAATTAGTCAAATTGGGCCAAGAGAACCAAGAGGTGACTTGGTCCCACAGATTTTTTACAGTCTCGCCCAGTGTGGAAAGGTCGAAACTAACAGGCTTCAATTCCCTAATGTTCTCAAGTCCCTGAAGGTCGGATTTCACTTGGTCGGAGAGATTGGTGAAGTTGGGGAGATAAGTGTCCTTGAGCCACTCGGCGACATCTTGCTGCTCCTCTGTCAAGTTCACCCTAACCGGGGTGACACAAAGCCTCCCGAATAACCATCGGGTATCACACGTCTGCTGGAGAACTCTCCAGAGTCCATCTATTTCTAGTCCAAGTTCATCTATCTCCGCTAGGAGTTTCTGAATGGCCTGGAAATTTAAGTTCAGCATCTGATTGTGGCGGCGTAGCACGTCTCGGGTAAGGTATGCCTCTTGGACGCCTAGACGATCCTCTTTTTGGGCAACCGCGGGGTGGTCAGTCCTACTATTATCGTCTTGTCGGTCGTCGCCATCATCAGCAGGGTCGGAGGCTTGGTCTAATGGTTCAGGTTGTATATTCGTTGGCGTTTCTGACAGCTGTTCCTTGGCTTCTTCAGGTGATGTCACGGTTCTCACCAGTCTTTCCGGAACCCACACTGGTTGACGTCCTGGTTCCTGGGGAAAAACACAAACAGAGCCTCTGGCCCAGCTGAGCACCGGGTCAGGGCCTTTGTGGCAACGGCCACATGGCCTGGTTACTGCACCTGGTTCGCCAAACCGTTGAGTGGCAGGGGGCTGACGTCTATTGGGACAATCTCTCTTAAAGTGCCCTGATTGGCCACAGCCATAGCACCCGTTAGACTTTGCCCCTAAGGTTCTCGGGCCTTTTGTAGCCACCTGTAGGGAGCTAGCTAGCATGGCAGCTAGACCTGCATTAGTTAAAGGGCTGCCAGTATCTCTACAGAGCCTGACCCACTCTGTCAAATTTTTTGCTCTGTTTTGTGCCAGGATAACTTTGCACTCCTTGTTGCACTGCTCAAAAATCATTTGCTTAACCACAGTCTCTGCTACTCCTGGATCTGAGAAGATTCTCTCAGCTGCGGTTTGCATCCTGGCTACAAAATCCGCAAATGGTTCTGTGGGGCCTTGGTGTATATTGCTGAGTGAGGCCTGAGCCTCTCCCTTACCTGTTAGCTTTTTCCAGGCACCCACAAAACAGCGGAAGATCTGGGCGTAGACCTCTTGTGGGAAACCCGTTTGGTTCTGGGCATGGGCGCCTCTCCCCAACAGCATGTCAGCATTCCACCCGCCACGTCTCCCCGCCGCATTCCTTGCGGCCTGCTCTTCAGCTAACTCCTCAAACCATGCTTTCCAATCTATGAATCGGCCTGACGGCAAGCAAGCACGGGCTAGCTGAAAAATATCTGCGGGTGTATGATTTAGAGCAGAGAGGTTCTCGATCATGTTCAAGGTATAAGGGGCATTGGGGCCATACTGATGGACGGCCTGCCTCAATTCCCTCAATAGTTTGTAATCATATGATTCGTGCTGATTGCCACCTTGGGGATTGATAATAACCGGGTACATTTCTGAGACTGGCTGCGGCTCAAGTGGCTGGTAGCCACCCAGCATGCCAAAAGGTCTAAATGTTGTGAAAGGGTTCCATCTCCAGAAATGTCTCCCACCACTACCTAATGGCAAAGGGTCCTGAGGGCCTGTGTACTCGGGCGGGGGGTACGGCAAAGGTTGCCCCTCCCCTGACCGGCCCATCGGGGTTTCCGGGTCTGGCAGCAAAGGATAATTACATTTACTGGGCATGGCCACTAGAGGGAGCTCTCGGCGAGGTCCTTTGGTGGGACCGCCCAAGGCGTCAGTTGGGAGCTGGGGTGTCCCTGGGGGTGCAGCGGTAGACATTGGCGGGGCGGAAGGCCGCACGGGTGTGGCGGGAGGCTCCTCCCACTCAAGTAGCGGGGATGCTTCTGCCTCCTCGTCGGTATCGCTATCTGACTCTGAGTCAGAGTCACTGGACTCCGGCGGTTTGCCCTTATAGGAGCCGTCCGCTGACGAAACTGACTGGGTTTCTTGGAGCGCGCACCGTGCTTCTTGCAAGGCAGAGGACGGGCTTAGGCCGGCAGCCGATTCTAGTTCAAGGACCGCACGGACGGTCTCCCATATGGGTACTAGAATCGGGTCCATACACACGCCCGTCTGGCGCGCTCGGTCTATGTCGCGACCGAGCTTCATCCAAGAGGGTAGGCTAAGGCTGCCGGTGCAGGCAAACCAAGGGGCAAAAGTATCAACATCATCAAGAAAACGCTGAAGGGAGCTTTTCCTGACCGAGATACCCCGTTGTTTCAAAAGGTTCTTTAAGGGAGCTAAGAGAGGTGAACTTCCGGACTGCCCCATGATTGCAGTCGGCACTATACTTCAGTCACTCGGAGAGCTCTTCCGAGTCCCCCGGGGTCACCTGAAAACCCACGGGCCCTAACTATCATGTAATAAGACGCACTCACCTTCTCGCGTTGATCAGGCGCGGGAAGTCCGCCGTAAGCTCGATGCGCAGCGCTGCTCTCCTCACAGAGGGACCGTCGAGAGCGAGGCAGGAGGAGGAGCGTTCCCCGTACGGGCCACCACTTGTCCGGCGCCGCCCCGCTCGACCCCTGTTCCCCGGCCGGCGAGGGGAGAAACAAGGGATGAGAGAGAGAGAGATGCAGACCACGCAAACTGACCTGGCTGGAAGTCACGACTCGAGCCACACGGCGGTTGCGAGAGCAAGTCTTTTACTGAAGCTAGATAAGCATTCTCTGTTACAGGTTTCCACGCGGGGCAGAGTGCCTCGCGGGAGAGCAGCCTCGATGTGGCCGTCAGGTACGGCTCCTAGTGGGCTGTCTCCCCGAGGTTCGCTTGGGCAAACTCTTAAGTACTCTACTCATAACCAATGATCTAGCGCCGCGCATATGCACTCAATTGGCAGATAGGAATAGTGAGTGTGCACGTCATAAGCGGAAGCAGGATATGGGCGCCATCTTGGCTCATTCGATGGGCGGGGGGACTTTGGAGCAGGTTTACAGCGCATGCGCTATGCCCGTCCCGGGAGACGGCTCTCCACAAATTTTCCCTATTTTCTTTTTTCATTTACAGTCATGCCATACTGTCTCCTTCCTCATAGCCAAAGGCAAATTCAGGTGGAGCCAAACTGATGTGTTAATACCAAGAAAAAAATATATGCCCCCTTGAGTTTAACCCAGAATCCAAAAGGTGAAAGAGTTAAAAAATATGAATGTTTTGCATGCTGGACCTCTACCTGTGGAATTATGTAGAAGTGACACCGAGAACAGATTCTAGAAAAGCAGTTAAGCAGAGAACAGGCAGAGAAAAGTTACAATGCAAAAAATGCAGAGAAACCAGGATTTTTTTTTGTACAGTACAAGAAAATCAGGAATTTGTATATCACAGATGAAGTCTAATCATCAGTTTGAATGTTGGTGATTAGTATTCACAAGAAAGAACAAGTAGCACAATCATGAGATAAACTTCTGTTTGCAGATTTATTACAAAACTGAAGTAATTTCTGACCTGACTGTGAGCATCAGGGTAGGAGTGTAGGAGCAAAAAGATCTTTGTTGTGCCAAATTCTTGGATATGGTATGCCGGTAGAAATGTTTACTTCTGGGAATACCAACACTTTGCTAAAGAAAAATCTATGATTAATGTCTTATTTTAAATTCTTATAAATAAGTGTGTCAGCAGAAGCATAATTCAATAATCTTTCTTAATTACTTACATCTCTTAGTCAAATGATATTTCTATTTGTTTTTAAACTTTTTATGCACGCATAAGCCAAATCATTGCTGGAGCATGATTATGAATATATCATTTCTTAAACTGGGTGGTAGGTGAATGGATCATTGTTATATTTATTTTTGTATACTCTAATATATTTTATAAATATTATTTTGCATCTACTCTACCAAATATTTGATGCGAATCATAAGACAAACCAAGATAGTAGTGTCAATGTATGCCCCTGCCTCTTTCTCAAATTGTGGTGGTTTTGTTCCTTCTTCATATTCTTGACTTAAACGCACATCACTGCAACTTTTCTCCTCCAGGGGCAGGAATCGAGAGTTGATGGTAGATCCTATCTTTGAGTTGTCTGTCATGGGTACTGAACACTGGATATGACCAACAGGCTGGCTATCAGTCTAAACTCACCTGCCTATTTTACCTCCAGTGAATGTCTACAAAAGTGTATATAATAAAATTAAAAAGAAATAATTTTTAATGGAGGTGCTCACCAAAATAAAAAAGATTTTAAAGTTTTAAATCCCTATGTTAAGGTAAGCCTCTTGTCTGTGTGTGAGAAAGAACATTCGAGGAAAAATAATAGAGAAGCTGTCTAGACACTTTACTGTCTTTGAGTCCTTAATACATTTCTAAAGACAAAGAATTTATACATCAGCCACGTTTCAGATGTCATTAAGAATATTTGTTAGTAGATATACTCATTTTGCTTTTCAAGTTTTATTTCCTGGGAGTCCCCAGTGCATTCAGCTCTGGGTGAAAATTGAGGAAGCTGGTGATTTGAACCCATTTAAATGGAAAAATGAAAACAAAGCACCTTGATTATTTCAACTATGGATCAAGCTCTGGACCTTGAGATCACGTCTCTATCCTAACCTTTTTGTACAATGCTCCTATGTGGTCGACTAAATCCAAAAAAGTGTCCAATTTCTCATAATGCTTTAGGCATCCCAGTTTGGGTAGATTAACTTTCCATTCATGAAACGTTTCTTTCAGGTGTTCAGGAATATTGCAGGGAAAATAAATGAAAACTTAATATGAATTTGCATCGAGTCATTTTACCATCAATAACCCTGACTTACTGGAAAATTAGAAAGATAAAACTATAAAATTATTTGTATTCATTACAAAAATACACCCTCCATATTTAATGCCCTGTTAGTGTAGTAAAATGAATGTATATCTTTCTATTTCTTCTACCACAAACCAGAAATCTACCCATCCATTTTAGATACACAATAGTTTGTTTAATGGAGATGTTACTCCTCATCCACCTGTATCATTTCAGCTATAGGTACAAAGAGATATTCATCCTGTGGTCCTTCAACTACCTCCTCCAAGGGCCCATTTTCTCTTGCATTATTTCACGTTGTATCCTAGAGGGTACTTTCTTGTGTACGTTTTCTGGCTGAACTTTCTTTCAAGCAGCGGGGAGACTTCATTCTTCATGTTATAATCCATCTCTAAACTCTCTTTGCCCAAGTGAGTGAGTTTTTACAAGGTGTGTCGCTGCTGCTATTGTTATTTTTTCCAACAGGGGAAACAGAGCTCTCTCTCAGTTTTGAGGAAAGGAAACATGTTGGTTTATTACCAAACATTTATTGAGCCCTTACTGAATGTGGATCCCTGAACTAGGACTTCTACATGGACGTGAGAAAAACAGAAAATGCAAGGGCCCCTCAGAGAAAGGAAGCTTTGAGTATGAAATCATTAGAAAATCTGATGATATTTGAATAAATGTAATAGGAGATAGCTCTGGCCACATCCATGTATGCTGACATAGCTGTCACCCCTTGCCCTGTTATCCCAGTTGCACAACTTTTTTGATTTCACCATTTGGCTTGGTTTTTGCAAAGCTTCCCTTCAAGGTGCAAACGTACTATGCAACTGCACATTCTCCCAGGAAATGAGTGTACTCAAAATACTTGGACTTATTTTGGTTGCCATAATGGATTACAGTCCTAAAACTCTGATAACCACTGTTGAGTCAATAACCTAATCGTAATCCCAACCCTTACACGAATGGACTAGAATACAAGGTTGAGCCAGCCTGAGCAGGGCTTTGCTTCACTAACACATACTCAGCTCCTAGAATAGAGCGCAGCATGCAGTTTGTCTTCGAAGCAGTGACCAGTTCTTATTTTTAAGTTAAAAGCAAGAATACTTAATGATTAGAAGCCATGCAGTCCGAGGGAAAAAAAAATAGACCATTTATTTACAAAAGAACAGTTTACTTGAAATCCAAGATATTTTGCATCTGGAAAGAATATGGAAAAGTTACACAACTTTATTCTTCTGTATTTAGGATAGCTGCAATTAGAGGTTCATTTACAGCATCCCCTTCTGTGGAGAGAAAACGATCTTTAGCTAAACTTTCATTTATTTCTCTCTAATCCCCAATTTAACTTTGTTCTGGAAAAGAATACTGAACATTAAACTAATGAATAGTCTTTTAAAAGTACGCAGTCCAAAAACGGGATATCAGTAGTATCATAATTTCTCACATTGAATTAAACTAGATTGAAATATTGATCATTTTATCTGTGCATCATATATGAAATTATCCTGCAAGTAATTCATCTAGCCTTTGGCATTTCCTGTCTCAGCATGGTTGTAAGAGATAAGTTATTGCTACATTTGATCCACCAGAATAATCTGGTATAGCAGCTGACCTCCCCCAATCCATCGTTAAGCACTGGCCAAACAATTGTGTACTTCTCTGAAGAGTGATGCAAACTCAGTGCCCTTTATCTCTCTTAAGAGCAGGGGGAGCTTTTAGGTTTTAGGTTTTGAATTGCCTGTGAAAAGGACATTGGAAATTGAAACACAAACGGCTGCTGCAGGAGCCTAATTCATCTAGGAAGCCTTTAATTTGCTGACACTGGCCTATTGGCAGCTAATCCTGCAGAAAGTGGATATTCTCCTTTAGAATGTCATGGTGCAGACCGGCTGGCAGTTTTTTGTCAGTCAACCCAATCACCTAAATCACTTCTTTGTATCTGAACCTGGGAAAAAAAAACAGCAGTAAGGGAACTACAGAGGATGTGGTTATCCTGAGATAATCAACCCCCTGGGGAGATCAGACACACCTGTGCTCCTCTGGCTGCTGCCCGGGAGAATGATTAAGGCTGGAAAACTGCACTGTTTCCTTCACACCTTATCACACCTCGCTATGGCTTTAACCACCAGACTCAAAATACATATCCTGATAAAATCAGCTCGCACTGCACACAGGCCTGTTGTCCATAAGGAGAAGTGGCAAATAGTGCAGGAAGCTATAGGCTGTTATAATTTTACTTCTGTGGCAAGGATTCACAGATAACAACTGATTGCAAAAGCAGTGTCTACTGAGAGTGAAGGCCATGCCCGGGTCCTCTGAGATTTACTCTGTAAATCATACCTGCTCCACCTGGCGCAGGCCACCTTGGGGAAAGCCTTCCAGGGACAAAATCTTCCTCCTCTCAAACTATGGGTCATTGCATGTGAAATCGCTCCACATAACAGAAAAGACAAGCGCTCTCTTTATTTCCTTTGGGTCCAACCCTGTTTTGCCTGTGAGCCTTCGGCCACAACCAACATTTCTGCCAGGTGAAATGGGGTGTTTACGGGCATGGAAAAAAATTTTTAAAAGAAGAAGAAAATTTTATTTCCCCTCTCCATACTAAATGCATTTCATTACTGCAGACTTCTCAGGCTATATGCCAGAAATCTCACATATGAAGGAAAACTAGTTAAAATAAAACAAAACCAATCCCACCCATTTTGATTTCAGTGTGGAAAAATCTTTCCACGTGGATCTGTTATAAAATGGAAGTTAAGAGCCTCATCAACTGAACCTTATTTGTGTAGAGGATTTGGGGGGATTCCCGCCCATTCCCTTCTTTCTATGGAGGAGGTGGCATTCCACACAGCTGCTGTTGTCACCAGCCAAAGTGATTTTGCCACTGAGGTGGTCCGTACTTTACGTGCAAAAACTGATCCACGGCTTTAGGCGTTAGCCTGAAATATATTTCCACAAAATCCCAAGCCAGTCGATGCAACAGGAGAAATAAGGAAATGTATATCCTCTCATAAGTTATGTGGTTCCATTGTTATAGCTTTTGAATCATTTTGATGTACAGCCTGAATGGAGATAGAGGGTTGAAATGCAGATGAGTTGCAGGTGGACTTTTCAATGCAATTATCATCTGGGAAATGAGTGAAGCGGGTCATAGAAGGTGATTCCTGAGTAAGTTCCATTAACAGATACCCATTAACCCAAGAGACAGAGACAGAGGATTCAGGGTGAGCTAAGAGTACAATGTTCTCTTGGTGATTGCACAGATTTCCCTGCCCAGCCCTTAGCATGTGTCATCATTTCCCCATATCATCTCCAGCAGTTGGAATTATCACACCTTTTATTTTATTTATTTTTTTTTGTCATTCTGATAGGTATGAAGACATATCCTCTGTTTTTCACGTTTTTCTAATTACTAAAATGTGTGAGCATTATTAGTCATTTGGCTTTCCTCTTTGTGAATTACGTATTACAATTTTCTGCCCATTTTCTGTCCAGTTATGTGACTTTTTAAATTTTTTAATTATTTTTTTCAATATGGACATGTGAATTCCCTGGTAACCTTCCTTTAATGGCTCATCTGATCCTCACTAATTTGTAATCACTAATTTGTAAGGCCACCTTTGTTATATGAACTGTTCCTTGGATAGATTTGCCCATTCCTATGCCAATTCTTTTGTTTGTGAAATCCTCTTCTAGTGTGTAATTTGTTGTTGTTGTTACGAACGCATATCTAAGGGAGCTGGGTGGGTTCCTGATGGTGAAATGTCATGTGCGCTTGCTTTTGCATTTATTCTGCTGGAGCTCTAGAGAGTTCCCAGGTTCTGAAAGTTGTTTGTTTATCTTTTTTGTTTGTTATTGTTAACTTCTTGGTCAAGTGTTCCTACATCATTTAGCAGGGGTACATTTGAATACCACATACCTATTCTTGGGGACGAATTAATTTTTTTTTTCCTCTCAAGGCTTCCTCTGAAATGGCAAAATTCCTCAGTGCTTCCCAGCGCAAGAAGGAAGAGTTTGACAAGTCAGCTTTTCATTAACAGGAGAGTTTTCTGAGGCTCTGAGTTTTTCTGAAGGGAGTGGGATTCCAGCTCCCCCAGCTTGGGTGGGTCAAGGTCACTTCTGTTGTTCTTTCTTGGGCCTGCCCCTCGTCACTAGGGCTGCAGCGTCAGTTCACTCACAGATCTCTGACTTCTGGGCAGCATTTGTCTCTAGCATGCAGGGCTACCCTTCCATACACAAATCTTAATTTTTTAAAGCACAGCCTTGTACTAATACCATGTGTTAATATTAATGTTACTATTACTATTAAGTATTTTATCTAGAAATTCTATGTGTTCACATCAAGGAAAAAGCCTGTGCTCTTCATCTCAGACAAGGTTGTAGCTACCAACCTCATTTTAATATTGGTTTAAATTTGCTGTTTATTTTTCCTTCCACTGCGTGCCATTTCAGGAACCCCCTTATCCAGAAAGCCTTCCCTGACCCCCACCTCATTTTTTAATCTTTATTTTCTTTATTAGAGAAGTTGTAACTTTTCAGGAAAATCACCCATAAAATACAGAGTTCCCATATACCACCTTATTATTAACACTTGGCATTATTGTATTGCATTTGTTACAACTGATAAAAGAACATTTTTATTTTGTATTATTAACTATAGTCTATGGTTTAGATGAGGGTTCACTGTGTTGCACAGTCTAATGTTTGTTTTTTTTTTAATTTTTTATTCTAGTAACATACATACCACCTAACATTTCCACTTTTAAACACATTTTTTAAATATTTAAAAATATTATTTTTCATTTGTTCATAATAGAGAGTAGTCTGTAACTTTGTTTCTTTTATCATTCTCACCTGGTTTTGATATATGTTATAGAACATCATAATTAATCCATGAATTTGATCTCTTCTGTTATTCTCTAACAGTTTTTAAAGACACCTGTACCTTGATATTTTGTATGTTGACATTTAGATCATCTCTAAAATCATCTTCACTATGTAGTTATTTTTTTGAGGGGGGTGTTTTAAAAACTGATTCCATTTCATTAATATTTCTTGATATTTTTCAGGTAGTCCATATCTTCCTGAGTCAGCTTGGTATTTCATCTTTTTTTCTTAAAAAGTATCTATTTCCTCTAAGTTTTCATAATTCTCAGCAAAGATTATTGGTACACTATTTTTTTATAATTCCCTATTTGTAGTTTTGTCATTTTCATACCGGATTTTGTTTATTTTGGCTTTTTCTATAATTTACCTTAGTCAATCTTTCTAATGCTCTCTTTGTTTTATCTGTCTACTCAAAAAACAGCTTTTCATTTTCTTTAACTTTATTATCAAAGACTATAAGGTCAAGTGAATTAATATATTCAAGCCATTTAGCATAATGATTTGCATAGATCAAATATACAATAACTGCAAGCTATTATGCTATTATTATTGTTATTGTTTACATTTATATTTTTATGTTATCTAATTCATTAATGCCTGCTTTTATTTTGGTATTGCTCCTTTCTGATTTTATTTAGGTTGATTTTCTTAATCCTTTTCTTACTTTTTGATTTGGATGTTTGTTAATTTTTTCTTCATTTTATATCAATGTTAATATTCTTATGTGTGAAGTTTTCTTTAAATGCTTTAACTGAATATCACAAAGTCTGATACTTATTTTCATTATTGTGACTAGGTAAATTTTCTGAAAACTTGATTTTTATTTTCATTTTTGATCAACATGTTTTTCAAGATTATTTTTTATTTACTCATTTTAGTTTTTCCCCCTAATTTTATTGTCATGTCTTCTTTTATTTTGAAAATGAAATGTTTTCTGTACTAATTCTGCCTTGGGGAAATTTATTAAGGCTTTACAATGGCTTAATATACTGTCATTTGTGAATGTCGTATCAACCTTTGTAAAGGCTTATTCTCTTTCCTCAATCTAGATTTAACATGTACTAACACACACACGATATTAGATCCCCTTTATTATTATTATTTTTTAAGGTTTTAAATTTTTATACTTATTTTTCATCCACTCTTTATGCCATGTGTAAGAGAGGTATATTGAAATCTACTATATTAGATTTTGTCCATATATTTTTGGTTGCACAATTATTCATACCTATTAAATGCTCATTGTGGATTGATTATATCATGTCATCTTTGTAGTCTTTTGTAATGCCCTTTGCTCAGAATTCAATCATATCTTACATTCAGACTAGAACCCCTGCTTCCTTTCATTATTCATTTACTTGTTATTCTTTAGTCCACATTTTTATTTTCAACCACCACTCACCTTCCCTCAAACCTCCCTCTTCCCCACATGCCATACCCAATCAGTTTTAGGTATCTCTTCTACATGGTATAGGGTTGCAGTATGCATAGATTTATACACTATGGAGTTGTAATCCTGTCTGGGACATACTTGTTTTTTTCTTTTTCCCTTTACATTTTTATACCATTTATATTTACTGATAAAGAATCAAAGTCATAACCTATGTTATACTTTCTATTGTATTGCTGCTGCTTCATTCGCTTCTTACTTTTACAGTATTACTTATTTTCCTAGCTCTATTGTTTGTTGTGTGTGCTCCTTCTGATAATTTGGAAGTTTTACTTGCTATTTTTCATTCCTTTGGTTTCCTTTGTAACTGGAACTCACATATTCCTCTCAGTCTCTTCTTCTAGAAAATATGTGTTGATTGAGAAATTAAAAACTTATGATTGCTCTCCTTTCCACTTTACCTACTTTTCCATCATCTCTTCACTACCAGAATTTGACGGATTAAATTATTTTTGAAATTCTTTTAGTATTTGCATTTATGCTTTTAAATATAGTTTTGCATTATTATGTATTTTATATAGTTTAAATTGTATCATTTTAAACTCCAGCTATAAAAGATTGGCATATTACAGCACCTCATAATTTCTATCCCTGTTCCTCTTACAAACTGTGATTTTATTTGACACATTATTTATTAATTGTCATGATCATATATATGCCTATATATACATATTATATATTTAATATATGTCATTGTGTAGTGTATCATATATATATATGCACATCCACACATTTATTTTCTGTCAATCAATTACATTAAATTACATTACATTCTGTTTTTTAACTCTAAATCCCTGGTTGTTTCAGCCTTTGTCCTACAGTTAAGTAGAGTCAAGCTTCATGGCTAATACTTTTGTCAGAATTTTTCCATTCATCTCTTGATTATTGAGCTTTCCCTTTCTTCCTCTATCCTTTTCTTCAAAAAGGTCTCAGGGGACAACCTCCCCTGTGTTCTTTCTTACTTAGCAATATTGGTCCATTTCTTTTATGTCAAAAAAGTAGTCATTACTCAAGGATAAAAATCTTGGGTTATGTTCTCAACCCCCAAGAACTTTGCCCATGGGCCTCTTATTGTAGGAAGAGAATGGGGGCAGTGGGGAAGAGCCAGTACACTGTTCCCTTGTAAAAGGAATCCTCAATGATTCACTGTGTGTGTGTGTGTGTGTGTGTGTGTGTGTGTGTGTGTGTGACAAAGAGAACAAAGGATGGCAGCTGCAGAGCTGCTCACAATTTGAAGTCTCTCTCTTTCTCTGCCTCATTTACTGGCTGCTTCCTGCAAATATGGAAAATATATCTGAGTATTTCCCTATTTTCTATCTCCAATGTGATTCTGTCTTGCCAAACAGGACCCAAGAAATTTCCATCGCCAATCCAACTACCCGGTTCTAATTGTTCCAACAACAGATTGTGGTTATTACCTTCCAGGGTGCCTGCCTACTTTGGAAAACTGAATTCTGCTGGCTTTTCAGAAATAAGGTAAATGCAGATGTTCTCTCTCAGTCTTCCCAGCCCCTATTTGATCACCACTGCAATTAGCAACCCTGCAACACTTATTGTGGCTTGGAGTTAGAGACACCCCTTTATTTCCTTGACGATGATGTCTGCATGCATTAATTTTTTCTTATTCTTGTTTTGGGGTGATTTCTAAGGAGTGAAGGACACTTCACTTCTTCACTTCTATAGCTCAATATCTTAATACTGGAATTTCATTCCACTGCTTGTTATCTGTAGTTGTTTTGTTGTTGTTGTTGTTTTTACATATAAGTTCAGATTTAAACATCTGGAGTTAAACAGACTTGAACTGAGATGTAAACTCCATCACTTATTAGTTACATAATGTTGAACAACATTCTTAACTCTTTTGAGCCTTGGTCTCTTTCTCATTAAAATGGAATAAATGTTTAGCTTTGTGCCTGGCCTGTAGGTTATGCTCCTTAAATTGCAAGTAATATTGGAGCAATTATTACTATTACTATTATTATTTTTAATATTATTATTAAAGTTGTGATGATTAAAATGTGGAAAAGTCACAAAGGCAACCCCTAAAATCTATGTGTTGTCAACTTTTGGGAAAAGCTGCTTAGGGGGCTTCTCCAGAAGAAGTGATTTGTATTTTTCTTTCATGGAGCTTTCATTTGCCAAATTCATTAAAATTCTGTCACTGTCATATTAGGAATGAAAAGACTCTTAGAGTGTTATGGATCTAAAAATTTATATTAGATGCCTATTAAAAATATGTATTGCTAAGATAACACTCCTCCATACACACACACACACACACATGCACAGGGCCCCAAGCTTTCAATTTGGAAAAAGGTAAACAATATTCACCTAACGTGGCTGTTCAAAAGCACAAGATTCTGTGAACCGCTGATGAGGAGAAAGTGGAGAAGAACTAGACTGAACTTTGTGCCTACAACTTGGACTTGCCTGATCATGACCTATATTCAGGGCTATTTAAGTCCCAAAACAAAAACAAAAGAAAAGAAAACAAATAAACAAAACCAATTTAGGGGAAGGTGCCAATGCCTTACCTTTTCCAGAGGAGACACCTTATCACAGTGGCCAGGGATGGGGTTTCCGCCGAGGAGCATCAAATGTAAATTATCCTGCTAAGCCTTCAGTCTGGGCAGGACACCAAGATTTGGGAAGAGGCCTTTAAGCTAAGGTACTGGAGGGAGTAACTTCCTCCTCGAGGCCAGGCAGGAGTTTTGCCTGAACCATGAATTGAGAGATGCCAGATGCACCCCCAGCTAATAGGGGCATCTGGCTCTGGTCATGTGTTGGGGATAACTGGGGACCCAAACCAAGAAGGGCAGGCCTCATGCCTGAGTGCAAAAGATGAGAACAAGACCAGATATGAGATCAGACCAGCACATTAGAAGCCAGGATTGGAATTGAAAGCAAAGGAAGCAGCCCAGGATGTTGGCTTCAACGGAGCTGTCACATCAAAGACCGATGTTTGCTGGTTCCAGAATAAGTCAGCCAGAATTAAAGGTATCGGATCAGGGCAAACCCATCATTCCAGGCACACATTTCTCCCTAACAACCAAATGAAATTGGCCCTGACTCAATTGAAGCTTATGTGTTCTTGTTCACATTTTATACAGGTTAAAAAATACAAATTTTAAATACTCTGCTCATTTGGTGACTGTATAATGTCATCTCATAGCTTTTGACCTTTTGTCCTAAGATGAAGAAAACTTCTTTAAACTTCTTTCTGAAGAAGCTGGGCACTGGATAGTTTGAACTACCAGCTAAGGAACATGTCCTTGTATATATGAAAATCTTCCAAGCTTGAAAATTTGACAATAAGTATTTCCCAGCTGTTCAGCTTCAATGTGTGACAGTTAGTAATAATAATCTTCCACTTTGAGGATTTTAAATATTAATTTTATATTCTTAAAATAACAAAAAGCATTTCATCTAAATTTTCTCTATCTTATGCTTCTTGCCCAGACTGAAAAGAAAAGAAAAGAAAAAGGCAAATACTGCAACAAACTTTCATTTTATTCTTTCAATTTCTGACCTAGCTTCCAGAGAAATTTACAGGCGCGATCACTTGAAGAAATGTAACACTAAGGAAATCTCCATAATAGAATATGCTGTGTATCCTGCTTTGCCAATTTCGAATTGACCATAAACTTACCTGGAAACTTCCTGCTGACAGGATCGCTGCTACTGTTTGCAAAGTAGACTCGGATGTTAGAATTTTATTTTTTTAACAATTGTTTTACTAGGCTACCCCACCCATGGTTTCCAAATTCTTCAAGCCTGAAGGTTTCCTAACGTCCATGGGGAAGTGATGATGGCTCGGATGAGGGAAAGAAAAATTGACTCCTGAAAATTTCAAGAGGGTCACCAAGAAAATGCCATTGGACCACAAGGGGTGAGAAATGAGCCATTTGGCCTGTAACTAAATATTTCTTAGGCCCTCACACATGACTTTGTAAAAACTCTGTTAAAGGACTGGAAAGATACAGGAAAAGGAAGAGAATATGGAATTATTTCGGATGTTGGTTTCTTGAAGTGAACCTCTAGAATGTCTATTCCAAGACAAAACAAATTCAAACCCAAAATATGGTTTCACATTTTTGAGGACGTATTATAAATGTCCGTTCAAAAGTGTTCTTGGTTCTGCTATCCTACTACATTTTAAGACAGACTAATACACTTAACCTATGCCCATAGCCTCAAATCCAAAGGAAATTAGGCTATATCCAAAGAAGAGATCAGGCAGTTGTGCCAGAGAGTAAAGCACCAAATAAGCTGTGTCATCCTTCTGACTGTAAGTAGACCTGTGACGTGAGTATTCTCCTGGATAAACTTGACGATCTGGAGGCCACAAGATAAACCTCTCCCACAGACAGTACATGTGCAGTACACTTTAATGAAATGTATGACTCACAAAGAAAAGCATGTAAAACAAATGTACAGTTTAAAGAAAAATAACAAAATGAGTACTCATTACCCACCATGAAGCTTAAAAAATAGAATATTACTTTAAAAATCTGCAGAAGTCCCCTATGCGAGTCTCCCATGTTGCATCCAAATAATGGCCCCTCACAGATGTCCTTGTCTTAATCCCCAGAGCCTCTGAATCAGTTACATGCCATGAAAAAAAAGGACTTTTCAGATATGATTGATTAAGTTAAGGACCTTGAGATGGGAAGATTATCCTGAATTACCCAGTGGGTGCCATGTTATCACAAAGGTCCTTATAAAAGAGATGCGGGAAGAGTCATAATCAGTAAAAGGAGATGTGACTATGGACTAGAGGTTCGAACAATTCACCACAAGCTAAGAAATGTAGGTGGCCTCTAGATGCTGGGAAAAGGCAAGGAAACAAATTCTCTCTTGGGACCTCCAAAATGAACCAACCTGCCAACACCTTGGTTCTTCACCTCTGATCTCCAGAACTATAGGGGAATAAATTTACATTAGTTTAAGACATTAAGTTTGTGGTAGTTTGTTACAGCGGCAATAGGAAACTTATATACCCTCCTCTCCCGGGAACTAACCATTATCTTGACTTTTGTGATAGTCATTTACTTGCTTATTCATTTGATTTTAAAGTTGTTCCAGCTGTGCATGAGCAATATACTGTTAAGTTTTGAAAACCTGAATAGCAAGCACAATCCTAGCTGTGTAAGTAGAGGGCAACATTGCCTGTTAACTAAGTTGTATTAGAAATCCACATAGAAAATAAACTGAGCAGTAGCTCTGGCTTCAGTTCCCAGAGAGTTTAGAGAATCCCCTTCTGGGGAAATAAATGGGCAAGTTCATGGGTGAGGTCTGAGTAACCCAGGCCTCACCAAGCTGGGACATGTGACATGGTTATAGTATGAGCCTGGTAATAAATGTCCAGAAAGATTTTTCATGGCCTGATAATGTTCTAATGACTAAACACACGTTTTCCTCCAGTTCTTAAAGCTAATTCAGAACAGAATGTATCTGTTGGACTCAATAAATATCTTCATTTGGCCCAGATAGCAAGGAATGGAGGGCAAAAATTGCATCAACCAATGATCAAACTGAGCTGATTGCACAATGAACTCTGCCAGGATTTCCCAGGCATTCTGTCCTGAGGTTGAAGGCAGCAGGCTTGCTTGTGGGTGACTTGGAACACACTGCTGCATCTGAACTGTATGCAGTTTTATCCTGGAATCTCCGTTCACCATCAGCTTGGAGTTCCATTTCCTTTTCTCTTGCTTGGACTGAATCCCATGTCTTCTTTCTTTGATTATAGCCTCATTTTGGTGGAGCATATCCTTACTTCAGGATTCCACATACCCTTAGTAAGGGTGAAGGAAAAGTAAGTTTTTTGAGACTCTGTATGTCAAAAAAAAGTCTTCATTCTGCCTCAGGTTTGATTGATAATGAGGGTGGAGATAATAATCTTCATGTTTAATTTTTCTGCAGTGCTTGGAAGCCACTGCCCTACCATCTTCTTGATTCCAGTGTAAAAATCAATGTCATTCTGCTTCCTGATCCATTAAATGCAGCTTGACTTGGTCCCACTATACTCAGCCAAGTCTTTGATCATAGGTTTCAACATTATATTCCTTGGTATGAATCTATTTTCATTCACTGTGCTGGACAGTTAAAAGGTAGATTCTTTAAATCTGGCAGTTTGTGTTTGGGAAATTTTCTTGATTAATTTTTTGCCTCTGTGTTCTCTCTTTCAGGGACTCTCATTTAGATTTTGCATGCCATGGACTGGTTCTCTAATAATTTTTTAAAATCTTTTATTTCCTACCTGTTTTCAGTCACCTTGACATTGTGGCTACTTTCTGGAAGATTTCCTCAACTTATTTATTATCCTTTCAATTGAATTTTTCATTTATTCTCTAAGATGTTTTAATTTCTGAGATTTCTTTGCAGTCTCTAAATGTTCCTTTTTCATTGCATATTGCTCTTATTTCAAGGAGGCAATAGCTTCTTTCTGAAGATGTGAATGATCTGTCTCTCTGAAGGTTTGTTCTTTCTATATAGTCTCTCTTTCCTCCACCCTACTTTGATCTATTTGTTTTCGTCTCTATCACTCATAGCAGAGGCTTTTCTCAGGTGTGTCATGATTCCTGACTGTCTGCTCTATTATGAGCAGTGGGCTAAAATGAGGATGAGAATCCTGCAGATGGGACTGCTTGTTAGGGTTGCCGTAGAAAGACCTAGGTAGCCACTGGTCTGGGATCCCTCGAAGTCTGTATCCCAAGAGAACATTCTCCCAATTTCCTGTCTGAGAGTTAAGTCAGGTTGTCAGTATGTTTGGAGTTGAATGGGAGTAGAGGGCTGGGGTAAGGGGTACCTTTTTTCAGGATTCCACATAATTAAGTTTTCACTTATTGCAGCATCCACACTCTCATACTTGCTGAGCATCACACAATCCACAGACCCCTCTATTCAGACCAGGCATGGAATAAATTGCCAAACATTTGACAGTGTGGAGAAATCAGTTGCTCAGAATATGGTAGACTGGGCATCTAGGGATCTAAACACTTTCAAACAGCTTCCACACAATCTGTCTGATGTTAGCCATCCTGCCTTCCTCCACAGGTGTGATGCCACCTGGTGACATTTACTGAGTTTTTTGGAAAATTGCGTAAGAGAAGGTACTCAGCCTTCCTCATTCCAAGTTTGAGATTTGGCTTTCTGGAAACAGCTAAATTATTTACCACTGGTCCATCCCCTTGCCAGCTGCCAAATTTCGTTTGCTATTGTTCCTCTCCTGTTTTCCACATCCTTGAAGATTTCTCTCCTTTTAAAACATCCCCTTATTGTAATTTGAGTGGCATTTTTGAGAGAATAGGAAAATTCATGTGTCTGTTTAAACTACCATATATATATATGTAAGGGCGTGTGTGTATATAATGGAATCGGCTGTCAGTACATAAGAAGAAGGACATAATTAGAATATTGTACATCAAAATCCAGAGCTAAAAGTTCTCTAGACAAATAGGAAGATTGTTAACACCAGGTCCGTGGCAATAATTCTATCTGGTTGGAAACTGGCATGCGTTCTCCAGTTAAACATGGTCCCTGCCTCTCTCTATTGACTTACTCCCAGAGAATTTTATTCTTTTGTAATACTTGCTTGGCCTCTGTCAGCTTTCTAGTTTGTAGCCCCTATAGTGGAAGAAAATGAGTAGTATCAGGAGATGGCAGGGATATTTTCTGTGGGAGTGGCAGGGAGGGTGTTTTTGACAACTGAATAAAGCCAATTGTTATGCAGCTAGATGAAAAATATTTGGGGGGGGGGCACTGAGAGTGGATTATTAAAAATTGGTGAAATTGAAGCAGCCTTACCCTTTCTCTTCAGTCTTTGCAGGAGTAGGCTTTCATCTTCACAAAGCTTACAGATCACAGGCTAAGTGTAAGAAGTAACCATCCACGAATCACACAGACAAGCAAAGCTCTCTGACTTTTGGGTCATGAGGAGGATATCCAAACATAGAGCTTTCTCCATCTCTCACTTTGTAGCCCCATAGCACTTAGGTATGCTTCACATATGATCCTTACCACATACTGTCTTGTATTAAAACATGTGTGTTTCATATTTCTTCTAGTAGGCTGCAAGGTCAACAACGCAGAGCCTCTGTTTTGTTGATTGATTGATTCACAGAACATAGAACATAGTGGGCTTTCAAATAATTCTTGAATGAGTTAATATATATATACACATATAAGTATTTTTTAATGAATTCCCTGAATACTCTTGACAGAGTTCCCTAAAATATTTTCCTGAGAAGATTAGTTCTATGTAATGGTAATAGTTTGTGCAAAGTAAATGGTTCCATCATTATTAAAATTTGGAAAATATTTGGTTGAGCAAAGCTAAATGTGGTTCCTTATTATAGGACTCTCAGAGCCTTCGTTAATTTATTCATTAATTTAACAAAATTTTGTGTTGCCCATTTGCTGGTCACTATGCGAGGAGCTTCAATGCTAAATACTATCCCCAAGGATCTTGCTTCTGCAGCCCCTGAGACTTCTTCCCTAAGCTTTAGATCTTGCCCAGAAAATACAGCAAAGAGAGAATGGATGAACTTTTTTCTCAAAGTTTATTTGAACAATGGACCCCTTTTGAGGAACATCTCATGGTAGTAGCATTTCATGGAATATCCTTTGGGAAACCTGGCTCTAGCCATAAAAATTACTATTTTAATTCAGAAACTAGTTGGAAAATTTTATGTGCAATTAGTTCCAGACCTTGTTGTAAAATGGGGACTAAGAGATTATAAATAGTACCAGATAGGGTACCCCAAACCCAATCAAACTTTCCCAACTCCATTTAGGAAAAATTGGTGGAGAAACGAGCTCCCAATAGAAATATAAATCAACTCCAAGGGGAACCGGTGGCGTCACTAACCACTCAACTTTCTGAGCCAACCTAGAGGGTGAAGCTCATTATAATCAATGCAGAAAGTCATTCAATCCAGAACCAGACAGCTGATGGAGGAAGTGGCACATTTTTGAAAGTCATATTGATGCTGCTGAACGTGTTGCAGTGCCTTCCCGGTGAGCGGCATTTTATAGCAAGACCCATCATGACGGATGTTTTTCACATACCAACCAACCTGAATTACCCAATCTCAAATACCTCAAACTCACAGAGTATGTTTTGGAGGAAGGCCAAATTCTATTAATTAACTTTTATCTCTCTCTTGCTCGTTTTCTCTCTCGCACACACACTTACTTTTTTTTTTTTAATGTAATAAAATTTCAGTAAACCTCAGGAATCTAATGTTTATTTTAATTAGCAACAAGCATTTGAACAGGAAAACATGCCAAGGTATATTATATTACCATATTGGACTCTGTCCATAGGAGATCAATGCTAAAAGTGTCACACATGATTTTCATTGTTATATGATTTATTTTTATTTTTTGCAAATTATAGTTCTCATTCAAGGTTACAGATTATAGTGGACACTAAGCATTCACTTGGAAGGTTAAGATCCTATCAGTAAAGTAACTTGAAGATTCCTTATTAAACTCAGTGATGCTACTCTGTAAGCTTTCAGTTATGTCCAGAAAATATAACAACAAACACAGAACCTTACTAAGACTTTAATAATTCCTAATGCAGTGAGGGGATGAAGGAATACACAAAGTGGAAAATACATGGCTCTTGCCCTAGTAGGACTTGTATTTTTACTGAACAAGACAGAGCAAACAGCCAAATAATTAACCATAGCAAGTCATGGGAAGGGAAAGGGAAATGTAGAACTAGGTCGCTCTGCTTTAGTTATTTATCTTTGAACATTCAATTTGAAAAGTGGAAATATGAATCAGTTTTTAATGGAAACTATAGACCTGAGAATGAAAATAACCAGACAGTTCATGTAGTGCTTATGAGAAAACAATAGTGATGGCATTAACCAGCAAGTCATTTATTGAGTGCCTACTATGTGTCAAACAGTTCAAAGAGTATTCTAATCTTGACAAAGTCCCACAAGGCAGCTGCTTTAACTGCTATTTTATTAAGGGGCAAAATGAAACTCCAAAGCATTCAGGCAAGTTGCTCAATATCTAGATGAGTGCACAAACTGGGTTGATGCTCCGTTCAGTCTAACTCTAAAGTCTTGGCTCTTTTCACACTGTTAATTCCCTCCCAAGAAGTAGCCATATTAAAATCTTTGTCCCGTTTAAATGGCGCTTTGTTGAAAACCAAAAACCCAGCTGCAAAGGTTTTATGCTGAGAGTGCAAAGGCTAACTCCCAGCTGATATCGTTGGGTTAGAAAATATATAACAGAAAATCATTAGTAAGGTGCTAACATTGGCATGAGAGACCAGACCTTCCTTAGCATAAAGAAGAAGCTTTTTAAAAAAATCTGAACATTTCCATCATGGTTAGAAATAACACCCCTGTCTCTAAGGAAACTGCTGCCAGCCTGTACCCCATTGCCAGGGTCCAGGAGCCAACAAGCCAGCACCTGATTATTACAATGCTATTTTCCTGCATAACTCCGCAGGCCCGAGAGGATCACCCCGTCACGTGACAAGTCGCATGCACAGACTTGCCTGGGAATCAGTTTCTAGAGCTGCCAACCAGCTGGGACAGGTTGAGCCAGGGAGGTGGATCTAGAAGCATTTAAGACACACATACACTCATGTGCATGCACTTAGCCACACACACACAGATGCACACACACACACACACACACACACACACACACACACACACACACACGACCGACAAAAACAACTCACTCAAGCACCTGCAGCTGCATTTGCAATTAATACATTAATTAAAATGTTCTCATGGGAAAATGCCTCAGTGAAACCATGAGTTTATTGTGATGAAACTCGGTACCAAGAGCAGCATTATAATAATGCTGATGATACCAGGAAGTGAGGTTATTGGTTGGTCGTTTTACGGCTGCAGAGAGGAGTGACATTTTAACAACTCTGTGGCCCCCTCCCCGGCCCCGCCCCCTTTCCGCTCTTTGGTTGTCCATTTTCTGATGAGGATACAGCCCAAACAGAATTAAAAGGGGGAAAGAGAGTCCGATAGAAAAGCCTGTATTAATTCTAACAGGGCCCTTGTTATAACCATTTCCTCTTTCGAAGAAAAGTGCTCACTAAATAGCATGGGTTTCAAGGATTTTTTTTTTTTTAAACAGAATAGTAAGTATTGGAAACTTTAAATGATGTACACTGTTATTTAGTTTCTGATTTTAAATTTTATTATCGTTACATGATGCCATGACAGGATCAGAAAATGGGTTATGGCATTATATTTCTCTTTACCTTTCATTGGATTAACTGATATATTACTTGCATATAATTAATTGCACATAGCAATTGTGAGTTGTACAATTGTCAGTTGAGATACAATTCAGGACCTCCTTTGTGTCTGGTTGGTGCTACCAGATGTAGCTATTTTCTGATGTGAACATTAGTTCATGTACCACTCATTCCTTCATTCACTCACAAATATGTGAGTGCCTTTCATTTGCCCATAATTCTTCTCAAGGAGTTTACAGTCTCTGGCACGGTTTCTCCATCTTGGCAGTAGTAACATTTGGGGCCAGATAATTCCATGTTGGGGGCTGGGGCTTGTCCTATGCGCCAGGGGATGTTCAGCAGCATTCCTGGTTTCTACACACTAGATGCCAGCAGCAGCCCCACTCACCCACCCAGTTGTGACAACCAAAATATGTCCAGATGTTGTCAAATGTTCCCTGAAGAGGCAAAATCATCCTCAGTTGAGAACTACTGGCTATGGGGTGACTGGTGTCTCTTTCTAAATTCTAGAAGCTTCCTGAATATTTTCTTTCTTTACTTTCTTCTGAACATAAGACCCTGCCTCTATCCATAGGAAAGAAAAACGGGTGTTCCATGTTCCTCTCATTTTGTGTATACTAAGCCTGTCTTTGAGAAGTTGATTGACCATTTTCCATAGTAGTTGATAAGATAACATCATAGACTATTGATTTACAAAATCTTAAATCTCTCCTGTCAAGCAGATAATTTGAAGGAAAAAAAAAAAAAGAAAGAAAACAGAGTTTAAAGAAAGGTAGTAGAGTAGAAAGATCATAAGACTTAAGATAATATCCTAGCCTCTCCACTTCACTAGTTGTGTTTTATTTAGACTCTCTAAGTTTTAGTTTCCTATTCTATAAGATGAGGATGTCTACTGTGTAGGATTTTATTGCAAGGATGATAAAATACAATGATAGAAAAGGAGGGATTTATTTAAAGTTTCACCCTTCATCTCACTTACCATAATACACGATAAGGACCAAACTTTTGTTTTTGAAAATTATCTAAATGTTTTTAATTTTCTTACCTAGTAAAAGTGGAATGTACTTCCTGGGGTAGGTTTTCACCAGAGACGCAGGTAGTCTCTCTGGAAAAGGTGAATGATGCTATCTTGTTGATCTAGAAAAGAAAAAAAAAATAAATTAAAATCAGAGATGTGAATCAGAGCTGACTTGCCTTTCATTTCTCAACCCAGCAGGTGTGAGCTGAATCCACTGTGTCAGGATGCTGTGCACTGTGTGGTCTGTGGGTTCAGGTCTTTGTGATTTTCCCATTTAACTGGACTGGAACCCAGCTGGGATTCAGAGTCTAAGTCATTTTGTGCCTTTACTATCTTGGAAAATAGATTTGGCCACAAACTCTTTCATTGTGCAAAACTTTTCTTTCTCTTAAGGAATCCAAAATGCCTAACTCAGAGTTAAGACATTATCAACCAGAGATGCCCTCAACATATCTCTGAAATAGTCTTTTTGAAATCACAAATGATTTTTGTGGAAGTGTGAAATTATCTGTGCAAATGCCTAAAAAGTTGGAAACAGTGTGAAAAGATCCTTACAATGAAAAAGAGAAGGGGTGTCTATTCTCAGAAGATCATTCTGCCTCTCTCAGGAGCAACAAGGGGTGCTTTGTTGGAAAATATGGTATTTGTACCCATAATAAGCACCTCAAAATTTAAGAGATGCCTTCTGAACATGTCTAGCCTTTGCCCTGTACTATTTTTAGGCTTAGAAATAATTTGGCTTCCTGTACTTTATTTCCCCGACACATTTTCCATTGGTTCTCCACATGACTTTTCCATTCTCTTTCTCAGCTTGCTGCAACTTATTTTTACTATCTTCTGTTTCGTGAAATAAAGGCAAGTGTGTAGGGAGGGGAGAGTGTAAGATTAGAGAAACTAATGTTCTTTTTCACCAGTACCCATGAACAAGGATTGAAATGCTTTAGAAACGTTCTCTCGTTTGACTTTAATAATATCTTAGGAAGGGAAATATTTTCTCCACCTAACAGAAAACGTTGGGGGGGGGGGGAAGAGTAACCTTAGGTCCTGGGAAATTAAGTAACTTATCAAAAGTAACAGAAATGGTGCTCACATTCAACTTTAGGGGATGAAGCTTGCATGCTTTGTGCGCTATCACATCACCCACAAGATGTGTCTTTGACACCTCCACACCTATTCTCCCTTTCTGATACATCCCCCCAAACCAGAGATGGAACAATTCTATGGAGGGTTCCCAGCTCACCTCCTGGCCAAATCTCAGTGTGCCCTTTCTGATTTCTCTTATAAGGCATTCCCAGAGTCAAAGACTCCTTTCCAGCCTCGTTTAAAGTCTTGTTCTTGATGCAGGCATGACTTGTGACTGATTTGACTTTGTTTTCCTTTATTCCTCCAGCGAGCTGGGCACCATTTATACCAGAAGTGGCAGCAAATGAGAGCTCACGGTTGTTCAGTCCTGAGCTGAGTGCTTTGCCTGCATTTTCCATTCCCACAGTAGCCCTATGAGGTAGGTGATCCTCATTGAGCAAATAAGGAAACTGAGGGCCAGTAAGGAGACTAGAGAGGCTTTAAATAAATTGCCCAAGGTCGCCCAGCAGAGTTGGGAGTGGAAACAAGCTGATCCAAGAGCTGCACTTACACAGCCGAGGGCTAAGACACCTACCGTATTGACTTAGAAATGCTGACCAGTTTGAAATAAAGATGTATCATTTCCTCCAACCAGCCCCAACACTGGATTTAACTTGCTGGATGATGGGGCACTGGGGCCAAAAAAACACCCTGAGCTCAGCTGCACTGTTGTTTATTTAAGAATCATAAGTGCTCAAGGCAATTTTGCTGGAGGCAATTGTCTCTTCAGCTCAGATAAGAGAATAGTTGCGGGGTGTGGGGGGATGGCTCAGAAAGCAGCCAGGTTTCAACAATCGCCCCAGATCTTTGGCTGTTGCATCTCTTGATGTTTATGTGAATTTAGAGGCCCAGGTTTTAATTTGACGCTATCTTTGGGAAATCTAATTAGCAAGTCACAGGGTTTCCGTCTGCTGATCCTTCCAGATAGCAATTGTGAATACAGTAAACACAAGCCAGAAGCGGTGAAGACCAGGGAGGGTACACCCACGTCCTGGGGCAAGAGTGCTGACTCAACTCTGATGAGTCAGATGCACAGGTAAAGGATGGGCAAGCCTGAGCTTCCTTCTTCTGCACGTGGTACAGCGACAAAGGCACTCAAGACTCCATCCAGACCAGAGGGCAAGCCACGTTTAGATATAATTGGTACACTTGAGCCCAGTTGACAGTTCCACTAAAGATCTTGCAGGTTTGAGATGGAGGTAGAGAATTTCCCTTCAGCCCTGACTATTGATCCAAATGTTGATACACAGCTGTTGTCCCAAGATTGTTTTCAAATATGGCATCTATATAAAAAGTGCATCAGTTTAGGACAATAAAGCAGGCTGTTTGGCAAGAAGCTTAGTCACATCACCTTCTAGACAGGTTTCCTCATCTGAGCACATGGGGTTGGTAAGTATTTTCCTCACTGAAAATTAAATAGTATTTTAAATAGTATTTTGTAAGCAAAGCATTTAGCACGGAATTCACATTCATTAGCTGCCGATAGCGTCATTTATTAAATGGACACTGAGCATCTGCTGACAATAAAATTAGCAGCTATTGTTTGTTGTATGGGTCTAGTAGATTTCAGACATTTTACACCTATTATTTCTATTCTTCATAAAAATAGCATAAGGTATGGTTGAAGAAATGGCCAAATTTGAGTTGAAATGATTTTTTATTTTCTTTACAGCATTATTTTTTAGAGCATTTAAAACTTCTGAGATCCAAAGGAGAATGTAGGGTGTAAGAGGGAAGTGGTGTGCATTTGCCTAAATGTAAGGAAAGTTTCATTAACAGAAGTATCATTCAAAAAAAGGATTACCTTGAATTTCGATCTTTACTAAACCTCTCCCATTATAGGAATCTCACTTAATTATTTATTTCAGACAGCAATTAGTATTTTGGAAAGACCAATCAGCTTGTAAGGACCTAAATCAATTTTAGTTTTTGATGCATGTTGAGATTACTGGAGACAAATTTCCTTAAGAAAGAGTTTAAGAAATGATACCCATTTCCTCATTCTTCTTGAAGTATATACCTCTCTTTTTCAACTGTTGGATGTCCTTGTAAATTATCTCTTTAAATATCACTTAAAAAATAAGTTTGTGTAGCAGTCACAAATATATATCTGTAAGGACAAACTGAACAAAAACAACCACCTTTATATAATGCAAATGGAGACACCTGACTTGGGATGTAACTTCCAGTAACGACATCATTCATGAGTACATAAAGGACAGACTCACAAATTCTTAGAAAGAGGTGAAAACCACATTCTTTGAAAAAGTGGAACAAATGACTCAAAAGGATTTTTTAAAACTCCTGTTGAAGATTTTGAAGAAAAGTCTTTATGAAATATGAATAGAAAAATGCATTATTTCTTAATTATTCTGATTTAACTAAATATAGACTTATAAATATGTTACTATGTTAATAAATTAAAAGAGTACATCATTATCCCTAAAAGTTTATTTTTTTCATGTAGGAAAAATAATCCCTCTCAAGGGGAGTTAATGCTTAATAGGTACAGGGTTTCTCTTTGGGACGATGGAAAAGTTTTGGTAATGGATGGTGGTGACGGTAGCGCAACATTGTGAATGTAATTAACACCACCAAATTAGATATTTAAATGCGGCTAAAAGGGGAAATTTTAGGCTGTATATATGTTACTAGAATAAAAATTAAAAAATAAAATCTGTAGGCTGATACAAAGAAGCATTGAACTCTAACGTCAACTATGGATATAGTTAATGCTATAATGATCATATTGTTTCTTCAATTGTTGCAAAGTTACCACACTAATGCAAAGTGTTGAAAATAAGGAAAACTGAGTGTAAGGAGAGGATATATGGGAACTTTATTTTTTTTTTTTTGGTTTTCCTGTAAACCCACAACTTCTCTAATAAAAAAAATTAAGTCCCTCCCTTGTTAATGACATTTATTAACATAGTTTAGACGTCTGCTGTTGTGTACTGCTGAAAACAAGCTACTAGGCTAGCTGTACTTGTGGATATAAACATTAATCAGATACCAGTTGTAACTTCAAGACACTGACAGAATGGTAGGAAATAAATGGCATATTAAAATTAAAAGTAGCCATTACATACAATAGGAAGTGACAAAGCCGTAAGAGAAATTATAAGTAAGCTATTTTAGGAATTCACTGGGAGAGATTTCAAGCTAAACCACAAGTATGAGCTCTAATAGATTTCCTTCTGTGTGTTTTATGTTTTGCTTTGTTTTTGTCTGTTTCTTTGGTTGTTTGAAGTTTGAGGTTTAGTGAGGAGACTAAGCAGAGGTGACTTGAAACATCCATATCGTATTAATTTTGCCAAAGATGTCCACTGAATTAGATTCAGGTTTAAATGCATAACTACAATGTCTCAGATCTCCAAAAGAAGTTACGATGGATGATTTTATATCTGTTATCCTTTCCAGGCTGTCACATTCTTCTGATGTTTCTTAATTACTCTTAGATGATGTGAAAGCATTATTACATAAAAGAAATGGGAGTGTCAACCCCCAACCCAGGGAATAAAGGTGACTTTTCTAAAAAGGATAGAATATTTAGGTCAATAGCAAAATCATTTTATATTATCGTGCATTCTATAATTTATTCATATCATTTGTGTACTTCTACTTAGAATTTTAACGTGCTAAGAAATGGTAGATGAAGTACAAGTAATAGATTATAATCTTTTACAATCTTTAAAAGAATTCCATTTTCTGTCCCTGGAAAGGCCACCTGGTCCTATCTGAGCATTATCAGTGATTCAGAAATTTTATTTTATAAAGTTTCTCTTTCCTCTTTTGGTTATTATGGTGATAAATGTTTGTTTCCCTTAGATTGAATTATTTCCTTATAAATCCCACTTGTTCATTTAAATCCTTCTGAAGCATTACAGATCACATTTTAAACACATTATCTAAGAACCCCCAGAAAAGTGGGGAAAATCAGATTAGAGTTAGGTATATTTGAACATTTCACAAAAAAATCATACAAACTATCACCTGGGTTTTAGGCAAGATAATGGGTACTAAATAATTAAATCTGTTGGAAAACAACAATGAAGTGATTAGCACTATGAGGTAAATCCTTCATATTTTTATTGTGGTAATGATGACATTGCAGAGAGGGAAAGAAAATCCAACAAATGAATGATCTAGTACACCATTTGAAGACTACAAATGAATGAAAAAGTGACCCAGATCCAAGTAACTCGCCTGATTTTTTTTTTCCCCACTAACCAACCGGCTATTTGGAGTAACAGATACATTTTCTGGGGTACTAATGGTTGTGTCAAGCTTCTTTACGCTTCAACCATAGTTAACCTCAGCTAGAATTTCACTTCTCCCTTGGCTGTGAACTCTTATGATGAATCAAGGCTATAACGTATTTGCAATTGTCTTTTTTTTTTTTTTTTTTGAAGCATTATTATTTTCATTGGATGCAAGCAGATGTATTTTCTTTTCTCCCAAGCAAATGCATGACATCTGGCCATTTTCCTGCTGTTGAAAAGGCATTCTGCCATGGCTGAGCCTCGATTGCACAGTTGTTAAACAGCAGGGATTATCAGGCAGGACAGTATTAAGTGGTATTTAACAGCAAGACCAAAGTTCTCTGTCAAATGCCTGACTTAGGGCCGCTTGATTGTTAGCATCCCAGCCCCAAGACCTTTTGCACGAGACCATTTTTCATTCTGACAACAAACTACTGCGGCTAGCCAGGGTTGCTTTGCTGGAGCTGACAGTTAAGTATTTCTGTGGCAGAAATATTGCCACAGTGTAGGGGATCTGGGTGGAGGGGAGATGTTTTTATCCCCTTTCACTCCAAGTGCAATGGCATTCCAAGCAGTAGGTGTCCTGAGTCAATGACTGGTTAATCTATTCAGTATGATTCTAGGTCTAGGGGGGTAGGGGGCAGGGGGCTGGGGAATATGGGCCTCACAATGCGATGGTCTGAAAGGGTACATTACCTTCTCCATCCCTTCTAAGCACATTCCCATTGACAAAGGCTGGGGAGGGTGACCACTGAGACTGTCAATTTAGGTATTATTCTCTAAAAGGTTTTTTATTGAGGAGGTAGAGGGGGAAGGGAGAGGTGTTTGACAGGTCCCTAAAGTTCAAGTGCAAC
Source organism: Choloepus didactylus (assembly GCF_015220235.1). NCBI lineage: Eukaryota > Metazoa > Chordata > Mammalia > Pilosa > Megalonychidae > Choloepus > Choloepus didactylus. The sequence continues at coordinate 65,903,531 of NC_051324.1, read as the reverse complement.
CATTTTATGACCGCAGTAAAACATCAGTTATGGGAAGTACGATATGATGGGTGCAAAGGCAGGAAATAAAAGAAAGAACTTAATGAAGGCTTAATCTTCTGGGGAATTTGTGCCTCTCAAAGGCATAAATTGAGTGATCTGAAACTGAATTTTCCCGTCAAAGCTGGCATCAAGTTCATGCACACTTTACAGCTACACTAGAAAGGAATATATATATTTAAGTACCTATTTCTATTCTTAAATGAGTACCTACAATTGCTGATGAAGGCTGAGAAGTGCACGTAGTAGATTTATTGGAGAGCTTATTGCTTTATGAAGAGAATGCATAATAGGGGGTTATATAAGCATTGTTCCCTGCACAGTTGTCTAGTCCCTGACTTTAGCTACACGTATCTGGTATTTGATTGGCTCATAAGCTAAAAACATTTTTGGGAAATATGACATGAGGCAGCTCCACCTGGAATCTGGGATGCTAAATCTGTATCTTGGCTTTTGTATCGAAACCATTAACATGGGTTCATGGTTGAGACATGGCTCACAAACTCTGTTACCGTGAGGCCAAATAGAGACTGGAGGGCATATGGCCAAGCCTGAATGGACTTTCCCCAGGTTCCAGAAATTAAAAGTATGTTTTCTGTCCAAGAAGTAAGCAGAGAGAATAACTAAGATGGGGAGAAGAGCCATGTTGGGTAAGAGATGCTGTCTTAAAATGCCTTGGTCACCATCTCTCTTTTCTGACAACAGCTGCACCTGATGGGTGAAACCCACACTCACGAAAGTCAGGAAGTCTTGGGTTGTTCAGTCTTTCTATCATGTTCTCCATTAGTCCAGCACATCTGGTCCTTGATCAGAAATGACACTGGGAAACCTTACACTCCAAGGGAGGACCTTTTCCAATTGATGAGATCAATTCAGCAACAGGTCATGAGCAAAATATCTTCATTTGCATGTGGTGTCTTTGTTAGCACAATAAGCATTCTGTCTGGGATATATAACACATCTGTGAGATGGACTAAAATATTATATGATACAGGCAAAGACAGTCTCTGCTGTACATGGGGATAAAAAATAAAAAGGATATCAATATTTAATTGTTGGAAGAGTGGTATTAATTCCTTTTTCGGATCAAGTCCAAATGACTAAATCTTCAGTGGAAAGGGCATTCGCTAGGACTTTTTCCATGTCTGATGGATTAGTTACAGCTCAATGAAGGAAAAATTAAAGGAAATGCATAATAAAATATTGTTTTTTAGAAGTTCAATTTAGTAACCGGTATGATGAGGCTAAAACGAATGTGTTTGTGAAACCAGTTTGATGATTTATGATTATATAATGGTCTCATTTAGTCTTCTATGAAACATTTTCAAATCCCTGCCTTACCACTTATGAGTGATTTTATTTACCTATGTATTTCCTCCAGGGTAAAATGGAAATAATTATGACTCATTCACTGTAACATTGATTAAAGAATTAAATGAGATAATGCCTTTAAGGGGTACCGGCATTTAGTAAGTGTTAAATAAATGCAAGCTCTTATTATTATAATCAGGCACAGCAAAAGAAAATACTTGAACGTTGAAATTGAAGGAGTTAACCTAACAGGGGAGAAATGATAGAAAAATATCTAAAATTAATTTTGATTCTACAATACACATTTTAAATGTTTACTCAAATTGCAAAATTTCTAACTTGTGAACTTGAGCAAGTGGTTCCAATAATTCTGAGTCCTTCTGAATTTTAATTTCCAAACTAGCTTCCTCACACTTTAGAATAAATGTTGAGCTGCACCAAATACTTATTTTGGCTAAGTACAACATGGCCTGGCCCTATTGCCAATATTTGGCCAAAACAGAGTTAGAAGTGCAAGTCCAAGATCATCTTTCAGAAATGACTTCTGGAATATGAGTATATATATGATATTTTATCCAAAATTCCTATTATCATTAGATTTTATCATTAAAAATTATAGTTGTTAAATATTTGTGTTACATTATACTACAGGAACAGTTATTTCTTAGAATTGCCAGCTGCTAGATTGTCTGGTTTCTTAATTACATGTTTGCAATAAGAAATAGATTCCCACTTTCAAACGGTACATTTTAAATGTTGGTAACGTTTTCGATAACAAAGAGTATAATACAAGACTTCAGTAGCACGTTTACTTGAAGGAATTTTGTTCTTAAGATTTATTATGTACATAAATCTCAAAAACCCTTTGTTTTCAATTATTGAAAATTGTTGGCAGTCTATAAGCAGTCATTTCAAACTGTTTTTCTGTTTAAAAATTTACTGTCTAAAGGTTCAAAACTGCGTGGAATTGTCGTCTTAAAGCATTCTTGTAGAATCTGTGATTTTGAAGTTTGAGTAAGTAGTTGAAGCAAAATGTTTCTAGGTACTTCACTTTTCTCTAGCCCTTTTCCACATCTTTATACTCCTAACTATGTCTGGATCAGCAATAATTTATTATTGATATTGTATTGGGGGGGTTATTTGCTGCTCTTTTTATATTTTTCCTGTCTTTATTTTTGAAGTTTAGTTTTTTCTTGCATTAAAATTTTCAAGTAGAGCTTTGACATCTTCTTTTACTTCCTTCTCACAAGATTTCAAGAAATATAAAATGTAAGTTTTTTTCTTGAAAAGTCATGGCCTAAATTTAGTTAATTCACTTAAAAATAATTGCATTTTAAAGGGCCTTTTATTTAATGCGCAAATGTAAAACATTTCTGAACAGCTTAAAATTGGGATATGAAAGAATCCCTTTCTATGATTTTGCCTTAGAATATTTTTAACTTTTATAAACATTTCATAATAGCAAATGAACATAATATTTCATTTAATTTTCTAGTTATGCTCTTTCTTATACTTGTGTTAAATGTCAATCTATTTATTATTTCTTTAACTAGATGAAAGTTCCTAATTACTTTTGGACACTATATTCATAATTACCATAATCACTAATTATTATACTGCTTTGTTCTTAAAACAATAAATGTATCTTATAACTCACCTAATTGAATTTCAATATATAAAACACATAAGAATATTTTCACTTCAAGTAACATGTAAGATGAATACCCTATTTTGGTGGTTCTCAACGGGGGGTGATTCTGCCCCCTTGGAATATTTGGAAATATCTGAGGACATTTTTGTTGTCACTACTGCGGGGAGGGTGTGCTACTAGCAATTAGGGGGTGGAGGTCAGGGATGCTGGTAAACATCCTAACATCCTACAATGCACAGGACAAACCCCCAAACCCCAGCAAAGAATGATCAGGTCCAAAATGTCAGTAGTGCCAAGATTGAGAAACTCTGCCCTGTTTGAAATAAAATATTTGAACATTACCTATAAATCTGAATGTCATGCCTTGTTCATATCACTGACATTGACATGCTGATCAAATGTGATGATGGTCTACAAAATCACATGATCACTGATCAGGCATGAGCTTGAAGGCTCTAAAAAAGTCACTGAGAGAAGCTGGAAATTAATGGAACCCAGAAGAGAAAGGAGAGGACCGCGCCATGTGGCGGGACCCACATTGGGGATGGCCTGCTGGAACGAATGCACCCACCTGGGAGAAACCAAACCTTCCCGCCTCTGAAACCACAAGCCAAGACTTAAAGCCTCCAGATTGTTCCTATGCCAGAGAAGCCCTGAAACCCAGGAATAGCTGTCTTTCCAAGAACAACAACCAGTTTGATTCCTCTAACCCATAATGTTGAGCCCCCCCCTCCCCTTTACAGCATGAAGAATTTGGAACAGATACCCCTCAAGATTGAGAGCATTATCATATGAGAGGAAGGAGTTGTAACCAAACAGTTGGAATTTAAGGGATGATTATTATTACTGAATCACTATATAGATAGTCCTTTTTTCTTTCTGATATATTAAAATAGACAGAGGGAAATATTTGAAATCTCTGAACTATAATCCAGCTGCCTTGATCTCTGATAATGATTGTATAACGATATAGCCTTATCTTATAATTGAAAAACCTTGTGAATGACTCTCACTTATGACCCTCTATCTATTTTCAACTTTAGATCCTTATGATCACTAAAGACAGCTCATAGTGTTTATTAATGAAGGGCCTTGAGTCAGCCCAATACTAACCCCCCAATTCCATCTTGATAGATGAAGCTGGTTCTAACCAAATGGGCCCACCTAACATATGAAGCAGCTTTAACCTATAAGTGACCTATGCCTCACTGTAAGACTAAAAACCATGCCCATCTTCATATTTAGGCCACCATTTTCTTACATATGTTCTGTGCATGCTCAATAGTTAGATCACCTCTAACCCCATCATCTTGAGCTACTGTGCTCATTATCCTAAAACCTGCCTATCATTTTATATTATAAAACTATCAGAATTACTGCAGTTTGGGGAGACAGATTTTTAGGCTGATAGGCTGGCTGCTCTCCCGCTTCATTCCTAGCAATGCACTCTTTCTCTTTGAGAAAAAAAACAAAAAACAAAAAAACAAAAAACAAGTCATTGAAGTAGGCATTCTGCAATTTGGCTTTCCAAAGCCTGAGGATGAAACTGGGTGCACAGCTAATGTTTTATATTTCCTAAACTCCTATCAAACTGAACTCTATGTTTTTGCCCATATGTACTCTGTGCTTCCACTACGCTGCACAAGTCATTTCTCTATCTGGAACATCCCTTCCTTTGCATATTCCCACAGAGACATCTCATCCAATTTTCAGGCCATCTTCAATATCTTCTTTCTTAATCATTTTCTTTTTATTCCAAAAGTAAATCATGGCTTTCATTTTTAAGCCTTCAATTCTTTCTTTGCATTTCTCTTATGGCAGCCAACTATCCACCTTGATTCATAGCCAGCATATTGGCAATGCATTGCTATGCTCTTTTGACAAAGAAATTGGAAACTATTAATTGTTAAACTTTTCTGAAGACTGCTTTGTGACTAACCATCATGCTAATAAACACTTTCGTATGCAGGATGTCCCTACAAGCTTGTGTAATCATAAGAATCCTTTTCCTGGGTCTTGCTCTTAAATATTCTGATTTTGAATCATTAGAGTAGGACGCAGGGTCTTCATTGTTAAGATGCATGGCTCTGATGCTGGTGATGGGGCAAACTTAGGGACTGCAATCTTATATCTGTTGATCCTCAAAACAACTCTTAAGGGAAGCTTCTTGTCACGGTCTCCATTTTCCAAATGATTGGAAGCTGTGGCTTAGGGAAGCTAAATAACTTGTGCATGGCCACACAGCTAACAAGTGACTGGGATTAGATTTAGAAAGCCTGAATCTAGACCTTGTGTCCTTAAGTATTGGTTTGTACTCAAGTTTTTGCCTTAGTTGTAGAACCCAGCATAAGGTTCTATACATTACTGGCATCTTATAAAAATATATTGTGTTGAATTTTGTAGAAGGAAATCAAGAAATAACTCAATTGCTCATTGGAACATGAAAGCAGCATGGAAGGAAAGCAAGAACAGGCAACAACAAACAAACAAAACTGCATTTACAGTATATACTTGCAAAACTATAGCTAAGATCATGAAGATAACAACAGGTCCAAATTGTACTTGAAAAATTTCTGTTGTTATTACACACTGTGGCAGTGATTTATGCATAGTTCTGTTTTTTGACCTAGAGTGACAATTATTTGAGATCCAGGACAGATCCTTCTGACATCAGCACCAGAGTATTGTGGTTAACATTAAAAGTAATGCAAATGTCAATCTTTTGATGTTTAATGTTCTTGGGGGCTAAAAAGTAAACCCAAGAACAGAAACAATAAATAATATAAAAGCCATGCATACTAACACCTATGCATAACAGCTCAGGTCTTTACACATCTAAAAAAAAGTATCTTTAAGAAAAAGTCTAGGTAAATATCCATAACGCTATATTTATAAATAGTGCATTCCAAATGGGAACTTCTAAGTTCCTTTTTGGGAAATCCAGACTGATTCCCTGAAGAAACAAAGCTATGTACTTTTGTGCTTGTTTTCCGGTTTGTCCCTAAAGCTCGATTATCCCAATAACTAGCTAGGCTTTAGGATATAAGACATACTATGTACTTTCATGTTTTCTGGGAGGACAGACAGCAAGTCTTACCTAAAGCCAAGCAATGCAAATCAGCCACCACTGTTCCAGTCTCTAAAGTAGGATTCCCCCATATGCTTCCCCTCTTCCCCCTTCTCTCCCCACCCCCTACCCCTCACAGTGCCCAGGTGTCTGCTGAAAAATGTCACCTCTTCTTAGTTTTATTTTACTTCAACACTTATTATTACCTGAAACTGTGTCATTTGTTTGTTAGCTTGCATATTTAACTATTTCTTTGCTTACTTGTTTGTTCATCTTCTCTCCTGCATCTGTCCACAAATGAAGTAAGTTTTCTAGAAACAAGGGTTTATCTCAGGGGGTGTGGCTTGAATAGAACCTGGGCTATATTAAGCGTTCAGTAAACCTTCACCGAGTGCGGAGAGGAATTACTTCTACTTTAGATGTCAGAGGAGATTATCTTTGGAAGCCTCAGCAACTGGGTGGTGAGTGCTTTTGCTGCTACAAAAAGACAGCCTGTAATAGGCCAGTCCAGGCTATAGGATTTTTGTTGGCTTCTTTGTACTGCAGTGATTTGTTGAGAAGAGATGCAAAAGGGTATTAGTTCTCTGAAGGCAGGAGCTATTCATGTATCTATGAATCACTAAGTTCTAGAATAGATTGATTCTAATCATGAAATGTTGAAAGAATGAGTTGTTTAATGTATGCAAGCATGTCTGAATTATGACTGTGGAGTGACTTCTTTTCCATTTTTTGGCTCCCTTCCTCATGATCTTTTCAGCCCCAAACAAATCTATTCCATCAGATGGTATTTATGCTCTCATTTGCTTTTTGCTTTTTTATTTTTTTGTAAAGTTTCCCAAATGTCTTATACTCTACTATGGAGCCTTGATTATCATTTATCATCAGAGCTATTGATATCAAGGGAAAATTAAAGACAGAAGGACACTTGGAGGAAATACGCCAATACATTCATTTCGTGATTGAGAAAGTAGACTCGGGTGTATATCGAGTGAAAAAGCTTTTCAAAATCTTCCTTAGAAGATCTGTTCATACCAGAATCTTCCCTCAACTTGGGTGTATGTAGTTGCCAAACAGTTTAGTTAGTATCATTTTTGTTCATTTTGACATACTCATCATTTATTGCAATTATTAGTTACACAGTTAAATCATATTTTCTGAATCTATTTTCATTTGGTAGTAGCATTTACAGACCATCTAACACTATTTAAGCATCACCTAAGCACTGTAGGAAATGAATGATGAATAAGATACAGATCTCATCTGTTAGAACATCTACTGGTGGGGCTGATATGGAGGATTATGTGAGAAAGGCATACACTTCCATAAATCTCTGATACAATATGAACTGCTACAATAGGAGCAATTTAAGTGATCTGAGATTTTTAAAGAAGAACAGGCAAGCAAGACAATAGTGTCTCATATTTGTACAGTGCATTTATTTTACTTTCTAAGAAATTTTGTATCTTGTAAAATAGTTAAAAATCCAACTTATTTAAACTGCCTATAATCCAGACACTCATATAAACTTATATAAACTTCTATAATTCAGACACTTTATATAAACTGTTCCTTTCCTGGGATTCCACATGTAATATGACATCAAATTCTGCAAATTTTACTTCTGTGAGCAGTATTGGGAAAGAAAGAGAGGGTGGAGGAGGAGAGAGAAGAGTGAGAAAGAAAAATTTGCCTTTAATTTAGTCATTTATCCTTCCATCCACAAATTCATTCTTTCATTCAACAAATATAATTTAATTAGCTCCTCCACACTACATATGCGAGATATATTGACTGGCAATGTCTGCCCCTTCCCTCCTTTCTGTTTCTCCTCTCTAGACTCTAATAATCTCACGTTCTTCATGGGAGCACATTGCCATCAACTAATCAGCTCCCATTTTCTTTCTCCTCCACTCCAACTAGCTTACATATGGAAGATATTTCCTTAGAAAAATGCTCCAGTGGTCCTTCAAACACTATGGAATAAGTGCAAAATCCTAAGGGATCAAATGTCTCCATATTCAGGTCTCATCTCAACCTTCCTGCTACAGATACTGCTGGAATATCTCCCATATCCATTTTCCCCTTATAACAAAAAAGCTCTTGATTTTTAGATGGACACACATGGCCACCTGGAATTAAAGAAAAGAAAGAAAAGGAAAAACAGCTCCCCATACATCAGCTATGGCCGGGGAACCAAGTTCTGGCCTATAGGATATAAGTGGAAGAGGTGTCCTTAAAAGGGAAGACAGCACCTTTTCTCTTTGCTGCAGCCCAGAATGCATTTAGCATGAGTTGAGCTGGAGCAAGCATCTGTGACCACAAGGTGGTGGATCCATGCTGAGGATGACAGAGAAACTGGAGAGGATCCTGGGTCCTAACAATTGTGTGATCGTCACAGCAGCCCAGGACCATCTACACAGAGATAGAGACACATGATTGGTACAATGCTAACTTGCTTAGGGTAATGTTATTTAGGAATTTATATCATTTGCAACTGTCCTAAACAATATACTCTCTGTATTAGTTAGGGTTCTCTAGGGAAACAGAATCAACAAGAGATATCTATACATATAAAATTTTATAAAAGCGTCTCACGCAACCATGGGTACACACAAGTCCAAATTCCGTAGGGCAGGCAGCAAGCTGGCAACCCCAATGAAGATGTTCACTGAACTCCTCAGGAAACAAACTGGCAACTTTGATGATCTCCTCAGGAAATGCTTTGCTGGTTAGCCAAAGAAGTGAAGGTCCTCTAATTTTCTTGCTTAAAAGTTTTCAACTGATTGGATTAAATCCAGCGTATTGAATTCTCTCATTGCAGAAGACACACCCTTCATTGATGTAATCAGTCACAGTTGTAGCCAATTGACTACTGATTTAATAAACCAGCCTTCTGGTTTATTAACCAGCCACAAATGTCCTTGCAGTAACCGTTAGCCCAGTGCTTGCTTGACCAGACACCTGGACACCATCACCTGGCCAAGTTGACACATGAACCTGTCACACTCTCCAGTCTCACTTTTAGCACTATCCATCATCCAATAGTCATTTTGGTCACCCTGGGAAAACTCCCCAACATATTTTGCCAGAGTTGCTGATTTGGCTTAAGCAACGAGCACTTATTGGCTCACAGTTTCAGAGGCTTGAAGTCCAACATCAAGATATCAGCAGGGCTTTCTTTCTCCCCAAACACTGTGGCATTCTGCTACTGGCTGCCCGTGATCCTTGGGGTTCCTTGGCTTTCCCAGCACTTGGTGATGCTCTCTCGTTTCAGGCTTCTGTGACTTCCAGGTTTCTTTTTTAGGCTTCCAGTAATCCAGATTTTGAGCCTCCCTCATTCAGTTGGGTCACTCCTTAACTACAAATAACATCTTCAAGGGGTCCTGTTTACAGTGGGTTCACACCTGAAGGAATGCAGATTGACATATCCAAATTGAGGTACATAATTCAATCTACCACACTCTCCAAGAATGCCCTAATTTTGTTCATGTAGTTCTCCAGTCAGGGTTGTCTACATCAGACTCATCTCAAATGATGTCGCCTCCCAGAATACTATAGTTCTTCTTCTAAGTGCTCATGATTTAGTCAAGTTATTTTAGTTATAACAACAGAATCATTCCAGTTACCTCCAATAATGGAGATTTGCCATAATCATACATGAGAGGAGGGCAAAGGAAAACACAGAAAAGCAAATGGTCAAAGAATGATCCTGAGAAGATACAGGAAAGGCAAATTGATGGAGAGTCCTAGGCAACTCTAGTGACGTCAGCAACAGGAGATTATGGAACTTCACATTTGATTTCTGCCATTACTGCCAAATGCTACTCTATGCATTTGCACTATTCAATTCTTTCTTCATACTCAACCAGTTTATCCATACCATCTGGTTTTGTAGTTGTGGAGGAGGTGATCTGAAAACTCCACCAACTCTCATCACATGAACCTGCTGACACCTACCAAGAACCTAACTAAATTGCTTAACCTTGCTATGGGTCTCTTTTTCTCAGTGGATGGTAAGGTTTTGAATGGCAGTGATAGTGTTTCTTATATATTTCATTCATTATATTACTACCCTTTGAGTATCTACCACATGCCCTGCACTGTGCTTTGCTTTTCCCTTCTACTACCTAATGCAAACCTAAAAATAACCCAAAGAAATAGACAGCATTTTCCACCTCTTACTAGTGAAGAAAATGAGGTTCAAAACATTTAGATAATTCACCTAGGGTCACACAGTGACAGAGATGAAATCTAAGCCCATATTTCATGAATAAAAGTCCCACCAAAAATCCCCCCAAAACAACCTATACTTATGTAACTCAAAGTCCAGCACAGTATCTTGCATAGATTACCCATAGGAGGCAGTCAATGCTTTAATACAATTTATCATCTAATTATTGATTTCATTTTAACCGTCTGTAAGGATGGGAGCACCTAGCTGGCCCTCATGGATCAGAGCAATTTTGATGTCTTCGTTGTCTTTTTATGAATGAGGATTTGCATTGTATGGATAAACCTTTGGGTCAGCAGTTCACAAGCCAAGCTCTAAGGCAGCAGTGTCTGAGGGGCATTCAGAGGAGGGCAGGGGAGGAGTCAGCTGGACAAGGTTCTGTGACTCCTCCACATCTATAGTTTCAGCTTGAGATCTTTATTTAGCTCCTAAAAACATATGAAAAAAGACTTCATTTGGGAAAAGAAACCCCAACCTTTAAAACTGATTGGAAATCATTAAATTAGGTAACTGATAATTTTACCTTTGACCCAAATAATTTGAAGCTGAGTAAATTTAACTGTCACAAAGAAATTCACTTATTTTGGCTAAGTTTAAGATAGAATTTTTTTTCTTCTGAAATTATTCTGAAATTATTAATTATAATAAATTCTCAACTAAGATTGATTACATATAATTAATTCACATATATGTGTCTGTAGATATATATATCACATACACACATATATCACATACACACACATATTTCACATCCTCACTCAAGAGGTCCTTAGAGCACCTATTGAAAAGAAAATTTATCAGCAAGCTGACATGATGTGTGAAGAAGAAAGAAGAGATCCAAATCATGAAATACTCTAAGAATTCAAGGGGGAGACTCTAACATAGAGGTAGGGATTGCCCAGAAAGTCAATATCATTAGGAAGTGATTAGCATTGATATCATTTTCCTGGGGAAAGCTGTGTATCTTGCCAGTCAGGGCACTATAAATCAACAGGTTAACCAGACTTGGGAATTCCATTAGTCAATTGATTTCAAGGAGGTCAGAGTTTTAAAAACTGTGGGTAAAACATATATGAAAAACAATCCTGTCTGACATGTTTGTGTGCACATGGATTCACTTGTCAAGGAAAAGAACACTGCTGCAATTCCTTGACAGCACTTGTGGCAGAGACGTAACGAAGGTTGGATGCCTTTGTCACCAATAGCAGAGCGTTTAGTTTTATCTGCAACAAGATTCTTTGACAATCCTTCTTTGAACTAACTTCAACTCTTCTCCCCTCCGCCTCTCATGAGGTGAGAGGAATCCCTAAATTAGAGAAATTTGAGTGTTTTTCCACCTCCCTCCCAGCAGCATACAAAAACACTCTTAAGTTCCCTGTCTGTTCTACCCTTGTTGATATGTGTGCTCAAAATCTGTAGAAGGCTCTAAACTTTTAATTTGTTTAACAGCTCGATTCTAAAAATTAAAACAAGTTGGAAATATCCTAACAGGCTAAAATGAAACTTCTCTTATTTCTCTTTGGGAAGAAGCTCAATATATTACGGGAGACACAATTTATAATATGGGCTATTTCTGCAACTTGTCAGCTAATGAAATGAGTTCCTTTTGGCTATGAAAATAAGTTGTAATGGTGTCTGTAGAATCAAACAGGTTCGCGTTCTTCGTTGAACCATCAGTGGCATAGATAGGCTTTTTAGGGCACGAAAGTTCCAGAGGTAGCTGGCAGAAAGTGGAGGATAGTGACACAGCATATGAAGGACTTTGAACAAAAGGAAGAGGAAAGGAGAGATATCAAAAATAAAATAAGGAATGCATATGATTCTCTTAGAATTTTGTAAAATAGGAAAAAGCAATAACATTCTTCTGCTACAAAAGCTCTTTACACTGTTATTTGCTAATTGTCTTTTGAAAAAGTACATTCTCTAATCATTTTGAAGAGTCCAATGATTATTACATAAGTGCTTCTGTCTTGAAATTCAGGGAATTAGAGACTTTTCCAAACAGAAAGCAGAAGTTTGATTTGGAATTTAAATTTCAAATTTCCAGAAAATGTTTTCTGGGTCAATGCTGGTTTGTTTCAGTTAATTCAAAAAGGGCCTTATCATAAGACTGAGTGTGGTGACTCCTTTGATTTTCCTCCATTGCCACAGAACTCCCACTTGAAAACTGAAGAATCATAGCTAGTAATGATTTACACTATAATGACTGATTAATAATTATTTAGATAATACCAAGGTTTCATGTGATGCTTTGGTTTTATATATAGTAGTAAGATGCCATGTCTATATAGCAATTCATATATAGAGAGGGAAATTGATACATATATAAACATATCTATTGAAACATATATTACAATCAAAGCATCACATGGAAGCTTGGAATATATGTGCATGCACACATACATTTTAAGAACTACAGATGAAAAGGAGTTCAAAGTAATTTTTCTCTCTTGTATGACTGGTTTTAATGAAGTACAGATACAAATGTTTTGGCTATATTCCATTCAACTGTTACTCTAAAATAGAAATTCACTATGATTACCATTTTTATAGTCTCCAAACACCAGATTTCCAAATATACATGATGTGATCATGATCACTGCCTCTACCATATTTAATTTGCCCAAGTACTTCACCTTGCCCACTAACATTATAGATCCTGGGTTGAATTACAAGACACATGGACTGACTTCTTTAAATTGATTATTGACTATTGCAGAAGCTGGAAAGCCTTCCAAAGAAGAAAAGCACTAGGTAAGAACTTAGGGTCTGGGTCAACTTCTGCTGTGTATTGAAATGATAACAGTGATCCTGAATCCTCAAAATATTTTAAAATGTTGACCATCACTAGAATGTAAACAAATTGAGGAAAACATGTTTTTGTACTAAGTGATGACCATGCATTTGTTCAAGAGTATGATAGGGACTGGCTTAATGTCAGCCAAGGGGGTCATTCCCTCAATAAATATATTGATGACTAGACATCTGGGGCATAAAAACCCTGTGCAGACACTACTTTGGTGAGCGTCAGGTAGAGGGGCTGACACCCTGTGGCTCTGACTGCAGCTCCAATGAAAGGTGGTGACATGAGGCTCACTGTCACCCTCACCACCACTCCCCAACCAGCATCTCACACAGAAGGCTGCAGACCCCCGACTGTCCTGCATCAGCTTAGCTCAAGAGATTTCTCCTAAAAGGTACCTGCCTGACTTCTGTCATCCCTCAGGCCCTACATCTTTCAATGTGTTACACTCCCTCAATATTGCATTCTTATGCTCCCTTGGCAAAGAAATTGGAAACTGCTAATTGTTAAACTTTTCTGGTCTTATTGCATATTGGTTGTGCTGGCATTTTGCGATTAAGCTAAGCAAATAAATTGCATTGAGCATTCAAGCTATTGTATCTAATCTGCTTTCAAATGCAGAATTTACTTTCCGTTGTAACTGCTATAGATTGCTCCAGTAATTATATTTACACAACAACTTCCCAAATTTATTACCGGTTTGTATTCATCTCTAATGTATCTGAAAATGTAAATTTCTGTACCCTTCTGATGCAGCTCCCATACTAGAGTAGCCCAATCTGGGATTTTGTCTTAAATATAATGGAGCAGTTAAAAGCACATGCATCAAAACCTGAAGGCTTCAAACTTGGGCCCACCACATATAGCTGTGAACGTGGCAAGATATTTGAATGCATTGTGCTATTAGAGATTATCTTTCATTTTTGAGTTGTATTTCAGTGGTTTGGTGTTTCTCTTTTTAAAAGACCTTAAAATAATTAAATACCTAAATCATGTTATTATGGTGTTTCTATGTGGAAAAAGTAAAGAAGTGAATAACCGTCTAGCTTATTAGATTAAAATAAATTAGTGGTCTAGAAAATTCAAATTAAAAATCTAAAATCACCATTTTTTCTTGATAAGTTTATGGAATTTGGAGGGGGGATGGATTATGAGTCAATGGATAAAGAGTTCTTTACTGAGTGCCAATTGTAAGCACCTCATTCTGTAGTGCACTGTGAGAGATAAGTATGAGGGTCCAAACATATTACTTGCTTTACTCTGTTAAGGGGGAATCTCGTCGTGAACACAATAGAACCAAGCAAAAGTAGCCACGACTCCACCGAGATCTTGCCTCAGACTGAGTGAAAAAGAAAAGCTTTCTTGATTAAAAGCCTGCTGCGCTTTTTGGCATCCTGCTGGGTCAGAATCCACCGTGTTAGCTGGAGGAATGAGTTTTCCAATCCCTCAGTAAAAAGAAAATCAAGAAGAATAAACTGTGACTAACAAAGTTGAATCTGAACAAGCACAGACACAGCACTGTAATCCCCACGGCTTGGCGTTTTGGGGGAGACATGCTGCATCTAGGCCTTTCCCCTGGTCGTGATTCGTAAAACGTCACAGTGAAATAGTAAATGCTCCGTAGATGGCACGATGATCCAGATATTGGCCTTTTGAAGACAAATTAGCCGCCTTGTTTTCTGAACCATGAATATACTCATGGTTTGCAACATTCTGCATGCATTAATCCATAAATATTCTAGGTACACGCGGCCCATACTTCCAGATGGGTAACATTTACATGGAAAGTATATTACTTTGCTACTCCCTTCATGTCATTGATACTTAATGAGCACCTTCCCTAAGGAAACCTCAATGTGTCTTTAGGACATTTATAACTTGGACAGTCTTTGATGGGGAAAAAAAACTGTTTTTCTTCATTTCTTGAGTGCTCCAGAAGCATTTTCAGATAAGGCAATCCATACCCCAGTTATAAGCCATCTGCAGCATAACTTGCTTTTAAAAGTGACATGCAGAAATATTCCACAGCTATTACCAGAGTGTCCAAAGCTTTTTTCAACATCTCAAACTTTTTTTTTTTTTCCCACTAGGCAGCTGCATGCTTGGAAAGTTCCCAACATCAGTTGTGCCGGAGTTAAAAATCACCTAACACCCACATAAAGATTTTTTTTCCTCCTTTATGAATTGGGCTTTAAATCTTTACCTTGATTTAGTGAGAAAATAAAATCGGGCAATAGTCAATGTCTCATTTGTATATATTTGTATGAATTCCGTAACCTGGAGGGTATCTACAGTACAAGGAAATGTAACCATTAACCCACAGCTAAACAGCTTCCAAAGAAGTCTTTTCAAGGAGTAGCTTTTAAATGCCCAAGGAGCTCAATCTAACGGCAGAGATATTTGAAATATACACAAACATACAAGCCTTTTAGATAAACACATTTTCAGGGGGCTTTTGATGAAAGTGATAAGTTACATTCTCTACAACTACACACTCTGTATTTTATTACCCTTCGGTAGACACTTATCAGCTATAAATGTTGGGTGGTTTAGGCTAGAAATCAACCCTGAGGGAATCCGTGGGAGAACTCCGGGACTCACAGTTCTATAGATCAACATAAACCTGAGACTCAATTTTATTTTCATTTATTAAAAAGGTCTGTGGTCCGCTTCTGCAATTTCAAATCCATTAGCTTCCTGCCCCCTTTAAGAAAAAAAAGAAGGTAACCGCAGATTTTATGGGCTGATTGTTGATGGCTGTGCTACTGCTCTATTGGTTTTGAGTGGAGAGTCCATTATAGATACATTATCCATAAACCATGTTTCCAGTGGAACCCGGAGCTTCCAGTCTGAAGGGCAAATGAGTGCAGTTGGCTTGGTCAAAGAGAGGCTGGAGAAAGGGTTAGGGCTTCCGGGAGCCTAACACAGGGAAGGCACAGGTATAAATTACAAACTTTCTTCCTACTTCCACATAATTATGTCTCAAATGTGCAGAGCTGGGATTTCGTTAACCATCCACCATATGAACTTGGAAATCATATCAACAGTAGATTAGAGGGGGAGTTTTCAACCTTTTTCCCTGCCATGTATGTTCAAACAATATATTTATCTGCCTTTGAAACCCTCTCTTTCTTGTCCCACATATTCAGCAGCTGACTGTGCTCATATGTTTTTCCCCTATTCTCTTGTGTAGCGTGTGTAAACACTTTCCTACAAAGATGCAAAGCATTTTCTAAATGGCAATAAAACAGATGAAAATATGGTTTTATGTTTTGCCTCTGTAACCCCTAATTTTTATTTCTAAGAGAAAAAAAGTTAAATGTGCTTCCAATGTGATTTCTTCATTTCTCTGTTCAATATCTATTCTACTTGTGAAAGGAGAAAAAGAATAATGAAACTAATTAAAGCAATAAAATTGGCATTCATAAAACAGAAGACCTTCTCTGAGCTTATGGAGTATAAGTCTCATTTATCTTTGAATTCTGGTACCCTGCATGCTTTATATTTGGCACATAGTAGATGGCCAATGAATTTGTTAAACTGAATTTGATTTAAAAAATAGAGGAATTAATTACATGAAACTAACCAACTCATCCTTAAAATGGAAAGAGACTTGCTTTTGCTTCTGAGATAAAGTCTATGTTCACTTAGGCAAAGCACAACCAAGAATTTATTTCTTTATTCTGGTGACTACAATTAATGCAGTCCTTTCCAATCCACCACTTATATGTCCTCCCCTTTACAGTCTGAAAGTAGTGCAAATTCAAGACGTAATTAAAGTATCCCAAGGTTGATCTTATGTACCCCTTTCTAAATATCTGGCTTGTGCCTAAATGGTGCAATCAGATAGCCTGTTCAGAGTTAATTGCACATTTCATCCATTCATCAGTTAATCCTGCCCACTAATCTGTCATTTATGACTTTTTTTTTTTTTTTTAAATAATTTAGTTTTCTAGTGAATAAAGGTTTTGGTTTAAAGCCTTTTCTTACATTAACTGCTCTTCTACCTTTGACAAAATGTTTGATCTTCTTCAATCACTTTCCTCATCTGCCAATTGCTTTAGAGTTTTAGAGTTTAGAGCTGTGCATGACAATTCACATACAACGTTTAAATCAAAAGTTAATTTTGTAACTCTCTGATGGTAGCATTAAAATCATGACCTCCAGCAAGGAGATGCAACCACTCATTTGTTTCTTGCTGAAAAGACTTTGCAGACTGAGCACCACACACCTCCCCACCTCTTTTCATCCTTCCAGAAGTCTTTCCTTAATGGGAGATTCTGTGGTTGTGTCCCCTCATCCCAGATCTGTCGATCATCAGCCACTGTTGCCCCATCAGAAGCATGGGTAAGCACTGGCAGGTCTGCTAACAGAAGCTGTTAACAAAGATCTGCTGACCCTCTGCTCTTTTAGGATGTTTTAAATTCCATCCTTTGATGCCCTTTGCCCTCTGTGGCAGGAAGATATCAGCCCCTCATCTAAAGACACTGTGCTGTAATAGAGAACCCAAAGGCCTAGGGATCACTCGGCCTTGGTGGAACTATGTCTTGAACTCATGATTTTAAAACACAAAAATCCCATAAAGCATCATTCTATTCACCCACACTGAATTCCCAGAACTTGTTACATTCCCTGCTCATCTTTCTAACTTGTCAAAAACACTCCTAATATGGTCTTTCCTGGTATGGTCTGTTACAAACTGGTAAAGGTTGAAACAGGTGGGATTAGTTGCAAAAGTAGTACCTTTTATCCAGCACCCACAACTATAATATAGTAAGTAAGATGAAGGAAAATGGTAAAGAACTTTCCAAATGGGAGGCCCAGGACCATTATTGTCTGTCGTCACGTTACCCCTCAATTAGACCACAAAACCAGGCAGTAAAAACTGGGAGCCTGTGGTTCTCCCCTAACCTAGAGAGATGAGAAAACAGAGAGGGAACGATTATATTTCCTTTTACTTTTTTAGAGACTCCTTGTGAAGTCAGCCTTTCCCTGCTCTGGTTCTGGCTGCTGCACAGCAGTTGTTTCTGTCATTTCTAGGTATTGGGTGCTTTGTCATGGACACCATACACTTAGCTGTGGTTAAAACTTCTTTGCCAATCCCCTCCCACCCTGCTAGAAGAAGAGTCATTTCAGGGTGGTGCATGAGCACGCGCACACACACCTGTGTGTGTGTGTGTGTGTGTGTGTATGCGATGGAATCCTTTCTCGTCATGGAACAGGCAAGAAGATCCCATTTAAGCACATATTGTGTGTGACTCATATATACAAAGGCAATCTCACTTTCTAAGGCTAATTAGCATCTCCCACTATCTTCCATACTTTAATTTAAGGAAACACTCCTTGGGAAAATAAAATGTCAAAGAAGATTATTACATTAACCCATTGGAAATAGCTTTTTCCCAAATGTGGAATCTCAAAGTTGAAGCAGTGATGCTTCTTGCTGGTAGCAATGTGCCATTAGCCCAGATCTCATAAGGTCCTGAGTGAACAGAGCCAAGGTCTATGAAAATAGCCAAGGAATTATGGAGCTAGAATTGGCCTTAGACACTTTCTTCCAACCTCTTCATTTTACAGATAAAGGAACTATGTCTCAGTGAGGTTTAATGACTTGCTAAGATTCACCCGGCTGTTTAATAGCAGAACAGCAAACAAAACTAGGACTCCTGTTTCCATCTATCAAGAGCTTCTCCTAACACACAATCTCAGTGACCCTCAGTAAATTGTACTAAAGGGGATAGCATAAGAGATGCACTGGAGAGTTGATATAAGCATTATCTATTGTTGCAACAGCATCAGCTTCCAATGATGTTTTACTTGTCCTAGTATAAAAATTAGCTTGCGTTGCATACAGATCAATCTACGTGGGAGATAGCCTGGATGTATGTTCAGCGGGGAGAGAACAGCAGTTTGAACATGGAAACGTTAAATACATAATCCGCAGAGTGTCTTTGTCCTTTTAAGAACGACTTGGTTCTATTAATCTCTCAATTACCACTTCTCATTTGTTTATGGGTCTTCACTAAGGAAACACGGACAAGTGCTCTTTTTAAAAAGAGAAAAAAAAAAGTGCACTGTGCATGAGATTAAAAGGCAAATAGAAGCAAATGAGAGAAAGACCTAGGCATCGTCGTTCCAGTCTCTTTTGTGGTTTCCTGTCCATACTGCTGCCATCCCAATTGCATAGCACATAATTAGCCTTGATATTGGAAGCCCACGTTTGTAGATCTCACTTACCACATTTCCTGTATATTCCTAAACATTCAAACCGAGACAGAGAGAGAGCAGGAGAAAGTGATTTCCATTGGCAAAAAAGACTCACGTTTCTTCTGCTTGTAAAACAGAAGAGTAAAAATAATGGTAAATTACTCCTATGATTACTTCTTTTCCTAAACTGCCCCCACTCCTTTCTCATCCTATTTTAAATAAAACCCAATGATATAAAATCGTATTTAGCTTCTGACTCTGCAGTCCACCAGAGCTCAATGGAAATGTTCTCTTATTTTTATTTTATTTTTTTTAAAGGGCTACATATTAAAAGCAAACCAGTCTTTGCCAACTTTGGATAAAAGGCTATTTATTTTCAACCAATTTGATAGCTGCAGTTTTCAGTAATTGAATTTTCTGTGGTCAGAAAAGCAGTAATCTTAGAAACCAAATAAATATTTTTTAATAAAATGGAACACTGAGAAACCCTATAATAATGTCAAAAATGTAGCCACTTATGGATGGATAAATATTTTAAGAAATTTACATTTCACCCAAAGCTTTATGCTTCTAGCTTCCCTGGAGATTTTGAACAGCGTAACATTTTGCTTTGGGAATGGTGCAGCATGGGGCTCAGATAAAACACACACACCCTATAGAAATCTTTTTGGTTTTTAGGAGCTTTAGCAATGCCTCTAGCAAACCATCTAAACTAGGGTTTCTTTATCTCAGCCGCCCTAGTGAGTTTGGGCCAGGTAATTCTTTGTTGTTGGGGAGGGCCTGTGTATTGTAATATGTTTAACTGTTCTTGGCCTCTACCCATTAGATACCAGTAACCCTTTGCCACCCCTCTCACCCACTTGATAAAACAGAAATGTCTTCTGATGTTGCCAAATGTCCCCTGGACAAAGATGCAATATCACCCCCAGTGGAGAACCACTACTTTAATATGGGGCTTAATAAAGTTTACTGCAAATTTTGGTGAACTTTATAAGCATCCCAAATGTCAATTCCTTTCATTATTTTCTCATTTAATGGTTTGTATTATTTTGAGTGTGGACAAATGTCATTCAAAAGAACCATGAAGAATTGTGCAGAAGAAAGTCATTTTATAGAACTTACAAGCATGAGCTGATAACGGAAGTAAAGAACTCAGTAACAGAGGTCATTTGATTTGTCCTTGGTCCATCCTGGATTTCTTTTTCTTTTTCTTTTTCTTTTTTTTCTTTTTTCTCTTGATTGCCAGATTTCTGCTTGGATACATAAGCATGTGTTAATTTTATGGCTTAATGTTAAATGATTCACCTTTTCTCAAGCATTTTGTACATGTTTCCCCTCAGAGATTTTGATACACTTTTCTATCTGGTACAAATCATCTGATATGAATGAAATGAACAAAATGAGGTTGGTCACATTTCAGCACACAAAAATTCCGTGTTAGAAGCAAAACGCTACAAGCAAATATGAAACGAATATTTTGGACTATATCACACAAAAGAATGTCACAGAAGAGGCATTAATCCCCACCCAAAGAGAGTACAATGGTATCACTTGGCTGTCATATAAAGATGCCATGCTCAGAATAATTGGAAAGTATAAAACAAATGCAAGTATGTGCTTATACCAACATACTTGCGAGGAACTCCATCAGTATACCCATTTTATAGTTTGGAAAATGAGATTTTAAAGCTGAAAAAAATTTATCCTCTATCTTAAGCAGAATTGATGATAAAGGACCCATGTCTCTTACTTGCATTGTGGGACTGACTTGCAAAGTAGAGGAAGCAAATCCCTGTATAGCGATGTTCTGGAAAAATTCGCTTTGCCATTGTGCCTTTACCCTATCGAGTAGCAATCACACAGCAATAGAGAGGTGACATCACGGCATGGTTAAGAGCATATGGAGTCATGCTGCTTGATTTCAAATCCTTACCCTACCTTACTCCAAACATTTACCAATTGTAGGATCATGCACATCACTTCAACTCTCATTGACTAAATTTCTACCTCTGCAAACCAGTTATAATGATAAAAATCATCTCATAACCTTGTTGTGAAATTCAATTATTTCATTTACATAGAAAGTGCTTTAAAAAAATCCCAAATACTTTTGTATAGCCTCTCAGAAAAAGCTTGCTTTATTCTTTTCACTCCACCTGTTCTCATAGGAATTTCTCCTTTAGGAAGGTTGCTGTGTCCAAGTATATTTGGTATTCTAGTCTAATTCAGATTGCTTTTCCTTTGGAAGCATTCAAGTTCTAATCTTGGCTCCACCATAAGCTCAGTGACAGACTATAGGCAATTACAGTATTTATGACTAGACAATTATCCTTATTGTGCTACTGTTTTTGTTCAGCTACGAAGTAAAGATTATGTAATAGATACATTCAAATTTCTCATTACATATATTATGGTGTATTGTGTGATCAGTAGGATTTAATTTTATATGTAAGCTGAATATATATATATGGAAATATATATATGCAAATTATATATATATATATTTACAATTTTTGTTATGAAAACACAAAACTAAGGACATCTTTGTGATCTCTAGTCTGGATTTTTCCTAAACCACCACAAGTAGATTTTGTGAGTCCATCCTCTTAAAACCCAAATGGAAGAAGGAGATATCGTTGTGGAGTTGAGAATAGAATGGAAGGTTAAAAGGAAGTTGGTGGCACACAACTTTTTTCTCCTATTTGCTAAAGATGACTGGGCAGGACATAGCAAACGTCCTAATAATGCTCTACATTCATTCAGTTCCATGTCGTGATTGACATTTCACATGAGCAGAAGGCAAAGACCAAGATATTAAGTTATTAGCCTTGGGTCATGAAAAAAGTTACAAATTCTTCCAGAAATAGATCTCAAGACTGAGAGGCCCCACAGAAACCACGAGACAGACCCCTCTCTGATGTTGTGAAGGTGGGCCATAGCAATTCTCAGCTTCTTTCCAGTGCAGTAGGAATGGCTCCTATAAGATAATGTCAGGGTTTTTTTTTAAGCCTAGCATAGGCCAAGATGTGGATTATATCCCAGCTGTGACTTTCAATTACATTTAAAAATAAGGTTATTTGCTGTTACTCCACATTTGGCTAGATCTCTAAGGCGACTCTGAAAATGGGTCACCTTGGCAAATGTGTTTTTAATCTTTAATGGCATTTAACATGCAATATTCATTTAAAAGTCAATGAATACATAAATGTGTCATAGGCCTAATTTCACACGTCACGATTTTAAAAGTATAGATTTTTCCCTGTCTCTTCCTTGGTGTTTTTTTGGAACTTTCCTGGAGGCAGTGGGTGCTGTTTCAGAATGACTCCTAATGTGTACATTTGGTGAGGGGAAAAGGAAAGAATAGTCACATTTTTATCCGTTGGCCTGGAAACTTCTTTTATCCTTCTGCATATGTGTTTGTTTTCACTGATTCAATCCATTATTCAATTAAATTAGTCCCAGTTCAATAATAACTACCTCCCTCCAGTCTATCCCTTTAATGTTAGTGAAAACTAAAACCCAGGTGGTTTTCAACATGACACTAGGTGGAAATCAGTTATGAAATTACCTGTTTATTAATGATGTGTCAGGAGACTGACATGCTAACGGCGGGCACCAGCTGGAGTAGTGCTAATGTAGAAATAACAAGACCATATTATGTGCAATATGTATTCTATAGAACTATAACTTTCATTCCCTGGGGATAGCATTGAAATCCAGATGTTTTATCTCAAGATTTTAATCCCGGAGAGTGAAGATTTTAAAATGAAATCAAGCGCACTCAAAGTCGCTATTTGGCCACACTTCCTCACTGGGGAACCCATATGAGCAAACATTTAGTACCAGATGTGCAAAGGATTAGTGTCATATCAGTTAATTAGCCAGACAGGGAGAAAAGTCATTTTGCAATCACAAAAGTGGATTTAAAGCATGACCTTAAAACGCTTGTTGAAGACTGCTTTATTGATTAGAGTCAATGAAGTTTTCCAAGTTTGGGAGGTAGAGCAAAAGAAGAGCTGATCTAAATTGGGCAGAAAAGGAACAATTTTTATTTAAAACAAGGAATTTTTACAGGCAGGTTGTACCTTTTTATCATAAAGAAATCTGGCCAGAGCTCTATAAATAATATACAGAATAGATTTATATAAGCCACTTTTTTTTTTAAGCAGACAAAAATGTGCCATAAAGTTGATATTAGTAACAGGTAAAATAAACCAAGGACCCTTGCAACTTGGGTGGGGAGGGAAGCTTTCTTCTCTCTCTCTCTCTCTCTCTGACAGTGTTTCATAGAGTAACCCAGTATAACTCAACACTGCATAAATGGTGTGGAGAAGTAGCAATGATCTGATGATTCTGTATTACTGCAAATAAATCTCAGTACGTGACAAGAAACTGAGAAATTATGAACTAAAAATATACTCTTCAGTATGATATATCCGAATAGTTGCATTTGCACTGTTGAGCTTGTTGCACTCCGCTTTTCTATCACCCTGCTTTGATGTAAATATTTTATCTTACAGTCATCTCTCACCCTGGAGGCCAGTCCAAATGGAGTGTATGTCACAGCCAGCAGCTTTGGAGTCTGAATGTGGAATATAATCCGAAGCCACAAAAGTCAAATAACTTCTGGATGCTAAGTATCAGTGCTGTAACACAAAATGGCAAGAGAATTGGGAGCACATCAGGATGCTTTTACAAAAGGGAAGGAAAATATTACTTATTTTACTCACTTGGACACCAAATTGCATTCTAGCAATTCCCCAGCAATTAAGAAAGCTTCCCCATTGCACAGAATAGAGGGCTGAATGTTTAACTGGGATAGGGGTGCAGGGGAAGTGCTTGGCCAGTGTAAATAATCTCTCTGGGTAAGTAATGAAGCATGTTGGCTTTTCTACTTGGAAAACCAGCCAATGGAGTCACCCATTGCTGATTACCTGGAATTTGATTTCTAAGGAAGTAATGAGGTGGTGAAGGAAGCTTCAGATTTCAGCTCTGGTTTTACCTTCTCTGTCTTCCCTTACCTTGTAATGTGATTTTGTTGTCCTACTTTTGTACTTTCCTAGAATCTTCTCTTTATCACATTATACCATTTACATATTTCTCCCTCTAGACTGACTTCTAGTCTTCATGTCTTATGGTTCCACTTTTTTTTTTTTAATTAAATTCAGTTTTATTGAAATACATTCACACACCATACAATCATCCATGGTATACAATCCACTGTCCACAGTATGATAACATAGTCATGCGTTCATCACCACAATCTATCTCTGAACATTTTCCTTACATCAGAAAGAACCAGAACAAGAATAAAAAATAAAAGTGAAAAAAGAACACCCAAATCATCCCCCCATCCCACCCCATTTGTCCTTTAGTTTTTATCCCCATTTTTCTACTCATCCATACACTAGATAAAGGGGGTGTGATCCACAAGGTCTTCACAATCACACTGTCACCCCTTGTAATCTACATTATTATATAATCATCTTCAGGAGTCCAGACTGCTGGGTTGGAGCTTGGTAGTTTCAGGTATTTACTTCTAGCTATTCCAATACATTAAAGCCTAAGAGGTGTTATCTAGATAGTGCATAAGAATGTCCACCAGAGTGACCTCTCGACTCCATTTGAAATCTCTCAGCCACTGAAACTATTTTGTCTCATTTTGCATCCCCCTTTTGGTCAAGAAGATACTCTCAGTCCCACGATGCCGGGTCCATTATGGTTCCACTTTTGAGCCAAATGTCTGGCCTTTAATTGATGCTTACTATTTATTAAACACCAAATATCTTAGAGCAGTTTACAGTTTACAATAGATTTTCCTGTGCATTTTCTCATTTGATAGTTACCACTACCTTCTGAGGTAGGCATGATGATTATCAATGTCCCTGTTTGACGGAGGGTCACAGGGAATCAGAGAAACGATGCAACTCACCTGATACCACATGCGGTAGCCAGAGGAGGACTTGAACTCAAGCCTGATGACTTCAGCCATTGTGTTCCTCCCACGGCACTACGCTGACACGGTACTGGGTGAAAAGGAAACAAAATACCTTGACTACCAGAGACTGTAGGAGAATGTCAATTGTTTATGTGCCTCGATAAAAACAAAACCATAATCTTATTTAAAAGCTTAGTTCTTGAAAAGAAAAGGCATCCTTTTTAAGGAAAATGTTTTTATTTTTAAAGCCAGCTTCTCATCTCAAAAATACTTTTTCAGTTTGTGACCAATTTAATGGGAACCCAAGGATTGATAAGCCTTCAAATTAAGAAAGAAAGAAAGAAAGAAAGAAAAAAACACCAAGTTTCCAAAGGGGCAGGAGCAATTTGGAATATTCGTTGGAGCCTAAGGGATGTATTAAATCTGCATGGTTATTTACATAAATTTCTTATAATTTCTATCACAAATATACCCTTGCTGTTTTCCTGAATCTTTATTTAATAATGATTATAATAAAATTAACTTTATCTTCACTGCCTTTCTCTTGGGGCCAAGCAGCCAGAGTCAGCAATCCGTTTTTTCCCCTTTGCAGTGAAAGTCCCAGAATAGAAATAACATATGACTGTGTGATGCCTGTATTCATAGAGGTTCAAAAGCACAAAATGGAAATAAAATGTAGATAATTATGAGCAGACTCAAGTTATTCTTTCAGTTAAGGTAAATGATGTCTTGTGGTGGTCACTAGTTTACAGGGATATGAAATTCCAAAGGAAGAAGGAAGTATCCCAGGGTCCTATCTTCTTTTGTAGTTAGTTTCTAAAGATATATATATATTTTCCTCCTAGAAGCCTGATTTAGAAATTCAAAAGCTAGAAGAGATTAGTGAGAGAATTTAGTCCAAGATGGGCTAAGTGGGCAGTTTCTACATATACCCAAATAAGGCTGACTCTAGGCAAAAAAAACATAAGATGAGAGAATTCAGTGCCCAGTGCCCTTCTAACAGAACAAGACATCTAGTTAGAAAGTCTGCTTTCATTAGCTAAAGAATTAGCTGTACTTAGGGGATGAATGTCCACTTGCGTTAATGCCTGGGTAGATCATGATTCAGTTAATAAAAACAAAAACAAAACTGAAAAAAACAACAAAATTACTTTTAATTTTCCATTTATCCTCTGTAATGCAACCAATCCCCAGGACTTGTTGATTGTGAAAAAGAAAAATCTTGGCTAATACCACTGAAGATGTACAATTTGTTTAGGTCTGAGCTAAGAGCTTTACTAGTTAAATTTCTTTCAAAGCTGTCCTCTCCTCTTCTTTCTGTATTCTAATTTTCAGCAATTTTTTTTTCTGGGACAGTTACACTAATTTTGGAATAAGTCACCTTGCTACCAAGGATATTTTCTAAAATATAAATGTGATATAACATACATCAATAAAAACTGGTAGCTATTTCTTTGTATTCTAGCAAATAAATTCCAAGTATTCTCTAAGCCATTCAACATTCTCCACAATCCAGAACCAATTTACTCTAGTGTTACTTCTTTCACCCCTAATGGTGCAGTTAACGGCCTGGAAGCAAACGGATTACTCACTTTTCCAACACAATTTTGCATCCTTTTAAAAATTCTTCTTCTTTTACTCAGAATACTTTTGTCCCTCTTTTCTATCTCGCCCAAACCTACTTCACTTCAAGGCCCATTTCAAATATCTTTCCCTCTTCTACATTTTCATAGCTCTTTACTTAAACCTTTAATAATAGCACTGATCAGGTACCACTACGTAATTTGTGGGACCCGGTGCAAGTGAAAATGTGGGGCTCCCAGTTTTAAAATGATTAAGAATTTCAAGATGGCAACAACAGAGCATTAAACCAAGCCTGGGCCCTTCTGACCGAGGGACCCTGGGTGTCTGCACAAGCCATCCACAACAGTGGCTTATAATGGAAGCGAGGAGAGCTTCGGGTTCATTTAACAGAAAATATAACGTGAATTGTCTTGAGCAAAGATTGTTTGTTAATGTAACTGAAAAGTCCATGATAGAGCTGGCTCCAGGCACAACTGAAGGCAGGATCCAGCCCTTAGCTTTCAGTTTTGCTGCCTGTCGTGGTACCTGCTGTAATTACCTTCAGGAATTCTAGGCACTCTGTATTTTTGTTTGTTGTTGTTTTTGTCTTTAAGCTTTTTTTCCCAGGCATCAGCCACAGCCGTTACAGTGGTTTTCAGATTACTCTATTTTCTATTAATTAACTCATTTATTTAGTTTGGAGGAGTGAATCCACCCCCAGAGTTCTTTTTGTTGATTGTTTCACTGAATGTTTATTTTGCTCGTGTGCTTTAGAATTTCATATATAAACTCATCTTGAATGAGGTGTTTTTTTTTTTTTTTCATTTCTCCCTTTTCTCTCTTTTATCAATTGTACCTTTCTTTCTGCCATGTTTTCAAGATTCCTAAATTAGTAGCAGGATTTGTGCAGTCATCTTTCCCCCAGTGTATCAATAGAGAGAATGTTGGATGGCTTAATTGATCAATTACAAAATTTCAGTGGCTTCCCACAAGAGAAATTCAATTCTCCGTCCTGTAGTCTATTGTGGGTGCTTCTGATCAGAGGACAGCCTTCCAGACAGATTCAGGGTCTCCCAACCTTCCGTCTTGTGCCTTTGCCATCTTCTTGGGTCTCCGAATCTTTTGATGGCAGATCCGGAAAGAAAAGGCTGATCAGACACAGCTACACCCAAATCACTCTGAACTGCAAAGGATACAGTCACTTCCACTCCCATCCCCTCGGCAGGAATTAGCCCCATGGTCCTGCTAGGTTGCAAGAAGAACAAGGAATTGTAAGTTCCTGGGTAAACATCTGCCTTCCAGTGACGATTGTCACCCACTTCCTCAAGTCGCCCAGCTTTAAAAATGCTTTGTCCCCAGGAAGTAGCCCCTACACTTTCCAACTTTTTTTTTTTCAGTACCAGGGAAGCCTGGTCTGACTCTAATTTACAGGCAGTGGGCCTTGTTCATTCCCTTTGTCTACTCTGGAGGGATTATCCGTCTTGCTTACTTTGCGTGGGGCAACATCCAAGCCTCTTTCTCTTGAGTCTGGAGTCTAGTCCAAATAAACACACTAAGTTGTGATTAGTTGAAATTAGCTCATAACCCCATCTCTGATCCAGTCCCTGAAGACAGGAGGGTGGGATGCATTCATCAGCTTACACCAGTCAGGGCCCACCCCCCAAATTGAGACCAAGGTGAATTCCATCCCAAACCAGAGGGGCTGCAGGTTCGAGGTTAGGGATATAGGTGTTGGCTCTCTAAAGAAAACTTGGGATGAGGCACATGGATGCCAACCTTCAGGAACAACCTGCCCACTCTTAGCATTTGCCTCGGTCCATTTTGTATTGTCACTGGTTGCGGGACACTGATTACGTGCTTTGACTTGGCGGGCCTGGGCTGGGGGACCTGATCAGCCCCTGGGGAGGGTGGTGGGCACGGGCGACAGCGCCCTCCACAGCCCCCCGGGCCTGGGAAAGTGAGGCCGGAGGCAGGCCCCATTTCCTCACCCAAAATACTACTGTTGGGAGAGGCTTGCCGGAGGGAACCGCCTTTTCCCCACCCCCTTATCTCGCCTGGACACTCCCCGTTGCCAGAGCAACTCCCCCACCGCCAGTGCGCATGCACAGTCACCGGAACTACTCCCGCCCCTTGTCTATCAACCTCCGTGCCCTCTCTGAACCAATCCAAGCCTTTGACCTCTACAGCTACCCCGCCCCCTAAGCGCCCAATATAAGCTGGTGCTCTCCCCTAATAAAACTCTCTTAGTTTCATCATCCTTAAAAAAACCGTGTCCTGCCTGTTCCTTCTCGCCGCCCTCCACACCTTGCACGCCCCCCCGCCGGGGACCTGGCCAAGCCCCCCGCCTCGCCTTCGCCTCCGGGAAAGAGCCCCCGCCGCCGGTACCCTCAGAGCAAGCCTGGGAGCCTAGGATTCAGCTACCGGCCGCCACCCCCCCCCCCCCCAGACGAATCAACTGCGACCGCAACTGGTTGTTTATGGTCCTGCCTCTCCTGATAGCTATAAGGTTCTCCTGCTTAGGGACCATGTCCTATTCATATTTGTACCCTATCATACCTTGCCCAGGAACTTTAACACAATAAGAATTTAGTGAAATTATTTGTCACATTGAAACATGACCATTAGGAAGAGATGATAGAAGCAGGTGGGCCTAGTGAACCTGGCTTCTATCTGATATGCCTACGTAGCTCAGCTTTTTGTCTTTACTTTGTGAATTACCAGCGGCCTTTGTTTTCCCATCCAGGATCATTCTTATGGCTTTCCGCCTTGAATTTCTAAGTGAGAAATAGAGCTCACAACCATGACTGTCTTTTTGGAGGAACTTTTAAGCATGCCTGCTTCAACAAAGTCTATGCTAGGAGTGGTGGTTTCCAGGTGAATAAGGTGGCACGAAATGAGGGGAAATGAATTCCTGCCAAGCCAGGCATTCAGTGTGTTGTGAGGGAGACACTGGCACCATGACAGCCTATCAAAAGTGCCCCAAGTCCAACCAGAAAATATTTGATTTGGGTTTGAAGGACTTGAACACAGCTGGTTGGGATTTCCTTGTCAGTGTTTTATCCATCCCAGTTCCTACTGAAAACAGTTTGCAATTCACTTGAGGATTCTTTACATATGCCCTGAAATATATGTGGCATTTAACTGAGAAACCACCAAATAAAGACTTCCAGGCCATGTAAAGGGGTGCCTTCGGTGCCAACCCTGAGCCCTTTGCCTCCGTGGCTTCAGCCTAAGTGATTTTTGACAGGTAGAGATCTGGGGTATTGGAAAATCATCCTTGTCTCATTCCAGGGGAGGACTTCAAGATTCTGCTGGTTCAACTGGTGGGAAGTAAGGCCAGGCGGTTCCCAATATTATATTCACTTCTCTACCAGTTTAGGAGACAAACTCCCTTCTAAAATTAGATTTCTAACCCTTCAGGAAGAGCAGAAGTGTCTCTTTCTTGGTTTAAAAGGAAGAATAGATGAAGGGAAGGGAGGAAAGAAGGAGGGAGGAAAGGAAAAAAAGAAGGAAGGAGGGGGGAGCAAAGAAAACTTCTGACTCTCTAACTCTCTTTACAGTCATCAAGTCACGTGACGGGAAAAGACATCTCAAAAATTCATTTAAAAGATGATGAAACATTTAACTCTTTATCCCAACACCTAAACAAGAAGCCCTCCACTCCACTATTGCATATCCATCCCCCAAAAAAAGATTTAAAAAATATCTCTTCCTTCACTGCTGCAGGGTTGAAGATCCCAAGGGCTCCCCTTTATTGGCCTATAAAAGCATTTTCGTCATTTAGGCCTCCGAGACAGATGTGCAAATGCTGGTAATGTGTACACTAAGATGACAAAGGACAGTGCCCCCTCTCCCCGAAAACGTAGGACTTTTCAATTTTTTTGTAAGGACAAAAACTGTCTGTATCCCAGTAAGGAGAAGGGGGAGGGTTGTGGGGGCGAGCTGGAAAAAACTAGCAAGGAGAAAAAAAATTGGAGAGCCAGCCTGGCACCAAAAATATAATTTAGTGTGCAGGTATTTGATTTGATAGAAAACCTGCATTGATTAAAAAAAAATAGGTTCCTGACAAGGTCGTAATTCATTGAGAGAGGCCAAGCCCGCAGCTTAAGTTTGACATTCCCCTCCAACCTAAACCATAACTGGTTTTAGGTGATCCCCTGTGAGGGTAGCATGTTGCAGCTGGCAAAAAAATAAACACTCCTGAGCCCTGTGCTAACAGATTTTTTTTTTTTTTTTTTTTGATTTATGCCACGAGGTAAGGAAAACAGTTACATATTTGTGAGTCCTGGTTTTGTTTGGCCTTTGAAAGCTTGCTGGATTGGTGTCCTGCTGAGGCAGAGGGACAGTGCAAAATCTGTAGCAGACAGGAGCTGAGCATGCAGGATGGAAAGGGTAGGGGGCAAGGAAGAGATGGGGGATGAAGGGAGAGCAACGGTAGCTGTGAGGTTGGCTTTGCCTGGGGTCTCCTCCAGGTAGGCCCGTCCCTTTCTTCTCTGCCTCGAGACCCTTTGCGTCGCAGCTGAAAGGCAGATTCTTTCAGAGCTGAAGACTTGGGAGCCTTTGATTTCCCATGCAGGATCATTCTTTTTTTTTCTTGGGATTGGTAGATTTCTATTTCCCTCTATTTTTGTTCCTGAATGTGAGAGTCAAGTTCAGCAAATGCAAATGGAAGTCAATGATAAATGCCTACTTGACTATCTTCCTTCTTGGTTGTCTTAGTGGTAGACTCTTCAGGTGAATTGTGCCAGGGAAAGGGTGTTTCTTATTAGTGCCCCTGTCTCCTCACACACAGCATGCTTGATCCTCATTGTGTAAAGATGGAGAATGAGGAGGGAGTTTAGAAGCTCAGCCCGGTCTCTGGGTGCCTTAGGGGCAGTTAGGTTTGGGTCCCACACACTAATTGCCTGTCTATTTACCACTCTACAACATTACCGCCAACTCCTCCTACATTTAAGGTACTAAAAAAGCAATTGCCAAATGCAGTGAGGTACCCTGGGGTGGATCCTGGAACAAAAAGGAGACATTAATGGAAAAATTGGTGAAATACAAATAAAGATTGGAGTTTAGTTAATAGAACTGTGCCAATGGTGGTTTCTTAGTTTTGACAAATAAGGTGATGTAAAACAATAACTAAAGAGGAAACTGGATGAAGCATACACAAGACTGCTCTGTGCTACATTTATGACTTTTCTATAAATCTAAAATTATTCCAAAATTTACAAAAAAAAAATTGCTCTGCAAAAGAAACACAAACATTCTGCTACTTCAATTCAAGTTCGTGTTAGAATGTGCCCCACAATTACTAAAATATGATAAAATAAAGACTAATATATATTAATACAATTGTATTAGGGTTATGTAAATTGTTACTTACTCTTCTGGCAACTGAAATGGTCTTGCTTTTCTTATAGAAACTGGGAGGTGCAAGCATGAGGAGATTGACTGGGCAGGGGAGACATGTCAGTGGGCCAAGGGAAAAAGGCAGTGAGGGATGGAGGCCGTTTTCTACTTGCTGCATCATTTTCATCTTGTGAGAAGAAAACAATTTATAGACAAGTTTTAAATGAATCCCCATTTACAGATGGGGAAGTTAAAGGATCTAGTGAATATCTTTATCTTTTGCAGAAACAGAAGATTAGTAGCTATTAGCCTTGAGAGAATCCTATCTTAATTCTATCATTCCTCGAAAAAACATAAATACAACAACAAGATACCACTACATGCCCATAAGAATGGCTAAAATCCCAAAGACTGACAACAACAAATGTTGACAAGGGTATGGCGCAAAAGAAACTCATCCATGGTTGTTCAGAATCCAAAATGGTACAGCCACATTGGAAGACAGTTTGGGAGTTTCTTAGAAAGTTAAATAGGCTTATCATACAATCCAACAATCTCACTTCTAGGTATTTTACTCATATGGGTTGAAAACTGATGTTCACACAAAAACCTGTGCACAGATGTTTATAGCAATGTTATGCATAATTGCCAAAAACCAGAAGCAAAGTGTTGTCCTTTAATAGGTGAATGGATAAACAAATTGTGGTATATCCACAGGCTGGAACACTATTCAGAGATAAAAGACCTGAAGGAACCTGTATACATAATGCTAGATGAAAGAAGCCAGTATGAAAAGGTTATACGCTGTATGATGCCAGCTATATGACATTGTGGAAAAGGTGAAACTTAAGAGACAGTAAAAATTCTGTGGTTGCCAGAGGTTCAGAGGGAACTGGATAGGGAGCATGGGGCATTTTTAAGCCAGTGAAGCTCTTCTGTATGATACTATAATGAAGGATACATGACATTATGTATTTTCCATAATCTACAGCACTGCACAACACAGAGTGAACCCTAACACAAGCTATAGACTTTAGTTAATAATGTTTCAGTATTGGTTCATCAATTGTAAAATCTGCACCAGACTAATGCAGGATGATAGTAATAATTATGATCATTATGGTATAAATATTAATATTCATAATAATACCGAAAATAAGAGAACTGTGGTGCAGGGTGGGGAAGAGGGATTTATGAGAACTGTTTGTACTTTCTATGCAATTTTTTTGTAAACTTACAACTGCTCTAAAAAAAAACCTATTAAAAAAACAAAAACATAAATTCATTCCCTAGGAGCTTGCTGAACAACTTTTCTACTACAGTTATGGCTTACCACCCATATATCTGCCAGAACCTCTAAATTACTTACATTTTTACATCATCCTTCTTTGTGTATGCATTTGTCACATTGCATAAATATACCCTATCTAGCTTACTTCTTTAATCTGTTCTATCCACAATGTACATCACTAAAAAATAACTCCAAAGAGGACAAATTATTCCATAATAATGCACAGACTCATTTGAATCACATTCGGTATCCATGACAATATGAAAATATAAATGTCTGCTGTAGAAAAAAGGGAAAAAAAAGTGTTATGGTGGTTTAAAAAATGAAGTTAAGTCAATACTTACTTAAACCAGATTTTTTTGACCACTTTGTTACCATAACTACATGATGCAACCTTACTGCCTTTTAAAATACACACAGAGACAGAGAAATAGATATTTTTTCCATCCTATTCATCTCCTTTTCAGACACAACCACTGATTCACCAGTCACTGGACAGGCACAGGCAGAGAGAGTGCCTGTGAACTTGAGTATAATAAAATTCTCGTATAACAGTGTGTTGAATGTTTACTTTGGCTGTTCTGCCTTCTCAA
Source organism: Choloepus didactylus (assembly GCF_015220235.1). Classification (NCBI taxonomy): domain Eukaryota; kingdom Metazoa; phylum Chordata; class Mammalia; order Pilosa; family Megalonychidae; genus Choloepus; species Choloepus didactylus. Next base: position 65,869,497 of record NC_051324.1, on the reverse strand, counting down.
ATCCCCCCTTTCAACTGATACTTTAAAATGTGGAAAGACATTAAAATGGAGATAAATTCAAGACTCTTTCTGAAAGTAAGCATCTCTGATGCTGAGAATTTTGAGTTTTTGTCCTCTCTGCTTCATGCAAATTCACTTCCTTTTGATAATCATCATGGCATTTAAGTTCTAGTTACTGCCTGCCTTTTGGCATTGAGCAATTTTCGTTTGAGGTAAAAGAGAACACAGGGGTCAGATACTCTTTCATAACCACCCTTGTTTCGTTGCTGACATTTATCATTGGTCTTAAGGGGAAAAAATGGACTTAATTGGAGTTTATCATTGGTGCCTCATAGAATGTAATTACTAAGAGCTCAAGTTTTGGAGCAGAGGCTTTTGTGAGGAAATCTTGGGTCTGCTATGCACTAGCTGAGTTACTGTAATCAAATCACTAGAGCTCTCTAACTCTCGGTTCCTTTACATGTAAAACGGGGAGAGTAGGAGCATCATTTCATAGCAGAATTAAATTAGATAATGCAGAATAAGCTTCCAGAATAGATTCCCAGAGACAGTGTGTGTGCAAATGAATTTATCATTATGGTTGTTACTAATACAATTACGAGTGATAGTCTCTGTTGCTTTAAGTTGTACCAATTCTGGGCCAGCCAATGCTTCAGTCAGCAGAGAATAAAACCAAGTGCCTCCTCTCATGAAGTTTATATTCTAATGGTAGACCCAGAAAAAAAAAAAAAAAAAAAAGCAGCACTATAGCATGTTTATAGGCAGTAGATGCTATAAAGAATAAGCAAATTTGAGGTAGAAAGTAGAGGGCCCTGTTTTATGTAGTGTGGCCGGGGAAGACCTCTCTGAGGAGCCAATAATTGAACAGAAATCTGGCTGAAGCAAGGGAGAAGGAGCCAGGTGGGCATCTGGAGAGGACTATTCCAAGCAGGGGGAGAGAGAATGATGACTTGGTCTGGAATGTCAGTGGAGGTGTTGCTGAGAAGTGATCACATTTGGGGTGTGTGTGTGTGTGTGTGTGTGTGTGTGTGTAGGTAGGTAGGTAGAAGCAGCAGGCCTTGTTGATGAATTGGAGGCTGTGTTAATTTTACTCCCATTTTACTCCCATTTCCAGCTGCAGTCAATTAATATTTTTAGGTGACTCCAGATAATCTATGGTTTTCTGGAATGACCCTCCTTGAAATCACAGGTGTGTTCCTTCAAGAGAATGGACAATCCAAGCAGAAAGTGGAAAGGTGTTAGGCATCAGCAAGTGCCAAACGTGACCCCCTGCTTTGCTGCTTTGCCCCTTAGCAACATAGTCCTTGATGAAAGAAATGGAGATATTAATAGGCAACATCTAAATTGCAGTTACTATACAGCAGGCCCTGTTCTATGCCAGTTTCTTATGTCAGCTTATACGATTCTCACAACAGCTTGATGAAGTAAGTGCTAAATAAAGTATCCCCATTTTATAGATAAAGAAACTGATGTACAGAAAGTTTACATGACCAGCCCAATGTCCTAAAGAGTTAGTGGCAGTGCTGTGATTTGGAGGTAGGCTGCCTGGCTCCAGCCTTCACTATCTTAATACTGTCCTTGACTATCTCTTATCCCAAAAAGATGTTGTGAGGTTAGGAGGAGAGAAGGAAAATAATGTCTTTATTTAACATCTATAATGTGTTTATTTAATATCTACAACATAGTAAATGTCCAATGAAAGTTTGCTTCATTTTGCTATCCTCTTTAAAATATATTGATCACGCAGTTTCTTTCCTTAGGACTATGTTTTCAGTTTTGGTGGGGCAAGATCTGGTTCTGAGAATAAAACAAGATACGCTTACGCTCAATAGCCAAAGAGACAGCCTTTCACCTCTTTTTCCACTCGGGCAATATATGTGCATTTTTAAAGATTGCTTTCTAGGGACTTAACAGAGATTCAAATGTGGGGAGTTCCACGGCAGGCCTTACCAAGGCTATCTGGGAGCAGGTAGGATCCTGATGATGCCACACGTGAGCAGGAATCCCTCACCTGGGTTGGCTCTGATCACAATACTGCACCATCATGAGAGAATCCTGGAAGGAGCTCAATCATTGTATGAGCAAACAAAACAAATAAACCAAAGAAAATGGGGATGGTAGTTAGTAACACAAATGGCATAAGGAAAGTGTTGGAAGGAAAAGTGTTGGAAGTTGTTGGAAATTAATTAGGAAAAAGAAAGTTGTGTTAGCATCTTCCCTAGGGTACCCGGAGAGAACAAGGGAGGGAGAACGAATATTTGGGAAGACATGAGTCCCAAGGGATATTCACCCCTACAACCCATGCTTGCTCCTCTGTACAGTGCAATTGCTACACTGTGAGCAGGACTTCTTACTCTTTTACTCCTCTGTGAGTTTCATCATTTCTACTTTCCCAGAAAGCATCATCACCAAGATTAGTCTTTTTATTCTATCCATTTCTCTTGAATAATAAATTTTAATTTTTATTTGAAGTTCCAGCCTGCTTTCTCCCTTCTAAGTTCCCACATTGTTTATTAAGGACTCCAAGGGCTTTTCATTGTGTCACAACAAAAATTAGATGTGGCTCTATTACCTCCTTACATGTCCATCCTCCCTCATTTTGGGCAGGGGTTTTCCCTCTTCTTGGCAGCGCCCCCAACTCCCTCCAGTGGATTTGCATTTACAAGAAATAGCTCATGGAAAAGATGATAGAATAGCACTTGTTTAATTTTTACTTTTTTAAAAACAGAAAATCACACCTGTTTCTTCTTTTTTCACTCCAGGTGAAGCCTCATGGGGTTGCTAGGCTCCTGGGCTTCTTAAAGCTGGTCATCAGGATTAGGGGTAAAGAAAAGCAACTGACACATCAGAGAAAAGTAAGTAGTTACCATTATTAGAAAAGGTTGATTACTTGAGAAAGCATACATGGCATTGTGAGGTTAAGGAAGATCAACTGAGAGAATGGTAAAGTCTCATGGAAGCTGAGAGAAAGGTTGAGGAGACAGATCTCAGTGGATAAAGAAGGTGTTTAAGAGGGGTGGATGTATTAAGCTGCCGCTATATTCATAATAAGTGCTCAATAAATGGTAATTATTGTTATTTAGTAAGACTTTCCATTTGTCATATAATATAACTTCCCTTTGGCATGTATTTAGAGACTTCAGTACATTTAAATTAATTTTAACACTTTGGACGTTGAATCTGTTTTTAATTTGATTTCTTCTGAACATGATACTGTTCTAAGACTGGACATAGGCATTTAGTTTTATTCGGGTTACATAATAAAATGTGTGTGGTGTTTTAGGTTTTTTTTTTTTTTTTGCTTTACTTTTGCATTCTTTTGTTAACATAGAAGCATGCTATTTTGCTTTGTTTACTGTCTGTGTAATTATTTGTGAAGAAATTTCATTAAAGGACAAAATACACTGATTGAGGAGCAAGTTTCTGATTTCTCACTTGATTGTCTATTCTTGATCACTCACGCATTTCTAAGTTTAATAGAAATGTACTGGTTATTCAGAGGTGGAAAAACAAACCATTTTTAGCCTAATAGAGTTTAGAGTCTAACTGGTGTTGGGGGAAAGGTAAACACCTAAGCACAGAAATAAACCATTGCATTGTGAGAGCTATTCTGTGAAGGAGTGTGTGCAGGCATAGATGGGGAGAGAGAGGACATACACAGTCTGATCATGTAGTGCCCATCAGGGGACTTGATGTTGAAAGGCAGAACTGAAAGATCTTAAGCTGCCAGCTCTATCCAGCATGGGAGAATGAGGACAGATGGCAGGCACTGAGGCAGGAAGAAAATGTGGCATGTTTGGAAATCCGGGAAGAGTCCCATGTGGTTGGAGCAAGGTTGCAAAGAGGAATCTGCAGGCCGAGAGTCAGGAAAAGTAAGTGGGCCAGGTTAGGCACGGAGTTACACACAGGATAATAAACATCATTTATTGCCCAAACTGGGATACTTTGAGAGTGAAGGCAGATGTCAGGACAACGGGCACAAGCTGGCATTAGCCCAAGCAAACTGGGAAGGGTGACACCATAGTTACATAAGCCACTTAAAGCACCTTGGGCTTTATTTGAACTGTAATGGGAAGTCATGACTGGGTTTTATATTTTCCAAAGGTTATGCCATACATACCCAGCAGGAATTCACATATCTGTTCACTAAAAGGCATGTGCTAGAATGTACTCAAAAGCGCTATTCATGATAGCCCCAAGCTGAAGGTTGCCAACATGTTTGTCAAGACTAGATTGGATATATAATTTGTGGTGTGTTCAGGCAGTGGAGCACTACATAGCAATGAGAACAAACTGTAACTACTTGTAAGATATGGATCGATCTCAAAACTATAATATTTGAGCAAGTCTGTCACAAAAGAATGCTTACGGTGTGATTCCATGATTAAAATGCATAAACATTAACATAATGTTATATATGTTTATATGTATGCTAATATAACATTAATATAATGTACAAATGGAAGACAATTTCCTATGCTCTTCAGATCAGGATAGTGGCTACTTTTATGTATGGGGGTAACCGAGGTCTTGGTAATATTCTATTTTTTGATCCAGATTCAGTTATATGGGTATGTTTAGTATGTGAAAATTCATTGAGTTCTACACTTATGCTATATGCACTTTCCTGTATACATGGTATATTTTAAAAGGAGGTTGTGTGTCTGTGATATGTTCCCTATTATATTGAGAATTGACTGCTGGAGGTTAAAATTTGAGGTTTTTCCAATCTTTATTCATACTTTATAACTTCTTTCTGAGATATATATGATATACAAGCAACTTTTCATACTAGGGGAGGATTTCTCAACCTCAGCAATACTAACATTTGTACCGGCTAACTCTTTGTTGTTGGTGTGATGATTTGGGGTTGGGGTTAGGATGTTTAGCAGCAACCCTGGCTTCCACCCACTGGATGCTAGAAGCCACCCCCTCTCCCCAGTGCTGACAATCAAACATTGGCAAATGTCCCCTGGGATGTAAAATCACCCCCAGTTGAAAACCACTGAACTATGGTAATATCAGTTCCTGAAGTTTATTGAATGTTTACTATGTGCCTTGTTCTCTTCTAAGGGCATTACATTTATTAGCTCATTTGCTCTACCAACATTCCTAAAGAAGCCGTCGTCAGTTTCCTTCTTTCCCAGATGAGGAAACTGAGGATCAGATATTTCAGGCATCTTTCCAATGCCCATGTAGCTGGCTAGTAGGTGGCAGAGCAAGGACTTACACCCAGACAAGCCAGCTCCATCGCACATGTCCTTAGCCACCACATTTGCTTACCTCTTACTTCTTCACCTACGATGCGATCAGGGTGGGTCAGATTTTACTCAGATTCAGATAGGATATGCCAGGACCTCCTCATGAGTTCCATAGTGAATTATCTTCAAGGTTTTCCATTCTTTAAAGTTACTCAAAGGTAACATTCATATTTTTAAAAAGGACTATGAGAATCAAGCTTAATAACCAAGTAATAGTGTGACTCATGGGTTACACCTTAATAAAACTTCAAGAGCTCTCAGAGACCAATGTGATTATGGGTAAATTATTACACTTACTTAAACAGAGGGGAAATATACTTATATTTTACAATTGCCTTGAGTTATGTATAAAACTAGCTTCTGGCCCTTTAATTACAGACAAAGGTAGAACCCTTGTGAGAGGCTCATGAATAAAGCACTGTCGTCCACACCTGAAAAGGCATTTCGCAGGCTGCAGTTTCAAGGTTGAGATCTCCCTTTGAAGCCCACTGCCTCCCCAGCTTGTGCTGTTTTCAAGAAAAGAAATATATTTTCTCTGTTACTAACTAAATATCATCTGGGGTACAGAAGAATCAAATATCAAAAAGTCTACTTTAAGTAGGCAGCAGAAAATGAATGACCATGAGTTAATATTCCTGGGTTCTGTTCTGCTATTAGTCACAAACTCACTTCATATAGGGAAAGCAGATTATTTATTTTCCTTCCCGTGCTCAGTGTCCTTCTGTGTGCCCCTCAGTACTGCACTATAGCCCACACTGCAGTTCTCTTGCCTCATGCATACTCAGAAATATTACTATAAATGCTGTTTAGATTCCCATGCAATCCACCCAAAGCCAAAAGAAAGAAGGAGGGTGGAGGAGGAAGTAGAGAAAGAAAGAGGGAAGGAAGGAAGGAAGGAAGGAAGGAAAAGAAAGAAAGAAGGGGTAGAGTGACTATATCATGAACTGTTAGTGTTACGTATTCTAACAGGCACGTGTGTGTGCATGTGTGTGTGCACATGTGTGTGTCTCCTTACTGAGACTAGTCCCTGTAATTTAAAAGTCTTGAAGGTTTTAGAAGTGGGGAAAATGCTGTTTTAGAGCTTTCGTTTGCACAGTTTTTATTGTTAGTAGCCTTTTTGTTTTTTCTTCTAGCTATAAAGGTTTAATTTATCATTGAGGAAATGTGCATCTTCGTTGTGGGAAAAGACACCTGAAGGACCCAGTTGAATATGCTGTGTTAAAGTGATCGATGATGTTACTCTGAAGGGAAATATTTGAAACAATATGGAGTTAAACTCTTCTTATAATTGCATAAAGTTTGTCTTCTTTGGGGGTGAACTTAAAACTCTGTCATGTAGTTCATTTTGGGAATTTGTGTTTCTTTCCATGGGCCTCAAGGAATTGGAGATTAGCCTCTTCAGAGAGGAGAGAAGAGGAGCTCTAGTGTGCCTCCCGTCGGAGGCGGGAGGGTGGCCAGAGCATTTGATGAGTCTGGAGATGGGAAGAAGCTGTGAAGCTGTGTGGTCCCCAGATCAGCATCTCTGACCTCACCCGGTAACTGAATTGCAGAATCTGAGGCCTCACCATGGAATTGGCATTTTAACACTATGTCCAGGGGATATATAGACACACGAAAGTTTGGGAAGAACTGGCATAAAGGGCACTGTATGCAGTACAGATCAGCCAATGGAGTGCACCAACAATTATATCTAGGATGTATTTTTAAGGTTTTTTGGTTTTACTTTGTAAATTTTCCATGTTCTGCTATTTTTCAAGCATCTTGTCGAAGTTTGGGACAAAAGTGCTTCTGGTGAACATTGTTGGTTCCTTTATAGCATCCATTATCACTTCCTAACAGTTCCCAGATTTGTCTTTGATCGTCTGTCCTCAACACAGCAAGCACGCCTTGGAGTAAGCTGAACCTACCCTATTGTTCCTTGGCCATAGCCATTGGTTCGTGGCTGGGTCTGCCATTTAAGCTAACCAGTCAGGGAGAATCTGAGTACTCTTCTTTGAAATGCCGGGTCAGACACAATCTCTTTCCTGTTTCACAAGTATGAGGAAGCCTGTGGCTTTACTGCTACTGGCAGACTTCCATGACCACAAGGTCATGGGGAGTGGGAACGGAGGGGAGTCAGATTTAGGATGCAACTCACACCCTGAAGGCAGAATAGAGCAGTGGAAGAAAGTATGTTCTTGATGACACTTTTGAGCAGCTGGTTCATCAATTCTGAAGCCCTCCCTACAGATGGACTTCCTGTTACGGAATCCAGTAAATCCTCTTTATTGTGTAAGCTCGTTTGAGATGAGTTTTCTGTGACTTGCAGCAAGAGGAGTCTTAAGAGATACAGTTTTGCAGAGGGAGTGGTATTAGCATGATTGATGCCATACTTGAAATGCTAAGAGGCAACCTGAAAAGTACAAACCAGTAGTCTGACTCCAGAGGACAGTCTCAGTGATTTGTGGAATGCATAACTGTTTCTTAGAGGGATTATCAAGAATATTCAGGGAGGGCAATTTGGCAAAAGACAACTTCCTGTATTCAAGCCGAAAGAAAATCTAGAATAAAATTTTTTTAAAAAATGTTTTTGATCATTAAAAAGAAGGGTGATCCTGGAAAGTTAGAGATAGCTGGAAAAGTTAGGTCACATAATATGTACAGTACCATGATTATGTAGTACTTGGCATATGTAAGGAAATGAATCAGACTTAAATTCATTTTCATCCCCTAAATCCCCATACCCCATTACAGTCTCTGCAGCCCTGGAAAAAAGAAGTGTTAGTGAGATGAACTACAGTTTTTGCTGTGACACTTGGTCCCAAAGCAGTAACTAATACTCACCATCTCTAGTCCCCATTAGCCATTCTAGGCTTCCTTCCCCTTCCTCTAGCATTTATGCTGGTGGGCTGAACCAGATTTTCATCCTTGAGGATTCTGAGCCCCTGGTTGCCATGTTTCCCATGCTGTTTGTTCATGGTTTACCCATTTGCAGTTAAAATTGGATATTGAGAGACCAAGAGACATTCTAGTGGATCACTTAAGTGCTAACCATACCTCTCCTGGCCTCATTTTGTAGCACTTATCTACAATTCATAGTAATGACTTTCTGTGCCTACTGGTTTACTGTCATGACAATCCCAGAATTATATGTGACAGTGCTAGCTTTAATTTTAGTGGGATTCTTACTGTGTTCCCTACTGGCAGCATCCCTCGCCTGGGGACCCAGTACTTGCAGACCATAAAGTCTAAGTTTTATAGAACCTGCAGAGTGTAGGGATGGGGACACAAATTCTCCACATCAGTCACTGGGAGTGACTGTGAATGGGGCCACTCCTACTTTGGCACTTGATTCTCAAACCCATGTGTTGTACCTACTGGGAGCATAGCACTATACAAAGGTGATAAATTTAAGGGGTAGAGCTGCATCATGAAGGATGGCACCTCAACTTCCCAGGGTGTCATCTCCAAGCTGGTACCTGGACTGACCTTCAAGGCCATAAAGTGTCCAAGGTAAGGCATCAACAAAGGATACCTTCACTGGAGAAAGGCCATTGGCATCTGAAAAACCTCTGTTAGCTGGGAAGGCATGTGGCAGGCATCTGCTTGCTCCAAGGTTGCGTTTCAAAATGGCATTCTCTAAAGTGTTGCTCTTGGGGCATTTTGTCCTCTTTTAGCTTCAGCTGCTCTTCAAAATGTCACTCTCAGTTGCTCTGCATCTGGGCCTGTGTGGCTCTTTTTAAAGTACTCCAGTGATCCAATAAATACCCACCCTGAATGGGTGGGGCAACCCCTCCATAGAAATAATCCAATGAAAGGTCTCACCTACAGTTGATTGGGTCATATCTCCATAGAAACACTGAACTAATAGGTTCCAACCTAATCAACACTAATACATCTGCCCCCACAAGATTGCATCAAAGAACATGGCTTTTTCTGGGGGACATAATATATACAAACTGGCACACCATGCTCTTCCAAACTAGCAGCTTTTGATGGTATGGTATATAGTAGGACCAGTGGATCCCCTGGTCATGGTGCCCATTGCCACACATTCTTTGCTTTAAAGTAGATCCCTTTGTCTGATGTGATATGTGAGATCCCAGGCTGGTGGACCTGCCACTATGAAACCTTGAAGAGTGATGCTGGCTGAGCTACTCTGTGCAAGAGATGTAAACTCATATCCAGAATATGACTCTGTCTCATTCAAGATGAAATACTGCCCTTTCTTCACCAAGTGGTTGACTGATCTATGGGAAGAACCAAACTATAGTGGGGATGGAGACACAGCCTTGGTCTCTGCGTCTAGAAGGCCAGATAGCCACCAACAGCAATTAGATGACCCTTGGTGAGAGGCAACCATTGCTTCGGGGCCTATGCACATCCTCCAGCTCAGCCACCACAGTTATTTTGTACACGAGTCCATTGCTCAAGCACTAGGATAGCCAAAGGCAGAGTCTGACTGATCTCCATTGACTGTGGCTGTCAACTTGGTGGTCCATTCTATAGTGATAAGTGCAGTCTGTCCAACACTAACTTGGGATATGAAGATTCTTCTACTTTGTGTTCATTCCTATTGAGTCATCCATCTGCCCCTTTCCAGGTTTCGATCCAACAAGTCAAGCTATTTACCAGTGCCCATAAGACTATGTATATTCTTATCTCCATCCACTATTCTCTTGACACAAAGTGGATGACCATATTCACTGGCCAAAATTCTTCCAAATAGGGGAGTTTTCCATCAACAGTGTCCTTCAAGGCTGTCTCTCAGTAAGGCTGTAGTCCATTTGGACTTGCACCCACATACTTAAACAACCCTTCTGTTGTGTGTGTCTGCTGACTTCACTGACAGTGGTATGCCTTCTTATGTTCTTGGTGACATTGATAGCTTATTGCTGGATGATAATCTGCATGCACAATATCTAGATGACTAAATTGACTGCATTTCCTCCAAAGTAGACTTGCTTTAGGCTGGTGAATTTCAGAGTTTCAGCCCATCTCCAGAGTTCCAGGTTCAGCTTTCTCCACCTTGAAGCAGGCTCAGGCCTCGTGTTCCAATAGCAGCCCTTCAACTGGCTTTTGCTGTCAAGGTCACAACCCTGTCTCCTTTTCCAGATCCACCCACCAAGTCTAGTTTTCCTGCAGTTGGGGATCATTTAGAGAACCCCAGTTAGCAAAACGGCAGAAGCAGGAGTAAATTTAAATTTCCAAGGATAATTTTAATTGTCATTGAAATAAATTACATTTATTAATTAGTAGAACTTGTAGGAGATTTAAGACTGAAGGCAATCACTGATTTCTCTCCCATGACATAATAATAGCTCATATCATATACTTTGCATAAATTATCTCACTTTCATCCTCATGAGACTCCTATAGGTAGCTCCTATAACTGCCCTGATTTCTAGATGTGGAGTTGGAGGCATAGAGAAATTATGTAGCTGACCAAATGTCACACAACTAGAAAGTGGGGGACCTGAGCTTTAAACCTAGATATTCAGACTTCGGAGTTCAGAGCAACCCACTATGTTACGTAGTAACATACTACTTCCAAGTTCTAGGATATGACAACAGACGTGGGAAAACAGAGCAAAGCCAAAGTAGACTTGACGGAAAGTGAGGTTATTATAGACTATGCATTTAGAGGAACCTGATATCTGAACTGATATTTGAACGGCTATAAAGAGTTCACTCTGACAGTTCATCCATTGCTCATAGCAATCCATTTCTGGAGTGACTGGTAGTGACACTCTGCTTCTCTTATTAATTGACATCTACGCCAGAAGGTCCAACTCCAAGAATTCCTCTCACTAAACTGACATAAAGAGAAATGTATCTGGCTTGTGAGGCAAATTCCACCATTTGCCCCAAAGACAGATCTGTTTTTCTGTGTTGCTTTCTAATGCCATTGTGATGTTATAGCAAAGGAAGGCAGGATTATCAACGTCACCAAGAAAACTTTCGGCATATAATGTTTATCTGTGTTAGCAACTTGTACATGCCTTCTAAATAAAGTAGATTGGCAGCAAAGCCCAGTCACCCTGTTTTAGTATCTGAGTCCTTAGTAATTTTCAACATAGACATGCTATTTTTTTTTCTTTTTTTACTTTTTTAAGCAGTTTTATTGACGTATATTCATATACCCTACAATCCATTCAAAGTGTACAATCAGTGGTTCACAGTTTCATCACATAGTTGTGCATTCATCACCACAATTTTAGAGCATCTTCATTACTCAAAAAAAAAACCCCAAATCATCCCATACCCCTTATCTCCACTATTATTGACCCTTAGCATTGGTGTAGTACATTTGTTACTGTTGATGAAAGAATATCAAAATATTACTAAGTATAGTCCATCGTTTGCAATAGGTGTATATTTTCCCATATACCACTCTATTATTAACACCTTATAATAGTGACAGATAAATGTTCTAGTTCATGAAAGAACATTTTTATATTTGTACTATTAATCACAGTCATTGTCTGCCAGAGGGTTCCCTGTGTTATACAGTCCCATGTTTTATCCTTTATTATTTTTTTTTCTATGCCTTTTGGTGGTTAGTGTTTTTTTTTTTTTTATCTTCATTTTATTGAGATATATTCACATACTACGCAGTCATACAAAACAAATCGTACTTTCGATTGTTCACAGTACCATTACATAGTTGTACATTCATCACCCAAATCAATCCCTGACACCTTCATTAGCACACACACAAAAATAACAAGAATAATAAGTAAAGTGAAAAAGAGCAATTGAAGTAAAAAAGAACACTGGGTACCTTTGTCTGTTTGTTTCCTTCCCCTATTTTTCTACTCATCCATCCATAAACTAGACAAAGTGGAGTGTGGTCCTTATGGCTTTCCCAATCCCATTGTCACCCCTCATAAGCTACATTTTTATACAACTGTCTTCGAGATTCATGGGTTCTGGGTTGTAGTTTGATAGTTTCAAGTATCCACCACCAGCTACCCCAATTCTTTAGAACCTAAAAAGGGTTGTCTAAAGTGTGCGTAAGAGTGCCCACCAGAGTGACCTCTCGGCTCGTTTTGGAATCTCTCTACCACTGAAGCTTATTTCATTTCCTTTCACATCCCCCTTTTGGTCAAGAAGATGTTCTCCGTCCCACGATGCCAGGTCTACATTCCTCCCCGGGAGTCATATTCCACGTTGCCAGGGAGATTCACTCCCCTGGGTGTCTGATCCCACGTAGGGGGGAGGGCAGTGATTTCACCTTTCAAGTTGGCTTAGCCAGAGAGAGAGGGCCACATCTGAGCAACAAAGAGGCATTCGGGAGGAGGCTCTTAGGCACAACCATAGGGAGGCCTAGCCTCTCCTTTGCAGCAACCGTCTTCCCAAGGGTAAAACCTATGGTAGAGGGCTCAACCCATCAAACCACCAGTCCCCTATGTCTGTGGTCATGTTAGCAACCATCGAGGGGGGTAGGCGAATACCCCTGCATTCTCCACAGGCTCCTCAAGGGGGCACTACATCTTTTTTTTTTCCTTGTTTTTCTTTTTTTTTTTTTTAACTTTCCCTTCTTTTTTAAATCAAATTTATGAAAAAAAAAGTTAAAAAGAAAACAAACATACAATAAAAGAACATTTCAAAGAGACCATAACAAGGGAGTAAGAAAAAGACAACTAACCTTACATAACTGCTTAACTTCCAACATGTTCCTACTTTACCCCAAGAAAGTTACCTAATATAGCAACATTTCTGTGAAATTGTTCCTACTATATCCATCAGAAATTAACAGACCATAGTCATTCCTGGACATCCCCAGAACGTTAAATAGCTTATCTGTTCTTCTTGGATTATTGTTCCCCCTTCCTTAATTGCTCTCTATTGCTAGTTCCCCTACATTCTACATTATAAACCATTTGTTTTACATTTTTCAAAGTTCACATTAGTGGTAGCATATAATATTTCTCTTTTTGTGCCTGGTTTATTTCGCTCAGCATTATGTCTTCAAGGTTCATCCATGTTGTCATATGTTTCACGAGATCGTTCCTTCTTACTGCCGCGTAGTATTCCATCGTGTGTATATACCACATTTTATTTATCCACTCATCTGTTGAAGGACATTTGGGTTGTTTCCATCTCTTGGCAATTGTGAATAATGCTGCTATGAACATTGGCGTGCAGATATCTGTTCGTGTCACTGCTTTCCGATCTTCCGGGTATATACCGAGAAGTGCAATCGCTGGATCGAATGGTAACTCTATATCTAGTTTTCTAAGGAACTGCCAGACTGACTTCCAGAGTGGCTGAACCATTATACAGTCCCACCAACAATGAATAAGAGTTCCAATTTCTCCACATCCCCTCCAGCATTTGTAGTTTCCTGTTTGTTTAATGACAGCCATTCTAATCGGTGTTAGATGGTATCTCATTGTGGTCTTAATTTGCATCTCTCTAATAGCTAGTGAAGCTGAACATTTTTTCATGTGTTTCTTGGCCATTTGTATTTCCTCTTCAGAGAACTGTCTTTTCATATCTTTTGCCCATTTTATAATTGGGCTGTCTGTACTATTGTCATTGAGTTGTAGGATTTCTTTATATATGCAAGATATCAGTCTTTTGTCAGATACATGGTTTCCAAAAATTTTTTCCCATTGAGTTGGCTGCCTCTTTACCTTTCTGAGAAATTCCTTTGAGGTGCAGAAACTTCTAAGCTTGAGGAGTTCCCATTTATCTATTTTTTCTTTTGTTGCTTGTGCTTTGGGTGTAAAGTCTAGGAAGTGGCCGCCTAATACAAGGTCTTGAAGATGTTTTCCTACATTATCTTCTAGGAGTTTTATGGTACTTTCTTTTATATTGAGATCTTTGGTCCATTTTGAGTTAATTTTTGTGTAGGGGGTGAGGTAGGGGTCCTCTTTCATTCTTTTGGATATGGATATACAACTCTCCCAGCCCCATTTGTTGAAAAGACCATTATGACTCAGTTCAGCGACTTTGGGGGCCTTATCAAAGATCAGTCGGCCATAGATCTGAGGGTCTACCTCTGGATTCTCCATTCGATTCCATTGATCTATATGTCTATCTTTGTGCCAGTACCATGCTGTTTTGGCAACTGTGGCTTTATAATAAGCTTCAAAGTCAGGGAGTGTAAGTCCTCCCACTTCGTTTTTCTTTTTTAGAGTGTCTTTAGCAATTCGAGGCATCTTCCCTTTCCAAATAAATTTGATAACTAGCTTTTCCAAGTCTGCAAAGTAGGTTGTCGGAATTTTGATTGGGATTGCATTGAATCTGTAGATGAGTTTGGGTAGAATTGACATCTTGATGACATTTAGTCTTCCTATCCATGAACATGGAATATTTTTCCATCTTTTAAGGTCCCCTTCTATTTCTTTTAGTAGAGTTATGTAGTTTTCTTTGTATAGGTCTTTTTCATCTTTGGTTAAGTTTATTCCTAGGTACTTGATTTTTTTAGTTGCTATTGAAAATGGTATCTTTTTCTTGAGTGTCTCTTCAGTTTGTTCATTCCTAGCATATAGAAACATTACTGACTTATGTGCATTAATCTTGTATCCCGCTACTTTGCTAAATTTGTTTATTAGCTCTAGTAGGTGTATCGTCGATTTCTCAGGGTTTTCTAGATATAAGATCATATCATCTGCAAACAATGACAGTTTTACTTCTTCTTTTCCAATTTGGATGCCTTTTATTTCTTTGTCTTGCCGGATTGCCCTGGCTAGCACTTCCAGCACAATGTTGAATAACAGTGGTGACAGCAGGCATCCTTGTCTTGTTCCAGATCTTAGGGGGAAGGCTTTCAGTCTCTCACCATTGACTACTATGCTGGCTGTGGGTTTTTCATATATGCTCTTTATCATGTTGAGGAAGTTTCCTTCAATTCCTACCTTTTGAAATGTTTTTATCAAAAAGGGATGTTGGATTTTGTCAAATGCTTTTTCAGCATCTATTGAGATGATCAATTGATTTTTCCCTTTTGACTTGTTAATGTGTTGTAATACATTGATTGATTTCCTTATGTTGAACCACCCTTGCATGCCTGGAATGAACCCCACTTGGTCATGGTGTATGATTTTTTTAATGTGTCTTTGGATTCGATTTGCAAGTATTTTGTTGAGGATTTTTGCATCTATATTCATTAGGGAGATTGGCCGGTAGTTTTCCTTTTTTGTAGCATCTTTGCCTGGTTTTGGTATTAGATTGATATTAGCTTCATAAAATGAGTTAGGTAGTGGTCCATTTTCTTCAATGTTTTGAAAGAGTTTGAGTAAGATTGGTGTCAGTTCTTTCTGGAAAGTTTGGTAGAATTCCCCTGTGAAGCCATCTGGCCCTGGGCATTTATTTGTGGGAAGATTTTTGATGACTGATTGGATCTCTTTGCTTGTGATGGGTTGGTTGAGGTCTTCTATTTCCTCTCTGGTCAGTCTAGGTTGTTCATATGCTTCCTGGAAATTATCCATTTCTTCTACATTATCCAGTTTGTTGCCATATAGTTGTTCATAATATCCTGTTATAATTTTTGTAATTTCTTCAGGATCTGCAGTTATGTCACCTTTTTCATTCATTATTTTGTTTATATGGGTCTTCTCTCTTTTTGATTTTGTCAGTCTAGCTAGGGGCTTGTCAATCTTGTTGATCCTCTCAAAGAACCAACTTTTGGTGATATTTGTCATCTCTATTGTTTTTTTCTGTTCTCTATGTCATTTATTTCTGCTTTAATCCTTGTTATTTCTTTTCTTCTACTTGGTTTAGGATTGGTTTGCTGTTCATTTTCTAGCTTCTTCAGTTGATCCATTAGTTCTTTGATTTTGGCTCTTTCTTCCTTTTTAATATATGCGTTTAGTGCTATAAATTTCCCCCTTAGCACTGCTTTTGCTGCATCCCATAGGTTTTGGTACGTTGTGTTCTCATTTTCATTCGTCTCTATATATTTAGCAATTTCTCTTGCTATTTCTTCTTTAACCCACTGATTGTTTAGGAGTGTGTTGTTTAACCTCCAGGTATTTGTGAATTTTCTAAGTCTCTGTTGGTTATTGACTTCTAATTGTATTCCATTGTGGTCAGAGAATGTGCTTTGAATAATTTCAATCTTTTTAAATTTATTGAGGCTTGTTTTATGCCCCAGCATATGATCTATTCTGGAGAAAGTTCCATGAGCACTAGAAAAGTATGTGTATCCTGGTGATTTGGGATGTAATGTCCTGTATATGTCTGTTAAATCTAATTCATTTATCAGATTGTTTAGGTTTTCAATTTCCTTATCGGTCTTCTGTCTGGTTGATCTAACTATAGGAGAGAGTGATGTATTGAAGTCTCCCACAATTATTGTGGAAACATCAATTGCTTCCTTTAGTTTTGCCAGTGTTTCTCTCATGTATTTTGTGGCACCTTGATTGGGTGCATAGACATTTACGATTGTTATTTCTTCTTGCTGAATTGCCCCTTTTATTAGTATGTAGTGGCCTTCTTTGTCTCTCAAAACATCCCTGCATTTAAAGTCTATTTTATCTGAGATTAATATTGCTATACCTGCTTTCTTTTGGCTGTAGCTTGCATGAAATATTTTTTTCCATCCTTTCACTTTCAGTTTCTTTGTGTCCCTGTGTCTAAGATGAGTCTCTTGTATGCAATATATTGATGGTTCATTTTTTTTGATCCATTCTGTGAATCTATATCTTTTAATTGGGGAGTTTAATCCATTTACATTCAACGTTATAACTTTGAAGGCATTTCTTGAATCAGCCATCTTATCCTTTGGTTTATGTTTGTCATATTTTTCCTCTCTCTCTATTAATATCCTTATTGTACCCATACCGAATCTCTTTAGTACTGAACCTTTCTCCAAGTCTCTCTGTCCTTTCTTTGTTTCTCTGTCTGTAGGGCTCCCTTTAGTATCTCCAGTAGGACAGGTCTCTTGCTAGCAAATTGTCTCAGCATTTGTTTGTCTGTGAAAAATTTAAGCTCTCCCTCAAATTTGAAGGAGAGCTTTGCTGGATAAAGTATTCTTGGCTGGAAATTTTTCTCACTCAGAATTTTAAATATATCGTGCCACTGCCTTCTCACCTCCTTGGTGGCTGCTGAGTAGTCACTACTTAGTCTTATGCTATTTCCTTTGTATGTGGTGAATTGCTTTTCTCTTGCTGCTTTCAGAACTTGCTCCTTCTCTTCTGTGTTTGACAGTGTGATCAGAATATGTCTCGGAGTGGGTTTATTTGGATTTATTCTATTTGGAGTTCGCTGAGCATTTATGATTTGTGTATTTATGTTGTTTAGAAGATTTGGGAAGTTTTCCCCAACAATTTCTTTGAATACTCTTCCTAGACCTTTACCCTTTTCTTCCCCTTCTGGAACACCAATGAGTCTTATATTCGGATGTTTCATATTATCTATCATATCCCTGAGGTCCATTTCGATTTTTTCAATTTTTTTCCCCATTCTTTCTTTTATGCTTTCATTTTCCATTCTGTCATCTTCCAGGTCACTGATTCGTTGTTCAACTTCCTCTAGTCTTGTACTATGAGTGTCCAGAATCTTTTTAATTTGGTCAACAGTTTCTTTAATTTCCATAAGATCATCCATTTTTTTATTTAGTCTTGCAATGTCTTCTTTATGCTCTTCTAGGGTCTTCTTGATATCCTTTGTATCTCGTACTATGGTCTCATTGTTCATCTTTAGTTCTTTGAGTAGCTGCTCTAGGTGCTGTGTCTCTTCTGGTCTTTTGATTTGGGTGCTTGGGCTTGGGTTATCCATATCATCTGGTTTTTTCATATGCTTTATAATTTTCTGTTGTTTTTGGCCTCTTGGAATTTGCTGAACTTGATAGGGTTCTTTTAGGATTTGTAGACCAATTGAAGTCCTTATGTCTAGTTTATCAGATCTACAGCTTTGTGGAGTACACTTTCTCTAACTAACCAGCAGGTGGTGTCCATGAGCCACCTGTTCTCCACAAGCCAGTTCTCCCCTGCTTAGCCTTTTTGGTGAGTGTGGGAGTGAGTCTTGTGGGGTCCAATTGGTGTACCAAGCTTGCGTGTGCAGTTGGTGTTGCCCGCCCTGTATATGGGGCGTGTTTCTGGGCAGTCAGGGAGGGGGGGTGGCTCTAACAATCAAATCTCCCTGGTGATCCTAGAGTTTTAAAGCTGCTGCAATAGTCTAATCCTTCAGTTCAGTCCTGCCACAGTTTGTCTCTGCCACTGACCCACAAGTCCTTGGTATTGGCGTATGGCTCCTGAGACTTGCAAGTGGGCCCCTCTTCCAGACTGTGCACCCCGGATCCTCTGTTGAGGGATGACTGTGCTATGTCACAGGTGAGTGCCGTCCCCCCAGGGCAGTTCTGGGCTGCTGGGCTGTGTAGGGAGGCTCCCAGTCTGCTGAAATGATGACTGAATGGGGCTTTGTTAATTCACACTGCTCCACCTTCCCAACTCTGGGACAATCAGCTGAGGTTGCAGGGAAGGCTAATGTCCATGCCCAGTTTTGTGGTGTGTGCCTTTTATTTGAAGCACTTCCGTCACACTGGGTTGTCTGGGGCAGCTCTGGGCTATGGGGCTGGCAATGGGCAGGAGTGTTTCCTGTCCACCAGGATGATGGCTGTGAGCGGACACCCCCCTTTTCTTGGGAAGTTGTGGTGTTTAGTGAATTTTCTCAGCCACTGGATTATTGCCTTTTGTCTCAGAGCTCTCTTAGTTCTGCTCTTGTCTTGACCTGCCCAAATTGCAAGTCTTTGAAGCTTTCTGTATTGGGCTTCTTAGAGTAATTGTTTTAGAAAAAGAAAAAAGGATTAAAAAAAAGGGCCCTCCTCAGAGTTCTAATGGGCTATTGAAATGCTAAGAGACAAAGCAATTAGGGCCATTAAGGAAAGGTCCACAGGGCAGAGAGATCAGCTTTTCTTCGGGATTTGCATATGAGCCTCAGGGCCTGAGCTCTGCCCTTCCCCTTTGTATGTTCACCAGAACTCCAAAAATCCTCTGCTTTTATTTTGGAGTTTTTCATGTTGTTTTTTTCTATGCCTGTCTCCTCTCTGCTGGGCTGGCTGCTCTCAGATTCTCTGGTGTCTGGTCTCAGTCTATCTATGGTTGGAGTTTGGATCAGTAGAATGAGTTTCTGATAAGGGCTGCCACTGTAGTTCTCCCTTCTCCTTCCCGGAGCTGACAGCCCCTCCTCCCACGGGACTGAGCCTGGCAGGGAGGGGTGCGGGTCACCTGGCCACAAAAACTTACAGATTTCGCTGATCTCAGCAGTTCCACGTTTTCATGAGTGTTGTATGAAGTATGCCCAAAGTCAGATTGCTCTGTGGTGTCCAGTCCACGAAGTTCCTGGCTTTCTACCTACTTTCCTGGAGGAGTAACTAAAACATACAGCTCACCAGTCTGCCATCTTGCCTAGACATGTTATTAATGTTAAATGTACTTAACCTTGTCCGGTTTCTGTCTTTTATGTTGTATTTTTAATGAAACCTATTAAAAAAAACCATCACTGACTTTACTTTTAGCTGGCATTTCAAATGAAAAAAAAAAATATCTACAAGGAAAAGAGAGGAGAAAAAGCATGAGGGGAAGAAAACAATCCCTATGACAAAAAAAATGTATTTTAAATATGAATAAGGCAACACACAGGATATTGACGTTGGTTACTAGTACTAGTTCCAAAGGAGTAATTTCAGGTATCATTCCACTCCCAAAACATAGCACATAGAGCCCTGATGTCTTGTTCTGAAATATCAAGAAAGTAGGTTTGGGAAATACTCTAATCTCTCTTCACTAGCTTGCTATATCACTTTTAATTTTTACCCTGTGCCAAAAAATATTTTTGGCAATGTTTCACCCTCAAGTCTGTGCCAAGAAACCTCTCCTTGGTGGATAACAATAAAAGGAGGTCGTTTACAATATAAAGTTCAGTATAAAAGGAAAGTTAATAAGAAGTAAATACATTTAATATACTTGGCTAAAGGAGTGTCGTGTCAAGTTACAGGAACTCTTCTCTCGTGATTTGATCGTGTCTGTGGTCTGAAATAAAATTGTTCGTGGAGTGTCTGCTCAAGGTGCAACCTTCCACCTCCAGCCATGAGAGGACACGTGCATTTCCATTTCATGACACTTTTGATTTCTTGACTGGTATTTGTATTCTACACTGTGAGCTTTCAACATGGTTTATAGAACTACTGGACAGCTGGGTGCCAGGTGGACGGAACAACTCAAACAATTGTTAGACCACCATGACTTAACAACAAAAAGAAAGCAAAACATTCACAAAAGTAACCAGACCTAGACATGTGGCAAATGCTTGCTAACAATATGTACAAAATGGAACACACACACACACACACACACACACACACACACGGAAGTTTTCCAGAAATCAGTAATTTAAAGTGACACTACCCCTCTCATTAAGCTGAACTTGGATTTGAACTAGACAATGGTTGCTATGTCTGAAATGATGCAAAATATACAAGCAAAACATCACAGCCTGGATAATTCTAAGCATCCCCTTGAAATTGTGTGAGCTTGTGGGAACTCTAAAAGACAGCACTCTAGAAAATGAAGCTGACAGGAGTTACAGAACTAAGCCTGCATTTTCCATGCTGAATAGCACCTACACACACACAAACACATACACACAAACACAGACATATACACATTTGCAGTGGAATAAACTGTGCATACTGAGGAAAACTATATTAGCCATTTAACTTCATGTTTTAGTAATCAAAGGTGTGATATAAAACAACTTTCAGGGAGAATTTTATATTTGACTTGTGGTCCTTTAAGCAAAAGTATCTTGAATTCTTGAATGATTTTTATGTTCAGAGAATTGGCCATTAAGGTAGTAGATTTTTTTTTTTTTTTTTTTTTTTTTTTTTTTTTGGTCTTAAAGAAGCATAACAAGCATGAATGAACAAAGAATAAACTTCAAAGTCTTACTCTTTGGTAGGAAGTGCTTTCGAACAATAATCATAAACTTTTGTCAATGAAACCTTTGTGAGAAATGATGAGTGCCTTTCAAAGTCATTAAAACTGAAGGAGGTCTCTCTTCTGTACAAAAAAATAACTGCAGCTAGTGGAAGAGTCATGTCCTGACAAATCTTCCCTTTGCCCAAAGCATTGTCATAACACTAGAAAGAAACCTGGCTCTGCACTACCCTCTTCCCCCCCCCAATCCTTTTCTTTCTTTCTTTTGTTTATTTATTCATTTTAATTTGTACAGTCCTGTCCCTCTATCAGATCTTCTGGGAATTTCTAAGGCAAGGTATTGTAACTAACACATGACAGTTGGAAAATCAAAAGAGGTTTATTTAAAACTCTTGGATTTGTCCAGACCGGTCCACTGTGTCTTCAGTTGAATTTCACAGGAGTGAAGAAGGAATCTATTATCTGGAATTAGGAAAAAGCTCTTCCCAACCCCTTTCCACCTTTCAGATCCCAGTTTGAATATCCCCAGAATAAATCAGACTGGACAGAAAAGGGCCTGACTGTAGCAGAAACATTCTATTTTGTGGTAGTGTGAGTGCTATTTTTGTTGTTTCCAAAGTCAGCCTCTCTAGGGCTATATTTGAGAGTTAGAAGAAATAGTCCAGACCTTAATGGCTTGGCATCTCTCTCCCCATGGAGAGTATAGAGGGGTAAGCTTAAGAAATTTTGGTTAGGTCACAATCATTTTAGTGAAAATTGTAACCTGATAAATATCAGTAATGAGGGCAAAGAATTAATTTTAAACTGTAAGCCCAAATTATCACTTTTGTTTAATGTTTCCTTATTTTATCTCACCCCCAATCTATTCTTTAATTACAAGATTTTGTTGATTCTGCTGTTGGAAATTAGTTTCTACATTTCTCCCTTGACTTGTCAAAACAAAGTATATGATATTTTGCAATTATCAATAATTTTTTACCTAAATTTTTAGCAATATATTATGTAAATAGTAAGCATAGAACACAAGCACTATTTTTTTGTGCTGTGGAATAAAGAGAGTTTTTAATGCAGGAAGTGGGAAGGAGGGTTATAAGCACGAGTGGGCAATCCAAAATGTTTGGAGAAACTGAAAAATGAGAAAGCGACTTACAAGGTGTGGTCTGACAATTGGCCACATTGATGGGGTCGATTCTTATACATAAGGGACAGTCCCTTAGCACCTCATACCCACCCAGCTTCAGGCCAGCATGGAGCTAGGAATTTAGGAATTAGGCACTTGTATCAATAGAAGGCCACAGCGAACGCTCTACTGAAGAATTGGAGCCAGCAGAGATGATTTTCTCTGCTTAAACTATAGGCACAGGCTTTTAATCTTCCAAATTATAATGATGTTGCCACCAAAAAGGCTTTCTTAAAGAACATAATTATTACTGCTTTCCATTGTTTCACATAAAGCTTGTGTGGCTATCAAGTTCCACTGAAAGCATTTCACCAAATAGGATTAAAATGGAGGAAATTGCAGAAATTAAGAAATGAGCCATGGCATTTGATTAACAGTGTAATATTGAGTAATAAATGCAACTCAATGCACAGTGGAATCCAAAACCCATGTGTTACTTTGCCCCTCTTCTCAGAGGGCCAAGAATATGAGAGCTCTTGACAAAAGGAAGCTTGTGTATTCTATCTCGTAGATATTTCAGAAGAAGGTATTAACTTGCAAAATATCTAGGTCTACTTCAGCAGCCTTTAAAAGTACTTCATTTTGGTAAGTGAAAGCAGACAGCCCTAGAGTCTGATTGAAGAAAGATGTCTCCTGGTGACATGAGTTCATCTTCTTCTAGTTGAAAGGATTAAGATGTTTCAAAATTTTAATTCTATTATTAGACCATATGTAGTTCAAGGATGAGGAGATTTATGATGCCTGGTTTTCTTAATCTCCATGTTTAGTAAAATACTTAAAAACGCCAAGGCATTTAATCATCACATATTGACTTAAGCCTGAGTGTCCTTCTAAGAGGGCTTTAGTTCAAAAAGTCTATCTTAAGCAGGAGTCTAGACTGGGTGATGTGTTTTGTTGAGAAAATCAAGTTCACAGGTGTCAGTCCTTACCTCTGACATTCAAATGCCTACTTCCTATCCCTGCCCATAACTTTTTCAAACCGAACTGAGCCAACAACAGATAAACGCAAGAAGCCTGCTTTAATTTATCAGAGATATTTGCAACACAATTCAACGCCACCAAAATCTGCTAATCTGATATTTTACTAATTACCGTTTAATGGTTAAATGTGAATGCTCCAAAAATGTTTGCAGAATTGAAACAGATGGTTTTCTCCTGCAAGAATCTGTCTTTAATATTTGCATATTACTTACAACAGCAATTTTTTCTTTCATCAGGATTTAAAATACTGAGGTTTTGCACATCCCGGAAATGTGCTCAACACCAATACAATAACAATACAGCAAAATGACTAAGACTGGGTTATGTGGTTTTGAAGAGCATCTGTAGCATTTAAAGTAGAAAGTGCACCTCTCCAGGGTTTGAAGACAGCCTATGTTGTCTAACATCTATGTGCCCTAGATGAGTTCCTTAATCTGTGAGCCTCAGCATCTCTTTTCAAAAATTCCTTGTTTCTGTTAGGATTAAATGGTACAATATATGTGAATCACTTAGCCCAACTTTGGACACACAGTACATACTTAATACCTCTACCTCATTCTTTCTCTAAATCATTCTTTACCTGAGACACTGAATTATTGTGTTTTTAAAAATGATTATTAATTTCCTTAATGACTAAGCTTATGGTTCTTGATACCTACCATTTAATTATTGTTGGTGAATAAGGAACCCAGCAAATATTCAGACTTCTCCTGAATCTTAAGTTCAAAAGTCCATATTTCTTTAGAGTCTTGTAGTCACAGAAGTTTACCTAATTACCTAATATAATTGTCTTATTTTATACATGAAGAAATAAACATCCAGAGATATTAGAGGCTTCTTCTAAGTCAGACCCTGGTGAGTGATTCAGAAATCAAGGTCTTTCCTTTCTATCTACCCTCCCCCCACCCTCACGCCTAGAAAAATCAGCATGAAAAGGAAGATATTTGCATAGGAGGAGATCAAATTTAGCCTTTCCTGCATAAGAAGGGCAGTTGGAATGACCAAAGATCAGATAAGTTTTCAGCCTGTTTTGGCACCTGTCCATTCCTAAATCTGTGCAATTGAATATGTAATGGTTTTGCATAGCTGGCTCCTGTTCTTCTGGCTCATTTTTCCATCTGGGTGCAAAGAGAATGTAAGAGACCTTGTATAAACAAAGACTTCAAGAAGTTTCCTGGATTCACACCTGAGTCACAAACCCATCTAATATTTTCAGAATTAAACAGAGTAATGTTTTTCTTGCTCCATTTCATGTTTACTAGGATACAACATTGTTACATTTTATTGTACCAGAAAATATGGGAAGAGTTCTAGAAATTGACCGCATCATATGGTCACAGAGGATTCTATGCTCTATCGTCAGGGAATTTACCAGCACAAACAAATTCAAACAAGCCCAGCCTTTCACGTACAACTGCAGAAAACTGAACCCATTTCCAAAATCGAGTCAGGGAGGTTTTGATTATGTTTCAGTGCACGTATGTATGAATATACATGAGTTTATCAACTGCAACATCACATCCTTTCTTTTGTATTCCCATGGGAAGTATTGCTTTCAAAAATAAGTGGTATAAGCAGAAGCTTCTCTCACTTCTCTACTACTTGTGAGACATTTGGGGGGGGGGGAGGCGGAGATTGTCTCCCTCTGACACCCCGCTTTGGTGCCCTGCTTCCGCTTCCTGGGCATTTCATTCCTCGCCTCGTCAGGTTTGAATCTTGCTCTCATTTTTCAAGTACTTCCGTTGAGGTGTTTGTGGTAATAGCTTAAAGTGTTCTATCTCCCAGATGTATTAGTTCAGAAGTTTTAGCATTTTAATATGGGGCTCAGAAACCCGAAGAGCCTTCAGAAAAGAAATTATTTGATGGTTCTGGGACAGACCAGTGGGAGGAAATCTATAATAGGCAGCCTCTGAGGGTTCTTGGTACCCACCAAATCAAAAGGGTCTGGTGTAACTTATTCATAAGTTTGGCCCTGGCTCCATACGAAGACACCTAAGATATCTGAGGGGTTGGGAATAAGGCGTTCCCCCTCCAAAGCATGGAGAAGACAAAACCTTAGGTTGTTAATGTGTTCAAAAGTAATATCAGCAGCAGCAACAGCATAATGATAACAATATTTCTTTTTACTACGACAGTATCATTTAATCTAAGAAAGAGCCTCATAAAAAACAAAACTAACTAAAAAACACAAAATCATTCTTCTACCCATAAATACATATTGTCCTTTCACAGCATCTTCCTTCCTTCCTCCTTCCTTCCCTCTTTCCCTTCCTTCCTTCCATCCTTCTTTCCTTTCCTTTTTCTCTCTCTCTCTTTATCTACTTCAATAGCATTAAATTTGCCTCCTTTTCTCTGTTGTAAATAAGTGATGCATTTTTCCTTGCAATTTTATTGAGATATATTCACATACCCTACAGTCATCCAAAGTGTACAATCATTTGTTCACAGTGTCATCATATAGTTGTGCATTCATCACAACAATCAATTTTTTAACATTTTTCTACTCCAAAAAATAATAAAAATAAAAATAAAAGTAAAAGTAAAAAGTAACACCCAAAACAACCCATCCCTCCCATACCCACCCCCCATTATTTATTTACATTTCTGTCCCCATTTTTCTACTCATCTGTCCCCACACTGGATAAAGGGAGTGTGAGCCACAATGTTTTCACAGTCACACAGTCACACAGTTTAAACTATATAGTTATACACTCATCTTTAAGAATCAAGGTTGCAGTTCAACAGTTTCAGGTATTTCCTTCTAGCTATTCTAATAAACTAAAAACTAAAAAGGGATATCTATATAATACATGGGAATAACCTCCGAATGACCTCTTGACTCCATTTTAAATCTCTCAGACCCTGAAACTTTATGTTGTTTCATTTATCTTCCCCATTTTGGTCAAGAAGACTTTCTCAATTTCATGATGTTGGGTCCAAGTTCATTCCTGGGAGTCATGTCCTATGCTGCCAGGGAGATATACACCCCGGGAGTCATGCCCACATATGGGGGGACGGCAGCAAGTCCACCTGCCAAGTTGGCTTACAGAGAGGCCACATCTGAGCAACAAAAGAGGTTCTCTGGGGGTGACTCTTAAGCAAAATTACAAGTAGGCTTAGCCTCTCCTTTGCAGTAACAAGCTTCATAATGGCAAGCCCCAAGATCGAGGGTTCTGCCTACTAAATTGGTAGTTCCCAATGTATTGTGAGAATATAAGGAATTCCCCAGGTGGGTAAGTTTAATGTTTCCACATTTTTCCCAAGTCTCTCAAGGGGTCTTTTCAAATACTTCTTTATCTTCCACCCAAATTACTCTGGGATGTATCAGGGCTTCACACTAACCTATACAAACCAACCAGATATCACTCCATAGTCAAGTTTCCTTGTAATTATGGTATTTGAATAAACTGACCATACACTCCTTTTATAAAAAAATTATATAGTGTGCTACAGAAAATAAATATTTTCCACCAAATAAACATCTGTACCTTTGGTCTCACACAGAAATTGAAGTTTTAAAACACAGTCAGTATCATCCTTTACCCTTTAGTCTGATTTACGTCAGTCCTAACAAAGTCCATTTCGTTCATATTGCAAATTGAAGTCTGTACTTGATGCATTTTTGAAGGATGCTTACCCAGCTATAAATAGGGCCTGCTGGAAGTATATAATGATGCATATGAATTAAGTAAATGCTGAGGCTTTACATCTGTCTTTTACTGTCTCTTAATTAACTACAGCACAACTCTATAGAAGTTGTTATTCATCTTGTCTCCTCATTTAGAATTTAGTCTTATCCCAGTCAAAACACAAACAAAACAAAAAAACTGACTCCCTACTAAATGAAAGGCCCTCTTGTAGGTGCTGGAGAAACAGCAGCAAAGGAGCTAGAAAAGTTCTTCCTCTCCACGGAGAACAACAGAAAAAAAACAAGAAAAATAGATCATGATGAAAGATATGCAGGTAATGCATTTAGAATTTAACTGGGTAGATACTAAAAATTTGGATGTTCAAGGAAAGTCTATCTAAGATTTCAGTTGTGATTTGAATGTCCAGAAACCACCCACGTAAAGATTATGGGAACAGCTAGTGCAAATCTCCTAAAATAAAAACAGCTAAATGTGTCAGAGGCACAGCAAGGAGGCCGATGTGGTGCTGTGTGATGGGCAAGGGAGAGACTGGTGAAAGATTACAAGTAGGTGCAGCATGTAGGGCTTTGTAGCAGAGAAGAAGCAGGTTTCATTGATTTTAAATGTGGAGGAAGGCACTGGGAGAATTTTATACAAGTTTTAGATCTGTAGGTCCATTCTAACTGTTGAGTGGATATTCAGTTGTACAGGGCCTAGAGGAAGAAGGGGGGCCATTTCAGAGACTATTTTAGAATTCCAGGTAAAAACTAATTGCGGCTTTGGCTAGGGTTTTGCAGTTGGAGAGGAATAGATAGATGTTTGCCCTTCTTTTGAGGGTAGAGAATGCATTGGATGGAAGCGGCAATTAAGGAAAAGAGATAAGTCAAAAATAATTCCTATAAACTTGGCTTCAGCAATACAGTAGATGATGTTGTGGTTCATTTTGGTAAGGGGAAAAGTCTGTGAGAGGTTAGAATTTAGGGGAATATACCAATAGCTTGACTGATGCACATTAAATTATAAATACCTATTAGGCATCATGCACAGGTATCAAGAACACAGTTGGAATTCTGAAGTTAGGACTAGAGCTAGAAGTTAGGACTGGAGCTACCTGGCGGAGTAATTGACACATATGCTGTATTTAAATTTGAGGAATTGGATGCACCACTTCCTTGGAAAGTGTGTAGATAGAAAGAAGTGGAGGTCATCCCAACAGTTAGAGGTTAGACAGAGATGGAGCAAGCAACACAAAAAGACTCTTTACGAGTAGTCTGTATGGTAAGACTGGTACAGAGAATGTGGAAGCCAAAAGAAGAAAGTATTTCAAAGAGGATAGTTGTGCTTGAATGTTGCAGAGAGATCCAAAGATAAGGGCACAAAAAGGATCCTTGAATTCACTAACATGAAGGTAATTCATGACCTGAAGAGAGCAGTTTCATTGGCCAATTGGAGTAGATTGGATAATTGGAGTGGATTGAGATAGTAAGATGAGGAGCAGGATTCCAAGGGACTTCAGTATCACAATTTAAAACAATAACTCCATGGTCAACAGTTTAGCTTTTCTGTTGGCAATTCATGATCTTTGGAATCCATAAAAATTTGGAGCTGAAAGTCAGATCTGATGTAAAAATTAAAGTAGTATTGCCATCCACGGAAAACCATGGCTACTAGTAGCTGATCTGAGGTCTGCAATTAACAATTTTTCACTGAAAATGATGCCGAGTTTTCCTTTCCTTCCTCCACTCATCTCCCATTCCAATCAAATCTCCAAATTAGTAATGGTCCTCCAGAGCATAAAATTCAATCTGCATTAGCCTGACCAAGATTGAACTTAAACTAAGCTCTGAGGAAATGATGGAGAAGAAAGAACAGGAAGATCTTGGTGAGCTCAATTTCTAAATGGTAACATTTTTATAACTTGCAAATCAAAGGGAAAATATGTTAAAGAGATAAATGTATGAGCTATAGTTTGTTTTAACTCAAAGTGCCAATTTTTTTTTAATGGTTAGCCATAAAAACCAACAGAAGGGGTGGCTACTGTTCCCTGAATTTTAAAACTTCCAAACCTTGGAAGGCAGGCTTGGGCAACAAGGAGTATCTCAATTTCTGGTGCTAATTTTACTTTGGAACAGAATAATTGGATTTTAATTGATCATTACAAGACTCTTTTCTTAATTGTTAACTCTAATTGCTGTTTTAAGCCTACCTGAGTTGCTCGCCACAAAGTCTCACAGCATGCTTAACATTTTGGCCCAGTGTAGGAGTGGTGGCTCATCAACATATTTTTTTTTCTTATTTGCTAATGCTTTGGGAGAAAGTTTCTCTAAAATTCCCAAATTTGTGACTCAATGATTGGATGGCAATATATTTGATGAAGTAACTTGGTTCTGCCAAGCTTTAAACACTGATCAATTCTCACCATACACCTGGCCTTGAAACGGGGAAGCCTTACATTTTAAAGATGGAGGCAACAGTAAAGGAATACCCACTGGTTTTTTCTAATGTCAAATATAAAACATTTGACTGCCCTGGTAGTCAGGGGAGTTTGGCCTTAAATACCGTTTTTCATGGAAGTCTCTAATGACACATAGAAGTCGTTTTAAGAATGGACCATGAACTGAACAAAAGTAACTAACAAAGTGCCTTAAGTTCTCCAGAAAAGGAGATTCTGTACTTTACCTTCTAATTATCTCACCTTTCCTCTCTCTTTTTTTATTGTTACAAGTCACTCGATTGGCTAAAAATTCATGAATGCTTTCACATTTTCTGTAAATAACAGTTGCAGAAAAGTATATTCTAAGTGAAGAGACGTTATTCATTTTCTCAAGGGAAAAATAACAACCACTCATTAAACCATGACATCAAATCTAGGCTGTCAATGGGATTATTAAAAGCCATAGAAGGTTTCTTGGTGACTATGATTTCTATTATTACTGCAATTATTATTTCATTCGGAACTAAACTATAATAGCAAAGTATGCTTGGAATCATCTGTGACCAAGAAATAAAATCTTGGCAATAGCAGTTTTAATGAGACCAACCTTGTTTTAGGGCTTAATCTCAAAAGTAACTAGGCAGGGCACACTAACAAACCTAATAGCCTTGTGTCAGAGGAGGAGCAGATGCCCAGAACTAAGCTGTATTAAGACCCCAAAAAGGGCGTCCCCTAACTTTCCAAATTTGAATAAATAGCCTGATCCTGATAAAATCTGAAAAAAGTCATTATAAACCAGATTTCAGCTTGGGAACATAAATGATCCAAAAGGAAGATATATTCCTTTTTAAACACCATTATGGTGAAAGTGCAAACAGTTTTTATTTGCATCATTTAATATTTACCTTATCAAAGCATTATCTGGTTATTCCCTCTAATAGGAACATCCCCCTTCCCTTTACTTTCAAATATGTGTACAGAGTTTCCTGTGCCTTTGACAGCAGGGTGTGTTTAAAATAAAAGTGAAGACAACTCATACTTAAAGGATGTGTGGAAATTATGTTTTTACACATTTTGAAGAATTACACTATCAGTTCATTTGTCTGACAGGATATTTATCTTGAAATTCTTTATTTAGCAGTTGTTGAGCCCAGATTGAGCCCGAGTACACCAATGGGCTAATTGAGAACCCATTCACCACCTTCTACAGAAAGGCATGTGTATTTAGTGGATATCGTTAGTAGTGCCCTTCGACGTCCTTTGCTTCTTGCCTGGGATGGAGCTCTGTCCTGACAGCCTGCCTAACTCATGCTCAGCTCTTCTTCCTGGAACTATACCCTGTGTACTATTTCCAGAAAGTGCCTGGAGTTTTCCTTCTGTCCAGAGATTTGCCTCCTTAGAACCATGATCCTTCCCATCACAAACCTAATATAAGAGGTGCTACTAGCTGGAGGAGACCATACACATGTGAACAACCACTCATCAATTGTAGTACTTCTGCTCACAGGGCTAGAGTGCATCCTCAGAAGCTTTCTTTTCACCACTTCCAACAGCCACTATATATCAAGTAGACTAGGCATGTGGGATGAAACATAGCTTGCATCCTGGCAATAAAGAATCCTGTTGCTGTGTCCTACCTCTAGGTCATTGCAAGACCTGAATGACCTCCAACTTGGCCACCTCCTTAAATTCTGTGATGTTTGACTGCAGGTCAGTCCTGCTGGAAACAACCACCAAGGTTCTTCCACTTTGGTTCCAAACTTGCTTTCCGTACTAGCACACCACAGAGGGATTTTGAATTAGTTACGCAGAAGTCCTTTGTGGCAAAACCAAGATGGTTACTTGCTCACTACTTATTGTCAGAAATCCAAGCCCATTATCTTGTTGAATGCTCAAATTATTAGCAGTCTGCCCAATCATATTATAAGGGTTAAACACAGATCCCCAGAGATCACCTCAAAATGAGAATAGGACAAAAGATTATTCCCAACACTACTCTGCCAGTGCGCCGAGATTGCTTAACATAAACACTAATCTCTTTCCCACTGCTTCACATCTGTGCACTAGCTGAGCAAGGCTGGAGATACCAGAAACTGTTATTGCCTTGCATTGAATATTGCTATATTAATCCTCTAGAAGTCACTCCATAAGGTGCCCAAATCTGGACTATATTTGTAATATTTGATTTTGGAACCATAATATGAGACTTTGCATTTGTCCATAATAAGCTTTTTCTTAATTCTATGGTCTGCTGAAATAAATTTGAGTCTTGACTTCATTGTTTATCATTTATGACTTTATTGTATGCTAGAGACTAGCTGTAAAACATCATGGATAATGATGCAGACTCTGAAGCCAGACCATCTGGGTTCATGCCCCAGATCCAAACTTACTAGTTATGTGACTTTGGGCAAGTTACTTAAGCTCTCTGTGCTTCTCTTTCCTCTTCAGTTATTATAGTAATAATGTTTTTGATTATTAAAAAAATTTATGAAAATAATGTCCTAAGAACATAGTAAGTCCTTAAAACATAGAACAATTCTTATAATCAATTAGCTATATAACCCAAAATTTAGCTGGTTTAAAATTTAATAAATGTGCCTTCTCAGGAAGTTAGGTTGCTTATTTTTATTATATGTCAAAGAAACTGATATAAATGCCTTACAGAATAGGGTTTGCTTTGTTAATTAAATATAGATGCTTTTATTTGGACATTTCGATTGACACTGTAGATATTGAAAGCCATTCAGATATAAATTTATCTACCTATATTGTATAAATGTCTACATTTTACAGTTCTAACATGGAAAGCTGTTGGACATCTTGTTCAATGAAATTTTTCTATGTATAATTCACTCAATCTACATTTCTTATTTTGTTAAAATTATAAAATGAAGTTCTTAATATGATTTATTCTTTTGAACCCATGTTAACTCCTAGTGATGACAATACGTTGTTTCTAAACGTGTATGAACCATTTGTTTATGTTTCTAGAATATTTCCAGGGAAGGACATATTGATTTTGTATGCACTTATCAGAAGTTATCTAATCTCCCTTTTTTTTTTTTTTTTTTTTTTTTTTTTTAATTTTTGTGTAGGGGGTGAGGTAGGGGTCCTCTTTCATTCTTTTGGATATGGATATCCAACTCTCCCAGCCCCATTTGTTGAAAAGACCATTATGGCTCAGTTCGGTGACTTTGGGGGCCTTATCAAAGATCAGTCGGCCATAGATCTGAGGGTCTATCTCTGAATTCTCAATTCGATTCCATTGATCTATATGTCTATCTTTGTGCCAGTACCATGCTGTTTTGGCAACTGTGGCTTTATAATAAGCTTCAAAGTCAGGGAGTGTAAGTCCTCCCACTTCGTTTTTCTTTTTTAGAGTGTCTTTAGCAATTCGAGGCATCTTCCCTTTCCAAATAAATTTGATAACTAGCTTTTCCAAGTCTGCAAAGTAGGTTGTTGGAATTTTGATTGTGATTGCATTGAATCTGTAGATGAGTTTGGGTAGAATTGACATCTTAATGACATTTAGCCTTCCTATCCATGAACATGGAATATTTTTCCATCTTTTAAGGTCCCCTTCTATTTCTTTTAGTAGAGTTATGTAGTTTTCTTTGTATAGGTCTTTTACATCTTTGCTTAAGTTTATTCCTAGGTACTTGATTTTTTTAGTTGCTATTGAAAATGGTATCTTTTTCTTGAGTGTCTCTTCAGTTTGTTCATTTCTAGCATATAGAAACATTACTGACTTATGTGCATTAATCTTGTATCCTGCTACTTTGCTAAATTTGTTTATTAGCTCTAGTAGGTGTATCGTTGATTTCTCAGGGTTTTCTAGATATAAGATCATATCATCTGCAAACAATGACAGTTTTACTTCTTCTTTTCCAATTTGGATGCCTTTATTTCTTTGTCTTGCCGGATTGCCCTGGCTAGCACTTCCAGCACAATGTTGAATAACAGTGGTGACAGCGGGCATCCTTGTCTTGTTCCTGATCTTAGAGGGAAGGCTTTCAGTCTCTCACCATTGAGTACTATGCTGGCTGTGGGTTTTTCATATATGCTCTTTATCATGTTGAGGAAGTTTCCTTCAATTCCTACCTTTTGAAGTGTTTTTATCAAAAAGGGATGTTGGATTTTGTCAAATGCTTTTTCAGCATCTATTGAGATGATCAATTGATTTTTCCCTTTTGAGTTTTTAATGTGTTGTAATACATTGATTGTTTTTCTTATGTTGAACCATCCTTGCATGCCTGGAATGAACCCCACTTGTTCATGGTGTATGATTTTTTTAATGTGTCTTTGGATTCGATTTGCAAGTATTTTGTTGAGGATTTTTGCATCTATATTCATTAGGGAGATTGGCCGGTAGTTTTCCTTTTTTGTAGCATCTTTGCCTGGTTTTGGTATTAGATTGATGTTAGCTTCATAAAATGAGTTAGGTAGTGTTCCATTTTTTTCAATGTTTTGAAAGAGTTTGAGTAAGATTGGTGTCAGTTCTTTCTGGAAAGTTTGGTAGAATTCCCCTGTGAAGCCATCTGGCCCTGGGCATTTATTTGTGGGAAGATTTTTGATGACTGATTGGATCTCTTTGCTTGTGATGGGTTGGTTGAGGTCTTCTATTTCTTCTCTGGTCAGTCTAGGTTGTTCATATGTTTCCAGGAAATTGTCCATTTCTTCTACATTATCCAGTTTGTTGTCATACAGTTGTTCATAATATCCTCTTATAATTTTTTTAATTTCTTCAGGATCTGCAGTTATGTCACCTTTTTCATTCATTATTTTGTTTATATGGGTCTTCTCTCTTTTTGATTTTGTCAGTCTAGCTAGGGGCTTGTCAATCTTGTTGATCTTCTCAAAGAACCAACTTTTGGTGATATTTATCCTGTCTGTTGTTTTTTTGTTCTCTATGTCATTTATTTCTGCTTTAATCCTTGTTATTTCTTTTCTTGTACTTGGTTTAGGATTGGTTTGCTGTTCATTTTCTAGCTTCTTCAGTTGATCCATTAGTTCTTTGATTTTGGCTCTTTCTTCCTTTTTAATATATGCGTTTAGTGCTATAAATTTCCCCCTTAGCACTGCTTTTGCTGCATCCCATAGGTTTTGGTATGTTGTGTTCTCATTTTCATTCGTCTCTATATATTTAGCCATTTCTCTTGCTATTTCTTCTTTAACCCACTGATTGTTTAGGAGTGTGTTGTTTAACCTCCAGGTATTTGTGAATTTTCTAAGTCTCTGATGGTTATTGACTTCTAATTGTATTCCATTGTGGTCAGAGAATGTGCTTTGAATAATTTCAATCTTTTTAAATTTATTGAGGCTTGTTTTATGTCCCAGCATATGATCTATTCTGGAGAAAGTTCCGTGAGCACTAGAAAAGTATGTGTATCCTGGTGATTTGGGATGTAATGTCCTGTAGATGTCTGTTAAATCTAATTCATTTATCAGATTGTTTAGGTTTTCAATTTCCTTATTGGTCTTCTGTCTGGTTGATCTATCTATAGGAGAGAGTGATGTGTTGAAGCCTCCCACAATTATTGTGGAAACATCAATTGCTTCCTTTAGTTTTGCCAATGTTTCTCTCATGTATTTTGTGGCACCTTGATTGGGTGCATAGACATTTACGATTGTTATTTCTTCTTGCTGAATTGCCCCTTTTATTAGTATGTAGTGGCCTTCTTTGTCTCTCAAAACATCCCTGCATTTGAAGTCTATTTTATCTGAGATTAATATTGCTACACCTGCTTTCTTTTGGCTGTAGCTTGCATGAAATATTTTTTTCCATCCTTTCACTTTCAGTTTCTTTGTGTCCCTGTGTCTAAGATGAGTCTCTTGTATGCAACATATTGATGGTTCATTTTTTTTGATCCATTCTGCGAATCTATATCTTTTAATTGGGGAGTTTAATCCATTTACATTCAACGTTAAAACCGTGAAGGCATTTCTTGAATCGGCCATCTTATCCTTTGGATTATGTTTGCCATATTTTTCCCTCTCTCTATTAATATCCTTTATTGTACCCATACCGAATCTCTTTAGTACTGAACCTTTCTCCAAGTCTCTCTGTCCTGTCTTTGTTTCTCTGTCTGTAGGGCTCCTTTAGTATCTCCAGTAGGGCAGGTCTCTTGTTAGCAAATTCTCTCAGCATTTGTTTGTCTGTGAAAAATTTAAGCTCTCCCTCAAATTTGAAGGAGAGCTTTGCTGGATAAAGTATTCTTGGCTGGAAATTCCTCTCACTCAGAATTTTAAATATATCGTGCCACTGCCTTCTTGCCTCCATGGTGGCTGCTGAGTAGTCACTACTTAGTCTTATGCTGTTTCCTTTGTATGTGGTGAATTGCTTTTCTCTTGCTGCTTTCAGAACTTGCTCCTTCTCTTCTATGTTTGACAGTGTGATCAGTATATGTCTCGGAGTGGGTTTTTTTGGATTTATTCTATTTGGAGTTCGCTGAGCATTTATGATTTGTGTATTTATGTTGTTTAGAAGATTTGGGAAGTTTTCCCCAACAATTTCTTTGAATACTCTTCCTAGACCTTTACCCTTTTCTTCCCCTTCTGGGACACCAATGAGTCTTATATTCGGACGTTTCATATTATCTATCATATCCCTTAGGTCCATTTCGAGTTTTTCAATTTTTTTTCCCCATTCTTTCTTTTATGCTTTCATTTTCCATTCTGTCATCTTCCAGGTCACTGATTCGTTGTTCAACTTCCTCTAGTCTTGTACTATGAGTGTCCAGAATCTTTTTAATTTGGTCAACAGTTTCTTTAATTTCCATAAGATCATCCATTTTTTTATTTAGTCTTGCAATGTCTTCTTTATGCTCTTCTAGGGTCTTCTTGATTTCCTTCATATCCCGTACTATGGTCTCATTGTTCATCTTTAGTTCTTTGAGTAGCTGCTCTAGGTGTGTCTCTTCTGGTCTTTTGATTTGGGTGCTTGGGCTTGGGTTATCCATATCGTCTGGTTTTTTCATATGCTTTATAATTTTCTGTTGTTTTTGGCCTCGTGGCATTTGCTGAACTTGATAGGGTTCTTTTAGGGTTTGTAGACCAGTTGAAGTCCTTATCTCTAATTTATCAGATCTACAGCTTCGTGGAGTACACTTTCTCTAACTAACCAGCAGGTGGCGTCCACGAGCCACCTGTTCTCCACAAGCCAGATCTCCCCTGCTTAGCCTTTTTGGTGAGTGGGGGAGTGAGTCTTGTGGGGCCCAATTGGTGTACCAAGCTTGCGTGTGTAGTTGGTGTTGCCTGCCCTGTATGTGGGGCGTGTTTCTGGGCAGTCGGGGAGGGGGGGTGGCCCTAACAATCAAATCTCCCTGGTGATCCTAGAGTTTTAAAGCTACTGCAATAGTCTAATCCTTCAGTTCAGTCCTGCCACAGTTTGTCTCTGCTACTGACCCACAAGTCTTTGGTATTGGCGTATGGCTCCTGAGATTTGCAAGTGGGCCCCTCTTCCAGGCTGTGCACCCCGGGTCCTCTGTTGAGGGATGACTGTGCTATGTCACAGGTGAGTGCCTTCCCCCCAGGGCAGTTCTGGGCTGCTGGGCTGTGTTGGGAGGCTCCCAGTCTGCTCAAATGATGGCTGAATGGGGCTCTGTTAATTCACACTGCTCCCCCTTCCCAGCTCTGGGACATTCAGCTGAGGTTGCAGGGAAGGCTAATGTCCACGCCAAGTTTTGTGGTGTGTGCCTGTTATTTGAAGCACTTCCGTCACACTGGGTTGTCTGGGGCAGCTCTGGGCTATGGGGCTGGCGATGGGCAGGAGTGTTTCCTGTCCACCAGGATGGTGGCTGTGAGCGGACACCCCCCTTTTCTTGGGAAGTTGTGTTGTTTAGTGAATTTTCTCAGCCACTGGATTATTGCCTTTTGTCTCAGAGCTCTCTTAGTTCTGCTCTTGACTTGACGTGCCCAAATTTCAATTCTTTGAAGCTTTCTGTATTGAGCTTCTTAGAGTAATTGTTTTAGAAAAAGCAAAAAGGATTTAAAAAAAAAAAACAAAAACAAAAAAAAAAACGGCCCTCCTCAGAGATCTAATGGGTTATTGAAATGCTAATAGACAAAGCAACCAGGGCCATTAAGGAAAGGTGCACAGGGCAGAGAGATCAGCCTTGCTTCGGGATTTGCATATGCGCCTCAAGGCCTGATCTCCGCCCTTCCCCTTTCTGTGTTCACCAGAACTCCAAAAATCCTCTGCTTTTATTTTGGAGTTTTTCGTGTTGTTTTTTTTCTATGCCTGTCTCCTCTCTGCTGGGCTGGCTGCTCTCAGAGTCTCTGGTGTCTGGTCTCAGTCTATCTATGGTTGGAGTTTGAATCAGTAGAATGAGTTTCCGATAAGAGCAGCCACTGCAATTCTCCCTTCTCCTTCCTGGAGCTGACAGCCCCTCCTCCCCCGGGACTGAGCCTGGCAGGGAGGGGCGCGGGTCCCCTGGCCGCAAAAACTTACAGATTTCGCTGATCTCAGCAGTTCCACGTTTTCATGAGTGTTGTATGAAGTATGCCCAAAGACAGATTGCTATGTGGTGTCCAGTCCACGCAGTTCCTGGCTTTTTACCTACTTTCCTGGAGGAGTAACTAAAACATACAGCTCACCAGTCTGCCATCTTGCCCCGCCTCTGCACACTTATAGTCTTAAGGCCATAAAGTGTCCAAGGTAACACATCAGTAATCGGGTACCTTCACTGGAGGATGGCCAATGGCGTCCGGAAAACCTCTGTTAGCTGGGAAGGCACGTGGCTGGTGTCTGCTCCAAAGTTCTGGTTTCAAAATGGCTTCCCCCCAGGACGTTCCTCTCTAGCAAGCTTGCTCCTCTTCAAAACATCACTCACAGCTGCACTCTAATCTCCCTTTTTGAAATCAAGAGAAATTTTACTATGTCTCCTGTTTTTGATGATTCTGAAGAGTACTGACAGTTACTTTGAAATCACTTCTTTGTATATTACAGTTTATCTAGTTCTGGATATTCTGGAAGTCATTTATGTGAGTAATTGTTTTACTTCTATTTTCTAACTTGGATATGAGTAAAATTCCCATCTTCACAATGGCAATAATGACGATTCTATTTTCCACTTTAAAACCATAACAATAATCAATCAATATATAATTCCCCTGCTTTCTTATTATCTACCAAAATTATTCCATCTTCCCCAAGCAGTTAATCATTTCAGAGCCATTTCACCCTGGTTCTTATTCAATAAACTCCTTAAATTTCAGGTAGCAACTAGCATAATATATAATGAGCATTTGCTAAATAAATATATGAAAGACCAAAGCTAAATTGAAAACTGGCAAAGAATGTGAACAGTATGTTCACAGAAAAATGTAAATGACTTATAAGCATATGAAAATATTTTCAGTCTTCCTCATATTTAAGAACACTAAAATCACAAGCTCCCATCCCCTCATTAGATCAGCAAAAATATGAATGTTTGATAATAAGCCATGGTGGAGAAAGAGTGGGAAAACAAACTGTTGTGATTTCATGTGTCTGCCTACATGAAATTACTCACTGGAGAATGATTTGGTACTGACTGTCACAACTTAAAGTGCCAATTCCACTTTTTGAAATATATTTACAGGTGTCCTGAGTATTGTAGGATATTGTTCCAGTTTGCTAAAGCTGCCATTATGCAAAATACTGGAAATGGATTGACTTTTATAAAAGGGATTTATTAGGTTACAAATTCACAGCTCTAAGGCCATGAAAGTGTCCAAACTAAGGCACCAACAAGAGGATTCCTTCACTGAAGAAAGGCCAATGGTGTCTGGAAAACCTCAGTCAGCTGGGAAGACACATGGCTGGTGTCTGCTGGTCTTTTGCTCCTGGGTTCTGGTTTCAAAATGGCTTTCTCCAAAATGTCTCTAGGCTTCTGTCTCTCTTAGGTTCTCTCTCTCAGCCTCTGTGCATCCTTGCTTGTTCTCCTGGGTGTTTCTCATCTGGGCGTCCTCTCTTAGTTTCTCCGGGGCAAACTCTGGGCTTCATCTCTTAGCTTAGCATCTCCAAATGTCCTTCTGTCTGCATCTCCCAGCATCTCCAAGTGTCTGGGGCTGTGTTGCCTCTTAGCTCTCTTAAGGACTCCAGGGATCTAATTAAGACCCACCCTGAATGTGTGGGGTCACACCTCCATGGAAATAATCAAATCAAAAGGTCTCACCCACAGTTGGATTGGTCATATTTGCATGGAAACAACCTAACCAAAAGGTCCCACCCATAATAAGTCTGCCCCCACAAGATGGCATTAAAGAACACAGTCTTTCCTTGGTACATAACAGTCTCAAACTGGCACAGATGTTTAGCAGCACCTTTCATCTATACTTAATAGATGCCAGTAGCAAAGCCCCCCAGCCCCACATTGTGACAGCCAACTATGTCTCTAGACGTTGTTAAATACCTTCTAGGGATAAAATCACGCCCGGTCAAGAGCCCTGATAGGCATTATTCTTGTATGCAAATAGGAATTTTCTGGAAAAATACATAGTAACTGTTAAGTGATTGCCTCTGCAGAACGGGGCTAGAGGACTGGATTGGGGTGAGGAGTAGCTTTTACACTGTTTAAAGGTTTTATTCAGTGCAAGTATAATTTTAATATAATCATAAATACCTTTTCAAAAATAGACATGCTCTCAGGTCATTCTGGGCTGGGGCATCCTGGCGATGTTCTTTCATGGTTTTGTAAACTTGGTTAGTTGTCCTTGACTGTATCTGTCCCTTCTCCTCTGATTTCTTTGGCTACCAGTTTACCCACCAATATTGGGATTGGTTACTGCATGATAAGGGGCTTTTTTTAAATATATAACCTGTGGCTCTCTTCATTTCTCTCTCTCCCTTCCTCTCCTTTTCTTTTCCCTCCCACTTTCCCTCCTCCTTGTGTGGCTCTCTGGCTCTCTCTTATTTCCAATTATTACCCATTTCTCAGACGCTAAACCTGAGATTATACCCATATTTTCCTAAAACTTTTAAAATCTACTTTTCTAAAGGCTGTACTGAATATTCAAATGTGCACTACTTCTTAACAGTTTTTGGCCTGGTATGGTTTAACCAAAATGCCATTTAATTGGACACAGTAGAGCTTCCAGCTGGAGACAGTCAGTAAAATAGCAATTTCTACTGAGAACAGACCTGGTGACTGGAGAATCCCAGAGTAGCAATCCTCATTTCTAAAAATGGTTCTGATATTCCATTTAAAACCTATAGTATATTTTTATTTAGAAAATAATTATTTAGTTGTCAGAAACACTTCAGCTAATCACTACTCTTTAAAAGGGCTG
This sequence comes from Choloepus didactylus, assembly GCF_015220235.1. NCBI lineage: Eukaryota > Metazoa > Chordata > Mammalia > Pilosa > Megalonychidae > Choloepus > Choloepus didactylus. The sequence goes on along the minus strand of NC_051324.1, from coordinate 65,828,869 downwards.
GAATCTGGTTACACCCTCAGACACCATCAGAGCTCTGGTTTTTCAGGAGCCAAGTATAAAGAAGTACAGTTTAAAACCCCTTTATAGTTTCCCTATGTGGAATTTTCTTGTCACCTACTGTACACACAACACAAATCTTTAAATCCTTTGCATCTTCTTAGGTTCTATTCCTGCCTTGTCTTCACCCCCTTCTGCTTACCCCATGGTAAACAGAGCCACGCCTTCAACAAGGGGAAGTCGAGAAGATCAAGGGAACCCAGTGACTCAGCTTAATCTCCTTATGTACCCAGACTGAAAGATTTCAGCAACTACAGAGGCAGACATCACTTAATGGAGGAAATTAGAAAACCGTGATAAGATAAGTAGGAGGAGGTAGTAACTGATTAGCTATAAGGGCCCCAGGAATGGAGGGACTGACCATGAGAAAATCAATGGACATTTTCTTTCTGTTTCCAAGGCAAATGGCATCCAAGAGAGAGTTCAGAATCAAAGCAAAATCAATAGGCTAGAAAGAGAAATCTAAGTTAGGGATTTCCATAGTTGACTAAGTGAAGTCAAAGCACAACCTAGATATGACAACTGTCCCATTTGAAGGGATCTTTTTTTTTTTCTTCTTGACCCCCTTTCCTCCTTCCTTAGCTTTTGACTTCTTCAGCTTAGAAACTACATCTTCCAGGATATACATACATACTAACATATCACTACAAATAGTACTCTATACATACACATATGCAATTATATATATATATATGTATTCCTCATCACCTTGGCTTTTGTGTACATTGTGTTTGAGCATTCATTTTACTTAAGTCTCTCAATAGTTGCTAACTCATGTGTATGAAGTGTACATGTGTGTTTTCTCCCCAAGGAAGCTATCTCCAGGGATTCCCAGCACTGAAAACTCTATCCTTTATGCTCTCTTGCCATCAGTGATCTTCAACCAGTTCTCTTTAACCTCCCCTACAAACATTTACATATGCTCACTTGTGCCTCAGCCAATACAGAGTTCTACAAACAGATAATATCCTAAAACATCCTTGACCTCCTGAAAATTCTGTACAATATTGGGCAAATAATCATAAAGTTGAAAAGAATAGAGATGTGTGTGTGTGAGTGTGTGTGTGCAATTATTTTTCTCAGTACGGTCACTAAATTCTGTGGGATGAATCAATTGATGATCCTTATCCATTAATACCTACAGCAAAATTTCTGGAAACCTTGTACTTTCACTGGATTAAGAAGAAGGATCAATTTCCTCACTTATATCTTTATATGAAAGCTTGGAAATAAAACGTAAATTTAATAGAAAATGGAAAACCATGGAAATTTAGATCTGGGAAGGACCCAGTTTGCAACTCATCTAATGTAACTCTTTCATTTAAGGTCATTTAACTTGTGGGCATTAATTTGTTTAATAATGTTGTCATTATTATTTTTTAATTTCCAGAAAAAAATGAACTTGAGCATCTCAAGGCAACAAGCTGTGGAGAAATTTATATTTATTTACATCTGTCCTTGCTGAAGCCCTGATTTACCACGTATCTTGGTGCAACGGGTCAGCCTGTGGGAAAGCTTCAAAGGAAAGAACCCGCTTGACATTTGTAAAACCTATTTCCTCTAAGACTTCAATCATGCTCAAACTCAGCTGATTTAAAACTGGCTGATACGAAGAGAAGTTGTCTAGATACTTTCTCAGCTCAGGAATTCTGAGAGCAGAAATGGCATGTTACAGTGCTTAGAAAATATGTTTTCTTTTTTTGTGTGTTTCAGAGAAATGGTAAGTTGACTGAAGCTGTTGATAATGAAACTAGTCATCCAAACAATTTAGTGAGTTTATTCTGCCTTTATTGGCTCCTTTGAAGTATTATATAATTTTTTGGTGATCTGCAAAAGTGATACAAAGAGAAATGTTGACTAGCCAATGTTAATATTTATTCAAACCAGTGAGTCATATAAACTGGGATTTCCTCTTTGGGCTGGCATATTGACGGAATCTCAATATAATTTGATGCAATAATCCTTGTTTAGAATGTGGAAGAATGCCTTCTTCAGCTTAAGAAGGACCTCTATTTGTCTGGATTATCCTTTTTAGAGCATTTGCTTTGATTGCATTTGGAGGAATATGTAATCTCATCATGGGCTACCTAGTAAGGCTACTTGTTTTGACTTTTCTTCCCTCTTTACTACCTATCCATAATGTTGTGCCCATATACTGGATCACCTGCAATTCTTCTAAGAAATAGTTACCATCCTGCACTTTCTCATACACTGACCATTCAATTCAGAAGTTCAGGAAGTGACCCTCAATTAGAAAAGACTCAGTTGCTAATAGAAGCAAGCCTAGAATAATTTCTCATGTTAAAACACAAAAACTCATCGATTTCTGCCCTACAAGCAAAACATGAGCTACCTGTATTCTATTTCCCTGGGCTGAATCTTTCATGATTCCAAGGGTTTCCTTGGGTTCCAGGGATTGTAATATGCTATATTACCATGACATCTTCTTATAAGAGGAAACATTTTACAAGGCAAGTCATAAACAGGCAGCTTACTCATGTCTGTCCTCTCAGGACAGCTCTGTACCAGTGGCCCTGGATAGTAGCAGAGGATGGCAGATAAAAGCATAGACTCTGGAGTCTGGCAGACCTGAGATCAAGTCTGGGCTTTGGAACTTACTAACATGTTGGTGGGGGCAGCTCTGCTTGTCTGTAAATCAAGGATAATCAAAGTTCCTATCTCAAATGAGAATTAAAAGTGATATTTAGTTAAGGCACCTATGCAAAAGACAGGACACAGAGAGAGTAGATCACACATATCTGTAATTATTATCATATAGTTAAAAATCAATTCGTTAGTCATTTGTTGCCAAAAATATTATTCTTCTAAGCTATAAGATGTCCTTACCTTTCCATTCTCTTCATTATGATAATAAATATATTGGTTCTTAATGCCTTTTGATTCCTCCTTTGTAAAATTGGAGAAATATAATGTCAGAGAATTGAAAAGAATGGATATTTTCAGATAACATTTACTTAAGAAATCAATGTCCTTATTGAATTCTTTATAGCCACTCTTTTTTTTTTTTTTTCAAAACTAGTTATTGAGAGTCCACTGTGTACCAGGCCCTCTTCTAAGTGCTGGAATCACAGTGATGAACAAGGCAAGTTCTCTGACTATCTAGAAAGGCAGAGGCACACAATAAATAAGAAATTGAATGAAAAATATATATCTGTGAGGAATGACAAGTGATATGAAAAAACTAATGAAGTGCAATGGGCTAATGGTGGGAGGATGATATTTAGATACGGTAATCTGGGAAGGTTTCACTGAATATATGATATTTCAACAGACCTATAATAAATGAGGGGTCAGATTTGCAAATATTTAAAGGAAGAATATCCCAGAGTCAAGAAAAATCAAGTCCCAGAGGAAGAATAAGCCTGACATACTCAAGGAATGGCCAGGAGACCAGTGAGATTACAGTAGAGAGCAAAGCAAAAAATTGTTGGAGATGAATTGGAAAAGTTTGACCTTGGCCAGTTGGTGTAGATCCTCGAAGGCTATGAGATGATAAGGGGTTTGGATCTTAATCTAAGTATATTTGGAAGGCATTTGGGCAAATGACAGAGAGTAGACATGGTATGATTTATATTTTTAATAGATCACATAACTGAATTGTTGAACAAGCATGAATGGCAAAATCAAATGCCTTTAAACTTACTGAATGGGAGTAATTTTGTCCTGGCTCTGGATGAAAACTCTGGCAAGCCCAAAACTTTTCTGCTCACTTTTTGGTAATAGATAGTTCTATAATTATTTAAATTTCAAACAGAGTTTCAGTCCTGTAGTGAGTCCAGTGTTTATAAGCCTGGCTGAATCAGAAAGGGGGGCATAACTGACTTCTCTTCTCATCCTACTACTGCCTGTCCAACCCACTACTGCAGGTGGGTGAGACAAAGGTATAGATCAGTTCTTACTTGGCTGGGTGGCTTTGCATTCTCTGAGTCTAAAGCATGATTGAAACAAAAACTTTCTCTCATGAGATACCACTGTCGGTCTGTCTTTCCTTTATTTCCTTTGACCTGGGGAATAACATCTCTATTCCTGATGACTATTAGATATTCTTGCTAGGGTCTTGGGCATCTGGCAATACATAACCGGACTCTCCCTGCTGAAGGTTCTATGTCCTCCTGGCCACTCTCAAGGACAGGAGACAAAGACATCTGGTCACCCAGTCCCTCTTCCCTAATCTGTTTTCTCTGGCTCTTTCTTGCTCAGAATAGGTGAGAGAGATTAAAGTCTTGGGATAATTTGTAGGGATTTCTTTTAAAAAATTGCACTTGAGGATTTGCTTCTTGCTCACTTTGGTAACTCAGCAAAACTCAGGCAGTAGATTCTGTGTTTTATGCATCATGTCATGGTCACTCCAGCCACTGTGTGAAAAATGCACTGCACAAGAGCAAAAATGGAAGGATTTAGACCAGATGGGGAACCATAGACGCTCACGTGAGACTTGATGGCTGCTTGGAAGGAAGGCAGTGATGAGTAGGATTTAGAACTAATTTGGAAGACAGAGCTTTAGGAGCTACTTTTGACTTGGCTATTGGGGTGAGGATGGAGGAGGAGAAAGGGAGGTTGACTTTGAAGTTTTTGGTCAAAGCCAATGGACACAGAAGGGTGCCATTCCCTGAGAAGTTTGCAACTGCAGAATATTGTATCTAGGGTGTGGATTAGCGTGTGTGAAAAGGAAGATTCATGAATCAGTTGCTTGGTGTTGTGTACTTTATGTTTTATAGAGTTGGATTTATAAGACCAGAGTTCAGAGAGGTTCAGGAATGGAGCTATAAATTTAGAACTCCTCAGCAGATAGAGATTTTTAAATTCAAGTGATTGGATGAAATTATTTAGGAAGAAAGTATATTTAGAGAAAGGAACTATTCAAGGACCGAGTCCTTTGGACTCCAGTGTTTAGAGTGTGAAAGGAGATAGAGGAGTGAGTGGCTCCATGTGATACTATCTATACCAGGAAAGTGTGGCATCTGGATCCTGTCTAAGTCCAGGAAGAAGTAGCCAGACCATTGGCTTCTGGATTAGGAAAGCAGGAGTTGTTGATTTGGACAAAAATGGTCTCATTGGAGTAGATGAAGCAAAAATCTGATGGGAGTGACCTAAAGTAACAGAGGAAAAAATGCTAACAGCTTAAGTTTTTACTTGAATTTGCAAAAGCAAATTAAGAAAGTAAAACATAAGATACCATTAGTTTATGAAACAGGTATTGTTCCATCCCTCAGCGTATGTAGTGAAATCTAGCACCGGAGGGTAACTTAAATCACATAATTGTACCAAAACCTACTCCTCTGTATTCATAATTTATCAAGTCCTTCCTGAAGAGTTCTGGCAGCAAGGACCATATTAATTCATGAAGCAGCCTATCAAGTTGTTGTAGGACCTAATTATTAGAAAACTCCATTTTTTTTATAGAGTCTCACCTGGGTGATCTTTATCGAAGTTGAGCCTGTGATGGTGGATGCCAACAACATTACTCCAGCCTCCCAGGTGCTTCCGGGGCTTGCCAATCCGGCCGTGGCTCACGTGGCCCTGGAGTTTTCTCATCTTTCTCAATCTGGGTTGCATGTTAGCAGCAGAGATGAAAGAGCAGCTTTTTTAATTTTTTGATTTTAAAAAAAGATGGTAGCTATAGTATAATGAAGTACTTGGCTGGCCTGTCCCCAGTTCCTGGGGAGGGAACCTCTGAGTGTGGAATTTGCTATGATAGGAAGTCTTTTGTTATTCATAGTTGGCCCAGGACCATGTCTGATAGTTCACAGGCTCAGGAGATGACAGGCAGGGTGGGGCTATCCACACCTGCAGCCTCAGGGTGGGGGCTGTACCAGTCACGTGACTAGGTAGTGGGATTTTGAGCTCCCTCTTATCGGCCCACCTCCCTGGCCTCTGGAAGGGAAGCAGGGATGTGAGTTGAATTCAGTCACCCAGACACTGATTGTATCAGTCATTGCGTACTGATACATATGATCCTCGAAGCCATACAAGCCTCCTTACTAAAAAAGTACATCTCTGTGCAGCTTGGGTGATGTGTTCTGACTCCACCTCCATGTGGAGAGGACACTGAAGCTTGCATTTGAGATCCTTGCAAACTTTGCCCTATGCATCTCTTCTTTCGGCTTTTTATTTGTATCCTTTGTATTCTTTATGATAAAACTATAATCATAAGTATAGAACTGTTGGTGAGTTCTGCCAGTTGTTCTAGTAAATTATCAAACTTGAGTGGGTGGTGGGAATCCCTGAATTTGGCACTGGTCACTGAAGGGCAATCTTTTAGAAGATTGCCTTTAATCTGCAGAGTCTGGCCTGTCTCCGGGTAAAGTCAGAAGAGATTTGACTGAGTTACTGCAGAATTTGCAGTTGGTGTCAAAGTTGTGGAAGTTGCTGTAGAAGTCTTTGATAATGTTTCTAGTAATCTTTGAAATAAAGATAATGATTATGCATTTCCCTTTTTTTAAAATCTTTTTCTCACTATTTTCTGAATTATTAAGTATATTTCTCATTATCAGTGTTTGAAGACCCCCTCATCACCAGTTAGTTTTCTCATTTCAAGTTTCTAATATCCATCTTAAAAATGTAATGGCCAACAGCTGTGGTTCCAGAAAGTAATGAATTGCTGTAAAAAGGTGGGATATGTCAAAGGGACACAGGAGTCAACCTGAACAAGCCCCCAGTAGCTAAAGTTGGAACAATTTTGAGCAAAAAAATAGAGTATGTTCATAATCAAAAAGATAAAATAAATATCCGTGAGTCCATATTGGTATAAATAAATGATTGAATAAATAAATAAATGGGGACTAAGAGACAACTTTTCCTTAAAGAGAAATTCCAGTTAATAAATGAAAAAGGAATGAGGGAAATAGAAAGATCCCCATTAGAACACTGCAGTAGTAACTGCTGCAGGCAAGATCAACCAATATTAAAAGCAAAAATTTGGAGACAAAAGTTTAAGGAGAAATAGGAAATTTGCAGAACCCAAAATATATTCCCTCAAATATTTATTAATCACAAAAGGAAAATATAGTAACTTTATACTAGGAAAACCTGAAGACACAACCTTAACCAAGGGATTAACAATGATATCACTAATAAGGTGTTTCATATCTTGAGCCATCTGATATGATGCACTAAGGACACATCATCTCTGTGTTGTTCTTCCCCCAAATCCACTACTTCAATCTAACTTTGAGAAAACATCAGATAATCCCAAATTGAGGGTCATTCTACAAAACATCTGACCAGTACTTCCTAAGTGTTAAGGTTGAGAGTCAAGGAAAGCTTCAGGTATCGTCATACATTGAAGAAGACTGAAAAGCATAACAAATAAATGCAATATGAGATTCTGGAAGAGCAAAAGGGACATTAGTGGGAAAATAGGTAAAATCCGAATAACAGCTCTTGTTTAATTAATAGTATTGTATTAATGTCATTCTCTTAAGTTTTGATCTTTGTACTGTGAGTACATAAGATATTAACATTAGGGGAAGCTGGGTGAAGGGTATTAGGAATTCACTCTGTATTGACTTTGCAACTCTTCTGAAAGTCTAAAAAATATTTCAAATAAAAATTTAAAAACAAGCAAAACTACCAGAAAAGTAGTACTGGTATCCAGTCTCTGAATCCAGCAGCAGATGGAGTAAAACAAAGTCATGTTCAGAACTTCACCCTGTCAAAGACAAACTGAGGCATTAAAAAAAAAAAAAAAATTGTTAACATTTATTTGGGCAACACATGGTCTGTGAATTGGGACTGGGGCCCTGGCAAATGGAAAGTGGTGAGGAGTTTGGCTGAGGAAGTGGATAACGGAAGCTTATATCAGGTAAATGCAGAGGCAAGAAAGGAAATGTTCTGATTGGCTGACAGTAAGTTTCCATTTTACCTTGGAGGTCTTACAAAGTGGAGAGCAGGTATGCATTGTTGGTATGGCGTGCTTGTCCCTTCTGATAAGCTGGATGGAAACTGGTTTATCACCAGTTGTTGCTTATCTGCAATTCTGTATGGTGTGTTCCACTGTTTCATTTTCGCAGAAAGCCCCTGTGGGTCAATTGTTTTTGTCTTCTGGAAAATTCTTTCTCAAAAAGGGGTCCCACATGGCAATGCCCAATACAGGCAGCCATTTTATTTTACTTAACACCATATTAAAAAATTAATGAAACTATTGTTTCCCTTGAGTTTTATTCCATATTTATATTAATTATTTTTTTAATAATGGGTTAACTTTGTAATACTATCTCATGATCTAAGCTCATATTTTGTGGTAAATTAAATAGTTGATCCTTCATACATAAAACCTTGTAAGAACTGTATCTATACAGCTACATCTCTTTTTATGCATGCATATAGGGATGCATATAGATATTTATACATCCTGCATTTATGCAATTGAGTTTTTGAAACTTAATGATATGTTCTCATTTATTTCTATTGTAGTTCATCTTATTAAGTTTAAGAACAATGTTCTGGACTTCAAAGATCATTTTGGATATTAACTCAATCACATATACTATGAATCTTTTACCCTGTGTTCAGTTGATTGCAAGCTCTAGGAATTTTTCTCTGCTTTTACCCATTCCCCTGATAAAAGTGTTAAATAAGGAAAGTCTGTTAGAAACTCCTCTCCTGATTCACAAGAAATGGAGTTCCATTACGTTGTCAATATTTTTGGCACTCCCAGTAAAAACAAACAAAAAGTATTAAGAAAGAAACCTGGCAAATGATTTCAGGTCCTTGCCAATGCAGGATTTCTTTTGTTCTGCATTTCTCAAAAAAAAAAAAAGAAAAAGGAAAAAAAGTGGTGTTTTAAACAACAAATAGTTGGATAGTTGGAGCAGTTATTTGGATTACTGAAATTTAGGCTTATCAATTTTGGCATTGCCAAATTCTAGAGGAGAAAAGACCATGCAATGTTCCAACAATTTCATTAAAAAGATTCATTTCTTTCTACTTAAATTTGGTGATTCAAAATACATTAAACCCTAATGCAGCAAAACATTTCCTTTTCAAACAATTAATCAATGAACATTGACACACAATCAGAATTAAGTCACAGAATTAATTACTTTGATATTGAATGCTTGCAGTAATTATAAATGGTAATGACAGAATCTTTTGAAATATGGAATGGAACACTAAGTGGAAAAACATACAAAATAAAGGCATGGTTATCACTGTAAAGACAAACAAAATTTTGAGACAATTTGGAAAAATAAATATAGATAATAGGGTGGTGAGTTTTTTTTTTTTTTCCTCTAGGGATGCTGAAACATTTAATGTTGTTATAGAGAATTTTATAGTGGACTTTTTTTTCTCTTTCAATAAATGACTTGTTCTGTTGCACTTAGTTGATTTTATTTACCTAGTTAGAAAGGAGCGCAAGACTATGAAAAATGTGGAGTATCTGCAAATTTTCATAGATGGCTGGCAACATACCAAGCACCTATTTCTCATTTAGCATATTTGTTGTCCCTCATACTGTCTCCTCTAGGATAAACTGTTTACTAATTGGTTCTATTCATTTCTACAGGACAGAGAAGCTGTGGTGTGCATTTTGTGTTTAGTGATTCCAAGGATTGGCTTAAGAATTGTATCTGAGGGTTTACAGTCCATTCCAGGATGTAATTCTCCCTGGAAATAAAGTATTTATCCAAAGAGCCTTGGGGAAAACCATTTTTTTGAAGAGAGAGAGATGAAATTTTAAGTCCTTAATGTGTTTTCCAAATCCCTACAGGACTTGTTTCTTATGCACCAGTCCCAGGCTTTTTTGCTTCTGTTCCCTTCATTTTCTATGCTCCGGCCATGCTGACAGGCTTTGCGTTTCTCAAGTATGTCCCATTTCTTCTCCTCAAAGCCTGGAAGCTGTTCCTTTGCCTGAAGACTCCGCCACCAGCCGTTGCCTTGACTAACTCCTACACAATATTTAGTCTCCAGTCAAAATCAGCCCTTTAGGTAAGCTTTCCAAGACGCCAGACTAAGTCAGATTCCCCTGCTATGTGCAGTAATTGAAAGTAATTATTACAATTGTAGTCAAATAGTTATCTGCCATTTTTATTAGCTATTTGTATATTTCAGCTGTTTTCAGGCTCGTGTTCTGCTGTTTTGTTCCTTTCACAATGTTGGACATATCATAGATGCTCAAAAAATATTTAGTGAATGAATGAATAGCCAGTATTGAGCACTCAGAAATACTGCCTAGAAAAGTCAGAGCCAGAAAATTGACCTGCCCACCATTCTTGACCATTATCCATGTGCAGCATTCTATAGCCATACTCAATTGCACCTTGAAAGTTAATTTTCTTAGCGCTTGCTATTTGAAATCAAGATGTAAATTTATACTTGACCAGAGTTGCTCTTTTAAAAAGTTATTTTGTTTTCCAGCCAGAATTTTCTTCATGAATTGACCTTTGCTGAATCTAATAAAAATAATTTATCTATTTTGGAGCTCAGCTTATAAAAGTTCCTGGAATCTGACAGATTTTAGCTATTTTTTGAATGCTACAGATGTCATGCTTTAAAAAAAAAAAAAAATTACACCACCATATGTTCCCTGTTCCCATGAGTAGGTTTTAGGGAAGTTTTAACCGTTGAAGTAGGTTTTTTTCTTTCTTTTGAAAACTAGCTTGTGGATTTAGTGCTTATTAAAGTAAGAGATTGAGTGTAGTGGTTTGATTTAGGATTAGAAGAGGGAGCTGCACTAAAAGTTCAGTTCTAGAGCCCTGCCAAGAACTCTTCCCCGAAAAACTCTCACACTTATTGAACCTTGCTGAGATGGCCCAGGGAAACATTGTTTTCCATCTTCTACCATTTGGTCACCTAAGCACATGGAAACTCAAAATATCACTGTTCCCTTCAAGAGAGCTGTGTTCAAATTCTGTGCCAAATATAGGCCTATTGAAAAGAAGGGTGTTACTATTGGAATCATTGATTCTTTCTTTCCATGACACAAACCCTCCGAGACTACCAACTGCAAGCCTTTAATTTTTAAGAATCCAAACTGTGTGTCAGAGTAAACCTACCTATTAAAAGCATAAACCAAGAAGCCACAGACATGTCATCGTGCAGACAATTCTATGTGTGAAGTCTGACACTGCCTGGCCAGTCCATGTAACTAAGTCTCCTCATCAAAATGACCTAAAGCAGTCTTCCTTAAGAAAAACATTACACTAATTGTTGGTTTTCATGACATCAGCCATTATTAGACAGAGATAAAAACTTTTCCCAGACAGTTTAAAAAATATATTCAGAGAGAATGCTAAAAATAGTGCTTATATCGGATCTACTGGTCTGTTTGGCAAAATTATCCGAGGATGCAACACTTAAACAAGTCAGGAAAAGTCAAGCCATGCAGCTACCAAGAGGGCCTTATCCACGGATGCTTCTATTCTCCTTTGCACAGCTGTGAAGGAGGAGTAAATGTTTCATAGAGTATTTGCACCAGAATCACAGGGTAGATCACCCCAAACTAGAGGTTGACAGACTATGGGCTCCTGGGCCAAATCTGGCCCAACACCTGTGTTTATAAAGTTTTATTGGAACACTGTCACACCCATTCCTTTATGCATTGTCTATCTATGGCTGTTTTTGCACTACAGCGGCAGCTTTGAGTAGTTGTAGTGATGGAGACCGTAAAGCCTACAAAACCAAAATTATTTATTCTCTGGCCATTTACAAAGGAAAAAAAAAATTAGCAACCCCTGTTCTAGACTAAGAGTGTCTAGTCTTTCGAACCATGTGCTTAGTTCATTGAATCCTCATTTTCTTGTTATGGAGAAAGAAAACGATAGCTCACATGATGTGCAAAAAGGGTGAGAAAGCCTCTCAAAATGTAGTACTGTGGGAAAGATGGGTAGGGAGATGGTGCTGACTACCCCAAATGACTCTAAAAAGTGCCCCCCAGATTCTTTGGTATTTAGAGGAATCAACAAATAGGCTGAGATGGCTGGTGCATCCGGTATGAATTGTAAGCAAAAAGAGTCAACTGTAACTTCAGCCCACCCATCTTCTTGATTTCCTTTCTTTCTGTCCTGCACTACAGCTGTTCACAAATCCATCAGGATTCATCTCCATTACCATGGTAATACATTGGGACCACTGCTTTTCACAAACTTATTCTAATTCTCTGCTACCTGTATCACAGGGATTTTGCCTTTTATAAGTTCCCCACGTAGGGACTGCCTAGGATTTTACATTATAGAATATTTATCTCTATTTATCTATGTATCTATGCCTTTATCTTTCTAAATAGTATATATTTTAAACAAGTCTATTTTAACTGTATTAATATATTACTATATATTAGTTAGCCAGCATCTTTTAAATTAATCCCCTACACAATTTGGGTTTCTCTACAAAGTCTATATGATTTAGTAGGAAAAAAATTCTGGATTCTAGAAGCATTTATTTTTATGCTTAGAATCCAAGGATATTTAAAAATGCTTTAAATGTTTAAAAATAGGTGAATAAAAGTCTTATTACTTGGTGCTAATGAAGGATGATCAAAGATGTGAAGAATGGGGCTGTCACTTTCCCTTTATAAGTAAATTATTTAGCATTCCTTAGTCTCAGTTTCACCATATGTAAAACAAGGATAATAATAGTACCTTACTCAATACTGATACAGCAAATAGAAGAGATAATTCAAGTAACATGCTGGGAACATAATGAAAGATAAATTTAGGTGAACTTGTTTTATTATAATTATCAGGCCATTTTTCTCAACTCACTAAAGTTCAGCCTTATAACAAAAAAAGACCTTAAGGATATTAGCCACGTAATTGTGCGTCAGTCTAAATGGAACACGTCCCACCAAAAGTGAAAATAGCCCAGTCTGGCATGTCTCTGGGTTGAGAAGGAAAAAAACAATCATTTGTCAGAGACACTATTTTATGAAGATTTAACTGGGCACAGATTGAATTTGTGGCTTGGCCCAGAAAAGAAATATTTGCAAAACATCTCAAAGATGGCAGAGATATCCACATTGCCAGTGGTAGCAGTATAAAAATGATAACCACTGTGCTGCCACATATTTCTGCAGAACATTAAATATTTGAGACAGTGAGTAGAATTTTCCCTGTGCATGCATTTCTCTTTCACTGAAAGTTCAGAACCTTTAGAAGTATGTCAATTCTTTCACAGGACCATGTGAAATTTTCTACAAAGTTCTCTTCAAAAATTCTCTACAAAATTGAATGGCACCCAAAAGCAGAACTCTTTGATTTGGTCTCTGCCTCCCCCCACCTTTCGGGCTTGAGGACTGAATGATCCTCTCATTCCGTGTCACACCAAGTCTGACATATAAAGGGATCTTCCTTTGCCAAAGCAACATGCCCAAGAAGTTTCAAGAATTGCAAAGAGCATATATTCTTTCTTTGATTTATTTCATAACTTATGTTGGCATGGAAAACTAGGATTTTTTTTTTTAAACATAAAGACTTGTTGCTATATCTTTTATTAGTGAAATGCATGCAACTTGGACCAAAATTGAACAAAATCTCTTAATCATTCTGGTCAAGTTCAAATGAAGGTTGCCCATGGGAGGGACATTGGGGTGGATCTTGTTTTATTGGAACTGGTTTCCCCAGTCTTTTTGTTCTCATGATATTTAGTGTATGGTTAATTCACAGTGATTGGGAAGCATGATATTTTGAAATAATCCATCATACTCATGTTCACCAGGATGTAGCAAAATGCATAGGACACTTCCTAGAAAAAACAAAAGATGTTTTGTACAGAAGACTTCTGACTATGTGTCAATTTTGATATGCAACCAACTAGATCCAACAGCATTGCTTAAGTTCTACTAAACCCTTGATGACTGCTGTTTTTCCTTTTTCAAGAGCAGAAAATAGAGCTTAATCAGTTAAATATGTAATTAATGATAGCCATGACAAGCACACCTTCTCTTAAAGGGGAAAGGATCTCATATACTTTGAGCGAATTCTCTAAATGGGAACAGGGATCTTATGTAATAATCACTGTACCCTGAGACAAAGATATTCTCTTTCCTAACAGTCCTGGAATTTCCCAGTTAACTTTCAAAGTCAATATATTTTTGTTTTATACTATTTGTTCTTTGGCATTAAATTAGAAAGACTTTATCATCATCAGATGGAAGTAGATTCGATTTGAGTGGGACTTCTCCAAAGCAGCTTACAGATTTTGGCTTATAGATAATGTAAAGCAATGAAAAAAAAAAGTAATAAAGCACTGTTATATACTATCAGGATAAAGGATGTGCATCCATATATGTTCTCTGCTTTTCAAAATATTTTTCTTTCCTTTGTAGATAATAGAGAATGTCAAAGGATTTGAAATACCTCACTTGTCAAGAATTTTTTTTTTTAATTAAAAAAGGACTTAATTTGAAAATAGTTTGGAAGTTTCACACAAAGTTAAAGTTTTTTAATTTACCTCTTAGCTTTCGATAAAAGAGAAGTGAAAACATATGACCACACTGAGACTCAGATATGAAAGTTCATAGCAGCATTATTCAAAATTCATATGAGAATACTACTCAAAAACAAAAAGGACAGATGACTGATGCATGCTACAATGTAGATGGACCTCAATGCTAAATGAAAGAAGCCAGATGCAAAAGACCACATATTGTATGATTCCACTTGTATCAAATGTCCATAATCTGCAAATCCCTATAGGTAGAAAGCAGAAAAGTGGCTGCCTAGAGCTGGGGATTAGGAATGAGAATTGACTACAGAAATCCCTGTTGGATCTTCTTGGGATATTGGAAATGTTAGAGAATTGGATGGTACAATATTTTAAATTCAATAAAAATCATTGAATGTTACACTTAAAATGAGTGAATTTTATGGTATATAAATTTTACATCAGTAATGCTGCTTAATGAGTTCTTTGAATCAGGGGCAATACGAGGTCTTTTATCTACTCAGTTTAATCCTAAAAACAACCATTTTAGAAAGACATTATTATCAGAAAGCCATTTTGCTTAACATCTCACAGAAAACTAAGAGCCAGAGACAGCATTCCCACTCAGTGGTGCGCAAGTTCATTGTTTTGGCTTGCAGTTAAAACTCAGTATTACATTGAGTCACAAAAAGCATAGAGTGAATCCATTTCAGAATCCAAGTTAGTAAATATTAAAAGCCTCCACTATGGTCAGCATTTGAGCACCTTTTCGGGAGGGAGATTTCATAATGCATACAGCATGGCTTCTGCCCTTAAAGAGTTACCACTTTGGGAAAATAGGAAGTAATTTAAAAGCCCCACAAGGATTTATGCAACTGAAAAATAAACTTAGATAAGTAAGACCTATAAGAATTTGGAGGATAAAGATTAGTTCCAAAGGCAGGAGTAGTTAATAAAGAAACTATCTGTGAAGAAGATCTGGGACTTGGAGCAGAAATACAGGCTAAAATGTATGGGGAACAGGGAAGAGTGTGGGGGATCAAAGGACAAAGCAAAGGTGAGAGCAGAGTGTATGCTGGGACAAGTGAAAGTGATTTCATAAGGGAAGAGGAGAAAATTAAAGCTCATTCATATTTCATGGAAAATGGGGAGTCAAATAAAATTCGCAAGTCATGAGGTAAACATGATCTGCTAGAATATCTGGTGATTACCACAGTGAATTGTGGAGGAGAGAATGAAGAAAGAAGGATCAGAAAGATCAAGCAGGGAGGGATGCGTTGTAGAAAAGGTATGACAGGGTCTTCGACTCCATAAGAAAGATGAAATAGTAGACATTGTTCAAATGTAGAAAAGACAGGCTAAATATTAATTCTTTCACAGCAATGCATTTAAGTTGGCCCACTCAACACCTTGTGATATAGGCCCCTGATGGACAGGAAAGCTGAGGCTTAGAAATTAAAGTGACTTGTCCAACATTAGGCATAATTGAGATGGGAGAGTATGCCTCATGATGTCAAATCTAGGGCAATTTTCTCTTACCTACAGTTGTAAAATAAAAGGTCTCTAGGAGACAGGCTGGTAATGTAAGTGAATGAAGCATGTTAGGTAAAAGAGAAAAATAAAATCATGTAAATGTGATGAAAATGGCAATGGACACTTGATCTTTTCCAGAAATAATAGGGAGGAGGGGGGGACTGTGGCAAATACCTCCTCTTAAAGGGAAGTCACTAGGTGCCTCCAAAAGGAGTAGCTCTGAAATTTTTCAGTTACCAAAGTCAAAAATAAAGGAATTGTTCTTCACTCTGTTTCTCCTAGTCTTCAGACAAATCCTGACTCTCTACCTTCAAAACACATCCAGAATTTTATCACCTCACAATGCCTCTACTACCTCTACACTGGTCTATACCACCATTGTCTTTCTCACTTAAAATATTATCAAGCCCTCCCAGCTGTTCTCCTTGATCGCACTCTTGAATATCTAGAGTGTCTCAGATTTTGTCGTGCAGCTCATCAAAAGTCACCTTTAAAAAAGTAACAATGCCATTCATGAAGTGGGAGAAAATAATTTCATTACATGGATTTGAAAAAAAGAAGTTGTGGCCAGAATTTATAGAGAATTCCTATGACTTAATAATAATAGAAGATAAACAACCCAATTTAAAAATACGGGCAACAGGCCCATCACATTGTAGATATCTAATAGCCAAAAGCATATCAGAAGAATCATTAAGGAAACACAGATTAAAACCACACTGAGAGGCCACTGCATACCTATCAGAATGATGATTCATAGCTTAGGGAAAATATTTGCAATGCATGTGTATTATCTATTGTTGTGTGTAGTAAATTACAACAAATTTACCAATTCAAAACAATATCCAGTTATTATCTCATAATTTCTGTGGGTTGGGAGTTTGGGCACAACTTAGCCAGGTTCTCTGCTTCAGGATCTCTTACAAGGCTGCAATTAAGGTTTTGGCCAGGACCAGGGTATTATCTAACAGCTTGACTGGGAAGGGATCTGCCTCCAAGCTAATGTGGTTGTTGGCAAAATTAAATTCCTCCAAGAGTTGTTGGATTGAGGGACCCAGCCCTAGCTAGTATTTGGTCATAGCCTACCCTCAGTTCTTTGCCATGTGGCCATTCCAACATGGCAGCCTGCTTCATCAAAGTATATAAGCCAATCGGCAATAGGAGGAGTCACCTAGCAAGATGTAAATCATAGCCTTATGTAACCTAGTCATAGTAGTAACATCTCATCACTTTTGCCCTATCCTACTGGTTCAAACCAAGTCACAGGTCCCATTAGCACTCAAGGGAATGGGATTGGACAAGGGTGTGAATACCAAGAGGTGGAGATCATTGGGGACCAGCTTGGAAGCCACCTACCACAACCTGTGTCTGACAAAGGACTTGTATCCAGAATGTTAATGAACTTCTGCAATTTAATACTAAAAACACATATAACCCAATTAACACATGGGCAAAAGCCTTGTGTAGGCACTTCTCAAAAGAAGATATCTGATAGCCAATAAGCATATGAAAAAGTGCACCACATCATTAATCATCAGGGAAATTCAAATTGAAACCACAAGAAGACACTACTACACCCCCACCAGAATGGCTAAAATTCAAGTGGCTGACAATACCATCTATTGTCAAGGAAGCAGAGTGACTGGAACTCTCGTTACTGCTCGTGGGAGTATAAAATGGTCCAACCACAATGGAAAACTCTTTGGCAATTTCTAATAAAGTTAAACACACATGCACTCATGACCCAGCATTTCCATTCTGATATATATATATATCCAAGAGCAATGAATGCAAATGTTCACACACACAAAAATGCTTTATTCTTAATAGCCCGAAACTAGAAAATACCAAATACCCATCAATATAAGAATGGAATAAAGATTGTGGTATACTTATTTGAATCACTAACACAATTTTAAAAAAGGACAAACTACTGACACAAAACAGCAGAGGTCAATTTCAAAAACATTATATTGAGCAAAAGAAGTCAGAAACAAACAAATAAAAAAAACCATACTGAATGATTCCAGTTTTACGAAATTCGGGAACAAGCTAAATTAATACATGGCGATAAAAATCAGAAAAGTTGTTATATATGGGAGAAGGTGAGAGAAAAGTTATTGAATCAGAAGGGACATGTGGAAATTTTCTGGAGATAATGTAGATGTTCTATATATTCATCCAAATAGTGGTTGTACAGATGTACATATATGTAAATAGTCAATTAAAATGGGTCCATTTTCCTGTCTGTAAATTTTAGCTCAGTAGATTACAACAGAGAGAAAAAAAAAACACTTTAGTAAGCATCCAAATCACCTGGGGATCTTGTTATAAGGCAAATTCTGATCCAGTGAGCCTGGAAGTTGTCCTGGGATTCTGTGTTATTAACCAGCCACCAGGTGATAACTGATGCTGCCAGTCCCCTGCTGGTCTGCACGTTAAGTCACAAGGTCCTAGAATCTATTTCTCACTGTATAACAAGTCCCCCACCCCCACCAGCTTCCTGGTGTAAAACATCTATTTTATTATGCTAATGATTCCATGGATCAGCAATTTGAACAGGATGCCTGTTCTAGTTTGCTAATGCTGCCAGAGTGCAAAACACCAGAAATGGATTGGCATTTATAAAAGGGGGTTTATTTGGCTACACGGTTACAGTCTTAAGGCCATGAAGTGTCCAACAACAGAGTACCTTCACTGAAAGATGGCCAATGGCATCTGGAAAACCTCTGTTAGCTGGGAAGGTACGTGGCCAGTGTCTGCTCTGAGTTCTGGTTTCAAAATGGCTTTCTCCCAGGATGTTCCTCTCTAGGCTTCAGCTCCTCAAAAATGTCACTCTTAGTTGCTCTTGGGGAGTTTGTCCTCTCTTAGCTTCTCTGGAGCAAAAGTCTGCTTTCAAAGGCTGTCTCCAAAATGTCTCCGTAAGCTGAAGCTCCTCTTTCAGCTCCTGTGCGTTCTTCAGAGTGTCCCTTTTGGCTGTAGCAAGCTTGCTTCTTCTGTCTGAGCTTATATAGTTCTCCAGTGAACTAATCAAGGCCCATGCTGAATGGTCAGGGCCACACCTCCATGAAAATTATCCAATGAACAATCTCGCCCACATTTGAGTGATCACATCTCCACAGAAACATCCAATCAAAAGTCTCCAACCCAATCAATAGCAATACATTTCCTGCCCACACAAGACTGCATCAAAGATAACGGCGTTTTGGGGGTCATAATACATCTAAACCAGCACAACGCCACAATTTCTAAGGCTTCAGCGGGGAAGACTGAAACGCTGGGTGGGACTGGAAGGCTGGGGTTGAAGACATTTGAGCGCTTCCTCACTCATGTGGCTGGTGTCTGGATTAGGGTTACTCACAGTTAGGTGACCTCTCTATAGCTTTAGCTCTTTTACGTGGAAGTTTGGAGCTCTAAACACTAGTGTCATAGAAAAGAAGCAGCTGCATTGCCTTTTCTGACTTAACCTTAAAAGTCACAGAGAGCCACAAACTTCCCCAAATTAGAGGAGAGGGCTGCTCAGTAGGAGGAGTGTCAAGGCCACATGGCAGAAAAGCATGTGGGATAGGAAATACCGTTGGGGCCAGATTTTGAAAACACAACCGGCCACATCCACAGAGCTGCCAGAATGCACCTTAACGCAAGTCCGATTGTGTTATTTATCTGCTCAAAATCCTGAAATGCTTTCCCGTGTCACTTGGAATAAATTCTTAAACCTTTTCCAAAGCCTGTAAGGTCCCATATGATTGGGCTTCATGTTACTTCTACAATCTACAGTCTTCTTTCTGATCTAGGGTCACTTAACAGAGATGCATTTCTAGATGGTTCAAGGTAAAATAGAGGCCCCAAAGCCTACCCTCACTGTCTCACATATTTTTTCCATTTGTTTGTATATTTATTGTCTCTCCCATAGAATGTAAGGTTCGTGATAACAGTGACTTTCTTCTTGCCCATTCTTGTATTTCCAGAATCTGTAACTATGCCTGCAACATAGCAGGTCCTCAATAAATGTTTGTTGCCTGAAGGAATGAGTGATGCTGTTTATTGGTAGCAATTTTAGAGATTATCTATTGATTTCTAATACAGTAGACGAGATCCCGATTTCTGAGATCCTTCCAAGGACACATTTCCTCTCCCGTCTTCTTAATGTATTGATATCACTTTTTAAAACAAAATATTGAATAGCTCTGATCTGTGTTTGTCAAACTTGATGGTACATTAGATTCACCCCACAAGGCTTATAAAGCAGATTGCTGAAACTCACCAGGGAATTTCTGATTCTGTAGGTCTGGGATGGGTCTGGGAATTTGCATTTTCCATAAGTTCTTGATGCTGTTGCCGGTGACAGTTCTTTTTAATATTAAAATAATATAAATTGTCAAAATAATGAAAATAATGCAAATTATGACACTGATGCTGTCTTTTTGATGGTGGTGGTGGGGCTGGTTTGTTCCCTGATCTCCATATTGAGTCACTAGGTAGCAGACTGAAAACTGCATTTGCACATAGTGTTTGGGTGCTCTCTTGAGTCAGATTCTCCAAACGCACACTCTAAGATAAGGACTGTTATGAAAGTGTTTTATTAAGCAATTGCCCTGATGAGATTGATACGGGAGAGGGGAGGAGGTTTCTAACGCACGGTAGCAAGTGGAAGAAGCCAAGCCAGGGGTGGTATCAGGACATTTCCCAGCTCCAGCCCAATCCTGCAGGGGAGCTCTGGACTCAGGCGCCTGAGCTGGGGCTTCATTCTCCCTCACCAGTGAGTCCCTGGGCGACATCAGTTTTGGGAAAAGAAGCTCTCCCAGACACTTCCTGCTCTCTCCGGCCTACAGGACAGAGGCTGCTGCAGCAAAGCACACAGAGGCTCCTGAGTGCCAGCTCTTAGGCGCAAACACACACGAAGGCTGGGGGACAGGGGCTCAGATACGATCAAGGGAGTAAGGGGGACCAGCAGTGGTGTGTGTGTGTGTGTGACACCAACAATGTGAGTTCCAGAGATGCTGGGAATTTTTTCTTTGGAGAATTCTGTAGGTATTTTCTCAGGGTGACAGTGGGACCACTGGGAGGGGGCAGGTGTGCTCCACAGATCACAGTGCAGACTTCTTTGTTCTCCCTGCTTTTCCTATGGCCAGACTCCTAGAGTCCAGAGATGTGTGAGTTCAATTTTTCCACAGAATAAATGGCTTATCTCCTGCTGTTGGGGTCTTGCCTGGGTTTAGTGGTTTAAGTCAGAATTCACCAGGCCAATAACCCAGTGGCTTTGAGGAGAGGAGAGATCAACTTCCCGGAGCTCCAGAGCATGTTCAGGTGATGAGATAAAACCTGGACTTGGTGGCAGCCATGGGGTAGAGCTCTGACTCCTACAGCAGGCCCCAGGCGCATTGCTCAAGTGAAACAAGCTTAACAAAGGCTGGGGCTTGTGGGTGAGGAAATCATAATCTGTGGCTTCATGCAGCTCTGTGACATGAACCCGGACCTGAACTTTCCCAGACATAGTCACACCTATTTTTTTTTTTTTTAACCTGGGAATCTGTGTCAGGTCCGCAGAAGGTCAACGAGCAGGCCAACTGCATTTCAAAATTCTACCATGGGCTCAGAAGAGTAAATCAGAAAACAGATGCCTGATAAATATACTGGTAGTCTGGCCAAATTAAAGATAGAAGCATGACTAGTTCATACATGGAAAGGTTATTACTCACATCCTCTTTGAGCAGTAGAACTCTGATTATCTTTGATAGTTTATTTTCTCAACTTGATTCTTTTGGCTCCTTTTAGGACTAAGCCATTTTTTCCAATGTCTGAAATTTTTCTCCTAGATGATATTTAGTCTTTAAAATAAATTAACACAATTTTTCATTTAATGTAATAATCCATTGGAACTTGAAAGTGAATAAAAAGTATTTACTAGAGTTATGATATATTAATATAGCATTTTGGTAGAGTGAAAAGTGTGAAGGTTTGAATCACAGTTACCAGATCTAAAAATGTGGGCAAATTACTTGTCTAGAAAATGGAAATAACAGTATCTACCTCAGATACTTTTTGTTAAAAAAGGCAATAGTTGTAAGACATGAATTATAGTGGATGGCACATTGTAGGTGTTTGACAAATTTCAGTTCTTCTCTCCATCCACCCCTAGCTCTGTCCACATTAGTACCTAACCATTTCCATTTGATGGTGCAAAGTGCCCTATGGAAAGTGCTAGTCCAAGTATTTAATTATATCATAATTCTATGAGAAACAAGGCCATTACTAAAGATTATTGTGATGGTTAATTTCCTGTACCAACATGACTATGTTATGGTGTGAGTTGTTTGGTCAACTAAGCACTGGCCTGATTGTTACTGTGAGGGTTTTTAGATGGTTTTACCTCATTAGTCAGCTGATTGCATCTACTGTCAACAAAGGAGATTGTCCTCAAATCTGTGGAGTTTCTTCATTCAATCAGGTGGATTTCAGAAGTCAGAAACAAAAATTTCTGCCTCTTTCTTCAGTCAGTCAGCTACTCCAGGGGAAAACAAGTTCCCAGCTTGTGACCTTTCTACAGAATTGCCAATCCCCATGACAGCATGAACCAATTCTATAACAAATCCCATCGGTTCTGTTTCTGTGGAGAACCCTAATGCATTTATACATTATTCACAAACTGCCTTATCCTACTGGGTGATCCCAGATATTGTGTAAGTATCATGCAGTGAATGCAACTCAAGAAACACTTGTAGGGTCTAAATATTATCTTCATTATTTTAAAAAAATAATTATTAAAAATCACGTAAACTTCCTTAAAGAACAAACAAACCACATTTTGCAAGAGACTGTGACAATCCTACTTTGGGGAGGGGGGCATTTGTTAGAAAGGAAGTAATTGAATTGCCCTTCCTTGGTCACACTGACGTCTCTGTCCCATTCTGCCCCCTTGTTGCCACCCTTGTCCACGACGCTGGGAAAGCTAGAGCAAAGCAGTCAGGAGGGAGGATGGAACCAAACTGCCTCTTGCTGAAATCACCCTTAACATATGTGGGGGCTGAAAGTAAGATAAACACAGAAGATCCAGGATTAACAACAAGCAGTCACTCAGCAATTCTAAGGGATTTTTCACGGTCTGAGGTTGAGGGGGAGTTCAGTGGCCAAAGTCACTGATGAGTGATGGAGAAGAAACAAAGGCAGCGTTAAGGGATTATTGTCCTCAAATAGAGAGTTGGTCAAATAAAGGGAGGGCTAAATTCAGGGATTAAGATGTCTGAGAGTGGAATTTCTAGTTGTCCAGATGTGTCACTACTTTTTACAAAAAGTACTCTATTTTTCTTACAAAGGTATTAAGAGCTTATTGCATCATTGAAGACAATGTATTAAAAAAAATCCAGAGCACAAAAACCATTACTGCCAAGAAGTTTGCATACTTTTTTCCTTAGATATTGTATTGATCAGGATCCTGGCAGGAAATAGAAGCCACAATTGTATTAGAAAAACCAAGGAGCTGATGACAAAGGTGTGGATGAGTGTAGGGAACTCACAAGGCAAAAACCCAGGACTGGCAGTGAAAAGGTTACCACCAGAAGTGAGGAGGGACAGGCTACCAGAATCCAGAGAGAAAGTCTTGTAAAGACTTCTTGCAAGAAGCAGTCAGTCCTCTGACCTGTGAATGAAGCCAGCTCGACATGCTTTCTCCCAGGGAGAGAACTAGGATTAGAAATACTTTGGCCTCTCTTCCCTGCCTGCCTCAGTCTCCTGCAGGGGCTCCCCAATCACCAAACACAACAGCAAGCCAGAGGAAATGGGATCCATGGATGGCACCCATGCAGCTCAGCAGGACTGGTGGCATAGTTTTCAGGGCCCAGTGTAAAGTGACAGTGTGGGACCCCTGGTCCAAAAACTATCATGAATTGCAGGGTAGTGACAACAGAGCATTAAACCGAGCATGCAGGTCAGCCTTGCCTGGCCACAAACCAGAAAGGATGAGGATAGAGTATGGTGCAGTTTATTACAACAGTGTGTAGTGGGACCACAAGCTAAGGGCATAATAGAAACTTTCAGCAAATGACCTCTTTATTAGGGAAGATGAGCTGTAACCACAAACAATGGTAATACCAGCCAGTATTATGTCCCTGCAGGAAGAAATGCAATGCTCTAGGATTATAGGAAGATTGAAAAATCTTCCTTGGTGATTATTAATATGACTGTTGCAAGGATCAGGCAGATAATATATACAAATGCAGGTTGAAAAAATAAAAATATATATATATGTTAGCAAGTGATGCAGATGATCTGTGTGATAAATAAACACCTGAGTTTATAGAATCCCTTTCCCACCCATCAATCCGATTATTAGAGAAAGATAAAATACTCAAAGGAACTTGTTGTTTGGCTTCTAGAGTGCAAGCCAGTCAATCAAATGGAAATCATACAAGTTCTGGGGACAGTAAGAATGTCATAAGGCTGTATCTAGGGAAGGCTGCCAACCTCCTTATGTTAACTGCTTTTACCTATAAATTCAGTCACAGAAATTAAGAAAGCAAGCAAGCAATCAAGCAAACAAACAAATAAAACCAGGGCCAGTTTCTACTACAATGACTTTGTGTGTGTGTGTGTGTTTTGACTGAACAAATTACCTCAAGTAGTTGTTTGGGCACTTTCACCACCTTTGTCATTGCATACGATCAGATAACTGCAGAGAAAATATAGAATGACAGGTTGAGAAGGAAACGATGGTTTCAGCTGGTAAAAGCAGTAGTGTGTTTCTGTTCACAGGGAAGAGGAAAGTTCCAATGTATGTGAAGATTAGTGATGTGGAACCAGCCTCACATCTGATGACAACTCCTGAGGAAAAGACAGTTCCCCAGGAATCCCTTGGTTACATATTCTTTATGGTAAATTCTAAGAAGACAGTAATCAAGCCTAAGGAGAGACCACAGATAGAGAGAAAAGCCAATAGTTCACAAGAGATCAACACCTTGAACAGTTGTTGATAAATGGCAGCTAGAGACAAATAATTAAATGTTTTAAAAGTTAATGGACAGGTCCCACAAGAAGCCTGAATTACTCATTAGGAGGCAATTTTGTATGCCACCAAATGTGGGAAAGGAAACCCATGACTGAGTCAATCTACCAATCTCTGGGTTGTTAATTTTGTTTAATCCCTGTAACTTTTATGACTATTGTTTTTACTGGCCAGTGAAATCCCTGTTACCTCCAGAACTAAGAAAACTTGATTCTTCTGATAATTGAAGATCCTAGGGCCTCAGAAACATGTAGGGTTTCCTTACAGTAGGAAAAAGAGGGCACTTGCCTGGGGAGGATGGCATTCTGACAAAATCCACTGGGAATCCTTGAATTTAATTATTGATGGATACCACTTTACATGCTAAAAGTAGCATTTTATTTTAAAGGATGATATCACAGCATCAAGTTTCAAACAATCTCTTTCAAATAGGCAAGGGGTCCATTATAATAAAATGGTAGCAATCTGTATGCCACAGTTTTATTTAAAATATAATAAAAAGATTCAAATACTTTATAATCTCAGTTTCCTGAGAAGTAAACAACTATAATGGGGCAATTTGGTATTTATGTTTATGTTTTATTTTGTAATTAGACTTTAAAATAATATGTGAGATACTCTTTATTGACAGATTTTGCAAGAGTTTTTATTAGTGGGATTATTTTTGTTTGTTTATTTTGGTCTTGTTTGCTTCTGTTTTGGGTTTTTTTTCCTTTCCTTGCTTGCATCAGTGCTCCTAAGCCTGCATGGGTGCGTGAGCACATGTGTGCTTTTAAAGAGCTCTTTCCAAGAGACTTGCAAAGGGATAGCTACAAGATGTTGAGTTACAGAATTCATACAACTATCAGAGAAAAGGTGAAAATAGTTTTAGTGTTTACCAAGAATAACAACTACAATTAAAAGAAAATTGCGATGGAGGAGGGGCAAGATGGCAGACTGGTAAGCTGTATGTTTTAGTTACTCCTCCAGGAAAGTAGGTAGAAAGCCAGGAACTGCGTGGACTGGACACCACAGAGCAATCTGTCTTTGGGCATACTTCATACAACACTCATGAAAATGTCGAACTGCTGAGATCAGCGAAATCTGTAAGTTTTTGCGGCCAGGGGACCCGCGCCCCTCCCTGCCAGGCTCAGTCCCGTGGGAGGAGGGGCTGTCAGCTCCGGGAAGGAGAAGGGAGAACTGCAGTGGCAGCCCTTATCGGAAACTCATTCTACTGATCCAAACTCCACCCATAGATAGACTGAGACCAGACACCAGAGAATCTGAGAGCAGCCAGCCCAGCAGAGAGGAGACAGGCATAGAAAAAAAACAACACGAAAAACTCCAAAATAAAAGCGGAGGATTTTTGGAGTTCTGGTGAACATAGAAAGGGGAAGGGCAGAGCTCAGGCCCTGAGGCACATATGCAAATCCCGAAGAAAAGCTGATCTCTCTGCCCTGTGGACTTTGCCTTAATGGCCCTGGTTGCTTTGTCTCTTAGCATTTCAATAACCCATTAGATCTCTGAGGAGGGCCCTTTTTTTTTTTTTTAATCCTTTTTTCTTTTTCTAAAACAATTACTCCAAGAAGCCCAATACAGAAAGCTTCAAAGACTTGCAATTTGGGCAGGTCAAGTCAAGAGCAGAACTAAGAGAGCTCTGAGACAAAAGGCAATAATCCAGTGGCTGAGAAAATTCACTAAACACCACAACTTCCCAAGAAAAGGGGGGTGTCCGCTCACAGCCATTATCCTGGTGGACAGGAAACACTCCTGCCCATTGCCAGCCCCATAGCCCAGAGCTGCCCCAGACAACCCAGTGTGACGGAAGTGCTTCAAATAAAAGGCACACACCACAAAACTGGGCATGGACATTAGCCTTCCCTGCAACCTCAGCTGATTGTCCCAGAGTTGGGAAGGTGGAGCAGTGTGAATTAACAAAGCCCCATTCAGTCATCATTTCAGCAGACTGGGAGCCTCCCTACACAGCCCAGCAGCCCAGAACTGCCCTGGGGGGACGGCACTCACCTGTGACATAGCACAGTCATCCCTCAACAGAGGACCCGGGGTGCACAGCCTGGAAGAGGGGCCCACTTGCAAGTCTCAGGAGCCATACGCCAATACCAAGGACTTGTGGGTCAGTGGCAGAGACAAACTGTGGCAGGACTGAACTGAAGGATTAGACTATTGCAGCAGCTTTAAAACTCTAGGATCACCAGGGAGATTTGATTGTTAGGGCCACTCCCCTCCCTGACTGCCCAGAAACACGCCCCATATACAGGGCGGGCAACACCAACTACACACGCAAGCTTGGTACACCAGTTGGACCCCACAAGACTCACTCTCCCACTCACTAAAAAGGCTAAGCAGGGGAGAACTGGCTTGTGGAGAACAGGTGGCTCGTGGACGCCACCTGCTGGTTAGTTAGAGAAAGTGTACTCCACGAAGCTGTAGATCTGATAAATTAGAGATAAGGACTTCAATTGGTCTACAAATCCTAAAAGAACCCTATCAAGTTCAGCAAATGCCACGAGGCCAAAAACAACAGAAAATTATAAAGCATATGAAAAACCCAGACGATATGGATAACCCAAGCCCAAGCACCCAAATCAAAAGATCGGAAGAGACACAGCACCTAGAGCAGCTACTCAAAGAACTAAAGATGAACAATGAGACCATAGTACGGGAGACAAAGGAAATCAAGAAGACCCTAGAAGACCATAAAGAAGACATTGCAAGACTAAATAAAAAAATAGATGATCTTATGGAAATTAAAGAAACTGTTGACCAAATTAAAAAGATTCTGGACACTCATAGTACAAGACTAGAGGAAGTTGAACAACGAATCAGTGACCTCGAAGATGACAGAATGGAAAATGAAAGCATAAAAGAAAGAATGGGGAAAAAAATTGAAAAAATCGAAATGGACCTCAGGGATATGATAGATAATATGAAACGTCCAAATAAAAGACTCATTGGTGTTCCAGAAGGGGAAGAAAAGAGTAAAGGTCTAGGAAGAGTATTCAAAGAAATTGTTGGGGAAAACTTCCCAAATCTTCTAAACAACATAAATACACAAATCATAAATGCTCAGCGAACTCCAAATAGAATAAATCCAAATAAACCCACTCCGAGACATATTCTGATCACACTGTCAAACAAAGAAGAGAAGGAGCAAGTTCTGAAAGCAACAAGAGAAAAGCAATCCACCACATACAAAGGAAACAGCATAAGACTAAGTAGTGACTACTCAGCAGCCACCATGGAGGCGAGAAGGCAGTGGCACGATATATTTAAAATTCTGAGTGAGAAAAATTTCCAGCCAAGAATATTTTATCCAGCAAAGCTCTCCTTCAAACTTGAGGGAGAGCTTAAATTTTTCACAGACAAACAAATGCTGAGAGAATTTGCTAACAAGAGACCTGCCCTACTGGAGATACTAAAGGGAGCCCTACAGACAGAGAAGCAAAGAAAGGACAGAGAGACTTGGAGAAAGGTTCAGTACTAAAGAGATTCGGTATGGGTACAATAAAGGATATTAATAGACACAGGGGAAAAATATGACAAACATAAACCAAAGGATAAGATGGCTGATTCAAGAAATGCCTTCACCGTTATAACGTTGAATGTAAATGGATTAAACCCCCCAATTAAAAGATATAGATTCGCAGAATGGATCAAAAAAAATGAACCATCAATATGTTGCATACAAGATACTCATCTTAGACACAGGGACACAAAGAAACTGAAAGTGAAAGGATGGAAAAAAATATTTCATGCAAGCTACAGCCAAAAGAAAGCAGGTGTAGCAATATTAATCTCAGATAAAATAGACTTTAAATGCGGGGATGTTTTGAGAGACAAAGAAGGCCACTACATACTAATAAAAGGGGCAATTCAACAAGAAGAAATAACAATTGTAAATGTCTATGCACGCTATCAAGGTGCCACAAAATACTTGAGAGAAACACTGGCAAAACTAAAGGAAGCAATTGATGTTTCCACAATAATTGTGGGAGACTTCAACACATCACTCTCTCCTATAGATAGATCAACCAGACAGAAGACCAATAAGGAAATTGAAAACCTAAACAATCTGAGAAATGAATTAGATTTAACAGACATCTACAGGACATTACATCCCAAATCACCAGGATACACATACTTTTCTAGTGCTCATGGAACTTTCTCCAGAATAGATCATATGCTGGGGCATAAAAGAAGCCTCAATAAATTTAAAAAGATTGAAATTATTCAAAGCACATTCTCTGACCACAATGGAATACAATTAGAAGTCAATAACCATCAGAGACTTAGAAAATTCACAAATACCTGGAGGTTAAACAACACACTCCTAAACAATCAGTGGGTTAAAGAAGAAATAGAAAGAGAAATTGCTAAATATATAGAGATGAATGAAAATGAGAACACAACATACCAAAACCTATGGGATGCAGCAAAAGCAGTGCTAAGGGGGAAATTTATAGCACTAAACGCATATATTAAAAAGGAAGAAAGAGCCAAAATCAAAGAACTAATGGAAGAAGTGAAGAAGGTAGAAAATGAACAGCAAACCAATCCTAAACCAAGTAGAAGAAAAGAAATAACAAGGATTAAAGCAGAAATAAATGACATAGAGAACAAAAAAACAATAGAGAGGATAAATATCACCAAAAGTTGGTTCTTTGAGAAGATCAACAAGATTGACAAGCCCCTAGCTACACTGACAAAATCAAAAAGAAAGAAGACCCATATAAACAAAATAATGAATGAAAAAGGTGACATAACTGCAGATCCTGAAGAAATTAAAAAAATTATAAGAGGATATTATGAACAACTGTATGGCAACAAACTGGATAATGTAGAAGAAATGGACAATTTCCTGGAAACATATGAACAACCTAGACTGACCAGAGAAGAAATAGAAGACCTCAACCAACCCATCACAAGCAAAGAGATCCAATCAGTCATCAAAAATCTTCCCACAAATAAATGCCCAGGGCCAGATGGCTTCACAGGGGAATTCTACCAAACTTTCCAGAAAGAACTGACACCAATCTTACTCAAACTCTTTCAAAACATTGAAGAAAATGGAACACTACCTAACTCATTTTATGAAGCTAACATCAATCTAATACCAAAACCAGGGAAAGATGCTACAAAAAAGGAAAACTACCGGCCAATCTCCCTAATGAATATAGATGCAAAAATCCTCAACAAAATACTTGCAAATCGAATCCAAAGACACATTAAAAAAATCATACACCATGACCAAGTGGGGTTCATTCCAGGCATGCAAGGATGGTTCAACATAAGAAAATCAATCAATGTATTACAACACATTAACAAGTCAAAAGGGAAAAATCAATTGATCATCTCAATAGATGCTGAAAAAGCATTTGACAGAATCCAACATCCCTTTTTGATAAAAACACTTCAAAAGGTAGGAATTGAAGGAAACTTCCTCAACATGATAAAGAGTATATATGAAAAACCCACAGCCAGCATAGTACTCAACAGTGAGAGACTGAAAGCCTTCCCTCTAAGATCAGGAACAAGACAAGGATGCCCGCTGTCACCACTGTTATTCAACATTGTGCTGGAAGTGCTAGCCAGGGCAATCCAGCAAGACAAAGAAATAAAAGGCATCCAAATTGGAAAAGAAGAAGTAAAACTGTCATTGTTTGCAGATGATATGATCTTATATCTAGAAAACCCTGAGAAATCGACGATACAGCTACTAGAGCTAATAAACAAATTTAGCAAAGTAGCGGGATACAAGATTAATGCACATAAGTCAGTAATGTTTCTATATGCTAGAAATGAACAAACTGAAGAGACACTCAAGAAAAAGATACCATTTTCAATAGCAACTAAAAAAATCAAGTACCTAGGAATAAACTTAACCAAAGATGTAAAAGACCTATACAAAGAAAACTACATAACTCTACTAAAAGAAATAGAAGGGGACCTTAAAAGATGGAAAAATATTCCATGTTCATGGATAGGAAGACTAAATGTCATTACGATGTCAATTCTACCCAAACTCATCTACAGATTCAACCCAATCCCAATCAAAATTCCGACAACCTACTTTGCAGACTTGGAAAAGCTAGTTATCAAATTTATTTGGAAAGGGAAGATGCCTCGAATTGCTAAGACACTCTAAAAAAGAAAAACGAAGTGGGAGGACTTACACTCCCTGACTTTGAAGCTTATTATAAAGCCACAGTTGCCAAAACAGCATGGTACTGGCACAAAGATAGACATATAGATCAATGGAATCGAATTGAGAATTCAGAGATAGACCCTCACATCTATGGCCGACTGATCTTTGATAAGGCCCCCAAAGTCACTGAACTGAGTCATAATGGTCTTTTCAACAAATGGGGCTGGGAGAGTTGGATATCCATATCCAAAAGAATGAAAGAGGACCCCTACCTCACCCCCTACACAAAAATTAACTCAAAATGGATCAAAGATCTCAATATAAAAGAAAGTACCATAAAACTCCTAGAAGATAATGTAGGAAAACATCTTCAAGACCTTGTATTAGGCGGCCACTTCCTAGACTTTACACCCAAAGCACAAGCAACAAAAGAGAAAATAGATAAATGGGAACTCCTCAAGGTTAGAAGTTTCTGCACCTCAATGGAATTCTTCAAAAAGGTAAAGAGGCAGCCAACTCAATGGGAAAAAATTTTTGGAAACCATGTATCTGACAAAAGACTGATATCTTGCATATATAAAGAAATCCTACAACTCAATGACAATAGTACAGACGGCCCAATTATAAAATGGGCAAAAGATATGAAAAGACAGTTCTCCGAAGAGGAAATACAAATGGCCAAGAAACACATGAAAAAATGTTCACCTTCACTAGCTATTAGAGAGATGCAAATTAAGTCCACAATGAGA
Organism: Choloepus didactylus; assembly: GCF_015220235.1. Classification (NCBI taxonomy): domain Eukaryota; kingdom Metazoa; phylum Chordata; class Mammalia; order Pilosa; family Megalonychidae; genus Choloepus; species Choloepus didactylus. The sequence goes on along the minus strand of NC_051324.1, from coordinate 65,797,002 downwards.
TACCATCTAACACCGGTTAGAATGGCTGCCATTAAACAAACAGGAAACTACAAATGCTGGAGGGGATGTGGAGAAATTGGAACTCTTATTCATTGTTGGTGGGACTGTATAATGGTTCAGCCACTCTGGAAGTCAGTCTGGCAGTTCCTTAGAAAACTAGATATAGAGTTACCATTTGATCCAGCGATTGCACTTCTCAGTATATACCCGGAAGATCGGAAAGCAGTGACACGAACAGATATCTGCACGCCGATGTTCATAGCAGCATTATTCACAATTGCCAAGAGATGCAAACAACCCAAATGTCCTTCAACAGATGTGTGGATAAATAAAATGTGGTATATACACACGATGGAATACTACACGGCAGTAAGAAGGAACGATCTTGTGAAACATATGACAACATGGATGAACCTTGAAGACATAATGCTGAGCGAAATAAGCCAGGCACAAAAAGAGAAATATTATATGCTACCACTAATGTGAACTTTGAAAAATGTAAAACAAATGGTTTATAATGTAGAATGTAGGGGAACTAGCAATTGAGAGCAATTAAGGAAGGGGGAACAATAATCCAAGAAGAACAGATAAGCTATTTAACGTTCTGGGGATGCCCAGGAATGACTATAGTCTGTTAATTTCTGATGGATATAGTAGGAGCAAGTTCACAGAAATGTTGCTATATTAGGTAACTTTCTTGGGGTAAAGTAGGAACATGTTGGAAGTTAAGCAGTTATCTTAGGTTAGTTGTCTTTCTCTTACTCCCTTGTTATGGTCTCTTTGAAATGTTCTTTTATTGTATGTTTCTTTTCTTTTTAACTTTTTTTTTTTTCATACAGTTGATTTAAAAAAGAAGGGAAAGTTAAAAAAAAAAAAAAAAAGAAAAACAAGGAAAAAAAAAAAGATGTAGTGCCCCCTTGAGGAGCCTGTGGAGAATGCAGGGGTATTGGCCTACCCCACCTCCATGGTTGCTAACATGACCACAGACATAGGGGACTGGTGGTTTGATGGGTTGAGCCCTCTACCACAGGTTTTACCCTTGGGAAGACGGTTGCTGCAAAGGAGAGGCTAGGCCTCCCTATGGTTGTGCTTACGAGCCACCTCCCAAATGCCTCTTTGTTGCTCAGATGTGGCCCTCTCTTTCTGGCTAAGCCAACTTGAAAGGTGAAATCACTGCCCTCCCCTCTACGTGGGATCAGACACCCAGGGGAGTGAATCTCCCTGGCAACGTGGAATATGACTCCCGGGGAGGAATGTAGACCCGGCATCGCGGGACGGAGAACATCTTCTTGACCAAAAGGGGGATGTGAAAGGAAATGAAATAAGCTTCAGTGGCAGAGAGATTCCAAAAGGAGCCGAGAGGTCACTCTGGTGGGCACTCTTATGCACACTATAGACAACCCTTTTAGTTTCTAAAGAATTGGGGTAGCTGGTGGTGGATACCTGAAGCTATCAAACTACAACCCAGAACCCATGAATCTCGAAGACAGTTGTATAAAAATGTAGCTTATGAGGGGTGACAATGGGATTGGTAAAGCCATAAGGACCACACTCCACTTTGTCTAGTTTATGGATGGATGAGTAGAAAAATAGGGGAAGGAAACAAACAGACAAAGTTACCCAGTGTTCTTTTTTACTTCAATTGCTCTTTTACACTCTAATTATTATTCTTGTTATTTTTGAGTGTGTGCTAATGAAGGTGTCAGGGATTGATTTAGGTGATGAATGTACAACTATGTAATGGTACTGTAAACAATCGAAAGTATAATTTGTTTTGTATGACTGCATGGTATGTGAATATATCTCAATAAAATGAAGATAAAAAAAAGAAAATTGCGACATACAAATTTTACCTTCTTGATTGTATTTTCATCCTTAAACAACATCCTTTAACACATTAAAAAACTGGATCCCCATTTAAAAAATAGATCTACAATTCAATATGCAATGCAAAGCATTTTAATGTTTCATTACATGTATTCATGTCAGTCCTGGAAGAATTCCCCAAAATTTGCAAATACATTAATCTTTCGTATGTTGCAAATGCATTATTAATTTTTATAAGTTAAACCATATTTATATTGTCAAAGGAAGCACTTTTTAAAGTGAACCTGTGATGGCACCATTAAAAGTGCCCTTGTGGCATTACATATATAACTAAATCTTGTTATTCACAATAGGTGTGTTCTTTAATGTCGTCATGAACACTGAATTAGAGAAGCAAATATAGTAACATAACTTCTAGGGCAAATACAGGGTTGGATTCCTGCAAGCCTCAGCTCACAGCATGTTTATCAACAGATCAGCACTTAACTTTGTTTTATGTGTGTTTCAGTTTAAATGCACCTTATTCTGTACATGTTGTTAATTAATTAGCATTGACTTTTCACACAAGAGCACTGTAACTCATGCCTGCACAAAGTTTCTCTAACACATATTTTCTCTGTAAGGCACATCACATCCTTCCTGCACTTAGGAACACTAGACAGCACTGCAGCACTATGCTTGTGGGTCATTTTAAACAACAGAAATGTCATCAACAAAAGCACAGAAATGGAAAAAACATGGCACTAAATATATCACAAAAACAACACTTGTTTACGATATGAAAGCTGAAACAAAAAACAGCTGGGAACATGAGCATTGGGAACTCAAGTTTTTCACTGCTCTGTGCATGTCCACAAACGACCATGAAAAAATGCAAACTTACTGACAAACAGAGAATCTGCGAATAATGAGGATTGACTATATACATACACACACACACACACACACACACACACACACACACACACACACACACATGAATGTGTGTGTTAGCTCAATTTAAATTTCGTTTTCTCAGATTCTCATAATAAATTAGCTACATGTATTATCTATAATAAAGCCAAGAAGCATCAGGGTATTTGTCAGAATCCCCAAATTCAATTTGATGCTTCCCAACAAAGTGTATCTAATTTTTATAAAATAGTGCAACCTTCTTAAATTCAGCACTTCCCTTAATTTAGTCAAATTATGCACTCCTCTTCACTTATTAAACGTAACAAATGTTTTCCAAAATGGAGGGTGTGGTCCCAAAGTTGGAGGTTAAAACTGACATTGCATCATTTGGTTTTATTTTATTTCCTTCCCCCTCCTTGAAATTGTTTCTATGCAATGCTCTCCTCCTTCCTCAGTGTGGTAGAACAATTGCATTAATGGCTATAGTTCGCAGCCCTTCTGGTTTCTACACCCTTTGCCTTGCAAAGTGTAGTGCCCCCAATTCTGACAGAGGTCTGGCCACACAACTGGCTTTGCCTAATGGATGGTTGGAGTCACGACAAGGAAAGTAGGGGCTTGAAACGACACTTGAACATTTACACTTGTGGTCTTGTACCTCCTCCACTGCCACAAGATTTCTTCCAAACTCACCTGCTAGAAGATGAGAGACACATGGGACAGAGCCAAGTTGCCTCAGCTGAAGCCATCTGACCTCCAGAAATATGAGGCCCTGCCAAGATCAGCAGAGTTACCTACTCAACCATTCCAAACTGTGAGCAATCAACATTTATTGTTGCATCCCACTAAGGTTTTATTTATTGTGGGGTATTACTATGGCAACAGATCAATAAATAACTGGTAAACTCACCTAAGTCACAGTTTCTAGAAATTGATTATTTTTGCATCTTACACAATATGTACCTTGGTGGTGTCTGAGACTTGGGAAAGACATTTTTTACATCTCAGGCCTTTGATTTCATCATCTCTAAAATAAAAAAAATTGAACCACATCAGCTTCAGGGTCACAGATTTGTTTTTAAAATGATTATTTTTCAATATTCATTTAGATGATTCATGCAAAAGTAAATGTCATGATTGCTATAGCACTGTCACCATTCTGAGTTACTGCATGTAATTTTGTTTCTTTCCACTAAAATTTACCCACAGAAGACTCCCCATCCTCAGCACCACCATAAACAGAAAGTTAATTCGTGGTGGTTAACCCTACTGCCTCTAGAGCCAAACAGCCTTTGGTCATAGCCCAGATCTGGAACTTACAGGCTGTGTGAACTTGGACAAGTTATATCAGGTCTCAATTTCTTCATCTGGCTATGCAAGTAAGCACTTACCTCAATGGTTTGCTGTGAAAAGTGAATGAGCTCCTGTGTTTAAATGTATTTATTAATATATTTAAATTTATTTATTTGTTTGTTTCTTTATGTTAACTTAGAATGGTGCCTGCACACCTAATATTATTACACTTCGGCCTTCGGAATAGCAGTCCTTTCAATTCCCTAGCTTAAAGATTTTGCTTAATAACTGAAATAGTCTAATTCCTGAATAGAAAGTGAGCATTTTTCAGGAGCACCTTAAAGGAACATGATCAAAATCAGAGGTCTGTTTCACCAGGAGAGATACTGTGAGGCACAAATAAATCTGTACACTATTCATATTCACGCTGTATTATTTGTTGAGAGCCTCCACGACAGACATTACAAAGCTATGGCTGTCTAACCTCTCCTATGCCAGAAGGAGGCAGTCTGGTGTAGGTGAAAGAACAGAGAACATACCAGAAGTCAGAAGATCTAGGTTTGATTTCGAGTTATAGGCCTTACCAGTAAGCAGTAGATTCTGTTTGTGACTTTGAAAAGTCATTTAACCACTTTGAACCCCAATTTCATTTGCTGTGAATATGGGGTAAAATCAGCTCTTGTAAAAACCCAATTGAGATATGAATAATATCTCAGCAGAATCACCTCCTCAACCATTGGACAAGAGAGCCAATCTGCTAGCCTTGTGCTTCTAAAGTTCTATGTATACAGAATAGCTTAGGGTGTGTGGGCAAAATAAAGCTTCTAAATCTGCATTTACAACGAGGTTATTAGAATGTGGTCAGCAGACCAGCTTTTGAGACTCACTTTGTTGCTTCCTGTCTTTGCTAATTGGGAACATGAAGCCATTCCTTGAATAACATGGTGGTTGTGTGAATTCATAAAGGTGATGTGATGTGTGAATAAAGCACTAGAAAAAAATACTGTCCCTGTCAAATCAATATTAAATGCTACAGAACTCCCCTATCTCCACTGCAGTTTTGGTCCTGACTCCCTACCTCTAAAGCTGTGGGGCTCTGGGGATGTCTTTAAGCAGGGAGTTTGTGAGCTGAGCCATACGTTCTGGGGACAGCAAGAAATGAATACCACCCACCTACGACTTGGTGGGCTCTGCAGAAAGGAGACTAGAGGTGGCACCCCAAAAAGAGCATCTGTGACTGGCCTACTCCACCTGCCCCATCTCCTTGTATGCTCACAACTACCATGTTCTATAAGGAGAGCCTCTTATTACTGTCCAACACTAACATGCTTCCAAACACCTAGGTGCATTATAATTCCGGCTGGGAAACGGGGAAATCAAAATAAGCAACAAGCTACTTCTAAAGAGCCTAGGACACTTTTGGTCTAAGGTATCAAGGAGCTAGAGGGTTTCTCTCTGGTGAAAACGGGTCATTTTTAATTGAGCAGGTCACGATGAAGCAATTAAAAAAAACTTCATAAAAATGGCAATTCGGCCGCTTCATAGAATAACTGTGGTCAGCAGAAGCAAATCAGGAATTCGGGCTTCTTGGGTGAGGATGCTTCCAGCCCTTTACTTTCTCCTTAGTTTTTCTCTGTTCTCCCCCTTTCAGCTTTCTTGTTTTCTGTATAACTTGTTTTTCATTGTCTTCAACTTTCTTAACTTCATGTCTTCACCCTCTCTCTTTGTTGTCAACTCTCCTTGCCTTCCTTTTCTTTTTATAATTCCTATTTTTAAGTCTGCTTCTGCCTGACCCTCCATTTTATTTCTCAAACCCTCTCCCTCCCTTTGCGTCCCGAGCTACCCACTGATTTTACACGTCTCCTGGTAGGTCTGCAGTTTATTGGAGGTTGAGGGAGGCCACGGTCCCCTGGGGCTGGGGCGGGGCGGTGGTTTCCTCCATGGGTCCCCCAGTCATGTCGGAAGGGGCAGACAGCTTTCTGGCTCCCATCTGTCGAATCCCAGTCCAAAGGCCCTCTGCTGCTGTGGGTGTCTGAAAGCCACCTTTGGGCAGAAAGGATAATAAAACGTTTATTCAAGGCAGCCTTCCAAACTGCAAGCTGCCAATTCCCCAGTTAAGAGAAGCCTGGCTCCAAGCCTCTCAAATTAACCCCTTTCCCTCCACATCTCCATAGAGATATTTCTTCTGTGATGCCTAGAACCCAGGCAGGCGAGAAAGTGAAGTAAAAAGTTTCAGGATTAAAGAGAGTTTTCGGGCAGAACCCAAATTTCAGTGTTGTAAAGTTTTATTCCATTTGGGCAACTTGTGCTTCAATAAATAAGATGTGAAGAGAGGGTGGTCAGTGCATTTGAAAGGAAAGCATTGAACGGTGCTCACGACTCAGCTCTCCCTGGCTTTTTAACAGCCATGAACTGCCTGATGTTTTTGGCGTGAATATGTATGTGAGTGTGTGCGCGTGTGTGTGTATTTTCTTCTTTTTAAAAATATGGGGTATTAGGCTCTCTCCTAAGGCACACTCAAAGGATGCTGTCTCTAAGCCACACTCCTCTCTTAGGGCAAGTTGTCGAGCAAAAAGAAAATTTAAAAAATAGGAAGGAAGGAGACTCCCAACTGTGACACACTCACCTACATCCACATGGCATTGGTGCTTATGTCTGTCTGTCTGTCTATCTCACTTTCTAGTTCCATGTACTTAGGCCGCTTAGGTTTGGAATGCTTATGTCTTGAACAGTAACTTTGCTTCATTTTAAAACACCTTAACATTTGTGGATTAAGGAATCCAGGTCAAAAGAGACAGACCATGAGACAGAAAGACAGACAAACAGATGCCGAATTCATCTAACATTCGGTTTGCTTTGCCAACTCCATAATGCCTGAGTTTGAATCCTAGCTCTGTATGATGCTGGCTGTTACCTAATTCCAATTTCCTCACCCGTTAAATGAGGCTGATAGTAGAAAGTACCCCACAGGGTTTTGTTAATGACTAGAAGAAATAATACTTGCAAAATTCTTCACAAAGAACCCAACAGAAAATGCCGATAAATGTTGTCAGTATCAAATGTTGGTTCTTGTTATTACTGCGATCATTTTCATTATTACTACAAGAAATATTTTCCATGTTCTGCAGGGGCCCGATGTTGTAGAATGGAATAACAATTTCACTCCAACCCCTAAACAAGTGGCTGTTTGAGAAGCATCTGCCATCTTGGAAGGGCCCTTTATAAGTCCAATCATTTAGAATGCCTATAATATATCTCCAGGTTCCCAAGATATCAGTATTCAAAGAAGAAATTTCACTAGATTTTAGAATGGTATCTGCTTTCAGTGAATCATTATGTAGTCCGATTATGGAGAAAATCCTCAATTGGAGTTTCAGTGCAATCTGAATGAAATCCATGCCACACATTAACCCTAGCAATCATCACCCCTTATGGAATTTTGCTGTCATGAAAAGGATACATACACAAATATAAACCTTGAGTCCCATTCAAAAGAAGACATGGACTTTAATAATTAGAGTTGAAGATAGGGTGATTAGAGGAGGGGTCTGTATTGATTTAAGTGAATTTAACATACAATCAATAAAGCAACCAAGTTGTCAGAAAATAAAAATATTAAAGTTCTGCCTACAATCTCATCCTTAGATAATCATGAATTTTAATGGAAATCTAGTTTATGACCATTCCTCCTTCACCCCCAGTGCTAAGGAGCCTCATGCCATAGTTGGATCCCCCTAAGTCCATTGTTTTATTGCTCTACTTGCTTCAGGGGTGATGTTCTTGGGTTCTCTTTACAGTCCTTTGTCTTTGCAACTCAGCTGTTTTATAAGCAGTATCGGTTTGATAAAGATATCTGCACTTAGGTGTTACACTTCTTAGGTTACCATTTGTGCATTAGCAGGAGCTTTCAGGAGATATAGCACCTTACTAGAAAGGACTGATTAGTGGGTGTACGTAACACAAAATTGAGAGGAAAAAAAAGGCTATCAGATGCAGAGACTTCTAGTGGTTCCAAATTCCTGTCACTCTCTATAGTAACAGAATATTGTTGCTTATCTTAAAGACTACATTTTCCAGTCTGCATTGAAGCTAGGTAAATCCATATGAGTAGATTATCTATCACCAATGAAATGTAAGCAGATTTCTCTCCTTCAATTGGAAGTGTATATCTTTTTTCTCTGCCTCCTTATTAATGCTTGGGATGCAAATACAATGGCTGGATCTCTAGTACATATCTTGGAGTTCAGTGGCATGCGCAGCATGTTTGCTCCAGTTATCTGGTGGTGCGTAATAAGCCTCCCCAAACTCAGTAACATAAAATGACAGCATTTCATTATGTTGAGGATTCTGAGGGTCAGGAATTCAGATAGAGCAGAGTGGGGATGACTTGACTCAGGTCCATGAGTCTCCAAAATTTCTGGGGCCTCATTTGTGAAGACTCTAATGACTGGAGACTAGAAAGATGTGGAGTCTTCTTTACTCGCATGTCTGGTCTGTGATGATTTCAAGGTAAGGCCTAGCTGGGCTGTCAACCAGAACACCCACACAAGGCTTCTCCATGTGCTTGGGTCTCTCACAGTATGGGTGCCGGATTCCGAGAGCAAAGATTCCAAGAAAACTAGGTCGAAGCTTCATGGCCTTTGCTGTCCTAACTTTGGAAGTCACAGAGCAACTTTTCCTTTCCATTCTACTGCTCATGTGTGAATCTCTAAGGCCAGCCCAAGCTCAGTGGAAAGGGTGACTTTTCTCTACCTCTTTATCAGGCACTGACAAGGTCATATTGCAGAAGAACATGTGGTCTGGGATCACACGTTTTGGCCATCCTTGAAAACGTCAACCTGCCACCACAGTGGAACCAAATGTTGGACGGGTGAGTCTCTGTTAACCCTTTCCTAGACTTTAAACCCATGGATTGTTTGAATGTGGGTGGGGCAGAAATAGACTTTTATCCTCTTTAAACTATTATTATTTTGATTTTATGTAATATGAAGACAAAGCAGATACTAACTGATACCTCATATTTGACCACATCAATGGCTTATCTGCATACAAGATGGGCTTAACTGTCACCTCCCAAGGGAGTCACTGTAAGATAGCAAGCAAAATTTAACATCAAATCCATTGCAATTATTAGACTAGTTGCATTCTCTTTTGCTCCACTGATTCCATTTCTTTTTTATTCCTGGTATTTATCTTAGTGGAGAAGCAGTAACCTCTGGACTACAATGGATTGGTGGTATTTCCCATCCAGTGGTGTTGCTGATGGTGTACGAGCACTTTCAGATCCCAGTTTTGGAGCTGGAACAATCTAAACTTGTATGGAGAAAGCCTACGTGGGTTTTTGTTGGCATAGGAGAAGTCTAATTACACACGTCTAAATACACAAGAGAGAAATGGAACAGTTTTCCCCATTGACTTGGAAAAGTTGGTGGTTTTGACCTGCAGTGCTTGAATTAGAGATCCAGACTAATTATGGGCTGCACGTTTAGAAAGTTATTTCTTTACAGAATACTCATAGCACATTTGTAAGTTTAATTGTTTTATCTCTGCTTTTCATGTACTTTCTGCACACAATCCTTTCAATTCAAAAAGGCACATCCGTGTTAATTTTTCAGGAATAGCCTTGTGATTTATATGTCTGTGTTCTGAGGTAGAATTATCAGATTTTCCTGGACCTTTCTTTCATAATTATTTTTTCATTTACTTTTTTTGGTTTTACTCCTGACTCATGAAGGTAAACCAGTTCTATATATGAATCAATTCTACTCCTATGCCTTCATCTATAGATTCTATGAGGTCTGCCATCTGCTTTGTATCGTTAATGTTTTTACCAGTATTTTGCATATTAACTGTAGATAATAGACAGTATGAATGAATGAATGAACTACTAGGTCTTCTTATTATTGTTGTGGCTATTCTTATTCAAACATACTGTTACAATAGGTAAATTCTTCCTATTTTTTTGATTGAAATTTTATTGTTGAAATGAAGTGCATTTCAACAAGTTATCTCATGGTTTTCACAGATTCTCAAATATCATTGATATACTCTGTCTATGGAGATATAGGCTGATTCTGATTTTACTTTTTTGATATTTTGATATCTTCAGCATTGATTATTAGAGCTGTGGAGGAAATACTCTCAAACTGTAGTTATAATCCTAGCAAAACTATAGGACCAAAAGGTTCCAATCCAAACAGGGAACTGAGGAAGGCTGGGGTAAAATAAAAGGGGCTTTGAAGCCTCAAAGGTTTTAATGTTATAGGGTATTGTAAGTCCCACTTCCCTGTTTGAAGGAAAAAGACACCAAGTGACCAAAGTACGTTTCTCCAATGAGAACATAAATGAAAATAGGAGCTATGATAGAAAGATCACTAGGAGAAGTGACTTGCAGCTCAGTGTAACTTCTGTGTAACTTGAGTTCTCTAGCATATCAGATATCAGGCACAAAGGACCAAAATCTTTCCAAATTTGATTAATCTCTGGGGAGAAATATTAATATCTTCTGTAGCTAGGGGATGCCATTGTTTCTAAGTCATGAAATGTCTCATTCTGCAGGTGGTAGTACTGATGTTCCTGAAATCGACATGGGAAAGGAGGGCAGGTAAAAACTGGCAACATGAAGTGTGAACTCTGGTTTCACCTCTCTTCTTCTCTCTTCTTTTGTCTCTCCTACTTTCTCTGCCCTCTTGAATCTCCCTTCTGCTGACTTTCTTTGCCTCCCCCACCAACTCATATTCCTTTCTTTTCTGTCTCTCTTCTCATCAAAATTTCAACCAATAACTATTTATATTGTGGGGGTGGGGGTGAGGGTAGGAAATAATGCACCTCACAAAAGTCCCTGGACAGATTAAAATGAACAATTAAAGAAAACTTGAGTGTTCAAAATCAGGAGGAGGTTGCTGGAGGATTGTCTGTGCCTCATGATTACTTTTGCTCATTGACAGCAGTTTTCAAATAAAACAATCTTTCTTTGAAACCATATCCTTAAATTAAAAGACTGGCCACAGGAGGGATTTAGACAGTTTAAAAACTTAATTTTTCTAATTGCATGGTAAAATTAGTAATTTGGGGGGAAATAATCAGCTAGTATGATTATTTTGACTGAAAACTGATACTGATTGCTTAGTGGTGTAAAAATATAACACTTATGTTCACTAATGCAAAACTTATGCAGGTAGCTAACAAGAGAGCCCCAACCATAAATTCTGTCTTAATTGGGTTTTAATATTTCTTGGTTTTAATACACAAAACCATAACTGTAATTCTAAATGAAGATCTATATCTAATCCATCTATATCTGTATATACACATAGATAAGCAGATATTGATGTAAATTATAGATTGATAGATGATATAGATAGACAGACAGACAGAGTTTGAGAGAGAGAGGAATTTTTTAAATGTGCTTTTTCCACATTGGAATTTTCCTCTTTTTTCATCCCTCATTATGAATTTTCATCTAGAAACAGAGAATCACCAAAAATATGGTTCTTATCTCATTGCTTGCTGCAATGACATAAGACAAGAGACTACTTTAGAAAGAGTTCTTTAAGAGCATAGTGGGGAAATTAGCCTTAAGCCTGTATATAAGTGCCAGGTACCATGCCTTCATGTAGTATACGTCCTCTATCTTTCCAATCCACTCACTGTTTGCTGGAAATTATTAGTATCATTTTACCAGAGGAAAATTATTGTTCTGAGAGCTTAAGAAACTTACTCAAGATCATGAGTTAAGTGACAGAGGTAGGATTTGAACTAAGGACTTTGAGTTACCAATGTCTATGCCTTTCTTTCACAATACACTGAAAAAGTCCTAGACACAGAATTAAACAAAAGAGAAAACAATGCATTGACGCATGACAAGGATATCACATGTCTCTTTAGCCCATTATAAAATATGTCCAAGTTATTTAGAACTAACTGAGTGTCCAAAATCTACATGGCACTGTGACCCAAAAGCTACAGCATAATATAAAACTACAGGCATAACCACCATTTTCAAGAGCTTACAATCTTGCTTGTAAATCAACCCAGTTAAACACACACACACACACACACACACACACAAACCAAGGATATCTTAACAATATTTAGAAAATAATGAGATAAATATATGTATGCCAGAGAAAATTAGAACACGTAAATGACCATAATACTGATTTATGCCTACCTCAGATTCCTCCATGCTTACATATCTCCTGGAAAGACTTGTCCTCACAAAAATAGACGTGTAATATTGTATTTTGGGAACCAGATGTAATGGCTTACTTAGGTCCACTCAGATGCATGAGTAGATCTAAGTGACACATTGTGTCAGAGATGCTTATGTGCTGCTTGTGATGATCTCAGCCCCTCTGTCTAAAGGACTGTTTTAAGGCCCAGTTTTCCCCTATTTTCTATCCAAAGATATCCAGAAAGCCCAAGTCATGGCCTGTATCACTTGATGATGCAGTGACCAACTTGTCATGCATCTCTTGAAGTTTGCTTTCCATCTGTTCCTGCAGAACTCCTTATTTCTCTCACTCCAACATCCTGGAATTGACCCTTCCAATAAAGCATTAGCCCTTAATCCTTGTTTCAGTCTTTATTTTCTGTGGAACCTGGGCCAAGCAGTGGACTCCCTAGCAAAGATGTTTCTTGGTCTATGGAGTCCTGAAATATAAAACAAGCAAACTAACCTTTGTAAGTTGTATTCTAATGTGATCATTTTATATACGTAGATATTGAGAAAATTAAGCCTTTAACATCTTGCTCAAAGTTACTTCAATCTGAAGTCTCCTAACTTCAATTCCAATGCATTGTATGCCATGTCTATGAGGTTTACAAAATAATGGCAACAGAATGATTTGGAGATTTTATTTTGTCAATTTGTTGGCCTTTTGTTTTTTTCTTTTCCCTCCCTCCCTCCCTCCCTCCCTCTCTCCCTTCCTTCCTTCCTTCCTGCCTTCCTTTTGTTCTTTGGCAATTGGGAACCACCCCAGACATTCTTCAGAATGCAGTGGGAGTAGACCTTACTCATCATTTGTATCAAGAACTCATATTGATCCTGAAATATACTAAACTTTAGAGATGGAAGTTTTACGGGTAACATGTTTCATTTTGCTAAAGCTTCCAGAATGCACCAGAAATGGATTGGCTTTTACAATGGGATTTATTAGTTTGCAAATTTATAGTTCTGAGGACCTGAAAATGTCCCAGTTAAGGCATCAACAGGATGATAACTTCTCTGAAGGAAGGCCACTGGCATCTGGGGCTCCTCTGTCAGATAGCAAGGCACATGGCCAGCATCTGCTGGTTCTTCTTTCCTCAGTTTTATTACTTTCAGCTCCTGGCTTCAGTGGCTCTCTCAGCTCCTCTGGGGGCTTCCCTTCAAGCTTCTGTAGGTGTTTCTCTCTCTCTTAGCTCTCTGGCTTTTTTCTGTCCTTTATCCTCTCAGAAAGGACTCTAGGAAAGGATTAAGTCCCACCTTGAATTGGGTGGGTCACATCTCCATGGAAACAACCTAATCAAAAGGTCCCACCTGCAGTAGGTCCACACCCACAGGAATGGATCAAAAGAACATGGCCTCGTACATAACAGCTTCACATGAGCACATCTGTCAAAAGCAGAATAGATAATATAAGGCAACTTCAGGGATGAAAAACCTACTTGAGAATATATCTTATTTTCTATGAACCCCACTCTTAACAATTCTCAAGTGCATGTGGCTCATTTAATAAAATAATACTTTAAGCATAGCATATGTCTAAATTCTTAAATAAATGTGACTTTATAATCTGACCTTTTTCAAAACAGAAAAGAGCAGAATTATTGTACTCTGAAAGCACAAGAGTATGTCTGAAACTATAGCTAAGTTTCATTCATAATAGTCTTCTTTTTAAAATAAATTAGAATATTTGATATGAGGCTGATATGCCAAAGTAAACATTTCAGTGGAAGTAGACCAGGGATTTAATTTATAATCTCAGAGTAGGCCAATAATATTCCTAGGGTATCAAAAGCAAAACAAAACTTACATTTATGTTGCAAATATTTAAGTCTAACAAAACTGATTTTGATGAACTGATGGTAGGGGGTCAGTTATATTGTCATGGATTATGGAGGTCTGAAAATTTACCCTACTTACAAGCTTACAAGTTAGCCTCCTACAATTTTATGGGTGATGGTAAAAGACATGAGACTCCTGGGTCAGAGGTGAAAGACAATTTATTACTCACAGCAACTACAATAGCCATAGTGCCAGTACTTTTGCACTGGTTCTCTAAGTTCCCACAGGGAACTTAGTTCCCACAGGGCTATACAAAGAGGACCATATATCAGAGAGGACCAGATAGTACACACAGTATATATATACTCGAAGCTCATAGGAATCTTAATCTTTTATAATGGACAGTAAGGATACCTGTTGTTTGCTCCAAGGGGAGTCATTATCTCTGTATTCCAAGGCTACTCTCTATACAAACATCTTTGAAAGGATAGTTTGGAACAAATGGCAGTCAGTGCCTCTGCTTGCAAGTCATGCAGAAATGTGAGAGACTTATGAAGGCTTTACTCCCAACACATGCCAATACAATTTTTGATAATTATTTCAAATACAACTACAATAGTTTCTTTATTTTTTTGTATGAATTTTTTGATATGCAAATAAGTATTCAAAATAACCCCGTTTAAGAAATGCTATAATTCTTTCAAGCCCTGGTATTCCTTTTAGCTGAGTAAGGTGAAAAAGTTTCTATACTTCCAAAGATAATACTTTTATGGGGAGGAGGGAGGTTTAATTAACATCATTAATTGTTTAGTTGTTTAGTTTAAGGGCTCGTTTCTCTGTTTTCATTTTCTTCTGAATATCTGATGGAGTGAGAGCTGCAACTCTGACAAATTGGTCCATATAGAACATTACAGACAAGAGCAGTGTAGAATAATATCAAAGCTGTGTCTTGGAATCAAAAGCTGAGTTCAAGTTCAAATTCAGATTCTAACTACCTGCAAGTGAATGAAAGCTTAACAATCCTCAGGTTCATTATCCTTAAAGTAAAGATATCAATACCTACCTTATAGGATTATATAGATAAAGTATAGAAAATATTTATCAAACTGTGTGACATTTAGTAAATGCTTAATGGATGGAAAGTATAAATGGAATTACAAAGAGTTTAATTTCTTCACAGGCATGATAGGAGGTGTTCTCACCAATCTGCATTGTATAATGCAGATAAGAAAACAGAATCATGAACAGGTTAAAGGGATTGTTTGATACTGAGTTGGGATATAAGTCTTTAAAACTACCTGGGACTGCTCAGACCACACACACCCCTTACTTGCTTTTTCCCTGATAAATTCATTATACAACAAGGACTGTTGTGTGACTCCAACTCCATAACTAACTTCCATATCAAGGTGGGCAAACAGCTCAGGGAAACCAGTGGGGAGCCTATGGGCACCAGCCAGCATGACAGTATGCTAAATCAATCAAAGAGCTAATGGAAGTCAGTTCTAATTAACCGGATCATAAAGACCCTTTCTATTAAAAAAAAAAAAAAAAAATCAAAATTTGACAACTTGAAGTTAGCAATTACAGCTAAAAGTTAGTATATCAAGCTAAGATCTATTTTTCCATGTTCAAAAAGTGAAAGAAAGAAAGAGTCCAATTTTTCCCCAAAAATGTTCCTCTTAGATTTTATCTACTTTTACTCTTAATCACCAGTGGATACACTTTTAAATGAAATTGAGTTTGTTTTATCTAAAGCAATGCTCATTGTGGCAGTGAGCAGCAACACGTCATGTCCAGGAGATTTGGTCTCTGTTCTACCACATTAACGTTTTTGTAATTATGGCTTTATGCCTTTTTCTTTACGTACATATCATGGTTGTAGCAGCAGTAGTAGTATTAGGAGGTGCGTGTGTGTATGTGTGGGTGTGTGCTCGTGTGCCACAACTGTCCACCTCCTGCTAGTTGAGACTTTAGTTATGTAGGGTAGGAGGATTTTGGCACACTTTCCTCTAAAGAAAACACAGTCTGATCTGGGGAGTGCCCACATCTTACAAGGCCTCGATTGTGTGAGAATGCCAAAAAAGAAACAAATGCAGTTTAATTGCGTCGGATGCTTGGTGACTAGTTCACAAATCTTTTATTTGTTTTGAGAAGTGCTGCAGGGGCACTAAATTTTGTGTGTGTTCAGGGAGATGCAGACATAACTTACAGTAGGACTTAGAAGCTGGCGTAATTACCTGGGCTCCTGTCAAACTAATAAACTAATAGAGGGCTTAAATAAAATCAGGAAAGCAGAGGATTTGGGAAACTTAAAAAATGAGACTAGATGTTAAATTCTGTTCAATTTTCCTTATGCATATATGTGAGAAGCCAATGGGTCCCACAGAATATGGGTTCTGTATTTCAAGCTTTTAAAAAAATCTTTTCAACCCTACCAAGGAAGATCTTGGAGTTTTGGATTCTATGTTCTACTCTTCTACTTTATTCCAGTAACAGTGGATTAAAGGACAGTCTCTCTGTATGAAAGGAAAAGGCTCAGGTTTCTCATTTTACATAGTAATGGGAAGAATCATCTCCCAAATATAATGTCCTGTGCCCTTATGGAAAACCATGGGCACCAGTGTCATTTGTTTAATTGTCTAGAATCCAAGGGGGCTATATATATATATATATATATATATATATATATATATATATATAATTAATATGCACTGTGGACAGCTATTGAAAAAAAATTTCTTTTGGTAGTGTGAAGAATTTAATGGGTGGGTATTTTCACTCAAGTAAGAAGGAAGCTTGAGGTCCATATGTTTCTCATCGGATAAAAGTATCCTTTTATATTTGGAATATATTTAAAATTTTTAAAGGACCATAGGAGTGTCTTCCATTTAGTCTTCTATTCATGGTTCCTGAACGGTAGATTTTAATGAAGTACATCAAGAAGTTATGGCCCAGCATGGAAGAAAGTGTGGGTAAATTATTAACTATGTGAATGCATGTATTTCTCTGTTAATCCAAGCTTTTACTTTTGACTGTTCTGCTACCTAGCACTGGCCAAATCACTGGTAACTAGATTTAGTATATGTGACTATATGTGAGAACATGATGAGCACATTTAGAATGAGATTCTTAAAGCCATTTGTGGTAATTTAACTGAGATTGGGACTGTAGTCTATTTTTACTTTCTCCATTTCCCATTTTAATAATAGAATAACTTATTCCATCATGCGTTCATTCAATACCATTTAAGTTACTAGCATGTTTCAGGCACTTTGCTGAGTTCTGGGAATAAAAAGGAGTCTAGGATGTGGTCCTTTTCCCCAGGAAAGTCAGTGGTCTATAAGAGACTGTGTGGCATAAATAAATTAATTACAACACAGCACCATAAATGGTACAAATAAATACATATTCAATGTATGATGAAAATTCAGAGAAAAGATCTCACTCTGACATGGCAGAGGTGGGAAACCTCACACAGGGATAACATTTGGTTGGAACTTAAGTAACTAGTGGAATTTTTCCAGAGGAAGAATGGAGGGAAATACGTTAGACATACAAAATGGGGAAACTTCACTATAAATTCAATTCACTGTACAGGGCTCCAAACACAATTACTTAAATTAGATTTTAATAACTACTATTATGCAGTTCCATATGCTATTCTGGGCAGCTATGTCCTTTCAGGAGGCTCCTTATTTGGCAGAGTGTACCCTTGAAGATCATGTGTTTATGACTATCTCTTGTTCTTGAGATTTTTGCCTGTATATGAAGCTCCTTGCAGATGGGAGGTCATGCCTTATTTGATTTTGTGTCCTTCCCAATCACTACAGGGCTTATTAGAGCAGGCGTGCTAAGAAATGGGCTAGAAGTTCAATGGAAGAATAGAAGAATAAATGTTATGGCTGTCAAAATTCTATGTAGGAGAGACTTAGGAGCAGCAAACGTATTGGAAGTGGGACTAGGGGACTTGTCTTGAAGTTTTTTTGCCCAGCAAGTATGCTGGGTTTACATAGATTTGCATATAGGTTTTGGGGATTGTTTCTGATTCATTTACACTTAACTGATCAAAATTTATAATGAATTCATCTCTGCCAACCCTGGACCGTGTTCCCCAAATTCTCCATCTCCATTCCTAGCTGTAGCGCTTGAGAATCAGCATTTTCTTAGCTTCATGTTCAGGCTGTGAATCGGGGTCTAAGGCCCTCCTTTAGCCACTCTTGGGCATCGCCATTGGAATGAATGAAAGACTGAATTAATAAATAGACAAGGATGACTTAAGTTTTTTTTTTTTTTTTTGTGATAATGTCTTTTTGATTGTGTCTGCTTACTAGTGCTATAAAATGAGCTGACGCTCTCATTCTACAGCTGTACATTAAGACAAATCAAATGCTCCTGTACCCAAGCAGAGCGTACTCAGAGCCTAGCTTTTTTTTTTTTTTTTGCCAAAGTTTAAGTGAAAATATCCAGAATAAAAACTGTATATTGAAAAGAGGTTTTTCATCTAAATTTCATGTAACACCATAGATCACTAAGGCAAAAAGAATTTTTAAATCTAATTTGCTTTTCACAAGGGATTGGGGAGCCTGGCAAGATCTTGGGTTCTTTGAGCGTCTTTAGTTATTTCTCAAATATTTTGGGTTCAATAAAATCCAAAATGCATTTCACCTTGAGCACTTTTCCCCTTAATTTTGAAACCCTTGTGTAATCTAAAGGAAATGTAATCCATATGTTTCTGATTCATTTACACTTAACTCATCAAAATATTTTTCTAGGAGCTATTTGATGTCGAAGAAGCATTTTGAGACATTTTAATAAGCTTTTTAAAACCTCCCCTCCGCCCCCTTTAAAACAGAAAGCTATGTTTTGCCAAAGTGAAATAAGCCCCAATACCAAAATACTTGGGTTAGGTTCCAGACTCTGAACCACAGAATTTAAGATAGGTTCTCAATTTATCTAGTTTCTTCTTGTATCCCATATTCTGGGTCTGGTTCAGCAGAGTTATCTAAGACGAAAATGGGACTCCAGTGGCTTTACCACAGGATCAACAGGAAGGATTTAAACTGTGAGCTAACAAAGTTGTGATGTCAATACAAAAAATTAACGTTTACTACACATAGGCCATAGTTTCATTTCCAAGAGGAAATTAAGAGTTGAGACAAGTAAATTATTGCAGCTAGAATCGTGGTTAAAATTCCCTAACTACCATATTTTGTTTTGGTTTGGAAGCCTGTTCCCATTGCAGTAAAAATTTTCAGTGATTTTACCAAACTGTCTGCAATATAAAATAAAATTTATAATGAATTTATCTCTGCCAACCCTTGACCGTGTTCCCCAAATTCTCCATCCCCATTCTTAGCTGCAGTGCTTGAGAATCAGCATTTTCTTAGCTTTATGTTCAGGCTCACCATAATTCTGGTCCAACATGCTCTCTCTGCCTTATTTCCCAATGGCTTCCAACAGACACCATGAGCTCAAGATGATCAACACTTTGTACTGTTCCTCCATCCCACGGTGAGCACTGTGGCATCTGCTTATGCCATATTCACTATATTCTATTCCACTCTGTTCATAAATGGAAGCTTTCTCTGATCCCCACGGGCAGAAGGACAGCTTCTCCTGACTGCTTTCCTGCAGACCAGGGTTGCTCAGCCTTGGAAGTATTGACATTTTGAACCAGATCAGTCTTGGTTTTCTATCTGGAAACTCTAGCTGTCAGTCCTGGGCATTGTAAGATTCAACATCCCTGCCCTTTACCCACTAGATGCCAGTAGCACTAGATGTCCTGGGTAGGGGAAGGCAAAATTGCCCTGGTTGAGAATCAATGCTCTAGAACTTTGTACCACTCCTATGGGATTCATTAGACTGCTTTCATGTATATGTATATATTTGCATATATTTAAGTTCCTTGCAGTGGGGGACTGTATCATGTTCAACTTTATATGCAGAATAGTGCATTCATCAGTGATTTAAAGAATCATGGTAGCAGGCATTCAATAAGTATTTGTTGAATAAAGTGCTGGAAAAAAATCATAGCCTAATTACTTTTCCCCTACACCTCCAGATCTAAATAGTAACTAAATTATGTGGAAAACTTCTGGGTTGGGCCCCTGCCCTTGCAATGTCTCTGACCATCACACCTTCGTTGCACAGCCATTATCCAAACCTGATGATTTCAGGCCTCTGTTCTCCTGAAATAACCACTGTCAGTACTTCTTTTTCCTAGATCTTCTGCTTTAAGAGGAAGAGAAGTATAAAACACAATTCCTGTCCTCTGGGAAGTTAAAACCAAAATGATTCTGAATGTTAAATGACAGGATGTAATCGAGAGTTAGAAAGTAAGATAAGTGCTATCAGTAAGATTGGCAGATTTAGCTCAATACAACATAGGGTGCCCAGTTAAATTTGAATTTCAGACCAAAAAACCCAAATAGTATACTTTAGTGTACCTATGTCCCATGTGACATTTGAGACAAACATAAATTTAAAATTATTCATTAACCACAAAGAGAGCTCTTTTTTTTTTAAAAAAAAAAAAAAAAGTTTACATCTCCCATGGTGCCTGCCATGCTTCTGGGCATACAGCAAATGATGGAGAAATACTTTTTAGTTTTAATTGAATTGGTATCCAGGGAAAACAATTTAGAAAATAGTATATAATTCATATCAAATGTTTGAAAGTTTCTTAAGGAAATTTGTAGGGAAACCTGTTTCAAAGATTAACCCTTCTCACTGAGAGTGTTCTTTCAAGTCAAAGCCTGAACATTTTCTCAGTATCTTTATGGGACATTACCCTCAGCCTAAGCAACTAAAATAATGATAACAATCAACCACCGGCCTGAGTATCTCCTATATTCTATGCATTGTGTCAAGGAGTTTGAAATTTATGGTCTCATTTAATCCATAAATGACATAGATATTGTAATTTTCCTTTCTCTTTTAAATAAGAAGACTGAGGATGAAGACAGTAAAATAAGTTAGCCAAAGGCATACAAGTGAGAAATGACCGTATTGGAATTAACATGTGGTTATCTGATTGCAAAGTCTATACTCTTTACCAGTGCGGTCTTCTCCCTTTTCTATCCTGGGTGATCCACAGAAAGTAAAAAGCATCCCTATCTCCTGCGTGTAATTTTCTTGAAGGTCATCAGGGGAACCCTGAGCGAGCAGAGCTCAAGAGTTCTTCTACAACAATTTCTCATCAATCGGTTTTCTACAAATCCAACCCTTACATCCTTTGTTTTTTTATTTCCTGCTGTTTTTCAGTAAGGTTTTGATGTGCAACTTATTAATTCCACTTTTTTTCTCCTTATTCACATTTTCTCTACTATTTTTCCCAAGCTTTCTTTTATATTGTCTAAGCTATTACAGTATACTACTAACTGGTCTGACCACCTTCAATCTCTCCCCATTCCAATATATCAAAATACTATAATGCATTATCACATTAATAGTCATAAAGCAAATTCTCAGCACAGCATTCCATTGTTAAAATATCCTTAATGGCTTCCAAATGATGGAAAGAAAATCAGGATTTATGTTATCAGATACTTTTAGGTTTTTATACATGTCATCTTCTTTTAACAGATTATTTATGAGGGCAGTGTTCATATTTTATTATTCTTTTTTTTTAGTTTCCAGTAGAATTTAGCAAACTGCCTGCACTTAGCAGACCCTCAATAAATATTTATCAAGTAGACAAATACAAGATTGAAAAGTCTAGGGTTAATTATGAGATTTCAATATTATTATCTCCTGGTAAGCAAACTGCAACTCTTCAGATTACTAATAATACAAGTCTGTGGTCCAATTATGAAAATAAAAAGTTACTCACTAGGATCATCCTTATTTTTTTCTGATTGTTCTAAAAGGAGTCTATTTGTACTTCATGAAGGTTGTTAGAGTTTTAAGATAATTGATGATTCCTCAGTAAACATTGAGAAAATGATGCATTTAACATGCAACTAGTGCTTAATATTCTTCATATCCTCTCATTCTCTATTTATGATATTCCCCCAGTTATAACTAACACATTGAAATAAGGAAAAATAAAAAAAACCTTAGAAAAAGAGGTAATCGACCTTTTGAAAATTCTCTATTTAGATGAAATTCAAAGTAAAAGATATAAATTGAAGGGTGTGGTACTTTTGCAAAAGGAAGATTTTCACTGACATGTTTACTCATGCAGGGAATGAGGATATTCAATAATGGAACACAATTCTACCACTATTATAAATAATCAGCATTTGGTATTCCACTTAGCCCCAAATAAAATTCAAATCCACAACACTTCATTTAGCAAAATATTAATCCCCTAAGACTGGAAAGGAGAGCCGGTGTGAACAAAGCTTTACAGGGCGGATCAAATTAAAAACACACATGCACCATCATACATGCACACACCTATGCACGCACACGTGAAAGGAAATGGTTTTGAATGGTTACAGGAGTCCCCAGCTCTGCACTTCTAAGTTCATCTGTATTTTGGCCACTGATCCACTGGCTCAGAGTACAGCAGGGCATGCTGTGATGAATAATTATTTAATCAAATAATTGCTCCATGCCTCTAACACCCCTCCTTTAAGAATCGAGCTGGAAAAAAAACTCCAGCAAATATGTAAATTGGAACTGATTAGAGGATTAAGTTTCCCCCCACCCCCCAAAAATTAAAACTTGGAATAAAAACAGCCTGCAAATCCCTCTAAGCCAAGCCCTGTCTCTGAATTACAACACCAGCGCCTGTCGGCTGTGATAATTTCACTTCATTAAGTTCCAGATATAAATACAGGGCCTTTTTTTCCATGCACCACTTTAAATAAGCATGAACTGAAAACACAGGAGTTATTGATCCACTCAGCTGTTTGCTATTGGGTCTTTGGTCTTGCTTCATTGTTGCATTAGTAACGTTCAAACACCTATATCATGAAGCCAGGGACAATTCACCTCTGTAAAACTCATTTTAAAGCTATTGTTTCCATTGCCAACAAATATTAAAAGAATAAAATCCATCAAGTATGTTACATAGTGAAATGCAAAACAGACGTGTGTGTGTACCGCATATAAAGAACACACAGAAATTAATGAGAGAACTTCATTAAATATCAGTGCTTCAGGCACTAATACTAGATTGTTTTATACATAAGATAATATAAAATAGGTTATTTTCCCTGGATGTTTAAGAGTTCATATTCAAAGTTTTATTTTTAAATCAAAGGCTCCTATACTATAGTGTTTTCAGATAATGTATAATCCAGTTCCTTGACATTAATTGTATTTTTCATACCCCCCCAAACTTTTGAAAAGTAAATTAGAGGGATGCCATTAATTCTACTTTTCAAAATAAAGTCTTATGAGTGAAAGTAAACAACTGAATTAAGAGAACAATATAAAGCATCTTTTTTATAGCTTAAGGTATGGTTGGCACCTTTTTCTACAAAGGGCCAAGAGGCAAAATCAAGGATATTATGTTGGAACTTATATAACCATTTAAAATGTAACCCTTTACAAATATAAAATCTATTTTTAGTTTGCAGGCCTTACAGAAACAGGTGGGGGACCAGATTTGGCCCAGGGCCATAGTTTGTGGATCCCTGGTATAAGATATACAAGATGCTTGTGCTTTACCTTTTTATTCACTGTTTATCATTTTCCAAAGTTCAACCTGGCCACTAATTGATGGGCATTTAATGAGTTTCACCTTTAACCTTTCATTTCAGAAAACTCAGTTTCAAAGCCATTTTAAGTCATTAGGGGAAAAGACCTTGAAGACCCTAACCTGACGTCAATGGCATTTGTCCATATAATAAAACAATCTGGCACGACTTGATACCAACTTGATTGGCCAGCTGGGGTTGGCAGCAACCAGGAGTGGAATAGCAGAATGAGGCTGGAGGTCAACTCTGAGGAGCAAATTCAGAGCTACGGGGTGGAGGCCCAGGGTTTGCTCAGGGTTTGGCAGGGCTTATGCTTGACTCAAGGCAGTTGGTTCTGTAAATCCTTTATTTTATGGGCATGGGTTTAGATAAAAAGTTTCAAGAATTGTTGCTGATGTTCTCACAAACATTGGAGACTGACGGCTTAACATGCTGAGCCTTCTGTCCTGGGGCTGGCCCCTATGAAACTTGTTGCTGCAAGGAGAGGCTAAACCTGCTTATAATTGTGCCTAAGAGTCTCCCCCTGAGTGCCTCTTTGTTGCTCAGATGTGGCCCTCTCTCTCTAGCTAAGCCACCTTGGCGGGTGATCTCGCTGCCCTCCCCCCTACATGAGACCTGACTTCCAGGGGTGTAAATCTCCCTGGCAATGCAGGATATGACTCCCAGGGATGAATCTGGACCTGGCATCATGGGATTGAGAACATCTTCTTGCCCAAAAGAGGGGCTGTGAAATGAAATGAAATAAGGCTTCAGTGGCTGAGAGATTTCAAATGGAGTCGAGATGTCACTCTGGTGGACATTCTTATGCGCTATATAGATAACACTTTATAGTTAACACTTTTTAGGTTTTAATGTATTGGAATAGCTAGAGGTAAATACGTGAAACTACCAAACTCCAACCCAGTATCCTTGACTCTTGAAGGTGATTGTATAACAATGTAGATTACAAGGGGTGACAATGTGATTGTGAAAACCTTGTGGATTGCACTCCCTTTATCCAGTATATGGGTGGATGAGTAGAAAAATGGGGACAAAATCTAAATGAAAAACAGGGTGGGATGGGGGGGATGATTTGGGTGTTCTCTTTTATTTTTATTTTTATTCTTATTCTGATTTTTTCTGGTAAAAGGAAAATGTTCAAAAATACATTGGGGTGATGAATGCACAACTATATGAACAGTTGATTGTACACCATGGATGATTGTATGGTATGTGAATATATCTCAATAAAACTGAATTAAAAAAAAAAGTTCCAACAGACCATCACCCAAGGACAAGATGACTTGGAGAATTGTTTGGGGGATCCTTGACTTAATCAGTTTTGATTTATATTGACCACTAAGTGGTTAATATTTCCTCCTAGAACTGCATGAGTTTAATAGAAACCAACTACTACCCTAATTGGCTTTATGTTATATTCCCATAATCACTTATGCTGGATAGTTGAGAAGAGAAGAAAACTCTTGAGCAGACTTTCACCCTAGCTCTGTCTAAACTTCATCAGAGGAAAGATAATGTCAGCTTTGTTCTGAATTATCAACATTCAAGAGATCATGCAGAGGGGTTTGTCGAAGTCTGAAAACTTTTGCCTAAGGCAACTGCAGATTGCACTAGTTGAAAGGACTAAGAGAACAATGACCCTCCAAAGGAAGCTGGGAAGTTTGGAGCATTAGTTCCCTACTTCTGAACCAGGGACTCTCAGGGATCTGTGAGGTTAACAGCAAGACTTCTGAGAATCCCTTTGGTTTCAAAGCATGGTTTGTAGATTGAGTGTCACATACACATATACCTGCCATTTACTATACATATATATATATACACACTTGCTGCTGTGATTCTTATGATACAGTTTATGCCAAAAGCATTGCTGGATTATAAAAATAATAATGAATGTTTATTGAGTGTCTATGCTATACCATACACTTTTGAAAGCATTTTATAGGTACTATGTCATTTGGTCATCACAGCATCTCCAGGAGGTAAATGTTATTAAAATTACCACCCAGAAGGGAGGAAATTTAGGTGTGGATAAGGTGTGTAATTTGTCCAAAATCACAAAGTTAGTAAGCGAAGAAGACAGGGTTCCAACCCAGACTTCAGGGTTCAGACTCTTAACCCTTAGGCTTAACATCTAAGTCAGTGTGTATAGTCTTGCCAACCACATATATTCAAAATCTGCATCTCCTATCATCTGGGGAATTCTTGGTGTTCGAATAGGGTCCCCAAATTCCCAAGATTTGAGGAAAAAGTAAAGAAAAATAGAGAACAGGATGTACATCAATGTTTATACAGAATTTTCCAGAAAGGAGAGAACCCAGTTAATGGACATGAGTCTGCTGGGTTTTTTTGATAGGGCTACATGCATTGCAGTAGGAGTTTAAAGTCTTTGGCTTACTCAGCATTCATCCATGAAGAACTTTATTCAGATCCTCTAAGCTTGTCTATGAGTAGTTTACTTGTGGGTGAACCCATTATAAAAAGGATCTCTTGAGGATGTCATTTTCAGTTAAGATGTGGGCTACCCAAATGAGGTTGGATATTAATCTGTATTACTAGAGTCCTTTATAAGCAGAAGAAATTCAGATACAGTGAGAGAAAGCCACAGGCAGGAGCTGGAAACCAGAAATAGGAAGAGAAAGGAGAAGATATTGCCATGTCATGGGAAAGCCGGGAACCCAAGGATTGCCAGGCTGCCAGAACACTCCTGACTTGGGTGAAAGCAAGTCTTCTAGCCAACACCATGATTTGGATTTCCAGCCTCTGAAACTGTAAGACAATACTTTCCTTGTTCAGACTAACCCATTGCGTGGTATTTGTCATAGCAGCTGGGAAAACTAAGACTGTCAAATATTGTTCTAAATGTTTTAATTTTATTAATTATTACTCTCTCCATTTTACAGATGAAAATAGTGAGAGGGGTTGGGAAATTTGCCCAAGGTCATACAACTAATAAGTGATAGAGAACCTCCAAAGCCTGGGGTCTAAAATGCCCTGCTGCATATAGCACAATATCACGCTGTAGAGAATATAGGCTTCAGTTGCCTCTAGAAGTGAGTTTTCTGTCTTGAGTGGGGCTCTGATGTCTGTATTTTTTAAATAAGACCCACAGCTAATTGCAAAGTACACCACCACTCTACAAGATATCCCTGCAGCTTTCTTCAAAACTGAACAACAGGTAATGAACATTTACTTTCTAAATTTAAATAAACCATTCTTCAACACCCTTTGTTGTGGTTTCAAGCATGGAGAGTGAAAACAAAAATCCTTTGAATCTGGCCATAAATTTGGTCAAATAATATTTCCCACTCAATGCCTCATCCTCATTCTTTGGCTTAATTAATTATCTAACCATTCTCAATGGAATTAATTAAATCCTGAAGCAGTTTTAGTCAATATTTTATATTTTTAAGAATATAGTATTTCTTAGTAATTTTGCAGCTACCATCTGGAGGATAATTGTTAGTGAGTTATATGATTAAAGGATGGGATTGGAAACAAACAAGAAACTACTATCTGCCACACCCCGATTCTTTCTTCAGCCACAAAAATGCACTGCAAAGTCTCCTGCTTTGAACAATTTTTCAACATACCTACCCTGAGAAACTTTGCTAGATTTGCTTAAATTTGAGAACACAACTTTCATTTATTCAGCAACAATTGTTAAGTGTGCATGTTTCCATGGAGACAGGTAAGCCATTTCCTTTCTCACATTATGAGCACAGACTTTTCTACCAAGTCTGATTTCCGTCCTGTCACCTAAGGGTTTGGTGAGATTGGGGAGTCTGATCCTAGCATTTGGCACGGCTCCTGACAGAACAATAAAAAAAGACACAAATCACTGGGAAAGAGGTTGACAGTGGCAGGAGGTGTGAAGGTGGAGAGTTGAAATATGGCTATCACCATGCCTCTGTAGATTATGGAGCTTGCTTAAATTGAAAAAGAGCATCTTAATGAAAATGTGTGTGCCACCTCTCATATTCATAGCACGAATGTTGAAATGTGCAATGCTACTAAGGGATCATAGCCCAGTGGTGTTTCTTGACTTTTGTACATAATTCTTGGTTTTCAATTTTACTATTTCAGGATGCTATTTTCTCAGTTATTCATTGATTGTTCTATCTATTCTTTTAGTAATCATTTAATAAACACATGCTAAGTGCAAGCCATCATTTTTAGATCTCAGATTGCAGTAGGGGATGTGAAAGAGATTAAAAGTTGTTAAATAAAGAGGAAAGATGAGGCATGACCAAAAAGAACCCTGCAAAGCTGACATTTATAAATGTCAGGAAACTTTCAGTGAAGGGCTCTGAAAATGGGTAAGGGTCTGCACTTTGTTCTGAGATTCAATTGAATAAAGGGCAAGGATAGGACCATTTGTTCTCTATTTATTTCCTCTTGAAAGATTGAGTGAGTTGTAAAATGAGTTGGCATCTGAAGTAGAATTTCCAGGACTGGGACCCCAGGAGGCTGAAAATATCCATTAGCTTATGTAGGTGGCATTGGGGCCATTCATACTAATTGGCACCACGGAGAATCTGCACCAACAACTCCAGATTCTTAAAGTGCAATATCAGTACACAGATCAACTATTAACACCTGCTCAGTTTAACATAACCAGACTGTGCCAAATGAAGGGGGGGTGGTGGTGGCAAACTGCTTGGTTTTGTAGGTAAAGGTTAAGAAATCACATATAGGTGTTGGTCATAGTTTTTAAACCTTGGCTACAGGTCTATAAAATTTTTGATGATATGTGTATTAGTTAGGGTTCTCTAGGGAAAATGAATCAACAAGAGATATCTGTAAATATACGATTTTATAAAAGTGTCTCACCTAACTGTGGGGATGCAGGAGTCCAAATTCCGTAGGGCAGGCAGCGAACTGGCAACTCCAGTGGAGGTGTTCGATGAACTCCTCAGGAAACGCTTCACTGGCTAGCCAAAGAAGATGAGAAGGTCCTCTGTCTTTCTCCCTTTAAAGTTTTCAATTGATTGGATTAAATTCAGCTGATTGGATTCTTTCATTGTGGAAGACACGCCCGCCCTTCATTGATGTACTTAGTCACAGCTGCAGTCAATTGACTGATGATTTAATAAACCAGCCTTCCAGTGTATTAATCAGCTACAAATGACCTTGCAGTAACAGTTACGCCAGGGCTTGCTTCACCAGACACATAAACCTAACCATCACAATAGGTGTGACCACAATTACATTGTTTCTTGAGTTATACAGTATTTAAATAATCATCTAATTTTTAAATGATCAACTCATTCTGTGTTGTACCTCCTTTCAGTTTTCTTGTTTAAACCTAGCTCAGATTTCACCCAATAACATTAAAATTTAGCAAAAACATAAAGCATAAGCAGACTGTCTTTTCCTTTTCTCCTTTTCTTTCCCTCTTTCTTTCTTTCACTGTCTTTCCTTCTTTCCTTCTTTTCTCTCTCTCTCTCTCTCTCTCTCTCTGCCCCCTACCCCCCCCATCATTAATTTTGGTACTTACAGACTTCAAATAGGACAGATGTGAATTAATCTGCTAATGGCCAGAAAGTTCCCATTAAGTTCCCAAGTATCTCACCAAGTATTCTAAATTTCTGTTAACAACTTCCACAATTATTGAGAAGAGAGAGATTTTATCTACACCATCTCTTATATTTTACAACTAAATCAGTCTCAGTGCGGGGTTAGTATGAAAAATTGTTCAGGCCTCTGGTAATGAAGGTAGGGTCCAAGAGATTTTCAGAACTACTTAGGGAGTCTTTGGAAAGGGTTTCTAACTGGAGCATAATTCCTTTATTCATAGCTCTTTGGTTATCTTTATAGCCCACTCATTTTATAATTATTTATATATGGTGTCAGAGTTCGGGACTTGGGCTCTTGTACAGGAGCTTTATTTGGCAGAGTGATCCAAGAAAACAGGAGTGGAAGAAAGGGAAGAGTGAAATGGGAAAGGATAGAAAGCTGAGCTCTTGGGGGATCCTCAGAGCATCTGTGGAGAATGGGATCAGAACCTGAGAGGCAGAAGAGGGGAATATTTTTCTATGGGCTCCCATTTCCCTTTAGTTAAGGGATGTCCTATGGGGGGTTCCCTTGCACTTCCTGGCTCACAAATGAGTCACAAAATCTGTGCACAGAAGAGAAAGAAACTGAGGGATACTTGGTGCAGCCTAGGCCAGGTGCTACCAGGACACCCGTGCTTAGCTGGTTCAGCAAGGCTGGAGTGAAATGGTGACGTGAGGGGATGTGAAGTTGAGCCGAAGAGGCATTTCAGTACACACATCCATCCCCATCACTAGATGTGCCAGTTTGGATGTATTATGTCCCCCAAAATGCCATATTCTTTAATGCAATCTTGTGTAGGCAGACATAATTGTGTTGATTCGGTTGGCACCTACTGATTGTTTCCATGGAGATGTGATGCAATCAACTGTGGGTGAGACCTTTGATTAGATAATTTCCATGGAGGTGTTACCCCACCCATTCAAGGTGGGTCTTAATTAAATCACTGGAATCCTATAAAAGAGTTCACAGACAGAAGGAGCTCAGTGCAGCTAAGAGAGACATTTTGGAGATGGCCATTGAAAGCAGACTTTTTGGAGATGCTAGCTCAATGCTTGCTGTGGAGAAGCTAAGAGAGGACAAAACACCCCAAGAGCAACATTTTGAAGAATGCACAGAAGCTGAGAGAGGAGCTGGAGCACAACTCGGGATCAGCAGATGCCAAACAAATGCCTTCCCAGCTGAAGGTATATTTATGTTGATGTCTTAATTGGGACATTTTCATGGCTTTTGGACTGTAAATTTGTAACCAAATAAACCCCCTTTATAAAAGCCAATCCATTTCTGGTATTTTGCATAATGGCAGCATTAGCAAACCAGAACACTTGACTAAAGGCTTACCAGGGGAAAGGACCAGGTTGTGTTCCTCTCACACACTCCTGGTCTAATGTCATGCATGTAGGAAGTGTTTGAAACACTTCCATTCAGTTGAATTGGATTGAAGCACTGAAGATTTATGGAAGAGCTAGTTTGGCTCCTCACTGCCTTTACTTATGTGTGCATGTTATGGGAATATGTTACCTCATTCATTCAATTATTCATCCATTTGAAATTTATGAATCTATGAGAAAGGAACTTGTCTAGATATTGGGGACACAGAATGAATATGAATGAAACAGTCCCTGTCCTCAAAATTACATCATGAGAGAGAAAGACATAAACTTATTTTTAAAAAAGATAACAGAAATAATTAATTGATCAGCTATTTCTACTGGGAGGAGAAGCCTAGTCTGGAGTTGATGGCAGATTTCACTCACTGAGTATTATTTAAGCTGAACTCTGAAAGCTCAATAGGGACTAGCCAAGTAAAGATTCAGGATCAGCTTCTAATTCCATATAAAACCATAGACGCTTCATCCTCTTTATTTTATGGGACTAGATTTAACTTAGTCTCCAGAAAAGAATCGGGCCCTATGATGCCTGTATGAAAGCATATTGCTGCTGCTTCGTACATTTTAGTGGATTTTTCAGTGTGAGACAGGATTTACTCATGAGATATTAAGTTATATTTCTTTCCTGTTGGAAAAGACTCAAAAGAATAAAAAAGTAATGTTTTCCTGTTTTCTCCCCAGGGGTCTAAAAACCTAGCCTTTCCATAGTTCTTTGTGGGGTCCCTGACTCAGGGGAATTATAGCAGCTTTTTATTTCCCCCAAATGATAAATTACCAGGCACCTGGAAAACACCTTCAGGCCCAGGATTTTTGGAGGGAGTCTAGGACCACTGAGCTGGGCCAATCTGTCTCTGCCTTTAAGGAGGAGGTGTGGAATGTGATGCAGGAGTTAGCAGCCTCCAAGAGAAGGAAACAGGAGACAGGGTGACAACCTCCACAAGTGGCAGGGATGTAAGTGTACCAGGCTCCTCCACTGCAGCATCTTGGGAAGTGGTTGGAATTGCCACGGAGTGGCCTGTGAATGCTGGGGTAGCCGAAAGCCAAGAACCACAGGCTTTGGATTCTCTTTCTCAAATATTTCATGATGGACCCCAGGCAACTGGTCCTTTCTTACAATTTTCTGAACAACATGTGATGCCAGTGATTCTTATACTATCCTAGGGAGGCAAAAGGGTTCTCAATGTTGATTGATACTACTTATTTTCATCCTGTCATGAGGAATTTGAAAGAAACATTATTTGAGATGGAAAATTATAAAAGCAATTTCTGTCATTCTTGGGCTGTAGAACAAATTCAAAGCTTCTGTGTTAGGGTTGCACTATGGGGTCCATTTTTGTTCTAGTTTGCTAAAGCTGCCAGAATGCAAAACAGCAGAAATGGACTGGCTTTTATAAAGGGGGTTTATTTGGTTACACAGTTACAATCTTAAGGCCGTAAAGTGTCCAAGGTAACACATCAGCAATCGGGTACCTTCACTGGAGGATGGCCAATGGTGTCTGGAAAACCTCTGTTAGCTGGGAAGGCACGTAGCCGGCATCTGCTCCAAGTTCTGGTTTCAAAATGGTTTTCTCCCAGGATGTTCCTCTCTAGGCTGCAGTTCCTCAAAAATGTCACTCTTAGTTGCTTTTTGGGTGTTTATCCTCTCTTGGCTTCTCCAGAGCAAAAGTCTGCTTTCAACGGCCATTTTCAAACTGTCTCTCATCTGCAGCTACTCTCTCTGCTTCTGTGCACTCTTCAAAGTGTCCCTCTTGGCTGTAGCAAGCTCGCTTCTTCTGTCTGAGCTTACGTAGTGCTCCAGTGAACTAATCAAGGCCCATGCTGAATGGGCAGGGCCACAACTCCATGGAAATTATCCAATCAGAGTTATCACCCACAGTTGGGTGGGACACATCTACATGGAAACAACCTAATCCAAATGTTCCAGCTTAATCAACACTAATATGTCTGCCCCCACAAGGTTGCATCAAATAACATGGCTTTTTCTGGGGAACATAAAATATACAAACCAACACATTGCTAAAACAAAGACCATACAATGCGTCAGCTTCAAAAACAGGAATTTATTGACACAGTTTCAGAGACTAGAAGGCTGGCTTCCTCCTAGAGTCAGTGTCTTCTGGTTGGCTGGCAATCTTAAGGTTTCCTTGGCCTCTCCATCACCTGGCAATTCACATGGTAGCATCTTCTCCTTTTTCTTCTGGGTACCATTGATTTCCAGCTTCTGGCTGTTCCCCGTGACATCTTCTTTTCATGACTAATTACCTTTGCTTGTAAGGACTTCAGCCATATTTGATCAAGGCCCACCCTCATCCTGTTTGGGAACTCCTGAACTAATAATATCTTCAAAGGTCCTGTTTACAAATGGGTTCACATCCAAGGACCAGGGGGTGGGACCTGAACATGCCTTTTGTAGTGGACATAATTCAAACCCCAGTAGTCCATTTTCTGGACCCAAAAGACATGTTCTTCTCACTTGCAAAATGCATTCATTCCATCTCAACATACCAAAAGCCTTGAGTCATTTCAGTAACAATGCTAAGCATAAAGTCTCATCAAAATTGGTTTTGGTGATGGTCCATCCTGGGGCAAAATCCCTCTGTCTGATGTACATGAGAAAATAGAAACAAGTGATCTGCTTCCCATATACAATGGTGGGACAGGAATAGGATAAACAATTCCCAATCTAGAAGTGAGAAATCGGAAGGAAAACAAGGGTCACAGGTCCCAAACAATTACGAAACCCAGTAGGACAAACTCCATTAGATTTCAATGTCTAAGAGTCATCTGTGGATCAAGGTTTTGTACTCTGGGCCTGATGACATGGCAGTCCCACCTCTTCCATGCTCTTGTGCAGCAGCTGTGTTCTCCTCAGGGTTTAGGCCCCACCCTCTCTAAACATTGGAATGGTGGCCAGGCTCACCACATACACTGGGGCACAGATCCCATCCTCTCCAAGCAGTGGGGTGGCAGCACTCTCCTTGAACAACAGGGCACCACGATTACTCCCCTCCAAGTGCTGGAGCAGATGTCCTGCCCTTCCAAGCACAGGGGTGGCCTGGTCTTTTCCACACACGTTGGGAGGTTGGCTCTCTTGGCTGGAAAGCTTTTGAGTCTAGACCTTTGCTTCCAGAGCTCAGCCCTTAAAGTCATTTTTCTTCAACTGGTCCCTTCTCTATCCCTTTCACCCTAGGCTGTCAGTGGTTCTACTCATGAGAAATTTAAGTAACTTGTAAAAACTTTGTCTGCTTAGCATGCACTTCTAGCAGGTCCAAACCATCAGACAATAGAACTTCCCACAGATCACAGATCCTTTCTGGATAACTGCGTTTCCAATCCTGACTTCCACCGAAATGGCTGATTGGATCCATGTTCAGTTACACCTTCTTTAGCAAAAGGTTTTCAATTAAACCCTCACATGCAACCTTTTACTCTGGGGAGGCACGTCTTTCAAGCCCAGGGGAGTTCCCTGATTGACACACTTCCAGTCCTAATCTCAGAGCACACAATCTGGATAGGTTGAAAATTTTCAAAAACCATCACTTGCTGGTTCTTCTGTGCTTACGAGTTTAATTCTCAGCTTATCCCTTCCCTCTCACATTTTCTGTAAGATGAAAGGATAAGCCGGGCTATAACTTCCACACTAAGCTTGGAAATCTCCCCAGCTAAATATCCAAGTTCATCCCTTACAATTTCCACTTTCAATCCTACATCAGAATACAATTTTGCCAATTTATTAAATCATCATAACAATGTGGCAAAGCAGCTTTGCTATCCCCATTTCAAAAACAAGGATATTGAGGCCCAGAAAAAGTATGCAAGTTCCAAGATTCCTCAACTTGGAAGTGGCAAGGTTACATTTCAAACCCAGGTTTCTTTAAGTCCAAAGCCTCTGTTCTTTCCCTGTGCCATGTGCCTCTTTATTAAGGTATGGCAAACAGCTTCACATGTATCTCTAACTTTATAGGGACAACTAAAGATTCCCAGTGCACCAGTTAAACTCACAGCCTTTTACCTCAGAATGAGGTAGTAATTTTAATCATCGGGAATTTTACTTTTGATTGGCTTCCAGAGTCCAGATTTCTGAGAAGTTTGATTATTTATCCTGCTCTCATTGTCTGGCACCATACATCATCATCCACAAGTATCGTGAGTCCATGAAGTCTTTCAATTTATTTCCAATATGAAGGGTTAAAATGAATCACTGATAGCTTTTCTATGTACTCATTTATATTATTGTCATCCATTATAAAAACAAAATCAAATCCTCTTTTGGACTATTATTGAATCAGAGTACAGTTCTTGAATAAAATATTGTTTGGACAAAACATTTTGTTATTTAAAATATTAAACATGTAACTATACATTCACACATTTACATACTGCCATTGCACTTTAAAGGTCTTCTCTTTAAAAACAAATGTGATAAATGGTTTAGTTATTATTTCAGTTTGGAAATAGGCAGCTGGCTACAGAAATAACATTTTAATATATTCCAGATTAGACAGCATGCTATATTTGTAATAAGGACTTGTTTCCAACATTAGTTGGCAGATCACTCATATGAACAATTATCCAAATAGCTATTAGGATATGATTGCACTCATTTCCAGGCAAAGTAGGATTGCCAGAACGAAGTCTGGCTGATAGTTAGATTTTGGTTTGACTTTTGGAGAAAGCCACAAGAATTTGTCAGTCATCTTGGCTGTAAGGGAGTCTCCCTGTCTTGAGGCTAGTCTCCTTCCTACTTGAAAATAGAGGCAAATGTGTTTCTCTTTTGTTTTATTTTTACAGTTTTACATGATTTAGAAAAATGAAGAAAAGGACAGAGAGGTAGAGAGGAGAAAAGAGAAAGGATGGTACTGCACAGGAAAGACAAATGAAAAAATTCAAGACAGTGAAGAATCAAAGACTTAAAATCAGGGCACTCAAAAGAAATATGGTTCTAATGGACAGATAGCTATTGCTATGCATAGGTGTTTTTGACGGTATTCTCCATAGTTGTATCTCTGCAGAGAGGTCCATAGTAAGTGTAATTTGTAAAAGTGGATGCCAAAAAGAAACGGTGTTTATAGAAATAGAGAATCAAGCTTTTTCCTGTTGCCCATTCATTTTGCTTCTGCATAGTTTGGCACTTGGGGATCCTGCTGGTTAATCTGGTCCAACACTCTAATCCAAGAACAGTGACTCCCTTAGACTAGGTGAAGAAAAGCTCCCTTTGTGCTCAGGTCTATGGCTGGTGGAAAGACTATTTAGAAAGCCCCATGTGCTCCATGGGAGTGGGGAGATCCTTCCCACAGCTGCATGGTGATGAAGGTTTACAACAGGTCTCAGATTCCACTCGTCAACCACTAAAACCACGGTCCCTGCCACAGCTGGAAAGGTCACTATTCTTCTTCAGATTTGGGGATGGGGAAGGGCTGAAGGGCAAACCAAATGCATTTTTTTTCTTTTAATCTAAAGTTATTGAAGTCCATCTTCCTGAATACCTCTCCAGTATGCTCTGCCATTTTGGGCCTTGAAGTGATCTGAATGAGTTATCTTTAATGGAAATAAAAAAAAGGGAGGAAAGAAAATACCATGAACTCAGAGAGTTAATTTTTCTTACCTAATGTGAATGGAATGAGTACCCTTTACTTTGCATAAAATCCAGGGATTGCCAATAGCCATCTAGTGGAGGTTCTTGCTTCTTGGAATTATTATCACAACTAAACCATCTAAAATGGCTGATCATCAGTAGATTTTCTATTCAATTCTCAATGATTTCTACTTATGTCCTACTTCTCTTGACATGGAAATTCAGAGTGCTGATAGAAGGAACACAAAGGATCATCCTTACAACTATCCTAGACCACTTGGTGCAAGTTTGTAATTGTTTTCATCTAGCATTCACTGAATTCTTACCATGTGGCAAAACACTTTCAAATGCCTGATCTCTTTTAACACTCACAGTAATACTCTTTGGGAAATAGTATTGTCATCTTCATCACATAGATATAGAAACAGAGATATTCAGAGATAGTAATTCGTCCAAGTGTGCAAGGAACTTATGGATGATATGGCAAGCAGACACATCTTTTAAAACACCTACTTCAGCCTGTATGCGTTCCTCATTATGAACAGTTGTATAATGCTTTCCATTTAAAGATAAATTCCTTTTACAGTATCTCCCGTGAACCCCGAACTAGTTACTTTTAATATGGTAAGAAAGAGAGCTGTGACTGGATGGTTTTAAAACCCAAGGACCAATTGCTTTACTCTACTCTGGAAGTTATCATCTTCTGCCCTCATAACCACCATAAAAGGATGAAAGGATTCCAGAGTGATATGAAAGATACTCTTTATTAAGAAAAGGCCCTGAGGTTATTGATTCTCTGGAGGAATAGGATAAGATATATGGAGAAAACAAAATCACTAGGGGAAAAGATTAACTTGGAGAAGTCATGAGATGGGTATACTCCAGTGGAATAATAATGCATTGAAATTCTTTTCTTTCTTTCTTGTTCCTTGTTTTTCAGACACTTTTATGTTTTCAACATTTCTATTTTCTTAGAAAAATGCACAATACAACTAATAAAAGATGTGTAAATAAAATATATTGAACCAGGACATATGTATGATTCTAAGGACAAAGAGAGGTTACAAGATGAGGCAAAATGGATCCCTGAGCCCTAACTCTTTTATGGGATCCCACCAAATATCACCAGTCATAAGATATTCCATTCTCTGGAAATGGTAATTTGTTTGCTTTTTTTCCCCAAAATAAATTCCAGCCTCGGCCTGGCATTATCAAAATGTTCACTGTCAATTAGAGGACAGGATTTTGGTACTGCTTGCCACAGCATCCATTCCTCACTGACTTAAAACATATCACTGTCATAGAAAGCTCACATGACTCCCAAGGTTAGAGATATAACCAACCATAAAGAGAATATACCCTCCTGTTTTATATAAATTCTTATTAA
This sequence comes from Choloepus didactylus, assembly GCF_015220235.1. Classification (NCBI taxonomy): domain Eukaryota; kingdom Metazoa; phylum Chordata; class Mammalia; order Pilosa; family Megalonychidae; genus Choloepus; species Choloepus didactylus. Next base: position 65,759,441 of record NC_051324.1, on the reverse strand, counting down.
AATCTGCATTTGCCTGAGGTATAATGACATTCTGCATGCACTTTCCTTTCTTTTTCATAACTACTGCTGAAATTAAGCCTGGAAAAGAGAGGGAAAAGATTGATATGGTCGGTTGCTGGGGTTTGCATTTGACATTCCTCAAAAAATAGGATGTAATATGGTTTGCAGAAAACAGATTGATTTTTCACAATTTTCCCACAGAGGTAATGGGGAACAGACTAGAGGAAATTCCAAGGTTTCATTGGGGGAACTATTTGCAACAAAACTGAAGAGGCAAACAAACTCAAACCATCCCTTTGTGCAATTTTCCCTTCAATATTTTTAAATAGGAAATTTGCTAACCAATTTGTTTTCATTCCTGTGAGTTTCAGAAATTTGGGAATCCTTTCAGTTTTGCAAAGATTTCAGAAAGCCTACCAATTGGGTGAATCCCAGGTGATAATGGTTAACATAATGGCGATTACTAATGTAACACTATTTTGAAAGATTTAAGATCCATATTCCAGAATCTGCTCACTTTAAATTCCAATTTCTCCTTCTCTGTCTCCCTACATCCCAGCAGAGATTAAAAAATAATATAAATACAGTACTTATACTGAAACAGAGTCAGCGATGTTGGAGCAGTGCTAGTATCCCTCCCATTCCAAAGTATCCAGATTTATTAATTCTAAAGAGAAGGAATGTACCCATGAATTCAATTTCCTATCTCATTGCAGGAAGCCAATTAACTCAGTTGTTTAGAGCTTAGTGCTAATGAGGCCAAGGTCACCAGCTTGACCTTTGACTGGTATTTTTAGTTTGTATTTAGGAAGCCCTTATTCTTTTTCTAACCCCAGACAATGGACTTCCAAAATTTTGCCCAATTCCCTTTGTGATCAGAATATGGACTAGTCATAGAAAACCCACCTTCACTGCCAAGATAGCATTTCAAAGCTTTTATTCTAAATTCCTTTGTCTATGTGTCCATAAAAACAATGCAACTAGAAAAATCAGCCAGAATTAATGAGTTGGTTTTCTTCTTTCTTTCCTCCTCCTTCTCCACCTCCTTTTTTTTTTTTTTTGGATTTATACCTTCTTTTTTAAGTTTCTCCTTGTCCTTGTGTAACCCTTATTCCTGGTATAGGGAATAGGGAGTGAATTGTTCCTCATTGCCTCAGGTCCAGGAAGCCTCAGTAAGGAGGTAACTGTAAACACAGTGAGTTCAGGAGTAATTCTGAGCTACACTCAATTTCCGGTCTCAGCCAGCCCTGGCAATCTTCACTACAGGCCCTGTAAAGGCTGGGTCCTAATGCTTCAGAGAAAGAGCACTATGGCTTTTTGGCTGATGTATAAATATTCCCCAGTTCCCATTTTCAAATTATGAATCTCATCCTGGGTGCACACATGCCATTTCAGTGTCCTATCCTTCCGCTTGCTTCCTCTCATGGCTCTTGGCCTCTGAAGAATTCTCAACAGTGCCCACATGGATGATACTTCCAGAGTTGTCCTGCACTCTGAACCAGAAGTAGAACTAGAAGAGGGTCAGGTGGTAAAATAGCACCTTTTCAACAAGTCTACAATGAAAAATCGATAGAGGAAGGAGTGAAAATTCACTATTGAAACATCACTGGTCAGGACATGAGACATCTAGAAAAAGTAGTCAGAAGGCAGTTCTTTGAGCCATATGGACAAATTAGAAGGTTATCCCTTTTTATCTGCTCACTCCTCTAACAAATAATTGTAGAGATCCTGTTCTAGACGTTTGTTTCAAAACTCCTGCTTCTGCTTTGGACATGTCTATCTCCTCTCTGACTTGACAAAACTTACTTGTGTCACTTCTCTCATGGGGCTACATTCAACCAGTTTTCATGTTCAAAGGTAATTGTGTCAACTAATTGAATTACAGGGCTAGTGGCTGTGTTTCCCTCCTAGACTTAAAATTTCATGTTGACTTGCCTAGAAATAACCAATGATTTCTCTTAAAGCAACAAATCATCAGTGGGTGGGCAATGGAAAACTCCAGTGTAGAGAAAAGATGATGAAGAAGGGGGAATCTTCCTTCTTGGACTTTTAAGATCACACCATCTAGAATCCATTTCTGCCTCCTACTACTGTTCTTCAGCTATGCTCGGTCCACAAATATGCTTGGCCTCCTAGTGGAGACTTCAACAAGTAGCTTTGTAAATGAAGGCTTTGAGGGTAGAGTAACTGTTGGCTCTGAGATTGCTTGATGGAGACTCTTGATAGGTTCAAACCATTTGAAGATGGTTTCTGAAGGCCCTTCTCTTCTATTCAGAAAATCTTTCTCAATACTGTACTGCCAAAGCAGAAATGATTTCTGTAGTTTTTCTAATGTTTAACTGGCGAGTCAGCCAAATGGAGTACATTATTTCATAGTAAAATAAACCTTCACTTTTTTTTTTTTTTTTTTTGTTCCACGGGAAATTACTCAGTGTTAGTACAGACGTGTCACCCTCACATTTCCACAAGATTTGCTTCCCTTTATAATCATGGATCCTGCTGTGTTTAAGTATGATCAAAAGTTACAGGAGTCTGCTTTTCATTTCTCTTCTTTTGTAACTTCCTAATCTCCAATTTCATTCATTTCCCTTCTCCCTTTCTCTTCTGACCAAAACCCACTGACAATAGTGACAAAGTTTTTATCCACTCAGATATCCCATGAGTGGAGTCACTTGATGAGATACTCTGCTTTATTTGGATGACCTTTGTCATGAAAAATATGAATGAATCTTTAGTCAGTAATAGAAATGCACACAGTTTTGTGTCCTTCAGGGAAATCAGCACACTTTTCCTGCTATTTTCTCATTTTGAGGGCCCTAGCCACATTGCGAAGGACTGGTACCACAGAGAACGGGCTGTAACGAATGTCTGCCCTTGTGCTTCACACTGCCATAAAGAGAAAGGAAATATAAATTGAAATATAAATTAAAAGTTTCTAATAAACTATCTAGGGTGCTTTTTTTAGGTGCTCCATAAATATTTTGTTGTTGCTCTTTACTGTTATTATGATTGAATGAATGGTGCTCTGCTTTAGGTGTTTGATTAGTAATTCTTCTTTTAGCAGAACTGCTCTATATTTAAGAATCTAAGTATATGTCGCCGTTGACTGCCCAATTTTGAAAACATGTGATAGTCATAAAAAAGACCAAGTTGATGGCTTGTTGAAAAATAATATTCAAACAAGAAAAACCCAAAGCAATGGGTTCCTGACACCTTGGTTCCCTGTTAGCTTAGTTTTAGAACTATACACTAATGGAAGCAAGGCTTTGGGTCAACTTCCCCATGAAGCAGTTAAATTTAGTCTATTCCATTGACACAGTAAATGAACTTTACCCTGAAAGTCCATCTTGCTAATGCCTGTTATTAATCATAAGAAGTAGTGAGTAAGAAAGTGTACCTCCATGTTACCAACCATCCCCCACTATACAGGATAAAAAAGTAATTCCAAGCACACAGCCTAATGATGATGAGTACAAAACATCACTGTGTACAAAATATAGCATATTGTCAAACAGGTTTCAGAATTTAAAAATCTAGTTTACCAACTTCAAAATTCATTAATGTTTCACTACAAACCTATACAGAGTGGTTTGAAAGCAGTGCCTTCCAAGTATGGCTTGAGGATTTAATTGCATTGATTCATGGAAATGAAATCCCCTTCTATATTCTGAGCATATGTGCTTTAATTAACATTAAAGAGAGATAACACACCAACATAGCATTTATGGAGCATGTTGCAGTTGAGATTTCTAAAACCAGTATTTACTAGGTCTTTTGAGAAAGTTTAAGTGTATAAATTGCCTACCATGGAAGGTACATTTATTAACAGAAAGGAGCAAATGTAGTTAGGAAGAAAGGCTGACTTGCACCTCCCTCTGTGAAGATTTTTGGGTAACTGGAAAAAGTAAGTGTAGTACACCAGAACAACTAGCTAATGTCTTTGGAATCAGAGACATTCAGAAGTAGTATTATATAATCCTCAATACCAAGAGTTTTCAACTTCTTTTCTGTCTTATAAGTGGTGGAACAATTGCCTTCCACCCTCCCCACCCCCAAAAATATGATATCTCATGTGGACTTGTAATACACAAAACAGACAAAAGTAGAGCCTCTCAGGTTGAAGTAAGAAGGGCAGGTCCCAGGACAGTCTAATGCCACTTAGCCCTCCAATCTGCTGGAGATTCTTTGACAGGAGTAGGAAGGGGGCAAAATGTGTTGATGTCAATTACCATTTATTATTGAATCACAAAGCTCACTCTTCCTTTGGGTGTTTCATCCAAAGTCTCCCCCTTATGGTGCTTACAATTCCAGTTTCTTATCCTTAGGAAAAGGAAAATGTAATTAATCGCAGAACACCACTGAATTACTATATGCACAGAAAGATGTGAGAGTTATGGGGCAGCAAAGTAAAGTAGGGCTTAAGATCTGGGATAGAGTTATGCAGGGAAACACATCCTGAGTTCCCATCCCAGCTCTCATTTACCAGCTGTATCCTTCTAAGTGATCAGATCTATCTTGTTGTTATCTGTCAGTTGGTTCTGTGAGGTCCAATGGGATAATATATATGAAGTATTTAACATAGTGTCAATCATAAACTAGGCACTAAATAAATATATTTATTATTAATAAACAAAGAAAGAATTATAATGGAATGAGAATAAGCGACAATTGCAGATTGAGAATACAGCAATAAATCTATGTGATTAAGCTAGAATTTATTCAATGATGGTTCACCCTATCTCTTATCTTCAGGCAATATTATTCCCTTACACAAGTAGCCAAAGATGTGTAATGCCAAAATAAAGATTATTTGTGAAGCTTATCACTGACTGGCAAGTTTCCACACAGTAGCTAATGAAGACATAAGTGGGTAATTCATTATCCCGCTTCAGTATGAAATATTTACCATTTTAATTTTGCCAGTTCTTCCATTAGTCTGGTGACTCTGCAAATTAATTAGTACTGTCACTAGTTATAACTTGTGTCCACCAGATGAATGACTATGAATCAGTCATTAAGAAGGTGTGAGAGAAAACAGAGAATTAGATGATATGATATCCCTTATTGGCTGTAGAAACTGAATGTTGGCAGTTATTAGAGGAAAGAAAAAGCACATAAGATCAACTTTCAGAATGTTTGGTTAATTAAGATAATATATTGTAAAGCTCAGTGTGGTTCTTGGCACAGACTAGACACTCAACAGATAGATATCATCATCATCACCATCAATATCATCTTTATCACCAGTTATCAAGTGCACCCTTCCTGAATTCAACAGTGTTTTCTTCCCAGCAATTGAGGAATTTCAAGTTACATCTACTTAAAAAAAATAGATCCTACTTATATGGCACCCACTCTAAGACACAAACCATTCTTGTGGACAAAGTGACTGAGACCTTTTCAAATAAAAGAAACATTGAATTAGATTAGAATTTAAGGTTTTGATAAACTTTAAATTTTTGTTTAAATTGTCAAAAGGCTCCATTGCATTAAATTATCTCCTGAAGTTTAGCACTAAACTTTTTAGACATGTATAAACGGAGATGCTGGAGCAGCTTGCCTGAGACAGGATTAGACGTGTGGGAAAATGAGGAATTGAATCCAGGAATGTCAGGTCTTTGGTTTAATTTAATTCCTGGACCTGTCTTGGATATTTCAGAAGGATTTCTGAATAGAGTCAAGAGAGTGATCTAGTGATGATCTGAAGATACAGATATAGATATAGGTACAGATACAGGTACATATACCTGTAGGTATAGGTATAGACATAGTATAGTTATCAGAATACTTCCAGTATCCATTTTATCTACCCATTGTAACTACAGCTAATGCATGATGTTAGCAATTGACAAGACAGATAGACAAGTGAGATAAAACTACCTTAGCACACCAGAGCTCAGAAAGTTGATGTTACATTTTGAAATCCAGGTGATGGCCAAAATACTGAAGATCCAGAGAAGAGCATGCCTTTCCTTGATCATGGAATCTTACATGATGTGCTTGTAGAAGTGATGTTAATGGTTATCTGTACTCCTGTGCACTGAAAGCTTTTAAACAAACTGGGTGAGATTTCTTAGCTTGAGGTTGGTGTTGTTTCTCCAAGTCCAAGCTTTATTCTCAGAGGTTCGTGGTTTGGAATCCCAGTCTGGAGTTGGCATTCCAGTTCGCCCTCAGCCTGCCACAGCTATATTGAATTTGCTGTTTCTGGACTCAAGAGTTGAACAAGATCCTGGTGCCTCAGGTAGGGGATGTTTGACCATAGAGGAAGAAATCTCTGTCTGCAGTCTCCTTTCTCAGAGAATGGAATAGCTTGGTTGAGCTGCGGTGCAAACACTGAACTTCTGTATGTAACATATTAATACACCAGTGTTTAATTTCTTCAATGGGAAAAGAAAGTGTATTTCCTCCCATATATTTGTCCAAATAGAGCAGATATAAAATACTTGCAGGAAGGTCATAGAATTAGGCCTCCTACATCTCTGGCACCTCCAATAGCATACTGTGCTTGATAGCTTTCTGAAAAACTTGCTGAGCCTTTGTCCTTTGCCATATTTACAAAAAATGAATTACCACAGTATAATTGTAAATGGAGAACAGCATTATAACCCATAGAAGGGTAAACTTTTAAAAGATGGCTGGTGATTGAGAGCCATTTATTTATCTGACTGGGTGGATTATAAAGTAAATCAAGGAAGAAATGCTATGGAGAGGGCAGAGCAACATACCGCTGTAACTTCCACAAGCGGTAAAGACCTTTGCAAAATCATTTGCAGAATTTTTTGTAAAATTACAGCTTTGAAATCCCTGGTTCCTTCTTTTCCCGTTCCCTGCCATAAAAATGACCTCATCCCCCTTTTGCCCAGTGTCAATCACTGAAGCTTTAAAAAGAATCCTTAAACCTCTCCCTCCACCCAAAAACCTTTGTAAGATGGGCAGTTACCATAAATCCCCCTCTATTTCTCACAATAGTCAATCATTTCAGTTTGTCTATACAAGGCCATAACCCCCCCCCCCATCCAAACAAATTACATTTAAAGTTGTTTCCTTTATTCTGTAGTGTGCATTTCAGAAGCAAGAGCATATTTTTGATGTGTAACGTAGAAGAGATTGAAAGGACATGATGGAATAAGGGGTTTGAGGGTAGGGAATAAGGAGGCACAAGCTCATTTGTCTGTGGCCATTCATTTCTGGGTCCCATCTGGGAATAAGAAAGACTTGAGGTTTTTCTTCCGAATTGATAGGCATTTCCTACTTTTGTCCCCAGACAATCCTAAAGATTACTGCTTTAAAATACAGATGTCACCTGTCCTTTGGCTCTTCCAGGTTATTCATTTCCAATGACTGATGACTGAAATAGGGATTATGCTACCTCTTTAGCCTGTTCATTTATTCAATATGCTAAATCTTTGTTTTCTCCAGAATTGTCATGGAATAATTACACAGTGGTCATTTAATTAGCCAGAGGCATACAGGGGTCTCTTTAATGTAAAAGTAAAATAACTTTCATTGCCTATTTAGAAAATTTGAGCCATTGAATGAGAAGAGGGAGAGGAAATCATGCATTTGGGAAAAAAAATGTTAGAAGTTAATCCAAACACATTGTATTTAGTTTCTTCTTTAGCTTTTAAAGAGAACTAGGGAAGTAAGTGGGGACCTAAGTCATATTGATTTAGTAAATCATGTAACATGTAGACAGTGCTGGAAAAATTTCCTCATAATTCATTAGCATAGCTGGCCTTAGCCTATAGAAGTTTACACATTATATTTTATGGAAGAATGAACAGATAAAGTGATGATGATCCAGCACAAATTTACTGCTTTTGTCCTCGTGACTCTTGATTTCTTTCTTTCTCCATAGTTTCTGTATCAGGGATTTTATCCGTCCCTAAGTTTCAATATTATCTATGCATATAAGACTCCTGAACTACAAGCTCTGGCTCCAACTTCTCTTGAACTCCAGACCCACACTTGCAACTACCATCTAGACATTTCTATTGAAATGTCATTCTATCCACTCAAGCTAACCACAAATCAGCCTTTTTATCCATTCTCTAAAACTGATAATCCCTTGTAGATTTTTGACATCAACTGGTTCTGTGACCATGGATTCATCTATAACTTTCAATCCCCACAGTTACACAGTTGACAAATTCTATTATTGCTTCCTTGCATTTGAATTTTTGTTTCCATTACTGAATCAAAACCACAAGTTTGCCTTTTTTTAGGTCCTGCCTATAAGTTCTGATTAGAAGTGCTTTATTTTTTTTATTCTTTCAGCCATTCAGTTGGCTTTTTATGTTATCTAAACTATTTTTAAAAAATAACTTAAAATTGTAATATCTTCAAGTGTCACCTTATTTCCCTAATTTGATGTTATAGGTCTTCAGATTCCCACCAAGTTGAATACCCAGGATAGCTAAAAACTCCTTCTTTTTGTGTTGATTTCTGTTCCTTTCATTTCAGTGTTGATCCAGCCAAATGTGGCTTTCCTTTTTATCCTTGTTGATCCTCATGCTCATTACCTCCATTGATTGAAAAGAGCAAAGGAGAAAAAGTCATCTTGGACAATTTGACTTAGAAAAAAGTGAACTCCAGAAAAAAGTCTAACAAGATACAGCAAAAAGCCATGCTTGGCAATTGCACATGCGGTTTCTCTTTCTTCCTCAAGTGACTGTGAGACAAGAGGATGTACTAGTACACAAAGATCATGAGAGTAAATGTGTCTTTTATTTGTTCATGTAAATATTGCAAATATTTTTGTAATAGCCTTTCTAACAAAGGTGGATAGACTGAATATCCCATTAGAAGGCACAGTTAAGCACTGAAAGCTTTTCTCCGGAATGATCACAGCTCTACAGTACTGTGACTCATAGCTGTGTGAGGCTTATCTACAGAAAAACAGAGCCAGTGGTTTTGATTATTTTAATACACATGTTATCCCTACCTACAGTCCTTGTTTGAGACTCATAATTCCCACCTTACTCTACAGTTATGTTGTGCAGACTATTCTAAAACAGGCAGCCCTATCATTAAAACATGTACTATGCTTTGGTCCTACTGAAAATACCAAATGCTTGTGTGCAATCTTAGTGACCATATGCTGAGGCCAGTTACAGAAATTCCCATTCTAGGTGACTGTGCTGGCAAATATGCTCTCATAAAACACAAATGTATTTTTGAGTTCCATGTGCTATCCAAGCAGAGGATACCTCTTTTCCATTGACTCCTCAATGACTAACTTAAAAGTGCGAGGTGCCATCTGCTGGAAACTGATAATATCATTCTGAAATAATGCTTGGGCTGTGCCTACCAGCAGAACAATAAAATTGATGTTCTTTGCATTTCTCTTCTGCTTCTCCCACTTTACATGGATGATGAACGCTCGTTAAGAACACTCATATATCTCTCTGTTCTCAGTAATTTTCCAGTGTAAGATGCATCTTTCACATAATGGTAGTGAAATTTTCAGGAAGGGGAGTCTGATGGTGTGTGTGTGCACATGTGTGTGTGTGTGTGAATAAGCCCAGGGCAATGCACATTCAATTATGATAAATCTTAATTTCAGAAATATTATAATATAATCTAAGCATTTAAAGAAATTAGATGTTGCAACAGTAGTGTTCAATTTATCAGCAGAATTGATGCTTTCAGAATTTTAATAGCTCAATATAATGTTCATAATTTTATCAATTAAATAGGGATAACATACGATGGTATTTGAGAAGATTTTGCCTTGTACAGTGCTTGACCTTGTAACATAGATACTTGTAGAATTTGAACATGATCAGACATTGTAGTCAACCTAAATCTTAGAAAAGTTTAGCCTTTCCAGGAAAATTCTGTAGTATTAGGATAGAGACTGACAAATTCCACATGTGCTCAACATATAGTAGGCGGTTAGTAAATACTGACTGCACATGGGCTCAAATTTGGTTTTGAGATTATGGTTCTATATGAGCTGTTATAGTTGACTCTTGGGGAGTCCCTTTATATGACGATTGTTTAGTTCATTTGTTTTAAATACTTCTTTTATTACACTTGGAAGGCTGGTTTATCTGATTACCAGGAATTCTTTTAATCCTTACTCTGCACAAAATATAATCAACCTATGTAGATCACCTTACTAATCAGAGTATAAGTATGGAATGAGAGTCCAGCCGATGACTAATAGGATGTCAAAATTGATGTGCAAATTGTAGAGCTGGTGTTATTTAAGGTTCAGAGTCATTTCAATTTACTCCTTCAGTACTTTAAAACCTCCGATTTCCAAGAAAGTTTTTGAGTCTGGAAATGAAACATTCTCACATATTCACATTTAGTTGGAGAAATACACAAACACACACATATACACACACAATACACACGTATATCTCATTTCCTCTATCATCATCATTCTTTTCTTACCTAATTCACTTAGTCTATCTTTCATGTTGTACTTGATTTTCATTCCCTGCTTGTCACAATAATGAATGTAGTGCCTTTAATTTGAGACTTAAAACTGTTTCAACTGATGTTAATGAAACATTTGATGGTACCATTTGATTTCTTTTTGTCTCTTTTACGGAGGTATCGGAGCCAGTGATTTAATTTTCAGCATCAACCACAATAAATACTTGATAGTTTAATGCTGATTCTGATAAATAGTTACTGTTTTGTTTTTATTCATTGTTCTTTTCCCAAAACTTGTGGAAGTGCTAGATGCTTAAAATAAACCCCTCTAAGTTAAAGAGATTCCCTAACAGAAGAGGAAGCAGAAAATGTTTTTATTACCCTTTCCAGTCTCTAGATAACTCAAAATCAGACCTTATTCCATTCTTCCAAATCTCATCCCATAATCTAAATGGCTGGATTAAGGTATTCCTGTATTCATTGAGGAAGCCACATTTATATGTGGTTAAACAGCTCTATTGCCTTTGTGATATAAAATGGCTTTTAATATTCCTTTATAACATTGCTGGCTTGCTCTTGGAATTTGATAAATGGTACCACTTGGAAATTTGTCTTTCTTGTTTTTCTGGTCTGGTAACCTTAACCGTCATGGGTCTCTAAACTAATTCTTCTAGGATGTTTTCCTTCAGCTTTATGATGGCTATAAGAAGATGCCAGGTTTTTATGTTCCTTATCCTCCCTGGGTTGTTTCTGTTCCCCAGAAAGGCTTTAATTTGCTACTTTTAACATGTGTGGATGCCTATAGAGAGAACTTGTGTATCTTCATCATCTCCACTGGACGCTGCCTTCGGTCCTGTCTTCTCTTCTTCCTGAAACAGCCAACCCGTCGGTGCTGCAGGAGCTTGCAGGTCTCCTGATTAAGACAACACAATAGGTGGCAGTGACAGCTTTTCTCTTCCCCACGAACATGGCTGAAATCATGACCAGAGACTGACAGCTCTTCTCACTGCTTGTGGTTCAACTTGAAACCACAAGATCCAGAAGCACATGGTTTAGATTCAGTGTCTTTCCCCAGCTAACACAAACCATTTGTTCAGCAGCTTTGGTATCTGTTTGCGAATAAGAGATCTGCCTCGATACTCCCCAGACAGTCAAATAAATTCTCTTGGCTTCAAGACAAATTCAGAAAAATCCAACCCAACAATGGCATGCGGTTCAGTTTTTTCGTTTATTTTTGCAACTTGTGAAGGAACGACTGATAGACTCCTTGAAAAATTCAAAGATGCCAATCAAAAAAGTGGCAAATTAGAGAATCGTTTATTATGGAAAGTTCCTGTATTACATTTAGGGAAAATGGAAATAAAATGATATGTCAAACAGGAAATAGAATTACAGGCCTGCCAGGAGCAGAATGCCTGCCACTGATATTTTTTTCCTACTTTTAATTTTCCCATTTAGCTGCATTAGGAAGAAATAGTATTCAAGGATCTTGGGGAGCAAAGTGAAATCTGAGAAAATATTGCGTTATATGTTTATTTGGGGGGATTGTTCCATTAATCCTTTTATCAGTCAGTGCACTGATGCTTGATTAAACCCAGTCTGCTTAATGTAACCTTTGCTCTCATAAGCCTAATGTCTACGGCTGTCATTACATTCGGGGTTGAAGGTATTTGGGATAGTAGAAAAGTGGACTGCAATATAGTTGCAGTGATATTTTACATCTTGTTTTCTCTATTTTAGTTTTGACACTTTACAATTTTAATCATGCTCCATATTTTGATTAAGCACTGTGTTAGTCATTAGCCCTATCTGACTCTCACTATGAAATAAATAAGATAAAACATAAATATCATGAGTAATACCTGGGGCACACCAATCATTCTGGCCAGGAGTATGTAACTAAATATAGGAATCTGGAATCCTTACTGTAAGGGAAACACGGCTGTGTTAATACACCAACCTAACAATTTAATTTTCAACCTCCACCACGATTCCATACAGTTATAGTACAATTCTCTTTCACACTTACTACTCTATTGCTTAACTCAATTCAACGAATGTCTAGCTCTGTGCTAGGCTCTGGGACAGGACAAGAAGAAAGGCCTGGCCTTTAAGTTACTTACTCTCCAAAGGCTGCAAATGATGTTAATATGTAAACAGTGAATGATAATGGAAGATATGTGAAAGTGCTTCAATTCCAGGCACACTGGAAAGCCTGGAGCACTTTGACTTCACAGAAGAGCAGACATTTGAGCTGGGACTTGGATGTAAAACATCTGGCAGAAAAGACAGATTTTTTGAAAAGAGAACTCATATTAAAAATGAAACATTTGCAATTTTCAAAGACCACATGGGTCATTTAAAGACTTGGGTTAAGATTGATGGTCACTGGTCACTACTTTGCTTTTCTCTCCACAAATACCAAAGCTTAAGAGTGACAATGAAGGTGGCATCACACTCACATTCTAGAATACTGTTGTGTTTTGGATTTAGATGGTGATGTATGGGGGAAACCAACTGAAATTTGAATTAGTGCTTACATTAAAGATACTTAAGGTAATTAGTTACTCATTGATTTGTCAATAAATATTCAACTATAAGGAGGTCTTTATAATAATCCTATATAATATCTCTATTTTATATAGTTTTTTTTTTCTTTTACTAGGTACCAAGGATGGTGTACTTGCTTTGCATGTACTGTATCATTTAATCTCCATCAGAATCCTATGTGGATTATTTTCCCCACTTTACAGAGAGGAAATTAAGCAACTTGTCAAGGTAATTCATCTAATAATGCAGAGTCAGGAATTGCACCTGGGCAGTCTGATGTCTTAAATTTTACACAACTTTCCCTGCCCTCTTCATTTTATGTGCATCAACCAACACATAAATCTATTACTAATGGCTATTAAACTCTGAAGAAGAAGGAGAAGCTGTGGAGAGAGGGAAAGAGAAGAAAAAAGAGAGAGGAAGAAATTTAAATTGTGTAAAAAAAATAAAAAACTTCACAAATCTGGTTTTTGAGATGAACTACATTTTCTGAGACATAACTGATGTTGGACAGATATTTGTTGCTTCTGTGGGAACAGTAGTACATCCAATTTTCATTTTTTCATGACATATAATATAGATTTAAGGTGGCAAATTGGAGTTGCCAAATTAGACAGTCAAACCAATTTAGTGACAAGATTCATAAATCTGTTATATTATAGGCATTATAGATGTAGAGGCTCATCATTAAGAAAGCATTTTTCTATTAATCAATCTTTGAACAGTGTTCTTTCTTGAATATATCCTTATAACAAAGAACATAGTATCCTAAACTGGTTTAGGTTAAAAAAATAATAATAAACAACTTTTCTGCTATGTGTCCCTATCTCCTAGTTAGGAATAAGTGACCCAAAAATCCCTGAAAGTGTAAAACCACAATATATTTCCCTGTTCTATCACTAAAAGCTATTTGCAACAACAACAACAAAAAAGTGCGGTTCAGAAGCAGAGGACTGGGGGAGGGAAAATAGCTTTAAGATTATATACATATAAGGAATTATTTCCCAGCAAGGAGTAGTTGTGGAAATTTTGGTTCCTTGTTCTTTAACTGTTATGGGACTATTGAAGAGACTTCTAATGTTACAACCTCTTAAATTTCTATATAGTCCTGTATCATTTATATTAACAAAATTGAGTTCCTAACATCAGAGGCTGATGTCACAGAGTTAATGAAGTGAGTCTGAGACATTGTGAGATGGATATACTCTAGGTACAGTATCCGGAAAACTAACTTGGCAACCTTGTAACTGAGTGGAAGTACAGATTTAGCTTTTATGTCTGTTGTTTAAGCTGGTTGGCCAGGCATCAAGACTACTCTTGGGCTGAGCTGTTCACCAGAGTTTCCAAAATGTACCGAGTCAGTCTACTCTAAACTACAAGTCTTCAAGATTAGAGGCTTAGAAAACTTTCAGACTGCAGAGTCAATGAAGATGTTTAAGCTCTGTGGATGAGTTCAGTGAGGGGAGGAAAAAAGGGCTAATAGAAACAACACCTAATAGGGTATGATTTTATGTATGTGAAGTGCAGAAAGGACCTGGGAGCCCGAGGTGTGTTATGCACACAGCCAAATGTGGGGAGAGGAAAGCTTGTTGAATTCAAAGCTCTATTTATTTTTTGACATGGCCACTTTGTAATCATGTATCAATAGAGCGTTTTGCTTAATTATAATAGAATTTTTTTAACATTTTAATATTTGGTGGAGTCATTGAATAGCTGGAATGATAATAGATTTTAATTAAAGGAAGCAGTTTTCCTTCTTCTAACAATAATGTATATAATCTAAGATACAGATGGATACTAACAAATAAGAGATAGGACATGAAAACGGTCATTACCATTAGCTATACTGCCTAGGATAATGACATAAATATAAATGTACTTTATTTTTTTTTTTTATGGTGATAGTTTTATTAGAGTAAAAGGATACAAATAAGTCAAAAGAAGAGACGCATACAGTGAAGTGTGGGAGGGTCTGAAACACAAGCCTCTGTAACCTCCCCATGTGGATTCAGAAGATGTCACCCTCTGACTAAATGTACTTTAAAATATAATATTAAGCCCAGCTAAAACAAGAATTTGTAGATTCATTAAATCATACTTAGTGACTTAAGTATTGATTTCATTAGTTACTGATTTTAACATGGGTGCATTTAAGTAATAAAGTAAACTTGACATTTTAACTAATGAAATTACACATAGTCTCACAGATGCATGAAATTTAGAGAGTTGGATTTATGTTTGGTAAGAAAGGTAGACATAGTCCAAATTGAAACAATCTATGGAAAGAAACAGCATTGCTAGGTAACAAGTAATACAAAACTTTCTGGAAATCCAGAACCTGAGGATGCTCACAAAATAGAAAAAGTTTGAAGGAGATTAAAAGGGAAGAAAAAGCTTGGTGAACATCGTGAGAGGGTGATACGAGGTTTTAGCTGTAACAGTGATTATACAATCTCACATTTAATGTGCCTTCCTCTATTCAGCCATTGTTCTGAGTACTCCACGTATATTAACTCATTTACTTTTTTCCAACATCCAAGGGGTAAGTATTACTTTTACCCTTACTTTAGGGATGAGCTGACTGAAGAACAGAGAGGTTAAGTACTCAGCTAAGTAACAGGCATCAGAACTGAAGTTGAGTAACACTACTTTAGAGTTGGAAGTTTAAGTACTCAACATTGGGTAAATGTCTAATTTTGCTGAAACCAGAGCATCTAATATAATCTTGATTTTCCTGGTAGATCTCATGTTGCTTAAAATGAAGGAACTGTGGGCAGTGGCTGTTGAACATCATTCTTATAAGCAATAGAGAGAGAGAAAAAAAAAAACAAAACAAAACTCATGGATGGTGGGAGCATGATGGGGATCTGAGAGAGAAAAAAATGTTACCCAGAGTCTAGATGGTGACAAGTAACAATCAGAGGAGAATTCTAGACTTTAGGCAAATAGATTAAATACAATCATTAAAACATTTGGAGTTCCCATGAACAAATTTTTAAAGAACTATAGCTCAAAAGTTGATATGGTAATTTCTTACAAAAGACTATATATTATATATACCCTTTAAAAGAAAAAGAAAAAGTAAGAATAAAAAGGAGAAATTTTTGTATTTTTTCATTTTTGTTTTGTTTTGTTTTTGAGAATCACTTCTGACATGGGGAACAAACTCAGAATAAATCACCCATGAAGTAGCTCCACAACCCTTTCTATGTAACACTGCGTAGCACTTCCTTAGCTAAACCAATACATACTTTTTGGGAACATGATAACTTTAAAAATTTATGCTAGTGTGTTTGCTTTCTTTAGAAGCCTGCTTACTTTTACCTTTTGCTGATGATGAGGGAATGAAATGGACCCTCTCTTACTTTACTAACAGGCTGTGCATTGGAAAAAAGCCCTTTCAGAAAATAATTTGGCAACATTTATGAAGACTCTAAAAATGTCCATCTCCCTTGACCCTTTAATTTTGCTCCTGAGAATTAATCTTCAGAAAATAATTCTAAATACTGGAAAGTTTTATGTATCAAATCTTAGTGCCACTATTTAACATCATATCCTCTCTAAAAAAGAAAATATGATAAGCATTCAATTATAGAAGGATGGTCAAATATAAGGTATAGCCATACCCTAGAATATTCATTTGCCATTAATATTTTGCCAAAAATATTTTGATCGATACAAAACAGAATTTTGATATAAACTTTGGGTAAAAAAATATTATAAATTATAAACTTACTATGACCATAACTATGTAAAAATACACACTGAAGGGAGGGCTACAGTGAAATATGCCAATAATCTAACTGTTCACCTTTGGATGATGGAATTAGGGATCATTTTTTTTTTTTTTCTATTTTTCAACTTTAGCAACATATCAATAACAATCATGTTCAATTTAAATAGTGAGAAAAGCAAAGAACGTTCAATTCAATTAAAATGAGTTCTCCTGAATAAAGCTTTTGAGGTTAACTCTCAAAATAATTTGGGCGGGGGGAAGAAAATTGTCTCAAGGATTTTTGAACAGGGTTGATTGGAGAGCAGCAGCTCCATGAGGAACTTTAAAAAGACCGGGTTGACCTACAGGACATTGGGGAAAGGTGACCTTGAACACCCCAGACAACATTAAACTCAAGGTTACAGCTGACTGGAATCCTGAGGTTTTATTGGCCATGAGCCAGTCTGCAGCCCTCTCTAACTACCGTAGTATTTTATAACATTGTAAAGACTGTATTGTTTGAAACATTTCAAAATTTTACACACAACCTGGCAGTCATCCAAAGCCATTTCCAATGGGCCAAAACTATCAGCCGCCACCCACCTCCTTGGCCATGGCTGCTGATTAATGATGTTCTACCAACAGCGTCCTCCATTAGAGCATCTATGTTGGGACACCCTAGGACAAATATGATCCTTGAAATGCGGAAATTGTCTATATGTTTTGAAGCTGATTTTCTTTGCATTCCTTTCTTTCTTTCTTTTTTTTAAAACAGATATGGAACCTTAGAAAAAAGAGGTCTGGTAAAGTACAGCTTGGATTGGCTGAATGCAGCAGGCTTTAATTCAATATAAAAAGCATAGGATGCTCTTTGTCACAGACACTGTTCTTGCTTCAAGATATTTGTTATGGCATGTAACATTTCCAAGCTAGTCAAGTTCCCTTTCCACCCCCCTTCCCTTTTTTTCCATTGCTCCCTTATCCTGACGTACAGTTTATTTACCTCGTGGGCATAGAACTGAAGTTTTCAAAAAACAAACATAATGTTCAATATTCTCCATTGATACTTTCCATTTTGGAATGACTACTTTACACAAAACTAAGTGTGTGCTAGTCAGTAACGTCATACCCTTAAGAGGAGGCACTTTGTCTGTGCCAGCTCTGTGTTAAGCATTTTATAATAATTAACTCATGTAGTCCTTGCAGCAACTATATGAGATGGTTATTATTGTGTATCTCCATTTTACAGATGATAAAATGAAAGCACAGAATGGTGAAGTATCTTATCTAAAGTTATTCACACAGTTTATAACTGGGAGAACTCAAAAGTGAGCCAGGCAGAGTAGATACAGTCTGTGAGATTAACCACTTCACTATTATGCTTATTAGGGTGTTTTTGAATCTCCAATTTTCTAACACCTTACATCAACGGTATCAGTAATTTCACATTGGATGTGTGTTAAATATTCCTTGACTGCTTCATTAAGATAGAAGATAGAAGATTGAAGATCGAAGTCTCTCATTGAAGGAAAGATCCTCCCAAAGTTATAGTTCAGAGAAAAGAAAACTTGAATATTAGTTTTCTACTCTATCTGGGTTAAACAAGAACTTATGTTTCCTTGTGTGCTTAGAAAACATTGTATCTCAGTTTCTCAAACTGTTTTTGGCTTCAATGATGCAGTAACTATCAGAAACACATTTATCACTATCATTAATTATATACAACTTTGTTTCGCTTCCAGGAAGGTTATTTACTAGGCTGACCTTGTGAAAATGAAGAAGCTGTACAGTCAGGAAAGAAAGCTGACTCATTGCTCTCCTGTAATCATGCACTGTCTCTCTGGAGGGAGGGAAATGAAAATGAGCAAGATGTTACAAATGGCCACTGAAACATTCCAATCACTCCATCAATAGCTTTCTTTCAATTAGATAAGTCTTGGCTATGCATTTGTTAAACCAAGTTACCAGTGGATGTTAAAACTGAAGAGCCACTGGTTTCACCTAATGCTTAACAAAGCTCCTATGAGTCCTTTATGTCATCTTGGCTCCATATGTTGACAAAAATCATCAGAAAATCTAAAACTTGGTTTGGCTTTGGCTCTGATTCCTTGATACAGAGTGTATTTAAGAGCATTTTTCATTTAGTGTGGTTCTGCCACGGAATGGTCTCAGTAGAGTTGGGTATCTATGGTCTTGTTAAGAAAAATAAAAGGCAAGCAATCAACTTGTCTTTAAAGAATACCGTGGAGAACAGGATCTCATCCAAAAAGCACACGTTATCCACCTCTCTGAATACGCAGTTTCCACCTCCGGACCCAGCATCCAGCACAGAGAAAGGAATAAGGGCTTAGGCAGCAGACAGGCCTGACTGTATTCTGGCTCCACCACTTACTGGTGGTTTGGGAATCAGAGAGTTGAATCGATATGCAAAAGCTCAGTTCCCTTTTTTGCAAAATGGATAAAATAGTACCTACATTGCAAGATTTCCATAAGGGTCAGAAATAATATTTGTATTGCCCCTAATAGAGTGCTTGGAAAATAGGCCTTGGATACTGGGTAGAGAGTGTTACTTTATGTGAGTTAATTTCCCATTTTAACCCTATGGATATGAGAATACGGTGGTACCTCAAGAGGCACCGGGTGTCATTAAAGAATAGAGTAGAACGATGGTGTTTCAGTGTTGCAGCTGTTGTCATTAATAAGAAAATGAGTAACAGGAGAGTTCAGAGTGCTACACATTATCTAGTACTTTTCTTCTGAAAAGATGAAGTTTCACATGGAGGGAGGAAAGCATGGTACAGTTTGTGCAAACAAAACAAAACGAAACAAAACGAAACTTGTGAGTATTATGTCACTGCTTCTCCTTTTAAGAGGCAGTTTTTCTTCTGTGTTTTCCCAGTATACTCTTGTCCAATTAAGCTATGTCTCTGATGGAGCTGAAATACAGATCAAAGCCTATAGACAGAAGATTATTGCTGAAGAGTCAAAGGTTTGTGCATAACGAAATATAATATAGCCTTTAAGGTACTCTGACTGTGGGAGGGATTAGTCCCAATATCCTTCAAATGTTGATGTGGCACATGCTGATAGCAAGGGGCCAGAAGTAAAGTTGAACGAGCAGGCATAAGACAGCAACTCTAAACCTCTATTAACAATCCCTCATATTGTTTCAGGGCTTAGATTACAAGCCAGTTAGGAAATCAGGCTTCAATTTTGGTGGCTAGTGTGATTTGTAAGTTGTTTTTCCACAGTGATTATTTTGTCACGTTAAACCTTACTGTTCAGAGATTTCTGTGTTGTAAGCCTGAATGCATCCTGATGTGTTTGCTTGTGCTAAATCAAGGATCACAGCTCACCCGATGAAAATCTTTTTGTTATAGATGGAGCTTGAACAAGAAACTTACCCACTTGGTTGGATAAAGAACACTTTGAACATTTGCTTGTTACAGCAGTCTCAAAACATTAGGGTGGGAATTAAGCCCACAATTTTGTTTTAAATTAAGTGCTCCTAAAAAGCGTGAGACTAATAGCACCAACCAGAGCCAGTTATTTTTCTGGCAAGCAATATGTGAGTTTCCCCTCATTGCTAAGCCAGTAAAATTCAGCATTACTATGGCAGTTTTCCTACTGTTCCAGCTCATGGACTGTGTCTACCCAGCACCAAAAAAGCTAGATGAAAACTGAAAACTTTGGTTGCTCATTAGAATGCTGCCAGATATCTGAACACGATGTATTATGTTAATCAGACACTGAGATGTCTCATTATATTGTCCCCCTTTCTTGACACATATTTTGGCATTGTATAGATGCCAATTTAAACTTCACCCATAAGGACATTTCATGGATCCATAATATTCAGGATGATACAAGAGAAGGAACAGCATATCTTTTCAAAGGAGGCATCTCAATCCCAATCTGTACTTTTTCTGTTTCTTTTTTCCTAAACCCAAAATAACCCCCTGATTCGAATCTTCCAACATCATTTATCCTGGGTTTTAAACTCTCTCACTTCACCTACCCTAAGCAGCCTATCAGATAATTATTTATCTACTTAAGACCATCTGCTTTCAAAAGACAGAATAAGTCCTTCAACAATAAACATTTGTTGAATATTTACTACATTCCAATCATTTTGCTAAATGGTTAGACATATTTAAAAAACAAAACAAAACTAATAAGGCATAGTTCCTGCTTTCTCAGGATAAATTCCATTGGAGAGATAGAATATAAGTGCCAGACACATTTCAAAATATAATAATATGTGCTAACATAATGAACAAAAATTGGTACTGAATATAGTAGAGAAGAAATCAGAGTGTGGAGGAGGCTGCAAAGGTTTTCCTGAGGACATGCAGCTTGAGTTGGGTTTTACTGGAAAGGGGGACTTGGTAAGTAACAAAGAACAGGGGATTTTCCAAGCAAGGGGAGATGTAAGGTGCCTTTGTGGTAACATGATGGTCAGCTCTTCCCAGTTTGTCTGAAAGTTTCTCAGTTTCAGTCCTGAAAGTCCTGTGTCTTGGGAATTCCTTCAATCCAAGGCAAACCAGTATGCTTGGTCACTACCAAATAACAATGGGCATAGCAAGTGCAGGACATGATGAGCAGGTTAACATGGAGGATTTCTTTAAGGGAGAAATGGAAGAAGAAAACAGAGAGGTTTTTTGGGTCACAAGTCAAGAACTCTGAGTCTCCTGATGAAGTATTTGAAATGTACTCTATATTTAATGGGAGAAATTGTGGATGTATTTTTGAAGATGACTGAAATCCATAGAGCATCCTATTTTTAGAGATCAGCCAAATCATAGTATGCAGATTTAATAATTCATTCATTTATTGAACAAGTATTTATCACCTACTATGTGCCACAAATGGGTCAAGGCATGGGGGATATAGCAGTGAGAAAAACTTTTGTTCTCATAGTGGTTGCATTCTGATGGTGGGAACAAAAGACAATTATATAGTGGGACACGATTGCTCTTAATTGTAAGATAGGACAAAAGGCAGGGTATGGTGGGGATCAGGGTACTATCTAAGAGATAGTATTCAGACAAGACCTCTTTCGTAAGGTAAAATTTGAGCAGAGATCTGAATGAAATGAAGGAACAAATCATATAGAAAACCAGAAGTGCATTCCAGATAGAAGGAAAGCACATGCAAAGTTCCTGAGGCAGGAGTATACTGTGTGTGTTTGAGATACACCCAGGAGCCACCTGTGTAAGTAGTACAATGAGTGAGGAGAAGAATTGCAAGAGATTAGGCCATTGCTACCTGAAGTGAACAGATCTTGCAGGGCTTGTAGGCTACCTGAAGTGAACAGATCTTGCAGAGCATTTTGTTTGATTCTCAGAGAGTACGGTATAGAACACAGATGGGAGGTTCTTTCAGTATTGCCAGTGAGATGGGGAACCTGAGCACAGAAAGGTAAGACTATGTTAGCACTATACTTTAAAAATTATTAAATAATACTGTGCTTCAAATGATAACATGTATTATCCATTTCTATGGTCCACACCACTCCACCATAAAAGGCTATTCATATAACAATATTAGGGTAAGGAAAATCGCTTTTATGGAAGTGAAGAAGCCAAAATGGTTCCCTATTCTATGCCATTGATCTATGTGTCTATCTATCTGCCATACCATGCAGACTTGATTACTGCAGGTATACAATAAATCTTTAATTTGAGTAGACTTATTCCTCCTACCTCCCTCTTCATTTTTAAAATGCTTTAGTTATCATAGTTCCTTTGCTTTCCATACAAATTTTAGAATTAGATTGTTTGTATCTATAAAAAATATCTTGCTGAGATTTTGATAGGATTTGCATTAAACCTACATTTCAATTTGAGTGAGAATTGACATTTTTTCTATGTTGGGTCATCTAATCCGTAGACATGTCTCTTCATTTATTTATATCTTCTATGATTTTTCATCAACATTTTGTAGTTTGCATCACAATAGTCCTGTACATGTATTGTTAGATTTACACCAAATTTTTTCATCTCTTGAGTGATTGTAAATGGTATTGCATTTTTTATTTCAGTGTCCAAGTGTTCATTGCTGGTATATAGAAATTTAATTGATTTTTTGTATGTTTATCCTGAATGCTGTAACCTTGATGGACTCAGCTATTAGCTTTAAGAATTCTGGTTTGGTTTGGTTTGGTTTTTGTAGATTCCTTGGGACTCTCTATGTAGAAAATCATGTTATCTGCAACAAAGCATAATTTTATTTCTCCCTTTCCAATCTGTATATCTTTTTCCTTTTCTTGTCTTATTGCACTGGCTAGAACTTGCAGCATTATGTTGAATGAGAGTAGTGAGAATAACATCCTTGCCTAATACACAGTCTTGGGGGAACTCATTTAGTCTATCGCCATTAAGTATAATGCTAGGTATAGGTATTTTTACAGGGAATTTTTTTTTTAAATCAATTTGAGGAAGTTTCTCAATATTTCTATTTTCCTGAGAGTTTTTAGTATGAATGTGTATTGAAATTTGTCAAATGCTTTTTTTCTGCATTGATTGACATGATTATATAATCTTTTTCTTTAGCCTGTTAATATGGTGGATTACAATGATTGATTTTCAAATATTTAATCAGACTTGCATCACTGGAATAAACCTCTTTTGATCATGGTGTATAATTCCTTTTATATATTGCCGAATTCTATTTGTTTATATTTTTAAAAGATTTTTTGCACCTATATTCATGAAGAAAACTGGCCTGTAGTTTTCTTTCTTTTCTTTCTTTTTTTTTTTTTTTTAACTGTCTTTGTATAATTAGGTGTCAGTGTGATAATTCTTCATGAAAGGAATTGGGAAGGGTTTCATCCTCATATTTTCTGGAAAAGATTGCACAGAGTTGGTGTTGAGAGCTATTTAGAAATATTCTATTTATTTAATGGTTTTAGCATTATTAAATTTATCTATTTCATATTAGGTGAGTTGTTACACATATCTGTTTCATATTGGGTGAGTTGTTACATCTTGTGTTTTTAAATAATTGGTCCATTTCATTTAAGTTGTCAAATTTAAGTGTGTAGTATTATTTTCAGTTTCATTGCTATCTTCTCCCATCTATGTCATTCCCTTCTTTCTATTTGCCCTGGGTTCACTTTGGTCTTTTTTTCCCCTAGTTTCTTGGGGTGGGGGCTAAGATTATTGATTTGAAACCTCTCTATTTTCTGATATAAACAGTTAGAGTTATAAATTTCCCCCTTAGCACGACTTTAGTAGCATCCCACAAATTTTGATATATTTTTATTTCCATTCAGTTCAAATTCTTTTTCTCTTGAGACTTCCTTTTCTCCCTATGGATTATTTAAAAATGTGCTGTTTAGTTTCTAAGAATGTGTATTCTGTGTTGTTGGGTGGAGTACTTTATAAATATTGGTTAGATTCTGTTGTTTGATGGTGTTCCTTTATATCCTTACTGACTTTCTGTCTAGTTGGTCTACCAATTGTTGAGAGAGGGGCATTGACGTTTCCAACTATAATTATCAATTTGTCTACTTTTTCCTTTCAGTTCTATCAGGTTTTGAAATATTTTTCAGCTTTTTTTTTTTTTTTTTTTTTTTTTTTTTTGGTACATACCCATTTAGGATTGTTATGTCTTCTTGGTAAATTGATTCTTTTATCATTATATAATGCCCCTTCTCTCTCTGGTAAAATTTTTGATCTGAAACTATTCTATATGATACTAATATAACCACGCCTGCTTTGTTTTGATTAATATTTGTGTGATATATCTTTTTTTCATCCTTTTACTTTCAGCCTGCCTATGTTATATTTGAAGTGATTTTGTTGTAGACAGCATATAACTAGGTCATATTTATTAATCCAGTCTGCCAATCTCTGACTCTTAAGTGGCGTATTTAGGCCAGTTACATTTAATGTAATCATTGGGGTGTTAGGGCTTCAGTTTGCCTTTTTATTTTTTTGTTTCCTATTTATTCTCTCTCTTTTTTTCTTTGTTTACTTTTTCCGGCCTTAATGTGAGTTACTTGAACTGTTTTTTAGAATTTCATTTTGATTTATCTGTAATATTTTTAAATGTAACTCTTTGTGTAGATTTTTTATATACATAACTTGTCAGTTTATTGGTGCCTTCATTTGGCCTGTTCTAGTGAAGTGTAGAAAACTCAGCTTCGTTTATGTCACTTGTCCCTTCCCTATTTTTAATTGCCTTAAATATCTCCTATACCTACATTTAGGACCACAGTGATATTATAACTTTTGCTTCAACATTAAAACATAATTTAGTAATCAAAAAAAGTGCTTACCTATATTTTTGCTTACTGCATTCTTTCTTCCTTCATGATGTCTCAATATTTATACTTATATTGTTTCTTTTTTGCCTAAAGAAGTTTCTTTAGTTGCTCTTTGAGGGTAGATCTTCTACTGATAAATTCTTTTAGCTTTCTTTCATCTGAGAAAGTCTTGATTTTCCTTTCATTCCTGAAGATATTTTCTCTGGGTAACAGATTCTGGGTTGACACTTGAAAATTACTCTGCCGCTTCCTTCTGGACTCCATGGTTTTAGATGAGAAATCCACTGTTACTCAAAATTTTTTTTTGTTTGTTTGTAATGTTGTCATTTCTCCCTTGCTGCTTCCAAGAGTTTTTCTTTGTCCAGTTTTCAGAAGTTTGACTATTATGTTCGTTGGCATAGATTTCTTTAGGTTTATCTTATTTGGGTTTCACTTAATTTCTTAAATCTGTAGAATTATGTCTTTTGCCAAATTTAGGAACATTTCAATTATAATTTCTTTGAGTACTTTTTAAATACCACCACCCCCACCCCCCCTGCCTTTTTCTCTTCTCCTTCCAGGCCATCAGTGAGATGATTGTTAGATCTTTTGTTATAATCCCACATGTCCCTGAGGTTCTCTTTATCCCCCCCGCCCCATATTTTCTCCCTGTTGCTTACAAATGTTGGGTCATTTCTATTGCTCTTTATTCAAGTTTACTGATTCTTACCTCTGTCCCCTCCAATTATTAACATTTTTTCATTATTTTTTTCATTTATAAAATTCCAATTTGTTTCTGCTTTATATCTTTTATCTACTTGCTAAGAATTTCTATTTTTTTGCTGGGAGTTTCTTACTTTTTTTCTCTCCCATTTGTTTCAAGCATATTTATCACTGCTTTTTGAATCTTTTTTATGATGTTTGCCTTAGAATCATTGTCAGTTGATTTTAGCATCTCTTTTATCTCAGGATTGACCTCTATAGATTGCCTTTTTCATTCAGTTTGAGATCTTCCTGGTTCTTGATATGGTGAGGGGTTTTCAATAGAAATATGGACATTTTGGCTATGATGTTATGAGAATCTATATCTTATTTAAATCTTCTGTTTAAATTGATTTTTTCATACTGTCTTAATAAGGAAAGTCAGGGATGGGACGCTTCATTGCAATGAGATAAGGGTAGAAGTCAAGTTTCCCCTCTTTCCATCCCTTGATACCCAAGGGTGAGGTGTCCTTATTACTATTGGGTAGGATTGGGTGTTCCAGCTTTCAGTAGGCTTCCACTGACATCACAATGTATAGGGTAGCCTGGCTACCACTAGGCAGTGGGAAAAGTCTTGGCTTGCCAGCTAGCCTTCCTCTGAAACCACCCTGGGGCAGGGGAGAAGGGACCAACTTATTAATACCCTCTGTGGATAGAAGTCTAGGCTCCCCAAATGGTCTTCACTGGCACCATATGGGAGAGGAAGGTCTCATTTCCACCTTGCAGGAATGGATGTCTTGACTCCTGTTCCAGTTTGCTAATGCTGCCCTTTTGCAAAACACCAGAAATGGATTGGCTTTTATAAAGGGGGTTTATTTGGTTACAAAGTTAATAGTGTTAAGGCCATAAAATGCTTAAAGTAAGACGTCAACAATCAGGTACCTTTGCTGAAGAATGGCTATTGGTGTCCAGAAAACCTGTTAGCTTGGAAGGCACTTGGCTGGTGTCCACTGACTCCCAGGTTGCATTTCAGAATGGCGGTCTCCAAAATGTCAGTGTCTGCTTCCAACAGCCATCCTCAAAGTGTGTTTCTCAGCTGCAGCTATTCTCTCAGCTCCTGTGCATTCCTCAAAGCGTCCCTCTTGGCTGTAGCAAGCTCGCTCCTTCTGTCTGAGCTTATATAGTGCTCTAGTAAACTAATCAAGGCCCATGCTGAGTGGGTGGAGCCACACCTCCATGAAAATTATTTAATCAGAGCTCTCACCTACAGTTGGTTGGGTCACATCTCCATGGAAACACTCAATTAAGGAATTACAATCTAATCAACACTAATAAGTCAGCCCACACAAGATTGCATCAAAGATGATGGTGTTTTGGGAGGCATAATACATTCAAACTGGCACATCTCCCTACTTGGCTTTCTCTGACACTGCCCCATAAGGGAGTTGGATCCCTCATTACAGTCTGATTGAGGGTGGCAGTCTAGGCTCCCCAACTGGCCTTTGCCTATGAGGCTGTGAGTGTGGCCACAGAATTTTCTGTGGTCTTTGGCTGGAGTAGAGTGGTTGTTGTCTAAATGTGTTAGGTCTTGCTAGGCTGTCACTTTCCTTGTCCTTTGGCTAGAGAGAGCAGGAATTTTTTGAGACTTCTTCTATCTATGCCAGTTGGTATTTCTCAGTTACTGGCTTTTTCACCTCTAACTCTGGGATGTATAAGGCACAAAGAAAACACAGGGAATTCACCACCTTGTTTGTTCCCTGGATACTAAGGTGCCTGCCTTTTTCTCTCCACCTTTCAGAATCTTTTTATATTTATTTTATATCTAATGCTAATGTATTTTTGTTGTACCCAACAGGAAGAATAGAAAAAAAGTACATCACCTCCAATTCTTAGAAGTGGAAATCTCCTATTATCCCTTTTTGACCCAAAGATAAATCTTTGATTTTCTGGTCAAAATGTTCCATGACACTTTGTTGTATTTCAGCTTAAAATTTTGGTCCAGAACATTCTTTTTAAATACTTGAAATATAAATTTAAAGTGTAAAAGATGAAAAACTCATGATATTATGGATTCATATGTTAAATGATTGTTAAGCTCTTATCACTTAGTCTTTTTAATTTTTTTCTGCCTGATACAGAGCACTGAGAAAGATTAAAAATTAAAATTAAATAAAATTAATTAAAATTTATTGTGTGTTTGTATGTGTGTGCTCGTGTGTGCACTTTATGCATGTCCCACATGGGTGTGCTATTTTATTTGAAGAAATGAAGGTTGGTTCCTTTTCTTTGAGAATTGAGTAACTTTCTACTCTAAGGCCATAATGACAATAATCATAGGGAATCCAAGGTTGATAGTCTCTTTAACAACTCACTTGGGAGAGGTCATTTCCCATTCTCCTTATATGAGTTCAGCCATCCTTATTATTGGACATTGCTCTGATTTGCTAATGCTGCCAGAATGCAAAATACCAGAAATGGATTGGCTTTTATAAAGGGGGTTTATTTGGTTACAAAATTACAGTCTTCAGTCCATAAATTGTCCAAGGTAAGGCATCAACAACAGGTAGCTTCACTGGAGAAAGGCCATTGGCATCTGGAAAACTTCTGTTAGCTGGGGAAGACACATGGCTGGCATCTGCTTGCTTCCATGTTGCGTTTCAAAATGGTGTTCTCCAAAGTGTTGCTCTTGGGGCGTTTTGCCCTCTCTTAGCTTCAGCTGCTCTTCAGGATGTCACTCTCAGTTGCTCTGAGGTCCTTTTGTCTGTGAACTCCTTTATAGGACTCCAATGATCTAATTAACACCCACCCACAATGGGTGGGGTAACACCTCAGTTGGTTGGGTCACATCTCCATGGAAACATCCAAGCAAATGGAAATTATCCAATCAAATGTTGGAAATTATCCAATCAAATGTTTCACTCACAGTTGATTGAGTCACATCTCCATGGAAACATTCAATCAAAGGATTTCAATCTAATCAACACTAACATGTCTGCCCCCACAAGATTGCATCAGATAACATGGCATTTTGGGGGACATAATACATCCAAACTGGCACAGACATTGAGCCTAAGAGTTTCCTCGGTCCTCAAGGCAGATGTCCAGGCCAGGACCAGAGGCAAAACAGCCATTTGATGTGTTTCGACAGCTATACATAGAAACCTCTTGCGAAGAAAATACTTGAAATCATTAAAATGAAGTTTATGTCTTCCATTCCAAATACTAATCAAATCTTCAGACATGTGAGTCTTTGGGTCTGTTACCTCTTGTGATTTAGCCATTTTCTCTCAATACAAATCATGTCATCTTGGTCCAGAATGTTCCCATCTACCTCCCACCTGCTAGAAATAAGTTTTAAGATATCCTGGAAACCAAATCTCTGTTCCTCTAGCAAAACAATGCCAGCTCTAGAGTTCTTCCTACTCAAACATAACCCAGACTTTATGTCCTCCAAGACCAGATTCTCTTGAAGCAATAACCAAAATCAATAATTCTTTAGGGAATAAGAATACCTTTTACAGTTTGTGGCTGCTATAGGTCAGAAAATGTTCTAGGTGGCACAGTCCCCTCTTTGTTTTAGTTTCCATAATGAAAATTTTCAAGATTTATATCCTTTTCATCACAGACTTCTACACTGGAATTTATCCTCTGCTAAAACTGTTAGGTCAATTATTTATTTCAATTAAACACTGGACAAAACAGCATGTAAAATGCCAGGGAAAGGAACTGCATTGGTCTTTCTTTTTGAAAGATCTCCTGCACAATTTAAAATGTTACATGTGCTAGATCTTCTTCATTCAAATAGCAAATTCTTAGAATCAGAAATAAGGTAGGATGGGGTGCAGACCTTGCCAAATGTACATTTTTGCAGCTTTAAAAAATTGCTGCATAGGAAAATTAGTCTTTGGTATTAGTCACAGGACAGCCATTAGTGAGGCCAGGATGTCTAATTAGGAAAGATTAATAGGCCAGTTGTACTAAGGTATAAGGTAGTTGTTCTCACCTGGGATGGTTTGGCCCCTAGGGGACATTTTGCACCGTCTGGAAACATTATTGGTTGCTGCAATGCAGAAATCGGGGAGGAGGAGATATGGGGAGCTTCTACTGACAGTGCACAGAACAGTCCCCTACAACAAAGAATTATCCAGCCCAAAACATTAGCAGCACAAGGGTGAGAAATCCTGCTATAAGAGAGGTTTCTGAATGTTTATCTTCCTGCCTTAGAATTGCTTGCTTCTTCAGAATTGTGTCTTATTTTCCCATTTTCTCATCAATCCAGTTCAATCCAATAGAAATGAATTTATCAATCACTCAGTAAAATTTGCTTGTAGGGCACTTCATTTCAGGCTGTGGTAGAATAGGGATGCAGAAAGCTGAGCTTCAAACACAGGTAGTTCTTCACTCCATGCTTAAACATGGTAGGATATACCTTCAGAATGCACGGCTTAACTATTTTGGTAAATAAATAATGATTAAGAAAAAAATGGAAAATAATTTTAATGATTCTGTGTGGTGGTACAGTGCATCTGTCAGTAACTGCTGCATAACAATCATTCAAATTCAGGAACATATAAAAATAAGCATTTATTTCTTGCTAATATGTGTGCAGCTCAGTTGGGTTTCACCTGGTAAAGACGGCGCTCAGGTTGGCTCATCATCAGCCTGCAAGTACTGTATCTTCTGTATCAGAGCATGTTCTCATGGTGAATGTCAGAAGCCTCTTGATGGGTAAGTAAAAACAAGTGGTGCATATTAAGACCTAACCTTAAAACTAGCATTATGTCACTTCTACTCACTTTCAAATGGCCAAAGAAACTCACAAGGCAAAATCAAGAATCAGTGGAGTAGAGAAGAATACTCCTTCCATAACATTGGGAATGGGGTGCAGAGGGAATGATTATCTGCTACACAATAATCTAATCTGTTAATGCTGGGGAAAAAACAAAAGAAAACAAAGCATGTGAATTGAATCCATAATTTAGATTCATCCATGTTCTGTTTAATTCACTCAAAAATTTTCAGGATGTGGCTATATATTTTTCTTTTTTTAGTAATGTATCAAATCAAGGTTTGTGTTTTTTGTGTTTTTTTTTTTTTTTTTGGTTGGTGTCTATATTGATTTTGTATTATTAGACTGATGAATGAGTCAAAACAGATTGGTTAAAAAATTCACCAAAAATTAAGGTTAATTCCAGTTTACTGGTTTTGTTATTTACCGTTAAACTGAATTTATTTTTATTAAAATAAGCAAAAATCTTGAATGGTGGTACTATACAGATAAATTCAGATTTGAGACCAGAACAATCAGAGTTTCAAATTCTATTTCCTAAAACTCTATTTTTGAAATGTACCCCAATTTGTAGCCCCACAAATAGAAATACCTGATAGATATCTCTTACGGGTTGAATTGTGTTCCCCAGAAAGATAAGTTCAAGTCTTAACCTCTGGTCTTGTGAATGTGAACTCAGTTAGAAATAGGATCTGTGAAGATGTTATTAGTTAAAATGAAGCCAAAACAGATTAAGGTGGGCTCTATCAGAGTATGATTGGGGTCCTTAAAAGGAGAGAAAATTTGGACACAGACAGAGAGAGAGAGAAAATGACCATGTGACAGGTGCACAAATTAAGTCATGCCACAAGAATGTCACCGATTGTCGGTAAGCCACCACCAGGACCCCACAAAATTCAGCATGGTTTGGCTGACACCTTGAGTTTGGACGTCCAGCCTGCAAAAATGTGAGGCAATGCATTTCTGTTGTTGTAAGCCTCTCAATTTGTAATACCTAGTTGTAGCAGCCTTAGGAAACAACTCAAACACCTTTATTTGGATGATCCATAACACCTGAATAGCATCAAAAGTAAATATAATATAAAAACTGAAAAACACATTCATTATTTCCTTCTTAGTTTCAGCTCACATCAATTTATTTTCCTGATAGTTCAGTTTCTGCTTGCGGTATCACTGTTCTATCCCATACCCCGATTCAAAAGCTCAGAACTGCCCTGGCACACCTCATGCTCAATGCTTTGGTGCACTGTGACCAAATCATCTCAGCTGTACCCCCCTTTCTTTCTTCCTCACACTTACGTGTTGCTGTTAATTTCTAATGCCACCACATTAGCCCAGATCCTCGACCACAGAAATATTTTCCTTCATGTTCTGTCACCTTCAGCTACCTCTCTTGTCCTTTGTTATGGTTAGGTTCATGTATCACCTTGGCCAGGTGATGGTGCCCAGGTGTCTGGTCAAGCAAGCACTAGCCTAACAATTGCTGCGAGGACGTTTGTGGCTGGTTAATAAACCAACAGGCTGGTTTATTAAATCATCAGTCAGTTGGCTGCAGCTGTGACTGATGACTCAACCAAAGGGCGTGTCTTCCACAATGAGAGAATGCAGTTGGCTGGATTTAATCCAGTTAATCACTTGACGATTTTTAAGTGAGGCAGATAGAGGACCTTCACTTCTTCTTCTGCTGACCAGTGAAGCATTTCCTGAGAAGTTCGTAGAAGTTGCCAGTTAGTTGCCCGAGGAGTTCATCAAACACGTCCATCAAAGTTGCTGGTTCGTTTCCTGAGGAGCTCATCGGACATCTTCATTGGAGTTGACAGTTTGCTGACTGCCATACAGAATTTGGACTCGTGCATACCCACAGTTGCATGAGTCACTTTTACAAATCTTATATTCATAGATAACCTCTCATTGATTCTCTTTCCCTAGAGAACCATAACTAACACATACCTTTTACAAGACATCAGCCTTCCTAAGTCAAATAATCATTTAGCTCCCTACCTCACCAATCCCCACCCCTGTGCTTTGTTCATGCAATCCAACACTTCTTATCTCCCAATATTGAATCATTTTGCTTTTTTGAGGATCAGATCAAAGAAAATCTTCTACAATGTTCTCCCTGATCCAATCAGCCACAGGTGAGCACACCACCTTTGATCTCACATACACTTTGTCGGTAACAATTTTTATTTGATAGAAGACATCTCTCCAACAGAATCTCCTCAGGAACAGAACATGCCTCTCATTTATTTTCATTTTTTCCTAGACTTTTGCTCAAGAAACCATATATAGTATTTGTTAAAGTTGTGGAATGAATAAGTAAAGAATGGCATAAATAACTCACAAAGCTTGCCTGGAAATTTTCTCGGTTTTTTCACTTCTTGTCCCTTCATTCTCTTTGGTCTCTTCAACATGATAGCATTCAAACCAAATGAACTTCATGAGAGGATACTGTCAGAGGAATATTGCCCATGAGATTAAATATTCCCTAACAGGGATGAGGAAGACAAGACATAAATTTCACAGGTGAGAAGGGGCACTTGCCTGTAAAGGAGTGAGTGAAGCACAAATCTAAGATGATATAATCAGTGACAAAGAGCATCATCATTCAACTCAGTGGCTTCCAACTTGTCTCTAGTCAACCGCAGTATAGCCACATTCATATATGAATCCAAATATGTAATTTCAGAACGGCGCATAACCTCTAAAGAGAGTTGCAGACAAGGATTTTGCTCAAGAGTGACTCATCTTGGTAGCTGACTTCTTTCCTGGATCCAGCCAAGGGACTCCGACTGACTCAGTTTGCTTTGCCACGTCCCAGAGAAATCAGGGGTTACTCTCTGCCTTTGCTGTGAATAGAGTGAGCAGAGACTAGTAGATCACCTAAAAACAGCAATCTGTGGGCTCCTGCTTTATGCAATGATGATCTTGGCTGGCACCACCCAAATAGACTGTGCTCCAACTCATGAAGTCAAGGCAATGTGGTAAACAGAACCCCTGCCAGCAGAGCATAATTTCAACATCCCCTGGCATATAAAACATGTTTGGGCAGGGGCACACTCATAAGTTATATTTTGGTGCAGACAATCTGAGAATTCAGTGTCGACTATGTCATGGATCCATTAGCTTCACAGAGACAACCTCTGATGCTGCTTTAAGTCAGCTACTTGTTAAACTACTGAAGAGCCACTGCAAAGAGCCGCTTGAAAACACAAGCACTGGTCAAAATGGTCTGGAAACAAAGCAGATGCAGGCTGTTGGATGAAGTCATGAAATCAAGCATTTTTATTATAATGTTATTGGGATGATGACGGTTGCTTTCCAATACAGAGTTTCTTCCACAGTCCTGCCCATTTCCACAAAATTACCTAACGGTCCAGAAAAATGCAGAATTGCCTTCCAGATCACGTCAACAAACTTTTGCAATATTGTGTAGTTCTTAAATGTTTTATAATCTTGACTTATATTTTGCCACCGAATAATGTTTTGTGCCAGTTGGCATCACAACACCTGGCGGTTTTGCCTTAATGTCCAGCATCTTGGAATTTTAGGAGTCAAGGTAAGGTTCTTTCTTTGAGCACCTCCATAGAAGGTATTTCTAATGACAACCCTCTAGCATGTCCTGCAATCATAAACTAAACAGTAATAACCTCAAATATGGTTTATATGCATAGCCCGCATGCTTTAATAAATGAGCATTTAGCATACCATTTTATAAAATTGTTTGCTATGGTAATAACTTAATAAGTACATTTTGATTTTAACTAATATTGAGTGCCTCAGAGCAGTGCCAATGTACAGTCTTTGAATCCTAGTATTGTGTAGGCACATGAAAAATGCTTAATGTTTAAATTGTTTCTTTTGGGCACCGTCCTGGGCTCCCAGGATAACCAGGTTGTTGCAAAGTCCTAAGTATCTCAGGTCACAAAACCGAGTTGTACCTGGGATTCTCTAACTGGATAGGTTAGATTCAGTCATTACTATCTTTAGGCTTTTCGAAGTCAGGTTCATAATTTTCTTAAAAGATTTCTTCAGTAATGTTTACAGCGTTAGATAATTTTGCTGAAGGGTAGTATATCAAGGGATATTGTCAGATCAAAAATCATCCAGTAAAATGACACAGTCTTCAAAATATCATTGCTGTTTTGAAAATTATTGGGAGATGTGAAATTAAGATCATGTAAAGATAGAGTACTAGTTTCACAGAATCATTTATTATTATTTTCCCTGGCTTTGGCCCAGAGTTGTTGGGCAAACGTCTCCATCCAGTCGTCACTAAGCTTTGCACGTTCTCTTTGCAGTCTTGTAGCTGTTTTTTTTTTAACAACAAAAAAAATGTGGATTGTGGATCTAAGCTCTTCACATACTTACATACAAGAAATGTGAACTTGGAAACTCAGACTGTGTACCTTGGGTTCTTTTTCTCCTTTTGATTCTCAGCTTTCCATCTTTGGGGCAGCTTTTTAAAGATGATATTACATCTCTAGGGCCTAGTTCATACTAACATTAACTTGTGATGGATAAAACAAATGTGAGACCTTGTAATAAATAAATAACACCGTTTCATAGGAACCAGAGCACCAAGTGACCTGAATATAAAATACAATATGCTCAGAAATATGGGGACCATAACTGTGAAAAGAAAAGATGGGCCACAAGTTCAGAAATATGACTTAGCAAATGATCCAGACCAAAAAGCACTTTTTAAGAACTCCACTCACAGAAGCAATCTCTTATAGGCGATTTGGATCTCCAAAGAGCTCACGTGAATTTGTGAGGCCCCACACTGGACCACTCCAAGTCAATCTGCTAAATAGAGTGAGAATATTATTCATATTTGGCAAGCAGATATACTAGCATTTTTATATACAGTGGCAATAAGTGGTATCCGTGGATTATTATGGTGTTTATTAGTACTCCATTTCAGAATATGTGGAAATGTTGAGATTATGAAACATTTACATTTTGAAACTCTACCAGCATGGCTCACTAAATGAAATTAAAACCCAGTTTGTCCACAGTATCATCAGATCATGAAATGAAAAATAACACACTTTCTAAATAGCTGAAGCATGTCTCTTTTGGTAAATTTTATTTTGTATTTAAAATAGTTTCAGTTGAAGCCATAAAATGTATTAAACCCTTCTCTGTCTTCCTAAGCATGTGCTTTGAACTATACAATTGTGCTTTCAGCATCTTTATATTTAAGCCGGTTAGGAAAGTAAGAAAATTTTAATGCAGCAAGCTGGTTTCCTACACCCTTATTCTTTTCACTTTTTCCACAGAAAGGATATTATACTGTGTATCAAATAAAACTGAGATAGTTTGAGGGTAATA
This sequence comes from Choloepus didactylus, assembly GCF_015220235.1. NCBI lineage: Eukaryota > Metazoa > Chordata > Mammalia > Pilosa > Megalonychidae > Choloepus > Choloepus didactylus. The sequence continues at coordinate 65,723,708 of NC_051324.1, read as the reverse complement.
CAGACTTGACAACAATGAAGAGATTTAAAATGTGCATTTATTAGCGAAATAAAACTTTTTTTTGTTTTGCTTTGAAATGCTGAAAGTAACACAACCACAAATGGTATCTCTAATATCAGGAACATTTTTGAAGATTTGCTGCTTGGTTGTTCAACGAATAAGATCAGTGTCTCCTTTGACACATGGGGTAGATGGTTCCCAAACTTCCTTCTTCAATTTTCACAAAAAGGCTGTGTTCATCTCATATCTGATTGTCCAGTGCCAAGCAGAAGTCCAATGGGACATTAGTTAAGAGTGCACGCAATGTGTCTGAGTGCCTGAGATTTTATAATGAATGAATGAATGATGGAGAGGGGACTGGGGAACAATTTTCTTGTTCTTTTTGTGCCCCAGGTTTCTCATATATAAACTTATATTATTTTAATACTATCGAAACATTCTGTTTTGCTACCTATTTATTGTGACTGTAAAATAAAAAGTACATTGAGCTTAGTATGTGCTCAATAAATGTTAACTAATCCAACTTCAGTTTTGTCATGGGTGGGGTTCATGGGAAGCATCCTCAGAGATGGAGTTCAGTGTGCAACATGTTTATTATGAAGGGCTCTGGGATCAACAGCTGTAAGAGGGGGAGAAAGAAGCAGGAGTGGACAAAGGGAGAAGTCCAAATACAACTCATTTCCTCTTCATGAATCTAACTTTACAGAGTGCTAAAATGACCCTTCAGAGTTGTCTCAGTTGAGGAAGCATGGCCAGGCTCTTCCTACATTGATCAATTATTGGAAGTGTGCCACTGGGAAAGGGTGTGACTCTGGTGAGGCAACTCTTCATGGCTGAGGCAATCCCTAAAAGGGCAGTGAGTTAGGGCCAGCACTAAGGTAAGGCGAGAGAGGCACTTCCCTTAGTGAAGACCTTAAGGGGGGACCAAAACAACTCAGTAATCAAGTAATATTTTAGTGCACCTTTTTTTTAAAAATATAAAATTAATGCAAAAAATCCATGATGAAAAAAAATCAATAGTTTAAATAAAGACAGGCTGTTGTTTGTTTCTTTGATGACCTCAGGATAAGTACACTCATTTCCAGTTAGCCTGTGGCTCTCAGGCCCTCACAGTTGTCGCATCCCCTGTCAGGCAAGTTTATGGCAGTTGACAATGGTGTGCAAATAAACTGGGCATCACAGTGCTCTATTTATAGTCACATGTTTTGGTTGGAGAACTTTTACAAACTTTTACCACTTTGTTCAAAATGGGAGAAGATATTCTGATAAGTACTGTATATAGGGTTGCACACTTTTCTTTTTGCTTCCATCTCCAATGTGGCTCCACAGGGCACTGCTGAGAGTTGACTATGTCTGCCAGCAGCATGCCAGGCATCTGAGGCAACACGTTCTTCACTGAAAGGAAATCTGGGCAGTACATCAAAGTGTCATCCACAATTTCCTCTATTGTTCAATGAAGTTTTGATCTCATGATAAATAATGAATGTACTTGTCTCCAAATTTTACCTTTACTTCAGTATAAAAAAATGACTAAAAGTCATTTATCATTCATCCTTATAACTTACTAATATTTTCTATATTAGTATGGTATGGCATTAACTTCAGTTGACAAAAAAGTGACTTGAGTTCTATCTTTTGTTAAATATCAAAGTGCATATTAACCACCGAATGGTCTCAGAATTTCATTTGATTTCTTTGTAAGATGAGGAAGCTATACAAGGTAACTTTTCCAGTCTCACCGAACTTTAACATTTAAATATTTTATGTCTAACATTTTGTGAATGATCAAAGGTCATCCTTGAAGAACAGAGATTATGTTGTGTTGTAGTGAACCCAACCAATCCTTCGGAACTGAACTTCATAGAATCGCTACCACACAAAATGGCCCCAGATCATCAGGCATTAGGAATTACTGCTGTTTATTTTCACTCTCTCATTATAAGGTCATAAGGATATCAGCTATTATTTATTCTGGTATAATTATACCTAACCCTAGTGCTGTCCCCCACCCCACACCCCAGGCACCTTATTTTCTTTCAAACTTCTTGAAATTGGATAATCAGCTTGTTATAATTGCCTGAAGCTGTGTTTATTCAAGAAGTAAGAGGCTCCAAAAAATGATGATAATAATTTCAAATGAGTTCTGAAACAGTGAATTACTATATCGTCCCAGAGATTCACAGAGCAGAGCAACATATTAAACCTTCTGAGGAGAGAAATTAGGTAGCAAACAAACCTGTTAAATTTTTGTTTAGCTTTCATTTTGTGTGCATATTTTTTCCAAAAAGATTATTTGCTCAATGAACACCTATTCTCACACATTCAGAGAAAAGCCCGTGTAAAGTAAAAATAAATAACAATGGAGGGAGCAACCTGGGGGCTCCATTTAAGTAAACTACATGAAGTCTAGTGTGCAAAGAGGCATTTTGGCTGCCTGTTTCTTGGCTTCGCTCGGGATCAATGGCCGAAGTATTGAAAACGAAAGCATCCAGTTTTGAAAACGACGCAGGATTCAACCCTCCATTTTATCACACACAACCAGAAAGTGAAAACTAAAGAAGTAACTATGGCTGGCTAATAGCCCTTGCATTGCTTCTGTGATCCATGTTCGCCGGAACTGAATACTCATCAGCAAGGATAGCTGCTTTTAAATTCACTTGTCTTGAAATGTCAATGCACAGTCATGGCGTGTTTTGACTCCCCTAGTTCCAAATCCCCAATCTGAAGAAGAGGAAAAATGGTTCATTTCACAAATGGTTTTCACTAGGAAGTAAAGCCTCAAAAGTGCAAAGAGTGTGATTGATTAACAGTGTAGACTTTGTGGGCAAAATTGTCTGACTTGTTACTGTGGCTGAATAAATGATTTACAAAGAAGGAAAATCATACACACACACACACACACACACACACACACACACACACACACACACACACACACTATGGAAAAAGTTCCAGAGAGATATCAGCCAAGCAACTAATATTTGGGAGTTCACTGTAGGGACTTCAGACCCACATAATTCTATTTCTAGTCACATTTCAGAGCTTAATGTACATAGTCAGGTTTTTAGTATTTTGGTAATTTCTTTTTTTTCTTTAAATACTCACAGTCTGTTTGTCGCCAATGCCTTTCAGACCCCCAAGGAGAAGAAAGAAACTACTATATGTTATAAGATTCAGTTATTTGGGGAAATCTTACCAAAATTAAATATATATTTATGTGTAAGGAAGTCCCATACTCTTTTCACAAGCCAAACAACATGAGCAGACATATACAGATGGGGTTATGCTTGAGTATAGTATTTTTTCTATAAGGCGACATTTAAGCAGTGTGGTTTTAAAAAGCTAAAGCCTAAGCTAAAAATACTCCATGCTATTAATAGGAGCTTATTGACTATACTTAGGAATGTACCAATGCCAAAATAGTTCACCAAAATGACACAGCCTATTGCAAAAGAAAATAATAATTAGTACACAATGTGCCACATGGGTCCCCTATTTAACTGCTATAGCCAATGCTGTAAACTTCAATATCAGACTCCCTCTATAAAATCAATTAATTTGTCCTCCTTGTTTGTTTATTGGTAGCACACTGTCAGAATTTGAAAGCGTTTGTACTTGTAAATTATACAGTAGAAGACATTAAATGAATAGTGAGATTTCTATATATGTCTCTATTTACAAATTTATAAAAAAATATATACACACATGTGTATGCATATATACATATGTATATATCTATGTGCTTGCATGCATATGCATGTGTTTTTACATGTGTATGTGTCTATATATATGCATATATATAGACACACACACACACATATATGATCATACAAGTTAATTTACCCAAAAGCGTATTTTCAATGCAAGTATTAGAGTTCTGGCATTATAATTAGTTCCAGTTAATTTCACATTAGTGAAAATAGCACATTTACTCAATTAATACAGGCTGACCTCTGACCATTCCAGGTATCCCTTAGGATTCTCTGGAGTATACAATTTATTGAAGTAAAGTTGAGTACTTTGAAAACATCTTTCAAAGCTGGTTCATATACATTTAATTTTGACGTAATTCTGAATAATCCCCCCCATTGATATTGAACTGGGTTTTTTCATATACATTTTTCTGCTTCCTTATCATTTGGACAATGATACCAAAACATCAGTCATTCCTTGACAGAATGTACTAAAGCCCATCTCAGTAGATTAATTTCCGGTAGGTATGTAGTGCTGTGCTCACAATTTGCAGATCCATCAAAAAGATGGACACTCAATGTGAATGATTCCTCTATTTACAGCCAGAACTCTTGCTGAAGCTCACCCAATTTGGGTGATCTGAGAAAAGTTTTACAATAGAAGTACTTAGATTATGTAGGCAGGATTTAGGGAAATGATAAAGGGAATAGAAAGAGCGAGAGGAGGGAGTCTTCCCATCACCCAGTACAAGCAGTTCCAGGGAGAGCTCTTTTGGATAGAGCTGTGATCAAATGCTGCCAGCAAAGAGGGATGGGGGATAACTATTTCAACCTCTCTTTCTTTCCTTCTTCTGATCTCCTTCCAGGGCCTGCTACTAGTTGAATCCAACTGGAAAACAGAGGGCAAGGGGAGCATTGTTGCAGCTCTTACTGGTCAGTTTCCCAGGCCACAGAGAAAGGGGCACAGATGGAAAGCTGATCTGGAGGGGCAAGCAAAGGCTGCTCAGCACGCAAGAGTAGGCCTCACTGAAATGTGTTGACGTCTGCATCCAGAGATGGGCTCAGACTCTTCAGGGAAGACAAAGACGTGTCCGTGTGAATCCAGTTTTCACTGAATCCCTTTGTGTGGCTAGTACCAGTTTTGGTAATGACAGAAGTGGGAGAAAAAAATACCCTGGCAGAGGCTTAGTAGCATGCTGAGATATTTTTTAATGGGTCCTAAAATTTTTAATAATAGAAAATATAACTCTATCAACTAAGAAACACTTCCTATTTGTGTAATATTTCTATGTGATAAGAGATTGGGCTCTGGGCTGAAGCTCAGGTGAAGAACTGATTTTGCCTCCTCTTACTCAGATGACCTTGAGCCACTTCACCCTTCTGACTAAACATCCCTTTGCCTGAAGATAGATATCAGAACAACTGCATTAGCTTCTTCAGAAACTTTGTAAGGAGTCGTCAATGCAACAATACACAAGACTGCAAGGGATAAAATATAAAGCCTGTAAAATTTTGTAAAAGTTGGTAGACAAGAAATTCTTACTTGGAAAGTACAGAGAATTCTTTCCTCAAACTATTGAAGGGAGGATTCTTCACCCAATCTTGTCACTTTGTGAGATTTTTTATTTTTATTTTTTGAGTGGAAAATCTCACATAGTTTTATAAGCTAACAAGTGGTGGGGTGAAGACAGGGCCTCTGGCTGTTACAACATTTTCCAAAGTCCCAATTGTACAATATGATAATAAGTTATTAATCAATCTTTGTTTATTTTAGTAGGGTAGCTATTCTCTGTGGAGTCCATTCAGACCGCGTAGGGAAAACTCTTGAGAACCTCGTCTATGAAAGTTGCACATGCAAATAATAGCCGGCATTTGTGGAGTTTCTCTCTTGGCAAGCTAAAAACTCCCCCTGGCTTGGGAGAGCATGAAGTCTTTGGTGAGGATGTCAGCAGTGATTTATTATAAGCTGAGTTAATTCTCCCTCAATTTAAAGGCCTTGCCTACGACATAATCACTTTCTATCCCCCCCACAGAGGGAGCTGTTTATGCCCCGGTTCTCAAGACAGCTTCATCCAGACACTGGCCATGGTGAGATTTCAACTGTTTTCTTTGGAAACTTTTGTTGTGGGGGTTGGGGCGTGGAGAATAATTAGTCAAGTATGGTTCTCACCCAAGAACGCTTCAGTGTGAAAAATAAGGGGAAGGGGTGTGTGTGTAAGTGTACGTGTGTGTGTTTCTGTGAATGCATGTGCATATAACTGTGGGTATGTTTTATGAAATGTTACGAGAGCTTCTAGATAGCAGAGCAAGGACAAGTCATAAAATCTACCTTCTGTAATGCTTAGTACCAGTCAGACTTTTTACTCCAGTGAGTATGCTGTGTTGCTCATCTCTGGGCTAAAAAACTGAATAGACATGAAAGAAGTCTGCAGAGGATTCAGAGATGAGTCCAAATGACTTCAAAGTTGGAAAGAAAGAACTAAAAGCAACATTCAGGTGGTGGGGAACATGGAAAGACGTGGGCTAACTAAGGATTGTAAACTTCTTAGAACTCCAGTGACCTGGTCTTCTCCAGTTCTTCTAGAGACATTAAAGAAAAGTTGGGAGCTTCAACCATAGTTATTGTGGCTTACTTGTAGGTATTTTGGATAATGGGTATTCTGAAACTGATCTTCTTAGGAATGTGTCCTTGTACTGCAATAGCTTAATGACCATGCTCTGAACTACTTTATTTATTAACAAGGCGAACATGATGATTTCTCCCAATCTTCTTTCTGCACCTCTGAAAAAACTGAGTATACAACCCCTGCTTCCACCCAGCAGAACTTACCAAATTCTTTATTTGAAAATGTTTACATTCAGAAAAAAAAAAAAAAAAAAGGTGTACCCCTCTACAAGTTTCAGTAACATTCATTCAACAGCAGGGGGTATTTCTTTTTCCTTCTGAAAACATTCTGATTTATGTTTACACTTTGGTTTAGCCCTTAGTTGACAACCCACTGATCTAAGGAGACAACACTGGCTATTCTGAGTTTGTGACCAACATAAAATAGAAAATTGGAGACTCTATTTCATGATGATATTGCTGTTTGAAAACCTTTGCATCAGCAGTTGAGATTATTGTTAGTGTTTCCTAGGTACAATGAGGAACTCTCAAGAATCTGCAAATGAGGAAAATAGGATTATCCTCAGAGTTAAACCCTAAAATGAGTGCAGAGACATGCAGAATCATATAACTGTTGAGTTACCATATTTACAAGCAGAAAGTCCACAGCAATTCTCATTCAACCTTGGCCTAACTTAGAACTTCAAAAAAGTCCCCAAATTCAGAAAAATGACTTAACCTCAATTCTTGCACATGTTGGATCTGGTCAGCCACATAAGGGTGCCACGTACTAAAATCCATTGGGAGGCTCTTTTACAACTCTTTTCCACATGGGCCAATTACAGGCTGACGATAGCTTTTGCAAATTAGAATAATTTGCATACCAAGTTCAAGACTGGCATTAATTAGCCGGAACTGCTATCTTTTTCAATCATATTCTAATTCTGATTTTCCCTTCATTCTCAGTGTCAAGTCCACTTTTCTTGGAATTCTGTTTCATCAGTAGGTTGAAACTTACTCTTACTGATGTTTTCATTACCTCTAAGAGTAGTTCTCGCTCTCCAATCCCCTATAATCATACATCCTAAGGTTGACAACCCTCCATTTATTTTCACAGGTTTATTGAATTTTAATTCACTTTTAATTCAGTTTCTACCAGTTTTAGAGCTTATCCTTTACTACAGCTTATATCTTGAGAAACTCCTCTCCACTATTAAGGACTGGGTCTGGGAAGTCCAAATATTCTTCTGAACTCAATATTAAGTTAGTGGTCTTTACATAATGACTAGAATGATGAGATTCAGGGGTTAAAGTGGCACATATGTCATGTGCTCCTTTTTTTTTAAATTCCAAACAAAAGAGTTTATGATCAGAAAACTATGCAGTATTCCCCTTTAACTATATCAGTTATGGATAAGTGGATTATAAACAAATTAAACTGATGACCCTGTTGCACTACAATGTTTGAATATAACTGAATGAAAAATAAAGTAGACTTTATACTATTAGTAAATATGAGTATGTATATATATATATGCAAACACATGCACATACACATGCAGAGCCCAAAGACTAACCATTATAATGGCTCAATAGGAAATGAAAATTTAGAGTATGCTCCTGGCATTGCTTCATCCCAAAGAATCATTGGTAAATAAGAAAATGCTGATACTCCTTCTCCTGTGACTTTATAGCCTGAGACTCTTCATATTTTGTAGTCACCAGAACTTTTCTGCTTAAGTCAAATGAAAAGCTTTCACTTCAGTGTAGGCTAAAAGAGGGGAATGTGTTGGAAAGATGCAAGGGTGTTGCATATAATGCAAAGATAGTGTGTCCGAACTGGAAAAGTTCATACACTTAGTAGGGTCACTTCTTTGCATCTGGATGGTCTCTGTGCTAATATCTTACGTTTGGTCCACCTCATCTACTCCCTGCCCTTCTTCTCCTGGCTTTCTGGCCCTAGAGGGTGACCTGGACAGATGCTGTCACAAGATTCTCTTGCCCTCTGGGTTCTGGTTGGATTCAACTTTGATGAGCCTTGGTAGAAGTTTGGAGGGTAGAAGGAGAGTGAGGTCTGGGTATTTGATACCCTGTCAATCCTTCTGTAGATTTGCCTCAGTTAAGTACATTTCTCCACCAAAGATAACTTGTTCTTTGAAAGACAGGGCTATGTCCTGAGATTCCTCTTTTTATAATTTGTATCTTTTTTCAGTTTCCAGCAACTGCTCCTCCTCCCAACTCCTTCAGGTCCAAGGGTGTTATCAAACCCTGTTAATTAAACCTTCCTCACATTGTCCACCTTTGAGGGTGACACCTGTTCCTTTCTTGGCCCTTGACTGATACTGTCTCTTCTTTTCACCTTTTTCTGTGTGCCTGTTTAAGTCTTTTCTGTCTCTGTGATGAGATCTGTCTCTATCTGTCTGTCAGTCTGGCTGTCTCTCTCTTTTTCTCTGTCTCTGTCTCTCTCCTCACATGGGAGAAAGTACCACCCTAGACCCTTTCTATCTTCTCAGTTAATGAGCCAACATAACTCAACTCTGATAGCAATAGCTAATGGTTTATAATATATTCCACTCCCTTTGAAAGCTCTTTAAATGTACTCGCTCATTTAATCCCAGCAACAGTCCATTGTTCCTTTATCAAGCATTTTTCAAATGAGGACATTGAGACCCAGGGAAATTGAATAACTTGACAGAGGTCACATAAGTAGAGATAGAATCTGAATTTTAACCAAAGTAGACAGATTTCAGAATAAATATTCTGAACTAACACACTATGTCAACTCCAAGTCTTCCAAATTCAATATTGTTTGGATAGAGACTCTGAACCATCTTTGGTTGAAAGGCCAAACTAGGTTTACACAACTTTGCAATGAGGATGTGGTGTGGGGAAGAGTGGTCCAAAATACCATGATTTGCTTTCTATTGAAGCAGACCTTCAGGAGAAAACTCTCCAAATGGAATATTGGGCAGGGAGGTAAAATCAAATAATATGTTTCTTATATCACTCTAGCCTGAATGTGTTAGCCACACCTTTTATATTCCCTTGAAAAAGTCTCCAGAGATGTTTATAAAATACTGATACTATTTACATCTTTTTGCTATTTTTAGGCTACTGCCCTTGCATATCAACTCCTCTTTACTTCTCTAAGAGCAGGCTCAAAGAAGAATCTACCTTATTTAGAAGAAGAACAGAACATTATCTTCTCTCCCCCTAAACTAGAGATCAGATGAATGTCTCAAAACTATAAACTGTATTTCCCCCAGTGGATTTCAGGTTGGGGCCTCTTTATCAATTATTCTACATGAGAAGAAGGCAGGCCACAGACACAAACTGTTCGACCACTGACAGCTGATACTGTTGGATACAACTGACTGAACAGAGGGAAAAAAAATTAAAATTGGTTGCAACATTTCATCTTTCTATTGTCATCCTCTGATTTTATACCCAGATATTCTATATAGGCCAAGCTGTAAGATGTTATTGTTGATCCAAGTTTCTCAAATCTCCCCCAGAGGATTTATTATAATAAAATCACAAGAAGAGATTGTGATAAATGGACATTGACCAAAACAAAAAGGTGCAATCTGAAATGATATACAAGAGCACTATGGCCTGAGATTCTTCTTTTTATAATTTATATCTTTGTAATTTTAGGTAGCCTTTACATTAGTTGAATACATGTTTCTACTGCTGTAGAAAATATAAATGAAACCATCTGCCTCTGTAAAGTTAATATGATCTTACTTTTGTGTTCAAGAGCTGCTTTAGGGAACAAAGGAAATCATTGTAAGAAAGAAAATCTCAAAATCATGGCTTTCTTTAACAAAGTATATTTATAATGTATACATCAAAAACAAATTATCTATTTTCCTCAGTTTCTATTTTTATATGTAATCAACATGATTCTACCTGTAAGTTTCTCTACCACAGAGAATCGTCTAACAATTTCCTGTCTCTGTAACGAAGGAGAAAATATTTCATTCATTTCTCCTTGTTGAATAAAATATGAGGTTCAACAAAGTTTGAGATGGTGTGGGTGTTGGAGACATTGGCACTGTATGTATAAAATTCTTGTTTTGGATCAAATATGGAAATCACAGTTGACGCAAGTTTTCACCAATGCCAACAACATGAAAATTCCCAAAGATGGTGAAACTGTTCAGACTTACTCCCTTACCTCCTAAGAGAAGATACTTACAAAAACTAATAATGAGATGATAATGAGACATATTACAACAGTATTTTAATGAGGCCAATGCTAAATTGAAAATATCAGAAGCATAGAGGTCATTAGAGAAGGTTTCCATGGTGATGAGAGAGAAAAGGGTTGGGGGGGGTAGATTATTGTACTGTATAGCAGTCAGGTTCTCTGTACTCTTGAGATGTTGGCTGTAGTAGTGGCCCATGCCAAGTTCTTTAAGCAAAGAGGGCCACAAGGTAGTTGAGTGAAATTTGATGTTTTGCTTGGTTATCTCAGACATGTTTACTTTAGAAGAGGGTTATGGAAAGGTTGAATCAATAAACACTTTGTTTTCAGTCAGTAGACTTGACACGGACATCAATAGTCATGCTTAAAATAAATGGAGTCATTTCTTGTGTCCTTGGAGAAAATGAGCTTTCATATACGCTGAGAATATATATAATATAATTAGGTGCCCAACTAGAGTCCTTGCTACTTCTCATTTATTCTACACAAGATTTTGAGTAACTACTAAATGAAATCTCAACTAGTAAGGTTTGTCTTCTAATGTTTATTTTCAGTTTGTATATGAAATGATAACTAAATAGTCTATTTTATGACTACAATTCCATAATCTTTTAAGTGGATTAAAAGAAATCACGATGGTATTTGTAACCTTATAGCCCTAGCTCACAACTAGATTTTAGGTTTTCCATTCTAGTTTTGCTTTGATCCTCCCATACAGAGATTCTTTATTAAGGAACAAATTTAATTCTCCAATATAACATTGTCTTACCATGTGTCTTTAGTAAAAATAACCCTTTAACAAGAGACTAGGAAATAGGAGCCAGAAAAGTAGCCACAAAAAGTAGAAAACATGAGATGAAAGGAAAAGAAAACTTTTTGCAAATACAGCTAGTAGGCAATGAAGAAAATTAAGCCCGGTGAAGTAAATTTTTAAAACTTTTCATTCTCCTGCACTTAACCTGATCAATTATTCTGGGTGAATAAAAAATCACTTTCAACTGAGTGAAATAAATGATGTGCAAATGGACACATATTGTATAATTTCTCTTATATGAAATACTTCAAATAAGCAAATTCTTAGAGAGCTAAACCAGAATAGTGGTTACCAGGGGCAAGAAGGGATAATGGAAAATTATTTCTTCATGGGTATAGATTTCTATTTGGGATGATAAAAATGTTCTGGAAATAGATAGTGGTGAAAGTTACACAACATTGTCACAGAATTGTACCCTTAAAATGACTAAAATGATTTTTATGCATATTTTATCACAATTCAAAAATGATAAAAATCATTTATGCAACCTTCATTCTGGAAGTTATATATAAACATATGACAAGCTTAGAATATTCTTATTTTCTTCTGCTGACACGGATTTCTGTTGTAATGCACACACATAACAAAGCCACTAAACAGGGAAGTTGAAAACCATACGATTTTATGGTGTTTGCAGTTTGGTTTTAAAGAACTTTACTTCTTATTATACCTTGACATCTGTTATCAGCCCTGAGAGTTCAGTTTTCTGCAGACAAAAGCTTTTAGACATCTCCTTGGACCTGGCCCAACTTGACTATAAAAAGGTGTTTATTTTATTTCTCCTCCTGTTTTGGTTGTTGGGTGCTGACAATATACAGGTGCACACAAAGTGCTATAGTTTTTCCCTTGTACTTGAAGTGGAAGAAAATTATGAGGAAGTACCTATTGAATTGGAGAAGGCCCAACAGCAGGTGGGGTAGCTGAGTCTTGACTTCCAGATTACCAAAGCCAGCGAAAGCAAACTGGGGGAAGTGATCTCTTCTGTGCTCTGCAGTCAAATGGCAAAGGTGTCGGAGGCAGTAGAGCCTGGGTATCCAGATGAAGTAAGGATTGGAGGCAATTGATTTCGGATGTGTGGGATGTACCTGCAGCAACTCTGTCCCAACAACATGAAGAGAAAGGCAAACCTGAAGGAAGTGGCTAACTACTCAGGCTGATGCCATTAGAAAAAGTAAAAAATGCAGTTGCAGTGAACATTTGAAGCAGTTTGTTAAATACGCTTGGAGTGGATAAATTGAGAATATCCTTATTGTTTTTTACTTTGTAAACAACTGGGATTACCAAAAATATGTTTTTTTTTATTTTTTATTTCAAGTTTTTTAGTATTGGTGATAAGTTGTGATTAACAATTTCAAGTCTTCTTGTGAATTCAGCCTTCCTACTCTTTTTCCTCCATGTCTCCAATGACAAAGGCTGCATTTATGAGACACTTGGAAAGGTGAGAATAGGCTGACTGAGAGGCAAGATAATTCTTTATATAAACATTAACAGAAAAAATGTACAAATCTGTAAACCCACAGATTTTCAGTAGTTAACTAACTCAAGTCAAGTCCTTAAGGTGCAAACAGGGGTTCCATTGACTTAAGTGTATCTTTGGAATTAACTGGCCCTTGGCCAAAGTATATCTAAACTTCTAGAACAGTTAGAGTAAATTGAATTATTTAAAATAGTAAAACCATCAAAGTACAAGAAAAAAATAATTGGACTTCAGTAGACAAAACACTTGTAAATATAAATCAGGTGTAAACTGAGGTCTCCCTCCACTATGAAATTTAAATAAATTTGATTGAAGCCACTCTTCAGCATCCTGTTGGGATTTGTCTTCCCCAGTGTTGATATATCCACAGGTGAATAGATTAAGTTCTAATAAGCAGACACTCTTCTAAGACTTCTTCTATCCCTCTCTTTCTCTCTCTCTTTAAAGGAGAAATTATGAGTTTACAGAAAAATCATGCATCAAATACAAGAATACCATATACCTGTTTTTAACACCTTGCATTGGTATGGTACATTCGTTACAAATGATGAAAACACATTGTTCTAGTATTAACTATAGTCCATGGTTTACATTAGGATTCACTGTTTGTATTATGCAGTTCTATGGATTTTTTTTTTAATTTATTCTAGTAACATATATACAGCCTAAAATTTCTTCTTTTAACCATATTTAAATATGCAATAAACTGCTGGTGATTACATTCACAATGTTATGCTGCCCTCCCACCATCGATTACCAAAATTTTTCCACTGTCCTAAATAGAGACTCTGTACATTTTAAGTCTTAACTTCCTATTCCCTACCCCCACCCCATCCCCTTGAATATTATTGATTCAAATCTATGAGTGTGCTTATTCTAATTATTTCATATCAGTGAGAGCATACAATATTTGTCCTTTTGTGTCTGGCTTATTTCACTCAACATAAGGTTATCAAGGTGTTGTCACATGTATCAGAACTTCATTCCTTTTGATGGCTGAATAATGTTCCATTGTGTATTTATACCACATTTTTTGATAGATACTTGGGTTGCTTCCATCTTTTGGCAATTGTGAGAATCACAATGATGAACATTGGTAAACAAATATCTGTTAGGGTCCCTGCTTTCAGTACTTCTGGGTATATAACTAGAAGTGGTATTGCCCAGTCACATGGGAATTCTATTCTTAACTTTCTGAGGAACTGCCAAACTGTCTTCCACAGTGGCTGCTTCATTTTACATTCCCATTAACAATAAATGAGTGTTCCTGTTACTCCACAACCTCTCCAACACTTCTAATCTTCCTTTGCTTCTTTTAAATAGTATCCATTCTAGTGGGCATTAAATAGTACCTCATTGTGATTTTAATTTGCATTCGCTAATGACCAATGAAGTTGAGCATCTTTTCTTGTGCTTTATGGCAATTTCTGTACCTTCTTTGAGGAAATGTGTATTTAGGTCTTTTGCCCATTTTTTAAATTGGGTTATTTGTCTTTTTGTTGTTGAGTTGAAGGATTTCTTTATATATGCTGGATATTAAACCCTTATCAAATATGAGGTATCCCCAAATTTTCTCCTGTTATACAAGATGTCATTTTACTTTCATGAGACACGAAAGTTTTTAATTTTGATGAGGTCCCATTTCTCTATTTTTTTCTTTTGTTGTCAGTGCTTTGGGCATAAAATCTAAGAAACCATTGTCTAACACAGGTTTAAGTTGATTTTGCATATGGCGTGAGGTACAGGTCCACCTTCATTCTTTTGCAAATGGAGATCCAGTTTTCCTAGCACCATTTGTTGAAGAAATTATTCTTTCCCATTTGAGTAGTCTTTGCTCCCTTGTCAAAAATTTGTTAGCCATAAATGTGAGTGAAGATTTCTGAACTCTCAATTCAATTCCATTGGTATATCTGTTTGTCCTTCTTCCAGTAACATGCTGTTTTGATTAATGTGGCTTCATAATAAGTTTTAAGATCAGAAGGTGAGAGTCCTCCAACTTTGTTCTTCTTTGGCTATTCAGAGCCCCTTGCCCTTCCATATACACATGATGGTTGGCTCTTCCATTTTTGTGAAGAAAGCTGTTGAAATTTTTATTGGAATTGCATTGAATATGTAAAGCACTTTGGATAGAATTGACATCTTAATAATATTTATTCACCCAATCCATGATCACAGAATGTCCTTCCATTTATTTAGATCTCCTTTGATTTCTTTTAGCAATGTTTCATACTTTTGTGTGTACAAGTCCTTTACATCCTTGGTTAGATTTATTCCTAGATATTTGATTATTTTAGTCATTATTGCAAATGAAATTTTTTCTTCATTTCTTCTAATGATTGTTCATTACTGGTGTACAGTAACGCCAAGGATTTTGGGGTGTTGAACTTGTATTGTTTCACTTTACAGAATTCGTTTATTAGGTCTGGGAGTTTTGTTGTGAATTTTTCAGGATTTTTTGTATATAGGATTACGTCATCTGCAAATAGAGAAAGTTTTACTTCTTCATTTCCAATTTAGATGCATTTTATGTCTTTTTCTTGCCTAATTGCTCTGGCTAGAGCTTCCATTACAGTGTTGAACAGCAGTCCTGACAGTGGGCTTTCTTGCCTTGTTACTGATCTTAGAGGGAAAGCTTTTAATCTTTCACCATTAAATATGATATTAGCTGTGAGTTTTTCATATATGCTCTTTATCATGTTGAGGAAGTTTACTTCTGTTCCTAGAGCTCTAAGTGTTTTTATTAAGACGTGGTGCTGAATTTTGTCAAAAGTCTTTGCTGCATCAATTGAGATGATACTGTGTTTTTTCCCTTCATTCTGTTAATGTAGTGTATTACGTTAATTGATTTTCTTATGTTGAACTACGCTTGCATACCAGGCATAAATCTGACTTGATCATGGTGTATAATTCTTTTGATTGCTGTTGTACTCAAATTGCTAGTATTTTGTTGAGGATTTTTGCATCTCTATTCATAAGAGATATTGGTCTGTAATTTTCTTTTCTTGTGGTTTCTTTATCTGGCTTTGTATGAGGGTGATGCTGGCCTCATATAATGAATTTTGGGAAGAGGTTGTTAAATATTTTTGTAATAGTTGGTTTGATTCTCAGTTTATTATTCTCTCCCCAGACTCTTTTTTTCCTCAGCACCAATGCTTACACTTTTCCTCAAAAAGCACACAAGACATTTGTGTAATATATATTTAAGTAAAGAATTAGGAGAAGAAGGGAATTTTCATCATCAAATGCCACTAAGTTATTATTTAATGTTAGTTTCTTGTTATAAGCAGTCCTATGGCTATTTTCCTGCAACTTAGAATTCCCCATTGGCCATTTTCCTCTACATGAAACATCCTGTACCATATTATGTGACTCAGTCTCTCTCATCTTTTCCTTGAACCTTCACTAAATAATAATTTTCTCTTTTTTTTTTTTTTTTTTTTTTTTTTTTTGCTGTTCACAAGAGTTTTATTCCAAACTTTAAATAAGAGAACATAAGCATATGGGAGGAGACCCATGTTCAAGGGAAATGCTGGTTGCCTGACTTGCAGGCAGGGCTATGTTGGTCCTTCTACCCAAAGGCAGTGAGCCCTTCAGCAGTGCTGCCTGGACTCTAGTGTTGGATCGCCTTGAAAAGACAATCCCTTCCCTAAAAGAAACTGTAGGAAAAAGTAATGCCTTTTTACCTTATAGAAAGATAGTCATTTGATGGAAAAGTTTGATAGGCACCCATAAAAAATTTAAAACAGAGAAGTTTCTGTAGAGCAAAAGTCACAATAAAAATTTAAAAGACAACAAGCAAACAAAAAAACATTTCAGCAGCATGCATTATAACTAAATGCTACATATTTATAAATTAAGTGCTACAACGAATTATTTTTAAAAGCTTATGAATCCAATGGAAAATGGAAATCAGCATTTTACTTCACTTATTAAAATTAATAATTGCTTTATGAATAAATATAATTGGTATGGTTCTATGAATAGATAATCATCATAATTTAAACAAAAACTAAGGTAACAATGTACTGCCAATTAAATCAATCATATTGCCAGAGATTTAAAAAGAAAAATATTATTAGTAGGGAAAAGAATGCATAAAAATGGATACTGTCTTAGAATCCTATGGTTGTTTGGAACTGTACATACTCCAGAAAAATATGTTCCTAAGGTTAATCCATTTCTGTGGGTGTGGATACACTGTAAGTAAGATCTTCTGATGAGGCTACTTCAGTTAAGGTGTGGCCCACCCCAATTAAGGTGGGTCTTAATACTCTTACTGGAGTCCTTTATAAAGAGGATGAATACGGAGATAGAAAGCCATGGAAACAAGAAGCTGAAAGCAATGAAACCCAGAAGAGAAGGGAGAGACCAGCAGATGCCACCATGTGCCTTGCCATGTGGCAGAGGAGTCAAGATCTCTGGCAGCCAGTCTTCAGGAGGAAAGCATCGCCTTGATGATGCCTTTATTTGCACACTGTTCTCAGCCTTAAAACTTTAAACTAATAAATTCCCATTGTTTAAAGTCTTAAAGCCATCCTACTTCATGGTATCTGCTTTCAGCAGCCCAGTAAACTAAAATAAATGCTGAAAACATTTAATTGGAAGGGAATTTGATCAATGCCTTAAAACTGCGTATAGCCTTTCTTCAATAGTTCTTCCTTCTAGCACTTTACCCTGAGGAAGTAACCATGGATATGTGCAAAGATGAGTGCACAAAGATGTTTACCAGAGCCTGAGAGTGAACAATTACTATCATTCTATAACTGAATTGTAGAAAATAGGTCAGTGAATCATGTAAAATTAAACAGGGGAACATGCTACAGTCATTTAAAACAATGATGTGGAGTAACACTCATAGGGATACGTTCACAACATATTTTAATTTACTGTGTGTTTGTGTGTTTTTGAAAATAAAACAAAATATTAATAATACCACACCCTAGATTGTGGGATTATGAGTGCAGCAAAAAGGCCAAAAATTCTTCCATTGCAGATCTATATATTAAATAGTATAGTCTATTTCTCAGCTCTTTGAATCTGGATAGGCCATGTGACTTACTTTGCCAATAGGCCTCCTCCTTCTCCTTCTCCTTCTTCTCCTCCTCCTCCTACTCCTCCTCCTCCTCCTTCTTCCCCTCCTATTCCTCTACCTTCTTATTCCCCTTTTTCTCCTACTCCTCCTTCTTCTCCTTCTCCTCCTTCTTCTCCTCCTTCTTTTTTTGTTAGCTCCCGGCATTGAAGGAAAGCTCTGTCATAGCACTAACTGGATACAAGCTTAAGGAACAGACACCTCAAAGTTTAAATTCCAGCAACAACATATATGCATCAAAATGTCCAAGTTTCAACAAAATATTACAAAAAAGAATACAAAGAAACAGGAAACAATCACCCAAGCAAAGAATAAGAATAACAAATTAAGAACCATCAATGAGGAGGACCAGAGCTGACATATCAGACAACAAGTTAAATAAAAAATGGCCCTAAATATATTCAAAGAGCTAAAGGAAAACATAGACCAAAAAACTAAAGGAAATCACAAAAGCAATGGATGATCAAAAAGAGAATATCAATAGAAAAATGAAAATTAGGACAAGGAACCAAACAGAGCTGAAGACCACAATAACAGAAATTAAAATTTTTCTAGAGAGTTCAACAGCAGATTGGAGCTGGCAGAAGAAAGAATTAGTTGAAGATAAGACAACTGAAGTTATCCAGTCTGAGGAGCAGAAAGACTAAAGAATGAAAAGTGAACAGAGCCTGGGAGCCTGTGGGACACCATTAAGCATATCAATATACACATTGTGGAAGTCCCAGAAGGAGAAGAAAGAGAGAAAGGAGCAGAGAGAATATTCAAATAAATGATGGCTGAAAACTTCCTAAATTTAATGAAAGACATGAATATACACATCCAAGATGCTTAACAAATTCCAAATGAAATAAATCCAAATAGACTCACACCACAATATTTTATAATCCAATCATAAATTCTGTCTTTAGAGTTCTGAAAGCCACAAGGGAGAAGCAACATATCACATACAAGGGAACCTTAATATGATTAAATTCCATTTTCTCATCAGAAACCATGAAGGCAAGAAGGCAGTGGATGACATATTTAAAGTGCTGAAAGTAAAAAATTGCCAACCAGTTTTGCTATATCCAGCAAAACTGTCTTTCAAAATGAGGGAGAGATTAAGATATTCCCAGCTATGGTGGCTTGGAACTATACATATCCCAGAAAAACGTTCTTAAACTTAATCTTTTCCTGTGGTTATTGCAAATAAGACCTTTTGATGAAGTTACTTCAGTTACGGAGTGGCTCACCTGGATCAGGATGGATCGTAATCCTATTCATAAGCAGAATGAAATTCAGACTCACAGAGCGGAAGTCATGGGAAGAGCTAGCCATGAGTTAATAGGACCCAGAGAAGCCAGGAGAGGCCTCAATGCACATTGGCCTGTAACAGAAAAACCTAAGACAAAGGATCACCAGCAACCAGATCTAGAACATCAGAGTTGTTTGGGAGAAAGCATGGCCTTGATGACATCTTAATTTTGAACTTCTCCTAGCCTCAAAGCCATGAACCAGTGACTCCCCACTGTGTAAGCCAACCTATTGTAAGGTATTTGTTTTAGCAGCCAGGAAAACAAAACACCAGATAAACAAAAGCTGAGAGAGTTTGTCACAACTAGACCAGCCATATGAGAGATACCAAATGGAGCTCTGCAGGTTGAAAGGAAAATGGACAATAGAATGAAGCTACATGAAAAAACAAAGATCTCTAGTATGGGTAATGACATGGGTAAATATAAATGCCAATACTATTACAGCTTTGATTTGGAACTCCATGGTATGCTTCCTACAGGATCTAAAAGGCAAGTGCATAAGACATAAGGGTAAATCAGTGGTATTGGAATCATAAAGTATGACATTAATTTTTGACAAGAAATAAAGGTGGAGGGTCATGGGGGTATAGGAACATAATTTGTATATTCTATTGAGGTTAAATTGGTGTCAAAGCAAATGAGTTTGTTACAGATTTAGGATGTTAAATTTAAGTCCCATGGTAACTTCCCAGAAAATATCATAGAATATACAAACTCATAAAGACAAGTTGAAAGAGTTGGGGGGCAGGGGAAATGGGGAGTTAATACATAATGGGTATTGTGCTTCTGTTTGGGGAGACGGGAAAGTTTTAGTGATGGGAGGTGATGAGGGTACTGCAACATTTTGAATGTGATTAACCCCACTAAATGGTATGTATGCTTCAGAGAAGTTAAGCTGGAGAAGTTTACATTGTTTATATGTTCCCACAATTACAAAAAGAGAAAGAGCAACTAAAGAGATAATGACAATTATACGAAATCCATGATCCAGGATGGGATCTAACAAGGGAGGAGAAGAGTTCAAAGGGATGTGGTTAAAAACATAGGAAGGCTTGATGCACAGTGCTAAGTAGTGCAGATAAATTTATTCCTATGTAGACATAGGTCTATGTAGACATACAGGTCTCTTTTCTCTCTTTACATCAGTGAGACAATTGGTAAATCAGGATGTCTTGACATTCTATGTCAAACGACATTTTATGAGTACCCAAGCTCGTATTTCTCATTCTTTGGCTTTAGCAATCACTTATGTAAACATGAAACACAAGTGGAAAGGAGTGAAAATGAAAAACACTTTGAAGCCTAATATCATAAGAATGATAACACAAATAATTGGAAAAGATTATGGAATGCCAGCCAATAGGTTGAATGGTGAAGGAAATTTTCAGAAACAGAAGGGATGCTTGACAGATAAGGGCTGAGTAGACTTTGTACACACTAGGACTTGAAAATGGATATAAAGCTTATTACACTCACCACATCTTTTAAGAATGAGAAAGAATGTAGAACCCACATTGAAACTCTAAGGAGCCTGCCAGCGAACCACAAATATCTTCTGAAGACATGAGTTCTTTTATGCTTTGTATAATCAGGCTTCTTTAAATATTTTCCCTGAAAATTTACCATCTTATTCTTCTTACCAACTTTCTTTTTATCTTGGAAGCCCAATTGCTATTCTAATTGAGATTTCAGTATCAGCTAATTGAAGTACTATTCTATCTACAAGGTAGTTTTGAACAGATTTCTTTACTTTGGGGGATATCCCTGTCTCTCTAATATTCATAAGGCCTAATATCCCAATCAGTATGAAATATTCAGATTTCTTCTTTCAGAGTTTAGGAATGTCCACTTACCACTTACCAGATGCAGGAGGGTGAGACATTTGAAAAAAAGAATTAATCTAACAGTGAATATCCAATTATTACGCTGTGAATAGAAGAGCAGGGAACAAATCCAGGCAGTTAGGGTTGATTTGTCAACTCCTTTACTAAGTCTCAAAGTTTCCGTTTTTTCCTTCTTTTTCTTTTGGTTATTGGGACAGTGATTGGGGATTGAGGTACAGGTTCATGGTGCCAGTTACTGCATGCTGCTCTGCTGGGAACATCTTGGAAATTTCATTGTATGTATCTGTTATGTCATAGTGTTTGTTTTTTCAAACAATTTGACATTTTGAACCGACAGCAGCCTGGAAAGTTTGCCTTCCAGATGAAATTTTTCTGAGCACCAATTTCCATGTGGTCTTTTTCTGCCCTCTTCTCAAACTGTAGGCCAACTCCAAAAACCTATCTGACCACACTGGCTGTCTCTACAATGCAATCGTCTATCCGAAACTGGCAGATTGGATTTTCCACATGCTCACTTAGCCACAGTGGTGGTGTTTGAAGGCTCAGTCCAGAGTAAAACATCTTTTATTTTCTTCCTGGTACCAGTTTCATTCAGCTCCTCCAAATGTCTTATAGGCTCTTGCTTAATATGCTGGTACATCAGCTTTTAGTTCCATGGTAACTTTTTGAATACGGAAAAGACTAATTTATTACAAGATATATATTCCATGCTGTAGACATTATATTTCCAGAATCAGCTACTTGTGTGTGTGTGTGTGTGTATGTGTGTGTGATGATTTTCAAGGGTGTTCTGTTTCTTCACATTGCATGCCAAACGGGGCACTTTGATTTCAGATTAGGCAAAAGACAATAAAGTCAAATTTACATAGGTATAAATTGGGGATAAAATGGTATCTGCTGAAAGTCTAAAGAGAAAGAAATTAGATTGATTTTTGCCTGGGCAAATAATGGGAAAAGTGATTAACTGAAAGTGAGTGTGAGGGATCTTATTGGGTTGATGAAAATGTTCTAAAACTGAATTATGCTGATGGTTACACATCCTGGTAAATCTCTTAAAAGTCATTGAATTGTACCCTTAAAAAGTATAACTTTTATGGTAATTACATCTTACTTCAATAAAGTTGTTTAATAGAATGAGGTTGGTATCTATGAAAGAAGACTGATGATTAATTGATATTGTCTGTGTAAAATATTTCTTGGACTTTAGTAAGTGCTCATTAATATTAGCCACATATTTACTATTAACTTCCATGAAAAGCATTTGTATTTATGCATTTCATTGTGTTCTTTAGTAATTATTCTTACACTCCCTCACACACTCTCTCTCCATATCCACATCCACATCCACACATATACATACAGATTCCTACACACACACACGTATACATATATATATATATCCCATACACACACACACCTTAACCTCTGTATCTGATTCACTTAGGTGCCTCTGGAGTTGTGGAGTTATGGAAAACAACATTAAAACCTGTCTCCTTTAAGCCATTCAAGTTGTTCTCAGCTGTCATTTTTATCATCTGCTTTTCTTTTAATACATTTTTTTACCTCTATATTTCTCTCATTGAAATCAAAGGTCTTCCTTTTGGAACAAATCTCTCTCTGAGAATTATTTTTGGACCAATTTTGCTTGGTCCACTCTGTATTACTAATATACCTACAAAACGTGACGCATCCTTTTAGGTTATTTTTTTCACCATTAAACACTCAACAATTCCTGCTGCTCTGAATTCCACAAGTACAGAACTGATTTTCTCTCCAGTTCCTCCCACCCAATTTTTATCAATATATTTTTCTCCAATCTTGAAACCTCAGAATTATCTTTTCCTTATTACTTGCTCCCAAGCATATGAAAAATTCCACAAACCCATTAAGTTTTCTTCTGGAATGACTCTTATATCCATTCCTCCGTTTTCCCTCCCACTTCTGCACTCTTGCCTTTTAACACCTTATATAACGATTATATTGGGAAATAAAACAAACACACTGACCTGATTTCCTTGCTCTGGCTACCACTTTGTTCCATCGTATTCCAATTCCCTTACCAGATTAATACTCCTAAATAATAGATTTTGCCATCTTTCTTCCATTGAGAAACCTAATTGTTCAGTACTTTCCTCAAAATTTAACGTCTGAAAGTCCTAAATATAATGTGTGGGTGTTCGTATGTTGTGTTGGATTAAACATTATTCCATCCCTCTCCAGAATGTCCTGGTACCCAACAGTAGAATAAAGTATCACAGAAGTCTTATGGTAAAGGAACTTTCGTAATTCCATTTAACGCAGAGTTTTGTTAAGGTGTTTTGAACCTAGAATTGTTTAAACACCTCTAGAATCATCCTGTGCTCAAGTGTGGAGAAAAATGTTAGATTGGAGATTATGAATCTAAAAATGGGTTTCAGTAGATGAGGAAAATAGTCGATTTGACTTCCCTTATTCTGAAGTGGAAGAATTTGGGTACAGCTCATTCAAACTTGTCTCAGTACCCAGTAGGTTTGAATCTCTAACCCCTGTTCAGTCCAGTTGCATTGGTGTTGGGAGGAGGGGGTTTATATTGATCATTATCTTTTGTGTCCTTGAAATATACGAGGGCTCTTGATGGTAGAATTTATGGGCTTTTAGGAGACATTCTAGAAGTATCTTTTGATTCCATTGCCTTAAGCCAAGACTTGGTAACGGTCCCAGAATGTGGTAAAATCTGGGGAATTTGATTCTTTACCAGAGATCCACTCTCTTCTTCATGATTGGCCGCAGATAACAGATACTTGAATTTTAATGGTGTCTGCTCTAAGATTATGGAATATTATGAAGTTAGCAACAATTGAGCACAAATGTGCAGCCAAGGGTCAGTATTGGCAGCACTCTGAGGGAATAAAATGGTGTCTCACATTAAAAGCAAGTCATCATTGCCACTTAATCTTTCTAGGAAAACAGTGTCCCACAAAAACATTTGAATCTATAATTGACATCTTTAAAGATGCTTGCCATCTGGACCTCACTCTGTTTAATTAGTCATTGCAGGGTGGTGGTTCTCTTGTAAAAACCTTGCACCCCATTAACCTTGACTTTTCACATGTTGACATTTCAAGCCCCTTCTTTGCTTTCATACACTGGAGTGGACACGTTTCCATTTACTAGGAGTCCACCTAAGGGCTCATGAGCCAGAAGCCTGTATTTGGCAAAACCACTGGGTCCAAATGTATAAACTGTAGCAGCCAGGAAAGGTTGCAGGCAGCTAAAAATGGCAAGAAGACTGGAGTCATGGGACTCACCCCACCCTTCCTGTAGAGACTTCCAAAGGGCATGGTGAGCAAGGATTGGGAAGGGTAGCCGCAGGAAATAACAAATAGAGACGAACCTGAGCAAAGCCTGAGAGTGGGTTCAGGCTTGAAGGGAGCTTTTATTCAGGTGAGGACAACTGCTCAAAGACTGATTTACTTAGAAATTTCTGTTGCTAAAACACTTCAGACTTGGTCACCATTTCTTTATTTGCCATGTAACTGAAGTATTGCCAAACTGGGTTTAAGAAAATCAGACTTCCTGTATTTCAGAGTAATCCATGGCATTCAATATTTCCCCTTTCTTACCACTTTCGATTGCCTTTGGTTAGGGGGTAGGTAACAAGGATGGGAGTGGCTATGGTTGTTCAATAGACTATCTGTTATACATAATTGTAGCTTAGTGTGAAGCTATACAGTGTAAATAGGTAAAAGATGTCTAAGAATGATACATTATGTAATGATAGTTACATTATGATAGACATTCTTGCTTCTTATAGCCCTTGGAGAAGCCATCTTTTCTAAGTTGTCAGGATTCTCTCAAGTCTTGTTTGAAATAGAAAATGTTTTGTTTCACCAGTGTTCTCTATTACTAATATTATTTCTATGTTTTATTACTATATTTATCAATATCTCCAATTATTAAAATAAAGTAAATGATCTCTTCTCCTAGGGCATTTAAACATATCTTTCAATTTTTCCTTAATTATTTCATTTGGTTAATAAGCTTTACTGCATGTCTGACTCCTGATAATATCAAAGATCAGGAAATTTAAGTTCACATTTACTTCTGTATACTGTGTACTCTATATAGAATAGGGTCAAGAGAGAATTATCAGCTGGCAATGAAATATGAGAAATGAAATACACTAAAGTACATTGTTCAGTGGCCCCTCAGTGTGCTTGCTTAAATATAATGGTATCTCTAGAAACACAGCTCTTAAATTGGGCATAGATGGAGCTGCAGGAATAACATACGGAATGATCAGTTGATTAATTAAATCTAGCTGAGGTAGCCAGTGGCTATATTCTACAATTTAAAAAAATATATGGTAAACCGTCTCCTTGCATTTTTAAACCCAAGAGCCTGACTGCCTTGCACCAAGTCAGTATATCTATAAATGTGTGTTATCGAAATGGAAATTCCCCTAAGGATACTCAGTCTTTAGTTAGTTGCTTGTGATTTTTAAAATAAAAATGAAACTTGTATAGAATAAGAGAGAGGACAATATATTTTGTGGCCATAATGGCCATATGAGTAAATTATGAAATACTGGGACCTGAGAGAAAATCATCAGTCAGCTGAAGAGGAACATGTAAGCATTGAGTGGCTTTGAGTCGAGTTTCAGCAAGGTTGACGTCTCACCCTAAGCAAGCTGTTAAGAGATATTGCACCAGTAGCACTACTCCCCAACCCCTTTACAATTTTTTACAGTCTGTGTGTTTTTATGGCAAAGGTTTTAGATCAGAAAATAACATTCATGATATTCATGGACTGATGAGGAAAGGGGTCCACAAACTATTAAAGGGAAAAGCAATTTCAGGAGGCGATGTGTAATATGACTGCATTCTCTGTAATATCTCTATCCATTTTTGTCCTAAGTATCACAGATTTCCCTGATTCTGCATTAACAGTGGATATTTCAGGAAGATGGAGTTATGGAGGGGGGGGGGGGGGACTTTACTTTCTATATTCTACTAGTTTTCTATTGTCACAATAATACAGTGTAAAAAAACACATCAAGGGTGAGTGACCGAAAACAAACTTAAGAAAAAAAAACAACTCGTGTGTGTGAGTTAGTTGCCGATTTAGGCTGGACTCAGCTGGGTGGTTCTTTGGTCTCAGATGGAATCACTCAAATGTCATTAAATATGCTGACAGTCATCTGGGGCTAGGATAGCAGCTGAATCTGTGTTTCCCAATCTTTGGAGCAGAGCTCAGGCATACTTTTATTGCAAAGAGAGAAAATCAAGATGGAGAAAGTGGGAAACGCATACAATGTCTTGAAACCTTGGCTTGGAGTTGGCACCCCATCACTTCCACAGCATTCTATTGATGAAAGAACCTCACAGATCCAAAGGGGGAAGAAATGGTGTGCATAAAGGA
The DNA here is from genome assembly GCF_015220235.1 of Choloepus didactylus. Taxonomy (NCBI): domain Eukaryota; kingdom Metazoa; phylum Chordata; class Mammalia; order Pilosa; family Megalonychidae; genus Choloepus; species Choloepus didactylus. The sequence goes on along the minus strand of NC_051324.1, from coordinate 65,697,282 downwards.
TGGAGAATTAGGGCTGTTAATAAATTAAACTCACGTGTACAATGCTCCTTATCAGAAACATTTTAATCAAAAATTTTGAATTTTCTCAAACTGCAGTTTGTTGGGTGTCAAGTGGCATGTGGACATATAAAATATAAAAACTATAGAATTGGAAAAGAGAAATTATTAAAGAGGTATCTGTAGAGTTGAGTTACAATTCTGCCATCAAAAGCTAGGATGGTACTTTTTCTTCAGTTGATACAATTAATTTTGTGCTGCTTGTACTAAAATATCAATCAGTTTTGGAGTTGCCAAGGCTTCAGATGGTATCCTTTCTGAGACGCACCGGAAATTTACGATGTACTGCAACTAAATTCCGTCAGGGCTCCCTCCAATCTCACTGTCCTCTGCCCATTTCCAATCTTCAACACACACATTGTTTCCCTTAAAGTTCAGCCAAGGGAGTTCAAGTAGGCAAATGATAAACCATTTACAGGCAGCTGGGCTAGCTTCTCCTTAACTATCAGCAGTGGAAATTTTTTCAGTGATATGGCTAGGATTTAAAAACTTGAACATGAGGCACAAATTAACTAAATTCTGAGTTCCTTATACAAAATTTACTGCTCCAGCTGTAGAAAATAGGTTTCAAATATGAGCCATCTTTTGATTACAAACAAATGGACCAATGTCAGGAAACTTTTAAGATTTTTAGAAATGCGTGAAATTTTCCTCAGAAGAATTCACAAACAAATTTTTATTAAACATATTGCAAAACAGAGTAAAATAAATTATCTTCACAAGTAGGTGATCAACCATCCCTGTTTGCCCCAGGCTGAGTGGTTTTCCAGGAGACCAGACTTTCGGTGTTAAAATTTGGAGAATCTTGGGCAAAAACCAGGACAAGTTTGCCCCCCTACTCATAAATGAGCCTTTTGAAAGGTAGTTGATGATCTGACAATATTTTGCATGGGCCAAACAATTTTAAGCTAAGTGTTAGAGAATTCCATATATGTTTTACAGGTTTAATCATTTCATTTCATTTAATATAGAAGATTTCTAAAATATTTTATTTTAGTTTACTGCTTATAACCTGAGTTGCAAGTGAGGAGTTAGAGCCCATTTCACTGACCTGATTATTGGCTAAAAAAATCAATGTAAATATTTTCTATAGCTTATAATTAGCAGGAAAAGAGATGCCATTATTTTTTAGAATTTAAAATGTAAACTAATCCATCTTTTTTTTTGTCAACTAAGGGATTTGAGCTAGATAATTTCTAAGGTCCTTCCAGCTGTGATATGCTGATTCTATGCTTATAATAAAATGTTTTCTCCACTAAGAGATGACACTTCAGAGTTCAGACTGCCTTTTAAAGAGTTAAATAGTACTGCAGAATGCTGCCATTTTAACAGAACATTTTAAACCAACTAAGTATACCAACTACTGTTATTGTTTATTTTCTTTCTAGTCTAGGGAAGAATTTTTTTTTTTTAATCTGCCAGAAGGGTCCTTCAGGATTTGAGCCTTAACATTGTTCCTAAGCCTAAAATTTATTTTTTTGATTAGAGTTAAAATAAAAATAAATGTTCTAGAGCTATGCAAGTTTGAGAAGAAAAAAAAAAGAAAAAGAAACTTCCTCATCTGAAAAGATTTAATGGTAATCTATGCTGTAAAAGAGCATTTTGAAAAATATAAAACAAAGAGCTTTCAAAGTGGTCAAAGACTAATGTAAAGTGATATATTTCAGACCGGAGAGATGGTGTAACTTACTCCTGTCACTGCTGCCTGTTTATTGTGTTTGTCTGGTTGGCCTGGCAACCAACTCATGCCATTTCACTCATTTTATAACATTCCTGTAAATGTTAGGTAGGCCTGGATTTATTATACACTGTCAACACCTAAAATGGAACCCACTGCTTAACGTAGTTTATTTGGCTGGGTGCCTCCGCCTCCTTAAAAAAAATATTATGTGTGTGTATGCATGTGTGTGTGTGTGTGTAAAAGAAAAAAAAATCCTGTTGTGTCTCCAAAAGAAATGTATCCCAGGCAAAATTGAAGTTGGGTGGCATGGGCTGTGTCAAAGGAGCATCTGAGCTCAGAAGCTGTTGTGTTGCTGGGTAGGAAGTTCTGACTCACAATATGTGTGACTTGGGTTTAGAAGGACAGAGGACCAGGAGTTATGTTTTTTTGTGCATTTATCATCCCCAGTGAAACCAGATGGCCCAAATCACTGTTATCCAGAAAGCCTCTGCGCCATCAGAAGATGAATCATAAGACCATTTGAACTTAAAAAAGATTTTTTCCTTCTTGAACATGCTAGTTTTGTCAATGACAAGGCGAGTTTGATGGCAACCCAAAAGATATGGTCCTGGAGAGGCTATTTTCTAGATAGCCTTGATCAAGCTTACGTATATTATTGAGCTAGCTGGGTTATTAAGGTGAAACAGATTCAGAAAGCCAAATATTAAAGGGAAATATTGAAGGGAAATGTGATACTCTGGCCAAAGCCAAGGGCAGCAGAGAGCACAACATCAAGGAAAATCACATTTAGGTACTTCTGTTGTTTGGCTGTTGGTCAGCCATACATTGAATCTGTCCTATTCATTCAATACCTTTCTGTAAATGGAGTTAGTTATTAGTTAGAGTGGACTTTTGTTGATAGCTCTGTTCAGTATCAGCGACCAAGTCATTATTCCTATAACTTTGTGGCTACAAGGGATCAGTAAAGTCATCTTGTCAATTCCTCTATCATTGACCATTTTCTAGGTGAATCCAAAGGTTAATGGAAACTGTGACACTCTTTTGTTAGGCCTTGCTTGAAGTAGTGTTTTTCCAACCTCCTTCTAATAATGCATCAAAATATTAATGAAAAATTGAAACAAATGGAACAAAATTTGTGGGAAAAATCACAAGCACTCAGGCAATTTGAGAGGAAAGCTGTTCTAGGTGATATTTTTATTATTTGGACAATTACTATAATTAATAGCTAAACATGGCTTGAGATTACAAGTTGTCTTTTAGAAGAACATTTAAAAAAATCATATCAGTTGAGAAAACTGCATTTTCCTCAGGCTCACATTCAGCTTGATTTTTTATGAGTTAACTAGTGAAGGCAAAGTTTTCACAGAAAATAACATCTTTTTCCTTTAATTTCCAGCTTCTAAATCTAATAAACATGTGGCACAGGCTTTCTGGAGGAAAATTGAAAAATTTGTTTTTAAAGCTCTAGAGAGTATGTTTGTCCTTTGACTTAAGACACATACATTCCTTGGAATTATCTCCAGGGAAAAAAAACTACACACACACACACACACACACACACATATACATATATATATATAATATGTGTGGATCACATAAACATGTATCTGAAATGTTCCAAAAAGTCAGAAGAGGTTTTCATTTAGGTGATAGAAATATATAAAATTTGGATATGTGTTTGTGTCTGTACACTTAGGTATGCTTCTGTTTTTGTATTGTGGAGATTTACTAAGTTTAAATAAGAAAAAATATAACTGATTTTTTTCCGCCCAAAAAAGAAATCACGCAGCCATCCAGCCTAAATCACTTGCATTAGGTAGCCATTGCTGAAGAAGCACTGATTGCAGAGCTCCTAGAATGCCCCAAAGTAGGCTTGACCAAAGTTATGGCCACTTAATTAGCTGGTTTGTTGACTTCTCAAATAGATATGGCTGGTTTTCAGTGCCATACACTCCATTTCATCTGTCATCTGACAATAGGCTTCTTACGTACTTCAGAGATAAAGGGGTCATTTCCGATGATGGAGGCCTTAGGGTTATCCTACATGACATCATGACATGCAGAAAGTGAAAAGCTTAATAGTCAAGTAGCACTTTCCACAACAGAATTTTTAAAATGAAAGCAAACTTACGGGTTTTTTGCTTGTGGTTTTCTGTTGTTGATATGTTTCGGTTTGTTTTTGTTTTTGTTTTGCAATGAAATGGCAAGTTGTTTGAATTTAGGCTTGCTGGGTCCCAGCATGGGGGTGGGATCCTGACCAGGGACATGAATGATCTGGCTCAGCAAGCAGAAAAGGAAAGACACAAATGGTAGATGAGTCCAATCTTTCTTCAATGATGCGACATTTTAACTTTATCATTCAATAAAATATATGTCAACTTCTGGTTTTTCTGTTATTCAGTTTCTCTATTCTTTGGCTGGTATCACATATTTTTGTTTTTGTAATTTTACCGTTCATCTCCTGCCCCAGTTTCATCATTTTTTTGGCTGTGATCAAATTTTTATTTGCTCATATGAACTCCAAAACCATCTCATCAATTAAAACAATAATAAAATGGATTTTAATTGTAATTGACTTACATGTATGAATTAACTTTGGAAAAATTTAGCATATTTACACTCTTGTTTCCAATAAAGCACATGGCCTTATCTGAATCTTTCCATAGCTTCTGACAAATTTTTGTAGTTGTCAGTATACAGATATTGTATTTTCTAACTGGTTATTTCTAGTATATACAGGAAAATGATTGGTATCTATATGTATTTGGAAAAAAGCCATGTATGGAATTCTCTTTTGATATCTAATAAAGATTCACTTGATTCTCATGTGCTTTCTAAGTACAGTGTATTTTATCTATAAATGGGGACAAGTTGTCTCCATTTTTGTCAATTTTATTGCATTGACCAGGACTTCTAGAATAATAGATGTAATGATGGATATTTCCTTTATCCTTTCCAACTGTAAATAGACTTTGCTATGTCTATTTTATTATTATGTAAGTTAACTTATTTTTAATATAATTTATTGTTATGGACATATATGAAGAAGTTTATCTTATAACATATTCGTATGTATATTATATAAATAGGATTCCTAATACTTAAACTATTTTAATTTATTAGGATACATCCTGCTTAGGGTTGGTCGCTGGTACAGTACATGAGAACATGAATTTTTGGCTGTTGTTTTCACTTATGTATCTCATGCACCTAGAACAGTAGCTCATAGTAAGTGCTCAATCAACAATTGTTGGGTGGATGAATATAACTAAAATTCTAAGAAATGCCCATTCTTAAGTAGATAGAACAGTATATCTTATAAAGTTAATTTCCACATAGGTGATATTTCAATGACATAAATCTTCATTAAGAAATTCAAATGCCTCATTCTGCTCCAGTCACATTGACCTCCTGGCTGTTTCTCTTAAATGATTGTCCAATTCTCACCTTTGGTCCCTGCACTGCTGCCCCCTCTGTCTAGAACATTCTCTAGCTCTCCCCATGGTTAATTGAACAGCTTCATATTTGCACACTTCATCTGTTCAGTGAAGCCCATTCTGACCTCCATATTTAAAAGTACATCTCACCCCAACCAATAATTCAGTCCTCTTTACTATCCTATTTTTTCCCCATAGTATCTATCCCTTTCTAACCCCTTATATAGTTTGCTTAATAGTTTATTATATGTCTGTTTTCAGTCCACTTTTTTTAATTGATACATATCCCCCACATCTAGAACAGTATCTGGTATATAGTAGACACTTAATATTTATTGAACAAATTAATTTTAAAACATATATTTTAAGCATTGGTTTGTACAATATAGTATAATGAAAAACATAAATATATCAACAAAGAATATGGTTTTAATCCTGATTACACCATTTACTAGCTTGTGAGCTTGGACGAATTACTTAAATTCTCTGAGCCTCATTTTTCTAATCTACAGAATGCAAATAATAGTTCTCACTTCATAGAATTCTTGTTTTAAGCCTAAAGTGAGGTAAATGGATGTCAATAATCCAGTAGGGTGTTTTGTGTTCAGTAGACGCACAATAAATACTAATTCTTACCCACCCAAGTATAATAAAATTCAACTTAATTCCTTTAAAAATTTCCTAGCATAGCATACTAACTAAATTAATGTCATAAATGGGAATGTAAAGTAATCAGATAATGTATTATCATGATGCAAGATCCCTATATATTCTGAAAACCCACAGAACAAGACCAGTGCTTTCACACATCGTTCCTTTAAGTATTTGAAGCCAACTGGTTTGTTTATTCAAACCTAAATTACATGAGTACTTTGAAAATGTTCTCTATGATTCAATCTTGTGCGGACAGATGTATTAGTGTTGATTAGATTGGAATTCTTTGATTGAGTGTGTCCATAGAGATGTGACTCAATCACCTGTGAGTGAAACGTTTGATTGGATAATTTCCATGGAGGTGTTACCCCGCCCATCCAGAGTGGGTGTTAATTGGATCACTGGAGTCCTATAAAGGAGTTCACAGACAGAAGGAGCTCAGAGCAGCTGTGAGTTACAGTTTGGAAAGCAACTGAGAGAGACATTTTGAAGACAGCCGTTGAAAGAAGACTTTTGCTCCAGCGAAGCTACGAGAGGACAAATGCCCCAAGAGCAATATTTTGAAGTACACAGGAACTGAGAGAGGAGCTGGAACACAATCTGGGATTAGCAGACACCAGCCACGTGACTTCCCAGCTTAGAGAGGTTTCCCTGGGCGCCATTGGCCTTCCCTCAGTGAAGGTACCCGATTGTTGATGCCTTACTTTGGACACGTTATGGCCTTAAGACTGTACCCGTGAAATCAGATAAACCCCCTTTATAAAAGCCAATCCATTTCTTGTATTTTGCTTAATGGCAGCATTAGCAAACCAGAACACATACCTTCCCTTGTTTTGTTATGAATGGGCAAAAATCTAAAATCAAACAAACAAGTTACAACTTCCTTCCCTTTTCAGGTAGAAATTTACTTTCTTATAATAACAACATTACAGATTCTTTCTCAAAACCATGCCTGCTGGAAAAGCCTGATTTTCTGAAGTCTCAAACAATAACATTGAAAATATCCCCATTTTCAGAAAGAGAATTGTGTCACATCCCATCTGCTGGTCCATTTTACCTTCTGTATCTGTAACTACGATAAAGACATTTCTGCATGATCACCTACATAATGACAATCAAACCTTAATTGTTAGTAACAAACAGTAAATATATGGATAGTTTGTTTAGGCTGTATTTTGAAATGACTGAGTAGCCTGTGAAAATAAAGTTTAACAGGCTCATAAAAGTATGCTGTCTGCATAGCTAATGTGGACTTTGTTTTTATGTTGCCTATTACAGACTATAAACAGTAACAGTGGAGACTATCTTTTATTCCTGAATGTTGTAAAATGCTCTGGCTGTGACAACATACATGCTAAGCACACTTTGTAAAGACATTGCATTTATTTTATATATTAATCAAAGACATCGACAGTTTAAAAATGTGAAATGTAAAGACATAATACTTGAGATTTACATGAAATAAAATAAATAAAATAAAGAAGAGCAATACTCTAATACATGCAGTGTTAAGAGCCTGGGGAATTTTCCTGCAAAAAAATTTGCATGCTGAAATCTTCTCTTTAATCAGTCTTATACACAGAATTTCTGACAGCACAGTGGCAGGACTGTGTCCCAAGAATCACGGCTGCCCCTTTTAATTACATCACAATTTGCTCACTGGTTTTGGCTAATTGGAACAATTTGCTTTCAGAAAACTGTGAGGAATCAGATGTTAATTGACTTTGTCTTGCTTAATCAGCCCCTCAAGAAATAGGCCTCATTTTCCTGACTGTTCCTTAAGCTGTGTGCTGGCATCCTGTGATACAGTGGAAAGAAAACATTCAGGCAGTTGCCTTGGTATCGACTGGCCAAATCTGATTATGACTCCAACACTAAATGGAGAGATTCCAAGAATTAGCAGAGGGACTCAGAAAAAATACTGAGAGAAATGTGAAATGACACTAAAAAGTGATTCTGTTTAAAGGCAATGCACTAAGAAGGTAATATATATTTAACATCAGAGTTAAAAACTGATTCTGATTCCACTTTCCACTACTGGAATCTTTAACAATCTAGATAAAATGTTCAGCTAGTTTCTTTTCTTTTTTTTTTTTTTTTTTTGTCTAGATCTTCTGGCTCATTTTGGCCATCACAGTTCAGCATCCTTTCTCTGTCTTCTTACTTCCCAGTTTCTTCTTTACCATTCTGCTCTGCCCCTCTCTAAGTTCCACAAGGGGATAGTTAAAGAGTGACAGAGTGCTGAAAATCTAGTAGATCACTATTTGTTTGTTTGTTTTTCAAATCAACACCATGGTTAAATATCTTTCTTTTTCCACGCTCTTGATTCTATGGTCTCAAGAGGTCGTGAGAGAAGAGGCGGTGAATGATGGGTCAAATATTGAGTAGTTAAAAGAACACTTGTTGATTTTTTTACTAACATCAGTAGATCATTTATCATATGCCAGCTGCTCTCCTGTACTTGCTTTATCTCATTTAATTTTCACATCTTTCTCACGGGAGATGGTTCCTATTTGATCCTTCCCACATTGGTCCCAGTTCCGTCACTTAATGGATGCCATTCTCTCAGTTGCTGCCGTACTCTCTCCAAGTCTTAAATACCTTAATCTGTATTGTGCAGTGAGGAACGCTCAGAGATTTTGCGCTATTAAACAACTCTTCAATCCCTGAATTATATCTAATTTGGTCATGGATTCTCTTTTTCTAGTCAATGCAGGATTCACTTTGCTGATATTTTCTCTGGGATTCTGTTATCTAAGTTCATGAGTAAATGAGCTTTTTATTCATTCTTTTTTTTTTTTTTTTTTTTTGCTCTTCCTACATGACTCTAGTATCAAGATTATACTGACTTCCTAACAGGATTTGAGACATAGACCCTCTATTCTCTGGAAGATTTTGAATCGGATTGGAGTAACCTTGCTTTAAAAGCTTGGAAGAACTCTCTCATAAAACCTGCTTGCTCCGGTATTTTCTTTGTAAGATTTATATTAAACATAGGAATTTTTTAAAAAGGAATAATTCTAGGACTTTCAGGATATTCTTCTTGAACAATAATTTCTACAAAATTATCTATTTTATCTAATTCTCAAATGTATTTATAAAAATTTTTCATTATGACCTCTTACTTTTTAAAATCTCTGCTATATCTGGATTTACACACCATTTTCCATTCCTAATTATTGTTTCTTATTGACATTGAGAGAAGTTTATCAATCTTTGTTGATTCCTTAATTGAATCCTTATTTACCATTTTCTGTATGTTACCTCTTTTCTGAAATTTGTTGACCCTTGATTTATGGTCTAGTAACATGCAATAGATTTTACTAACAGTTTCATGCTTGCTCAAGAAGAAGGGGTAGTCTCTAATTGTTACATGCATAACTATATCTATGTCCACCAAAATAAGCTTGCTAATTGTGTTGGCAAATATTCCATATTTTTTTTGTGTGTCTGCTCAAGCTGTCATTGATATAGGTGTGTTGAAACATCCCATCATGATTACAAATTTGCCAATTTCTTCTGAAATTCCATCCAGTTTGCATTATATGTTCTGGAACTTTATTATTACATGCATGCACATTTAAATTGTTATACCTTCTTGATGACTTCAACTGCTTATTAGAGTGACTATTCTTTCTATTCTACTTTTGTCTTAAAGTCTATTTTGTCTGATATTAATATTGAGATGTCAGCTACCTTTTAGTTAGTATCCACTAAGTATCTCTTTTATTGCCCTTATGTTTTTAAAAAATTCTGTGTCTTTACACTGTAAAATAGTGTCTTAAGAGTAGCATAAAGCTCAGGCTTGGTATATTCCAAATACATTTTGGAAACTGGAATTTTTTCAAGATCAATTTGATTTTTATCTTTTAAGTAGAAAGTTTAGTACATTTACCTTATTGATATTGAGCTTATCTATACTGTCTAACTTTATTTTTCTATTTACCCCTCTTCTTTCTTCTTTTAATATACTTTTATGCCTTCCTTAGGGTTTTTCATGGTACTGTGGTTTATTTTTATTTTCATTTTCCACTTTTAAAAAAGTGTCTTTAGAATTAATCATGGTATTTCCACTCTTTAGAGATCATTCCTGAAGTTTTATTATAAATACTTTATTTCTCAAGTACAAGGCTTAGCAAAAACATCTTAAACCCTATTTGCAATGTTCCCACCCCCAGCAATATAAGTACCTTATAAGGACCTCCAACCTGCATGCTATAAATTTCCAGTATTTTATTACTTTCTTTTAAAAAATCACTATTATAATTAATTGTATTAGTATTATTACTCCAAACCAGACATATTTGTTTAGATTTAAGGTACCTTCATCCTTTTTTTTCTTACAATTTGTTTTTATATCTTGAACTTCCTACTGGAAATATTTTTCTTCTCCTTTAAGTACATTTTTAATTCAGTCTATTTGTGGAAAATTTGGTTTTAAAAAAATCTAAATGTGTTTTATTTCCCCTTTATTATTCAAAGGTGGATTAGCTTATTGTAGTATTCCAGAGAGATGGTTATTTCCTCAAAAACTCTTTTCTGAAGTTCTTCTGATTTCTCACTTTCATTGTTGCTGTTAAAATGTCTGCTATCAGTCTAGTTTTTATTCCTTTATCAGCTTCTGCCTAGTATACTATAAGTATATAATATTAGAGTTTGCTTAATTTAGCAATGTTCACATAAGATTAAGGATGTATTCTGCTTTTTATTAGTAAGAAATATGCCATTGTATAACAACAACAACAAAAAAAAACAACCACAAACCGTGTGAAAACATAACTGCTACATGCCTTATTTAGTTTTATATAACCAGATATTTAGTATATATTTAGCATAATATTTATATATGTATATATATACACACACCTACAAATATATATCTTAAATATTTAAAATCTGTCACAGTTATTTATACAAATAAATAGTGGTGGAAATCATAAATAGCTCCTAAATATCTGGTGCTGTGTGAATGAACCTATTTGGGGGTTTCTGCAGTTTAATATTATGCCCTGAAGAACTTTTTAAAAATCATCACCCTCATGTAATGCTGTATGAACAGGCCATTAAAAAACTTTTGATCCACAGCCAAGTTTTGCACTACAGAGTTGGAATATTCTGAATAAGTATTTGTGAGTTGGGTGCTTAACTAAATCAAGCCTCACCACTTTGCATGGTTGTCCGTGACATTCCTGTGATGTTTACTCAGCATAGGAACCCGTTTTGGAATTGACAAGTAAAGGAGGACACGGAGATTTTGGAGGGAGTTCAGAGAAACCATATAATGACTAAAGACTTGGAAAATCAGACTTTTGAGAAAAAAAAAAGGTACTGGGTTTACGTAGCTCAAAGAATAAGTATCTGAAGAGTTATTTAATAATAGTTTTCAAGCAGATGAGGAGCTCTTATAGATAGACAGTGGTGACCGAGGGTCCTCTGTCTCAAGAAGCACAGAGAGTTTAGTTTTCAGTTCAATACGGGGATATATGGTTGGGTCATAGCAACCATTAGCCAACAATGAAAATTGTTCAATATTTTAATTAAGTTCGGGACCAGCTCAGAGACCATTTTTCTGTAGCTTTCTGTGAACCCTTTTCCTCCAATTTCCAAGCTGGTTCACATGGTACTTTATGCTTCACAAGATTCCTCTAGTTCCTTGAATATCACTACTCTATAGCTCCAACTCTCCAAATACCCCACAAGCACTTCTATGTGGGTCTTTGTGTCATTTATTTCTTATCATTAGTCCCTGGGAACTAGAAAGTGCTTCATAAACTTTTGTTAAATTGAGTTGAATGGACTGGGATTTGCTCTTTAAGTGTTATGATTATAGTTCATCACATATCATGGGAGACTGATCTAATTTTTGAAGCTGGAGGAATGCAAAGTCTTCATAAAAGAGGTGGCATTGAAATGGATCTTGAAGGATGGCAATGATTTTGGAAATTTAGCCTGTAAAAGCTAATGAAGGGATAATAAGTCTAGGTAGAGAGAATATCTGAGAAGTGGAAGAATCTTTCTGGTGATGTTTGGGTTCACTGGGGAATAGTGGAAGATAAGACAGGAAAGTATGGAGCAAGATTACGAAGAAATATGCCAAGTTAAGGGCTTTGAATAGTATGATACTGACCAATGTTTCCAGAAGTATGTTATTTAAAATATTCAGTCTGAGAAATGGTAATGATTTTTGCGTGGGAAGAAATGTTTCCATGTTCAAATCAATTTGAGAAATGGAGGATGGGTTAAATTTTTAAAAAAGCAGGTTTCTCTGCTGGGGGACTTCTTCATGTTATTGATATGCAAAAGAGCATTGTGAATTTCCTAAAGAGGTGACAGCAGGCCATCTTTCCCAAAGATATTTAATCACATGACCCTCTTGTTGCTGAACATATCACCAGCTTATGCAACAAGATGAACACAAGGCAGAAGCACTGAAGATGAATAACATGATCAAAGCAATGTTTAAATAAGATTAATCTAGTGGTGGTACACCGGCACAGATGGGTAGAAAAAGAGTCCAATTACAAGGGCATGGAGAGACATGAAGTAATAAGAGTTTGAACTGGGGACTTGCAATGGGACAAGTAAGATAGGCTTGGATGGGAAAGATCATTTTTTATGGATTGGAAAGATTTGGTAAATGACTGGGTTAAGGGGTAAGAAGCCAAAAGAATGGAAACTAACTCCAAAATTTCAAGCCTGGGAAGAACGGTGGTGTCAGTGACAGAAAGAGGGAATCCAGCCAGCAAATACATTTACTTCTGTGTGTGAGGTGATAGCAAGGAATGAAGTACAACCTTTCACAGACTCACATGGCCATCCAAGATCTCTCAGAGCTTCAAGTTCATGCTCCCGTAGGCTAGTAAGCCTACAGTTAGCCTGCCTCAAAATGTCATGAGCCTTTTCACAAGAGTCTCTGAGGGATAGAATTGTAAATTATTGTCTGGGGTAAGATTTTGCCATAGTCCTCAAATTAACAATCATTCTCTCCTGTTACCCAAGGTCTTTTATTTGCTACTTAGTAATTTTTACCTTATCTGGATGGATAATTAGTTGTTGCTTTACACGTAGAAAAGTTTTATTGAAACTGAAGGTAGTTATAGAATAACTTTTAGTCTTATCCCTCTTTCTGGAATCATGGAATTTCCCAAACCTTTCATAAGTTGGCATTGACTGTTGAGGTGATTAAAAATAGAATCATTTATAGATTGCTTTTATTGGATAAACATAATAAGTAAGTTAATAAGTGGAAATCTGTCAGAAAATAATCCCGATCACATAAGTGTTCTTGGTTCGGGAAATTCACATCATTTCTTTACAATACTAAAAATGCATGATTCCATTCCTTTATCAATAGTGATCTAACATCTAAAAGTTCTGAACCTATGTTAGTAACAGATACATTCCTCATAAGGTATAGTTATCACAGGCATTTAATATACTTCATACTGTGATCTTCTGGGCTCATGTACAATAAGAATATGACTATATAATGTCTACAAAAACTGATTATACAGTCAATGCATTTTTTAAAAGTCTGTTATTGAGTACTAGAATCATGACATAATGATAAAAAATAAACTAGTTAACTAAGAGTTTTTTATGCATGCCTACAAGATTTACTATTTTAATGGATGAACTTGAATAATGTGTGCCCAATTGACAAGAAATTTCATGAAGCCAACCAAATTTAATTGCTTACTCCGTATCACCAAAAATATCATAGAAAGGAAACACAAGAGAGAGAAAAAGTGGGGGACCGGCATAATTCCCTATTTCACTACTCAGTTAACCTGTATTAAAAATTTTCCAACAAATAGTCATTTTAAACCCAGATACAATTGGTAGAAGGATGAAGAAATTACCATTCTCTCTTTATTAAGGGCCAGGGGCTGCCTTTCTAGTTTCTATGGTTTCAGGGCTAGGATGCTGATAAGCATATTACATTAAAGAAAGAAAAATATTATCTAATAAATATTGTTCCTCCAGCCATTGTTTTCCACCCCACCACCTCCACCCCTTCCCCACAGGTTCAGGCCTCCTTGCTCTGTAACTGCCTCAGGCCTACCCTGCTGCAAACATCTCCCACTTTGAATGTTTCCTGACCTTCTCCCCCTTCCTCCGTCCAAATTGTAGCAATAACACATGTAGCTCAGTTTTATCCAGACCCAGAAGCAATAAAATGGAGCTTGGTTTGGATGCAGTCAGAATGGCATCTGGCATGTCTATGAGAACACACAGCTTCAGGAGACCAAGTGAAGAACAGGCTTCAATTATCTACCTTTTATCCATAATGGATGTCCCGCCTTTTTAACTAGACTTTAGTTGGTTTCTGGGTTTTACTACCTTCCACCTTCGGCCCGACATTCCATGCCTGAAACCGCACACCATCATCTGGGGTCCTGAACTCTTTCCTAGTTCCCATCAACCTCTTCTCCCTCCAGGGAAATCTGTTTCCTCTATCCCTTTTATCAAGTCATATGGATTATCATGATTTAAAATTTTCATATGACAGACTCAAAAAAAAAAAATTAGTCCTTCCTGTAAATTGCTATGGTGAACCTACCTCATCCACTCATGTAGACTGTGTTTATTAATCCAGTTACTCTTTTATTCAGCACCCACCGTGTGCCCACCAAATACAAAAGCCAGCCAGGTTTTGAATCAAGTTAGTTGGGTCTCATAGTATATACGCTAGCTCTTCCCCTACCAAAAAAAGAGAGGCTGAATTATATAACAATCCTCAAAAGCTGAATGTCTCTATTAAGAAATTACATTCATTGGTGGCAAAGAGCATAATGAAAAACACCCTCATACTCGGGCTCTCCAGTGTTCAGAGTCAAGACTTTAGTCCCCAGATTTTGATTTTCCAATCTGACATTCGTAATAGTTCAAATATCACCCAAAGACATTCTGAAGAATGGCAGAGAAGTGAGCAAAGCCAGAGTAAGAACACTTCAAAGGTCTGCCGAGGCAAATGATAGAGAAAACTGAAAGCTACAGAATGTGCTTGATTAGCAAGAGTGTAATTGGCATTTTGCCATTCTGGAGGCAAAGTGAGGAATGGAGCTATGCAGATCTGCCCTGTAAAGTCTAGGTAGCCCATCCTAGCCCTGGGTCCAGATGACAGAACAGTTCCTTTGAAAGTTGACTAGAAGAAAACCTGCCTTGTTTTCATTGTGGAAAGGTTTTTTAACTCAGCAGTTCTCTACAGTATAAAAGTCACCATGCACATGTTTGTGGACACACACACACACACGAGCACATTCTGTGAATCACAGCAGGATGTTGCACCCTCAATCCCCTCTGATTAAGTCCACTGACACATAAAATGCTGCTACATTAAACTCAACTGAAGAGCAAAAACCCATTAAGAACTCTACAACCAAAATATGGTGCATGTTTCATCAGCTTGCTCCATATCACCAACCTCTCTCCTCATTTTTCTCCATATGCTTGTATTTTAACTGAGAGGATTTCTTTATGGAAAAGGGGGGAAATGTTTAGAAAAAAAAGTCAGTTAGCTGCCAGGAACCACTGAAACTTCCACAGTTCCAAAGGCCAGTCTTCGCATAACCTCATTCCTGTGGCCAGAAGTGTGTAAAAAAACAGAAACTTCTGACAGAGCCCAATCTTGGGCTAATGAATGGAGCACCATGCCCAGGAGGCTGGCCAAGAGGATGGCAAGAAGAAAAGAGGAGAGGTTTGCTGTGTTGAGAGTGTCTAGGAGGATGGGGTGTTTTCAGACTTGGGGAAGTGTGGAAAGTGACTCTGTCCCTCTTATTTCTTCTAGCTCTGTTCCCTTCATTTTTCCTTGCCATCACTTTGGGTTTGGGAAGCAATATAAAGATTTGATGATGCAGATGTTGTGGTCTAGAAAATTATTACTGACAAATACTGTATTTTTCGAAAGTTCATCCAGGGAAAAAAGACAAGAGATCACCAAACAGACCAAGCTGAACCTGAAATCTGTGGTTCATTTTTTTTAAAATGAAGTTTTACATTAATTCATCTTTTGTTAACATATTTGTATTTTCAGGAGCCAAGGATATTCTTCAGCTTTCACTTTCACTAATGGATACATTAATGTGTCACTGGAAAATAGTGTGGAAACCTAACTTTTTTTTCAAATTAAATCTTGTTTCTCCATTAGCTCACATTATTATTTACATGACAGCTTATTTTTAATGCATTTTTATCATTATTTTTCTGTACCTGGCATTGGCAAATACCAATCTAAACAGTAAATTGTTCTGTTTCTTTGTAACCAATCTATCCCAAATAGATTATGCCAGTTTTGAAGTATTATGGCCGCCCAAAACACCATTATCTTTGATGCAATTTTGTGGGGCAGACATATTAGTGTTGGTTAGGTTGGAGTCTTTGAGTGTTTCCATGGAGATGTGACTCAGTCAACTGTGGGCGAGACCTTTCATTGGATTATTTCCATGGAGGTGTTGCCCCACCCACTCAGGGTGGGTCTTTATTGGCTCACTGGAGTACTTTAAAAAGAGCCACACAGGCCCAGATGCAGAGCAATTGAGAGTGACGTTTTGAAGAAGAGCTGCAGCTAAGAGAGGACACAATGCCTCAAGAGCAACATTTTGGAGAACGCCATTTTGAAATGCAACCCGGGAGCAAGTGGATGCCCGCCACGTGCCTTCCGAGCTAACAGAGGTTTTCCCAATGCCAATGGTCATCCTTCAGTGAAGGTACCCTGTTGTTGAGACCTTACCTTGGACACTTTATGGCCTTACGACTATAACTTTGTAGCCAAATAAACCCCCTTTATAGAAGCCAATCCATTTCTGGTATTTTGCAAAAAGGCAGAGTTAGCAAACCGGAACATAGATCAATAAGTAAAACCTTACACACACTAAAAATCATCAAGAATTTCGCAATATTCTTGGCCATAAAAAAATGTATTTTACATTGAATAAATATTTTTTGTTTAACATGCTTGCAGTTGAGACTTTAAAATATTCTTGGTTAAAAATTTGAGTCTTTCATCTAAAATATCTTCCTGAAGGATTTAGAGTGAAATCAGATGAACATACATGTCTTTGAACTTGATTCTTCATCTTTTAACTGCAGGACCAAAATAATAGGAATGAACGGTATTCTGAACCAAATAAAGGAATTGGATTGGAATATTGTAAAATTTTCATTCAATTTATTTTATTTGTTCTCCCAATTTGGACCTTTGTGTTATAGTTTGTTTTTTATCATGATTTTTAATTTATTATTATTGTTGTTATTAATATATGAGGAACTGATTGGTGTATCTGTAATGGAGACCTACTTTTAGTAGATGTATGTCCTAGTGGACTTGTTTTGATGTTCATAAATATTACAGCCAAACTATCAATGGACTTTCTAAATGAAAATAGAACTGAACTGCTAAAATTTAATTTTCTGTGTAGAATAAATAGCAAGAGACTAAAACATTGGCTGGAACTTGGGGTTGATTCGGGGAGCTCCCATAGGCGCCCATATATCATCATGTGTGGCTTTAATTTTCTTGGTAAAAATTTGTTTAATGTGCAACATTATTAGATTAATCAAGTCCCTTTGGAAGAAATCATCTTGCCACAGAGGTTTTGTTTAACTCTGCTCCTCTGCTCCTGTGACCATAGTTTTTGATCATTATGAGAATGAGAAAAGGGATAGGGGTACAGCCAGCAATGGTTCTTAGTAAGGAAACAAATCTTTGCTGCTGAAAGATGAAAACTTCATTGAAAAGTCATGCCTCATGAGCTCAAGTAACAATTCATTGATTCTTTCTGTATGTTTTCTAGATTGTTTTTTGTGTCTGTATATTGTATAACAACACAGTTGTACATGCTGCACACTATTGCAGTCAATAACTTTACTAGTGAGTTCCTCTTAGCATTTAGACTCATGAAAACATCATATACCCAGATCAATGGCAATGTCTGTGTTTTACAGTACAGAGAGAAATATGCATTATCTGTAACTCCCCATTTGCCCTGAAAAAGTTAACACAAGGGCAAACTCCATTTTTGGTCCTCCCAACATCTTACAGTGTAATCCATAAAAGTGGTCTCTAGAACCAGTTTGCCTGGATTCAAATCCAGCTCCTCCAGTAGCTCCTCCAGTAACTAGCTTAGTGACCTTTGGCAAGTTATCCTCTGTGCCTCAATTTCCGTGTCTGTAAAAAGGAAATAGTATGATTATCTACTTCCTTGGATTGTTAGAAGGATTAAATAAGTTAATATCTACACAGTATTTGAAAGAGCACCCAGCACATTTTAAGATTTATATGAAAGATAATCTCTCCTTTTTATTTGAATGCATTACAGAAACACGTTTTAATATTGTAAACTACTTTAAATGTACCTTGAGTGTAGATTGTCTGAATTATTTTTACAAAAACAATAATTTATTTATAACAATAAAATGACAATGCATATATTAAATACAATTTGAAGTTATAGAAAATTATATGGAATAATTTAATGGAATGCACCTATGATTCTACTCAATAGAAATAGCTTTTTAAATTTTTTGTATATTTATTTCTGCCTTAGCCCCGAGTATTTTATTGTAGGAATTAAAACATATAATATATCCTGATTTTTTTTTCACTGAAAATATAAACAAGTTTTATTTAGCCATTAGATGTTCTTCAGAATCATGTTTTAAAATTTAATATCTGCATAATGTGTAAATGTGCCATTACTATTTCCAACAAATGGTTTCATTATAAATGGATTTGAAAGAATTAAAGTTGCAACTTCTACCCATAAGCTGGGTCAAATGAACACTTTTCCAACATCAGGTTCCCTTTTTTATAATGTTCTAAGTGGTTATGAGAAGAAATAAGAAGCATCATTGACTTCCCCTCATTCTCCAAATCATTAGTTTCCCAGGCTTCTGATCACATTTTTTTTTTTTCTCCATTCCTGGTAGAATTTTATATTAAACCCAAACTTGCTTATGCTAAATGATATTTATATGTCAATGCAGAATAATACAGAATTATTTACACTACAAATTTTCTCTCTGCCAGAAAGAAGAAATTTCTCACCGATGTGGGTGATCACTCCTTTCTCTTCAAAACATGGGCTAAGGATTTTGAATTTTCCCTCAGTTGACTGGGTTCCCAATGAGCTATTTAAAGAGCTGCAATAAAGGTTTGGTAGGAAGGAAGAAAATATCTTTTCTGAACATTTTTGGCTTTTCATCCTCATCTTTACTAGGTAGATGCAGACGAATACATTTTCTAGACTGCAGATATCAACAAGCGATTTTAGTATTGTGTTACACTTGGAAATATTGGAAAGAATTCATATTCCTGGTGTGCCTACTAAAGTGACAGTTATATAAATCTCATGTGATTAGGGCTATGATGGAGTTGGATATGATAGCAAAGGAGGTAGAGAAGATATATTTTGACCTAAAGAGGTCAAAGACAGCATCACACAAATTGGTAATGCTAATTTGATCCTTAGGTTGATCCAGCTGTATTACATAGGTCATGCAGGGTAGAAACACTACTGCAAATCCGAGTGGCTCAACAAATTAAAAATTTATTTCTTATCCTTGCAAATTCTGGCATGGATATTCTGGTTAGATCACTCTTCTGGACTGTTCTTCTCTGATCCAGACTTCCCCCATCATGAGATTATGATATCCTCTAGGAACTTGAGAACTTCCATTGGATCTTCTGTATCTATCTGTCAAAAGGGCAACCAGATAGAGTGTGGAGAATCATGAGAGGTTTAGCAGGGCTGGTCTGGAAAAGAGTGTTCACCACCTCTGCATCCATTACACTGGCCACAACTCAGTCACAAGGAGATAATGGCTTAGCTGTGGGCCCAGGAGACAAAAGAAGAGACGAGATACACACTTAGCAGAGCCTCTGCTATAGAGGTAGGAGAGTTTGCTATGCAGACAACCGACAATTTGGGTTCTTTCCAGGAAATGGAATTGTATATTTAAAATTTCAAACTCAATTTGAGGAACAAACACTTAGGATCTAGAGAGAAATAAAGATGGACATGTTTCTACAGTGACTCAGTACATATTTGGCATTTCTGTGTACTTGGATCAGTTTCCATCTTCACATATTTTCTGTCTAGAATTCAGAAATGTGGTTTTTTTTCTTTCAAGAAAAGTTTTACATCTCTTTTTCAGAACTAAGATGCTAGAGCATTTTCTATATCATCCGAAGCACCAGGATTTACTGGAATTTACACTGAAATTCCTCTAGGTTTAGTGCTAGGCAAAATACAAAGGTGGTTTTATCCAAGCAAATGATCACTCAACTAATTATGATTAATTATGATTCCCTCTAAAGGAAATGAGGGACAGACATTACAATAATTTTGCAAATATATGTAATTCTGGGTGTATAAGGATGAATTAAAAGTTTTTACCTGTCTCTTAGTTTGCCAGATTGGCTATGACAAATACCACACAGTGGGTTGGTTTAAGCAACAGGAGCTTATTGGCTCAAGGTTTCAAAGGCTGGAAGTCCAATATCAAGATGTCACCAAGGCAGGCTTTCTCCAGAGTCAGCTGTGTCTGGTAGTGGCAGTTCTCCATCTCAGGGCAATGTCCTGGTCTCCTTATGTGGCTCTCTCTGACTTCTGGCTTCTGCATCTTCTGCCTTCTCAACTGCATCCGAATTTCCACTTGTCTCCAACAAGATGGATGAAGGCTCACTCTGGCCACACCTAAATAGGATCTTCAAAGGCCCTAACCACCAATGAGTCCACAGAATTTATTTAATTGGCAATGCATCTTCATAGGTCTATTACAAATGGGATCATGCCCATAGGAACATGGATCGAGACTTAAATGTGTCTTTTGTTAAGTATGCAATTCAACCTCCCATAACCCACCAAAGGGCTTTTATTCTAGATGGTGCTTCTTTATTCAGAAATTAAGTAAATTAGATAAATAATACAGAATAATATTAAGGGTTGTAATTATTACGAGTTCACATGTGAAGTTGGCTTCTCACTTTAGAATTTAGTTGCTCCTTTCAGATATTGCAGAAGGGATAGAGAAGTCCATGTAAGTAAACTATTTTTCTTTATTTCTTTTCTTTTTCCTAGATGATAGAGCATGTAATTCATGTCTAAGGAAAAGTCTAGCTGTCTGTATTCTGGTCTCTTGGGTTTAAATCCAGTTCTCTGGTGCGGCTTTCACGAAGGGTGGTGTTTTATTTTTTGAGGTGAGGCACAGGAAGAGGTGGTGGTGGTGAATATTTCAAAAAGGTAGCAATTACCTGATAACAGAAAGCAGCGTGGCCTGTGTCTTATTACTGCTCACATTGGAGGTGAAAATCTGCTGTGGACACCATCGTCATTATAGCTTCAGTTGGCTGAGGTCACCTTGGTTCATGTGCTTTATACATTGGTAGCCTTCTCCTTATTACTTGCCAAACAAACCTTTTTATTTTTGCACACGTTTATGTTGATTTTGTGGTTTCTGAAATTGGATTCTGGCTCCTGGAGGCCTGAGTTTCCACAGCAACTGCAGGCCTTATCTGCTACCGGTTCTTGGCAGGCAGACAACCAGGTCTTTCAGTTGACTTTGAATTTTTTTCCCGTTTCTTTTTTTTTTTTTAAACTTTTTCTTCTTCTCCCCTATTTTTTCCTACACCCTGTCATTTAAACATCACATAATTAATTGCGTACATCCTGTGCCACATGCAATTGCCACAGCTTTGAAGTCCCAATAGATCATTTTATAGAGCAGTGGGTGCCATTTTAAAAGAAAAAAAAAAGCCAAGCCCTGGCACCAGGGCATGGCTGTGTAGATTTGAGCATATCCTTCTCCAGGTATGATAAAGAAATCTGGGCACCTTGTGTTTGTTTTTCTGCATTTCCTTTCTAACCTGGCCTTTTCAATATATAGGAAAGACCTCAAGACGAAGTTTGTTATTTTTCTCTCCCAAGTTATTTCCTTTTCCAAAACCAGCATGAACTGCCTTCATTTGGTACTGAGGTGAAGTTTGCTTTTTTTCTTTCAGATTGGATAGAAAAAAAAAAGTTCTGATTTAGCATCATGTTATTTGGAGGCTGCTGCTGATCCAACAGTAGCGGAAAAACCAACAGGCAAATAAGGAAGAAAAGAAAATACCAACCCTCTTATTTAGATGCCTTTCAAATATAGCAACAATAAATGATCTCACCACCTTCTTAATGTTTTAAAAAAATAATGCAAACATTTGCTTCAAGGAAAAGAACAAGTCTACTGGAATAAGCTTTAAGAATATTTATGAGAAGGTTTTCTACCTTTGGAAAGCGAAGAATAGGGAGATTTTGAGAAAACAAAATAGACGTATTTGTTCTAAGTTTAATTAACTTTCACTTTTCTTTACAGAGAGAGAATGTATAAATATATTTAATTGTCAGTGTTTGTCTCTTGTTAGGGAAAACACACCCAAACAATGAACTTTTTACCATAAAAAGAGTCCCCTTTTCTCTGTAAAGTAAATGTTGCCTGATTTTTTGGTGTAGATCAAAGTTCAAAGTAGGTAGAATTTAATTTTCAGTCCCTCCACATCTTTGCTTTTTTATCTTCTTTCTCCTATCTTTAAACTCTCTATTAACTTCTTTGCTCTTTCTCTTTCATGGTATGTCCTGCCTGCTCCCAGCCAGCCACTAAGATAATTCCACAAGATAGAGTCTCTCCATTTCTTGAAATTCCCCAAACATTTTTCATCAAAATTGACTTGCCAGTGTCTCATTGTCTCAGAACTTCTTCCTGCCAGAGAAAATATGAGGAACAAATTCTTACGTATTAGCTGTTGACCTTGGACAAGTTAGTAACATTCTTGGAGTCTTGTTGCCCCGTCTACAAGTAAGGAAGAATAATGGATCATATCACGGAGAGTTCTTAGGAGGGGGTAATTGTCTTAAGGCCCATAAAGTATGTAGGATATTGTCTAGGACACAGTGTGTGATTAATAAATAGTCAGAAGTAGTATTGATGAAATTATCACTAAGAGCTAATGCATATATTGCCTTGATATTTCTCATATACTATTCTAAATACTCTACTTCTAAAATTAATTTACTCCTGACAACAGCCCTAAAAGATAGAGATAATTAAATTCAATTATTTTGTCAGGTATTATTCATATTATAATCATGTGTGACATTTCTAAAATCATTTAAACCTAGAAGGTTGGGTAGTACTGGGATTCAGAACTCACTGAAAAGCCCGAAAGGCACACACATTATGAACACATAGCTTATTCATCTTAAACCTAATCAATTTACCATCCTCAAATGAATATCTATCAATTTATAGTTAGAGTATAACATCAGTTATAACATAGTATAGTTGTATTATTTATACTATATGATTATAGTATGGTTATATAGTTATAGTTACAATACAGAATTCACCAAAAGGCTAGCAGAAATAGGACTTGTTTGTTCCTTCTGCATTAAAGTGTCCCATAAAATATTCCCTTTTCCATCTTACAGAAGTGTCTTTTCAAACAGCAAATCCTTTTATTACTTCTTCCAAAATATATCCTAAATCCAGACACCTCTCACCAGATACCTTGCTATCAACCCAATCCAAGCCAGTATGACGTCTAACTTAATTACTGATAGAGCCTCCCAACAGGTCTTCCCCAATTCACTCTTTCCTTTTCAATTCAACCATGTGAATAAGACTTTACTACTCTATGCTGCAGATCTTGGTGGAGCATTTTCTATGTGTTAAGCCCACTTCTCAGCTCACAGGATAGAGCAATAAACAAAACAAATTTTGTGGGCTAACAGAGTTCATGGTACAGAGGGGAAGACAGGGAAAAGAACAAATGGATATGTAATACAATGCTAAGTTGTGTTGAGTACTATCAAGAACCAGACAAAGGGTATAGAGTGATGGGGTGCAGTGCTATTTTGGAAAACACATTCAGAGAAAGTCAATGCTTTACATTTCAATGGATTCCAATCCACATTCTTAATTATGCCTGATATAGTCCTACTCAAGTTTGCACCAGCCATCTTCCCTGACCCCCTCTCATCTCTCCCTCTTCTTAGGAGCCATAATAAGACACATTTGTCTTCTTTCTTTCCTCCAAGAAGCCTATTCCCTCCTCAGGGATTTTTCATCTGCTGTCTCTTCTGCCTGGAATGCTGAACCACAAGTTCCTCACGTGGCTGACTCTTTATTTTGAGTTAGTTTTAGTGCAAGCTTTCATAGAAAAGTCTGTTCTGAACAACCCATCCAAAATACCCCACCCTGAATCCACCCTTACAACTTCCATATTGTGTGTTTATTTATGTAGTTTCTCTTTTTGAATGGGATCGATGATTTATGCTCTATTACTTCTATAAAATGGAGAGTAATTAATTGATTAATTTACTCAGTAAATATTCACTGAGTCCTAACTATACATCAGACATTGCAAAAGGTCCTGGGAATATGATGATGAATAAAATACCCCTTGCCCTCAGATTATCTAAGTGCTAGCCACAGAGAAGTAATAAGAATAAAGGAGAGTCAGAATCATATAGGCAATGGGAATATAATTTAATAAGTGCTAAGACGAAATTTTTGCAGAGTGCTATGGGTAGCTGCAGACTTTGTGATCGGAAATGCTAGAGGGGTCCATGACATGTAAGCAGTAAACAGAGCTGCAAATAATAGTTTAACAGATAGGATTAGGGGAAGGAGTTTCAGATAGAGGAAATAGCAATTTCGAAGTTGTGAAACCCAAATGTAAGGGAGTACAAGATATCTGGGAACACCTCCGTTAGTTCACAATGGAGAGAGAAGAGTGTGCAAGGAAGAAAGGACAATAAGTAAGGCAATGGCTTAGGCAATGAAGAGCCTTTTTTGTATGACCCATTGCATACATTAAGGAAAAAATGTGATCAGATTTGTATTCTGGAGATTAATCAACAAAAGGGCTTGAAAGAGGAAAATTGCAAAAGTATAGAAAATAGTGAAGACTATAGAAAAATGATACAGGAGGGTCAAAATGAAGGATCGGCTAGGGAAATGGCTGTGGGCATGGAAGGTATATAAATGTAGGAACAATTTAGGAGGTAGAATGGCCCTCAGATTAAAGAGCAGGAAGTCTTACGGCTGAGGCCTGGTTAGCTGATTAGATAATGCATATTAAAATTCGTTTGATTGACTCAAATGCCATATTCAAATGTAAGGTAAAAAAAAAAGCTGTAGAATGTCTATAAAGTAGGATTGTCACTTTGTTAATGAGAGAGGATACCATGGTGACTAAGAGCTGGGAAGGGAATATTACACTTAGAAAGGCCATTTTGACTTGCAGATATGGAAGCATGACATCTTTCAAGCATATGTAGATATTTAATTCCTAACATCGTGTAAAAAACATGTCACTGCCTTTTAATTCTTTGTCATGCTCCATCACTTAGCGGAGAGAGAATCAGGGATGAGGTAAAGTTTTAAAATCCCATTTGATACTGAAACTTATAAGCTTGTAAGCAAGAAGATATGGATTGAAATTTGGGCAACCAAATAATGTGCTATCCAAACTGAGTAGCAAATTATTTGAGAAAATTTGAGAGTGGGAAAGGGGTTGCTATTAATAGTTACATGAGAACATGTATAACTGTATAAAATAGATGATAACACACTGGGGCATATGATCACCCTAATGGGATCATTCGATAGTGATCCCTAACAGTGTATAAAAAGAGATAATATTGGTAAATTGCTTAACACACTACCTAGCACCTAGTAAGTGCTCAAATGTTATGTGAATCAAAATAGCTGCCATAAATATCTGTACCTCTCTTGGATATAATTCTAGGAGTGAAATTAATGGGTCATAGAGTAGGTGTATATTTGGATTTATTAGAAACTGACAAAAGTTTTCCTAAATAATTGTACCATTTAAAACTCCCGCCAGAACTATATCTTTGCCACTAGATATTGTCATTCTTTTTAAATTTAGCCATTCTATTGGGTGTACAATAATTATCTCCTTGTTTTAATTTGCATTTCCCTGATGGCTAAGGATGTGGATAACTTTCATATACTCATGGACATACCAATAACTTCTGTGCTAAAATCATTGGCGTTGGGATCAAAAGACTGAATTTTAAATGTCTGCTTCAAATATTCTTCAGTTAATCACTTTAGAATGACTGACTGCTCTCCTGTGTTATCTTTTAATTTTCTCACCTGTAAAATAGCAGCAGTCATTGTATTATCTCATAGATTTTGTGTTAGAATTAAATTCAGTCACTAAGTGTAATTGTCTAGTACAATGCTTGACACATGGGAACCGTATAGCAAACGTCAGCTATCATCATCATCACCTTCGTCATCATCATTAAACAAGAAACCAAGGATAAAACATTTATGCAGAAGGACGACCACTGAACTGGAACTCCATGTATATAATTTCTGCAAAAGTTGTCAATGGCTTGCATTTACTCATTATTTTCAGAAATAATAAATAAGAGTATGAGCTCTGAAGAAGTCAGATAAACAACCTCTGGTTTGTTTCCCAGCACCACTGTTTCCTGGTTGTTAACTTCGGGCTTATTACTTAAGCAATCTCTTAACTTTAGTTTCTTTCTCTGTAAAAGTTAGACAGTGATAGACTATACCCCATGAACTTGTGAGAATTAAATGAAGTAATCCCTATTTATCATTTTTAAAAAATGAGCTTATCATCTGGTGATTAGAGTGAGCATTTATTGCATGCTTACCAATATGTGTCAAGCACTTCCAGTGATACACTATTTAACAAGATGGCATCAATTTATATAGTTGGATAATTCTTGATTCCTCTCTGCCTCTCACTCTGCACATCTGAACCTATTAGCTCTATCTCTAAAATATATACCAAATCCAGTGGCTTCATTCCATTTCCACTGCTTTCTCTCTGATCCCAACCATCATTTCATCTTTCGAAATGACTACAATAGCCTGAAAATCTGCCTAGCTTTTTTGACTCTTGGGCCCCAACAGACCATTCTCATATCACTCCTCTGCTTCAAACTTCCTAATGGCTCCTTGGTGCACTTAGCCCTAAACTCAAATCCCTTACCATGGCTTAAAAGACCTCCCAGATCTGGTCCTCAAACCCCTTTGCAACTTCATCTTATTCTGCCCCTCCTTGTTAACTATGTTCTAGCTACACTGGTTGCCTTTCTGTTTCTTAAATATGCTAAACTTATTCTAGACTCAGGGCCTTCATTCATTCTGCTTCTTCTGGCTGGAATTGCCTTCTCTGAAACCCTCACTGGATGACTCTTCAGCATTAATCAAATCTCAGAAGTATCACCTTCACAGAGAGATCTTTCCCAAGTATCTGATTTCAAGTCATCCTTCTCAAGTCTCTACCTCTCTCTTACCCACCCCTCTCATTCACTCTAAATCCCTTTACCTTATTTTATTATTTTTTTTCTTAACACATCACTTTCTGTAATGACATTGTTTATTTGTTTATTTACTAGTTTCTTACCTCTCTCCCTTCATTGGAATGTAAGATCCATTAGGAAATGATCTTTTCTGATATTGCCACTGCTGTTCAGAGATTAGTATAGTGCTAAACCCAGTGAGACACTCAATAAATGTCTATTGAATAAATAATAAAAGAACTGCCTAAATCCCTTCAACTGAATTTATCAGCCAATGGAAATCAACAGCTGAAAAATTAGGGCCCCAGTTTTGAAGTATTTGGTATATAGATTCCCTAATGATAATGAGAGTGTGTTGTTTCTGTACTTATAACTAAGCAACATAAATGAATTGTTTCACTATATTGTATTGACAAATTTGTCTTTGTTTGATGCTCCTCAGATTTCAATTTTATTTTATCTTTTTCATCCAAAACTTGATATTAGAAAGAATAAAATGAGAACTTGGTTTGAAAGCTGGTTTATTCCTCATATAGAAAATATTTTCAGTCTGCATGATTTTATTAAATGCTGGATATTTGTGGAAAGAAACACAAAGTTTGGAGCATATTTGCAGGTGCTGAACCATCCACAGAATAGTTTCTCTGTATAGAAACTCTGTATTTGTCTGTTATGTTAAATGGTGACCAAAGTATAATTAAAAAAAAAAAAAAAACACACACCTTGTTCTGTGTACCTAAGACCATACTAGATTCTTAATGTGTTATCTCTTACCCTTCTAAAAACCTTAAAAATAGATTGTATTATAATAATGCTCAGAGAGATTAAATTACTTACCCAAGATGGCAAAACTAAAAGGAAGAAGAGAAACTATTAAAGCCAATATCCATATGGTTGTTAAACCCTATTTTCTTCCCATTATGCTCTGCCTTTTTCATCTAAGACCTGGATAACATAGAAACAAGATAAGTCATGCACCAAGATATGTTAGCTATGGCCTCTCCATAATTTTGGGAAAAGTCATCCACAGCAAGCACTAAATACATATGAATTACCTGCATTCACCAGATGAACTGGAGCACACATACACACGTAATATTACATATATACATCGCTACATTTATGGATTTTCCAACCACTAAGTAAGATCAGTAATACAAGTTAGTCCAAGGTATATCAATGAGATTCAATTTTATTAACTATGGCATGTGGATGTTCAGCACGTGGCCATATGTTTCTCACAAAATGTAACTTACAATCTGAGTTTTGTAACTGAACAACACACATCATTGCAATAATTTCTTCCCAGCAACAGTCCATATCCCATTTCTTTCTTAGAGGGTCTGCTTTCATTTCTATTTCCACCCAAAATTCACTTGTCTCTAACAACACTTCTTTTTTTTTTTTTTAACATAACCTGGAAATATGGAGTGTTACCCAGGGGGCTGAAATATTCCATATTTTTTCCATGAAACTCTGATTGGCAACAGTCAGTGATTGTCTCTCTTTTCCAACTCTAGCCTTGAGCCAGCATCAAAATATTCATGAATAATTTGCAAATAATTAAATTCTTTGGGTTTTGTTCTTATTCACAGAAGCAAAGTAATTTTGGGCTCCTTATGGATTCGATTATCCATGAGGTTATAATTTAAGCAGCTTCATTTTCAGATGTGTTTCCTTTGAAAGTGGGGACTGATAGGACTCTGGGCAACACAGGATCTGTGTTTTCTCTGTAAATAAAAGCCTACAGAATTTCATCCAGGCAGCCCTTGTATGCCACACAGAGACTGATGACAAACCACATTATTTTCCCCTAACACAACCATCTACAATTACAAATGTACTTTCCTAAAACATTGATCTACTTTTTATCCAAAGTGTCTGAGATGTTAGACGAGGCAGTTATCTCTAGAAGAGATCAGCTTTCACACATGCAAAGTTTATCAGTGTAAACTATTATTTTTATAAATTCAGTAGGGAGAAAATGTTCAAAATAAAAATTCACTATTTCACTGTTTTCCTTTAGCAAAGTCAAGGATAATACAGACGGTCAACTATCTACCTGAATAAATACCATCACACACACACAAACACACAAACACACACACACACATTAATATTGTCCAACTTCAAAATCATTCATAGAGAAAAACAAAAGCAAAGACAGAGAGTTAAAAAGATAAGTGTAGATATGTAGATAATTACAAGAGACGTAATTGGCAATTTCACAGAATATCAAGTTTGACAGGGATTTTATATCTTCTCTTCTATAGCCATGTTGTAAATTGTGTTGCCAGCCTTAAACAGCCGCCAGTAATGTATTCTGCCTCGGCCAAATACTCATGTGCTTATAAAAGCTATACTCACCCTTCTTAGGTCATTAGACCTCCACACAGCCTGCGTATTCACAGACTCAACTAATACTTTTACTTTTAACCTATAACTAATGTAGAAATTTTTAAAATGCTCTCTACAGTCATTGCATCTTTTATTTTCTATGTTTCTAAAATTAAGTATTCATCTTGGAAAATTAGTAAATCATGATTCTGATAATATAACTTTGTTAAGGCTGGGCTTTGGAGTGGCTCTAGCCTTTGGCATGCTGAAATTTCTACTTTTATGAACTTTCCTTTTGAGTTCAGGTGTTGTCACCAAAAGCTGATGAGGCAACATGAGATTTATGGTAATACTCTAGCATGGGTTCTTGTACCAGGCTAGTTAAGTCTTAGGAAGGAACACCAAAGGAATATAAGATAGGGGCAGGCTGGTCTGATTAGGGAAAGGGTGATCTGACAATTGGAAAAAGTGTAAAGAGTTGGGGGGTTGATGGGGCAAGGATATACATATACATAGAGATGAAGATAGAGACATCTGGAAAAACTGTGTGTGTGTGTGTGTGTGTGTGTGCTGGGTGTTAGATATTAACAACTATAGTACTTTGTGCACAGCAAGGATTCTGAAAGGGATCTAGAAAATCTTAAAATACATTTACATACTTTGCTCTCCTGCTCGGTCTTAGTCTATTAGGCAGAATTAGACCTTTATGATAAACAAACAGATAACAAAATTATTATTGCTATTCTTGGTTGTAACCATTATGATTGAGGTAGAAATGTGTCCCTATGGTCTATTACATTTCTTGAGTTCATTCTAAATGATATTTCCCAGAGTGTCTTTTCCTGCAATATATATTTTTAAATTAACAACAAGCTTTACAAAACTTCCTGTCCCATATTTCCTTTGTGTAACAACATTTTTAATTTGTTGGAAAATCTTATAGTCCACAGAATACTCAAAAGCAAATAAATAAATGTCTAAGAAAATGCATTATATTTTCGCTAAAGCTCTCTTTTTTCTATACCCGTGGGTACAGTAGTAGTAAAACCATGAATTTTGGAGCCCCACTGCATGGATTTTGAATCTGGAATTCACCATTTACTAATATTACTTTGGGTAAGTGATGTGATATCCATGTGTCTCTGCTTTCTTAAATATAAGGGAGATGATAATACTTATTTCATAGAAAGTACTGTTATAATTAACTGAGTTAATATTTATAAATTGTTTGCCATAATGCCTGCCACATAGCAAAGGCAGCTGAAGTGTTTGTTAAACCAATTGTATCATCTGCCAGGCCACCCCAAAGCTAGAACCTAGAAATCTGACAGTTCTTTCTAGACACTTTCTTCCAAATCCCTCCCAAATCTAATCACTCCCATAGTTAACTTCTCTTCTCCATTTCTCATCTATTGCCTTAGTTCATTTCTTGCTTATATTTAAAACATTTTCTAATAGATGTTTCTGTCTCTAGCCTTATCCACACAAATCTTTGTCCACCCGACCACCAACATGATCTTTCTACAAGAAATAACGAACTCTAAATCTCTTCCAATTATGAATGATGCTACATCGATCGACTTTCCCTTACCATCCCCTTTTGGCATAGTGAAGTTCCTGTTTCTTAAAATAAGACTTTTGGACTGAAGGAGACCCTGTCTCCCTATACTCATGACCCTTACACAAAAAATCCCACCCTCTCACATGTACTGGAATTTTATACCCCTTTTCTCACTCTTGAGAGCAGGGATGACTGCTCAGATTGCTGAGTAGATGATAAGGGGCACCACATATACTGCATTCTAGCTCCCTCTCTGCCTGAAGGCTATAGTCATTCTCTTTTTCTCCCTGGATTACATGTCCTAGGGTCTCTCTGAAGAAAGTTCTGCTCTTCTCTATTTGCTCTCTTTGGGTATGGGTGAGTTAAGTTCATGGGAAAAGATGTAGGAAACTAATGTTGGCTTCCAGTGTAGGCTGAATTCTGCAATCCAGTTTTAACAGAAATAGAACTGGTATTTGGAGCTCTATCAGGTATCTGAGTCTATTTCTCAATCAGTTCAGAATCCAAGAGAAGTGGTCAGTGGAATACTTAATTGGACATCTCTAGAAAATCAATATTAATGACATATGCCAAATATTTTAGGAGAACTTTTGTTTCCTAAGAAAGCAACTGCAGGGTATCTTGCTGAATACTTAAAGCTGGTTGTCTTCTTTTAGTTGTGGGTTTTTCGACCTCATCACTCTTGCCATTGGGGGCTGGCTAATTGTTGTGCAGGGCTATCCTGTATATTGTAAGACGTTTAGCAGCACCCTTGACGTCCACCTACAGATACCAGTAACAATACTTTAGATGTGACAATCAGAAATGCCTCCAGACATTACCAGATGTCCCCAGTGGGAAAAAAATCACACTGATAGAGTACCTGCTTTAGTCAATGTTCCTGGGGAATCACAAGAGAAAGTGAAAACAAGCAGATAAGGTGTAACAATGGAAGAAATGTGAGAAGACTGCAGGTTCACTTAAACAGTAGAACTATTTTGACTTCTGCAGGTAGACTCAAATAACAAGAGAGGGTAATCTCAAATGTTCCCAGAAGTCACCGGGAGCACATTCTCTTTTCCAGTTGGGAAAAGAACAACAGGTGGCCCGTCATTCCTGGAGATTGTTTTGTAACGTGAATAGTATGTGAATTTACCCAGTCATGTGCACTGAAGCCTGTCCAGTCAGCCTTCTTAATAATGCCTTCTTTAAGCTGCGTAATCCCAGACTCATCCATTACTGAATGGCCTTGAAAAGTTATTAGGTTTCATTTATAAAATGGGTGTTGTAATATTTAACTACATCCAATGGCTTTGGTGAGATTAAAAACCTTAATGCAGGCAAAGCTCTCAGCTAAGTACCTTGGTATATGAAAAGCAGTCACTGTCGGTTATTATTCTTACTACTGTGTGAAGAACTATCCCACACAGAAGAGCTGACAATGACGAATGGATGCCAGGCCCTCATAAGCAGAATTGTAGTGCCCAAATCCAGCAGTCACATGAATTTTGGCCAAAATAATTATGTAGGCTTTACTGCTAAATGAATCACTTCCACAGAAAGGCATCCTTTAGTGTACCAGGTGTCTTCAACTTAACATTCCCTGGAAAAAGCTGACACACATGAAAGCAATAAAGAAACTGAAGGGCAGGGTGTATATCCATTTGGTTCTCAACCAGAGGCTATTTTTTCCCATAGAGGGTATTTGCCAATGTCTGGAGACAGTTTTGGTTGTCACAACTTGGGGAGTACCACTGGCATCTATGGGTAAAAACCTGGGATGCTGAATGACCATCAATGCACAGG
Organism: Choloepus didactylus; assembly: GCF_015220235.1. Taxonomy (NCBI): domain Eukaryota; kingdom Metazoa; phylum Chordata; class Mammalia; order Pilosa; family Megalonychidae; genus Choloepus; species Choloepus didactylus. Next base: position 65,664,417 of record NC_051324.1, on the reverse strand, counting down.
ACGGTCCCCCACAACAAAGAATTATCTGGCCCAAGATGTCAATCGTGCCAAGGTTGATAAACACTAGTCTAGTATTACTGTGGACCTCTCAGGCACTGATGCTTAGTCTCCACAAAATCAGAACATGAATTCTTTTACATCACCATGTTGTTCAACGTTTTTCCAACCTCGCTTCTTTGTTATTCAGGACATGCTATGAATATTAAGTTCCCAGCTAGATGTACAATGTCCAGAATAATCATATTCAGCTCTTTGTGACCTTCAGAAACACTCTTATTTTTTCATACTTTCTCAGGATTATTTTGTCCAATTTTCCAATAATTCAAGGAATGGGTTAATGTGTAGGCCCTGAGTGTATTTCAGTCCAAAAATTTGCTTTGGTTTTTGCCTGAAATTGCTTCATGACTAATATTCTTGGATATTTGAGCCCAAGTTGTAAACTAAGCATGCATACCTTTTGAAGGATTGAGTGCGTATGACTGAACATTTTTCAAAAATTGAAACTCTCTATTGTCCACTCTTTGGTAATCTGGAACGCCAGGAACAGACCGTTTTGTTGAAGTGGGAGAGACTTATAGGAAAGATGATGGGACAGAATTCCTACTAAAACTTCCTGGGGAACACTGACCAGAGTGAAGGAAGGGAAAACTCTGTGTTGTGCTTCTTTCCCTCCCCCAAACCCAACGCCCCTGAAAAGGAGGGAGACAAGAAAGCAATAAAGTAAAAGGCATTTCCTACAGGTAGCTTTAAATCATTCAACACGGAGGTCTTCAGGGAGCCAGCCAGTTCCTCTTTCCTTTCCAGAAAGAGCTTTCTGGCTAAGTTCTCTTCCTCCAATGCACAGTGTCTTCACCTGGTTCTCTAAGGGCTTTTATCCAGACTTGTCCCAGCTCAACAGCATCCTCGCTTCTTCAGAATCAGGTCTTGACCCATGCATCACATTCAAAGACTCTTTCAATTGCTCCCCAGCGGTGGAGACGGAGGGCTCTGTTTTGCTTGTGATAATGTGCTAATGCTCCGAGACCCAACATAAATTCTCTTCTTGCATTGTCATTTGTCAAAGTCGCAATATGGGGCTAGGTAAAAAAAAAACGGAGAGGGGATAAAGTAATGACAGAAAGAAAACTTGGCCTTAGTTTTGTTTTCCCTCGTGCAGAACTTTCCCCTCCCTTCTTCTTAATCTGTATAACATCTGACAGTGCAGAGAGGGCACGGCAAGCACAAATAAATAAATAATTCCCCACGGCTCTCTCCTTATGGTTTTTTGTTGGATCAACATTTTAGTCCAATAGCTAAACATAAGAAGCAATCAGCTAGTTTATGCAGAAGCCCCCAAATTGCTGCTTGAGGCTTTGGGAATCTCTCTTCTCCAGGTTGCCATTGCTTGTTCCAATAAAATGCAGAGTTGTGCAGTTGTGCAAGGAGACTCCATCAGCAGGAATTTAACAAATCTGACATCACTCATTAGGTTCTAACCACTGGTGCTTTCCTTATGACCATTTACAGGTTTTCCTGGGTTTTTGACAGCAAAAATATTTAGGGTAATGATACTAAATGAGGTGGTGTTTTCTTCCATTGGTATTAATTTGGTAGAAAAACAACAAATAAGAAATTTGTGTTGCCACTGCTGTTCTTAAACAGCTTTATTGAGGTACAATTTATGCATCCTAAAATTCACTCATGTTAAGTGTACACTTAATAACTTTTAGTAAATTCACAAAGCTATGCAACATCACTGCAATCCAATTTTAGAATGTTTCCTCCAGCCCCATAAGGTCCCTGGTGCAAATCTGCAGTCACTCTCCGTTTCCACCACCGCTAGCTTCAGGCAATCACTAATCTACTTTCTGTCTCTATAGATTTGCATTTTCTGGATACTACATTTAAATGGAATCATACACCCTATAGTCTTTTGTATCTGGTTTAATATAATGATTCTGGGTTCATCCATGTTGAACATGTATCAGTACTTCATTCCTTTTTTATTGTTAAATAGTACTCCATTGCAAGAAACATTTTTTATCCATTCTTCAGTGGATAAGTATTTGCACTGAAATTGTCTTGTAAAATGTCCACAGTGGCAGAGTTTCAGCTGGATATTAAACTAGAGAGTTTGTTAAGAGAAGGCTATGTCTAAGCTGCTGAGATAAAAATGTTCACTGAAGAACACTCATTGACCCTACTTCTTTGCCTGTCAGTGGAGGCATCTATGAATACACACTTCCAAGAAACACAAAATCTATGAAGTCAAGTGCATGGCACAAACTGGGGAGCCTCACAGACTTAGCTGATGGCTGCTGGTGAGATTTCATTGATATAACCAAGTTTTGGTTGGCAAATGTCCCGAGACACATTTTCTCTTACTCTTTGTTTTAACGCTCTAATTGAAATCCCTGAGATACTAAATAAATAGAAGAATGGGTTCTTCTCATCACAGAAAAATGAAACATAGGAGGATCCATGCTTAAAATATCATTTTTAGTAAACCTGCAAGTTAATTCAGACAATGAGTGATAAAACCGGACAGAGTTTGTGGGTTATTCTAACAAATATGGTGATAAAAACAGCTTACCAAGAGGATAAAAGTTGATTATAAAAGGTAATCAAAAAACTAAATTTGTGGGATTACTATTACTTTGGTTATTGTTGTTGAAATGTGCCAAGGGCTGTGCTTGGTGATTTATATGTGTTTTTATATCACTCATCATATAAATTATACTGATTTCATTCCTAAGAAAACTAAGTAAGATTCCCAGGGGTTAAGTCAATTTCCCACGAGGATCCATTTAGTGAGGGATGGAACTGCAATTTAAAATAGTTCTCTTGCACTCTGAAGTTAATGTTTCTTTTTTTTTTACACTACAAAAGAAAAATGACAAAACAACTAGGTTACCCAGCACAACCCTGCTTCCACACATACAATCACACCATACCCATACACACGTGCACACAGGCACACACACACACACACACACACAAACACACACACAGTTGGGAGCCTTGTTTGCAGCAAGAAAAGTTTAAACTGGGCCTAGAGGAGACATTTCTAACAGCAAGCAGCATTGAAAGACAGTGTACCTTCTAAACTTTGGGCACATAAGAATTAATTTAATGGACTGAATTGGTATAGTAATAACTTTTCGTAAGGGTAGTGGGTCTGTGGACATAGGAAGCTCCTTCTGAAATGATAATTCTATGTTTCTCTTCTTGGAATCAGAGAGTCACCGGCTAGCAACTGGATCCTATACCATTCTCACTCAATGGCAAAGTCCTTTATTGTCCACATGACATCAGGTGTGTCTGAGTCCAAAGAAAAGAGATCAAACCTAACTGGACTGTGGGCTAAAAAGGCAAGAATAGAAATAACCCTGATATCATGACCCTGGGAATCAGCTCTGTCCAAGGACCCTGAAGCTCCTGTCAGCCCACACATTGACTTTCTCTAGGGGGAACAACGAGAAGTTAGGCCTAACTGACTGGAATTGGCCCTGCAAAGAACGATTTGTCGGGATATCTGTGTTGCTCACAGATGTGGATTTTTTTAAAGTAAGAAGAAAAATCTTCTCTTTAATTTTGCCTCAATTCTATTAGTTCTTTTCATCCTTATCAGTGTTGAATAGAGTTTTTCTTTCTTTTCCTAATTTTAATTTTTTTGTAGGGCATGCATTCAATGCAGGCTTGTTCAAAACAATCATTATTTTTTTTTAAATTGCCGGCTGGTTTCAGACATAACATACCATTGATTTTAAAATGCCATTTTGTTTTGCTAAGAAGAAAAAAAAATGTGAAACTGCTATTTAAAGCTTTTCCTATGCCTTCTACTTATACGCTATTGTATGCATCATATTTCCACATTGAAAACCCAGTTTGTAAAACATAATTTCATTTAAACCATTAAATGGATGGTTTTGTAACTCATGTTGGCAATACTGGAGCTTCCAATAATGAACAAAAGGCAGCACAAAACTTCGAGCTCAGCTAAACCAGGCATTACACATCTTCCTTGCAGGATCCTTTGTTACAGTTTGTCATTCGATATATGGCTGTTATGCACCTAAATGTGATTTTTAATGTTGGTTAGTTCCTCTCTATTGAGGAAACACAGTTCTGTTTTCAAATGCTTAACAACCACAGAAGCTTTATCATCAGAGCCGGGCGCGTGGTATCTGAGATCATGGCGTGAAATCGAGCCCCTTCCAGGACGGCTTGCCATGCATCAGCTTGGCTGGCAGAACTCCTGCCTTTGGCATCATTTTTCAGTGACCAATGTGCCAATTAGATTTTTACCTCAGGTAACTCTTCAAAAGAAAAGCTTAATCGTTTTAATGGGATGGGCGACATCTGAGGGGGAAAAATAACAAAATTAAAGTCGATCTTAACCTGTAATGAAAAACAAGCCATGGGGTGTTTCCATGTGAAATCTTGGATGTCATACAATGGATGGAGGGAAAACAACCGAAAACAGGGGAGGGAAAGGGGAAGAGGGAAGAAGGAAAATTTGCTTGAGTCATTTTCGTCCAAAGTCTGCTTCTAACTAAAGGTTCATGGACTGGGTTTAGAATTTCATAAGGTGGCTGACAATTAGCTACACTTGGTGTCAGGAGCAAGAGAAAAAAAGCCTTAGAAAGAATCCTTCCTTTTTATTCCTTCCCCTATCTCAAAGGTCAAATAATCATATTGATAATGTTTGAAAAAATGTCACTTCCTATTTCAGTTTTTTTTTTATGATCTATTAAATAAACCATTTACTGTGTGGCAAGGAGCCTGAAGAAAGAGACAGAACTCCAGTGTTCAAGTTTGCAATTTGATTTTAGTGGCACATTTTTAAAATGACTTTCCTTTTCAAAGGAAGAAAAGAAAAGAAAGAAATAGAAACAAAGAGGGAAGAAAGGAGGATGGGAGAGAGGGAGAGAGGAAGAAAGGAGGAAAGAAAGGTAGAAAAAGAGACAGGAAAAATAAGAAAGAGAAGGGAAAGAAGGAAGAAAGCTACCAAGGAAGAGAATGAATGGAAAGTGGCAAAAGAACGTCCATGATCATGTTTCTAGACTCATTTTGTTTTTCTGTATCACTGGTTGCTATGTGAGCTTGGGGAAAAGTCTCATAAATTATTCTTCTTTCCTTCATGTAGAATGCAGAACATGTTGGTGTCTTCTATCAAATCACTAATTTGTAAAATGCGGAAGAAAAGAATGTAGAAAGAGTCAAAATAGAGTATCTGTTGAAACAGTTTTACGATAAATAAGTGAAAGTTTAAAGTCCTTTGACTCCGATCCAGCCAAATCCACTTTGAAAGGTGAAAGACTAGGTTTAAATCTATTTGTACCACCAGAGGAATTATTATTTTATGGGTTTTTTTTCTTGAATTTTATTTGCAATTTAATGTACACTTTTCTCTTGATGAATTAGCATGTCTTATAATGCTTGCTGTGAAGACTGCCTGGAGGAAATGAAAAGAGATTTGCCTGTTCTCATTATGCCTTCCACAAACAACTTCTAGATAGAAGCTTCTGCTGCATTTGTTTCAGGACTAGTAGACTTGGTAACAGAGCTCATAGCATAGGCTTCTGCACAGGATTAACTTTTCTCACCCAGAATCTTACTCATGTGCTCTGTGGGTCTCCTTCCTCTGGTTCTCATTTTGACCTTTATCCTCAGTGAGTTTGAACTTTAATTTCCTTACCACCACCCTGCTCCATGCAACTAAAATGACATTTATAATAACTATCCCCCCAATTGATGCTAAAGTTTGTGTCACTGCTGTGGAAAAGTGTGCTTTGCTCTTCACCTAGGAACTGTGTTTACTTTATGTGCAGAGCTATGAAAAAATTTTAACTACTTCTATAAAAAATCTGCTGGCATCTATAATAAATCATTGAGAAGCCGTCTGATTTGGAGGGCTGAAGCACTCATGTATCTACTATAGCTATCCTTTCCTTGGTTTTGTCTTTCTCGATATGATTTGCATGGAGACCTTTTGCCTTAGTAACCCATCTGTTCTTATTGCTTATTCCCCATTGGAAGTCAAGTCTAATGAAGGATGGCTCTCCAAAGGTTCATAAGTTTGATTTGCATAGGCATTCAAAGTTTGAATATCCATCAGAATTTCTCTGCCCTGGAAATCAGCTTAGAAATGCCATGAGACCATGCTCCCATGGGAGATTTCTTTTCTTTTCTTTCTTTTTTTTTTTTACCCTTCAGCCCAGCTGGAAATGAATCACAAGAAATCTCTCTTATTTCTCCTTTTTTCCTTTGATTGGAATTATCGTTCTTGGGTGACAGCTATTTAAATTTTTATTTGATTTAAATGTGTTGAAGCTCATGAAATGTTGTCAAATACTGACCTTGAGTATCATTTCAGGTCAGTTTTTATTCTACTCCTATTGTGTATTGCCTAAGTCATGGAAAAACAGACAGTAGAAACAGGGATAAAATCATCCCTAAGCTGAGGGTGCAGAGCCCTGCCTTATGTATGTCATAAGCTCTAGACAACCAGCCAAATGTATATAGAAAAAAACAAATTATCCTATTTCCTAGGTAAATTTTCCTATGCTTGAATTGCACTTAAAAGTGTGTTTATATGGGGTAAGATTGCCACATCTAACTAATCTACAAAATTTCTCTGAAAAAATTTGGTATCCTGTTTGAGCTTTCCATGTTTTATTGTAGTTTCATGAAATGTAGTCTGATCCTTAAACATATATATAACCACATATACCATATGATAAATATGCTAGATATGTCTTTTATGCTGCTTAATTAAATACAAAAGTTGGTATTATAAATAATAAAATAAATAATTTTTAGGAACATAGATATATTACAGACTATGGATACTGTGGAGGAGGTAGATTTGAAACAAAAATTTCATCACATTGATTTATTTAATTATTTATTTTCTTTATACTTAGCTCTAGGAGCAGTAGAACTCTACATATCTTTACTATTTACTGTAGTAGAAAAATGGCATAACTTTTGGAAGGATTATTTAGAAACTATACACTATTAAATGATGTCATAAATACAACTACAATTATTTAAAATATGATAGAAAGTATTCACTTTTGTTGGAAACATAAACTCAATCAATTTAGATTATCAAGAAAGACTCTCACTATTTAAATAACCAATTAGCTTAGAAAATACAATCAGGAGGGCAAGTCATGATTTTGCTAGGTATTCAGGACCTTAGTTATGTAATATATAGTCTGCTTTAGCCCTCTTCCTGAGAAATTTAACCAAAATTATTAGAATTTGGGGGACTGATTTATCAGTTTATTTGCAGAGCAGCTATGTTGTTCAATAAAATCCCTGCCATTTATTTATTATTTGGAACTGCAGTAGGTTATGTGGCTTATTTTTTGTTTCAGCTTTCTCATATTTCTCAAAAAAAAAAAAAAAATGCCTGATTATTTTTAGTAAAAACTGAACAAAAATTTTTTTGCATCGGGGAACAATTTTTTCCACATATTATTAGGAGCCAAAGGAAGTTCATTCTAAACGCAAATCAGCAGGAATGAATCTGAATGTGTTCATGCTAAATATTAACAAGAATTTCAAAAAGCAATCCTTACATAAATATACACTTTTTGATTAATAATACTGCTAAAATGTTCAATCTGGCTGTACTTAAAAATTAAAACAGATGCATAAAATGGTCAAAATAAATTTTTTCCTGAGAAAGACAGTCTTTTAAATGTATGGAAATAATTCGGTTTTTCTAAACAGGTAAAAACGTCTTGCATTCAAAAACTCTCATATTTCCTTCTGTCTTGCTAGACCTACCAAATGCTACCACTATGGAAGATTTTCAAACAAGCTTGTTTTCACATATTAAAATAGGAACCTGTCCTGTAGCCCTTTAATTCATGATTAGTTTTGAAGGGAGGGTACTCCAAGTTTTGGAATAGCCTCCTTTTCAAGGCTAGAGATGAGAGAAAGGAAGTAACTACAAGGTAATTGCCCCGAGGATGCCTTCGTCTGGTTCCAGACAAAAGCACGTATTCTATTTATTTTCTTAAGAGTAATTTGCTTAAACAAATTACATAAATGTACTGAATTACATGTTTACATAGTAAATTAAATAATAATAGTACTCAAATTCCCAGATAAGATGCTAATTGCAGCTCCCAAAATAGACTTTAAAATAATTATTTTCTCTATTTAATAATTATTATCAAATTATCTGGTGCATACAGCATCTCACATAACAGGAAAAGTAAAACTTAGGTATGCCTACGTGAAGAAAAAACATATTACAATCAAGTAGCCCTTTTACATTTATAACATGAGCATTTTCATTATGTTAGAAGGTTGTGGTATCTTCAACTGATGCAAACTCAGACAAGGCTATCATAAACCCTTTTATTTTTTCACCATCTTTAAGAAAATCTTTATGTAATGTTTTGCATCTATAATTAGTGCAAGTGTAGTGAAAGCTAAGAATGCAAAATAAGTAAGCAATAAGGACCTGAACTTCAGATAAAAACACTGACTTGAAGTAAGCATGTATTTGTATAAAAGCTAGATACAGGAATGTAGTTTGCATTCAGGTTCTGGTAAAAACTTTCTGTTCAACTCAATCAGTATCCCTTTCAATACAATGGAAATCCTTCCACCCTTCAAAAGAGGTAACTCTGAATTCCAATGCTGAAAACATATTCTTAAGTACAGTATTTTAATGAAAAATCACATTGAAAATTGGTTAATTTGTAAAGTGTATCATTTTGCATGTTATTTACTTAAAAGCATTTATAGTTACAACTGAAATCTAAGGAGAAAAAATCTGTTGTTTCTAAAATCACTCTTTTGTCAAGATATTTCTTTCTACATGATAATTAAAAGATACGCTTTATTGACTACAAGAAAAATTCTCTTTCCTGTCCCTGTTACATATTTATATGTCATTTATATATTATACATTATTTCTACATTTACATGTTGCATGTTATAGACACACTTTTTACTTTTAAGGTCTCCACCATTTGGATGTCCAGCATTTAATAAGGGAAATGACTGTAAATCTCTAATTACTTTTGTTTGGCATAGGTGTGAGAGATAACAGAACAACCACAAATGGGAGGGAAGTGTAGACATACTTTCAACGTTCTGATTTTGGTCCTGATTAACTGGGGACAGGGCCCTAGGAAAGAAGTGCAGACAGAAAAATAGTTCCCCGTGGAAGGAGTTGAGAATTTCTCTAATAACAGAATGAGTGAGCAAATCAAGAGAAGCACAGGTCTGCTACTGCTCAAAAGACTGTATATAACAATGTAAACATTTCAGGGAGAGAGCAATTTATTTCCTCTATTACCCTACTGGGTGAAAATTGTAGTTTGGTGCAGTGAACAGGGTATTTTCAAACAGCTTGATTTTTCCTAGTATTTTATGTCTCTCAATCTATTAGCATAAGCTGTATTTCAGAGAATAAATTACATGAAGAAATACTTTGTTAAATTCTCTTGATCATGACTCTTAGAAAATTAGAACTCAAGAGAATTGGAACATCTCTCTTCCTGGGAGGTGTTTTTTTTTTTTTTAATTTTTATTTTTTTAACACTGTAAAGGAGATGAAAGTCAAGAAGGGACATGACTATATGTTTGAAGGAAGAAAGAAGGAGACTTTTATCTCTGAGTTATGGATACTGGACTCAGCTTATAATTTTATTAAAATGAGAAGCTTTCATAGAGGAAGGAGGGAGTGGTGGTTAATGGATAGACCCTGAATCTGGGGATTAGAAAACATTAATTGAAATTGAAAGATTTCAGATAAATTATTTAACCTATTTAAGCAACACTTTTTGACAACACGATCAAGAACATGATCTCTTGCAGAGGAAAAATGAGAGTAGTATAAAGTAATGAAGAGAAAAATATTTTGAAAAGTCAAACTGCTTATATCTGTAAGTCATTAAATACTTCTGTACATAACAATACATGTTTCTATAATTGTAAAATTGTAATACATAAAAGTTTATTTTCACCATCTTTATGAAGTATAGACACAGTTTTTACCACTTGGGGTTTATTTCACTGCCATTTGATTCAACATATCAAATTCATACTATAATGCATGGTATATTGTACAGTAAAATTTACTTTCATTTAAAAATGTATAATATTAAAATAAAGTTCATAAATTATCAGATTCATTAATCCCATGATTTCCATATATCTATTGATCTAATGGTCAGGATGAGGAAAAAAGAGGTCACAATTCCATTTATCCCACTGGCCTCATTTAGCCCACCCAATGATTATAGCAGATGTGAATTTAAAAAATAGATATATTTGCAATTAGACTCAAAGACAACATTGACCATATCTGAACATGGACCTGCCAACTTCGTAAATGTTAATGCCATAATAGTCTGGATTATGCAGTCACCAATGCTGCAATAACATTCGTTTGCTGTCAGCGCTCCTATGTTAAAACAAATTAGCCAGATGATTAATGAACATCAAAAACAGCATGTGGATTCTCTGTGCTGAAGTCTCACCCAGTGTGAAACCCACTGGCCTCCAAGTTAGTGAGATAATTTCTGGATCAAAATAACGCCCCAATGGACTTCAGAAGCACATGGAAAAATGTTTCTGGCCATCGATTTGCATTTGATTGCAGGGTAGAGCACGGCCTTCTTGTCCATAACACAGGGAAGATGGAGGTGAGGGTTTTTTGTTGTTGCTGCTGTTATTTATGTTTAGTACAAAACAGGAGGGAGTTCATCAAAAGTGAGCAGATTCAGTTCACACTAAAAAGTCTAAACAGCAGGGAAATGTAATCTTACAGACTGATTTTCAAACAAATACAGTGTGGGCTTTAGTTAATGCTAAAGGTCACAGATGACTGCTCACCACTTCCACTTGCCAAAAAACAAAGCTACTTCAATCTTTTTTGCAATCAGTTACATATTCAGGGGCATAATATAAAAATGCAAGTAAAGTTAACCTTAAGATAGGCTTTGTAAGACTGCAAGAGTCACATTTATTAAGTTGGAAAAAGTATATAAACATACCTGCACACATATATATATAACTATGCATATAACTTTGTTTTATTTGTGTCTAACTGTATATACACAAACATGCATACCAACAGATAAATAGATATGCGTAACTTTCTATGTATAAAACTCTGTTTTATTTGCATTGGCTGTGTGTGTGTGTGTTTGTGTGCATATGGGAGACATTATCCTTTGTCATAGGATACAGCAAAAAATTATAAAGATATTCACACCCAATAATTCTACTACTTTAAACTGACTCTCAAGACAGTAAGATGTTCCTACCAAAGTTAATCCTAAGAACTAGACTAGAAACAAACCAGCATTCAACCTTAAGAGAAATGTTTAATAAATTATGTTAGATCCATATGATTTGTGCACTATTTTTATAATGAAATCTTTGAAAGATGAATTATGATTTTTTAATATTTTGTGACTATTGCTATATTGGAAACATCCCATCAGTATTTTGACCTCTATTATTAAAACTGGTATTTTTAAATTTATTCTATTTCCTCCCACATAGATAATTATAAAATTCTCAAGTAACTAAAATATCACCATATTTTTTGTTTTAGATGTTATTGCATGGATTAAAATTTCCAAAACTATTTAAACTTTTTTTTAAATAATTAAAGTTACAAAAAAAGTTGCAAAAATATTTTTAAAAATCCAAGTGGACTTCACCTAGCTTCCCCAAATGTTCTTGTGCCTAAATGGTATACCCACATGTCCTAGTTTGCTAATGCTGCAGAATGCAAAACACCAGAGATGGATTGGCTTTTATAAAAAGGGGGTTTATTTGGCTATACAGTTACAGACTTAAGGCCATAAAGTGTCCAAGGTAACACATCAGTAATCAAGTACCTTCACTGGAGAATGGCAAATGGCGTCCGGAAAACCTCTGTTAGCTGGGAAGGCATGTGGCTGGCGTCTGCTCCGAAGTTCTGGTTTCAAAATGGCTTTCTCCCAGGACGTTCCTCTCTAGCAAGCTTGCTCCTCTTCAAAACGTCACTCACAGCTGCACTCCGTCCAGTCTCTTTGAGTCAGCACATTTATATGGCTCCACTGATCAAGGCCCACCCTAAATGGGTGGGGTCATGCCTCCATGGGAGTATCCCACCAAAGTCACCACCCACAGCTGGGTGGGGCACATTCCAAGCAAATCTAACCAGCACCAAAACGTCTGTCCCACAAGACCACAAAGATAATGGCATTTGGGGGACACAATACATTCAAACCGGCACACCACAGTACAATTATCAAAACCAGGAAATTAAGTTAACAATGTTACAATATTGTTAACTAATCTACAGGCCTTGTTCAAATATGAATCTTCCCACATATATCCCTTTTCTGGGGAAGGATTCAATTCAAGATCACATATTGCATTTAATCATCATTTTTCCTTATTCTCCTTCAATCTGGGACAGTTCCTCATTCTTTCTTTGCCTTTCATAATGACCTTGACACTTGAAGGGAAGTGGACACTTCTATAATAGAATGTTCCTTTTTGGGTTTGTGTAATGTTTTCTCATGCTTAGAAAGAAGTTATCCATTTTTGGCAATACCATAGAAATAATATTGGGGCCTTCTGATTGTATCATACCAGGTAGTACATAATGTCTATATACCTTATCACCGGTGATGTTAACTTTGATTACTTGGCTAAGGTTGTTTGTTAGATTTCTCCACTGTAAAGTTAGTCTATTTCCCTTTATAACTAATAAGTGTACCGTGGATAAATAATTTGAATTGATGCAATTATCTGATTTCTCATCATATTTTTCCTACTCTTTAGCATCGTTTGAAGATTCTTGCCTATAATAATTACCAATGCAGTGCTTGCCAAATGCTGATTATTATATTTCCAGCATTCTTTCTACATTTATTTATTGTAATTAGATGTTAATGAAGAGCTTTTTATTCTCCTTCATTTATTTATCACTTGTTTATTTATGTTAGTTTGGATGCAAGGATTTTTTTTTTTTTTTTTTTTTTATGGGTTAAAAGCCATCACTATTAGTGTTCATTGTGTTACTCAGATTGTCCCATATTTGACCATTAGGAGCTCCTTCCACTTGGTTCCTGGGCCCTTTGACATGCCCCCAACATTCTTTGAAGAATTCCTTATTTTTTTGGCCCTATGGGATGCTCCAGCTCATCTTATACAAGGAGTCTTGGTTCCCTCTATTTGAAAATGAGATTTACAAACCAAGATCTAGGCTCTAAGTGTTCTCATTGTTACTTAGGATAATTGTTTTGCGGTCCTCTCAGTGAACAGAGGTAGGAAATAAATGTATGTGTGCACACACATGCACACACACATCTACATCTGTTCCTATATTTGATATTTGTATATATTTTTAAAACAATGAGTTCGTGCTTATACCTCTCATACCAGTTCAACACTACAAGACTCATTCTAGCCTTCTCACTTCCCTTATTTCTCCTTTTTCCAACAGTATGAAACCTGGCTCTCATTTTCTTTAATATGTTGACTTATTTCCTCAAATCTAGAATACACACAAAATAATTTCAGCATTACTAGCTTACTTACTAACTAGAATACAATATTTTTGTAGTCTTCTTTTGTCTTTAGCCTTGCAGAATAGGTATTTAGTCAAATATTCTTCCCCAAGTTACTGACAGTAGTTCTTTTTTCCCTACCCATTCAGTGTGGTTGTGTTATTCATTAGCAGTGAGGTTGGGTTCATTTGTTACTGTGTGTTTTTCATTTGGGATTCTTCTCAAAAAAAGTGTGGTCATTTTATTTGTTTATTTCTTGGTATACATACACAAAAATACGCTCAGAGAAGCATCACTTCTTCCTCATCTCTAATACCCAGTTCCAGTTCCTCATTCCTTCTACCCCATTTGTACCCACTGTCTTTAGGTCATCAATCGCATTAGTTTCTGGTTTATCCTTCCTGTATTTCTTTTTGTACAAATGAAAAGATATATGTATATTTTCCTATATCCCCTTCTTTTTACGTGAAGCATATGATTGAAACTCTTAGTCATTTACCCACTTATAAATATATCCTTGAATTCAGTCCATATTAGTTCATAGAAATCTCCTTCATTATTTTTATAGCTGCATAGTACTCCACTGTGGGATTGATTTAACCGCTTTCTGTTTAACTTGTTTTCAATATTTTGCAATTACAAACAATGCTACAAAGTAACATCATGCATGAGTATTTGTCTGGTGTAAAAGGTATATTTTCAAGGTAAATTCTCAGAAGTAAGATTCCTGGGTCAAAAGGCAAGCTCATGTGTACTTTTGATAGGAATTGTGAAATTCCTTATAAAAGGTTTGTGCCAGATCGTGTTTCCTCTAGCAATGTATAAAAGTGCCTTACTAACCCTTAGCCTTACTAACAGAGTATGCTTTATTTTTCACAAATCTGAAAATAAAAAATAGTATAAGGATATATTTCTGAAATTATGAAGGAAAATAACTCCTTTTCATAAGTTATGGGCCATTTATATACTTTTCTTTTGTCCTCAACAATTGTTAATAATAGTGGTGATATTTCTGTCCAAATCTACTCTGCTAATTTTAGTGGAAATGCCTCTCTTACTTTATTTTTGACAACTTAATTTTGAAAAAGATGTTCTTTATTGTGTTAAGGAAAGATCTTCCATTTTTAGTTTGATAAATTTTCTTTAAAAATAGTTAATGAGTTTTAAATTCTGCCAAATGAGTCCTTATATCATCTTATAAATGCAGTTTGGGACATAATTAAAGGCATTTTATCTGCAATTTCCTTTAATGTAACTATTTATCAGTTAAAAATAGCAGCCCACTGCCCTTGGCTTTCGTTTTCATTTGTTTGTTTTCATTTAAATTTTGGGGGAGACAGCCATAAATTTACTAAGAAAAAAATAGTAGGAGCCAAGTACAAAATGGACATTCAATTCCATTACTTTTATTTCCTTTTCCAAAGTTATAAGAAAGGAAAAGGGCTGTGCCTGTATGTATGCATTTGTGTTTGCATGGACATTTAGAAGCATACACCATATGCACACTTATTAACCATATTTATACTCACTCACTAAAAATGGATGCCACATTGATTCCATACCTTAGCTATGTCAAAGTTATGCTCCATTACTATACTATATTAAACATCCCGCATTCCTTGTTGCAACAAATTATACCCAGCATTTCCACTCAACCTAATAGCAGGAGGCAAAAATTATTTCATTTTTTTCCCTTAGGCATGTGTTTATCTATTACAGAAACCTTGGAAATTAATAGATAAGAGAAAGATATGGCTATATGCTTTCTTCATTTCTGGATTGGTTTCTCTTTCTATTTCTTATTTGTTCTTTTAAAATTAATGCAGTGACACATACTCCTTGCAGGGAATGGAACAATCCGAATGCTTGCCTGGCTGCTGCTCCAGGTCACAATTCGCTAAAGTCAGTTAGGTGGCAATGATGTTTGGGCTGAAGTCTCAGTGGTATCACTAGTGAAAGCAAATAAGAAAGACATGTATATTTTCTCTACTAATGAAATACCCTAAATACTTAGATCCTTTTGATCAAAATGTGTCCCTGCTAATAGAGAATATGTATATGTTAGGCTGTTGCTTAACACTTTGTTCTTTATTGTATTTTACTTTTAAACATCTACATTTTACTACTTCCCAGATCACATACCTGAACGGAATCAGAGCGAAATCCAACCACAAGTAACTGACGTCTGTAATCAAAATATACCTCTAGAGGTTTCATGTTTGTTTTTCTATCTGTACACATGTGGTCTATAGAGTTGTGGTATTTAAAAACATATATGTGTGAAATCCCCTCCTCAATGTCTTTTACAAAACCATCCCTTGATTCTACAGAATGCCATCAAATTGTGTCCATGAGGCAACCTTTTGGCAAAGTTTCTTTTGAAGGCATAAAGTTGTAACTCTTTCATATGCAAATGTTGCAAATAAAGTGAAAAAATATTGAAACCACATACCAAATCAACAATAAGCAATGTCTTAGATCAGGCCTGGTGCTAGGGACCAGGTCTCCTTATTAACTGAATCATGGGAAATGAATAAATTCCTCATTACAAGTCCTTTCTCATTGTCAAAACTTTATAGAACGTTTGTGAATAAGAGATATGCATTTTTTGATTAGACAACCAGCAGTTCCCCTGTCATAATATAGTACTATGGTTTAAATAGCACAGCATATCTATATCCTAAGGAGTAATTAAGATGTAAGCCTCTTGAGCATCGCAATATAATCAACATAATATATCACTCTTTCTTGAAAAAAAGTTCTTGTTTGTCTTATTCAAGATATGAAGAATGAAGAGAAAAATAGTCCCCCTAAGATGTTAAAATAAAAGCTGTAATAATAGGTTGAACTGTATTTGAAATGCCATATATATTCTCCCTTCACACTCTTCATTTGAAGTTAGGAAATAGATTCAAATTTTTGGTTTTTATTAACCTAACACTGGTCAAAGTTAAACATACTCTGTAAAATACAAGTCCCCAGGTTCCTTCTGAGTGATTACATTATATAAAAGAAAGAACTCTTCAGCCCTCTTAAAACTTTAGCTTCCTTTACAGCAAAGTTCTTACATCTCAAGTCCACTAAAGTATCGATCATCTTTCAAATGTCTCCCAAGACAAATTGTTTTTAACTTCCATTGTATCGTAAATGCTTCCTATCCAGAATTTTGTAGAGGAGCATGCTCCCAAACATACACACACAAACCCACACACACACACACACACACACAGCCAGAAACTACTATACCTTCCTCAGAAGCAACTGCCATCTAAACTTCTTTCTTTGGGAAAACATTTAACATTCAACTATGCCCTTGAGATTTTAACCAACCTCCCTGCCCTCCCCACCCCCCCCACCCCATCCCCCATCATTTGGAGACACCATACAAATCATAGGAGAATCATGTTTATGTTCAAGAGTTTGATATTATTTTGTTAGCTTCCTTATTTCATCAACCAAGAGACATTCATTCAAATAGATATTTATTGCCTCCCCAATTTTAATTTTGTAAAAAAAATTGTTGAATTGTTTCCATTAAAACATCAGTTAATGGTTTTTATTTCAATTTAGGCAAGCAATAAACATTAATTCTACCAAGAGTAACATACCAAAGATATATAAGGAAAAAACAATATTTTCCCCTTACCATCCCTCTTCTTTTTGAAGCCACCTCCCGCAAAAGCCTATGCCTCCAGTATCCTTATTTACACATATATCCTTAGGGACTTGTGCTTTAGAATGTCTTTTCATTTATTTTTATTTTAATTTATTATTATTTTATTAATCAAGAAAACCTAAAGTTGCCAAAAGCAACAGAGAATCTGGGAGGTTGTGAGGTTCGTAAATGTTTTAACGAAATCCAAACTATGAGAAAAATTAAGTATTTTTAAAATATTGCTGAATTTCAATAGAAAAAGTGTTTTATTAGTATGTCTGCTAATATAGATAGGAATTTGAAGTAATTTGGAATTTAGCTTGTAAGAGCAATGGAACAAAAACTTGGAAACAGAGTTCATCACTTTTTCCTGAGTTTTGTACTTTTGGCACAGGATTTTATCTCTATGGTTCAGATTTCTCTCTTGCCAAAATAGGGAGTAGGTCTAGGTAAACCATGTGGATTTTCCCAACACTAATACTCTACTACACTGTAACTCACTTTCAGCCTAACCTATATAATAGTTTAAATGCTGCCTACCCAAGTGACTAATTACATAGCAAAAGCTGATATAATCTGGTTACATGCCTGTATTTAGAACAATGATTCATCATCACAGCACATTATAAAGCTAGATATTTATAATATATAGAGACATATTGACACAACTTGGTTATATTTTAAAGTGGATACTAATCAAGTCTTCGCTACCATTGAAGGGTAAAGGTCTCTTCCTAAGAGAGAAACTGAATTAAAAAGTAAAACAACTTTTTTATTTAAAAATTTTTCCTGTATCCACAGGGCACCGCAGAAAATCACTTTTCCTTCTCCATTCTGTTTCTCTGCACTGAGTATTCTTGACTCATTTCAGAAATGCCTGTAACCATATGCTTGTCCTTGGATGATCAGTTCTTTTTGAACAAAAACCATTTTCCATTTAATATATCCCCCTCTTTCCATGCACATGATCCAGATCCAATGAATGTATTTTGAGTGGAAAATTTTCTCTGAATATATATTATGTTTTAAAATCTTATTAGATAACTATCATTATTCTAATATTGAGATGAGAAATCTAAATTTTAGAAAGATTAGGAAACTTAATCCAGTCCCCAGTCATAAAGTGATAGAAACAGGATTTAACCCTTAAACCTGTGCCCCCTACACCTTTAAAGATACAGGAACTTACAGTGTTCTTTTCTCATCACACACAGAGTAACAGTTACATTCTTCAGTTGGAATTATCAGAATAACTCCAATCTAGGGGTTCAAACATGTGTGTACACACACACACACGTGCACGCACACACACAGAAGCAAACTTGTTTGAAAACTCATGTTTCAGTCCATCCAGATACACCATGTTATAGGTAAAAGAGAGTTTTTAAAAGTTTCTTCAGATGTTTCTAGCAATATATCTCTTTTGAATCAAATCAAGGCAACACGTTTTTATTGAATCCTTTATTGTTTGCCTTGAATATCATTAGAAAAAATTTTCAATATAGCTTGCTTTATTAGTGTTGGGGTAGTTTATTCTAATGAAGATAATTTAGCAACTTTTATTAAAACAAAAGGTTTAAGACCTTGAAGAGTCAAGGAGAAGCAGGTTGCAACGTTGAGGCAGAAAGGGTTTCCCTATTCAACATCATTTATTTTCATTTGTTTTAATCTTTGTTTATCATCACACAGCCTGGAATAATAGTGCTCTGAGGGCAAACACTAAGGAAACAGAAGGAAATTGAAGTTCATTGTGTATCTGACACACTTTGCCACCTTCGCCAGGAAAGGGAAAGGAATCTGAGAAACCTCAGGACAATTAAAAATTGATTTCCATATCTTACTGACAATGTGCTACTTACCCGCTGTGGGATTTGAACCCCTTGTCATATCACTACTCCCACAAAAAGAGTGGGCCAGATGTAAGCAATTTAATAATAAGTTTACATGGGTAGCTACTTGGCTATTGGTTGTTGCTTTTGTGTCATTTTGAATAATGGAAAAACTTGCATTATAAAGTAAGGTACACTGGAAAAGTCTGAAGCTCTAGGTATTAAAGAGGTTGATTTTTTTTTTTTTTTTTTTTGGTATTTCTAGGGTTAATTGGTTTTTTTTTCCTTTAACATGCACCAAGTAGTTATATAATATAAAAAGCTCTTTTTCCTATCCCCTCAGTGTGTACCGGGACTCCACATATAGAATACACCCTCCCCTCCAAAAAAAGATTCAGACGGTGCCAAAATCTACATTTTCATTTGGCAAACTAGTTAAATCTATTCATAATCTGGTGCCTGAATCAAATTTCAGAGCCGACTAGACTGCCTTGGCTCCTGGTTTTGTTGCTCAACCTGTCTCCGACTGAATTTAGCTATGATGTTACATCTTTAGCTGTAGAAAATTTCTAATAAGGGTGGCCTGTTTTCCTTTGCCACTGAAGGGTTCATACATAAGATTTCAGCATTTCCGAGCAGGGGCTCTTTGGGAGCCACCATGGAGCATTTTTTGGAAAGAAACTCCTTGTTTCTTGAATGTTTTTTTTTTTTCCTTCTTTCTCTACATGTTCACTTTAATGGCTCTCACACTACATAAAAATCATGCACTCCGTAGTGGGCAAATTCTGCAGAGAATGCCATCAGGAATCAACAGAGAAGACGTGAGGATCTATTGAATGAGATGTGAAAATGCACAGGATTTTTCTAGTTGTAATACAGAGAGGGCACACAGCTCAGATGCAAGCCAAGGGATTTAGGTATCTGGTATGACAGTTATTTTTCCTTGGGGAATGTTGAGATGGAGAACTAAAGACAAGTAAATAGGGAGAAAGGGGAATATTGAAAGGAAAACTGCCAGAAGGCAATGCCGTGGGAGACTTAGTTGAAATGAGAAAATGATGACTGGATTGTTGAACATTAGGAGATGACTAAAGATGTGTTGGCTGGAGATAGCCCAGGTCTATTCTTGTTCTCCACATCTGACTGACTTTATAAATTAGATGAGAGATCACATGATTGCCTTATACATTGGTAATTTATGAAGCCCACCATAAAGAACTATTTTAATATGTTTTTAATTTGGTCATAGGAAATATTGGCCCAATTATTTTTCTCAAAGCAATGGAAAATTTTTTTATTTCATGAAAACCAAAAACAATATGCCACACGACTATTAATTTAAAGGCCACTGTGGAATTTTGTTATAAACGTACTACAATTGTTAGAATTCATGAGGCAGATCAGGAGTTGGCAAACTTTTTTCTCTAAATGGCAGCTAGTAAATATTTTGGGCTCTGTGGCTCATAACTCTCTGTCACAATTACTCCACTCTGCCATTGTAGCTAGTAAAGGCAGCCAGGACAACACATAAGCAAATAAGCATGGCTGTGTTGCAATAAAACTTTATTTATAAAAAAAGATTGACAGGGCACATTTAGTCTGTGGACTATGGCTTACAGACTCCCCATTTAGTAGAATATTTAGGAGTGCTTTCTGGGTCATGGAATCACTAGTGGTTTTGGTGTGCTATGTGAACCCATGTGAGTTTCTCAGGTTTTCTAGATGTTTATACTGAACATTTGCTACTCCTGAACTAAGAAAAAAAGGGAAAAAAATTAAAATAAAATACCTAGGCCATGATGTCCCCGTTAAAAGTTGTGTTGACTCATTTCTACAGCATGTTGCTGCATTAAATGAACAGGAACCAAGCTGCCTGGGTTGGAATCAGGCTCCAGCATTAAACAGATGGGGCACTTTGTACAAGTTATTTAATTGCTTCTTGCCTCGATTTCTTCTTCTGTGTATAGGGATGATAAGAACAACTTCCATGGCATATTCATGAATATTGGACTAATATACGTATAGCTCTTAGGGCAGTATCTGGAATGCATTCAATAAATACAACTTCTTTCATAACCCATATAGCATAAGAAAACCTGACATTCCACCCATTGAGGATTTTAGAGGTTTCCTAAGAAAATTTGGTAAAGACTTTGGATTGGCCAAATGGGTAACTAGCTAAAGAACTATAAAACATATATTATTATTTGTTGATATTACTATTATTTTCAATTGTCATAAAGTTAACCCTGGTGATAACATGAAAAGAAAAACAAACCAAACAGTGAACTTTTTTCAGTATTTTATATAAGAGCATAAACCCTACCTGGCTAAAACTTGAAGACGGAAGTCTGTGGAGTCTAAATAGTGCACTTTATTATGGCTTTAGTATTAGTAAATTTTTAAAAATGCTTTCTGTATACCATTTTATAACAAATCTTTGATCTTCTTCAGGGCTGTAAGCAATGTAAGACTTTTAAACTACATTTAGCTATCTGTAATGTCTGGTATCTCACCCTATAAATACGAAAGTTGGCAAAAGGCAAAATTGTCTACATAGAACCACAGGTACACACTAGAAAACCTACTAAAAATGACCCCAGAAATAGCTTTCATATTTTGACTCACATTTTTCTGCTTGCATTTTCTCTACAAATATTATCAGAGAAAATGCTTACTACAACCAAAAGTAGAAATACTAAGCCTTTTCAGCTAGACCTAGCAAAAATTAATTCAATGTAAAAGTTTGGAGATGGGGGAGGGAAGGCAGGCGAAAGTGAATGGGTGTTAGGGAAAGTAAGTCCCAGTAACTAAAGTTAGACAGTCTGAATCTCTGCAATGGTGAAAACCTTTGTATTACAGACAGATTTTTTCATTCATTTAGTAGTCATTAAAGAAAACAATCATTCTATCCTTTTCTTTTTCTTTCCCAATTTTACATTTTTTTTACATTTGAGATTTTTTTTTTTAAGCTTTTTTCCGTACATTTACTACTGTTACAATCTTTCCCCTTAAAATTTAAGCACATCAGTGTGAATCCTCTGGCAGAGCCAAAGCCTGAGGGCTATGGTAAAAGGTCATGAAAAATTTTCCTTGCCAGTAACATTTAAGCCAATTCTCTGTTAATGGGGTATCCCTTCTACTCTTTCTGTCTCAGTCACATCTAGAATTCCATGCAAATGTAATTTTCTTCCCTTTAAACTCATAGTTGGATATCTTTTTTACTTTACTTTAAACATCACAGAGTGATAAAATACCTGTTTCTTCCACTATCTGAAGAGAGCACAAGTTTGTATCTGTCTTGCTCATAATTATTTCCCTTCTTCCCATTACCTGGTATATTGTAGTTACTCAAAACATACCTTTCAAAGTGATTACCTAAAAAAAAGATCCCCTAATAATCTGTTTCTTCTGACTTTTAATGGTTAGCAAATGTTATTAACCCAGCTGTGTTTTATGAGACATCACAAAATGGCAATTGGGTGCTATAGATAATGCAATTGATTTGACCATATAAATTTAATAATGAAAACCAAACAAAAAAATTAAGAAAAAAAGTCCAGTTATTACTTTTTTCTAACCAAATGTGGTGGCCTTTTCCCAATCCTTTTTTTTTTTTAGGATTGCAGTTCTGCTATCCTGGGATATCAGGTGTGCTAGTCCCCCAATATAATGATGCCAGATCTGCTAGACCCCTAATTTAACCATGAAGATGACTGTGATTAAAAGGTTAACATCATGTTTCCATTTGTCCATGTGTGACTAACATGTAGACATTTTCAAATAAATAATCCATGTGTAATGAAACATAGCTACCTTATTTTCCATAAACATTCTTATTCAAACTTCCACTTGCTTCATCTGAGTTTTAAGGACAGAAGGAAATTCAACAGTACTAATACAATGTGGTGTTAAGGAAAGGGAGAAAAGAATATGTATTGGTAGCTGTTTTTTTTTAAGTAAATCTTTCAGTTCTGTTCTTGGAAAACACAATGGAGGACAGAGAGCCAAGACGAAAGAAACCCTGTGCTTTTCTATTGCAACATCCTTCATGGCTCAGCCCAGCATCACTGTCAGGTAAAGCACGGCAATTCCCTTGACTCCTTTCTTGGGTTACCTAGCACGTTGCCTTTTGCTTGTATTTGCCATTATTCAGATGCTACTATGACTATATGTGCAGAAGCCTATATCCTGGACCAGAATGCAAGTTCTATGAGGGCAGAAACAGTCGCTTTCATTGTCTACCTAGGGCACTAAACAAATATCTTTTGAAAAATCCCATGTGTAAATCATGTGCAAAATAGGATTGAGACCCATTGAAGAGCTTTGAGAAAGTTGAAACAGGTGCAGCTTTCCCCCGTTACTACTAGGGAAATCCTCGGTCTTCATAGGAAGTAGGAAATGCATTATATTTTGACATGTTCCCACCTGCCCACATAAACCTCATTTAGCTATTAAGTTCTCTGTGTCAGTGGGTGGGACCCTGCCATGTCCTGCCCATGACCCATTGACTCTGCCTTGGCCAATGGGTTTACGGTGGTCCCAGGAGTAATCCCACTTGGCCCCAGGTCTGTTCCTCCAGGACCTCTTACTTTTTTTTTTTTAATATAACAAAACCTAATCCGTTTCCTTTTATTTGTATAATAAAATACATGTTTAATAATTATTTATCATCAAAGTTAAAAATGGACATAAAATTAACATTGAAACATAGCTCATGTTAGAATACATTCATTCATCAATGAATATATGAACTAATTTTAATACTGCCATTTAGACATACTTTTAATTATTTTTTTAAATGCAACTTTATAGAGACATTTTCACATACCATACAATCATCCAAAGTGTACAATGAATTGTTCACAGAATCATATATAGTTGTGCATTCATCACCACAATCAAATTTTTGAACATTTTCATTACTCCAAGAAATAAAAATGAAAATAAGAATAAAAATTAAAAGTACAAAAGAGCACTCAAGGCATCTACTACTCCCCCCACCACCATCATTTGTTTACTTTTTGTCCCCTGTGCCTGTTTGAATGTATTATGTCCCCCAGAAAAAGCCATATTCTTTGATGCAATCTTGCGGGGCAGACATATTAGTGGGGATTAAGTTGGAACCTTTGGATTAGGTTGTTTCCATGGAAATGCACCCCATCCAACTGTGGGTGATAGCTCTGGATAATTTCCATGGAGGTGCGGCCCCACCATTCAGCATGGGCCTTGATTGTTTACTGGAGCACTATATAAGCTCAGACAGAAGGAGCAGTCTTGCTATAGCCAAGAGGGACACTCTGAAGAATGCCCAGAAACTGAGAAAGGAGCTGCAGATGAGAGACAGTTTGAAGACAGCTGTTGAAAGCAGACTCTGGCTCCAGAAAAGCTAAGAGAGGACAAATGCCCCAAGAGCAACTGAGAGTGACATTTTGAAGAGGAGCTGTGGCCTAGGGAGGAACGTCCTGGGAGAAAGCCATTTTGAACCCAGAACTCCGGAGCAGACACCAGCCACATGCCTTCCCAGCTAACAGAGGTCTTCCAGATGCCATTGGCCATCCTCCAGTGAAGGCACCCAATTGTTGATGCATTACCTTGGACACTTTATGGCCTTAAGACTGTAACCAAATAAACCCCCTTTATAAAAGCCAATCTATTTCTGGTATTTTGCATGCTAGTGGCATTAGCAAACTAGAACATCCCCCTTTTTTCTACTCATCTGTCCGTACACTGGATAAAGGGAGGACGAGCCACAAGTTTTTCACAATCACACAGTCACTCCATATAAGCTACATGGTTATACAATCATCTTCAAGAACCAAAGATACTGGATTGCAGTTCAACAGTTTCAGGTATTTCCTTCTAGCTATTCTAATACACTAATAACTAAAAAGGGGTACCTAAAAAATGCATAAGAATAACCTCAGGAATGACCTCTCAACTCCATTTGAAGTCTCTCAGCCACTGAAACTTAATTTTGTTTCATTTCTCTTCCCCTTTTTGGTCAAGAAGGCTTTCTTAATCCTACAAGGCCAGGTATCAAGTTTCCCCAAGGATGAGATCCAGCAAGTTGTCAGACTTTCCTGTGAGGCCTCAAGACTGTGTGTTTTTCCTATCCTACCCAGCAGGTGGCACTTGTCAGCCCACAACTCCCCACCAGCATAAAGAGGTGCATTGCCTTTAATTTCCAGTAGACCCTGTCCCTGCCAGGGGCTGAGTGTGTCAGAAGTCAAGCTTAAGCTGTTTCTGTTTTTTTCTTTTTTCTCCAGGCCTAGGGTCTGAGTTCTCTGAGGGAGGGCAGCCACTTGAGCTGGGCCCCACCACCCCCTTTTCTTAGGGAAGATAAGCCCTTTAGGGATTTATTGCCTACATTTGTCTTCTTCCTTTGTCTCTCTCACTATATTAACTCCACCCTTGCCTGGGTCAGTGCTGAAAATTGAAAATGCCTGAGGCTTTCTCTAATGAGCTACTTAGAATGAGAGGGGGAAAAATGGAATAAAGAAAGGAATCCCCTTTTCAGAGCCAGTCCCTAGCTCCGCCAGTCACCAGTCAAGGAACAGAGTTGGTGCCCAATTATGTGTGCCCCTTTTATTGGCACACAGCTCTTTTTCAGTATGCTGAGCTCAGCTGACTCCAAAAGCCTATGTTTTTTTTTTTTATGTTTTTTGTGTTTTTTGTTGTGTTTGTTGTTTTTTTTTTTTTTTTTTTTTTTTTTTTTTGTTAGCCCTGCCTCCTCTCTGCTGGGAGAAACCTCCAGGTTCTTTTCATGCTTGCTCTGGGTTACTCTGTGCTCGTAGCTTGTATTCACTAGTCCAAATTCATTAACTAAAACTGCAGTTGGAGGCTGGTTGAGCTACCTTTCCTTCCTCCTAGTAGACTGCTTCTTTTTCCCACAGGGAAGTGCTTCAGCTAAGCCTGCAGTGCTGGTGGAGGAGGGGAGCCAGCTCCACAGTTTGGGGAGCTTTACTTACAGTTCTATGCTGCAATCTCAGCTGTTCCACCCATTCCAGGCTGACGTATGATGTGTGACTGGTCACAGATGTCCCCCAACAGTTGTTCCAGGCTATTTACTAGTTGTTCCTGGCTATATTCCAGTTGTTCCAGAGGACTAACTAAATTCCACACTCCCTATGCCGCCATCTTGTCCTGCCTCCACCTGCTTATTTTTTAACAAGAGGCAGGGATCTAAATGTAGTCTTGGAAGTGTTTGTCCACAGAGTCTGAATATAAATTCTCCTAGTTGCTGATGTAGCTCCCCATCACCCAAAGACCCAGGGACTTGGGAAGCAGTTTTTTCTCACCTGGAGGTATTCACCACACCACCCCATGAGCAAAATGGTCTTTACTTTCTGTCTTCACAGTGTTGATACAACACAGTTACAATCTAGAAGAAAGAAAGGCCCACAGATCAAACCCAAGTTTTTAATAGTTTAAGCACATTTACTTGGAGAGAAAGCCAAGAGACTGGGTTGGTTGGGGTCATTTATTCTGCCAAGTTTGGGTGGGTTTGCTCTAGCTGAAAGTTTAATGCCAGCCCTGATCGTTATGTGCTGGCACAGTAAATTAAGCTACCACACCTTTAATGAACTGAATTCCCTTATTTTGACAGAGTTCCCATTTCCAGTGATTCACACTTTACATTTTAGACACTTCTCCTATAAGTGTTTGCCAAATGCCTGAATGGTAGCCAAGCACTGGATTAGTTAGAAACTAGAATGAGAACCATCAAAAGTCATCTTTACATGTTCTATGAGCTAGATTCAGACCTTAGTTATCCAGGATCAGAAGCACCTTCGGTAACGTCCAAACCCATACCCGTATCCTTTCTACCCGTCATGTTTCCATTGCATTTGGCAAGATTCAGGACCTGGGCATTCGGTCAGAGCCTGTGAAGAGAATCAGATCTGAACAACCCAAGCACGCTAGACATTTATTCACTGCTAAATGTCATCATCATCAGCAGTTTGACACTGCTGAAAGATACAGAAAACAAAGGAATTATTTGCAGAAAGCAAGCTTGCCAGGAGAAAGAACAAAAGGAGGCAAACTTGTTCTCATCTCTAGTTCTATAAATGACCAAGGATTTGGGGTTTGATGTTTGAGGATTGGTGGGGAAGGGGGATGTCTAGAAAATCATGGGTCATCTGATTTCTACTTATCAGCGGTGTGCGAATGTCTTAAAACCCAGACACATTTTAATCCTTAGCATTTTCTCAAGATCAAAGAGCTAATAAGTGTTAGAAATGGGGCTGAGATCCACATCTGTCTGGTTGCAAAACTCATGCCCTTAAACACTACTTCAGAGGTTGGCAAACTTTAACTGTAAGGGACTGGATAGTATTTTACATTTTGAAAGCCAGATGGTCTCTGTCACAAGTACTCAACTCTATTGTTGTAGCACAGGGAAACAATCATAGCATGAAGGATATAGCTGTTTAAATAAAACTTTATTTGTGAAAAACAGATGGTGGGCCGGATTTGTCCTGTGGACCATAGTTTTCCGGCTCCTCTAGTACTCTACAGTCTATTCTTGATTTTTTAAAAATGATTCCTTTCTTACTTTAACAACTTCAGGATGTCTAGATTGTAGAATACTGCATTTTATCATTGTTTCCTTTGTCCTTCCTTTGAAACTTTTGATGAATATTTATTGGTTACTAATTTAAGAATATTTATGTATCCTTGAATTTTTCCCCTTGCGCTCTACTTTTGTGGTCTCTCAAACCAATTATTTCACTCATACTTTCTTTCTTGAGACTATCTCATAGTTTCTAATAGTTTCCCAATGTTGCCAAAGTTTCTGATTATAAAAAATATTTTTTTCCCCTTCTTTCCAGAAAACCTTATTTTGAGTTCAAGATATTAAATGACCTTCTTTATAAAAACCTCTGTCACCTTCCCTAACGTTTCTACACAGATTATATAGAATCATCAGTTTGGAAATCTGTAATGGATTTTCCAGGAGGCAACTATGATGAAAATGTCAACTTTCTAAACAAAGACATTGTTAAGAATGTCCTTTCAGAAATCCAGACTTTTCACTATTTTCATCATCTTAAGTTTTCTTTTCTTCAATAGTAAGAGGGCATTGCCACCTGGTGGAAAAAAACATACTGAGGGGGTTAGATGGTCACCTGGGGAAAATATGGATAAGGACCTTTATATAGCTAGAGAATTTTACCCTGGTAATGTAATTTCAGTGCCTAATGGTATGAAAACTGACCTTCTTCCATGCTCAGAACCTAAAAATATTAAATGCAGGTAAAAACTGTTTTTTTAAAAACTGCATTTGAATAGATCTAGGTAATCTTTTTTAGAGTAAAATGACTTGAAATGCTGTATATTATTCCTAATTATTAAGAATTCCCCAGACCCCCATTTTTCCCTATCTCCTCTAGGACCTCATTTATATAATTACCTACCCTTTTTTATAATTTTCAATCACTTTTTCTGCATGGTCTTCTGTTGTTGCTATTTTCTATAATTTATTTTGGTTGGGTCTTCTTTATAACCCTTTAAATTTAACCTAATATTTCTCTGGGCTACTGTTTAATTTCTGTTCTTCCTTTGCTAGCCTATTAGGGCTGTCTCTTCGTTTTACCTGTCTATTCACCGCCAAGCACTCTGAAATCTCCCTTCCATTTCTCATCATTTTCCTAAAACTACACACAAAAATGTTAAGCATGACTTACTCGAATCCTTATTTCCAATCTTTATGATCATTGACCTCCCTGTGACCTTTGACCTCATCCTTGAAATTCTTCTCCCTTGGTTTCCTCATTCAATTCTATTCTTTCTGATGTTATTGTTCCTTCCATTTTTGTTTATTGTAATCACTTTTCTTTGTCTTCTTATCTGCATCAAAGTCAAAAGTTTTACTAACAGTCCTCTCCTCTATAGTCTCACATTCTAGATGCATCCATTCATTCTCAAGTCTTCAAATATTCTTCAGATTTACATGTAAATCAGCTCCTCTAGACCTGCAGCCAACCCATGCTCTTTCCATTTGTCCAGAGGTTATCCCAAATTCAACATCTGCTCATATCAGCTGAAACCCACTCTTGCCAAGACTCCAAGGAGCATATTTCTTAGATAATAGCTGCATTTCCCAATTCCTCCATTCGTATGAAGGAACACTTTCCCCTGGTTAGTATTAGAAATCTTGCAACATTTAAAAAGGAATCCTCTGCCTTATGGTTTTTTTTTTTAATCCAATCTATCATTGTGGGCTCTATATGCTTCTTTTGAAATATTTATCTTTAGTATAAACTTCATGAGTAGAAAGGCCTGGCCCCTGCTGCTCACTTTTGTCTCCTAGCACCTAGCACAGTGCTGAAAATATCTAAATGTTTAATAGATACTTGTTGATAAATAAATGAACAGAAGTTCCCCTACCTTCCTCTTTTCCATTCCACCTTCCAGTATCTGTCTCACAATCATTTTTACTTGATCCCAAAGCACAGGATTACTCTTCTAGATTGTTGTTCTTCAATGTGACTAATGCCAACATCAGCTGGTAGCTCATTGAATGACCAATTTGCTGGCCCTATTTCCAGATATCATGATTTACAGGATTTACATTTAAGATACAGATCTTAAACAAGCACTATGATTCACTCATTTTACCAGATTTTCTCATTCCCTTCTGTTCTATTTTATCCTTGTAATGTATATCCAAACTGTTATGAATTCTCCTGCTGTAGTCAGAAACTCAAAATTTATACTTTATTGCCCTCTTATGCCTATGTTTGTTCACTTTAATTTTTCAAATAAATAAGTACCTCTTCAGGGTCAGAATTAGAAAATCAGGATTCAGATTCCCAACTTCATTTCCAAGCTCCTTGATCTATGAAATCATTCACAAAGCACATGGTTTGATGAGAATTCAGTAACAATATTTATGCAATTGGCTTGTAAATGAAAACATTTAGTATATAACAATTAATTTTCTCTTACTTTTTCTATTTTGTCTCTTCTGGAACTATAGCAACATTAGTCACAAAATAGGCGGCCAATATTATGTACTTGATAAATTATAAAGTCAATGGAGTGCTTTTCTTCCAATCTGGAATTTCTGATACAGTAAATTCTTTATATTGTTTCCAAAACATTAAATTATAAGTTTTTTATGGGAAATCACTTGAGCACTGGGTTTGGAATTTTGTTCTAGAGTTTGAAAAACAGATATGCAGTCTTGACTTAAGCTGATGAGACTATTATGAGTTTGTTTTCATATTAGACTAACTTCTTGCTCAATAGGAAACTGATTGCTGAGTGGGAGAAGAAGCAGTGGTCCTCTCTATATGATGTAAACTCCACTTAGAAAGAACATGGGGTCACATACTACCTTTTAAGACAGTTAAGTAGATTCACAGAATTCAGCCTTCATGAGTACCACATGGCTTTTTCACAACTAAATTCCCAAGACCTGGCATATAGCAGAAGCTTGGTAAACATTTATTAAGTGAATTAAGAAACCCAGTATTCTATAAGGGAATCCTAATAATCTGAAAATGTTATTTTTGATGCCTCGCTTTTCATTCTGATTTTTCTGCAGGGCTATCTATCCCCTGTTCTTTATTTAATCATATGATCCCATTGCCAGGTAGCATTTTACAATTGCCAAGAAGAAAGTTAATAATAATGAACATAAGTAGGACACACAGCCTCACTTAAACTTCCTGGGTTTCAGAGGTTGCCACGTGACTAAATTTTCACCAGTGTAATATGTTACAAGCAGCTAAAGCTGTGGCTAGCACAAGCGGTGTTCCAATATTAGTTGAATGAGTAAAGAAATGAATGGAATGGAAGAAAAACTGATATGTGCAGCTTCTGTTTCTGTTTTTAAAAAATGCTCCCTAGAACATGTTGAAGCCTATGATTCAGCTTTGAACAAACAGATGAAGACAATACTCTAGGACAGGAGGTGGCAAATGTTTCCTGTAAAAGGCCAGAAAGTATATATTTTAGGCCTTGTGGGTTATAAGGTCTCTGAAATTCTGAACTCTACTATGGTAGCATGGAAGTGGCCATAGACAATATATAGATAAAGGGGCATGGCTGTGTTCCAATACAATTTTATATATATATATATATATATATATATATATATAAACAAACACTTCATGGACTGGATTTGAGCTGTGGGTCACAGAGGAGGAACAAGTTGGAACAAACAGGAGTTTGTGAAGTACCTTATACAGCAAAGCTCCCCCCACCAAACTGAACAGCTCACTTTGGAACAATGTGGGAGAGAAACAAGCATCTTTCTTTAAGATATTACACTTTATGTTTCTTTGTTATAGCAAAGCTAATTAGCTAATTCATACCAGATACACTAAAATCAATTGCAAAATGTATTATTATCAATTATCATTGTTCCGGTTTGCTAATGCTGCCTTTATGCAAAATACCAGAGATGGATCGACTTTTATAAGGGGGTTTATTTGGTTGCAAAGTTACAGTCTTAAGGCCATAAAGTGTCCAAGGTAAGTCATCAACTATTGGGTACCTTCACTGGAGGATGGCCGATGGCATCCGGAAAACCTCTGTTAGCTGGAAAAGTGCATGGCTGGTGACTGCTCCAGAGTTCTGGTTTCAAAATGGCTTTCTCTCAGGACGTTCCTCTCTAGGCCGCAGCTCCTCAAAAATGTCACTCTTAGTTGCTCTTGGGGCATTTGTCCTCTCTTAGCTTCTCCGGAGCAAAAGTCTGCTTTCAAAGGCCATCTCCAAAATGTCTCTGTAAGCTGAAGCTCCTCTCTCAGCTCCTGTGCATTCTTCAAAGTGTCCCTCGTGGCTGTAGCAAGTTCACTCCTTCTGTCTGAGCTTATACAGTGTTCTAGTAAACTAATCAAGCCCCACACTGAATGGGCAGGGCCACACCTACATGTAAATTATCTAATCAGAGTTATCATCTACAGTTGGGTGGGTCACTTCTCTATGGAAACACTCAATCAAAGAATTACAATCTAATCAACACTAATATGTCTGCCCATACAAGATTGCATCAAAGATAATGGCATTTGGGGGGACATAATACATTCAAACTTGTACATTCTGCTCCCTGGACCCCAAAATGACATGATCTTTCCATATACAAATACATTCATCCCATTGCAATATCACAAAAACTTAAATCATTTCAGTAACAATAGGTAAGTACAAGATCCCCTCAGAATCAGTTACAGGTGTGATCTACCCTAAGGCATAATTCCCCTCTAGCTGTGGATCTGTGAAACTTAGAACAAGTTATGTACTGCCAATATACAATGGAGGGAAAGTCATAGGATAAGCATTCCAATTGCCATAAGGAGAAACTGAAAGGAAAACAGGATTAACAGGACCAAAACAGTTCCTAAAAACTGCAGGACAAACTCCTTTAGATTTCAAAATCTGAGAGTCATTTACAGAATGATGTTTTATCCTTGGGGCCGAGAGAGCGGGAGTCTAACCCTTCCTAAGGGACTTTTCAGCAGCCCTTTCCTCTCCAAACACTGGGGTGAGTGCTCCAACATATCCAAACCTTGGGGAGACCACCTTCTCAGCCCCACCCTCCTCAAACATTGGGGCAGCATCCAGATTCTCTTCCATCTCCGGGGCACACGCTCAACCCCTTCAGAACAGTGAGGTGGTAGCCAGGTTCTCCCCAATTCCCTGGGAATGTGCTCCACTCCCTCTGAGGCCTGGGGTGACAGCACTCTTCCCGAACACTGAGGTGGAAAGCCCACCCTCGACCTCCAGGGCAAATTCATCATTTCCATGCGTGTGGGCCTCTCTGCTCTCCCAGTTCTAAACCTCTTGACTCCAGACCTCAACCTCCATGGCTCTGTCTTTGAAGAAATTTTTCCTTCAATTTGTTCCTTGCCTGTCTCCTCCAGTCCAGACTGGCAGCAGCTCCGTCTGTAAAGATTTCACAAAAATTCTGTTGGCTTTGCATGAAGCACACAGTGGTCAAAGCCATCAGACAGTAGGACTTTCCACAAATCCTTTCTGGATAACTCCATCTCCAATCTTGGCTTGTACTGAAATGGTGGTCAGGTTCCATGTTTGGTCAAATCCCCATGTGGGGCTATAACTTCTGGGGTTCCACCCTCTGGAAGCCCAGAGCTGTTCAGGCCATCAATTTTTGGTTTCTTTGAAACCAAGAGTTCATTTCTCAGCTTATCCCTTTCTTTTCTCATTTTACTATAAGCTGCAAGGAGAAGCCATGCTATACCTACAACTTTTAGTTTCGAAATCTCATCAGCCAAGTATCCCAGCTTGTCGCTCTCAAATTCTTCCTTCCATCTGACACCAGGACTCAATTTTGCCAAATGCTCTGCCACTTTAAAACAAAGATTGCTTTTCTTCCAGGTCACAAGAACACATTCATCATTTCTGCTCAAGACTTCATTAGAATTATCTTTAGAGTCCATATTTCCACAGTCTCTTCAAAGCAGTTTAGGCCTTTTCTATCAAGTTCCTCACAATTCTTCCGGAATCTTCCCCTTATCCATTTAAAAAGCCATTCCAACATGTTTGGTGTTTGCAATCTCAGCAGCAAAAGCACCCCACTTCTCTGGTACCAAAATCTGTTCCGGTTTGCTAATGCTGCCTTTTAGCAAAACACCAGAAATGCATCGGCTTTTATAAAGGGGATTTATTTGGTTACAAAGTTACAGGTAAGTCCCAGGTAAGTCATCAACAACTGGGTACCTTCACTGGAAGATGGCCAATGGCATCCAAAAAACCTCTGTTCACTGGGAAGGCACGTGGCTGGCGTCTGCTCCAGAGTTCTGGTTTCAAAATGACTTTCTCCCAGGACGTTCCTCTCTAGGCTGCAGCTTCTCAAAAATGTCACTTGATATTCAAACTTGCACAATCACTATCATTAATTTTAAAAATTATTAATTTTATAGTAATCCTGGGATAAGTTACCTATGGCTAAACACTAGAAGTAGTGATTGAAGAACACCTGTAGTAATGTTGGGAAGCTCCCTTAATTTGATCATCATAACACTCCAATGAATTGGACATTTTTCACTCCATTTGGCAAGTGATGAAGCAAAGGATCAGATGTTTAAGAATCCTGCCTGTTCTAGATTGCTAATGCTGCAGAATGCAAAACACCAGAGATGGATAGGCTTCTATAAAACGGGGGTTTATTTTGTTATGCAGTTACAGTCTTAAGGCCACAAAGCGTCCAAGGTAACACCTCAGCAATCAGGTACCTTCACCGGAGGATGGCCAATGGCATCCGGAAAACCTCTGCTAGCTAGGAAGGCAGCTGGCGTCTGCTCCAAGGCTCTGGCCTCAAAATGGCTTTCTCCCAGGACGTTCCTCTCTAGCAAGCTTGCTCCTCTTCAAAACATCACTCCCAGCTACACTCACTTTTCTCCCCCCGAATCAGCTCATTTATATAGCTCCACCGATCAAGGCCCATCCTGAATGGGCGGGGCCACGCCTGCCTCCATGGGAACATCTCATCAAAATTATTACCCACAGCTGGGTGGGGCACATTCCAAGCAAATCCAACCATCACCAAAACGTCTTTCTCCCAAAACCACAAAGATAATGGCATTTGGGGGACACAATACATTCAAACCAGCACACTGCCCAAGGTCAGAGAACCAGAATGTGGTATGATTACAATGAAAAGTCTATTCTGTCTGATTCCAAAACCTTTACTCGCTCTTTCCTCTGTCCAGGTAGTTCTGAAACTGTTTTATTTGGCTACAAACATTTATTAGAATATTCAGAACTACTGTAGAGTAGAGAGGAAATCCACATCCCAAATATTCTTTATATTAGCCAAACACAGAGAATCTATAATACTGTAGGAAATTGTACTTTATTTGGGGTTTGTGTCATTGATACCAACCTGCTAGAGGTTTTCACAAAGGGAGAGGACAGATGGTTTTGCTATCCCTGCACGGTCCAATATGGAGGCCGTCAGCCACTTGTGCTATTCAGATTAATCAAAATGAATAAAACTGAAAACTCAGTTCCACCCAGAAATTTCAGTTCCTCATTTGCATTAGCCACATTTCAAGTGCTCAATAAGTACATGTGGCTGGTGGTCACCATGTTGGATAGTACACGTTATAGGCTATCCTTGTAATTTCCTAAAGTTCTAATGGATAGAGCTTCTCTATCCTCTTCACTAGATTTTACTCTTTCAATTTCTATACAATTTCAAGATCTCAATACCTGACCTTTGGGGATATTCAGATGGTTAGTCTATTAACAGAATCCAGAGCAAGCTGTCCCCACCTCCATTTCCATTATCTGGTTCCTCTGTGACTCCTCCTTTCTTTTCCGGTTTTTTTTTTCCCCCTTATTCTCCCCACTCTCCGGGTCCTGCTATTTTTATGTTGGTTGTCACTCATTTGGTGCTAATTACTTCCCAGCAGGATGGTGTCAGGGTTTCAACAGTGCAAAGGTAGAAAGAAGAAGGGAGAAGCTGCCACAGAGTGTGGAATCTGCCTTCCGAGTGTGGAATCTGCAAACAAACTGACTTTCCACAGTGTCCATATTAACAATCCACTGAGGTATTGTGCTAAAAGAATATTTCCATCTCTTTACCATCCCAGCTAGATCCAGAAGAAGGAATGGGGAATGGGGAAAACATCCAGCCCCCCCCCCATTTTGTAATCTTATATAATTGCATATACAGTTGTCTATGAGTGTGTATTTTCCTACCCTCTGGAGAGTGTGAAAGCCAAGCTCAAGAGCAAATGCCCATCAGCCACACCTGGCCAACCTCCTATTGTCTAAGAAGCTACAGTGGCAGAAACCAAACTCGTGTCTATGCAATGCTTTCATTGGGGCTGGGCTCACTTTTATTGAGAGAACACAGTTTCTTAAGTTCATGAAAGTGGAAGCTTATAGGAAAAAAAAAATATGTGTTCAAACAGGCTGAGTAAGTATAACAGTCCTAGTGGCATCCACAATGTTGGACTAAACTTGCTTCTGTTTTCCTGTCTGCCTAACAGCGTGAAGGCTCCAAGAGGCAATACTAAATGCTTAGCTCACCTGGAAGCAGCTGATTGCAAGGCTGCTATTGCCACGGATGTGTCACTGGTGAAGCACAGTGGACCAGTGTGAGACCAATGCATACATCCCTACTACCTACTTCTCATCTTTAGGAACAGGCAGCCCGAGACAGAGAAGCCTACGGTGATCAGCACCCTTGCAGTTATTTGCCGCTGAATTCTTGAGCGGGACAGTGCATTTCTGGAAAGCTAGCCCCATATCAGTGAACTGGGAACTTTTTTTAAAAGTTCATCACAAGGAGAAGAAGTTGGGAGAAGCTGTACCCTCTTCTTTATGTCAAGAACTCGTCCAAGGGGTGTTTTGTGATTTGGATTGTTAATAAAATAATTATTTGCCTTCCGGAGTGAGAATTTACTTTCTTTGACCCTCCTTTGCGGATTTTCATTTTAAGATAAGCTCAAATATTGACCAAACTGGAAATGAGATTAAAGGACATATAAAATGCATTAGTGTTATACCTAAGGAAGAAAAAAAGAAAAACCAAGAGGCCGCTCCCACAGATAAATAAGAGCAGCAAAGATTGTTAAGAAAACACTGCAGATTTTTCACTTGTGTATATGATGAAATGGATTATGTTTACAGGGGTCTCCAGAACAGGACGAATTCTTCACCTTAGCACCCCCAGGAACAAACTGCAGTATTGCCAGAACTCATTTTTATTCATTTTGACCATTTTCTTTTAGGCGTGTATCATAATCTGATGCATAATGAGAACAAGCTGTTGCCCCTCGGAGGAAAAGAGGAAACGTTCCACCGAGTACTCTAAACGCTGGGAAGGCAGGGAATCAGCAGTCTAAGATCACTTATTAAGTCACATAAAGAAAGATGGAGTTGTCTAGGAGGGAGGAGAGAGTAGTCAGATGATGCCCCTTGCTATCAGAAAATGAATTCACCACATGCACTTTACATTACCCAGTAGTAATTTGTCTCTGCCAAGTGCTATGTGCTTCATTAACTTATTTTTAGATTTATCCCAATCTGGAAAGAAAAAAAGAGCATGCTGTTTGAGATCAGAGCAGGATTCAAAATGATGACTAATTATTGACAGGGGCAAATAGAGAATGATCTGGTTCCCAGTTAATATAAATTAATATGTTTGATGTAAGGGAAGGACAGAACGAAGGGGAGTTCCCATTTCCCCTCATAAAATATTTACCATTCACATCCTCACGGGCTCTACCAGTCAAATATTTGCTATCGAAGTCCAGCTGCTTGGTGAGACATGTGTCTACACGTGGTGTTTTGGTCTGAGTTGGTAAGATTGCAGTCAGATAATTTAAATTTTAGTCTTTGTTTGACATCCCGGCTCTTTCTTTGTTTACGGAGAAAAAAAATCACTGACGTATTCTTTGTCAATTAGTGAGCTAGTATATAGAAATTATGTTTTATAAAGGCCCTGGACAAAACGATGCATGCATTTTTGAGGTTTTTGTGAATCTATGATAAAAATAACTAAATTGTGCATATGGAAGGCTTCCCTTCATTTGCTCACTTGAACCACGTTGACTTTCCAAAATATAGTATCTATTATCTTTAACATCAACTTGGAATACCAAAAAAATAGGCAATATACCTTTAAACATTTTTCCTTTTTAGAGTGTTTTTTTAAATAATTTTCAGCATAAAGCTAACGTTTATTCTAGAGTTTAGGGCATAACTTCATCCAAGGAGTAAATCATATAATTTAGTATTTGAGATCGTACGTGATCATAAAATTGCCTTCTTGATTCCTTCTGATGGATAAGAATGTGAGGGGGATGGGACAGAACAGGGAATGGATAAGATAGAGCAGGCAGTTTGACCACCTTAAAAATGCATAAAGAGATCTTTCTCTGCCCTGCACCATTCTTTGCCGTACATTTCAGTCTGTCTCCCATTTTGATATTTAGTTCACATCTAATTTATTTCTTTCTGCAGCTGTCCAAAGTAAGCAAATGTGTGCTGTTTGTTGCAACAGGATTTGCACGTCTGAAATGACTCTGCTTTCAACACTTCTGAAGATTTGTGAGCAGGACTCTGGCCCTCTGTCTGGCTTCTACAAGCAATACAGACCTCAGTCAACTTCCTAAGAAAGCTCTCTGAAACACCTAACCTGTTCCATCTATTCCTCAGAAGGGTACAAACAAAGACTTTTGGAAAGAATCTACAGTTCTACTACTTTTGCTAGGTAAAGGGGAGATACGCTCCTGGACATTTCTTTCCTGTTTTAATGTTTTCAAGTGCAGCAATGTGCTAAACAGAGAAAATCCATTCTCAGGACTTGCTGGGATTTGGGTCAAATGTCCCTTGGTTGTCATTCTAATCTTCAGGTCCTTTAAACAAAAGAGCTTTGTCCCAAAACATGGATCAGTTATTTCCTAAATTAGGTGAATAGCTTACCTAGGCTAAGACAGGAAGTCTCTTTACTAATGGCATTCAGGACAAATCCACAACATTACAACATTTGTTATTGCCCATACCTACAAAAGGGAAATAAATCTGGTTGAGAAGAAGGAAAATGCCCAAGTCTAATCTCTCAAATTCCTTAAAGTTAGAAAGAAAATTCCTTCCTGATGCCCCAAACTTTTCATAATGGACTTCAATGTTTCTTTATCCCTTACATTATTTTCATATGTGTTCTACTTATATTTTTTCCTGCACTATAGCTGTCTGGAGGAATTGTTTTTAAAAATTCACTGGAAGAAACCCAGCAGTCTGGACTCCTGAAGACAATTATATAATAATGTAGATTACAAGGGGTGACAGTGTGATTGTGAAGACCTTGTGGATCATACCCCCTTTATCTAGTGTATGGATGAGTAGAAAAATGGGGATAAAAACTAAAGGACAAATGGGGTGGGATGGGCATTCTTTTTTCACTTTTATTTTTTATTCTTGTTCTGGTTCTTTCTGATGTAAGGAAAATGTTCAGAGACAGATTGTGGTGATGAACACCTAACTATGCTATCATACTGTGGACAGTTGATTGTATACCATGGATGATTGTATGGTGTGTGAATGTATTCCAATAAAACTGAATTAATACAAAAAAATTCACTGGAAGATATGAATAAAATAATGGAAATATACCTTGGCAGGAATTTCTTTAAATGTTGCTCTCACTTACCTCTGTTATAGCATGAACTGACTGGTGCTGGGGAAATTGAGCTGGTGAGACTTCAAACATCTCCCTGTTTGGAAAAAGATAGTATCCTATTTACCGTTGTCAGAGTGGTACTTCGTATTTATCTTCTCTCCATGCAGTTCCCCAGATTCTCAGCAGCATCAGATGAGGATGCCGGAAAGGATACCAGAAGGAAAGAGATTCAACGGAGGGAAGTCTTCTAGCCTTTTGATCACGGGTGATTCCAACATGGTACACTTCAGTATCCCAAAAGTGTGTTTGTCGATCACCTGCATGAGAAACACAAGAAATATATATTTTTGAACAACTTAAGCACATGACCCGCTGTAGACTTCCTAAAGCATAATTTTCAAGAAAGTGCAGCCAAGGATTCTGCAATTTTAACCATCTCTCCAAGTGATGGCTATGCATGCTAAATTTTGAGAACAATTGGAATTACATAAAGCTACACCAAAACACAAACACAAATTAAGGTTAAAAACATAAAATAAGATATGAACAAATTTGACTGTTTCAAAGCAAACAGAAGACTGTGTGGCCACAGATACCATCCACAAAGTTAAACAAACCACTGCCAAATAAAGAATAGTATTCAGTATAAAGACTGGCAAGTCAATAAGAAAATGGCAAATAAATTAGGAGAAAGAATAGGCAAAATATTGAAAGAAGACTTTCAAAACACAGTAAACATACATTCAAAGAATTTGAAAAGATTCTTAGTTTCACCGATGTTATGGGTTAAATTAAACCTCTTCTCCACCAAAAAAAGATGTTCAATTCCTAACTCCCAGTGCCATGAATGTGGCTTTTTTTTGGGTGGGTGGGGGTTTGGAAATAGGGTCTTCAAAGACGTGATTAGTTAAAATGAGGCTAAGCTGGAGTGAGGTGGGCCCTTATCCAAAATGGCTGGGTCTTTACGAGAAGATGGAGATTACGACACAGAGACACAAACAGTGGGAGAAGGCCGTGCAGAGAGTGAAGGCCATGTGGAGATGGGCACAGAAGCACAGAATGGAGAGATGCAGCTGCCAGCCAAGGAAGGCCAAGGATGCAGGCCAATGGCAGAAGCTGGAGGAGGCCAGGAAGGATCTCCCTACAGAGTTCAGAGGGAGCTTGGCCCTGCAGACACCTTGATTTCACACTTCTGTCCCCATACATTTCTGCTACTTAGTTTGTGATACTTTGTTAAGGCAGCCCCAGGAAACAACCGGCAATCAGGGAAAAGCAAATTGAAACAAATGGGATTTTTACATGACAGAATCATATGGAACATTCAAAAGAAATGAACTAGAGCCATATGAGTCAGGATAGATACATTTCAAAAATATATTGAGTGAAATAAGGAAGTTATAGAAGGAAATGAACATTATCGTATTATTTGTGTAAAAGTTGAAGCTTCAATATGTGTGTCCGTGTACAATCGCGTGAATACAAGCACCTGTGTTGGTAACTTTCCCATGAACTGTGGGGTTAGATGCCAAATTCACCAGAGCAATTGCTCCTGGAGAGGGAGGGAGAAATGGGACGCAGGGGAGAAAATTCCATTTTTAAAAAACATTAATAATAAAAAATGCTAGCATTTAGTTATTTGCCAGGTCCTATTTTAAATGCTTTATGTAGTATCACATTTAATCTCATCACAATCTAATGAGATAATACTATTAATATCCTGTTTCCTCAAGTGAAGCTTTTTAAGTGTTTTTTTTTTTCCTGTGTGAATATATATTTACACATACATGCGTGCATCCACTCACACCATTTTAAATCTAAAGGCAATTTAGGGAAAAAAATACTTTCTAAGTCTGAGTAGTGAGACTTGGGTGTAAATTAGTGTTTTACATTTTTCTGTTTATTTCTGTAGCTTTTCTGTTTCTGTTTTTAGTTTTCTTTAAATATATAGATTGCTTTACAATGCTGATATATTTTTTCTACTAAAAAAACACAGTGACTAGCTTTTCTCCTCTACTTCACCCCATCTACACTATTTCTTACATTCCCACTTTCCAGAGTCACAAACTCTTTTCATTCCAGACTGTTCTTTTTCAGACCTCACCATGCATGTTGTCCAATGGCATCTAAATATCTCTGACCTGATTTGGTGGCACAGATGAAAATTAAAATTATCCCTAGGTTTAAAAGACATTAGAATGTAATGCTGAACCTTACAAAGAAAGCCTTGATATTCTCCAAATTTAATAGCCACCAACATGCATGTCAGCTCATGTCTACTTTTTAGTCGGGCTCTCAAACAAGAAAGTGGTATAAATTAGGTTTCATTGCTAAGTCAGTGCTATGAGGATGAGGACTCAACAATTGTTCACTTAGGAGAGAACCCCAACATTATAGTCATAAATAATTTATCTTTAAGAATATACGACCTATGTAAGAACAATCTGGATTTACCTGGGACTAGAGAAATTCTTTTTTACACATTATAGCCATAAATAATTTATCTTTAAGAATATATGCCCTATATAAGAACTATCTGGATTTACCTTGGACTAGAGAAATTCTTTTTTACGCTGTAGGGTTGGAAAGATTATTACATGAATCAAGGTTGGGTTAGATATCATATTAGGTAACAGTTGCGTTTCCATGAATGACAAAGAAACCCCATTCCCTCTGAGAATTTTGAAGAAAGTCACAGGGCTATGGCTCTCTCTTTTGCATGTTTCTCTGAAATGGACTGCCGATAGAATCAAGGGAGATAAGAATTTGAAGTGAAAAAAAAGAAACTATTTTTAAACACTGACAATTATTGTGTCCATGTTGCATGATAATTAGATTTTGACCCAATTATTTCCCAGATAAAAAGATAATTGTTGATAAATGCCCAAACTGAGTGCAAAACCACCCTTTAAAACAGAAAGAAACAAAAAAAGGCATGGGAGATTGAGGCTTGCTACTTCTAAGGACTTCGGACTCCAATGAACACTCAGTTAGGCAAAGAAAAACAACTGCTTTCTCTGCTGCAGAGAAAACCCAGGCAGCTCTTAGTTGCCATTTACAGAAGCTGGACACTGTGCTACTCACACATATTGGTGTATTTATTTATGTATACCTATGTGTGTGTATATGTGTGTGCATGTGTGCATGTATGAATATGTTTACATGAAGGTCTATATTATTTTAATCCTCCAAAGGTATACTTTGTATTTTACACGAGAAGAACCTGAGGCTCAAAAGTTTAAGTGACTGACAAGGATCATACAGCGTAGCAAGCAGCAGACGGAGAGTTGAACCCGGCTTTGTCTGACTCCATACCTAAGGTTTTAAACCCCTACTCTGAAAGCATTAGTGCCATTATGTCAATATCTAAAACATAAAAAATGCA
Source organism: Choloepus didactylus (assembly GCF_015220235.1). Classification (NCBI taxonomy): domain Eukaryota; kingdom Metazoa; phylum Chordata; class Mammalia; order Pilosa; family Megalonychidae; genus Choloepus; species Choloepus didactylus. Next base: position 65,621,912 of record NC_051324.1, on the reverse strand, counting down.
CATGGGAGAATGATCAAGAGGACAAGCAGTGAATCTGAGATGGGTTAATATATATATTACAGACAGATGGATAATTACATAGTTTTTTTTCAACCTAAACTTTTTTTAATCATCTCTTACATGAAAGAATTAACCTGACACATTTTACACATTTTTTCAGAAATTATTACAAATATGGTTCTACACATCACCTATTCATTAAAAGAGAAACTCAGCAATGAGTCTACTCTCAGATTCTTTCTTCTTGCCTATTCCCAGAGCTCCATTTGCTCTTCCAAAATTTTCTTCCAACAGCTGAATGGTAATTTTTTCCCATTTTTCTCTTTTTCAAAATGTCATTCTTGTTCTTTCAATCTTGTAACCCATTATTAGGATTGAAATTATTTCATCAAGACTAAGGCATCAAGACTTCCCCACCTTCAAATATCTAATATTTGAGCACGTCATGAAGGCTAACACAAACACTCTCTTCAGAATACTCATCTCCCCACTCACGAGCCTACTCCTTGACAGCCATTTAAATCTCTTATCCTTTCCTTTTAGTTGTGCTTTGCTTTTGAATCTGATCACTGAATCCTGTTATGGAAATTACTAACCACTTTGAATGTCTTAATCCCTTGGGGCTGATCACCCCTCCCAATATTCAACAGGAAGGAGCAAGGAACAAAGAAGAAAGAAATCCGAGAGCCTCCACTTTTCTTTGCCTCTCTTTGGAATACTCCAGATGTATCACTTTGCAAGCAAAAACCAAATGTTCCGGGTCCCTATGAGCTTTGCCAGGGGTGTCAATTCGGTCGAGTATGTACACCCGCATCACGATTTGGCTAAAAGCAATCCAAATGTGTGTGATGCTGAAAGGACTATAGGCTTTTCCATGGTATTGTTTTCTAATACTTTTCGTTTTACATGTGAAAGAAAAATATTCAGGCAAGTATTCAGTATCTTTGCTAATTACTCTTTAAAGTCTGAAAACAATTCTTTTAAGGAAACCATGCCGTACTGTTGCCGTGTACAAAAACTCAGGTCAGATATGTCAACTTTAACATATTGCCGAGAAGTTGCGGCAGATTGCTGCGGAGGTGATGAAAGGTGGTTCAATTTCCCATAGGAGTCACACACACATGGAGAACTAGATTCACAATGCAGCTAAAGTAGTCTCCGCTCATGGAAGTCATCAAGCTTGTGTGGTCCCTGTTCTACATGAATTTATTTTTAACCCTGTTATGCAAGATTAGCTACTCAATTAGGCCACTTTTTTTTTTTTTTTTTAAAAAGGCTTTATTTAAAGATGTATGTGGATCAAAACTATAAAGCCATCAGGATCAGGACCAACTGTTATCTATTCTCAGGACCTGGATGATTTCACTTTATTCTACCTCAATTCTTCTTGGCATGCCTGTACCATCTTTCTTCTCCATTCCTTCTAATCAAATCCCAGAAAAAGCTAATCTTACCATTTTAGCTAATTAGCATTGTTCCATTTGCTCAGTTCCCTTTGTACTGGGGCCATTTCCTGGGTTTTCCTTAAGACAGATGCCTGTTTACTGATAATGGTCAGTAGCTAGCCTTGGGCAAATTTTTAAAAATGCAAATTTAAAAATTAAAGGCCTGGTACCATTTCTATAAAGCATAAAAGCACAAAAAGTAAAAAGTCAGATGCTGATCTAAATGCTTTATGTACCTGATCATATTCTTCTGTCATTTCACTACCAACTTTTTCTCTTTTCACTCTCCAACTTTTTCACTACCACTGAATTTGTTTGTAACGATGATGGAAACTTCCAGTCATTAGATCTATCCTCCTGCCTCCAGTTCTGATCACCCTGAGCTTCACTGGCTATGTGCCCAGTTATGACCCGGTCACAAGCATTTTTAACATGCTATCACCAGAAGCCTCCATTTTTCTCACCTCTTTTATCCTTGATTCTCCCATTTCAATTTACTGTGAAAATAGAATCCATATGTAATCTTTGTATGTCTCTCTTCTCCATCTCCAAATTCCTTTGTATCTTAAACCAACCGGCCTTTTCTGGTTCTTTTTGTTTGCTTGTTTTCAGGATTGTTGTTATTTCAAATATATACACCCCTACTCATTTTCAAAACTGATTTTTACCTAGGTTCAATCCCTTCCCATTTTATATCTCCAGATTACATTCCGTCTATTAACTCATGTTAGTTTCTATGCATTTTGCCTTTTCTGTTTATCTTTAGTCTCTTCCGGACTTCTCCTCAGCACACATACATGTTCTCATCTAACCAAATCCTAAAGAGAAAAAAAATCCTTCATTCAATCTTGCTTGGTTCTCAAACTACTGACCCATGCTCTTTCTTCCATTAATCGCCAAATACCTAACAAGAATAGATTACAATCACTGTTTTACTTTTTCCCATTATCCTTGTTTCTTAAACTGCTATACCCAGGATTTTTTGACAACTTTAGAGAAAGCGTTCTCTGAAAGGACACAAAGACTTCTGACATGTCACTCTCAATCCTCTCTTCCAAGTTCTCAACAAGCCCAGACATTTTATATTAGTAGCATCAGTGCATTTAATTATGTTCTACATTTGCATCAATTATTGTATTCCATTCTCATAAGCTGTTTCAGTATTGCTCATACTTTGTAAATGAGGATACTGTTCTGGTTTGCTAATGCTGCTATTATGCAAAATAGCAGCCATGGATTGGCTTTTATAAAGGGGGTTTATTTGGTTACACAGTTACAGTCTTAAGGCCATAAAATGTCCAAGATAAGTCATCAATAATCAGGTACCTTCACTGAAGGATGGCCAATGGCGTCTGGAAAACCTGTGTTAGCTGGGAAGGTACATGGCTGGTGTCTGTTTCAGCAGTTCTGGTTTCAGAATGGTTTTCTCCCAGACATTCCTCTCTTAGCTCCTGTGCATTCCTCCAAGTATCATTCTTGGCTGTAGCAAGCTTGCTCTTTCTCTCTGAGCTTATATAGTGCTCTAGTAAACTAACCAAGGCTCATGATGAACGGGCAGGGCCACACCTTCATGGAAATTATCCAGTCAGAGTTATCCCTCAGGTTGGGGAGTCCTTCATCTCCACTTATAAAATCCTCCCCATCCTTCAAAGTTCAGTTCAATTGCCAGTTCCCATTTTTTTACACTAGTCCTACTTTCAATGCAACTAAAAATAACCAGGAAACTGAAGACTGCTTGATCCTTTTCTTATAATAGGGGTAGAAAAATATGGTAGGAATATCAATGAACTGCAGACACATTAGAATTTGGAAATAGGTTTATAAGCAACCTCCTTGAGGATAGAAAGGGCAAGCATTTCCATCAAGAGACTAGGGAGGTACCTACCTGCCAGTACATTTCCCCCTTTGCTAGGTCTTGGGAAATAAAGATTTCTCCATCTTCCTGAATGTGCTTGTGATTGTCAATAGACTGTCTTATTCCCCAGACCACTGATAAGGGCTTTCATCCCTTTGATTCCTATCAGCTCTCAGTTCTATGATGCTGATCTCATCTTTGCTCTCCCCTCTCCAAATTTTACAGAATTCTGAAAATGACCCAAACAGTTCATAATTTTATGGTCTTTAAACTGCCATCTCAAAAACTTGATCCTGTGTACCTGGGGCATCAGAAAATTGACACCTAGCCTAAATAAAAACAAAATGTTTTGCACTCTTGTTCGGGTTCCTTTTTTTTTTTTTTTTTTTTCACTTTTTCATTCCTGACACATCCCAGAAAGTTAAGGCCATTTCCCTTTTGTGCCAGACTTTTGGAAGTTTCCTTGAGAGCCTGCACTGCTATCCTGATCCCCGTCTACCTGCCACAGTACTTTTTTCTTCTCCTCTGTCAATATGACTCTTAAATTACTCCAAGAGAACATGTATCTGAAGCTTTTGCTGAGAGTCAATCCGGACACCAAAAGCCACCTCATTTATTATCTTAATCCCTCTGGTCAAAACAAATTGCCCTGCCTTAGCACCCGCTGCCTCTATTATACCATGACACTTTCTGCCTTAAATTGGAGCTCGTTGCACAAAAGTTCTCCACCTCCACACAATTGCTTTAATCTCTTAAAAGCAGGCACCAATGTTCATTCATATTTGTATACAATACAATGCCTTCAGTTATAAATTCATTTAATACCCATCTATCCCCAACCAGCAGTATAACAAGAACATTTCTAAGTACTTAGTTGGTGTTTAGTCAACATACCTTGGATCAAAATGGGTGACATCTGACAATTTGACACTTTCCTTTTTTTTTTTTTTTTTTTTTTTTAATTTCAGCCTATTGAAAAGTGAACCTGAACCTCTCTCTGCTTTCATTCACCTACCCTTCTGGCTAAATTATTTGATATCAGATACTACTGACATCCTTTCATTTTCTTTGGAACAGGAAACAACGCCAAGAATACATTAATCTAAACACACGACACTGCGAAATCTCAAAGAACAGATCCGAGAAAGCTGGAGAGAGGCCAGAAGTGACCAACTTTATTCCTTCATTCTGTATTGTACCCCCTATGTCTAATCTTCCCTACCCTACCAGGTGCTTTAAGAATTTTATCCTTTCTTCAGACTGGTAAAGGAAGTGGGGGCTTGGATTGGGTGTATACACATTGTCTAAAGGGCTTTTTATGGATTTGGAAGGCTGAGCTAGAGTATCGATGCGATAGGCCAGCTCAAGCCTCTGATTCAGGAATGAAGGTCCATACTTACTCTCTGGAATGAGTCCTATCCGCAGCTTCGCTAGAGCCAAAGCTTTAGAAATAAATAATTAACCTCTTCTCTCCTCGCAGGGAGGGTGGTAAACAATGTGAATACTGAGTTCTGCCAAGAGGAAGAAGAATATAAACCAGGCACTCCTGGGTTGATTGCCAAAAAGGGAGGCATCCATATCAATTGCTAAAGTTCTCAAAAAAATAAATCCAATCCCAGAGCGGTCAAACTCTTGCAAAATGATGGTGGTGAAGAAAGCAGCCTCCAAAAACTGCAGGTGTTAGGTGAGTTGGACTGACATTCTTTTGAGGACTTTCTAAACCTCTCAGATGACAAGACTGAATCCCAAATACTAAAAAGGAACCTCTGATGTTGGCTCACCGATCTGTGATTTAATAAATTTTTCCAGTGATTCTTATGAAAGCTTGAGGTGAAAAAACCAACTAATACTTCTTTCTGGCCCATATGCCTTTCACCAGTTACAAAAATATTGGCCTTAAACACTAATTTCTTAAACCCTGCACCCAATTCATTCATCTACAGTGGAAATCATTATAGTACCTGGTTATTGATCCATTGTGAGTACTGAATAAAATAGTGCATGTAAAGTGTTCATCAGCGTGACTGTCACATTGTAAGTGCTTAATAAAGGCTAAATCCATAGTAGATGGTCGCAGAGGCCAAGTGCCCCTCCTGGAGCTTTAATCAGAAATTTCACATTATCGATTCTCATTATAACCCTCTTTTGATGTATCAGTCTGCTCTTTAAAGGGATGAAAGTGACGTTATTATTAATCTTACTTTTATTTGTTTGAATGCTCTTAGAGTATGTGATCCTCAGGGACTGTCATTTTAACAATGGTTTTATGAGGGTTTTGAGAGTAGTTTTAAGGTACCGAGTAAGAGAAAAGGGAATAGGAATGCTTTTCCGCTGTTCGGAGATGGAGGCTCTGGGATCAAAGAGCCTGCATGGTGTGACCAAATCCCCAAGGATGGTGCCAAATGCCACCAAGCTGATAAGGCTGCTGGGTGGACCTTAAACCCGGGAACTTCTTTTGATGCCAGCTCTGGCTCTCTTTTGGCAAGGAACACTTTGAAGTGCCTAAGAAAGATTTTATGACTCAAAATATAGTTATTGTTCTTTAATGTGTTGTCTATACCTGTAAAACAGTGTTTTTTTTCTTGTTGTTTGTGTGTTTTGTTGTTTTTAATAAAGTGACCTCATTTCCTCTCATGTTCCTGAATAAAAGAAGGGGATAAAAAAATAAGAGAAACTTCCTAAATAAAGCAGCTTATGTGCACTGCTGAACTCTAAAGCCCCCTCAGCTACTAAAGCACAAATCCTGTTCAGTTTCCTAGAGTGGGAAAGCCCAAGCTGTATGGGGCACGTATTCTCTGACCAAAGGGAAGTCTATAACTTTTGTAGGTACCTGGTGAGGGAGCTTCAGGCCATGAAGACCTCACCTCGTAGCCTGTGGGCATGTTTATTTCCACATGATGACATCCTACTACTGTGATTTCTCTCAGGGAAAACTGAAATAAAATCAGTTTTAATGCTTAAAACTCTCTTGTCCTCTTTCTCCATGGACAGGTTTGCTACGTTCTGCTTTACCTTGTGTGGCAGCCATGAAAAGCATCATTCTGACCTCATGCTACAGGGAATATTGTTGACGGGCAGCTCCTCTGGATTCAACACTGCATTTGCACCAAAGCCGTAGTGCTCATGGGCTGATTTTAGCCAATGACTAAAGGTCCTAAGGCAGACTCATTCCAGCCAGGAATGGGGCTCCTCCAAAGGGTAACTTGTGTTTTAGGACTTCTCGGGGGCCTGTCTGAAACTTGTTTGGAACTGCACTGCAGTTGAAACTCTTCCTGTTCAATCCTCTTCCTCCCCTCTCTCCTTCCACGGGTCTCAGATCCACGTGGAAGTCTGGGAACGCTCTACCCTCTCCTGCCTCCTTCCTCCATAAGAGTTCTTTCCTATGTAATCCCATCGTGCTCTCAGGGCACCTGAACTCACCTTGGTACCATAGCCTGGCCTGTCTGTATAAAAAAACAAATGCTGTTCAATCATCCAAAAAATGCCGTAGAACATTGCTACTCAAACTTTAATGTACGTAGTAGTCGCGTGGGTGTCTTGTTAAAATACAGACTCTAATTCAGAAAGTCTTAGGAGGGGCCTGAGATTCTAACAAGTTCCTAAATGCTCTTTGATGTTGCACACTTTGAATAATGAGAGTCTAGTAGGCAAACGATTCTTCTTTCTTTTCATTATACGTTCATCCTTTTGCTTATGATACTATAGTCGAAGAACAATAATCCTAAAATGTTGGTTCTAAATACATCTCTTAACAAGCAAAGGCAGATACCTTATTCAAGATATACAAACGACCACTTTAATACATAAATGGGAAATTTTTGCCTAGGCAAAAGCTGGAATTTTGGGGTTCATTATAACAGTTCCTATTCCAAAATATCAAGAGTAAGTGCTTACTGTAAACAGGTACAAGTTTGGGGGAAATTTAATTATGATAGGGATTAGGACAATTTTTCTATCTCCCCTCCAAACACACTCTGTATCAGCCTTTTGGCTAAGAATTGGAAATAGGGCTGTGGAAAGTTATATCATTTAGAAATAATTAATACATTGGCTCACAATCTCTAAATCTTCACACTAGCTGCAAGAGTGTGGGGCATTTTGCTTCCTATAAGACTTTTAACAAGGTAACTTACTGCCATCCTTTGATGACAGCATGTTTTATAGGACTTAAGAAAATATTTTCTGAGCCAAATATCTCAAATTCCAGAACTAAAAAGGTTTAAAACAATAATTGAACTGTACAATATTTTTTAAAAAGTGTTTTGTATTTTCCTAGTAACTATGAGTGTTTACTTTTTTTTTTTTTCTGTTTTGTTCTTCTTTGCTGTCAATTTGGTTAGAGTCGAGTTCCATGGTCAATATGTAGGAATCCAAAGTAAGAGGAGACTTAAATGTAGTCCTTGGAATATTATGATCATGCCACCCAGACTATACTGGAATTTCACTGTCACACTTATGCTCCTGTGGCCTACATAACTTTCCTTTCACCATGAATTAATTTATCAAGGAAAAAACAAATCATTTGCTGATCACAGATAGGGAGAACCTGGTATATAATACTTAACAATATGCTTTTATTGGGGAATTCTATAATATTTTATTAAAATATAGGATAACCTCAGAGGAAAATGGATAAAAATTTCTTCTCCAGATGTCTCTAAAAATTATCTAAAGGAGTCCTATCCAACAGACATATGATGCAAACCACACATGGAATTTTAAATGTTTTGGTAGCCACGTTAAAAAAAAAGTAAAAAGAAACAGGAAAAATTAATTTTAATAATACATTTTATTTAGCCCATTATACACAAAATATTATCATTTCAAAATATAATCAGTATAAAAATTAATGAGCTATTTCATATACTTATTTTTGTATTACACCTTCAAAGTCTTTTGTATAATTTACATTTACAGCATATCTCACTTTAGATTAGCCACATTTCAAGTGTTAGCCACACTTGGCTGGTGGTGACTGCATTGGATAGTGGAAATCTTACTAATGAAATAAGGGAAAATAAGAAAGCCAGAAGAAAAGTCAAAATGAATTAGGGCATGACAAAAACCACAATGGTGGAAATATTTTTCTTAAAAAATATGTGTATGGATATGGAATGTTTATGGCCATATTTTTAAGTCTAAAATAATATGAAGTCACAGAGAATATACTCACTTATGGATATTAGAAATAAAACTATGAAATACAACTATGCATAAATTGGATAAAAGAAACATTTCCTATGATGTATTTTCCTTTTATTTTAAATTAAAATTATTCCTGCCATCATTGGTATGGGCTTATAGACTTATTTGGAACAGCTCTGAGAAACTTAAAAATCAGACATGTTTCCTATCCAGGAAGTGTGGTGTAGCAGAAGGTGTCAGCAGGCCTGGATCTGAATTGTCATGGCCACATTACTACCCTCTCTGATGGTTAATTTTATGTGTCAACTTAACTAGGTTATGATGTCCAGTTGTTTGGTCAAACACTGGTCTAATTGTTACTGTGGAAGTATTTTGTAAATGAGATTAGCATGTACAATCAGTTGACCTTAAATAAAGGAGATCACCCTCCATATTTTGCATGAGCTAAAGCCAATCAGTTGGAAATCTTAACAACAAGAACTGAGGGTTCCAGAGGTCAAATAAAAGAATTCTGCTCAAGACAGTAGTTTTTACTCCTTCCTTAGTTTCCAGCCTAAGGAATTGGGACCCAGGAACTCAATATCACTCTCACTGCAATTCCCAGCCTCTGGCCTGCCCTGTGAATTCAGACTTGCCAGTCTCCACAATTGTGTGAGCCAATTCCCTATAATCTCCCTCCCTCCCTCCCTCCCTTTCCCTCTTCCTTTCTCCCTCCCCCTCTCTCTCATCCCACCCTCTTTCTCTCTCTCTCTTTCACACACACACACACACACACACACACACACACACACACACACATCCTGTTGGTTCTGTTTTTCTGGAGAACTGACTGATACATCCTCTCTGAACTTAATTCACGTCTGTAAAATAGATGGAATACCATTCACCTCCCAGGATATGGTGCTGATTAAATAATGCCAAGTACCTAATGCCCTGCTTCACAAGGGCAAGTTCCTTTTATCTCCCTGATCATATTCAATAGCAGGTTATGAGTCAATTTGTGAAATAAGGATAACATGTCTAAAATATTTCTCAAACAAGGCAAGACAGCCTTTAATTAAATTTTAATTGTGTGAAGCATAATTTGAGAACCATGGGGAATGAGGATTAAAGACTACCAGAAGGAAATGAAGTTTGAGGTTCCTTTCATCATCACTATGATTTGTATATGTGAACAAGAAAATTCCAGACAAGTTGAACATTATGTCAAAGTTACAAAGTAGTGTGTGTGGTTGAGTGACCAACTATCCTGGTTTGCCCAGAACTGAGGAGAGTTATGGGATGTAGAAATGTTGGTGCTAAACTCAGGACAATCCAGGGAAAACTGGAACAGCTGTTCATCCTAACACAGGTAAAAGGAAGTAAGGAGTTCAGTAGGTCTGTTGATGAGAATAAGTTCAGTAGGTGTGGTAGTAAGCAGTAGTAAGAAACTCAGTTCGATGGTAACAAAATGCTCATAATGCGAGACTAATATAAAATAGAGTTAATGGTTTTGATTGCTCTAGACAGACAAGCAGGGGAATGTATAAAGCAACACCAGAGATGGGTTGCTAAGCAGAATTAACAAATGTGAAAGAATGCTGGTTTATGAGTTTAGAGAATTGAGTCTTAGTTTTGATTCTGCCACAAACTTTGGTTCTTCCTTAAGCTTTGCTTTCCAAGGCTTCAAGTTCTTCCCTGTAAATGAGTAGGTTTGGAGCAGATGACTTTGACAGCCTTGTGTGACTCTAATCATGATTCTATGATGAGATCCAGTTGGAGACAAGAAACCATTGAAGGCTTTTGGCCACAATGGTGGTCCCAAAAGATGAGCTTGGAAGAAGATGACTATATGCTGGCTACAAAGATTAGAGTTTCACATTTGCTCCCCTCTCACGTTGGAAGACTTTTCAAACATTAGTCCAGTATCAGAGCTAAAAATCTCCTGGCAATACACATTGATAATGTTTGTGCTCCATTTCTTCTATTCAAAGTAAGAAAAACCTATTAGACAGTGGGTTTCTGAGTTCTTTGGGGATAATGACCACAATCTAGTTGAACTGAAGCAAATTTTTTTTCATCACTTCCAAAATATTATGGGTGTTAAGATTAGAATTATTCCATGAACTCAAAAGGAAGGTGATAGAGTAGACCAAACTCATGAGCACCTTCCCCAAAACACACTTTTATGAGTTATTATCTCACTAACAGAAACTTCAAGCTAGAATTTTCAGTGTTGCTTTCAAAAGGTAGCTTTTACAGCAGAAACTGGAAAGAGACAAAGAACAACCAAAAAAGAAAAAATGGAGAACACTAGAGAGAAACTCTTTAGAGCCAAATAGAATTGCCTTTATCTTTTCCTGATTCACTTCCTCTCTCTATATAGATTAACTCTGAGGTTTCTATGTAATGTCTCCTAAATAAGATGCTTATCTATTGGCTCTGGATAGCCCATTGGGAAAAACACTACTTTAAATTTAGCCTTTTATAACCAATAAACATCCAATGCTAGAATTTATTTTCTTGTCAGACTAAAAGTATCATTATAAATCTTTACGGAAGGAAGAAAAAAATTAGTGCTCTGGAAACTCAATGAAAGAGAGTATCCATGCAAAGAATGATGGCTCATGTTCTAACCGATTAAAGGAAAAGGAAGAAACATCTTAATTACACTAATGGCTTCATATTTTTCATGTAATTACAAGTCTCAAGTTTTTCTTTGCTGCTAATTTTGTCTGAAACATATTCGTGCTAAATATTACCTTACCATACACCTAGAGATGTTTATTTACACAGATGCAGGTTATTTGAATTTAGGGGGAGGGGATTATTGAAGCCAGAACCCAAGGCCAACCCTTCTCCAACAGTAATTTGTGAATTTGTGGTTTTTTCCCTACATTTAGTGGTTACAAAGGAGCCATAGAATCTGCTGGTCATGACCAATACTGCACCCTTATTTTATATGAACTTGAAAAAAAATAGAGTCCTTACTCCCATAACCCAGTAAATATTTTAGCTTACTTTAGTTGAATATAGTGGTGGTTGCAAGGCAGAGGTGAAGGGACTCTGGGTGGTGTCACATAAATGAGACCAAATTCCCACTGGAAGAGAACTGTTTGTCCAGTTTCTTTATCTTAGCCATGAAAACAAACTTGTTTCTGGGTACAAAATATAAATAAGGTAGTAATAAAATAAATTAGGCAATGAGCCAAATTTACAATTTGTTTCCTTTTTGCTTTATTTCCATGAGAACCTTTATGTGGAAATGTTTGAACAAAAATATTCATTTATATACGCAATGCAAACTTCATAGAATTAAATATACGTGAGATTCTGCAAACAGAAATGTACATGCCAATGCTCTCACACACAGAATCTTTAAAAAGAGAGACATTGTGGTCAAGAATAAGGGAATGAGCTAGAAAATGTAGAATTTTGGGGTGTTTGAAAGCATGATTTGAAAGATTGTCTAGCAATTAGACCTTGCAAGCATTATTTTCACGACCACTAACTGAACATTTAAAAAAAAATAAACAAAAGTAGAAAAATTTTTTTAAAATTAGTGTATATTTTGACTCAAAAGTGAAGAAGGAAGAAAAAAACAAATGACTAACAATCATCAGGACAATAATTCCTGCTAGACAACAGACCTTGGGGAAAACAATGTCAGTTTTTTAGGATGGTAGCATGATGAAGAACTTGATTTGATCAGTAAGTTTAATATCTTCCCCCTGAAATCTTAGCTCTAGAGCACAGTTTTCAATAAAAGGTAGTTGGAAAAATAATAGCAAGTTTAGTTTAATAGTCAAGTTAAAAATATATATGGATGTGAAGGTGTCTTCTATAGAATCCCAGTGGGAAAGGCAGTTTTAGGATTTAAAAAAATAGACCATTGTAGTTTTTTTTTGGGGGGGGAGGAGTAAGACAATACGCAAGCAAAAATGGTTTATAGAAACTTTGTTTGCTCTCAGGCTGCAATCATACATATAATGATTTACCCAGAAATTGTGTTTCACACCATGGCTCAAGCATTCAAGAGCAATATGGTTAATTTTATGGCTGAAATAATCACATTCAGTTTTACTTATTTGCTTTCAACATACAGAAAAATTTCATTTCCAAGTTCCTGTCACTAACTCTTTTCCCTTAGCTAAGAAGTAAAAATAATATATTGTTATAATTGGCATGCAACTATAGCTTTTTTAGAGCCCACAATTTTAATTTTACTTAACTAAAATACAAGACTTCCTTAATGGGCGATTCTGTTGGAGTAGGGGTAACAAGTAGATGAAAGAGTTAATACCCGTTCAGTTGTGTCATCCCAGGATGAAAATCTTAAAAATTTTATGAAATATTCAAAATCTGAGATATTATAAAGATACTCCTTACCCTTAACTATATCCTTTACACAGCCACAGAATGAAAAGAAATCAAACTGGAGGAAAAAAAAGAAGATGAAATGAGAGTACATGTATCAGCAAATGCTTGGGGCAAAAATAATATATTGTTGGATAGTTAAAAATGATATGGACCAAACATTTAAATATTAAGTATATAAAACTATTTAAGGGAAAAAGAAAAAAGTATATTTTGACTGTACTTTGATAATGAACCTGCAATTATATACCTATTTATACAAGTTCTGCCTAATACATAATAATATACTATGTTAGATGCTATACAATGACAATCAAAGGCATAATTACCATGCCAGGATCGGATATTCTAAAATTACTCCCATAGCAGTTGATGATCTATAATCATCAAAGGTAAAGATAAATAAACAAACAGATTTACAAAAACACATCACAAGTAATATCAAACATCATATTTATTGGTGAAATGCAAATTGTCTTCTTTAAAAATCAGGTACAAAAAAAGGGAATCCACCATAGCCACTTCCATTCAACATTTTAAGTACAAGAAAAGCAATTAAAAGGAATGCAACATATAAAAATTGGAAAGGAAGATAGAAATGTCTTCCACAGACATATGACTCAAGAGACAAAATAGAAAATTTATAAGAAAGAATAAGTTAGTTTAACACATTTTCTGGATTTAAAATCCACGTGCAGAATTCAGTTGCATTTCTATATACTAGAAATAAAGAATAAGAAAATGATCATGAAAAAGTTGTATTATTTACCTTAGCAATGATTATGTATAGTATATACAGTCCATCTGTCAAAAGATGTGAGACCTTTACATGGTAAATTATAAAACTTCACTGTAAAACATCTTAAAGAAGAGCTAAATAAATTGAGAAGTAGGAAAACTCAATTTTGTAAAGATGGCAATTGATTCAGATTTTTAAATCAAAATCCTGACAAGATTCTTCCTAGAACTGGACAAACTGACTCAACAATGTATTCAAAAAAGCAAAGAAACAAAGATAACAACAACAGCACAATATGAAAAAGAACAAGAGCCTTCAACTTGTAAGACGCAAAAACTTATTTAAAAATTGCATTAGTTAAGGCAGTGTCAGGACTGAAAGGGCTGGTTGATATATGCTTAATATTGTCTCAGGGTGAATAGCCTCTTGGGTGTCCCTATTGAAACGGGAAGTTCTCCTATTCGACTTTTTGTGCTCTATGCAGGCTCTGAGCATTGACTTCTGTCCCAAATAATGCCCTTTCCCCAAACCGCAGAGAACAGAATAGAAGACTGCCTTCATGAGGAACAGAGGGGTATTGAAAAAAATAGTTCTTAAAACCCTGAGAAATTGTTTCCAAGAGTTGACCCTCACAGACCTTCTAGTTATCTGGGTGGTTAGGAAAGCTCAAGCTGTGAATTTAGCTTGAGGCACTTGAGGGCTGATATGCCCCCAGGTGCATAACAGAAGTAAATGTAAATCCTCAACCAGGAAGCAAACACGGGTCCATATGGCATCTTAGTTCAAATTGTCAAAGGCCCTCCTTACACAAGATACTTACTTTCATCCACCAGAAAACTGATGGAACAAATATAAAAATTTAAAGTATCTATCATGTGACTGGTATCCCTAAAGACACGATGCCTGTATGCCCAACCTGGACGGCTGTGTACTACATCTCTAAAGGAAAATTTCAGTCCAGGATTCAAGAATAGTCATATATAATGTATAAAGACAACATATAAAGCACAAAACAAGGTGCTATATTGAAACTCAAATATATCAGTAATTATGTCTATGTAAATAGACTAAACATTACAGTTAAAAGTCAAAGATAAGCAGACCAGATTCTAAAAATAGCCAAATTATATGTTGTTTTCAGGGTATACACCTTGATTATAAGAACACATAAAGGTTGAAAATTAAAGGGGAGGGGAGTGACATGTAAATAAATACCAAAAGAAAGCAAATAGAGACTAAATAAATTTTATAGTTAGTAACACATTTTTGTATGAAAGAGTTACTTTATAATAATAAAAGAATCAATTCACCAGAAACATATAACAGTTCTAAATTTATATGGACCAAATGATATGGCTTCAAAATACAGAAATACAGTAAGCCAAAATAAACATAGCTAAAAGAGAAAATAGCAAACCCATAATTATAATGGGAGGTTATTGCATATTTCTCTTAGTAACTTACAGATGATGAAGACATCAATATTGATAAGATTAGGGCAGAACCAAACAACACGATAAACAAATCTAATTCAATAAGAACTTTAAAAACACTTCAGTGAGCAACTGTAGAATACAAGATATTTTCAAGCACCCAAGGAACAACTGTAAACACTGACTAAAAGACATCAAGTTGGAAGGACTGCATTAAAATAAAGAATTTCTGCTCATCTAAAGACACCCCTAAGGCAGTGAACTGGCAACCCACATAATAGGAGAAGATATTTGTAACACAGTGACAAATAATTTGTATATAGACTATATAAAAACTCTTACAAACCAACAAGAAAAAGGGACATAACTCAATAGAGAAGTGGGAAATTCACCTTGACTTGAGCTGGCAGTTCACCAAAAAAGTTATCAAAATGTCCCCTAAACATATGGAAAGGTGCTCAACTCATTAGTCAACAGGGAAAGGCAAACAAAAACCACAAGAAGATGAGATTACACACCTGACAGAATGACTACAAAGATGGAAAATGCCAAGTGTAGAGTCAAAGATGTGGAGGAAAGCATATTCCCATATCCAGTAGATGGAGATGTTTGTACCTGATACAGACCTCAGAGCTGCTCAAGGGATGAACACGGTCCCAACTCAGACCTCTGCTTACTTCCTCTCTGGCTTGAAATTCTCTTTTCTTAGTTTCCTATATGGTTTATTCCCTTGCTTCTCTTGTTAAAATATCAGCTTTTTGGTAAGGCTCTTATTTTTTAAATTCCCAGCACTCTGAATCTCCCATATCTTGCTCTGTTTGACCCCTAACACTAATCATTGTTAACACACAATATAATTTACTCATAAATTGTTGGTCTTTCTACACCTGGAAAATATTTCTGCTTTGTTCACTGATGTATCCTCAACTCCTAGAAGAATGTCCAGCAAGGGGAAGAGTATGGTACATGTATGTTCAATGAATTGATTCATTACATTGCTTCCTATAAACCATAAGTGTTTGGAAGATTTTGGAGAAAGAAGAGACAAGTATTGCGCACAAGGGTTAAAGAGTTTTGAAGTGCTGAACATACACAATTCATGTGTCATAATGTGGTTGAGATTGGGCAGAAAGAAAAACACCCACATCGGAGCAAGGGAATGGAGAACAGGCAGAGTATAAAAGAGACCCTTCTCCCTTCAGAATCAGTCAGGGTTTCTAAACGGTCTCTCATCACCAGTTTGGTGTAAAATAATGACCTTTTTTTTATTTTTTGGCTGCTAAGTTTCCAAGCCCCATCAATTTTTTTTCTTTCGAAAAATTCCTTTCCTTCCTAAGGTCCTCTTTGCATGAGAAGTCAAACACTTCTAGTTGTTCACCCACTTCCAGGATTTTCTCCTTCTACAATAGTAGCATCTTACTATTTAGTTAGGCACAAGGCCTCCTGAAATAAGAACTACAATTGCATTCTCCCTTGAAACTAGGTACGACAATGTGACTAGTTCTGGCCAATAGAATACAAAGGAAATTGTGTGTGCAAGTTCTAGGAGGTATCCACAAAGATGGGAGCTGTTCTTCTGCTTCCATTTCCATCTTCAGTGCTGTCTGGAAAGTAAAGTGATGGCTGGGGCATGAGCAGCCATCTTGACCACAAGGTAGTTGCCAGTTAGGAAAAATGGCAGACAATACAATAGAAAAAGCTTGGTCCCTAATAATTGAGAAGCTTCCAAACAAGCTAGGCTGTCCACCTCTACTTCTATATGAACAAGAAATAAACCTCTCTTGTTTAAGCCACTGATAGTTGTGTTTTCTTATATTTGCCATCAAAAATAATATAAAGACAGAGGTAGTCATATTTACTATCACTAAAAATACTAGTTATCCTAAAGATGAAACTTCTTCTTTATGAAGTTATATAAAAATATTAAATAACCAGTAAGGCATAGCTACCAACCATGCAGAATGAACAGACCTTGGAGTCAGAGCAGGGTCCCCCAAACCTCCTACTGTACCAGTCATTAACCCTTCAGTAGCTAGGTTTTGTGAAGTCCACAGTGGCAGTTGCCAGAGTGTTTGGGATGCATGTGGAGCTTTCAGAGAACTTGGAAAAGCAGCTGTTTTTTACCACTATGAAGTTGTTTCCATATTTTGTCTTCCAGAATGACTATAAAACTCCCTCTTCTTATGATAACAGTGCTGTCTCCATGAGGTAGGGATCACTTTCTTCCACTTTCAATCTGCATGATTAGGGTAAATGTAATTCCACCCCAGGATTCTGGGAGGAATACATAACCCTAGATAAAATCAATCAGAAAATCCCATTACTGAATTGATCTCAAGGCCAGTAAACATAAAATACAGAATAGTTGTTATCACTATTGAAGAAACAGTCTATGGTCATCTGAATCTGGCATTGTAGTGATGAAAACTTGTAGCTGCTGAAGTTACAAGTGGAATTTAAGAATGAAGTCAACACAGCAAAAAAACTGTCATTCAGTGGTGAGATTCTGGGTGCCAGTAATTTCTTCTAATTCCTGAATTCAGCCATACCTAAATCCAGGAACTACTATGGACTTTTTAATATTGCAAAGCAATAAATTCTTCCTTTCCTCTCAAAGTAGCTTGGGTTGATTTTCTCCCATCTAGAAGACTAAAGACTAAAAGACTTCCACCTGATACCATGAGTAGTAATTTCAACTGGCAGATGCTTCTGAAAAGAGCATTCTACATAGAGAACAGAATAGACAAGCACAGAAAGGCAGTCTTGTATTTGAGAAAAGGTAAGTAATCATGGAGATAACTGGTAGCTGTTTGAGAGCAAAATGAAGATAGGAAAAATAAGAGATGACAGGGTTAAAAAAATCACTGAAATATTCAGTCAAGAGGTGATGATGAGCTATGAATTAAATAAGTAGGAAGAAACAGAGAGTAGAGTCACTATAAAGGCAAAATAGACGGCAGGGGAACAGAATATGTACTTTACAGAACTGCACAGATTTCACGTAAGAGCTGGTGTTTAAACTGGTGATTCCAGTTTCTTGGGCTCCTGCTTTGACCACTCAACCACAGCTTCCTCTGTTGCAAAAAGAACAACTTCTGGAGACAGGGCTAACGATATCATTTGGGGGCAGTACAATATGAAATTGTGAGGCCCCTTGTTTAAACATTATTAAGAATTTCAAGATGGCAACAGAGGAACATTAAACCAAGCAGGGGGCCCTTCTCCATTCAAGTGCTGGGGTGGCGGTACAGATTCCACACCCTGAGGGTAGCTGTGTTCGGTAATAGAATGGATTTTGCAGTTTTTCTTTGATGATTCTTCTCACAGATTTGTGAAGCTGTGTTTCAGAAAGAGCCCTAAAGCTATTTCACTGGCATGCCTTTGTGCCTTCTTGCTAGTTCAATTATGGGAGGGAGAGGCATCATTAAAATAAATAAATAAATAACACTGAAGATATGTCCCTGTAAAAAGGCACAAGTATCCTTCATTGTACTCTGCTTACGAATTGCAGCTGATTGTGCTATATTCAGTGATAAAACCTTTGAAATATATTGAAATTTCTTTTTTTAAAAGATTAAAATCTTGAAACTAGCATGATTTTTAAATTGAGATGACTATTGGAAGGATCTGAGAAACACTTTAGCGAAATATACAAAGATCAGCTCTTTTCTATGCAGTCTTTTTTCTATGGAAATAATTTGCATGTTATTTAACCTTTTTAAAACATTGAGTTAAGTCTTTCATTGCCTAGGCTCATTCATGTATTAATTCTGAGAGGTTACAAATGGAGGGTCCAGAATCAGAATATCTAGGTTCAGATCAATAACTCTGGGTAATCCACTTAACAGAAATTTTCCTACCTTTGAAAAAGGAATAATACTAGGACCAACCCCAGTAAGATTTTGTGCTGATTATATGAGTGAATCCATGGAAGACAACAAAACAGTGCATAGAACACTGTCAGCATTCAATACAGGTAAAAAATATATATATGTATTTCTTTATCCATTCAAAAATAGTGAGTTCAGAGTATAATCCACGAACTTGCTAAGTGCTAGAGACACAAGTGCTAACAAGACAGGTATGATTCCTATCCTAGTGGGGCACACCATGAATCTCACAGGCAATACAATTAAACCATTGTAATACTCTATGATAAATGCTCTGAAAGGAAGAGTATATCATGCTATGAACTTAGCAGGAGAACTGAAACCAGCTGGGTAGAGTGTATTGCCAAAGGGGAGGTATATTAGCAAAGCATCCCAAAAGAAACTCCATTTAACTTTTAACTGATAGCTAGTTGTTACCCAGATAAGGGACAGAGATGAAAATATTAAGGCAAAGAAGAATAGCAAGGAAGGTAAGAGAAAGCACAGCACATTCAAAGAACTGGGGGATGCCCAATAGTTTATTGAAAATTCTGGGCAGTAGTAATAGAGTAAACTATAGTGATAAGCAGAAGTCATATCATAAAATGATGCTGAGGGATTTTATTTCTATCCTAAGGAAATGGTGGAGATATGTCTTAAACCAGAAACGAGTCACTAAATCAATCTTTTGTAAAAAGCATTTCATACTTCCTTGTAGAGAAGAGATGAGAGGGAAATGGAAAAGCAGTAATTAAAAATTTCAGGAAATAAACTGAAAATTCACTGAATAATTAGAAGATTAAAAGACAAGGAGATAAAAAGGAAGATTGTTCTAGATGGCCCAACATCTGACTCAGAAGAGTTAGAAAGAAAGGAATGAAAAAGAGAGAGAGAAATTAACAAAAGGTAATAGAAGACCTTTAGGCAGCATTGAAAAGTATGAGTTTCTATATTAAAAGACCACACCTTGTATCCAGCATTCTAACTTAAAGAAAATAGATCCACATCAAAATGCTACATAATAAAAACTCAGGACATGAGGAAGAGAATATCCTAAAAACTTTTCAAAACCAGTAAGTCACATGCAAATGATAATGAATGAGGCCAGTGGGAGCTAGAATACAGCAGAAATATATCTTCAAAATTCTGAAAAAAAGAATCTCAAACTATAATGTAATCCTAGCCACATCATCAGGAGTTGTAACAGTAGAATCGTGGTATTTTCAGACCTGCCAACTCTCAAAAAAACTACCCGTCATGTATCTTTTTCCAGGAAGCTCCTGGCGTCGTACTCCCAGGCAGTAATCCATAAAAGAGGAATACGTAGGGTTCATGAAATAGGGAAAAGTGAAGAGAACTCCCAGGAAGTCGGTGAAAAGGTGAAAAGTAGCCTTAGGAAAAGAGCTCCTCTTGTGAGCCTAACAAATAGCTTGTGCGGCTTGAGACGGGAAGATGCAAGACACACACACACACACACACACACACACACACACACACACCTCGAACTGCTAGATTACCGAACATTGGAACATATTAGAGAAGTTTTACTGTTCTTCGGAAATCTTTGAAGTTGTATAAATGATGGATACATAGAGCAAAATGCAAAGAAAAACAAAATAGAGCCTATTACTGACTGTTAGGAGAGCATAATAATGTACAAAACAGAAAAAAATGTTATCTCAAAGTACTCTGTGGCTCAGCTATAAACAAGATATGCATAGTCATAGAATAGTGAGCACTGAATATTAATTTAACCAAAAATGTTAATGTAAACATCCTGGGAGCAGTAGGGAGGGGGCGGGAGGATGTGAGTGTGTGTGTAAGGGGG
Source organism: Choloepus didactylus (assembly GCF_015220235.1). Taxonomy (NCBI): domain Eukaryota; kingdom Metazoa; phylum Chordata; class Mammalia; order Pilosa; family Megalonychidae; genus Choloepus; species Choloepus didactylus. The sequence goes on along the minus strand of NC_051324.1, from coordinate 65,601,242 downwards.
AGAAGTGGGTGTTGGGATTGAGGAATGAGGACAAAAGTTAATTTCCCATCAGCTATAAAGGAAAGTGGAAACATAACATGCGAAATTTAAAAATCAGAAATAGACATACCAACATTTTCTTTAGAAATATGAAGATAAATACCAAAAGCAACAGCTGAAGGAGTGGTTTCATCTCTTAAGTGGGAATTAAAGTTGAGGACGAGTGATGAAAGAAACAGCTGTTTTTCTTTATAGAGCCTTTGAATAATATTTAATTTATTTTTACTGTTTTATTGTGAATTATAAAATACAAGCAGCAAATGGCATAAACCATATTTGGGCAGTTGAACAATAATTGTAAAGCAAACATCTGTGTAACCACCGCTCAGGTCAAAAAATAGAACATTGCCAGCCCCTAGAAACACCTCCAGGTACCCACAGCCCCACCACTGAGAAAAACCTCCTCCCAACTCCCAGAGGTTACACTGCCCTGACTTTTGTGATAATACTTTTTGCATTTGTTTATATTTTTATTGCTTATGTATGCATACCTCAGCTATATACTTTTGTTTTCATGGTTTTGACTTTGATTTTTCATCTATGTATATAGTTTACTTAAATGAAATTTAAAATTCTGAAGGTGATATTTTACTTATATAAGTACAAAAACTGGATTTATAACCCTCTACTGTAAAGAATTATTGAATCCCTTGACTTTCTCAAATTGATATACTCAAAAGAAAAAAGTATTATTATTCATTTCTCCCAGACGCTTGTAAATATCCCTTTACTTTGGGTCTGCAAGAAATACTGACACATCTATACAAGGAGTACTTATATTTCTATGCCATTAATGACTAAAGTATGTTTTTAATTTCATGTATTAAAAGACATATTAAAATGCAATTTTAACAGTAATTTCAATGAACCATAAATGAACAGGAGGAAAGAAAAGTTGTAGGATCAGAAGGAAAAATAACGGCCAGGATCAGACACTTAAAAAAAAAAAAATGAACATTTAGGCCAATACCACAAATCTGGTATTTTAAAACAGTGATTTCTACCCCTGAGTGAATATCAGAGATTCCTTTGGAGGTTTTAAAAGAATCCCAGCAAACACCACCTTCCTTACCAGGGAGGTAAATCAGAAAATCAGAATATCAGAGATGGGGACATGGTAGCAGGTATATAAACTTCCACAATGATATTAACAAACTCTTCAGACCTTCTTGACCCTGATACGCTCATTCTGTATCCTCATACACCATCGTAGACCAGAAGCATTTTGTTAATAAATCTCACTCTTTCTATATGACTCTCGGGGAGGAATGTAGACCCGGCATCGTGGGACGGAGAACATCTTCTTGACCAAAAGGGGGATGTGAAAGGAAATGAAATAAGCTTCAGTGGCAGAGAGATTCCAAAACGAGCCGAGAGATCACTCTGGTGGGCACTCTTACGCACACTTTAGACAACCCTTTTTAGGTTCTAAAGAATTGGGGTGGCTGGTGGTGGATACCTGAAACTATCAAACTACAACCCAGAACCCATGAATCTCGAAGACAGTTGTATAAAAATGTAGCTTATGAGGGGTGACAATGGGATTGGGAAAGCCAAAAGGACCAAACTCCACTTTGTCTAGTTTATGGATGGATGGGTAGAAAAGTAGGGGAAGGAAACAAACAGACAAAGGTACCCAGTGTTCTTTTTTACTTCAATTGCTCTTTTTCACTCTAATTATTATTCTTGTTATTTTTGTGTGTGTGCTAATGAAGGTGTCAGGGATTGATTTAGGTGATGAATGTACAACTATGTAATGGTACTGTAAACAATCGAAAGTACAATTTGTTTTGTATGACTGCATGGTATGTGAATATATCTCAATAAAATGATGATTAAAAAAAAAAAAAAACATTTAATGACACATTTCTAAAACCAAAAAAAAAAAAAAAAAAAAAAAAAACCTCACTCTTTCTGTGGTCTTCTTTTCCTATCTTTTCCCCACTTTTTGAACTCCTTGACCGTGAACTGAAAGGCCTACATTTCAGGCTTAGTGGTATCTGCACACTGCAGTTCCAACTCTGGTTTACCTGCCCTGGGCTGTTTCACAAGACCATTATAAAGTGAACCACCTCACTGCTACCACTTCCCCCACTAGCCAACCTGTATTCATTGGAACTTATTCTGGGATGTGGAACAAAATGTAACAGGACATAGCCCTGCCATTAGTGGACGCCCGAGAGAACGAGCCAGTCTGGCTCCATCAAGCGAGCCCTTCCTCGGTTGCTAGGGAGGGAACTTGTTCTAGTGGTCAGGGCAGAAGGCCGAGAGCTGTGACTCACAGAGCCTGTTCCTGATCCCACTCTGACTCACTTTACGACCTTGCACAAGTCTCTCTACCTTTCTGGGCCTCAATGACCCATCTTGTCTCATTCTTCTGGTCCTCCTGAGATTTCAGATGTTTGCATTTTTAAATGTTTGAACCCTTCAAGAGAGACATTCCAGAAGAAACACTGGTTCAGGAGCTGAAGGGAATATCTCTAGTCATTGTAGTTGAAAGTCACTATTAATCTGTGTTTCTTGCTAGTTTTTTCGCCTTTTCCATCCAGAGTTCTACCTCGTTTACTTCACCCATCAGTGTGTCTTAAGGCTACTTGGTGGCTTTCACTAGGGCATATTGTTGACAAACTGTACCCGAAGGGTACTTAGAAACCTCCATGACTTCTCTTTGCTGATCCGAGAAAGATCAAGCTGGAATTCAAGTCCTTCCACAATTACATCCCAATCTATCTTCCCTGTCTTATATCCTCCATTCCCATACACATATTTTATGATACAGATGACCTGCTCTCCTACCTTTCTCAAATGAGTAGTGTCCCTGGAGGGCAAAGACTTTGCTATATTTAATCTCATAGGACTGATCAAGCACAAGGCCTCATGTATTGTCACTGCTTAATAGATGCTGGGTAAATGAATACATGAATGAGTGAATAAATGGATGGATTCTGTCTCCTCTACCCAAAACGTCATTTTAAAAATAAACACTACCCATGTTTTATAGTCCAGCTCAAATGACACATCCTCCACAAAGCCTTCCTTAACTCTCTCTGTGGGAAATGGCTTTCCCTCCTTCTTTACACTACTCTATCTGCTCCAATGACATAATTCCATGTATTATATTCACTTATGAGTATCATGGCTCTCGTATTAGAGCACCTTTAAGGGAAAAGACAAAGTATTTTTCAACTCTGTGCTTGGCCCCCAGTAGCACTTTACTTTTAATTATTTTTGGAATCAAACATGTGGATGTGTTTGCATGCACACATTGGAAATAGTATATGCCCCTTTCTTTAAAATTATTTTTCATCTCTGTATTTCCTGTAGTTTGGGAGCTCTGAGGTTTAAATTCAGAAGCTTCCTTTTCTTTCAAATAATGAAGGAAGACCAGAAAGTCCTTACTAGTCCTATTTGCAACCTGAGAGTCTGCAATCTTGGCACAAGAATTTTTCAAGGTAAGAGCACAGAATAAAGTAATTTAATCAAAATATACTATAAAAACTTGCTACATTTTTGGAACCTTATATTACTTGGTATTTTTATTTTCTCATTAGTTAAAACAGTAAGAAAATTATATTCCTCACAGGACTATATAGTATAGGTTACATCCCTAGAAAATATACTTTTCATCTTTTGACAATTTCCATTTGCTTATTGTTAGGACCTAAATATCCCTAACTAAACTAGTTCTCAAAATCATAGACCCAGAAAGGAACCTAGAAGTTATATACTCCGATCCTTTCATATAACAAAGAAGGGAATTGAGGACCCAGAATAGAAACTGGCTTGCTCCAAACATAAAGCTGGATAAGAAATCCCAGTGAAGGATCTCATTCTCTGGATAAACAAAACAAAACAAACCACAAGATTCATCAGCTTCCTTCTTCCTAATAACATGGCCATAATCTTTTTTCTTTTCTTTTTTTCTCCCCCCGCCCCCCGCCCCGTTTTCTTAATTTGGGGAATTAAAGTTAAGTCTTGGTTTCAGCGGTGATCCTAAGGGCGTCTAAATCATATGGTCAAAGTACTCCTCATATTAGGTGTATATCTATTAAGAAAGCATTGTCAGAGGAAGTCAGGGAGCATATTCCAGCTCCAGCTGAAAAACTGGGCAGTAAATGAGAAAAGCAACAGGGTAAGTTCTGACGTTCTTGGAAAGCTCATGGTATCTCGGGTCAGATTCGCATCCTTTGTAACTCCACAAGGGAATTCCCAGAAGACACATATTTTCTTTCCTTGACAAATGTCTAAAATTAAAGAGCAACAAAGGAAAATGGTGAAAGCACCAAGGGTGTGATATTTTGAGAGATTTAACTCAGTCTTTGCCTCTTCTGAGCCAAATAGTTCACAGATCTCTATTGGGAGAACATTTGTGGCTCAGTTTGTATCTCATTAGGGCTCCAAGGGTACTGCTAGCAGGGTCATCTATTTATTTGAGGTTTAGTGATGAAATAGATGGATTTTCTCCCCACCCCTGTTCATTTTTTTTTAAGAAAACAAGTTCCAGCTATGTTTTATCTGTGTTGTTCCCCGTGGAAGATGACGTGCTTAAGGGAAGCTCAGGAGAGAAGGCAGAAGCCCCTGGTGGTGATGTAACATTCACATTTATCATGTCCAGGAAAGACAAAGAATCGTACAAGCAATTCATTCAGAAGATTGAAGATTACCAAATGGCAAATGGCATGCTTTCTACCTTGCAGTACTATGGCATTGGGAGAGAGTAATCTAAGAATAAAACTTAAGATGTCCTCCCCACGCAGGGAGCATTAACAATCTGACATACTGCTATAATAAACTTATTTGAAATGAAGTTCTACATCTAAAATACTAAAATTCTTAAAAAGCACTTTCTACAGAGTCCTTGTCTAAGTTGGCAAGAACAGTGACTCATGTCATTTACATTTGCATTTTGTTTTCGTTGTTCCTATTCTAAACATGCTGCATGCTTTTTGAATGTAAATTTGAACAATTTTAGAAAGGTGTAGATATTTAAAATTGGATGCCTGATAAATAATTTGACTGACCTGATATCAGCAAATACAAGTGAAGCATTTAAATCCTAGGAAGATGTCTTTCATCCCAAGATTTTTTTTTGTTTTTACTGCCAAGAGATGTTATTCCCTTGACTTCATTTGTTCAACATTCATAATGAGGTTCCACTACCATTTTTGTAGGTTTTTGATTCAACCTTTATTTCTCATTCCCAATCCTACACTGCCCTAATTAAGATAATCTAATTAAAGTGGGGCTAATACTGACCGTTTCATTTTCAAAAGAAAATGAATAAAAGCACCACTATCTCAGCTCCCTGACTACTCCATCCTTACCAAAAATAAAAATACAGATAATGATACAAGTTAGGCCAATTTACATGACTACTAATAATGATGGCAAAAACATTACACGGCAGACACTGGTCTACTAGCACAGGTTTAACTCCAAACCATCTGCACAACCCTACAATATCATTTTATTGTGAGCACCTTGCTAAAATTGATGAAACTGAGACTTTTTGGTACAGACAATGAGACATGGGCAAGTCAAGTGACTTACCCATGGTTTAGAGCTATCATGTGGCAGAGCTAGGACTTGAACCCAAGCCCTGAGGCTCTACCATCCAAGCTCCTGACACTCTGCCCTCTCCCAAGGAGAGTCAGGTACCTGCTGAGCATAACAAAGTTCGGACACTTTGTATCTTCTTCTAAGTATATTAGCAATCATAACCACTGCATTCTTACAAGAAATTAACAGATTATAATAGGAACAACAGAATATAGGACTATATAGGTTAGATCCAAGATTATTTTATAAACTTATTTTTTTATAAATTCAGTTTTATTGAGGTGTATTCACTTACCATACAATCATCCATGGTGTACAATCAACGGTTCACAGTACCATCAAATAGTTGTCCATTCATCACCCCAATATAAAGTTATAATTGATTACACTTTTCAGTGCTTGCTTGAAAGAGGTTCCATCACACTGGATACAATGCCCAATTACAGGGAAATTACAGTCCAGAAAAAAAGAAACACCCAATATCTCTAAGAAAATATTATATGGTACACATGCATAGCAAGCAGTGACAATTCCCTAATAACATCACAGGTGTTATTATTGTTTTCCTCAAAACAGTAATTTCTATAATACATCTTTTAATAACTGCAAGTCCTATTATTGTTGTTTCCTCAAAAAAAAAAAAAAAAACTCATTTCTATAAAACATGCTTTCTAAGAACTGAGACCATGATACTTTTAGCACAAGGCAAATTGAAAAAACAGTAGTTTGGATCAAATCCTATGATATCTTCTATATACTGAAAGCTTCAAATATTATACTATTTTAAATGATAATAAATCAACCCAGATTGAGACGAATATTTATTTTATCTGGAATTAACAATAATAAAACCAAATATTGCCTTCTGCAATATTCCAAGTGGAATTTAATGGAAATAAAATGATCCTGTGAAGTTTGATTTTCTACTTAATACATTGTCATATTTTTGGAACCAAGGTCTTGCTAAGATTACATTACTTGAAAAGTTGAAATAACTGCATTCAGTGTAAATCAGACTATTTTTCCTGGAGCTAATAACACCATCGTGGCCTAGTTTTACCTCTGTAGCCTATAAAAAAATTGCACTTAGGCACAGTCTGCTTAAATTTAGGAAAGAGAAAAGGAATTTCTTCTTTCTGCCTAAATTCGAAGACAAACTCACTTGCAATAAGAAAGACGGGACTTCTACACATTGGAAATTTCCCTCAAAACGGGGCAATCATTTCTGCATCAAATGCTTTCTTCGATTAGGCTGAGTATAAAACACTTAAAAACAGTAGAGTTTTTGCCCAATGAACAGCTCTACTTCTTCACAATATACTTTACAATTAAATGATAGACATATTTGTTTCTTCACTTCAGTTTTTCACGAAAACCTTTTAAAAGCCAAACACGTGGGCAGCTACTGCTGAAGAAAAGACGTAACTCCCTCCGGTGTTCAACAGCCCCCATGTAACAGAAGCCACTTATTTTGCAACTTACTGAGACACTGCATTCGGCAAAATCGAGCCAAAAGACAGACCTCAAACTGTAGTCTCTGCTCAGCTCCTGAAACAACATACCTGGGCTATATTTGGAAATTTCTGTGTAGACAAAACAATGTGTACTTGGAGGGGAGGGTGGACGGAGAAGTGCAGCAGGCATTATCTGGTTTCACTGTCTATATTCACTGAAAAATTGCCCATTATTTTCTTTGTAGCAAAGTGCCCAGGGCCAACGTATTTACTTTCAGAGTAATGAAGAATAGAGGATAATTCAGCTCCCCGATGACGTTTTTCTTCCTCCATCTCCACTCCAACATTTTTTCTTAACTTCCCAAATTGGGGTAACCTTAATGAGAGCTAGGCCTAGATATTAAATTGAATTTCTCTACTTCATTTATTATACAACTATGAGTAGCTCTGCCCCCTTCAAGCAGAGCAGTACAAGATTTGCAGCCAGAGGGCGCGCATGCATGCGCCAGTGTGTGCGCGATGGGAATAGTGGTGTAGTAAAACCCCTGGAGAGAGAAAAAAACACCTTGAACCATAACAGCAATGAGTTTGATGTCAAACAGACTACTTTTATTTGGTCGGATAAATGTAGAAGGCTTTAGTTTCCATTTAAATGAATTCCTGGGTCTTACAACTCACATATTTCTCAATTGTGTGCCTTTGCACTCGACCCACGTCTAAAGTTCCACAACAAGCACCAACGTTAGTAACTCGGAATATTGCAGCCATCTACGACCTGGTTTCCAGCTTCCCCCAACCAATTTACCCTCTACATTGCTGTCAGAGGGTTCTCTTCAAACACAGCTCTGATCACGCCTTCCTTCTGCTTGAAAACCTTCCAGGGCATTCTATTGCCCACAAGGAAAATCTCCCCAACTGTCCATGACCCCACCTCTCCAGGACCCTGCATCCTGCTGTTCTTTGTTTTTCACATCTTCTTGAGTAATACCAAATCTCTTAAATGTGTCTTATGTGCAACGCTCATGCTCTCTGCTTCTATTTAAGTTCTACCCTTGCAATTCTATTTAATGTATCAGACCTCTCTCCCTTGGCCTCCTTAAACCCTCCTTCAAAACTGCTCAGTTATCCATCACAAGGTCCTCCAGGAAATACCCTCCCACCTTGCACTGGAGCTCACTTTCTTTCATCACTGTTTCCATAATTTAACAGCATCAAACCTATCACATTGAAACTGCTAAATTACATGTATATGCGTGTATGTGTGCATGTGTAGTTTCGACTAGAAGTGGCAATGTGCATGTGTGTGTGTGTTCATATATATAATCACCACTATATAGTACTTTTTTCAAGAGGGAGATGTTTCCCAGGACCTAACACTTAAATATCCCCAGGACCCAGCAACTGAAATATCAAAGGCATTGCGGGAATGTCTGTAAGGAAGTTTTCATGCCAGGGAGAGCCCACTAACTCCTTTACACTTGCTGGATATTTCTGTAGCTTAATAAACATTTTATGTCAGGTATCCCTGCAGGGACCACTTAAAGTTTACTTTTGCTCTAGGCTAAAAACAATATGTTTGAGGAAAAACAATAACGTGACTTCCACCCTTGAAATTTTCTTTTGGTTAAATTTTATAGTTTCCAGACCTTTTCGAGTGATTGAAACAGCCACTGGATAAACGAACAGTTTTGTATAAAATTTTTGCTGCAAGGGGCTTGCTTATATATGTTGGGCTAAAAGCAGACGAGAAGCTAACAGTCCCAGCAGGGAGAACAATTATCAAATTCATGAGTCAGTTAGACTACAGTTGAAATACTTGTCTCTTAAATAGTGCCTTCCAGAAAGAAAAAAAATGTTATGTTTCTGATTCTAATTGACTCTTGAAGGATGATCATTTATTATTTTAAGTAAGACCTTATGCCTTAAAGGTAGTTTAGGACATAGAAATGCTGACTTAGTCTAGTTCCTTGCTGTGAAAGGCAAAGTATGTGAAATTTAAACATGAGGTCACCCTTTTCTCCCAAGCACAATAACTTGTATGAAAGCAAACAGATAAAATTAATCTTGGCAGCATAGTAATAAATAAAATCATAATTGACTTGCATTCTCCAGCTGCTGACATGAACTTCAGTGTAGCCTGTAATCGTTAAATATATATGCCTCTTATGTGAGGTTATAGAGGGTGGTTTATTCAATAATTTGAATAAACCTAATTTCTGCTTGATTCCAGACTCTCTTCTAGGTGTTTAAGATACAGAAATGAAAGATGTAGGCTAGGGTTCGGAGGATTTCACATTTTAGTGGGAAAGACAAATGACTAACTTATTAATTGAAATGCACAAATTATTAACTCACGAATTGAAGTGCACAAGGCACTATTAAAAAGCAGAAGAGATAAACAATATTAAGTCTGAGAGGGTCAGGAAGGAACTCTGGGGAAGATATTTCTGCATTTGAACCTGGTTAACTTGTAAAAATTAGTCAAACAGAATATGGAAGGATATTCCAGAAAGAGTCAATAGTAGGCACAAATCCCAAGAGACCTGTCAGAACATGGCACATTCTAGAAACTCCAATTAATTTAGTATGGCTGGAATGTCAGATGTTTTATAGGCTGGGAGGAAGAAATGAGGCCATAGAAGCAGTTGCCAGATGGCAGAGGATTGTGTACTTTCGGCCTACTAGTTTCAGCTTCATTGTGATTGCCTAGGAAGCAACAGAAGGATTGCCAGTAAGAAAATAACAGGATCGTATCTACATTTTAAAACAGTAGTATGGGGTGATATCTTAAATCAGACTTAGAGTAGAGACAAAGGTAAATTCATTATTCTAGGGAAGAAACAATGGGAGCCTGAATGTTGATGCAGAGAAGGAAATACATTCTTATCTACTCATAGAAACTAGAAGCAGAAGCCACAGAATATAAGGCCTCATAGTATATGAAGAGACGATAATGAGAGGAAATAGTCCAGGTTTTCTAGCTTAGGAGGTTTGGTGGGTGGTAATTCTATTTCCTCAAAATTGGGAATAAAAGAGGAAGACCTAGATTCAAAGAGATAGGTGACATAAGAAGGTTGACTTTTGGACGTCTGAATTTGGCTTACTTTGGAGGTTTCAACCAACTAGGTCCTATAGAAAGAACAGATACACAGTGTGAAGCTCAGAGTAAGAATGTGGGCATATAAGTGCTAGTTGACGCCAAAGGTGTGGGGATTACTCTAGAAAGGCATGCAGAATAAAACAAGAGAATATACCTACATAAGTAAGGTAAAAGAATAAAAAGCTCAAAATTGCCAAATTCTGTTAAGGGCTCAGATGTCAGGAGGGAAGGAAAGTGTTCATTGATGTTCTGGTTTGCTAATGCTGCTGTCATGCAAAATACCAGAAATGGATTGGCTTTTATAAAGGAGATTTATTAGGTTACAAATTTACAGAAACAAGGCCATAAAAGTATCCAAACTAAGTTATCAACAAGAGGATACCTTCGCTGGAGAAAGTCCAGTGGTGTCCGGAACATCTCTGTCAGCTGGGAAGGCGCATAGCTGGCATTTGCTCCTGGGTTCTGGTTTCAACATGGCTCTCTCCAAAATGTCTGTGGGCTTCTGTTTCTCTTAGCTTCTCTCTCTCAGTTCCTGTGAATCCTTGCTTGTTTTCCCAGGCTATTCTCATCTGGGGTCCTCTTTCATCTTCTCCAGGGCAAACTCTAGGCTTTATCTCTTAGCTTAGCATCTCCAAATATCCTCCTGTCTTCATCTCCCAGTGTCTCCAAGCATCTCCAAGTGCCTCCAAGCATCTGATTCTGTGTCTGCTCTTAGCTTTTCCGAGGGGCAAACTCTGATTGCGTATCTTGGTTTCCCTCCAAATGTCTCTCTCAGCTCCTCTGAGCTTTTCCTCTCTGTGAGCTCTCTTAAAGTACTCCAGTGAACTAATCTTTGGATGAGTGGAGTCACATCTCCAGGGAAAAGATTTAATCAAAAGGTCTCACCCTAATCAAAAGACTAGTAAGTCTGCTCCCACAGGATTGCATTAAAGAACATGGCTTTTGTGGTGACATAATATATCCAAACTGGCACAATTGGATTATACAGTTGTTGACTTGAAAAGAATAATTTTAACACAGTTGTCATGGGTGAACCCAGGATAAAGTGATGGATAAAAGACTTAGAGGTAAGGAACTGTTTACAAGGGGTGACTATTGTTTCAAGATGCTTCGATGTGAAGTAAACGAAATTAGAAGATCAGCATGTTTTGCTGCTCTTTGAAGACATGATTATATAGAGAGAGAAATCAGTTTGCAGAAAGAAAGAGAACTTTTAGGCCTGGCCTTTGGGGGAGGGGTTTGGATACAGAGTAGAGAAACAGGGATTATACTTGGAAAGAAGAAGAAATTTATTTTGTCTCATGTAAAACTGGAAAGTGGGGATTCCAGTGCATTTTTAAGTAGAGGAGGATAGCAAGTGGATGCTATTCCTACCTGGCATCTCCTATTTCTTTTGTGAAGTAGGAGGAGAAATCGTCTGCTGAGACCAGGGTAGAGATAGTGAGACAGGAGGACTTAACAGAAATGTGGGTTATTTGGGGGAATCATTGCTGAACAAAATTGATTGATTATAGGTACAACTGAATCTTGACTTCCTGCCTTATGGTTCAGCCCTCCTTTCTCTCTTCCTCACTCATCTTCCCTTTCCCTCTGCTTGTTCCTTATAGAGGCAAACAAACAAACAAACAAACTCCTTCCAGTTCCTTATGTAGAATGTTAGCCCTTCCAAGATGTTTTAACATGGTTTGGTGTTTTAGTTTGCTTAAGTTGCTGTAATGCAACATACCACTAATGGATTGGCTTTGACAGTGGGGATTTGTTGACTTACCAGTTTGCAGTTTTGAGGCTGTGAAAATGTCCAGATCAAGTCATCAACAGGTGATGCGTTCTCCTCGAAGACTATTTACTGGCAATCTGGGACTTGTCTGTCAAATGGCAAGGTGCATGGCTGGCATCTGCTGGTCCTTCTCTCCTGATTTCATTGCTTTCAGATTCTGGTTGCCTCTCTGTCAGGTTCTCTGGCTTTTCTTCAGCTTCTCTTTCTTTCTCTGTGTTTCTCTCTCCATATTCATCCCCGTTTATACAGGACTCCACTAAGAGGATTAAGACTCACCTGGAGCAGGCCTCAACTGAAATAACCTAATCAAAAGGTCCTAACCGTGAGGACTTCCAGGAAGATGGCAGAATAGGTGAGGCAGAATGAGCTTCTCCTCCATGAAAGCAACTAGACAGGGGCAAACAAAAGATGCCCAACGAACCACAAATAGAATAAATCCAAATAAACCTACTCCGAGACATATAGTGATTAGATTGCAAATGCTGAAGAGAAGGAGAAATTTCTGAAAGCAGCAAGTGAGAAGCAATTTACCACACACAAGGGAAACAGCATAAGCTAAGTACTAACTCTTCAGTAGGCATCACAGAGACAAGAAGACAGCGGTATGACATATTTAAGATTCCGAAAAAGATAAATTGCCAACCAAGAATTCTTTATCCAGAAAGCTCTCCTTCAAAATTGAAGGAGAGTTTAAAATGTTCACAGACAAACAAATGCTGAGAGAATTTGTTAACAAGAGACCTATCTTGCAACAAATGCTCAAGGGAGCTCTAGCTGAGAAAAAAAAGAAAGGAGAGAGAGGTCTGGAAAAGAGCACAGAACTGAAGAGTATTAGTAGGTATAACTTAAAGTAAAAAAAGACAGAGAAAAAATAATAATAGATAACAACTAAAAACCAAAGGATAAGATGGCTGATTCAAGAACTCCCTTCACAGTAATAATTTGAATGTGAATGGGCTAAACTATCCAATTAAAAGACACAAACTTATAGAATGGATTAAAATGTATAACCCATCAAAATACTGTTTACAGGAGACTCATCTTAGACCCTGTGACACAAAGAGATTGAAAGTGAAAGGATGGAAAAAAATACTCTCCACAAATTGCAACCAACAGAAAGCTGGGGTAGCTATATTAATATCAGATAAAACAGACTTTAAATGCAAAGATGTCATAAAGACAAAGAAAGACACTGTATATTAATAAAAGGGATAATTCACCAAGAAGAAATAACAATCATAAATGATCATTCAACCAATCAAGGAGCTCAAAAATACATGAGATAAACACTGGCTCAACTGAAGGGAGCAATAGACACTTCTACAATAATAGTGGGACACTTCAAAACAGCACTCCCTTCTATGGATAGAACAACTAGAAAGAGGACCAATAAGGAAATTAAGAACCTAAAAAATGTGATAAATGAATTAGACTTAACAGACATATATGGATTGTTACATCCCAAAGTACCAGGATACACATTCTTCTCTAGTGCCCAGGAAATGTTCTCCAGGATAGATCATGTGCTGGGGCACAAAACAAGTCTAAATAATTTTAAAAGATTGAAATTATCCAAAGCATATTATCTGACCATAATGGAATGCAACTAGAAATCAATAACCACTAAAGAACCAGAACTTTCACAAATATATGGAGGTTGAACAACACACTCCCAAACAACCAGTGGGTCAAAGAAGAAATTGCAAGAGAAATAGGTAAATATCCAGAGAAAAATGAAAACAAGAACACAACATAAGATGAGGAATGAGACAAGGATGCCCACTGTCACATCCATTATTTAACATTGTGCTAGAAGTTCTAGCCAGAACAATTCACCAACACAAAGATACAAAAGGTATTCAACTTGGAAAGGAAGAAGTAAAACTGTCATTATTTGCAGATGATGTGATCTTATATTTGTAAAATCCTGAGAATTTGACAACAAAGCTACTTGGGCTAATAAAAAAAATTCAGCAGAGTGATGGGATATAAGATTAATGCCCATAATTCAGTAATGTTCCTATATACTAATAATGACCTAACTGAAGAGGCAATCAAAAAAAAAAATCCATTCACAATAGCAACTAAAAATATCAAGTACCTAGGAATAAACTTAACCAAGGATGGAAAAGACCTCTACACAGAAAATTACCAAATTTTACTAAAAGAAATAAAAAAAGATCTAAATAGGTGGAAAAATATTCCATGCTCATGGATAGGAAGACTAGGTATTGTTAAGATGTCAATTCTACCCAAACTGATCTACAAATTCAACACAATTCCAATCAAAATTCCAACAACCTACTTTGCAGACTTGGAAAAGTTAGTTATCAAATTTATTTGGAAGGCAAATGGGCCTCAAATTGCCAAAAAACATCCTAAAAAAAAAGAACAAAGTGGGAGGCCTTACACTTCCAGACTGTGAAGCCTGCTATAAAGCTACAGTGGTCAAAACAGCATGGTTTTGGCATAAAGATAGACATATATTAATCAATCAAATCAAATTGAGAATTTAGAAATAGACCCCCAGATCTATGGTCAACTGATTTTTAATGAGGCCCCCAAATTCACAGAACTAGGACAGAATAGTCTTTTCAAAAAATGGGACTGGGAGAACTGGATACACATAACCAAAAGAATGAAAGAGGACCCCTACCTCACATCCTATACAAAAATTAACTCAAAGTGGATCAAAGACCTTAATGTAAGAAACAGCACAATAAAACTGTTAGAAGATACTAAAGGGAAACATCTTCAGGACCTAGTAATAGGAGGTGGTTTCTTAGATTTTACACCCAAAGCACAAGCAATGAAAGAAAAAATAGATAAATGGGAGCTCTGCAAAATCAAAAGCTTCTGTGCCTCAAAAAACTTTGTCAATAAGGTGAAGAGGAAGCCAACTCAATGAGAGAAAATATTTGGAAACCATATGTCTGATAAGAGACTGATATCCTCCATATATAAAGAAATCCTACAACTCAACAACAGTAGTACAAACAACTCAATTATAAAATGGGCAAAAGATAGGAACAGGTGTTTTTATGAAGAGGAAATACAATGGCTAAATGACACATAAAAAATGTTCACCTTCATTAGCTATTAGGGAAATGCAAATCAAAACCACAATGAGATACCATCTCATACCAATAAGAATGGCTGTCACTAAGCAAACAGGAAATAATAAATGCTGGAGAGGATGTGGAGAAATTGGGACTCTTATTCATTGCTGGTGGGAATGCATAATGGTACAGCCCCTGTGGAAGACAGTTTGGCAGTTTCTCAGAAAACTGGATATTGAATTACCCTACAATACAGCAATTCCACTTCTTAGTATACACCCAGATTTGAAAGCAATGACACAAACAGACATTTGTACATTGATATTCATATCAGCATTGTCCACAATTGCCAAGAGATAGAAACAGTTCAAGTGTCCTTCAATAGAAGAGTGGATAAACAAAATGTGGTATATACATATGACGGAATACTATGCAGCAGTAAGAAGGAACAAGGCCATGTAACATATGGCAACATGGATGAACCTTGAAGATATAAAGCTGAGTGAAGTAAGTCAGACACAAAAGGAGAGACATTGAATGTTACCACTTCTGTGAACTCTTTGAACAATGTAAAATCAATAACTTTTTTTTAACTTTATCAAATTAAAAAAAAAAAAATTTCCAGAAAAAAAAGAAAGCAAAGCAATGGGAAAAACAAATATCCTGAAATAACTTCCAATATACTCCTACCATACCAAAAGAAGATTAATGAGCCTTAGTCACACCTGAGCATTCCCATATCACTAAGATCACTCTCAATATCTTATCTGTTCTTATTAGATTATCATTTCCCCTTCACTAGCTGCTATTTATCTCTAGGTCCCCTATATTCTACAAGACACTTATTCGACATTTTTCACAGAGTTTACATTAGTGGTGAACAATGCTGTTTTGAACGTCAATGTACAAATATCTGTTCATGTCACTGCTTTCATATCCTCTGAGTAAATACTGAGAAGTGAAATTGCTGGATCATAGGGTAACTCAATACCTAATTTTCTGAGGAACTCTCAAAATGCCTTCCAGAATGTCTGAACATACAGTCCCACCAGCAATGTATGAGTTCCAATTTCTCCACATCCTCTCCAGCATTTGTAGTTTTCTGCTTGTTTAATCACAGCCCTTCTTATTGGTGTGACATGATACCTCATTGTGGTCTTAATTTGCATTTCTCTAATAGCTAGCAAAGACGAACATTTTTTCATGTGTTTTTTAGTCATTTGTATTTCCTCTTCAGAGAAATGTCTTTTCATGTTTTTTGCCCATTTTATAATTGGGCTGTTTGTACTTTTGTCATTGAGTTGTAAGATTTCTTTATATATACAAGATATCAGTCTCTTATCAGATGCATGGTTTCCAAATATATTCTCCCATTGAGTTGGCTACCTCTTTACCTTTTTGACAAATTCCTTTGAGGTACAGAAGCCTTTTAATTCTGAGGAGTTCTCATTTATATATTTTTTCTTTCATTGCTTGTGCTTTAGGTGTAAGGTCTAAGAAGCTACTTCCTAATATTAGATCTTGAAAATGTTTCCCTACATTATCTTCTAGGAGTTTTATAGTACTGTCTCTTATATTGAGATTTTTGATCCATGCTGAGTTAATTTTTGTATAGGGTGTGAGGTAGGGGTCCTCTTTCATTCTTTTGGATACAGATATCCAGTTCTCCTGGCCCCATTTGTTGAAGAGGCTGTTGTGTCCCAGTTCAGTGGATTTGGGGGCCTTATCAAAAATCAATGAACCATAGATCTGGGGGCCTATTTCTGAATTCTCAGTTCAATTCCATTGATCAGTATAGCTATCTTTGTGCCAATACCATGATGTTTTGACCACCGTGGCTTTATAGTAGGCTTCAAAGTCAAGCAGTGTAAGTCCTCTCACTTTTTCATTTTTAGAATGTTTTTAGCAATTCCAGGCATCTTTCCCTTCCAGATAAATTTGATGACTAGCTTTTCCAAGTCAGCAAAGTAGATTGCTAGAATTTTGATGGGAATTGCATTGAATCTGTAGATCAGTTTGGGTAGGATAGACATCTTAACGACATTTAGTCTTCCTATCCATGAACATGGAATATCTTTCCATGTCTTTAGGTCCCCTTTTATTTCTTTTAGTAGAGTTATGTAATTTTCTATGTAGAGGTCTTTTACTTCATTGGTTAAGTTTATTCCTAGGTACTTAATTTTTTTAGTTGCTATTGAGAATGGAATCTTTTTGTTAAGTATCTCTTCAGTTGTGTCAATTCTGCTGTATAGGAACTTACTGACTTGTGTGCATTAATCTTAAATCCTGCCACTTTGCTGAATTTGTTTATCAGCTCAAGTAGGTGTGTCATCAGTTTCTCAGGGATTTGCAAGTATAAGATCATATCATATGCAAATAATGAGAGTTTCACTTCTTTCTTTCCAATTTGGGTACCTTTTATTTCTTTATCTTGCCAAATTGCTCTGGCTGAAACTTCTTGCACAATTTTGAATAATGGTGGTGACAATGGGCATACTTGTCTCATTCCTAGTCTTAGAGGGAAGGCTTTCAGTCTGTCCCCTTTGAGTTCTATACTGGCTGTGGGTTTTTCATATATGCCCTTTATCATATTGAGGAAGTTTCCTTCAATTCCTAGCTTTTGAAGTGTTTTTATCAAAAAAGGATCCTGGAAAAAAAGAAACAAAGGAATCTGGATTTTGCCAAATGCATTTTCAGCATCTATTGAGATGATCATTTGATTTTGATTTTTCCCTTCTGATTTGTTAATCTATATGTTGATTGATTTTCTTATGCTGAACCACCCTTGCATGCCGGGATGAACCATACTTGGTCAGAGTGTAATTCTTTTAATGTGTCTTTGAATTCAATTTGCAAGTATTTTGTTGAGAATTTTTGCATTTATATTAATTAGGGAGATTGGCCTATAGTTTTCCCTTCTTATAGCATCTTATCTGGTTTTGGTATTAGAGTGATGTTTTCTCAATTTTTTGGAAGAGTTTAAGTAGGAATGGTGCCAGCTCTTTCTGGAAATTTGGTAAAATTCCCCTGTGAAGCCATATGGCCCTGGGGTTTTATTTGTAGGAAGCTTTTTAATAACTAATTGGATCTCTTTACTTGTGACTGGTTTGTTGAGGTCTTCTATTTCTTCTCTATTCAGTCTAGGTTGTTCGTGTGTTTCCAGTAAATTATCCGTTTCCTCTAAATTATCTAGTTTATTGGCATAGGGTTGTTCATAGTATCTTCTTATGATTTTTTTTTTTAATTTTTTCAGGATCCATAGTAATATTCCCCCTCTCATTTACTATTTTATTTATTTGGGTCTTCTCTCTTTTTGACTTTTGCAGTCTAGCTAAGAGTTTGCTGATCTTGTTGATCTTCTCAAAGAATCAACTTTTGGTTTTATTTATTCTCTCTATTGTTTTTTTATTTGTTTGTTTTCCAAAACAAAATGTCTCAGAATGTAGAATATTGGGGACCTAGTGATCAACAGAAGCACGTGAGGGGGAATGGTAATATAATATCTTCAGATATGTTAATGATGATGAATTCAAATGTATGGGAATGGATGGGGTGACAATTATTTGTTAATGAGATTATAAGTATCAGAGCTGTATTGAAGGTGAATGGGATTGAAAGTGGTTGGTTGAAGGCATGTTTCCCACAGATAAGCACCACAAATATAGATAGGGGCTTGCATGATATACTTCAAAGGTATGATACTAGTACAGTGAATTGAAAACTGAAGGGCATGTGGGAAAAATCTAAGTATTGCATGAGAATTGTTTAAAATTGAGAGTGATGAGGATTTTACAACCAAGTGATGGTAATGTGAAATATGGATGGGTTATCATGGACATAACATATGCTATGTGAACTTAGGATCCCCCATCTTTATAAGTGAAGCCCTTGATCTTGAGGCTTGCTTGAGTGAAACTTATGGCTGTAAAAGGGAGGCTAAAATTATGCCTAGGAGTCACCTCTAGAGAACCTCTTTTGTTGCTCAAATGTGGAGTTTCTCTCTCTAAGCCTAACTCTGCAAATAAATTCACACACACACACACACACACACACACACACACACACACACACACAAATAGGTCCCACCCACAAAAGGTCTACACTCACAGAAATGGATTATCTTATAGAACTTGATCTTTCCTGGGGTCCATTCAAGTTCAAACTACCACAGTTGTTATATTCAGTGTATTGACTAGAGCTTTGAGTACATGAAGTCATGTAAGGACTCACCTTACTAAATTCTTAGACAGAGGCCACCATCTTCTTTCCTGATTCATTTGGTGGAGGGTGGGGATGGCAATGAAGATTAAAGAACTTGCAATTATTTTTTTCCCATTAAAGTTATATAAAAAGTACTTATAAGGAGATATTAATCCCATACTGCTGCCATTATTAACTCACATTTTAATTTTAAGCAAAAATCCATGAAACAATTATCTACAGATTATTTTAAACATGAAATGCACTTATGTAAAGATTGTTTTATATGAGAAATATGAGACATGTGTAGGAAATCATACAATAGAAATTGCTAACATTTACTGATTGTGTCTGAACAGATACACAAACTAAGGTTCAGTATCTAGAGCCAATGCCCATTCTTGCATTTCTGGAGTGATTTGTTTTTTTAAATGTTTTCATAAAAGTATTCTGATTCTGAGAGCAAAAAAAATTTATTGCTAATAATAAATATGCCATAAATATGTAGTAAATGTATCATAATAAATTTATTTAAATATCATACATAGTGGAACTAAACCATGAAAGATCACACCAGGTTTTGCAGGGGGGGCGGGGATCAGGGGGTCAAGGACAAACAGACAGTGACAATAGAAGGACTTTGATTTTATAAACATACAGATTCTATGTAAATTACAGTTTCATAAATTACTACATATTTAATTGTAAAAAGAACTTGGTTACTTTAAAAGTTTATTACTTTGAATCTCATTTTAAATAGATAATTCTGTTTATCTGCAATTTAGATTTATCTTTCAAGATATGTATTGTTCAGAAGGGGTTATAACCTAATGGGAAACTGAGAGTTAATTGTGACTATTTGTTCAATTGTGTTTCAAGTGCAAGACAATCTGGCTGTATTAAAGATTGATGTAGAAGGAATGTTCCTCAAATACAAAGCAAGGATCAAGTAAAGCCAAATAAACATGCAAAACCATTAATATCAGATCCACAGCAGGATGTGAAAAGCTAAGATTTTGACCTCCATCTTCTCACATTTTCTCTTTTTGAACCCTTGACATAGCTTTTATCAAGATCTCAAGATTGAGCTCAAAAATCCAAACTCTCCCTCTGATTCTCCACTGCATCCCCAAAAGAGAGAACAAACATACTGAGACCTCTTTGGTGTATCATTTTCCAGCTAGAACTAGTAAATGTTTTAACTTTAGTGTAACATTAACTTCTTTCCTCCATAAATTACCCTTGAAGTAAGCACACACTCTGTTGGCCATCCACATCCAAAAAACACCTCTAGTGGAGGAATCAGTTTCAACAAAGCTGCCAAACTGCGGAGACAGGGGCACTACTGAATGGTTCCAGTGCCTCATGCTCTCTGCTTTCTCCATGCAAACAGCCTTGAAGAGTAAAGAAATCCAGAAGATCCCAGCGCGGAACTCATTTGACCAGATAAATGAAAGCACTGAAACTTCCAAGAACTAAGAGTATAAGTGATTCCCAATAAGAAAATACTGAGAAATGATGGCTAAGGGAATTAGAGATGTGTCAAAAGAAAATTATTCTTTCTGTGTTCAACGTTTTCCTAAAATTAGGAAACTTGGCTTCAAATTCCAGTTATGCCTTTAAATATTTATGCGACCCGAGGTACTTGGCTTCTTCACATCTCATTTTCTCTATCTCTAAAATGAATAAATCGTGTTAAATGATCTCTAGTTTTCTTCAAGCCCTGTTATTTAGATTACATAAATACCTAAAAAGTTGAAACATATTTTTAAATGTCAGTGAATATTTTTCTAGTAATATGTATAAAAGCTGTGATTTGAGCAGTTTCTGAAGATACCCATTTTTTCTTTTGTAATAATCTTAACTTAAGTGTAAAGGAGGAATAAAGAAATTTTTTTCATCTACTGGTTGTCAGTGATCCTCAATGGGAAAAATGTAATACTTGATCCAGAAAATAAAAAACATCCAGCAATAATGGAGGTGGTGCTCCTGATTTTCTAGTTATACATAAAGGTAAGATAAAGGATAAATATATTTTGCACCCCATATTTTGGCTAATTGAGATGCGAAGCAGAAAGAAGAGACAAATCAGATAACAAAAGTAGAGGAAAGGGAACAGAAAAAAAGGGAAGGAAGAAATAAGGATTGATGGAAATGAAGAGAGGAGAGAGAAAAGGGAATGGACTGTTAAGAGGAAATAGACAAATAGAGAAGTTTTTCTTACTCTTTACTCAATATTCTTTTCATTATACTTTATTATCACCATTGCCTTTTGATAGTTTTAACCTGGCCTATGATTCTACCCAGCTGTTTATTCATATATTTCAAAATATGTATCGTTTGATCTGTAACAACAGAATTGAGACCAAAGTCATCCCATTAGCCAGGTAAAATATAAATCGTAAGATCGTACATGGACCACAATCTTGTAAATTTTCAAACTCTTTATCTACAGGGTTATATTTTCTTCTAGATCCTTTCACATAAGGCATGTTAAATGCCGCTATAAATGCTGAATTACTATTGCATTTTCTTCCCATGCTCTACCTTTTTATATGCCAGCAAACCCAAACAAATAACACCTGCATGGTCCTCAGGGCAGGGCTGCCAATTATCTCAAACGAACATACACAGTCTTGGAGTCGCTTAGAAATGTTTAGCGGAAAAGACTGGAAGACAGAAAGAAACAGTTCATCTTTTCCTCTTAGTCTATTGACTTACACCTTTGGTACATGTACAAATTGGCATTTGTACCTAATTTAAGAGTGCCATCATCATTTGCATTCCTTACTGGGCTTCATGATAGAAAACTGAAAATTGCACCTTCCCACATATTGGTGTATTTGGGTTAAATGAAATAGAGAGGAAAGATCCTGGCAAAATTATTTCATTACTAATACATTTTAAAAGAGAATTGTTTTAATTATATGGAATATGGAGAATATATAGAATCCATATATAAGTGCATGCATGCACACATACTCACAAATACATACATGTATATATTTGACTATTTTTCATTGTGTTGTTTTCTCTCAAATAATAGAATGGACCTTCCAGGGGCTTCCTTACCATGTATATTTATGTGCCTTTGTTTCAGTCAAAATAAAAAAGTGTATGAGGCTTGGAGAAACTTATGACATAAGAATATCCTTATTTCCTCTTTCTTCCAAGAGTCTTATGACACCTAAAATTAAGGCCTTAATCTTGGAGCATATACCATGGCTGATTTTTGAGACCTAACCAATTTAGGCTTGGTCCTATATCTATATCTATATATTTACATCTACATCTATATCTATATCTATCTATCTATATAACAATATTTTAGTAATATGTATTATGTTGGAATCTATTATGAAAACTGTGTTCCATTTCATACTAAAAAATTCTTTAGTGATTAAATCAGTAGATTAGAATGATAATTCCAGGCTAACATTGTGAGTAATTCAAGAAGACCTTCTCTTTTTTCACTATAAAACCATTATTTGCCCTTCAAGAACCAGCTTCTCCGATTCTCCAGTTCTTCTTGATGAGTTAGTAATTTATTTTTCTGACTGTCCTAGGGGATGGATATATACCTCTCCAAACAGAATATATCACCTTGTGTTTTAACTATTGAATATTTGTCTCCTCTATCAATCCTATATAATCCTTGGAAGGCAGAATCTCTTATGAATCTTGATATGTTCAGAACCTAGTCACATGGCTAACACTTAAAATTTTTCACTGAAAAACATAAGGAACAAAAAGCAAATATAGATATCAAAATTTAATTCTATGGTTTTTTCTATAGTATATAATCATTATCTTCACCATCACCATCATCATCAATATCATTCACTTGATAGTGTCTTATAATATTAGTCAACATTATTGACCTTGACTATTTGCTGAGAACTATCTTATTCTGATCCAGGTCCTCTTTGCCTTCTACTTTGCCCTGATCTGTGTCCTAGGATTTTGACCTTTGTAGAAGGCATTACCCAAGATCCCTTTGCTGGTTGATTCTGTTGGCTTCGGCCAATGGCAGTCACCAGCAAGAGATTGCAGGTGGAAGAGAGCAAGAGCAGGTGAGTCTTTTCCTGTTTCTCGCTGTGCAGACGCCAGTTCTCTGATAGGGCTGCATTCCTCCAAGATGAGTGCTCCCACTACGTTGTCTTCTCTTCCATCCAGTGGTTCTAGGTCTTACTGGGCTCTGACAGTATTTTCTCTCTATGTCCCTAGGAGTGGTAATGGCATCCCACTGTTGCTAGTCTCTGCACACTTCACTATCCTTTGGGTGCCCTTAGCTCTGCCTTCACCTCTGTAAATAGTCCCTTCTTTAAAATGTCTTCATTTGAATCACCTATGAATTCAATTTCCCAACAGATTAAAACATTTAGAACAATGAATAAATATAATATAAACCATGTAAAATAAAAAAATTAAATGATATAATTTATATGTATATATATATATATATATATATATGCAATATATATGTGCATATTTATCTGTTGGTTGGTTTATATATTCATTTAGCCCTGTAAGGAATGTGCTATTAGGTCCACCAGCCATTTATAGTCAAAAAAAAAAATTGATAAAATGTTAAATAATTTTACCAAAGTCACCCAGGGTGCATTTGGCAAAGTCAGTAGCTGGTATTCTAACCTAGGTTTTTTTGTTTGTTATTTTTTATTCTGGGGATTCTCAGTCCCCACCTCCTTGCACAGGAGCAAATCTTCTGCCCACTAACGTTAGTACTAGTAACTCAGAACTGCTTCATAACTTGGATTCTATCCCAGCCTTATTACCATGTTAGTCCCCTACCTTTCCAACAACTTTCAGGTTTTGGGGGCTCAGCAAACTATGCTCTCATCCATTAGATACTAGGTTGCATATTATCATTGGTAATGAACTACTAGTGTTTTTGTTTTTCATTTTCTTTCTTTAACAGAAACTTAGTAAACTTAATCTTTGCCTCTAATTCAGCCAAGCAAGTCTGACTATAGAGTTGGCGTTTTGTTTTGTTTTGTTTTGTTTTCAGCTGCTCCTCCTTGCTTAAAGCACATGGGTTTGGCATTTATTTTTCCTCTCAGTGGGAACACTCAGAGCTGTGGGTGGCCTTTCTTGAAACCTCCTGTTTAAAAATGAAGCTGAGAAGGAAGCACAGTGCTGGATGAAAAAGAGAACATCTGTTCTCCTCCATAGAGAATAAAAATACAGAGATTGAACCAAGGGAGAGTTCATTTGTCCTCAACACCTCTCCCACTCACCAAGCCCTTTTTTCTGCCATCTAATGACCCAAAGCATTCAAGGAGGCAGATTCTCTACCCTAAATCATGTGCTCTTCCTGCTAGACTAAGACACTTCGTCATGGCATCATCAATTATTGGGCAGTAAAACGTTGTTTCTTTACTATTTGTGATTTCTAAAGGAAATAATGACCAGTTTTATTTAGTTACCGGTCTTTCCATTGATCCTCCCTTCTCAGTGATATATGGTCCCTCTTCTGTGCAAATTTCATCTTTCTCATGTGCTCTCTCCACATTTCTCTCAAACCTGTTGGTCATTTATCTTCAATCTTTCAATAATAACCCTTCTCTGTATTTCCTTCGTCTAATCATGAAGAATCAAAATATGTCACTAAAATGTAAAACCAGTAAAAGAAATGTGTTCATAATTCCCTCCAACTACTGCTCTCTCTCTCCTTTCTTCCACAGTGGAGCTTTTTGAATGATATGCATCCACTTACCCTCTTCACTGGCTCACCTCCTGCTCCAGCCATCCAGCCTGGCACTGGCACCTTCAAGTGATAGCTCCATAAAATTCTGGAGTGTGCTCCTTGCCACATGATCTAACTGATGCTTTTCAGCTCCATTGCAACGCGACTTATCTGCAGCATTTCACACTCTTGACCCCTTCAATTCTTGAAACTCGATCTATCCTTTGACATTTTGGAGAAAGCCATTTTGAAACTAGAACCCAGGAGCAAAGGACCAACAGACGCCAGCCACGTGCCTTCCCAGCTGACAGAGATGGGCCAGACGCCATCAGCCTTTCTTCAGTGAAGGTATCCTCTGATTGATGCCTTAGTTTGGACACTTCTATGGCCTTAGACATGTACAATTGTAACCTAATAAATTCCCTTTATAAAAGCCAATCCATTTCTGGTATTTTGCATAACAGAAAATCCCCAGACTGCCAAAATATTACACATTCCAATAATAAGCCTTATCACAGTTAATTATAATAATACTCTTATTCATTTTCCCTTCTGGAATGAACTACTTAAGTTTAGAGATTATATTTGTTTCATCAGTGTGTCCCCAGATCCTAGCATAATGCTTGCCACAGTTGGCTCCCAAATATTTGTGAAATTACTATGTGAATCATTGAAACTAGAGAGGAACAGAAGATTGTTAGCTAAAACAGGTGATAGTGCAGTTATCCCCTCCCAACTACTTGTCCCTAGCTTCTCTTCTAGTAGGAAAAATTATAGTAAAAGGACTTTTAGACATTACTGGGACAAAGGAGTCATAAAAGTTCAAATGTCAATTAGGTAAGTCTGTGTATGTGTTTATGTTCAGCTCTATTGACAACTCACATACCATAAAATTCAGCCATTAAAAGTGTAAAATCTAATGGTTTTTATTATATTCAGTGTTGTACAACCATCACAACAATTAATTTTAGAATATGTTCTTCACCCCCAAAAGAAAGCTTGTACCTATTAGCAGTCTCCCCCCACCCCCCACCCTTTATTCCAACCCTACCCACCCCCAGACACAGGCAGTTGCTAGGCTACTTGGTGTCTATATAGAGTTGCCTAGTCTGGTTATTTCACATAAATGGAATCATACCAATGTGTGATCTTTTGTGATTGGCTTCTTTCACTTAGCACGATATTTGCAAGGTTTATCTATGTTAGAGCATGTATCAGTAGTTCATCCCTTTATATTGCCAAATTATATTTCATGGCATGGATGTACTACTTTGTGCTTAGCCATTCATCTGTTGGTGGACTTTTAGGTAGTTTCCACTTCTTGTTATTATGAATAATACTGCTGTTAACATTCACCCACCAGTTGTTGCATGGACAAGTCTCTTCTCAGATATAAGATTTGCAAATATTTTCTCCCCTTCTATGGATTGTCTCTTCACTTTATTGATGGTGTATTAGTTAGGGTTCTCTAGGGAAATAGAATCAACAAGAGATATCTATAAATATAAAATTTTATAAAAGTGTCTTATGCAACTGTGGGTATGCATGAGTCCAAATTCCGTAGGGCAGGCAGCAAACTGGTAACTCCAATGAAGATGTCTGATGAACTCCTCAGGCAGCAAACTGGCAATTTTGATGAACTCCTCAGGAAGCACTTCACTGGCTAGCCAAAGAAGAAGCGAAGGTCCTCTATCTGTCTCGCTTAAAAGTCTTCCACTGATTGGATTAAATCCAGCTGATTGAATTCTCTCATTGTGGAAGACATGCCCTTCATTGATGTAATCAGTCACAACTGCAGCCAACTGACTGATGATTTAATAAACCAACCTTCTGGTTTATTAACCAGTCACAAATGTCCTTGCAGTAACGGTTAGGCCAGTGCTTGCTTGACCAGACACCTGGACACCATCACCTGGCCAAGATGACACATGAACCTAACCATCACAGATGGTATCTTTTGAAGGCCAAACATTTTTGCTTTTGATGAAGTTCAAGCTATCTTTTGTTGTTTGTGCTTTTTGTGTCATATCTATGCAGACTTTGCTTAACCTAATGTTAGGAAGTCTCACAACTATATTTTCTTCTAAGATTTTAATAGTTTTGCCTCTTACATTTAGGTCTATTATCCAGACTCTTCCCCTTATCCATTTAAAAAGCCATTCCAACATGTTTGGTATTTGCAAACTCAGCAGCACCCCACTTCTCTGGTACCAAACTCTGTTTCAGTTTGCTAATGCTGCCATTATGCAAAATACCAGAAATGGATTGGCTTTCAAAAAGGGTATTTATGAGGTTACAAAGTTACAGTTCTAAGGCCATAGAAGTGTCCAGACTAAGGCATCAACAAGATGACACCTTCACTGAAGAACGGCCCAGGGCATCTGAGACACTTGTCGGCTGGGAAGGCAAGTGGCTGGTGTCTGCTGGTCCATTGCTCCTTGATTGTGTTTCAAAATGGGTTTCTCCAAAATGGCTCTGGGCTTCTGCCTTGCTTCTCTCTCAGCTCCTATGCATCCTTGCTTCTTTTTCCCAGGGCATTTCTCTCTAAGCATCTGGGGGTTCACTCTTAGCTTTTCTGGGGCAAACTCTGGGCTTCATATCTTAGCTTAGCATCTCCAAACGTCCTTGTGTCTGTATTTCCAAGCATTTCCAAGCATCAGCAATCATCTGGGTCTGCATCAGCTCTTAGTTTCTCTCTTAAATACTCCAGTGAACCAATCAAGACCCACCCTGAATAGGTGGGGGCCACACCTCCATGGAAATAATTTAATCAGAGTTCTCACTCACAGTTGAGTGGGCCACATCTCCATGGAAACACTCAAACAAAGTTTCACCCAACAAGATTGGGTTAAAAGATCATGGCTCTTCTGGGGTCCATCCATAACAGTTTCAAACCAGCACAGTATTTTATTCTTTTTAATGCTATTGTAAACGGAATTTTCTTAATTTCATTTTAGACATTTCATTGCCAGTATATAAAAATACAATTGATTTCTGCATATAGATCTTGTACTCTTGCAACCTTGCTGTGCCAGTTCCATGTATTGTGTACCCCCAAAACACCATTATCTTTGATATAATCTTGTGTGGACAGACATATTAGTGTTGATTAGATTTTGGAATCCTTTGAGTGTTTCCATGGAGATGCGCCCCACCTAACTGTGGGTGATGACTCTGATTGGATAATTTCCATGGAGGTGTTATCCCACCCATTCAGGGTGGGTCTAAATTAAATCACTAGAGCCATATAAATGAGCTGGCAAACAGAAGGAACTCAGTGCAGCTGTGAGTGACATTTTGAAGAGGAGCTACAGCCAAGAGGGACACTTTGAAGAATGTGCAGAAGCTGAGAGAGTAGCTGTAGATGAGAGACAGGTTGAAGATGGCCATTGAAAGCAGACTCTTGCTCTGGAGAAACTAAGAGAGGACAACCACCCCAAGAGCAACTAAGAGTGACATTTTTGAGGAGCTGAAGCCTAGAGAGGAATGTCCTGGGAGAAAACCATTTTGAAACCAGAACTTGGAGCAGACGCCAGCCACATGCCTTCCCAGCTAACAGAGGTTTTCTGGATGCCATTGGCCATCCTCCAGTGAAGGTACCTGATTGCTGATGACTTACCTTGGACACTTTATGGCCTTAAGACTGTAACTTTGTAACCAAATAAACCCTATTTATAAAAGCTGATCCATTTCTGGTGTTTTGCATTCCAGCAGCACTAGCAAACTAGAACACTTGTTCAACTCATTTATTAGTTCTAATAGTTTTTTAGTGGATTTCTGTCTAAAATATTTTCAATATGCAAGACATGTCATCTGGAAATAGAGATAGTTTTGTTTTTGTCCTTTCTGATATGGTTTTACTTTATTTCTTTTTCTGTCTGAATTGCCCAGGCTAGATCTTTCAGTATAATGTTGAATAGAAGAGGGAAAGCTTTCATTGTTTTTTCATCATTGAGTAGGATGTTAGCTTTGGGTTTTTCATAGATACCCTTAACTGGTTGAGAAAATCATCTTCAATTCCTAGTCTATTGAGTCTTTTTATCATGGAAGAGCACTGAATTTGTCAACTTCTTTCTTAGAGTGTGTGTGTCCATTGAGATGACCGTGTGGTTTTTATGTGTTTCCTTTATTCTATTAATATAGTCTATTTCACTGGTTGATTTTTGTATGTTGAACTAACCTTTCATTCCTGAGATAAAGCCTGCTTGCTCATGGTGTTTAATCCTTTTTATATGAGACTATATTCAGTTTGTTAGTGTTTTGTTGAGGATTTTTGTGTTTATATTCCTAAGGAATATTAGTCTGTAGATTTCTTTTCATGTCATGTCTTTGTCTGGTTTTGGTATCAGGTACTACTGGTCTCATAGAATTAGTTCACAAGTGCACCCCCTTCTTCTAATTTATAGTAGAACATGTAGAAATCTGGTTTTAATTCTTCTTTAAATTTTTGTAGACTTCACTCACAAAGTTAGCTGGGCCTGGCTTTTCTTTATGGAAAGTTTTTTGTTTACCAGTTCAATTTCTTAACTAATTATAGGTCTATTTAGACTTACTATTTCTTCTTGAGTTGATTTCAGTAATTTGTGTCTTCCTAGGATTTTATCAATTTTATCTAAATTATGTAATTTGTCAGTGTATATATTTCCTAACAGTCACTAAAATATTAGCAAAATATTAATAAAATAACACATAAACAAGACTATATAAAAATAACTATTTAAATTTTTAAGTAATGAATATTAGATAACTAATTCCAATTTATCATCGATTCTAGGTTAATTTCCTGAGATAATAATGCATGGCTGATGCTGCATTTTCCCTCATGCCCCACATCTTGTCTGACCACAAGTCCTATGGTTCTTATATATTTTTGTCCCTTTCTGTTCTTATCCTTTGCCACCACCCTTGCAATGGAGTCCAAGCCTCCATCATACACTGCCTGGATTACTACACTGTCTGCTAATTGTTTTCCCACAGTTTTACTCTTCAGTGTGTTTAAATAGCACTGCACAGGGACCCATGGTTTTCTGAAGGCTCTGTCTTCTTCTTGAAGAAAGCCAGAAATATAGGCTAAATGGCCTTTTAAAGACATGTTTTGAAACTTTATTGCATATAAAACAATAATTCCCATGCAATAACAGCAACGATGCCTCCATATCAGGAATTTCAGCATTTCTGTTGCAACACTTCAAACATAACATTCTGTCAGCTAGGTTCACACCACATGCTACTAAAATAAAAGAACAATACAATCCTGTGACAATTAAGTTGGTGTAGCAGAAGTATAGAGGCAGAAGCAAGTGGCCCAGTTATGGCTCAAAACCTCAAGGTAGTCAATTATAAAATAGGGCAAATTATGCATATATGTGTGTATTGATACAAATTGTCTCATGTATGCAGAAATGGTACCTCAAAGTCCTATTTTCAACTTGAAATTTGAGAATGGAGACCCCAACCATGTGGAGGAATTAATATTTTGATTATAAAATCAAATCAAACATGCTGTGCACTTTTGAAGGTCAGAATTGAATATAATCCTAACAGAGTTTTCCTTTCCCTTCTCATATGGTCTTACATTAATTTGATCACTGAGTAATTGTTGGTATGAAAAGTAGTTTGTATGGTTATAAAATACCAATCTAATATTATCACTATATAATTGGCCCTCAGGATATTTCAATTTTAATTATACTTAAATTGTAATTAAAAATTCAGATAGAGCACCTTTTTAAAAGATTTTTTTTAACTTTACTTCTTTTTAACTTCTTCACTAAAGCAGAATTTCTTGCTATAATAGTTGAACCATTTAATTCTAGATATTTTAAAATACTTAAAATGTAACATTATTATATCTTTAAAAATTAAATTTATGTCATTAAATCAGATGGACTTTATTCCAAGCCATCTTAATTATAGGAAGTTACCGTTTTCCTATGAAGTGCTAATGTTTGTCATCCTAAACAGTCATGCAGTTTAATTAAAGACGCAAGAGGGCATCTTACTTTGGAGCCTTAATGTTTCAGTTTTGTAAGACTACACAGTGCTTCTTTCATTCCAGTGTCTTGGCATGGCTGCTCACAAAATTGTGAGTGAGAAGCCTCCCACTAACTGCATTCACATTAATTAATGGCTTCATTAATTAAAATGTGATGACCATTTTTTTCAGAATTTCAGGGAAAACAATTTTAGGATTGGGAGCCCAGTTCTGTTATACCTTCTTCATTAGCCACAGATCATGTTAATACTGAAATTTTGCATGTGGATTTGCAGTTTTGCAGTGGGTCAGACTTCGGGACATGGTATCAAAGGGTCGTACTGTAACATCTCAGCTCAACAGTCTACACTGGTGGGCACATGACCCACGTGTAATATGAGTTCTGTGGGAAACCTGGGCCCCCAGGTGTCTTGAAGACTGCTCACAGCAGTTTGCTTGACCTAGGACAGTTAATGTTTGACCCATTCCCCTTGTCCATGCTAAATGTGATCTATAACTACCCCCTCCCTGAGACTCCTGAGATACTGTTATCTACAAGATAATCTATAATTCTCCCCTCCTCCCTATTGATTACAATCAATCCCCCCCTACGTTGCACAACCCCTGCTCCCCACCTTATGCTCTCATACCCATTAGAATGTCGAGCCCTTATAACCAGCTTATTCAGCTCCCCCAAAGTGTGGACTATTTCCACATTGAGCTCTGAAGTTGCCACCATTCAGAGCAGCTCCTGAATCCATTCAGAGAAGCTCCTGATTTCAGGGCAACATGACTCCACTTCCCACCGTCGATAAGCACCATAATAAAGGCTCATGTCTCAGAACGTGTCCACTGCTTTCTTTAGTCCTTTGGCTAGAAAGCCCTCTTGGGCCGTGACACGTTCCTCATCCGTATATTGAGGATCAAACTCTCTCTGTCCTATAGTATTAATTCAAAAGTTATGTACTACTTGGTACTCATTAACTGTTTATTATTGCTGTTTTCATTATTAATATTAATGTACAAATTATTTTTGGTGTTTGACTCTGAAAATCTTTTCAGAAATGTTCAAAGTATCCAGGGTCTGTAATTGGACATGAATTCTATGTTAACTATATTTAAGATTCAATTATTGTTGATCACTTTTGATCAGGCATATATAACACCATCTGATTAAAATTAACAATTACCAAATATATATTGAAAGATATATACTAAATTATTTCTAGTTAGAAAAATATGTGTTGGCTGAAAAGGTACGGCATGCCGTTACAGGAGTATATACAGCCGTCTCAAGTTCCTTCTAGATCCAGGCTAGGATATGTCAATAAACGTACACCAGGGTCTACATTCACCAGATATTTTAACTGTGCAGTAGAGCATTAGTCTCAATTTGTAATTGAATCCATGGCAACCAGTTGTCAGGTATTTATTGACCACTTGGAAATGAAATGCTCTCTAGTTACCTTGTTGAATAAATAAACAGGGGGTTAGAAAGGAGTCAGGAAGCCAGGTATCTTTACTCTCCAGTATAATGCAAATAACTCTTTGGTCTGCTCATTCTTTAATGTAATTCAGTCCTTAATGTCACCTTTCCATCTATGAATAAGCGAAAGAAGGAGGGCAACAAAAGGCTTAAACAATAGAGCTATTATTAGATGGAGGCTCTAGTTATTCCCACAAGGAAAAGAGGTTGCAGGGAATTTTAAAGATCTTACAAATGAGAGATGTTCTCATCAACTGTAACAAAAGAACCACACTAATTCAAAATGTTAAAAAAAAAAAGGTTTGGGTGGGCATATGGGAACTATGTACACCTTTCTGTACACCTATAAGTTTTCTACTTAAAAAGAAAAAGAGAGATGGAACATAACCTAGACATTGAATTTTTAAATCTACTCATTTCATTTTCATGTGAAGATTCTGAATAGTAGCTTCCAAACTTTGAAGTTCCATTCTCTATCCTGTATTTTAACTATGATACATATGAGCAAAATGTCATACTAGGTGATACAGAATTTTTTTCATCTCTATAACTCTATACTTCCCAACTATTTAATCATTTTGTTTCATTATTAACAGCACTATTATTTAGACAATTCAAACACGCTTCCTATCTGTTTAAGGGACAGTAAAGAGTGAGGTTAGTAAACAAAAAATGTCTTCCGTGTTGTCAGTTAGGCGGGGAAGGTTGAAGGCTGGGAAGAAGGACTTTTTGAAGCAGAGAGGAAGTGAATGAGCTAGTCTTCCATTTGAATTCAGGAACAAATATTCTAGGGCCGTGGACATGAATAGATCCTGGCCATGAACAGATCAGAGATCGTTACCTTGGAAGTTCTATATTGCAATCCATCCACTTTAAACACTACCTACCATTTACCTCGTACCACCAGAGTGGATGTTGTGCATAAATGATTTATTCTCCTAACCTTATGAAGAGGGATGTGTATCTCTGTTTTACATATGATAGAACTGAATATTGGCCAAGTTGGTAAGTAGAGCAGCAAGAGACAAAGGAGACAAGAGGGGTTTCAAACCTAGATCTGATTTCAAAGCCAGTGCTCATTCCACTAAATTCACGGCCCTGACTTCTGTGTAGAAAGAAGCAGGATGATATATTACAGACTAACTAAGGCAATACAATGAAACTAGAGGACGTCCTAACAAAAAGTATGGCAGGCGTATGGTATCAGTTTAGAGTTTCTTAAGCTAAATCCATGGGTAGAGCACAGGGAAAAAGATGGATGGAGAAAATCAAGCATCAGTCTCATCATCTAGGGTAAGGGTTTTGAATACAACCTACAGGAAAAGACTAATGAAATTGAACCCCCAAAAAGTAGTTAATTGTTAAGTATCAATAAAATTAATACAGATCAAAAATTGTTCCTTAGATACCATCAGCTGAATTTTTTAAAATGACTTACCTTATTCCTAAGCAAAATGAGGATGAATGAAGCATAACCTCTAATCTCAAAGAACTGACAATCTTATACTGTGCACAAAACAAGCATACCAAGAACTATAAATAAAGGATAAAATGGCAGTGGCCATAGAAAACAATACATTGGGTTTTAAAATTGTAGAAGGAATCATCTATAGTTGGGAATATTACTGAATATTTTATGGAGAATGTGGCATTTGAAATAAACAATGAAGAACAGATAAGATCCTGCAAATAAAAAAATAAAGGGAAACACTTCCCAATTATAAGGAACAACCTTGTATCTAGAAGGTATTGACATTATACCCTAGCAAGTAGGTCTTGCCCTGGTTTCCATGTGTCAGAGGATCCCTATGCTTTGGCCTAAAAATTTTAGCCTTGAATTTGTCTAGTTTCCCTCCACTGTCTAGAATGGCTGGGGGCAGAAGTGCCCTATGACCCAGGCATCCTGAGCTTAGACAAGGATGTACATGGGCCCCAGTCCCTATTTCTTCCTTCCCTGCATGGGTTGACCTGGAGCCTGACATGCTTGGGGATTCATGCCTGTGGTATCATCCTGAGGTTTCATGTTTGGGCCCTGATTCCAGAAGTCTGGCAAGCAGAGGGCCACAGTGCCCAGTATGGTATCTCATTTTTGGGACTATGTGAAATTGGACCACCAGCATTGTGCTGAAAACACTGACTTGGGGCTTCCACATCAGACACCGGTTGAGTAGGGGAATGTGGGTCAGGAGTCAACCACTGATCCTTGGCTTGAGCCACATGCATGTAAAAGTGCATTGGACCTCACCCCTCAGTGCCCCAGCTGTGGCACCACCTCCAATCTACAGCATCAGAGAGCAGCAGAGGTGGTGGAGACAGCCTTGATTCTGGGTGGCCCCGGCACCAGCTCCCAGAGCATTCATCCTACCCTGAATGCTCCAGGCCACATATCAGCATTGACTTGGTGGTACTAGGAAAGTACAGAGGCAACAAGATCTATGGGCCTTCAATCCAGTTTCCAGTTAGCCATGGCTTTGTGAGAACTAACATCACTATCTTTTTCTCATCATGGGAAATATAAAATTAGCTAGGAACAGCACGTTTGCCAATAAAGACCATGAAAATATGGTTTCTGGAACTGAACAGGAAGAGACGGTGACCCTGCCTGTACACTATGGAGAATCTTCAAGTGCGTGGATTGAAGAATAAAGGACTATGCATGTATTGCTTGTCTACCATTATTCAAAACCTTCATCAGTAAATCAGTATATCACATATGGGCCCATGGATTTTGGAATACATTTTTAATCTAATTGTTCCAGGTGTAGAACTTGTGAGAAATTCTGTTCTGGGAAATAGAACAGTTTTCAAGAAAGGGATGGCCATTGGAAGGAGGTGTTGGTCTGTACACAGATCAGCACCAAAAGAGTCTTGCTTATAATAATGCAGTGTCAGTATAGCCAGAGAGAATTAGGGAGAGAGATTCCAGGAATAGGAGATGACCAAAAACAGAAGGATTCCAGATGTAGAAGTCGGTTCCTGGAGGAGAAACAACCCAAGGGCAGAAACCTAGAAGACCGTGTAGTATTGAGTATTTAACCACACCAGGACACGAGGAGGAACAGAGTTCTCAAAGTTGGAGCCAGAATGGAAACTTGGGAGACCTGATGGTGATACCTGACACATTTCATTAGAGCTCCCTTAACCTCTGCTGCCTAAGGTAAAAATGTTAGACAAGGGGATGGGCTTGACTTCACAGATGGAAGTTCAATTGTCTTGAATACAAAGAGAGGAAAGATAAAAAAGGCCTGTGAGGCCAGACTAAAGTTACCAAAGGCAAAATCATAAGACATACCTGGGGAGCACTAGGAGCATCTAGTCATAAAAAGAAAGAACTGGATACAAATGTTAGACTCCACTTATATGTTCAACTGATTTTTGAACAGTTTCCCAAAGCTATGCAAGGGAGAAAGGAAAGTCTTTTCTACAAATGGTGCTGGAACAATTCAATATTTATAAGGAAAAAATGATCCTTGTCCCTTCCTTAACACAAAATACAGAAATAAATTTGATATAGATCACACCAAAAACGATAAAGCTTCTAAAATAAAAAAAACAGGAGAAGAGTTTCATGATCTTGAGGCAGGCAAATACTTCTTGGACACAACCCAGAAAACACTAACCATAAAATTTTAAAAATAGACAAATCGGACTGCATCAGAATTAAAAGCTTCGGCTCATCCATAGACACTATTGGTTAAATGATTAGACCAGTCACAGATTGGGAGAAAATATTGGCAATACATCATTTAATTTAATGCTTCCAGCATTCTTTATAAGGTATGATTATCAGTGCTCTAGGGGGGGATAAAAAGCCACAAAACAAAAAACAACGAAACTAGGAGACTCAGAATTTATGTAAATCGCTCTAAGTTACACAGATAATGAGGGGAAGCCTTAAATTTAAGGCCAAATTCAAAACCAATTAGTATTCACATAATCATTATGTTATACTGAATGAATTGAATGAATGAAAATATATTCATTAATTCAGCAAACACTTGTTGAGTGTTTAATATGTGATAGGAGTCCCATGTTAGAAGCTGAGACTTAATAAATGAATAAGGCCTGATCCTTGCTGCAGGCAGCCTACAGTCCAGTGAAGGAGATGGGCAGGTCAATAATTAACTTATTATAACAGTGGCATATATGACCCAACGTGAAAAAACTGAGAAGGAGCTTTGAAATCTTTTCTTAAATATCAGATTTTCTAAGCCAAGATACAAGGTTGTCAAATATCCAGAGCAAGCCAGTCTTGGAAGAGCTGTCTGTAGTTTGTAGGTGCAGATTACATTTGCAGAGCAACTCACTGTACCTCCAGAGTCAGTTGCCCTGATCTAAACCCAGAGAGCTGGACGTGACCATGTCCCATTCACAGTGAGCCACTAATACCCAGGAGAGGGTCATGAATTTCTCCAGGATGACACTTTTCTTTCCCTTTTTTCAGGGTAAGTTTCCATGAGGATCATGTGCTTTGGTTTTGAAGAACTCCACAGCACTGTGTTGTTTTAGTGGTTGGAGTATGACATAAAGTGAAAACGGTAAGTTCAAAGTGTCTGGCTGTTGATGGGAATCCCACCTCCAGAGAACTGGCATCTGAGTGTGAGATTACTCATCTGCCTTAACTCTTTGGATAAACACTTTCTTGTTAAGTGTAACACGGGCTATACATTTCCGGACAAAATTGTCCTCAAATACAAACAGAATAACTGAACCGGGGTTTATTTTTTCAGATATATTTAGAAAGAGACAAGTTGCTTTAATACATTCTTTTCAGTTGCTGGCCAGTGTTTTTTAGGCAAAGCCACAGCCCAGGGGCTTAACACTACTTCCTTAAAGATAAGAGAGTTTCCAAGATTCCAGGTATTTTTCACAGTAGGGGTTCATCTATGTCTGCAACTCCACTCAGCTGGGTTACCTCTCAGTGAAGTTATCTCTCAGTCCATGTGATACTTTGAATTAATTCTGAACTCCAGGCCAGCCTTTCCTCCAATCCCAGTTATACTTCTGAAGCTCCTGTCTGCATCCTTCCGTGGGTAAGAGAATGTGTCCCCAAGTCAAACATAAGAGTAACAATAAATCTGGGTGACAGGGGTGGGAGTCTATTAACAAAAATAAAAGCAAACTATAATACATCCAACAGATGATGAGAGAGGATTTGGAGGATTACAACATCCAGCCAACTGCTTCATTCTATTGCAACGGACATCTGAGCCTGCTTTTACGTTTATTATAGAGTTTAAAGCACATTTGTGGTCTTCTTTTAGTAGATCCGCTCATCAGTTTGTTCGTTAATGGATGAATCTCTAAGATTTTTGGAGTATAATTTTTTTTAATTAAAATAAAAGTAGTCTCTGCAGCAGGAATCTCCAATGAGGTTAAAAACAAAAACGTCCTTCAAAATAAACTACCTACCCTTCCATCCTAAGATTGGACAAATCTGGGTCCTAAAAGATCTGAGGAGATAAGATGACAGATTTTTGTATCCTCTTGGACTTGTAAGTAATCTTGAGAAAGATTATGGGTATAATTTTACTAGAGGTAAAATAAGGAAGTGAAAGTGTTTTTTAAGCAATAACTCTTATCTAACAAATGTGAATATTGTCAAGTGGCTGGACTTTTGCTTTCATAGGCATAAAGAGGAACAAAGGTTTAATTACAGCAACCCTGACTTCCCACCACATTGTATATTATTAATAGGAAATGCTTTGGCTCTCTTTGATGTGTTTGAATATATAAATATCAGCCTGGAGAGGAAAATGAGATTATGAGCTCAAGGAATTATAAAACAGTGGGACAGGATTTTGCTTTCCATGAGTTTGAGATTGAGCTTGTGTCCAATCTTACGTGGATCTTCAGGAGCCAAGGGGTCCCAGCTTTACCCAAGTAGGTTTTCAAAAAAAAAAAATGGGTTTGTCTAGGTCTTAGGGCCAATAGTAGAATTGTGTTCCTCATGAAACCTTTTACCTAGATACCTGGTACTGAGGTCTCCATTTCAGAGTTCTGAAATAAAATCTACTTTTGTCCTAGAGCTGGCCCATATAGAAGAGTTCCTGAACAAGAAAGTCACCCTTGACTGAAGATGGGACTCTAAAAGAGGGATGAAGATACAAGGAAGGTTGCTGTTTCTTTTGCCAAACCTCCTAAAATTGCCAGACCAGCCAAGAAGTCTCTGGAACAAGAGTTGCTTCTCATAAACCATGGGACCCCAGAAGTCCTTCTGAGCCTTCTGCTGCTCAGGCAGTAGGACCAGCCCCTGGGTGGAGAGGCCAAAGGGGGAGGGGGCCATTGCTCATAAACCACCATCAGGTGGGGCCATTGGGTAGCAGACATTGCATAGACCACAATTACTAGCTACTCCTTCATAACATTTATTACTTAGTGTTCTCTCTACATGATTATTCATATTTCCCCAGAAAACTTAGAAGCCAGAGATGACTAAAAGATGGTACAGGACTCCACTGTTTCAAAATCTATGAACCAGGTTGTGCCAGAGGCATTTCATCAGTTTCACTTTTCTAATTGTGTGTTTCTGACAGTTAGCTCTGGCAAAACCATGGAGTAGGCAAAGCCTGCCCTCAAGTGTGTCCTATCTCCCTGTACTGACAAACTTGTATCCCATCCCTTTAGCTCTTCCCCTATGTGTCTTAATTCTAGATTTCTAGCTGAGTTCACCCTTCCTAGCAATTCTCAGTGATCTAGACTTCTCCAAGTTCCCTCACCTCCAACACCTGAACTCTGAATATCTTACTTCTGTTTACTATTACCCTCTGCTAATGGCTTGCAGTCTTATACTTTTGTTTGTGAAAGTATTTTTGTAAGGTTTAGAATTCCCATCTGTTTCCTTATTAAAATTTCTCATAGAAACAGCATCCTTATCACACTATTTGTTAGAAATTTGGAGACAAGTATGGTGCAATTTTGAGGCAGAAAGGAGTTTGAGAGCAGAAAGAAAGTGAGCCCTTAGGTGGCACTACGTAATACTAAATCAGTGGTTACCCACATGTGCACGCATTCTGCTAAAAACACATACTCCACACACACACATGCACACACACTCACTCATTTGTTCATAGTAACTCTCTTAATTCAATAATTTATTTTCAAATTTATTTATATACCCATACTTTTAAACATAGAGAATACAATGTTTCTGTATTATGGAATGTTTTCCAGACAGTGTTATTGTTAGTGCAATTTCACATAAACAACAGAAATTTAAAAAATTCATACTTTGTGTAGAAGGGTTAGAATGCTAAAATAATCACAAATGAATATGCATTAGATTAGACTCATCTAGTTTCATTTATTTATGCATATAATACAAAGTAACTTTTCTGTTGGTTGTTAACTTGCATACTAAAACCAAAAAAGAAGAAGAAAATCCAGTCAATTCTGTTTTCTTAGAGACCCAGGAAATGCCTAATTAAATACACTCATCAGTCTATTTTGAGATCCTTTTGTCTATCAGCACGTCAGAGATAAAGGAGGAAAAAAATCAGAAGAGGGTTCACTGGAGACTATTGCTCTACTGACCTCCAAAGTACTTAACCCTTGCCTCTTGAAAGATGGGGTAAGCCACAATTATTAATCCTTTCATTTGCCAATTAGAAGGCAAAACTGAGAATACTTCTTACTGCTTTTCTGTGAAAGAGTGGATTGTAATAGTCTGTAAGTTTCCAGGATATGCCTGGTGACACTTCTCCCAGGTGTTAGGTGAATACTTGTCACTGATCATATTTGTGTAGAGGGTGGACTCAGAGAATGTGCCTCAGCCTTTGTATCTGTGGCTCCTATCTAATCAGCTCTGCTCTTTCATTGACCACACAGCTTGGGGGATTCAACAGCCCCGGACCCTGGAGAAACTATGGATATTTTTCCACGTGGAAGACAAAGCTTTACTAGCCATGTGTTAGGTTTATTACTTTAAAAATTATTTTAATTGATTTATTAGTTAATTCATTCATCATAGCTATGTAGTGTGACTATGTATGAAGAACTGTTCTTGATTCTGGGCAAATAGCAGTGAATAAGGCACCCAGGTCCCTGATCTTATGAATCTTACCTTCAATCAGGGGAGAAAACAATAATAATTGAAATGAATAAGTGACCAAAGAGGGAAAAAGAAAGATATTAGATGATAGTATGTGCTCTGAAAGGAAATAAACAACAGTAAGGACTGCTGGAGAAAGGTGAGGTGTCTACTTTCGTTATGGGGCCAGCGAGGCCATTTGGATAAGGTGAGCCCTTGTTGACCAGGTGAAGTTACAAATCATCAGTGGCAACAATATTCAACACAGAGGGAGCAGCCACGTTGGATCCTTTCAAGCAGATCAAAGTTGGGGTGTCAGGAACTGAAAGAAGCCAGTCAGGAAAGGGTAGGGTGTGTGTGTGTGTGTGTGTGTGCGCATGCGTGCAAGAGACCAGCTCATACTGACTTCGTAAGCCAATGTAAAAAATTAATATCTTTATTCTAAGTGGGCTAGGAAGGTATTGGAGAGCATTTAAAATACAGGATGGAAGCACAAGAATAAAAGCAAACAAACAGAGAAAAGGCAAATTATTAGAGATTAAATTCTTACCCTCTTTTCATTTGTACTACTAGCTATATGATATAGTGGTCTCTTTTAGCTCAATCTTCTACACTTGGGTAAACCATACAGTGTAGGTTCCTTAATCATAGTCCACAAATCAACTATTCTTTAATGGCTTCATTAAAACATAGAAATTTAAATCATCTTTTGAAAATGTGGCTCCTAAAAAGTAGGTTATGGATAGTCAGATAGATGATGATAGATTAGATAGATACATAGATATACAGATACATAGCTAGAAATAGATACATAATGGAAAGATGAATGAATGAATGAATGAATGCATGAAGGAATCCTTCCTGACTACCCAGCTCACCATTATAGAAATGAAATACTTAGAGATATGGCATAAACAAGATGAATGTGAAAGGCCATTTCGCTATAAATGTGAATGCCTCACTCTAGATCAGCTGCTGTGACACTGGTCATAGCAAAAGCATAAGTGACAAAGGTATGTAGACACGTATAAATAAGAGGCTAAAAGATTGGCAGTAGACTTCTAGCTTATTTGTTAAAAAAGTGTTTAAATTCAGTTATCTATAGGATTATTTCATTTTCAAAAAAAACTACTGTTCCTATTCTAATCCCAAAGAACACAGTATTGATAAAATATTAAAGCTATAATCTTTTCTTTAGCTAAATATTATCATTCATACTAAAACTTCCTTGTCCACTGTTATTCAGAAATCTGATTTGACTTTGAGTATATCTAATTTGCATTAATTTCATTATATGTTTCCCCTTAGCCATCAAAGATAAGGATTGGATCATTTACTCTCTAAATTTGGATGTGGACTATAATTAGGAAGAAAACATTTTTAAAACTTCAGGGATACTAGAGTATATCCATAATAAAGGATATTTCTTCCTGAGTTTGAAATGAAGCAGTGCAGATCTAGGTGCATACATGACAATCTCAAAATCATTACTAGGAAAGAAATATATAATTTCTCCCTCCCACTGTGGCAATTGGCTAAAAGTAAATATTCGTTTGTTTATCCAGTAATTTACTTAAAAGCCACTAAAAAAAGGAGCTTACATTTTAGAGCAGGTTTTTGATATGTTACACAAGTTCTCATTTGGCCACAAAGTTCTTTGTACCTACTTAAGTACATTCCCCCAAAACATGAAAAATTAAGTTTTGATTTTGTGAGTTCTTTCATTTAGGGAAATATTAATGCAACTGAAATTAAAAAGTTAAAAGTTTTCACATTTCTATAACAGACACTGGTGCGTTACGGTTTTGGTAACTGATAGAGTTTTGAGTGTTCCCTGTCATGGTCCAGGTGAGGATAATAGATGTCACTTTATCAATCACCCTATCAATGAAATCTCACATTTACATCTAAGAATACAGATCTCTACCCTACTGCCCTCCACGGAGGACCTTAAAACCATCAGGGAAGATGGCCTTGTCTTCACACAAATATACTGAAGGTTTCTGGAGTGATAAATTTGATTCTCTATGTTGATAGAAATAAAATGAGAAATAATCTCAACCCTTATGAATCACTTTCAAAGCTAATGAGTGCCTCAATCAAATGAAAACCAGTGTAAAATTTAAAGTACAACATCATTTGTTTCTGTTCAAAAAGGTGGATTTGACCATAGAATCTTGGGTTGTCCAGAAATCCCAAGTCTCCAGGCAGAAAAGCTTTACCCTGGGCTTTCTGTAGAATAGAACTTCTCAATCTTTAAGGTGCACATGGGTTACTTGGACTCTAGTTAAATTGCAGATCTGATGCAATAGGTCTGGATTGGGATCTGAGATTTTACATTTAAATAGCTCCCAAGAGAGGCTGATATTTGGATCACACTTTCCAAAGCAAGGCTTTAGAAGCCCAAGAGAACCTCAGTATGGGGGATGTTTGGAAACACTGATTCTCAGTAAAAAGTAGGTTTCCTCTCTCTCCATGGTGGATTTAGTCTTACTCAAGTACTTCATGGTGCTTGCCCTTTAGTAACTACAAAACCAGGCAGATCTTAAGGCTAGAGAAAACTATGCCTTTTTCCCTGAGACTCACAATCTTATCGCAAATAATCTTCTCTCTCAGCTCACTCCGTCTTTTTCATGTTCTCCTGGAGTCTTAGAAAGTGACTGTAGTCCTGAATCATCAACCTACCTTTGCACAAAAGCAGAAAAGCTACAGGGAAGCTGATACTTCTTGGAACTGGATGCAGAAAAACATCATCTCAGTTAGATACCCTACATCTTAGTTACTCTTTTCCTCAATTGTAATAAACTACATACCTATAAGAAAAACAAATTTT
This sequence comes from Choloepus didactylus, assembly GCF_015220235.1. NCBI lineage: Eukaryota > Metazoa > Chordata > Mammalia > Pilosa > Megalonychidae > Choloepus > Choloepus didactylus. The sequence goes on along the minus strand of NC_051324.1, from coordinate 65,558,025 downwards.
CATAAGGCAAGTTACTACACTGTGTAATCAATCATATGATGGCAATAAATATTTCTGTATATAACATATAACATCAACTACACTGAAAACTACCTGCCAACATTTGGGTTTCAGAAAAGTGGAAACCTCTCTCAATTTGCCAGAATAAGATGGGCCTTTTTGGAAAATTGCCAAAATCAGATCCTGGAGGGGGTAATTAAAGAGGTCCTACCATCCCTCAAAAACCGCTTTCCGTTCTCTTCTCATAGAAGCTCACAAAACACTCTTCTTTAATTTTCTGTGTATTCTGCGCCCAGGCTTGAATCCCTATGATGGGCTATAATAGCCAGTTTGGTACACGATATCACCAAAGATGTCCTCTCCACAAATGACCCAATTTGTTAGAATTCCACCATAATTTGTTTGTCTCCTTTCCATTTTGTCTTAATAATCCCTGTCTCATGCACTGCTCCTCCGCAATTCAAGTGATCTGTAAGGCAAGTTTTCTAGTTTTGCTCCTCAATGGTACCCTCAAGAGGAGAACTGAATCATTTTGCTGATCAACATTCTCCTCCCAAACTATCTAATGGCTACAAATGGCCTGTCAGGGTGTTCGTGTCTCTTGCTGACCTGGTCGAGCAGAAGTCTGCCGGAATTCTGTGGGAAGGCAGTGGAGGGAGTAGAAAGGCTGATTAAGCCATTGCTTACATTGATTTAGTAGCCAGCAGCTTGAACTGATGCTTTATCAACTCTTAAGTTGAAACCCTGGCTGGAAAATGAGTTATTCATCAAGAAGGATTAGAAAATGCAAAGGATCCATAAATTTAACAGACTGATTCTTGTTATCTCCAGAGATTTTCCTGTCACTTAAAAATGATGTCTGGGGTACAATTTGCATCTAAAATGGCCTTGGAAAGAGGCAAAAGGCCTGCACTTCAAACTAATGAATCCTCAGGTTACAGAGAAATGCTCCCAGCCAAATAAAGCAAACCACATTCTACCATGTTCCAATCAGACACAACCCTACTCAGTACCAACCTCGCTGGTGGACTTTAGCTTCTCTCTTCTATGAAAAACGCTACTTTCCATTACACAATTCACCTTCAAATTCAAGTTAAAAAAGAGTAATATGTTGGAAACAAAAACTAGAATGGTGCATCAAAAATTGTAGGTTCCAAGGCCACCTAGGCCACGAAAGCCTAACCTACTTCTGTGATTATAGTCGTCACGTCCTCTCTCAGGGCTTTCATTTCACCATTAATAAAATTAAATCTCCAAGGCCCTTCCAGTTATAACAGTCTATGGTTTTATAAATGTTAATAGCTAGTAACTTTTCTAAGGATTTAGAATGTTTTATCTCCCTTCCTGCAGGTAAAATAAGGGTTATTCGTTGCTTTTAATCTCTGAAAAATGTGATCTTTATAGTATTTCATGCTCTCCTCACTCCCACCACAGATTATTTGGAAGTTATCCTCTAGTGTATTATATTATATTATATTATATTGTGTGGATCACCCAATGTTGGTGTGGCTGTGTGTGTGTGTATACATACACATATGTATGCATGTATAGCAATAGAGATAGACATTGAGAATGATAGTGAGAGAGATAAAACATTTTCCAGGTAAACCTCTCTAAGCTTTACTTCTAAAAAAGAAAGAAGCATTCTACTGATTTGAAATTATTTGTAGAAGAATGCAATAGCTTCGTGGTAGAGTGTACCTCCCAAATTATACAGAATAAATGAGTATCTCTTTTTCTTGAGGATTCTAACAAGTATTCATTTACAAATAAGAAATATTGCTGCCTAGCTAAATTTTAAATATGTGAATAGAAAAAATAATAAGATAATGTTGCTTGTGGAATACCTTAATATCATTGAAAATTACAAAAATAGGAGGTTGCTTCCTCAAAATAACATTTTATGATTTAGAATACTTTTATTGATTCCGTTGATTTAATTTTCATTCTAATTCATTTTTTTTTTTTTTTTAGGGAAACCTGTATAGACATCTAATCTCATCATGCCAAAACCCAAAGGATGATGCAAATGTTTATGTAATGCAAGATCCTGTTGTGAGTCATTTGTATGACAAGCTGTGTTATTAGGAATTTTGAAGTTTCAAATAAGAGACAAAGCCAGGATAGAAGATGAAAGACTTTTAAAAAGAGTCAAAGAGAAGCAAGGAAACTAAGGTGACTTTTCTGCAACTACTTAGTTAGGTAGCACATAATATTGTCTTAATATTCCCTCTCCCTATAGCCTACACATCATAAAACCAACCTGCAGAGCCAGTGTCTATGAAAGCTTAAATGAAAGTAATGTATAATCATTCTTCATTGTTTCAAAGTCACAAATTTTGACTTTTTTGCCTCACTTGATTCAAATTATCTGCCCTTATCATCTTTTATCTTTCATCTTTCTCTCCCTCTAGAAGGCTTTATTTCCTATGTGACCATTAAACATTATACTCTTATTACTGAGAGACTGTCATCACTAATTTTGTTTTCGGTGCATGTTCTTGCTTGTGGAGTGCCACATCATTATTTGCTAAATTTAGTTCGTGTTTTGATATTAGTGTAAGCAAACAATGCTGTATGAGTGACCAGTCGGTGGTCAGAACTTTGCTGTGTTCTGATGGATTGAGTTCACAAGAAGTCCAATCAGTCCAAACGTGTGTTAGTCATTCTCTAGCAAGAAGATTGCAGTAACCATTCTTGTAAAGAAGCAACATCTTTCTCCCTATTTTCTATTTTACATGATACATAATCTTTTCTATTTGCTCCAAATGAAGATCTAACAATGTCCAGGTCAATGAATTCAGCAGGTTTGGCAACCCAAGATACTATATATACCCTTAAACATGGTTAAATAACAGTATAGTGAGTGCACACAAATTTGAAAATAAATAATTCTTATGTTAGACCTTGAAGAACTTTTTTTTCTGATCCAGCATGAGGTTGTTAGAGAGGAACTTCTCCTTTCAGGGGCCAAGTGTAACTTGGCTTCTATTATAGAGCTAGCTCTGATATACAGTATATTCAAAGGTGATGAAAAGCTCATCTGAGGAAGGAGACTATGGTACTGGGACAAAACTAGGGGATCTCAAAGTGCTTTTGTACTGCTGCAACAGCAGGCCTGAGCTAACGTTTTTCACTTTGACTAAAAGCAAGAATAATTCTAGTGATGAAAGTGCAGTCCAGATAAGAAGGTAAGGTTAATATCTCACAGGGTTTTCTCAAATTCCAAATGTAAACAACCACCCCATCCACCTACTGTCCTGTTATTCCAGTATGCTATTCCAAGATACGGCAATGCTCTAAGAGATAACTGTCATTTGAGTATTGAAAATGTAAGATTCTGAAGCTCTTTTTCTTATGCCATTTAGTTTAGGCTTTGGAAACAAAGGCCTTCCAGAGCTGTCAATGAAAACTGAACTTCAGAATCTACATTTTAGAAAAACCGAAGCTTGAAGAGCATCCCAGATTCAGAATTCCCCCACTCTCTAAATCATCTCAATGTAGAGAATTGAAATTTCACATCCCCCTGTTGCCTTGCTTCAGTTAGGAAGAGATAGTAAACCCCTCCTCTGTGGTTCCCAAACACTGTGTACAAAGCTCTAATTCATTGTTTATTACATTACACCATAAATATTAATCATGTGTCTGCGCTTTCTGTTAGAACTGTGTATATAGAGCTAGGAATCTTTCAGTAAATATCCATTCATTTATTCATTCACTAATGATTTTTAGGCATCCTGCATCTTTGATCTGGAGAAATAAAATTAATCAAATATCCTCAATGGAGAGGCCATACTACCTGTCACATTACAGTCATTGATCAATAGCTTCTTAAATGAATAAGGAAAAGAAATTGAGTGACTTTATAACCTGCCTGCAAGTGCTATGTGAACAGTTGTTTCCCGACACAGGCAGTAAAGGAAGGGCCTGGGAAACGGGTGATAATTACAAATATTTCTTGAATAATGTTGAATAAATGAGGAATAAAATAATAAGGGGCATTCAAGTCAAAAGCCATATTCTTATTCTTAATTGTTTTCCTCCTCCTTTTCCTTTCCCATTGTCCTCATAGTTCATAGCATTTGCCTGGCACCATGCTCAGTATCAGCCTCATATCATCAACAAACATTCCCCGAGGACTGCAGTTAGGGTTTTTCAAATCAAATGTATTGATGTCATGGTCCCTGTTCTACTTTGGTATGAAAAGGAAGGGTCTGCTTACCGCTGTAAATTCCATTGGGTATTTGATCGCAAACACATAACCCTGAATGGTTTCTCTTTGACCATTTCTCGGCTCCAAAGCAGATCGTTAAATTGCTCCCAGGCAGAAAGAACATGGACCAGAACAGCAGGGCACTTTTGTAATAAGACCTTGTAAATTGAAAGCCCTGGGCACCTTTCCCACTGTGAGAACCCGCTGAGACGGGTTCCTTTTAACATTGCATTAATAGGCCCTTCAGACCCAGTTAATTAAAGACAGTATATCTAGGCAGACTTGCATTGCTCAGAAGGGTCATGTGCATGGCAACTCTTAAAAAAGCAGTTCTTATCTTTAAGATGTGTTGACCCTATCGAAGCTTAAGTTGCGCATCGCATATTTTGGTTGGTTACCCAAATCTACCAAAACTCAGTTTCCAATTTATGAATATGACCTTGGGCATGGAATGGACTGTGTTAAGAATTCCATCATGCACTTGAATGTATACACTTTTCCCATAACAGTCAGATGTGAGGGCCATCTAGCTGTGATTAGTCAAGTCCATTTGTTAAATCCCTGCTGCTTAAAGGAAAGGCTTATAATTGAAAATATCATGGCCATACAGTTACAAACTGGGGGCCTGCTGAGAATTGCAGGCCTTAATGTTGAGGTGTCATTAAAACCTCAACATTAAAACCTCCAAGTCAGTCAAGGTACTTAATCACTCAATTAGACTCTCATTATCATCTGCCCCGCATCAAAAAGACTTCCTGCGGTCAAGGAGGGGTTATAACCAGTCACTTTGACAGGTGATCAGCTCCTCAAATACAATGGCTACAATAGGCCCTGAAGGAGTTATCAGCACGACATGGCCTGTATCTAAGCCGAAGCAGACGCCCATGGGAGTTTAGACAGCCCTAACCGAGGAGATCAAAGGCGGGGAAACAGCTGATCCCAGACTGGCTGGTGTCAGCCTGGTGTTTCCTCTGTCAAAGGCAGATGGAGATCCCACTTATTGATTGCTGGCCTCTGTGTTCTGCCTGAAAGAAAAGGCCTGGCCGGAGGGAATGTGCAGGACGAATGCCTGGCTTGGGAGGCCGTGGCAGCCCAGATATTAGGAATCTGCTAGCCCTCACTCCGGAGAAGTCATGCTCGATGAAGTCGGGGGTGAATATGCATTTTTCCTCCACACAGCACCATGCAAAGAAGATAAAAGAGCAGCTGGTATGGTTTGAGATATAGCCCTGATGCCTTGAAATAGTCTTCAAATGCAGAGTTGGTCTTCTTGGGGTGAGGCAGTTCACTTCGGAACCCAGTAACTGACTGAGGATTTCATGGACCGGTTGATACACTAAATATAGTAATTTAGTGTGAATGAATGATTGAGTATGACAGCAATGTTCTCCATATTCAAATAAGGTGCTTGCATCATCCTGACATGTTCTAACATTTTTCCCTGAAGAGTCAAATACATCAAAGTTAATAATTTGATGCATGCAGAATGGAAAGTCTCCAAGAACAAGTAGAGATGGATTTCTGTATATTCAGAATATCATTTGGTCTCTGTTTCATATTAATTTAAGAAGTCAAATAAAAATAGCGTCTATTGATACTGTCTTTAAAATACTTCTCTTATAAAGTTTTCACTACTATTCTCCCATTTACCAATGGTTCATTATATGTACCAGATATCAAACCCCTATAACAATTAAATCACGTTATTTGGTCTTCTGTGTATTTAATGATTTAACCTTTGAAACAGGAGACCACGGAAACATTTTCTCTGCTTTCTAATGCGAATCCCTTTTCTCAGAATTGATTTCCATAATAGATTTTCTTGCTAAACCTGCTCAGTTGATCTTATTTTAACAATTCTGCCCTTTTTTGAAATGCTGTTATTTATTTTTCAAGTATTCCTTTAACACTTTCAAATTTTCTCAAACTAAAAGGTCTTTTAAAAGTTCATCCATCAGAAAACTCAGTGGCTTCTTTTTTGTTTTTTTGTGCTTTGCAAAACAACTTTTTAAAGTTCTACATCAATATATTTAGAAAATGCTATTTTATTTTCAATAATATTTCATTTTAGAATATATTTATATTTACAGAAAAATTATGAAGCTAGTACACCACATTCAATTCCCCTTACTATTGACATCTTACATGAGTATGGAATATTTGTCACAATTAATGAACAAATGTCAACTAAAGTCCTTACTTTATCAGATTTCCATACTTTTAACTAGCGTTCTTTTCTTCTATCCCAGGACCCCATCTAATATAGCCTACAACATTTAGTTGTCATGTCTCCTCAGACTCCTCCTGGCTGGGTCAATTTCTCAGACTTCCCTTGTTTTGAATGATCCTGACAGTTTTGAGGCATACATGTCAGTATTTTGTAGAATGTCCCTCAGTTGGTATTTGTCTGAACTGTTTTTCATCATTAGACTGGGGTTATGGGTTTTGGGGGGAAGACCACAGAAGTAAAATGCCATTTTCTTTGCATCATATCAAGAGTGGTTTCCATCAGCATTAATTATCACTGTTGATGTGAACCTTATCATCTGGGTGAGGTGGTATTTGTCTGGTTTCTCCACTACCGAGTTACTCTTTTTTCCCCTTTACAAATCCCTTTGGAAAAGTCCATTTGTACAGCTCACCTTAAGAAGAGGGGAGTTATGCTCCACTTCTTTCAGGGTGGAGTATTTACATAAATCACTTGAAACTCTTCTGCTTGGGAGATTTGGCTATTCTCCCCATTTACTGATATAATGAGATAGGTTATTTATACTTCATGCACTAAAATCATTAATGATAAACTTTTCTTTACTTTTCCATGCATATATATATATTTCCTTTTTGGTATAGAAAGAAGCAATATGCCATTACTGAATGCTAAGAATTGTAAAGAACAGGAACCAGTGAAGGAATTTTCTCCCCCATGAAATTTTAATTTTTGGTTGCAGGGGAAGGAAACAGACTATATAGATTCTGTTTTAGCGACATTTGAATCAAATGTAGCCAATCTAATTTATTTAAAATGTATGAAAATGACATTTTAAATATTCTACAGCACTTCTTTCCAGTTACCCAGTCACTTCTTCAATTTACTTTGTCTCTGATCATTCTGCCTTCTCTGTTATGTCTCCTTTCAAGTGACTTGTTTTCAAAGCATCTTCAATGAGTTTTATATGCCTTTTTATCCTCATCTATTCAAAACAAAAAGAAATAAAATACCTTGCAAATGTGGGGGATCTAAATAATATAAGCAAAGTAATTAGTATACACCCTGGAATCTAATAAATTGGTAAATGGTGTTATTGTTAATGATTATAATTATTACAACAAATAAATTCAAAAATTGAATAAATTGCATGCAAAGTGTCTATGTATCTGTTGGTGTGGTCCTGGAAGGCATATTAGCTCATATGAAGAACCACTAGGAATGTATATGAAAGTAATTGCAGTATGGCATAGTGGTTGAGAACAAGGGTTTCAGATTAAGGTTACCTTTTACTAAACCCTGTTTTCTCTATTTACTTAGCTGAATGAGAATGGGCAAGTTTGTCTTTCTGAGCCACAGCTCCTTCATAGTAGAATGAGTGATAACATACTATATCCAATATAGGGCTGTTAGAGAAATAATTTAGTTAGTACACATAAAGGCCTTATAACAAGGTCTGGCACAGAATAAATACTGCATAATGATTTGCTAGTTTTGTTGTAGTGTGACATTCTAAAAGCATAAAGGCTCCTGACCATAATCACCATTTGGTAGCAGTACAGGGCATCAGAATATAAGGACTCTTTACCTTTAAACGCCTAAGATACTCCAATATAGTTTGCTAGCAACTATTATTTTTCTTTCTTCTCCAATAACGGTAAGAAATGCATGTTGAAGTGGTCATGGGAGTGCAGCACAACACGGGAGTCTGCTCTGAGTCAGAACTCCCTGCTGGAGTGTATAGGTGAGGCCAGGATAGGGGAGAAGCCGTGGCAGTGATGTATTTCAAATGGCTTGTTGCCACAGTGGATCATCAGAGCTCGGCTGCACTGGTGACATGTTGCAGTCATACATCATCAGAGCTGTGCCCTGCAGGAACAGCTGTCTGGAAACCACCCTGCCCCATAAGTTTTAATACAGCCAAATAAGAGAGCTGTAATTTTCTTTTCTTTTAAATTAAAGATTGACACTCAGGAAAGGAGGGATAGAGGAGTCTTTCGTATGACCCAGTTGCTTTCCAAAGACCCCAATGGTACACCAGGGTCCTCTATCAACATGTTTTATCAGCATTGCTCCAAAATGAGTGAGGGAAACCAGGTAGCTGGTTTGACTCTAGCAGACTGTACCACTGTATGGCCTGTGAGCTTAGGATATCCTGTCCCTCATTATTATGAAATATTTTTGGCTGCTGTAGCTTGCTTTGTTATTTGTCACTTGTCTATAACCAGCTGATGAGGTGGTGCATTAAGGTTTGCTGTAATTTGTTAAGAGCACTTAGAAGTTTGTATCTCACTGGGAGTGGGTGTAGCTAGTCCAGCCAAGGAATTTAATGAATTTTTATCACAATAGCAATTCCCTTACTGGGTTTTGGGTTGCAGCAGAGAACAGAGCATTCTAATAGCCTGCATCAAATTAGATTTAAGGGGTAAATACTAAAAATAAACACAAAATTATTAAGGTAAGTCAAGGTATTGACAAGTACTATAAAGAAGAAAACAGTGAGCAATGCGACAGATCGAAGTGACCACTTTAACTGAAGTGGTCAGGGAAGGCATTTCCAAGGAGATTACTTATGGTTTGGTGCCACAATGGTGAGAAGCAAGCAGCTAAGGAAATTTCAGGGAACACAGTTACCAAGTAGAAGGAATAGAAAATGCAAAGTCCTAAGATAATGTGCACATCGTATTTGAGGTAAAAGGGAGACACGAAGAGCACCTGCAAAAGGGACATGGGAAGGACTGAGACAGGAGCAATCAAATGAGCAGGCAAGTTTCAGGGGATACGGGGACTTGTAATTCATGCTGAGGAGTTTAGAGGTTCTGCTGGTTACAAGTAGGTTTTAAGCAGGGGACGGGTATGAGGAGAGTCACAGATGGAAAAATCATTCTTGCTGCTACACGGAGAGCATGAGTCAAATAGCAGCATTGGGGTATGGATGGAAAAGGGAAGACGAGAGGTGGAGAGATCAGGTAGAATATTACCAGATTATCCAGGCAAGAGATGACTATGACCTTGTACCACCAGCAGTGAGATATGATAAGCAGTGTTCATGTGTACAGGATATCTTGGAGGCAGGGCTGTCATATCATATGCATAGAGTACATGTTTTGGGGTGAAGAAGAGAGCAGAATCAGGGGAAATTATTAGACTTTATTTCTACATGGCAAAGTAGGGGTGTCATTGTTTGCTGAAATGTGTAAAACTCTGAAAGAAGTTTATGGGGAAAATCAATTAATTTGCTTTGGCCATGTTCTTTTGAAATAACAATTGAATATCCTAGAGGAGCTCTCAAGTAGGCAGTCATACAGAATTTATGATATCAGGTCTGGAGATAAAACTTGGAGACTCAGTGTACAAATAGCACTTAAAAACATGTGAATAAATGCCATCTCCTAAAAATCAGGTGACTGGAAAAGACAAGACTGATGATTGGGCTCTAGAGCACTCTAACATCTTGATGTTTACAGAGCAGGTAAAAGAGAGGAAGAAAAGGTGATCCCAAAAGGTGGAATATAAAAAACAGATGGATAATGCTGTTGAAAAATACCTATAGAACCAAGAGTTTCAAAAAGGAGGGATTGGTCTGCAGTGTCAACCGATGCTTAAAAGTTCCTTAAAATGAACACAAGAATTGAGCATCACCTTTCAAAAGATGAATGTTGTTAGTAACATTAATATGAGAAATTTCAAAGGAATGATGGGGATGAAAGTTCATTTGGAATGAATGGTAGTTCAGGAAGAAGGAATACAAAGTAGACAATTGTATTGATGATTATTGTCATAAGGGGGGTAGCAGTGAAATGGGGCAGTAACTGAGGGTGGATTTAAGGTCTAAGGAATTGTTCTAAAAATGGGTGATATTAAGGCATATTTGAATACTGATGGTAATGAACCTTTAGAGTGGCAGAACCAGTGAAGCAGAGAGAAAGGGGGAAATTCCAAGAGCATATTCCTAAAAGGTGAGGAGGAGTGGATGCAGAGTATTCAAATGGCTTAAAAAGGGAAAGTTCACATATTTTAAACTGTGGAAAGTTACAGAAGGTAGAACAGATGCAGGTAGATTGGTAGATGTGGTTTTAGAAAGATAAGTCAGTTCTTACTTGATTGGATTTATTTACTTTATGAAGAATGAATCGAATCTTTAACTGAGAATGAAGAATGAGGGTATGGGAGATTTCAGGAGAGACACAGTGGGGAGATGTTATTATCAAGAGGGAAAAAGTGATTGGATTAGAATGATAAGAATGTCTGGAAATGTTAAGGAGCCATCTGGGATTTGCAATCATGAATTTGTCATGCATGCTACTTCAAGGAGTTCAAAGAGCATTCAGATTCTCAGATCCAGGCCCTGAGTAAGAGGTTAATTGGAGTCACTGGCATTCTGTTTTGCCAGACATATTTCAGTGGGGCAGAGTGGGGTACAGGAATTAAAGATGAATGTAATGGAGTGGATATATTACTACAACCATGGAATATCCATTGTGTAAGAAGGGAAATGAAGACTTAGATGCAGAGGGAGTTTGATGGATAGGGAAAACAGTGTTATCAATGGATCAAAGTATTAATGGTTCACTCAATGAATCAGTAAAAGGTCTAAGATGAAAGTGTTTGAAATTAACATCCTAAAATTGGTTTAGTGGTGATGACGGAATCTTAGATGTGACCAAATAAGTCAATACCTGAGACATGGTGAAAAAAACACTGAATAGTCTAAAGAATTGAAAGAACTGAGAGGATGCTGCATCTAGACATAGATCTACATCCACAGACCTATACATGTACTCTATATCTATATAGATATAGAAGTTGCCAATAATAATAACAGATGTAGTGGCAAAAAGGAAGACAGTAAACCAGGTGTAAAAGGTCTACATGCCAGACTTCTCTCCTGCACCCAGTGTTCTCTATGTCCAAGACCCTGGATGACTCCATAGAGACATCTGTTCAACCCAAACTTAGGTAAAGGACCAGAAAGTGCCATCAAAGGGAAAAAGAGGGACTGGGGCTCAGGTGCTTCCCCATCAGGGATCTCCCACCTGGTTGACACTGCCAGGCCTCCTAGGCTAAGAGGACACTCAAAAGTCAAGTGCCCTTGGGGCTCAGGGCCTAGGGTAGGATCCCCACCTGCCAGGTCTAATAGTGGTACTGGCGGGATATAAAATGAGATTTTACGGGAGTATAATTTCTTTCATGTTTCATTTTTTATAAAAACATTACATGATCTTTAATCAATACTTGTAATTTTTGTCCTATTTTTCTCCTGTCTGACCTGAATTAAATATACCTGAGAAACCATTCTATCTTGCTAAGCAAAAGTCTTTATATTTTTCCTTTAGTTGGAGGAAAAGATCTACATTCTTAATACATGCTTTAACACTTTCCCTGCATGATTCCTTGTGTTGTAAATGCTATGTTTTCCTAATTCATACCTATGTAAAATTAAAATGAATAATAATAGATGCAATGTTGTTAAATAACATATTTAAATTACACAAAAACACAGCATTAGGATAAATGACCTAAGATCCTGAAATCTGCGTACATCTGTTGGTCCATTGCAGAAATACCTCTCTTCCAAGTTGTCTAGGAGATACTGATTTCAACTGAGACAGACACAAAAGAGAGATAAAGAGAATCAGAAAGAAACAAACATAGAGACAAAGAATGACAGAGATCAGGATGGAGAATTATTAGAAAAGTGTATCTAAAATATCAGAAGAAACCCGTCTGCTACGGATGCTATCCCAAACATCAATTGGTTAATATAAAAAAATGTGAATACATCCAACTAATTGGCTGAAAAATGCTCTTTGGGGCCATGGGTTTTTTTTTCTGAGGCAGTACCTGTGTGGTTTCATTGAAGAGTTTTTTCAACAGATGATGCTGGAAATTCAGAGAAAAAATGCCAAGGGTTTCTTAGAAATATATTTCATGGTACAGTATCAAGGGGCAACATTTACTTTGGACATGCTTCTGCAGGAGAACCGAGACACTGTGGGATAATTTTGTGTTTTTTCCATATAATGTCAATGGTCCTAAATTAATTATAAACCAAGAATTAACATGCTACCAAAAGTTAAACGGAAACGCCTTAATGTTTCTCTTTTCCTTTTCAAAACTCTTAGGGAGACTTGCCCCTAAACAAATACCACTCCCTACCTATCAAAGGATCCAGTGTGTGTTAATTCTGTTATTCAACCAAATGTGTGGGTTTTTTTCTTTCCTTTCTCTGTTAGATCTCTCATAAAGAAATACTGCAGAAAGAAAACTAACTGTATTCAAAAATCTAAAAAAATAAATTAGTCGGCAAACAATGCTTTAGTATTCAGAGAATTGAGCTTTGTTTGAAGAGGAAGGAAATAAGTTCCAAGACCTTGACCCCTCTCACAAGAAGAGAACTAAAATGTCAAAGTTCCATCACAGAATGGGCCTAAAAGGAATGTCTTCTTTGACACTGGCCAATCTCACACTGTATACACTAACTGTTCTGGTTTGCTAATGCTGCTGTTATGCAAAATACCAGAAATGGGTTGGCTTTTATAAAGGGAGCTTATTTGGTTACAAATTTACGGTCCAAAGGCCATGAAAATGTCCAAATTAAAGCATCAACATGAGTGTATCTTCACCGAAGAAAGGCCTTTGGCATCTGGAAAACCCCTGTTAGGAAAGCACATGGCTGGCATCTGCTGATCCTGGATTGTGTTCCAGCTCCTTTCTCAGCTCCTGTGCATTCTTGATTCTTTCTCCCAGGACATTTCTCTCTAAGAGCCTGGGGTTCCTGTCTTTGCATATCCTGTGGCAAACTCTGGGCTTCATTTCTTAGCTAAAAGTCCTTCTGTCTGCATCTCCAAGCATGTCTAAGCATCGGTGTCAGTGGTCCACAATGCCAAGGATCTCTGAACTAAGCCAGCCAGTATCTGGTCCTGTGCCGGCTTTTTTAAAGGACTCTAGTAAACTAATCAAGACCCACACCCAATGGACGGGGTCACACCTCCATGGAAATAATCTAATCAAAAGTTTCACATCTCCATGGAAACAACCTAATCCCAGTATCACACAAGATTGGATTAAAGATCATGGCTTTTTGTGGGAGGCATAATATATCAAAACCAGCACACTAACTTATGTCTCAAGGAGAGTTATCACCACAAACCTGGGCTCACTTGCCATTGCACACAGACAACTATCAGTTATTTGCACCAATGGATAGAGAAGAAGAAGAAAAAATTAAAAGGATGCCACAACTAATATTACACAGCGAATAATCCTCAAGTTATTTCCATTTGGGCTTCAGAGAGTTTTATTTTAATATGATGTTAGTGATGTGATATGTAGAATTTTTCACTCTTTAAAAAATAATCTAATGAGTCATGGAATTTAGTTTAACGAGGAAAACCACTGTTTTCATATTGCTTTCCTGCTTAGCTCTTCTCCACTCCTTGTTTCCATAGAAAGGATTATTTATATCATTTGTGAGATTGATTGTTCCAAACCACTAAACATAAAGAAAAGCAGTCTTCTACAAATCTTGCTTTTTCACACTTTCCCTAGAGCAAGAGATACTTATTTTGGCTCTGAAAATTTTTCTACTAGCTATTCTAACCTTAAGTAAATATCCCGTTGTTTCCACAAAGTACATAATTAGCTGAACCAATGAAAATGTTAGTAAGACTTTAAAAGCAAAATGCCCACGGCCAATCTTTAATTTAAATAATTTTCACCCAGATAATTAAAAATTCTTTCTTAATTCTTAATTAAGGAGTGGGCTGTGTATCTTGTACATACTAGTCTTAAAAACAAAAGTCATAGGAGTGTTGGCAAAGTCCAGGGAATGTCCAGCAAAATAAGGAAAGAGAGTAGTTTTCATGTAAGGAAAGACAAATAATTAGGTTTATTTAGTCTAGAAAGCAGGAAGAATGGGAAGCAATAATTGATTATTAACTCAAGAATGGAACGAATGCAAGGAGACAAGAACTTTTCTTAATCTTTGGACAGTTTTTAGATGTATCTTAACTATTCCCAGGGCGTTTCTCTCTAAGAGCCCGGTGGTCCTGCTTAGCATAAGGCTACCTCCCAGAGCAAAACTATATAATCCAAGGACTCACCCCAGTCCAGTACAACTCTAATAAATATTTGTGGATTGGGATCAAACTAAATGAATTAATTATTTAGTGGGCTATATGATAACTCTAGGCATACTCTCACAAACTTGGGATTTGACATTGGAAAGAGAAGCTATGAAGAAACTCAACACATTGGTCATATTTAGCATTTCTATGTAGGTTCTACTCAATTCTAATAATTTTATAATTCCATTTATTGAATGTTTTACTCTATATTCAGTCTGTTACACACTTTATCCCCTTTGATGTTTATACATTTTTTTTAAAGTAAGGCAAAGGTATTAATTTACACATATGATACATGGGGAAACTGAAGCTGAAGCTCCGAGAGGTTAAGATATGCATGTAGTTTGAAACAGCAGGGATTCAAATGCAGGTCTGTCAACCTTCAAAGGCTGGACATTTTCCTCCTCATTGCCCCATCATGTCTAGATAAATCCTCCTCATTATTTGACCAAGGATACCTTAGAACTCCTCTATATTCTACCATGTTACTCTCAAATGGCCTTTGGTATGAACATTCATCTTGGTTATCTCTGATGACCAAACTCCCAACTTTGATAATTTTATCTTTATTATCATTTTAATATTTTATCTTGTAAATTTAACCTAAGTGCAGTGAAATGGAAGTTCACAAAACATATTAAAGTAAATGGCAGTTTGTTAACAGAGAAGAGTACATTATTCTTTCCCAAAGCAGGAAAGATTACCTCAAACCCCAGAATTCCAAATGTGACTCCAACTCCAGACATGGAAATATTCATAGATTATAACTTGTCTATGTCTAGGATCCTCCAAAAAATTTCCAAAAGATATTCCCTCGTGTTTGCCAGGGTTCATCCTGCAACAATAGTATTCTCTTTGTAGTGACTCTTCACACTACGCAGTTCTTATGAGACTATTAGTTTCCTGCTGCAATAGGATCAGACATAGAGTTTATTTTCCCATTTTAGTAACTGGGAAGTGGAGCCCCAATGGGAGAGTGCAATTATCATGACTAGTCCCAATCCCTGAGGGGCTGTATACAAGGATTTACTCCCACTAATCATAGAAGGGGCAGTCACCAAAAATCTGGGGGTGTTTCCACATTTTTTTCATATTGTGGTGCTTTGTAGGTTTTATAGTGAATAATCCACATTGCTTAAAAAACTCAACAACAGCATGGAAAAAGGAAGAAGAAGAAGACCTGCTGGTGGGAGTAGAATGGGCAAATAGTTCTAGAGGGAAGTTTTGCATTACTCATCAAAAGCCATATTTGATCAAATATTCATTTGATCCTGTGATCCACCTGCTGGAGAATATATTCTCAAGAAAAAACCCCAGAGTGCAAAGAGGCATGTTCAAAAAAGCTAACAACCATGCTCACCAAATTTTGAAATATCAGAAAGTATAGTTAGTTAACTAAATTGAATAATGTTCATACTAACATCCATGTTATAGGAAAATATTTTATGATATGGAAACATGCTCACAACATGTAATGAAGAGATATTTTGGGACATATTAAAGAGTATGACCCCTTTTTAAGGATTAGAGAGTGTTCAAGAGATTCAATAAGACTCCCCATATGGATGTTTCCAACCACTGTTAGCACTGATCATTGAATCTACTATTTTAGGCAATTTTCCCCAACATTGTATTTAAATCATGCAATTATTTTTTGATTAGGGAAAAAATCAGTACATACTCTATTGGGAGGTTTAGTAGCAGTTAGAGACTCTCCTTGAAGAAATGAGAATCGGGGTGGGCAGTGGAGAAGCACAAATAGGATATAGAATGAGAACTTAAATTTGGGGGTTTAACTCTAAGTCATCACAAATATCTAAAAATGTTCCAAAGCTCAGGGGCCATCAAAATACTAAACTAGACTTGTAATACTTTGGGCCTGGCAGCCTCTCTGATTAACTTAGATTTTTTTCCAAAATAAAAATTCCCAAAGTTCAGGACTGGCGTCCTTAAGGATGTCCCCATGGACCTCTCTTCCAAACCATGATCTAGTTCCGATTACCCATTGGACTGTTTGCCCAAATGAAACCAATATATGGCCAGCTGTTGCCTCATACACAACCTAACCTGCCTGTGGGACTCTGCAGATCCTCCCACACTCTTTATTCTCATAAAAAGTCCCTTTTTGCTGCCACTTCCCCGTACAGGTAATCCAGCTAATCCAGTATGTGAACCTCTTTCATCTGAGAAAGCTTTTCTTCACCTGAGTGGCACTGTGTCCCTTTCTTACGAAGTCATGCAGTAACTTATCATCAGCAGAATGTCTCAATGTGAGTATTATCGTGACATATTCTCTACTCTAGGGTAATAAACTTCAAGATTACATGACAGTCTCATGTAGTCTACAGTGACCAAAATATATGGGTGGAAAACAGAGGATGGATTCAGGAAACAGCTTATTTTTCCTTTTGCCCATATGGTCATGTTTTGCTTTTAAAGTTCTCTTGTATTAATTGAGCCAGAAAATACAGCTTGTACCATGATGATAAAAGCCTAATAATATCCAAATCAAGTACACATTAAGCTCATGGAAGTTGGTCCCTAGAGTTTTTAAGGTGATGAAAAATCCACTTATATATACACCAACAGCTCATAATGCAGCTCAAGCGGCAAAACGACAGCTGACTATTAGTTTCCCTGTGTTTATATGTCCTTGTAAGATGCAGAAAGAAAAAAATAAGTAGATAGATAAAAAGATAACTTCCAGGCCACCTCATCTAGCCATTCATAACCATGTCCTCATGCTTTTCCTGTAATGGGAGGGTCCAGTAAATATAAATATAATAAATAAATAAGCATTAGGAAAAGCCTTCCCATGCCACTACAGCTACTCAGTTTATACCCTGGAGAAGTCTCAGTTTCACTTTTATCATTATTTCAGCTGGCAATTGATTAGACAATTTTCCAATTCTCTTTAAAAAGCTTAATTAAGTTGTTTCTGATGTTGACCTCTCCTACTAGTCAACTCCTTAAAACTACCTTGCCTAAGGATGGAACACTATTTTATTTTGTGAAGGAGAAAGGTCAGAGGTGAGCAGAATATCCTTCTAGTAAGTTGTAAATTAACTGTAGACCCCTGTGTCTCTGGTTATACTTTTGTTTCCAACTGCATTCAGAACACATAGACATTCAAGTGAATAATATGGTTGTCAACACTGAATTCTCTTCCCTTACATTGAAGATGTCAGCAATCAGGCACCTCTGATTGACTTGTCTATGTCAACATCAAGGGAAGAAGTAGAGTAGGAGTTATTCTCTTTTCACATGTATGAAGTTCATCTATTTTCCAAAGGCTTAAAAATAAAATAGGCTTATTGGAAACCAGGGTCTTCTCTAAAATGATATCATGTTGGCATGTGACATGAGATAATTATTTTGAAGCCTTTTCTTGGTTTTGGAGTGGTAGTGATGACAGTAATTGAAATATTAGGAAAGGTCTTCTGTCATATTCTGCTCTATAGCAATTAGCACAATTAGGGCATAATGTTATTTGGCTTGTGTTATTTACATAAATATGCCTAAGACTGGAATTAACAGCATGCTCCTGTCTAGTCTATCCCTATCCATTCCTTATTGTATTATGAAAATGTATGCACTGGATAAAAGTTTGTTCTTGTTGTCCTGTATAGCCTGGATTAAATTTCTACCCCTCCATTAACAAAATACAGACAGCACTTTCAGATTTATACTGCGCTGTATTCCATTCTGTGGCTAGCCACTAAAATTTTCAGGCAAAAATCAGTGAGCAGCCAAAACTATAGAAATTTGACTCATCTGTAATCTGGATCAGAAAAGGAAGTAATGTTCACCATACACCATTAGCTTTGTAATAGTGGGAACTAATCAAATGCTCTGTAGATTTTTACCTACTTCAAGGTAATACAGAAATTTCCCTTGTTTCTTTTCTTCATTCTCCTTTGAACTCTGTCAATAACCATTTAAGATCAACAAGTTCACCTTCAAGGCATCTGCAGACATTTAGCTTTTAGAATTCAAATATCAGAAAATGATAACAGAAGGTGACCTGACAGTGATTTTAAATAAGTTCCAGGATTGTTTTTGTTTCTTTATTTGTTTGTCTTTTTGTCAGCTGTTTTGATAAGCAGAAGATATGAGAATAATATAGGTGTAAGTGTGTCAAAAATGTAAAGGCAGATTTAAGGCAATTCTCTTAGAATGTCCACAGAACTGATCATTTACCTCTTTGTCTTCCTCCTCTTCATCCTTCCCTTATCTCCCCAAGAATTTTTGTTTTACAGCCATGGCCACACATTAAGAAGAGTCATGATTTTACCTGTGATTATTTGCTAGAGTATACCCTAGAGGTAGCCAACTCAGGTATTCATACGAAGAGTCAGTTTTTCAATACGCTGATTTTCAGACATGACGAACAGGAGAACAACATCGAATGTATAGATAAAATACATTCGGCGGAGTGTCCACAATGCAAGATGAAAGGGAACTGCTATAAATAATTAAATGTGAAAGTAAAAATTGGTCTGTATGCTTGCAGAAGCTTCCTTGGTAACTGGTCTCCATGACTCCAGCCTCTTCCTGTTTCCAGTCTGTCCCACACACTCCTGCCAGAATAAACTTCCTGGGGTAGTGGAGAACCCAACCTGAGCCTCAACTATGTCTGGGCATGTCATTCAAACAAGTAGGACAGTTATGAAAAGAAATTTAGCTCAAGGAGACTTCTGGGAGAAACTCATCTTGAGGGAGAAAGAGAATTAGAAAGTAAAGCTTGAGCAAGTAATAAAACTTGAGTTGTCAGTGAGGAGAGATGATTTTGAGTGCAGGCAGGAACCCATGGACTGTTACAGACTCTACTGGACTTATGATGCCATCCAAAGGAAAGCAGCAGGAGCTAAAGAT
Source organism: Choloepus didactylus (assembly GCF_015220235.1). Lineage (NCBI taxonomy): Eukaryota > Metazoa > Chordata > Mammalia > Pilosa > Megalonychidae > Choloepus > Choloepus didactylus. The sequence goes on along the minus strand of NC_051324.1, from coordinate 65,538,602 downwards.
AGAAGAAACATTTTACTAAAACTCTGCGTACTCTAGGGTCAAAATAATCATTGCTTTCGGTATCATGTAAACTGTGGGTAGCACAAGAGGGTAAGGGTTTCTTGCCTCCATTTTTGTGTGATACACTGTTGGTGCTGGAACCAAAATATGCTTCAGTGCATGGGTGGAAACACCTGGAAGAGTGGTAAGAGTGCTCTGAAAGAGTTTTTCACTAAAGACGTGTTGTCAAAGCTGAGGAGATGCCAGTTCCCAATAGGGCTGCACTGGCACTCAGTGGGGCACGATTTCCAGTGGGAAACTGACACCCACAAGAGTTTCAGACAGCCACAAAAATACCCAGAGAGACTCAGGGATGCAGCAATGCGTCCCTCCCTGTAGGGCTAGCAATATCCAGGAGACACCCCGCCCCGTGACTGGCCAGATTCATCTGTGAGCATGTCTGAGACCCTCTCCAAGACTCAGAAATACTTGAAGGAACTTTAGATGAAGCATAAGAGTTGAGTGAGTGCCTGAAAAAAAGGAGAAACTGTGCTTTAAAAATTACAAAATGCCTAAATCATGTGAAAAAATACAGAAAGTGCTAACACCTAACTATCTACCATCCAGATAAGACAGATGTAGACATTTTGCTGCATGTGCTTCAGATCTCGCACTTACTCTTTTGCACCTCTACACCCCACCCTGTACCATCACTGCTCTCTATTTGTAGAATCACTATTCAATTTTTAAAACCCAGATTTTCACACATGTTTTTTGCAACCACCTTTCTCTATATTTTCAATTTCATCTCTGAAATCTGAATCTGGTCTTCCCTTCCTCTATATTTTCAGATTTCATCTATATTTTAGACTTTGCCATGCTTGGTCTTGCACTCGAGGTATAACACATGTGTGCTTTCCCAATCTCAGATTCTGATCTCTGCATCATCTTTGGATTCTTTCACAAAACAAGTAGTAAATAAATGCTTAATTAAACGGAGAGGAAATGATACCACTGATCTGACCACTGCTGAAAGTAGTCTTTGTGTTCCTTAAACCAGAAGCCAATGACTGAATTATCCATGACATCATCTGAAGTCTTTAAAATGGAATCCTAGCAGAGGGCCAGGAAAAAAAAAGTTATCCAGTCAAATGCATCATAGGACATTATTAACAGTGAGGGGCAACAAGCAGGAGAATTTAGGCTGGTGTGCATGTGTATGTGTCTGTGTGCATGCAAGCACATGAGAGCATTCCTTGGCCAAGTACTTCTGCATGAGTATGTGCAATTCACCTGATAATATCAGGCTTCATTTCAGATAGAGCTGCTTTGAGTCAGAGTCAAACCTTTCTGGAGGGAGGGAAATCCTAGATTGAGAGAGGCTCCAACACATGCACTCATCCCTTGTCTCTGGTGGGTAGAACACGAAGCTCTGGTAAGTGCCAAAGTCTGTTACACCGTTAGAAAGAAAATCGCTCAGCTCCCGCAGTCTTTTGCATCCAATTTATGTCCAATTTGCAGACTTTCAACATTGCAACCTCGCAGTTCATAAAATCAAACTCAGCCTGGGCTAAGTCTCCAGGTAATGGATTTAGGATCACGGGAGGTGTTACCTGCAGTTCATGATGGGTAACTTTCTTGTTAACTAAAGTCCCTTTAGCTAAATGAGTTCCAGGTTTAAGTCTCCCCTCTCTCTTTTTTTTGGCAGGGATTTTTGGGATGGGGGTGGGGCAGAAGTAGAACTTTATTAGGCTGCGCGTGGAGAGCTTTTCATTGCAAAAGCAACAGGGGGAAAAAAAAGGATAAGCCAGTCTTTGTATAAACGGAAGGTGGTGAAAGGAAGGCTGTGTATGGGGGCCAGGGGATCAACCCTCCGGCTCCACTCGGCTACGTGGGGACTCGGGGAGACGGCCTGGTGCGCAGAGCGGAGCCTGGCTATTTCCGCAGGTAACTGCGGGAAGGGCCCGGGGCGGGAGAAACCGCAGATGGAGGGGGCTGCAGGGACGTGGTGGGGATAGTTAACATCACTTGCCCACTCTCTCTCAGTGTCCTTGTTCTTAGCAACGTCCTCACTTTCATCCACTTGCCTTAACAGAATTCTAGTCGTTAGTCAATTACTGAAAGCAGATCAATTTAGTATTCTAGGTGTGTGTCTATACATGTATCTGAATATTCACACCCAAATATGAGTGTGTGTATACACTGACAATTTCGGGGTCTAGTCCAGAAGCCTCGGATTTATTTAGCATAAAGGGAAATAAGTCTTCCAAGATTAGTGGTTGTTTATCTGTCTCGATAGGTTAATTTGATGTCTAATGTTTTAACAAGTCGTTTATTGAGTCAGTCCATTTGGAAGGCTAATGAAATGCTGTGTAGTTTGGGGCCTTCTGCTATCCCTTAAACCAAGATTAGGCACATCTATATTTTAATTATTTTAAAACTCATTTCTGTTATAAAAATCACATGGCTGCCTTTATTTCCTCTCTCACCTCCATGTAGACATCTCTTAAACTTTTCACATGGCCTTCCCACTACTTGTACCTGGTTCTTTTGCCCCTCTGTGTTCCCTTTTTTTTTTTTTCCCCTGAAGCTGTCATCCTCTCATCACATTCTTAGGGTTCTATGATCATTTCAAGACAGAGCTCAGATCACTATATTTGAGAGAGAAAAATGAGTATTTTATTTAATTTAGGGATGAGATCATCTATATTCATGTAAACAAGCACAGTTTCTAGTCTTGGAATTTTTAGTAAAAGAGTGAAATGAGTAGCTCCATTATTGCTCTTTTGTTGTACATATTGGACTTGCTCTTTTGTTGCATACATATGTTTACAGATTATAGATTCTATCTTATGGAAATTGTAGATATGATATGTGGGCTAGTATTGATACACTATACATTGTTTATTTCAAGACTAACAAATAATGAACAGGCTATTATGATATTTTAGTACATTCTCCTATCAGAAGATGTCATACACACACATGCACACACACGTCAGCAAACCTTACTGTGTCTCTAGTTCCATGTGTCTAAAATGGAGCTAATGTTATCAGGTTAATGGATTGTTGTAAATATTGGAAATAATGCATACAAACCTCCTGTAACTAAATAGGTGCTCAATATGTAGCAGTTGTTATTTGTAATCTTTTTTTTTTCATGGAAACATGTTTCCATGATACTATGCTTGTCTCATATATCTAGACAAAGCTCTATGAGAAAAAAGAAATGATTTTCCTAATGCAAAATCTCTACCAAACTCATTTAACCTTCTTGCTTCAGAAGTAACACAACAGACAAGTTTAAAAAAAGGGCTTCAAGGAAATACTAATACCCTAAAATTCCTTAGGAATATGGAATCTCAGTCTAATTAATCAACGCAAGTGTAATCATCTGGAGAATCCATTCTAAAAAGAACGATGAAATGACCATGTTTATTTGTGGGAATCTTCTCTTGCTGATGTCATTTCTCCTTCACTTGATTTGCATTTGAGTTCGGGTCTGCTCTTCTTTACATTTGATTGTAGTTCTTTGCTCTCCCTGGCTCTTAGGAGGTAAAGTGGTGACTATCTAAGAATAAGCCTCTTGGCCCAATGCCTTCCTTCTTGTGAATAACCAAATCTCATTCAAAGGGGCTACTACAGAGGGCCATGGTTTTAATGTCACAGTATATGAATTTAAAAGAAAAAGAAGCTGAAGGAAAATTTAATCTCCTCTTAGTTACGTACCCTTTGAAAACGAAACTGCTTGCTCAGAAATTGGACTCTAGTCTCCTGACTTTTGGTTTGTGAGAGGCATCTGGGGGGAACAGCAGCCAAATGTGGTGTCCTGTGTGGGAAGAGTGGGAAACATGGTCAAACCTGAGCCCCGAACACCTTTCCCTGCCACGTGCACCTGGGCAGCTCAGAGTTTGCCTTTACAAACCAAGCTTCAGAAAAAGTCTACAAGATGAGGTTGGGACAATTATATGGTGGCAGCAGTATTCTATTTTTAAAGAAGATGGAGGACCTCTGGGTGCTCAGCGTTTGGCAAACAAAGTTAGCAAAATATTTTAGATTTGGAAATGTGGAGGACACCCTGTCCCCAGGACACTTGCCTTTTATTTCTGCTTAAATATGAGCTAAAAAAACAATCTATTACTTTTAATTCATCAAAGCTCTATTTGTATAAAAAATATTAGAGAGATAAATATCAGAAAGGAAGAAATAAGAATATCATTAGTTACGATTAATGTGATTGTCTAATCAAAAAATAGTAAGAAAGCAAACTGTACCAAACAAAATTCATTTAGAAGAAACAAGTATATGTGGTGGTAGCTCACTGTAAAAACAATATAGAGAGGCCAATTGCTTTCCTAAAAATCAAGGTTAGCCTCAAATTGAATTTGGGATTAGTGATTTATTACCTGGGGGAATATACTAAACCTTTCTGTGTCTGTTTCTATATCTGTAAAACAGAGCTAATAATAGTTCTCATTTCAAACAATTATTGTAAGAATTGATATAGCACAGTTCCTAATAAAAATAAACTATTAGTTTTAATCCATTGGAAAATAAAATGAAATTTTTCTCACTTAAAATTTCTAATGAAGTATATAACAAAAATATCAGAAAAATTTTAGGGAAAAAAATTTAGGACCAATAATAAGAGGAATGATACATTTTACTATAGGTTATGAAGTTTACTTTCATTAATGATATGATGTGCTATGTCTGTAGATTAGAAGACTGAATGTTATAACAATGTCAGCATATGGACATTGTATTGATTGAGTGCCCAGGCTGTACTGTTAATGATTTTGCATCCATGTGTGCATGTGTATGTGTGTCTTCACTCTTGATTATTTTGCTCGTTTTATAAAAGAGGATATTGCGACTTAAGTAAGAAAAAAAATTACAAGTCCACACACCGTTGGTGTAGTAGATTGAATCATGTTCCTCAATATATGCATGATCTTAATCAGCATTCCTGTGGATGTGAACCCACTGTAAATAGGATCTCTTGAAGATGCTATTTTTAGTTAAGGTGTGGCTCAACAGAATGAGGTTGGCCTTAATCCTGGTTATTGGAGTCCTTTATAAGTAGAAGAAATTCAGACACAGCAAGAGAAAGCCACAGGGAGGAGCTAGAAGGTAGAAGTCCAAGGAACTTGGAAGGCAATAGGACCCGGAAGTCAACGAACCCAGAAGAAAGGGGAGAGGACATCTCTATGTGACGCGATGCGGGGACACAAGCAAGAGAATCCAGGATCCCCAGCAGCCAGCACCAAAATGTTACAGACTTTGGGGAGAAAGCGTTGCCTTGTTGATGCCTTGATTTTGGCCTCCCCCTAACCCCCAAACTGTGAGCCATACACTCCCGTTTTTTAAGCCAACCCATTTTGCAGTATTTGTCATAGCAGCCTGGTAAACTAAGGTAGTTGGTAATTGGAAGAATATGAAATTTGATGGAAGCATATAATTTATTTCTAATTTGAAAAATTAATAGGATTTTGTGTGGAATTCTCTAGAAGACTCAAAGTTAAACTGGAAAAAAAAAATAAATCCATGAGAGTAGCCAAGAGGAGTTTGAAAACAAAGAACAATATAGGTAAAATTGTCTTACCAAGTATTAAAATATATTATAAAGCTGTGGAAAGACAGGCTAATGTACAGAATACAGTCAAGAAACAGAATCATGGATAAATGATGATTGCCTAAGTCCTAAAGCCAGAGTCTGAGACAAAGACTTGCATCTAAATAGCTTATTGCATACAGGGTGTCATCCCAAGGGAAGGAATGGGGAACTTGGAAGACTGAATTCAGGGAAGATGGAGAGTCAATCTAAGGATGCATTATCTAGCTGTTAACAGAACAGGGCAATAGAGGCTTGCGCCCACTGAGGTCACAGCAAGGAGCCATGAAGAATGCACCTTGTCCATCGATTTGGTCAGGACTTGCCCTTGATCAAGGCTATTAATTCACTTGTACTTCCAGATTTGTGCATGTGTCACAGTGGCTGAGTGGTTTCATAGGGCATCCTTTGAAACTGCAGTAGAGAGAGCCCTGTGGCTAAAGGGAGAGATTTCTCTTTGCAGCAGAGACAAGTTACTGTCAGATTACTGTCAGCTGGTTGCTGCGGCAATGACTGGAATATAAAATGGGCTAAGAAGATGTGGAGAGGGGCAAAGAAGCTATGCAATACAGGGATGCAGTTAGTAGTAAAAGTGGCATTTCGAAACACTGAGGAAATGGTATTTACCTATAGAGTTAGGAAAACTGGTTAAAATATAAATAAAACTTAAGTTAAAGAAAGTTAAGTTCCAGGTGGTATAATAAATTAAATGACAGAAAATAAAAGTAGTAAAATAGTTGGAGAAAAGGCAGGTGAGTAGGTTTTTGCTTGTTTTAGCTTTTGTGTTTCAGTGATCTTAGGGATGGAACAGATTTTCTAGGCATGATGTTTAAGGCTAAAAACAATGTATGAAAACATTGCAACTTACTTAAAAAGTCTTTCATAGTTCAAATATTCATGTTAAAAAGTAAACAATAATCTCTTGAAAAATATTTGAAACATTTTTACAGTTTTTATTTCAGTAATGTACAGAAACTTGCAAATTCAAAAGAAAATGAAGCTAATATAAAAATGAGCAAATAATATGAATGAGAAATTCACAAACATAACCACAAAATGGTGAATTTACTTAAACAGAAGTTCTGCCTTTCTAAATTCATAGTTGCTGTTTATTCAGAGTTATCTGAAGTTTAGCATTCTTCTTGTCCTTTATGTTTGCTCTTACATATGACAGTAAAAATAGTGGTTAAAATCATATACTTTAGAGTTGGACAGAAAATTGCTTTTGAATTCTTACTGTTACATACAGTTGCCTGTTTAACCTCTTTTACAATCAGTGTACTCATCTGAGAAGTGGGGAAGCTGGGATTGTGTTTACCCACTGGAGTAGATGTGAGAATTAAACGAGAAATGCTAATCATCACAGAATGCCCGGTTCATAAAAAAATAATTAATAATAAAACCACTACTACTAAGAAAAATGCAAATTAACAGGAACAAATATTCATGAATAAGATCAGTAAACTTCCAGTGGACAACTGTTACATTATTTCCTTCCCCTCATCATATACTTTGTATTATGCTCTGAATCTAACACTTATATTAGGCTAGCTCTTACATGTATTAAGCAAATATGATGAAAAGAATGTTTTTTTCAAACTTTCTGGAAAATTGTCAGGCTTATAATGCAATTTTATTGAGATATATTCACACACCATATAGTCCATAAGAAGTATACAATCAGTGGTTCACAGTGTCATCACATAGTTGTGCATTTATCACCACAATGAATTTTAAAACATTTTACCTAGAGATTTTAATGTTATAAAATCTAGATTTTTTTTTAAGAGATCAGAGCCAGGTTTATATGTGTAGTCTATTAGAGTGGTAGCTTTATAAATGACACATAGAGCAATTCAAGGATAAAAGGTTTTTTTCCTCAGTTTCACTGTTATTTATACTTTAAACGTATATACATGCTCATTTGAGTCATTTTGTTGGCAGCACTGGGGAAACTGCAATTAAGTGGTGATGCCTACATATGCAAAAATAAAGTGGAGAATTTAAGGAATTAGTCAAATACTTATTATCACCCCTATTCTTTAACACCCATGTCTTCATTATGCGTCATCCAAGGTCTTTTTGGTCCAAGTTATAAATATATGTGATTATTTCTCTTTTATGCTTTTATAACTTGATGATATTTAATGTTCAGAATTTGCCTTGATTAATATAAAGTAGCCAAGGTAAATTGTTTATTAAACATTCCATAACTGACAAGTTTTCAAAATATTCTCAACCGAATAATGAATTTGATATTGTCTAAGTTAGATTCATTTTTTACCTGTTCTCCTCCATTACATTATCAATTTTGATAACTACTGTAAATTTTAATATATATATATTATCCTTCAGTCCCATCTGAGATACTTTAAATTACAGGCCAAAATCCAAACAACAACAAAAAACTATAGAGTATATAATTTGGCAAAAGAATGCTTCATAGAGGAGAAATGGGCCTAGCAATGGAAACCAAAGACTGAGGAAATTCTCCAAATAATATAACCTCTGGCAGCCTCTAAAGTTTCTGTTTTTCTTTGTTCACCTAGTTCTTGTAGCCTTATTTTTCTAAAATGTGTTTTATAGTAAATGAGACTAAGTGTGTCCACTTGTGCTGCCATGCATTGTTTTTAATCTATTTTGAGGACTATCAAACAACTGCAATGAGTAGCCTCTACCTAAACAACTGGAAAATTAGGTGAGAAGAAATATGGTTATCTAGTGTGGCAGAAACCCTAAGAAATTCACTTTTGCAATTTTCTGGGTTTGGGGCATTGAGGAAACATGATTTCGGACACAATTTATAATGAGGTTTTCCATGGACCATGAAGGGGCTATACTTAGGAAATAATCAACAGCTAGAATTTGTCCCGGCTTGTATTTCTCTTTCCTTTAAGCTTTTCATGTTCTTTATAATTATTTTTTAGTTTAATAATATGCATGGACTTGAGTAGGCAGTGCTGTCATACTTTCCACTGAGCTTCAAAGAAAGAAAGCAGAATGAAGCTTGTTGTAAACTTTTATTTCCATCTTCTGCTTTATGGAACCTTATTTTAGGAACTCCAGCAAAATGTAACCACATTAACCAATACTTAATTTGGACTAAATGATGAAAGAAACCCAATAATAGCTCAGAAACAAACAAATTTGCAAAGTGCACGTCTGCCTCTACATCAGACATTGTCAAATCACAATTTTTCTTTTGTTGACAGGAGAAAGAAATAAAGGAAGATGATTGGGAATTATTACTAGAACTATTTGAGCAATTAAGCTTAGCTATTCTCTCTTTCTTTTCAGTCCTATAGTTGATAAGCAAAATTATAAAAATGAAAATACAAGAATTTCTTTTGAGATTCCTTGCTGAATTCAGATTAGCTACGTTATTACTAGTCCCTTGAATTTTGTTTAAAGTTTATTGTATGTTCAATTTACTAAAAATCATGAATTTCTATGCAAATTAATGAAATGATAACAAGATACTTTGTATGATATCTGAACATAATGTAAGACTTACAGAATAAAGATAATGGTAGGATAAATTCAATGTTTCTTACTACAGTTTATATCACAGTTTCTTTTACATATTTATCAACCTGTAACTAAATTGGTTTTGAGTCACTACAAAATACACTATATCTGTTTAATGTTGACAATGCATAAAATAATTTGTTATCAATTGTGATTCTAACAATTGTGACATTTCAAAACATTTTTAGTGATAAAGCTGGAGATTGAGCATGGATCTTGTAACCTCTGAGCCAGAGCATTTTCTAGAATATCCTGATGTCACAGATGAGTATGCTATATGAAATATACCTTGTTGCACTTTACCTATTTTAATGCATATAATTGATAATTGCACTATTTAAAATAGTAGCCTGGAATTTTAGCAAATTAATGAATAAATTAGCATTTACCAGAGTGTATCTTTCTATTCCTACTATTGCTTTATTACAAACCTCCCCAAAACATAGGATCCTAAAATAATAACCATTTTATTTATTTGCTCATGATTCTGCCATTGGGGCAACTCTCTGCAAGCATAGCTCATTTACTTGAATAGCATCAGTGTGGGTGGCTTAGGTGGGGCTGGAGGATATACTTCCAAGAGGGTAAGTCGCATGTCTGGTAGGGTGATGCTGATTGTTTGCTGGGGCTCCGACGCAGCTGTTGGCTAACAACCTTGGTTCACGCTGCTGAGTTTTTGGCTCTTCTCCACTAGGCTTCTCCATGTGGCTACCCTGGGCTTCCTAACAGTGTAGCATTCTCAGAGTAGTTGACTCCAAAAGCCAAAGCTACCAGGAGTCCCTAAGGCTTAGACTCAAAACTATCACAGTGGCACTTGTGCTGCATATTGTCAGTTAAAGTGGTTCACAGGACTAGCCCATATTCAAGGGGAGGAGCTATACAAGACTATGAATACCAGGACGTGTGTTTCACTGGGAAACATCAGTGTGTCACACAGAAGCTTGTACTTAATGTTCATGGTAGTTTTATTCAAAACAGTCCAAACTGGAAACTACCTAAATATTCTTCAGTGGATGACTAGTGAAAGAAACTGCAGTACATCCACATCATGGAGTACTATTCAGCGATTAAAAAGGAATGAACTATTGATCAATGCATCAATTGTATGAACTTTAAGGAAATTATGCTGAGTGAAAAAATAGCCAATCTCCACAAGATACATACTGCATGACTCGATTTGTGAGATAACATATTATAGAAATGTAGAGCAGATTAGTCGTTGGAGCAGTTAGAGATGGGGAAGGGGTGGGTATGGATATAAAGAGGTAATATGAGGGAGCCTTGTGGAGATGGGATCATTTAGTGTCTTGATTGTGGTGGTGGTTCTAGAAGCTCCACACATGATAAAATTGCAGAGCTATGCACACACACACACACACACACACACACACACACACAAGTGCATGTATGACTAGTGAAATCTAACTGGGATCTGCGGATTTTACCAATGTCAATTTCCTGGTTGTGATGTTGTGTTCCAGTTTTGTGAGGTATAGGCATTGAAGGGGATTGTGTGAAGAGTGGTTAGGACCTCCCTCTACAGTTCTTTGCAACTTCTATGGATCTTTAATTATTTCAAAATTAAAAGTTGAAAAGACGAAGAAGAAGACAACAATGACAACAAAGAAACAATAGATCCTGGGATTTAAAAGAGAACAGGGGATCTGTGGAGTCAGGGGCACGTGGATCAACCTGGATCTACAAATTCCTAGCAGCTATGACAGTAAGGGTGGCATTTGACTCCTCAAGCCCCTGTTTCTTCCTCTTTAAAATTAGGATAAAATAACACCTATCTCATAAATTTCCCATGAGGACTAAATGAAATAACCAATACAGAGAAATTACAACAATGCCTGTTATCTGTTAAGCACTCAATGAGATATAATAATACCATGCACTCTTGAAGTCTTGACAAAGCAGTATCTGGTATAATTGTGGGCATGGAGGTTTCAATAAATACTTGTTCAAATAATAATTTAAAGAATTGTTAATGTTATTTATAGAATTCTGTTCTCATGAAGCAAAATTCTTTGACTCTATCTTGTTCCCATTTTATTGTTCCCATTTTATTTCAGGACAAATCCCAGAAAGGAATAAATTTTGGTAGCAAAGAAAATCATAGTACTAATACAGGCTATAATGTAGATATAAGACAATTATTCCACAGGTGGAAAGTGATTTGGAAATTACCAGCCTGAAGTGCAATTGCTAATACCCATTCCAACTTTTTACGTGAATGCCCTATGGTTTCTTCCATGGCAAGCTGTAACTTTGATCCACAGTATATTTCTAGGAAATGGTTGATTTTCAGGTACAACACTCTCAGGCGGCACATGCAAACCTAGCTGTATTTGAATGTTTAGCTTCTTTTCTTTGCTTGAAAATAAATCATGTTTTGTCTGCTAGAGAAGGTTAAAAGTCAATTGGTAAATGGATGGCTTCACCACTGATCTGTGGAACTTCACAGAGGCATCCAACTAACTATGACAGCCCTCACCACTTCATAAATTAACAGCAATCCATAAATAATAACTTACTCCAAATTAGATGGGAGAATGACATTTCAGGAGGTGTGGAGATGGGAAAAATGGGAGGTTCCATAAAAAATGAGAGACCACTCAAGGGATCTCCTATGTATTATTTAGCTTCAGTCAAAGTGACAAGCAGGACACAGGCCTGATAAAAACCAAAGACGACATAAATTGTCTAAGGAAATTAAGATATAAGTGATCCACTTAAATAATAGTCTGAAGTCAGGTACCTTTACTTAGTATAACACTATGTTTTCTGCAATATGATATGCAATGAATTCTTCCTTAAATAAACAAGCTGATTAAAATTTCATTATGCCAACATCTCACAATAAACCGGGATCCAGTGAACCGTTTTCATTTTACTTATTTAAATCCTCATAATTAATTCTGGATTTATGTCATTTGCTGGCCAATGTTACAGTCACCTTACTAACTAAGCAATTTGAAAGCTGTCACAGCTCCCAGGAGCCACTGAAGCAGTGGATGATAGCCCACAGTTTTAATCTAATCCTTATTTTCTGAAGTTTTATTTTACCCTATTTTAGAATTTTCTTTTAACCACATAATTAAATGTTAATGTCTTCATTTTGTACACAACAGTGATTCCATATTTAGATTTCAACTAGACAGAGGATTCAGCGTTAATTGTGTCCAGTACAAAGTACACTTTTTTTTCCATTTAATTATTTTTTCAGTTTCAGTGCCCCAAACTATTTTGTTGTAATTGATAGATTTACAGTATTAAGTTATACAAATGTCCTAAGAATTCTCCACATGATTTTTGGTGACTCTCATTTGTGTTGTTACTTCATCTCTCAACAGCCATGGCCTGAGCTCCCAAGCAGTATTTCAGAGCTGCTCATGGACGCAGCTACCAAAGCATCTCCTAGAAGTCAGGAAATGCTTGAGGATCTCGTTTGGTTTCCTTCAACCAGGAAGTGCATGACTCCAGCCAAACGTGAAGCCTTACTCCACACCTGAACTTTGTAGTGAGGGGTGTTCCCTTTCACCACATTTGAACTCACAGAATTTTAATCAACTTTGATTATTTGTTGCTGCACACACAGTTTTCAGACCGGCATTTTGGTAAAAACAAAAACAAAACCAAAACCAAGTAAACAATAGACAGACAATCCACATTTTTACCTCATATAGGCAGAAAAATTCTTATGAACCCTGTTGTTCCTAATTAGGTGAGTAGTATGTGCTTACCTCCTAAAATAGGTAGAGGGAGAAAAAACTATTTGCATTAAAAGAATCTGTAATTTGCATAACATCTAGGATCACAGAATGTTAGAGGTAGAAGGGTTTTATAAGAGCATTAGGAGAATGGAAAAGGCTGTTTTCATTTTTAATTCTTACTTTGGACATCAAAGCTCCCCGTAATCTGGCCAGAACTAATCTAAACTAAATAAACATTTTTCTCCAGCCAAATACATAGTTCCCACATGTTATTCTGCTTCCAGAATTTGTTTATATTACTCCCTTGCCTGAGTTATTTTCCCAGTTACTCCTTCATTAACCAAAGTCTTCCTATCTTGGAGACCTAAAGTAGTACTAAAACTTTATCAATCCTTTTTTTTTCACTCCTATTTTTTTAATCCAAAGTTTAATCTTGATACTCATCTCATGATATTCATAGAAGTCATATCATTAATAATGTAATAAGAATGATGATAATAACATCACTTGCTTGTGCTTGATTAAATATGCCTTTTTTTGTACTTGTGTAGATTGGCTTTTATCTACTAATAGATTGAAACCTCTTTTGGGGGCCCGAACCATGTCTTATATTGTGATTTATTTATTTATTTATTTTCCTCAGAAGCTTAAAACATATTAGGCCATAGGTAGCCTACAAATATTTGGTATCAATTTATGAGCACACCTCATTTTCCTTCCTCAGTGGAGAGCATCCTTTCTGGCACAGAGAGGAGAAGCCATCTGTAAAATAAACATAAGTACACTGTAATAGAATTATATGATTTTTTTAAGAAAATGAAAACAGTCATTCAACAACATTTATGGATGTTTATTAGACATTTCAAAAAAAAAAGTCACAGAATCATGGAACAGTACTTAATTTGTTGCAATATAGTCAGAAAACTCTATCCACTTTAGTTACTCAAATTTATTTCCCATTGTTCTCCACATCACAGATTATATTCCATGCTACTTTTAGTTGCCACTACTAGTGTCTACTAAAGGGAGGTTGCAGTACTTCCCACATGGGGGAGTGGTGAGGATTAAATGGAATGGGAGATACTCCATTCTTTTCCACACATTAGTCTTGTATTATCTCTTCCCAAAGTGGAATACTTAGAGAGAAACATGCTCTCACAAATAATAATATTCCTTACTCTCTCCATGCTAAACCTCCTTCCTTGCTCACATACCTGCACCTTACCTTCCTTCCATCTCCTGCAACAGCCAGATTCAGACATATGCTTTCACCTCTCCATCTCAGTCTTGACTCATAAAGGAATCTTTTAATGGACTTCTCTGCCATTCCTCCCTGTCAACACAAGTTTCATCTTGCCTCTGAGGCCCAAATCAATCTTTAATGATGAAGTCCCAAAGAGATGTTTCCTTTCTCCAGAGAATTTCAGTTCCCTTAAAGTTAATGTTATATTATCTAATTAGAGATGTTCTTTCTTGTATGATTATCTATTTCTTCCATGAGTATATCACTTAACCCTAAACAAAGTATAAGTGCTCCCAGAGTAAGAGCCAGAGGTTTCTTTCTATCTCTTTGTAAAAAAAAAAAAAAGAAAATTTAGTTTTACACTGTACATAAATTTTTTAGGCCAGCAATTCAAGATATAGCCAGAAGGAACTATTTTCTAGCCATTATATATTCTTATCTCCCCTTGCTCTAAAAAGGATTTAAGTGTTTTCCAAGCCAGTGGATCTGAACCTATAGTATAATAAATTATTTTGTAGTGAATGGCTTTTCACTATACACTTGCATAAAGCCTTTATATCATTTCCATTCTGTTTAACCTCATACCAATTCTATGTGTTAAGAGGCTATATGTCACTGCTATGCAAGCTGGAGAAAAACAGATCCTGCTCTAAAGTAATAAGTTTATTTCTTGTACTGCCTCCCCAGTATGCTTCTCATCACTTAGGAAGAATGCTTTGCTGTTTGCCCGAGCCAGTGCTTTAGTCTGCAAATCTTTGCGACATCACTTGCCAATTTAATGGATCCATGGAATCTGATTATTTTGGATGATGTCTTAGTCTCCTGGGGGCTTTCATAACAAGGTACCACCCACTGGGTGGCTTAAAACAACAGAAATTCGTTGTTATCAGAGTTCTGGAGGCTGGAAGTTCAACACCAGCGTGTTGGAAGGGCCATGATTTCCCTGAAGTCTACAGGGAAAAATCTGTTCCATGCCTCTCTCCTGGCTTCTGGTATTTGCCAGTAATCCTTGGTGTTCCTTGGCTTGTGACATAATTCAGTCTCTGCCTCCAAAATCACATGGCCGTCTTCTCCTTGCGCCTGTCTCTTCAATGGTATTCTCCCACCTCGTGTCTAATTTTCCCCTTCTTAAATGAACACCAGCCATACTAGATTAGGCCTACCCTGCTTCAGTTTGGCATCATTGTAACTAATAACATCTTCAAAGACCCATTTCCTTAGAAGGTCATATTCACAGGACTGGGAGTAAGGACTTAAACATGTCTTTTTGGGGAACACAATTTAACCCATAACAGATGGCAATGAGATTGGTAGTGGGGTCATGGTCATTGAATGGTAGTTAGGTGATACAGTTTATCAAATGCTAAACCTTAAAATTCCCAATGCCTGCCAGTTTGAATCACATATGGATTGAGAGGAGATGATATTGCTAATTGAGAAAACAAATAGAAAATATAACTCTGCAACAAACAGACGATTGGTTTATAAAAGAACTGATGCAATCTGTTCTCATACTATACTTGGGATCAAAGCAGATTGATGTACCTCATTGTTGTGTATACTAACCAGTAACTTCAGAACCCCTAGAAACAGCAGTAATGCAAAAATATATCTACCCAAAATGGGACCTTAGAAAGGATTTATTAAGCAGCTTAACTTTGTTTGCTTTGATAAATGAGCCTTTCTAGGAAATGATTTTTTTCTTCCTTTAACACAATTCCTAAGTGAGCCAGCTGCAGAAGCCTTTCGGGATTTTTGCAGTGTCATTATGAGAAACTGTCTAACTTTCTTTCAAAATCTCCCAAGATCTATCCAGGTGTTGAGATTTAAGGATGTGCCATTCCTTACATCAGCTGCACAGGATGGACTGTCACACACACTGTCAGCACCTTGTGAACAAGAGAAGGCTCTCTTTATACGCTTCCCCAGGCACTTCACTGTGGCTATCTCATTCTGTTTCAAATTAACATCAGTGGTGATTTCCGCTGGTTATGCTGTGTAAAAGGAACTCTATATCCTTCAAATGCTCTCCACTTGCAGGGCACCATGGGAAGCTGTGAGGATATGCAAA
Organism: Choloepus didactylus; assembly: GCF_015220235.1. Classification (NCBI taxonomy): domain Eukaryota; kingdom Metazoa; phylum Chordata; class Mammalia; order Pilosa; family Megalonychidae; genus Choloepus; species Choloepus didactylus. Next base: position 65,522,451 of record NC_051324.1, on the reverse strand, counting down.
TTGTGTTGTTCTGGTACACTCTCATGAGTGATGTTTTTCTTTTTCCCCGTTCCTCTTAGCAAACCTGAAAGAGAACGCTAGAGTTTGGCTCTTAATTCTGGAGGGAAAAGAACAGTGGCTGCAGTATCTACCTAAATCTTCTCTCAAGGAAGGGATTGAATGTTATACTTTGGAAATACTGAGGGGGCATATAAAAATGTCTAATGAAATAATTGAAGAAATCTGTAAATATACTGGGAAATTTTTACTCTTTATACTTCTGCCAATTACTTTGATAGGAAGTGAAATTTTGACAGAAAATGAATTCTGCAAACATGATTTTTAAATAGCTTTAAGTAGCTGTTGGTGAGTGATCCAGTCTTATATCTGTGACTTATAGTTAAGAATATAGGAGGGTTCAGACTGGCCTAGTTGCCAATTTTCACTTCCCTTCGCTATGTGGTCTAAGCTCCTTAAAATCTCCAAGTTTCCATTTCCTCATCTGTAAAACCAAAGTTATAATACCCAACTTTTACAGACAGAGAGAGAGATAATGGCCAGCATTCTTGCAGCAGTGACTATTATTGTTATTGCTGTTATTTGATTGCTTTAGGAAGATTGGTAGTTGTTCTAGTTTGCTAATGCTGCGGAATGCAAAACACCAGAGATGGACTGGCTTTTATAAAAAGGGGGTTTATTTGGCTATACAGTTACAGTCTTAAGGCCATAAAGCGTCCAAGGTAACACATCAGTAATCAGGTACCTTCACTGGAGGATGGCAAATGGCGTCCGGAAAACCTCTGTTAGCTGGGAAGGCACATGGCTGGCGTCTGCTCCAAAGTTCTGGTTTCAAAATGGCTTTCTCCCAGGACATTCCTCTCTAGCAAGCTTGCTCCTCTTCAAAACAGTCACTCACAGCTGCACTCCGTTCAGTCTCTTTGAGTCAGCATGTTTTATATGGCTCCACTGATCAAGGCCCACCCTGAATGGGTGGGGTCACACCTCCATAGGAGTATCCCACTGAAGTCACCACCCACAGCTGGGTGGGGCACATTCCAAGCAAATCTAACCAGCACCAAAACGTCTGTCCCACAAGACCACAAAGATAATGGCATTTGGGGGACACAATACATTCAGACCGGCACATTCCACCCCCTGGACCCCAAAATGACAATATCTTTCCAAATACAAAATACATTCATTCCACCACAATATCACAAAAAACTTAAATCATTTCAGTAACAAAAGTTAAGTACAAAATCCCATCAAAATCAATTTAGGCATGGTCAGTCCTAAGGCATAATTTTTCTTTAGCTGTGGATCTGTGAACTTAGAACAAGTTATGTGCTCCCAATACGCAAAGGAGAGACATTCATAGGATAAACATTTCCATTGCCATAAGGAGAAACAGTAAGGAAAACAGGGTTAACAGGACCAAAACAGTTCCTAAAACCTGCAGGACAAACTCCATTAGATTTCAAAGTCTGAGAGTCATTAACAGAACAACGTTGCATCCTTGGGGCTTGAGAGAGCGGGAGCCTAACCCTTCCCAAGGGCCTTTTTGGCAGCTGTTTCCTCTCCAAATGCTTGGGTGAGTGCTCCAACATTTCCACACATTGGGGAGACCACCTTCTCGGCTCCACCCTCCTCAAACCTTGGGGCAGCTCCCGGATTCCCTTCCATCTCCAGGGCACACGCTCAACCCCTTCAGAACAGTGGGGTGGCAGCCAGGCTCTCCTCAATTCCCTGGAAATGTGCTCCACCCTCTTTGGGACCTGAGGTGGCAAAACTCTTCCAGAGCATCGAGGCGGAAAGCCCGCCCTCAACCTCCAGGGCAAACTCACCCTTTCCATGCATGTGGGCTGCTCTGCTCTCCCAGCCCGAGACCTCCTGACTCCAGACCTCAACCTCCATGGCTCTATCTTTGAAGAGATTTTTCCTTTAATTCTTTCCTTGTCTGTCTCCTCCAGTCCAGACCGGCAATGGCTCTGTCTATAAAGATCTCGCAAAAATTCTGTTGGCTTTTCATGAAGCACGCAGGGGTCAAAGCCATCAGACAATAGGACTTTCCACAAATCCTTTCTGCTTAACTCCTTTTCCAATCTTGGCTTGTACTGAAATGGCGGCTGGGTTCCATGTTTGGTTCCATCCTCACGTTGGGCTGTAGCTTCTGGGATTCCACCCCCTGGAAGCCTGTAATTTTCCAAGCCATCAACTTCTGGTTTCTTTGAACCCAAGAATTCAGTTCTAAGTCCATCTCTCTCTGCTCGCATTTTACTATAAGCTGCAAGGAGAAGCCAGGATACGTCCTCCACATGTAGTCTGGAGATCTCCTCAGCTAAGTATTCCAGGTTGTTGCTTCCAGATTCCTCCTTCCATCTGACACCAGGACTCAATTTTGCCAAATTCTCTGCCACTTTAAAACAAGGATCACCTTTCTTCCAGTTCACAACAACACATTGATCATCTCTGTTCAAGGCCTCATCCGAAGTATCTTTAGAGTCCATATTTCCACAGTCTCTTTAAAGCAGTTTTGGCCTTTTCTATCAAGCTCCTCACAACTCTTCCAGAAACTCCCCCTTATCCATTTAAAAAGCCGTTCCAACATGTTTGGTATTTGCAAACTCAGCAGCAAAAGCACCCCACTCCTGGTACCAAAATCTGTTCTAGTTTGCTAATGCTGTGGAATGCAAAACACCAGAGATGGACTGGCTTTTATAAAAAGGGGGTTTATTTGGCTATACAGTTACAGTCTTAAGGCCATAAAGCGTCCAAGGTAACATATCAGTAATCAGGTACCTTCACTGGAGGATGGCAAATGGCGTCCGGAAAACCTCTGTTAGCTGGGAAGGCACATGGCTGGCGTCTGCTCCAAAGTTCTGGTTTCAAAATGGCTTTCTCCCAGGACATTCCTCTCTAGCAAGCTTGCTCCTCTTCAAAACAGTCACTCACAGCTGCACTCCGTTCAGTCTCTTTGAGTCAGCATGTTTTATATGGCTCCACTGATCAAGGCCCACCCTGAATGGGTGGGGTCACACCTCCATAGGAGTATCCCACTGAAGTCACCACCCACAGCTGGGTGGGGCACATTCCAAGCAAATCTAACCAGCACCAAAACGTCTGTCCCACAAGACCACAAAGATAATGGCATTTGGGGGACACAATACATTCAAACCGGCACAGTAGTTGACTGAATATTTCACATTCTAACCAGTATTTGGTACTTTTAATGACTCAGTTCTACATCATGGATCTGATCAACTGCTGTTGAAATCACTCCACTAACTTTACCAGTCATTATGGACAGATAAATGTTTTCTACACTATTTCAGCCAGCACATTTATGTTTATGCTGTGGTGACTATAGAATAAAATGATGCTGATACTAGGAAACGGATTTATTATAAAGGTATATTTCCAATTTAAACAGCAGGTAACTAGTGCATAGTGTGGAGACACCGAGGACAGAAGATTTTCCACCCTGATCCTCCTGCAAAGTCCCCCATGGCCACTCCTCCGCTCTCCCCTCTTGCATAGGACCATAGCCCCAAGCTGTTCCTCATTCCTCCTGATGAAATCCACATTGTCCAAACAGGGGCTTCCAATTCACAAGAATACTTTCTCCCTCTTCTAAGAACCAGCCTTGACCAACTATTACAGAAAGTAAATCCTGAGAGAAACCTCAGGCTGAAGCCCTTTAAGAGATTCTTCCTTCTTTGGCCAAATTAGGATGTTCTTTGGAAACTTTCTGGAGCTTGCATTTTTTAAATAAAAGCCTATGCTAATGATGCTGTGGTTGATTTTTTTCCACAGTAGTCTCTATGTTTCTTTTTTTCTAAGTTTAAGAAACATCCTGTGGAATATGACTCCTGGGGAGGAATCTAGACCCAGCATCATGGGATGGAGAACATCTTCTTGACTGAACGGGGGATGTGAAAGGAAATGAAACAAACTTCAGTGGCAGAGAGATTCCAAAAGGAGCCGAGAGGTCACTCTGATGGGCACTCTTACACACAATATAGACAACTCTTTTTAGATTCTAAAGAATTGGAATAGCTAGCAGTAAATACCTGAAACTATCAAACTACAACCCAGAACCCATGAATCTTGAAGACGACTGCATAAAAATGTAGCTTATGAGGGGTGACAATGTGATTGGGAAAGCCATATGGACCACACTCCCCTAGTTTATGGTTGGAGGAGTAGAAAAATGGGAGAAGGAAAAAAACAAACAAACAAAAAAACACAAAGGCATCCAGTGTTCTTTTTTACTTTAATTGCTCTTTTTCACTTTAATTTTTATTCTTATTATTTTTGTGTGTGTGGTAATAAATATGTCAAAAATTAATTTTGGTGATGAATGCACAACTATTTAATGGTACTGTAAACAATTGAATGTCCACTTTGTTTTGTATGACTGTATGGTATATGAATATATCTCAATAAAATGAATTAAAAAAAATAAAAAAAAGAAACATCCTACGCCAAGAGCAGAATGTCATATTCTTTATCATCTATCATTGGTTTGAGTCTAATCATTTCAGAAAGTTGCAAATTACTCTTCCTGATAAAAAAGCAAACAGCTCAAGACAAACGTCCGCAAGTAAGCTTGGTTTTAGACTACGGGCTATGTCAAATTTAGAATTCACTTCTAGAAAAGCCTTTCAACAAAATCTTGCAGTTCTTTAAATTTGTTCATTAAAAGTAAAATGTTTAGTCACCAATACTCAGATGTTATATAAGGTCTGAGATGGAAACAAAATAGGTAAGCAAAACCACGGCCATCTCAGCGCTCAGTTTTAGGAGACGCTCAGAGATATCAAAATCAAAGAAGCAATTGACCAGGGAGCGGCAAACTGAAGCCTATGGACTCGACAAGGCTGCATCCTGCTTATTGCATAGCCTGTGGGCTATGAATGGTTTTTACGGGTTTTAAATGGTTGGAAAAAATATCAAAAGAAGAATTGTATTTTATAACATTTGTATATTATATGAAATACGAAATTCAGTTTTATGGGATCTTAGCCATGCCCAGTTGGCTGTTTAGGTACAGTCTACTGCTGTTTTTGCCCTACAATAGCAGAATTGAGTAGTTGTGACAAAGACTATATGATCCCCAAAACAGGACATATTTACTATCTCGCCCTTTACACAAAAAGTTTGCCAACCTCTACTATAGACCAGAGGAATTCTACACGGTCATTAGGGTCCTATTTACAAAGTTTTTGTTTGTTTTTTTTCATGGTGTAAGAAATTGCTTGCATTACAAAGTTAACAAACAAAAGCAGCATGGGAAATTATATACAGTGTAATATTGATTATGTAAAGTCAAAACAGGCAGAGTAAATTTCTTAAAGAAATATGCCTACATATTAACAGTATCCGCCTTTAGATTGAAATTACACTCCCTCCCACCACTCTGCTTTTAAAGGTTGTGTATAAACTGGAAAATCAGAGAAAAGGTAATATAAACATTTCAAAATGGACTTGATTTGTATGAGAATTTGTTAAGTCATTCCTACATTTTCTTTCTGGTATACCGAACACGAGACTCATACTTTATAACTATATTCTGATAATTAAGGCCCTAACGAGCACTTCTAGTTAGCTTTATCTCTAAAACTCCACAAAACACATATTTTTGCTAAAATAACCCAACTATTAAAAATATATTTAATAAAAAATGAAATTATCTTCTAATTCCATTACCCTGTTATAGCTCCTGAGTAATGCAAATGTTGATAGGTTACTCTATTTTGCTAAACTAGGAAAAGTAATGCTAATGAATTAGTTACAAAATGTAAATTTAGAAGGTTGTATGTAGTTGTTGCATTTAAATAATTCATTTTAAGTTTCAAATGATATATTTGACTGCTTAGTTATATATGGAGAAAGTCCATTTATATAAATATTAATTTTGTGGTAGGAATTTTCCACTATTTAACTTTTATTTTAAAATGGGAAAGGAAAAACAAATAGCTCAAGTCAAGCTTTTGCTATAATTCAAGTAAACTCAGAACGATATAGTTCCAGCAGATGTTTACCTATATGGAAATAAAATAGAGATGTACATGGAGATTGATAAAGATGTGCACATACGTGCATATATTCAAGGCCAGGTAACTCTACAGATTTATGTACAATGAATTTAAGTTAAAAAGAATCAGACGTTATATATTTGTTTGGCTGATCAAGATTTGCATTGTCAGTAATTTTGTAAATGGCTATCCAGAGACGACATTCGTTATTGGCTAGGCTGATGTATTAAACCATTTTGGCCGTTCTTCATTTACAAAGGATTTGTTTGCCTTCATTTTGTTTGTGGCAGGTTGAACCAAACAGAAACAGGCTTTCAAATCATTATGAAGCTAGGTTTTGCAAAAATATGCCTGACAGACAGAACTTCAAAGGGCCAAATAAAAAATAGGTAGGTCTAGCAAAAAGCTGGTGCTTTTCCAAAATACAGTGTTACACCATTATTATTCTTTTATGCCACCTTTACTAGTCTTCTGTTCCCTTTTGTGAAGACAAAGAGTCCAGTGGCTTATTTGGGAAGAAAACGTGTCAAAAATGCAACACATTCTTGCCTAATGCTCACTGCGGATTACTCAAATCAATAAACCTAATGAAAGAAAGAGCATCAATTTACATTAGGCCAAGTACCTGTGTTTTAAGGGAGCACATTAGCTTGCAAAAATATTTCATTAGAAGGTTGATTCTGTTTTGCCCTCATCTTATTAGACCAGGGATGGTAATGCATGATACATATGGCAATACCATCCCTTTCTATACTAGGGACACTCTTCTCTGAAGTATACATAATCTCAGAATATTTCTCAACAGGCAGCCCAAGCAGTCCTACTAACAACTGGAGTCAAGTCAGGTTCATGTATCTATCTCCAGTATACTGTATTATTAACAATAAGAGCTAATTCCTAGGTGATACTCACTATGCACCAGGCACTCTTTTAAGAGCTATTTATTAACTCATTGATTGCTTACAACAACCAAATGCGGCTAGGAAAGAATCCTCATTTCATAGACAAAGATACCAAGGCCTGGAGAGTTTCAGTAACTTGCCCAAGCCCCCAGTTGAGAAGGGAGAGAGATGGACTGAAACCCCAGAAGCCCAGCTCCAGAGCCTGGGCTGTAAACCACTGAACTGCACAGCCTCCCTAAGCACGCAGCATCTGCTTAGTAAGTGCTGAATGAGAGAAAAGAATCACGAATGCATTCTCCTACTTGTGGAAGGAAGCACATGTGCTTGGTTTGCTCTTAACAGCCACCTCTTCTAATATTTTCACACCCTTATCTCCCTTCAGGAAATCACACCTCCAACCCACCCACCTTCCATGAAATGCCTTTCTCACCAACATCACTGTTGTTCTCTGCTAATGACCAGATGCAATTATATATTCATCACCACTAATCGTTATCAGCTAGTTTTCATTGATTATCTAATTTTTGAATATCTGCACTTTAAATAATCAAAGTTTATCCTAGAGGAAGTAATTACAATTGATACAGTTCAGGAAGAAATCATGAGGCAGGACAATGTTTGGAACATCGAGGCACCTCCTTAGTGCTGCTCCTAAAATCTAGTTGCCAAATGGCAGTTCAGGCTTGACAGTGACCTACTGTTAACAAAAAGCTCCAGAGGAATGGTTCCAGGAGCCGCAATAAATTTAGGGGTCCCCCAAATGTCTTAAATTCTTTTCAATCATAAGAAACAAAATGTAATTTTAGGTCAAAGAAAATGTGTTAATATGTGATATTAATATATTCATCTTTATACCAATGCAGTTGTAACATACAATTTTAATATATATAGATATGTGTGTATCTATAGCTATATTAATATCTATCTTTTCTCTCTGTTCTTTCTCTCTTTCCTCTTTTCCTCCTTTCCTTGCTTCTTTTCTTTCTTCCTCCCTCCCTCCTTTCTCTTTCCTTTTTTCTTCTCCCTCACTTTTTCTCTTTCTTTCTTTCTTGAAGCAGAGATAAAAGTGCCTATGATCAGAGAGAAAACAACTATTCACCTGCATCATGTTTCTCATATTAATAACTGAATCTAAGAGAAAAAAATCTTTTTTGTGGTAAAATGATCTCCTTGTAAACCATGAAGACACTTAATAAGGATTTTCATATTGTAGGGTTTAATATTTCATGAGAAACTTAGAGATTTTAGTGTTTGTCTTTGTGTCTGTTATTCTATTAACTATACAGGGGTAGTGATACCAAAGGAGTAATGTTTTATTTGAATGCTGCAAAATATAACTTTCTACTTTTGTTCAGGAAAAATAGGCTTGAAGGTGTTTAACTTTGTCATGTGATCACTTCAAGTGATTTTCATTGTTAAAATGAAAAGTTTTAGTGACTTGCCTCATATTGCTAAGTTAACAGAAATTTAATGCAAAAATAATGTCTACTACAGAAGGATTAACTACTAAATCTTGAGCTACTAAATCTTTAGCTTTCCGTAAGTTCTCATAAATCATGTCGTTAAGAGCATTATGTTCTGGAAAATGCCAGAGCAGAATTCTAGATTTGTGCTCTCAATACAGTTACCACTGGACACATATGACTATTTGACGCTAAAGTTAAATGAATCAAAATTAAACAAGATTAGACCTTCAGTTCCTCAGTCACACTCCCCACTTTTTAAGTGCTCAATAGCCACATATAGAAAGTAGCTCCCATATAGGAAAGAGCAGACACGGATACCATCATTGCAGACAGTTCCATTGATATAGAATCAGGGGTCAGCAAATATTTTCCTTCAAGAGCCAGATAGTAAATATTTAGGCTTTGTTGATCATGATGGTCTTTGTGTCAATTACTCAACTCTGTCTTTGTAGTGCAAAAGCGACCATAGACAATATGTAAACAAAAGGGTGTGGTTGTGTCCCAACAAAAGTGTATTTACAGAACCAGGCAGAGGGCTGGATTTGTGGGCAGTTCACAGCATGTAGTTTGCCAACCCCTGGGCTAGATTATCCATTCAGGGTGCTAAGCACTGTATCGGACAGAATAAACATTCAATAAATAGTAATATTTTTTTATTGTGATTTTTTAAAAATAAGAAGTAAGTGTAAGCTGGAAATAACAAAAAAGCCCAACAAAAGACAATTTTGGGGGGTTCCAGAAATGTAATATCTGCAATTAACTGGACATGATGCTGTAAAAAGCTGAAAAATATTTACTGGCATGAAATGATCCATCTTTATATTTTAACAAATACATGTAGCTTAAGGGCCGAATTTGTTTAAAAGAGAACCAAGACACCCATATAAATAATGGCACATATATGTGTAGTGACTTATGTAGGTTTTAATTTCATTATCCTTGTTTACCTGTCTTTTAAAATTTTTTTCTACCTATAATTTCTTTTATTTTTTTAACCAGAAGAAAATACTACTGCTACTACTAATAATAAAAAAAGTTACTGGTGTTTTGGTCTTCCTATAACACATTCCTAATACTGGTGAGTAAATTGTACTGAATAAAGTATATTCTCACTGGAGCACATCATTGCTCAGTTATATTTAGTCTGTTTCTATATACATATTTAATAAATGCCATCGGCACGAGACAAAATAATAATAGTGTAACTGTGGTCAAGCATGTAAATCTTGAATAATTTAGGAATAGGGTTTAATGGACTGTGGGTTGTTTATGATTCCAAGATAATCATTTGGAATTTCAGGGAAAACTTCAAGGACAAAGCCCCTTCTTTTCTCACCAGTTCTATCTTCTTGTTCACATTAATGCAAAAACAAATTTTAGTGGAAAAACAAAATTTTAAAATCCTTTTTTCTATGAGCGATACGCATCTTCATCAGCAACAGATATACACACATACAGGGCTATATGCTATATAAAAGAAATGAAACAAGCAAACTCCATGTTCCCTAAGAATTTATAACTTGAGAATATGTATACAAGTTACTAAGTATAGAAAGGATCCATATACTATTTGGATTTGGGTTATAAGATAGCCAAAACATACAGATGTCAAACTGAATTTCTAAGTTGAAGTTCCAGAGTTTTGTTTTTCAAAAAACAGTTGAATACACACGTCTGATAAATGTATGTATGTATATACACATATATGCACATACACATACACACATGCACACACTTAAGATACTTTTGGATGTGAATTAAGTAAATGTACAAATAGTAAATTTGAAGTGTACCTTAAAGACAAACAATTCTGTAAAAATATTTAGTATGCCAGGAAATACAGGATCAGCAGAATTTCTGTTAGTATTTTTATTAGAAATGAGATGCAACACTTTGTCTTTTTCTCTGTTTGGAACTACAGCATACCAGGGAAACTTTAGAATGATGTAAAAAAAAAATCGTCAACTGAAAATATTCTCTTTAATTAATTATTGTAGCTTGACTCTGTTAGTTGCAATTGTTACAATATTAACCATGAGCAGCATGATGGCAATTATTTAAAGTACCTAAACACGTCTGTATTTTTATTCTCTTGATGGCCAAAAATTCTGTTAGAGCATAGGTAGTGTGTATAAGAAAGAGAAACCTGTTTCCCTTCTCAGTTGAGAAAACTTCATTTGGGTAATGGTGTGATTTTCCGTCTGAGGTGGTTACTGAGGCATTAGCCAAGGAATCTTATAGGAAAGGACGAGATGTTAAATTTTACCTCAAGATACATTTACAAGTCCTGTTTGGCAGCATTTTCTCCCAGAACAAGCTATGCTATATATTTCAGAGAAATTGAAACCATATGTTGACACCTAAAAACTCTTGAGAAATACCACTGGCGTTTGCAAGAAAACATATAAATATAATCAAATCACTGTAGAATATGTCTGCCTGGACTGACTATAATATTTCACTTGTTTTCTGTGGAGCTATATTAGTGATGTCTTAATGCTATTAGCTGTAATACACAGTGATCTAATTGGGACTGACTGATTAAGTTAATATTAAACTCTTCATCTTATATTTCCAAATTGAAATGAAAAGATTTAATAGTACTTGCTTCAATTTTAGTAATAATTATGCTTCCTTGTTGAGACTTGGCATACAGAACTTTCCTGTCAAAAGACTGGGGTCTTGGAACAAGATTTAGGCCAAAATGAAGCTTCAATAAGAAAACACTTGTTGGGGCCTATTTAGGCTGGCAGCTATTTGCTGAACTACTAAACGGCCACGCCACTTTCTCTAGTACTCTGCATAGTCATTTCTGTCCACAGATGTTGAAAAACAATCCTCCCAAGTCACTGAATTAAATCTCAGTTTAAAGCTTGATTCCTGTCACAGTTAAATCCTAATTTAAAACAAGATATAAACAATTCTTTCTGGGGCCCAGAATGCCATGGAAGGAGATACGGTAACAGAATTTTGAGTGCTCTTTGCCTGTAGAACATTCCTCACTTAACAAAACCATCAATGTCATTATCGCCGTGATGTGGTGTTAGGATCCTATACACACAGAAAGCACAAAAGAGAAACATGATTATGACTTTTCCGTGTTTCAAGGGCTACCACGGAATTTACCATGGGTTCCCATTCACTGACACCATGAAGTCTCCTGACCTCCAAACCATTTGCTGCCACTATCGTCACCGAATACCCACAGTGGGCTGCACCTCTCAGTACACCTTTTTTTTTAAATTATTTTTTCTTAAATTAGTTTAATGGATTATTTGAAATTGTAGTAAATAAGGCAATTTTGCTTATGCATTTTTCCAAAGGTTTCTTTTACATAAATTCCTTTCTTTAAATTGTACTTAATGAACAAGGACCTTTTTTAATCTTTTGCCTGATGATAACCTGCATACTCAATTTCTTAATAGGCTAAGTTTCCATGTAAAGGACATATTTCACATATTCCATATTCTGGTCTGTACCAGGCAATTTGCTAACATTTAATATGCCTTGTTGAAACCTCGTTACAGACCATGAGGAAGTTAATATCATCCTCCCTTCATAGATGAAGAAGACTTGGAAATTTACAGAAATCTATAGATAATTTACAGATGAGGAAACTTGGAAATTTAAGTAACTTGCTTACATTCCCAGAGTTAGAAAAATAACAGAGATGGGATTAAACCTAAGTCTGTCTGACAATGAAGACCGTGCTTTTAATCGTATTATGTATTGCCCACTTTTTACTTCTCTTAACAATTTACAATGGCCTTGAAGCTTTAAAGGCAATTTTACTAACATAAACAAATAAAACCAACAAAACTCAAAATAATTTAAGAGACAGGTGGATGGTTCAAAAGAAAAGAAACAGATGAATATAGACTTTAAATTGTCTTATTTTAAGGGTTCTTCATGTGAAGACTATGACTTCTTGAACACCTCAAATCAGTAGAATAGAATTAGGAAAAATATTTTGAGCCTGTATGAGCCCTTTTTCTAGGGAGATGATCAATGGCTTTTATCATTCACTGAGTGGTCCATGATATATATATATATATATATATATATATATATATATATATATATATATATATATATAAAAGCTTAAAGATCTAAATTTTCCATAAAGATACTCAAACTTCTATCCTACATGTTTAGAGTTACACTCCTTCTAGAACAAGGAGGATTCTTGCTTCTTAAAATAACAACTTCTTATTTCTTTCTATGCATATGGACTCCAGTGCTTCTCTGTTCTCTGACTAATGTCTTATTTCAAGTCATCTACCCTGTCCCTGGAGGTTTTGTATTGGATCTAACTTTATAGAAGTGAAAGGAATCATTTGATCTGGATGCTTTTTTTCTATGGGCTTCCCATTTTGCTGTACTCCTCTTAGGGCCTTGGGAACTCTGGGCGGCTAGAAATCCTATGTCATCCTGTACCTATTCCTCTCTGATCTTCTTGGCTGGCCTAACAGCTTATTCATGAGTCAACTGTTTTGTTTGTTTCAACCTTGGGATAAGCCCAGATTCCACCCCTGTTATTCTAATCTCATCTTGCCTCTGGCTTCTCTATCAGATTTGAGAGCTTGCTGGTGAGCACCTTCTTTACTGGAATCAGTGTAAGCTGGTTCTCCTGAGAGCCATTGTCTTCTTTTTCCTTTTGAGAATGTTCACTGAGCAAATTTCCTTTATAACAACACCTCCAGCCTCTCAGGCCATTTGCAGCCAAGAAATGATCCTTGAATATCCTAGGATCAGTAATCAAGCTGGTAGAAATCCAGAAGCCTTGATCTAATCATCTTTTACCCAGGTCTGTCCAAGTTTATGTTTTTACAGAATTGTGGCATTAAAGTTTAGAAACCAAAATGATCTTATCATCATTTTAGCAGCGGATGAAATCTCCGTTAGAGTACCAGACATTTCATTCCCCCAAGGTTCACTAACAAATCAATGCATTTATCTTGAGTTCTGTGATTTTCCGTATCAAATACCAGAGTTAATCTTACTGAAACATGGTCTGAAAGAGGAAAAAAAAAAAAAAAATCTTATCAAAGTTAAAGCTGTACATCATCCTTTATGCAAACACAGGAACACAGGAAAGTCCTTTATTTACCCAATTACAATATATTTACTCCTCTTGTTTGAATTAATATTAATAAAATGGGTCAGTATTGGATTTTAAGAGCCTTTTTTCTGGAGTCAGTTGCCTGAATTCAAAATCTGGAACTTCTTATTGCACATTGAATGATGCTCATTTTGATGACCTTTAATGGGAGTAATAATAGCATCCACCCCAAATAATTGTTGTGGCTTTATAATGAGGAAACACATGCAGCACACATACTACAGTGCCTGTAATATCATAAGTTAATTTAGTGCATTTTATTTAGTGTTACTATAATTGCTTTTTTAAAAACAAAGATTAAACCAAGAGCCACAGAAACAATCAAAAAACTTACAAAACCTGATTCAACTAAATAATTCCATTTGGAGAACAAAAAGGGTGGAAATAAAATAAAACCCAAGAATTGATTTGGATAACCTATCAATAATAACTGAATAACTAATTAGTGCCAACTCAATTTTTTATTCATACATTTTTGTTTCTATAAATGTATGTACCTATTATAAATGCAGATACATAGCTGATTATATTACATATCTATCAATCTAACTTACTCTTGGGTTACAACCCTCAGCCAGGTTCATGGTTTTAGAAACATGAAGGGAAATTAGAGAGTTTTTGTTGAGGTTTCTTATTTGAGAGCATCATATTCTAATTCAAATAAAGAAGTCAAGGAAAAGAGGACATAAAAAGGTATTTACTCCTCGATGCTTGGTGTTTGGAGATCTCATGCTAGTTTCCCTCCTTTTGAGCTCATGGTGCTTTCAATTACAATACCATAGACTAACCCATTGCCCAAGGAAGTTAAATAACATATGGTCTATTCAAATATGGTTAAAAGGAGAAATTTTAGGTTGTCTGTATGTTAGTAGAATAAAAATTTTTTAAAAATGATAACCATAGATGGTACAACAAGAACAGTGACTCTAATGTAAGCTATAGACTACTGTAAATAGTACAATTATAATAATATTCTTTCAACTGTAACAAAGCTACCACATTAATACAAGCTGTTAATAATAAGGGGGGTATATGGGAACTCTGGAATTTCTGCATTATTTTTCTGTAAACTTACAACTTCTCTAATTAAAACAAAAAACTATATTAATAAAATTGTAGTGAGCTAAAAAAAATAACATATGGTCAAACGAAGGTAATAATTAATGAACTTTAGCATTTGTGAGCTCTAGGCTTGTCATCATATGATTATTTTGCTGAGTGCAAGTATCTATCGTCAATAAAGCGAGCTACTGTGCAGCAACTTTGAAGAAGCTCACAAAACAGTAGGTTTAATTTGTCTGGGAAATAGAGACTCAAATGTGGTGCAGGTCTCTGATGGAAAATGTGACTCTGTTATGCAGTGTTCCCACAAAATATCTTGGAAAATGGGCAATGTTAACATAGCTCTCTGGAGTCAGGCCAGAAAGAAACAGTGGATGTTCTCTTGTAAAAACCCTGAAAGCAGCAAGCAACCTATAAACAGTATGCGGACTAAGTCTGAAAATGGGCCGTTTTATGTTCCCTAATGGAAGGATAGCTTATTTGTTCATGGATTCATAGCAACAATGTGATGTCAGTAAGTGATTTATGTCCAGAAGCATAGCAAGTGTCAATATACAGTGGTGGGTGGAAACATCCTATTCTCACCAAGAAGCTGGCCCCACAGGAGGTTGTCTTAGTTTTGGGTGGGGCGGATGTAGGAAAACCCACGTTGTTAGTGTTACTGGAAATGGGATGAGGGAGGTGAGGGAAGACTGGAGCCATCCATCTTAGGAAAGGATTTGAGGAATATAAAATTAGTTTATTTTGAACATAAGAATGATGATTGCAAACCAGATCATCCCTCTAATTATTGACTCATCCAGTGACTGGTGTTTGATGCTCCAAAGGAAGATAATAATGTTCCCTACAAACTACAGGCAAACAGGTAGGCAATATTTATTTTTTTAAGGGGAAAATGATATTGACAGTATGCAGTGATAATAAAGAAACACGACATTCTATTTTTGAGTTTATACGTACAGTAAAATTTACTCTTTTTTGTATATAGTTCTAACAAATTCAACAAATTCAACAAGAAGAAAAAAATCATGATTCCCCCAAATTCCCTTGGTTTGCCCCTTTGTAGTCAACCTCTTTCCTCACCCCAACCCCTGATAACCACTGATCTCAGCCTACAGGTTTTCCAGAATGTCATTGAAATGTAATCATGTAGTATATCACTTTTGAAGACTACATACTGTATGCATTTGACCTCCATCCATGTCTGTGCATGTATCAATAGTGCATTATTTTTCATTGCTAAATAATATCCCATTGTATATATGGGCCACAGTTTGCTTACTCACTCATGAGTTGAAGGACATTTGTGATTGTGAGTAGAGCTGCTATAACCATTCACATATAGATTTTGCTATAACTGCAAGTTTTCATTTCTCTTGATTAAATACCTAACAGGGATTTCTGGGTCATATAGTAAATGTACATTGAAGAGTATAAGAAACTGCCAAAGTGTTTTGAGAAGTTGCTGTATCATTTTGCATCTCAAGAAGCAATGTATAAGAATTCCAGTTAACCTGCTTCTTCGCTGTACTTGGTATTGTCAGGAATTTGCATTTGTTTGTCTGTTTTTGTTTCTGTCATTCTAATTGGTGTATAGTTATATCTCATCGTGGTTTAATTTGTATTTCCCTAATGACTAATGACGTTGAACATCGTTTCAAGTACTTACTTGTCACCCATTTACCTTCTTTGAAGTGTCTTTTCAAATATTTTGCCCACTTAATGTTTTTCTGTTTTTTTGTTTTTTTTCAAATTGTTGAATTTATATTCTTCACCACCCCTGGGTTCAAGTACTTTGAAGGATATATCATTTGCAAAGATTTTCTCCTATCACTTCCTTAGAAGTGCCATTCAAAATGTAGCCATTTTTAATTTTGATGATGTCCAGTTTATCAAGTTTTTTTAACAGGATGAGCTTTTGTTATAGTATCTAAGAACTCTTTGCCTGGTCAAAAGTCACAAATATTTTCTCCTATATTTTATCTTGTAAGTTTTATACTTTTAGGTTTTACATTTAAGTTTGTGAACCATTTTGAGCTCATTTTTGTTTAAGGTGTGAAATATTGGTTAACCTTCATTTTATTACAGGTGGTGTCTGATTGTTCCAGTATCATTTGTTAAAAAGACTATGCTTTCTCCATTGAATTGACTTTTCCCCTTTGTCAAAAATAATTGACCCTATTTGAGTGGGTCTATTTGTGAACTGTACTCTGTTTCATTGGTATATATCTCTAACTTGTCAAACTTACCATGCCATATTGATTAAGTACCTTTACAGAAAGCCTTGAAGTAAGATATGGTAAGTCCTCCAATTTTACTCATTAAAAAATTGTTTTGGTTATGCTAACCCAAGCAGATGATGTATCCATCTTTATTTAGATCTTTGATTTTTTCATTGTTTTTAGGATACAGATCCAATGTATACAATATAATTATTTTAGCTACCCAAGTGTTTCATTTGCTTTCAGTTATTGTAAAAGGTACTTTTTTAAAATTTCAATTTCCAAATATTTAGTGCTAGTATAGAGAAATATGATTGGATTTTGTATATTGAGCATCATCTTATGGCATTGCTAATGGTACTCATTATTTCAGCAAACTTTTGTAGAATGCATGGGATTTTCTGTGTAGTTAATGATATTAGCTATGACTAGAGAGTTTTTATTTTTCCCATTCCAATCTGTGTATCTTTTCTGGTATTATCTTATTGGCCTAGACTTCCAGGATGGTGTTTAATAGGACTAGAAAGGGAACATACCCTTGTCTTGTTTCCAGTCTTTGGGGAAAGCACACAGGCTTTCATTATTAAGTACGTTATCTGTATTTGTTTTTCCTGTGGACACCCTTTATCATGTTCATGAAGTCCTCTTCTACTCATAATTTGATGAGACTCTTTATCATAAATGGATGTTGAACTCTGTCCTACTCTTTTCCACATCAATTGAGACGATTAAATTATGATTTTTTTTAAACTTTTATTCTGCTAATATGATGAATTACACTGATTGGTTTTTGAATGTTGAACCAGCCTTCAGTTCTTGAGATAAATCCCACTTGGTATGCTTCATCATACTTTTTAACATGATGGATTCAAATTGATGATATTTTATTTGAGGTTTATTGCATCTAGGCTAATGAAGGATATGGATTTATTGTTATCCTGTCTTAATGTCTTTGCCTACTTTTGCATCAGGGTAATACTGGCTTCATAAAATAAGTTGGAAAGTGTTCCCCTCTCTTCCATTTACTGGAAGATACGTCTACTTTGGTTTAATTTCTTCCTTAAATGTTTGGTAGAATTTGCTAGTGAAACCATCTGTGCCTGTAGTTTTATTTGTTGGAAAGTTTTAAGCTACAAGTTAAATTCATTTAGTAGCTATAGTATTATTCAGGTAATCTCTTTCTTCTTAAATGAGTTTGATATTGTGTGTTTTTCAAGGAATTGGTCCATTTTATCTAAGCTGAAGAATTTATATGCATAAAGTAGTTTGTAGACTTCTCTTATTATCCTTTCAATAACTACAGAATATATAGTTATATTCCATCTTTCACTCCTGGGGTTTTAATGTGTGTCTACTTTCTTCTAACTTGATCATTCTTGCTAGAGTTTTAACAAATTTATTGATCTTTTCAAAAAAGCAGCTTTTGGTTTCATTGATTTTTCTCTATTGTTTTCTCTTTTCAATTAAAAATCTCTCATCTTTAATATAGCTTCCTAATTCTTGGTTTAGTTTTAATCTGCCCTTCTCTTTTCTAGGTTCTTAAGATGGTAACTTAGTTTCTTTATCTAAAATTTTTCTCCCTTTCTAACATAGTCAAGGAAAAATATTCATGGACTCTCGTTAGTTTTCTTTTTAGAACAATGACATTATCTAGGTAATTTGAAAACATACTTAGATCCTACGCCACAAATAGAGATGCTACAAATAAAAGGTGCTGTTTTTGACATATACATAGTCATAAAAGAAAGCCAATCTTTCTCCCAAGCCCAGTTTCCAGCAATGAAATGGGTATACCAAACCAAAGGTGAAATTTTAAGAGCTGACCCTGCAGCAGTCCAATGGTTATCTGGAGTTTTACTGCCGACTGTAAGGTGGAAGATACAGCTTTGGACCCACTGAACAGAGTTGATCCTGAGAATCCTGCACAGCCTAATGGCTTGAAAGGACTTTAATCCCTATGAAAGGGAGACAGGCAAAACTCCACCCAGCAATGCAATTTGGGGCAGAAAACTTCCTGCCTGTCTGGTCCTGGGTAGGGAAAAAATTCTCTCATGAGAAATTAAAATCATACCTGTTAAAAGATGAAAGATGTTCATTATCATATGTCATGAGGGTATTGCCAATTAAAGCAACAATGAGATATTACTACGCACACACATACACACACACACATACATAGACAACACCAAATGCCAGTGGGGATATAGAGCAACAAGAATACTCATTTGTTGCTGATAGGAATGCAAAATGGTTCAGCCATTTTGGAAAAGAGTTTGACAATTTCTTGTAAAGCCAAATTTAGTCTTATCATGTGATCCAGCAATCACACTCGAAGGTATTTACCCAATTGAGTTGAAAGCATATGTATACTCAAAAGCATATACATGAATGTTTATAGCTAATTTATTAATTATCACCCCTATGGTGGTTTGAAGCTGTTGTGTACCCCAGAAAAGGCCATGTTCTTTTTATCCATTCCTGTGGGTACAGACCTATTATAGGTGAGACCTTTTGATTAGGTTATTCCAATTTAGGAGTTGCCCCAAGGCAGGTCTTGATCCTTTTACTGGAGTCCCTTATAAGAGATGAAATGAGGAGAAGCTCACAGAAAAAGCTCCAGAGAAGCTGAGAGGAAGCCACTGAAGCCAGAAACTGAAGTAATGAAACCCAGGAAAGGAGGACCAGTAGATGCCAGCCATGTGCCTTCCCATGTGACAGGGGTGTCCGGGATGCCAGCAGCCTGTATTCAGAGTGCAGGTATCATTCTGTTGATGCCTTGATTGGATATTTTCATAGCCTAAGAACTGTAAATTGTAAGTTAATAAATCCCCATTGGAAAAGCCAACCCATTTCTGGTATATTGCATTCTGGCAGCTTTAGCAAACCAAAACAACCCCAGATTGGAAACAACCAATATGTCCCTGTAATAGGTAAATGGATAAACAAATTCTGGTGCACTCATACAATGGAATATTATTCAGCGGTGAAAAGAAACTGTGCTAGCAAGTCATGAAGACATGGAGGAACCTTAAATGCATATTTCTAAGTGAAAGAAGCCAGCCTGAAAAGGCTAGATGTTATATGATTCCAACTATCTGAAATTTTGGAAAAAGCAAAACTATATAAGAACAGTAAAATGATCAGTAGTTGCCAAGAGTTTGGGGAGAAGAAAGGAGGGATAATTAGGTGAAACATAGGTGAAACTATTGTGTATGAAAATCTAATGGTGAATACATGTCATTATGCATTTGTCAAAACCCATTGAACTGCACAACACAAACCTTAATGAAACTCTAGACTATAGTTAATAATGGCATATCAATATTGGTTCATCAATTATAATAAATGTACTACACTAATGCTAGATACTAAAAATAGTTTTATATTTTTAGGTTTATGTATATAGGGAAAGTCTCACCCATGTGCACAGACAAGGACACATTTACAAAGAATTTTTTAAATGTTGTTTCTAATAGAAAAATAGGACACAATGGAATTTACTTTATAAATTAAGAAACGGATATACAAAAGCAGTTGTACTTTTACAATGGAAAACCATTAAGGGTTCAAATTAATTAATTAACTAGATCAGGTTTATACTTTGTAGGCTTTGCAGGCCAAGAAGTAAGTTTAGGATATTATGTATGTACTTATGTAACAAGAGATAAAAAAAATTCCACAACTTTCTATTGATAAAATTCAAAACAGTCATAATTGAGTCAATTTTTTTGTAACAGGTCTACTAATGAGAATAATAGAATTCATTTTGGGGGTATAAAATTACACTTAATTGGAAGCCAAATTTAGTGTTTCCAAGCATCAAATTGATAGCAAATTCATATTCATCTGTAAAATTTTTTCTTAGTTTGAGGGCCATACAAAAACAGGTGGCAGGTTGGATTTTGACTCAAAGGCCATAATTTGCCAGATTCCAAAAACTGCTCACCTAGAACTCCGTGCTAGCTGTAGCCGCCGGATGTTGAGTGTATACCCAACTTGCCCAAAGAAGGATACACATTACTATGGCTTGTATAACTTATTAAAAATCAAATCATCACTATTGTTATTTGTGGGTATGGATATGTAGTAAAAGTAAAAACACATGGATAGGAAGGACAGGTGCTGAATGCAATTTCTCAGATTAAACTAGTCACTTGAACACTCCTGTACTGTAACACTCTCCTGGGTTCCAGATGAACACTCTAAGAACAGCCTGCTAGATGTACCAACTAGGATTGGCCACGGGAATTTTTAGTTGACTATATCCAAAAATAAATGGATCATTTCTCTCTTCCCTTCCTCTTCTACAACTTCTGCCCAAATATTCCTTACTCCATTTTCCTTGTCTGAATGAATGCTACCATGACCTTCTCTTCTAAGTTTTTGCTGTTTTTATTAATCTGTCCTTTCCTTCCCAAATTTTACTGTTACTGCCCAAATTCAGGTCCTCCTCGTCATCATTCTTTCTCTCCTAGATTGCTGTAGAACCCTCATGATATGTCTTCCTTCCTCAGAAAGAGAAAGCTTTTAAAAACCCAAATGCAATCCTGCCACACGATTTCTTTAAATTCTCCAATATCTCCAATCCTGGGCAGAATATACAGCTCCAGCATCTTTTTCTATTCTTTTTGCATCAACATTTTCCCCCTTTCTGATGAATTATTTCCATTAGCATGTAAATATTCTGTAATGTCTTCTATGTTAAAACAAAACAAAAATAAAACAAACACTTCGCTTGACTCCTAGATAGCCCATTTTTTCTGCTCCCCTTCAAAGCAAAGCTCCTCCAAAGAGTGCTCTATACATACTCTCTTCAGCACAGCTTTGACCTTGACCACAGCTCCACTGAAATACTTGCCAAGATCACCAGTAATCTTCATGTCTCTAAATCCATCTGCCAATCCTTAGTCCTCATCTGACTTGACCACCCAGCAGCTTTTGACATGGTTGGCCGTTTCCTCCTCACTTACACACTGTCTTAGCCTGGTTCCTGGAAACCGCTCTTTCAGTTGCTTGTTACCTCAGTCTCTGATTCTTTGCCTTTTGTGCCATTTCTTTCTATTCTCTCACACCTCTAAATGCCAGAGTGGGCCAGTAATCAGTCAGACATTATCTACACATTTTCCCTAAGGGAATCTCATCCAGGTCCGTGGCTTTACATCTGAAAGCTGATGCTTTATGTATTAATATCTCAAGCCTTATCCTCTCCCCTGGACTCGAGAGTCTTCCAGATAAACACTGGCTCTGCATCTCCACTTCTAGGTCCATCAGGCATCCATTCATGTTCAACAGGCTCAGACCAAATTCCATATTTCTCACCCCTCATGGCTCCTTCCTCATTCTTCGCCATAATTGTAAATTACAACTCTATCCTTGTCTTCATTCGGTCTAAAAGCCTTGGAGACATCCTTGACTCCTTTTTTTTCCTTTTTTGTTTTTAAATTTCACAAATCATATCCTATCTTTCAGCAGATCTTTCTGCTGTATCTTCAAAACATCCTCCTTCTGAATCTGAGCAATCCCCTAAAACATCACCACTGTCATTCTGGTCCTTTCACATAGTTTATGGCAATAGCCTTCTAGTCTTCCTTTTGCCCCCCCCAGGGCCTATTGGTCATGAAGGTCCCATAGTCACCCATTTTTATAAGGTAAATCAAATTATGTCTTTCCTCTGCTCAAAACCCTTGAATGTTCCCCAGCCTCCTACCACTCTCTCATCATAAAAATAAAAATAGAAAAAAACTTACAATGCCTTACAAACTTGTGCACGACCTCCTTCACTCTCTTTTGTCTGTATCAGCTAACGAAATCTCCCTGGCAGGTTCAGGTCCAGCCATACTGGTCTCCTTGCATATCCCTGAACATAACAAGAACATTCACACCTTGCTCTTCCTTCTGGTTGGAAAGCTCTTCCCCATGGTGTCTGCATGGGTAGCTCCTTCATCTCCTGCAGGTCTCTGCTCTGTGAGCCTCCACTGCTAATCCATACCTCACTTCTACAGCACCCCTATTCCTCTTACTCTGCACATCAACACCTTCCAATTCAGTGTGCACTTGGGTCTATGTATATTGTTAACTATTAATTTGTTTACTGTTTTTCTACCACCGCCAGAATATAGCCTCCATGATCCAGGGACTAATCTGTTTTGATCACTGCTGTGTCCCCAGAAAACAAAATAACACACCAACTCATAGACAGAGCTTGGCAGGTTTGTTTTTGCCTTTTGTAAATGAATGGTGAATGAGTATTTAAATGAATAGACCATTTCTCACTAGTTTCATATTATTTTTTACATGTAATATACCAGCTGAAAAGCTTGTACTCAGAGGAAAAGCAGGGTTGGTCTGTTGCTTTTCTTCTTTTCAATCTTACTTTCATTAGTAAATGTGAAAGTAGTATGGGGAGAGCAGTTGACTATAGGCTATATGATGCACCAGGCGCTGTTCTAACAGGTTTACATATTTTAGACCATTTAATCCCCACCATGTTCAATGAGGAATATGCCATTTTCCTACTTTGAATATGAGGAAACTGAGGCCCAGAGATATGGACTGTTCAAGTGGTAAAGGCATGATGGTCTACCTCTGGCTTCTTGGTTAGAATCATTTTAAGTCATGCATCCATTTCATGAGTGTTGGGATAGTAAACAGTAGATATTATGTTCTATAGCTCCACTTATACAAGCTATTAAACTGCAAATTCTCACAATGCCTTGCAACTAGCTGAAGGCCCATGGATGATGGCACTTTTTCACTGTGGAATCCTCGCACCTTCCTAGGACACCTTTTGAACTGCACATGGCATGTGACTGTCTGATATACACTCATGCTGATCTACATATGTTAATGAACTACACACAGCATGTGAAGACAATCACGAGCATCTATATATGAAATATTAGCCACATAGATTTGTTTATTTGTAAATGAAATATAAACATGAATATATGTCTGTCTTCTTCCTGCACCCCAATGGATTGCCCTGCTCACTATTGTATGCTACTTTGGAGATCCTTGCTAGAAGCGTGCTGATACCCTCAGAGTGTTCAAATGTACAGTTCTCTAGCCTCCGTGCCTCTGCATAAGCTACTCCCTCCACTTACAGTCATCTCCCTTTGCTTCTTCACAATGTACACTAGGCTTGAAAAAATAGAACAAAATGTGAAATTATAACTTTGTATGTGAAGATTCAGTTCAACAGACCAATTCTAGACAGTTACCTAGATGTGAAACCATTTCAGTCATGTAGCAACACTACTGAGGCCTTTTCCTACTTAAACAGTGGTCAAATAATCCATGAACCTCTGTAGCAGGCACAAAAATAAATGAATAATGCTCAAAGGGAAATTCAGTTTTCTAGGGAAGGAGAATCTGCACATGTTGCAACATCTACTTCTTTCACTCTGCGCTCCTCTGGCAAACATACCTCATCTTGGCATCAGAATTAGATTTGAGATGGAGAATATACCATTTTCCCCTAAGGCTTTTTAATTTATTGGAGGGACATAATAGTCAAACTGGTTTTTTTTACACTATGGAGTTCATCCTCCCAAAATAAAACAAAACAGAATAAAATAAAATAAATTAAATCAAATTTAATTTAATTTAAAAACTGGGTGGCATTATAAACATTTGAATAAATTTACTTGAATTTCTTTGTAAATCATTTTTAAAATTTTCCTGAAATAAATATTTTTGGCAGGGTCAGCATAGCTTTTCGTAGTTTTAGTATTGTGTTAATAATTACTTTTGACATCATTTAAATGGTTAAAATAAATTTACTAAACATCCTTTACCGTGCTTTTTTCCCCCGAAGTATGATGTATAAAAACACTAATGGCTATTAAATCTGAATTATTAACGGAAAAGCATTGTCTTCTTTACCGAGTCAAATTCTAAAAAGAAAATATGGACCAAAGAGTCTTATAGATCTATGTTAGTCATGACAAAATCCAAATAAATAGCCAACATTCAAACATTAAAATTAAAGCACTCATATTTTTCTTTCTTAAAATCACAACTCTGGCACCTATTATGGTAAGTAATTTTTTAAAACTTCAAGACCTGAGTGTACTCACATTTCTCACACCTTTATCTGCTCCATGGGAGGTGTGAAGCAAAGAGTAGAAGACAAGCATGTGGCTAAAACCAAACTCAATTTTGAATATCAATTTTAAGGGAGAAAAAAGCATAGAAAAGAAGCTTATTCATTAAATTGAAACCACCTTTCATCTTCTAATTAAAATACCTTCTACCATCAGCTTCTTCCAAAATACCTGTTATATTTTAAGGATGTAAGCTGCAGTTGTAAGGAAAAGTAAAACAGAATAGAACATTAAGCCACGAATAGAACTGATTGAAGAGGGATTTTAGTGTTTTGTTTTAGGAAAATAGCTACAGGACAGTTAAATAAGGTATCAAAATGTCAATAGGCTTCTCTTTTTTTCCTGCCCTTAAAGATGGACAGAATCTACCCATGCATCAAACATTCTCATTTCATTTTCAGATTTCATGGACTCAGAAAAGCATGTACAGAAGCATGGCTCACAAGAGATTGTATACTTAAGTTGTATAATTGAAAAAGCAAACTTTTTCTTCCTCCTGTTCTACATATTGAAACTAAGTTACAAAGACACCAAATGGAGAAAAATCTCCCACAGTCAACATTAAGCAAATATAACCATAAAAGTATATACATATATATTTTAAACTTTGTGTTTAACATGGGATAGTTATTGCTGAGAGGTCTTATCTCTTGAATTTTACTCTAAAAAGTGCTGATTTTAGATTTGGACTTACATACGGGATAGGTCGTAAAATATTTTAAATGACTTTTCTTTTCACATCCTAGAATCATATATATATCATTCTTGAATTATCAAAAACTTGTGCATTTCTGTTGTAAAGTGGTTTTAGGATACACTATGCTCGAGGTAGAAGCTTCTATGTATGAGTCTAAACGTACCGTTACACCATTCGTATGACAAACCTGTTTTATGAATGTTTCAGTGTTTCTAAACTTAAATACCAATCCACAAAGACTTGGACTGATTGAATTAGTTTTAAATTTGGATATGTTGACAAAATCAACACTTCAAATAATTTTTCAATTATTCATTTTTATTTTTCACCAGAATCAGAAGCAAGGTATGCCTGCATTTTTCATTCAGTGTTCATGTGAGTGTACGGCTTTATGAACCACCGAGACAGGATGCAAAGGAGAGATACAGTGAAAGAAAAGAATTAAAAACAGGACTTGCCAGGAAAGCTAAAAAGGCTGTAATTATTCAGGAGAAATACAAAGAAAATGACAGTTATTTGAAGAATTATTCAAAGAGGAATAAATAACTATTTATTGTAGTTTACAGTTTCAGTAATAAGTAATGTCACTTACTTATTTTTACCAGGGTAAATTGCATATTTTACATGTGTGCCCATGTGTGTGTTTGTGTGCATATAAAGAATGTAGTCCCTCATCTTTCTGGCATAAAACCCACCTTGAAATCATGGATATGGACTAATTTTCCATTAAAAACTTTCCCTGAACCCCAAGATCCAGAAAAGGCATGGACATGTAAGTCTCTAGGAAATGTCCTTTGACGGAAGCCTGAGTATACCGTTCCCAGAGCTGGGCTGGTGATGCAGACTGAAGCCAGCCTCATGGCCTAGTCTAGCATGGGGATTTCACAGGGGAGCCAATACCTTCAGGCAATACCAACAAGTGAAAATCATATGAAATTGTCAAGTTCAATATTGCAAGTTAATTAAAAAGAAAGCATCCACAACCTGCAAAAATCTTACATTTATTCTATGCAAAAACAGTTCATTTGTAGAAAAAGATTTTTAATCTGTTCTAATATATCTGAAAACTGCGAATCAGAGTGAATAATTAAAATCTTAAAATAGCTTATCATGGTTCTATAAGTGCTTAGCCATCATTTGTAAAGAAAACTATATATATATATATATTTATATTTACTTCTAGTTCCCAAGAAATGGATGTATTGTTATGGAAGCTAACTGGTTGAATGATTCCCTTTTTGTTCATTTCATGTGGGCTGAAGGAAATGCAGAAGATCAAGTGTTGAAAAGTAGCTGTTGGGTAATTCAGAAGGTGAATTCCTCTTGGCTGATACCAAGTTCACTTGATAATAAGACCTCTTTAGAGGAACATAAATGTCAGTTTGGCATCAGCCTGTAACCTGAGGAAATGTGTGAAAAGGTAGCACACACATCCACAGCCCTTCCCTCAATTTAACCTGCGTCAAGGAGCTTTTGACTGACTTTCTTGGTTTGTGGTTTCAGGGTCTAGTGTTCCGGACCATTGAATGTTTCTTTGTGGGTGTTCAGGCAAAGAGAGACTTACCTGCAGATACACACCCCCACCCTGTGGCTCTGGCCGACTGATGATGCCAGGTTAGAACAAGTCTCTTAACGGCTGAAATAGGGTGAAATTCAGCCTATTTCAACAAGCTGAACTTAAAGGAGTACTTTCAGCTCCTATCTGAAAAGGGTCTTTATTATTTAACTTAAATTTTGTAAAAAAAAAAGAATATTTCTTTTTAAATCTGATCATTCGTCTAGATTATTCTTGAACTATCCTAGAAAAGTAAAACTATGTAGTCCTTCGCTAAACAACAAAGCATCACTAACTGTGCATCAAAAGCAAAATTTGTCCAAATGAGGTTTGATTTTGAATGATTATTTTTTGTTTTTTCCTCCTTGAGAGAACTTATTCAAAGTAACTAAGACAGAAACAAAATTTAGTACTAAAGCTATAGTAATATAAGATAGTGAAAGGAAAGAAAAAGAATATGATTGGTAGAATATTGCTATATACCTAAAATTTGTTAGGTTATTTGTTTCAAATATTCAGTGTCAATTCATTTCTTTCAAATACTTAGATCTTAACCTGTAATTAAATTTTTAATCACTGGCTTTCAAAGGAATAAGATTAATGGTAGTTTAATGTCCTATTATCTGTCATTTGGATGAAAATCTTTTTAGAGACTAACAAATTGCATGTGATTAAATTTTCAGAGCTAACCAACTTAATTCATCCTTTTCTTCCCCTTTATTTCGTCTTTTTATTGTGCTCAATTACATTACTTCATTGTTTATTGTGGATCTAGGGATTTCTCTACCATTGTCGTGACCTAGATCTGGAAGTGAAGAACCTTGCAATATATTTCCAAATGAAGTCTAATGTCGCTAAAAATGAATTCCTGTGCCAATAATCTCCCACAGCTTCAAGTCATCAAACAATCATGAAGACCCTTATCTTAGGATAACCATAGGCAAGGTGATATTAGTAAATACTATTATTGTGGGGGACAGTCTAGAAAGAGAAGTTGATGTGTTCAGTATAAATCCATTATACTCTGCGCCATATTTTTAAAATTTTGTTTTAAATACTTTTGAATATAGGCAAAATACAAGTCCTAAATAAGTAGTAATATATATATATATATATAAATACATATGTACATATATATACATATAAATACATGAATCATATATATATGATTCAATTTCTGTTCCCCTTCTTTTCCTTCCTCTTTCTGTTGCCACTTGGCCTTTCACTGCTCATTAGCACATTTGACTGAACTTAAAAGCAAAAAGGCAAAAGAGGGACGCTCAACTCAGTTATTCTGCTCCTGCTAATATAGCCCTGGAAGAAAAAAATAAAGTGCAGGAAATGGTGGTAGGCTGAAATGAATGTTTCATAGCCTATAAATAGGTGAATACTTTCTTACCAATGTCTTGATAACTGAGAAACAGGTCACGGGCTAATAAGCACATACACATGTGACTTTTATTTGAGGATAAACATGAAACTTCATTTATTTGTTTGTCAATGATGAATTGCCCTTAGGAAAAGAGTTTTACCGTTTATTGAGTGCCTACTACAGGTTACATCAGAAATTTTGTATAAAGTTCTCCATTTCATTGCCATAAACCTTGCTACCATTCTATAGGGAATTGCCACCATCCTTCAGAGTTCCCTTTCATTGTTACAAGCCTGATTATTTAGAAGTCATCCTTGACATCCTCTCCTTTTTCCTGTGCCCCACCCATCTGCCCTTAGTATATTTAACCCTTAATCCAACCTTATCCTTTCATACATACACTGTTTGGAATGTAGCTAAGGACCCTGAAGGATACATCTTATGGCCACCAGGTGCAGATAATCACTACAGGTATCCTAGACAAAGACACCTCTATCTTAAGTTTTTGACACAAAACTATTAAAGTGGGCTGAAATAAACTGGGCCACGAAGTTTTGGTTCCAGCTCTGTGTTCATATACTGTGTAGCAGATGATTAGCATCCAGTGTTTAGGATCAGCCAGCCCTGGCCTTCTACTTCTACAATTTACTAGGTGTGCAAACTTTGAGACATTTCAGATCTGTGAGATTTGGTTATTTCTTTTATAAAATAGGAATAAAAATATAAGACTTCCAAGGATTCTGTGGGGATTCAAGCAATATCCATAAAGTGCTGAGCACCATGCCTGGCATATGAGAGGCCCAATAAATTTTAGTCTGATTTTTCAAAGGACAGCATCTTTAAGCTATAAAATAATCTGTGTTGACCTTTCTGCTATAAAGAGGTGCTATGATTCTAGAGCAACTTTAATGCTTCCAAAGTCAATTTACAAATATTCAAGATAACCAAGATGTTGGCAGAACATCTAGGATAAGTCCCATCTTTTTTTTTTTAATAAAAAACTAGAAGCTAAGATAGTTGTCTGACTTTAAAAAGGTCCTAGGGGAGTTAGTAACTAAACTTGGAAGAGGCATAGACTTCAGTATTTCCTGTCTGTTTGTACCCACTCACCAAACCCATCCCATAATAAGAACCTAATTAATTCTAAAGAAGCTTTGATCTACGAGTGTAAGTTGTTCAATGTACCAAGGCTTTTTTGAATTGTCAATAATGAGAATATTTTAAGATATGAGAAATATCCCTAAAATGTCACTGCCCATTTAGTCAGACCTTTATACTTGAGGCTGTATTTGGTCCCACATCTGTTTATCCTTTAAAAGATGCAGAAGCAAAACTATTTGCAAGACACCATGAAAAGATGCAAAGATGCATTTTGTCCTGCCTTCAGGGATGCTCTAGCCAAGAATAAATCTGCTCAAATAACCAGCAGCCAACTGGGAAAAGGATCACCATTCGAGGTCCCTCCTTCCGGTAGAATCGCGTGAGATTATCTACATCCTAGAGATGGATGATTGGCCTAAGGGTGCTTAAGAAACAACAATCTGCCTTTTAAACAATTACCCAAATCCATAAAAGCAGATCGCCAAATGGAGAGAACTTTTTTTTTTTTTAAAGCTAGATAGAAATGAGATCCGGAGAATATTTCTGGGTGGTAGCATGCTTGAGTCCAGATGGAAATTTAGCATTAATTTGGCTAACACTTATTTCAGTCACAGCACATTTTCAACTATTTATTTTTGTACTGAGCCTCTCCTAGTAAGGTGGGTATCGAATGGAAATTTTTTCTAAGGTGGCATTTCAAATAATAACAATAATAATAAAAACCTGGATCAGGAACAATTTTTCCATTAGATGCATAAGGAAGCACAGCAGGGACCCTGAATGGGCCTATATTTTTTTGCTAATTTAATCTGTGCCTGTGAAGGACATCTCTCCATTTCTTTCTTAAAGAAGGCTTGTTTTTCCTATCCTTTAAAATGACTGGCTCCAACTTTGAGATGCTTGTTTCTTTAGTATTGATACCCAAATATGAATGCAGTTCTTCTAATTTATACCATGGGGAAAGGAGAGCTGGGGTATGAGAGAGGTGGAGTTTATCCATGCCACGGTTACATATATGGAAAATTGATTTTCCAACCATACCAAATGATAAAGTCCATCTTTGATATATTCCTGTCTCACTGCTTTCCAGGTCTTAAGGCATCTGATCTCAGGTCAACTCCCCTTGGAGTGTAATTCAAAACACAGTCCCTTCCCTTCAGAGAGCTCATGCCACAGGGCATGGGTATGTTTTCTTTGGCGAGGACAGACCTTATGAAAGAAATTATTCTGCTGCCTAACTGACAGAGTTGGGCATGGGGTACAGAGAAATGGAGCCTCTCCCAGTGGCCCTTTGCCTGGAATTTGTCCTAAAAGCATGAAACTGAGCAGGATTTGTAGCAGACAGATGTGGATAATATATGCACCACCTTTCCATTTTGGTGTCTGTTTGCATGAGAATACAAAACTGTAGGATTTTAAATGGGGCTCTACATGATGGTAAAGCTGTGAACTCTTGGCGGAACCAGGTCCTAGGCTTGATTGGGAAGTCTATTGTGGATGGATCCCACTGGCCAAATCAAAAGAAATCCCTGTTGTTTCCATGTTTGCTGATGCAAGTTATCTAAGGCTAATAACCTGAAGATTTTTAGCAGTCCATGGAAAATACATATGCTATCAGCAGTGGCAGGCTCAAGTTCAGCAACTGGTCACCACTGCTTGCCCTAAAACTTTATCTGAAAGCAGGAGCTACTCCAATACCTCTTGTGGCCATCTAATTCTAAAGTGAGGGAAAAATAACTGGGTCAGCACCTTAACATAGAATTATTGAAGGCTCCAAGAGTTTGTTTCGTTGGTTCAGTTTGGGTTTTGAATGAGCTTCCAGAAGCAATTACAAGTGAAATTATAATTGTTTAGTGAATAGAGGCCTTCTTGGATCATATGAGCTCTAGTCCAGCTTGGCACTATAATTTTGAGCAAATTGTTTTAGTTTAGTAGAACAGCAGCTTGCTTACATATAAAATGAGACATAACTTAGATGACCTCTAGCTTACCTTTACACTCTAATACATAGCATCAGTGACACCAGACCTGCAAATCACAGTGAGATGTTTGTAAAAGAGTCTAAAATTAGCAATTTTTACTTTACTGCCTGAAGACTACAGTTTTGAAAGGAATAAACTCAATTACATTTTTACATATTTATTTGCTTTTGTCTCCAGAATTTTAAGGGTGGGTGAAACCTGGGAATTATGGGGACCTCTTTTCACTATATCTCCTAATATCAGTAGCCTTCCTCTAAGCCACAACCTGATCTTCCCACCTGGGGAATGGTGGAGAAGTTAGGTTTTGTTTTAGGGCAGGACTTGGCAAACTGGCCCTCAGGGCAAATCTCTCCTGCTACCACCTGTTTTTGTTGGGTTGAGAGATAGGGATATTCTCCTCTAGACTTTTAAATGGTTGAAAAAATACTACAAGAAGAATAATATTCTGCAACACATGAACATTTACACAAAACTCAAATTTCAGGCTCCATAAATAAAGTTTTACTGGAACATAGACATGTCCCCTGGTTTACTATTATCCATGGATCCTTCCATCTTACCAGGAAAGAATAGAGTAGTTGCAACAGAGACTTATGGTACTTTCTATCTGGGCCATTACAGAAAAAATTTGCCAAGACATGGAAAGGAGGAAGAGGAACCAAAAAGGGGAACATAAAAGAGGAAAAGAATAATGTTCACTAAGTTGTAATTGCCATAATGTTAATAATATTTGTTTATGTACAATATTACCAATATTTTCCAAATACATCACATACATTGGTTCAATTACCCAGGCACAAATTTTATGAAGAAATAAGATAAGTATGAAGCTCTCTGTTTTCCTAGAAGATAGCAAGACCAGAAAGTTTCCGTGACTTTTTCAGTCACATGGCTAGTTAGCTGTATGGCCAGAACTAAAATCCAAGTCCCTTAAGACTCATCCTTGTAGACCTATGTTACACTGTATACAACTAAAGAAGACGGTGTTGAAGGGAAAGGGTCATTTGGGGAAAGGTGAATCAAAGCTTTCCCTGACGACTAAACTGTAACTATTCCTACTGAATATCACATTGGATTCTGAGTTGATCATAATATCTCATATGTTGTCTCTATTAAAAGTGATATATATATACACAACACATATATACACACACATATGTTTAGATCATGTTTTTGATTTTAAAAGATTTATAATTATCAAAAAATATGTATGCACAAAACATTTAGAGTTTGGATAACACTCTTTTTTCCTTTTCCCACAGAACTACTCAATAATTTTGATCACATTATTATAAGATAGTATGAAACAAAACATACAATAAAGTGTAGATCCCAAGATTTTTATCTTTCAACAATTGACCAAAGACAATTTTTTTAAAAAATTTACCAAATAACTTATATAACAAAGCAAACTCTGCTGTTGCCAAAATCAGCACTCCCCAATTCCTACATCTTGTGGAAAAAGTAGCCAAAAAATGCAGCCACTGTCTCTCCCACTTCAACAATCACGATTAAACCCAAATCCAGAGCAGCTGATGCGATTTAGTGGCACAGGAAGAGACAAACGTGTGTGAAAGCAAACCCTGAAAGTCAATTGGATTATATAGTGGAGGCTTCTGCAATAAAGGGGACTTAGTTTTACAGCTTAGTTGGATGGGGGTGGGGAGGAAAACGAAAGAAGAAAAATCACCCTGGGTCTCTTTGCTTAAGTTATTTTGCAGATTTACTGAAATGTGCACGTGGTAGAAAATGACTTCCAGAAGTCGAAGTTTTAGCTAAGCTGTGCTGCGGCTGCCGGCTCGCATGCGCAAACGTGGCTCCCTGTTCTGAGGTAACGTGAGGTAACTGTTTACAGGCAGGGAACACTTGACAATGTTAATTGCAGGATGCTTCAGGCCCGGCGAGCTGGCATTAGACCCCTGGATCCTCCACTCTGATTAGAAATTTGTGAAGTATAACACGTCTTGCCAGGTACGTGCCACATTTGGGTTAGGCCATTTTTTCCGAGTAAAAAGAATGGGGAAATCTAAAGGAAACCCACACTCACATACACACTTACGCAGTCAGCAAAAGCAGCCAGTGCTGAGTCTACACAAGCCTACTGCGTTAGCTATTTTAACTGATCACAGCATTCAAAACGATCAAGCCATTCTTCCTGTGAGATGATGTTGTTTGTTCCTGGCTCCTCATCAAATGTTCCTTTTCTGTGGTGTTCTGTTTGCAGCAGAACAGGGAGAACTTGCTTACTGATAGTTGGGAACACTTTATTAAATGCTAATGCTCTGATGAGGTTAAGCAGCTTCATTAATTTCTTGGCTTCCTGATATGCCGCCCAAAAGTCAACAAACAGCTATTGGTTTCCAAGCTGTGCTTACAAGAATCCCCAAAACCTCATGAATTTTTTTTTTTAATCCGTTTCATCAGTTCAATCAAATGCACAGGTGGTTCACGGAGTCTGGGTAGACATAAATGCGAGTTTAATTCACAATAAAGAAAAACACTGTTCAATTTAACCAATCCAGTAGGAAAAAAATGTAAAGTGCATTGTTTGCTGGAAGGTTTGTGCTAGAGGGAGATAACTGAGTATACCGTTTCATGGTGCCTTTCTGGCTTTCTTTGTGTGATGCTGAGAATGATGCCTTCTTCCATTGTATTCTCTTAGCATTATGCATGATACTTTTTTGTGGATTGGATATTATCCATGTATATGTATTTTCGTGTTTTTGCTTTATGTTAGAGACAATGATGAATTTTTAATCACTCATAGCAAAATGCCATACAAAGATGTTACCCTAGAATTACGTAAAAGTAATAAAAATTAATTTTAAAAAGTAATGATTTATAGGCGAAGTTTCTCAAGTTTCTCTAGGCTCACCTGTGGTCACTGAGTCACTTCTGCATGCATGTTCTAGATATAGCTTGCGTTCCAGGGACGGGTTCTTCTTGAAGGGATACCAACAGGAAGAAGACACAGTCCCCATTCTCAGGGAATTTAGGGGAAAACATGGGGCGAGAATACAATTATGTAATACGCTGTAGAATATCACATATTTTATTAGAGAGACCCAGAGAAAAAACTATGGTGGATTCAAAGGAGAAGATTCATTATTTTGTTAGTTTACTTTTTATTTACTAAGTGCATATTCCTTTTAGTCAGACATTGACAAAACATCAGTAATTGATAATACCAGCTGTTATATACGTAGCACATGCTATATGCTAGAAAATATTCTCAGTACATAATAGGAATTAAGTTATTAAATCCTCAAAACAAATTGATGAAGTAGGTGTTAGTATCATCCCTACTGGACTGATGAGAAAATTGAAGTAGAGAGGTGTTCAGTAACTTGCCTTGAGTCACACCACTGATACTGGGTGGAGCTAGAATTTGATCCTAGACACTCTGACTTTTAACCAAAATACTCATAATATATAGACTTATCCCTTGATCTCTTGGACCTGATGATCAAGAACAGAGGTTGGCAAATGTTTTCTATAGAGGGACGAAGAGTAATTATTTTTGGTTTTGTGGGCCAGATGGTCTCTACCACAACTACTCAACTCTGCTGTTTTACCAGGAAAGTAGTCATAGACTCATAAGCAAATGGGTGTGGCTAAAATCCGAGAAAACTTTATTTCCAAAAACAAGCAATGGATCATATTTGGCCTGCAGGCTGTTGGTTGCTGACCACTGATCTAGAAGGAACGATATATAGGAACAAGCAAACACATAAGAATTTTACTAGCTGTGGTAGGTGTAAGGTAGAGAATGGTCTGAGGTAGGAAGTAATGGGGCTCAAATGGGTGGGGAGAGAAGCGATGTGCATGGAGTGGTTGGAAGGCACCTCTCAGTAGAAGTGACATTTAAACTGGGACTTCAAAGTTGTGAAGTCTCCAACCAAATGAAGAGGGGCCAGAGAAACAGCATTTCAGACGGAGGCAATAGCAAGCTAAGGGCCATAAAGAGACTGAGACAATACTGAAGTGGCATGTTTTAGGAGCTAACAGTGTGGACATGGAAGAAAGAGTTCATGGGTCCAAGAGGTTGCTGGGCCAAGGCCACACCGAGCCTTGAGAACTACAGGGAGGTGAGGACTATCCCAAGGGCACTTGAAAGCCAGACATAAGTTCAAGCAGGGGTCATGGACAAGGCCTTTGTAGACTTTATTTAAAAAGGATGCATCCTTTGAACTCAGGCTAGAGTTTCAGTAAGTGGAGGGATGAGGGTACAGGGATTTGCTTCAAAATTAGCTCATCATTTATATTTATTGAAAGGATAAAGCAGGATATAATCCTTTTCTTGAATTGTAATATAAAAATAGATCTGTTAATGTTCTGTGCTAAACTCTTAAGATTTATCATTTATAATTTTTTAAAATTCCTCATTATGAGGGTTACTATATGCCAGGAACTGTTCTAAGCATTAATGCAAAATTATACATATCTTGGATAAGATCTGTGAATGCCAGAGTGAGTTAAAAGCATAGCCTCCGTTGTTTCCTAAATTCAAATCCCAGCTGCAAAATCTGCAAATTTTTTCAGCTCTCTAGGCTTCAGTTTACTCATTGGCACAATGAGGGAATAATAATGGTACTTGTTTTATAGAGTTGGAATAAGGGAAGTATTGAGCTTAGAATCAAAAAACATTAGCTACTTATAGGAAGAGATTGATAATCTAGGCCTTGGACAAAATTCCTTGTACAATTGTGATGATATGACAGTAAAATCCAGCCACAACTGTGCTTACCATTAGAAAAATATTCAATAAATAATTCAATGTAAGACAAGTCATCCTTGCACTCCTAAAGGCATGTTATCTATAATTGATGAGAATTTAGTATGAGAAATATGGGGGATAAGACGTGGGGGATGAGGGGTGGAATATTTTAATTTAAATATTAAATCAATATTTAAGGATGGAAGGTAAGTTCTGTAGCATAAATAGTTTTCTGATAAAACAAATACATTTATTTAGCTCATTAAAAGAATCATTTCCTTCTTTTATGTTGTTATTTATTATATTTTATTATTTTATAATACAGAATAATATGAAGAAAGAGCACATAGATATTTTGAAATAAATTGCAAGGTTCTCACAAAATGACGTCCCTCTGCTATAAGATGGAATTAGAGTAATCAGGCAGAATTAATTTTATTTGTAATATATACTTCTAGAATGGTAAATGTTACAAAAACTAGAAACTTGAGACCACTTCTTCTTGAGTGTGTGTTTTGAGTCCTATGTAATAAATATATGTAGAAAATTGCCATGAGTTGTGAAAATCATTTCTCCAGTTCAACCAGGAGATTTGTCCTCTAAAATGATAATGTGGTGTTAAAAGTTTGATTGCAAACTGGCCGTGCTCTGGAGGCAGCTCCTGTGCTGCCTTTGTGGTTTCTGCTGATATAAAGTTGATATTTTACAAATGCAGAATATGAAATATATACCTAACATGTGTTTCGTACACTTATAATACACCAAAATGAAAAACAGCATAGACGTGGAACATTTCTTGGCTCTGTGCTTAATGCACTATATCTGGAACAAGTTAAATGTTGTTATAGAAATAATTGAAACATTTCACACAGTTTCATGCAGTTTTGCATGTTAAACTTACATTCCCTCCTTCAGTTGTAGAAGACTTTACATGCCTGATACACAAATGTATCCCTTAGAATTGGGAACTCAGATATGATGTTTCTTTTTAGGTACCAATGTTGGACAAACTTTGAAGGTATTTCAGCCTTAATTTTGCCAATAACAACTTATCACTGAATTAGATTCATGAGAAGAGGCTTTCCTAAAAATGAGTTATTGAGACAGAATAGATAAGTTTTTCATTTTACAATTTAAAAATATCATGTTTTATTCCCCTTAAGTTTACTCTTATTTTGTTTTCATCTTTTCTTGCTGAATGATCTTTGCTTATCCCAGTATCACTTCAGTATTTTCTTTGCATTTATTTTCTGGGATGGGCTGTAAATATTTAATCATTCAAATATAATTCCTCCTTTAATTTTGGATGCAGAGTGTGATGTGCTTCTAGTGATATTCCCTGCTTCAGTTTAAACAAATTGGAAAGTTCTGC
Organism: Choloepus didactylus; assembly: GCF_015220235.1. Lineage (NCBI taxonomy): Eukaryota > Metazoa > Chordata > Mammalia > Pilosa > Megalonychidae > Choloepus > Choloepus didactylus. The sequence continues at coordinate 65,484,759 of NC_051324.1, read as the reverse complement.
ACTCCCGTGGAGAATTCAGAAATGAATGACCTTGAGGATTAATTCCTTTGTCACTTTTAGCCCAAATTTCATTGAGTTCCTGTTAGGCTTCTAGTAGCCACAGGAAGATTTAGAACATCTGAGATAATCCAATAATAAAGTCTTTTACTTTTCTTGTTTTGGTAACTAAATGCTACAATTATTTATAGGTCATTTAGAAACTACTTAATATATGTTTTATTCATTGACCCAGCAACACTATTTTTTGAATACTAACTGTTTCCACTAAAGTAGATTACGGCCATGCGTATATTCCATTAATAGCTTCTCCCTACTACAGTGGTTCTCAAAGTGGGTCCCTGGAGCAGTAGAAACCTGGGAACTTGTCAGAAAAGTAAATTCTTGGGTCCCATTCCAGATCTACTGAAACAGAAACAGAAACTGGAGGTGGCCCAGTATTCTGTGCTTTAACAAATCCTCCAGGTGATTCTAATGCACAATCAAGTTTTAGAACCACTTTTCTAGAAGGATCTGTGCATTTTCTTATTTACTGGGATGATGAGCTCCAACACCCTCCTAGGATCTTTTCTCAATTTGAGTCTATGACAGGTTCAAAGGGAAACATGTCAAATAGATCTACCAGGGATCAGACAGAAAGCATCTATGAGATAGGAGAGAACTGATCTCAAGATTGTGGGAACAATATTCTTACTTTCCCTCACTCTCCCCTAGTCCCCACCTTTCCACTGCCAAAATACCCCCATAAGTATACCCCCATGCACACACTCACACAAACACAAAAGAAAATAAATACAGATAACTTTTATTTTCACTTTCGTGTAAGGGAATATACTACTAGGGCCATAGAGTACCTCAAGAAATAGAAATTTCATTTTCCAGCTAATGCATGAATATTATCTGGGCCACTCAAAATGTTAAAGACAAATTCAGAAAAGGTAAGAAAGCTTACTAATTTTGTCACCATGGTTAATACCTAAAAGTAGAAATAATTTCCTGCATCAAACTTAAAGTTTGTCATGAAATTAATCTATATGCATAAATATATGGTTTAGCTTATGGATAAAAATAATTTGTTTTTATTTTTGAGGATCTGAAGAACAAAGCATTACATAGGCCCTTCAAGAGTTATTCATACATCTGTCTGACGATGGTTTAAGGCAACATGATACAATATTGCATCTGGTTAAGGGATGGAGTTCTGAATCTGAGTTTTACCACTGTAGTTTTGTGACCTACAAGATGTACCATAAATTGATTACTTTTCATTTTTTAATTGTAAGGTGGAAATAATAACATGATCCACCTCATATTATTGTTTGGAAAAAATAAATAAGATAGTGCATGCAAAAAACTTAGCATAATGCCAGGTATGTTCTGCCTATTCAGTAAATATATAGTATCATTAAGCTGAATTTCCATTTAAAGTCTTAGGAACCAATTCTCATCCTCATTTTACTTTCTTAATTAATGTGCTTAAACATTCCCTTTGGAGACATACTGTGTAAAGTTTCCTTTCCATTGAATTCAATAAATTATGAATTTTCAATATAATGATATGTGTTTACCCTAATGCATTCCTCCTCCTGCCCCCTGCAAAAATTAAAAAAAAAAAAAAAACCCTCCTTTAACATTTATATTAATGAGTCTTTTCAGTAGTAACGATTCTGGACTATGCCCCTCCAAAGAAGTTTCTCCATAAATTAGCATTAATTGATGTCCAGTTTTTGGAAACTGTTTCCGCACGTTATTTATGGCACATTCTGTTCATGTGGTGCCTCTTAATGTGAAAAGGTAAAGTAGGAACATGTTGGAAGTTAAGCAGTTATCTTAGGTTAGTTGTCTTTTTTCTTACTCCCTTGTTATGGTCTCTTTGAAATGTTCTTTTATTGTATGTTTGTTTTCTTTTTAACTTTTTTTTTCATACAGTTTATTTAAAAAGGAAGGGAAACTTAAAAAAAAAAAAAGAAAAACAAGGAAAAAGAAAGATGTAGTGCCCCCTTGAGGAGCCTGTGGAGAATGCAGGGGTATTTGCCTACCCCACCTCCATAGTTGCTAACATGACCACAGACATAGGGGACTGGTGGTTTGATGGGTTGAGCCCTCTACCATAGGTTTTACCCTTGGGAAGATGGTTGCTGCAAAGGAGAGGCTAGGCCTCCCTATGGTTGTGCCTAAGAGCCTCCTCCTGAATGCCTCTTTGTTGCTCAGATGTGGCCCTCTCTCTCTGGCTAAGCCAACTTGAAAGGTGAAATCACTGCCCTCCCCCCTATGTGGGATCAGACACCCAGGGGAGTGAATCTCCCTGGCAACGTGGAATATGACTCCCGGGGAGGAATGTAGACCCGGCATCGTGGGACGGAGAACATCTTCTTGACCAAAACGGGGATGTGAAAGGAAATGAAATAAGCTTCAGTGGCAGAGAGATTCCAAAAGGAGCCGAGAGGTCACTCTGGTGGGCACTCTTACGCACACTTTAGACAACCCTTTTTAGGTTCCAAAGATTTGGGGTAGCTGGTGGTGGATACCTGAAACTATCAAACTACAACCCAGAACCCATGAATCTCGAAGACAGTTGTATAAAAATGTAGCTTATGAGGGGTGACAATGGGATTGGGAAAGCCATAAGGACCACACTCCACTTTGTCTAGTTTATGGATGGATGAGTAGAAAAATAGGGGAAGGAAACAAACAGACAAAGGTACCCAGTGTTCTTTTTTACTTCAATTGCTCTTTTTCACTCTAGTTATTATTCTTGTTATTTTTGTGTGTGTGCTAATGAAGGTGTCAGGGATTGATTTAGGTGATGAATGTACAACTATGTAATGGTACTGTAAACAATCGATAGTACGATTTGTTTTGTATGACTGTGTGGTATGTGAATATGTCTCAATAAAATGAAGGTAAAAAAAAAAAAAAAAGAATCCTTACATTGGCCTAAAAACTTTGAATTCCTTGTCTCCAATCCATTCTCATCGCTGTACCTCCCTGTTTCCCTGTTCCCCATCCCCATCAAGGTATTCCCCAGATATTCTCACTGCTTTCTTGCTGGAATAAGAGAAGTCTGTTCACTCTCAGTGAGTCATCTGCTGCTTCACCGCCTTGATTGCCAAGCTCCAAGCTCTTCTCGTAGCTGGCTGGTTTTACCCTCCTTGGAATAAACTTTCCTTACTCTCGTGTCTTCAGTTGGCTTCCTTCAGTTATTCTCCATTGTATTTTGTTTGCTTCATTCATAATTCTACCACCTGTAGTACTCTTATTTGCTTAGCTGATAATTGTTTTCCCCACACAAAACGCAAATCTCACCAAGGAAGAGACATTGTTTATTGTGTTTGTAGATACATTCCTAGCAGTCAGTCCAGTGCTTGCTCATCAGCAGGTAACCAATACGTATTTTTTAAAAAGAATTGTTGAATGACTATTGGTTTAATTTTTGTTTTATCTCTCCCGTAGGACTAAGAATGCAATTTTAATTACTAGCGTGCATTTAGAAAGAAGATTTTTTAAAATATCAGTGATGGAGCCCTTAGCATCCTGCATCTCAGAATTGTTTTGAAACTAAATATTAACTTGTCTAAACATATTTGGATACCTTCATATCATTCCTTCCTTTAAGAGCACATCTCAGGTTTCATGGAGCATAGCATACCAGTATGCTTTGTGATAAACACTGGGCAATGGCAGAATTAACTCCAACAACATTTCATTTCACCTCCATTGGACGACATATTTGGACCAGTGCCAGGAGCCCTCACTCACAGGAAATCCCTCCCAGGCTCGGCTCCCTGCCTGCAAACCCAGGACCCTACTAAGTGGTCATCTAGCAGATTCTTAACACATCTCTAAGAAGTAGCGATTAATTGTTATCTAACTACAAAGAAGCCATGACTCAAGAATATAGAGGTTTATTCTGGGATTTACTGTGTGTATTTTTAATGATAGCACTATTAATGATTAGAACGCATATGTTAAAAAAATGAGTGAGAAATCTTTTTCATAAGATTACCATATATATCCTCTCCTCCATCTGTTCTAAAAACCCAGGTATTCTATTAATGAGGTTCTTTTAAATGGCAATTTTGAGAAATGTCAGGCTACACTTAGCCGTTCTTGAAAAAGGTCAATGGTCTTTTTGTTTTGTTTTGTTTTATAGGTTTTTATTTTTAAGCATATGAATATTTTTTCTCATGGAATAGATCCTGACTAATACTTTTCTGGGCTATGATAGTCAAATTTAGCTAAGAGAAATTGCATTTAGATATTAGGGAGCATTTTAACATGCTTGAATAGGCTTTGAAAGCATTGTTCTGTTTTGTTAAAATTTAAGAAAAACTTAGGTACAGCCTTCTCTGTATAGTTATCTACTTGATGGCAAGTAACTGGACCAGATTTTCTTCCAAGGCTAATTTTGATTTCCTAATTCAATGAGCATTTTCCTCTTAACGTATTTTTTCCTCCTATTTTTTTCCAGTTTGGATAGGTAATACTCTTAAATTGATCTTATATAAGTTAGCTAATAGAGCTAAGCATTTCTTTTCTATATCTGGCCTAGAAATATTTCCAATAAATCATTTTAGGATCCCAAGGGCTACTAAATTTCCCATTGTTTGCTGACTTCAATTTCTTGCAGTTATAGAACTAAAGTCTCGTTTTCTTGCTGCCTGTGTACTGGAACTACTCCCACACCTAGAGGCCACGCTTGGGTCCTTGCCTTATGGCCCTCTCCATCTCAGCAACAGAGAACCTCCTTCTCATGCTTGCAGTCTCTCCCACTGCCTCCTCTTCTACCAGCCAGAGAAAATGCTCTGCTTTCAAGGGGCTAACGTGATTAGGTTATGCCCAACCCGGACAGTCTCCATTCGATTAACCCAAACTCAACTGATTAGTAATCTTAATTAAATCTGCAAAAATCTCTTTGGCCATATAAGACAATCATAGGAGGGATTATCTTGTCATATTCGTAGGTTCTACCTACACTGAAGAGGAGATCCACAAAGCCAAGGATCATTGGGGATCATCTTAGAGTTCTGTCTGTTACAATGGCCTATAGGATACTGGACACACAAGTATAGGTTTCTGAAGCTATCTGGATCCATCTCATTATCTTCTATTCTCAAACCAACTTTCTTCTCAACTTCTCTGGTTCCCTAAGTTTCATCTAAGTTAAGTTACCAAGTTCTGATAGCTTTCATTTCAAAGCTATCTTATATTTGTCCTCTGCTTCATTATAGTTTTTTTTTTTTTTTAACCTTTTTTTCTTTTTTAAATCAACAGTATGGAAAAAAAAAATTAAAAAAAAAAATACAATAAAAGAACATTTCAAAGAGACCATAACAAGGGAGTAAGAAAAAGACAACTAACCTAAGATAACTGCTTTACTTCCAACCTGTTCCTACTTTATTACAGTTTATTTCCAACCACATCACGCATGTATTATTGCAGTAGTCTGTTTTCTATTCTTTCTCAGTGTGAGCTCTTCCTTCTTTCCATGACTGAATCCAAACTTTATGGCAGGTCTTTATTTGTTTTTGCTGCTCTGAACCACTGTCTAGTGTCCTTTCCTTTCACTCTGAAGAACTCCTTTTCGTATTGCTTGTAGAGCTGGTCTGGTGGTGACGAAATCCATCAGCTTTTATTTATCTGAGAATCTCAACTTCTTCCCCATTTTTGAGTCTTTCCAGATATAAAATTCTTGGCTGCCGGTTGTTTTCTTTCAGCACTTTAAGTATTTCAACCCACTGTCTTCTTGCCCCCATGGATTTCTGATGAGAAATCGGCACTCAATCTCATTGGGACCTCCTTGTACATAACACGTTGCTTTTCTCTTGCAGCTTTCAGAACTGTCTCCTTCCCCTTTGCATTTGATAGTGTAATCAATATATGATGTCATGTATTTTCCTTCATGTCTACCCTGTTTGGTGTTCTCTGAGCTTCTTGTATGTGCACATACTTGTCTTTTGCTAAGTTTGGGAAGTCCTCTGTCATTATTTATTTGACTATTCCTTCTGCCCCCTTCTCTCTTTCTTCTCCTTAATGCATATATTGGTGCACTTGATGGTGTCCCATAGCTGTCTTAGGCTATTTTCACTTTTAACATTTCTTTATACTTGTTGCTCCTCAGCCTGACCCATTTCAAGAGTCTTGTCTTCAAATTCACTGATTCTTTCATCTGCTAGCTCCAACCTGCTCTTGAAACCCTCCTGGGCATTTTTCACTTCAATTATTGTGGTCTTCAACTCCAGTACTTTTGTTTAGTTCCTTTTTAAAATTTGTCTCTTTACTTAGACTCTCATATTGTTCATTCATTGTATTCCTGATATCCTGTATTTCTTTTTCTGTTCTTTCCTGCATTTCCTTAAGCATTTTTAACATCATTTCTTCAAAGGCATTCTTCAGTATGTCCACATTCTCATCTTCTTTGTTGGTGTTTTCTGTATTTTTATCCTCATCCTTTGGATGGGCCATCATTACCTGCTTCTTCGTTTGTCTTATACTCTTGCTGCACACTATACATTGTAATATTTTAAAACATTAACTCTGGGATTTCCTCCCTGCGATGTCTGTTTCTTGGTTTTGCAACCAGCTGGTGATAAGACAGAGATTTTCTTGAGCTTCAGCCCTCCTATCAGGAAGCTCTGCCCAAGGTGAAAGCACTGGGCAGGGATTTCCCTGTCTTAGTGGGCCTCTGCCTGTCCTGGGCTTATGCTAGTTAGTTGTTTTGGAGTTCCCCTATTTACAGGAATTTGGTCATTCCCTCTGTTTCTCAGGAGACAGACGTCCCTCTCCCAGATATTTGTCACTGGCAGATCTTGTGCCAGGCTGTCTTCCTCTATCATTTTCCACACTCCTTTCATTATCTCTTTCATTTGCCCTTGGAGGGCAAATTCTGGGAGGAGGGTCACCCCAGGGAGTATTTTCCCAATTCGTTCTTTCCCAGCAAAAACTGGGCCAGGGACCCAGGAAGGGGGTGCAGATCGACTCCAAAGTGCCCTGGGGAGGGATGACAAAGGGCTCCAAAAGCTTCTCTGATGGCTCTCCAAAGTTGAGCTTTCCTGGCCTGCCCAGCAAATGATTCCTTCAGTTAACTGTCCCCCACAACCCTGAGAAAGTGCGGCATCCTTAAATCTCCACTGCTTCACCCCCTGTCCAAGGCGGGTTAAAATGGTGGCCGCTGCCACCTTGTCTGGGATGGGTTGAGATGATAGCTGCCCTCAGAGCAGGCAACCAGTGATCTGAATTTGCTAATCAAAAGCCATGATCAGTGATCAGCCGTGCCAACCCCTGTTCTTGGGGAAGAGGATATTTAAGTCCCTTTCTGTCAGCAGCAGCTAGCCAGGGGCTAGACCTCATGGCAGCCTGCCACCAGAGTGAGGGATGGGCACTGGAAAGAACAATTTACAGATATTCACTGTAATTTATCCACCTCTTTCTCCCACTCTTCCTTGGATGCTGTGCAGCTCTGGCCTCTGAAATTTCAAAATAGTTGTTTCAGAAGTTCCTGCCTGTTTAAAAGTTGCTTTACTGTGAGGACTGAGTCCTGGAGCTCCCTACTCCTCCATCTTCCTCGGAAGTCCAAGGTCAGTGATCTTAATCCAAAAAGCTTTGCAAGCGCTCTTTGAGAAAAGGATGCCAAACGTTTCTTTTGGAGGTGAGGAATAGATACTGACCTCAGAAAAAATTTGAGGTCTATTTTTTTTTTTTCAAATCAGGGAGTCTTCCTGAATTGAGATGCTTACATTTATGATCACTTATTATCTGGTTCCATCTCAAAACCAAAGTTCTGCTCCTACCCATCAAAGAAGTATTAACTTAGTTAAAACCAAGGTCTAGCCTCTGTGGGGTCTGGGGTACATGAGGGAGGGCTGTCTACCATTTTGCTATGGATTCTGACAATCTATGCCATATATATAATCATGAGATAACCCCTATTATGAAGCTTCTAGCCTACAAAACCAAGAGAAAGCTTATCAAAATAAATGTCAGCTTCTGACCTGGGGTAGAAGACCTACTACAGGGTAGTAACAGAGTTAGGACTGTCAATCACTGCCTGGTTCTGATGTTTGTGTTATGAATTCCAACTCTGGTGGCATGAACTTAGGATAGAAACCATCCTATGCTGTGCAAATCCAAAGAATACAAACCCAAAGTGAAATACATTTTGTGCTGAAATGACGTTACCAATGTCTGAGATGGGTTTTCTTTTAGCACCCTCCCCCTTCTGAAAGTTGATGCTTTTATTAGATTATTTCGAGTGCCAAAAGACACAGCTACTGTCTGGCTGCATTTGTTGGTTTTCTCTTGAATTAAAAAAAATAAATTAAATAAAACTCTAAATCTTTTAAAGGAAACAAATGGGAGTATTTTCTTTCTGCTTATTTTTTTCTTTCTGCCAACTGAACATATCCTATGTGAACATATACTCTATATGACAGGATGAGCTTCTTAAACTAGCATTGTCTTTGGGTATACAGGTGAATGGGAAACAGCATTTGCTGGTAAACAAGGGTTAGCAGCATGCTAGACTTTACCAACAGCTTCATAATTCTCAAGGCCACTCTACACAGGTTCTTATCCCACCTATATAATTCTCTGACTCCATAGTTCACCTTCCTAATCCTGGAGGACACAGTCATTGTTTCTTGGTGCCCAGTGAGAATTTAGGTAACATTGCTCAGTTCCTTCATTTTACGCATAAGGAAAGGGAGGAGTTGGAGAAATTTAATCACCATCACACATTCAAAAACATACAACTAATTAGTGGCAACCTCACACTAGAACCTCAGAATTTACATATTGAGCACTGGCAGCCCAAAGCACTGTCAGCACATCACAGACTTAACCAAGGGGTCATTTAAGAGCATCCCGGTGTTTCCACTGAAATAAAACTGCCAGGAAAGCCATTTTACATGCATTGGCAAACTCCCCTACCAGTAATTCCAGAGATTCTTAGGGAAGGCAGAGCGGTGAGTGGGTGGTTCTTACATGTTTATCTATCAACTCTGGCCTTGCTTTTGCTAATTTGGGGGGATTTCTTAAAGTTTGCCCTATATATTAGTCCCATTCTCTCTCCTCTGCATCAATTCATACATACACACTATCACTTTGTCCTTGATTTTCCACCACTGAAAATGAACTTTGTGTTGAATTTCAGTTTATGTTGCATGAAAATTTTTTAACTGTTATATGAAAAATGGCTAGCATTTTGGGCCTACTACTTGCGAGGTACTCTAATAGGCACTCTAATATGTCCATGGGATTAGGTGACTGCTCCAATGGCAGAGCTGAAAAATATGCCTGATCCTGACTGACCCTGAAGTATGTCCTCTCTCCACTAAGCTATGCTGCCTCCCAGGTTCTACTTGTTTTTTAAAGAGTTGTTCTTCATAAAACAGAAATTATGTCATTAACCCACCTGAGTAAGATATGCTCTTTTAATCGTAGGATACGTTGTGTCCTTTGGCTTTAGTCCTGTCCTTTTATGACCAAGGATAACGGTCTGTCCAGGTTCAGGGTGGCCTCTGACTTGGAAAAAATTCTTCTCTCTAAGGAAAGTGAACTACTTTTAAGGAAATGATGTAGACTGTGGCCTTATTAGCATAGGTATTAAGGTTTTTGTTACACTGAGACTTCCTTCTAAACACTTGGTTACCTTACAAATAAAACTGAGTTAAGTTGAATGGGTGTGGTCATGCTGAACTTTGCATTTCTGGATGAGTAATCATAAGTATCACTGAAATCCTGTTGGAGCCTGTCCGCTATGAATGCTTGAGGATATGTCAGTTTTTCTTTTGCATTAACATTTTTTGTTAGATTCAACATTGTGGGTTGGACTTGATTCTGGGCAATGGGACTATTAAATGGTGTGGGAAATAGATCTCTTCAAAGGAGAGGGGTAAGAAGTTTGGGTCTCCAAAACTGTAAACGATCAGATATATCATGAATCAGAAACTTAAGATCACCTCGAATTGCACCTGTATTTTCTCCTTGTTGTAAACAACTCTTGTTTCTTCCTCATATTATTTGCTTTTATCCTTTGGTAGAACAATCATAGCTAGAGAAAAGCAATTCCATTATTAGCAGGTCAATGCCTTTTTGACATGAAACTTTTCTGAAGGACTTCAGGATAGATCCATATCTATCTATTTTTAACAGAAAATTTGCCTTTGAGTATGTGGTGGAGGGTATAAAATTGTGAGGAATTGGCCATGTATATTTCATTTTTCCAACATTCACCTCTGTTTTTGATATTGAAGAATACAATTCATTCAATGAATTTCCCTAATTACTTTGGGCACGGTGACAGTCACAAATCTCTGCTTCAAGCTCTAAACATGTCCTTTAATAGTGAATACAATGAATCCCAAAGTCCAGTGCAGAACATCTAGTGAATCACTCGAAGAATCTAGTAAAGACTGATTACTGGAACGTCAACAGTTCCCAAAGCAGTCAGGAAAAAACCCAACCTACGTCAGACTCTAATATTTATTAGGAACATGACACCAATGCGGTCACTTTTGCTTGTTTACTGTTGAGATGCAGTTGACTAAAATTTGCAATTACTAAATTTCTTTTACATGGCAAGTCATGAAGCTGAAAAGGAAAATAGGGCCTGGAAAGAAAAGGCAACAGGAAGATGGAGAAAATAAATAAAAAGAGAAAAAGTATATAAACAGCATTTTAATAGTTCCCTTGTCTCTACATTCTCTTATTATTTAGTGAATTCTTCTTTGCTCTCTGAGTTTCAGGGGGACACTGAGATGATGCAAATAAGATCTGCTTAGTTGGGCCAAATGGAAAACAAAAATATAAACAAACTGAAAAACAAACTTACCTCCTGTTCAGACATCAACTGTCAGGGAGTTTGGAGCTATATCAGTCTGGAGTAAAAGGCATCTCGCACAATTGCTCAAAAATCTATGTAAATTCAACAGGAATGCAATTTGACACTGGATATATGTGGAATGTATTACTTACCATTCTCAAATGACTCAGTCAGTAGAAGGATTGATTTATGACTTAGCCCTTAGAAAGAGTTTCAAGATGACAGTATGCTGTCATCAACATCGTGAAATGGCTGTCAAAGAGCTATACTTTATTAGAAGTATAATATCTAGGGTGAGGGTGGCAATTATCTGGGTCTATTTTGGTTTGGTCAAATCACACAGAGTTGGCAACCACTCTGTTGGAATGAGATAAGAGTGATATTTAACCTAGAGTAGGAAAGAGATGCAAAGTCGTGAGAGCATAAAATCATAGAATATACTATGATATAGAAGAGATATTAGGTTTATTATTTACCAACACTTAAAATTTATACTCATTCAAAAAAAAAAGCTGTCGATTGAGAACATTTTAATTTATTAGAAGATTTTCTAATAGCTGGAATGGGGGCTTCTAGTCATAAAAATACAAAAACAAACAAAAGTCTGTTTCTAATTACTACTCCAACACATTTTCATGTCAATTGATGCATATGCTATAAGGAGTAATCTAGTAGTAGACAGGAGATTGAGCTTCGTTACAAGAATAGGTATTATGCATTGAGAACATATTTTATGTTAGATCATGTGGCAGCAATATTCATTATCATCACTAGTCCAGAAAAGAGTTCCACATAGCTGGTGTTATTAATTCCATCTTATAGATGCGAAGACAGAAGGTCATGAACTTTAAATGACTTATCCATCCATGGTGAAAACATTAGTAGATGACAAAACCAGTTTCCAAACCTAAATTTTTATGCCTACAAAGTCTCTATTTCAAAAATCCTGATTTTCTTTGATGCTAATAAAATCTGATCCATAGACGGTATGTTTTCCACCATCTAAGTGTTATTTTTCTTCTCTTTCCACTCTGTCTAAAAACTTATCTGTAGTGTCTCAGAAACACTCAAGACCATGTTTAATTAAGCTTCAGGAAGATTGTTTGTGGAATGAGACTTTTCCATAGAGCAACACTTTCTTCCTACATCTCCTACTCTGCCGACTTTTTCATATTGTTTTCCCTGTTGCTTCCGTTTTATATAAGCTTTGATGGTTTGGTCATAGGCTTCTAACAATTACTTCGTTTTCATTTCAGGACTTTGATTTCATTTCTCTCTGTATCTTAGTGTAATTGATTTTCCATCTGTTGATATGGCTTTTTTTTCTTCCTCAACCTGAGTCATCTTTTGTGAAGTGCCCCGCTCTGGGCAGGGCCTCAAATCTTGAACAATTGTGGACTGCAGAAAATGTTATTTATTTCCTCTGAATTTCTATAGTTATGGATACAACCAGGCAGCAAATTACATAGTCCCTTGTACAGTGTTTCTAGTTTTCTCATATTCTCTGTGTACATATTATCTTCTCAATAAAACCAAATTCCTTAGAGAAAGGGGTCTTATTATTCAAAAGTCGAGCTTATAGTAGACACTTAAAAATAGTTTTTTTGATTTCTCCTATTCATCTCATAGGGGCTTATATTTCATGCAAGTTCTGTCCTTTTTTAGTTTGTCAACCTAAATTTTTATGGGAATGCCATCAGCTGATTTGGTTTTCTCCTAAATAAAGTCTATTATAGAGTTATGTCCACATGGCTGATTGAATTAAGTATATTGACTAAGTCCAGGTTTTCTTACAGTGAAAAATAGATTTATCTCTTAGTGGGGGAGTCTTTCTTACTTAAGATTTTACTATCCCCAATCAGCAAATACCCAGTGGAATTAGAAAGAGAAAAAAAAAAAATCACCAAATTTTTAAGAGGGAAAAAAATAAAAAGAATAGGCACAATTTATTGAGAATATATTATGTTAGATCCTAATCACTTATTGCATATATCTCTAGGATTAGCTTTCTAGCACATTTCTATGTACCTCCAGCCAATACACACTGGTTCAAAGTGATAACATGAAAATACTTCCCAACTCTCTAGGACATTTCTATTTACAGTCTCATATCATTTTTCCTCTGAAGAATTATCAAAACTGTAACTTTATGATTTTTCCCCTTCTGGTCTATTTGGATACTTAGAAAAGTGCAAACAGCACCTGTACGTACACTCTACTACATAGATACAAGATGAATAGCAAAACTAAATATACATTCATGTGCTTATGTGTTTTTCACAAAATCTATGATTAGTTAGAGGCAACGGTGGCAACTTTTCTGAAATTTTGCTTTCTTTTGAATACAGGATATTCTTACTAGAGTTTGAGGAATGTGCCTCTGCCACTGGGGTGCACACAATCTCCGGCTCATGCAGGCTCAAAGTGACCGTGGAAAAGAACCACTGTACCAAGAGTCAGCTCAAATTTACCCTCGACTCCAGATCGCCCACATGCTCTCCAACTAGAAATATTGCTGAGGGTTTGCCAAACACGTAAAGGCTGTGGCTTTCTCCATTTTGCAAGCAAAGGAAACAGCATTTGAACCTCCTTTGAAAACTTTTTTTTTTTTCAACATAATATAGCAACATTTCTGTGAACTTGTTCCTACTATATCCATCAGAAATAAATAGACCATAGTCATTTCTGGGCATCCCCAGAACGTTAAATAGCTTATCTGTTCTTCTTGGATTATTGTTCCCCCTTCCTTAATTGCTCTCTATTGCTAGTTCCCCTACATTCTACATTATAAACCATTTGTTTTACATTTTCCAAAGTTCAAATTAGTGGTAGCATATAATATTTCTCTTTTTGTGCCTGGCTTATTTCGCTCAGCATTATGTCTTCAAGGTTCATCCATGTTGTCATATGTTTCACGAGATCGTTCTTTCTTACTGCCGTGTAGTATTCCATCATGTGCATATACCACATTTTATTTATCCACTCATCTGTTGAAGGACATTTGGGTTGTTTCCATCTCTTGGCAATTGTGAATAATGCTGCTATGAACATTGGCGTGCAGATATCTGTTCGTGTCACTGCTTTACGACCTTCCGGGTATATACCGAGAAGTGCAATCGCTGGATCGAATGGTAACTCTATATCTAGTTTTCTAAGGAACTGCCAGACTGACTTCCAGAGTGGCTGAACCATTATACAGTCCCACCAACAATGAATAAGAGTTCCAATTTCTCCACATCCCCTCCAGCATTTGTAGTTTCCTGTTTGTTTAATGGCAGCCATTCTAACTGGTGTTAGATGGTATCTCATTGTGGTCTTAATTTGCATCTCTCTAATAGCTAGTGAAGCTGAACATTTTTTCATGTGTTTCTTGGCCATTTGTATTTACTCTTCAGAGAACTGTCTTTTCATATCTTTTGCCCATTTTATAATTGGGCTGTCTGTACTATTGTCATTGAGTTGTAGGATTTCTTTATATATGCAAGATATCAGTCTTTTGTCAGATACATGGTTTCCAAAAATTTTTTCCCATTGAGTTGGCTGCCTCTTTACCTTTTTGAGAAATTCCTTTGAGGTGCAGAAACTTCTAAGCTTGAGGAGTTCCCATTTATCTATTTTCTCTTTTGTTGCTTGTGCTTTGGGTGTAAAGTCTAGGAAGTGGCCGCCTAATACAAGGTCTTGAAGATGTTTTCCTACATTATCTTCAAGGAGTTTTATGGTACTTTCTTTTATATTGAGATCTTTGGTCCATTTTGAGTTAATTTTTGTGTAGGGGGTGAGGTAGGGGTCCTCTTTCATTCTTTTGGATATGGATATCCAACTCTCCCAGCCCCATTTGTTGAAAAGACCATTATGACTCAGTTCAGTGACTTTGGGGGCCTTATCAAAGATCAGTCGGCCATGGATCTGAGGGTCTATCTCTGAATTCTCAATTCGATTCCATTGATCTATATGTCTATCTTTCTGCCAGTACCATGCTGTTTTGGCAACTGTGGCTTTATAATAAGCTTCAAAGTCAGGGAGTGTTTTCTTTTTTAGAGTGTCTTTAGCAATTCGAGGCATCTTCCCTTTCCAAATAAATTTGATAACTAGCTTTTCCAAGTCTGCAAAGTAGGTTGTTGGAATTTTGATTGGGATTGCATTGAATCTGTAGATGAGTTTGGGTAGAATTGACATCTTAATGACATTTAGCCTTCCTATCCATGAACATGGAATATTTTTCCATCTTTTAAGGTCCCCTTCTATTTCTTTTAGTAGAGTTATGTAGTTTTCTTTGTATAGGTCTTTTACATCTTTGGTTAAGTTTATTCCTAGGTACTTGATTTTTTTAGTTGCTATTGAAAATGGTATCTTTTTCTTGAGTGTCTCTTCAGTTTGTTCATTTCTAGCATATGGAAACATTACTGACTTATGTGCGTTAATCTTGTATCCCGCTACTTTGCTAAATTTGTTTATTAGCTCTAGTAGCTGTATCATCAATTTCTCAGGGTTTTCTAGATATAAGATCATATCATCTGCAAACAATGACAGTTTTACTTCTTCTTTTCCAATTTGGATGCCTTTTATTTCCTTGTCTTGCCGGATTGCCCTGGCTAGCACTTCCAGCACAATGTTGAATAACAGTGGTGACAGCGGGCATCCTTGTCTTGTTCCTGATCTTAGGGGGAAGGCTTTCAGTCTCTCACCATTGACTACTATGCTGGCTGTGGGTTTTTCATATATGCTCTTTATCATGTTGAGGCAGTTTCCTTCAATTCCTACCTTTTGAAGTGTTTTTATCAAAAAGGGATGTTGGATTTTGTCGAATGCTTTTTCAGCATCTATTGAGATGATCAATTGATTTTTCCCTTTCGAGTTTTTAATGTGTTGTAATACATTGATTGATTTTCTTATGTTGAACCATCCTTGCATGCCTGGAATGAACCCCACTTGGTCATGGTGTATGATTTTTTTAATGTGTCTTTGGATTCGATTTGCAAGTATTTTGTTGAGGATTTTTGCATCTATATTCACTAGGGAGATTGGCCGGTAGTTTTCCTTTTTTGTAGCATCTTTGCCTGGTTTTGGTATTAGATTGATGTTAGCTTCATAAAATGAGTTAGGTAGTGTTCCATTTTCTTCAATGTTTTGAAAGAGTTTGAGTAAGATTGGTGTCAGTTCTTTCTGGAAAGTTTGGTAGAATTCCCCTGTGAAGCCATCTGGCCCTGGGCATTTATTTGTGGGAAGATTTTTGATGACTGATTGGATCTCTTTGCTTGTGATGGGTTGGTTGAGGTCTTCTATTTCTTCTCTGGTCAGTCTAGGTTGTTCATATGTTTCCAGGAAATTGTCCATTTCTTCTACATTATCCAGTTTGTTGCCATACAGTTGTTCATAATATCCTCTTATAATTTTTTTAATTTCTTCGGGATCTGCAGTTATGTCATCTTTTTCATTCATTATTTTGTTTATATGGGTCTTCTCTCTTTTTGATTTTGTCAGTGTAGCTAGGGGCTTGTCAATCTTCTTGTTCCTCTCAAAGAACCAACTTTTGGTGATATTTATCCTCTCTATTGTTTTTTTGTTCTGTATGTCATTTATTTCTGTTTTAATCCTTGTTATTTCTTTTCTTCTACTTGGTTTAGGATTGGTTTGCTGTTCATTTTCTAGCTTCTTCAGTTGATCCATTAGTTCTTTGATTTGGGCTCTTTCTTCCTTTTTAATATATGCGTTTAGTGCTATAAATTTCCCCCTTAGCACTGCTTTTGCTGCATCCCATAGGTTTTGGTATGTTGTGTTCTCATTTTCATTTGTCTCTATATATTTAGCAATTTCTCTTTCTATTTCTTCTTTAACCCACTGATTGTTTAGGAGTGTGTTGTTTAACCTCCAGGTATTTGTGAATTTTCTAAGTCTCTGATGGTTATTGACTTCTAATTGTATTCCATTGTGGTCAGAGAATGTGCTTTGAATAATTTCAATCTTTTTAAATTTATTGAGGCTTGTTTTATGTCCCAGCATATGATCTATTCTGGAGAAAGTTCCGTGAGCACTAGAAAAGTATGTGTATCCTGGTGATTTGGGATGTAATGTCTTGTATATGTCTGTTAAATCTAATTCATTTATCAGATTGTTTAGGTTTTCAGTTTCCTTATTGGTCTTCTGTCTGGTTGATCTATCTATAGGAGAGAGTGATGTGTTGAAGTCTCCCGCAATTATTGTGGAAACATCCATTGCTTCCTTTACTTTTGCCAGTGTTTCTCTCATGTATTTTGTGGCACCTTGATTGGGTGCATAGACATTTACGATTGTTATTTCTTCTTGTTGAATTGCCCCTTTTATTAGTATGTAGTGGCCTTCTTTGTCTCTCAAAACATCCCTGCATTTGAAGTCTATTTTATCTGAGATTATTATTGCTACACCTGCTTTCTTTTGGCTGTAGCTTGCATGAAATATTTTTTTCCATCCTTTCACTTTCAGTTTCTTTGTGTCCCTGTGTCTAAGATGAGTCTCTTGTATGCAACATATTGATGGTTCATTTTTTTTGATCCATTCTGCGAATCTATATCTTTTAATTGGGGAGTTTAATCCATTTACATTCAATGTTATAACTGTGAAGGCATTTCTTGAATCAGCCATCTTATCCTTTGTTTTATGTTTGTCATATTTTTCCCTCTGTCTATTAATATCCTTTATTGTACCCATACCGAATCTCTTTAGTACTGAACCTTTCTCCAAGTCTTTCTGTCCTTTCTTTGTTTCTCTGTCTGTAGGGCTCCCTTTAGTATCTCCAGTAGGGCAGGTCTCTTGTTAGCAAATTCTCTCAGCATTTGTTTGTCTGTGAAAAATTTAAGCTCTCCCTCAAATTTGAAGGAGAGCTTTGCTGGATAAAGTATTCTTGGCTGGAAATTTTTCTCACTCAAAATTTTAAATATATCGTGCCACTGCCTTCTCGCCTCCATGGTGGCTGCTGAGTAGTCACTACTTAGTCTTATGCTGTTTCCTTTGTATGTGGTGAATTGCTTTTCTCTTGCTGCTTTCAGAACTTGCTCCTTCTCTTCTGTGTTTGACAGTGTGATCAGTATATGTCTCGGAGTGGGTTTATTTGGATTTATTCTATTTGGAGTTCGCTGAGCATTTATGATTTGTGTATTTATGTTGTTTAGAAGATTTGGGAAGTTTTCCCCAACAATTTCTTTGAATACTCTTCCTAGACCTTTACCCTTTTCTTCCCCTTCTGGGACACCAATGAGTCTTATATTCGGACGTTTCATATTATCTATCATATCCCTGAGGTCCATTTCGATTTTTTCAATTTTTTTCCCCATTCTTTCTTTTATGCTTTCATTTTCCATTCTGTCATCTTCCAGGTCACTGATTAGTTGTTCAACTTCCTCTAGTCTTGTACTATGAGTGTCCAGAATCTTTTTAATTTGGTCAACAGTTTCTTTAATTTCCATAAGATCATCCATTTTTTTATTTAGTCTTGCAATGTCTTCTTTATGCTCTTCTAGGGTCTTCTTGATTTCCTTTGTCTCCCGTACTATGGTCTCATTGTTCATCTTTAGTTCTTTGAGTAGCTGCTCTAGGTGCTGTGTCTCTTCTGATCTTTTGATTTGGGTGCTTGGGCTTGGGTTATCCATATCGTCTGGTTTTTTCATATGCTTTATAATTTTCTGTTGTTTTTGGCTTCTTGGCATTTGCTGAACTTGATAGGGTTCTTTTAGGATTTGTAGACCAATTGAAGTCCTTATCTCTAATTTATCAGATCTACAGCTTCGTGGAGTACACTTTCTCTAACTAACCAGCAGGTGGCATCCACGAGCCACCTGTTCTCCACAAGCCAGTTCTCCCCTGCTTAGCCTTTTTGGTGAGTGGGGGAGTGAGTCTTGTGGGGTCCAATTGGTGTACCAAGCTTGCGTGTGTAGTTGGTGTTGCCTGCCCTGTATATGGGGCGTGTTTCTGGGCAGTCAGGGAGGGGGGGTGGCCGTAACAATCAAATCTCCCTGGTAATCCTAGAGTTTTAAAGCTGCTGCAATAGTCTAATCCTTCAGTTCAGTCCTGCCACAGTTTGTCTCTGCCACTTGGATTGGCGTATGGCTCCTGAGACTTGCAAGTGGACCCCTCTTCCAGGCTGTGCACCCCGGGTCCTCTGTTGCGGGATGACTGTGCTATGTCACAGGTGAGTGCCGTCCCCCCAGGGCAGTTCTGGGCTGCTGGGCTGTGTAGGGAGGCTCCCAGTCTGCTGAAATGATGGCTGAATGGGGCTTTGTTAATTCACACTGCTCCACCTTCCCAACTCTGGGACAATCAGCTGAGGTTGCAGGGAAGGCTAATGTCCATGCCCAGTTTTGTGGTGTGTGCCTGTTATTTGAAGCACTTCTGTCACACTGGGTTGTCTGGGGCAGCTCTGGGCTATGGGGCTGGCGATGGGCAGGAGTGTTTCCTGTCCACCAGGATGATGGCTGTGAGTGGACACCCCCCTTTTCTTGGAAAGTTGTGGTGTTTAGTGAATTTTCTCAGCCACTGGATTATTGCCTTTTGTCTTAGAGCTCTCTTAGTTCTGCTCTTGACTTGACCTGCCCAAATTGCAAGTCTTTGAAGCTTTCTGTATTGGGCTTCTTAGAGTAATTGTTGTAGAAAAAGAAAAAAGGATTAAAAAATAAATAAATAAATAAAAGGGCCCTCCTCAGAGATCTAATGGGTTATTGAAATGCTAAGAGACAAAGCAACCAGGGCCATTAAGGAAAGGTCCACAGGGCAGAGAGATCAGCTTTTCTTCGGGATTTGCATATGCGCCTCAGGGCCTGAGCTCTGCCCTTCCCCTTTCTATGTTCACCAGAACTCCAAAAATCCTCCGCTTTTATTTTGGAGTTTTTCGTGTTGTTTTTTTTCTATGCCTGTCTCCTCTCTGCTGGGCTGGCTGGTCTCAGATTCTCTGGTGTCTGGTCTCAGTCTATCTATGGTTGGAGTTTGGATCAGTAGAATGAGTTTCCGATAAGGGCTGCCACTGCTGTTCTCCCTTCTCCTTCCCGGAGCTGACAGCCCCTCCTCCCACGGGACTGAGCCTGGCAGGGAGGGGCACGGGTCCCCTGGCTGCAAAAACTTACAGATTTCGCTGATCTCAGCAGTTCCACGTTTTCATGAGTGTTGTATGAAGTATGCCCAAAGTCATATTGCTCTGTGGTGTCCAGTCCACGCAGTTCCTGGCTTTCTACCTACTTTCCTGGAGGAGTAACTAAAACATACAGCTCACCAGTCCGCCATCTTGCCCCGCCTCTCCCAGGATTCTTTTTTAAAATATTAGTATGAGAAGCCTTTGGAGGACTTCCAACATGGAATGAAATGTCCTGTTTCTCAGTTTTAAAGTTACCCCAGATACAGTATAAAGAATGGAGCAGGAAAAAAAAAAAAAAGAATGGGGCACAGAGAGAGATTCAGCAGGAAATCGGTCGTTTTTATAAATGATAATGGCTCAGACTGCAGTGGTAATGGTGGTAATGGAAGTAAATGGGCAGATTTACTATGTATCAGTGAGATAGAACAAACAGGATTCTATTTCGATGTATAGGTGAGATTATCAGTTAAGGTATGCCAGCTGGCCTAGTGTCATAACACAAGAGAAGTTGAATACTTGTTCAGGTAAAGTCCAGTCAGTAGTGGAGTGGAGTAGGGTTGCATAGTGGGAGCAGCTTTATTCCCAGCCATTCATAGATCCAGACTGACAGGTTCTACATTTTCAAAATCTGGGTTACAGTGTTACCATGGGCATCAGTATCCAGGTACAGATAGGGAAAGAGACCATCTTTTCTGAGTTGTACATATTTCTGATTTTTAAAAATCATACTTGAGATTTTGATAAATTCGGTTATGCCTATAAATTTAATTTGTCTAATTTTCAGATCAGAGAAGGCATTTGTGCTAAAAGAAGCTAACTGTGAACACTAACTTCAAGAGTGCTCTAGGATGGACTTCAAAATAATGTACAATGCTGAGAATGTCAAGCAGTGCTATTGTAGAGCTATAATTCTCAAATAAGCTAATTTAACCAGCTTTTACTGCAGTTTCTTATATTGGAATCTATTGCGTAAGACCTAAGCCATAATAATTGGGCAAATGAAATATTTTCCACCATTTTATTTGGCAAACTAGACTTCACATCTTGCCACCAGAATATAGGTATTATTTTCCTACAGTGTTTCAATGCTCAGTATAATTTTTCCAATGCCCTTTCTATACATTGCCCACGTAATTAGATTACTTGAAAATAATGAATGTGATTTCTTCCGATTATAATCAGGTAGCCATTGACTAACAAGTTCTCCTTGGTTATCACATTCAGTATTTTAGTTGGACATTAAAAGTATTAGGCAACCACAAAATTGCAGTTCTTAAAAGGAGAGCTGAAAATTTATACCTTAAATTACCAAGCTCAATATAAAAGTTATGCTCTTAAATATAATTTTGTCTCAGGCTTGAGGTTCACATATATTAAGATTACTATAATAAGGCCATCATTGCTTAAAAGCTGAAACATGCCTAATACTTTTTTTTAATTCCTTTTGTCAACCGTAGTTAAGTTTTCCTATCAAATCTTAAAGCGTCAACATTCTAATAACAAATTATAATTCCTTTCTTTAAAAGGAAATTTGACCTTATTAAATGTCAGTTTTCTCTAAAGCTATGATGTAGCCCTCAGGTGATCTACCAGACTAATGAAAAGGTTAGTTTCTACTTTCTTTAGGAAAGAAACACATGTAGTTAATTTTTTCCAACAAAAGGGATTTGAAGCTGTGTATATTTTTAATAGTCTTCTTAGAACACACAGGAAAAAGATGCATATAATTAAATAAATTAATGCATGCAGGGTGCTTAGCAGTTATTGGCACTTAGTGCTCAGTAAATTTAATCTATTACAATAATAATTAGTTGAATTATTAATAATAAAATTAACAATAATCAAATAATTCAAAGCTAAATTTTTTCTGATATTATATTACTTATTGCTTTTATTAAGAAAACACTGAAAGAACTGCCACTAGCCTCTAATGTTGCACATACTGAACAAAGACACCTTCCTGGGAAGACACATTTTTATCGGCTTAATGACTCGAATACTTGCCCTTGGCTGAGCTCATTTGTTCCGGACAGTTATATCCTTTGGAGCTGAATATTGATTGCTTTTTGGATCTTTTTATACATTTCTCTTTAACATGATTCTTGAGGAGTGCTTATTGTTTGAAGTGTATGACCAATCACATTTAAAAAAAAAAATACTACATGTTTAATTGATAAACAAGAAAACTGTCATTTATAGATGACTACCGATTCATTTGGTGGAAACAAAACAGAGCCACCAATACAGAGGCTTAGAAGACAAGCACATATAGAAAGAAAGGTTGAGAAACAATAGTAGTTTAAAATTCATTAGGACTCACCAGGTATGCTCAGAAGCAGAAACTGAAGTGTCCACTTCAGTCTGGCCCTTTAAGTCGGTCAAGCCACCCACATACCACTCCCCAACCCAGTCTCAGTAGGAGCCCAAGGTTAACTGACGGTCCTAAAGTCAAAGTCCATGATGTCTCACCATCCTCTCCTATCTCCTGTTTTCTCCTGTTCTTCCCTCTCCTGTACTCCCAAAATGAATAGGAAAAAAATGGGGTTTAATTAAAGCATTAATTACTGACATGACAATTTTGCTATCCTGATGGGTACAGACACATTTATCTTACTATTTTGTAACGTGTGTGTGTGTACATTTTTACAAACATACTCATTTTGAAATGGCACGCAATAAATTGTAGTTAATATCATATTTTGCATGAATCTAGATCTCTGCAGGACTCAGATTGATAGGTCAATTTACAAGTGATAAAATGTTGTTTACTATAACAATATTGTGGGTAGCAGAAAGAGCTTTAGGGTCAGACAACTCCAGAGTTTGCACCTTGACTGTATGCAATAGCTGCATGCCTTTAGGGGACTTATTTGACCACTCTGATCCCTAAATTTCTTATTTATTAAAAATAAGCATGAAAGCACTTATAAAGTTTTCATAAAAATTAAATATTATTACTTGGGGGAAAAAATCACCTAGAACAGTGATTATTTGGGCTAAGGGAAATATCAATCAATATTGCTTTCATTTTATTTTTGTGACTGTACTTTATAAGTTTAGCTCTTAAAAATAGATGACTTGACAGAGGTTTGAACAACCATCCAGAACTGGCAGAAGCATCTTTCTCAAAGCTCCAGAAAGCAATTAAAGGACTGCAGTGACAGGGTGAGTACTGAATCAAGAATAAGAATTTTAGAAAAAAAGAAAAAGCATAAGGCTGTACAGCACAAACAGTGAACCATATTTTAAACAGTGGACTACAGTTAATAGTACAATTGTAAAAATATTCTCTCATGAATTATAAAAACATGTACCATGCTAATGCAAGTGTTAATAATAAGGTGGTATATAGGAACTCTGTATTTTATGCATGATTTTTCCATAAGCCTACAACTTCTCTAATATTAAAAAAAAAAAAGGCTACTTAAAAGTGGTAGGCTCTCATGGCGCCCGGCTGTCCCTCCCCCATCCCTCACCTGCTCAGTGTGGAGCTGGCCCATGCTTCCAGTAAAAATCCCTGGTTCTGGATGAAGCAGAGTAACCTTTGTGCATCTGCTGGGAACATCTCAGTCTGGCCCAATCTGGCTGGAGGTGGAAGGACTCACCATCCAAGAACTTGACCTGCATGTAGAAGGCAGTTCACCAAGCTCTCCTACTGTGGGAGAGCAGTCAAGTCGTGCTGTCTGGGACAAGGGATTTCTTATGATCGGCCATACAGTGCAGTGCCTGGGATCAAAAGGAAACTGTTTCATAAGAAAGAGGGGACTTTTGGATCCATGTAAATGGGGGAATGGGAGAATTCCTAGGGCTACATGGGCAGGCCCTAGACAAGATCCATAAACAAAAAGGATCAGGGAGGCCCCAACACTGTGGCCTGGAGCTATTCTCCAAACTCATTGTATGAATAAGACCTAAAGAAAAGTACTTGCACAGGTCAATCTTCAAAGACTGGGAAAGGAGCTTTCTTTCTCTCTCTCTCTTTTTTTTTTTTTTTTTTTTTTTTGGTATGCTCCTGGCATTCAAGGAATGCTGTGTCATAATATAATATAATATAAGCTGGATACGCATTTAAGGAACAGATGCCTCAGAATCAAAATTCCAGTGATAGCATGTTAAAATATCAAAAGGTCCAGCTTTCAACAAAAGGTTACAAAATATGCAAAGAAACAGGAAATGATGGCCCAGGCAAAGGAGAAGATTAAAGCACAAGAAAGCAACCAATGAGAGAACCAGACTTTGGACACACCAGACAAAGACTTAATACAAATGGTCCTATATATGTTCAAAAAGCTAAAGGAAAATATGGACAAAGAACAAAAGGATATCAGGAAAATAATAGATGAACACAAAGAGAATATCAATAGAGAGATGGAAATGATGAACCAAACAGAGCTGAAGACCACAATAACAGAAATCAAAATTTCTCTAGAGGGGTCCAAGAGCAGATTGGAACTTTCAGATGAAAGAATTAGTTAACTTAAATATGAGGCAACTGAAATCATTCTGTCTGAGGAGAAAAAAAAGGAAAGAATGAAGAAAAGTGAACAGAGCCTGAGGAACCTGTGGGACACCATCGAACGTACCAGTATACACATTGTGGGAATTTCAGAAGGAGAAGTGAGAAGGGGGCATAGAGACTATTCAAAGAAATAATGGATGAAATCTTCCCAGATTTAACAAAAGACATGAATATGCACATCCAAGAGGCCCAACCGACTCCACACAGGATAAACCCAAATAAACCCATACTGAGATATATTAAAATCAAACTGTTGAATGCCAAAGATAAAGAGACAATTCTGAAAGCTGCAAGAGAGAAGCAACATGTCACATACAGAGAACCTCAATAAGATTAAGTGCCAATTTCTTATCAAAAACCATGGAGGCAAGAAGGTAATGGGATGACATATTTAAAGTGCTGAAAGCAAACATTTGCTATCCAAGAATTCTATCTCTGGCATAACTGGACAGTATTTCAAAAATGAGGGAGAGATTAGATATTAACATATAAACAAAAGCTGAGGGAGTTCTTCACCACAAGATGTCCCTACAGGAGATGCTGAAGAGTGTTCTACTTGAAAGGAAAGGACAATAGACAGTAGATCAAAGTCACAGGAAGAAATACAGATCTCTGGTGAGGGTGATGATGGGTAATATATAAATATAACGGTACTATTGCAATTTTGGCCTGTAACTCCACTTCTTACTTCCTACAGGATCTGAAAGGAAAATGAATAAAATGTAACGACATATCAGTAGTTTTTGGACTCATAGTGTATAATCATGTAATTTGTGACAAGAGCTACATAAAGGTGAGGGACAGAGGGGTATGGGAACATAGTTTGTATACTCTATTGAAGTTAAATTGGTATCAAAGCAAATGAAAGTGTTATAGATTTAGATTGTTAACTTTAAGCCCCATGGTAACTACAAAGTAAATATTGGAGAACATGCAGGCTCATAGAGACAGAAATTAGATTATGTGTTGCTAGGGGCAGGGGACAGGGGCAATGGGGAGTTAATGCATAATGGGTGTGGGGTTTCTATTTGAGGAAATGGGTATGTTTTAATAATGGAAGTTAGTAAGAGTACTGTAATATTGAAAATGTGATTAATCTTAGTGGTATGCCTGGTAGTGGTTGAGATGTGAAAGTTTATCTTGTATATATGTTCCCACAATAAAAAAAAAAAAAAAGAAAGAAAGAGTAACTAAAGAAACAATGGCAATTAAATGCATTCATTACATGTTCCTGAATGGATCTAGCAAGAGAGAAGAAAAGGCTCAAAGGGTTATTATTGAAAAAAAAAAAATGGAATATAGACTGTAAGCTTTATATCAATGTTAAATTTCTTGAACTTGAAAACTACACTTAAGGTGATTACACAAGTATATATGCTTGTTCTTAGGAAATGTACGTGGCAGTAGGAAGTGTGCATGGAGCAGAATGTTTACAACCTACACTAACATGTTCAGAAAATGGATTAATAGATAGACGCAGATAGACAGACAGACAGGTAGATAGAATGATACAGCCAATGTCTCAAAATGTTAGAATTGGAAATCTGAATATCAAGGAATGGGTATGTTGGAGTTCTCTCTCTGGGATTGTGTTACTTTTGTAACTGTCCTTTAATTTTGAAGATGTTTCAAAATAAAAAGATAAAAATAGAGATCATTAACTTGATTGTCTCAAGCACTCTGGAGGGGAATAATGTCACTCTCATATTACAGTAAAATGAAGCTCAGTGAGCTAACAGACCCATAGCTTGGTAGAGGTAGAACTGGAATCCAAATGTTAGAATATATCCATTTGTTTGTTCTATTGTCCGATACCCTTAGGGGATCTAGGTTGAGCCCACCTAACCCTGACGTTAACAATTAAAGTGGCTTAGTCTACTAATCACTAAGTGAACGTATTAATCAAATAGGCACCTAACTCAAAGTAGAAATATTTTTTAAGCACAGTAATCTCTATAAGTACTTTGATCTATCATTTCTTCAACATCCATTTATCAAGCATTGACTATGCACAAGGTGCTTGGCTATGTGCTTTGGAGCAATGTTGAAAAAAGAGACACCAAGCTTTTGAGGGCCGTTAAGGACTTCAGTAGTCTTCAAGATAGTATTGAGAAAGAACCTAAAAACTAGTTGCAAGTCTACTAAGTCTTTCTAGAATGCAGTAGACAATGTCCATCTAGTGTGAACTACATTTTGTGACTGCTGTGAGGGTTTGCCAGATTTAGCAAATAAAAGTACAGAAATTTCAGTTAAAATCGAATTTCAGATAAAAAAAAAAATTTTTGGTATCTGTGCCATAAAATATTTGTATTTTATTTGAAAACCCTATGTGGGGAGATACTGAAAAATCCTTCTGAAAGCCAGTAAATATTATGATGTTTTCCAAGGTTATGACCTAAGGAGAACATTTGTATCAATTGTGCCAATGGCTGATTTCAAATCAGTATTTGTGGTAATTTTTTAATATTCAATTATGAACTGAAATAAATGCATTAATAAATGAAATATTTAGCTGATGAACTTGCTGTTGAAGCACAGGCAGGTTTGTAAAGAATGTGGGAGGTATATGAATTGTGTTCTTTGTGAAATTCTGCGTTTGATCTATTGAACTTGATTGTTTCAGTCATGATCACTGCCAGACCTTAACTGATTAACCACCCAAACCTCATCTGGTTGACAACATGACATGAGGTGATGATGGTCCCTGGCAAATAGAGCATATGCTTGAGAAAAATCCAGGACACCTTGCCACAGGTCCTTATCTCCAAATTGCAATCCCCTGCGGACTTCTGCCAAACCAGGACGAGTCTCTGCCACATCCTCCCAGGGTTGTTTAATGGCAAACATATAGGACCAAACATAAAATTCTCAGAAGATTGCACAAACTACTTGGAATCACAACTTTAGAAAATTATTTCTGAGCCAGGAGCATGAAAAAACTATATTCAGGAGATGTACATACAATTATGCTAAGTTTGAAAATGAACCCGATTAATATTTTGCGGTCTGTAAAATTATCTTGGTAAATACGTACAGAGGAACAGTTGTAGCCCTGTCCATAGCCTGAGGTAACTTTCACCTTTCACATGTGCACAAGCTTCTTTAGAGCCATACTTTGCTCTTCCCAAGAACCCAGATCATTTTCATGATAGAAAAGCATAAAATATTTGAAAACACAGCTATGGAGTCTCCTTTGCATTCTATTGATTGCCTAAAGCTAAAATCAGATTCTCTGTTTTTCATTTCTGTTTCTGCTTTTCTCATAGTCTTTCCATGTACTCTTAAATACACACACACACGCACACACACACACATACAAACACATATATATATTCTACATCTGTACTCACTGTCAATAAAATGTATAAGTTCAAATCGCAACTGGACCAAACCCAACACTCCTATTTCATCCACAGGTTTTTATCCTACTGCTTTGGAAGGAAAATATACCAGCACTCTCTGAGTTTGCAGTGACAAATGTCGACCTCATCTTGAATTCATGTATGGGTGACATTTGCATGTTGATTTCTTTGCTGCTCTAATGGTTCAGTTTCAAAGCACATCTTTCCTTTTATCTCCAGCTGAATGAGACATCAAAATAAGGGCCAGATAAAGGCGGAAGTCCTTTGTCTGAAACTGCCTAGACCCGGCCAGCTGTGATGAAAACTGTCTGAAGTTTCGCAGGCTTCTTGTCTGGCCTCATGCTGGTGTTTGCTCCTTTTAGTTTGGAGGTTTTAAAGGAATATTGTATTCTAGCACACATTGTCACAAGAGACAATCGAAGGCCTGAATATATAAATTAGATTAAATAGTTTATTGGACGATAAAGCACTGATTACCCAGGAGATACGTGCTGTCTTTTGTTATAATTGTTTTGATTTCTGAAGTCCACCGTGTATTTGGTATATGATAGTAGGAAGCTCTTTGCCCCTTTTATTAATAAATCTAATTTTTTGGTGGGTTTAATTTTCTAATATCTCAATGCATGCAATGAGATCATGTGTTTTGGTTTTGTTTGTTTCTAAATATAAAATCTATTAGTAAAAGCATCTACAAACAAGATAATATCTGACGATAAGAAAGGGAGGTAAATAAAGTAATTTGAGTACATTCAGTTATATTTGGTCAATGTCATATAAGAAATGGTGATTATATCTAAGAAACAAGTACCTTTAGCTAGCTCAGTTAAAAAAAAATCAAACAAACCAGTGATTTGGCATTAAGATTATAAAGCATCACCTTAGTGTTTTGACTTCATGTAAATATATCCTTAATTTGGGGTAGCAAATAGATATGCTTAAGAATAAAAATGCCCTACAGTTATCTGAGTCTTAGTATTTTTCCTGTCCTTTAACATTCTTTTAAGAGAAAACATGATTATTTCAGAATATTTTGTTTTATAAATTAGCATAAGGGCAAAAACATATAACATATCATTAATTATCTTGAATTCGAAAAAGTCAGGAAAATTTTGATAGTTACACACAGAGGGTGCTGAGCTATATTTTTGGATCTACTTGCCTGAAGCACTGTTGATGAAATCAGGTTAATTTTTCTCCTCAACCCCCCAGATCCCCACCCTCCATGTTCTTCTCACTCCTGAAAAGCCAATCTACTTAGCCTGACCTTCAAGGCCTCCAATCCAAGTTCCTGCTCCTTCAAGCCTGCCTCTTCTCATGCAGGTCATACACCCATCAAACTGAACCATTCAGTCTTCTCAGAACCCACCGTGTGCTTTTCCATGTCTGTGCCTTTGTTTGGGATGTCCCTGCAGCTGGAATGCTCATCAGTCCTGTCTTTGTCTGTTACAATCCTGACTTTTCTTTGAATCCAACTCAATTTCCATTCTTTTAAAGCAATGATTTCATTGGCTCTTCTATTTGGATCTTCCTGATGAGACAGTGAATTTCTTGACCGTAAAGACAGTGTTTTGTTTATAGTTGAATCCACAAAACATCTGGCCCTGTGCCTGGTAGAAGTCAAAAGATGGTAAGCATAATAGTAGGAGACTTGAAACCATGTGTTATATAAAAATTGTAAAAGGAACTAGAATTGTTCTGCTTAAAGAGGACAAGACTTAGTCACACCATTGTCTTTAAAATTTAAAATGAATGAAACATACAAGGATGTGATGTCCCTGAAGGCAAGAAATGTTGTCCCTTTTTATTCATTCTCTATCAAACAGTGCTCACAGTGTATGGCAATAGCAGGCACTCGTAAATATTTGTTGAGTAAAGTGGTGGGGTAAATAGAGGAGAATTTATTCTTTCTCTATCAAATATCAAGGAAATATTGGAAACTGTGTGTTTCACTAAGGGCTATATTTTAAATCAATCTAAGAAAAAAATCCCTAACAGGTCCTGATGGTCAAAAATGATGAGCACCCATACTATTTCAAACATTGGTTGGGCAGCCATTTGAAAAGATGATTCGAGAGCAGGAGATGAGTGATTGGACTAGATGTTCTTTCAAGTTTCTTTTCTCTTTATATTCCATGATTAAGTAAATATATTAAAATAAATTGAACTGATCAAATTACATATAATATGGTGTCCATCTGCCTAGGACAGTAGTCTTCCTTTGCAATAGTGGTTCTGCACAAATGAGTCAAAGAGTATTTTTAAGAACTTTGGATGAAGTGCAGTTCATGTTTGCAGTGACTCTGCCATGAAAAATATACAAAATTTTTCACATAGCAAAAGTACTTTTATCACAGTGGCACTGCATAAAGTATGAGTAAGCCAGAGCAGACTGTTTCTAAAAGGCAATTAGGAGCACACCCAGGCAGTGCATTCTTTTGTCTGACTCTTTACTAAGGGACATAGGATGACAAAACAAGAAGAAGGAATCTAGATGAATAATCAAACAAATATCACATTTTAATAAAACATAATCTCTTGAAATTCTTACATGTCTCTGGATAGTTGATTAAACTTCATGTAAATTTGACCTGAGATATTGTCCCACTTCCTTCTCTACTCTCGCTGAAAATATTATAAATAGGTATTTACAATTCAAAAAACAAAAACAGAGGGAAAGGAGAGAGGCATTGAAGAGTTGGGGCTGGAGACAAATAAGTTTGGGGATTAGAGACATCAGACAGTGATTATGGATTCCTTTGGCTACTCAAGAAAATTGTTGATTAATTCCAACAGTTATTTCACATATATAGGATTACAGAGTTTTAGGACAGTGAAGTGAATAAAGTGTTATCTGGTCCAAATTAAATTCTTATACTTGAATCTCTTCTGTCTTTCCCATCTGCTCTTCTTTGTCTAAATCTGTAAGAGTTAACAATGATGAATGCTCAAGAATCATGTCTCTACTCATCTCATTGCTTATTACATGCCAGTTCCTTTTCATGCTTTATCTTTATCACACAACCCAACAAAATATGTTTGTTCATTAAACCTAGGACTATGAGATTTAGAAATATTAGGGAGCAAGGGTATAAATCTGGACTTGTCTATATTCAAAAGCAGTGCTCTGGTCACTTTCCCTAGAGGATCCTGCAGAAGGAAGAGGGCAGGAAAGGATTCAGTCAAAAAGGCAATATTTGCTGAGCACCTGCAGGTTCAAAGGGGAGTTCAAAGTTAAGCATATTGTCCAGATAGACCTCAATTTTCCCACCTGCTTCTTGCTTACTTGTGGCTTTTCTGTAAAGGAAATGCAAACCCTTACCAAAAGTATCACACATACTTTTTTCAAATAATAATTTATTTCTCACCCTTAACCCAGAATAGTCAGAACTGAATTATGAATACTCATAGTTGAATTTAGCAAAGGGTATTTAAATTTAGGATTGAGGAATGTGATCACATTTATGCAATGGTTCATTTTCATCATCTTCTCAGGTGCCTTCAGGATATGGCCAATTATTTCCAGGACCTTGAGTGGCAACAGCTATTCTTATGAGTAGAAATGGGAACAGAGACAGACCATCAATGCAAGGGGCCAGTGACAAGTCAATAAACAGAAGTAACAGAAGAAAGAAAAAGAGCTGTGAACTGTCCACAGGACATTTTTCTTTTAGGCCTCCTATCGTTTTCAGAAAAGAAAGTAAGAAATCTTTCAGACAGCTTTGGTATCAGTATCTCAATCACTTTGGATCTACTGCTTGTTCACTCAAATTCAGGAAAGTCCTACATATCATTTTTCAAAAGGCATAGAAGAGAAAATATTGTAAACTGACAACCTGCAGGAAATCCGCATTAGACTTGAAATTTAAGAAAAAGTAAAGTGGAGACTTACACAATTCTCCAGTGGATTTTGATTTGAATATTAAGGTTCTTCAAAACCATATTTTGCCCATTGTTAATCTGAGCACATGAACAAGGAGACAGGAGTGGTTTTCAACACCTCTTCAATTAAACACTTTGTACCACTGCAGAAAACATTCATACAAAGAATACTTGGAAATAACATGAATTACATCTCCATACAGTGGTTCCTGTTGTGGAGAACCAGGCTCTATTTAATGCAAAGAACACTCCAGAACAGTGGAAGAAGTAATTTGAAAACAGTGTTCGATGCTGATACATGTGGCTTTACATCTAATGGACTCCACTCTGTCTAAAGAAGCCTTGCTCATTCATTTATCTTTGAAAGTGCTTTAATGTTTAGTCCCTCAGAATACAATTAAAAAAAAAAAAAAAACCAGAAAGGAAAAGACACTGATCTTTATGAATTTCAGACCATATACTAAGTGCTGCAGTAGGTATATTTCACAAAGGTGATCTCCAGTACTTTTTTTTTTAACAACACAACTAGGTATCAGTGTTCTCATTTTATAGGGAAAGACACTAAATATTACTAAGGTAAAGATTACCAAGGTATAGGACCATATAGCTAGTCAAGAATGGAGCCAGGAAACCAAACAGCTCTCTCTGACCACACAGCTTTTTACTCACCTGGCTTCCACTATCTCAGATCCACTTTTTTTCATTTTCTAGTTGAGACAACTGACATATTTCAGCCCATACTGTCAGAAGTCTCATTTTTCTAGATAATTGTATCAATTTTCTATTTTACTCTCCATGTGTAAGGACATATAATAAAAATTGAAGGTAGGAATAGACAAATTCTGAAATTTTCTCAAGAAAGCTTACCTCTTCTTCTTGCCCTCCCTATCAAATAACTAGCTAGATACAGGAGATACAGTTGATAGCAGAAATTAGAATAGCTAAAAATCCTTTGTACCTTATACCATTTATACACTGTTAATGTTAAACATTGGTTATGTCTCTTTAATTATACACGTTTAATAAATGAGGGCATCCATCCTGTTAGAGAACCATGGAAATATTCATAAATGAGGTGTCTTGAAGAATGCTCAGGAAACCCTCAGAGGCACGCAAGAGAGAACATTAATTGATGTTCGGAAAATAAACAAACAAATATGTATACAGACATCTCATGAGACCTAAGGAAAGGATGTGCCGCACAGTAATCAGTTCTTCCTATTTCTCTCTCCAGAGACTATGTCCTCTCTGCTTCCTTTTGTGCATCAGATTTATTTCTTTTCTCAGAATGGCCTTCTTTTCTCTCAGGTGCTGTGTAAGTTTTTTAGATGCTAATTCTAAATGATCATGAAAGGTAATCTGATGGGTCCAGCTTGGCCACATTTCTACTTTTGGTCCAATTAGCTGTGGCCGGGGGGTGGGAGGTAAGGACTCGCAATACACAATGCCCTTTAGTAGGGGTTGCGGAAACATTCTTGGAGAAGGAAATTAGAGCGTATGCTCTCTAAAGGGGGCATGGAATAGGAAGAAAATAACTGTTAGAGGAAATATTTGTTATTTCTGTTATATTTCACCTTTTTATTTCTCCAAGTGATAGTTACATGCTTAGTTTCCATAGTGTATGGCTATGGCTGCATAATAAAACTACCCCAAAACATACACACCTAAAACAGCAATCATTTAGTTCTGGGCCAGGCTTGGCTTATCTTATCTGGGCTCATTCATGGAAAGGATCCTGGGGGCTGGGTACTCGAGGATTGGCTCCTCGTATGGTACTGCATCCTCCAGCAGAATACCTGAGCTAATGATTAGGGCAGATAGACTGGTCCAGGAGAGAGGGCAAAACACAGGTTCTTTTGAGGCCTCCTTGCAGATATGGTAAAGAATGACTTCTGAACATTCTATCGGCCAAAGCAAGTCTTAAGGCCAATCCACTTCCTGGTTGGGGAACTAGACCCCGCCTCTTGGTGGGAGGAGCTGCAAAAGCACACAGCGAAAGGTACAGCTAGATGGAAGCCATTTAATTGGTGTCACTGATTCAATCATCGGCCACACTTTTATGTTTATCTTATCCTTTTATCGTTTAACTACAACTTGCCCTCCCTTTTTGGCTTTCTGTTCCTCTTCCAGAGAGGCCTTTTCTTCTTGGATCCTCACCATGATGCTAAAAGTTCCAGTTATTTTTCTTTTTCATGGTTTCTGTAATAAATCATTTTCAATTGTATGCTCTTCCTCGAATCTTAAGGTGATATTTCTTTTATTTCATTCTCCAATATTTGTAGCTAAGTTTTATGTTTGCTTTTGACTTACTTTTTTTTTTTCATTTAGCTTATTTATAATCATGTTTAAGAGCAGGGAAGCTAGAATCAGAATGCCTAGATTCAAATTATACCTCCACCACTTACTATCTAAGTTACTTTGAGCACATTACCTCCCTTAACTCTCTTTGCCTCTGTCTCTTCATCTGCAAAATGGGGATAATCATACCGACTCATGGGGTTTTATGAGAGTTAAATAACTCTAAGCACTTGAAGTAATACCTATTGTTAATATTTTTGTTCGGCATTTGTTTGCTGAGCAAAACTTCCCCTTAGATCCACAGCCAAAGAACTAGGTGAAATGCCAAGCTCCTAGCATCTCTTTATAAATAATTACAATCCACATCGGACTGTGCCATCTCCAGAGCTTCATTTGTGGGTCTACACTGCCAGGGATGCAGCGTTTCACTGCCAGTTCCAGCCTCTCCTGCTCCCCTCTCTCTTACCACACAGGCAGCTTTTCGAGAACTGTGTGGATGGTTTGAGGAGGTGCAGATATTTTGCCTGAACTTGAGAGGTACATGGAGCAGGGATAGTGTCCTTCCACCATCTCTCAGGAGAGGACACACACAGGGCATCCATTGGTTAATACAGTTGGCTCAATCTGACTTCCAATTATTGAAAACTCCTTCCAGATTTAGGCATTTGGTTGTCTGTAAGTCTTAATTTACAGGGTCGTAAGTATACATCTTTTCTGTCTTTTCATAGTTTTTTTTTTAAATGAGAGTTGGAAGAGGCTTTTAAGCAGAGGCCATTTTTAAACCAGAAAATTTGTTCACTTAATGGTAAGATTATTTTTCTGTGTTCTTATTCAACCTAAAAATTTGGATGTGACCATTATCCAGGAATAACTCCTCTGTAAGTAAATATACTATGTTATTGAATATGAATCACATAGAATTTTTAAACAGAGAATTCTAAGGTGTCCAGAAAATAGGTTTACCCTCCCATGGAGGTTTCTTTGGGTGGTGGAGGTGTGAATAACTTGTGAACCCTAAATGAAAACAAACTGTAAGTTGTCAAAGATGATAGTTGAGTATTATTTTTCTTAAGTTGGAATATTCTATGTAAATACACTCAGATGGATAACTGAGCCCAACCAAATTCAGAGTAATTTATGACTATTTAAGAAATCAGCCACATATAAAGTTGATTAACAGCAACACTGCCACCAAAAACAAAAACATAACCACCACCCGGTCAGCAGACATTGAAAATAAGCGGATTGTAAAGTATATTCCAACTTTCTTCTGACTTGGTTCAAAATTATAAAGAACCCCTTAAATTATACATATTGTGTCATGTGCCGACAAATTGAATCCTGTCTCTAAAACTGAACTAGACAGAATTTAGTAGATTTATTTCTGAAAGGTATAATTGCACATGTTTATGGGTAATAAAAATGTTTTTAAAGGTTTTGGAGTTTTGTAAAGTCCATTTATTTACTCATTTTATTACCATTTTCTGAGTGTTATGCTCATTACACTGTACTGTGTGACCAACATCAGATTCCTATTAGCTAGCCTTAATCAGATTTCTACCTGCCCAGACCAACTAATCTGCTTTCTCTTCTTAACTGAAAAATTGCTAATCCATCTTTCTGTACCTTGGTATGTTCTATTTTTCTCAGGTTGAATTGTATTTACTTCACCCTTTTGTACTCATCATATTTAAAAGTCTTCTTTCTAGCTGAAATTTTACTCTCATTAATTATTGTGACTACATTGCTATTTTAATTCATATTCCTTGGTGTTTTTGATCATATTTTCTAGGAAATATCCTAATTTCCCTGTGATAAAGAACATCTTTGAAAATATTTTTCAGTGTGTTTTGGGTACTTTGGGATTGGGTACTTTTCTTTTTTGACAAGGCTGTCGGTTTTTCTGAACAACAAAAAAAACACACATTTACATAGTCTGGCAACTGTAAATTATATTTCTGGGAAAAACAGGGAAAGATATCAGAAATAGTCAGAGTGGATTGGGAAATCTGTAACATGTACTCACCATAATTACAGGGTTTGTTCAAAGAGACCAAAGAAAAAACTGACCAGCAAGCTTGTAAACTGTTATATTATTTGTGTTGGTTACTGCTTAGAGCTTGGTGATAGAGGCAATAATTCCTGGGAAGACTAATTTTTAATGTGGATTCAATCTTAGAATATAAAGTTTTAATATATAATTTTTAATAAATAATCTTTGCGCTGTAGAACTGCCTTAAATTCTTGCTCTTCCTTTTTTTATTAAAATATTGAGAACCTAGCATATTCTATGCAATTTACTAGGTCCTGGAGGTTTAGTAATGCATAAAACAGACGTAATTCTTTCCCTTAAGAAAGCGCTCACTTGCCATGCGTCATTCAGACTCTCTGGTCTTGCATTTATTTATTGGAAAAATAGAAGGAAAATAATATCTGGGTTCCATTCTAATCATGAAATTCTAAGTGTAAGAATGGATATTTTAAAATGGCTTTTGGAAGTAAGAGAGTTAGGTTGTAGAATGCAAAAATTGGGTCTTATGATTTACATCAGAAGTAATACATAGATTGAAGAGTGTTATAGCTTTGGCAGATGTAAAATTCTGCATATAGTGTGGCAGATGAAAAATCATACCACAAACATAAAAAACAACTAACATGACAGGAATTTGATAAAACACAGGAAATGCTGAATCAGATTCCTCTTGGATGAGATACCAGGTTAATCATAGCTTATTCCTGAGAGTCTCTTCTCTAACAATAGCAATCGCTCTCCATTCTGTTGTCTTTTTTATGTTGACTCAGAATACCATAGCCTGATAAAGCCTACAGCTGGTTTTCTTTGCTCTTCCTTCTCCTTCGATTTTTTTCATTCTCCTCCAAACAAGCAGCTTTTCACAATGCTTTTATGTTAATCACTGGTATTTAAATAGTGGTATCAGAACTAATATTCCTTAAGAAATGCTATTATGCCTTTCTTACCTTGCTCTCTTTTCCACCCAAGCCCCCGAAACATTACTCTTTGAGATGGAAGACTTGAACACCATCCCTCTGGGAAGAGTGATTTCAAGGTCTTAGTTCAACCAAATGCTGCTTATATAGAGAATTTCTGACTACCACATAAATCAAGAGCTAAGAAAATTAACATATTTAATTAAAGGCATGTATATTTTAATCTAAAATAGGGAATGCTAGTTAATCTTACCGGTAGAGAATAAAATTTTCACACACAAAAACCCACACACACATACACATAGCAAAAACCTTCTGGGTACCTTAGGGTCTATGACATGTATCGGTATTATATCTTCAAATCATTGGGGGGAATGGTGCATTGAGTGTTTAATGGCTACGTGAAGCTAAGGTTCTATAAATTACAAAATAGAGGTAAAATATAATAGGGCAATGGGACAATAATTTTATCCTAGTTTGATCCAAAAATGAAGTACAATTCCTTGAAAAATGGTGGAGGAAAAAAATGTAATTTTGATGTGGACTATAGCATTTTATATATATTCAGCTACAGAAAAGCAAGACTAGGTAGAGAAATTAGTAAAATTATTTCATTTGAGTGTCTTTCACTGTTTTCATTTGTTTTTGTGGGATGAGATGGCTGCATCCAATATTCTTGTTAAGGGAAGAAATTTGTTTTTTCTCCCCATTCCTATTACATAGGCTTGGGGAGGAGAAAATTTTTACTTTCATAGGGACCAGATTTCAAGTGAGCAGGATAAGACTTAATTCATTAGTGAGGTGCTTCTTTTCTAGTCCTGTGCTAAAATAAATTTAAAATAATAAATCCTATGTAAAATAATGCATTAACAGCATTATCACGTAACAAAATCATGCGTTCATAACTTAAAAAGGTGGTACAGGAGAGTTTTGCCTGTTATATTTTATTGCCAAGCTTTTTGCCTCTATTAGAGCTGACGACACAGAGCTCATAGTTAATTGGAATATACAGATTACAGGTGGATCTCAGTGGAGTTAATGATTTTAATCTGCATTCTGTCAAATGAATTGAAGCTGTTAATGAGGAGACAAATTGGCCAATTTCAGTTCCCCCTCATTTTCCTGTTTTCTGCTTTCTAACATAAAGATGATC
Organism: Choloepus didactylus; assembly: GCF_015220235.1. Taxonomy (NCBI): domain Eukaryota; kingdom Metazoa; phylum Chordata; class Mammalia; order Pilosa; family Megalonychidae; genus Choloepus; species Choloepus didactylus. The sequence goes on along the minus strand of NC_051324.1, from coordinate 65,446,683 downwards.
ATGGATTAGGCAAAAGGTATACAGAAGAAAAATAAGGAAAGGGCTTGGATATTTCAGAAACTATATTTTGAGACCCTGAACTACCAAAACTTGAATCATCTTCCTACTTTTCCAGGGAATACTAAAATTTCTCATAAACACAAGTCCTCTTATAAAATAAATAACAAAATCAAAGATAAAAATCAATAGATTTTATCTCAAAATTTCTAGAAATAGTCAATTTTTATCTTTTAAATATATGTCATCCTATGTGGCTTAATTGTACATTGAATAAATTTTGTAATTTCCCACATAATCTTCCCCAATGTCTAGGTCTGTGTAGCTAATTGCCTTTCTTGATTCCCTTTCAGATTTTCAAACAGTGTTTGTAATTAATCACATTTTTTGTTATTGTTTGTTCTATTCCTTTGCTTTTAATGCCCCTTTCTCAGATGTCTCAGCCAAGACCTGCATCATATTGACATCGACTTAACTCTTATGAATAGAAGCTCATTTTCTAAGCCATTAGTGCCCTCCAAAAGTCAAGTGTTGGGTGCCTAGAAATGGAGGGGTAGAGCTTCAGTTTACATATGTTGACATGAACAACTCAATTGCACTCGTTATGAGAGTAACTGCTCAGCTCATGATGAGTGAATAGGTCATCAAACGAGAACTAGAAAACACAGAAATGGGCCTTCTATGGGAGCAGGGTAGCAAGGTGCTGACAGCTTAATGAATGACTTGTCTATTATGACAGTAGGACACCTTGCAATGCCAAGAGCAAATATTTGAAAGAATATGCAATGCAGGAAATGTACGTATGTTCTATATATAGGACATTTAGATTGCCTGTATCACTAACAGATGGGCAGAGGTTGAGAAATCTTATTTTATAATGTGCAACATCACCCTTGTCAGATGTACTTTCACATCTGGGGATTAATGGAGTATGATATTCAGAGTGAAAGGGGAATTGCACCGTATGAACTGCGGGATTGGGGGCCTTAGGGATAGACAAGTTTAACACAGAGTATTACCCCTTTTATATAGGTCTAACTCTGATCTTACGTATAATTAATATACAGTTCCAGGAGCCATGGTCAGATGAAATGAGAAGTAGATCATTTTGTGAGAAGCTTTTGGACAAAATTAGATATAGAAACCAAAGCTCAGGTACTGAGTGATCAGATGAGTGAGAGGCTTACTTCCTCCTTCTGAGCTAAGAGATCTACCTACATCAATGTTGAAAAGCAACAAAAGGGCTGAGCTTGAAACAAAATGACATTCTTTATAAATGGACTCATTTGGAGTTATGGTCAGAACATTTCTCATTAAATTCCCGTAGATAGATGACTGATGGATTTGTTGTCAAATAGATCTTGTCAGGCTCATCCTCTCTTGTATGCACTCTTGTAAATATGTTTGTTAACCATAATAACTACACATGCATACCAAGTAGACCCACCAACTATTAGAGATGAATAGTCATTTCTTGTGTTTTTAGAGTCTCATAGATTGAAAGTATACACAAGGTGAACTGGAGTCTGAGATATTTGCCATTAAAAAGACAATGAGGTGTGTGTGGGGGGGGATTGTAAGCAACTAAAACCCCAATATATCACTGCTATTGGAATTTCATTAATACTAAATCTTTGGCCAGATTGTAACACAAAGAAGTTTCCCTCTCTCTTCATCACTACATGCATTGCCATTCATCTCTCATCAGTTTTTACTGGCACATGACTCAGTACCAGGTTCTTTACTGCATGTTCTAGTTGATGGCACACTGCCTTCAGAAATGCTCTGTGTCAAAACCCTAACAGTAAAAGTCTACAGATTGCTGTTCTTAGCTTTCCATTCATTCCCTGGCAACTCTCCCAACAACCTGGGCCCCCCAGAGCCTTGCTGAGGAGGCATTTCTTCCCAGCCACAAAACAATTCCATGGAAATAAAGAGGGTAAAGAGCTCACAGAGAGCTGGCAAACGGTAGGTTTCCCACAGCTGTCAGGCCTGATTTTCCAGGGCAGCCAGGTCTCCACATCTGGTACAGACTACTGGGCTGAGGTAACAGAATGGTATCTGGCTTTCAAATCATCAGGGTACCACCACTTTGCCTCATGGATTGATCTAATTAGATATGGGTTCTCAACACTATTGAAACACGGCTACTATGACTTGATGCAAAATAACATGCCCCTAAATTTCAGGCTAAGTGGTTTTCTAAATATTTACTTTTCTTCATCAATTTTTCAATATATGACTTGAGTAAATTGTTTAGAAAACTGAGTACACCATTAAGTTAAAAGGGAATTTTACATGAAAAAAAAAAAAAAAAAAAAAAAATAGTTCTGCCTTTCTCACTGTCTATGATCAACATGTTATACAAGAACTGACACATTCCCTGACTCTTCAGTCCCTTATCCCTGTGAGTATGCCATATAGGATTAGTCCCTGAACACTGCAAATTATGTTAGTATTGCCTCTCAAACACATCTGTGACAGTTAAGTCCATGTGCCAACTGGTCTGATTGCTAGTGTGATGATATTTTGTGGATTTAAATTATCAGTAGGTTGATTGTACCTATGTTGTACCTATGGCTGATACATCTACAATCATCTGAGGAGATTGCCTTCAAAACTCCAAAAAGACTCATTCAATAAGTTGAAGGCTTTAAAAGGAGGAGTGATGAGTTCAGCAGTCAGAAGAGAGAATTTTCATCTCTGCTTCAGCCAGCTAGCTTTTGGGAATTCATCAAAAACCTTCATTGGAGTTCCCAGCTAACAGCCTGCCCCACAGAATTTGGACTTTCCTGTCCCCCAGTTGCATGAGACAATTCTTATAAAAATCTCATAATATTTACAGATATCTCAGGTCAGTTCTGTTTCCCTAGAGAGCCCTGACTAGTACAACATGGTTTCATTTCCATTCTTTCTACTTTCATTCCTGGTCAGATCCTCATAATCAGTGAATTAATCAAAATCATTTATATTTTTAACTCTATGGCAGAGGAGGTTGGGGATGATGGCTCTCCCTTGGGGTCTGTTGGCTCTCAATGTGTGGCAATGACTTGAAGCTGGGCATGGAGATGCACCTTTAGATAACCTGTAAGTGGATCCTCCACTGTGTCCCCATGGAGTAACAGTTGTAAATGATTCTCTGTGTCATAACCCAAACCCTCCCTTGGGTTATCTTTTAACAGTCAGGAAAATCTTGTTAAAAGTTTTAGACTGAATGGAAAAAATAAAAAGTATGCAAATAACATCAAATGATAGGCAAATAAATCTTGCATCATTTATGATGGGAAAAGAGCTAATTTTCTTAATATTAAATGTTCATACAATTCAATAAGGAAAACCAAACAAACCAGTAGAAATGTGGTCAAGGGACAGGAAGAGATAGCTTTGAGAGATTTAAAAACAAATTGAATTCAAACTTGAAAAATGCCCAAAATTAAAATTAAAACTATAAAATTTTGTTTTTCACATAAATTAAGTTTAGTAAGGACCAGAAAGTACAGTATTAAAGAGAATGTGGAAAAATTGAACTCACGTACAAAATTTGGAGGGAGTGTAAAGTTTTATGATTTAAATTTACAATTTTTCAAAAGTTATCAGCTTTAAATGGACATTTTTTAGTATAGAATTCTATTTGTACACACTTGGTTTTGGATTAGATGTGTGAGAAAACTTATGTACAAGAATATATATATGTACCATTGCTTCCAGGGGCAAAGGATGATGAAACAACTTAAATGTGCAGCCACAGAGGACTGGAAAGTAAATAACGGTAACAGGATTAAATGGAGTAACACGGAGCTGCAGCAGTCGACAAGAATAAGGAAGTCCTATGTATACTGACATGGCTATACCTTCCAGAAAAAGTGAAAAATGCAAAGTGCAGAATAGTCTGTGTAAAATTCAAGTTGTGCTAAAAAAGAGAAGTTATACCAATTTTGGCATATGTCTATATTATATATGAAATATATATATGTTTACACAGGAGTCTGGTAATAGTGATTCTATCTGGGTTGGGAATGTGTGTGGGGGGGAGGGTGGACCTCAAGGGTATAAAGAAAACATGATTTACCCTGAATTTTCATTTGTTCTTTTTAGATTTTTCACCTTCTGCATGTTTTAATTTTTTCGGATCTTTAATATGTGTGTTAAATATATAATATAAAATATAGACAATTAAAATACATATAAAAACTCTCTCTTTTCTATTTTATCATTTGAGGATAAAAGCAAAGTGTGTAAATTCACGCTGGGAACTAAGTGATAAAGGGAAGAGGATTAGAAGCCTGTGAAAAGACTCACCAGCCATAATAAAGGGAATCTGCTGCTGAACAAACAGGTATCCAGTGGGGAGGACAGAAGCCAGAAGTAGACAGTCATATGGTGATTGAGATGGCAAGTAATAACCAGATAATTTGATGGGCTATGGTAGCTTTAATTAAGCATTTTTAGAACACTAGTCAGAGGAAAACCTGGTCTTTGTCTTCTGCAGTTAAGACTTAAACCATTTTTTACATGTAATGCTTTTATCACGTGCCCCATTTTATAGTCCTTACTGGAAATAGATAGGCTCTGAAAAGTAGGAGGGCTGGACACGCTAAAATGGAGCCTGCCAAATTGAAGCAGTCAAGGGTTTGGAGGCAACAAGTATGGAGTATTTCCCATAATAAATTACAGAATGTAGTCCCTGTGTTCACGTCCCTTTGTAACTGGAGCCTATGTTAATTCTGGTAAATGATGCAGCCATTTTGCTTTCAATTTTTTTTTCCCAAGGGCTTATACTTATTAAATTTTCTGCTTCTTCAGATGCCTATTTCAAAACTCTCATTTTTGCAGTATTGAGTATTAAGGAGAATGTGAGGAAGCTGTACTTATACATAATTCATCCAGCAACATTTTATCTAGGGATTAGGATGAAAGGAATCTGATCATAAAAGGTTATATCAAGATGGTGATGAATAATACTGGGTACTTTAATCATCCCCCAAATCTGGTAGGTGGCGAATTTATGTTTAAATGCAAATCAGTCTCAGATTGATAGAAATTTAAGCTGGGGATGGGGTGTGTGATTTCTTTTTCTCTTGGTGATAAGGCAATTTCTGTACTTTTATATTGTTCCTCTTATACTGAAAAACACTCTGATATTAAATCAAAAAGAGAAGTTTTCTTTCTTTAAATTTGGGGGGGGGGCATTGGTTTTGATTTTTTCCTTCCCCTTCTACCTTTAGCCCTTTTCCTATTCTGAAGGAGGATTTGCCACTGATCTATTTCTCTTATTCCATTAGTTTTCTGCCTCAATCCAGTGAAACTAGAATACTGCTTCATAATAAAAAGGGACAAAAGTAGAAGTGTAAAAAGGAGAGGGGCTGCTCCTTTATGAATACCACCCACTGTCTTTCATGATGGCTACACATGTCAGGTGGTTAGCATGGAGCCACCTGAGGATGCTGCCCCATACGTACAACAGAGATACATAACAGGGATGTCTGTATGTTACCATGTCTAACATGGATGTCTATTTGTTACATTTTGGACCCACTTCTCTTTCCCTAGATCCTTAATTACTACCACCGAAAGCAATTGGACCCCTCTCTTTTTAGAATTCTGATCCACTTCCTTTAGCTTCAAATCTAATTTATACCAAATGAAGATGACAACTGGAATCTCCCCCGCATCTTGGGGGTGGGGGGTCTAGGCCAGTTTCAACACTGAAAGCACCTAATTCCAGAGTTCTACTCAACCAAATTATTTTCATGTCCTGTTATAAGTTGTGATTCCATTATGCTCTGCCTCCTTTACTCTGATCTGTAAAATTCCTGTCATCAGCTTCATCCCCTACCCTCCCCACCTCTGACCATTGCTTTGCACCCTATGGAATCCCCATTCCATCAGCCCCAGTTGCCCTTCATCTTCAAGCTTTGGGAGAAAGAGCCCTCCACTTTGTCGCTTGAACAGAACCCTTGCAACACTGCTTCCATTTTGGCCCTCTAATGAGGAGGCTGCTTATTGTTTCAGGGGCTGGTATACTCTGTGGCCACTGCTCAGCCCTCATTACCCTCTTGTCTCCTCATTTCTGCAATCATCCCTTCCTCCTGTCATTTACGTTACTCCATCTCCTCCAAAGCTTTACCATTTTCCTCAAGCCAGCCCTATTCACCTCTCCCATTAGATATCTTGCCATTTGTTCATTAATTCCTTCAGTTCCCTGCCCCTATTACCCACAAAATACATTTCATCATACCCCTTCTCCTTGGTCTTGGAAGAAGTGTGTTCAGTTGTTTATCCCATTTCTTTCTAAATTAGAGAGGACTTCAGGGACCTGGTTCCATCAACTGAGTTTCTCATTCCCCCACAGTCACATTTTCCTTCTTCCTTGGCCTTTGTGCTTTTCTTGCCTTAAAAAAAATATATCAAAAACCTTCTTTAATCCTTTGTTCCCTAATTGTTTAAGCCAGAAATCTAGCATTCACACTAGATTCCCCTGATGTATCCAACCATCAAGTTAACTACCCTGTTCTGTAAATCAGTGCTTCTCAAACTTTAATGCACTTATTACTCACTTGGGATTTTGCTCAAAAGCAGATTCTGATTCAGTAAGTCTTAGGTATGGATGGGGAGAGTTTCTGCATTTTTAAGAAGCTCCCAGGTGCTGCTCCAACTGCTGCTCCATGGACTATGTTTGAAGAGTCAAGGCTATAGATGCTTCCAAAAAGAGCTTTGCAATTGCAGGAGCAATTTTCAACAGAATAACATGAGTGTTTCCATAGCTCGTGCACAATTGCTTCAAGAGAACCTTTTGATTATAACATGGATAATGTAATCACTATTAATTTATTGATTACTTGTTAGGCACAATTTTAGGCTCATTTTACCTATATTACCTCACTGATCTTTACAATACTCATATGAGTATAGATGAGGAAATTGTCATTTAAAGAGGTTAAGTAACTCACTCCTCAGTGAAATGGACCAAAGACAAAATGATTTGTATCATAACTCTTATACTAATAAGAAATACCAAAGTCCTTGACTCTTAAAATATTTTTAATTTGTACTCTAATTCCCCTTTTATTCATTGCCTCATATCTCTTTCTGATTTTGTCCTACTTCTTTAATGATTTGTCATTAGAAAGTAACTATTTTGTCTTTAGAGAGAAAAATTTTTATTACCAATTTCTCTACAGAATACAGGGAACAAAGCATTTAACTAGGTAATGTGCTTATAAATAAAAATAAAATTAGGTACTGAAGTGATGACAATTTGAATCAGCACTATGCTTTCTCATGTGTGACCTAATCAGTCTTCTCTGTACAAATTTCCTCATATGTAAAAATGGGAAAATAAAACTTTTTCATAGATGGTGGTGAAGTTCAAATAAGATAAACTCACAAGCACTTAAAAATTAAGTCACACAGGCAACTTAAATGTTTAATGAATGTGAGTTGTATTATTGATGTTGTTATTATTATTATTACAAAGGCTTTTAAACAATTCTCCCAAGGATGGTGACACTGATTGGCCTATGGAGACTGGAAGATAAGATTCAGCCAAATGATCTATCATGTTGGCTTGTTAGTCGGTCCAAAGTATGAGTCTGCAGAAATCCCTTGGTACTTGAAATTCTACAGACCATTTTCTCCCCACCTCTAATCCTTTCCAAGAAGATAGAGCAGTTAATGAATTAGCTTGATCTATTTCCTTAAATTTAAATGTCATCAGCAGATTACCCCAAAGAATATTATAAATGGACTTGAAAAGTTCGAATCGTGTCTTTGAATTGCTTCCTTCCTCCCTCTTTTATGTTAATTCAAAAATTTGCAAATCCACTACCAATCAACTTCACTCTGTCAGACAATGTTTAATCAGGCATTTCTTATCCAGAGTTGTGTGCAAAAATATCTTTAGCAGGATTTGCAGTTTTGTTTGCAAGGATTAGCCAATGACTTCAACTGTAAGAATAACTTAAAGTAAAAGGAAAAACTTGATCATCCTACTACCATCAAGGGATTATTGTAGGATTAGTATCACTGACACCCTTAATCTCTGTGATTTCTGTTGATTTTAATTAGTGAATTGGCTGAATTGATGCAATTGACAGAATAACATTTCTGTTTCTATCTAATTGTATAAAAGAGATTAATATATTCAAGAGAAATATTTGTTTAACTCTTATAAAGACATAAAGCTTAGCAGTCGTTCTATTAGTAAAGTGGAAAGGTGGCTTTTTATGTACACATTGAAAAAGTATATATTTTTTGACAAATGATAAATTTGTAAAGCTGGAATTGACCTTGAAGATGAAGAAATAAAAGAGTTTAATTCTTTTTTCATTAAGTTAGCCTCAGAAATGTAAATGACTTGCCCGCTATCACAGGGGGCCAATTAAGACAAGCAATAGACCAATGTTTCTTTCAATGTGGTAGCACCACTTCTAAGTGAATGTCAACATTTACTTGATTCCATTATAGCGATCAATCACCACTGGGGTAAGAGCAACATAGCAAAAGAATGCTTAGTCACCATTGTCATTCGATTTTAATGAAAATGTGGTTTGCATTCTTGTTTGGCAGGGTGCATTTTGTTTACAGCTCTCATAGTTCATAGTTCGCTTAAGCTTGCCTATCCAAATATCAGCCCAAGAAATATTTACACACAGCTATTGTTGCTCTGCTATGATTCATATTCACCCTCTGGTTCTGATCCCAAATATTTACAGTTTACTCCTTTGTAAGTTTCTTCTTTGAAAACACTTAAAAATGGAGATTGAATCTGGTTATAGAAGGAAGAATATAGGCATAGGCCTATATTTCCCCTAGAAGCCCCAGTATAATAATTTAAGGAAATAAAGGAGGAAAATTCCAAATATCACAAGAATAAAGAGAAGGGTACTTGAGAGAACAGTGTTAGAAAGTTAGAGTATGAAAATCAGGTGGAAACTGATTTATTAAGTTCAAGAGAAAACCTAAATCCTAATCTGACACTGGGAAAAGCTGTGTAGCATCCTCATTTACATTGTAGAACCCCCAAATTTGGAACTAGTGATAAAAGGAATTCTGGAAATGGAGGTAAAGGAATGGTTACACAATGGGATTGGTTAACAGCTTGCTGAAGAAGAAGCAGTTAGACCATCAGATTCCCTTGCCACTCGGCATAGACAGGTGGTCATCCATCCCTCCAGCTTGTCAGTTGAAGAATGGAGCTGCTTTCTCTGAAAAGAGTAAATCAATGGCCTCTGGTCTGGAAGACAAGCATAAGAGTTAACAGCCAATATTAAAGGCATCATGTGGAAAATGGGTATTAATTACAGATTTATCTTGTGAAGTTTAAATCCCCAGCCTTCTATTCCACAAACTCACAAAATGTTGGCAGCAAGTTTGTAGCAGTTAGTTTTTGCTGCATAACAAACTACCTCAAAATGTAGTAGCTTAAAATGATCATTTTACCAAGTTCATGATTCTGTGAATCAGCTAGGAAGTTCTGGTATGGACTAGCTCAGCTGATATTAACTGCGCCTTTTCATGGTCAGCTGATAAGTTGGCTTGCGACTTGATGATCTGGGATGGTTGCACTTACTTGTCTGGGAAGTTGACAAATTACACTGCCAGTTAGGGTTCCTCAGTTCTCCTCCACATGTCCCCTCATGCTCCAGTAGGCTGGCTGAAGCTCATTCAGATTTTGGTCTCAGGGTTTAAAGTGCAAGAAGAGAGGGTAAGCCCCCAAAAAGCATGAATTTTTTCAAGCCTCTGCTTGTATCATATTTGTTACTGCACCATTAGCTAATGGAAGTAACATGGCCAGAATCAGCAAAGAATCAGTCATACATTTTTATGATGTCCAAGTAGAAAAGTTTAGGGGAAAAAAAGGCTTATTTGGGGAACCTGAAGAAAAAAAAAAATATAAATGCTGACGTTAGGGATTCTTCAAAAATATTGCCCCATCAATTCATCTTTTGACGATCAGAGTTGACACTCCTAGCCATGTACCTTAAGCTTAAGATGAGTTTTCATAATGGTTCTTTCTTATATTTGAGTAGAAAGCTATAGAACAACAAATATTTGACTAAAACCTCTTTTTATTAATTATGCTAGAGCTACCTGCTTTAACAAATGAAGTTCAAAATCTCAGCTACCAAGCACAATAGAAGCTTAATTCTTTCTCATGTACTACTCAAATGTGGGTCTTCTGGTTGCAGGCAAGACCTCTGGGCTAGATTCAGGAACCAGAGTTCCTTAATTTTAGGGAATGACCCTTTCTTTAGGTCTTAGAATTCTTTACTTGCAAATGTAAAAGTCACAATCATGGATACCATATTTCTCATATGGTCCCACCTGGATGCGAGGGAGACAAGGAAAATTAACCCTGAACTGTTCAGCTGCCATTTAGCTATAATACTGTACTATAGAAGGCAGAGTGCAAATATTGTGGATAACTAGATGGCTTTTGCTATATCTCTGACTTGAAACACAGGAGCCAAAATAAATAAATACAGAAATGCAACGTTGAGCAAACAGATGCTATGCAGGGTAAAAGAAAAATCTAAACAAACCAGCAAACTAAAACTTCGATGATAGGAGCAAATAGATTATACGAATGCAACATGACTGTGTGCTATTGTTAAAATTCATAAAACAAAAACTTCTTGTGTAAATTTAAAATGTGGGTGCAAAATTAAAAACCTCAATGGAAAAATAGAAAATGAAATTTTAAAAAGCAACCAGAAAGAAGACAATAAAAGATAATAGATGACAGAAGATAATTACACAATCTACTCAGAGTCCCAAATTCTGGATACTAGGAATTTCAGAATGAGAAATAAGAAACAAAGAATATTAGCCTTTTTTTTTTAATTTTTATTTTAGTAACAAATATACAACCTGAAATTTGCCCTTTTAACCACTTTCAGATATATAATTCAGTGGTATTAATTACATTCTCCATGTTGTGCTACCATCACCATCATCCTTTACCAAAACTTTTAGAAAACAAAGAATGTTAGCCTATTAAGTAAGATATAGACCAGGGGTCACTAAATATTTTTCTCTAAAGGGGGAGATGGTAAATATATTAGGATTTGTCCACTATATATCATCTATCATATATTATTATTCTTGTATTTGTTTGCTTCCTTTTACAACCCTTACAAAACCATTCTAAGCTTGCTGGCTGTACAAAACATGCCACAGGCTAGATTTTTCTCATGAGATGACATTTGCCAACCCTTTGATATAGAGTATCGCACAAGCAATTTAGCTGTGTAACAAATATAATAATAATAATTGGATAAACTACAGGTATCTTCTCTCTGTAAAATGTGAAGAAATCTGAAGGAACTAAATCCTACTGAAGTACCAACAGTTCCTGGGTGAGCAAAAATCAAAAGTTGCTTTCCTCCCTGGGGCACTGGCCAACACTGAGCACATGCAAGTAGAGTATTGGGTCTGCCCAAAACAGAGAGTCTCTGCTAGTGTGGGGAGAAGCTAGCAGAAATTTTAATGGCTGTGAAGCCTGCTTGGCATGACCGTTTGGAATCTAGAGAAGCTCTAAAATCAAGCTACTGGATCTCAACGAGAAAATTTTTCTAAGTGTGCAATGAAGGGACTGGAGGATAAGGCTGGGTTTGAACTGGTTAGCCATAGGTATATCTCCAGCTTACAATATAAAACCAAGAGGAAAAGAGAAAAGGCAGTGAATAGAAGCTGACCCACATTGACACAGATGTTGCAATTAACAGGCAGGACTTTAAAATAACAGTTACAGGTATGTTATAGAAAATAGATAAAATATATACAAAATGAAGGAAAGCATGAATGGAGAATTACAACAGAGAAATGGAATCTCTTAAAATAAAGTTTCAAATGGAAACTCAAGAACAAAAAATAATACACCATAAATTAAGAATTTATTGAATATAGTTAGCAGAATAGATACAGCAGAAAAAGAATCCATGAACTTAAAGAGGTAAGTAGAAATGGCCCAAGTTGAAAAACAAACAAACAAAAAATTAAAACAAAACAAAATAAAGCAAAACAAAAAACAGAACCAAGTTGTGAGAGATATATTGCTAACAATAAACAGTCGGACAAACATGTAATTGAAGATCAAAAGGAAACAAGAAAGAAAAAGAAGCAAAATTAATTTTTAAAGTGATTTTGGGAGGCGGGGCAAGATGGCAGACTGGTGAGCTGTATGTTTTAGTTACTCCTCCAGGAAAGTAGGTAAAAAGCCAGGAACTGCGTGGACTGGACACCACAGAGCAATCTGTCTTTGGGCATACTTCATACAACACCCATGAAAACGTGGAACTGCTGAGATCAGCGAAATCTGTAAGTTTTTGCGGCCAGGGGACCCGCGCCCCTCCCTGCCAGGCTCAGTCCCGGGGGAGGAGGGGCTGTCAGCTCCAGGAAGGAGAAGGGAGAATTGCAGTGGCTGCTCTTACCGGAAACTCATTCTACTGATTCAAACTCCAACCATAGATAGACTGAGGCCAGACACCAGAGACTCTGAGAGCAGCCAGCCCAGCAGAGAGGAGACAGGCATAGAAAAAAAACAACACGAAAAACTCCAAAATAAAAGCAGAGGATTTTTGGAGTTCTGGTGAACACAGAAAGGGGAAGGGCGGAGATCAGGCCTTGAGGCGCATATGCAAATCCCGAAGCAAGGCTGATCTCTCTGCCCTGGGCACTTTTCCTTAATGGCCCTGGTTGCTTTGTCTATTAGCATTTCAATAACCCATTAGATCTCTGAGGAGGGCCGTTTTTTTTTTTTTTTTTAAATCCTTTTTGCTTTTTCTAAAACAATTACTCTAAGAAGCTCAATACAGAAAGCTTCAAAGAATTGAAATTTGGGCACGTCAAGTCAAGAGCAGAACTAAGAGAGCTCTGAGACAAAAGGCAATAATCCAGTGGCTGAGAAAATTCACTAAACAACACAACTTCCCAAGAAAAGGGGGGTGTCCGCTCACAGCCACCATCCTGGTGGACAGGAAACACTCCTGCCCATCGCCAGCCCCATAGCCCAGAGCTGCCCCAGACAACCCAGTGTGACGGAAGTGCTTCAAATAACAGGCACACACCACAAAACTGGGTGTGGACATTAGCCTTCCCTGCAACCTCAGCTGAATGTCCCAGAGCTGGGAAGGGGGAGCAGTGTGAATTAACAGAGCCCCATTCAGCCATCATTTGAGCAGACTGGGAGCCTCCCAACACAGCCCAGCAGCCCAGAACTGCCCTGGGGGGACGGCACTCACCTGCGACATAGCACAGTCATCCCTCAACAGAGGACCCGGGGTGCACAGCCTGGAAGAGGGGCCCACTTGCAAGTCTCAGGAGCCATACGCCAATACCAAAGACTTGTGGGTCAGTGGCAGAGACAAACTGTGGCAGGACTGAACTGAAGGATTAGACTATTGCAGTAGCTTTAAAACTCTAGGATCATCAGGGAGATTTGATTGTTAGGGCCACCCCCCCTACCCGACTGCCCAGAAACACGCCCCACATACAGGGCAGGCAACACCAACTACACACGCAAGCTTGGGACACCAATTGGGCCCCACAAGACTCACTCCCCCACTCACCAAAAAGGCTAAGCAGGGGAGATCTGGCTTGTGGAGAACAGGTGGCTCGTGGACGCCACCTGCTGGTTACTTAGAGAAAGTGTACTCCACGAAGCTGTAGATCTGATAAATTAGAGATAAGGACTTCAACTGGTCTACAAACCCTAAAAGAACCCTATCAAGGTCAGCAAATGCCACGAGGCCAAAAACAACAGAAAATTATAAAGCATATGAAAAAACCAGACGATATGGATAACCCAAGCCCAAGCACCCAAATCAAAAGACCAGAAGAGACACACCTAGAGCAGCTACTCAAAGAACTAAAGATGAACAATGAGACCCTAGTACGGGATATGAAGGAAATCAAGAAGACCCTAGAAGAGCATAAAGAAGACATTGCAAGACTAAATAAAAAAATGGATGATCTTATGGAAATTAAAGAAACTGTTGACCAAATTAAAAAGATTCTGGACACTCATAGTACAAGACTAGAGGAAGTTGAACAACGAATCAGTGACCTGGAAGATGACAGAATGGAAAATGAAAACATAAAAGAAAGAATGGGGAAAAAAAATTGAAAAACTCGAAATGGACCTCAGGGATATGATAGATAATATGAAACGTCCGAATATAAGACTCATTGGTGTCCCAGAAGGGGAAGAAAAGGGTAAAGGTCTAGGAAGAGTATTCAAAGAAATTGTTGGGGAAAACTTCCCAAATCTTCTAAACAACATAAATACACAAATCATAAATGCTCAGCGAACTCCAAATAGAATAAATCCAAAAAAACCCACTCCGAGACATATACTGATCACACTGTCAAACATAGAAGAGAAGGAGCAAGTTCTGAAAGCAGCAAGAGAAAAGCAATTCACCACATACAAAGGAAACAGCATAAGACTAAGTAGTGACTACTCAGCAGCCACCATGGAGGCGAGAAGGCAGTGGCACGATATATTTAAAATTCTGAGTGAGAGGAATTTCCAGCCAAGAGTACTTTATCCAGCAAAGCTCTCCTTCAAATTTGAGGGAGAGCTTAAATTTTTCACAGACAAAGAAATGCTGAGAGAATTTGCTAACAAGAGACCTGCCCTACTGGAGATACTAAAGGGAGCCCTACAGACAGACAAACAAAGACAGGACAGAGAGACTTGGAGAAAGGTTCAGTACTAAAGAGATTCGGTATGGGCACAATAAAGGATATTAATAGAGAGAGGGAAAAATATGGCAAACATAATCCAAAGGATAAGATGGCCGATTCAAGAAATGCCTTCACGGTTTTAACGTTGAATGTAAATGGATTAAACTCCCCAATTAAAAGATATAGATTCGCAGAATGGATCAAAAAAAATGAACCATCAATATGTTGCATACAAGAGACTCATCTTAGACACAGGGACACAAAGAAACTGAAAGTGAAAGGATGGAAAAAAATATTTCATGCAAGCTACAGCCAAAAGAAAGCAGGTGTAGCAATATTAATCTCAGATAAAATAGACTTCAAATGCAGGGATGTTTTGAGAGACAAAGAAGGCCACTACATACTAACAAAAGGGGCAATTCAGCAAGAAGAAATAACAATCGTAAATGTCTATGCACCCAATCAAGGTGCCACAAAATACATGAGAGAAACATTGGCAAAACTAAAGGAAGCAATTGATGTTTCCACAATAATTGTGGGAGACTTCAACACATCACTCTCTCCTATAGATAGATCAACCAGACAGAAGACCAATAAGGAAATTGAAAACCTAAACAATCTGATAAATGAATTAGATTTAACAGACATCTACAGGACATTACATCCCAAATCAACAGGATACACATACTTTTCTAGTGCTCACGGAACTTTCTCCAGAATAGATCATATGCTGGGACATAAAACAAGCCTCAATAAATTTAAAAAGATTGAAATTATTCAAAGCACATTCTCTGACCACAATGGAATACAATTAGAAGTCAATAACCATCAGAGACTTAGAAAATTCACAAATACCTGGAGGTTAAACAACACACTCCTAAACAATCAGTGGGTTAAAGAAGAAATAGCAAGAGAAATTGCTAAATATATAGAAACGAATGAAAATGAGAACACAACATACCAAAACCTATGGGATGCAGCAAAAGCCGTGCTAAGGGGGAAATTTATAGCACTAAACGCATATATTAAAAAGGAAGAAAGAGCCAAAATCAAAGAACTAATGGATCAACTGAAGAAGCTAGAAAATGAACAGCAAACCAATCCTAAACCAAGTACAAGAAAAGAAATAACAAGGATTAAAACAGAAATAAATGACATAGAGAACAAAAAAACAATAGAAAGGATAAATATCACCAAAAGTTGGTTCTTTGAGAAGATCAACAAGATTGACAAGCCCCTAGCTAGACTGACAAAATCAAAAAGAGAGAAGACCCATATAAACAAAATAATGAATGAAAAAGGTGACATAACTGCAGATCCTGAAGAAATTAAAAAAATTATAAGAGGATATTATGAACAACTGTATGGCAACAAACTGGATAATGTAGAAGAAATGGACAATTTCCTGGAAACATATGAACAACCTAGACTGACCAGAGAAGAAATAGAAGACCTCAACCAACCCATCACAAGCAAAGAGATCCAATCAGTCATCAAAAATCTTCCCACAAATAAATGCCCAGGGCCAGATGGCTTCACAGGGGAATTCTACCAAACTTTCCAGAAAGAACTGACACCAATCTTACTCAAACTCTTTCAAAACATTGAAAAAAATGGAACACTACCTAATTCATTTTATGAAGCTAACATCAATCTAATACCAAAACCAGGCAAAGATGCTACAAAAAAGGAAAACTACCGGCCAATCTCCCTAATGAATATAGATGCAAAAATCCTCAACAAAATACTTGCAAATCGAATCCAAAGACACATTAAAAAAATCATACACCATGACCAAGTGGGGTTCATTCCAGGCATGCAAGGATGGTTCAACATAAGAAAAACAATCAATGTATTACAACACATTAAAAACTCGAAAGGGAAAAATCAATAGATCATCTCAATAGATGCTGAAAAAGCATTTGACAAAATCCAACATCCGTTTTTGATAAAAACACTTCAAAAGGTAGGAATTGAAGGAAACTTCCTCAACATGATAAAGAGCATATATGAAAAACCCACAGCCAGCATAGTACTCAATGGTGAGAGACTGAAAGCCTTCCCTCTAAGATCAGGAACAAGACAAGGATGCCCACTGTCACCACTGTTATTCAACATTGTGCTGGAAGTGCTAGCCAGGGCAATCCGGCAAGACAAAGAAATAAAAGGCATCCAAATTGGAAAAGAAGAAGTAAAACTGTCATTGTTTGCAGATGATATGATCTTATATCTAGAAAACCCTGAGAAATCAACGATACACCTACTAGAGCTAATAAACAAATTTAGCAAAGTAGCGGGATACAAGATTAATGCACATAAGTCAGTAATGTTTCTATATGCTAGAAATGAACAAACTGAAGAGACACTCAAGAAAAAGATACCATTTTCAATAGCAACTAAAAAAATCAAGTACCTAGGAATAAACTTAACCAAAGATGTAAAAGACCTATACAAAGAAAACTACATAACTCTACTAAAAGAAATAGAAGGGGACCTTAAAAGATGGAAAAATATTCCATGTTCATGGATAGGAAGGCTAAATGTCATTAAGATGTCAATTCTACCCAAACTCATCTACAGATTCAATGCAATCCCAATCAAAATTCCAACAACCTACTTTGCAGACTTGGAAAAGCTAGTTATCAAATTTATTTGGAAAGGGAAGATGCCTCGAATTGCTAAAGACACTTTAAAAAAGAAAAACGAAGTGGGAGGACTTACACTCCCTGACTTTGAAGCTTATTATAAAGCCACAGTTGCCAAAACAGCATGGTACTGGCACAAAGATAGACATATAGATCAATGGAATCGAATTGAGAATTCAGAGATAGACCCTCAGATCTATGGCCGACTGATCTTTGATAAGGCCCCCAAAGTCACCGAACTGAGCCATAATGGTCTTTTCAACAAATGGGGCTGGGAGAGTTGGATATCCATATCCAAAAGAATGAAAGAGGACCCCTACCTCACCCCCTACACAAAAATTAACTCAAAATGGACCAAAGATCTCAATATAAAAGAAAGTACCATTAAACTCCTAGAAGATAATGTAGGAAAACATCTTCAAGACCTTGTATTAGGAGGCCCCTTCCTAGACTTTACACCCAAAGCACAAGCAACAAAAGAGAAAATAGATAAATGGGAACTCCTCAAGCTTAGAAGTTTCTGCACCTCAAAGGAATTTCTCAAAAAGGTAAAGAGGCAGCCAACTCAATGGGAAAAAATTTTTGGAAACCATGTATCTGACAAAAGACTGATATCTTGCATATACAAAGAAATCCTAGAACTCAATGACAATAGTACAGACAGCCCAATTATAAAATGGGCAAAAGATATGAAAAGACAGTTCTCTGAAGAGGAAATACAAATGGCCAAGAAACACATGAAAAAATGTTCAGCTTCACTAGCTATTAGAGAGATGCAAATTAAGACCACAATGAGATACCATCTAACACCGGTTAGAATGGCTGCCATTAAACAAACAGGAAACTACAAATGCTGGAGGGGATGTGGAGAAATTGGAACTCTTATTCATTGTTGGTGGGACTGTATAATGGTTCAGCCACTCTGGAAGTCAGTCTGGCAGTTCCTTAGAAAACTAGAGATAGAGCTACCATTCGATCCAGCGATTGCACTTCTCGGGATATACCCGGAAGATCGGAAAGCAGTGACACGAACAGATATCTGCACGCCAATGTTCATAGCAGCATTATTCACAATTGCCAAGAGATGGAAACAACCCAAATGTCCATCAACAGATGAGTGGATAAATAAAATGTGGTATATACACACGATGGAATACTACGCGGCAGTAAGAAGGAACGATCTGGTGAAACATATGACAACATGGATGAACCTTGAAGACATAATGCTGAGCGAAATAAGCCAGGCACAAAAAGAGAAATATTATATGCTACCACTAATGTGAACTTTGAAAAATGTAAAACAAATGGTTTATAATGTAGAATGTAGGGGAACTAGCAGTAGAGAGCAATTAAGGAAGGGGGAACAATAATCCAAGAAGAACAGATAAGCTATTTAACGTTCTGGGGATGCCCAGAAATGACTATGGTCTGTTAATTTCTGATGGATGTAGTAGGAACAAGTTCACTGAAATGTTGCTATAGTATGTAACTTTCTTGGGGTAAAGTAGGAACATGTTGGAAGTTAAGCAGTTATCTTAGGTTAGTTGTCTTTTTCTTACTCCCTTGCTATGGTCTCTTTGAAATGTTCTTTTATTGTATGTTTGTTTTCTTTTTAACTTTTTTTTTCATACAGTTGATTTGAAAAAAGAAGGGAAAGTTAAAAAAAAAAAAAAAGAAAAAAGACAAACAAGGAAAAAAAAAAAAAAAAAAAAAAAAAAAACGATGTAGTGCCCCCTTGAGGAGCCTGTGGAGAATGCAGGGGTATTCGCCTACCCCACCTCCATGGTTGCTAACATGACCACAGACATAGGGGACTGGTGGTTTGATGGGTTGAGCCCTCTACCATACGTTTCACCCTTGGGAAGACGGTTGCTGCAAAGGAGAGGCTAGGCCTCCCTGTATTTGTGCCTAAGAGTCTCCTCCTGAATGCCTCTTTGTTGCTCAGATGTGGCCCTCTCTCTCTGGCTAAGCCAACTTGAAAGGTGAAATCACTGCCCTCCCCCCTACGTGGGATCAGACACCCAGGGAAGTGAATCTCCCTGGCAACGTGGAATATGACTCCCGGGGAGGAATGTAGACCCGGCATCGTGGGATGGAGAACATCTTCTTGACCAAAAGGGGGATGTGAAAGGAAATGAAATAAGCTTCAGTGGCAGAGAGATTCCAAAACGAGCCGAGAGATCACTCTGGTGGGCACTCTTACGCACACTTTAGACAACCTTTTTTAGGTTCTAAAGAATTGGGGTAGCTGGTGGTGGATACCTGAAACTATTAAACTACAACCCAGAACCCATGAATCTCGAAGACAGTTGTATAAAAATGTAGCTTATGAGGGGTGACAGTGGGATTGGGAATGCCATAAGGACCAAACTCCACTTTGTCTAGTTTATGGATCGATGTGTAGAAAAGTAGGGGAAGCAAACAAACAGACAAAGGTACCTAGTGTTCTTTTTTACTTCAATTGCTCTTTTTCACTCTAATTATTATTCTTGTTATTTTTGTGTGTGTGCTAATGAAGGTGTCAGGGATTGATTTAGGTGATGAATGTACAACTATGTAATGGTACTGTAAACAATCGAAAGTACAATTTGTTTTGTATGACTGCGTGGTATGTGAATATATCTCAATAAAATGATGATTAAAAAAAAAATAAAAAATAAAAAAATAAAGTGATTTTGGTAAAGGGTTTTCTGAAACTGATTAAAGTTTTAGTCCAAAGATGCAAGAAGCTCGGTGAATGCCAAGCATAAACAAAGCAAAACAATAGCAACAACAAAAATAAACACATCTAGACACATCACTATAAAATGGCTGAAAACAACAATCTGGAAAGAAAGAACAACAGAGCCAGCCTAATACAAAGAAACAACCCTAATGACAACTGGCTTCTTGACGGAAAAAATGAAAGCAAGAAGACAATGGAATACCATCTTTAAAATGCTAAAAGCAAAGAACAAGTTTTAAAAACAGGAGCCAAAATAAACACAGAATTATTCATCAAAAAAAAATCTTCAAAATTGATGATGAAATAAGGACATTTTCAGATAAATTCCTACTGAGATAATTTGGAAGCAAGAAATCATCACTTTAGAAATATTAAAGTATGTTTTTCTGGCTAAAGGAAAAATGATAAATGATGGTAGCCCATGTCTGTACCCAGCAATAACAAGCACCTGAAAGAGTGAAAATGTGGGTGAATAAAGAAGACAATATTACTAATTACTATCTTTTATTTTTGTAAAATACTATCAATAGTATAAGTAAAAAATAATAACAATAATAGGATTTATAACAAATGTAATACAGAACCAAGAAGAATTGGGGAGTTAAATGCTTTCACAATTTTTTAAGGTTCTTATATTGTTTGTGAGTGATATAGTACTAATTCCAAGTAGATTTTAATAAGTTAAGACTCACAGTGTAATCCCTAAAGCAACCACCCAAAATACAAAAATTATAAACAAATAATAAAGGATATAAAAGAATAATTATCCCAAAGAAGACAAGAAAGGAGGAACAAGTATTCCAAAAACAAGCAGGAAAATTACAGAACAATAATTACAGAAAAATATAGCTTAGAGGCAATCCATTTCATTAAGTGAAATTAAATGAAATACTTCAATTAAATTTCAGTAATTATCATACTAAAATTTGTTTAATACTTAACTGTATGCTAGTAAAGAGACATTTTAATATTAAGACACAAACAGATTAAAGTAAAATATACCGTGCAACTGGTAAGCATAATAAGTTGGTTTAACATTTGGGTCAAAGGAGAAATCAAAGTGAAAAACAGAAAACATTTTTAAATAAATAAAATTCAAACACAACATGTAACACTTTTTAGTATGCAGCTACAATAGTGCTGAGAGTGAAATGTATAACTTTATATGTTTATATTTGGAAAGAAGAAAGATCCAAAATCATTGATTTAAGCTTATACCATAAAATGTTAGAGCAAATTAAACCCAAAGTAAGCAAAAACAGAGAAATGCTATAGATAAGGGAAAAAAAAATCAATGACAAAGGAAATTAACTGGACAAATGACAGAGAAAATCAATAAAGTAAAACTGCTCATTTTGAAAGATCACCAAACTTAACAAATTTCTAGTTATACTGACCAAGGGAAAAAAGAGACAGAGAGGACCCCAATTAACAAAATTGGAAGTTTGGGAATGAAAGAGAGAACATCATTGTAAAATATATAAGAGGAGATATTAGGGGCAGCCTTATGCCAATAAATGTAATAAGCTGGATGAAATAGAGAACAATCATTGAAGGACAAAAGTTGGAAAACTAAGTGCAGAAGAAATAGAAAATATGAGTCAACTTATATCAACTGAAGAATCTGAATTTATAATGTAAAATGTACCCACAAACACAATTTCATCTCCAAGTGGTTATGTTGGTTGATTTTACTCAAAATTTAAGGAAGAAATAATACCAACTCTATACAAACTCTTCTAGAAAAGAGAGAAGGGAAGAAATTTTCCAAGCTCACTTTATGAGGCCAGCATTGCCTTTATATCAAAACAATAGAAAGACGTTACAAAAAAATAAAACTTCAGGCCAATACAACTAAAGACCATAGAGACAAAAATCCTTAACAGAATATTAATTTTGAAAAAATGTATATGTGTAAATGTATATGCATGGGTACATGTATATATGAGTAAATATATGTGTGTTTATGTGTGTGTGTGTAGTAATACAACATGACTGATAGGACTTATCGCAGGAATGCAAATTAAGTTAAATATTTTAAAAATCCACAAATATAATTCACCTCATTAACAAAATACAGTATAATTTCAAAGGGGTGATCATCTCAGGAGACCAGAAAAGCATTTGACAAAATTCATCCCCTATTATAACACAAATTCTCCCCTAAAACTCTACTCAACCTAATAAAAAAGATCCAGGAAAAATATACAGTGGAGAAGGCTTCATGTTTTCCTTTATGTTAAAGGCTGGTATGTCCACTACTCATTCAATATTGTATTGGAAGTAATCAGTTCAGTAAGAAAAATTTAAAAACAAACAAACAGAAAAACAAAACAAAACACTCCAAAATCTATGAGTTTTGTAAGGGTACAAGACTAATGTATAAAAATTAATTGCATTTTTATACAAACTAGCAGCAAACAACTGGAAATTGAAATTTTAAAAACCATTATCAATTAAAATGACATCAAAATATGAAATATTAGGGATAAATATAAGAATGTATTCAAGATCTGTAAACTGAAAACTACCAAACACTGCAGAAGCTACTAAGACCTAAAAGAATAGAGAGATACAGCATGTTTATGAATCAGAAGATCTAATATTATTCAAATGTCAAGTCTTCCAAAACTGAACTAATTAAATAATCAATGCAGTTTCACTCAAAATCCCATCAGATCAAGAAATTGACAACTTGATCCTAAAATTTTGAGAAAATCAAAGGACCTAATATAGCTAGAACTATTCTGAAAAAGAAAAACAATCTTAGAGACCCTTCTTTTAGCTACTCTAAGACAGTGTGCTATCGGTATAAGAATAAACATATTTCTAAAATAAACATACTGATCAATAGAACTTAGTAGAGAGTCCAAAAAATAGACTCACACATACACAGTCAATTGATTTTTTTACAAAAATGCCTAAATAAATTAATAGAGAAAAGGTATCTTTTCAACAAGAGAATATCCATATGTAAAAAAATAAACTTTAAACCTTGTCTCAAATAATACACAAAAATTATTTTATAGTTAATCATAGAATTAAACATTATTTTATTTTACATAATAGCTACAACTATAAAACTTAATGGATGAAAATATAGGGGGATATCTTTGTGATCCTGGGTTACCCAAAGATTTCTTAGGACACCAAAAGCAAAACCCATTAAACATGCATAAATGGGATTTCATCAAAATTAAAAATGTCTACTCTGAAAGAATTTGTTAAAAAAATGTGAAGTCAAAGAATCAGCCAACATATTTATAATGCATATAACTGATAAAGGGTATAGATTCAGTAATACAATGGGCACAATATTTTTGCAGACATTTCACAAAAGAAGATAAACAAATGGCCAGAAAGCATGTGAAAAGTTGTTCAATATTATTAGTCATCATGGAAATACAAATTAAAGCCACAATCAGATACTATCACACACCCATTAAAATGGCTAAAATTAGAAAGGTTGAAAATACCAAGGGTTGGCTAAGGTTGAGTGCAACTGGGGATCTCATACATTCCTCCTGGGGATGGAAAGCCACACAGCCACTTTGAAAAACAATATGGAAATTTCTTATAAAGTTAAATATACACTTACCATAAGGCTCAGCAATTCACTCTTAGGTATTTAACCAAGAGAAATTAAAATTTTGCATCCAACAAAGAGATGTACATGAATATTCATGCAGCTTTATGAGAATAGCCCCAAACTGGAAACAGTGAAAATGACCACCATAAGGTGAAGGGATAAAATAATCGTAGTGCACCATATAATGAAATACAGCAATAGAAAGGAAGAGTCCTTTGATTCACACAACGAATCTCAAAAGCATTATGCTCACTGGAAAATATAGCTATAAAAGAATACATCCTGTATGTTTCTTGTTACATGGAACTCTAGAAAAGAAATATGTAATCTATAGATTGTAGATTCCTGAGGCTGGGAATAAGTATGTGTGTGATTGACAGGGAAAGGATTCCAGGGGGTTATTTGGGGGAGGTAGCAAAGCTCTAGGTCTTGATTTTAGTGGCTGTTGCATGGATGTGTGCATCTTTCAAAACTCATTGAACTGTGTATTTAAAATGAGAACATTTCTGCCTTCCTACCCATGGGAATGTCCCAAGCTCTAGACTGATACTTTCAGTTCAACTACTTTAAGTCATCTAAATATTTTCTATTCTTTAAAATCACTACTCCTTCCACCAGGAGAAATCTTTTGAGGCAGCTCAACACGAGACACAAAACAGGGTGGAAAGTGAGATGACTCTCCATTTGAACTCCAGAGGTTGGAGTCAGTTCTTATTTTACTATGGTGGTTTTCTGATAGAGGAGACAGTTGTTTGGTCTCCTCCAGCAGAAGGTGAACATCTGTATTTAATCTTTCTCAGTTGAGGAAAGAATTGTTGTCAATAATTTGTAACCACTCATAAAAGTTTTATAGAAGATGAGCCTCACTCAGGAGTCTAATACTAACCTGAAAATGGGTTGTTCCTCCCTAACAAGAGCTTATTGACTGTTAGATGCACTTGCCTGGCTTTTGCTATGGTTCATATGGAATTCTTAAAAGAAATCAAAGGCTGGAGGTCATTTCCTGCCTGCAGTTTATGAAAGAGCAGCTGGTTTTTCAGGAGATAAACACAGAATCCAAGTACCCCTACTCAGTCCTTTTTATGTTTTCATCAGACCCAAACCTTGACGTGATGACATAGATATCATCTACCAAAGATGCCCACACCTGCTCTGCAGGAGAAAAGAACTGCACTCTGTCTGGGCAATCCTCAGCTACAAGCTTGTCTTATCTTCACACACCCCCATCCTGACCCTGTGGGACAAGGACTATCGACAAAGCTGGGTACTGGAAAAGCCAGCATTCCCTTCTCCAGCTGATAACAGGGAGATGTATGAATTGGCCTTTTCAGCCAAGATCATCGTGTCCAGCCAGAGCTTATCTTCAGTCTTAAGGAAGGAAAAGCTGAAGTTGGCTAAAAGCTTTTCTTTACTCTCTCTTCCTCTGATATTCTATAAGTCGCCAGGGGAGCTGAATATTGCAAAATCCTGTCATGAAACAGTGGACTGATAAACTGAAAAATAAAAACAGATGTGGAGCAAGGGAGGCTTATGGACATTTGTTTCTTGCTTTGGACTGATTCAATAGCTGGGAATCTTTAATCCTACTCCCACTCTGAAAAATCCAATATTTCCTCTGCTTCTGACTATCACAATCCCTGGATAATTCACATCTTTGGATAATCACCTCTCCCACATTGAAGTCAAAATAAAGTGATGGGAAAATGCAAAATAAAAATAATAAGTGACATTTATTGCATGTGTATGTGCCAAACACTCTGCAGGCGATATTTCATTTAAACAGGGTTGGGGCATAGAGCTCAGAGTCCAGAGTCAGACAGCCTGGAGTCAAATCCTGGAAACAGCTTTTACTAGCTGAGTGGCCTTGAGCAAGACCCTTGTTTCTACCTCAGTTTCTTCATCTGTGGAAGGGGGATAATAATAACAGTACCTTCCTACTAAGGTTCTCTAATGGATTAAAAGAGCTAGCATTTCTAAATTACTTAGAACAGCATCTGGCACATTGTGAAACCTCAGTAAGTCTTGTTTTGGTTTGCTAAAGCTGCCAGAATGCAATATACCAGAAATGGGTTTGCTTTTTCAATGGGGTTTTATTAGGTTACAAATTTGCAGTTCTAAGTTCATGAAAATGTCCAAATTAAGGCATCAAGAGGAAGATACCTTCTCTGAGGAAAGGCTGCTGGCATCCGGAGATCCTCTGTCACATGGGAAGGCACATGGCCGCATCTTCTGGTCCTTCTCTTCTGGTTCTGGCTTCAATGGCTGTCTCCAAATGTCTCTGGGTGTTTCCCTCTAAGCTCTCTGGGCTTTTGCTGTCTTTTATCCTCTTCTCAGAGGATAAATAGGTCTACCCCCACAAGAATGGATTAAAATAACATAGTCTTTTCTGGGGTACGTAACAGATTCAAACCAGCAGAAGTGTTAACTATTAATGCAATTAAGTAGAAAGTCTTTAATCCTCTTATTTCACACGAAGAACTGAACTTCCGTGAGATTAAGTTGTAGGTAAAATATTCTGGAGAAATGGAATTGAAGTTCATATCTGCTAGTCTCCATAACCAACACATTTAATCCTGATGCCACATGTACAATTTTCAAGGAAAATCAACATGGAGACCTCACCAACCTATGAACATCATAGCTACGACCATGTATGTATGGACAGACAACACAGTCCAGGCCCTTTTCTGTGACATTTTACATTTACTGATTTGGATATGAATTCGACAGATTTCCACCAAATTTCTCCAAATCTCTTGGAGGCACAACTGCTCTTCTCATCCTAGGATATAAGGGATTGAAATGCCATGAGATTTGCCAAAGGATTAATCTCTAAGTACCCCAAGAGTGAAAAACATTTAATTCATTCCATGGCAGACTAAGTGGAGATGATGGCTACTGCATCTTCGTCTTGCTTCACCTGCGATGTATCATGCAGGATTCTGTGGGCTACAGGTTACAGAAGACCCAATTCACAATGCCTTGATAATAAAGTGCTGATTATTTCACATAGCAAGAATGCTATGTTTCCCGGGTTGGTAACCCATTAGCACAAGGACCCATGTTCTTTCCATCCTTTCACTTTGCCAGTCTTAGCATAACTGCTTTTATCCCCAGCCTTGTCCCTGTATGGTTGCATCACAACTACCACATCAGCTCAATTTTCCTCTGGACCTATGACCTCCCTTACAGCCTACTCTAAATGGGACATATGCCTCATTTCTGACACCGGCTTAATGAGAAGTGAAATGTCCACCTTTCAGAAAGTGTCTGTTTTCCTACTGACTCCATCTGCTTCTTCTACCCCTTAGGGATGGCAGAATGGAGATATGGAAACAGCCTGGTTCCCCAAGTCTGAGGATGCTAAATTGCCTACATCTGAGATTTCATATGAAAGAAAAGGACATTTCCATCTCATTGAAGCATCTATTCCTTTGATTCTCATCTACTTGTATTCTAACCCATATCTTACTGATAGTATACCTGCTAATTTCTCTGTACTCAACACTGCAGTTGGAATGGAGGTAACTAACAATCTCTTGCTCCCACTGTCCAATGGCTGCCATTGCCTGCCCACCTACTACATCCCAGCAATCCTGATCGTCTTTCTGTTCCCTAGAGTGGGAAACAAAACAAACAAAACCAAACCCATTCCCACTCTAGGGGAATGCTATTCTGCCTGACCTATCATCCCAAAGAGCTTTACATAGTCAGCTGCTTCTCATTCAGCACTGACCTCGGCTGCCATCCCTCAGCGAGCCTTTCCAAACCACCCTTTCTGAAGGACCACTTTTCTTATTTGGTTACTTGTTTATTAAATGTCTTCAAACATTAGAATATAAGCTCCAGGAAAGCTGGGACCCCACATACTTACATATATCAGGCTTATAAAAGCACGGCTCAGAAAAGTTCATCTTTTCTCTACCTTTCAGCTTAATTTTCAGGATTCGTTTTCATGACATTACATCAGCATTCAGATTGCTTAAGGGTCCCTGAGAACTGGAGTCTCATGACATATGTGATTTTTATGTTCATCCGCTCTACACATAATGAAGATTTCCAACTGACCGCACTTAAGTAACACTAGTATCAGAAACAAAAAGAATTTTAAAATACAATCCTAAAGAAACTTAGAACGATTAGAAAAAAGCAACTGTCTGAGAGAATAAACATCCAAAATGATCTCTAATTTGGTTGAAAATAACACTGGGAAAAGATTACTGAAGTTTTTGACTCCTAGCTTGCTTTGCAGTCTGACCTAGGGAGCTGGTTGGATGGACACTTTCTAAATATTGAACCTTAAGATATAATAATTTCAAGTCAAAGTTGAAGAACTTTTATGAATGCTCTTAGTTATCTTTAGCAGTTAAAAACAGCTCTGCCCAAAGTACACTTGTCTTGTTAGAGTTATTGAAACATTCCCAGCAAGTGCTTACGTGAAGCCAAATTATTGGGAAAGTGCCCAATAAAATTCAACTTTTTTTTGACTTTTTAAATATTTATTTGGTATTTAATTTTCTAACATCCAACTTTGAATTAGTAACTCTTCATTCCATTCCAATGTAAGTATTAGTATTATTTTAATTAGAAAAGCTTTAGATTTACAGAAAAACCATACAGAAAGTAAGTGTCCTTATAAACCACCCCCCCCACACAGTTTTCCCTAACACTTTGCATCAGTGTGTACATTTGTTACAATTGATGAGACATTAGTACTATAATTATACTAATTTCATGTTTGTATTGTACTGTTCTATGGCTTTTTAAAATTTTATTCTGTTTACATATCTACAACATAAATTTCCCATTTTAACCACTTTTGAATAGGCAATCCAGTGGTGTTAATTACATTCACAATGTTGTGTTACCATTACCACCATCCATTAGCAAACTTGTCCATCACTCCAAACAGAAACTGTACCCAAGAAGCATCAACTCCCCATTCCTCACCCTGGCACCTGGTAACCTGCATTCTAGCTACCGACTCATGAATTTGCATGTTCTAGATATTTCGTATAAGAAAGATGATACAATATTTGTTCTCAACTTTGCTTTTTATCTTCATAATGATGGCCCATCAGTTGTACTGATTTTTAAAATCAATTGACCTATTTTAAATGCTTTATTTATTCATTCATTTGACAATTTATTTATCTATTTATTTATTGACCACATATGATAGGCACTATGGTGCTATAGCTTCAATATTTGGATGATGATGAGATAAAGGGATGTTCAATATAGAATGAAATGCTTGCCTTTGGGAATTTTGCATATCTGCATTGAGTCACATAACTCCATAGACGTTTTCTGACAGCTCTCTAATGTTTCATGTCTGTTTTCACTCTAGTATTTTTCTCAAAGCAGACTTAACCTTAGCAACCAAATAATGACATCCTTCCTAGAAGAAAAAAAAAAAAGTTTCCTCAAATTACTTCAGAGGACTTCCGCTGATGTTTTATTTTCAATAAACCTGGAGGCAAATAGCCACTTTTGAACTTTGCACTTTGCCCCCTGAGTTTCACAAACTGGCAAAAGATCAATACCAGAGTCAAAAGTGTCAACAAAAATGAAAATGATATGCACAAATTGTTATTTATACAGGTCCCCTGATTTTGTTTACTGAGTTTAATATAAACTCTGCCTTTTGATTAAAAGCAAATGTTCAAGTTTTCTGTAGGGACCTGCTGTTCTAGATGATTATATCTTTGAAAGAAAACTGCAAAGGGCAAGAAATAACTGAGGAAGGCAGATTTCTAGAAGAAATTCCTTTGGTATTAAATAGCAGAAGATAATGACTAGCCCATGTGGATAGGTGGGGCAGAAAGGGGGAGAGAAGAATCACAAAAGATATGTTTTACTTCTTAAAGTCTTCTAAAATTTAAATCATTCAAAAGCAGTTGGTATATTATAACAAAAATACTAAAATTAATATTATTTTTAATTGGTTATTACAATTCTTGAAATTTACTGAAAGGAAATAATCAGAGATGTGCCCCAAAGATGTTGTCTTTGTAAAAGGATAATTGTGGCATTTTATTTCTTATAGAAATAAAATTCAAAGTATACAAATGTTTCAACAATAGGGAAATTGATGAATAAATAATCATATTCATTTAAGACAGATCATGACTCCACTTAAAATTTTTAAAGAATATTAATTTAACTGAGAAAATTATCATTGTATAAATGTGTATTAAAAAAGTAAGATAATAAAACTGTATTCCATTATGATTCACCATTTGCAAAAGCTAAAATACATATATATACACATATGATATAGACTAATGTATAAGACTCTACAATGTTGATCAGCCATTTCTCTGGTGATGGATTCATAGGTAATTTTGATTTTTTCTTAATATATATTTGAATTTGTTAAATTTTCCTCAAAGACTAGGCATTGCTTTCATAATTGAGAAACAGTTGTTAAACTGGATGCTATTCTGTTTAAATTCATTTTTGGGCACTAAAAGGAAAAACTATTGAATTCTTCAGCACCCTATGCCTTTGATATTGTCTGAAGAAGTATAAAGCAATGAATTCCATACTCACTTGTTTCTTGCTCCTTTTTGAAGTTTTCCACTATCAAGAGAGGAAACCTTTACTACTCACCTATGATGTGTGCAGCCTTGACTCTAAATAATGCTAGGAATTTATAAATTTATAATTCTTGTCATCAAGGAGTTTATTATCTTTTGGGGAAAACAGACTTATGACATGAAATATTTACCAAATAGTTAATGAACATTTTTGTGTGCTCCTAACCAACTGTGTAATCAGTTTCCTGAGTTTATTCCTCTACCAATGTGAAGTTAAAACGTAAGTAGTGACAGGGATCTTATAGAACTAGTTAACAAGAGCAAATGAGTAAAGTCACAATTAAATTGATTACATTGTATTTTGTGCAGCTCAAATTAAGTCCTCTAAAACGTGGAAACAAAATCTGTGCATCCTCTAATTTTAATTGTTGGGCATTAAAATAAAAACATCTCTCATTATATTATTCAGCAAGTTTTTGGTTATTCCAGTGAAGATAATATATTAAATCAAATAAGGATTAAATATCAGACTAGAGCCAATTTTTTTTCTTTTATAATTTTTATTCCACCCTTTTGCAGTTGCTATAATTGTAAAGCCATTAATTTATTTGTCTTTTTATTTCTTTTCCTGATCCAGGGTTCTTTCGAAATGTTCAGCCAATTTAAAAAGTTCATCTAAAGGCGCAGTTTTCCACTCAAGTTTATTTTGTTTTTAATCAACTTTCCAAGATTAGGTTTAAATCCAGTGACGTATAATGAGGACAGTGTCCCTTCGGTGCCGTCAGTAAAAGATGAAAGACCTGATTGAGCATCAATGGTCTGAAACAATCACGGAGCCAATTTAAACACAATCCATTTTCAAGTATTTGGTGACTTACTTGTATCAGTGGAAAGGATGTGCTTCCTAAATGCCCTCAGTCCTTAGGGTTATATATCACCTTCATACAAGTTCTCAATTTAAATGGAAAAAAAAAAAAAAGATAATGAGAAAAATGGAGGCAAAATTAAAATTTATGAAAAAAAAAAGTCTCAATATCTGTAAATAATTAAATATCACTGTAGGAGCTTGGAGTTATGTCCCCCAGAAAAACATGTTCTTAACCACGATACATTCCTATAGGTATGAACCCATAGTAAATAGGACCTTTAGAAGAAGTCTCTTCCCTTAAGGAGAGGCCCGGTTGAATCAGGATGGGTCTTCATTCTATTGTTGGGGGAATGACAGAGAAGCCACAGGGAGCAGCCAGAGGTGAAAGTCAACAGAACCCAGATGAAAAGGTGAAGATATTGCCATGTGCATTGCCATGTGACAGAAAAGCCGAGGAACCACCAAAACCAACAGCCAGCCAGAAGACACACCTCCTGGAGGAAGCAAGGCTTCCAGCCTCAAACTGTGAACAAATGAATTCCCATTGTTTAAGCCAACCCATAGCATGGTATTTGTTTTAGCAGCCAGGAAACTAGATTACATGGGTTCCTGGGAGCAGGCAAGGGATCGCATTTCGCTCCATTTATTTGTTTTTTTTTTACAACCCAACATAGGAAAAAAGGTATGGAAACCAGTTCCCAGATTTCCATCTTAATAAAATCCTAGTATCCTTATGAATAAGATATTCTTCTTTTATCAACTTGTGACCAAAGATGGCAAATGTTCCAAAATTAGAGCACCATAAAATGTAACATGCACCAGTAGAAACAACTACTGAATAGTAAGTTCTATGGATAGATTATAGCAAAGATTGACTTATGACTATTTCAGAGTAAGACATTGTACATGTTACTGTGCATAGGATTTCAAAGGGAATGTAGTGCATGTGTTTTGCAATCTGCTTATAATTAATTGGTTATCTTAATTTGCTTAGTTGGGTTTTGCTGCCCCAATACCTTAATGATAGAAACAAGAAAGGTTTCATTTACGGATTCTATTTTCCATGTAAAAAACAATACATGTAATTATAAACATGCCCTGAAGTAAATAATGTTCACTTCCCAAAATGACCTTTAATTTACCTCTGCTTACGACAGAAGTCACTTCCTATCCTAAACAATAAGCCAATTGCAGTACTAAATGTACAGCTGAAAATCTGTTTCATTTATTTTAAATGAAATGGGCAAGTGGGTATTCCCAAGAGTGACTTTAATGAAAAATTTAAGCATTTAGGTGGCTGGGCTGCCCAGAGAAAAACTTTTCAGCATCGCTTTCTTTGGGCATTGTTCGCTTTTATAAACCAGAATCCTGTTCTCCTTTGCTTGGGCAAAGTGGCCAAAAATATCTACCATAGTCTAAAAAGATATGCATGTTATATTTTATTCTACGTATCAAACATATACTTTTGCCCAATGTCAGAATGAGTTATAGATTAAGGGGGCTGAAAATAAAACTCATGCAAGTAAGTTCAAAGAGCTTACGTGTAGTGCAGACTGCAAGAACCAGTGAGTACTTGATTTTTCAGAATTACTTTGCCTCTTACTAGTAAAGAAAGTTGCTTATAAAATAAACCACACACACTGATGGAACTCACAATTGGAACATTTAAATGATTATTTGCTGCTCTTTCTACCAGCTTGTAAAACATTATTCTCTTATTCTTCCTTAAATGGCCTGTGCTAATTACATACCTTGACCCCTGCCCTCCAAGTGCCTTCATTTATAGCAGCGCATTCCTTTCCAGGGCAACACATTGACCAGGTTTATAGGATGCTGCTACCAGGCCTTCCACTCCTGACTGCTGCTTCCCCTGGTCACACATCTAACACACAACATGCAACCAGCTGAACAATTCATTTTTCCGTTAGCGGTATGTAACTCATCTGAATCCCAAGGAATAGATGCAAAATAACACACCTGATATCTTCCTTTGCAATATCAAATGTATTGATTCAGAAATGCAATTGTTATTTGTTTCTTTCCTAAAAGACAGAGACAAAACTAAAACATTAACATAGGAATATGAAGCTGAACTGCCACTCCAGAGCCATATCTAGAGGCATTTTACCATGACTGCACAGTGATGTCTTTTACGGTCTGCAGATCAGAAGTTCATAAACTTTTCTGAAACTTCCAATATCAGTTGAGTGTGGTTCTTAAATGGCAGTGAGATGAGAAGATGGAAGCGAGATCCCATGACAATCTAAATACATGCGTAAAATGTTTTAAAGATGATGATTTACCCAACTTTCATTCTCTTCAGATTTAATACAGATTTGGAACTCTTTGGTTATTATGCACTGAGAAAATTGTTGAAATCAGCACAAGTTGGATTACAGTAGGTATCTGAATATTAGGATGAATTGGGAAAAATGGAGCTAACAAATAGAGACTAATAAAAACAGTGCTATGTAATTTAAACATTTGGAAACAAACTCAGCATTCTATGCACAGGGACATATAATTTACACTATCGTTACTATTATTGAAAGTTCTGAGAAATTCAAATTAATTATTTATTTATTTCAAGTGAAACTATTTTATGAAATCGAAACATTCAGTTTGTTGCCCAGGGTCTTGAACTCGTTTCTCACAGCTGGGCATCTCTATAGCATGAGCACAAACAAAAATTTGAGTCAATTGCTAAGGTGCATAACACTGCTACTTTTCATGCAACTATGATTGAGAAAGAATGGTAAAACAAAGGGGAGAAAATAGCTGATATTCTGTTGTACACTTTTGTACTAACATATCTAACATCTGCCATTGTGATAAAATTTCCATCAAAACCAATACTGCTATTTAGAAAACTATGATGCCAGAATTCATTTTAAGTTAAAATTTAACCAAAGTGTTTTGTAGAAGAAAAAAATACAATTAACATAAAAGTATTTTCATTTAAGTATGTTGAAATCTGGATTTGCACAAATGATAAATAAGGGCACAAAATTCATGTACAAAAGGATTGCTGAATTATTTCATTAACTAGCAAACACCCACTATATAAATATGAATATATATACATATATACACACACATATGCATACACACATATTTTTTTAAGATAATTTGATTCACAGGCAAACTTTCCACGAAGGGCTTTCAGTCCGTGTTAAACATTTTCTCATGGAGTTTGACTTGTGTTGAAATCCTTTTTCACAGATAACATTTTAACAAATGAAGACTTCCCTGTCTAGGTACAGGTACTGCCATCTTTGGTCATCATGTCCTTTGTAAAAGCATAGTAAGGATGACAACATTAAAATTCTGGAATATTTTTCTTCTGAGTCTGGCTTCGTGTCCTTTTCCTACTCATATGCCAGTGATGTGGGCTCCCAGAAAAGAGACCATTTACTTGCCCTGTTGTCAGCGCATCTGGAAGCCTTGTCAAAACAATATAATTTTACTTTGTAACTTTTTGACATTGGTATTTATTGCACCTGTCTTTGGGCATGATTTATGACCTGTCTGGTGAATATTTCTCCTCAAGTTGGAGTTTACAATATGAGATAAGTGAAGCATTTAAAGGCCTGTGTATGCTTAGAAATGGGAAATGGACATTTTGCACACACAGTTTACCTTCCCTCCTCTTCCCCCAACTTCACTGTCACCACCAAAATGAGTTCACAGTCACTGGGATACACCGTTCACGAGGTTCTGCAGGGAAAGAAAGAAGAGAAAGATTATGTCAGACTACATTTTCCATAATCTCTTTTGCAGGGGAATTATGTGTCAATAAATTCCAATGAGTGGCAAGAAAATTCACCATAGGGGAGGCATCCAATGGAAAACAGATGCTTGTTGTAAACGGAGCCCAGTGACCTTTTGTCTTTGTACTGGTACCGAGGCTGGGACTCATCAGTGTTTCTGTATATCACCAGAAAACACACTTCCCACTGGCAAAACTGTGCATATTTTAAATGCAGTCTTTCAAAGTAAGTTGTTTAACCAGGCTGCAATCAAGAGATCTTTCTTCCCTCGAGCCATCCCCTCTGGAGCTTGGTATTAGTTTACAATTATTTGGTAATTCTTCTTAATCTCATAAAGTACATACTCTTCATATGTTTTTGTCCTAGATTTTCATAATAAAATGGTTTAAGCTTTTCAATTTCTACCACAACAAAGTTCATATGAATATGATTTATTTGAGGAAAATTCTATAATTACTAAAAAAACTTTATCATTTTCAAAGATTTTTAAGATATCTGAGAAAAATCTGGTTCTTTGCACCCTTACTCTGACCTGCAAACTCTTATTCTTCAGTGAACCTAGTGGAAAACTACTTTATCATAAAATAACATGAAGTATGAACTATGTCATTATACTACCACGACAATTTTTGCATTTAATATTAAGTAAAGATTTAAAAATGAAATTCATTTTTTATGATAATTCGAAAGAAGACACACAAGGGCCCTTTCTAAGCACTGCTTTTACCATTATCCTAGAATGCAGATTCTTCCTAACCCTGTTTCAGAACATCCCCACCTGGCTATTTACTGTCAAAAATGTGTTTCCTTTTATCTGATGACAAAATCTATCAAAATATTGTATGTTTCTAATTTTAAATAAATAGTACTTTTTCACTTCAGAGCTATGCATAAAATTTCAGTCACTTGCTGTTTCATCATGTTATATCAGGGCAGTTATATTTGGCATCAGCTTCGATATGTTACTTTCATTTTGCTCAGATGGCAAATATACACTTTAACATATCTACTCAATTTTAAACATATTTCCAAAATTCATAACAGAAGCCCCTAATCATAAATAAGCTGTATTTCATTTGAAAATTGAGACCTTCAGCATAATTGTTTTAAGTGGACAACCAATGCGATTTTCTTTACATCAGTAATTCAGACCAAAATAATACCATAAAAAAAGAAGAGGATTCATTTCTGCTTTCTATGCTAACTCCTTAAAGCCACAGCATTTTTGGTGTATAGGAAACAGTTTCTATGTCAAAGAATTCTGTATGTCTGTTTCCTTCATATCCTTCTACTATCCATCTCCACAGCAATGCCCCACATTCCTTAACCATTTCTCCCAGAAATAATCTAATGCTTTAATCATTTTTGTTGTATACCTCCAAAATTTCTCAAAGTTTTGGATAACATTGTGTTGTTGTTGTAGGGCCCAAAAAAGTGTAAACCAGCCAGGGTTAAGAGTAGATTAACAATTATCTCATGCAACACTTACGTATTTGTCAATAACCATGTAGTTTGTAAGTTGTTAATCTATCTTACAGATTCATTCACACCAACTCTTACATTTTCTTCAGGACACTTAAGCAAAGGCTACTACAGATCATCTTGTTTTGTTTCAATTGGATTTCACTCCTTTGGAAATTTTTATGATATCTTCCTTTTTAGAGGACCAGGGACTTCATTTCTCGGTATAGTGAATGAGGTAGAGACGTATTTCTGAACTATAACATTTAGATCTTTGTGTTATAGTATATGCTAGTCATTCCACTGTCATCTATTGGCATTTCTTGTTAGTCCATCTCCAATCCAGAAAGCAATTTCCTTCTTGATCTTACTCATCCTTTACAAGTTAGACTCTGCCAATGTGTTGCCAAGCCAGTGACATCAGCACTGGCAGGACATTAAATTGAGATTAGAAATGGCCCCATGACATCACCCTCTTGTTCCTATCGAACAGATGGTTTCTGTATATTGTGCAATTTTAGATCATTATTCATGGTTTGGGTCAGTATAATTCAGGAAGCCAAAAAACTGCCAAGAAAAATTGACCTGGAACCAGTTCAAAGACTCCAAATTATTTTATTGATTAGATGCCTGAGTTTTCATTTTCCAGAAGGACATCATGAATCATCAATACATGATAATACCTGAGTCATTTCTGCATGCATGTTGTTCAGAACTTCAAAACAAGATAATCTTTGGAGGATTAACCAAAAAGAAGTGCGATAATAAGATAGCTTAGGAACTTTGTTGGGTACAACTGAACTTGGGCCAGAAACTATTGACTGGGGCAAGTGATTGTTTGAACTGTAGAGTTGTTTATTTTCACCTTATACTTGTTGACTTCATATCCTCCCTTCAGCTCAACTCCCAGGCAGTGAAGAGGTATGTTTAAAACAAGCCAGACAGGAAGCTATTTTGGAAGTCCTTGTTCAGACATTATACCAAAGCAAAAAGATAAAGCACAGATTTGGCTGGCCGAGAACTTGGAGAATAAAATCATGTTCAAAACAAAACAAAATCTACATGTGTTAATAGAAACTTTTACCAAAGACCTCAAGCCTCATGCGTTCTTTCTCTAAGAAACTAGAAGGCATTCTAGTACTACTGTTCTTTAGTTGAAAAAATTGTAGCCTATTTTCCAAGGATAAATCCCATTGTATTATCACCATCTCAGGGAAAATCTCTTGCACGGGTCATGGCAATTTTATTCCTAACCAAATCGGTGTTATACCCAAGCCTCTATCCATCCATGCCTCCATCAACCATACCTCCTGCTTCCCATGTGCTGGT
This sequence comes from Choloepus didactylus, assembly GCF_015220235.1. NCBI lineage: Eukaryota > Metazoa > Chordata > Mammalia > Pilosa > Megalonychidae > Choloepus > Choloepus didactylus. The sequence goes on along the minus strand of NC_051324.1, from coordinate 65,409,066 downwards.
TTAGAGTCTCTGGCTGTGTTACCATCCACTTAACCAAACATGAATTTTGTACTCAGAAAGCCAAACATACTCCCTCTTCTTTTGAAGTATATATGCCTGGTAAAGTTATGCACACTTTTCACAACACAGCCTAAAAAAACCTATGTCATAAGGTTTTGCTCGCCATATCACAAGCAATGCAGCCTGATTAGAAGGTTGTAAAAGGTTGCCCTCTCTGGACTTGGGACTGTTTGTCTTTGTTTCAATAGTTTTTATTTTATAGTTGTGTATAAAAGATGAGGTCTTTACACTGTCACAAAACAAATCCTACCGAGACTCATGAGTCCTGGTTTGTATAGCCTAGTTAATGCATTGTGTTTCATGTTCTATTGATTGTCAGAGTTACCTTCCTCAACCTGACAGCTGTGGTCGGGATGCCATTTTGTAATGAGGGAAGCATTAAAATGAAAGGGAGGGGCTAGTGAGGAGGGAGTGGCATTCACCTTGAAGCCAGGCCACCACCAAGATCATGACATCTTGAGGATAACGGGAATGCAAGCTTTAATCTTCCTCACATTCTTAGTGCCTACCATAGTCCCTGGCACATATTAGGCACCCAGTAATTGTTTGTGAAAACAATGCTGAATAGATAGCGTAGTGTTGTATTCCAGTGGGAGGGCTCTGGCATGAGTCTGTCCAGATTCTGAACATTTACTATCTATGTGACACCTGAAAAGTCACTTATCCTCTCTAGGTTTCAAGCTTCTCAACTGAACCTCAGGGAGAGGGTAGTATACTGAGTGGCATTCATGCAAGTTGATTGTGTGCCAGGTGTCTTTGATACGCTATGTGCATTAATCCATCTGATGCATCTATCAGTCCTAGGATGTAAGCACTATTTTTACTTACACTTATAGATGAGGGAACTGAGGTTCAGGTAGGTGAAATGACTTGCCCAAGTTCAAGAGCTGAGATGCAAACCAATTAAGGGTGCCTCCAAATACATGTATGCCTTGTTTTGAGGCTTAAATGCAACATTCATGTAAATTATTCCACACACAATGCCTCAAAAATATGAGCTGTTGTTATTGTTGAAGCCTAACATCTGAAAAATGAAGATGTTAGACACAATTCTCTCCCAGGCCCTGGTCAGTTCTAACTTTCTACATAAAATCAGCAGTGAGGATTACGGTGTTATAGTAGCCGTGATGGATATGAGTCAATCAGTGATGGAGTTTATCTTCTTCCAATTTCCCTCAAAACATAAGCTGTGGCTAAATCACCTCATCTCTTTAAAAGTATTGAAATGCCATGATGCTACATACTTTCTATTCACTGGTGTATTAGCTGCTAACATATAACATTATACCCATTTTGCAGATGGCAGTAATAAAATGGCCTTGAACTGAAGAGCAAGGAAAGAACTCTTGCCAACTATGGCCTAATCAAGTAAGCTGCAAATCCTTTAGTTTTCCTATCATATATTTTAAATCTCATTTCCAAGTCCTATTAGATGGAAACTCTGGTGGTTATATGAACCACTGAAAATAAGCATGCAATTTCCTGTAGAAATTATGAAAACATATCTCATATACTTACGTGAAGGAAGTTTCCATCAAGATGATAATAGATTCAGATATGTGCAATTTTTATTGCACTATAATGCACTACAATGCACTCTAGCCATAATGTACTAACAAAATTCTCAAGTCATCAGAACAATATAAACATTTTGGTAGTTTATCACATTCACACTCACTGTCCAACCCCCAGTGATGAAAGCTAAGCAGTAGCATTTTTACATTAAATTGAACTAAGTTCCAGAATGAAGGAAGCCTGGAAAGGAAGCAAAGGTAGCTGCTTTTTGCTGCTCTTATTTCAGAGGCTAACCTAACTCTGAGGCAAATGGAGCATATGCTTATGATTTAATTTATTGTGGGTTTTTTTCATTTATGAGAGAAAAGGATGCTGTCTGGAAGTTCTGTCTCATCTCTCAACCCTATCCCTCTCAAAGTTACAGATATGTTGCATTTCTGGTAGCTGTACTAATACACTTGTTTCCTGGACTTAGGGGTCCATATATACCCTTCAGCCATTGTTAAAACACTATTTTCAGGCTTGGATTTTGGTGGATAAAGGGATGCTTCTTCACGTAACTTCAAAGGGATCAGGTAGTTGCTGGGAATGCAACTTGGTAAACTTGTGCAACATCCTAAACACCGTTTCATAATTTCGCTGTTTTCCACTTGCATGGCATGTGTTTTTCTAGCCTTCAAAATCTAATGAGCACTGAATAGACAGTGACCTTTTCCCCTTTGCTTCTGTAGAAATTGAATTGTGCAGAACGCTGTAGTAGAATTAGATAAGTGAAAACTGTCCATTAGTTGCTAATTTGATTTAACTTGTAAACAGGTGAGAAAAGAAGGAAAAACACACTAGAGAGGTTCATCTGCCAACAACCCTTTCAGAATTCATTGCCAAAGATGCTCTAAAGATGTAAAATTCTGTATGTTTGAGAGAAATAGCTGTGTTTATATGTCACTATATCCCATGTGTGAGCTGACTGACAAGTTCTTGTGGCTCCTCCTTTCTGTTAAACTTTATGTTTTGAGGCTTAAAAAAAAAAGACTAAATGGACGAGTGTTCTATGTCATATCTACCATAGATCACTGAATAAACAAATATAAACTGTAATACTTTCCTTCCAGGAGCCAAAAAAAAAGCCCCTTACATTTTGGGGAAAAACAGCCTTGTTAACAGTAATTGTCTATAGATACTGGAGAACTCACTTGACTGGTGAAAGTGGACAAATATTTTATAAAAAGGGTTCTCAAGGTATCCTACATTTTATACTATTATACATTGTGTGCTCAATTTATAAAGAGATCTGGGAAAACACCAAAGAATAAACACCACCAAAAACAACCTCTCCCCCTTCATCACTAACAACGGCAGCCAAAACATGGTCTGCAATGAGGAAAATATCTGCGCCTCCAGGAGCTTTGATATAATCAAGACCAGTGAGATGTGCCAGACCTTTTCCCTTTCTCCCAGATGGTGGAGTTTGCTACTTTCACATTTGGCTTTTAATGGACAAGCAAGAAGGCCCGCCAGTAAAGCAGTGGAGCAAGCTAAGAAAACAAACAAACAAAAGCAAGCACGCCCTAGGCATGGAGGCCACTGACAGGGATGATTGATCAGGTGACCAGCTGGAAGCTGTCACCACCAGGTTGAGGGAAACAGGCCGGGCTTGGCGTGTTTCATGGGCTGAAGATTGTCACGAGGTATTAGGTAGGTAGCGTTCTTCAGCAAACAAAGAAATTGAAAGGACAGAGCTTTGTTTTGCCTAAGTCATGAGACTAACAGAGATGCTTGCCACATGATTCTTTGCAAAAGGGTTGCTTGAAACTAAACATAATATTTCCTCTTGCAAACTCTTATTGGAGAAAACTGTACTGCCAACTGCGGTATTCTTCGTTGGTCCATATTTTTGTGTTCCTAGACAGACTTGTGCTAAAAAAAAATGTCAGTTTGGGCATGTAATAATTTCAGCAGCAGTGCAATCCATTGGGAGATGCATTCAAGTCTAAAAACTTGAATTCTAATTATGGGGTAATTTCCTTGTTGCTTAAATGAGGATAATAGAAGCCTGCCAACTTTCCAGTGTTGCTTTGAGAATCAAGTGAAGTATACAATATGTCCTTGATTTTAGGATGCCATAGATTATATTAAAATTTGTAGGAATCTAGCACATTAAGTTAGTGTATTGGTTTTAAGATTAATCCAATTATTTGAGATATATTAAACTGTGAATATGAAGGTGAAAATTGCAATCAAGTAAATAAGAGATACATGAAAATATTTTATAAGCCACAAAGTACTAGATACACGTAAGATATTATTAGCAAATAAGTCATAATATGAACATTTAATTATACAGAATTATTATATCATGCTTGTAATGAAGGCAGCAGCCTCAAAGAACAAAATGTCTTCACATACACAAAAGGAAACACATCATAAAGAGCATAAACTTAAGATCTTGGTGTACTTGAGGTCAAATACACTAAAAATGAAAATAATGGGAAAGAAATCCTTGGCAAATTTTATTTCACTGCAACAGAAGAAAACATCAATTTAACAAAGATACCCTGAAAAATTCAAACTGATGTTATTTCATTCCAAAGTGTGCCGGTTTGAATGTATTATGTCCCCCAGAAAAAGCCATTTTCTTTGATGCAGTCTTGTGGGGCAGACATAATAGTGGGGATTAAGTGGGAACATTTGGATTAGGTTGTTTGCATGGAGATGCGCCCCACCCAGCTGCGGATGATAACTGATGGGATATTTCCATGGAGGCGTAGCCTCACCCATTAAGGGTGGCCTTGATCAGTGGAGCCATATAAATGAGCTGACTCAAAGAGAAGGAACTCAGTGCAGCTGTGAGTGACGTTTTGAAGAGGAGCAAGCTTGCTAGAGAGGAACGTCCTGGGAGAAGGCCATTTTGAAACCAGAACTTTGGAGCAGACGCCAGCCACGTGCCTTCCCAGCTAACAGAGGTTTTCCGGATGCCATTGGCCATCCTCCAGTGAAGGTACCCGATTACTGATGTGTTACCTTGGACATTCTATGGCCTTAAGACTGTAGCTGTGTAGCCAAATAAACCCCCTTTTTAAAAAAGCCAATCCATCTCTGGTGTTTTGCATTCCACAGCATTAGCAAACTAGGACACAAAGCAAATACATGTTGTGAATAAATTATCCAGAGATTTCACACTAAAATTTGTTCCTTATTTCTGTTAAGCACCCAATTTATATTTGCAACCATAGCATTTGTCTTTAAATATTCAGTATCTAACAGACAATAATCGAATGGTACTATATGATAGACTGGGATGTTGATTTTTTTAACCTTGATTAAAATTACACTTTTTACATTTTAACTCTAGGTGGAACAAATTGTTTCCCACAATATTTAATAAAGATTCACACAAATGATGTATATTCTTTAACATACCTTATAGAGAGTTATCAAGTTCTACAGTATTAACCATTTTTCCAGGAATTAACAAATGGCATTTATATTGGACAACAGTTCATTTTAACTGCCACATCATGGCTTTAAAAATAAAATGGCTTTCTTATCAGTAGTTTGAGAATCAATCTGGGCCTTCTGTATTATTTAACATGCCATGCTAAGAAGACAACATGGATTTGGAGGAGGAAACTCTAGATAAGTAATTCCTTAACTGTCTTGTCAGGGCATGCAGCATGCTGAAAAATTCTTGTTTTATCTTAAGTTTTGTCATTTCAAAGTATATCAGGAAATTATTGGAAGTGAAAGGTGAAGAGATAGTTCATCACTATTTTCTTTCTGATATTGGTAAGTGGAAGGCAATGGGTAAAAAATATAAAAGCTATTTGCATAGATCCATGGTTTCCAAAGTTGGCTGCTCGCCAGAGTCATGTGAGATAAATGAAATACACCAAGGGCCTTTCTCCTTGGAGATGCTGAAACAGTAGGTCTGGGAAGGGGGTCCAGGAAAATGTGTTTGTTCTTAAGTTTTCTCAGGTGATTTTAATTAGACCTGGGGACTATTGCTATAACAATCGAAATTAACTTTCTATACTCATTAATAATGTAACAATATGGAAAAATGTTATTTCCTAAGTCGGAGAATTTTTTCCTATCATGTTGGATGAATGCTTGATAATGCACTTGGCAGTGGTAGGAGAAATGCTCAATGGAAATGTTTTAGTAACAAAAGATGGTCTCTGACTATGTTCTAGGCTTTGGTTAAGCTGCATGAGTTTGTGTAAACTGAGAGTAGGAAATGAATTGTCAAGAACAAAAGAAGAGGAGTTTCTAAAGGCTGTGAACAGGAAGAAAATAGTGTCTAGGAACCTAATTAATTTCTAAACTTGTAACTGTGGCGGTTTCTACCACTGATACTAGTATTACATCAACCATCTCGTGTAGATAACCACAGTCAGTAACATTTGGGGGTCTAAAGATCTAGGTTTGAAGTCATCAGTCTTTACCTCACTGTCAACTCTGTTTGTTAGAACCAGTCTCCTGGGGGATCACATCTGACAGTTAGCAAAACCCCATGATCCACAAACTAGTAATCACTGACATGCACATGGCAGCAAAGAAAGAATAAAGCAGAAGCATGTCCCCTACTGGTGCTGCTGGAAAAGTTGGGAATCTTTGTTAGATTATAGTCGACTTGCAACTGTCCAACACACCCCAAAACAATGATGAATTCTTGGCGATGCCAGAAGACTTTTCACAAGAAACAACTTCATACTCGACTGTCTTCAGGAGGCAAGAGTTAATGGTAGTTTAATAATTAATATGTAAATGTCAAAGGATAGAACAACTGAACTCTTCCTGATACTGCAAATTTCCTTCCTTTTTTTCCCACAGCGAAGAGTACTTCATTTTTAATCATTTATTTATAGTAGGAAAATAAATTCTCTCAACCATTTTAAGCTTTCAATTCATAAACTGCTAACCAGATTTTAGATTCCGAAAATTATAAAATTGTACATTGAAAATATAATCCTTATAGAATCAAGGGGAAGAAAAAGGTTTTACACTTTACTGATCATTAACTAGGGCTAACAGGCTCTTCTGGAGGGTGGGGTGTTACTGAAAATGCTCATACCCTGACAGTTGTCATTCACACACTTTAGGATCCCAGAAAGATGGCAATGGCTCTGTATGGCTTGATTTAACAAAATCCCTATTTTTAGGACACGGCATGGAACAAAGTATTGTCAAAATAATATTTTCCAAGGTGTATTTATTTCTATTTTTAATGGAACAAAATTATTCCCAGCTGTGAAATGTTCTCACTCTGCCCATTACTTTTTAATGAATCTTACAATGAGATGATTAATTCTGTACTCTTGGAGGCTCTGGGCTGAATACCGTTGATTAAGCAATTACGTTAATCCACTTCTGTTTGTTTTCTTGGAAGCTCAATGATGAAGGTAATTTTTCCTCCTCTGGAATAATCTCTCTAGAGTTATTAGGCATGTGTGCAAGGAGTCTTACACACGTTTCTAAAGGCTATGTTTGCCATTATTGACCAGTTTTAAGCTGCAAATTACAATCAACCTGTTTTATTCCAACTGATAAAGTCCAGGACATCACTTGACTTCATTTCTCAGCTTAGACATTGCCATCACACACTGATATTAAAAATTGACATAGTATTTGATATGAAGTAAATTAAAGACACACAAGAAATGATCAATTATTTGATTTAGATAACTGTGGAGGACATAAAATAACAAAAGAAGGTTGTAGGAAATAATACGAATAGAGATTCCAGAGTGTGTAGTAGAAAATGTTAGAAATAGGAGTGTGATTTAGAGCAGGGCAGGCAGTTTGAGTGTTTTTTGGGGGGACTTTTGTGGGTTTACAAAACAGGCAAGTGTTTGATTGTCGGCCTGACGAAATAGGCAACAAGGGGATTCTGTCATTTTAAATGGAGGATCACTGGGTGGCTTGAGTGAGAAGACTAGAAATATATACGGTTTAATATAACAATTATACCATGTTCCCCAGGTAACAGGCTTATTTGCCTGTCTTATTTGGTTTTTCTTCTTTAGTTGTTGTTATAGGCTAAATTTTGTTAACCTATGAGAGCCCTTTTCTCTTCCCCTTTATATTAAAGGGGACTCTGTCTTGAACCACTTTCTCTTCTTGAGGAATTCAGGGTTTTTGTAGGTGACAACAAAGAGGGAAATGGGATGGGGTGAGAAAAAAATGCATTCCAAGTGTGAAACTTTGTAATCTTGGTAAGAGTTGAAGAGAAATGTGGACTAGCAGCTGAGGGTGTGGAAGGGAAGTGGGTTGTTGAGGCAAAATAAAATTTGATGTTGGGTAGTTTTGTTGAGAATTATACTCATTTCATTACCTTAAAAAGATACAAGTAAAGGATTTGAATTGTATTAGCTGCAGAGCATACACTTATTAAAATTGACAGGAAATCAACTATGTAAGCTTAACATTATTCCTTTATCCTACTGTCTTTGTTACATAATGTAAAAAATATAAAATTATACATTGAATATATTATCATATTATATATGTATATCACTGTATGAATTTAACATCCCAAATACATATTTCAATATAGGGCTTAAAACTCAAAATCACATGTGGTCTTAATTACAGGTGATATGAGAGATGTCGTGTAAAATTTCCATACTATGAAATTACATTTGCTTGCTTGGACTGAATTATTTTAACTGTGACAATGCTTTGAGACAGAGGTCCATGAAGCATGCATGGCTTTATAAAATTTAAATTCCCCTTAGCCCTTTTATTGAGTCATCTTGTCATTATCTTCTGTATTAATATCATCTGAATTGTTTTACAGCTATATGATCATGTGCTTTAAAATCTGCCTTGTTTTAATCTTATTCTGTCAAAGAATTTTTTGTGTAGTCATACTAGTTTCTTTAGATGCATTCATATGTCTTTTTCTTATTCTTCAATATGTCATGCTGTCTTGTTTTTTTGTTTGTTTTTGCTTTTGTTTTTATTAAGAAGTTCTCTCTTTATACAAAGGTGTTATTTACTCTAATGCTAAGCTGTACGGAATAATGACATAATCATATAAAGGAAAAGGAAGCCAATTTTAACTTGAAACTCAGCAGACTAAACAGTGACTAAAACTGGGCACAAGCCATAAGGTCTTCCATACCTTTGACTGATTCTGCGAATAAATAATGGACACCAAACACATTTAAACTTTTATTACACATACTTGTACAGCCAAACCCAAAGCAAAGCATCCAAGATTCGAATCTGCACAGTTGCCTTATTCACCAGATCATAATTTGTGTGCATACATATATAAATATATATAACATAAATAAGAATACAATATGTTAGATCCTCCCCAAAGTGTTTTGATTTTATACTTTTGTACCTAAGTTGCAAGTGTGTACTGTGCTTGCAATTGTAGTTTTAATACTGCCTTTTTAAAGTAAATATTTATGTTGTCTAATTCTAGAGCGATAAAAATGTCAATATGATTTTAAAAAAAAAAACATGAGATAGTTATACAGATGCACAAATTCACCATCACTGACTCTGGCTGACATCAAATGGCCAAGCGTTTGGTTGTTTAAGGCCCCTTACATAGGAGATGTTCTCATGTATGTGTTAACATGAACTACAAAAAGTTACCAAATTTTTACTCTCCATTAGTCTGTACATATGCCCTTCCCCAGACTTCCTTGACCCCAATAATTCAATAGTTCTCTTTCTGGGCCCATGATTAACCAGCCAAGCCATTCACCACTGCCTATGAGTTGGGTGACTTCTCTTCCCTCATAAAATGAATGAGCAGGTTCATTGCCCACTGTCTTGCCACTGGATTTCCCCTCATCACTGCCTTTCAGGGTCATTCTTTCTTTTTCCCATGTATGATGTATTCTTTTTTTAAAATGCAATTTTATCAAAAAGCTGAAAAAGAGCCCAGACTTCAATTAGATATATGAATGAAGCAGATCTGGTTAAGACTAGGGCAAATCAGGCCAAAGGGTAAAGGTTGAAAGTACTGTGTGTTAAAACTTCAACTTCCATATGAGACCAAGGGTAGAGATGTTCATTTGATGCAGGATTTATATTTTCTAAACAGTATAACTTCTAAAAGTTTGTTCAAACACCACAATTACCTGGAAATTTGAATAGGAAGTGAGATATGGTAAGTTTGTATAGGTTAGAGTGAAATAGCAACACATCCCAAAGTAATTTGAGCAGAGAATAAAAATATATACGAAGGGCCCCCCTATGGAGCTGGGGGAAAGTGTGGAAATGTTGGACTTCCTCACTGGGATTGTTGTTGATATTCTCACAAACATTGAGGACTGACGGCTTGGTATGCTGAGCCCTCTATCATGGGACTTGCCCTCATGAAGCTCGTTTCTGCAAAGGAGAGGCTCAACCTGCTTATAATTGTGCCTGAGTCTCCCCCTGCGTACCTCTTTGTTGCTCAGATGTGGCCCTCTCTCTCTAACTAAGCCACGTCAGCAGGTGATCTCACTGCCGCCCTGTTACGTGGGAACCGACTCCCAGAGGTGTAAATCTTCCCGGCAGCGCAGGATATGACTCCCAGGGATGAATCTGGACCCAGCATCACGGGATTGAAAACTTCTTGACTAAAAGGGGGATGTGAAATGAAACGAAATAGAGCTTCAGTGGCTGAGAGATTTCAAATGGAGTCGGGAGGTCACTCTGGTGGACATTCTTATGCATTATATAGATAACGCTTTTTAGGTTTTAATGTATTGGAATAGCTAGAAGTAAATACCTGAAACTATCAAACTCCAACCCAGTAGCCTGGACTCTTGAAGACAATTGTATGACAATGTAGCTTACAAGGGGTGACAGTGTGATTGTGAAAACCTTGTGGATCACACTCCCTTCATCCAGTGTATGGATGGATGAGTAGAAAAATGGGGACAAAAAACTAAATGAAAAATAGGGTGGGATGGGGGGATGATTTGGGTGTTCTTTTTTACTCTTATTTTTTTTTCTTATTCTGATTCTTCCTGGTGTAAGGAAAATGTTCAAAAATAGATTGGGGCGATGAATGCATAACTATATGATGGTACTGTGAACAGTTGATTGTACACTGTGGATGATTGGTATGTGAATATATTTGAATAAAACTGAATTTAACTTAAAAAATGCAATTTCATTGAATAATATTCACATACCATAGAATCACCCAAAGTGTACAATTGTTCACATTATCATCATGTAGTTGTGCATTCATCACAATTTTTAATATTTTCATTACTCCAAAAAATAAAAGTAAAAGTAACAATAAGAATAAAAATAAAAGTAAAAAAGAACACCCAAAACATCCCATGCCCCGCCTCTCCCACTGTGATTCATTTACTTTGTGTCCCCATTTTTCTACTCATCTGTCCATAACACTGGATATAGGGAGTGCGAGCCACAGGGTTTCCACAATCACATGGTCTACATTGTTTTAGCTACAGTGGTACCTCTGTACTAGTCATTAATTGGTTCCGGGAGGCACGATGAGTATCTACCCAGGTGAATTGAAGGGCTTTCATCCTCTACCTGATAAGAATGAAGGAGAATACATTCACTGGATCAAAGGCTGCATAACATATACCTGAGTCCATTGTCATCTGCTCAAGCATAGATACCATAAATGGAGCAGCAGTTGCAATAGGGGCTATTATTTGATTGTATAATGGTACTTCATTATCATCGTTAAGGACCCATCTGATCTTTTTTGGGACTTTTTTAGGTCACTAAGGGTGGTGCTAATCTTCCTTCCCCTTCCCTGACATGCAAAATTGTTTTGGGTTTACCAACTTGGATAGACTTCTCACTTAGCCTCCCCATAGTATGGCATATTATCTCAAATGCCAAGGAACCAATGTAACAAATACAGCTATTTTAATTATACCTTTGGGAATTGGGACATGAGCGCTGGGTGGATCCAAGGATAAAGTAGACTCACTGTGAGCTGGAACTCTATAATAACTCTATTAATTATATGGCCCCAGTATACTCCATTATACATGGGAGGGTATGATGATACTTTAGTTTACTGGGTCTTTATGTCATCTTGGACAATTTTTTCAAAATCCTTGAAATCCTTGAAAGGTTTGACAACAGGAACTCAGACTATTCTTCAATCAATGGCTTCCTGATCTGAAAAGTGACTCAGATCCAGAAATTGAGAAAAGGATCTTGACATTTCATTGTTGCAACTGCCCTCAGTTTCCTTATCAACTATCCTTTATTTATTTTGACTGCATAGTTCACACAATGACTTTTAATTGCCTACCTCTCATGTCTTTGGAGGGGGTGATAACCACCTACACAGTTCTCTGAAGATCAGCACCCCTAAATGCCACTCTTAGCCACTCCTGTAATAATTGCACCCATCTTGCCTCTGATAATTAAACAACCCTTCATCTCTAATATTTTGTGACCTAATCAGTCCCATTGCTGCCAACAAGTCAAATTCTGTCAATTGTCTCTTCCCAACTGTCCTAACCTACAAAGGACAGCCACCACTGAATTTCTCAAATAATGTATATACCTTGGTAAGTCAGATGCCTTGCAAGATGCCCCCTCTTAGAACATATACAGTTGGGGTGGGGGGTAGGGTGCTCCTTCTGGCCATATATATTATGTGCATTCCAGTATGCATGCTTCTCTGGGCCTTTTTTATCCCTTCCTCCACCGAATACCATGCCAATTCTGGCCTTTATCTTTAATTTGTATAGGCATTACTTCCTCCATGCTTCAAGAGCAATCCTAGGAACGTGTCAGAACCATCTCCTGGCTCCTTGTCAGGTTATTAATCTTTATCAAGGAAGAGTTCTTCATATCCATAACTTATCTTTACCCAATTTAACATTTCACCCCTTGCCCCCTTTATTCTCACCCTAAGGATACAGACCCACATGACTCAGCCTGGCTAGATCCTACAGCAATTCTTTTGGCACATTGTCTCTTTCTTCCCTTAGCAGATCCAGCACTTCATCATCTTGGTTATATTGTGATTTGACCCTAATTGTTCGTCCGGTGATCAGGAAAGAACGGGTAGTAACTGAGTGGGGGCACAGGTAGATTTGTAATGCAGAGGCCTCTGCACCCTCTTGAAACAAACTAGGAACATTTGACTCTTACCTGGAAAAATGGGCCATCAAAAGGTAAGAGATAGGGCGTTTCAAAGAGTTTTAGACAACTTAGTTGCCCCCATCCGAAGTCTCAGGGACACACTCCCTCCTTACCAGGGTCCTGGAATCTTGGTACAATAGACTTGCCAGGACTGAGAATGGGCAGCTTCTCATTTAATTAAGTCCTGGGCCTAATATTTAGATTTTTCTGGCTAGAGGAAATAAGTCTCTTTATATGCTGTTAAAGAAGCCCTCTTACCCTCACACTTTGCCTTCAATAGGTGATTAATCACTGCTCCCTTTCAGTATCTTTTTCTAATGCATTAATGGCATTTAATATGAGTTATCAGATTCCATTGTCCTATAGTCAGTATTTATTTCATTAACTTCTCAAAGCCTGAAATAAAGCTCTATTTAGAGCATTCCTTTTCACTGCTATCCCATCCCTATTCACCAAAAATGAGGGTTGAAACATTTGCACTCACTAAAACATGCCAGGGGCAATGACTGCCCCATCTACCACCACTGACAGTCAGCCAATAGATGCTACGGCTCCAAAATTCCATTTTAGAGCCTCTTTCCTCAACACACCTAGCAACAACTACCTTATGTAAAATACCCCAGAAAAAAGACTCTGATAAACAGGTTTGCAAAAAAAAAATTAGTTTACAAAGGAAGGCCCTCAGGATTAAACACCTGAATTTAAATGAGATACAATCACAATGAAGACCCCAGCCAGTCACTCCTGAAACTCCTTAACCAATGCTTGGATGAGACCTACACGTGGCGAGAGGAGACAGCCTGCTATCTTAGACTGAGTTTGATTCCTGTGTGGGGCTTAGCTGAGAGCTGTCACTGCCCATATGTTCTAGTTTGCTAATGCTGCCAGAATGCAAAACACCAGAGATGGATTGGCTTTTATAAAAGGGAGGGTATTTGGTTACACAGTTACCGTCTTCAGGCCATAAAGTGTCCAAGGTAACACATCAGCAATCTGGTACCTTCCCTGGAGGATAGCCAATGGTGTCCGGAAAACCTCTGTTAGCTGGGAAGGCATGTGGCTGGCGTCTGCCCAGAGTTCTGGTCTCAAAATGGCTTTCTCCCAGGACATTCCTCTCTAGGCTGCAGTTCCTCAAAAATGTCACTCTTAGTTGCAATTGGGGTATTAGCTTCTCCGGAGCAAGAGTCTGCTTTCAACGGCCATCTTCAAACTCTCTCATCTGTAGTTTGTGTGCTTTCTTCAAAGTGTCCCTCTTGGCTATAGCTCCTCTTCAAAATGACACTCACAGCTGCACTGAGTTCCCTCTGCCCGTCAGCTCATTTATACGGCTCCAGTGACTCAACTTAGACCCACCCTGAATCGGTGGAGTAACACCTACATGGGAATCATCCAATCAGAGTCATCACCCACAGCTGGGTGGGGTGTATTCCAAGAAACACTCAAAGAATTACAATGTAATCAACACTGATAACGTCTGCCCACACAAGATTACATCAAAGATAATGGCGTTTGGGGGACACAATATATTCAAACTGGCACCCCATACTTCCAGTTGCCTCTGTTCGTAATGCGGGAATCCGGGCTACTCATCACAACATCCATTATAGCCTCATTGACTAAAGGATCCTCTTATGAATAAGATGCCATGTGATTTCCTAAAACCAAAAATCATTTGCAGAACCATTCCAGGCAAAAGAAATACGAACTCTAATGGACTTCACAAATTAACTCAGGGTGCTTTTTGTTTTATCTCTAAATGTCAAATCTATCTACACCATTTTGCTGCAAAATATGTTATTTGACCCTCATTTCTGATAATGAATCTGAATATATTTCACGAGTTAAAGAAATTTCTTCTGATAAACTGTGGCCATAGTATCCCACCACCCTAAACGGTCTGTCTGTTAGTCTTTACTACAAGTTCAGAGATTCCTCAACTCATAGCATGTCAATATATAATTAATAACAACTATTCATTTAATTAGTCATTCAGTAAATAGCTATTTGATGCTTTCTACATGTTAAGCACCATAACATGGGCTAAAGTTTCTCTGATGTATTGGAGAGAGCACAGACCCTGCCGTTTAGGAATTTACATTTTTCTGGATTGAAAAGCGTGAGGTCTTCTGTACGTCTCACTGAGAAAACAAGAATGTGCACTTACTAGCAATTTTGAAATGGAATCAAGTGGATTGTCCTATGACATACAATATCCAGAAAGAGGAAAAACTAGTGTGGACACAAGAGTAATGGTTTTCTTTACAAAGCACCTTAAAAACAATTGAATAGTGTAAAACATCTCCATGGACATTTTCTGTTGGTGATTTTAATGGTGTGTGAGGCTGTAAAAGAAATAGTCATATAGTTTCTAGTAAAAGTAAAACATTCTTTCCTTTCAAAATAAGTGGAGACAGTCACAGACACACAGACTCACCAATGTGGCTTTACTGACACACCTCCCAGTGTTTTGAGACTGAAGAGAAGTGGAAGGGAAGACGTAGGTTACTGATTCCCATCATTCCAAGCAAGCACGGTGCTTGGGGGAGGAAGATGCAGTGCCAGAGGAGGACCACCACCTCCATCAGTGGATTCCAGCTGCTAAATCAGCAGCACTTTATGAGCACAGCAAATGCTTTCTCTCCTCAGGCTGTCTCAGAGATTTCAGACATCAGACTCTTCCTCGTCTAAGACCAGTTAAGTATAGTTCTCACTCTTTGGGGGGCAGGGGTGTCCAGGCAAGCAGGTATCCACAAACTAATAATCATCAAGAGTGAGCCAGCATTTAAGACCTGCCCAAGAACTTAGGAGTGGTGAGATATTTAGAAACTTTTTACAGCCCATACTACGAGCTTAATAGGCCTTTCTTCATTAATAGGTATATTGTGTCATCTAGCTCTATAAAGTTCTACAGATATTAAATACCCTTGAGAATAAATTGGTGACAAGAGGAAGTCTCCCTACAAAGTAGTTTTTGTTATGCTGTTCCTACAGCCTAAAATAAGAATTGAACCAGGGGCCACTTACCAAGACCATTGACTGTTGTGTTAACCAGGAATCACTGTATGATGGAAATGACTTTAAGTCCTGTCAAAATACTCACTGTTTATCTCTAACTACCTATTGTATTTATCTTTCTTCCCACAGATTAATTTCTCTATTTGATAGAAAACAAGTTAACCAAGAGCTCCTTAGTTTCTTTTCTTATGAATAATTTCTTTTACCCAACCTCTAAAATCCCATTAAAGTGACTCATTCACCCAAGCTGGGTCAGATTTTACCCCATCTCAAATAAATATGATTAGAGCTGGGGTCCTACAAAATATGAGAGAGAGTGCAGTGGAATGTATATGTATGAAGTCAGTAAAGGACCTTTCTCCAAAGAAGGATCTGCTGACCCCTGAGTTAAGAAAGAGAGGTGGTTGGTAACTAAGAAAAGAAGGGGGAGGGGGAGGAGGAGGAGGGGAAGGAAGGAGAGAAAAGAGTCTATAACCATTAAAAGTCTTAGCCAAAATTAGCCCCAGAATGAAATAGATGGCACACACAAAAGGGTAAACTGAAAATAAAGTACCTACAGAGCTGTAGGCAGGGTTAAGGCAAACAATAAGGACTTTCTGGACACTCATAAACCCGGTCCAGCTGGAATCCAGAGGTCAGGAGAAAAAGGGCTTGGCACACCCTGTAGAAGACAATACCTTGGGGCAGAGAAAGAAAGAAAAAGGCCTGGAGCTAGCGAACAGACAGCAAATAACTGCTTCCCTGGGTCAAGATGGTGCATTTGCTAGTTTTGCCAATTAAATAGAATGTGTTAAAAATAATTATCTGGCCATTATCTGACACTCTTACACATGAAGTATAAATGAAGAATGTCTAAGGAGCTTACCCTTTTTCTAGTTTAGAGATTATGTCAGGTGGTAAAATGGTCCAATGTTCCTGTCAGGATATTTTTTGCCTCTTATTAATTTTGGTTGCCTCTGTATTTATATGCTTGGACACCAAAGGCTTTTAAAGGGTTGTGTTTTGCCTCTGTAAAGTGATATTGGTAGATGGCCTGACTGTACAGCCCTTTTCTATTATGACCAACCCAGAATTTATTAAAATGTAGCATTTAAACCTGTTATTTTATTTAATTCACTGAAAATGATATTCTGGCTTTTTGTCTACATTCTTAGGAGGGAAAGGTGAATTCCTAGAAGAATTAGGAATAGAATACTATTCCCTGCCTGAACATAATTCAAAGAGCTTGCTGAATCATTGCAGTAATATTAGAACCTGCGAAAACCCCGTTGGGCATCAGGAGGTGTTGACGGGATTGGAAAGGGATAATGGACTTGAAAGGTTTCTCCCATCTGGTGATTCCCCCAATGACCAACGTAAAAGAGGACTGAGGAGGGAGAAGGCTCATGTAATACCATGAACGAGTGGTCATTTCCAACCATGTTCAGGAAACCAATGAGACAAAAGGGCCACAGCATCAGCCACATGCCTCGGAGACTTTCAAAAATGTGGTATTTCCTCTGTTTCCTGGCAATATTAATGCCCATCTCACATCTTGTTTTTCTAAGGAAGTAATTAAAGATACAGATTTTTTTTTTTAAATACTAAGCTATCTCTCTCTTCTAAGTTTTTTTATTTTTTTACTCCTTCAGAGGCAATTATTTTAATTCTCTCTTCCTTTCATCAGATGAAATATCAACGTAGACAATAAAAAGGAGATTGATTTACTCCCTATAGAGGAGAATTTTGAAGGAAACTGTTGCTAACTTAATGCAAACATTAAACCCCAAATTTCCCATTTTA
Source organism: Choloepus didactylus (assembly GCF_015220235.1). Taxonomy (NCBI): domain Eukaryota; kingdom Metazoa; phylum Chordata; class Mammalia; order Pilosa; family Megalonychidae; genus Choloepus; species Choloepus didactylus. Next base: position 65,391,591 of record NC_051324.1, on the reverse strand, counting down.
TCCACTTTCAAGTGTACAATTCAGTAGTATTAATTACATTCACAATATTGTGCTACCATTGCAAAAATTCATTACCCCAACTTCAAGACCACTTTAAACCAAACTACTCTTTCCCATGCCAGTTTTGAGCTATATATAAGACTATGAATTCCACTCTTTAAATTCCTTATCTCTGACAATTTTTAATCTGTGTTAAATGCCACTTCTAAAGCAGTAAATGCTGAGACTATTGAAAAGTGATATAATCTAATCACAAGCTTCTTGGGATCTCTTATTCTATGATTCAATTAATATTTGCAAACATATCTATTTATCAGAAATTATTACAAAATAAAATTATATAGAACAGTGGCCCTCTTTAATAAAGCCACTAAACTGAGATAAAGGTCTATTAAAGATTTAATAGGCATTAAGGATGTCAATGTGATATGCAATATATACCATTGCAGTTTTTGATAGGAAAAATACAATTATACAGATTTCATTTAGAGATAAAATTTTACATTAGATTGAAAAAACGAAAGTTTAAAATTTTCTACATTTTTCTCCCTCTTTCTTTATCCAATTATTTTCCTTTCTGTTCCTTAGATTGGATAATTCTATTGATCTATCTTTATGTTTACTGACTTGTTCCACTGTCATTTCTCCCTTTCTATTGAGCCCAATCCATCCAGTGGCTTTTTAAATTTCAGTTATTTTTCAGTTATAACATTTTTATATATTATTTTTTATATCTTCTATTTCTCTGCTGAGACTTTCTAAATTTCTATTAATTTCGAGAGGATTGACTCTTGCTTCTTGAAGCATGGTTTATAAGAGCTCATTTAAAGTATTTTTCTGTTAAGTGCAACATCAATGTCACCTGTCTTTCCCCTTGAAAGTTGTTGAGATTTTCTTGGTCCTTCCTATATTAAGTAATTGTGGAACTATTTCTCTCTCTCTCTCTCTCTCTCTCTCTCTTTTTTTTTTTTTTTTTTTTTTTTTTTTTGTATTGGATAATTTCTATTATTCCATTTTCAAGTCACTGACTCTTTCTTCTGTCATCTTTGTTCTGCTTTTAAGCCCACCTAGTGAATTTTTATTTTGGTTATGTTGGTTTGACCTGATGAATAGAATGCAGCAAATAATTCTGATGCCTTAAAATACACCAATCAGAGAGTGGGAAATCAACATTACAAAATAGGAACTCACATCTTCAGTGAAATTTTTCAGGGCCGAATGTCTGAGTATGTCAGGATATCCCAACTAATATGAAAGAACATTTGCTGATATCTTCCTGCCTACCATTCAAAAAGAGGTCAATGCCTACAGATCCTTTTTGGATTTTGAAGGGCAACATATAACATATTTGAGTCTGCTGCCCTATTTTCCAAGTCACTCCTCAAAACCCATCTTTGATAGTCTGTTTCCTGGGGCCACTCCTCATTCCAATTTCTATATCAATAGGCACTAAGAGGAGACAGAAAACACATTAGTTATTTGAGAATAGAAAATAAACAATTGTAAATTAGGTATTGATGAACTGAAAGGACCAAAGGAGAACACTAAGATACCGTGGAAGAATTAATGTCAGTAAAGAGCTACCACCCTCATGACTAAAGGAGCCCTGGAAATATTAAAACTTAAAAGCTTAGAGAATGGGCTCTGCACACCATTCTCCAGAGGTTGCTGCTCAGCAGGTACTGACATCTCTGAGCTGAGCTGAGGAGCCTTACAGGGTGGGACCTAGACCTCTACAGGGGAGGGGCTGGCTAGCTAATGATGAAGAGGCGGGTCTGTAAGTGCTGGAAACATTGAAAACTGGATTCAACTCTGCTCCTGGAATAAACTACTGCTACCAGGATGAAGATGCAAGGTTAGGGTGGTTCTGACAGGTACAGGAAACAAAGAAGAAACTTTCAGGAAGCCACCGTAAAAAACAAGTCTTTTTCCATTGTCTGTCTTCCAGTTCCCTTTATTGGCAGAGCCTAATAAGGAGTCAGCTGGCAAAGCAGGGATGCAGATGGCAAAATCCTAGCCTCACGACACAAAATAAAGCAGAGAATTGCAGATTTGAAGGTGAACCACTACAGCTTAATAAATGGCACACTGTATAATGACTGGTGGATTTTAGCTTATGTGTGAAATAACATTTTGTGTACCCAACTGAAGATGTAATTTTTATACATTTTAAGAAGAAAAATAAAGATAAACACTAAAAGCAAAAAAAAAATAATAATAATTTTGTGTTACTTGGCTTTCAGTGTATTATGTTGCTGAATTTAGTGTAACTGCATGTTGGAAAAGTGAATTTTGGATTGAGTGCAATTGTAGCAGGATACTAATTATGAACTGAAGCAAATATTACTAGAAAGATAAACCATCTTAGTGCTGTGGCCTCATAGATTCCCTGATATGGGGCTACCTGCCATAAGAGTATAAAAGCTAAACAGGTTTATTGAGAGGACTTGCCTAATCATGAGAAAAAAAGGGTGCTGTGTTTTAATCCAATACCAAGAACAATCTAATTGTTAAGAGAAATAAGAAAATAGAGGCTGTCGATTATATACCTTTACCCATTTATTCACTCATTCATTCACTCATCATCTAATCATCAATTTATTCAACTGTCATCTATGTATCTTAAGATGTAATTGCAATTCCATGGCTTCACCACCCTATGGCATCACTTTTATATTAATGCCTAAAATATTATTTTTTTCTGGGCATCCTTCTTTATTTACAGCACAAACTGTCTTCAAGAGTCCTACTTCCATGTATTCCCTAGAGGTAGCTACATACATTTGAATTAATTATAGTCATTACTTACTATAACTTTAATTAGTGCAGCTAGACCTTAGCTGCTGTGTTTCTGAGATAGATCCTGCACCTCCAGTCCTCAAACACATGATGAATGTCCAGCTGTTATCTCTCACTGGCTTGTTGTCTGGTTGCACCCATCACTATCATTGTCTCTTTTCCATTGATTCCCTCGGAACAACAATGCTTTTGCAGAGTGAGCAGAGAATATTCCATTTCTCTCTTTTAGGTGGTGTCAGGGATGCCCCACATTGGTGTTGCCTGGCCTCTCTACCTCTTAATTGAACACCTCTTTCATTTGACACACATGCAACCCATTTTGGATGGGGTGTCTTCCCATGCTATGCAATCCCTCTCCTGCTGGGATCATTCTGCAGTGCCTGACTTATTTTTCCCTCATAGCTAAAACAAATCCATTTGGACTTTTAGTTGAAATGACATTAAATGGGAGTGGGGGGCGGGGGGGGGGGTATTTGCATATGCTTCTGCTTGTGTGGAGCATAGGAATACACTGCTTCATTATTTGTAGCTGCCTGGTAGGCTGTGCCTGGTCAACAGACTTGTACAGACTACATTATGGTTTATTATGGAACAAACATACATTGAGTTCAGCCAAAGGGCAGTATGGCACGAAATCAGAGAGTGAGAGAAGTGGGTAATTAGGGTATTTTTTTCCCCTCCTCCACCCTGTGGGTGAACCATTGGGTGGGGCTATATCTCTCTACTGAAAGCCAAAACTGCTCTCTGATGATACTCTCCATAGAGTTGCCCTCTGTGTATTCTAGTAACCACTCACTCCCCTGTACCATAAATGCTTATGAATAACAACTATACCCTGTCCCCAGTCCCATTGCTATCCTTGGTGCTACAGAGTATCCATCACACTTTTGTCCTCTTCATTCTTCACTCAGCACCCATAAATCTGAGCACATCACTCACATGCTTTTCATAAGGTTTTCCATTGATTTCCATTAACAATAGTGTAACATTCCCATTAAATTTAGAGTAACATACACACCACACACCATGTCTATGAAGTCCAACATGACCTGACTCTCTCATCTCTCCAGGCTCATCTATTGCCACTTTTTAAAGGACTCATCTGGCTTTAATACCCATCAAAATATGGCACCATCTACCTGGCTGACCTCATCTTGTTCCACTTTCCCTCTTGCTTTTTATTTTTCAATCACATTGTTTTCCTTCTGATTCCTTGAGCACAGCAAGACTTTTCTTGAAACAGAGCTATAAACTTGTTGTTTTCATTTCCTGGAATGCTTTTTGCACAACTCTCCACAAAACTTGATTTTCTTTTCCTTCAAATCTCTGCTTGCTTGTCACTTCCTCTGAGGGATCTTTCTGACCATTTTAAGTTGACCACCCCCAGTTACTCTTGATTATATCATTATCTCATCTTATATCATTTATGACATTACATACTGTGCCAGTTTGAATGTATTATGTCCCCCCAAACGCCATTACCTTTGATGTAATCTTGTGTGGGCAGGTATTATCAGATTGTAATTCTTTTAGTGTTTCTTTGAAATGTGCCCCACCCAACTGTGGGTGATGACTCTGATTGGATAATTTCCATGGAGTCATTGGCCCGCCCATTCAGGGTAGGCCTTGATCAGTGGAGCTATATAAGTGAGCTGACAAATAGCAGCAACTCAGTACAGCTGTGAGTGACATTTTGAAGAGGAGCTATAGCCAAGAGAGACACTTTGAAGAAAGCACAGGAGCTGCAGATGAGAGATATTTTGAAAGCAGACTCTTGCTCCAGAGAAGCTAAGAGAGGACAACTACCCCAAGTGCAACTAACAGTGACATTTTTGAGGAACTGCAGCCTAGAGTGGAACGTTCTGGGAGAAAGCCATTTTGAAACCAGAACTTTGGAGCCACATGCCTTCCCAGCTAACAGAGGTTTTCCGGACACCAATGGCCATCCTCCAGTGAAGGTACCTGACTGCTGATGTGTTTACCTTGGACACTTTATGGCCTTAAGACTGTAACTGTGTAACCAAATAAACCCCCTTTTATAAAAGCCAATCCATCTCTGGTGTTTTGCATTCTGGTAGCATTAGCAAACTAGAACACATACTAACACTGATCAGTTGACATTTGTTCATTGTCAGTCTGCCCCTACTAGAATATAAGCTCCAGGAGGGCAGTAGCCTTGCTAGTCTTGTCCACCCATGTATTTCCACACCTCAAACAAAGTTGGACTCATGGAAGGCACTCAATACCTGTTTTCTCAAATAAATTTTTAGAATAAATTATAATTTGGAATAAATTTTTAGAATAAATATACTATTTAATGGAAGGCATATATTTTTTCTCAGCAAAGGTAGTTTGCTAGGGAAAAGTTATCACTGATTATCAGTCTACCAGGATTTTTCTATTACCGTATTGTTTCCAAAAGTCAGTGGCTTACAAATATTCTTCCGGTTCTCACTCCCAGTTCTTTTTGTTCTTACTGGGCTGGAATGGCAAGAGAGAAAGCTGTAAAAAGAATGGAGTTCTTCTGGGTTTTTACCCAGCATCTTTTTCAGATTATAAATTATACCTTGTAGAAATTTCTTGAAGTATCCAGTTCAGATGTAATCCTCTCTCCCACTTCTGGTCTCGAAAAATATCTTCCTTATTTTTCTGTTCCATTGGTTCCATGAATGGGTGTCTAAAAGGGAAGAAAAGGCCTCTGGCGTGAAGCGATAATCCTAGACTTCATCTGGGATATCAAGACAGGTACTCAACAACTTCTTGTGAAATTCAAGTGGACAAAAATCCGTAAGTCTTACCTAACACTTGCTCCAGACATTTTCAATGACATGTACTTGTCAAAAGGATTTTTTCTTTTGTGTTCTGTTGGTAGTGTTTCATGATAGCCTATATCACTACAAAAAGATCAAACTAAATCTTAGAGTTAAATATTGATCTATGAAACATTTGAGGATCAAGTCTCAGAGAGAATCAGGGTGATAATTAAATTTCTATTACTACTTTTAAAACCTCTGTAGAATTTTAAAAAAAGTTTTGGTTATTGTAATTTGTACAAATTATAGAGACCGACAATTGTGTGGGAGTGTTTTGGATGAAGACAGAGCAGGGGTGGGCCATGACACCTACAAGTAAAGAGTAACTTCCTCCCAAGGCTTTGCTTTTCTTCTTTCTATTCTGCTGCTCTGAATTCTGAAACCAATTAACAAGTTTCTCATTGCTCAGAAAGGAATTATTTGTCAACATGTCAGTTCTTTATAATAATTTATATATTTTTATGAAACAGTATAAGTATATGGTTCATGTGATACCTGTGTATAAATCTGTATTTATACACTTCTCTATGAAAATACAGTCTGTACTGTAACGTATGCACATAACTATATGTATGTGTGTGGTGTATGTGTGTGCATTCAAACATCTCTATTATTGTTTAGATGAAGTTAGTTCTTAGGGAAATCCCATTTAACTTTTCCAGCAGGCCTCCACCATAATAAAATCGTCAAGCCATTTTTCCCCTAACAATTACTGACTCTAGCTATAAATCCCTAAACTGGTCAATAACCTATAACCCAGCACCTCTTGAAATGGAATGTGGGATATTTATGTTCCTCCTGAGAACAGCTTGTATATAAAGTCCCAAATAGCAGTGCATGCCGGCCAGGGCCACTTTTCTTGAGCAATAACACAAGCACAATAGCATAGACTTCTTCCTTCTGTCCTCCCCTCCCCCATCTGGAATATTTGAGATGACTTGTCTTGGAAGGTTTGAATCACACCCAACTTAACATATTAGGTGCTAGCTTAGCACATGCAGCACTAAACCACACCACAGTTCATTAACCTTTAGACTATTTAAAAAAAAAAAATCTTCCAAAAAATGTCAGCTTTGCTTTCCATTTCAATAACAGGGTCTAGGGTTAACAAATTAGGAAAATACAGAATCTCAGACTGTTTAGTCGTTACTAAAAATCATTCATTTCATAAGTATTTTTAAGTCGTAAAGTAAAACAAATGGACTAAGAAAATTAGCTGCTAACTGTATATTGTATTTCAAATTCGTTATGTTATGTATTTTGAAAATATATTAGACTGTCTTATATATATTGTGAAGTTAATTAATCCTTTGACAATATACTGAAATTTCCCCAACCCCCCCCCCCCCCCCGCCCAAATTAAGAATTTTCTCCACTACACTCTCGTAGCATTCAACAAATGTCGTTAAGCACTGATCATGTGCTGGGCACAGCTCTAGATCATCAAAGATACTGTAGAGATTAAAACAGATACAAATTCTTACCCTTATGTAGCTTACAGCCATTTAAGCATTTTGCATCATCTTCTGCTAAATGCTCACATGTGTATGCATATTTTCCTTCAGAATAAAAGGTAAATTCCACAATAGCCAAATCCCTGGAATTCATGATTCTGTGCTGGTTTGTTTGACCTATAACTCCACTAACAGTAACAAAAGAAGTAGGTACATTAAAAAAGTTCTGCATATTAAAAATTGAAGTTTATTAAAAATTGAAGTTTTTGTTGTCCTAGAAGTACAAAGATAGTAAGTACTTAAGATTAAGCATCCGCATGCTTCCTCCCAAATGTCCTTTCCCAAGTGAGAAGGTGTCCCCAACATGCAGATCACCATATGCAGATATGTGACTCCCAGTGAATGGGGGTGGGGAGGGGGGTCAGCATGGCAGCACCAGCCAGAAGTAGCTTGAAGGCTTTTGCTAGGAGCAGATGCTGGGACACGATGCTTCCTGGCAGAGCAAATTTGCCTTGCTTTTGAAATAAGTTTTCTGGTCAGTGGCCAGAAAACTATGGTTTGTTTCACTGACTAGATAGATAGATAGATAGATAGACAGACAGACAGAGATAGAACAGAACACTTAATACACAGTACGTACTGTGGTAGTTGCTAAAATTACAAAGCAAAAATAGCTTTCTCAGTCTAGCTGGGGCGAGAGGTAGTTATAGGGATACAGGTCTGTATGTATTTTTATGGGAGGCTTAGGCACATGGTTAGATAAGGGGAGTCTTTCAAGAAAATATGATGCCTGATCTGGATCTGTTAAAAAGATTCACATAGTCATTTTTTTTCCCCTTAGAACCTACCATGTGCAGACATTAGCTAAGCATTGGGGGTTCAAGAAAGAACAAAGGAGAACTAGTCCAAAGGAGCCTACAGTCTGATAAGGAAATAAAACACTACCAATTACAGAAAATTAGATGCATATTTCAACTGTGTAGAGTGCAGAGTTCAACCAAATGAAGCATGGGGTGGGAGTAGGCATCTTGGCAGAGGTGACAATTTGAGCAAAGCATGGGAAAGCACAGAAACAGCAAGATTGGGCAGAGTAAGTATAATTTGCTCGGTGGTGTTGACATATAAATGTAAGGCAAGGAGTGGAAAGCTTGCCTATATTCTTGAGAGTCATTCTGTTATGCAGGCAAAAAAAGACCAGATGGGAGTCAAAAGCCCTGGGTTCTGTTACCAGCAGAATGATCTTGGGAAAGTCACATCTATAGGAGTTGAGAGTTTAAAGGAGGGTATTGGAAAAGATCCACTGCTTTTCAGTAAGAGTGGAGCATGCAGAGCTCCAAGACCATATATTGCACGCTGCAGCCAGGCCTCTTTACTTTTACCTGATGCTACATAATTGGGTATAAATAATATTTATTACCAACTTCAGGAGGGTTGTAAAAATCAAGTAAGATAATGCATGTGAAAGTGTTTAGATATTTATCAATGATGTTGTTTAGAAATGAAAATAAAAATTAAGCAGCAAAAGATCAAGATTTGTACAGAGAAATTTAAATCTGCTTTATGGGAAAAATAAGAGCAAGAATAATTAAACAGTTAAAAAGTACAAATATCTGTTGTATCCTAGGCCATGGAGGTGTCTGTTAACTTAAAAGTACATGTAGAGTTTTCTGCCAGGTGGAGAGAAGAAAAGAGCATGTCTGTCAGAAAAAGTGTTAGTCTTTTGGGATATGTATATATTTGAGAGACAGAAAATAAGACTTGAATATATAAAACCTATGTTTTGAAGGAAAGATGAAATATCATGATGGCATCGGTTCTCCTAATAAGAAATTGTATGTTAGAAGCAATCTTTTTCAAAAATTCATTAGGATTTTTCTTATGACTTCATAAACGTTCACAAAATTGAATGTGGAAAAACTAGTAATTTAAAATACCAATGATTATTAAAAAGGAGAAATGATAAATGGGTATATTGACGTAAGAAATGAAAAACTAAAAGACAGGAAAAATGACCATTTGCTAAATATTTATTAATGGTTTTCTGAGTTCTCAGATGGCATTGAAAACGTGTGCAAAAAATATGATGAAAGGTGACGACCTTTGTTTTAAAAATAACTAAAAACTTTGGTAATAAATATGTTTAAAAACCTGGGAAAAATCAAACGAGAGATTGAAAAAAATAATTGTATGCCTAAAAATTTTGCCTCATTATTTAAAAAAAAATGTAAATACGCTAATAATGATGTGACATTTTACACCTATTAAATTGGCAAAATTGAAAGAGTAAATTCCAACCAAACAAAGTAGCACTTATATAGAATATTCCTACATGATTTGAAGAGTGTAAATTGGTACAGCCTTTTGAAACGTAATTTGGCAGTATGTGGTAAGAATAACAATAATGACCATTGTGATTTAGTGAACATTCTAGGAATGTGTCCTAGGGAAATAATCTAAAAGAAGGAAAAAGTTATACACATGAAGGTGTTGATTACGACATTACTTATAATATGGGGGAAAAAATGAGAATCAATCAAGTTTGCAAGGGTAAGGTAATGCTTCATTAAATTAGAATCTAGTCCTTTTCATTAATGAAATTTTATGCAAACAATAACAATAATAATTAAAAGCTTTAGTAATATGGAAAATCATATATAATTTAAGTGAAAAAGCAGAACAAAAGCTCTCTCTATATATTATGATTGAAGCTACATTATATGTGTGTGGGGGGGGTCTAGGTCTGTATGTTGATCCGGGTGTCCTCTCTCACTCTCTCAAACATGTACACAAAGCTACATACACAGTTTGATTAGAACAGCACTGTATGTAATTGTGCTTGCCTGTATTCTCACATTCACACAGAGAAAAAGACAAAACGAAATTTAAAATATAGCAATTATATTAGGGTTACTGGTTCCAAGTCTCCCTACCTCCTTAAAATAAAATTGTTTTGTTCAGGACTCCACACAGTTACCTGCAACAGGAAAGCTGACCCCACCCCCAGCACAAGTTCACTGATCCTGATAACTCTAAGAATTCATGGTCATCATCATCATCGTCATACTCATACTCATTACATTTAATTCAATTAGGAGTAGGCATGAAGCCCAGTTTTGGCCACAAAGACTTCAGAATCCCAGAAATGTCTTCTAGAGGAATTCTGAGATAGGATTTCTTAATTAAAAGGAGACAACTGAAGAGCTATTTCTGTTTTGGTTAAGATATCTAACCAGGCTAGGTGGCTGTTGAAAAACCCCCAAAAGATAGTGACTTAAATAACATAGAAATGTACTTCACTCCCATAAGAATGACTTATTTTTATGTCTCTTTGTACAGAACCTGTTTACTTAGTCATACGCAGTTTCAAAGATGGCTGGGAAATGAGACCGTTGGTTGAATATATTACCTTCTGTCACTAAGGATGAAGAGCAAAATGTTTATTAGGAGTAAAACCAGAAAGCTCTTCCACAATGTCTTTAAATCAAAGTCATTATGTCTAGCTGTGATGCTTATAGAGATTAGGCTCATCATTTAATCCTCCTAATGCTAAAAGAATTAGCTTTAGGATGAAACTAGAAATCTGAATACTGGAAGGCTGAAAACCCTGGCTCCTTGGTGGCATTATTGGGCCTCCAGTGTCTGTTGTAACTAGAGATTAACTTCTTTTTCATTTACATTTTAGTTATGTGAGATGTTTCATATTTTGAAAAGTCACATTGGGTTGGGGTTCTTAACTGATTTGAACATTGGGAATAAAGTAACGCAACTTTCCAATTTTTGTTTTATATTTTGCCTCAAATTTTGCAGCACATTAAAGATCATTTGGCTTGGTGTTCACTTTGATTCTGCATTTATCACTTCCAGAATTATTTTATAGCTCATTTATTCAATTAATTTACTTCCTATCTTGCTTTTTTTTTCTGTTTGCTATAAAATTAAAAAATACTCATCTACTAACTCTCACCATGAAGCAGCCAGTGAAAGAACATATACTTTTTTTTTAATTTTTGTTTTTTTAATATTTATTACTAGAGTAGGTAAAATTAGAGAATAGGATAGAATTTGGATAGAACAATACTAAAATGTTTAGCCATTGTTTCAAGCAAAAATTGTTTGCCTTTTTGAAGAAATATTTGGTTCTAGATCTGAGCTGGAAAAGTATAAGATGAGCCCCCAAACTCTTGTCATACCAGAAATCAAGGAAGCTGTCAATTACTACTAGGTTTGTGTCAAGAGGACTCTGAAGCCAGATTGAAGAGGCCTACAAAGTCAAAGATGTGAGAATTTGAAATTCAATAAAATAATTGCAAGTAATAGAAACGTAAGTTCTATTCCATGAATTCATAATGCTATTAAAACATATTGCATAAGTCATTTTTAAAGAAAACCAGGACAGTGATGCCTTATTTTGAAACCTGACAAGAGGAATGAATCAAGCATTTATTTTGTCATTTATATATGAGCTATACTTCAGGGTAGCCTGCTAGTTTATAAATTTTTACAGAAGTAACTCAATTAATTAAAAAAAGAAAATGGTGTAAGAAATCACCATTCGATCCATAATGAATTTATGGATCCTGTCAAGGATTAGCAATAGCTGCTAACATTACAAAAAGAAAGATAACAATAAAACAAGCACTCCTGATCAAAATATACACAGCTTTCTATAAAATATTGTTGCCAAAAATTAAAAACATACTCTGATTAAACCTTTAGTTCTAACAATCTCTAGGGAATACAATGGGATAGAGGAATATGTTAATTTATACCACGGGAATGCAATCAGCAAAATCTATATGATGGGAAATTCTGTAGGACTAAAGCAATGTTTCTTTAAAAATAAATTACAAATACAAATATATATATATATAAATTTTGGGAAAACAATTAAATCAGTCATCTGTGCTGCTTGCAAGGACTTTGAGATCTGTTATAAGTTAAAGTGGTCTCAGTTGCAAGTAATAGAGGCAACAAAGGCTTTCTTAAGCAAAGGGCAGTCAAGTTGAAGAACATTAGAGGTTGAACGGATTGCTGGGAATTTAGATGGCCAGGCTTGGAAAAGAGCAGCAGCTGCTTCAGACAGCCAAGAAGCAGGAAGCCAAACAACTATCTTTTAAGAGAGACAGTCTCGCCAGGATCCTGTGACTGCAGGACTCTGCCATGACTGAGTCTTTAAATGAATTTTAACCTTTTCTCTGGTTTTGCCCTATTTTCTCAAGATGTAAATCCTGGACAGAACACCTGACTGGTTAAACCTGAGTCATCATGTACCCATGCACTGGTTGCTGGGGGCAGGGTGAGGCAGAGGGAAGCCCTGTTACCTCCTGATTCTGTAAAATGGGAAAGGCCACGCATTATGCCAATACCATACATAATTTATCCCTTCTGTAATAAAAAGGATTAAGATGTTGACCACCAAAAATTAATATATGCTCATTGCATATTTTAGTACTAAAATATGTATTATATATGATTATAATACATGATATTAATATTATGTATTATCCAAGAGAGCAATAAATGCCATAATAGAAATAGATGGAATTGCATACCTACTATGTGCTAAGATTTCTTATTTATTTTATCCTTACATCTCCAAACACTTACATGGAAGACATTCTTATTTCCCTATAGATAAATAGTCAGTTGGGGAAATATATGAGGGCATCTACATAAAAGCATCAGGGTTTGATTGTAAGTCTTTATGACAACAAAATCCAGCTGCCATGAGGATTCAAGAAGAGGAAGCTATCTTAATCAGTGTATTGATTTAACAGATTACTTTGCTTTAGACCTTGAAAGTTGGGTAAGTTTTTACAGCACAGAGAGAGGGAGCAGCATAAGTAAAACTAGAGGAAGGAGTTCAGTTTGACAATAGTAGGAAAAGATATTGAAAAGGCAGGTTAAAGTTAAGACCAGATCTTGAATGGCTTTGAAGGCCAGCCTAGGAAAGAAATTTTGTCTTGAGTCTGAGTGTACTTGGGATCCATTAGATATTTTTCTGCAGGGTGAGTAATATTGTCAGAGGTCTGAGGAACATTAATTTGACAAAAGTGTATAAAATTATGAGTGATATATGCTATTCTTAATAAAAGAGTGTGGCTATCCATTGTGCTTTCCATTCTTATACAAGGGCACAGGACAGTTGCTCTCCATTACCTTAGGCATGAAAATAATCTTTGGATTAAAGTACCCCTGTGAACAACCACCATATAAATAACTACTTTTCATTTTGTTGTGTTAAGCAAAAATATCACACACATAGTGATAATTGTTATTTTAAAAAGCTAACATTTTATTTCAATTAAAATTTGTAGTTGACCACAAAGAAATCTCAAATAGTGATTCAAATTTAAAGTGTACCCTCGTATTTAATTGAGAGAATGAGAAATGAAGTCAAAGGATGGTATTATACTTAAATAATATCAAATAATAAATTAATGTCAGAGTTATTATGAGTCAACTTTAGTTCCTATGATTCCTGAATCCAGCTTCGCCTTCCCCAGTCCATCTCACAACTGATAATTTTTTTCCTGGCTGCTCTGGAACAAAAACAGCCACCCAGAAATCTTCCACAGGTAGGTGAAAAAGTTTTCCAGGAAACTTATAATATAAGAATACCCCGTTAGATTTATCTGGCTTTTTACTTATCTACCTTCTGTAGACGTTGACAAGGCCACCATCTTGAAAATATCAAAGCTGATCTGATCAGGAAGTCAGGTCTCAAAACCTGACTTGAAGAATATAAAATTATCAACAGATCAGCAAGCTGACCATTTAGATATCTAATTCCAGTGAGAGATGGAAAACCATATGAAATTACATGATTTTTATCTTTTTACATTGAAAGAGCAAAGGAAAAAGATTTGTGAACCATCTAATTTCTTTTAAAAACTCCCAAAATAATTGCCAAGAGTAATTGTATTCTAAAAGAAACTACCAATGAGATGTGTCATGATTATTTATTACAAATGCTTCCCATTTATTTTTCTTGAAAATAAAAGGAGAAATCTAATCTTGCTTATTTTTCTTTACTGAGTAAAATACATTGCATAGATTTTTGGAAGGGTTAAATAATTTCCTTCTCGTCTGCACATTTTTTAAAAACTTTTGTGTGTGAGGTTCTCCACTAACCATTGCTCTGCCCAAAAGGAAATTAAAATGAAATACATCAGGCATGCTGGGAATTCACACTTCTGAGGCTTACAAAGCAATATGACCTGGTTAAATCGATTGTCATTTTAACTGCCCTGAGCTACTCTTCAGGAAGGGGGCTTACGATTTTATTGTTCCTTTCTGTTCTTAATGGGACCATATCCCTTTTCCAATGTATAATTTAAAGTTGTGCTGAAATTCCTATTAAAATCAGAGTCATTAAGGTTTCATTAAAAATGCCCATGATGTCAGAAGTGGCAGTTCCAGGCCTGCAAAGTTACAAAGAAAACTACCCTTTCCCCCTAGGGTTCTGCTAACATCCTGATATACAAACCAGCATTTACATTTTTCCATCACATGAACAAAAAATCTAAAATTACAAAAGGATTATATCAAATATACCAAATGGCTGCCTTCACCTGGTGCCATCCATGTTTTGATGCCATCAGATCTTGACAGTGAGATCATAAAACCTGACTGCCAGGATGTAAAATTATTAACAGATCAGCAAACTGACCATTTAGATATCTTAGTTTTGCTCCAAAAAATAGAACGCTTGACAAATGGATCTGGGGTCTCCCTGTGTCATTGTACTGAAAGGATTTTATTTCAACAGAAGTCCTATAGCCAGAGCCAACTTAGAATCTCAGAGATGCCAAAAAAAAAAAAAAAAAAACATGCAAAAAATTGCAATCATAATTAAAACTCATTGTCATGAGCTTAATCAGTTTCTTGTGGATATTTATTATTCTTTTCTATTTGATACAGAGAAAACTCCCTGTTACAGAGTCTGGTTTAAAGCACTGATTTTTAGTTGATGGTTTTAGAGAGAAAATGACTGCCAAAGTAACCAAATAAAATGTGAACGGATCTCTCACTCAAGTGACTTAATGTTCATTTGAGTAGTTTCTATATATGATACATTCTCCTGGCCTTCCACAGTCTATCTTCTCCTCGATCATCAACCTCATCTTATCACCTTCCAAATCTCAATCTACACTATAACTACTAAATGTTTAGTGTCTCAACATGACAACTTCTCTTTCTAGGAAGTTCTCTTTTTTAATTAGAGAAATTGTAGGTATACCAAAAAATTATACAGAAAATGCAGAGTTCTACAAATGTATTTATAAAAGTAAAGTGAATTTATCAACAAGATAATTTCTGAAGGAAAAAGAGAAGACAAAGAGAAGCTAGCCCACTTGTTTTTCTGGTCCAAGCCATGAGTTGAAGGCAGACATGATGACCGTCTGCAACTATGTGAATTATATAAACACCAAAGAGTAATCAAAAAAAATTATCATGTTAAAACAGAGGAAATTAATGTGATAAAGCAAATAAGAAATGTGGTCTGAATAGAAGATGGGAAAAATTCTGATGATGTCTTCATTTGGATTCTATTTTATAAGTAAAAGTGAGATAAAACTGCATTTTCATAATTTTCAGGCTTATTTCAACAAGTGGTTATACGGGATTAACTAAACTTGCCAAATTGATGATCCAACCAACTTTCCCTTCAGTCCTAAAATGATAGGACAATAACCCATAAAGAGAGCATATTCTCTGGTTGCTTTAAAATTTAATGAAAAGAGAAAACGTTCATAAATTCACAAAAGAAAGTATACCAATAAACTCTTAGTTTGATCTCCAGGCCAAAGGCATGTAGATAAATTCAGATCCTGCCAGGGCAGGATTAACACAAGACATGATTGAATTGGAGCAAAGACACCCAGTCCAGACTCGCTGGCCTGAGTTCTGGCAGTCAACCCATTTTTACTGTACCTCAGCCAGAGACTTTAATGAATAGAATATCTGCTTAACTCTATTCTGTGTTGTAGTAAAATCAAAGTGGGGTGGATGGGATGGGGACAGGAATCAAATTCAGTGATTTTCCAGCTTAGATAGAATCCTCATTAGGTTTGTTAAAAAGAGAAAGGAAGAAAGAAAAAAATACAAGAGAAAAGGTAAAGAAAGATGCAAAATGCATGTAACTGATTTTGAAAAACATCATTTGACTAAAATGATCAGAATGCATGAAAATTATACCAAATACAAAATCCTTGTTTTAATACTCAGCTTAGTCTTGCCTTTACCTGATGGATGTATTTTACAAGTAGATTGCTATCTCCTCCCAAGTGATAAGTAACACAATTGTTTAGTCCAGGAGTAAGCAGACTTTTTCTGTAAAGGGTCAGATAGTAAATAATTTACTATTTGTGGGCCTTACAGTCTCTACCACAATGACTCAATCCCATAGTCATGGCACAAAAGCAGCCTCAGACAACATGCAAATGAATGCATGGGGTTGTGTTCCAATAAAACTTTTTTACAAAAACAGCCGAGCCAAATTGAACTCATGCCCGTAGTTTGCCAACCCCGGTTTAGGCAATTGTCTTTATAATGTGTTATTTAGAAACTTGAAATCTGCAAGGTTTTGGGATTAAAGGAGTGAGGAAAATTAATATTTTATTGCATACTGACAAAAAGTTTTGTATTCACATTTTGCAATTTCAAATTGAAACTCAAAGAAATTGACACACATTTAAAAGAGCTAGCAAATATTTGAAGTAGAATTCTGACATGGTTTATCAAATGCCAAAGCCTATGCTTTTTAAAGTTCATCCTGCTACTCTAAGTAATAGCCAAAAGTTTACCAAACAAATCAGGAAGTATAATATTTGTAAAATTTCCAAACTCTTTTAGACATGCTTAAAGAAATATGCTATATTTAGGAAATGATCAGAACCCAGGACTGTTCACAAATTCAGTTCAAATGTTCTGAGACTTTTCATTTTTACAATAGAATATGAATATCTCATTTTCTCTCTTACTTGCTGAAATATATTTCCCAGTTTAACATTTACCATTTATTTTTGTTTATGGTATTTTTGAAATATGTAAGTTTTTCAATTTTGTATATTCACAATTATTCCTCATTTCAACTGTGTTTCTTTCCCTCTGTTGTAGGGAGAGATTCTTTTCGCTCGCAAAGACCGGATAAATATTCACCAATAGTTTATTCTGGTTCTTTTTTTAATCAAATTTATCTTACCATTTTTCTCTGTCAGAAATTTACTTTGACTTATGATTTGAAATAGGAGTGAAACTAATTTTTCTCCTAAATAAGTCCCCAAATGTAACTGTTTATTGAGTAAGCCATCTTTTATCAATTGATTCGTAAAAACCTCCCACCTTATGATACACTAAAGCTTTGTACACACTTGGATAAATAAGCCATTTTTTCTATACCACCAGTGTTACTGTAGCACTCTAATGTTAAACATCTTTTTTTTAGTACCAAACCTCATTAACTTTTCTCAAGTGTTTATTTTTCAAAGTGCATTTAGGATTTGATGAGAATGTTTTCTCTTTTATAATTCCTTTAACCTAGATACAGATTGAATCCTTCCATCAGAACATCAGCTTGAAGTATGAGTAGTAACAAGTTACATGTTTCATCAGCTGATAGGAAAATAAAATATTTGTTTCAAATATGAAGAAAACTTACATCTTTAAATTTTTCATTTGGAGTGGCTGATAATTTTTTTTTTCTTTAATCCATACTATCTCTTGTTTCCTGACAAAGAATCAGAATTAGGAGTTTATTTCCTGGTCTCCTTGAGGTTACCTATTTTACCAAAGACTGTTGAGGTTAGAAAGGGAAAGCTAAATTTGATTCTTCCAGTCCTATCCAATGTGCTTCTATGTGGCTGAAGCTTTTCAACAGGAGAAAAAAGGCCCAAAGGAGGAAATTCCTCTGTTTTTCCAGTAACTGCACAAACTTCTGGTTTCCCTAATTTGGAGAGAGAGCAGTAAACAGTTTTTAAATATCATCCATTACTTCCACTACTTTGCTCTCTTCTGCTCTCTTTTGAAGGGAGCTGTTTGTGGATTCCTTGCTAATTCTTAAATATTGGTGCAATTTGTTCTACATTTTTCAATATTTATGTTTGGCTAAGGGTCTTAACTTGGTGCATCATTGACTGTACATTCTTTGCTTTATTTACGTTGTAAATCTTTGTTTTATTTTTGGAGAGGTGGCTTTACACATCCAAACTCTTATCCTGCCATATTTCCTACAAGTATCTGGATTGTCTTTTTGACCTACAAGAGTTTTGGTCTTCTAGTGGAAGAGTTTTCAATACATTTATATTCATTGTCATCTCTAATATTTTTTTCCTTTGGCTATCAAGTTTTATAATTTCTATTCTTGTATTCTTTGTTGTGTTTGTTTTAACTTTTTCAGTATTAGTTGTAATTTATTTTTCTCAAGCTATATAATAACTTTTAAATCATACTAGTGGGTATCTTTTTTGGGGGGGTGCATTTGAACTTATATTTTCTCTTTACCATTGTCAGTGATAAAGTAGTATTTGCAGATCTCTCCCTATTTAAGAGGAGGGATTTGCACATTTTAATTTTTTCCCTAAATCCAGTTCCCCACTTTTGAAGATACAATCTAGCTATTTAGAACCTATTTATGGTGATTGTTTTTTATTATATGTCTTCCCTTATGATAATTAGTTGCATTTTATTTTATAATCACCCTTACAATTTGTTTTTTCATAACTGGTTTAAATGGTTTTTGTTCTCACCACCTGTAATGCCATTCTAGAAACCACCTCCTTTTGAGGTGCTTATTTTGTTCTGTTGGCTAAAGAATGTTTTCAAACAGTGCTTTTATGGAAAGTCCATGACCATGTTTTTCTCTATCTTCACGTTTGAATAGTACCTTGTTTGGTAATAGAAATCATGAGTCATAACATTTCTTTCAAGTCTTGCAGTCACATCACCGTTATATTGTTGAGCTAATGCTTTGTTGGTAACAAATTTCATTTTATTTATTTTGTTTACTTGATGCTTTTAGATTCCTCCTTTATCCTTGGTATATTGGTCTATTTCAATTAATTTTGTCTGGTATTTAGACCATCTATTCATTCCTTAGATTTAGGTCTTTTACTCAAGAGGTCTATCTTATTATATTGTGATTGTTATTTCTGCTCCGTATTTTCCAGTTTTTTCTGGAACTCCAACCATTTCTATTTCACATATTCCTTTCTGTTTCCCACAACTTTCACCTAATGCATCTTATTTAAGCCATTCTTACTTGGATTTTCTATTAGGGTGGGCAAACCTACTACATAATGATGCAATAGACGTACATTTTCATTAGCACTTCAGTGACACAAAGCCCAAGACAAGCTAACATTTCCAGCAGTGGTGTTTTATCTCTGTGTCCTTGGGGAAGCGCCTTACTGAGGACAGCTATCAATAGTCCACATTATGTTCAGCTTGCCTTCCCTCCCTGTACACAATATGTCTGCGTCTGATATCCTTTCTGGTGCTGCTGCTTGGTTTATCAGTGACAAGCTCTGCCTGATCAAGAAGAAACTTCATTGTCCTCCAGACTTTCTGCCTGGGAAGTATCTCTTTCACAGATTGTTTCAAATGCTTCTGATCCAAAAAACCCATTTGGAGCACTTGATATCAATTCAAAGTCATATCTTGGCCATAAGCCTCAGTCTTACTCTTCCTGAGTTGAGCATGTCAGGAGGATTTTACCCGGATTTCCTCCATTTAACTTCTCCTCATCTTCATCAGAAGAAACAGTGTTTACTTTTAATCTCACCACATTTATATCCTATCAAAAAATTTTTGGAACTTTTTAGCATATGAACTGAATCGTTTTCTACTCGCACCACAAAATAGAATATATACATAATCATTCCTCTGGATAGCTCAATCTAGATTTTGGACCAGGAATTATTTAGACACCTAAGCTCAAGTGATTGACTGAAAACTCCTGAGCCTTAATAGTTATGAGCACTGTTTCTAGAATGAAGAGACTGCTTCAGACAAGAAGTGGGAGCTATAAATAAATGCATGTTTTAAAAGTCTTACTACGTCTTTTTTTTTTTTTTTTTGACTCTTATTGCATCATAATTTCTGTTTTAGATGCTCTGGTGCACATTCTGGCCAGCCCCTCAGAGCCAAGGCCTTTACTGCCCCAGCTGCTGCAGTGTCGCCTGCTGATGGATGGCTCACAGCTGCGTTTCTTCCCATGCATCACTCTTGGTGGAAGAGAGCTGCTGGGCCCTTCTCCTCCGGTTCACTCCACACATAAGCACTGGCCAGTGCAGGGTGTTTGGATTGAAAGACGTGTTCAAGTTCTAACCCTGGTCCTGTGAATGTGACGCTGTTTGGAAATTGGGCCTTTGAAAACAATGATTAGGTTAGATGAAGCCAAACTGGATTAGGAGGGGCCCTAATCCAGTATGGTTGGTGTCATGGTAAGGAAGGAAGACTGGACACAGAGAGACAGACATCAGAAAAAAAGGCCATGAAAAGATGGAAGAGGCAGGGGATGTGTCTACAAGTCAAGGAATTCCAACGATTGTTAGCAAACTCCAGCAGCTAGAAGGGGCAAGGAAGGATTCACTCTTACAGGCTTCAGATGGAACCTGGCCCAGCTGTCACCTTGATTTCAGAATTGAGCCTCCAGAACTGTGAGGCAATGAACTTTTATAGTCTTAAGCCATTTCGTTCATGGTGTTTTGTTTTGGCAGACCTGGCTCTCTTGCCTCTATTTGGGACATCTCAGAGAGCCAGTCACAAATCAAGAGCTAGTCTGATTGAGATCCCCCATAGATGTAAAATATACACCAGACTTTGAAGACTAGTTCAGAAAAGAGAATGTAAAATATCTCATTAATATTTTCAAAATATTGATTACATATTGAAATGATAAAATACTAAATATATTGGGTTAAATAAAATATATATTTGAAATTAATTTTACTTGTTTATTCTTTTTTTTCCTGTTAAAGTGGCTACTAGAAAATTTAAAATCAAGCAGGTAGTTTTCATTTGTGACTAGCATTATATATCCATAAGACTGGGCTGTGTTAGAGAAAGAGCAAAGTGGTTGGCGCATCTAGGACAGAATGAGGGAAGGGGAGAAAAGCAAGAGACAACAAGGATCTGACGATGATCTAGAAAAAGGAGGGGTCTGATGTCCATTGTAAAGGTGTTACTTGTACTCTGACGAATACAGAACCATTGCAGAGTTTATAGCAGAGAAGATATAACTTAGTATTTTAAAAGTTTCCTGTGGCTGCTGTGTTGAGTTTTGATAATAATGAATCAACAGTCAGGGCAGAGAGATTAATTCAGAGGGCTTTGCAAATAGTCAAGGCAGGAAAGAGATGATGATGACTCGGACCAGGATGGTAACAGAGATTATAATCCACAAAGCAGAACAAGCAAATGAAGACTTGAAAATTAGGAGAGAAGAGCTCATAAAAATAGGACTAATCCTAGGAGGAGCAGAGGGAGATTAAATAAATAACAGTATTATTGTTACTACTACTACTTCTACTACTACTACGAGATGGTTTCCCAAACCTGCACATGAAACTTCAGTTTCAAAAGGACACTACTTAAAACAGTAATCAGTAAGAAAATACGCTGTTATAAAATTCAAAATATTTAAAAATGAATATGCTTAAAGCTTGTAGGGGAAATACAACAGATCACATGCAAAGGATTTGAAATTAGACTTCTTGACAGGAAACTGAGAATACCAGTAGAGAACTGAGTACCAACAGAGTAGAGAAGTAAAGGAAGTCCAAGGATGAGTTTGCATCAATACTAGAGAGCAGTTAGTCCAGACTAGTTGGGGGTGGTGGGGGTGGGGGCATGTTTCCAAATGGTGTGGGGGTGGGCTCAAAACAAGAGTGTTAGGAGCTGTGCTTGAATACTAGGAAATACAGTGAGAGGAGTTTCATAGGTCTTTTGGAACATTTGGAAAAGTAGGTAACTATGAAAAGATATAAGGAAATAAAAAAATTGTTAACTGTAGATAATTCAAAAGAATTACATAAACAGTGAGCAATATCCACAACATAATGCAAATACTGATAACAGATTAAACCCCAATCATGCTAATATTATATTGTTATAATGGGAGAAGGGAAAATTTGTTGAGAATGTAATGGAGCTAAACTCTTAGATACTATTATAGAAATTCAACAGATAATGCCTAAAGTGTATTGATTTGTTGATTGATAAATACGCATAAACATAAATTTATACTAAATATAAATATATTTATTATTGACTACATGTATACTTGTGTCTATAGGTATATAGATATATCTAATTATTTGTAATCTATCTATTTGCATGTTTTAGTTATATGAAGGTAAACACCAAAAAAAAAAAAAAGAAAGAAAGAAAGAAAATATCTCTGGGAAGGAGGATTATATGTTCCGAAGATTTGGTACACATTTGATACTATTTGTTACTAACTTTATGTGGCGGATTGAGTTATTGTTGCCAGTTCTTCGCTGCTCCGTAACAACTGCACCCTTACACAACCACATCCCCTACCCCTATGGATGGACAATATATCCTGACCCTCTGCTCTGGTGCTTGAACATGTGACTTTCTTTGGCCAACACTATGTCGGGAAAGATCAAACACCATGCAAACAAAGGCTTTAAACATGGTTTTGTGATATGGCTTGCCCACTAGGGCCTCTGAAAGCCACCAAAAGGAGAACAGGAAACTATTGGTCCAAGGAGAATGAAGAAACCCATGGAGCAATTCACAACCTGGAGCCAAGCCCAGGGGATCTGAGTCAAGTCCAGCAGAGTTGCAGCCGACACATAAACAAGGAAATCAGTAGTAGTTGTTGTAAGCCACTGGGAGTTTTAAGGTTGATCAGCTGATCAAAAATTAACTAATTTCTACATGTAAGCTAGACTATGAGTTAACTGAGAAAAAAAGAATATTCAACTAACTGAAAGTAACAATTAAAAAGAACTCAGTTGGACGCTTAGGGTTTGTGCACTGAAATTTCCCCTAGACTAATGAAGGAGTCTTATCTTTACTTGTTTACTTCAAGATGACTACAGAAAAGGTGTGTTTCTCTCTTCCAAATTATGGCATAAATGAGTTAGCATGAACCATCTGTTGGCTCACTGTCTTCCAGAAGGCTGGAAAGAACACTTAAAAACAACTTTTGCTTGGTTCAGTGACCTTGCCCTTTTAAAAAGGCTGCTCTGTTTTCTGATCTTTTTTTTTCCAGTACTTACCTTCAAGGCTTTTCCAATACTTTACTTGTGTGTTCCTCAGTTTCTCTCTTCCTGGAATATTGCTGTCTGCTTCCATTCTGTTTTTCCCTGTCCCATTGTTGAAAAGGAAATTGGTGCATTTAGTTTGGAGGAGCTTGAAATCAACTAAGTTCAAGAGGTCAACAAAAGATTCATGGGGACAAATCATGGAAGGATTGAGCGGGCTTTGAAGAAAAGATAAGCTTTGGATGCAGAAGGGGAGTACACAGGGGTCTCCTTTTTAGCTCATGGAATAGAAAATCACTTTTAAGACCCCCAAAGGGAAATCAAGGGCTTCCTCCTCTGTGGAGAAACTTTCCTGTCCTAATAGGAACAACATAAATAATGCTTCTATTATAAAAAAAGACTGGCCTCTTATTAAGATCCATAAATCAACAGCTATTTTATTTTCACAAAGACTGCCAAATCGATTTAAAGTGAGAGTGCATTTTAAATGGCCCATGGGTATGTATAAGTTATATTTCTGTCCCTATATATGGAAATCAGGCATCTACTTACATTTAAATAATTTTATTATTTGGAGAATACACTTTTTCGCTTTGTATTAAAAGCCAAATATAGTAGGTAAAATATGGGGCTTTGCAATTACTATTATGCATATGAGTATTGAACAGAGTGTTGAAAACATTGTGGGTGTTGGAGTCAGAGGGTCTGGGGTAATTCTAGCTATGCCTCTTATAAATTGTATGACAATATTTGTTTTGTTTACCACCGTAAACTCAGTGTCATCACAGTGCCTGGCACATAATTAGCACTCAATATATGTTTGTTAAAATTATGAGTAATCCTGAAGTAGTATACCCTACATCATGAGAGGGAAGTGATGTCCCAGAATTCAGACAGTCGATTCATGGCACACCCAGTCTCCTGCCTCCTAATTGAAAGTTCATTTCATCAGATTCGGCCACCTCATATTAGCTTGAATTTTTTGTGTCTGAGTAGTTGAAACCAAATGCAAATTACTAAAGAAAATGAGAGGAATCTAATCAAAGGACCATGGGCTATCTCTCACAATAACTAAGTCATGGGGAAGACAAGGTAGCAGGCATAATTCAGGAATATCTAGGATCAGGGTTTGTGTGCCTCCAGGGTACTTTTCTTCCTCAGGACCTGCTTTTCTCTGTGTGGCAGCTTCATCCTTTTATCTTACTGCAGAATGCCTTTTCCATTACGAGGAAAATCATCACTTGTGATAACCTTGACACTTGACCCTTTTGGTACCTGACTCAACTGGAGGAAAACTGATGATTTTAGTTTCATTCCAAAAATACTGACAAAGAATCTCATTGGAAAGCATGGGTGGGATGCCCAACCAAGGACAATCCATAGCCATTGGTAACCATGAGGATGGGGAGGGTCAATTTCTAGAAAAGGGGGTTGTAGAATCAATCCTACAATTGTCTACTACATTAAAGTATTATCTTTGGTTATCCATAATGTTTGTGTGTGAATGTTTACATTCTCCATTAGTTAATATTAACTGCAGAATTCTAGGAATGATTACACTATCTCTGCTTACATTTTATTAGAGGTTATACTACAGTATTTTTCACAAATAAAAAAAAATCCATTCACTTACAATAAAATAAAAGATAAAAATTACATAATTATTAACTAAAACAACAAATTGTCTCTTGAAGTATGTGAAAGTAGCTTTAGGATGAACTTGGTATTTAACTAGATGGTTTGACTGTATTTTGTTTTGTTTTCTTCTTTCCAAATCAGAGATAAGTAAGATGAGAGTAGTCATTGTAAATTCCTTGATTTCGTACTCTTGCTCATCACTAAGGAAATTTCCAACTGAAAGAAAAGTCTTTCATTTAAAAATAGTCAAAAATCTCCTTGAGAAAGATTAATTTGTGGCCTTTATATAGTCGAATAACTTAAAAACAGCAGTGAACTCCTCTGGGTCTCTGCATCATTTCAGAAAATTCTCCAAATGAACACCTCTTGTAAGATGAAAACACCACATCTATTCAGGACAAAAGGAAGGAAAACAATGCTAAGCTAGTTATTTGGCCATATAAAGATAAAAGAAGCAACATGTATTTAATTAAAGAATATAATTATCTACTTATGTTCACATGGTCTAGATGAATCTAAGTTCCAATGTTAAGAATATTTTGAAGACAAAACCATAGATCTCTTTCAACACAAAATGTATACAGATTGAAGCACATGCCTGATCATTTAGGAATCATATACTTAATTACCCCCCAATTTCTGTGGACCAAAATAATGGTAGTATGGCCTGCCACAAGATTTAGAATGTATTTTACTTTATGAGTACTGTAGGGGGCTGTAAAATGGCACCCATATAAATCAATTCCTTTATAAAGAAAGGCTACATTATATCCCAGGCACTTTAAAGCCTCTGAATGTAAAGGATTATAAAAAAAAAAGTACATCTATTTATACTTATACTTAACACTTACCCCAGTAGAATAAATGCAGTGTGTCCAGCATCAATCCTAGAAAATAAAGTTTGTATTGGTATTCTGTCAGGCTGGTCTTGTGTGGCTAAGTAAATTCAGGGGGAAAGTTGAGTCTCCAAGGCTAATTAGTTTACAGGAAATTCCCAATTCTCTCTTCCTCTGAGCCTCCTTTAAGGGGTAAATTTCTCAATGATCCAGCAAACAATTATGATATTGAATATATTCCTCTCATCAATTGTAAGCTGAAGTTCCAGGACATTCTCATGCCTGTTTCTGATTGATACTATGGAGGCTGTTAGTGTTGGTCCTGAACACAGTGAGGTGGCTGAAGTTGAAGTTTTTCCTATGCCCAGACACCCTGTCACTTTGATTGTTGCATCTCAAGGAATATGAGAGTGTTCATGTGACTATTGAAAGATCTACATCATGATGAGATACTGCACTTGGTGTCCAAGTAATTTACTGTGGTGAAACCACAGACTGAGCACAGGGCGCTCCTAGCCATTGGACAGCACTGGCTCACCAGCCAAGTGCACAAACCATGGGCATGGTTCTTCTGGATCCATTTAAGCCACCCCAGATGATGCCAAGTGGAGCAGAGGTTGTGGTTAAGTCCTGCCCAAATTGCAGATGCATAAGCAAAATTAATGATCAGCCTTGTTTTCAGGTACTAAGTTTTGGAGTTGTTTGTTAAACAGCAATAGATGAATGGAAAAAAGAAAGAGTGTCATGTCTAAAGCTTCAAATGCAAGAGGCCTCCTGGTACGAGGCTATACTTAACCCCAAACCCCTGTCTCTGGCACCACCCTTTTCCTAAAATCATGGCAATCAGATGTTCCAAAGCTATAGCATGGAATCCAGAAGACTTTATTTTTGCATATAGGCTTTCTCTTCTTATATCGCTAATAGGCAATTATTAGAATGTCCTTATGATAACTCCAATGCCACAAAGATATCGTATAGATTTCATAAGAATTATCTCCCTCAGGAACATTCTCATCATCTTCAGAAATAATTTCACAGGCCATTTATATCATTCTACATAAGTCAGATCCTTAGGTCCCCTAAGTTATCATCCACTCGGCTCAGAAACCAGGAGCTACTTGGCTCAGAGTGCATAACTTCCAATGGGTTGCCATGCCCAGACTGCATTATTCAGCAGGTTTGGCAGCAGCTCCAAATTCTTTTTTGTGTGTCCAGAGGATACAGAAACATGCTTGCAAGTGGAATTCCTAGAAAAGCCTTGGGTTTCCTAGAGTAAGTATGCAAATTTAACTCAATAACGGTATTAACGAGGCCATATGGATTTGCACAGAGAAAATTTTTCCATAGCTAAATATTTTGCCTCTAAGCCCTAGTCAGCCTTCTCACAAATATATAACCAGGTATAAGAAGAAACATGAGAAAGTGTGAAATGTGAGTTTAATGGAAGTCCATCTTTTTCCAAAACCCAATGGAAAATAACTTTATTATTTGTTTACTCTTACTTTTTTCCAAAAGGTATTTGAAGTCACTAAAGGTGAGGATTAAGATAATGAAAGCCACCTTTCACCATAATTGTTTTGCTGGCTGTAATAAATCAAGGGCTTTCATAATAGGCATGTTTTTAGTATATCCCAAAATAATGACCATCAGACTGGTGGTATTTAATTCATTAAAAGAAAGAAAATTGAGAATGAATAACGTCAAATAGTATGGAACTAAGAAATGCATGGAGGAGGAGGCAGAACCGAAGAGGTCTAATATAACCAAAGCATGTTAAACAATATAGGCATCTGGGGTGGCATTTTTAATGCCTTCCCTTTTATAAATCCACACTAATGGCTTTAACCTCAAAGAAGCAGTCTGAAAAGTCTTCGCTTACTTCTCAGTTGTGCCACATCAACATTTATAAGGCACGTGGGTAGCTCTTCTCTAATGCATGCCAAACTAAGACTATGATCACATAACAAAAAATGAAGGAAATATTAAGAGAAGAAAGCTTAAAATAATGATTTGCAAATAGCCCTATAGCTGCAACAAAATATCTTCAGGATACAAAGTATTATGGTGGACACTTCTAGGCAATTAGAATGATTGTATTTGTCATTCCATATCCTGAGCTTTTAACAAAAACGGTGTGGGTAGGGTGGAGAAGAGTGATACCTAAACTTAGGCTTGTCTGTAAGCACTGAGGACTTATTTTACTTACTGAATTAGTAGAGGAATACATTTATTTATAATCAATTCACATGAGGAGTTTGTCACCTCAGTCAGAAAAAATGTACATCTATGACAAGAAAAATGGTCAAGATAGTCAAAGCTTTAATTTTATTAGAAATTATCAAGTAAAATATTTTAGGGATATAGTCCATGGGATATTTCATTTTATCCCTTTATTTTATATCCTAGTTTGAAAAAGAAACTATAAAAGGGTAATACATTTAATATTTTATTGCAAAAGGTACAATAATCACATCAGTACATTTGTTACATATTAGGCAGCAGAATGAGATATTCTCAAAACATTACAAAATTAATTTAGCTTCCTTAAATACTTCCCATATTTTTGGAATGAATCAGGGCATAAAACACAAGTATAAAAATACACAATCTATACATTTTTTGCTTCTGCTTAATATTTTCTCTTATTAACTACTTTTTACAGTTTAATTTGAGTGTTTGGGGTAAGAAGCAACATCCTAGAATCAATGGCAAAAATATCATTTTATAGAAGTCTGAGCAAAATATCTTCAGATACTTAAAACAAATATGCTATAGATTGGGAAGGTGAACAAACTTACAGATAAGAAATCAATAGATTATCAGCACATTTACAGCAACATGATTCTCAGAGTAATTTGCACTCTCTTCCGATAGTGGGTTGAAGTTATATAAATCTGGGTGATTAATGTATATTGGGCATAGGATGTTGGCCTAATAATTTGGGAAAAACATCATCCCCAGGAAGTCACCTTTCACAGGTCAAGAAAGCCCCAGTGAAAGAGCAGGGGTGAACCCTCCAGATAGGAGCTGAAGGGGACAGGGAGCATCAGCAGGAAAGTCCCCATCTGCCTCAAATGAGTTGCATTTGGAGGGACCGAAAACCCAGCTGGAGTATAAGGGGTCAGGAAGAAAGTGGCCAAATAAGGCTAGTCATGGGCCAAACAGCATGGACTCCCTTTCCTCAAGTCCTATGTGCCCAAACTAAGAGCTGCAGAGATGTAGGATGGGCTCTTGATATGACACCAGGCCCTGGAAGAGACCAGCCAGACACTGGGTGGCAAGGTGATTGTTTTGACACCTTCTATCAGGGAGGGAGGTGATGATCCATTCTTACCAGAATTGGCTGGATGATGGTTTTCCTTTCCTGTCCAAAGTGCCTCTGCCAGTACCAGTACACAAAGCCTTACAGGATGCTTGATTTGATACTAGCTGAAGGGAGTGCACTAGTCGGTGCAGTATCTTAGGCTTTTGAGAAAATGGGGGAAGTAGTAATTATAAGAAAAATAGAATCCAATGACTCTTGCTGCATGCCATTGATACACTGAAGATGAGTAATGAAGAGCTGCTATTGGTGATGAATCACTCATTGGTTCCTAAGTGCGAAATCAGAGGGCCTCTTTGGAAACATAACACAGAGACCACAACCTTCTGCATAGTATAATTATAATGGCCGTATTTAGGAATTGGCCAAATCCACATCTTGGTTCCTTTGTCCGTGGGGGTGGGATGGAGGGAGGGTGCTTAAGGAAGTTTCCGTAACTGCACCTGTTGCCCCTAGCCAAGACTGTACATCAAAAACAATATTAGATTTCTCTGTCTATCTAGGATATAGAAAACTGGAAACAGTGTCACACCCACCTAAGCAATTAAAAAAAAAAAAAAAGATGAGGTCAAAGGTCGAATGGACACCCTGAAATTCAAGGAAAAACATACCTTTCCAAGGAAAGACTGGAGACAGTTCATATGGACTGACACATCTGTCACAGAGCACAGGAGGAAGGGGCAGCCACCGTATAAATGCAAGAAGATATCTGCTAATATTTCAACCCATTGCTAGGGGCTGAGTGCAGCTTACAGTGACAGGATAGCATCCCTGAAGCTTCAGACACAAGGGGTTTCACACTCACTGGTGGGCTTTTTTGCAAAGATATCCAAGGAATATTCATGGTAAATATTGGAGGCAGCCAGGGAAATTAGGGAAAGGTTCCTCTGTGATGCCAGCATGGAAGAGAGAACCTGTTGCAAGAAAGATTCTGAGGCCTCAGGAAGACCTTCTCCTTAGGAGCAGAGGACTTAAGCCATCTGCAAAGATCCACTAAATCTTGTCACATCCCACCCCATCTCCTAAAGGCACAAGTGAAGATTTATTTTTATTTTTATTGGAGGAAAAACAGAAGAGAAGCTCCCTACATCTGGGAAAGGAGCAAAAAATATCAATTCTGAGCCTAGTATCCCATGCAGATACAGAGTCCTGATATTGCTGGAGGAAAACAGTAAATGATATCCTATAAACAAAACAAAGCAAAATACACCTCCATAGAAGATTCAAGGCAGAGTTTGATGGTCATGAAGAGGAAGTTCAAAAATGTTGAGAAAGGCCATCCACTGATACCCCAAGACACATGGTCTCTAAGACTGGGGCTACCTAAGACTTAAGACACCAGGGCAAGTGCCTGCGCCCCCAGCACCGGGCTGTCAAGAGGGGCAAGACCATAGACAACCCATCTGTGACCCAGGTCTATAGGAACAACCAAAAGCTGTAGGTGGAGAGTGAACATTGAGAAAAACTCTCTGGCACCCCAGCACCCATCATAAACACAAGGCACTGTTGGAGGAATTTGACGCTTATGTTATCTTTAAAGCAGTGGTTCTTAACCAGGGGCAACTTTGACCCACAGGAGACATTTTTGATTGTCACTCCTGGGAGGGTGTTCTGGTTTGCTAATGCTGCTGGAATACAAAACACCAGAAATGGATTGGCTTTTATAAAAGGGGGTTTATTTGGTTACACAGTTATAGTCTTAAGGCTATAAAGTGTCCAAGGTAACACATCAGCAATCGGGTACCTTCACCGGAGGATGGCCAATGGAGTCCAGCAAACCTCTGTCAGCTGGGAAGGCACATGGCTGGCGTCTGCTCCAGAGTTCTGGTTTCAAAATGGCTTTCTCCGAGGATGTTCCTCTCTAGGCTTCAGCTTCTCTCCAAAATGTTACTCTCAGCTGCTCTTGGGGCGTTTGTACTCTCTTAGCTTCTCCGGAGCAAAAGTCTGCTTTCAAAGGCCATCTCCAAAATGTCTCTGTAAACTGCAGTTCCTCTCTCAGCTCCTATGTGTTCTTCAAAGTGTCCCTCTTGGCTGTAGCAAGCTTGCCCCTTCTGTCTGAGCTTATATAGTGCTCCAGTAAACTAATCAAGGCCCATGCTGAATGGGCAGGGCCACACCTCCATGGAAACTATCCAGTCAGAGTTATCATCTACAGTAGGGTGGGTCACATCTCCATGGAAGCACTCAAAGAATTACAGTCTAAGCAACACCAATACGTCGGCCCACACAAGATTGTATCAAAGATAATGGCATTTTGGGGGACATAATACATTCAAAGCGGCACAGAGGGGATGCTGCTAGCATCTAGTGGCCAGGGATGCCACAAAACATCTTATGTGCACAGGGTACCTCCCCCATCGCCACCAACAAAGAATTATCCAGACCAAGACGTTAATATTGCCAAGTTTAGAAACTGTGACTTAAAGTAACCACAGCAACATCAAAACGCAAACCCAGCCATACTCCTGACCAGATGGGTTCAACTCCTCACAAGAACAGCCTTACAGAAAAGATGCGCTCATTTCCAGATATAATTACCATTTACATCACTCTCTATTGTTCTACACCAAATATGCGGCATTCAATAAAAATTATGAGACATTTGCTAGCACACACTTACACACACACACAAAAAAAGACATTGTCAAAAGGTAAAACAATCAGCAGCACCAGACTCAAAATTGACACAGGTGGTTGAAATATCAGACAAATATTTTAATGCAATTACAATCAGTATAAATAATTTATTATATAATTGAAAACTGGATGGTGTGCATGAAGAGGTGGGAATTCCAGCAGAGATAAAACTTTAAGAAATAACACATTGTCAAAACAAACAAGGAAAAAATCAGAGATGAAGAATTCCTTTAACAGGCTCATCGGTAAATTTGACACAGCCAAGGAAAGAATTATGTACTTGAAGATAGGTAAATAGAAATTACATACTACGAAACAAAATTCAAAAGACATTTCTGTCGTGCACATCATTATACACGTATCTTTGAACACACATATACTTATGTGTACTGGATAGATTCCTAGGACTAATATGTCCAGTAAAAGAGTACATGCACTTAACATTTTTATAAATACTGAAAATTTTTCTTTTAACAGTTGTAACTATTTTTATTCTCACCAAAGTTCTGGGAATGGCTTAATGTTTATTATTCCATCATTTCTTTCCAATACCGCAGTAGATTCCTTCAAAGCAAAAACCTGAATTCACCACTTCATATCCCCAGTATCAGCATAGTATCTATTGAAAATATATTCATGAGGTCAAACATTGTACAGAACTAAATAGCATTTCTCCAGAGAAGAGGTAAGTTAGAAAATCCAAACATTTGAATATTTAGGAATTCTATCCAAAGAAAGCAGGCCAATTTCACATACCAGCTAATTGTCCAAAACATTTACAAACATTTTTAGCCTACAATATTCATGTAATCAAAACACTCATTCACAAGTTATGAACATAGCAAATAAAATGCAAAACAACAAAAAGGTTTTGAGCTTGTTTTCTCCTGAGGCAGCCTCAGGGTTAATCATCTAGATATTTTTTTTAGAATTTATATATATGGGAACATGATAAAACAGTAGTAGTATTTTCACAAAATACTTGATGGGTAGTTAACTCTTTAAGAAAAATAAAAGCCATAAAAACTAAAATTCATAAAGATCCAATTGCTCCAAACTTTTCTAGTGCAGAAAAGTAGTTAAAATCTTAGTTGCTGACTTTCCCCCGGGACAAAATTTTTACTGGAAAGGTGGTTGGACTATGGAAACACTTACCAGCTGCAGGTATAATACTCTGTCTGTTGTCAGACTCACAATTTCATTGGTTTATTTCTGGAGGATTATTTAGATGGCTGTGGTCTTATATCCAGGCCCTAAGGAAAGAAAAAAAAAAAAAAAAAAAAGAGAGAGAGAAAAAAAGAGAAAAAGAAAAAGGAGCCTACGAGGTGTGCTTTCTCACTGTAGAATAGTGATTTGTTATGTGTTTGTCTGAGTTAAATATAGCAGCCAGTCATCTTGCACAATCCTATATTATATTCTGCTCACTTAAAAAAGAAACATTTGTTTGGATAGTTGAAGTAGTCTCAGTAAAACTCATGGCTCCCTTTTCCACTCTTACATTTATTTAACGCAGATTTGTAGTGCTCGTGATATACATTTTACCAATTAATCAATAAGAATTTAAATTTGTTCGACTCATTCATGCCATCATCATTTACTTAAATTTGTTATTATTTTAATGATGGTGATTTTTTAGGTAACGTTTCTACTGAAGTAGCAATTATTTGTGTGTGTGTGGGGGGGGGTGGTAACTGTTCACTCCCTGGGGTTATTAATCAATTGGTGGGTCCAAAGGCAAAAAATTAATTAGAGATTACAAAAACCCTCCTTTATGATATTAAATGGCTCATTGAAAACAAACAACCCCACCTGCATTAACTGCATGAGTTCACAGATTAAAGAAATTGAATTGAATTCATTAAAAGTGATTTTCAGTCCCAAACTGAGACCAACAAAATGTTCAAAGGAAGTCTATGTCTTGAGGAAAGCCTGGGACCTTAAGCTAATGCTGCCATTTCTAGTTGCTCCAGACATTTGCTAGACCCTAAGGTCTATTATGATTTGATTGAAACTAACATGCTTTCAGTCATTGGCAAATGCAGTACATATGATTGAAGTCAAGGGAGCCAGGTCTTGACGTATGTTGATTTTTGTAAAATATATGATTATCTAACCCTTTAATAGCAACATCAGAAAGCACTGTTTGAGTTCTGTAATGAGACTTCAATGTGTGCTTAAAATGTTTCATTCCTACACTTGAATATTTACTTTTTTTTCCAGGAGAAAGGTAAAGTATGCCATTAACAATTTGTCATTAACTCTTCTTGGATATTGTAATTTTTTTTGGTCTTACAAATTAAACATAAAAGACATGTTTATGTCTACCACCCTACTTGTAATATCAATAAGAAAAAAAACAGATTAATTTCTTTATGTATCCTATTTATGGAAGATCCAATAAAAGCTTTTCATAGAGCACTCTCCTTTCTACTTAAATGAATGATTATGGACTTTCTTGATTATTATTAAAGTAATTTATAAAGCATACTATCATATGCATTACAGACATACCAGAGGGTAAGAAAGTAAATTAAAATCATTTATGATTCTACCATTCAAAGACCACTACTACAAATAAAGCTGTATGTATATATGCAAACATGAATTTATCTTGTGCAAAATTGATTGCATGCTGATTTGAAAGATTGATTTCATATTATATACAATTGCAGATATTGGCA
Organism: Choloepus didactylus; assembly: GCF_015220235.1. Classification (NCBI taxonomy): domain Eukaryota; kingdom Metazoa; phylum Chordata; class Mammalia; order Pilosa; family Megalonychidae; genus Choloepus; species Choloepus didactylus. The sequence goes on along the minus strand of NC_051324.1, from coordinate 65,357,173 downwards.
TTTTTCTCTTAATTTTGTATCACGAGTATGTCTTCATTACTTTAAATATTCTCCAAAAGGCATTTTTTAATCATTAGCATAATGTGGAAATCCTCCATCCCTTCTATGCATTTCTCTCTTTCACTTTTCTAAAGAGGAATGCACAGGTTAAGATTATAGTTTTTGGTGTTACTCCTATCAAGGCTGACATTTATTAACTTTGTGACTCTTTTCAAGCTCTAAATCCATTTTCCAGCCTTAATTTCATTTGTGGAATAAGGATGTTACAAGAAGTACTTGAGATATTGTATTTTAAGCATTTAACACAGAATCTAGATTGCAGTAGTATCTGAAAAAATTCATCTGTTATTGCTTTCATTCTGTAATCTTTTAATAATCTCCCATAATTTGTAGAATAAGGATATTTCCTTCCTAAAAATGTTACAATAAGTACTTGAAATATTGTATTTTAAGCATTTAACACAGAATCTAGATTGCAGTAGTATCTGAAAAAATTCAGCTGTTATTACTTTCATTCTGTAATCTTTTAATAACCCCCCCTCATAATTTCTAACATAATTCAATGTTAATGAACTCCAGGTAAAAGAAAATATTTTTTTCTGTCTCAAAATTATGTAAGCCTGAAGGGTAGTGGCAGCCTCTCATGATTGGGCTGCATTGGTGAGCAACAGCTTTAATGTCTGTTTTTGAAAAATTACCCAGGAGATATTTTCCATTAATAAGGTATCATTTGACCCTAGTCCAGCTCAAGATTTTTTGCCAGTACTCCCATTATTTTCCTGGAGTTCACTTTTCCTGTCTGTTTGCATACACTACCGTAAGCTGCCTCTGCCCATAGCAAGGCAAGGTCCCTCTCCATGGAGATAGAATTACCTGCCACACATTTCAAAGACTGTTTAAAGACCTATATCCCAAATATGTTTACTTACCAGCTCTTCAAATAAAGTATAGTTGTTCTATACTGTAACTAATGTACTTGACACTGAGCTTTAGCTACTGAAGAAGTCTGGGGAAATTATTTTAAAGCTAAGGAAATGGCCCCAAACATTATATTTTCATTATTAGTGATATATGATTTTAGGGCACTGATAGGATCAATTATGGATATAAGTAAATATTTTTAAAATATCAGCTATTCTTTGTCCTACTAACCTTACTTCATGAAAATAATCATATAGGTGCACAGACAGTAACCTGCAATGACATTCAACATAAAATTTTCATGAAATTAAAGATTAAAAACAGCTTATATCTCCAATATTAGAATAGCATACCAAATTATGGTTTTGTAGAATTTAATAGATGAATAATTAATATCAAGAAAGATTTCATGAGAGAGTGGTGACAGAAAGGATTACAAAACAGAGCATGCATTGTGGTTCAATTTTGTGAAAATAAAAATACTGATAAATATCCAAGGGATTGTCACTCTCTAATGTGTTTTTTATTTGAATTTCTTAATGGTATATAGTCATAATCTGCACCATTTTAAAAAGCTGAATTACAAAGTCATTTTATTTAATGTACAACAAATTGGCAATTAATTTAACATTGCCCAGTAAACTTGGTTTTCTTCACTAGCACACTGCATAGACTCTGTCATTGTCAGTGATAATGTTTATATAACCCTTGATATCCGTCCCTCCATCTTTTTTGTCTGTGACAGAGATGAAGAGTTCAGCACCCCTTTGCTATGTCAATAAAGAATGTAGACTTGTATTTAAATCGTTGTTCCTTTTCATCGTAGGTGAAATAATGGCCCCCAAAACGTCCACATCCTAATCCTTCAATCCTGTATTTATGTTACAGGGACTGTGCAGATGTAATTCAGGATCTTGAGATGTGGAGATTATCCTGGATAATGCAGGATATGTTGCAGATCCTGAGTCTGATGTAATCCCGGGAGTCTACAGGTGAAAGAGGGAGGCAGGAGGGTAACAGTCAGTGAAGAAGTGACCACAGAAGCAGAGGCTAGAATGATATGACACCTGGAAGACAGTCATGAGTCCAGGAATGCAGGTAGTCCCAGAAGTTAGAAAAGGCAAGGAAACGGGTTATACCCTAGAGCCTCCAGAAGGAATGCAGCCATGCCGACACCTTGATTTTAGAACTTTTGACCTCCAGAACCATCCGAAAGTAAACCTGCATTGCGTTAAGCCACTAAGTTTGTGATGATTTGTTACAGCAGCCATAGAAAACTAATACTTTACTCTCTTGGTGATTACTCAAATATCAAAGTTATCATTTGACTCCTTCTTCTTTAACTTCTCAGGACTTTCTCAGATATTTCCCCAAAAGGAAGCATTCACTATCTTAGACAAAAAAAAAAAAAGGTTCGAGTTTCCAGTGGTCACAAAGAAACCATGATTAGGGCTAAATTTACAAACCAGAGCAAGAGGTATCTGTGATTCCAAGAAGAATGTAAATAAGAAGGAATCCACAGTAGCACCTTTCAGCCAGGGGTTCCTCACCTCCCACTCAACTGTGTGCCAGCAGTTTGAAAGCACCTACCATAAGAACAGGTGAAAATGTGGTTCTAAGCTCTATGATGACAGTTTTGCATACTTTATGGAGGGAGGAGAGCAGCACATGTACTTTTGCTACACACTGGATGGTGTTGCTTTATAAATTGCTTCAATAGAACTGGGCACAATTTGTAAATGTGCCACAATACTGCCAAGGATAGCTCTTGTTTTTCTTTTAAATAATATATTTCTAATCACAAAAATTATAAATGTTCAATGAAGAAATCTTCGAAAACAATAAAAGGCATGAGGTAATCAAAAATAGCCTGAAATGCTGACTATTAACATTTTAGTATGTCCTGGTCTCTCTTTCTTTCTCCCCCATTTTTTCTCCCTCTATCCTTCTCTCTTTCTCTCTTTCTCCCCTATCTCTTTCTATCATTTCTTTTTCTAAATGCATACACTTACACAAGTAAAAACACACACACAAACAAACAAAAACACAATAGTTACTATCATTCTTCTGTGAAGTAACACTGTATCACATCTTATCCAGAGTTCTGCTTTTATCACAGTTATTAGTTTTACTATCTTCCTATTCATAACATTTGGAAGTTGACAGAATTATATACAGAGTTCTGCCAGTAATTTGAAGTGTAGAAGAATGACTCCTATTCAGAAAATTCAAGAACAAAACATTTTGCCTTAACTATATGGATATTTCACATAATTGAGACATGTATATGACTGAGATAATATAGATCAAATTTCCAATTGACTTTGCATGTATAAACTGAAACTGTGTGTGACACTGACTGTTTTCAAGGAATCCCACTTAAATAAATTCTGTCTAATTTCCAAATGACATGTATTTGATAGGTAGTTCTTGAAACGGTTTCTTTTTTTTTTTTCAATTGAAAGATTTTTCTAAAATGTGGAAAGGGCTGGCTGGAGACCTTGGAATGTAGGAGACCCAAGCCGTCTGGTTGCACAATCCAAATATAAACAGTCTTCCTTGTCATTTGTTCACGTACTGTTTGGGATATCAAGTTATGTCACTTTATTGAAATTTCCCTCATGAAAAATGCATGCAACAACCTTCACTTCTGCCAAAATCTCGTATGTTTACCTCACTAGATGCAGCGAAGATTTGTGCACAAACATATGGAAAGTCCCTGTACTGTCGGAAGTAAGCATAAAGCAAGAGTTATTCTGACAGCCCATAGGGAAAAAAAAAGTGCAACACAGATAAACTTTGCACTGGCACCCACTTTTCCTCTAAAATCTTTCCAGAACATTTCTGCTACCCTGTACTCTCTCTACTCACAGCATGTGCTCCGGAGTGAGCCTGACCAGTGTGACAAGGAACTCTCTTGTTGGCTTCAGTCTGGAGAGGGGGAGCTCAGACTTTATGGTCCTGGGGACAGTAACTTATTACTTAAACTTCAAATTGAGATAAGGCATTTGGAAACTATTCCATGTATTGTGAATTTTTTGATAGCATATGTCCTATAAAGACATAAACGTTAAATCAGATTTGGTTACACATTTTTTAAAAATCATCTTTACTGAAAAAAATATGATGAGAAATTAAAACTACACAATAAGATCTACAGCTTAGAGAAGTACTGTGGTACATACAGTGTTTTTGAGACTTCTCAGCTAAATTATCCACCAGGTGGTTGAAGACAGTGAACATGTGAAGCTTTCATCCTTGGTTAACACAAAGGAAAATGCAGGATGCCAACTTTCAAAAGAGATGTTTGCTTTTTAAAAAAAAAAAGTGTGTTTGTATGTGAATATTCATAAATACAGATTTCTTTATTCTAATTAATATATACTGAAAGTTAACTATCCTCTAAATTGCTTAGATACACAATCTAAACCCTACTCCCACTCCAGACCATACTGCTTATCATCAATTAAAATTGTCATACACATTTGAGAAAATTGGAAGGTCAGTGTGACAAATTTGGATTCAGGCGTATCACGGTCCACATCCTATTTGTCCCACTGAAGCCAATGCTGTCATTTTTCTGTGCATACCCACAGGACCACTTGACCATTTTCATCTGTGCCAGCTTCACTCCCAACAACCAGAATCTGTGTTTCTTTGCTGAAGGACTCTCCTTGGTTATATCTGTTCTCAAAGTGCAGTGCTTGGGACAGCAGCATCACCTGGGAACTTGTTAAACTTTGTTCTTTCTGCTCCTCAGCCTGAATCATTTCAATTGTCTTTTCTTCATGTTCACTCATTCTTTCTTCTTCTTCTTCCAGCTCTAATTTGCTGTTGAAGCCCTCTAGGGAATTTTTATTTCCGTTATTGTGGTCTTCAACTCCAGTATTTCTGTTTGGTTCCTTTTTCAAATTTCTATCTCTTTACTAAGATTCTCATATTACTCATTCATAGTTTACTTGATATCCTTTAGTTCTTTCTCCTTGTTTTCCTTTATCTATTTGATCACAATGAAAATGATTTTTTTTTTTAAGGATCTGTTATGTCCAAAGTCTGGTCTTCTCACTGTTGGTTTCTGAAGTTTTATCTTGTTCCTTTGGATAGGCCATCGTTTCCTGTTTCTTTGTCTTGTACACTTTCATTGCACACCATACATTTTTTTTTCCACACCATACATTTTTATGTTTAATGTGTTAACTCTGGGATTTAGTATCTGAGCTATCTGTTCCTTAAGTTTGTATCCTTAAAGTGATATGGCAGAGATTTCCTTGATTGTCCGGTACTAACAAAAACAAATAAACAGATGCAAAAAAAAAAAAAAATGTCACAGTATGTGTAAATTGTTTCTGGATTGGCTGGTGCTCTCCTTCAGAATTTTTCCCTCCTGCCAAGAACAGCCTGGGATGAAAATCTGGGGTCTTTTCCATCTTTTTCTGTGTGTACATCTTGTCTTGGACTTATGCTCATGGGTAGCCTTAGCAATTTCCCCATTACAGGAGTCCTAATGCCCCCTCTACTCCCTATGAAGCTGGTATGACTTTACCCCAAACCACTTAGATTTAATTGCTTCTTACACTGTCTGCAAGCTGCTTTTTTCTGCAGGGCAAGTTCTGGGAGTGTGATCCAGAGACAAGTCCTGGTTCAGTCTTTTATGCTGTCTTGAGCCTCCATTATGTTTGTGCCTCCTCAACAACCATTTGGCCTGGGACTTTTGGCCTTTGCTCTAGCCTTTAATTCACTTCTATGCCCTGGCCTTAGTGGAATATCAGTCACCTCTGCCCAATCATTACCCCACACACTTCACCCAGAACTCACAGTTGGTCCTAAATGACAAATTAACCATCATCAGCCCCACCAGACCCCTGGTCCACATGCCCCACACTGCCCACATGCCTTACCCAAGACATACATTGGAGTCCCAGAAGGAGAAGAGAAAGAGAAAGGGGCAGAAGGAATAGCCAAAGAAATAATGGTAGAAAACTTCCCAAATTCAATGAAAAACATGAATATATACATTCAAGAATCCCTATGAACCCCAAATAGGATAAACTCCAAGAGAAATACTCCCAGACACATAGTAGTCAAATTGTTGAATGCCAAGGACAAGGAGAGGGTTCTGAAAGCTAGTCCCAAATGATAAGCTACCCATTCCCACCACTCTTGTACCCCCAGTCCCTTCCTTTGTCCATGTAGGTTTGCTTTAAACTAACAATCCTTGATTCCCATTGGAAACCTACTAACTGTCACCCCTGGATCACCATAAAGGCTCAAGTCCATGGGTCCCTCCTGCTCTGTCAGTGTGTTTACCATCTGCACTTATGCTTACACTTCCCATCATCCCCTCATGGAGCCCGTCTCTGCATTCAGGACTATAATTAATAAACTCTCTTGTTCCATGCATTATTGTTCCTGGTTCCTCATTTCTGTCATACTTAACCCCCACCTGAACCCAAATTTTAAATCCTACTTAATCAATTTGGAATAAGTGATGCAGCAAGACGGTGTGTTGGTCATGGCTGTGGGGAACTTAGGCATAATATCTTTTGGTTACTCTTGGCTTACTAACTGGCTCTGCCTGATAGCTTACACTGTTTGGAAAGGGTCTATAGCTTGCTGGCATACATCTGCACTGCTTTGTGCTACCACCTATTTCTTTTGCCAAGTATTGCCTAAGCTTCCTGACCCAAATTGGCAATCCTATAGGTCTGGGCCCTCATAAGATGTTTTAGTTTCCTTGGCTACTCAAGCAAGTATGATGCAACGGGTCGGCTTAAACAATAGAAATAAATGCTCACAGTTTTGAGGTTAGGCAAAAAAAGTCCAAATCAAAGCATCAGCAAGGCAATGCTTTCTCCTTGAAGACCATGGTATTCTGGGGCTGGCTGCCCACAATTCTTGGTCTTTTACCTCCTCTGTCACAGGGCGTTGCACATAGTACCCTCTCCATTCTATTCTGGTTTCTGTTGAATTTCAGCTTCTTGCTTCTATGGCTTCCTCTCTGTCTGAATTTCATTCTGCTTATAAAGGACTCCAGTAATAGGAATAAGACCGATCCTGATTGGGTTGAGCCACATCTTAACTGAAGTAACCTCATCGAAAGGTTCTACTTACAACGGGTTCACACCCACACGTGTGGATTAAATTTAAGAACGTGTGTTTTTTATTTGTTTGTTTTTGTTGTTCTTTTCTTTTTTTGTACATACAGCTTCAAATCACCACACCACAATCTGCAAACAGCCAGTACAGCAGGAGGGGAAACCCTGTGGTGTCTAGCACTCCCCGGAATGGAAACGGCTGGCATTGGGCACCGACACTGAGTAACATTAGCTACATAATGAAAGCCTTGCCATGGCTCTGATAGTAGGAGCCGACAAGGCAGGAGATGGATACCCCATGCCCTGAGCTGTAACTCACAAGTAAGGCAGCTGAGGCTGAACCCCTGTGGGCTGACGGGGGAGAGTGCTAGACCTCCTGGCACCTGGACCACAGAAACTGGAAGACTGCTGGGGGAGACTGCAACCACTGAGTCCATGGACCATGGGTCTGGGTCTTAAACACACCCCTAACTTGAGGGGCACCCCCTCCAAAGGAGATACAATGGCACTCCACAAGCAACAGTACTGCAAGGGGCTGCAATCCTTCTGTCACTGCAGTCTCCACTGCTGTCACTCTTTGTCCCCTGACTCCATGGGATACAGAGGATCTGACCCTTTAGTGCATAGTGGCTAAGGAACTACTGGGCAAAAAGAAAGGGTCTGAGAGTATTGTGCCAGTACACACCAAGACACCGGAGGAACTTTCTGAGTTGCTTAAGATATGTAAGACTCCCAAGCAATGTGCATGGGCTTTCCTCAGTGCTGCTGCTTACCAGCTCACCAAAGCCCTGGTGTTGCACTTCTGTGTCTGGGGGCTGTGCCTAATGAGCCTGCTGCTTTTGACTGAGTCTCATCCCAGCCCAGATGAGGTCGACTGGGACATCCTGGAGAGAGAGGCAGCTCCCTAGGAGACTGGACATAGGGAGACCTACATTTTCCCAGTAATAACCCAGTGGGACAAGCAGTAGAGGCATAAGGGGGATCCTAAAATCAAAAACAAAGCCAAAATTAGGAACTCTGCCCACTTGGAGATACAAACTCTACTCAAAGGTTTTTCCCAGGCAGGTAAGGAAAAGGGGGCTGACTGGCTACTATGGGTGGTTAAAACAGGCTCTGATTTACTGGTTACGGCTACTGAGATCCATCAGCTGGATGGCATTGCCAAAGACCCAAAGATCAACAATTGTTTGTGAGACCCCCATGGGCTATGTGCTAAATTTCTCCATGCCACCAGGGCTCCATCACTAAATCTGAGCACAGTCACCCCAGGACTCAGGTAGGAGCACCAATAGACCCAGAGTCCAAGTGTAGAAACCTCTGATGAGGGGGATGACTTTAAGTCCACTGACAGAGAGGCAGTGCTCCCTTTGTTAACTTGGATCTTTATGGCTTGGAAGCGGGTCCACCCCTCTATTGAAGTAATTTCCACTAAGACACAAGCTGCCTGGAAGTCTAGAGGAGGCTGGGTCTCTGCTAACAAAAATTGGAATGGTCCAGTGGGTGTATCATTTTGATGCCAATCCAGACCAGACTGGCCTAATTATACTGCAAACCCAGTTCCCAGACCTGAGGGAATGGTGGCCTCCATAGTCCTTGCCGTAGGGACAGGGCAAGTCCTGGGAGCTCACCCCACCACCTGGGGACAAACTGCCCCTTTACAATACTGATGGTGCTTTGGAGTCCATTGGGACTCACCATGATGGCACAGGTCTGCAACAGCTAAACCAGAATACTGTTGGTATTGGTACACAGAGCATTGCTGGGGCGCTCTCCTGAGCCACCTGTGTCTAGCATGCCATCAAGCCTGGCTGACCCAGAATCAGTCAACTCTTCCACCACCAGCAGCAAGGCAATCTGGGTTTAGCTAATTCTTGTCCACCATAGGCCATTACCCAAATTTGGCAGGGGAAATTATATGTGATAAATAAAACACTACAGGATTTTATGGGTAAAAGTTAGGATACTACACCCTCCCTCAAAATATTTTCTTTAATTGATCAATCACACTCAGACTTAGCAGTTAGATCTCATCCTTGCTCATCACATACCCATGACTTTAAACACCTCTGTGCCAGTTTGAATGTATTATGTCCCCCAAAATGCCATTACCTTTGATGCAATCTTGTGCGGGCAGACTTATTAGTGTTGATTAGGTTGGAAACTATTGGCTAAGTGTTTCCATGGAGACGTGACTCAATCAACTGTAGGTGAGAACTTTCACTGGATTATTTCTGTGGAGGTGTTGCCCCACACATTTTGGGTGGGTCCTTATTGGATCACTTGAGTACTTTAAAAAGAGCCACACAAGGCCAGAGGCAGAGCAGCTAAGAGTGACATTTTGGAGAGCAATTGACAGTGACATTTTGAAGAGCTGCAGCCTAGACAGACATTTTGAAGATGGCCTTTGAATGGAGACTTCTGCTCCAGAGAAGCTAAGAGAGGAAAAATGCCCCAAGAGCAACATTTTGAAGAATGTACAGGAGCTGAGAGAAGAGCTGGAACACAACCCAGGTTCAGCAGATGCCAGCCACATGCCTTCCCACTAAGAGACATTTTTCAGATGCCAATGGCCTTTCTCCAGTGAAGGTACCCTTTTGATGATGCCTTAGCTTGGACACTTCATGACCTTAAGACTGTAACTTTGTAACCAAATAAACTCCCTTTATAAAAGCCAATCCTTTTGTGGTATTTTGCATTCTGGCAGCAGACTGGAACAATCTCTATGGGTATGTATTGGGGTCCAGGCCCCCAATACATACATAAAATATATTTCACATTGCCCCTCCCTGCTTCCCTACAAGAAACTGAGACATTTCGGTGTGTTATAGTATCACTTAGCACACTATGACCGGCACACCATATTCCCTGTGTACCTCCCCATCCCTACTTAATGGCCAAAAGCAGGCTCTCTTCATTCCCTTCCTTATGGGCCTGGCTGTACCTGCCAGCATGATGGGAGTTGCTACTCAGGCAGCCCTTAGCCAACAACACTGAATACCAGAAACAGATCAACAGCTTTCTGCTGCCTGAAGGCAGGGTGTACAAAACACCCATGAGACAATGAGTTTACTCCAGTAATAAATAGACTCTTTAGCCCTAATGATCATAGATCAGTGCCTGGCTTTAGACTACCTGCTGGCCAAAGAGGGGGAAGCATGCACTATAGTACACACCTCCTGCTGTATGTGCATCAACAACTCCGGACAGGTACACACTCATCTACAAAAGACAGTTCTTTTCTTCCACAAGATCATCCACATTTCCCAACTATTACCCAATTCAAACTGGCATCTCATCTGTTTTCCTGGCTCTCCCCAGAAGGGTGGGGGACATGGTTATGCAAGCACTTCAAGGCTACCTGCTTGGGTTCAGTTGCATTTTTCTGATAACCATCATACTTAAGTGTCTCTTGCTGTGGCTTAACAATGCCCTGCCCCTGGCTGTCAATGTGTCAACCACCCAGATGGCTGCTATTCGGACTGTAAATGGTGCCAACACACCCAAGGATGGATTGACCTGAGCCTCCATTATGTGCGTGCCTCCTCGGCACCCATTTTGCCGGGGCCTCTTTGGCCTTTTCTCTAGCTATTAACTCATTTCTATGCCCTGGACTCAGGGTATACATCAGGCACCTCCACCATCCCTTACCACCCACACACCTCACCTAGAACCCACAGCTGACCCCAAACGATAAGACACCCATCCCCACCAACACGACTTTCGGACCCCCAGACCCTTTCTCTGTCCGCAGTTTGCTGTCACCTATCCAATCCTTGCCTCCGTTGGGAAACCTACTAACCACTGCCCTTGAACTACAATAAGGACACAAGCCCACCGATCGCTGTCCACCTGCTTGGGTCTCCCCACCTGCTGGTCGAGCCCCGGAGCTGTGCGCACTTCTCGTCATCCCCTCGTGGCGCCTCGGGACCCCCCAGGACTTGTAAGTGGTAAGCTACCCTGTTTCATGTGCTATTGCTTCTGACTCCCCATTTGTGTCCTTCCTGACCTCCATCAAACCCATTTTTAAATCCTACTTAGTTTAGAACACAGGCTGTCTCGGGTTACATTGGCTCCAACACCCCGACACCTCAGCATGCATATAGGGGTTCTGCTGTTCTCTCTGGAACAATCCCTGGGTCCCCTGGGGAGGGGTGAGGCAGGGGCTGCAAGGGCTCTACAAGCTTCTCCTACCGTTTTTCAAGTTGCGTTTCCTGATTTGACTCTCTCTCAGTTACTTCGAAGCTTTAACTGTGTTCCAGAGTTGGAGGAAAATGGTTCTGCCAGTTTTTGCTAGTTGTTCAGGGATTCTGTGAGGAAACAGAACCCTTGGGCATCTTAAGGCTGCCGTCTTTGTCCAGTGTGCTCCAAAGTTTGCTATTTTACTGATTGAAAGGAAGCCTAAATATCTATGTTTTGTCACTTACACTTATTTAATGGTTTCAATTTAAGAGAAATAGAGAAAAGGAAAGCCTTATCTTTTCACTGCAGAAAATCACAATGACTGTGGAGATTTTGGCTGATCACCACTAGATCACTTAGATCCTCTTACTCTAGCTTTGCTGTACATTAAACAGAAAAGCTAAGCTTGCAGAAATTGAGGAGTTCCCCTAAGTTGCTTTGGTAAAAAAATAAAATAAAATAAATTCTGTCTGTTGGCCTATAATGTTGTTTTGCTAGTTTTTATGTCTTCCTCGTCAAGGCTGAAGTTCCAAGTAAAATTCTAAAGCCTAAGTATTTATATGTTTTAGGTAGAAAAAAAGTGATAATATATAATGTGCGTGTGTGTGTGTGTATGCAAACATGGTATAATGTAAGCCTTTTTCTCCACGGCATTGAAGACAGTTGTACTGAGCTGCTTCTTGCCCAGTTGTCCTGGTAACCAAGTGTAAGTATTTCTAACATTGTTGGCAAGGCTATGGTGCAGTTGGTGATCATGGAAATAAATGATGTTAACTGGACTAGTCTGGGATTATGCCCATGGTATTATTTTCATAAACACAATGTGCTAACCAACAGTCGTTCATTCAAAGCCAACTGTGGAGTAAAGCTTTCTCCAGATTTCCTCTGCCCACCAGGACGAAGGGCTTGGCTGGGAATTGGCTCACACGCTTGGTTAAGTTGGTGAAAGTTGGCCAAGTCAGTGTCTCACCACTGGCCTTACCATTATGGTTAACCCTGCCCCTGGCAGTCAGCCCCAGGAAAAATAGTCAAACACTCTTTTGTCATTCTCGTGCTGTTGTGCTCCCCGCTATGAGGTAGTGTCTCCAAGGTCAGAATTCAACACATATTAACTGAAAAGTACATCAGGTGGAATCCACATTGTGAAATCATCATCTGGGCTAATAAATGTCTTCTGAAAGATTAATTATGCTTTCTTTAGAGGCAAGGCAGAAATATATACTTTGTCACTGTCATTGGCCTTTGTTTTATTTTTAAAGTACAAACTGCTGTTCTGGCTTTTAAAGTGACTAAACTATTAATAAACACATGCACACACATAAATAATGCATACATACAATTAATTTTTTCCTCCACACCATATGCAGCCTATAGAAACCCAACCACATTGACTACCAGTCTTGGGTAAAAAATAGATTAAAATGAATGCAAATATTTGGTATGCTAAATGCAAGTTGCAATTAGATTCGCTTTTTAAGACTTTACACCCAGGAAGAAACTTGTAAGAAAATAACCTTCAAAAATTTTCATGACTCTCAAGGGGAAATGGGACTATTTGCCCATAAATACAGGCATAATTCTTATTTAAAAATAAATACCCTAAATTTTGCATGCCACAAGTCAAAGCCTATCATTAACAAGCAATTCGTGTAAAGAGGCATTTCATTAAATTAATACATGTGAGAAGGCATTAGGCATGTATCATACTTTAGGGAAGAAAAAAAAGACACATAAATAAGTGAATGGTAAGGGATGTTTTGTATCACACGTTGTATATTCCAATATTTTTTCCCAGTATGAAAATAACTCTGACCACTTGGCTGATGAAAAACTGGACCAAAATAAATATGGCTAGACCTAGACCCTGAACACTTATGTTTAACACTTGGATGGCAAAATCAGAAGAAAAAAGCAAGAAAAGAAAGAAAACTAGTACTTATTTAAGTTTAAGGAGAAGTGACAGATTGACTAAATAAAAAAAAAAAGATTAAAAACAAAATGCAAATATAAATGATAATTATACAGAAATGTAAGCAAATAGAGGATTTACTAGAAATAAGAGGTTTACCATTTTGGAAAAGGGAAAACATTATCAAATATGAATGAACTCTATCTAAATTATTTGTCAATCACATTGACTTCTTAATGTACCATTTTCCTCATTTTTTTTTTTTTTGCTTACATTGGTAAAGTGAAAATAATACCAGAGCTATAGCACTTACAAATTTGAGCAGTGCAGAAGCTCATACTTGATTACCTCCAAAGCAACATTGCCTTTACATAATTTAAATTTGTTTACCAAGGAAGCAACAAAGGGTGTGGGCATTGTTCTATGAGTTACATGTCAGATAAATGGCATATTGACATGTCACATGGCTTAATAAAGTTTATGCAATGAACTTAGATGAAACAATCATTTTGAATATACCATTCTCTTAGATACCCATGATGCTACATGTTGAGCCAAGTTAAATGACTCAGAATGACTTGTGAAAACTTGTTTATTAGACATTGGTAGGTTTTCTTTTAGTCTGTATAGTTTGTTTTTGACCTATGTCACCCTCTTTTTAAATTATTTCGTGTTTCATCAAACTAAAGCATTATCATAGTTTTAAAAGTTACAAATACTGCAAGACTCAAAACAAAAAGAGGGCAAATCCCCTGCTTCAACTCTCCATACTTTAGCTCCATTTTCCAGAGATAACCATTTTTCCGTTTTTTTTTTTTTTTGTGCGGTATGTACCTTCGTCTCATAACCAAATTTTGTGCATATACTCCTATTTAATACTTTATTCATTTTTAAGACCATCAATTGATTTTTTGTAATGGAACATAATGCTTGATCACATTTACACTCCACTCTTCTTTTCTCCCTCCCTCCATCCTTCCTATATAATACTATTTTTGGTTAAACCATTATTTAACATTTCTTTCTAATGCCAATGAATTCATAGTCACTACTGAGCCAGCCAGTGACATATAATGACATTTTCTTGCTATGTATTACGTTTTGTTTTTCTTGGATATAATAATTACTTAATTTTCCTTTACTTAGATTTCCAAACTCTGTTTTAAAATTTTCCAATACTTTATAAGAGTTTAATAACACTTTGCTATTTTTCAAATGTCAGATGTGCACTCATTCATTCATTTATTCAATAAATATTTATTAAAGACTTATCCTAAGTCAGTGAATTAGTCAAGATTAGGTTTGGTCACTAGTAGCCAAAAATCTCAAGTAACAGTGGCTAAAACATGAAAAATGTTTCTTCCTCTCTTATATATAAAATTACACTGTTCAGAGCTTATATGAATGTTGAGGGGACCCTGGCTACTTCTGCTTCATGGGTCCATCATCCTCAGGTGTGTTCCCTGCATCGTGTTCCAACTTGACAACTCAGTCTTCAGATACTGCACCCAGTCAAGTTACCAGGAAAAGGGAGAGAGAAGGGAAGGGACAACAGTAGTCTCCTTCTTTTAAAAGGTGTTTCCCAAATATTTCACACACCACTTCTGCTTTTATTCTGTTGGCCAAAATTTAGTTATGTGGCTTCAAATGATTACAAGACAAGATGGGAAATTTAGTCTTTATTCTGGTAGCATGAGTCCAGCTACCATTGAGAAGTCTGATTAATGAAGAAAGTCAGAATGGATGTTGAAAACAAATAGGAGTCTGTTATGGGCGCTTGAAATATAGCAGTGAACCAAACCTCTATAACACTATGTCTATGCCCCTGTTGGATGGAGTGGTTTCTGATTTGTTGGCATCCTGCAAAGGTTCTCACTTAACCCCATTGTTGTCAGTTCATCAGCTCTCTCTGTCTGCTTACTATGGCTGGCCCCGGAATCTAGAGCCTCTCTGGTTTGCTTTCTTTACAGAATGAGTCTTTTCTCTCCCTCATCGAGGTCCAGGATGCCATCTTGGCTTCTAACTACTTCTTACACAGAGTAGCATTCAGTCTCCCTGTTTCCACCACCTCACCCCAATTTTCCTTTCTTTAGTGTATTGTGACTCTAATTCTAAAGTCTTTATGAAGCTCTGTGACATGAGTTGGCTTGCTTTTCATTGGCAACTCCTCCTGTGAGCACTTCTAAATTAGAATCCATGTTTCTGTTAATTCCTCTGTTAATTCCTTCTGTTAATTCCATTGAATGCTATCCTGACCTCTTTCTCATTGTGGATATATGTTTTATATTGTTATGTAAGAAGTTACCTTAAGTTTGACCATATAAAACTACATACATTTATTATATCTCATAGCTTATGAGGCTGAGGAATTCAGAAGTGGCTTAGCTGGGTAGTTCTGGTTCAGGTCTCTCATGAGATTGTTGTCAAGCTGTCAGCATGGGCTGCAGTTATTGCAAGGCTGAAATGGGACTGGAAAATTTGTTTATAAGCTCATTCTTATGGTTGGCAGCAGGCATCCATTTTTCACTGGCTGTTGGCTTGAGGCCTCAGTTTATCACAAAGCATCAGAGTTTACTCCCCCTACAGTAAGAGAGAGAGGGGGAGAGAGAGAGAGAGAGAGAAAGAGAGAGAGAGAGAGAGAGAGAGAGAGAGAGAGAGAGAGAGAGAGAGAGAGAGGGGGGGGAGGGGAAGGGGAGGGAAAGGGCCCAAGATGGAAGCTACAATATTTTAGAACTTAATCTCAGAAATGATATATCATTACTTCAGCCGTATGCTATCGGTCACACAGATCTACCCTGGTACCATGTCAGAGACTACACAGGATATGAGTATCAGGAAGCAGAGGTGATTGACAAACATCTAGTAGGCTGGCTACCACAGTGTTTATTTCTTTTATTCATTTACTCTTATTTTGTGGTGTTTGATGGAGGAGACAATTTAAATGTATGGGTTCAATTCATCATATTTAATTAGAATCTAGTGTAAGTATTTTAAAGCAGGACTTGTTGGGGAGGCTTGCGGGTTGGTTCACTGGTGGGGGAAAATTGCCACACTAAATGGTTTTTAGTCATGGGTCCATCTCCACAATGAAAAAACTAAAAAAAACCTTGAAATGCCAAGCAGTCAGAAATATAACCAAATTTATTCCATGCCAATTGAATTACTCACAGAAAATTTGACAGTTAGAGCCACATACTACCTGCTATTCTAAAACCCTGACTAATACAGGTGAAATTCTACCTGCAATCTCTATTAAAGGAATGCTGGGCATTTAAACTGAATTTTCTGGGACTAGCTGTTTTCTGCATTTTTTCTGTTGTTAAGAAGAAAGTTTTGGCCAGAGGCAATGTTTTGGAATGAGAACATGATATACAGATGCTTTCCTAAATGATATGAATAGAATATGTTCTTAATAATGCAAAAATTGTAAATTGATTGGGTAAGTCAGCTTTTTTAAGGTTGAGACTAAGGATAATAGGAGATATAATATTTGATGAAGCACATTTGTAACCATTTCATTTTTACTAGTAGAGCGGGTGACTAATGTAATAAGTATAAAATATGCACTAGTATTTTATGCAATCTCACCACAATGACAAATGAAATGCTATCCAACTATCAATACTTGCATCTTTTGTTTTCATGCATTTTATTTACACTGGTTTTCAAGAACTCAAATAATATTCTATGCTCTATTTTTGTCTGGTTTACAATATCTACAATAGTGTTTCACAGTGGATAATTTTATTTTACTGTCTTACACTTTGAGTAGAAGGGTAAGTTTGTGGAAAAACTTGAAAACCAGCATAGTTTTCAGTGAAACTAGATTTATATGGTTATCATGTGAAATTTGTATCATTTGCAATATTGACATAAGCCTCTGCATGATTTTCCAGGGCCTTCTGAAGCTGAAAACGTAATTGTATTTAGTACATTTCCACCAGAAACTTTATTTTTGTACTACTGTTTTTAATAAATTAGTAATTCATTCACTACCTGATTAATTATTATATAATTACATATTATACATGATTTACACACACATGGATATAATGCTAATATAAATTTGGGCATATGTGATGTAGATATAGGTGTGGTCATAGATTTATCTAGGCATAGAGAGAATATTTAAAAATAATAACTGATATATTTCTTCCAGGTAATTCTTTGTAGTTCTTAGTTGCTCATGATTCTTTAATACAATGGATTTAATAGCTTGAACAAAAATACGGACTAAAATAAATGAATCCTTTCTCATTTTTAAATTAAAAAATGGAATTGAGCAAAGTCAAGGAGCTGAAAATGCTGTTGACTTGCAAGAGTGTGGTCTTGAGAGAGAAAACAAATCTTTAGGTTATTCTACACACATCAAGGGGAAAAGCTAATGTTGCCTTACACAGAAAATGTGTAGTGGACGATAGATATATCTTCCAAAAGAAAACTCTGAACATGATGAGTTGAGGAGGATCTGAAAGGACCTGCTTGGTTTCTATGCATATTATTCCATGAAAAATCTGTAATCGCTTCCTAGGACTGCCATAACAAAATATCATAAACGAGATAGCTTAAAGCAACAGTAATTTATGGTGTCATAGTTCTGGGGGCTCAGTATCTGAAATCAAAGTGTTAGAAGGGCTGTGCTTTCTCTGCAGTCTGTAGGGAAGTCTGTTCCTTGGCTCTTTCCTGACTTCTTATAATGGCCAGCAGTCTTTGGCCTTCACTGGCTTCTGGCATGACTCAATCTCTGCATCGTTGTCACATGGCCATCTTCTCTCTCTATGTCTGTGTCTGTGTTCAATTTTCCCTTTCTCATAAGGACAGCAGTCAAACTGAATTAGTTTCATCAGTTTGGTCTCATCCTAACTAATCGCATAATCAAAGATCCTATTTCCAAATGGGTCACTTTCAAAGGATGAGGGTTAGGACTTGAGCATAGTTTTGGGGGGGGAGGGGTGAGGGGACAGAATTTAACTCATAATAGTGCCCCATCCCCCTCAACCTCATTGGGTTGAAACCCAGTTTGTAATTCTGTGGTTTAGAAGAGATGAAACCATTGCTTTCCTTTCTTGGGTCTTTCTGAAGGGACACTGTCTTGCAGAGAATTCCAGAGCCTGATGTGAATGGGATAGTAAAAGCCCAGGTGGGCATGACTAAGGGAAGCTCATAACTAAGATTCCTTCCTAAGTTCCAGAGAATCACAAACATTGGAGAATGTCAACAGACACAAAGGGCCTGGGGCCAGGATGAGGAAGATGGAGCATGTTGACTGCCAGAGGTTATGTTGAACCAGGAGCCTTAATGGAAGGTACCAGCCAATGACAAAGGAAAACAAGTAGCACCAGCTCTGACAAGCACCAGCTGTCAGTGGCTTAATTTTTGACACTCAATTTACTCATTTGTAATGTGATTCTAATAATAGATACTTGTTGGACTTGTGAAAAATGAAGTCAAATAATGTTTAAGTGACTAATAAATTGATCAGCATGTTGAAAACATTCAATAATTGTCAGTTCTTCTTCATTACTGAAAGTATGCCATTCTCAGGAACATGATTACAGTGTTTCGTTACTGAATATCATGGCCTTCCACTTTTCAGTAGATTTATTAGAAATCGAAATGCTACAATCTTTAGTGGTAGACTTCAAAATATGCTTAAGAAAGACGACCTCCAATCTCCACCCTACCCCCATCCCCAAGGAAAGCCACACACCATAGTCCCATCAACACACAAAACACATTTTCCATAATGAATGAATTTCTGTAAGAGTGCACCTGCAGCATCTATTATCTTTATTTATTTATTGGAAATTTAATCCTTACTGATAAACAGCTAATGGTAAGCTAGTTTTGTGGATATTGATGCATCTGCAGTAATGGAATATCAGGAGGTGATAACTCTTTTAGGCAGCCCAGCAGGAAGGAAATTGTCACATTCCAAAGGGTTACAAATCTCCAAAAAGAGATTACAGGAGTGTCTCTTTAAAGAGGTGTAGCTGACTGAGGAACCTTCAAGAGCTGGGGACATGCCAGTGGATGAGCGGCAGTAAGCAGCTGCTCCCATCCCTACACCTGAAAGGATGAGGCAAGAGCAAAGTATTACATGAAACTGGCGAGAGCTATAGCCACACAGGGGGCTGCCCCTCAGGAGCTGTGATCATAGGTAGGAGAACACAGACATGTCCATCCTGCAGCTCAGCAATGAGGGAACTGGGAAGATAACTTCTCTTCTCCTGCCACTGCTTCCCATTGACCGAACCCAACAGTGCTCTTTAACTTCTTTGTGAAAGAGCAAATGAGCCCAGGGAAAGCAGCGCTGGGACGTCAGCCTCCAGGGGCAGAGAGGGAGGAAGGAACAGAGGAAGGAACCAGAGAGGAAGAAAGAGAATACCCTGCACGGCAGCCAGGTTGTGGGTATGGAATTTCTCTCCCTATATTAAGGGTAAGAGAAACCGAGACAAAATGGCTCATTCACAAAATCAGGAATAGACGACTCATTTAATAATTTCTAGAACATGGCTATATCCACTCTCACTGGAATGTGCTACTTGGCATTTTGCTTTGTGGCCTTTTAATGGATGGGTGTATCTCAGAAGACTTGTTGTAAATGCCTTTGGTGGGTGGTCAATGAAGCATCTATAAAAAGATACACAAAACTCATCATATTTGTTTCTGGAAAATGGACATATTTTTAAACTGTGCTCATTCAGACTAAGACTCTCAAATTTTTTTGTTTGATTTGCAAGTGTGTTATCAAAGAAACAAAATAATAATGGCATCTCTTTCTCCTTCATCATTACACTCCCCTCCCTCCCCCAAAAACTATTTCATTAATACTTAAGAATGAATGGAAGTATCATACTTTAATATGACTGTTTATCAGAATGTATATTTTTAATCATTAACCTTTGTACTTCTACAGCTCTTATTTGGGTTAATTTTATTTTATCAGAAAAATTTGAAACAATCAATTTTATGCCAATATAAACTAGGTTAAAAGCATATAGACTACACCTATTTGAACATAATCACTGTGTCTTACTGGTAGTTGGACAGCTTTACTGTCTAAACACGTGAAGGACAAACTAATAGGTCAAAAAGAAAAGCTAAAAGTAGATTTACTCTTTTTTCTACCCAAAGCCTGTCAGTACAGTATTCTGGTAAAAGAATCAATATTGGGGGAACCCAAGTTACAAAAGGTAGTGATTGGATAGTGGAAGGCAATTGTAAGTAGCTTATGTTAACTGATTATTTCACAAATACGGCACAGGGTATTTTAACTTCCATTAGAGGCAGCACTATTGCCTTTTTAATATTGTATCAAATTTTTATGTTATCTATACTTTGGGGAACATGATTTGAACCATACACAATTTCAATCTATGTAATAACTAAAGTGGTTATGAAATTGGGTGCCAGTATAATTTTATTTTTCCCCAAGAATTTTCCTCAGTTCCTTGGTAGCTAAAGTATTAGAACAGTTACCTACCCGGTGGCTTTGAGTAGCAAAAGCCCATGGGCTGCTGGATCATTCTTTTCATTTTGGTTTCAAAGTTCCTCATCCTATTTTAGGCCCTAGAAAATTGACTGCTAATTTGTACCTACAGCTAGGGCTAAAGCAACCCCAAGCCTCATTTTTTTTAAACCTTTTCAGTGCCACAAATTAAATAATGTGTGGCAATGCTTACATGAGCCACTTATATGCCTCTACTGGTTTTATCTCCTGATTTCAATCAGCTTAGCATCTTTTTGTGAAATATCTAAATCAACACTGATTTTATATTAAAACAACCTGTGACAGTTTTAAAAACATTTAGATTTCATAGAGATTTGTTTAAAACCCCACAAAAATAATTCCACCTTACTAAAAACACCAAAGGGGTTTAGGCTGTTGGGCAGAGCTGAAGTGACGGAGCTGAAATTCTGTAATAGGGTGAGGATTCAATAAAATGCTATCTCAAACTAACAAGCTCTGGCACCTTTTCTTTTCTTTCTGCAAATTCTGTCTGGGGCATTACTGTCATCAGGCCAAATAGACGTCCTCTGCAATAGTGGTCACGGTGGTACAATGACAGATGGCAAGCCACTGGGACCAGGGCACTGTCTGGAAGGGAGCAAGAAATTTCAACTCTGTCTCCCTTTGTCTACTTAGGCCTCAGTAGTCTTGATTTTCTTTCTTTTTTTAATTTTTAAGAAACATATGCTGCCATCGTCTAGGTCAGGGGTTGGCCAACTTCTGTGAAGGGCCAGACAGTAAATATTTTAGAGTTTGTGGGCCAGACGGTCTCTGTCACAATGACTCAGGTCTGCTGTTGTAGTGCAAAAGTCCTGTAGCCAATACATGAATGATTGAGTGCAGATGGACTCCAATAAAACTTTATTTACACAAATAGGCAGAGGGCCGATTTGGCCTGTAGGCTGTAGTGTGTTGATTTCTGGTCCAGGCCATCCTTTTCCAAGTTGTTGGGAATACCGAAAAATGGCTTTCTTAGGCAGTTAAAAACTCTCTGTCTTTGATGAATACTTTAGTGGGTTTTGAGCACTGATAAGCATATAAGCTCTTAGAAAGAGGCCTGAAGATGTTTTAGGATAAGAAACTTTAGAAGCCCTTCTGGGTGTATTCAGTTGTGCTATTGCTAAGCTTTGCCACCATCTTACATGTTTAAAATGTCCCCTAGCAGCCTCTGGGACTCCTGGCATCTTCATCTTCTCTGATATTGCTGGTGAATCAGTTCCTAGGGTGGTCAAAGCAAAGTACAATACACTGGGTGGTTTAAAATGAGGGAACTTTATTGTCTCACTGTTCTGGAAGCTAGAAGTCTAAAATCAAGGTGTTGGCAGGAGTGTACTTCAATAGCTTCTGCTGTTTTTCTGGGAATCCATGGCATTCCCTCCTCTCTCTGTCTCCTCTCTAAATTTCCTCTTCTTATAATGACACCAGTCATATTGGAATAAGGGCCCACTCTACTCCAGTGCAACAGCATTTTAATGTACCTAATTCCATTGGTTAATGACCTACCTCCAAACAAGTTCACATTCCATGCTCTGGTGATTCGGACTTCAACCTATCTTTTGGAAGGACACAATTCAATCCACAGCAGTTGGTTATAAGCATTTTTTGATCCGGTGCCACAGCCTGTCAGCGTGATAGCAAAAGCCATCATAGAAATGAATGATGGCTTGTAGGAATGTAACTTTTTGCTTTCTTTTGAGAAATAAGTAATTACTGTGCTAGGTTTACTCTTATTTTCTGACATGCCTAGCTTTTATGTACTTGAAGAGCATGGGTATCAAAATCCCCAACTCTGGTAACAATGAATTTTACAATCTCGGGCTATTTGCTTACTGTCTCTGAAACTCAATGTTCTTATCTGTCATATAGGGACAATAAATCATTTTTTAAAGACCATTTTTATAAAAAGTAAGTGAATTTCATACATAAGGTTCTTAGAAAAAGTTCTTGGCATGCAGTATGTTGCACAAATAGTTGCTGTTATATTCAATTAGCTAACAAAAGATAGACATGTGACATTATGTGACACCAACATATTTTGTGATTAGAAATTTTAAAAGTAAGAGATTTATGGCATCATCTCTCTGAAGAATCTAATGAGATGAGACTCTTATCACTTATGAGAAAAATTAGGGAAGTGAATTATACGTGAGACTTTAACTTCCATATTCTTGGAATTTAGGTTGTTTGTAAGATTAATTCTATTCATGATGAAGACGTTGACTATACATATTATTGGGAGAGATGTTATAAGTCTTTCTTTTACTAACATGGCAACTAACTCCCATAGTAACCAGGAGATAAGATGCCACATATTGAGGAACAAGTAGTCTCATGGTAGATGGCCAATTGCTTATGCAAACTCTCAGATAATTTCAATACTAAGAGCCACCTGTCCCCATCCCCCACCCCTCCATCCCTCCCCATCTCAGGAGAAAAAGCAGAGTGGGAGACTCAAGTGGCTTTCTCAAAGATGTTGTGTGAATCATTACTTATTCTCTTCATTGTGGTGGACAGGGTCACCGACAGTTTGGATTGAAGGCTGTGCAATGGCTGTCTTTGCCGCAAAGTGTCCCATTCACAATTTTGACAAGGAATTTCCTCAAGGGTTACTGGTTATTGTGCCCTAATGTGTTGCAGTTTACCTTTTTTTGGCATGTATGTTTTGTAGGCAATTTTGAGCTGGAGAGCCTTGAAACTATTTGACTTGCGGAAGAAAATTGCTTGGAGCACTATGAAAATATCATTGAGACCATGTGGTTTTTAAACTCTTTTGCACTGTACTGTGTTTCCCAATTATTTCCAGCTGTGTGTAGCCACTAAGTGTACCTTCGCAGCCCGACTCTTTTTTTACTTTTTTTAACAGTTGTGAAGTGCCATTTTTCGTTCATTCGTTCAAGTGAATGTGGAATGTTGGAGAGGTGGATTCAGCTCGACTCAGAGTTATCACCTCTCTCTTTTTCCTGGCACTCCTTGACTCTCCGCTTTTCCTGAATTTTTATTTCTGACAAGAGTAGGAAGCGAAAATACGGTAAAAGCCTCATTAATTTATACTCCATTCATTTACTCTTTGAAGACACAGGCGAGGATGAAATTTCACTTGTATTACCTATGGAAAATAAAAGGATGCATTGTAAGAAAGAAAATTCATAGTTAAACAAGGATGTTAACCTGCTGTTGGGATCATAACCTGTTCAAGTTATTAGCAGCATCAGTTTACAATGAATCATGTAATGAATGAATTCCCTAACTGGCCTACTCAACATATTTGTTCATAATTTACATTGTTTTATGTCTTCTTTTCTTTAAAAATATCCTAAAACTTTGACATCTAACCTATTTCAGAGTTATCCCAACCCTTTTCCCCTTTGTGCAGGAATTGGCCAAACAATACCTTCCCTCATTCAAACTCACATAAAGGTAACCACCTTTGTTACAGGGAACAAATGTACAAAGTATTGAGACCATGGCAAGGTTACAAGGGGTGATATCAAAGTATTTAACTGATGGTAGAGCATGGACATCAGCCAATCAGAAAAAGATGTGTCAGCCAATCAAAATGGACACCGGCACTAATGCTCAGCACAGGTGCTAACTAGCTTCACATCTACCTTGACTGTTCCCCAGTGAGGCCCATGGCTGCTTTCAGACCAAGGAAATTAGAAAGGGAAAGATAATGGGTAATTTCTATACCTTCTTTATGACTGATTTTGTCCATGTTAGTCCTATTTCAACCAAAGACATGAAGGTCTTCCGGTAAAATCAAGACCCTTAATCAACTTCCTAATTCTAAGATGAATTTGAGTCATAAACTGATGCTGTGTAAAATCCTGAGGAAAAATATGGTCTCTAGCCCAATGTGGAACAGGTTTCAGATATTTAAAGGCAGGATAGAGAAGCTTAATAATTATCAGCTTCATCTGGAATTTCAATGTGCCTTCACTTTGTTTAATGTTGGTTTCAAAGCATCACAAATATATAAAAATAAAGTTAAAATGCATTCCAAATGAACCACAGATCATTTTTAAATTATCTATGCTTCTACTCTCTTCCACTAGTGGAAATAATACAGGTCTATCTATTTTTGAAAAAAAAGTTGCCCAAAATTAAGTACGTGAGTACATGCACGCACAGTATTTATTTTTACACACATATGCGTGAAGTCTACACATATTTCTGTATGTTATTTCTCTAAATTTGGTTTCAGTTCTACCAGAAAATTCTATATGGTGCAGAAAATAACATTCATCCTCAACTATAAATTTAGTAACCAAAAGTTGGCGGAATATTAATAGATGCTAGAGGTCATTGCTCTTTTGCAACCACTAAAAACATGTTCTCTGTTACAAACATTTGAACAAGGTTTAAATTTGGTAGATTATTTATAAAATGAGAGCTTTCCAGACATTCCTCTCCAACATCGTAGGAGAATGGTCCTCTCTTCCATCTTCTGTATTCTTAAAGATGTATAATGTGCTACAAGCATGTCTCTGAAATGCCATGTATATGCTGGGAATGCAAAAGAAAACTCTTTTCTAGTCAGGTGCCCCCCACAAGTCCACACATTCCACAAATCATAGTAAAATTCATAGTAAAATGACCCATTCATTCATCCTTTTGATTTTGTCTAAATACAAAATTGTATTTAGTGTTCCAACTGTGCCAGAGGGGCCTGATGTAGCATTGATTTAACAAACAAACAAACAAACAAAAACCTATCCTGATCTTCTAGAAACACATAGTCTAGAGGCAAAGCAAGTGTAACTAAAAATTCACATAAACGGAGACAACAGATTACATTTGCAGTAAGGTCAAGAGTTATAGGACTAAAAAGAAAGAGAAACCAAGATTTTTAAGATAACAGAGAGGACGGTATTGACCTGTGTGTTCCTGAGGAGGTCACTGCATCCCAGCAAAAATAGGAAGCCATGGGTGAATGCGAGTCTGTCGGGTAACTCAGGTTGACTAATATAATGGAATCCTTTATTATACCTTAAAAATAAATCTTCTTTGAAGTGTTCATATGCATGAATAAGAATAGGATTTAATTTACAAAAAAAAAAAAGGTAAATTAGCTTGAAATTTTCCACAAGACATTGCCTAAAATATCCCATTCTAAATGGAGAATGAGTTTGGTGTATATTGCAGGGATTCATGTCGGGAATGACTTTATTTTCCTATATAGAGAGAGGGTCAATTAAGGTCTAATGCAAAGAGCCTGTTAAACACCAGTCAGTAGGGAAGGACCAGGGCAAACTTAGGAAGTAGATGGATCATGTCCTTGGTTCTTCCCTTTCATCTCTGTTCTCCATCCTGGATCTGACCATGAAGTTCTCTGGGCCTCCATCTCTTTTCCACTGCTATGTTAGACTTGAATACAAAAATGTAAATTCAGTCCATCCAGTTGATTTTTCTTTATATTTAATTCACATGAAAACTTGCACTAGTAAAAACTTAATGTTTATCATTTCAGTATTTTCATAAGAAAGGCATGACAAGGGAATTTGTTTATATTCCTGGAATTCTATGTGCTAGCAGCCTGGTTTTTGAGGAAAGAAGAGAATGAATTGCTATGATAGTTTATATATAATAAGTATATGTATATATGTATGCATGTAGGTATAACATATTTAGATATAAGCACACATGAATAATCTATTATGATATATAACTCAAGCTCTTGCTGTCTCTTTCTCTATATATATCTATATTATGACTGAATATAATAGAGGGTTGCAGTTTGATTATTACAACTTTATAAAAAACTTACATCATGCAAAATAAGATGTGAAACTGTGTTTTTCATAAAGAACAAGTCCATTTATTCCATTTTACTTAAGAGCTCGCAACTGTTTAAGGGAAAATTAAACACAGCAAAAATTTCTGTCAAATACTCCAGAGGGACCTCTAATTCTTTTCTATTTTAGTTATACTGCACAATTTCAACCAGCACTTTTTAGAAAATGGGTGGAGCGGAAACTTTGAACTCAGTAGAAGACAGACACAAAATGTCTCAAACACTCTAATTGTTTTTCTGAGAAATTTGGTAATTATGGAGAAGTTCTGTTTATTTTAATGGCTTCTTATCACCACATGGAACTCACTTAATGACCGCATTTTCCCAAGGGGCCTCCATGACATCATCGAATAGCCCCAGTGCTTCCTGATACTTTAAAATTCTGCCACAGCCAATTTTCAGGATTGCAGAGTATTGTGGGATTCCTGGGGAGCTCTCACAAAGCTTCCTTAAACACACACACACACACACAAACATGTTTGTGTGTGTGTCCATCTAC
This sequence comes from Choloepus didactylus, assembly GCF_015220235.1. Lineage (NCBI taxonomy): Eukaryota > Metazoa > Chordata > Mammalia > Pilosa > Megalonychidae > Choloepus > Choloepus didactylus. The sequence goes on along the minus strand of NC_051324.1, from coordinate 65,330,263 downwards.
CTACCTACCTACTTACCTATCACCTATAATTTGCAATGCAGTGGAGTAAAAGTTGGATTTTTTTAAAAAAATCACTGCAGTACAGAAAGACTGAAGAGTTGCTTTTCAGAAATAGCCAATTCAACCAAGGAATTTGCCCAGAGGGATGACATAGAACAGATACAATGCCCTGTTACTGGCAAAAATCTGGCACTCAAAAAGTATCTATCAAGTGAATCAATGATGGAGGCATGATTGAAATTAAATGAATACATGAATGAATGAAGAATCAAGCAAATACATGAATGAATGAATGAATGAACGAGTAAATGTTGTCCTGAACCATCAGATGATATGGAGGGAGGAGGGAGAGATACAAATAGTATCTGGATCTTAGAACTGCCTTGTTTGAGGTCTTCTCTCTCTAAAAAAATGGTTTATCGTATTGCTCTGGAGGTGATTACATTTTTACTAATTGTTTCTGATGTTCAAACTCTTATTCCAAGGGATGATATCTCCAGTGGTGGACTCTTAGGACTGGGGCAGATGGATTAAAGAGACGCAGCGGTGGTGAGAATAAAGGGGCATTCAAATGATATGCCACACTTGGACACTTAGTCCACATTCTTGAAAGAATCACCCTTAATTCCCTTTAAGTAGATGAAAACAACTCTGAGAAAAACAGAAATTAATTCCCTTTACATCAGGGACATCAGTTTCCCTGTGGCTCTTCATTGGTTTGCATCGTTGTATATGCATACCAATGCATACTTTTCATAAAATGAGGAGACAGTAAACCCATCCCTAGGTTGGGTGTTTGGCTGAGAGGTAATTTTAGGTTGTGACTAAGGAACTTTGACCCCAGGCACAGTGTACAGCACAGCATTAGTTATTTTCTCATTTCCACTGAAAGCAATGGCCCGCTTGCGGGAATATCAAGTGTTACCATGGGTTGCTGCAGCTGTGAGCCATTATTTCCAGTGGCAATGGAAATCCATTGAGAGATCTCCTGGGAGATTGTGCAAAATGCTGTGGTGGGTTTAATATTAACCCTTGCCACCGCTGTAGCTAAGACTTCCGGCAAAGACCAAATTTTACTGGTCAGAGCTGCCAAGTTTTAGAAAAAACAGACTTCATCACATGCAAGCTCAATTTTGAGATGGAAAACAAGTGCCTTCTAATGCAACACTAGGCCCCTTGGAAGCCTTTTGTCTCCATTTGACAGTTTCACACCCCGCAATGTCTGTTTCATAAAAGTCTAGAAAGCTTTCTAGGAGAGGAAAGGCTGTGATGAGGAATGCAGCACAATTCTGACGAACGAAACGCCTTTTTCTTTTACAGTTCAAATGTGCCTTAAAAAAAGAGACAGAGAGAGATGTTAAAAAAAAATAATACAACTTTATATTACCAGACAAACTAGTAGTTTATTTCTACAGCTTTATTTTTGGTCCTTATTTGATATGAAATGTCTCTGTTATTTCATTTTGTTTATTGTTGAGGGAGATTTGCATTCTAGGGCCCTGTTCAAGTTTTCTCCTTAAGGTGAACATTTTAAAAGGGAATAATGAAGCCCAGAAAAAACACACAAAATGACAGATGCAGAAATTGGTTCTGTTCTGACTATTCACATCCCTAACTTATTTAAGGCTTGTGATGCTTTCTTTCACTGTTGTTCTATGAATTTGGATCCCAGTTCAACGTGTAGACAAAAGGCCATTTATTTCCATTTTGGCATTAATTTCTGCAATTAATTAGCTGCTATCAATTAGTAGACACAGTCATATGACCTAAAAAATGGGTTTGATCCAGGGTTTCACAACCTTGGCACTGTGGACATTTTAGGGCAGATAATTCTTGGTTGTCAGGGCTGTGCTGTGAATTGTAATTTGTTTAGCAGCATCACTGGCCTGGACACCCTAGATGCCAAAGCACCCCTTTCCCCCAGTTGTGACAAACAGAAATGTCTCAGGACATTGCCATACGTCACCTGGGGGCAAAATCGTCCCCTTCTGAAAACCATTGGCTTGGAAGTAAACAGTTAGAAGGAAAGAGGCCAACACATTTCTTTTAAAAATCTCTATGCAGTGTCCTATAGCCTAGGCTGATGTATACACACACAAGCTAAATATCTGTGTCACAAATCATTAATTGTTCCGGTTCCTACTAGGTCTTCACTGTCTTTTTACTGTTCTTCCCTTTGGCGGACTTCAAAGAGAAACATCCGGACATCTTTTCCTTACCTATTGACTGCTGAAATCCCGGCTTGCCTTTTCATTTTTGCTTAGATTTAAAGCCTTCAACACTGTACCTTAGCTCACAGCTGCAGACTAACTCTGATATCTCAGACTTGGGCGCTGTCTCTGGCACTTGGTTACACAGGGAAGCACCAGATGGGAGCAGATGGAGAACATCAACTTCCCAGGGGGCACCAGGAACCTGCTGCCCTTCTTCACGGGACAGAAGCAAGCAGCCAGGTATACACTGCTGTCATCCTCAATCAGAAAAACACTCTCATGCACTTGGCTCTTTCTGATTTTAGAGAAAACGCATCTTTGTTTCATCTCACCACTTATTTTTCTTTAAACTCTTTCCATAGATTGCCCTTCAAGCCGACATCACCCTTACCAACCAGTACTCTTTCCACCCTGCTTTGGATTTAGATTGCTCTGGGAATAGAGTTTCTTAAAACTGCTTTCTAAAAGATCCTGAATTCCCACAAGAACATAACATGGTTAAACAGCAATTTCAGCTGAAAGTTAACAAGGTTTTAAGGTAGTTAAAAAACTGTGAAAGCCTGACTCCCAGTGTGAAATACAAAACCTGTGAAATTCAAATATGCAGGAACACTTTCATTTACTCAGAGCTATGATCAAGGCTGAAAATGTTTCTTTGTTTAAAAAAAAAAAAACCCATGGGCTAGAGTGTAAACAAATGTAGGATTCTTAAAGTTGTTTTTTATTTTTTATTTATTTTTTGGTCTTTGACTAATTATAAACTGGAAATAGTTCAATATATATATTGTATATATATATAGTTAGGAGTTTTCATTTATATAGACACTCTATATACTCTTTGTATTCTCTGTGTGTGTATGTATATAAAAATGCATATTGGATGCAACCACTTAATCACATTCACATATAAAAAGACTGAGTAGGTCAAAAGAACATAATAACATGTTTTAGTAGAATGAGCATTTGGTGGAATGCATCAAAATACTGGATTCAGTTCTTAGCTTTATCTGTGCCTGTGGTCTAATAACTTTATCAATCTTATGTTTTCTCATATATAACACATACCAATACCATAATTTTTTTCTACATACTCCAAAAAATAAGAAAGCCCTTTTAAAATCACAAGGTGTCGAAACATACAGATACATGCTCAGATAAACTTTTTGAGGAAAACTGCTGTCTGCAGTGAATTCTGTATTCATTCTGTATATAATGTCAAGCATATAGTTATTTTACAAACCACTCAGTTTTTATAATAGAGTGAAAAAATTAAAGAACATGTACAGCTTGTTGAAAACTAGAAGTTTTGGAGAGTGGGATGGGAAGCAGATATCTTCACTATGCAAGAACAGTTTTTCTTAATATTGACTTCCCCCAACTTGGTGAGATTTATAAATATTTTGAACCTAGCTTTTACATTTAGTTACTAAATTCATGATTCTGAATGATATAATGAAATATCCATTTCTTCTTTTGAGGTTTATGATTCCTTACATTATTTGTACTATTTGTGCAGTAGCAGAAAATACTTTTGGACACAGGAATATTGATGAAAGACCATTTTACCTTACCAAAATGATCAAGAGGGATTTCGTTATAATAAAAATGTTCATTGTTAATACATAGTTTTATAAAGCGAGAGACACAAACCCTACCTTTAACAGTCTATGTACATTTCATTCATGTGATTAGAATAAATCAGTAAAATATCTATCTCATCCCTAAAAATATACAATACAGTTCTTCTTTTTCTTTTAAGACTTTTTAAATTGCAGTAATTAACTACTTGGTTACACTAGTCATGAAACTAATTTAAAAGATACAGAATTTTCAAATCAGCAGATTTACAATGCATATCACTGAGTTCAAAATCATTTTCCAATTTCTAACTACAAAATTTCAAGATGTATCAGATCCAGAAGGAAAAAGTAAATGAATTACGGTAAGATGCAATAGTTTATAGCCATTTAAAATCATGGGAAAATCTACAAAGCAGGTAGCCAGGATAATCCAATCACACATACACACGGATTATATATTCATATATATGTGAAATTTTGCATCTATAAGTATGGAATGTATACATATTTCATATATACAAATATGAAAAAGACAGAAGGTAAGTATATACCACACTGATAGTGTAAGTCTGGGAAGTACAATAATGGATCATTTTAAATTTCTCTTCTGTTGGTATCTATATTTTCTAAATGTTCTACAATCATTGTTTATTATTATATAATCAGAAAATAAATGGGTGTTTTAAATAAAATTTCATAAGCTTAAAAAGAAAAAGAAAAAGATGGTTTAATTAAAATATAGGAAAATCCAGATAGGCGATATTAATTCTAGAACAAATTCAAATATGATGACATTACATATTTCTACTTCCAAGTGTGTTTCGAAGAGTTTAAAGCAAAAACTCAATTTGAAAACAAATAAACAGAACATAAGAAAAGGAATCTAACAAATAAAGTGAATAAGGAAGAGGAAGTATTAAAACTGTTACTTAAGTCTTTAAGTAATATATAATAGTTGTTACAAAGAGTTGAATTTAATACATATATTTTTATAGACGTGAAATTCATGACAGAAAGTTTCATTTTCAATATAATATATATGTTTTATTCAAAGTTCAAGGAACTTTAAGTCTTGTGGATTATCAGGCATGCAAAAACATTTTGATTTCTATTTAGGTGATCTAAAATATTCACTTGTGAATGTACACTTCATTGGAAAAAGTAATTAGAACTTGCAAGCCTTTTAAAATTGTTTAAAAATATGACTTAAGAAAATAGAGTGAAAAAAATCATTTTCTACAAATTGTCATTTAAAAACTAATTATACAAAACAGTTCAATGACATTCCTTTGAACTGTAGAGATAATGAACATAAACTGCCTCATTTGAAAAGCCTCTGTTTGCTAACCAGTGTTTTGTTTAAGTGTAATTTTATAGGATTAATGCTTAGACTCCATAGGAATATTGCCCTGACCGTTCTCTGATTTTTTGTTTAAATCATTAGTGAAGCGAAAAAGAGAGATGGGGAGGTAGGGTCACACATTGTGTCAGTACACTTTAATTAAGTGTAATAATTCCTCTTTTCCTGGGGTAGCTGTGTGAAGACATTTCTCTTCAGAGATTTACACTGAGGCTCCATTTTCATCGCCGCCATGGAAGTCATCTGTGGAACACCACTGCCCTCTGTTGGAAATGTGTGAAACCTCAGATGGCTCCACATCTTCAAAGATCAGAAATTTGGAGTTTAGTTTCTTAGTTTTGGTATTTTCAGCTCTCAATACAGATTTCCTAAGGATAAAATAACTTGAAAAATTGCAAAGTCAAGGACAGGCTGCGTAACTTCATAACAGGCACAATCGTTACAGATATTTCTTTAGGTGTTGAAAATAAACCTAGATTTTTGCAATCATCTCATTATATATAAATGCTATTCATAAAGGTTTTTACCTACTAAGACAGAATGAAAGACTTTTTAAAACGAAGTCTTCTCAATATAGAAATGCCATTTTTTCTCTGTAAGAAACCAAAGAGAGAATAGGAAAATTTAGATATTTGTTATAATACCAATAGCACACTATTTTTTTTTTAGTGAAATATCATAGGGATGAAATTATTTTTAAAAACTATAGGCATTAAAATCTGCAATTCATTGTATGAGTGACTCTCACTGAATTAAATTTCCCAACGCTGACCCTTCTTTCAGTGAGGAAATTTGGAGATGGAGGCCTTTGATCTGTGGAGCAGATGGCGATCTGCATGCTTCTAGCACAAATCCTCCACAAATATACAGCAAGAAGTGACCTGGAAAAGTCACCTCAGGGAGGAGTAAAGAAGTGGCCAGAGGTGGACTCAGAAGTACCCAAAGCCATCAGGCTGGAGGCACATTACCGATTGGATGTCAGGTTTTAATTCGTCGAATGGTGCTTTTCAGCTAAAATCTAAAAATCTCTCTTCCCTTTTCAACATCTGGTTTAGCAATTCCTTAAGAGACAAAACAGCCCTTTCTCTCTCATCCCATCTATTAAAAAGTACCTAGGTTCTGAGACAGAAATGAATGATCATGTCAGAACTGACTCTTTCTACTCCAGATTCTGCGAGATCTAAGTCCTAATGCCCTAAAATCAAAATATTACAGGACAATCTTCTACAGTGCAATTGACAGAGAATTAGCTCGGTTTCCTGTTATGTCCCATGAAGTCATTTGTTACTTCAAAATACATGAAATATTATAATTAGCTCAATGTATTTCCTTATTTAAAGAATGAAATAATTTAAATCTCTATATCTGATCCTTTCATGACTGCTAAATGTTTTAATTTATACTAACCTCTTCTAAACATATTTTCTGCAGAGTTTTTCTGAACAATATGTACCATAGTAAATACACAAGGAGACCTGAACTTGAAATTAGTCTTAATACCCAAATGTTGCAATATAGGGGCAGGCATTGATGGCACGTTTATCTTAATTATAGAAATTTTTAAATAAATTAGTCATTGTTTGATTCTTTTATCAGTGCAAAAGTTCTAAAATTAACCAACATTCTTTCAATAATATGAAATCTTGGTCTGAAGAATTAATTTCAATGTCTGTTTCTTTTTGGTTGTTTAACAGAAATAAAACAAAGCAAAATAAATTGAGACTAGCAAAAATATTTTTGTAAATTGTTAGAAATCTGTCATATCATCAATGTTTACTAATGCCTCTTTAGTTTACCAAGGGTGATTTACTTAAAGCTGCACACGAATATATAACTGATGTAACATACACAGGCACAATCATTGTTAGAGGAAAGAGAAACCAAAGGCTTTCATTAAAAGTAAAAAAGTCTAAAAACAAAGTTGCCAATTGCAATTTAAATTACTGTGTCTCCAGTACTTGATTTGCATATATGGATAATTGTGTCAAAACAGAGATTCAGATATTGCCAATATATCTTAGGTAAGTTGTAAAAATATATAAGCCTGCATGTAATTCCAAATAATGAATCAATTATTATGGGGGTTGATGATTAATGCACCGTTGATAAAACTTAGTTTAAATACAAAAGTGTTATTGTTGAAAAACGTGTAAATGAAATCAGAATTCATGAATATTCTAAATAACTTTTTACACAGACCTTAAGGTTTCACCTAAATCATCTTGTTAAAAATCCAATTTGCTGCCATCTGTAGGTAAAAGCCTTTTAGTTGGTGTCTGTTTAAAACAAGGTAGGAGAAAATGCATTAGCAAAAGGTTTCCAAGATCTGCCATAATTATTAGAGAGAAGAACAATCAAAATATGTCTTTAATCTAGAAGTTGTCTTGAGGCAAGAGGGCTTTGGCATGTATAATGTAATGTTCTCTTACAGCTACACAGTCAAGACTTAAGGGACTGAGGTGGAAGGAAGGTGACTATATTCCTAACTTTTCACCACCCTTTGGGACTATGCTTAGTGTCACAATTCATCCTGGGAAAATTCTGATTAAGCTTCAACTCAGAGAGCTGGATCAGTATGTAAGAATTTTACCGTGGACCCTCTGTCATGGACCTGTGTACTGAAGTTGCTTGGTAATAACTCATTGTCCAATGTGTCCTTAGCCATTCATTTTAGGAGTTATGGGACGTGGACATATAGAGTACCACCAATTCCCGCAAAAACTGGGAAATTTCTGTTGGAGTACTCAGGAAAGAAGGTTGTGCTGTCTCTAGAGCTGATCTGGATCATTTTCTTTCTCTCCCTCTTTATTCCTTTTAGCCTGAATTTAAAGTATCACAACTGCATTAGGATCATCTGGGTCTGTACTGTTTCCCATTTAAATTCTAACCAAAATATATAATGAAAAAATAAACTAAAAAGTCTCTTCAGAACAGATAGATTATGAGCTGTATAATCTTTTTTTACGAGTCTATTATACTTCAGATATTGCTCTTTATGGTCATCATCTCACATGATCTTGTCAACATTTCTGTAAATCCTTATCATTAGCTACATTTTACACACCAGGAAACTGAGATTCAGATAAGGGAAGTGACTTGCCAGGGATTGTATGGCAGTTGAAAGACACTCCCAGTTTTCAGACCTAAGCTTTTTCCACTACAAATTTCTCACCCTCTATTATTCTCTGTTTGTCCCATTCTCCCACCAAAATCTCTCCTCTCCCCCACAGGAAAGCTGAAACGAATTATTTTATTAAGCAAGATTGTAAACCTTTACAAGAGCTGATGTAACCCTTAAGTAAGGAATGCAAATTTAGTAGGCCTAAACTCGTGAGTTCTTATAAATATGATATTCACAAAGTGGGTTCCTCTCTAGCCAGTTTAAACATGTGCCTTCCATCTTTACCTGATCATTATGTCCTAGATATTGCCATCCATGTCTCAGAGCTATAAATAAATTCTATTGTATATCTTCCTTGGCTGTCCTGGGTCTTGCTATTTTTTCTGCTCCTTAGAAAGTCTACTCCTGGGCTTCAAAGCACCTTACAAGTTGTCTTGTTCACCTGTGTTGTTCTGGGGTCCTTAGAAATCTTAACATCCCTCCTGAACCATTTCTGGATGCTAGTAATGAGTTATGTTTACTAGCCCATGTTTATGAGCTGCATTTAACCACCAGGGAAGTTAAGACTCTATTTGCAAACATTTAATAGAGTCCTAGGTGGGGTGGGGCAGGGCTAGGGACACAAAAATCTGATGGAAGGCACCGTCTTGATCTTGTCAATTGGAAACAATTCTTCAACTTTCTGTTTCTAAAACATCACTCTTCTGTTCCTTTGGGCTAGTTAATAAGTTTCTGTTTCCTGCCAGAGTTATAATACTAGTTCTCAGTTCAAACTTGGGTTTACTAAACGAACAGGTCTTTTTTTCCAGCTCCATTTACTTCCATCAGTTCTTTTCTAGCCCTCTCTGGAGTAGGGATGAAAGACGATACTTTTCTACAGATCCCTGATTTATAATCCTCATGACACTTCTATTTACATAATCAAACTATACAACATTTAATTGTCATTACCAACAGTATCAGACTATTATTTCTCAAACTTCAAAATAATTTTAAAGTTTGGTGTTAGAAGAGACAGGTAATTGTGTTTTGGGGGGCTGATTTCAAATGACTTTACTTGTATTTGTAAGAGTTGAAGACAGTTACTCTTGATATTTTCACCTTCATCTTTTGCCAGAGGATATATTAAGGAACACTTAAGGAATCTTTTTTTTTAACTTAAAGACAGTAGTTTTATCCTAAAATCTCTTCTCAGTTGATGATACCTCAAAAGTGCTAATAATCTAACAGTAAATTCTGCAGCTTATAAAGCCTTAGTTGTAATATGATTCATTTGCTTTAAGTTTGATGCTTTACAATGCAAGGGATTCAAAGTTACCTTTTGCAATATGTAACAGCCCTATTTTATTGCCCTTTTGCTTAAAAGACCTTTAAACACTATGAATCCATATTAAGTAAAAATAAAACAGAAATTAAAAGATGTATATTTGGGCTGCTAATTGAGGCTGAAAAATAGCTCATTCTAATTTTACTATAAATATTAGTGAAGCACGTATGTTTATTAATAAAAGACTTTTTAGGCAATTATATTATACTTTGTGCCTAGTGTTACTGAAGACAAGTTCAGTAGCACAATTCCCATGCATGCCAATAAATTGAGCCCACATGCTGACAGACTGTTCCCTATGTTAAAAATCTATACTGTTGGTCACAAGTACGACCAGGAAATGAGCATGGGGAGAAGGCCAGAATAATCTCCCAGTCCTTACAAAAGAGATTATTACTTTTAAAACAAGAGCTCTTCTATTGTATTGACAACTTATATTACATGTTATAACACTGGTAGCTCAGTAGCAGCATATTTGTGGACAAGGGACAGTATGTTACATTAAATACAAAAACATTGAGATGCTTTTATGATCTCTTGGGGAAATCAGCAAGTCTCTTTCAGCCAACAGGAGCAGTATATATTCAACAAAAGGTAGCTAACTTGTTTCCCAAGATTACTAAATATCCTTTGGTGCTTACAAAAGAGATTTTCAAACAAGGAGATCTCATTTTCTAAATGGTTTCCATGGTTTTATTTTGTTTGTTTTATATTTTCTTGGCACATGGATTAAATCATCTGAGGGAAGAGGAAATGAAGATGGTAACAATCCAATAATTCCTCTTCAGCAAAGAGCATTTAAAATTCAGAAACAACCTAAGTATAATTTCTTCCTCATTAGAACCAGAAGAGCAGAGAGATGGGGACAGCAGGCTGATTTAAGAACTTTGTAGCTCATTCTTAAACATCGTGGTATTTTTCTTGAAACAGAAGGTAGTAATCAATGAAAAGTTATTCAGTGTGGTTCAGCTCATATAATACTTTCCTGGTGTTAGTCTAACCACCATTGCTTTGCACCTTTTTTTTTTTTCCTGCAAACCTTGGTAGACTCTTTAAGGTCACATCTGTTAGGGCACATAATGGTTTTTAATCACACTTTTCTAAATGACTAGAACACAAGTATGTGAGGGGAACAGCACTTAAACCGAAGCCTGATCCCTGTTGTCGGATATTTGGGTGGTGATTTTCTGGAGGATTGAATGCAAAATGGCAGAGACCTCTTCTGAACCCATGCCAGTTGATATACAGCTGAACAATCAAATGCAGGCAAACCCCCACTCTGAATCAGTCTCTTTTCCCAAAGGAGGATCATGGAGAACACAGTTTCAATTTTAGGGAAGCAAAGAAGGCTAGAATAATACATTATCTCTACAGACCCTTGTCTTCAATTCCAAACACCTCTAATACAACTTAAATCCACATCAGATCAGTTTCAACCAAATTATAATAAGTATTCACCGTGCGGTACTTTTTTCCACATGTGAATTAGGTGGTAAAAGCAAATATTTTTTTTCTTTTTCAACTTACTTTTAACCAGAGTCATTGATGATGTGCTACTGAATTTTTTTATATAGCTTAGAACAAAATCATATACTGATGTCTACGTTGAAGTATGTACCACACATACTTGCAGTAATTACTTATATGCTGGGGCCACAGACCAAAAGACAGAACTAAAATTTATTTGGAAATCATTTATTCAATAAACAACTGTGTGCCAGGCAGTGATAGTAAAGCTGCAGGAAAGAATAGGTCCCTATTGTCATAGAGCTTCTAATCTATATTTATTCCACTGGGCAAGACAACAGAAACAGAGTAGATAATTTCAGATGGTGGTAAATGTTTAAGGCAAAGAAAACAGAATGATATAGTAGACAATGAGGTCACTTATGTTTATATTTAGGGAAGATGTTTTGAAGAGATGACATTTACACTGAGACCTGGATGACAAGAAAAAGCCAACTTTGAGAAGACTTGAGGACAAAATTAATAAGCAAAGCTTTAAGGCTAGAGAAATGATACAAAAAGGCTAATGTGGCTGCACCATAATGAGTGAGGAAAAGAGAATTCACAGGTTAATCCTAAAGCTCTGCATAGAGCTTTGAAGGCCAGAGTGGTTTACGCATGGGGTCTATGCTGGTTTGAATGCATTATGTCCCCCAAAACGCCATTATCTTTGATGTAATCTTGTGTGGGCAGACGTATCAGTGTTGACTAGATTGCAATTCTCTGAGTGTTTCCATAGAGATGCGCCCCACCCAACCGTGGGTGATGACTCTGATTGGATAGTTTCCGTGGCGGTGTGGCCCCACCCATTCAGCATGAGCCTTGATTAGTTTACCAGAGCACTATATAGCTCAGACAGGAGTGAGTTTACTACAGCCAACAGGGACACTTTGAAGAATGCACAGGAGCTGAGAGAGGAGCTGCAGTTTACAGAGACATTTTGGAGATGGCGTTTGAATGCAGACTTTTGTTCCAGAGAAGCTAAGAGAGGACAAACACTCCACGAGCAACTGAGAGTGACATTTTGGAGAGAAGCTGCAGTGAGAAGAACGTCCTGGGAGAAAGCCATTTTGAAACCAGAACTCCGGAACAGACGCCAGCCGTGTGCCTTCCCAGCTAACAGAGGTTTTCCTGACACCATTGGCCATCCTCCAGTGAAGGTACCCGATTGTTGATGTGTTACCTTGGACACTTTATGGCCTTAAGACTGTAACTTTGTAACCAAATAAACCCCCTTTACAAAAGCCAATTCATTTCTGGTATTTTGCAAAAAGGCAGCATTAGAAAACCGGAACAGATTTCATCACCATGGTTGAACATAATCAACATGTTAGACTATAAGAATATTTTGTATTATGACTAAAGACAACCTGAGGTCTCCATGGCAAATGTATTCTTAGGTGTTAGTATATTACATATTTTATAAGACAGACCACATTATCTCAAAGAGGCATGAGAATCTCTTATTTATGAAACATATCACTGAGTAGCAACAGTAATCATGACAATTCATATTATTTGTTCATCAATTCAGTACATATTCAAATAACACCAACAGGGTGACCATGCTAAGGATAAAGAAATGCAAGCAATATCTTTAGTCATTAGAGAGTTTAAAATAAGCACATGCTATTTTCACCATGTAAAAATTTGAGGTCAACAGAATATGAAAATTGACTTGATCCCTCTGTTCCTCATTTTAAAGATGAGACCTTTGAGTTACTCATTGCACAAGTGACCAAAGTTATAACACATGACATAAGAAGCTTTAAGAAGAAAAAACAAGTTTTTCATTTTTATGTGTCCCTGGTAATTATACCAAGAATACCAATAAAGTAACCTGGCCATGCTAAGGAAAGAAAGTCTGAATTATGATAAGTCATAAATCCAACTTTAAAATTACAAAAATTGGTACTATTTCGGGCAAAAGTGATTCTAAGTAATTAAAAGACATTCTGCATCCTCAAGAATTTTACCTGGGGAGAAAGATAAGTTAACCTTTAGAAGGCAGTGTTATAAATGATCTTAGTGAGATAAGAGCATAGGAGACTATATGAAATATCTGAGGCTTGTGAAGCTAAAAGAGCAAAAGAAGGAGCATTAGCTCTTCCTGATTGGCAGGTAGTAAGCAGGAAAGATTCCCACTGGAGGGAAATGAGTTGAGCCTTGGACTAAAGAAGCTAGAGTCACACGGGCAGGAAACGTGAGGGTCGGGGAAGGTGGGGTAGGGAGGCATCCAACACAGAAGCCATGGAGGTGAGATGGCAGAGCATTTCAGGGGTATCTAGGAATATAGTATAAGCATATATTTCCATTTTCTTACTTAGTAAAGAAACAGATTAGGCAACTTGTTAAAGTATTCTCTTCAATCCGATGCATATACTTAAGACTTATCATGCTTGGGAATTATATATTTTTCCACTTGGATAAGCTATTTCCACAGTGCCAAGATGCACAGCTGCAGTGAGGTTCCCTTTCCATTTATTTTACTGTCCATTTACACATCCAACAGATGTAAAAGGAGAAATAAAGGAGATGAAGCGTAAACAGATCCCTTTCCCTGATTCCTAGTTAGTAGCTTGACATGGAGGAAAATTTGATCATTGTTTTAAATATCTTTAGATATCTATGAGCTATAGTCAGTCCATAACAACCCTAGACAAATCCTATTATAAAGGAACATGATGGATATCCCAGTTACCTAAAAGCTAAACAATCCTAAAAAATAAAATAAAATAAACAAAAACAAAAACCTTTCTCCAAAGAGTGATTTTGTTAACAAGACATCCCAGATCATTTAGTTATAAAATGCAACTTGATAACTCCTTACGTCTTTAGAAGGCTTAACTCTTGTTAGTAATTTTGTGAATATTAGCAAAGCCCCATTTCAGTTTTAAGACTTGTTCGTTGAGGCAAGCACTTGCTGGTTTTGCTGCCACAGTAATTCACTTGATCTGAAATATGCACAGCCAATTCTGATTGGCTTCCTTAAACCCACTGCAAAAATCTTCACTTTGGTGGGCAGCTTCTGTAGCTGGCAGAGCATATCAGCTTTAAGTATTGATCTGTCTCTATAATGGAATCTTCCCAATCTTTTCTTTAACATTGGAGATGAAAACTGAAAATGAAAGGAAGAGATGGATCCAAAACATCTGCCAGGAAGTGGTGCTGCTTCTTAAAAGATATTATTGCATCTATTTGCTTTCACATTATGCACTTGTTGGGCCATATTCAAAATAATCCTGCATTTCATCTACTACATGAAAACGTCTACAAGCATATAATTTAAATATGTCAGAGAAAGGAAGAAATGAAATAAAATTGTTTAAAAAATAAATTTGTTTCTCAGATAAAGCCACAATGAAGGAAGTAGAAAAGACAGCACAAGGTGCTTCTTAAACAGGAAATAAGGTAGGTCAGTTTAAATGAGGTTGCCTAAAGTGAAGACAGGTGACATAGTGGTTATTAGGAGCTCAACTAGTAGCTAGATTCGTTTCAAAAATGGGTGCATTTTTTTCAACTGATATCCTTCAAATAACCTTTAATTTTTTGCATTAAAATCTCTGTTATAACAGGGAAAATTGAGGAAGACACTTATTAAAAAGAGGCAGCAGCACATATGGTATTATTTTTACAGCCATTCAGTGTGTTGATATAAAGTAATACATTTGAGTCAAACATCATCTGTGTGAGTAGTTAAAGTGAAAACCGATCTGACTTTGCAGTGTGGCCCAACTAGCTGTCCAATTAGCAAAATGATTAGCCAGGCTAATATCAACAGACCCATTCCTGTGTCAATCTGACAGTTATATCACTACCCAGATTTCGTCTTTCCCCCAGGGCCTCTGACTATGATCCATATATCCTTTAAAGAAGCACCATTCATTGGATTTCTATCAGAGGAATAAATGTTTTTCCTACAACATAAAAATACTATAAGAGTTTTCCAGAATTTGGAAGATTTTACATTTAAAAATCTATAATTAATTTGTCCCATCTCCAAATTATTTCATGGAAGAGACTGTAATGAAAGAATTGCTTATATAACAAATGACTCTGAACACAAAGTATTTCTTTGGACTGTAGCCTCAGTAGATAAAATAATTTAAATACAAACTCTTTAAGACTGTTCTTTGAATATATACCATCACTTATTCTTAAATTCTGTAAATACATTTTTAAACAAATGCTTGAAAATAATTTCCTTATTGATGCAATTTTTTTTGACATGAGTTTTTTTGATATGAGTTTCCTCTTGATATTCTGTACATTTTCTGGGTAATCTGTTTGGCTGGACCAGAGACAACAAAGCTGGGTGGATAGAACAGTTGGGATTGGGGTGGGGTGGGGAGAGTTTTGGAGTTAGATATATATATAAAAACATTATTTTGATTTTTGATTTTTTTGGACTTCAAACAAGGCTGAATTAAGAGCTTCCTGTGAGAACAATATAAATATCCCTAAACCATATTAATCTCAGAGAGATAGTCTTAACTTGGGGTCTTTGGATAGGTTCAAGGAGGAACATAGGTCTCCCTAAAAAAGTGCATGCCACATTTTTGTGTGTGTTCATGTATTTTTCTGGGTTGAGAGATTATTCTAAAGCTTTCACCAGGTTCTCAAAATGGTATAAGTCTCATAAAAGTGTAATAACCCTGCTTTGGAGTATTTATTATAAAGGGAGTCAAATCCCAAAGGAGAGGGTGGTGGGTCTCTTTCATTTGATCCTGTGGATACCCTAGCACTTTTCCCCATGCTACCCCTATGGAGGGGAAGCTGGCCTCTAGGGACTGTCTCATTTGACTCCCCTTTGGATTCCTGTCAGGATTAGCCAATAAGAACAAGGGCAGGAGATTTGAAGGAGGGGGAAGCATCCTTCCAAGTATTGATTACTCTGGTTCCTTCCAAGTGCTATTAACACATGCTGGCTGTGACCTTCCACCAGAGGTCACAGATCCCACAGGGTGGCCCTACTGTCACAGCAATCTCTGTCTCTGCATTTCAGAACTACTCCCTCCTCATACCACCAGGTCTAGGAATGTCAATGGAGCCATACCCTTCCCAACCTTGGACTACACTAGCTCTTGTGGCTTCCCAACACACTGCCCACACCGTTATAACAGTCATAGTGAGTGTGCCATCTCTTTCTTTCCAGGATCCCAACTGATAACAGGTAAACTAACTGTAAGCATTTTCCTCCTTCTTGGGGAAAAGTGGAAGGGGTGCCTAAGGAGAAGGGCAGTGTGACATGCAAGAAAGAATTATCATGGTAGAGTAATAGATAAAGATTATCTATTATCTGTTATCTTAGTGGACACATGGAAGTAGACAGAAACGTGCAGGACTCATCCAAGTTAAGAAGGAAAAAAGTATAAATCAATTTTGACCTGGCCCTGAAGGATATAAATGAAATGATATATTAATGAAGCAAAAATTATTATTATCCCAAATAATCCAACAAAGAATTTGCACATCCTACTAAATGGTTTTGACTTCACATATTGTTACTAATTTTAAAAAGCATTGCTACCCCAGAAACAGTGAGCACACAGCTCTTGGTTTGCAAATACCACTAATAACTAAAGGACCCAAGTCTCTCTGGATAAATGGCAGAATGAGGCTGGGAAAACATGTTCTAGAAAGAGAGGAAGTGGTTCAAAAGGACACAGAAGCTGGCTTAAAGAGACTCTTACCGACCAATTTGAGCATCAAGAGAATAATGTTAAAATGAATTTTAGGACATTGAATAATAATTTTTAAAAGTCCCTGAAATTGAGAAGGGGGCAGTGAGAGAGAGAGAGAGAGAGAGAGAGAGTGAGAGAGAGAGAGAGAGAGAGAAAGAAAGAAAGAGAGATTGCTCTCCATTTCCTCTTTAAAGAATAATGTCAGCTAATAAATATTGAAAGAATGATAGAAATAGAAAATCATTATGATGCCTTCTGTAATGTAATTGTTTCAGGCAAGAATCATCAAGGGGTGCTAAAACCATTAGTTAAAATATTTCTGGTTGTTGAGGACAAGATATTCAAAATATCAACCCAGACTTTCCATTAATTATGAATAGGAAAAAGTATATTTACAATGGAATCATCTGGCAGTCCCAACTCTAACCATGTCTCACCACTTGTGAGACAACCTAACATTATGTGCACCCTAATTTGATTCAATAAGAGATACACTTCATCACCTGTGTTGTATTTTTGCCCAATATGTTTAACCTAAATGTAATAATGAGACCACAGTAAGATAAATTCAGCATATAGGACATTCTGCTGACCTGGTCTCTCTCAACAAATGTCATCAAGTAAAAAGGTTGAAAGACTGTTCTAAAGTAAAGAGATGAAAAAGTTATAAGGACCAAATATCCAAGCCGTTCCTGAGTCTGGGGTTTTCTGAGTACAGCAGGGACAGGAGGTGACATTTTCCTCTATGGGGCATCCTAAAAAATTACTGCCTGACAAACCATCCCACCCGATAACATCCTTCACCCTTCAAGAATAAACAACAACAACAAAAATTTCTCCGAGTATTAGAAGATGAACATAACCAAGCTTCCCAAAGACATCTGTCATCTGTATGATTTTGAACAAGCTGATTAACTTGCCAATGCCAACATACCCTCATTTATAAAATCAGGAGTTGAATTAGAATGTTTTCCTTTTGACTTTCCACTCTACACTGCAACTCCCACAAAAACTATACAAATATTTAGATAAAGTAACAAGAAGCATTTCAAATACCAACCAATACATCTCAAATCCAAAAAGTCATACCACATGAGTTTTGATTAGACCCAGACCCTATTTCTATTCCTTCAAACTTTTGTGATTGTTTCTTCATTCATAAATTTAATAAAAATTTATTGCTGGTCAAAACCTCAATCTCATGTTCCACAGTGTCACTTTGGCAGATTCCTTAGAAATATAAATATATAGAAAGACAACATAAAGTGCATCCAGGGTTAGTCTTAAATAACAAGTTCACTGCAACTTTTATTTCCTACTGCCCATCAGCTATTATTCATGGTCTGTATGTTTCTCAGCTAGAGGTCCAGCAACGGTTCTTGTTCAATTAGTTTTGCCCCCTTGACCATGCCTGGGCAATGAAAATACACAGCATATCATTTTTACATTGAAATACATTTCAGAATCCTATTTCTAATATTGAACTTCTAGTCTCAAATAAGGAGATATTATAAAATAAGGCAATTACGAATTCTCCAACATATTATAAATTTTGAGTCCAACAGATTTTGAGTCTAACATTAATTTGGGCCAGTGGGGTTAAAGTGAATGTTTATTTCTTAAAAGTTTAAAAATGTATTTTGATGAAAAGAATAGTAACATGTTTAGAATACTTTTACTATAGTTTCTTATTTATCCTCGCTAATACACTATTAGGAAGTACTATCTCATTACTCCCAGTTTATATTTAGAAACTGAGGCTTATATTGGGCAAATCGCTTCATAAAGACTATAAGATTGAGTCTGGGTTTGCACAAAAGTTATCTGTTTTCATATTTAACCATTACCTGGTCTAGTGCCAAATACATCAGTATGTCTATATGAGAGACTACTTAGAAAACAGAAAATTGAAAGGTAAGTATCACCTGTAAGTATACTATCCAGAGATAGCCATAGTTGCCGCCCCAGTGGGCTTGTCTGCCTGATGCGCACAGAAGTCAATGCCATGACACCAGGATTTAGACAAGAGAAAAGATTTATTGCATGGTTAACCAGTGAAGAGACTGGAAGCAAACCTCAGATTATGAGCAAAACCGGAGCTGGGATTTTATACCTTCCGGAGAAGGCGGGCTTAAGGGAGTGGCTAAGGGTGGGTGAGTAAAACGTGAGTTAGGGGGTGGGCTAAAGTGGAGCATGTTCAATTCTAGACCATGCTACTTCATGCATTGCATGTTTAAAACATGGCGGCTTAGAATGGCCGGTGGGAGTGATTTTTTACTATTATAATTAGGCAAAGATGACTTTAGGTCAGGGCTTCTCCTCACTGTGCATGTGCCAGTGGCTTCAACTGGCCAGAACCGGCCTTAGCAGGTGCTGCAAAGGAAATTGCAGGGATGCAAGCTTGTTCTGAATAAACATGAGGAGGTCGGAGTTCAAACAAAAGAAATGAAAACTTTTTCAAACCAGTAAGGGAGGAGTTACTTCAGTGGAAAGGGTTTGGTGAGTGGCAGTTTCAACACTATTTTAATTTTCTCCCAACTCTAATCTACAAACATATTTACATGCATATATAAATATGTGAATGCCTGAATTTAGGAAATAAATCTTCTCCAACACTCAGAAATCAATTGCTAGATCTAACTTTTGTAAAATATATGTGTATATATGTGAAGAATTTTAATTTTAGTAGAGGTTCTTGTAGAGTACAGAATGGATTATGTATTTCAAATCTTATTTTAATATAGAATCTGCTCTTAGAATACTGGTTTTTTTATTTTTTTTTTTTTTTAGGAATCCTTTTATTAGGAATCCTCACTCAGTTATATGGGCAAAGTGATTATTCTGGATTGTAAGGTTCTGGATGTATGCAGATGAACATAATGTCCAAAGCTTTTTATTTTTACACCCTCTGCTTTGGCTGAACAGTCCATTGAGCTTGAAGAATGAAATAGATTATATTTAATAAAAAGATGTGTAATATTACTTATAAAGTAAATAGATCTAAGAAGTTCTAAATTATAAGTATTTGGCTATGTTAAGCAATTACTTTGGAAAATTGACCTTGTTCAATGGGAATTTATAATTATGGATCACTCAAGCTTGTTTATAGTGTCAATATGAAAGAAACAGGTTAAAAGTTTTCTTCTAAAACTGTCTCAGTATGGAGACAGTTTGGTATCTACATAATCTCCATATCAGTCACCTTTTATGTTTAGAATTGCTTTTATATCCTTGCTTTGTATTTATGTTTGCTAAATGGTGTGTTTGTCCTTTGAGCTGAAACCATTACTCTTTCTGATGCTGCATTTAGAAAAATTGAGAATGCATTTTTATGAGATTTCCCCCTGAACCCTAACTTGTGTGTTTTGTTCCACAAAGTTTGCTCCTGAATGTATTTAAATTCAAGCTAGATAAATAATACCCACACTTTTAGAGCAGTGAAAAAGACAAAAGATGTGGTCTTTATTAATCAAAACCATTCTGATACAAATTCTATTCATATTGTATCGAGCCCCAATGGTACACTAGCCTATTTTCTTTTATTACTGATCTATGTGCAAATATATGGATTTATATAAAGTTAGATACCATAAAATATGCATCGAGGTTCTTTTTGGATAATATTTTTCTCTAAAGTTTCTTTCATTTGGGCTAAGTCAACAGAGATGGCTCCATACTGTCTTAGTTTGCTAAGACAGGAATCAAAATGTGGTCTTAGAAAATGCATACAATAGAAACAACCCATAATTCATAGCCTGAGTCTTAGAAAGCAGCATGATATATTTCATTGTTAGGTAACAAGAATCTACGTTGTTTAAAATGTCTGTAATCTGAGTTTTTTGTTTTTCATTTTTTCTCAAAATGATATTGACTGAAATCTCTCCATAAAGAGGGTTTATAATAGTTAGAATTAGGCTGCTACTTCTAGTTCAAATGCATGCCCCTTCATTTCCTCTAATTTTATACAATGTAAATAAATACTCTGTGGTATTCAGAGGCTACTGGAAAACTCTGAATGCCTATCATGTGTTCTAAATAAGGCCCTCTTGAATAAAGAATTACCTTTGAGCTAAGAAAAGTAATAGTTGCTAAGCAGAAAGGTCAACAAGAGCAAGTGGGCTTTTTCCTGTATTTGTCTGTGAGAATAAACATATGGATGAAAATGTCCTCCATAAAAGAATTCAAACAAAGCAAAACTCTTCAGAAAATAGATTGCCATGGAAAGTTTATTTACACTTAAGACTCCCACGTGGAATTAGCCGTGTTTGACTGCATTGAACTGAATGAATAATTCCATTCCAATAAGGTCCACTTTCCTTTAATTTCTGTGAGTAATGTTTGGAATATTTGTACCAGTAGAATATGAGACATTTCAACATCAGAAAATTGAGCACAAGAAATAAGACCCTAAAGAAATGGGCGCACAACTTCAGGGCTTGGCAGCCATGTTCAGACTCAGATCAGTGCTAAAAGTAAAGGATAATATCCTAGGTGAAAATCGGTTCATTAGAACCTTATGAATTCTACTATTCAAAATTGACATTTCAACATTTGTTTCTGTAGAAAAAATTTTGTACGATTTTTGTAGTGTCTGACGGTCCCATGAGAAACAAAATAGAAAGATTGATTATTTGGTTGGAAGTATCTAGCGTTCTAATTCCAGGATGTTGTAGCTAATGTCTTTCCTAAGAGAACACACTTTCTCTTTTTTCTATTAATCTATTCTAAGCAATTTGCTTTAATTCTCTGTTTCTAATATATATTTCTTTGTGAGTTTTGATAAATCTTTGTAATAAGCATGTACTTAAGCAGGGTCCCTGGGCATCACGCTGTCAGGCCCTGATTCAAGTTTTCTCAATTTAACCACAATTTAGAAAAGTTGCAAACTACTAGGAGTACCGAAGATTAAAACAGGTAACATAATACTAGAATCTCCAGCTAATTTTTGTTTCTCCTAAGGAATGGATGTTTACAAAAAAAGTGATATACTGACACCATATCTAATGGAAAACAAGGAAAAAGGAAAGAATGCACTTTCTGCTCCTTGATTTAAATACAAAGAACCTGGGCTAATTAGGAAAGAGGGCAGTCTTTAGTGAATTCTGCCACCACAAGGGTTATAGTGAAGAATAAAGGTAAAGACTGATAACTACACATCTAAAAAGTACATTCACCTCAAATAAGAAAGGGAGAGAAGACCTGGTCTATCAGCCATTAAAACATATTATAAAACTATCATAATTTAAATAGTGTGATATTCAAGCAGAAATGTATGAACTGATCAGTCACGCAAAAGAGATAACTCAGAAATAATCCATAGTGGATACATGAATTTAATTTTTTTTAAAAGGTGGCATAACAAAATCTCTAGAGAAAGAGATAACCAGTATTTGTATAGCATTTGGAGTCTTTTGAACAGCATGCTGTCATAGCATCACTGTAAACCATACAGAAAAATAAATTCCAGCACTGGCTAAATAAATATCAAAACGAACCAAAAATAACTCAAAGACAGTATAGGCATTGATTTACTGAATCTTAGGAGGAGGAAAGACTTTCTAAGCAACAGTGGACTATTATTCAGCCATGAATATGAAGTTCTGATCCATGCTACAGCATGGATGAACCTTGAAAACACTCTGCTAAGTGAAATAAGCCAAAAAGACAAATAATGCAAGGTTCCACTTCCAAGAAACGTTTGGAATAGGCAAATTCATAGAGAAAGAAAGTAGATTCGAGGTTACCAGGGACTGGGAGGAGTGCAGAATGGTGAGTTACTGCTTAATGGGTAGAGTTTCTGGTTGGGAAGATGAAAGAATAATGGTGATGGTTGCACAACATTATGAATATAATGAATGCCACTGAATTGTATACATAAAATGGTTAAAATGCCAAATTTTATGTTCTATGTAATTACCACAATAAAAAAAGGAAAAAAAAAGATATCACAGGTAAAGAGATTTGTACACAAAGTTTATGTGCAGAAATGATTTTTTAAATCTTAATTAAAAAGAAAAGTCAAATTATCAACTATAGGGGAATATCTTTACTCTGTAAAGCTTTCTACTAAGTAATAAGAAATTTACATCCTGATTGAATAAAAGAATGGGTAGAAGATCTAAACAGGTAATTCACAGATGAAAATTTCACATGTGCAGTAAAAGTCTGAAAGTGTTCCATGAGGAACTAGTGCCCATTAAAATACAATGAAATTTTTGACAAGAAATTGGCAAATATTGGAAGTGAATTAGGTGCGAGGTCCATTCTCATCTAATATTCGTGGACATAGAAACTTAGGAAGATGGTCTGTAAATTATTAGGTAATATCCATCAGTCAGGCTTAAAGTTAAACTAGTAGTTCTATTGATGGAAGCCCATCCTAAGGAAATGAAAAGAGATATGGTGGAGTATTCATGTATGAGGATGTCAAATTGGGTGTCTCTAATTATAATAACAATATAATGGAAATAGACTAAAAATTGGAAATTTAAGAAAGTGGTTAAATAACTTAAAATAGTCACATTTAGTGGTAAGTTATGCAGCTATTTAATGATAAATTCAAAGATGATTTGAATGCAAAGATTTGACTAAGACTTACTTTTTTATAATTTATATTAAGAAGTAGGCATTTGAGAACTCTGCAGGTAAACTCACTGCCCTCCCCCCTAGGTGGGACATGACTCTCAGGGGTGTAAATCTCTGTGGAAACGTGAGACCTGACTTGTGGGGATGAGCCTGGACTCGGCATTGTGGGATTGAGAAAGTCTTCTTGGACCAAAAGGGGGAAGAGAAGTGAAGCAAAATAAAGTTTCAGTGGCTGAGCGATTTCCAGTAGAGTCAAGAGGTCACTCTGGAGGTTATTCTTATGCATTACATATATATAGATATCCCTTTTTACTTTTTAGTGTATTGGAATAGTTAGAAGCAAATACCTCAAACTGCTGAACAGCAACCCAGTAGCCTTGATTCTTGAAGACGACTTGTATAACTCTATAGCTTACACTGTGTAACCATGCGATTGTGAAAACCTTGTGGCTCCCACCTCCTTTTTCCAGTATATGGACAGAAGAGTAGAAAAATGAAGACAAAAAGTAAAAGAATAATAGGAAGGCATTGGGGGAATGGGATGTTTGGGGTGTTCTTTTTTACTTTAATTTTTTTTTTTTTTTTTTTTTTTCCTTGTAAAGGAAGAACTGTTTTGACTCTTTTTTTTTTTTTTTTAATCATCATTTTATTGAGATATATTCACATACCACGCAGTCATACAAAACAAATTGTACTTTCGATTGTTTACAGTACCATTACATAGTTGTACATTCATCACCTAAATCAATCCCTGACACCTTCATTAGCACACACACAAAAATAACAAGAATAATAATTAGAGTGAAAAAGAGCAATTGAAGTAAAAAAGAACACTAGGTACCTTTGTCTGTTTGTTTGCTTCCCCTACTTTTCTACACATCCATCCCTAAACTAGACAAAGTGGAGTTTGGTCCTTATGGCATTCCCAATCCCACTGTCACCCCTCATAAGCTACATTTTTATACAACTGTCTTCGAGATTCATGGGTTCTGGGTTGTAGTTTAATAGTTTCAGGTATCCACCACCAGCTACCCCAATTCTTTAGAACCTAAAAAAGGTTGTCTAAAGTGTGCGTAAGAGTGCCCACCAGAGTGATCTCTCGGCTCGTTTTGGAATCTCTCTGCCACTGAAGCTTATTTCATTTCCTTTCACATCCCCCTTTTGGTCAAGAAGATGTTCTCCATCCCACGATGCCGGGTCTACATTCCTCCCCGGGAGTCATATTCCACGTTGCCAGGGAGATTCACTTCCCTGGGTGTCTGATCCCACGTAGGGGGGAGGGCAGTGATTTCACCTTTCAAGTTGGCTTAGCCAGAGAGAGAGGGCCACATCTGAGCAACAAAGAGGCATTCAGGAGGAGACTCTTAGGCACAAATACAGGGAGGCCTAGCCTCTCCTTTGCAGCAACCGTCTTCCCAAGGGTAAAACTTATGGTAGAGGGCTCAACCCATCAAACCACCAGTCCCCTATGTCTGTGGTCATGTTAGCAACCATGGAGGTGGGGTAGGCGTATACCCCTGCATTCTCCACAGGCTCCTCAAGGGGGCACTACATCTTTTTTTTTTTTTTCCTTGTTTGTCTTTTTTCTTCTTCTTTTTTTTTTTTAACTTTCCCTTCTTTTTTCAAATCAACTGTATGAAAAAAAAAGTTAAAAAGAAAACAAACATACAATAAAAGAACATTTCAAAGAGACCATAGCAAGGGAGTAAGAAAAAGACAACTAACCTAAGATAACTGCTTAACTTCCAACATGTTCCTACTTTACCCCAAGAAAGTTACATAATATAGCAACATTTCAGTGAACTTGTTCCTACTACATCCATCAGAAATTAACAGACCATAGTCATTTCTGGGCATCCCCAGAACGTTAAATAGCTTATCTGTTCTTCTTGGATTATTGTTCCCCCTTCCTTAATTGCTCTCTACTGCTAGTTCCCCTACATTCTACATTATAAACCATTTGTTTTACATTTTTCAAAGTTCACATTAGTGGTAGCATATAATATTTCTCTTTTTGTGCCTGGCTTATTTCGCTCAGCATTATGTCTTCAAGGTTCATCCATGTTGTCATATGTTTCACCAGATCGTTCCTTCTTACTGCAGCGTAGTATTCCATCGTATGTATATACCACATTTTATTTATCCACTCATCTGTTGAAGGACATTTGGGTTGTTTCCATCTCTTGGCAATTGTGAATAATGCTGCTATGAACATTGGCGTGCAGATATCTGTTCGTGTCACTGCTTTCCGATCTTCCGGGTATATACCGAGAAGTGCAATCGCTGGATCGAATGGTAGCTCTATATCTAGTTTTCTAAGGAACTGCCAGACTGACTTCCAGAGTGGCTGAACCATTATACAGTCCCACCAACAATGAATAAGAGTTCCAATTTCTCCACATCCCCTCCAGCATTTGTAGTTTCCTGTTTGTTTAATGGCAGCCATTCTAATCGGTGTTAGATGGTATCTCATTGTGGTCTTAATTTGCATCTCTCTAATAGCTAGTGAAGCTGAACATTTTTTCATGTGTTTCTTGGCCATTTGTATTTCCTCTTCAGAGAACTGTCTTTTCATATCTTTTGCCCATTTTATAATTGGGCTGTCTGTACTATTGTCATTGAGTTGTAGGATTTCTTTGTATATGCAAGATATCAGTCTTTTGTCAGATACATGGTTTCCAAAAATTTTTTCCCATTGAGTTGGCTGCCTCTTTACCTTTTTGAGAAATTCCTTTGAGGTGCAGAAACTTCTAAGCTTGAGGAGTTCCCATTTATCTATTTTCTCTTTTGTTGCTTGTGCTTTGGGTGTAAAGTCTAGGAAGTGGCCTCCTAATACAAGGTCTTGAAGATGTTTTCCTACATTATCTTCTAGGAGTTTTATGGTACTTTCTTTTATATTGAGATCTTTGGTCCATTTTGAGTTAATTTTTGTGTAGGGGGTGAGGTAGGGGTCCTCTTTCATTCTTTTGGATATGGATATCCAACTCTCCCAGCCCCATTTGTTGAAAAGACCATTATGGCTCAGTTCGGTGACTTTGGGGGCCTTATCAAAGATCAGTCGGCCATAGATCTGAGGGTCTATCTCTGAATTCTCAATTCGATTCCATTGATCTATATGTCTATCTTTGTGCCAGTACCATGCTGTTTTGGCAACTGTGGCTTTATAATAAGCTTCAAAGTCAGGGAGTGTAAGTCCTCCCACTTCGTTTTTCTTTTTTAGAGTGTCTTTAGCAATTCGAGGCATCTTCCCTTTCCAAATAAATTTGATAACTAGCTTTTCCAAGTCTGCAAAGTAGGTTGTTGGAATTTTGATTGGGATTGCATTGAATCTGTAGATGAGTTTGGGTAGAATTGACATCTTAATGACATTTAGCCTTCCTATCCATGAACATGGAATATTTTTCCATCTTTTAAGGTCCCCTTCTATTTCTTTTAGTAGAGTTATGTAGTTTTCTTTGTATAGGTCTTTTACATCGTTGGTTAAGTTTATTCCTAGGTACTTGATTTTTTTAGTTGCTATTGAAAATGGTATCTTTTTCTTGAGTGTCTCTTCAGTTTGTTCATTTCTAGCATATAGAAACATTACTGACTTATGTGCATTAATCTTGTATCCTGCTACTTTGCTAAATTTGTTTATTAGCTCTAGTAGCTGTATCGTCAATTTCTCAGGGTTTTCTAGATATAAGATCATATCATCTGCAAACAATGACAGTTTTACTTCTTCTTTTCCAATTTGGATGCCTTTTATTTCTTTGTCTTGCCGGATTGCCCTGGCTAGCACTTCCAGCACAATGTTGAATAACAGTGGTGACAGCGGGCATCCTTGTCTTGTTCCTGATCTTAGAGGGAAGGCTTTCAGTCTCTCACCATTGAGTACTATGCTGGCTGTGGGTTTTTCATATATGCTCTTTATCATGTTGAGGAAGTTTCCTTCAATTCCTACCTTTTGAAGTGTTTTTATCAAAAAGGGATGTTGGATTTTGTCAAATGCTTTTTCAGCATCTATTGAGATGATCAATTGATTTTTCCCTTTCGAGTTTTTAATGTGTTGTAATACATTGATTGTTTTTCTTATGTTGAACCATCCTTGCATGCCTGGAATGAACCCCACTTGGTCATGGTGTATGATTTTTTTAATGTGTCTTTGGATTCGATTTGCAAGTATTTTGTTGAGGATTTTTGCATCTATATTCATTAGGGAGATTGGCCGGTAGTTTTCCTTTTTTGTAGCATCTTTGCCTGGTTTTGGTATTAGATTGATGTTAGCTTCATAAAATGAGTTAGGTAGTGTTCCATTTTTTTCAATGTTTTGAAAGAGTTTGAGTAAGATTGGTGTCAGTTCTTTCTGGAAAGTTTGGTAGAATTCCCCTGTGAAGCCATCTGGCCCTTGGCATTTATTTGTGGGAAGATTTTTGATGACTGATTGGATCTCTTTGCTTGTGATGGGTTGGTTGAGGTCTTCTATTTCTTCTCTGGTCAGTCTAGGTTGTTCATATGTTTCCAGGAAATTGTCCATTTCTTCTACATTATCCAGTTTGTTGCCATACAGTTGTTCATAATATCCTCTTATAATTTTTTTAATTTCTTCAGGATCTGCAGTTATGTCACCTTTTTCATTCATTATTTTGTTTATATGGGTCTTCTCTCTTTTTGATTTTGTCAGTCTAGCTAGGGGCTTGTCAATCTTGTTGATCTTCTCAAAGAACCAACTTTTGGTGATATTTATCCTCTCTATTGTTTTTTTGTTCTCTATGTCATTTATTTCTGCTTTAATCCTTGTTATTTCTTTTCTTGTACTTGGTTTAGGATTGGTTTGCTGTTCATTTTCTAGCTTCTTCAGTTGATCCATTAGTTCTTTGATTTTGGCTCTTTCTTCCTTTTTAATATATGCGTTTAGTGCTATAAATTTCCCCCTTAGCACTGCTTTTGCTGCATCCCATAGGTTTTGGTATGTTGTGTTCTCATTTTCATTCGTCTCTATATATTTAGCAATTTCTCTTGCTATTTCTTCTTTAACCCACTGATTGTTTAGGAGTGTGTTGTTTAACCTCCAGGTATTTGTGAATTTTCTAAGTCTCTGATGGTTATTGACTTCTAATTGTATTCCATTGTGGTCAGAGAATGTGCTTTGAATAATTTCAATCTTTTTAAATTTATTGAGGCTTGTTTTATGTCCCAGCATATGATCTATTCTGGAGAAAGTTCCGTGAGCACTAGAAAAGTATGTGTATCCTGGTGATTTGGGATGTAATGTCCTGTAGATGTCTGTTAAATCTAATTCATTTATCAGATTGTTTAGGTTTTCAATTTCCTTATTGGTCTTCTGTCTGGTTGATCTATCTATAGGAGAGAGTGATGTGTTGAAGTCTCCCACAATTATTGTGGAAACATCAATTGCTTCCTTTAGTTTTGCCAATGTTTCTCTCATGTATTTTGTGGCACCTTGATTGGGTGCATAGACATTTACGATTGTTATTTCTTCTTGCTGAATTGTCCCTTTTATTAGTATGTAGTGGCCTTTTTTGTCTCTCAAAACATCCCTGCATTTGAAGTCTATTTTATCTGAGATTAATATTGCTACACCTGCTTTCTTTTGGCTGTAGCTTGCATGAAATATTTTTTTCCATCCTTTCACTTTCAGTTTCTTTGTGTCCCTGTGTCTAAGATGAGTCTCTTGTATGCAACATATTGATGGTTCATTTTTTTGATCCATTCTGCGAATCTATATCTTTTAATTGGGGAGTTTAATCCATTTACATTCAACGTTAAAACCGTGAAGGCATTTCTTGAATCGGCCATCTTATCCTTTGGATTATGTTTGCCATATTTTTCCCTCTCTCTATTAATATCCTTTATTGTACCCATACCGAATCTCTTTAGTACTGAACCTTTCTCCAAGTCTCTCTGTCCTGTCTTTGTTTCTCTGTCTGTAGGGCTCCCTTTAGTATCTCCAGTAGGGCAGGTCTCTTGTTAGCAAATTCTCTCAGCATTTCTTTGTCTGTGAAAAATTTAAGCTCTCCCTCAAATTTGAAGGAGAGCTTTGCTGGATAAGTATTCTTGGCTGGAAATTCCTCTCACTCAGAATTTTAAATATATCGTGCCACTGCCTTCTCGCCTCCATGGTGGCTGCTGAGTAGTCACTACTTAGTCTTATGCTGTTTCCTTTGTATGTGGTGAATTGCTTTTCTCTTGCTGCTTTCAGAACTTGCTCCTTCTCTTCTGTGTTTGACAGTGTGATCAGTATATGTCTCGGAGTGGGTTTTTTTGGATTTATTCTATTTGGAGTTCGCTGAGCATTTATGATTTGTGTATTTATGTTGTTTAGAAGATTTGGGAAGTTTTCCCCAACAATTTCTTTGAATACTCTTCCTAGACCTTTACCCTTTTCTTCCCCTTCTGGGACACCAATGAGTCTTATATTCGGACGTTTCATATTATCTATCATATCCCTGAGGTCCATTTCGAGTTTTTCAATTTTTTTTCCCCATTCTTTCTTTTATGCTTTCATTTTCCATTCTGTCATCTTCCAGGTCACTGATTCGTTGTTCAACTTCCTCTAGTCTTGTACTATGAGTGTCCAGAATCTTTTTAATTTGGTCAACAGTTTCTTTAATTTCCATAAGATCATCCATTTTTTTATTTAGTCTTGCAATGTCTTCTTTATGCTCTTCTAGGGTCTTCTTGATTTCCTTCATATCCCGTACTATGGTCTCATTGTTCATCTTTAGTTCTTTGAGTAGCTGCTCTAGGTGTGTCTCTTCTGGTCTTTTGATTTGGGTGCTTGGGCTTGGGTTATCCATATCGTCTGGTTTTTTCATATGCTTTATAATTTTCTGTTGTTTTTGGCCTCGTGGCATTTGCTGACCTTGATAGGGTTCTTTTAGGGTTTGTAGACCAGTTGAAGTCCTTATCTCTAATTTATCAGATCTACAGCTTCGTGGAGTACACTTTCTCTAACTAACCAGCAGGTGGCATCCACGAGCCACCTGTTCTCCACAAGCCAGATCTCCCCTGCTTAGCCTTTTTGGTGAGTGGGGGAGTGAGTCTTGTGGGGCCCAATTGGTGTACCAAGCTTGCGTGTGTAGTTGGTGTTGCCTGCCCTGTATGTGGGGCGTGTTTCTGGGCAGTCGGGGAAGGGGGGTGGCCCTGACAATCAAATCTCCCTGATGATCCTAGAGTTTTAAAGCTACTGCAATAGTCTAATCCTTCAGTTCAGTCCTGCCACAGTTTGTCTCTGCGACTGACCCACAAGTCTTTGGTATTGGCATATGGCTCCTGAGACTTGCAAGTGGGCCCCTCTTCCAGGCTGTGCACCCCGGGTCCTCTGTTGAGGGATGACTGTGCTATGTCACAGGTGAGTGCCGTCCCCCCAGGGCAGTTCTGGGCTGCTGGGCTGTGTTGGGAGGCTCCCAGTCTGCTCAAATGATGGCTGAATGGGGCTCTGTTAATTCACACTGCTCCCCCTTCCCAGCTCTGGGACATTCAGCTGAGGTTGCAGGGAAGGCTAATGTCCACGCCCAGTTTTGTGGTGTGCGCCTGTTATTTGAAGCACTTCCGTCACACTGGGTTGTCTGGGGCAGCTCTGGGCTATGGGGCTGGCGATGGGCAGGAGTGTTTCCTGTCCACCAGGATGGTGGCTGTGAGCGGACACCCCCCTTTTCTTGGGAAGTTGTGTTGTTTAGTGAATTTTCTCAGCCACTGGATTATTGCCTTTTGTCTCAGAGCTGTCTTAGTTCTGCTCTTGACTTGACGTGCCCAAATTTCAACTCTTTGAAGCTTTCTGTATTGAGCTTCTTAGAGTAATTGTTTTAGAAAAAGAAAAAGGATTTAAAAAAAAAAAAAACAAAAAAACAAAAACGGCCCTCCTCAGAGATCTAATGGGTTATTGAAATGCTAATAGACAAAGCAACCAGGGCCATTAAGGAAAGGTGCACAGGGCAGAGAGATCAGCCTTGCTTCGGGATTTGCATATGCGCCTCAAGGCCTGATCTCCGCCCTTCCCCTTTCTGTGTTCACCAGAACTCCAAAAATCCTCTGCTTTTATTTTGGAGTTTTTCGTGTTTTTTTTTTTCTATGCCTGTCTCCTCTCTGCTGGGCTGGCTGCTCTCAGAGTCTCTGGTGTCTGGTCTCAGTCTATCTATGGTTGGAGTTTGAATCAGTAGAATGAGTTTCCGATAAGAGCAGCCACTGCAATTCTCCCTTCTCCTTCCTGGAGCTGACAGCCCCTCCTCCCCCGGGACTGAGCCTGGCAGGGAGGGGCGCGGGTCCCCTGGCCGCAAAAACTTACAGATTTCGCTGATCTCAGCAGTTCCACGTTTTCATGAGTGTTGTATGAAGTATGCCCAAAGACAGATTGCTCTGTGGTGTCCAGTCCACGCAGTTCCTGGCTTTTTACCTACTTTCCTGGAGGAGTAACTAAAACATACAGCTCACCAGTCTGCCATCTTGCCCCGCCTCTCTTTTACTTTAATTTTTATTCTTAACTCATTTTTTGTGTGGTAATGAAAATGTTCAAAATTGAATGCACAACTTATATAATGGTTCTGTGAACAATTGACTGTACACTGTGGATGATTGTATGGCATGTGAATATATTTCAATCAAACTGAATTGAAAAAAAAACATGCAGCCAGGGGTGAGAACCACGGCACAAAGTCCAATGTAGTCCCTGGCACGTAGTAGGCACTCAACAAATACAACAGATATTTGCTGAATGAATAGTTGAATGGTCCAATGAGAGGATGGATATAAATGTGCTGCAAGCAATGCCCTCAATAATAACAATGCTAATATTTTAAAAATACAAACAATAAAAAAAAGAATTAGGAATTTGAAAATAATTTTTTTCAAGACATCCACATTCCACACTTTCCTTCCTCGCCTCCCATGCATTTAGAATAATTCATTTAGTAAAACAAGGGGAGTGTCAGCTCCATGAGGCCAGTATCTCACCTTGTTTATTTTTGCTGTTAGTTTTTGTTTTGTTGTTTGCTAATGTGCTTTGTTTCCCACAACATACTCACACATGTACACACACGTGGTTTTCTCTCCAGCACCAGGCCAGGGCAGGGCATGCGATAAGCACTTAATAACATCTGTTCAATGAACAAAGAGATTTATTTTAAAATAGTACAGACAACACCTCTATCCAGGTAGTAACATCACATAATTTCAGTTTGCAAAACCTCACAATTATGAGTGATTGTATTTGGCCATTCATAGAAAACCTCTTTCCAGGAAAACAAGCTTTAATAGCTTGTGATACAGTTGTTTTTTCTCTGTTTATAGATTGTGATTATCTAATAGAGTACATTTTCAGCTGCTTTCCATACAGTTTTGGCATTTCGTCCGAAAGATAAATGCACCCTCAAAATCAACTATGTTTAGCTCTTCCATTTTTATCCCTTCAGTGCTTCAAATTGTTTGTTGTTGTTTTTTAATAGTAAGCCACAATGCTCTTTATTTCCATTTTCTACCTAATTCTAAAATATTTCAGAGGATATCATGGCCATATTATCACAGATACATATACTGTGCAAATCCTAGAATCTGTTGTGATCCAAATGTGGAGAATGATTTTGATCCTGAAAATACATAGGTAATTTAATACACTGTTGTGCACATTATTCAAGCCCCAAATCCCTAACTTTGGTGATCGTTTTAGCCCAACAAACATATTTCAACAACTATATATGTGAATTTTATAAGAATTTGTAGAGAAAAATTGATGAAAAATGAAATGAAATACTACTTCTACCTGCAAAGATTTTCAAATCAAATAATAGAACTCAAACCTGGATGTGTACAAAATAATTTAAAGATTGAGGGATGAATGTGTGCTATAATAAACACACATTTAAGGTGTAGAGGAGAGATTACAACAGAATGAGACAAATAGGGAACTCTCATGAAAGCATTTATGCCTATTGTCTTATTTCTAAACAAAAGCAGTTTTCAAAGCATACAAAGGTGACAGGTTGTTGGGAAGGGAGAGGACTTATTCCAAGCAGAAGGAAGAGGAAGAATTGTGAAGACAAGTAGGTGTTCAATTAGCTTGGGGTCTTTAGACAACTATAAGTAGTTTGGGGGTGTTGGACAAGGGACTGTAGGAGGTACATGAAAGCACATGAAAAAATTGAAATTCACCAAAGTCATCCATAATGCTAAGAATTTAGATTGGATTCTGTTCTTCCAGGACCTGGGGATCTAGTGGAGAGTTTTAAGCTGAGAATTAACATATTTATATCTGAGTTGTTTGAAGATAACACTGGTGATGTGTGGATGAAGTTTTTTAGGGTGCCTCTGGATTCAGAGGTGCCATTTAGGAGACAGTGGTCTGTGGGGGAGTTGCGGACAACCTGGACCAAGAATGCAAATGAAGTGAAGGAAGTAGGCATTTCTAAGGGAGAGTAGGAGATGTGCTTATGAAATTTACTGGCCCTTCATGTATATTCGTTATACATTTTAGGGCTTACATATGCCTCAAATATCATTTTATGCTATAACACATCCAAGGATTTGACCACATCCTTAATGCATTAAAAATTGTTCCAGAGCTCCTCTTATTAAACGGAAAAGTCAATATCATTTAATAACTTTTTTAAAAAGTGAAAATGACGTCAGAATTTATATAAAGCATCTTAGTTTCCAGCAAGTATGTTTTACTTTAATGGGGGGAAGGGAATAAGACTGGTGTTTCCTTTGACATGCATCATTTTAAGCACCTATAAGTTTTCAGATTTAAGAGAAAAATTATTTGAAATATTGTTTATCGTGGTTATATTCTTGAAGAGTTTTGCCCAGCTTAACAGGGTAGATATAAATCTGTACA
The DNA here is from genome assembly GCF_015220235.1 of Choloepus didactylus. NCBI lineage: Eukaryota > Metazoa > Chordata > Mammalia > Pilosa > Megalonychidae > Choloepus > Choloepus didactylus. Next base: position 65,296,056 of record NC_051324.1, on the reverse strand, counting down.
GAAGATTACTTCTCTATTTCTAACTTATGTGGTTTGGCTATTAGTGTAAAACCAGTTTGGGTGTTGGTAACATATCCACTCTTGATTTTTTCATTGGTTTGGGTACTAGAGAGATTTCCAGTAGCCTGAGGTATTTAAGGCTTACTAATTTTCCAAGTTGAAAACCAGAGTCTCCAATAAACTTATCATTTCCCAATTTGATTTTTAGGTCACAGCACTAACCTCTTGAGAGAGAGAATGAAACATTGAAATACTTTTGACAGCATAGACATGGCCTAAGAGCAACTATGTAGTAATTTATCTAAACCAGACTGGATCTGTATACAGCTGGTATGGGCTAAAATACCCAGTCCTTTCTGAACCCTCTTTCTGTCAGAGAGCATGGGTCATGCATAACTCTAAAGATTGAAATAGGAAGAGGTTTTACATAAGCCATTTGCATTTGGTGATTGGAAACGACTGGGGTTCTTCATAATATTGCACACATTTTGGTTGAAGAGATCTGCATGGAGATTGAATGTGCAGCAAATGGTATTCAGTGTTAATTTTGATAAAATACACGGTTGTCTGAACCTTTGCCCAGAACCAGAAACCAAGTAGGACTTAAGCCTTCAATTTGGAGAGTTCGTTTATGCATTTCTGTATTTGAACATTCCACCAAAATAATGAAACATTAAGAACTTGTGGTTAAGTCATGATGAAAATTTGGAGTGGCTACTGCTAGGAAGAAATAATTTTCTGATATTTCCACACCATCACTTAAAGATCTGTATCCCATGAGGACATATTGGAGATCCCAAACTGCTAAATCTAAATAGCCAACTGAAGTCTGTCTTTTTATCAAGAACACTGTTTTTAGAAGTTCTGTGTGCCCCGCTCACTCTTCTCTCCACCCCTAACTTTTTAGGGTTGGATATTTGACTCTGCATTTAAAACCAGAAATGTAAAGTTGTTTGGCTTTCCTTAATAAAATCTTCACAAATTTGACTTTTAACATATAGAAGAGAGTTTTCCATTAAGGACTTTTTCCATTTAAGGAAGGCAGTAACGTCTGATGTTTTGAGGTCTGTGATTAATAACAAAGATTCTCTACTTTCCCCACTTGTCATATATGTATTGTAATTTTTGGTGATGGCCTTTTACATTTTTTTCTTGATGAGTTGGTCTTGGTATAATATGATGCAATTAGGAATCTTGGCATGCATATGAGTATCTTGGCATTTAGCTCAAGTACCTAAATGGGGCAAAGGCAGGGACATTATATATGATGCAACTGATATAATTATATTGGTTATGGAAGTACAACATTGCATAAATAGATTTTTTTTTTTTTTCCCTGTTGTGGTTTGTTTTCCTTCATTTACATTGGCAGTCTTTAATGGGTAGTGCCTATTATTAGGTAGACAGCACTGATGTTTGGTTCACAATCCTGGATGCTACTGCTGTTGATGGCTTATTTGCATAACTGTGAGCCCTTTTCATACATTTTTTTCTTTTAATTATTAGCAGATTTCCTCTGTGGTACTTAGTATTATCTCCACCTTTTGGTAAGAAAACTGAGGGTTAGGGAATTAAGTAACTTGCAGTTGATCCCAGAGCCTGCAGATTGAGGTACTGACGGGCCCAGTGAGATGTGCTTTAGAAGGCCCCACTCTTTGCCACTACAGGCTTACATCCAGGTGAGAAGGTTCTGGTGCCCCTGGCCAGCTCTGTACACTTGGTCAAGTTCTTTAATTTCCCTGAGCCTGCTATTAGTAATATGCAAGCTGGCAGTAATTCTACCTCTTTCACATGGTGCTATGTATATTAGATGAAATAACACGTGTGAAAGTACTTAGCGGCATGTTGTCTGATACATGTAGGAAGTCAGTAAATGTTTGTTTAATCTGGAAAAATAAACATCTATGACTTGAAAAAATTAAAACTTGCAGAAGGAAGACAGTGATTGCTTCTGAGCCGTCCATATGATTAATGGTGAGACGACAAGAAAAGGTACAGTTTGATCAGAGAATCTGAGAAATAAGAAGAATGTATAGCTCCCTTTGTTGTTTCCCCAAGAAAGTACTGATGTTCCCTGAAGAGTGGAGAAAATGGCCAACCCTTTTCACTTCATTAGTTAACATACTGATTTATAAGGTGTCTTTCAGCATACAAAATGCAAGTGTCAATCTTGAAAATATGTTAACCCAGGAATTCAACAACCTGATACTATTTCATTCTGAGGAACAAAATTAGAGGTTCCCATTAATTTACTCTTCACCAACTGGAAATATCTAAAAATACATAGAGTAGAATTTCCTCATGAATTTACGGTGCTTTTCTTTGCTCTACATTTTGGCTCCCTTTGAAAGCCACAAATGTGAACATACATAGTTTATAATAGAGTTTAGAAAAGACGGAGAAGGTGAAGAGAAAGAAGGAGCAGGAGGAGGAGGAGAGGGAAAAAATGATAGTTGCAAAACACTAAACTATTGTAAAACTATTATTTTAATCACCAAATGAGACAATGGAGTCCAATAATAAACTATTATACAAAGAAGATAAACATTTTCAAAAGAATTCTGGAAACTGTTATTCATAAAGCAAGAATGAGTTATTGTTAAGAATACTTCCTAACAAGATAACAAGGAGGAAGGATGTGTATATATGTGTATATGTATATACATATGGTTTGTAGCTACACACGCACATACACATATACAGGTGAAACAGGGATAAATTCATGAGAAGACTGGTACTATTGTAAAGGAATTAAAATTTATTTTGATAGCCCTGGGCAACAGGTGAAAAGTGTTACTTTGAGAGGTGACGTAATCAGAATGGGCAGATTGTGGGGCCATTTACAGAGAAGGACAAGCAAATATAAGTAAGTATCCTGCTTTAGGTGGAGAGTATGAAGGATTTATGAAAATAATGGGCTTAATTTTAAAATGTGGAACTTCAATTCTTTCTTTATGGGAAAACAGTTATACATGCTTGAAAGGCAGTTGAAAAATTCAAGCCTATACCTAAGGAGAAGTATAGACCTGGGAGTCATCATGTGCATAGAAATGGAGTCTTGAGACTAGAAGAGACTATGTGGTAGAAGAAGATGAAGGGAAGAACGTGTCTGAGAAATGAATGAGGCAGAAGCATGCAGATGTCATTGTAAACATGTAATTCCAGCTTTCTCAGATTTGTCGGAGAGGGGTCTAAGTAGCATATCAGTAGTAAGCATATAAGTAAGGAGAGCTTCAGCCCCATCTCAATCTGTACCCTCCCATCTGCCCCAAATGCACACAGATACCCACTGGCATTTTTCACACTTTAAATGGAATAGTGGCTTGGGGGCTACTTATGACTTGAGTTATTAAAGTGATTCACTTAGGTGACCCTAGAGAAGGAACTGTCACCTACATCTAATGACCATACAGTCCAAGTGGCAGAACAAGAAATGCTGAGAATTGAGGGGATATAGGGAGTAAAGGATTTCCTTCTGGGGTTGAATCAATCTCAACCACTAAAGCAATGCATCTGCAGACTTGAATGTAAGTGCATAAGAGGGAAATGTTGGCTAGTTCATTTTAACGGATACATCCTTGCAACAAATGCCCAGTGCACTACTCTATATCTGGACTGCAAATGGAAATGGTTAACACCTCATATATCACCCTATTTCTGACCATTATTTCCTCAGCTTCATCAACAGTGGTAGCCTATTAACTTGTACCCTCCTACCCTGATCTGTCTTTTTCCCCCTTTAAATTCATTCTCCACAGAGACACCAGAGTGAACCTATTAAAATACAAAGTTGGCTGCCTAAAATGCTTCAGTGGCTCCCCATCAAGTTCAGTTGCAATAAAATAGCAAAAGCCACTGGCTCCTCCCCAACCCAACTCTCCAGGCTCATTTGTACCAATTCCTGCCTCACCATTTCTCCTCCAGAAAGATGTTATGTTTTGTTTATACCCAAAAGGTAATTTCTCATACCTGTGCTTTTTATTTTTCTGACTGCCTGGAATGTCTTTGTCCTTACATCTGAACTAATTCCTCCACATTTTTCAAACAGCTCAGAAGACATTTTTCTGCAAGAAGCTGCCCTTTGGCTCCTCTTCCCACTTCATTTGTCTTTCCTAATGGGCATTCTAATAATAATTAGTCCACAGCTTCACAGTGCACTCACTTCATTTTAAATAATATGCATTTGAATCTTTGTCTCCCTTAATCAATTTGGATACTGCAAGAGCAAAGAATAAAGTTTTATTCGGTGTTACATAATGGGCAGTCAACAAATATTTGTTTTGTATACCAATAAATCCCTTGATGCCTTTTAAAAAGATGTATAATCTACCTATTCACATGTATTATTTAATTTTTGAGGTGTCACCATTCACAGAATAACATTAGACATAATTGACTACTTTCTTTATTTTGGAATTGAACATGATATTTGCTAAAGAGGAGTGTTTATTTCTTTACCACATACTACTTATTGCACCAGCCATCATCAGTGGCTTCAATTATTTTTATTAGAAATCAAACATCATTTGCCTACATGTTTGAATTTATCTAACAGCATAAAGGATAGTACTGAGCTTCATGAAGTATCTGTCATTTCAGTGTTTGTGTGCCAGTCTCCAGGGAACCCTACAGGAGAACTTCCTGTCATTTCATTGTGAATTCTACAAAAATACACCTCCCTCCCTCCCTTCCTTCCTTATATTTTCCCCCTGGGTCCTAGTGTCCTACCACTTTCTCTTATGCTTGCTTTCTCTCTCATGGGAGAGTATAAGCTCTGGGAAAGCATTTTAAATGTATTTGCAATAAGAAGTTAATGTCTAATGTAGGTTAAACAAAGCCTGAGAAAATAGCTTGGCTTAGAGGAAAAGAAAGGTTGTTTCTTAAAATAATGAGATTTAGGGGCATTACTGTCAAACCCAACTGACATGAACCAATAATCCTATTGCCTGTAATACCACCATTATAACACATTTTTCCAGCACTATAAGAGTATTTGATCTGATAGTTTCCCATCAAAATGTAAATAAATGTGAATGGATTCATCTCCTACTCATGCTCTTTACTTAGCTAAAAGTCAGTGTATCAGTTGATATTCTCAGCCCTCTGAGTACTGAGGAAAATGGTCATTGCCATTAATCAACTGCATCTAAAGATCATTTTTATTTTTTTATATTTTAAGTAAATTCAAAAAATAATAAAGAATAGGAAAATGGAAAAGAAACAAAAATTTTAAAATAGTTGAAAGGAGTGCAGGCTAGCAAGAAAGCAGACTAAAATGGAAGAAAAGAAGAAAGCAAATACTCAAGCAGGGAGAACTTTGTGGGGGGAGCAGGTAAGGCAGTAGATTTGGAGAGATGAAGAGGGAAGAGGGAAGAGTTATGGAAAGAGGCTTTTTAGAGAGAGAAGGGAGTTTGGAAAATTGGCCTGTAAGCACACATCACCAGATTTTGGCCTTATAGTACCTATTTATGAAGTGAACCAAAGCATATTATCATCTCATTTTCCAGATGAGAACACTAAAGCTCGTGAGGTTTAGTTTAATATGTGTAGGAAACAGAGCCCAGGTTTTATGGCTTTGAATTAATGCATAGAACAGGGAGTGGAGATAGAGAAGACAGCAGGGACCTACTTAGCTCAAGCTTTCCAGAAATGCTATGAACGTGCCTGGTGATGGTGGCTTTTGATTTTATTGCCCACCCTCTGAGCACTTAGTGGGGTTCCCATGGAAATTTCTGTCCTCCAGATTCATGCTTCTGACTCCAGCTTTACTCTGAAAAAGCACCTACCTGATCATAACCGAGATCCAACTAGCTACTGCTTCTCTGAGCTTAATCTCTTCATCTATAAAATGCAGAAGATTTGACAAAAGATTCTGTGAGAATGGAATGAGTGAAACTTACTCAGCTGTGGTCAGAGAGAGCTATGATGGTAGAAGAAAAGTCAGAGAGATATGAATTGCTGACTTCGAAGAAGAAAGGGAGCCACAAGCCAAGGAATGGGGACAGCATCTAGGACCTGGAAAAAGTGAGAAAGCAGATTCTCCCCCACAGCCTCCTGAAAGCAATGAAGTTATGCCAACAACTTGATTTAAGCTTGGTGTAACCCTTGACAGACTTCTGACCTACAGAATTGTAAGCTAATAAATTTGAGACCTTTTATTTGAGAGTTTGATAATTTGTTATGACAACAGTAGAAAACTAATACAGATGGGTACAAAATATTATTTAATATTAATTTGCATTTCCTTATTAGAGAAACTGAACTTCTTTTTGTTTTCTTACTAGGAGCTGGTCATTTTTATTTTACTAAATATAAATTCCTTGTTCAGAATTTTCTTTTCTCTTTTGTTACTTAGTTGAATTTAGGAGGTCTCTGTATATTACTTTGATTGTTAAACACTTGCAATTTTTCCTCACAGAATCACAGAATTTATTTATTTATTTATTTTTAAAATCTTCATTTTATTGAGATGTGTTCACATACCACGCAGTCATACAAAACAAATCATACATTCGATTGTTCACAGTACCATTACATAGTTGTACATTCATCACGTAAATCAATCCCTGACACCTTCATTAGCACACACACAAAAATAACAAGAATAATAATTAAAGTGAAAAAGAGCAATTGAAGTAAAAAAGAACACTGGGTACCTTTGTCTGTTTGTGTGTTTGTTTGTTTCCTTCCCCTATTTTTCTACTCATCTATCCATAAACTAGACAAAGGGGAGTGTGGTCCTTATGGCTTTCCCAATCCCATTGTCACCCCTCATAAGCTACATTTTTATACAATTGTCTTCGAGATTCATGGGTTCTGGGTTGTAGTTTGATAGTTTCAGGTATCCACCACCAGCTACCCCAATTCTTTAGAACCTGAAAAGGGTTGTCTAAATTGTGCGTAGGAGTGCCCACCAGAGTGACCTCTCGGCTCCTTTTGGAATCTCTCTGCCACTGAAGCTTATTTCATTTCCTTTCACCTCCCCCTTTTGGTCAAGAAGATGTTCTCCATCCAATGATGCCAGGTCTACATTCCTCCCCGGGAGTCATATTCCATGTTGCCAGGGAGATTCACTCCCCTGGGTGTCTGTTCCCACGTAGGGGGGAGGGCAGTGATTTCACCTTTCAAGTTGGCTTAACTAGAGAGAGAGGGCCACATCTGAGCAACAAAGAAGCATTTGGGAGGAGGCTCTTAGGCACAATTATAGGGAGGCCTAGCCTCTCCTTTGCACAACAGTCTTCCCAAGGGTAAATCCTGTGGTAGAGGGCCCAACCCATCAAACCACCAGTCCCCTATGTCTGTGGTCATGTTAGCAACCATCGAGGTGGGGAAGGCCAATACCCCTGCATACTCCATTGGCTCCTCAAGGGGGCGCTACATATTTTTTTCCTTGTTTTTTTTTTAACTTTTTTTTTTTTTAAATCAACTGTATGGAAAATAAAAAAATAAAAAAAATAATTTAAAAAAATACAATAAAAGAACATTTCAAAGAGACCATAACACGGGAGTAAGAAAAAGACAACTAACCTAAGATAACTGCTTTAATTCCAACATGTTCCTACTCTACCCCAAGAAAGTTACCTAATATAGCAACATTTCTGTGAACTTGTTCCTACTATACCCATCAGAAATTAACAGACCATAGTCATTCCTGGGCATTCCCAGAACGTTAAATAGCTCATCTGTTCTTCTTGGATTATTGTTTCCCCTTCCTTAATTGCTCTCTATTGATAGTTCCCCTGCATTCTACATTATAAACCATTTGTTTTACATTTTTCAAAGTTCACATTAGTGATAGCATATAATATTTCTCTTTTTGTGCCTGGCTTATTTCGCTCAGCATTATGTCTTCAAGATTCATCCATGTTGTCATATGTTTCACGAGATCTTTCCTTCTTACTGCCGTGTAGTATTCCATCGTGTGTATATACCACATTTTATTTATCCACTCATCTGCTGAAGGACATTTGGGTTGTTTCCACCTCTTGGCAATTGTGAATAGTGCTGCTATGAACATTGGCGTGCAGATATCTGTTCGTGTCACTGCTTTCCGATCTTCCGGGTATATACCGAGAAGTGCAATCGCTGGATCGAATGGTAACTCTGTATCTAGTTTTCTAAGGAACTGCCAGACTGACTTCCAGAGTGGCTGAACCATTATACAGTCCCACCAACAATGAATAAGAGTTCCAATTTCTCCACATCCCCTCCAGCATTTGTAGTTTCCTGTTTGTTTAATGGCAGCCATTCTAATCGGTGTGAGACGGTATCGCATTGTGGTTTTAATTTGCAACTCTCTAATAGCTAGTGAAGCTGAACATTTTTTCATGTGTTTCTTGGCCATTTGTATTTCCTCTTCAGAGAACTGTCTTTTCATATCTTTTGCCCATTTTATAATTGGGCTATCTGTACTATTGTCATTGAGTTGTAGGATTTCTTTATATATGCAAGATATCAGTCTTTTGTCCGATACATGGTTTCCAAAAAATTTTTTCCCATTGAGTTGGCTGCCTCTTTACCTTTTTGAGAAATTCCTTTGAGGTGCAGAAACTTCTAAGCTTGAGGAGTTCCCATTTATCTATTTTCTCTTTTGTTGCTTGTGCTTTGGGTGTAAAGTCTAGGAAGTGTCTGCCTAATACAAGGTCTTGAAGACGTTTTCCTACATTATCTTCTAGGAGTTTTATGGTACTTTCTTTTATATTGAGATCTTTGGTCCATTTTGAGTTAATTTTTGTGTAGGGGGTGAGGTAGGGGTCCTCTTTCATTCTTTTGGATATGGATATCCAACTCTCCCAGCCCCATTTGTTGAAAAGACCATTATGACCCAGTTCAGTGACTTTGGAGGCCTTATCAAAGATCAGTCAGCCATAGATCTGGGGGTCTATCTCCGAATTCTCAATTCGATTCCATTGATCTATATGTCTATCTTTGTGCCAGTACCATGCTGTTTTGGCAACTGTGGCTTTATAATAAGCTTCAAAGTCAGGGAGTGTAAGTCCTCCCACTTCGTTTTTCTTTTTTAGAGTGTCTTTAGCAATTCGAGGCATCTTCCCTTTCCAAATAAATTTGATAACTAGCTTTTCCAAGTCTGCAAAGTAGGTTGTTGGAATTTTGATTGGAATTGCATTGAATTTGTAGATGAGTTTGGGTAGAATTGACATCTTAATGACATTTAGCCTTCCTATCCATGAACATGGAATATTTTTCCATCTTTTAAGGTCCCCTTCTATTTCTTTTAGTGGAGTTATGCAGTTTTCTTTGTATAGGTCTTTTACATCTTTGGTTAAGTTTATTCCTAGACACTTGATTTTTTTAGTTGCTATTGAAAATGGTATCTTTTTCTTGAGTGTCTCTTCAGTTTGTTCATTTCTAGCATATGGAAACATTACTGACTTATGTGCATTAATCTTGTGTCCTGCTACTTTGCTAAATTTGTTTATTAGCTCTAGTAGCTGTATCGTCGATTTCTCAGGGTTTTCCAGATATGAGAGCATATCATCTGCAAACAATGACAGTTTTACTTCTTCTTTTCCAATTTGGATGCCTTTTATTTCTTTGTCTTGCCGGATTGCCCTGGCTAGCACTTCCAGCACACTGTTGAATAACAGTGGTGATAGCGGGCATCCTTGTCTTGTTCCTGATCTTAGAGGGAAGGCTTTCAGTCTCTCACCATTGAGTACTATGCTGGCTGTGGGTTTTTCATATATGCTCTTTATCATATTGAGGAAGTTTCCTTCAATTCCTACCTTTTGAAGTGTTTTTATCAAAAACGGATGTTGGATTTTGTCAAATGCTTTTTCAGCATCTATTGAGATGATCATTTGATTTTTCCCTTTCGAATTGTTAATGTGTTGTAATACATTGATTGATTTCCTTATGTTGAACCACCCTTGCATGCCTGGAATGAACCCCACTTGGTCATGGTGTATGATTTTTGTAATGTGTCTTTGGATTTGATTTGCAAGTATTTTGTTGAGGATTTTTGCATCTATATTCATTAGGGAGATTGGCTGGTAGTTTTCCTTTTTTGTAGCATCTTTGCCTGGTTTTGGTATTAGATTGATGTTAGCTTCATAAAATGAGTTAGGTAGTGTTCCATTTTCTTCAATGTTTTGAAAGAGTTTGAGTAAGACTGGTGTCAGTTCTTTCTGGAAAGTTTGGTAGAATTCCCCTGTGAAGCCATCTGGCCCTGGGCATTTATTTGTGGGAAGATTTTTGATGACTGATTGGATCTCTTTGCTTGTGATGGGTTGGTTGAGGTCTTCTATTTCTTCTCTGTTCAGTCTAGGTTGTTCATATGTTTCCAGGAAATTGTCCATTTCCTCTGCATTATCCAGTTTGTTGCCATACAGTTGTTCATAATATCCTCTTATAATTTTTTTAATTTCTTCGGGATCTGCAGTTATGTCACCTTTTTCATTCATTATTTTGTTTATATGGGTCTTCTCTCTTTTTGATTTTGTCAGTCTAGCTAGGGGCTTGTCAATCTTGTTGATCTTCTCAAAGAACCAACTTTTGGTGATATTTATCCTCTCTATTGTTTTTATGTTCTCTATGTCATTTATTACTGCTTTAATCCTTGTTATTTCTTTTCTTCTACTTGGTTTAGGATTGGTTTGCTGTTCATTTTCTAGCTTCTTCAGTTGATCCATTATTTCTTTGATTTTGGCTCTTTCTTTCTTTTTAATATATGCATTTATTGCTATAAATTTCCCCCTTAGTACTGCTTTTGCTGCATCCCATAGGTTTTGGTATGTTGTGTTCTCATTTTCATTCATCTCTATATATTTAGCAATTTCTCTTGCTATTTCTTCGTTAACCCACTGATTGTTTAGGAGTGTGTTGTTTAACCTCCAGGTATTTGTGAATTTTCTAAGTCTCTGATGGTTATTGACTTCTAATTGTATTCCATTGTGGTCAGAGAATGTGCTTTGAATAATTTCAATCTTTTTAAATTTATTGAGGCTTGTTTTACGTCCCAGCATATGATCTATTCTGGAGAAAGTTCCGTGAGCACTAGAGAAGTACGTGTATCCTGGTGATTTGGGATGTAATGTTCTATATATGTCTGTTAAATCTAATTCATTTATCAGATTGTTTAGCTTTTCAGTTTCCTTATTGGTCTTCTGTCTGGTTGATCTATCTATAGGAGAGAGTGATGTGTTGAAGTCTCCCACAATTATTGTGGAAACATCCATTGCTTCCTTTAGTTTTGCCAGTGTTTCTCTCATGTATTTTGTGGCACCTTGATTGGGTAGAATTTATTTTTAACTTCATTAACATTGCCTTTCATTGTACAGAATATTTTTACCATTAAATATTTAAATAAGTTGGTCTTTAGCTTCATGGCTTCTGAATTTTATATCTTGTGTAGTACAGCCTTCTCACTACAAGTTTATAAAAGCATTTCCCTATTAAAAAGTGTGCATATATGTATATATGTATATATACGTATGTATATATACCTACATACACATACACAGGGCATTCTTCATACCACTGTTGGAAACCAACTAATTAGGGTGAGTGAAGGAATCCAGGTCTCAAAGTTTGAATAAAACAGATTCAGTGGAATAAAATGGATCCCAGACTCTTCCTGTCTGGGCATTAGATGCCTTTGGCATTTCGATATATTCAGAGTAGAGTTATTGAATTTCTCTCTACTTAAGTTCATAAACTATCATAGGCAGCACTGACTGGTAAGGGCAACCCTTCAGAATGCAGAAATTCTCAGTATGGTGGGTTTTGGGAGAACCAGTTTACCTCCAGGAGTGACTCCAAGGGAAGAACTAGATCACTTGCAGCCCGTTAAACCGAAGAAAGATAGGAGCTCACTGGCACACTATGCCACTCATTAATGTAAATTGCTGCTAAAATAGGTGGTTCCACCAAAAAAAGGTGGTGGGTGTGATTTCACCTACTTGAATAGTGACTAATTCCGTATGGTAAGGAGGTCACATACTTCCCACTACATGCAAGAACTGTGCTGTCTTTCTCTTAGACAAAGTGAATGGGAATATCTGAAGTAGACTTGCTTAGCTTTATGGGTGAAATAAAAGGGCAAGCATTGCATCTGAGTATTCTCCTATGATTTATGTGTCCAAAATAAAGTTCAAGTGCATATGCCTCCAACTTCTTTTGTTGTTCTGCATTTTGTAATTATGCTTGGAGCTGAGATCCAATGAGCTGTCAGAAGTAAAATGGAAAATAAATGAAAGAAATTTAATCCTTTATGTTTTCATAATCCATTCATTTATTCAAGTCATTGGATGATAAAACCAGAGCAATGAATTTGCATGAAGTGATGTAATTGATTTGAAAATCAGTGCTTCACATTTCACTTCACACTCCATGCAAATTCTAGCCAAATTTTATTTAATGATCTTCAAAATTTTACCATTCCCAGTTAGCCAGATATAATCTGCATGAGAAGTATGTCATGTAAGAAACTGGTGTGTCCAAATCGTAATTTAAAGTAAGTGAAATTTAGATACTTTGTCTCAAGGTGCTCTGACTACTTAGGTTAGCATAGGTGATAATATAGCAGAGTGGAAGGACAGAGGACATCCTGGTGTGCTCCAGTGAGTCTCTTCCCATTATATGCTAAATGAGATTATTCGGTTGTTGTTAAGGATCATGTATGAATGCACTTTTGAAACTATATGGTTCAAACAAATCAGTGTATTATTTTCTAACAAACATTGTAAGCGTAGAATCTGAGAAGATACAGGAGAAGAATCCAATCACATTCAAGGGAGTAAATATTTCAAAATGTCTAATAAAGGAATTGCCATTTTAGGCAGATTCCCAGGATTCTAAAATCAGGTGATTTCAAATAATTTTGTATTAAGGTTTCTATAACAGTTATTTAATTTATTTTCCCACCATTATAAAGCTTAGAGTAGCGTCATATATTGGAGTCAGTTTATAAATTGACTGTAATTTGGTTTTAAATGCAACTCAATACAAAGACATAGCATTTTATTATCTGAAATGTAAGCAACACTGTAAAGCCATCGTTTCACGAAAATCAAAATATGAGTTTCACATCCAGATATTTGGTTTCCAAGATATTCATTGTGAGACCTGGTGAAATTTTATGTTAAACTCCAAAATTGATACACAGGTGTTATTTTCCAAGAATGCTTGTGATGACAAAAGCAACTGAGGTCTGGACTAAAATTATGCCATTTGCTAACAAATTGTAGAAATTTAGTTTCTCTTTTCCTATGTGTTCTGGAAAACTGAAATTCTAGCCCCTTCTTGACCTGACAATAATCAGTGAGGCAGAAAAACATCATTCTAACACTAAGCTCAGTATGTTTTTTCACAAGTAAGTCAGACTGACTAATCCACATATTTTGTTTGTGTGTAATCATTGCTACATTTACTCTTTAATATATGCTGGATAGCAATACTTAGCGTGACTGAGGTTTTAAAAATATTTGAAAGCATAAATAAAATTGGTATTTTAGAAACATTTTGGAATGTATATTGATGTGCATATATGAAAATTTTATGGACTTCATTGAACTTTCTGTGGATATGACAGTCATCTATTGAACATACGTAAGCACATTTGTATTTCTTTGGTAGGGACCTCTAATCCACTACAATAATTATATTATTTTGTTTAATGAATCAAAACATTACATATTTCACTATTTACAATCCACTGAGACTAATACTTATATTTAATCATAGATTGGCTCATTAGTATTATTTTTCAAGTTTTACGTAATTTTACATAAATTTCAGACTAATTTTAAGCAGAAGCATCTTTATACGTTTTAATTCTAAAAATACCATCCTACTTCAGAAAGCTCTCCCTAGCCCCCAATACTCAGAAAATAAAATTTGCTTGGAAATAGGGGAAGGTGAATTTATCTATCTATATCTTGCATGGTTTAACCCCACAGGTCAGTCTTCTCTTACTGTTGTAATGTGAAAATTAAACAAAAACTTACTTGTTATTTTATGTTACCACTTTTTAATCCTTAGTCAAAAATATTCTTGATCTTAAAATTATCATTTAAGCCGTAGGGATTCAATAAATCTGTTGCTATGTGTACTGATATACTTTTGGATTTTGGTGGTATACAACCTTTCTATAAAACTGAACAACAAAAGGAGCACTAAGTAGTGTGAAGACCTAAATAAATATTCATTTGCATTAGGCAGTTTTCAAGCAGTGTTGCTGTCATAGGCAGGCTTGGTTACTTTTTTGAGGTTCACAGTATCTTAGACATCTGAAAAGACAAAGGGCTAAGTACATGTTTCACTTGGAGCTATCTTCTTCTTCTTTTGTAAAACTGTCCATGAAAAAAAAGCAATAATTTTCTTGTATTCCACACCGAAAGGCCTTTTGTTTTTATTGTTTGTTTTTAATTAATGTTTTATTTTGAAATAATTTTAGATTTACGGAAAAATTTTGAAGCTAGTACCTAGAGTTCCCATGCATCTTTCACCCGGGATCATTTTCTCCTTCCGCTCTCATCTCACATTGCTGCGGCACACTTATCAAAATTATGAAACCGAAACCAGTACATTACTATTTACGAAGCCCCAGACTTTATATCAGATTTCAACCATGTTTCCATCCAAGCCCTTTTTCTTTTCTAGGATTCAATCCAGGTCACCACATTGCATTTAGTTGTAATATCTCCTTAGTGTCTCTGGTCTTAGACAGTTTCACAGACTTTCTTTGTTTTAAATGACCTTGACAGCTTTGAAGAAGACTGATTGCATACTTTTTTCAGAATGACCAAGGCCTTTGTTTTTTTTTAACTCTATTAAAATTAGAGGTCAAGAAAATAATCTATAAATTCACATTTTGAGATGATCATGGATCCAATGTATAGATTCTAATTAAAAGTACTCAGGCCACTTTAGGACTTTCTTGAGGAAGAATTATTAGCAATGTTAACAGATGGTCTTGTAGGTAGTATGATTAAAGTTTGGATAAAGTTTTATATTTGAAATCTTCGATTTTAGTTGCCTCTATAATTTGTACCTAAGCTAGAAATTATTGCTTCTTTTCCAGTGGTCTGGCACTGTAACTTTCCCAGTGTCCTGATGCTTAAAGTACTGAATGCAATTACAAAGATATAATGAACACAGCTGGAAATTGAAAGTGTATGATTTGAGGATGCATTGCTTGCAAAACTTCAGAAGTCTGTGCCTGCCAAGAAACAAAGTTGAAGCATTGCACTTCCTTCTAGAGAGAAGTGGAGCCAATACCTATAAGACATATGTCTTTATTTACTCAAACATAAATCAAACAGTCCAGGAACTTGTGCAAGTAAATCGGATTCCATTTGTATGTTTTTCCTGACACATAAATCTAGCTGCTTGTGGAATGGCATGAATAATGCAGACCCAAGCTCCCAGAGTGAATAATCTTTCACTGAAAACTTGGGAATGATGGCTTACCTTATAGAAATGGGATTGGCACCATGGAGACAAAAGTGCAAAATGCATAAGCAATTCTATGAGCATCTATTTCTCTCCTAGTGGATTTTAATGTTCTGATCCATATGAGAGGAGCTGTATGCTAGTGATTGGTTTCCTCATTTAATTCATTAAATAATATTAAGAAACCTGATTCACTGTTATTATTAATACTGAGTGATTCTTTTGTGCTGTGCGCAATGCAACAGTCCTTGCAGACGGTGTAGTGGAAGGCCTAGAATTAAAGCTCACAGTAATGTGCTGCCTTGATATCTGGTAAAATCGAGAGGCCTCAAATAGCCCAACTGAAAGGTCCCCTCCCCGCTCTGCTCCCACGGATGAGGTTCCCAAGCCAAACTGCCCTCCTTATCAAGGAACCGGGCACAGTCCCTGCTTATCCCTGAGTAGTGTGATTCAGTTCCCTGCCAGCCCACGGGATTATTCAAACAAGCCAATCACAACCTCCCGCAGGAAGTCAGGGGCACGCCACCCTCCTGATACTGCAAAGCCTGCCTCTCTCAACCTTGGTTGTTCACTTTGTTCCCAAGAGCAACTGCCAACCTCTGCCTGGCATGTGATTTCCTCCTTGCCTGGGCAGTGGCAGAGAGTGTACGTGACTCATAAACTAGTGTTGATCTCATCTGTCCAGTATCAGGTGTGTGTGTTCGACCATCCTGGGCTCCTTCACCAATGCGATGACTAGGAGGTGATTAGCACAGAGGAGCACTATTATTATTCCTGAGGTACAGATGAAGAGAGAGAGGGAAGGGGAATTTTCATAATTTATTCCAGATCATAAACTTGTTCAACTGCAGTGTCAAATCTTGTTCAACTGCAGTGTCAAATCTGGTCTGTTGACTCCAGAGACACAAACTTTCCTGAAGAGTACTGCTGTTTTGGGAGGAAGATATTTCTTGATTGCTGCTGCTGATGAGACAAAGTAAGTTGATATGAATTACAGGATAAAAAAAAAAATAGTTACTACATCCCTTGAGTATAAAAAGAAGAACAAGCTATGTCCTCAGTCTACAAAGCTGAGTTAAACACACCATGAGATCCTTGTATCACCAACATAAAGAACAAATCTGCATAAACCAATATTCACGTCCCATTTATCACCTACTTGTCAGAACAGTTCAAGGGGAAAAAATACCTTGACTTGAAATTATAACGGTTAGTTATCAAGATAAGAGGTTATCAGGATCTTCATTCATTTATTAAAAATCTGTCCATTGACTAGCTCAGAGATAGGCAAATCGTAGGTGTTCATTTGGCTCTTCTGGGAACAGAAATGCATGCCTACTGTCAAAAATAGTTATTTAATATGTGTATACTACTCCAAGTGCTAGAGAGTCAATGCTAAACAAGACACACAGTCCAGGCTTGTGGAGTTTATATATGGCAGGGAAGCTAGGCATCAAATAATCCTATATTTGAATTCCTATCATTAAATTAAAAAAAGTCACAAGATACTGAAAGAAGTTTTCATGATTCCTAAAAAATAAAAGAAAAAACTAAATATCCAGTTCCTTAATTTTGATTAATATTTTTGATGAACTGATTTAAGAGTATGAGATCTGATTAAACAGAGTTACTGTATGATCCAGCAATTCCAATCTTAAGTATATGCCCAAGAGAAGTAAAAACATATTTCCATGCAAAAACATGTACACAGATGTATCCAATGGCATTATTCATAATAACTAAAATGTAGAAACAACCCAAATATTCATCAACTGATGTATGGATAAAAACAATGTGGTATAACCATGTTGTGGAATATCACACAGCCATAAAAAAAGGAATGAAGTACTGATATAGGCTATAACATGGGATAAACCCTGAAAACATTCGGCTTAGTGAAAGAAGCCAGTTAGAAAAGATGACATATTGTATGATTCTGTTTATGTAAAATGTTTAGACTAGGCAAACCCATTGAAACAGAAAGTAGATTAGTTTCAGGCTTGCCTAGGGCTGGGGGAGGAATGGGGTGACAGAGATGGGGAGTTACTAATAACGGGTAGGGAGTTTCTTTTGGGGGTGATGGAAATGTTCTAAACTTAGATTGTGGTAATGGTTGCACAACTCTGTGAACATAGTAAAACCATTGATTAAAACTTTAATAGGTAAGTTTTATGATATGTGAATTACATCTCAATAAAGCTATTTAAAAAAGAACAAGAGATCAGTGAGAGCCGAATTTTGTTGGATATTGGTGGGGCTTGCTTACTTATTTATCTGTTTGCAGGAGATATTTTTAACAACTACTTCTGAGGAAAGAGTGAGTGAGTTCCGCAAGGATAGCAAAAGCTCTGCTCTGGATATCAGAGAAGAAATCTGTGCTTCTGTCTCTCTACTTGGGAGTTATCTGCAGGGGAGCAGGAATTGAGAAAAACCCACAGGTAACTATGGGATATGAGAACCTCAGAATGCTACAGCTTTCTAGAGTTATTTGCATCACCATGGCCTTGAGGCAAAAAGTGTTACCAAGCCCCGAATTTGGGTGAGATATCAACCTATGATTCCCACAGGATGGGAAATCAGCTGAGAGAGGGGCTCATAGATTTGGAAGGAATCATGTTCAGATTATGGAGCATGGACTATACAAATGAAGGGGAAAATCTCAGCAGATGGCAATATAGAGGAGTACCAGTGCCTGAAGACAAAGTACAGGCTCGATGGTTATGTTATGCCCAAGTATCAGATATCTAATAGTAGGTTGACAATACCCAACTGTCTTCTCACTGGGAACTGAATGTGATCCTAGGGAGAAAAACCTGGATTAACTTTTTATTGACAAGTCTCATATTCAATCACAAAGGCAAATGAGAATTTGAAATAAAAATTAGAGAGAAAAAAATGTTATGTATTTTTGCAGTTTCATGTCTGTGAAATTCTTGCACCTGTATGTTATGTTCAGACAATATCAGTAATTAGACATAAATAAGACTGCTAAACTCAAGGAACTCACTCTCCATCGAAGAGTCCTATATTTTTGGTTTGGAGGATGAGCAAAGGAATTTGGTAGGAATTCGCTTCAAAAATAGGCAGTAGACAAATAACTGCAACTAACTAGAAAGGCAAACCACAAATAAGTAATCATTTTACTTTAGCTAAAAATAAGAAGTATATCTAAAAACTTATATGTATTTTATATATTATTTTATTAGAGAATTGTAGGTTTATAGAAAAATCATGTGGAAAATATCAACTTCCTACACTTTGCCCCCTGACCCCAATTATTAACAATTTGCATTGCAGTGATAACTTTGTTACAATTGACGAAATATTGTTATAATTGTACTGTTAATTACAGTCCATAGTAAAAACCTATATGTTTTTGATAAAAAGTGAAGTGGGAGTTTAATCTGGCAACATCAAGTAGATTTCTTAGCAAGGTAATGGAACTAAAGGATGGAGAATGTTTACAAGGTGATGTGATTTGTCGCAAGGTAGTAATAAGACTCTGAGACTGGTTAATATTGGAAGGAATAAGAACATGATGGAACATACAAGACATGGCTGGCCATAGGAGAAAGAAAATTAATGGAACCTTTAAGTATTTTAGTACTATGTCAGTCACTGGAAAAAAAGAATATGAAAATTTTTTAAAATAGACATCGTTTAGGTCCCATTTCCTGTGTCATAGATCTGGTCCTATCAATTTCAATGATAGGATAGTTTATATATCTATCCAATGGGTAATCAAATTTGGGTAAAGCCTCAATGATTTAGAGCATAGCTGTTAAAAACATAAATATTAATACAGACTAAAAAATCCTAGCAAACAGGATGAAGCAAAATATGTGTAAGGGATTATACAGCTAATATTATACATAATGATGGAAGACTGAAAGCTTTCCCACTAGGATCAGAAATAAGACAGGCTGTCTGATCTTACCACGTTTATTCACTTTTGAACTGCAAGTACTAGCTAGATAGGGCAATTAGAGAAGACAAAAGAAATAAAAGCATTCAAATTGGAAAAGAAGAAGTAAAACTATCTCTATCTGCAGATGACAGGATCTTGTAGATAGACAATCCTAGGGAATACATACACACACATACATGCAAATAGGAGCTATTAAATGAGTTTGGGAAGATTGCTGGATACAAGATAAATATACAAAAATCAACTGCTTTTCTATAACTAGAAACAATCTGAAAATTAAATTAATAAAATTTTATTTACAATAACATCAAAAAGAGAAAAATAATAGAAATAAATTTAACAAGAAATGTAAGACATGTATATTGAAACTACAAAACATCATTGAAAGAAATTAAAGACCTAAATAAATGTAAAGACATCCATGTTCAAGGAATGGAAGACGATATTTTTAAGATGGCATTAAATGCCCAATTGATCCATATATTCAATGTAATTTCTGTAAAAACCTCAGCTGCCATTTTTGCAGAAATTAACAAGCTGATCTTAAAATTTATATGGAATTGCAAGAGACCTAGAATGGCCGAAACAATCATGAAAAAGAAGAACTAAGTTGCCCATAAAATGAATGGAGCTGTAATGAATGAAGTACTGATACATTCTACAAAATGGGTGAACCTTGAAAACATTATGCTAAATGAAAGAAGCCAGATAAAAAGTTAACCTATTGTATGATTTCAAAATTATATGAAATCAGTAGAAAAGACAAATCCATAAACACAGAAAGTAGATTAATGGTTGCCAGGCACTGAGGAAATGGGCTTAATAAGAAGTGTTTGCTAATGGGTAAGGGATGTCTTTATGAAATGATGAAAATATTCTGGAATTAGATACTGGTGATGGTCATACAACTTTGTGAATATACTTAAAGGATGCTGACATGTACACTTTAAAAGGGTCACATTTTTGGTATTGAATTAAATTTCAACTAAAATACATTGATATTCATGAAAATTAGAAGAGAGTACAAAGGAAAGAAAGAACACTAATCGAAGACTGCCTATTTTTAGTCTGGTTTTAGAAATAGCAGTCACACGAAAGCAATATTACCAGATTTTATTTAAAACAGTCCATATTTAACATGTTTTAAAATTTCACTATTTTTTTTTTTTTGGCATGGGTCTTTTCTTCCCCCCAAATAACATTTTACAAGTATTTCGAAGTCCAAAATCAGTTTTCCTTTTCATTGTCGACATATCTGTCAATGAAAAACATTACCTTTTGCCATGCAATAGAGCATATGAAACATATCATTTAAACAATAAATTCCTATTAAATATTAAGTAATTCCTATAGGTATCAGAACTAAAGCAGCTCTAATTACATTATTAACTTTCTCCATAAAAGATGGTAATTTGTTAAGCAAAAGTAAGCCTTCAGATTATCACTTTTTTTTTTTTTTAATCATCATTTTATTGAGATATATTCACATACCACACAGTCATACAAAACAAATTGTACTTTCGATTGTTTACAGTACCATTACATAGTTGTACATTCATCACCTAAATCAATCCCTGACACCTTCATTAGCACACACACAAAAATAACAAGAATAATAATTAGAGTGAAAAAGAGCAATTGAAGTAAAAAAGAACACTAGGTACCTTTGTCTGTTTGTTTGCTTCCCCTACTTTTCTACACATCGATCCATAAACTAGACAAAGTGGAGTTTGGTCCTTATGGCATTCCCAATCCCACTGTCACCCCTCATAAGCTACATATTTATACAACTGTCTTCGAGATTCATGGGTTCTGGGTTGTAGTTTAATAGTTTCAGGTATCCACCACCAGCTACCCCAATTCTTTAGAACCTAAAAAAGGTTGTCTAAAGTGTGCGTAAGAGTGCCCACCAGAGTGATCTCTCGGCTCGTTTTGGAATCTCTCTGCCACTGAAGCTTATTTCATTTCCTTTCACATCCCCCTTTTGGTCAAGAAGATGTTCTCCATCCCACGATGCCGGGTCTACATTCCTCCCCGGGAGTCATATTCCACGTTGCCAGGGAGATTCACTTCCCTGGGTGTCTGATCCCACGTAGGGGGGAGGGCAGTGATTTCACCTTTCAAGTTGGCTTAGCCAGAGAGAGAGGGCCACATCTGAGCAACAAAGAGGCATTCAGGAGGAGACTCTTAGGCACAAATACAGGGAGGCCTAGCCTCTCCTTTGCAGCAACCGTCTTCCCAAGGGTAAAACTTATGGTAGAGGGCTCAAGCCATCAAACCACCAGTCCCCTATGTCTGTGGTCATGTTAGCAACCATGGAGGTGGGGTAGGTGAATACCCCTGCATTCTCCACAGGCTCCTCAAGGGGGCACTACATCGTTTTTTTTTTTTTTTTTTTTTTTTTTTCCTTGTTTGTCTTTTTTTTTTTTTTTTTTCTTAACTTTCCCTTCTTTTTTTCAAATCAACTGTATGAAAAAAAAAGTTAAAAGGAAAACAAACATACAATAAAAGAACATTTCAAAGAGACCATAGCAAGGGAGTAAGAAAAAGACAACTAACCTAAGATAACTGCTTAACTTCCAACATGTTCCTACTTTACCCCAAGAAAGTTACATACTATAGCAACATTTCAGTGAACTTGTTCCTACTACATCCATCAGAAATTAACAGACCATAGTCATTTCTGGGCATCCCCAGAACGTTAAATAGCTTATCTGTTCTTGGATTATTGTTCCCCCTTCCTTAATTGCTCTCTACTGCTAGTTCCCCTACATTCTACATTATAAACCATTTGTTTTACATTTTTCAAAGTTCACATTAGTGGTAGCATATAATATTTCTCTTTTTGTGCCTGGCTTATTTCGCTCAGCATTATGTCTTCAAGGTTCATCCATGTTGTCATATGTTTCACCAGATCGTTCCTTCTTACTGCCGCGTAGTATTCCATCGTGTGTATATACCACATTTTATTTATCCACTCATCTGTTGAAGGACATTTGGGTTATTTCCATCTCTTGGCAATTGTGAATAATGCTGCTATGAACATTGGCGTGCAGATATCTGTTCGTGTCACTGCTTTCCGATCTTCCGGGTATATCCCGAGAAGTGCAATCGCTGGATCGAATGGTAGCTCTATCTCTAGTTTTCTAAGGAACTGCCAGACTGACTTCCAGAGTGGCTGAACCATTATACAGTCCCACCAACAATGAATAAGAGTTCCAATTTCTCCACATCCCCTCCAGCATTTGTAGTTTCCTGTTTGTTTAATGGCAGCCATTCTAACCGGTGTTAGATGGTATCTCATTGTGGTCTTAATTTGCATCTCTCTAATAGCTAGTGAAGCTGAACATTTTTCATGTGTTTCTTGGCCATTTGTATTTCCTCTTCAGAGAACTGTCTTTTCATATCTTTTGCCCATTTTATAATTGGGCTTTCTGTACTATTGTCATTGAGTTGTAGGATTTCTTTGTATATGCAAGATATCAGTCTTTTGTCAGATACATGGTTTCCAAAAATTTTTTCCCATTGAGTTGGCTGCCCACTTTACCTTTTTGAGAAATTCCTTTGAGGTGCAGAAACTTCTAAGCTTGAGGAGTTCCCATTTATCTATTTTCTCTTTTGTTGCTTGTGCTTTGGGTGTAAAGTCTAGGAAGTGGCCTCCTAATACAAGGTCTTGAAGATGTTTTCCTACATTATCTTCTAGGAGTTTAATGGTACTTTCTTTTATATTGAGATCTTTGGTCCATTTTGAGTTAATTTTTGTGTAGGGGGTGAGGTAGGGGTCCTCTTTCATTCTTTTGGATATGGATATCCAACTCTCCCAGCCCCATTTGTTGAAAAGACCATTATGGCTCAGTTCGGTGACTTTGGGGGCCTTATCAAAGATCAGTCGGCCATAGATCTGAGGGTCTATCTCTGAATTCTCAATTCGATTCCATTGATCTATATGTCTATCTTTCTGCCAGTACCATGCTGTTTTGGCAACTGTGGCTTTATAATAAGCTTCAAAGTCAGGGAGTGTAAGTCCTCCCACTTCGTTTTTCTTTTTTAAAGTGTCTTTAGCAATTCGAGGCATCTTCCCTTTCCAAATAAATTTGATAACTAGCTTTTCCAAGTCTGCAAAGTAGGTTGTTGGAATTTTGATTGGGATTGCATTGAATCTGTAGATGAGTTTGGGTAGAATTGACATCTTAATGACATTTAGCCTTCCTATCCATGAACATGGAATATTTTTCCATCTTTTAAGGTCCCCTTCTATTTCTTTTAGTAGAGTTATGTAGTTTTCTTTGTATAGGTCTTTTACATCTTTGGTTAAGTTTATTCCTAGGTACTTGATTTTTTTAGTTGCTATTGAAAATGGTATCTTTTTCTTGAGTGTCTCTTCAGTTTGTTCATTTCTAGCATATAGAAACATTACTGACTTATGTGCATTAATCTTGTATCCCGCTACTTTGCTAAATTTGTTTATTAGCTCTAGTAGGTGTATTGTTGATTTCTCAGGGTTTTCTAGATATAAGATCATATCATCTGCAAACAATGACAGTTTTACTTCTTCTTTTCCAATTTGGATGCCTTTTATTTCTTTGTCTTGCCGGATTGCCCTGGCTAGCACTTCCAGCACAATGTTGAATAACAGTGGTGACAGCGGGCATCCTTGTCTTGTTCCTGATCTTAGAGGGAAGGCTTTCAGTCTCTCACCATTGAGTACTATGCTGGCTGTGGGTTTTTCATATATGCTCTTTATCATGTTGAGGAAGTTTCCTTCAATTCCTACCTTTGAAGTGTTTTTATCAAAAAGGGATGTTGGATTTTGTCAAATGCTTTTTCAGCATCTATTGAGATGATCAATTGATTTTTCCCTTTCGAGTTTTTAATGTGTTGTAATACATTGATTGTTTTTCTTATGTTGAACCATCCTTGCATGCCTGGAATGAACCCCACTTGGTCATGATGTATGATTTTTTAATGTGTCTTTGGATTCGATTTGCAAGTATTTTGTTGAGGATTTTTGCATCTATATTCATTAGGGAGATTGGCCGGTAGTTTTCCTTTTTTGTAGCATCTTTGCCTGGTTTTGGTATTAGATTGATGTTAGCTTCATAAAATGAATTAGGTAGTGTTCCATTTTTTTCAATGTTTTGAAAGAGTTTGAGTAAGATTGGTGTCAGTTCTTTCTGGAAAGTTTGGTAGAATTCCCCTGTGAAGCCATCTGGCCCTGGGCATTTATTTGTGGGAAGATTTTTGATGACTCATTGGATCTCTTTGCTTGTGATGGGTTGGTTGAGGTCTTCTATTTCTTCTCTGGTCAGTCTAGGTTGTTCATATGTTTCCAGGAAATTGTCCATTTCTTCTACATTATCCAGTTTGTTGCCATACAGTTGTTCATAATATCCTCTTATAATTTTTTTAATTTCTTCAGGATCTGCAGTTATGTCACCTTTTTCATTCATTATTTTGTTTATATAGGTCTTCTCTCTTTTTGATTTTGTCAGTCTAGCTAGGGGCTTGTCAATCTTGTTGATCTTCTCAAAGAACCAACTTTTGGTGATATTTATCCTTTCTATTGTTTTTATGTTCTCTATGTCATTTATTTCTGCTTTAATCCTTGTTATTTCTTTTCTTGTACTTGGTTTAGGATTGGTTTGCTGTTCATTTTCTAGCTTCTTCAGTTGATCCATTAGTTCTTTGATTTTGGCTCTTTCTTCCTTTTTAATATATGCGTTTAGTGCTATAAATTTCCCCCTTAGCACTGCTTTTGCTGCATCCCATAGGTTTTGGTATGTTGTGTTCTCATTTTCATTCATCTCTATATATTTAGCAATTTCTCTTGCTATTTCTTCTTTAACCCACTGATTGTTTAGGAATGTGTTGTTTAACCTCCAGGTATTGTGAATTTTCTAAGTCTCTGATGGTTATTGACTTCTAATTGTATTCCATTGTGGTCAGAGAATGTGCTTTGAATAATTTCAATCTTTTTAAATTTATTGAGGCTTGTTTATGTCCCAGCATATGATCTATTCTGGAGAAAGTTCCGTGAGCACTAGAAAAGTATGTGTATCCTGGTGATTTGGGATGTAATGTCCTGTAGATGTCTGTTAAATCTAATTCATTTATCAGATTGTTTAGGTTTTCAATTTCCTTATTGGTCTTCTGTCTGGTTGATCTATCTATAGGAGAGAGTGATGTGTTGAAGTCTCCCACAATTATTGTGGAAACATCAATTGCTTCCTTTAGTTTTGCCAATGTTTCTCTCATGTATTTTGTGGCACCTTGATTGGGTGCATAGACATTTACGATTGTTATTTCTTCTTGCTGAATTGCCCCTTTTATTAGTATGTAGTGGCCTTCTTTGTCTCTCAAAACATCCCTGCATTTGAAGTCTATTTTATCTGAGATTAATATTGCTACACCTGCTTTCTTTTGGCTGTAGCTTGCATGAAATATTTTTTTCCATCCTTTCACTTTCAGTTTCTTTGTGTCCCTGTGTCTAAGATGAGTCTCTTGTATGCAACATATTGATGGTTGATTTTTTTTGATCCATTCTGCGAATCTATATCTTTTAATTGGGGAGTTTAATCCATTTACATTCAACATTAAAACCGTGAAGGCATTTCTTGAATCGGCCATCTTATCCTTTGGATTATGTTTGCCATATTTTTCCCTCTCTCTATTAATATCCTTTATTGTACCTATACCGAATCTCTTTAGTACTGAACCTTTCTCCAAGTCTCTCTGTCCTGTCTTTGTTTCTCTGTCTGTAGGGCTCCCTTTAGTATCTCCAGTAGGGCAGGTCTCTTGTTAGCAAATTCTCTCAGCATTTGTTTGTCTGTGAAAAATTTAAGCTCTCCCTCAAATTTGAAGGAGAGCTTTGCTGGATAAGTATTCTTGGCTGGAAATTCCTCTCACTCAGAATTTTAAATATATCGTGCCACTGCCTTCTCGCCTCCATGGTGGCTGCTGAGTAGTCACTACTTAGTCTTATGCTGTTTCCTTTGTATGTGGTGAATTGCTTTTCTCTTGCTGCTTTCAGAACTTGCTCCTTCTCTTCTATGTTTGACAGTGTGATCAGTATATGTCTCGGAGTGGGTTTTTTTGGATTTATTCTATTTGGAGTTCGCTGAGCATTTATGATTTGTGTATTTATGTTGTTTAGAAGATTTGGGAAGTTTTCCCCAACAATTTCTTTGAATACTCTTCCTAGACCTTTACCCTTTTCTTCCCCTTCTGGGACACCAATGAGTCTTATATTCGGACGTTTCATATTATCTATCATATCCCTGAGGTCCATTTCGAGTTTTTCAATTTTTTTCCCCATTCTTTCTTTTATGTTTTCATTTTCCATTCTGTCATCTTCCAGGTCACTGATTCGTTGTTCAACTTCCTCTAGTCTTGTACTATGAGTGTCCAGAATCTTTTTAATTTGGTCAACAGTTTCTTTAATTTCCATAAGATCCTCCATTTTTTTATTTAGTCTTGCAATGTCTTCTTTATGCTCTTCTAGGGTCTTCTTGATTTCCTTCATATCCCGTACTAGGGTCTCATTGTTCATCTTTAGTTCTTTGAGTAGCTGCTCTAGGTGTGTCTCTTCTGGTCTTTTGATTTGGATGCTTGGGCTTGGGTTATCCATATCGTCTGGTTTTTTCATATGCTTTATAATTTTCTGTTGTTTTTGGCCTCGTGGCATTTGCTGACCTTGATAGGGTTCTTTTAGGGTTTGTAGACCAGTTGAAGTCCTTATCTCTAATTTATCAGATCTACAGCTTCGTGGAGTACACTTTCTCTAAGTAACCAGCAGGTGGCGTCCACGAGCCACCTGTTCTCCACAAGCCAGATCTCCCCTGCTTAGCCTTTTTGGTGAGTGGGGGAGTGAGTCTTGTGGGGCCCAATAGGTGTCGCAAGCTTGCGTGTGTAGTTGGTGTTGCCTGCCCTGTATGTGGGGCGTGTTTCTGGGCAGTCGGGGAGGGGGGGTGGCCCTAACAATCAAATCTCCCTGATGATCCTAGAGTTTTAAAGCTACTGCAATAGTCTAATCCTTCAGTTCAGTCCTGCCACAGTTTGTCTCTGCCACTGACCCACAAGTCTTTGGTATTGGCGTATGGCTCCTGAGACTTGCAAGTGGGCCCCTCTTCCAGGCTGTGCACCCCGGGTCCTCTGTTGAGGGATGACTGTGCTATGTCGCAGGTGAGTGCCGTCCCCCCAGGGCAGTTCTGGGCTGCTGGGCTGTGTTGGGAGGCTCCCAGTCTGCTCAAATGATGGCTGAATGGGGCTCTGTTAATTCACACTGCTCCCCCTTCCCAGCTCTGGGACATTCAGCTGAGGTTGCAGGGAAGGCTAATGTCCATGCCCAGTTTTGTGGTGTGTGCCTGTTATTTGAAGCACTTCCGTCACACTGGGTTGTCTGGGGCAGCTCTGGGCTATGGGGCTGGCGATGGGCAGGAGTGTTTCCTGTCCACCAGGATGGTGGCTGTGAGCGGACACCCCCCTTTTCTTGGGAAGTTGTGTTGTTTAATGAATTTTCTCAGCCACTGGATTATTGCCTTTTGTCTCAGAGCTCTCTTAGTTCTGCTCTTGACTTGACGTGCCCAAATTTCAATTCTTTGAAGCTTTCTGTATTGAGCTTCTTAGAGTAATTGTTTTAGAAAAAGCAAAAAGGATTTAAAAAAAAAAAAAAAAAAAAAAAAAACGGCCCTCCTCAGAGATCTAATGGGTTATTGAAATGCTAATAGACAAAGCAACCAGGGCCATTAAGGAAAAGTGCCCAGGGCAGAGAGATCAGCCTTGCTTCGGGATTTGCATATGCGCCTCAAGGCCTGATCTCCGCCCTTCCCCTTTCTGTGTTCACCAGAACTCCAAAAATCCTCTGCTTTTATTTTGGAGTTTTTCGTGTTGTTTTTTTTCTATGCCTGTCTCCTCTCTGCTGGGCTGGCTGCTCTCAGAGTCTCTGGTGTCTGGCCTCAGTCTATCTATGGTTGGAGTTTGAATCAGTAGAATGAGTTTCCGGTAAGAGCAGCCACTGCAATTCTCCCTTCTCCTTCCTGGAGCTGACAGCCCCTCCTCCCCCGGGACTGAGCCTGGCAGGGAGGGGCGCGGGTCCCCTGGCCGCAAAAACTTACAGATTTCGCTGATCTCAGCAGTTCCACGTTTTCATGAGTGTTGTATGAAGTATGCCCAAAGACAGATTGCTCTGTGGTGTCCAGTCCACGCAGTTCCTGGCTTTTTACCTACTTTCCTGGAGGAGTAACTAAAACATACAGCTCACCAGTCTGCCCCTGACTCTGACTTTTTCAGATTATCACTTTTAAGACAAATGTTTTCTCACATGTCTTTTACTATTAGTTTTCATTAATATTGTGCCATTGGCATGGTTTAATTTTTAGTGAACAATTGTGTCATAGTCATAGTTCCTATATTCTTATATTCATAATATTAGTATTTTCGGAAAATAAATCCAATATATTTTCTGCTTTAAATGATTACATTGAAAATTAGGGGTTCCACATACAAATAGGTAGTTTTTTCACCTCCTAATTTAAGGCTAATTTTCACAATTCAAAAGATTATTCAAAGAAGGTCACAGA
This sequence comes from Choloepus didactylus, assembly GCF_015220235.1. NCBI lineage: Eukaryota > Metazoa > Chordata > Mammalia > Pilosa > Megalonychidae > Choloepus > Choloepus didactylus. Next base: position 65,267,136 of record NC_051324.1, on the reverse strand, counting down.
AGTATTTTCCATTCATCTGTATTTTTTTTAGTTCAGATGCAAATATTAATCTATTAAAATTGTTCTACTACAGGAGTTAGTTAATATTTTAGGATTATTGGACCATACACTCTCCATCAGACTATCAACTTTGTCATTGTAGCATGGAAAAATATGTAAATAAAAGAGTGGCTGTGTTACTATATATATATATATATTTTTTTTTTTTTTTTTTTTTTATTTTTTTACAAAAGGCCAGATTTGTCCCACAGGCTCAAGTTTCCTGACTTTTGGTCCACTTGATAAATTACTCAGTTGAATTTTTTGCAAGTATGGTTGTCAATGAAGTTGTTATTAAAATGTTCTACCATTTTCAAGCTGATTATATTATTTTTATCTTTTAGAAAGATAACATCATTGCATTTACTATCCCTGTGATAAAGTAAAGATATAAACAGGTTACTGTGTTTTTGCTGTCTGAGGACATGTCAGCAAAATGGGCTTTAGCAGGTGAATAGAAGAATTATTGGCCAAAGGACCCTGAAATCTGGAGGCAAGTTCAGTTCATCTCACTCTGAATTAAAGATAATGATATTGCACTTAGAGAATAGAAATTAATTGTAAATCTGCTCCCAACCTTAACCCTTCTCTAGGTAATAATCTTAAGTGTGTTTCTGATGACAGGAGTAAGCAAAATGGAGAATGGTCGGAGCTGAAACTGGAGAGGAAAGCATTGGCACACAAGACTTTGTAGGCTGGGATGGGTGTCTGGGTTGCATTCTGATGCAATGGGAAACCTTTAGGAGAAGTTTGATAAGAAGAAAGACATGATCTGGTTGATGGTTGCAAAAACAACTTTGGCTGCTATGTGAAAAATTAAAATTCATTTGGGAGGCTTTGTTCTAGGTGAGAAATGATAGCAAACACTGGATTCAGATTATATCTTGAAGATTGAAGTAATAAGACTTCATGATAGGTAGATGTGGGGAATAAAGGAAAGGAAGAAATCAAAATTTTCTACTAGATTTTTGGTTTGAGTAACTGGTTGAATTATGGTGAAACAGGGAAAATTAGCAAGCAGCAGGTATAGTAAGGAGACAAAAAAATACTGTTTTGTACATGTTAATACTGATGTGCCTATTAGACTTAATGTTTGGTTTTATGTACCCACTGTTTTGAAAATATGTAGCCTTTATATAAATTTAGAAGTCATATGCATACAGTTAGGGTTGTCAGATTTAGCAAAGAAATATATAGGTCATACAGGTAAGCTTGAATTTCAGATAAACAATGAATAATTTTTTTTAGTATATGTATCCTACATATAGATAGCATTTAAAACCATTGGAATAACTAGAAATTCAGGGTAGAGCTGAAGAAGGTCCAGAACTGAGTCATTTGGCATGCCATTGATTTGAGGGTGGAAAGAGAAGGAGGATAAAGGAAAGAAGACTGAGGAGTAGCAAGAGGAGGTAGGAGAAAGGCCATGAGTATTTGGAGGAATACTAAAAGTTGAGAATTTTGAATCAGCTCTCCATCTTTGCTTTTACAGTGGTAACTCGGTTCTTGGCTGCTTTGAAAGTCATGGAATTTGGTACTGGATGCATGTTGATGTGAAAATTTTGTCCCGGTGCTTGTTGTTTGTCTGGTACTCAACACACAAGCATTGGTTGCCTTGTGACTCACTACCCTTTCCAGCCGAAACAAAGGGTCACACGTTAGTCACACAGTAGCTCTTGCCCTGGGCACATCCCCTTGCAGTCTTATCTTAGCGTCTGTGGTCATTTTGTATATTTTTGTGCTTTTTTTTTCTCATAATAGGTCTTAAGAAAATGAGCAGTGATAGCACTGAGCAGAAAAGAGAATTACTTCACATCACCATTGAGTAAAAAAAGGAAATAGGCAAATCTGAGAGCAACATTTGCATTTCTTACCTTGCTAGGGAATAGAATGTGCCTAGAAGAATGGTCTCCACCGTCATTAAGAATAAAGAAGTGATAACAAAGGCTGATGTTGAGGAGTCAGTGGAGGAACATCCTGAAGAGGTCAGCGCTGAGGAGCTGCAGGCACTACAGAAGGAGCAGCAACAAGACGTGGCTGAAGAGATTTCTTCAGGTGAGGAGATAAGGGAGGATGATAAAAGAAATGTGTGCAAAATGGGCAGAAGTTCAAAACTTTGTGGAGAAGTACCATCTGGACAAAGCTCTGACAAGCAGAAATGTGAATTTATTGCATGACCAAAGAATTTCACATTTTCAAGGAATTCTGAAAAGAAAACAGAAGCAGTCCTCATTGGGTAAATTTTTAGTGAAGGTGACAAAGAGTGTGTCAGAGCCTGTGGTGCAAGTTGAAAAAAGACAGAAAAGAGAAAGAATACCTGAAGTGCAAGTGCCGATGCTCTATTGGAGGGGACTCTCCTTCCAAGCAACACTCCATGTAACCTCTCCTCCCCACCACTCTCCTCCCACCATCCCATTAGGCTATGGAGTCTTCTCAGTACGGGTAAAGTCAAGTTTTTATTTTATTTAATCTGAGTATTAGTTTTTAGGATTATTTCTCATGTAAAGTATACAACCATTTTTTTTACATATTGCTTTAAAAATCTCATTGTCTTTGGTTTGGGAACACATTGAATTTATTTACATTATTCCTTATGGGAAAAATTTGTTTGGTACTTGTCATTTTTGGTACTCATCGTGCCTTCTGGAACCAATTAGCAAGAGTACCAAGGTACCGCTGTATTGGTATTTGCACACACAGATACATCAGTGTATATATATATATACATATATATATATATGTTTGCATATTTCACTAAATTGTGTACATGGGGTCTTATAAAATAAATACACTCCCAATAATCTAAATATACCTATACACACCTTACATATTTACATTTCTAAATTTATTTTTTAATTAAGGTATGCTCCACATACAATATTCATCCTTTTACAGCAATTTGGTGGCATTTAGTGTATTCACAAAGATGTGCAGCCATCACCAATGCCTAACTTTAGAACATTTTCATTTCTCCAAAAGGAAGCCCCATAACCCATTAGCAATCACCCCTCATTCCTCTTTTCCCAGCCCCTACCAACCACTAAGCTACTTTCTGTGTAGATTCTCCTTTTCTTGACTTTTTATGCAAATGAAATCGTAGCATAGATGACCTTTTGCCTTGTCTTCTTTCACTTAGCATAATGTTTTCAATATGCTTTCTGCCCCTTTTTATCTCTCCTCTCTTTCTGGGATTCCCAATATGCCTATGTTGGCATACTTAATCATGTCCAACAGATCACTGATGCTCTTTTCATTCTTCTTCCTTTTTTAAACTCAGACTAAATAATCTCAATTGGTCTATTTTTAAGATTTTCACTCTTTATTCTGTGTGCTAGAATCTGCTGTTGAGATCTTCTAGTGCAGTTTTCATTTTGGTTATTATACTTTTCAACTCCATAATTTCTATTTGGTTATTTTTAGAAATAATTTCTGCCTATTATTATTCTATATTTGGTGAGACATCATTCTCATGCTTTCAATTAGTTGTTTAGGCATGGTTTCCTTTAATTTCTTGAACAAATTTAAAATAGCTAATTTAAAGTCTTTGTCTAGTAAGTCCAATATCTGGACTTCCCCAGGAACAATTTATTTTGATTCCTTTTTTCCTGAGTATAGGCTATACTTTCTTCTTTATTTGCATAGCTCATGTTTTTTGTTTAAAACTGTAAATTTTGAACAATATATTGTGACAACTCAGAAAATCATATTCTCCCCTAGCCCCTTGTTTTGTTCACTTTGTTATTGGTTGTTGTTTGTTTGTTTGGTGACTTTTCTAAAACAGCTCCATAAAGTCGGTATTATTTGTCATGTGTGGCCACTGACTTCTCTGCTTGGTTAGCTTGGTCAGCTAATGAATGGCTAGCCATTTGTTTAGTTGTCTGGAACGTCTGAGTCCTCCTGTCCTTGGCAAGAGGCTCCATGTGCACGTTGGAGCATGCCTTTAACAGTCAGCAAGGCTGCTGACATCTCTGCCTTAGCCTTCATTTCCTGCTTGGGCATGGCTCAAGGATAGCCAGAGGTGAGAGTTTAGGGTCTCCTCAGGTCTTTTCTGAGCATGCACACAGCCCTGGGCAAGTACAAAGCCCTACTCAAGCACAGCATTCTAGATTTCCAGAAATGTGTTGGAGCTTGTCAAAGGCCCATATGGATATCTCATTTGCTACCTTTTCCTTATAAGAATTTTGGTTAGCCTATTGTTTGTCCCAAATGCTATCCATCAACTTATGCACCCACAATGATTGTTTTTGGCAGATATCCCTGGTGAAAAGGTTGTTCCCCATGGGGAAATTCTGCATCAGATCACATAAAGACAGCTTTGCAAGTGGAGTTTTTGAGTGAACCACCAATCAGGTAAAATAATGACAGTTCTCTGGGATAAAAGCTTTGATGGCGCTCCAGCCTGTTCTAACTGCTCCAGTGGCTGCCAGGCTCGGTGGTTCACTGTGATTGCAGGCTGTTTCTTTTCAAAGCTAACAGAGCTGGGGAGAGGGGTGTGAAATTGGACTAGAGAAAATTAAAAAGGCCCCAAGTCTTGCTGTTCTTACAAAACTTTAGTCACTTTTCTTAAATAAACATTGCCCAGATTGTAGCTAGCATTTGGTTAATTTCTAGAACCCTGAAAAAAGTTGATTCTGACAATTTTTCTCAGTGTTCTTGTTGTGTTCTTTTATGGAGGAATTTAATCATCTGTCACTTTTATCATGGCAATGCTTCTTGCATCAATCCCTTTCTCTTCCTATTTATAGCCATCATTACTTCTTTTAATTATTATTTAGACCAGTAGTGACCAAATAAAGTTGTGCATACCTTAGGAGATGTTCAAAACGATCTAGGAGGTGCAAAAAGAAGATAAGAAGGGTTCCCTTAAAATTTATTTTGTCTTTTCCATTTTATTTCTATTTCTGTGTCTGTTGTAATGTACATAGTTTATTGATACAATATGTATACATACATTGTGATAAATGAATATACCTATTTAGAAATGTCTGGTGTGTGCTCATTTTTTTAAAATGATAAGGGTGTCACAGTAAAGAGTTTAGTGACAGTGACTTGAGCAGTCAGGTTAGCCTCTTCGTAGTCCTGTGCAAACAGACACTTCCCTCTCATCCATCCAACATCCCACATGAATTATGTTTTAGAGCACAAATCCACATTGCCCTGATAATATCACACAAATTATGCTCCTCATGCAGACCTGGAGCTCTTCTCTGTTCTGCGATTCTTGTTTCTAGCCACATTGGATAACACACTCCCCCTAGAAATTGGCCACTTTTATCGAATTATTTTACACTTCTAAAATTATTATAACCCTGTCCCTGACAATCAACAGCTTACCGTTGCTCAAAGCACAACTCAAGGACCCTTCAAGTTAGCACAGCCAGAATCAATCTACCTATATTTTCTAATCTTTTAGTATTTGGTCTTTTATAGGAATTGCCCAAATGTCTTTGTTTTTTGAATAATTAAAATATGATTCTTTCATATGTAACCTCCATTTCCAGCCTAGTGATTGGAGTATTTGTTACAATGTATTGCTGGATAAGTCAACTTAATTTTTTATTCAGCGTTTTATACTTTGATCCATACCTTATATGGAAATACCACACCAGATTTTTAAAAAATAATCATCTCATTTAAGTCTCTGTCAGTAGAAGTGCATGAAAAAAAAAATAGCTGCTGATCAATGTACAGGGATCAAACAGTTAAGGTGAATTTGTGAGAATCTATCTTTCACATATGGTACTGATGTGGGAAAAATGGTGAAATTTTTTTTTTTTTGTCGTTTTGAAATTGGTGGACTACAACTCCATTTTTAGAAGGCTATATTTAATTTTAAGAAAAAAAGCAGAGTAGCATTTTGTGAAATGTGGTAAATGACTTTAGTATATGGCAGATTTGGGGTTCATAGAAAGATCTCTTTGTGTCACTGTAAAATTGCCTTGGCATTTAAAAATTTTGGCATTTTAAAATGATTTTAAAAATTACCATTTGCCATTTTGTTTCTAAAGTAACTTTTGCTCACTCAGAATATTTGTTATTATACCAACCAGACTTATTTTTTGTGTTCTTTGTAAAAACTATAAAATAAACACATAATTAAATCCAAAACTGTGCAGGAAGTTTTGAGGTATTCATTGCAATCCTTTTATATGAGTAAAAATGTTTAGATGTAACGGATGTTAATATTTTAACATCTGGTTGGTTATCTGTGTAAACAATAAATTCATAGAGCAAGGGAATACAATTAGTGTGCTAAAACCATCATAAAATGATGTCACACTAAAAAATGAATTCTCTTTATGGAGTTTAAAAAGTAATTAAAAGTTATTTTTTGAGGCTTTAGTCACATTTCATTTAATGTGAAGCCAATGTGTTCCAGGTCATACTCAGGCTGGCTTAGAATGAAGTCACAGAGAAGAAAGTGAAGATGGAGTTGAAGATTAATTTAATTAGGATTTCTTAAGATAATATTTGAGTTTATGAAGGATTTTAAGGCTGTAAGATTGTTTCCTCACATTGCAAGCTATGTAGAGTATGCACATTTTCAGATTCTTTGCAGGCACTTTTGGCTAACAGGATTATATGGCATTCACTACCTCCAAAAACCAGAATTAATACCAGTTACAATAAGAATCTGTAGAATGTTAGTAGCACACAAATGGTTTTGATTAATAATGAAGCATAAGGTAGCATTTCTGCAATTATACAATCCAGTGATTTTTAAAACTATCCATCCTTGATCTTATTTTGTCTGAAAATTGTGATTAGGTGCTGAACTGCATTCAATAAGAAATTAATGCCCCCAGTATAGAAGAAAAGAAGTACACGTCTTGATGTGTTACCCTGTGAGTACTTTAGAGAAGGACAATAAAGATTAGGGAAGCAATCTCCGAAAGCAGTACAGTCCACAAGTGCACATAAAGATAGGATTTATTTATAACTTTGAAATATTGAAAGAGGAAATATAATCAAAAGTCCTTGAGGGTGAACATTTTGGAAACTCGGTATCTTAATGCTTGGGATTTTAAGATTTTTACTTAGAAAGTTATACATATGTTGAAATGGAATGCTACATTATTAAAGGGTAATTGTGAGTGACAGTGATCTTTCTAGAAGACAGAAATTAGCCAGGCATCCCTGTAAAACACTGTCAAGGATTTATGATTGTTCCATTTTCACAGATAGTGAAATGGAGAGTCTGGTTAGGTTATCTGCCTTTTATCACAGCTATAAGTGAGCAAGCATGATTCAAATCCCAGTCAATCTACCTGCAGCTGTATATCAGACTTTTTTCCCCTTCTCTCTTTGAATAAAGAACCTTGATTTCAAAATTCCAGGTTGTCATACATCTGAGTGCCTGCTTTTATACTCTGCCCTGGGCTTGTTGCTATTTTATGTTGAAAATGGGAAGAGTATGGTAATGCACATAGCTCTAAGGTAAGAGAACTGTGCCAATATTTCTCCATTTGCCCCTCCCCACCCATCCTCCCTCTTTCTCCTCCCAGCCCTCTGTCCTAGGGAATTCACCCCTTAGCTCCTTTGCTTTCTAGCTTTGGTTGTATTTGGTCAGTGAGAATGCAGAAGGAGAGAATAACCTGGTCATCTATCCCCTGCTCCATCTTTACCTCAGCACCTTGAGGGTGGGATTCGTGCTAGCAGGCTCCTTTTCCTCTCCACAACCCATATTCTCATGAAGTCTGCTGACACCCCCAACCCCATCCTCCTTAGCCTAGATGTGGTAAAACTTCCAAGCTGTTTCTAATTACAGAGTCTCAGCATCCATAATTGGTTCTATTATACCTGCCCGCATTTATGTAAATGGTCCTTTCATGAAATTCTCTTCAAAATCTCTAATGTATGCACCTGCTCTTTCCTTTTGGAACACTGAATGATACAACTGTCAGGAGATTAGAGATCTTCTACAAAGATATGTCCTTAAGGTGTTCCATGGTTGTAGTCATTGATTAGGCTAGTAGTATAAACAGACTCCTAAAGCTACTCAGAATGTTCTTTCTTTATTCTTGTTGAATAGTAGGAAAAATGAATATTTGTTATTTTCTTAATTTTTCCAGCCAGTTTTATGATTCCCTAGGATTCTTCCATGAAATTCATGTATATAAAAACCTACATATGTAAACATCCTCATCAAAAATAACTTTAGGAAAGTATATGAAAGTTACTCCAAGTCTTGGTCTCATGGACAATCTTATGAGATGGTTGGAACTTCTGAGCCTTCTGAGTCTTCTGAGCAGGACCATCATGTTGCCAAGCAAGAAGGGCTCATTGCAATTCTCATCTGTCACGAACTCTTAGGAGAATGTCAACTTGTTTAGCACTCTTTTCCTGTGCTTATTTTTAACATCATACCCTCTTAGTTTTGCTACCTCTTTGACCTTCATTCCCATTTCTTTTTGACTTATCATCTTTCACCTATTCCTTAAATGATTTATCTCAGGTCTCTGGCGTTTGAAATTCTCTTCTTGCATGATGTGGCCTTTCTGGATGATTTAAATCTATTTATATAACTTAAATTTTCCTTTTATTATCTCTACATACATTCTTTTCACTTGTACTCCAGATCTGTTGTTCCAAATTATATTGAACATTGGACATCCTCCCTTAAATTTCTCTCTGGTATCTAAAACTCAGTTTATAAAAACTTGAATTCATGCTCTTTTCTCTTCCTATACATACAAAAATAAAAAATGCAAACAATAACAACAAAACTCAATGAGATCTTTGGTGACACGTTAAGGAGTTTAGCTTTTGTTTGCAGAAGGTAATACATCACTGATAGACCCTACACAGAAGGAGTAGGGAGTGACATTGTCATATTTTTGTTTTAGAGAAGTTACTTGGCTGATTTGAGAGTGGTTTTGAAGAGAATAAGACCATTGGCAGGGAGACCATCTGAGATTTATTTTTACAGAGTTTGAGGAAGGAAAGCCAACAATAATAGAGATGGAGAGAAGTGAATGGATTTTGAGAGATATTTAAAGGACAATTCAATAGGTCCTGATAACTGATTGGATTTAGGCAACAAGAGAAAGAGGAGAAACCACCATCGTTGTCACATTCCTCTCTTTTTCACATAGGAAAGTGATGTTGTTGCCAACTGAGTTAGAGAATGCAAAAGAAGCCAGTCTTTCTTTCCTTCTTTCTTTCTTTTTCTCTCTCCCTCCCTTCCTCCCTTCTTTCCTCCCTTCCTTCTTTCCTTTCTTCCTTCTCTCTCTCTTTCATTGTTCTTCTCCCTCTCCTCTCCTATCTTCTTTTCTCTCCTTTCTTTTTTTTTCCTTTTTGAGTTTAAAATGCCTATAGGAAGTGCTAAGCAAGTAGTTGACATTTGAAGTCTATTAGTCTGATACTTAGGGAAAAAAATATCTGAGCTTAAGAAATACATCCAGAAATAATAGACATATAGCAGATAGTAGTGACTGTCAGGAGGGAAAACAGTGACTGAAGGAAGACAGAATCCCTAGGAATACAGCATTTCATGACTGATTTAGGAGCACAGAGCTGTGAAGGAAACTGAAGTGCAGATAAGTGATGCAATTTTTTCCAAGTCTTATACCTAATTATGGGAAGAGTAGGGGTCAGAAGTTGAATATAGATTCCCATACAAGCTCTATATTCACTGAACACTAATTCAGCCCTTTCTATTAACAACTAAATTGTAGCATGGGAGGTTTTGAAAATTTCAGCTATATCAACACTCTTATTTTAACATTAAGCATGGTATCAAACATCCATGAATGTTAATAATTAGTTATTGCTCTTTAAGAAACCCTCAAAAATGTAGGAGCTTTAAACAGTAATTATTTATTAATTTTTGCAAAGTTGTGGATCATTTGGGTGGTTCTTCCTGTGTGGGCTGGTTGGGCTGGGGTTGGATGGTCTGGGATGACCCCACTAGCCCTTTTGTGGTTGGTCAAGGTCAGTTGAAGTGAAGGGGGTGACTGCATCATGTGTCATCCTCCAGCAGGTGAGCCAAGATGCAGTCACAAGGAAGTGGTTGTAGCGTTCTCAAACCCCAATGGGCAAGTACTTTCTAGTCAGTTTTGCTAGCGTCCCATAGGCTAAATCCAGAGTCAGTCTGATTGAAACCAAGCCAAGGGTATGGATACAGGGAAGATCACTATTTCAGCAACTTTTGTACACACAGGTTCTTTTTCCTAGTGTGAAGCTGTGAAACAACCCCAATATGTACAACATTCTTAGAGTCTCAGATGAGACTTTTTTCTTAACTTTATTTAATAGCATATTTTACCAGTCTAGAAATATTGGACCTTAGCATCTGAAACTTGCTTACAACAGGAAGTTTTTTTTCTTTCTTTTCATTTTCTTTTCTTTCTTCTTTTGTTTGAAGAACTATCATAAACTGTTAAGAATATTTCATTAATATAAATTCCCAGAATTTATATTCATAGCAAGTTTAGGAAATTTGGAGTTGGTCTTTGTAGTCCGCAAAGAATCAAGCAGAGTCAGCATTTAATAAACCTAAAAAGAAATATTTCTTCCTGAATCGTCTAATTCAGAATGCCTGCACTGGGGGCAGACATAACCCAACGTCTCCAGCATGAAAATCCTCTATATTTTATTTTACTTACAAGTTGTGATAAACATTTTGAAAACAAATATCTTTCAAAGAAATCTGATAAAACAAAAAGCATTTTATTTCAGGTATATCAAATAAATCTTGTAAAATTTACGTGGTTTCCTGAACAAGACGAGTATGGAAAATGCCAAAGATGATTTTTCTAGACATTTCCTCAAAGAACAAAATGCCAAAGACTTGAAAGGTTTTTGTTTTGTTTATTTTTAAGCTACTAACTCAAATATTATTTATGGCAAATCTTTTTCCTGAGAGCTCTTTTAAGGTGTATCAAGGATGAATTTTGTTAGCATAACTGGGGACGTTTAAAGGCACCATATGCTGAAGTGCACATTCAGTGTGTGCACAACACAAACACACACATAGACACATTTTGGTCAAGATAACTGTATTAATTGTGGAAGTTGTTTGTTTTACCAGAAATATCTTAAGTCTCCAGTCAATTTTGTGCTGAAGATTAGGTTTTCTGAGTGTCATGGCTGAATTCCCAAGGTTGCTTTCTGAAAAGATAAAGAACAATTATCAACATTCATGAATTATAGTTATTAATATGCACAATTTTAAGAGGTTTTCTTTCAATTTATTTTGAGTGCATGGTTTAATCTTGAGTGCTCCTTTATTTGAAAAGCATTAACTTGGTTACAAATGCCTGGGTTGGAAAGCTGGCTCCGTTACTTCCAGTAGAGTGGCTTTGGGCAGATCTTTTAATATCTTTGAACTTCTGTTTCCTTGTACATGCAGTGGAGATAATAATAAGCATCTCAAATTGTTTTCCAAATTTCTATTTTAAATCCCTCAGATAAACTACTGTGTTTTACTGAAATACTTAAAAGATGGAAGTCTTTTTATATATATACCTACATATGTTCTTTGATATTACAGATGAAAAAATATGTGTAAGAATCAGATACTCAATTGAGACCACTATAAGCATCAGAAATTGGTAGTTGGATATAAAGCTAGGAAAAGAGGATCCAGCATCATTTCATTATGGTAGAACCTGTAATTGAGAGATCAAATGCTAGAGACATAGTCCGTTCTGTCTTGAGTTTAATTTTATAAATCAGTTAATTATCAATCAAAGAGTTTTAATTAAGTGTGTATAAATTGGATGCCCTACTGTGAGTATTCATGCAAGGTCAATTTTTAGTTTAGAGATGGTTTCAAGATGTATACAACCACTTCTCTCCACTGTCCCTGTCACTTCCCAAGGATGCAGTGCCATTTACTTTTTCCACAAACTTTCCAAAACTTCATAACTAGTCTTCCCATCCCAATTAATTCAGCCATCAGTTATCTACTCTGCAGGCAGAATGGTTTTTTAATTTTAAACCAAAATCAGAGCTTGCCATTCCCTGGTTAAAATTCTTCAATGTCTACTCATTGCTCTCGGAATAAAGAAAAAAAATAAGAGCACCAAGCCCTGAGTGTTCTAAACTCTTCTCTTCTATGTTGTACTGAGGCTAAGATCCTTGACTCTGGTGGCAGACTGTCTTAGTTTATATCTCAGCTCTGCCAGTTACTAGCTGTGAGTGAGACCTTGCTTAAGTGAATTAACCTCTCTGAGCCTGGGTTTCCTCATCGATAAAATCAGGTTAATGATGGTATCTACCTAATAGGATTCTTTGAGGAATAAAGGAAATTGTAATGTGTTTAGACCAAATGTTTACGCTTGGTGAATAGGATCATCTCCCGCTACTCTCCGCTCTTCCTCTGCCCTCCAGCCTCACTGGCCTTTGTTCAGTTTCCGACACAGACCACGTGCTCTCCTGCCACAGGATCCTTGTGCATCCTGTTCCGTCTGCCTGTGATGCTCCTCCCTCACCTCCTAAACTCTTACTGCATCCGTAGCATTCGGCTCAAGCATGTCTCCCCTGCAGATGCTGTCACACCTGGCCCCACCTACTTGTTCCCTATCTCACTTACCAGAGCAGTATGTTCACAGTCACCTGTTTCCTTTGTGTCATCACTCAAATACTGTCTGACTCCTTTGTAGACTCTCAGGTCCTTGAGGGCAGGGATTGAATCTGTTATTAGTTACCTTGGAATATCTAACACCCAGCACTGTGTTCAAAAGTATTTGTTGAATAAACTAATTACTTAATTCAAATATATGAATGCCATAACAAATGCATATAATAGCATGGCCTTTAGCTTAGCAACTTCCAGAGAATTTGAGTAGATTTAAAAGACATGCATGTCTTCTCAACTGTCCTTCACATGGATGATGAGGATGATGAGGATGAGGGTGATGATGAGGATGAGGAGGAAAAGGATGATGATTATGATGATGCTGATGTTGTTTATGATGATATCCAGCATGCTTTCCACCCCATTGTTCAGGGAGAATATTTCCACCCCAGTGTTCTCAGATACCTGTGGGATTGTGGAGAACTTGGCTGCCACCCAATGATGAGGGTGGAGCCTAGACTCCAGCCACCACCCCTATGCTTGACGAGGGTGGAGCCAAGAGCCTGGCCATCACCCTAGTGCTTGAAGATGTTGCAGCCCTCACCCCAGTGTTTGGGGTGAGCATAGCTGCTGCACAAGCACTTGGAGTGGATGGGGCTCTAAAATAGGCCTGGCACATGGTAAGAACTAAATGTGTTTTGCATATATTAACTCATTAATTCATATAGGATCAACTTAAAAATAAACTTCAAATGCTTGATTGGAAACTATATAACATTGCATAATTAACTATAACCCATATCTAAATATTAAGGACATAGATTAATATGTTACTGGTTTATTTTTTAAATGTCACCTTATCTAGAAATATTGGGGGAAAAATTCTTGGGAAAAATCGTAACTTCAAGGTAGGAACTTACCTTTCTGGGGTAGAAAACATGTATTTCTTTAGATCGCAAAATAAAATACACTAATAAATTCAATAAGCAATCTATAGATAAACAATTAATAAATAAATATTCAAGTTAGTGTATACGCTATTGTTTTCCTGACCTCTGATTATTTAATTGATATTCTTTATTAAAATTCCTCTAGCCAAGTGATTTTAAATAAGAAAATATTAATTTGGGTGATTAAAAAATAAAATGCATTGCTTACGTATTATAATATTTCAGAAGCTTGGTAGTAGTCAAAACTGCCAAACCCAGATTTCGGCAACCCTGAGCTCCTCAAGTAGAAGTCTATTCAAACAGTTGTCCAACATTTTTCCTTCTGTAACATATAACAAAATACTTCCAATGACCATAAGGCATATGCCTGGCATGATTCTAATTCTCATATGTATTATCCATTTAACAAAAACCAAACATACAAAGAAAAACTTTGAGTTGCAGGTGTCACCCCCATTTTAAAAATTAGGTCAAGGCCAGAAAGTAAATTAATGTCATAGCTGGTGTACAACTGGTCAGACAAGGTAGTAATCTGAATGTCCAGAGATCTTGCCCTCATGCCATAACTAAGGAGCAATTTTAGGAGACTGAAGAAAAAAGAAGTGAAAATGAGAGCTAAAAGAGAAAGAATTAAGAAGAAGCAGCAGAAATAAAATAGAACATTTCCCTTCAATTGGAGTTTCTGGCATCTCTAATAGAGTTTTGACTCATTAGAATAATAAGTGCCCTGCTTGGGAAATAAACTGATAAACTTGGGACACTCACAATGAAATTTAATAGAACAGTTCTTCAGTCTCTAGGTTTTCAAGAATCTGTGAGGGGCAGGGAGAAAAGGGGAAGAGAAAAAGGAGAAAACAATCTGATTGCTATTTTGGCAATTATCAGCTTGTTATTAAGCAGAAGGCATGTTTACCTTCTTGATATGAGTTGTTTTGGAAACATCAAGGGTTATATATATATATATATATATGTCTGTGCCTGTCTGTCTGTCTGTCTATCTGTCTGAATGCAAAAACAACCAGTTCAAAAGAACTGGGTTAATTCACAGATTCTACAAATGGATTTGAAAAATACAAACTACCTCACTGTGGCATTTATAATTGTGTCCCCTAAATTTCTATATACAACATATCATGATTATATTTAATGAATATGATATAGAACATATGGAAATTGAACAGGTTTTCTGCAAGCTGTTTCTCTGAATCAAGAGGTTAGTCTTGATAAGTTGAATTGAATATAACTAACTGAAACCATAATTTCACTTGATTTTTTCTTATGGACAATGAGAATCCATGTTTGAGGTGAGTGAAGCTTGAAAGGCTTTCATTGTATTCAAGTTTTTGCAACCACGGCACAATTGACATTTTGGGCCAGATAATTCTTTGTTAAGGGGGGCTTTCTGGGGCATTAAGACATTTAGCAGCATCTCTGGCCTTTATCCACTTGATATTAGAGGCATTCCCTTCCCAGTGTGATCACCAAAAAATGTCTCCAGACACTGCCGGATGTCCCCTGAAGGACAAAACAGCCCTCAGTTGAGAACCGCTACTCCATTCTTTTGCTTCCACTGTAACAATTTGCAGCAGATATCAAACTTTCTAGTCCAAATTCAAGCAATATTGGATAACATTAGAATGATTATCTTAGAATTTTCAGAGAATGATGTTACAAACACCAGAATGATGCTAAATATATATTTATACTTCTTATATTATTTATTATATTACTAATCCTTACAAAATCCTTGAATTATAGACTTTTTTACCACCCCATTTCTCAGGAGGATAAACAGAGTATCAAAGAGGTTTGATACCTAGCCCAAAGTATCAAATAGCCCAAGGTCATGCAGCTAGTAAACTGATGTTTGAATTGAGCTTTCTCTGACTCTGAAACCCATGGTTTTCCAACTATACTACATGTAAGGAGACACATGCCACTTACAGGACATGACTTCCAAATCTCTATGATCTTGAAAGAGCTAGGTCGAGCCCATTACCTTATGCTGTAAAACACACAGGTCATGGTGATTCCTTGATATCTAAGCAGACATATATTTTGACAGTCTAATAGCATAATTTAATTTGGGGGAGGAAAAGGCATCAGGAAACACATATGCAGACACAAATAAACAAAAATCTCCACATGCAAACTAAATAGGGGTGAGTGGCACAATAATGATCATAAAACAGGCCAAGAGGCTATTTTTAATTTTGCAAAAAATATTTGCAAATATTTGATCAACTGGGGACTGTCTGTATTTTTCAGAAGCAACAAAATCACAACCATAGGAGTATTTCAAACGTCTATAACTACTTTCAGTGGTTATTTCAGTACCCTGGCTGTTAAAACAAATAGCACAAAATGAGTTGACTTTAACAATGGGAATTTGTGGGCTCATGGTTTTGAGGATAGAAAAAGTCCAAAATTGAGGCATCAGTAAGACAATGCTTTCTCCCTGAAGACTGTCATTCCAGGGCTAGATGCTGGTGATCCTTTATCCTTGGCTTTTCTGTCACATGGCAAAGCATGTGGCAGCATCTTATCCTTTCTCTTCCAGGTTCCATTGACTTCCATTTTCTTGCTCTTTTCATAGCTCTCTTTGCTTATAAGTCCTTCAGCCATATTGGATTAAGGCCCATTCTCATTCACTCTGGGCACATGTTAACTAAAAATAACTTCAAAGGTCTTATTTACAAATGGGTTCACATCCACAGGACCAAGGCTTGGGATCAGAGCATGCCTTTTGTAGGGGACATGATTTAATCCCCAACAGTGGTTCAGGAATTAAAACTTTATTAGAAATACCAAGGAAATTGGTTTATTCTGGCTTTAAAAATCATTGGATTTGAGCAATTCCAGATAAAGGAAAAATTATCAGTAATATAAACTACAGTTGTTTATTTTCTGACTTTTACCTGTTTCATACTAATATTTTTCTGTGTTTTTCAGTAATGTTCATGCTACTGAGTTGTAGAGTATGGTGATTTTGGAGGAGATCTAACATAATTTAGAAATTGGTTTGAGCAATTAGAGACAAATCTGTGCTCCATTATTGAAATGATTTGGAAAAAGTATATTATATTCAACTAGAATTGTTTGGCTGAGTTAGGAACTCTATTCACAGCTTACTGGATAATTTTGAATCTATTTCTAACTTGACATAAGTATTACAAAAGGAATCCCTTCTTTTCATGATCATTCTAGTCCTCATCCCATCTAACTGTTTTTCCTTCAAACATGTTGTTGACCAAGCACAGGTGAGAGATACAGATCTATGGATAGAGGGGGGAATCATAATGAAATTAACAGTCCAGAAAGATGAATCTGTTTAAAGATAAATCTCATTGGTTTCAAATGGAATATAGACAGCTCTGTAATTTCACTCTAAGAAAATTTTACTAATACTTGAAAGTATAAAATAATCTACCACCACCATAAAATGCTTGCTATGGAGGTTTTTTAGTTAAAAAAGTACTTGACACCATCTACAAATCAGTTAGAGGGCAAAATATCCTAACTTTTCCATAATTTCCGCACACTTGAAAGAACCTCAGAGAGAAGGGTGGATGTGATTTAGCTTGTGCCCTTTGGCTTTGTTGTAAAGGCATTCATATAAGCCATGTGATGTGTTTGTTAGTT
Organism: Choloepus didactylus; assembly: GCF_015220235.1. Taxonomy (NCBI): domain Eukaryota; kingdom Metazoa; phylum Chordata; class Mammalia; order Pilosa; family Megalonychidae; genus Choloepus; species Choloepus didactylus. The sequence goes on along the minus strand of NC_051324.1, from coordinate 65,249,982 downwards.
CTGAATTTAAAACATAAAATATTGGCTTTTTTGAGATTCTGTTGTGATTATCCAACTAGTACCAGTTAGAAACATTCTTGGCTTTGAAGCAAGAATAAAAAAAGGAGAGAATTGACTATAAAAGATGAGTTTGGAGCCAAATGAACAAGAATAAATGTGAGAAAGTTATCTGAGGGTGATATATGAACCTATAAATATTGTGCATGTGTACAGTCTTATGTTCCTAGAGTTTAAATAAAATAATAAACAGATGTTGGTAAAAGATTTCTGATCTTGAATTGGCAATCCAAGGAAAAGACAAAAGGGAAGAAACAAACAAAAAGAATAGTAAGAATTGCACAATCCAATCTTTAGTCTAAAAAGGAGTCTGGCTAAAAAGAACATTGTGCAGCCAATCCCATTTCCTAGTAAATACTTAAAGAAATAGTTGAACAGACAAACAAAAACGATAAAAAATAAATTAAAAAGCTTATCATTAAAAATTAAGACTGACAGAAAGACTATTGTAAAGATCTAAGAGGAATTTCCATGAAATTCAAAATCTGTGTTGTTACATTGGGAATCATCAACAAATCTAATGATATGGAGGAAATTTCCAGCCTTCAAAGGAGTGAGGCAGTCCTGTTTCCCTACATTGTCTTTCTCTTGATTCATCTTCAACTCATGACTAAATAGTTATACTAACTTTATTTTACACAGTTTTATGTAGAGATGTCACCATTGCCAAAGAGTCTGTTATTTCAAGCATATTAGATATGTTATTAATATGTGGAACAGAAATCTAAGAGTGTGGCAAGTAGTTTGCCTTAGATAAAGAGGTATGTAAGTAATTGTAGTAAATGGCTGACCAGTATTTGCTGAGGACCCACAGAACACACCCAGCAAGTTCCCCAGTGCTGTCCTACCCAGTGGTACTTAGATAAAAGGTGGTAGATGAAAAAAAAATAGAGGTAATAATCTATCCTAACTTGACCCACCTTTGATGCCAGCTGAAATGTATTAAAAGATCAGAAGACAAGTTCTTAGTCCATTACATACAATACTACCTCCCACCCACACCAGTTGAGCTGGAAAATCATAACTTGCTTCAAGGTCCTGAAGCTTGTAGAAGAATGAGTCATCAGAGAGCACCATCAGAAAGGACTTTCTGAACACTCCCGACCTGTACCCCTTTATCCATCCATCCATTCATCCATCCACCCATCCATCCATCCATCTATCCATTTATCCATCCATCAAAAGTGATGTAAAGAAAGGGGCACTTGACCTTCCATTGGAGTTGTCGGCATGAATGAGGGAGACAAAGAAGAAAGGAAAAGGAAACAACAATTACTCCTGTACACACAGGGTCATACACATGCACACACATGCACATACACAAACACAAACAACAAAGGAAAATATTTCATAGAAATTAAAACAGAGATGGAAAGAGAAACCTACAGAGCACAGGCATGAGCTGCTTCTTGTGTCATTAAGTGATGTAGAAATCGTAGGTCTAGATAGAAAAAAATGTTCTATGTTCATCTAACGTATATAGGCATAACTGTGTCTTGAGAAAGGCAAACATGGTCTTTGGAAGATAGAGAGAGCTAATTCAGTTTTACCATAGCCTTAGTCAGATTTTACTGAACATAAATTGGGGGAACTTACTATTTTCTTCTCTTTCCCACCTTCCACATTGACCACAGCTTTTGCAATTCAAGTCTTTTCCTGTTTGTCTTGTCTCATTTATGGGGCCCTTGAGAGAGAATTTAGATATTTTAGTGATCTTTATAGTGTATTCATTGGAAAATACCAGCCTGAATTCATTATTCCTTGAAATCATCCAGTTCTCTTCCTTTCAATTCTATGTTTCTATGTTTAGCTCCTAATTTTTTGACTATGATTCAATTTCCTGGTAATTTGATACTAGGAAGAGAATGCTCTGCACATTAGATGTAAAAATATGGTCACTGGAATGTCCACCCTCATAAATTCAAAATCTGACTTTTGTCCATCCATTTACCCATTTTATTCACTCAAACAAATCACTAGGGACACATTGATTGCTCCTGGATATAATGGTCCTTATTACACAGAAACCTTCCTTGATCAACACACACATTCCCTACCCTTAGCTCAGATGTCTGTCCCTACTCTATAATCTCTTGCAAAGAGGATATTTCTTCTAGCCTAAGTAACAGAGCCTCACTTTCTCTACTCAGTACAGCAGACAACACACACCTAATCCTACTTCTCCACTTGACCACAGCAGGAAGGGCATATTTGTTTTTATTTATTTATTTATTTTTATCGAGATTGTTCAGATACCATACAGCTATCCAAGACCCGAAGTGTACAATCAGTTGCCCACAGCACCACCATACAGTTGTGCATCCAACAATTATTTTTTTTTCAATTTTTAGAACATTTTTACTACTCCAGAAAAGAAAGACAAAAAAAGGAAACTCACATCCTCCCATACCCTTAACTATGCCCCCCTCCCTCCATTATTGAGTCATAGCTTTGGTATAGTACATTTGTTACTGTTGATGAAAGAATGTTAAAATACTACTAACTGTAGTATATAGCTTGCAATAGGTATATATTTTTTCCCTATATGCCTCTCTATTATTAACCTCTAGTTATAGTGACATACATTTGTTCTAGTTTGTGAGAGAGATTTCTAATATTTGTATAGTTAATTATGGACATTGTCCACCACAAGATTCACTGTCTTATACATTCCCATCTTTTAACCTCCAACTTTCCTTCTGGTGACATGCATGACTCTGAGCTTCCCCTTTCCACCACCTTCACACACCTTTCAGCACTGTTAGTTATTCTCATTACATGTTACCATCACCCCTGTCCATTTCCAAATATTTAAGTTCACCCTAGTTGAACATTTTGCTCATAATAAGCAACCACTCCCCATTCTTTAGCCTCATTCTATGTCCTGGTAGCTTATATTTCATGTTTATGAGTTTACATATTATAATTAGTTCATATCAGTGAGTCCCTGCAATATTTGCCTTTATGTGTCTGTCTTATTTCACTCAATATAATGCCCTCAAGTTTTCTTCATCAACCCGTTTCTTTTAAGATGGTTTTGTTCAAATACTATACATTCCGTTCTAAGTAAACAATCATTGGTTCCCCATATAGTCACGTATTTATGCACTGAGCACCGTCGCCACTCTCTATATAAGGACATTTCTTCCACAAAGATAGAGAAAGAGTCAAAGAAGGCAGAGAGGCAAAATAAAAAGGCAAGAGAAAGAGAGAAAAACAAACAAAAAAACTTGATAGGTAGAAGGTGACAAAAGGAAAGATAGCATTAACCTAAAGTAGAATAGTCAGACAACATCATCAATGCCTGGAGTCCCATACTCTTCCCCTTTTCCCCACCCCCACCTCCATGCATTTAGCGTTGGTATATTGTTTTTGTTACATTAAAGGAAGCATAATACAATGTTTCTGTTAATTCTAGCCTCTAGTTGGCACTGATTTTATTTTTCCCCCAATCCCGCCCTATTTTTATCACCTTGCAATGTTGACATTTATTTGTCCTACCTCATGTAAAAACATATTTGTACCTTTTATTACAACTGTTGAGCATCCTAGGTTTCCCTGAGTTACACAGTCCCAATCTTTATCGTTCGTCTTTTGTTCTGGTGTCCCACATGATCCCAGCCTTCCTCTTTCAACCATATTCACAGTCATCTTTGTTCAGTGCACTTCCATTGCTGTGCTATTATCTCCCAAAATTGTTTTCCAAACCTCTCACTCCTGTCTTTTCCTTTCTGTCTGCAGTGCTTCCTTTAGTGCTTCCTGTAGAGCAGGTTTCTTGTTCACAAACTCGGTCATTGTTTGTCAGAGAATATTTTAAGCTTCCCCGATATCTGAAGATAGTTTTGCCAGATATAGGATTCTTGGTTGGTGGTTTTTCTCTTTCAGTACCTTAAATATATCACTCCACTTCCTTCTTACCTCGATGAGAAATCCACACATAGTCCTATCAAGCTTCCTTTGTATGTGATAGAACATTTCTCTCTTGCTGCTTTCAGGATTCTCTCTTTATCTTTGATGTTTGATAATCTGATTATTAAGTGTCTTGGCATAGGCCTATTCAGATCTATTCTGTTTGGGGTACGTTGCACTTCTTGAATCCATAATTTTATGTCTTTCATAAGAGATGGGAAATTTTCATTGATTATTTCCTGTATTATTGCTTCTGCCCCTTTTCCCTTCTCTTCTTCTGGGACACCAATGACACATAAATTCTTGCTTTTCATTTTGTCTTTAAGCTCCTGGAGACGTTGCTCGCATTTTTCCATTCTTTTCTCTATCTGTTCTTTTGTGTGTAGGCTTTCAGGTGCCTTGTTCTCCAGTTCCTGAGTGTTTTCTTCTGCCTCTTGAGATCTGCTGTTGTATGTTTCCATTGTGTCTTTCAACTCTTGTGTTGTGCCTTTCATTTCCATAGATTCCACCAGTTGGTTTTTTTGACTTTCAGTTTCTACCTCATGTACATCCTGTGTTTTCATTATACAGTTCACCTCTTTTGCCATATCTTCCCTAAACTTTTTGAATTCACTAACTATTAGTTGTTTCAATTCCTGCATCACAGTTGAAATGCAAGTTTGTTCCCCTGACCGGGCCATAACCTCATTTTTCTTGGTGTAGGTTGTAGTTTTCTGTTGTCTAGGCACAGTTTCCTTGGTTACCCCAATCAGGCCTCCCCAGACCAGAATGGGCTCAGGTCCCAGAAGGAAGAAATATTCAGTATCCGGTTTCCCTGAGGGTGTGTCTTAGAAAATTGGTACAACTCTGATGCCTCCAGTCACTGTGCTTTTCTGCCCAGCAGGTGGCACCTGTTAGCCTATAATTCTTGACTGGTGTTAAGTTCTGAATGAAAGGCAGGTAGTAGAGCTGGGCCCCACCCCTTTCCTCTTAGAGAAGATAGACCCCCTAGCGGGAGGTCATTAGCATTTCAGTGGTCTCTCTCTGCCTGTGTTATACCCTTGTCTGGGACACAGAACTGGGAACTGAAAATGGCTGAGGCTTTCTCCACTGAGTCGAAAGAGGAACAGTTAGTCCGAGGCCACCCTCCGGCTCTCCAAGGTCAATCATCACCCAAAACCTCCGTCTACTTGTTGGGGATTCGTACCTCATAGTGAGCAGTTCACACTCGCTAATTAAAACCCCAGTTGGAGCTCAGCTGAGCTATATTCACTTGCTGGGAGAAAGCTTCTCTCTGGCACCACGAGACTTTGTAGCTCGGGCTGTGGGAGAGGGGTTTCCCGATTTGGATCCGCTGTTTTTGCTTACAGATTTTATGCTGTGATCTCAGGCATTCCTCCCAATTCAGGTTGGTGTATGATGAGTGGACAGTCACGTTTGTCCCCCTGCAGTTATTCTGGATTATTTACTAGTTGTTTCTGTTTTTTTTTAATTGTTCCAGGGGGACTACTTAGCTTCTACTCCTCTCTATGCTGCCATCTTCCATACCTGGTTTTGAAACTATTTTTTGTCAGTTTTGTTTGAGAAAATCATGTTCTTCTGGTCTCTAGGAATGAGATTAGATTTTCTTCCAAAGGAAATAAATCCTTTTAATATAATTGCAAGTATGAGTTGCTTCTATATTGGAAGCTTCTCCACAGTGGAATTTAAACTCTGTTATTTGAATTATCTACATTTCATACCAAGTACCAGGTTCACAGTGATTGTGATTAAACAAGGATCTAAAAATTTCTTGTTCCTTTTTCCAACTTTATAAGATAGTTGGACTGTTTGTTGCTGTTGAGAATTATTTCAGATTAATTGTGACCCTATGGTAAAGCGGATAAATTTAGAGGTTCTTCTTGGTATTAGAACACATATTGAAGAAACTGCTCTTTTCTTTCTCAAACTCAGTATTGTGTTTCTAATTTTCCTTAAACATAGAGTTACTTAACTTGGTACAAAGTAATATGGCACAAAGTGATTGTTATATTTCAGTCTTCTTCAGAAATGCTAGTTGTGATATCAAATCAACAAGATTCAAGTTGCTGTAGATGCCTACAGTTATTTCATACAGAATATTTTATCTTCCTTGAGATGAGGTAAGTTTTTAACTTTCTGATTAAAATGCTCCATGAAAACCTAGCAGTTATCCCAAAAGGCAAGGACCAATATTACATTAAAATAGCATGTTTCTGTTTTTGTGCTTGGCTCATCCCTATTAACCATAGGTATTTCCATATGCTCTCTTTAAACCAGCATTTTGTAAGGACCTGTATGGGTATGCCTTGAAATACTGTGTTTGTAACCTTGGAATCTAGCATTGCAAAGGAGGTCCTCCTTGTTAATCTCAACCATTGTAGGCAGCTTGTTAATATTCCGGTTTCCCTTAATAATGGGTCATAACTACATTAACATCTGGATATGCAGTTGGACTAGGAATTACTTGTCCAAATGTCAATGAGATATTGCTATTGCCTTCAAGATGCTCTCTACCTGACTTTAAACTTCCTTTTCAATTCAGTTTGCTATGCCCTTCTTCATATACCCTTTTCTCCAACTGAAACAATTATCCCCATTATCACCTGCACACAACCCACAATGACCTATATTTATGTCTTTTCTAGATTATTCTGCCTACATAAAATTCCTTCATTCACTTAAAAAATATTTATTGAGGTTTCCCTGTGTGCTAGGCAGTGTTCTAGGATTGGGAACACATGATGAGTAAGACAAAATCCTTGCTCTTAAGGAGTTTTTCCTGCTAGTAAAGGAGAGAGAAAACAAGTAAATAGATAAACAAATACATAATATAATTTCAGTTGGAGAAAAATGTTATGAATATATTAAAAGAGAGGGACAGGAGACAAGGGTGGGGTAGAGTTTCTATCAAAGTGTGGCTGTGATAGGAATGGGTTCTCAGGAAGAAACTGTTGAGCAGAGTGCTGCATGTTGAGGAGGGACAAACCATGGTAAGAAGCAAGGGATAAGTTTTCTAGGCACAAAGAACAACTAATGTCCTGAAATTAGGAACGTACTTGAGGTGGTTGATAACCAGCCAGGTGAGTGTGACTGGCGCACACTCATAGAAGGAAAGAGTTGAAGGAGATCATCACATAGAGTCTTGTCGACCATACCAAGGAGTTTGGATTTTATTGCAAGTACAAAAGAGAAGCTTTAGCAAGAGACTTAGAAGACCTGATTAATATTCTTAAAAGGTCACCTTACTTGCTGATTGGAGACTACTGTGTTTGAGAACAAGAGTAAATATGGTAGTAGTCCATACAGTGATGATGGTAACATGAGTTTAGGATGGTAGCAATAGAATTTGTGAGAAGTGATTGGATTTAGGCTTTGTTTGGGAGGTGGAGCCTACATGGCTTGCTGATGTATTGGATGTGGGAGTGGCAGAAATAGAGCTTACAAGGATTATGTTTATTGCTTTGGCTTGAGAAACTACATGAGTGAAAGTGGGAAGTGGGAACCATGGATCTGTTTTGGGCAGATTCATGAGAGGTCAATTAAACACTATCTCAGTATTAGAACTATATCAGTATTCACAAATATCTACTCCAGAAAAATTTATTTTAATTGCATCAGATGGAATAAAAATCTCTTTTCCTCTCCCTTTCTCTTTCTCTTTCATTCCTTCCAAATTCCTGGGTCAACATATCTCCACTTTTCAATAAATTTCTAACTTGCATTATAGTTATTTTGTATAGGTCTTCTTGGCCTTTGTTAATAAGCATTTAATGACTGCAAGTAATGAAAACCAACCAGCATACAAAAAAGGATAAGGAGAAGGAAAAGATGGTGGGTCACTATAAAAATACACCGATTTTGGATGCAGCTAGGTCTCATGGAGGACTAAAATCATTTCCCAGAAGGCTATCATGAATTCTTCATTTAGATGAAATTCTCTTTTTGCATTTGCTTCATTTTTTATTGGCAGACTGGCTTTTTCTTGAGTAATAATTCTATTGGAAAAGTGGAAAATGTTTGCTAACAACTCCACAGTTTACATATTCAAACAGAAAGAAAATGAGTCTATTTAAATTTCAATTATAACTTCCTAGAATTCAATTTATTTTGTTCTAGATTACATCAAATGATCACCTCTAGTCCAAAGAATATTGTAAACTCCTTGGATGCATGTTTGATGCATCTGAGCAAGTCCCCCAACTAGTAACTAATAAATGGATAACTTTTTGTGAAAATATAAATGAAAGAAAGAATGAATGAATGAAAAGAACAAACACAACTGACTTCAGGGTACATGTAGTCTTATAGGGGAGAAACATAGGAAACTCACTATACAAAGAGTAAATACAGACTGAAATTATAAGCCTTTATTTTTGCAGTTCCACATAATGTAGGAAGTAGAAGTTTGTGAAAAACTACCTGTGTCATCATAATACCAGATTAACTAAAAAAACATACTTTTGTTAAAGCCATCAAATAACAGTAGATGCCAAGATGTCTAAAAGAACTTAATCACAGAGAAGAATGAACCATTCATAGGTGTCTTAGTTTCTGGGCTGCTAAGACTAATACTACACAATGAGTTGGTTTAAAAGGAATTTATTGGCTCAAGGATTCAGAAGCTAAAAGGCTTGCTTCTTCCTAGTAAGGCTCTGGCTAGCTGGCTGACAGTCCTTGAGTTCCTTGGCTTTCCTGTCATATGGTGATGTCCTCTCCTTTCTTTTCTGGATTCCATTAAATTCCAGCTTCTGGTTCCTTCTCTTGGCTTTCTCCTCATAAGGCCTCTGGTAATAGCATTAAGACCCAACCTGATTCAGTTGGCCACACCTTAACTAAAAATAACATCTTCAAAAGACACTGTTTACAATAGGTTCACACCCACGGGAATGTAGGTTAAAATTAAGAACATATTTTTTCTGGGGTATGTAACTCAATCTGTCACAATAGGAAAGCAAAGAACAGATCCCATTTTCACACTTGGAGCAATCTTTTAGTCTTAGCATGGCCAAGTGGAGAGGTAGACCTGCCATTATCAGAAAACATTTGATGAGACATCAAAGAAGTGCAAGCATCATGGATAATCAGCAATTGACTCATTTTTTAGTTTGGCTTCATCGTTTTTTTTAAGTTGGGCTTTTGACAAAATGTTGTTGAATGAGGTTTTATTTTCTTGCTGGAACGTGGAGAAATGGAAGTCTTTATTCCCAAATAAGAGTGAACCCATACTTTGACAATCAAATCAGTGGACAATAGAGTTAATATCAATTTGTTAAATAAGGTTGTTATATTTGTCAGGATAGCACAGGTTGTGCTTCAAGATATGCTAAATTGCTGAGGTTCAATCCAACAAGAATTTCTTCTGATGCCAAAAGGAGGCTTTCCTTGTGGCTTTCTTCCAAGATTCTCTTCTATCTGCTAGTAGATGATGTGGAATTCATGGCTTTCATGGACATTACTGAATAGGATGGGAAGTTTAGAAGATTAGGCATAATGTTTCTAGACCTTTCCTGGATGTGGCTAACATCACTTCTGCCCACATCCAACTTGACAGAACTCACTCACAGTATTTCAAATTACAAGGAAGGGTAGGAAATGTAGCTTTCTGATGGGCCCAGAAGAAGAGTGTGGGGAACACAAAATGCTGTTTCTGACACCGTGCTTAACCAGAAATGAATTGAACTGATTTTTAACTCACTTCCAAAAATCTAAGTCTACTTCAATACACAAACAAATGGCTGAACTGGTCCCCTGACATCTACCTTAAAACATGTTTCTATATCCATGGTTATATTAATTTTAACCAGGAGAGCTTTTAATGAACAACCCAAAACAGGCAAATATCATCTCAACAAGAACCCCTCCAGAAAATAGAAGTTGTTATTTATCTAATAAATTTAAGTAATGTAAGTCTAAAATCTCAATGAATAACTGCAAATAAAACTCATTGCTATAAATTATGTCATTTGGCTTTCTGCACAAATTAATGTAAGTTTTATACTTCAAGCCACTCATAAAGTTAATATCAGTGTCTAAAGCTGCTATTAAACAATACAAACATTATGTTACAAGATCCTGATCTGCCCATTTTTTCCAAGTGTTTAGCCATAGAACAAAATTTAAAATAAGAGCAGAGATTTAAAAAGAACCAATGACAATGCCAATTTTTGGTAGGGAGTTATGGTTCATCTGAAACCTTCGAGAATCAAACCTCTTATATCCAGATAATGAACAATATGAAATCTTCAGAAAGGACAAGAGAGGACTGGTTAAACAATAATGTGCATTCATTCACTACTCAAAAGTCCTAACATTTCATGGGATCAGTGCCACCACTTTTCTCACTATTGGTGACAGATGAAGTATCCATTCCATCTTACATATTTTTAAAAATGTCTTTGTGTCTAGCATGAAGGTCATGGTGAAAAATCCAAAAAACATAAAAAAGTCTAACAAAAAGATTAAAACAATTTTCATCATTCCAACTTTCAGAAGCAATTCCAGAGTTATGTTTTCTGATAATTTTAAGTGTACATATTTACCAACTTACCATGTATATAATTGGCAGCTCCTAGTACTGAGCTTAACATTATAACAAAGAATTTTACTACCTGATTCATAAGTTATGTAAATATTATACCAGTAATATTTAATAACCACCATATGATTACACCATAATTTACTTAGTCATTTTCCTAATATTAGACATTTAGATATTAGGACTTTTTTCTAAAGAATCTTATTCATCTTCGCATTCTCCTGAATCTGAATTTTTCCTTCAAGCAGTTTTGTTTATACATACATTAGAAAGATCCAGATTCAAGAGTATGAACATTGTTAAAGCTTCCAATGCATATTACAAATTTGCTTCCTATCTACATTTCGCCTTCTCTCTGGAATTCCTAGTATTACTTTGTGGCAGTTCAGAAAAGGAAAATATAATGTTGTGAGGGTGGTTTTCTTTCTGATTTAATTATTCTCAGGGTTTGCTCTCTCTTCACTAAGATTTCCTTGCAGACCTAACACATCTTTTCAGCATCATGATATGTTTTGTTCTTGAAAAGAATGCAAACAATAAATCAACTTAAAATATACTTTCTTTCATTTGGGGTAGAACATTTAGTGCTCTACAAATTATAAAATATTTTGTATTATCTACTTTAAGCCTTTGCTTGCTTTGCAATAATAGGATGGTATTATTCTCATTTTTATAAGGAAAAGAAGACATCTATTAAATTTCTTGCTCTATGTACTAAAAATAATAAATAATAAACTCAGAACTTGAATCTCCATCTTGTGCCTCCTAGTCCAGTACTTTTTCTGTTACGTCTGAACTACAAGATACAGCAGTTCATGGGAAGTCATGTTTACCTTCCATAATAAAGTGCAGCAACATTTGTCCTCACTTTGCAAAGGGAGAGCAGCATTATGTCAGACACAAATTAAATGTAATAACAATTACCGGACTTGCAAGCCAATAGGAACATGTGGTACCCTTTTTTAGTGTCTTTCTGTTTTTAAAAGCTGAATCACATCAGCTTTTTCCTAGCACTGTATCTGTGATTCCTGAGGAAAACCTGGAATCCGAAACAATTTTTTTTTTTATTAAGCACTTTCTTCACGTTTGGGAGAGAGTTTCTTTTGAATTATGAAAAGAAAATCTTTCTAATGTATGTATAAACAAAACCGCTTTTGTCACTAGCACCCTGTAGAAACCAAAGATGGGCATTAAATTACTCTGAGCACATGGCTTCTTGCCAGTAATTATTCAATATGAGGTTTAACCAAGTTTATCTAGAATACGAGGACCTTGTATACACAGCTAAAGGGAAAGACATGGTTAAAGTAATTATTTGGCATATTTCCACAGTGTAGACAGTCAGTCTGGCTCATTTGGACTAAAGAATAATAACCCAGCACATTCGTTTTGCCAAAAGGGGTTATTTGGCAACTCACCTCAATGTGCCTCAACAGATGAACATTAAATCTATAAGATGCCAAAAGAGAAAGAAAGCATGACTGCCCTGGGGCATTGGAAAGCCTACAGAGGGGCCGGCAGGAGGGGAGCTCCTGCAAGAGAAAGGACTGGGAAATAAAGATAGTAACCTTTAAACTCTGTGAAAGAGGCTCTTGAATTAAGATTACAGAATCTCTTCTTCATACAAATCTGATCAACTCATTAATTCTCCCCATGAAGGTTCTTAACAGTTTTTAGTTGTCTAGATGTCTTTCCCAGAAGATGAAGATCCCACTTCTCTATGTTCAAGAGCAGTGGTTTATCTGATGATTAATCAAATGCACTAGACTATCCCCACCTTGAAATTTTCTTTCATGGTGGTTATGGAAATAGGGAGAAAAAGGAGAAGAGAAGTTGACTGAGCAACACCACACTTGTTTTCCCTGTTACCAAGTATACCACAGATCTGAGTGCTTCTACAGACAATCAGTGACCTTCTTAGCTTGTTCTCTCCCATGCTTCATTCCTTGCAGTGGTTTCCTAAATGAAGCAGTGGTAACTACCTCCATACAGAGGTTCCTATCTATGAAGAATAGTGGTATTCATAATAATTGTTAGATTTTTCATTTCCAATACCAAAATAGAATGGTGTCTAGTCTTCTCCTTCTTGCTTCACTGACATAAGCAATATTTCTGAAAAAAAAAAAAATCATTCAGCACTTGTTTGTTGGTTTATTCTAGTATAGCAGCTTGATCAAGGGCATAGATGCTGGAGGCAATTTTCCCAGGTTCAAATATTGCCTTCCCTGCTTGCTAGCTAGGGATGACTTAACTTGTCTCTCTTGGTCTCAATTTCCTCATTTCACGAGAGAAATAATAACAGTACTTAACTGATAGGAATGTTATGAGGAATAAATAAGACAATGTATAAAAAACTTAGTATTGAGTCTGATGCATGGAAATCAGTCAATACGTATTAAATAGTAGAGTTCATAGCAAGTGTCAAGTGTGCATGCTCTGTAGACTCAGATTTATTGTGTGATCTTAGGCTTGTCACTTAACCTTTCTGGGCATAGGTTTCCCCAACTGTAACCTGGAGATGTAGTACTGACTTCATAGGTAGCTAGTTGTTGTGACCATTAAATACAGTAACTCATCTAAGGTGTGATTAGAATATTATGTGGCATATGAAGTGTTCAATAAAATTTAATTATTACAAATATTATTTATCCATGCATGATAAAATAATTTTCCAAGATAAATAGTAAACAAGATATAAAAAATGAAGCTATGTAATAAAGGGACTGCTTATAGATTATTCACAAATACCAGTGCATTTGAATATAAATATACAGATAAATATCTTAGGAAAGAAAGCATTATCAACAAACACACTGTCAGTCTCCCCTCTGTGGTGAAATGTGAAAGTGTGTAGAAGATAATCAGCCACAATCTCTGCATTCTGCTTCCAGAAGCCAATTTTAGGTTTGGAATGTAAAAATACATTTATAAACATGCCAAAGCCCACTTTTCTCGTTTATGTTAATAGTGGAGAACATGCCAGTCCACATCCTGAAACATGGAAATTATATTTACAGCAGGTGAAAGGGAATTGTGGAGCCCAAAACTCCTTAACTCAAAAATCTGAACTACTGCTGAATATGTTTTCTCCTTCAAAGGAATTTCCTTAACTGTCTACTCCTTTTTGCCTAGTTTTCATAGCTATTCTTAGAGCCAGGAACACCTATAATGTGAAAAATTAAAGTCAACAATTGCAACATTTGAAGCAAAAGAAAAACACAAAAATATTTCATAAAGTGGTGTTTGGTGCTCAGTAGACACCCAATAAATATTGACTGGAAGGAAAAACTAAGTGGGCTTTTAACCATTGTGGAGAAAAATTGGGGGTTTGTGATGTGATTATCTACATGATACTTAAGATCTCTTGTTTCCTGTTTTAAGAGACCGAGAGAATGAATGCCGTATTATAAAGCACAACTGAGGACAAACAATTAATTCCAGTTTGTGTGTCAAAGAATAACAGAACCATTGGTTAAAGTTATCACACATGTATTGAGAATCAGCTTGTATTGGGAATGGTGTATGCATAGGAAGTAAACATTTTAATACAGAACACATTTTTACTTTGGAATTATTACAAGTATAATACAAAATTAGCACTCTTTTTGAGGAAATGTAATGTGTCTTTAGTGGGATATTGACTAGAAATCACCCACCTATTTCTGTAGGCAAAAAGGTTATCCTAACTGTGTGTTAGTGCATGTGGGCTAGTGTGAAATATTTTAATAAGAAAAGTTCATCGTAACATATATTGTGTTAAAAGCAATGAAATTTAGTGAAGTAATATTAGAGCAATAGACCATTAAATGGTTCTAATTAAATATTTTTCATTTAGAGATAAAAGTGTGTATCCAAATTCTACAATGTTATTCATTCATATTTCCCTTGTCTTTATATTCAGTTATGGAGAAACTTTTTTTCCAATTGTTTGACTTGAGAGAGAAAATGGATAGATTGTTGCATTTTAATATTAATTTACTTTTCTTTCTTATTATTTTCAACAAATCTATTTTTGTTGATGTGTAACTACAACCAAATGTCAGTTATCACTGTGCAATCCAGTGTTGGCCCAATTACCCTATCATGCCAACTAACAATTTATTGCCTCTCAGCTCCAAATTCACCTATTCATACCTGCTCTGTGATAATGGAGGAATTTCTTTAAGCTTTTGTCCTTCGCAGGTTACACAATATTCACTGAATCAGAAGAAGGGGATGCTGGTTCCCATAGCTGCACTTTTGATCAGTGAGGTGGGCGTGAAGACGTTTGCTGATGCTCTACTGGAGCTATGGACCCAGAACCTGCAGTTTTTCTTTTTCATCGCATAGGTGGGACTAAGTTTTATATTTTGGGCATCACAATGATATAAACATTTCCATCTATCCAAATGTTTAATAAAGCCTACTACACACAAATTCCTTTCTTAAAAAAAAATTCAGTTTAGCTTTGTTAGTTTGCTTGGTTATTTATAATCACCGTGTGGTTTCTGTCCCCTGATTGGCCCCGTACTTATACACCTGTATTTTGAGAGTCTCATGAAGCAAGCTGGAATGTTATTCCTCTTGAGGAGGGGGCCCTGTATCCCCCTTGTATTACCAACATGGGATCAGGAGGTGGATTCCACCATCTGCTTCCCAAAACCCTACAAGCTCTTAGGTCCTGCTTCTGCTGTTGATGGTTTGCTGCCTTGCCATGAGGCCAGTTATTAGGTTTTGAATCCCATTACCAAGCCCATCCTTTAATTCGCTGCCCTATGATATTGTGAAGACCACATGTCTCCTCTGCCGGTTGCCTCCCTGCTAGACTGTGTGCAATAGGTGACATTCGGGGTAGACTGGAAACCTAGAGGAAGGAGATGACACACTTTTTCCTGTTTGCCTCCTGCAGCCATCAGCACCACCCAGCAACAGCTCTTAATTCAAGCAGCAGCAATTGCTTCCAGTTCGCAGCTCCTTGAAGCTGTTTGGGTCCAGTTTCCAGCCCTCTGAGAACCAGCCTCATAATCTTCACTCAAAAGTATGCTCTCCACCAGACTGCACCCCCCCTTCTTAGTGGTGTGAGTCTAGCTTCCAGCTTTGGGAGACCTTTTCTGTGAATTCTGGAGGCTAGCACCCCAGCATGTCCCCTCCTCAGTTCCAGCTATGCAGCACCCTCTTTTAAGTGCTTACATTTGAAAATGTTTAATAATTTCTGCCCTTTGATCTGGCAGCTTTTCTCAGCGTGTTTCTTCAGTGCTCTTCCTTTGCCTTTTTCATAATTGAATACCAGTTTAACCAATTCCCTATGTTAAATTCTCTCTGTTAAAATAACTAGTGTCTCCCTGCCCTGCCCCCCCCCAACTGGAAACTGTTTGATATACCATGCAGTCCCTTTCTGCCTATGTCACCAGGAAAAGCACTCAACATTTTTCTCTTTTTTCTGCCCAAACAAATGACATACTCCCCCCCCCCCAAAAAAAACAAACACATAAAACTAAATTGATAATAAAAATGTCATTTTTGTGTAATAGGCTTATTAAAAATTTGGGTAGATAGAAAAGTTTATATCAGTGATACAAAGAATATAAACTGAATAGTTCTATTTTTTTTTTTTTTTTAAGAAAAAAAAAAAACCTTGGTTATTTCAACAAACCTAAGCTCCAGGCTCTTGTTGTAATGCCCAGCTTGCTTACCCCTTCCTTACAGGATTCCAAAATAACACACAAATAATCTTTTCTTTTTACAGTATGGTTCAACTTGCTAAACTGTCCCATTCTTCCCTGCTCCTGCTCTAGCACCCATGCGTTCACACACAGGGATGACTAATCATTTTATTTGACTAAAGAAAAACAGACTCCTTACAGGGAATTTGGGTGCCAGCTTTAAAAATACAAATCCACACAAATAAACTCTTTTTACTAATTTCACAGAACTCAGCCTGGTTTTCATTTTGTTTAATTTTGTTTAATTTGTTGTATATCCACTGATCTTTCTCAACCCTCCAGATAATTGCAAGAGAAGTGATGAACCAAAAACTATTGTGGTTTTTAGCAGAAGGGTGACGAAGATGTTCAGCTAAAATGGAAAGAAAAGAGTATAGAGAATACCTATCACTACATTTCTAACGTTCTCTTCAGAAGAGTTTTAAACCAGTTTCCATAAAGCAAAAATTAAAATGTTAAAAAAGCCTGGAACCTTTTTTTTTTTTTATAATGCAATTTAGATTTCTTCTTAGTTCCTTTGATTGCTTGCTGTGACTTGAAATCTTTCTGATTTAGCTTCTTAGAATCGCTTGGTGCAGTTTAAAGGCGTTTAAGAAACGGAAAAGGGAAGAAAGAGGAATTGAAAAGGAATGTATTTATAACTTTGGTCACAGGTATCCTAGGAGTGTTTCTGTTTTAATAATTAATTAGCTTATCAGTTCAGAAATGTTAGAATGACTCTTGGAATCCCATGCTCTAAGGCTTTTGGCACCATACATGTTTCCTGACTGTAGTTTCCTTAACTTTCCACTTAGTTTTTTTTTTCCTTGAAACTAAAATCATTTAATGAAATCTGACACTTCAAGGCCACCGACTGATCTTCTGAGCAGAAGGTATGCAAAGGTGGCCAATTCCATTAAATTCCAGCCCCTGTCCAGGTTGTGAGACATCATTTTAGGGCAGACAAAATGCAACACAGTCAGGAATGCTGGGAGACATAACTAATAACAAGGGGAAAAAAAGAATGATGTGAAAAAATCTGAAGGGAAAATCAGTTCAACACAGAAAAAAGATCAGGAGGTGGGGGAAGGAAAAGGCATATGTGCAATTTTTTTCCCACTTATGCTATTTCCTTTATGTTCCCTAGTTCAGGGCCGCTGGTAGAAGATTGATACATTTATTAATTCTCCATGCAGAAAGACAAACACTAGACTTGGTCTAGTGGGATTGAAATGTCTGGCCCCAGGTGTCCCTGCGGAATCTTCCAAACTTGCCTAATGGTCTTTGACCACCACAGACCCATTTAAGGAATATGGTATCCATTTTCCAAAACCTCATTTAGACTCATACATAAAATAAAATCATCCTGCCACAATGCGCTGGTCTCTCTCTGGTTCCTCTTTTTGTTTCTCTTGGTTAATTTAAAATGCAGGGCTAGGAAAAGAAAAGACAAAAATAATAATTTAAAGGATGTTCATGATAGCTTTTGTAATATGATTTTTACTCTAGGTTTGTAGGAACATAAAAAAATAAACCATTTCTTTCTGTATAAAATGATATTTATGCCATCTCCCTTAGAAACTCGTTGAGCAAATATTCGTGGAGCAATATTTTTGCCTATTTTACATGCTTGTTAAGATCTGACTATGTGGGATCTTCAAAATACTGAATATATATTAGGGTTTTTCCTGGCATTTAAAATGAAAAGGCAGGGTGGAAATTACTGTGCATCTGTTTAATCTTTCTTTTTGGGTAGAAGCTTGCTGTTTTTCATTTTTAGAACTCTCCTTGGATCTTAAGTATTTAATGAGTGAATAAATTTCTATGTACTAGGTGAAGTATAAATGGAATCATATTCATATAGCAAGGATTTCTCTTTTCTACAGTTCCTGATGTAACAATGACTAATAACAGCAGGTAAAGAAAAAAATGAGATGATCAGAGGTTATTCTGATTTTAATTTAGGACTTGAAAGTAGATAAATTTAGAAAAGTTGTTTGAGACCTCTTTATGTAAATTTCTGAAATTTCCTCAGCACAAAGGGGAGAATAAGTATTACCCTTGTATATCAGAGCACCCAGTTTCTGTGAAAAAAGATATATTAAAATATTGCTAAGAGTTAAAAATAATTTGGGGGGAATCCTGTATTTTATGCATGATTGTTCTGTAAACTCACAACTTCTCTAATAAAGAAAAAAAAATAACTTTTTGACAATCAATTTAAATGTGAACCTGAAAAATAAACATGATGTAAGTTTGAGTGCTGGATAATGAATTGGAAAGGGTGTTATTTTACTAAAGTGTTCAGTAATGTCTGTTTATGTTATTAAGTGGGAAGAGATAAAGTACATATTCATCTCTTGGAAAAAAAAAGCAGAGTACATCATTTTAAGTAATTATGTCCATTTATCTTAACTTTATATTTCTTTGGGTTGGTTCCTGAAGTCAACTATGAAACCAACCTATTTATAAGATTTGGAAAAAAAAAAGATTTTTAAGATTTCTTGAACATAGAATATCTAATGTAAAATTTTAGTTAACTATATCGGTATAAAACTATACTTTTCTGTATAAATCACTTTTTCATTTTATGACAGCCATATTTTGGGAAAGTATTATTAGTTAAAATATTAGGTGTATAGATAAAATGTCATACATATATACATGCATATAAGCCTAATAAAAAATATAACATTGTATATGTATATATATACAAATATATGCAGAGAGAAAGAGAGAAAATCATATTTGTTAGATTTGTAATACATATTCATGAAGACTGTGATTTGATCCATCCAAAAAATATCTCAGTGAGAAAGCACTGTCCCAGTTGTGGGTCCTTAGAATTTGAAGATAAGTATTTTTAAAGTAAGTAAATAAATAAATACTAAAAAAGGTTGAAGTCCTACATTGCCCCATATAACCAAATAGTTAAATGGAAATATGCAATTTTTAAGGTAATAAAAACAAATACAAGTGATGTTTTGAAACAAATGCCAATTGTGATGTTCTTTCTAATAATGCCATTAAACCAAGTAAAAGAAAAGGGAGTATTAATTCCTCTAACAAAATTAAACGTAAAACTTTTGCATAACAAACAATAAACAAAAAAGACCAAAAACCAGGGTAATCTTCAGAAGACAAAGCAGGGAAAATTTTTGTAAAATACATGGTAGTAAACTATTAATAGCTAAAAAATATAAAGAACAACCAGAAATTCAGTTAGAAATTGATCTACGTTCCAATAAGAAAATTACACTGACATGAATAGGCAATTCACAGAAGAAATACATATTGCTGATACAATTATAAAAGATAAATTTCATAATAATGAATACATATAAATATAGCAACGAGATACTATATTTATACATCCAATTGCAAGACCGAAAAGAGTGATAATACTCAATTTGGACAGGGTTAGAAAGAACAGTCATTTGCATTAAACAGTTGGTGGGAGTTTAAAATATTAAAACTTTTGGTGAGCACTTAGCCTCTATCGATCAAATTATATAATGAATGCACCTACTCAACAATTATAACTCTAAAATTTATCCTTTAGAAATATAAGAAACAAAAGATACATGTACAAATATGCTTATTGCATCTTTGTAAAAAATGAAAACTTGAAAATTTACATCACTGATGGTAATTCTAAGTAACAGAATACAGTGCAGTCATTAAAAAGAATAAGCTAGATCCATGTTTACTAAGCAAAAACAAAGCTGTACACTGTATGTGCAGTATAGCAAGTCAAAGCACATGATATATTATATTACAGTAGAGTTAAAAATTTTGGAAATGCATGTACCAAGTTGTTAACAGATATTACCTCTTATTGATGGGTTTATGGAGGGAATTTCTGGATGTTGTTAATAATATGACATGAGCATTATTACATTTAAAATAGTAGTATTTAACACATGAAAATTGTTTTTCATCTTTTATCTTTCACAGTATCACTTGCCCACAAATGGTAAAAAGTGTCTTCTCTAACCAGTCTCAACCCCAGAAGGAGAAGAGACTCAAAGGGTTGCTATTCTCAGTTCAAACCTAGTCAAAGGGGAGGTGGGTCTATGCATGAAGCTGCTCAATATCTAATTCATTTCTTTCTTTTTTTGGTTTTTCTCCCTTTTTCTCTATAAGTTTGTCTGCTTTTAAAATGGGGTTATCGCTGTAAATATTTTTATGCATTCTACTCTCATCCTTACTCCAGAGAGTAACTTCCTATGAGGACTTGGATGCTGAGCTGATGTTTCCATCATCCTGCCCCCACACTAGAGTGGCTAAAGGATGCCCCCGTCCCTGCTTTCCCAGCCATACCCAAGGAGAATGTGTTCTGCTAGCTAGGGGAGTGTGAAAACTACCATGTTCTTCAGGAAAGACAGAGAATTCAGACAGTAAACTGAAGAATGCAAGGGAGCCAGTGACATGGTGAAAAAATTATGGACTTTGCGGACACATAGGCATTTGTCTGATCTCAGCTCTGCCACTTATTCACTCTACTAGAACTTCTTGAACAGACATGATTCCCTCGGATCCTCACTTCATAATTCATAAATATCACCGTGATATTTAGAGCACAAGGTTTTTAAAGTTGACATGACTGAGTGTTAAAGGTAGGAGTTAAACACAATTGGGTGTCCCTCTGTCCCACACCTCATGTCACTGCTTTCTTTAATTTGAAGAAGTGGATAAGATTTCTAAGGTTGATATTGCAGAGATAGCAATGAGTAAGTCAGGAACAATCTAGGTAAAATCCCAAGTCAGCCAAGGTAGCATAGCTCAGCTTTTAGAATTGAGAACAATGTGGACAGGCTGGAGTAAAAACAGCACAGAGCTTGAAATCAGGTCAACCTGATTATAGAGGACAAGCAGTGCGGGCTTGATTTACCTCAGCCTCATATTCATTTGTAAAAATTCCTGCCTCAAAGAGCCGTGATGAAGGTTAAATAAGATAAGGTAGCATTGTTTTTGAAATATCAGCTTCAGATATACTAGTTTCTATCCTCTCGTTTTATGATGAATGTATTGTCAAGGAGCCAAGGATTGAAAACCTCTTTCTGTTACAGTCCATTTCCCTGTTCCTTGTGTGTTTTTGTCCATGTCACTTATCATGTCAAAATATGCTCCATAATTTGGTTGTTTTTATTTATTTTCTGCATATCCCCATTGGAAAGTAAGCTGCAGAGATTTTCAGTGATAAGATTCCAGTGCCCAGAGGGGTACCTAACACAGTGAGAATTCAGTATTTATTGAAAAAATGAATATACCACCATAAATATCATCTCAGAAGCATCATAACTTTGAGTATGTAGACTTGGTCCTATCACCTCAGCATGAGTTACCTTTTTTTGCCTTGAGTTTTGATAATAAAAATCCCCACTCTGAAAACATTTTTCTGTTTTTGGCATCAAGTCAGTGTCTAATTTGAAAAAATAAATCCTGGAGATGAGATTTTTGCAGATTTCAGATTTTTGCATAGAAGAAAAGGTGTTATGTGATGGCAAAGTTATCTAAATAATAACAATAAAAACAATAATAATAATAATTAGAGGAATGCTATCTTCATACCGTCAAACTTGAAGATCTAGCAAATGAATAAAATCATACTCTAAAATATAGCATATCATGGCCATTTTTAATTTCCAAACATATTGAGATTCAGAAGACAAGGAGGAAACCATCCCTTCAAATGCTTGCTCTGTGTGCTGCCTCAAACATGTTAATATAAGTTTCCATGTTTGAGAACTTGGCAGGGAAATTCTTATAAAAATAAAAGCGATCCACTGTAAGTTCATAGCAATTGGAGTCTCCATAAGTTATGTTCTTGTGTTTAGGCCAGATCAGGGTGGCAATGAAAATATTTGGAGCTAGTCCTGGCACACAACTTTTGATATTTAGGTAAAATTCACTGGGAAAAGAGTCATTTTATGTTAACCTGAATCTGAAGCCTCATTATACTAGAGACATAAGCATTCATTTTTTTGGAGCCCTACATTTGGTCTTTAAGCCAAATGTAGATGTGACTGTGGTGGTAGGGTAGAAGGATATGCTGAAGACAGAATAAGGGCTCTCATTCTGGCTTTAGCCGTCATGCCTAGATTAATGGTCACCTTTTGCTGCTTTAAAGCCTTGAATTCCTAAATTCATATATATATATAAATATATGCCAATATATATGATTTCCTAGGCCAGTGCTTGCTTTTCCATTTTTCTACTAAGGGACTAATTCATCATACCTTAAAAAATGTAAGGATATATGTGTACATTTGTATATATGTGCATTTTCCTGGAATGGATATTTGTCCTCTTACCTCTTCCAAATTGGGGACATCCCAGTCAGAGTTGAGGCAGGGAAGAGGCTCCAGCTAACAAATTCAATGTTGGCTACATGTTCTGGCATCTAAAGCTGGGCAAGTGGCTTAAGTCTAGCCAGTTAGATGACCCTACTCAAGGCTTTACACAGTTGGTCTCTGTCATAAGGTGCATTTTCAGGCAGTGGGGACAGTGAGACTTCATTATTGGTGACGGTGTCAGGGGCGATGGGTGCCAACCAAGCTGGCAAGTGCCCAGGATGGTGGTTCTGGGTGAAGGAATCCAAATCATCCATTTTGGTGTTATGATATTGTTGGCATTTTTCTCCTTTGATCTCTGCTTGATCCTATTTCTACAGTTTTCCTGTCAATTATGAGACCTACCTAAAACCCTTGTAATAATTTCCTCTTCCACTTAAGTTTATCAGAGCTGAATTTTGTTATTTGTAAGCAAATATTCAGATAAGTACAATATAATATGAGTTTGTTTTTCTCTGTACTTAATAAGGATGAAACTATATTGGCTCTGATTTGAAAAACTATGTATATTAAATTTAATGTCTTTTTGTTCTCCCGGCAACATTCTCTATGTTGCATATTATTTGAATAATTGCTTACACATTTTCTTAAAATGTCATATGACATTAATGATTACTTCATTTTAGTGGTTTCATTGTTTATCATCACTGCTCTTTTATCGTGTATTCCTCACTTTTGGATTATTCATATTGATTTATTTTTCATTTGGCTAGAATAGTTCTTTCAGGAAGGGTAATTGTGTGTTACACATTCTGAGCCTTTGCATTTCTGAGACAGCCTTAATGTTTCCTTTACAACTAAGCAATAGTTTAACTGAGTAAGAATTAGTGGGCTTCATTCTTTACTCCTGAAAGCTGTTTAGAATGTACTCAATGATCCCCTAAAATTTAGTTTTTGGAGGAAAAATCTAATGTCAATCTAATTTTTTTTGTTGTTGTTCATATTTTTTTTTCTTTAACTCAGCCCAGCCCATATGTTTACAGGATTCTTTTTCTATCTATCCGAATTTTTCTTTAAAGGATATTATATTTGTTTCAGTAGGCTGTCATTATTTTTTTTCTTCAACTGTGTTGTAATCTTTTAATATAATGACATTCATTTTCAGCTTGGTGATTTTTTTTTTCCTTTTGTTTCTTTTTTGCTTTGGGTATTACTTTTCCTTTGTTCTGTTTTCCATTTCTGCAATTTTGTAATATGTATATTGGATCTTTTGTATCCACCCTCCTTGTCTGCACCTCTTTTCTTTGTTCTTACAGTCTCCATTTCTTCATTCTTTTTTATATTCTGAGAATTTCCTTAGGTTCTTGTTGCTTCATTTCTGTGTAGGATCAAGTTGATGATCACTGACTCCTTTATATTTTAAGTCAGCGATCATTTCCTTTTCTAGTTCCCACTACCCTTCTTTTATCTCAAAAGTTCTTTTCTAGTTTAAGAGATACAGTATCATCTTGAATCTTTGCTTAAGGGTGAATTGAACATTTTATAAAATCTGTTCTTATTCTTCAGATTACCTTTTTTCTTCTAACCTGTAATATCTTTCTCTTGTCAAAGTTTGTTCAATAATGTACAATGGGATGTTGTTACAAATTTTTTTGAAACTCTATTCAAAACGTTCTGCCAGGTAAAGGGGAAGAGAAACATTCATTTTCACCATTGCTTTATTTTGTCAAATTGCAAGTACAGTGGTCTAGGGGAATTGAGAGGGAACAAGGCAGGAGACTGCTTGAAAAGAAAGTTGCTTCTTGGTGTCAAAAAGGTCCTCTTTCATTATTTTGTGAGTAGCCTGACGTTATATGGCAGAGAACTGCTCTTCTCTAGTTGGCCTCTCATCAGGAGCCATCTACAACAGACCCTTCAAATCACTTACAGCCACATCCATGGGAAAAAGGGATGAAGGCAGGGGCTGGGGTGGGGGAAAGCCCTGGAGTCTACCTGAGAATTTGGAGAATAGAAACATTCAATATAAAAATTTTAAGTTGAGAATTAAATATAAAATAAAGCAAATCACAGAGATTACATCCTTAATTGCCAACACTTTCCCTCGGGCAAGAGAGTAAATGTATCCATTTTAATCAATCCCTAAAAAGGTTGCTTGTTTGTCTGTTTTTTTTAATGCAGAAAAATGTGTGTCAATTATTCAGATGATTCTGACAGTTCAAAGTTGTTTTATTTTATGAACAACCAGGTAGAAATAATTTTTTGCTTGTTTGTTTGTTGAAGTGTAAATAGAAGTGTTGTTTCCCCACACTTGTCAGATACAGCTGCTCTTAAAATTGCAGAATGGACCATGAGCTTAAGGAACACATAAACTTCAGGGGCAAGTTTGAGAGAGTTCAGTTGGGCTTTGGAACTGAAATCTTCTGAGTCAGAGTTGTATGAAATGCATCCCCAGGAAAGTGTTACCTTTTAATAGGTAGACTGATGATGAAATGCAACATGGGGGATACAGCTAAGTCTGGAGCTTGAAGTTTAAAGTTTCCAATTCATCAAGCAGCTTGGAGACAAGATAGCTACATCATCCAACATGGGCTGTAATTGAGGCTGTTAAGAAATAGATACACTAAGTCACGAAAGGCCCATCATTCAGTAAGACATGGAAGAAGTCGATATGGTGGAAATTGTTCAAGAAAACAGAAAGCATCTACCAAAGAGAAACTTAACTATGAGGGAGGAGATGTAAGGAAAATAGCGCCAATGCTCTCAGATTTAGAGGACTACATAAGGAATCGTTTTGATGTAGAATTTTTAAAGGTGAACCAAGGGTAGATTGATGAATTTCCAGTTCTTCTGCTTTATTGTATGTTCATCTTCAGAGACATCATCATAAGTTGTTTGCTTGTTTCACTCCACATAGTCACACTGACCTCCTGCTAGCTTAGACCCACGAACTGAGTATCATAAAATTGGGACCAATTGCTTGGTCATAGGACAAAAATTCCCAACAAATGATTTATGCTAAAAAAAGCTGTGGGCCTATAATCTCACTGTTCATGCCTGTGCTTCTATTCTTGATCAATGGCATTTCTTTTATTGCAAAGGTAAGAGTATATTCTGATCATGAGATGTTGGAAAAGATTGCTTCTAGATTTAAGTGAAAATGAAGTAATGTGATCCCTTGGGTTCTAACAATTGTGAGGCAGGAAAGGCTCCTGATTCCTTGATCCATGAAGAAGGGATTATAGAGAGCATCCAGGTCTATTGTGTTGCAGAACATGTCTCTAAAAAAGTTGAAATAATCACTCAGTTCTTTACTTTGGCAACTTATAAGTGATCTCTGCCTTTTTTAAAGGAAATGTATTTTTAGTGTTGGTGTCCAAAAAGAGGATTTTTTTTTTTTTTTTGCTTCCTCTTAGTGAAGATTTTATTCATAAAAAGACTATATATGAAAGAAAATTGCTATATTTGTACTATTAACAAATGTACATCACTATTACAAGGTGTTAATAATAGGATGATATATGGGAAAAATATACCTAAAGCAAACTATGGACTAAAGTTAACAGTAATATTTTCATATCCTTTTATCAATTGTAACAAACATACCACACCAATGCAAAGTGTCAACAATAGGGGGGTATATGGGTATGTTGTATTTTTTACATGACTTTTATGTAAACCTACAACTTCTCTAATTAAAAAAAAATAACAATAATAAAAAACTTCATGCAAAGTGAAAGAAACCAGACACAAAGTACTATACATTGTATACTTCCATTTATATAAAAATGTAAATATAAATAAATCTACAGAGACAGAGTTAGATTAATGGTTATATATGGCTGAAAAGGATTGAGGGATTGAGAAGTGACTGCTAAGGGGTTTTTCTGTATATGGTTTTTCTTTATGGAGTAATGAAAATATTCTTAAATTGATTGTGGTGATGGATGTACAACTCTGTGATTATACTAAAAGTCATTGATTGTATGCTTTGGATGGATTGTATGGTATGTGAATATATTTCAATAAAACTGCTTTAAAGAAGACTATATATAATAACTTGGGTTTTAGAATTAACAAATTTACTGAAGTTGCAAAATAAAAAAATACAACTTTGCTTCTATTAAGACTAAGTTGATCTAACAAACATGTTTTTTTCTCTTTATAATGTGAATAAAAATTAACAATCATTTTCAAGAGGGGCCTGTGATGAATATTTGATCAAGTCAAGTTGAACATTCTAAATTTCCTTAAACAATCAAGCCATTATAATTTAATTCCCTTAAACTTAATAAACACATTTATAAATTTAAAATATTCAATTATTTGTGGAAGCACTACAAATAATTCTAAAAAGCAAAACACTACAAAATATTTAAGACTGATAAACTAGATGTATAAATATGGTGAAACCAAAGTCCATGTAAGCATTCTAATATGGTTTAAAAACTTAGACAAATTTTCTAAAAATGTCAACTTAAAATACCAGTTCTAAGGTCGTTTACCCAATTCTTTATTTTAAACTGGAATTCCAAGACTAATCTATTAAATTAAATAAAATGTCAAATATTCTTTACACATTGCAAAACCTGCAAATACCCTCACAGGTTATACTATAAAACGTATTACTACCATGGGCATAATTAACTTTGTATAACTATAATTCTTCTCAAAATTTTCAGAATTTAAAGTGATTGATCCTTTATGGTAACAATTATAGAATTTGGGGGATTCTCATTACTCTGAAGCTTCTTACTGACAGGAGATTTTTGACTGGAATGCAGACTCAAGCTCACCTGAGTGAAAAATTGAGCTCATTATTACAGTTATCATGCTGATAGAGACTCTTAAGTGCATGTTCTCCAGAGAGGCTGAGTTAGGTTACAAGGCCCAGAATTAAAGTTAAAATACTACCCTACTTAATAGTTTTTATTTGAATCTGCCCAGATTATTTAATGACCTGATTGAATGGTACTGATCTATTTACTGTCTGATTCCATCTGAATTCTTTTTATACTCTTCTTGGCATCTGAGTCACAGTTCTTGTTACTATTAGAGTGTGATTCAATTGCATTCTGTTTATATCACTTATATTTGTCTGGTTTTGTTTGTCTTGCTAATGACATTTGTTTAAAAGACTTATGAATCACCACCATGTTTTATTTCCATTTCAAATAGGACTTGCAGAGGAATATCTGTTAAAATGTGCTATAAATGAATGATTAACAAGTGAACCCCAAAGCAACAAAATCCAGTGTACAGCTTTAAGCTATTTAAATCCCATTTAACCTAAATTACTTGTATGGAAAGTAACGTCTTATCCAACCTCAAAGCCACTAAACCACAGGTGTTTAAGAAAGTGATGAACTTCTATTATTTTTCTATTCAAATAGATTCTTTGGGGTTCTAAAAAAATACTAGGAAAAACATATACCATGTCACCAGTATTTAGGTGGGACATTTTAACATTGGCAGCTCTGCTTTTCACTTCCTTTCTCCCTCTTCAGGACATGTAGATTTAAATCACTTTAAATTATTTATGGAAATTTACATGCTAAATGTTCTTTATCTGAGAAACTTTGAGCCATTCATTCATACTAACAACATTTTCATCATTCTCTGACTTTTCCACCTAGACCCCCATCTGAAATATCCTAATTATATGATCGTCAAGCCAGGACACATGAATTATTGTTCTGCTTCTCCATCATCCCTGCCATTATTCTGGAAGTTTGCAGAAATGGTTCCTTGTGTTACTCTTCTCTCCTATAGAGACAAGAGACCTGAGTGTCAGGGGTCTTGACTTCAGGTTAATCAAGCTCATGAGACACCGCAGACTTCATCCAGTGCCAAGTTTATGTAGCTTTAAGAAAGGATACAAATAAGCAATAATAGTGCATGCACAGAGGCAGCATGACAGTGGTGTTGCAACTCCCAGGCACAATTGCCATTGTCTCGGGCACCCTGCAATGACGTGTGTGAGTGAAGATTCCAGTGCAGGGGTCATGGATCAGCTTTGTTCAAGGAGGCCATAAGCTCTAGACGCTTTCAGCTTTCATGTCCTGTGAGTCATGTGGCTCCATCAGGCTCTGGTGTCTCGAACTTGTTCCCATTCTCTGGTGCAGTTGCAACTCTTCAATATGGGCTACGTTTTCCTTGATAAACAATCTTGACAATGAAGTAGAAGTGATTGGTATTGAACCTAGTAATCTATCACCCCCTTAATCTTGGAGCCTTGACTTAATGTTACAAAGAGGACTTCATCAAGGTTCAAGTCGTCAGACATCTAGCTGTTAATCCTTTCCTTCCACATGCATTCCTCAAGGAACTCTTCATCCCAATCTCTTTACCACTGATACAGTTTATAGATTAACGTCTTTTCTGTTCTAACACTCTCTATTAGTCTTTTCCCTTTAATCTTCTTAAGTACCTACTCATTTTCACATTTGCCCAACAACTTTTTATCTCATCCATTTTCTCTTAATTAATCCCCCCTTCTAAGAATCCTAGGCATATGGATTTTATAAAAAAAGAACCTCAAGAGAGAGCTTAGAACCTCTGGGTTCTAACAGATTATCTTCTCTTTTTTTTTGTTGCTCCCATCTTTCTATCTCATATGGAGACTTGGATTACTTTCTGAGTTATTTTTGTTTTTTTTTTTTTTTTTTTGTATCCTTATGCTTCCTTTTGCAGAGGGGCACACATGCCTGCAAATACTGCCCCTTTATCAAACTAGTTCGTGGGGTGGTAAGCTGCTTCACCTGCAATTTTCCCACAGGCTCCATCCCTGGGTTTCTCTTTCACAGTAAATAAGTATATGAATTTAATATTGAGCACCTGTTAATTGCCCATCCCAATTTGGTAAAGTTACTGCCACCCACCCCTGGGGATACTTCCCACTCACCAGAATGGCTTCCTTGCTTCAGTGTTACCTGGGCCTGAGTCCCCTGTAAGGATGGCCATGTGACTCACTGACACTCTTAGGGGGTGCGTCTGTCACTCCTGGTGAGACCCTTCTGCTGCTTCTCGAAGACTGCAGCCCTGGGAGGAATAATGTTTATTGTGCTTTCTGTCCTACCTGTCAAGCAAAAAGGAAGGATCAATACTCCCAACATGAAGTGAAACTCAAAGCAGGACTGATAGGCACAGGGCATGCATGGAAAGTGATGCCTTCTAGATTCTTACCATTCCATGATAAATTTACTTAGGCGAGATATGACCAGACTTGCCATGGGTTGTTATATAAGTGCAGTCACTAAATTCCTGACTCCTTGTGTATGTATAGAGAATTTGGGAAGGACTAGGGATCATCCAGCAGATTTGGAAGACCTCAGATTGGGTTTTCAAGCTTGCTAGCATGAGAGACATCCTGTTGGATGCCAGATGCCTGGGGAGTTTTCATATCAGAGGCCTTATGGTCCAACCTAGTCAGCCAGCTTATTGTTGGACTTGTTTATAGGAGAGCCATCCAAGTCACCCAGGAGAGCGACTTGGTTGTGCTGCCATCTCCAGGCATCCTACCATACATATTCTGGCAACCAAATTGAATATTATCTTGCCTGCATGTTCTGCAATCAAGAAGTGAGGAAACTCAAAAGCTTTTATCATCATTGAACAAATTTGTATTCTAAAGCTTGTAGTTTCAGTATGGGGCAACTGGTGGCAAAACTTTTTATATGTAAGGAGGATTTTGTCTTCCCTCAAATTGTACCTTGTGGTATATATGCCATAATGTGAAATACCGTTGTAACAACAGCCATCAAGAATTGCAACTTGCACATTGAAAAAGATACTTTTATCTTTATACCAATTAGCTAATATTCCATGAAACACTGAGACAGATTTTGATATAATTTCCCTACTTGCTTCCCACTCACATAATTCAATAGTATTTCATATATAGTTGCATAGTATTCATATATAATAGGATTCAAAAAAGTTTTATATGTATTAAACTAGTCTACATAATAAGTTTATTGTAAGGTTTGATTTTCAGACTAATTTCTTTCATTTGTATTCCATTTTAAAGTTCACAAGTTGTTTCTATATACGATATGCATTTGCATCTTCCAAACAATGCTAAGAGCCAAAGCTGAGGAACTATTATTCCCACTTTATGAATCAATAAACTAATATTCTAGAGTGATGGACCTGGGAGCTAGAACTAAATAGTTAAAAGCGGTAGAATCAGGACACCATCCCATACCTTGATCCCTGTATGTAACAGAGTATTAATATGCAGCACTGCTTCGTGTAGAAAAGAAAACTATGAAAGTTGAATGGAAGAGTTTCAAAGTTTTTTTTTTTTTTTTTTTTTTTTTTAAAGAAACACTAGTGATTAAAAGAATTGCAGCAAATATGAATGAGTGGCTAAGAAACCCAGACTTGATCTCAGAAGTACGGCAAAGAAAGGGACTTCTGCAGCATGGCACGGTTTACTCTGTGCTGCATTCAGTTGTGCCATTGTTTAATTTTTTAGTCAAAAGCCATTCATCTTCCATGGTGATCAAATAAGCTGGGTGGTAAAACAACGGATGTGCGATTCATTGGAAGCAAGGGAATGGCGTTACGAGGTAAAAGGAGGAAAGAGTTTGGAAATCCAGGCTGGCGTGATTTGCTGCCTCAATCTTACCACAGGGCTCGAGGGAAAATATTGTTTTTTCATAAAAAGTGAAAAGAGAAATGTGGGCTTCCCATTAGCAGCACCGTGCACTAGGGATTCCACATAAGAAAACCGATCCCCCTTTGCCTGAAGACCCGTATCAGTTTCAAAGCCAGATATTTTTCTTTTCCTCCTAAGATAACAGATAGTATGGATGTGGTGAATTATCAGTATCTGCTTCTAGTAGCATAAATTCACAGCTACTTCGGGAATAGCAGGTCACAAGGCAAGTTAGAAACAAAATTTGCACAATTTATTTTACTTTACTCCCTTCCTCCCCCCCAAAAAACTGAATGTTTCTATGTAACTTTTATTAAAATTATTGCAAAGCTCTGGGTTCTAACAGATGCTAATTTTATATTTGAAGACTAAAATTGGCCTAAATTATTATGAGTATAAAATTTTTTTGATTGCCTTCCGTATCAGGAATGAGGAAGGTATTTCAAATAAGTTAGATTAGCTGTCCTACTGGCTATACTTAACTACCTCCCCTTGATAATGTTATAAAAAGGCATAAACATTTTTGTGCATATGAACTGAGGCCCTTTCGCTTATCTCCTTAAGGTCAATGAAGTGATACTCCCATCCCAGCCCCCATTTGAAGAAGCAGCAGGGAGAGGGGAGAAACTAATTTTTTGCCTCCCAGAGATTGAGTTACCCAGAAAAGACCATTTTTAAACAAGAATGGACTAAGGTATTATTAATTGAACAGTTACAACCTCCTCCTCAGTGGACATGCAAATCTTATACTGGATGCAGGATTTTCTGACAATCTCTGAGAAACTGTGTGGGAAATATTGGAAAAACGGACACAGACAGATGCTAGTTTTTAAAACATGAAGGATGTTTCAATGGAAACTAATCTTTTGCATCAATAAAAATGTAAATTTATTATGGAATTTTATATGCATCTCAATCATTTGTTTCCCTCTATAATTGTAGGAATTCTGATAATGAATATTGGGAAATTGAAATACCCTGGGTTACTTTGGAATAGAAAAGTAATTTTTTGCTTGTTTCTACCCAAGTTATACTTTTAGGTACCCTAAACCATAAGCCTTGTTCAATTGTTTTTACTATTGATGTTTATTGCTAATGATTGAAATGGTTGAAATACCTTAAATGAGGCTTCTCTGGTTAGATTGTTTATGCAAGGTTTTTTTTTTCAGTAAATGAGCTAAAATCCTCTCAGCCACTGCCTGTTTAATCCTCACTATTCATTTCTATCATGGAAGTGCCATTGACGTCAGTAGAAGTTCTTATATAAGTAAAAATATATATAAAAAGAGGAAGTATAAAAGGGCTCTGTATATTCATGTTTATAGTAGGCTACCAATGGTATGTACATGGCTCTTTGCAAATTGGTCTGCTTAAATAAAAATGTGTTCTTGTGATTGTACAAATATAGTTTACTTATAAATGAATTAAGTATAACTAAGAAAAGAAACTTGCAGAAGCTGTAAGTTCTTTGAGTTTTCTTTATTTTTTTTCCAGAGTATCTTCTCTACCCATGGAAACATGTTCCCCATGAAGTCATATTCAAATGTTTGTTTTAAAGTGGTAGCAATTTCACATTGCTAAAAGTAAAGGTCTGCATTCACCATAAAAGACTTATGGGCATCTCATAATGTAAAAATGTATTCAAACTTTTTAATGGTTGTTTAAGATTTTTCCATAATCTTAATGAACTTAAGGTTTTGTATCCGCGTCCTTTCCAATACTAAGTTGCACCTTCTCTTTTGCTACATGTGTGATCTTGGGATTTCTTGATGTCTCTGAGCCTCGGTGCCCTTATCTGTAAAAATGAATATAACATTATCCACCTCATAGGGTCTCATTATGACAAATGGGTAATTAGCTCAACAGTTTCAGTGTGTCAGCATATAGTTCACATGCAATAATTAACTGTGCTTAGTCACATTTCCTGATGTGGGCATATGGTGTATTTCCACAGTTCTCTGAAAAATGATTTGAAAATGTTAATGCACCCTCAAGCAACATATTTTAGGAGTCATTCTGTCTCCAAAACCTCAATGTTTCCTTTAAAAAGTTCATTTTTCTTTAAATAAAATGTCCAGATAATTGTCTCCATCTTCTATTAGTGAAATATACTTGATTTAGGCAAAAGCAAGTATCCCCACACTAGAGTAAGGCTAACAAGAAATGCTGGTAGCTAACCTGTTTCACATGTGGCAACCACAATTACATTTCATACTGGAGAATGTTTGCTTTTTTTGCCTGCCCCAAATGGATTCCACGGTAGCTGGGAATTTGCAAAATTATTGCCAGTTATAACCAGAGGAAAAAATATATTGAGTTTAACTTCATTACAGCTACAGCACTTGTATCAACAGGGCCTGCCATAAAGTGGGAAAGTTGCCGAAATCCATCAAGTGACGTGACTGTTTAGAATAGATGGTGGCAACTGCTGCTGCTCCTGATTCCAGATCTTCTGTTAATCCTGCTTCTGTCAAGTTGGAGACTGGGAGCTAAGCAGGCATAGGCCATGAGCAAGATGAATCTCAGACTGGTGTTGGAGCAGGAGGGTTTGAGGAAGCCAGTGATGCCAGGAAGAAATGGGAAGTTATGTAAATCTAGGCAGACAGGAATGACCCAGAGCTGAACAGATAAATAAGGGGCACTAGCCAGCAGAATTTAACACTGAGTCTAGTTTAGAAACATTACTTCATTCATTTACTTTTTCCTTAAGCATTTCTTGAGTGCCAAATATATGTAAAGTACTGAGCTGTATATTGACAGACCACAGCAGGCTTTCTCAGCCTCAGCATTTTGACACTTTTAAATGGATGATTCTTTTGGGGGTGGGGGTTGCACTGAGCACTATAGAATATCTAGCAGCATCCTTGGCCACTATCCATTAGATGTCAGTAGCACATCCCCCACCCCCCACCCCCGCCAATTGCATCAACCAAAAATGTCTACAGACATTACCAAATGTCCCGAGAGGTGAAATCATCCCTGATGATGGTCTAGAGGGATAAAAAATACTGTCCCTGAACCAGGAACTTCACAGTCTATGAGACCTTTACCTTTGGAAGTCTTTGATGCTACCTGGTTATGTGTAATTCTGGGTCCACATTATGTCTAGAAAGTTGTCTGATAAATACAGAAGAACCTTTTATTTTTGGATACCTAAGAGTTACTCCTAAAATTTCACTAGATAACTAGGTACACAATTTAGAGATTCTCCCTCTCTCAAGCTAACCCTGCACTGGGAAATCTCTGAACTTAATGCTCTCAGGATACCATCTGACAGGTGAGAAGAAAGTAACACATTTGAAATAAATAGAGAACATGTAATGGTGAACTTTGTATGATACAAGGCTTCCAGAAAAGTGAGAAATCACTTGAGTAATTGGAAATGAAATGTGCAGGAAAAGAATTTGATTCAAGAAGAACAGTGTGGTCAAATTCACTGTGATAAGTGAAGGTAAATGTAGAGAAATAGGCATGTTGGAGAATAATGACAAATAATTTGAGAAATAGAAGCTTCGTGAATCCTAAGAAAACAAGCATGCAAGTTAATCAAAACACCTCCTCAGCACTTTGTTCTCTTCACCTTGACTTAGAAAATCCCCAAAGGACCACACTTAATTCAGGACATTGACTTCTTGAATTGAAGCTCAACCATCATTTAAATCTCCAGACATAATCTGCAAGCAGTTCAGTCAAAACCACTATCACCATGCCTGGAGATCTGATGTCACTTCCATCATGGAAAAGAAACCCGAGACCAGCTGTGTTGGTCTTGCTGGCTAGTTCACACGAGGGGCCCCCAAGTCAAGGCTAACAATATCTGACATGTAAAGTAAACACAGTTTGCAGTGTGTTTGTTGCAACAAGCAGGGCTGCAAGCTGAGAAGAGAGTCCATGTGCTGGGATCATGTGAGCAGAACTCTCCATTATGATTAATGAAGCAGTTGAATTGCAACGGCCCCATTCTGAGCATGGTGGCTGTCCAAAGAATTCAACATAAAAAGCTGTAAAACAGAACATTAAAACAAGGCCTGGGCTAAAATATGTACCTCCATCTACAAAGAGGGAGGTGGGAGGATGAGGGTGAGGGGGTGTAATTTGTTTTTATTTGTGGGCTTTATTCCACAAAGTGATGTTTTGTTTTACCTCCAGTACTGGGCAAGGAGAGGAGACAAGCTCCATGAAGTGACAGTGGATCTTACCAGGCAGAACCATGAGATGTGTTTCAGAGTTCCAGAAGTTGTTGAACAGCTCCCCAGATTCTCTTAGCTTATTGTTATTAAAAGTGGGTGTAAGGCTGATGAAAGCTCCTAGGTCAGTAGCCTCTGAAAACTGTAGTTTAACAGCAGGGAAGATACAGCAAGGACTCACTTCAGTGCAAAGAGAATCCCCCTTCCTCCCAGGCGCTACCTCCAGCTGAGTCGGAGTCTTTTGGCAATGGACCTCGATATTAACTTGCTGGATCCTAGGGGAGGAGAAAGGTTTTTCAAACTCACTGACACATTCATTCTATAAAAAAGACTGCTACTTGCCAGTGACCCTTAAGTTGTCTAATGAGGAACCAGGAGCTAGAGTTGTTGTATATGGGGAAACAGGCAAAATGAGAGCTGTGAGGCTGATGCAACTACTAATGTGTAACAGAGTTTCCCACAACACAAACAGATCCTTCATCATCTTAAATCCTTGACAACTTCCTATTGGGTGAAAATCATCCAACAGATCTCTCCTTAAAGATCTTGTGAGCAGATGATAGCTCTTTAGAAAATTGCTGTTGAATTTAATATTTTCTCAATAACAGCTTATTTATAAATGTTCTCTTTGTCACTTCAACAGCTTCTAAAACTGGTTTTAAAGTTGTAAGGTAGCATTGCATTCATTTTGCTCTTCTCCAAACTGGAAACTTGGGTATCAACATTATCTCCTGCCTTTTAGAGTGTCTTCTTTATTAGTGTCTTCTTTTGTAGACTTAATCTGTGCCTAACAAGTTGCATACGGGGTGTGCTGGTTTGTATATTTATGTCCCCCAGAAAAAGCCATATTCTTTAATGCATTCTTGTGGGGGCAGACGTATTAGTGTGGATTGGGTTGGAACCTATTGGTTCAGTGTCCATGGAGATGTGACCCACCCAACTGTAGGTGATAACTCTTGATTGGATAATTTCCATGGAGGTGTGGCCCTGCCCATTCAGCGTGAGCCTTGTTTAGTTTACTGGAGCACTATATAAGCTCAGACAGAAGGAGCTAATAGTGAACTGGAGCTGAGACAGACGTTTGGAAGATGGTCGTTGGAAGCTGATGCAGACATTTTGGAGAACACCATTTTGAAACACAACTTGGGAGCTAGCAGATGCCAGCCACATGCCTTCCCAGCTAACAGAGGTTTACTGGATGCCAGTGGCCTTTCTCCAGTGAAGGTTCCCTTTGTTGATGGACACTTTATGGCCTTAAGACTGTAACTGTGTAACCAAATAACCCCCCTTTATAAAGGCCAGTTCATTTCTGGTGTTTTGCATTCTGGCAGCATTGGCAAACTAGAACACCGGGTAACTGTTCTGTCTGTATTATTCAACTCACTGATGTATTTTGAAAATCCTGACCACTTCTTTAGATTCCTATAGTTTATATTATTTATGTTAATTATGCCAAATATTATTTTAATGACTTATGATGGATTGTAGCCAGAAAATTATTATAGACCTGTATTCTGGAAGTCCGCAGTGAAGTAATGACACATAATATATTTTTACCATGACTTTTGCTCCTCCTATCTTTTGCTCCAACATGCTCACATCGGTACCCGCCCCTGCCCCCCCCCCACACACACACACAATGCTGCTTGATTATCATTGCTCTCGCTAGTGTCTCCACCTTCACAGGTGCCTTGTCTTAATGAGATGGGGCCGACACATATTAATAAATATTTGACTCCTGGGAAAAACTTTGGTTTGCTGGTTTCAAGTTGGTTGGAAGGGGAGAAGTTGTGAAACATGTACTATCTATGGAGGAAGAGATGGTTAAGGAATTAAAGGAGAGAAGACATTTAGAAAGCAAGGCTTACTTAAGCAATTCCTGGGAACAAACTCCTAAAAGTTGACCAGCCTGCCCCAAAATATTTCTAGACAGAACATGCTGGGTTTTCTGTTTTTTTGTTTTTGTTTTTGTTTTCACTCTCACTTTGCTGAAAATCTTGATGTTCTCACATATAGATATATGTTTGATTTACCATAACTTTAAAAATGCAGTGTTTTCTAGGAGCTAAACTTAATCACCTGCAGTTTAGAAAGGATGAGTTAAATCAGTTCTCTAAATAGTCAGGTGAAATCAGCTGCACTTGGAGGATTGGAATTTTGATGGGAGGAATGGGGGCCGTGTTCCCAGAAGTAGGCAAACCTAGATCCCATGTAGAAGGCCTGAGAGCAGTACATCTGCGGAACGGGTCTCATCACTTTGGTACTCCAAAGTGACTCCAGCAAACGTGAGGGCAGGAGGAAGCATCAGCTGACCCTGTTAGGCCCCTTGAATTCTTAGCATCTTTTCATCTTAATTACTTCTGGATTTAGTTTTTAATGCATGGGCAGGGATGAACTTCGTTTCTGAAAGGCCATTGACAGGAAAGGAGAACAGGTAAAACAAGGAAACCACTGCTTAACCTAGGGAGAATTTCACTTGCCAGTTTAGTGAGTAAGATGGTTTGAACCGCCTTTACAATATGCCCTTCTAGCTTGCTCAAACGCCTCATTCCCTTAGCAAAAGTAGTGTCAGCCATGTTGAGCTTAGAAAGACTTGATACCAACAGAAATTATATACCTTTCTATCATTTTTCCCTCCTTGCTAGTGTATTTAATATGAACAGACCAAGGATAACTTTTCATAAACAAATTAAGATTTACTAGGTATTCTGAATCAATGAAAAATTAAAGAGAGCTAAACATTGCTTCTGTTAGTATGACAAGCATCACAGTTTGAAATATTTTTAAAAATCCTATTTGTATAAACGTGATATCATATAACAAAAGTGTGCTCTCTCCCTCAAGAGGTTACAATCAAGTTGCAGAGGACAGATGATTTCCAAAAATGACTAATAATACCCAAGAAATCTTTAGCTAAGTGCTAAATACATAAATAAAACAACAAATTATAGTGGAATGAAGAGGAGGGACTAATTGTTGGGAAAGTCAAGAAAAACTGCAGATAAGATGATTCTTAAACTAGAGTCTGAAAGTCACTTAGGCTCTAGTGAATGGAAGGAGGTGGGGCTTTCCATTCCAGGTGGGGGAAATGATAAAAACAAATTCAGAATATGGAAGTAGATATCTCATAACTACAGAAAAATGAATAGGCCAATTTAACAGGAGCAGGGGCTTCTGAGAGAGGAGGTTCAATAGAGTCTAAATATGACTTATATTTTTTGACCTCAGAAATTTTTGACCCATGTGTAATAAATATGGTCATTCACAATTTTGCTTGGTAGAGTTCTAGCCAAAGTTGGATATAAAGGGAGCAAATGGAGTGATTGTACATTTACTTACATACCAATCCTTTCCAGAGTATTTGAAGGTCTTCTATCTGTATGGCATTAAAATACAAACGAAATATAGGACAGGGTTCCTTTCCATTTGAACATAT
This sequence comes from Choloepus didactylus, assembly GCF_015220235.1. Taxonomy (NCBI): domain Eukaryota; kingdom Metazoa; phylum Chordata; class Mammalia; order Pilosa; family Megalonychidae; genus Choloepus; species Choloepus didactylus. Next base: position 65,211,222 of record NC_051324.1, on the reverse strand, counting down.
AATATCCAGTCTACTGGGAGAGTGGCTGAATTAGCCACTTTTAGACATTGATTAGGTGAAATGACTGCAACATAATAAACTATTAGAATCACCAAATGTTAGAGAAAATATTCTAGTATGAAGAAATTATATATATATGCATTGGTAGCAGGTAGCACACATGCATAGTATATATGCATAGTATCAACAGATTACATATGCCTGTAATATCTGTCTGATATTGTTGATAAAGCAGCTCAAGCAGGCAGGATGGTGATTATATGATTTCCTAAAAAAATACTTAGCTCTGCAAATGCATATTACTACACAGCTAATACAAACTGAAGGAACAGATGAATGAATATGAAAGAAAGTTGTCCATATACTTCAAGAAGTCATAAATAACAATTTTATCTCTTTAATTTAGTTAAATTAAAATCCTCAAAGAAATGCATGAGCATTGCAATAAACTGAATTCTCTCAGCCTTCTCCTACCACTCCTGGTAATTAGACTCTACAAAAGGAAATGAGTTACATGCTAGTCAGGAAAATTTCTGTTTGGTTTAATTATTGTGATTAATACTTTGTTTTTATTTACATGTCTCTGAACGTAACATTGTGGGTCTCATAGGTCAATGCTATCATAATAATCTATCAGAAAAACAGAAGTCTCCTGAGGTTTAAACAAATAGTGTGTGTCACTTTTGTGCCCAGCTTGCTCTTTTGAGCAAGTTTCTCAATTCACAAGTATAAGAATATTCACTCAGCAAGGAAACTGTTGGATGAAGAATCTCCCCATGTTATGAAATTTATCAATAAAGTGAAGACTATAAAGATCCCCAAACCTGGGGTCTTGTAAGAATATTTAATGACCTAATGATGCCTTTCAGTGTTATCAAAATGATAATTTATGATAATAAACCTACATATCTAGTTTAAGAATCTTTGACTAAGATGCATAAATTCAGTTGAACAGGAGTGAGAATCCCCATCATGCAATAGGAGTGGAGAGTGGAAACTTGTGAAGGCAAAGCTAGAATGATGTCATGTGCACTGAATATGAATTGAGAGAAAGGGAACAGTATGCATTGTTATTTATCCATCAAACTCTTGAGTGTAAGGCCTTAAATTCATAATTCTGATTAAAAAAACAAAACAAAACTGGGAATTGTACCTTGCCCCAAAGAACCTACCTTTTCTTATGAAAGAATAAGAGGTATACTGATATCTTGGAATAGAGGGCTTAATAAAGTGAGTGCCATGGGGGAAAAAAAATGAGGTGGAGTTACTTTGACCAGTGGGTAAGGAGGAATGAATTCATTTGTACAATTTAAATGTGAGGAAAGGGATTGCTAACCCTTGGTGGTGTGGGTGGGCTCAATGTATCTGGTATCCATTAAGATCCAAAATTTACTCAAACCTACAGATTAATTCTCCTGCAGGAACTGAGGCAAACCAATAGCAGCTGAAAGTTAATCAAGCACTGATCTCTCCCAATCCTTCTAATCACAGCCAGCTGTGATTTAAAACCTTTGCACTGAGTTTCCCCAGGGCAGTTCGACGCGAGCCCTGGAGTGAGCACCCTCAGCTTTTGAAGGGCAAGAAAGAAGTTAATAAAATAAAACTTAATGCCTTCAATCAAGGAACTGAAGAATAGGATAGGGATGGTCTACATCTTTTTCTATATTAATCTCTTCCCCTCTCCCAGCTGCCTATCCCTGGAAGGCACATGATTTCTTCTGAATGTTTGCTGGGACTCCTTTATTTAGAAGTGTAACACAATTGGGAACACTTGGTTGTTTGTCCATTGGATAATCTCTAGTTGTCTTATGAGAAGGAATTCTTTATAGGGCCTAAACAAATTTTCTTGTTATTGATAACGATAATGGAATTTTTGAGTTTTTGCAATATGTGCCATTCAACTTAAGGTGAGCATTTTTAGCCAAAGCTTTAAAAAGTCAAAGCATGTTTTGAATACGTGTACTTGAGCCCAGCCAGTTGGTAAACTTTAATTAAATAATTTACTAAAATAGCCATCGAATTTACAAAGAAGCTTTCCATGAGATTGATGGTTTTGCAATTTCACTTTTAGTTGATTGAAATTATAAACAAACATTATTTGTGACAGATACAAATGGTGTGGTTACCTATCTCTTCTTCCGATTGTGTATTCCTGTGTATAAGGCCCACCACATATCACGCCTTCTTCCTGAGCCAGTTCTCTTTCCCTGGGATTGGAATTCTTTCCTGTCATTCAGCTCAGAAACTTGGGCCTGCCCTTTCTGTCTACGGAATCCTAAAACTACTTTTATATCTCCATTTCCAAGTATCTATAACATTTCTGGAGTTCTCTCTCTTTCTCAGGACTACCTGTTGCCATTTTTGGCACACTTTCAAGTGGGGACTCTGTTGTACAGAAGGCTAAATCTATCACTCATTTCCTATTGCCGTAAGTTTGGATACCATGTTTTTTCTACAAGACTAGACTTCCTTCCATCATTAAAAATGGATTTATTTCTGCAGAACCAGCTCATTATGGTTCAGTACATGGTTCAACCTGGCTAGCTTATGGTGTCCAGTTGTTTGGCCAAGCAATTACTGGCCTGATGGTTACTGTGAAGGTATTTCAAGGATTTAAATCAGTATCACTGGATTATATGTATGACTGATTATACCTACAAACAATATTCAGCAACGAGAGAAGTCTCATTCAATAAGTTGAAGGCCTTAAAGGGAAAACCATTCCAGCAATCAAAAAGAAGAATTTCTCTCTCTAGTTCAGCCAGCCAGCTTCTCCTGAAGATTTCACGGAAACCTTCATGAGAGTTCCCAACTTGTGGGCTGCCCCAGGGAGTTCGGACTTGCCAATCCCCACAGTCATGTGAGCCAATTCCTGTAACAAATCTCTAAATATTTTACACACACACACACACACACACACACACACACAGTCAGTTCTGTTTCTCTAGAAAACCCTACACTACTTAATTTTTTTGGATTTAGCTCCATTTCTGGCCTTTCCCAGTCTGCTCCATTCTCTTACATTTAAAATACATTCCCAGTCATGTTCTAAGAAATGATATTTTCCATGCAAAATCTTCTCAGATCATTCTTGTTCACACTGACCCTAAAAACATGATATCCTAAAATTTGTCAAAGCCTCTTCCAGACATTGGTCCCCCTGTACCTAGCACTCCAGATAAGGATTGAACCTTAAAATCAAGTCACAATGGGTAAACTGTTTTCTAGGCTAAGTTATTATTAAAAAGATAGAATAGAGGTCATAAGCTCGTTGATTATGTTAATATAGCTCAACTTCTCTGTAAGGTGGTGAATTGGGCATGCATATTTAACCTCATTTTAATTCACCCACTCAACAATTGTAATAACCAAAGGAGACCATCAGTATCTCATTTAGGAATAAGGAAATGCTGCCTTCCATGTATAGAAATTTCAAAGAATTACTTCATCATGTAAGAATAATAAAGGCTATATCAATGAATCCATAATTCACTGCATGTTAAGCAGCAGATTCAGTTGAAACTACATGGAAGATATGACTCCAGTGGAACCACATCAAAATCTCCTATCTCAAAGCACTAAAATTTGTGAGGGCCATAGCAGGATGTGGGACCACGGTCAGCCACAAATTCAGATCCATGCCAATGTTTTGGAAAGTTCTTCAGCACCAGAGAAATGAAAGGGAGGGCAAGATCCCACAGGAAAGTCTACTTCTGCTTTTTATTTGATGCAGACCAAAATGTCGGGCAAAGTCAGAGCACCACTGCACCTGTTCTTAATCATGGAGACCCATGCCTGACAGATAATGAGGGCACTGCCCCAAGGATCTTTGATCACCACAACAAACACAAAGACCTATGCCATCCCCCAACACTTGACAGGTAAAGACACATAAGAATGAGTAGAGCAAAAGTAATCAAGTATGTGGGGAAAAAATAGCCTTTTAAAACCAAACTTTTCAAGTCAGGATGACAGATCCAGCTTATGTAGCTGCTTCTTTTTCTTCCCCAAATCCCACTGAAATGAAATAAAGCTACTTAAAAATAGTGAATTCATGGCAGTAGTCAGAATAAAGGGTGCTGTTGGTGATTCAGAAATGTGAACACTTCCTTAAGGAACAAATCCGTGGGGTAATATAGATAAACTAAAAGGCAAAACCCAAAGCATAGGAGCTGCTTCTTTCTTCAAAGCTCTAGAGAGGCTGGCAGCAAATTTAGACGTGGTTAGCACAGACAATATGACTGGGTGGTGAGCCACAAGAATTAGAGATAATTGGAGAACAGCTAGGTGAGCTAGTTCCTTCCTCTCCTCCAGGAACATGAAGCAAGCATATTGCAGCACTTGCTTCCAGTTGGAGCCCAGAGAACTGCTCACTAAGCAGAGGAATTTTGGGATCTGTCATGTTGTGTAGATTTCTGCCTGGGAGAGAGTCAGAGAAGAGACTGGGGTAGTTCTCTACTTCCTAATAGATAAATAAATCCAGAAGGAAAAGAATCTCCATCGAGAAATGAATTACACCAAGGAAGCCTAAAGCCAAGTATATTAGCCTACTAATCCACAAATTTAATGGATTAAGATAAACTTATTATCTTACAATTCTGGAGGTCAGAAGTCTGCGGTGGGTTTCACTAGGCTAAAATTAAGGTGTCAGTCACGTCTGGGGTCTCTAAGAGAGAATTAATTTTGGGGCTTTTCCAGCTTCTGGAGGCCACCTACACTCCTTGTCTCATGGCCCCTTCTTCCATCTTCATAGCCAGCAGTGTAGCATCTTCAAATCTCCCTCTGATTCTGACCCTTCTATTTCCCCCTTGTGATTACATTGGACCCCATCCAGATTATCCAGTATAATCTCCCCACCATAAGATTTTTAACTTAATCACATTTCCAAGTCCCTTTTGCCATTTAGGTAATATAGCCCCAGATTCTGGAAATTAGGATGTGGACATTTTGGGGAGGTCCATTATTCTCTCCATAAATTATTCTCTCCATTGATCCTCAATCTGGCAGTTTGGAACCTCTTCTAGTTCTCCCTGTCGATACAACATATATGGAACTCTGATTGTGGTTAAGACCCATGGTCTTTGGGATAAACAGATCTGCACATCATCTTCACTCATATATTGTTGTTTAACAATTTCAAAGCAAATGCATTAAAGATTAGGTCATTAACATATTAAGAGCTTACTACCTGCCAGGAACAGGAGATAAAATGGAGAAATATAAATACAAGCTGTCAGTTCTATGTATCTTGAATTCTATTAGGACAGACAAAGAATAAATTGATCCATTCATTTATATATATATATATTTTTATCGAGATTGTTCAGATACCATACGACTATCCAAAGATCCAAAGTGTACAATCAATTGCCCACAGCACCACCATACAGCTGTGCATTGAGCAACAGAATTATTTTTTTTTCAATTTTTAGAACATTTTCACTACTCCAGAAAAGAAATAAAGACAAAAAAAAAAGGAAATGCAGATCTTCCCATACCCCTACCCACCCCACCCCCCAATATTGATTCATAGTTTTGGTATAGTACATTTGTTACTGTTGACGAAAGAATGTTAGAATACTACTAGTTTGCAATAGGTATATTTTTTTCCTTATATGCCTCTCTATTATTAACTTCTAGTTATAGTGTCATACATTTGTTCTAGTTTGTGAGAGAGATTTCTAATATATGTATATATAATCACGGACATTGTCCACCACAAGATTCACTGTTTTAGAAATTCCCATCTTTTAATCTCCAACTTTCCTTCTGGTGAATGCGTGACTCTGAACTTACCCTTTCCACCACCTTCACACACCTTTTAGCACTGTTAGTTATTCTCATTACATGCTACCATCACCCCTGTCCATTTCCAAATATTTAAGTTCACCCTAGTTGAACATTCTGCTCATAATAAGCAACTGCTCCTCATTCTTTAGCCTCATTCTATATCCTGGTAATTTATATTTCATGTCTAAGTCTATAAGTTTATATATTATAATTAGTTCATATCAGTGAGACCCTGCAATATTTGCCTTTAAGTGTCTGTCTTATTTCACTCAATATAGTGCCCTCAAGGTTTCTTCATCAACCCATCTCTTTTCAGATGGTTTTGTTCAAACACTATACATTCCGTCCTAAGTAAACAATTGTTGGTTCCCCGTATAGTCACATATTTATGTATCGAACACCACCGCCACTCTCTATATAAGGACATTTCTTTCACAAAGATGGAGGAAGAGTCAAAGAAGGCAGAAAGGCAAAAGAAAAAGGCAAGAAAAAGAGAGAAAAACAAACAAACAAAAAAACTTGATAGCTAGAAGGTGACAAAAGGAAAGATAGCATTAACCTAAAGTAGAATAAAGAGTCAGACAACATCACCAATGCCTGGAGTCCCATACCCTTCCCCTATTCCACCCCCCCCCACATGCATTTAGCTTTGGTATATTGCTTTTGTTACATTAAAGGAAGCATAATACAATGTTTCTGTTAATTCTAGCCTCTAGTTTGCATTGATTGTATTCTCCCCCCAATCCCACCCTATTTTTAACACCTTGCAATGTTGACACTCATTTGTTCTACCTCATGTAAAAACATGCTTGTACCTTTTATTACAATCGTTGAGCACCCTAGGTTTCCCTGAGTTACACAGTCCCAGTCTTTATCGTTCATCTTTTGTTCTGGTGTCCCACATGGTCCTAACCTTCCTCTTTCAACCATACTCACAATCATCTTTGTTCAGTGTACTTACATTGCTGTGCTACTATCTCCCAAAACTGTTTGCCAGACCACTCACTCCTGTCTTTTCCTTTCTGTCTGCAGTGCTTCCTTTAGTGCTTCCTGTAGAGCAGGTATCTTGTTCACAAACTCTGTCAGTGTGTTTGTCAGAGAATATTTTAAGCTTTCCCTCATATCTGAAGGATAGTTTTGCTGGATATAGGATTCTTGGTTGGTGGTTTTTTCAGTATCTTAAATATATCACCCCACTTCCTTCTTGCCTCCATGGTTTCTGTTGAGAAATCCGCATATAGTCTTATCAAGCTTCCTTTGTATGTGATAGATCGCTTCTCTCTTGCTGCTTTCAGGATTCTCTCTTTATCTTTGATGTTTTATAATCTGATTATTAAGTGTCTTGGCATAGGCCTATTCAGGTCTATTCTGTTTGGGGTATGCTGCACTTCTTGGATCTGTAATTTTATGTCTTTCATCAGTGATGGGAAATTTTTATTGATTATTTCCTCTATTATTGCTTCTGCCCCTTTTCCCTTTTCTTCTCCTTCTGGGACACCAATGACATGTAAATTCTTGCTTTTCGTTTTGTCTTTAAATTCCCAGAGACGTTGCTTGTATTTTTCCATTCTTTTCTCTATCTGTTCTTTTGTGTGTAGGCTTTCAGGTGCCTTGTTCTCCAGTTCCTGAGTGTTTTCTTCTGCCTCTTGAGATCTGCTGTTGTATGTTTCCATTGTGTCTTCCATCTCTTGTGTTGTGCCTTTCATTTCCATAGATTCCGCCAGTTGGTTTTTTGAACTTTCAATTTCTACCTTATGTACGTCCTGTGTTTTCATTATATGGTTCAGCTCTTTCGCCATATCTTCCCTAAACTTTTTGAATTGACTTATTATTAGTTGTTTCAATTCCTGCATCACAGTTGAAGTGCAAGTTTGTTCCCCTGACTGGGCCATAACCTCATTTTTCTTGGTGTAGGTTGTAGTTTTCTGTTGTCTAGGCATGGTTTCCTTGGTTACCCTAATCAGGCCTCCCCAGACCAGAATGGGCTCAGGTCCCAGAAGGAAGAAATATTCAGTATCCAGTTTCCCTGAGCGTGTGTCTTAGAAAATTGGTACACCCTCTGATGCCTCCGGTCACTGTGCTTTTCTGCCCAGCAGGTGGCGCCCATTAGCCTCTAATTCTTGACTGGTGTAAGGAGGTGTGGCTTTTTCCCCAAGTTCTGCATGAAAGGCAGGTAGTAGAGCTGGGCCCACCCCTTTTCTCTTAAAGAAGATAGACCCCCTAAGTGGAGGTCATTAGCATTTCAATGGTCTCTCTCTGCTTGTGCTATACCCTTGTCTGGATCACAGAACTGGGAACTGAAAATGGCTCAGGCTTTCTCCACTGAGCCAAAAAAGGAACAGAGAGTCCCCTTCAGAGCTAGTCCGAAATGACACTCCAGCTCTCCAAGGTCAGTCATCACCCAAAGCCTCTGTCTGCTTGTTGGGGATTCGTACCTCATAATGAGCAGTTCACACTAATTAAAACCCCAGTTGGAGCTCAGCTGAGCTACATTCACTTGTTGGGAGAAAGCTTCTCTCTGACACCATGAGGTTTTGTAGCTTGGGCTGTGGGGGAGGGGTCTCCAGATTTGGATCTGCAGTTTTTACTTACAGATTTTATGCTGTGATCTCAGGCATTCCTCCCAAATCAGGTTGGTGTATGATGAGTGGATGGTCACATTTGTCCCCCCGCAGTTATTCTGGGTTATTTACTAGTTGTTTCTGGTTTTTTTTAGTTGTTCCAGGGGGACTACTTAGCTTCCACTCCTCTCTATGCTACCATCTTAGCTGATCCATTCATTTTGGTTTTCAACAAATATTTATTGTCTTCTCTGTGCTAAGAGCTGTCTTGGGCACCAGTACAATAACAGTAAGAAAAACAGAAAAGTCCTTATCCTCATAAGGGGAAAAAAAATATGGTATGAGAGGGAGACAAAAAAATAGGATGGATGGATGGATGGATAGATAGATAAATATTCTAATATATCAGGAGAGATTAGTGCTATGAATAAAAATAAAGCAGCAGCATTATAGGTGTTTTTAAGATTAGCATATAAATTTTCAACTCGTTCTAGAAAATTTTGAGAGGAAAAGGAGATTTCAATCATTTTTCCATAGCAATGGGCATAATCTGAGACTTGTCCATGCAAATTGGAATAAATGTAATCTAGGGTATGTATGTGCATTTGTGTATGTGGGCTTGTGTGGGGTGGGAAGGAGCAGAATTGTTTTATATAGCATAGATAGATTAGATATCCCTGATTCACAGACATTTCAACAGAGACCTGAAGGTCTGAAAGAGAGAAAGAGCAATGCAGAAGTAATTAAACATGGAAAATCCTGATACTGATAGTGTTATACAGAGCCTTAAAATAGGCTGCTTTTTATAGAGAGATTAGAAGCTACTTTTAAATTGATGTCTGAAAAAAGCCTTCCTAAAAGAGGTGACATTCATGTTGGATCTGAATGATATGAAGAAAGCAGCCATACAAATATCAGGGGAAAAAATTCCATTCGCTCCTGTTGGACTGACCTTGTGCCAGTAATAACCATAAACTCTGGAAAAAAATACCAAAACAAAACAAGCAACAGAAAAACCCCAAAAAATATTATTCAAGGACACTGGATTCCAACTAAAAGAAGGGCTGAAATTGGCAGGGGGGTTGACGCTTGAAGGAAGAAAATGGAACTGGAAGTTTTCTATATTCCCCGCTTCTGATCTGAGAGCACGTACCATGCTGGGTCACTGGGGGTGGGAGGGGCAGAGTGTTGGCTAAAACACAAATAGAAATCCCACAAAAGTTCTGGTTTAAAGAACCAGAGAACAGGGACAGAGTTGGGTATATATACTAAATATGGCATGATTTAGAGCAAAAGACAGAATGGAAAAAGAGATAACTAATTTCTTCTTGGTGCTTGAAACACTGTTCTTTCCTTCCCTCTGCCTTCTTAGTAATAGAAAGATCATTGTTCCCAGATTTCCTGCAAGTGGATGTGGTCACGTGACTGATTTCTGTTTAATGGAAAAGTAAGTAGGAGTAGGTATGTCAGTGTTGAAAATGTGTCCTTAAAGGAGAAGAGCCATGTATCCCTCCCCCACCTCACTCTCATCTTGCTGGCTGAAAAGTGAATATGACAAAAAGCCACTATGAGTATAAGTTGCTCCATCCACTCCTGAATTATGTTTATTTGAGAGAGAAATACACATCTACTTGTCATTACACTATTATTGGGGGTTCTCTACAATTCAGAAAATATCTGATGCACTTATTCTTAAATTATTTCCATGTTCACTTTCATTAAATTAATTATAAATGCAAAGGACAGAAAATTGTATCGATGTACATGTATATATTATATTATTATATTATATATTATTTTATTCCTCCTAAATGCACTGTGGTTCTGAAAATGATTTGTCCCGAAGAACCTTAAGATTCTACCAAAAATGCTTCAATGATTCTGCAAGCTCTTGATTCAGCATTTTAAATGTGCATCATAAACATGCTAACTGCCTTTAAAACTGTTATGAATACAAACGTGTTATAGCCAAAATTTTTACAATTTGGAGAGGACATATTTATTTTTGTCTTAAACTGAACTCAACAGGATGAATACCTAACAAACTATTTCTGTTATGTGATGCTTTTTCTGAAGCTTCAGAGAAGTGATTTAAATCTACCATATGTGATTTGGTTCAGTGAATCAAGGTTTCTGGATATTGGACAATCAAATAAAAATGTAGGAATAAATAGTGTGTAAATGATATTGCCACTATAATCCATAAGGAACAGTTTCACATGTTCCTGTTTATCAAAGTAATCTCATAGTTCCCATTTACTCAATAATAATCAGAAGTTATAAACATTAAATGTATAAAATGTATATATATTAATAAAATATTTTTACTTCTTTCATATATTAGTATTTCAGGTAATATTATTTGTATAATATATGTTTCCCTATGAATAATTTAAAAATCATGGAGCTAGCATAGCATGTCAATTGTAAATCAGTATTTATCATATGATTATTTTGATTTTTAAAATATTTCATGTAGAACTCTGAAAGTTTAACTTTACTTCTCAAGATAAATATTATTCTTAAATGTTGTAGTATTTAGTTGATATCTTCATGTATTAAACTCTAAAATTTAGCTTCTTTTAAATCCATGTGAAATCAAAAGTTGGGTGCACATGTGGATATGAGTGTGTTAAATCATGTTGATGGTGCCAAATCTATAAAATATAGGGTAATTAGATTACATTACTTGTAATACAAATAAAGAATCATTTGGTTGATTTAGTTAATCTACTGAATATACAATATCTCTCTGAAAATTTTTCTAAAAAGTTGCCAAAACCTAGTTATGTTGTTTTGGGGATCCTATAATTATCTCCCTGATTTCCTTTCAGATATCCTCTGGCTAAATGCTTCTCGGTGAACTGTTTCTCTTTTGCACAAATGCTTATTAATAGCCAAATCATCTTTTTGTTTACACATTAAAATCTCAAAGATAGCAGGGATATCAAGGGTGAATCATCTCATTAGAACTGATGGCTTCTCGTCTTGATGACAACTCCCTTTTAAATTGTTGGCAACTAGCTGTAGTTTCTGTGAAGGGGAGTTAAAGCCCATTACCCTAAATTACTTCATCCTCGAAATGCGACAGCATTATATTTTATATCATTTAAATCCTATTATGCAGCTGTAAGCATATTACATTGAACAAGTTAAAGTCATAGATAGGCATACAGATGATTTTCTCATTAAGGTTATATCTAAATTTAAGTGGGAAGGGAATTAGAGAGTGTTTACAGTATATATTCATTCGTGGTGGTTTCAATTTCTTGAATGTGCTGGGTTGCTTCCTTCTGACCTAGTCAATACCAACCTTCTCTTATCAAATATTCCCTGAGAACTAGGGGGAAAGAATGGTGAGGAAAAAAAAAATTAAAGCACATTAAGCTTAGATCTCACAAGTTATTTTCAGAATTGTGATCAGAGTCTAATCACATCTCAGTGATTTGGGAGTAAAAAGAGAACAGAGGCTGCCAAATGCCACTAAAAAAAATGAAAAAAAAGGAGGCCTTACTGCTTCTTTAGTCAAATGTGATCCGAAGTGCTTTGTACTTCTGCCCTGAAGAAGACTTGTCTTTAATGATCTGTGAAGATCGTCTCCTGATTCTGTTCATTGGAAAGATGAATCTGTTTCTGTTAATTTTTAAGGTTGAGCCAACCTGATCATTCTTTAAATAATTAAGAAAGATACAGAATAAGCAGAGTAAAGAACTAAGGATAGGTTGGAAATGTTATGTTTAGAGAGGATAGGATTTTGGTGTGTTTTTTATAGCACACTTGTAGTGAAAGCACCGTGACTATTTTGAACGATAAACTTTGTTCAGTTTTGGAAATTCCAGTCACCCCTCTATTTTGGTCATTCTGATTTTACCTATAACAAGATATTTAACACTGATCAAAATCAAGCATTGTAATGACATTAAGTCCTAATGTGTGGATTTTTGGTAAGCAAAGAAGACTTATCTACATTTTATGGTAGAACAATTGATAGATTCCAGAATTGTTAATTCAGATCTGCTTTACTAGAAGACATAATTGATTCATATTTACTTTTTGACATTTTAGAGAGAAAAAAACTTTTTATTGAAGACATCAACCCAAATTGTCTTTTTATTTTTCTGATCCTCAGATTTTTTAAGTTAGTGGATGCATGAGACTGCAAAGTCCAATGTATTAATGTAGTGTTTTACTGAAACATATGCAGTTTTATTTCATATGGGCATTTACTTACAATAGAAATCTAAGAAACATGCTTATGTAGTCACTAGTGGGCATCAGCTAACTATCTTAGGATCAACATAATTTGTAATAAGAGAAAAATGAGTTAAAATTAAAAATAGTCAATCTGAGCCTTACATTTAGGGAATGTCATGCAATTTTAAGTGTTAGTGAGAAATGTAAAAGCTTTGAAGGTTAAATGGAAGCTGATGCTGGCCCTTTATCTTATAAACACCTTGTATTTATTAAGGCCCATGGTTCTCTTCAGCGTAACTAAAAGAGGATTATATATATGTTTTGATTCTATACTACTAAGGTAATTTATATCCTACACCCAACTGCAGTTCCTTTGGGTGATGATATCCATTTGTGGACAAATGGAGTTCATAAGCAACTCAGACCTGCCCAAGGGCTGAAAGAATAAAATATGCTCTTAAATTCAAGATTCATCCAATTCATAGTATAAGATGTATGTTTAAGTGAGTGGTCTACATGCCAACACTGCCAAAATATGCCTTTAATTTTTTTTTTTTTTAAATTTCCTTAAGAATGAAAAAGTCTGCTCCCGTTTATTTTAGGCAACTAGAAGACAATGGGGCAGAAGGAAAAGTTTAACACTGGCACTGCAGTCTTGGAGCTAATCGTTTTTCACCAAACACACACATGTAGCAGTGAAACATCCTTAAAATGTAAAACATCTTGTTTTTTTAATAACCCCTTGTGGTATGTTTTTACTTTAGCAATAATTGTATTTTCTTTTTTGCACATTTTATTTAACAACATTGCATTGCCAGATAATCGGTTCCATGTGTTCAGGGCACTAGCAAAGTGCCTAACGGAGAAACAATTAAGTTTATTGGGCTCCTGTTATTGGCAGACACAGCCTTACACCCTTACTTGTTCATGGTGCTGCACCACATAGCTGCAAAGAATTTGGTGTCCTAAGTAATCACACAGCAACCTGAATTTAGAGCCAAGTCGTCATTAAAAAAATCATGATCATGAACTAGAAACAGAAGTAAAACTCCATGACAAGATCAGAAGATAGAGCTCACTTTAGTAACAAAAAGCGCAATGATTAGTACAGGGCATGTAGCCAATGGTTGATGAGCTGGTCTGGCCTTTTACAAAAGAACATGAAATATAGTTTGAGACAAATAAGAGCACTGTGACTGAAATGCAAGCTAGTTCTTTCAGTAACAGGCACTGAAACAATGGTTAAATGCAGTAAAATGCAAGGAGTAACATGGTTAGGTTTTATCAAACATTAACACTTCTACTGGAGAGTCCATAAAATTCTAATTGCCCTCTTCTGTGGAAAGCAGTCCCAAGAGTTTCTTTATGCACAAAACAGCTCTGACTCATTCAATGAGTGCTGTGAGGAAATAAACCCTACTAACATAGCCGCCATTGACTGGTCCAAGGAATGGTGTCCAGAGCCGCGAAATGATGAAGAGGCTGAGCGTGTGGTAGGACAACCACTTCCAAAGTGACTTGGTCCAAAACTCTACATTGCAGTGGAAAAGTTGACCTGACCAAATTCTCTCTTGGGAGAAGTGAGAATGGGAAGTATTCTCAGGTATCAGACAATATCCCAAATAAATCTGTGCAATGGATCTGGTTCTCCATGAAGCCTATGATGCATCCCAGACTTGGAAGTACAGGCACCCAGAGTTCCAGAGAACAAGTTACTTCACCTTTCCATGTATTGTTACAATAAAGTCCCAGTACTGGAGATAAGCTGACTGCTCCCTTTTCTTCTAAACTCTATCTGGTATAGCATCACGGTTTCAAAGGCATTCATTTGTGTCTTAGCAGAGAAAAAAGACTATTAACGAATGGAATAGACAATGAGACAGTAAAGTCTGAGGAAGGAGAAATTGGAATAAAGTCTTACTGACCCCAACATGTATAACCTTGGTGAATCTATAGCAGCTGTAAGCAGCATAACATATAAAGCTATTTTGGGGAATTTGGATAGCTAAAAGAAGATTTAGATGTCAGCATGGGAATCAAGTGGTGGTAAACATGTATGTATTTACACGTTTGTTTTGCGTTGCTTCTCTTGATGCACCATTAGTGCGTCATGCATTTCATTTTTTAAAAAGTCGTTGAATTACCGTTTAATTTTCTTAAAAGAACTTTGTAACCCCTGCTAGTACTTCTCAAAGTATGACCCCACTGAGCTCTGATTTCTTGGAAAAGATCCAAGGATGATTGCTGTCAAAATCAAAGCAAACAGGCTTTTCCAATGTTAACAAAAACAACTGGTCGATGATATGGTACCATTTTAGATTATTTTCATGAATTGTTATTGAATAGTTTGTACCTGTCTTGTCTGTGATAGGCACAAATATGTTGAAATCAGACTTGCAGTAGGATTACACGTGTAGATTTTTTTTTATGTTTACCTTATCGATATTCCAGAATATTTTGCAATTGAGATTTCCAGGTTGTGGCAACCATGGGGCATGAGGCTCAGATTGCTTTTCAAGAGAGAACCTGCTGTGAGGATCAGTTGGCGGACAGCCTCTAGTTGTCACATCGTTGGGAAACACTGTACATGAAGACTGAAGCCACACTCCTTCGGGCTGCTCCCAGACAACGTCTAAGCACAGAGAGAGGATGAGAACTGAGCCTTCCTTGTGAATTCAGTACTCCTTTCACAGGGCTCCCCACCAGAATGGCTGAGATTTCCTTAGAGCCGCATTGCAGTCTGAGGCTCTTCCAACCCAGAGCTCCTTCCTTCCCTCTCTCCTTCTACAGATGTCAGACCCGCACATGCCCACCACTGCTCTCTCTCCATTTTGCCCTTCAAAGGTGTTTCCCCTATAAATCTTCTGTATATCTGATTCCTTCTTGACATCTGTTTCTTGGAGGACTCAACTTAATCTCAAGTATTCCACCTCTAGATTTTAGTAATTATCTGTCTGCAACAAAGGTTTTTTAAAAAAGGATGATACTGTTTATGATAATGAAAAACTTTCTATTGAAAAATACCTAATGTCACAAATAGACTCAGATTGACTGGTACCCACTAATTACAGCTTACAAAGAAAGCATTTTAGAAGAAAGATGGAGGAATATATATATTTGGAATTGCAAGGTTGAAAACCACATTATAAAGAGATCCAGAGTACACAATATAAGAAAAATTCTCCCCATTACATAACAAAATAAATGCGACTTTCATGCTTCAACAGTGTCCTAACAAGTAACTCTTCCTTGTTTGGGAGATTTATTCTATAAATGAAAACAATATTATCTATGTTTACATACATTCCCATTGTTATAGCTACACATGAAATATATTACACAGCCAGACATAGCCTGTTTATAAACAATTAAGATCAACTTTAAGTATTTGACATCAATCTCTGCTGTGAAACAGTCACCCAAGTAGCTACATTACTGTGGTTAGAATTCATTCTAAGGGGTTATATTTGGTCCTAGACCATGGATTGGGATTCCCTTTTTTCAGCTGCTATTGCAAATCTTTTCTGAAAGTGGATCTCTTTAAACATAGCCCCTTCTCTGGAACTACTTCACCCTTTATCTGGAGAAATGCTGGCACTCAGACTTCTATGATTCTTTAAACAGATGAAACATGCACTAAATCTGTCTCAAAATGCTAATTAAGCTAAAAATATCCTAAAATTCTCTTGGTCTTCTTTTTCAACCATCCAGAACACATTCTGGTTTCTAGGAGTCCCAAGAATCTTTTCTTATTCTCAGGATCATGTGAGAAGGGAAATTGATTTCATATTATATTTAGCACTTCATTGATTCTGCCTCCCCTGTTGAGAGACTGTGTTAGCACTAAACAAAAGATCACTTTTATGAACTGCCTATATCCCTATGTCTTTGTTGGACTCTGGAAAACTCTGCCAGGGTGGAAAGCTCGAATTCAGAGTGCTCAGTGAGGCTTACCCTCTGGAGGCTAGCTCAGTAAATCATATCTGACAGCCTTTTGTTAAAGAACTTTCTCAGCCAGCCCTGTGTCCCCCTCAAACCAGCCCCAGTATCTCCCTTCACACACACACTCTGTACCTACCACTACCGGAACCTCTGTTGGTATTTACACGTGATGATTTTATTGTCCTTGCTAACACTCACTTATGTAGTACTGACTAATCTAGCATTGGGCTCCATTCTTTGCAAAATAATTTAGAGAGCCTCGGTAGTTGTTTTCTTGGGTGTGCTCTGCGATGATGATATTGCTGCAACTACTTTTGGCATCTTGCTGATCAGAGTTCAATAAATTAAGGGAGATGAAACTCAAATGGCACTGCTTTTCACATGTTGTTTCCGTTAAACATTTGATTGTTTAAAATGATGCATGCCATTTTAAAGACCTGGAAACCATTTCACCATGGCCACTTTTATAAATCTCAGATGAGACTGTCAGTGATGCAAAGTTTAGCATACCACCAAATATTCTTAAATAGGCTAAGAAATGAAAATTGTCTCCTTGAGTAACTCCACATTTTACAGCCAGGGAGATTGTGACTTTGCCTCCACCGGAAGATTTGAGAGAATATGGTCACTCTTTTTTCCCACCCCTCCTCCAATCTCACCCCTCACACTTGACATCTGTTTGCATCAGAAAACAGATGCCTGCATCTGTCAGATTGCTTTTTTTATTTTACACATTAGGCATATCATCTTTGCAGTATGGAGAGCCATGCCCTATGGTGCTTATATTTCCAATACAAGTCATTTTCTTCTAATGTTAAGTTAAAGAGGAGCTTTTATCTTAGTATTTGTGTACTTTTAGTATTACAAAAGCCTTCATAAAGGGCCAGCATTCTCAGATTTTTACATATACATACAACTGTGAAGGAGTTTAACATGGTTTTCTCTAAAAAGAGCCATGAAAGAATTTTTTCTTATAGAACGGAGATTGTAAATCCTGTGATCTTAGACCAATGTGGTGAAGATATTTTAGACAGTTTCTGCAACACATTTTGCTCCCATTGCAGAAAAACCATTGCCATAGATGAAAGTTAGGTGGTAATATTATAAGGTGACTAGTTCCTGGGCAGACAAGAGAGCTATGGACATAATCCATGAGCATGGTTTCCTCTCCTGATGGCTCGATATCTACGTAAAACTTCTAATGTTATAGTTTATCTCTTTAGCTTTTTAACTAACAAAATTTGCAAGAGTAAAAACTGTAAAGAAGCCAAAAGGATACATAACAGCTTGCTCTAATGCCAACTGGCCAGGAATGGATCACCTTAAGGTCTCTCTTTGAAGCTGTGGAATGCTGTATGAAGGCTATTAAGGTGTTGTCTCCACAACAAGTGAATCATTAAGCCAAGTGTATCAGTGAAGCAATTACCTCTGTAATCCAGGGAGAGAAATGCTGTTATTAAGGAAAAAGTGTGTATTTGGGGCTTGTTTTATTTTGTCTTAAATTATCCAGTCTTCTTGTCTCTATTAATTTAATAATATAGAAAATGTTTACTTTCTTTTTCACTTCTAACATTAATTGCATATCAAGAGCTGCATTAGGACCATATCTCTGCAATCAATCAACCCCCAAAACAAAGTTCCCAAATGGCCTGCTGCCCAAAATAAAAGTTTTAGAATCCAAAGGGAAGGTTACAAATTCTAATTCTGCATTTAGTACTTGTGACATTGGGCCAGACAGCTAACCTCCCTCACGAGACTGAAGGGTTGTGCCGGCCTTCCTAAATCATAAGGTTGTTTCTAGAATCAAATGGGATCATCTGCATGGAAGCAATTTGTTACATGTCACATAAATATTACCTGGTACCCTGATATAAAAAGATTTTGGATTGTCCAATATTGTAAATAACCCCAAATTTTATTTTTTAAACCACATTCACTCTCCTCCATCTCTAAGCATATTTTCCACTTTTAATAAGCAGAAAGGGAAGAAAAGCTTAAATTAAAATGATATGTCCAATGATATAAATAAAATATGTTGAAAGGTGGTTTAAAGCAGAGCTCGGCAAACTAAACTTGTGGACCAGGTCCACCCGGCTGCCTGTTTTTGTAAATAGGATTTTTTTCAACTGGAGCTACCCCCGTTTATTTACACATTGTCTGTGGCTGCTTTCACACTACAAGGGCAGAGGTGAATAGTTGCAATAGACATTGTATGGCCCACAACGCCAAAAATTGAAACGATTGGGCCCTTGACAGAAAATGTTTGCCAACTCTTGGTTAAAAGGGACAACAGGAGAACAAACAAAGCTCTTTCCATCTTTCAAATGTTTGTAGATCTGTACCTTACAAATCTTGCTAAACCTATTGGGATATGATGAGAAAGTTTATGATGTTACGCACACAAACACACAATGCATGTTTGCCTGAATGTGCACCTTCTCTGACTGCAAATTTGGTTGCATTCAATGGCTTAAGTATTCTGACACCCAGCCAGAATAATTCCATGGCGACACTGAAAACAGTGCCTGCTTCACAAATGAAACCAATTGCAGCTGTCATCCACTGTCACTTTGGCTTAATTATGAAAACAAAGACAATTGGTTTCGAGCACTCAGAACATTGGAGATTTGAAGATAATTGTTGTGAAATAATTCTGCCTGGAAAACTAGTAACAGTACATGATTTTTATTGTGTGCCTGTCAGTGCAAAAAATCTGACTGTCAAGCTCATTTTGTATGTGGATACAAATAACTGGAGGTCGGCCTGTAGCACTGAATTGGTAAACTGATAAAGTAACAAACACAGATCTGCAGGGGAGCAGGCAAATAACACCGTGAAGTACAGAAAGAAACATCATCTCTTTCAGTGAAAATCCCAGGACAAAAAAAGGGAAGCTTTCACAAGGGTAAAATTCTGTAGAGCTCTTTCAATGTGAAGAACATCATCCTGGGCTTTCTTTGCTCCGCACAGATGTCCATCTGCATCCCACCTGATCAGAATACTCAGCTTTCTTGGCACACATCTCTTCTCGACTGTGTGTTCTTCCTCTGGGCCAAAGTCCAGGGTCACAGATGTGCAAAGAGGGAGAAGGGAAGGAGAATATGAGCGATGGAAAAGTCTGAGCTCAAATTTATCAACAGGTCCTTATGAGTACTGTTTATTTCCCTAAATTCCCACCTGCACTGTTGCAAGTCTAGTAGACAAATTGGCAACAAATCCCCAATCTGTGAAAGGATTTTTTTAGGAATTTATACCTTCTGGAAGTGAGCCTTATAAAAGCTGAGCACAGGATAATCCATGCACAAATACTTTTTAAAATTTACTTATTTTGTGTAGAACTGCTGTACATAATTAAAAATCCAATTTTACATGCAGTGAATGTGGATGCCTGATAAGATCAACAGAATTTTGCTTTTTCAAAGGCCTCTTGAATCTAAAACTGGATGGTTCCAAGGAATTATTTGCATTTTTTTCTGTCCCAGTGGATGCAACATTAAAACTTTTCACTTTTCCAACCTCTCACCCTACCAATGAAAATCTTCAAGCAACTCTTTTTTTTTTAAACCTTATATTTCCTCAATATTTTATCTCATATTGTACTTTATCCATGCTGTTTTATCATATTCTCTGCGTTTTATCCTCTACTATAAAACTCAGCATTTTTTTTTCCTCTAAAGGACCAGATAGTAAATAATTTAGGCTTTGTGAGCCATTAAATCATTGCAACTCAATTCTATAGGTGTAGCACAAAAGCAGCCATAGATGGTATATAAATGAACAGGTATGTCCATGTTCTGATAAAACTTTACAAAACAATCGACTGGCTAGCTTTGACCCATAGGCCACAGTTACTGATCCCTGATCTACTAAATTATATGTTTCTGAGGACAGTGCATTTTCCTTGTATATGATTCCATCATGGATTATTTTCCTTCTACCTCTGTTCAATGCTCTTAAAATGTTGCTGACAATTCTTTCAGCATTTTTTTTTGGTCTTTATTTCACTATAATTTTTGAAAGATGTTTTCACTGAATATTGAATTCTAGGTCAACTTTTTTTTTCTTTCCTCACTTTGAAGATGTTGTGTAATTGCTTTCTAGCAGACATGGCTACTGATGAGAAATCAGCCATTGTCATATAACTGTTCCCTGTATGTAATCTGTGTTTTGTTTTTCGGCAGATGCTATAATTTATGTTTATCTTTGCTTTCCAGCAGTATGATTTGATATGCCTAGCTGTTCTAGCTGTGATATTTTTGTATTTATTCTGCTCGGCATACACTGACCTTGGATTTGTAAATTGATTTTTTTTTTTACAAGGTTGGGAAGTTGTCAAACATTTTTTTCAAAAAAAGTGCTTTCTGCCTTTTCTTTTTCTCCTGCCTATATTGGACCCCAATTGCCTGTGTAAAGTGTTAGACCACTTTATATTTCTACATAGGTCACTTAGGTGCTGTTAATTTTATTGCAATTTTTTTTGGTCTGTTTTTCAGATTAGACAAATTCTATTGATTTTTTTTTTTAGGTTTACCGACTTAAAAAAAAAAAATCAGACTGCCAAGTGTTGTACAGCCCACTCAGTAACTTTTTAAATTTTAGACTTATTTCTAAAATTGTCATTTTGTTTTTTTCTTTATTTTATACCCTGTTGAGATTTCACAACTGTTCATCCATTATATTTTCCTTTAAGTCATTGATCTGTAAATGGTCATATCAGCTAATTACAACATATCTAGGTCATTACATGGTCTGTTTATATTGATCGCTTTAAAAAAAGGGTCGTATTTTCTATATCCCTTCACATTTCTACTAAATTGTATTATATGCTGGATATTATGAACGACATGCTGTAAGGGGTCTGTATTCTACCTTTTTCTTTAAAATGGGTGTGCTTTCTGTTTATGTGATTGTTTTCTGGCAAGGGTTAAGGGTTAAATTAGTGGCAGATCCCACTGGTCCTGTGAGGCTTGATTTGATTACTTCTTCGGACATAGTTTTTTTCAATTTTGAACTTAGACCTAAAGTGTGGCTGTTATTCTAAGATGTAGTTCTTCTAACTAAGGTGTGGCCTTTCTGAATGTTTGAGTTGCCTGTAAGAGGTCTCTTCACTCTTGCTGGACCAAAACTTCCTCTTCCGTCACTGAAAGACCTTCGGCATTCCTGTTCAGCTCTCATCCCTGAAGGAAGCAGTCTCTGCTGTCCCACACAGTTGCATGTCCTGTGCCTATGAAATCTTATTTTCAGTCAAGGCCCCATGGTGAATCTACATTCAGACTTCAGGGCCTCTCCTCTCTATGCAACTCCCAGTTTTCTGAGATTCTGCTCTGCAAATTCAGCAGCCTAGAACTCTTCTCTGCCTCCTAGCTTCAGAGAAATTGCTTTTTTTTTTCTCTACTTGAGCTCCAACTTCCAAAGTCCTGCAGAAGCAACATGTCCCAGGCAAAAAATCAGATCATGCATTTACCTTCTCTTAAGAATCACAGACCTGAGCTGCCTGATGCCCATTGTCTGGAAACAGGTGGTTTCTATACTTTATCTCTTTTTATACTTGTTCGCTGTGGATAGAGAAATCATGGCCAAAATGGGAATCCAGTATCAAAAAGTTAATTTCAAACTAATATTCATCCCAGGACAGCTGAAAAATAAAGAGTGCATCTGTACCTAATAAATGGTAAGATGTTTAAATGAAAAGAAAGGAAAAAGGAAGGAAGGGAATGAGGGAAAGAGGGAGGGAGGGAGGGAGAGATGGGGGGTAGAGAGAGAGAGAGAGAGAGAGAGAGAGAGAGAGAGAGAGAGAGAGAGAGAGAGAGAGAGAGAGAGAGAAAGAGAAACATTGTGTGAAGTGAAATAGCTCCCCAGTATTGGTCAAAAGCTATAAAGTCCAATCTATACCAATAATAGGTGATAGTATATGAGAAAGTTAAATCCTTTGGTTTTGTGTCTGCAAACTGATGCTTATAATACCTATCTCATCTGCTGGGAAGGCTTTATATGTACTGCATAGGTACATTTATATATAGCTTCTATATATACATAGTTATACAAATACACACATACACGTATATAAAACTATCTACTTACAGCTTTCTGTATCTATCATGAAGGGAAATTTCTTCTACCATTCTCAGTTTACGGTGTGGTTTACTTCCACTTCTCTCTCCCTAGGGGAGAGTGAAAGGAGAAATTCTGTTCATCCCTCTTCTTCCACACAGGAGGAGAAATGTCTAATCTGATTGATGAAATACTGACATGAGGGCCAAGCTTTTACCAGTGAGTGGGGTCCCTTGGCCAGTCTCCCATGTAGACTTTACTCTTTCAACAACTGTGTTTGGAAGTAGGGCAGTGATTCTCCCTACAGCTGGCCACGTTAAGTGCAGTCAGATCATATTTACAGTGCTAATTCTCTCCTTACGCCACCCAGGTCCTCGACTTGGAAAGTAGTAAGAGATTCCAGTTTAAGCCTCAGATATGCATTATCCTCTCAAGCTTTATTTTGATATACTTTTATAATAAAGTCATTCAACAATCATTTGACTCTTAGTGTGTATTCTCAAATTGCCATCTCAAATCAAATACATATTTTTCAAAAATAAGTAATGCTATAGATGTTATCCTGCTGCTTGCTTTCTTCGGTATTAACATCTCATTTTAAATGGCTGTACAATATTCTATGTACTGTCATTTATTTAAGAAATATATATTTTTGATGTTCACATTAGCATTGATGTTAATATTTTATTGTGACAAATAGTTTTGCTCTGAATATTCAGAGATATTTTTCTTTGACTTATATTGAGGATAGAGTCTTAGAAATAGAATAGCTAGGTCAAAAGATATGTTTACACCGGTAAGCAAAGTACCTAGGATCATACATCTATGGAATACTGAACCAGGAATTTGAATCTAAAACTGTCTAACTTCAAAGTTTCTTTATTATGCAATATCACGACAGATTGGGGGGCTCAAGTATAACCAATGTCTTATTCATCGACCCTGACATTTTAGCTTTATTTAAAATTTTTTCATTAGCTGTCACTATATCAATGAGAACCCTAGTCTAGTTTAAAATAACTGTGTTTATATTTGGATTTAAAAGATAGAAGATAAGTAAAAGGCTGAATTATGGAAGACAGATCACTAATTGAGAGAAACCACCTATGAATACATATCTTTGTGTCAGGTAAACATTTAGACTAAGGACTTTTTTCTCACTAACACCAAGGCTGTACCTCATTTCTAGGAAAAACAACAACAACAAAATCCATTTTATGTACCACTTACAAATAACAAAGGACATCCTTTGAAAAATAATGTAATTATTTTCATTTTTGGCATTGATATGTGTTTTGTTTTAGATAACTAAAACCATCATGAGTTGATTTGCTTTTGTTTCATGTTGCATACAATTGTTTTAATTAATTTAATTTTTATGTAGAATACTATTAGCAGTATAATTCTATTCAAAAGACTTTTTTTGGGTTGGCATTTTAATTCAAACTCCATACTTGCCTATTTGTTTTCCTAAAAATGTATTGTAGGCAGAGCTGTGTCTATGTTCCAGGGCTAGGCACTATGTGTAATGATTTGTGACTGAACGTCATATTCTAGATCTTACTTGTGAGTTTCTTTAGAGAAAGACACATTTGAAAATTGACATTGTCAGTAAGAATGGTGAATGCATTATGCTGCACTCTCTGATTGAATGTGAATGTTTCAGCGCGCTAACCTGCAACTGCAAAACTCTTATTTCTTAACATTATTATTACATTGCAAATGTACTAACTTTAAAAAGGTATTAGCTTCATTGTCCTTATCTGTTACATGCAAAATAAAATAATTTATTCGTCTTGCCTAATTCGGCACACTTAGCAAGTATTAAAAAGTGTGATAAATATGCAGCCTTCTGATTCCAAGCCTGCTTTCCCCTGGTTTCTTTGTTTTCAGCACGGCCAACATTCCTTTTAGACCATAAGGTTAAGTAGACAGTAGACGTTTAGGAAATATGTGTTCATTGATTTATTTACTTTGATAAAGACAGAATGGTTTTGAAACATATATTTGATTAACAGATAAACATTGAGCACCTATTCATCAGATTTCAACAAAAACAAATTACTTGTGGAGTTCAGTGTGCTGTTGGAGAGATGGAGAGGTAAGAAAATTATAGTGCATGTGAAATGTACTTTGATATACAGGCAAACAACACTGGGGTCCTGGGACTGCAGAGTAAGGACACCTAATTCAGTTTAGGGATGAAAAGGTTGATAAGGATGCTCCAGACTGTAGGCATGGTATATGCACTGCTGAATAACTAGAGGCACTCAGGTGTCTTCCAGAAACTAATCAGTTAGGTGGTACTTGGGGTGCAAGAAGATGAATGGCAGGACATAGAATAATTAGCACAGCCTCTGATTTTAAAGTATTGGTGAGCTTTGTGCACATGCACAAAAATATGCCTAAAACACAAATGAAATATACCATGTTCATAAAGACCATCGCTGAATGGTGGGATTGTGGGTTAGTTTTATTTTGTTAACACATTATAGTGTTTTTCCTGACTTTTCATATAGTATTTATTTTATATTTGTGGAAACAATATAGATGGATAAAGTTAGGAAGTGGTGAGATAGTACAAGATTAATCACCACATACCAAGGTATGCAGAAGGCCAGCTCAACGGTAGAACTTAAGGGTTCAAAACTGAATAACAGAAAATGAGAAAGGAAAATAATAGGACAGAACACAAACACTGCTTTAAACTTCACTCAAAAGGCAGTATCTGTAAATAGGGCAAGAACCCAAAATAAAGTAGGAACACAAAGTTAAAGGGCCCATCCTAGAATCTTCCCTCTACCTTTGACCGCTCCTCATTTTTCAGATGAGAGGAAAGGTAGTGGGGATAGTGGGAAAGGTTTTTAGATATTGGCCCTGATGTACATGATTCTGTGAATTTTGACTTCTTTGGTCTCTTACTGGGTAATGCATGACTGATTCCCAACATGCATTGCTTCTCACTTTCTTCAAAAAGCTAATCATCATAATGTGTAGCATAAATGTTAAAGAAACATCTTCTGAGAAGAGTTTGCTCAGACTTCTTGCATTTTTATAGAAAAGGGACAAAGTTCTAATCCAACTCTGCTTTCAAAATGATAGCTTCTGAATTTATCCAAGGAAATGGGAGGTTTTCCTAAAATTCTCAGATTATACATTTCAAACATGGATTTCAAATTCATTATATCCCAGGTGTTTGGTAAATTGGAAAAGGCCTAAACTCACCCTGGAATTTCAGGATTAGACAAGGCGGTTGCTGAATAAATTGAATAAGAGACAAGCATTCTACCAACATATAGAAATTCCTCTTAAGATTTTTTCATGTTGATACTCACTTCTTAATCTTGTTATATCCATTATAATGGATTTATCCACCAAAGTAACTGTTATGGATTAAATTGTGTCCCACAAAAGTTACGTTCATGCCCTAAGCCCCCGTCTCGTGAATGTAATCCTCTTTGTAAATAGGATCTTTGAAGATGTTATTAGTTGAAGCTCAACTGGATTAGGGTAGACAACAATCTGGTATGACTGGGGTCTTTATAAGGAGAGAAAATTTGGACAGACAGAGAAGAGAAGATGCCCATGTGATGGAGGCAGAAATTAAGTTATTGCACAAGACAAGGAACATCGTGGACTGCCGGCCATTGCCAGAATCCTACAGACTTCAGAGGGAACATGGCCCTGCCAACATCTTGATTCAGACTTCTAGCCTCCAAAACTGTGAAACAATAAATCTCTGTTGTAAGCGACCCAGTTTTTAGTACTTTGGAAGCTAAAATAGTAACTGATAGAAGCTACCAATGCTTAGCATCCATTAATCTATTTATTCAGTAAGCATTTACTATGGAAGATCTATTCTCTGCCCAAATGAGGGTCTACATGCTTATTTTTAAAGGGGTAAAGGAAAGAACCACCAGAGAGAAAGAGAAAAGGAATGATATTACAATAAAGAGAAAAATAAACATTACTTACAATTCTTACAGAACTGAAGCAAATGAATATCCCTGAGAAGTTGGGATGAAATGGAACAGGGAAGGTAAAGAGGGATTTATCCCAGAGAAAAGGAAGAATAGTTATCTACTGCATTAACCCCCCCCTCCCCAAAAAAATGGTGGAGAATACAAGGGGAATCCATATTTATATATTTTTTTATTAGGCTTTTTGGTCTCTGGAAATCCACAGCACAGAAGTCTGCTATGGTGAAACTGGATAAGGAATTAGCAGACTCGTGACTAAAGTTAGGAAGTAGAAAGAACGATATTTTGTCACAAGGTGAAAATCGAGCTGGGGTGTCAGTGGTAAGTTTATGATTATCAAGTTACAACATATTGAAGATAAAATGGTCACATGAATCTTGACTTAATTTTGAGATCTACCTTGCAATGAATCAAAACTTATTTAAAAGATATTTAAATGGTTGTTTAAAAAATGAAATAAAAATCAACTGGAAGGAAGTCCCAAAAGATGATAAAGGAAAGCGGTAATAAACAACATCTGCAGGTAAGGCAGGAATAAAAAAAAATAAAACCAGAAGAAATCCATTTTGTAAGGCAGAAAATATCACGAGCAAATGATAGATTTAAGAGATTTATTAGATCATCTGAGGAAGTAAGAAGCTGATTAAAGTTTGAATCTATTATCCTGATATCACTGAAAGTAACATTAATAAGTGTCAAAACCCAGATCAACAAATTTCAAGGGGCTATATAATATTATTTGTAGGGAATGTACTATAAAATAAGTGGGCTATTTGCTAGAAAATGTACTATGAAATAAGTGAGTTATTGGCTAGAGTATATCAATTTTATTATGCAGAAATTTCCACTGCATCTATGGAAACAGACAGACACATTCAGCATTCAAATGGAAATTTCTGAGTCACATTTAAAACATATAAAAGCCTTCAGATAAAAAGTTAAATACACACTAGCCCACATTCTTAATTCCAATTTCTCAGCTATTCATTTGCACTGAGCCATTACCTCTAAGTCTCTCAGTTTGACTATTAGTAAAATGAGGTCAAATATGATATTATAAAAATAACTATGAAAGACGGGATAGTGATCATGTTTGAAAATTAGTTATAAACCATTTGATGAAAGCTTCCATTCTTGGAATATGCAAAGATGAAGGTTAAAATTCCTATCTATGGAGATTTATGAAGGCAGTATAGGATGTTTCCTGCTATGCATTAAAAGGAGCCCTTTCTCAGTACTGAAAAATTAGACATAGCTAAGCTTAAAATTCATATGTCTAGGGATTCTTTCCAACCAGGTCTGTGATTTCAATTAGCAATACCCTCTTGATAACAATAATGTTAACACTAATTATATATATCTAACATTTATTGTGCAATTACCATTGACCAGACATTGAGCTAAGCTTCCCAAATGTATTGATCGCTTAATATACATGCCATTTAATTCTCACAATACCTCAAAGAGAAAGACACTGCTATTTTTGAATTGTTAGGGAAAAGCAAACTAAGACAAAACAAACAAAACAACTTTAGATTTAAATCAGGTAAATTATTTGAGTTGGGACTCAAACTAAATAACAACCTAGTCTAGGGTTTTAATCATACATTATACTTTCTCCTCATGAATTAGGGAATTTATACTACTGAGAAATTAGAAATAGGCTTTCCATGCAACAGAGCTGGAGATAGTTGGTCCATACAAGAATTCCATCATTTAGCTTAATAAAATCTAGTGAGAATGTTCAAGCCCCATTTAGGTAAGAGAGGTAATGGACAAAATGAATGAATACTGATTTCATCCCATGGTCAGAAGTACTAAGTACTTTAATTCAGTTTGCACTAGGCAAATTCAGTTTGTCCTTACAAACTTAAGCAGTACACACATGGCAAATGGGTGTGTATTTGTGTATGAGTCGAGGTGGGGCAAGGGTCTTCTTTTCCTTTTGTTTTTTCCCTCTTTATTTTCTCCATGCAAGAGTTTGATGCCAAGCCTATTTACAAAGTTCAGCTTTGGGGTCGTGAGAATTTTGCTGCATACAACTGACAGTTTTATGTTCTTGAGACTCACAAAGCTTTTATCCTCTTCCTTGTCTTGCTTTAGTGCCATGTGTTTTAACCTATTCTTCTTGACCTGCCCCAACTATTATGTAGAATCATGTAGGGACCCCGGACACCAACTGCAAGAAATTCAGCTTATTACCTGAGTTTTATTGCCAGAACAGATTTGACAATATTTTGGTGAGTCTTTGCTGCAATAGGATCGATTTAGGCACTTGGATAATAGTCTCCTTTTTTGCTAGCAAGATCTCTGGAGACAAATATAATAGGAGTTCTGGAATGATATAGCTATTCTGAGGTTTTCCTGCAACCAAACAGAAAATAATGGGAAAAGGAAAAACTTAGTAGTCTTAAAAGTGATTTCCCCTGTTCTCTGTTGGACTTAGTTCATACACGCATCAGTAAGTTTGTGGTTTTGGTTGATAACCTTAAATACCTATGAATAAAGATACCTCCTGGAAAGAATACTCTATAATGGACCAGGATCTAGAAAAGAGCATTTCTTTAATAGAGGTCACAAGCAGTCCATACCACAGTTTCCTGGAATTTTAGGTTCCGGGTATGTTGGACTCATAGGCAATAAATGACATCAAGATACCAACTAACTTTCAATAGTAAAAACAAGAAAAACTACATAGGTGATCTTCATTATTTGCTTAAAATCTCGTTTGGATTTGTTTTTATGTCAGCTGTTTGAAACTTGGAACACTTTTGTCCCCAAGGAAGCAGTGATATAAATTGTGGTTAGGTTCTTAAGATAGTCAACAAAAAGTCTATTTAACTAACAAATGTATTTGAAATATAGTATTAGTAGTGGGAACTACTAATACTTACAGGTTTTGGTGGCACAGGGCCATGGGAAACCATTCGATGAAGGAATATGGAAAACGAAATTTTTCCCTCTTTAATGATCAATACTGAACCATCCATAGACATAGCAATAGAGCAGTGGTTGATTTTTTCTCTATTTAAAAATAGAGCACATTTTTGTGTTGTGAAGTATTGAAACGAAGAAAACTAAACATCATCATCATAATCTCAAATCAGGATTAACCATGAACAGTATTTTGGTGAATTCGTGAGGAAGCTGGTTGCAAACAAATTATTTGTCTATCTCTCCATCTATTTGCATATGAAAAACTCTGCAAAGATAGACCATAAGAGCTTTTTAGTTTTTCTAAGTTATATATTGAACAAACATAGTTGTTTGAGATATCTATGATGCTTTTCTTGGGATAAGTGTTTCAAATTGTACTTGTTGGGACAGAGTATCTGCTATTAAAGCCTTTTGATATATGTTGCCAATGGCCCTCCAGAAAGGTGGCTCTAATTTATATTCTTACCCGAAGTACATGAGAGTAGCCACACAAGATTTTTGAAATAGTCATGTTTGTCTTTAGCACCATTTCATTTTCCTTTCTAAGTACTTTCTAAAGTCACCTTTCCCACTTGGTTGCATTTTTCTCCTACGTGAAAGTCTCTGGTACCTTCTTGACCCTCTAAGCCTTGCCACTACCTCAGCCCTGTGATATTCAGTCACACATACTATTACTCAGAAAGTGCTCCTTATCCAAAATTATTACCAGTTTTCCAGAAACTTATTTAATTTGAGAATCTCTCAAATAAGTATGTCCTCAGAGCTGAGAAAAAGTCTTTATTTTAGGAGGGTGTACCCTTCTTGAGGCAAAAATGTTATATATAGTATGCCTTTATCCAAAACTGAAGGTGTACAAAAGGCCGATTTCAAAAGAACAGGTAAACTAATGAATTCCAAAATACATGCTGGCTGGAAATGTTGAATTATAATAAGATAATTTGTCATCAATATCCTTTTAAAAATGCGTATTTTTTAACTCATTAAGACTATTTCTAAGAATTTATCCTCAAGACTGGATATGATCCAAGATTGAGGTAAAAGGGGTTCATCCAGAGCTGTTTAAAATATAGAATAAAACTCGATATAAATACCAATTATAACAAACATGTGAGGGAAAAACACTCAATCCCTCCACACATAAAGGATGCTACCAGCTGCAAAATGATGATGATGACACAGGTCTAAGGGAAGACAAAATAAAAACATGCCCATCACTGCAAATTTGTTAAAGTTGTGTTCATATATGGATCAATTGATTGGCGAGTGAAGAGTAGCCGTTTTGGGGGTTGACTGTAAACAGCAACTTTAATTTTCTGGTTCATACTTTGCTCCGCAGTCAGATTGCACTGCTCTCATAACCCGTGTTATGAAATATGTTTCTGAAATATGTTTCACAAAAGAAATCTTTCAGTCAAAAGTCAATAATAAATTCTTCTGAGCTTATATTCAGGAATTTTTGTCTAGCAGAAGACAGGCTACAGGAAAAACACAAATTCAAGGGGTCTTCGTGGATCTTTAAAAAACAACAGCCCTTTTTTGCCTTCGCTGCTTCCTAGCCCTGAATGGTGCAGGTGTTTGGTCCTTTTTCCCATCTCTCTATCACATTGAATAAAAATAAATGAATAAAGACACACAGACTCCTTGTAATTGCTATGCTCAGCAACAAGCATTTCAACTGGGGTTTATGAGGTAATAAATTATTGTCCTCTGTCCTGGCAAGTAGGTTTTTTGAAAGGCCACATCCGGTCTTTGGGGCACCAGTTTTATTGTGCATTTCATATTGAACCAAAGGTCAAATTAATTGACCTTGTCTATGTGAAAAACCAGCTGGTTGCCTAGAGAAATAAAATCTTTTACAGAGAGGTTAGGAACAAATAAACAACAGGAAAACTCAGGCCGATGGCAGCTGGAACCTCCGATTAGAAAGAGTTAAGTCACTTTTAAATAATCAGCTGAGAATCAATAACAACTATGTTTTCTCTAAGGAAAAGAAGTGCTGATAATCCTCCACATATCACTGGCATCTTCACACAGGAAGTGATAATCCCACATGTATTTCATATTTGAAAAGGGGGTGGGGGCAGAGAAGTTATATAACCATCCATTCTGTGGCCTCGAAGGATACATGTGACATCCTTTTTTACAGCGATAACTAAACCACCCAGATTCTGAAAGAAATCGTTTTAGACTTTAAAGAGTGAAGATTAGGCCAAGTTATTTTTTTTCTCCAAGAAATGCAAAAATACTCTGTGCATCCTGAATTTCCTATTATCAAATATATCAGCACAAAGATTGAGAATTATAGGTAGAGGCCTAATAGAATAAAACAGGAGGCTACTTTATTTTTTTTAAACATTTGTTCCTCCATTTTCTCATATGGTAAATGGAATAATAATTTGTGTGACTCATAATTGTGAGAATCAAATCAGACAATGTAGATAAATACCTTATCACTTAGGGTATGACAATAAGCAATGAAAGGGTTGGCCTTTTACATTACTTAAAAATAAAGTGAAATAATAATTGCCAAACTTGTCAGAACAACAAATGTAATTTTTCTCCATTTGTAATAGGCAAAATTTAAAGGTATGCCTCCAATTTCTTAGTTTACTGGCTTTACTTCTCACCTTTTATGTATGCAAACATAGCCCTTTACTCAGTTTCATGTGAAAAATGACTTAGAGTGGCAAAGATATGTGCCAACTCATTTTTGACAATTTATGACTCGAATATGTGAATTTGGCTTAAATGTGTAAAATTCACCAGTGTACTAAGAAATAATGGAATGGGGGAATGTCAATAAGACTTACTTAAAGGCTTACTGCTATGGATACACCTTACCAATCCCTATATCTCTTGTTTTAAATACTGGGCAAAACATAGGGTTCCTTTTTGTGAGATGTTTTATTTTGGATTTATCATATATAAACAAAATGGGCAACTCTGATTTGATGGATGAGATTTTCAGGCTAAACCAAAGCCGCCTTTAGGTAGGAATCGCTGTATCATCCAGTATGGAAAAGATTAACCCATAGAATGCACATCTGCTTGGTAGAGTGCTGAAAAAGTTAATGGCTGTGAAAAGGGGTTTGAACTTCTAGCTGAGGTCAGAAACAGAGTGATTTAGTGGCTTTTGTAAACAGACTCTCAATGGGGTAAAATGCAATTTGGTTTCATTTTGACCAGTACATAGAGAACATCAATAAAGTTTTCGGTGCTGGTAGATAAGAAGTTCAAGGCCTACTTAGAAAGTGAACTATTTGTAAAAATCAATTCATTGTTATATTAAAAGAATTCATTGTTAACAATTGTAACTTTTTATCTCATTCAACACAGGATGTAATTTTAAAAATGGGGACCTAGGGATGAAATCACTCATCAAAACTTTTTTTAAAAAGTGAGAGACAAATGACCCTCTTACCCTTGAGCATTGAGCACACAAGATCTCCTCTGAAACTATTAAAACTGACTTTCATGTCTAAAAATTTGATTTAACCTTACAAAACAGTGTTAATGAATATTCTCTTTAAAATTCCTGGTTTTCACTTATCAAGTCAGATTGAAGTTAAAGAGAAAGTCAAAACAAAAGAAGAAAATATCAGGAATCCTTAGGACAAATAAAAGGATTAATTTTTGGAGATGGAAACGTGAATAAAAATCGAGAGGTAAAGCTAGACGCCTGCAAAGAGAAGAATTTTCTTTTTTTTTTTTTTTAATTCCAGAGATGTACTAACAAAAATTCTCTCTGCTCAGCAGAACATGGATTGGGACCACATCTCTAGAAACCCATGTGCAGATGAGGACAGGGAAATAATCTCTTAGGAAATGTATTACTGGCTCTTGGACCCTATGCAGGATCAGTTTTAAATTGGTCATAGATCTGTAGCAATTTGACAGATCAGCAGTTGCTGGTTATTTCAAAGACATTTGTGTTTCCTTATGAGTCCTGAAGAAAGAGAGAGGCAAGATGGCTTTGGGGACATGGGGCTGTTCAGATTGCTTTGGGTTCCATGTCTCCATGTTTTCTGGTGGAAAGCAGGAACGTGCATGAGCTGCTTTGACTCCAAGTACCCCAGGAATCCTCAGTGAACCTGAAAGCCCCCACATCTGGCTAGAGCTTGCCCTTGTTTGCTTTAAGTTCTGCACACAGACGACCACCCTGGCTGCGAATTCAGGGATGCCCCAGCCTTCTTAAAGCATGGCCAGAGGATGTGCAGAGCCTGAGATCTCACTTGGTCGGAAAGTGAGGTCCACTGCATTTTCAACTTGACTGTGTTTTTGTTAGTATTACTCCTTTAGAAAGGTATTTCTGCAGCAGTGAGTGGACATTCATCATCATTTCTCCTTTGCTTATTCCCTCTCCTTCAAATAAAAACTATGGCTTAGCAAAAACAAAACAACACAAAAACAAACAAACAAAAAACAAAAAACAAAAAAAAGAAACAAGCCAGTGCCTTACAGTTATGACCCCCAAGACACCCCAAGACTTATCCTTATAGGACAGAAATTTCTGATTTCGATGCCTCCAATTAACTGTTCTTTCCAAAGATTTTGTTTAGCTCAACCATAGTTCAGGTTGTTTTCACACCAAAGATTATGCTCCATTTAGGAAAAGAAATTGAACAGAAAAGTTGATTCTCGAAGAATACAGTACATTGCACTTAAACTCAATATGTAAGGATGAGATGAAGAAAATTGCAGAAGGGAACAGGTGACCTGAATGATGACAAACTTAGCACTTAAATTTGTGAACCACACTCTAGGTTTTTCATGAACTCAGTTTTTTGTTTGTTTTTCCAGAATCCCATTCTCTTTTTTTTTTTTTTTTTTTTTTATTTAAGAAAAACACATGTAAATAGAACTGAAAAGAAGTCCAGCAAGCAATGGTGCTTGAGATAACATAAAGCAATGTAATTTGTAGCTTCCGTTTCTTTCTTGTTTTTACAAAAATAGGATTTGGGATGATAACTCTGAAATTTCAGGGACATAACATCAAAAAAACTAGTTGAAAAGTGAAAAAATTATTTAATGGACTATTCTGCCTATCCAAAATGGAATTGACATATTTCTAAATACACATGATGGATGCAAATGTTCTTTTCTCATATATTTGAGATGCATGCATTTAAGTATATTATCCAGTAACTAAACTTTGTTGTTGCATAAAGAAAAACAAAACAGAACACAATGAGAAGAACAGAAATGTAGCATCTGCCTCAACTTACCCTTTTTTTCTTTTATATATAAAACATGTTTCATACCACACATAGGGAGAATTTGGGTCATGTTGCGGAATCACACCATTGAAGTGTCTCTAGCCACACTTCCAGAATCTCATTCTTCCTACTGAATAGCTCAGTAGGGTTGTCCTTCTTCTCCATTGTTCAATTGCTAGGCTAGCCTTTAATTTCATCCACCAAAATCCACTGCACTGCTTCCTGCCCACAGGGTCCTGCCTGGCAGAATTGTTCCAAAATACCTATTGTGCATTATCTTCCTGGGTCTTAAATGTTCCAGACCATCTGGGTGTACAAGACCAAAAATGCTGTCTTGTGATACTCTAAGGGCTGACAAGAAATCATCTTGTATTGTGTATGTTGATTAAATGATACAAGGAAATCGATAAACGGAAGCAAATTCCCTCTGAGCAGGAAGGACATCTCCACAGAGCAACCCACTTTCCTGATAACTTTAGAACTGTGCCCCTAAGCCTGCAAGCCCTAAAGGTCTTGGTCTACTAAATGTAATCCCTGGTCATTGGAGTTTTGCTCCCAATAACCAGGATTAAAATTAATTAGGTGGGTATGGACCTGAGGAAAAAAGAGATGAAAAGGGAGAATGCTGTATGTAGAGAGCACTGAAGAGGAAACCAAACAATTCTTTGAGATTTGTATCATCACCAAGTACGTGGTCCTTGGTTAACACAGAAAACAGTCCTCAAACGTTGCCTGAATTCAACTGCGGAGAATGTCTATAAAAATAAATGAAAACAGGAACAGATAGTGTTGGGTGTTAACAATCTTTTAGTAGTAAAAACTTCAGTGTTGGTACAGTTTTTTCTGAAATATAAGATCTAAGTCTCCTGTATTTTAAAGAGTAATTATCTATAAATATTCTTTTATTGATTTATGGGTTTATCTCTTCAATTTGAACAGTAATAATTCCCCAGTCTTCTAGTAACTTTTTATTTGAAAACCAGGTAAAAATGTATTTTAAACATTACAAATATCTAAAAACTTGTATATCTCAGAAGATGGAAAAGGGCAAGTTATTATTTGTTTATTTCAGTACCTCATTATCTGGCATAATATGGCAATGTGACATGGAAGAAAGTGAGTAAATATTTGTCAAATTAAGACTGAATCACTAAATTCTATTTGATTAAATTGTGTCTAATCAAATTAAGACTGAATCACTAAAGTTTATTTGGTTAAATTGTGTCTAACATAATCTAAGCTGAAAGAATTCAGATTTCCTCTCCTACCTGCATCAGTGATTATTGAGGGAGTTTATATAGACAGCAGAAAACTTGAATGGCATAGTATCTGAGACATAACAGATGCCTACTTATTTAAGTTAATGATTGAAATAGATGGGCTGGAAAACTGCAAAACAGGCTCCTTTGTTTGAGATAAGAATACATTCTAACTCCTTTTTTTGTTTTTGTAATTTGCCTTCTTAGTTACATTTTGCATTGGCTGACACAAGAAAGTACTTTTATTTCTTGAATGTTAGAAGGCCTAAACAAGAAGGTGGTAGGAAGAATGCGGATGGAACTTTCAATGACAGCCTTCGGTGCAAATGGCTCCCCTGCACCCATCGCCCATACTGAAGCACTGACAGCATCAATGGTGATGGTTTTGCATTCTATGCCTTGGTAGTTTCAGACATTGCATGCTACACTTGTGTCTGGAGAAAGATAGATGTCTGTTAATTCTCCAGATGTGCTATCTGTTCAATGGCGCTTATATTCATGTCTGGAAATGTTTAAATAAATGGCTGAAATTTTTTCCTCCTTATTTCTGAATATCTCAGTACCCTGGAGCCCTGTCCACAGCCCATTCGTATCTCTCTTGATCTTCATCACAATTCCAGGAACTCTTCCTCTTACTATATATATAACAATGCCATATGATGACATTTTTCAAATGTCAAGTTTGTTTCCAAACAGTAGTCTTTACCTCCCAATAATGAACATATTTTAACTGATGTGCTGATACTTCCACCTGGTGGCTAGTATGGAGAATACAATTTCATCTCAGGGTGAAAACAAAAGAAAGTAACTACTGGATGCTGTATGATTCAAAGGCTTGCCAAATTTGTCCTCAGTATTTTCCATGTGCTATACACACAGTAAACCAAACATAATGAATAAAACCATCTTGTTCTAGAGCGAACTGTAGGGAAATTTACTGAAAACTCACGATCCACTTATTGAAAGACATGGTTCATAATTATTCCAGGTTTTATTTCTAAACAAACATTTCAGAATAATTTTAGTTTTAGTGAAAAGTTGTAAAGATAATACAGAGAGTTCCTGTTTAGCCCTCATTCAATTTCCCCTAATGTTAACATCTTATACGACCATGATACTTTTGTCAAAATTAAGAAAACAACATTGATGCATTACTAATAAACATTATTTTAACTTCAGACTTCATTTGGATTTCACCAGTTTTTCCTGTTCCAGGACCCAGTTCAGGTTACCACAATGCATTTCATTGTCATGTCTCCTCAGTCTCTTCTGATACTTTCATTCTTTTTAATGAGCTGAATTATTATACCTTTCCACAATTATGTTGACAGTAATAAAACAGAAAAAGAACGTGAGTGCAGCATGTATGTTTATTAGAAAATGAACTATTATATTTTTATGAGGTGACTTTCAAGGCTTGGTGAAACAGAAAAATCATATGCTGAGTCCATTTAACAATAGAAATCTGGAAACAACATTTCCCTTTGTTCATTTCTGGTTGACCTTGGGGCATCTCTAACCTGTGACCAGTTCTTCCATGGAGCTGACAGTCAGTGAGTGGGAAGAGTCAAGTGCTAAGTGACTCAGTTGTCACTTAATGAAAAAAACTGAATAGGAGGAAGAAGACCAAAAAAAAAAAAAAAAAAAAAAAAAAATCACATCTAAGGAGAGAAGGAATAATTTTTTAAAGAAAATCTACCTCCTTTCAGAGCCCAGTTGTAAATCTCTTTCTAGGTGGCCTAGACCTCTGTAACCCAGTGATTTATCTCTTTTCAAATATCCACGTTCTACATGTTCCTTACTGGTAAATAATAATTCTTTATCTAGTGAAATTGTATTGTAACTTTTATATTTAAGTCAAAATGTGATTTGTTAAGTTGTCCACCCTATCAGTTTGTAATCACTGTACATTACAGATAATGTCTCTTAATTCTATCATGTAATATGCTTAGGATAAATATACATGGAGAAGAGCTAAAATATATATATATATATATATATTCATTCATTCATTCATCCTGCAAATACTGAGTGTCTACCATGTGCAAGGCATTGTGCTGGTTGCTAGGTATGCAGAGTCAAAGAAATAGCACCTCTGCCCTGGTGAGGGACATGTCAGCCTCTGAGTTGAAAACAATCTTTGCCTATGAAGGAAAATACCTATCCATGTCATTACTCTTCCACTCCAATCATTTTTCTGATGCTACTTTCCATGAGCATGTACAAGAATATTTCCAAAAGCTGATTCATGAACAAAGAGAAGAGTTGAAAGATTCTACCTATAAAACTAAACACAGACTTCCAGGAATATGGTGGAGTGGGTGAGGTGGAGCGGGCTTCTCCTCCATGAAGGAAACTAGAGAGGGGCTGTAGGATGCCCAGGATGCAGTTTTGGGTGTGAGTAGCAATAGAAGGACTCTTATATTACATGGTGGGGATGTGGGTGGAAAGGCAGAGAGACTGTGCTTCGAGGGATGGCATGAGTTTGTTTGGCCCACCAACTCCTGGGGCCAGCAGTGGTGAGAAGGCCACTGGGCAAAGGAGTGAGCAGTGGCTCTCCACTCCCAGGCACCCACATTAACAATTAACTGGGGAGAAAATCCTCCACAGCCACACAGCCAGAAGCTCCTGTGAGGGAAACCAGGAGGCAGTGGATGAGTATTGACCACATTTACTCTCCCCCCTTGGAAGTCTGGGGTGTGAATGGGTAAGAAGTGGGCATAGGAGAGGGCATCACATGGAGGCACAAGGAGCCACTCCCACACCCCAGAAGCTTGCAGATACATGGGAGGCAGGGAGTGGGGGCACATTTGAGCTGGAGGGTGCCCTTGAGAGGGTGCCCTCCTGAACAGCACCAGGTCTACATTGCACCCTCAGGGCAGGGAGTCCCCAGTGCACATGGAGAACTGGTGCACCCATTGTATTCCCACCCAGTTTGGACCCTGCCCAGTGCACAGAAAGAGTTGGGGGAAAGCTGGCTTGAGAGTAAGAGGTGGCTCAAGAGCACAATCTGCTGGTAGGAGAGGGAGAGTATACTCCAGCAAGCTTAGCTTTGCCAAATGATCTATAAATGCTCAAATAATTCTGCATTTCCCAAAATAATCTTACCAAGATAAGCAAATGCCCTGAAGCCAACAGAAAATCATAAAACACCTGAAGAACCAAGAAGATATGGAAAAACCAAGTGAACAAATTAAAAAGCCAGAAGAGACACAAAATTTAGAGCAATTAATTAAAGAAGTACACACAAATCATCAAAACAACTTCAACGAGATGGCTAAAGACATAAAGGATGTCAAGAAGACTCTAGAAGAGCATAAAGAAAAATTCAAAGAATTAAAAAAAAAACAGCAGATCTTATAGAAAAAGATACTGTTGATCATATTAAAACTATACCAGAGACACACAACAGCATATTTGAAGAGGCAGAAGAAAGGATAAGTGAACTTGAGGACAAACAATTGAATGTGAACACACAAAAGAACAAATGCTGGAATAAATTAAAAAAATTTAAAATGGACCACAGGGAAATGATGAACAACATGATGCACATGAATATAAGAATCTTTGGTGTCCCAGAAGGAGAAGAGTAAAAGACTAGGAAGGGTGTTTCAAGACATAGTTGGGAAAATTTCCCAACCCTTCTAGACAACATAAATTATGCCAATCAATGATGATGCCCAACGAACTCCAAACAGAATAAATCCAAATAAACCCACTCTGAGACATACACTGATGAGAATGTCAAATACTGAAGAGAAGGAAAAAGTTCTGAAAGTAGCAAAAGAGAATCTATTCACCACATACAAGGGAAATGACATAGCTAAATAGTGACTATTCAGCAGGCACCATGGAGGTAAGAAGGCAGTGTTATGACATATTTAAGATTCTGAAAGAGAAAAATTGCCAGCCAAGAATTCTTTATTCAGCAAAGCTGTCCTTCAAAATTGAGGGAGAGCTTAAAATTTTCACAGACAAACAAATGTGAGAGAATTTGTTAACAAGAGACCTGCCCTGCAAGAAATACTAAAGGTAACTCTACTGCCTGAGAGGAAAAAAAGGGGAGTGAGAGGTCTGGAGAAGGGCACAAAACTGAAAAGTATTAGTAAGGGTAACTTAAAGGAAAAAAAAGGAGAGAGGGAAAACATAAATCTGGCAACTAAAAACCAAAGGATAAGTTGGCTGGTTCAAGAACTCCCTTCACAGTAATAACTTTGAATATGAATGGATTAAACTCTCCAATTAAAAGTTAACAGACTGGTAAAGTGGATTAAAAAGTATGATCCATTGATATGCTGTTTACAAGAGACTCATTTTAGACCCTGCAACACAAAGAGACTGAAAGTGAAAGGGTGGAAAAAATACTCTATGCAAGCTGCACCCAAACGAAAGAAGGTGTGGCTATATTAATATGAAACAAAATACATTTTAAGTGCAAAGGTGTCATAAGAGACAAAGAAGGACACCATATATTAGTAAAAGGGACGATTTACCAAGAAGAAATAACAATCATAAATGTTTATGCTCCCAATCAAGAAGCTTCAAAGTACATGAGACAAACATTAGGTAAACTGAAGGGAGAAATATACCTTTCTACAATAATGGTGGGAGACTTCAGTACAGATAGAACAACTGTTCAAAGGACCAATAAGAAAATTGAGAACCTAACCAATATGATAAATGAATTAGACTTAACAGACATATATAGATCATTACATCCTAAAGTACAGGGATATACATTCTTCTGTAGTACTCACAGAATGTTTTCCAGGACTGATCATATGCTGGGGCACAAAACAAGTCTTAATAAATTTAAAAAGATTATTCAAGATTATTCAAAGCACATTATCTGACCATAATGGAACACAACTAGAAATCAACAACCAACGAAGAACCAGATCTTTCACAAATATATGGAGTTAAACAACACACTCCTAAACAACCAGTGGGTCAAAGAAAAAATTGCAAGAGAAATATGTAAATGTCTAGAGATGAATGAAAACAAGAGCACAACATATAAAAACATATGGGATGCAGTGAAGCTGGTGCTGAGAGGGAGATTTATAGCTCTAAATTCATACATCAAAAAGCTAGAAAGAGCTAAAAACCAAAGACCTAATTGAACAACTAAGAGGCTAGAGAACAATCAACAAACCAACCCTAAAGCAAGTAGACCAAAAGAAATAACAAAGAATAAAGCAGAAATAAATAAGCTGGAGGAAAAAAAATAGAATAAATAAAACCAAAAGTTGGTTCTTTGAGAAGATCAACAAGATTGGCAGACCCTTAGCTAGAACGACAAAGTCAAAAAGAAAGAAGACCCAAATAAACAGAATCAGAAATTAGAAGGGGATAATTACTACAGATTGCGAAGAAGTTAAAAAAAAAATCATAAGAGGATACTATAAGCAACTGTATGCCAACAAGCTAGACAATTTAGAGGAAACACACAATTTCCTGGGAACACATGAACAACCTAGACTGACCCAAGAAGAAATAGAAGACCTTAACAAATCAGTCACAAGCAAAGAAATACAATCAGTCATCAAAAATTTACCTAGAAATAAAAGCCCAGGGCCAGATGGCTACACAGGGTAATTTTACCAAACTTTCCAAAAAGAATTGACACCATTCCTGCTCAAACTTTTTAAAAAAATTGAAGGAAAAGGAACACTACCTTATTCATTTTATGAAGCTAATATCACTCTTATACCCAAACCAGATAAAGATACTACAAAAAAGGGAAACTATAGGCCAATCTCCCTAA
Source organism: Choloepus didactylus (assembly GCF_015220235.1). Lineage (NCBI taxonomy): Eukaryota > Metazoa > Chordata > Mammalia > Pilosa > Megalonychidae > Choloepus > Choloepus didactylus. The sequence goes on along the minus strand of NC_051324.1, from coordinate 65,169,525 downwards.
TGAGCATAGATGTAAAAATTCTCAACAAAATCCTTGCAAGTTGAATCCAAAGGCACATTAAAAGAATTACACACCACAACCAAGTGGGGTTCATTCCTGGCATGCAAGGGTGGTTCAACATAAGAAAATCAATCAATGTAATTGTTTTAGTTTGCTAATGCTGTGGAATGCAAAATACCAGAGATGGATTGGCCTTTATTAAAAAGGGGTTTATTTGACTACACAGTTACAGTTTAAGGCCATAAAGTGTCCAAGGTAACACATCAGCAATCGGGTATCTTCACTGGAGGATGGCCAATGGTGTCCGGAAAACCTCTGTTAGCTGGGAAGGCACGTGGCTGGCATCTGCTCCAAAGTTCTGGTTTCAAAATGGCTTTCTCCCAGTACGTTCCTCTCTAGCAAGCTTGCTCCTCTTCAAAATGTCACTCACAGCTGCACTGAGTTCCTTCTGTTTGAGTCAGCTTATTTATATGTCTCCAGTGATCAAGGCCCACCCTGAATGGGTGGGGCCATGCCTTCATGGGAATATCTCATCAGAGTCATTATCCACAGCTGGGTGGGGCACATTCCAAGCAAATCTAAGCACCTAAATGTCTGCCCCACAAGACTACATCAAAGATAATGGCATTTGGGGGACACAATACATTCAAACTGGCACATTCCACCCCCTGGACCCCAAAAGGACATTATCTTTCCAAATACAAAATACATTCATTCCATCACAATATCACAAAAACTTAAATCATTTCAGTAACAAAAGTTAAGTACAAGATCCTATCAAAATCAATTACAGGTGTGGTGGGTCCTAAGGCATAATTCTTCTTTAGCTTTGGATCTGTGGACTTAGAACAAGTTATATGCTTCCAATATACAAAGGAGGGACATTCATAGGATAAACATTCCCATTGCCATAAGGAAAAAGAGCAAGGAAAACAGGGTTAACAGGACCAAAACAGTTCCTAAAACTTGCAGGACAAATTCCATTAGATTTCAAAGTCTGAGAGTCATTTACAGAACAACGTTGCATCCTTGGGGCTTGAGAGAGCAGGAGTCTAACCCTTCCTAAGGGCCTTTTCGGCAGCCCTTTCCTCTCCAAATGCTTAGGTGAGTGCTCCAACATACCCACACATTGGGGAGACCACCTTCTCGGCCCCACCCTCCTCAAACATCGGGGCAGCTCCTGGATTCCCTTCCATCTCCAGGGCACATGCTCAACCCCTTCAGAACAGTGGGGTGGCAGCCAGGCTCTCCCAAATTCCCTGAGAATGTGCTCCACCCTCTTTGGGGCTTAGGGTGGCAAGACATTTCCTGAGCATCGAGGCCCGCCCTCGACCTCCAGGGCAAACTCACCCTTTCCATGCATGTGGGCCACTCCGCTCTCCCAGCCCAAGACCTCTTGACTCCAGACCTCAACCTCCATGGCTCTGTCTTTGAAGAAATTTTTCCTTCAGTTTGTTCCTTGTCTGTCTTCTCCAGTCCAGACCGGCAATGGCTCTGTCTATAAAGATCTCGCAAAAATTTTGTTGGCTTCACATGAAGCCTGCAGGGGTCAAAGCCATCAGACAATAGGACTTTCCACAGATCCTTTCTGGATAATTCCATCTCCAATCTTGGCTTGTACTGAAATGGCGGCTGGGTTCCATGTTAAGTTACATCCTCACATTGGGCTGTAGCTTCTGGGATTCCACCCCCTGGAAGCTCATAATTTTCCAAGCCATCAGCTTCTGGTCTCTTTGAACCCAAGAGTTCAGTTCTAAGTTTCTCTCTCTCCGCTCACATTTTACTATAAGCTGCAAGAAGAAGACAGGGTACCTCCTCCACATGTAGTCTGGAGATCTCCTCAGCTAAGTATTCCAGGTTGTCACTTTCAAATTCTTCCTTCCCTCTGACACCAGGACTCAATTTTGCCAAATTCTCTGCCACTTTAAAACAAGGATCGCCTTTCTTCCAGTTTGAAAGAGGACCTCTACCCCACACCCTGTACAAAAATTAACTCAAACTGGATCAAAGATCTCAATATAAGAGACAGCACAATAAAACTCTTAGAAGATAATATAGGGAAACATCTTCAAGACCTAGTAGTAGGAGGTAGCTTCCTAGAGCTTACTCCCAAAGCACAAGCAATAAAGGAAAAAAATAGATAAACGGGAACTCCTCAAGCTTCTTTGCCTTAAAAGACTTAGTCAAAAAGGTGAAGAGGTAACCAAATTAATGGGAGAAAATATTTGGAAACCATATATCTGCCAAGAGATTGTTATACACCATATATAAAGAAATCCTGCAACTCAACAACAGTACAAACAGGCTAGTTATAAAATGGGCAAAAGATATGAAAAGGCATTTTTCTGAAGAGGAAATACAAACGCTAAAAAACACATGCATCTTCAGTAGCTGCTAGGGAAATGCAAATCAAAACCACAATGAGCTAGCATCTCACACTAATAAGTATAGCTGCCATTAAACAAACAGGAAACAACAAATGCTGGAGAGGATGTGGAGAAATTGGAACTCTTATTCATTGCTGGTTGGAATGTATAATGGTACAGCCCCTGTTGAAGACAGTTTGGCAGTTTTTCAGAAAATTAGATATCGAATTACTCTGTGATCCAGTAATTCCATTTCTCGGTATATACCCAGAAGATCTGAAAGCAGTGACATGAACAGACATTTGTACAATGATGTCCATGGCAACATTGTTCACAATTGCCAAGAGATGGAAAAATCCAAGTGTCCTTCAACAGACAAGTGGATAAACAAAATGTGGTATATGCATGTGATGGAATACTATACAGCAGTAAGAAGGAACAAGGTCCTGAAACATGGCAACATGGATGAACCCTGAAGATATGCTGGGTGAAATGTCAGACACAAAAGGAGAGATATTGTATGTTACCACTACTATGAACACCCCAAACAATGTAAAACAATGACTTATAATGTAGAATATTGGGGACCTAGAATCAGACAGAAGCTAGTGAAGGGGTAATGATAACCTAATATGTTCAGATATGTTAATGAGGGTGAATTTAAAGGTATGGGAATTGATGGAGTGATGACTGTTAATGAGATTATAAGTATCAGAGCTGAATTGAAGACAAACAGGATTGAAAGGGGTTGTTTAAAGGTAGGTATTCCACAGATCAGCACTACAAACATAGCTACTTACATGATATACTTCTAAGGTATAACACTGGTACAAAGTTGACAACAGAGTGGTTTATGGGAAAAACCTACTTATTGCATACTAGGGACTATAATCAATAGGAATACCTTACTAGTACCACACATACACTGGGGACAAATATTTTAGGACTGAAAAGAACTATGGGATATTTTGGGTCATGAGAATTGTTTAAAATGGAGAGTGATTAGGATTGCACAACTAAGTGATGATAATGTGAGATATTGATTGATTATCGTAGACAGAATGCTCTGTGAAATTAGCAAACCCCCTACTTTATACTTCAAGCCCTTCATTTTGAGACTTGCTCATGTGAAACTTATGATTCATTAGCATAGGAATAGATAAAATAGGTGGGGTATGTCCTTATGATGGAATGCTATTCAGTGATTTAAAGGGGTAAACTATCAATTCATGCAGTGACACAGATGAATCTCAATATAGTTATGCTAAATGAAAAACACAAAAATAGCATACATACACTATGACTATCTAAAATTCTAGAAAATGAAAACTTTCTTAGTGACAAAGAGATCAATTTCTGCCTGGGGATGTCTAGGGGGCATGGTAGGAGAGATGACAAAAGGGTGAGGGGAAACTGTTGGGGGAGATGGATATGTTCATCATCTACATGAATTATTACCAGTGATATGAACCTCCACCAGTTAGATAAAGTGGTGTTTGTGTTTTCTCCACTTGAAAATTTCTATCTTGTCCTCTCTATATTCTATTTGGTATTCTATTTGATATAAGTGAGCACTGACTCCTTTCAATGAAGGGAATTCATTGAAACCTCCTGGAGAGAGGCATATACAAATAATTTGTGGACATATGTTAAAACCACCATAGCAATTAATTTATATTCTGGGGGAGATATATTGAGGTTATTCAGCTATGCTGTTTCTCCTTAAAATTTCTGTCACTCAAGTTAACATTCATAGGTGGATCTTGCATGCAACAATCATTAATATAGTATTTCAATAATAAATTTTTATTTCCCTCATTCCTTCCATAATTATTATTTGGAGTTCCTCTCTAAGGAAGATGTATGCCTTCTCCTTCTGTTTATTTATTTGATCATTTATTTATATCAGTGTTGACTTGAGGATATTTACTTTATTCTATGGGCTATAGTCCAATTTTATAATTATTTATTTTGTCCCTAAAATTGTTTCTGCATTGGCTATAGGAAGTTATTTCATAATAATTTGTTGGCTGTTATGTTCCTTTGACAGACCTTCCTTCCACCCCTCCTTCCTGTCACTGCTCTCCTTTCCTCTTTTCTCCTCTCCACTCATTGTTTTTATATTGTTAAATCTTTATAATTTTTTGGACACAAGTTCTTTGTTAGATATATGATTTTCAAATATTCCCTCCTTGTCTATATCTTGTCTTTTCATTTCCCAACAGTTTCTTTCACAGAGAAAAAAATTATATTTTTGATGAAGTCTAATTTATTTTATTTATATTATTTATTTAATGTTTAGTTTTATTATATGTACATGATTTTGCTTTCATATATAAGATTTCTTTGCATAACTTCAGGTGAAAGATTTTTCCCCAATGTTTTATTATGAAATTTGTATAGTTTTATGTTTACAGTTAGTTCCATGATCCATTTTGAATTAGCTTTGTATAAGGTACGACATACACTCTAGGTTTGTTTTTGTGCATATGTATGTTCAAATGTACCAACATTATTTCAACATGTTGAATAGTATTGTAGATAGAGGACATTGTTGCCACTTAAGGAGCAAAAGCTTTTAGTCTTCCATTTAGTATGATGCCAGCTCTAGTTTTGTTGTTGGTCTTGTTGATGATGTCTTTCAGCAAGCTAAGGAAGTTCCCGTCTCTTCATTAATGGGTTTTGAAGTGTAGAATAATTGAATACTTTTATTGCACCTATCCATGCTGTTAATTAGGTCAAGTTGTTATATAGAGTTGTCTGGCCTTTTATATCTGTGCTGACTTTCTGTGTACCTATTTCTATCTCTTAATGAGAGAGGGGTGTTAAAGTCCCCAAGCAAAATGGCAAACTGGTCTTTTTTTTGTCCTTTCAGTTCTATCATTTTGCTTTATATATTTTGGAGCCCTTTAGTTAGTTGCACACATGCTTAGGATTCTTATGTCTTTTTGATTAATTGACCCTTTCATTGTTATGTAATGTTCCTCTTTACCCCTGGTAGTTTTCCATATTCTGAATTCTATATTCTTTGATATTAACATTAAGCCACCCCATCTTTCTTTTGATTAGCATTTGTATGGTATATTCTTTTACATCCTTTTACTTTCAGTTTATCTGTATCATTACATTAAAAGTGGGTTTCTTGTAGTCAACATGTGTGTATCTTGTTTCATTCTGACAATCTCTTTCTTTGAGTTTTTGTCTTTAGTTTTTGTCTTTTGATATGGTTAGAACAGGTCTTCCGCTCTTTGATTTTTCTGTTTATCTCTTCTGTTTTTATTCCCCTATTTCCTCTTTTGTTCTGGATTATTTTAATATATTTAGTATTCTATTTTAAATTATCGATTTTAGGCTCTCTTTCTCTCTGTATTATTTTCTGGAGGGGGTAGCTCTAGTGATAAAATATACACTTAAGTTTTACAAGTATACTTACTATATTACTCCATCAAGTAAAATATAGAAACATTGCAACCATAGGTCATTTTACCATCCTCCCTTCATGTTTGAGTTGTCATATATATTGCATGTATGTACATTGAATCTCCTCTCACTGGGCAATGTCATAATTTTTTGCTTTCAATATTCATACATACTTTAAAGAACATAAGAGGAGAAAAATAATCTATTATCTTTACCTAGGTATTTTCCATTTCTGTTGCTCTTCCTTGATTCCTGAATTTCCAAGTTCCCCACTGTTATCATTTCCTTCCAGATGAAAGAACTTCCTTTTGCATTTCTTTTGGAGCAGTTCAGCTTTCAACTCATTCTCTATAACCCCTACCTCTGAGAATACCTTCTTTCCTGAAGGGTATTTTCTTTGGATACAGAATTAGGAGTTGACTGTTATTTTCTTTCATCACTTTGAAGATACTTTGTACTACCTGGACCCCAAGTCTTCTACTGAGTAGCCTCTAGCCATTCAAATCATTTTTCCCCTATATAAATATGTGAGTTTTCTTTGACCGTTTTCACGTTTTTTAAACCTCTGGTTTTACTGTTTGATTAAGATTTGATTAGCACAGTTTTCTTTGACGTCTGATTTTAATTTTTTTTCATACAATGTCATGGTTTTTTCCGTAGCAAATTCAATTTATTTGAAAATGAAAGAAAGCAATGTACTAATACTGTAATTTTCTTTCAATCCGTCCCTCCCAACTGTAGTCATTTCATTACCTCCCACTCATTCCTTAACTAACTTCAATTACTATTCTTCTCTTCCATGCCCTAAATAATGATTTTGCCAATATCTTAAAAAATACATGTTTCATTAAATATACTGGAAACTTTTTGATGTTTTTATTTGTGGACCTCTCTGCAGCTTGTAACAGAATTGACCACTTCCTCCTTCCAGAGAATGACATGGGCTTATGCAACACCACATCCTTGCATTTCTCCTCCCATTCTTCAAGTCCCTCCTCAGTCTCTTTTACCAGTTTCTCTCCATCTACTTGTCTCGTAAATGCTGATACACCTCAGGGTTCTCTCTTAGGTCCTTGTTATTTTCCTCAATTTAATGGAATTCAAACCATTCCCAAGTAATCCAATCAATTTCATGGTATTTATTATCATGTACAAGTAACTCACAAATATATATCTCAACAGTGTTCCTTGTGCCTGAGCTACAAACCTGTATATCCAACCCTCTGTTGGGTGACTCAGATTTGAACCCAGATTTCCCCCAAATATGCCCCTTCTGCAAGTATTTAATCCATTTTTCAATAAATTATAATGATATACCCATCTAAAAACCAGAAATCTTTGTGTTGTCATTAAGTCCCTACATCATCTTACCATTCCCACCTGATCAAATAGCCTTGTCAGTTCTCCCAAATAAATCTTTCAAATGAATCTCCTTCTCTTTTCTGCTAGTTCAAATTATGATCACGTATTTGTGAACAATTACCATATTCTTCTCTCAGAGAGGTCCCTGTATCCACTATTGTCTCCACTCATCTATACTCAAAAAGTAGGTGGTGTGATCTTTGTAGGCTCAAACCTCACTGTCACTGTCCCTTCTAAACCTGACAATGGCTCCTCCTTCACCATAAATAACAAAATCCTTAATATGGTTTATAGGCTTCCCTGTTTTACTCACTGTGCCGGTTTGAGTGTATTGTGTCCCCCAAATGCCATTATCTTTGTAGTCTTGTGTGGGGCAGAAGTTTTGGTGCTGGTTGGATTTGCTTGGAGTGTGCCCCACCCAGCTGTCGGTGATAATTTTGATGAGATGTTCCCATGGAGGCGTGGCCCCACCCATTCGGGGTGGGCCTTGATCGGTGGAGCTATATAAATGAGCTGACTCAAAGAGAGAAAAGGGAGTGCAGCTGGGAGTGATGTTTTGAAGAGGAGCAAGCTTGCTAGAGAGGAACGTCCTGGGAGAAAGCCGTTTTGAGGCCGGAGCTTTGGAGCAGATGCCAGCTGCCTTCCTAGCTAACAGAGGTTTTCCGGAGGCCATTGGCCATCCTCCGGTGAGGGTACCCGATTGCTGATGTGTTGCCTTGGACGCTTTGTGGCCTTAAGACTGTAACTGTGTAGCGAAATAAATCCCCGTTTTATAAAAGCCAATCCATCTCTGGTGTTTTGCATTCTGCAGCATTAGCAAACTAGAACACTCACTCACAACACATCTAGGGTATTCATTTTCTGTAGCTGTCAAATGCAAGTACCACAACTTGGGCAGCTTAAAAAAGCAAAAATTTACTATCTTACAGTTCTGGAGGTCAGAAATCCAACATGGATCTCGCTGGGCTAAAATCAAAGTATTGACAGGGCTGCATTCCTTCTGGAGGCTCCAAGGAAGAATTCATTTCCTTGCTTTTTCCATCTTCTAGAAGACACCCACATTCCTTGACTCTAGCCTCATTTTGTGACTATTGTCTTTCATGCTCCATTGACATAGAAATTCTTTCTGTTTTGGGAGGAAAAGGGTGGTGGTGCAAGCTCTCTGTTCTAGACAAGCTGTTCCTGATGCCCAGAAGGTACTAACTTCCATCCACCCACTTTCTTCGTTACTTGGTTAACTCCTATTCTTTCTTCATTCTTGAAATTAAATTTCAGTTCATCATGGTGGTCTTTTCTGAATTTTCCGAACTTCTAGTCTTCATGTTGGCAGGGACTCTTTGCCTTAGCTACTATTATATTTTATCACCTAGCATAATACCTGACAAATGAATGGTTAATACATTAGGATCTGAAATAAATTTATCATTCCTTATCTCTACCCATGATTTCACTCTGCCTTGATTCTATTTTTTCAGCTACCCTACTCCTTTCAGTTTTACTCTGCCTGGATAATTTCTACCCATCTTTTCAGGTTCAGTTCCAGTATTTTCTCTTTTTCTAAGTCTTCTCCAGAGACACCACTCTGAGTTGGGTGGCTTTCCTGAAATTATCTATAACCTGGCTCTTACATTCTAATGATATACTCGCCCAATTAGAGCCTCAGTGCTTTGAGTACATACCTGTGTTCTTGTTAATTCATGTGTCCAGAGCCTACACAGTGTATAAATATAGAAAGCACTCAATAGCTATCGATAAATCATTTAATGTGTTCCTTTTTAGGGAAAAAAAAATTGCATCATTTCAGTCGCAAAAAATAAAATAAAAATCAAGATCAAGGTTGTTGAATAAAGCTCATAAAATCTCTTCTATTGTTGTTTTGTTTGTTTGTTGATTGGTTTTATCTGGGGAAAGGGTGCCTTAGATCACTAGCATTAGAATTAAGATTCATTCCACTAGAGAAAATAATATGGCTGTCATATTCCATATTACCACAAGATGGCAGTAGTATATTGAGTTTGCTGTCTATTACAGTACGTGCTCTCTCCTGAATAATCAGTGCATTTTGGGGGTAGAATAAATCACTAATATGTGGACATTTTTCTAAATAAGTTACACAAAGGAAAAAATCTGACTAAATTTTTATTCCTGTTCCTGAGTCAGCTAAAATCTAGGGTATACTGATTAGCCACACCCCTCCCTTCCCCTCTCCATCTCTGGCCTCTTTTTTTTTTTTTTTCCACCCCTCTCTAGAACTTCAGTAGCTACAATTTGATGCATGGCCACTATGAGCAATGGCTAGACCCTGAAAGTGGATATTATCTTTAGTTTTCTAAAGGAAAATCGAAGCTTAGAAAGGTTCACCAACTCACCCAAAAATGACCTAGAAAAATTCTGAGCTAAAATTTAAACTCAGTTCTTTAAACCTTTTAAATTCAGAATTACCTCTTTTTCTTTTTACTAGGCCATTCTGCCTCCATAAGCTTTCAGTGTGCGTGTGCAAGCCTATCTTCCTAATGTTGTCTGTTTTGGGAGGATAAAATTATGATCTATCCGTGAGATTTTTCTCCTGTCAAAACTTTAAATTGGGCTTCCCCTTTCTGTCTCATCCTCTATCCTCTTACTGAAATGATGGAAAAATAAAGATATCTAAGGCTCCTTTTCCTTCCTGTTCTCTTTTACTCATCAGCAAACCAAAGACAGTTTTGATAGGGGAATATGTGTGGGTATCAAGAAGTGAAATAAAAACAGTCAAGTTAGTTTTCAGCATCGTCCCCTCTGTTCAGGTGAGAAGGAAATACCTACATATGTATCATATGTACGATCTGCAAAACACAATAGTATAATTTCAGTGACTCTACACACCAGTTGCATGCTTTCATATTTGCATTAAAACTGGCATTGCACAATTCAAAGATGAATGGTGAAATCCACTAATCATTAAAACTTTAGTTTTTCTCTACCTAGAATGATATTGAGTAAATAACACCAAGCAAATAAAAACCACCATGGCAAGTTAAGAGAGAGCACAGAGGAAAGGAAAAAACTTTTTATGTTGGTATTTTTAATGGCACTTTTCCCTGCTTTTTGAACCAGGGATTCTCCACTTTCATTTTGTACAATTTGATGCACAGCAAATTATATAATTGGCCCTGGTATTCATTTTCTTGTCTATAAAATAGACCAACTCTAACATTCTAATGCAGGCTTTCTGCTAGACAAAAAGATTCTCCATCCTAAGAAAGCAGTACCTGTTTAGACTTGGCCAACAGATGGAGCTTTTGTAATGAACAAAAGGTACCCTTACCCTCTAGGTGGTAGCAGACTGGCCGCCTGGTGCACAATTAGGCTGGAGGTGCTAGAAGTGGATTTTAAGCTCCAGTTCCCTTCCTTGGCTGGACACCCTTTTATAGAGCGTAAACCACACAGCATTACACGGTGGTCTTAATTCTACCTGTTCAGATCTTTTCCTGTTTGAAAATCTGACATTCTCATTTCATTTTCTAGCCCATATTTTATGAATCTTGGTTGAAAGAATGTCTGCTTTAGTATGGACCTTGACTCTGTGTTAAAGGGGAATAGAGTCAGTGGGGAATGATGCATCTTCATTGTTATCTGGGTTTTGGCAATTCTAGAAACGTGGTGGTTGGTGAAATGTTATTCACTTTTGGGAAAATTGTAGGAAACATATAAAAGTCTGATGACTTTTATTCTTTCTTGTGTTCTTTTTGCTATTGTTTTTTCAAAATAAAACCATAAACATAAAAAACATTTCTTTGGAGTATGTTTATAACAGAAGGACTCTTTGAAATTAAATATAGCTTTTAAATACTTATCATTGCCTTTCAATAAGAAGATGAAACCAAAAACTGGTTGGTTACCTGTTCTCTTGATTTCATTAAACATTCACTGTTGTCCCCTTCCGAGCAGTTCTGTTGACTAATGAGATATCCTTGTTTTTAAATTATTACCTTCTGTCCTCGTACCCTACTCTCCTCAAGGCAGTTGCATTTGAATGTGTTGCTCGTCTTTGTTTCCCTCCCACACTGTTGTGAAGTGTTGCTATGAGGCAGCAGAACAGCTGCTCTGCCTTTCAAAGAGGTGGCTGCATTCCAAGAGTGGGCCAAGTGAGTTATGTAAAGACAGGTTTTCAGGGTTTCCTAGGAAACTAGTGATGCTGGTCCAGCTCGGATTTGATATGGAAGCAAGAAAATTAAGTCTTAACACTGGAGGGGTTGCAGCAGGGGGACAGATGGGACAGAAAATCTTGGAGATTTCCTTCCATATTAGTTCGCTTCATTTTTATTTCAAAAATAGATCAATTCAGATTAGGGGGACTGTGGTAGTCCACACAATGAAAATAGCAACACTGATTCAAGTTCACGACCTCACCCACACAATCACAATGACCTAAACTGACTTACTCCATTAAAAATTAGGAAGAAATAAACTCCAGAATCTTTCCCTTTATGAACGCATAGAAGCTAAACTGGGTAGAGGTTTCAGCTACTATCTGATTATTTCTATATATGAAAAGCCAAATTGGGATAACTCAGCCCTAAAATTTTTGTAATGTATACACATACCCATTCCATTTAATTGATGCACACACAGAGAGAGACAGAGAGACAGAGAGACAGAGAAAAACAGAGAGATACAAAGAGAAATGGAGAGACAGAGACTTTGTACTCAATACTGTCACGACTTGAGAAAACAAAAGTGATTAAGATCAGAATATCTCTTGTTAGGGCCCATAGATCAGAAAAAGAAATAAGAGACACTGAAAATATGATGTAATGTAATAAACAACCCAGGAGCATATGAGGATCAATTGACTCTCTCTAATAAGGACATGCTGATTCTCACTGGGTATTTCTCTATTGCCTACTATAGCAAGGCACTTGCAACAGGCTGGAGAAAAGTTATTTAGGGTTGATTCTAAAAATGAACATCTACATGATATCAAACAAAAAAAAAATTGTCAAACTACCAGTTGCAGTGCTACATTTTGCCAAATAACTCATTGACCCAAATATTTTCCACTGAAATGGGGCTGAGTGCAGGGTGGAATCAACTGAATGTTTTGGTGATATACAACATAACTGACAAGGCGGTACTGACTCTTTAAGAGCTTCCAATCTGAAGACATGGACACTACCCGCAAACACTCATGTGAAAGCAAGAAAATTCAGAAGAATGGCAGAAACACTCAAAAATTTGACGGTTTTAAAGTGTGGAATTTATGAGTTTATTGACTGTCATTACTATTACATTTCAGCTATTTACAATGTTTCTGATTACACTGGTGAGAAGACTTTATTTTGTCATCTGCCTCCAACGGTTGACAATTTGTTTTTATAAATAACTCATGAGTTCTTTCTTCAATGTTTACTCATTAAAAAACAAGCTTTCCAATTTCTGGTTAGGATGGATTTCTTTATTATTTCTCACCCTACAAACAAAGAAGTAGAAATTTCTTTTTAATTGATCTTGATGCAAGAGAAATTAGGAATTGATAGCTTTGATTGATAAACTTAGTAAACATATTGATTTTTTTTCTCTGATCCTGTGTCTTAGTTTTTAGCAAAAAGCAAACAACATGAAAAGAATTAATAACTATTTGAATCTATGCCATGACAGCATGGGCTGAGTCCAATCTCCTTGTCATTTCTAAGAATTGGACAGAGCCATTTGTTTTCCTCCTGCTTTTCCTCCTCCTGCTTTCAAAACTCAAAACGATTCTTTAGGCATTGCCTCGTCCTCACAGATTACTTAGCCAAAGAGTTGGGTAACTTTGTGAGAATATTATGGCTCTCCTAACAAAGGCCTCCAGAACTTTCTTTCCTATTGTGTATTTCTTTTGGCCAACATCTGTGGCCTAAATCCAAAGGTTCTAGTCATTGCACTTGAGAAATTATATATTCTCATGAATTACACCATTTCAAAGCAGGCTGGGAGATGTGTGGCTTCTGGTTTGTAAATATGTACCATCAGGTCAGCTTGTTTCGAAAACGTGAATTTATTCCAACACCATTGATCTACTAAGGACCGATTTAAGCATAAAATAAATATTGCATTTGCTTATGTGCACTCTCATCCACGAGAAACATGAGATAAACACAGAAAACTGCACTCAGCCAACTGAACGGAGCTGCCGAGTGATCCACAAAACACACACACACATACTCCTCACAAGGACGATGAGCCACACTCACCCACATCTGTTTGTTACAACTTACTGGCTGATTTCAGAACACCCTCCTTCCACGGCCACACATTAATTCACAAGCTGCCACCCGCTTTTTCCTTTCATTTTTCCTTAAGTTTGCTCTCCACTTACCCACTAAGTTGGCTCCTGTGTAAATGATGCTCTCTCTTTGCTATTTCTATTATATGTATTAGTTCTAAGATGATATTTTGTCCTTGCTTTCTTTGCTTGGCTCTTCTGACTTCCTTGTTTGAGCTCATTCAGTTGGTTTATTTCTACATCTTTTATCTGTCCCTCTTTTTCTTTTTCATGGAGATTGTACATCCTTTCTTTTCTGTGACAGTGCAAGACATGTTACCTGAAAGTCCCTTCTGTTCTCTGGGATGTTTTCTCCAAGTCTTCTATGTGTCCCCCAATAGGGTGATTGGTTTCTTCTTGACTCCCCTCCTTGGGTTTCTGGGTTCCCTTTATATTCTCCCCCAGCACTTGAAAATAGACACTGATGCCCTGCCTCTGTTCAAACTTTGTGCAGTCTGCAAGGGTGTGCATGTATACAGGGGCTTTGAGTGGTTGCCGTTTGTGAATTTCACCTCTACCCTCTTCCTCTGGATCCTACCTCACCCTGTGGGTGTGCTCTCAGCTTCTGGGTTATTCCCACTTCCAGAAAAGGCTCATTCGCATTGCAGGCTCCTTAAGAGCCCCTGAGTACTGCTTTGACATCTGATGCCCACTTCTACAAGCAAACTTCAGGTGCCATATTCATTATAATATTCAAGTATTTCTTAAACATTCATCATGTGTAAAACTTGACCATATTTTAGGTTCCTGTATTTGTTAATGTATCACTGATGAAGTTTATAAGTGCCGCGACCCTTACCCACTTTGTCAACAATTCCTGTGACTTATAGCGCAACTCTTGCCTAGTGAAGTGGTTTTTAGGAATGCATATGTCATACTACCACAGAAATATGTATATACAAAGGGACTATCGGAGAGTCAGGCAGCATGTGTATAATAAATAGTAAGAAAGAATGTACCTAAGACATTCATCTAGAATTTGTTATATAACTTGAATAATCCTGGCACTGTTCAGAGATAAAGAGAATACTAAAACTTCCACGGGCATTATCGAACCAATCATTGCAGCAGATATAAGTAGGTTTTTCTCTGTGGAAGGATACTTTCTGCCCACTCTTGATGTAACCGTCCATGTGAAGGAAACGGCAGGAGTGGAACGCTCCCAGCTTCTCTCCACTTGGGGTGCTGGCTGCTCGGGCTCCTTCCTGAGCCCCGAGGTGATCACCTCTAGCTTTCTCAGCCCCCTTCCCTCCCCACCCCACTCCCATCCGGTGTATTCTAGAAGATGAGACAGCTCCCACCAGCTCTCCCGCGGACCCACGTGGAGTCCGTGGGCAGCACCCAGGCCTCTCTGGCCTGTAAGTAACTCTAGGAGGGTGGGGCCATGTTCACAGAGCAGTGGGCTCCTGTCTCCCCTCCCAGCCTCTCTCAGAGGCTCCTGAGCAGACTGCTCATCCCCTACACAGACCCGGATCCACTATGCCCCTGTCATGGATTGAATCAAGTCCTCCAAAAAGAGATGTTGCAGTCCTAATCCCCAGTGCTGCAGAATGTGGCCTTATTTGGAAACAGGGTCATTAAAAAGGGAATTAAATTAAAATGAAATCACCCCGGGGTAGGGTGGGCCCTTAAGCCAATGTGACTGATGTCCTTATAAAAGGGGAAATTTGAGCACAGAGAGACAAAGAGAATCCCATATTCCCACTGGGCAGAGAACACCATGGACTGTTGGCAAGACACTCCCAGAGACCAGGCGAGAGCATGGAACAGATGCTTCCCTGCAGACACCAGGAGCAGTGTGGCCCTGAGGACACCCTGAGTTCATACTTCCAGCCTCCAGAGCTGTGAGGCAATAAATTTCTGTTGTTTAAAGCCATCCAGTCTGTGCCACACTGTTACAGCAGCCCCAAGACACAGAGACAGCCCCACACCTGCAGGAGTCACAGGATAAGCCCTGAAAGCTCTTTGGAAGCCCCCTTCACCAGGCCAGAGGTGAGGTGGATGGGCAAACCTCTCATGCTGTGATGGGATGGAAGCGGATGAGACCCGCTTCCTACTCTCCCAAAGTACATTCCCATAAAATTCCCCTCTTCCCACCCTCTTGATCCTTTTATCTTCTCAAAGCGGTGAAACAAGTTTGACTTTTCCATTGAATATCTCTGCACATGTTGATTTGCCACTTCCTGAAATACCCTATTTCTCAATCTTTGCAGACCAGGCAGTGTGTGGAGAACCAGAGTGCAGATATCCAGGCTCCCTCGGAGATTCAAGCAGAGATAGTGAGAAATAAAATGAGAGGAATTAGAGGAGCCGAATACCCCTGATGAGGATTTGATGTGGTTTAGGATTGTGTTTTTGATGTGGAACAATATGGGGCCCTGAGTTTAGTGCATGGGAAGAACATTCTTATCTTTGTGGTTTGTAAAGGGTAACGTTAACCCAAGCAGATTTTTATCCCCAAGCATCTGGATCCTAACTGCTGTGGACTGGACAGAAGCATTAAGCTGGCTATGCCAGGTGTTGTAGCTTATGCCCTCAACACAGGGAAGTAGCTTTGTCCATAGAGACAGGGCTGCATGCAAGGATAGGTTCAGGTGGATGGTTTACAGGCTCTTTCTGCCTTAGCCAAAGGAACAGAGTTTCCATCCAAGGCCCTGGCTGTAAGCAGTGAGGCAAGAGGGCTTCCAGAATATCTAGGCACTCAAGTATGTACCCAGGTCACCTACATGGCTTCAGTAAAGTCATGACAACTGCCCAGCTGGCCACACAGGTGGTCTCAAGCCAAGATAATCACTGCCTACAGTATCATCTCTAGTTGGCCTGAACCAAGGAGAAGGTTTTCTCTAGAGGGCAGGTTTCTTGGACATAAGCAGCTCAAAACCAGGAAGCGATGGAGAGGGTCTCTTTGATTTAGAATTGAAAATACAGGCTTGGACTCAGAAGACTGATGATGCTCTATTGTTGAATGGAGCCATACTCAGCTTATACTCCATTTACTGTTGGGGTAGCAGAAACATGAGGCCCAAGGAGTAAATGGAAATTAATAGCCTTTGAGTATAGACATATGTTCCAGTTTGCTAATGCTGCCAGCATGCAAAACACCAGAAATTGATTGGCTTTTATAAAGGGGGTTTATTTGCTTACACAGTTACAGTCTTAAGACCATAAAGTGTCCAAGGAAAGGCATCTACAATAGGGTACCTTCACTGGAGAAAGGCCATTGGCATCCAGAAAACTTCTGTTAGCTGGAAAGGCACATGGCTGGCATCTGCTTGCTTGCAGGTTGTGTTCAGAATGGTGTTCTCCAAAATATCTCCATGTCAGCTTCTCAGGGCAGACTCTGGGCTAGTACCTCCAAAGCTTCAGCACAACTCTGCTTTCAAAATGTCTCTGTAAGTTGCTGCAGCTCCTCTCCAAAACATCACTCTCAGTTGCTCTGAGCTCCTTCTGTCTGTGAACTCTTTTTATAGGACTCCAGTGATTTAATAAATGGGTGAGGTTAACACCTCTATGGAAATTATCCAATCAAAGGTCTTGCCCAGTTGATTGAGTCACATCTCCATGGAAACACTCAATCAAAGATTCCAATCTAATCAACACTAATACGCCTGCCCCTATAAAATTGCATCAAAGATAATGGCATTTTGGGGGACATAATACATCCAAAGTGGCACAGCATATAAAAGGAAAAAACAAACACAAAAAGAGCTGCAACTGGGAATACATCATTGCAAAATTTTTAACTTGGCAAGGAAATGGTAATGTCTGAGAGAAAAATGGTGGTAAGTTTTTCCTCCCAAATATAGTTAGTGGATGGTGCTCAAAGTAACCCTCTGGCAAAGAGCTTGCTCCCAACTGAGTTTATGTTTACAGATTGTAGATTCTAGGCAATACGTATGAACTGAGTACCATTCCAGGAAAGATAAAATCATGTTATTCTCCATTTGCTCAGATAACATTGGGTATTTTCTACAGCTTTTGGCAACACCGAGTGCTAGGTTCTGAGAATATGATATTGCCTAGAATAAATCTCTAGGAGGTGTGCAATGTCCTGTGTTCCCTAAACTCGTTGGTGCAGGTCAGTGTGTGTGATAATTAAGTGGTCTTTATTGCTATTGGACTCTTAGAAAACTCATTTGCACAACTGTCGTGGTGCTGATCTAACATAATTTACAAAGCCCCCGTATCTCTATTCCTGAGAAAAACAGCCCATACTGCAGCTGCTGAAAGAAAACTAACTCCATGTTGGTATCAAGTTAAGCCCAAGCAGAATAAAAAGCTGCGTTGGATGCGTTTTAGAATATGTTTGTTTGTTTGTTGCAATCTTTGATTCACAAAGGAAGAGAATTTGATTGGGATTTAGTTTGGGGAGGCACTAATATATTGTATATAGGCATAAACTTTACCTTAAAAGGGAATATAATGTTTGAATTGGTTTCCTCCTGGAATTTCTATGTGTGAGGAGTTTTTCTATTGAGTCATAAGGGTGTCATTTAATCTTTCGCAATGCTCTTCTGATGGATGATGTGGCTGGACACAAGTGTGTTCAAGAGGAGATCCACGGGTGGTGTGGCTGGTATTGGAGGAGTCCATGAAACTGGACCGAAGTCTGGCCTGAAATACTGCTGATCTAGTTTCCTAACAAGGTAGCCACATCCTGATTGAAAATCAGCTTAATGTTTAAGCACGATGGATTCTGGTCTCAGAAACCTGGAGAACTGCTATGAGAGAATAGTTGTTTCCAGTTCCAGAAGATTTCTCTATAGGAACACTTCTTCCCTCTTTCTAACACTTCACTCACTGCTTTACCAGGGAAATGAAATGATTTATCGGCTTGGTAAATTTGAGGAGAATAACCCGGGCATGTGGACTTTGGCTCTTCCTTTTCTCTTTTCTTTCTTCCTCTATAGCCACCTGTACAGCATGAGATATTTTTGAATAGTATGAAATTTTATAAAACTGTCTTATGCAACTGTGGAGATGCATGATTCCAAATTCTATAGCCAGGCTGCAAACTGGGAACTCCGATGAAGGTTTTTGACAAATTCTCCAGGAGAAACTGGCCAGCTGATATAGAGATGAAAATTCTCTCTTCAAACTGCTGAAGTCATCACTCCTCCTCTTAAAGCCTTCAACTGAGTAGATGAAACATCTCTCATTGCTGAAGGCAATCTTCTCAGTTGATTGTGGTTGTTATCAGCCATAGATAAAATCAACTTACTGATGATATAAGTCCATGAAGTGTCCTCATAGTAACAAGCCTGTGCTAGCTTGACCAGACAACTGGGCACCATTACCCGGCCAAGCTGACACATGAGCTAACCTCACACCACCTCAAAGATTTTTGTTTTTGCGTGTTCCTGGTATGAATACATACTTTCTTTCCAATGGTGAACAAAAGCAGTTGCTTTCTTTTCATTAATTAAAGAATTATTTGTTAACAATCAATAATAAATTTGCAGAAGGTCTCAGAGTCCTTTGCCCTTCTGAGATAATGTCAAACCAAAAAGAGAATGAGAAAGAGAGAGGAGAAGAAAAGGAGAGAGAAGAACAAGAGAAAGAAGTGGTCGGGGCAGAGAACTATTGGTTTAAGAATGTTATAGCAACAGACATTCAGAAGGTAGGCTTATTCTGGGTGTCTAGCCAAGCCCCTGCTGCATGAAGTGATCATGAAAATCCACTAGAATTTGTCCCCAGGTAATTCCCATGGTAGGGGTGGGGAAGATAACATAATTACATTTGTTAAGAATTTTATTTTTATTTATGGATAGCCATAGATAGAGAACTGATGTATGATACTCTGAAGCTGTCATAATTTTAAAGAGCATTTCTTTATGGAATATATTCACCTCCATGTATCAAAGGAGCTATGCAAATATGTTGAAACTCAATGCGAAATTGGCCTAAATCAAAGAAAGGGGAATTTTTTTTCAGTTTTACGTAGCTGCTAGTGCCAGAAACCTCATTAGAAGTCAATCAACTAGAAACCATTGAGAATTGAATAAGAATTTTCTTTACTCTTACTGCAGATGAGTGATTTAAGTAGTTATGGAGAAGAGCCAAGAATCATCCTTCCAGAATAATTAGTATTGTTGTTAAGTATTCCTGCTGCCTTGGGACTGTCAGTAAAGGATCAAAGAAGTATCCAGGATTAGAGCTCTCATGCAGTGTTAAAGGAGGAGGTTTGCAGAAGGCAGGTATGACTGAATGGAATTGCCAAGCAAACTATCTAGCTCATTGCGTGCATGCTTATGTTCTAACATTCTAGATCTCGCTAGTTAAATATGTGAAGGTCTGGGTTTTATTTAAAGAAAAAGTTTAGAGAGGATCAAGAAGGGTTTCAGTGATGTCCTATTTTTAAATTTCTCAAGAATTCTTGGATGCCCATGGCCAGTAAATGATGAGTCTAATAAACATCTATCAAGTAACACCATCCATCCTGTTGTTTCCACCTGCGATGTACTGAAAAACTTGAAATTTTGACCAAAATCTTTATTAATCAATTAAAAAGTTCATATAGCTCAATATTCTTTTCCTTATTTTAGTGTCTTTGTCTCAGTTCTGAGAAAATGCTCCACTTTTGTATCTGACAAAATCTCTTCTGTATTAGAGATTCTGGAACTAATTGTTTGTATTTGAATTATGTGAGCTTGTCACAGGGAAAATATATATGCTGAAAATATGTTTCACTTTTGTTCACTGTTGCCTAATTCAGGAGCATTTATGGATACTTAAATTGTAAGATTTTGCTGGCCCGGATTCCAAGAAACAAAACTATCTAAGAGCCGGGCGATTCCAGCCCTGTTGTCTTTTTTCCTTCTGTTCTCACAGGGACCCTCTACCAAGGTTTTGACTAAAAAAGGCAATTCCTAGGTGACTGTAGCCCTGCAACCCCTCCTTCTAGCTTAGTCCGCTGTAGAAGGAAAAGGTTCTTGCCTAATAACACCAACGCTTTTGTGAGAGGAAAGTAGTCTTCCGGAGAACTTGATGTAGCCAGAATCGGAAGAGGGGTGGTGTTAATGAAATAACACACATATCTTAGTTGCTAAGTGTACAGGTTATAATACCAGCCTGACCGGTTTTGTATCTCAGCCTCATCCTCATATTAGCCCCGTGACTTTGGGGAATTCATTTAACCTCCCTATGCTTCATTTCTCCCTTTAAAAAATCATCCTCATAATAGCTCTTATCACATAGAGTTTATGTGAGGATTAAATAAGGACACTGTTGGCAAAGGGCCTGAAATGAAGTATGTATTCAGTAAGTGCTAGCTGTTTTTATTAGGAAATAATTTTAATTTACAAACACATGTTATGGAGATAAATATAGCACGTATTCAATACGGTTTGGGTTTAAAAACACTGAAAATTTAAATGAACGGAGACATTTCATTTCTCTGAATATTTTCAAAGAGGTATAGCAAAGAAGAAGTTTAGGCCAGTTTCTGTATTCTTCTATGTTGAGTGATATGTAATAGACTGTCTTCTCCTAAGGTCTCACAGCAATTAAAAACTCCAAATTTTTGCAAGGCTGGCCAATGCCCTGGCACCTAGAGCTAATCAGCCAGCTGACTGTGGCACAAATAAAAAACCAGTCACAGAGATAAAATAGATTTTGAAACAATGTCCCATTGAGGAGCACATTATCATTCATCTATTCACTACAAAACAAAGTGCTTTATATTCTCTTCATAACAAAAAAAAGACAAAGCACAATAAAAGTTCTGGTCTGAGTGGTTGGTTTGTTGTTTTTTTGATGAATCTAGAGATATTTATTAGGCTATCTAGCAAAAGATGGGTAAACATCAAAATTCATAATGATATTTTGCAGGCTCAGCAAGAATAAAATATGAAATGGGACCAAAATAGGAACATGCACAAACATGTGACCCTGGAAGTTAAGAAAGCAAAAAAATCTTAGTGTTTTTTTGGTTTTGTTTTATGTCCACATTGCTACTGTGGTTACTGTTAGGCTTTCAACTGCATTAATTAGCTAATCTCAGACTCATTGTAATATCTTATTTTTTATCACTTTACACTGTTTTTGACAATTTTTATGTCAAACGTCTTGCTTTATATTGGATTCAGTTTTATAAGTGATAAATTAATCGAACTCTGGATAAACTCCTCAGCCTCTTTTTCTTATAGTACTCCTAGCCAAAGAAATAACAATGAGTTCCTTCAAAAGATAGCATGAGGCTCAGATCATGTGAGTCAATTGATCTCAAAGTGCTGATGAGACAATCATGTTTCAGTGCCAAATAAAGCTCCAGTGGAGTTCAGTTTTAGCAAAGGGCAATCTATGGAATATTGCAGGAAAGCAATATTAAAAAAAATAAAGCAAAACAAAAAAAACGTCCTCTACCACTAAAGATCTTAAAGGACAATGGGAACAACAGGCGGAACTTACCTAAGAAAGTAAGATGTTGTAGAAGAAGAACAGGGCTTGGAATCAGAATGCATTTAATCTAATCCCATCTTTTCCTTTCACCGAAGTTTGGGTACCAAGGGTTAGCTTTTCTTCATAATGGACCTCATTTTTCTTGTGTATAAAGGGAGCAGATAATACCTCAAGTCTCAAAGAAGAAGCGTAATTCTGAAGATGTTCAAGTACACTTAAGAAGAACAAGAAATTTGCACACACTATAGCATGTGAAAGAGTGGAAAAGGTATAGTGTTTAAATGTGAGCTCATGTCCAAGCCAACTACTCACAGGCTGAGTGATCTCTCTAGGCTTTTCCTCACCTATGAAACGGAGATGCTTGTGAGTTCTTTGTACAACGTAAAAGGTATATGAAGTTCCTAGCCTGGTGCATAGTGCACATTAGCTGCTCAATAAATATTTTTCTCCATCCTTTTCTCCCATTCTTATTTAAGGGAGGGGAGAGTTTTATTTATAAAAGATTTGCTTAGTCATACACCCTTCTCATTGCTAGAGGCCTCAGAAATACCTTGTATATGTTCTCTGACCTCTGAAGAGAGGTGATGAAGAATTCTAAGACTCAGAACTTGAATGAGCAAGTGTTTTTGAAGAAATGAATGAAGCATTATGTCACTGTAGTTAATATAGAAGCCATTTTAAAAGCGCCTATCTGCAAAGCATTTTCCAGCACATTATGCTGATGGGCATGGGGGAAGGTTATTCAGGCACAATGTTATGTAGAGTTTCTAATTGCTTATTCTAGTAGATCAGAGTAGTTTTAAATTAGGGTACATAGTGGCCACAAAAGAGTTTAACAATTATGGCATCCACTGAACTTTTATCACTTCCATGACTTTAATTTGCTTCATCTACTTCATTTCACAAATATTGCAGAAGATAATTCCACCAGATTTCTTTAATACAGCATGCTAAAATATTCAAAATTCAGAATTATTGTACTTCAGGTGAATAAAGTTTAAGTGTTCAGTTTAATATCGGTCTTTTTGCACATTTATAAAAATGCAATCACCACTATAAAATGAAAGTTCTGCTGTGCTGTCATGATTTGTCTCATTTTCCCCTGCAGTGAGGGGCTCCTTTGGGCTTCAGTTTAACTAACACTCAGAGAGTCAGAAATAAATCATTTGTTACCTCAAAAATCAAAGATAACTACAGGGAACAAATGTGTCTACTTTGAAATTTAACAGTTTCGTGTATATGAATACTTGATGATGTATTTTTGATACTGAACAAAGGTAGTGAGTTTTCTGCCCAAGGCACTCAATTCCTGAGACACCAGGGTTTCAAAGAGACAAAGACTGTATTGGTAGGCATGAAGCAGAAAATCAGACAGCCTATCAGCCTAAAAAAATCCATCTCTTCAAACTGCAGTAATTCTGGCAGTTTTATAGTTTGAAAAGACGGGCAGGTTTTAGAATAATGAGCACAATGGTTCAAGATGACAAGGTTAGAGACAATCTAACCATTGAGCATGCACAGATCGATTACATGCTTAGTCATGGACTGTAGGTAAGAAAATGATGGCCTTAATAGGATGATGGGTGTGATTTTTAGTATTATAATGAGGTATAGGTCTGTTACAGGTTAAAGTTTAAGGTGCTGTGGATGTCAGGTGGGCCCATTTTGGTTAGATCCAGCTCTATCACGACAGCTTTGGAATTGGGGTGGATTTGTTTTTGGCTGACTCGAGGCCCTTCAGTAATAAACATTAATGGCTGTCTTTAGTGGTCATAGGATCTAAAGTTGAAAAAAGCAGATAAAGGTGTACAAGTGAAGGTCAGTCACAAAGTTTCTAAAATCACAAGGTCACTATATAAAGGTTATATAGTTATATAATCATTATCAAAGATCAAGGCAACTGGATTACAGTTTAGCAATTTCAGGTTTTTCCTTCTGGCTATTCTAAT
This sequence comes from Choloepus didactylus, assembly GCF_015220235.1. Classification (NCBI taxonomy): domain Eukaryota; kingdom Metazoa; phylum Chordata; class Mammalia; order Pilosa; family Megalonychidae; genus Choloepus; species Choloepus didactylus. The sequence goes on along the minus strand of NC_051324.1, from coordinate 65,145,745 downwards.
ACACTAGAAAGTAAAAAGAAATATCTATATAATGATTCAGTAATCATGATTTCTTAAATAACTTCTCAGTTACATTTTCATTTTATAGTGATATTTTTGTGCTCTCCATAGGACAGTATTTTCACATAAAGTGTAAAGGAAAGCATAGCATTGGTAAACCTCTAAGTCTTCACAATTTAATAAGCTCTACCTTGATGAGGATTTTCAAAATCCTCATTTATAAATAGCAAGGGTTTTCCCAATTGTGTTATATGACTTCCTAAGCTGTTTATAAATATTCAGTGGGAATTTCCATGGTTCAATAAGTTTGGAAAATACTTGATTAGAAAAGATAAATACATGAAATCTGCACTAATAAAAGAATCCTTAATATGCTAATATACATTGATTCTCTGAAAAGGAGATACAGTAAATTAACGTTTCCCACATTTGATCCTGAAACCCACTTTTGACTGATTATCCCTTGGAGTTAGTGATCTTCAGAACATGCTTTGGAAAAGGCTGCTTTAGGCTTTCAATTCAAAAATCTTCTAACACTTCATGTATATGTATTTACTTTGGGGTTATTCTGAAAAATTAGAATGCCAGTTTGTGTTCTTCAGGGAAATGACAGATTGAAATTAATCTCTAAATAGTAACAGATCAGATAATAAAAGTCACTTATACTAGGCATTCTCCTCTCCAGAAAGTCTTGCTGCTTTAGATCAGAACTATCTAAGAAGCTTAAGACATCAGTCAATATAATTTACTACATTGAAGAGTAAAGCAAAAAATACAAATATAAGAATAGATGCAGAGAAAACATTTGATAAAATTCAACATCCTTTCATGTACAAATTTTCAGCAAACAAGAAATAGAAGGGAATTTTCATAAACTGAATATCATAAGAGGGAGTAATTTTAAGTGGGACACAGATATTGGTATCTATTATTTGTTGTAAGTCAAAATAACTACAGAATGAATTTGGATCTTCAATGCAATCATTTTCTCTCTTCATAAAAATAAAGCATTTTATTCATAGAAAATCTGGTTTATAGTGAAAAATATAAATAAAAATGTCACAAGTAACACTATCACCCATTTGCTAACATTTTGATTATGTACACATATAACTAATATAGTTATAGTTATATATGAATATATGTGTTATATATACACACAGACATATATACATATAATTATATATTTATGTAGAATTGTATTGCAAACTGCTGTTTACATATAGATATTTATACATACTCATATATCAGAAAATTGTAACAATAAGACTTTGTACACTTTATATTTAACTTAAAATATATTTTTGCTATTGTCTCTATGTAAATTCTTTTTGAGACCATGTTTTTCTCTTTACTGGTTGCATAGTAGATCATCTTATAGATGCACTATAACATATTTAAGTAATCACTATTGTCAGACATGTAGTTTGTTTCCAGTTTTTATTATTATAAATGATGATGGAATAAATACTGGATTAAGGAACAAGTCCTTAATACTTTATTTTTTAATTGCCCTCCAGAAATTGGCATACTTGATAATTGCCTTGATCATTTTTTATTTTTCCCAAGCACTTGGTTATGTAATATCTGACTTTAATCTATAATTATGACAACCTGAAAAATTAGGGAATGTTAGCATCTTCATGTTGTATTTTAAAAGATATAATTAATAATAGCTGGAAAGATTTAGCTTATCCTACTTGGTAAGTAGCAAGGAACTTAAATTCATAGAAGACATCCAAATAAGAGATCTTATTCCTCTAGTCAAGAGGGGAGCAAATATTTTATAAGGGTTAAATTAAAAAATACATATACTTAGCTGAATTTTTTTGTTAGAGATTAAAACAACTTGATTCAATCCCAAATAAAATAATATGGTCTCATAATTTAGAACACCCAGAGGAATATAAATGAGAAAATCGCCACTGATTTTTAGTAAAAAAAAAAAAAAAAAATTATCTATAGGATGCTACCCTTCATATGAGAGAGAAGGTGATATACATGGGTTGCCATTTATATGTATATCTCCTGGTTCTGTGTGTGAGAGGAATTTGGAGTAAGGCCATCCCATGAGTAATGAGCACTGTTAGTGCCCAGATGTTGGATTCTAAATACCATTCTCCAGCAAAGTGAACCAGGTCTCTTTGAAGAAGTGCTTGATTCCAGGCCTGGGGCAGGGAAAATACAAGATGAGTTTGAAACATTTCATGGTGCCATAAAGATAAGAAAGGGATTGAAAAGAATGGGAGTACGTTGAAACAAGGAGCCAATAGGAAGAAGATTTCAATGGTCAAAGCTAAGACAATTTGGAAGCAAAAGCAATAAATAAAGATTATAGGAGATTATAAGCCATAGAATAAAATAAATATCCATGAGTCTACACTAATATAAATAAATAAACAAACAAATCTGGGATAAGGGACAATTCTTCTTTAGGGAAGAATCTAATTAGCAAATATAGAAGCAATGAGAGATACAAAATTAACATTAGGCAGACACATAGTAATAATAGTTGCAAACAAGATCTAATGAAGAAGGCTAAAGTCGGTGGGTGACGGTCTAAAGAGAAATAGGATATTTGCAATAATCCCCAAGATTAATTGACAAGAAAGAGAAAAATAGTAACTTTGCTGAGTTAACTGGTACTTGGTATTCACAACCCTAACCAAGTAACCCCCAGTAATGATACCTTGACATCATGCACTCTCAATGTGATGCACAGAGAGGGAAACAAAGTACCTTCTGCAGTAGTCTTGTCAAAAATGATAGCCTCAATCCAAATATGGGAACTTGGCAGGCAAACACATACTGAGAGAATTTTTACAAATTAATTTTACACAATAACTGATTGGGACTCATCAATTGCATCTAGGTCATGAAAATCAAATTGGAGGAGACAGAGGAGATAGAATAATTAAAAGTGATGCAGAATTTGGAATGGAATCCGGGAAGAAAAAAACAGTATTTGTGGAAAAACCAAATGAAACCCAAATAAGATCTGTAGGTTACTTAATAGTATTGCGTATCCTGATTTTGATAAGGTCTGTAGTTTAGTTAATAGTATTGCATATCCTGATTTTGATAATTTGGACTATGTAATTGTAACATTAGGGGAAGCTGGGTGAAGGATGTAAAACATCTCCCTGTACTACTTTTGTAAATTTTCTCAATGTCTATAACTATTTCGAAGTAAAAAAGTTGAAAAATAAATGAGCATTTCTTTTGATGATTTCCTCCTTTGTTATGATTTCTTTTGATGATTTCCTCCTTTGTTTTGCATAGACGGAAACAACCTAAATTTGGATATACAGTATTAGAATGTACATTTTCTCAATGTCTATAATTATTTCAAAGTAAAAAGTTGAAAAATAAATGAGCATTTCTTTTGATGATTTCCTATGTTATGATTTCTTTTGATGATTTCCTCCTTTGTTATGACTTCTTTTGATGATTTCCTCCTTTGTTTTGCATAGATGGATACAACCTCAATTTGGATATACAGTATTAGAATGTACATATAGTTCAAGGCAGCACTGTGTCCGTTTCTTGGGTTTTGGTTTATTTTTTATTATAGTACCTATGAAACATGTTTAATTGATAAGCTTATAAACAAATAAAAAGTAAAATAATCCAAAATGCTTTCTTTTCTACATTTATCTTCAACTGAACATGTTTATATGTTCAAGTTAATTGTGTTTGTCTGTTTTTCTTTTTGTTGTTGTTTTGTTTTCTGTTATTTGGGTAGTTTTATAGGGGAAAATGGGGTGCTCTATCATGAAGAAACTTTTAATAGAAGAGTTACTTTCAACCATTTTTCTCCACATACAATATTAGACAGAACCCCAATGTATAAATCAAAAGCTGAGCTGCTTTGTTTCGAATGGAAGGATGGCACTTGGAGAACTACCTACACACTTGTCCCTTGATCACTTCATGGAGCATTAAGTCTCTGCATATTCCAGGGTTCTGGCTACAAGATTTGAGAAACCTTAGCAGAGGAAGTTTTAGAACATGGGAATGGGAGGAGGGAGCTAAAGAGAGGATTACTTGGCTCAGAGAGTCTTCATTTCCTTAATGGAATAATAATATATGCTGTATCCCCTTGGGGATGACGGGAATGAACAATTGATGATTATAAATTATCCCGCAGTTTGTTTTCAAAGTTTCATTGGCAAACGCAGTACTTAAAGTTGAATGTTGAGAGAGTTTGGTTCTTTTCAAGATGTGTGTAGGAGAATGAAATAAAGGAATATAGGAAATGTGCAAATGAGAAAAGAGAGAGAGAGAAACTTTATGCTAGGACTCTATTTGCTCAAGCACAAAATGCTTAGGCTGCTTTTAGGGACAGGAATTAAGCTTGAAAATCAGAAGCTGATAGTGTTACCTTATGTTGGTTACAGACAGAAAAATGGTAGGGCTTTGGACTGGGGTGGAAATGGAATTTGTATGCAAATTAACTGAGACATAAAAACATATTTTAAATCCAAGGCAAACATTTTGAACGGGTAAGGGGGACCTCACCAGGCATATCTGAACACTGATTTTCAAAAGAAAATAAGGGTTCATTCACAGCTTTCAAAATTATTTTCAGTTATGACCAGTCTCTTCTGCATTACAATCCCAAAAGATTCATTTTTTAACCCTCTTAAATTATACTTTATAGATTCTCATCTTCATTTTGAAAGTTAAGAAAGTAAACATTTAAAAAATTAAATCATATTATGAGAAAGTAAACACTCACAGAAGGGAATAAAGTGGATTGCTGTGAGTGAGACAAAGTGGAATGGAAAATATATGATAATCATCAAGGAATAATTATTGTCTCAATAATTACTAGTGAAAAATACTAGAAGAATTCATAAGGACCGCAACTTCATTAAAAGACCTAAGGAACTAAGAAGTGTTTCAATGTCCTGAAAGGCATTAGCTTAAATTCAGCTCTATTTGGGAAGATTATTAATCAACTGCTTGCAAGTCCAAGCTGGTCTCCTTGATAAGGGAGTATGCAGGTTTGAATGTATTATGTCCCCCAGAAAAAGCCATATTCTTTGATGCAATCTTGTGGGACAGACATTTTAGTGCTGATTAGATTGGAATCCTTTGAGTGTTTCCATGGTGATGTGACCCACTCAACTGTAGGTGATAACTCTGATGAGATAATTTCCATGGAGGCATAGCCCCACCCATTCAGCATGGGCCTTGATTACTGGAGCACTATATAAGCTCAGACAGAAGAAGTGGGCTTGCTACAGCCAAGAGAGACACTTTGAAGAAAGCACAGCGGCTGCAGGTGACAGACAGTTTGAAGACGGCTATTGAAAGCAGACTCTTGCTCCGGAGAAGCTAAGAGAGGACAGACACCCCAAGAGCAAATGAGAGTGACATTTTGAAGAGGAGTTGTGGCCAGGAGAGGAATGTACTGGGAGAAAGCCATTTTGAAACCAGAACTTGAAGCAGACGCCAGCCACGTGCCTTCCCAGCTAACAGAGGTTTTCCGGACGCCATTGGCCATCCTCCAGTGAAGGTACTGGATTGTTGATGACTTACCTTGGACACTTTATGGCCTTGAGACTGTAACTGTGTAACCAAATAAACCCCCTTTATAAAAAGCCAATCCATTTCTGGTGTTTTGCATTCTAGCAGCATTAGCAAACTAGAATAGGGAGTAACATTTCTTGAGAGATACTTTCTATAGCTTTGCTCATCAGAGATACTTGTTCTTAGATGTTGCATTTGAGTTCTTATGCTGCATGTACTGGTATCCTTAACTCAAACTTGTTTTAAAAATAAGGGGAAATATGACCCATGCCTGAAAAATCTAAAAACAGGTGGACATGAAGATTGGTTTGATCCGTAGGTTGCCAGGGGCTGCAAGTCCAACTTGTTGCCCTCCCCCTGGACTTTGGCTTGTCTTGTAGTAGCAAGATGGATGTGTTTGTTCACTTAAATTGACATGGAGAGAAGGGGCTTTAATTCCAGGAACACTTTTAAGAATTCCAAGTGTATGGAGGAAAATAAGTTAGGGTTAAAAAAAGTTTCAGGTAGTGGTAGAGAAAGAGAGAAAATAGAAAATGTTTCAAGCTTGATGCTAGAGGAGCCTTTGAATGTGTTCTCCCAGATAATGTGAGGCTGCGTCATTTTGATGGTACAGGAAAGAAGGCTCAGGCATATAACTAGTGGGAACAAGGCTATTGCTATTCACAAAAGGAGGAAATGCAAGGAAGTTTCCGCATGACAGGAGAGATTAGCCTAAGAAGCCAGCTTCTCAAGAATTGTCCAATTTTTTTAATGCTCTCCAGTTTTCCTGATTTACTTAAACATGAGCTCTTATCAGAAGAGTTCTGTAACACATGGCATTAGAGTTTTGCATGAGAAACGGAATGGCTTGAGACATTAGGTCAAATTTTATTTTATTTTAAATACATAATATTCAATACTCAAAAAAAGATGCAGCATATTACATGTGTTATGAAGCAAAACAATACAGCGAACATCTGAAAATCCTCTGGTCAATTTAGTAACCAGATCATTATCACTAGGCTTCAGCCTGCCCAAGCCAATCCTTTACCTCTTTTGCAATATACTTACTCTAAGGCTCTTCATTCTCATGCCAAATATATATATATATATAAGCACAGTTTAATTTCATTGATTCAGAATTTATTAAAAAGTAGTATCATATTATTTACAATATGTTGCAATTTCTTGGATATTAATATTCACCAAAACTTATTCTAGAATTTCAGAACTGTGCTCTCCTAATTAGCCAAAAATATTTGGGTGCTATCCAAATGCTCACCAATATTAGAAGGTGTGTATAAATATATATTTACATATATATGATTTTGATGCATGAAGATGAAAAGTGAAAAGTGTGTGTGTGGGGGGGTAGATAGAAACCCACAGCTACATGTAAGAATATTTTTGAATCTCACAAACAAAATATTTAGCAAAGGAAAAAAAAGACAGGAATAACATAATGTACAATTCAATTATATAAGGAACCAAATAATAAAAAAAGATGAAACTATTCTATGTTCTTAGAAATTAGGACTCTGTTAAGGTGGGGAAGGTACAGTACATGATGTGGAATTGGAAGGGACCACAAGATGAGTCTCTAAGATACTGATGATGTTCTGTTTATTGCTCTGGAGGTTGTCTGCAAGATGTGTGTGCTCAAGTTGTAAACTTATGTGATGTGTGCTTCATTGTACTTAATAAAAAGTGCAAAAAGAAATTGAGTAAGATTTTCAGAAATGAAGGTCAAGAGAATTATCTGAGAAGTAGAACAGGAAAAAAGGCAAAGAGATGGCAATGATAGAAAAAAAATAGTAAAATTAGAGAAATGTTATAAAACATCAATATGCACTATATAAATGTAGGATTTTAAAGCTTAAAGTACAAAATACTGATCATATATGCAAGATCAAAGACAGTAATAGCTTTGGATTTTTCAAAGACAATAATAGGTTTAGATTGCAACCCATAGCAATCTCAGAGTTTTCAGAAGACAAAGCACAAACACCTTCAAAATTGTGAGGGGAAATGATATCCAACAAAGAATTCAGTACCCAACCAAGTTTACCATTGGCTTGGTAAAATAAAGATTTCAAGTATACAAACTCTTAAAAAACATACTGCTCAGGCACTGTTTTTTTTTTCAGGAATATTCTTGAAGATATGCCTCACTGAAACAAAGAAGTAAACCTAGGAAAATGAAGAAATTGGATCCAGGAAAGAGGGGATTCTACTCAGGTGTGAGAAAAAGAGAATCCCAGGATGAAGACAAGAGAAGAGCCGGGCAACAGGCCTCTTGGGGTATGCAGCTCTGCTTGGTGAAGGTAGACAGAAGGCTCCAGGAAGAAGGTTCAGGAAAAAGTGCAACTGATCAGATGGATTATCTGACAAAATGGAAAAGTGGCTTTCAGGGTTGGTGAAAGAGATGTGAAGATAGCCTGAAAGTCAACCGAAAGCTAAGGCAACAAAAAATATATTAATTTCAAAGAAAAGAAAATGTACAACAAATGATACAAAACTATAGTATAGCAGGCCTAGCAGTAAGCAATTTTTATGGAGGTAAAATAATGAAAACACTGAATATGTATTTTTTTAAGGGTATGTAACCATTGGGAGAGGTGAGAGGAAGGACATGTAAGATGGCTAAACCTCATGTATCAAAAGATGCGGTATAAGCTTATTTTTTAAATATGTTTTGAGGAAGGTGACAAAAAGATAATTAGAAGTTGAAATGGTTGCCCCAGTGACTAGTTTTAGTGGATTCTAACTTTTGCTCTATGCTTTTTTATCAATGTTTGAATTTTGAACTGTAGGCAAGAATTGCTTTGATAACAATAAATCATTTATTTAAAAAAATAACCATAAATGAATGAATGAATTTCATTGATGATGTGAGTATTGAGCAAAGTCATGCAAAATAAATTCTGAATTTAAACTCTCTTTCAACCCAGAGCAGGCTCATATAAACCAAGTATTCTCCATGTTGCTAGAACTAGCCCCCATTTAGAGTGTCTTAAAAAAGAGAGAATGGAAGACACAGAAAGGAATAAATTCCCTGAACTCTGTTTTGTTCATATCATGTCTGGAAAAACTCGAGCCATTTTGAGCCTCATTCCTCATGCAGAACTTTGACGCATTACGGAAGGGGCCACTATCCTCATGGGTCTCGATAATTTGTCATCTGAGGATTTGTTGTAGGAAACATTTGGCTTGAAGGAGGCTTCAGTGAAAGACTGTCCTACAGAGTTTTGTCCCAGATGCCAGAACCTGGAAAAATAGATGAAGAGCTCAAGAAAGCAGAAATAAAACACTTGGAACAATGAGGCCACCACATGTGAAAACATACTTTCTCATGAAAAATGCCTGCTTTCGAGAACTTCAAAAACACACACATCCAAAATATGTTCACACACGGGGAACAACCATTGCCTAGTTCACAAACCTTGCAGTTATCCGTGACTCCTGTTTTTTTCACCTTCACACAATTTGTTGGAACATCTTGAGAGCTCTACCTTCAAAATCTTTCCAGACTGTGACTTCTTCTACCCACCTCCACTGTCCCCCCAGCCCAGCCATCATGGTCTCACACATGGATGACTGCCAAAGCCTCCTTAAAAGTCTCCCTGTGTCTGCACTGACTCCCAAACAGTCTATTCTCAACACAGCAGCCAGAGGTATCCATTCAGTACAAGCCTGATGCCACTTCAAATCTCAATATTTTTCAGTCCAAGTAAAAGCTAACTTTGTTTATGGTGACTCCCAGTTCCCTCCAAAGCCCTGGTAACTCCCTGACCTCCTCTCCTTCCTTCCATTCCCTCACTATAGTTTCGCCTTTTCTCAAATACCTCAGACATACTCCCATCTTAAAGCACTTCCTAGCTTTGGAATGCTGTTTGTCCAGATATTCTTGTGGCTCATTCCCTCACCTCTTTCTTGACTTTGCATTTCTGTGTTCACTTAGGCAGCCCCTGAACCCCCTGTTTAAAACTGTACTATGTTCCCTCCCCCTGACTTTAGCATTCTTGTCTGCCTTACTCTATTCTACCTTTTCTTTGATTTCCATAGCACTTTTCATTTTCTAACATCCTTTCTCTTTGACTTTTTACCATATATATATATATGTATATACACACATTTACATATTTTTTTCTATTGTCTGCTACCACCAATGAAAATGCAAGCTTCAAAATGGCAGAGATCTTTAGTTGCTTTGCTCACTGATGATTCCAACAGCTTAAAACACTGCCTGACATTTAGTAGTGATCAGTAAATATTTTTTTTTAATAAATGAGTACCTGAAAGACATAAACAAATGCTAGATGGCTATCTTAAGAGGATGCTCAGGAAGTGATTTTTTTGGATGGATGGAGAGTTTGACTTCAATTTCATTCCTTGATCTTTATAATTCTATCATTGTATGATTTTAGATTCAAATAAATACCCAAATTGTATTTTGACATGGTCCTCAAACACGTTTTTTTTCCCCAGAAAATAGCTGAAGCTTGAAAGTGATATATTCATGAGAAATAAGTAGATGCTATATTATCTACTGCCATATCCCTATGTTGAGGGCATCAACTCTGAAAGGCCCATTTGGATCTAGCTGGTCTCAGTGTCGGCCTGAGGGTCACAACTTCACACTCAGCAAATCAGGTGGTCTGCCCACAAGTTTCAATAGATGGTTTCCTTTCATGGGAGTGATTAAAGTTACATTAAAGTTGGCCAGTCAAGAGAAATCAACACCATGAAAACAAGAATGATTTAAATGAATTATAATTTTTAGACGATTCCCTTGAAATTACGGAAGCAGACAGGGAGTATTTATAGAATTACAAAAATAACGAAACCTTGTGGCATTTTGTTCTGAAGACAGTTGTGATTAAATATTTTGTCATTATTACATGCTCTAAAAATGATTTCCTTTGCCTTCCTACCTTTATTGGTAAACTTATCACGGATTTACTTAAGGCATGAGGACAGAATCAAACATAAACCTAATCGATAAGCAAGAATGGAGCACAGGGCAATGCTTGAGTCTCATAGAGCAAGACCCCACTCCAGATCCTAAAACTAGAGCAGAATTAGCAGCAAGAGGTACTAATGATGAGCTCATGAGCTATTGCCTGTTAAGAAGCCTTCAGTAGAGAGATACCTAACCGTTATTGAAGAGAGCAACTTCACCAGAAATCTCTATATGTTTTGGCAGAAGGCCAGTCAGTACACGCTGATTGAGGGGAATTAATGAGGCAGCATCCCCGAGGTGTGAATGGTGCTGACTGGGGGATGGAGTGACCAAGGTCTGATCTGATTATGAGTAGAATTCCTTCGCATACTCTTGATAGGAGATTTGGACGTCCCCACTGAAAATAAGCTTCAGAATGGTCTACACACCCTGAAATGGTAGCATCTGGCTTGTGTGTGATAAACGCCTGCACTAAGACCTAAGTATGGGGACCACTGAGTGAGGCCCCCCCATGGCCACTGAGATCCCTACCCTGGCCATGGCTTATGTTCGAGGTGCACAACCTTACCAAGCGCTGATCTTCCCAACTCTGCCCCCCAGCAAGGACTCCAATGCCATCTCTGAGTTATTTGTTCCTCCAACTGAGAGTTGGTTTTGCCCTTTAAAAGTTTTTGAAAAAAGGAGTAACAATCCCATATTCCTTTTCAAGATTAAAAAAAAGATCAGGTTAAGTAACCGAAAAGGATATTACCTAAAAATAAAACTGCACACTTACTCCACTTCTAAAATGAAGACAGTTAATCAGGAAGATGGGATGGCTCTGAGACGTCCTCTGATTTCAATAATTTGTTTCCATTCAGCTTGGATAAATATTCTTCAACATACCAGCTTTGAAACTATTTTATTTATGCTTAAGCTATCAAATAAATAAATGCATATACTCAGGAGACAGAAAGAAAGAGGGGGAGGGTTTTATATATGTAAATCCATCTCTATCTATCTATCTATCTATCTAATCTATGTATCTCACCAAAATAGCTCTGTAAAATCAGATTCTCAAACTGCAATTTATAATTTTCTTTAAACACAAAGGATGCAGTCTACGAAATTACACTGATTGTTAGAGCTGATACAAAATGACATTTTTCAACAAAAGTGCTTATCTTCTTCCTCTGGAAGTGAGCTAACATCTGTTGGGAGACGTTGCTCCATGGGTCTTTCTTGTTCCTATGCATCTTGCTAGACATGGTAACTCTCCATGTTTTATTTGCAGTGAGCAACCTTGAGGGATCTTGTGAGGTCTATCCATCCTCACCCTCCTAGACAAAGTGCACAGTTGCTTATTTCTTGCTTTAAAACTGTGGGTTTCCCAAACACAATATTCCCCAGCTGCAATGGAAAACCACTACATGTGTAACATCCACCTGAGCTTCTCCCTGTATCACCCCCTTTTCTCCACTGTGGGGCTTGGAAACAGGCAAACTGAATCAATGCAAACATGCTGATGTTCATGTTGTTTATTGTCAGTGGGTAATTTTGTTTCTGAACCAGGAGTTTCGTGTCTACTAGCATTCATGACCCAGTAACAGGCTAACCTATTGCCTTGTAAGTAGAATAAAATCAAATCCCACACCTGTGTTTCCTGTTCTTAGATTTTTTTCTATGACAATTTCCTCTGGTAGATATTTATTTCATCATTTTAAAGATAAAAGTAACAGAGGCTCAGAGGAAAAAAAAAGAAGTTGCTCAAATTTACATGGTTACTGACAAATTTAGGAGTTGTTCCCAACTGAGCCTTGGCTTTCTTTTTTCTTTCTTTTCTTCCTTCATGCTTTTATTTTCTTAGAATTATTTATTGAGCAACTATTATGGGCTGAATCATGTTATGATTAAAAGTGCCAGCTTAGAGCCAGATTGCTCAGGTTCAAACCAAAGGCACCAAAATCTACAAATTGGGCAAGTTACTCAAACTTGTTATGCTGTAGCTTCTTCGTCAGCAACCCAAGTGTTGCTGAAGGAATATATAAGCTAACGTATGGAAAGCATGCTTGGCACATTGTAAGAGCTCGATAAATATGATCTATGACATTATGACTGAGACCCTAGGGATTCTATGGTGAACAAAATAGTCTATGTGTGTTCTTGGGGCTTAAATTCCAGTTGGAAGGTTGGGGGTGGGGGGCACATGAAAAACATGCAAAAATAAACAAAGACATCTATTAATTTTCAGAGAGTTATAAGTTCTACAAAAAATAAGATAATTCAATAGAACCAAACAACATCATATCAATGTTTGGGATGACTTTCCATGTGAGCATGAAAGGGCAGAAGAAAAAGAAAAGTAAAGAAAGCAAGGTTTAGGGTTGTAGAGAGTGAGGTCATAGATAGGGTTGTTTGAAATCCCCTCTAAGACCTGAACGAGGAGGAGTGAGTCATAATTTTCTAGGACAGGGGTGCAGTGAGCATAAAGCTCCCAGGAGAGAGGACTGAGCTTGGTATGTTGGAACAAACAGTGGGTCTGAGTGGCTTCAGTAGATAGCCCAAAAACGTTGGCTTGGAAGGGACAGGCAGAGATCAGGCTCTGTGGATGGCAAGGACTTTGGATTCAATTCTAGATGTAAGGGAAAGCAATTGGAAGACTAAGCTGGGTTATGACAGGAATCAATTTTACATTTTACGAAAGATAACTAGCTGGTCTCTAGGCACATCTTTTTTCTTGTCTTTCCTTCCTCCTTTTATCTAGGAAAGCTAGAGAAAGAAAAAAAAGTGGATGACTTGATTTTTTCTAATTTACTCAGTGTAAAAACACTCCCTCTTAGGATGTCAATAAAATAAAATGAGACTAGTCAAGAGAAGGCCAAGATAATCTCCTGTAAGATAATAAAACTTTGTTTCCCATTGTTAAAGGGAGGGGGTAGCAGCTAAATATAAACATCCCTACCTAATAGAGTTCTGAGCATATAATGCTACGTTCTAGCTTAATGGAGCATGAACATTTCAAATTTGTGAAGTCACAATATCCATCGTGCTTTTTTTTTTTTTTTTTTTTCAGTAAAACTTCATGGGGGAGCTGCCATGGACTGCACTGGGCACTGAAAGAGCTTTGGGCCCCCTGGGTGGAATGGAGAATTGGGATGTGCCTCCTGGGCCTTATCAGGCCACCAAGCTGATTTCCTACAACTTTACCACTTAAAACTCTTCCAAGAAGATATCCAGAATTGAGAAAAAACAGCATAGAGAACTTATCTAAAGATAGAGATAATCTTTCTAAATTACAAAACTTATCTCGTAGAACTCCTAAAAAGCATGTATTACATTTCTCTCAGGAAAATACAGAGAAAATAAAGTGTGAATCAATCGATGAAGAACAAGAAAACTCAGTTGATAATAGAGAAATAAGCCAGGGAGATGGTGAAGAAGTTTGGAGATATATTATTCTGATCTACCTGCAAACCATTTTAGGTGTGCCATTTCTGGAAGAAGTCATAAATCCAAGATAAGTTATCCCTCAATATGTAATGTACAACAACATGACCAATACAAGCAAACATGAAGTAGTTATACTACAAGACAAATCAGATGACCTCCCTCACTGGTTATTATCTGCCATAAGATGCCTAGCAAATTGGCCAAAAAATAATGATATGAATAATCCAACTTATGCTGGATTTGAATGAGATGTATTCAGAACAATTGAAGATTGTTTTCTTGATCTCCCTGAGCCTCTAGTTACCTTTGAGTATTATGAATTATTTGTGAATATTTTGGTTGTTTGTGGCTATGTCACTAGACCCAGTGGGATATATAATATCAAAGATAATCCACAATCTTCAAAGTTCCTTCACCTAAACAGTTTGAATTCCTTCAAATCAACTGAGTGTCTTCTCAGTCTGCTTCAGAAAGACAAAAATAAAGAAGAATCAGAGTCTGCTGTGAGACTGCAGATAAATGATCAAGGATTTCAAGAAAGATGTACTAGGAAAAGTTTTAGCATCTAATGCCAAACAAGAATCTCTATTGAATCTTCATTCAGAGAAAAATATTCAAAAGCCACCCTGTGTTGTTTTTAAGAGAACCTCTACTTTGACTGTTCAAGACCAAGAAGCATTGTGTAGTGGGGAATGCAAGCCAAAGCAGCTTTGCACATCTCAGAGTTTGCTTTTAAGAGGTAGTACAAGAGAGCATAGCTCTATCAATATACCATGAAACCAAATCATATCAATCATCTTGGACAAGGCAGCACAAGTGTGCAAACATCTATGGAATGTGAACCCTGAGAGTCTAGTGCCACAATCAATAAAAGATTCTGAAAAAGTACAGTAGAACTTTCAGAATTTTTTTTTCCTCCAGTTTCTCTGTTGACTGGCACACACAGTTTGTTGCAGCCTCATTTAGAGAGGGTTGCTATCAGTGCGCTACAGTTATGTTGCTTGTTACTTCCCCCACCAGATCGCAGAAAGCCTCAGCTTTTAAAGCGCATGATTTCACATATGAGTCAAAATGTTGATGTGCCTCAACTTCATGATGCAATGGGCACAAGATCACTGATGACACACACTTTTTCTCGGTGTGTCCTATGCTGGGCCAAAGAAGTGGATCTTGAAGAGCTTCTTGCTGCAAGATTAATTTCTTTCTTAAAGGATCATCATCAGGGAATTCTTCAAGTACCCTCTTACTTCCAAATTACAGTTGAGAGACATCTTGACTACTTAAGAAAGGGTCATATTAAAAATCCTGTAGATGGACTGCTTGATCCTTTGCCAACTTACTCATACTGTAAGCAGATTAGTGTCCAGGAGTTTGATGAACAAAAAGTTTCTACCTCTCGAGCTGCAATTGCAGAACTTTTAGAGAATATTATTAAAAATAAGTGTCTGCCTCTTAAGGCGAAAAGGAAAAAACTAAAACAGTTTCAGAAGGAATATCCCTTGATATATCAGAAAAGATTTCCAACCACAGAAAGTGAAGCAGCATATTTTTGTGACAAGCCTACAAGCAAGCAACCAACACTCATTTTAAGAAAACCAAATTTTTTGTAGTTTATGATACTAACTGAATTAAAAATTATGTAATATTTGTGGAACTTTAACAAGCCTTTCCTGAGAATATAGCTATTATAAAAAGGAAGCTTATTATTAATATATTTTCCTAAATAAACAAACTATATATAAGGAAGTGCCAAAATAGTTTAATAAACACATTTTCAATGTGAGACTGTGAACAAACTATTGGATCTCAACTAAAAGCAAGTAATAGAAGAGTGATACCAAATATTTAACCAGAAACAATCTTCTCTCTTTTATACACTATTTGGAAAAGCTATCTTGATGTGTGCCAGAATTTTATTTACTTGAATTTTTTAACCTGACATGTATTCTTTATGTTTAAGCTGTAATTCTGTTTCTCAAAGAAAATAATTTATCTGAACATGTGCTTATGGATATTAGCTAAAGTACTAGTTGTTTAGAGGTTACTTCTTTGTTTCTTAGAGTAAGAATGTGAAGAATATTGGAAAACTCAGTGAGTTGTCAGCTGCTAAATGCCGCACTCCTTTGTATATTCTTTTTCTAAGTTTGATCTATTCATATGTCTGTGTGTTTTAAAACCATATATATATATAAACACACACACACACATATATGAAGATTTTGGTTTTACCTTAAACATATCCCAGTTGCTTCAGTAATTTCATTTTTTCAATAAATATCTTTTGAATTCTTATGTTCATGTATCTACTGGAAGATGGAGATATAAAAGCAATCATGTATTCATTTATTTAGTAACTGCTATGTGCTCGTCATTGTTCTAGATATGGGAAGACACTGAGGAACAAAACAGAAAATCCCTCTTACGGTATTTATTTTCTAATCTAGGGAGAAGTACCTATCGGATGTACCTACGCTTACAAAATCAATACATCCAGTGAAATCAAGGCACAAGGAGTCCTTCAGCTAAAGACTGACTTCTGTGATTGTGGGGAAGTGCTCCAAGCTAGTGGTTCAAAGTTTGCTGCTCATTAGAATCCCCTTGAGAGCTTTAAAGCAATCCATATGACCAGGCACTGCTTTATACCAATGAAATCCAAATTTTCAGAGGTAGTACATAGATGAATCCAGTGTTTAGCCAACTTGAGAGTCAATGCCCTAAAACCTTTTTGATATATATTTAAGTAAAATCAAGGTGGTGGCACACTGGCTTTATATTTTCATTGGAAGAAAATGCCAAGAATAAATGCCTCTGATATTGATACAAGATTCTCCAAATTTCTCCTTGGTTGACTTAGTACAAACTTAAGCAGGCTTTCTTCCATTATCTACTCCAAGATTGTTCAATAGCCATTATTTGAATGTAATACATAATGCCTGGATGCAATACTTAATGTTCAATAGCTGTTCTGATTTCTTAATAGAATTCCATACTATTGATACAAAATGATAATGTTCCATTTAACATAACTTCTTTTTATTAAAAATTTGAACAGAAAAGGATAACTACATCTTTATCCCAAAAGTCCTCTCTATAAAATTAGTGGGTTAAATTAGAATTCTTGCCAAGGTATTTGTATGCTAAAACTTTTCCTGTTTAAAATTATGCAATGCGAGAATTATGTTGCAAATTGAGGTAACAATTATTGTGGAGTTTTGTGACAATTTAATTTTGTTTTTGTATTTATTTAATGATATTAAATATATAAATATTATAAAAGACATTAAACGTTAAAAAAAAAAAACCTTATGGGGATCATTCATCAAATATGACCTTATTCTGAAAAAGTAACCAGAATATAAAAATATAATTAATCTAAGATGACTCTGCCTAATATTTTTTGTTTTCACAGCCTGAAAAATATATCCAAAGTGATGTGATTTTTAGAAAAAAATTTTAGAAATGATCAATTTGTCACTGCTACTTAGGCACAAATAATTTGGTTTTAAATTAATTCTAGATGTCTTAGCTTAGTTTTATAAATGCTTCTTGACCTTTCCAAAACAAAACAAAACAAAACAGAATAAAAACAATCACAGTAAACTTGGAATGACTAACTAAAATTTACAGTCTCACTATGGGATATGTCCAGAAATGGAACTGATATCCATTTTCCTAGGAGGTATAGATTTACAACTTGGAAGAAATGAGGAGTTGTATCTAGTGGCCTTCTAACAGGTTATGATTCGAAAATTGAGAAGCAATTTTGACTTTTTGGCAGATAAAAAAGTACCAGGCTGTTGTGATAGAGGTATAGCATAAAATTTACTTCTCAATATCATAAACGTGGGTATCAACCCATTGACACAACATCAAGTTAAATGGGGATCATTGTGTTCCCTCAGTAGTTTCAGGGTGCAATCATGTCTGAAGTCCCCTAGTCTTTTTTTTTTTTTTCATTTTTATTGAGATTGTTCAGATACCATACAATTATCCAAAGATCCAAAGTGTACATTCACTTGCCCTCATACAGCTGTGCATCCATCACACTTAATTTTTGTTCAATTTTTAGAAACTTTTCATTACTCCAGACAAGAAATAAAGTGAAAGATGAGAAAAGAAAAAAAGAAAAGCAAACTCTAATCCTCCCCTATCCCTAACCAACCCCCCTCAATTGTTGACTCGTAGTATTGGTATAGTACATTTGTTACTGTTTATGAAAAAATGTTGAAATACTACTAACCGTAGTATATAGTTTGTAATAGGTATATAGTTCTTCCCTATATGCCCCTCTATTATTAACTTCTAATTGTATTGTCATACATTTGTTCTGGTTCATGGAAGAGATTTCTAGTATTTGTACAGTTGATCATGGACATTGCTCACCATAGGATTCAGTTTTATACATTCCCATCTTTTGATCTCCAACTTTCCTTCTGGTGACATACATGACTCTGAGCTTCCCCTTTCCACCTCATTCACACACCATTCGGTGCTGTTAGTTATTCTCACATCTTGCTACCAACACCCCTGTTCATTTCCAAACATTTAAGTTCATCCTAATTGAACATTCTGCTCATACTAAGCAACCACTCCCCATTCTTAAGCCTCGTCCTATATCTTAGTACCTTATATTTCATGTCTATGAGTTTACATATTATAATTAGTTCCTATCAGTGAGACCCTGCAATAATTGTCCTTATGTGTCTGGCTTATTTCACTCAGTATATTGCCCTCGAGGTTTTGTCATCAACCCATTTTTTTTTTTTTTAATATGGTTTTGTTCACTCACCATACATTCCATCCCAAGTAAATAATCGATGGTTCTCTGCATGGTCATACATTTAGGTGTTCACCACCTTCACCACTATCTATATAAGGGCATCTACATTTCTTCCACAAGGCAGGAGGGAGAGTCAAAGAAGGCAGAGAGGCAAAAGAAAGGAAAAAAAAATGACAGCTAGGAAGCAGCAAAAGGAAAAACAACCTTAAATCAAAGTAGAACAAAGAATCAGACAACACCACCAATGTCAAGTGCCTAACATGCCTCCCCTATCCCCCCCTCTTATCTGCATTCACCTTGGTATATCACCTTTGTTACATTAAAGGAAGCATAATACAATGATTCTATTAGTTACAGTCTCTAGTTTATGCTGATTGCATCCCTCCCCCAATGCCTCCCCATTTTTAACACCTTGCAAGGTTGACATTTGCTTGCTCTCCCTCGTAAAAGAACATATTTGTACATTTTATCACAATTGTTGAATACTCTAGATTTCACCAAGTTACACAGTCCCAGTCGTTATCTTTCCTCCTTTCTTGTGGTGTCTCACATGCTCCCCACCTTCCTCTCTCAACCGTATTCATAGTTACCTTTGTTCAGTGTACTTACATTGTTGTGCTACCATCTCCCAAAATTGTGTTCCAAACCACACACTCCTGTCTTCTATCACCCTGTAGTGCTCCCTTTAGTATTTCCTGTAGGGCAGGTGTCTTGTTCACAAAGTCTCTCATTTCCTGTCTGTCAGAAAATATTTTGAGCTCTCCCTCATATTTGAAGGACAGCTTTGCTGGATATAGGATTCTTGGTTGGCAGTTTTTCTCTTTCAGTATCTTAAATATATCACACCACTTCCTTCTGGCCTCCATGGTTTCTGCTGAGAGATCCGCACATAGTCTTATTAAGCTTCCTTTGTATGTAATGGATTGCTTTTCTCTTGCTGCTTTCAGGATTCTCTCTTTGTCTTTGACATTTGA
The DNA here is from genome assembly GCF_015220235.1 of Choloepus didactylus. Taxonomy (NCBI): domain Eukaryota; kingdom Metazoa; phylum Chordata; class Mammalia; order Pilosa; family Megalonychidae; genus Choloepus; species Choloepus didactylus. The sequence goes on along the minus strand of NC_051324.1, from coordinate 65,126,082 downwards.
TAATCTGATTATTAAGTGCCTTGGCGTAGGCCTATTCATATCTCTTCTGTTTGGAGTACGCTGCGCTTCTTGGATCTGTAATTTTATGTCTTTCATAAGACATGGGAAATTTTCATTAATTATTTCCTCTATTATTGCTTCTGCCCCCTTTCCCTTCTCTTCTCCTTCTGGGACACCGATGATACGTACATTATTGTACTTTGTTTCATCCTTGAGTTCCCGGAGACGTTGTTCATATTTTTTCATTCTTTTCTCCATCTGCTCCTTTGCGTGTAGGCTTTCAGGTGTTTTGTTCTCCAGTTCCTGAGTGTTTTCTTCTGCCTCTTGAGATCTACTCTTGTATGTTTCCATTGTGTCTTTCATCTCTTGTGTTGTGCCTTTCATTTCCATAGATTCTACTAGTTGTTTTTTTGAACTTTTGATTTCTGCCGTACATATGCCCAGTGTTTCCTTTACAGCCTCTATCTCTTTTGCAATATCTTCTCTAAACTTTTTGAATTAATTTAGCATTAGTTGTTTAAATTCCTGTATCTCAGTTGAAGTGTACATTTGTTCCTTTGACTGGGCCATAACTTTGTTTTCTTAGTGTAGGTTGTAATTTTCTGTTGTCTAGGCATGGTTTCCTTGGTTATCCAAATCAGTTTTTCCCAGACCAGAACAGGCTCAGGTCTCAGAGGGAAGAAATATTCAGTATCTGGTTTCCCTGTGGGTGAGTCTTAGAAAATTGCTCCACCCTTGATACCTCAGGTCACTGTGCTTTTCTGCCCAGCAGGTGATGCCTGTTAGCCTATAATTCTTGACTGGTGTGAGGAGGTATGGCCTGTTCCCCCAGGCTCTGGGGTCTGGTTCTAAATGGAAAGGGCCCCACCCCTTTCCTCCTAGAGAAGACAGAGCCCCCAGGTGGAGGTCATTAGCATTTCAATGGTCTCGCTCTCTGCTTGTGCTGTCTCCACCCTTCCCTGAGAATCACAGCCCTGGAAACTGAAAATGACTGGGGCTTTCTCCACTGAGCCAAAAAAGAAACAGATAGTCCCCTTCAGACCCAGTCCAAGGCAACCCTCCGGCTCTCCAAGATCAGTCGTTACCCAAAGTCTCTGTCTGTTTTTTTGGGATGCATACCTGTAGTGAGCAGTTCACACTCGCTACTTAAAACCCCAGTTGGAGCTCAGCTGAGCTATATTCACTTGCTGGGAGAGAGCTTCTCTCTGGCACCATGAGGCTTTGCAGCTCGGGCTATGGGGGAGGGGGTCTTGCGACTTGGATCTTCAGGTTTTACTTACAGATTTTATGCTGTGTTCTCAGGCATTTCTCCCAATTCAGGTTGGTGTATGATAAGTGGATGGTCTCATTTGTCCCCCCGCAGTTATTCTGGATTATTTACTAGTTGTTTCTGGTTTTTTGTAGTTGTTCCAGGGGTACTACTTAGCTTCCACTCCTCTCTATGCCGCCATCTTGTCTGTTTAACCTCTGAAGTCCCCTAGTCTTTATTCTGCAGACCCCATGCTACAGTTTCCACTCCATAGAATTACTATGTATGGGAGTATATATAATTTGGCTCAATAGTGTACTCTGTTTTTGAACCTGAATGTTAATGCCCAAATAACATAAAGGCCGAACAAAGAATAATTAAGATTAGTCATTTTTTTGCCTTTAGATTTACTGCCTGATTTAATCTCTATTCCCAAAATGCAGGTGCTCTTGGAAGCCAATGTAGATTAATTAGGTGCACCCTTTTTGTGCTAACCCTTTTGTGGTAAGCAGCTTCCAAGTTTGCCCCCAACAGTCCCAACCTCCTGGTTCTTAAGCCCTTGTGCAATCACCTCCCCTGGAGGGTGGGCCATACCTGGTAACCCTGTTCTAAATTAACAGACTACAGATAGAATACCACAAATGTGATGGGATGTCACTTCCAAAATTAAGTAATGAAAAGACTGTGGCTTCTGTTGTGGCATGTGTTCTCTCTTGCTTTCCTGAAAGCATCTCTCTGGGGAAGTCAGCTGTCAGGTTATAGGGCTGCCCTGGGGAGAGGCCCCCCTGAGCGAGCTTGGAAGTTAGGTCCTTCCCTGGCCAAACTCTGAGCTGACTGCTGCTGCAGCTGATAAATTGATTATAACTTAATGAGTCTCAGAGTTAGAGGCACACAGGTAAGCCATACCAAGATTCTTGACCCACAGGAATTGCGAGATAATAAATTGTTGTTATAAGTAAGCCATGCCACCAAGTTTGGAGTGATTTGTTACATAGCAAAACAAATATAATTTTATAATTCATTATTGCATGCCAAGCATTTTCAGTGAGAAACTGTTAAATAAGTGAGTGAATGTCTAACAATTAGTGAATGCCTTCAGTACCTGGATCTTTAAAATTTCATTAAATTTACCCATTTGTCCCTCTATTTTGTTCTTTCCTCCCTGTATTTGTGGATTTACTTTGTACTGTAATATTATTTATTTGCTAGTACATGGTACGATTAAATCACCTATCTCTTTTTCTTTAATCTTCTGCATTGAATAAAATATTCAATACAAGGAACTCCTCATATGCTTTATGACTCTGAGTATAATTCTTAAAATTATTAATAATATAGACATGGAATATGTTATCTGAATGCCAGGTTAAAATTTAAATTGAAAAAAATGAGAAAACCTATTTCTTAATGCCTTCTGTGGATATAGCTGCTATTGTTTGAAATATCCAGGCGATAAGAATAAGAATAAGAATAATAAATCTTTTACTTGCTTTATAATCTGGAGAAGAAAATGGTACTCAATTACTATCAGGTAATGGAAACAAGCTTAGAAATGGCTTTCAGGCCTTCTTGTTTATTATTATCTGTACTTTTCATTTTGGGATGATGGATCAAGTCCAAGAAATGCAAGTTTCATGATTAAAGCTGATTTCTCTGAGTTGTGGTCATTTCTGATCCTTGCTTTCATGTACAGCTCTGTGACATATTAACTCTAATGAACACTTCTTTTTTTCCCCTTGTAAGGCTAAACTTTCTCCTTAGAACATAAGGCTAAGTATACTATTTTATATATATTGTATTGAAGAAATGAATGTGTGAATAAAATGTAGTGGTAATAAAATATTACTAGATAGGTTTTTAAAATGCAAAGTCAACATGAAAGCCAAATAAGCCTTTGAGACTTAAAGAAAATCAAGTTACCCAAATGTCTACAGATTACATTACTCACACTGCACTCCTCTCCACCTATGGACCAATGGTAAATAGCAAATTTTCAAGGTTAGACAAATCTGTGATTTTTTCAAGAAAAAGTCCCAAGGCCTCCAAATCTACACCAACCCCAACAATTAAGTGGATCCAATAAATAGGCTAAAGAACATTATGTAGGTGAAAACTGGGGTGGGGAAAGCTAATTAACTTATAATCTAAATTCTTGATACTGGGATATATATTTTTCACCAAATATTTATTTTTAAATTGCCTTTGATTCTCCTCTGCTGTTCACAGTAAAAGTAAAAAATGAATAATTTCCACAATATTTTATTTGTTCTTTGGCATGAGATTAAAACACAAGGCAAAGAGGACAGGGAGAGATTGAACTTTCCCAGAACAAAATTAGGTTCTTATAATAAATATCTAAAAACTAGCTTATATTTAAAACAAAATTCATACACTGGTAGGGCCATAAGGAAAAGAATCTACTTTAATCATTTTACCTGTATTTTATGTAATTTCTTCTTGGCTGAACATTTAATTATAGAAAGTGTTATGTGGGGGGTTGTTTTTAAGACATTGTAGTAAAATTGGCTCATATAATGAAAGAGATTACCCGTAAACTGGGGAAGATCGAAGATTTATGGAGGGATTCGTATGTTCATAAGATGTTAGGCATACAACAATGAGCAAACAATAAAAAGATTTATGACATTGTTTCTCTCCTCAAAAAACAATATATATACACATTTACATATATTACCTATTTGTTAAGATAAAACTTGCAAATAGAAAATGCATATAATAAGAATATAAGGAAATACATGAAAGTTGTGTGATGCAGCTATTAAATGCTATTGGAATTCAGAAGAAGCAAACAACATTATATCTTAGCAAGATTCTTGGCTCTAGAGGCCTTTGTTCTCAGTCTTAATTATGAGACAGTTATCATATATACTTTATCAGTTATCGCCATAACAAACAGCAGTTCATTTCAAAGTGTAGAGATGAGAGAGGAGTTGAGAATAGAAATATCTAAACATGTTCTGAGAAGTAAGGGAAGATAGCTGAGAAAGAGAATGTGATTCATTATTCAGGTTTAATTTACATAAATTCATTAAATATAAAAGGGGGTGTTGTTTGGGATTCAAATGGCAGGCACAGTTTGTGCTTCATATCTCTAAACAAGAAAGGAGTGAAAAGATGCTGAAAGAAGCCGGAGTCCATAAGGGACTCACGACCAAATGAATAGATCCAACTAAAATCCCCAGTCAGGTCACTGGGTACATTACCCCTCTTCACTTTTATAGGCAACAAGGTAGTGGCTGTGATTTCTGCACATAATTACCATCAGTGATAAGAGAAGCTTGGCTGAGAGGATTGTATTCTCTAGGTGCCTGATGATTTCTGGGAAAATTAGAAAACGCTCACAGGGAAAAAGGATCACTCATTGTTGGGGATCAAATCATGTGTACCACAAAAAGGCATGTTCAGGTCCCAACCCCTAGTCCTGTGGGTATGAACCCATTTGTAAATAGGACCTTTGAAGATGTTATTAGCTAAGGTTTGCCCAAACTGAATGGGGGAGGGAGACTTCATCCAATGTGGCTGAAGTCCATATAAGCAAAGGAAATTGGACACAGAAGAGAAGCTATGGGGTGTAGCCAAAAGCTGGAAGTCAACAAACCCAGAAGAGAAAGGAGAAGATGCCTCCATGTGTCCAAAACCCAAGGACCAACGATTGCTGGCAGCTGGCCCCAGAACACCAAAGTTTTGGGGGACAAAGCACGACTTTGATGACACCTCAATTTTATACTTCTCCTATCTCAAAACTGTGAGCCAGTAAATTATCATTGATTAAGCCAACCCATTGTATGGTATCTATATTTGTTTTAGCAGCTAGGACACAAAGACACCCACTCGGAATCCCCACTGCGTTGTCTGCAAGTCTTCTACAGTAACTGAAACCAGAGAGGAATTCCAATTTCTGCAGCAGATTTAAGTCCATTCAGAGGAACTGTACATAACTTATTTCCTAAAGAGACTATATTCATTTTTATTGTAATTGAAGTTAATAGTAAAATGAGGTGTCTGCATTTGTGAAATAGACTACTAATGCCAACTACTTGAAATATTTGTAGACATGATTCCTTATAAATCAACTTTTACCTTCTTGCCTTTGGTATTTATGTGTAATTCATATAAATAATATTTATTTACTTTTGGCATTTGTATGAATTGACTAGCCAAAAATAATGCCTTTATCAATGCCAATCTGCAAGTGCATACCAGTTTCTTCTCTAGGAACTATAGATAAGAGGATAACTGAATAAAACATTTTAGCCTATCGGAAATAACAGCAAAATAAAAAGCACAGATGTGCTAGGCAAGTTACAAACTTATAGCTTATATTGAGGAAAAAATTACATATAATTATTAAAATTTCAAATCTTCATATAAAGCCACAAAACATCTTTCCTTTGGCCAACTCAATAAACAAGAGACATACACAGTTACCCCTCCACATAGCAACTTTCCCCATCACGGTTTTGACATATCACAGGTCGGCATAAGAAATTAACTGGGAATTTTGGTGGAATTTTGTGGAAGCCACAGACAGCACGTGAAGGCCAGCAGATGTAGTGATATCTTAAAAAGTTTAGTAACTCATAAATACATAAAATGTATGTACTGTTATATATAATACTACCTCAACAGTATGTATTTTGCTGTTTAATAACATAAATGAACAGCTACATAGTATTTTTTTTTCTTAGAATTAAATTTGGAATTAAAAGAACTGTAGTTTAACGCATTGGTTTGGGGATGTCAACCGTGTTTACAGCAGTCTCTCAGCTGACCTCTTGTGGTGATCTCACAATGATCTTTGCATCTGAAGTTTCTGCTATCTTGGGTCGTTTAATCACTATAAAATCTATTGAAATTATGGTTCTCAAGGGTAGTGTTCCTGGTGGTTTGGAAAGTGCTCCCAAGAAACAGAGGAAAGAGATGAACTTGAAGGAAAAAGTAGAATTGTTAAATATGCTTCATTCAGGCAAAAGGGTGGCTGCCATTGGCCGCCATTACAGCCTTAATGAGTTGACCATAAGGCATATCAAGGAAAAAGAGAAGGAAATCCAGAAAGCTGCTGATGCAGCTGCACCAACAACTGCAAAGCATTGGCATAAAACATGCAATCCCCATCTCTCTCGTGTAGAAAGTGCAACATACTTTTGGGTGCTGGATTGTTATAAAAAAGGTATTCCAGTAGACTTTGGCATCATATGAGAAAAGGCTCAGTCCTTATATGATTCCCTAAAGAAAAATGAAGGTCAAGGTTCTACTCCTAAAGATTTTCAGGCCACCAAAGGCTGGTTTGAAAATTTTTGAAAAAGGTTTAGCCTATGCAATGTAAAAGTAATGGAAGAGACAGCATTTGCTGATCAAGAGGCAGCTATGGAGTTTCCTGAAACCCTGAAAAAAAAGTTTTTATGTGGATTTTCCAGATTGCAGTGGCACCATGCTCCCAAATCCCTTAATGTGGAAGGGATAACTGTATATTATAGCAAATGTAATCTCACATGCTTCAAAAAAGTGCAAGAACATAAAACCTATTTCTACTATGAAACTATTGATAATTCAAATTTTTACTACCTCTGCTTTTCGATACCTTTAATTTTTTTGCATCATAAGAAATACATGACAAATTCTCACTAGTGATGAGAAAAATGAAATTAAAACAATAATAATGAGATACCATTGTTTCCTATAATATTTATAATGATGAAAAAGCTGTTAGCAAGGAAAGATTTAGGGAAGAGGATACTGATTTTTAATTTTTCCTTATGGTAAACAAAATAATATAGGAATACTCCTCCAGGTGGCAGAGTTTCAATATGAAAATAACTATTTTCAAATGTAAATAAGACCTCGTTTCAAAGCTCACTCTCAGTGTTGCTAGCTCTCTGCCCTTGAGCAATTAATCTCAATTTCTTCTATTTCTATCAATGCATTTTTCTAAGGATTGAATGGAGTCCCTAAAGTATCTGCCAAGCAAAGTGTATGGTGCATGGTAGGCACCAGGAAATATAAGTTCTCTTCCTCTCTCTTTCCCTTGAGACTCTTCAGAAGATTGATTTAAAATTTAGGCACTCCCTTTCATAATGACCCAGAAAATCTATTGTGAAATGCAAACCCCTTGTGCCAGTTTGAATGTATTGTGTCCCCCAAACGCCATTATCTTTGATGTAAACTTGTGTGGGCAGATGTTATCAGTTTTGATTAGATCTCTTTGAGTGTTTCTTTCCAGATGGGCCCCCCCCCCCAGCTGTGGGTGATGACTCTGATTGGAGATTTCCATGAAGGCGTGGCCCCACCCATTTAGGGTGGGCCTTGATCAGTGGAGCCATATAAATGAGCTGAGGGGCAGAGGGAACTCAGTGCAGCTGTGAGTGATGTTTTGAAGAGGAGCTACAGCCAAGAGGGACACTTTGAAGAATGCACTTGAACTGAGAGAGGAGCTTCAGCTTACAGAGACATTTTGGAGAAGGCCTTTGAAAGCAGACTTTCGCTCCGGAGAGGCTAAGAGAGGACAAATGCCCCAAGAGCAACTAAGAGTGACATTTTTGAGGAGCTGAAGCCTAGAGAGGAACGTCCTGGGAGAAAGCCATTTTGAAACCAGAACTTGGAGCAGACACTGGCCACTTGCCTTCCCAGCTGACAGTTTTTCCAGATGCCATCAGCCATCCTCCAGTGAAGATACCCGATTGTTGATGCGTTACCTTGGACACTTTGCGGCCTTAAGACTGTAATTGTGCAACCAAAATAAATCCCCTTTTATAAAAGCCAATCCACTTCGGGTGTTTGCATTCCAGCAGCATTAGCAAACTAGAACACCCCTTCATTAGTTTGTATTCATTTCAAAGCATAATTTAAAAGTTCCCTTTAAAATATAAGGTTATGTTTAGGAAACATAAAATATCAAAAGCTCCTTTAATTAATTGTTTATCAGTGAGAGTCTGAACAGAAACAGATGGCACATTTACACTTGATTAATAAAGGTACTAAAGTTTACAAAGCTTTTTGCTGAATTTGGGGTTAATAAGTGCCAGGCATCACCACCACCTTAGAGAGGATGGCTGCATGGAGAGGGCTCTCTGATAGGTACCTCTTGGTGAAGGGGCACAGCGTACCCATGGGACAATGCAAAGAGAGAGTCAGGGGAATATGTCCATTTCTTCACTCTCCTTCTATCCTCAGAATCTCCTAACTGGGCTTCCAATTGCTATACGCAACTGGAAGCCAGAGAGCAAGAGATGCTGTAGACCATATGGGTCAGTGGAGCACCAAGGAGAGTTGACAAAGGTGGAGAGTTGGAGAGCTGATTTAGAGGCGTAATGAGCAAAGCTGGCACAGTTACCTACCTTGCAGAGTTAATATGAGAATCAGAATTACTGGCTATAAGATATCTGGTACAGTGTGTGGCACAAAGTAAAGGTTCAGTTACTGGTGCTCACTATAGATGTTATCTTATTTTCTGGAAAAAAAAAAGCCAAACAAACAAACAAACAAAAAAAACAAAGAGGCAAAGAAGAAAAAGGAAAAGTAGAAGGAGGAGGAAGAGGGAGAGGAAGGTTTCCAAATCCTCTATGTCACATAATTTTTGGAGACTGTGTGTTGGTAAAAAATTGTGAGTCTACAAATAGCATTTAAATATCCTCAGTCCTGTTATGTATTGAGTATTGATTAATTCTTTTTTAGGGCCAGAAAAGGGAGTATTTTCTTCTATACCACTTCAGAAAACTTATCTTGATTCAATGCATTTCTACCTATGTCATTTTGAAATGAGAATTCAGACCTTTTAATCTGAGTTCATGTGTCTTGTATTTTACATGATCTTTATTTAAACCCCTTTAGTGTGAGTCCTAAGTATTAGTCTTCTTAAATAAGTGTTAATGACAATGATTTTTGTTTTCTTTAGTTAAAACAGATATCTATGTTTTAGAAACTCTAAAAATGCTGTGATTGTATTTCTTTTTTTCACTTAGAAATTGTTTGAAAATTAAGTGGATATTTTGAGTGTATACTGTCAAGAATAAAAGGTCCATTTCAAAAACTGAGAAATATAGTTCAAATTTTTGACAATTATCATTTTTACATAATCTTGAAAATAAGAGGGGAGAAAGCAAGAAAAGCAGAGATAAAAGCAGCATATCTTAAGAATATATTGTATTTTATTAACTGACTATTTGTAGTTGGAAACAAAGTTTGTCATCTTGTTTAAGAAACTGCATAGTCTTTAGTGTTTTTGAAATCTCAATACCTGGTGTTGACAAAATGAATTTACATAACTATAAAAATTGTTTTAAATGAAATAATTGATACGTGATAGCTAGGAAATATCACCATCACTAAAGTTATGTAATTTCCTACATAAAGCATAAAGTGAAAGCCTAGATGTTAAGATTCCTCTAAATCCTTTTATATGATAAAGTTTTTCTAGAATGGAAAAAATATATGTATTGTTCTGTAAGCACTCAATATGTCAGCATTATCTCAAGACATTCACTTTCATGATTACTGGAGTGAATATTCAGAATGAGACTTGGCTCTGGGGGTTGATATCTGTCCATCCACCGATCAATGACTGTCTGTATTCATCATTATGATGTCGGCGTTTGACTTATTCCTCAAATGAATGTCTGTTTGGAATACTGTTTTAGCTTTGTAAGCTGCTCAAAGCAGATGACATAAAATGTGTTGGCTTAAATAATGGGAATTTATTAGCTTACAGTTTTGAGGCCACAAAAATGTCCAAAACAAGGCATTATCAAGGTGATGCTTTCTTCCCAAAGACCAGCTGCTGGCGATCCTTGGCTCCTCTGCCACACAAAGCACAAGGCAGCATCTGCTGGTTTCTCCCTTCTCTTCCAGGTTTCATTGCTTTCAGCTTCTTGCTTCCATGCATTTCTCTCTCTCTCTCTTTCTCTCCCCACCCCGTCCCTTCCTTCCACTTATAGAGAACTTGTGAAGAATTAAGACTCATCCTGAATGAGGTGGATCACACCTTAACTGAATTAGCCTCCTCAAAAAGTCCTATTTACAATGGGTTTGCACCCACAGGAATGGATTAAATTTAAAAACATGTCTTTCTGAGGACTATATTAGTAAGGTTTATCTAGGGAAACAGAACTAACAGGGGATATCTATAAATATGAGATTTTATAAAAGTGTCTCACACAATTGTGGGGACGCATTTCCGATTCTGTGGGACAGGATGCATGAGTCCAAATTCCATAGGGCAGGATGCATGAGTCCAAATTCTGTAGGGAACGATGCACAAGTCCCAATTCAGTAGGGCAGGCAGTGAGCTGGCAACTCCATTGAAGCTCCTCAATGAACTCTTCAGGAAAGGCTGGCTGGCTAAAGAAGAAGTAAAAGTTCTCTCTTCTCCCTTAAAAGTCATCAACTGATTGGATTAAATCCAACTGATTATATTCTCTAATTGCAGAAGACACTCCCTTAGTTGATTGTAGATGTAATCAGCCACAGATGCAATCAGTTGACTGATGATTTAATAAACCAGCCTTCTGCTTTATTAACCAGCCATGAAATGTCCTTGCGTTTACATTTAGGCCAGTGCTTGCTTGACCAGGCAACTGGGCACCATCACCTGGCCAAGTTGACACATGAAGTTAACCATCACAGGTATGTTCAGCTTCAAAACACCATAAGTACCATCAGGCTAATTCTAACTTGTCACCACAAGCAGTTGAAAGAGAGTGAGATGGAAGGAGAGAAGGGGTGAGCAAGGGGGTAGGGAGGAAGAAAGGAAATGACAGACAGAGGACATGCAAATCTGGTAAGGTTGATTGATTCTTCTCTCTGCTTGAATATTGGTAACTTTCCTTCATCCAAATCCCAGTCATAACCCATGGCCATCTTGTGCTCTGGTCACTGTTTAAATGGAACCAACATACATGTACACAAGTGGAGGGGTTTGATTTTCTTTCTCTATAAGGTTATTTGAAAAACTATGTATAACTAATCAAGACACGGCACCAAGGCATTAATCTGTGCTGGAGCCTCTAATGGAGCCACAAATAAACCTATATGCATTGATATCCTAGCCCCCATCCTTCCAGAATTAACTTTCTTTCACTATGGATGCAACAGGAAGAAGAGGAAACATCACGAGCAGAGATGCACATTAAACCATGTGTTAAGTAAATCCCTGGACCTTTGTCCCATATAATGACTCTAACTTCATCTCAAATTGTGTTTTCCTTCTATCCTGTACCCAAATAGAATGGATGTGTGAGCACACGTTTGTTTGTTGCTGGTAAAATGGTGGTATTGGATGGAAATAAAAGAGAATTTTTAGATTTGAAGGAAGTTTCTGCAAATGGTCAGGTGGCTCTTCAAGTAGAGGTCCTAATGGCTTTTTATGTTCACTGGCTGGAAAACATCCTAAAGGACCCCAGTCTAGTCACTCAAAGTGATGGTCACTGAAGACTCTATGACATACTTGTCCACCCAACCCAACCCCTCTTAGGGAACATGAATGTTTCTGGAGGTACGTTGTATTTGCAAATGGAGCAGAAGCACAGTCAATGTGTTACCTTTTAACTATAAGGACTGATTGATGGTTAATTTGTTGATTGAGTCATTTTTCGACCATCAGTCAGGCTCTCTGGGAATTCAAAATTAAGTTAGAAATGAACCCTTACCTGAAATATCTTACAGTCTCATAGGAGACAGAACGTATCAAAAAATATTTAGTAAATGACTACTCTGAATCTCACAAAAAAACTGGTACTAGAATTAATGAGTATAAATAAATGACAATACATGTGCTAAAATAAATGTATGCATGTAGAAGGAATGATGCAGACAGGAGTGAGTATTAGATTCTCTGATGGAGGGAAAGGTAAGCTCAGTATAAAACTCTTTCATACTATTCTATAGAGAATAAAGGGTGTGCTTGTTCAATGAGTTGGGGAAGACTTTTCAGCAGAGGAAATAGCCTATACAAAGTTGAAAGGCTCATGATATGTTTAAAAAACTACAAACAGTCTAGCAGATCTTGTATCTAGACCATAGCAGCTCCCAAATGTGATATTTTGGTCCTGGGAATACCCACAGCACCTTGAATTATCTTATGGTGTTTATTTGATTCTACCTTGAGTTATTTGAAACTCATCTTTTTCCTCTTAGGCTGAAGCTTCTGGGGAAAGGACTATGCATTACTAATCCTTTACATTATTTCTGTGTTCAGCATATTGTTATACTAATAGGTGTGTAACACATATTTGTTAAATACATATATAAATAAACTTGTTAAACAAATATAAAAATCATCACCCATAAGCTGAGAAATTTCAGCACTTCTACCTTACTGGGCAGAGGGTTTGGTATCATTCAAAGCTTGTGGGGTAGAAAGGAATAGGTTTATAAACCACGGATTAGTTAAAGGATCACTAATATAGACAGTAAAGGTAAATAGATTCAAAACAATTACAGAGATGACAGCTACAGAAAAAAAAAGTATAATCTAAAAATACTTGGCATCTTGAATCTAAAGTATAACAACAACAACAAAAATAGATACAGAAGAAACTACTCTGGATATAATTCAGGAAATTCTCTCTGATATCATGGAGAAGCTGTGTTCCCATAGGAAGGACACACTGCATTCCATGTATTGAAAATATATATATATAATTCACATTAAAATATTCAGTTGTTTTTGAACTTCTGTAATAAAGACAAAATAGTTTAGATAACAAGGCAAATACAGCAACTCACCCACAAGGGATAAGCATTTCGTTAGTTTTGGAATTCTTTACAACATTAGATGCCAGAGAACATTAGAGCACTGTTATAGAGTACAGTAGCTCAGAGAACAGAGTATGATGAAGACAATTCTAACCAACCCAAAGTTTCATCCAATAATGAAGACAAAATAAAATATTAACTCTTCCAAATTTATGTGTATACATATATATGTGTATGAATATATACATATAGTAACTTCTTGATGTTTATATCCAGCCATCCAAGAGATCAAGATAAAGAAATCAGAAGCAGAGAAGTGGTGAAAAATTCTATTCGTAAGCACTAATTCCTTTTAAAAACAGAACTAAGATTAAAATGCAGCATTATGGCTTAGAACAAAATATAAAATGTAAATTGTTAAAAAGAACAATTAAGAGAGAAAGGAGAGGTGGAAGGAGATGTAACAGTGCCGATTACCTTCTTTTTCTAGAATCAATTGGTAGTTTTTAACATTAAATAAATAGATGATAAAGACTGATAGTAGATGGATAGTTAAATAGAAAGGTATCAATAAAGATATAGATACAGGATATAATTAAAGCTTTAGGTATTGTGGTAGGCTGAATTTTAAGAGTGCCCCCAAGATTCCATCCCCTGGTGTGCTTGCCCTGTAAAATCAATATTTGTGGTACTTTTGTGATCATTCATGACATGCAAAGAGTGATAAAAAATTTGATTCCCTCAGTGTGAATCAATGTGCATGTTTCCAACTGAGGTTGAACAAGGCTATGCTTTGCCTTATTTCAGTTCTACTGCAGTAAACAAGTGTCCTTTTCACAGTATTATTTCATGCCACTTCTTTTTTCTTTTGCATTTTTGTGCTTTTTATTGGGGAGTTTGCTATTTAAAATAGTCCCTGAGCATAGTGCCGAAGTGCTTTCCAGCGTCCCTAAGAGCACAGAGGCTGCGAAGTGCGTTACATAGAAGATACCTGTGTTAATGCTTTGTTCAGGCATGAGTTTCAGCATTGCTGGCCATGAGTTTATCAATGAATTGACAATATATATTAAATAGAGTCTTTAAACAGAAACACACAGAAAACAATGTTAGGTACTGATCAAATATTGTTACTAGAGGCTCGCCGGATCCTAACCCTGTATTTCTCCCAGGAGCAAGTGTTCAGTATTCACTGATTCCGTATTTGTGGCAACTTTATACAGTATAACTACCACGAGTAACAAGAATCAACTGTATCATCTCTCCTGGTGCCTTAATTCTTCATTTGCAGTTAGGAATGATGCCCTTTAGACAGAGAAAACCCTGGGGTTCTTGGGCAATTTGAGGTGACAGAAACATATATGCATGCATACAGGGATACACACTATCATTTAATCCGTACAACACTCGGGATAGCTTCAAAGGGGAAACGCTACACTTTCCGTTAAAGGGGGAGTTCAGCTGAGTAATTGATAAAACAATAGAGGTAACAGTGTTTGTCCTCCAAGCTCCTGAAGTAGTTCTTACTGGTTACCTAAATATTTCTGAGATGACTTTCCACTCTGTTTAACTCACATTTCCATTCAGAAGCTATGCCTTGTCCTTTCTTCCTGATACATCTACAACTTCTTTTTACTTTACATTTCCCTTTAAGGAACTGGATTTGCTAGCTTCTTTGCAAGTAAGCCCCTGCTAACTTCTCCAGTCTCCTTGCCAATCTTTTCTGATATTTTAGGGATATTCAGCAACCCTTTACCACGATGCCGCACATCCCTGGTCTACCTATGATGTTCCTTAATACTAACCTTGGCTATTATGGGTTCCCTGAACTGAGTCCTCCCTCCCTCTTAGGCTAGAGTTGCCTCTTCTTCTGCTGGCTTCCAGTGCATATCCCTCTACCATTGCATGTTCCGCAGGGATTGTGTCTCATTCCCGTTTGCATCTTCCAGTGCAGAGAACAGTGTCTGATGCGTAGAGATCACTTGCTTACTACTGGTTGAATGAATGAATGAATGGCTTCATGGCCTTAGGTTTTCTGCATAATCTATTTAATTGCCTTTATATCTTTCAGATAGCTACTTATTATGTAACTGGGAGAAATACGCAATCCAAAAGATTGCCTGTCCTACCTTCATTTGGTAATGTTTTCATACATAATTATGTTTATTTTGAATTGGTTTACTTTGAATTGGAAGAAAATTAAAAATGAACCACTTTAGTTTAAACAGCTCTGGACTCATTTGTAATTAGAATTTTCAGAATGAAAGCAAATAGCTCATTTATTTGTTTACTTAAACAT
Source organism: Choloepus didactylus (assembly GCF_015220235.1). Taxonomy (NCBI): domain Eukaryota; kingdom Metazoa; phylum Chordata; class Mammalia; order Pilosa; family Megalonychidae; genus Choloepus; species Choloepus didactylus. The sequence goes on along the minus strand of NC_051324.1, from coordinate 65,110,828 downwards.
AGTTTAAATTCCCATTTGTTTTTTATGTCACATAATTCTACTTAACAGTGACATTCAAAATATTTTTTAAATGTATGAATTAATGCAGTGCATTTTCACAGGTACAGTCACCATGATGATAATAAGTTCACTGTGACATAATTGAGGGAGTCGCTGCTTTGGTGATAATGGTTAGTTATTAGCTTCTTTCAAAATGTCAGAAGTTTTCATCCATTTTTAAAAACAAGAAAGCATATATATTTTCTTTTCTTAGTGTTACAAGCTAAAAATATGAAAGAACCACACTATTCTGTAAGACTTCAGTGCATGAGAAATGCAGGCATGTTCCTTTAAGCAATTGTAATCTTTAGAATTGCATCTCTAACCATTTTGAAATATTAAACAAATTAGCATAGCTCTGTGGCCAAAGTGCTCACAGGAACTGGGTTTTCTAGACAGTCTTATTTCTTCAAATATACCTGTGGCTATCTTGAAAAATCTTATTTTTGTCAAGAAAAAAAGTCATTGTTACATGAGAAAATGAATTTGAAGCAAAGGGAAATGTTTAGGATACATTCAATTTTGAAAGAATAGCAAATCATAAGCATCTATCTAAACTTCCACGGACAAGATTACCTTTATGGGAAATCACTATTAATGTGGATTAAGGAAGGGGAGAGGCAAGTTAGGAGTACATAATAAAGGAGAGGAAATATTTCTTTAGTCTCAAAATTTTTCAGGAATTATAATTTTGTTACTTTCAAGGAATCTGCTACCTGAAACACTAGGCAACAATCAGTCTCAGAAAAGACCTTATGGGATTTACTTCAATTAATATAAATATTTATGTTATCCTAAATAACTTATTAATGAAACATAATGAAGTTTACAAATATTTCTGTGGGCCATGGAAAGTCTGGTTCAGAATTGCCTGGCATGATTGTTTAAAATGGAGATTGATGAGCATGACTACTGGAACAAGAATCTCTGGAGTCGGGACTGGAAATATGTTCCTGACGTTTAAGAACCTCTCTCAGAGTGCATGAGAAGGGTGTATTGTCTTAATTATCTTTTAACACTCCGTGCACAGATATATACACATGCACTTACACAAATCACATCTTATCTATAACATTATAATGTCATATAAAGGATGCTTTTTTTAAAAAAATCAAAGTCTGGATTTGATTTGTGGCTTTGCTGCTAAATAGCAATGTTTAAGGTAAAGTAATATGATATAGAAGGAAAAGAATTTCATTAGTGTCAAAAAGTTGGTGTTAAAATTCTCAAACACAATGCATAATTGTAAATAATTATTTCAGAAAAAGTAGACAGCTTCCATAATCAACAAGATTAAATTAAAGTCTTTGATGTACTTCCTATTTACAGCCTCATTTCCCATGACTTCAACCATGTCAAACTGCTCTCTATTTTCATGAACCTGCCATGAAATTTCAAGTCCCTCTTTTTTCTCATGGTCTTCCTTCTGATTTATTTTGAATTCCTAGTCATGCTGAGAGATCCTATTCTAATACCCGCCCTTCTCATGTTTTCTCTAAAATTCTTGTTAAGTTTTAGTTGTTCACACGTCTCTCTGGAGACATTTTGCTTTGGATCTATAACAGTGTATATTACATTATGTCTACATTATAAATGACGGTGTGCATGCTTCCAGTCTCCAGTAAATTGTGTTCCTTGAATTCAGGAAATATATATAAATTCTCACCATGAAAATACATTCTCACCAGTGCATTGTCTCTGCTCTTCAATACTGACTGCATTGAACGGGGAAATCATTTTAGCAAGCCAGATTACCGCAAGGTATATTCCATGGCAGTTTGTTGAACACTTTTAATTTTGAAAATAAAGATCTAATTCACTGGTGCAATCTAATACAGATAAATTACTTCTTGACTCTAAGTCCAAGAAACCAATGAAATAGTGCTAAAAGAAAACTTAGACTTGTTTTACAAGGCTATATTTACAGGTCTGAGCTGAAAAAAAGAAAAGGAGTTCTTTATGCAGCAGAACCCTTAAGAGATTTGCAGAGTAGAAATGCTCTTGCATTGACTTACAATAGAAATCAGACAAAGAGGTCTAAATATCTTCTTTCTGTTCACTGCCATGCACTTCGTCTGCCAATTTCTCTTTTTGATTAGTCCACTGCAAATAAGATGTATGGTGTAAGGGAAAATGGAAACACTGGGAACGTCATAGTTCACAGAGTTCTATATCCTCCAGCTATCATGCTCTAAATTAGATGGTTTTGCTCAAATTCATTTTGTAGTTTTTTCAGTCTTAGATATCAATGTAGCAAAAAATCCTTCTGATACAGGAAGCCACACATACTCAGTATATGTTAGATTGTTTGGAAATTTGGGATAAAAAAATAAAAACACTTGGAAGATTACATTGTTCTTTGCTTTTTCTTGTGGGGACAGATACATGCCTGTAAAGTTGGAAAAGATGCAAGATATAAATAGCATCCAGAATATTACAACTTCTACAGTGAATCCCAAGAGTAACAGAGTTCTTTCCATCCTTCAGAGGTCAGGGTGAGTTGTAATACAGAATACAGATTAAATAAGAGCAATTAAAATTCAGAAGAGTTTATATGTGTTAAATTTCAATAGTGGAAAAACTTAATTTGAACTTTTTAAAAATGGCGAAAGGTCTTCCTCCAAGCAATTGGATAGGGCATGAAGAATGCTGTGTCTTCCATTTTTCAAAGTATGGAAAGAGTGGCAACTGGTATTCTCTCCTTAGATGCAGATGATGGCAGTTGGATTTTTAATAACAGCCCAGCCCTGCAAATAAATGTTCATGTCTAACGGAAATGGTGTGAATTCTATGGATAGTTTTGTTATCAGGATGAAGTTCCACCACTAAAATTTCAGAAAACATTGTTTATCCAGATCACATCATTTAACAAATCTTAGGAAACTAAATTGAAAAGAATATCAAAATGCTCTGTTTTACCTCCCTTCTTCAAAATTCAACAAAGCGTTAACTGTGTTATTTATTTGCGAAGAAGGGGACAGGTGGTATTTATCTGAATCATGAGCTAAGACCGGTAGTACTTCAAAACCTAATTTAAGAACTGTTAAATAATGTCAAGGAGGAGATGAATAAATCTGAAATACACATCCATCTTAAATGGGAACATGATTATTTGCTGCATAAAAAGAATAGTTCATCTTTTATATGTTAATAGATATCTTGATAATGCTGCACAGTAAAATGTAATTAATTTGATTGGGTTTAATCAAGTGTCTCCATTTTTCCATGAACTTATCTTTAAAATGTCGACTACTATAAATTATATTAATTGAAAGATAATTTTCTGGAAATTTAATGTTGAATCAAATGAGCAGTCATTTAATTGTATGCAAAAAAAGGTCCAAGAAAAATTTTCAATTGAAAAGAAAACTCTGCTGTGAATGTCTTATCTTTCCACAGACTGAGTCTATGTTATATTTTACCCTGCTCCCATTTTAATTATGAGAAGGTCTTTTCAAATACAGAGTAGGGGTAGCTTCCTGTGGATCCTAGGAAGACATTGATCCATCCTACAGAATTCAGCCTTATCAACAGTGATTAAAGACAGCTTTTGAACAGCATTATGGTATCTTTGATTTATGGTGCTTACCACAAGAGTTTGCATTGCTGTTCATTGGGAAATATTTCCTCCAGTAAGTATAACTAATAATATTTATTAATCTCTCTCTTTTGTACTATTCACTGCCCTATACTCTTTAAGTGGACCAAGTGCTTTGCTGTGGAATTGTGAAAGATCTCTAAAAATATCTGTAAAACACTTAACTAATTCCACTACATTTGTTATTTACTCAACTGGTTGGCTTCTTATTAAACAGACTTAGAAGATGAGCTTAGGAGTGGTAAATGAGAGAAATCACAGAAGCATTTTCTCTGTTCCTTTCTATACCATTCTAAGCCCTTTAAACATGCTTCCTACTTTAATGCACTAGATTTCTTTTCCAGAGTAAGGCACATGTCATTTTTATATTCTTATCTTTTATGATTCATTAACATATAATTGTTCCCTAATGGAAAACTGGATTAAAATGAAAGGAGTCAATAGTTGTCATCTTTTGATAAGGCACATTTTACCATCTAAACACACACACACAGACACAGATGTGGCAGAATTACCCCAATACAGCTAGTTATATTTAAAAATATTTATTAGTTTATATAACTGATTTTTTACTAACACTCATACACTTCTTCAGATGATTGTAGGTCAGTTATCTGGAGAGAGCTCAAAAAGCTGTCAGTTAGATTCTGTATTCTAACATCTTTACTTCTTAAATGGGAAAAAAGGGACACAGAGAACTGAAGTTACTTGCTCTTTGATATCCAGCATAACAGGATCTTAAATTGGGATCACCTGAATGTTCCCACTTATCCAACAAAGCTCTAATCATTTAAACAATTTTTGGAATTCCTTTTTTTAATAGCCTTTAGAGACATTTTAGAAGACAAACAAGAATCCTGGCTTCATAGGTATCCATTACTCTATAGGCTGTTTTGTTTTTTGACCAAAGTAATACTATTTAATTTTATCCCCTACTTTACCCTTCAACTTTGGCTGTTTTGTGAGTTCCTCTGGGGCAAGTATCCTATTATATTCCCATGGTAATTAGGATAATATTTGTTCCATTGTTGAATTGATTATATATTTAATCATATATATAATTATAATAATACTATTATACTACACTATAATTATATGATTATAATATACTATTTTATAATTAACATAGTGTACTATAATACCAAATTATATAATTATATATTATACTATATTATATTATAGTATATATAAATACTATATATACTATGAAGTATATATAAATACTATAAAATACATAGCATATATAAATATTATAATATGTAATTATATATCATTAAAATACTACTTTACTATTATACTATATATAGTATATATTTTTTGTGCATAACCATAACTAAAAACATGGGCTCTGAAATATTCTTGATTTAACAACCCTGAAGTATCCTCAAAACACTGGGATTCTATCTATATATGTTTGCCTTTGGGATATTATTACTATTTTTATTCTTCATAGGCAGCCTATGGTAATGGAACACTAATCCAAATGACTGAACACTTAAAGGTGATTGGATTATAATTTTTTCCTATGATTGTTATTTCATGCCTGAGACATTCAGTGCATGGGCTTACATTTCTATACATGGCACAAGAATAGTCTTTATGAGAATTCCTAAAATGGCCGTGTAGATCTCAAAAAATGTTTTCCAATGGAAAGAAAGTGTAAATCCCTTATGTCGCTGAGTACGAAAACAGATTATTGATCAATGTCAACAGGTGGAGTCAAGACAAATGGTCCTATTTTAGGTCCTTGTAAATACTTTAGCCACAGAGACCATTTTTCCATTGAACCAAGAAAATGAATATGATTTAATTTGTTCAATCATTGAAAGACACAACCTGGAAGTGAGAAAGTCTAAGGGAATGGTCTACAGTATATTTGCAAACTCTATGCTATGCATTTGGTCTGGGACTACTTATAGAGAACGATGATTGCCATTTTTCAAAAATAACTGTGGTTACTTGGGTTGATGTCGAGGTAGCACTTTCCAAAATACGACAACCAGGAGGATTTACACCTCCGAAAGATATTCAAAGTTGATGGGCTCTGTGGTTGTTCAGAGATCAGCTGCTCTTGCTGGATTAAGTAGAACTGGGTTTATGATCTGGACACGGTGATTCTGAATGTTCTGAGCGCACTCATTTCCCTCACATGATCTCACAGCTCATGGTTTCTGGCCTCTCACCATTCCAACCATTCTCCCCTGAGGAGGAGGTTGTTCAATTCTTCTTAAAATTTGCCACTTACTATTGAATAGTATTCTCTGGATACTGAAGGACCCTCACAGGATCAAGTGACATTACTGTCTATTATTAAATGGGTATAACATATAGTTAATATAAAACATGCAAAAACCTTATTAAAAGCTCAATAAATATTAGTTAATATGTGCTCCCCCCTACTTTTGCTTAGCTGTTGAATCAACTAAAAAGTTTAAAAAAACATAATGTTCACTGCCAAGCAAAATCTCTACTTTGGGATTTTGCATTGTTTTCTTTTGCAGGGGGAAGGGTAGAAGAAAGGGGAAAGGATTGTTTGTTTTCAAGAACTGTTAGGAATTCAATTTTCTCCTAGTCTGTATTTGTGCCATTGATTATTTGACACAAAATGCAGAAATTCCCATTTATCATTACTAAATTCATAAGCTTTGCAGCTGAAACGCATGGCATCTACAAATTGAATAAGAATTTTTTGGTGTGTTTTCTTATGGCTTTTTCCATATACTTAGCGTAAGTCCCAGTAAGTTATATACTAGGCTAAACTGCTTTTTTGATCACGTAAGTATTAGGTGGAATAGAAAAGGACAGAGAAAGAATCCATTAAGAGATTGAAGAGAATTATCTACAATGGAGTCCTTCAGCTTCAGGACAGTTCAAAGTCCTGCTTGACTCTTGCACGACATTTCCCTGAGCAGGGATTTCCAGAACAAGAAAGCAAGATGACGTCACTTTTTTGAAAACTGAGGAGCTTTTTCAAGGTTTGGGAAAGACACTTTAGTTCTATTAAGATTAGACAAAGTAAAGGTAGTCAAAATATTCTCCACTTTGAGTTATCTGAATGCCCTCAAATTTATTTTCTTCTTGCCTTCTTCATAAATTTATTCTTGAATCAATTCTCCATGGTAAGCTACATTGTTAAGAGATGTTTTCCCTCTGCCACAGAGAATATTATATGCAGTGAGAGCAAATATAAATGCTGACCCCCAAATAGGAAAACAAAAACACAAACACGAGTCATGGAGAATAACGTGGTCTTGAGCTGTCTGTCTGTATCAGGAATTGTTTGCAGCTGCTAGAAGGGGAAAACTGAAAAACAATGGCTTAAATAAATTAGGCGTCTATTTTTCTCTCACATTGACGAGGTCGAGAAGTAGGCAGCACAGGGCTGGTATGGTGACCAAAAAACTCATTAGGGACCCAGGCTCCTTCTAGCTTTTGCGCCACCATTTCTTCTGCATTCAAAAGGCTCCCATATCTCCCAAAAGGGAAGGGCAAAGGGGAAAAAGCAAAAAGAAATTGTGAGCTGAGTCAGTCCCGTTTAAGGAGACTTCCTGGAAGCCCCACTCAAGGACAACTTCTTGTATTTAATTTACTAAAGCTTAATCAACAAGGCCATCCACATGCTCCAAGTGAGGCTGAGAAATGTAGTTTTAAGACTGGTTCACTGTCACCTCCAACAAAATCAAGGTTTGTCAATCAAAAAGTCAGAGGAGAGTAGAAAGCAATGTATGTCTCTCACGTATCACATTTCTCTGATATTTATAATTCCCAATTTTTTTTTTCCTGGAGACTGACAAAGAAACTGCCCTTTTGTGGATCATGAGTGCTCCTTAGGAGCCTTTTTTCCAACCCATGTAGCCCTTTGCCACTCAGCTGGTCTCCTGCTGAATTCTGGCCTTCATAGTGGTGCCCGACACTCCTCTTTTAAATTCCACTTTGAATCATTTCTACATTTCACAAACATGTAAATCAGAGAATTAAAAGCACCAGCAATCACTATAAGTTGATTCCGTAATATATTAGTGGCCCTTTCCCAATCTGTTTTCTTCTGCTCCTGGTTATTCATTAAATTGTCAACTCTGTGTGACTAATTTTTTTTTGAATTAATATATATACATTGAAATAAATTTTAAAATTATTACTCTCAAAAAGAGGAAACTCGGCCTTTCATTATCCTGCTTTGCACAGACCCCTTCAACATGTACATTCATATAATTTTAAGGAACAATTTGCTCAATACTTTGGAATCATAACTTCATGTAGTCAAATTCCTCAACCAAAGTAGATATCTCACTTAGAGAATCCTGGCTCCTTTTCTAAATATTTTCAGGTTTGGTTTGACTTGCTACTTCCACTTTTATACAAGTTATAATTAGACATTCTTCCTATTTTGTAACCAATTCTTGCTACCAGCCTTGCTGCTATACATATATTAGACATTTGACTGAGCTGAATAATATATTTCCATATGAGATAACATAAAAAGTAACCTCCCCTAGTATAACAGCCTATGGTGTGTATATTTTTAAAATATCCTAAAAGCTAAAGAATCAAGGGTTCAATTTCCTACAGTCTTTTTTTTTACTATACTAACCTTAAATAAAATTATAAGTCTCTATTCATGTGTTAAAATATGATGGTGCAACATTAAGGTATTTCATGACTTGCAATATATTTTAGTCCCAGAAATATATCGGAAAATAATAGTAATTAAAAGCTACTTGAATCATTTCATTTAATAAAACTTCTCCATCTCTACTCTCTCAATATTTTAGCCTAAGTCATGCTACTTATGTACAAACTGTTCCCTTTATTTGACTTTTTAGACTTAGGCTATTTGTTACTGTACAACTGGAAATACGTTTCAAGAAAATAGAAAACTATTTGGCTTTCCTCTATCACCATAGCTCATTTGTGTAAACAACCTAACACAAGCCATGAATTTTAAAGGCTAGTTTGTCTCTTTTTACCTATGTATTTAAGGAAAGGACTTATTTTTCTCTACTGATGTTCAGTATTGCTAAACAAACTGCAGTCCCTTCAGAGTCTCCAGTTTGTTTTCCTGTGACACAGTGCCCAACACTTTCTCTGATGGAAACTGCTCTCTTTGTAATGTACTGTAGTCACTTAAGTAATCTTAAAAACTAAATATTAGAACACATGGCCCAGGCAAGTCAGCAGCCCATTCAGTAACAACTGTACTGCTTTAAATGATTAGGGGATTCACAGAAGCCAGGAAATGTTTATTGTTTTGGAAAGAGGGTGGATCAGGATGGGATTTCACTTTCACTCTTTCCTAGAGGAAAATATCCATCCAACAGATTTTATGTGACATATCATAACAGCAGTTCTTCATTTGCCAACTGTCAAGACATCCGATGGGGTAAGATAACTGGGAAAGGTAGCAAGAATATAAACTGCCTCCCAGCCAAGCAAGTGCCAATTATCATTTGTTTTAAGAGAGCTAAAAAGAATGGCAGGAGGCCAATGGCCTGGTGAATGGACAGGGGCTGCTTAAAGGGCACATAGCAAAGTCTATGACTTTTGAAATTCCAAAGAGACAGGACTGGCAGGTTGACACAGATGGAGAGGATGGCCATGCTCTCTCAAAGAGGACTTACACTTTGCGCCAACCGAACTGTTCTTTCATTTATAGTTCAAAGCCTCCACACATGATGGGTTTTGTGAGACAAGAAGAATGATTTATTGAAGATTTTAACATGCCTTTAATTAGAAAAGTCACCATTTATTTATGACTGGCTTAACTTTGTCAATGGGCAATACTAACCATATTTGGAGGAGACCAAAAAAAAAGTTTTCTTCAGCATGACCGCTTTTCTGGCTTAGAGTAAAATAAAGTTACTGCAAAGTTTGAATTGCTCCCTGTGCCTTTTTACCTCCAAGTAGGCTCCGGTATTGTGCTGCATTGGTAACAGACACCTAGTGGCACTTACCTGGAAATCCGAAGGCTCTTCTTTGTTAATGAGAATGTAGTGATCTGGTTAGTATCTGAAATTAGGTGGTTTAAATGGACTCCTGTGCTTGCCTGGATGTGCTCCATCACATTATTGTACTTCATTGAAGAATGAATAAAATCCGCTAATTGGGGAAGGAGACTGAAGTATTGGCATAATGGGTAGAATATCTTGAATTCATAGATAATGGGAAAACTATTTAAGTTGCTCTGTAGGTAGATTATTATATGGCCAATATTAGCAATTTTTTTAAAGATGTAAGATTAAAACCAAAGTAGAAATCAAATCATGTACAGCAGAAATGCACATTATCAGGAACTCATAAATTCTAATGGAATAGCCTAACAAGAACACCCCTCTCCCCAAAAAAATAGTGAAATTTACTTTCTGAATTGCACGCATTACTGAAAAATTGCACGCAAAATAAATTTGTATAGGTTAAGCTACCCATCAGTGCATTAAGAAAGGTCTTCATTTAAAGGTATACTATAATGTTTTCAGAAAAGCTGAAATCTCATCATTGGATATACCTAAAGTGGAGTACTTCCATGTTAGAAGGTGTAAACTACAGGTTCTGTTTCTTTGGTTCAATGACGACATTCATTTCAAGGCATGAATAAAATTAGGAAGATAGAGGACTACCTAGATGGCCACATAAACATTTTTACTAGGTAAATGCAAAATTTATTATTTAATATTATCATTCAAAACATATATTAACTTTTAAAGTTTTCACAAAGAAACAAGGCCATAGCAAACAATTCTGACACGCATCTGAGATACTTCTGCCTACTCAAGGTATCTTTGTACGAAGGAAATAAATGAGATTCCTTCCTCAATCTTCCTCAGAGTTCTTAGAACAATTTAGATGTACAACCAAAGCCAAAAGATGCAGCGTGTGGGGCTTTCAGCTGTGCTTCAACAGGGCACAGAACAGACCAGTAGTTCTCATCCTTGGCTGCTCATTGTAACCACCTGGGGAAATTTAAAATACACCACTGCCTGGCCTTTGTGCCCAGAAGTTCTGATTCAATTGGTCTGAAGCGTGTTCTGGACACTGAGATTTATCAAGCTCCCTAGGTGTGTCGGTTTGGCTATATTATGTCCTCCAGAAAACGCCATGTTCTTTGGTGCAAACTTGTGGGGGAAAATGTATTAGTGTTGATTAGATTGGAATTCTTTGATTTAGTGTTTCCATGGAGATGTGACTCAATCAACTGTGAGTGAAACGTTTGATTGGATAATTTCCATGGAGGTGTTACCCTGCCCATTCAGAGTGGGAGTTAATTGGATCACTGGGGTAGTATAAAGGAGTTCACAGACAGAAGGACCTCAGAGCAACTGAAAGTGACATTTTGAAGAGAAGCTGCAGTTAAGAGAGGATAAAACGCCCAAGAGCAACATTTTGAAGAATGCCATTTGAAACACAACCTAGAAGCAAGTGGACGCCAGCCATGTGCCTTCCCAGCTAAACAGAGGTTTTTGGAAGCCATTGGCCATCCTCCAGTGAAGGTACCCGATTGTTGATGCATTACCTTGGACACTTTATGGCCTTAAGACTGTAACTTGGTAACCAAATAAACCCCTTTTATAAAAGCAAATCCATTTCTAGTGTTTTGCAAAATGGCATCATTAGCAAACCAGAACACCAGGTGATTCTAATTTCAGTCGCGGTTGGGAATCACTGGTCTACAATGAGGCAGTGGTTCTTAAACTTCTGTGGATATAAGGGTCCCTTACAGCTCATTAAAAAATGTGATCTAATCAATGCCCAGGTATTTTGCATTCATGTGGTCACTGGGTCACTCTTTGAAAAAAAAATCTTGTCTTAGCCTATTTGTTTAAGCCCTGACTTGTCACCTGGTGACATCAACCTCAGCTATGTGAAAGTTCATGTAGAGTGCATAATTCCTAATTTGGGCAGCTCCCAACACTCATGGAAACAAAAACTTTCACAGAAGTTTCTATACAATTGTGCTGCCACATGCAATGCCAAGGGCAATTCCAAATTCCCATAAGTCAGGCAAGTCTCCTGCCAAAAAAAAAAAAGTCTAAATAATGCAGATTACACTTCAAAATAGACTACAGCTCAAAGAATTCTAGAAGGATCTTTTCTTCTTTGGATTCTTCTTTCTTTAACATTCCACTCTCAGGTATTTACCCTAGAGAAATGAAGACATATGTCTCCAAAACCACTACAAGAGTATTCATAGCAGTTTTATTCATAATAATTAAGTATTGGAAATAACCTAAATATCTATCAACAGGGAAAAGGATATACCAATTGTGGTTTAGTCATACAAAGGAAGATTACTCAGCCAAAAAGGAAACAAAAAAGTATGAGCTTTTGGTACAGACAACATGGATCAATCTCAAAATATTATATTGAGTGAGGGAACTAAGAAACAAAAGGGAACACTATAATCTATTTAAATGAAATTCTGAAATAGATAAAATTACTCTCTGGTGATAGAAATCAAAGAAATGATGCCTCAAGTTCAGAGGACTGGCCAAAAAGGAGCAAAATGAAACTTTCTGGGAAGATGGGGACATTTTTTTATTTGAGTAGTAGGAACACCCAGGTATACAATTGTCATTGAAAAACACTCTTAAAATCTCTACATTTTACCATACAAATTTCATAACTTAGCAAAAGCTTCAAAACAACATGTTGCCCTTCAAAATGTATATTAACTTCCTAAAGATAGGTCTATTGGTTTCCAAATGCTTTATCTTAGCTTAAAGTTATGTGTGTAAGACCCGGTTAAAAGTCAAGTGTTTCATTGGTAAACTCATTTTTCTTGGCAATATGATAGCTAAATTACTACATAATAAAAAATCTTCAAAGATGGTTTCCAGCTTAAATAGGACAATATAATATTAAGTATAATATGAATAATTCTCTTACTTTATAGGGGAAGAAGCTCATGCCTAGAAAGTTTTAGTCAGAATCATATGGGAAGTCAGGAGTATTATTTTGTGTATCGAGCTTTATTGATGATATATCTACCACCCTTTCTAATGCAGAGATCTATTCTGGTTTACAGTAAAAGAAAATTTCTAACAAATGCTTAATATAAATGCCTTGTCACAAACTTGCATATTCATGAATTATATCCAATATGTCATTAGAAATATATCATAGTTTTCCTAATTTATTTGTACCTAGGTTACAAAATTAAAATCACTCTAAATTTGAATATACAGAGAAAATCTGGCTCCTCTATTTTTTTAGAATCCCTAATCTGGCCTTGTATAATATGAATAATTCTCTTACTTTATAGGGGAAGAAGCTCATGCCTAGAATGTTTTAGTCAGAATCATATGGGAAGTCAGGAGTATTATTTTGTGTATCGAGCTTTATTGATGATATATCTACCACCCTTTCTAATGCAGAGATCTATTCTGGTTTACAGTAAAAGAAAATTTCTAACAAATGCTTAATATAAATGCCTTGTCACAAACTTGCATATTCATGAATTATATCCAATATGTCATTAGAAATATATCATAGTTTTCCTAATTTATTTGTACCTAGGTTACAAAATTAAAATCACTCTAAATTTGAATATACAGAGAAAATCTGGCTCCTCTATTTTTTTAGAATCCCTAATCTGGCCTTCTTCATTAGCCCTAGCTCCTGCAGAGCAGGGACAAAATAATTGAACTAATGTACAATTGGATGACTCAAAATGAATCTTAAAGTGATTCTTAGTTTCTCCTAATGAAAATGTTCCATTTCTCAGAAAACCTCACAATGGCAGAGAAGAATGGGGGACCACCAAAAAGAGGTCACTGTAGAGTGAACATCCAATTTAATACAATTCCCTGGATATACAGACTATGAATTTTTCTTATTGGAACCAGTTTTGAAATAGCTCTTCATTTTGTTCTGAATCTTAATTCAACAACAACCACCACCTCAAAATTAAATAAATAAATCAGGAACACCATGGGATTTGTCAGGAAGCCCCCAGCCAGAAAACTTCAGGCACAAATTATTATAAAACCCTGTCAGATTCCTCATTCTTCCATTCGTTCATAAATATTTATTAAACACAGATCATGTTCCAAGCAATTATGTTGAAAAGCTTCTGATATATGTATATTCCCATGTATATTCCCACACACAGCCAAAATAACCCACAGCCACAAAAAAATATTCTTGTGAGATGGTGGGTGATATTTTTCCTTTACAGGCTTCCTTGTGTTTCAAGGTTGGATATAAGGATTTTAATATTTTTGTTAAAAGAGAAAAGTACTAGTCAATGCCTTCCCAGTAATGTAACTTTCTTGGATATATATTTTCAATAAATGTTTTTAATATATATTCTTGGAGATATATCATTTGATCAGAACATACATATATATATTATATATATAAATATATTATATATATATATAAATATCAGTTGATCAGAACTGAAATGAATCTACGTTCTTAAAATCTGATGCTGAAAGAACATCTAATCTTCATTGACGTGCCCTTTTGATCCAGGACTTCTGTTCTTTATTTGCAGGTGTTAGCCACAACTATTTGCACTTGGCATAATTTCATGACAGTTTGTCCTGATAATGGTTAGGCTCTTTCGCTGTTTCCCAGACACACCAAAGAGGGAAAGAGATAAGTTGGTTAAATCCTGGCTGGGCACATCATCCAATTTATTCGTGAATTAGTACCCTTTAAAGTCATTGCGTTTCATTGAAGTTTCTTTCAGAGATCCCCTTTCAAGTTATAAAAGACTTTTCTACTAAAACATTGAAAAGCAGCAGGACTTTGGAATCATCCCAAGTGAAGTCAGAATCTTAGGACTATCTGAAGCAATCAAATAACAGAAACATAGGAAAAATGTTCCTGGAATATGATGGAGAAAACCTGAAAGAAAGTAGTCTTCTGAGCAGTCTTCAACTGACGAAATGTTTTCCTTTCTTGTTCAAGGACTAACACTTTTAACTAAGGGTTAGGGCATCTTGAACGCAGCTTGGTCAAGTGATACTTGTGAACCCAGTTATTTCTGGATTTGGCATTCTGCATTGTCTCCTTCCTTTTTCTTGACTTAAAATTGAAAAAAAAAGGTAATAAAAGTATAACCACCAGAGGGCGTAGGATATTACATTTCCAAGTGCTCAAAGCCACTAACTCACTAACTCACTAAGCAAACTTGCCAGGTGGAAATGTGTGGCTCTGCGATGTGGCCCTTTGATGTCCTCCCTCCATGCTGAACACCAGCCCTTCACCCTGTCTCCTTCCCCCAGAGCCTCCAGCAGCAGCATTATTTCAGCCTGTTTCCTTGCCTTCTACTGTCATCAAACGGAGCAACCCCACGTCTCCTTGTTTCAGGTTTTCTGGTGTTCTAGGAGACGGCGAATTACTCTGAAGATCCTTTGTCTGCATCCCTATACGTTCGGGGAATTTTTCCGCCTAATATTGCAGGTAGCAACATTTGAAAAGCCACTTACCTCATGCTCGCTACTGGACCAAACTCCTCCAGGCCTCCCTTTACTGGTTCTGAATATTCTCACCTCAGCTCCTGTCACTTCACTTTTTAAATTTTCTGACTTTACATGGGCTCATCATTCCTGTATTAAACTTTTGGACCTTGTTCAGGCTTGACAGCCTACCTTGTGACAGGCTTGGAAATATTGTACCTATTGTACTGCTCAAAAGTAACTTTCAGCACTTAGTTCCCCATTGTCTCCTCTAGAGACTCAAACCAGTGTCTAGGAGAGCCATCTCATACCTAACCCATGACACTACCCCCACTAGGCACTAGCTTTCTTGTTTTATTTCTTTTTTTCCCCCAAGCTCTAAAAAGCT
Organism: Choloepus didactylus; assembly: GCF_015220235.1. Taxonomy (NCBI): domain Eukaryota; kingdom Metazoa; phylum Chordata; class Mammalia; order Pilosa; family Megalonychidae; genus Choloepus; species Choloepus didactylus. The sequence continues at coordinate 65,095,401 of NC_051324.1, read as the reverse complement.
TGATTGTGGCATGCAGGATGTTGTAGGTGGCTGTGGAACTTGAAACCCTTTGGGTAATGCGTTTATGCTACTTGTGCTTAGGCAAAGAACAGCCTGAGTGACCTGAAAGGCTTCTTTCTGTCTTATTTTGAGGGTATCCACCCCCCCCACGATTGCATTTCTGATTTACTATTGTCACGTGCTCATGAAATATCCAGATGATGTTAGACATCATCCTCTGAATCTCCTGTCGTCATCAAGACTCACTACCTTCAATACCCCTTTCAAGATATGATGGCTTTCAACTCAAATATTTTCTTCTACTTTTTAGCACACTACAGAGCAGTTGTCCCCAAATTTGGGGTGCATAAAAATTGCTGGGATACTTCTTCAAAATGTAGACACCTGAGCCTAATTCAGTAAACCTGAGATAGAATTCAGGGCTCAGCATTTTCACTGGGCATCCAAAAACTGTTCTGATTTAGAGTTGTAGACACCTTCTATTGCATTCTCCCCTATTAACAGGGCCTCAATTAGTTGGTCAAAAAAAGTGACACATCTACAACTCAAAGAAAGTAGGTCCTGAGGCTTTTCACTCAGAAGATCAGTCATGATTGGACTAAACCAGTGTATCAGTTAGGATCGTTCTAGCTTCTTTAACAGATGGACCCTCAAATCTCCATGCATTAACAAAAGGAAAATTAATTTACTGTTCACAAAGCAGCCAAAATGAACACTTGTCAGGCAATGTTCTTTGTGAAAATTCATGGATACCCTGAAGCCAGGGCCTCTGAGTACTTAGCTTCTATCCAGGAGGGAAACAGAGCAGAGAAAGGTGAGGGGTGGGTGCAAAGGGGAGAACACAAAAGCATATGGCTCCTCCTGGATTCAAGAGAGGCTTGGAAATGTAATCCCTGTCTAGGAAGCTCCTTCTCCTTCTCCTCAACCATTCTACGTTATGGAAAAAGATCAGACACCTCTGATGGAAAGCTGGTAACCTTGTCATGACTGGTCATAGCAATCTTATTCCTCTTTGCCAAGGATTAATTGATGATAGCCATGTGAATGGACCTGGTCTGTGTGTGTCCCAGGACAGCTTCTGGGAATGTTTTCAATTTCCTCATAAAGAGGACAGATTCATTTAACATGACATTTAACCCACTCTTACTTCCTCTCTTCCCCTCCCTGCAAAGAAGATGCAGTAACAGAGGCCCAGAAGTCATCTGGTGACATGAGGGAATGTAGACAAGAGCCAATGTGCAAAGGATGGTCTATGAGAAAAAAGGGAAGTGCCCAGTTCTTGATTGTGTCCCTCAACCACTTAATCAATTCTGAATACCTACCCGTATATTTACTGTTACTTAAAACTGATAATTTCTTCAAGCTATTCTAATTTTCTATTCCTGGTAGATGGTGATCTACAGATCACAATTTGAAAAATACTGATCCAAAGGATGTCAATCCACCATGCCTTACATGGAGGTACCGTGTGGCAAATGCTACCTGCTTATTCTTCCAATGAATACACAACACCTGTCTATGTGTAAAGCTTAAGGTCCAGCACCTGTGGCCCACCGTGATGGCAACAGTTATACAAACCAGCTCCTGATTCCATGCTCTTTTGCAACTAACCTAACCTATATTCCATTCTATATTTCTGTGATTCTCTCTGAAAATCCTGGATGGAAAAGCTGAGTACACTGTCAAACATCATTCAGACTCATGGAAACATCATGAAGTGTTTAGTTTGTTAAGAGGGATTCAGGCACAAAATGTTAGCGGTCGTGGGAAAAGTATTTTCATTGCATAGAAACATTTGCCAGGGCTTCTGTCCACCCAGACAACTCTGGAAGGATAGTTCTGAGGAGAGAGAAGATGCATATCTACTGTGAACATGTGTTCCAATTTTCTACGGTGGTCCTGATTTACACATATTTCCCAGCTTTGTCAATCGTACTCACTTTCACTTTCAAATGATAAGGTCATCTGTGCTGGTTTGGAGAAAAGACCATGTTCTTTTAATCCATCCCTGTAGGTGAAGACCTCTTGTGGGTGGGAGCTTTTGATTAGGTTGTTTCAACTGAGATGTGACCCAGTCCATTCAAGGTGGATCTTAATCCTTTACTGGATTCCTTTATGAGAGTATAAAAGGTAGAGACATTTGGAGAGAGAGAGAGAGAGAGAGAGAGAGAGAGAGAGAGAGAGAGAGAGAGAGAGAGAGAAATGCCCTGGAGATGCTAAGAAAGAACCCACAGAGGTGCAGAGAGAAAGCCACAGGAATCAGGCTGAAAGTGAAGAAACCAAGAACAAAGGACCAGCAGATGCCTACCATGTGCCTTACTATCTGACAGAGGAAACCACAGATGCCAGCAGCCTTTCTTCAGAGAAGGTATCCTCCTGCTGATGCCTTAATTTGGACATTTTTCACTGCCTTAGAATTGTAGTTTGTAACCTAATAAATACCCATTGTTAAAAGCCAGTCCATTTCTGGTATACTGCATTTCAGTGGCTTTTGCAAACCAAAACATCATCCAATATATATCCCTAGGTTATGCCCTTGTGTGTTCAGAGAAGCCTCCATTTGTACTTGCAGAAACTATAGTTTGTTTCTATATTCAAAGAATTCACAATCACATGCTATTCAGATCAGAGAATTCCTCCAGTCCCCTATTTGATAGCTCCTTGCAGTTCTAGGCCAGGGCTTCCCATCACATCATAGTGCACAAGTCAAACAATCTTAATTGCAGGGTACTATGCATGGTGGGGAAAATTAAAAGACCACTCAGTGCCCTGGGCCAACCGAGCTCCATCTGAGGGCTGTGAACACAGTCAAGCCATGCACCGCGTACACTGGATGGGAAGCCCTGCTGTGATTTAGAAATACCCTGGACCACTATGAGAAATACCATAATATGGGGTGGCTTAAGCAATGGAAATGTACTGGCTCATGTTTGTGAGGCTAGGAGAAGTTCAAAATCAAGGCATTGGCAAGGCAATACTTTCTGGCCAAACATTCTGGTGCTGTCTGCCAGCAATCCTTGGGATTCCTTGGCTTGTATCCCTGCCTGGTGATGTCCTCTCCTTTCTTTTCTGGATTCCATTGACTTCTGGCTCCTCCCTGTGTCTTTCTCTCACTCTGGCTTTGGTTTTTTTTTTTTTTTTTCCTTTATAAGTCCTCCAGTAATCTGGAATAAAACCAATCTCATTCAGTTGGGCCACACCTTAATTTAAAATAACATCTTCAAGAGAATCTATTTAAAATGGGATCATACTCACAGGAATATAGATTAAGATTAAGAACATGTCTAAATTGGGGTACACAATTCCGTCTACCACGGATGCCATCAATAGGGTGGCACAGAGGCTCCAGACATTCTAGTACAGGTAAGGGTACCTTCTCATCCAGACCAGGCCCCTGCCACCCACTGGGCCACCACCTCTAGCTGGAGAGGGAAGTACAGTGAAGTCAATCAATACAAAGTATTGTAGGTGTAACCCTTTCCCTGCCAAAGTTAAAAGCCAGTGATCAGAGCCATTTGAAGATAAAGCTTCAAAGGGGGAATTCACTTAAGATAGTTATTTCAGTTGCCTTAGGTAAGGATGGAAATGTCTAGTATCTTCTACATGAAACCAAATAAGACATTGTCTTCCTTCCCACCCATAAGGGCAGTTTTACAATTAAACTTTCCCCAAAGGTCAGAATATTATCATTTGGCTCTAATTGGGACAAACCTTCCTGCTTCTCATTTATTTTAGCAATCTCCAGACCTCAGTTTCATCATCTACAGATTTTAGGATAGGATGGAATGCTACTTTTGTGAGAACCAGAATGGATTTGGGTTTGAATGTTGCTTTGTCATTTATTCAAATACTATATAAACATGGGAAAGTCACTAAGCTTCTTTGAGCCTCAATTTTTTCTTCTATAAAATTAAGATAATCCAGTTACTTGTCCCATGGGTGTGTAAGGATTATGTGGCCAGTTTACTGAGTTGCTAAACTCAGTAGACACAATTAGCCCAAACCCTTTCAACAGTGTCAAGTGGATCTTATTCCTCCCTTATATTTATAATCACATTTCACTGTATGAACAACACTGATACTTTAGTTCTTAAAAGTTCACATCCATATTGAGCAAAAAACAAGCAAATGAATAAACAAAATACCTCTCCCCTCTGCTCCAGCTCAGGCCCAGACTGTGGTCTGCTGTTATTAGCCAAAGCTCTAATTGTTCCAGCTCTGTGTGAACTAGCGTGCCTCCATTTTTAGCTGTTTTACATTTAAGTTCCCAGGGAAGATGTCATTACCATAAATATTTCTATAGATAGAAACATTTGGAATCTATAGGCTTATGTAGGGTTACCATAAAATATATTATTTAAACCAGATATTTTGGGAGTGATGCGAAGTAGAAAAATTACAATGGGCCATCAGTAATCTGGAATTGTTCCCAGGCAAACTGAGAATGTGGGCGTCCTAGGTTTTGAAAGAAGATATGAAAATAATATTTAGTTGTGAATGATAGAAACCCAAACCAACAGTGATGAACCAAATAGAAGAAATATTTGGTCACTTTCTTTTGTTTTGTAATTAATTTTTAACACCCACTCCCTTAAATGCTGCTGTCCACTGCAGACAACATGACTCCATGCAAGTTAGGACCCCAGGCTCCTTCCTGGTTCAAAGTGGCTGCTTCTGCTCCAGCCATCATAGTTATACTAGAAAGTATGAAGAAGAGCATATCCTCTTCCTTTAAAGACATATCCCATTAATTGCAGATAGCATTTTTGTTTGCATTCCACTAACCAGAACTATTTACAATAATGTGAGTGAGAGAAACTGACACAAACAATGCAGTGAAGAACCATGTGCACGTGTGCACACGTCATGCACAGAGTGTGTGATGTATCTATCCTAAGTACGGAGGGATGAGATAATACAATATATCCTGACAAGAAAGTTTCCAGGGAATCCTTGGACTTTATTTGGGACTTAGAGATGGTGCGTTTTGGTTATAAGGAGAAGAAAAGGGTTGGTAATTCAAACAGGGCAGTAACATGAGTAGAGGCAGAAAAGCAAAAGTGAGCCTGATGGGAGCAAATAATCGACTTACAACACAGGGCACTGGTGCAGGAGAATTAGAGATGGAGGTGAAAGGAATGTATGAAGACAACAGTCTTTGATGCTCCACATGTACCTGTTGGCAGAGCTTCTCCATATACCTAATGCAATCATTTGTGCTCATCCTGGTCACTGAGATGGAGAAAAAATCATTTATCAAACATCTAACTGCATGAGAAAATTCCTAATGTTTATAACGAATGGAATCCCGTACCCACGATTATGCAAATGGTCTTGAGTGCAGTAATCTCACACACTTTCTTTGAGTAAAGCATCCCGTTTCCTATTTTGGGAGACTTAAATGTCTTCCAAGTAATGTTCTGAGATGAAGAAAAGGGTTGAAACATTCTCTCAAATCAAACCCACATTATTCCATGCCTTTGCCCAGTAATTTGTCCGGTCAAACATCTTGTGTAAGGAAGAACTCTACCAGTTTTGTTGAGGAAGCAAACCAACAAAACGCCCACATTCAATGACAAGAATAGTTAGTTCAATCTTCTCAGTCCTGTTCTTACTCAACCTGCCAGAATCAGGAAGTTCTAAGAAAGAAAGACATTTAAAAACCACAAATAGAGATCACTTTTTTCCCTTCCTTCTTTACATTTGAAATGCAATTTCATCTTTTCTTTTACCAAGTAAATGAAATGCTATGCCCACATATGGATACATCTAGCTTGATGTTTGTGGTCACTAAAATCAGAAAGAGAAGAGAATCCAAATCTTAGAAACTTTGCTGTCATGCTCATGTCCTCCGTGAATATCTGTCAATGTTTGTTTTCAAAATTTCTTCAATCCACAAAAGGTTATCAAATTCTTTCCTTGATGGAGCTCATACTTTCCCAAGAGAGACCTCCCAGTTATTTGCCACCATGAAAGGTAAAACGAAATCTCAACCTCAAAGACTCTAAAATAAGAAATCAGGCTTCTGTGTTGTAAATCAAAATGAGTGGTGGTCATTTGACATGTTGCATTCTACCTGTCATTTTGATCAGCATGAATTCTGACCCCATGGTCTAGGAGAATTTTTATCAAGAAATATTGTAATATTTTCATTCTTACATACTTATTTGTTGTTCAAGAGGTAGTCATGGCAGCGTGCTTCTATATACACCATAGGTAAAGAAGAAAATATGCATGTCCTTGTTCAGTTTCAAAATAAAGACGTTATCTGACTCATTTTTTCAGAGACAATTATTTAACAATAAAGCTCTTTATTGGAGAGGAATTTAGTGACACAAAGGCTATATTCATAAAGAGGAAAGAGGCAGTAAACCTCAGCATTTTCTTTTATGCCTTAGGTCAGGATATTTCACTTCCTCCTAATGAGTGACCACCTAAACTGGCAATATAGTGCTTCTGTGGGTAGAAGTAAAGAATTCATATGTTCAAAAAATATATTTGGATTTTGTTTTGCATAAAGTATTTTGAGGCCTTAACTTTATATAACAAAATGAAATGAAAATAATTGCTTCCAAACACAATGATGAGCGAAATTCTAGAATTTAACAACCTTGCTAAAAGAGGTTGTCTTAATTCTCAAAATACTGAGCTGAGTTACACAGCAGAGTTTCTTGAAACGGCAGTCCATATCAGATTTGCATTATTCTGCAATCTCTCCAAAAAGCAACTTCTGCAATATCCTCTGGGGTAATTGAACCACCCATGATAGGCCTGGTATTTTCAATGGAGTTTTAAAGAATTTGAATTTGGGACTGAGGGTCAGATATATAAAGTAAAGATTCCACAAGTAAGATAGGTGCAAGCAAAGGAGGAGACAGGAGTGGCAGCCTGTGTCCTTCGTCTCTAAATGAACATCCTTTTATTTCTCTGAGAAGCTGGAGTTTGGAAGGGAGTGCAGCCAACCAGGAAAGGGTTACCCAGAATCTTAAGGATATCAATTAAACATATCTATACCAGCCACTATAATGGTGAGGCAATACGTGCTCTGGTATATCCCAGCACTAACACCCTGGCTTCCCTTCGGCTCTGTCTTCATGTCTTTCCCAATTCATTGAATTTTGGGGAAAACAAAATGATTTATCTGAACTTGACCGTTCAGGCAACAAAGACTCTGGAAAAGAGAGGCAAATAAGAGGTTCCTTGGTTTGATATTAGCAGATGCCATTGGCAGCCAAGTCCTCCAAAGAGGAAACTCTAAGTTGGAAGTGGCTTATTAACATTTTTTCTTGAGTATAATTCCCAGAACACCTTCTTGACCACTGCCATTTGCCAAGTCAACAGTTATGTTTGTCCTCCAGCTACTTTTGAATTTACCACAATTTCTTCTGTCAGAGCCAATATATAAGCTCATTTTTCCCAACCGTCTCTCGTTACATAGGAAACTCCCACCAAATACAAATTTACCTTTGGAATATTAAACATCACTTTTAATTTGCCCAAGACTTCAGAGTACGAGAGAGACATGGAAAGAGCTGTTTGACTCACTGAATCCACTACCACCCAAAGAACCCTGTGATAAAGACTGATAAACGTGATGTATATTGAGGATTCTGTTTTTTATGTTTTTCTCTAGCTGAAAAGACATCAATCTGCTGAGGCATTTTAAGAATTTGATTTGCTTTGCCAATATTTATTTGAGATGTGACTAGAACCTACAAGCTGGTTATGGAGCCAGAAAGAGTAGAACAGGAACATTTATTGAGTTAAATACATTGGCAGCAACTCAACCCACAAGAGGCAGATTAAAACTGAGTGAAAATAAACTATTAGTAATGCATGCTATTTAGCTCACAAAAGCAGTGCATGTTTTGAGCTGGAAATGGAACATTTTATAACTGAATATGACACATATCAGTTCACAAAGAAAGACCATATACAGTTTCTAGGACTGAATACTGTGAAGTGATAAAACTATTGTGTAGTAGAAAGAAATGATGTTCCAAGTAATCCTTGAGTAGAAAAGGGCCCTGAGGTGCCTTCTAGGCATGAAGTTTCCTCTTCTTCCAAAATCGACAACAGTGAAATTACTTTAGGCATGTCATTAAAATATCCTTAAAAGATTCTTCCTGTGATTATCAATTTGTTCTCATGCTTTATATTACTATAACAACACAGTAATTTAATAGAAACTCAAGAAAGAATCTGACAAAGCATCATGCATTCTGATCGTCATACATTCTTCCCTACATTCTGAGTGGCATGAGAATTTGTGAACAGTTTTGCAACTCAAAGATTCTTGAGCTTTCTTGCAACCCATTATTCATGGTTCCTGCATAGGCTGCCCTTCCAACCTGATGTGGATATGGCCAGCATATCTAGGTCCATCGTCTTGCACTCACATTGAATAGTTATGTTTCAGCAACAGTGGCAAGGATGGATTCCTTAGACAATTCCAGGAAAGTCAGCTGAGAAGGGTTGTCACTGCTATCTGGAAGTTAGTGGTCCCTGGGAGACATGGAAAATGGAAATTGTAAGACATCTGAAGCATCCTCCCTCATTTTGCAAGTAATCCAAGGAGAGAAATTCAAACAGGCTACAGTTTCGATGGTCCAGTTGGTAGGTGTCTCAGTTTCCTAGTGCTGCTGTAAAAAATCCCATAAACTGGGTGGCTTCATACAACAGAAATGTATTATTCTCATAGTTCTGGAGACTAAAATCCAAATCAAGGCATCCACAATGCCATGTTTCCTCCAAAGTCTTCAGGGAAGAGTCTGTTCCATATCTCTTTCCTGGATTCTGGTGGTGGTTTGCCAGCAAACCATGCTGTTCTCCACTTCAGTCATCACCTCTGTCATGTCAAGTTCTCTCCTTCTTACAAGGACACCAGTCATACTGGATTAGGGTCCAGCATAATCCAGTCTGGCTTCATCTTAACTAACATCTTCAAAGACTCTAATTCCAAATAAGGTCACATTCACAGGACCGGAGATTAGAACTTGAGCATATCTTTTTGGGAGACACAATTCAACCAATAAGTAGGTGAAAAAATAATTAGAATAATAATAATTAGAAGAGTTTTAATTTGAGTATTTGTTGCCCCTCTGAGTTTGAGGCTTAGACAATACCTATTACCACAGATAGAGAGAAATTATAACTAGCTGAATTCTTGAATTCATTCAAAGAGGAATGAAAAAGAAGAGACTGTGTACTAAGCAGATGCACCAAGTTGGCAGTTGGGCTCAGTCACTCCCGCAGGGCAGGTTACCACTTGCTGAAATGATGATTCCATACCTAAATGGAGCCATGCAGGCATGTCATAAATATTATCATTCATAAAGGTTATATGAGGACATACTATGGACCCAGTGCTTGTGTTCCAGGGATAGAGAGGCCAGAATGAACACTCCTGTTCTGCATCTTACATTTAGATTGGAGAGAAAGATACAAAACATGGAATTAACATACAAACAAGGGTGTTGCTCATTTTGCTAAGTGCTCAGGAGGAAATAAAAATAGAGAATAACTGGAGGCCAGAACCAAGTGTGGTTGACTACCTTGAAACGTCTCAATAATTCACATTCGTTGGTTTGCTATGTCAAGACAAAGCCTGAGAAAATTTGCCTGATGTATCAATGACTCCATGAAAATAAGAGGAAAGAAAACAGTTATTGAGCAACTGTGGTGTGCCAAGAACACTGTATTATCTCATTTCATCTCAGTATTCAAATGTATCATTAAACCCATTTAACAGATGGGTAAAAAGGCCTATGAGGTTAACTAATTTGTGCAAAGTGGTAAGGAGCAGAGTTGGAATTTAAATTTAGGTCAGTTTGCTGCCCAAGTTCACCTCAGTGACCCACATACTTCTTCCCTTCAAACAAGATAGGAAAGCACACATTTTCATAAATAGTTCTTATCTTAGATCTACAAAACTGATGGTGAACTAGGGTCTTGGGCACAGCATATATTTATATATAAATACATAAATGAACTGCCTCACTTTATGACAGCTTAAAATCTGGTTAAAAAAATAGCCAAATAATTATGTTATGAAGATTCCAAACTGCAGACCAGATTTTCTTCCTAGTTAGGCACCCTTTTCAAAAAGCAAGCGATAAAACTTCTGTTTTCACACAGAATCCAAGAGAATTGTTCTGGGATGGCTCCCAGTAGGTTTATGTTAAAAATCACTCTTCAAAACAATTCCTTCTTTATTGAGGAGGCAAGCAATAAATACAGTCCTGGAGGCTTTCTTCCTTTTTTCCACCCCTTTTAAGTTAATATATCACATTTTCATTAAACTGTTTAAATCCTCAAACTTTACAAACCAACAAGTGTATTTTTAATTAGCTACTTTACAGGGATGAAATAGAATTAAGATTATAATAACACCTTCTTATTGGACAAGCTGCTAATGACACTTATTTATCACTAAATATCCATAGAAATACAGAGCTTTTACACAACTGAATTTTCATCAAATAAAAATCCTCCTGAATCAATCATCCTTTCTCTAATCAATTCATAAAGTCTGATATCTTATCTATTATGTATCCTCAAAAAAAGCAATGGGCAGGTATGGAAATGAGCAAGTATTTCAGAAACCACAGCTTTTTCAGGAACCTTCTTTGGCTCTATTAGCTTAAGTCTCTCTAAAGTCTCTTTATTAGCTTAAGTCTCCTTTACCAGTCATGCCAATTACAAATATCTCCTCTCTTCTGGTTATTAGTTTCCATATGCGTTAATTAATTCCACATATGGCAATATATGAAAATATCAAGGATAATAACTCATATTACATGTCCTCTAAGGCAAGCAGATTACATATATGACCTTATGTATTCCTTACGGAAAATAAAAGAAAGAATATATTCTGCAGGATAGGTTTCATTTCCCCTATTTTATTTTTACAGTAACTGAACTCAGAAAGTTTTAAAACACTACATGATTTCCCACAAACATACAGCAAAAAGTGATGGAAACAGAATTTAAATCTACATTTGCCTGGCTCCAAAGCTGATCATTTTACAATCATACTGAACTGTCATGCACATCTGTAAAATGAGCATACTTTGTCCCTTGGGCATCTATTAACAAAAGTAATGGAAGTATTTAGGAAATGCCCAGCTCAATGCTGACAAAATGGTAGGCATTTAACAAACTGTACACAGGTTTTGGTACCTGGAGTGGGGTGCTGCAGTAACAAATACTTAAATATGTGGTGCTGGCTTTGGAATTGGGCAACAGGCAGAGGCTGGAAAAAGACTGAAGACCATGGTAAAGAAAGCCTATGTTGTCGAAATATGTAAATGGTCATAAACAGTTGGTAAAAATATGGACGTTAAAGTCAATGCTGGTGAGGGCTCAGAAGAAAATGAGGAACATGCTATTGGAAACTGGAGGAAATGGGATCTTTGTTATAGAGTGACAATCTTAGCTGAATTTTGTCCTGCACTTATGTGGAAAGCAAAACTTGCAATGATGAATCTGGGTACTTAGATGGGAGATTTCCAAGCAACGCAATAGAGATGCAGCCTGTTTTTTTTTCTTGTTGCTTATGGTAAAATGTGTAGGAAAGATATAAATTAAGGGAAGAACTGAAAGGCAAAAAGGAAAGAAGACTTGATGCTTTGGGAAAATCCCAGCCTACCCAGTTTGCAACTGATGCTAAAATAAAGAGATTCAGTGTCTGGAAAGCATGATCTGGGGAGAAAGCTAAGGGTGTGGTTAGACAACCTTTTGCTAGTGCTTCAGAAGGATAAAAATATCAGAGTATTCAATCACCTAGTGGTTTCTCTGGAGAGATTAGGCATGTGACTCACTAATCCCCTCTACCATCTCAGCAGAAGCCAGGAATAGAGATAAGATTATCCAGGAAAGTTCTGTGAAGGAGTCTATTTTCTAATGGAGTGAATCCCCAAGACATATAGAGGAGAGCCACAAGGTTTTTAAGAATGTTACAGCAGCAGAAGCACTACCCAATTTGGACTGAAAGGGACAGAGAGAGGATGCAAAGGAAGAAAGTTGTTGGAGTCCCAAAATTTTGCATGCAGGAAACAGGCTGATAAACTATCCAGCTGCCAATACCTGCCACCATTCAAGAAAAAAGGGTATCTGACTGTGAGGGCACAGAGCATTATTTCCAAGCCTTGAAACCTAGTGGAGCGTGCCCCACTGGATTTCAAAATTGCTTGGAGTCGGTCAATCCTTTTTTTCTTCCATTTTTCTCCCCTTTTGATTGTTAATGTCTATAACTATTATTCTGTGCCCCATTATTGTATTTTGGAAGCAGATAAATTATCTGATAGCAGAGGTGGGCATATAGAGAGGACTGTTGCCCCCGGAGGGATTTTTCCCAGAGCCTCATTCATATCTAGAGATTTGGGATTTTGAGCTGATGAGATTTATGTTTAGATGAGATTTTGGACTTAAGACTTTGGGATACCTTGGAAGGATAGAGTAAATGTGTTCTGCATGTAGGATAGATGTGAATTTCTGGGGCCAGAGGGTAAAGTTTGGTAGATTGGATAATGGCTCCCTGAAAATATCCACATCCTAATCCCTGGAACCAGTGATGTCTTAAACTTACATGGAAAAAAGAACTTTGCAAGTGTGATGAAATTAAACATCTTGAATTGGGGAGATTAGCACGGATTATCTAGGTGGGACTAGTGTAAGCACAGGAGTCCTTATAAGAGGGAAGGAGAAGGATCAGAGTCCATAGTAGGAGATGTGACGATGGTGGCAAGATGTTGGAACGATGAACTTTGATGAAGGAGTAAGGGGTCATGAGCCAAAAAATACATGTGACTTCCAGAAGCTAGAAAAGGCAAGAAAAAGAATTCTCCCCTAGTTTGCAGAAAGTATGCAGCTCTATAGACACCTTGATTTTAGACCAGAAGACCCATTTCAGATGTGTTACCTCCAGAAGCACAAGAATAAATCTGTATTGTTTTTAAGTCCCTAAATTTGTGGTAATTTGTTATAGCAGCAATACAAACTAACATAGTATACTAATACTACTACCAGTTGCTATTATTTTTGTGCCTTTTAATGTTTACACTTTGCTGTTGTGATAGGATCTTTCTTTGATTATGCAGATTTTTGTTTTCTTAAGTAGAAAATACTGAGAGATTTCCTCATGAAGATGGGTGCTCCTTATGTATGTTGGCCAGTGCATTGTTACAATAAAGTAAAATACATATTAAATAGCCACAAATGGAATATTTTAGAGATTCAATATTTGCTTTTTAGAACAGTCTTTTAAATATATTCTGGTTTATATCAGTTCAAACTTCTTAATAGTATCATTTTGCCTATAGTAGTCCCTTTTCCCCTTGCAATTTCCAAATTTAATGTAAAAAGCTTTGAGTAACTACATCAGCAGAGTTGCTAAAATTTTGTCTAAAATATGAAATGGAAACTGAATTTTACAAAGAGATTTTTAATTGGCTTGACAAAATTGATAAAAATAAACTTAAAATGAAAAATTGGAAGTTGTGAATTTTTGAAAGAGATTTGCATATGACTTTTTTGGAGGAGTCTGACTTTTGGGTGCCATATGGCTTAATAGTTAAAGCATTCTTCTCCAACCTTTTTGGATTGTACATCCCTATTGTTACATATTTTAAGCACACACCCACAGTGTACGCACAGTCTTATATTTATACACTACATATATTTATAATGACATGAATATATTATGTTCAAACACAACTGTTAAAGAAATTAAAAAAATTGAAATTGACCTTTTGATATCTTCTTCTCACACCCCAATGGATTGTTTCATACATCTGCAGGATGCTCACAGCCAATTTGGAGACCACTAACTATAAATCTTGGCCAGTGGAGGCAAGCAGTCCTTGTATGGTGCCAGCTCATTCTCTACTAACTATTGTTATCTTTACCAAATAAACTGGTTTCTGGAGTGAATTAATTCATTTAAAATATGTCAAATACATAGCATTATTGTGGAAATAAAGATGGAAGTTGTGGTCACTATAATATTTGTTTAATTCACTGGAAAAAAAATAGTCACTTTTGGGTCAATGATGAAGACTCATCATTCTTGGGAAATGCATTTATTTTTAATTTTTGACAGTTTCTCCCCTCACCTACAACACATTTCTCAGTGATGTTTTGATATTTTTCCCAGCACTCTGCCTTCCACCAGCATTTGTGATTTTACTCTTATTTTGCTCTTGTACATATGTTATTGTAGGTTATTGTGTTTGTGTGTGTTTCTCCATGGGAGACTTCTCCGGGACAGAAAAGTAGCTTCTATTTTATATACTTCCAGTGCCCTCCCTTGCATGTTAAAAACAAATGATTATACATATATAATCATAAAGAGCCTGCCCTAAGTTGAAGAGGTAATTTAAAATCAGTTGAGCACTGCTCCTCATTTATGGGAAACAAAGCTCGAAGAAAGGAAAAAGCATTCTCATGTTTGCTTCTTCATCTTCCCACACTGTCTAGGTTCTACATCAACAATCACGGGGAAAACCTTTTTATTTTATATATTTATAAATGCTATATTCCCTATAGTTTCATAGAACTAACATTTCTATAGTAGCATGTAATTTATTACTTGCTTTTGCATTTGTGGAAGGAGTCCTGTAATTCCACTTACGGGCAGCAGAATGATTTACAAGGAACAGAGATCCTTGGCTTCTGCAACTTGTGTCTCCAAGATTTGGTGTTTCACAACTACCACTTCCTCCTCCTCCTCCCCTTGCGCACACACCCACTCATGGCAGTCAGGTGTAAAATTAGCAGGGAGAGAAATAATAAAAGCATGGAAAACATGAGATACCATTTCTAAAAATAGCTTCTGTAACAGAAGCAGACCACTTTGAGACCAGTAAGAGGGTGCTGAGTCCTCTTCACACTGGATTTCTCAATTGTTCCTCATGGGCGCTGTCCTTGGCAGGAGACGGAACCTCACATTTCCCAAGACCTTCCTGTATCACTCCCCTCTGATTTTATAGGATTGCTCAATGTCAGAGGTAAAGTTTCTTTTTATAGCCAAGATAAATACATGTTCCCATCTACCGCTTTCACTGCTTATTTCTTCCGCTTACTGTCACTGTTTACGTCTGCCCAACAAGTAGGGCCAAACTTAGGAAATTTGTAAAGTTTTCTATAGACTCCTCTAAGCCCCAGCACCTTTTGAAGTCAAGCTGAACAGATGTCGTGTGGAAGAATTATGAAGTTCATTCTCCATATTTCCTAATGGTTAAAAACTAGGGCTGATGGAGACTGGTGGAGAGAAGTTATAGGAAGAGAGAATTTAGATCACTGTGACGTAAACCTGTTTAGTGCCAGAATCTGTCCAAGAAGAAGAAGACTGACTCAGAAAGTGAGAGCGTACAATAGTTCCTGGGTGGCTACTTAAAATGGTGGCTGGAGGGAGTCTGTGCAGCACTGGTGAGAATGGAACCCAGGAAATTAAATAGATGGAAAATATATATACACACACACACAGTTCTTGAATTTATAAACGTGTGTTTGTAAATAAATGAATATGTGTGTGTGTGTGTGTGTGTGTGTATCTACACTATAGCTTGTCCTACTTCATATACCTATATCTATATATGTTTGCTCATATTTAAAGAGTAATGCTCATTCTGAAATTGAAACAAAGATCTTTAGAATACTTTTTAGTTTCTGAGGTCAAATGTCAAGATTTCTTATGAGTGAGAATCATCCTTACATGTGACATAGGGAGAGCACTGAATTTTTAAAAATATGAAAATGAAGTTCCAGATGTGGGAACTCATTGGTATATTTTAAAATAATTATTCCTAGGATTTTGAGTTAAAATAAGACACAGAGACTGGAAATGCAGCCTAATACAGACTGAGAATTCAGAGGTAAAGGAAAGAGTTAGGGTACGTGTTAGGGTTGTGGTTAGATTCTTATATGAGTTAGCCTATATTTGTCTCATCTTCCTTATAGTCAGGATTAGTGCCAGAAAAAAATCAAAGGTTCCATTTGGTACTAAAATTCTATTCATCTATGAGATCCCTTTAAAAGAAAAAAAACCATAGAAAATAAGATCAATTGCTAATGAAAAATATAGGTTCAACACACGAAGGTGTTTTTATGACTTTCCCAAAACTATATGCTGAAAACTTTATTTGAATGCAGATGGAAAATAAAAACAAATGTTTTCTACAATTGAAAAAAAAAAAGTAATGCATACTTGTAGCATGATTCAGAACTTCATTTCTTTCTGCACTGAAAAATGGTTAAAAATAGCAAGATAAATATATATATATATATAGCTACCACAACAAAATTTTTAAAAGAATAGAAGTAAAATAAATCCGAGATACAGAAAAATTTTAAATCAGTAATTCCCCTTTTCCTGACCCTATAATCCCTTTTCTCAGAGGTTCCCAACGGAAAGAATTTAGCATGTATCACGCCATCCCTTTTCTGCATTCATACAAATATGTCTTATCACAGTGGCTAGCGTGCTCACTGTCAAGCATAGCTCACCACTCCTGTGCTGAAAACGCTACAATGACTCCCCCTTTCATGCAGAGAAGAGGGCTAAGCCGGGGAAGAGCCAGCCTCCCTATTAGATCTGTGACTGCATCTCCCACTTTTCACCCTCACTTCCTCTCTTAGCCACAATGACCCCAGGGTCTTCCTCAAACACACAAGGCTCCCTCCAGACACAAGCCCCTGGCAGGGCTCTTCCCTCTGATAGCCATGCACTCATTCCTTTGTCTTCTTTATGTCCTTGCTCAGATACCATTTTCACAATAAGGTTTTGGTTTTCCCACCCTAGTTGCTCTGCTTATTGTGATAAAGGGATTCAGGGAGATTTAAAACCTGCACCACCGCAGCAGCAGTCTGCTCAGAATCATACTTTATGTTTGTTTTTAATTTACCAAATGGGTAGGAATTATGCTCCTTTAATTTGTGACTTAAAACCTTTTCTCACAGCATACCCTTTTAAAATCCCTTCTACCTTGAGATTTTTATTGCATCTTTCATTTGAAACCTCTCTCCCTCTTCTTCCGTAGGGGCTCAGATTTGCACATTGCTTTCTTGCCTCCCCAAATCCCCAACAGCAGGCCTTATCTGGATGATTCTGGATCAGCCTTTTCTCTACTCTCATTCTTATCAAAATTTATCTGATTCTGTGGGGAAGTTTTCCCAAAAGACGGATTCATTTGGACAAAAAAGCTGAACATCATCTATTTCCTAAATAATCCAAAGGAATGCATTTCTAATGGTGGGATTCAGACATCAATAACAAGCATTTTTCTGACTTCCTAGAAGATATTTTCTGCACCTTGCAGCCAAGGAAGGGACAAATCTTGGGTCTTAGAGAATAGCCCTCCTTTCATTACAGTCAAAGGACTCCATCAAGATTTCTCAAGTAATATTTGTTATCAACAAAAGCACATTTCTATCTAGATAGGAAAGGTCACTAAGCAATATGGCTTTCCTATCTTGAGCTTTTTTTGGAATAGTTACTTTTCCAGCCAGTTCCTGAAAGCAAGAAGCCAGAGAGTGAAAATATTGAGTGCCCTTGAAAGCTGCAATTCTGAGATAACTGCAATTTCAACAGGCAGAGACAAATAAGAATTGGTACACTGTTTGGAATGAAATGAGATCATCCTGATATTTATGATAGTGTTTTCTACCTGGAGTTACACATTGCTGAAGTACCTTTCCATTCTCTCTTTTTGCATATTTTAATTAATTTATTTTTCTTCTTTGCCTTTGCCAGCTCAACATTTAGGAGGGGCAAATTTTCTTTGACTCTTTGCATCTGTTGACAATCCTTTCTGATAATTTTGCTAGTTGTGATGGGGTCCACAATAGATTATCATAATGGCCCCTGTTTTGTGGGCAGTTGAAGAGGAACATGCAATCATATTGGAATAATATTAGTGGTATCTTTTGGAAGGGCAGCATTGTGGGGGTTGGTTAGAGAATATGGATTTTTTTTATATTTTAAATAAGCAATAATATTTTAAGATTATCTTTTCCAATAAAAATAGAAAGCTGATTTTTTGCTATTAACTAAGCATTTTTTTTTTTTTTAAATTCACCAACTGTCAAATAAAACTGCCAAATTTCCCTGGTGTGTTAGTTCAAAGTGAATGTGTACTTGTTTCATTGTCATGGGATTCTCTAACATTCTCTCAATATTTATTTCACTATTACAATAGGTGTTGACGTCAATTCTCTTTCCTTGTTTCCGACTTATTCATGCCATGATGGTATCAAATAGTTTCCTGAATGAAAGAAAGAATCATAAATATTTTACTGTTATGAAATCATTATGTCAAGTGCTTCCTGATCTTCTCTTTGAACTGAAAAAAATTTTTTTTTAATGGATGTGGTTTGGTCAGAGGGCAGATAAAATGAATAAGATTTTGGAGGTTGACATTAACCGTACTATGTATCATATTTTACATGCGAGTTTAATCTTACTATGTCCTATTTTTATCTAGTGGTTTGCAGTACAGTACCTTAGTTCTAATATGTGGTAAATGTTTACTTATATTAATAGCTATGAATTTCATTTTCACTCTTTGAATGAACCCTAAAGTCTACTAAGGTGACAAATATTTGTTTTATAAATATCCTTGTGCTAGCCAAAGAGAATTCTACCCACAAGTTGCCTGGTATCTCATTCCAAGAAACTGCAAGTTCAATCTGAGGAGAAAATAGTGTTCCAATTCCTTGGAGTCAGATGAATTGGCCAGTACCATGATTATATGACCTATAAATGTTTTAAAGTCAGTTTGATGTATTTTATATTTTATAATTCAGGGAAAGATAATTCAAAATGCAAATATTAAATACTAGTCAGCATTTTTTCCAATATTACTGCTAACATTGGGCCTCAACATGAAGGTCCAAGATAGGATTAAAAATGCTTGTAAAACAGTCACAATTGTGTAGTTAATAGCACAATTTCTAAATGGCTCACATTTATTTTGAAATAACATAGCAAGCAAAATCAAGAGCTTATTCACACAGTAACCTTGGTTCAAACAATATACCCATGTCTTCGAAGTAAATTGGATTTCCATAAATTATCTAGTTCTAGCTTTATGGATATAAGCCTTCAAATGGATAATTAATTTAATGTGTTGAGAGAAACTCACACTATCTGACTGTTAAGAACTGTATTAAATTAATTATGTCCTGTTTGACAGAAAACTGGGCTTTTAACTGATCAAAAGCAAAACATAAGCACTTAGATACACTCCCAGGGAATCTGGCTTTTAGTCATACAATAAAGTTGAAAGTCAAAGATTCAAGCCACAATCCACTGAGCTCCAGAGCCCCATATAGCATCTTTAAAGTTTCTTTAAATAAAAAGTGTTAAATTCTGTTTTTGTAATACTGGTTAAGACATGGCGTTTATGAAAAAATAAATTAAAATTCTGGTGCACTTGTACACCAGTCTTACTCGCTGCTTGCCCCTCCAGGCTCATTCTCTGTCCTTCCCTGCCCTGCTTTCTGCCAAAGGAGCTGAACTGTAGGGACTGCAGAGCCCTGGTTCTTACTCGCAAGCTTCTGGGTGGGTTATCTCAGTAAGAGTTGCTAGCAGAAGAGTAGAGAGAGGATGTGTCTACCCCCTGCCACTTCCCTGCTGGGCTTTCTTTAACTACAGAGTTTGCAAGGCGATGGCTCTCTAACGTCTACAACTTTCTGGGTTCCAGTAACACCATTTTCCTCCCTCCTCCTTCAAGGCTTAGGCTGTTTATGACTGGGCTTCCTACTGTCACGAATCTCTGGGCACCTCACAATCCCTTTAAGTTTTGGTTAACCCTACCCGTAAATCTGCTACAATTACCTCCATTATACTCCCTTCAACCAGCTCTTTGAGTTAATGGAGTGTGCTGTCTGTTTCCTGCTAAAACCCTGCCTGAGACACCTGGCTTGGTCTACCCTATTGCCTCCACACAACCAGGCAAGTCATTTCATTCAGCACCATTCCTTTTTATCAGTAGTGTCCCAACAACATAGCAGCAAAATAATGAGAGCTTATACCTGACAGAGTGAGTGTCTCATGGAAAACTGAGAGACAGATGAGGTAAGTAACTTGGCAGTGATCTCTAAACCAGGAAATTGTAAAGCAAAGCTTCAATCCAGGAACATCGACTACGGAAACTACTTTTTATTTTTAACACTTTTGATTTTGAAATAATGTAAAACTTTTAGGGCACTTGCAGAAATAATACAAACCCCATAGATACAACTCCAACATACCCCCAACCCACATCCCCAATACCCAGATCCATTAATTTTAACATTTTGCCATATTATTCTACCTATCTATCCATTTCCTGAACATTTGAGAGTGGGTTGAACACATAATACTTCCATGTCCATTTCCTATGAACAGTGGCATTCACTTATGTAATCCCCTTGAGTGCAGTCATCAGTTTCAAGAAATTTAGCATTGATAGAAAGTATATAGTCTATATTCCAAGTTTCTTCTCATGCCCCAATAACTCCTTTTAAGCTTTTCTCCTCCACTTTTAGATCCCATCCAGTATCATATATTGCATTTAACTGTCATTCTTTCTTTCATTTCTTTCTTTTTATTAATTGTGGAAACATGTACAGAATATAAATCTTCCCATCCCAGTCTCTCCCAAGCATATCATTTGGAAAGGGCATTTAACCACTTGACTCTCCTGTCCTTTATTTTCTGTAGACAGCTGCCTAAATGGCTGACATGAGCAGCAAAATAAGGAGCTCCTTACCTTAAACTACCTGAATATAAGTATTTCCCCCTACCTTATGAATTTGAACATCCCACCATGAAAATCTGTCCCTCACTGACTAGAATATTATATCCCAAAATACTAAAGTTGAAGGCAAATCTAGAGAAGCTCTGCCACGAGCGAGATGTCTGACCCATAAGTAGGTGGTAAGTTGGAAGACAGAGTGAACTGGTGTGAGGTGGGTGGAGTTGCTCTATCGGATAGAGAGGAATGCCAAGAAGAAGTTGTTTTTCTCATCCAAACAAAGGTGGCAGCAAGAAGTCTCAGACCTGAGAAATGTAGCTAAAGACTCCAAAGTTGGAGTTACAGAGCACTGGGAGGAAGGCAGACAGACCAGGAAGGGATCCATCCTAACAGTGGCTCTTCTGGTCTTGATAACTTCTCTCTGAAAATACAAAATGCCTGTTTCGCATGCTTGAAGAAGGCCTGGTTTTCTAATTTAATCCTTCATTTTGTTTTTCCAAATAGTATTCACAATCATATTTTTAAGTTTAATGAGATGCTGCAGCACTATATTTTCTGGAACAATGAATTATCACCATCAAGAAAAACATTTAGCTTAAGAGTGTTAGGAGATACAGCCAAAATAATCTACTGCCTGTCTTGGATTAGTGTCATCTTCTTAAAAAGGTGACTTACATATTGCTGTATTTTTTAATGTAAGTTTTCCTCATTCATTTCATTCTTCCATTTTTCATTTTTTTTTCAATTTTTTTTTTCTCCCCCTGATTCACTTATTCACTCCTCTTTAGGATTCGCCTCCTCCCACCCCCTCTGATAGGAGCTTCAGGACTCAGGGTACCAGTTAAACTCTTTACCTATGGCATGAGTAAGGCAGGGGCACCTGGAAGTTGTGTACTCCAGCGTGGGTAATGCTATCCCCTATTGTGCTCCCAGCCTTTCATACCCTACCCTCTTATCAGGAAACAGTGTTTCTCATTCAATTTTAAAAGTCAACAGATGAGAATGGAAGTCAGACAAAAACAAAGCGGTGCAATTGACCAGTTCTAAGCTTTTATGATGAGGCTTTTGTATTTCTTGGGCAAGGGTGTATTTAGACTTTGAAAACAAAAGTGCCTGTACTAATATGATTTCCATCTGATGTCAACAGGCATCATTCACCCAAATAGCATTTGCCTTTAAAATAAATATTTGCATGATATATTTAAGGATTTTTTTTTTCCTACTTATAGTATTAGAACAAAAAAACAAATCACTACCTAGATAGTCAGAAAACAGTGGGGCATCTGTTCTCACCAGTTAAGCCATTTATTCACTCACTTGGAAAGAAAGACATTGATGATGATTGTAAGATATGCTTTCACAAGTGTTTGCATGAAGAAAACCTAGGGATACCTGGTGTTGAGGAAAGATGGAAGGGCATGGAGTGAGAGTGTAAACCGGAATGGGGAATCACAGGAGGCAACCCTGCCTTCAGGATCATGTTCTACTCTAGTGTTTCCTAACATATGAAACCCAAGATGATTTTTAGTGGTTCACTGATGTACTACTTTAATAGATGTTCATTTTAATGAGTATTACAAAACATTAAACTTACAGCTCCATTTTATTGAGGTTACAGCAATTAATCCCATAACAATGAAATGCATTTATATTACATGAAAGGGTTCAATTTAGGGAAATCATCAGTACAGATGGCTTCTCATGGAAGCTCCCGCCCTTGCCGACGGCCTTGGTCATCATGATGGCAGCTGAGTGACTGAACTTTAGGACACATAGGTCTATCATAAGCATTAGTTATAAGCTGCCACATCATTTTAAGGCAAAAGTGAGCTTTATTACACAATCATATATTAAGATTCTCTCAAGTAAACACATGCCTTAAAGCCACAACTGCATTGTCTTGCTTCGGTGTACCATTTGTACATAGACGTAAATTGACTTATTCCAAGGGAAAACTGTTCTCTTAAAATAAATATATATATAAACAAGATATAAATCAATGTTTTATTAAAAAAGAACAAAAGTTTATGCCATCAACAAAAATGCTGGAGGAGGGTAAAAACTGGCACAATCAAACTTAACAGAACTTGGGAAGTTAGTCAGATGCTTACTACAATGTAGCAAACATTTAGCCAGGGGATGGTCCACTTCAATAGAGATCTCTGTGGTATTTTAACTAACCTATCCCCACCTCCCTCCCCAGCATGGAGGCAGAGTAGAAGACAGCAGACCACATTCCTGATGTGGGTACCTCATTCCAGGGGGAATGCAGCGGACTCTATATCCAGAGAATTGTGTTCATCTGTTTTGATCTGAGTTGGGTTTCCCTGAGGGACTGCCACAAAAGCTTCCCTTTGTTTCACATACCTTGGAATAATAGCAAAGTGGAAAAGATACATGGTCCTGAAAAACAATGAAAGCCAAATGAAAGCTCCTACCATCTGGGTAACAAAATAATATATATAGTCAAGGCAAACAATGGACACCAAAAGCCTGGGAGAAAGTCAGGAAGTAAGACTTTCTGGGGGGGAATAGGGGTTTGGAAAAGCTACCACATATATGGATAAAATTAGAGAGCCAAACACATGATCAGGGCAGGATACATGCTCAGAAAAGAACTGAAAAGACCATAGCTTTCAACTCTGGCTGGTCTTTAAGCAAAGTGTAAGCAGAAAGTAAAGTCTAAGGTACAGTTTTTAAGTGGTCTGGCTAGCATGGAGAAGTCCCCCAATAAAGAGCCAATCTGCAAAGACCTGGAATGTATTTTTTATTACCTGGAATGTATTAGAGAGATTCAACAGTAGATTTGAGTAGACAGAATAAAGAAGCAGTGAACTTGAAGATAGGTCAAATTAAATTATTCATTCTGAAGTGCTGAAAGAACAAAGAATGAAGAAAAATGAACAGAGCTCACAAGCATAACAACATATGAATAATGAGAGTCTCAAAAGGAGAGAAGAAAGAGAGAAAGGAGTGAACAGACTATTAGAAGAAATAATGGCCTAAAAATTCCAAATTTGGTGAAATACATGAATCTGCACATCCAAGAAGCTCCACAAACTCTAAGTAGAGTAAATGCAAAGAGACCAACACCAAGACACATTATAATCAAAGTCAAAGATACAAAGAGAAAAATTTGAAAATCAGCAAGAGAGAAACAACTTGTAACAGATAAGAGATCTCAGTAAGATTAATAGCTGATTTCTCAGGAGTAACCACGGAGGCCAGAAGGCTATGAGATGACATATTTAAAGTGATGAAAACAACATCAACAAAGAATTCTTTATCTGGCAAAACTATCCTTCAAAAATTGAGGAATTAAGATACACTAAGATAAGCAAAAGTGGAAGGAGTTCAATACTAGAACTCCTCTAAAAGAAATGCAAAAGAGAGTTCTTTAGGCAGAAGTGAAAGGACACTAGTTATTAACTCAAAGCCATTTGAAAAAATAAAGAAGACTGATAAAGGTACTATAAAGGTAAATATAAAAGCCCTCATTATTGTATTTTTTACTGCAACCATTCTTTTATTCTATATTATTTAAAATACAAATGCATAAAACAGTAATTATAAACCTATCTTAATGGGTATGCAATGTAATCTGTGGCAATAACAATATAAAGGGGGAGGGGCAGATATAAAGGAGCAGAGATTTTTACATTCTTGAAACTAAAATTAAATTTTGTACACTTTTAAAACTAAATAGAAAAAACAATCTTGAAAAAATAATAACATTGGAAGACTAGTTGATAAAATAAAAACATATCTTAGGAAATTCCTCTTGAGAAAATTTCATTGCTTTAGGAAATGGTATTGGAATAAGGATAGATATATAGATCTATGGAATATAATTGAGAGTCCAGAAATAAATGCTGACATCAAGGTTCTATTGACTTTGAAAGGGTGTCAAGACAATTAAATGGGGAGAGAACAATTTCTTCAACAAATGGAACTTAGAAAACTGATGTCCACATGCAAAAGAATGAAGCTGGACCCTTACCATACACTATTTATAAAAACTAACTCAAAATGGATCAAACACCTAAATTTAAGAGCTATAACTATAAAAATCTTAGAATAAAATATAGGTGCAAATATTCATGACCTTGGATTTGGCAGTGGTTTCTTAAGTAAGACATCAAATGTACAGCTGACAAAAAAAAATGGATACATGAACTTAATTAAAACTAAAAAATGTTTGTGCATCAAAGGACATTCTCAATAGAGTGAAAAGAATACACAGAATGTGAGAAAATATTTTCAAATCATACATCTGATGAGGCTTTAATATCCAGAATATATAAATAATTCCTACAACTAAACAACAAAAAGACAAAAACCCAATTTAAAAATTGTCTAAGGATTTGAACAGACATTTCTCCAAGGAGAAATACAAACAGCAACGTATATATGAAACATCGTTTTCCATTAGGGAAATGCACATGAAAAACCTTAGTGAGATTTCACTTCACGCCCACTAGGATGGCTGTGATTAAAACAAACAAACAAAAAAAAAATGGAAAATAAATGTTGGCGAGGATGTGGAATAAATGGAACTCTTGTATATTGCATATGGGAATGTAAAATGGTTCAGCTGCTGTGGAAATACTTCAGAAGTTACCTAAAAAATTACATTTCCCATATAACCCAGCAATTCCACTCCTAAGTATATTTCCAAAGAATGGAAAACAAGGACTCAGAAAATTCTTGCACACACACAATCATTGCACTGATATTTACAATAGCCCAGAAGTGGAAACAACCCAAATTTCCATCAACAGATGACTAGACAACTTGTTATGTAAACATATAATGGAATATTATATAGCCATGAAAAAGAATGAAATATTTACCCATTTTACAATTATGTATGCATCTTGAAAACATGATGTTAAATGAAAGAACCCAGATGTTCAGGCACATATCATATGATTCCGTTTATATGAAATATCCAGACTAGGTAAATCATATAGACAAAAAGAAGACTAATGGCTGCCAAAGCTGAGGGGAGGGTAGAATGGGGAGTGAATGCTTAATATATTTCTATCAACAATTTCCTTCTGGAGTGATAAAAATGATTTGGAACTTGAAAGAGGTGGTCATCGAACAACACTGTGAATGTACTAAGTGCCTCTGAATTGTTCACTTTAAAATGGTTAATTTTACTTTATGTGAATTTCATCTCACTACAAAGCAACAACAAAAACAAAATTTTCCTGTTGGAATGCTGTACTTCTGGTCTTATTATCAAATCATAAAATCACTTCTCTTCAACTTTTATGGAAACAATTTACCATAGTACAAAAGTCTGTGCTACCTTATTTCGAGAGATCAAGCCTGATTTTGAACACAAGGGTCTGTGTCTTAACCTGTCCACCAAAGCACTGGCTTTCATTTCTCACTTGAAAAAAAATGAAATTGAGCATGGTGGAAATGCTGAAAGAGATAAGCTGTAAGTTGTCCTTGCTTAATTCTTTTAAGAAATACAGAAGCACTTCCACAGTGGTTGAAGGGCAAAAGTTGATAAAATTCCATGATAGTCAGTCACAAGACTGGATTTTAGATGCTGCTAGATTCTTGAGTGAGAGAAACAACTGGCAGCAAAAGAAGAGAGAAGCAAAGGGGAAATCCTGTGCCACTCACTATTCCAAATACTTCCAGTGGCCATCCCTTCCCCATCCTGCACTCATATAAGAAGGTGGGGAAAATGCAGATAATTGGAAGCCTCATCTGAACTTCTTTGAGCTGAAAAAACTAAGTGGAAATTTCATATAAAAATGATGTTTTATGAGATTCTCTGTGTTTTCTTTTTATTGAAGAGACAAAACATCCCCCCTCAAGGGTCCTTTCCATGGAATCCTATAGTCTGGATGTTTGTCCTGGAAGCAAGAAGCATAGAGGCTGATTAAAGTACAAATAAATTTAAACAGATAGTCACCCAACTTTTATTTTTATGTATTATCCAGAAAGTTCCATTTTGATCTAATGCATTCAAATCCTGAAAGGATTCTGAAAGATAGTATATTGCTTGTTGGCCTGAGATGTGTCTGTTTAATATTCACTGTCTAATTTAGTTGACATTAGAAATAGTCACAAGAAATAAAATGTGTTTAAATTTCATTTTAAAGAGCATTTATACTTCCAAAATGACTTCCAAAATCATATTAGGCTTTCCTCATTTTAGATTTTAAAAGGTACAATGCCATTTTCTACATTTTCGTTTGTGGTCTTTACTACCAGCGCCTTCTAACACAAACACAAGCCGTGTGCTAGTTTCCATCAACATGTCTCTTCATTTCAACAATCATAGGTTTTTCTAATTTTAAAATTTCCCAACACATCCATAAAATATACAGTCTCTGATATAAGCCGTTATTACTATGATTCAGGAAGTTTATTACTGGACTAACTAAAGACACACAAGGTATAAAATGAAATGATGTACTAGTTTGAACAACCAGTGTTAGGAAGAATGGGCATAATAAATTTGCTTGTTGTATACAAACAGTAGCCCTAAAATATAGATGATTAATATTTGAAAAGAGTAGTCATTCTGAAAACTGTAAAGATAGATAGGAGATCAAATTCCCTTTCTCACTATCCCACTGACAATCATTTTCCTAAATCCTTAAGAAAATTAGGCTTTGGATGCAGAAAAGGGAGTTAGCACGTAACAGGAACCAATAACTCTGGGCTGGAAAGCCATCATAGACTTTTTACACATTGAGTATTTAACCTGTTTTGAAACCCAGTTATCGAAAACAATGTACGTTATCAGGATTTTCCCTGTATTCCCCTGCTTATCTCTCTACCAAATTCTCCCATGCATTTTTCTCCCTGATCCTCTCATTTCTCCATCCCCTTCCTCCTAGAATATTTTTGCATCATTTGTTCATTTCCTGAATTACCTATTGATGTTAACCTTGTCGTACCTCGGTCTTGAACTACAAAAGAGAAAGTCAGTTACTAATCCTGCAGTATAAGCTCAATGAGCTCCTTAATCTGACATCTGTTTGGGGTCAGTGGATAAAAGGGGGAGAGGGAGTCCACACTAAACCCTGGGATGTAGCAACAGAGTAAGGTTCAATGACCAATGATGTATAGGACATCTAACTGAGCACCCATTTTGAAAGGGTGGGAGAACTTCTAAGAGTGTCTTTGTGACTTGCCAACGTATTGGCAGATCAAGCTCTACTCTTTCATCCTGTACATTTCTGGGGAACACAGAGTGGGAAAGTCATTTCCATTTCATTTTGCAAATACACCTCGAATATCTGTGCCAAAAAGTAAAAGATTCACTGTCTGTGTCCATTAACAGTTATGAGGAAAGCCCATGGCTTGCTGATTCCAATAGCCCTTATCCATTCGCTTCCTCTCTAGTTTTACTATTATTTGCAATGCTTTCGACGTCTATGTGCCAGCTTCCAGGACAGATGACCTAAAATGATGAACCAGAGTATGTTATTAGGGAAGAATTAGACTACTGTTAACTTTCTATTCAAATTTACTACCAGGTTCTTTCGGAATTTAAGGGCTGGCAGGCATCCTAAAATCCTACTTCTAGCTCACTAACACTCCATAACTTAAAGTTCTCCACTAGTTCAATACATAAACACAGCAAGCCCTGAATGGATCAGGGCATAGCAGACCATATAGTGAAAACAGTAACAAAATTTCCAGGTATTTTCACAGGATCACTCTCCCCACTATCTTCCGAAACTCCTTGATCATGTCAACTTGGTCCTCAATTACTGGCTCGATACCCAGTTTCCATGTCTGCTGCTTTTCCTTCCCAGTTTGGGGTGGTGACTTGTTTGGAATTCATCTGTTGGCTTACAGACCTCGTGGCAGGGCTAGACCGATTCCTGCCAATCTTATCAGCTTTTTATCCATTGCAAGACCTGCATGCATTCTTCAACAATGAATATATACACCAAAGAGTAATAAAAACCCAGTGTGGGTTTTAGGGAACATAGTCAGGTTGGATGGGTGGGGCAATATGCTAACATGGTCCCTGATGACTCTTTTTCACAGTATGAGCTTCCTCCACATTCCCTAAACATTTTAATTTGATTTCATTATTAATTAACTGGATCATGTGGGTATTAGCTGCCTCTTATATTATGTGATATTACTCTTACCAAGCAGTAACTATCTATACAGATACATTAAACTGAACACCCTGTTTAGGTCCAAATGTATACTATTTTATTGGTATGATAATGCATCTCAAAGTATTTCTCCTTTTATTACATATTTATTATATGAGATGAATTTTAGAATCACTTTGTCAGCTTGAAACATTTGGGGGAGCTATTTTTATTAAGGAATAATTTACATGTGACACAATTCACTTATTTAAGTGGGTGAAATTATATTTTGGTATTGCTCTGAGAGACAATAAAACATGGAAAACTGACATCCTGATTATAAATCTCCCAATCCACAAATAGATGTCTTCCCATTAACTGAAGTTTTCTTTCTTATCTCTCAGTTGTATTTTTATTCATTTGTTAGATGAACATGTTACATTTACTGTTAAATGTTTTATACTTCATTTACATTTGGAAGGGAAGGATTTCCCCCACTATTTTTCTAAACCCTTATTATTGTCCTGTACAAAAGCTATTGCTTTTTTCGCTCTTGTTGTTTATAATAGCTTAACATTTAAGCCTCTTGGGTTTCAAAGTAGACAATTTTATCGTCTGCAAATTTGTAATGACTTTTTCACCACGGTTTCATTTTTTAACCTTTGATTAGATACATTCAATAAATTAACTATCAATTTAGGAGAAATTTTAACTATAAAAATTTATCAGAGGGATCTTTTTCTTATTCTGACTTTCTGAGAGACAATTACAAAAGCAAGCACTTTTGTAGCACTTACTGTTCACCAGGCACTGACCTAAGCACTTTATGTATATTAACAAATTATTTTCAATATCAACTTTGAAGGTGAATGTCACTTTTCTCCTAGTGTTATAGAAGAGAACATTTAGAAAGAGGAAAGTGAGGTAACTTACTAAGGTCACACAGCTACACATAGCAGAGACAAGATTCAAAACCTGGACATCTGATTCTGGACTGTTCCCTTAACCACTTGGCTACGTTGCCCCTCAACATACTATCTCCTGTGCACATGAAATCTCAGGAAAGGCAAAGAATTTTAACATTAGAACTGTGTAAATATGGTGTAAAGAAGGTAAGAGCTCAACTCCCGACATCGTTATAAAGCTCATTTTTATTTCATAGGTGATGTTTCGGATCAAAGAGTAGAAGTGAGGGGAACCCTAGAGTTCAATAGTCCCACCCAGCAGGTCACAGATGAGTGAGGTCATGAAGGAATTCACAGGGAAATTGTCTTCCCCACGGTCACACAGGGGCTCTTGCAAGGCGACTAAGATAAGCTAGAATGAGACATTATGCCTTTCTCCTGATGTGTAATTAAATGCTCTTGCCTATTCAAAATGATAAATTGGATCAACAGGCATAGAATGCACATTTTAATCCATGTTCCTGGAGAGACTAATACCAAATCCTGAGTTTTTCGACTGGGAGCACAAACTCCCTTATGCGATTTTAAAATCCTAACATACTCTATCTGTGTAGAAAGCATTGGGTGTTTGCAAATTATGTTAACGTTCTTTTTTTAAAATCAACAAATACAAAACAAAAATACAAACAAGTACAAAAAACGGATGAATTCATGCAAAACCTAAAAGGCATCTGAAAAGAGTCTGGGTTTATTTAGATTTTTCAAACTAGCATGATATTTTAGTTTTCAATGGGAGACACAGTGTGTTGTTTTCCTTGCTTTTCTTTTTCTTTTAATCGCTTTTGTTGCTTTTTGTTGTTCATTGCTTTTTGAGGGGAGAGGGAATTTTTCCAGTCCTACTGGCAAGAACATGTTTTTCTTTCATAAGCACATGGAAATTCTTATTTTCATTAACTTTCTTTTTCTTTCCATGGAAGACTCTTTGGAAATATAGCATCTCATTTGGAATGGCAAGGAGTGGTGAAAATCCATTTTTAGCCTTTTGCTCTTCATTTCTACATGGCCAATATTCAAACTCAGGAAAAATGGCATAAACCATTTCTCCCACCAGTAGTCTACATTCTTTAAAATTGTTCCAGGTTGCCAATCTCATGTTATTTTTCATCCTTCCAAGATAGAAAGGGTTAATGATTATACTCTATTTTCCTTGAGAGTCTATTTCAATATCCAAGTGTTCACCACTGGTCCTTAGTAAACAAAATGCTGCAACAGCTACTGGTCTCCTGTAAGTTATTTTCTCTCTCTATTCTAATTTGGAGTATAAACTGAGTAATAAAACTATCCCTAATCTCACTAGAAACAAACGGAAAATGGTCAAATGACGCAGTGCTTAGACCCCTGATGCATAAATTAGATTGAGTGCGTCAATTGATTGGAATATTCTGACCTTTACAGCTCTGCAAAGTATAACAGGGCAAAACAGGTTTGGATGAAATTTTATGTTTAAAATATTCTGTGTTAACAATCTAGACACTTCTTTGGTAAAGAGAATGGAAAGTTGGCATGGAACACCAAAATATATACTGCAAACCATAGCCAAATATCCAGTCTATTTTACACATTGTTTACATATGGACATGCAGTATTTTGTAGAGACAGTTTTATGAAATGCCCAACATTAGAGGAAATGTGTATTTTTATAAGTGACAAGTAATAAGTCATTCTTTGCATATATTATGTAAAAGAACATTAGAAACTGGATACTGTTGTTTCTTGTGAACATGCTTGATCAGTATAGAACTGTATAGAACTGCAGTACATATTGAATACTTTTTTTAATTAAAAAGTCACTACTAAATGAATCAAGTGAACCACACAACTAAAAAATTAATTGGAAAATCTAACTCGTGCAATTGATTTGGTTCTTTAAATATAAAATATCTTCTTTGGAATCAGATCGTTTAGACTAATTGAATATATGTATGTAGTGGGCATACTGTAGTATCTTTATATTTTCAGAAGTAGAAAACTGCATTTGGTTTGGAAAAATTCTGTTAATTAAAATCAGACAAAATGTTTCTATTAGTTAAATGTGTATGGTTGTGTGTGCATGTTTGTTTAATCTGAGTGTCAATTTTCTAGTCTGTCATATCCTTAGTAATACTCACTTTGCTTTAAATATAGTCCATTTGTTTTGAGTCAGATACTTTCTGAATAAGATAGTAACTATTTTTTTTTTCTTTTGGTTTAAAATTCAGTTGAGAATGTGAAGAGAAACCTTTTCTTTATAAATCAGTAGTAGGCCCCTAGTAGAATGATCCGTTTTGCTAGACAGTGTGTTAGAGCAAAACAAATAGCTCCAATATCTTAGTCAGCTATGTAAATATTATTAAAAATCATTTATTAAAACTGGCTTTCAGAATTTCCAATGTCCTGTTTGCATTATGTGTTCATTAATATGCCCGCTCACATGGACATTCAGCCATTATTCTTATTCTGAGAACAGCAGTCTGTTACACATTCTGGGGTGAAATGCAAAGGACGAAAAGATAAATGGAGGGATGCGAATGGAGCCACAGTGGAAATATCTTCCTCTCCCTATGCTTTGAAGGATGCATTGCAATCAAAAAAGAATACTGTGAAAGTTCCTATTTCTATAAACAGAGCAACGATAGTTTAGAAAAACCGGGGTTCATTTTACAGTAATATCTTCAATCTATCTGTACAATATTCTATTTTGTTTTCCAAGGTGCTTTCACATATATCAGTTATTTTGTATCAGTCATCTTCGATAAGTAATACAGATATGATCACCATCCTGGAGTTGAGACATTTTTCATTACTGATTCATTATTTAATGAGTTAACACAAGCAAAGTGCTTAAAACAGTGCCAGGCACATAGCAATCCCCTTATAAGTGTTAATAGCTGTTAAGAAAATATCCACACATTAGCACAATATAGCAGATTACTGATGTCCTATGATTTCTCCTCTGCTTCTGCTAAATCTTGCTCACAAACAGAGAGTAATAAAAGCTTGAGATATATCCTTCTAGACATTTTTAATGCATATATGCACAGATAAATACACTTTTGTTTTTGCATAATTGGCATATTTTAAACATACATATTTATTTTTGAGCCTTGCACTTCTCATTTAAATATTGTGACAACCTTGCTGTCGCAATTTATATAAACCTGCCAAATTCTCTTAATCTCATAGAAGCAGCATAAATTTTTTACTTTTACGACTTACTATGAAGCTAATTTTATTATTGTACAGGGGCAATATGTACCTATGGTTAAAAAAGTAAAAGTGAGGACTTGTATAAAATGAAGTAAGTCTCCCTTCTCTCTACCTCCTTCCCAACTTTAAGTCTCACCTCTCATTCTTCTCTACAGAAGAAGCCAGTTTTAGATTCTTTGTTTTGTTTTTTTAATTTTAACATCTCTGGGTGATTTCTCTGTGACTTTAGGTCATATGTTTTTATTTCATGATCGCATGGAATCTTACATAGCTATAATGGGCTAATTTAATAATCTTACCTGAATAGCAAGATAACTTAAAGAATTTCCTACATCACTGGAGAGAAGCTAATTCCAAACACAATAAGCCATACATCACCATTTCAAATAAGTCTAAGTCCTTTTTAAATTTTAATACATCATTGGAAGTCATTTCTAATGTGGACAGAAACAAACCAACCCTATTTTTAACCACCAAAGCAGTTAGAATTATGGATAAGCCTTGAATTATACATTAAATGTTGTTTGTTTATAAATTTTCTAGATGGGCTCATGTATAGGGTTTCTGTGAATGAGAGGGAGAAGAATCAAGTTTAAAAACAAAAACAAAAACCTGGTATAAATGCCAGTCTCAGATTCTGTTTGACTTCCAAACCTGGATAAAATCACACTGTGGCAGAACTTAAAAGTGCTATCAATCTCAACTCTATTTCAAGTTTAAACTTTTCCACCAAACATGGCAAAATATAAATGTAGTAACTTTTCAAGCCTTAAACCTTATCTGGTTGAAATGAAAAAGGGAAAGATTTCCATTTTTTTTTTTTTTATACACCAGGAAGAAAATAAAAACCTTTCATCTGAAACCAATTCTGACTTCTGACTTCCTAACAATCTATAAAGTGGAGGTCTCCAAATGCACAGTTTGGAGTTCCAGTAAATCAAGGGTTTACGCATGTTAAAATAGCTGGGAGACTCTGAAATTCTCTTGGTTACTCAGATACTGTCTTATGATGATAGGAATAAAGATTCCCACTAATACATAGGGTGTTCAGATGGCTGAGTCACTCGGAATTACTAGCTCTTCTTTCCTTTTTCTCTTCAACCTTAGTGGAAGCCTTTCACAGAAATTCCAACCTTTTTATTTGAACCTGCCTGGTAGAAAAACTTCACGTCTTGAGTCTGGGTTTAGCTAGAAGGGGAGATAGAGGTAAATCATAACTGGATGCTACTGATTGCTTGGAGAAAAGGGAAGACATTAAAAAACAAACACAAAACTTAAGATTGCAGAACACAATGACGTAAACCAACATTTTAAATGAAAGCTTTGTCATCTATATTCTTTCCCATTAATGTGTTTGCTATTGTTTAGCTACGGTATTCATTTCAGTTTAGCTTCTTTCTATAGTTTCTTTCTACAGTTTAATCTAATTAAGATTTTCACCATGTTAAGAAAATTATCCAGGTCCTAGCAATGGGCAGGCACAAAGAGGTAACTGGGTATCCTATCAGTGGAGCACTGGCTATTGTCTAGTTAACCCACCAGCGACTATCTTTATAAGGATGTACACCTCTAATTGACTTGCCATTGATCTGGCTATTTGTCAGCATTGAAGGGGTATAAATTAAGTTGTTGAAAACCTAACAGCAATGCAAATGTCTCCTGTTCCTCGCAATGAATGCAAATGAATTTTGTCTATTACAGAATATACATTTCTGTAAGTCAAATTCTCATGTGAACCAATTTTAACATCTTACTAGTTTACTCATTTATGTAAGGAGTTGAATAAAGTCTTTGATATATGTTTATTATATGTAAGTCATAGTTTTGACTTGTTCAAAAATACACACTTTAGCAGTCATCACTCATTGGAAGCTCCTTATCTCTTGAAGGTTAGAAGTTATTTTACAAACAGCCAATTCCAGGCCACGTGTAAATCATACAAAGTTGAACTTTTCACTCGTGGTTTGGATTCAGCATTTCTCATCTTTCAAATAAACAACAGCCTAGCTATTTGTAAGCAATTCAAATCTTAATTGCCAAAGGGGAGGGGAGGCCCTCTTAATGCACAGCAATATTTTAAATAACATCACTCCTATCTCTATCATAAGGGTGGAATCTGGCTTCTTGCCTCCTCTCCTCTCTTCTCTGGAATCAAGTCTGAGCTGCTGCAGCAGAAAGTTTTGAACTCAAACACCAGCCCCCAGGTCCCCACGTCCCAGGCCTGGTTCTCAAACTCAGGAGGAGCTGGGGTCTTTAAGCAAGTTCCATATCCACTCACTGCAGTTTCCTTATTCATTTAAAAAAAAAAAAAAAAAAAAAAAAAAGCCATAACAAGAACACTTATTCTATGGTCAGAAGGATTTATTCAGCTGACAAATGCAGATGCTCTCAGAAAAACACTTTGTTCATCAAAAACCTCTGAATGGAAGCTTTTTCTTAGAGCCCTCCTACCAGCAACTCCTGCCATCTCCCCTCGCAGAACTTCTATAGGACCCCACTCTACTCTTCCTATGACCTTATTTAAATGATAAACCTCAGACGCTGAAAGTGGAGGGAAAGTTCTCACAAGCAAAACCATTATTTCTTAAGTTGTTACACATGAAAAAATCCTAGCAATGTGACAGAATTATCACTCCATCGAATGATAAGTCTTTAAGATAATTCTCCCTGTGGCGGTTCTTAAGAGGCTACTATTCCTCCTCAATCTGAATATCTAGCCTTCTAAAGAGCAAGATACAAAACCATGCTGTCACTTCAGATTCAATATTTTTTCCAAAATTAAATCATAAGGTCTCCTCCAAACCATCCTTTTCTTGTTTCTCCCCAACAATGGCTTAATTATCTCAAGTTCATTTTTTATCTATACTTCTCCTTCAGATCTTGTATTTAACAGTCACCTTCAGCTTCTTTTTTGTGAACAACTTTCACTAAGACAGATTTATAGAGTGTCTAACACAAGCATAGCTTGGCTTCTGCTTTTTCACCCACTGCATCCTACGTTGACCCTTCTTCTTTTATAAAAGCCATATTCAAAATTGCCACTTTCTTGCAAGAAAACCATGTGAAAAGAGCCATAAGACTGAATTTTAGTCCAGACTTGGCCATTAACTGTGTGATCTTGGATAATCTGAGTTTTTCTGGACTATAGCTTTCTCACTTTTAGTGAGAGTAAACTGGAATGTATAGTCTGTAAAGTCTCTTCTAACTTTAAATCCTTGAATATGTAATTCTAATCTTGAAGAAGCATCTTATACATTCATCAAGCAAATATTACTCTACCAAAAGTAAAACAGGGATTTTCCCATCCTCTTTGGTTCTATATGAATTCTACAGGCTTGCTTTGGTTCCTTAATTCATATTTTAAAATAAGCATAGTTTACGTCAGGTTGTTCCTCTCTCTTCAAAAACTCATTAACTTCTCTGCAAGGACTTCCTTATTTGTCAACTTTTTTGACTGTGCTCTCAGAAATTTTTTACTTCTTTGCTTGTAGCATATATCAATCTTACTACGATTCATTCTTTGCCTTCTCAATAAGTTTTTTTGGTTGTTATTGTTCACCTAGGGTTGGAGACTTTGTTCATCCTTCTCTGTCCCAGCCCATAGTAAAATATCTGGCATGTAGCACATACTCAGTAAATGTCTCAGATTGAATAGAGGAGAAAATTGATGAATGAACTATTGAACCAATAAGATTTCTTTCGTTTTGCATATGCAAACACTATCCTTCCCTCGGTAGCTTGTTTTGCCTAGTGAATAAATAGCTCCTTGATTATCCCAGGCCTTAGGGAGAAGTCTATCCTAAACTATACTTAACTTAGAATCCAGTTACTGCTTTTTTTCCATCTCCTTCTCTTCACCTCCTCCTCCTTTTCTTTCTTCCCACTATTATCATCATCATTTACTGTTTCAAATTATTAGTAAGTCCTGGTTACACCCAGTTTCTGGGCAAGCACACAACACTACAAGTTTCTTGAGGATAAGGACAATGTGTTACAATTCAATACTACCTTCAATTCCACGTAACGCTATGCTTGTGTTAGACATTCAATAAATCTGTCTTAGTGAAAGTTGTCACTTTTCCCATCAGTTCCTGGGGAGGGGGGCATGGAGCCCCCATGAGAATAAGAAGGCAGAAGTCTGGGGGACCTCTAAGAAGTTTGTGGATGAATTAACTCTTTGGGTTTCAGAGCAGAGCAAGGAGTTTTACTGCCAACTCGAATCCCCAAGTTCCAAGCAACAATAATGAATTTCAAATTCATTATTCATAGGAAAACCAAATTCATAGGAAAAAACATAAGAAGAACAAAGACAAAAACAATCCAGAAGTAGGGAACACAGGGACATACAGGAGTTCAGTGCAGATGAAAACCCACAAAGAAGGCTCAGAGTACATTTGAACCTAACATCAAAGCAAGTGAATTCTTAGACCTAGATGTGTATAGAATATCACTGAATAAAATAGAGATAGTTACCTTTTGCAAGTATGACCATTTTTTTTCTTCAGGAGTGCTGTAGTTCTGAAAGCCTTTAATTTTTATTTACAAATAAACTGAAATGAAAGGTAAACAAAATAACACCCAGGAATAAAGGCTCTGAAGCTTTATGGCTCAACAGCCCAATTTCAAGTTCTGGTTCCTGGGTGCTGCCTCCTGACTTGGATTTGGATTGTTTTTCTTTCAGAAAAGGGAGGAAAAAGAAAAGCTGGCAAGTTGCCAATTTTCCACACAAACTATAGGATACTGCAATTACAATATACTCTATTTTGTGTTCAAGAAAAGTGCTGGATTAGGAAATGTCCAGGCTCATCAACCAAAGACAGAATGCTGGCTACCATTTGGACCTCACAGGATATTTTTGGAAAGAAATCCTGGAATGGTGAATGGAAAAAGGACAATCTAAGAGCAAGGCCCACCATTGTGAAGCAATCCACAGGCATGTTTGATTCTGAAATCCCATCTCAAGTCAAACTTTGAAAACTGTGTGTTCCTTCTTCTTGTACGGTGTCAATCATTTGTAAGACATCAGAAGTTAATTACCCATTTTATTTTCAAATTTCCCTGAAATTATGAAAAGAGAACTAAATAAAAAAGCAATCGTTCTGCTATCTGGCAGAGGATAAAACATTACTTCAAAAAAAGAGAAGAAGCTAAAAAATGCCAACATGGAAACAATGCTTAACCTGGGTCCAAGAAAATTCTCACAGATAGGCATGACTGCCCTAAAATTCATCATTTTCTCAGCTTGTACTTGTAAAGTCATGACAAATGTAAACCCCCTGATAGCCCTGCAATAAAATGTGCTCTTTTAAAAGTAAGTTAAATGAAAAGCTATTCTGATTGTAGAGATGAAGGCATATCTGTATGATGATACTGTGAACAATTGATTGTACACTGAGGGTGATTGTATGGTATGTGAATATATCTTTATAAAGTCGCAGGGGGGAAATATAAACAGAGGGATAAGGTGCTGGAGAAGATATGGAAAGAGGGATGTACCTATTCACCGTTGGTGGGGAAGTGGAATGGTGCAGCCCATCTGGAGGGCAGTGTGGTGGTTCCACAAAAAGCTAGGTATGGGGCTGCCATAAGGTCCTGCAACCTCATTATTGGGTGTATACTTGAAAGAACTGAGAGCAGGGATCCAAATGGACATTTGCACAGTGGGGTTTATGGTGGCAGTATTCATGATTTGCAATGGATGGGGGTGGCCTAAGGGTACATCAACTGATCAACCGAATGGTGAACTGTGATGTATGCATACAATGGAATATTGAGTGGCTCCAAGAAGGAAGGAAGTTGTGAGGCATGCAACTAGGTGACTGGATTTTCAAGACAACATTTTGAGGGAAATAAGCAGAAATGAAAAGACAAACATTACAATGCCTCACTAATACAAACTAACTATAATGTGCAAACTCTGCGAATTGAATCTTAGAGCACACGTAATCAGGTGTGCCGGTTTGGATATATTATATGCCCCAGAAAAGAAAAGCCATATTCTTTTACAGGATCTTGTGGGGGCAGACTAATTAGTCTGTTGATTAGGGTGGAACCTCTGATAAAATTATTTCCATGGAGGTGTGGACCCCTCCTCTCAGGGTGGCTTTTGACTGGTTCACTGGGTTACTTAAGAGAACACAAGAGCTAACACAGTGCTTGCTGACACTTGGAGATGAAGACAGAAGGATGTCTGTGGATGCTAAGCTAAGAGATTAAGCCCAGAGTTTCCCCCACAGAAGCTAAAAAAGGACCCCCAGAAGCTTAGAGAAGAATGCCCTGGGAAAAAGAAACAAGAATGCCCAGGAGCTGAGAGAGAGGAGCAAAGAGAGAAGCCCAGAGACATTTTGGAGAAAGTCATTTTGTCACCAGAACCCAGGAGCAAAGGATCAGCAGGTGCCAGCCACATGCCTTCTCAGCTAACAGAGGTTTTCCAATGCCATCAGTCTTTCTTCAGTGAAGATATTCTCCTGCTGATGCCTTAGTTTAGACATTTTTATGGCCTTAGAACTGTAAATTTGTATCAATAAATCCCCTCCATAAAAGCCAATCCATTTATGGTATTTTGCATAATGGCAGCATTAGCAAACTGGAACATCAGGGAATGGCTTATTGTAAAGGTCCCTAGATTGTAAGCTCTTACAGCAGTCACGTCTATTCATGAGTTGTAACCATTGTCTCTAAATTCTGAGACGTTGAGCTCTTTGTCTATAACCCGATCTGTCCTTAGAACTCCATGTATCTGTGTGACACCTGAGAAGAGAGCTAGAGTTTGGCAGCTATAAATGTCAGTATTATCCCATACAACAACTGTTAAAAAAGCTGAAAAAGAGTTCAGAATTCAATTAGAGATATGAATGAAGCAGATCTTGTTATGACTAAGACAAGTCAGACTAAAAGGTAAAGGATGATATTGACTATGTTTTAAAACTTTAAATTCTGGGTGAGACCAAAGGAAGATATGTTTATTTGGTGCAAAATCTGTATATTCTGTAGCACACCAGATAACTTAACTCATATAGTCAGTTTACTCAAACACCATAATTACATGGAACTTTGAATAGGGAGTGAGATCTTGTTGGCTTGTACAGGTTAGTGTGAAACACTGATACATCCCAAAGTAATTTGGGCAGAGAATAAAAATGTATTTGCAAAGCCCTCCTGAGGGGCTGGAGGAAAATGAAGAAACGTTAAACTTCCCCACCTGGGGAATTACTGATATTCTCACAACCACTGTGGACAACCAATTTAGAAGGCTGAGCCCTTGATCATGGGGCTTGCTTTTATGAAGCTTGTTAATGCAAAGGAGAGGCTAAGCCTACCTATAATTGTGCCTAAGAGCCACCCCCAGAGAAGCTCTTTTGTTGCTCAGATGTGGCCTGTCTCTCTAAGTCATCTTGGCAGGTAAACTCACAGTCCCCCCCACTATGTGAGACATGACACCCAGGGGTGTAAATCTCCCTAGCAATGTTGGACATGACTCTCGGGGTGAAACTGGACCTGGCTTTGTGTGATTGAGAAAGTCACCTTGATTAAAAGGGGGAAGAGAAATGAAACAAAATAAAGTTTCAGTGTCTGAGAGATTTTCAAATAGGGTCGAGGGGTCATTCTGGAGGTTATTGATATGCATTATATAGATATCCCTTGTTAGCTTTTAGTGTATTGGAATAGCTAGAAGGAAATACCTGAAACTGTTGAATTGAAACCCAGCAGCCTTGATTTTTGAAGATGATTGTATAACTATATAGCCTACACACTATGACTGTGTGATTGTGAAAACATTGTGGCTCACACTCCCTTTATACAGTGTATGGACAGATGAGTAGAAAAACAGGAAAAAAAAACTTTAAATGAATAATAGGGGGGATGGGGGAGTGGGATGTTTGGGGTGTCCTTTACTTGTATTTTTATTCTTGTTTTTATTTATTTTTCTTTTTTGAGTAATGAAAATGATCAAAAATTGATTTTGGAGATGAATGTACAACTATATGATGGGACTGTGAACAACTGATCATACACTGTGGATGACTGTAGCGTATCTGAATATATCTCAATAAAACTGAATTAAAAACAAAAGAAAAAAAAGAAGGGATACTGAATTTTCCCAGATGCCTTGTATGCATCAGTCGAGATGATCGTTTGGTTTTTCCCCTTTGATTTGCTGATGTGGCGCATTACATTGGTTGATTTTCTTTTGTTGAAACAACCTTGCATGCCTGAAGCAAAACTCACTCGATCATGGTGTATTTTTTTTTTAAAAAGCCATTCAAATAAAGACATGCATGGGAAAAATATAGAATATATGTTACCTACAGATAGACGGAAGCTATAGAAGGGGGAGCAGTTACCTAATATGTACAGAGCTGTTAATGAGGTTGAACTTAAATGTTTGAGAATGGATAGAGGAAATGGTAGCTCACTCTTGGGATTGTAAGAAATAGTAACATATCGTAGGTGAATTTGATTGAAAGTGGTTGTTTAAAGTCATGTATGTAAATAAGTTCTTGCATGAACCACTACAAATGTAAAAAAAAAAAAATAGAGGGGTATATGGGGAAAAACATAGCTATTGCAAATTATGGACTATAGGTAACAGTACTATCTTAATATTCTTTCATCAACAGTAACAAATGTACTATACCAATACTATGAGTCAACAATACGGGGTGTAATGGGTAGGGGAGGATTGGGGTTTTATTATTTTATTCTTATTTCTGTTCTGGAGAAATGAAAATGTTCTAAAATTGATCACAGGGATGTATGCACAACTATGTGATGAGACTGCGAGTCAGTGATTGTATACTTTGGATGGTTTGTGTGGTTTGAGAATATATCTCAATAACATTGGAAAAAAAATAGTAAGAAAAAAGTAAAGCCATTTGTTGTGGTACCTCTTTATTTGGCATAAATGACTACATGCAAGTCTTTAAGTTTAACCTCTTATCCCACTCAAATTTTAGTATATTTATCACTGCATACCCCATTAGTTACTGATCTTTGAAGTAGGCTTTTAAACAGGCATTCCATCCAATGATTACAAGATTTCTTACATATCAATGATGTCCAAAAGCTTTAATAGCCTGAATTTAGATAGAAATGCAAATTCACAGCAAAATTGTCATGACTACAATGATTTTCTTTAAAGAGTTAAAAGGTCTACCAAAACCAAAGCATCTTCATGAAATCAATCTGAGAAGCTGCACCAACTCCTTTGGGTCCCAATTAGGATGTTTCTACTTTTGAGATGCTAGTTCAGCGATGTATTATTTAGTTGTGCTATTAATCTACTTGCTTCTTTCATGCACACTTTAATGTACAGGGAGATTCAGGACCAATGACCTCTTTGCTCACCCTTAAAATAGCTTCCTTATATTGCTTCCCAAGTGAGAAGCAAAAGGAATAATAAAAAGGGAAAAGTATGTGCTATATATGGGGTCAGGCAGCTCTGGAAGCAAAGCCCAGTTCTGTCTTAAACAGATGACCTCCGTGGAACAAAACCATGAAATTGGGATATTAAGAGTGGCCTTCCCAGGGGTGTTTCACAAGTTTGAAATATTGTAGGTAGATTTTTAGTAAATATTTGTTAATATAAAACAGCATTTTAATTTGTTTAGTCACAACAGTATACTGAACGGATGGAAACCACTGTCCTTCATGACTCTATCCTGTTTATGCCTTATCTAGAGCCTTCCAGACAAGATAATGCAGGAGGACCTCAAACATCCTTTCCTTACGGACTAACCTCTAGAGGTTTGAGGGAATACTTCCCATCCCACTGGAATCTTCAATTGCTGGTGGAAGAAAGGTCAGATACATTTTACTAAAATGATAAAAATAATCCAATCTAGAAATAATAGCTCTTTTAGATATTTCCTGTCTCCTTGGAAAAGAAGAAAACCATTAACAAATCATCCGTATTGTTAAGTCATGAGAATAGGGAGGACAAAAATCAAAGTCTCACCAGAAAACATTTTTGAAGCAGCGGATTCACCTATTATTATCAAAATGAAACAGAAAGTCTGCATTATTCCAGAAAAAAAAAATATTTCAGGTAGAAATATTTGACCCATTTGGTGAATGGATTGTTTTAACCTTTGTGTAAACCTAGAATAAAATTGCTTGCCTAACTTTCAAGAAGAAAACTTGGCAAAGGAATCATTGCTATCTGGACCTGTAATACATACAAGCAAAATTTTTACAAAGAACTGAGTGTCTTAAAGTAATATGTTTTAATGCATTTTACAGCATACATTGCATGGTTCTGGAAAATGAAAATATTTAAATTTGCACAGCAATTATGAATACCTCTAGGATTATCATAAAGAACTATCAATTTCTTGCTCCTGAAATGAATAGTATGTTCATCAGTTTCAGACTTTGCCTTCAAACATACTTGGTTTGTCTTTTAATGCTTCAGCTCAAAATGATCACTGTGCCCAACTGCCTCCCTAATTCATGTTGTCTGTACTTTTCAAATTCATGTATGTTGCCATTTTAAAGCAATTAATTGATATCTAAGATAAAGTACTTGTTGGTTCTTAGAATTTATATAACATATTAGAACCCCCAAATACCTAGAATATTATAGTTGGAGATGATTAGAAGCAGCCCAAATATAGGGATTATTTTAAGTAAGGGGTGTTCCCCTCATAAACAAAACTGAGGCCGATGATTTCACTGGGTAATAAGGAAGCAACTCTGAAAACTCCGCTGCCATATAAACATAAATTGGGTTATACCCATCAAGTGATGGATAATAGAAAACCTGAGAGACATTCTATTTGACTATCTTTACATAGGACCAGAAAAAGAGAAATCAAAGGATGATTTTACAATAAATTAAGTTAAAAAGATGCATAAAAGAGGAGGAGCAAGATGGCAGCATAGAGAGGAGTGGAATTTAGTCAGTCTCCTGGAACAACTGATAAACAACAAGGAACAACTAGTAAATAATCTGGAACAACTCCTGGGGGACAACTGTGACTGTTCACATATCGTACACCAGCCTGGCTTGGGAGGAATGCCTGAGATCACAGCATAAAATCTGTAAGGAAAAGCTGCAGAACTGTGCTGAGAACCCTTTCCGCCATGGCAGGTTGAGCTGCAAAACCTTACTGTGGTAGAAACTAGCAGCACTCTCCAAGTGAGTGAATATAGCTCAGCTGAGCTCCAACTGGGGTTTTAATTAACAAATGTGGACTCCTGAATACAAGCTACAACCCCCCAACAAGCAGACAGAGGCTGTTAGTGACACTTACCTTAAAGAGCCAGAGGACCCCTCTGTCCTGGGAGGGGAGCCCAGAAGACTGGGTGTTACCTCTGGACAACAAGCAAAACTGGGGGACTGTGTACTGGTTCTAAAAGGGGGCTTTCTGTCCCTTTTTCTCTTTCTCAACCTGAGGGGCTCAGAAAAGAGAGCCACAGCCATTTTCAGTTCGCAGCACTCTGACCCAGACAGGGGTGGAGATAACAGCAACAGAGAGACAATTCAAATGCAAATGATAACTCTCTAGGGGGTGTATCTTCCCTAAGAGGAAGGAGGTGGGGCCCAGCTTTTCCTTCAGAACCAGACCACAGAGCCTGGGGGAAAACAGCCAAAACAGAAACTAAGGAGGCCACACCTCCTTACACCAGTCAGGAGCAATAGGCTGACAGGTACCACCTGCTGGGCAAGTTAGGAAAAGCACAGTGACTGGAAAACTCACAGGAAAGTCTGTCATTCCTCTAAGATACACACTGAATATAACCCAATTCTGAGATGGAAACCTGTTCTGGTCTGGGAAAATCTGATTGGGGTAACCAAAGAAACCAGATGCCTAGACAATAGAAAACTAC
Organism: Choloepus didactylus; assembly: GCF_015220235.1. Classification (NCBI taxonomy): domain Eukaryota; kingdom Metazoa; phylum Chordata; class Mammalia; order Pilosa; family Megalonychidae; genus Choloepus; species Choloepus didactylus. The sequence continues at coordinate 65,050,590 of NC_051324.1, read as the reverse complement.
AATCTATACTAGGAAAAATGAAAATATTGCCCAGTCAAAGGAACAAACTTACACCACAATCAAGATAAGTTGAGATATTGTTTCACTTTAATGAAACAATCTGTTAAAGATTTTCAAAGAAATATACTAAATCAAATCAAAAGCCAAATCAACAAGTTCAGGGAAGATAAAACAAAAGAGACGAAGGCTATAAAGAAAACACTGGGTGAACATAAGGTAGAAATCGAAAGTTTGAAAAAACAACTGGCAGAATCTGTGGAAATGAAAGGCACAACACAAGAGATGAAAAACACAATGGAGACATAAAACAGCAGATCTCAAGAGGCAGAAGAAAACACTAAGGAACCGGAGAAAAAGACACCTGAAATCTTACACACAAAAGAACAGATAGGGAAAAGAATGGAAAAATATGAGCAACGTCTCAGGGAATTAAATGACAATATGAAGTGCACAAATGTATGTGTCATGGTGTCTCAGAAGGAGAAGAGAAGGGAAAAGGGGCAGAAGCAATAACAGAGGAAATAATCAATGAAAATTTCCCATCTTTTATGAAAGACATAAAATTGCAGATCCAAAAAGCACAGCATACTCCAAACAGAACAGATCTTAATAGAGCTATGCCAAGACACTTAATAATCAGATTATCAAACATCAAAGACAAAGAGAGAATTCTGAAAGCAGCAAGAGAAAAGTGATCCATCATATACAAGGGAAGCTTGATAAGATTATATGTGGATTTCTCAGTAGAAACAATGGAGGAGAGAAGGCAGTGTTGTGATATATTTAAGATGCTGAAAGAGGAAAACCACCAACCAAGAATTTTATATCTGGCAAAACTGTCTTACAAATATGAGGGAGAGTTTAAAATATTCTCTGACAAACAGACAATGAGAGAGTTTGTAACAAGATACCTGTTTTACAGGAAATACTAAAGGGAGCTCTACAGACAGATAGGAAAAGACAGGAGTGAGGTTTGGAGCACAATTTGCATGATGGTAGCACAATAATGTAAGTACACTGAACAAAGATGACTGTGAGTATGGTTGAAAGAGGAAGGTTAGGAGCATGTGGGACACCAGAAGGAAAGAGGAAACATAAAGACTGGGACTGTGTAACTCAGTGAAAGCTAGAGTGCTCAACAATTGTGCTAAAATATACAAATATGTTTTTACATGAGGGAGAACAAATTAATTTCAACCTTGCAAGGTGTTAAAAATAGGGTGGTATTGGGGGAAAAATACAATCAATATAAACTAGAGACTCTAGTTAACAGAAACTTTGTATTATGCTTCCTTTAATGTAACAAAGACAATATACCAAAGCTACATGCCTATAAGAGGGGGACATAAGGGAGAGGTATGGGACTCTTGGCATTGGTGATGTTGTCTGACTCTTTTATTCTACTTTAGTTTAATTCTATCTTTCCTTTCGTTGCTTTTCAGCTGTCATTTTTTTTAATTTCTTTCTTTTTCTTTTTCTTTTGTCTCTACCTTCTTTGACTCTTCCTTCTTCATGGAAGAAATGGAGTTGTCCTTATATTGACAGTGGTGAATACATAAATATGTAACTATACAGGGAACCATCGATTGTTTACCTAGGACAGAAAGTATGGTGGGTGAACAAAACCATCTTAAAAACAAAAAACAAAAAACAAAAAAATAGGTTGATGAAGAAACCTTGAGGGCACTACATTGACTAAAATAAATCAGACACATAAGGACAAATATTGCATGGTTTCACTGATGTGAACTAATTATAATATGTAAACACATATACATGAAAATATAAGTTAACAGGATATAGAACAAGGCTAAAGAATGGGGAGCAGTTGCTTATTATGAGCAGAATGTTCAACTAAGTTGAACCTAAGTGTTTGGAAGTGGACAGAGGTGATGGTAGCACGTTATTGTGAGATTAAGTAACAGTGCTGAGTGGTATGTGAATGTGGTGGAAAGGGGAAGCTTGGAGTCACGTATGTCACCAGAAGGAAAGTCAGAGGTTAAAAGATGGGAATGCATTAAATAGTGAATCTTGTGGTGGACAATGTCCATGATTAACTGTACAAATATTAGAAATTTCTTTCATGAACTAGAACAAATGTTTGACATTATAACTAGAAGCTAACAAAAAAGAGGGGTATGTAGGGAAAAATATATCTATTGCAAACTATGTACTACAGTTAACAGTATTTTAACATTTTTTCATCAACAGTAACAAATGTACTATACCAATACTATGAGTCAATAATGGAGGGGGGGGTGGGTAGGGGGAGGGGAGGAATTGAGTTTTCTTTTTTGTCTTTACTACTTTTCTGGAGTAATGAAAGTGTTCTAAAAGTTGGAAAAAAATTAATTGTGGTGATGGTTGCACAGCTGTATGATGGTACCATGGGCAATTGATTGTGCACTTTGGATCTTTGGATAATTGTATGGTATGTGAACAATCTCAATAAAGTTAATTTTTTTAAAAAAAGATGCATAAAAGAAAGGTAACAGAGGAGTAAAATCAGTACAGAAGATAAATTTATTTAAATTTGTCTTTCAGAGTTTATGTATTTATTGATTTTGTAAATGGAAAATGCTTCCATTGAAATAGTCATGCTGGTTCTCTGTTTAAAGGGGGCTGTTCCTCAGGAGGCCCTTTCCTGGTATACAGGTTTATTAGTTCTTTTTCTTACTAGGCCAAATTATGTCATGTTCTATTATGGCCGAGACTCTTATCACGTGTACAAAATACACCAGCCAAAAATCCAATGCCACCTCCCTTGCCCATTTGGATTCTGATTCTCTCTGTTGTCTTGGACTTAAAATATCTTAGGCTGGTAGACTGATTGTGGGAAGATGGCAGAGTAGGGAGTTCTAGAATCAATCCCTGCACCACAACCATTCAACAGGCAGGAACTGTCTGAATTAATTATTTCTAAACTCAGGAGTCCAGTAGAACACTGTACAGCATCTGGGAAAGAGTGGGAGGAAGAGGCTGAGAAATTACATTAAATAGCAGTAAATTTCTCTCCCTGTGCAGTGGTTACCATCACCCATCCCACACTCTCGTGGCACCCATGCCACACTCTCGTGGCACACAGCAGTGGGGTCCAGCCCTTGGCATAGCTTGCTGGTGCCAGAAAGGGACATAAAAATCCAGTTCCTCAAGATCTGGGGTGGGGGTGAGGGAGGGAGGTGGGGGCCAATCTCTGACCACTGTTTTGTTTAGCTACTTTGGATTATTGGGAGCCTGGCTCTGAGAGCAGCCACTGTTCCCCCTGACCCAGGCAAAGGTGTGGCGAAGGAGAATTAAAGACAGTGTGCTTCCTCAGAGCCACAGAGGATACGTGAAGGGCTTCATTTGCTGGGCAGGGGCTGAGTCAAGAAAGCACAGGTTTGGGGAGCCCTGGAAGAAGCTCCTGGTCCTTTCCTTGTCCCTCTCTCATCCCCTTCCCCAAGGGCAGTTTGAGGGATACAAGATCAACACCAAAAACTCAGTAGTGTTGCTATACACTACTAATGAACAATCAGAAGAAGAAATCAAGAAAAAACCATTTGCCATAGCAATTAAAAGAATCAAATAGCTAGGAATAAATCTAACCAAGGTTGTAAAGGACATATACACAGAAAACTACAGAACTTTGCTAAAAGAAATCAAAGATGACCTAAATAAATGGACGGACATTCCATGTTCATGGATTGGAAACATAAATATTATTAAGATGTCAATTCTACCCAAAACAATTTAAAGATTCAACACAATTCCAATAACTTTTTTTTGTGGAAATGAAAAAGCCAATTACTAAATTTATATGGAAGGGTAAGGGACCCCAAACAGCCAATGCCATCTTGAAAAAGTATTATAAAGTTGGAGGATTCACACATCCTGAAATTTAAAACTTATAACAAAGCCACAGTGGTCAAAACAGCATGATACTGACACAAGGACAGAGATACAGACCAATGGAATCAAATTTAGAGTTCAAAAATCAACCCTCACATTTATGGTCAACTGATTTTTGACAAGGGGGCAAAGACCACTCAATTGGGAAAGAAGAATCTCTTCAACAAATGGTGCTGGAATACTGCATCTCTATTTGCAAAAACTTGAAGGTCGACCCCTACTCACACAGTATACAAAACTCAACAATAAATGTATCAAAGGCCTAAATATTAGAGCTAGAACTATCAAACACCTAGAAGAAAATGTGGGGAAGCATCTTCAGGCCTTGTGTGAGGTAGCAGTTTCTTAGACTTTACACCCAAAGCAGAAGCAAAAAAATTAAAAACTAGATAAATAGGACCTCATCAAAATTAAAAACCTTTGTGTCTCAATGGATTTTATAATGAAAGTAAAGTGACAACCTACACATTTGGAGACAATAACTGGAAACCATATACCATATATATTTGGGATGATGCAAAAGTTTTGGTCATGGATAGTGGTGATGATAGCACAGCATTGCAAATATAATATAACTTATATATTTATGTAAAGAAATCCTTCAACTCAACAAAAAAGACAAACAACCCAACTTAAAAAAATGAGCAGAAGACTTGAATAGACATTTCACCAAAGGAGATATACAAATGACTAAAAAAGCACATGAAAAGATGCTCAACAATATTAGCCATTGGGGAAATGCAAATCAAAACCACAATGAGAGACCATTTCACACCAACTAGAATGGCTACTGTTAAAAACCAGAAAATTATAAGCACTGGAGAGGATGTGAAGAAACAGGAACACTCATTCATTGCTGGTGCGAATGTGAAGTGGTGCAGCTGCTGTGGAAGACAATTTAGCAGTTCTTCAGAAAGTTAAATAAAGAATTTTCATGTGACCCAGCAATATCACTTCTAGGTATATAACTGAAAGAATTGAAAGAAGGGACTTAAACAGATATTTGCACACTGATGTTCATATTGGCATTATTCACAACTGCCAAAAGATAGAAGCAAACCAAGTGTCTATCAACTGATGTATGGATAAACAAAATACTGTAAATACACACACAGTAGAATATCATCCAGCTATAAAAAGGAATGAAGTCCTGATACATGTGACAACATGGATGAGCCTTAATGACATCACATTGATTTAAATAAGCCAGACATAAAAGGACAAATAACACATGATCTCAATTAGAATAAGCAAACTCGAATTTAGAATACAGATAACCAGAGTGCAGGGTGGGGATAGAGAATAGGGAGTTAAGTTTTAAAATGCACAGAGTCTCTATTTGGGATGATGGGAAAGTTTTGGCAATGGATAGTGGTGATGGTAGCACAGCATTGTAAATGTAATTAACAGCACTGAATTATATATCCAAATGTGGTTAAAATGGGAAATTTTAGATTGTATAGATATTACTAAAAGTAATTTTTAAAAAATCCATGGAACTGCACAACACAAACAGTGAACCTTAATGTAAACCATGGACTACAGAAAATAGTACAATAATAAAAATGTGCTTTTATCAAAAGTAACAAATGTACCTCACAAATACAAGATGTTAATAATAGGGTAGTATATGGGAATTCTGTATTTGATGCATGATTTTTCTATAAACTCATAATTCTCCAATAACAACAACAAAAAACTTAGAAAAAGATACTTTGGCTTAACTTCCCTTCTTTAAAATGGAAATAATATTTCTATCAGATCCAGGGACCACTCAGAGGAAAAACAGTATTTATTGAGCTCCACAGACCAGGGCCTTCGCTAAGAATGCACACCCCTTGTCACTATTTCTAGGGGTCTTTTCTTTCACCCCTTTTATTTTTCCTTCCTACCTCCAGGATTGGCTTTCATTTTTCTCTATTGACATTAATGTCTTATAATGGTACAAAATATTTTTCCATCTAAATTGTGTGCCGTTCCTCTTTCTATGGGATACAAATTACAATAGTTCTTGTATGCTGAGAGTATTTTCTTGGAACCATTTATAGACACGAACACGTTTTCCCCAAAATTCTTCACCATATACTGCACACCAGGATAAAATGTTTTGTGCAATTTAATGGAAGGACACCTGGATGTGATGTGGAAGGCAAAAAGGAAACTCATTATGTGTGGAAAAGAAAATGACCCAGAGACAAGATAAAATGCATTAAATAAATATATTCTTATGCCCCAGGAGATGACAAAAGCAGTATACCAATGACTACAGAAAACAAAGCTATAAAAATAAAATGAAATGAAATGATGCACTATTCCTAGTAGTCACCCATCCGAATGTTGCTATCAACCCATCAGCACCACTGGAACAGATGAACAGATGACATTTCCATGATGTACAGACCATCAAGAAGGCTCACACAGATATAATTTAATAGTACTTTTCTGCTTTATCTTTTAAAAGCAGTTAGCATTGAAAGGGTCTGTGAATGGAATAGAAACAGATTTCAATTTTCAGAAGAAACATATATCTATACACAATTTATAAAGTCAAATAAGGGTATATGTATGCATCAAGTAATATCCAAACTGGCAATTATTAAAGGAGAAATAATAAAAAAACTCATGAGTCTGAGGGATAATTACCCTTTTTTAAATATTATACTCTCCAAATTTATGTACATAAACACATATATATACACATACATATTATAAACACATAAATCAAATTTTTAAACTTTTAAATTTGTGGAATATTTTAATATATAATTAAATTTTAAGATATTTTAATTTGATATTTAATGAACAGAGCAATAGTGCATAAAATGTAAAATAGTGTCATATTAGTCTCAATGAGTTGTTACAAAAAGAACATCTGTGTCAAGAAACAGAATGCTCCTGAATCCTAGAAGCTCCCCTGTGCCCCTTCCCTGCCATAAACTGCTCCTTCTCTCCTAATGGCCACCTCTTTCCTGATTTTTAAATAACTTGGAGGTATAATTGAACATGCAAATTTAGAGTTCACAATGATAAATTTTGACATGCATAGATGTTTGTGAAACAATCACCACCATCAAAGCAATCAATGGATGTTTCCACTGGCTCCCAAAGTTTCCTCTGCTCCTTTGCAATCCCTCTTCCTACCCCTTCTCTCTTATCCCTGTCCCCAGGTACCCAATGATCTCTATTCTGCCCCCTGTATTTTATTTTGAATTTCCTAGAATTTTCTATAAATGGAATCATGCAGGTTGTACACTTTTTTGTCTTACCTCTTTCATTCAGCCCAATTGTTTTGAAATTCATCCATGTTGTTGCATTTTTTAATAGCTCCTTATTTTTCATCACTAAGTAGTATTCATTGTACAGATAAAACAGTTTTTTATCCACATAACCCTTGGTGGACAATTGTTTTTGTCAGGATCATTACAAATAAAGTTGCAAAAAGTTGCTTTGAACCTTCCTATGCAAGCTTTGGCATGAACACACATTTTCATTTCTCTAGGATAAATAGCAAGAAGTGGAGTGGCTGCATTACATTGCAGATTTACTATTTTTAATTTTCAGATAACTGCCCAGTGGTTTTCCAAAGTGTAGCAGTATACATTCTTACCAGTAGTGTATGAAAGGTCCAGTTCTGATATAACCTTGTTAAAACTTGGAATGGTTGGTCTTTGAATTTTAGCAACTCCATTAGGTATGCAGTTGTATCTCATTGTGGTTTTAAATTTTATTTTCCTCAAGACTAATAATGTTGAGCATATTTTCATGCACTTATCTGCCATCTGTATATCTTCTTTGGTGGTGTGTCTGTTCAATATTTTCCCTGTTTTCATTTAATTGCTTGCTTTCTTGAGTTTTGAAAGTTCTTTATATAATATGATACAAGTCCTTTATCGGATATATGAGTTGTTTGTTGAGTAAGTATTTATTAAGCACCTACTATATACTAGGCACTGTTCTGGGTACTGGATATTCAGTGGTGAACAGAAGTGACAAGTTTCCCTCCCCCTCCTGAAGTTCATATTCTGATGGGAAAATAAGAAAATATGTTTTTTAAAAATAAAAATATATATGCAACATAAAATAGGATAATATATTTTTGAATTGTGGCTTTTAAAATTGTAGAATAAAGGAGAATATTCTAGGAAATGTAATTCTTTCCAATGTTTTCTTTCCAATGACTCTGGTCCCAGTGGAAATATATTTTCCTCCCTAGTGAAACACGATATCCTAGTGTAATATCCTGAGTGCCCAATTGCCTATCATCAGCAAGATAAAAGGTGTGGATCCCTGGAAACAGTCAAATGTAATGGTTTACTATGGAACTCATCTCTGGTGGGAGTTTTCCACCGGATGTTGTCAACATTTCTATCAATGCGTTCAGATTATTTGCAACAAATATGAAATTCTTTTCCACACCAATTAAAAATAAAAATCAAGTTTTCTATATATCCATCCAGAAAGAATTACATGGGTAGCCATGCCCATTAATTTACCTGAGAACAAATGCTATTTCAGTCAGAACTATGATTTCTGGGTTATTTATATTTTTCCAAGATGCTAATGGCAATATTGGAAAATTTCCTTTGAGACAATGTCACCAACAACTATTTTAATCTAATATGTGTCAGTGTTGTAAGTTTAGAGTCTTCAAACACCTGCAAAGTAGTGAGGCTAAATTTGAATACAGAGTACAACTACCAAGAGAAGTACAAAATGAGGCTATAAACTTTAACCATATTAACCATATTTATTCTCCCCACTTTGAGAATAAAATGCCTTAGGTTACAAAAAATTATAAACTTTATATACATTAATTTAACTTTGCTGAAAGATCAAACAATCCAGAATTGTCTAAAAAATAAAAGTTTTAGAAAACAGATTACAATCTAGACACTTTGAAGAGATAAATCCTTGAGTGGCATCTTGTTCAATCTGGAAAAAAGCTAGGAAGTGTTTGCAAGACATTCACCTGGAAAACACAAAGAATATAAGGCATAATTCATGCAGGATGTCCTTTCCTATCTAATTAATACATGGTATCTTGTTACCATGAAAGCTTGGTAGCTAGTTTCCGAGATGTTCCCTGGAGGCAGCTTGATTTTCTAAAATCATCGTGATCTCCTCTGAAATACAATCCACTATTTATGACACCAGTGATGTTACTCTGTAACCTTGACTAGTATACAAATAGCTTGAATTTACCTACTGACAAAACAGAGTTTTATCTTACTTTCTCTTTTCATGGTTGACTAAATAAAGATTAGGCTTTAACAGATTCATTGCTTAAACACACAAAGAACTGAAAGTTTTTCTCCAATGCCAGAAACCGTTTAGAAACTCGATTTACTCTTTGTTTGCATTCATTGGCTTAAACTGCTTATGAGAAGGAATGAAAAATTTTTTAGAAACAAATAAATGTAGACAGAATATTCCTGAAAAGGAGAAGAGTCAATTATGATCTATTCTGCTTCAAAAAGACTGAAATAGGGAATGAATAATTTTTAAAACCAGAGCTAGGTTAAGAGGATCATTGTTTAATAACATTCTGTTTCTCACAGTGCTTTGCTGAGAATCCCGGCTTCAGACCGAGACTCCCATTCCCGGCTTCTCTCTAGGTGCTGGGAGTGTTGCCTGCTCGATAGCTGAATCCCTTCACAAGATTGCTCTTTGCTGAAGAGAGCTTCCCCACTCAAGTTTATGCCCGCTCTCTGGGGACAGCCCACATCCAGGGACTTATCCATGCAGCTGGTCTGGGCCCCTGCCTTGACTCAAGACTTCTTTGAAGGCCATTCCAGCATCAGAGCTCCCTGTGGAATTGGCTGGAGCCCTCACTGCACCTGCATCTCCATTCAACTGCCCCTGTGCCTAGTCCTGCTTCACTAGCTTCTTACACGTGATGGCCTCGAGAGCACTCCCTAATAAATCTTTTGCATACAAATCTCCAGCTCAAAATCTGTTTCTTGAGGAGCCCGACCTAAAATATATGAGTTATAGGAAACAGGCAGACGTTATCATTAACAAACTCGGCTCATTTTCCATCCAGGATTGCCCAAACCATTTTTATCACAAAGGCATCAATCCCAGTCAGTACACACAAACGCTACTATCAGCCCTTCTCCACATCAGGTTTTCATTTGACACTAAAAATCATGAGGACTATTATGATCACAACAGAAGTCAGGAGAATCATTGGATCACCTTGGTCTCAGCCAAGTGAGGATGTGGAGAAATTGGAACTGACTGCTGCAAAATTGGCAATTGAGTTGGCAGCTGATACTGACTGATGTTTGTACAGTCATAGAATATTTTTTCATAATTGAACCACATTAAAACTACCTACTCTTTTCATTTGTTTTCTAATCTTGCCTAGTCCTAAGTTTTTGCATGGTGATGAACTTCATGTGGAAATTTTACTAATTTCATGAGGGAGAACTCCCCTTTCTCACTTAATATTTTAGAGATCAGAAGTATACGTTGATATTTTTGAGTTGGAGGTCCATCAAGAAAAAATAAAGCAAATTTTAAATTTCAAAATTACTGCGATTCCAATAGCACCAAGAATAACGTATGCAACAACATGAAATCATCAAAGCATCCTGGTAGTCTTTATGCATGAAAATACCACCATGAACATTTCAAACCACTAGCACCAAAAAAAACAAAAACAAAAACAAAAACAAAATCATCCCATTGTTTAAAGTTCTAAGTTATATAGGCATCTGAGACTCGTACAATAGTTAACCTGAAACACACTGGTACAATACAGTGGTTTACTGGAGCTAACTTGCACCTGCTCATGAAAGCCAACTGTGTACATTTCTTCCTAACTCCACATTCAATGATAGCACATTGGTAACTTAAATTACCCATGGTAGGATTATTTACACTAAGGAAATTTGCAAACACTACAAACCAGGGATTTTATTTTTGATTTTCCAGTTATTAAACATTTACTAGCACAGGATTGTCTGTATATCACATGAAGATTTCAAAATCTAAATATTCAAATGTTAATGTAAGAATTGAAATTATTTCAGATAATTCCTAAATAAGAATTAAAGCAAAATGTGGGAACTCAAGAATTTTCTAATGAATTCTTATTTGATTTTTATGCTCTGGGAAAAAGAATTAGATGTTTGTCTAATTATTGCACCCTCTATTTTTAGAATTCATGCTGCAAATGATCATGTAATTTCATAATTAAGGATTTTTGATGAGCTAATTTAATACCTCAAAAAGTATTTTTTGAACTAAACATCATGAGTTTTCTCTAAAGAAGACTGAGAGGACATAGAAGTGTATGGTGTTGAGGGAATATGAACAGAACAAAAAGATTTTTTTTCTTTTTATTTTTATTGGTCATTAGCCAATCTTCCAGGGATTTGTTTTATTGAAAGTAAATTCAAATAAGTATGAGGAGATCACAGCAAAGCTTGTAATACATTTGAGGCAGGATATTATAGGACTAGTAACATAGGCTTAAAAATATATTTTTAGCAATATTTTGCAAGACATGTTTATTCTAACATTTCCTTTAGCCTTCAACTATCAAAAATTAAAATATATAATTTGGTTGTGTGTTTGAACTTTTGACCCATTTGAAAATCATGCAATTTTGAAAGGATCCTTGATTTAGATCTCTGTAATAACATCAAGTTAAAATCACTTAAGTGTTAGCACTGACTCCCAAATCAGAAAGCAATAATAAAGGCAAAAATTTTTTCTATATTTACAAATAATCATAGCACCCAGCAAACAAATGATTAAAAATTAACTGAGCATCAAAAGGACATGTGAAAAGCATATTGGGCCACTCTATTATGTTCTAATGTAACTCTAATTATTGAAGAAGAGACCATCAAGTCATGGTATAAATTACAGCACTGCATTTATTAATTTATAAATTCTTTCCATCAATAGAGCATCAATTACATGCCATGCACTGTGCCAAATGATGGGTTACAAAGGTGAAAAATCTGCTTAGTTTTCACCCACTACCTTACTCAGTCACCTGCCTCAGTGACTTCCAATCCAGGAACTAGTGTTTTCCTGTTCTGAGAATTTTTCTTGTTTTAATTCTTTGAAAATTTCTTCTTATTCTTTTTCTCTGTTCTTTGTAACTCTCCTTCTCAACATTGGATCTCCTAGATTGAGCTTGACTTTCATTTGCATTTACCTTTTCTCATTTCTTTTTTTTTGGGGGTGGGGGGGGGTGGGGGGTTTGCTTACATTTTAAGAGTCCCTCTACTTTACCTTCCAACTCTTTCTTTTGTTGTTTTATTTAAAATATCCTAACTTCTAAGAGTGATTTCTTGTTTTCTGTTCCACTTTCAAAATATTCTATTTTGGTTCAAGGATGCCATACTCTAATTTATCAGAATATGAATTCTAGCTTAGTTTTACCTTTTTTGAGTCTGATACCTGAATTGCCTCAGTTTCTCTAGGTTCCTTCAACTTGTTTGGTCTCTTTCTTTAGAATGGAAATCCTTCTTCAAAATTCTGGGGATCTTTGACTATCTGTTCATATTTCAAAATGAAACTCAAGAGTCTTCTGTCTGGTGGAATGGAGCTACATACCTGGTTGCCTATCTTCTAGTGGAAAGCCATAAGAAGGGAGGTGAGCGACTATATTAGTCATCTGTGCTGTGTAACAGATTGCTACAAACGTAGTGGCTTAAAACAACACACGTTTATTATCACACAGTTTCCGTAGGGCAGAAGCACTGGTATGTCTCATCTGGGTCCTCTGCGCCAAGGTCTGACTGGACTGATATCCAGGGCTATAGTCTCACCATCAGGTTGAGCATCAGGGCTCAACCAGGGACAGATCTGCATCCAAGCCTCCACAGTGTTGGAAGAATTCACTTCCTTGTGGTTGCAGGATGGAGGCTTCAGTTTCTTACTAGATGATGCCTTCATGTCCTAGGGTGGGCCATCCAGAGATCCATGGATTTACCTCATGGGTTTTTCCAACACAGCCACTTACTTCATGGCAGCTTTCTTCTTCAAGGCCATTGAGTGGGGCTCTCTAGCTCCAGTCTGCTAAGACTGTGTCTTATATAACAATCACATGAGTAACATCCCATTCTTTTGTCATATTCCCTTATTTGGAAGAAAACCACAGATCCCACCCATACTACAAGGGTAGGGCCTGAATACTAGAAGATGTGAATTGTTGTGGGTGGAGGAGGGGTTTCCCTTGGGATCTGTCCATCACAAAGACTATCTCACTATGTATAGTCACAAAGACTATCTCACTATGTAGAGATTCTATTTGAAATCAAGCCCCACCCCTGCATGTTTGGGGCCTCTCAAATTTAATTTCTTTGAGTAAGAAACCCCATTCTTTCACTTGGTGTTGGGGGAGAAGGAGGATGAGAGACAGTCATATGATTTTGCAGGTTCTGAGAGTCCAAACACTTTGTATCAGTTCAACCACTTTCCATACAAGCAGCATTGCATCCTCCTCCACTCCTGGGCAATGCCTATTGTCTCTAGGGGCTGAACTCTTACGAGATTTTTAGGGTCAGTTGGTACACTTCCTTATCTGATCCCCATCAGCAGACTCTTAGACCATAAGTTGTTACCATCTGCTGAGTCAGTTCCTATCCTCAAACTGCAGTTTTCTCAGTCTGTTGAAATTTCTGAAATGCAATTGAGTCCACTCCAATTCCTTTTTGGCTTTGTGGGGTCTTCCTTCTTTTTATATTCTTGTACCATCATTTTAATGAAGCTTGGGGAGGGAGAAGGAAGAAAGGTGTATGGGCTATCTGCCATGTTTAATTAGTCATCTCTCCTTAAAAGGTTTGACTTGGCCTTCACTCATGTTGCACCAGCTCTCTCATACCCACATGATCCGAGAGGAGGACAGAAGCAGGGCCATTTCTGCATTTGCACACATCATAGGAAGCACCTTTTTAGAATTTCCTGTCTCATCAAATATAGAAGGCAAATAACAGACAAAGATTGACTAATAACTGCAGTTAGATGTAGCAACTCTCAGAGCCAGCAACAGTCATGATCACGGCCAGTTTATCTTCAGGAAAGGTCTGATGGGGAGCCTCAAAGTTTGCAATGCCCTATCCCTCCCTGGAACCCCCAAATCTTAGCATGACACATAGTCGTTACCCTCTACTTCCAGTAGACCACTCGTTAATACACACGAGGTAGTACCTCAGCATATTTCACAAGGCTAAGCTACACAACCTTGATAAACATAATAAGCGGGACGTCAACAGTGTGCAGCTGTGGCAGGCACAGTCCCATCTTTCTCTAAACCTGTCATCCACTATGAGAGGAACAGCAGGCTTGTATCAGTTTTCATCGCATCTCAGCATCTCTACTCCCAACCTCTAATTAAATTGCCAAATCTGTGAATAAGAAAAGGCTCACACCCATATATCTTCCCCAAGAAAGACAATATAGCACCAGCAAAGGAAATGTAAAGTCAATTGCTCCAGTTTGCTAATGCTGCTGGAATGCAAAACATGAGAAATGGATCGGCTTTTATAAAGGGGTTTATTTGGTTACAAAGTTACAGTCTTAAGGCGATAAAGTGTCCAAGGTAAGTCATCAACAATCGGGTACCTTCACTGGAGGATGGCCAATGGCATCCGGAAAACCTCTGTTAGCTGGGAAGGCACGTGGCTGGCAACTGCTCCAGAGTTCTGGTTTCAAAATGGCTTTCTCCCAGGACGTTCTTCTCTAGGCTGCAGCTTCTCTCCAAAATGTCACTCTCAGTTGCTCATGGGATGTTTGTTCTCTTTTAGCTTCTCCGGAGCAAAAGTCTGCTTTCAAAGGCCCTCTCCAAAATGTCTCCATAAGCTGCAGCTCCTCTCTCAGCTCCTGTGTGTTCTTCCAAGTGTCCCTCTGGACTGCAGCAAGCTCGCTCCTTCTCTCTGAGCTTTTATAGAGCTCCAGTGAATGAATCAAGGCTCATGCTGAAAGGGCAGGGTCACATCTCCATGGAAATTATCCAATGAAAGATCTCGCCCACAGTTGAGTGATCACATCTCCACGGAAACATCCCATCAAAAGTCTCCAACTCAATCAACACCAATACATTTCCTGCCCACACAAGACTGCATCAAAGATAATGGTGTTTTGGGGGAACATAATACATCCAAATCAGCACATCAATCAAGGAAAAAGAAAAAGACTGTAAAGACTTAGCTTGGATAAGTACCACCAAGTTAAATTACTAGAAAGTCTATATTCAGGGTTATTGAACATCAGCCCATACCACCCCACATGTCCCTTCAAATCAACTGGCAGTCACTGGATTTGAATTTGCAGGACTAAAAGCCCAATTAATGTGGTTTTTCCACAATAAAGACACAAGCAGTCCCAAAGTAAATTTAAATTTCCATTTTTTGTGAAATAGACAGTGTTTTCATGTTTTATATGGCAGTATTTTCTAGGTTCTAAAATTAAAGATTCTTAGATATTTGGGACAATTTTCTTTCTTTTCTGAAGTTATTCTAATAGATGCAACATATGCAGTTATGTTTTATATATATATATATATATATATATATATATATATATATACACCTGTGTATGTGTGCATCTGTGTATTAAATTTCCTAGAATAAAGGTTTTTTTAACTATTAATTGCTCATTAAATGCCTCTCACAATTATCCACATTTCTCAGATGAGAACTAATGAAGTAACCCAAGGATATGATTTGACCAAGTTGGTTTTACTGTGTTTAAACTTTTTTTTTTTTTTAATCATCATTTTATTGAGATATATTCACATACCACGCAGACATACAAAACAAATCGTACTTTCGATTGTTTACAGTACCATTACATAGTTGTACATTCATCACCTAAATCAATCCCTGACACCTTCATTAGCACACACACAAAAATAACAAGAATAATAATTAAAGTGAAAAAGAGCAATTGAAGTAAAAAAGAACACTGGGTACCTTTGTCTGTTTGTTTCCTTCCCCTACTTTTCTACACATCCATCCATAAACTAGACAAAGTGGAGTTTGGTCCTTATGGCTTTCCCAATCCCATTGTCACCCCTCATAAGATACATTTTTATACAACTGTCTTCGAGATTCATGGGTTCTGGGTTGCAGTTTGATAGTTCCAGGTATCCACCACCAGCTACCCCAATTCTTTAGAACCTAAAAAGGGTTGTCTAAAGTGTGCGTAAGAGTGCCCACCAGAGTGATCTCTCGGCTCTTTCTGGAATCTCTCTGCCACTGAAGCTTATTTCATTTCCTTTCACATCCCCCTTTTGGTCAAGAAGATGTTCTCCGTCCCACGATGCCGGGTCTACATTCCTCCCCAGGAGTCATATTCCACGTTGCCAGGGAGATTCACTCCCCTGGGTGTCTGATCCCACATAGGGGGGGAAGGCAGTGATTTCACCTTTCAAGTTGGCTTAGCCAGAGAGAGAGGGCCACATCTGAGCAACAAAGAGGCATTCAGGAGGAGACTGTTAGGCACAAATATAGGGAGGCCTAGCCTCTCCTTTGCAGCAACCATCTTCCCAAGGGTAAAACTTATGGTAGAGGGCTCAACCCATCAAAACACCAGTCCCCTATGTCTGTGGTGATGTTAGCAACTATGGAGGTGGGGTAGGCGAATACCCCTGCATTCTCCACAGGCTCCTCAAGGGGGCACTACATCTTTTTTTTTTTTCCTTGTTTTTCTTTTCTTTTTTTTTTTTTTTAACTTTCCCTTCTTTTTTAAATCAACTGTATGAAAAAAAAAGTTAAAAAGAAAACAAACATACAATAAAAGAACATTTCAAAGAGACCATAACAAGGGAGTAAGAAAAAGACAACTAACCTAAGATAACTGCTTAACTTCCAACATGTTCCTACTTTACCCCGAGAAAGTTACATAATATAGCAACATATCTGTGAACTTGTTCCTACTATATCCATCAGAAATTAACAGACCATAGTCATTTCTGGGCATCCCCAGAACGTTAAATAGCTTATCTTTTCTTCTTGGATTATTGTTCCCCCTTCCTTAATTCCTCTCTACTGCTAGTTCCCCTACATTCTACATTATAAACCATTTGTTTTACATTTTTCAAAGTTCACATTAGTGGTAGCATATAATATTTCTCTTTTTGTGCCTGGCTTATTTCGCTCAGCATTATGTCTTCAAGGTTCATCCATGTTGTCATATGTTTCACGAGATCGTTCCTTCTTACTGCCGCGTAGTATTCCATCGTGTGTATATACCACATTTTATTTATCCACTCATCTGTTGAAGGACATTTGGGTTGTTTCCATCTCTTGGCAATTGTGAATAATGCTGCTATGAACATTGGCGTGCAGATATCTGTTCGTGTCACTGCTTTCCGATCTTCCGGGTATATACCGAGAAGTGCAATCGCTGGATCGAATGGTAGCTCTATATCTAGTTTTCTAAGTAACTGCCAGACTGACTTCCAGAGTGGCTGAACCATTATACAGTCCCACCAACAATGAATAAGAGTTCCAATTTCTCCACATCCCCTCCAGCATTTGTAGTTTCCTGTTTGTTTAATGGCAGCCACTCTAACCGGTGTTAGATGGTATCTCATTGTGGTCTTAATTTGCATCTCTCTAATAGCTAGTGAAGCTGAACATTTTTTCATGTGTTTATTGGCCATTTGTATTTCCTCTTCAAAGAACTGTCTTTTCATATCTTTTGCCCATTTTATAATTGGGCTGTCTGTACTATTGTCATTGAGTTGTAGGATTTCTTTGTATATGCAAGATATCAGTCTTTTGTCAGATACATGGTTTCCAAAAATTTTTTCCCATTGAGTTGGCTGCCTCTTTACCTTTTTGAGAAATTCCTTTGAGGTGCAGAAACTTCTAAGCTTGAGGAGTTCCCATTTATCTATTTTCTCTTTTGTTGCTTGTGCTTTGGGTGTAAAGTCTAGGAAGTGGCCGCCTAATACAAGGTCTTGAAGATGTTTTCCTACATTATCTTCTAGGAGTTTTATGGTACTTTCTTTTATATTGAGATCTTTGGTCCATTTTGAGTTAATTTTTGTGTAGGGAGTGAGGTAGGGGTCCTCTTTCATTCTTTTGGATATGGATATCCAACTCTCCCAGCCCCATTTGTTGAAAAGACCTTTATGGCTCAGTTCAGTGACTTTGGGGGCCTTATCAAAGATCAGTCGGCCATAGACCTGAGGGTCTATCTCTGAATTCTCAATTCGATTCCATTGATCTATATGTCTATCTTTGTGCCAGTACCATGCTGTTTTGGCAACTGTGGCTTTATAATAAGCTTCAAAGTCAGGGAGTGTAAGTCCTCCCACTTCGTTTTTCTTTTTCAGAGTGTCTTTAGCAATTCGAGGCATCTTCCCTTTCCAAATAAATTTGATAACTAGCTTTTCCAAGTCTGCAAAGTAGGTTGTTGGAATTTTGATTGGGATTGCATTGAATCTGTAGATGAGTTTGGGTAGAATTGACATCTTAATGACATTTAGCCTTCCTATCCATGAACACGGAATATTTTTCCATCTTTTAAGGTCCCCTTCTATTTCTTTTAGTAGAGTTATGTAGTTTTCTTTGTATAGGTCTTTTACATCTTTGGTTAAGTTGATTCCTAGGTACTTGATTTTTTTAGTTGCTATTGAAAATGGTATCTTTTTCTTGAGTGTCTCTTCAGTTTGTTCATTTCTAGCATATAGAAACATTACTGACTTATGTGCATTAATCTTGTATCCCGCTACTTTGCTAAATTTGTTTATTAGCTCTAGTAGGTGTATCGTTGATTTCTCAGGGTTTTCTAGATGTAAGATCATATCATCTGCAAACAATGACAGTTTTACTTCTTCTTTTCCAATTTGGATGCCTTTTATTTCTTTGTCTTGCCGGATTGCCCTGGCTAGCACTTCCAGCACAATGTTGAATAACAGTGGTGACAGCGGGCATCCTTGTCTTGTTCCTGATCTTAGAGGGAAGGCTTTCAGTCTCTCACCATTGAGTACTATGCTGGCTGTGGGTTTTTCATATATGCTCTTTATCATGTTGAGGAAGTTTCCTTCAATTCCTACCTTTTGAAGTGTTTTTATCAGAAACGGATGTTGGATTTTGTTAAATGCTTTTTCAGCATCTATTGAGATGATCAATTGATTTTTCCCTTTCGAGTTTTTAATGTGTTGTAATACATTGATTGATTTTCTTATGTTGAACCATCCTTGCATGCCTGGAATGAACCCCACTTGGTCATGGTGTATGATTTTTTTAATGTGTCTTTGGATTCGATTTGCAAGTATTTTGTTGAGGATTTTTGCATCTATATTCATTAGGGAGATTGGCCGGTAGTTTTCCTTTTTTGTAGCATCTTTGCCTGGTTTTGGTATTAGATTGATGTTAGCTTCATAAAATGAGTTAGGTAGTGTTCCATTTTCTTCAATGTTTTGAAAGAGTTTGAGTAAGATTGGTGTCAGTTCTTTCTGGAAAGTTTGGTAGAATTCCCCTGTGAAGCCATCTGGCCCTGGGCATTTCTTTGTGGGAAGATTTTTGATGACTGATTGGATCTCTTTGCTTGTGATGGGTTGGTTGAGGTCTTCTATTTCTTCTCTGGTCAGTCTAGGTTGTTCATATGTTTCCAGGAAATTGTCCATTTCCTCTACATTATCCAGTTTGTTGGCATACAGTTGTTCATAGTATCCTCTTATAATTTTTTTAATTTCTTCAGGATCTGCAGTTATGTCACCTTTTTCATTCATTATTTTGTTTATATGGGTCTTCTGTCTTTTTGATTTTGTCAGTCTAGCTAGGGGCTTGTCAATCTTGTTGATCTTCTCAAAGAACCAACTTTTGGTGATATTTATCTTCTCTATTGTTTTTTTGTTCTCTATGTCATTTATTTCTTCTTTAATCCTTGTTATTTCTTTTCTTCTACTTGGTTTAGGATTGGTTTGCTGTTCGTTTTCTAGCTTCTTCAGTTGATCCATTAGTTCTTTGATTTTGGCTCTTTCTTCCTTTTTAATATATGCGTTTAGTGCTATAAATTTCCCCCTTAGCACTGCTTTTGCTGCATCCCATAGGTTTTGGTATGTTGTGTTCTCATTTTCATTCGTCTCTATATATTTAGCAATTTCTCTTGCTATTTCTTCTTTAACCCACTGATTGTTTAGGAGTGTGTTGTTTAACCTCCAGGTATTTGTGAATTTTCTAAGTCTCTGATGGTTATTGACTTCTAATTGTATTCCATTGTGGTCAGAGAATGTGCTTTGAATAATTTCAATCTTTTTAAATTTATTGAGGCTTGTTTTATGTCCCAGCATATGATCTATTCTGGAGAAAGTTCCGTGAGCACTAGAAAAGTATGTGTATCCTGGTGATTTGGGATGTAATGTCCTGTAGATGTCTGTTAAATCTAATTCATTTATCAGATTGTTTAGGTTTTCAATTTCCTTATTGGTCTTCTGTCTGGTTGATCTATCTATAGGAGAGAGTGATGTGTTGAAGTCTCCCACAATTATTGTGGAAACATCAATTGCTTCCTTTAGTTTTGCCAGTGTTTCTCTCATGTATTTTGTGGCACCTTGATTGGGTGCATAGACATTTACGATTGTTATTTCTTCTTGCTGAATTGCCCCTTTTATTAGTATGTAGTGGCCTTTTTTGTCTCTCAAAACATCCCTGCATTTGAAGTCTATTTTATCTGAGATTAATATTGCTACACCTGCTTTCTTTTGGCTGTAGCTTGCATGAAATATTTTTTTCCATCCTTTCACTTTCAGTTTCTTTGTGTCCCTGTGTATAAGATGAGTCTCTTGTATGCAACATATTGATGGTTCATTTTTTTTGATCCATTCTGCGAATCTATATCTTTTAATTGGGGAGTTTAATCCATTTACATTCAACGTTAAAACCGTGAAGGCATTTCTTGAATCAGCCATCTTATCCTTTGGTTTATGTTTGCCATATTTTTCCCCTCTCTCTATTAATATCCTTTATTGTACCCATACCGAATCTCTTTAGTACTGAACCTTTCTCCAAGTCTCTCTGTCCTGTCTTTGTTTCTCTGTCTGTAGGGCTCCCTTTAGCATCTCCAGTAGGGCAGGTCTCTTGTTAGCAAATTCTCTCAGCATTTGTTTGTCTGTGAAAAATTTAAGCTCTCCCTCAAATTTGAAGGAGAGCTTTGCTGGATAAAGTATTCTTGGCTGGAAATTTTTCTCACTCAGAATTTTAAATATATCGTGCCACTGCCTTTTCGCCTCCATGGTGGCTGCTGAGTAGTCACTACTTAGTCTTATCCTGTTTCCTTTGTATGTGGTGAATTGCTTTTCTCTTGCTGCTTTCAGAACTTGCTCCTTCTCTTCTGTGTTTGACAGTGTGATCAGTATATGTCTCAGAGTGGGTTTATTTGGATTTATTCTATTTGGGGTTTGCTGAGCATTTATGATTTGTGTATTTATGTTGTTTTGAAGATTTGGGAAGTTTTCCCCAACAATTTCTTTGAATACTCTTCCTAGACCTTTGCCCTTTTCTTCCCCTTCTGGGACACCAATGAGTCTTATATTCGGACGTTTCATATTATCTATCATATCCCTGAGGTCCATTTCGATTTTTTCAATTTTTTTCCCCATTCTTTCTTTTATGCTTTCATTTTCCATTCTGTCATCTTCCAGGTCACTGATTCGTTGTTCAACTTCCTCTAGTCTTGTACTATGAGTGTCCAGAATCTTTTTAATTTGGTCAACAGTTTCTTTAATTTCCATAAGATCATCCATTTTTTTATTTAGTCTTGCAATGTCTTCTTTATGCTCTTCTAGAGTCTTCTTGATTTCCTTCATATCCCGTACTATGGTCTCATTGTTCATCTTTAGTTCTTTGAGTAGCTGCTCTAGGTGCTGTGTCTCTTCTGGTCTTTTGATTTGGATGCTTGGGCTTGGGTTATCCATATCGTCTGGTTTTTTCATATACTTTATAATTTTCTGTTGTTTTTGGCCTCGTGGCATTTGCTGAACTTGATAGGGTTCTTTTAGGGTTTGTAGACCTATTGAAGTCCTTATCTCTAATTTATCAGATCTACAGCTTCGTGGAGTACTTTCTCTAACTAACCAGCAGGTGGCGTCCACGAGCCACCTGTTCTCCACAAGCCAGTTCTCCCCTGCTTAGCCTTTTTGGTGAGTGGGGGAGTGAGTCTTGTGGGGCCCAATTGGTGTACCAAGCTTGCGTGTGTAGTTGGTGTTGCCTGCCCTGTATGTGGGGTGTGTTTCTGGGCAGTCGGGGAGGGGGGGTGGCCCTAACAATCAAATCTCCCTGATGATCCTAGAGTTTTAAAGCTGCTGCAATAGTCTAATCCTTCAGTTCAGTCCTGCCACAGTTTGTCTCTGCCACTGACCCACAAGTCTTTGGTATTGGCGTATGGCTCCTGACACTTGCAAGTGGGCCCCTCTTCCAGGCCGTGCACCCCGGGTCCTCTGTTGAGGGATGACTGTGCTATGTCACAGGTGAGTGCCGTCCCCCCAGGGCAGTTCTGGGCTGCTGGGCTGTGTAGGGAGGCTCCCAGTCTGCTCAAATGATGGCTGAATGGGGCTTTGTTAATTCACACTACTCCACCTTCCCAGCTCTGGGAGAATCAGCTGAGGTTGCAGGGAAGGCTAATGTCCACGCCCAGTTTTGTGGTGTGTGCCTGTTATTTGAGGCACTTCCGTCACACTGGGTTGTCTGGGGCAGCTCTGGGCTATGGGGCTGGCGATGGGCAGGAGTGTTTCCTGTCCACCAGGATGATGGCTGTGAGCGGACACCCCCCTTTTCTTGGGAAGTTGTGGTGTTTAGTGAATTTTCTCAGCCACTGGATTATTGCCTTTTGTCTCAGAGCTCTCTTAGTTCTGCTCTTGACTTGACGTGCCCAAATTGCAATTCTTTGAAGCTTTCTGTATTGGGCTTCTTAGAGTAATTGTTTTAGAAAAAGAAAAAAGGATTTAAAAAAAAAAAAAAAAAAAAAAAAGGGCCTTCCTCAGAGATCTAATGGGTTATTGAAATGCTAATAGACAAAGCAACCAGGGCCATTAAGGAAAGGTCCACAGGGCAGAGAGATCAGCTTTTCTTCGGGATTTGCATATGCGCCTCAAGGCCTGAGCTCCGCCCCTCCCCTTTCTGTGTTCACCAGAACTCCAAAAATTCTCTGCTTTTATTGGAGTTTTTCGCGTTATTTTTTTTTTTCTATGCCTGTCTCCTCTCTGCTGGGCTGGCAGCTCTCAGATTCTCTGGTGTCTGGTCTCAGTCTATCTATGGTTGGAGTATGAATCAGTAGAATGAGTTTCTGAGAAGGGCTACCACTGCAGTTCTCCTTTCTCCTTCCCGGAGCTGACAGCCCCTCCTCCCACAGGACTGAGCCTGGCAGGGAGGGGCGCGGGTCCCCTGGCCACAAAAACTTACAGATTTCGCTGATCTCAGCAGTTCGACATTTTCATGAGTGTTGTATGAAGTATGCCCAAAGTCAGATTGCTCTGTGGTGTCCAGTCCACGCAGTTCCTGGCTTTTTTTACCTACTTTCCTGGAGGAGTAACTAAAACTTACAGCTCACCAGTCTGCCATCTTGCCCCGCCTCCACTGTGCTTAAACTTTAAGTCCTGTTTCCAAGATTTATATTTCTGACTACTTCACACAGTTTGATGCTCACAAATAATAGGGCTAAAAGTAACATTCTTATGCTTTTATATTTAGCATAAACACTCATAAGGAACAGATTTTTTTTTTCTCTTAATTCCCTTGTGAGGAAATGGTAGGAGATTCTTCCAGTTGACCGTTTTTACAGACCTGGGCAGAGGATGAAGCTGTAGCAAGAAATTATGACCCCAAATTCCTTTCTTTTCACTTGACAATGTTCTGTTTTCTATTTTCTGTAAACTACTTCTTAAGACTTTAGAATGCACTTTTAAGAAACTTTCCATGCTCTTATTCAGCAATTCAGAAACCCTCAAATGATTTTTCTTTTTTTCTGTAAAGGGATATCAGCTTCAAAGAGTGAGTGGTAACTCTACTTTTATAAAAAAGTGCAAATCCTAGCATTTTTAAAATGTTATGTCTTTTTTAGGGTAAGCTGTCGAGACTTAGAAAGGGGGGTGGAAAGAGAACTGCACTCAGCGATTATTTGGAAAAAAAAAAGAATGCCCTAAAAAATTTGAACTTAAACACATGAAAAGAAATACATCATATATTTTTTTTTCTATGGGTGATGACAGGACTTAAAATGCAAAATGCTATGCCTGCCTGGAAAAGCTACCTATTAAAAAAAAATTAGACTTTAAATGATCTCCTGGGTACTACTAAGTTACTCAGGACTGTCGACACAGAGAAATGAGGCATTCCAGTGACTGAAATGTTGAGAAATGGCCCAAAGAGTGCCAAACGCATGTCCCCTACTGTGAACCATTACTCCTTTCCCCACACTCTGGTCCAATTATGGAGCTACACTCATTTGAAGGCCAAATATGGGCAGTCGAGAAGTCAGGTCAGCGCGTCCCTTGATGTTTTCCTCTTTATTCACTCAAGAGAATGAACATATAATTCTTTACTGTGATTATTGATAAGATAATACTTCACTCACTCTTGTAAAAGTGTCTAAAAAAGTCCAGATTTTCCAGCCACACTTGGACAGTGACGTGCATTATATGGTCTGAGCCAAACTCAAAGTTACAAAGCTTTATTCTTGGCAATGACTACAATTTCCATTTTATCATGAAAACTAAAAACCTTCTTCTGTGGGGTATTTTCAATGGATAGATACGTTCTTAACAGATAAGTTGTTCTATTGAATCCTCTTTTACATCAGAATTATAAATAATGCATAAGGGCGATTAAGATGATTACTATTTTAGCTCATAAAACACTTGATTTGGGGTAAAGTCTTATGCCCTGGCCACAAAACAGTATTGAAATATTTTATGTTTTGACTGACTCTAAAGGAATCATTTCATGCAGAAAATTATTGCTTTGTGTGTTTACTGTATCATAAATCTGTGATCACACTGTGTAGATTAATATTGCACTTTTCAATGAAAATGAATCTGTTTAAATATCCAAAGTCATGGATGCAGATATATTTTGCAAACTACTTTTATCAGAAAACATTTATCTATGAGCGTAATCTTTTAGAATGACATATGCACAATGGTACAAAAATGTCTTTATCTCTTAAGATAATTTTATCCAAATTAGAAAATTTGATTTAATCTATAGAAGCTCTGACCTTCATTTACCTGCTTTTGTTAACAGAAAGCTGGAAAAGGTCAGGCCACTACATTTTTTCTTACCATATGAGTTGTCTTAATGTAGGTGCCTGTTCTGGTTTGCTAATGCTGCCAGAATGCAAAACACCAGAAATGGATAGGCAAAGGGGGTTTATTTGGTTACACAGTTACAGTCTCAAGGCCATAAAGT
Source organism: Choloepus didactylus (assembly GCF_015220235.1). Taxonomy (NCBI): domain Eukaryota; kingdom Metazoa; phylum Chordata; class Mammalia; order Pilosa; family Megalonychidae; genus Choloepus; species Choloepus didactylus. The sequence continues at coordinate 65,025,322 of NC_051324.1, read as the reverse complement.
GTCCAAGGTAACAAATCAGCAATCGGGTACCTTCACTGGAGGATGGTCAATGGTGTCCAGAAAACCTCTGTTGGCTGGGAAGGCACATGGCTGGTGTCTGCTCCAAAGTTCTGGGTTCAAAATGGCTTTCTCCCAGGATGTTCCTCTCTAGGCAGCAGCTCCTCTTCAAAATGTCACTCTCAGTTGCTTTTGGGGCATTTGTCCTCTCTTAGCTTCTCCGGAGCAAAAGTCTGCTTTCAAAGGCCGTCTTCAAACTGTCTCTAATCTGCAGCTACTCTCTCAGCTTCTGTGCATTCTTCAAAGTGTCCCTCTCGGCTGTAGCTCCTCTTCAAAATGTCACTCTCAGGTGCACTGAGTTCCTTCTGTTTGTCAGCTCATTTATATGGCTCCAGTGATTTAATTTAGACCCACCCTGAATGGGTGGGGTAACACTTCCATGGAAATTATCCAATCAGAGTCATCACCCACAGTTGGGTGGGGCGAATCTCCACGGAAACACTCAATGAATTACAATCCTATCAACACTGATACATCTGCCCACACAAGATTACATCAAAGAAAACGGCGTTTGGGGGGACATAATACATTCAAACCAGCACAGTACCATTCTATGATTTGTCTTTTCTTTTGAAACAACTGGGAAACTAGATTTGGGAAGTATTCCTTTGATTCATTTTAATATAATGTTTGGATTACTTGTTTCCCCAGTTTAGCGTTTTGTTACAGAGTTTAGGTATTTTTAGTGCAAGGTGAAAGTAATAATTAAAGCATAATATCAACAGTAAATTAACTATAAATTCAATTATTATTTGGATGTCACTTTAGGTTTGGATTTCTTTGCTGTACTAGGAAATGTAATCCAATCTGAGCCAGAGAGCTTTCATTTGTTCCTCTAGATGCACTCTCCGCATCCTTCTTGCCTGTGCTCTGTGCCCTGGGAAGCTGATCTTTATATGTTCAAGCATTGCAGAAACCCTGCAGGAGGAAGGTGAGGCAAAGTTACTCATTCTCCTGACTCCATGCGACACAATCTCGGCTTGCTCTCCCCTCCACTTAGTGTCACTTCTCTTCAAAGAGCAGCTGCTCTACTCAAATTCTTCCCTTCTGCTGATCCAGGAACCTCACTCCCTTCCTTTGTCCCTTTTGAGGCGAGGACTAAGGAGTGCTGGATATAAGGCAACAACATTATTCGCTGTGTATCTAAAATTCAAATTTAAATAGGTGTCCTGTATTTTATCTGCAATCCTGGGATTGATGCTAGTAAATGGGGATGACTATAGTGAAGGTTTTCTACTCTCTCATATTTTATTTGAATATGCCATTTGATTCCTATTGGGACCCTCACTGGCATTCCATCTTGCCCCTCTTTTTAGCAACAAGCTAAGTAAAGTTCAGAATCAATTAATTTCAGATGTCTCCTCTTGGTGTGTCTTGATTCATACCTGACTTCAAAAGAATGCCAGAATCTCTGAACTTGAACTACCTCAGTACAAACAGAAACTGTGACCAGCTCTCTTGGCCCACAGGGTGTAACACATTCTGTCAAGAGCAACAGGTAAAATAGCACATATCATGAGCATCCATCACTTCTCCCAGTTGGCATGGGATGGTCCTGGAGTCCCTGTGATCCAACTTAATTATTCATAGCACTATCCTTCCCTCCAGGTTAGATGATGCATGGTTACCCTAAACATCAGGGGAAAAAAGCTCTGAAAATTATACATTTTGTTTTTGTTATATTCATCACATACCTGTGTGTTCTGCAGAAAGATAGCTAGTCTCCAAAACCCACAGCTTACTTATGAATAATATGGCACTTATAGAGTGAGCCCCTTGGATTTTTTGAAAGAATTAGTATACATACATGCATGTTTGAATGAGTTTGCACCTAGTATTTAATTTACTAAATGAAGGATAGCAATTACTATAGCAGTTATGTGTTCCTTCCTGTGAGAAAAGAATATTATTCTTGAGTACGTATTGAACAACTGCAGTTTATTTCTGGCATTTGTCAAGAAGGCTTTGAAATGTTGTTCAAATATAGGAAACTTTCTTGCTGCCTTATGGCACAGAGTGTCAATCTGAGATACCATTGTAGGCCATGGGCAGATGTCAGTTTACTGTACTGAAACACTCTTATGTTAAAATCAGATTATAAATACAAAGCTCTTAAATAGCTTGGGAGCATACTATATAACTGCCCTGAAAACAATCTCAGAGAATGAACTTAGACAGATCTGGATACATAGCCTAGCCTGCTGTATGGTATTTGTGTAATACTGCCCAGATTACTTAATTTATATGACCCTTGGTTTCTTCACCTGTAAAGGCAGTAACAATAATAACAAACTGGATCTCCAGAGGAATATAATTCAATTACATAATTTTTTATAAATTATAAATTATAATTCTATAGGACCTGGAATATAGGAGGTCCTAACTTAAGGATTTTATTCAGCACACCTGTCAATTAAATTATTTGCATGTGCCTTGTTTCATGTCTTGTTTACCAGTGTAGTGGGGGGGATATGTACACTATGAAATGTTACTCCAGCTCTCCGCCCACCTTTTTCCCCATCTCTCAATACTTCGGGGGTCATATGTGACTAACACAGATACATTTAGGATTGGGTCAGCAGGTAAAGCTATGGATATTTAAAAGCACTAGTTAGTACTGATCTTCTCATGTGAGTCCTCCGGGAACTGGTGTGATATAAATTAGGCTTATTTCTGCTGACCTCATCCTGAAATGGTAATGGCACCAGTACCACTCTGCCACCCACAAAAACATGCTGAATAAATATTCAAAGATCATCGGTTCGAAAAAGGGCCGAATCATCTGCTCATCCAAAGGATCACCATCTAGTCCTTATGTGAACTGTAACCTCTTAAAGCCAAAGCTCAACTGATGAGTATCAAAGTGAACACTGAAGACCTGGTAATAGTTGCACCCATCATTTATCATTTATACGCAAGAAATAAAACATTAGAATTAGATAGATAGAGAAGAATTTGAAATAAAGAGTGGCACTAGAGGAAACTCACCAGCTTGTATTTATTAAAAAAAAAAAAAAAATACACATCTCAAAGTATAAGGTGCTACAATGGGTCCAAAGCCTTCTGTCAAATATGAGTACACCTAAGTGGGCACTTTGGCTGCCCAACTTCAAATTCTAGCCCTGCCATATACTATCAGGTGGGGTTTGGTTCCTGGGAGAATTAAATGACCTCATTCGCAAGCCCACCCAGAGAACGGCTGGGTGCTGGTAGCTGTTACTAATATACTATAACGTGTTACCTGACTGCCAGGTCTGAGTGTAAGGTCCTCATTCGATCATATTAGATCATCCAATCTAGGTAATTAAAAATTCTTTACTAAGATAAAATGTGTATATATATATATCAAAATGTACCCATTTGAAGAATAAGTTTGATGAGTTTTGACAAATGTGTGCATTTAAACAAATACCACCACAGTCGACACAGAGAGTATCTCCTCCATCATCTCAAAACTTTCTCAACGTCACTTTGTGGTCAATTTCCCCCCACACCTAGCCCAAGGCAAACACTGGGACACTTCCTATCATTATGGATTTGTTTTGTAAAGAAGTTGTGAAAAACAGCTCATTTTATAAATAGTGTCAGATGTACCAAAATCATGAAAGAATTCCCCCTGAACCAAGAGTCACTATGGGAATCAAATTATACATGTAAAGAAAAACACTGAATACTCCTTTTGTTATTCCTAGCCTCAGATTTTAGCCACTACAGAAAAAGACTGTTTTATGAATAAGGGGCAAGAATATAAGGATACTACAACTAACTTTTGATTTGATCATATTTGTAGCATCTTCTAATACAAGTAATGACAATGTATTATTGCAGTGTTCTACAGATAACATATAACTTTGTTTCTTCTCAAAAGTAGGATTTTGAAATTCAAATTAGTAATTTCAATTATTACATTAGACAATGGCGGGAAGATAAGTTTTGCCTCTGGGTTGCCTAAATCTGGATAATGTATTTTATCTATCTGTATCTATATGTATCTTTCCCTCTCTCTCTCTCTCTCTCTCTCTCTTACACACACACACACACACACACACACAAACACACAAACCAAAAAACTCCCTGAAACACAATTATACATTGTATCAGGGGAATAAAAGTGTGCTTGCCGGTAGAGCAGGCTTTCTAAACTTTGCTGCTATTTGCATTTTTGACCAGAGAATTCTTTCTTGGGGAGTGGTGGGAGGGCTGTCCTGAGAACTGCAGGATGTTTAGCAGCATCCTTGACCTCTACTCACCAGAAGCCAGTAGCTCTCTCCACCAATCATTCCAATCAAACTGTCTCCAGACATTGCCAAAAATCACTCCTTTTAAGAACTGCTGCCATATGGGTGTGGTGTACTACTGTTTTGTTTTGTTTTTTTTCCTGTTAGGATAGCAATAAATTAGCAGTTGGCCTATAGGATCTTCCTGCAATGTAATCATTTCGTATTAATATTCTTATACACTAACAATATACATAAACATTTCTTGCCTATTAACATAAGGCTCATAAAAAGGATGTAGTGTGTACGGTGGGTTAATAGATAAAACACAGGATCCATTCATTTAATTTTTTAAAAAAATTAGGGCAAGGCATGACGGAAAAATTTATTACCTCTCTTCAAATTAATCAGGGTAAGATTCCAGGTAGCAGAAGATTTTCTTTTCTTCTGAAAGCAATAACATGCAATAAAACTATCACAGGTTATATTAAATTTTGATTTGTATGTGAACTGGCTAGTCTGTGTTTCCTCTATGCAGAAGCAGACAGAGCAGATTTCCCGAGGTGGTCTGCTATGTACAATATTAACAATTTAACGAGCAGTAGTGCAAAGCATTTGAAGAAACAAATGAGGAAGCCATCAAAACTTTTGCAATGAATGAAGTACTATTTTAGATGGCCAAGGTCCATATCAGCAGCTTGTATTTGACAAATTCTTGGGAACAGGGCTCATGGTTTCACCTCAGTGCCAATTGGAGATAAGCTTTCTGCATAATTAAGAAATAATTAGATTGCCACACTCCCCAAAATGCACATGCGATTCCTATAAACTTCCCATTTAAATTGCTTTAATCTGTCTCTATTCCCCTCCTGCCGCCTCCCCCCCTGCCCTGCCCCTCAGGATCCAAATTATTTTGCCCTGAAAGGAAAGCACTTTAAGGCTATTTTCACTCTTGTACTTGATAAGTAAGGTCTTCCCAGAGACACCAAAATGGGAAGCTAAGCTATGTTTTAACCAACCAAAGGAGTGGATGGGCTGAGAAAAGTGCTTTATCTTTTCTCATTCAGCTTTTTGCAAGTGAGCACTTTACTTCTCTTACGATCTATGTTGTTGCCATAGTTGTCATTTCAGTTAATCTGGCAGGGATTTAAGAGAGTAGCATTTTTAATAAATTCTTTTTAGTTTGTCTTATCTTCTAAAACCTGTCATTTGGGAAAGAGTTAAATTTTTTTACTTTTTCCTACTCATTCCTGATAGTATCCCATTTATAAAATAATTTTAATTGCATTTCAAATTTCCTTCTCCAGCCATATAAAAAGTATTCATATTCAGTAGCCTGTTTTCCCTGTTCAATTCTTTATCTTGTTACACTGCTTTCAAATATTGAATTCATACTTTGAGGGATGAGTGGTACATATTAATAGATTATTTATTCACTCCTTCATGAAGAAGGAAAAGCATAACATTTGCCCTTAAAAGCACATTTATATCAAATATCATCAGCCAGAGTTTCCCAAGAACATAAACACAGTTCTGCATTTCTCTGTGTTCATGAACTATCTGGGTTAAGAGAGATTTTGTTCTTAAAATATGTAATCATTATACTAACTTTTTTTGTTACCACTGCTTTCATTTATAGATTGACACTAGTGACCTCCAAGTTGCAGTCTGGAGTACAATGTACTTCTAGACAAGCATCTAAAGAGTTAACAAGTTCAAGTGGGGCAACCTATAGTTTGTAAGTGATCATTACTTATTTACAACTTCCTTGAACAGACCTTCAAAATGGAATTTGCTGCAGCCTGAAAGAAATGTATTTAATGGTGTGGGTTGGGAGAGTTGGAGGACAGTTTGGGTTAGGATGATGAATATGTGAATTAAATAATTTTGCAGTAAGATTTTCAGAACATTGTCCCTAGGGGTAATGGGGACATTTTAATGAGAATTTGATATATTTTAGAATTTCAATATCAGGAGCCATGTTAATGAATACAATAGCAAAAGAATTTTAAAATCAAGAGCATGATTCAAATGGTTGAAACTCCTAGCAGCTGAAGGAAGCATATCAACTTTATTTGAATTGTTCCTTGGAATGGGCTAATCACTGAATAATCACTGAATTATCACTGAATAATTCTAAAAATGAAGATTCCCTTTTCTTTTTGTCATGCTTTGGTTTTTATCTTAATTATCTCTAATTTTTATTTGTAATAGATAAAGAGATGGTAATAGATAAAGAAAGAAAGGAGAAATTGAATTAAGGGAGAGAAGGAAAGAAATAGAAATCCCACACATGTAATCTCTTTTTGTAAGATTAGAATCGAGAACTATCAAAAGTGGATTCAATCTATAAATAAGCATAAGAGTTTTTAAAAACTTAAATTGGTGATGGCAGGTGAAATAAGATGTTAATGCAATTTTAGTATTTGGAAAAGCATTTTACCAAATCGGATAGACCAGAGCTAAGCTGTACATTGCAATAGATTTAAAATATCTACCATCCAGGAGCTAACCTTTAATAGCTTTTTACCTCTCTATATATGAAATGAAAAAGCATAGACCCTACTCTGGTGATTCAGGAATGGTAGTAACTGTTGGCTTGAGTTTTTGAGAAAGACTTTGAGAGAGTCCTTATGGGCCTTGAAGGATCACTGGAATTGCAAACAATGGAGGAAAAAGTGGCAGGAGATTCTTGGAAAGTGTCAGTCAAAAGGGAAGAGGAAAATAAAAGAGCAAAGAGAAAAATCTTTTCTACTTAAGATATTAAACAAGAATTTAATACTTGGCACAACCTGCATACGATAAGAGGAAATCTTTTAAAATTAAGTCTTCTGAGCATAGGCCTTGCAGATGGGAACAAAAGCGAAACAGGAAGACATTTTCAATTCCCTAGTGGCTAAACTTACATACTTGGGACCAATATTAAACAACATCAACAACAAAAGAAGTCTTGTTTCCTTATGACTTAGGGTAAAAACATTCATCCCGGTGCTTTCTCTTCCAACAAGTGGTGACCCAAGGGTATAAAAAGGCACCTCCTGGCATAACAGATTCTGCTGGGCTTCGATTTATGCAGAAAATCAAAATGGAAGTCTGTGACTTAGTGACTCATTTTTATACCAACTTGGATTTTACGATACCACATGAGTTACTGTTAAAATGACAATAGAATCCTACCCATATAAAATATCTTTCACCCCAGTCCTCTGGTGCAGAAGTTTGTCTCAATTACATGGATTTTCTTTCTTATCTATTTAAATGTAACATCTTTGAATTAGATGTTATCATTAAATAAGTAGGGAACTAAATTCAAAATATCATTTTGAAGTAGAAAAAAGTTAACAGTGGCAGATATTAATTTCTACTACGTAGTATCCTCTACAAACAGTGGAAAGTGGGTTACGAACTTGAGATTAACTTAACTCTTTATATAAAAGTAACTTGTCGGGAGAGCTCAATACCAGACAGACCAGGCGTCAAAACAAGGAAAATAACTCTTCTGGAAAATTTAACACTTGGGAACTAGATCCTGTTAAATAAAAGACACAGTTTATACAAGAAATAAATGCCAAAGCAATGTTTTGGTGATTCCAATCGGAGAAAAACCATCTGTTGTCTTGCCACAAGTTCCGAGAGCAGGAAACCTCAAGGAAATTAGGTTGAGAGGAAAAGGACTCGAAACTCTTCACACCAATTCATATAAACCAGGTTAACATTAAGATAACATTTCCCCAAAGCAGTTTGTGATTTGAGATTCCAGTTAAATGGTAACTCTTTTAAGCTATCCAATATAGAGCATTTTAAACTATTACTTTGAACTGAGTTAATGTTGTCAAGAAATAGTCAATAATCACTATGTACAAAGTATTAATACTTTTATATATTTTTTGAAAACCTCAGTTCCTCAAAACTGCAACATCATTAAGTTTTATCTTTATTTTAAAAAAATTTAATTGAGTAAGGCAGTTATTATTTTTTACTATTATTTAAGCCAGGAATCTTAGGGTATATGTTTCCAAATCTTCTTTAATAGTTTAATGATCAGAGGAGGAAATTGTCAAGAAAACAGCAGTGTCTCAGGAAATTAAGGGCTGGAATATATGGACAATGGAACCAAGAAATGGAAATATTAAAGAGCTCATGTAGACATCTGTCCTCTATCTGGTCACATCCTTCATCGTTTCTTCCCCACAGAGCAGCATTCTTGGCTGCTCAGTGATTGGAACAAGGTGTCCACACCAATCTGGGAGATTTCCCATCTCCTCTCTGCCAGAGAGCAGCACAGGCTGGAAAGAACTTCTTAGACCCAGTTTTGAATTTCAGGGAAGGAGGATCTAACTGGCTCCACTTTCCTTGAGTGCTTACCCTCGTTCCATCATCCACATTCAAGTGTGTCTGCTGAAGATACTTCCATATGGATAACGTGAACAGATGAAATAATCATCTTGAGCTAAGCAAACACCAATGGTATATTACTGTTCCACAAATTAAGGACGTAAGATCCCTGCAGTAACATGACTGGTCAAGACCTCACAGTTGGTGGTGGAACTTATTTAAGCCCAGGGCCCTTTTCAGAATACTTTTGGCTACAGATCGAATTCTATACCGCTTTGTTACTGAAAGAAATATGCATGATCATACCCTAACCTGAAATTAATAATTGACCCTGTTTTCTTTTGTCTAAAGGGTTTATATTTTGATATTGTATAAATTGACATGTTATAACAAAGTTTTACCTCTTTTTCTCTCCATTTCCCACTCCTCCTCTGTGGGTATGTATATGAGTTATATGGTAGGAGAGGAGGGAACTGGTTGCACTGAAAGATTTATTATTGAAATAATATCATCATGGTATTATTAGCAAGCGGTCAGTTAGGATGTGCTCTCATTACCAACACATAGCTCAATTTCCTTTGTACTTCCATATAAATGTAGACTTCCTATCCGTAGAATGGCATTTCAAAACATAAGTTGGATATCTCATTGTTTATTAAAAAAATGAAATGTTTTGACATCATAATTTAGATCTCCAAATTCTGAAGACATGATCCTGAAGCTTTCTATTAAAGAGAATATTTTCAGAAGGATTTTGGGGTTTTTAGTAAATCCTATTTGCTTTATAATATGAAAAATGATTCCATGTTTCTCACAGCAATTCTGCTTCTGTGCCTACTGGGAATGTAAGAATGCATATACATCAATGTAGAATGAGTATAATTTTTAAAGATCCAGATCATAAGAGATAATTTTGAAACATTACTCTGCCATTTAATAAGTACTTTTGAGATGACATAGCAGCCAGGAGATATTTCATTTGGAAAGTTATCCATCTGCACCTTCCACTTAGATCACAAGGTGTTTAAATAACTTTGAGAAGGAAGTAGGAACCAGCTGTTGTAAAATTGTGGATTTTTTGTCTCTCCTTCTTGCGTCTGTAGCTGCCAAAATGAAAGCATTAACAAGATTGAGAAGATGTGAGGTTAAAATGTGCAAACTTGAGCTCATTCTTTGGGTGAGGCCTATAATGTGCTGCTTTTCTTTCTCATTGTTCCCACAGAATACTGAGGGTGAGTCAAGGATTTGATTTTATAGCTTAACTCTTGGCTAGAATCATAATTAAGCTAAGCAAATAGAAGAATCCAGTAGAGGGAATGACAAGTAATTTATTTTCTCCGTGCCTATCCCGCTCACTGGATGCAAATCAAACACATTTTTAAAATAGCTTTAGTGCCTTTAGATAGGTGGTATCATTTGTACACTGAGAGGAGAAACTTCTCTAAATGAAATAATAGGGTTTTAAGGAAAGGTTCAAAGGATATATGTATCAAAAGAGAAATAGACAATTACCTCTCTTAGATGATTATTAATGTGACATTATAAACAAGCAAGGGGAAGATCTCAATAGAGAAGGGTTTAACTGCAAGCTGTCGTAAATCAGATCCCTGAAAACAACATCCAACACCCAGTGCAACAAATGCATCCGACAACTCTTACTTAATATGATGAAGCAAACAACAAATATCAGCATTTAATTTAAAAATATTTAGAGATGGGGGTCAGAAAAATTCAGATTGACGTACGAGGATTAGAAAAATCACAGACTTTTAATATAAACCACTACATTATTTTAAATGTGGGAATCAAAATTCAGAGAAGTTGATTTACTTAAACAAGAGCATAGAGCTGGTAAAGAACAGAGTGAAATTTAGAAGCTGTTTTCATGACTCCAACTGTTACTGCTAGAAAACCAGCTGTATGTTTAATGTCTTCTGCCTCTCCCAGGTAATTCTTTAAGGAGAATAGAAACTGTGTCTTTTACCATTATGGTTTAACAGGCACAAGGAAAACCTGATCAATTCTCAAACTTACAGTGTATTTAGCAATATACGTGGGAAAAATACATATAAGCAAGATTCAGGAAATGAATATTTTAAGTCTGCATTTAGATTATAACCTTTTGGCTTTTTTTTTTTTTTTTTTTTTTTTGCTTCACTTTCTCTTTCTTCACTTTCAGTGTTAAAACTGAAATACTGATGTACTAGCTAGTTGTGGCTGAGTGAGTTAATTCAGAGAAGAAATGAGAATGCTGTAATTATGGCATTGCATATAACTGACCAAAAGAAAAATGGAAAAGAAAAGATTAGTCTAGTAGAGTAAGTTGATTTGGAATTCATCCCACAAAAACTAACATGCATTTTGTCCTCTTCATTCTTTCTCCCTTTTAACTATTAGAAAGTATTGGGAAAATACATGCAATAGCTATCTAAAGAAAGATATTGGGAATACAGCCTAAGAAAACTACTAAAAGTACATTTGCAAACATAAATCAACATAAGGCTTGTAAAAACACAAAAGAAGGAATGCATACTTGGGCATCAAACCAGACGGGTGTTGGTTGTTTCAGAAACCATCTCTCCATTGTGTTTTTTGAACTACCAATAACTCCAGCCATGCATTTTTTAAACACCAGAAAATAAACGCATTTTAATGCAATTTTTGATCAAACAGAAATGAATTTTAGCAGATGCATACACAACATACTTATTCCTGTGAAGCAAAGGAGGGAAAGGGTACATAATAAAGAAAACTAGCATTAAGTACATATTATGTACCAGCCATTTAATCTTCACAAAACCTAGCTATTATTTCCCTTTGCCTTTATAGAAGAAGCTCAGAGTTTGAGCTCTTTTTCCAAAGTTCATATAAAGAGGCTGTAATTCCAAATTCAAAGCTACCTTCATTCTAGTCTACTCTGTTGTAAAGTGATGTATTTTCTGGATAATTTCATCAGTGTACACTGATCTCTCTCCTTCTCTTTTTCTCTCTCTTTCCCCTTCCTCCCCCCTCCCCCTGCCTTGCAGGCTTGGGCTGGTGTGGCAATATTTTGAAACCGAATTACTTTATACACTCCAGATACATTTCTAGGTAATAATCTTTACTTCCCAGCATTATGAAATTTGGAAGTCAGCAAATCCTCTCCTCAAAAATGCAAACATAAAGCTGGGCAAAACTGTCAAAAACAAACATTGCAGATTCCCGAACATCTGGAAATCAACCAAGGTCGTAAACCAATGTGACTAGTATTTATTTTTGAAAACTCCTAAATGTTGGGTAAGAACAGTGTGTGTCTGTGGAGTTCTTGCCCAGGACTTCCCCTATGCCCTGACAGCTATGTCCACGTTAATTCAACCAGGAAGGGGTAGGTGTTGAAAACCAGTAGATTTTTGCTGCCAGTAAGGGCTCAGAGGATTTGGACCATTTTCAGTTAATGTGGCAGTCTTGGTGGCAAGTGAACCGAGAGGATCAACATCTCCGCTGGCTTGAATTTAACTAGTTGGAGATGAAACAAGGAATTCTAGGAGGTGAGACAGCCACAGAGAGCTTGATAAGCTTTCTATATATCTGGGTTTGACTGCAGTCTGTGTGTATATACAGCAAGACCAGAATGGACTCAAGCCATCCACACAACCCTGGCCTATAGAGCCTGTGCACATGCCCAGAGAAGACAAGGAAGCTCCATGGGAAGCAAAAGATGGGAAGACTTAAAAACAGCCTGATGTTTGGATGTGCTTCCCAGCTCACACAGCCATACCAGCAGGAAGTGGAAGATTTAATGATGGCTTGAAGTATCTGAGCACAACGTCCAATTAACTATTAGATAAACACTAAGCTATGAAGACACAGTGATGAAGACAGGTTTAAAAGATTTTAAAGAAAGAAAAAAAACTAAAACTGAGCAGAAACATCAGTGGACACACATTTTGGGAGAGACAGACTTCACAGATATAATGAAGAGAAATTCTAAAAATCTAAAAGCCAAAACAACCCTCAGGAGGGAAAAATAATTCCGAGTCATTATGTATTATATAAAATATATTATATCAGCAAACATTTGAGACAAACAACAAGAAAGTGTGACCGAGACACAGAGGAAAAAAAAGCAATCAATAGAAACTCTGATTATTGCCAGACTTTTTTATTTACAGATCAAAGACTCTAAAGAAGCTACTATAAATATGTTCAAATAAAAAAAGAAGTCATGTTTATAGAATTAAAGGAAATAATGATGGCAATGACTCAATGAATAAAGATGCTTTAAAGAGACAGCAATCATAGAAAAGAAGCAAATGGAAATACTGGAATTTAAAGTAAAATAGCTCACATGAAAAATTCACTCAGCATCAAAATTAGGTTCATGCTGGCAGAAAATAAGAACCCATGAATTTAAAAATAAGTAGAAATTATCTTATCTGAAAACAAGACAAAAAACACAAAGATTCAAGAAACTGAAGAGAATCTCAGGGACCTGTGGAACACTATAAAGTATTCCAACATATATATAATGGGAGCCCCCAAAGGGGAGACAAAAGAGAAAGGGGAGAAAACACATTTTAAGAAATAATGGCGCAAGTTTAAGAAATAAACTTCCCATGTTTAACAAGTTAATACTGTCCAGATCCAAGAAGCTCAGTAAATCTCAAGTAGGTTAAACACAGAGAGAGCCATACCTAGACACATCATAGTCAAGTTCTTGAAAGATAAAGAGAAAGGAAAAAAAAAAAAAAAAATCCTGAAAGCAGCAAAAGAAAACAATTCATCATGTAGAAGGGAATAATGTTACTATTAGTGGTTGAGTTCTGACCAGAAAAAATACAGGCCACAAGGCAGTGAAACAATGCATTCAAAATCCTGAAAGTAAAATAGTCACCCAAGAATGTTATACCCAGAAAACTATACCCCATAACTGGCAGTAAAATTCAGGTATACTCAGATAACAGAGACACAGAATCTGCCTTACAGAAATAGTAAAAAACATCTCTCAGTCTGAAGGAAACTGACACCAGATGTTAATCCAAATCTATAAGAAGAAATGAAGAATGGTGGAAATAGTAAATTCATGGTGAATAACAAAGACTCCATAAATATTTTTCGTGATTTCTTCTTTTAATATCTTAATTAAGAAATAGCACAAAGGAGAAAGGAGAAAAAAGAGAGAGAGATTAGAACAAAGCTCCTATATGTTATCAGAATTGGGTATTATTCCAATACAGATTGCCATGAATCATGATGCATACTGTAATCCCTAGAAGAGCATTAAGAAAAATTCAAAAAGAAGAAGTTAGTATAGAAATTTAAATGGCTAAGAATATTTAACACAAAAGAAGATAGTAAAAAGGGAACAGAATAGTAAGGAAGTCACAAGACAAATAGAAAACTAATTGCAAAGTAGTAGAAGCAAATACGAACATACCAATGATTACTTTAACGTGAATATACTAAATACCTCACTCAAAAGGACGTGATTGTCACACTGGAAAAAGAAAGACCCAACTATATGCTGTCTAAAAGAAATACATCTTAGATTCAAAGATACAAGTAGTTTGAAGGTAATGATGGAAAAAAATATGCCATGCAAAGAATAAACATAGGAGAGCTGAGAATGTTATATTAATAAGAGGAAAATAAACTTTAGACAAGTAATAAAACTCAGGAAAAAGACAGAGATTCCATGATGATGAAAAAGCATCAAAATATCATGAAAGTATAGCATAAACAAATCTAACCAAGAAAAATGAAAACATGTCAACACAAAGACTTGTAACCCAATATTCATATCCACATAATTCGTAATAGCCAAAAAGTAAAAATAATACAAATGCCTATCAACTGATGAGTGGATAAACAAAATATAATATCCATACAATGGAATGTTATTCATCTATAAAAAGGAATGGAATAATGATGCATGCAACAACATGGGTGAATCAGAAGAACATATGCTAAATGAAAGAAGCCAGACACAAAAGACCATATATTGTATGATTCCATTTATAACTAATGTCTGGAAAAGAAAAATTTATAAAAACAGAAGACAGATGAGTGGGGTTGGTGGTGGGAGCAGGGATTGACAACAAACCAGCAGGTAATCTGGGGGGATGACGTTCTAAAACAGGATTATAGTCCTGTTTTACATGTACAGCCTTTCCTCCTTCCTTCCACCTTTCTATAAATTTAAATTCCACATTCTTAAGATGGCAGGTGGAATATGGCACATCTTCACACTGTCTGAATATCAGTAAAATAAATAATTCAGGCATGCACCCCAGACATGAATTACTTTTCAATATGTGCATATATTGAATCAGGACCCTCAAAGGGAAAAAAATGGTGTTTGGAGAGGTAGGATTATGGTAGGATCAACAACAGCTCCTTCTAAGGTTTCCTTTTCAGTGCAGAGGAGGAACTGGGATCTGTGTTTCCTTGAATTTGCTTCTGCAAATAATTCTAGGTTAGAGTCTATCAGAGAGAGACATTGGAGTCACGCTGGAAAGTCTGGAACAAGGAGGAAAAGGGAAATGGAGGGTCACACTCAATGCTTGGCGCAACTTCCAAGTCACTTTTTGAGAATAGCCTGCATTTGAACCTCAGACTGAGAAAAGTCAGTAGAAGATTCCCAGGAGTTCTTAAGAGCCACGGAAATTTTTAAGTAAGCTCCTGAGAATCCCCTGCTTCAGTGCTGATGTGACTTAGGGTGGTGCCTTGACTTTCACCCTCTTACCCCTTCACTGGTTGTGTAAGCCTCTAATCCCCTTAGATTACGCACTTCACAATCTGAGAAAGAAAAAAAAACACAGTAACTCAGTATTGAAACTAGGCTGAATTTGTACTTAATTGATTCAAAAGTCCCCTCAAGTTCTGAGAATGTCTTAAGTCACCACTGTGAGGGTAACAATCACTGAACCCAACCCATGCAGCAACGGAAAATTCCACCTCAATGAATATTGAATCAATTCTATCCTGTAACACAGGTCATCCCTAAAACGAGACTGTTGAAGTCACCATGTTTTTTCCTCTAGAGAAAGTTAGATTTTTCTGAAGTAGAATATG
This sequence comes from Choloepus didactylus, assembly GCF_015220235.1. NCBI lineage: Eukaryota > Metazoa > Chordata > Mammalia > Pilosa > Megalonychidae > Choloepus > Choloepus didactylus. Next base: position 65,009,660 of record NC_051324.1, on the reverse strand, counting down.
CAAGTGACTGCTTTAATTCTTCAAGCTACTCTAACTCCCTATGTAAATTTTTGCCAGTATAGTTTTCCAAAGACCATTTTGAATTTGCCCAGAGTTGCACTTTTTGGATTTAGCTGGAGCTAGGTAACAAGTAGTAACAAAGACAAAAAGTTGAGATCTACAAAAGCCCAGGTTTTAAAACCAAACACACAGGTGAGAATTAAAAGACCATTGCCGGAAATTTTTAAAGTGCATTTGAATCTTTAATGTCTTGTATCTACTGACCTCTTTTCATTGTCAACTCTTCCTTAGAATGCAAGTCAGGAAAAAAAGGCAGCAGCTGACTGCATATACATGCTAGAAAAGTGGACGGGTGATAGCAGAATAATAGCTCCAAAATGCATTTAACTCATTGATTGCTTCAAGAGGAATGATACTATTGTATCTAGCTTTTTAATAAGCTTGAATGATTAAAGATTTACAATGATCTTGAAATGTGAAGGCTAGTCCTTTATTCCTTTAGCAAAATATGGCATGAACTTAAGAAACAAAAGGAATTTTTAAGTGACTGAAGGAAAGATATATAAGGACAAATCTGCTAAAAGCACATGAACTTAGAGAATCTGGTCATCAATTTTTAAGACCTATGTTGACAGAAGCCAATAACATTTTCTTGTCCTGCAGTTTTGTATGAGTATCTCGTGAAGGTTTTTGCTATAAGTCTCAAGGATGTGGTCTGTGTCACACGGAAATCCAGAAATGCCTTTGATAGTCACCTTGGTAAGGGGCTTCCTGGGACTTCGTGAACCATTAGTTCCTTCCAGGGGAAAAAGCACCATTGCTGAGTTAATAGCATTGTCTTCCAAATGAAATATTATTGGAAAAAGAGAAGTTGGGAAATGGCCAGTTTAGATTTGCTGAGACTTGAAGCATTAAAATTATAGCCTAAGGCACTTTGATGAACCCCTAAAAGCTGCTATATTCTGCCATTTTTCTACTTTTTTTAAACCATAAATTATATTCAACTATAGAATCTCCCTGTCCTCAGTCCTTGTATAGAGGGTTATATAAAATTAACAGATGATCACAATGACATCTTTTTCCTCTCCTAGGAACTGAGGAACTCCAGTTTTGGTGATTAGGATACTAGGAATTTGAAAATGGTGTGCTTTTCATCCTTGGTGAGAGCTGACTGAAAATGTTCACATACTAAAATATTGTACACGAGGCAGAACAGGTTAAGCCTATAAGAAACCACTTCCATAAATGATTCAAGGAAAAAAGAATTAATCATAACTAAAACAATGGCTTTTCTGACTCAGTTTTTACTTCATCAAGGGACTCAGAATCTTTTCTTCCTTACCATATATAACTGATCCCCTAAACTGTAGAAGAATATTATAAAATGAATTCCAATCTAAAACAAGAAAGGAAATTGATACAAGATATTCATATCTAAATTCATGCCTTTAAAAACAAAACAAAACAAAAGAAGTTTGAAAAAAATGCTACAGAGCTATGAGAAACTAACATTAAGAAAATTTTAAGTTCAGGCTGTGTGCAGTCATATTTCAGCCACTTCCTCCAGAAAGACTGTGATTAGGAATTTACGAGATTCTTTTATAATCATTAAAAGGAATGTACGAGGGCTGTTGAAAGAGCAAGTACTTCCATTAAGAGAATTGTATCAGTTATGACTAGATAGAACGAATCAGCATCAACCAACCCTGGGCTGGTGCAAATTTAGTGAAATTAATGCATACATTTTAGGAGTAGTGTAAATTAGTAAAACCCTTTAAAAAAAAAAAGGAATTGAGAAATACACATGTACAGCCGTGAAAAATACAATTTTTTTTTTTTGCAATAACATCACTCTTGCCCTCTTCCAAAAGCTTGTTCTTCTGGGAATGTCTAAATCTCTCCTTCATTTTTGAAAGACATTTTTGCCAGATATAGAATTCTTGGTTGACAGTTTATTTTGCTTTTAGCACTTTAAATATGTCATCTCACTGCCTTCTTGCCTTCATGGTTTCTGATGAGAAATTGGCACCTAATCTTATGGGAGCTCCCTTGTACAAGGCACATTGCTTTTCTCTTGTGGCTTTCACAATTCTATCTTTAGCATTCGACAGTCGAATTAAATTTGAGAAGTTTTCAGCCATTATTTCCTTGACTATTCTCTTTGCCCCTTTCTTTTTCTTCTCCTTCTGGTATTCCTGTATACATGTATCTGCACCTTCGTGGTTTCCCACAAGTTCCTCATACTCTGTTCACTTTTCTTCATTCTTTCTTCCTTCTGCTCCTCAGAATGGATGAGTTCAATTGTCTTCTCTTCAAGCTCACTGATTGATTCTTCTGCCAATTCCAATCTGCTGTTTAACTCCTCTGGGGAATTGTACTCATCTATAATTTTCTTAATTTATTTTAGTGGTTGTTTTCCTTTAGCTCTTTGAGCATATGCAGTACCATTTTTTTTAAAAGTCTTTGCCTGATATGTCACAGCTCTGGTCCTCCTCATGGATAGTTTCCAATGCTATGATCTTCTCCTTTACTTGAGCTATTACTTCCTGGTTCTTTGTATGTTTTGCAATCTTTAGTTGAAAGCTGGACATTGATATATTAATGTGTTGTCTCTGGAATATAAACTCTGAGGTATTTGTTCCTTAAGCTTGTATCCAGGTAGTATTATGACAGAATCTTCCTTGAACAACAACAAACACCACCTTTCCAAGTCCTTGCAGACTGACCTGTGGGAATGCTCTCCTTCAGAGCTCATCCCTACAAAGCATTTAGAGAAAAGCTCAAGGCCACAGTGTAGGGGCCACCAGATCCTTTCTGCACGTGCGTCTTGTCTTAGACATGCACATGTGGCCCTGGGAATTCCCCCACTTATGAGGATACAAATGATCCCTCTTCCCTAGGAAATAGTTTCCTTCCTTACTGTCTCAGGCACTGCACTGTTGCCCTAGGGCCAGAAATCCCCTTCCCCAGGCAGCCACTTGACTAGTTTCCCACAGCCTTCTTTATGAAAGCTCTGTAAATTGCCTTCTATATTCAGGACAAGTCCCTTAGGCTACCACCTAAGATTGGGGTAGAAAACATCTCCTAGTACATGCATGAAGGTTACTCTGCTCCCTCAAAAACTGAGGCCAAGGACCCACACTGGCAGGGCAGGGAGTTTCCGTGCCAAGCAGGTTAGGGGCCAGCTGGGGCACCATGAGATTCTGTTGCTTTAAAGTAGATATTTTCATTTTCAGTGCTCACCCAGTTACAGCAGTACCCAAAACATTTCCTGGAGCTTTGAGAAAGATGTTTCTGCCAGCTTGTGCTGGTTGTCCAAAGCTTCCAAGGTGAGACAGAGGCCTGAAGTGTCTCCACTCCACCACCTTGATTATGCCTGGACTGACAGTTTGGTTTCAGTGGCTAAAAGGCTTGTTTCTTCTCAGGGTCAGTCAGATCCTTGCAGTTCTTTAGCTCTTCTGTCACCCCAGGTTAATTTAGAAAAATATAATCCTTTTCTTCAACTGTGTTGATGGCAAATTTCAACCTGGTATATACAGGAACTTCAGAATTGCTAAAACTTTGGATGCTAGCATCTACTTCCAATCCACAGGCTGTGGGTGACTCTGTTGGGAAATTATGAGCAGAAATGGGTTTGCCTCTCAGAAGTAAATGCTGATTTGGGGAATGCCAGTGGATGCAATAGACATTAAAACCTCCAGACAACTTAGAGTGGTCTGTACATAGTTCAGGAAAGCAGTACAGTGAAGGCAGACTTGCTAGAGTTTGTTGAAAAGATAATTTCTCTGGTATTCCCATGAAGTGTTGTCTAATCTGTACACTATTTTGCATTTAAAATATTTCAGTGTAAACAGAGTGACATGGGCATGTGTACAAGTCAACTCTCAACTATATACTAGGAGCCTTAATTAGCATCTGAAAATATTAATAATATACACAAGGCAATTTATGTCATTCCCAAGGGGAATATTTATGGTAATTGACTTCACTTTACATAATTTTAGGTTTTTCTTCAACTCACATATAAAAGCAAATGCAGAGGGCAAGATGGCAGCATAGGGAGGTGTGGAATTTAGTTAGTCCCCTAGAACAACTAGCAAATAGCCAGGAAAAGCTAGCAAATAATCTGGAACAAATGTTAGGGGGACTTCTGTGACCAGACAACATCATACATCTGTCTGGAGTAGGTGGAATGGCTGAGATCACAGCATAGAACTGTAAGTAAAGCTCCTCAAACTGCAGAATTTCTGCCTCGCCCCCACCAGCACAACAAGCTGAGTTGGAACACTTCCTTGAAGAAAGAGAAGCAGGTTACTAGGGGTAAGGGAAAGTAACTCAACCAAGCTCCAACTGTGGTTTTAATTAACAAATTTGGACTATTGAATACATGCTACAAGCACAGATAAACCCAGAGCAAGCAGAAAAGAATCCCAGAGGTTTATCCTGGCAGAGAGGAGTGGGGATGATGGAAAAATAAAACAAATAAAAACAGAGGCTTTTGAGTTGGCTGAGCTCAGAATACTGGAAAAGGGCTGTGTCCCAAGAAAAGGGGCATATAGAACTGAATACCAATTCTGGTTCTTGCCTAAAGAACTGGAGGGCTGGGTACTGGCTCTGAATAGGGGACTTCTTTCTTCTTCCCATTTTTTTTTTTTTTAAATCTCATTCTAAGTAGCTCATTAGAGAAAGCCTCAGGCATTTTCAATTGTCAGCACCTACCCAGGCAAGGGTAGAGTTAAGATAGAGAGTCGAAGTAAAAACTCAAGTGTAGGAGATAATTCACAAAAGGGCTTATCTTTCCTACAAGAAAGACAGGAGGGGCCCAGCTCAAGTGGCTGTCCTCACTGAGAAAACTCAGACCCCAGGGCCTGGGGGAAAAAACAAAACAAAACAGAAACAGTTTAAGCTTGGCTTCTGACACCCTTGGGCCCTGGCCAGGACAGGGTCCACTGTGAATTAAAAGGACCACAACTCTTTACACCAGTGGGGTGCTGTGGGCTGGCAAGCGATACCTGCTGGGCAGGAAAGGAAAAGCACAGAGTCTAGAGGTCTCATAAGAAAGTCTCAAAATCTGCTGGGTCTCATCCTCAGGGAAATCTGATACTGAATACAGTTTTCTCCTGATACCTGGGCCTGTCTGGTCTGGGAAAATCTGATTGGAGTAATCAAGGAAACCAGATGCCTAGACAACAAAAAATTACAAATAACACTAGGAAAAACAAATATACGGCCCAGTCAAAGGAAAAAACTCACACTTCAAATGAGATACAGGAGTTGAAACAACTAATTAAAGATCTTCAAACAAATATCCTAAATCAAATGAAGGATATAAAGAAAACACTGGGTGAAAATGAGGAAGAACTTGAAAGTTTGAGAAAACAGTTGACAAAAATTATGGGAATGAAAGGAACAACAGAAATGAGGAAAAACAAAAAGAAAACATACAACAGCACATTTGAAAATGCAGAAGAAAGGATTCGGGAAGTACAGGACAGGACATCTGAAATCCTACACACAAAATAACAGATGGGGAAAAGAATGGAAAAATATGAGCAGGGTCTCAGGGAACTGAATGATAATATAAAGCATACAAATATACATGGCATGGGTGTCCCAGAAGGAGAAGAGAAAGAAAAAGGGAGCAGAAATAATAATGGAGGAAATAATCACTGAAAATTCCACATCTCTTATTAACGGCATAAAATAACAGACCCAATAAGTGAGCATACCCCAAGAGGAATAGATCCAAGTAGACCAACTCCAAGACACTTAATAATCAGATTAGCAAATGTCAAAGACAGAGAGAATTCTGAAAGCAGCACGAGAAAAGTGATCCGTCACATACAAAGGAAGCTTGATAAGACTATGTGCAGACTTCTTAGTAGAAACCATGGAGGTGAGAAGGCAGTGGCATGATACATTTAAGATAATGAAAGAAAAACTGCCAACCAAGAATTCTATATCTGGCAAAACTGTCATTCAAAAATGAGGGAAAGTTTAAAATATTTTCAGACAAACACACACTGAGAGAGTTTGTGAACAAGATACCTGCTCTACAAGAAATACTAAAGGGAGCACTATAGGCAGATAGGAAAAGACAGGAGAGAGAGGTTTGGAGAAGAGAGTAGTAATGAAGACTATCATTAAGGGTAAAAAGACAGGGAGGGGAAAAATAAAAATAAAATACAATATGACATATGAAATCCAAAAGACAAAATGGTAAACAGTAGACATTACGCTTAGTAAAATTAGCCAGAAACAAAAGGACGTATACCATATGGTCTCACTAATATGAACTAACATTGATGAGTGTGCTGGTTTGAATGTATTATGTCCCCCAAAATGCCATTTTCTTGGATGTAATCTTGTGTGGGCAGACATATCAGTGTTGATTAAACTGTAATTCTTTGAGTGCTTCCATGGAGATGTGCCCCACCCAGCTGTGGGTGATGACTTTGACTGGATAATTTCCATGGAGGTGTTACTCCACCCATTCAGGGTGGGTCTAAATTAAATCACTAGAGCCATATAAATGAGCTAACAAACAGAAGGAACTCAGTGCAGCTGAGAGTGACATTTTGAAGAGGAGCTACAGCCAAGAGGGACACTTTGAAGAATGCACTGGAACTGAGAGAAGAGCTTCAGCTTACAGAGACAGTTTGAAGACAGCCTTTGAAAGCAGACTTTTGCTCCTGAAGAGCTAAGAGAGGACAAACGCCCCAAGAGCAACTAAGAGGGACATTTTTGAGGAGCTGAAGCCTAGAGACAAATGTCCTGGGAGAAAGCCATTTTGAAAGCAGAACTCCGGAGCAGATGCCAGCCACATGTCTTCCCAGCTAAAAGAGGTTTTTTGGACACCATTGGCCATCCTCCAGTGAAGGTACCTGATTGTTGATGGGTTATCTTGAACACTTTCTGGCCTTAAGACTGTAACTATGTAACCAAATAAACCCCCTTTTATAAAAGCCAATCCATTTCTGGTGTTTTGCATCCCAGGAGCATTGGCAAACCAGAACAATGGGAAAAATTTGAGAGTTGGGAACACAGATTATCAGGAGATAGAAAGAGGTTAAAGATTGGGCATTTGGTACAGAAAGAGGACAGAAGGTTCAATAGGATTGATTGTATACACCCAGAAATGGAATGGATAGCATAATATTGTATGATGGTAGCACAATATTGTAAGTACTCTTAACAAAGATGGGTGTTAGTACAGTTGAAAGAGGAAGGCTAAGGGTATGTATGACACCAGAAGGAAAGATAGAAGATGAAAACTGGGATTGTTTAACTCAGGGAAACCTAGAGTGGTCAAAGATGGTGATTAACTGAACAAATATAAGAATGTTTTTAAATGAAGGAGAACAAATGAATGTCAACATGGCAAGGTGTTGAAAATTGGATGACATAGGGGAAAAATACGATCAATGCAAACTAGAGTCTATAGCTAACAGTAATATTGTAAGATGCTTCCATTAATTGTAACAAAGACAAGATACCAAAGCTAAATGTCTATAAGAGGGGGATATAAGGAACTGATATGAGATTTTTGGTGGTGTTGGTGTTATCTGATCTTTTCATTGTATTTTATTTTTATTTTTCTTTTACCTTTTATATTTTTATTCTTCATTTTTCTTTCTCCTTTTCCTCTTTCTTTGCAGAAGAAATAGAAATGTCCACATATAGATTGTGGTGGTGAAAGCATAATTATGTGATTATACCAGGAATCATTGATTGTTTATTTAGGATGGATTGTAAGGTGTGTGAATAAAACTGTTAAAAAAGTAAACAGAGGGATACAACTGCTGGAGAAAATGTGGAGAGAGGGATGTACGTATTCCCTGTTGGTGAAATAGAATGGTGCAGCACAGCTGGAGGGCAATATGGTGGTTCCACAGGAAGCTATCTATAGGGTTGCTATATGGTCCTGCAACTCATTATTAGGTATATACTTCGAAAAACTAAGAGCAGGGACATGAGTAAACATTGCACAGTGGTGTTTATGGCAGCAGTATTCACAATTTGCAATGGATAGAGGTGTCCTAAGGGTACATCGACTGATAAACAGAATGGTGAACTGTGGTATATACATACAATGGAATACTGAGCAGTGTCGAGAAGAAATGATATTGTGAGGTATGGAACTAGGTGAATGAAAGTTTAGGACAGTATGTTGAGAGAAATAAGCCAGAATCAAAAAGACAAACATTATAATGCCTCACTAATATGGACTAACTAAAATGTGCAAACTCTGAGAATTGAATTTGAGAGCATAGGTTATCAGCAGAAGGCTTATGGTAAAGGTTCCTAGATTGTGAGGTCTTATAGCAGTCACATCTATTCATGAGTTGTAACGGTTCTCTAAATTCTGAGATGCTGAGCTGTTTGTGTATAACCTGGTCAGTCTCTGGAACTTTGGGTATCTGTGTGACACCTGAGACTCAGAGCCAGAATTTGGTAGCTATAAATGTCAGTATTACCCCATAGAGCAACTGTTAGAGAAGCTGAAAAAGAGATCAGATTTCAATTAGAGATATGAACAAAATGGACCTGATTAGGACTAAGGTAAATTAGACTAAAGGGAAAAGGATGATATAAACTGTGTTTTAAAACCTCAACTCCTATGTGAAACCAAAGAAAGATATGTTTATTTAGTGCAAATCTATATTTTTTGTAGCATCCTATATAATTTAATTTGTATGGTCAGTTTATTCAAACAGCATTGATTACATGGTACCTTGAATAGTAGGTGAGATCTCTGTTGCTTGTACAGGTTAGCGTGAAATCCCGATACATCCCAGAATAATCTGGGCAGAGAATAAAAATGTATTTGCAAAACCCCCTTGAGGGCCTGGGGAAAAATGTGGAAATATTAAGCTTCCCCACCTGGGGAATTTCTGATATTCTCGCAAGCATTGGGGACTACCACTGTAGTAGGCCAAGCCCTTGATCTTGGGGCTTGCCCTTATGAAGTTTGTTACTGCAAAGGAGAGACTAAACCTACTTACAGTTGTGCCTAAGAGTCACCCCCAGAGAACGTCTTTTGTTGCTCAGATGTGGCCTGTCTCTCTAAGCCAATTCAGCAGGTAAACTCACTGCCTTCCCTGCTACGTGGGACATGACTCCCAGGGGTGTATATCTCCCTGGCAACACAGGACATGACTCCCAGGGATGAGCCTGGACCTGGCACTGTGGGACTGAAAAACCTTCTTGACCAAAAGGGGGAAGAGAAATGAAACAAAGTAAAGTTTCAGGGGCTGACAGATTTCAAATAGAGTTGAGAGGTCAGTCTGGAGGACATTCTTATGTGCTAAACAGATATTCTCTTTTAGTTTTTAGTGTATTGGAATAGCTAGAAAGAAATATCTGAAATTATTGAACTGCAACCCAGTAGGCCTTGATTCTTGAAGATAATTGTATAACTATGTAGCTTACATGGTGTGACTGTGTGATTGTGAAAACCTTGTGGTTCACACTCACTTTATCCAGTGAATGGCCAGATAAGTAGAAAAAAGGGGGACAAAAAGTAAATGAATAATAGTGGAAAAAGGAGTATGAGATGCCTTGGATGTTTTTACTTTTATTTTTATTCTTATTTTTATTGTTTTTTCGGAGTAATAAAAGATATTCAAAAAATTTATTGTGGTGATAAATGCACAACTATATGACCATACTGTGAACAAGTGATTGTACACTTTGGATGACTGTATGGTATGTGAATATATCTCAGTAAAATTGCATTAAAAAAGCAAAGCAGTTATTTTCATATGCTATGACTACATATATTTTAGTCCATTTATATCACAAATAGCATATTTCATATAAACTATTTTATAGTTTATATGAAAACATACATGACATGATTTTGTCTCCCAAACATTTCAGTGTTCACTTATATGTTTATTTAATATGTTAATACATTCCTGACTACTTAAGCTACATTTTTCTCAGAAGAAACCATAGAATTATATGAGCCATTTCTTTATTACTTGGCTTATCCAGAACTAACAGACACAAGCCAAGAGAATTTTAGAGAGTGTTGGAACATATGAGTGTTCAGCAAAAGGTTAGTTAAATGATAGCAAATCATACAATTACCCTAAATATCTTATATAGGAATTCAATCAATCTTTGAATCTTGGGATTCCAAACTCTTTAGTCGGTTTCAAGATTGAAGGGAGTGTTACTCACTCAAAACAAGTCCTGAGTCAAAAAGGTTAGCAGAGTGTGGGGAAGGGTAAAGCCAAGTGCCATCCAAAGATCTGCACAGAGATGTTAACACACGGAGGCAAAGCAGCTCCCGAATAGGCTTCCAGAACCAGACTGTATCGATTCTTCTACAGAAAGAGAGCATTTCCACAGTTTCCAAGTAACAAATCAGTGGTTTTGCAGTTACCCTGTGCTGATAAGCAGTGTAGAAGATTGATCTGGGTCTTCTTTTCCTTAAGAAGATACACCTTATCAAAATTAACACATGGTGCAGAATTCTAAGTAAAATTCTTTCAACTCTTTAGTTCCTTCAGCCAGGAAAGGCATAGTCTTGAATCTGATTAAAAAAAAAAAAAAAAAAAAGAATCTCAATAGACATGAAGAGTAATACCCAATAAAAATCCTTTTAAATAATATGCTTCCTTCCTCTGTTCCACAATCTTTTGAAAGGTTAGAAAAAAAGTCTCAATCCTTTGCCCAAGTAAACCGTTCTCATCCCTAATGCCCCTTTGACAGTGTCGTTGAATTTCGACTGTGAAGGGATGCCATTAGGTTGTCTTTCGTTGTCTACGGTCACGGTGCTTATTTACGGAAAGCTCTGGAGTAGTCTCAGTCGGTGCTCACAGGATATCTTGTTCTTTCTCAAAAGTCTCCCATTAAATGTCAGATGTAAAAGCAATCACCAGGTTTACCATCAGTATCGTCACTCTCATGTTATGAGCCCACCTGTTCTCTCACGTGTAGTACTGAATTTGCAATACCACAATTTTCAGGGTCCTCAGGTTGATTTAGTACCTGGTGGCTTCCATGCAACTATCTTAAAATAAAACATCTTCTGTAAGTTTCTGATGTTTCCAAGAAGCCATAACATGTAGTCTAGTGGGGGAGGAGAATTAAATCCAATACAGTATTTTAGGACCTGGGGCAAAAGCCTGTCTGTGAAAATACTGGCAAGTAGAGAAAGAGATTGAGAATCAAAAATATCTGATTGCATTACAGCCTCTATAAGGGTGACCAGTCACTCTGGTTTACCTGGAACAAAGCAGTTTCCTGGGACATGAGATTGTCAGTGTTAAAACCAGAAAAGCACTAAACCAGGACGTGTTGGCCAGCCTAGCTCTACCACTTCTTCAGGAAAATCATTTAACCTCTTTGAACAGTAACTGTTTTCTCATTTATTAAATGGAGACAAGGCATACTTCCGTCTCCTAGGATGGTTTTGAAGATTTTATGAGATAATACTAATAACTAAGTCATTTATTAAGTGCCATGTGTCAGGTCCTGTTCTAAGTATTTTAAGTACTTGATTTTATTTACTCCTTACCATTTAGTAAAGTAGTTAAGAGCTGGAGTCTCCCCGCCTGAGTACGGATTCTGTCCCCACTCCTTATTCCATACATGCTGTAGGACCCTGGGCCTATTCTTGAACCTCTCAAAACTTCATTTCAACTTCACAGGGATGCTGAAAGGATTAAATAGAATAATGCCAGTAAGAACTTAAGACAGTGTCTACAACAGAGTAAACGGATATGGCCCCTAACCTTAATGGCACTTCTTTCCTCATAGGTGGACTAAACCTAAAAAAATAAAAAGGAAATGTTTGATTTTGAAATGGAGCAGGGTATTAAAAGAAATAGTGTTTTACGCCCCTTCTCTGCCATTCATTTAGTCATTGAATTATTCAGGTTAGTATTTCTTATTCTATGGATTATAATCTAATGCTGTTATTCATTTTGTTGCTAGAGTTGTTCCGGCAGTGTCCATTAGAAGCTCCTTCACATTGGCCTGTGTCCCTTTGATACGATCCATCTTTTGTGAATACTTTCTTCCTTTATGGTACCACAAGATGTCCCTGCCCCACCCTTAGAATCAACCACTTCTCCAACGAGTGTTATTCCTTTGATTGGAGAATGATATATGTGTCTAAGTATATATATTTGCTTATATGTATAGATGAGTATATATATGCCTATATATATAAACTTTATCAATTCGTCTAATTCCGTAAGTAGCTTAACAGTTTCATTAAGATTGCATAAAATTTATAAGTTAACATAGGGAGTTCTGACATCTTTGTAATATTGACTCTTCTTATCCAAGAATGAGGGGTTGCTTTCCCATTTGTTCAAATCTGCCCTATGTCTTTCAACAGGGCTTAAGAACTTCCTTGCCTAAGTTTTGCACATGTTGTTAAATTTATTTCTAAGTATTTAATCTTCACTGATTCAATTTTATGATCCTTTTAATGTATAAATACATTCCATATTGTTACATGGTATATCTAAAACTCAGTTAAATAGCTGCACAGTCTTTCATTGGATTTATGTCCATGTAAGGAATTTAGCTTCCACTATTTGTAACAAAATGTTGCTGCATTGGGCCTCTTTATGCATTTTTTTTCTTACTTTGGGATGAATTTCTAGAAATGGGTTGTTATTTCTTGAAATCAGTTCAAAATATAAATCTAAAGGGTTGTATCAATGTAGTGTTAACGGTATTAAATCACTTTGCCAGAAGGAGAGACTAAACCTGCTTGCAATTGTGCCTAAGAGTCTCCTCCTGAATACCTCTTTGTTGCTCATATGTGGCCCTCTGTCTCTAGCTAAGCCAACTCAGCAGGTGAATTCACTGCCTTCCCCCCATAGGTGGGACCTGACTCCCAGGGGTGTAAATCTCCCTGGCAACACAGGATATGACTCCTGAAGATGAATCTGGACCTGGCAGCGTGGGATTGAGAACATCTTCTTGACCAAAAAGGAGATGCGAAAAGAAACAAGATAAAGTATCAGTGGCTGAGAGATTCCAAATGGAGTAGAGAGGTCACTCTGGTGGACATTCTTATACACTATATAGATAACACTTTTTATGTTTTAATGTATCAGAATAGCTAGAAGTAAATACCTGAAAGTATCAAACTCCAACCCAATAGCCTTGATTCTTGAAGACGATTGTATAACAATGTAGCTTACAATGGGTGACAGTGTGATTGTGAAAAGCTTGTCTATCGCACTACCTTTATCCAGTGTATAGATGGATGAGTAGAACAGGGACAAAAACTAAATGAAAAATAGGGTGGGATTGGAAGGATGATTCGGGTGTTCTTTTTTATTTTTATTTTTTATTCTTATTCTTTCTGGTGTAAAGAAAATGTTCAAAAATAGATTGGGGTGATGAATGCATAACTATATGATGGTACTATGAACAGCTGAATGTACATCATGGATGACTGTATGGTATGTGAATATATCTCAGTAAAACTGAATTAAAAAAAAAAGGGGGGCCTGCAATAGATCTCTTCACATTCTAAGATTGTGGGAGTTTAGAATTCCGTATGTCTAAATCTTCCAAGTTGCCGTGATTCCAAGTTCTTCTGGATTCTAAGAGTTGTGACAGTAAGATTACTTTATAAACATTCTCTTCACATTGTATTTTTGAAAATACAGTCAACAACAACAACAAAAAGTCACTTTGTCAGCCAAATCCTCTTTGGCATTAATCAGTAGTTGATTTCAAATATGGTTAATTTGACAGGGGCAAAATAGCATTTCTTTTTACCTTTGAATTCTGATGTCTAAAACTGCTGAACTTATTTATGAATTTTACCAACTAGCTTGAACCACTTGTTCATTAACTTTGTCTAGTTCTCAAAATGTTTTATTTCCTTCAGTATAATTTCAAAAAGCTAGCAAGTATCCTATACTTATACCTGATATTTCAGTGCAAAAATTCTGATATTCTCCTAAAGATATAAAAGCAACACCTTCATTTAAAATATCTGTTAAATGTGTGCTATATATTAATATATTAAATATCTGGTACTAGTTTTAAACTATAATATAGCCTTTGGCTCCACTCTTGACCTTGATGAACTGCACCTTTCCAGCCTTATCTGAGTTCTCTCTTTCCAAGTCCTACTGGATTCTCTTGTGCATATAAATAACCTGGGGAACTTGTGACCACAAATTAGTTCAGTTCATTCTGAGTCTGGGTTCCCCCTTCATCTGACCATTAATATACTGGAGATTAACTTTTTCAGTCATTTATTGTCCTGTATGAAATCTAAACCATAACTAAAGTGTAAACACCCTGAATATACTGCTCCCTATTATACCCTGACTACTTAACACAATTAATGTCTCAATGCTCCTGTTGGGCACATCACACTAACTGTTGTCACTCTGTCTTAGTCCAGCGGCCCCTAAATCTGAGTATCAAAAATAATGGTGGATCATTAAAATAGCTAGTTCGGTTTTATCTATATATCTGAACTAACCTTTGCCTACAACCAGCCCTGACGTGCATTCTTATCAAAGCAATGATCTCTTTTTGGAGATCATGATAATTTCTGAACTGAACAACATGTTCTTTCATTCCACTCCAAACGGCTGAAAAATTTCATCTCTTCAGACTGACTTTTTAAATCAACCACATCATTGACCTAAGATTTCCCTGTTGTACAGCAGGATGAAGGAGAGATCAACAGTTACATGCATTCGTGGGAATTTGTGTTTGCACACACATGTGAAAGAGTGTGACAGAGGATGCGCTCGCAAGAGAGCATTCTTCAATTCAAACAAACAAAACAATACTTGGAAATGTTCTTCTACACAATAACTTGCATAGTTATCAACCATCGTCCTTAAAGAATACTTTCCCATGCATTTTACCAATGAGGGCTAGGAAATTTAAGCTACATAAAAAAAAAAAAAAAAAAAAAAAAGCACACAAGTATTGGAGCATCTGAGAATTTATTGCTGTATTCTATGGGTTATTACCAATATGCCATCAAATGATTCGTACATTGAATATAATGCCACACTGTATACTTGTGTATGTCTTTGCAGTGTAGTAAGGTTTCACATAACTTACTTCACTAAATCATCATAAAACCGTGACCCTATAAATTATGTGTTTCACAGGAAATTTAATCGTTTGCTCATTTAGTCATTAATCTGTCCATTAAAGAAGGTGTCCATTTAATTTTAATTCATTCATTCATTTTGTTTATTCATCTATCATTTATGCCATGCCTTGTACAGATGGCTAGAAATATGGATTCTTTAGACCCATGCTCTTAAACTTTGATGTGCATATAATTAACTTGAGGATCTTAGTAAAATGCAAATTATGTTTAAGTAGTTATGGGATGGGACCTGATATCTGGCATTTTTAACAAGCTCCCAGGTGGCAACAAATGCTGCTAGCCTGTGGATCACACTTTGAGTGCCATTTCTTTTGTTGTAGGAATAGCAAAGAGAGGCCTTTCTCTTTCCTCTCTTCTTGAGGAGACGTTGAGTTATGAGATATAATTCTTATCAGACATTACATAATTCAGAATAACTGCCCAAGCTCTCATGTGTTTATGGGGAGTGGGATTTGGGGAGTGTTGAATACTACTTGACAGGGTGTATAATGTTTCTGTTATTTAAAAATCTATTATTTTAATTTTACCTGTTTATTGTCTTTTCCTTCATAAAGCTACAGTTTAAAGAAAACCTCTAAGTATCACTACATATAAATGCCTAGATAGCCAGCCTCCCCTACCTGAATGTAAGAATCAGGATTAGGGATTGGGAAACTACAGACTGTGGACTGAATCCAGCCCATGGCCATCTGTTTTCCTAAATAAAGTTTTATTTGAACACAACCATATCCATTGATTCATTATCGCTTATGGCTGCTTTCACACTAAAATGGCACAGTTGAGTGTTGCGACAGAAACCATATAGACCACAAAGTCGAAACTATTTACTATCTGACTTTTACAGGAAAACTCTGTTATCCCTGGAAAGATGGTAACAAAAACCTAGATTAAACATCCTCCTTTATAAAATTCCACTTGATAAGGGATTATTACCACATAGTTGTGTGATATAAGCAATGCGTACACATGCACATATACAACAGGTAGAGAAACAGATTTCCAATAGATCAGTACCATATGGTTATTTTCCCCACTGTATAAATAACAGATTCACTTTCAGTGATTCACCCAAAGCATAAAAGATAGGACACCTGAAGGCATAAAAAAGGAAGTACTTTGACACTGGAAACAAGTCAATTAGTTAGCACAATAAAAATAACGTCACCTGAGTACAAAGAGGTTATGTGTATGGATTCAGCAAACATAAAAATGAAGGTACAGATGCAATAGATGTAAAACATAAGACCTGGAACAAAATTTAAGTTTAGTAATTTTAACACAGGGAATAAAGCAAAATTCTTTATGCCCTCTTACTGAGCCCCCCCCCCCCCCCCACCTTTCCCAACACCTAAAAAGTGATACTGACTCATGTTTTTAAGGTGTCTGGGAACAAATACAGGAAGGGTAACAAAAGCAAACAACAAGAGAATAAGAAACGTAACCGAGGTGCATTTTCCCTAATGGGAACATGAATGAGGATTGTGTGCTTTCTGTAATAACATGATTGTTTGTGTCCTTCAGAGTATCCTGAAAACATAACCAGGGGAAAACCATGCCAAAAGAAGGCAGAGAATCCCACGGGGTCAGAAAACAACAACTAAAACACTGCTTTGCAAAGACTGGAGAAGAAAACATGGTCAAGAAGTGAGAAATAACAACATGAGCAAGAAATAGGAGTTGCCTAGGTCTCTGGTCATTGTCAAGATCAAGTTGGCTGTGTACCCACAGATGCTTCAATCGTCTACCAAGGTGCTGCTCTCCATGGGGATATTGTATATCACAGACTACAGTTGATTTGGGCTGTAATAGTACAAAATTCATTGACTGAATTGATAGCTTCTCTGCTCCACAGTTCCCTAAATTTTTCTCTTCCCTTTCTAATAGCAATAGATTTTATTTTGTTGTTGTTTAAGTTTGCTACCACCTCTGTGAAATTTCAGAAGACCTTTCAGAACATCTTTTTGACAAGCAAATTAGGGTGTTCTGAAAAGGTGATGCAGATGTTTGAAGACTAAAGAAATCTGTTTTCTAGTCTGTTGAGAACATTCTGCCCAGCATTTTTTAAATGCAATTTTGAGATATATTCACATATGCACAATCATCCAAAATATAAATCAAGTGTTCACATTATGATTATATAGTTGAGCATTCATCAGCACAATCAAGTTTGGACACTTTCATCCCTCCCAAAATAAATAAAAATAATAAAAATAAAAATAAAAGTAAAAAAAGAACAACCAAAACATCCCATACCCCCCTCCTCCATATTATTCATTTATTTTTGTCCCTATTTTTCAACTCATCTGTCTATACACTGGATAAAGGAAGTGTGAGCCACAAGGTTTTCACAATCACATGGTCACACCATGTAAGCTATATAGTGTAAGAGCATCTTAAAGAATCAAGGCTTCTGGATTACAGTTCAACAGTTTCAAGTATTTCCTTCTAGCTATTCTAATAAACTAAAAACTAAAATGTAATATCTATATAATGCATAAGAATAACCTCCAGAATGAAATCTTGACTCCATTTGAAATCTCCCAGCCACTGAAACTTTATTTTATTTCATTTCTCTTCCCCCTTTTGGTCAAGAAGGCCTTCTCAACCCCATGATGCTGGGTCCAGGATCATTCCCGGTAGTCATGCCCCATGTTGCCAGGGAGGTGTACACCCCTGGGAGTCATGTCCCCCATAGTGGGGATCTGCCCAGCTTCTTTTATCTTCATAGGACAATGGCCCCATGGTGTTGTGAAGCAGGGCTGACACGTCACTCTCTTCCCAAACTATGTCAAATGGAAGGGCAGACTCCTTTCACTTGAGGTTAAACTTCATCCAAATTCAAAGTCATAGCAAAAAATACATTAAAAATACCAGTGTACCAACTGAGAAAGACTGAACAGTCTACCTGGCATCTACCCAGTGTCCATCTGATTGCAAGTGAGCCTCAGGTGCCCACAAGCTTCCCCATTCTCAGCTTGCTGGCTCAGGCCATGAGACAGGTATTGTCCCTGGTTTCCTTGAAACCACTCCGATCTCTGCAACACTGCTTTGGTGCCAACAGTTTCAAGCCAGCTTGCCTACCTCCTCTAAGTAGTGGTATCCTGGTTACTGAGCTTCTAAATACAGCTTTTCTTCTGTGAATTTTATTTCATTGTCTAAAACAAGGTAAAAATCTCAAATATTTCTTGCCCCGAGTTTCCCTCTTGCTTTTTCTTGCATGCTACATTTACCTAGTCAATTATCAGGATTGGCCCAATCCAAGTCTACAATGGTCTTAAAAATCTATGTATTAACAGGGTCCTGAAGCAGGTTCTTGCCACGCCCAGGCCTCACCTGGCTGCACCACCGATGGTCAATGCCGGTTCCTGTTGGCACCTATGGGGAAGACCTGTGGGGAACCCCTGCAAGGGCCTAACTTTGAGTGCATGGTCAGGGATTGGTCCTCATCCGTGATGTTTCTCTGTTGTCTTTTTAAGTAAACTGCAGAGCAAGTAGCTTTCCTGTACCCTCAGGAAAATTGCCTGCACTGTGGGACAGGTGGATGTAGCTCTTGCAGCACCACCTGTGTGCCTCCATTGCGCAGTGCTCCTGCTCACTTGTGTAGCAACTTTGGACAAGACAGTTCTTCCAGCCTCACTTTCCCCAACTGTTAAATGGGTCAAGCCAGGAGATCGCTCACTCCCTGCCTCCTCTGAAATCCAATAAGACCATGATTCCAATAGTTTCTTTGTTGTTAAAATTTAAGTGATTGGGGTTTACTTGAGAACTAGTATGTTAGCTAGGCTGTCTCAAACATTTTGTTTGTTTGTACTTGGGCTCTCAATACCTCTTCTCTCAAAGTCAAAAGCCTACTGGCTCTGAAGTCTGAAATCAAATCCTGACTCCACTACTTACCAGGTGTATGACCTTGGGCAAATCACTTACCCTTTCTGTGCCTCAGTTTCCATCTTACAGCATAAGAGTTGTGAGTTTTCAATATAATAAAGCATATAAAGTTCTCAGCACAATCTTGACAGACAGTAAACACTCAATAAATGACAGAGCATCTCAATTAAAAAAAACAAAAACAAAATAAAATACCTATGTGTTAGACCTCCTCTCAGTCCCATAAAGGACAGTTCTCTGGATCATCAGCTTTCTTTGCCCCCTCTTTATCAATTATGTTTTCTTGTCTTTCTGACAGTCCATAATTCTGTGGTCCCAGCTTCCCTTACTTACAAAGCAGGCTGTGCTACAGACAGCAAGACATGGAAAATGAGATTTTGCTAAAGTGAGAGTTCTTACCTAAAACAGCCTCTATCAGTAAAGTCAAATAGCCTGAGAATGGCTAAGTTACAAAGAAAATAGATATATTGCAGGGATATTGAGTAGCTCATAGCCTGGATAACTAGGCTCAGAAAATGGTCAATAACCAATATAGACAAGAACGATGAGGTTAACCAAGATGGCAAGACACATGCCAAGATCATGCCACAAGAATATTTTCACTGGGTGACTTTTTTGCACACCTGGACTCCTGGTGCCGTGCCCTTGACACACACCCCAACATTTCTCATTGCCACTATTGCCATCCTCAGGATTAATAATGCTTAGCTTACCTTATATAATTGAAATGCTCCTTCAAGATTCAAAGTCGGGGGTGAGCACACTGAGTTGGCTAAGTTTTGTCAGGTGCCTTTCCTGCAGCTGTCAAGGACAGAATACATATTTTTCTATCGTTGGAGTCAGGGCACTGTCCTATATCCAAATTCAGATAAAAGGGAATTCCTTAAGAAACAATGGTCTTCAAGTGGGTGCCTTCCCTCCTTGTCCCCAGGAAAACAAATACCACAAGGAGGGTTATGGCAGGCAGAGTAAGGCTGGACCCCCACAAATGCCCTCTCCTAACCCCTAGAACCTGTGCATATGTTACATGCTACATGGAGGAGGACAATTAAGGTTGCAGATGGAACCAAGGTTGCTAGTCAGCTGATCTTAAAATAGGGAGATTATCCTGGGTTCTATGTGTGGGCCCTCTATAGTCACAAGTGTCCTTAGAAATAGAAAAGTAAGGCAGAGGGATGCCTGCCATATGAGAAGAATGATTGAAGATGGACAAATGGGGCCATGAGTCATTCAATTCAGGTAGCCCGTAGAAGCTGGAAAAGGCAAGAGAAGAGATTCCAACAGGGAATGTGGGTTTGACAACACCTTGATTTTTAGGCCAGTAAGACCCTCGTCAGATCTCTGACCAACAGAACTAGAAGGGAATATACTTGTATTATTTTAAGTCATTAAGTTTGTAGTGATTTGTTACAGTAGCTATGGAACATGAATGCAGGGGTCTTTGCTTTTACGGTCTTTTGGAACTAAAGTGTTTTCCTAAGTGACTTTTTTTTGTAAACTAACTTATAAGTTAATAACTAACTGATTAACAAGACAGGACTTTGGGTATTTTGCTGCTGTAGATTTTCAAGTTTTAATATTTACTCAAAAATTATGTTACTTCAAATAAGATTGTGCCAATGGCTAGAGAGAGCTCAGCACATTCCAAGAGCAAAAGAAGCTTCAGAAAACAGTGATACTCATAGGCAGCCAAAAGATGATTCCAAACACTCAGCACTAATAGGCTTTTCTAGTTCTGACTTTATAAGCTTCAACTCAGAGCTGTATTTGGCTTCATAAAATCTGAAGATTTCTTAATTCCCTTGCATGTTACTGTATTGGGGGGGGAGGGGCAGGGGGAGGAGGAATAGGTAATGATTAGTCCTAGAAACCAAGCAACGCAGTCGTGTTTTTTTTTTTTTTTTAATGTTCATCATAAGTTGCAAATTTTAGGGTGTTATTGGGTAAATTAAAGACCGGCATGTGATTTTAGGACATTATTCACATTATAATTGATTCACTATAGTGGTTTCCAAGTCGGGGTGAGAAAACTGTTTATAAAAAGGACTAAAGAGTAAATATCTTCAGCTTTGTTAAACTACTCAACTGACTCTACAGCACAGAAGTTACCATATTCAATATCTAAATGAATGGGTGTGACTGTGTTCCAATAAAACCTCATTTACAAACCAGTTCACAGTTTCCTGAACTCTGGTCTAGACTGTAACATCTGCTTGGAAGAGAGTTTGGGAAAAGAGTCAGCTGGAAAAGTTAGCTATGTTCACTAGTTAGATGCAGTAGTAAAGCCAAGGAAACCTGAGATGTGAACAGTAGTCCTGGGCCATTTCAGGTGGGCATCAAAAGTCAGTAGAGTGACAGTCTGGGGAACCAGCGCAGAAGAAACTGAAAGCATGACCATTGAAAAATGGCGATCGTTCTGGTTGATTCTATCCAGGGATCCATATTCCTGTGCTTCATTCTCTCAGGAGGCACACAAAGTTATTTGGTACACTTTGTTTTTTCTCCCCCACCCCCCTTATTGCTGAAACTTTTACAACTCTCTCAAAGCTCACTCATCTTCTTTGGAGTAACATAGTAACAAGTGGAGGTTGTTTTCCAAGGCTATGAATGGTAAAGGAAGAAGTAAAGCAGAGACGCATTTAAGTGAGGGAGAGAGAGAGAGAGAGAGAGAAGGGGAGAAAAGGGAAGAAGAAGAGAGAGGAGAAGAAAAGCAGATTGCTTCATTTACTGCTATCCTGGGTTGCTGCTGAACTATGTGCTTTAACTTCTGCAGTTATTTAAGTCCCTTTGATGATATACCTTTGGAAAAAAAGAGGCAATGTGCTGTGGCAGTAATTTGAGATCAAGGACTTGGGTTTTTCTTCCCATTAATTTTTCATAACTGGTTCTTCTGAGTGACCATTTTGTTCCATTAATTCATGGGAAATGACCTTTGGACTTGAAGTGGTAAGACTTAAATTCAAGTCCAGTGTTGTATGATTATAGATAGACATTGATACTTCGGATGTTAGATTCAGCACCTGTATAGAGGGAGGGCACACATGCTCATAAGCCCTTTTTGATGCCATTTCTATGATTAAATGTCTGTATTCATATAATTGGAGGGAGCAAGGGAACTGCCAAAGGTTTTTGTCATAGAGCTTCCTTGCTTTGTCCCCTTCATGCCGAGGAAGACTTGTCTTAATTTGAAAAAGTAGCCAATGCCTGACTCCCAGTTAAGAAATACACTGAGAGGGAAGAAGATATGTTCTTACTTTGCTTTCCTTTAAATTTCTGTCTCCTCATCTTCTTTCTTACCTTTCATTAACTGAAGATTCAGGGCAATTGAGATCCATTGCCTCTCTCTCCATTTGGAGAAACAGCAAATACTGACACTTACCACCCCCACCCCCCACCCCGAGGATTCCAAATAATTGGTCTTGGGTAAAACCTAGACATCAGTTTTTAATAGCTCCCCATGTGATTCTAATCTCAAACTGTGGTTGAGAAACCCTGCCTTAATAAATGGTCCCTGAAAGCCTGCCTGGATAATCATCAGAACTACCTGGAGAGAGATAGGTACAGAGAGAAAAGATCCAGATTCCTAGAGGCCTTTACCAGATCTACCTGCTCAGAATTTCTTTGGGTGAGGTCAGGTGCTATGTACCATTTTTAAACATTCCCTAGAGAAATCTGATAATACACAAGTTTAAAACCACTGCATTAAAGAAAATAGAAATTGTACCACTAATTATTCCTTTCTGTGCCCTTTCCACATATCTTCTCCATTAAATAAGTAACTCGCTTCAAGCACTGATGAATTAAAGTGAAGACCTGTGGGTGTGTATCTCATACTATTTTAAAAAATTAATCAGAGGACTTTGTCACATTTGCAAGGAAAAGGTTACAGCAGGACAAGGAAAAAGTGAGTTTCCATCTCACACAAACTGCAAATACTCAGCAGATAGCAAACAAACTTGAGATGAACATTGCTTTCTGCTTCCATAAAGTCCAGGAAGTAGCGCTCTCATTTCTGAATAGTGAGCATCTAAAAAAGTGCCTAGAATATACTAGGCATACTAAATGATTATTTAATGAATAGATACAGGGAAGAAGAAATTCCATAAAGAGGACAAGATGCATTGTTAGAATATCAGACTTCTAGAAGAGTGACAGAGGCCGATTCCCAGGTGCTCCTCTGTCCAAAAATGTAGAGGTTCCCAAAGAAGGTCCAGAGCTATGCATCCCATTGTCCTCTTGAGGAAAATAAGCCTAACGTCAGATTATGTAGATATAGCTACACAATATGCATCACCCTTCTTGATGAGGTGTCTCGTGCAAATAATTTCCATTTCCTCCTCCCCACGTCTTCAAAGATAAGAAGGTTGAGTAAGAAGACGTTTGCAGACCACCAGAATGAAGAATCCAGAGTTTTAATTCTTTCCATTAGATTTTTCAGAAATGGATCGTTCAAGCTCTCTTACCTTCAAACTGGAGCAATAGCTTATTTCTTTTGGGTCTTGGGTTAGTGAAGAAACTGGCCCATTTTCAGATTTTCAGTGCCTTATTTACTGCAGCCCATAAACCCATTCTTCCTCCACCTCCCTGAACAAGCATCAGGAGGCTCAGGTGCCAAGCTGGGAAATGTAATATATTTTTTCAGGAGTGGCTGGCTTGGCACCCTTTGAAGTTGTTCACTGCTCTGACTTGTGTTTTAAGATGCGTGATGAACTGTTTGCGCTGCTGTGCTGTCATACATGCTATTTTCCTTTTGACTCACCTTTTCAATAACAAGGAGTTTATATCCATTGCATCCACATGGAAAGAAAGCTATGACATACAACCGAAAAAGAAAGCCCATACATGGAATTTCCATAAAATTAGCCTTAATGCTGAAAGGGGCATGAGAAGCCATGTAGCCTAACTTCCTACCCAATGCCAGAATTTCTTCTATGATGATCTTGAGCAAAAGTCAGTCAACATCTGCTCAAAACCTTTTGGTAACAGGGCGATTACAACTTCTTAAGGCAGACCATTTTTTTCACTGGATTGCACTCCAATTGCTTAAAAATACTTCCTAAAAATGAGATGAAATCTGCTTTCTCACAGTTTTTAACACTTAGATCCCCACTTTTGGAGCAGCACAGAATATACATAATCACACTTCGACATCATAGCTCTTAGAGTATGTCTTACTCTTTTGTCTCCCATTTTCCAGTGTCAGCATCTCTAGTTGTCTTTACTATTCTTGTCTTCTGGTCAGAAAAGGCTGTCAGCATACAAATTAAAAGATGTGATCATCCTTTAGAAGAGTTCACTGGAACTTATTATCACTCATTTTTGGGACATTATAATTCTATCAGTCCAGATTCTTATCACTAAAGCTTTTATGTTAGCAGCTTCAAAACAGTGTTGCCACACAGTTAATTAGGAATTGTCCCTTTTATATCTTACTGCTGACTCTCTACTACCCCCGCAAAATCTCAAGGCAGGTGCTGTTATTCTAAATTACATTTGAGAAACCTGAAGGTCTGTCTGCTCAATGCCACAGAGCTAATTCTTTCTGACTGCAAAACCGTTAATTGGTAAGCTATGTTGTCTCACTTAAAGTTAAAACCAATTAAAACCTTGAGTCATTTTTAAAATAAGTTGCCTTCAGACCAAAATTTCTTCTTGTTTTTTATTGTTCTGTGCTGTGGTTTGCTCATTTCACTTTTTGGCATAGTGATAATACTACAACATGTTATCTTCTCAGTGTAATTCACTTCCAAATACAATTAATGAATCTAAGTCTTACAACAAATCTGTTAAGATTTTTTTGTTTTAATCATTTTATGGGTTTGAAACTTGAAGCCCAAGTATTGCCCAAAGTTATGTTGCTGGTAAGTGGATCATCTCTTAATCTATTTCTATTGATCATTTTGTCCTTTGGTTACTGATAACTTTTTCCTGCTCCTCTGCATATTTAGTACTTTTTTGTTTGACAGATATTGTGGGTGATACATTTGATATTCTGGATTATATGTATTACCTTCCTATACATACTTGTTTCATTGTTTTCTGGCAGGAAGCTGAGGGATCACTTTGACCTGTCAAGTCTGGGCTTTAGACTTTATTAAGGATGATAAATTTGGGTTTGCATTTAAGTCTAAGGAATTGTCCTTTCCTAGGACAGTAAAGGCATGACTTTTCTGGGGCCTCAACTATAGCTGTGACTAAACTCCTTATCTCCCCAGCTTGTGCAACTGTGAAATCTCCACCCATCTCTC
This sequence comes from Choloepus didactylus, assembly GCF_015220235.1. Lineage (NCBI taxonomy): Eukaryota > Metazoa > Chordata > Mammalia > Pilosa > Megalonychidae > Choloepus > Choloepus didactylus. Next base: position 64,984,397 of record NC_051324.1, on the reverse strand, counting down.
AGTCTCTCACCAGCCAGTCTCTGCTAGGACTCCTGAGCATTTCCCTGAAAGTGTGCACATTTAGAATAGATCAAATAGCTTAGAAGAATTTTTCCTGAATTTTTAGACCCCTCTGAAGCAAACTCCTGTCAGACTTTTCTCCCCGCATCCCAGCTGTTGGTTCCAATATCTGCTGGTCTCTCCTTACGATCTAGAAAATGCCTTCAGAAAGGGAGCCATTATGAATATGGAGCTTACTGTGTCTTTGCTGGCTCTCAGGAATCAAGCACTGTTTTCCCATTAGCAACGGCCAATAATATCTCCTTGGATTAATTTCCCTCGTCCTGCTTCATCCCCCACCCCTGCCTCTGTCCTTCACTCCTGATTCCTCGGATAAATTCCAAATAAGCTACCTACATGTAAGCCTTTGTGAAGGACTCTGCTTGTGAGTCCTAAGATGGTACCTAATTCTTCTATCTTTAGTCGTTATTATCCCATTTTCCGCAACTGTCTCAATAGAAGATTTGTAAAATGGCTCACTAAAAGCAAGATATAATATCGGGAGAAATTCTCTGATCTAGCAACCTGAAAGGAATTCAACAATAACTGAAAAAATAAAGGCATAAATTATCGAAGCTTTCATTTATTTCATCATTCCTTCATTTAACATATTTATTGAGATCACTGAACTGTTAGATATTAAAGAGAAGAACAACTTACAGGCCCTATATTCAAGAACCTTATAGTGTGGAAGAAAAAGAAATATATTTATACAATAACATAATTAAATGTCATATACAATGCAATAGAATCTTGTGCAGGCATAGTGGCAGCAGAATGAGGAAATGTTCGATATAAGTGATGCTTAAGCAGAATTTTAAAAGATGAATAGACATGTACTATTCAGTAAATGGGTAAAAGGTATTCCAAACAGTATGATCAATGATATTGAGATATCCAATTGCATGTTTATACAGGAAGGATCCTACAACTGTAAAAAAAAAAAAAAAGAGGTGAAAGGCACAGTTGGAAGAGGAGGCAGAAACCAGATCACGGATTATCTCAGCCTTATCTTTAGGGCAGCAAACTCAGTACCTTTTTATTATCATTACTATAATTATTTGTAAAGATATAGTTTTGTACTGTGATTCAGACATATACACACTCCCACACCCAAAGAACACTTTACAAAATAGCAATTATGTGATGCATTCTCAAGTTTTAAGTCCAATTCTATTCTATTCTAATCTACTTCATTAAAAATAAATGCTGTTTGTGATCTACTGAAATGATTTCATGAACAATTGTTAGAAAAGCATTTTTATAGACAATCACCACTAGACCAGGTATAAGTACAGAGATACTAAGATACTACTTGCCACTTATCCAATCAGTAAATGTCAAAAGGTTTGACAATGTACTCCATTGGTGAGGTGGAAACCAGGCATTTGCAAATTTAACTGTCAAGGAATGCAAAATGTGTTATTCCTGCACAGTAAACTTTGGCAAAAGTTACATATGAATTTATCTTTTGACACAGCAATCCTAATTATAGGTACTTATCCCAAAAATACACTAGTAAAAATATGAAGCAATATGTACAGGGCTGGTTGCTGTGACACTGTAATAAGGGACAGTGTGAATAAATTATGATCTCCCACACATGGAATTCTAAATGCTATTTAGCTATTCAAAGGAATAAATACAAATACACACACACACACACACACACACACAGCTTGGGCCTAATATTCAGGCTACTTAGTTAAGTGACAAAAAGCAATGTACAACAAAGTTTGTATAGTATGATACTATTTATTATCTAAGAAAGGGGGGTGGCTATGGACACATACATATACATAATTCTTAAAAATTCACAACATAAAGAAATTATCTTAAAAATGTAGAAGTTACTTAAGGGGTAGAGAGTGAACATGTGTAAGAATCACGTAGAAGTTAAATGTTTCTAAATCCACTTTGTCTCGTAGATTTGATTTTGGAAGTCATATGATTTATATAATTGCAAAACAAAGTTATATTTAATCAATTCACAAAAGTTAAAAGGAAAATGAAACACTTTTTTTGTATTGGGCTGGAGGCATAAACATGAGTTAAGGAATTATTACAAGTGGCATAAAATGCAGTACTCTGACAGAATGTCCCTAGTGAGTTATACTCAAAGAACAGAATGAAATGCAAAAGAAATCTGAAAATCAGTACTAGTCTTACAGTAAACCTAGTAAGAACACTGACCTAAATAATGTTAATATATGCCATTAATAAGTTATGATTACTATGCTATTATAAATTAAAATAAGTAATTACATTAATACCATCAGGCACCAAGATTTTTGGCATAAGACAATAAAAGATAAAAATACAGAATCATAGAATTTAAGTAAAATCCTATGAATCAATTTTGGTACTTCTTCTTTTGTCAGGAAGCCAGCCATTTTCTTTAAGTTTTCTATCTTTTTGACCACAGAATGGCATATAATATTCTTTAATTTCTTCCATTTCTGTGATCACACACCCTGCAAACATACTACCCTCTAGTTACATTGCACTTCTTGCTGCCCCACGAATATACCAAACACATTCCCGTTTGATGAATGGCAAGTTTATACAATAATGAGAAAATCTGTAATTTGGAACAAAGGTTAAGAGTATGGGAGGAAAAATACAAAACAGAGAATAAACTAAGGCAGTCCAACCTATAAGTAACAGGAAATCCAGAAAGAGAGAACAGGGGAAAAGGAGGGGAGAAAATGATCAAAGCAGTAGTATATAGGAATTAATGGAAGCTTAAGGATAGGAATCGTCAAGTAGAAAAGTCCCTCTGTGGACCCATCATTAGAAAATTTCAGAACACAAAAAGATAAAGAGAAGATCTTCAAACCTGCCATGGAAAGAAGAGAAGAAAAGGTTGTTTACAAAGAAATTGAAGTCAGATTTCTTGTGAGACAGCCCAATGATGCCTAAGCATTTCTACAATAACATAGTTCTTTAACATACATTTTAATTCTCAGCTAAATCACCAACCAAGCAGTAAGGGGGAGAAAAAAGTCACTTTTAGACAAACAAATGCAGAAAGAACACTTTTTATACACTTTCAGGAAACAAATAAATCCAACCCTGGAGAGAAATTATGGAAGGTTCCAGAATGACAGAGGTCCAATAAACAATTATTATTATTATTATATGAGATCTAGGAAGTCATTTGAACTAATTCTGGTTATTATTACCATGTCCTCCCCTTGAGTGTTTCAAATTCCACTTTGCACTTTCCATTTTATTTTCTTTGCTAAAAGTGCCCAAAATCAAATCAGGGTTGAGCTGCTATGGGACTCTACCTACCTTGTTTTAATTCTGGTTAATGCTTTTAAAGTCTTATTACTCTCCTGAAGAAATTTATAAACCCTCTTGGACTTTTTCTCCTACTCAGTTCCACCTCCACCATCTCAAATTTATCTTTTGTCATCTATGGGATCCTTCTTTGTTTGGAGTATCTTCTAATAAGTTTTTCAGCATGTATCTAGCAGCTAGGATGACTATCCCTCTGTCCCCAATTCTTTCTGATCAGATTTGGGATTTTAAAACCAGAATCACATCTTTTTCTTTCATTTTTAAAGAATCTCTCTGCCATGGGTCACACTTATTTTTCCTCTATGAACTTTTTTGAAATCTGCCTTCCCAAAGCTAAGGTCACATCCAAATCTGCCCTGCAAATATAATTATGACTATAGGAAAAGCAGATGTCTGAGAAAATAGAAACAGTTCAGAGATTCATCAGTTTGCCTACCAGGCTGGTAACGGAGGGGCATGTTTGCCAGTTTACTCCCATTTGCAGGTGGAACTTAGAAGATGAGTCAGTATTGACCTATTGGGCTTTAAAAAAGATCCTGAATGGATGAGATGGTAGTTATTCTTCATATCACAAGCTCCTTTAGCCACCAAGGTTAGGAGGCCCTTTACAAAAGGAATGATAGCAGTCTCCTTATTCAGAAATACTCAACAAATTGCAACTGTTCTTTGTAAAGTCCTTACTTATGCCGGGCACTGTATTAAGTACTTTGTATCAATAATCTGATCAAACCTTTGGAGGTGACCCAGAGTGAGGGTGAACAGTGTGTTCAATGTCACACAGCGAGTAAGTTTGGAGCTGTGATCTGAACCCATGCCTGCCTACGTTCGAAGTCCGTGCTCTTTATGTGCATCCTGCATCTTATAAGATACTCACCCAAGGCCACTTTCAAAACAAAATCCTTTCTGGGATTGGTGGAAGGGCCAAAAATTCTGCACCTCTACTGTTGTGTGAACTTTTAGTTTTTATTTCTGACACTGAGTTTGAGTTTTCCAGCCTTGCTTGGAAAACATTTAATATTTCCTTCCCTATAAATTTATTTCCTGGCTTTGGAATCACAGTTTTTCCTGAATATCTTAGGAGTAAACTGATTTCATATGGGGCTGTCATTTGACTTATCCCCCAGACATCAAGTGATGATCAAACTATCAGAGCAGTTGTTGGATATTTTCATTTATTAAGGGCCATACAGCAAGTGCAAAGAACAAGATAAAACATCAAGTAAAAAATACTACATAGATCAATTATGTACCTTTCAAAAATCACTATAATTAAGTTACATGAAATATTCACGAATTTTGATTATGGATTATAAGTGAGTGTTCTCATGTACAAATATATACAATCATTCTAAATTAGTGTAAGAAAATAAAAGCGAGCATCAATAAGCTTTAAAAAAAAAACAGGAATAAAAACCTGGTTTAAACCAAAAGGTATTCTCTCTGTTAGACAACTAGTTTATTCAAGTATTTCTGATCTAGCTTCTCCTAAGGGCTACTATAACTCACAAACAACTGACAAATTGTCTCACACTTGGGATGATGATAGAATTTATCATCTAAAGGGAAATTAGTTGAGCATGAAGAAGGTTGCTATGGTTAGCTATACCAGGCCCACAGGCTCACAGTGAGACAGCTCCAGAAAAATCAAGCACACTGGGTCCACTAGGTTACCCTACCCATTCCAGACCTTTTTCTTGGTTACAGTTCTTCTGGCAACATAAAAGCAAAAGAACCAGTGGCCGTTCTTCCTCGTGTTTGCTTCTATACATGTGTTGGGGTGGGGGGAAGTGCGAGGGTATCTTTTGGAATGTTGAAAATGAACTGATGCTATATACCGACAGCATGTAAAAACAGATTAACAGCGACATAAAAATACAATACATAGGTAATTTTTTCCTAAGCCTTAACTTAGCTAGTGGACTGGAAAATGTCAGCAAGCATGGGGTTAAGGAACAGCTGATGCCTCATGGAAACTTTGTAAAACATTCTATTTATAAACAATTCTATTTGGATATCACATTTTCTATAATGCTATTGGCTTGTTTTATTTTTATACCTTAGAAATTTTCCATGAAAGGAGAACTCAAAGATGTCTTTCTTTTACAGTTCATACCTATTTCTGCTTATTGGATTCTGAACTTCTCAGATTTGTCTGATTTAATTGTCTAAGAGACTTAAATGTGTGTCTTCATATAAATTCTACAAGATAAGGCTTGAGGAATGAGGAATACCATGATAAAGTTGAATTAATGGACCTCTAATACTGATTTTGACCAAGGCCTCCGATGTCTGAGACATCTGAAGTCTCCAAAATGCATTATTAGATGCACATAAATTATGGCTTCCAAACAAGTTTCAAATAAAATGCATACTCCTTAGCCTTTGGGAATCACTCAGGACCATAAAAACAGATCAATATGAAATGCAACCTGCTGGTTAGAGAAATCATGCAAGAATCTCAGAAAATTAGAGCCCTGTTTTTTTTTTTGTTTTTTTTTTTTTTGTTGTTTTTTTTCTTTGACAACTACTAATATCTCTTTGAAATGCGTAGTATCAGCCCCCCTTAAAAGCACCTTATCAAGTTTGGCAACCTGTCACTTAAGTTCACTTCTGAATATAACAAGACAAACCCCTAAACAGGTTTGGTTGCAACTGTGTATGTAAGCAAGGCTATGTTTTATTGTTTTGAGGAACCGATGAGTATAATCCACCTGCCTTTTGTCAGTGAACTCCCTCTTCGCTTTCTTCCCCCCGCCACAGATTGCCAGTGGAGTCTAACTGTAAGTGGGTCTGTCGTCTATTTCTACCACACTTTACAATAAACATTCTCCATAACCTGAGGCCAAACTATCTTTTTTCATCTTATTTCTTTCAGTTCTCTTTAGGTACCTGATTATTACAAGTAAAATTGGACTTATCTTAATTCACAGCACTATTTTATCTCTACATCTTTGCCCAACCATTCTTGCAGCCTGAAATTCTCTCTTCACCTCCTACTTTTATCTTTATGTCAGGATGTCTGCAATTAAATGCCACTCTCTTTCTTCTTCACAAAGCCATTTCTTACAGCAGTTGAGCTTTCTCTAGATTAAGCCTGATCATAGATGAGTTGTTAAGGAACCAGGAGGAAATTAAAGGGAGTTGAGAGAATTACGGGGATGATATGTTAATGGGCTTGGGAAACGTCTTATCTTTTTGCATACCTGTATGGTAATATCTTTTGGTAATTTTTGGTACTATTTTAATCTTCCTGTATTAACTGTACTAAGAAAGAAAATTAAAGCCTGCTCAGATCTTCCAGACAGTTCAGTCAGCAATTACTATAAAGACACTTCAGCCAGAGCCTGACTTTTCAGTGCTCCTCTTTGTTAAAGACTTTAAAATCCAAACAGGTTTTTTTTTCCTCTTTTTGTATGGTCACACTTTTGGACAAAAAGCTCTCTGGACCAAATTCAGACCTTTTGCTTGGGTGTTGACAACTTTTCCATAATCCGTTTGACACTGCCTAATTTTTATTCTTTAACAAGCAGGGTTGATATGTAGAGCCTATCCAAGCCTGCTTTTCCTGCCACCAGTGTTGTTCTTTATTTTGTATGACTATTGTTTTCTTCCTTGAGCATGCCTGCAGTTGTTTGAAACATTGTTTTTTGTTTTAGGTAGATTTCCCTTTGCTGAGATCTCAAGGGCTTAATTTAGGGCTTATCGGAATTGAATGAAAATTGTGCCAAATATGTAAAAGAAAATTCATGGAAGATAAATGTGTTACTTCCTGTAGTAAAGGCTGTTAACATAAACACCTGTGACTCTTTGCCAGCAGGCTTATTTCTAGCATGGGGAGCATGAGCTGCCTATGCAAAAGGCAAGAAGTACCCAAGTGCAGCCCTTAACTAGAGATGTACAGCAAGTTGGTGAATTACACCCCAGGCAGCCCACCCCTCAGTTGGGATAGCTTTGAGGCAAGACTTTCATGGTCATTTTCTCAAAATGGTAACAGGCTTGTCAACACAGTTTGTTGGTTCCTTCCCTATGTCCATTTTCTACTCTCCCACCAGTGTTTGCTGTGATTACCTATCAAATAAGAGTACCTGGACTCAAATCTTTGTGTGAGTTAGATTCAGGGGAAACCCAAAATGAGACAGTTGGTATAGAAATGGTCCTATGAAATATCCCCTCAAGATGGAATTCTGAAACTGGATCACTTATTAGAGTGCTAGAGATGTGAGTGGCAGAGAATTGCGCAGTCTGATTTCCTTGATTCTGATAATAATTATGTATTATTGTTATATATACTTTTTCCTTCTGATTTTAAAAGACAGAAGTTAAAACATTTTCCCGGGCCCCTAAGTGTGGCAGGCCCTATGCACTGTCCTACTGTGCCCAGTGGTCAAGCTTGTCCTGCTGGCAGAGCATCAGAATGGCCTCTGAATGATGCAGCAAAGGTGTCAAATTAGGGAAAACACTCTGCAAGTTAGGAATAGCTCCCTTTAAGGTGCAGTTTATTCTTTTAACAAATCGCCAATATAAGGGACTGTGCCCCGAGAGCTAGAACACAGGGATCCAGGAACCAAGGGTTTAAGTCAGAGTGGCCTCTCTCACCATCGCTCCCAATGAGACACGTTAGTTACTTATTTCCTTGGAGTGAAAAGGATGTGAAAGTACAGAGTTCTGAAATCTTTGAGGTTTGGAATGGTCTTTAATGTGGAAAAGACGGTCCTTTAGCTATGCTGGGACCCATGTGAGATTAGAAAAAATTTGCCATGGCCAACATTGGCTTCTTAATTTTCTTGAAAGGCATTCAGAAGCTCTGGAGTGAGAGCAGAGAATTCAGGTATCAAAATGATCATTGTTCATCATTTGCAGGGTAGAAGATATAGAAAGTAAGTAAAACAAAGTACTGGCCTGAGCTAGGTTGACATGACATATCATCAGGTATTGGCTACGTTGTGGAAAAAGTGAAACCAGGAGAGGGCTGGTAAACTTGGAAAGAGGGAGGAGGATTTAATGAGTCAAAGAATCATGGTGATATAGGTAAAGCCAGAAAGTGAGTGATGTGGATGGCTAGGATGAGAGGAAGTACAGCATGGAGACAGCAGAGATTGAGAATTCACAGGTGGAATCATTTTGTATTATAAAAATATCCAAGATGTGACCATGAGAATGGTTGGTAGAAAAAGTTAATTTTCAAACATGGAATTAAAGGAATTATATAGCTGAGGTATTGAAAGGTTAGTTACAAAAAGTGCCCCAAGATGCTAAAAATGGTTTGGAAAAATTTATTAAGTCTACCAATATGAAGATGGTGCAATTAATCACTTGAGAAATCATTGATCAAGAAACAATTGTCATTCACTCAAATCCACTAAGTCAAGTTGAACATTCAAAGCATTGCATTTGGAGGCAGGAGATCTATATTCTGGATTTGCTCTGTTGCTCAAACTCAATTGTTAATACCACAAAGTCAAGTTTGCTCTCTGTAAAATATTGTGGCTTTAGTCCAATCTAACATTCTGAAGAAGTGTCTTCACTTTCTTGATATCAAACCCAAACAGTTCATTCAATTGGCAGCCCTTTGAAGACAGAGTTCAGATTTTGTGTGTCTTTATGACATCCTCTCCCCTGAGCACTGAGCCTGACCCACAACAGGTGCTTCTAAGTTTCTGAATTGAATAGTAGCTAGTGAGCTTAAACCTCGTTGCAGACAATGCAATGTAAGCCTCATGGGAAATTGTCAAAGCAAATCTCATGCTTTGGCACAAGGATTCTTTGGCAAAAATGACTTTTTCTCCATTATCTTACAACTTGTGTGCAGACAGGAAAAATTACGCATCCTGACTACCATCTCCAAGAGAAGGTATGAAGTACAAACATTTTCAGGCAGTGGCTAGGAAGTGAATGATTGCCAAAATTAAATTCTGTGGTGGCAACTTGGTTCAGATATAACAACATTTAATGTGAGTGTATGGTAAAGTCAAACAAATTTATATTTGTTTATATTTATATTTGTTTATATTTATTTGTTTATATTTATACATGGAGTAATCAAGCAAAATGGCTAACAAAAATAATCATGAATCAACTATTTTGTGATGTGTATCAAAAGACTGATAATTTTACAATCTTCTCCATATCTTTTAGCAGCTTTATTGCATGTAGGAACCATAACTCACTTGGCCAATCTCTATATTGATGAACATTTAAGTTGCCTTCAGTTTTTAAAATATAAGCATCCTTTATATAAGTAGTGGTTTGGAGCTATGTACCCCAGAAAAACATGTTCTTAAACTTAATCTACTCCTGTGGGTGTCAACCCATTGTAAACAGGACCTTTTGATGAGGTTACTTCAGTTAAGGTGTGGCCCAATTCAGTCATGTGGGTCTTAATCCCATTATTGGAGTCTTTTGTAAGCAGAGAGAAAGCCAGAGGGACAAAGTAGAAACTGAACATCAAGGCAACCAGGCCACCATTTTCACTGCCATGTGACAGAGGAGCCAGGACCAAGGATCGCCAGCAGTCAGCTGCAGAATGCCAGTCTTCAGGAAGAAAGCATCACCTTTATGGTGCCCTGATTTGGACCCCTCCTAGCCTCTAAACCATGAGCCAATAAATTCCCATCATTTAAGCCAACCCATTGTGCATGGTATTTGCTTAAGCAGTCAAGGAATCTAAAACAATACAAAATAGCTTCTACAAACAAAAAATAAAAGCATTAATGCTGAAGAAATGTTGTGTAAATGGTAGGCATATATTTGAGCATTTGTCCTATTCTGTCTTTAGGCAAAGCCTTGGTTTCCTCCTAGGGCTTCCTCGATAAAGTACTACAAGTTGAATGGCTTAAAATAGATTTATCATCTCAGTTCTGGGGGCCAGAATTATGAAATTGAGGAGTTGGCAAGGACATGCTTCCTCTGAAGTCTGCAGGGAAGAATCTCCTCCACACCTCGCTCCTGGCTTCTGGCAGGAATTTGCAATGGCCTTCTCCCGTCATCCCTCCGTACTCTCTTCTTATATAGACCCAAATCATCCTGGATTAAAGGCTCCGCCTACTATAGTATGATCACATTTTAATTTGCCTAACTCCATCTCTGTTGACCTCATTTCCAAGCAAGATCTCGTTCTGAGGTAAGGGATATGGCAAGTCAACATATTTTGGGTGACATAATTCAACCTATATAAAGCAATATTCTAGAAATATGAGTACAGATCATAGAATAGTCACAGTTTGTTATCTACCCTCTAGAAAGATTCCATTAGAAGAGCCTGTATTTCCATTCCTCCACTGATCCATTTTGTTTACTTTTTATTTTTGTCAATCTGATGAACTAATTATAATATTTAGTTGGCTTAACTTTCTTTTAACTGAGTACCATCAGAGGTGAACATCTTTTCATGAGGTCTTTGTTCAGATCTCAGCTCAAATTATCAGCTTTTCAGAGAAGCCTTCCTTGAGACCTTATCTAGAACAGCATCCTTGGTCTCATTTTCCTTTTTATTAATTACACGGTCATGTTTATTTCCCTCAAGCACTTATGATCACTAACTATTTTAATAGGATTTAATCACTATGCCATGTTGCCTTCAATAATGATAGGTTCACACTGTTAAGAGCTTACTGTTCTATGAGTTTGAGGTTATTTTATTTAATCTACATAACTCTGTGGGGTTGGTCCTATTATTAACTCCATTTTACAGATGAAGAAACTGAGGCTACAAGAGATAAGGTGACTTGCCAAAGATCAGAGGGCCATAATAGTGTACATGTAATTTTAGTTTTAGCTTAGAGAAGGTAATTTGCCTAAAAGGACACAGAGCCAGTAAGCAAAAAAAAAAACCAAAAAACCAAAAAAACAAAAAACAAAACTGCAATTCAAACTCCAATCTGGGTTCTTAAGCTTCAAGTTAGCCTACTCACTGACTAATCACTATAATTTACCTGCAGATCTCTTCTGTAGATCTCTCCACTGGGTTTCACAATCAGGATCTTAAGGCCACTTCCAAAAATTCCCATTTCACTTTAAACCAATAAGTCATATTCAATTGGGAACTAAGATTGACCAACTAAACAGAGTAAGAATAGTTTAACAAGTTCTTTATATTTAGAGCTAAAGAATGGAAAAGGGGAGTTAATTCATTCTGTAAAGCATACCCTACTGTAAGCAATTTACATGTTACATTCAGTGCTATAAGGGAATTTGCAAATGAAGATATGCAACAGAGCAGACATAGGCTTCTCATTAATACTCAGTTTTCTCTTTCACTGGCTGCTTCAACTCATTCAAAGTAAGCCTGGGAAAAAGTTCTCTTATTTTTGTAAATTCCTATTAATCATATTATTAAACCTAGGGGTTATAATAGAGTAAGTTTGAAATGATTTCTTCCCTACCAAGGGGAAGGCCACAGGAGCCAGTAAGGGCCGGTTTCCAAACACAGAGTATAAATAAAATCAAATGTTATCTCAACATCAAGTATCCATAAATCCTTTCACAACCCATGCTACTGCATTTCCTTTATTCTTCCAATTTTTCCCCGTTTCCTCTTAAAACAATGCCCATAACTTGCTTCAGTTACTGACCTCAACTGTTCTCTCCTACAAACAAAATTTTAAGTGTATGGTTTCCCTAAGTTTATGAACTAACCATTTCCTCATTGCGTTTCCCCCTCTTCTGACATCTATAAAAACTATTTCTCTCTAACTCTCACCAACTGCGCTCAACTGTGGCCTCTTGATTTACCATAGGCTCACATAGGAAGTCAGCTAGAGGAATAAAATTCTAAGATTTCATTGATCATGTACTTTTTAAAACCTTATTTGGAACAGTCTTAAGACTGAGTTAAAGTGACACACTGAAGTTTGGAGACCTCAGTTAGGCTAATGAATACTTACAAGGTTAAAAGTCTTAGTCTCTGTGGGTCGAGAGAAACATGAAGTAGAGATGAGGAATTCTATTACCCATTGCACTCCTACAAATGGCCACTGTCAATCCACTGGGGCCACGAAGAAAGTGCAGCATCCAAGCCACCAAGGAGGCTGTTCTAGATAAGGACTCAAGGAAGGCTTCTCTGAAAAGGTGATAATTTGTGCTAAGATCTGAACAAGCCACCCCTTCCCTATTCTCTGATCTCATTGCTCATTCAGCTTCCTTCTATAACTGCAACCGAGGAGTCAGGATTTTAGGACTGATTATGATTACTGAATCATTATATAGATATTGCTTCTTACTTTCTGGTACATTAGAGTAGACGGCGGGAAATATCTGAAACCTGAACTGTAATCCAGCTGCCTTGATCTCTGATGATGATTGTATAGCTTTTATCTAGTGCCCTTGTAATTGTAACAACTTCGTGACTGACCTTCACTTGTACCCATTTATCCAGTTTTTCAACTTTAAAGTCTTATGAGTACTAAAGACAGCCCCTAATGTTTATTATTGAAGGATCTTGGATGAGCCCAGAGCTAACCCACCCCCAAGTCCAAAGTTATCTTGATAACTGAAGCTGAATCTAACCAAAATGGGCCCTCCTGACATGCACAGTAGCTTAGACTTTAACCTACAGGTCACCTATACCTTATTATAATACTAAAAATTATAGCCATCATATTTTCTTACATACGTTCTATGACTAAGCATGTAATCAATCTCTGCATGCATAATAATTAAATCACTTCTAATCGCATCATCTGGGGCCACTGTACTCATTATCCTAAAACCTGCCCATCTTTTGATACTATATAACTATCAGAATTATTGCAGTTTGGGGAGACAGATTTTAGACCAATGGGCCATCTGTACTCCCGCTTTGTGCCTAGCAGTAAAACTGTTTCTCTCTTTGAAACCCCGGTGTCTCAGGAATTGGTCATTTGAGCACATTGGGCAAAAGAATCTACCATCTTGGTCTGGTAACGTAACTACTGAAAAATAGCTAAATGCACCACTGAAAATAGTATGTGATTATGTGCTTCCTACCATGGGCCTTCCAGAGAAGTGGGGTGAAGGGGATTTAATATTAACTCCTACACACTGAGTGGAGCAGATGAGTGAAACCACCCCAGGACAAAATAGGTGGAAGTTTCTCCAAACCATCTAGTGGAATTGCTCTAGGTTAAATGTGGTATAAAGTGGTCCACACTCTAAAAGATAATCCAATATAAACAAACTGTTATCCACAAGTAATTTCCATGAATTGAGTTTCTAGATCCTATGTTTTTCAGAATTGTCAGCTAATCTACTAATGTGTATTTTAACTCACCCATCCCAGGATACACAGCATTTCCACCAAGTTCTCAGAATTGCATTTTTTGCTTCATAGATCCTAAATTGTTTAAAAAGCATGCAGCCTGGAACTTTGAATAGGAAGTGAGATACGGTAGGTTAGTATAGGTTGGAGTGAAATAGTGACATATCCCAGATTAATTTGGGCAGATAATAAAAAATATACTTACAGCCCCCCCCTCCCCAGCCCCGAGGATCTGAGGGAAGGTGCGGATGTGTTGTCACAAACATTGGGACTGGCGGTTTGATGTGCTGAGCCCTTGAGCATGGGACTTGCCCTTATGAAGCTCATTACCACAAAGGAGAGTCTAAACTTGCATGTAATGGTGCCTAAGAGTCTCCCCCTGAGTACCTCTTTGTTGCTTAGATGTGGCCCTCTCTCTCTCTAACTGAGCCATCTCGAAAGTTGAACTCACTGCCCTCCCCCCTACGTGGGACCCAACTCCCAGGGGTGTAAATCTCCCTGGCAATGCAGAATATGACTCCCGGGGATGAATGTGGACCCGGAATCGTGGGACTGAGAGTATCTTCTTGACCAAAAGGGGGATGCAAAATGAGACGAAATAGTTTCAGTGGCTGTGAGATTCCAAATGGAGTCGAGAGGTCACTCTGGTGGACATTCTTATGCACTATATAGATAACACCTCTTAGGCTTTAATGTATTGGAATAGCTAGAAGTAAATACCTGAAACTACCAAACTCCAACCCAGCAGTCTGGACTCCTGAAGACAATTATATAATAATGTAAATTACAAGGGGTGACAGTGTGATTGTGAAGACCTTGTGGATCACACCCCCTTTATCTAGTGTATGGATGAGTGGAGGAATGGGGATAAAAACTAAAGGACAAATGGGGTGGGATGGGGGATGATTTGGGTGTTCTTTTTTCACTTTTATTTTTTATTTTTGTTCTGGTTCTTTCTGATGTAAGGAAAATGTTCAGAGATAGATTGTGGTGATGAACGCATAACTATGTTATCATACTGTGGAAAATGGATTGTATACCATGGATGATTGTATGGTGTGTGAATGTATTTCAATAAAACTGAATTTAATTAAAAAAAAAAAAGCATGCAGCCATCTAAGAGGTTAAATAAATGAATACCCTTAAACGGACAGAATCAAAACTATGAAGATTATAGAAATCTAGATCAAAGGATCATCTTATAACTTTCATAGCCTGTTTGGCTCAATACTCTTGTGATTTGTGCATTTCCTTACACTTCTGATGATAAGTAAATAAGTGTCTGCTCATTTTTCTCTGAGGAAAATGTTGAGAAAAGTTCATTTCTATGAATATAATAATTGTGCTGCTTTTACCCCCTCCCCTTCCCTGTCACTCCAAGGAACACTGCCTCATTATTCCTAACCCCTCACCTTTCATTGCCATCAACACAATTGCTAGCTTTAGCTATTTCATATCTAAAACAAGGGTAATTATAGTCACAGACTTAGAGATTAATGGTGTGATAGATAAAACCCATGTGAAAAGTTTAACAATTTCTGGCACATAATTCACTCATAATTTTATAAATAATAGTAATATTTGAAATGCTTGAGAACATTGGGAACTGGTAAGTTTGTATTTACCAGTAGCCTAATTCAAAACCTATTAAGTATCTCCATGTACCAATTACCTGTAATATATTAAAAATATGTAAACTTTGCCCATGTATATCCTATAATAGCAGTTTTCCTGCAATAGGAGATGATAAATTGATCATTCAAGATTAACTTTTTGTGTGTCACATATGCCTTAAGTTACTAAAAATCAAAGCAAGGAAGAGAAAGAAGGTGTTCAAGTTAAAATGATATCCTAACAAGAATTTTATAACCTTACCTTTTCAAGGATCATGCTACTGAGAAATAACAGGCTGACATTTAAAGAGTGTTTATGTTTGCTAATTTTCAGCAATATTGTTGAATCAATTGTATCTCCAGCAGTTCCTGCAATAACCAAATCCAATCCAAATTCTATTCAGGTTATTCTAATGATAGGCAAAATAGCCATTGCGAATGAATGCTTCAGGATCAGAAAGTGTATTTCACTATTTGTTTCACTTGTGGTTGTACCTAAATAAAAGGGAATATCTGGTTCTGAGGCTTGCATTGCTCTATTAGGAATAAAATTATGAACACAGACTAATACATACTACTAATAGCTAGATGGCTATTTTCATTTACAATTAATAGTAATGCTGGTCTAAGCTTTCCTATATCTACATACACATATATTCTTGCAAATACCAAATAAAAATTCAACTGTTCTCCACAGTTTCATCTAGATATGTTATGGCCTAAAATAAAACTTAATAGAATGTGAAGATAGAATCTGAATAATCTGAAGAGACTTTATTACAATAAGAATAACTTAGTTCCAAGATGCTGATCCCTTTGTGTATAACCTGATCAATCCCTGGAACTCTGGGTATGTGTGACACCTGAAACTCAGAGCTAGAGCTCACCAGATATGAATATCAGTATTAGCACATATAGCAACTGTTAAAAAAGCTGAAAAAGAGTCCAGACTTCAATTAGAGATATGAATGAAGCAGATCTCGTTAGGACTAGGGCAAATCAGGCCAAAGGGTAAAGGATGATACTGACTGTGTTTTAAAACTTCAACTTCCGTGTGAGACCAAGGGGAGAGATGTTTAGTTGGTGCAGGATCTGTATTTCCTAAACAATTTAACTCATACAGTTTGTTCAAATACCATAATTACATGGAACTTTGAATAGGAAGTGAGACCTGGTAGGTTTATATAGGTTAGTGTGAAATAGCAACACATCCCAAAGTAATTTGGACAGAGAATAAAAATATATATGCAGGGCCCCCCTGAGGAGCTGGGGGAAGATGGGGAGGTGTTGGGCTTCTTCACCTGGATTGTTGCTGATGTTCTCACACACATTGAGGACTGGCAGTTTGGTGTGCCGAGCTCCTACCATGTGACTTGCCCTTATGAAGCTTGTTACTGCAAAGGGGAGGCTAAACTTGCTTTTAGTTGTGCCTGAGAGTCTCCCCCTGAGTACCTCTTTGTTGCTCAAATGTGGCCCTCTCTCTCTAGCTAAGCCAACTCGGTAGGTGAACTCACATTCCTCCCCTCTATGTGGATCTGACTCCCAGGGGTGTAAATCTCCTGGCAATGCAGAATATTACTCCTGAATATGAATCTGGATCCGACATAGTGGGATTGAGAAAATCTTGACCAAAAGGGGGATGTGAAATGAAACAAAATGAAGTTTCAGTGGCTGAGAGATTCTAAATGGAGTGAGAGGTCACTCTGGTGGGCATTCTTACATACATATAGATAACCCTTTTTAGGTTTTAATGCATTGGAATAGCTAGAAGTAAATACTGGAAACTATCAAACTGCAACCCAGTAGCCTTGACTCTTGAAGAAGATTGTATAGCAATGTAGCTCACAAGGGGTGAAAGTGTGATTGTGAAAGCCTTGTGGCTCACATTCCCTTTATCCATTGTATGGATGGATGAGTAGAAAAACGGGGACAAAAACTGGGTGAAAAATAGGGTGAGGAGGATGATTTGGTGTTCTTTTCAACTTTTATTTTTTATTCTTATTTTTGCTTTTTCTGGTAAAAGGAAAATGTTCAAAAAATAGATTGGGGTGATGAATGCACAACTATATGTTGGTACTATGGATAGTTTATTGTACACCACAGATGACTATGATATGTGAATATATCTCAATAAAACTGAATTAAAAAAACTAATTGGAAACACATTCTAATAATTTGAGCATCATTTTAAAGAAGCTAGTTTCAAGTATGTTTGGACAATTTTAATATTTTGTGTATGCATAATGTATCAAATGTTATTTTCTTTTGCATGTGATTTTAAAAGTTAATTACAATTTAATTTTTTTTTAAAAAAGGAGAACTTAGGTTGTGGAGAAATGAAGTTGATTCTATTAAAGCAGAGCTGTTCGACCCTAAACAATGGGAAATTTCTTTTTCTTTTTCCTGAATCATCTTGGAATTCCCATCTGTTTTTCATGGAGAGAGACCACAATATTTTTTGAAAAGCTGTGAGAATGGCATTAATTTATAAGCAGTCATTGCTTTCTTAATTTTGAAAATGTGCTTGCTTATGACATTTTATCCCATCCATATCCATCTTCATTTAATGGGGAACTTTTTAATGCTTTTATTTATCAAACACGTTATTCTTCAAATTTACTTTAGAAACTTAATCTCTAAATTATGATTCCCATCTATTAGCCACTCATTTTTCAAGATCATTGGAATCATGTCATTAAAATTACTAGAAAGTGTCTATTTGTTGATTTAGTAATATGGAAACAATAGTGATTATCACCTTTAATATAGGAAAAAATAGATCTTGACCTTATCACAGAGAAAACTTACAGTGACCTCAAAGTCCCTTCCCAAATAACACCAGTATCTCATGCTAATTGAGGAGGCCTCTGAGTAAAGATTGTGAAGTCACAGCTCTGTTGCTTCCTGTTTGTAAATACACAGAATGGAATCTAATTAGACTCAAGAGGAAATGTTGCCTAGGGAATATATTTGTAATACATGAAGAAGCTCAGACAATTCAAGGCTGTACAGAAAGAGGTTGATATTGTGTTATGTGATATAACTATTTTTGTTTCCCTCCAGAGCTTTACAAAATAAATGCAACTCCAAAAAGAATATGGACAGCAGGGTGATTTCAGTTACATGTTTCAAGCATAAATGAGATGAATTGTCCTAGAATAGCACACCTGCTCCATTGTGTATAAGAAACAAAAACCACTGAATGCTATTAAAGTAATTGAGTGAACATGATCAGTTGAGGTATTTGTCTCCATAAAATTCTCCCTCGGTAATGATACTTAATCATTTTTGGTATATTACATTTCAGGGGTCATTGAATAACTGTGGTGGAAGATTGGCAAAGGTCACTGAGTCATCAGGGAAATATATTTTTCAACCATTTTTTTTTACTCTGATAATTAAAGTAAATTATAGTAATCTTCTATAATATATATAACCCACTAAAGTTGAATGAATTAAACTTCTACTGTAATTATATGGACTTCAAAGACAAATACCTCCCTGGTAATAAGCAGTTTTGTAATTCCAAGGACCCATAAAAACAGAAGTGTTTGCTATTGTTGTTAACATTTAGTTGTAAACATTTAGGGGAGAAGACGAAAAGGGAAATAGAAAGAGAAGGAGAAGAAAGGAGGGAGAGAACAAAACAGCCGAGTATAATTCTGGGACATGAAAATAGTAAATTTCCAGGGGAAGACCCTCAGGTACTAGAGTAGGAATTAATATATTTTGTTGGAATTAGTCTCCATTTTCCATACTATTTTGCTTGTATGGAATAAGCCCAGGTTTCCACAAGGTGTCTTACATTTGTGAGGGTAGCAAATTAAAAGGGTCTGCTGGATTCTGTTTTTATTGGAATGGTTTATTAAATCAGAGCAATGAGGCATACTACACATACTAATAGTGCTGTCATATATAAATAGATTATAACTGAGCAACCATCAGGAAATATATCTAATTTAAGGTATGTGTGTGTGGTGTGCACACATGCTGCTCCATCTACAATCGCTCTGATCCTCTTTTAGAAAACAAGTGCTGCATCTGGAAGATGTAAGCAAGGGGCAAGCCTCTGACCAAGGATAGAGAAAAATTGTTGGCATATACTGGATTGAATTTGCAACCCTACACTCACTGGTTTATATTCTATCCAACCAGAGTTTACAGAATAAAGTCCACAGCCAATAAAACAGTAATCTGACTTGCTATAATTTATTGTATGCCTTCTGCCACAATCTAACTATACCCAATTTCAAAATGCAGAGTGAACTCTGTAATAATACACTGCACTTATTAATCATCTTCCCACCAGAATTTAAATCACACTGCGTCTATATCGTAACTAAATGTTAAAATGTTGTAAGCTATAGTTTAGAGTGGGGTACTCTATGCTTACACAGCTCTTACTGAATGGCAATACAGATATCCAGACAAATTTATCTGAAAAGCCCTGAATGAAAGCATGATTTGCTGTTCTGCCTGCATTTTGCATAGTTATTTTCCTGTCCAGTGATAAGTGTTTATATTCTAAATAAAAATTTATTCTCAAAAAAAAATTTAGTTCCTACAGCTACAATCCTTTTAAACAGATGTCCAGGGAACTAAAGTGTTCTCTATGCTTCTTTACCAACAATTTTGACCACAAACCGTTAATACTAACAAATAGGCAAAAATGAAAGAGTCAGTAGGGATTGTCCCTTTCTGATTTCTTTATTTGAATGATTTTCAATTCTTTCCACCACCATCTCTTATGTATGTTATTTAAATTGTCCAACTCCTTCGTAAAGAAATAACCCTCAGCAAAATTATATAACTGATCATTTAGTTTACTTCAGTTAAAAATATATGGAGGAGAACTTAAGATGGCAGCTGGGTGAGACAGGGCAAAAAAAACACCTCTGTGAAAAATACTAGATAAAAACCAGAAAGGGACCCAGAACACCACTTCCAGTGATGCACCAGCTGGACAAGGTCTGCTAAAACCACAGGGACTGTGCATTTGGTGAAACCAGGAGCCTGCATTCTGAAACGAGTGAGTAAGCCAGCTGAAAGTCCGGCGGCTGTGCTGCGATGTGGGGAAATAGTGAGCTGGCATTTGGAGATGGACTAGTTCTTTAAAAAAAAAATCCCGAGAGCAGCTGCAGATATGATGGGGAGAGCTGCTCAGTGAAGCACAGCGGGAGGGGGCTGGGCTAACGCCTTGGGGTCTGGCATGGAGGATACCCCTTCCCACACCCGCTGCTGATTGTCTCATGACCAGGGAGCAGAGGGGAGCCAAAAGAAGCATTCCCTGCAGCCATCTCCCCAGTGGGCAAGGGATGCCCCTGCCCGGGGCCAGACCCACAGCCCAGAGCCATGCCAAGAAACCCAGTGTGATGGGGAGTCTTTTCTGCAGCACTGCACATACACCACAATATCAGCCGTGGACAATGTCGTTTAGTGTACCCACAGCTGATGGTCCCGCAGCAGGGAGGGCAGAGCTGTGCAAAAAGGGGGAAGTTAATGCATCCCATTCAACCATCTTTGAAGTGGGCTGGGAATGCTCCTGCCCGGTCCGGTGACCCAGGGCTTCCCTGGAGGCCGGCACACACTTGTGATGTGGCACAGCCTTCCCTCAGCAGAGGTCCTGGAAGAGCACAGCTGGGAAGGGGGACCCACCCGGAAACCACAGGGACCCTAAGCAAATACCAAGGACCTGTGGGTCAGTGGAAGAGACAATCTGTGGAAAGACTGAAATGAAGGCTTAGGCTCCTGCAACAGGCTTAAATCTCCAGGAACACCTGGGAGGTTTGATTATTAAAGCTGCCCTTCCTCCCTAACCACCCAGATACACACCCCATATTCAGGGCGGACAGCACCAACAACACACCCAAATTTAGTGCACCAATTGAACCCCACAAGAATCAGATACCCACACACCCAAAGACAAAGCTGGGGAGAACTGACTTGAGGGGCATAGGTGACTCATGGATGCCATCTGCTGGTTAGTTAGAGAAAGTGTACACCACCAAGCTGAGATCTGACAAATTTGGGATCAAGTAAAGCAAATGCCAAGAGGCCAAAAACAACAGAAAATCTTAAAGCATATGATAAAACCAGACGATATGGAGAACCCAAACCCAAACACCCAAATCAAAAGATCAGAAGACACACAGTATTTGGCACAATTAATCAAAGAACTACAGACAGGCAACAAGAGCATGGCACAGGATATAAAGGACATGAAGAAGAGCATGGCACAGGATATAAAGGACATAAAGAAGACCCTAGAAGAGCACAAAGAAGAAATTGCAAGAGTAAATAAAAAAATAGAAGATCTTATGGAAATAAAAGAAACTGTAGGCCAAATTAAAAAGACTCTGGATACTCACAAGATTAGAGGAAGGTGAACAACAACTCAGCCTCCTTGAGAACCACAGAACAGAAAATGAAAGAACAAAAGAAACAATGGGGAAAAAAAATTTAAAAAATCGAAAACGATCTCAGGGATATGATAGATAAAATAAAACATCCAAATTTAAGACTCATTGGTGTCCCAGAAGGGGAAGAGAAGGGCAAAGGTTTAGAAAGAGTATTCAAAGAAATTGTTGGGGAAAACTTCCCAAACCTTCTACACAATATAAATACACAAAGCATAAATGCCCAGCGAACTCCAAATAGAATAAATCCAAATAAACCCACTCTGAGACATATTCTGATCAGACTGCCAAATACTGAAGAGAAGGAGCAAGTTCTGAAAGCAGCAAGAGAGAAGCAATTCACCACATACAAAGGAAACAGCATAAGACTAAGCAATGACTACTCAGTGGCCACCATGGAGGCGAGAAGGCAGTGTCATGACATATTTAAAATTCTGAGAGAGAAAAATTTCCAACCAAGAATACTTTATCCAGCAAAACTCTCCTTCAAATTTGAGGGAGAGCTTAAATTTTTCACAGACAAACAAATGCTGAGAGAGTTTGCTAATAAAAGACCTGCCCTACTTCAGATACTAAAGGGAGCCCTACCAACAGAGAAACAAGGAAAGGATAGAAAGATATAGAGAATTTTAACAGACATATATAGAACATTACATCCCAGGTCATTGGGGCACACATTCTTCTCTAGTGATCACAGATCTTTCTCCAGAGTGGACTGTATGCTGGGACATAAAAACGAGCCTCAATAAATAAAAAAAAAAAAAAAATGAATTTGTTCAAAGCACATTCTCTGACCACAGTGGAATACAAATAGAAGTCAATAACCATCAGAGACTTGGAGAAATCACAAACACCTGGAGGGTAAAAATGAGGGGGAGATGAAAACATTCTCAGATAATCAAAAGCTGAGGGACTTCACCACTAGTAGATCAGTCCTATAAGAAAAGCTAAAGGGAGTTGAGCAGGCTGAAAGGAAGGGACACTAAACAATTGACTGAAACTACATGAAGAAATAAAGATTACCAGTAAAGATCACATGGTAAATATAAATACCAATACTACTGTATTTTTGATTTGTAACTCCACTATTTACTTCCTACAGGATCTAAAATACATAAACTGTAATGATTAATCAGTGGTTTTGGACTCAATGTAAAATATGTAATTTTTGACGAGAACTACATAAAAGTGGGGGAATGAGGGAGTATAGGAACATAGTTTATGTGTCATATTGAAGTTAAGTTGGTATCAAAGAAAAACAAGATTGTTATAGATTTAAGCTGTTAAATTTAAGCCCCACAGTAAACACAAAGAAAGTATCAGAGAATATGACCATAGAGATGAAAAGTATAGTAGGGGTTCTGAGAAGGGGGGGAAGGGACAATGGAGAGTTAAGAAATGAGTGTAGGGTTTCTGTTTGGGGTGAAGGGAAACTTCTAGAAATGAATAGTGGGAATGTGATAGCACTGCAACATTCTAAATGTGATTAACCCCACTAATGGAATGCTAGGGAGGGGGTGGAATGGGAAGATTTAGGCTGTGTATGTTTCCACAATTAAAAAAAAAAAAAAAAAAAGACAGTCTAAATAGATGATGACAACTAAATGCCAAGGATGATCCTGGGTGGGATCTGAGGATGGAGGAGAGGAGGCTCAAAGGGACACAATTGGGACATAAGAAAAGGAAATATAGAATATAAGCTTTGTATCAATGTTGAATTTCTTGAACTTCTTAGCTCTGCTTAATGGGATTGCATAAAAGAATGTTCTTGTCCATGGGAAAGGTATATGTGAATTCTGGTGAAGATGTGTGCAGCTTGTTATCATATGTTCAGAGGACAGAGCAATAGATGATGGATGATTAACAAGGAGGGAAGGAGGGAGGGAGGGAGAGAGGGAGGGAAAGAAAGAAATGATGGTGTGACAGGATGTTAAAGATGGTGGATCGGGGTATCAGGGGAGGGGGGTCAGGGTATGCTGGAGTTCTATGTATGGGGTTTGTACTGTTTTTGCAACTGTTCCTGTAAGTTTGAATTTATTTCAAAATAAAATTTCTTAAAATATATATATATATGAACATTTTCTTTCTAATGCATGTTTTTCCTATTATTACCCTTCACCTAAATAAAAAGAGCATACAAGTTTCTCTGCTGAATCATTCTTTGAAAGTTCTGAAGCAGTCAGATGTGTAAGGAAAACCAGGGAACTTGCAATATAACCAAGAGAATGCTTACAATCAACCAGCTATTTAACTTACATCCTGGGATAGCAAACAAACACACACACACACACCAAATAACAACAACAACAACAACAAAAAGCCAGCAAACCAAAAAAATCCTTGGCCTTACCTGTTCTAATTATTTTCTGCTTCTCTGCCAGTATTCATTTGCCAGGGACTTAACATTTTGGAGTGTTTAGAAATGGTTCTAAATTCATCTATCCAAGAATAGGCTTACATATGCCCCAAAAAGTGTGCCTTTAATCCAGGTTATTTAAGTTTCTGGTGATACAAATAGCTCAGCAGACAGACACAGGCAAATATGACACGCCATTCTAGTTGTGGAAGCTATATTTTTTTATTAGGTATCCTTTATCTAGCCTCTGCAAACCTCCATACTGAGAATTTGAAGGACAGAGGACACAGTCTCTAGACCAAGAAAAGCCAGACAATTGTTTAATTCAAACACTAAATAATATCGACTGCATAAATCCTGTTGCCTGATTAAGCTCCTGGGCTAGATAATATGATCTAAATTTGGTAAACACCATGTATTAAATCTGTGTACATATAACTTAGATCTTAAATTGCCTCTTTGTTGTTATGATCAAGCTCTACAAAGAATGAATAACAGCACTTTACCGAATGCTGGGATAATCAGGTGTTAGCTCCAACCCATCATCATATTGGATAATGGTGTTTTTTTCTGGATATTGGGCTATATTTTGCCTGAGTAACAAGCTAATTCTCAAGGCATTAAATCAACTCATTCTCCTTTTTCCTTGGAGCCTGAGACACCATGCACCCTACTGACTCATCCTCCACAAAGGGTTCTGCTTCAAGAAACGGCCAACAGCCAAAAGGACGTACTTCCCAGAAAGGGATGGTGTATCTGCCGTTCGGAACAGTCTGGGGCAAAACAGGTGAATCTGGGTCTAGTAATTATTGACTTCAGAGCAAAACGCTATAATTCTCCCACCCTCCACCCCTCTGTTCAGATTATTAAAGTTCAAATCTTATTTTGGATCTTAACCATTGAGCCCTGGTTAAACAAGAATTCTATTTTGAAAATTTGTCCAGAGGTACTGTGGTCGATTGAATTATGTACCCCAGTTTAGATTTGTTCTTCATCTTAATCCATATCCCTGTGGGTATGAACCCATTGTAAATGGGATCTCTTGATATTATTTTTAGTTAAGGCCTGGTCCAAGTGAATGAGGTTGGATCTTACTCCGGATTGCTGGAAGCCTTATAATGAGAAAGAAACCAGAAGCCAAGGTTAAGAGAAAACCATGGGGAGAAGCCAGAAACCGGAAGTTAAAGGAACCCAAAGAGAAAGGAGAGGATATCACGTGATGGGAGGCAGGGATACAACCCAAGGACCCCAATGAAATGCCAGCAGCCAGCACCCAAACAGTACAATTCTGAAGAGAAAGCACCATCTTGCTGATGCCTCAATTTTGGACTTCAAGCCTCAAAACCATGAGTCAATAAATTCCTCTTTTTTAAGCCAATCCATGGGGGTATTTGTTATAGCAGCCTGGCAAATGGAGACAAGTACCATAAATGAAGAAGGCTCCTTCAAAAAGCCACTGCTGAGGGGGCTATCAGGCAATTTTACCACTGGTCAAATGTGATAGGAGCAGGAGGGTGGACATGTAAACCATGGTGCTCAAGATGAAACAAGTTAATGAGGATGGACTTCTGGGTTTGTGATGGGACATTTTAGCTTCTGATTTGAGGGCAGTATATTAAATGCATTTGGAGCCAGAAAAGTCATTTTTCCTTTCAAATGAGGTGGAATTAGAGCCAAGTTACTCAACCATGTCTGCACATTGGTAGCACCTGGAGAACATTAATACCAATACCTGAATTCCACTCCAGAGATTCTGATATAATCGGTCTAGAGTGCAATCTGGGCCTCAGGATTTAAAAAAATCTCCCCAGGTGTTTCTAATATGCAGCCAAAGATGAGAACTGCTGAACATGAGGTGAGAGGACAGGATATGGGAATTGGAAAGAAAATAGATTGAGAAATTCACAGATTTACGAAAACCATTTGTAATAACAAAAGCAAAACAACCTGGAAACAAATCTTACCTCCGCTGATCGATAAATGGACTAATAAACTACTAGATTCATACAATGCTTTGCTATCCACCGGTGGGGAAAACAAACTAACTCTAGCCACACAAGTCTCCATCAGTGAACCTTCCAAATGTAAACTGGTTGGAGAAAACAAACTGCAGGAGAAAACATTTAATACAATCGTTTATACAAAACACAAAATGCAAAACCCCTGGTCTATGGAATTATACATTTATTTTACTGAGTGCCTTTTTTTTTTGCCCCCATTTTTCTACTCATTCATCCATACACTGGACAAAGGGGAGTGTCGTCCATAATACATTCATTTTAAAGTTTTAAAACGCAAAGAAAAGGTTGTTAAATACAAAATTCAGGATAGTGGTTACACAGAGAAAGATTTTGGGTGCTTTAAAGCTCTTGTATAATGCTCTATTTCTTAAGCTGGGTTGCAGGTATAATTTTTTAAAAACGAAATCAGTGTATAAAAGTTGATACAATTCCTTTGTGATCACTTTCATTCGTTTCACCCCAAAAGCCTTGTGACTCACTAAAAGTATGAGTTAGCAGAACTCAGGTGTGTTCATACAGCTTGAAGGTGTAACAGTAAACAAAGGAAGGAAAACTGAGATGTTATGTAAGGTGAGGGAGTAGGAATTAAAAAGCGGCGCTTAAGAATTCTTAGGTAGTAGTTTCCTCAAATTAAGAGAGAAAGAAGGAGAAGACGGATTTCCCCTTGCCTCCGCTGGAAATAAAAAGATGTATTTCAGCTCTGGGTCTGACTTAATGTATTCCATGGGCTCTGTAGTTAAGATTTAGAAAGCCTGGGTGCAGGCTTAACCTCGCTATTCCTACAGCGTGAGGTGCTGTGTGATGCGCCGTGGGAACACCGGCTCAGGCTTAACAAGACTTTCCGCAAGTAACCGCTTATTACTCACGCAGCACAAGGAGTCGAAGATGCTGGGGGAAAACATCCCATCTGGGCCAAACCGCTGGGGTCAAGGACGGTGGATGGCAGCTCTTCACCCCCCACTTGGTGCCAGAGGGAAGGGTAGTTATACAAACCCAGGGGGCGGGGCCCATCCCGGGAGTCCCCGCCCAGGTGCGCAGCTGGGGCTGGGAAATGGAAATAAATTGAAAAGTCTGTACAGGATAGAAAAGGGGGGGGGAGGCAGGCAGAAGGAGAGGGCTGGGAGATGGCCACCGAGTTTCTGTGACTTCAGTAGCAAAGACTCAAGTTCTCTTGTATTGTATTGTATTGTAAAATGGCAATAACAGTGGTAGAAAATGCAAAGCACACAAGTGACTGACACAGATAAATAATTGCTCAATAAATGTCAGCTTTTTTTTTTTTTTTTTTTTTTTGCTATTATCAGACATCATATGGCTCCTCAGCTTCCTCCTCTGGTCTTCTTGTTTTCTCATAGACCCACCTGGATGCAAAACTGGAAACCTTAGTGAGCTGTGAACCTTTTCCTGAATGTGATATATAGGCAGTGGACAAGACACAGAGGACAGCCTAAACATTCTTAGTTTTATATATTGACCATTGAGCCTCCCCAGTAATTCTGCTATGGTGGCACTACCAAATTTTTTTATTTTGATCTCTTCTATTATGTAGATTGTGCTCCCCTCTGTTATATAGGAAATTCACTTTCTTCCAATGCCTACCCCAAAATATGCGGAGTAAGCGTAAATCAATGTTTTCTACCACATGGTTGCTCAAATTGTTGTCCATGGAGCAGCAGCGTTAGCATCACCTGGGAGCCTGTTGGGACTAAAGACTCTCAGGTCTCCCACAGCCCTAATGAATCAAGACAGTGCATTGTTAAAACATCTCCAGGTGCTTCATATGGATGGTAAGGTTTGTGAAGTACGGGGGATGCTACATCATAAAATAGTAAGGCCATACAAATAATGGAAGAATCACCATTACTGTCCTCTGAAGATATCTCAGAAATTCCTTTTTTAACTTAAATATGCAACTGGAGTCTTAGACACAACTTTAGTCAATGTATCAAAACACTTGTGAACAGAAATGACAATATAATATTCTTCCCAAGAGAAATTCTGAAAACTAAGCTTTTCCCTGATACCTATCATCATCATTCACTGAACCTGCTATAGATCCTTAAGCAGTGAATAACAGTTATGGGTTATTAATTTTTCTTCTTCCTCTCTTGTTCTTCTCCTCTCATTGACCTAGCCCTCTGTCCTAGCAAAGTAAAGAGACAATCTTTAGATTTTAGCCCAGAGATGTAAGTTTATTTTGTTCCCCTTAATTGAAACTGAGGCAGCTCAGCTTGATGATCCAGATTGAGGTGACGTGAAATTTGACCTGCTTAAAGTACAAAGGTACAATCTTTGTGAAAAATGAAAGTGAGAAATTTATTTCTAAGCTCCCTAGGGTGGAGAATCCTGTTCAGAATGATTGTGAATCAACTCTTATTTTTTAAGAATAAATATTGATTCTGAAAATCGTTTCTGAATGTGTGTTTGTGTGTGTGTGTGTGTGTGTGTGTGTGTGTGTGTGTACATATATATATGAAACCATGTAACATCCTAATGGTGCTTTACTTCTAACTGTAACAGTGACCTTTTAAACATAATCTTAAAGCTGTAAGCAAGCTGGAAATTGTAAAGTAGACTTAAAAGGTAACTTTCAAAGCCAGAAGCAGGCTATAATGGAAGCTCTTAGTCTCACAAAGGAGCACTATGTAAATGTAAAGTCTGCACCCAGACCTGAATAAACTTTCATCTATTGCCCCAAACCTCCTAGATAGGAAAAAGCCTTTCATCCTTCTCCCGAGACTGGGAGGCACCTTTCCCAGGTGTCACAGGATGTAACTTCTGAAGGAAGTAGGATAAACTACTGAAATTCTCCAGACCTCTGTTACCTGTTAACTAAGATGAGTGTCTCTCTTTGTCTCTGATGGGTATAATTTGCAGAGGCTGTTTGAGGATTTCTTCCCCTGTCCTCCCACTAGCTTAAATAAACCCTCTTTTCCTCCTCAGCCTGGTTCAGTGTGACTTTTATTGGCAGCACTGAGCAATGAACCCAGATTTGGGAAGTGCCCCTTCTACATAACCTTTCCCTTTTTCTGCCTGTCATTTGCCTTATTTCACCTTCATTCCTCATGTTTTTTAGCAATAATGAAGATAATTTGGGCCAACAATCCAGTAAGGAGTTTATCGTGTGCTGTCTCAGATACTAGAAGAAGAAAAATTAAGTTGAAGAAAACAGTAAGTATCAATCATGTCTGTGTAAAATATATTTCCTTTTCTTCTATTTTATCTGAGTAAATGAGGTTTTTTTTTTTGTTTGGTTGGTTTTTTCTTTGTTTGTTTGTTTGTTTTGTGTTGTTTTTGCCATCCATTGATTCCGAAATTGTAGAATGGTAAGGGTTTCTAGGTGACCCAAAGTCTTTACTCTTTGGCTCTTTTGTTGACTATTTTCCATTGTGCTGATTACTCCTATTTCATCAAGCTTATATTTTGTTTTATATATTCAGTTTTGAAACCTGCTTATTCTTATGCAACACCCTTTCTTGCAGAGATCTTCTAATTTCATTTTGTTCAGTTCTACCACTTTTCACATTAAGGGCCATATATTTTCCTGAAGCCCCAGAATATCATCTTAGCATGATGATTTGACTTTTTCCTGCTAGTCACACAAAATCAGATGCTGTGTTAGATGTGTATTTTTTATTTATTCCAAAATAACCTGAGAAGCTATTGAATGTCTGCTGTGTTCAAGGACCTATCTGTTAACTAGAAAAGTTCTGTTCCTTAACCATTTAGTCGGGTCCATCTCTGGCTGACATTTCTTATTGAGACTGGTAGAGGCCTCATATGGCTTGAAGGTTCTTACCTTGCACTAGAACTATTTTAATCTCTAGATTTTCTTTTTCCACTAAGCTCTACCATGACAGGCTAGTGGGTGGTGTGTGAGAAAGGGAATGAGGAGGGTAGATTGGCAGCTTGTTAAGTCCTTGGTATCCCAGGACTTATCATCTCCTAAATAAAGTGGACTTTCAGCTCAAGCCTTACTTTAAGGAAAAAAAAAAATTCTACAGATGAAACAGATGCTAGATGGAAACTACGCTGCTGACTTTCTCCAAACAGGCCTGCAGCTGTCACTTCTTTCATAACTTTTTCCAGTCTAATTTTTAGGCTTCACCTGTTGACACACATGACAGGACTTTGCTTCCTTCCCCACCCCACTCCATCCCTTCCCCAACTTCCCCTTGAAAGGAGAACAGCCTGAATTCTCAGGAAGCACAGCTCATGGTGAGAGCTCTGAGCACACTGTGGTGTATCTGTTGGAGATGTAAAGGGGGAAGCTGCAGAGGAGGAAGGATGCCCATGCTGGATGACTGCATTTACCTCCAGCACTTGGTCCACTGGGCCTATTACCAGGGAGCAGAGATACACAGCAGGAAGGCAGACCCTTTGCTCCTGCTGGCTGTTTCTCTATATTGCTCTTTAAAAACTAATTTTCAGGTCTCAGCTGAGGCTTGCCCAGGAGCCAGATAATCATCACCATTTAGTCATAACAGAAATAGATTTGCAACCTCAGCTTGGAACAAAAACATGAAACACAAGGGTTATGAATCCAATCTCAGCTGCAAAGGGCAGACTCTCTTCTACTGAAATCAGCTTTAAGAGAGACAGAAGGAAAGGCAAGATTTGCAGCAAGAGAAAAGATTGCTTTCCTGTTGGCTTAGACAGATGACTGCAGCCATTGGCTTGTATCACCACTATGGTTGCTTTTTGTTTTTAAGGTAATTCATTCTATTGACCCACAGAATATGATATTCAAAAATGATCTCCCAATATAACTTATTGTCCAAGCATCTGCTATGAATGAAACGTAAGACAGCATTGAAAGATGAAGGATTGATAGCACATTGAAAATCAGCTATATAATAAAGTTAATTAAAACTCAATTAAATATTTGGTACATTAACATTTCACCTGCTCTGTATGCAGCCTACAATTCTGTTATTTCTCATGATAAAGTCCACTCAGATTTCTCAGATTAACTCATTCTTTTGAGATGAAATGGCTTTTCTTTTTAACTTTCTAGAGATGTCTCTCAAATCTGTCAGCACTGCCTCCTACCCCTGGGTGGATAATTTCACCTCCTACTTCATAGACAAAGCAGAAGCCATAAGACAAAAAAAAAAAAAAAACACAACTCATCTTTTCTCCATCTGCTATATAAATTTATGTACACACGCAACTGTCCCCATCCCTAATTCTTTCTGACAAGTGGAAGAACCGACTTCACTTATGTCTTGTATCCTCTTCAGTTCTCACCTTTCTTAGGAACCTTGCTTTACCAGTTTTCCCTTTTCTCAGTTGTATAATCAACCTCTCTGTTCAACTAGTTCTCCTGTATACTTACATGCGTTCTCTCTTTCTATTATAAAAAATAAAAACTTCAACCTTCTAGCTGTAGCTTTTCTATTTTTGGCATTTGAGATAATTCCTATATATATATATTAGTATAAATTTTTAACATGAATGTATATGTATCAATCCAGTTTTCTGTTAAATGTCCTGGCCACTCTTTCTACTTCTTACTCAAAATTCCCAAAGGAGGAGAGACTTACTTAATAGATGAGTTTAGGAGAAAGAACTAAGCATGCTTGGATCAGCACCAAACGGAATAGAACATAAACCACCTCCACAGAAAAAAAAAAAGATATAGCAGGAAGAAAGACTTTCAAGGCCTAGAGTATCCAAAAGATGAGAAAAGTCAGTGTCTTGAAATGCACATGCTATAAATATTGGTCCTCAACAGGCTCTAGGGATGAAACCGGCAACTACACCCCCAGGTGCTTGCTCTAGGAATCCACTGGGGGTAATTTTCTTAGCCCAACTGATTGTATGGATGAGAAGGAGCCTCTGCTCGTTTCATGGGTCTGAGTAGCCATAGAAAAATGTGGAGCAGCAGATATTGTGGCACAGATCTAAAAATGCCTGTTCATGGGAGGAAACACAGGCCTTGGAGGGAAAGTGGAAAAAGAGAATCTCAAATAAAACCTCTTGCTTGGGGCTGTCAAAATTGCCAACTGGCTTTGTAGACTTGGCTGAATATCTTGTAACCAATCACTACCTCAATTTTCCAATTCATAAAATGGTGTTAACAATGATACTGCCTTACTTAAAGAGTTATTAATTCATATATATAAGGCACTTAGGATCTGGCACATATTCGGATTTAATAAATTCTAGTTACATTATTATATATAAGTGCTCCTCTAAGCAGGGAACTATGCTGCTGATTTTTACCACCCGTTTCCCATATACATAGTATGTGTAGTGTCATAAGTAACAGATGCAGGGGAGATTTCTCCCAGCTGGGTTTAGTTCCAACTCATGAAAATGAGACAACTTCATAGTATGCATCCTAGAGAAACTGAAACCAAGATTTTTTTCTGTCTACCTCGAATTCTAGAATCTCTTCTATGTGTTTGACTACAGTTGTCTACATTAAATACTACCAAGTTGTAATATCATCATATTAACTACTCTAGAGCCTGGAGATAAGCTTGATTTCTACATTTTATGCAGGTGCTGTGAAACTTCTCTACTAACTCTGAAAGAATTCCAATCCAGTGGAAGAGAACTTCTGCTTCAGCAGCTAAATAAATCCCTAATTTATCTTCCCATCCAAGTAAAACCCTTTAGCCAAGGCTAGGCATAATAAGATGATTTTACATTTACCTTAATTAATTTGGACATTGGCTTATGAATTATGAACTTTATATAGTATTTGGACTTTAATATCTCTTTGTACACTTTGAAATTTTGGAAATTTCTATGTGGATGGCATTATATTAGCAACTTTATTCTGTCTTTTAATTTCTTTCCATAACCTCTTATGAGCTCTATTAGATATAATATCTGATCAACCTTTGGAATAGGAAACAAATTAAGTGATGCGTATTTATTTAAAAAAAAAATAAAAACTAAAAAAAACTCCTACAAATCGATAAGAAAACCTCAGAGATGAAATGGGCATGAGCCTGAACAACCATTTCACAAAAGAATATATTAAAATGGCAAATACACAACTATAGAGGAGATCAACTTCATTAGTCTTCAGGTATATGCAAATTAAAACCCATAATGAGATACCACTACACACCCACCAGAAAGTCTCTAAAATTTAAAAAGGCTCTCAATATCAAGAGTTGGCCAGGATATAAGGCAACTGATGGGAGTCATCCCTGCTGGCAGGAGAGTAAATTGGTACAACCACTTTGACAATCCGTTTGGCAGTATGTACCAGTGCTAAACATAAGCTTTCCATATGATCTAGCAATTTCATCCCTAGTTATAAAAAACAGAAATAAGAGCATGTGTTCATCAAAAGAGATGTACAAGATTCTTTATAGTAGCACTCTTTATAATACCTCCAAACTAGAAAAAACTCATTTTATTTTTTAAGCTGTGGCTAAGGCTGAATCTTCAAAGGATTAAATGCAACACCTTCAACTTTTAAACAATTCCACTGAGTCACTCTGCAAAGTCTCATAGAAAGAAGACAGCCAGAAATATGTCTCCTGTCCTGATGGATAATCATTCCACCAGCGAACTAGTCTTGCCCAAACAATCAAACCTGAATCTGATCGACCCTATATATCTAACCACCAATTTTCAGGAAATACAGAGGAACATGGTCAACCTCACCACAAGATTGCAATCAAGAAGATCAGGACTATGGAGAATTTGACAGGACAAAATGCCTGGCTTCTTCAGCAAATAAATCATTCAGGTACACAGTTGTTTTATGCAGTTTCCCGTATCAATGTTATATTTTCCAATAAAATCACTGGTGAATGTCTGTCACTGTGCTCAGCTCTGGGGATGGAATGATGAATATGCCAAGACCCTTTTCTTCAAAGAGCACGTGAAGACATAATGCCTGAGTGCAACATAGTGTTGTAAGTTCTCCAAAGGACATGACAGTTCAGGGCACAGGGAAGGCACTATTCTCCAGGCACTCGCTTTCCGGAAGCTCAGGATTTTCCAAACCATCGATTTCTGGTTTCTTTGTGCTCAAGAGTTCAGTTCTCAGCTTATCTCTTTCCTCTTGCATTTTATTATAAGTTGCAAGGAGGAGCCAGGCTGCAGTTTCCATATTTATTTTGGAAATCTCAGCTAAATACCCAAGCTCATCACTTTCAAATTCTGCCTTCCATCCTACACCAGGATCCAATTCTGCCAAATTCTCTGCCAGTTTAAAACAAGTGCATCTTTTTCTCTGTGTCTTCCATCCTCTTATAAAGGACTCCAGTAAGAGGATTAAGACCCATCTGGGGCATGCCTCAACTGAAACACCCCAATCGAAAGGTCCTACCCACAATAGGTCTACACCCACAGGAATGGATTCCCTCTTAAGAACATGATTTTCTGGCATATATACAGCTTCAAACCGTCATAGTCACTGAGCTCTTTTACTATATTTTAGATGCCAATATTCTTGTTACTGCTTTGTTGAGAGCTTTTTCATACTTTTAACGTCCCTTACGATGTATTCTCAATTAGTGCCTTGTCAGAGTTAGGAATGCAAAGAATGAGAGTTTTATAATTGAATTCAAAGTGATTAATTGTTTTCCTCTCTAGAGTTTTGAGAAAAATTTTGCCAATGGACTCAGTTCTACAAATGGTCACAGTGAAGGGAGACAGCCAATGAGATGTATTCGAGGAGACTCAGTAATTTGTCAATAATGAGACAGAAAAATCTTCCGAAGTCCTGTCATTCCTGTGTTTCTTTACTCAGCAAATGTCTGAGAGACAAATGCGGCTGATATTTATATTTCTGGGGCTGTTTATGTTCTAGTTATATAATAATTAAAACAAACTTGCAAACAGACACACAAACACTTCTCTCATAAAACATGCTATCAAATGAGGGTTGCAGAATAGTAAATGGACAATTATATTACAACAAATTATAAGCTATTATTAAAAATAAATCCAGAGCTATGGGAACACACTTCATAATAGGACCTTCATGGGAAGATTGTGAAGTGCAGACTACATAGGCACTGTATGGAATATCAAAGAACAGGGCATTGTCCTTGCCCTTCAGAAGGTTATAAGTTTGGGAGATAAGAGAAAGTCAGGAAGCAGTAAACAATAATGCAGGATAGTACAGGATTAAGTTTAAAATGAGTGATAAGACCATTTAAATGTACTAGAAATTAATAGAGTGGAGCCCCGCATATTTTCCTGTTTTAATACAGAGAGATTTCAGAAAG
The DNA here is from genome assembly GCF_015220235.1 of Choloepus didactylus. Classification (NCBI taxonomy): domain Eukaryota; kingdom Metazoa; phylum Chordata; class Mammalia; order Pilosa; family Megalonychidae; genus Choloepus; species Choloepus didactylus. The sequence continues at coordinate 64,949,206 of NC_051324.1, read as the reverse complement.
GAAATAAAACTTAAGAAATTTTGGATGGAGTCACTGAGAAACAAAGACAACAGGGTCAATGGCTACATGTAGAATAATGAGGTTTCATTTCCTGGCCTTTGGGAGGGTGGGGATTAACTTTTTAAATTTATAATTATTTTGATCTCATGCTATTCACTATAAATAGTGCTTCTGATTTTACCAACTTGAGGTATATTCCATGTATCAATTAATGGACATAATGTTTGCAATGAACAGAATTCTTTTACAAATTATCCATATTGCAGGGATGGCATGCCATGTGTGCATAATAGCCTTACTGTGTTTAGGAATATATTATTGGATTAAAACACCAGGCATTTTTAATTTATTAGAGATTACACACAAAGAGACACAAATGACTCATCCAATTGCCTGTTCATGGTCAATGTTCATCTAACATCAATAGAAAAATAGTAAAATATCATACATGGAACTTAACCTAAGTACTTTACAGATGAGCGTTAGAACCAGTTATAAAGATAATATGGGGGGAGAGGAACTGGAAGATTACATAAACACTTTGGAGAAAATCAAAGTGGGGCAAGAGAAAGAAATTATGACAGAAATGCAAGTAATTAAATAGTGAAGTTCCCAAGTAGGCATATGGGCTTGAACATACTGCAGGTCCCTTTCCATCTGGATTTTAATAAGCTTTGAGTTATTGCCAATAAAATACCACGGAGGCCTCTTCCGGCATTCACGGACATCTGCCCACATGGTCTGTACAGCAGCTGATGGGTTACATTTGCTGCTGAAAGCATAATCAAGGAGGAGGCCAACATTTCAAAGTGGACCAAGGTTTCACAAGTGATGTCTCACTAGAGCTCTAGTATCACTTAAAATAATTTTAATGAAGTATGACTCTTCTCTCATATTTTTAAGTAGATGTGTTGACGTGTTTTAGTTTTCATCTTAAGTTTAAGTAGTGATATAGATTATATTTTCTGGTGTATTGCAAACATTGATTTTTTAAAACCTTTTTATTTTGAAATGATTTCAAACTTACAGGATAGTAGCAAAAATAACACAAACGCTATACAGAGAACTCCAACATCTCCCCATCCCCCAGATACCTGGATTGGCCAATTTTAACATTTTGCCAACTTTGTCCCATCATTCAATCATCTATCTATTTTCTGAGCATTTGAGAGCAGATTGCACCCGTCATACTCCTTGAACACATAAAACTTCCATGTACAGTTCCTAAGAACAAGGATATTCACTTATGTACAAACATTGATATTTCAAACAACACTGTAAGCCCACTCTTTGATTTTATCTATAGAATCTGAATTTCATAGTGATCTGATAAGCATCATTATCTATTTAAGTAATACATGAACCAGTTCTTCAATACGATGAAATCTGATAGGATTTTTTTGCTTCTTATACTCATATTTCCATTCCATTTCCCCAAGCGAATTTTAACCTGAAATTTTTTTTTTTTTTCATTTTAGCCATTCTGTAGGGTGTCCGGTAGGCTTACATGGTGGTTTTAATTTGGAAAACCCTAATAGTTAGGTTTCATTGATTTTTTAATTTGGTGAATTATCAATGTTAATTATTGAAATTATTTTTATGTATTTTAGAAGAATATCACAGGCATGACATTTTTGTGTGGTGATTTTTATATTGAGACTATTTTGACATCCCACCTTCACCAAGCCCTTTACCATTTAAGCTTTTCCACTTTTGACTGATTGGTTAATTGTTTGTTAACGCCAATAAATATTTACAGATTAAAGTCCCAAACCATCTCCAAGCCTTACTCTATCCTTGAGACTCCTCATTTCAGAGATTCAGGAATGATCTCACAGTAAATATCAGAGATGGGAGGAAGACACTCATTTCAAACATTTTTCATTGACAAAGTAAAGTTTCAATCTTATTTTGTGAGTTTGTGAAAAATGTGTGAAGTTGAAAAAATCCACAACATCAAATGTCATTTTTTTGTCAACATGTCCCTTGAAATACAGGCAAAGTATGCATTTTGTTAGAATACCCGGCATTCAACCCAATTCATCCCCCCTTTTCAATTAATGATTCAAATTCAGTAGGCTTGAGGTTTGATTCTAGCTTTGTCACTAACCACTTAATTTATTCAGGCTTTGGATTTATTCTTCTGTAGAAAGAAGCACTGAAACTGCTGATACTGCAAATAAGCAGGTATCATCAGTTCTATTTGTGGATGTGATACTAAAGGTATATGAACTGAATTTAGCCTGCACTAAGAACCCCTTCCTGCCTATCCTTCTAAGCAACACCCAACACTTTTATAAATCAAGCCACTTCTTGAATATTTTATTAACACACTGTAGACTTAATCACATTTTATAAATACAGTGTTTATAGTAACCCCATTTATTTGCCAAAGGGATTTTAGGGAGTTTTTTGAGTTATTATTTGCATGTATATGTGCCTTGCTTATTTCACTGAGCATAATATTCTCAGGGTTCATCCATGTTGCAGCATATCTCAGAACTTCATTCCTTCTTATGGCCAAATAATATTCCACTGTGTGTGCTCTATGTTTTGTTTATCCATTCATCTGTTAATGAACACTTGGGTTGTTTCCTCCTTTTGGCTATTGTGAATAATGCCGCTATGAACACTGGTGTACAAGTATCTGCTTGAGACACTGATTTCACTTTCTTTGGTTATATGCCTGAGAGTGGAGTTGCTGGGTCATATGGTAATTCTATATTTAACTTTTAACTTTTAATTGGGTTGTTTGTCTTTTTGTTGTTGCATTATAAAAGTTTTTATATATTCTGGATATTATGTCCTTTTCAGATACATAGTTTGCAGCTAACTTGCTCACATTCTTTAAGTTGTATTTTCACTTTCTTTGGGGCCCTTGGCATTCCACAGGAATTTGAGGATTAGCTTTTCCATTTCTGCAAAGAAAAGGGTGCTGGACTTTTGATAGGTATTGCACTGAATCTGTAGATTACTTTGCACAGTATTGACATCTCAACACAAATATATTTTCTAATCCATGAACATGGGATGTCTTGCCTATATTTAATCCTGTAATTTCTTTCAACATTGTTTTATAATTTTTCAGTGTATGAGTTTTTCACATCCTTGGTTAAATTTATTCCTATATATTTTATTCTTTTAGACGCTATTGTAAATGGTACTGAATTTTAAAATTTCCTCTTCAGATTGTTCTTTGCTAATGTAAAGAAATACAATTGATTTTTGCATGTTGATCTTGTACCCTGCCACTTTACTGAATTTGTTTACTAGCTTTAGTTGTTTTCTTGTGAATTCCTTTGGCTTTTCTGTATTTTAAAAATCTGCAAATAGAGTTTTATCTCTTTGTTTCCAATTTGGATACCACTTATGTATTTTTCCTGCCTAACTGTTTTGTTTACAACCTTTAATACATTATTGGATAGCAGTGGTGAAACCAAGCATCCTTGTCTTTTCCCTGATCTTAGGGAGAAAGCTTTCCATTTTTCACCATTGAGTATGATGTTAGCTATGAGTTTTTTGTAACTGTCCTTTATCATTGTGAGAAACTTTCATTCTATTTCTAGTTTTCTAAGTGTTATTATCAAGAAAGGGTGCTGGATTTTGTCAAAGGCTCTTCCTGCATCTATTGGGATAATCATGTTTTTTTTTTTCCTTCATTTTATTTATGTGGTATATTACAGTAATTGACTTTTGTTATGTTGAACCACTTTTGCATTCCTAGGATGAGTCCCACTTAATCATTGTATATATTCTTTTTAATATGCTGTTGGATTCAGTTTGCTAGTATTTTATTAACAATTTCTACATCAGTAATTATAAGGGAAATTGATCTGTAATTTTCTTTTTATATGATGTCTTTATCAAGCTTTGATATCAGGGTAATGCTGTCCTTACAGGATAAATTAGGAAGTGTTCCCTCCTGTTCAATTCTTTGGAACAGTTTGAGAAGGGTTGGTGTTAATTCTTTGAATGTTTGATAGAGTTCACCAGTGAAGCCATCTGGTTCTGGACATTTCTTTGGTTGAAGGTTTTTGATTATTGACCCAATTTATGTACTTGTCATAGGCCTGTTGACATTTTCTTCTTGAGTCAGTTTAGGTACTTTATGTGTTTCAGGGAGTTTTTCTATTTCATCTAGAATATCTGATTTGTTGGTGTACAATGTTCATAACATTCTCTTATAATCCTCTTTATTTCTCTAAAGTCAGTCCTGATGGCACCATTTTTATTTCTGATTTTACTTATTTGTGTCTTTTCTATTTCCTCTTCATTGATCTAGCAAAATGTTTGCTAATTATATTGATTTTTTTGAAGAATCAACTTTTAGTTTTGTTGATTCTCTATTTCCACTCTAACCTCAATGATTTCCTTCCTTCTGCTAATTTGGGTTTAATTTGCTCTTCTTTGTTTAGTTCCTCAAGACATAAAGTTAGAATCTTGCTATGAGATCTTTCTTCTTTTTTAATATAGGCATCCATAGCTATGCATTTCCCTCTTAGCACTCCCTTTATGGCATCCCATAAGGTTTAGTATATTGTGTTCTCATTTTCATTCACCTCTAAGTATTTGCTAATGTCCCTTATGTTTCTTCTTTAACCTATTGATTATTTAAGAGTGTGCTATTTAATTTCCACATATTTGTAGATCTTCCGGGTTTCCTTCTGTTACTGTTTTCCAACTTCATTCCATTGTGGTTAGAGAAGTTACTTAGTATGATTTCAATATTTTTGAATTTATCAAGACTAATCTTATGTCCTAACATTCATTAATTTTTTTAAAGCTGGCTGAAACAACAAAATAGGAATGCTGGACAAATTTGTCCGGTGAACTTCCAGTTTTCAAAACCTGTAGAAAATGCCACTTCTAAAGAATTAAAATGGAAAGGAAACCATAGCAGCCCCACAAAAAAATGCACTATAATTTGTATAGTAATAGTTTTTAAAGTCAATGTTGAATTATTCTAAATTTTAGCCTCTTGTTGGAACATCTACACATATGCTCAGCTGCTGATAGACAGCCTTTTTTTTTTAATATGTGTTGCACCACCTGGCTCATTTTGAAACACTCTTGAGTCTGTTTGGGCCATCACAGGGTATGTGCTATTAAAAGCAACACAATACACTTATTATGAATGCCCAGCACCCTAGGACAGTTAATTTTTCAGCAAGGAAACCCACACTAAGGACTTCTTTCCTCCTCCTGTCCTTTCTCTCTCCCCGTCTCTATCACAGAGCAGAGGAACTTTAGCCAGCTACTGGTTATGAACTCGGTGCAATAAAATTTCTCTGAACTTTTGTTCCAACTGTTCATTCATGAATGTAATTTATGTTCTGTGCCATCACCAGTAAGATTTCAAGATTTATAGATTGCAATTTACCTCATATTGGTTCTATTTTTGTTTAGTTTCATTTATTTTTCTCTTGAAAGGGAGTAGAACTAGAGAAAGGGTAGAAATTTTGGCCAACCCCAAATCCCTAAATGACCTTCCAAACCAAAAGTATATTTTTGAACTACTCATATTCGGCACTCCATACTGTCAATTCCTTTGCACAGCTGAGAAACTAATTATTTTATATGTAATAAAATTGTCATTAAATTATATATTTTTTCTTTTTATTTTGAAAGTAACTAACCTGCTCTCTTTTCTGTAGTTCCATAAAAAGGATGAAGGAATATTGTTTTCATTCAAGTTAGGAAATTACCAAATTTTATCTTAAAGATTTGCAGAATTTTACTAAACCCAAAATGTTTGCACTTAAAACATACAGTTTGAAAGATTGAAACATATATGCCTGAGTTCTTTTATTTTTAAGTAATTTAGAAATTTTCTCTAAGAGAAATGTGACACCTAGGCCAATTTTTGTAGCTTTTTCCTAAGCAAGAGAAGAAAAAAGCCCCAAAACTCATTTGACTATCAGTAAACTAATTTGAACACTACATGAGGCAGGCTTTTATTTGTAACTCTAAATGTATGAATTTTGAGTAGGTACTAAATTTGGAGAATGCAATTATAGTATCAACAACAAAAAGCTTTGTAATGGCAAAATCTTCCCATGGTGTTTAATGAACCCATTTTCTTTTTCAAATGGAATCACCCACATCTTCATAGCCAGGAGAGGAACTTTGAGCTCTGGGCAATTACCACTAGAGATTGCTGTTTACATGTACCACTACAACCTTATATCTCTTTAAGATCATTACTATTTGAACTGAATCAGGAGCATGCTTAAGATGTAAACTCATTGCAGAGTTGCCATTTTCCTGATATTGCAAGAATTACCTGATAGAATCTGTATTGAGAGAAGTAAGCCTATTTGTCAGGTAAATTTGCTTCACATGCTAATATGAAGCATGTGAACACCTGACCTGTGGTATAATGGGGATAGGAGAATGCATGAATGGATATAGGAACGTGTGTTTGGTTGCAAATCTTTCCCTCTTTCTTAAAATTTCTTTTCTTCCTAATAGCCAAACAGACCCATCCTTATATCTGGGCAAGCAGGTGCCCTGCCTTGAGCCTCGTGTTTTAGATGATACTGCATATCACAACTAGACATACAGCATTTCTTTGAGAACACGTGGGTGCTGAGAAACTGGCATTCAACTGGCCCAGCACTCTCTCTAATCCTAAACATATGTTTCCATGACTGACATCTATCCAGCTCCAGCAAAACACATCTCTACATCTCATACACTTGTTATTGTATCAAAAGTCTGCTGAGTCCAAATGTACTGATATTTTGCTTTGGGCCACTACTGTTGTAGGAGACAGATGCTGACTGAGTAGATAGAGGACTTAAATGGAAATGCTTAGCAAAGAGTAATGACAAAGTGATAATTTATTTAAATCTCCCTTTTCAGATAAATGAGAATCATATATTTCAATTTTGTCATTTTGAAGATAGTCAAGAATGGAATTTATTTAACAGTTTGTTGGTTTGATATGTAACTTTTAAATATTTGACATATGGCATCTGAGTCTCCAAAGTGACTTGTCCCACTACTAATGTTCTGCGAGCCTGCTAACAAAGATCTGAAGAGTGTATCTAAGGACCAATTCTTAGAATTGCAAAAGCAGATTCTAAAACAATAGCATAGCCAATGAGAAGAACATTACACTCTTTCCACAAAATCATGAATTAGTATGTGATATCATTTGGTTTATGCCAATTTAGTTTTTTGCTAAATGGGAAAATTTCTTACAGTATATTCCAGGATAACTTGCAGTAAAAGCAAGTTCTGCATTTTAAGAACATAAAATCCTCCAAATTATTTCTGTATTGAATATCCTATTTGCCCCTCCAGATCTAATCGCTACTATTTTCTAACTTGCTCTATGCAGACATAGGGAAGTGGGGAGAAATAGGGGCGGGGAATGGGCCTGGGGGCAGTGATGTCCAGGTGTCTATTTCCCCTTCTCTCTTCTTGCCATGTTCCTGCAGGTTGGCTATATCCATTTACTCAAGACCGCATCTTCTTTCAAGGGCCCCATCTTATTCCTTTGTCTCAGATTCTGGTCACTCTTCCCTCTCCCTTACCATTCAGGCTCAGCTATAGTTAGGGGTCCCTCATAGCCTCAGGGTACTGCACCATCCCTTGTTGCTTTTTTCTAAACCTGCTCACTTTTAGTAGGCAGCCCCTCTCCCCAATACATTTTTTAACTCACCTCCAATTACCTGATTAGATTGTGCCAACTCTTACCTACTGCACCGTGATTAGTATAGTCTCTACTAACATGGGTATGGTCTTATTATCATTCAGTTTTTGAGGAATAACCCCTTTTTCCAAGTCATATAATATAATTGCTTTACAGACACCCTTCACAATTCTGGGTGTTTGATATATTGATCCATTACTCAGGGCTTGTTTTTTTTTAACTGTATGTCTTCTGTGTTCATTAGTGAGTTTGGGCTATTTGTTTCCTTTTCATTAGCGTCATTATTAAGAAAAATAATGTATTTTGGCCTAATTTGCAAAATGATATGGTATTTCTCTTTTTCTCTGATTTAAATAGTGTGCAATATATACATTCCCTGGTCTTAATACCATTTTGTTATAATCGATCTGGAGATAGTTCCTTTAGGCTGCATTTCTCTGGTATCTGCCTCTCTTTCCTCCATTCATGTTTATTTTTCCCCAATGTTTTTTCTTGCTTCCAGTTTAACATCATTTAATATTTCTAATGAGACAATGATGTAATTAACATTTTCCTGAACAATAAAACTGCACAACCATGTTTTCAAAAGAAATTATATATAGTCCTGTTCCGGTTTGCTAATGCTGCCAGAATGCAAAATACCAGAAATGGATTGGCTTTTATACTGGGGGGTTTGTTAAGTTACAAATTTATAGTTCTAAGGGCAAAAAGTTTCCAGAGTAAGGTATCAACAAGAGGAAACCTTCATTGAAGAAAGTTCGATGGCATCTGGGGTTCCTTTGTCACATGGGAAGGCACATGCCCAGAGTCTGCTGGGCCTCTCCCGAGGTTAGCTTCTGGTTTCTGTTGTTTTCTCCAAAATGTCTCTGGGCTCCTCTCTTAGCTCCTCTCTCTCAGCTCCTGTGTGCCCTTGCTTGTTTCTCCCAGAGTGCTTCTCTCTAAGCGTCTGGGTGTCCTCTCTGGGGCAAACTCTGGATTTCATCTCTTAGCTTCTCTCCTGATTCTGGTTCCTACAGCTGTCTCCAAAATGTCCCTGGGCATTTTCACTCTAAACATCTCTCTTAAAAGACTCCAGTAAACTAATTAAGACCCACCTTGAATGGGCAAGGTCACATCTCCATGGAAATAATCTAATCAAAAGGTCCCACCCATAATTGGGTGGGTCACATCTCCATGGAAACAACCTGATCAGAAGATCCCATCCACAATAGGTCTACACCCACAAGACTAGTAAAAAGTATATGTTTTTTGCGGAGTACGTAATAGATTCAAACCAGCAAAAGTTTATATATATATACTAACATAAGACATATAAATATGTCTTAAAAATATTTTTACCAGTAGTTATAATCACCATTCTCGTTCTTAAAATTGTCTATTTTTCATCTAAGTATTACTGGTATATTAAAAGTAGATTAAAAAAAAAGTAGATAAAAAGGATTTTCTTAGCAAATCCACTTTTATTGCCTAAGCCACTAATCTCTGGTTTTCTATTATGAATTTCTTCTTCCTAAATTCCTTGGCTTTTTCTTCTTTTTTATTTCTACCTTCTTCAAATAAATGCTTCCTGATTTATTTTCATTTCCCAGTTAATAATAATGGAAGTTGCTTCATGCTGTGAATTTTAACCTTGGCTACAGCCTGCAGTGTTCTAATCAGTGCTAATTACTAAATAGACTGTAACTGAAGCTTTCATTTTCTTATGATCCAAGAGTTATTTACAAATATTTTCTAATTTCCAAAAGCTCAGGGAGAGGTTGTAACCTGTTTATTATTCATTTCTAGATTTATTACATTCAAATCAGAGAAGACTGATTACATGTTTGCTTTGTAGAATATACTTGTCAGATGGAGCATTCTGGGCTTTAACATGTGCAACTGACAAAATGCTATGAACATGGATAAAAAATAATATATATGTTAACGAACTTATAAAATTATTATTCAGATTCATTCTTCTCCCTAAAATATCTATACACCTATGTGCATGAGCGTGTGTATCATCTGCTCATGCACACATCTCATGAATGGAAACCATCAAAGGCCTTCCTGACCCCTCACCTACAGAGTGGCAGCCTCCCTCCTGGGGAGTGAGTTGCTATATGGTGCGTCACGGGAACACATGCTCAAGCACAACAAAGACTTTCAGGAAATGACCACTTATTACTTAGGCAGCACAAAGGGTCCCCACGGGAAGGGAAGGAGATTCCATCATGGCCAGTCTCCTGGGGAGGCCAAACTGCTGGGGTCAGGGTGGGTGGAAGGTGACCTGTTCTGCCTGAGAGGGAGTAAAAAGCATGTATCAAGCAACCTTTGTGCAGGGTTCCCAGCCTGAAAATCAGCCTGGGCTGTTAGTTCCAGGTTTGGGGTTCAAGGAACAGTCAGGCCTTTCCATTAGACTAACATCTCTCCCGGGCTGCAAAATGGAAACATATGGAAACTTCTGCCCACAAAGAAAAGGAGGGGGTGAGGCTGCTGAGCAGGTCGGTGTGTTCCCCAGCATCTACCATCCCTAGTTCCCTTATGCAGCTTTATTTTTCTCCTTAGCATTGCAAATGATATTCAGGAACTTAATATTAATACTTAATTCTCTGTCTTTTCTTACTAGAACACACACAAGAGCTTGGTTTTCTTGCCTGGGTTTCCTAGCACCCAGTGGAGTTTAGCAGGTGCTCATTAAATTTGCCAAATGAGTGAATAAAAGCCAACTCATTATTCTACTTATAAATGTAGGTATATATTTAAGGAAATTCATTGAGAAGTTGGAGTCTTTTTTCTTCCTTTCTTCCTTGTTTCTAGACTTGGTAACATGTAAACCAACTTAATTGGATACATATGGGATAGCTAGTCATTCTCACTAATAAGATAATGATAGTGTTCTTATTGTCAATATTTTCATATTAACAGGGAAGAGCCTAAATCCTCCTCTCTGAATCCTCTCCACAGGGTTGAGTTGACTTAGTAAAATGTCCATTCATACTTTTTTCTAATCCAACTAATATTTAACAAGGTATAAATCTAATTGAACACATTTTCATTTCCTTGATGACTTTAACATTTTCTGTCCTTGCAATGACTTCAATATTTTAAATTACCAGACTCATCAAACCCTAAAACCTCTTCCCTCCCCACCTCCTTTTTTTCATTCAAAAATAATTCAATCAGACACTAAGAATGAGAGTTATAGTTTTTACCTGCCAATAATTGCTGCTCCCTTCTTTTGGGAACACCTCCATTACCCAATTCACAGCCCATGCAATTAAAATGTGAGATTGAGCTATACCACCCCTCCCTCTACCAGGTCTCAATGGGCAACAAATTATGCAGACTTGGCTAATTTGCGTATTATATACCAATGGCTACAAGGACTGCGTAAAGGAGAGTTACTTGGCCCAAGTATGTCCAGTGAAAATCAAGCATGAATCTCTTGCTGGAATCATTGTAAAGTGACGTTTTCTTTCCACTGTGGTTGCAAAGTACATAGGGCATAATTCCATAGTGTCTGGGACATATTTGTCACTACATAGGAAGAGTCTGCTTGAGAATGAAGTTAATGCTGAGGAAACCAAATCCCAAAGAGAGCTTCTCAATGAACTTGAATCTGGATCCAAACACATTTGAATCAATGCATTTCCTAATTACTTAAGCCACTTCAGTTGGCAATGAAAGGCCACTGGATTTTATCGTGATTGAAAATTTTTGAGATCTTGAGGTCAGTATATCCCCTTTCTAAACCACAACCTCTAACTTTCATCTTTCCACTGCACCGTACTTCATGTTCCAGAAGTCTTGTCTCTATTGACTTTTGGTCACTGAAGCTCACCCAATTTACCCAAACCTCCTTTTGGGTGTGGATTATAGCTGCTAAGGTTAACGTACTCCAGGCTGTCTATGTTTTCAGAAATTGGACACAGTCAGGTTTTTTTTTTTAATATAATTTTATTGAAATATAGTCACATACCATATAATCATCCGAAATGTACAATTGTTCATGGTTTCATCATACAGTTGTGCATTCAACACCACAATCAATTTTTGAACATTTTCATTACTCCAAAAGCTGAAAATGAAAACAAGAATAAAAGTAAAAGTAAAAGAGAATACTCAGAGCATCCCATACCCCTTCTCCCCCCTCATTTGCTTTTTTTAAAAAAAAATTAATTGTAATATATTCACATACCATAAAATCATCCAAAGTGTAAAACAGTTTTTCACAGTATCATCATATAGTTGTGCATTCATCATCACAATCAATTTTTCAACATTTTCATTGCTCTAAAAAATAAAAATAAGAATAAAAATAAAAGTAAAAAGAAGACCCAAAACATTCCATACCCCTTTCTCCTCCATATTATTCACTTACTTTTTGTCCCCATTTTTCTACTCATTTGTACATATAACTGGGTAAAGGGAGTGTGAGCCACAAGGTTTTCACAATCACATGGTCACACCATATAAGCTATATAGTTACACAATTGCCTTCAAGAATCAAGGATACTGGATTGCAGTTCAACAATTTCAGGTATTTCCTTCTAACTATTCTAATAAACTAAAAACTAAAAAAGAATATCTATATAAGAGTTACCTCCAGAATGACCTCTCGACTCCATTTGAAATCTCTCAGCCACTGAAACTTAATTTGTTTCCATTCTCTTCCTTCTTTTGGTCCAGAAGGCTTTCTCAATCACATGATGCAGGGTTGAGGTTCATCCCTGGGAGTCATGTCTCATGTTGCCAGAGAGATTTTTACCCCTGGGAGTCATGTCCCACATAGGAGGGTTTTACCTGCTGAGTTGGCTTAGAGAGAGAGGTCACATCTGAGCAACAAAAGAGGCCCTCTGGGGATGACTCTTAGACACAATTATGAGTAGGCTTTGCAGTAACAAGCTTCATAAGGGCAAGTCCCAGGATCGAGGGCTCAGCTTACTAAGCTGGTGGTCCCCAATGTTTGTGAGAATATCAGGAATTCCCCAGCAGGGAAGTTTAATATTTCCACATTTTCCCCCAGTCCCTCATGGGGGCTTTGCAAATACTTTTTATTCTCTGCCCACATTATTCTGGGTTGTATCAGGGCTTCATGCTAACCTGTACAAACCAACAAGGTCTCACTCCCTAGTCAAATTTCCATGTTATTGTGGCATATGAGTAAACTGACAATGCAAGTTAAATTATATAGTGTGCTACAGAAAATACAGATTTTGTACCATATAACTATCTCTTTCTTTGGTCAGACACAGAAGCCAAAGTTTTAAAACACACTTAATATCATCCTCTACCCTTTAGTCTGAGCTACCTCAATCTCAACCAAGTCCATTTTGTTCATATTTCTAATTAAAGTCTGATCTCCTTTTCAGCCTCTTTAACAGTTGATTCATGGGGCAATGCCAACACTCACAGCTGCTGAACTCTGGCTCTGAGTCCCAGGTGCCACACAGACACCTGAAGCTCTGGGGACCAACCGACCATGTCACACACAGACAGAGCTCAGAATCTTAAAATTTAAAAATAACTGTTAAAACTCATGAATAAATGTGACTGCTGCAAGAGCTTATAATCTAGGAACCTTTACATAAGCCTTCCCCTTACAACCCATGCTCCCAGATTCAATTCTCAGAGTTCATGCATTGTTATTAGTCCATACTAGTGAGGCATTATAATGTTTGTCTTTTCATTTCTGGCTTATTTCATTCAACCTACTGTCCTCATGGTCCATTCCCTTCATTGTATACCTCACAACTTCATTTCTTCTTGCTGCTCCCTCATGTAAAAACATTCTTGTATTTATAAATTTAAAAACATTCTTGTATTTATAAATTTAATCACACTCATTGACCACTCTAAGTTTCACTGAGTTACATAGTCCCAGTCTTTGTCTTCTATCTTTCCTTCAGGTGTCATACAGACCCCTAACCTTCCTCTTCCAACCTATTCACAGTCATCTTTTTTCAGTGTACTTACAATATTGTGCTACCATCACACAATATTGTACTATCCATTTCTAGAGCTACACAATGAATCCTCTAGAACATTCTATATTCCTTCAACATCAAATGCCTGATCTCTCCCCTCTTTCTGTCTCCTGATATGTTCATTTCCACACTCTTGTCCATACCTCTCTCTCCTGTCTTTTCCTATCTGTCTGTAGCACTCCCTTTAGTATTTCCTGTAGAGGACGTCTCCTGTTCACGAACTCTCTCAGTGCCTGTTATCTGTAAATATTTTAAACTCTCCCTCATTTTTAAAGGACAGTTTTGCCAGATATAGGATTCTTGGTAGGAAGTTTTTCTCTTTCAGTATCTTGAATATATCATACACTGCCTTCTCACCTCCATGGTTTCTGCTGAGAGATCCACACTCAGTCTTATCGAGCTTTCCTTGTATGTGATGGATTGCTTTTCTCTTGCTGCTTTCAGAATTTTCTCTTTGTCTTTGAAATTTGACAATCTGATTAGTAAGTGTCTTGGAGCAAGTCTATTTGGATCAATTCTGTTTGGGGTATGCTTTGCTTCTTGGACCTGTAATTTTGTGTCTTTCATAAGAGTTGGGAAATTTTCATTGACTACTTTCTCTATTATTCCTTCTGCCACTTTTCCCTTCTCTTCTCCTTCTGCAAAACATATAACATGTATATTCATGTGCTTCATGTTGTCATTCTCTTCCCTGAGACCCTCCTCATATTTTTCCATTCTTTTCCCTATCTGTTCCTTTGTGTGCAGGATTTCAGATGTCCTGTCCTCCAGCTCACTGATTCTTTCTTCTGCCTTTCCAAGTCTGCTGTTGTATGTCCCCATTGTGTTTTTCATGTCTTCTATTATGCCTTTCATTCCCATAAGTTCTGCCATTTATTTTTTTCAAGCTTACAAATTCTTCCTTATGATCACCCCGTGTCTTCTTTACATCCTTCTTCTGTTTTGTCACATTTTCTCTCACCTCATTGATTTGATTTAAAAGATTTGTTTGAACATCTATAATTAGTTGTTTCAACTCCTGAATCTCAGTTGAAATGTTAGTTTCTTCCTTTGACTGGGCCATATCTTTCTGTTTTCTTATGTGGTTCATGAATTTTTGCTGTTTAGGCAACTGATTTTCTTGATTGGTTTATTCTGGAGGTTGTTTTCTCTCTTTTGCCTAAGGTTTTCTTGTTCATCGATTTTGATCTCTATCTTTTCTTTGTTTCTCTCCCTGGCCAGTTGTCAGATTGGCTCTGTCCCCCATCTTCCCCCCAAAATCAGGCATCATCATGGCCTGCCACAGGGATGGGAGGTAGGCACTGACACCCCAGCAAGTTCACTGTGTGAGGAAATACAAATCTGCTGGCTTCCAGTGGTGCTCTATTTTCCACCAGCTACCAAGACCTGGGTTTGTTTGGGGACCTGCTTTAATAGTTGGGTCCTCCCTATTTCTCAGCCAAAACAGGGCCAGGTTTCCTTACAGGGCATGTAGACCCACTTCTGTGTTCCCAAGAAAGGTTCTGAAGCCTCCTTTAAAAAGTATTCTCTTCCCCTGAACTTTCTGGTATCTGGCAGATGGCGCTGTTCAGCAACCCAGTAGTCCTCAGAGGCTGCTTTGCCCCCGAGCACAGGCTTTGTCTGACCCAGCTGGGAGAAACTGTGGGATTCCTATGCCCCCAATCCACCAGCCAAAATCTGGCTGGATATGGGGCTCCACCCACGGCAAGGCACTCTTTCAGCCAACCCAGCACTCTAGCTGTCTCCAAGGCAAGGAAATGGTTGCAGGCTACCACTTGCCTCAAGGGCAGGGGAAGGGCTTTCAGACCCAGGGTTGGAAATGCATCTCTGTCTACATTTTCTCAGTCTTTCTGTTCCTCACTGATCTGGGCCTTGAAATGTCGCCCACTGTCCACTGGGTCCTCAAACAGTGAGGGTATTTTTCACTTCTGTGAGATTTTAAAATTTGTGTTCCCTGGTGGGAGGGTCTGGTCCACTGATTCTGTGCCTTTCCCACATGGAGACTGAGTGAGGGAGAGAGGAGAGGACTGGCTGGTCTGGGAAGGAAAATTCCTACCTGATATTTCTTCTCTTTCTTCAGTTCGGCATCTGCAGGGCCTTTCTCCAGTTTACATCCTCCTCCAGAGTTTCAAACAATTCAGAGTTATCCCTTTTTTCCATTGAATTTCTGGAGAGAAGTTTTCAGTAGCTGCTTACATTACCATGTTGATGATGTCATGTCACCCCTAGCCAGGTTGTTTTTGGTCAATGCGCTCTTCATCCTCCGGAATTCTTTGATACTCTAGGATAATACATCTTCAGCAGCCCAGCTGTCACTCAAATTTGTACAATCTGGAAGTGCAGAGGAGTTAACACCTATGGGGAAAGCAACCCTCACCATTTGGGAATTGGACTCAATGTATAGACACATCTCCCTTTCATCTCGCAGATGGAAAATTATTAGATGCATTCTGTGCACCTTCTCAAAAGTTATCATTGGGATGGAGTAGACAGATGCCCACAACAATGGCTAAATAGCTTATGGATTCTTAAATTGTATTTCTTCTTTCCCGTTTCACTCTTTCTGGTTTCCCACCCCTGTTCCCTGGGCTCACTTTTGAAGTTAATTGCATGCAAAAAAAAATCCCTACCTTAGCTTCTGCTTTTGGGAAAATGCAGACTTGCCATTTGTTAACAACTGTGACCCTAGAAAGCAGACACATAAGATGGAATCCTGGATTTGGAAGACTCACTGCTCAGAGGACAATAAAGACCTCATTGCTGGTGGTGTGTAGAGTAGAATCTCCTGGCAGTCATAGCATTATAGTTACTTACATTCCCTCTGAAGTGGTGTATTAGTTTTCTATTGCTGCTATAACAAATTAACACAAACTTAGAAACTTAAATTGTAAAAAGTTATTATCTTGTATTTCTCTAGCTCAGAAGTCCAACATGGGTCTCACTAGGCTAAAATCAAAGTATCAGAAAGGCTGTGTTCATTTCTGGAGGCTTGAGGGGAAGAACCATTTTCTTACTCATTTGGTTTATTGGCAGAATTCAGTTCCTTGCCTTTGTAGGGCTGAAGTCCCCATTTGCTCAGTGGCATAATCTGAGCTCATTCTCAGCTTCTAGAGGCCACTGCATTTCTTGGCTTATGGACTGCCTTCCTCCATCTTCAAAACTGGCAATGACAGGGTGAGCGTTTTCCGTGTCACATCTGTCTGTCCCTTCTTCCATCATCACATGGCTCTCTGACTACAGCTGGGAAAGATTCTCCACTTTAAGGATTAATGTAATTAAATTGGGTCCTCTTAAATAATCTCCTCATCTAAAGGCTCATAAGCACAATCACAACTCTAAAGTCCCTCTTGCCATGTAAGGTAACATATTCACAGAATCTCAAAAATCAGGCATGGAAGTCTTGGTGGAGGTTTGTGTGTGGCACTATTCTGTCTACCACAAGTGGATGGGCACGAGGCACAGTTGGAGAGTGAAAATGTTGGGTTATGCAGTAGCTAATGGATTTGAAGAGTATGGGGACAATTTTCTATGTTGAGTATGACAAAAATCAGCTCCAGGACTTGATTGTGAGGGTAATAGAACTGCAAGGTAACTAAAAGCACAGACTCAACAAGTCTTTGCCAAGGTCAGATCCCTGCAAGGGGAAAAAAAAAAAAAGTGGGACCCTGAAACCTGGAATGTAGGTATTTGAGTACATGAGTTAGAGAATCATGAATCCCTAGATTCCCCTGGACTCTCCAAAGCAGCAAAAGCAGTCCACTCCCCTTTAGAGAAAAGAACCATGTCACCTTGCCTGGAGACAATGCACAAACCTCACTAGAATTAAGTTCCCTGTGAATCCATGCTTGCCATGCTTGTCATCTATGAAGTCTTTCTCCACCTTCATCCATTGCTTGCAAACCAATAATTAGGGTCAAGCCTTACCACAGCCTAAGGAGGGGGCTGTGGTCCTTGCTCTAGGATGAATGCATTACACAACCAAAAGACACAGGACTTTCCTAACATGCACTCACCTGATCCAGGAGAACATGTGTGGGCGTCAATATTGATGGTGTTGGATTGAGAGATGGGCAGAATACAAAACTGGATAAGAGATAATTTATTAACCTAGAAGCATTTTCCTGACACTTGCACTTTAACATTCTTGCAGATATACCTGGAGGCAGTACTATTTGGGTGCTAGAATGTCTCCTTCTCAGACATTGTAAGGGTAAAAGGTAAAAGAGAAGGAGATGCCAGAATGGTTTTGGCAGAAGAAGGGGTCAAAAAGCTCTGGGAGGTGGGAAGGTTAAAATGCATTTATGTGTGAGGTGAGAGAATCTACTACCTAAACATACCCCTGGGAGGACCCAGCAGACCCTCCTTTTGCAGACATACTTGAGAATTTACTGATAAGGGGTTCCTGGGGATGCTAAGAAGCACAGTATGGATGTTGTATTTCCATAGTTGGCAGGAGGAGGTGCTAGAGATAGGGTCTCTCTGGTATTGATGAGGATGTTAAGACTCCAATTGGCCAAGGCCAAGTGATAGATCAGTAGAGGAAAGTGGATGTAATTAATACAATGGTCAACAAGAGCAGAGTGTCATTCAGGTTACCTTGACCCACAGGTATCTGTAATGACTAAGAGATAATGGTGTTTCAGGTTCAGATAATAACTAGTGAGTTACTTGACTTAACTGGAAAAATTCAAGAACTGGTAAAGGGTGAGACACTGCAATATTTCCAGATCAAAGTCAGTTCACAGACTTTGAACCCTTTGATTCAAAGGGTGGCCTAGACTCCTCGAGGAAAGAGAATATTAGAATTTGTACAGCACGTTGGATGCAACGTCTAAATTGCTTTTGCTATCAGAAGACTCAAAACCCCATCATAGTCATTCATTAGAGTGAAGGCTTGTGGAGGCCAGAAAAATTCTAACCTTGGTACATATGACGGGGGATCGAATAGCGGACTTATCCTATGATTATTACCCTTGACCTTAAGTGGATAGTTGGGATAAATACACTTACTTACTGGTGGAATTCTTACCATGGTTCCTTAACTTGTGGTGTAGGAAGTATGAAGTGGAAATTCCTGAAACTGTTTCCTCCTCCCCTGCCAAGAAATTAAATTGGAAGCAATATTAGCGCTACCCTTTCAGCATTAAAGAAAACAGGCTTGATGGCCCCCATTATATTCCCATTTAGTTCAGTAGTATAGCCTTGCAGAAACCAGATGGATTGTGTAGAACTTTGATGGACTCACATGAACTTAACCAAGTGGTCATCTCAACCATGGTTACTGTGCAGGCTTAGTTATCGTCACTAAAACAGGTAAACACTTGTTGTTGAGCTACTGGTCTGGTGAATGTTTTCTTCTCAATCTCCAGAGTAATTCTGCTGTCTGCTAGTATCCTCAGGACCCTGGTCATCTTGACTTTCTGTGCAACACCACACTGGTAGTAGTGTTGGCAATGGCTTGCCAATTGTACCCAGTTAGCATGGAGGGGCAACTACTCTGGATGCCCTCATAACACACAAGTGCCATACACCTATGTTCATAGCAGCATTATTCACAATAGCCAAAAGTTGGAAACAATCCACATGCCCATCAACAAATGAATGGATAAGCAAAAGGTGAACCATACACACAGTGGGATATAAGTTAGCCATAAGAAAAAAAATGAAGTTATGAGACATATTGCAACACGGGAAGAACCTTGCAAACATTATATGCTCAGTGAAATAAGCAAGACACATAAGGACAACAATTGTATTGCTATCATTTGTAAGAGAGGACTAGAAATAGTAAATTCTCAGAGATACAAAGCAGATTATCCAGGGAGAAGGGAGAAGGGGGTTATCTGTAAAAATTTAAAGAAAACAAAAATTATAAAAATTTTAAGAATCTATTTGTTCAGCTTAGAAAAAAAGAATAGAGCACTAAACAAAACAGACAAAATTAAAAAAAAAAAAAAAACCCGCCACAGTGCCAGCAGATGGATGGTAAATCCACAAATACTCAGGGGACTTCCTAACCAGTCCAGTGGTCTGAGTAATGCCAAAACATTCCCTATCTCTGGCTTTCATGTAAATAATATGTTGCACTTTGTTTCCCTACTAAAATATATGTACACACACACACACACACACACACACACATACACACACACACACACATATATATCTGCAATAGATATATATTGTGTGCCTATATATGCATATAGGCTGTATTTAAAATATAAACAATATTGAAGAACAGACATCAAACTTGTAAAAGTAATTGTTTTGGTGATTATTACCTTCATTTGCTAAACACAGTGAATATTTATTATGCATTAGACAGACTTTGGTAGGAGATATCAAAAAAAGCAAAAAATTAAACATACATTTCCCTGTTCCCTCAGATATGTTCACTAGTACCACAACATAAAATTACCTAGTTTTCTTGTTGAAATTTATTTTAAAATTTAAATTAACAACATCCATTATTTCCTCCATTTCTTCCCATCCTTCTTCCTGTATTTAAACACACGAGTTGCATCTTATTTGTAACTTCATCTCTTCTTAAGATGATAAAGATCTTTGTAAAATGGATAATTTCATTTATGAAACTATCACTCTTTCATCTTGAGCCACATTAAATCAGGACTGGATATAATCTTTCACCAGACAGCTTCTAAACATTTATTTTAAATGCTATTAAAAACCACCTGATGATATTCTATTATAAATCTTTAATTGGATTTTTTAAAAGTATATTAATAACCAAAGTAGTCATTTAAAAAAAAATGATTAATTGGATGTGCTAAAACTGTATCCAAACTGGTGAGAATTTTTGTTGGAGGGTTCCCAGTACACGCAAATTAGTTCCAGACCTCCTGTTAATGAGGTGCAAAGTTTCTGTGTATGTAAAACATTGTTGTTCTGATTTTATCCTGTTTAAGTCACACTTAGACAAATCAGCCCCTAATTTCCTCCCTTCAAACAGGATTGTTGTTGTTGTTTCAATTTTTAGCTAATTTCCTTTATTTATACTGCTTCTGTCATGCATGGATAATGTTGACCAACTTCAGATATTTACAGATTTGAAACAGCTGCAAACATATAATTAGATCTTATCAACTTTGGCCTTATGTTTGTGAACAAAACTCTCTTCCCCTCTGCCACTGAAGGGCTAAAAACACTTAGGAATTTGGCAAGTTTACAAGCTTCCGTATTTTTACCCTTCCTACTAGAATCCTAGATCTTAATGGGCTTCCTAAGCCTAATCTATGCAAAATGCTTTTAATAAAATGCAAGGAACTCTATGAACTGTCTTTGCAGAATGTTGTTACTCTATGTAGGTAACTATGGAAAACTTTACCCGAATCTAGTAATGGTGGTGAGGGTGACCTGAGCTAGTAATTTGTTCAGCCGATATTTACCACATAGGAAAAGAGCCACTTCTAACAAAATCATCCATACTCACTGAGAGTCAACCATAACTCAGTTCGTAAGGGAAGGGTCCCTTTTCTGAATATTCAGTGTAAATACCTGACATTCCTTCCTCTCCAGTGCTGATTATCTTACTATGCTTTTGAACTTCAGCCTACAATTTTCCATTTTCTCCGGTTGTAACAACATCAGACGTTTTCCTTTCAATGCTGTGAATGTGCACATCATATTTCAGGAGAATAAATTCTATAATATTTCCCCTCCTTAATAAATTCTATTCTATTATAGAAATTGCCATCTTGCTACTGACACCTCCTACTGGTAGATAACAGCTGATTTTGATCAGCTCTCTGGGTTAGGGAGAAGTTAGTACTAACTGGTATGAGTCATGGCCTGGTTGAGATTTTATTCTTTTTCCCTACTTGACAATCATTTCTTTTGCAAAACCGAGTCAGTGACAAGCTGTGTTTGGAAGCAGGTTAGAGATATTTTATCCTTGGTTACTCTAACAGCATAAAATTGGTAGCAAATGAAACTGCAGAGGTAATGGAAATAAAGGGAAAGATTACATAAAGAAGTATAGGGCAATTACAGAACTAAAGAGTTCAATCAAAATTCATAGTAATGAAAATTTCTTCAAATTAAAAATCTGCAATAAAATAACCCAGAACTATCTAAGCTAAAATTGATATTTCATTTAAAACATGGCATGTGATTTTGACCTGCAGAATGAATCCAGCAGGTAGACCACACCTGCTAAAATAAATGAATTTTTTTTTTTTTGCAAATAACTAGGAAAGAAGGAATAGGGGGAAAAAAGCTTGGGGAAGTATCTTGGCACGGTTTATCTGTGAAATACAGAAATGACCTAAAGTTTGCATCACTTTCTTTGCCTGACTTGACACAGATCAGGGAGCCATAGCTTATTCAAGAGCAGAAATAAATGTTCACCTTTAAATGCAACATTCATATTATTAGTGGTCAGTAGAGACGCCAAGAAAGTAAACAAAAATTTGACAGCTCATTTTAATTGCAAACCTGAATAAATTCATATTGTCTTCTCTCCCTGGGGGTGTGGGTGGGATGGAGGATGGGAAGCAGGGAAGTTACACTGGGTGGAGGCACATTTAAACAAAGCTGAATTTAGCTTACATTTTAATTCATTTGTGTGGGTGCTCATCTTCCAGAAGATGGAATCAAAATGATCTTCGGGGAAAATTTTAGCCCCAAAGAGAACATGGCAAGTTTCAGAATGGCCACAACAAATGGGCACCTAAATGGTTCATTTTCAACTTAAATAGCGTAATGTAAACAGCTTTATCTAACAGGATTTGTTTTATGTACTTCTTTTCTTCATGATCCCTAAGTCAACTGTTCTTAATTAGATCCTTCACCCACTCCACCTGCTGCCCCTTTCAGGACTTAACTGATAAACTGTCCTTTAAAGAAAGAATCACTTGAATTTTGACATGCTTTTCTCCGACATTATCTTTACAAATAATATAAAGACAATTTTTGACTGTACCTGAGCAATTTCCACAATTGTGGCAGGAAGCTCTTTTTGCAAATTCAGACTAGAATTCAAATTAAAAGAGCAGCAGAAAACTAAAAAAAAAACAAAAATTTGCTGCAAGGGAGGATCAGAGATTAATGTTTTTATACAGAAAGGTTGTGCATCTTAAGTTGCCTCTTAGTAAGCTGGTGAAGAGTCTGTCCCTGGTAGGGATGGCTGGCACTCGTGGCTATCTGCTTACTCTCTCTCAACTGGTTATTCTCTCTCAACTGGACAATTAGTTCTGGACAGTGGACTGTGAGAGAAAGAGAAGTTTGTCCCTTCTGGCCTGAGGCTGGGGAAGACTGCATGGGACTGACCCTCTCTTTCCCTGACCTAGCAGAAGCAATTGTGTTCCAGATGACATTGCTGCAAGACGGGGACAGGCAGATACTTGCCCCTGCTTGGAAGGGATTGCCCAAGAGAGCTGTTGGATCCTAAATAGCTTTACATAAACGAAGATAAATGTTTAAGCATTAAACCATTGATATTTGGGGATTAGCACATTATGACAGCATGACCCAACTCATCATGACTTATTCAAACATAGATTTAACATTATAAAATTCACAAGTTCAGAAATATAATTAGTAAACAATGATCCCATGTTACCAGTTGAAACTAGACAGGCATGTAAAAATAAGACATCTTAATTTATTAGGTAACACCTTTTTAAAAAAATCATAAGACCCATAGCTGGATGTGGTAAAATACACACTCCCATAAATTACTGCAGAAAACATAAACAGGTGAAATATTTTTGGAATTGTTCAATAAGTATCAAGGACACTGTAAGGATTCATAGTTCTGTTCCAGCATGTACACTTCCGATAAAAGAATGGAATAATCAAAAGCTACAGAAAAAACTTCATACAAAAAGATATTTGTTTTAGTGTTAATCATTGTAGTTATAAAAAGGGAAAACAACATCAATGTGAGGTAATAGGAAAGAATTTACATAAACTATAATAAATTCATTTGATTAATATCAATTAATTATTGAAGACGTGTTTCTTAAAGCCATAGTTAATATAAAAAGCTTTTTTTTTTTTTCATTTATACTTCCCATTTCTTTCTAAGTAACATAAGTTCCAGTGACTGAAGGGTTGTTTTCTGGGACTGTATGTTTACCATTAATCTAGTTAAATTGCTCTGAGCATGAAAGGGGAAGGAGCTGGAGATAGGAATGGTTGCTAAATAAAGAGGGGCAACAGATAGCATGGTTAATGCCTGATGTGGGGTGTGAAGGAAGAGAACTCCTGATTGGCAAAGAAAGGGAGTCAAAATTGAGAAAACCAATTCAGATGCTAGGAAATTTGAAGTGTTTGAAATGGGAATACAAATTAGCTCTCTCTTTCCTGTTTCACACAAAATATTTCTTAAATTCCACCTTGCTCCCTTTTATGTAAGTGGATTATTTAGGGGGCCAGGAAGGGATGGTGAGGTTCATGTTTAGGTTGTACAGTTGTGAAAACAGAGACAATATGCATGGTATCTGTTTGTGTACTAGCATATAAAATTTAGGTCAGCATAAGTTATATAAAAACAAATAAAAACCATAAAAATATTCCCAACTACCTGAAGACCAAAGGTGAGAATGAAAGATAACACCCAAATGTAATTATCTTCCTGTCTCTGTGAAGGACAAAATCGTCCATATGGAGTCACCACATGTAGGGCTGGAACCCAGCTACTGTAGTATGTGAAAATGCAACCAAAAGAAATACAAAAGCAGGGGATCTGGGGAAGAGAAGGCAAACAAAAATCTGTTAGCAGAGAAAGATAATAGTTGAGAATGGGAGGACACTGCTTATAGCCAAGTACAATGGGGTAGTGGGATCACTAAAAGAAAAGCATCCCAGATTAGGAACTGGTCTGGAACTAGACATTTCAGGGCAGCTCAGGCTCAAACAAGGACCTTCTGGATTAACTGGGTTGTTCTACTGGATGGAAGATGTGAAGGCCATATTGTCTGTTTTGGTGGAGGGCTATGGGTAGGTAGTGGTGGTGGTGTTGTCTTTCCCTGACACATACTTGTTGATATTTCTGAAATATTCCCTAGTATACAACATTGAATCTTATAATGGAATATAATTTCAATATTTATGGCTGGTTATTAGGGATAGGGGAGAGTAAGGAAGACAATGAAATCTTGGGAATGAATACTGGATTGACAACAGTAAAGATAAATTCTCTCTCTCGGCTATCTTCCATTTAAGATTTTGTCCTCAAAATTTCCAGCTCCGTATCTGAGATGATACCATTGGCGCTCTGCCATTAATAGATTTATAGCCTACTGATTTTCAAAAACAATTTTAAATGACAGGCAATAAAACATATTTAAAGCAGGACACTTAAGTAAATAGTCATTGGTTGAGTTCATTAATACATGGGCATGTATAAGCTTTAGGGTGTCTTCTCAGGTTACTACAAATCTCCTTTTTCTCTGAGAATGTCCCTGATTCCTAAGAAGTGATCCCTTATCACTGATGTGTTACTATGTAACCATAGAGTAGACCATTTTCAACTTTGGTTTCCAAGCTAGGTCAGTCCATTTATCTCTGCATGGATTGGGAATGGGACTGAGAGAAGCTCCAGTTAGTTGGAATTAACAAATACAGGGTAAGAAGGAAGGAAAAAGAACCTAGGGAAAATTGAGAGAAATCCAGAAGCAGACTCAGAAAAAGAAGCAGATTCCAGAGAGAGAGTCTTGAGAGATTTGAGAGATTACCAGCAAGTGTGTCCTTGCCCAGCACTCTGCTTACCACTGAGTTACTTGATAAACCCTATTATCTATTTTTGCACAAGCCTACTCAAATTATTTTATGTTACTTGCAGTCAAAGATTCCTGGGCTATGCAGAGAGAGAGAATTATACCAGAAATTAGAGAGACATGGAATCCTAATTGAATGCTAACTGGCTGCTTTTTCACAGGTAAGGAAAATAATTGACTTAGAGTACTTCTCACCTCATTCAGAGTAACAAACAAGTTCATTTTAAGATAATAAATATTAAACCACAGGATAAATCTTTAGTTTGCTATCATTCTATTTATTGACTAAAAGAAGAAATTTATTATGTAAATTTCCATATACAAAATAATGGGTCTAAATAATCATTTAAATACACACACAACAACCAAAACAAAAATCTCCAGTGATATTCAACTAGTATTTAGAGCTTGTTTTTTTCCTTTCCTAGCATTGATACCAGTTCCTTTGGTCTTATAGTAAGTAATGAGCATCCCAAGTGTAATTATCCTCAATTACTAAATAGTTTTCAAAAATCAAGAATAAATTAAATTGTGTTTATTATACTGAAGTTGTTGAGGTAAGATCACTTATAAGTAATAAGAATGTTTTAACAGGAAAGGAAGCAAAATTGTTTCTTTTTAATTCTTATTAACTAGAAAGTTTCACTTCCTTGGATTTTCTGATTTTATTGTATCTTTTTCCAAGAACCCTGCTTGATTCTTTGTCAGATTTGTGTGTGTGTGTGTGTGTGTGCACGCACACGCACTTATGAATAGGTATTTATGTGCTTGTGTGTAAAATTGAGTAATACGTGTTTTCTGTTATAATATGTGACTAAAAATAGAAGAAATGGATGAGTTAAATTTGAATTAAATCTGAAAGTATTCCTATTTCCTTCTCAATTTGAGTACCTTCAGGCAGAAATAAGTAAAACATTTAGGGAGAAGTAGATAATTTAAAGGCATGTTTTAAAAAAGAAAAAGGATGTGAGGCTGCTGCTCAAATAGACTTTAGTTCTGGGATAATTTGAAGCCTTCATATTGGAATTTTTGGACACTTTGTTTCCAATAATGTTTCAACTCAGAGAGGCCTTTGCTCTAGAAGTACTTGGCACTTGAGGATATTCTTGGGTGATACTAATTTGGTCATAATCCCACTTTAACCTAAAACTTAAGTTATCACTGCCAGTGTTATTAACGTAAAGTACTGAGACCAAAAGAAAGAAAAGCAATAACATAAAACATACCTGATGCAGTTCCCACTTCTACAGATGGTCATGGGGCTAAAATATGAAAATTCCATCCATAAGATGCTCCCATCTGCCCTGCTTTCCCAGTTTTCACCCTTGATTAGCCCATCTCATTCTACCGTCAGAATTTGTCATTTTACAAATCTGATCAATCTATGATGATAGAGTTTTATAATTACTCCTTATACGCAAAAGTCTATAGCTATACATAATGCATATCCAAATATATGATAACTACTATGTCAATATCCTCTACATTGTACTATCAGAGGCATTGCATTTAACTAGAAGAAATTAGTTTGTGAGGTGGTGATTTCAGAGCCCCATGAATAAATGCTATTTAAGGACAAAAGTCATTTTTTGATGCTTCCCAAATTGTAGTCTTTAGATAGCCACCAACTATGCTTTCAGTTTAGGAAGATCTGTTGAGAAACTCTGAAAGATATACCAGGTTTTGGTTTTAGATTTGAAAGATAACATAGTTAGTGCTGTCTTTACTTGCAAAATATTTGCCATCAGTTATTCCCACTGTGAAATGATTAATGCTCTGCAGCAGAGGTTGTAAACTCCATGAAAGCAGGTATTATTTTCCATTCTTTTCAAAGCTGTAACCTTGCTGCTTATGACTGGCACATAGGAAGCTGTCAATAAACATTTGTTGAAAATAGAGGTAGTATTGCCAGCTAAACAAAAATGATTAAAGCCAGCAGGGTGCAACATAATAGGAAGTGGACAAAGCTGCATCCAACTGAAGAATGCATATTCTGACTCAATTTGCTGAAAAACAAATATTTTTATTTGTGAACTGGAAAAAAAAATGTTATCTGTAGACCAAACCTGGCCAATATTCTCATGGCAAGTGACAATGGACAAGCTGCATAATATTTAAGCCTCAATTCTCTCAACTGTACAATTGAAAGGATTAAGTACCTACTTTATAAGTTTGTTGAAAGGATTAAATGAGATTTATCATAAGCCCTGGAAAATAATCAGTGTTCAATGATGGCACCCATATTACTACTGCTAATAATAGTTAATATTTATCAGTATTTGCTATTTTCCCAGCATGGTCTAAGTTATCAGACATATATTAACTTATTTAAATTGGAAACACAGGATTTGGGCACATTTAAGAACTTGGACTCCTTGCCACTATGCTCAATAAATAAAAATAATTGTCTGAACTAGAACTTCTTCCTGCAAACCACTATAGTGTCTCTCTAAGGAGAGTTTGGGAAGCTTCCTTTGGATCTTTGGATCTTTCCTGTAAAGTCCCTTGATTTGTTAAACACATTTAAACAATATGTGTAGAGATTACCATTTGTGTCAGCAAATTATGAGAATTCTCTGATCTCTTCCAGCCTTCCATCCAGACATAATCCCCTCGAGTACAGCCAAAAGGAAAGGAAGGGAGGAAGGGAGGGAGAGAGGGAGAAAGAGATCGGGAAAAGAAATTTAAAATTAGGTCCTCTGCTCAGGTAGAGCTAAGAGGCTCCTGGGAGAGTGATGCAAGCTGCTTCCTCTTTATCTCCCTGGGGCTGGCTGCTGAGCCAGGCAGGTTCTCTCATTCTAGAATGTGCCATGGAACTACAGGTTTGACACTGGGGCTGCTTTTGTTTTTCTGGTGAGGACACCTAAGTACTTGGGGATCTTTGATGAGACAATTAGGTGCCTAGAACACCATTAGCTAGTTGGAGGAGCAACACTCTTTTCCTGGCAGAAATGTAGATTGCAGAAGATGTTTGTTGCCAGCCTTCTTCCTCTGTAATGAGTAGTTTCCCGCAGCTTTGCCCTGCAATTGAGATGGAGTGCACAAGAAGCCTAATTAGGAGCAAATGACTGCAGTCTGGTGGATGTGGTGAATTGGAAATCTCAAATGTAAACTGAACTGGAAAATTGATTATAATATTTAAAAAAGGAATTTTGCATCATAGTATTATCAGTTTGAAAGCAAAAATCCAACAAAATGCAACAAATCAGCTTCAAAGATTTTAAATCCTAATGTGGCAAAAATAATTAATTAAAACATAAAGGTATTTAAATCAAGAAAAATATAATTCTAAAGAAAGTCCACTACTATGAGGGAAAGAAAGTTGAAACCTCCAAGGAAAGAGGAGAATGGATCACACCAGGGTATATATTTATCTGATAGACATTTGTATTTCAGGGATGACATTGGGAACTTTTTATTGTATTCATGAATAATGTAATAAGCATAATGACATCATGACAGTAGAGAGAAAAAACAAAACATAAAAGTAATTCATGGTTCAAAAGATTCCTTAAACTATAATCCAGTTCTACTCATAAAAAAACTACCTTATATCAAAAATTTGGAGTAGTACATGAAAATTTTAAACAACATTAATAATAAAGTCAAGGAGAAGACAAGAAGCCAAACTTGAGATTCTTAACTATAAGTGATATAATGTTACTAGAACCTCCTATAGAACTGTTGTGAAGATTCAGTGAGATAATTCAAGCATTTATCAAATACTTACCAAGCACTCTCTATGTGTCTGGGATTGGAATACAACAACAGTGAGCAAATATATTCCTGGTTCTTGATGAGCTTACATTCCAATGAGAGCCAGCAGGCAATTTAAAAACATACACTAATAAATAAGTAAATTATTTTGCATGTTAGAAGTCAGTAAGTACAAAGTTGAGCAAAGTAAAGGGTGTAAGGAATACCAGGGGTGGGTGATGAGGAGATTTCAATTTTTAATGGGAATAAACTTCTTTGAAAAGATGACATTTGAGGAGAATAAATTCAAGAAAGTCAGAGAGTTAGCAATGCAGATATTTGGAGGAAAATAGATCCAGCTGGAGAAAACAGCCTGTTTTAGGAAACTAAGTTGATAACATGTTTGGGATGTTTGAGGAACAGCATGGAAGTCTGGAGCCAAGGGAGAAAGAAAAGCAAGCGGAGATACAATCAAAGAATGAATGGGTTCATGTCATATAGATCTCCAAGGCCTTCGAAAGGACTTTGATTTCAGTCTGAGTAAAAAATCTCAGGGTCTTAGCAAAGGAAGGGCATTATCTGACTTTTGGTTTAAAATAATCCCTCTGACTGCTGTGTTGAGAAAACACCACAGTTAGATTAGGGTAGGTAGGAGGGATGAGCTTGGAAGCTCAGTGTATTAATCTCAAGCAAAGATTAAGGGGGCCCGGTTCAAGGTGATGTTGCACAGAAAGAACTGAAAGACCTGGCTGAAATTAACTTTCAGTACGTATCAGCTATGGGTTACTATCATGTTAAGGAAGTAGGTGACAAAGTGACACATTTCCCTACTGGTTGTCTTTCCCAGAAAGGCTACTAGAGTTTGTGAATAAGATGGAGACATTTTCTGGACTGTAAAATTCTTCTTTCCCTCTGAGATTTAGCTCAGTTCAATCAAAGTAAACGGTGTTTAGATATTTTTCTCCTCTAACAACTTTATGATCACTAGTTTTTATGACTCTCTCATAAATCTGCCAATCTGGGAGCCTGTTTTATTCGGTATTTTGGCTCTTGACCATTGAAAATAATGGCTTGACTCCCATCCATGTTTTTGGTTTCTACTAAATCTTTTCTATATCTGTTTCCACTATTTTTTTTTTTACTGTTTCCATTTCTTCTTATACACAACTTTCTTTTCACATTTATTTTCTCAGCTACAGGTTTAAAATATTTTGATCCATTTAAACTGTAATGCAATATATAGTTTTTCAGTATGCTGCCTTAATAATAAAATAAGAATATATATATATATATATATGGGGCAGATGCTGTCCATAAATTCCTTTTAGCCGTAACTTCAGGCATATAATAATGTAAAGCTTGCAAGCAATCAATACCAGCTAACACGTGCTGAAATGTGACTTCAAGGCAGATTTAAAAAATTGAAATGTGGGCATCATTTTATATAAATGAGTTTAACAGAGGTATGAAACAAAGCTAATTATTGCAATTTCAACTCTAGAGAAAGTAATCTGTGGCCAACAAAAAAAAGCAAAAACTCTGCTCATAGCAGGTACTAGAAGTTTAATACACTCTGAATAACTTACATACCACCTTTGAATGCCATGCATTTTCCAGAGGCCCAGAAAAGATATAATGTCACCTGTAAGTTCACAGTCATTCATTCATTCATTCATTTACTCATTCAAAAAATATTTATTGAATGCTTGTCATGTTTCAGGTACTCTTATAAGCACTAGCAATACAATGGTGAACAAACACTGGGATGGACATTAATAAAATAATCACACTAACAATGTCCTTCTAAATTGTTAAATGCCTTTTCAAGGAAAAAACACCATTCTAAGAGGTTAAACTTTATCAAAAATGAGAAAAGCAATCTTTATGTGTCTATTCTTATCAAATGGGACTTGGTTGTTAGGGTTAACTTACAAATATTTAAGTCCACTCCCAACAAGAAGTTGAAAATAAGGAATACATTTAAATAGACTTGCCAGTCTGGTGATCACGTAGGACATCATTTCCCAAGGGGGAGACTCCACTCAAATGTATATTAGTGTGCTAACAACAAAATGCCCTGACAGATAATGTATTAACTCTAAGTTTGCATTTATTTCTATTCCATTTGAAGTTTGTGTACCATTTGTCCATTTCTATAATCCTTTAATAAGCTCTCATACACAGAAACTAAGAATCCATCAGATTCCTGTTACTTTTTTCTCAAATAGACAAAATATACAAGTGAATTAAAATGTGCTTACTTCTGACCAAAATGTCCTAGGCAAATCAAATGCCAATGTCTTTGTTTATCTACTATACTACATAATGGAAAATTTGCTAGATATGGAGAATATAGCATAAATAAGGTAGGGCATTTGATGAGTAAGAGAAGTAAAGTGACTTCTCCAGGGACTCACAGCTAGTTAAAAGCAGATCAGAAAATCAAACCATGTTTTTATGACTCCAAAGCCAATGTTCTTCCCTATTTGGCCTGATATTTTTGTAACAAAAAGTTCGATCTTCTTCCTTTCCATACTTTAGGTATTTGTAAAAAAACATCTACTCTCTTGTGATGTAAAACAAAGATAAAAACCCAGAAAATATACACCCTAAAAGGGGCAATCTCTTTTAGCTTAAAACATTATGCTGACAAATCAGAGAACCTCATTTCCTAAGTTCTGCTTCGGTGGTGAATTATGGAACACAAGAGAAGGAAAAGCAGTTTGGCTCAGGAAGCCCTCAAGCAAAAACTGGAAAATCACCCAAGGTCTAGGAAATATGGTCCATCTCTATCTTTACTCACCCATGCCTTATTTTTTTCTTTTCTTTTTGAAAACTAGTTTTCTCTGTTTCAGCACTCACATGGTTAAGCAGGGTCACCTTTGCAACTTCTGAGTTTCCCTCTTCTTCATTCTAGCAACTGGCCCATCTCAGTTACAATTCCAAATTTGCAGAGTCTGATGGACCTGCTCTCATTCAACTGTCCACCCTGATCCAGGCCGCTATGGCTGGGGGGAGTGGAAAACTGGAAGACACAGGACTCCTTCCCCAACCTGACAGGGGCAAGCATCAGAGATACGTCCTAGGACAGAGACTCCAATCGGTAGCCACACATGGCATTTAAAAGGCAAGTCTAAAATGTATGAAATAAAAGCAAATATAAGAAGGAACTGTGACCCATGATATTCTTTGAAATTTGCTCTCTAACCACTTTTTAAATCATACTTTGAAAGTTGTCACTGTTATGTATACCTGTTAAAGTTCACAATAAAAAATGCATTAAAAATAGCATTGGATAACTTTCCCTTGGGAACAGTAAAATTACTTTAGCAATGTTCTATTCTTTTGCTTGATTTTGGAATACAGAATTATTTTATTCTAAATTTTACTGCTTTCAATTGCTTCTGGTCTAGTTTTGTTTTTTTTTTTTCCTCTCTGAATTTTATAGTGTCTTCCTTTTCTATCTCCTGAATAATAATCTGTCATTAAAAAAAAAAAAAAAGCAAATACAAGAGAACAGCATGCAACTAACCTGTGCAGTGTAAATTATAGCTGCTCTGGACATTCCTGGACTAAATAGTTTAATGAGAGAGGAGATAGTGAGAATTTCAGTAGGGAGGTAAGTCAAGATATTGTTAATGAAGGTCATGGTGGAAGAAAAATGTGCACATGAAGATGCAAGATTGTTCCTGGGGAAGTGAAGAAACTCCTGAGGCATTTGGTGAGGATTAAGGAAAGAAGGCTTGTCATAGAAATTAAAATATCAGTGTCTTCAAGGAAAATAATGGCAGATACTAAAAGCCAGTTGGAAAACAGACTATTGCAGGTTAAGAAATAGGTAATTGTTGTAAGTTTTTAACTAGAATTATATAATGCAAATAGAATTTAAATAAGATAAATCTGGGAAAAGTATCCCAATAATAGTTTAGGTAATCTTGTAATGATGAACTAGAATCTAGAATGTGCAAATTCTCAATATTTGAAACATCAGGACATGAAGGAAAAAAGGTGTCAGAGGTTGCAGATCAAATGGTCTTGACTCGAAGGTCCAATTGTTATTTAAATGGCCCTATTGTTAAATGGTAAATTGAACACTTTGTCTGAGATTAGTCACAGTTTGTGGAAAAATAAATGAAGGAACAAGGAGGTCACTGAGAATTTTCAAACTTTTTTTTGTAAGTCATGTTTTTTTTTTTTCTTATAAAAAATAGAAGGAGAAAAAGGGAGTGACTTGGTTTAGTATACCTTCTATAAGCAAAAGTGTCTACCCAGTTAGCTGTGGGTTAGCTTAGCATGTAATCATGAGCTAATTTATATAAAATTAAGAGAAACAGTTTTTCAGCTGTTTAGTTGAACTTAGCACATGTTTTAGGGTGCCCAAAATTCTTTTGCAAGTTCTCTTCCTTGAGGTTAAGTATGTTCTGCTTGTTTTCTCTTAAATCAAAAACTTAGAGCAACTGGTGGGAGGAGGGAATACATAATGCAGGTCAACTCTCCAAGAAGAAATATGCCCAGAGGGCTAACTCCAATTGCTCAGATATATATATATAATTTCTGTAATGTACTGTGTTACTGCAATTTACATCCTGTTCTAGTATGTGCAGATCCTCCTTTGTCTGTGACCCTTTTCACAAAAACCACCTTTCCACTTTTAATGATATCTGGAACATCCCCAAAGAGCATCTCCTACCCAACTCTCTCCAGTGATGTTATCCTTTCCCCACTAACTCCTTGGAAGAGCAGGGGTCTTCTAAAGCTTTGTTCCCACTTCCAAATCACTGTTCCATTGCCCTCACCCAACCACCTTTCCAAATCTTGTGGATCTACAACCTGTCCCAAGACATCCTTTAACCATTTGAGTGTCATGAATAGCCAAGCTGCAAGATGTGTATTCATCTTTCTCCATCACTTCAACAACTGGCTCATGGTTTTCTTCTGTGCGGTCCTCTAAGATCATCCCCGATGACTTTGAGAGCACGTTGAGGAGCTGTACTCTACATGCACAGTCCATTAAACAGCTCAATTTTAAGACCTATAGATCAACTCTGAGTGGTAATTCAGTACAGTGACTTATAGCACAGACTATGGTGTCAGACTACATGGTTTAAAGTCCTAGTTTCATCACTTACTAGCTGTATCACCTTGGGCATGTTATTAGCTTCCCTAGTTCTCCCTTTTCTCAACTGTTAAATGAGGATGCTATTATTATTGGATTGTTGTGAGAATGCAATGGATCACTACAGTGGTTTTCAAGGTGTGATTTGCATAGAAACTTGGGGGTCCCCAAGAACCATTTCAGGGGGTTCAATGGTAAAAATATTTTCATAACAATACTAAGATATTATTTACCTTTCAATCTGGGTTGATACTTGTATCGGAAGTGGAAAAGCCATGGTGAGTAAAAGAGCTGGTGCCTTGGCAAGAACTAAGTCAGAAACACTAAATTGTACTAATAGTCCTTGTATTTTTCACCACCAAGCACAGGCAGTTAAAAAAAATTCTGGTTTCACTAAAGAATATCCTTGATGAAGCAGTGAAATATAATGATTTTATTAAATCCCCACCATCCAGTATACATAGTTTAATTTTTTGTGTGTAATGAATGGGAAAAGTCCATAAAACACTTCTGCTACTAGTGAAGTATAGTGATTGTCTCAAGGAAAGTCATTTATGTGATTGAGTAGCAAGCTGAACTATGTGCTTTTTCATGGAACACTATTTTTATTTGAAAGAACAATTGACAGACAACTATAGTCAGGGTTGGGTACTTGGCAGATATTTTCTTGAACAAAGTAAGCCTGTCACTTCAAGGAATTCACTGACAATATTTTTGCCAGTGACAAAATTTGAACTTTCATGAGAAAATTGGAATTTTGGAAGCCTTGTATTTGTCACTGAACTTGCAGTTTTACAATACTTGAAACTTCTGTTGATTTTTATGGTGATATTAACAAATACAATGTTTTTATGTTGTGGGATGGAATGTGTCAATATTTGGAAGATCTATATAATTCAGGGAACTGACATTTTCTAAATGACCAATCCATTATGTTACAAAATCATACATAAGTAAGAGATACATTCACAGTGCTGCATAGACCAATGGATTTTAATATAACAGAGTACAAAACGTTCATAGATATGGTATCAGATTTCGCATTACAAGTAACCTTTAAGACACTGCCACTTGAGAAGTTTTGATGCAGTATCAAAAAATATTCACTATTATCTCAAAGGGCTATTAAAATTACCCTCCCCTTTCCAATCACGTAGTATGATTTTCTTTATATGTGTCAACCAAAACATATTACAAGAGATTGAGTACAGAAACTGGTATGAAAATGCAAGTATTTTCAATTAAGTCAGACATCAAAGAGATTTGCAAAAAATATATAAACTAATGCCTCTCTTTTCATTTTTTTTTGTTTGGAAAATATAGTTATTATTCATAAAATATTTATTTATGTCCACATGTGGTGACTTCCTTATTGCACTAGCTTTTACAATATTTCTATCATTTAGGAGGCATGGGGGAAAGTGTAACTACAAGGATTGTGAAATTTTTTGGATGTTGCTAAGTATTACTGATACACCGAAGAGGAAAATGTTGGGCCCAGGACAGGCCAGCCAATTATCAACTTATGGCATGTGTGAAAGTCAAAAAGTCTGCATGGCAACATTTCAAGAGAACCAAATTCTGCAGCTCGTAAGTAGACTACACTGAAGACCAGGTCAAGGTCTTATTTGTAAGCATAGGAGAACTTTGAGGAGGTCCTGGCCACAGTCTAGCCAAGTCTCCTACACCAAAGTCAGCTCCCTGAAGGGAAGAGGCAGGAACCTGAGACT
The DNA here is from genome assembly GCF_015220235.1 of Choloepus didactylus. NCBI lineage: Eukaryota > Metazoa > Chordata > Mammalia > Pilosa > Megalonychidae > Choloepus > Choloepus didactylus. Next base: position 64,913,294 of record NC_051324.1, on the reverse strand, counting down.
TGATACAGAGCTATCTGGGTGGATGCATTCAGAAACATTGCAACTTCCAGATTTTGTCAACTCCAGAGCCTGCAGTAGCTGCTCAATGCCTCTTGCTCTCCAGGACAGCAGCTATCCACTTCCTTGAAGGCAAAGCAGAGAGCTCATGCCTTGAAAGGCAATAAACAAATAGAGAAGGAAAGTAGAATAATAAGAAATATTTATCATTCCAAAAGGACAAGAAAAAGAAATAAAAATAAACCATGGGAAATTAATAAGTGATAGTAATATAATATATTAAATAATACACCCTAAACTAGAAATGTGATATTCAAAAACAGAATAACTCAAATGCTCATCAACAATATAAGGATAATTAAATTAGGTGTATTCATCAATGAAACACTCTATAATAGTAGAAATGGACAAACTATGATAAAGATAAGTAGATAAACTACACAAAAATAATGTTGAGGGAAAGAAGGGCCCGACCCAAAAGGTTCTATTTGTACAAAATTTTAAAAACAGGCAAAATTAATCTATGTTAAGTTAAAATAGTGATTATCTTTGTGAGGAAGTAATTGCAGGGAGAGGTTCAATGGGAGTTTTCTGGAGTGCTGTTATGTTCTATATTTTGTAGAGTCATAGTTACAGGTTTATCTTGTAAAATTTCATCAAATGACACCCTTGTAATTTATGCAATTTTCTGAGCCTATATTATACTATAATTACAAAAGCAACAACTTTACTTAAAAAGGAATTGGTGGTGCATCTTTAAAGATTTCACATCCCACCAAGTCTTTCTCAAAATACCAATAACTAATGTTATAAGTAGTATTTATTGACAGTATAGTCTGTTTCATTTATTTTTTCTGCTTATTTATCTTTTCACTTATACCAGTTCTATGACATGGTATATTATCTGGTAAACCAGACTCTCCTTAAATTTCTTTTTTAATTTTCAGAAGTGTCTTCTATAAGGGAAAATTGACTTTCATATATTTTTAAAGAAGGTAATTGGTTTATCTAATAAACTGGGATGTGTAGTTGTCTATAGTGATGTTGTTATTGATGATAGTGATGAGGTTTCTTTTATTAATAACATTTATTGAGGACTTAATATATGCTAAGCATTCTTCTTATCACACACTACATTCACTTATTTTTGCAACAATCCTCTGATATACAAATAGGCTTTGAAAGATGCCAGTAGCTCTGTTATATCTTAGTTTTAGGTTGAACTAACATATTTAGGGCACTTGTTGAAAAAAATATATAAAGATATATTTATGATTGAATAAGAGATATGTTTGGATGTATAAAAACCGTTTTGCTATTAAGAAACTTATTTTCTCAAATTCCTTTCCAATTTTGGATAATCATTTCTCTCACTCTGCAGTTACTTAAAAATTAAAATGACTTGTTCTAAATGAGTTTTTCTTCATCGATTTCCCTCTAGCCCACCTCTTTCTTCTTGGTGTGTGATTTTCTGTTTTGTTCTGGTACTAGAGGAGGCATTTGTACACTGCAGAAATTACCACATTATATCCTGTAAATTATAATATGGTGATGCTCTATATCTCATTAAACTTGTCAGGTCTTCAGGGGTCATTTTTTAAAGAATCTTTTTCTGGAAAGAAAACCTGCTCCCTGACAAAACTGTCCATAGTGATGTCCATTTTATAATAACCTTTGCTCAAATAAAATGTTTGCTCTCTGAGAGTACTAAGGAATAAGGAAGGGGCTTTTACTAAGGCACTAAACGTAGTGTAATTAGATGTTTATGGGTTCCACGGTAAAAGGACAGATGGGAGAACAGCCATTAGTAAGGTCATGGCCATTACCACTAATCATTACCTCCTCATCTTTCCCTTGCCAGCCCTAATGGAAATTTCCCAATGGTGACCCTTTATCATTTGACCTATGATTTGTCCTTTAGCCTTTAGTACGTCTGTGATTTGTATTATTCTTGAGTTTTAAAAAAATATTTCTTACCAAACCTCTGTACATTCTACCCTCCCCATCTCCTATGCCATTTATTAATTGATTTAAAAAATACTGGATTCAGCCTATGAAAAACTGAATTCTGGAAACAAACCTTTGCACCTGTTGCCAGCTCTCTCCCTAATGATTTGATTGCATTTCATGAATGGAGCTCTTAATGGTTGTTAAGGAAACTGGAATTTATTGCCTCATAATGTAAGACTTACTTATTAGTGCATTACTGCTTCCTTCAAATTGTTTTCATTTCACTCTGTTTGTTAAGTGGGGTGGGGTGGCGGGTGATAATTGGATTCAGAAAACATTTAATTATTCCAGGAAGAGGATTCATATATGTGCTGATAGATTCCCCTGAAATATCAAGTTGTAAAGCTTAGATTAGTTCTATAGAGCATCTAAGTAACTGGATCTTTCAGTTTAGTCAACTTGATCAGTGCTGCTGACAAAATACATATACATTTAGTCTTATGCCATTTATAGGATTCAGTTTTAGAAAACCAAGCAATAAAGAGGGAGGTTGATTAGTGTACACTTCAACCTTGTTTTCCAAAGATGTATTCACCTCAGTAAAAATTAAGGTATGGGTTCTAATTTCAATGACATTATTAACAATAATAATAGGTAATATTTACTGAGTACTTACTAGTAGCCAGGCACTATGGTAAGTACTTTATATGCATCATTATAATTTGATCTTCACACAAACAAAACAAAACAAAACAAAACTTACTAAGCAAAAACTATTATTTTCCCCATTTTCTTAATGAGGAAACAATGCTAGAAAAAAGCTGGCTATCTTCTTCCAGGCAACTCAGTTGGTAAAAGAGAAAGATATAAACTCAGATATGATCGACTCCAGCATCCAAACTTGCAACCATTTCTTTATTCTACCCTGAGACTTTGAGCTCCCTCTTTAGCTCCTACCCAGTTACTGGTTGCCGTACTAGAGAATTGCATTACAATTGTAGGGCAGTGCTAAAAGCTATTTGTGATTTTTTTTTAATCATAAATTTTAAGTGGAAGCTGGCAAAATGGTTGTGTGTTTTTTTGGTTTGGTTTCATTTCATTTAATAGAGTTTTTCTAGCTGTGTATGGCTTCTTGAGTCTAGATCCAGAATAGACAGAGCTGGGTTTAGCCAGGGTTAGTGTTTTGTTAGAAAATATATAGGGTTTGCTTAAAGAAGAAGCCAAAGGTATATACAAGGGTGATTTTTTATTTTTTATTTTTTTATTAAATTCAGTTTTATTGAAATACATTCACACACCATACAATCATCCATGATATACAATCCACTGTCCACAGTATGATAACATAGTTATGCATTCATCACCACAATCTATCTCTGAACATTTTCCTTACATCAGAAAGAACCAGAACAAGAATAAAAAATAAAAGGGAAAAAAGAACACCCAAATCATCCCCCCATCCCACCCCATTTGTCCTTTAGTTTTTATCCCCATTCCTTCACTCATCCATACACTAGATAAAGGGGGTGTGATCCACAAGGTCTTCACATTCACACCGTCACCCCTTGTAATCTACATTATTATATAATTGTCTTCAGGAGTCCAGGACTGCTGGGTTGGAGTTTGGTAGTTTCAAGGTATTTACTTCTAGCTATTCCAATACATTAAAGCCTAAGAGGGTGTTATCCTATATAGTGCATAAGAATGTCCACCAGAGTGACCTCTTGACTCCATTTGGAATCTCTCAGCCACTGAAACTATTTCGTCTCATTTTGCATCCCCCTTTTGGTCAAGAAGATACTCTCAGTCCCACGATGCCGGGTCCACATTCATCCCCGGGAGTCATACTCTGTGTTGCCAGGGAGATTTACACCCCTGGGAGTCGGGTCCCACGTAGGGGGGAGTACAAGGGTGATTTTGACTCTGGAATCTAAGCTGTGTTAGGAGGGGAATGAGGATGGATGGGGTGGTGGAGTAATTGTGCTAGAGATCTCTGTCATCTATATAGATGATGGAGACACAACGTTGTCCAGCATAACAGAGGTGAGAAAGACAGCAGGCCAAAATTTTTCAGTGAGGAACACGGAGTAATCGTGAGATTGGTAGCAAACTACCACAGGAAAGTGTTGCAAGTGGCATAATCCGATGGCTACCTGGGGTAGCTGAGGAAGGAGAGGGAAGAGCTCTCAGGAGCAAAGCAGACATCAAGGCCATCTTAAAGCATAATTGCACTTTGAGAGTGAAAGGAACAACAGCCACCATTTGGGAGGAAGGTAGGGAAACAGTATCCTCAGAGGGATCCAAGTTTCTATTTGAGCGCTTCTTCTCAAAGTGTGGTCCCCCAACCAGTAGCATCAGCATCATCTGGGAACTTGTGGGAAATGCAAATTCTGGGTCCCCATGAGAGACATACTGGATCAGAAACCCTGGGGTTAGGGACCAGCAATCTTTGCTTGCGGTGGTTTTAAAGTTAACATACCCCAGAAAACACATGTTCTTAATCTCAGTCCATCCCTGTGGGTGTGAACCCATTGTAAATAGGACCTTTGATAAGGTTACTTCAGTTAAGGTGTGGCCCAGCTGAATCAGGATGGGTCTTAATCCCATTACTGGAGGCCTTATAGAGAAGTCCCTAGAGATAAGCCACTGGGAGCAGCCAGAAGCTGGAAGTCAACAGAACCTAGAAGAGAAAGCAGAAGATGCTGGCATGTATTTGTGCCATTTGAAACTGTTACAGACCCCAGAAAAGCCATTATCTTTCAATCCAATCTTGTTGGGTAGAAACTTTTGATTGAATGTTTCCATGGATATATGACCCACCCAACTGAGGGTGAGACCTTTGATTACATTATTTCCATGGAGGTGTGGACCCTGCCCATTCAGAGTAGGTCTTAATTAGATCACAGGAGTCCTTTAAGAGAGCTCCAGGAGAGAATGAGCTCAGAGAAGCTGAGAGAGACATTTTGGAAAAAAGCTAAGATATGTAATCCAGAGTTTGCCCCCAGGAGAAGCAAGGGGGACCCACAAGAAATGAGACAGAGAAAGATGCTTAGAGAGAAAATGCTCAGAGACATTCTGGAAACAGCTGTTGAAACCAGGCATTTGGAGTTGCTAAGCTAAGAGATGAAGCCCAGAGTTTGCCCCGGAGAAGCTAAGTGAGAACCCACAGATGCTTAAAGAGAAGGCCACTGGAATCAGAAGCTGAAAGCAATGCAACCCAGGAGCAAAGGACCAGCAGACGCCAGCCACATGCCTCCCCAGCTGACAGAGGTGTTCTGGACACCACCCTATTGAGAACCCCTGCTCTACACCAAAGACTAAGCCCCACACTTATGTTGGACCCAGTTGATTTTGAAGGGACATCCATGGAGTCCTTGAAAGGTTGAGGTTATGTTTAACTTACCCATGTACTTGCCAATAGTGTCTATCTAGCCTAGCACCTAACACGATATAAGTATTCAGTAAGTATTGCTTGAATTTTAAATAGTGTATTTTGATAACATATTCACTGGAATTGTGTTAATTATACATCAGAATAAAAATTTGGTCATGTTGACATTAAATTGGAAAGAGCATATTTATGTGGCACATGTAGCTTTTTAGATCAAAGGTCAGGTTAAACACTGAGCTCTTAGCAACAAGGACACAATGATTCCTGTTTGCAGTAGGGAAAAGACCTCTTAAGTAGCTTTGGTTACCATCAGGATTACCATCGAGCCATACCAGAATTCTGGGAAGTTTATTCATAATTTTATTCCTTAAATCTCATGTCATGTCCCATGATTGAGAGTAGGAAAGCAGCTGTCAATTTGAACAGCTGTCAGTATTTCTAGACAGACTAGCTGGAGAAGAGGAGAGAGAGAAGTTGGTTTAACTGTTTGCTATATGTTTACATTACTTTCCTAGAAACTGAGCTCAGAGTAGTTAATGTGGTAGCCTAAACCTAATCTATGATGGGCTGTTTTACAATTGCCTATTCTAGAGCCACATGGTTTGATGTAAATAAATTGGTGGGAGACGACTGGTACATACACCGTAATATCGTTATACTTTACAATTGTGAACACGTTTCTCCCTCATTCTTGGAGTGACTGGGTGGAATTACCATTAAGAATGAAACCAAAATCCCTCCCCCCCTGACTCAAGAATTTTGTGATAGTTTTAACGAGTCAGAAAATGACTGGACACATGATCATTTTTTAAAGAAGCAGGAGGAGGAAGAAAGGCTCAGGATTTGTTAACATGAGTCAACATGATAGATGCTCTGCTCTTTTTCAACAGTTAACAAATCAGAACAGATTTTTTTTTTTAAGAAGACAGGCTAAGACATTTGCCACTTTTGAAAGGTAATTCAGCATTGTCAAACATTTTACTGAAATAATAACAGAATGAGTTCCTGTCTCTAGAAAGAGATCCGCCAAGCTTCAAAGTCATTTACATAAACATTGTAATCAGCCCAGGCAAAAAATTTCCCCTTTGCAAAGCTAGTTACCACAAGATTTAATCATAAAAATGTTTTGGGGAAAGTGGAACTGGAACTGAATAGATTAGATAAGTGATGATCAGAGATATTGAAACTCACTCTGGAAGAGTCTTTATATTTGGTTTTCTTTGGTAAGTATTAGGAAGGAATAATACCTTCAGTTTTTCCCAAGGACCCAAGGTGTTGAAAAGGTTAAACATTTAGTAAAATATGTGATTCACTTAGTGCTGTAACTCAAAGAATTACAGGAATGTGCTATAAAAGAGTGTATATTAAATACGGGCAAGCACAACAAATTCCATAGAACTTGCACTGTGAATTTTGATTAGAAACAAAGCTTGTTTAAATAAATAATTTCCAGCTATCTATCCACTAATTCATTTGATATGCCCGAGGTCTACCATATAGTAGGTATTCAGCAAGTATTGGTTGAATTTTAAATATTGCATTTTGATAGCATATTCATTAGAATTGTGCAAAGTAAATGATGTTTACTTTTAATTTTGTGAAATAAACCTTGTTCTATGAACTTTAGAGTTTCAAACAGATTTGAATCCACCTGAAAATTCAAATTGGATTATTAAACTGTTACTGCACTTCAGTGTTATGAAGAGAAATTAAAACATCTTGAAAAAGAACAGCCAGAGGGAATATCTTCTATTCACTCAACCCCATCTTCATGTCACAAAGCATTCATGCCTTTGTGCTCCTCTCCACTGGCCCCAAGGCTCTCCATTTACATCTGCCCTTTCCAAAGAGCAACTCTTGCTCTAGCGTGATTTTTCCCTCCTCATCAACCCTCCCTCATCCAAAATTTATCCTACTTTGTTATGACTGAATCTCCCAAGGAAATGTTAGATAGTTTGATAAATTAATTCTAACACATGTATCAATTACTTAGGTAACATAAATAAATAATAAGCATTTATTATGTGCAACTAATGATAATTTAGTAGGTTATATATTTTATTGGTATTTACTCTTTATTCAAGGACTCCTGGAAATGGGTACCTTAAATGTTAGCAAGACAGCCTAGTGAACAAGAGGCTGCTTGAGTATGAATCCTGGTTTATCTGTATTAACCCTATGACTTTAGGCACATTATTGGGTCTGTCTGGGCTTCGGTTTTCTCATCAGTGAAATGGGATGACAATAATAAGAATGCCCTACTCAAAGGGTTGCTTTGAAGATTTATTGAGAGAATTTATTTAAGGTATTTAAAATAGCAATTGACTCATAATGTACCCTAAAAAACATTAGTTACTCTTCATTATCTGAAGGCCTGGGACATTGGTGGTAAATGGCATTCTCTATGGCAGACAATTCAGAGAGATATTTTTATAAAGGGCAGAGTGGGGGGAGTCTGTAGGGTCCCCATCTCATAACAATGTTACATTAACTTTCTCAGGGCTATGTAAGAATGGCCTCAGCTGCAATCACCAGGAATATATAGTAGTGGAAACTGGGATAAAGTGGATTTGATATCTTAATAAAGAACCAAACCAGGCTTCAGTGACTATAATTCTAAAGTAGTCATTGTCTTTGGTGAAGTCAAATTTTGAAACATAGATTGTTCTTGCCTTGTATTTTGACATGAGCTCATCATTATTGGGCAGGCTGGTAGTGTAGGAGAGGATGAAAGCAAAGTACATATCTAAGGAAAATGACTCTTGCCACCATCTATGGGCCTGATTTTCATACTGAAGAAGAAATGAAAAAATGCTGATAGTTCAATTATTGCTACAGAGCTTGGTGGTTTCGGATAGCTATGGGGTGCAATTGGATTAATCGATTAATTTTCTTTCTTCCAGTAGGATAGAGGAAGAAAAAAGTATCCTTCATTAGAAAATTCTTTAAAAAATAAGCTTCAATACCTTAGTTTGTGAAGTGCAAATGTAGAAAGAAGGCAGCAAGAAATTTTGAAATTAGATTAAGTATTTCTGGCATTTGTTCAAGAGCAAGCATTAGCATGTGAGTGATCGGCATGTCTTTTTGTGGAGCCAATGTTATATTTAAATTTTAATTTTGAATTTATATATTCTTATCAGTTATCTATCCCCTCACTAGTCTGTGACACAGGATGGGTTCTCCAGAAGCTGATTCTGAGATGGAAGTTGGGGTGAAAGTTATGAAAAGGGGAAAGGCAAGATTGGGCAGAGGGAGAAGACAGCTGGGATGCAAACCTGAGAGTACCTCAAGCCAACCCAGCAGGGAGCTCCAGCATGGCCTGGCCTTGGGCTGGGTGGAGCTCTGCTGTTGAGCTGCAAGTGGAAGGAACCAATAGCTGGTAGCCTTTGCTGGACAGGAAGTCCTTCTCTGAATGGACATCTGGGTGGGATACCACCATGCCTAGCACAGGCTGTTAACTAATCTTTGGTTTAAAAATGTGTTTTCATTTTTACCTCAGAATTTAAGCAAAAGATGCTTTTGCATGTAAGCGTGGAATATACAAAGAATTGAACAAGTGCCTGTGAGGAGTTAGCACGTAAAGAACTGGAGAATTTTGATCAATCTAAATCAAATTTAATGGGTTCAACAATAGGCCTTTATCTTCTCCTAACCACAGTTCAAAAAGAGCTTTCTAAAAACAACTTCATATTATGAAACTTCACAGCTCATCTTTTAAAAGTTAAGAATGAATGCAGGGGAAAGGCAGGGTAGAAACCCCTCAATTCCTCTACCTGAAGATATGTGGAAGAATTATTCATTTCAGTTGCAAACAGGGAGCAGTTCTATTTTTGGTAAGCTTTGATGCTCTGAAGAAGGCCAGATTATGTTCTGCCTCTGTTTCTACTTAGATCTTCTAAATCATTCCAGTGTTTACCCAATTGTTTTCCTGAAATGGTTTGTGCTCTAGTTTCTTCACACATATAAAAATCCAAAATAGCATGCTAACCTTTGAGATCTACGCAAATGTAATATATTCTCATCTAGAAAGAAGTATTATTTAGGATAACTTAACACTAGCTGCTATAATGACAACAATAACACAGAATAACTGGAAACTCCCAACAGGCAAATAGTACTCAGTCTTGCACCCCGGACCCAGGAATCCTGGATTCTTGCCTCTTGTGACGCTACTACCTTGCAGGGTCTCCTTGGGGTCCTTCCTTGGATCCTCCATATTCAGCCAGCCAAAGGGCAAATAGAGCACAGAGAATCATGTCCTAAATCTGTTAATTCTAAGTGTTATTGTCTGGGTGGGGGGGGGGGGGGTAGGTGGCAGAGGGAGATTAGATTGATCCAAAAGAGAATTTGGTGTCATTAAAATATTTTCATCAGTACACTCTCTATTTCTAATGGAACTAGCTAAATTTGGGGTTGGTGCTTATTTTAAAAGAAGTGAATTATACTTCTACGGCTTGGAAGCAATATCAAGTCAGCATGTCACTTTTGATGGACCATGTAGCAACAAAACTGACACCTTCCTATTGGTAGATGCAAGGTTAAGAGAGATTTGCATTTAAAGACAGAGGAGTTCCTTACCGCAGTCACTATGTTCTTAATAAAATGGAGATACATGTACTCCTTTCTTTATTAGCACATTTAATTTTGCTTCTCTAAAATGCAAGCTCAGTGAAGTCAGGAACACTTCTATTTCAACAACACCATGTCCCTTGAGGCAGGGGGGTATTGGAGCTGGCTTCCTACTGGCTTACCAAAACTGATATTTTCCTATTTCATGCAGAGTCCATATATTGTGATGTCATACTGATCACTTGAAATCCACCGTAGTGAAATTATTTACAAGGCAGAAATGAACAAACATTACAAATGAGGGTTTTGTTTTTGATTTCCTGTTTGAGAGCTGAGTTAGCAAGACACCACTGCCGCTTTACCAATTATTTAGCAGCAGCAAAATTGTCCTGGGATAAGTTAGGTTATACTACAGTTAGAAACACCTCCAAAATGTCAGTGTCTTAGCAAAACAATGAGAGTATCTCTTGCATGTGCTCACAAGGTGGTTTTACTTGGCATGGTCTGTTAGGGTTACACATAGGACAGCAGAGATGTCATCTTGCTGTGGTCACCACAACAGGGAGAAAGGAGGCTCTTGTCACTCCTATTTAAACAGCCAAAACAAGTCACTGGCCACATCTAACTCGAAGGGCCAAGGAAGTATATTCCTACTATGTGCCTTAAATGTCAGAAGAACTAGAATTATTTGACAATCAACAATATGAATGACAATTACAGTAGAGATCAGATAAAGCCAACGTAGTTAATCTCTTTATGCCTCAGTCTCCTTCATGCTAAAATGTGTTGTAATGAAGTTTAAGTGATGTAATGTGTATCAGTTATGCTTCTCAATATTTGCTTTCCCTTGGAACAAAGAATATGGTGAAATTTCTGCCAAACAATGAATTCAAACATGATGCTGCTTATGGCCAGTAGCAAATTACCTGGGTGTTCTGGTGTTCCTGGAGCCAAGGGGAGCAATGTCTAAATCCCCTGTAACCCACTGCAGGCCACAGGGGTGTCTGGTGCACAAAAAAGAGCTCAATAAATATTAGCCTTTGCTATTATTAAATTTTATTTGTTGCTCAATCAATAGCAAATGAATGTACAAATGTACGTCACACAATGACTGTGAGGTTGGTATTCTCATTTCCCCTTTACGTGTGAGGAAACTGAAGCTCGGAGGATAAACCCATCGCCCAAGTCCCAGCCATATAAAAGGCCTCATGAGGACTTGAACCCAGAGAACTACCACAGGTCCAGTGCCTTATAGTTATGACAGAGCTGCCTCAAATCCTTATAAAGAGGACCCTCATGAGTTCATAAAAGAAAACTTTCAGGTTTACCACCTGACTCAGTTAAATAAGACAGTGCCCTGTTGCTTTTACAGGACATTTTGATTTACATTTGTTTAAACGCAACTTTAGAACATTTCTAAATGAGGCCAATACCTGGGTTTGACCTGAAAATGCCTGGGGAAATGCTTTTCCCTTTCAGATAGGAGGTTTTAAAGAGATGTGTTCAGTTCAGGGTCGCGGATTTAATAATTTAAACTAAAATAATTAAAATTATTAAATCCACTCAAAGGAAACTATATGCTGTCTTGACTTCCTCTGTCACTGCACTTAAAAGTACTTAATGCCTTATTTCACCAATTCAAAGCAATTGATGCAGCAGGATTTTTCATTTCCAGCCAACTCTCAATGACATATACATCATTGGAGATTTTTTTTTCAGTTTCCCTAAAAGGGAGGAAAGAAACCATAAGCAAGTCATCACCATTATCTTAATTAAAAGAATGGGCAGATTTATTAGATGGCTGTTATTAACAAAACCCCAGTGGTTTCAATAACCTATAAACTCAGCAACCAGGAAGTGAGCTCATGGGTTGCCTGAGTGAGAATGAATTATGTTTGTTATCCCAAGAGGGCTTGTATATTTTCCATTGGCAGCAAGACCTTTTTTTTTTTTTTTAACTCAAGAAAACACAGAAAGAAAAGAATTTCAAATATCACAATATCACTCTACTTGGTTGACTTAGTCAGAATACAGATTAAAACTGTCTTTAAGGTCCATTAAAATAATTATAAGTGTAGCCCTGATTCCTTTTATTCTTCTTACTTCACCACAGCCCCCAAATCCCAAGAGTAACAGGAAATATGGACTAAAACAAAGTCTATCTTCAAAGCTTTTAGCACCATATCTGTGCCATGGGAAAGGAAACATTGGATAAAGGAATTAGAACAGAAATTTTAATGGATTGTGGTGGGAGAAAGGAAGTTCAATTCTTCTTGGTTACCTTGCAAGGTCACTCTGAACTTAAACTTCATTTAATCTGTAAAATTACCTTGTAGGTGTAAAAATATGATTTAGCTTTTCTTTACACTTAGAAAACATGTAGGGGTTCATTAAATGGAATTTTGATTGCTTATGTCATTCAACAAAAGAGTTTTAAATATTTTTCTGAGCTCTTTTATAAAAAATTTCCAGACCTGGGATTTTATTGGCATATATCTTATTAACACAGTAATATTAGATTCATGAAGCATGGGTTTTAAACACTACAATAAATTAGGCAAACACACAATAATGCAAACCAATGACAATTACAATAGACTTAGTAAATAAGAGGAGAGTAATTTCATTCATATACAGAAATCTTCCAATATCATTTTGACATTATGAAACAAAATAAATAGGAGCATCTGCAAAATAGTCCTGTGTATATTCAACACAGTCACTCCATTTAGAAGTTTTAGAATTTGATTTTGACAAATTATGGCTTTTGTTTTTTGTATTTCTGTACCAGTGGAGTTCTTGTTTCTTATCTGAAAACAGGAGTTAGCTTGAGTATTTGGGTTTCTAGCATTGGTGCTCCAAAGCAGAGTGATTAAAATGTATCTCAGGAAGTGCACTGAGTGTGAGTGAACACATTTATAGTCATCTCACGATAAGCTGGACAAAGCCCTGGTTCATGGTGGACAGGGGTGAGAGGTGTCAGAAATAGACGTGTCCTGCACAAGAGGCTGTGGGCCTTGTGCAAAAAACACAGAATTCAACGGCAGGCAGCAGAAAGGGGCTCGGAACCCAGTTCTGCTGATGGCCAGTTATGACCAGCAAGAAAGCAAGTCTTGCAAAGGGAACCTTTCCTTATCCTTTAAATGAAGCAATGGTATCTCACAGGACGTTTGGGAACATTAACTGGGGTCATATCAGTAAAGCATTTAGTATACTGCCTGGCACAGTGTGGCCATGGTTGGCAGAATAATGCCTTCTCGGTGATGTCCACATCCTAATCTCTGGTATGTTGTTAATGTATTTCCTTACATGGCAAGGGGGAATTACGATTGTGGAGGGAATTACAATTGTTAATCAACTAATTTTAAGAAAGGGAAAATATCCTGAATTATCTGGGTGAGTTCAATATAATTCAAGCCTCCTTATAGGTAGAAGGCAGAACAGTCAGTGTCAGAACAATGTGGTGTGAGAAAGACTGACTGGCTTTGAAGATGGAAGGGGATCATGAATCAAGGAACTTGGGAACCCTTTTAAAACTGGAAAAGGCAAGAAGACAGTATATCCCCTATAACCTCCAGAAAGGAGCCTTGATTTTGGCCAGTGAGACCCACTTCAGACTTCTGACCTCCAAATTTATGGCAACATGTTATGGCAGCAATAGGAAAGTAATACAGGGGCTATTCAGTAAATGGAATCCATGATAGTAAACAAAGAAAGTTCCATGTAAGAACGGCAGGTTGTAGCTGATGTGACAACTTGTAATTGTATTTTCTTGGTAAATTTGGTCATGATATTACAGGAAATAAAATTTCAAGAAATTTTAGTAGCAGGGGAAGGAATATGCCATAGCAGGTCATGGCAGCCTCCTATGAACTCATAGGCTTTTGACAAAAGTTCCGTTTCATAAGATACTAAATTAATCATTTAATAATGCTATAAGCTCTAATTTGTTGAGCACTAAATATGTGCCCATGATAGACATTATTAATGTTTCCAACATTATGAATTAGATATTATCATACTTATTTTATGGATAAAATAATGAGGTTCAGAGAAGTTAAGTGAACTGTGAAAACCAATACAGAAAATAAGTGACAGACCCAAGATTCAAAGTTGCCACTCATCAAAAGCTAGAGAGATATGCATCCTGCATTCACAAACCATTACATAAGCAATATCATAAAGTGTGATAAACACAATGATGGGGAGGACAGGATTACAGAGGGTGTAATAGGAGAAGCTGACCTACTGAAGGTACAGAGCAACGAAAGGCTTCCTGAGGTCAGATTCGAGACATAGAGGCTGGGTAGCTGATAGCAAGAAGAAAGAAATGGGAGGAAGTAGAAGACTTGTAGAACTGGAGGCAAGAAAGAGTATGGCCTGAACGATAGTTGAAAACATACGGAATGTAGAGTATGAGGATGAAAAGTGAGAAGAAGTGGGGCTGGAGTGATAATAAGTGGGTGTCAGAGCTTGACATAGCCTAAGATCAATGGAAGAGTAAGCATAGCAATGGTGAAACTGGATTTGCATTTTTGGTAGATTATTCTGACTGATGTGGGAGATGCACTGGAAACGGATAATTTGATTAATTGCATAGCTGTCCCAGGTAGCTCTACAAGGTAATGGTAATGGGGGTAGAAAGAAATTGTCACACTTGAGAAAAGCTTAGAATGCAGAATTAGCAAGACTGCATTAAGAAAAAAAAAAAAAAAAAGAACTATGTTAAAATAAAAGGAATTGTAGAGAATTATGCCCAGGTTTCTTGCTTAGTCTGATTATACAGAACAATGAGGAGGTAGAGTTTTGGAGGGGAAGATAATTTCTACAGGGGGTGGGGGCGGAATATGGAGGTTAAGATGTAAGACTTTTAAGGAGTCAGGTCCAGTAGCAATTCAACTACACAGGTGTTTTTTTCAAAATAGAGCTGTGACCTGGAAATAGAAAGTGGGTTCTTATCAATGTGTAGATAGTAATTAAATCCATGTAGTGGATGATGCGGTCTGAGAGTTATAAGTGAGAACAGAATAGGACTGAGGATAGAGCTCTGAGGTTCAGCAAGCTTTAGAAATGGGCAGAGGAACAAGAAACTGCAAAGCAGATGGAAAAGGAGGAAGTGAGAGAAAGGAGGAAAACTAGGAGAAGGGGAGAGGCCAAGGGAAGAAAATAGGTCAAAGATCAGGGAGTGGAATTCTCCCAAGAGCCACCACTCTTCCTCTCCCTGTAGGTGGCCTGAGGTGAACTCTGAAAATGGTTGCTACTCACATGACCCAGAAAACCCTACATAATCATGCAAATCAAGAGGGTCACATCTTTGTGCTCATTTTAAGAACATCTGAGAAACTGCCCAAGCCATCAAGGCTACGCAGATTGGAAAAGCCACCAAGAATCTGGAAGATGTCACTTTACAGAAGCAATGTGTGCTCTCTGTCATTACAGTGGTGGCCTTAGTAGCTGTGCCAAACAGTGGGGCTGGACACAGGGTTGGTGGTCCAAAAAGAGTGCCAACTTTTCGTTGCACATGCTTAAAAATGCAGAAGGTCATGCTGAACTTCAGGGTTTAGGTGTCGATTCTGTGGTCACTGAGCATATCCGGGTGAAGAAAGCCCCCAAGATGCACTGTGGTATATACAGAGCTCAGGGATGGATTAATCCATATGTGAAATTTCCCTGCTACATGGAGATCGTGCTTATGAAAATTTTTCCTAAACCAGAAGAAGAGGTTGTACAGAAGAAAAAGATATCCCAGAAGAAACTGAAAAAACAAAAACTTATGGCTTGGGAATAAATTCAGCATAAAATAAATGCAAATCAAATGAAAGCAGAAAAAAAAAAAAGAATCAGAGCAAGGGTTTATTAGAGTTTGAAATTCAGAGAGAACTTGCGTGTTTCCTGTGATCCTTTATGTCAAGTTTCTTCATACTTACTGATTGCTTTATCTGGAATATTCTTTGTGCATCTGTGCACCTCCCTTGCCCCAATCTTCCCTATAATTCCTATTCATCTTTGAAGACATATCTGAAAAGGGCTTCCTACTGTTTGTTCCATAGCACCTGTCCTTTTCTTCAAAGACCCATCATAATTGTGGTAGGTTAGAAGTAAATAAATCCATAAATCTAGTTAATTAGCCTTGCTTATTAAGCTCTATCTTCAGTGCCCCCTGCAATGCCTAGCATATAGCACAAACTCAATAAAAGAATTATGTGTATTAAATGAATGAATGATCAGAAATTATTCAATAAATATTTGTTATTTTGATGCAGTACTGAAGTTAGGTGTACAGGCTCTGAAGCTGTATTACCTGGTTTCTAATCCCACCAAGCTTGCTGACTTCATAGCTATGTGATTTCAAGCCATTACTTAACCACTTGATTAAAGTATCTCAAATTACATCTGTGAATTGCTAATTTCCTTCATAGGTTTTCAGTTCTTCACAGTTCAACTTTCAAGTGTTGGTGAGTAATTGAGTTTCCCATAAACAGGGTTATAGTGTGACTCTATAAGATAATGTATGTAAAAATGCTTATAAATTATCAAAAAAAAAAAAAAACCCACAAAATAAAAACAAAGCTCAACTACTGCAGGGTGATCCCCCTTACTGTCACCTGAAGTAATCTCTGATCTATTTCTGTGTTTACTGTAGGTTTAGCTTTAATGACGGCTTCATATTCTGTTGTTTAAACAACCATTCTCGGACTTGGAATGAAGCAGGTGGAATCAGTAATTGCTTAATTGTATGTGTATAATAAGGCTTGACAGTTTTAGTAATATTCACCATGATAAAATAGTGGAGAAAAATAAATCACACTGTGCAGATCTAAAAGCCTAAAACAGTGTCAACAATTACCCAATTTGACTGGCCTTGCATGCCAGGCTGTGTCTGAGAAACATTGGATTGGAAGTCCCGACCTCGGGAATATGGGGCCTCCGTTTTGGGTCAGAGTCAGATTATGTGGCAAGAGGTGAAGCCTCCAGGATGTTGGCTTGTTTATTACGCACAATAACAATGAACCATTGGCACAAGTAATTGATGGTTCTGGCTCAACCTAAATATGCAATTTGAGTTGTTTATCCAAAAGAGGGCTGAGTTACTCTACAGGCAACTAACTGTATTTTCAATTGCAAACTTCTTGTTAGCAACAGCATGAATACGTGATATATCAACCACAGGAGGAAATAAAATCTGCAACCATAGACTAATTTTCTCTGGGATGCCAACTCACTCCCAAGGGGCACGTGATAACCAACACATCTGTCTACCTCCTGTCTACAAACAGCCATGGGGGTTTTACCATCACCCTCCATTCCTAAGGAAAAATGGAGTTGCTAACAAACATTAAATTATGAGGCCAACCCCAGCCTCTAAGCAGGGGTGGGCATACCTATTCTTTAAAGAGCCAGATAAAAAAGTATTTTAGGTTTTGTGGACCAGATGGTCTCTGTCACAATTATTCAGCTCTTCCATTATAATGCAAAAATAGCTGTAGATACTACCTAAACATGTGAGTGTGGCTGTTTTCCAATAAAACTTTATTTACAAATAGCAGGAATTGGGTCAGATTTGGTCCCTGGAGCTTGGTTTGCCAACCTCTGTGCTATAGCACCATGTTGCCCTTCTAAATATTGGCATTTTATATAGCATATAACTGTGGTATCCATGGAGAAAGAATCCTTCAGGATATAACATTTTCAAGTGGACTTCCTTGTTTTTAAATAAGCCAACAGCATGCCCAAATTTCAGCATTAAAATCTTATCTCCCAGCCAACTACTTGTACTCAGAAGTGATACTTCTTCATCTAAATGCATGCTCTGATTTTAATTTTAAAATTTGTCATAGTTACATATTTAATTGGATTAACTTGTTTTAACAAAAGTGAACTCAAGAAGGTTTTCAAAAATTAATATTCATCAAATAGCTAAAGAACGATATCAAAGTAACTATAGATCTTTACCTGTCTGCCTTCTTGTTAGCTATTTGTCTTCTAAACAGTAAGCAAGTTGTCAATTAGCTTGAAAGCTTTAAATCTGAAGTATTGTTTAAATTCTCAAACAATTATATCCACACCTTACAACTCTGAGAGAAGGCAAGCATCGTTGCCATTTCAGACATCTGAGACGGACAAAAGGTTCACCTTCTGCCTTCTTCCTCCCCGAGAAATCAATTGCTTGTAAAGTTATTTAATTTTCATTACTTAAAGGAAAAAACTTTATAATTTAGTGTAATTGACCTGTGAAGATCAAGCAGAGCCTTCTACTTGTGACTTGGAGTACTATGATATTGGCAATACAGGCTGTAGATGACAAATAGAATTGACTTCATGCTAACCCCTTTCATTGTCACTTTAGTTGCTCTGTGCTTTGACAGAACTGGAAACTTAAAAAGGGAAAGAAATCCATAGGAAGGGACAAGCAAAGGAAGTTAGACAGTAAGGAGCATTGAGAAGAGGTTTGCACAACCTACTGCCCAGCTCCAAAGACTCTTACAGTATATTTATAGGATTATTTTCAGTTTTTCCTAACATGATTAAAACCTGAAAGCTTCCATTTGAGGAGGTTTTTCTCTTTTAGGTAATTCGAGAATGGTAATAATAGGAAGCCTGCTTCTCTCCCTTTGTATACATGCCATGCATAACCAGGAACAGATGCAAACTAGTCCTTTTTCAGTCTTGCGTTGGGGGTATCTAGTACATGATCTTATTCTGTCTGAGCTGTAACCTGATGCAGGTGAGTGGTGTTGTGAGTTATCCGACTACCTTGTTTCAGAACAGCTGAAGCCTCAGACGACCTGATCCTAACTCCGTTTGAGAACTTCAGGGCCCTTTAAGCTCCAAGAGGTTGGAGTAAATAGTGCCAACACCCTGGCCTGAACTCCTAGGTGTTACTCAGAATATGTTGGTACTTGTTTCACCACCATTCTAGAAGAACCTAGCTTCTTGACCTGTATCCTAAATCCAACTCAGTGCTCAGCCTTGCTACATTTCATGTAGGTATGTGAGAAGCACCTCTACTGTACCTAGAACAGAATCGTTCAAGACAATCCCTATCTTTCAGGGGAATAAAAAATCCGAAACTAGTCGATTATTTGAAGTTTATGTAAGAGGAATGGACAGAGAAGGAAAGGGAAGCTAGAAGCTTCTTTTTTTTGTCATTCTTGTTCTTTGTAAACTCTTTCCTAGTTAATGGTGAGAACATACACTTCCTAGAAGAAATAGAGACCTGGATTTGCTTCAAAGCTCTGACCTCCCCTTGGCACATGGCCCTTGAAATTCAGGTTATATTTCTAAGTTAAATATTTCAGCGGCTCTTGCCACTGACTTAATATTCTCTTTGTGTTCTGGATCATCAGGTACCTATGTCTGACTGTTAAGTTTTTTATTGATTTTTTTTTTTTTTTTTGCATCAAACAATAGCAGAAAATTGATGGAATCAGTTAAAATTTTAAACTGCGATGGGTTGCTCCATACTCAGAAAACAAAAATAATGGCAGTGATAAGCAAATACACAACCAGGAAATTATAAATAAACTGGGGGAGATGTTCTCAGAAATTATGATTTTTTAAAATCAAATGGCTTTGTGTCTATTTTATTCTACTCATGGTATAAAGCAATTTCAACAACTACATAGATCAAATTTAATTTAATCCTGTCATACAGTGTGATCCTTTAACCTTCAAAATCTCTTTACATAACTTCCATGAGATCCTAATTTTCTTCACCCAAATGATTCATTTTCATCCAGCTGGGAGAACTCACATTGACAGGAACAGGTGTTTTTACCCCTGATTGAGCAAGAAAAGTAGAAGTTTCCATTGCAAATTACGAGTAGAGAAAGAGGCAGATCATTCTCCAAAATTTTCCCACAAATTAGATTGTGTCACATTCTAATGTCTAAATTGGACTAAACCCAAAATGCAAAGTATAAAAATGTAAAGATGCATTTCCTTTTCTTCTCCTTTAACTGCATCACAAGGATGGCCATTATTACAAACAGTTTTCTTTGTTTCTCTCCCTTTTTAGACTATGATCTATGGCTTTATTTGGGTGTCCTTTAAAAGAAATGGGGCAATGCATTTGAAATTGTCCCACATGTTAGCCCTGCCTCCCTTCTGACTGCAGACAGGCACTATCCCCTAGCAGATGGAAGGTTTGGCTTCTGTCAGCTTCTTTATTAGTGTGTCTTTGGTGCATGCACAGAGATATTTTTAAAAGCAAGATGATCATTGATGACACAACATATGTCTGATGTTCTGCTCTAGAAGGAAAACTGCATTTGAACCACAAGCAATAAGCAAGCAAGAATGACTGTCTGCAGGACTTCCTGATCAGGCTTGGGTGTGCTGAACCTACTTATCTGAACATTTGTGTTGCTCTCTCACTCATAGGGTATGACCAATTCAAATGAGTCAAGATTTTCCTCAGGCTAGGGCACTTTTATGCGATCCCCGACCCCACCAGATATTCAGCAAAGACTTAACCAACTCAGTTCTTGCTTCTTTTCTGCGGTTGTTAATTATAATATTCAGATTTTTGTGCCTAGTCAACTCATTCTATATGAATCATTCTGAAATGCCTTACTTCCTTTATAATAATAAGTAATAAATGGCATCTTTATTTTACAGGCCCAATATATTTTAATATAATTATAGGCTAATTTATTAACCCTACTGTGGATTAAACATATTTATTCTGTAAACAAAAGAATAAACGAATTTAAAACTATTAAACTATTAGGAAATTTTTAAAAATCATAATTTCTGGCTTTTTGTAAAAATAATTAAAATCAGATTTTATTTAGAGTACACTAAACATAGTTGTTTCACAAATCTTCTGTCAACATCAAAATAGGAAGTAAGAATTTAACACTGACCCTCCTTCTGCTTCAGGTGGATCTTTCTCCTTCTGCTTCAGGTGGATCTTTCTCACCCAGATTACTTTGGGATGTATCAGGATTTCACACTAACCTGTACAAACCTACCAGATCCCACTTCCTATTCAAAGTTCCATGTAATTATGGTGTTTGAATAAACTGACCGTACAAGTTAAATTACTTAGTGTACTACAGAAAATATAGATCCCGCACCAAATAAACATCTCTTCCCTTAGTCTCATACAGAAGTTGAAGTTTGAAAACACAGTCACTGTCATCCTTTACACTTTGGCCTGATTTGCCTTAGTCCTAACTAGATCTGCTTCATTCATAACTCTAACTGAAGTCTGAACTCCTTTCCAGCTTTTTTTAAACAGTTGCTGTATGAGATAATACTGACATTCATAGCTGCTGAGCTCTAGCTCTGAGTTTCAGGTGTCACACAGACACCCAAAGTTCCAGAGACCAACCAGGTTATACACAAAGGCTCAGCATCTCAGAATTGGGAGATAACCATTGCAACTCAGGAATAGCTGTGACTGCTGTAGGAGCTTATAATCTAGGAACCATTACAATACACGTTCCCCTGATGACCTGTGCCCTAAGATTCAATTCTCAGAGTTTACACATTATAGTTAGCCCATACTAGGGAGGCATTGTGCTGGTTTGGATGTATTATGTCCCCCAAAATGCCATTATCTTTGATGCAGTCTTGTGTGGGCAGGAAAGGTATTGGTGTTGATTGGGTTGGAGAGTTTTGATTGGATGTTTCTGTGGAGATGTGATCACTCAACTGTGCGTGAGATCTTTCATTGGATAATTTCCATGGAGGTGTGGCCCCACCCATTCAGTGTGGGCCTTGATTAGTTTACTGGAGCACTATATAAGCTCAGACAGAAGGAGCAAGCTTGCCACAGCCAAGAGGGACACTTTGAAGAATACACAGAAGCTGAGAGAGTAGCTGCAGATGAGAGACAGTTTGAAGATGGCTGTTGAAAGCAGACTCTTGCTCTGGAGAAACTAAGAGAGGAGAAACACCCCAAAAGCAACTAAGAGTGACATTTTTGAGGAACTGCAGCCTAGAGAGGAATGTCCTGGGAGAAAGCCATTGTGAAACCAGAACTTAAAGCAGACACCAGCCATGTGCCTTCCCAGCTAACAGAGGTTTTCTGGACGCCATTGGCTATCCTCCAGTGAAGGTACCCGATTGTTGATGTGTTACCTTGGATACTTTATGGCCTTAAGACTGTAACTGTGTAACCAAATAAATCCTCTTTATAAAAGCTGATCCATTTCTGGTATTTTGCAATCTGGTAGCATTAGCAAACTAGAACAGGCATTATAATGTTTTTCTTTTCATTTCTGGTGTACTTCACTCAAAATGCTGTCCTCAAGATCCATTCCCCTAGTGTGTGTCTCATAACTTCTTTCCTTCTTGAAGCTGCTCAATATTCTATTCTATGCTTACACTAGAGTTCACCATTCTGTTCATCAGTCAATGTACCTTTAGGCCACCTCTATCCATTGCAAGTCATGCATACTCTCTCCATGAACACCAGTGTGAAAATATCCATTCATGTCCCTGCTCTCAGATCCTCCAAGTAAATGCCCCCTAATGAGGTTACAGGACCTTATGGCATCCACATACTTAGCTTTGTGTGGAACCACCACACTGTCCTCCAGAAAGGCTATACCATTCTACCTCCTAATAGACAGTAAATTCGTACATTCCTCTCTCCATGTTTTCTCCAGCACTTTTATCCCTGTTTATATTTTTTCCATACAATTTTATAGAGTTATATTCACATACCATATAGCTTTCCATAGTGTACAATCAGTTGTTCATGGTATCGTCATACAGTTGTGCATTTATCACCACAGTCAGCACTTGAACATATTGATACCTATGAAAAAAACTTTTTAAATGAATAATAAAAAATGATAATAAAAGGAAAAATAAAATATCATGTAATACAATATAATAGTAGGGTCAGACAACACCACCACTACTATCCACCTCTCATACACATTTAGCTTTGATATACTGCTTTTGTTACATATAATGGAAGCATATTACAATGTTACTGTTGACCACAGACTACAGTTTGCTTTGATTATACTTTTTCCGCAATACCATCCCTTTTCCAACACTTTGCATGGCTGACATTCATTTGTTCTCCCACTTGCAAGAACAGTTTTATATTTGTACATTTAGTCACAATCATTGACCAGTCCAGTTTTTGCTAAGTTAAACAGTCCCAGTCTTTATTTTCTATCTTTACCTCAGGTGTCATTCATGCCCCTAGCCCACCTCTTTCAGCTTTACTCATGGACATTTTTGTGCAGTGCAGTTACAATATTGTGCTACCATCACACAGTATTATGCTATCTATTTTTGGATCTATACAATCAATCCTGCTGAACATTCTGTAGTCCTTCAGCATCAAATGCTTGATCTCTACCCTATTTCCATCACCTGGTAGCCTGTGTTATCAGCTTTTTTTTTTTTTTTCACTATAATTCTCTCAATTAATTTATTTATTTTCTTTTTTTATTGAGATTGTTCACAAACCATACAGTTATCCAAAGATCCAAAGTGTGCAATCAATTGCCCATGGTACCATCATACAGCTGTGCATCCATCACCACAATTAATTTTTACAATTTTTAGAACATTTTCATTACTCCATAAAAGAAATAAAGACAAAAAAAGGAAACTCAAATCCTCCCATACCCCTAACCACCCTCCCCCCATTATCGATTCATAGTATTGGTATAGTACATTTGTTACTGTTGATGAAAGAATGTTAAAATACTACTAACTGTAGTATACAGTTTGCAATAGGTATATGTATTTTTTCCTATATGCCCCTCTATTATTAACTTCTAGTTATAATGTCATACATTTGTTCTAGTTCATGAGAGAGATTTCTAATATTTGTACAGTTAATCAAGGACATTGTCCACCACAAGATTCCCTGTTTTATACATTCCCATCTTTTAACCTCCAGCTTTCCTTCGGGTGACATAAGTGACTCTGAGCTTACCCTTTCCACCACCTTCACACACCATTCAGCACTGTTGGTTATTCTCACAATGTGCTACCATCACCTCTGTCCATTCCCAAACATTTAAATTCACCCTAGGTGAACATTCTGCTCATGATAAGCAACCGCTCCCCATTCTTTAGCCTTGTTCTATATCCTGATAACTTATATTTCATGTCTATGAATTTACATATTATAATTAGTTCATATCAGTGAGACCCTGCAATATTTGTCCTTATGTGTCTGTCTTATTTCATTCAATATAGTGTCCTCAAGTTTTCTCCTTCAATCCATTTTTTTAAAGACAGTTTTGTTCTCAAACCATACATTCTGTCCTAAGTAAACAATCGTTGGTTCCCTGTATATTCACATATTTATTCAGCACCATCACCACTATCTATGTAAGGACATCTTCATTTCTTCCACAAAGAAGGGGGAAGAGTCAAAGAAGGTAGAGGGGTGAAAGAAAAAGAAAAAAGAAAAAGAAAAAAAAAACACGGCAGTTAGAAAGCAACAAAAGGAAAGATAGCATTGAACTAAGTAGAATAAAGAGTCAGACAACATCAGCAATGCCAAGAGTCCCATACCCTTCCCCTATGCCCCCCCCCCCAATATGCATTTAGCTTTGGTACATTGCCTTTGTTATATTAAAGGAAGTGTAATGCAATGCTTCTGTTAATTATAGTCTCTAGTTTGCATTGATTGTATTTCCCCCAATCCCACCCTGTTTTTAACACCTTGCAATTTGGCATTCATTTGTTTTACCTCATGTACAAACATATTTGTACTTTATATTACAATTGTTGCACATCCTAGGTTTCACTGAGTTATACAGTCCCTTTCTTTATCTTTCCTCTTTCCTCCTGGTGACCCACATGGTCCTAACCTTCCTCTTTCAACCATGCTTACAGTCATCTTTGTTCAGTGTACTTATATTGCTGTGCTACTATCTCCCAAAATTGTGTTCCAAACCTCTCACTCCTGTCTTTTCCTTTCTGTCTGCAGCGTTTCCTTTAGTGTTTCCTGTAGAGAAGGTATCTTGTTCACAACCTCTGTCGTCTGTTTGTCGGAGAATATTTTAAGCTCTCCCTCATATTTGAAGGACAGTTTTGCCAGATAGAGGATTCTTGGTTGGTGGTTTTTCTCTTTTGGTATTTTAAATAAATCACCCCATTTCCTTCTTGCCTCCATGGTTTCTATTGTGAAATCTGTACACAGTCTTATCGAGCTTCCTTTGTATGTGATGGATCACTTTTCTCTTGCTGCTTTCAGGATTCTCTCTTTGTCTTTGACATTTGATAATCTGATTATTAAGTGCCTTGGTGTAGGCCTATTCAGATCTATTTTGTTTGGGGTATTCTGCACTTCTTGGATCGTAATTTTGTGTCTTTCATAAGAGATGGGAAATTTTCATAGATTATTTCCTCTATTATCACTTCTGCCCCTTTTCCCTTCTCTTTTCTTTTTGGGACACCAATGACATGTACATTCCTGCATTTCATTTTGTCCTTATATTCCCAGAGATGTTACTCTTATTTTTCCATTCTTTTCTCCATCTGTTCTTTTGTGTGTAGGCTTTCGGATGCCTTGTTCTCAGGTCCTGATTGTTTTCTTCTGCCTCTTGAGATCTGCTGTTTTATGTTTCCATTGTGTCTTTCATCTCTTGTGTTGTGCCTTTCATTTCCATAGATTCTGTCAGTTACTTTTTTGAACTTTTGATTTCTAACTTATGTACACCCAGTGTTTTCATTATATGCTTCATCTCTTTTGCCATATCTTCCCTAAACTTTTTGAATTGATTCAGCATTAGTTGTTTAAATTCCTGTATCTCAGCTGAAGTGTAAGTTTGTTCCTTTGACTGGGCCATAACTTTGTTTTTCTTAGTGTAGGTTGTAGTTTTCTGCTGTCAAGGAATCTGGTTTCCTTGGTTACTCCAATCAGGTTTTCCCAGACCAGAACAGGCTCAGGTCCCAGAAGGAAGAAATATTCAGTATCTGGTTTCCCTGAGGGTGTGTCTTAGAAGACTGGTACACCCTGTGAGGTCTCAGATCACTGTGATTTTCCACACAGCAGGTGGTGCCTGTCAGCCTGTAACTCCAGACTGGTGTAAGGATGTGTGGCCTGTAGCTGTTTTCCCCCAGGCTCTGGGGTCTTGTTCTGAATGGAGGGCATGTAGTAGAGCTGGGCCCCACCCCTTTCCTCTTAGGGAAGATACGCCCCTGAGGGGGGGACATTAGCATTTGAATAGTCTTTCTGCCTATGCTATCTCCACCCTTGTCTGGGTCAGAGTGCTGTGAAGTGAAAATGGCTAAGGCTTTCTCCACTGAGCCGAAAAAGGGACAGGAAGTCCCCTTCAGAGCCAGTCTGCAGCCACCCTCTGGCTCTCCAAGGTCAGTCATCACCAAAGGCCTCTGTCTGCCTGTTGGGGATTCATAGCTTGTATTGAAAAGACCACATTTGTTAACTGAAACTCCAGCTGGAGCTCAGCTGAGCTATATTCACTTGCTCGGAGAGTGCTGCTCTCTAGCAGTGTGAGGCTTTGCAGTTCGGGCTGTGGGGAGAGGGGACTCCAAGCTTGGATCCACAGTTTTTACTTACAGATTTTATGCTGCAATCTTGGACATTCCTCTCAATTCAGGTTGGTGTATGATGAGTGGACAGTCAAGTTTTACCCCCACAGTTATTCCAGATTATTTACTTGTTGTTTCTGGTTGTTTATTAGTTGTTCCAGGGGGGACTAACTAGCTTCCACTCCTCTCTGTCACCATCTTCTTCCATCCTCTGTGTTATCAGCTTTTAACTCTCAAAGTTTGCTCATTAATATTAGTTCATATTAGTGAGACCATACAGTATTTGTCCATTTGTTTCTGGCTAACTTTGCTCAACATAATGTCCTCAAGGTTCATCCACATTATTATATGTTCTGTGTCTTTGTTCTGTCTTACAGCTACATAATATTCCATCGTGTGTATGTTCCACAGTTTATTTATCCACTCATCTGATGATGGACACTTGGCTGTTTCCATCTCTTGGCTGTTGTGAATAATGCCACAATAAACATTGGTTTACAAATGTCCATTCGTGTCTTAACTTTCAGTTCCTCTGAATATATACCTAGTAATGAAATAGCTGGGTCATATAGCAAATCTATAACTTAGCTTCCTGAGGAACTGCCACACAGTCTTCCAGAGTGGTTGCACTATTCTACATTCCCAAAACAAAAGTGAATATGTGTGCCTCTTTATCCACATCCTCTCCAGCACTTGTAATTTTCTGTTTTATGGATAATGGCCATTCTGGTAGGTGTGAGATGACATCTCATTGTGGTTTTGATATGCATTTCTCTAATAGCCAGTGAAGTTGAGCATTTTTTCATATGTTTTTGAGCCATTTGTATTTCCTCTTCAGAAAAGTGTCCATGTCTTTTGCCCATTTTTTAATTGGGTTGTTTGTCTTTCTGTTGTTGAGTTGTAAGATTGCTTTATATATTTGGGGTATTAAACCCTTATTTGACACGTGGTTTCCAAACATTGTCTCCCATTGTGTAGGCTGCCTTTTTACCTTTCTGACAAAGTCCTTTGATGTACAAAAGTATTTAATTTTGAGGAGATCCTATTTGTCTATTTGTTCTTTGGTTGCTCACGCCTTGGGTGTAAGATCTAGGAAACCACCTCCTATCACAAGATCTTTAAGAAATTGCCCTACATTTTCTACAAAGAGTCTTACGGTCTTAGTGCTAATGTTTGGGTCCTTGATCCATTTCAAGTTAATTTTTGTGTAAAGTGTGAGATAGGGGTCCTCTTTCTTTCTTTTGGAAATGGATAGCTAGTTCTCCAAACATCATGAATTGAAGAGGCTGCTCTGTCCCAGTTGCTTTGGATTGACTGCCTTATCAAAGATCAGTTGTCCTAGATGTGAGAGTCTATTTCTGAACACTCGATTCAATTCCATTGGTTGGTATATCCCTGCTCATGCCAGTACCATGCTGTTTTGAGCACTGTAGCTTTGTAATATGCTTCAAAGTCAGGTAGTGTGAGACTTCACACTTTGTTCCTCTTTCTCAAGATATTTTTGGCCATTTGGGGCACCTTGCCCTTCCAAATAAATTTGGTTATTAGTTTTCTATTTCTGCAAAGTAAGTTCTTGGGATTTTTATTGGTGTTGCATTGAATCTATAGATCAGTTTAGGTGGAATAGACATCTTAATTATATTTAGTCTTCCAATCCATGAACAGAGAATGTTCTTCCATTTTTCTTAAGGTCCTGTTTGATTTGTTTTACAATTTCTTGTAATTTTCTTTGTATAGGTCTTTTGTGCCCTTTGTTAAGTTTATTCCTAAGTACATGAATCTTTTGGTTGCTATTTTAAATGGAATTTTTTTCTTGATTTCTCCTCTTGTTGCACATTACTTGTTTATAGGAACACTACAGATTTTTGCATATTGATCTTGTAGCCTGCCACTTTGCTGTGCTCATTGATTAGTTCTAGTAGTTTTGTTATAGATTTTTCTGGATTTTCTACATATAGAATCACATCATCTGCAAAGAGTGAAAATTATACGTCTTCCTCTCCAATTTGGATTCCTTTTATTAGTTTTTCTTGCCTAACTGCTCTAGCTAGAACTTCCAGCACAATGTTGAATAATAATGGTGGCAGTGGGCATCCCTGTCTTGTTCCTGATCTTTAGAGGGAAAGCATTCAGTCTCTCCCCATTGAGTACAACATTAGCTGTGGGTTTTTTGTATATTGGCTTTCTCATATTGAGAAAATTCCCTTTTATTCCTATCCTTTGAAGTGTTTTCATCAAGAAAGGATGTTGAATTTTGTCAAATGCTTTTTCTGCATCAATTGAGATGATCATGTGGTTCTTCTGCTTTGATTTATTGATGTGGTATATTACATTAATTGATTTTCTTGTGTTGAACCAGCCTTGCATACCTGGAATATGCTCCACTTGGTTATGGTGTATAATTCTTTTAATGTGTTGCTGGATTTGATTTGTGGGTATTTTGTTGAGGATTTTTTCATCTATATTCATTAAAGAGATTGGTCTATAATTTTCTTTTTTTGTGGTATCTTTGATTTTGGTTTTAGGATGATGTTGGCTTCATAGAATGAGTTGGATAGCTTTCCCTCCTCTTTAATTTTTTGAAGAGTTTGAGCAGGATTGGTACTAATTCTTTCTTGAATGCTTGGTAGAATTCACATGTGAAGCCATCTGGTCCTGGGCTTTTCTTTTTTGGGAGCTTTTTGATAACTGACTCAATCTCTTTACCTGTAATTGGTTTGTTAATATCATCTATTACTTATTGAGTCAATGTTGGTTGTTTATGCTTTTCTAGGAAGTTGTCCATTTCATCTAAGTTGTCTAGTTTATTAGCATACAGTTTCTCATAGTATCTTCTCATTATCTCCTTTATTTCTGCAGGTTCAGTAGTTATGTTTTCTTTCCCATTTCTGATTGCATATATTTGTATTCATTCTCTCTCTCTCTCTCTTTTGTTAGCCTAGCTAGGGATCCATCAATTTTGTTGATTTTCTCAAAGAACCAACTTCTGGTTTTGTTGATTCTCTCTATTGTTTTCCTGTTCCCAATTGCATTTATTTCTGCTCTAATCTTTGTTATTTCTTTCCTTCTCTTTGCTTTGGGGTTAGTTTGCCGTTCTTTCTCTAGTTCCTCCAGGTGAACAGTTACTTCCTCAATTTTTTCTCTCTCTTCTCTTTTAATATAGGTGCTAAGGGCAATAAATTTCCCTCTCAGTACTGCCTTTGCTGCATCCCATAAGTTTTGATATGTTGTGTTTTCATTGTCATTTGCTTTGAGGTATTTACTTATTTCTCTTGTAATTTCTTCCTTTACCCACTGGTTTTCTAAGAGTGTGGTTTAGTTTCCATATAATTGTGAATTTTACAGTCTTTTGCCTGTTGCTTATTTCCAACTTCATTCCATTATGATCTGAGAAAGTGTTTTTTATAATAGCAATATTTTTAAATTAATTGAGACTTGCTTTGTGACCCAAAATGAAGTCTATCCTAGAAAATGTTCCATAAGCACTTGAGAAAAATGTGTATCCTGGTGTTGTGGGATGTAGTTTATTTATCATATAATTCAACATCTCCATTTCCCTATTGATCCTCTGGCTAGATGTTCTATCCACTGATGAGAGTGGTGTATTAAAGTCTCCAATTTCAATTTGTAGAGGTATCTACTTCTCCTTTCAGTGTTCTCAGTGTTTGCCTCATGAATTTTGGGGCATTCTGACTTGATGCATAAATATTTATGATTTTTATGTTTTCTTGATGAATTCACCCTTTTATTAATATATAGTGTCCTTCTTTGCCTCTTTCAATTATTTTACTTTTGAAGTCTAATTTGTCTGATATTAATATAGCTACTCCTGCTTTGTTCTGGTTGCTGTTTGCATGAAGTATCTTTTTCCAACCTTTTGCTTTCAGCCTATTTTTTAGCTTGTGTCTAAAGTGAGTTTCTTTTTCACAGCATATAGATAGGTCCTGTTTTTTAATCCATTCTGCCAGTCTGTGTCTTTTTATTGGGGAGTTTTATCCATTAACATTTAGTGTTATTACCGTAAGGGCAGTACTTTCTTCTACCATTTTGTCTTTTGGATTTTATATGACATGTCTTATTTTTTCCTCTCTCACCTTTAACCCTTCCTGATAATCTTCATTTCTACACTCTTCTCCAAACCTCCCTCCCTGTATTTTCCTATCAATGTGTAGCACTCTCTTTAGTATTTCTTGTAGCACCAGTCTCTTATTCACAAACTCTCTCATTGTCTGTTTGTCTGAAAATATTTTAATCTCTCCCTCATTTTTTGAAGGACAGTTTACCTGGATATAGAATTCTTGGTTGACAGTTTTTCTCTTCAGTATCTTAAATATATTATACCACTGTCTTCTCGGCTCCAAGGTTTCTGTGAAGAAATCTGCATGTAGTCTTATTGAGCTTCTCTTGTATGTAATGGATTGCTTTTCTCTTGCTTCTTTCAGAATTCTCTCTCTGTCTTTGACATTGGAAAATCTGATCAGAAAGTGTCTTGAAGTAGGTGTATTGAGATCTATTCTGTTTGAGGTATGCTGTAATTCTTGAATCTCTAATTTTCTGTCTTCCATAAAAGTTGGGAAATTTTCAGTGAATATTTCTTCTATTATTCTTTCTGCACCTTCACCCCTCTCTGCTCCCTCTGGAACACTTATAACTCATATATTCATGTGCATCATGTTGTCACTCAGCTCCTTAAGACCCTGCTCATATTTTTCCATTCTTTTCACCATCTGTTCTTTTGTGTGTGTGAATTAAAATGTCTTGTCTTCCAATTCACTGATCCTTTCTTCTACCTGTACAAATCTACTGTTGTATCACTCTATTGTCTTTTTCATCTCCACCATTATGCCCTTCATTCCCATAAGTTCTGCCATTTGTTTTTTCAAGTTTATGAATTCTTTTTTATGGTTATCCAGTGTCTTCCTTATATCCTTCATCTCTTT
Source organism: Choloepus didactylus (assembly GCF_015220235.1). Taxonomy (NCBI): domain Eukaryota; kingdom Metazoa; phylum Chordata; class Mammalia; order Pilosa; family Megalonychidae; genus Choloepus; species Choloepus didactylus. Next base: position 64,881,962 of record NC_051324.1, on the reverse strand, counting down.
TGCTATATCTTCCATCAGTTCATTGACTTGATTTTTGAATTGATTTAGATTTGTTTGAACATCTTTACTTAGTTCTTCCTTCAGTTAACTGAATTGATTTAACATTAATTGTCTCAACTCCTGTATCTCAGTTGAACTATTAGATTGTTCCTTTGGCTGGTCCATATTTTCGTGTTTCCTGGTATGACTCATTATCTTAAGCTATCTAGGCATCTGACTTTCTTGATTAGTTTATTCTGGAGCTCATTTCACTCTTTGTCCTAGGTTTTTCTTGTTGGTTGGCTTTTATCTCTAACCTTTGGTATTCAGTTCAGCTTATTCTAGACCTCTAATTTAGGTTCTGTTTAGTTTATCAGAATTTTTCACTTCTTCTTTTTCTGTTTCTTTCCCTGCCTCTATGTAGCCTTTCTGTGTGAGGGTTTTCTTAGATATGGTCAACTCCAGTCAGGTTTTCCAAGTCCAGAGAGGCCTGAGGAGGGTATGGAGTTTCCTTGAGAATGAGACCCTCCTGTGAGGCCTTTAGATTCTGTGCTTTTCCTATCATGTCCAGCAGGTGATGCTTGCCAGCCTACATTTCCCCCACCAGTGTAAGGAGGTATGGAGCCTTTAGTTCTCCTGGTGACCCTGACCCTATCAGGGGCATGGCTGACTGAAGCTGGAGTCTGAATTCCAGGCCCTGGGGTCTGAGTTCCCAGAAGGAGGGTTGCCACTAGAGCTATACCATGCCCCACTTTTCTTGGGGAAGTTATGGCCTTTTTAGTGAATTGTCTCCCCCACTAGACTCATTGATTTGTCTCTCAGAGCTAGCTTAGTTCTGCTTTTGCCTGGGCCCAAATTGCAAGTCTTTGAGGCTTTCTGTAATAGGCTACTTAGAATAGAGAGAGAGAGAAAGAGAGAGAGAGAGATTTAAAAAAAGAAAAGCCCAGTATAGGCTATTTAAAGAAAAGAGCTTTAGTTCCAACCTTGCTGTTCTGATAGCATATTGAAATGCAAAAAGACAAGTAGTTGGAGAGCATTGAGGAGCAAACATGAAGCCAGAAAAACTAGCTTTTCAGAGAAGGGCCCTGGCCGCCTGGATTTGCATAGGTGCCTGATTCTGTTTGAGCCCAGCCCTTTTCTGTATGATGTTCACCCCCAACTCCAAAAGTCTCTGCTTTTGTTTTTTTCTGCTGTTTTTGCTAGCCCTATCTCCTCTCTACTGGTCTGACTACTCCCAGATTCTCCAGTGTCTGGTCTCAGTTTATCTATGGTTGGAGTTTTTGTTCAGCAGTCTGAGTTTGTTAATCAGTTCTGCAACTGTAGTTCTGCCTCCTGCTTCCCAACACTGATGGCCCCTCCTCCCTCAGGAAACCAGTGCAAAACAGTCTGTTTTGCCTGGCAGGGAGGGACGTGGGCCCCTTGGATGTGAGAACTTACAGATTTCGCTGATCTCAGCTGTTCCACACACTTGAAACTGTTGTATGACATGTGTCCAAACTCGGATTCCTCTGCAGTCTCCGTTCCACACAGTTCCTGGCTATCTACCGGCTGCCCCAGAGAAGTAACTAAAACACACACCTCACCATTCCACCATCTTCTGAATTGGCTTTTAACAGTGGGAATTTATTAGTTACAGCTTAAGTTTGAGGCTGTGAGAATGTCCAAATCAAGGCATTATCAAGGCGATGCTCTCTTCTTGAAGATGGGCTGCCAGCCATCCTTGGGTCCTCTGCCACATGGCAAGGCACATGGTGAAGTCTGCTGGTCTCTCCTTTCTCTTTTGGGTTTTGTTGCTTTCAGCTTCTTGCTTCCCTGGCTCTCTCTTTCTTTCTCTCTGTATTCATTCCATTTATAAAGGACTCCAGTAACAGGACTAAGTCCCATCTTGAATGAGGTGGGTCTTATCCATGGCATATCTCTATTTTGGTTTACTTTGTAACCAGGATTGGGTAGTGCAAAGTTCAAGGTAGAGAATTACATACATCTGTTGAATAGGGTATAATATCCATGAAAGATTGCAAATTCCATGTAACTTCCAACAAATCCTGTAAAGAAGCTCTAGAGTACCATTAACCTAAAGTAGGACTGGAGAAGTTCTAAAAGAAGAAAGAATCAGCTACTAAGTTTAGCCAATAATAAACAAACTTGAATTAATAAGCAATGACTGTAGCCTGATGTATTTTTGCTTCCAGTGGGTGAGGTCTGATCTTTCTCTAGCAGAGTTGTATGGTACTGGAAGAGAAATAAAGAAAGAAGGGAGTAGGAGGGGGAAAGAGGAAAGAGGAAGATTCATGTTAAGTGGATTGTACCATACAAAGTCAGGAGCACAGAAGAGGCAAGAGTGGTTACAATAGCACTGAAATAGCTTGCTCAGGAATCTACTTGGAAGCTTGGATCTGGTGTAGGCATGATTGGCATGAGAGTTGAGGGCCAGGTGTCTCAGGATGTGATCCTGGACTTCGTGGAACACAACTCCCTGGAGATAAAGGCCTGGACATCTGCATCTTATCAAGCACTTCCAGGGTCTCTACCAAACACTGACGTTTCAGACCCACTATCCTACTGAAATAGGATTGGTACAGTGAATGGAGGATATAGGGATGGCACGTAACAGAAAGCATGGGAATTTGGGAGAAGGCAAGATGATTAAAACTGTCACACTCTATGTCTCAAAAATATCTGTTGGGTAAATCAATCAAAACAATATCCAGCTACATGTTTCAGACTGGTTTTATTTTTTAAATCTACAATTCTGTGGGTGATAAAATCTATGGTGTAGGTAGAACGGGATATTATGAAGTATAGTGAATTTAAAGGCAGAAGTCCTGGGTCCAAGTCCTGGCTTGCCATTTATTGGCTATTTGATCTTGGTAAGTCATTTGGCAAATCTCAAGGAAGGTTGTTAAGATAAACTGAATTCATATATGTGAAAAGGTTTGGTGGACTATAGAAATTATGCACAAAAATGATAATTATTACATAGTTCTATAGTAACGTATTGTACCAAATTGCACATTTCAATTAGGAGAACTTTCAGATAATAGAAAGCACTGTCGAGTCTCATATGGGTATTTCCCTATCTTTGTACCTCTACAGAATTAAAGCAAGGGCCAGGCCAGAGATGACTGGAAATATTTTGGGCATTATGAGCTAAACATTGGAAAATCTGACATAGAGCATTTCCCTTTCTCAGAGGCTCGGATGGTCAACCCCCTTGACTTCTGAAGCACTGTCCAAGAGCTGATGGGCTGGGTGCCCACAAGTCCCTCTAAATAATTGAGTGCCCATGGTCTAGCTCCAGAAAGCACAATTATTTTCTCCAGCAGGGCACTGATTTGCCAAGTCTCATTATACCCCCAAGAGTTATCCACTTCACTTAATGAGATTTCCTTTATAGAATGGCAAAGAAAAGTCTAGTCATTTATCAGTTGATACTTGCTCTAATAACATCTTTGGCAGCTGCTACAATTTGGTATTGCATGTGCTAACTCAGATTTTTAAAACTCTTTCAGGCCCGTCCTTTATTATCTCTAGCCATGGATATTTTGATTAGGACCTGCAACCCACCCTGGTAGGTCCCTCTCTCCTTCCCAGATATATTGAGGTTTACCTACTTGGAACCTTTCCAAATTTGTTTAAACTACTTGAGGGAAAGATGGGGACAGAAAAGGGGTGTACGTCACTGGTCTACAAGGATAGAGAACAGAGTATTCAGAAGCTGCTATGAGAGATAGAACAGTTTTAACTAAATCATAATAATTATAACAACATTGATAATAATATTTAAATTGTGATGCCTATATTACAAAAACTGTGGCAAGTATTTCACATACATTATTTCATTTATATCTCACAGTAGTCCTATGAGATAGAAGTCAACACAAAGGGGTATAGTAACTTGCTCAGGATCCCACAGCCAGTGAATGATAGGATTTCAACTCAGACAACCTGAGTCCAGAGTAAGTATTTAGCCAGTGCCTATACTGCTCACTGCTAATTACTGGGAATTACTTGGAGCTTCTCCAAAAGCTGAAGTTTTCCTTTCTCAGTTGGTAGTTCTCACATTGATGTTTAGTGTGGTTAATCCAATAATTAAACTGTGGGATTTCCAGACTAAATAATGTTCTGTGGGATGAAAAAGTGTTTTTGGAAAGTGGACATGAGCTCTATTTTTCTTGGTCTAGACAGGTGAAGATTTGGAGGAAGGAAAGATTTTCAGTTACAGTAGTGAAAAGCTACTAACCACCAAGAAAATGCTGTTGAAATTAGGTTTGCCCAAGGAGTAGTGCCAAATATTTAAAAAAATAAAGTAAAACAAACAAACAAACAAAAAAACAACTGATGGAGTTACATGATATTCTTTTATTGCTGGATCTAATATTAACACATCTCATCTAGAATGTGAGGGGAAAGCACCCTGGGTCTTAGTCAACTGAGGCATCAGACATCATCTTAGGCATGAATTTGAAAAGAACCTGAAAATAACTCTACATTTAGGTCAGTAGTGTTTGGGGATGTCATTGTCCTGGAGGTTGGAAAAGTCAGATTTTTCTAGTTCTGTTTTTACAGTTGCAGCTGCTTACATTTACCAAGGGCTTACTTTATTACAGATTTTGTGCTAAATGCTTTACTTGCTTTATCTTTGGTTATCCGCACAACAAACCTGTTGGGCCCAATTCACAGATTAGGAAATGGAAGCAGAGACATTACATGTCTTGTCCAACTTCACGTTCCTCGTAAGTGGCAGAGCCGATTCAATGCCAGGCAGCCTGACAGCTATGTTTCTGCACCTACCGAGACTGCCACAGGTCTCCAGTCACATTATAGGATAGAGATGTTGATTTGGAGTCACAGGATCTAGGCTTTGCTCCCAGATCTGCCACCTGCCAGGCAGCACATACTGTACAATGGCCCCACCTCCCACATCAAGATACAGGCAGCAGCTGCCCTTCTTTTCCCACAGGTGGCTTCCATTGCTTGTTAAATCTTCCTAATATGAAGGGTCTGATAACTAATAATGATGATTATACTCTCAAAAATAGTTTCAGCTTAAACAAAATGGCATTAACTTTTTAGTCTTCATCAAACACAGATTTGAATATTTTATAGACAGGGGTACGACTTTGATGAATGAAGATGTTTTGGGGAAGAACATTCCAGAAAAGAGGAATTATGTGAGCAAAAGTACAGAAAGGTTTTGTAGCCCCGCTCCAAAAATATTGAATAACAAAAGCATTCAACATGTAACATTTCATAAATAACAAGCAAAGCAATTTAGATATAAATTGCTGCAAGGAAATTGAAAACATGGAAGATTTTTTTTTTTTAACATGAGGGTTGTTTCCCATACAGTTGCCTATTTTTTTAGTCCTACCTAGGAGAAGTTGCAAGAAGAAAGAATTGAATCTTGGCAGACCAATAATCAATCTGTTGCAAGTATGAAGTGATGGCTAGAAAGGTGGCAGTGAAAGAGAAAGCACAGATATGAGAGAGATGATGAGGGTCTTATGCAGGTTCTGGAGGTGGGCAGCTACCAGAAGTAGGAGAAAGGAAGGAATAAAGAAGACTCTGAGCCTGGGTGCCTTGGAGAAAGAGGCTAAATGTGGAAATCCAGAGTAGAATTATCCAAGAGGTGGAAAGATGATGGTGGGAATATACTGTGGTGGTGGTAAACAGGCAGTCAAAGATGGTGGAGAGAGCTCACATCCCAGAGGAAATGATTGTTAGCCATCTGGGTACTGGTATACTTGGTGATGAAGCCATGACAGTGTCTGGGCTTCCATGACAGCAAAAGGAATAACGGGCAAGGTACACGTCTCAGCACATCTCTGTATTTTGGGGGATGGTGATGGGAGAAGGAACAATCTAACAGGAAGGCAGAAGAAAAAAGAGAAGCTGAATTAGAAAGGTGGGTCCTCATTTAAAAGATGTTTCAATCTGAAATTACATAATGAGAAAAAGAAATGTATATATATATATATATATCCAAATTCCAAAGTGATGGATTAGAAGGAAAACATCAAATGTCACCTATATTCTTGTTTATTTTACGATCTTTATTTATGCTCTTGTTTTTCATTAACTCTGAACAGGGGCAACTTTCTGAAGGTGGAAACATTGTTAGAAATTTCTTCCATGCCCAAATGCATTTGTTTTTCCCAATTAATAGTTTTCCAGTATCCCTATTTTTGCTCCATTCATTACATAATTCCCCTAATCATCATCTCATTTTGCTTCCAGAAATATATTCTCAACTGCCTGGCTACGTAATAAATACTTTCTGTGGATGCCACCCAGCTCTTGGTTAAGTGCAGAATTGCTGAGCTGTAATGATGCTACCAGCTCTAATATTTCTGATGCCTCTTGGAATCATACCAGCATTAACCATTTATAAAATACCAACTGCCACTCAATATGTAGAAATGCAATTGGATTCCAGTGCTTGCCAAAGCAACAGGCCTTCCTGAGATCATTTTTCTGTTTTTGGATTCGGGAGAATACAATATTGAGATCCATGTCCAGTTGCCAAGTGCAGACTGGTGGTAGTTGTTTTTTCCCTAAATGATTTTATTATATTGAGGATTTGCCTCAGAACAGAATGTTCTGCAGAAAATAATATGTGAATAAATGTATTTTATACGGTAATCCTTTACCCCATTCCACCCCATTAAGTTTACTAATGCTTAATGAGAAGACTTAAAATTTCATTGAAGAGGCAAATACTGGATTGGAAAGTAGATCTATCTTGCATTTTGGAATTTGGGAGATGCAAAATGAGATTTGACTAATAAGCCCAAGTAACTTCTTTTTTTAAAAAAAGTTTCAACTAGAATCTAAGGTAGATAATATCTTGGTAAAACATGGTCTGCAACTGGTCACAGAGTGAGAAATGCTATTTCTGAGTGACCTGGGCTATGTCTACATTATTTTGAAGATGGTTTCAGCATTCTATGGCCACTTGTTAGAGAGTGAGAAATAAAGCAACATTTGAACTTTTAGAGTTTCCTATTTCTGTTTATGTATCAGCTTTGAACTAATTAGTCCCACTTTATTAAACTATTTCATGCAATAGATCTAATAGTCATTGGTGACACAGAAAAATGTTACAGAACAATGTCTTTACTAATTCTTTAAGAGCAAAAAGAGCTCTCTAAGCTCAAAGTTGTCAATCAGTCCCCTAATCTAAGGAATAATTACAAACATTAAGCAAACAAACAAATAGAACAGAACAATATTAATCATAGGAAAAACACAGCAACAATTGATTAGGATTATGTTCTAAGGCAACACTCAAGAGATTGAACTTGATCAGTTATTTTCTTCCAAGTTTATTATTAGCTATTCAAATCAAGCGACAAACATAGTTTGTATTTATGGTGTTGAGTACTGCACTATTGTCTGCAGATAAAAAATAACTCTCACATGTTTTGCATCCTATCCAAAGCAGGAGGAGAAAGTCTTCCTTGAGGAAGAATTTGAGTAGGAGGTCTCACAAATGACTAAAAGCTTTCCTGGTGAAAAATTGCAAAAATAAAGAACATTCTAGTGAAAGGGAATGATTTGTGTAAAGGCTAAGAAATTGTTTTTGTTGTATTTATATGATTATTTGGCTTATTCAGAGTGGCAGAATCAAACATATTGGGAGGGGAACGTCAGAAGAAAAAGCTAGGAAGGGATGTTCTGTTATCTAATAGATCACTCAGGTTGAGATAAAGCAATTGCCCTACTCATAGAATCATCATATAAACATGAAGGACATTTAGACACGGCTTCCTGGGGAACGAGCGTCTGTCACAGGGAGCAGTTTGTCTCCTTTGCCATTGCAGCGACGCATGATTTTAATAAGTTCTGCTGGGACAAATATTCCTTCTAAGCCAGTAAACTCAACCTTGAAGTTCTGCTTCAAGATCATGCCTGACACCTGTTACTTAAATCATTCTGGGTACAGTCAAGTTCATGGCATCTGCTTAAAGAAGAGCCTGTGTTGGAAGGATCTTCATAGCTTAGACTTCCAAAAAAATGATAAATCCTTTATAAATTTGATAACTAAAGATATAAAGTTAAATGCCTGATGACTTTCTTGAACTGCTCATTCAGCAGTCCACCTGGGTGCCTTCTTAACCATCTGTATTTGGGGCAAATTATATTAGTGATACAGAAGAACTATGAGACATCCCCTGTCCCTCTCACCATCCAGATGCTCGAGAGGCAGACAAAATACTGAAACAATTAAAAAACATCAAGGACCATGTGCAATTAAAATATTAAATGGACTTTTACAAAACAGCTGTTGTAGGCAGAATATTGGGGTCTGAAAAAATGTCCAAGCCCCAAAAGGGCAAAAGGGACTTGTAGACGTGATTAAGGATATGCACTAACCATCATCCTAGATTATCCCCGTGGGCCCAGTCTCGCCATATGAGTTCTTAAAACCAGAAGAGGAGGGCAGAAGGATGTGTTTAACGAGGACAGCGTGAGCAGGCTTCTGCCCTCTACTGGAAGGTCTGAGGTGCAGGAACCAATCGCAAGGGGAAGAGAGAGGCCCTAGGAGCTAAGGGCAGCAGGCAGCTAACAGCCAGCAAGGAAACCAGAATCTTAGTCCTACAACACATGGAACAGAATTCTGCCAAGGTCTGAATGAGCAAGGAAAGGGATTCCCCCCCACCCCCTAGATTCTAAAGAAATGCTGCCTTGCTGACACCTTGGTCTTTGCTTGGTGAGACTCGTATTGGGCCCCTGATCTCCAGAACTGTAAGATAATCTATGTTGTTTTAAGCCACTAAATCTGTAATAATTAGTTACTGCAGTATAGAAAATTAACACATCACCAAAATGTGTGGCAAAAATAATTATTCTGGTGTTCGGGAAAGGGGGAGCAAAGGTTATAATTTTTAGGGAGAGCTTTACTGAAATGAAATTTGAGCTGGCTTTGAAGGATGAAGGAATTTGAACTGGATTTAGAAGAGGATGGCATTCCTTCCCCAGGGAAGTATGCAGAGATGGGTTTGGAGGCCATTGACTAAAGCAGGCTTGTAAGGGGCAGGAGTTGGAATTAAGTCTGGATTAGAAACGTATTCTGGAGGGCTTTACATGCCAGATGAGGAATCTGAACTATCGGGAAATTCTTATTTCAACCCACCCTAACCAAGCAGCTATTTGAGTTTCTCCATGAACCCTACATGTGCTAACATCATTGCATCGTGCATGCTGTCCTCCCACATACCTCTTCAGAAGCGTCAAGTGCAACAACCACAAAAATCAGAAGGAACATTTGTTGAGTGATTACAAACATCATGCCCTATTCTAAGAGCTTTATTTTCATTATGTGCTTTAATCCTCACAACAAACCCTATTTTTAAAATGAGTAAATTGAAGATTAAAGAGATTTAATTTACTCCCCCAAGGATGCAGAACTAATTGGGGGCAAATCCAGCATTCAAATCCAGCCAGAGGAAATTTGTCAACCAAGAAACGACAAACTAAGCTGCAGGGCAATAAAGGCATTTATTACAGGTCTTGGAATTGCAATTCAGGAAGCACAGATTCAGAAAGCAACCCAAATCACATCTTGGAATTTCCAGGCAAGCATTTTTAAAGGAAAAGAAGATTACACAAGTTTTCTGTGGTCGGTGGATATTTGGATTTGTTAGTTAACTGAGTTCTTTAACTTATGGTTTGTTTATTGGTGTATAGATGTCCTTAGGGTTTTGAGGAACATTGTTGCTTGAGGCTTTGCGTACTTTGGCAGTTTGTGGTATCAGTTGAGATATTCAGAATGATATCCTGAATCCATTTTAAATCTCTCAGTCATAGAAACTCTATTTTGTTTGATTTCTTTAAACAAGCTCTAAGTCCAGAGTCTTAAGCATTTTACATAGTACCACCTTTGATAATCAAACATACAGGTCTTTTTACCTACCTATAGAACATTTTGTTAATGTATATTTTATAAGTCATCTATTAAGAGAATAGATTTATACAACATGCTAGCCTGTGAATAATCAACAATTCAAAAAAATGAAACTGGAAAGCAGATCCAGTTATTCCGTCAGATAAGACCACATCATGATTCATCCAAAATTTGTTTATAAATTATGGCCCCAAACTCCAGCTGACTACAGAAAACATATATTGATGATCAAATGTAAACGTAAGCTCAGTTGCGTCTGAGTCTGAAAGAATGTCTGGAGCTTAAGAAACCTTAGGTAGTTACCATGCTCACAATTTTCACCTTTATCGAGGAGAGCTGAGACTCCTGGGAATTTAGCTGATTGACAGGACTGCTTTTGTGTTGTTCTGCTGGAATGCCTTCCTTTGCTCCCATAATTCTCCATATTTTCATGGCCTGAGGTAAACTAAGCATCTGAAAAGGGCCTAATTAACATCGCACCCAAGTGACAGAATGAATGAAAGAATGAATCAGTGAAGACAAACACAGATGATGAGAACTGGGAAGTAACAGTCTGGAGATGAATTGTGTCATGAAATTGTACAGCATCTTGTTTTGGCTGAGGCCCTCAAAGAAGCATGGTCATTTCTCTCTGTTCTATAACATGCAGCCTGTCAAGTAGTGCTTTACTGAAATCCAGAATATAAAATTGTGCTTTGAAGAGTGAGAGTTAATTAAGCTTCTATTAATTTGTTGAGTCATATATGTCAATGCTTTCTTTTGGCACAAGTCTTCTAACAAATATCCACCCCCTCAACAACAAAAAGAATTCGAGATCACCCCACTATTATTGGCTCTAATTTTTAATTTATACATTTACAGTAATAACTTAATGTTTAGGCTCCATTATGAAAGATGTATTGCAGTTAAACCCATCGATTTAATTGCATTTAAGCCCATCTGTTTTCATATGAAAGCAAAAAATTATGACATACACTAGAAGAATTAAAATGAAATAAACTGATCATTGGAATTGAATTATTTAATTTTTATGACATAATTCATCTGCAGAAAATGGAAAGCATATGGCTAATGTTGTTTTATGAATGGTAAATAAAGATTCACAAATAATTTATAACCACTTGAAAGCCAACATTCTTCCCGGAGAATAAATTTCTTTTGTTGCTGTTTGATTGGATTGGATTTTAAAATTGCTTTTGATTCGGCAACATGACCACATGTAACACATATCAACAGGTTAACCCTCTTGCCCTCATCTATGTTTCTTAATTGCCCCTCACCCCTATGTCTATAAATCCAACCATACATAGAGGAAGTTTATTATATAAAAAGTTATCACTGAGAGATGATGGATAAAAATCTACTTTTCCATGGCTAAATAGAGGAAAAGCATTTAAAAATAATTTCTTAAGTAGATTGAATTTTTTTGTGGAACTGAATGACAATGAAGGCAACTCATGGAGTAGGTATTATTGTTATTGTTTAGCCTCTTTAGCTGGGGAGAAAAAATGTAAAAAGAACAGGCTTGGGAACCAGATTCCATTGATTAGCTGAGCCATTCATTGCTCTATGCCTTAGTTGCCTCGTGGGTAAAATGGGGACACAGACAGCGTATACCTCAGAGGATTGCTGATAAAATCCAGGTATCATGTTTAGCACAGTGCTTGGCACAACTGAAGAACTCAAAGCTTAGAAATAGAAAAACTGATCCGGAAAAGGGAAGAGAGCAGTGATGTGTAAGTGTGTGCGTGCGCACTGAAGACCGGAGTGCATTGACAAATCTTTGTCTTTATAATTCTCTTGTGCATTTGCCTCCAGAAAATTGAGGCATTTATTTTTTAAGCTCAGAGAACATAGCATTGAAAATCTCTCTTACTAATATGGAACTTGAGATTCAAAACTTGATTCGAATAAAATATTTTTCTTTTTCTTTTTTTTTTTTTGGCCAAACAGTGTATTAAAATAATACAGATGTATCAGAGTTTTCAAATCTCAAAGACTTCAAATCTAAGCCACAGGCTCAAAATCTATTGCTTTTCTATATGTCTCTAGCTTGGGCTTAATTGCTGCAGACTAGTTGTTCTTTTTATTTGTGCTTCCATTATACTTCTTTGTACTTCCATTACATTTCTTTAACTGCTTGCCTATATTTGACAATATGTTAGAGTACTGTAAATTCTTTTCAAAGACCTGGTCTTCTCCTTCTTAACCATCACCCACCAACGAAAGATATTTTAAAAGTCGGGGGGGGTAGGGTGGGGAAACCACTTTCATCTAGAGCTAATGTACACATAGTTCCACTTCTCTACTATATGCGTTGTCATCATTTCCACCCATTATGCGGTGGTTCCTTTGGAATATCAAATAGCACAGGATGGAAAAGGCTGAGAAGCGTTGACAGAGAGGTGGAAGAAACTTAACCTTTTGGCAAAGAGGAGATGGATATGAAAATAGAACCAAGCAAATATATCTAGTTCCCAGCACCTCTCCTCAAAGGACCTCATCAAAGTCAGTATCACCTTGGCTCACATGACAACCCCCTGACCAAGATAAATAAGTGTCAAATATGCATTTGCTCCTCAGACCTCTGGGCATTGGTACAAAATACCAAAGCAAAACTCAGGCTGAGTTAATCTGCTGATATACCACAGAAAAAGCCACTGGATGTAGGTTTGCCAGCCCAAGCTGCTAGTCCTTTCTTCTGCAGTGCTGTTGGCGCCCTCAGAAAAAAGTAGCTTGATAAAATTAAGCAAGCAGTTCCTATTGGCATTTTTCATACCAACGAAACGTGTTCTGTTTATAGTGCAAACATGAGTCCAGAGTTTTAAAAGGTTTCTGTTCACAAGATTATGGTCTCAAAGTTTAAAACTTGGTTGAACCTGCTGCAAGTGAATCAAGGCTTCTTTCTAAAGGGAAATGTAGACAAATATCTAAAGTTCGAACTATGAAGTCAGTCCTTCTGTAAACGAGAAATTGAGTTAACAAATAATTAGGTTGATGGAATCATTATATAGGTGCCCTTTTCTTACTTTCTAGTATATTGTAAAATAGCAAAAAGGAAATAACTGAAATTGCTGAAACTCACTGAACTGTAACCCAGATGCCTTTGACAACAATTGTATAACCTTTATCTTGTGATCGTAAAAACCTCATGACTGGCTCTGCTTGTACCCCCTTATCCTGTTTTACAACGTTGGACCACAAAGACAGTCCCATGATGTTTACTAATGAAGGACCTTGAGTCAGCCCAGTACTTACCCACTCCAATTCCTAAGTTAGCTTACTAGACGAAGCTAGATCTAACCAAAATTGGCCCACCTGACATGTGCAGTAGCTTAAAATATAACCTATAAGTGACCTATACCTCATCATAATATTAAAAATCAGGCCCATCAGAATATTAAGGCCACCATTTTCTTACATGTATTCTTTGTCTAGGCATGTATTCAATCTGAACATGCTCAAATAATTAGAGCATCCCTAACTTTGTCATCTCAAGCCATAACACTCATTATTATAAACCTGCCTATCTTTGGACACCATAAAACTATCAGTTACAGCAGTTCAGGGAGACAGATTCTATGCTGATGGGCTATCTACTTTCCTTGCTTTGCATAGCAATAAACTCTTTCTCCTTTTGAAACCCCGTTGTCATATATTGGCTGTTATGTGCATCAGGCAGAGAACCTGCATTTGATCAGTATCACTACAAAAATTGTTACTGGCCTATGGCTCTCAATCTCAGTGAAGGTTCAACAGTGGATTCCTTCTACTTCATAGGGGTTTTGTTGACTGTGGACAGGGAAAGGGACTGAAGCAGGTGTTACTTTTGGGGTCACTTTTGCCTTTGCAAAATTTAATGATACTAACATGAAAATAATTTTTTTCTACCTAAGACAAAATTTCACCAAATTGTATACACGCATTACATTCAATGAAGGGCAGGATTAAGTATGGGCTCTAAAATCTGAAGGGCTTATCTGTTGGTCTTACTTTCCTCTGCTTTAAAATAGGGATCATAATAACTGGAGGTGTTCCAATGAGCAAAATGAAGTTAAAGCAGATCATCTACATGAATTAAAGCTCACAGCACAAGACAAAATGTATAGTATATACCCATCCCTTTTTCTAGCTGCCTTAAGTTCATACTGACAGCTTTGTTCTATATTCACGTAGAATATATTTACTCTCTATGTTTTTTATTCTAAGTGAGAGTTACTCTCCTGGAAGGAAAAAGTTTCTGGAAGGAAGAGAAAGCAGACAACTCCTGCAAAAGAATCAGAAGTGCAGTAGAGAGATCTTAAGACCCAGTATTTTCCTATGTTTTCTCTATTTCTCTAAACCTTAGTAATTTTCTCTGCAGAAGGAAGTAAGTCTGAGGAGAAAGGAGTGGAAGGTCTGATTATAATCAACAGAGCCATCCAAACAGAGTAGGAAGAGTTTATAACTCCTGTGTAGTATAATGAAAAACTTCCCTGGTCTTTGTCCCAGTTCCTGGGGAGGAAACCTCTTAATCCTTGGGATTTCTCAGGATAGGAGTGTTTTTGGTTATTCATGGTGGGCCCAGGAACATACCTGATGACAGGTGGGGCCAGCCACCTGCAGTTTTAAGGTCCAGGCAGCCACACAAGAACCACCACCAACCTTGTGATTAGGGGGTGAGAGGGAAGACGAGCTGCAGATTGAGTTCAACCATGTGGACATCAATCATGTGTATGCAATGAAACACCATGTAAACTGGATCATCAGAGCTTCCATGATTGGGAAATCATTGCTGTGCTGGGAAGGTGATGCACCATTTGACTCCACATGGAGGGACACAGAAGCTTGCATTTGAGACCTTCTCAAACCTTCCCTATGCCTCTCTTCTTTTGCCTTCTTCTTATTTGTACCTTTTTGCCATAATACACCTATAATCATAAGTGGGTTCTGTGAGTCTTTCCAGTGAATTATCGAACCCGAGGGAGTGGTGGGAATCCCCGAGTTTGTAACCGCTTAGAAGCAAAGGTGCCCCCACCACCCTTGCCAACTTGCTGCTAGTCCCTGAAGGTCAATCTTGTAGAGGATGGTCCTGAACCTGAGGAGGGGCCTAACTCCAGGTAGAGTCAGGATGGAATTGAATGAGCTACTGCAGTCTTTGCAGTCGTTGATTGAAATTTTGTACCCACACAGTGGGTGTCAGAAGCTCTGTTGGAAGTTGGAGAGGTTTCTGCAATGCTTTACACCCTGGCATGCACTGTTCTTACTTTGGGCTTAGATTCCTATAGCCAATTAGTTGCTGGCTTTGGTACTAATCTCAAGTTTCAAAATAATATTCTGATCCCCAGGGCTGTCCTCTGATAGCAAAATGTCATGTAAAGAGACAGATCTGGAGCCATCAGCCTTGGGGGTGAGCCTCCCAGTGCAGTTTGCTGGCATGTGACACTAAACCTTCTGATCTATAGCTTCCTTGCTGGACTTTCAGTTATTCACATTCAGACTCCTGGCTACCTAAGTAGAATTTTGCATGTATGTGCTTTATTGTTTTCCCTGTCCTGGAAAGTTCATTTATAATTCCAAACATTATAGTATGTAGATGAAAAGCAGCCAAATCTAATCTAGAAATGTATGGACTGTACTCTCAGGCTGCTTTGGTTTTTATTTTCTCAGAGAATTATGGAGTACCAGGCTGTATTTGTTTTTTCTTTCTCAAATAACAATTTATTCAAAAAGGAAAACGCCATGTGAAAACATCTTAGTTTTCTACAATGCTCTCTGACTTTCATATATAAAAAAAGGAAATATTAAAATGTACAAATTCTGATTGTTGGGAGGAAAATATAAAAGCAGATTTAATATGTGTGTTCTGTGCCAGAACTTTCCTTTTAATGACAGTACTTCCTGTTTCATCTTCATGTTTTATGAGACCCCATAGCTAAAATGATGGCTCTTAAATGTCATTTTACTCTTCATCTTCTGTCTAGCCTCCACTTCTCGCTTTCTCTTGAAACTTAATGTGACCGAAATTGAATGAATCAACCTACTCTGAAAGCCCGTTTCCTAGTCCCCAATGGGCTTTATTTGAATTTTATTACTTTTAAAGTATATCCCAGGCTTTCAGTAACACAGAAAGTAAGTGACCTTAGAGCAGGTTTTTAGGTTTAAAAGATTTAGAGTCTAAGAATCTCCCGAAATGCTCCTTGACTTGAAAGGTTGCAAAACATTGGCTGTACATTTAACAGTTTCTATTCTCCCGTGAAAAATGAGGATGTTTATATCTTTGCTGAAATCATAAAAGACCCAGATAGAAAATTTTCCATTGCAAGTCTCAGTTCCTGTCATGTCAGTTTAGGTAAAATAAGTGATGAGCCTTGTGAATGTGAAATAACTCTTGAGTGACGTGAAACATCACAGCCACCCTACTTTCTCTCTGGATACGCGTCTCCTGAGCCCCTCCAGAACACTTCCCACAGAACATCATTTTTCTCTTCACTTCTCTAGGTTTGCTTTGCAATAAGACCGATGCATTGACTACAGGCACTTGAGGTACTCAGCGTCCAAAGTATGCTGGGTCGCCACGCAGGTGGAGAGGGTAACCCGGTGCCAAAGCACAGCTCCTCTGCCAGATTTCCAATACTGACAGCTGCTGCCTGGCCTTGGCTGCTAATTTCAACAGTAGGAACATCAGGGAGAAAGAGAGATTCAAGCTTTCTTCATAAATCATCATCAATGCCTGCCCTGCCTTCAGGGTCACAAGGTCTCTAAGTGGGGAATCATGCAGACAGTTCTAATTGTCCCCACTTACATGGTATTTAAAGCTCTAAATACACAAATGGGCAGTTGATTTAAAAAAATCACAAGCGGTAAGGAGACGACCTGACCCAACCCAATTACTGCAAGCATGAGGGCAAGGGAGTAGGGTTTTATCTGAAAAGTGGTCATTCCTGTCATCAGTTATCTAAAACATACACACAAAACAAGATGACAGAATCTTAAATCGGGAAAGTACCTTTGTGGGAAGTGAGAGAGAGTCTCAACGTCTCTAAGCTGGGGCTAAAGAGCAGCTAGGTATCTAAATTTAGTGCACCTAAATTGTGCATGTTATATGGCAGTCAGCACCCAGAACACTGGTCCTTCATGGGATCATAGACCCCAGCTATGGGCTCTCTTCCTAGAATGAAAATGCACGTAAACATAAGCATACACATTTTGCAGATAATTTCAGGGTGTTTGCAGGATCTCTGAGATCCATCGCTTGGGCCCGAGATAAAGAAACCTCGATGTTGAGAGATACTGGAAACTGGCAAAGGAGAAACTCAAGCAAAGCTTCCATGCAGATGCAATGACCTTGCTAACCTTGGACAGGAAACAGCAGCATAGAACACCAATCCCTAAGCTAGTTCTTCAAGAGAATTTCAGGGACAGAGTTCATATGCTAAGACCTGATAATCAACTGATTTCATTGCTAATCTTGGAGTAGCTGAGTTATATAGGCTAACTTTTCATTCTTTGGGGTTCTATATTGTTTTATTCTGAAATTTCCCTATTCAGTGTTTCCTGGTTGCTTAGAGACCTAACACCAAACTCCTCATCTTACAATTCAAAGACCCAGTTGATTTCCCTATAGCCTTCTCTCTAAACACTCAGCTTCTCAAACCTGCCTTCCAGTCAAATTACTTTAATCACAGATGTACTAAAGCACATTGAAATTTCATCTGTGCCCACGTGCAGCCTACATTCACACAAATGAGTGTTTCTTTTGCCATTCAGTTCCCCAAGGCCTACCTCAAACCTCATTTCTCCCAAACTGACCCTTTTCCAAAAACTTAAACAAATTCTAACTCTTCTATAAAGCCTTCTAGGACCACCTCATCCTACCCCAAAATGACCCCTCTTGCCTCTAAACTTTATAACCGTATGTGCCAGTTCCATGTATTATGTCCCCCAAAATGCCATTATCTTTGATGTAATCTTGTGTGGGCAGACATATTAGTGTTGATTAGATTCTGGAATTCTTTGTGTGTTTCCATGGAGATGCGACACACCCAGCTGTGGGTAATTTGGATAGTTTCCATGGAAGTGTGGCCCCACCCATTCAGCATGGGCCTTGATTAGTTTACTGGAGCACTATATAAGCTCAGACAGAAGGAGCAAGCTTGCCACAGCCAACAGGGACACTTTGAAGAATGCACAGAAGTTGAAAGAGTAGCTGCAGATGGGGGACAGTTTGAAGACGGCTGTTGAAAGCAGACTCTTGCTCCAGAGAAGCTAAGAGAGAATAAACACCCCAAGAGCAACTAAGAGTGACATTTTTGAGGAAATGCAGCCTAGAAAGGAACATCCTGGGAGAAAGCCATTTTGAAACCAGAACTCTGGAGCAGACGGCAGCCAAGTGCCTTCCCAGCTAACAGAGGTTTTCCGGACATCATTGGCCATCCTCCAGTGAAGGTACCCAATTGCTGATGTGTTACCTTGGACACTTTATGGCCTTAAGACTGTAACTGTGTAACCAAATAAACCCCCCTTTCGTAAAAGCCAATCCTTCTCTGGTGTTTTGCATTCCAGCAGCATTCGCAAACTAGAACACCATATTTCCTAAATGTATTTAGTAATCAAGATAAGTAATAGTGTAACATCTCTTTCATAATGTTCTTAAATATTTAATTTTGTTGTTGTTGTTTTCCCATGTAGGTTTCAGGCCTCTTCAAGTCAGGAACTCATGGTAAATGTTTTTGTTAGTTCCACAGTGCCTAGCAAAGGTTCTTGATTTTTAAATGTATAAAGATGATTGTTGATTGTTTACATGGCTTCATAGAGAAATTTTTTTTTTCTTTCCTAATTCTTGGTGGATTTTCTACAGTAGCACTCAACACCCAGACTCCCTTACAACATAACATAGAGAACATAAAAACTTCAGTACCACTTTCTGCTAATAGAAAGCATGTGCAAAGGCATTTGGTTTCAAGATGCTCTAAAATTTGTTATTAATAGTTATTTCAACATCATAGATTTAGCTTTGTAGAACCAAGTTCATGTACCCCAAAATCCACATTGATCTGTTCTTTTACGAATGATTATTGTTCATCTTGCATTGAGCTTTCACTAGTGCTGAATGGTTTTCTTTCCCATTGAATTCTTCTAGCATATTCCCCATAATAACCAACAAATATTTTCAGTTCTCTTCCATTTCTTAGAATTGTTTCATCTTCTATAACTTTCAGTATTTGGTTCTTTACTGAGAAAATCAGGTTGCATCAGTTATCTATCACTGTGTAACAAACATGCCAAACTTAATGCTTAAAACAACCGTTTCTTTGCTCATGATTTTCTGGACTGGTTGGCCAGGACCACCCAGATGGAAAAGCCTATCCCTTATCCATGTGTTGTCAGCTGGGCTTGCTCAGGTGGATGCAATATGGGCTGGAAAATCCAAAATGGCCTCCTTCACAAACTTGGCCCCAAAGCTGGAATAGGTGGAAAACTAAGGCCTTTCTTTCTTCATGGTCTTTTATCTTCTGGGATCTCCCTCCCCTTGGAGAAAGACTTTCTCCATATGGTTTCTCCAGCAGGGCAGCCAAACTTATCTACATGTTAGATCAATGTTCCAAGAAAGCAAAGTTAGAATCTGCCAAGTCTCCTTAAGGCCTGGGTCCAGAAATGATGTAGCATCATTTCCATCACATTCTACCAATCAAAGCAAATCACAAGGCCAGAGAAAATTCAAGGGAAGGGGAAATAGATTCCATCTCTTGATTGTAGGAACAACATCTACACATAAGGATGGGAGGAATTACTGGCAGCAGTCTTTGCAGATAATTGTCCATAAATATCATTTTATATGAGATAGAAACACCTCCTCTATTTTGTCAAATATCTAACTTTAGAATCCATCTTGATCTTGCCTTCCCTGCAACAAATTCTAAATCTGTATGCCAAGGTTTTTCCTTTCAGATTTTCCATATTCTATTTCTTTCCTGCCTCCCTATCATCAATATTTCTTAGGAGTCCTTCCATTTGGCCTATTCCACTCTGCCTTTCAAAATATTGTGTTCTCTTCAGTCATGGATCACAGTATTCTAGAATCACCATGGGATTTAGAGTCAGATCAATCTAGGTTTAAATTCTGGCTCTATCGATTAACTTTTGAGCAAACCAAAGAAAGTTATCAGAATTCTTTTGGCTTTTGCTTTTTATCTATAAACTTAGATTAATAATAATTTCCCTTCAGTGTTGTTGTAGAGAGTATATTAGATAAAACATGCAAATAGAATGGCCCATAGTTCTAAAAATGTAAACACAGGGAAAAAAACACAAAATATATATGTAGAAATTTATTATATATTGAATTGTGTGATTCAAGAAATTGGGGACACAGTTTTATTTAGTAAATTATGTTGAGGTCTTTAGTTAATTATTAGGAGAAGAAATCCAGATAGATTTAAGAAATTAATATGCTAAATAAAAACTTAAATGACCAGAAAAAAAATTTTTTTTCTCAGAATGTAGAAGAGAGTTTAGGTATAAAATGATTTAAAAAAAAAAAAAAAAAAAGACATAGAAGAAAAAATCTAACTGGTCTGACAGACATGACCATAAACAACTATTAAAAGTACACATCACTGGTGTTCTGCTCCTACTTAGGATGAAGAAAGCCATAGGGAAGGTTTTCTCCCACCCTAAGAATGAGAAAAACACAGATCATTTACGAAAGCATAACCTTGCTTGCGCTTATCTTAGAACTGAGGTTACACAGCTGCCAGGTGGACTGAATTCTATTGGTGGCAGCTCCTCTGAGGAGTAATGGAACAAAACACTGGTTCAGACCTTGAGTAGGGGCTGAAGAGTCAGCTGCCATTAAAGCAAGTAAGAAGCAAACAGCCAAACTTTAAACAAATTCCTAGAAGCCAGGTGTGGGTTAGCATAACAGCGTTGGAGTACCTGGGAGCCCCAGATGTGAGGGGAGTCTACAGTCATTCACATTCTCTTTTTCATGACTCTCCATTGTGCTCCTGGGGAATGCAGGGCAGGGGAAGAGGTCTGCCAGAGCCCCCTTTAGTGGCACCTGGCAAGAAACCCCACCCACTTTCTTGGACCTTTCTCTTCTATAGAGCAAATGTGGTGGAGCACTGGGGCAGGGGCAGGCTTCCTTGCTGCCCCCAGAGCCCAGGCTAAGATGGCTGCCTCTGAGGGATAATAGAAACCAAGGCCACCTCCCACTGAAGGAGGGATAGTAATCCCTCTTGCCCATGTCTCAGGCAGAGATAAACTATTGCTGAGTGAGGGGTAGAAGCAAAGGGGTCTGCCTGTGAGGGAGGGGCAACAGCAGCCAACGGCTGGGGAGGGACAGTAGACACTCCTGGGGCCAGTCTTAGGCAAAAGTACACTGATGCTGAAGAAGAATTAGAAGCCAAATCCCTCCACCTCTGTGAAAGGGGCAGGAAAATCTCTCTCACCCAAGAAACCCTTACCCCCGACAGATACAAGGTAGAGTTTGGATGTCATGGAAGGAAGGGCAGCTGCCTAAGGCTGAGGCTGAACAGAACAGAGAACCCCTTGTCCTTCTACAAGCCTGGTACCAAGTTACAGAAAATAGCATTTGTCACCGGGAGAGAATGCTCAGGTGATGTGACCTTGCAGGGCCTGCTGAGAGCTGAGGGTGGAGCAGGCACGTGGAGAAAACCCACACAAAACGCTAGGTTGAGGCAGCCCACCACGGGAGGAATTTGAAGTCTGTGTGTACTGAAGGCGACGCTGCAGAATGAAAGTCATAAGGCATTTTTATATGCAGAAATGAACAATTGAAACTTAAAATAGTATCAGAAATCATGAAGTGCTTAGAGATAAATCTGAGAAAAGATGTGCAAGATCCATATGTGGAAAATTATAAAATATCGATGTGAGAAACCAAAATTTTAAAAGGTACAGAAATGGAAAAATATATCATATTCATTGATTAAAAAGAGGACGATATTGTCAAAATGTCATTGTGCCCAAATTGATCTACGGATTCAACATAATTCCTATTAAATTTGTTACAGGCTTTTTAGTGTGGAAATTGACAAAGCTGATTTGAAAATTCTTACAGAAATTGAGAGGATCTAGAATAATCAAAACAATTAGAGAGAAAGTTGGTGGACACATGCTACCTATTTTAAGACTTGCTGTCGAGTTCTGTAACCAAGAAAGCATGGTATTAGCAATATCATAGAAATACAGATTAATAGAACAAAGTGCTTGTCTCATTGGTTATTTACGGATAAGTTTCCATTCTCATTTTTGTGCTTTGAAAAATAATTCACTTCTGGTTCAATCATCCATCCCAAGTCTCGCTGTTATTCCATCACTCAGCTGATTGCCCTGATCATTTTCGTCTCCTGAGTTTCCCCCTTAAAGAGGAAGTTTCCCCTTCCTCTTTATAGAAACTGCTCCTGTTTCAGGGGTTTTCTGAATTTTTCTTGTTGCCAAATCCAATGACTGCATTCTCTCTAAACCTATTTTGCATTCTTTCAGAAAGTTGGCAGAATTTACCACCTCCTCCTTTGCGAAACTCTCTTCCTTTCAGCTTCCGACACCACGCTTTCTTCTTTCTCTTCCTACCCGTTGACTCCTCTTTTCCTGATTCTTTTGGTAACCCGTCTTCCTCCTCCCAGCCTTAGCTTTCGTCATAACCCAAGATTCCTTGCTTAGTCCTCTGCTCATCCTTCCCCAAGCTCTTTACTTTTAAGTTTCTGAATCTTTAGTCATCACCTCCGAGTTAAGGGCTCTGAAATCCCCTAATTCAGCTTCAACTTCTTGTGTGTAATTCAGTAGCCACTTGAACTCTCCAAGTGTCTGTGAAACATCTTCATATGATGTCCTGTATTCTCTTTGCATGCTCCAAATGAGCTTATCACTGTTATCCTGTAAATAACTACTCAGTCTTAATTTCACTCTCTCTATTGCTCATACTCTCCCTCTCTTTTTCGCTTTGGTTAGTAAAATTCTCTCAGCTTCAAAGATTGGAAGGAAGGGGTCATCTTTTATTATTTTGTCTCCATCAGTCACCAATTCCTATTGATCCTTATTGAATACTACCCATCATTATTTTCTTCCCCTTCAATCAGACTTCCAGTTCACTCATTTTCTTGCTCAGAGAACTCCAGTTGCAATGCCTTCAAACTATTCTCCTTATCTTTTGTGGCTCCAAATAAGACACTGATCAACCCACAATCATTTCACTCCCTGCCTCATCTCGTGCCCATATTGATTCCCTAACCATTCTCAATGAAAATCTTTATTCATGTTGTTCTCCTACCTATAGTTCAACTTAATTCAATAAATATTTATCTGTATAAGGAACTTGTTAAGTGCTGAATATACAAGAGATATTTAGAGCCCTTTAAAAACTCTATAGTGGGAGACAGACTTGAAGGCAATTATAATGAAATATAGCAGGTGATATGAAAGAAAAATGGTTAAGTCTTTTGGCAAAACTAATGAGGGGACTCCGCTCTCCATTAAAAATAGGAAAACATACAAAGAGGGGGCCCTTAAACATTGCCAGGTAGATTGTAGTAAAATGATAGAGAAGTGGTTCTGGCAGAGAGAGTGACATTTGCCAAGCCTTGAAGTCATGACAATCCATGGCATGATTGGGGCCTATCGGGGCCTGACAGGATGTCCTTGTAGTGGGGTATCTGGATGCCCTTCTTGGGTTCTGGCCGCCCTTGTAGTGGGGTATCTAGATGCCCTTCTTGGGTTCTGGCTGCCCTTGTAATAGGGTATCTGGATGCCCTTCTTGGGTTCTGGAAGCCCTTCCAGTATGTTATCTGGATGCCCTTCCCATGACTTATGTGAATGTTCTCCTTGCTTCTAGTGCTCTAAGGCCCATCTACACATTTCTTTATTGCCCTAATTCATGCTGCTCTCCATATCCTACTATAAACTCTGATTGTTTATTCACTTTTTTTTTTTTTAAAGATTTGGCCATCAAATATTTGGGATTGGCCATAACCAATGGTGGTAGTATTGTTGGGTGTTCCCTACCAGATTATAAAGCTCTTACAGTCAGTTTGTATTCTTCCTCTTTCTTCTTCTCCTTCTCTTCCTCCTTATCTTTCTTCTTCTATTTCCTTCATTGCCATGCACATAAAATTCCTTTAAAATTATTACATAAAATAGGTTTTCTATATGTAGGTGTTTAACTTAAGATATTGTTAACATGGTGGTCTTCAATCCTGGCTGCTCCTTAGAATCGCTTGGGTATCTTTTAACAAATTCTGATGGTTCTGAGATCTTGGCCCCATCCCCTGTCCAATTCAAGCTGGATATTGATATATCCATGTATCTATTGTCTCTGTGTGTCTAAATATCTATTCCTCTGTAGTGTAGATATGTAGCCTATATCCATATGAGTCTAGATATGAGTCTGATAGGCAGCTAAGGTTGAAAAGCGTTGACATACTACTACGGATGGGGAAGTTAAAGCCAAGAGAGGTAAGTAGCTTGATCCAGGTCACCCAATTTGAGCCAAGGCTGCAAATGGAAGCCTGGCCTTCTGGCTCCTGGTCAGTAATTCTGGTTTGTGCCCTGCTTCTCTGATGAACAAACTCTGTCCTCCTTTTGTATGAAATGACTGAATTCTCTTCATTGCTGTGCTTCTTAGAAATGTCTCTAAACAAAGGTAATGATGTGTTACATGCTTGAGGTGTTGCAATGTGCCTTCCCTGACTTGTCAGGGTATTTTGATCAAAGTCTGTTCTGGGAATGTACAAAACTCAGAAATGAAGGACCGCTGAAATTGATCCTCTTTTTAAAAGCCTAAAAGATAAAGCCATGGGGAAAATGTATTGGAAGAAAGTCCGTGTTAGATGACGCAAATGCAACTCCAAAGTTGCACAGGGAAGCTGAGAACAGACTAAAACATCTCCAAGGCGTCATGAGGCTTTGCACAGCCCAAGCCAGAGCTGCAGAGTATCCTTCGCATGATACTTGAGTGACCTTCTGGTAAACTAGAGCAGGTGGGTGCAATGTGAGCAGATGAAAAAAGGGCCATGGGATGACTGAGCAGTTTTTTTTTTTAACAGTTCTTTGTTCTCCTTAAGAACCCTTAAACACAGGGCCCATGTTGCC
Organism: Choloepus didactylus; assembly: GCF_015220235.1. Classification (NCBI taxonomy): domain Eukaryota; kingdom Metazoa; phylum Chordata; class Mammalia; order Pilosa; family Megalonychidae; genus Choloepus; species Choloepus didactylus. The sequence continues at coordinate 64,856,983 of NC_051324.1, read as the reverse complement.
TCATTGTCATGTTGCCTCATTGTTTTTTAATCCTGAAAAGTGGGACATTCAGGACTTTATTTCTCTAAATGTTCATTGTAAACTACCTGACTTTCTTTTTCCTTTACCCTTTGATGCATTGTCTAGAAGATTTCAATTCCCAAGATTCTTGTGGAAATTTTTTTTGTTGTTTTTGTTTTTGCTGGAGAGGTCATTGCTTAATGCCTCAAAAGCCTGCAGTTTCTCAACATTATTTCCTCTTTGGCTCACAGTGGTTGAGAATGTTTCTTTTAATTTCTCCTTTTACAAGAAAAACTGGAAATAGTAAAATGCCCTGTGGTGTTTTTTTTTTTTTTTCCCCCTTTAACTAATGTAAATATGCCATCAGGGAGGTAGGTATTGATATGTTGTCTTCTTTAAACGTGTTGTAATTTCATAGACACTGATTGAAAGTAAAGAACACCAATAAAGTTCAGATTATTTGCCTCAGTGAAGAGATGAAAAGAAATGTGTTATTAAAAATGAATATGCAAAAGATTTAAATAATTTTTGGCTTTGGGGATTTTTTTTTTACTTAAATCTGAGTACATCTGTAGGCCTGGTGATGTAAGAGATAGCTTCAAATGAAATAGTGAACACTTGACCCATGAGTATCTACAGAACTGTCTAACCTTCACATCTACCCCTCCTCAACTAGAGATAAGAGTATAACCTGAGAAAAATCAGCTGGTAGGAATAAAAACCTATGATGTATGTAGGAGCAGGAGCAGTGATAAATTAAGTATTAAAACTTCGAATCCCTTTTAGGATGGATATTGAATCTAAATTTACATGAAATAAACAACAAGCTCTCGAAGAATGTCCATTTAGCAAATAATTCAGGCATTGTCAGTACCAATTTGCCACAATTTTGCTACCAGGAAGAAGTGCCTCCAGAGAATCTGGTATTTTCTTCTTTCAGTTGGAAAATTTCTATCCCTGGACTTAATTTTCCCCATCATTTTCCCAATGCTTTTGAAATATACCATTGGAGAATTTGTTTTACCCCTATCTGCTCATATATGAATTCATCTTGTGATTATAACTTTGAACTTTGATGGTGTTTCCAACTTTCTTAAGGATGGGAACTCTGAATAATAAATGTGTTTATTCATTGTTAGTGTTATGAATTATTAACATATGCCATTATATGTTACATGGTGAAGTATCCAGGTTCTGAAGATACATAGATCTGGGCTCAAATATAGATTTCATTACCTAAAAGATCTTAAGGAAGTGCCATACTCCTCTAAACCTGAGTTTCCCTGTCCATGCTATAGGAATATTTAAGGTACCAAAATCATACCATTGTTGTGAGAATTGGCAAAATTGCCGATTTAGATGATTAATGACTGATACATGGTAAGCACTCAATTGATGACTACAATACACTTTAGTTAACTAATAAAATATGATACTACTAGATTATAGTTGGGTCAAAGTTACAGTATAAGTACGTCTTCATTCCTAGTTTTTTTTTTTTTTTAATACAATAAACCTGATTACCCCTCATGTCAAAACTCCCATATTGTAAATTCAAATATCATTCTGAACTTGAAGTAAGGACATCAAGCTATAATACATCAGAAATCATATGAACTACATTTGCAGCTACCAGACCTGGATTTTGATAGATCAGGCATCTGAAATTACCATATATTTATTAAGAATAGACTTGGTCCAAATTATAGCACTTTGAGTAGATTTCAGACTCCTGAATAACTCCACTGATAAAAAGAGTGATTGGTTTCTTGATGTCATACTCAAGGGAAGTAATTAGTTATGTGCTGTAATACAGTTCCTGGTATTCAGTAAAATTTGAATATATAACTTGCATGAAATCATATACACAGAAATATTGTCACACATTTTCGGATGATACAAAGTTATAATATATATCCAACACAATACATAACAGAATCAAAATTCCAAAAAATCTCACTTGACTGGAGCAGTGACATTGAAGAGAATAAATATTAAGTCTAATATTCTAATTCAAAAATAGTCACTGAACACATACAGGATTGTAGACATAAATTTAAATCAAAATTTCCCAAATAAATTCAGGAAACACTGTGATTATCCAAGACAATAATGCTGACCCCCTCACCCCCCCACCACCACCCAAAAAAATTGTTCCACAGACAAAAAACTTTGGCCAATGCTGCATTCCATAGCCATAGACATTTCCCAGACATCCAATGTGCACTTTGGCTTATTTTAAACCTCTGAGTAGTCCTGCAGTGAAAAAGAAAGTACCTGTGCAACTTTAGATATGTCAGCATTTCAGTTTTATTTTGTGTAGACCCTGATTTGTGTAGAACATCTATTATCATCTTTAAGAACTAGCGACCCCTAAAATCCAAGCCTAATTTATGGATTATGATTGACAGCAAGATTAAAGTAAACTAACCTATGTTCCATGCAAGAAATTATACAGGGCAGGGCTGAAGTGATGGACTTGCTTGGGTTGAATTTGGGCAAAGTGAATGATATTGTTTATTAATATTCAGTACCATTTTTTTTTCCCCTCTAAGCCTTTCTCATGTACCCAAGGGGAACTGCATTCCCCAGATTCAGTTGTCTGCTCCTTTCTGGTAAGATTTGCCTGTGAAAGACTCAGGAAATTTGAAAGACAAAAAGGTAGGAGAAATCATTATAGTCTAGTGGCAATTGTGAAGAGCACAGTGGTGTCAGTAGATAAAAGATATAGGGTTTTGTTTATGGCTTTTGTTTATCCTTCCTTATCAGCTACATTGGTGTTACAGGAAGCTGAGAGCCTCGGTGGCAGCTCCCTGACATCCCTTTAGTTCTAGAACTTCTGAAAGCAGACTTCCTGGGTTCTCCTGTCTTTCCAGGGGTGTAAGTCCTTAACTTCCCTGAGCTAACCTCTTCCTACTAAAAACATCTAGAGAAGCTTCTGTTTTCAATGTTCCCATTTGTAAAATTTGGATAGCAACAGGACCTTATCCAGAGAATTATTTTAGGATTAAATGAATTAATTCACGTAAATACTGTGAACAGTACCTGGTATAAAGTAAGTACTCCATAAAAGTCAATTATTATTATTATTATCTACTGTTATAATTGCCATAATAATTACTACAAACATAATTTGTGTAGTGACCAAATCTTGTAAAGAAATAAGAATAGCTGTTCTTTCCTCACTTACAAAGTAATTAGAGTAGTGCATCTATTAAGAAGTACATTGCCAAATTGCATTGTATCTATATGGCAGTAACTAGTGAGTGGTATATAGATCACATTTAGAATGGTAGAAAGAACTAAAAATGCTATTTTTAACTATTTTAAGGCCCATCATACAGAATATGAAGAAAAAGTAGTCTCACTGGGTCCCTAATCCAAAGACAAAATTTGATATAATGGTGAAAATTAGAAGGGCAGAAAAATATTCAAACATAAACTCTCTCAAATGTGGACTGGGGTGACCTCTAGGTTTAGTGGAGATTTTTACTGGAAATGTTCAAATGGGCAGAACAACTATCCTTCATGGAAGTATACCACCAAATAGAACAAAGGTAACTCAGATAGTTTTTATAATTTATTCACAAATTTTATGACCTTAACCTTATTAGCAGAGAGTTTCTATTAATGTGATAAACAGGCACCGACAAGAAGGGATGGATTATAAAGATGGGATGATCTAAGAGAGTTTGCACCCTGAGAAGGGAAGGGGTGTGATTGTGTAGTCACAGCATGTGGTCATTCTGATGTCTGTTACTTCCAAAACCTGTTTCCAAGTTCTAGAACTACATTTCTGACTATCTACTGACCACTTCCACTTGGATGTTCTACAGCAAACTGTACATTAAAAGGTACTCATTGTTTTCTCTCCTTCCTACCAGTTACATATTAGAATACCGTTACCTAAATAAAGACACAAAGAAACAACTAAATATTACTAAGTAAATAACTAAGTAGTTGAAATAAGTCGAAATGCAAAGAGCAAACAAAAAGTAAATATTCTGGTCCCTTGTTCTCCACTTGAACCTCATTGCAGTCACTTCTCCCCAAGCTCAATCGTGGTGAACTATTTACATATCTCCCTGAATATGCCACGCTTTTACAAGTCACTGCCTTTTGCATATGCCTACCTTTGTCTAGAATTAACTTCATTTTGTATTTCTTATTATTTCTTGCCTCAAATCTAAAGGCTAGAATCAAATCTGTACAGGCAAATTAGCTGCTTGATCCTCTTTGCTCACTTAGCAACTTGTCTATAATTTATCTTGTAATTATTAATTTATATATGCCTCCTTTCCAGACATTGGTGATCATTTTAAAGCTTTATATCACAATGATTTTGTATCTCCAGCTTCTACCAAATTACCTCGTACATAAGAGGTTTTAATGAAGGTTTGAAAATTAATGCATTAATTTGGAAGGGGAAAGCTGATAATTTGGTTAAAGTGATTCATCAAACTGAATGGTAAAATTTGGAGGTTGCCATTGATCATATGAACCAGGTAATTTCCACACTCTGATTCTATGGAGTACTTACATCCTTTTGTTTTGCGTAAATAAGACTCAGATGCAATTTGGTGATGAATTGCTTCTGACTCGTTCTTTAATATGCTTTTCTCTTGGCATCTTATTTTTTCACCCTGAATTCTAAAATAACACGTATGCCTTTAGCGCCCACATTGGAAAGCTTTGACCTAATTTTAAGAAAATCCTGGAAGAATCTGTAGTCATTAACTTTGGTTCTCATGTTTCTGAGAGAAAAATTGATCGATGTGTTTATATACTGTATCAAAACTACAGACATGTTTCCAAGACAGGAATGCAAATGGCCACAATTTCACCCATGAATTATTCCCATTCTTTATCAAATGCTTGCTAGAGAAATTCTATTTTTAATTGAACAAGTGATTCATGTCTCTAAAGTACAGAACATGCATTTCACATAGAGCAAATAACCAGCTGGTGAAAGTTCAGAAAGTACACTAGCTAGAATCTCTTTCTGAGCTGAGTGTCCTAGTCCTGAAATGATGTTACATTAAGTCAGCTATTCTTAACACAAATATCTAGAAACCTCTCTGAAAGGTACATAAATTGATTTGCTGTTGGAAAAGTTCCTTCTTTTTGGCCTTATAATTTTAATCCTCCAAAGGGCAATCTTCCAAGAAATAGATCATCTCACCAACGCAACAAGAACATTGGACTGGTTTCCAAAGATACTGAAGACTCATTTCTAAATGAATCCTTTGCCTGAAAATAATAGAGATGAGGAAGCCACCAATTATTTTCATTCACCACTTTAGCACATTAAGAAATTGAGGTAGTTGTCCCCACCTTAATTTTCAAAGGCCCCAGACATTTTGTTATGCTGAGTTTGTTTGACCATCACCTTACTCTATATCTTGTTACATGGCAGAATCTGCCTCTTTGAAAATCACAATTTTAAATGGAGATCATCTGTGAGGAAGAAAGAACTCTAAACCGGAAAAATAAGGATGGAACAAGACTAACCGGGGACAAATTCCACTGCTATCCTTCCTGGAGTGTATTTTTGGCATACTTGAGCCCTACATAGCCAGACATCATAATGCAGAACTGTCAGAGCCAGACCATGAGGAAGGGCTCACAAAAAATAAGTGAAGACTCAACTTTCTACCCAGGCAGGCCAATTGGATAAATTGCCATTGTGCTTGTCCATGAGTTGCTCTTGCCAGATTTTGGAGCAGAGGGGTTCTTGAAAATCATTTCCTTTTATATTTTTTAACCCCACTGACAGTTATTGTGACACAGATGGCTTCTCTGAGAGTAGGAGCCCAGTGTCTTTTCCATCATATTTTGCCTTTGCAAAAATCTATCTGCTGCCATTTCTCTGTGTATCCAGCAGGACATATGTAAGAAATTTTAGAATGAAGACTTCATTTGGCCCCTAACATGTATAAACATGAGCCCTTCAGAGATGGCTCTGTAACTGTGATAAGCTGAAATACCTCTTTTCCTTCCACCCTGGTTCTTCATAAGGACTTCTGTCTTCAACAGAATGCTAATAGTTAAAAAAAAATCTAGAAAAAATCGAAAATTATAGCTGCCTTCTATATTAACACAGAAGAAGGAATTATGGTAAAGAGAATGCATCTGTTAAAATTCAGCCATGGCAACAATGTAAACAAGATTTCAGGGTGTCAAAAGAGCTGAGCCTTTGGAAAGAAACTGACGTTTCTTGAGAAGCAATTGTTTGTCATAAATGTAAATCTCTATAAAGCCCTAAGAGTTTGTGGGTTCTTAGCTCCATTTTACAGATAAGTAAACCGAGGATTGGGTTAAGTAACTTGCCCACAAGTACCAGCTGGAATGAAGGAGAGACAAAAGATTAACTCTAGGTTTCTTTACTCCAGAATGTGCACTCTACCTCACCATCCTTCCTCCGTATTAGTCTTATTTGAGACACACTGATGAATGATATTTAGGCAGGGAGGAAAGGGTGGGAGCAATGCATTCATTCATGTTATTAATAGGGTAGAAAGTACAGAATGATCTGACAAAGGGCACTCCCACAGTGAGCTACAGTAACGGCAAAAATGACAATGGTAACTGCAAGATGTGAACATGAAATTCAGCCAGAATTTGAGCCCATCACAACAAAATGGAATCATTTAATTACATTTGACATATTTGGCAAGAGAAGAGAGGACAAGAATGAGCATGACAGTTAATTATGATGAATTAGTTTGCTTCTGTCATAAATGTGAAAATTACAAATAACGTGACAATGCAGGACCTTTGAAGGAGTATCAGTGTACTAATAATTTTCCGTACAGACGGAAATTTAGGATACTGAAGTTAGGTTCAGAAAAGAAAGATATCTGTTAAAAAATTCAATGACTTTATTGGAAAATGTGTGTGTACATGTGTGTGTCTTTGTGCGTGTACTGTCTTCACCAACCACGTGGAATAACTCTTACCCTGGGGCTCAGCCACAGGGTTTTAGATGGTCTTGACTCAACTCTGTAGTTTCTGACAAGTCACTTACCTTCGTTGGTGGTGACTTTCTTCATGAGTAGGGTCAAGCAATAGACCCATGAAGATTTCTGTTGAGTTCAGGTTCAACCATAATCCTAAATTTCTCCCTGTAAGTGGCAAGTCATAAGCAGTCTAACACAGAAAATAAGATGCAAATGAGAGACTGTGCACTTTGGAAGTTCCCTGTGTTGAAACGTCAAATAAATATTCACTGCTCTTATTGTAAACTTATGGAAAGAGTTGAAAAAGATGAACCCCCAAGATACCCCACAATCTTAGATTTTCATATGGTGTTCCCTTTGGCCATTTTCACAAAAAGCTCTTTATATTTCTCACATCCTATTTGTATGAGGAAAGTCATGTATTTTATTTTCCACGAAAATTTTTCTCCCCCAAACCAATATCTGAATTTTTGTTCATTCGTTTACTGAGAAGGCTGCAAAATATATTAAAATGCATTTCTCATTTTAATCAGTGAGTCACAGAGAACATTTAGGTCCAGAGGAAGTGAGCTAGAACAATCTAAAATCTCAAAATCATCACTTGCAAATCTCCATCAGGTTTGGGCCAGGTATTACACCTTTTCAAAACCATCTCTATAACCCTTGTATATAAGAAAGCTTTTCAAATAATATTGATAAAATTGACTCTTTTTATCAGAGTAGTCTTTGCTTTACTAATCTAGCCTAAAACATAATTCAACAGCGATAAACAAAGCATAAATGTAGAGTTGAAGGATGTTATTTTTAAATGCCATGGAGATGTACAGTAAATGCATATTAGGATAGATGGTTAACAAACTGAGAAATGAACAATTTAGACTCTCAAATCTCCAAGATGGTAAAATAAATGTACATATTTAAAATATACGCATTTTATAATAAAAATTGATGAAATACCAATACACATTTATTAAAGATCTAGAAGAAAAATAAATTTCTAAATGTAGAAGTGAAGAAGTCACAAAAAGGGAAAAAATGGTTTTACTAAATTAAAATTTAAAATGTCTACATCTTAAAAATGTAATGAAAGTACAAAAGCAAAGAGCAGAAGGGGGAAACATGCTTACAATTTAGGATAGGAAAGGAGCTGAAAACCTTATTCCTAAGAATATTTGACCAGGAAAACATCAATTCACTGATAGATAAATGAGCAAAAATATGAAAGAAGATTTATAAGAGAGGACATATAACTAGCAAACAGACATAGATTTAAAGGTTCAATATAAATGCAAGCAAAATAAAACATCAAAGGGACATTATTTTTTGTCTACTAAATGTCATATTCTTCTATTGAAGCAACAGTGGAGGATGTTTAAGCCATTTTATAGTACACAGAAAAATATAAGAAAGATATTAAAGTGCTCACCTTTTGACCAGATTATTGCACTTCTGGAAATGTGCCTTAATAAAATGATCTGAAATAAAAATGTTTTATGTGCAAAATGTTGTTTCTTTTGATTAGAAAAAGAAATGTCCACTTGCACAATATCCACTAGTAAAAAATGTTACACAGCCTTTAAAAAAAAAGGATACAATGTAGAGACCTGAAACAGTGCTTATGATGTAGTAAACAAAAAGGTAGGATGCCAATGTACATGCATTCTTTTTTTTTTTTTTAATTCAGTTTTATTGAAATATATTCATAAACCATACAGTCATCCATTGTATACAATCAACTGTTCACAGTATGATCATATAGTTATGCGTTCATCACCACAATCTATTTCTGAACATTTTCCTTACATCAGAAAGAATCAGAATAAGAATAAAAAATAAAAGTGAAAAGAGAATACCCAAACCATCCCCCCATCCCACCCTATTTGTCATTTAGTTTTTACTCCCATTTTTCTACTGATTTTTTTTCAATTTTTTAACTTTGTTTATCAAAAAATTAAAAACAAACAGGCAAACAACAACCAAAAAAACCCCACAACATTTCAAACAAAGCAATGGATTAAGGAAAACAAATAACCTAAAATAACTACTTTGCTTCCAATATGTTCCTACCATACCCCAAGAAAATTAATAAACCATGTCCAAACAGAGGAGTAAGAAAAACAAATAATCTAAAATAACTACATTGCTTCCAACATGTTCCTACCATACCCCAAGAAAATTAACAACCCCTAAGAAAACAATGGAATAAGAGAAAAAAAAAACCTAAAATAACTCTATTGCTTCCAACATGATCTTACTATATCCAAGAAAGTTTACAAACCATAATCATTCCTGAGCATTCCCATAACCTTGAGATTACCCTCCATAGTTTATCTGTTCTTATTAGATTATCATTCCCCCTCCACTAATTGGTATCTCTAGGTCCCCTACATTCTACAGTATAAAACATTGTACATTTTTCACAGAATTCACATTAGTGGTAACATACAATATCTCTCTTTTTGTGCCTGGCTTATTTTGCTCAGCATTATGTCCTCTTTTTTTTTTTTTTTTTTTTTAATCTTCATTTTATTGAGATATATTCATATACCACGCAGTCATACAAAACAAATCGTACTTTCGATTGTTCACAGTACCATTACATAGTTGTACATTCATCACCCAAATCAATCCCTGACACCTTCATTAGCACACACACAAGAATAACAAGAATAATAATTAGAGTGAAAAAGAGCAATTGAAGTAAAAAAGAACACTGGGTACCTTTGTCTGTTTGTTTCCTTCCCCTATTTTTCTACTCATCCATCCATAAACTAGACGAAATGGAGTGTGGTCCTTATGGCTTTCCCAATCCCATTGTCACCCCTCATAAGCTACATTTTTATACAACTGTCTTCGAGATTCATGGGTTCTGGGTTGTAGTTTGATAGTTTCAGGTATCCACCACCAGCTACCCCAATTCTTTAGAACCTAAAAAGGGTTGTCTAAAGTGTGCGTAAGAGTGCCCACCAGAGTGACCTCTCGGCTCCTTTTGGATTCTCTCTGCCACTGAAGCTTATTTCATTTCCTTTCACATCCCCCTTTTGGACAAGAAGATGTTCTCCATCCCACGATGCCAGGTCTACATTCCTCCCTGGGAGTCATATTCCACGTTGCCAGGGAGATTCACTCCGCTGGGTGTCTGATCCCACGTAGGGGGGGAGGGCAGTGATTTCACCTTTCAAGTTGGCTTAGCTAGAGAGACAGGGCCACATCTGAGCAACAAAGAGGCATTCGGGAGGAGGCTCTTAGGCACAACCATAGGGAGGCCTAGCCTCTCCTTTGCAGCAACCGTCTTCCCAAGGGTAAAACCTGTGGTAGAGGGCCCAACCCATCAAACCACCAGTCCCCTATATCTGTGGTCATGTTAGCAACCATGGAGGTGGGGTAGGCGAATACCCCTGCATTCTCCACAGGCTCCTCAAGGGGGCACTACATCTTTTTTTTTTCCTTGTTTTTTTTTTTTTTTTTTTTTTTAACTTTCCCTTCTTTTTTAAATCAACTGTATGAAAAAAAAGTTAAAAAGAAAACAAACATACAATAAAAGAACTATTTCAAAGAGACCATAACAAGGGAGTAAGAAAAAGACAACTAACCTAAGATAACTGCTTAACTTCCAACATGTTCCTACTTTACCCCAAGAAAGTTACCTAATATAGCAACATTTCTGTGAACTTGCTCCTACTATATCCATTCAGAAATTAACAGACCATAGTCATTCCTGGGCATCCCCAGAATGTTAAATAGCTTATCTGTTCTTCTTGGATTATTGTTCCCCCTTCCTTAATTGCTCTCTACTGCTAGTTCCCCTACATTCTACATTATAAGCCATTTGTTTTACATATTTCAAAGTTCACATTAGTAGTAGCATATAATATTTCTCTTTTTGTGCCTGGCTTATTTCGCTTAGCATTATGTCCTCAAGGTTCATCCATGTTGTCATATGTTTCACGAGATCGTTCCTTCTTACTGCCGCGTAGTATTCCATCATGTGTATATACCACATTTTATTTATCCACTCATCTGTTGAAGGACATTTGGGTTGTTTCCATCTTTTGGCAATTGTGAATAATGCTGCTATGAACATTGGCGTGCAGATATCTGTTCGTGTCACTGCTTTCCGATCTTCCGGGTATATACCGAGAAGTGCAATCGCTGGATCGAATGGTAACTCTATATCTAGTTTTCTAAGGAACTGCCAGACTGACTTCCAGAGTGGCTGAACCATTATACAGTCCCACCAACAGTGAATAAGAGTTCCAATTTCTCCACATCCCCTCCAGCATTTGTAGTTTCCTGTTTGTTTAATGGCAGCCATTATAACCAGTGTTAGATGGTATCTCATTGTGGTCTTAATTTGCATCTCTCTAATAGCTAGTGAAGCTGAACATTTTTTCATGTGTTTCTTGGCCATTTGTATTTCCTCTTCAGAGAACTGTCTTTTCATATCTTTTGCCCATTTTATAATTGGGCCGACTGTACTAGTTGTCATTGAGTTGTAGGATTTCTTTATATATGCAAGATATCAGTCTTTTGTCAGATACATGGTTTCCAAAAATTTTTTCCCATTGAGTTGGCTGCCTCTTTACCTTTTTGAGAAATTCCTTTGAGGTGCAGAAACGTCTAAGCTTGAGGAGTTCCCATTTATCTATTTTCTCTTTTGTTGCTTGTGCTTTGGGTGTAAAGTCTAGGAAGTGGCCGCCTAATACAAGGTCTTGAAGATGTTTTCCTACATTATCTTCTAGGAGTTTCATGGTACTTTCTTTTACATTGAGATCTTTGGTCCATTTTGAGTTAATTTTTGTGTAGGGGGTGAGGTAGGGGTCCTCTTTCATTCTTTTGGATATGGATATCCAACTCTCCCAGCCCCATTTGTTGAAAAGACCATTATGACTCAGTTCAGTGACTTTGGGGGCCTTATCAAAGATCAGTCGACCATAGATCTGAGGGTCTGTCTCCGAATTCTCAATTCGATTCCATTGATCTATATGTCTATCTTTGTGCCAGTACCATGCTGTTTTGGCAACTGTGGCTTTATAATAAGCTTCAAAGTCAGGGAGTGTAAGTCCTCCCACTTCGTTTTTCTTTTTTAGAGTGTCTTTAGGCAATTCGAGGCATCTTCCCTTTCCAAATAAATTTGATAACTAGCTTTTCCAAGTCTGCAAAGTAGGTTGTTGGAATTTTGATTGGGATTGCATTGAATCTGTAGATGAGTTTGGGTAGAATTGACATCTTAATGACATTTAGTCTTCCTATCCATGAACATGGAATATTTTTCCATCTTTTAAGGTCCCCTTCTATTTCTTTTAGTAGAGTTATGTAGTTTTCTTTGTATAGGTCTTTTACATCTTTGGTTAAGTTTATTCCTAGGTACTTGATTTTTTTAGTTGCTATTGAAAATGGTATCTTTTTCTTGAGTGTCTCTTCAGTTTGTTCATTTCTAGCATATAGAAACATTACTGACTTATGTGCATTAACCTTGTATCCCGCTACTTTGCTAACTTTGTTTATTAGCTCTAGTAGCTGTATCGTCGATTTCTCAGGGTTTTCTAGATATAAGATCATATCATCTGCAAACAATGACAGTTTTACTTCTTCTTTTCCAATTTGGATGCCTTTTATTTCTTTGTCTTGCCGGATTGCCCTGGCTAGCACTTCCAGCACAATGTTGAATAACAGTGGTGATAGTGGGCATCCTTGTCTTGTTCCTGATCTTAGAGGGAAGGCTTTCAGTCTCTCACCATTGAGTACTATGCTGGCTGTGGGTTTTTCATATATGCTCTTTATCATGTTGAGGAAGTTTCCTTCAATTCCTACCTTTTGAAGTGTTTTTATCAAAAACGGATGTTGGATTTTGTCAAATGCTTTTTCAGCATCTATTGAGATGATCAATTGATTTTTCCCTTTTGACTTGTTAATGTGTTGTAATACATTGATTGATTTTCTTATGTTGAACCATCCTTGCATGCCTGGAATGAACCCCACTTGGTCATGGTGTATGATTTTTTTAACGTGTCTTTGGATTCGATTTGCAAGTATTTTGTTGAGGATTTTTGCATCTATATTCATTAGGGAGATTGGCCGGTAGTTTTCCTTTTTTGTAGCATCTTTGCCTGGTTTTGGTTTTAGATTGATGTTAGCTTCATAAAATGAGTTAGGTAGTGTTCCATTTTCTTCAATGTTTTGAAAGAGTTTGAGTAAGATTGGTGTCAGTTCTTTCTGGAAAGTTTGGTAGAATTCCCCTGTGAAGCCATCTGGCCCTGGGCATTTATTTGTGGGAAGATTTTGATGACTGATTGGATCTCTTTGCTTGTGATGGGTTGGTTGAGGTCTTCTATTTCTTCTCTGGTCAGTCTAGGTTGTTCATATGTTTCCAGGAAATTGTCCATTTCCTCTACATTATCCAGTTTGTTGCCATACAGTTGTTCATAGTATCCTCTTATAATTTTTTTTAATTTCTTCAGGATCTGCAGTTATGTCACCTTTTTCATTCATTATTTTGTTTATATGGGTCTTCTGTATTTTTTATTTTGTCAGTCTAGCTAGGGGCTTGTCAATCTTGTTGATCTTCTCAAAGAACCAACTTTTGGTGATATTTATCCTCTCTATTGTTTTTTTGTTCTCTATGTCATTTATTTCTGCTTTAATCCTTGTTATTTCTTTTCTTCTACTTGGTTTAGGATTGGTTTGCTGTTCATTTTCTAGCTTCTTCAGTTGATCCATTAGTTCTTTGATTTTGGCTCTTTCTTCCTTTTTAATATATGCGTTTAGTGCTATAAATTTCCCCCTTAGCACTGCTTTTGCTGCATCCCATAGGTTTCGGTATGTTGTGTTCTCATTTTCATTCATCTCTATATATTTAGCAATTTCTCTTGCTATTTCTTCTTTAACCCACTGATTGTTTAGGAGTGTGTTGTTTAACCTCCAGGTATTTGTGAATTTTCTAAGTCTCTGATGGTTATTGACTTCTAATTGTATTCCATTGTGGTCAGAGAATGTGCTTTGAATAATTTCAATCTTTTTAAATTTATTGAGGCTTGTTTTATGTCCCAGCATATGATCTATTCTGGAGAAAGTTCCGTGAGCACTAGAAAAGTATGTGTATCCTGGTGATTTGGGATGTAATGTCCTGTATATGTCTGTTAAATCTAATTCATTTATCAGATTGTTTAGGTTTTCAATTTCCTTATTGGTCTTCTGTCTGGTTGATCTATCTATCGGAGAGAGTGATGTGTTGAAGTCTCCCACAATTATTGTGGAAACATCAATTGCTTCCTTTAGTTTTGCCAGTGTTTCTCTCATGTATTTTGTGGCACCTTGGTTGGGTGCATAGACATTTACGATTGTTATTTCTTCTTGCTGAATTGCCCCTTTTATTAGTATGTAGTGGCCTTCTTTGTCTCTCAAAACATCCCTGCATTTGAAGTCTATTTTATCTGAGATTAATATTGCTACACCTGCTTTCTTTTGGCTGTAGCTTGCATGAAATATTTTTTTCCATCCTTTCACTTTCAGTTTCTTTGTGTCCCTGTGTCTAAGATGAGTCTCTTGTATGCAACATATTGATGGTTCATTTTTTTTGATCCATTCTGCGAATCTATATCTTTTAATTGGGGAGTTTAATCCATTTACATTCAACGTTAAAACCGTGAAGGCATTTCTTGAATCGGCCATCTTATCCTTTGGTTTATGTTTGCCATATTTTTCCCTCTCTCTATTAATATCCTTTATTGTACCCATACCAAATCTCTTTAATACTGAACCTTTCTCCAAGTCTCTCTGTCCTGTCTTTGTTTCTCTGTCTGTAGGGCTCCCTTTAGTATCTCCAGTAGGGCAGGTCTCTTGTTAGCAAATTCTCTCAGCATTTGTTTGTCTGTGAAAAATTTAAGCTCTCCCTCAAATTTGAAGTAGAGCTTTGCTGGATAAAGTATTCTTGGCTGGAAATTTTTCTCACTCAGAATTTTAAATATATCGTGCCACTGCCTTCTTGCCTCCATGGTGGCTGCTGAGTAGTCACTACTTAGTCTTATGCTGTTTCCTTTGTATGTGGTGAATTGCTTTTCTCTTGCTGCTTTCAGAACTTGCTCCTGCTCTTCTGTGTTTGATAGTGTGATCAGTATATGTCTCGGAGTGGGTTTATTTGGATTTATTCTATTTGGAGTTCGCTGAGCATTTATGATTTGTGTATTTATGTTGTGTAGAAGGTTTGGGAAGTTTTCCCCAACAATTTCTTTGAATACTCTTCCTAGACCTTTACCCTTTTCTTCCCCTTCTGGGACACCAATGAGTCTTATATTCAGACGTTTCATATTATCTCTCATATCCCTGAGGTCCATTTCGATTTTTTCAATTTTTTTCCCCATTCTTTCTTTTATGCTTTCATTTTCCATTCTGTCATCTTCCAGGTCACTGATTCGTTGTTCAACTTCCTCTAGTCTTGTACTATGAGTGTCCAGAATCTTTTTAATTTGGTCAACAGTTTCTTTAATTTCCATAAGATCATCCATTTTTTTATTTAGTCTTGCAATGTCTTCTTTATGCTCTTCTAGGGTCTTCTTGATTTCCTTTATCTCCCGTACTATGGTCTCATTGTTCATCTTTAGTTCTTTGAGTAGTTGCTCTAGGTGCTGTGTCTCTTCTGGTATTTTGATTTGGGTGCTTGGGCTTGGGTTATCCATAGCGTCTGGTTTTTTCATATGCTTTATAATTTTCTGTTGTTTTTGGCCTCGTGGCATTTGCTGAACTTGATAGGGTTCTTTTAGGATTTGTAGACCAATTGAAGTCCTTATCTCTAATTTATCAGATCTACAGCTTCGTGGAGTACACTTTCTCTAACTAACCAGCAGGTGGCGTCCACGAGCCCCCTGTTCTCCACAAGCCAGTTCTCCCCTGCTTAGCCTTTGTGGTGAGTGGGGGAGTGAGTCTTGTGGGGTCCAATTGGTGTACCAAGCTTGCGTGTGTAGTTGGTGTTGCCTGCCCTGTATATGGGGCGTGTTTCTGGGCAGTCAGGGAGGGGGGGGTGGCTCTAACAATCAAATCTCCCTGGTGATCCTAGAGTTTTAAAGCTGCTGCAATAGTCTAATCCTTCAGTTCAGTCCTGCCACAGTTTGTGTCTGCCAGTGACCCACAAGTCCTTGGTATTGGCATATGGCTCCTGAGACTTGCAAGTGGGCCCCTCTTCCAGGCCGTGCACCCTGGGTCCTCTGTTGAGGGATGACTGTGCTATGTCACAGGTGAGTGCCGTCCCCCCAGGGCAGTTCTGGGCTGCTGGGCTGTGTAGGGAGGCTCCCAGTCTGCTGAAATGATGGCTGAATGGGACTTTGTTAATTCACACTGCTCTACCCTCCCAACTCTGGGACAATCAGCTGAGGTTGCAGGGAAGGCTAATGTCCATGCCCAGTTTTGTGGTATGTGCCTGTTATTTGAAGCACTTCCGTCACACTGGGTTGTCTGGGGCAGTTCTGGGCTATGGGGCTGGCGATGGGCAGGAGTGTTTCCTGTCCACCAGGATGATGGCTGTGAGCGGACACCCCCTTTTCTTGGGAAGTTGTGGTGTTTAGTGAATTTTCTCAGCCACTGGATTATTGCGTTTTGTCTCAGAGCTCTCCTAGTTCTGCTCTTGACTTGACCTGCCCAAATAGCAAGTCTTTGAAGCTTTCTGTATTGGGCTTCTTAGAGTAATTGTTTTAGAAAAAGAAGAAAGGATTAAAAAAAAAAAAAAAACAACAACAACAACAACAAAAAAAAACAAACGGGCCCTTCTCAGAGATCTAATGGGTTATTGAAATGCTAAGAGACAAAGCAACCAGGGCCATTAAGGAAAGGTCCACAGGGCAGAGAGATCAGCTTTTCTTCAGGATTTGCATATGTGCCTCAGGGCCCTTCCCCTTTCTATGTTCACCAGAACTCCAAAAATCCTCCGCTTTTATTTTGGAGTTTTCGTGTTGTTTTTTTTTTCTATGCCTGTCTCCTCTCTGCTGGGCTGGCTGCTCTCAGATTCTCTGGTGTCTGGTCTCAGTCTATCTATGGTTGGAGTTTGAATCAGTAGAATGAGTTTCCGATAAGGGCTGCCACTGCAGTTCTCCCTTCTCCTTCCCGGAGTTGACAGCCCCTCCTCCCACGGGACTGAGCCTGGCAGGGAGGAGCACGGGTCCCCTGGCCGCAAAAACTTACAGATTTCGCTGATCTCAGCAGTTCCACGTTTTCATGAGTGTTGTATGAAGTATGCCCAAAGTCAGATTGCTCTGTGGTGTCCAGTCCACGCAGTTCCTGGCTTTCTACCTACTTTCCTGGAGGAGTAACTAAAACATACAGCTCACCAGTCTGCCATCTTGCCCCGCCTCCTACATGCATTCTTATGATTGTTACTAAATAAAATGCATAGAAAGTGAAGAAAACTTGATAACATAAATACAAATTATATTAGAATTGTGTGACTATATTTTTAACTTTCTTCAATTTCAGTAATATTGCTATTACTGCAGTAAGTAACATGCTAACATTGCATTTAAAATACATGAATAATTAAACAAATGAATAAACTATCACTAAATGAAAACATGTATGTCCTAAATTTCTAAAATTTAAGTGATATGAAAAAATACATAAAAACAACTAAATATTCAGCAGACTGTGGCTGGAAGTAAATCATTAGAAAAGATATATGGGCAAGTTCCTGGTAGGTGCTGACAGTGAAAACTAAGCATCAAATAATTAATTTCTCTTTCCGACCAACTATATTGAAAAGTATATAGTATTGGGGATTTTGGAGGAAGAGATTTCCCTTGATATCTTGTATTGAAAATGATCCAATATTACCAGTTTTTCACACATCACTTCTTCCCACAACTTCATACCATTGGAAAACTGGGTTGACCCAAAATTCTCTCACTGAACCACTTAGAATATAGTAAAGAGAAAAATGAGGCTTTAATCAATTGACTGGATGCCCTTTCATTGCTGATTTCTCTGTAGACTCCGTTGAGTTTCTGTGCATTATTCAGGCGCTTCAGAAGGTTGAGGTTTTATTAGTTGGAATAGGAAGACCCTACCATCAATATTTAAAAACAGTTATTGTATGCTCCATTGGAACAATTCTCTTTCCAGAAGACTCGAGTTAGTAAGCACTTGACCAGACCCTGCTAGGCCAGTTATTTGCCACTTTGCTCCTGGATCCATTTCCCATCCTCCACTGTTCTGGTGAGTGTTACAAAAGCTGACCCCTACAGATTACATTTTCCAGGCTCCCTTGCCAACTGGCATCAAAGAGGCAAGAGATTAGAGTGTGGGAATAGGGGGAAAGGTGGGGTATTTCTCCCAAGTCTTTCAGGGAAAATCTCATCCTTAGCTTTGGAAGTCTGGGATTCCATGTACCGCTGAACAGGACCTTCTTGGAGGGTCCAGCTCCTGCTGGCCATGCCATTTCCTCCCTTTATTTCTACAGGTCTAGTGGTGGGGCAGGGGGGTATTTTCTTCCGTTGCGACTCCCTGGGTCACCTCAATTACCCTACTGGCTTTTCAGCTTTTCCAATACCTCTTACTGTTTCCCTGTAATAAATTCCCTCCAGTGATTAGGAGTCAATTTCCCCCATTGAACCCTCATGGTGATGCCTGTATTTAATCATTTGGGTAAAAGCAGGTTATTTAAAAAAAAAATGTAACTGAGATGTTGAAGTCTTTACTTCGTCTGGGTACAAAGGAAGAGTCACTAATAATAGGAACAAGATTTTTACTGGCATTTGCACCTACCTGCAAACCACAGGTACAAGCTTTGCTTCCCTCCTTCACAAATGGCATGGGTATTCTTGGAGTCTCTAGAATGTAGCTCATGTTATGCACACTTGTCATTCCATTCCAACCCACTGCAGTCAATTCTGTCACCCACATATTTTTGTGAATGTAGCATTTCACCACAGCCACATAGCTAGGACTTTGCCCACTGTGAAAATGCTGAAGTTCATGCCAAGTATGTTTCCCAGATCTCTCACAGCTGCCAACCCTTGCAGGGCCAGAAGGATTACTTTGAATTTTCTCTTCACCAGTGCTGTGCTCTATTCCATTCAGAAATTAGGAATGTTTTCTTTTCCTGTCTTCCCCCGGGCACAAAGCCATACTCGTCCCTTGTGAAAGTTACATCTGCAGCTTCCGTTTAGGGCTTCTCTTTATAAGGGCTTTGACACAACTCAATGGAGAAGTCTAATGTCTAAGAAATGTATAAGGAATGGTGGGCTCCCAGCCCACCATTTGTACTGAGCTGCCAGTACAAAAAGCCTTCCTTCTCCTCCAGGCTAAAATACTCACTCTAAAAAACTTTAGGTCAGCTCACCTGCCAGTTTTTCATTAATACTACCTGCTAGTAGGTGATTAACCTTCCTGGTTTGCCCAGGACTAAGGGGCTTTCTGGCAAGTGGGATTTTCATTTTCAAAACTAGGACAATCCTGGGTAAATTGGGACAAATTGGCCAACTACCTTCTAAAAACCAGGCACTGTGCTAAAGAATGTATGTGTCATATCATTTAATCTCCCTCACTGGAATCCCAATTCAGACTCCAGCTGGGATCCTCAGCACAGATGGATTTTGAATTATCAGTAGTAGACTACCTTGAGGGTAGGTAGTTATCAGGCAACTGAGTTGGGTAAATAGCAAATTCCTCCCTTCCTCCCTTCCTTCCTTCCTTCCCTGCCTCTCTCTCTCCTGCCTTCTTTCTTCTAACAACTAATATTCATTGATCATGTATTGTGTGGCTCACACCATTCTATGCCTACAGCCATGCTTTTTGTGGAGTTATTTTCTAACTATAAACTACTCATGCTTATTGTAAAACAAAAATTTTAAATGTTGAAAAGCCAGAGGAGAAAAATTAAAATTATAACAAGTCCTTTTCTTCCTTAGGGACTTGCCATTCCCAAGCCTTCTAATCCTTTAGGCCTCAGGTCAGCCATCATCTCCTCAGGTGGACCATTCATAATTCTGTAGTCTGTCACTGCACCTCATTTGTGTACCTCCCAGAAGTCGTCGTAACCCGGAATAATTGTTCTGTGTGTTTAATTGTTTACCTCTTTTTCATCTGTCTCTACTGTGAACACGTAAGTTCCGTAGATCGAAGCTCTCATTTGTTGTATTTATGCTGTCTCCTGGAGCCTAACCCGGCACCTGGAATGAATGGATGGATTCATTCCAACAACCCTTCCAGGCTGCAATAATCAGTATTAACCTATCGATAGCATGCTAATTCATGCAAACCTATATACATCTTTTATAGAGCAGAGATCATCATGTTTTGGCAAACTTCCACATTTTAAAAAATTTATAATGGTAAGCATTTTTCCATGGCGTTACCGAATGAGGTGAACACTGTCTTAATGGTGAAATCACATACTGTTATATAACTAGAGCATCATTCATAAACAGTTGCCCTCCTTTAAGAGTTTTAGCTTCTTTTTAATCTTTTGCCATTGTAAACAAACACATGTATATCTTTATTCAACAAATATTGGTGAAGCCTCCCTACTGCGCAACAGGGCCTGTGCTTGGTGCAAGGATACAGGAATAGGAAGACAGACAAGCTCCCTGCTCTCGTGGAACGCAGAGTAAATAGAGAAGATAGACTCAATATGTAGCCATAAGGTGGAGATTGAGGAGCAAGATAACAGTGCTGACTATGCACATTGCAAGGAGCCAAACCTATTTTGGTAATAGAGGCACGCAGCACTGGGAAAGTGATTTTCAAGCAGAATGAGATATGAATGCTGTACAGGATTTAGCCAGTGAAGGGAAAGGTTGGGGCAGAGGAGTCCAGATGGAGGAAAAAGCCAGGGCAGAGACACTGAGGCAGCCCAGATGGGTGAGTGTGGGGTCCTGAAAGTGACCATTGTGTCTGCAGAGTGGAAAAGAGGAGAGCAGTGGATATCTTTGTGCATAAACTTTTCCTCACATTTTTATGCATTGCATTGGAATAGATTGCTTGCAGTGAAACAATTGGAGGGAAGTTATGAACTTTTCAAAAGTTTCCTGAGAAGGGGAAAGAGCTTTTCAATTTAGATTTCTACAAGGTGTATATAAGATTGTCTTTTTCACTTCATCCTCAGAAATATTAAGTATTCCATTTTTAAAAACAACTTTGTTTGGCATGTTCATCATTATAGTGAAAAATAATAATAATGTACTCTCAGATTGAGCACAAAATGTACTTCTCCTAAAATCCATTCCTGATTAACTCTTCTCAACTGAAATACCTTCTAAAGGATATCTTGCCCTGTGATTCAGATATTCACTATGTATCATATTATTTTTCAGTTTTAGTTCTGATGTTTTGCTCTTTTCTTAATTTTTCCCAATGTGCTTGTCTTTTTTTACCAATTAGACTAAATGTCCCATAAGGGCAATTTCATGCAATTTAGTGCAACTAATAATTCCTGAATTCCTACTTTATAAAAGGGGTGGTGCATAGCATTGAGTATGATAAAAACACAAAAAAATACATGATTTTGGCCCCTAGGGAGTTCACAATTTAGTTAGAAAAAGAAAAAAATCATACAATTAGCAATGACAGAAGGCAAATCTGTCACATTACTTGATGCAATAAGTAGTGAATAATGATTTAATAAGTAATAAGCAAAGCAATGTTATAAAATGAAAATTTTTAAAAAATCTGCCTAGGAATTCAGGAAAAGAAGCATTTAATAACTGCTGGGGGATCTGGGAAATACTCATGGACAAGTTGGCGAGAGCTAAGGCAAGATAACTAGTAGGAAAAGTAGACCCAAGTGGGAAGGAAACTGGAAATTTTATGGGAGAATAAGTGGTTTGTCTATTGTGACAGTATTATAAATTTATTGAGACTAGTAACCAAGGACTTTTGTAAGGATCTTGAAGGACATGCTAAAGAATTAGAACTTCATTCTGTGATTAGTAGGTAGTCACTAGAAGTCTGAACAAATAGTAGGGAGCTGGTTCCCCATGAATAAAAATTGATGGATGTTTATGTTATGATATTCACAGATTAAACATATTTCCCAATGACATTTCCATCCATCACTTTCAAACGCAGGTTACCTTTGTTTTGACAAATAAGATACAATAAATATTAAATTCCCTTGCAATCTGCCCATGTAGGGTTAACCTTAAACTATTTCTAATTAGATAGAAGTGTGTTATCCTCACTAGGGATGATTCTCCTTAAGGGTGACTCTCCCTGTCGGCAGGTGGGCAAACCAAGTGACAAAGGAGATGGTGATTCATCTAATTTTGAACTCCCCCACTGTTTTGTACCAGTGTTCACAAAAGCGAGGCAATTGAATTGCTAACCCAGACATCTGCTACATTGACAGCTTTCTATTATTCCAAATATAGGACAGGGTAATCTGACCAGTATTAATGAGGAAGAACTGGGAAAGGATTTCTCTGGAGCAAGTGAGAAAATGAATATAATTACCTGGATGCATTTTTTCATGGAGAATTATATTCCATCCAATCATTCAGGCATCTGTTCAACAAATATTTATGAACCCTCCAAACGAAAAGAATTTTGCAAGATACTGCAGTGAATACATGACAATAATAACAGCAATCGGATAATGATCTTGGACAATAATAACACAAATCTCTGGAATTTTACAGCTTAATAGAAGCAAACTATCTCTTTGCAAAGTAACATAGTTTAGTTGGACGATTCATGGTAACTTGAAATTTCAGTCCTCAGAGTCTTATCCCCCTAAAATAATTGCAGGATCCCACTCCTGCCACTTCCCAAACTTTTCTCTACTCTAATTGTCCATTGGCTCCAGAGAATGGAAAAACTAATTGACTTTTCCTATGTCTATCTGAGCAGATCGAGTTGATCTGGGTTGCAGCTGTGGTTTAATTTGTGAATGTACAATTGAAAATAAAACACTTATTGAATTACAGACCCCAACCAACTATTTGGCAAACTGATAGCGTTGGGCAAAAATACGGGGTCATGTAGTAATTAGAGAAATGATTACAACTTCCAGAGGAGAACCCTGGTTACATCAATGCAGAGATTTTGCTGTGATTTGGTTTAAATACATCTACAGCCCGTTTTCAGGATGAAGCCAATCCAATAGTCTTCTGGATTCTATTTTCTCTGATGCATTTATTTTGTCTATATCAGCATGAGAGGCTCTCATCAATCCTTTGTTTATATAAGCAAATAAAAGCTAAACTGCAAAGAACCATTCCTTTCCTTGCTTACTTTTGATAAATGCTGGTTTTCCTCCTTTAAATCCATCAGATTAGGGAGAAACACAATCACTAACATACACGTGTCCTGGATTGTCAAATTCACATCTCTAATCTTAAGAACAGATGTCCCCAAAGGGACCTTATAGTTTATCATGTGAAAAGACATAAGCAGTTATCCTTCCCTAAGTATTGCCTATTTCTAACAGGAGTCAGTGCATTTCTCTCCCCTCTCCCCTCTCCCTTCTTCTCTCTCCCCTCTCCCCTCTCCCTTCTCCCCTGTCCCCTCCCCTCTCACCCATCCCCTCTCCCCTCTCCAGTCTCCCCCTCCCCTCTCCCCTTCCCCCTTTCCCCTCCCTCCTCCCCTCACTCTGGCTGTTCATTCAGCTTTATTAAAACTGGAGCTGAATCTGCAAATGGAAAAGCATTAAATTCACCGGAGGCCCCTTAAGATTGGATGACCATTGCCCCCAACATGTTCTGTAATATCTGCCACTCTAAGTTCCCTCTGTCAGCCTCCTTCCCAGTTGGCAGAGCAGCAGTAGAAGAGCCCTGAATCAGATTGGCCTTCTTCCTCCAAACTTACTTCTCTTAAGTTATAGTCACACAAATTTCAGAGAGGCAGGAGGGAAAACGTTTCCACTATAAGGGTGAGTAGACCTTGAAGCCAAATCTTATATATGTAGCATCTCTATCCTTGGAGGTCTTCAAAAGAGAAATTTGTGTATTTTTACTCAGCCTATTCAACAAAAGAATTTGAAATGGCTTACAGTAAAGAAAATGATCATACCTCAAAACTTTGATTGCCTATTTCATCCAGTTTAAGCAATGCAAATGTGTGTGTATTTTAATCCATGGCAAAGAGACTAAATAAAACGTATGTGCTCTTCTCCAGTTTTCAGCAACGTTCTGACAAGAACTGTGACAAAGATATGGCCTAAAATAGAGAGGGAAAAATATAAAGTGTGTTTATGTTGCAAATTGTGATTATGTTAAACAATGATGAATAAATTATCCTCCTTTTTACAAAAGTGTGTTTCTAGAAATCCAAAAGGGATGGGTTCGTTGACGGTGTTTTCGGAGGTGAATCTGTTTTTCATTTGTTTAATGAACATATATTGAAAAAAGAGAGGCAGAGATTGCAAGGAAAGAGAGATGAATTAGGGATGGGAGAATATTAACTTGAATGTCAAATGGCATATCCCAGTTACCTCGCCACTTATTTTAGTAGCTGATTCATGCTCAATACAGTTGGCTATTCTCCCACACAACAGTGAGAAATGAGAACAGAAGAGTTCTACAAGCTCGGAGAAAGAGATGAAGAGGTTATATTAGGTAGAAAACTTAAAAAAAAAAAAATAGAGAGAGCTACCATTGTGTACTGCATAGCTCACTCAGAACAATTGCTTTCATTTTCTTTTTTTTTTTGGTCTTCTAAATGTGGTTAGTTGAGAAATGTAAATATAGAATCATGATGTTGCAAATGTACTGATTTTATTAATGCTCATCAGTTCATATTAATATTAGTGAAAACTTTTCCTGCTATTATATGCTACAAGACAAAAATATGGGTGATATTTTGTTTAGTCTCTTTCAGTAACCTAGCAAGCTTCCTGAAAGCAAAAGGCAAATTCAGTCACATATTTCTCAATGTCTATCTTGGATCTAGCATTTGGGGTTTGGGGGGTGGGGTGGGGAGGGGGTGTGGAAAGGGGCAGAGGGGAAGGAGGGGTTGGGAATGTGGACGAAGCTTAATCTTACTCTGACAGTCTAAGAATCTGGTACTTTTAAAAAGTGTGCTTGAGTCAACTTATAATAAAAGTTCCCAAAACAGTAAAATGGAAACTATTAATATAAGAGATAGGAAGCACAACATAGTTGGGAGTCATAAAGTGCTAAACTAGATCATTTTAATCTAGAAACAATTGGACATCATAGAAAATAGAGATGGGTATAGCCTGGAGATATGATCTTGTTCTAGAAGGATGAATACATTTTGACTTGATAGAGGAACAATGTTCATTTCATTCAAGAAATCACTGCCATTGCTTCTTTTGTAATTGTTATGAAGCCAGGTGTCCTTAACTCTGCAAAGAATGAAGGCAAAAGGATGTGGATTGGGAAAAGTTGGGAAATATGAGGCACTAGCTAGGGTGAGAAGAGTTTGGGATTCTTGTATCTGAAGCCAAATATTTTTCTTCTAGATTTAGATCAAGTTGGGTAAAAAGCTCAGCTGATAAATGGTTTGCTTTCAACTCTCTGTTTCCAAAACTCTTTATTTATGATGCAACTTGACTGCTAGCCATATTACCCTTTTTTTTTTTTTTTTGGTTGTTGTTCCTCTATTTTCCACCTCCACGCTAGATTGTGAACTACAAGATGTCAAATGGCAAATCTTATTCCTCTTTGGCAACATAGCACTTAGCCACACACCTGGTTTGCAGTAGTTGTTCAATATCTGCTATGGAGAATAAATCAAATGAAAGCAGGGTTATAAATTCAATCTAGTCTGAGATGGATTTAGGTATCTCCGTGGTGCCATTTGCAACAAACCAATGATAGCACGATAAACCAGAGTAACAAAGAATATTCCAGTGAGAGCCATGTCCTTTAGCTTTAATGAGCACTCAAACCTTGGGTAAGGAGACCTGTGGGCTGATGAAGCAGAACGTCACAGCTGCTCATGATACATATCAGCACAGTATTTTTCACGTCTTATCTAATCAGAACACTATCACATTGACTAAGCTTCTTTAATTTAGCAATGCTTTTACAGTCCCTGTTTCACAAATGAGAAAATAAAAGCACAGTGTCTATACATGACAGGTCCTTTTTAGACACAACATTTTAAACTCTTATAATAAACCTGAGGACATTATTATGAACCCCATTTTATAGTTAAGACGAACAAAAGTCAAAGAGTTAAAAAAACTTGCCCACAGTTATACATGTGGTAAAACTTCATACATACAATAAAGGTAGGATTTGAATCCGTGTCTGTTTGTCTAGAGCCCTAATCCTAACACCAAGTCCCAGAACCCCCATCCCTATGGTTAAGGCTGCAAGCTAGTAGCCTGAGGGAACACTAAGTTCACGGCTGCATTAACAGATACTGATGGGGACACTGACGTATGAGCCATATTCAGTCTCATGTCTCGATGGGGCAATGCACTGCTCAGACCTCAGCAAGATTCCAGGAGTCCTGGATTTTGAACTGAAAGATACTGGCATATTACTGGTGCTCTCATTTCCTCGTCAGAGTTTATGAGAATTTTCAATACAACAAAGGCCAAAGTTCCTGTCCACACAGGAGATTACAATCTATCGGTGTGAGAAAGACAATGCAGCCAGTGGGGCACAAGCTCAGGACTTGTTCATAAACACTCTCTTGGCCTTAGAACACTTGTTACCGACAGCAGGGCATGTTTATACAGCTCCTTCCAAAAATAAAATTGAAAAAAAAAGTCAGTAAAATAATAATGTCACAATTTCCCAAACACAAAAATATAGTGATATTTTTGTTTTGGATTTGGAAAAGTTTCCTGTTGAGAAATGGGGTCCTAGATGCTAAGGAAAAGAATTGGTTCTAAATACAGTAAAACCCAGTGAACCACAGAAAGGAATAAGGCCGGCTCCGGAGACAGAGAGAAGCTACAAAGATGATTTCCTGAAGTCTATTTATTGCTGGAATGTTTTATTCCATAAATTGCAGGTGCCTGCATTGTAAAAGCAACAATAAATCACAGTCCTCCTAATAGTGACCTGAAAATGTGTAATAGACTTATTTATAAGCATATGGTTAAGAAAGAATGCCATTGACTCAGGCAAGCTGTTATCATTAGCCCTGTTGACTCATTAGTCAATTACTTTCTTTCATGATGTTTCACTTAACCCTACACAGAAATAGAGTTCAGTGGCTTCCAATGCCACTAAACCAACTACTCGAATCAGCTTTCTGGTTTTGAATTCATTCATTCTTATTTGATTTTTCATTACACAAGAAATAAATTTGCATTTTTAACTTTTTAAAGTACAGCTATAGAGAAAGAAAATAAAATACAGAGGTATTTTACTAAGCACAATTCCACTGCCCTTCCCAGAAATGGCTACTATTTTTAGTTTGGCATAGATTTTTTCAAACTGCTTTATACATATTTATGTACAGCTATTATGTATATTATGTAAATATTTTGTACTTTGAGTATCTTTACCTATGTGATATAAGATATTACTCTGAAACTTGCTTTCATGTTCCCAACAAAACATCTTAGAACATTTAATTTTTAAAAATGGTTGTATGATCTATAGTGTAGATATACTCTAGGTCATTCCACTACTACTAACAGTGCTACACTAAATATCCTTGTTAATGCTCCTTTGTGCCAGAAATTCCCCAGATAATCTGACTGCTTAGATTTAACTATAGTACATATACATCACTTATTCAAACTGAAGGGTAGAGAAGAGTGGTTATATGTGATAATTACAGCTAACTTTTGCTGAGAATTGTTTGCCAGTAACTCTGTTAAGTTCTTTACCTGCATTAACTAACTGACCTTTCCAATTACTGTATGAGGTAGCTGCTGTAGTTAGTCTTATTTTATATATAAGGAAACTGAGGCACAGTAGGGGTTATTACCTTTACTAAAAGTCATAAAACAAGTAATTGGAAGAACAAAGATTTGAACCCATACAGTCGTGGTGCCTAGCCCCCTTAAATGTGATGCTACATTACTTCTTAGTGTGAGTATATGAGGAATTAGGAAGTAGTTTGGCACTTTCTTGGGGCACTTCAGAGTGTAAAGTTGTTGTTGGATGAGAGCGTGTGTGTGGAATTCACGCGGTGACATTTGAAATGTATATGAAGTATAAATCAGAAAGGGGTGTGAAGACTCAGTTAACCCAGATGAATGAGCTTTATAGAGCGCGGCTAAGGGAATAAAAATCTTGAAAACATTAAGATAAATTCCATTGACAGTTTTATTCTTTACATGTGTGTCTCTGGAAGGTACTTTACCAATCTTACATTTTAAGGATGTGGGGAAACTGGAATGCATCCAAGAAAAAGGAACAGCAGATTAAAGGGATAGAAAGTAAGTACTAAGAATAAGAGTCAAAGAAATTGAGGTTGTTCGTTCACTCAGGGCCAGCTTATTGAGTATTAACCACATACATAGCTCTGCTCTAGGTGCTGTAGCAGAAATGAAGATGAAAGGCTTTAACCACAGTCCCTCTAACAATCTGCTTGTTATCCAGCCACAGAGATAAGACCTGGGGTAAATACTTCCAGTGTGAAACGGGTGTCATCTAAACAATGAATAAGTGATAAGCAACATTTATGGGACACCAACTTTGTGCTAGATGTTGTCCGATAAGTAATCTCATTTAATTCCGAGAAGAAGCTGTTTTTATAACTAAGAAAGCAGATGCTCTGAGTTATTAAATAGTGTGCTAGGACACATGGCTGGTAACACTGATTCAAACTCACATCCACCTCACTCCAGAGTGCACATGTTTCTTCCCCAACATTATTTGGAAAATGAAGGTAAATGGAAAGCAATTACTCTCTTCAAATAAATGCCAGAGAGATTGCAGATGAATATAATGAGGAGCTTCGTGTTAAAGGCAAAGCACTCTGTAAAGAGAGGTCTCATCCTAAGAAAGTGTATGTAGCTATTGCTGATATTTAGGTGGTTTTTCTTGGAAAGTCCATAATGCTTGCTGGTATTGAAATTCTTCCAGACTGTGCCCCTGTTGGGACCATGACTACTCATGAAATCCCAGCTATCCCGGCCCCATCACTGGCTTACCTCCATCTCCCCAGTATCCAGTAACACATGGTGATAGCATCCGGGAGAGCACGGACCTTCCAGGATCCTGTTTCAGGGTGAACACCAGTTTCCATTCTGACTGGTTGGTACCCATAACCATCTGAACTTAAGCATTCAGGCAGAGACCTAGATCTTGCTCTCTCGAGGTCCCTTCCACCTCCATAAACATTATCTTCTGTTACTCAGTAGGGGATTGATAAGCCTGAATTTCCATCAGATGCTGAATTCAAGCCAGAGAATGTTTGTTTTATGTGTGTTTGTATGTGTTTAAGAAAGTTTTGCATCATCATCATGGTCACCCTTCCACTTGTATTAGCATGTGTGAAGAATAGTCAATATATGGATGCCAATATTAGAAAGCATCTTTACCATGATGGAGTCAGACAGAAGAGTGATCCACGTAGCCTAACAGAATCCACCCTGACTTACTTCTAGAACTATCACACAATTTAAAATTTATGATACCTACTCAAGCCAATAAAGAGACAACTGAAACTATGCCAGCAAACCCAGGTGAGAATCTTAACTCACACAGAAAGTACAAAATACTACATGATTAAGTTTCTCAATCGTCATTTCTTAATCCTGCAATAAGGAATAAGGAAAGAGTAGCATGGAGCCCTGGGTTTCTCAATAAATATTCAACATATGATGATTTTCCTTATTAGACCATATCCCATACACAGGGATATGAGGAAGAAAAGGAAAGATTAGTCTAAGTAAGCAGCATGACCAGAAGCAGCCAGCAGAATCCCACAGGGGTTAATTTGTTCATCCTTCTTTCCTCTAAGGCCAAGAATCTTTTTTGTAACTCATAAAAGATAAATATTCCCAAAGAGATTGTGGGGAGAAAGACAGATCTGCGCAATGGAGCAAACATTTTAACTATGCTGCAGATAGGGTTACTGGAGACATTCAAAAAAGTATAGTGCTATGTGTTTGTGCATTCATGCAGATGTGTAGCACATGGATTAGAATATGTGTATATTTGTTGGAAATTAGGAAAAAACAATGAAAATGAATGAATATAAACTGAAGTTTTAGAGAACCTTGCTATCTTTTTCATACAAGAGAAAACAAAGGGTTCCAAATTTCAAGTGCATTCTTTAGGCCACCGTCACCATTTACTTACAATGGTTATCAGTTACTTTTATTTTGCTCTTACAATACCATCTAGAATGGGCCATTTTATTTTATCTTTCATTCATTAGCTTCCATTTCAATACCTCCTCCCTTACAAGGAAGAGTGAGATGAAACTAAATTATTTTATCAAAGCAAAAACAGAAGTGTCTGAAAGTGAGAAATTTGAATCCCTGTTCTGCTCTCACCAAGGCATTTCTTAGTTTACTCTCTTACACAGCTTGGAACTTGGCACTTCTAACTTTTGGTTCTCTGTATCTCTGCCCGACATGGTGGAAACTAATGTTTTGAAGTGACTCATGACTTCTGCTTTCTTAGGCTCTTCAATGGTTCTTTCTATGATATCAGGCTACCCCCTTCTCCCCCAACACTCACACATTCACATACACACAGAATTCATTACCCCTCTGCTGCAGTCTAATCTCCTGCTGGCAGTACACGGCCAAAAATTGTTTCAAAAGAAGAAACTCTCAGTTGTAGTTGTTGATTTTAATCTTGAATTCAAATCATACACTGGTTACGTGGCCTTGATCAGTAATATATCCTATTTCTTTATTTGGAAGAATGCAATATAAGCGTTTTGCAAAGTTGATGTGAGGATTAAATGAGATAATTTTTAGGTACAGGGTCAAGCAAAACGCAAGGCACATGGCAGTACTCAACAGTAGTATCTAATACTATTGCTATCACTATCAACCTCATCATCATTATTGTTATTCCCCTCCCCATTAAACTTTTCAGTAAAAAGAGAGGCAAAACAAAACTCAGATTTCAAGGTATAGAGAACTCGGTTTGATTTTTAAAACAGAGGCAATGTAGAATCATAGCAGATTGTAGCTTAAAGTGACTGGAGATCTCAACTCCACCTTTTTAGGAGTGAAATGGAGGCTCTTGAAAACAAAATAAATAGTGATTCCAACTCCTGTAATCTTCTGGCTTCCATACTAGTGAGATGTTCCACTGTGCCGTAACTATCATGGGGATGATTTGAAAGAAATGTTACATCCTGCCTAGACACCCTTAGGTGCTTATCAAACTTCTGAGTCATATCTTCTCATAGCTGACTGACTGTAGCCAATGTGTGCTCAAAGATTCCCAGCTCATGCCAGCCTTAGCTGGAGCAGCTATATATTAAGAAGTTAAACTGAGATCTATAAGAAAAAAAATTAATAATTGAAATATAATATTTTTAAATGATTTGTTGTTTTGTAAAGCATGGGCAAATTTTCTTCCCATTGAGTGGTGTATCTGGGCAAATCAGTAGCTGGAAAAGTTGTGTTTCTCAGGAATATCACACACTCACATATACACACACAATTATACCCCTCGTGCACCTTCACACACTGTTCATGCACACATGCACTCACACTTTTATGCACACATATGCATGCATACATGCAGAACTCACGTGTATATATGCACATGAACACACAAATGAATAAGTACTCTATTTATAGTACTTATAGTCTCACACACATTCATACAGTCACTATACATTGATTATTAAAGAGCTACTTGAAAGTCTAGAACCAAATCTAGGGCCCATGTCCAGCATTAATACAAAACTGTGTGGTATCTCTTTTGAAATGAATTAATATTACCCTTGGCCTTTTCCTACTCGATTTTTTGGCCTGATTTCTCTTAGTATTTATTTATTTTATTTTTTATTATCCATAATTTTGTAAACTGCCCAGATGCTATGAAATAAGACAGAAAAATGGATGAAAGAATGAAGGTTGACCAACAATGAGGATGAAGACTTTAGCGCACTTAATATAAGTCAGCCTGGACTTAACTCTGGAAAGATCACTTAATTGAGAGTCAGAAGAGCATTGCCTGACTTCACTAATACAAAGTTAGAAGTTTCTGATTTATGGCTTGTTCTAGTTCATGGATGCTGCCAGAATGCAAAATAGCAGAGAAGGACTGGCTTTTATAAAAGGGGATTTATTCGGTTACACAGTTACAGTCTTAAGGCCATAAAAGTGTGCAAGGTAACACATCAGCAATCGGGTACCTTCACTGGAGGATAGCCAATGGTGTACGGAAAACCTCTGTTAGCTGGGAAGGCACGTGGCTGGCATCTGCTCCAGAGTTCTGGGTTCAAAATGGCTTTCTCCCAGGGCGTTCCTCTCTAGGCTGCAGTTCCTCAAAAATGTCACTCTCAGTTGCTCTTGGGGCATTCGTCCTCTCTTAGCTTCTCCGGAGCAAAAGTCTGCTTTCAACGGCCATCTTCAAACTGTCTCTCATCTGCAGCTACTCTCTCAGCTTCTGTGCATTCTTCAAAGTGTTCCTCTTGGCTGTAGCAAGCTCGCTCCTTCTGTCTGAGCTTATGTAGTGCTCCAGTAAACTAATCAAGGCTCATGCTGAATGGGTGGGGTCACACTTCCATAGGAATGATCCAGCCAGAGTCATCACCCACAGTTGGGTGGGATACATTTCCATGGAAACACTAAAAGAATTACAATCTAATCAACACTGATACATCTGCCCACACAAGATTACATCAAAGATAATGGTGTTTTGGGGGACATAATATATTCAAACCAGCACATGGCTGTATTAGTTTCTTGGCTGCTAAAACAAATACAATATGATAGGTTGGCTTAACAACAGAAATTAATTAGCTCACAGTTTCAGAGGCTAGAAGGCATGTTTTTTCCTGGGGGTCGGTGTCTTCTGGCTGGCCGGCAAACTTTGTGGTTGCTGTCTTTTCCATCACACAACAATGTCATCTCCTTTCTCCTCTGTGTTCCACTGACTTCCAATTTCTTGCTCTTCTCATGACTTCTCTTTCTGTGTCCAATTTCCTTTGCTTATAAGGTTATCAGCCATATTAGATCAAGACCCCCCCCCCCATTCAGTTTGGTCGCATGTCAGCTAATAACATCTCCAAAGTTCCTATTTACAAATGGTTTCATACCCAGAGGACCAAGGGTTGGGAACTAAACATGCCTTTTCGGGGGGACATGATTCAATCCCATCTGCCATGTTGCTAGGAGAAACTCTTCCTTTGCTCACCAAGGTGT
Organism: Choloepus didactylus; assembly: GCF_015220235.1. Classification (NCBI taxonomy): domain Eukaryota; kingdom Metazoa; phylum Chordata; class Mammalia; order Pilosa; family Megalonychidae; genus Choloepus; species Choloepus didactylus. The sequence continues at coordinate 64,823,824 of NC_051324.1, read as the reverse complement.
CTTCAAAATCAATTAAAACTGATAGAACTTAAATATAAATCAGGCTCTTGCAAATACAACATAATGAAAGAGTTTGATTTGGGGGAAAACTCTGTTTGAAATTGAGTGTCAATATATTTGGAAGTATAATTTTAAAGGATTTGTGGCTTACCTGGACATTAGCAGCCCAGATCTGCTTGTCTACAACTCTTGATAGGGGCTACAACTACACCAATCAAGCCTTAAGGCAGAAAAGCCATATGAACCACTATCCCTGGACAGCTATTCATGTTGTACCTGATGAGACCTGCCCTGCCCATTATTGCTATTTAGGGGACACATGGGCTTGTTTCTAGGGGACCGATGGGCTTGCAGAACAATTCTCACCCTCCTTCACCACTCCCCTTGTATGCCCATCTGCCTGAAAGTGGGGACACAAGGAAATCCTAATCCCTCTGAACTCAGGATCTTCCTTAGTCCTCTTTCCTGGTTCAAGGGAACAAGACGGGCAGCATTAATCCTTTATTTTATTCTTACTATGGCAATCTGCCCATTTATGTAGCATAAGGGAAACCTGATCCACTTTGAGAATCTGGAAAAAAAAAAGACCAATAGCCTTTATCCAACTAACACATCTACTAACTAGCTGAGCAACTTGCGCAAATCTCCATACTTTCTAGATTGTTATTTCCAAGATTAGTGATCCCCTATCTAAGCTCTCTTAAGTCCCTTCCAGGTTTATTTAAAGGTCTGTAATTTTATCCCAATGTCCTGCTTCTAAGCCAGGTCTTCAGCTCATAGAAGACAAAAATAATTTCCGTAGAGAATAAGCCACATGCAACCTTCATCTCAGGAAGGGAAAACATTCTTCCCATTTGAATTTGTGCCATTCACTGATGCCTCTATATACATTCACTGTCAAAAATTACAGTGGGAGGGACTTAGAATAACTTTTGAGTGGCTTCCTGACTCTGGTTGTTCCCTGCTGAGAGTCCGGACTCCAAAGTATATGTCCACTCTCTTTTGGGGATGGATCTATGGCTTGATAACACATCTGCACAGAAGCAAAAGAGATGAAAAGATGTTATCTAGAGAGTTCTTTTATAACTGTGACTTATTTCTCTCTAATTTTGCTTCTTTAATTTTTTCCTTATCATTAAAAAACAAAAATCAGTACTATTTCATGAATATCTTCTAATTATTATTGCTATAAAGTAGGACTGCAAACTGTGACATGCTGTGAGGCACTGTCATCTGAATCTGTTTGACAGCTATTTAAAATCTTTCACTCTTCAGGAGGAGAATTCAAGATCTGTGCCTCTTATTGGATGGGAGCCCAGAGCAAAAGACAATATAGATGATTCTTCACAAAAGAACAGGGGAACATATCTATTAATGGGTAGTTAGAAAGCACCGACTGAGCCTTAGGCAAGTTAAAAGTGGGAATAGTGCTCTGGGGTGGGTTATTCTTGTAGTGAACTGACGACAGCCCCAGTCTCACAGTTAGAAGAAGGCTTGAAAGCAGACAGATCCTTTATTCAAGGGTCAGCTTAAGATCTGCCTCATTCTCCTACTTCCTGTCCCCTCGCCCCCATCTCTTTCTTCTTATATAAGAAAGCCTAAAGCTAAAGAAGTGACTGGAAACTCAGAAAGAAACACGAAAGCAAATGGATTACAAAGTCAGAGTTTTCTCAGTAGCTAGTGATTTTCCCCCCAAGTTTAACAGGTCTTTTCACACATATTAGAAAAAGTTTCACATTTCCAAAAGTAACAGCAGTCTCCTAAGTGTTAGAACTGCATTGCCCTTTCAAAGCTGTGCCATCTCATGCCAGCAGGAACTTGTCTCGTGTTCAGAGTAATTAGCCAGCCAGCACCGTGGCACATACCCTCAGAGAACCGCAATTCTGGGGAACAAGGAGTGCAGCTTCTGTGTCATCTGCTCCTGTTTGTCTGTCACTTCATTCCTGAGCCCCAAGTTCATCCTTAAGGGAATTAGGAGAACTCTCTGTGCCTCTGGGATCAAATACACTAGAATGGAAATCAGCCAGTACCTGCCCTGACAACTTCACCATAATGGCACAGATTTTATCTAAAAATCCAGTGTTTCCCTTCAGTTTGGTGGATGACAAATTAAAGAGTCCGTTCCCTTTTAGAGCACAATACCCTGTTGAGTGTTTGTTTGATATGGGAGGGATGCTAGCTTCTCCCCATACCTTCTTTTCTTATTCCCTCGCCTCCTCCATGAATCTCCCAGCACTTCTTATTTCTTCCAAGCTAACATTGTCATAAATGTGAATTAAAGTTAATTGAAATTTGAAAATGTTGTGATCATTAGAAATCACATCAAATCTGGGAATTAATGGTTTTAAGCAGAGCTCAGCAAACTGTGGCCTAGGGGCCAACTCTAGCTCACCTCTTATTTTTACATGTGCCCTGACCAAAGAATGATTTTTACATTTCTAACTGGTTAAAAACAAATCTTAATAGAATAACACCTCTTAAAAATGTGAAAAGTACATGAAATTAATATTGATGTCCATGAATATCATTTTTTAGGAACATTGCCATATCCATTTTTATACATATTATCACTGGCTACTTTTCTGCTAAAACAGCAGAGTTGAGTGGTTGTAACAGAGACCACATGGTCTGCAAAGCCTAAAATACTTACTATCTGATCTTTTACAAAACAGGTGTTACCAGCCACTTGTTTAGAGGTTTCCTTCTATTTAACAACTCAAGTTTGTTATCTCACGAAAACAAGGGAGTTAAGATTCTGCAGGATCCATGTAATTTAAAAGTGTAACTTCGGCTGTAGGATCCTTTCAATGTTTCCCAGGTATCTCTAGTGAAAAGCTGGGCTTTTCATTCAGAAATGCATTTTGCAGAAGGAGATGCAGAGTTGTTGTTGTGCTGTTTGCAGATCTGTGACTTGTCAGGTAGAAAGAGGCAGATTTGTATATCCCTAGGTCAGAATGTGGCTTGTCCTGAGGATCTGAGTGTAAGTCTTCTTCCTCTGTTTAGTAGTAATAATAATAAATAGTAATATTTCTAACAGCAGATGCGTCTCTCTTTAGGATGTATGCATTTCCCCCAAAACAAATTGTACTTAAAATTTTGTTTTTAGTAAATTGAACAACTTCTACATAGCATAGAATCTATATATTTAATTTCCCCTTTTCATGTTATAAATTGTATTAGTTATGTACTGTGCAATAACAAATTTTCACAAACTTAGTGGCGTAAATGAACACACATTATTGTCACTGTTTCTTTGGATCCAGGCATGGCTTACCTGCATCCTCCACTTCAGGATTGCAAAAGGCTGCAAGTAAAGTGTCGGCCAGGGCTGCAATGTAATCTCAAGACCCAAGTGGGGAAGGCTGTGTGTCCATACATTGATTGATGGGAAAATTCAATTCCCTGTGGTCTGTTGGACTGGGGAGCCTCAGTTTCTTGCAGGCTATCAGCTGGAGGCCGCCCCCACTTCCTTGCCATATGGGCCTCTTTGTAGGGCAGCTTACAACATAGCAGTCTGCTTTGCCAAAGCTAACAATCTAGAGGGTCTTCTAGCATGACAGGATACCATCCTGTGAAGGGTAACTATGGAAATGATGTCCCATCACCTTTGCCATGTTCTGTTCATAGAAGCAAGTCACAGCTTCCATCCACATTCAAGGCGAGGAGAATACACAGGGTGTGAGCACCAAGGATGGGAGTGATGGAGGGCTTTTGAGACTCCATCCGCAACATGCACAGAAAGTTCTTGATTATTTTTCTTTCTGCAGATTGACCAGGAATGTTCTTAAGGAGAGGAATAAAAAATGTGAGAATTGTGAGAGAAGACCAAGGAGGACTATTAATTTTCATTTCCCCTTTGTTTAATGGAAGTTGGTCTTTTTGAAGAATTAGCAATAAAAGACTTTCCTTACAGTGTTAAAATTTGCCTGGCTGACAATTTGTCCTCTTTTGTGCACTCATCAGAGCATGGTGCGTCTTTGTATTCTAGCACTTACAACCTGGTTATGGACCTCAGCTGTCTCATCTGGCTCCCTCACTATATGTGAACTCCTTGAGGTCTGAGACTTCATGTTTATCATCATAGCCCTGCCTGGCACAAAATAGATCTTCAACAAATATTTGTTACATGTGTGAATGAATGAAAAAACAAATAAAATAATGAATGAGAAACTTTTCCCATAACTTTTTCCCTTTGATGCAATTCTCACAACCTATTGTGATGTAAATCGTCATTTTCTTTATGTGTTTATTTAGTCTTCATATGCCTTCATATATATTTTTTCAAATATTGTGTACTTACAAAAACTAGGGCTTACAGAGGTTTCTTGGGGCCAGTGCTTTTGATTTAAAAACCCTATTTTTCTCCTATAACTGCAGCTTGATTTTTTTGACCTTATCTTTGAAATGTTCACCAACTGACCTTGATTCCATGGACTATGTTTATCAAACCACATGTGCTCCTCTAAAGTGTAGTATAAAGAAGTAGAAAGGGGTCAGGAGGACATCTGGCCAAAAAATTCTTTGATGAAGGATGAGCTTTGGGGGAGTGTCCTGTGTTTTTTTATATTCTGCATCCAGAATGTTCTGAAATGCACTAGACATAAATTTATTTTAGCAGTCCCCTTGCTGGACTGAAGAATGCTGGTTTTTGAAAGAACTTGGGAGAGAATGTTTTGATGAACTTGTGTGCTGTACCATAAATATTTTTGCTAAAATTATAGAATTGTCTGTTTCCTTTCAAATTACATCAAGACCCAGGCAAGAGCAATGAGTTTTTAATGTGGAAATTTCAGGCACACGTTTCAGCTTCTTCCTTTTCTTCTTCAACCTTGCCAAGTCTCATTTTATGTTTAGCAAAGATTGATTTATTGGTGCTTTTTTGGCCTACCTGATGTGTTATGCAACTCCTTACCAAATTTGCAGACACAACCGGCAGCTTGCAACTTGCTTCACTGTAGCCAAAAAGAGCTTTATTAGATTCAGGCCGATTTTATTTAGTGAATGATTTTGAATAGCCTGAATCTGGTCTCTCTCTTTTCTTCAATTTCCTCCTTGAAATTAAAAAAAAAAAATTAGACATCATGCAACTCATTCTGTCCCTTAAGGTGCTGGACCAAAAGGCTCTCTGAACTGTTCCTATTTGGAAACTACAAAGTGCTAGGAATCGCTGCTTTGGATGGTTCAGGAGGGGATGGTTTTGATGTTTGATTTTTTTCCCAGTGAAATGTCAGTAAGGCCGAAAAGAAAATCCAGTGGGACAACTTGTGAAAGTAAATGAGAACCTCTTTGGTAAATGTTAATAGGGGAGGAAGTGTTGAGGGGCCCTGCTGCTTTTACACGGGAGGTTCTATGACCCGGTTCACTGTGACTTGCCTCCCTGCTACGGTTTACCCTTTGTGGACAGGCTTCAGGCACGATTTCAATTCCAATGAATTAAATGAATGCTTGCTGGGTCAACATCCCAATATGTCTAGCATCCCCTTCACTATGGGTGTCACTGAAAATAGGGTACCGCTCAGCACAGCAGAATGAGTTTGCTCCAAGCCCTCATCAAACACAATTTACACTTATTCTTCAACCAATAAATCCTGAAAGGAGCATCTCCCATGCATTTTAGTTTCCCAAGATGGATGTTTAGTCTGCCAATGTCTTTGCTTGGCATAACCACAACCACGCGCTGCAATCCAGTGTATTACATACGTTCAATAAGGCAAACTCAGTGGGCCAGGAACCTCCTAGTGTTGGTGAGAAAGGAATTTAAAGCTATTTACCTATGCAAATGGGTAAGAGGTCATTAGGAAATTAGTCCTTTAGTGAAGCTGTCCACTTCAGGCAAAATTATTCCTTCCGGGTGTAATTCAAGTTAGAAGTCATTTAGATGCGACATGTGGCTTCCTTTTTCCTATAGCTGTGGTTTATTTGTAAAAATCACTCGATCCATTAACCCACATGGTTTTTCTTAACATTATGTTGTTTGTCCTGGCATCAGGACTCTGTACTGACTTCTCATTGAGTGTAAGAAAAAATTCACAGAAGATTTAGAGAATAATTTTCTCTGAAGAAATTATACGATTAAAATTCACACCATTTTAGGTGTAAAAGAAACATACTTTTAGGAACCACATGGAAAATCACAATACCTACTGCCACTTCCTCTTAAATGAAGATGGCTACTTGGTATAGTTGAAAAAGCATTAAGCTGGAAGTAGATAACATATGTGAAATCCTTTAACAACTAGGAAGTTTTATACACATGCAATCTGATCTTTAGAATAACCTTGGGAAGGAAGTGGGGTTGGCTTTATCATTTCCATTTTTCAGCTAGCGAGACAAAGGCTTAAATAACTTAAGGGATTTGTAAATAAAATATTTGAACTTCAAACCTAGGTCTTCTGATTTGAAAGTCTGCATTTGACACCCATCCATACTGACTGTGGATTTAGTACACTCAATAGGAAAACGCACGAAATGTGCTTGTCATAGTAATGGTCAGTAACATTATCTGAGGTGAAAATTCTTTTGTAGCAGAAAACTCAAATAAACAAGATATTTGTGAAGGATGGATCAATTTTAGTTTGTTTATTATTCATTGATTGGTCTTAATGTAATAATTCTTTTTAGATATTCCTAATAAAAATCTTGAAAAAAAATGCATTATAGTGTGGTATGCATAATATGTATTTTATTATATTTCTTATTCATGATCTTATAATGCCGTTTTGAAATCTTCTTGGAGGATAGATCATTATGGAAAAGTATGAGATGGTTTGTGTGCTGGTTCAGATATATTGTGCCCCTCACAAAAAGCCATGTTCTTTAATGCAATCTTGTGGGGGCACAGTTATTAGTATTTTTTTAAATATGGTTTTATTGAGGTATATTCACATACCCTACAGTCAACCATAGTGTACAATTAATTATTCACAGTACCATCATGTAATTGTGCATTTATCACCAGAATCATTTTTGAACATTTTCCTTATTCCAAAAGAAATAAAAATGAAAGTAAAAAAGAACACCTAAAACATTCCATCCCCCCATCCCACTCTATTTTTCATTTAGTTTTTGTCCCCATTTTTCTTCTCATCTGTCCATACACTGGATAAAGGGAGTGTGATCCACAAGGTTTTCACAATCACACAATCACACCATGTAAGCTATGTAGTTATGCAATCACCTTCAAGAATCAAGGCTACTGTGTTGCAGTTCGACAATTTCAGGTATTTCTTTCTAGCTATTTCAATACACTAAAAACTAAAGAGAGATATCTATATAGTGCATAAGAATGCCCTCCGGAGTGACCTCTCAACTTCATTTGAAATCTCTCAGCTACTGAAACTTTATTTTGTTTCATTTTGCTTTCTCCTTTTGATCAAGAAGATGCTCTCAATTCCATGATGCCAGGTCCAGGTTCATCCCCAAGAGTCACATCCCACATTGACAGGGAGATTTCCACCCCAAGCCCCAATTCCTTGGTGGGGGGGGGGGGTTCAAATATATTTTTATTCTCTGCTGAAATTACTTTGGGATGTATCACTATTTCACACTAACCTATGTAAATCTACCAGATCTCACTTCCTATTCAAAGTTCCATGTAATTATGGTGTTTGAATAAACTGACCGTGCAAGTTAAATTATTTAGTGTGCTGCAGAAAATATAGATCCTGTACCAAATAAACATCTCTTCCCTTGGTCTCACACAGAAGTTGAAGTTTTAAAATACAGTCAGTATTGTCCTTCACCCTTTGGCCTGATTTGCCTTAGTCCTAACCAGATCCTCTTCATTCATAACTCTAATTGAAGTCTGAAATCTTTTTCAGCTTTTTAAAACAGTTGCTGTATGGGGTAATACTGACATTCATGGCTGCCAAGCTCTAGCTCTGAGTCTCAGGTGTCACACAGATACCCAAAGTTCCAGAGATCAACCACGTTATACACAAAGAGTTCAGCATCTCAGAATTTGGAGATAACCATTACAACTCAGGAATAGATGTAACTGCTTTAGGAGCTTACAATCTATGGACCATTACAATAGGCATTCCCCTGATAAGCTGTGTTCTAAGATTCAATTCTCAGAGTTTACGCATTGCAGTTAGTCCATATTAGTGAGGCATTATAATGTTTATCTTTTCATTTCTGGCATACTTCACTCAAAATGCTGTCCTCAAGATCCATTTACCTAGTTGTGTTTCTCACAGCTTCATTCCTTCTTGCAACTGCTCAATATTCTATTGTATACATACACGACAGTTCACCATTCTGTTCATCAATGATGTACCCTTAGGCCACCCCCATCTATTGCAAATCGTGAACACTGCTGCCATAAACACCAGTGTGCCAATATCCATTTTTGTCCCTGTTCTCAGATCTTCCAAGTATATACCACATATTGAGGTTGCAGGACCTTATGGCACCCACATACTTAGCTTCTTTTGGAACCACCACACTGTCCTCCCGATAGGCTACACCACTCTACTTCCCTACCAATAGTAAATTGGTACATCTCTCTCTCCATGTTTTCTCCAGCACTTGTATACCTGTTTGTATTTTTCCCTGCAATTTTATGAAGATATATTCACATACCATACAATCATCCATAGTATAAAATCAATTGTTCACAGTATCATAATGTAGTTGTGCATTTATCACCACAATCAGCACTTGAAAATATCATTACTCCAAATTTTTTTTTAAAGAATAATAAAAAATAGTATTTGATTACAGTGGAAACTTTTGGTTAAGTCTCTCCATGGAGATGTGACTCACCCAAAAGTGGGTGATACTTTTGATTAGATTATTTCCATGGAAGTATGGCCCTGCTCATTCAGTGTAGGTCTTAATAAGTTCACTAGAGTATTTAACAGAGAAGCTAAGAGCTCACACAGGCCCAGACACTTGCTGATGCTTAGAGATGCTTGGAGATGGGGACAGAAGGATGTCTGGAGATGCTCAGCTAAGAGATGAAACCCAGAGTTTGCCCTGGAGAAGATAAGAGAGGACCCTCAGACACTTAGAGAGAAATGTCCTGGGAGAAAGAAGCAAGGACACACAGAAGCTGAGAGAGAGGAGCTAAGAGGAACCCAGAGACATTTTGGAGAATGTCATTTTGAAACGCAACCTGGGAGCAAAGGACCAGCAGACACCAGCCGCATGCCTTCCCAGCTGACAGAGTTGTTCCAGATGCCATCAGCCTTCCTTCAGTGAAGGTGTCTTCTTGTTGATGCCTTAGTCTGGACACTTTTATGGCCTTAGAACTGTAAATTTGTAACCAAATAAACCCCCTTTATAAAAGCCAATCCAATTCTGCTATTTTGCATTCCAGCAGCACTAGAAAACTGGAAAAATTTGAATCTATTTTGACCTGAGAATTTCCCCTGAAATAAACCTTTTGATTTAAGAAAATTAGCAAATGGTGTGTAGGCAATTTGGAGTCAGTGACATTTGTGGGAATTCACTTTTTTCACTTATTGGATGTATATTGAGGAATTATTCATTCCTAGCACTATGATAGGCAAAGGGAAGCATACAACAAAAATAATATTTGAGGAAGGGGAATTGGGAGCAGTGAGCAATATGTATTGGGGGATGGGGCAAGTTGCCAGGCAGGAGGAACCATGCCTTGCCTCTGGCCATTAAAACCTGCAGCCTGAAACTGCTAGATGAAGACTGGACACATTCTCAATCCCAGCACTCCCTCAGAACCATGTGAGTGAGGCCATTTGTCCTGCCACAATTCTGAAAGATGGCCAGAGATTTGTGGAGCTTGATGGAGATCATCAACTCAATGAGGGACTTGAAATGTAATTTTTGGCAGCTGTCATATAGCATTTTATTTAATACCCAGTCTTCCAGATACAAGATTTCTGTCTTGAGGAATTATGTTTGGTGGGCTTGTCATATGCCTGAGTTTGGTAGTTTTATGAAGGGTAGGAAGAATTTCAAGGGGCCTAAATTGATGTCCTGTATCCAATTCTGCATTGCTGTGAGACACTAAGGAAGTTAACTATTTGGAGGTAAGGTTCATTAGCTTAACAGCATCTCCCTCTTTCCCTTCCATTAAGGAGAATTTTATCTTGTTTGTATTGAATCGTGAGCATCTGGACACTGCAAAGACACATTTGAGTGATTTACTCTGGAAAGGTGAGAGAGTTAATGAATAGATGCAAGAGAAATGAGTAGATTCTTCAGTGTGAGAAGAGAACACACCAAGTCAGTGTGCGCTGGGCTTGAGTGGTGTGATAGAGATTTTGGTGAAGAAAGGGAGACTTCAGTTCTGTTGCTGTGCATTTGAGATGGACAGAAAAGGAGGTGGAGAAAGAGATTTTAAGAGGATTTTATGTACAGGACGAATAGACTCCTTCATTGGTGACTTTTAGGAGACTTTAATATTTACTTTGTTTTTATTTCTTCTTGATTAATTTTAATTTTTGAATTATCTCATGGCAAATCTGACTTTCATTTTTATGCACTAGTCTATGAATTTTAATGTATGCATTGATTCACACAATTACCACCAAAATTAGGATCACCACAGTTTCATCAGGCTAAAATAAACTCCCTCATGCTACCCCTTTATTTTTACATTCTCCTCCCACCCACTTCCCTAAACCCTGGCAACAAGGGACTATTCTTCATCCCTATAGTTTTGTCTTTTCAAGTCTGTCATATAAGTAGAATCATACACTATGTAACCTTTTGAAACTGGCTTCTTTCACTCAAACATATTGCTTACAGGTTTTTTTGTTTTGTTTTGTTTTGTTTTGTTTTGCCTGTGAACATTTTCATTTCTCTAGGATAAATAACCAGGGATAGGATCCCTGATTGTATGGTAAGGGTATGTTTAAGCTTATAAGAGACTGCCAAACTGTTTTGCAGAGCAGCTGTGCCAGTGGGTATCCTACCAGCAATGAATGGGAGTTCCAGTTGCTCCACATCCTCTCCAGCACTTGTCATTGTCAGTATTTTTATTTTAGCAATTCTTATACTATAATGGCATTTCACATTGTTCTAATATGCATTTCCCTAATGGCTAATCATTCGAACGATATTTCACGTACAGTTTTTGTCATCCTTAAATCCTCTTTAGTGAACACCTTTACCCATTTCTTAATTAGGTTGTTTGTTTTCTTACTGCAGTACTTCAGAATTTTTTTTTTTATGTTCTGGATATACTTCTTCTATAGAATATGTAATTTACAAATGCTTTCTTCCAGTCTGGAGCTTGTATTTTTCATCATCTTAATAATTTCTTTCATGCAAAAATTTTAAATTTTTATAGTCAAATCTATCAATTGTTTCTTTTATGGGCTATGCTTTACAAGTCATGTCTGAGAACTCTTTGTCTAACTGCATGTCATGAGGAATTTCTCCTATATTTCCTTTTGAGTATTATATATTTTTGCATTTTACATTGCTATCTATGATCCATTTTGAGTTATTTCTCTTATAACGTGTGACATTTAGGTTAAGGTTCATTTCTTGCCTGTAGATGTCCAATTGTTCCAACACTATTTGATGAAAAGACTATTGATTCTCCATTGAAGTTCTTTTTCACTTTGTCAGAATTCAATTTGCTATATCTATTTGGGTCTATTTCTGTGCTCTCTAGTCTCTTCCATTGATCTATGAGTCTAGTCTTTTACCAATACCACACTGTACTGATTAGCATGGTGCTATAGTAAGTCCTCTCTATTTTTTCTTTCAGTGGTGTCAATTTTTGCTTCATGTGTCTAGAAGCTCTGTTTTTAGATATAGACACATTTAAGATTTTTAAGTCTTAGGGAATGGACTTTTATTATTATGTAAGTTTCCTTTTTATCTCTGGGTCTTTTTCAATCCTATAAAAGTGTTGATCTTTTTGTTTTATCGGGCAATCAAGGTCAGCCTTCAAGTTCTAACTTGCCTTCTGTGGGCTGTGTTTTTAAAGTCACTTCAGTTTTGAAAGACTTTGCAGCACTATTTGGATATGTCCCGCATATGTGGTAGTCTACCTGAGCGTTCATTTCTGAGGGTGCTATCTGACTAGGATCAGCTCTCTGAATGCCAAAGTCAGGGTTAATGGTGTTCATAAACAACTTTACGGTGTCGTTTTCCTGAGTACCTCCCTTTCCGTGATCACCTCAGAACTTTTTGTTTCTCTGAGATTCATCTTTTCAATTCTCCAGCCAGAATGTTGGGGCCCTGATTTTCTTTCTCTCCTTGTTAGACGCCCCCTTGCCCTCCCCTAGAGCCGGACTAAAGGGCTTCTCCTGGAAGTCTCTCTGCCTGAGCCAGCGCCCCCTCTGGTTTCGAGGCTGCATTGCACTCAGGTTGGGGAATACTTGAAAAAAAATATTGTCAATCTACTGTAGGTTGAATGGTACTTTGAACTCTGTTCTTTTCCCCAAATCCTGTCTTCTACTGTTAACTTCCCAAAGTTTTCAAATAGCCACTCCATATAGGTGTACAGGTTTCATAGTTAACAGTCACTGTAAGAAACACATCAGTGTGTACTTATTCCAATTACCCAGAACTGGAAATTTAGTGGAAATTTAAATAGATTTTCTAGTTATTTTGTGGATTTGAGGAGCCAGGATTTTTTAAACTTGATATTGTACCAAACCTGGACAATGGAGCAGCTTAGTTTATACTTGTCATATGAGCACTGGTGATAATGGTAGATATATCAGAAGGCTATGGGAGGTTAAAGATAGCAGGCATGGCCAATGCAACATCCACGTAACATCAGCATTTACTGTTCTACAAACACCCTAAGACTCTTGCTATGTTCAGCTGTGTTCAGCTTGCACCCAAAATAACCTGGAAGTACTGAACGAGCAAAAGCTTACAAAATCAGCCTTTAAACAATGACAGAAATTAGTGGATAAATCCCAGCAGCTCCCTTTTACCCTGGGGGGAATAGCTCTGAGATATTCTAAACTGGCCCCTAGAGTTCCCCAGCAGGTTTGGGATCTACTTGCCCATAGTGGTAACTAGCTGATGATGAACTTTTATCGGTTTCCTTTCCTACCCTGTCTCACTTCTCCACCTCCCTACTAGTTTTCCCTGGTAACACCTCTCAAATAAATTACCTACACTCAAAACATTAACTCAGGAAACCCTTGACTCAGGGAGGTCCAAACCATGGCCAATTGGGGTAGGCTTTAAAAAGTGAAGTTTCCATACAAATCCAAACCAATTTTTAAATTATAGCATTATGAATAGCTCAGATAAAATAATTGGATAGTTTTTCAGGCAAATGAGAAAAATGTCACTTTAGATATCTTAAGAGGTCACAATGCCAATGAAGTTTTTCATGGATAACTGATAAATGAAATAATTCCATCCTTATCAGGAACAAACACATAAATCCTGAGAATGTATTGGTATAAATAAATTCATTTACCATGTGTGTTTTGGTGGTAGAATTCTCATTTGGCACATAAGAATCCAAGATTTGACTCTAGAGCAATAACAACCTGGTTACAAAGAAGTACTGTGGGGTGGAGATCTAAGGTTTTGGAGTCCATGGGTTCTAGACTGAATTTTGACAGTTTTAGTTGTATGTTCTTGACCATGCAATTTCACTTTCCTTATCTTTTGTGATGCCTTGCTGTTCTTAAATATGCTGGATACAGCTGTAAAAGAAAAGCTTCAAAATCCCAACTTAAGTGCTGCATGAAGGATGTGAAAGTTTTTTTGTAGGCCCTGAAAGAAAATTTTATTTCATGTAGCCACAGACTGGAGATTTCTGAAAATCAGACCCAGAGTCTCGTGTGAATGGCTGAGTTACAGCATAAACTAAATTCCCAACCTTACAGTGTGTCTTCTGTTAAAGTGAGGGCATTGATTGGAAAGGAATGGGAACCTGAAAATTGGAATGGGGACATATGGGTTGATAATGATGGCAGTGGAGACACTGAAACCCTAGATACTGCTGAGTCTGTCAGATAAAACTGTAATGGTCTGCCCTGAGAAAACCTTCTGACCTCCAGTCTGCCCTAAGAAATCTCTCATCCAACTTCCACCAGAAGAGATCAGCCCAGCTGTGCCTGATAAGCCTGTAACTACCTCCCCTGAGGTAAGAGCCTTCACTCCTCTGTCTGAAGATTAATCTTGTTTCACCAGATGAAACTTCAATGGAATGTCCTGAGATAGTTGGCTCATAAAATACTTCTAATTCTTCTTGTAACCCACCCAAACACCCCTCTTTTCTTCCAGACTTACCACTAGACTGAAGTCCCAACAGTCCCCAAAAGGTGAAGTACAAAGTGTGACCCATGAGGAGGCACACTACACTCCAAAAGAAATGCATGATTTTTCCAATTTATATAAACAGGAATCAGGGGAATATGTGTGGGAATGGATTAAGGGTGTGGGATAATGGTCAAGGAAATATAAAGTTGGATCAGGTTGAATTCATTGATTTGTGCCTGCTAAGAAGAGATTCTAGATTCAGCATCATAGCTTGAGGAGTTAGAAAGGGCTCTAACTGTTTGTTCGGGTGGTTGGCTGAAGCATGGACTAAAAGGTTACCTACACTGCTTGAGGTTCAAACGCCAGAATTGCCCTGGTATAATGTAGACGAGGGAATCCCAAAGCTTAGAGACATTTTAATGTTAGAGTGGATTTATCATGTAACCTGCTCACACACCCTAGGAATGTCCAGAGGGCACACCTTTCATCAGGACTGTGATGAATGAATTTGTGAGACTAGTTCCATCATCCCTGAAGAGCTCTGTGGTTGCCCTTCTCTGTAGATCAGTCATTACTGTGGGAACTGCTGTCACTAAACTTGGATCCTTAAACACAACAGGAATGATGGGATACTGAGTTGGCAGAAGCCAGGTGGCAGTACTTAATTGCCAAAGACAAGGTGGGTGTGGCTACCGTATGGACAGCAGACTCAAAGTAGTAATCAAAATTGTCTAACTCGCAGAGACCTATGGTGCTGGCTAGTAGATCATGGGGTACCTAGAAGTAAAATAGATGGGAAGTCTACTAAATTCATACTTGATCTGTATAAGCAGAAGAGTTCTAGGTCAAGTGAACAAAAGTCTAACTTGAGTTACAAAAACAGAGAGTCGTGGCCCCTTAATCAATTCCCAGACTCGAGAAAGTTTACAGACCCAGTACCCCATGAAGGAAGGAAAGGCCAGGTCTCCTTGGGGAAGGACCCTGCTGCACTGCCAAAAATTTATACTGTTAATCTTCCCCCCAGCCATCCCCAAAGAGACCTATGGCTTTTTACCAGGGTAACTATGCAATGGGGCAAAGGAAATGAACAGAATTTCTGGGATTATTACACACTGGCTCAGATGTGACATTAATTCCAGACCAAACAATGTCACTGTGATCCACCAGTCAGAATAGGGGCTTAGGGAGGTCAGGTGATCAATAGAGTATCAGCTCAGTTTGTCTCACAGTGGGTCCAATGGGACCCATACTGTGCTTATTTTCCCACATAATTTGAATAGACATACGCAGCAAATGGCCAAATCCCCACATTAGTCTCCTGACTTGTGGAATGAGGGCTATTAAGGTAGGAGAGGCCAAGTAGAAGCCACTAGAATTGCCTCTACCTAGCAAAATAGTATATCAAAAGAAATACCAGTCTCCTGGAGGGATTATAGGGATTGGTGGTTATTCCTTCCATATCCCCATTCAACTCTCCTATTTGGTTTGTGCAGAGAACAGATGGATCTAGGAGGATGAGAGTGGGTTATGGTAAACTTAACCAGATGGTAACAGCTGCTGTTCCAGTTGTGGTATCTTTGCTTGAGCAAACAAACACATCCCCTTTTAGGCAGCTATTGATCTTGAAAATGCTTTTTTTTTCTCGATTGCTGCTAGTAAAGACTACCAGAAACCATTTGCTTTCAGCTGACAAAGCCAGCAATGTGGGGAGCCGCTTTCCGGGTTAGGGCCTGGTGGACACGCCGCGACCTGCTCTAGAGTAGCCCCCGCCCATCGTTTGAGCCAAGATGGCGCCCGTATCCTGCTTCCGCATATGACGCATGAGGCAGCGGTTGCTGCTAGCCTATTGTACACGCTTACGTAGTGCCAGCACATTGGCTGTAACTATTGTATATAAGAAATTGCCCGGGCTAGCCTCGGGGAGACAGCCCACAGGGAGCCGTGCCTGACGGCCGCATAGAGGTTGTTCTCCCACGGGGTGTAGGGCCTCGTGTGGAATATGTAACAGAGAAAGTTTTCTTCCTGGCTCCAGTAAAGGGCTTGCATTCACTGCCATTGTGTGCCTCAAGTGTCAGTTTGTCTGTGTCTCTCCCTCTTTCCCTCTGTTCTCCTTGCCGGCCGAGGACAGGACGCGTGGGACCGAGCGAGAAGGCGACGGACACAGCAATATACCTTCACTGTCCTATTTCAAAGGTGTATCAACTCTCCAGCCCTATGTCATAATCTAGCTCACAGGGATCTTGATTCTCTCTCCCTCCTACAAGACATCACACTGGTCCATTATATTGATAATATCAACTTTATTGGACCTAATGAGCAAGAAGTAGCAGTTACTCTAGCCTTATTATTAAGGCATTTGCATGTCAGAGAGTGGAAGATAAATCCCACAAAAATTTAGGAGCCATTGAGCTCTGAAATTTCTAGGCATCCACTGGTATGAGGCGTTGAGATATCCCATCTAAGGTAAAGGATAAGCTGTTGAGTCTGGTCCCTACTGCAACCAAAAAGGAAGTACAATGCTTAGTTGACCTCTTTGGATTTTGGAGACAACATATTCCTCATTTAGATGTGCTACTCTGGCCCATTTACCCAGTGAACTGCAAAGCTGCTAGTTTTTACTGGGGTCCAGAATAAGAGGGGGCTCTGCAACAGATCTGGGCTGCTGTGCAAGCTGCTCTGCCATTTGGGCCATGTGATCCAGCAGATCCAATGGTGCTGGAAGTGTCAGTGGCAAATAGAGATGCTGTCTGGAGCCTCTGGTAGCACAGACCCTTAGGATTTGGAAGCAAGGCTTTTCCATCCTCTGCAGATAACTACTCTCCTTTTGAGAAACAGCTTTTGGCCTGCTACTGGGCCTTAGTAGAGACCAAACA
Organism: Choloepus didactylus; assembly: GCF_015220235.1. Classification (NCBI taxonomy): domain Eukaryota; kingdom Metazoa; phylum Chordata; class Mammalia; order Pilosa; family Megalonychidae; genus Choloepus; species Choloepus didactylus. Next base: position 64,806,776 of record NC_051324.1, on the reverse strand, counting down.
CTTAACATGGACCAGCAAGTTAGCATGAGAACTGAGTTGCCTATCATGAGCTGAGTGTTGTCTGACCCTCCAAGCCATAAAGTTTGGCCATGTACAACTGCACTCCATCATAAAATGAAAGTGGTGTATATCAGATAGGCCTTGAGCAGGTACTGATGGCACAAGTAAGTCACACGAGGAAGTGGCCCAGACATCCATAGACCCCACTCCTTCTACATTACCTTCTCTTTCCCACCCCACAGCTATGGCCTCTTGGGGAGTTCCTTATAATCAATTGACTGAGGAAGAGAAAACTCAGGCCTGGTTTGCAGATGGTTCTGCATATACACAGGTATCACCCAATAGTGGACATCTGAAGCAATACAACCCCTTTCTGGAACTTCCCTGAAGGACAGCAGTGAGGGGAAGTCTTCCCAGTGCAGACTTTGAGCAGTGCACCTGGTTGTTCATTTTGCTTGGAAGAAGAAAGGGCTGGAGGTACGTTTGTGTTCTGATTCATGGGCTGTTGCTAATGGTTTGGCTGGATGATCAGGGACTTGGAAGGAACATGATTGGAAAATTGGTGACAAAGAGGTCTGGAGAAGGGTATGTGGACAGATCTTTCTGAGTGGGCACAAAAAGAAGATATTTGTGTCCCATGTGAATGTTCACCAGAGGGAGACTTCAGCAGAGGAAGATTTTAATAATCAAGCAGGTAAGATGACACTTTCTGTGGATACCAGTTGGCCTCTTTCCCCAGCCACTCCTGTCATTGCCCAGGGGGTTTAAAAAAAGTAGTCATGGAGGTCTGGATGGAGGTTACGCATGGGCTCGGCAATATGGACTTCCATTCACCAAGACTGACCTGGCTGTAGCCACTGCTCAGTGCCCAATGTGCCAGAAGTAGAGACCAACACTCATGTCCAATATGGCAGCTTCCCTGAGGTGATCATCCTGCTAACTGGCGGTAGGTGGATTACACTGAACCACTTCCATCATGGAAGGGGCAGACACACTCCAGATATGTGTTTACGTTCCCTGCCTGCAATGTTTCTGCCAAAACTACCATCCATGGTCTTATGGAATGCCTTATCCACCAATCATGGTATTCCACACAGCATTGCTTATGATCAAGGAACCCACTTCATAGCAAATGAAGTGCAGGAATGGGCACATACTTATGGAAGTCACAGGTCTTGCCATGTTCCCCATCATCCAGGGGCAGCTGGATTGACAGAACAGTGGAATGGTTTTTTGAAGACTCAGCTATGGTGCCAACTAGGTAGCAAAACCTTTTAGGGCTGGGGCAGTGTTCTCCAGGAGGCTATGTGTGCGCTAAATCAGTGTCCACTCTAGGGTGCTGTTTCTCCCATGCCTAGGACTCATGGGTCCAGGAACCAAGGGCTTAAGGGGTAGAAGTGGGAGTGGCACCACTCACTATTACTGCTAGTGATCGGCCTGGAAAAAAAAAAAATTGCTTCCTGTCTTTGCAACCTTAAGCTCTGCTGGTCTGTAGGCCTTAGTTCCAAAAGGAGGAGTGCTTCCACCAGGAGACACAGGACACTAGGATCTCTAAAAACTTTAATGCTCTATTTGTCTCTGAGTCTACCTAAAGATAAAAAAAAAGAAACTGTTCTTTCACAAACTTATCCAGAAACAAGAATTAGGGGAGAATGTTATTGACAAAGGGTGCACTCAAGTAATAAGCCTATAGGACTAAACACAAACCAGGGTCCTGTAAAGAGAAAGGAAACTAGGTACAGGTTGTAAGATACATTCTTCTGAACATTCCCCTTGGTTTACTTGAGGTTATTTAGGAGACAGAAGCCTTAAGCATGTGGCAGTTCAAAGGTGACCTAGTCCCAGAAAAGAGAATCCTTTCACAGGTGTTTTATTTTTTGTTAATAAGTGAATAGCACATAAAGCTGTTGAAATGATCACATCTGAAAAATGTTCTCGATGCAGGGAAAGGAATAAGACTAAGTGTAATTGTAGGAGCTGTCACAAAAAGAGGGCAATCCACACAGCAGGGCAGTTACTACGATCCAAGAGGAGAACAGGTGTGGTGGGTTTGAGAGAGAGAAGGAAAGCCAATATGGCTGGTCCCAGTGGGCAATGTGAAAGTTTCTGTAAGACAGCTGAGAGAGAGAGCAGGGACTGGTTGGGTAGGACTTTGTAATTTGGGATTTTATTCCAACTCCCAATGGGGAATCTTTGGAGTAATTTAAGGAGAGGATTGAAATGATCAGATTTTCAAAAGCGCACTGTGGATGCTGTGTGGAACAAAACTGGAGTATAGCTCTGTTTATTTCTTTTGATTTAATAATTATTTCTTGACTGCCTACTGTATGCCAGACATTGTGTTAAATGCTTGGAATGTGCAGACAAGTCCTCAAGAGGTTTACAGTCTAAAGGGAGAGAAAGATGTGTAAGAAATCATTACAATTTAGGACAATAGGGACTAAAGCCCAGAGTAATCCCTTTTTCAATTATGTATTTGGGGGGGGGGGCGGTGTTGCCCATGACTCAAACATCAGAATCGTCTTTGCTTTTATAAACATCCCATACTACATTGCAATAGAATCTTTGTTGAGATTTAAGAAAGAACTAAGAAAACAAGAACTCAAGATCTCACACTCATTCAGTACTTTTCCTTCCTCCTGAAGCACAAGCATATAAACCAAGAGTTCATAGCATCTTACCTGGAGGAGGAGGAGTGGGGGGTGCGGTGGGGGCTGCACAATAACATGAATCCCTTGTGCATTCGTATTGTCCTCTATGGTTTATGTAATGTTTTCTTGCACATCTTTTCAGGTTACCCTTTTTATTCTTAATTGCACATGGTAGAATAATAAAATATTTTACCATCTTTATTTCGCTAATGAAGAAACAGACACAAAAAGGTGTTAAGTCAGTGGCTTTCAAACTTTTTAAATGACAACCCAGAGTGAGAAATACCTTTTGCTTTGTGACACAGTACACACCTTTATAGCTGCATATTATATAGTAGCTACCAAAAACAAAAGTTTCACAAGGCAGTATTACATCCAAATTAGTTTCTTATTCTCTCTATATACCTTATTATAATATTCTGCTACCTTTTTTTAAAAAAAATGCTGATAACAACAGTTAAATTCACGGGTTGCATCCTACAGTTTGAAACACTAAATAAAGTAGTTGTCTAAGATTGAACAGCTAGTACATCATGATTGAGGCTTAAACTCAGGCCTCTCTATTCCCAGTCTAATGCTTTTCTCGTGTAACTAACATCTCCCATCTTGCTCAACTTGACTATACTTATCTTCCTACAGCACAATTCATCATTTATTTGCTTAAACAAACACACAAAAAAGCTTTAGTGGTGTCTCACTCCCTACTGCCTACAAATCCTCATTCTAAGTTCAACAATAGATTTGCTTTTAGAGGGGGAACAAACCCATTTTCTTCCTGCAGTGTCTGATCCCCAGCAGGTTTGTAAATGGACTTCATGGCATCTGTGGCCCCTGAATTTTATGTCTTCTCTTGGATTTCCCTTTCACTTATCCTGTGCTTTCTTGAGAATGTGTTTTTTGCCACTGCCAGAATATGCCAAACACATCCCTGTCTTGGGACATTATTTTTGGTGTTCCCATTGCCTGGGATATTTTACCATCACACACTTTAACACACCACGGGAGACTAGTAATTATCTCCCTCCCAGTTTCCTCTGTGAAGTAGAAGTCAGTTACTTTGGCTAAAAGTTAATTAATATGAGGGATTGAAAGTACACTGGGATGATGGTGGTGGAGAAGTATGAATACGTGAGCAAAGTAATGGGATGAGTTTTAGTTTATCAAGTTAAAAAAGAGTGTAGTTTTCTCTTAAAGTGCTGGTTATTACCAAATATGAAAAAGGATTGTGAAAGACAAAGATACAGTTGGAGAAGTTTCTCACAAAAGGAATTTTTTTTCCTTGCTTTATAATACCTGCTAATGCTGAGTCTGTAAAGAAGTAATAAAGTGAGTGAAAATTTTGCCAAAATTGGCTTAGTTTAAATGAGTTTATTTAAAAAATTTAAAAAGCCAGTGAATCTTTTACTGCCAAATATTGTATTAAAGCAAAATTTAAATTGTCTTACTCTGTTAAAAGGATAAAATGTTCTGGGAGCTTTTCACAAGGGGTTGTAATAAGTGGTTCTTTATCAGCTGTGTAATCTTCCCACACAGCAGGGATTCTATATTTTACGACAATAATTGCATGGGCTTTGTTTTCACTTTATCATGCCTCTGATAATTTTAAAAAAATATTCTCACTTGTGAAAACATTGAAGTTGCTTACAGTCATGTTTCCTTCTATGTTTATTTTTAAATATTGTATTTTCATTTTATTTGGATTAAATAGTTAACCAATATTGTTTTGTAGGCGCCCCTGAGCCTATCACAATCAAATGGCCAAATCTCCTATGTTAACACATTTAATTTTGTCTTCCCAAGATCAGGTCCTAAAATTAGGGGAGAAAATAAGGACATATTTTACACCTAAAACTCATTTTGAGATTTCTAAAAGGGCTCCTGTAAAATCACAATGATTTTTTGTTTTATCTCATAAAAAGATTGATGGTAGAAATTATTAGGATTTTCTGGTAAGCTCCATGGTTCTTGATGAGCTCCATGCTATCATAAGGGCTGCTTGGGGAGAACCATTAGTTCAGGATAGATGCTCATCCTTTCTTGGATTAAGTCAGTGTAGGGAAAAATGTCATTAATATTTTTTTTTCAGAGATTATACACTTTATGGAACAGTCCTACAAATATGTCAATGCCATTCCTCAAGGGAAATACCAGTTAACCTCTTGTGAAATGTTATGCTCTACTCCAATAGAATTTAACTTACCATCATTATGATATTTTTAGTTACCATAAACTAACCACAGTCTTTCAGTCTCATTATCAGACAACTTTCTGCTTTCCTATGGTGCTTGCCTAAAGGGTCTGTTGTAAGCAACCAGGTGGAATTTGTATCTTCAACCAAGGACAATCTCAGAGCCTTGTGGAAAGGGTATCTGAATTTTTGATACTCAAGCAACAACAGGATCTTGGTATAGGCTTTGGAACTGACATCACTTAGAAAACTTTCAGACTCTTGGTGAACTAAGTCAAGATTTCCAGGACTCATAAGCCCAGAAGCAGACATACTTCTTAAAGTAGATTGTTTTACCCCAAGATACAACAGGACACAAATGTATTATATAGGACATCATAGTAAACTAACAAGGACATTTTTATCATGATTATTTGTTTGGAATATAATCAGCACTATTTTTAGTGTCATGGATATACGAGGATGTCTTTTCTCCTTCTTCTTAATCTATCTCTCCACACCAGTTTAGTAGGCTATGCATTTATAAACTGAAATGAAACATTTAAGTGGTATCTAAGTCTCACTGTCTCAGATTTAACAACAAATACTTCTACTGAGCCTCATTGCTTTTCGTAACTATATTGCTATTTGCATGTGTTCTTAGGAATCTGTCTCCCTTTGTACCTGGATATAATTAGACAAATGAATCAGTTTGGACTGTATTAGTTTCCTATTGTGGCTGTCACAAATTATCACAAATTTAGAGGCTTAAAACAACACAGATTCATTACCTTACAGTTCTGGAGGTCAGAAGTGCAATACTGGTCTCACCAGGCTAAAATCAATGTATCAGCAAGGACTGTGTTCCTTTCTGGAGGCTCCAGAGAATAATCTGTTCCCTAGCCTATTCCAGCTTCTAGAGTGTCCCCCTATTTCCTGGCTCATGGCCCCCTTCCTCCATTTTAAAACCAGCTTAGCTGCATCTGTCCATTCCTCCATAGTTGCAGCACCCTCTGACCACAGCTGGGAATGATTCTCTGATTTTAAGGAACCATGTGATTCAACTGCATCCACCTGGATAGTCCAGTATTAGCCCCACATCTCAAGGTCCTTGACTTCATCACATCTGCAGTGTCTTGGCATGTAAAGTAATGTATCAGGGATTAGGGGGTGACCATCTTTGAGGGGCCATTATTCTGCCTACCAAGAGACTAAGCCTAATTTTCACCTCTTCAAAAAGACATTCCCTAACAATTCCACCAAACACCACCACTCAGTCACTCATAAAATGACTTGATTTTAAATCGCTAACCAGCATGTTTACTGATTTATTGATTAGTCGGTTGTCTCTCTCCCTTGACCGGAACATTACTTCTTTAAGAATAGAGACCTCGAGGGGTGACGTCATCAACATGGCGACGTAAACAGCTACCGAAAACTTCTCTCCAGAGAACAACGAGTAAAGGGACAATTCTGAATTGTTTAAAACTCTGGAGGAAGACATAGACTGGAGTAACACCCTGCAAATGCCAAACTGAATAAAGAGAAGAAATATCAGTGATGAAAATGTTCAAAAATCGATTGTGGTGTTGAAGGCACAACCATATGATGAAACTGTGAACCGTTGTTGTACACTTTGGATGATTTTATGGTATGTGAATATATTTCAATAAAATTACATTAAAAAAAAAAAAACAAAAAACTGAAACCAGAAAAGAAAAAAAAAGAACAGGGAACTCATATGTCTTTTTCATCACTTTCTCCTCGAGCCTAAAAAAGTGCCAAATGCCTTGTACAGTCTCCATTAGTAATCCTGGAATAAGCAGAGCCATGGCATGGTTACCAGCTTCATGATGAGTATCATGAGAACAAAGTGAGAGCAGCAGTACAAGGAGCCCAGCAGACTTGACTCGGTGGCCTGGCACATTGTGACTGTGGTCACTTTTCTCTGCCTTTCATAAGGCAGAGGATGTGACCTTTAATTGACAGATGAGGATTCTAATGTGTGCTAAGGGGTTAAGAAAATGTTTTCAAGGTTTCAAAGCTAGCCAGTGGAGGATCTGATAGTAGAGAGAGTGTAGATTACTGTTCCAGGAAACAGGCAAGTGAGAGAAGAGATGAACGAGGCAGTAACTAGAATTCAGTACAGGTGGAGGGATGTTTGTTTGTTAAAGAGAAAGATTGGATATCTTGATTTATATGTTGACTGACTAGGAGAAAGGAGCCAAGGAAGATTTGAAAGTACAGGGGAGAGAAGAGAAAATTGCTATAAATGTGGAAAGAAGTAGGATGGGGGTAAAAAGCAATTGGGATGAACTTTGAACAGAAGGCTGCAACCAGAGGAGGCATAAAGGGGCACTGAGGTGTAATTAAAAAGGATTGTGAAGGGTAATGTTCTAGTTTGCTGATGCTGCCGGAACGCAAAAACCAGAAATGGATCAGCTTTTATAAAGGGGGTTTATTTGGTTACACAGTTACAGTCTTAAGGCCATAAAGTGTCCAAGGTAACACATCAGCAACCGGCTACCTTCACTGGAGGATGGCCAATGGCAACCGGAAAACCTCTGTTAGCTGGGAAGGTACGTGGCTGGCGTCTGCTCCAGAGTTCTGGTTTCAAAATGGCTTTCTCCCAGGACGTTCCTCTCTAGGCTGCAGTTCCTCAAAAATGTCACTCTTAGTTGCTCTTGGGCATTTTTCCTCTCTTAGCTTCTCCAGAGCAGAAGTCTGCTTTCAACGGCCATCTTCAAAATGTCTCTGTAAACTACAGCTCCTCTCTCAGCTCTTGTGCATTCTCTGAAGTGACCCTCTTGGCTGTAGTAAGCCTGCTCCTTGTGTCTCAGCTTATATAGTGCTCCAGTAAACTAATCAAGGCCCATGCTGAATGGGCGGAGCCACACCTCCATGGAAATTATCCAATCAGAGTTATCACCCACAGTTGGGCAGGATGCATTTCCATGAAAACAACCTAATCCAAACATTCCAACTTAATCCCCATTAATATGTCTGCCCGCACCAGATTGCATCAAAGAACATGGTTTTTTCTCAGGGACATAATATATACAAACTGGTACAGGTAGTAACACTGAGAAATTGAAATCACAACAGTTTGATGGTGGGTTTTCTCCAGCATCCCAATGCCTCCTGAATAGAAAACAATAAAAATAGGAATTTGAATTTTTTGAAGCGATAAGCTGGGAAAATACATAGGAGCCTAGGGGGCCAGAGGGCACATTGAATTTGAAGATGAGATGTAGTGAGAATAAGAGAATGCAAAGAGGAAGGAGCTATGGTTTAAAATACTAAAGGGTAAGATCCAAATGACTGCAAAATCCTGAGGTCAGTCATGGGAGTGAGAAAGATGTGATAAGTGTAAAGGTGAAGTTACCTAGCAATTACAGAGCCCTAATTATGTGCCAAACATTGGGATAAGAATTTAACACAGAGTGAATGTTTCCTGTTACCTGGAAGCAGTAATCGATGCTATCTCTGCTCCCTCACCTACGTCATAAGGCTTTTTTCCATAGGGAGCAAAATGTCAGGCTCATATTCAGAGAAGTGGGCTGATGATGTAGACATCCTTCTTCGTTCATCAAACAGGGGCTAAGCAGCTTGCTATGGAGTTTACAAAGTCATGCTACACACCCTGCAGGAGTTTCTTTGTAATATGATGATTAATCACATGGGTTCTAGAATCTGATGGTCTGGGTTCAAATCCCAGCTCCTCCACCTGCTAGCTTTGAAACCATGCAAAAATATTCCAAAGTTGTAAATTTAACTAGCTGAAAATCCGGAAAGTGAAATGGATATAACATTCATGTTGATATGGACATAACCTAGCAAAAGTTGGGTGGTGAGCCTAAGTCATCAGTGAAGATAAAAGTAAGTATAATAAAGTATTTATTAACTTCATTAATAAAGAAATTAATAAATGTTCATAAAGAAGGGTTGAGATAAGCAGAGTTGAATAACATAAGCTATAAGGAAAAAGAGTGCTTTTTGTTTTGATTTGGTCTTATTTGTTATTTTTCGGATTATATAAAGATAGCTTAGAAGCTTCAGAAGGGGAGATAGAAAACATATTCTAACTTTGGATCATGCCTGTTGTGTGACCATGTGTGTCACATGTCATGTGAAAGAATAAGGACCAAGCATGAGACTTAAAAGGAAACATGACCCTCAGGAAAGAGTCAGGTTTCAATGAGATTCAAAAAGAGGAGGGAGTAAGTTGTAAAGAAATAGATGTTTTGATGTAGTCATATTATAATGAAATAAGGGCTTTGAAGTTTAGGATGTTCTACAAACTAGAAGATTTAAATCCTTACTCTTCACTTGCCAAACATTGAAAATTTCTTTACCCTGAGCCTTGTTTATTAATATATGAAAAAGGAATGATTATATCATTCACTCCATGTAAAATACTTACTTCAGTCCTTGGCACATAATTAGTTCCCTGTAATTTCTAGGTAGCATTCATACAGTGCATCAGAGACCAGTGGGAAGTCAACAGTTCAATGGAAATGTAGGGCCATATAAGTAGAAGAGCATAAAGGAGAACCAGTGGCTTATGTGTCCTGCATTGCAGAATAGAGAAACATTTAAAGAAAGAGAGAATATGGGGAAGAATTAAGCAATGCCACTGAGAATGTGGTCAGGTGAGTGGCTGGAAGAAATATTTTGGAGAAAGAAGCAACAGGACTTGGCAAATGGATTGGTGTGGGCATGTGAGAGAGGGCATGGGGGAAAGAAGGATGATGTCCAGTTTGAGACCATGAGACTAGAATGGCAATGCCATTAGCCAAGGGCAAAAAATTTGGAGGAAGCTCAAGCTAGGGAAGGGCAGGGAGATTCAGAGATCCTCCCTTGGTAAATCTAGGGAGATTTAGTTCCACTGAAGATATAATCACTTGGGAATGTTTGTCAAACAGTCAAGTGACGGTATCCTGCGGGCAGTTGGGAAACAGGACAGAGACATGCTAGATGCTCACCAGTTCCATTTACTCCTTCTTGGTTCACAGGAAGCCACATTTCCCAGTCTTTCTTGCACTGTGTTTGTAGCCATATGACCAGATCTGACAATGGAAAGGGAGTAGAATCAATGTATACCATTTCCAGGTCTATAGGTAAAACTTATGCATCCTTCCCTGCCATTTGCATAACTCGAAGTGAAGTATTTTGAAATGACCCTACAAGACAAGAGGAGAAACCCAGGTTCCTGGATTATTCCAGGACTAGAATCCTATATAAACAAATAAACAACAAACATGAAACTTTATTGCTTTACATCAATGATATTTGGAAGTTTATTCATAACCTACCATGACTATGAATATAGTCGAGACTGGAGACCTACATAACCATCTTTGGATCAACTGCATTTTTTCCCAGATAAAAAGTATGAGCTGGCTGCATCTGAATTACCTAGGGGTGCTTTTTAAAATGCATATTCCTGGGCCCCAAGCTAGACCTGCCCCAGAGAGGGGCCCCTGAAATTTTATTTTTAACAAGCAGCCTAGGTGACCCTGATGCACCAAAGTTGGTGAAAAGATCACTTATCTGAGGAGGCCATTAACTGGAGGAAATTAGCAAGAGAGAAGAGAGAGTAAGTAGGGGTGAGGGAGAAGGGCCAAGGTAAAAACCTTGGCGTACATGGCTATTTATGCAACAGAGGATGAAAATGAGCTAGAGGGAAGCAAAATAGAACCTTAGGAAGGCACTAAGAAAAGGGAAAAACAAAGAAAAGACAATTTCAAGCAATAGTGTGGGGGCCTCACAATGTCAGGCATTTCCTCTAGCACATCTCAGGGTTAATGTGTACACAAATCACCTGGGCATCTAGTCAAAATTGCAGATTATAATCTGTAGGTGTGAAATGAGGCCTGAGACTCTGCATTCCTACCAGCTTTCAGGTAATGCTGACACTGCTCTTCCATAGACCACACTTTGGGTAGCAATACTTTACAGAATTTGAGATGGATTCACAGAATGAGCCACTGGATTTTCCAACTAAGAAGTCAGTGGTGACTTTTAATAAGGAGGTTTAAAAAAAGCAGTAAAGGAAGAAGCCAGATGGCCTGAGTTTAAGGAGTGTGTGGGTAATGCTGAAATGGATGTAGTTATTGTAGACTATACTTTCCTGAAAATTTAGACTACAGAGAAAAGAAGCGACAAGACAGAAGCACACAGGGTAATAGGGATATGAAAAGGAAAATTATTTACAATAAAGAATATTGTGGTCTGACATAAAGCAGTACCTGCTGATAAAAATGTAAATAAAATACATTACATATTTTACCCCATACTACTTAGAAAATTAAAGATTTGATTTTACTTTCCTTAAGAAAGGCAAAAATCAATCACTATTACTTACTGTTTAATGTTATAAAGATCTTAGAATATTTAATTATCATCTTCTGTATATCTTAGAGTACTTTATTTCCACCGTGCTTTCTTTACCTATGAAATTAGTTGTGGATCTTCTTTTTCTTCTTCTTGATTATTATTATTATTGTTATTATTATTATTTTATGTGAATATTTGCCTATATTTTGCCCACATGTTTACCATTTCTTTTCTCACCATGCTTTTTCGATTATTAGTTCTTTCCATGTATATGCAATATCCTTTGTGAGTGGGCTTGCCACTCAAGGTGTAATCATTGGACAAATAGCATGAACACTATCTCAGAGCTTGGTAGAACTGCAGGATTTTAAACACTGTACCTAATCAATCAAAATCTGTATATTGATATGATCCCAAGGTCACTTATAGGCACACTGAAATTTGAGAATATTTCCAAGTGGGATCTGAGATAATACATTTCTAACAAGCTTCCATATGATGCCCCTTTTTTTTGGTCCTTGTCCAAGAGACACACTTTGTAGCAAGGCTTGAGGTCCATTTAATAGCATTTGCTAGTAGTAAATAATCTCAAAATGTCTTGGCTGTAAAAGACTTTATTGCATGCTTATCATGGAGTTATTGCTTGGTGGGGCATAAAATTCAAGGTTATTTTTGTTTCTGATTTCAGGGATATTCCTTTTCTTTTCTGATTTTAATTGATTCTATTGAGAAACCTATTCATCTAATTTGCCTTCTCCTGTAGTAAACCTGTTTTGTCTTGATAATTTAAAGAACTTCTCTTTGTCTTTGAGGTTCTACAGTTTGTTATTTAACTAATGGTTTAATTGGGAATTTCTTTTTATTTATCTGGCTTGGGATTTATTGTGATTACTGAATCTAGGGAGTTGAGTCTTTAAGCAATTCTGGAATATTCTTTATTTTCTCTGTGAATATTGCTCATTCCCCTTTCCCCCTATTCTCTCCTTACGGAATGCCTTTAACCAGTTGCTGGACCTTCCCAGTCAATCCTCCATATATCTTAACCTCTCTTTCATATTTTACAGTTATTCCCTGTCTGTGCTACATTCTGGATAATTTCTTGAGTATTAACTTCTGGTTTACTATTTTTCCCTTCAACTGTGCTTTATCTTTTATTTAACATTTGGCACTGAGTTTCTTTCCAATGTCTATATATCTAATGTTTTCCATTCCTCTAAGTTATAAATAGATAGACAGCTAGAAAGATAGATAAATAATAGCTGGGCAGCCAATCTTCCTAGGATTTTTAATGCCATCATTAAAAATGCTATCAAATCATCTCAAATATATTTAATTTTAGTCTGCACCCAGTAATTCCTCTATCAAAGATTTCTGGAAGTCTAATCTGCTCTTCGTGCTGGCTTTTGCTTATGCACAAGCTTATGCTTGTTTCCTTGAGCACTACTTATCAAATTTAATGGTATGTGCATGGTATGAGCATCTTGTTAAATTGCATGTTTTGGTTCAGTAGGTTTAGGGTGAGGCCTGAGATTTTTCATTTCTTATAAGCTCCTGAGTGACTTTGCTGGTCCATATTCCATTCTTTGAGTAGAAATTTTTAGGTAATTTATTATTTTGTATTATTTGCTTATGTTTGAGGGGGATTTATGTGGAAGAATTTTATGTGACCTGACCTGAGAGTTTATTCCTTTGAAAATAGTTTGTCTTAACTCCTGTCAGGACATTAAACTAGGACCTGTGTCTGTATGTGATTGTGTGTGTCTGGGTACACGCTGAATTTTGGCTTGTGATTTCCGGGTCCATTCAAATATTATAAACTTGCAATGCCAAATATGTATTAGGGCTGACCTGTTGTTATGAAATCTCAGAGGAGAGTTTCCTCCCCACTTCCCCCTCTAAGCTAGAGCCAGAATGAGATAGACAAGATTCTGTGACATATCTCTTTGGTTTTGGGCATTTTCTATTGCACTCTTTTGTTGAAGGTATAAATCCTCAAGGATCCTGATTTTATTTGATGTTGTCATGACTTATTCCCCACCTTGTATGGGTCCAAGGCCTTTTCTCCTCTTTTAGTACAACCATTAAACCCAAGTTCTCAGGACTGCCTCTGGAAACTTGTGTTTATGGTTTTCAGCGCTCTTGTCATGTTTTGATGCTTGTGGGTGTTCGTTAGGTTTTATCTACTAATTCTAGACGTTTTATATTGGGATGTATTTCAGTACAATATTGTTTGAAATATAAACTGCCAAATATTTTAGAAGGATTTCCAAACAGGATGGTTAAAACAGATTAAGTACAGATGCCTAAATATTAACACTTAAAATCCCAAGGATCTGGAAGATATCAATTCTAAAAGCTCCCAAATATATAGGATTTTACTTAGCTTTTTTTGTCAACTAAACTCCACCATCATTACTGAATTTTTTCCCATTTCAACCAGTTGTGTTGGCGTAGTATAGACACAGCCTGAATCACTGTGAGGGATGGAGATTGGGTTTGAATCTATAAAAAGGCAAAAAAGAGGTGTGATGCCATGGAGACTGATTATTTTTTTCTCTTTCCTAGGGAAATATTCAGAACCAAAGTGATGAGCAAATTTAATTTCAGATTACTAAACCCAAGTACAGGTATATCAACTGTATGCATTTGCAAATGTGTCTGGCTCTGGTAACTAAGATACTCTAGAAGAGATTATTCTACCAGTGCTTTGTTCCAGTTTCGTGACAATAAACTGGCTAGGAAAGCAATAGTGTGGGTACTTCCTCTCTCATCTCTTAGATGCTCTAATTCTTTACATTGTTCTATCAAAAAAAAAAAAAATCAAGTTTAATCAAGAAAGTGTCCCCTGAATTTGAAATGCCTTGGGCAATCATGAGTACAGAAGATACTGTGACCAATGGTCTATAAAAAAGAAGGAAGCTGGGATCAAGTGGACAAGAAGCTTGGAAGAATAAAAAGACTTTAGAGAGTCATACCTCCCATTGCTTCCACAGTGTCCAGGGCTGTGATTTAAAAAGGCCTGCCACTTTCAAAGTGGTTGCAGAAATCCCACCCCCAATGGCAGTGTGCAGAATTCACAGTTGCTCAACCTTCTTGCCAGCACTTGCTGTCAACAGTCTTTTTTATTGTATCCATTCCAGCGGGTATGAAGTGGGATCTCATTGGTTTTGACTATGTTTCCCTGATGACTAGTGATGTTGAGCATCTTTTTGTGTTTATTGCCAATTTGTATGCCTCATGTAAAATGCCAAAAAACAAACAAACAAACAAAAAAAAAACCACAAAAACAAACAAACAAAAACAACCCAAACACATTATTCAGGTAATCTTTGGTTAAAAAAACAGGGTAGAAAGATAGGGGGAGCCACTCTCCGGTAGTCTTGGAAAGATAACCAGAAGGAGGCCAAGCTCTGGATGATAATTTGAAATCTGGCAAGCAGTAATATAGTCCCAGATAATTGTTTATTCATGCCTCAACTCCAGTTATGAGCTAGTGAAGTAGAGACAATATAGTGCCATAGTTCAATATGCAGGTTCCCATGACAGCCTAACTGGCTTCAAATTCCACCTTTACCACTTACTTGGTGTGTGATCTTGCACATGTCATTGAATTTCACCAAGCCTCAGTTTCTTTAATTTTTTTTTTTTGAAAGAGTTAAATGAAATAATAATGTAAATGCTTAGCACAGGGCCTGGCATCCTATATGATAATGATGGTGGTGGTGGTGGCATAGCAGGGTCTAGCTAGGGTCTGGCCAGAAAAGCTAGGGAACAGACAGAGCCTATTCGCTTATTTCTTCATCCATTAGTCATCCATCAAGCAGTTAATACATACCAGATACTATGCTGGGTGGCAGGAATTTCAGAATGTTAGGCAGGGAAACAGAGTTTTTCAAACCAGCCAATGAAGGAAAGAAGAACATACTACAACTGGGAGATCCATGACTATCCACAATTCATAACTGGCATAATCTACTAGGCTCACCAATGGCAAGTCCATGCTAGATCCTACCAGGTGTTAAAACGGGACCCACTGATATGAAGTTGGCATTTGGGTAGAAGACTTCACTCACTCTAACTCTGAGGGGCAAAAAGGAGACAAAGATAAAGATGAAAATAAAGACCAAGGAGGAGGAAGAGGTTGGAGGAGGATGAGAAGAATAAGGAAAAGAAGAAGGGGAAAAAGAAGGAGGAGGAGGAGAAGGAAGAGGAGAGGAGGCAAAGAAGTAACAGTAGCAGTGGTGATGGCAATATATGGCAGTATGAAATATTATTGAAATGGCTGTGGTTAATTCTGAAGTACCCACTCTTCTGGGCTTGACTCATCTAGAAGAACACTGTGGCACAAAAGAAGTGCCCTGAGGAGCCATGGAGTCCAACGCTTCGTTCTGAATGTCAGTTTGACTACATTCTAGCTGCTCAAACTTTAAAATATGAATTAACCTCTCTGAGCCTCAGTTCCTTCATTATATTCAGGGCTATGGAAGTGAGTTCATGTGAAAAAAGTACAGCATAATGGATAAAAGTGAATGTTGGATATCTCCAGGTACTCTCTCCATACTTTTTCACCTAACCCATACAGAGACTGCATCAAAGGGCTCTCTTTGCCCTCTGACTTCAAGTTCAATTTGGCTAAGAAAGACACTGGGTGAGTGGAAGGAGCGTGAGATCATTGTATTTATTCTGCCATATATCCCACATTGGCGGTGTCCCTCTGACGGAGTTCACAGCTCCCCTCAGAGGTCCTCTGCATTGCCACCTCTCTGAGTACCCATGGTTGCTCCCATGTCACTTTTGGCCTCTTCCTCTGTCACTAGCCTCAGGTACTGAAGCATCCCTTGTTGTGGGTCCTAAACCTTGCTTAAATAATACCTTGATGAAACTCACCCCAAATTTTCCAATTTGCTTGTGTTCTTATTTCCTGCCTGATCATGTAGGCTCTGCTATTTCAGTCTGGATTGAAATCTGCCCCATCTCTTACTAACCAGGTGAACTAAGGCATGTTAATTAATCTTTCTTGCTTCAGTTTCCCGATCTGTTGTTTTGAGTTCAAGACGGTTAGTAGGATTATATGGAGCATAACAGTCATTCAATTTGTGGTAATTATTAATAAATGTAAAGCAATTTGACAAATCTCAACAGCCATACACACAGAAGATTGGTTGATGACAATGATATTATTAAATCCTAGCTTGGTAACATTATGGAGAAATTAGGAAAGACTTGTGCAAAAGAAAAATGAAGGGAGAACTATTTATTTTTAACATAAATTAAAACCAACACAGGATGCTTTGGCAGCCATCCTCCAGGTGGCCTCCCATGAGCCTCACTTCCTGATGTTCTTGCCATTGTGCAGTTCCCTCCCACATTGAATGGGGCTGCCCTGTGAAATCAACAGGAGATTGTAGTGATATCAGCATGTGATTTCTAGGTCTGAATCATAGAACATTTGTGTCTTTCACCTTGCTCTTATCTTGGGTCACACACTCTGGGGAAGCTAGCCACCACGTCATGAGGATACTCAAGCAGCCCTGTGGAGAGGTCCATGAGGCAAAGACTAGCAGGCCAGCCACGTGCGTGAGCATCCCAGAAGTGTCTTCTTTCACTTCATTCAGGCCTTCAAATGGCATCTTGAGCCCCCTGAGAGACCCTAAGCCAGACCTGTCCATCCAACCTTCTCCTAAATCCCCAATGCACTGGAACTATGTGAGGTAACAAATATTGCTTTGTATTTTAAACTGCTAAGTTTGGTGGTAGTTTGTTACACAGCATTTGATAACTAATTCACTTCCCTTCATCCCAACGTATCTGTTGAGTACTCAGTAATCTATGATTTCAAAAAGCTAATTTCTGAATTTCTTCATAACAATTCATTTAAATGTTAGGAATTCTGTGGGAATCAAGCCACAGTGTTCTACCATCCTAATAATAAAAATTCTATACTGTCTTTCTTTCTGCTTCCCCAGTGGTAGACTACTTCATCTTGGTCTGGGTTTAGTCTAGCTCTAAACATAAAACAGCTTCCACTATTACCTTGGAGATTTCATTTTGCAATGTAATCATTCTTGTCCACAGGAAAGCTACTTGAATTGTTTAGTATTATTTTTGTATTTCCCATGTTCTTTTTGTATTGGTACTACATTTATTTTATTGTACCATATATTCATTTTCATTAATGTTTAAACATTTTGGTGATATACAATTCTAATTCTTTCATTCCCTACTTACAGCTTAGACAAGGCTTATTTATTTGGCCTCTTTATCCTTTAATCTTCAAACGTAAATCATTTAGTTCACCTTCTTCCCTGGTTATTTCAGTTCTTTGAACTCCTTGCAGTTGTATCGGGAAAAAAAAGGAGTTCCCTTTGAGCAAGGGGTCTGACCACAATGTTACCTCAGTAATGCACTGAATACTTGCTTTAAATACCTTTTATTGATTTGGTGAGTCAATATAACACCTAAGAATGGGAAGTGTTTCAATTTTTAAAATCTATTACTGTTGTGGAATGTGTTCCCATAAAATGTGTTGGGGCCACCAAAATTCAAAATATTGAAGGAGTTGCTCCCACCTAGAACTCAGGATTTTTATTTTGGAAGCAGTGAAAATTTAAAAATAAAAGGGAGACAAATTAACCACTTCCCTATGATTGCAGGCTTTAAATTCCCAATATTTGAAGTTTTTCCTCTAAACATTCAATTCAAGCTATTTTCTAGGAGCAAATCTTCCTTCAGATATTTCTGTCAAAGATCCCAAGCTCTTGAGCCATCTGCATACATTGCCTTTTCATTATTCTACGTATCCAAATTTTCAGGTTTTTCACTTGATTTGGTTTCATCTGGAGTATTGCAGTGACATGGGGAAGTGGTCTGAAATAGAGCAGCCTCAAGTTTTAGTATCTTCATTCTCTCCAATGAGTGCTTAATCTTGGAATGTGCCATTTACCTACTCTGCCCTTCTATATACTCATAACTAAAAATAGGAATACCACTCACTCTTCCTGTTTCAAGGAACTGCTGCAGGATAACCTAAGCTATTACATATTTAAGTACTTCAAATATAATAACTTTATAGTTTTCAATCTAGAAGAAGCCCATGACATTGAAATAAAACCCCATTACGTACGCGTACCATTTGCATCAAAAAGGAATAGTTGAGGTTAGAATCTATCAGGATAAAATAAAGATTAACACATATGTTCAGGTAAATTATCACCCATGTTATCATGTTACATGTTTATGCTATGCTACAAGATTGGACTAAAGTATCCCAAGTTACTAACTTTTTTCACAATCAAGAATGTGATTTCATATGATAAAAATAACTCTATGTCCAAGGGGTTGGAATAACGTGTCTTTGTGATGGTTGGTACTATATTTCAAAATCATAGACATGCGTCAACAATTTTAAGGGCGCTGTTCCTCAATGAAGAAGTCCCTCTAGTTGGGTGGTGTTGGCAAGGTATATCTGCATGCTGAACTGTGAGGCATGCAGACAGCAAATGAGTTGTCTGCCATTCCACGATGGCTCCACAAGTCCTCATAAAATATGTCGTGTTCTGTGAAGTCACTGTCTCCTATTAAGAGAGAGACATGCTTGTGAGAAACAAGCACTATTCCTAAAAGGAATAAATGCTCACCTGATTATGGAGAAGAAAGGAATTTATTCATGATCTTGCAAGAATGGGCACCCAACCAAAATGTGGGGGGCTGGAGCACAGAACAATAGACCCAGCAGAATTCATTCCCTACACCTAACTTGCAAGTCTCTCCTCTGTTTCTCCAGTGGCTGGATACTCCAGAGGTTGCATTCTATTGGACAAGCCTAACTAGCTGCGCAAATTTGAAACATGCAGCCTGTGCAAATTGGAAACATTTGAAATAAGTTTCCTGTGCGAATTTGCCACATTTGAAATGGTTGGAACAAATCTCCACCCCTGACTATAATGGTTATGCCCAAGCCTCTTTAGAGCCAGTCTGGGCTAGTTTGGTAACAAGTTATGAGGCTATTTAGGGAACCTCTACCTCGAGTCTCCACCTTGCAAGGATAGTAGATAGTGGGCAGATAAACAGGGGGACTGACTGTGGATAGTGGGTGGATTAACAGGGGGACTGACCATGGATTACAGTTTGTCTTTTTAACCTTCTGTCAATTCCTGAACTGCCCCACCCTGCCAGGTACACCTATCCTGTGTGAAAGCTAAACTTAATCTCATTCTCACAAATCCCCCCTCTTTCTTTTAAACTCTTTAGCTTTCACATTCCAGTCTCTCAAATCTCTGAAGAGCTTTCTCACATTCCTCATCATATAAATCCTCCTCTCTGAGTGGATATAAATTGTTTCACGTGTACTGAACAGGCATTTGTTTGGTCAGGGCTGTCTCAATAAGTCTTTGAGTCAACCCCCGGGCACATGGAATGATGCAGCAGCTGACTGCTGTGAGTACTCCAGCTACAATGATAAGAGAGGTCAAGATGGACAATGCCACCCGTTTCCACTTTCCAAACCAGCTTTCCAGCCATCCAGTGAGAGGATTATTAATATCTGAATTCCCTGCTAATTCTTTGGATAAAGCAGTTAGACCTTGCAAAGCTTTGGAGATGGTCCCATCAGGTACTGTATTGGGATAAATGTACAACAACTGCCACCAATCATTACACAAACACCTCGTTTTTCAGCCAGGTTCATGTCTAAAGCTATTCTATTTTCCTATGCCATTTGGCTAGCAGCATCTAGCTGCTCTGCAATGCCCTTAACCACATCTTTGGTGTAACTGATAAACCTTTGTTGGTTATAATATATATAATTAATCCAGTCTAAATTCTTATTAATCGTGACCCACCAGAACAAAAATGACTCAAATCCTGCAGCTATTTGATTCCTAGCCTTAAACTCATCTGGGATCCCCTGTGGAACTCCTATACTGTCTAAATAC
The DNA here is from genome assembly GCF_015220235.1 of Choloepus didactylus. Classification (NCBI taxonomy): domain Eukaryota; kingdom Metazoa; phylum Chordata; class Mammalia; order Pilosa; family Megalonychidae; genus Choloepus; species Choloepus didactylus. The sequence continues at coordinate 64,786,686 of NC_051324.1, read as the reverse complement.
ATCCGGTCGCCAAAAGAACCAGGTAAACTCCTTTTCTCCCTTTTCTTTTGGGTTTTCATTTCCTCCCCTACCTCAAATGCCAGGGTGACTGGGATGGCCAATTGGACCAGAGCACAGGTCCCCTTCCATTTTTCAGGTAACACTGGTTGGAGGATGCCCTTTCCACAGCACCACCAAAGGTCTGCTCGGGGTGTGGTTAGACTGGAGAAACCACCAGTACTAACTATCCTCAGTCACATCCCACACTTGGGTACACGAGGCCATGGTCCCGAGATCCTGGAGCCCCTCTCCCCATCTAGAGAGACAGGCAGAGTGGTTTCCTGGACCAGGGTGAGGAGCTAGCCTGGCTTTGGTGTTTCCTCTCCTGATTGGAGGAAAAAGGGAGGACAATGTACTGCCATGCTCACCAGGGGTAGCATTTTGAAAAAGGAGCACCACACACCTGAACTCCTTCTCATGCTTTTCCATACCAAAGGGAAAGGGCACGATCCGAGCAGTGTGTCAGCCTGTTGCACCAGCATAGCAGTTACTTTTGTTTAGGCTCCGGACTGTATATTTAACCCATTCTACCCAGGCATTTGCATCCCCATATACTGTTTCTATTTCTATGGTTTGCTTTAAGTTTTCTGCTTTAATTATTCTAATTACCTTGGGATCATTCTGAACTGGGGAACTGGCCTCCAATTGGACTCTCTCCAGTATTACTGAAGGGCTAACTGGAGAGAACATGGTTAATGACAAGTTTAATGGAGAGGAAAGGACTTGTAGATGGAATCTCCCCAGAGGATCTCTACCAGTAACCTCTACCCCTATGCCAAATATCCCATCAACTCCCCCACTGGTAGTGGGTCGTTTATCAGCTCCTTTAATAGTTATTACCACTGGGTTGCATTGAAGATTCCTACAATCTGGTGGGGTGTTACCTTTGTAGAAAGTTATTTTATCCTTTAATTTCCAGTGGGTTGGGAGGATCCAACTCTTATCTATGGTCCATCCCTCGTATTGGGTAGTCCACCATACATCAGCCCAAGAGAGGCAAGGGGAAACTCAGCTGAAAACACTTCTTACCAGCTCTGGGCATAGATATTTATCCTTCCCACTCAGCCACCTCTGGTACTCCAAATTCCCACAGTCCACTACCTGACATGTATCAAATTGCACTGTTTGAAACTCTAAGCCTTCAGTTATATTTATTACTAATTTGACAGGACTTGTTGCATTCTGAACTGGGAACATTATGACTAGCATAATTATTCCCATTACAAATCTGAGCTTTAGACCACCCATTCTTCAGTTTTCTAAAGCACCCAACTAAGTGGTATGGAGACACAGAACTAGGCATCCCCCTCTTTTCTTTTCCTTTTTTTTTTTCTCTATTGTCTTTTTAGAATGATCCTTAAGGGATCTGAGGTTGGAGTTATTGTCCAAGATTTGGGTGGAGTTGCTGAATACTTATCATCCAGTTCAGATACTGGTCCCTTTACTTGGGTGTAGTGAGTCCAGCCTTTCTCTGCCGTCCGGACCGCTGTTTCAGTCACTAACAAAACTTGATAAGGTCCCTCCCATGCCAGTTGAAGTCTGGACTCCTTCCACAACTTAATCAGGACCCAGCTGCCAGGTTGATGTTGATGGACGCAAATTCAAGAGGCAGTTTGGACCAGGAAACCACGATGCCTGAGAGATGACAGAGTAGAAGACAAAGCCAATACATAATTCTTAAGGAAGAGATCCTTTGATTCTAGGGAAGGGAGATCTCTAGTTTTCCCTGGAAAAGACAAGCCAAAGAGCATTTCATAGGGGGAGATTCCTAGTTCTTTTCCAGGGGCAGTTCTAATTCTTAGCAGAGCGATGGGTAAACACTTAGTCCACGGTAATTTGGTCTCTAAGACCAGCTTAGAAAGATTTTTCTTTAAGGTTGGTTTCATTCTTTCCACCCTTCCTGAGGATAGCAGATGCCAGGGTGTGTGGAAATCCCATGCAATACCCAAACTTTGCATAACACTTTGCAATACACAGGAGGTAAAGTGGCTGATGTTGTCAGAATCAATATTCTCTACTAACCCGTAGCAGGGAATGATTTGTTCAAGGATAATTTTGGCAGTTCCCGATGCTGTGGCAGAGGTGAGAGGATATGCCTCCACCCACCCTGTCAGATGGTCTACAAGAACCAGAACATATTTTAGCCGCCCCACTGGGGGCATCTCAGTGTAATCAACTTGAATACTTTGAAATGGTCTGAGGCCTGGTTCCCTCCCCCCTTGTACTTGTTTCCTTAGGACTTTCCTGTTAACCCTTTGGCAAATAATACATCATTCACATATTTGTTTAGCTACAGTATAAAGGCCCACACATCTAAAATGCTTAAGAACCAGATCACACATAGTCTGTACTCCCCAGTGACTCCCCTGGTGTAAAATTGCTAAGTTCTCCCTCATTATTTGCTTATTCAACATTTGTCTGCCTTCTGGGAGGAGCCATTTCCCCTGATCATCTAGGCTTGCTCCCAATTGCTCCAGTTCCTTTACTTTCTTCTCAGAGAATATAGGGACCCCAGACTCTTCAGGGATGGAGGGTATCAGAACCATTAACTTTAAAGAGGGACAGAGGGAGGCTTCCTTACCTTTCTCATCTGCTAACCTATTGCCTTTTGCCTCAAAAGAATAACCTTTCTGGTGTCCATTTATATGCACTACTGATATCTCTCTAGGTAAGAGTAGGTTGGCTAACACTTGTTTCACCAATTCCCTGTGGACCAATTCTTTCCCTTGGTTGTTAATTAATCCCCTTTCTTTCCAGATCTTTCCAAAGGTGTGGACTACCCCAAAGGCATACTTAGAGTCAGTGTAGATTGTACCATCCTTTTCCTCTAACAATTTGAGGGCTTGATTCAGTGCACACAGCTCACAAGTTTGAGCTGACCACTCACTGGGCAGTCGGCTAGCTTCCCTTACTGCACACGTTAGCCCTTCCACAATTGCATAACCGTTATGTCTTTTTCCCTCAAGAACCCTAGAGCACCCATTTATGAATAATTTTTCCCCTGAATGCAAGGGAAGTTCTCCTAAGTCGGGCTGAACTCAAGTTTGATATTCAGTTAAATCTAAACAATCATGTTCAGGGGTTCCTGCCTGCTCAGGCCCTTTCTGAAGGAAGGAGGCTGGGTTTCAGCTATGATCTGTGGTTAAAACCAAGTTATCTTTTTCCCTTAGGATTGCCTCATACTTCAGGATTCGAGAATCAGTCAGCCACCTCCCTGCACTTTGAGATAAAATCGTCCTAACTTGATGAGGGGTGATGACCACTAACGCCCCTCCAAAGGTTAATTTCTTGCTTTCTTCCACCAGGAGCACAGTTGCTGCAACAGCTTGAACACACTCAGGCCATCTTCTAGAGACAGGGTCTAAAATTTTGGAAAGAAAGGCTACAGGTCTCTTTTGACCTCCCCAAGTTTGGGTCAGTACCCCTAAGGCTGTTCCTTCATCTGCTGAGACAAACAGGTGGAAAGGTTTTTTGAGGGAGGGGAGGGCTGGTCCAGGAGCCTGTACCAGTGCTCTTTTGAGCCCTTCAAAGGCCCTTATTTCTCCCTCCTTCCATTCTAATTTGTCAGGCTCCTCCTCTAACAGTTTTTGGTATAGCCCCTTAGCTCAGAATGCATAAGAGTCTATCCATAATCTACAAGACCCCACCAGTCCCAGAAATTTCCTTAATTCCCTTTTTGTCCAGGGGAGGGGTAGGTTAATTATAGCCTGAATTCTTTCTGGGTTAATTTTCCTTTTTCCTTCACTGATGAGATGGCCTAAGTACCGAACTTCCTTTTCTACAAACTGTAGTTTACTTTTTGACACCCTCAGGCCTTGATCTCCCAGAAAGTTTAATAGGTTCTTAGTAGCTTGAGCCACTGCCTGCCTTTCCTTACTCGATATCAACAAATCATCTACATACTGTAAAAGGGTGATTTCCAATGGGATTGAAAATCTCTCTAGGACTTTTTCTAACTCCCGACCAAAGAGGTTGGGAGATTCCACAAAGCCCTGGGGTAGGACTGTCCACCGGTATTGCTGCCTCAGCCCAGTGAAGGGATTCTCCCACCCGAAGGCAAACAGGTCTCTACTCTCTGGATCAGGGGGACAGGCCCAAAAGGCATCTTTCAGATCTGTTACACTAAACCATTTATGATGGTAGGGGATCTTACTGAGGAGAGTGTAAGGGTTAGGAACCACAGGATGTTGGACCTGAACAATTTGATTAATGGCCCTTAGGTCCCGCACCATCCTCCAACTACCATCCAGTTTCTGGACAGGCAGAATAGGAGTATTGAAAGGGGACATACAGGTCTCCAAGAGTCCATCTCAAAGGAGACCTTCGATGATGGGTTGAAGTTTCTGTCTTCCCCTTAGTGGAATGGGATATTGACTCTGGCAAACAACTTCCCCTTCATTCTTCAATTTGATTTTAATAGGGGGTACCTGCAACCCCCCTCTATTTCCTTCCTTTACCCATACTTCCCCTTTTATATCCCTTCCATCCTCTTCAGTGAGTAAGGCCAAAGCAACCTCTATCTGCCCATCCCTCACTTCCAAATCCAGCCCCATGGGTATTGTTAGGTCTTTCCCCAGCAAATTACTCCCAGCTTCTGGGATATACAACAAGGGGGTCACAATTTGGTTGTCTTCCCAACAAATATTAGTTGGCTCAAGGATGGGAACTTGAAATCTCTCCCCTTTTACCCCCGAAACTGCAAGGGAACTACCAGAAAGCTTGATCCCCTCTGGGAGATGATTTACAGAAGATCGAGCTGCCTCGGTGTCCACCAAAAATGTAATTTCTTCTTGATATGGGCCCATCTTTAGATTTACTAGAGGCTCCCTGTAGGCTCTTGGAATAAGGAGCCTCTGACCCCCCTAATCCTCAAAATTCATCGGGGTACCACCCAACCTTCTTTCTTTAAACTCGGGCACTCCCTTTTGAAATGACCAGGTTTCCCACAGTGATAGCACCCTGTGAAGTTCTGTGCCCTTCTCCCTTCTTTCCAACTGGCTCCAACTGCTTCTCTATCTTGCCTTTGTCTACCTCCTCCCTGCCTTGTCCCTAATCTTTCCTTGACCATGTGGTCAACCATACTTATGACCTTAGCTTTCTGCTTCGGCTTTTCCTCCTCCCTTCTTACAAACATTTTCTGAGACTCTCTCAATAACTCCTCCAATGGCTTATCCAGCCATCCAGCCATTTTCTGGATCTTTTTCTGAATATCAGGCCAAGATCCCTTTACATAGCTGACCTTTAGCATTACCTGGGCCACAGGATCATCAGGGTCCATCCCTGAGTACTTCCTCACCGGGTCCCTCAACCTTTGCAGGTAGGCTGAAGGAGCCTCATCTTTTTTCTGATTTACCTCAAAAGCCTTACTTAAGTTCTGAGATTAGGGTACAGCCAATTTAATTCCCAGTAAAACACGTTCTCTAAGATCTTTCATGTGTGTTCTATGCTCCTGATCATTATTATCCCAACTGGGGTCCACGTTGGGGAACTTCTGCTCTGCTGCCATCACCCCTTGTCCGGGTGGGTGCTGCCTCTCCCATCCTCCCATAGCCGCCCTCCTCACCATTCCCCTTTCCTCTCCCATAAAGAGAATATTTAGTGTAGACATAAGTTCAGACCAGGTATATAAACTGGGGCCTAAGAATTGATCTAATTGTTCATCTAGCCCGCTGAGTCCTCCATTAATGATTTCATTTCCCTCTTGAATTTCCTTCTGTACTCATCAATGGGACATTTACATAACCAATTTCTCCTGGTCCAATAGGTACTTCTCTGAGAGGGTACAAAGACTCAGTGGGTTTATACACCCTCACCCTCCTTTCCTCAGGGATCTCTGGAAATGGAAGCTCCTGTATATCTTTCTTACATTGTTCCAGTTCTTTTCTTAACTGTGGGTGGGTTGTAACTGGCGGAGCAGTTGGCACCGTTTGGCTCTCTGACTGCCCCTCCCATTCCCCAGGGGCGGGGTTTGGTTCCATTGAATCCTTAGGGCTTAATGGTTCCTGCTTCGGTGAGGGAGGGGAAACATAAGGTGGGGGAAAGCTTAACAAAGGATCCCAGGTTTTAGTTTCTAAAGATTCAGTCTCCAAATCCGGGCTCTTAACTTTCATTGGATAAAAACTGGTCTCCTTTTCCTGCAGCCAGCACATGGCATAGCTAGATTCCTCCTTGAAAAAAAGTTTCTTTTCATTAACATAATACATGAAGGCTGCACAAAGCTATTCCTCATCTGCCCCGTATTTTGGCCAGACTACATCGGGCGGCAAAATGCTGTCTTTTGTCCAAATGTAACAACAATATTTAATCATTTTCTTTTTATCCTTTCCCTTGGTCCGATCACTTTCGGCCCAATGTTTCAACATCCTCCCCAATGGACTATTTAGAGGAATGTTCCTGGGGGACACTACAGGTACCCCCTTCCCTTTGTCCCTGGCCAGCTGACTGCCTCTATTCTGAGTCTCATCTGTGCATCTTTCCCTCAGGATTAGCCTCAGACTTACCAGAATGTCCCAACCACCAAGGGAATACTTAATAATCCCTTTTCTCTTACCTTGGTGGGTGCACAGAGTTACCTAGTCACTAAGAGGCACATTTTCCCTTCCCCTTTTCCTGTCCACAATCAGCAGACCTAAGCATTTGATCGCAGGTCTCACCAGCAGTCAGAGGCAGGCCCCCGATGTCAGAGTCCGAGACCACTCAAACGGGGGGGTGCACCTTCCCTTCTTGCATACCGGGGGTCCTCCTCGATGCTACAGATCCCAGAGGAGCCCCCAAGAAATTGTGAAAAACAAGCACTATTCCCAAAAAGAATAAATGCTCACCCGATTGTGGAGAAGAAAAGAATTTATTCACAATCTTACAAGAACAGGCGCCCAACCAAAATGCAGGGGGTTGTCACCCAGAACAATAGACCCAGCAGAGTTTATTCCCTACACCTAACTCGCAAGTCTCTCCCCTGTTTCTCCAGTGGCTGGATACTCCAGAGGTTACATTCTATTGGACAAGCCTAACTAGCCTGCACAAATTTGAAACATGCAGCCGGTGCAAATTGGAAACATTTGAAATAAGTTTCTTGTGTGAATTTGCAACATTTGAAATGGTTGGAACAAATCTCCACCCCTGACTATAATGGTTATGCCCAGGCCTCTTTAGAGCCAGTCTGGGCTAGTTTGGTAACAAGTTATGAGGCTATTTTGGGAACCTCTACCCCAAGTCTCCACTTTGCAAGGATAGTAGATAGTGGGCAGATAAACAGGGGGACTGACCGTGGAATACAGTTTGTCTTTTCAACCTTCTGCCAATTCCTGAACTGCCCCTCCCCACCAGGCACACCTATCCTGTGTGAAAGCTAAACTTAATCTTATTCTCACATGCTACAGGCAACATAAATTTTTGAGCTGATAATCACATGAGATAGTACATGTAGAGCCCCTCTCATCATTCCTGGAATAGAATAAACTCTCAATACATCATCCGCATCATCATCATCAATTTTCTCATGGAAGGGCATTCTTTCTATAAAATATTGAGAAACACTAAAGTCATGGGAATTACTATTTTTCACAGGTCCAGTGTGGTCTTCCCTCTAGGGTAATCCCTGTAATTGTTCTTTAAAGTTGCTGGTATCAACCACAGCCAGTTACTTTTTCTCCTGTTTACCGCACTGCAAAGAGCACAACTTTAATTCTCTTGCACTCAATTTATATATATCTATACACACACGTGTGTGTGTGTGTGTGTGTGTGTGTGTGTGTGTGTGTATAAAAGCTTACATATTCAGTTTAGCCTCTCAAAGGGTTAGCACAAATCAACAATACAAGGGAAGGAGAAGGCAAAACAATCCTGAAGTATAAATAGTCTGTACCTAATGGAAAAAGAAAAAATCAAACCAAATGGAGATATTATACTTTGTTGTGCAAAATGCCATTTCCTCAATCTTGGTTTTCCAATTTCCTCTGTCACCTTCCACCAAAAACTTAGGCAAAGCAGAGGTTCCACACACACCTTACTTTTTATCATCCTTTGCTTTAAAAAAACATATGCTTTTATGACTGGGTTTTGAAATGATTACTAAAAGAAGCTCTGTAAATATTTTCAAGATAAGCCTGGAGTCTTATTCTCTTTTAATCAACCAGCAGACAAAAAAAAAAAAAAAAAAAAAAAAAAAGACAAACAAAAGACAGAGAGAGAGGGAGGGAGGGAGAGAGGGAGGGAGGAAAGGTGAGAGAGAGGGAGAAATGTAACTTAATTGCTAATGGGGGTATAATTATGATTGATAGGCCAGAGACTTTGGCTTCAGAGAAAGCAGTAACACTTAATGGAATGGGAATTGACCAATATTTACATTAGAGGTGAAGCCACATTTTATTTCATCTGGGGTCAAGTGTTCCCGAATGCAAAATTCATCCCTTAGATTGATGCTGCCCTCAGTTCACCCCAACCTGGGTGTCTGTGAATCCCCAGAACTCTTGCATTCTATTTCCATTTTTAATACTCCCAAACTTTAGAGCTAGCAACTAAGGAGGATTACTGGACTTCTTCATTCCAGAATAGGTGAGTATCAGACTGTAAGTGCGTAAAACATATGCTTCAAGCTCTAAAACTATAAGTGCTATAAATGTCTCCCTAACTGCATGAGTGCACAATACCTATTAAACTGTCTCCACATAAATCAAAATATTGGGCTGAATATTTCAAACTTATGAAGACAGTAGCATTTTGGTTCTGCCATTAGTGGCCCCAACTGAAACAAAACGAATTAAGGTCTTATTTATCCAACTCTTCTAGTTGATAAATACAAGATGATTTTCTTATTCTAATTTGATAATCTGATATTTAGAACAAAGATATTTCAGATGTACAGCCCTGTTAGCACATTCTTCCCTGTTTGATTTATGACAATGGCATTAAATTAAACTGAAGAGAACCAGGCATCCACTGAGATTAAACAGAAAGATCATTCTAGTTAGGACTTTGGAAGATCCCTAGGCAGTCAAAATTCCTGTGTGAGAACCAATTGCCTTAAGTGAGAATGGAGGCTTTCCCAGAAGTAATGACGCTATCATGTTTGCGTCAAGATCAAAGACGGGTGCCACAGTGTTGTCTAAACTCTTTTTGCCCCCACTTCCCCACTTCCCATTCTTCCTTAAAACTATTCCAATGAGAGTTTTGCCCTTGCCACTCCAACGAACCTACTCTTATCGGAGCAACCGATGATTCTGCTCTATAAGCGATTCTTTCATTCGATACGGATGTTCACAACCTACTCCTGGGTTTCTAGGATATTAAACTCACCTAGATTTCCCTGCTGTCTTCTTGGGATTTCCCAGATGCTTTTGTACCCCTCCATCTCTCCAACATCTAAATATAGGCACGCTCAAGGGCTCAGTCTTTAGACTTCTTTTCTCTATCAATACTCACTCCCTCAAAGGTGCTGATGATATACAAATTTATATCCCAACCAAGACGTCTCCCTGGAAATCTAGACTCACACTTTCAACTGCCTATTTGAAGTCTCCACCAGGACACTTAATGGAAATCTCAACCTGAGAATGTAAAGCAATTGAAAAGTCTGATCTTCTATCTAAGGTCTTTCCTACCTCAGTTAATGACCATTCTCCCCCTTCTAGTTGCTTGGCCGAAGACCTTGGAATCATCTTTGACTTCTCTCTTTCTCCTACATCCAGCAGCAAATCTTGTTGGCTTGACCTGTAACATATATACAAACTCTGATTGCCTCTTACCATCACCACAGCAATCTTCGTGACCATCCACCATTACCTTTATGGTTTCTTCAAAGGCTTCTCTTCCTAATCTCCCTGCTCCCTTTCTTGTCACCCTAGAATATTTTTAAATATAGCATCCAGAAACTTCATTGGAAAAGATAATAGACCATATAACCCTTCTGGTCAAAACCTCCATCGCCTTCCCATCTCACTGAGTAGTGAGATATGCCCTATCGATGGCCTTATTGATATGCCACTCTTCTCCCTGATCTCTTCTTAATCTCCCCATTTCTCATTCACCCCAGTGACCCTGGCCTCCTTGCTGTTCCTTGACTATGCCAAGCACTCTTGGGCCTCAGGACCTTTACATTTGCCATTCCCTCTGCCTGGAAGTCTTCTTCCAGATATCCACATGACTCACTCACTCACTCACTCCCTTCAAGTCCTTGTTCAAATGACACCTGCTCAATGAGGCCTGAACATTCAGCTCAGGATTTCGTCCCCAAACCCTACAAAAGACCCTTTATCCCATTCCACTTACTGATTTTACCCAGTAGCACTGAGCTTGGGTGTAAATGTGATTTAAATGTTTGCTTTGCTTGTTGTTTGTCTTCTGTTAGAATGTATGCTTCATGAGGGCACAGCTTATTGACTGCCATGCTCAATGCTGCATATTCTTGACATGGAGAGGGTACTCAATAAATATTTGATGAATGGATGAATAAAAGCAAACAAGAGTTGGTTTGTCAGTTTTTCCCTCCAAGTTTTCTTTCCCAATCTAGTCCCTTCTTTTCCTAATCTAGTTCCTTTATTGCAACACATGTCATTCTCTCTTAAGGCTCTTGATGTCCTCATGTCCAAGGCTGGGTACTTCAACATCCAATAGACCTTAGCAGAACTCTATACCCATCATTCTTTCCATAGAATTTTATCATCTCATATTTTCTCTTAAGGGCTAAGAAATCAATCCAGTTCAATTATTATCTGATGCTAGATTGAATGTATAGTCCTTCCTATGAAAACTAGCATCTGAATAATGGTTCTTGGTGACTTAGTGCCTGTAACCCGAAGTATGTGTCTGCAAATATGAAATGCAGTCCTTACACAGGAAAATGACAAAACAAATTTCAGAAGAGGATCTTTCAACAGTACCCCCCTTGGGGTCACTTACGTTGTTATAACAAGCACTGAAGACTTAAATTAGGTGCTATGGTAGATTCTTTATTTTTAATATAGTCTAGTTAAACACCTTATCCAGATGATACCTTTCCATAAATTACTGATTCTCTGCCTTTTGTTGTCCAGTCCCGGATGCTATTTTTAACCATCTCCTGCAGCTGAAAAGCTCATGCCTCACAAAGCTTCTAAATTCTGTGTTCTGCACAGTTTCCTTCTTTTCGAGTCATAACAGTAATATAAACTTTATGTCCTTTAGCAGGAGGCTCATTTCTCTGCTTTATCTGTAGTACGGGCAATTTGATAATTAAAAAAAAAAATCTTTTCATTCACAAGTCTGATAAATCCTTTTGTGTCTGTAAAGTACCACAAAGACTTTCCATCAGGATTTAGGACTGGGACTTTTGTACTTGGATTTTGTTTTAGAGATGTTGCCTAGCTCAGTTGAAGCTGTTTTTAGTGGGCAATAATGGAGTAAGATTCAAATCCTTTTTCCCAACTTCCCTAACTAGGTCTATCTTTAGTCTGTTCCTTGCAGTCCACAGCTCAGTCTAACTTTTCCCAGCCTCATCTCTGTGAACCCCACCCAAAGCTTGCACTCCAGGGCCACATTTGTCCTACAGAATTGTTCATTTGTCTGGTGGTAGATAGAGGCTATTAATTTTCACACTTGCATTCCTGCAGGGTCTGGAAACAGACTCACCTTTATTCTGAGTCCTCAAAGTCGCATCCAACCATTACTCCTCTGCCTTGCTCTATAAATCTGTTTCTTGCTGCATATCTATAGGATGCTCTAATCCTCTTCATGACAGTTGCATATCTTTTTTACACATTACTTTATACATGAGTCATAGTCTTGCTTTTCCATCCATAGAGCCTTCACGATCCAAGGGAACTTTGATATTCAGATAGACGACTCATTCAACAGTAGTATCACAGTGCACTGACCTCCTTAATAGTCTATTAATGTCCACCCTTCTTCAAAGAGTCACCTTCCACACTGTATTTTGGGGTGTTTCATCTGAAACAGCTCCGTTAACTCTAATGCTTTAAACTCTGTCTTTCCTAATAACAACCTTCCTTCATTCATGAATTCATTCAACAAGCATTTATTAAGCACCCGCTATGTAACTTTTGGAGACACAACAGTGAACAAAGAGATAAGTCTCTGACTTCGTGGGTCATATTTTCAAGTGGAAAGAGACAAAGCTACCTACCTAAAATAATGATAACTATCTTTGTAAAAATGTGTAATTTCAAACTGAGATAACTAAAATGAGAGTAAAGTATAGGTTACCATGAGATCTTACTCCTGGGGAGCTGAACACAGTGTGGAGTATAAGGGAAGGTGTCTCAGATGAAGACACTACGGAGTTATAACAGGATGAGTAGGACTTACTCAGACAAAAGTTGTTTGGCGGGGGGGGGGGGAGGGGAGTGAAATCATAAGAAATTATAAGGTTCTGAAATAGGAAAGATACTGACTCTGCCAGTCAGATAATGGTGAGGTTACAACTATAAATCTAAGTGACTCAGAACCACAAAGGATTGTGTTTTGGTTTTTTCTTTTTCCACTCACGTTACATGTCCAGAACACTGAAAAAGTATTTATCCTCATTCAAGGAGCTATGTCAATGAATCCACCGCTGTTCACCAAGCAAGGAAGAAAACACGGAAATTGTGCATTAACCCTTGGAGGATTCTTCTGGCATTTCTCACTCCCTTGTGTAAATGCGAGTATTATGGGCTATCATTTTTTTCAAGCTGATGAACCTTCATGTAACCTTTCAAATAGTGCTGTTCTGCTGATAATGAATTCTGTCTGCTTTTGTCAAAAAGTTATTTATTTTTCCTTCATTTTTTGAAGAACATTTTTACTAGAGTTAGGATTCTAGGTTGATAGATTTTTTTTGTTATTGTTCTTTCAGCTCTTGAAAGATATCATTTCTTTGTCTTCTGGCTTTCATTTATCTGTTGTGCAGGCAGTAGTCTTTCTTTGTCATTGTGTGTCTGTATATAACACATCTCCCCCCAGCTCCCTCTCCACCCTGGTCTAGATGCTTTGAAGATTTTCTCTCATCTTTTTTGTTTTTTAGCAATTTGATTATGATGTACCTTGCTATGACTTTCTTTTCTTTTATTTTAACTTAGAGTTTATTGAGCTTCTTGGATCCATTCATTTATATTACTCAGAAAATTTGGGAAAAATTGACCACAATTTTGTCACATAATTTTTGTTTCCTAATCTCTCTTTCTATTTCATACTCCAATTACATGTATTTTCGATTGTTGTTCTTTTCCCGTGGGTCATTCAGCTACTACTCAATTTTTTCACCTTTTATGATCCTCTTTATGCTTCATTTTTGAAACTTCTATTGCTTTGTCAAGAGAAATTGATCTTTATGCAATATCTCATCAGCTCTGTAGCATACCCAGTGAGTTTGTCTTTCTGATATTCTGCCATTCTAAAATTTCCATACAGTTCTTTTTTTATAACTTCCATTTTGTGATAGACTCCTTTTTCCTCTTTACTATTTTCATATTTTATTTTAAGTCCTTCAACATGTTTATAATTAGTCTTTTAACATCCTTGTTTTCTAATTTCATTATCTAATTTCTGGGTCGGCTTCTATTGACTGTTTTTTTCTGCTGGTTAAAGTCATATTTACCTGCTTCTTTGCATGTTTGGTGATTTTTATTATGATGTGCCTTGCTGTGGTTTTCTTTTTATTTATTCTACATGAGGTTTATCGAGCTTTTTGGATCTGTTTATATTTTTCAGCAAATTTGGAAAATTTTTCTATCCTCATTGTATGCTAGACAATATGGATAGTAAGTTATTGAAAGATTAGACTTTGTTCCCTTCTTGTTGAGTTTTTTCTGGCAGGGAGTTAGTTTACTTGAATATCAACTTGATCGTTTCGATACTTGTTTATAAACCTTGCTAGGGTTACTTTAGATGAGTCCTTCTCCTAACAGATGTTTTTTTTGGTGGATCTATTCAATGGTCATCATTTCAACAAGATATCTCCACCCTGGCTGTAGGAAACTAAACGCCTGCCAGCCCTGTGCAAGCTCAGATTATTGTTCAGCTTATTTTATTTTTATTTTTCCCTCAGTATTTGTATATTGCCCAGGCTCACACAGTATCATCCCTCACAAGTGCAACTGAGTATTCAAACACTCAGTAGTGTCCCTAAGCAGATTTTAGGAGCTTCATCCCCACAGTGCCTTTCTCGCAAGTATTCTGACCCACTAATCCTAGCTGTATCTGTAGCCCTGAACTGCATCTCTGTCTCCACCACTCAGTGAGATTGTTGTTCCCTGCCTGGGCTTCTTCTTGCACTGCAGTCCAGACACTGTAGTACTTGCTTCATTTGTTTCTATTCTCTCAGGATCACAGAACTGTACTATATGACATCCAACACCTAAAAACAGTAATTTCATATATTTTGTCTGGTTTCATGGTAATTTATAACAGGAGGACTAAGGCAGTGCAGTTACTCCATCATGTCCAGGCGCTGAAATCTCTCCTTTGTTTTTTGTTCTCAGTTTCTGTTATCAGCTTTATAATTCAAATGTTCTCCTGCATGTTATCCTTGGCTTTCTCCTCAATTGTTTAACTCTCTGGGATGACCGTCTCTGCTCCCATGGCCTCAATTATCATTAAAATGTTTCGGATCCCTTAAATCAATATCTTCTGCCAAGCTTCTCTTTCCTGAGAGTCAGCAAATAATACTCAACTGCCTGTGGAACTTTATGAAGACAATGTTCAAAATTGAATTCATCGTCTCTCTCCATAGATGATGTTTCTTCCTGCATTCCCAATTGCAGTTAGCTCTCAGTTGCTGAGTTCTAATTGATTCTACTTAAATATTTCTCCAAGTTGTTTTCTTCTCTCTAACCTCACTGCACTGTCTTAACTCAGTGTTTTAGTCTCCTAACTGCTAAAACAAATACCATACAATGGGTTAGCTTAACAACAGAAATGTGTCACCTTATGGTTTTAGATGCCAGAGACTTGCTCCCCTTTGGGTTGGGTATCTTATGCTGGCTGGCAATCTTTGGGTTTCTTTGGCTTTTCTGTCACATGGCAATGCACATGGCAGCATCTTCTCCTTTCTCTTCTGGGTTCTATTTATTTCCAGCTGCTGACTGTTCCTCATTGCTTCTCTCTTTTTCTTTCCATCTGCATTTCATTCTGCTTATAAATAAGTCCAATAATCTGGATTAAAATCCAACCTGATTCAGTTGGGCCTCCCCTTAACTGAAGTAGCACCTTCAGGAGATCCTATTTACAAATGGGTTCACACCCACATAACCAGGGGTTGGGACCTGAGTGTGCCTTTTGTGGGAGACATGGTTCAATTCCCAACACACAGATCCTTCTAATTTCTCCCACATACCACTGTAAAATTCTCCTAAGAGCTCACCCTTATAGAGCATCTACTATATGACAGGCACCATTCTAAGCATTTTTATGCACATCAATTCTTTTGATCTTTATAACACTAAAGGATAGGTACTATTATTATTACAGATGAAGAAATTGGAGCATGGGGAGATTAAATAATTTGTCCAAGAGTTACACAACAATTACCTGGAAAGCCAGGCTTTAAATACACCAGTCTATCTCCAGAGTCTTTGGTTTTAACCACCAGGCTCTATGGCTTCTCCAGCTGTTTTCTTATTTCCATTCAATCCATTCTGCCCAACTGACTGTTTGTAAATGTGAATCTGATTATTCCTCTCTTCTAATTTAACTCTGCCAATATATTTTCAATCTTCTCAAGGAAAATCCAAAAAGCAAATTCTCTGTGTACTCTATTCCTATCCAAGAACAGAATGTTTTCCTTTTCTGTCCATTTTTCCTTTACCATAGATATTCCTATTCATTGTAAAGCCACAAGTTTTGTGTCCCCCTTTGGGGGAGTATTTTCTCATATCTTTTCAAACACAAAACCCATGTTTTGGTTTCAAGCTCACCCTCATGTTCCCTTAGCACTGTAGGTCTATCTATAACTTACTAATTATCTCACTATTTAAATCGCTTGCTAGATCTGAGCTAAGGGCAGGGACAAGGTCATTTTCCCTGTTTTCTCTTCCCAAAGCTGTCAGAGTAGGTGCCCATTAAATATTTGAATAATACATGAATGAATGAATTAAAAATTTGCATACAACCAGCTGCATTCCTCCTAACTCAAAGGTCTATAAAGACTACCATACTAGTACCACACAAATACTAGGGATAAATAATTAAGGGCTGACAAGAGCTATGAGATGTTTTGGGTCATGAGAATTATTTAAACTGGAGAGTGATGAGGATTGTACAACTAAGTGAGGATAATGTGAGATATGGATGGACTGTCATGGAAATAGCATATGCCATGGATATTAGGAACCCCCTACTTTATAAGTCAAGCCCTCAATCTTCAGGCTTGCTCAGGTGGAACTTATGGTTGTAAAGGGGAGGCTAAGCCCACCTATAATTATGCCTAGGAGTCACCTCCAGAGAACCTCTTTTGTTGCTCAAATGTGGACTTTCTCTCTCTAAGCCTAACTCTGCAAATAAATCTATCACCCTCCCCCTGACATGGGACAGGACCCCCCAGATGAATGAGTCTTCCTGGCAACATGGGGCATGGATTCCTGGAATGAGCCTGACTCTGGCATTGAGGGATTGAGAATGCCTTTTTTTGACCAAAAGGGGAAAAGAAAGGCAACAAAATAAGGTTTCAGTGGCTAAGAGAATTTAAACGGAGTCAGGAGGCTGTCCTAGATGTTACTCCTATCTAAGCCTCACCTCAATATGCCAAATGACCACAATATGATAAGCCCAAGTCAACACTAGCCCCGAAAACCGTAATGAATACCCAGATCCCTACTGAGACTCTATAAAAGTTTTACTCACTAAGTTTATTTTTCAGAAACATGGATCCTTCAGAAAACCTATGCCAGCTAAGTCCCCAAACCCAGAGGCAATAGCTTCTTCCAAGAAAATCAATCAGATGTGTCCCCTTTTCTCATAAAATTGACACCCCTTTTCAATATGAAAAAGCTAAGGTGGTCACTGCCTAGACATCCCTGATGATCAGGAAAGTGATTAAATTAGAGGAAGGGGTAGCCACAGACAAGAAGGAATTTAACAAAGATTAATGAATAATGAATCTCTATATAATTTTCTTTTTCTCAGTTGCTAGGGTATTAGAATAGCTGGAAGGAAAGAATTGAAATGGTGGAGCTGTAACCCATAGCATCCTTTGAAATTTGTTCTATAGCTACTTGTTAAAGTGCAATTTGAAAGCTGTCACCTTTTTGCATATATGTTATATTTCACAGTAAGGAAATAACTGAAACTGTAGAATGTACGCATAATATTCTTTGAAATTTGCTTTCTAACTACATGTTAAAGTGCATTTGGAAAGTTATCACTTCTATGTATATATGTTATATGCTACAATTTAAAAAAAGACTCTATGTTCCTGCTTATTAGACGCTATTAACAGTAAGTGGAGATTCCTTTCAATAAAAATGATGACTCAATCTGTTGAATTGTTCCCAGCTTTCAAATGCCACTCCCTTGACCTTCAACATATTTGGATGACACTGCATGGTTAATTCTCCACAGAAAAGCATTTTGATTGAAACCTAGAGTACAAACCAAGTTTTCTAGTAAAAATCCTCTTCCTAAATAGAGGAAGAAGCAGCAGCAGAGATGGTTAGAAAGCCAGGGACCACCTGTTGATTATCTTTGTTTACAGCAAATTTTAGGGAGTTGCTGCTAAAGTATTTCTAGGAACATGTATATTATCTAGCTTCATCTGCACCCCCCCCCCCCCAAAAAAAAAAGTAGACCTGGTGTACAGTTGCAAATCATGGTCTCAAATCCAGCCTTAGATCAAACTTTGAAGCAAGAAGAAATCCTTGTGGTTTGTTATACCACTTCCCTCTTCTGTTGACAACCCATCCTCAGTCCTCACTGCACCCCCGCTTCAACCCCACGAGTAGGATGTCTCTCTTTTCTCTGTCCATATCCATTTCTCTACTTTCTGGAAAGCTTCAAAGGCTCATCTGGCTAAAAACCAACATGTTTAGGTGTATTTTTTTTTTTTTTCCTAGTAGGCAAAACAGATTCAGGGCTGTAATTTATGTTTAAGATACTATTCCTATGAGGGAAATTTAGCCACCTGGATAACAACAAAAACAACAACATAGTTGGCCTCTGCTTACTTCTCCCTCATGTCTACATTCCTTTCCCCACCTTCCTTTGCTTCCTTAAGGAGCACAGGAGAATAAACATACCTGCCAGGAAATTCCCCAATGAATCCTCTTTTCTCACAGAGGTATTCATTCCCCCAAATTTCCTAACATTTATTTTAATTTGTTATTAATATTAATCTTGTGATCTCCAGCTTGTGCCACCAGCTGGACGAGGGAGATAAATGGATTTGTTTCTGAAATCTTATAGTTCAATGCAATTTATTTATAAAGCTGGCTTCCTCTGACAACCTGATAACCTCTACTCTGTCTCCCCTAACTACACACAAAAAATCTTTGCTAACATCCTGTCCACTGCCCTCTTCTGCACATTGGCATTTGCTCTTTCCATCCCTTGGGTCTATAGAGAACCTAATAAATAAATACAAGTGTGTAAAAACATGCTTTTGTTTTTCTTTTTGACTCTGGACAGATAGTCATTTCACAGGATGGGTAGTCTTCTGTGATTTTTTTTGGGTATAATGCCTTTCTCAGAGAATATACTTACTAGTTTGATAACAGAGACTGTTGTTTAACAAAGGTTTTACACCCTTTTTTGTCCTATTAAGGCAACTTTCTCTAGCAGTTGTGGAAGCTGTGTTCATAGTCAGTAAATTCCTCAGGATTCTCTCTCTTCTGCTCCGAAGGGAAAGAATGGGCTTTTATCTGGTATCACTTTTTTCAGTGCATTCATATTTTGTTATCAGAGCTATTGTGATTCCTTTCTGGTAAGCAATTCTAAAACCAAACAAACCCAAATTCCATAATTCATATGTAAAATTTTATGTTTTAAAAAAAGCATGTGTATGTGTGTTTGTGTGTGTGAGAGTCTAGAGAGACACTGGAGTTGTGTGTGAAGCTAAGTCAGGAAACCTAAATTCTAGTGGCAGCTCTCATCAATTTTTTGTGTGACTCTGAGAAAATCTATTAAATTACATATGATGCAGTGCCTCTTCTGTAAAGTGAGGGGTTGGACTCCAACTTCCTCTTCAGTTCCCAAGATCTGGTATACACAAACCTTCCACAGTTTGTCAAAAGTTAGCATATGATATGTTTAAGGCACAAGTATCATATGATATACCGAAAGTATATAACGCAGAAATGTAATATGTCTTAGGTCGTACTTGGTATGTTATATTAAATCCTTAAAACAGAGGTTATCTAGACTTACCTTATTCCTTCTATTTGAGCCCATAATTACAGGATTCTAAGGCTGTGGAGTTAACTTACTCCCAGCCTTTATTTTGGTCACAAGGTGTAATCTAATCCTCTCAAACTGTGGAATACTAAAAATCACACTACTGCTGAAAAATGCCAAAACAAACTTGTTTTTAACAGATTCAGGGAAAGGAGAAATAAAGTGGTGTTTTCCCCAGGAAATTGTCTGCACTGTCCGTAGCCAATTACGGCAGGTTTTTTTCTGGCCTGGTCTTTTACCATCAAATGGAACCACTTTGCTTGGAAGCAAAAGAAAATTCTGATCTGGCTGGCAGGGAAGCAGAAGGGGACAAGCAGCCCTTCTCATAGTCTTCCTTTTCCCCTTTCCAAAGAGTTTCTTACAGAATGTTTTTTGTATCCCCTCAGCTGGGTGATAGTTTGTTGTTTTTACAGTCACCCCACTTCTCACTAGGGTCAAGTGCCTGTAGGAAGAAGAGACTGCCAAGATAATTTATTACATTGGTTCATCCCGGAGTCAAGCCACGGTGTTTATATCTGAGGATGCCATTTACACAATGGGCAAAGATCAAACTGAAGATTATTCTCCATGAACCTGTGTGGGCATGGACTGCATAGCTTTCTTCCAGGTATTTGCAGTGCAGATTAAAAAAGATATATATTTGGAGATTATTTTGTCACAAAAATGCACTTTAATAGAAACATAAAGATAGCGGTATGAATTATAAAAGAAAGCCAAGGATGAGCTCTCGGCTGTGCATGTACTTTATTCATTCCTTGGTTAATCCAGAACATTTAAAAATGTTGCAGTGGTCATTGGAGGCTTCTACTCCTTCTTCCTCTCTCTCCCCCACCCAGCATCTCCTACCCACTGCACATCTGGAACATGCTTAGAGAATGCAAACTCATTTTAACATTAACTTAACTTGGAAGATAAATCTAGTGCCTAAAAGTATATACTTTAATTATAAGCAAGAACAGCTTTTGGATTGTCTTCTTTTTGGAATTTGCTCCATCAATATCTTCTTCATCTGTATAGGTAAATGACAATTGGCATGGTAAGTGTGTGTGTTTGTGTGTAGGGTGTTGTGTACGCAAGCAGATAGATAGCATTGTTCAACAGAGTACATTACTGGAAAGGTACACCACATTTAACACTAAGTAGATATTTAACACTATTTACTAAACTTACACATGGAAAATAATCTCCCCCAAGAGGATTTACCCTTTTTCCAACTGTTGCATATAAAAGGTACCCCCAAAATATCATTGAACAAACAATTAAATAAGCAAATGACTATCCAAATGACTGGTTGAATGAATTCTGTAGCAGACTGAGTTGGTGTTTGCCATCTAGAATATGCCTAACTGTAAGACCTTTTGCTAGGGAAGCTAATATTCTGAAGAGATATCTATGAGAGACAATTTGTAGGTGTGTTGATTTGTTCTTTCTGTTGGGAGCTAGAAGGTAGGCAGAGTGAAGTAGCCTTTTAAGTATTCTTCTGTTAACAAAAGGGGAGCATAAATTGAGGCTATATAATGCTTTCTTTTAACACATTCAAAAATCTGTCTGAACTGGGAAAGTGAGGAACCCGGACTTAACGCTAAGTGTGATACTCCCATTTCAATATAATGAAGTGTCGTTGGAAATCTAATTAACCAAACAAGAGCATTGAGCCTTAGGCTATGACACAAAGTCAAGTGTATAGATGAGTCCCACCTTGGTTTATGTTTACTTTGATTCTTTGATATCTCCAGCAAGACATCTTTCAGCCCTGAGATGGGCTACTAATGAGTCTAGTACACTAAGGGGTAAAATTTTTGGAAACTGTACTGATACTGGGATTGAGATATGATTTTGAGCTCAGCAGCCTATGGTTCTACTGGTTTTTGTTGGTTGTTTTTTTTTTTTTGTTTGTTTTTGTTTTTCCAGTTCTGCTGCCTACCCTTCTGCAATATCAACTGGATAAATCAATACACATTGCACTTGCCAAATGGGACAAATACAGAAGCTGGTATTCTGTTATTAAGACAGTTGCTGGCATTCTATTTTGCTGCAGAATACCCCATTCAGGCCCAGCTCCCCTAAACTGGCCAGGCAGGCTTTCTTCTGGCAGGCTAACAGAATTATCAGGATCCCTTTCTCTCCTGGCTCTCTCAGAACTTCCACTCCCAGGAAGGAAATAACCACATTCTTTGCAAAAGATTAAGATGCTCATTTTACTATGTAAAGTACGCCTCCATGCCACAATCATTATTTCAATAGAAGTTTATAATAAGAATAATCATTTCCTCTTTAGCCTATCAATTGAATTTTTGATATTCCTTAACAAGTAAGGTGAAGGCTTTGCTGAAAAGAAAATTATGCTTATATTAGAGGTTTGGGGGAAACAGATAGTTTTTATTTTAATTGTTTATTTTACTTTCTCTTTACAATTCTGGTAAGAAAATAAGCAATTGTCTTAAAAATTAAATTTAATGCCATTTTGACTCCACTGGTTTCTGATAAATAACTTATAGCTGAGGACAGAGGTTACTGGAAAACTCTCAAAATCGGTTCTGATTTGCCAAGAACTGGTTGAGTAGCACCGTAGCCTTGATGTGGGTTGGACTGTTTTTTAAGTATGAGGCTAAACTGCATTCTTATTTCTTTGAAAAGAATTACTGATTCAAGGGGACTTATGTGTGTCATCGCTGTTCAGGGGCTTAAAAAATATGGTCAAAATCTGGAAGTTTTGCTGAGGATTGCTTGAGCTGGAGTTGTTTAAAAGAAGGAGCTGGATACTATTTGTACATTTGAATGAAAATGAGATCAAGGATTCTCCAAAATCTAAAGAAGCCCAATTTCCTACAAGCCTGTTTCAATAACTAAATAATAATTTGTTTCTATTATTACTTTTGTCATACACTTAATATTCCTAACAAAAAATGGAGCTCCTTTTGGATCAAGACAATGGAAAGTTTCATATTTTGTTGCTAAAGATCAGTTTGTAAAACTTCAGGGAGAGGAAGAATGGCAATTCCATGTGTGATGTGTACAATACATACTATAGTCTGGAAAATGAACTACAAAATTATTCAAGGAAAATCACCCTCCTTTTTTCACATTGATCCATTTACTAGTGGTTTTGTGGCTGAACTCTTTATGTAGTGTCATAATCTAATGCTAATCTTTGTAGGCAAACATGATGCCACCAAACTCAATGGCAAATTTGCCACACAGCAAACTAGTCTCTGATTGAAGATTAACTTTAGGAGTCAAATTCTTACCATCCAACCTGGGTTCAACTTTACTGAATGCCAAGCTTTTTTTTTTTTTGAGGGGTGTGTAGCGGTTGTTAAGCTTTGTGCAGTTTGGAAATGTTAATGAAAATAAACAGGGAGAGAGTGAAAGCACATTAATGTCTCATAATACATTTTTCTCATCTTTTAATAATAGCAAGACACCATCTATAAACCTATCCTAAGTGTTAGTGTCACATGTGAGGGGGAAATAATATAATGGCATTTTCTGAGTTTTACAAATTTATTCCCTAGCTTAAAAATGTATGCCTAAAATCACTCATTGTGGTGAGCGTATTAAACAACTAATGTAGCTCCATCAGATAGACAAACAGATTGTTCTCTTTCCTTTCTGGAAAGTTATGTGCTTTTATTCTCAGCAATTCTAAGAAGGAAAATGTCAAACAATTTGAGGCAGGTAGATGTCTCATGCAGAAAAATTGCCCTTAGGTTAGCTATCGTTGGCTGTCATGGGTTTTAAAAGGCCAGCTCTGAAAACCACCAGCAAGATAGTATCCCATGTGATCTCATTTAGATATAGGAAAAAGCAGAAAACCAATGGGTGTGAGTAATTTAGGATCGTAACAATTTTATCAAGGCCGAGCTTAAATTAGATGGGATTACATTGTCATCAGAGTCAATGCCAGAAGAAGTTAAAAAAAAACCCAATTAATACACTCCGTGAGACTCTTTTATAGTCAATTAAAACATTCAATTAGTGGGAGAAACTGTGTATGATATTTACAAACATACCCCGACTTGGTTTTACAAGTTGTATTGAATATTTGAATGGTTGCTAAGTTGCCCAGGTACATGAGTTGGAAACTTCCAGAAGAGAGAGATGAACGCTGCTGTGCCACACACTGAGGACATACCCAGAGGAAAAATGGTAATCAATGTCGGTGCAGGTCAGTGTTCATAGACATGGATCCCTCTTTGGTGAACCACAGAAGAGGACAGAGCTGCCCGGGGCAAGCCAAGAGTGACACTATTACCTAACCCATGGGGGCATCACCAGCAAATCCAGAGAATTCTTAGAAAGGGCCTCAGATCTTTGATGCTTGCTAACTTCATGATTGACACCCAAGGACTCAGCAGGCATACTGCCATAGGTCACCAGAAGAGGAGACTAGAAAAGAGAACAACTGTATTTTGAGGCTGCAGATTTAGGTCTCCCATGAAAATACCTCAGGTAGTAGCTAACGTACAATTACTGCAGTGTTTCAGATTTGGGTTCAAATCTCAGCTCTACATGGTTTAAGCAGCACAATTTTAGTCCAATCACCAAAACCTCTTGATTCTCCATTTCTATATCTGCTAAATGAAGGTCATCACAGTACATGGGTCATAATGTTACTGTGGTAATTGTAAAGCACTTTAGTACAGAATACGTTGCACTCAATCACTTGTAACTGTTATGGTTCTTACTCCCAACATTCCTGGGACAGAATGTGACTCAGAATAAAAAAAAATAAAAAGTAAAAAATAAAAAAGATTCTGAAATAAAGGTCCAGTCCCGTAGAATGTAAAACTACAAGATTTTAGTGCATTACGACTCATTGACCACCAGAGAACCATTTACAATTTATTAGGGTATGTTGGAAATGAGAACTATGTCCATCCTCTCAATCCAACAAATTGCAGTTGGCATAAGCTTATGCAAAAGAGAGACTGTTTCCTGAGGGTAGAGAGTCTTCATTACATTTAGGATAAGACCATAAGGAATATCCATTCCTCATTTATTTATTTTTTTTAACCCCATTAGATTAAAAATGTAAATTAATACAAATCAGAAAAGCCCATGGGTTCGTGGGAATGGATCTATCATTGGAATTTTATCTGAAGTAAGAGTGGAGATGGTCGTCTGGTGGAAAAGGGGATTTGTTTGGGTTGGGGGGCTGTCTCAAAGCCTGAGTTTGTATAGGATGCCCAAAGTTTTTATTTGACTATAGGTGTTTGTGGAGGTGAGGGGGCGGCAGTAATTCTTCATCCCTCCACTCTCTGCCATTCCATCCCTGACTCTCAACATTGTAAAATCAAGCATGCATTGCACAAATGAAAAGTCCTATCAAGATTCCTGTTAGGAACAAAATAACAATTTGCTTTAGCCAAATGCCTTTACAGGAAGAATAAGGACTGGGGTCAATATGTAATTTCTCTGATACATGAAGCTTTCCCTCCGAATTGACATCTTCTCCAGGTACAGATCATTTCTATATTATCAGCATGTCTACACTAGAGTGAAGAAGGGCTGGGGGAGATTGTCTCAGAAAATGTCATGGAGGATCTTGGAAAGTGAAGAGGACCAAGAATAAACCCTAGGGAGCTCCTCTCTGAAGCACATAATAGGAAAGTTCTTTTTGAAGTAAGCAGTCTGACATATGGCAAATCTGTATGAACAGAAAGCACCTAAACCAGAACATATTCAAATAAGTAAGTGCCCAAGCACAGATCGAGCACATCTCCCAACATACAGTGAAGGGGACTTTTTTCTCACTAAACTTGCATCCACTCTTGTTTAGCCATGGTTTGCATGCAATAATCTATGCTTAATTCACTAAATCCTTCACAAAAATAATTGCAAAAGGCACGGGCCATTTGGTTTGATCTAATCAAATTTTGACATAAGTTATTATGAAATGCTGTTCAATGATACTGTAACAGTGATCTTTTTTCTCCTCTAGCTGAGAGTTAAATATTTTCTAAATTGTAAAGGCAAGCAGAAAAGATAGGATGGGGGATTGTGGAGATGTGTATTTATACCACAGAAACGTGAGTAGCACTACTTTTAGATTTGGGCAAGACTGGCCCCTGCACCAGGATGCTTACTTTAGAGAACTCTACTCTGCCCCTTGTCTGGATAGGCCCCTCCCCAAGGGGCAAGGAGGGATATGGGAACACCCACCTGGAAGCTGAGCTTCTCTTCTAGACTATACTCCAGGGATCCAGATCCACAGCACTGCCTGCCAAGCCACAGCCTCTGCCAGGCCAGTCCTCTGGAGGGCCATTACTCATATGGACACACTTAGGTCCAAGGAGTGGACAAAGCTGGTCATTTGGAGGGGCCAGGAAGGGACTCCCAAGAGTCTGAGAATTCAAAATTCAGGCCTGACTCTCTCAGTTATAAAAAAGATGTATTTGTCCAGATAGTTGAATAGAAAATAATATATAAAGAGATTTTCATTTGATTTAAAGACTGAGTATTTAGACATATGGCACATGGGCCTCCATTTTAACTCTTGCCCCGGATCATGCAAATATTAGGGAACTGCCTCTAGGTTGTTTGTATGTGCCTTTGATTTAAGAAAATTGGGGTTTGGTGCTTTCAGAGAGCTTATAAACCATCCTGAGAGTTTTGATAGGCTATGACAAGCCAAATGCCCATGTTTCCTAAGGACTAATGTCCCCTATCCCTAACTCTCAAATGAAATACAGGAGAGAGGAGAGCTTCCCTTAATGGGTGTTCTCAGGCACTGGGGTAGCAATATTGTCCAGTCCTGTATCTCCCATTCATTATGTCCATGGATGGTAAGAATATATATTGATGGTCAGCATACAAACAAATTTGTATATTCCCAATAATACTTCTTCATCTCTTCCCTGAAAACCAGAGAGTAATGTTTTTGTTGCTATAGTCTTCTCTGATTTATTGCCCAAGTTCGTGAGAGCTAGTCTATTTTGCGTGTGGCTGAGAATGCCTTAAGGAGTTTGAGAGATGTTTTCCCTGATTTTAAATATCATACCCAAACATTTCAAAGTGTTCTTTATATTAGAGGTTAGACATTAGCATTCTTTTCTCCTATAGGAGCTTTGAAATCTGCATGAGTGATGATAATTATTCTCAATGTCACTTTCTGA
Source organism: Choloepus didactylus (assembly GCF_015220235.1). Taxonomy (NCBI): domain Eukaryota; kingdom Metazoa; phylum Chordata; class Mammalia; order Pilosa; family Megalonychidae; genus Choloepus; species Choloepus didactylus. Next base: position 64,760,173 of record NC_051324.1, on the reverse strand, counting down.
AATGGAGCAATGGAGTGTAGGGTCATGTTATGACAATACTGATGAATGGTTTTTCCTCTGAGCACTACATCTTGTCTTCATGTTTGCTCTGGCAGGGAAAGATTTAGCTAGCTAGCTCACTTCTCTGGGAGCTTCTTTATCTAGCAAGTGAAAAGAGTAGCCTGTGAACTTTCCTGTACATCCATTGATGTTTTCAAAACATAGGACCTCCACTCTCAATTTTTATTGCCTTAATCAACATGCAACATTCTCCAAACTGACATTGTCTATGAGGCATGTGACTTGTCCCACTGTTTCACAGCCCCTTAGATCAGTGATGGGTAATATTGCAGCCCGAAGATTAGAGTCAATAACAGCACTGAAAATATTCCCATCACTTTGCTTGATTTGGATTGAACAGATGATTCGGCTGTTCATGAAATCACAATCTGAGAAGATCCTGCCACTTAGATTCAATGGCAGAAGTTTTGTAAGGAAGTGAATGACACTTCAATGATTGAGATAATAATACAATCACCTCAGATTCATTTTTGCATCACAAAACAAAATGTTATGCTTGTTGATTTGTCAAAAGGGGGCTTATTCTCTTCTCTTTGTCAAGGTGGAAAGAAGTCTTAGAATGAATCTGCTATTTTCCCCCAGAAGACAACCAAGTTTTGATAAACTGATTCTGCCAAAATGTGGTTCTATTTAGGAGATGAATTGGAAAATTACTCAGAAGTCTTATTAAGGAGCATCATTGAAATATTTGAGGACTTTTTTAATAAGCAGAATCTAGATTAATATATTCTATATCTTTGTCTGTCTCCTCAACTAGACTAATTTTCAGCTCTGAAAGGAAAGTATTTGCCTATCATTTATGTCCAAAACATTGTGTGTTTGGTAAATGTTTATTGAATCAACAGTTTCATTTTCAGCTACATCAACAGAAGCTGACCATCTATACCAGGTGTTGGCAAACATTTTTATGTAAAGGGCCAGATAGTAAATGTTTTAGACTTTGTAGGGCAGAGTCTTTTCAATCACAACAAGGCAATTAACACAATTATGCTGAGGTGGTGTGAAAGCAGCCAAACACAATATGGAAAGGAATAAGTGTAGCTGTGTTTCAATAAAACGTCATTTAAAGAAGCAGGTAGTTGGCCCACAGACTGCAATTTGCTGCATGAAATTGGAAGGATTAATACTTCTGGGCCTCTGACAATCACACACATTTGATCAAGAGGTTTGTAGAATAATATACTGAGGGACGCTATTCATAAAAAAATAATAAAGAAAGAAAGGAAAATCATATAAACAAAGTCTCTTTTCTGTTTTGCAGTAAATCTATTTCCTGGAAGTATTTTTGGACAGGTAGGTTGGGGGAATGAAGAGAGTATAGATAAGGAGCTTTTCACACATCAACTAATTTTTAAAAAGAAAATATGCCTGGTGTGGTAGACTGGAGTTATTTGCATCTGAATTCCACTTTTTCATGTATCACTTTAATATCATTGTTGGAACATGATTCAATGTAGTAAAACATCACACGAAGCAACTTAGGAGTGATACTGATGTGAAGGGGATATTTTATTTAAAAAAAAACAACACTGTACTCTTATGAAGTAAGAACAGACTGTTCAAAAATATTGAGAAGGTAACCTAAAATCTGGTGTTCAATGGATTAATACATTAAAAGAACACTACCAGTTGCTGAAAGGTGAACTGAACTCAATAGGAAGGGCTAACATTAAAATTTTCCCTGTGAATCATAGGCTTATTTGGAACCATAGTCTTTTGAAATGGCTTAAGATCTCCAGAATTTAAGAAATCTGTTGTGAATGTGTGTCATCTTGATTGCATCTATTTTTTTTGATAAAATACAGAGGCCTTTTCATAAAGAAGTTTGTTTTATGACATCCTGAACTTGGAAAGGAGAGCATCAACATGAAGTTCCACTTTCTTTCTTAGACACCTGCTAGAAAATGGGCTTATTTCCCTTAGAAATAAGCAGCTTTCCTATAGAAATTCCAGTTTGAGAATAATTGGAAGCCAAAGAACATTTCAGTGCTGTGCACTTAACAAATGTAGAAGTCTTTTGTGATGAAGGTTTTAGAGGTAATAGATTGTCCTGGAGTTGGTACCTAAGCAAAGTCATGAATCCGTGCTAATTATGCTGTCTTCTGTTCTAAAGCAAAACTCACGTCCGTGTTGTTCAGAAACAGGGTGGCTGTCACAATATAAATTGACTTTTCTTTCCAATTGCTTTTATGGTGTCTTTCAGGTTTTACACAGATAACTATAGTAAATATCTTACAATTATGAGGAAAAGATAACATCTTCAACTACAGGGATATTTTGCTCTAACTCACCATGTCACATCTCAATATTCCTTATAACCTTGAGAACTGGATCTTAGTTTTCAGTTAAAAAATTTGTGTCTTGATATATATTAGAAACTCAGTTATCATTTTTCTTTAATTCGTTTATTTTAATGAATCCCCTAAACTAGTTTGAACCTCATATGGGTAAGATATTTATTGATATATTACAAATCACTTAGCATAATTAGTTTGGGAATTTATGTTATGTCTTGCCATGTCAATAGGAAATTTGAGGAGCTGGCTAAGCTATTTTACCTCTCTGTGGTTTGTGAATTAATGTTGCATTATAGGTTTCTTTATCAGAGTAGAAAATGGGGTATACTATCAGAGACAGTACTAAGCCGCCAGCCTAAAGCTAATTTTTTTTCTCAGTGGGATTCTGGACTGTTCATAAATCTGCCTATTCCTTCTCTCATCACACTTTAAAAGGTTGCTCTTAGAGAGGTACAGGGTTACAGACACCAGGAGCAATCGTGGATTAAAGTGGATGGTGTCTGGGTGGTGTACACACACTTAAAAGGAACATGTCACAAAAGGAAGAAAGGAAAGAGCTTTCTTACAGGCATTTCTATTTTAAAATAATGCTGCACTGGACAATATGATGAAAGATCTTCAGAGCATATAAAGTTAGTCACTATGGAAACTCCTTTAATTGAATGGCATATGGAAAATGGCCTGGGGCTGCCAGAGAAGAGAAAGAGGGAAGTCACGTGCTGTCAGGACAGCATCCCCTTCAGTCGACTTATCTAAAATCCAGGCTTCAGAGCTCATTTTCACTCTCATAAACCATGTTGGAAAACATATTCAGGCATTAGTACAAATCATCTTATAGAAATAAGTTAAACCACCCATAAAAATAATGAAATGCACAGCAGTGATTGTACAAAGAAGGTTGCTGCTATGTTCCTTCCAAGCAGTCATTTCCCTGAGGATATTGAAATTGAGTCCATACAAAACAAACACATGCAAATTTATTCTGTACAATAGGGGCAACTGTAAAATATCTCTGGTATAGCAGGGCTAGGATTTGCAGAATTTTGAATGAGCAATTGGCTAAGACTGAGAAATTTAAATATTTCAACTGCTTTTGATAATTAGTCCTAATCATTTTATCTATTTCTGCAGGTTCTGAGAGCCTGTTTTGATAGAACTCTGTCCTCACCGTAGTGAGGATGTATGCATTGCAAATGATCAGTCCACCCTTGGGAATCTTGGGCTCCAATAAAAGAAACAGGAGATATATCTTTTAATATACACCACACACAAACACACAAGCACACAGATACACACACAGAATCACATACGTACACACCCTAGCACAAAGACAAAAGAAAATACAGGGCAGTCCAACATGGACTCGGAAGAGAAATGTATTCTACATGTTGGGAAGTCATTGCATCCTTAGAACACTTGGCATTGCTTACCACTTATTACCTCTATTATTTCAGTAATGAAATGTTCCAACTTATTGGTTTATCTTGATACCAAACTGTTTTGAGAGCATTATAATTGGGTCCCGAATCAATTTAATTTGGCCCCAAAAAGTTACTGCACTGCATTACCCCTTGGACTTCCTCATTGCAAAGAAGTAGAATGAAGCATCATAAAAGATGAGCAACTGCTCTTCATTGTCACTCTGGCAAAAACAGCCTGAGAGACGGAGGCGAGCAAAGGGTTCATGTACTTGCATGCAAATATGATAGAGTTGTACAATGAGTAGAGGTTTTGAAACTGTGCTCTGGGTACCATGTGTGGGAAAGAGATGCTGTCTGAAATGGTGGTAGGCACTGGGGAGAGGAAGGGAGCTACTTTCATAATAATTATGAAGACACCTAAAGAAGGCTTGCAGAAAAGCTGAGAAATTGTGACCTTTGTGTTTCTGTTATGGTGAAATCTAGTGTATTTGATAGCGTGATCGATTGGTCATAAAATTTGAAACCAGTGACTTCTAATCCTACAATTTGTCCATTGCTTGAATCGCACTACCTCATTATTATCACAATGCCATTCAGCATCTGCTGGAGACATGGATCAATAGTTACCCAGACAATGAAATGACTAGTTCATGGATAGAGGACTCATCCCCATTCAGTGTAGCAAAGACTTATGAGTTCAGTCTCCAGAGTTGTATATACCCCTACAGTAATAAAGCTTATGTAGAGTCAAATTCCTATATTCAAATTTATCAACTGTAAGATTATGTTTTGTTATCACAATTTTCATATCTTAAGATGAAGATGACAAAATTTATTCATGAGGTTTTAAGGACTAAATGTGATGAAACATGCAATGTACTTAAAAATGATCAATATATGTGAATCATTTTTCAAGTCGTTTGTAATACCATCATCATTGTCATCATCATCACCATGATATTCAGTTCAGCCAATTTAATATATGTACAGGTCTGGCTGCCAATAAATTCCCTTATATTGAAATCTGCCTTCCTGAGATTTCTTCCATTAAAGCTAATTTAGCCCATTATGGTGAAATTAACTGACAAACTCACTAACTCACTAACTAAAGCCAATCCTTTATAAAGTTGTATTCCATTATTAACATGTTACCAGTACAACCCCTCTACTTCTGTTCTGCTTCTAGCCAGCCCACAACCTTAAATACACAGAGAGAGAAGGGGCAGGCAGGAAGAGAGAGAAAGAAGTGGAGGGAAATGAAGGGAGGGGGAGAAGGGGAGCATAGGAGAGAGGAGAGAAATTCTATTTTTTTTTTTTTTTTTTTTTTGCTATAGGGGCTAAATATGAAGAATATGGATTCTTCAGATATTCTTCATTTGATCAGATCCCTTCACTCTTCTGTTTACTCTTTTCTGATGGTGTTTCAGTTTTTCTGCCTCTCTTTAAGGGAGAGTTATCCTGCATAGAAACAATATTTCCAGGTTGTGCTAGTTTGGAGCTGTTATGTACTCCAGAAAAGACTATGTTCTTTTAATCCATTCTTGTGGGGGCAGAACTGTTGTGGGTGGGACCTTTTGATTAGGTTGTTTCCATGGAGATGTGACCCAGCCCATTCAAGGTGAGTCTTGATCCCCTGGCAGGGGTCCTTTATGAGAGGATAAAAGACAGATGAAACTCAGAGAACTCAGAGAAACTAAGAGATGAAATCCAGAGTTTGCCTAAGAGATGTGAATCAAGTACCTACAGGACCTGAGAGAGAAAGCTACTGAAACCAAAAGTTAAACCCAGGAGAGAAGGACCAGCAGACATCATCATGTGCCTTCCCATGTGACAGAGGAGCCCCGGATGCCAGCAGCCTTTCCTCAGAGAAGGTATCTTCCTCTTGATGCCTTAATTTGGACATTTTCATGGCCTTAGAACTGTAAATTTGTAAACTACTAAAAACCCATTGAAAAAGCCAACCCATTTCTGGTATATTGCATTCTGGCAGCTTTAGCAAACCAAAACACAGGTGTTTTGAAGTGTTAAAAAAAAATTGTTCACGGTGGCAAAGAGCCTAAAAAAAAAGTAATCCATTACAAACCCTGATCATTGTTATTCTCTCCATAGAAGAGTATCTTTTTCATCTATTCTCTTTGTGTGCTTTTTTAAATCACTAGTTTATTTAACTAGTTTGCAGTGAAATTTTAATGGGAAATAATACAAAGGATTTTTGTTTGTTTGTGTGTTGGAGTTTTGTGGGTTTTTTTTTTTTTAATGTTAAGGATGAGAGCTATGAAGATGGGAAAGGTTTGAATGAATATTCAGATAATTTAATGAGTAATATGGATGAATCTAAGTGAACACATGGAGATTGATCAATAGATTTTTGCATGTGCTTAAAAGAAAGAAGGATAGTAAGTTCTTGTATAATTTACTGGTTCAAATCAGTAGTCAAGAATATTCCAAGAATAATGTGGAGGGAATTTAAAGAAACTATAATTTCAATTATTTTAAGGGACACATCTTTCTTCATATAAAGTTTATTTTAATTAATTAGAATACAGAACATTTTATCTTTCAAAGTATGATTTAGCAAGTAGTTATATAGGAAATTTCCAAAGCTGTTATGATTGTAGTATCATAGTTTCAGTTATTTCCCTATTGTGAAATATAACATATATACAAAAAGGTGATAGTTTTCAAAGTACAGTTTAACAAGTAGCTATAGAACAAATTTCAAAGGATGCTATGGGTTACAGTTCCACCATTTCAATTCTTTCCTTCTAGCTATTCTACTACCCTAGCAACTAAGAAAAAGAAAATTATATAAAGATTCAGTATTCATAATCCATTGTTAAATTCCTTCTTATCTATTGCGACCCCTTCCTCTAGTTTAATCATTTTCTGATATTCAGGGATGTCTAGGGAGTGACCACCCTAAGTTGTTCATGTTGAAAAGGGGTGTCAACTTTATGAGCAAAAGGGGTACATCTAGTTGATGTTCTTGAAGAGGCTATTGCCTCTGGGTTTGGGACTTAGCTGGCATAGAGGTTCTCTGAAGGATTTAAGTTTCTGAAGAATAAACTTAGTGAGTGACACTTTTTCATAGAGTCTCAGATAGGGATCCGAGTATTCTTTAAGGTTTTTGAGACAACAGAATATAGAACGTTTTAGAGATATGAAATTAGGCAATATTCAATTATCATATCCCCACATACAAGGGAAATTATGCAATGTAATATTTTTTTTTTTTTTTTTAGCAGTGCAATTTGTGCTGGTAAATTTATTCTCAAGTGTCAGCTTAGAGTCACTGTCACCAAAGCACTGTGTTAATTATATTTCTAATGCAATTTCTAAAGAAATGCAAGAAAATGTCCCTCTTACCTTAAGGGCTGTCATTTTTTTCATAAGTTTTTCTTTGATTATGGTTTCATTTATTTCAGTATATGTGTATATAATTTACCCACACCACTGACTGTGGGAAATTCCAGTGGCTATTGCCTTGTGGGTTTTAAGAATAATTGTTTTTAGCATGAAAGTCTCAGAATCTGTTAAAATTCAGAGCTTTCTCCTTCTTCCACACACCTCAACTTTCACATTAAAGTGAATGAAATCTGATTTGGAATAGTTGGCATTTTAGAAGTTGTAATGTAATACTTTTGCACTCAATAATTATTGTTCAGTAAAAAGCACATTTTAAAATAGTATCTGTAGTGTAACTGAATTTTGCTTAAAATTGTTATAACTAATGATATGATAAATAGATATGTATATATAAATTGAAAATTAGAGGAGTGCACTGGATTGTCAGTACAGTTCTCTATAAGAAGCTGTTTTTAGGGACCTTTCATATTTTATGTTATATCTTTCTGTAATGATGGAATAGTGTATAATGAATGTATAATACTATTGTAATCAGAAGAAAACCAGGAGCTGAATCATGAAATACATGATTAGTCTATATTTCTGATGGAGTGAGTCATTGTTTTCATTAAACTTAGTTTTTTTTTTTTTTTTTTTTTATCAAAGGGATAGTAATTAGATGCTGAGCTATATTATTACCTTTGGGTCAAGTCCATTAAACAATAAGCTACACATAACTCACCCCAGGTGGTTAACCATGAGTGGTCCCATTCAATGCAAGGTGAAATATACCACCCCCCCCCCCAAAAAAAAAATCATGATTTATGCACAGTATACCATTTTGGAATGTGTAAAACCATCTGAAGTCAACTTGCCCAGGAAGGAAAAAGTCACCCCAGGCTGTGGACTTTCAACTGTTGAGCTCTGTCCCAGGAAATATCCTGGGCAACAGAAAGACATAAGAACACTCAGTCTCCAAGCAACTCAAGTTCCATTTAGCATGTAGCTTCATAAAGCTTAATGAGAACTGGCTATCTCCTCCACTTTGGGAAAGACTAGTTTCGGCGGGAACAGGGTGTTCTGGTTTCTGTACTGTGTGAATGAAGAGATCATAAAGCTGTGTGCCTCTGAGCAGCTGCTGGAATCAAACATTAAGGTTCAAAGGAAAATTCTGGGCACTACACTCAGTGGCTACCTGGTTTAATGAATAATAGAAAGACATACTCTACTAACTACTTTGAAAGGATTTCATTAGTTTGAATTTCTACTGAGGCACACACCCTGATGTCTGTCGTTCATTTGAGGGACGTGGCATGGTGCTAAAGTTGGTAAGAGAATAGACTCAGGAGACAGACTATAGTTGAAATTCTGGCCTGTGTGTGACCTTGGACAAATCACTTATGCTTTCCACATCTCAGTTTCCTCATCCATAAAGTGGGGATACCATTATTCTCTACGAGTCGTTATTGTAACTATGAGTTGCTCTCACAATTACATGAGTTAGTATTTGTAAAACACTTAAAACAACCTGGAACATCATAAGCATTATATAAGGGTTTGTTAAATTAAAAAAAAAATTACCTATCATCTTTGTTTCAGTCATTGTTCTAGACCCTGAGAATTGAACCCATTCCCCAGCTGTCTAGTTGTACTATCCAATAAATCTGGAAAAAGGTTCTGTGGTTTACAAACTGGAGCCAATTAACTCTATTCAAGGAAGTAAGGAAAATCACTTCAGCAAAGATAGATAACACTATAGCATCAGTGGGAGATTATTTGGCCAGAAAAGTAAAGGAGGAGTATTCTAGCCAGAACAATTAACATTTACAAATGCAGGGAGATGTAAAAGCATCCTCTACATTTAAGGAAATGGGGGAAACTTTGGTGGCTGGTATGTCTAGTGCATAGACAAAATGGAGGTGGTTGAGACAAGTTTAGTGATAATTGTTGGGATTTATTATGTTGTAATAAGCTGCCCCTGATGGTTTTATTAAGTTGAAGAAGAGCAGAAGCAGGTTTGTGCTAAAGAAAAATAAATCTGGCAGCCACAGATAAAATGTTTTAATTGGAGTGAGACAGGAGGCAGGGAGAACATGGAGGGAGCTGTTCAGGTGAGATAAGAGAGCCTGTATTAAGACAGGGACAGAGAGAGTGAATGAAGTGAACAGATTCCTGAACTAATTTAGGGGTGAAGATGATATAACTTTCTGACTGTCTGAGTGTTGAGGTAGAGGGAAGACAAATGATAATTTTCAATTCTCTAGCTTGAGCAACTGAGAAATGAGTGATTTTATTAGGGAGCCGAGTAGGAATGGGACAGAAGAGGAAGTAAGAATTACTTTCACTTTGGAGCTGATCCCGGAGTTGCCTAGGCAACCTTATCCAATGGCAATGCCTGACAGCAAGGTGAAAAGACAATGTGAAATTCAAGGAAAAGGTCAAGTTAAGAAATACAGATTTGAGAGTTTATGTGTCCCTGATTCACCGAAGCCATAGGAATGAACGAGCCATAGAGAAAAATATGTAGAATGAGAAGAAACTAAAGAATTTGAGGAAAAGCAGCATTTAATGAGTGAGCAAAAGAAGTGGCTAAGAAAACTGAAAAGGAGAAGCTAGAGATTTGGAAGAGAATCAATATAAAGAGGTTTCCATTTGCTTATTTAATTGTTCCTTCAATTAATTCATTCACTTGGTGAATATTTATTGCACACCTAATGTATTCCAAGATAGGAGGACATGGCAGGGGGGAGAATATAATGTAAGGAAAACAGACCAAATCCTTGCTCTCATGGATTTTTAAGTCTATTATAAAAGACTATTACAGAATATTGCAAAAGAATCACATGAATAAATATTTATTTACAAATTGTATGACTTTTCCTCTGAAGGGAAAACACCACTGTTATGCAAACACAGGTTGTGGAATCTGAGAAGTTTTCCCGAGGTAGCAGGATTTGAGTTTGGATTAGTAGAGATGGTGCTATATAACAGACTGGGTGAACAGTGTGTGTGAAGGCTCTAGACAATTTGTCCTGCTATGAAGCGTGATAGAGAATGGAAAATAATGACATGACTCCCACTTCTCATGTATACCTCCAATGTTAGGGTTACTTTTACATAAAAGATCTATATTTTCTTTCATGACAATAAATTCTTTCTAAGGAGAGGGATGTTCAAATCAGATGGGTCATTATAAAAGATGGTCTCCGGGCTCCTTCTGGTTTGTTTGTCCCTGCATCTCACAGTGTAAATTCTAAAGGAAGGCCCTTGAAGTCAGTGTTTCACATCCCAAGAATAGAATGGTTTGTCTCTGATTATTAACAGCCAAAGACTGGCAGCCTTCACTAGGACCGTGAGACAAGCACATCTAGCGGGGGAGATCACAGTTCAACCTCTTGCCTTGTGCAGTGGCCAGAGATCATAGCCTCTACCTGATGACTTATTTGCATAGGTCTTCAAGACTAGACAACAATTTACATTGCAATCTGGGAACACTTTAAACTCGGGTGGTGATAAAGAGGAGCTTTGCAATAGATGTTCAATGTTTGCAACAGATGTTCAATGATCGTTCGTCATTGAACGATCAGGGTTATCGTTCCACATCACAGAGACTGTTTTGCAATAGAAAGCAATGCACAACCTGTCTTTTCAAGTGTAATAAATAAAAGCCTGAAATATAGAATTAGAAAAATGGAAGTACAGATGATACTTGACAAATTCCTTCTGCACAAACTCTAGAACGGCACTCATCATCAGCTCTCTGCAGAGTAGATGGTTGACCCTGTCGAAACCAGGTAGAAATCTAAGATGCCTTATTATGAAGAAGAATTCAAAGACCACGAAAGCAGAACAACATTAAAGATCAAAAATAAAGCAAAGGAATTCTATATCACTGGTATATAATTAGCATTGGCAGAGGCTGGCTAAATCCTTCTCCACAAACTGCCTCAATCTTCCTCCAGACTCCCAAGTCTTCTGTTAAAGCAACAATCCATCTTCAAGGTGCATATTTGTTTTTTAGGCCACCACCAACCTTATGTCTTAAAAGAGTGACTAACCTAACACCATCTTCACCAGACATAAACAAATTTTTCTTGGTGCTTCAGCACTTTTCAAAGAAATGTGTTCCGTTTTTACAACTTCCTTCTTGGCTTTGCTGTGTAACACTCTGCTTTGTCTTCTCCTTGCTACACATCACATATTTCTATGTGCTTCTGTTGGTTGAACAGCAATTCATACCTCTGACAAACAAATCGGTGCTCTGATTATGAAACTGAGTTTCAGAGAGCAAACAATAATCTCATTTCACTGATGACACCTTAAGCTATTGTGTTTTTCTGATAATATGTTAACATGTTAATCATATAAAAGATGACAAGTGCATAAAATTTTAATGATAAACATAAAATTATTCATAGCCCCATCACCTAGAAATTAGTGTCATAAACATGGTATATTTTTAGAAGGGTTTCTTACACACGCACACACCCTTATATACATTTATACATACACAAACATATAAATAAGGTATTTAATATTTTAATTATAGCAGACTGCAATTCTCCTTTGGCTTAAATGAAGAGTTGTGAGGACATTTGAGTTCTGTTGATGACCAAACTGCAGAGTTTAAGCCTGGTGAAATCACTCCCTAAATATAGTTGTTTTGTAAGAGGCAATGCAAAAGGGCTGGAATAGGTACTGCAATGTAGCTCTGCCCTATAATTCTTCTCGAAAGCTGGGTGCTGTATTCAGAAGGGCAAAAGAGGCCAAGAGTACTTAGATAAACTGATGATATTGACACTATCTTAGGAAGAACAATGACTTAGAAGATGAGTTCTAGATAATAGTGCTCTATCTGCACAATGATATTTTGCAAAGTGAAAAATATACTAACTGTCCTATCTACCTAAGAAAAAGTTCCTTTTATTTATTTGACTTATAAAAATCAAATTCAGGTAAACTGGCTTCAAATGTGTAGATGCAGCTAGGGTCTTACTATATTAGCTGTTGGAAAACTTAAAACGCTTCAAGATTTTATTCATTAGAGGTTGAAATTTCTAGAGGATATGAAAAAGTAAAGTCAAGCTAAGCCTCTGCCTCAAATGCTGCAGTAATTAGAATGCAACAGTATCATTCTGGAGTGGGAAAGATAACATAGAGGATTCAAGGGAAAAGTAACTGATGGCTATAATTAAGGATACTGATACTCTAGCCATTTTAATTCACAGGCTCTGAAGGTGGCTTGGGTTGGATAAAAAGGTGAAAACAGATTATTCTGCTTTAAAAGTAAAAATGTTTGAGTCCTGAAAAATGGCCTTTTATTTCCTCTTTCTTTCATGCCAGTTCCTTTACAAGCAAAATAGGATATTAACAAGTCAATAAATAAACATTTATGCTTAGAATTCAAGGAGGGTCTCTTTGCTCTCAAATTGTATACTGCTGCAAACAGCATGATTTCTATACATTATCGGATACAGTATTTGAAAAAATGATATGTGTTGTCTGAGGAAAAGATACTTGATACTATATCTAGTGTATATTTGTCCATTTAGATAGATGTTAGCCTCTGTTTAACATCTCAGAAATAAGTCATGTGAGCCATATTGACGAGCCTAGAGGACAGTCACATTCTGGGAAGTATGAGAAGACAGAAGAGGCTGTGGCAGGCACTGAATATGTTCCCAGTCACCCACTGATGGGCACGCCAATGTTCTTCCAAGACCTCTTCCCTCCTAACATCTCTTCATTAATGTTAATAAAAAGCACAGGTTTCTTAAGGCAGAGCACGTTAGACTATAGGGGCTAAGGGGGAGTTTGATTTAGAGGCAGTTAACTAACCAAGCTTAAACTTGTGCAAGTGGATTAGAAATTTCACAATAAGAAATTTTCCTTTTTTTTTTTTTTTCCAGAAACCGTTAAATACTTCTTGTTTCTGCTAAGTCTAGATCTCTCCCTTCTTGCCACATTTTGGCACTTACAGTAAAAGATGGAACTGGGAAGTATAATTGAATGTGAAAATAAGGTAGAATAGAAAGAGAATGACAAATGCAATGGAATTTCTGATGTTTGATGTAACTTCTTCCTGGAAATAGGTACGTGTTAGAGTGAGTTCTGATTTTATGTGCATCCATGAACTCAATGTCTGTCTTTGAATACAAGTTTTAACATAGTTTGATAGCCCTAGTGAAGAATTTGACTCAAATGAAGTTATGCTCAGACTAGATCAAAGCAGAATCTTTCTGGTAAGAAACAAAGTACTCAAGAATGTAGATACTGTGAGAAATATAACAACTTTTACTTCTATCTTTCACAAATAAAGTGATAATATGAAGATGCATGTTTGATTAGCTACTGTGGAATATTGAATTGTATACCCCAGTTTGGACATGTTCTTCATCTTGGTCTGCAATCTTGGTGGGTGTAGGCCACTGGATCTTTTGAAGATGTTATTTCAGTTAAGGTAAGGCCCAACTGAATCAAGGCTGAGCATCCATAGGGATTACTGGAGTCCTTCATAAGTGGAATGAAATGTGGACAGTGTTAGAGAAGCCACAGGAAGCAGCCAGAACATGGAAGAAATGGAACCTGGAAGAGAAGGGAGAAGATGTGGCCTTGTGCATTGCCATATGTGGTGGTACGAAACTGTCTGTGACACAGAAAAGTATGTTCTTAAAGTTAGTCCATTCCTGTGGCTGTGGACGCATTGTAAGCAGGATCTCTTGGTGAGGGTACTTAAGTTAAGGTGTGACCTACCTCATTCAGGGGGGTCTTAATCCTCTTACCAGAGTCTTTTATAAATGGGATGAATAAAGAGAGAGATAGAGAGAGAAAGCCACAGAAGCAAGAAGCTGAAAGCAATAAAAACTGAAGGAGAAGGGAGAGAACAGCAGACACCCCCATATGTCTTGCCCTGTAACAGAGGATCCAAAGATCACTGGCAGCCAGTCCTCAAGAAGAAAGCATCACCTTGATGATGCCTTGATTTGGACATTCTCATGGCCTCAAAATTGTCAGCCTGTAAACTAATAAATTCCCATTGTTAAAAGCGTACCCATTTCTGGTATATCACTTTTGACAGCCTAGCAAACTAAAACACCATATGGCAGAAAAGCCAAGGAACCCCAAAGATTGTCAGCCTGCCAGAAGTTACAGACCCTGGGAGGAAGCAAACTTCCTAGCCACTGAAACCAAGAGCCACTAAATTCCTGTATTTGTATGGTATTTGTTTAATTACTAATTACTAATTATATTAATCCTTAGTTAGGAAACTAAGACAGTATATATGACCTAATGATATTTTTCCACTGGTGGTACCTACTATAGAATTAAGCAGCCGACAGGCTTTTCAATTGCTACTGGAGTGATTCTGATCAACCAGCAAGAGTCAGATCTACATTGCAATTTCTTCACCTATTTTTTTTTTTTTCATTTATGACTTACTTTCTCAGTAAAATGTTTCTCATGAGACTCCACTCTGTTTTTTTTTTTTTTTTTTATTTATTTGATGTTATAAATTTTGGCTGGGATGGGAAGAATCAGGCATTGGCCTTACCACTGCTGGGGAGAATCCACCCATGATAGCCAAAATCTCCTGGCCCAGGGCCCGGAGAAGGCCATTAAAGAAAGGCCCAGAAGCATTTCACCTTGGCAACATGGTTAGTGAGCAAAGCACTGAATATGGAGTTCTCACCATGTATCACAATCTTCCCTTTTCTTGGGATATAATTTCTTTCAGGTCTGCAGAAGATTAGAAAAGACAAGGTGCCTCCAAAAATAACTGCCAGAAGTAGAAATAAATCAGAGTTTGTGTTTCTATAGTGTCTGTTTATGACAGTGTATATAAATAAGAAAAGGTTCCACCCCAGGGTGGGACAAAGAAAAATACATATCTTTTTATGAGCTGGCTCTCTGAAAATGCAACTAAATGAAAGAATGTGGGGGTGGAGCCCAATATAAATGCAATGTCAGAACAAAAAAGAACCACCTACAATAACGTTTCCTTAAAAAGCCTGCATTCCTAAAGAAGATACATCGCATGTAAGCTCACCCACAGATTTACTACTTGCCCAAAGTGACCTTCTGACAATGACTTCTTTGAAAGAGAGTCCCTACATCTTGAGTTTTTAAAAAAAGAAAGCAATGTACATGACTCTTGGATCTCTGTAACCATTCTAAATATTCAACAGAAACTGAAGGTGAAAGGGGTGTGTAATATCCTTCCCATCAGCTGCATTTTTGCAGAATGATTTGAAAATCAACAATCAGAAGTAGACAAGATTAATCCCCAGGCAGTTCATCTGTGAGGCCAATGGTATCATTCATTGTTCATTTATACTAACATCTTGAAGTGGCTATTGCTTTTGTTATGCACACATAACATTTATGTATTATATAAGCATATGTGCCTGCATGTATACACTTATGCACACACACACAGACATATATATATAATTTTTAAAAATGGATGAGAATGAAAAGCCAAATGAAAGAAGTCTCCAGAGATCCCACGTATGCTCACAACTCTAGATCACTATTGACATTTGGGATAGGATACTTCTCATTTGCAGTCTCCCCAGCACGTGGCACGAGATTAGCATCCCTGGTTCTTTGGCATGAAATATTAAAAATACCACCTCCCATCCACAGTGACTGTGACATCCCCAAACACCCTCACGTATTCCCAGTCACCCCCTGGAGAGTGGTGGCATTGCCCTGGTTGAAAACTATTCCGTGAACAGACTGATGGGCAAGGCACAGATTCTTTCCTTTTGAGGTGCAGGTCGGCTGACTTCAGACTTTTAGCCGACTTCACTGGTTATGGGACCAACTCTGCGCCTAAGGGCTGTTTACAGTGAGCTCCTCCCACCGATTCCCATCATGGATGGGCTTGGCAAGAAACCACCTTCCAATTTTCCCAGCTTTGAACCTTTGCCTGAGTCAGTGCCAGGAGCCTTTTATTCCAGAGGCTTTGGATCTCTGACATTGACAAGTGAATGGGAAACAAGTACAGAGAAGTCAGAGAGAAAAAATATTCACTTTGGATTTTGTTGAAACTAAAAAACAAACTCATACTCTACCTTCAATCTAGATAGATGACCCTTCATTTTCAGGTATTCATCTTTTTAATGAATTATTGCAAACATTTAAAAAATGTTAGACTTGACTCTCTCTAATTTGTAACTCTCAAGTTACTTTAATGTGTTAAAAAATATATATATATGGTTCAGAAGTATTCTGGTGAAGATAGAACACATCATTAAATAAATTAGGGTCCTATATAGAATGGGAAGATTAGGCCCCCTGCAATGTACGAGGCACTGGACTAGACACAATTTTTCTCATTATATCCTCACATCAGCACTGCATGGCAGGTATTATTATCCCCCATTTTTTGCATGAAAAAAACCAAGCCAAAGAAAATTTAGGAAACTCTATAAATACTCATTTCATAAGAAATGCACCACTTTTCGAATGCAGAGGTTTAAAAGTTAATGGCACCAATAAAAACACTTACTTTAATACCAATTAAAATTTAAATTATATGCATATTCTTTTATACATCCTCTTGGCATCCACATATGGTCCCTTTGTTGAAATTCAATTTGCTTCGGTTATTTTTAATGATTGCTCAAAAAAGTATGAAAGAGAAATTATATCTGTTGCTTATTCTAGGACTTCTTAGGAGACTTAGACTACTGCTGTGTGTTCTGTGAGTTAAAGTTAGAACACAATGTACCCATCCTGGCCCAGATGTAGATACACCCAGAATATCACATGGGCTCTAGATGTTTGCTAGAAGACCAAAAAAGAAACAAAGACTGTATCTATATGTGGCAAGGGTGTAAACATAGTAACAAGGAAGGGTAGGTGACTGCCATTTGCTTCTCACTGGCCTGGTTCCCTCCCCTTTCCCTCCTCCTCTTCCCTTTGATTCCTTCCTTCCATCATCCAGTGACTGTTCACTGATCACCTAGTAAAGAGCCTGCCTTTGTGTTAATGCCAATTTGCCCTCTCTCCCGGAAGCTTCTTCTCAGAATATTTCCTCACCTAATCCGCTGCTCTGGGAACATGTCCATAGCTTTTCTGTTCTTGTCCCTCTGGTCTGACTACCACAGGTTCTCTGTTCCATAATAATTGTTGATCGTTTTCTTTTCACTGGTCTGGTTTTGCGCTCTTCTCACCCCTGCGCTGCTGCTTTCAAGAGATTTCTCGGAGTTGGGATACTTAAAGCTTGGAAAATAGTGATGTCTGTATACATCCTGTCCTCCCTGACTTTCCCATGCTCTGTATCTGGAACTGGGACCTTAGAGAATTGGGTGATTGCGTGATTTTTCCTTGGTCAGCTCATGTCCCTACACCTTGGTTTTCCAAGAAAGTGGTCATTAGTTTGACCTTCTTTTTTGTCCCTTTTAGGAAAAAAGCTGTCACATTGCTTAAGATCTGAAGATACAGTATCTCTTAGTGCCCTTTTAAATGAGCCAAATTCCATTGCATTTGGCAGATAGTTTTGCAGCTGTGGTCACTTCCTCATTTCTTTCAGCAATGTATTTCTTCTTCCTTTCCTTTTTCTTGCTAATTTTGTTATTTGAGGTGTCTTTTGCGGAAGACTGCCAAGTAAAAGTGCTTTTACTCTGCCATCCCTTTCAGAAGTACTGACCTAGACAGATTAAATGGGGATGGAATCAGTTATTGCACTTAAATTTTATCCAAGGTAACTCTTTCTAAGCCTGCTTACACACAATAAAATAAACTAGATGGCTTAAGGGCCAATTTACTAATGAAGTCATGCCAAGCTGCAGAAAGCTACGAGAATTATAAGTCTTAACATACTTTGGAATAAGGGTTAAGTTAATACATTTTCTACCTCAGATTCACTAGGCCTAGATTAAAGAATACAGAAAAAGAAACCATTTAAATTTTTCAAAAAGAGTACAAAAACAACTATAGTCACATCTCTTAAACATTGCAGCCTTTCAGTGATAAATCTGGCAATAATTTTTTTTTGTATTGTAAACATTAGCTTTATAGTTTTGTATTAACAGACACACTATGTGTTGGAACTGTCACATATTTGACACCTACACTTAGCCAGAGTTTGAAATTTCCTTTTGCATATGTCTTACGATAGTGTGCAAGTTATTCATTCCTGGAGACCCTCAAATTGACTCCTCTATCCCTTCTTACTGAAACAAATGACTGATCATTATGTAAATCCCATAACATTCATTGTTGCCAATGAATATGAGGGCCAGCATAAGTGTACCTAGGGGAAGAGAGAAATAATATTCAAGTTAAGTAATACAGAAACTTCTTCAAAGAAGTCTAGAACTTGGAGGACAATGAAAACAACAAGATCAGTGATTCACAATACAGTTCAAAAATATTTGAATCAATGTTGATCCAGATGTCTCCCATATAATGTAATCACACAGACAGTGGTTCTACACAGTATAACATAGTGGATAAGAATGATTGGGGCCAAAAAGACATGTGTTAAAATCCTGGCTCCATCACCCCAAACAATTTAACTTTGAATGGTTTTCTTAATATCTCCCTGCCTCATTTTCTTTATATGAAAATCATAGTGGTTAATACTTTTTCAAGGACTTTGGCAAGGATTAAATGAGAGTATATTGTATGTAAAGTGTTTGTGGTAATGTGTGGCATATTGCAAAATTCCATAAATGGTCATTGTTTTTATTATTATTGATGATGTTACATCAACAAAGTTATTTGGCTAAATATAGCAAAAGCAGAAAAAAAAAAAGACCCACTTCAATTACCATTAAAATTGCCAAAGTCAGTCAAAATAATTGGGGGAGGATTTTGTTTGTTTGTTTGTTTGTTTGTTTGTTTGTTTTTAATCTATATCCAGTGAGAGACAACCTAACTTTTTTTTTAATTAACACGAACTAAGAGATACTCTTTTTTTTTTTTTAATTAACCTAACATTTTTGATGTTGCAAACAAATATTTTGCTGTGGAAACAGTCTGAGAAATAAAAATAGGTGAAGCCCTTGGCAGGTGAACTCACTGCCCTCCCCCCTACGTGAGGCCTGACTCCCAGGGGTGTAAATCTCCCTGGCAATGCAGGATATGACTCCCAGGGATGAATCTGGACCCTGCATCATGGGATTGAGAACATCTTCTTGACCAAAATGGGGATGTGAAATGAAATGAAATAAAGCTTCATTGGCTGAGAGATTTCAAACGGAGTTGGGAGGTCACTCTGGTGGACATTCTTATGCACTATATAGATAACACTTTTTAGGTTTTAATATATTGGAATAGCTAGAAGTAAATACCTGAAACTACCAAACTCCAATCCAGTAACCTTGATTCTTGAAGACGATTGTATAACAATGTAACTTACAAGGGGTGACAGCGTGACTGTGAAAACCTTATGGATCACACTCCCTTTATTCAGTGTATGGATGGATGAGTAGAAAAATGGGACAAAAGGCAAAACCTAAATGAAAAATAGGGTGGGATGAGGAGGGGGTGATTTGGGTGTTCTTTTTTATTTTTATTATTTCTTCTGATTCTGATTCTTTCTGGTATAAGGAAAATGTTCAAAAATAGATCGGGGTGATGAATGCACAGCTATATGATGGTACTGTGAACAGTTGATTGTACACCATGGATGATTGTATGGTATGTGAATATATCTCAATGAAACTGAATTTAAAAAAAAAACTAGGTGAAGCAATTTATTAAAATCCTTTAGGGGGTCAACGATGACTTCTGACTCCTTTCTCATGATCTTCTGCTCAAACTTCAAAATCACCTAGAATTAAGCAACAGTAAACTGACATAGCACATATATAACTTCAAATTGTAGTTTTCAGAATACAGCTTTATCTTGACTCTGAAATTACTATTATTTAATCAATTATTTTAGAAAAATACCAGAAAAATTCAATTCTCAGAGATTTTACTACTTAAGGAAGTGCAAATTGTCAGGATTCTGCAAAATTCAGAAACGTGTTATTGACCACACTTTTCCAAGATCATGGCTTCCCTTTGCAAAAGCAATGTTTTTATTAAAGTTTTAACAAGTTTCAAAGGTTGTCCAGAATTATCCTGAACAATTTAAGCTTTCCTGTAATTCTTAACAAGGAAGACCTAAAGTTAACAACAAGATTGCCAAATACCCTGTTGGTGGCCTTGAGGACACAGTTTTCCTTGCCATTAAAAATATTTATCTGTAGCGACTTACACTAACTCATTGTCTGGTGAACATAGGAAGTGAAGGCTATTTAGTCAACACACATCTTCATCCTAAGATACTATGAATTATGACACATTAGACAATTTGGGTTCATTTGGATTAATTAACACAGACATGGTCCTTGCTGATGGGGTCTAATTAATGACCCAAAGGATTTTTTTATGCAATAGCTTCTATACTAATAGAGGTAGCTTAAGAATGACTTCAACATTCTATGGCAGAGAGGGATTGTGGGAAGATGGCAAAGTAGGAAACTCCAGGAATCAGTTCCTCCACCAGAATAACTATTAAACAGGCAAAAACTGTCTGAATCAACTACTTTGAAACTCCAGAGCGCAGCAGAGCACTGTACAGGGTCCAGGGAAGAGCAGGAGGAAGAGGCTGGTAAATTACAGTAAACACCAGCAAATTGCTCTCTCTGCACGGGCAGTTACTGCTACCATTCCCCATTCCCAGAATTTGACCTCCAGGCAAAAGCACCTTGAGACAAGGAAAGCAGTTTAAGAAGCAGTTGAGGCAGACAACCAGGGGGAAAGGCTCACCTGCTTTAAGACCTGCAGAGGAACCCCCAGGAGAGGGAGAAGGTTTATTTCCTGGGAAATAGAGGAGACATTCACACTCCAGTTAACAGGGGGAGCTCCTAAGGTCATGAGAAAACAGACTCAGGACCAGAAAAGACAAGGACCAGGCCCTTCACATTTGCCTTGGGCTGATCTTCCTGATAGGAGGACTGAACTCTGATGGAAAGCACCAGCCAACACAAAGCCTATCTGCAAAGATGATAAATGTGTTTTTTGCTTAGATTGTTTAGTTTTGTTAGCCCCTGACTCAAGAAAATCTCTATTGTTTCACCAGCTGGTTACAAACTCAGGAAACAGACATCACAGGGAATAAATCCCAGAATTAACTTTTTAAAATATTAAAAGATACAGTGTACCACAAAAGAATATAAGACAAAGAAACAGGAAACAATGGCCCATCTAAAGGAAGAGGATAAGAATCCAGAAAACATCAGCAAAGAAGACCAACAGTGGACATACTGGAAAAGACTTTTAAAAAATGATCCTGAATATGCTCAAGGAGACGAAGGAAAATACAGAGAAAAAAACTAAAGGATATCAGGAAAACAGTCAATATGCTCAACGAGATCAATGAAAATACAAAGAGAAAAGAAAAGGATGAGGGAAAACGACAAATGAACAACAACAGATGAACCTCAATAAAGATACAGGAAATTTTTTAAAAGAACCAAAGAGAACTACAGGGGTTGTAGACCACAATAACTGAGGGTTTCAACAGCAGATTGGAGCTGGCAGAAGAGAGAATCAGAAAACATGAAGAGAAGGCAATTAAAATGAGACAGGCTGAGGAGAAGAAAGAATAAAGAATTATAACAAAATAGCCCAAGAGACTTCTGGGATGCCATCAGGAGTACCAATACATACATTATGGGAGTCCCAGAAGACGAAAATAGAAAGAAAGGGGCATAAGGAATATTTAAAGAAATAAGGACAGAAAACTTCCCAAGCTTAGCAAAGGATGTGAATATCACTTCCAAGATGCCCAAAAAACACCAAACAGGATAAACTTGAAGGAAAAGATGCCTGTCACATACTGATCAAACTATCTAATGAAAAGGACAAGGAGAGAGATCTGAAAGCTGCAAGAGAAAAAGCAACGTGCTATGTTTGAGGGAGTCCCAATTATCTCAAATTCCAATTTCTCATCAGGAATCATGGAGGCAAAAAGGAAGTGGCTTAAAATACTTAAAGTGCTGAAAGAAAACAATTGCCAACCAAGAAGTTTGTAGCTTGTGAGACTTGCTATAAAAAATGAGGGAAAGATCAAGACATTCCCAGATAAACAAAAGCTGAGGGAATTTATCACCACTTGATCTGCCCTACATGAAATGCTAAAGGGAGCTCTTCAGACTGAAAGGAAAAGACACTGAGAGAGTTCAAAGCAGGATGAAGAAGTAAAGAACTTGGGTAAAGATAGCCATTTGGGTAACTATAAATGCCAGTACTATCGTATTATATTTTTTGGTATGTAACTCCATTTCTAACTCCCTACATATGCAAAATGCAAGTGCATATAAAGCAATGATAAATCTGTGGTTTTGGACATATAATGTATAAAGATATATTTTTTAACAAGAACAAACAAAAATAGGGGACAGAGAGGTATAGGAACAGTGTATGTGTATGCTATTGAAGTCAAGTTGGTCTCAAATCAAATAAGATTGTTATGTACTTAGGATGTTAAATTTTAACCCTATGGTAACCACAAGGAAAATATATGAAAAATGTAACCAGATAGAAATGAGAAGGGACTCAATATTGTACAATACAAAAAAAAAATCAAATAAATATGAAAATAGGAATTAATGGGGGAATTGAGGGTCAAAAAGGGTATAAGAGTTTTAAAGAATAATAGAAAAATGGCAGAAGAAATTCTTGCATTATCAATAATGACCTTAAATGTAAATGGATTAAACTCTCCAGTCAAAAGGCAGAGATTGACAGAATGGATAAAAAAGCATGACTAAACTCTATACTGTTAACAAGAGACTCACCTTAAATTCAAGGATACAAATATATTGGAAGTGAAATGATGGAAAAAAAATATTCTATGGAAGTAGTAACCAAAGAAAAGCTGGGGTAGCTATATTAATATAAGATAAAATATATTAAATCAAAACCTGTTATAAGGGACAAAGACAGTCATTGTATACCAATAAAGGTGTAATGCAACAAGAAGACATAACAATTATAAATATATATGCCTTTAACAGCAGAGGCCCCAAATATATAAAACAAATACTGATTGATTTGGAGAGAGTAATTGATGGTTCTACATTAATAGTAAGAGACTTTAATATACCACTTTCAATAATGGATAGAACATCTAGAGAGACAATCAATAAGGAATACAAAACTTGAAAATAACTCTTAACTCACCAGACCCAATAGACCTTTATAGAACACTTCACCTGGCAATAACAGAATACACATTCTTCTCAAGTGCACATGAATCATTCTCCAGGATAGACCATATCTCAGGTCACAAAACAAGTCTCAATAATTCAATCATATTGAATTCATTCAATGTATTTTGTCTGACCACAGTGGAATGAAGCTAGAAATCAATAACAGAGGAAGAAATAGAAAATTCACACATATGTGGAAATTAAACAGTGTACCCTTAGCCAATGGGTAAAAGAGGCAATCACAAGGGAAATTAGGAAATACTTTATGATGAGTGTACCAGTTTGTATATATTATGTCCCCCAGAAAAAGCCATGTTCTTTGATGCAATCTTGTCTGGGCAGACATATTAGTGGGGATTAAGTTGGAGTGTTTGGATTAGGTTGTTTCCATGGAAATGCACCCCACCCAACTGTGGGTGATAACTCTGATTGGATAATTTCCATGGAGATCTGGACCCACCCATTCAGCATGGGCCTTGATTAGTTTGCTGGAGCACTACATAAGCTCAGACAGAAGGAGCAGGCTTGCTACAGCCAAGAGGGACACTTTGAAGAATGCACGGAAGCTAAGAGAGGAACTGGAGCTGAGAGACATTTTGAAGACAGCTGTTGGAAGCTGATGCAGACATTTTGAAGAATGCCATTTTGAAACACAACCTGGAAGCAAGCAGTTGCCAGCCACGTGCCTTCCCAGCTAACAGGTTTTCTGGATGCTAATGGCCTTTCTCCTGTGAAGGTACCCTTTGTTGATGGACAGTTTATGGCCTTAAGACTGTAACTATGTAACCAAATAAACCCTCTTTATAAAAGCCAATCCATTTCTGGTGTTTTGCTTAATGGCAGCATTAGCAAACTAGAACAGTGAGTGAAAATGAAAATACAACATACCAAAACCTACGGGATGTAGCAAAGAACATGCTGAGAGGAATATTTGCAGCTCTAAATGCTTACAGGGAAAAAGTAGAAAGATGTCAAATCAGAACAAAATTCAAAATTCAAAACTGGAAGAACTAGAAAAAGAAGAGGAAACTAAACACAAAGCAAGGAGAAGGAAGGAAATGAACACTTGAGTGGAGATAAATAAAATAGAGAATTTTAAAAAAAGCGGTAGAGAGAATCAACAAAACCAAAAGTTGGTTCTTTGAGAAAAGATCAATAACACTGACAAACTTTTAGCTAGACTAACAAAGAAAAAAAGAGAGGACACAAATAACTAATATCAAAAATGAAAGGGGGGGGGCATTACTACTGACACCTCTGAAATAAAAAGGACTGTGAGGGGATATGATGAATAACTGTACACCAAAAAATTCGATAACTTGATAAAATAAAAAAAAATTCCTGGAAACATGCAAACTACCTACACTAATTCAAGAAAAATTAGAAGAGCTCAACAAATAACTAGAGAGAGATTGAATCAGTCATCAAAAACCCCCCAATGAAAAGAAGCCCAGGACCAGATGACTTTGCAGGGGAATTCTACCAAGCATTCCAAGAAGAATTAACACCTATTCTGCTCCAACTCTTCCAGAAAATTGAAGAGGAGGGAATATTCCCTAATTCATTCTATGAGGCCAACATCACCCCAATAAAGATGCCATATAAAGCTGGATAAAGCCAGATGAAGATACCACAAGGAAAGAAAATTACAGGCCAACTTCTCTTTTGAATATAGTTGCAAAAATCCTTAGCACAATAGTAGCAAACTGAATCCAACAGCACATTAAAAGAATTATATACTGTGATCAAGTGGGATTTATCACAGGTATGCAAGGATGCTTGAACATAAGGAAATGAATTAATGTAATATATCACATTAAAAGAATGAAGGGGGGAAACAACATGATCATCTCAAATGAGGCAGAAAAGGCATTTGACAAAATCCAGCATCCTTCTTGATAAAAGCACTTAGAAAACTAGTAATAGAAGGAAAGTGCCTGAACATGTTAAAGGGCATATATCAAAAACCCACAGAGAACATCATGCTTAATGGTGAAAGACTGAAAGCTCTCCCTCTAAGATGAGGAATAAGACAGACACTATACTGTCATTCAATATTGTACTGGAAGTTCTAGTCAAAGAATTTAGGAAAGTAAAAGAAATAAAAGGCCTCAAAACTGGAATGGAAGAAGCAAAACTTCCCCTATTTGCAAATGACATAATCCTATATACAGAAAATCCTGAAAAATTCACAACAAAGCTCCTAGAGCTAATAAATGAATTCAACAAGTGGCTGGGTACAAGATCAACATGCAAAAATCAGTAGTGTTTCTATACACTAATAATGAACAATCAGAAGAAGAAATCAAGGA
The DNA here is from genome assembly GCF_015220235.1 of Choloepus didactylus. Classification (NCBI taxonomy): domain Eukaryota; kingdom Metazoa; phylum Chordata; class Mammalia; order Pilosa; family Megalonychidae; genus Choloepus; species Choloepus didactylus. The sequence goes on along the minus strand of NC_051324.1, from coordinate 64,734,518 downwards.
AAAAATCCATTTACAATAGCAACTAAAATAGTCAAATATCTAGGAATAAACCTAACCAAGGATGTAAACGACTTGTACACAGAAAACTAGAAAACATTGCCAAAAGAAATCAAAGATGACCTAAATAAATGGAAGGACATTCTGGGTTCATGGATTGGAAGACTAAATATTATTAAGACAATTCTACCCGAAACAATTTACAGATTTGATGCAATCCCAATCAAAATTCCAACAACAGAAATGGAAAAGGCAATCAGAAACAATAACAAAAATGGAACAGCCAAACATTACAGAAATGGTAAAGTGAATCATCAAATTTATATGGAAGGGCCCCAAATAGCCAAAGTAGTCTTGAAAAAGAAGAATGAAGTTAGAGGACTCATACTTCCTGATGGTAAAACTTATTACATAAACTCATTAACTTCCCTTCTGGGACATGACTCCCAGAGGAGTGACTTTTCCTGGTGATGTGGGACATGATTCTCAGCAATGAGCCTGGCCCTGGCATTGAGGGATTGAAAATACCTTCTTGACCAAATGGGGAAAGGAAAGGTAACAAAATAAGGTCACAGTGGCTAAGAGATTTTAAATACATTTGAGAGGCTATCCTGGATGTTTCTCTTATGCAAGCTCTAGCTATATATCCCAAATGGCTACAGTATGCCAAGACCTAACCATCAGTAGTCCCAAAATACCTAGGTCCCTATCTAAGATTCTATAAAAGTGTCACTCTCAGAGACTTAAATCCTCCAAATGTTCCTATGCCAGACAAGTCCTAAAACCCAGAGGCAACAGCCTTTTTAAGAACAACAACCAGATGCAGCCCCTTTCCCTGTAATGTCAACACCCCTTTTCAATATGAACAAGTTAGGGTGGTCACTACCTACACACCCCTAAAGATCTAGGAAGTGATTAAACTAGAGGGATGGGGTAGCAACAGACAAGATAGAATTTGACAAAGGATTACAAATACTGAATCTTTATACAACTATGCTTTTTTAGATGCTAGGGCATTAGAACAGCTAGAAGGAAATAATTGAAATGGTGGAACTTTAATCCATAAGATTTGCTCTACAGCTACTTGTTAAATTGTACTTTGAAAGTTATCATATTTCTGTATATATGTTACATTCACAATGAGGAAATAACTGAAACTGTGGAACTGTAACCTGTAACATTCATTGATATTACCTATGTAACTACTTGTTAATTTGTACTTTGAAAGTTATCACCTTTCTGTATATATATTTCACAATAAGGAAATAACTGAAATTGTGGAACTATAACCTATAATATTCTTTGAAATTTACTCTCTAACTGCTTGTTAAATTGTACTTTGAAAGCTATTACTGTCATGTAGTTATGTTAAATTTCACAATAAAAATGTATTATTAAAAAAACTTTTTACAAAACCACAGTAATCAAAACAGCATGGTGTTGGCACAAGGACAGACATATAGATCAATGGAATCAAATTGAGAACTCAAATCAATCCTCACATTTATGGCCAAATGATTTTTGACAAGGGAGCAAAGACCACTCATTGGGAAAGAGTAGTCTCTTCAACAAATGGTGCTTGGAAAAATTGGATCTCCATTTGCAAAAGATGGACCCTTATCTCATACCTTATTTAAAAATCAACTTAAAATGGATCAAAGACCTAAATATAACAGCCAGAATTATCAAAGTGTTAGAAGAAAAAGTGGGGAAGCATCCTCAGGACCTTGTATTAGGCAATGGTTTCTTTGATTTTACACCCAAAGCACATGCAACAAAAGAAAAAAAATAGATAATTAATACTTTATCAAAAAAAAAATGCACCTCAAAGTACTTTATCATGAAAGTAAAATGATAACCTACACAATGGGAGAAAATTTTGGAAACCACATATCCATAATGGCTTTATATCCAGAATTTATAAAGAAATCCCTCAACTCATCAGCAAAAAGACAACCCCCCCTCAAATGGGTTAAAGACCTGAATAGATGTTTCCTCATAAAAAATATACAAATGGCCAAAAAGTACATGAAAAGATGCTCAACATCATTAGCTATTATGGAAATGCAAATCAAATCCACAAAGAGATACCACTTCAAACCTACTAGAATGGCTAATATTAAAAAAAAAAAAAAAAAAAAAAGGAAAATTGCAAGTTATTCCAGTTTGCTAATGCTGCCTTTTAGCAAAATACCAGAAATGTATTGGCTTTTATAAAGGGGATTTATTTGGTTATACAGTTACAGTCTTAAGGCCATAAAATGTCCAAGGTAAGGCATCAACAATCAGGACCTTCACTGGAGGATGGCCAATGGCATCTGGAAAACCTCTGTTAGCTGGGAAGGCATGTGGCAGGCTTCTGCTTGCTCCCAGGTTGCGTTTCAAAATGATGTTCTCCAAAATGTCAGTGTCATCTTTCAATGGCCAACTTCAAAATGTCTGTCACAGCTGCAGCTATTCCAAAATGTCACTCTCAGTTGCTGTGAGGTCCTTCTGTTTGCAAGCTCTTTTTATAGGACTCCGGTGATTTAATTCAGACTCACCCTGAATGGGTGGGGTAACACCATCATGGAAATTATCCAATCAAAGCTCTTGCCCACAGTTGATTGAGTCATATCTTCATAGAAACACTCAATTAATAGGTTCCAACCTAATCAACACTGATATGTCTGCTCCTACAAGATTGCATCAAAGAACATGGTGTTTGGGGGGACATAATACATCCAACCTGGCACACAAGTGTTGGAGAGGATATAGAGAAATGGGAACACTCATTTATTGCTGGTGGGAATGTAAAATGGTTTAGCCTCTGTGGAAAATAGTTCAGCAGTTCACAGAAAGTGAAATTTAGAATTACCATGTGTCTTGGCAAGCCCATTTTTTAGGTATATGCCGAAAAGAATTGAAAGCAGGCACTTGAACAGATATTTGCACACCAATCTTTATAGTTTCATTATTCACAATTGCCTAAAGATGGAAGCAATCCAAGCATCCATCAACTGAAGAATGAATATTGTATATCCACACAATGAAATATTATTCAGTCATAAAAAGGAATGATGTTCTGATGCATGTGACAAAATGGATGAAGCTTGAAGACATTGTGTTGAGTGAAATAAGCCAGAAACAAAAGGACAAATATTGTATGATCTTACTGATATGAAATTATTAGAATAAACAAATTGATAGGGTGAGAATCTAGATTGTAGGTTACCAGAGGATGGGGAGGGAGTAGAGAGTAGGGAGTTAATACTTAAAATGTACAGAGTATTTATTTGGGAGGATGGAAAAGTTTTGTTAAAGAATGATGGTGATGGTAGCACAATATTGTGAACATAATCAACAGCACTGAATTGTAAATTTGAATGTGGTTAAAGAAGGAAAATTTAGGTTGCCTATATGGGACTTAAATAACGTTTTTTTTTTTTTAAATCCATGGAACTGCACGATACAAATAGTGAACACTAAGTTAAATTATGAACTATCGTTAATAGTACAATTATAAAAATGTGCTTTCATCAGTTGTAACAAACGAACCACGCCAATGCATAATGTTAATAATAGGGTGGTATATGGATACCCTGTATTTTGTGCGTAATTTTTCTGTAAATGCATCACTTCTCTGATAAAAAGTTAAAGTCTTATGGCAAATTTCCTACTAATTATGACTCCTAAATAATGGTAATATCAAATAGAATCTAAGTAATTTCATTAAATCTTTAGAGTTTTAATAAATCTCTTTTTCATTTTCAGGTGAAAGAATATGTGACAATATTAAGTGTTGCTTTTTCTTTTAAGGTTGACATAAGGAAGAAAGTGACAGAGGAAACTGTTTAAGATACAGTGGAATAATACAGTTCTGAGTACAGCTAATATTAGTGTGTGTATTTATATGTGTGTGTGATTATATAGACCACACATGCTATGACAACTTGCATAAACAAGAGCAGTGGGACTAAATGATTTTTAGGAAATGAGGAGCATGAGTGCTCAATTGAATAGGAGCACTCATTTGGGTCACTAAGATCCTGAAAACACTTGGCATCAATCTAGGATATCATTAATGGCATCATTTTTATTTCATTGTTTAAAGGAATTATATTATTGCTGTTGAAATTTAGAGGTTGAGGGTAGCATTTCCTAAAACACGTTCCAAATCGGTAAAACAAGTGGAAGGAAAAAAAGATTACTGACTTTGTCTTATATCAAAGCAAGAATTTCTAAAGCTATTTTCCCCTTTGTATGCCCCTAAGGAACTAATTTGTTACATCTGGCATTCTGGAAGCCCCTTCCAATACCCCAGGAAGCAGTTTATCTGCTTGCAAGCCCAGGTGATTAAATAAAGCATGTATTCAGCTATCTTAATCCTTTCAGACCAAGAATCTCACCCCTTCCATAGATTTTCTAGAGCCAGTATGTTTAAATTTTTTTAATCATCTCCCTTTGTATTCTCCATTTGCTGTTGTGTCTTCTTCAAACACAATATCTGTAAATTAATGTCAACTTCAAATAAGTCGGGGAAGCAGGACTATTTCTAGAGAATTGTGATTTCCTGGAGCTTTTTTTGTTGTTGTTGTTTCCCCTACCTTTAAGCCATCCACCAGGGTACCTTACTAATACTCCGAAAACACTTAATATTATTACTGTAAACACTTGGGAATGTATTTAATACAATTTGTACAGGAAAATGAAAGCAGCAAGGAAGAGAAGTATGGCCCTGACAGCCAGGCAAAAATAATCCTGGAGATAGATTCTCTGTCAATGAGGAAGAGAAGTAGCATTGCAAGATATAAATCTCTGAGGATCCTGGGTCAGTGAGGGATTCCTGTGTTTATTGGTAAAAGCATTCATACAAAGCATGGCAGAACAATGGCACTGATCAGTCTGTTTGCCTGACTATTGTTTCTTTCATGGCATAAGCAAAGTGGTAGACTAGAATGAAATACCTTCTCCTTGTCCCTTCCCATGCCTGGAAAGGATTTGACACAGAGACAGTCTCTCAGCAGAGATTCCACAGTGTATCACCCTAGATTACGTTCATTTTCTTGAGGATGAGTTTGGCTGTCAGGGAGAACCTTCCGTACTGAATCCAGTCCAGCCAACAACACAACTCATGGAATATATGTTCTCCTGAGACTGACAGTACCTTGATAAATCAGTTAACAGAAAAAAACTTGTAAGATATAAGTGGAAACAAGTTTTTCAAGGGACCACACTTTAGTTGCCTTTTATCAGGCATTCTGTTTGTACCACAAGTTCAAATTGCATGGCAAGAATAGGGTTTGGTAGATAGAATATGTGGACAGTAGTATTGCATGACTCCATGGAGCTGAAAGGATGAGGAAATCCTGAGGTGAAGGCAGATGTGACTTGCAGAAGGCAGAGGGAATTAAACTGGCCAAGCATCCGTCTAATGAGTATATCATACTGCCTGTTTCTGGCTGTCTTGTGTATCAGCTGTGGGCAGTGATTGATTCCTGGCCTCCTTTCCTTCCACGCATGCCATTAGGGGAGGACGGAAGGAAGGCATCTTTGGCCACTGTAAAGTAAGATATATATATAATGACGTTAACAAAGCCCTGTGGGTCAAGTTGTAGCAGGAGTGATGGCAAATCCATGGGAATGAGTCAACGCAAGATTAAAACAAAGAATGTAATTCATGGAAACCTCTCAGATGTGCATGTTGGGATGTGCTGAACAGTCAACTTGAGTGGATTTGCAGCAGCATGTGAAGGTGATTTACATAAATGTGAACTCCTGCCCAGAAAGTAAATGTGACTTGCAAATTTACAACCCTGAAATAATGGAAGCTGCACTCAAAAGCAGGCACAATTGTTAGTAAACAAAAATGATCACTGCCCTTTACTACTGTCAAACCTTTAGTGAACTCCAATAAGAGGCTGCAAGGATGAGCCAGGATAAACAGGCTTCACTGGTTGAGTTGGTCCGCTGAAGGCACCCCCACCCCCACCCTGTGAAGGGGCTACGTTGTTGCAAATGAAGGTGGTAAATTGGATTCAACTCAACTTGAAAAGTTCAGCAATGTAGACAGAAGCACTACCTTGAATCATTTTGCCTTGCAGAAACCTCCTTGAAACATCCACCTATAAATGACCCACCCATACCTCAGGTTCCAACTGTATTTACTCCCCTTTAGGCCAGCCCCCCTCTCCTGACTCCTCTGTTCCTTAAAGGTAACCGGAGTCTGTAACTTAGCCATCCCGTAACCCACTCTTCGAGTCTCCCAGACACTCTTGCCCCATCCATGATTCGAACATTTGGCAAGTCATATAAATCCCTCCTCTGCAATGTCTTTGGAATTGATGCTTTTCTTTCCATTTTGAAGTTCAACCACTTATTGCCTCTCACTTGAAATATTACCATAGGTTCTTCACTGGTCTGCCCAGCTTCTGTCTTCTTGATCCTTTACTCCTCCAATCAATGCTATGTATTTGACACCTCGTCCTCTTAAATGGCATTACATCAGTATCATTCCTTTGCTCAGAAATACTTCAATGGTTGCTCACTGCCTTCTATTACAAGTAAAATTTCCTCAGCCTAGAATTTTGCATCCTTAAGCTGCTTTTCCTATCTTGCTCCCTGTTAATGCCTAAGAGCACCTGCACCCTAAATGAGGGTTCGTTAACCTTGGCAGCATTGACAGTTTGGGCTGGGTGATTCTTTGCTGGGAGTGGCTGCCCTATGCAATGTAGGATGTTTAGCAGCATCTCTGACCTCTACCCACTGGTGCCAGTTGCAACTCCTCATCCTCAGCCATGACAAAAATGTCTCCAGACATTGCCAAGTGTCTCCAGGAGGTAAAATTGCTGCCCTAGATAAAATGGGTCTCTGGTGGTTATTGATATATGCCTTAGTTTCCCCATGTCTATGTTTGTTGTCCTGGGCAAATGCCCTCCCTACCATCTCTCTCCATGGATCATAGCTATCATTTATGGTTTTTTTCAAAAACTTTCTGTTACCAAAGTCTTGTCTCATTGTTTTAATCAGAATCCCTGAATAAAAATGTGTTCCTTCACCTTTGGATCACCATAATAGTTCATGAATTTCTTGGATCATTAATCTTATTCTGAATTTTTTTTCTTTTACTTCAGATGCTAAAAAAAAAACAAATTCAGAAGCAATGTTTTGGCCCATTACTTAAACATGAATATTGATGATATGCCTTATGTGAAATATTGTCTATCCTGTTCAAATTTTACTTTCTGTATTTTTTTGCCTATAACAAATTTATTTTTTCATTGTATAGAATTTTACTGGCATATGAATACTAAAAGTAATAGTACATATGACATTATCTCAAAGTCACTTATAAAATGTAATAATGTAATATTCTCTTTTATCAAATGTTATAGGAAATAAACTACTGGTTTTTCATAGACAGGAAAAAAAGAATGCCAATGACTGGAACTTAGAGCAACCTAGTCCTTCCGCTCCCTTTTTACTTGAGGTACCTGGAAACTTGGAAGAGTAAATGGCTTTCCCAAGATGGCACAACTAGTCCTTTGCAGTGTCAGGACAAGTACCCAGGGCTCCTGTTCAGAATCTATTGCACTAGACCAGTGGTTTCCCAAGTGTGTTTCCCTAGACAGCTTGGGACGCTTTTAGAAATGCAAATTCTCAAGTCCCATCCCTAATCTACTGAGTTAGAAACTCTGGGGTTGGAGTCCAGCCATCTATGTTTGGTCTAGTGCCAGGGTTCCCGAACTCCACAATGCATCAGAATGATTTGGAGGATCTGTTCAAATATAGAGTGCTTGTTTACCACGTTCGGTGTTGGGTGAAAGGTAAGTTGTTGTGGGTTCTCAAGACAGAAAGGCAGCTGTGTTCAATATCAAATTACCAATTCACCTAGTTCCGGGAATTTGCAACTTAATACAGAACTCCTTTGTTGAGGCAGTGAAAATTTTTGTTCTACTATATTCGCTGTAGTATGTGTTTCATCTTAATTAATGTGGCAAAAAGAATTTCCATCAAATTTGAAATGAAAATCAATTAAAATTCAGGCAGTTCTGATTGTTATCAATTACTATAAAGTGCAGAAACACCAAGCATAGGAATATGAGGGCAGAAGAGAGAGTGGAAGTGAAAAGCATATTAAACTTTGGCCTTATTGAAAAACTAGATATAAATACTATTTTCAGAGTGAACTGTCTAAATAGAATTGTTAAATATATAAGGACAACCACTAAAATAAAATAAATAGAAATCACAATTTATAAACCAACAGAAGAAAAAGTAAGGACAAATCAATCAATTTGGTAAAGAACAGGAAAGAAAAATATGAAAGAAGGGGCAAGGAAAGTAGAAAATGTGTCAGTATTCATACTAAATATATTGTTCTCAAATTTGGCATTAAAAATCAGACATGTACTGTTTCCTTAAAAATGGCACCAAAGGTTGTACTGAGTAAATGTCAAGAAAACTAAAGCAGCATTGACATCTAACATCTGACAAAAAGTAATTCAAGGTTTAAAGCACAAAGAGGATTATTTATTTGATAAAGTTACAATTTTTCAATAAGATTAAATGATCATTAATATATATGGCCTAATAATACATCATTTAGAGATAATGGAAGCAATCCCATCAGAAATAAAGGCAGAAATGAAATATTCCACCATCATGTGGAGACATAAAAATACCCTTATCTCGATAGCCAACATATTAAACAGGTAAAAAATGTCTAACGATATTGAATATTTGAATTATATAACTAAGAAGGCATATAAATATATAAAACTGGACCTAACAAAGGAAGCATATGCTTTCATTTCAAATAATCATGGAATAGTCACAAAAATTAGCCATTAGGTTTAAATAAAATTTTATTTAAATTTTATTTATTGTACCATACTTCAATAAAATTAGCAATTAAAAACCAAGGTAAAGACATAGTAGGCTCTTCCCTAACAAAAAGAAAACAAAACAAAAGATAAAGAAATGTCTAACTGGATATTTTTAAAGACTTTTTAAAATAGACTTGAATTATTATAAACAATTTAGAGAGGAACAAACATGATAACACTGTTTTGGTTTGCTAAAGCTGCCAGAAATGCAATATACCAGAAATGGACTGACTTTTACAATGGGGTTTTATTAGTTTACAAATTTACAGTTGTAAGGCCATGAAAGTGTCCAAATTAAGGCATCAACAAGAGGATACCTTCACTGAAGAAAGGCCAGTGGCGTCTGAAACACCTCTGTCAGCTTGGAAAGCACGTGGCTGGTGTCTGCTGATCCTTTGCTCCTGGATTGCTTTGCTTTCAGCTTCTGATGCTAGTGGCTTTCTCTCCAAGTGACTGGGGATCCTCTCTTAGCTGCTCCAGGTCAAACTCTGGTCTCCCTCTCAGCTAAGCATCTCCCAATGTTTTTCTGTCTGCATCTCCAAGCATCTGGGTCTCTCAGCCCTGATCTCTCTTAAGGACTCCAGTAAACTAATTAAGACCCACCTTGAATGGGTGGGGTTACATCTCCATGGAAACAACCTAATCAAAAGATCCCACCCACCACAGGTCGGCCCCCATAAGAGTGGATTAAAAGAACATAGTCTTTTAAAACATAACAAATTCAAACCAGCACAAACACTATATATGAAAACCTACCGGTTTTGGTAAAAGATTTTACTTGGATGATATTTTGTACACTTTAATGCATTTATTATTTAAAAAAAAGAATGGGAAATTAAGTATGTGTTCAACTCAACAATCTTGAATAAGACCTAAAAAATGTAATACATTCTCATTGTAGAAAATTTGGAAAATGTAAATAAATTATGAAGAAAATAAGAATCATCCACAATCCCACTAATTATTATTCTTTTCTGTAAACATAACATATTATGAGCAATAAATAATTCAGCCCAAATGCCCAAAATTATGGGATACTGACATTTATTTTTGGCTGAATTGCTCCTCTGATCTTACCAATGTCACAAAAAAGACTCCATAAAAGGGGACTCTGGAAAAATCATGGAGTGAATTTAGTTTCATGTGTGTATGTGTGAGTTGCCGTGTGTGTGTGTGTGTGTGTGTGTGTGTGTGTGTCAGGATGACAGTGATGTGCAAAATGAATCTCCTCACATCTCTTTGTCCAGAATAGTGCTTTCCTTTCAAAAGAGTATGTGATAGGAAAATAAATGGTTTATTATAGGAGATTTTCCAGAAAGATTTCAGGGACATAAGAGTTGGGGAAAGATTTGACCTGATAAATAAAATGACAAAAAGAGTAAGGAAAAAAAGTATCTGTAAAACGTGATTGAGGAAGAATCCTTCAGAGTCCAATAAGGAGGATACCACTTTGGGTATGAAGTGTAGGAGAGGAGGTTAACTTATACAACTAATCCTGATAGAAACACTACCAAACCTCAGCTAAATAGCAAGGATTCTCTGGTGTGGATAGAAGTTCCAGGAAGGAACAACCTCTCGCTCTTGGGAATCAGCTGTGATTTTGGTCAACAAGGCCAGCTAGTTCAGCAGGAGGCCCCTAGAATACCCAAGGCATTTCTTTTTTGGGCATTGACCCTACTAGGAGGTATACCAGAAGACTACAGTCTTCTCTCAGAAAGAATAAGAATAAGAACCGACCAGCCTGTCCAAACAAGTCGTGAAATCCTCTCCCTCTTGCCCCTTGAATGGTGGCCAATGCCTCAAGAATAAAGGAAATCCACTCTGCAATCCGATAGGTTGCTACTGAACGTTTTGCCAAGAACAACACCTTCCCTTCATGTAGTGCCAGGGTCCAGGTGCATAAACGCCAATCTTACAAACCCAACTCAAAAAAAAAAAAAAAAAAAAAAAAACTTGGCACTTGATATAACAGGATGGGAAATGTTATGGGTTGTTTCAGCAAGGGTGGAGAAGAGTAAGCTTACATCTCTTGAACAGGCACTGTATTGGAGGTCTTTTGTCCCGATTGCTAAGGTCAGAGCACAAATATAGAAAACTAAAATTAGATTACTGTAATTGTTGCTCTCATTCTCCCTTACTCCACTGAGAGCTCTCTGAAAACAGTGCCTCAGAATCTCCAACAGCCGTCATAGTTCTAGGTACTTGATGCTTGATAAATGTTTTTCAAAACGGTAAGAGCTCTTTTTATTTGGATGAATTTAAATGCTTGGAATTTGAGGTAAAAGACTACTTTGGTTACAAAATGAAAATTTTGCTCCTACAAGTGCAAAAATACGCATACACACACATATATATATACACACACATACATATATATAAAGCATTTATAATTTATGAAGCACTTTTACATAAATGATCTCATTTTAAATCTCACAAAATTCTGTTTTCATTCTTAGTTTCCAGTGAGTAAACCAAGGCTCAAAATTCTTAAGTTACTTGTGAAAGACAACTTCTCAGCTATTTATCTGTAGAAGACAACTCAGGTCACAAATAACATTTCATTAAGTGAGGTTGAATGCATCTTACACAGAAATAAAAAGATAGAGGAGAAATCAAATCTATTGCACAAAACCTGTAGGAACTCCTTTGAGAAATCCTTACAATTGCTGATATTCTTAGGGAAATATATATGCTAAACCTAATGGGGATAAAGATGGAGAAAGTAGTTTACAAAAATTCTGCTACCAAAGATTAAACAAAAAGAATGTCAAAGGGTTGGGCTGGGAGATAGGAAGGGAGCTGAACAGGATTGACATGTATTGAGTACCTGGGGGCTATAGTGAAGTGTCCCTAACATGTTCAAAATGAGGTAGTAAGATTTCCTCTGAGTGTTAGCATGTAAAATCAAGACATCATGCATCAAAACAAAGATATGTAGGCTCCTTAAAAGAGAGGAAGGAACCTCCAAAAATGGCAAATTCAATTTATAATAACAAAAAAACAGATCAGTGGTTTTCTGGGGCCAAGGGTGGGAGAGATTTTCTGGAATGGGGCAAAAGATAAATTTGGGGAATGATGGGAATATTTTATATTTTCATTGTGGCAATGCTTATGGGAGTATATGCATTTATCAAAAGCCATGGAAGTGTACATTTAATAAGTACATTTTATTGTACATAAAATACACCTCAAAAAAGATGAGCAAAAGAAAAAAATCTCATGCGAAACAAGAAATAGAATGATTTCCAGGTCTTTAAGACTTCACTTCAAACTACATCTATTCTCTTGTATAAATAAATAATGTTTTTGTTAGAAGGGGACAGAGGGTAAAGACCTTGGTTAGCCTGGGAAGTATCCTAAAGAATAGCCACACAAGCAAACATGGGCAGCACTTATCCAAGCATTGTCCAGGGGAGTGAATGTCCTAAGGACTCAACATAACCAATTCCAGTGGAGTCCAGAACCTTGTGGGGTTAGAAGTAAGAGGCTTTCCTTGTGTCTTAATAGCCCACATGTGAATCACATGACTCCTTTTCCTTGCACTGATACGAAGCAGTGTATAAAATTCACAGAGGGACAAAATACACTGAAAGGACACATCAAGTGTGTGGCTCCCTCAGCAGTCATAGTTCTTATTATAAACGAATGTTTTGTGTCCATACATATGTCTTCTGAAGTTGGTTAAATTAAGTCTCATTCTTAACACGCTGATTGAATCAGATTTCTGAGCCTGTAACACTGAAGCCAAACTTTGGCCCATGGTAATTAAATTTATTATTCTCTCTAACCTTAGTACAGTTATTGTGTGAAGTAAAATGAAATGTGTCTTGTTAACCACAGGATTATTTGTTTTGCTCAGCACCTTAATGAGTTTCAGGAGGTAAAAAGAGTGATTCTGGCTGGGTACTCTGAGAGGGGAGAGTGAAGAGAATGAAATCCCCATAGAACTTTCACCTGGATGAAGTTATAGAGAATACAAATGATTAAACTTGATGTTAAGTTGTTTCTCATGGAGCATGTGCTAGCAATCCCGTCCACCATCACCCATACAAGATTTTCTGTAAAGCCAATATTGCTCAATAATGGATTTTTATAATCTTTCTGAAAAGAGGAGTAGAGCTCTCACAGTGGGTTGATACGGGTGTGTGTGGGAGGATGGTGACAACAAAAAACCCAAGAGCAATACATATGAATTGAGCCAGGCAGAGGAGACAACTGACATTCAAGCTGATTTGAAGAACCTTTTCTTAGTGTCTGTCACTTACCTTCAGCTACAGAAGCCTGGAAACTCTAGATTCATAAACCTGTATAAATGTCCAACCTTAGACCTGCAAGGAAATTCCTCCATTCCATTATTTTCAAGTAGGCATTTAAGCAACATGGCCAGTCTAGTTTTATGAACGGCTCTCGCTGAACCAGCTGCTTTATTTACCTGCAGGCTGTCAGCTCTCCAAAAGGGTGAAATCCTTTCATATTTTATTCCTATCAAATCCTTTTTACTCTTGCAGGAAGTCTTAGTCTAAGGCACTCACACAATTTAAAATGGTGTGTGGGTATACAGTGCTCCGAATCAGGAGAACACATAAGGCATATTCACAAACAACAAATAGGGTAGAATTCTTGCTCGTCAGACACACCTTGTACCTTTGCATTTTCCTATTTAAGTAAATTATATATTGCACACACTTTATGCAAATCACGAGCAGGAAATAGAAACCAAAATACTTTTCAAACCATGCCAATGTGCAGGTTCAGGATTGCCTTGTTTAACTAAAGAATACCAGGAAGAAGAGGTAAATTTTTCTTCCAGCGAGATTAGCCCATGAGCCCAAAGGAGGTGTAAAGAGCATGGGTAAATTCTGAATGTTTCCCCCCAGGTGAAAATTGCAATTAAATGGTACTGGTGTGTCTATCTCCCCTCACTGTTAAAAAGAGCTGTTTATTACAAGTAGCAACAGGAAAAAAAATTTTGTTAGCTCTCTCCACTAATTGCTTTTTTGGCATTCTCATGTCCATGTCTTTTTATTATCCTACAAAATGATCATAAACCTATAGAATGTTTCAGACTGGTGCATACCTAAAGGCAGAGCTATTGCAGCAGGCCCTACTAAGTCTCAACTGCCTAAGATGAATGGGCACTGGAAGTGGGCCTCGCTGTAAAAGACCCCGCATTCAGCTGTGGCATGTGAACCACAAGGTAAAAATGCAGGAGAAAGCCCCACACCTTTATCTTGATAAATCTGGGCCTAACTTCAATTAAATCTCAAATGAAATCTCCTCCTTGCATAGTTCAAATATCTTGAAAGGGAACAGAGAAGTGAACTGTAGACTGAGGCAAAAGTACATACTGTATTTATAATTGAACACAGCTTTTTATATAATTACATCCTTGTGCACTTCTTATTTTTGGTTCCTGCATAAAGTCACTCAGATGAAATTAAAGAGTATGCAGGAGAAGGTGCCTCAATGCTTCTTCTAGTTTCTATGGCAACTCTGTGCATCTTATTCAGCTGTCTCATTGACTGAATGTACCCGAGTGATGCAGGCTGCAACTTTTGCCTGATCCTGAAAGGGGCAGGGAGAAGTGATTTATTGATCTTACACTGTAAAGAGTTTATGACAGGACTGAAGAAAATCTGTAGGGTGTTGATTCGACTTTCACTCTTTTTATATGAATATTTGCCATGTGAGAGTGTTTTTGCCAAGAGAATTTTGTTAGAGATATGTATACACTTGTCTTTGAAATTTCTGTCGGTAAATAAGCTGCTTTTACGGGTCTGTGTCTAAGTGCCCAATGCAGTTATTTATTGTTAAAGAAGTTCTTTTCTATATACTATTTAGTGAACACTCCCTTTGTTTGCCTAATATAATGTTACAGAATAAGGTAAAGAGTTGCTTAATAAGATATAGAAATACATGAGCAAAATTTTGCTAGAAATTTTGCTTTAAAACTCTAAAGTGTGAGTCTTGATCTATCTGCTTGTGATAGAAGAGCGACCCAGATGCTTGTCCAAGGGATGTCTTTCAGCCCCTGTATCAGGACTGGGAGTTGTTGAGACAAAAAATGATTCACAGAGCTAATGGAACCAGAACCTGGAGTCAGAACGGTCAATTAGCATGAGGAAATGACAGTATGGTCCAAGGAAGCAAAGTCCTTACAAAATCAACTTAAAATTTAAGAAGGAACACTTCCAAATTTTACATAGGACATTATATTAAGTAATCATGCTTTAAGATCAAATAGTTTTATTGTCATTTTACTACTAGTTACTTCGGAGTACTACCAATAGCAACAATAAACACAATGTCTGGCACATACAGAGACTCACACATTTGTGGAAGGAAGGAAGGAAGGAGGGAGAGAGGGAGGGACGAGGGGGAAGGGAGAAAGGGAGGAAAGAAAGGAAGGAGGGAGGGAGGGAAGCAGGCAGGTATGCTAGTTTCGATATGTCTCTGGCATTTGAGGTTCCTAGAGGGAACTTAATTTTCTTGGATTTCCCTAAACCAACAAATAGCAGTAAAATTTTTCCCTTGGTTTTCTCATAACTTTCATAACAACTGGAGCTTCTGTGAGTGTGTTTGTTTGTTGTTACAAAGCACAGTTTATCAAAACCAAATCAAACACATGCATATACACATTTATTTTTTTCTCAAAGGGAATGTTTAACCTATAAAATTTCCATGTAAGTGTTTAAAACTTGTTTTTCATAGTAATGTGCTCAGATCACAACTCTATGTCTATGAAATTATTGTGTTTGTAAATAGTTAATTTTACAGGTGTTTTTAAGGATAAATGGCAGATTGATTCAAAGGAGGTGACTGAAGGGAGGCTGGGGGAGGAAATGGTATATATTATCAAATCATAAAGGTTTTATATATTCTAATTTGAAAATATTATGAGATTGGAGAAAATTGGATTGTCTCACCAATCTTGCACATTAACATGAAAGTTTCCAGTTGATGTTTATCTAGAATTCAAGGGTAAAATTGAAAACCAAAGGTAGGGATTGTCATCATGATGTAGAGAAATAGATAGATAAACAGATAGATTTTTTTAAAAAGAGAAAACTAATCCAGGCAAGTTTAGTTATACCAATATGAAATGTGTTTCAAAGTCATCACATTGGAGGTTATTTACTGAATCCAACTCTACTTCCTTGAAGCAGCATATTTAGTAAGTCCATTCAGAGGCCCTTTGGAACTATCGACAATTAAAGAACCAAAACATCTCATTACATGTTCTTTGTAGTCACACATTGGTTGTTTTGTACAAAATGATGTTTGCAACCTTAATTATCCACCTTTGCCACTTAAGTGTAGTCCTTATTGATTTCTGATTTTTTCTAAATCTAAAATTTAACCAAAAAGTTACAAAAATTTGCCACAATTAAAATATTCAAAAAATGTGCTCTGAAAAGTATTCAAAATAAAGTGTAATAAAAAACTTTAAACCCTTGGCAACATCTCTGAAAAAATATTTTATCTTCCAAGTGAAGATCTGTGTATAGAGAAAGCAGTGAATAGCATCTTTTTGCACAGTACCTGGTACATAGTAAAACACTCAATAATTGGCAGTTATTATTATATATGTTTTTGTAAAACATCTGTAACCTAGTTATTTTTATTGGTTTTAAAGAAAAATAAATACACAACAATATGGCCCAGTTTCCAAACTGTGATCTATTGAGGACAAAGTCCACATAGAGAAATTTTAGTGGCCAGCACCTAGCTCAATGGGTGGTATGCAACAATTCCTTGATAGATTTTTGTCAAATTGGCCAGAATTATCTAGAAATCAAATCCCTTGACCTCAAACTTGCAGAATACAATCTCAAACCTGAAATATAAAAGATTTCTGAAAATGAGAGTCAGCCACTGTAAAACTCCTACATTCAAGCAGTCTTTCATATGTCACCTGAACTTGTGTGGCCTGCCTGGTATTCTGATATTAGTCATGTAGTTCTTATAACGGATTATCTGATTTCCTCGATACAGCGGACCAGAAGCAAAAACTAATTTGTGGTAGGCAACTGCTGGCAGCTGATGGTTTAATGATAAATAAGACACACTTTTGAAAGCAAAGGCCACTAGGAAGAGATGCAAGTATTAGCTAGAGTTACAAAAGGAAACATTAAATAATAGATATCATTCTGTAAATGAGGCAGAGAATCGTATAATGTTTTAGAAAACCATTCCTCCAAAACAATGAATGCCCTTGAGGCAGCAAATTTCAATTACTCAGAGAGAGCCATTTACGTGTAATTATTCATCATTATTATTCTTATTATTTAGCTAATACCCATGTTCAGACTCTGGCTCACCTTTCTTAAACTCCTCCCTTCCACTTCTTCTTAATTGTCTCTCTCCACACACCACCCCAACCTTGCTACTCCTCTAATTTCCAGAGTAGGATGACTGGCTCGCAGTGGTTTGCCTGGAACTTTCCTGCTTTTAGCACTGAAGTTCTAGGCCCTGGGACACCACTGGGTCTCTGGCAAACCAGGAGAGTTGGCCACCATATTCCAGAAACACCTACTCTAATAATGTTGCTCCACCTATGCCTTTCTTGCATTGCACCTTGTAATTTGGTAAATTAAAAACAAAAAAAAAGTCATTAGAACAACCCTTACGAAGTGGTTCAAACCATTAGGTAACAAGGCTGCTAGATCTGAACTATTTTGAAAAAATGCTCTGAGTTTTTGAATTATGCTAATTATTACTTGGCTCCCAACTTAAAGTGCATAAAACTAGGCTTCCTTTATTTACTTATTTTGGAAAAACAAATCTGATTGATTTGATTATTTCACCTGCTCTAAAACAGAAATTTCTAGAGGGAAATTCTTTACCGGTATTATCTGGAAAGCTGCAGCATAGGAAAGTTAGAAGTTGGAGGCCTTGCTTGGCCTGTCACTCAAAAGAGAACTCAAGCAGCAGGACTCTGAGAATCCACCCCTACCTTTCTTGTTGCGTATGTGTTTTTTAATTAAAAAAAAAAATAGAGGTGAGGCCTGTAAAATATCCAGCTCACTGCCTGGTGTTATCATTACATATCTTGTTTAATTGGCCCAATGGCCAAGAGGATAGTGTTTCCCTTTGGCTGTCTACAGTGGGAAGAAACTGGAAGCGTGTGAATTTTGGTAGGATGCCGGCAGTTGGGTTAGTGGCAGAGATTTGTGGTTTGCATCAAGGCAGGCTCAAGCAATTCCTAGTTAATTGAAATTAGTCTGAAGTTCAAAATTCACCCAAATCCCACAACCAGTGCTCAAATTTGCAATTATTCTACCCCTGGTGGGTTGTTCCCGCTCTCCAAGAAAGGAATTGAGGAGCAGGTTATGAATGGGGAAGAAATTCTGTGCTAATATGTCCTGTGTGGAGACAAAGAATGCGTTTTTCGTCACCAAGGAGAAAGAAAACTGAGAAGCACAAAGGCCTGAGACTTAATGGTGAAAACTTCACAAGTGTACATTCAAAAGGAAAGCTGCATAGAGTAGTGATAAAAAGCACAGCCAAAGTATTCAGTGACCTCAGATTAAATACTAGCTTTAATACCTACGGCTGTGTGTACTTGGACAAGTTGCTTCACCTCTCTGGGTCTCAGTTTCCTCATTTCCTAAAGGGGGATAATAATAGCGCCCATCCCGCAGGGTTGCTGTTAAGAGTAAATGCTTTACCATTTATAAAGAACTTAGAATAGTGCTTAGAACATAGTAACTGCCATATGAGTATTTGTTAAAGAAAAAAATACTAAGGAGCGACCCATATTTCAGAATGCAAACTTTATCAGTATTTCCGATCCTGAGAAAACATAGTTAAGTTATTCCAAATTTGCTAGATGAAGTGGCACTTTCACAGATCCCACATTTCCTTGGTAACTTTATGTCCTGAAACAATATATAGCTTAGTTGATCAAACTAAGTCTTGGAGACAGATAAAATCTGAATTCAGATACTACCTCAGGGATTCATTAGCTTTAAAATTCAGCCTCAGTTTCTTCTTCTATAGCAGGGGTGGATAAACAGTACATGAACCAAATGTGGCCCACCACATGTAGTTATAAGTAAAGCTTTATTGGGACTCAGCTGCGTCCATTTGTTTTCATAATGTCTGTGACTGCTTTAACAGTGTAAGAACAGAGTTGAGTAGTTGTGACAGAAACTGTTCTGCACAGGCTAAAATATTTACTCTCTATGCTTTACAGAAAAATTTGCTGATTGCTGATTTATAATATGAGAGTACTAACATCCTGATAGTTTTTGTGAGAATGAGATAAGCCAATATATAAGGTAAAACCCTATACAGAGAAGAGACTCAATAAAGAGTAACTATTACAACCGTACAATTTTTTTTTGTTAGTTTTATTTGTTTGCTTGTTTTTTTCAGTCTTTTCTATCCTCTCCCTCTACCTCAGCCATTCTGTCCAAAAAACAAATATGAGTTTGGCTTCCTCTAGCCTAGATTAAACTAATCTGCTACCCCACAGCACCTGTCTGTTTACTCCATTTCTGTGACTCCATTCATGCAAGGCATCAGGGTTTATGCCCTATTGTTTGGAAGCATTTGTTTTATGTTTCAGCGATTCTACCAGCAGCATTCAAGAACCACAAAGATCCTTGCACCAATTTGTTTTCAATTTTAATTTTTTTATTTAGAAATAATAAAATAAGACATAATATATAAAAAATATGTACAATCCATGGTTTGTGCAGTACAATAGGAAGACTTTAGATACAAAAAGACGGCAAATGGGAAAATAACTGTCACGATTGTCAAAGGCCAGGATTGTTCAACTCATCAGAGCCCAGAGCTGAAAGCCAACATTACTAGAAAAGAGATTCTAGTTGGCTG
The DNA here is from genome assembly GCF_015220235.1 of Choloepus didactylus. Classification (NCBI taxonomy): domain Eukaryota; kingdom Metazoa; phylum Chordata; class Mammalia; order Pilosa; family Megalonychidae; genus Choloepus; species Choloepus didactylus. Next base: position 64,714,809 of record NC_051324.1, on the reverse strand, counting down.
GGGGTTGGGGGTGGGGAGATGACTACGCAACACCAACACTTTTTTTAAGCATAACATTATTAAACACAGTGAAAAAGAACTCACTCTACTTCTCAGAACAAGCTTTTTGCCTTTACTGAGTGGTTTATCATAAAACACGAACTGAAAAATTTATTATTTGCAAGGGGAACAAAATTTGGGGGACAGACTTCACGAAATAAACATCAAGGTGTAGGACGGGAGTATACAGGAAGAAAGGAAGTGGAGGGAAGAGATAATGCATTAAGAGAATTTAAAAAAAAACAGGAATTTGGAAATGTCTACAGTGCTATGATGACATCTTTAAAATGTCTGATTCAAGTATTCTCTTAGAGGGATAGAAAACTATTCCTTTCTCAATCATCAAAATAGAATTCACTTTGTCTACTTTTATTTTAAAATAGGATAGCAAGGAATCTATTGCCCCCCCCCAAAAAAAAAATGCCCATCCATATATAGGCAAAAATGCTTTAAAAGGGAATAAATCCTAAGTAAATTCAACTGGGATTTGCTTGCAATAGAGAAGCATCACATATCTGGGAATGGACCCCAGATATTCACCGTGAGTCCTTTCCACCTGCATCCTAATGACACGTGTGCATTAGTTAAGAAGGCCCAGTCAATAAGGACAAATGTTGTGAGGGTAAAATGCAGCAACAATAGTTGTGCATCACCTGTGTCTTGGCTCTTGACAAAAGATTGCCATTTAAAGCTTGTAACTGTTAAAATGCTAATAACTAGGAAAAGCTTTCAAATGAACAATCCATGCTGAAATAAATAACAGAAGAACATAGCAATACGAACCTTATAAGGCTGGTAAATATTTGCTAAAACCATGCTAACCGGTAGCATATCGGTACTAGCTTTCAGAAATTGCTGCACTGAAATTATACTTTCTATGGCATTTTTTTCCTTTACAGACTTCTATTTACATTTGGCTTTAAATATGAAAATATCTGATAAACTTTATAAAATGTACACTTTAAAAACATAGCTTCTGCAAAATTTTCTTGAAAAAAAAAAACAAACCTGTGCACCAGAAATTTTAGATTTTTTTCTCTTTTTTTTTTCCCCAGAAATAAGCTGAAAGACTTCCCTCCCTCATTCTCACCCCCATACCCACCCCCTTTCAAATATCTCAAGTCTTTTTAAGTGGCAGCACTGTGTGTTTAGGGGGACCCTCTTTGGTGGCAACCCCCATTTTCCACTGTATCTTCATTTAATTTACATATCACTGAATACTCTTTGGTTTGATTATTTTCCATTGCAAAACATCAAATAGCAGCAGCTGCAGCCCTCGGTATTCTCTCACTGTCAACGGCCAAATTGGTTTCTCCTTTATAAATTCTCTTGTCCACTCAATCCCCAATTCTTCCAACTCTTTAAACACCTTCCCAAACCTGCCTTTAAATTTGTACTAAAATAGCATCCACTCGCTTGACATCTCTATCTTGGTTTCAATGAATAGAATGCCACCATTTTCAAACCCATCGGCTTAGTGTGCTGAAAACAGCAGAAAATAATATTACTGCAGGCACCCCATTCAGATATGGCTGTTCGAGAACCAGAGACCATCACAGACACGGACTTACAAAATACATGATTCTAGAACAAGCTGTATTTTAATGGCATACAGGGGTATAATACCATGAGAGTTGACTTTGAGACTCCAAAAAGTCAGTATCCCCAGAATTCACAAATAGGAAACTTTGAGCCAAAAAAAGAGTTCCATGATTGAGTCAGAGCAGGGGAATAAAAAAGTTGCTAGCAAGGCAGGTGGCCAGGCAGAAGAGGCTTCTGGAAAACAGTGTGTCCTTAGTAACCTGCTCTAGAGCTCCACGGGAGGAGACCAACCCTGCTGGGCTCACATTCAATTATGGGTGTGCACACAAAAAAAGGAAAGAACTCTTTTAGAGTACTATCTCCTTTACTCCTGACTGTGTTACATTTATATGGCTTTCTTTTACCCTAACAATACTGAAACATTTTCATTCCCACCCTCTGCCACAAAACAAACAAACAAAACAAAACATACACACAAACACACACACACACACACACACACGCACACATAAAACCAACTTTCATCTACCTCCTGAATAGCTGAACTGTGCTGTGTCAAAGCGGCTTGTCCACATTTCCTGCTTCCCCTCTTTGGCATGTGTAGCCCTTTCTGCCACTGGAAGAGTCACTCCAGGCAGACCGATCAGAAGAACTAGCCCAGAGGACAGGCGTGGCGTCTTTTCTAAGGCAAAGTCAAGCTGGAAATGACCTGGCAGGGCAGCAAATTCAATTGCAAGGGTTTAAACTTATTTATCATTCGTGCTGGATGGCTCAGATTCGAGGATGCCAACTAAGCTCAACCAGGATTTTATCTTGTGGAATAAATTTTGGAATGTGCAAAAAAGGGAAAACCCAGAAAAACCTAAAGAGCCCATCACCTTCTCTTCCCTTCTGCATCAGACTGGCCAGCATTACCTCGCAAGGAAGAAAAGAGGTTTCTATTGTGTGGTGTGGGGTGTGTGTGTCTGTGTGTGGGTGTGCATTTCAACTTTACTGCCCTTTTCCTCTTCCTCTTAAAATAACAGTGTTCCATGAAAGAAAAAAAGTATAAAAAGCACTAGACTTATTAAACTCTGTGTGCATGATGCTCTATTTTCTGAATAAGGTGCAAAATGAGAGGGCAGTTCAAGGTCTTGCTGAGGTTCAAAGTTGCTGTCTCTTGATTTCAAGGCAGCCCGTGGGGCATTGTTTTCTTTTTAGTTTCAGCTTCACTGTGCAAAAATATGCATTATCTTTGGTATTCATTTTAGGTAGTCTAACTTAAAATTTGAGATAACCCATTAACATCATAGAGGGAAAAACGACGACGACAACAACCCTGGAGGCTACCATTTGGCTAGTGTTACATAATGCCCTTATGTAACCAAAGAGAGAGAGAAAAAAAATCAATTCTAGCGAACAAATTACTGGCCTCAAAAAATCAGGCTCTCGTTTTGGCAGCTCATAGCCAAATACTTGCCACTCTGAAGCGCATCATGAGCTTTCAACAAAGTTCAACACTGACTTTTAAATTACACAAAAGAAAAACTACACTGCAACAAAAATACAATTTGTCTTCATGTAGTTAGCAGCTTTTCAAAAATTAAGGCAGAGTCTTGCCTTTGTTATGCCATTAAAAACATTCTTGTTCCCCAAAGAGAAGCACTCTGGATAAGTCAAATACCCGACCAAGGCTTGCCTGCAAGTTCAAGTTTTGTAAAAACACAAAACAAAACATAAAAACCCATAACTTATTCTATAACATATATATGTGCCATCGAGTCATGCGGAGACATGTTTAGCGCTTTACGTTGATCTTCGAGTTTACAGTCGTCCGCTGAAACCCTCGTGCTTGCCTTGTGGCCACTTGCCTTGACTCAGCTCTTCACCAGTACCGTCGTCTGTGTAACTGTTTTGGGTCTTTGACCAACAGACTGTGTTTTAAAGTAAATATTCCACAGAAGGAATCTGTCAGTCATATCTCCGATTCTCGCCGTAAAGGCCTGGGCTCCAGGGGTACACTCGCCTGGTTGTGAAGGTCTATGCCAGGGGGCGTGTCTGTACTCGTGCTTTCTGGAACTCCATTTTCACTGTCGTCTTCCTCTTTGCTTGTGAGGGCAACTTCATTCTCATAGCAAAATGAATTAGCATTTGAAAGGATGTATTTCTTTTCTGCTAAGTCTCTGGCACTACAAAGGGGTGTGTTGGGTACTTCATAAGTTTTGTGGAACCTTGAGTAGTCCACTTTGTAGTAGTGTTTCTCTTCAAAGAGTACAGGCTCATAGCGGTGGCCCCAAAGGATTTCGTTTGCCAGGTAAGAGCTACGGCACTGCGTTGTCATGGCGGTAGCTTCTACCATGCCTTCCAGTATAACGACGATTTCAAAGTCTGCATTGTCTATGTCCTGTTTACTCAAATCATATAAAGGACTGTCTTCATCTATTTCATGCACTATAGTGATTGGAGACACCAGAAATATACGGTCAATTCCACTGTCAAACCCGACATTGATATCTATTTGATCCAGTGGGATATATTCCCCTTCAGAAGTAATTCTGGATTTGAGGAGCTGGGCTCGAACATGAGCTTCTACCAAGTGGCTTTTCCGAAGATTGCCCACTCGCCACATCAAACACAGCTTGCCATCTCTCATGGCGATCACAGCATTGTGACTAAAGACAAGAGTCTCGTTTCTCTTCTTGGGCTTTGCCATCTTTGCCATGACTGCGCCGATGATAAAGGCATCGATGATGCAGCCCACGATCGACTGGAACACCACCATGAAAACGGCAATTGGACATTCATCAGTGACACACCTGAAGCCGTAGCCTATGGTCGTCTGGGTCTCAATGGAGAAAAGGAAGGCAGCCGTGAAGCTGCTGACCTCAGACACACAGGCTTTGCTCTCCTTAGACGCGTCCAGATCTCCGTGGAGCAGAGCTATCAACCAAAACACACAGCCGAAAAACAGCCACGAGAGAACGAAGGCCAGGCAGAAGATGACCAGCATCCACCGCCAGCGAATGTCCACACATGTGGTGAAGATGTCTGCGAGGTAACGTTGTCCCTTCTCGCCCACATTGATGAACTGGACGTTGCAGTGGCCGTCCTTCTTCACGAAGCGGCTCCTGCACTGTTGGCGAGTGTGGACTTTACTCTTTCCGTTCCCAAAGCCATTTGCAACTGCCATGGTGGCCAACTTCATGCCGTCTTCTTCTGAAGACACAATGCTGTAGCGGTTGGTTCGCACACTGCCCATCGCTTCTGCCGAGGACTCCAGTGCTTCTGCTCTGGGAAACAGTCTGAGTTTTTGCAAAACCCTTTGGAGAAACAGTTTTGAATGTTCAGTGAGGACACACACACAAAAAAAAATAAGGAGGAGAGATGGGATTCGCCAGGAGCCTTGAGATTCTGCCAAGGACTGTCTACTGACATGCAGAGTTACCTTAGTAACTTAGCTGACATCCAGAGAACATGTCCTGCAAGAAAAGAGAGATCATTGATTACAAAAGAAGTCATTGTTAGTGGGTTCTACTATCTAAGGATCTAAGGCAATATTTCTAACAAAATAGTGAAAGATATAGATAATATATTTTGCACTAAATTTTAAGGTACGTCATTTCTTTGTACCATAAAAATAATTTTCTTTCATTTAAAAATGCAAAGTTATGAAACACAGAAAAGGGCTTATGACAGTCTTTTCACCAAAATTTCACATTCCATTTCCTCTAGATTTTGCCAGCCATTTGGAATAGCCTGTTTCTCATGTTTTACCCTCTGCCTTCTATTCTCTTCTTTGGCCTTCCCTACTTGCTAGGCTCCCAAGTTAGTAAGTAGGAGAAAGACTTCCTAATTCCGAGGTGGGTCATGAATATTTAAAGACTAGGTAATGTCCAGAGAACATTTCGCATGAAGGTAGCATCTTAATATTAATTGAACTGCATGTGCAATATAGGAGACCATTAGACTCGTTGTCATCAGGCAGTCTACTTTGTTTAAGTGCTGGAACTGAGCAGACAGCCTTAAAATCATCTGAACTGGATCCCAATTTCTGCAAATTGTTTGGGCTTGCTGGATCACTTGGCATACTCTAGGCAGCCGCTCTGCAGAAATGCCTGATAACATCTCTGTTAGTGCAAGGGATCTTGACTTGAAGACACAGTTTGCTCTGGGGGATAGAGAGCCATTCTGTTGCCTAGCGATACGAGTCCTGAAATTCTCCAGGGATGGGACTGCCAGGTGTGATGACAGCCTAAGAAGTAAGCATCTTGCTGCTAAAGGACCAGGTCTTTAGCGGATTGAGATAAGGCAGGAACTCATTTCATGTGGGTCCAATTCTGTGTTCTCCCAAACAGAGAAAACTTTGTAAGCCTGGATCATGAGCTTACTTTCTCTCCAAGTGCTGTGGTTTGCTATACGCTCCTATGGAGAAGGCACTCGCATTTCCTTTATATGAACAACTAGTCGTTTTCATTTCTCTCCTCTTGCCTCATTCTCCCCTAGGTAAAACTATTTACTTTAAAATTTCCATCTTTGCTGCAAAGAAACTTTTTTCCTTGACTAACTGCTAAAAGCCCAAAAGAAAGTATAAGGTATTTCCCTTTACTAAATTTACATTAACAAGACTAATAAAGCTTAGAACCAAAATAATAAATGTGATTCTCAACCTTTCAAACAACCAAATCCATTGCCATTATTTAAGGGGGACAACAAACAACAAATGGAAAGGATCAGAAATCTGTTGACCCTTTGATAATGAGAACTCTCACTTTTTTTCTCCCCCAAAGCCACATTAAGATTAAGCAGTCAACAGAACCAATATCAGCAAGCAAGCTGCAAACAAAAAAAGCAAACCCTTTATCTTGTTTTTATACATCTCCTTATAGACAAATAAGGTGCACTGCCCTTGAAAATGCCTTGTTACAGTCTTCTGACTTCTCCCTCTTTATCCGAGTTATTATGCAAGAATGTGCCCCAACACATTTTTTCCTGAGATTAGTCATCTGTGAAAATTGCAATGTGTGTTACATTTTGGCAGCTTTTGACACCTAAATGATGCCCGATTTGAAAGTGTCTTTGAATTACTTTATAAAAAGAAGTTACTGTGCCTTTCTAACCTTCCACCTGCTTCAATGTTTTGTCTCCTTCCCTATGAGGTTTGCAGTTGGACAAAAGAACAAAACTCCTCCTATTCCTTGAGGTTCTAGATCTTGGACCTGGGAGGAATTTCTTTTAACAGGGATTTCAGTTTATGTGGCTCACATGAAATTGCCAAGCGCTTCTTCACAAAGGCAGATATAGATAACGTAACATCCAATGCAGGTGTACTTTTGAAAAAATAAAAAATAAAAACAGTTTCATTTAAATAGTGCTTGCATCCTTGACTTCTGATTGATTTCAGAACCTTATATTATACACCAAGAAATGGACTTTTCATGATTCAAAACAATCCTTCCCTCTGAGTTACCATTAGGGACCATGAGCAGAGAGTCTCGAATCTCTTCTGACTTACTTCTGCACTCTTTCCAGATTAAAACCTAAGAACCATACGAAATTTAAAGACTGAATTATGACTTTCCAAAATTCTTGACCCTAGGACATTTGTTTGAATTCCACAAATCGCACAATATCATCTTCCTATGAATAGCTTCCCGCATTTAGAACCTTGAAAATAGCCTGCACTGCGCCAATGTTATTGTCTTATTTCCATTGCTAATAACAGAAATTGTTCCATATGCAGAGCATCATTTAGAAATTTTACTGTTTTTGCTCAGAAAGAAAATAAAAAGGCTTCTTTGGCAAAAAGGAAACTTTTGTCACTTAGAAAACATATGCCCCCAAACAAATTTATATATGTATATGTCTGCACACACGGACTTTCAGACTTTCATGGAGCTGTTTACCCAGCAGAAGCTAGAACTTGCCAAAGTTTAATAGAGTAACTGTCTCAATGTTTCATTATGAAGAATTCCTTTCCTGTTAACCTGTCCAGAGGCCCAAATGCCCTTAGGCAAACAGAAAACGTCCTTGCGCACTCCTCATTCACTCAAAATTGCCAATACATGAGCAGCTGGGAGAAACTTTCCTTAGGAATAAGGCTTTCACGCAACTTCATTTTAGGCATATCTTTAAAATATTTTTATTTGAGAAACATTCAATTAAAAGTAGATGAAAACACTAAATGATTGCAAAAGATGGAGACAAGTCCAGAGAATAGATATTTGATTTGATAAACCATCCTCTATCAACCAGATGTAAATTTAATGGATAGAAATATTCATTTCATCCAGGGCATAAGCAGTGATGCAGAAAGTATTTCTGGGAAATTGAGAGGCTACATGTGGTGCTGTTCATGTTAAGACTATTTATAGGCTGAGCCAAAATTAAGCATAAGCAATGGAAAAAAATAGTTCAGTGCTTCATTCTTAGGTAGATGTTAAAGGAGAGAGAACTATGGATAAATGCAAAGTCAAGGAGACCACAGGATATAAAAGGAGGAATGTAAATTGTTTTTGCTCTGTGGGAAGTATGTCCAATATGTTTGTTAAAAAAAATCTAGAAAATATTACTATGAAGAAATAAATGAAAAGAAAGGTATCCCATAATATGGTCACGGTGTCTGGTGAAGAAGAAAGTTTCTGACTAAGGATAGGAAATGAAGATAGCAAAAGAAAGTGCACCGGTCTGAGACAGAGGTTTGCTAATGAGTGTTTGGAGCAGCTATTCCCCAGCTGACGCCACATAGACCAGCCTGTGTGTGCTCTGGGTACATGTTGCTATGTGAGCACAACTGCTAGCAGAGCAACCTCTTAGAAGCTCAGTAAACAGAAAGCAGGGGGAAGGGAGGGACAAATAACCATTTATCAATATGAGCACTACCTATAACACATATACTTAACAAGTTGGTAGCATCACTCAGCATTTACATATGATGAAAATTATACGTATTGCCAAGCAAAAATATGCACTCAAAAAAAAAGTGCAACATTTGTCAATATCTTCAGGTAAAGATGCAGTGACCTTTAGCAAATCTTCCATGTTACTCAAAAGTCATATAAGGACTCGAGCTGACCAGAGATACTGTCAACTGGAGAGTCTGAGGGATGTAGAAATATTGTATATTCTTTTTTGAGTTTTAAATCAAATGCCAAATTCATAAGACTTTAGAACAAGTATTCCTTATGGATATGAATAGCATTTAAACAAATTAGATGCCACCAAAATATGAGGGGGAGGGGAAGGAAGCAAAGTGAAATAACCTTGACCCCAACTCTCACACCTCCCACCAGCCTTGAAGTAACATCTCTTTCTCCTGAACATTAAGATTTATCCAGATAATGGTATATATAAATAAAATGCTTGTGATGGGAGTGGAAGTGAGGAGGGAAAAGCTAACAAGTGTAAAGAAAATGCACAGAAGACATACACCAGTGGTTAATCAGAGGAAATCTGACAGTCTGTTGACTTTGCACGGCCAAAACAAGTTTTCAAACAATGCATTATTTCCTAACAGGTAAATTCTGACTTTTTTGAACATCCCCAGGATTTGCAACCTTATCCTGGTTTCATCTCACCGATGTGCTTACCACGACACAGTTACAAAATTAACTGTTCATTTCCTATCTCTAATTTTTTTTTCAATTGTCATGATGAATCCAAAGTTATGATGCAATCTTTTTGCAGATTCAAGTCATTTTGAACAGTGTGGGTCTCTGCAACCGCATTGCCTTCAACCCAGGTATTAACCCTGTTATTAATAAGAACAAGAAATCGCTTGGGGGAGAGTGGCATATGAGGTGGAAGTTTTGCGGTCTTCAGACTCAAATCCAACTCAGGCTCCGCTTTATTCCCCCAGCAAAGCAACTTTGAGACGCCAGCTCTGTTTGGAATTCGAAGCTAAGCTTGAAGCAATGACCCAATTTTTAAAAATAAATAAATAAATAAATAAAAGACGCTGAGGATCAAGAATAGTGCTGAGTCCCAAGATTTGCCAAGGTTTGAAACCAATGCCCCAGACGTCCGTCCGTACACCCCTCCACCCTCGCTTTCTTTCCTTTGAGCGAGAATCGCACAGACTCGCTCACTCCTGCCTCCAAACTGAGTATCTCGCTACAGCTGGTGCATTGGAAGTTATGAGCACAAACAGATGCTGCAGAGAAATCTGTTTCTATTGCTCAACTGTTCCAAGCATGTCTCAGTATTTTTAGCTCGGGGGATGTTCTTTGGACTCACACAAACTATATAGGCATGATCTGGGATTCCGGAGCGTGGGTGAGCGCTACAGCAGCATGACAGCTGGACACCTCTGGAGCAGCCACGCAGAGTAAGTAAGGTAGGGAAAGCTGCTCGGGTCCACTCCCCAGGACACATAAGCAGCGCGAGAGAAGAAGAAAACACACAGTAGCTCTTACCTGTTGCTGGCGCAGGAGCATGGGGACATGGAGTGGAAGTGGGGGGTACAGAAGGCATGTAAGATCCAGTGGTTTGTAAAAGCGAGTGAGCCAAAGTAAACCAGAATTCCCAAAACCCAGCTGGCCGGCGACGGGGAAGGCAGCGCGCTGGCCGGGGCTCTAGAGCGCTCTGCAATAGCCTGGGCTCTTTTGAGGCGGTCCCGGCGATACCGGCCCGCCTGGCTCCGCCCCCGGCCCCTTTCGGCCAATAGCAGAGCGCCGGGCCGCGCGGCCAGCCCCGGGAACCGCGGCGGGGAGGGGAGGATGCTCACACCCGCTGCGGGAGCAGCCGCCGGCGGGGAGAACCTGCCGCCGCTCCCTCCCCCTCCACCCTCTGAGCCCGGCCAGGCTGTCCGGCCCGGGCTGGGGAGGAGGAAGTTGCGCCCCAGCTGTGACGGCAGCAGGTGGGAAGCTCCGCGGTGGGGTTTTTGCGGCTGCCTAATTGCAGCCTGGCCTTGGGCAAAGCGTCCTACCCCTCTCCGAGCCCCACACTTCCCTTTTCTCTCCTCCGAGGCTGCTGTGCAGTGCGTGATCCTCGAGGAGCCTGCGAGGTGCCAGGGGCGGGGCGTGACCTTGGCTGCACGGGAGGATTGCCTTTCAGCCGGGGCGCGCCTCGCTCTCCCCTCCCACCCTCCCTCCCAGAGCCGCCGGCCCCCGAAACCCAGAGCGGAAGCGGCGGCGCGAGGAGGAACTGCGAATTAAATGGGGAAGGGACGGGACCTGCGCGCAGAGCCCAGCAGGATTCAGACGCGCACAAGCTCAAGTGCTTGTAACTGCTTGGCTGATTCTTCTTGCAATTGTTCGTGAATTACTTACAAAGCGTCCAGACATCTCTGAAGGATGAACTACTCGTCCGCTCTCGCCTTGCCCGCCCTCAGTGTCTTTTTTCCACCACTACCCAGCACTCTCTGCTGATCTAAAATCAGAGTAATTAGAGAATAATGAATTCTCTGGAACAGCAACCCCTGCAGACACTCAGCTCTGCCCTTGCAGTCAGCACCTCCCAGCTCTCATAATCAGCGGCCCGGCAAGAGCGTATAGACCCTGTATAAACCCGTGTAAACTTCAGTGTTAATCGGGTCTGGATCCTGGAACCTTACAGATTAATCCGTGTGTGAGAGAGAGTGTGAGTGAATCAAAGATTAAGCGCATATGAGTACTTTGGCGCTGCCATAAAGAAACTTTGCTCTTAAAGGACCAATATATTTAGAAGTCTTTTGCTTTCAGTGCTTTGGAAACCCGTGCCGTGTGTTTAACGTTTTATTTCCTGAAGCGATCAGATGGTTCTTTTGTGCAGCTTATTTAACCTCTAAAGGCTCCGTGATTTGCCAAACTACTTCAACAAACTGGCTAATATTCTAGACGTCATAGTTAAGGAGGTTTTGTGCCTATGGGTGGGCAAGGTGAAACTGCAACTTTCGAAGGAAAGGGTCTGCGTGGTACCCACCTCATAGCCTCACATGGCCCCTAGGAGGTGCTGGTGAAATATGCTTAGGTTTTGCAGTAAGTACTTTAAAAAGGATAGCAAGTGTGCCTTTTTTCCTAGCACTGAGCAAGATACTGAAGTTAAAAAGGGTGTGGTATACTCGTGCTAGCGGTGGTGACAGCTCTGATAGCCAACATGGCGTTGCCGTTCCGTTCCATTTCTTGAGATTTATACAGTGCAGCCTACTGGAAGTCGTGTTGGGGGCTCTGAGATGCCTTTTAAAGCCGTGCGTGTGAAAATAATTCCCCACACGAGGGAGGTCTACTTTAACATTTATTAAGTCATGTATTATACAAAAGCAGCTTGAATTAACTCTAAAATAGATGGATGTATAAGAATCCAGATTATAACCCTACGGCTGAAAGTAGGCAAGCTAACTGTGTATAGCAGAAGGAGAGAGTAACAGCTCCCTGCAGTTCAATTAGTTTCTTCTGAAATGTGATTCCTTGTGGATTTCTTCTAAGAAACAGGCTGGGGAAGTCTAATTAATTCCTTAAATCATATTACCCTGAAATGGAAAAAGGAAATCAATCATTTATATATCTTCTTTTCCTTATTACAATTCAGTCTGTGTATCTTTTAACTGCTAAGAATTTTCCAAACCATTTGAATTAAGGGAAGCAACACATTTATTTACAGGTAATGAACTCTTTTTGAAAATCCATTGCCTAGAAATGGATGCCGTTTTTCTGGAACTTGAAATGCAATTGTTTTATTTTAATGTTCTTTAAATGAACTGCATAAATACAGACCAAGGTAGTTTTGTATGATGGGAAAATTTTTAAAGAAATGAACACAAAGTTATGACATTATGGTTGTGGTATGCATTTACCTCGGAGAGGGGCATAGATGATAAATGTATCACAATCTTTCTCTTCAATTTTGCCGCCCCACCCCCACCCCAGACTGATCTGCAAGGCTTATTTCTTGAAGTAGAAGGCTTGAGAAGTTGATGATTTTAATAAGAGGCTTCCCAATCTGAATAGAATGTTTACCTTGTTTAGCTAAATAAGGAAACATGATGGATTGAATTTGTAAGTAACTGAAACTTTGTAAATACATAACATTGACCCCATTGTTCAATTTTAAAAAGAAAAAGATATAAATTCATATTTTAATAAATAAATGTCATTTCACTATGTCCCTATTAGGAAGATTCTGGTGTGCCAAAGCATCCAGTGCTTGGGTAAATATGCTTTTTTTGGAGCAAAGTGTAATACAGATTTCTCTAGTCAGTGTCTATCTTTTTGGCTGAGTCAGTCCTTATTTAGCAAAAATCCCCATTAGTTTTGGACACCAATGCAGTTAGGTGTTGGGATCCATCTGTGAATCAAATTTTTCCAAGGAAATGACAATTATGCTCTTACTGATTCCCTGCATGAAAACCACCTATAATATCAGAGCCAAATATTAGTCACAATGTAGATCTGTGGCCAGAACGTGAATGGTTGTATGACGCAGAGGGTGACTGTTCCACTAGGAACACAAATCTTTCCTTTGAACTTGTATAGTGTTCTCCAGCAATTAGACATATTTTTAAACTTCCATTAACCATCTCTACAGTCCAATTTCACCCTAATAAGTGATTGAAAAGCTCCTGGTATTTGCATGTACTAGATGTTAAGGACCACTTACTAATTTTCAGATTAGTAAGAGTATTAAACAATTAATAAATACAAGTCAGATCGGCATGAAAACAGGATGTGTTTGTGATGTGTTGCTTTGACGACAAGCCGTTTGCTATGGTATTTTAAGGTATTGAATGTAATCTTATCTATTGGAAAATGGTTTCGGCTTTAAAAATTATGCAGCTTCACCAACCACATCTTCATAATAAATTCAGTGAAAGTATTTGTTGAGTAGCTACTTTGTGCTTTATCTGTATGCGAGGTCACGGGAGGCATAAGAGCTTTGGGAAACAATCCATACTCACGAGGAATTCACAATCTCTAATTGAGGAGACAAACAATGTACAAGTAAGACATTTAAATGACCAAATGACAATAAAAGGCAGTCCATGATAAAGCACGAAAATGGATTTTGCAAATTATAATGATAATGAATTCTGGAGAGTTTGGGAGGAGATGAATGAAGCAGAGTAGAATTTACGGGGAAGCCTTTATGACGGACGACTTAATACATATGTCCTATCACCATGTATCATAGTAGTAAGGATGCTGAGAACAGAAAAAAGACAGGATTGTGTCCCCATTTATTAAATGTACTAAAATGCCGATTGCCCCCAAATCTTCCTGTATCCATGTAACTGTGTATATAAATTATGAGCTGCTTTTAAGAATGACATATTCCTTGTACATGTCTCTACCTACACCGACATTGTTTCCTCTAATGCAATGGGACTTATTCCACAAGTCTTATTTACCATTTATCATGACTGTAACACCCAGTGATGACATCTTATTTATCTGGCATACCTGGAAGAGTAGTATCTCACATAACGGCCTTTCTAAATAATTATTTTCTCTAAAATATTGTGTGCATCTTCAAACTTTTAAACCGATGGGAATCATTTTCTCTAAAATATCATGTGCATCTTCAAACTTCTAAACTGATGGCTCAGTTGGACTCTGCCCATGTTTCTATTGAAGTCTGTTTTGTTCTTCTTATGTGATTTCTTATGTGTTTTTCTTATGTTTGTTTCTGCCTCCTAATGGTGGGCTTTATGATCTCCAATGCCATATCTTCTTCTTATGATTATTGTCATTGTATCCTTGTTGCCTTGCACATTGCCTGACACATAAGTCAGTCTCAATAAATGTCAGGTGAATGAAGAACTCAATGAAAGGATCAACACTTTTTAGTATAATATGACTTTCTAATAATGACTCAGTATTATTATAATAAACACAAGCTATTTCATTTGTACCTATAAAACAGTGGGCCTATCAAGGTACAACAGAGCAGTTCTTCCTACATTAATTGAGCTTAGGACTAAGCTTACATGAGCCTTTCTCCTTGTTTTTCTTTCTTCTCCATCAATGAGAGCCTTTGCTTCTCATTTTTGCTTCTGCCAATGTGCCTTGAGTCTGTCAAGCTGCCTCCATGCACTGCATAATTTCTTGATTCTAATCAACACTGGGCTGAGAAATTAGGTAACCAAGATTGTTAAAAATATATTTAAAGTAAAAGCAAATATAATCCAAAGGCTTTAAGGTGGATGCAATTTTTGAAATAGTATGAATGGATGCTGAATTTGGGGTCCTTTTTGGGTAAAAAAAGCTTTAGGATATGGATTCTACTTTAGAATCTCCAGTGATTTAAATGGCTTAATCCTGGCATCTGCTCTGTTATGAATAGTTGAAGAAAGCCCCTAGGTAAGTCAGTTTCCTGTGTGTTTTCAGATATGCTCATGTTTATATGTACCGCTACACAGAAACATCCATTCATTTATTGAGCAAATATGTGGGTACCTCCTATGTCTGTTAATAAGGCCTTATTTTTCATCAAACATTAAAACCAACATGAATAAATGAGGCTGTTCTTTAAGGAGCTTACCCTTCCTGAGCAGCCAAGTTATCATTTAGCAAATTACTTCTTTGGCTGTGCTCTGGAAGACTTCACTTATCTCAAGGGGGTGAGACGATTATGCTCTGAAATACCACATTCACCTTAGGGCTGAGCCCTACATTATTACAGTCCTTGACAGTGACTCCGACAATCATTGACTCTGCATTGTCTGTGGAGTCTTGGCTCTCTTAAGGGTAATGAAGCTATAGCCTCAGTTCACCATCTCTTAACCATGGACTGTGGCCCCTTAGGCCAAGTGATCCTGCCACTGGCGCAGGGCCTTGGTAGACAGAGGAGCTTGCTGAGAACATACCAGTCATCTGCACAGACTCATCACTGCCACTCGGAAAAGGCAAACCATGTTACTGGAGGCTTAGTAGTATCATTGTATACTAATAGCGATAAAATATTAAGAAGATTGATAATAATCTAGCATTTTCTGAGGGTTTGCCAGGCAGCAAGCATTGTGCCATGTTTTACATGGCATAACACACTGTAGCTCTGGATTCCATGGACATTTGCACAAGCAAACAACCAAAAGGAGGGAGCGAGAGCACACAAGAAGGAGGGAGGAGGGGAGACAAGAAAAATGTGTTTTGGAAATTATTGGTTCAAAAGGAGACACAAACGCCATCAGTAGCCATGGTAGAGAGGGAGAGCCTTCAAAATCCAGTCTCCCTCTACAGCCTAGTGAGAAATACTTTCCAATAAGAGGATCCCCAATTAACAACTGAATTTGATATTTACAACACCTGGAGGATGACTATTTGCTTTAGTAAATCTTATTTGGGAAGTCATGAGATTTATGCAACTTGGCTTTTTCCAGAAATGAAAAAAAAAAGAAAAAAGAAAAAAAAAAGAAAACATCAGACTACTGAAGCTGGTGTTACCATTGTAGATATTTTTAAAATATGCCACAGCTATAAAGAAAATGCAAAGCATATTTTGAGCAGTGTCAACAAAATTGGGATGACATTTTTGAAAGAATGTCGAGATTTGAGGATGTAGGCTTTAACAGGTTTTTTTTTTTAAGTGAATTTTTATTTTTTATTTTTTATCATCAAAGCATTATGTACTCATTGGAAAATTTAGAAGGTAAAATTTAAAAACATAAATGAATGTAGGAAAACATAGAAACTAAAATAAAATCCATAGTTCCACCATTGGAAGATAACTATTCTAAATACTTTGGTATATCTCTTCCCCTTTTTCCCATATTTCTTCTATTATTTTTATATCTTGTAGCTATATTTTTTTTTTACAAATTTAAAACCAAATACTACATACAGGTGATTATCAGACTTTTTATAGTTATCTAAATTTTTAATGCAATTAAAAACATTTGAGAGCATATACTTCAATGGTTGCATATATTTTATGTCTGTAATATGTATGAATTATATTCTAATCATCATGTATCCTTATACCTTTATATTTATTTTTGCTTTTTACTCCTGTAAGGCTGTGTTAACAATCCTTGTACATGTGTTTATTTTCATCTCTTACTAAATTTTCTTGGAATGAATTTCTAAATGAGGAATTACTAGGTCAAAAGATATAAGACTTTTTTTTTTTTAATTTCAGTTTTTTCAATTCCAATCTGGACACATCGAATTTCAAGGATGTTCTAAATTGTTTTGTGACCTTGACAATGGTGGCAGCATTGCACAATGGGTAGAGGTTGGGTTTTAGATCAGCCTGATGAGTATTTGCAACTTTGCTCTGCTGCTTACTAGCTGTGAAAGATTGTTGTAGGGATTAGAGATGTGGGATGTAAAGTGCCTCACACATACTGGTTGCCTACACAATGGAAGTTCCTTATACCCCACTACTGCCACTGCTACTAATGATAATGAAAGTGATGAGGTTAAATAAAAAAAAATAAGTTAGTCAAGGAAGAAGACATAGATACAATAAACCTTTAAGTAACCAAGCAATCAATTAGAGTTTCTGATTAAGTGCTAAAGTAAACAATGAAGAGGTAAATATCCAGGGAGTTTAGGAACATATTATAGCTATATATGAAAGTATAGCTTAGCCTTAGACAAAGGCAGAAAAGTAAAATGGATTCTCTGGTTGATGGTCAACATTTGAATAAATTCACGAATGAAGGAATATTTCGAATGAACATTAAGTTCGGGATTTGAGACTCTTTAAGGCAAAGCTGAGGAGGTGATATTTTATGGGACAGGTAGGGATTTACAGATGTGTAGGAAGGTTGGGGGAAGGAGAACCTCACTGTCATTTCACCAACCACAGTTGTGGCTATAGTTGTACCATGATGTCTTTTATTCTGTTTATCTTCATATGGTTTCCTGAATCCCAACAGAAGTTATGGATTCTAAGCCTACTGATTCCTAATCCATTGTTTCTTCCTCTACCTTCTGTAGAAAAATGTACTTTTCATAGCATCTCTGCCCAGACAAATTTAGAAAACATAAAATAGAACCTATATTTTTCAGAGTTATACATTAATTCCACTCCCTACACCACCACCCCCACCCCCATCACCAAGTATTTCCCCTTTGACCCTACCATCTATAAAGTTTGGCCTTTTTCTCCTTACACTGGACCTAATTCCAAATATTTGCCTCAATTTTCATGCTTTGCTGTGGGACAGTATTTTCTATTTTAAAAATAAATTTGATCAATGTCTCCATATTTTACTGACTTTTTTCTTCATTGATCAGTTAGCATTCTGGAGACACATAAACTCAATTAATATTTAATTCCAGACTTTTGAGAAATTTGTGTTTTAATATTCAATGTCCTTGCACACAGGCATAAGTTATAAATAAATAAAACTTGAGCTACAACTATGCGAAAATAAAATGCCGTACCCAGCTACTTCTGATAACAATAATTAATAGTAACATAATTAACATTAGCAGCATTATATGATTATTAAAAGAAAATACAACTTACGTCACTACTCATTTTTAGGTGTTTACCTAGATATTTCAAAACTAATTAGGGTCAAATATAGATATTTCTTCTCCTCCATTTGGATTTGAGCTATATCCAGTCCATTTTCAGTGTTCCAGTCATTCAAATGAATTATCACTATAAGCAAGTATTTTAGAAAAATTTTTAGGGTTGGCAATACAGAAACTCTGAATTTATAATACAGAATTAAGTCCTGTCATGGTGTTTCCACTTCTGATCTTTTTATCAGCAAATAAGATCTCTTTTCAAAACTTGTACTTTTGCCGAAGTCTATTCTTTGATAGAGTTTGCATAACTGAGTCACCACGTTGTAGCAAGGCAGGAACTGACATTATAAATAATGTTTTTTGTAACGTGCTTGCCATTTCCCTGCAAGTAAACTGAAATATGTGAAACTCATATTGTACCTGTTAAGTCAACTTGGAAAAAAATCAATCAGCAGAGCTAGCTTTCCCATTTATTGAGATTAAACCTTTTACGTGTGTTAACACATGCAATAGTGCTTTAGAAAAATCCCAGGAATAATAAGATATATTTTCCCACTTGGACAAAGGTCCAATCACAGTTATTACTCTTACATATATTATTTTAATATAAAATATAGTGCCTCTTTAATTCAGCATTATGAGTAGGAAATAATGTACTTAATAAATTAGTTGGCAGAATGCAAATTAAAATTTTATATAGACATACACACACACACACACACACGCACACAGTTGTATCTGTTGAGCCAGTGATGACAAACCCAAAAATCTCGTAAGACGCCGACGAGAAGTAAGGTTTTTTTTTAATTCAATTTTTTTGAGATATATTCACAAACCACACAATTATCCACAGTGTACAATCAGTTTTTCACAGTACTATTATATAGTTGTACATTCATCACCACAATCAATTTTTGAACATTCATTTTCATTACCACAAAAAAAGGATAAAAATAAAAATTAAAGTGAAAAAGAACACCCAAAACATCCCATAATCTCCATCCCTCCCTCTTACTCATTTACTTTTAGTCCTCATTTTTCTACTCATCTATCTATACGCTGGATAAAGGGAGTTAGAGCCACAAGGTTTTCACAATCACACAATCACACAGTATAAGCTATATAGTTGTACAATCGTCTTCAAGAATCAAGCTGCTGGGTTGCAGAGAAACAAGTTTTGATTTGCAATTACTTAATTCTGACATAGGAGCTGTGGTCAGCACCAAGATTCCCTTTCTCAGTAACTTGCTTTCATGATTCTGATTTTATGGTATTTAGAGTCCAGTTATATTTTACAATTTAAAATTTTAAAAATCATCTACTCAGCCATTGCACACACATTTCTTATGCATTAAAAATATGAAAAATTCAAGTAGATAACGGCAGCTTTCCCCATATTTTCCAAAAATACAATAATCTATAAAACGCCAAGGCTAAACAGCTTCAACATTTCCGTAAAACATTAACCAAGTACACATAACACAAGCAGTTCCCTTAGAGTAGAAGACAATGAAAATGTTATTTGTATTTCCTTGCAGAAGTATTCCGAACATCTGCCTGATGAAAACATCGTTTAGCACAACAGACTTAGTCACTAATGCCGTATCCATAGTTTTAAAATCCTGGCAGTATAAAGGAAATTTATGCAAGTTCCCTCAATTCTGGATTCAGTATGAATCAGTGCCCTTCCCCAAATGAATTGAGCACAGAAATGGGTTCACTCCTCTCTATGTTCTATCATCTTTCCTCATGTGTTAGTTGCCTTTATTTATTCACCGCTCCTTAGTCCAAATAATATTTCAAGTCCTACAAAAAGGTGTTTGAGACCCAAACATAACTGGTGATGCAGGCAGAGTACTATGACTGATATTACTACCATAATTTAGCAATTGGTTCATCTCTGGAAATACAACTCAGGACCTGCCTGATTCCAGCTCCAATGGCTCAACCAAATTGCATCACCCAACAAAGCAACATGCTAGAAAAACACGAAACACACTTGTTTGTATAAAAACCAAGCCTGATCCCACAGAGCAAGGCAGATCAGTGAGCAAAAAAATCACTTTTGGAATTAATTCCCCCTAATGAAAAGCAATTTACTATGGTTAAATTACAGGCCATGGCATTAAAAAAAAAAAAAAGAAGAGAAAGAAAAAGAAAGAAAGAAAGGAAAGGAAAGGAAAAAAGAAGGAACTCTAGGCATTCACAGATGTCCTGCTCTTTCTCCTGTCTCCTGAACCCTCTTCAGCATCTCCACTGGAAGACAGCCTGACCTGCAGCCCATTTCAAGCAGCATTGGAACTAGAGATCTCTCCTCCAAAAGATTTTACCCCTAGCTTCATGCAAGACCCTCTCGGACCAAGAAAAAATTTTCTCACAGGAGCGTTTGAGAGATCCATGATTTCATGCTCGATGAGAATTTCATAATTTCCTTTCTGTGCAAATACCAGAGTATTTATCTCTCTTACGTAATTTCCAGGGAGTCGGTTCCATGAGCCGACTTCTATTCTGTTCATCTACTGAGAGGCCTTACCGTCAAACAGTCACCCTTGGTGAGAATGTACCCAAAAGCTGATATATGACTGCAAAGGAACTTAACAATTCCTGGAAGGAAAAGGGTTAAGAGCCAGTAAAAACAGCATAAATTTACACATGACCTAGTGTGATTGCACTTTTATTCTCTTCCTTGCAAGGAACAACAACAATGACAACCTCCATAACTAATGCTTCTGGTCTTAAAATCTTTCTCCCTAAATGACATGTTCTCATTTACTGCAGATGATCGCAACAAACTTCTCATTAGCAAGGATCTGTAGACAGAGAGATGCACTTGCTGGTGTTTTCTTTCCAAAGGATCTAAAAACTTCATTACATCACAAGAAAAACAATATCAGCTGCTGGGCTGAAGGGATGTGATGGTTTGATTCTGGCTGACAAGTTCTAGAATTATGAATGCTTTGTCTCAACTTAACTTGCTAGGAAGGAGCATGGCTTGAACAGACAGGCCTTGGCTCCCCAAAGAATTATGAGCAAATAAAAGCCACTGCAGTGGCTTAGGTAGAAAAATTGGCCACAATACTACAGCCTTATATCAAAAAAGTGCATTGCCTTTTTTCTACAAAACATGGGCAGAGGATTGTCTGAGTGATGGGAAAGTAGTTGGGGAGAAATAGAGGACGTGTGTTTGTCTTCCTTTATAGATGAGACCAAACTTACCCAAGAGCAAATGAAGTAGATGTCTCAGTATTCTCAGTCCCAGTTCTGCCCCAGAGGTTTCTCTAGATGGCCAAACTAGTTGCAAACTGAGCTCACTCATTTGAGGGTTCACTCAGGCCAGTTGAAAGGGAGCAGAGCTGGCTGTAGCCTGCTCTGCCCACCACTAGCATCCCTTCCACCCAAAACATCCTTTACCCTCTCTCCTTCCCTTTTCTCCTTTAGGAATTTTCCATCAGCTGGAGAGCAGGGGCATCAGTGGCCACACTGAATGGGGAAGTTGCACTTTTGCCTTTGACTGTGGGTGTGTTTGGGATGCCCAGCATTTGCCTGTAGAGCCCACAAACACCACTGTGCACAACAGCTGCTCTGGCAATATTCCACCAATGGAGCTCCATTCTCTTCTCCCCCACTCCTCTTCCTTCCTCGCTGCCTACACACAAATCCCTCAAGGAAACCCTCTAAGACCCTTCCAGGCAACGGGGCTCAAATATCTAGTACAGCAAGAGCTGGCCTCGGGGACTTTTGAATGCTATTGATTGTATTAGAAGTGCTGATGAGGAACTGAATTAAAATGGAAAGGGTAGCAGTCCAAGTAAATAAAGAACCATTTAGAGATCATGTCATTGGGACAGTTTTCTTTTAATCTCTACTCAACTCTGACATGAGTGTTCTCAAACATCTTCTCTTCCTTTTGTGCATGAAAATCAATATGGGATTGAGCATTATTAATGGGAAAGTATCTCATATGGGAAAATTACCCAGAAAAAGATATAGGCTGTATGGTTTATCCAAAGAAATAGCCTTGTATTGCAAGACTCAGAAAACCGAAGGTGCCATACTTACCAGGCCCTAGGGCAGGAGCCAGCAAACTATGGCTCACAGACCAAATCTAGCTCACAGCCAGTAGAGCCCTCAAGCTAAGAATGCTTATTACATTTTTAAATGGTGGGGAAAAAAAATCAAGAGTGATACTTGAAAATTTTATGAAACTCAGATTTCAATATAAAATTTATGAAGTATAAACAACTTAATAAATACAGTTTTATCGGAACACCACCTCTCTCATTTGTTTACATATTACTAATAGCTACTCTTGAGCTATAAAGACAGAGTTGAGTAGTTGCAACAGAGGACATATGCAGTGCACAAAACCTAAAATATTGACTATCTGGCCCTCTACAGACAATATTTGCCTACCACTAGCCTAGAATAGTGCTATGGAGCATCAGCCTGAATTGAGAGAAGGGATGGGAATGCTTTTCTTATCTCTGATTTTAATAAACTGAGCAAATCTAGTTGAAGAATTTAATTGTTGGTGCCTCCTTGTTAAAGCGGAGATAAAATGTTCTTAGATTTATTTTAGGATTAACTAATATAATTATAAAATATGTACTCAAACAGTCAATGTTTTGTACTCAAACTAATTATAGTTTGACATGTTTTGATCAAATCCTTTTGCCTTTTAAAATAAATGGCTTCCAAGTGAGTTCATAAAGTAGAGTTGTTATTATTAATATCAATCATTAAAATCAATCAATGTCAAAACTGATTTCATAGAGGGTGAGTAAATTTTGATCTGATTTTTATGATTGTATATATGTATTTTTTATTTTCTCAAATCTGTTTCAAGTTCATTGTCCCATAGAAGTATCTGCAAGTCTATGAAGCTTTCAGGCAAGCATTGGGTTGCTTCAACTCCACACATCTTGGATTTGATCTTATTAATAATGATCAAATCGCACTCCAGAATGTCCAGTGGTTGAATCACATCAAAACCAACAAACAATTAAATAAATCAGATTAATCTGAAGCAAGAAAACAAAGACCTGAGAAATATTTAAGACCTTCTTTTACTTTTGAATGCAGTTTATAATATGTATGTTTTATTGCTTTAGGAAAAATTATGTCTGTATCTGTTTTTATCAAGATCTACAACTTACTTTTCCTAGATATGTCTGCAGGGCAAGGATTAGGCTGAGAAGAATGAGGCAGCAAATTTAAGAGGCATCAAAAAAACTCAGTTATCAAGATAAATAACAGCTGTATTTAATCCAATCTGTTGAAGACTTTTAAAGGAGAAGAGAGAACTTTCACGTTTTCGGCCAGCCAGACTTTCCTGGGGAGTTCATTGAAGACTTTCATCCAAGTTGCCAGCTCGCTGCCTGCCCTACGGAATTTGGACTCGTGCATTCCCACAGTTGCGTGAGACATTTTTATAAAATCTCAATATTTCCTGTTGGTTCTGTTTCCCTAGAGAACCCTAACTAATACATAGGGTTTCCTGTAATAAAAAATTTCAAAATAACAACATATTAACCAATGTAGAAGAATGTTTCTCTCTCACGCAGAAACATCTGCAGTTAGGCACTTCAGGGCTGGTATGGCAACCCCATGGCATTTTCAGGGGACAGGCTCCAATATCTGAGCTCTAACATCCTAGATTATATAATTGAACAACAATGACCTACTTGATATAATTACAACTTAGTTTTCTTTTCCTGCTCGTTTATTGGCATTTTCTTATTTTTCTGTAAGCATTTAGTATTTCATGATAAAGAACAAAACCTAATACACTACATTATTTTAAGAGTACAAAGAAGATAATTTCTTTCGATAATCTCCAAAGCTTGTCTTCTTTATTCGGATGGAAGTTTGATCTTTCCTTTGCTGAGGTTGCTACATGGAGTACTGTGTAAATTCTCTTCCAGTACACTCAGACTTTGCAATCTTATCTCTTTAATTATTAGGGGAAAAATAGTTTATCTCTCTAGAAACCCAACTAAATCATTCATATAATACTTTGTTCTTCAGATTATTAAATGAGTGAGTGCAGAAATAGTTCTACACCAATGTAAGTTCACTGATGGGAGAACTCAGGGAAAACCCCTTACTGACTATAAAGAGGAACAAGAAACAGTAGAATGCACATTTTCACCCCACATTTAGTTGGCAGCTTTTACTGCTGTATCCCACAGAAGACAAACACTGCAAACACTGTTAAACTTCCTCTAGGAACCTACATACAAGTCACCAAACCCTTGTACCTATTAGAAACTTCCAAGAATTCCTAGAAGCTTGGTTTTTCTTCCTTGAGTCTCATTAGATGTGCCTCTAAGCCTAATTCAATTCTATCCTCTAAGAGTCAAGTTGTCACCCTTTATTAATGTTAAAAGCTCGATGTTAAATAAATAGGGCTTTTGGACTTCAGCTCATTTGAACACTTTGTTTAAAAGAAAGAGAAGTGATAGCCCATCCCACCAACTCTCCTGCCCCAGCTGTTTTTCATTGTACAATTAATAATAAGAAATGCAAAACCCATAGACAATTGTACAATTAATAATAAGAAATGCAAAACCCATAGACAGACTCTGAAAGCCAGACACCAACATCTGAAAATCTTCCTGAAAATATTGGTTTTCAGTGAGATTGTTTCTGATGGGTTGATTGTTTCTGATAGCTTGAGACTTTCTGATGGGTTGAGATTTTTAGTGAGATTGTTTCTGTTGGGTTGATTGTTTCTGATGGGTTGAGATTGTTTCTGATGGGTTGATTTTTCTTAATGCAGTGAAATAGTAGCACGATGAATAGAGAAAATTAGCCGTGAGAACTGTGTGGCATGTGACGGTAAAAACTTCAGAATTACCTCTAGGAGCCAATTAAAGAGAAACACGGCAGAGGGAAAACAATCAAATATGCAGGTGCGTGGAAGTCAAAAAATAATAAATGATTGGATTTCATAAGAAATTATAGCCAGAAAATTCACCAAACATTGAACAGAAAAGAAAGCCAGCTCATTTATCTTGGTGGAAACTTGAGCTTCCAAATCCACTACAATAAAATGGAAATAGTAGTAATAATGACCTGAAAAAATGTGATTCCCCCAAATCTTTTATATTTAGAACTATAAAACTGCGTTTGGGGTTTAAATATTCATTAAAAATCCATGCAAAGTTTATTCACTCCAGTTACCATGTTTTTCATTCTGCAGACATGAGAGGAGTTGAAAAGATCTTCCTTAAGTTTCCTTCCAGAGTTACTTTTCTGTGCTCTCTTTGGCCCAATTAAAATGGCAGAAATTTTACATGATGTGATTCTTTGGCCCTCTTAATAATTTGATCTACTAGAAATAAAATATTTAGAATCAATTTTAAAATCTTCTGCATGAATTTAAGTCCTCTAGGAATAATACAATTTAATTGCTCATGATATAAACATAGTCAAATATGAGTTATTACTTTGGTTCTCCATGACTTGGGTATTTTCAGTCCTGCAACATTCAACATGACATCACTGCACTATTTTTTCTGTTCATTTTTGCACAGTTCCTTTAAGCTGATGATTTCTGAAGGTTGATCTAAAGGTGATGTTAGTATTATGACTATAATTATCATCACAATCATTGTAGTTAGTACAGAGTATGCTAAGCTGAAGACCACTACTTACTTTCTTCATGGCCAATAGTTGCATATGAATTTTAAAACAATGTTGTTTTTGTCTTTTCAACACAATATGGCAATATGGATTTTCTTCATAGCAGCTCCAGGAATAACTTAATAACTGACAGCTCTCATTGTGAATAATCAGGAAATCAAGAATCTGATCCTTTCAAGAATATTTCCTTTGCAAATATTTGTAAATAAGCCTACCAGTTAAGTTTCGGTGAGCTTGTATCTTGTTTATATGTTACTACAGTCATCAAAAATCAGTGATGTGTAGTTACTGCAGTTACTTGATAACCAGCAACTTTAATAAAATCTCAATATAAAAACATCCCTGTTCAAATATTACAATTGAATTTACAATGTAACCCCATAAAAGACATTAAATTAGAGTTTTGTTTACACTGTAAACATCTACTTTTCAGTACTTTTATAAATACACATTGAAAATTACTCATTAGTCCACAGACTAACTGCAATACATATCCTACTATACACCCAAACTCAGCTTTACAGGTACTTACCTCATTCACTGAAAATCTTCTTAGAGTGGAATCTATTACTTCCTCTTTTTACAACACTTTCAATGAAAATTGAACCTCTTTAGTTTTTATGTTGTGGTAGACACTACAAATAGCCCTGTTAGACTTTAACATTGCTTACCTATGTGCTCTGTAATAGCAAGTTTAAAAAGCATGAAAAATAAATTTAAAAAATCAGATTTGAAAAAGACTCTGTCTTAAAGGGATGTCAAAGAATATATTCCAAACCAAAGAAGCACCAAATCCCTTAAAATTGGCCTCCCCAATCCCCTGAAAAGTGGATCTGAAAAGGATCCATTGGAGAAGAAATGAACAGCAATTGAGGGTAAGCAGATGGGGCTGGAGCTGGCTTTGAATGGACGAGTTTTGACATTTACACAAATGTGTAAGAAAAGAAATCAAATCCATGGGTGGAAAAAAATAAATTCAACTATCATGAGGACAAAACAAATGTTTAATTTAAATGTTCATGTCTCAGTTGATTGCTATTTAGCTCCAACATCAACCCACAGTAACCAGGTGGCCGCTGTTCTAGAACAATTTCAGTTTAAACAGACTCATGGTTCTCCAGCTCACGCAGTCAGCACATAGCCCTTTTTATTATACTTTAATAGGATATACTAAAAAGCTCGTGAAATAGGGCTATCCATGGGCTAGGATAAGTATTTTTGATAGAATCTCAACATACTTTACACCTTTCCCTTTAGCAGTTGGCTATAATGTATGACCAATTTGAGAGAGAGAGAGAGAGAGAACTGGCACGTGGCAGTCACTGGTTCTTGCTCTTTGGTACGCTTACGTGGTACGATGTTCTTCTTGAGCCAAAATGGTGATCTGGCCATTTATTTCTAGATCCTCAAAATCAATGTATCAGTGGCAGATAAAATTATGTATGTATGCCACCAAACTGAAATGGGTTGATTTGGGGAGCTGGATTTTTGAAAAAACTAATCAGTGTTGGTGCAGCCACTGTGGAAGACAGTTTGATGGATCCTCAGAAAGTTAAGTATGGAATTACCATATGACCTGGCAATCCCACTTTTAGGTATAGACCCAAAAGAATCGAAAGCAGGGGCTCAAACAGACATTTGCACACCAGTGTTCATAGTGGCAGCATTCACAATTGCCAAAAGATGGGCACAACCCAAGTGTCCATTAACCAATAAATGGATAAACAATGGTGGCATATATATATATATAATGAAATATTATTAGCTGTAAAAAGGAATGAAGTTTTGATACATGTGACCAACATGGACAAACCTTGAAACATCATGTTGAGTGAAATAAGCCAGACAGAAAACGACAAATATCGTATAATCTCACTGATATGAAATAATTAGCATAAGCAACTTCAAAGAGTTAGAATCTGGAATATAGGTTACCAGAGGATGGGGATAGGGAATGAAGAGATAAAGTTTAAAATGTCCAGTGTTCCTAGTTGGAAAGATTGAAAAGTTTTGGTAAGAAATGGTGGTGATGGTAGCACAAAATTGTGAATGTAGTTAATTACCAAATTATACATCTGAATGTGGTTAAAAGGGAAAATGTTAGGTTTTATATATAGTAATAGAATAACAATTAAAAAAATCCATGAGACTGCATTCACAAGCAGTGAACCCTAATTTAAAACATGGACTATAGTTAATAGTTCAATCATAAAAAATATGCTTTTGTCAATTGTAACAAATGTACCACACCAATGCAAGGTGTTAATACTGGGGTGGTATATGGGAAGCCTGTATTTTATGCATGATTGTCCTGTAAACCCACAACTTCTCTAATTAAAAGAAAAAAACAAAAAAAAAAAACTGATCAGTTATTTGGAACTAAATGTTACGAAAAATGTGGTAGCTAAAGAAAAGCACACAGCCACTAGGCTGGCATTACTTTAAATTTATGGTCTCGATTTCATAGGGGACTTAAGGGCTGTCTGGCAATAGAATACATTTCCTTCTTTTAGTCGTGCTCCTGGTCTCTGAGATGAGGATTTGGGATGCTTTCTAGCTCCATTCAAACTTCTAAGACCCCCCCACTCTCAGCTGATTACTTTGCATATCTTTACACTGAAAACATGGAAGTTTTGAAAAGAGAAATTCTTCAACCTTGGTTCCCTCCACTCCAACATGAAATCTGCCTCTAAGTCTCATATTCTGTTTTCTCTTCTGTTTCTGTGGCTAGGAGCCACTTCTCCCTCCACCTATACACTAAACCACATCCCTTCTCGTCTTTTCAAGAAATCTACTTCTTTAATTATCTCCTCTCCTACCTTATCTATTTTTTCCTCTCCAAGGGATCATTCCCATCTGTTCATAAACATGCTGAACTACCTCCCACTAACAAAAGAAAGAAAAATACAAAGAAAGAATGGAAAAAGGAAATCTTCCCTTGACCCTTATTTCAGTTTGCTAAAGCTGCCTCAATGCAACATACCAGAAATGGGTTGGCATTTTCAATGGGGATTTATTAGATTGCAAATTTACAGTTCTAAGGCCATGAAAATGTCTGAATTAAGGCATCAAGAGAACTTTCTGGGAGGAAAGGCCAATGGCATCTGGGGTTCCTTTGTCACAAGGGACAGCACATGGTGATGTCTGCTGACCCTTCTCCTGGGTTCTGGTCTCAAAATGTCTCTGTCAGTTCTCTGTGTCCTTCTTGCTTCTCCCAGGGTGTTTTCCTTCTTAGCTTATCTCTACTCTCTCCAAAATGTCTCTGCCTTTTATCCTCTCATAGAGGACTTACAGCAAGGAGATTAAGACTCACCTTGAATGGGTGGGATCACATCTTCATGGAAACAACCTAATCAAAAGGTCCCACCCACAATAGGTCTGTCCCCACAAGAGTGGATTAAAAGAACATAGGCTTTGTGGGGTACATAACAACCCCAAACCAGCACATACTGTGCTATATCTCCCTCCAGCTAGTACTTCATTTATCTTTTTGCCCTTATGTAAAACCGTTTCAAAAGTTACCTCTACTTTCTCACCTTTGATTCTTGATTTAGCCATTTATTCCAGACAGTCTTTCCAAAGTCTTCAATGCTTAAATCTTTGATCAATTCTGTCCTCTTGTATATAGCTCTAGGAAGCATTTGATAATTGATCACTCTTTCTCCTTAGATAACTGTCTTCATTTGGTTTCTAAGTAATCACCCTTCTCTGTCTTTTCTCAGACCTTATTGACTGCTTGTCATCCCCCTTTAAGGAGTTTCCTTCTGTGGTGATCTCATGGTATTCCCCCAGCTCTAGTACTTTGTTTCCCTATCTCCATTCAATTCCTATGAGATCTCATCCAGGCCTATGTCTTTAAATACATATATGAGCAGATAGCTTCCCAATTTATATCTTTAAGTATAACTTATCCCAACAACTCCAAACTCACATATACAGCTTCCAACCCTTTGTTCCCACTCAATTCAACCTGGGCCAAAACTGAGCTCTTAATTTTTGCTAGTCCTCCAGACTTTCAAACTTGCTTCTGCCTCAGGGCCTTTGCACTTGCTTGGAACTTTATACCCCCAGATATCTACATGGCTCACTTTACTACAGGCTTCTGAGTAAGTGTCGCCTCACCCACCCAAGGCCTTCCTTGACTACCCCACCTAAAATGACACCCCACTCCTCTTTGCATGGGTACTTTTTTTTATTATTTTTTTCATATCACTTAGTACCTGATATTATATTATGTATTTGTTTCTTTAATTTCTGTCTCTCCCATCAGATTGTAAATTCCATGAGGGCAAGATTCTTTTCTGTTTAGCTCATTGTTGCCTTCACAGTGGCTATAAAATGACTTGGTGCATGATAAACAGATGCTCAATATATGCTACATGAATTAATGAATGTTGGAAAAATAAAAAATTCTTATCTCATTAAGTGCATTGATTCTAGTTTTGAAAGAAAAAACATAAAGGAGAGGAAGAAAGAAAGAAGTAAGGAAGAAAAGGAAAGGAAAGGATAAAAGAGGAAAGGAAAGGAAGAAAGGAAGGGAGAAGCCATCATTTAGAATAAGAATTATCATTCATTGCAATGAACCCTGGGTAAGGATGTAGAAGATATGGAGTCATGTGTCAGTTCTGCCACTAAGAATTATGTGATTGTAGGCAACAGAATTTCTGATTCTTGGTGTTTCACCTATAAGATAAGGTGGTTAGAGGAGGTACATAGGAGATTCTTTCAGTTTTAAAACTCTATCAGATAGAATTCTAATTTATGGTGACATCATATCTCTAAATATAGAAGCATTACAATATTTAATGATGGCAGGGATTTGGATATTAGAAACTAATACTTTTGTCAGACAGTAGAAACAAAGATAGACACCACGTATGGGTCAGTTACTAGGTACTAGGCACTGTGTCAAGTGCTTTCACATGCAATGTGTTATTTAATTGTCACAACAACTCTGTGAAGTAAGTACTATAATCCCTATTTAATAGATAAGGAAACTGGGACTTAGAAAGTTTGAATAATTTGCCCCAGGTCCAAGACTGCTCATAACGCACAAAGCTAGAATTCAAATCTGGATCAGGTGCTCTCCTAGATTTAGGTTTAAGTTAAGCACAAAACACAGAAAGAAACAGAGAAAGAGACTGTGGGATATAGAGAGTGAGAATGAGAAACAAAAAGAGACTCAGAGATAGACGCAGATACAAAGACAAAGAAAGAAACAAAAGCAGAAACAAAGAGACAGAGCAGAGATGGATACAGACGGAGAAATTCAAATCCAATTCTGGAATGGCAATACATCTGTAAGCATTTATTAAACTCTCTTATATAGTATTTCTCTCTCCACAAGCATACATACACAAATACACATACCTTATAATGAGAGAAACATTGGAATTCCATTTTTTTAAAAGACTTTCTTCCTTGACCAAAACTATAGCCTTGATAAAACAATCTGATAGTATAAGACAGTGACCATTCAATTTCTGAATGTGTTATAAACGATGTCATTTAGTCCCTAGCAGTCAGTACTCCGTGGGAAGATGGCCAATCATATCTTTCTCTGTTCTTCACATCTGGATGCTGACATAAGTGGAATTTAGAAAAACAGAAAAAAATTTTAAACAAATATCACAACTCTTTGAAATGAAGGAGAATTATGAGATTGTAATTCTTTACTCATATTATTAAAATGTGTTTATTAAAATGTTTCTCTATACACATTAGCATGATTATTCTAATACAGTATTGGCAACTAATACCTAAATTCTAGCTATTCTCTCTTGCTATGAGTAGATTGCTGCATTATTTATTAGAATCTCAAGAGACACCATCCAGACTTCCATGCCTATATTTATAGATTGAAAATGGCTGTCTAAATGAACTCCAATTTCATCTTCTAAATATATAATCCACATTGAGGCAGCAGAGGGAAAATCTAGTACATGGAATCTATACTTAGACCAATGCCATTTGTTGCTCTCAGTTGTGCTATTTTCTAACTTGAGTGGTATCTGTTTTGTTTTGTTCATAGGCATTTTTGGCAATGTGCTTTCCAAGTTTTTCTTCTAAAGCCCATGCAAGCCGGGGAAAAAAATCACAATGGGTTTACTTCATGGAAAAACATGTGTTCTCTTGTGACCACAAGGTGGCACAATGGTGACCAAGAATGTCCAAACTTCTAATAGGATTGAAATTACCAGAGGCTTTTGCTTAACTGTTATCATTATTACATTTCAAAAGACCCACATTAAGATATCACCCTAGCCTTTGGTGAAAAGATGATGTGTTTCTATTCACTTTTATGGCTTCTTCCTTCTGCCTGCACAATTATTAATATATTGCTTTCCCTCAACACCCAATCCCAGAAAGAACAAATAGCTCTGCAGATTTTTCTTTTTCTTTATTGTCCAAAACTTTAAAAAAAGAGTTATAACTTAGGTAACAAGTCACATTTCAGGGGAAGTATAAGCATAACTTTACCTTGTTTGTGAAGCTGGTGTTGCTCTTGATTCGGGTTTACTCATTCCATGACTATCCTAAAAGTTATTTGTTATACAAGAATAAAAAAGACATCCTGAAAACTTTGGGTTACAGTAAAGGCTATGCTTTGTTATTTACAAATTTCTATTTTCTGGGTCCCATACCAGACATGATATTGGGAATATTCCCTTGTGTTCTCTGCTGACTTAATGATTGCTGGATATTGAGATTAGGCTCAGGAGGCTAGGAGACCACTGCTTCTGGAAATCAAGCTGCTGCAATGATAGCCAGTTATACTTATTGGAAGAGTATAAAAGAGCAGCCACTTTTCCCATATGGAAATTAAATATAGGCTGGCCAGGTACAGTCGCTCAAGTCATTCACTGCACAAATCATGCATCAGAAGATTTACCTCTCAACAATCATCACAAAGGGTTAGTAGCACCTCAACTGACCATTTTCCCCCAACTTCCATAAAATAGGCATTCTGGCATTTCACAAAACTTAGTTGCCT
Source organism: Choloepus didactylus (assembly GCF_015220235.1). Lineage (NCBI taxonomy): Eukaryota > Metazoa > Chordata > Mammalia > Pilosa > Megalonychidae > Choloepus > Choloepus didactylus. The sequence continues at coordinate 64,682,211 of NC_051324.1, read as the reverse complement.
GTTTATGTCCTTCGTTGGTTTATGCCGTAAATGTGGTTTGCCCTCATCAGGTTTTTAGTACTGAATCTTAGTTATTACATTTTCATGCCACTTCTTTCCTCCTGCTATTGCAATTGCAAAAGCAATATTTCAACTTTTTTTTAGTTCAGACTTTGTATCACTGCTAAATGCCTTAAATTTTGTTGTCTAAAAGGTAGGCTCAATTTTAGAAAAGGGCAGTGATATCAGATTGGAAATTAAGTTTAATGAACATTATTATTTGAACTGAATAGTCAATTTATTGTTCTGGGAAGAATAGAATGTACATCACAGTTAATTATATGTTAAGGAAGGATTTAAGAAGCAGCAGAAAATAACATGAAATTGGATCTTTCCAGCTAAATTCAGATAGTGCAGTAATCATGAAAATAAGAAAGACTGATCTAAATTACATATGATAATGGAAAAACGCATAAAAAGCCAATGAGGAAAAAAAAAAAGAATCAGGGCTAAAAGTAGAGTGAGGGTCATTGCATTTTATAGCTGCAAGGATCCTGAAGAAATTTAGAGCAACATCCATGTTATACACGATTGGGAACGATAGACCAGAGAGGCAGAGAGTCTTCCCCAAATCCCACAGCTCATTGGTGGCTGGGCTGTGACTAAAAGTGAATTCTCTTAGGAGCAGCAAGAGGATGCACTTAGAAACTTAACCTCAAACATCAGGACGAGAGCATGGATATTTGGAAAAAAATAATTTTGTGATTATTAGTAAAGCATTGTAAACATATAGCCAACACCTTCCTGCTTTTCCTTTCAAATTTATCTGAACAATGCTACAAGTACTGATATATATGGAAGAGAGCAGGAGATGTTAGTTTGCTGAACAACTTCTGTCTGCCAGGTAGTTACATCGTTGTCTGTGTGTGTGTGTGTGTGTGTGTGTGTGTGTGTCTGTGTGTGTAGTCTAGCATAGTCTTCACAATTACCCATAAGTTAAACATTTTCATCTCCATTTATGCTCATGAAGAGACAGAGGTTCAGTGACAATTCAGAAGTTGCATAAAGTCATACCTTTTGCAAGGGACACACCTGGAATTTGAACCCAGATCTGTCTGATTTAAAGCCCATGATCCTCCCACTAAAGTACGTTCTACATTAGAGAATAAGAATTGTTCTTCCTGCGTCCCTAGTGAACGAACATTCCGCTTCCGTTGTGGTACACCGTGTGCCTCTGGCTTCAGGGTGGTCTGCAGATCCCTGGGGCCCACCGACATGTCACAGGCCAGCGAGGTATTCCAAGTTCAATTAGCCACAGCTTATTTGGGTTGTGATGGGTCGTTTTTGGATAATAAGTCTGCTCTTCCCAGAAGCCCACTCATTTACTGGAGCAGTTTGAAAAAGAGTATATGGTATTATGAAACAAAACAGTTAATTACTTTTGTAAACAGCTTTAATTTAATGCCTAGTGGGTAGTTTACTTAATGGGGTATTCAGTGTGATATGCAGCCTGAGTTTTCCTTGGTTTCGTCCTATTTGCTAAACTCTACATATATCTGTTGGGTAGTATTTTTATTCTCAAAACATTCTACTGAATCCTGACACCTCACACAATTGAGAGGAGTGTGGCTTTGGTAAGATAAAATAGAAACTATTTATATTTGGTAGTGAATAATTTATATTCCTTCTACCAAATGGTTCCTTTCTTTTTTTTTTTTTTTGGCTTAGATCAATGTTCAAAATGAGGGAGTATGGGAGTATAAATTAACTGACAAAACACTAAAGGAGATGAAGAGTTTGTTGGTGACAAACAACAACAATAATAAGAGCTTGCATTTTATTAGTGGTTGTTATATGCCAGGAAATGTTCTGAGCACTTTACAAATATTATCCCATTTAATCCTTACAATAACTATGAGGTAGGTACTATTACTTTCCTCACTTCACAGTTGAGGAAACTGGGGCTCAGAGAGATTAACTAAATTGCCTGAAGTCACACAGCAAGAAAATAGTAGAAAGAGGATTTGGAGCTAGGCAGTCCATTCCAGAGCCCGCACTCTTAAACATAGCTTAATACAGCAAAAAGAATCAGTGTGCCAATGATGTAGCTCCAGGTTACACAATTAACAAGCTGAGGAGCTGTTGTTGGCCAGGTGGTGTAACTCCCTAAGCTTGGAAGAGAGTCCTCGCAGCCTCTGCCTCAAGAATGGGCAATATCCATTTAATGGAAGGAAGCTGCACTGCTCATTGCTTGCTCACTCCTAAGACTGGCCCTGACTGAGGATGGCATGTCTCCTCTTCCAGGGTGAAAGAAAGGCTTAGTACGATGGATCAGTGCACATGTCTTACCATGCATTCACATCTCCCTGAAAAGGTGTAAGCCTTTGAAAATTTTTATTTCAATCGTTTTTGCTTGTCTGTGCTTTAGAGATTATCCCCATTTACCATTGCTCTTACCAGCCATTCACCATATTTTTTGTTCTTTTCCACGCTCCAGCCTCTCTGAATAATGGATGACAGTTAACAATTCGGTAGCACTTCCAGCAAAGGCTGAGGGTCGATTTAACAAAGCATCTTGAAATTATCACATTCCCTAGTAGATGATTAAGAAATAATAATATCTCAACCTGAGGCAGAATCAGGTCTGCTTATCATCTATGGTGATGCAAAGAGCCTGGATGGGTTACTGGTAATTGTATTTTCTTCCTTTTCTGGTCTTCCACGACTGTGTCTCCTTGGGCAGGCAACAATGTCTCTGAGTAGGTCTCCTGATACGTAAAATGGGAAGATCAGACTAAGTAAGCCAATGTCCCCCTGATGCTCTGTACATCTTCAGTTCTGCTATAGCTCTGTCTTTAACTTGGCCTGTATGGCTAGACTCCCTTCCCCGTGCAAACTAGTGTCAGATAGAATCAACCAGCAGCAAAATAAATAATTGATCTCTAACATGTGCTTCTAATTCAAATAAAGGGCATTTCACCACAGTGAATATTGCATATAATTGAAATATTTCATGTGGAAACCTGAAGGTTTCTGATAACTCTCAGTAAAGAAGTTTTCACAGTGACTAAACCTCTTGGGGCTCTTTCAGTCTCAAGCTCAAGTTACTTAGATAGTGATTAAGGACGTTTCTATGAGCCCCGGCAGTAAACGATATCGTGGAGAAAAAGCATTCTTTTGCTATGTAATTAAGCAAGATTTAATCTATTTGTTTGGGTTTTCATATATCGGGCTTGCTGAAATACTTTAAATGATTAACTTGTTTCTCTGAGGCCTGTGGAGACTCCAGAGTTTCCATAGATGGCCTGAAATCAATGAGTACCCAGCTCAGATGGCTTTATTTATCCTCCATCTCAGTTGAGCTGCCCTTTCTTTAGATGACAGAGAAACTCTTGATACAGTATTCTTTTACTTTGCAGTATTTATAAAATAGAATAAGATCAATGACACCAAGCAGCAAAAGGTAAGAGTTCATTATATTCATTTATTTTTGTTTTCCTTGCCAGGCACTCAACAACTGAGAGTATGAATCTGAGTCTCCAAACTCTGCACAAAGGATCCCAAGCCACAGACAAGGAAGTTCCCAAGCAAAAGAGCACTGGGGTGAGATGCTACTTCCTCCAGCCAAATCTCACCACCCACATGTAAGAGGATGGTGTTCAGTTGCTTTAGTGAAGGAAGTGCCATGAAAGAGGCCCTTGGGAATTCGTTTGGAGATTAGTTCCAAAGCCAAGCAGATGAGTGATGTTTCGCAGGCCCACAAGGAATATGTCGCTTCAGAAAAATGCCCCTCATAGGAGACTTTGCCTGTTCTCTGCCCACAGGCTTATCTGGACTGGGTTGTGGTCACTTACTAACTTTTGGTTTCAAAGACCTCATCTCCAGGAAAACCTTTGCAGAGAATTTGCCAAGTGCCCCCACTGCTGCCTAATGTCTGTGTGGTGCCAAAACTTATTTTATCCAGGGCATGGGTCATATTGCTCCTTTAAAAATAAAAGAAAGAGAGAGAGAGAAAGAGAGAGAGAGAGTGGGAGAGAGCGAAAGAGAGGGAGAGAGAGAGAGTCAGGTGCCATGCCAATTTTAGAATCGAGTCAGGGATTTCTGATTTAGAGAGCACCATAGGCATGTGGGAGTACTAGAGGACCACAGGCAAAGCTTACCTTTAAAAAGGTTGGACACATGCCTTGTAGAATCTTCTGAAGAGAAGAATCAAAGCTTGTAATGGATAGAGGAAAATTGAAGAAATATTTTAAGCTGAATAGAATGTGGCATCCAAGCATTTCAATAGGGGCAGCCCAGAGAAGTCATTTTGCGCATTCCCGGGCCAACTCGGAAGTGATGAAATACAAATATTTAGTGTAAGTTTCTGTGTTCCTTGGTGTGAATTTAAAGTATATTTAAATGTTCTGCATTGATGCAGGTTGGTCTCTCTGAGGTTTCGGAGACATAGTATTAGCAGAGTTTTCTTTTTCTGCCTGAGCCGTAGAGGACTTCCTTTGCCTGGGTTTCCATGGATTTCAGAACTCTAGTCCTAGTGAAAGTTGCATTAAATAAGGAATGTAGTTCTGTTGGAGAGAAGGACGAAGAAAAAGGGTAACCCAGTGTCACGTCTGGTCAATCCTTTTATCAAGGTCATTCAGTCATCAGTATATCAGAGGGGTTCCCAGGCCAAAGCAGTTCCTTTGTGTTTGTTTTACAATAATAGTGGCATTTCCTCAACTCCCCAGAAAATATGCATTTTCCACAGTGACCAACTCTATCAAATGTCATGTACAAGTACAAGTTGGAGTTAAATTGTACACAGTTTCTTCTTCACCAGTCTTATTTCCCGGATAATTCTCTTTAGATATATTGGTCACTGTGTCAGTTAAAAATCATATTTATTTTCACTCATGCAAAGAAGTCTGGAGAAATGCAATCTAGGGCTCTTTCCTACCTTTCCATTTGCCCTTGTAAAAGGTGAACTTGATTCTCATTCTCACAAGAAGGCTGCAGGAGCTCCAGCTATCAAGTCTGAAATCCAGATGGGAGGAAAGCTGAAGGGGTAGAGTAAAAGGGAATGTGCCAGTGAAGTCAGTCTCTATAAAAGAGCCACACCCAGGGGTTTTCTGCAGGCATCTCACTGGCCACAACAGTGCCACTTAACCACCCCAGCTGCAGACTGCGAAGCATAGTTATTATTGTTTTTATCCTGGAGTACATAGTTCTCCAAATAAAATTCAGATTTTGTTACTCAGGCAGAAATGGAGAATTGGATATTTGAGGAAATGGAAATTAAATACACTCACCTTACTTTTATATTGTGGGGATTATATACATTTGTGTAAAGCACCTATTTTTGTGTGTGTGTGTGGCACATGAAAGTAATATCCTTCTCTCTATATCTCTCTCTGCACTCTATCTTCAAGGGACCAATTCACAGGCTGTAGCATTTCGTTGAGTGCTGCCTCAATGCCACAGTTTGTGTTCTAATTGACTCCATTGAATAATTTCATTTTAAGGGAGAAAATTGATGCCCAAAATCAGCTTACTTTTCACTATGGACAGAGCATTCAAAAACTAGAAATGCTACTTTGCACAGAGACTTCTTGCAATGCTTACAGAAGCAACTAATTGTTACTTCATATATAGCTGCTCTACAAGCTATTAAAAATCCATAAAAATGGTTTACAGTGCTGCTTATTTTGTAATTATATGAGGCGGTATTCTCATTTTCAGTGCTCTGTACCCAAATCTGCAGAGTTTATACTGCCTGGAATTTAACTATATGTGTATATTTCTTTGCATTATTCTAAGATCTTTATTGTTAAGTAACTGATTGGGATATGAAAGTATGTTGTAAGTCAAGCAGAAAACTAGAGACAGATATTACATGAGAATGCTGATTTTACATTCTATACTGGCTAAGTGGATTTGATTGTAGAGGTACACAGCACAGTTCAATGTGTTTAATTGGATATTAATGTCCTTTTTCTGATATTGATGAGGCAAAGTCCAGGAAGCAAAGTATAAAGTGAAATGAAACTAGATGTTATCCTCCATCACCATAAAACAGAGCCATAAAAAAAGCTACTAAAAGAGTCATTTTTGTTATTTTGTGGTGGTGGTTGTTTTCTACAGGCAGATTTAGTACTCTAATTTAGCTAAGTAATTGCTGCCTCAAAGGCCAAATCTACAATGTGTGTGTAATTTTTCTTTTTTTTTTTAAAGGAGTTGTCATTCCCAAAGCAATACAGAAAAATTGCACTACTTATATCTTTGATATTAAACTTCAGGACAGTTTTGCAACTTGTGACCTGAACAAATCTCTTATCCATAAAACATAGGAATACAAGATTTGCACAAGTGATTTTAAAAATAATTTTGTTGCTCATAGGTCAATAAAAAAAGAACGAAGTGAAGAAAGAAGGAAAAAGAAAAGAAGAGATAATAGAAAAGCTCTTTATTTGCCTATATACTTTACTTTTATTGGTAATCTTGGACACTGTGACTCAGTTCAGTTTATTTGTGGCCTCATTCAAATGAAGCAAAAAAGAGGATGGGCAGGAGGAATATTAATTTTCAAGGAAAAGCAAATAAATGCATGGGTATAAATATACAGATGTACAAAATAAAACACACAAATAAAAAAATGTGCCATATATGCCTTCCCAGTGTGGCAATTTAAAACAACACAGATAAATCTGAATAGAGCTAATAACTCTTCAATTTATAAAGCTCAAAAAGTCTCTTCACTCACAATTGATTGAATTCGTGCTTAAAGAAATCATGATTAACATCTTTTTGCATGGAAATAGGAGTATACAAATGTACCTCCTGTCCTAAAATTTAAGCGATTTATGGCATTCATCCACATAATGTGTATTAAAATCACCTTAATTATATTTCACAAAGTCACGGGTTTAGATGATTGTTCCAAATTCAGTGGAAGAGTTTCTTAAAAGCCAAACCCAAGTCATTTATGTCTTGCATGGTGACCGAGACAGGAAGCTTATATAACTGTTGGCACAAACAACAGTTTCCCTTCCCCCAAAAAGAGATTCTGTTCTCCATGTAGCTTGCCAAGGCTGCCATCTTCCAGGGCACATGCATGCCTTGTTTTCTCTCAAAGAGTCTGGGAATGTTTATCACTGCAACCCATTCCCTCACCCCATCTTTGTGACTCTCCTTCACCATGTCCTGAGGAAGATGGGAGGTGGGTGCAGGCAATCACCTTGTTGGAGAATTTAGAAGGACCATGATTGCCTTATTTCTGCTCTTCCACCAGAGTGTTTAAGAGAGAAATTCTAGTCTAAATAATGATGCCAACCTTTTTTCCTGCCTCATAGTTTAGGAAAAAACTAGCTCCTAGCAATCATTGGTCATTACCTGGGCAAATGCTAGCGGAAGAACCATCTGAATTGGTGGCATTGCCTATTTCTCATAGCCACGATCTGTGCCTGATCTGCTGTTATCAAGGCACAGTGAAGAGCCAACCTAGGGATTGAAACTGGCCAGCGATTTCAGGGTAAAATATCTCAACATTACAGTCCACTGAAATATTTTAAAACCTATCTTGATTAGATGACATTAGTGTTTAGAAGGAAATCACTCATTATTCTATCAATTTTGATATATTTAAGCATTTATTATTCATGCTGGTTGCCTTTCTTCCAATTTCTATTTATTCTGGCATCCTGCCTTTGTTCTCCATTACTGAACATTGCACCTCCAATTCAAGATATAAGTATATGGGATAAGAAAAGGAGATGAAATTTAAATTAATCACTTAGGCATCTTAATAGCTTCCCTAATTTAAAAAAAAAATTGGATACTATGAGATTTCTTAGATTATCGTTTATCCATTTTAACCTACTCTACTTATCCCCCATCACCATAAAACATAGCGATATCATTCTTTAAAAGCCGTGTTTACAACTACTTAGCTGAAAGTGATTGGCTGGAGGATAAAATTAAGTTGTAGCCTTTGTAATTACAATGTAAGACTACATTTGGGATTCTACGGAGACTCTATTTAAAGCCAGGAGGGCTTTCTGGTAAGGTGGTTCCTTACACTCATCCATGGCAGGGGTGGTGGTCTCCTCTGGGTTTTCACAGCTGCTGACAATGGCGACAGCACTAAATGACCGTCGTCTGACCTTGGTGTCTGACGGGACAGGTCCTCGGACCGGCGGTGCCTTTTCCATGTTGTGGAGCTGCTGGTCCTTCCAGTCCAATTGTTTGGCACTGCAAAAGGGGGCATATACTTCCACACTCCCCTCAAACTGTAAGCAGTTCACTTTGTAATACTTCCTCTTGATTTCCAAGACATCATTAAACCGGTGGCCCCAGAGAATTTCTCGAGGAACATAGGAACTTCTGGACTGGTGGGATGTCCCAGTGGAATCACCGGTATAGATAAATGTCACCAGAATCTCGAAGTTGTCTTTGGCCACTGCTTTGCGGTCAAGGGCATACAGGGGGCTCTCATGATCAATTTCATGAACAATAGTTACTGGCGTGACAAGGATGATCTGGTCATTGACTAACTTGAGGTCCTTGAATGCCATTGTCATCCTTCCTTCGCTGTCTTCTGTGTAGCGGAGAAGCTGGGCTCTCACCGTGCCTTCTACCACATGGTTTGGCCGGAAGTCACCAATGCGCCACATGAGGCAGAGCTTCCCATCTCGCATCCCTATGAGCGCAAAGTAGCTAAACCGAATGGTTTGGGCTCTCTTTCGCGCCGTTGCCATTTTGGCCAAGGCGGCTCCGATGATGAAGGTATTTATGATGCAGCTTAAGATGGACTGAAGGATCACAGTGAGCACTGCCACCGAGCATTCTTCAGTGACACAGCGGTAGCCGTAACCTATGGTGGTTTGAGTCTCCAGGGAGAATAAAAATGCCCCTGTAAAAGAATGGACATTGTCAACACAAGGCGTGATGTCCGGATCATTCGTCAGATCTCCATGATGAAAGGCTATGAGCCAAAAGATAGAGCCAAATATCAACCAGGAGAGAATATAAGATAAAGAGAATATCACAAACATATGGCGCCACTTGGTGTCCACAAGAGTGGTGAAAATGTCGACCACGTAGCTCCCCCATTCTCCAAAAATGTGCTTGAAGTACACATTACAGCTTCCATCTTTATGAAGCAAGCGTCTTCTTGCTCTTCGTTTCTCAGCAATGGCATGTTCGGGGGGGTAGCCCGGGTATTTGGGGTCCACATTGACAATCCGATAGCTGCTGCCGTAATAGCTCATTCTTTCCTGGGCCCCTGGAGCATGCAGGTGAGTGTGGGAGCAGAAAACGTTCCAGGTGTGTCGTTATTGGTTGGTTTGGATTTTCAGTTAAAACCTAAAACAGAAAATTCGACACACTTTAGGTTTAAGGTTCCATCTTTATAGCAGTTTGCCAAATTTGAAGCAGTTGTGTGCCATCTGAAATGGCTAAGACTTTATTTAAGCAACAGAGGCGCTCAGTATTGATTGATTACTCCTTTCAGTTGAGAATCCAGTCATTGTAGGAACCAAATATGCAATTAGAGAAAATTACCTTTTTTTATATATGCATAAGGTTTGAGTAAGCTCTATAATTATCCCAAATGAAAACCTCCCTACCTTTTCTGACCTGACATAAAAAAAAAAAAAAAAAAAAAAAAAAAGATTGTTTTATTTCTGTAGACTTTTCTGGCATAAGGGCATTTAGAAACCAAATATGCTCTAATACAAAAAAGGCAAAATACAATTCAGATATTTGTCTAGCAGTCTCATAGCTTTCTAAACCTTTAAGTAAGGTAGTTTTCATTAGAAGAAGGATGCATTTAAAAGTTTCCTTCTTCATGCTATAATGTTACTTACATACTGGTTGCCATGATTGGCAGCCCCTCACCTGCAGGATTTCTTGTTCCTCCCTCTTGCTCAGAGGTTTTTCTTCCTTGTGTACCTCCCAGGACAGAACACAACCGACAGGGACACCTCCTTCAGACTGAACTCCTGTTCCCCTAGCTCCACCTTTAGTCTTGAGAGGAAAAAACCTTTCTTAACCCCAGAGGAGTTAAAAACCACTCCCAGGTAGGCTTTTCAATAAGGTGTAAAATTGCCTCTGCCTTTGTCCCATAACATCATCCTTTTTTTCTTTTTTTTTCCCTGACACTGGCAGCTCTTCTCTCTCCCTCTGAATAGAAGGAGGACATTTGCCAAAGTTGCTAATCTGGTTTCCCTCTTAAAGGGAGCACACTCCAATTGGACCCTCTTTCCCCCTTTTCAGCATTTTCCACATGTTTTCACAGCCATCCCTGGGCAAAGTAATTTTTCTCCCTCCAAACGCAGTCTTTAAAATATAAAGGCAGATCATAAAGCTCTTTAGCATCCATGGTATAGGCTCATGGGTTTCCCAGGTCCAGCCTAAAAGTAACTTTTAAAAATGCAGTGTCAAAATATTCTTTGGTTAGTTTTGTTCAAGAAAGTAACTGCACCCAGTTTTGATTGTTTAGCAATTATTAGAATTTTTTTTTTTTTTTTTTTTTGTATAGTGTACCTGTGCTAGATGGGGCAGTTAGCAGGGAAGGGAGCAGTTAGACTACAAGTTCCTGCTACTCTGCTATGGAAGAAAGTGCAGTATGAGTAGATCCATTCGTGACATGGAGACCCCTTTGGAACCAACCAGAGAAAGGAATCAGAAAGCACTTGGACTGAGCACGTTCCCGGCTGCAAAGGGGTAGGAAGAGTTAATTTCCCTCCAGTCTAAAAGGAGTCCTTTTTCTCTTTTCTCCTGGGATCAGGCCCACTTTACAATAAACACTTGGTTTGGTGGACCACTTGTGAAGGATGTACTCTGCTTACAGGCTGGAAATCTTTCCTCGGCCAAAATGTCCCTGTAAGACATGTACCAAGTTTATTGCTCCCCACCTGCCTGCCACTTTACTCACTGCCCTGTTTTGAGTATTTATATCCTCTCCTTTGTCAGCACTTAAACTGTATCTGTGTGTGTGTGTGTGTGTGTGTGTGTGTGTGTCGGGGGGTGGGGGGGGCAGTTGTATAATTTCAGGATGTGACCCAGGGCTTCCAAAATGCTTACCAGAAGTCAAACAAAATATTTCAACAAATTTTGTCCATAACATCCACTATTCATTAGATTCTTGCCTGATTTGTTATTTAATGTTACATTAGAAACAGGTGAAGCTATTACATGATTCTCAATCTTTATTTTCTAGCCTGATCATAAAAGGTATGAAAGTGCAACAAATTATAATCAAAGCTTATGATGTCAAATAAAAAAGCATGTTTGCAGATAGGATTGCTTTCTTGTTAAATGGTTCCAACCCAGTTCCTTAAAGGGAACTAGACAGAATGAGGGAGACCAAAAGTTCAAAAACCCTGTTCATAAATCAGGAGCTACTGTGTGACTCTGCTCTTTTCTGCTGCCAAAAAAAAAAAAATAGTTTTTAGTTGAAATGGCGTTTAGCTGGCATCATTTTGAATTCCATTGGTGCCAGCATCTGATATAAAGAAGCCACTTTTTAAACACCTTCATAAGTATGTTAATCAGGGAGAGGATTTTCAATTAATACATGCTACAAATGAGCAAATTTGAGAATGTGGAATGTTTATTTCTGAATAATGTAATAATTTCAGGGATACAAGTTACAGCTATGAGAATTCTGCCCCAAATCCACCAGGTCCTTTGATGTGGTTCATTATTGTGTTCATTAACTTCAACTTATACAGTGAAAAGAATTTGAATCTGGTTTAGTTTCATACTTCATTCATCTACTCTTTGATTCTCCAGCTATGTAAATGATGCATTTTCCAAACCGTGATTGTCTTTATGCTAAATGATAGATTATAACCAACTAATCATATTCAGTCTTTCCCATTTCTCAGCCTACAAAATGAGCAAAGAAATTTATGAAAGCCCTTTTGTCAAAATGGCTAGAAAAAATAAATATTTATTGATCTTTTGTTTAATATATTGTATTAATTTAAGCACTCTCCCAATTGTTTGCCATTAAATTATAGATGAAAAGGTTTCTTGATTGTCAGGACATTCTATATTTAACATCTGTGTTTCTTAGGATGAAAACCCGCCTTTAAAAGTACCATACTTCTTTCATAATCATCTTGCCACCATTGATTTCATCATGAAAATGCATTAGTCATGTTCCTACGTCTATATTTCTTTTTGCATGTTGTGCTCCTTGCTCTCTAGAAAATGACGATGGCTATTTCATTGGTCATAGAGATTCTTTTTTTTTTTGTTAGAAATGGAAATTTGATCAATCATAATGACAAAATTGTGGAATATAAAGTTCAAAAGTAAATGCCAAATCAGGTAAGGCTCCCTAATGCTCTGGTTTCAAATTCTTTTGCCAAAATAATGATGGAGATAGGAAAAAGACTACACATACTTTGCTGTGACGTGGAGCTCTGTTGTATACGGGGCTAGAGTAAGAGGCAGAGCACAAACAGGGTGGTAGGTAATTTCCTGAGGATGCTATCAACATTCATGACAATCTCCAAAAACACCTGCAAGAGCCCAAGAAGACTTCCCAATTTACTTCATCCCTCAGGAGAGAGCTGAGAGAAAGTAGAGGACTGAGTCATGTCCCCCACCATGACATGTTCAAGTCCTGGGCCCGGATCCTGTGGATATGGACTCATTCGTAAAGAGGAGCTTCAAAGATCCTATTACGATGAGACCAACTGAATCCGATATGACTGAAGTCCTAATGAGCAGAGGAAACGTGGGCAGTCAGGGGTAGGTGACAGAAGGAGACAGAGAGCCATGGGGCAGAGGTAGAGACTGAGTCCTGCCAGCAAGCCACAAACAGAAGGACCAACTATAGAGAAAGCACAGTCCTACCAACACCTTGATTTTGGACTTCTAGCCTCCAAAACTGTGAGACAATGAATTCCTGTTCTTGAAGCCGACAAGTGTGAGCCATTTGTCATAGCAGCCCTGGCCAACTAAGAGGAGGGGTCAGGAGACCCAGTCATGGCAGCCACTTTTCTCATATCATCCTCATGGTACACTTAAAGTCAGACATAAAAAATGCTTCCTAATCTACTTTGACTAGTAGGGTCTGCTTTTAGGCCTCACCTTTCTAGGATTTTGTATGGATTCAAGGAGAAATCTTTACTAATTTAGCACATTTCAAATGGGCTATAAACACAACAGCAAGCATATTCAACAAAACAAATGAGATCCTGCATATCCGTCTGGTTTGTCAATACACAGAATTGCCTCAGTCAGACTCACCAGCTTTGAAGCAATTCCTCTACCATTTTGCCAAATATTCCCAAATTCAGCTATTTGCCAGGTAGACTACTCTTGTAGTAGAACGTTCACAGTACAACACAATGGTTAAGACTTTACAATCCTGTGCCACACTGATGGAAAAATTCTATCCCATCTCTAACATCTACTTAATAAAAGCAGATTATATTGTTGACCTTCTATAATTTGACATGCACCACACACAAAAAAGATTTAAAATGTCTATAGTAAAATTCAGTCATTAATGTCTAAGCCCTTTGAGGTTAACAAGTACTTTCTTTATCTTGTAAATGACCCGAAGTAGTTAACACCTGAAGCTATCAGTAATCAAGTTAGTTTCCTGGAAACTATTTGATGAGATAAACTGTGATGGGAATATGAGAGCTGATGGGATAGAGAATAGGAAAGATGGCCTGATTCCTTGTGTTGGTCATTGCTCTTGAAGATAGGCTTACGTAGAGCTCTGCAGGAGGGAAGGGGGTGAGGAGGGAGTTTGTGCATTTCACAGTCTGGGGAAGATGGTGGAGTTACTCAGATGGCTCACGTGAGTGGTCCCTGGGTGCTGAGGAGGAAAGGGAAAGGGCTGTAAATGAGACAGGGTGGACTCCAAACAAGCTAGGCTCTTTTGCTCAAAACCTGTCCCACAACTTCTTACACTGAAATTATGCCTGGGCCTTATCTTGCCTGGAATCCTGGTAAGACATTCAGATACACCTAGGTGGAACTCTTCAATCAATCATCGCACACCTGCTTCACCCAGTACCTTCTAGATACTGTCCATACTTCTCCAAACACTCCCCGTCTCTGTGATTTCAAACTCTTCCTCCTTTGTTGCCAAGTCAATGGCATTCTCATGTTTCCTTCTCAGCTCCTGTCACCCCCAGAGCCAGCCTCAAGTTGACTTACAGTGATGTTGGTTCTTCTCTGTTCTCTCCTGCCTCCCACTGCCACCCTCCAACCCTTTCCCACCTTACTTCTCAGTGACTATGGATTTTTCCCTTTTCCTGATATAACTTTGCCATTTCTTCTCCTGACTCAATTTAAGAAAGTTTTGTGCCAGCTTATTACAGGAGACGGGCCAAAATATAAGGAACGAACAAACAGCTCAACTGAAAGCTGGAGCTGGGAGGGGAAGCAGGAATCCAGGGCAACAAAGCTGCACTGCTACTAACATTATCTGGAAATCCTCTTTCTGGCCCAGTTCTTCCTTAAGTCATATCAACATCCTAATCATAAATCCTGTCTCATCCAAAATGCTGGTAAATATTATTATAAAGAAATGGAGGAAATTTGGAGGTTGGATTGTGTTTCTCCATGTTCTGGCTGTTAAGACTGTACCAAAATAATGTGAACTATAATCTCAAGTTATTCTGGTTTAAAAATCAAATTACCCTAAGAAGAAATGATCTGAAATTAAAGGTATTTTGTTATAGTGGAGAAAGGCTGAATTAGGAAGCAGATTCCAGTTCCAGATCTGTCCTAAATTTCCTGGGTACCTTGTATAATTTTTCTCTGAATTTCAGTCTTCTCATCCATGATATGAGGATAATGCTACCCAAGTCACTGAGTTACTGTGAGGCTTGAATAGGGTGATGAATGAGAAGCTACTTTCCACTGGGCCAGGCACATAGTAGTTATTTAATAATTATTGCTTGACTCTGCATCTCCTGAGGACTAAGTTTTCCCCTCTGTAAAATACAGTACACCTGTTTTAACCCTCTAAAAGATCTTTCCACTAGCATTGCATCAGGGCAGACAAATGTGATTCCCAAGACAGGTTTCCATTTAAGTTTGGGGATGGCATCACTGTTTCCCACCATTAAGCCATCAGGGCCAGTTCTCTGTCCTTCTACTTGCTCCCTAAAGTATCAAGGATTTTAACCTCTTCCTTTCTTTTTCATAGCTATTGCCACATGGAAGATCCCCTATCCCCTGTCCTTCACACCCCCCCCCCCACACACACACACACACACACTCAGCTTAAAGATTTTATTGCTATTCACTATGAGGAACAGACTAAAGGAAACAAGACTGACAAGCTTGCAGAGTTAACAGGTTAAAGAAATCCACAAGGTGTTTATCATGTCTATCCTTTGTCTCAAATGATATGTTCATGTTTTACTAAGATGGTTCTGAAGGATTCTCTTGTTCTTATCTTGAACATCAGCCTGCCCAACCCTATCTTGGTTGGATGCCAGCCCAAGTTTCTTAGATTTTTACATGGAGCTGAATTTGGGGTGGTGTCAGGAGATTCTATGTCCCTTGAAAAGCATTATGCCCCAAGAGCACAGTCTAATCTCTCCTTGTTGTGGAAGGAAAGTGTTTCTCCAATGGCCTCTAAATTCCCTCCACTGCAGGACTTGTTACTGAGTGTTTTCATTCTCATTTTGTTCTTTCTTTTTTTAATTCATTTTTTTAACTGAGCTCCTAGTATGTTTCAGGCCCACTCACGTGTAGGCATTGGTGAACTGAGTCCCTGCCTTCGTGGAGTTTACATGTTAGAGTTGGGTGGAAATAAGCATGAGATACTTTCTGAGTAATAATTATTATCAAGAAAGCAAAATAAAGTAATACTTTGGAAGAGGACCCCAGGGCAAGGGAGGGAGGGTGCTGGCATTCAAGCTGAGAGCTGCATGGTGCAGAGGGGTCAGCCACCCTCACCCATCCTGCACTCAGCCTCAACTCAGACCTTGTTCTCTATCCTATTTTGTTGGGTTAGGGCACAACCTCTATCTGGTTGTTAAGGTTCTCGCTATTTATAGGTGTCGTTTGGCTGCTGCATCCCTTCTTGTAAGCTCACAAGAACCTGTTATTACAGGAGTGCATTTGCATTTTATCACTGAGTTCAGGTTTTCCTCATCTCTCACCTGGGATCACCTGGTTTACATAACAGCCTTCTAACTCATCTCTTGCCCTTTCCATCCAGTGATTGTTTTAAACCTGAAAAGTAGGTCTCTCTCCTGCTACGAAGCTCCACAGTATGGTCTGATGGCAGAGAAGTTAATGGCAGGGATACAGAGGTTGAAGACTTGGATTCTAGTTACAGTTCGACATCTTGCTGTATGATATCAGGCAGCTTATAAATATCTCTAAGTTTCATTGTATTTATTCAAAACATAGGGATAACAGCTGATTCATCTCAAAAAGTTTTTGTGAGTAATAAATATTAAGATATAAAATAGGTAAAATGGCTAGCATCTTGTAAGCTCTCCCAATTTACAGTCCTCCTCCCCCCTTAATTTGGATAAAGATCTCTCCCCTCTTTCCTGTAATAGCTTGTACTACTGGGTCGTTATCTAATCTGAGACAAATGGATAGCTAAGCTACAATCTAAAGGATGATCGAAGTTGACTAAATGAGGAAGAGAAGACTTACCCAGGAAGGGGAAAACAGCATTTGCAAAGCTCTGTGACTCAAAGATGTACAGGGCATGCTTTCCAAATATCCGAACGTGGAGTGGGGTGGGGATGTCTGGAAGAGTTAAGGCTGAGAAGAGGGCTAGAGTCAGAGCATAGATGAGCTTAAGGTGTCATCTATAGAATCAAAGATTTAGGTCCTTCTACCAAGACCAGTGAAAGCTATGAAGTTTTAAGCGAGGGAGTGCTGTGGTAAGTCTAGCTGTCCATTGGAAAATTAGTTGGAGAAATTTAAGAGTGGAGTGGACATGGGGAGATAAACTAGGATGCTATTTCAACTAAGCTTTGAATCTTGAGAAAGTGACATAAACGTGCTGAATCCTCTTATTTGAGGTGACCATAGGGAGTCATGACCAATGATGTGGTGGTGCAGAGTTAAGTGTCTGGGAGAAATAAACCAGGAGCAGCTCTTTCAGAAACAATCCTGGTATAAGATTTCATTGTGCCTTGCCTCTTGCTTCTACCCAAATCAGGCTCTCTCTCCATACTTCCTTTGATGCTATAAGTTACCTCATATCTTTTTAATACTATTTTCTTCTGCTTATGCTAACCAGGGAAAATTTTTGTTGCTTAAAACAAAGAAAAGCAATTAAAATTCAGTTTCACTTGCATTTTTTAACCGTATCTTACAGATAAGAATATGGTCTAATCACTCTCCTTCAATTGCATTATGTGAACTATCAGCAAATCCTGTTGGTTCCCCTCCAAGGGAAATCTTAAATCTAACCACTTCTCGCCCTGGTCAAAATCACTCTTTCTTCAATGAGCCACGATAGTAGATTTCTATCTCTACCCAAGCTATCTTCTTTTAAGAACGAAATCAAAACATGTCACTCCCCTGCTTAAAAGCTTCCATTAGCTTCCCATTATGCTTGGAGTAAGACACACCAGCTAAAGTATCTTCTACTACTTTCTTTCTAACTTCTCCCCACCTCTAGCCTCACTGCATCTCCATTTTCTAGTAGCACAGGGATCAGCAAACTACAACCTGAGGGCTAAATCCAGCCCATGAGTTGTTTCTGTAAATCAAGTTTTATTGGAGCATAGCCACAACTATTGTTTACATATCATCTATGGCTATGTCTTGTCACACTACCATGGGATAGTTCGGTGGTAGCAACAGAGACCTCCTGGCCCCCAAAGCCAAAAAGATTTATTACCTGGCCCTTCATGGAAAAAGTTTGCCAAACCCTGCTCTAACACACAAGGGTGTTCCTGCCACAGAGCCTTGCACTTCCTTTTCTGACTATGAGGCTTCTCATCATTACCCAAGTCTTACCTTTAATGTCACCTCTCAAAAAGACCTTATTTGATGAGGATATATCAGATAAAACCCTTCCCCACACCATTACTTTCTGTCTCATTAACATGACTCAGTCATTTCAAACCACTCATGGCTGCTTATTTATACTGACTTGTTTGTTGACCAAATTTTTCCATGGAATAGATTGTAAACCTCATGAGAAAAAGGTCACCCTTGTTTTATTTACCACTGTACCCCCAAGAGCTAGAGCAATATGTGGCATATAGGCATTTGCTAATTATACTTTGAAACAATGAATGAATATGTAAATGAACAATACAAAGATCATATTTGTCCTCACAGAGATTTCAGTCCTAGTAAGAGAATTAGCATGCCTAGAACTACAAAACATCAATTCTGACAGCTTTCCAAGCACCAGCTTTCAACTCCTCCCATTTATCACTCCTCTTCCTTTTCATAGAGAGTTACAAAAAAAAAAAAAAAAAAAAAAAAGTCATACTATTTGCTTTTGCTTATCAACTTTCTTTAGGACTGTAGCTCTCAGTATAATTCCACATAACTAGGCACCCAAACTCTCTGGAAGTCTGGAGTTTGGAAAAAAAAATGTTTTTGACAATAAAAATGTTCAATTAAATTTGTTAAAGCAGTGATTAAATAATTAGAAATGTGGTTCCCCTAATACAAGTGCATGCTATTATACTGTCACTTTAAATATGTTTATATAATTTGAACTATTTCTGGAGAGCTAACTTGGCTACGTGTGACAATAGCCTAAGAAGTTGGTGCAATCTCTGATCCAGCAATTCCACTTGTAGAAATTAATCCTTAAAAAGAAATTAGCATGGATGAACACAAAGGCATGGCTTATATTATTGCATGGCTCTTTGTAGTGGCAAATTCATTTATGGCCTACCTGTCTAATAAACGTGGAATTGGTTTCATAGGTACAATCACGTAACGATTACTCGGTAGTGACCAAAGGTGATGGAGTATAAGGATGACATAAAAATTTAAAACACATTGTTTAGTGGGAAAAAAAAAAAACAGGACCATAAAGACTCATTCAATGCAATTTTTTAAGCTCAAATATATTTAAACATGGAGAAAAGACAATAATATGCAACAAGATGTTAACTATGGCCCTCTTTGTTTGGTGTGATTATTTTTTCTCCTTTTTTTTCTATTTGCTTATTTATGCTTTCTAAAAATTTACAATGAACATGCATTACTTTTACAAAAAGAAAAACAGGTATTGCTAGTTGGTACTTTGAAATGTTCCAATTCTGAAGCTACATAAAGGGAAAACAAACCAATATCAATTCAAAAGCATTTATTAGAGCTTTCAAAAGGCAACTATAAATAGCCCAGGGAGACAGTCTTACAGACATTTAAAGTCAGACATTGATGCCGTAATTTTTTCTGGAACAATTCAGAGAAACAAATATAGTGACATTTAATTCATCTAAGTAAAACCAGATCTCATTTAAAACAAGGAGCAGGAGGGGTGAGGGTTGGATTTGGCCACTGGAGACCAATTGTAGAAATCATGAAAGCTCTTGGTAACATACTGGGGAGACATAAAGCAGAGGTAGAATAAAACAGGCATCAAAATGCCATTCTCCTCTGCTAGTGCCCCCCTTTTCTCCCTTCACCACTCCAAACCATATTAAGCTGCTAATACTTTATTTCTTGGCTTGGTATAGTAAAGTCTGGTTTAGAAATCCTTCTTTTATCTTAATATTTTCAATAACTTTGGAAAGGAAATGTTAAAAATTGTGCTCTTTTGCAACTTTACTACTTTAACGTCTATGTTGATTGTCTTTTAAGACCCAAGGAAATGGTCCTTGGAAATGGATGAATTCTGAGTAGGACAATTAGATATTTATTTACCAATGCACAATTGCCTAAACAGCTAACCCTAGCCAGTTCATAATGAATTCACATTCGTGAATGCTATAAGCTCATCTAGATTAGGCAGTATTTATTAAAGTGTAGGCTCCTGACCATGCACTTCTGAAACTCTACGGAAGCACGTTACACTTGCAGATCCCTGGGCTCCACTCCAATCTCTCTGATTTGATCGCTCACCAGCTGATTCCTCTGTATCCTCAAGATTTGAAGTCTATCAGCTTGAAACTTCCAGAACTGAGATTCTGGATTCTGACAAACATGTGTTTGAGTTCAATGCCTGTTGGTTCATTTGGAAGACTGTGCACTTTTCGATAAGTTCCTTAACCTTTTCAAGCCTCCATATGCTCATCCGAAAAACGCATATCACAGACTGCTATGAGGATTAAATGAAACCATGTTTCTAGACCTCCTTTCACCATACCCAGTACTTAGTGTTTAATCTTATGGCTTCCATCTATCATATTGTAGCTAGAACTGCCATCTCAATTGAATCTCAGAACTAATAGAAAATGGAATCATCTTATCCAGATCAGTGTCATCAGTTAACTGTAGATACAAATTAGGAGCAGGGGATGAGGATTAGCTATCATTTTTTTCACCCTGAATTATAAGATTGGCAATTGTCCAGACTTGTCTGAGAATTCACTTCTAGCATGTAATTTCCCTGACATTCAGGATCTTCATGGAGACATGACAGCTCAGCTGCCCAAAGAACTACAAGCATAACTAAAGAATAGAATTCATTTTATACTTGTTGCCCACTTTGCTCTCTTTAACATAGTGACAACAACACTTCATTGTGGTTCTAAATGACAGGTTACCTATAACTGACCTCTAATAGCACCATATATTTTGGTTTGGGAGATGCTTTGGTTAAACCCAACTATTCATTTCCAAACAAATGTAATTTATGGAAAGCATACATACCATGAGTTTTGACCTAACTAAACTTTATTATTTATGGTATTCCAACAGAAATTCAAGTTCTAGCTCTCTGTTGCTATTTTCCCATTTGTGTGTGAAAGCTGTCTGCAAATTGTCCTCTTTGGCAATTTACAAAGAGCCTATTAATTAATCTATTCAACCTGCTAAGCCCTTTCCCAGCATATAAGGAGCATATCTGCACTCACAGATGTGATTTGCTATTAGAGGAGGAAGTTTCTGGATGGTGTCTACAACTTCTATACCTTTAAATGATTGGGTTTCTGTTTTAAGCTGCCAACAAGAAAACTCAGCACCTCTTTAATAGGGAGGAAAATAAAGCAACTGTTATTGGCCGTAGTCTCAATTCCCATTTTCCCTTATGGATGATGATAAATTGATAAGGCTGTAAAATACAAGACAAAAGATCTTCCTAGGAAGATCCAGATAGGTAGCCTTTTGAGACAATAACTTAAGCAATGTGCTGCCTGTCACATCCAGTTAGGTTTTTTTATTGTGTGCTGCTTGGTTGGAAAGTATTGCCATTTAATACAGATAGAAGATTCAGGTAGCTGACAGGAGTTGATGTAGTTGATAAACTCTTGAATTTTTGTGCATTCAGTTTTCTCAGCTTTTTACACTTTTGTTTCCACCATAGTGCTATAGACGAAGAAAGAATAATCTTGTCCTGGATTGGAAGCTTTGAGTTTCATTATCCATGAATGCTGTACAAACAGAGGTAACCCAAGTTAGTGAGACCTTGGGAAAAAAAGAAGTGATACTGTTCTCATGTTGGAGTATCCAAAGTGATGGGAACTGAGGTGTTGAGTTTGGGGCAGATGGGGGCACTTTTCCCTTAAACTTCATGGTAAACAGGTTTAGCTCTTCACTGTGAGACCCCACATTCTTTGGCTAAATATAGTAGTTCCTATAAAGGGCTGGAGAAGCTCATGGACATTTTGTCTATTCTTTAATTCAATAAATTCTTAACTGTATCTGTGATGTTTTTAGGGTGGATTATTGAGGATTATGAGGACTTTTACTACCCTTAAGGAGCTCAGTCTCGCCAAGTATACCACGACATTGTCAAGACAGCCTGCGGAGTCTGTTGGCTTCAGTGAGTCTGAGGTTGTTGACACAAAAGTTGACAAAGATTGAGCCCCTTCCCAGCATCTAAGAAGCACAGTGCTTCCTTAGCATCCTGATTTTGTGGCAAATTCTTGATTGTTTAGGCTAACGAAGGCCAACGATGCCACAGACAATCCATAAAAGTAAATTGACGAGATATTGATTTGCATTTGACTTTTGTTTTAGTTTGCTAAAGCTGTCAAAATGTAATATTTCAGAACTGGGTGGGCTTTTCCAATGGGAATTTATTAAATTATAAGCTTATAGTTCTGAGGCCATGAAAATGTCCAAATCAAGGCATCAACAGGTGATGCGTTCTCCCCCAACTGGTTACGGACAATCCTCAGCAGCTCTGTCACATGGTCAGGCACATGGAGGTGTCTGCTGGTCTCTCCCTTCTCTCCTTGGTTTCATAGCTTTCAGCTTCAGCTGCTCCATCTGTGGCTTTCTTTCTCAGCTTCTGTGGCTCTCCCGCTGAACTTCTGTGTCTTTCTCTCTGAACTTCATCCTCTTACAAAGGACTCCAATAAGAGGATTAAGACCCACCCTGAAAGAGGTAGGTCACATCTCAACTTAACTTAAGATCCTACTCACCCAAAGATCCTATTTGTGGGTCCACACCCAGAGAAATTGGTTAACTTTAAGAACATACTTTTCTGAGGTTCATAAAACCTCCAAACCACCACAAGTTGGAATAAATCATATGCTTTGGAAAGAATGCCCAATTTCTATACATTGCGGGCTATTAAAAGGATTTTCTGGTTCCTGAATTCAACCCAGGTGCTGGCAGGGTACAATCCGGGGGAACATTCTGGGTAGTGGAATTTTATTGTTAATTCTCTGAGCTAATTTACACAGCAAATAATCAGCCTATTGTAAATGAGAGGTGCTTGGTTTGAACAAACAGATTTCCCTAAGCCAAATGAAAACTCTTTCTTAACCATGAATATACATAGCAAAGCTATATGGATAAAGATTTCAAATACATTTTGAAAATTAAAAAAATTTTAGCAACTCATTTTATTAAAAATTGTTCATAACAATTGCAATTTAAGGCCACATGGCCTCCCTTTGTTTGAGGTTGACTAGGGGAGGGAACAGAGACAGATGTTTTCTTTGCTAATAAAATTATCTTTTGCTTCAAATTAACCAAAATGCCATTTTGCATATACAGTGTAAGTAACATTTAGGAAAAATTCATTTAATTGATGAGCTTGGGAGTGCTATACAAGTTTCAAATCCTGATGAAAAGAATATACTATGAGCTAAAATTGCTGTTCCCATTTATAGGGTTTTAGGAGCAGAGGAAGAAATACTGATTCTCTTACTCTGAGAAATGTAAACATCACTGGCATTTGGACTCCCAAATTTCAAGTAACTGTCCTGTAGAAAGACAGATTGTATGCCTTCATTGGAAAAAAAAAAAAAATTAGAAGTCAATCCTCAAAGACAGATTTTCAATAAATCATGAGCATGCCTATTCCAGTTCCACAAACATTTGATGCTGCACTGCCTGAAGGAATATATGTCCTATTAGTCATTCGTATTTCCAGGCACTAAAGTCCTGCGAAAATCAAAGAGGTAAAGGCTTCCTCTCCCTCCCCACCCCCAGGCTTTCACTCGGCTCTGGGGTTCTTTGTTCCAGGGTTGGCTAAGAGTAGCAACACGATGTCTGTGCCTGTGCCATCAAACAAAGCAAGTCTCCACTTCTCCTCCCCAGGAGGGCTGTGTTGATGTCTATTCTCACCTTTGAACCAAAGCAAGAGATATGCATGGAAGCAACTTGCTGGGATTTGTAACCTTGCCTACTTGTGGGCAGATTTCCCCAATCCCTTCTCCCCAAGGAGGTTTTCTGTCAGTTCAATAGAACAGCACTAATCAAAATCTCAAGTATCATAGGCAGTGATGGTCAGGAAGTTGAAAAGTACCACCAAATAGTTCAGCAAGGTGCATCCTTGAAGGACCAACCGGTATGCAATTTGTGATCCTCGTCAGGGATTCTCTGTGGGCTCCCATCTTCCCTTTTGGTCACACCTTCCACTCAGCCCAGTTCAATCCCTTCCTTTAGGGGCTCAGTACTATGTTACTCTTCTCTAACAACAACCCCCAAATGCAGGTTTAGTATGCCCTTTATATTTTTCAAATGAACACATTTAGACTTAGAGAGATGAAGTAGTTTACTATATGTCATTAGAGTTGGGAAGTGAAAGAAGAAGGATTGCAACCCAGGTGTCTCTAGGTTGTAAATGGTGCAAAACCTTAATGTTATGCCCATGGACGTGCTTGCCTTTGGGATATCATGACTGAAACAGGTTTTCTAGAATCGAGAAGATTCCGTTTGATTCCTCTAACTCCAAATACCAAGGTTGTAGGGAGATACTTTGGCATCCCAGGTGGTTTTCAAACTTTCCTGAGATATGTCTACCTGCCACACTACTAAGCTCAGCCCTCGACATGCATACCAATGTACACAAGTCAGTGTCAGCCCACAAAATCCTGCCTGAGCAAACCATGGGACATCTGAAGTGTCATCAGTGAAAGAGGCCAAAAGAAGCCCAGACCTGGGAGGGCCGCTATCAATGACAGCTAATTGGGCAATGTAAAGAATGTTCCCAGTCGTGAGATTATCCTGCCAGTGGGTGGACAGAAGGGAAAGGTTTTGACTTGAGATGTCCTTTGGAGTTGAGCCAAAGAGTTTTAACACAAAGGGAAAAACAACCCAGTGTGAGTGATGTCACAGAGCATCCTGAGGAAAGCAGTGAGGATAAAGCTTCCTACTATGTAGATCCAAAGTACACAGCATTATCTCAGCATTAATTCCTTATACGGCCAGAAGCTTCACTCGTATAGAAGAATTAGCCCTAATCATAAAGACTCAGTGCTGTAAAGGAGGATGTGTGTGTGTGTGTGTGTGTGTGTGTGTGCATGCATGTGTGAATGTTTGGTTTCTGAACTGTGAGTTAGAAGCTCCACATTCCAATCTTGCCTTCACATATGTTCTAGGTTGTTTATGAAATACTGTGAATAGGCAAAACCCATTTTCACTGAGGTAGACATAAAATTGGCTTGCTGTACTCAAGGACACTCTCAAACTGCAATCAGAAATTTGCCTTTTCAGATGGTGATTATTAGACATGGGAAGAATGGGGGTGAGAAAGAGGAGACCTAAATCAAAAGGGGTTTTATGTCAGGGGCAGCCCAGCATCAATTAAAAATTGGGCAGGGGGGCAGAATTCAT
Source organism: Choloepus didactylus (assembly GCF_015220235.1). NCBI lineage: Eukaryota > Metazoa > Chordata > Mammalia > Pilosa > Megalonychidae > Choloepus > Choloepus didactylus. Next base: position 64,657,094 of record NC_051324.1, on the reverse strand, counting down.
GGCATAACATATGACTAAGGAGGAACTGTTTCTCAGGTCTAATCAGAGATGAGAGAATATCTAAGTTTGGGATAGGAAAAAATATATTCCCATCTTCATTTCAAAAGAAATTCTCCAAGGGTAAAGCATGCATTATCATTATAGCCCAGAAGGTTTTAGCTGGAAGTGGTGCCTTCTACTTTGGAGAAGTGGGTTATCCTAACTTTGTAAACAGAGGACATCTAGGATTCTGAATCTTCCAGCCTTGGGCAATCAGTGTTGATGCCAATCAGGGAGCTGCTCATATCACAAGAGCTCAGAGCTTCTTAATCTGCGGCATGTGGGCCTGTGGAGTTGAGAGGACTGGAGCACGTATCTCAACGGGAACCACTTTCTAAGTGTGAAATCTGATTTATGTGGATTATTAGGCAATGTCATGATCCAGAAACTAAGCTCTAAGGCCAAGTGGGGCCCTTGCTGTGCTTGCCTGTGAGTCCTGCTATGGTTGCAGCAGGACAGAAGCTCAGTTAAGCTGCTGGAAGACAGTATAAGAAGAAAAGAGTGGTAGATCTTCAGTTAATCAGCTTTAACAGGAGCCCAATGAGAGGCCCAGGGAAAAAAGGAAGGGGAAACACAGTACCGGGAGCTTTAAGAGAGATGAGTGTCAGCAGCATGTAGAGATTCAGGCAGGAAGCAAGCATTCAACATCAAAGAGTGTGGTAAAAGTAATCGGTTCCAAGGACTGGAGTTGGGGTTGGGGAACTGGGCTTCAGCTTGAGAAGGGATAAGGATCTGATACAATGTTCACAAGGAACACTTCCTAAGAGCCAGGCATGCTAAAAACAGGAATTTGTGTAATTCTCCTAACAACCCTGAGATCCAGGTACTAACATTATTGTCCCCATTTTAAGGATGAAGAATTAGCTAGTTTGGTAGATTAATCCAGGGTCAAACGGGTAATAAATGTTGGAAAAAGAATTTTGAGACATTTATCTCGTTCCATGGCGAAAGACCTTGATCTCGGGAAAAAGAGGAAACTTAGTCACTAAGACTGATGCACAAGTTTGGGGGCAGAACTAGCTGCAAGTCATCCTGGGTGAGACCCTGAGATCTGTTCCAGAGCTACTTAGAGGCTCTAAGGCCTGCCTGTCTCAGAACCTGTAGCAGAGGGGCCTGCACGTGGAGTCAAGTGCTCTCAGCTAGAAGAGTTGAAGAAATTCACAGTCAGGGAAAATTAGACAACTGCTAGTTACACTAAAAGCTGATTGGTGTCAAGCCCAGAAAGCTAACAAAGATGCACAGCAAGAAAGGGAGGAGTGACAAATGACATTGAAAAAATATATCTTTCCCCTAAAATCAAGGCAAAGATGTAACAAAAGTAGTTTTTCATCTGCACAGACGTCCCAAGGAGAGTAAGGAGCTTTGCTTAATTGGAGATATTTTCTTTCTAAAGCATCATGTTCAAATCTAGGTACCTTGTTTTCTGAGAGAGGTCAACGTATTAGTGAAGGAACAGGAGATCACGTGAACAAGAACTGAAAGAGAACACTGTAAAGAGGATATCTAATCCAGTCACGGACTCAAAACCCTTACTGAGCACCCAATATGTTCCATGTCCTGCGTGCTAGATGTGCTGAGAGCATTAAAACATGACCCCTGCTCCAAGTAGCTCACACCTTTGAATGCAGATGTGGGACATTTGTCTTCATGTGGAAGAAAAAGGAGCCCTGTTCTGAGACCACAGAGGGAGGAGATAGGTGATGTGTATGGAATTTATAGGGATATAGATTTAATATCTGTGTAAAGAAGGATGCTTTTTATTGTAAGTATCTCTAACAATGCAATCTAGCAAAAATTGGGACTATTCAGAATTTGAATGATCAACTTGAAGAATACATAGAAAAGTTTCCTGAATGTGTTGGGAGATCGAACCAGATAACTCTGAAGTTCTCTTTTTACAGTAAGATTTAAGGATTTTTGTTATGCTATGTTTCAATAATTAGGAAATAACAGTTACTCCAATTTTATGCATTGAGCAGAGGTGAAAGTCTGTCCAAGGGGATTAAAGATAAACAGTGTTAGAGAGACATTATTATATGCTTCTTAGTAAAGCAAAAACACTCAAATCTCCTTATTCCTTTTTAAATCATCATGAGCCATCCTATCATACCAACAGGAAAGTTCATGTTTTCCCATGTTTGGTGTTACCCATGCTTTTATTCATTACGTGGACTTTTTAATTTGAGTGGACCTGTTTTCATTTTCATTTTGTAATTCTGTGTGTGGCCCTAACTTAAAACATTTCAGACTGGATCATGGATTTTCTGCGACTCTTGGAAAAACCCAGGATAATGGCTGCAAGGGAAGTTTCCAAGGGCCAGAGACCTTTTCTGGATCAGTTACCCTTGGGTTCCAGGGTGCCACTGAATCCCACTGTGATTCTCTTGAACACAGAGAAAATAGTGCCTTTACCTTAATCACTTAGATTGCACTTTGGGAGTCAGACTGATTTCTGTTTGAATCTCATCTCCACCATTTACCTAAGGAAACTCAGACTAGTTGTTTTACCTCTTTGATCCCCATCCCTTTAAAAAAGGTAATCATGAGAGTTAAATCAGATAACATTGTAAAAATAGTAGGTATCCCATAAATGATAGTAGTTTTCACCTGAAGCTTAAATGCTTGGGCAAAACGGGAACTTCTGCCTTGGCTGATTTGAAGCAACCAGGCTGACAGTGGCAGAGGCCATTGAGACATGACCACTTTAAAGCAAATATTTTGACGTGGCCCTATTTCAAAGATCAAAATGTGAAATGACTGATTTGTCTTTGTTAAACTATGCACCCCCAAATTTTCCCTGGCCCTAGCTATCTGATTGACCCTCTTACTCCTCCTGCCAGCCCATCCCAACACACCTTCCCTGATCTCGGCTGTGTCACTGGTTTGCAGAAATGGGAATCATCAGAGGATGAAGCTCAGGGACAGAACGTGGAGGTCTGAAAGCTGAAAGCTGAATATTGCTGGTCAAAAGCAAGTCAGAACCTGTATTCAGAGCTGCCAGAACTACCTTTGATATTGCCACAGTATTCCTATTTCCTTGCTACAAAATTACAATCGACTTGTATTTTCCCAAACCTAAGAACAAGGCTTATGCTCCTTGGAATTGAGCCATTTGGGACATTACTTTGGGCTCAGCTATTATCACTGTACGTCTCCATATCACAGTTTTCCTCCTATGTAAATAGAGCTAATAAAAATTGAGTCCATTTAGTTTGTGCTATGTGCCAGGTATCACTGCAAATCGGATTAAATAATATCTAAGAGATAGATACTATTAAAGCTTTTGAAAAGGAGGCAAAGAGAAGCTGAGTAACTTGGGAAGGTCACTGCTAGTAAGTAGCCAATTTGGGCTCCATGTTCAAGATTGTGGGCTTCCAGAACATCTGGGGATATCGCCCCTAGCTTCCTATGATTTTTCAGAATTATTTCAAAGCTCATGGGAAAAAAAAGAAGATAAAACAGGGTCTTTAAAAGAGAAAAGCTTAAAGGGGTTCATAAATATGATATATTTATATGACTACACCCATGGCCATGTATCTATCTGGTCTCTAGAACTTCCAGGTAGACAAACTGCTTTCTCAATTACTGTTATCTCTATTCATGAAATGTAATCTTGGAGGCATGAAGGTCGCAGGGGTTAATTACGCTATAGCAGCAGCCCAGAATATAAATCAGAAGAAAACATAAGTAGAAGAAAAACATTAAAAGAAGAAAGCCCAGTGCTTTTATACCTAATGCGATGTCAATGCTTTGAAGCTTATTGTTTTACTGAATTTACCTTGCAGCAGTTTTTTTTAAGGTCTTTACAGTAGTCCTGTCTATATTTGTACATGTGTATATTTTATTACACATAGTTTCAAATTCTAGACACCGCTTGTTTTCACTCTGAAGCAGAAGAAGAGTGACACAGGCAGACAAAAAGACAGTTATATGAATGTCTATTTCCACAGGAAATTAAAGACTCATTCTCTTCCACATTGTCCCACGTCAATAAGTAATTTTCAGCTGGCTAAATCATCATCCTTTTAGTCTCTCTCTCCAAATGTTACTTCCCTTAACTGGTCTATAAATGGTAAGGGCATTCTTAATCTGCTTGATACACATTCTCCAGAGATTCTGTGAGAGAGAGAAAAACGATTCCCAGACATAGACAGTACAACAATAAAGCATGATTACTGAGCCAATGGAGACATCATAAAGGTGTCTATTAGCAGGCGTACACACACAAAGGAGCAGCTTAAGAGAGCAGGCGAGCAATTAGCTCAGGCTTGGAATCCCTTTGTAACCCACTAAATGTTCTTACCTTAGTCACAGATAATGAAGTTCAGATTGAAACCCCTTGTCCTTTCCATCTTGCAGGAGCCCTGCAGCTAGATATCTCAGGGCTCTTTCCTCTTGGCCCCTCCGTGCTCTCTGAAGCTGTCAGCACCTACAGCCATGGAGATGAGAAACCCCACAGGAGAATCTCGCTCCTCTTTGCCTTTCCAGACACATTCACCACAGACAAAGGCCACTGAGTTCTCAGCTTCCCTCTAGTGAATCAATACTTTCTTTAACTGGTTCCCATGCCTACACATAGTAGATAGTCTTGCCAATGGTGGCTGACAGAAAACAAGAATGAGGAGGAAATAGCCTTCCTCCTACCCACGTACATCTTTGTCTTTTGATCAAACCTTTGTGGACTTATTCAATGACAAGATCTCCTCAAATCACGAAGTGGCCCCAGATTGCCTCTAAACATTTTAATTTCCCAAAAGGCTGGAGTTTTGTTACTAGTACCTCCAGGACTTGTACAACTTCTTCCAACTGCACTCTTCTGAAGTTTGCATGCTCAATCATTGTCACAGTAAGGGTGTTTCTGTGCAAACACACACCCTGTCTGACTATGCAACCCTACACCTAAGGCAAACAGCCTCTTGCTCAACATCATTTCATTTGGGTTCCAAGGAAATGAATGTCCTTAGATCACTGACAACCTCTGCAGTGGTTCCAAGGACAAAGCTTAGGTGTTCATCTCAGAAGATTGTTTTGTTTTGTAGCTTGTTTACTTCATTTAAGTTTTGGGATAAGTAAGGAATAAGTAATGGAAAATGTTTTCTGCTTCAATGTTCATTTCTCACCTATCAGAAAGTCTTATAATTTGGAATGATCTAATTATGAAAATGTGCACATTTGTAAGAAACAGGGTGGATCCTGGTGCCGTTTACTGAGATGGAGGATACTGAGAGAGAGGGAGATTTGAACTGGGAAGATCAATAGCTGAGGTTTTTTTTGTGTGTGGTAAATTTGATATGCTCCTAATAACCAAAACAAGATAAAAGATAAACAAGATATTAGTTGGGAGTTTAGGGGAAAGGTACAGGATGGAGGTTTAAAACAATTAGAAGTTATCAGCATATACAGTATTTAAGACCGTGAAAATGAATGAGATGCAAGAAGTGAGAGTAGTTAGAAAAGTGAAGATTTCCAAAGACTGAGCCCTGGAGCAACCTGATTTGGAGGCTGGGAAGATGAGAAGGTTCCAGTGAAAGAGAAAAAGAAGGAGACCTGAATGAAGAAGGAAAACCAGGAGGTGTAGCATGCTGTGAAAAAAGTGTTACAAGAAACAGAGGGGAATCATCTCCCAGATACTAATGATACATTCACATGGGGACTAAGAATTGACTAATGAATTTGGTCATGTGGATGTCACTGGTGACCTTTATAAAAGATGCCCCGATAAGAGTTTGAAGACAAACACCTGATCAGATAAGCAACAAATGGGAATAGAATGAGAGGAGGTGGAGATAGCAGGTACCACACCTGTAGGGAGTTATGCTGTTACATGGACTAGAAAACTGTGTTAATGGGTTGGAAAGGACATGGGGATCAAGAGAGGGTTTTTCCAGGGAGAGTGTTCTCTGTTTTGTTTTAAGATGGGAGATATTACAACTTGCCACATAAAACGTTGTCAACTGATTAATTTTTTAAACAAGTGAAAGTCTTACAATTATTTTTGCATGTCAGTTTTATTAAAAATAAATACTTTTGGTAGACTTGAAGAGGGAATCCTATTTGGTGTCATGGTTTCATTACAAAATCATGAAGAAAGAAATGACTACTATTATGGGATCAAAAACTGGCTCCGCTTTGTGCATGTCAGGTTGCTAACCATCAGTTTCAACTAATTGGGTAAAAAGTGAAAAATTCAACTGCTTTCTGATTCTCTCTCTCTCTCTCTCACTTTCAGTTCTACATTATGTAAAACACTTGGCTTAATTTCTTCTTCAGGAAAACATTGCTTTATAATTGGATCAAAAAAACTTAAATAAAATATAACAAATATAAAAATGAAAATAATAATTCTAGTAAACATTAACTAAAATAATCCTAACATTAAACCAGAAATTAATCAGAACCTAATCCTAAACTACATCTTCATCTAGAACATTGCTTGGTATACAGTCGATGCATAATACCTATTTCTTGGATCAAAAAAAAGCAATGACTGAATGAGTGAATTAACATAACACTAAACAAATCTGCAATTATAGCCATTTACCTTAAGAGTTACATTATTATTAAGATTAGGTATGCGAATGGACCCTTTGTAAGTTATCCAGATTTATGAGAAGAGAAAATGAAATATAAGACATATAAATTGAGTCTATATAATTTGACAGACTGATTAGATAGACAAGTATAAATATAGATATGTATTTTTTATATAGTTTTTGTGGTACTATTGAGGAAGTGCTTAAATTGTCCTCAACAGAATAGTTTTAAATGTACAGAATATCCTAGAGCTGGGACTATTGACATTTTTGACCAGATAATTCGTTTTTCAGGGGGCTATCCTGTGTATTGTAGGAAATTTAGCAGCATCCTTAAACTCTTCCCACTAGATGCCAGTATCACCCCAACCCCCTGTTAGGATAACAAAAATATGTGTCCAGACATTTCCAAATATTCCCTGGAGGGAATTAAAAAATCAACCCTGCTTAAGAACCACTGTCCTGAACTCAAAGAACTAAGTAGATGAGTTTTATATTGGTTAATGGAATCCATAAAAAAGTAGGGGTTCACAAGATAGGTAAATGTGATTTCTTCCATAAAATACAATAAATACAAATTCTTTAAGGAGAAGAACATGTGTAAAATGTGGGTTAAAGGAAGCAATGTTTGTAACATCAATTTTAATGTCTGTATAGAAGAGTTTATGAAAAGATAATTTTTAAATAGAAAGCTGGCATTTGGGCAGAGTAGGTAGAGATAAAGCACATTTCCGTGGAAGAAGTAATACAAACTTTGGTTTTTCAGAGAATTTAATTAAGATTAGTTTAACTACTTATTTTATAAGTGAGAGACAGCATAGCATAGCAGTTAAGAGTTGTGATAGGATAGTACTCTATCTGTATTCAAATACTGCCTCTAGCTACTTTATTTAAATACTCTGTGCCTCAACCCCCACATCTGTAAGGAAAATTTAAAAAAAAAAATAACTATTTCATACAGTTCTTGGGAGAAAAATGAATGAATAATTGTAAAGCACTTAAAACAGCGTCAGGCAATAATAAATCCCTAATGAGTGTCTGCCGCTTAACACTCTGGGGAATATGAAGTGAGATGCATGTAGGTTGGTGGATGAGAGTAAACTTTTCTGGGTGATGAAAAGCCAGAGAATGGAAAGTACTGGAGGTACTGATGTGGCTGAAGGAATGGGGAGAGAAGTGTTGGGGAGGATTCAAGGTATGCAAATAAAAGGCATTGATCTTGGAGAAAAACTATCCAAAGAATTATTAATCCATGTGATAATCAAACATGACTAACTCAGTAAAGTAATTTGAAATAGAGAAATGTAATGAACAGGCCTTCATATGATATAACCTAGATGCTAGATAATGGACAGAAATGTTGATTTTAACTTGATTTTCCATATCCAGTGAAACATTTTAAGTTGTTTTTGTGCAGCCTCAGCCCCTGCTGCAACCCTGCCTTCAGACAGACCCAAACAACCCCACGGGTGCCTTTTTTGCTGGACTGAGGTCTGACTGTTTTTTCTCACTGCCTGTGTACCGAAGGATACAGAGGAAGTATCTGAAGTCCTCACTATTAAACAGTGTGCTCCTCCTTTCCTACCATTTATGATCCTAAAGCTATTTGAACCTCCTGACTTATTTTCCTCTCTTGTGCTGAAGTGGAGTTGATTTCAAAATCTGCAGATTTTGAGTAGATTTCAAAATCTTTAATCAGAAACTAGTGACTTTGTTAGCATGTACTCACTCTCATGTTTGTGATAAATCATTTAATTTTTAACACTAAGCAGTGAGGCTAATAAGAGTGTTTTTAGGTCATTTTTTTTCTGAATTTGAATGATTTTTTTTTTCCTGCTGATGTTGTACCTATTTCCAAATGCACACATTACCAGGCAAAGAACCTCTGATAATTGCCAAAATGACCGAGTCAGGTGCTATCAGGGGAGGATTCAGTTCATAATATGGTTCATCAGAAGGTCATTAACACAATAAGAATTTACTTCCTGAGCCCCTCTACAATATCCCCTCAAGATGGCCCTCAGTCTCTGCTTGAGCATCTTCGTTGACCAAGACCTCACTGCTCCCCATGTGTTGTGTTCCTATTTTATGATGACTCAACTCTACCAATGAGGAAGTCCTTCCTTAAACTGAGATAAAGTGTGTCTCCCTGTAGCTTTCACAAGACTTTCCTTCCTCCTGCTGTCTCCGGGGACCCTGCAAAACAAGTCTCGTGCTACTTCCAACAGCCGGTTCTTCAGATAAATAAAGATAAGAATCTTGAATTCTTTCTTACCTTCTAACTCAGTCTTCACTTCTGGTGAAAAATCTCCACAGCCTCCAATTGTTCTTGATATGCATAGAGATTATTTAATTTGTCATCCTAAGCAGGACACTTTTAAGAGTAACAAGTATTGGGACAAATGCTGAAATGATGGGTCCTCAGGACAACAGGCATCAACCAGGATTGCTGGAACATATGATCATTTTATGACTAAGCAGTAGTGTGTTGGTAAATTTTTAGCAACTGGCTCTCTGGGGACAAAAAAAGAAACTGATTTGTAGAGTTTGCCAATTTTGGTAGCGTAAATACTCCCACCATGGCCAGTTTCAAGTTACCATGGGATGTCTCAGCATGGAGTTGAGAAGAGAAGTGTACAGTCAGCTCAAGGGATATGGTATGAGCTGGTTCCAACACACCACTATATTATAAGTCATGTTTTAGAATTTGCTCAGTGTCTTGGCTGTTTGCCTCTGAATGTCTCTCTTAAAATGTGACATTTTAATTCTTATTTTTCAGTTATTGTTAACCAGCCTGTAAGAAAGGGTTAAGTTTAGCTTTCACGTAAAGGCAGCATGGAATAGGGAAAATGGTGGCAGAACTGGCTTAAACAGGCTCTGTGGTAAAGGGGAGGAGAGAGAAGGAGCCATGATGTAAGCCTAGAATCAGCGCCAGCGCCTTATATGGGAAAAATAACCAGGATTACTGGAATGTAAAGGGATATGGGGTATAATCAGAGGCAGAAACTCCCAGCAGGAAATTTAAACGGAATGAGCTCTCTTGGATAGGCTGTACAATTCAAAATCTTAAAGATGGGCTAGTTAGCTCTTTTGGACAGGCTGTAACCTCTGGAGTACCCAGCCAATGGGAAAACAGGGGAGGGACCTGCTTGCTAGAGGTAGGATATTAATATCACCGTGTTCTTTTACCCCCCTCTGCCAGTCCACCACTTTTCTGGCTGTGTGCCCTTTCTTGCAAGATCGTAAATAAATTATTTTCTCCTCCAGAACTGAGGGAGTGTTTATTCCTTTACAGGTGCTGCTTTATTTCCAACAAGCCCATTATCAGTCCATATAGCGTTACTAATGTCAAATTACACTAAAAATTTAACTTCAAAGCCACTATGAATGGAAAGAATATACAGAGAAAGTCTCTAGCTTTTAATCTTTGGGTCAGAAAATAATTATTTGGTCTTTGATGTTGGTGCTGGAAAGAAAGTTGGGCAAAGTTGAAATATTAATGTACAATCTCATTAAATAAGTGTTTATATACCACTAAGCCTTAAAGTTGGGATTTTAAAAAAATTAGAATGGTAAGAAACTGGATTGAAAACTGCTGTATAGCTAGGAGGGTTACTGCAAAAATGGTTTGCCTTAAATTTTTTTAATGTTTCCATATAATTCCATGAGCATTTATTAAGCCGTTACTGTGCAGTAAGGAAATTCTATAAATATTCAACTTAAAATTCTACCAACAAATATGCTTATTTTGATGTTTAGTCTTTTGCTTTCTTAGATAGGCTACCAATTTCTTAAAAGCCCTGGATAGTATTGTTCTGTTCTCCAGTGAATCCATTCTTGCAGTAGTTTCTTGGTCAGTCAATTTTTACCCTTACTCCATTCATACTGAGTGAAACTGGTTGAGACAAATGTAATAATTTGAGGCCTAAGTTGTGTGAAACAGGGTCAAAGACAGATGTATCAGCAATCAATCCAATTATTTACTTTATTCACTTAGTAAATACTTAAATATAGCAGCAGGCATTAGAACTACAGCAATGAACAAAACCAACTAATTCCTGCTACATAATAATTGGGTTTACAGATCTGTAAATGGGTCATAGGTAGGTATTATGATTGGGAGGTGCCACATGTTGTGCAAGATCACAGAGAGCAAACACTTAGCCTGGTGATGGGGCTCAGGGAGTGCACCACAGAAGATGTGATACCAAGTTAAATGTTGAAGACTGAATAGGACTGAGCAGGGAAAAATAAAAAGGCCTATTTGATGGGTTCGTGTGGTCTAGGTTGGGAAACAGTTTGAGACACATGGAACTGGAGCGATTAGCCACCTCTGGCAAGTCACATTAAGAAATTCGGACTATTCCACAGGAGCAGAAAAGTGTTTTGATTGGGAGAGTGACACAATCAGATTGCCGTTTAAGATAAAGTATTCTGGCTGTGGTACTGAGAATGGATTGACCAGACAAGAGGTAGAAATGGCAGAAAAGAGGATATCGCATAACCTCGGGGAGTAAAACAAAGTGAAGATTCAAGAGATACTTGGAAGTCAGAATCCACAACAATTGGAAATCAGTCCCAGATGGAGGAGGGGGAAGGAGGAAATGGCAAGTGTGGAGTGAAGGCTTGGGGAAGAATCACGGATGGTTCCAAGGATGCAGTCACGCCTACAGGTTAGGTGTCAAGAAGTTCGTGATTTTATTTGCCTGTTAAATAGAAAGAGATTGTGATAGGGGAGACAGGAGTAGAGATTTATAGAGAATTGTAAATACTTGATATAGTCACCATAAGGGAATTGAAAAAAAGCACTTCTTCAAGAATCTAGTAGAATATGTGTATTTTGACAAAAGCTCTCTGCATGCTCCTCATAGATTCCCCCACTTTCCCACGGTGACCCACTCCACTAATTTCTAATGAAAACTACCAGACAACCAACCCACCAGCCAAACCTCACACGCACTTTTTGATTTAAGAATTTTAATAAGGTAACTCATTCCGTTCTTGGTTTCCCTTTTGACCGCTAAATGGCTTTTGTGACAAAAACACAGAAATTCCCACAAAATATTTGTTCCGACAACATTTGCCACAGACCTCCCCAAACCGATCGCTGACATCAGCGAGGAGACAGGCGTACGCAGGCGGTACAGTCGCCACGCTCCTTTGTGCATAATTGCCTAGTTTAGTCAGGGGAAAAAAACCCGGTGACATTATGTCTCCTTTGGGGTCAAATGTCTCCTATCTATGATCATATTAAGAAAAGTGCATGTAAAATGCCAGGGATGTTTCCTTTGTTTTATTCAGAAATTAAACTTGCATATGTCATGTCTGTAAAGTGACTACTTCAACTTGTCAGATGATTTCTTTTAATGTAATAGGATGCAAAAGGGAATGAAGAACAAATATATTATTAGGACATGGTACATTTGTTGTTTGTGTCATGTATCTTTCTGGACCTCTGAAGCTTCATATTTTAAATACAGATTTACCTAGACTAAAAAGTAAAATCTATATCTAAAAACCTTGATCAAGTTACTAACTATAACTTGCTCAACCAGTAAGCACCATTTAGAATGCTGAAGTCAAAAACATTTCTGATTGTACCAAACAATCCTAGTTCTGACAGACTGAATTTCCATGGTAGTAGAAGATAGACATCACTTGAATTATGAAGACAGTAGCCTTAATTCTCTACATTACTTAATGTGTTTTATAGAATCACTTATTGTCTTACAGCCGTGCTTCTATGATCCTTAATAAAACCTTAATAAAATTAAATTAGCCAGTTACCCAGCAATCTCCACATCTTGGCTCTGAAAGCTCTGTGCCTCACATGTACAAATGATAGTTCATTTGGAAATATGAGCATCTATTTTGACGAAATAACCATTGATTACTGAATACATGTTAGTACTTCTGTTTTACAAGAATTACCTCTAATTCTTAAGCAACCCTATAAGGTAAATACTATTTTTATGAATAAGCAAATTGAGATGTCAATATATTAGTAGACCTGTCCAAAGTCACATGGTGAATAAAAGTTATCAGCAGGATTAGAATTAAAACTAGGTAATGTCAGAGATCACACACTTCTCAGTTAATAAGGTAAAATCGACCTTCTTAAAGAAAGAAGGCTGAATTGAACTATCCACAGGTGCATGTCCCATTACCTCTGAGAAGTTCCACAAAGAAAAAACCACACAGACCATATTGTGTGCAGAAGTTTTACAAGAAGTGAGACTTTTCCGACATGTCTTGGAAAGAGGATTGAGTAATACAGATGCCAAGTTATCTCAGACCTGGGGTAGGTCAAAGGAATCTTGACCCAAGTTTGAACCAGTTCTAACGATTTTTCTGGCTTTCAAAATTATTGGCACCACACTTGATATTGAATGACCCAAAATGATTTTCTAAACTGGGGCAAGGCTCATCTTGCCATTTAAAGGTTTCTACATAGAGATCATGATAAAAATTGTGGAAATAAAAAGACTACACAAAGGAGAACAGAGGCTGAATATTTATTCCAGAGCTTGCTGTAGCAAGGGAGTCAACTACCATTTGCATTTGCCAGAGATTCAAAGGCTAGCAGGGGAGTGAGAGAGCTTTATAGTGGAAAAACAGGGAAGGCTGAAGTCGTGTGCTGTTTGGATGTTGTCAGCATGGGGAAACAGGATATGGGTTAACTAGAAGCAGAGCTTTCTATGTGATTGTTTTAGGGAGGATATTTTGCTTTTTCTGGTTGGTCCTGAGTTGGAAGCAGGGGCAAAAATTAAGGAAGTTCACATTTTTGACCACTTCTTGACCATGTTAGCCAATTGCTGAATGAGTGGTGTCTTGGCTTCCTGGGCTGTTGCTGCAGAGGTTGTGGGTCAGTTCAATTGTCATATGTGGTCTGGCCATTGTCTGTTTGTATATTCAGTCTCTCAAGATAAAACAATATGGTGGTCACAGTGGCTAAGAGATTTCAAATAGAGTAGAAAGGCTATCCTGGAGATTACTCTTATGCAAGCTTCAGCTAGAATATGCCAAGCCCTAACCAACAATAGTCCTGAAATACCTAGGTCCCTATCTGAGACTCTTTGGAAGTTTCACTTACCAAGTTTATTTTTCAGAAACTTAAATCCTCCAGAGTGTTCCTATGCCAGATAAGTCCCAAAACCCAGAGGCAACAGCCTCTTCAGGAACATCAACCAGATGTAGGCCCTTCCCCATAATGTCAACACACCTTTTCAATATAAACAAATTAGTACTTACTGTCTAGATATCCCTAAAGATCGAGAAAGTGATTAAATGAGAGGAGGGGGTAGCAACAGATAAGTTAGGATTTATCAAGGGATTATGAAGACTGAATCTTTATATAATTTTTTTTAGATTCTAGGGTATTAGAATAGCTAGAAGGAAATAACTGAAATGGTGGAACTGTAACCCATAACATTCTTTGAAATTACCTATATAACTACTTGTTAAATCGTACTTTGAAAGTTATCGCCTTTCTGTATATATGTTATATTTCACAGTAAGGAACTAACTGAAATTGTGGAACTGTAACCCATAACATTCTTTGAAAATTGCTCTCTATTTGTTAAACTGTACTGAAAGTTACCACTGTTCTGTATATATGTTTTATTTCACAATAAAAAATGTAAAAAAGAAGAAAAAAGCCAAAGACCAGAAACCAATAGGGTGGTAAGTGAAATGTGGGACAGCAACTTTATACAAATCTGTATCTGAGCTTCTAGCACTCACATCAATACTTGTAAGTTGAATCATTTGTGAATGAAACCCTGAAAATAAATTATTAAGAAGCTTCCATTATAGGGTAAGTTAAAATGCATTTAATTTTTTTTTCCAGGGTGAGCTGGCTTCCTTGGAGATCCAATTATCTTCAAGACAATATATTAAAGCTTGATTGAGTTGACTGTAATTGAATTTTCTTGACCTTAGTGAAACCTATTGTAACAGAGTACTCAGTGGTGATGGTTTTCTGTGGACAGGGCCCATGGCCTTACTATGCGGGGTCTTGACACAGCAGTTCCTGCCCTCTCTCAGGACACGTAAACTATAGCAAGTTAGATGCATCGTGGTTTTTTGTTTGGTTGTTGTTGTTGTTGTTTTGCTTTTGACCTTGGTAACATCATATTTTTCCCACTTTGCATTTACTTTTAAGTGTAACTCTATATGACGTCAAAATTGTGTTAAGCCTGGAGAGTGGGGAGTGGTATGGTAAGTATCAGCTTTATCAAATCTACCAACACAAATTTATTTTGGTCACAAAGAGTCCAGTAAATGTATTTTTACCATTTCCCCCACATTTTCTGCTGACTCTATTTCTCAGGCTTTTTACCTCACTGATTAATAAATAAATATGGTGGGTGGGGTGTGATAATGTAAATATTTCCCTAGCTCATCCTTTGAATCTAGATGGTGTCTCTATATACAATACATAATTTCACTAATTGTTAGGAGATCAATTTCTTTCAACTTCTGCAACTTTCTCAAATTCACAAATGCAAATCTGACTAGTCAATAACATCTTTACAGTAGGTGGATGCTTGTTCTCATAGACATTTGCTACCCCCACCTCTCCGTCCTCTCCCACCCTCTACTGTTTGAGAATATTTCTATTGCTTTCATGAAAATAAGGACTGAAAGATAGCCCTGGCCAAAATAGTTGAGTCACTGATTCCATGCAGGAATTCCTTGAAGGTTACTTTTATTTTCACTTTGATTTTTTCCAAAAACATAAGTAAATGCAAATGTTACTATTGTTATTTCTCTTTAGGCTAGAAAGTCTGGAAAATATAGAGGAAGCATCAGAACACTGGGATGTCTGGGGCACAAGAGAGGTTATGGAAGAGACTCTGACTCATGAGCTGTGTCGTGTCAATACCCAAATCCCTATTTTCTCTATGTCTGTTGGATAAGTATTCTGAGAATACTTCATGCTATTTGCCTTTCCCCAATCCACAGTTAATTGTTACTTTTGTTTTTCCTTTTTATTTGGTCTTTCACTTCTTTTTTGTGAAGCATGTTCTTCAGTTTTGTCCATCATGAATAATAAGGTTGCCTGTTTACTGACAACTCATCAAACCCCAATAGGTTGCAAATTACAGAAGACTAGTCAGGCCAGATATATTTAATGGAGTACATTGAAAAATAAAAACCCCCTTCTAGTATTATCTTACTTAGGTACTTATAATAGTTACTTAGAATAGGTAAGTATTATACTTACTTAGGTATAAGGATGGCCAAAATAAACTCTAAGGATAATAGGAGAAAGACTTGTTCAGTAAGAATGAAAGCCAAGTCATTCTTCGTTTCGTTATGTTTGTCTACTATTTTTGGAAGAAAGCATGGAGTTTCTCATTTCTTTGCCATTGCCATCCATATCTGCAGTTGAAAGATTATTTTAAATCTTTTGGAATTTTCTTCCATCTATTCTTCCTCTCTGAGGAATCTTCTGTTACTTTTCAACCTTTAAAAATTGATGGAATAGTCACTAGTCCAATTATTTCCAACTGTAAAGCCATCTACTTGATTACTTAAATCAGGCATTGAGTTTGTTTTCCAGAAATGCCATTTCGGATATTAGGCTTACTCTTAGGTTGCAACATATTACATTATCAATAGGTGATGGAATTCTTTAAATGTTGCTCTTTGACTTTATACAGTATCTACAAATCAAGGGACATGCGGTTTTTTGGGAACAAATCTACCAACGTAATTAATTCCATAATTCTGAATACCCAGGCTAAAGGTAGCAAGTATGTATTTGGAAGATATTTAAGTTATTTTGTTTCTATAGGGAAACTGAGACTCATACAACCATATAAACTAAATTAAAAAGAAAGAAAGGGAGGGAGGGAGAAGGAAAGAAAGGCCTGCTATGGTCCATCCTAATGTGCTTTTCAATAGATATTTTAGGATTCTGTTACTTATGGCGAAGATCCAATTTTAGACTTTTTGGTATTGAATGACACCCGTTTTCCTTGCCTGTGAAAGAGGCTCAGCTTAAGCAGTGCAAAGAATCTTCCCTTCCATCTACCCTAAATTACAGCTGCCCCCCAGACTGTCACAGTACTTGACATATTAACATCATTTACTTAGAGACATCAGTGTCTCCAAGACTCCTAAATTAAATGTAAATATCACCTAGGAGAGCAAAATAATGAAGAGGTGACATTTGATGCAGTGGGAGATTAGGATGATTCCAGGTTATGGGCTAAAATTAAGGAAAACAGCCTCTAAACAGCTGATAAAGTCCTACCTGAGTAATAGCAGAGAAGTGAAGTCCTACCTGAGGAAATAGCAGAGAACCAGCAGAATGGATGAAATAAAAGCCTAAGAAGGAGGGTCTGTGTGTGTGTGTCTCTGTGTGTGTGTCTCTGTGTGTGTGTGTGTGTGTTTGTGTGCATCTATTGGGCAATTGAGCAGGGTGTTGAGGGGAAGGAAGGTTCAATGTAAACAGAGTATATTTTCAGCTTTGCAGCTTATCCTACCAAGGACCAAATCCTATTGTGTATCAGTCCAAAGTCGAACTTTTGATTCTTTGCCCCAAAGAAATAAAGGCTATTATTAGGCCTCCCCCTGTTTACCATGTTCAAGGAAGGTAAAAGTTTGTCTGTAAATTTGAAATTTCTAAGACGTGATCGTAGCCTAGAGGAAGTCAGTAATCTGTTTAGAAGGCAAGACAGAACCAGAAGGATCTCATATTATTATTATTTGGGTTTTATTTTTATTCCAGTTAACAGTGGTGATGTTGTCAAATGAGTGGGAGGTGGTCATGGGTGACTGTCTGATGAGTAGGAGAGGAAATAGATACCTCGAATTAATGCAAGGAAAGCATATGGCCTGCTGGTTATACTTGGTATGGGAAGGTGTCATGTAAAAGATGGATTTTGGCTATAACTTTGAAAGACACGTATAATGGATAAGTCAAGGGGTAAGGACTTACATTCCAGACGGGAGAAAAGAATAAGGCATTTTTTAAAGTAGGAAAGCTGGAGTCATGTAAGAGAAGTGGTGGGAAAGCCTAAACCATTAAGTTGGGCCCAAACTGGAAAAGCTTTTACCTGCTGGCTGAGAACTTTGAATCTTTGTTTAATAGCTACACAGTTCCTACAGAATATACTGGAGCAATGTTTTGGTTACATTCGTCTCATTTGTGGCAATTGAGCTAAACAAAATGGATGACACTTCCATTTTTCAGACGGTCTGACAAATTTAGCAAAATTATGTAGTATTTTGCACATTTCTGGTCACCTGGATGGATAAATCTTAGTCTATTGAAGGGACATATAAGGCCTGATAATTCAAAACAACAACTATGGACTTTTAAGTGTCTTTAGCTTATGAAAACAGTGAATGCACCCAGAACATTGGCCACTCAGTTGGTAAACAGGGCTATGTGTTTCAATTAGGTTCATAATTCAGGCCAGAAAAGAAAAGTACCTGGGAAAATCAAGTGCAAGTTTTTTCATTGACCTCAATTACTCAGATAATGTGTGTAATTTTATCCAGCCAAATTGTAACAAAGATGATCTGTTTTCTACTAACTGAAGTCTTGTGAGATGACAAACTGTTTTTAGGTAGACTTTCCCTCTTATCTTCAAGCTTTCAAGCCTGTAGGATTTTCTTTAAAGAGAAAACCGAAACAACGCGGAACAATTACCCCATTCAATTATAAAATCCCTGCGATCAGCCATTCTACCATAACCCTTTGGACAGAAGCAGATATAGCTGGTTCGGCCTTGATTAAGTTGCCGGGTTTCAACAGCACAAATACTCTGGCAGGTAGATAAGTGAGAAATTAAATCCGAGGTGGAGGGGAAAAAAACCACAACAAAAAATGCTTAAGCAAATGATTTAACAGCCTTCTGGTGGAGCAACGAGGCAGCTGAGGCTGGAAAGAAGTGGGCACCACCAGCTCCTCCACCAAGACCTTGTCGTTTAAAGCTCTAGCACATGCCTTAGGGCAAGACATAGGGTGATGAAGGTGGTTGTTGCTAGGCTGGCACAGTGCTGGCAGCATCAGATTCTGCCTTTATCTTGAGTGTGATATACAAAGAGAGTCTCAGCAGAACCAGAACTGTGTGTTCTCTGTAAATATCAGAGTAACTAGTTTTTCATCTTTTTATCTACATAGCTATTTGATAAACAGAGATGTTTCCTTTTGGGAAAATGTTGTATGCAATTGTAAGTCTAGTTTATAGCTAAATATTTTCTCTCCTTCCTAGGGAGTCAGGCTTATTTAATAGTGTGCCCTCTGGTTATAGACTGCCACAACTGCGAAAATCCTGTTGTTTTGACCTTTAGTAACCATGAGGCATTTTTTTTCCCCTGGACTCTGTCTCTCCCAAGTCAGGAACTCCCCCTTTAGGAGCTATTGCAACAAACAAACAACAAATAAAAGGAGGTGGCAGAGAAATAGGTCATGCCCCCTCCCTGTTTGTTTCCCAAAGTTCTTACTAAGGTGGAAAAAAAAATTCCATGGATTGATTGGTTTCTTTTTAATGGCAGCCACTAACTATATTGAATACAGCTGGATCATACCACCCAGTTTACCCATGAGTTAGAAGTAGCCGTCTCATCAAGGTTTAGAAATAGGGCTGCCTCTAGGAAAAGTGATCTCCTATTTCTCTTTCCATAGAAGACCAAACTTATTGGATGAGCTGCATTAGCACTTGCAATAAAATCTGATTTCTGGAACGTTACTGTTTCTAAAGTGCCTACTATGTGTTGGTTGCTTCACATCCATTGTTCCAATCCTCATGATAGCTCTATATTGTAGAAACCAATGACCCCAATTTGAAGAGAAAACTGATGTTTGTAGTGGTAAACACTGCTTTTTTTCGACTGGATATTATGCTTTCTCATTGAAGTGAAATCCTTACCGTTAAAGTCCTGTTTGTGTTTATTAGCTTTTAGTGTGAACAAATCATTTGTTGGTGCAGCTAGCCCATATTACTGCAAAGTGGGATGTGGAAACTCTGTATCTTATATATTTTATGCATGATATTTCTGCAAATCTGTCACTTCTCTAACAAAAAAGTATTAAAATAAACCACCAACTATAATTAATAGTACAATTATAAAAATGTTCTTTCATCGATTGTAACAAATGTACAACACCAATGCAAAGTGTTAATAATAGGGTGGTATATGAGAACCCTGTATTTTATGTATGTTTGTTTGGTAAACCCACAATTTCTCTAATAAAAAAAAACTACAAAAAGAGAAAAAGAGTACAGATATCTTCTTTTCCTTTCTGGCTGATTTTCATTCTTTAAATGTCTTGATGGAGAAAGTAAATTTGGTATATGGAATGCAAAATAGAGTACTACAATAAAATCAATTATCAGAGAGCATGGAGTAGGATTCAAGCAGTGGGGTTGGATTTTATTTTACCACCTCAGTGCCTGAGCATTTTTGCCCTGGCTTTTATTCTGTGTTATGTAGCAAGGCTTCTTTACTGGTGGGTGTATGGTCCAAATTATTTGTTAATGTAAATCAGCATCCCTATTAGTCGCACAAGATATGAATTTATGGGGATTTGAGGCTCTTTAGGGGACATAGACTTGTGGTTCAGAACACATACTAAAGAGAAGGATGGTCTGATCCAAATCCAGCTGTGCTACTTAATAGCCATGTGATCTTGGGGAACATTACATAACCTCTCTGTATCCCTATTTCTTTACCTGCAAAAATTATTATTGTCATGAGGATTGAAGGATTGATATTTGTAAAGCACTTAGAGCGGTGCATGGAGTGTGGTAAACGCTCTGTGATGGTTAAATAAAAATCAAACAATAAATTGAAGATATCACTGTAATTTACTGTGAGATGACACATTTTCCTTTGTTATTGGTAGGTGAACTGCTTCATAAGGTCTTCATGTCATCTCATAATATTCATGGTTGCTTCAGCAGAAATATCTTCTTCTCATGGCTTTGGAGACACACCCTGGATGTGTAAACAAATCTTTCAATGAAACTGCGTGGCCATCTACCATTATCTTCAGAATACAGAGAAAATGTGGGGCTTTGAGTTATACAAGATCTACTTTACTAGGTAACATCAAGGAAAGAGAAACTGAGGTGGAAGATTAAGATGAAAGAGTTGGTCAAACAGAGCCTAATAAAGAAATAATAGGAATATCTATAGAAGATGACACTGATAAGCAAAGTGTTTCCATATTATAGCTTGGGCATAGCATTTTGAGGATCTATTTCCTATTTTAATTTCTTTTGTGTTCCTTAACAGTCAAGGAACTTTACTACTGTTTCTTTATGTATCTCTGAAATTTTTCTCAGCCTACAAGTGGGTAAGCTATACTGAAGAGGGACAGACCTATTTGGAAAAGTAGTTGGTGGCTTAAATAGGCATAATAACATGAATGAAAAAGCCTGGGTTATTGTAGGGACTTAGTTGCTATCCATTCAGCACCACCACTCTACTGAGTGAAGTAAGACAAAGACCAGGGGATCTTAGGGGATCCAAACTTATTAAAATACCTAGAATGAATTGATTCACCAGTTTTTGTAATAGAGCACTTTTTAAAGCTAAAGCCAACTAGCCAAAATGAGACTGAAAAATCATGAAAACTGTTGGCACTTCTAAAGCTTGTTCATGCCCATTAATCTCACTTTATGCTTGTAAAGGAGGCAAAGCAGATCTATTACAACACGTATCAGGATGAAGTAAGACACTCTGCCACCATCCAGTGAGCTCTTTGAAGAAAGGTAGTGTGACTCAATCGTTTTTTGTTCTGAATGGCAGGCACCCAAGGTGGTAGGTTTGGATTGTGTGAATTTAACTAAACTGGGACTATGTGTTCCACAACCTGCATCCCTACAGAGTTTCCATTTAGCTTGGGCCATGGGAGGCATTCTGCATGACATTTGTAAGGCAGAAATGAACGAACGCCATATATAATTTTTTTACCTTATAAAGTTGGTGAAGGGCATGAGGTACTGTGGCAGTTTAGGCATATTACTGCTGATCTGCTGGCTCACCTGGCTGGCATGGGACAACAGCTGAGCCCCTGTTGCCTGCAGCTCCCTCTCAGTCCCCTCCTTCAGCTTCTCTGACTATTAGGCCATGTGAGGAAGGGCTCCATCTTCTCTCATTCCATTATTGATGCTGGAGGCTTGAAGGCCATGAAAGACCTATATGGATTCCGGTTCATCCTCATGGATTCCAGAAAATCCTCACTGGCTCCAGTTTGTTGCCAGGGCTCCCCCTGCCCCCCTTCAAGTCCATCTATCCCCCTGAAGTCCTGCAGGCTTCAGATTCCAGCACCAAATACAGAAACAACAGTTCAGCAGCTTCACAAAGACCATGTGATCTGTTGTATAAGGTAAAATCCTCACAAATCCGTATAAATAGATCCTTCATACATTTGTGTGTGCATGTGTGTGTGTGCATGCAAATATAGTTATACACATATACAAATATATATACATAATATGTACAAATATATATACATAAATATATATAACCCCCCCACACACATATGTGTATTCTCCTAGCAGTTCGCTTTCAAATAAAATTAAATGTGTAATGATACTAAGACTGAGAAGTTTTGACTTTGAGTCTAGTGTTCTTTCCACTGCACCATAGGGACTCTTTTCATCTTACTCATTCCCTGGTAAACAGAAGAACTGAGTCTTTGTAGGTGAATTCCCAGTACCATGTTAAGCACTCTAAGCAGGTGTGAAAAGATGTCCTGACCACCTTCTCCATAAACAGAGTGGCACCAAGTCAACCAGAATGCGTTTTAGGACCATAAAGAATGAAAAAATTAACAACCTCAGAAGAAAGGCAAGCCCTGATAAGCATTTTTTAAATTCTGTATTTTAGAGATAGTTCTAGTTATTAGAAAAGGCTACATTGCATCTAAACCAAGGTATCCTCTACAAGTAGGAAAACTTCACTACTTAACGTCTTCTGTCTCTTCTCTGTTCTTCACATTTCCTATTAAACTCTCCTCTTTTCCCAGAATTAGTCCTAGGCAAGGAGGAAATAGCTCAGTCTCAGAACTATAGTCCCTTGTGGTTTGGGGGAGGGGGGTGAACACCATAAACACCTATCCTTGTAAGGTCATACCCACTTCTGTATTCCGTTTATTACCACTCGGCCTCCATCCTTACCCCACTGAGTCTCTCAGATTTTCCCAATCATTAAGTTTCTTTATAACGAGACAGAAGATCTCTTTTTCCTTCAACATGAGAAAAAGGTGTTTCTTCCTCTGCAAAGCTTCCTTTGATTTCCCAGACACAGTTGATTTTTCTCCCTCTCAAGTTCTCGCAGCCTCCTTTGCCAGGCTTTGACTTTCCCAATGGCAAGGAATTGGTGCATTTATCTTTAAAACCTGGTACCCAGTGGAATGAGTAAAGCCACAATTTTCATACCTACTTGGAAGAAAGGAGTTGTATTTGTTTGATTCATGAAATGTAAAATACCATAGCATTCTCTCTACTGAGTGGCAATGTTGTGGCTGAATGCTATTGTTTAAATGTATAAAATAACCAATATATATAGCAATACTGTACTATTACTATAGCAATTATCATGTAATACTTTGTACATAATTAATACAGTGATTACTTTCCACAAAAAAATGAAGCATGATAAAATTCTGAACATCTAAGTTCTCTAGGACCAAGAGCACAGCTAAATTCCATGCACAAATGGAGAAATGGTCTCATTGCCTATACTAGCAAAGAATAGGGACAGGTTGACACAATTGTGCAGGAGAAGCATGCCAAAAATATTCTGCCTACAGCAGTACAATGCTTAGATAGAAACATTGCCCTGATTTCCACTCTACTTGTCTCCTGTGAGTGCAGAGCACAATGTATTTTCCATCTGTTTAGTTTTTTTTCTTTTTTCTTTTTTGGTATGCTTGTTTGTGATTTTATTTGCTTCAGTTTGGTTTCTCCGAATGTTTCTTTAGCTTTTAGACTCCTAGTGCAAAGGGTGTAACCTTATCTGCAGTTCAATATTGTTATCTAATATAGTCAAATAAAGTTTTAGTCATAAGGAAATGAAACGCCTTCTATTCCCATAAAGCCTAAATTTAAATATGTGTAACTCATAAGTCTTAGGAAATTTGCTCAAATTAGCCACACTACTTTCTCCTTGGGTGTTATCTAACCACCCACGATTTGGCTCAATTGTGATCCAAACAAAAGGCAAACTAAACGTAAAACAGAAACAGGCTTCTTGATGTGACAATCTTGGTGTATAAGCTCATAGTCTCTAATATTCTGACAACTTCCCACATTTTAGTTGCAAATCCAGGGCAGGAGTTTACTGTACTATAAATAGAACCCAAGGGACATTACAAAACTCTGAAAGGTCAGTTAATAACCTAGTAGCTCATTAGGGGTGGCTAAGTCTCCCTTTCAGTTAAGTGCCAATTAGTGAGTGCTGCTAAGTGCTC
Organism: Choloepus didactylus; assembly: GCF_015220235.1. Lineage (NCBI taxonomy): Eukaryota > Metazoa > Chordata > Mammalia > Pilosa > Megalonychidae > Choloepus > Choloepus didactylus. The sequence goes on along the minus strand of NC_051324.1, from coordinate 64,633,079 downwards.
ATTCAGCAGCTAACTAAATTCAATTCCCCTTTCTTATTATACAAGAACGCTGAATCGAAGATCTATTGACCAATTTTTGTTGTCCGGTGATTATGCCAGGTACCCTGCTTTGTGAGGTTACTTTGGATTATTTTTGCAAAAGTAGAGACAGAATGTCCTAAATTACCCATTGTCTGGGTCAGCTTCACACGAGATGAGAAGAGTACATAGTTTTGAAAAGACTGGCCAAGTTCTTGGGTGAGTAGATATTTTTCTGAAGCAGAGCCAACTAACTAATCAGGTGGTAACCCAGCCCAAGAATTTGGTCTTATAAGAATCATCCTTTAATAGAATTTCTCAAAATTTTCCATTAATAACACCTCAAAAAGTAGAAGGGAAATGAGAACATTGCCATTATCCCTCTTCCAAATCCTGAGAGATCTGAGAATAAAAACAAAAGACTGGGCCCAAACTCAAAATAGTCCATCATTTTATGGTTTTTCTTTAAAATGTGTGCTGGTTTTGAATTCTCATCTATATATTCATACCTGCATTACTATAAGCAATTTTTAAAATTACTTATTAGTTAAATTACTTAATTTCCCTTACTCACCATCCATATCGCTAAATAAAATTAATGCTTCTAAAAGGTACACTACATTTATCCTGTGGCTCCCCCTGGCTCCTGTCACATTGCTACTACTGTGAGTACAGTTATTTAGAGGTGAGACTCATCCACATGAAACATAAATTGCGTGACATTATAGGAGAGATTATATGAGAGCCTGAACATATGGTATAAGAAGTAAGTTTAATGGAAGAGGAGAAGATGCTGTTAGAAGGTTGGACAGTGGACGTCTCTTGAAAGTTTAACTTGTTCTTTGCTCAATTAAAAAAAGATCATTTTCTCTTTGAAAAAAAATGCATTATTAACAAGCTGAAGCATTGAGGTGCTGAATTAAATTGACGGATGCCTCCATATGCAAATGATGGCATCTTTAGGAAGATCTATTTAATAGAATTTAAAATGTATATAATTACTAAAGTGTGGTTCTCAATTTCTTTGAAAGAGACCAAAGCTTCAAACTTACAATGTCTAATAACTGGATGGCAAAATACAACCAAAGGTGAAAATGCCCAACATTCTCCAACTAAAAGGGACAGAAGCCAACAATGGTCAGCAAACCATTGGTGAGCGTTTGGCTATAGACAATCTTGTAATTTAAGGAAAAAGAGATTGTATGAAGGAAGAGTTCATAGAGAAAAATATTTCAGTGTCTGTGAGTTCTGAATTCCAAAGGTGTAACACTGACCTACCACACTCTAGGCTCTTACCTTACTGATGTCCTGAGAGAGTTCATAGTTGATGCTCTCATGGTACTAGAACATTTTATCACTGGTAATGATTGACAGAAGTGCCTTCTACCAGACTGAAGACAGGGACCATGCTGTCTTTACATAATATCTGATACAGTGGTATTCAATAAATGATTATTGAGTACTTGGAAACATAGTTCTGATTTAACAAATATAGTGAAAAATTAAAATTTACCATAAAGAAATGTGTTTCAGGTCAAGTTTTCTAGAACACCCTTTTCTTTCCTTTAAAAAAAAAAAAAAAAAACTGTACACTTGTACTTTAGATCACAGAAGAACAAACCTTATGAAAACCATGGAAAACCATGGAACTACTTAGAATTTTTAAAACTATACCCACATAAGCAAAGTAAAATTAGGAATTGAGGTGATATTTCTGAAACATGTTAAGGTAAGTATCACCTCCTTTATGTGGAATATAATGATTTATGATCTGTGGGTAAATCTAACTTGAGGCTTTTTTTGTTTTACTCAGATGATTGACATTTTTTTTTCAACATTCCTTTGCACCTGTGGACAGTTTCAGGTCTACTATTTTTTGTTTGTGTGTGTGGGAGGTGGGAGGACTTGGAACCAGAGTAACTGGAAACAGTTGTATTCATAAGTGGAAAGTCTCTATTAAAATGCTACCTTAGTTTTGCATCTGAATTCTTGATTTCAGAATATAAAATCCAGTGATAGAAGGAGGGAAATATTTGACCCCCATCTTTCAGACAGTAGAGAAGCCATTTTTTCATGAAGCTAGGCTCTTGGACCTAGAAACTTTAAAGTAAAGCAATATACATGAGTTTATTTTAACTTCAGTAAGCGTCTCCAGAGGGCTGTTTGCTTGGTGCCCTTATTACCATGGATGCCAACAAAGGGACATTTGGAGAAACTAAGGCTGACGGATGGATTTGCCAGTCATTACTTGCTAAAGGAGAGCAGCACATCCTAATCAGGCACTGGGAGAAAGCCTTCTGATTCTGTTTACAGCCCAGGAAATCTTTTTCTTTGTCGCTGTCTGTCTGATGGCTTTTCCATTTACTACATTAGGCAAGCCAGAGGGGCCATGTCTTTATTTACCCTCATGCTCATATCAATCCTGCTCATTCGCACTTCTTGATTTTGTTCGTCCACACCCCCTACCCAACCCATCATCCATGGTGCTTTTCCTTACTCTCTCCTTATTCAAATCCACAGCACTCCTGGCTCTTCCTAGCATCTAAAAAAACCTTATCTGATGTGTCTAGCTTGCACAATAATTTCCCTTGGAAAAAATTGTGGAGCATCCACATCCTCTCATCTAATACTACTGTCCTTGCAACTTCACGTCAGACACTCTGGCCTCCTTGTCATTTGTGTATACTCTTGCCTGAAGCTCTCATCTACCCAAACTGCTCTTCTCCAAGGTATCCAAATGGCTTATTCCCCCATTACTGCCAGGTCTTTGATCAAATCTCATTATTTAGTGACAATCTTATTTTAAAATTAAACCTGGGGTAGGCAGCTTCAAAGCGGGTTTCCACTGATCTGCATCTCCTGGGACTCAAGGGTACCTCCTGGCGCCCTTGTGTGATCCCCTCCCTTTAGGAATGGTCTGGACCTAGCAACTGGCTTCCAATGAACAGAATATGGCAAAACTGAGGAGATGTCACTTTCAAGATGACATTAAAAAAAAGATCCTGGCTCCTGTCTTGCTCAAATGGAAGCCAGCTGCCATGTTGGCTGTGGTCATGTGGAGAGGTCCAGTGGCAAGGAACAGAGGCAGGACTTTAACCAACAGCTGGCAAGGAATGGAGGCCACCAAGCCAACTTCCCCGAGGAAGCCAAGTCTGCCAAGAACGCTGTGAGCTTTGGGGTGACGGCATCTCCAGTGGGCACCACCACGGCAGCACATGCAAGACCCTGATGTCTGGCCCACAGAAACAGTAAGGTTATAAGTGTTGTTCTAAACCACTAAGGTTTTGGGTAAGTTGTTATACAGCAATAGATAACTAATACAATATCTTCCTTCCTGCCCCTCCCCCCATAGCTCTCTTTCCCGTTTTGTTTTCTCTGTATTACTTATCACCATCTGACATATTACATAATTTATTTATTGACACCCCCTCCCCCATTATTAGAATGTAAGATTTATGAAGGCAGGATTTTTTTGTCTTTTTTTAACCGATGTATCCTTAATGTCTACCCAATGCCCAGCAGTCAATAAATATTTATTGAATGCATGAATTATTATATTGCTCAATACCATATAATCTGGTTTTCCTCTGTGACTACCTCCTAAGTTCCTCAAGAAAGTGGTTTCATCATCATAAACAATCCCCCACCCAGCCCCCAGGCTTTAGGACTTCCTTGTAATTCAGTAGATATTTGGTAAGATGATGAATAAATGAATAAATTAGTGAAATATACCTCTTTCTATGTGCAGTGCAAAGCGAATCAGGGAAATGACCAGCAGCTCTTTCTCTTGACTTCAGTGTCCTGCAGTGGTCAAGGACTTTGAGACCACAGAGGGATTAAAAGAATCAGAATTCTAGAGGGTTCTTTTCTTTTCCAGAAACAAAAAAAGGTATGTTATTTTCTTCCTATGGACTTATTTATTTACTTCTAATTTTTAAAGAGATGGTGCTAATGGGAAAAGCCAATAAAAAGTTTCCCCCCATCATGCAAGAGCTGCTTTGATCCATGTGACCCAACTGCATATGCCTAGAAAAGAAGAGCAGAGGCAGTTGCCACCTTAGCCCAGAGGTCAAAAGAATCAGGGTGGAGTTTTGAAGGCTAAGGCTTCAGCTACCCAGGGTGATGGAGCTGCCGGCAATCACAGACATCCAAACAGCCCCTGAAATCAACAACCGTGGAGAAAACATCACTCCCAGCTCAGAGGAAGAAGGTATTGGTGACCCATCTGTTTTCCCAGCCACATCCAAGCACAGTGACGGCCTGTGAGGGGCCTCGTGGAGCAACTCCTCTGTCCTTCGTAAGCCAGCCTGGTAACTTTCAGTATCATCATACTAGGAAAGGTAGGGTATTCGTAAGTGGGAAGGGCAAGCATTTTGGAAATCAGACACTACTGAGCTTGAATCTTAAACCTGGAAAATGTATGTGGTCTTCCCAATATTGCACAGCCAGAATGTGGAAGATCTAAGCTTCATCTGGAAAAATGGGTATAATATCTTCTCTACAAGGTTAAGGTGAAACTCCAAGAAATATAGTATTTATGCACCTAGAACATATTAAGCAGTTAAAGGCTTCTTTTCCTTCCCTACCGTAGAAATATTTATGATCCATCTCCTTGTCATGCCTGAAATAATGAAATTTTCCATCCACTATGTTATTTTTGAGGCCACTTTTCTGAGAACTAGGAAGTAATATGGAATACTTGACAATAAATTCCATGTGAGACAAAAGCTGAACAATTGACTCAAATAATGATTCTTCCACATTTAAAAAAGAAAGTATTGGCTAAATAAATGTTTGTTTGGGTACCAAATATTTGTTTTAAATACTCTTTATATATGTATCACTTTCCCCAAAACTATCCTTTTTGCCAATTTCTAATTTTCAGCTATTTTATCCCTCAGTCTTAACTTGGACTCACCAGCACTTGTATAATGGAAGAAACACATGCTCCAAGGTCCTTGAAAACTCTTGTTCTCTCCCAGCTCAGAACAGACTTATTTAGAAAAATGCATTAAAATAGTATATTGAGTGCCCTTCCAACTTCAGTCTTTTCTTCCAGTTTTGAATGTTGTCATGGCCTTGTTCTGTATGAGTCTAATGACATAGATTTACCTTAATTATCATGTTCTCAAAATTAGCTTATGTCTATCATTTATTTTAACTCTAACCCTCCCCCTATTAAGAACTGAATTGAACTCTGGACCCTGCTCACTTTTAAATGTCTTTTTGGCTTAATGTCAGGAACTCCTTAAATGGTATCCCTAAAACAGCTGTGTTTTAGACATTTCCTGTCAATTTATTGGTTAAAATCTGGCATAGAGAGTGGCTTGTCTATATTTCCCATAATAATGTGGCAAAGATGTGTTAATATATTCCTTCCTTCTTCAGGATCTGGCTCTTGGTTAGTCTCAAGGGCAATATTCAGCAGAAATATTCCAGTCCTGTTTTCGTAAAGAACTTTCAGTCCATAAGAGTATAATATATGTAATCCAAATTCATCTGGTTTATAAAAAACTCTTGTTTGCAATATACATCAATCAATAAAGGAAGAAATGCAATCATATATGGTGTCAGAGAAGTTGTGATATTCAAAGAGCAAAGACTAGCAAGTACACCCTTTACTGAATAAATACTCAAGGACAAAAAGGTCTAAGATTTTAATGTACAAGAAACAAAGTTTTACCCAACAGGAGAAAATTCTTTACTTCCAATTTTTGTTAAAATAAGTTGGGAAAAATGTGTGCTTTTCCCCCTTCCATATTATTACATGCAATTCTCAGAATAATTTAACCTTTTTTTTCTTAAGTTCTCTTTTTTAAGATGTTATACAAATGATTTTTTTTTAATGTTTGCAATGGCATATTCATAAATGCATACATTTATACAGGATGCCAGAATCTGTTTTTGAAAGAAATTATAGGATGCTTCATTTTGAGTGAATAATATGAATTGACTTTTAGATGTCTACAAATAGAGTTACACATCAAGGCTGTTTAACAGACTCTGTAAACACCAATTTGAGTCTGCTTCTGCCAAAGCTTCAAAATAAATAAAGGAATATGACATTCTTTTTATTTCCTACTTAAAGCACTTGGATAGGAAATAATCTTACTTTTATTTAAGTCAACATTGATATTTATATTGCTGGACAAAAGGCATTGCTGCTCTAACAAATATAGGCTGAATGATTTCATATAATAATGAAAATAGAGCAATGCTTACCTTTATTCAATCTCCCCACACAGAATCTCTGATAGCACCCGAGAGAACCTGGTGCTCACAGCTGGGCAATGGTAAGAATGTTCTTTAGTTAATAATAAAGAAAAGAAAAGTCCCAGACACCAAGCACCTGGGTTAACCATTGACGCTGGTTTGTCCCTACAGGTCCACCCTGGGACTCTACATAGGTAGCTGCTGGCATCTTATAAGGCAGGTGATAGCCGGTCAGCTGAGACTGAGGTTACCTTCCTGCCTCTGCAGGTACAATGTGAAGGTCATTCAGGCATACACTGACTAAGTTTTCACCTGGTCAGGGATATGAAAGAGGAAGATTTCCTGGGCCAGAAACATAGTCACCAATGCCAGAAGTGCTTCAAATATTTACAAACAGGGTTGTTGGATGCTAACTTATGGAAAGGGACATGCCAGTTCTCAGATTTTGTATGAGCAGTGCAAAGAAATCCTTGTCCCCAGAGCTCTTTGTCCTCATCTGAGCAAGTGAGGGTGGGAATTGCATGCCAGTGAAAACTGAGACAAGACAATTATAAATAACTAAGCATTCATTCGTTCCTTTATCCAACATACCTTTAGTGATTATTTACCCTGTGCAGCACAGTTCCAAAGAACTGGCTTCTACAGTTGAATAGCCCTGATAAATGGAAAACAGAAACTGGAACTAGAGAGGCCCCCGGGAATGAGAGCTTACAAAAGAGATGGAAAATAAAACATGGGCTCTGGTCCAGATCCCCAATGCACAGTTTGATGATTCCTCTGCCCCATGGATAGGTCCTAAGGGGTTTAAATGAATGTGGTCAAGCTGGCTGCATTAACCATCAGAAGTCAGAAAATAGAGTGATAAGTAAAGAGGTAGCTTTAAAATGCTAGAGTCAAGAGAAAATTCCAGAAAACACGAAAGGCAGCCACAGGGATGTCAAGAACTAACAATCCCCAGATCTTCAGGACCTGGGGGAGATATATCCAGGGGCACTTAAGAGGAGTATTGCTTGGGTAAGGAGCTAGTATTTCTTTACTCCAAACAGCTTTGGTAGCCAGGGGGTATAGAAGACTACATCCAGCTGGGTTAACCCTTCAAATTTAAGGGGCCATTTCTGGATTCTGACCATAGTTGTTTTGGAGTTGTGTGGTTGTTGTGTCCATTTTTAAAAGCATGAATGGGTAAGGAGGCAAGATTGGATTTCAGTCTTGGTGCTGTAAATTAATAGCTGTGTGATCTTTGGAGCTAGTTAACCTCTGCAGATCAGTTTCCTCTTCTGTAAAATGGGAATAATAATAATAATAATAATAATAGCAATAAAATACCTACTCCAGGTAGCTAAGCTAGAGTTTAAAACCCATTAACTGTCATTAAGGTTTTGATGTTCTTTTAAGAGCACGTGACTTTCAAAATGTTACATGGTACCTGGAGAAAAGTATGAACCCTCTAAGGACCCTATCTGGAGTCACATGTAAATGCCAGGAAAGCAGTGGACTCTGAGATTGCTTTGCCTGCAAAGAAATGTAAAGACTAGAGACATTTCTACATTTCTATCCTAATTGAGACAACTTTCTTTATGGTTTATACATAATAAGTCCCACTTGGGTGTTTAGTGAGTATTGTCACTTACTCTGATTAATGACTGGCTAGTTTGAAAAGCTGAACTCCTCTATTCCATCTCAAAGGACTTTAAACACACACACCACACATACACACACACACACACACACACACACACACACACACACACAGACGGGAGACACATGATTCCTTCTGCTCTCCAAGGATGATCTCAGGAAAGGTGGCTTTGTTTGTGAGTGCCTCAGCATCTAAGAACAGCGTTCAAAAGACCACAAGGAGGAGCAGGGCAGGAGACAACGAGATGGGGGAACTGGAGGGCGTCCCAAATCCAACTGAGTCAGATCATCATAGCATGGCTTTGTTCCTTTGTTTGAAGTAAATTCCCAGAACATCAGACACACCCATACTCACATGTAAGTAGAAAAACACACTCTAAAGCCAAATAAAAATGATATCTGGATTGGCTTTTCTGTTCCATGGCTATGCCTTCTGAATATACCTTAACTGAAAATTAGCTCTATTGAAGTTCAGCTCTTGTGAACTATAATTCTCCCTGAAACAGAGAGAGAAACTGAGGCAAATTGGAAGTTTTGAGTTTTATCAAATTACAAGATGATGAAAGAATTCATTCATTGAATGTAAAAGTTTTATTATAAATAATTCTCTTTCTCAATAATCTGTACTTTATTGCTCTTCAATGACTTTAGTAATGGTCTAAGAGGAGGGTTGACTCTACAAAGGGGCTACTTATTATATAGAATTGAGTGTGGGGGGTTGGCAAACTAGCCCACCTCCTGATTTTGTAAAGCCAACAAGATAAAAATAGCTTTTACAATTTTAATGGCTGGGAGAAAATCAAAAGAAGAGTAATATTTTGTGATATATGAATAGTATATGAAATTGAAATTTCGGAGTCCAAAAAAAGTTTATTGGAACACAGCCATGCTCCTCCATTTGCGTATAGTTTATGACTGCTTTCACGCTTTTACAGCAGACATCACGACAAAGACTGTGTGGCCCAGAAAAACTACATTATTGACTATCTGCCCTTTCCAGAAAAAGTTTGGCAACCCCTGATCTAACTAAACCATACATTCACTAATTCCCAAATTCAATATTCCTCCTTTCTAATTAATGATTTTGTGCAAACATCATAACTCCAAGTTGATGGCATTTCTATAATTTAAAATTCTCTCTTTCCTTCAAGATTCCTTATACTAACTCCTCTCATAGGCATCAATTCATAGTTTATTTTATAAATAATTTTAAAAAATAGAATAGAATTTTCTTAAGTCACTATCCCTTTCAATCTACACATTATGGTTCATTGTTGCATGTCTTATTTCCTTCATGGTTAACCACTGGTATAGACTGGCTGAATCTAATCCACCTTTTAATCCATCAACGTGTTTAGCAGAAAGCCTAGCACACAGTAGGTGCTAAAGAGTGAATGGTTTTCTTAATTAAGCAAGCACACCATAGTTGTGAGCTAAAACACTTCTTTTTTTTTTTTTTTTTTTTTTTTTTTTTAACTCTCCTTTACCGGTTTTCTTCAGTTTCCTGTCTTACCTCTCATCCATCTCTGCTCTCCTGAAGCCCAGGCACTTATTGCTGCCAGGTACCCCACCAAACATCCTAATCACCATGTTGTTCCTAGGGCATCCTGCCTCTTCATGCTCCCACCTTTCAAAATTTTGCTTCTGAGTGTCTCTTTCCACTGGAAATTATTGTCAAATGGCTGTATCAACCAAAAGAGCCTGATACATGGAATCATGCTAACAGGCAAAACGCTGCATTATCTTTCGCAGATAGGAAAAAAACTGGGAAGGATACCGTTATAAAAAAACTCTCGCTGGTGTTAAAGTTATATTTGTTTATTGTGGAAATATGAAAAAGAGGACAAAGGAGGCAATAAATATTAATCACAAGCCTCGATTTCCTTTGGTAAATGTATTTCCAGTCTTTCCTCCTATTTCTTAAAGATGAAATTGAGATTTAATGATATTTACAATTTTGAATCTTGCTCTTTAACATTTGTCAAAGAGCTCTTGTCTCAAGGCAAAGGAATGCATTTCTAACTATGGAATTCCCAACATCCATGAGAGGCAAGTCAGTGGGTATTTTGGAGAATGTGTGTTAGCTCCCCAGTACTTCCCAAATTGAGCTCGCATTTACTGGTGTGATTTACACATTGTTGTGGGGATTAAATGAAAGAGTGCCGTGACAGTGCTTTATAAACTGTCAAGCACGCCCCAAATGTGAGGCAACATTTGAAGGGCGTGCCCACACATTAAGTAAATCCTATTCTTTGCAACAAGTGCTTGCAAATTGAAAAGTCCTGGCCTTTGTCTAGGAAGCAGGCCTTCCACAGGAATGGGGAGTGCATCAAAAGTGGCCAATTTGATTTCAAAAGATGCCTTCCATTTTTAGGACTCTAGCTATTTTGTTTTTTTTTAATTAATTCTGTCATTTGTCTGTTTGAAGCAAGATTTGAGGTAATCATCCAAATGATTCCAGCCCCAATTTCCCAACTGGTTGCATTACTATATTAACTATCTCATTAGAAAATATTTGAGGGAGATTAATTTACCTTCATAGAGCTCTCAACTCTTCTCTTTTTATATGGCGGTAGAGTCCTTTCCTTTCGTCTCCATGCCCCTCTTTTACTCTTTCAAACTTCAGGAATGAATTATAAGAAAGGAAGGCCCTTTTTGCCTTAGTTGTGTCCAAGACATTTTCCCCCCTAATGCTTTCTTTTCCCCTAAAATAAGAAATAAAAGTGATATTTATTTTGACAGCTGGTAACTAATCCTACCTTAGCAGGAAGGAGAACAGGAAGTCAGCAAAGGAATTTTCCATTCCTATGTCTCATTTAATTTTTTTCCACATCAGGTAATTTTCAAAATCTAGACATTTCCAGTGAGTCTGTATGTCTTGTTTTGTCTACCGGAGTGGAGGGTTCTTTAACTTCCCCTGTATCCGTGAGGAACCTGACTGCTTATGTTTGTATTTGGAGAGGGAGAACTTGAGAACTTTTGAATCTCCTAGGGGAATATAATTGAAACGTGATGCCTTTGCTTATGCAAACTGGCTTTTTTCTTTTGTGAAGATAAAGTTCACACAGCTAGTCTGTCAAACCACAAATCAAAATATCTAATATTGTAACAAGAACTACTGCTTTCACTCCTAAAGTAAGAATCTCTGCTCAACTATCTTTTTCCTTCCTTGCTTACTGCCTCCCTTCCTTGTTTCTTTCTTTCCTTCTGTTTAAATACTAAAGGGTTCTGTGTGTTTTATTATATTCCAAGCTCTCCAGAATAGCTATGATAAAGAGGCAGAGGGAAAAAGGAAAAAAAAGAATCGACTTGAATTTATTTCCTGAAGGAGCAATCCAGTTCAGGATTTTCATAAGGTGATACTCAATATTTCAATGAATGATTTAAATAAACATGATGAAATTATAGTTTCCTTAGAGCTAGTGGTTTATACAAAATATGAATGAAACATATTTATGTGAGATGGTGTTATTTCAAACAAAACAATTTATCTAAGATGATGTTTACAGTAATGTGCCAAGATTTTTTTATAAATAAGAACATTGCTCTAAAACTGGAGTTGACTTTTTCTGAAATTCTCCAACTGCATAATTTTTTACTGTGATGATAATAAATAAAATGGAAATAAAAGCAACAAGAAATATTTATTGAGTGTACACTAGTAGCAGATACTGTACTAGACACCTTGCATGCATTATATCATTTATTTTTCTCAGTTCACCAATGTGGAAACTGAGGTATATGCAGGTCATGTTATCTGCTCAAGGCATAATATCTAGTAAGTGATTTCCCGAGGATATGAACCCAGACAGTTTGGCTCCCGAACCAGAATTCTTAACTACTACTTGTTTTTTGCCTAAGTGGCAGCCAAGCAAATCATTCCCTGGTCTAACAAATATATTTTCTTGACTTTGTATCAACAAGGAGCCTCAAACTAAGTTTGAGCATTCTGAAATGAAAGCAAAGCCATTTAAATATATGGCAACTACAGATCAGTTTTAGACATCTTTAATCCTAAATAAGATTAGCTAATGAAGTAGCTAATACAACTAAATGATAGGTGATAAACCTGAAGCTTAGAATGGGTCTGTGTGTGTGTGTGTGTGTGTGTTTGTGTGTGTGTATGACTACTTTAAAGCTCAACATAAGGCAATCAAGTAAAGAAATCAGGTAAATTAATTTCCTCATATGATGTTTAGTATGTTTTTAAAGTATTTGCCCAACCCAGAATGAGTCCCACTTCTTAGGGAGCCCCACTGCCCCTTCAGTCCCCACAGCTCCACGGGGTCCCTGTCTGAGTTCTAGACTCTAACGGATCTGACACGAACACCCTTACCATCTCCTCCTCCCAGGTCCTTTCCGATCCTGATTGCATTTCTTTCCTTGTGCTTCACATGACACATTTTATTCCTATGATAAAGTTCACCCCCTGTCTATTTTATCTATTTACTTGTTTAAATGAACTCAAATTACTACTTGGAATCGAGCAGCCCTAGGACTTTTGGGTTACTCACATAGCAAACAATCACCACCAGAAAATTACAACTCCATGAATGTGATGGCTGAATCTCACATTTGGTATACAGTAAAGCAGGTAGAGATTTGGAATTCTGCATTTATCTAGAAGAGTTGGGAAGGCAGGAAAGGGGGGAGGGAAGAAGGAGGGAGGACAGAAAAGGAGTAAGGGGGAAGGAAAGGATCTGCATCTTTTAGAACACAATTTTAGTCCCGATATTTCTATTTTTTTCAGATTTCAGTTCAATATTTATTTAGTGAGCACTGATTACAGTCCAGGGGATGTGATAAGCACCACAAAGAAACAAACGTGAATAAGACATGATCTCCTGCTTGCCTTCAAGGAATTTGTAGTCTAGTAGGGCGATACCATAAGTATAAAAACAACAACTACGTAACAACAAAACTACTGAATTGTGAGGTAATGTGAATGCTTAAAAGAAGCATAAACTAATTGCTATGGGGTAAAAGTAGGGATAATCCTAATCATTGGGGGAGATTAGTAAAAGCTTCATGCAAGAGGTGATTTCATGAATTTTCAAGAGGTTGACTAGGAAAAGCAGGGACAAAGACAGAAGCAGAGAAAGCATTGGGGAAACGGTATATTGCAGGTTGATTGTGGTTTGGGCACCTGTAATGAAGCAATGACTGAAAAGAGTGATTGGGACCAGATCCTAGAACTTCATCATCTGATGAGGATGTTGTACGTGATTTGTTAGGCAATGAGGAATCACTGAAAGCAAGGGCTAAAAAGGTGAATCTGGCCCATACATAGCAGAGATTTATGTGTGAAGAGATAGTCATGGGGAGAGGGTGGAGGAGATAAAAATAGGACAAGTAGGAATAAGTTAGTAATGAGTGTTGACATTATTGTGTAGAGGAAGAATTAGACAGAAGCAAATGAAATAAGATGTTCTTATGTTATTTAGCAGCTGATAAAGCTAAGCAATGTGGGAGAAAGAAGGAGTCAAAGATAATTCTGAGTTTTCTTTACTTGAATACGTGAGGGGAATTATTCTGAAGATTCTGTGGAACTTAATGAGAAAAAAATAATCTTCAGTGGCATAAATTACAGTAGAGGCAACATAATCTATGGGCAACAACCCTAGGGAGAAAGAAAATAAGGATTCTATTACTAGAGTTGACCCTTGTCAAGACACTTTACTTCTTTGGATCTTAGTTCCCAAATTCACAATGTAAAAGAGTTAAATGCTCTTTTTTTAAAAAAAAAAAAAAATCTCTTCTAGGTATGCAATTCTACTGTTCCACCTGTCCATATTATAATGAAACCAAGCTACATAAATAAAGTCAGGGCATATGTGCTTGTTTTGTTCTACAATGCATACTCAATGTCTTGCACAGTGCCCAGTTCATAATAGGTGCTAAAAAATGCATGCCGAATGAATGAATTAATTAATGGACCAATCTACAGAAGAATGTGTGGGTTTATATTAAGGCAAAAAGACTGGTCAACTGAGTTCATACAAAATCAGTCTAGCAATTAGAGTTTTTAACATATGTGGTTAGTTAGATTCATGCAGACACAATCATGCCTATAGTCTTATAATCTTGGAATTAATTTGCTATTGCTCACATATAAATGCTCCAAGCAATTACTAGTCTTCAAAATAATGTTCAATGGAAGACTTTTTCTGTACATTTTTGCACATCTCTTATTCCCACTGTCATCCCTACAAGTTGCTAATAATGCAATGTATAAGATAATAGATCTAGTTAAGGCTGAAATGAAAGGGGTTATTGTGAGATTTCATTGTATCTGAAATCTTGCACTTGTTTGTGGACTTGTATAGTGCTTTATGGACGGAAATAAAATACAACTTGATGTTTTCTCACCCACATCAAATTGACTGACTATATTTATAATGCCCAGTAGTTTCAATATCCTATAAACCACAATCCAGCTTAAGAAGCAATTTATTTAACATATTTTACATTTCAACTATTTGCTTTGATTTATTCAGAAGGGGAAAAAATGGAATAAAATTTTAACAGAATAAGGTAAACAAACTTCTGCATGCAATTTTTTAAGAAATCTTATTTTGCATTCATGATTTCTCTTACCCTGACCCATCCCTCTCAAAAACAGATTAAGTACATAATACTCCCTCTTTCTCAAACACATACAGACACATGAACACACGCACACATCCCACACTAGTGTTTCAGATATATGCTATAGATTGGTGGAATGATAAGAGATTAGCTACATGTAACTTTAATTCACATTAAAACATTAAAATATTTTCTACCAGTGTGTTTATATAATGCTGAAACTTAAGGATGACAAGTTAATTTAATTAAATATTTTGATATTTAACTTACACATTTCCAACTATCTGAATATTTAGTACTATGTGAATAAAATATCTGGTTGATAGAGTGTTACTTCTAACCAAAATGGATGTACATTATATGGAATAGGCTATATACTATCCCATCTCAATTCTAACCCACTACCATTTTTCCTTCTTCTTTAAGAATTAATATTATAATGAATTGGGTATACAATAAAGTCAATCAATGTTATTGCCTAAAACCATACTAGATGAAATAGTACCTTCAAAGATCATATTTAATATCATCCTAAATAAGTAAATGCATTGTGTGTTTCGATAGTTTATGTAACACAGGATTTTTACAGTAAATGAAGCTCACATTAAAAGTGTAATGCTGTTTAGCTACAAAGTATTTTTAATAGGTTCAGTGTTGGAGATCATTATATATTAATAGTGAATTTAGAATGGGGTTTAAGTGAATGTATTTTTCCCCTCTGATGGAAATTTGTTTCTCTATGGAGTGAGGGTTGGTAGAAGTTACATGTATGTGACTGTTTTATGTGTCTGCTTTCATTGAAGAGCTAAGAAGCTAATGAAATAACACTCTCATCATCTACAGGAACAGAATGTTCTTGAGCAGGTGAGATGGCTGGGCTCTCTTGAAAGCAGGAAATAGGGCTACTAGCACCTCATTTCCAGTTACTGTGCCCATCCATTTTTCTTCGCCTGATCACAAAGTAGAAAGGCATATACTGTTCTACAGGCTAGAGTATGCAAGATTGGTCTTTTCCTTCTGCTCAAGCTAATTTTCACAAACAGGAATCCGATGAAGCAAAACATTTAAGGCTCCCTAAATGCGTGTTGAAAAGTAATCCATTTTTCACTCATCAGATAACAACACGGAATGACTTGGATAACCCAACTTCACTTTCCAATGGCCTTAATGAAAAGGCCGGTTCATTCCATTAGGAAATCAGTGAGATGAATCGTAATGAAAAACTGTGACACCCTGCCAGGATTTAGCAAAGGCCATGAATAGCCCAGCTTAAAAGCTGAAGTTCTTGTTTTCCTTCCTGTGTGGCTCTCTTTGAAAAGGCTAGAAAATGGTCCATTTGGACTTTGGAAAACCCATCACGAAGTACGAGGCACTGCCAGCTGGTTAGGTTCATCCTGGGTAAATGAAACCACGGGGGCGTTAGGAATAAAATGACCAAAGGACAAATTAGAAAGTGAAGACAAAGTTATCTGTTTAGATTTTCTTGCTGTTGTAGTGAAGGTAGTGAACAGATCCCATTTTGTAGGAAATAGCACTTTCAGAGCACAGGGCTCTATAAAGTATTTAATGCCCTGCACTCCCATCACCCAAGCGTTCGTTGCCATGGGCACACAGATCACAGCGAGTAATACATCAACTATGCTATGACGTGACCTCTGCTTCCTAAAACTCATCATGCAGTGGAAAATCCACAATAAAAACCACAGGACCTACAGGTTAGGAGCACAACAGTCAAAAACGTCATCAGCAACATTTTAGAAACAGAGATAGGGACCTCATAAAAAGGGTAGCACAGTTTTACACATGGCAAATGTTACGAAATGCAAAAATACTACAATAAATATGGCACTCTGTCTTGAAAAAGGCCTGGAGTTTACTTGTGGGAGTAGGCATCTAAAAAGTTGCAGTTTGTGAGTTACTGTGAAGTGATGGAAGCAGGGTTGTCTGAAATTTGATGGAAAGATGTGCCACCAATATGGATGGGTGAGTTCACAACACATGTGGTGAGCTGAAGTGGTTGGCCGATGTTGGAGGGTTGTGTATATGTGCTTTGTGTGTTCCTATGTGGCTCAGTTCAGCCGTGTGCATTTTGCATTTAGCATTTCTCATGGACAAAACGGTGCACAACAAACAATTTTTGTTGCTTTTTTTTAAATTCAGTTTTATTGAGATACATTCACATACCATACAATCATCTATGGTATACAATCAACTGTTCAAGTACCATCACATAGTTGTGCATTCATCACCCCAATCGATTTTTGAACATTTTCCTTACACCAGAAAGAATCAGAATAAGAATAAAAAATAAAAGTAAAAAAGAACACCCAAATCACCCCCCCATCCCACCATATTTTTCATTTAGCTTTTGTCCCCATTTTTCTACTCATCCATCCATACTCTGGATAAAGGAAGTGAAATACACAAGATTTTCACAATCACACTGTCACCCCTTGTAATCTACATTGTTATACAATCATCTTCAAGAGTCAAGGCTACTGGGTAGGAGTTTGATAGTTTCAAGTATTTACTTCTAGCTATTCCAATACATTAAAATCTAAAAATCTAAAACCTAAAATGTGTTATCTATATAGTGCATAAGAATGTCCACCAAAGAGACCTCTCGACTTCATTTGAAATCTCTCAACCATTGAAGCTTTATTTTGTTTCATTTTGCATCCCCCTTTTGGTCAAGAAGATGTTCTCAATCCCACGATGCCATGTCCAGTTCATCCCTGAGAGTCATATCCTGCATTGCCAGGGAGATTTACACCCCTGGGAGTCAGGTCCCACGTAGTGGGGAAGGCAGTGAGATCACCTGCCAAGGTGGCTTAGTTAGAGAGAGAGAGAGAGGGCCACATCTGAGCAACGAAGAGGTACTCAGGGGGAGACTCTTAGGCACAATTATAAGCAGGTTTAGCCTCTCCTTCAGCAAACACAATTTTACCCGAACTTTGTGTTATGCCAGGCAAGCATGTTATGTTCAAATTTTTCCCTAATATAGCAAGTGTGGTGGAACACATTTGAATTTTTGAAACTAGTGTTCTAGCAGAACCGACTGCATGTTCTTAATATTTAACAGGTCTCTTTAGGTATTTAACACCTAAAGAGCCCAATGAAAAGTTAAACTTGGCCTTACTCCTATGGATTTTGCCCTTCAGACATAATATTTGGAGATTTCCAAATAGCTGTTTGGTGTTGTATAGACATATCAAGTCATTTGGTCTCTATACTCTTCACCTGCCCCCAATAACACCATTTACATCACCAAACTAGAGAAAAGTAAGTATGGTAGAGTCAGAAAAGTTATTCAACAGCTTCTTTTCTTCTTATGTGATCAAGTGCCTTTTGGACAACATTATGATTTCTTTCCAACTGACCTTCCATCTTTCATCCCAGCCTCTGTTTTTCTTTTTTTTAAATTCTTCTATTTGTTCTAGGTCTTAATTCAGCATTCCCTAGCATGTCAACTTACCACTATTATACATCTGAAAATTTATCTAGCCATCCTTTACTCTTGAATGTTTTTTCAAAACTACTCATTTAAATGTGGGCTCTTTTGTTGTCATTGTTGTTTTGTGACTTTTTTGCTTTATTTGTTTTTCACTTCTGAGGCACCAGTCCTTTTATATAAAGAACTAAAAGAAAATGCTTCTCAGCATATCTTATCTGGTTTTTCAGCAATGTGTAAAGTTCAGAATCTTCTCTGTCTAGGAATCTTACTCACTCTTGGCAAAGGATTTTACAAGGATCCAATATAAATATGAAACAACAGGAACACCCACACCATCCCTGTCCCCTTTCTCATCATGTTTTTTATGCAAACCCAAGAAAACAACCTATACAACATGCATACCACGTATGCACATTGAGATCTTCTCGTAAACATCCCTTCTATGATTAAATTGATTCCTGAGGAATTGGCTAAGACAACCGGTACCAAAGTTCACTTTCAAAACTTCCTGTGCCCCCTGAGAACATTTTGTGTTGGTAATAGGCATTAGTTTTATAGCCATTTAAGAAAACTTCTTTTATGTCAAACTAGAAATAGAGAGCTAAGCTTAAAAACAAGGGGAACATCTCACTCCCTCTGTAGAACCAAATGAATGCAGACTTTGGGAAATAAAAGAAACCTGACTTTTGAAAGAGTCACTAGAAGTGAGTATCTCTTTATATTTTATCCCAAAGTGTACAGACAGAAAGAAACAGGAAGCTGGGCCATTCAGAGACAAATGTCATGTATTGATCTGAACAGGAAGATTGATGAGGACCAGGGAAAAGAAGCCCAGCATTGCAACTAAAGAACAAAACAAAACGGACGAAACATTCTTAATGCTAATTAACTTGCCAAACAGGGTTGCTTTGCCTTTTTTTTTAAGAAAATAAAAATTTTAGAGAAATTTTTAAACTTCTTTAAAATATTTAGGAAAATACATTTTCTTAATTTTCTTGACTATAAATAAATACATCTCAATCAATCAGTCAATCAATTCCAGGCTGCAGAACTTTGCTTGCACCACCAAATGGGATTACTTTTGGTGCTTTCTAGAGTTAAAAGGAAATCAGTTTTTGTGTCATGCAGGGAAAATTTCATTAAAGGTTATTAAATCCTCTTACCTATATTTCTTTAAAGACAAAGGTCTCCATTTTCTTTACGGAACCAATATATTTTGCTTTCTCAAAGTAACCCAATACAGTTCCATTACCCATACAAGACTGGCAAGTCACCACTTTTTCTCTTTTCTTTTTTTTTTCCCCAGAGATCAGCATTTGGTTGTTGTGTAACTGTCCCAACTCTCCTGACTTGCTCACTAGCTTTCTGAAGTTTTAAGCAGAGAAGGGAAGCAGGTAAAATAAAGAAAGAAAAGGAAAGAGGGGCACAGGGGCAGGGAAGGGGGGAGAGGGGGCTAGTGAAAGAAAGAAAAAGAAAGAAAAACAAAACAAAAACATTCTTTTGAAAGTGGGGACCCAAGTTACCAATGCCCTGTCCTTATTGGGTTACTGCTATCAAATCCAACTCAGGAGACTTTTCACATATGATTACAATTAAGGCCATAACCAAGCTACTAGAGTAAGGCATTGAGGGCTGCCTGCAACAGAGCCTAAGGCGATTTGTTAAAAAACAAAACAAAACAAAAAAGCAACAGATGAATGAACCGTACGGATTCAAAAGGCAGAAATGTTTTTACTTTGTCGTGCATTCGATTTGGCAGCTTAGACTCAGGCCCACTCATTTGGCTCAGCTCGGGTATCAGTAACTGGAAGACAGCAGAGACAAGTCATCAGTTGAAAATACTCATGTCTGATTAGTACTTCTGACAGGTAATATACTATCTGTTCTAGTTTGCCAATGCTGCCGGAATGCAAAACACCAGAGATGGATTGGCTTTTATAAAAGGGGGTTTATTTGGTTACACAGTTACAGTCTTAAGGCCATAAAATGTCCAAGGTAACACATCAGCAATTGGGTACCTTCACTGGAGGATGGCCAATGGTGTCCGGAAAACCTCTGTTAGCTGGGAAAGCATGTGACTAGCACCTGCTCCAAAGTTCTGGTTTGAAAATGGCTTTCTCCCAGGACATTCCTCTCTAGGCTGCAGTTCCTCAAAAATGTCACTCTTAGCTTCTCTTTGGGTGTTTTTCCTCTCTTAGCTTCTCCAGGACAAAAGTCTGCGTTCAACAGCCAAGAGGGACACTTGTAGCTGCTCTTCAAAATGTCACTCACAGCTGCACTGAGTTCCCTCTGTCCGTCAGCTCATTATATGGCTCCAGTGACTCAATTCAGACCTACCCCGAATGGGCAGAGCAACACCTTCATGGAAATTATCCACTCAGAGTCATCACCCACACCTGGGTGGGGCACATTCCAAAGAAACACTCAAAGAATTACAATCTAACCAACACTGATAACGTCTGTCCACACAAGATTACATCAAAGATAATGGCATTTGGGGGGACATAATACATTCAAACTGGCACACTATCTATCCTCTTAAGATTGTTCTTTATTTCTTCAGGATCTGTAGTAATTATCCCCTCTCATTTCTGATTCTGTTTATTTGGGTCTTTTCTCCTTTTGACCTTGTCAGTCTAGCTAAGGTCTGTCAATCTTGTCGATCTTCTCAAAGAACCAACTTTTGGTTTTATCTAGATAAGCTCATCCTTGGGGGTGGGTGCAAAAATCCGGTGATGAGAAAAGCCAACTGAAACCCCTAAATATAAGTGCAAGCCACTATGTGTATAAAGGAAAATATAAACAAAAGAATATGGTATGTGGGAATCCTGTGTTTAATGTATGATTTTTCTGTAAACCCACAACTTCTCCAATAAAAAAAAAAAGGAAAGAAAAAAAAAAAAAAAAGGAATAGCATACATCTATTGAAGACATACATCCATTGAAGACATACATCCACTGAAGACATACATCCAGGTGTTCCCATCATTTCTGTTTTGTTTTCCCCCCTTACATTTGTTTGTCTGTTTGTTCATTTAATTTGATTTGCATGTTGTTGCTAATGGTTAATTTTCTCAGTTGCACTCGGCCTCAAATACGGAGACCTCTAAACTGCAAATTCTAGGCCCTCTAAATTCCGGGTTGCTAATTCTAGCTTTTCTAAACTCAGGGTTAGATTCTATCATGAATGCTTGTGGCCACTCCCCGAAACCTGGGGATGCCCTGCCCACTGTCTGGCCTTCTGGTGCTTTAACATTTGTCCAGATGAAGCATGAATTTTCTACTCTCCTTTGGACTCCAGATTTTTGGTTGGTGCCTCCCTTCCTAAGAGGTCAGCCCTATAGTCAGGTTAATTCCTCAAGCCAAGCCCAGTCAGTCATTAGTTTTCTGTGCTTCCATGTGGGCCTATGAAAGGAAAATCTTAGCATGACTGGGGAACCCATATGATGCCATTATATACCCACCCCTCAAAATATATGAATAAATCAATGTACTAATGAATTAATTTGATAAAGTCAAACTGCTGCATCATCTGCACATGTAGACATAGCTGTGGCGGTACCAAATTCTATGCACTGCTATTATTTCCCCCAGATTAGCCAGGAATGGACCAAACAGCTTCCACTAATAATCATTTCCCTGTTCTGCCTCTGTGGAGAAGACAGTGCTTGGCGGGAGCAAGGCATTTCATCTTGGGGCACAGAAACCCCCTGGGTCATTATAATTCATGCTGCAGGATATATGGATGGAACTTTTCCATCATCTAACTAGTTGACCTAGAAAAGAAATATAAAATATAAAAACATTACTCTGGGATTATTTCTGAAACATAATAAAATAAAACGTAAATTCTGGATCATTTCATTAAAGTTCATCAACAGTTTGGTATTTTACAGATGGTAGGGACTAACTCAGTTTTGGGAAAACAGTAGGTGTTTATTAAATTAAATAAGATTTAATTGGATAAGGTGGAAGAGAAGCCACAATTTGATTACACATTTTAAAAGCACTGGTCTTAAAACTGACTGATCAAACTTGTGGTCTCAACTATGTCACTTACTAATTTGTGACCTTGAAATGTCATTTAACATTCCTTTGTCTCAATTTTTTATCCATAAAATTAAGATGACTGAAGCCAAACATAAGATTTCTTTCAGCCTGGAAATCCCACAATTCTTGGATAAGTCCCTGTTGCATCCCTACAGTTTATTTGCAATTTATTTGTCTACAGCATTAAGCTAGAACTTTAAATCAACACCCCCTCCCCATTTGCTTTCTTTTTAGCATATGACTCAATTATCAAATGGTTTTCAACAGAATGGATTTTAATAAAATAAGTCAAATTATTTCACCTTAAAAATTCTGATATTCAGTAATCTCACTGACCTGCACTATGTTTATCAGTCTTTTCCCTGAAAATGGAATTACAAATTTGTACCTTGTAATTCAAGCACAGAATTTCTCTCTACCAAAAATAATATGGTCTCATGATGGAGTGGAGTTAGAAATATTTGGGTTTGAGGAAAATTGCTTTAAGTAGAGTATATTATTCATACATGGAGTCTGCTCCCTCATTTCACCCCAAGGTGGAGTGGGATGGTGATGGCAGTGTCTGGAGCTATGGAAACATGTGTGCTAATATAAAAAAAAAATGAAGTCGGAGCCTGTCATAGGAAAACATCCATCCTGGCACCTGGAACCTGGTGATATTTTCATGACTCTTCACTATTTGCTAGGCAGTGGACAAAGAGAGGTTGTTTCAAAAGAACCAGACAGAAAATCATAAGCTCCATGAAACCCAAGAATTGTTTGAATAAGTGCCACATGAGGCAAGGTAAAAGTGCCAAAACAGGTTGAAATTCCCAAAACTACAAAACTGTCATCTATGTGTTAGAGGGGGTTTAAAAAAGAAAATTCATTGTCTTCCATCCAACTTCCCAAAAGCAGCACCTGCTCTGTATGCAGAAAGAATTAGTTCCTCTTTACTTCAAGCCAGCCTCAGTGAGCCTCAAAGACGAATAGAGTTGAGTCACTTCAAGCAGTCAGTCACCTGCATCTCCTTCATTGGTAAAGGCACGATGCTGATGCTACAGCGGGCAGCATACACTTCTGCAGTGCTAATCCTGACAATTATGCTAATTAGATGCCCAGGATGCTTATTCTAACAATGAGATTTTATCATTAAGCCTAGTAAACTGAGGCAAATAATAACACACCCAGCTGTGGTTCTTTCTGTCTTTACCTTAGTTAGATGACTATTTATTAATAATGAATCTTTTCACAAAATATTTGGGTTCCCCTTGTCCCTGCTATTTTCTGAGGAAAAGCGTAAATGATGACAAGGTTTATTCTGCATTTTCTTTCCCCAAATTGGCACAAATACATTACTGCCATCTAGTTAAGAGAGGATCAGTAGCTAAAAAAGAGAAAAAAAAAAAAAAAATATCCACAAGGAAACAACCATCTTGAGCTATTAACAGCAGTTATCTTCTGTACAGCATTTGCCAAGGCACTATATTAAGAGCTTTAAGTGTTATCTTATTTAATCCTTGTAACCTTGTGAGTCAGCACAAAATTATCACTTGCATTTTACAAATAAAAATATGAGACTTGAAGGAGTTAAGGTCAAGGTCACGTAGCTAGTAAGGAGTCTCAGGTTCTGGGCCTCCTTCCAGTTCACAAGTTCACATCCTTTTACACACAGTATTTGGGGCAGACTAGAAATGAACTTGCCAACCCCTTTAATCTGAATGGGCAAGTTCTTCTTGAAGTAAACTGATTTCTTCTAGATATTCTGACAGAGTCTGGCTATACCGATTTCACATTAATTGTCCAGGATGTTGTAATTATCCAGAAAGTAAACAGGAAGTAGCACGTGCTAAACTTTTCAGAACCTGGTCTTCACTATGAGTGGGCCTACATGTTGTGTTAGACACTTTTCTTCCTTGAATTTGCTCCATTTCGTTAATAACCTTTCTTTTCCTTCGAGTGTTAGAAGAATGCCTGCGTCGACAACGAAGTGATTTGCAAGGTCAAATCCCTAGCTATCTGGGAACCAGGCACATTTATTGGGGGTCAAGTAGGGTACTTCATTCATTTCCTGGAGCTGCTCTGAGTCTTTTGAAACTGATACAGACCTGAAAATTTCTGGGTGTCTGTTCCTGGATGTTCTAAATGCCCAAACTGTGGGGGGATCGTCGAACAAGAAAGTCACGAATTGGTTCCAAGGGATTACCCTAATGGGATTTTCGTGACACTTATAATGAACAAGTTGCAGTGCAAGAACTTGAGAAGATCTCAGCAAAAGCAAAGACTTATGAGGCTGGAAGGGGTATAACCTTCCTCACTTCAACATCTATAGGAGAAGTTGCCCTATCTTCATTCACCCGATAACTAGATACATTATTATAATTATTATGATGCTTCCCCAAGAGACTCACTTCCATTCAAATAATATCCATTCCATATAAAATCTCACTAGTATGTCTCCTTTAGCATTCTATTTTCCCAGTGATGCCACTTTGTTATTGTACTTATGGGTAAAATGACCTAGTTTTGTGGGAAAAAAAGCAGGATATATGGTCCAGCAGAAAATGTTTCACATTTAGGAGTTTATTTCCAAATAAACCAAATTTGATTATCCATTTAATGAATCGCCTTTATGGAAAAGAACATGAATGCATATAAATAGATTGCCATAGAAAACCTCATCTGCATGGTCACAGGACATCTTTGCTAATCATGAAACAAAAAGATAGTTACTGTTTTGAAAAAAAACTTAAAGGCTTGGCAACCTCAGTACCCTAACAGCCAAGTAATAATAATAATAATAATAATAGTCATCATCATCATCATCGTAATGTAACTTATCACCTTGAATGTAAGAGGCACATTTAATATTTACATTACTAGTCAAAGTAATTATTTGAGTTCAGTAATGAGATAGTATGATCTTTTTCACTAGCTATTAGTTGTAATCCTTTGAAATCTGTGAATCAAGGTTGTTTTAAAAGCACAAAAGACTCACTTGTATTAACCCGTTAAAGCACACAAGAGCCCTTTGAAATGCATTTTGTTACAAATTCTTCCTGTACAGTCTATTTTTCAGGATCATCACTGCAAAATGTTAGTAAGCCAAAGACAGAATCTTGTCCTAGGCTACCATCTAAATAGGCAAAATGCAGTTTCATTCCAAATGCTTTTCAATTTTGTACTCTCCTTCTTACAGTACTTTGGCCAATGGCTTTCCGGAAGATGAGTTCCTCATATCCCCAGAAGCAGTAAAAAACTGGTGAAGGAGAAAGAGCCTGGAGAACCGAGAATGGAATCTGTTCCGTGCTAAAAAAAAAAAAAAAACACTTGTCATGTTTCTTCCTTTCCTTTTAAAACTGATTTTTCCTTCTTATCTTTCTTTTCCCCCTGCCCAGTGCTCTCTTCTAAACTTGGCTGGGACTTAGACAGATTAGGAAACTCACACACATCAAAAAACAGTGGCCAGTTAGGTAAGAACATTCACACCATAAACCACAGGAGAAACAAGAAGAGGAGTTTACATATGGAAATGAAGTTTATTTGTTAAATTATGAGTTGGAGCCAAAGGGCAAGCTTCTGGTGCTTCTTACTCCCTCTTTACCACTGGATAAATTTAGACCCCCAGAAACCAGAACTCATGAAGTCCTTGAAGACGAGACCTGCAGCCCTATACCACCTCCTGTTCCCTGTTTTAGCATTTCTAGATCTGGCAGCTCCACCGTGCTCCCGAGTCAGATAAGAGAGAGGGCCAATAACAAAGGATAGCACATATCTGTGATATGAAAATATTTGGACAAAAACTGGAGGAGGTACTGTGTGTGTCTTATACAAGGATTAATTTATTTGTCTGATTAAAAAGGTTTATAGTCTAGTCCAGTGACTTCCCAGAGGCCCTCACTTCCTCGATAATTCCCTTGCTAACTTCCCAGGTAAAATCTGTGCTTTCAAGCACATTGTTCAATGCTCAATGCTCTTTTTCATCTTGGTATCCACCACCGGCCCTCTCTGTCTCTCTAACCCTTCCTAGCAATAAGAGATAGCAGGCATTCAACATCTGCTTGTAAAATAAATACAGAAGTAAATGGATAAATGATTTTTGGTTGACCTTCAGGTGAATCAATCCCTTTTCCCTAAGGAAAAGCATGGCATGTGTGTGTGTGTGTGTGTGTGTGTGTGTGTGTGTATTTTTTTTTTTGCAATTACCCTTCATCAGATATTATGTAGGGCCATGAGAGATGAGCTATTTCCTTGGTGATATCCTATTCACTGTTTCTATTTTAGCACAAAAGGAATAACTGCAGGCAAAGAGCATTTTGTAGGCTGCCCTCAGCTCCCCCATGGCTCCCTCACGCAGATGCATTGTGTCACACTTCGGCGTGGTGGCATCACTATAAGGGAACCCATGTTTTCTCACCTGTTAAAAATGACCTTTACTCTTTATCAACCCTGTCCAAAATTAATGGGCTTTTAAGACATATTATGTTGATCTTGGGAATCAGCCAGAAAAGTATCCAAATCAATGGTCACTCATAGTGATTAAATATTTTCTATTAATTTTGTTTAAACTACTTGAAGAATAGATTTTCTTTAGAATGCAGGCTGATATATCACATATAGTCATTTCCTATCACAGTCATGATTTGTGGTAGGATTAAAATGATTACACTGGATAGTCTGAACTTTCAAAGGCAATCATTGCTATTTTGGCAGCAAAGCTGAGGAAAGAAAAGTGCAGCACAGGTCAGAGAATCCGTGGTAAGGGGGGCATGTCCACAGATCTAATTTCAAAGTTTCCCTCAATGAATGTGATATCCAACAACAAAGACCTGCCTCTGGGGAAGAAGTAGGCTTCTGGAAAGTTGGCTGAAAAAGGGAATCAAAATCCCAATATGTAATTACCTTTACACCTTTGAGTCTTTAGTAATAACTGAGTGTTTTCAAGTGTCCTTGACAACATTGGGTGAAGGGATATTATGAAGCTGCTTTAGAAATTGTCTCCAATTGCAAAAGAAAATTTAATTGCTGAAGTGTAAGTCAGGGCAGCAGTACCACCGAAGGCTGTGAGAATAATATTAAAAGGGTTTCACTTCTGTGCATGGGAACTCTGTCAGTTCAAACTTTAGAGCATATCAGAAAATCTCCTTATAGCTAGTGAAATCTGCCTCCAGCAAGATAACACCAACACTCAACCAATGTGCTATCTTCCTATGGACATGCTGCATTTAAGAAAAAAGCTTCAAGTATTTGCTTCAAGTAAGCGAATATCTCTGACTGAGAGAGAGTGATAACCCCAGAAATCTTTTGAAAAGCAAGAAACATGTTTTTCAGGTTTAAGAGTGTGGACAATTGCCTGAACTGTTTCTTACCAGCACAACAGCATATCTGCAATGCTAAGATGAAAATATAACAGGACCAAAGATATTATTACCTGAGACACTTTGGAGAAATCGTTGATTTCATCAACTGGTGGCTAGTAAATGTAAATTAAACAACAACAACAAAAACAGCTTGCAGATCTCACATGCTTAGTACGGTTTAGTAACCTCTGATTCCCTAAATGCCATTCCATTCATTTCCTTTTTACAAAAGCTTTTTTTTTTTTTTTTTAAACTTTAGAGAAGACGTGTGTTTCCAGAACAATCCTGCATAAAATACAGGATTCCCATATTCCATCCTACCACCAACACCTTGCACCAGTGTGGAACATTTGTTACAATTGATGATAGCACTTTTTTATACTTGTACTATTTTTAACACTAGTTACATTAGTTACAGTCGATGAAAGATTATTCAAATAGTATTATTAGCTATCGTCTGTAGTTTACATTTCAGTTATATACTTTTCCCAAATAGCTCCCTGTTACTAATATCTTACATTAGTATTATACATTTGTTATAATCCATGAAAGAACATTCTTACACTTGTACTATTAACTATAGCCCTGCACCTATAATTGGATTTCATGTGTTGTACATGTCTATGTTTTATCTTTCAACTTTTATTCTAATACTATATACATCTTAAAGTTTCCCCTTTTAACCACCTATATGGTTTAGTTCTACATCATCACCACCATCCATTTCCAAAACTTTACCACCAGCCTATATTAAAAATCTGTACAAGCACCCACTACCAATTCCCTAACCCCGATCTATCTCTTGATAACCTATTTCTAGACTTTAACTCCATGAGTTTGCCAATTATAATTAGCCTATGACAGTGAAATCATACAATATTTGTTCTTTTGTCCCTGACATTTCATTTAACACGGTGTCCTCAAGGTTCATCCATGTTGTCAATCAGGACTTCATTCCTTTTTACAGCTGAATAAAAATCCATTGTATGTATATACCACATTTTGTTTATCCATTCATCAGAGGTGGACACTTGAGTTGTTTCCATCCTTTGACAATTGTGAATAATGCCCCGATGAACATTGGTGTGCAAGTATCTATTCAAATTCCTACTTTCAATTCTTTTGGTTATATACCTAGAAGTGGGATTGCCCTGTCTTAAAGTTATTCTATACTTTATTTTCTGAAAAACTGCCAAATCATCTTTCACAGTGGCTGCACCAATTTACATTCCCACCAATGATGAATGAGTGTTCCTATTTCTTCACACCCTCTCCAATACTTGAGATTTTTCCACTTCTTAAATAGTATCCATTCTACTGGGTATGAAATAGTATCTCATGCGGTTTTTTTTTTTTTTTTTCAGTGTTTGTGTCCATTTTATTTTATTTTTTTTTTTAATGTTTCATTAAAAATACTATTTATCTTGATGACAGAGATTTTTGGCACCCCCTTCACTTTTTTGTTTTTTTTGTTTTTTTTTTTTTTTAATCACCATTTTATTGAGATATATTCACATACCACGCAGTCATACAAAACAAATTGTACTTTCGATTGTTTACAGTACCATTACATAGTTGTACATTCATCACCTAAATCAATCCCTGACACCTTCATTAGCACACACACAAAAATAACAAGAATAATAATTAGAGTGAAAAAGAGCAATTGAAGTAAAAAAGAACACTGGGTACCTTTGTCTGTTTGTTTCCTTCCCCTACTTTTCTACACATCCATCCATAAACTAGACAAAGTGGAGTTTGGTCCTTATGGCATTCCCAATCCCACTGTCACCCCTCATAAGCTACATTTTTATACAACTGTCTTCGAGATTCATGGGTTCTGGGTTGTAGTTTAATAGTTTCAGGTATCCACCACCAGCTACCCCAATTCTTTAGAACCTAAAAAAGGTTGTCTAAAGTGTGCGTAAGAGTGCCCACCAGAGTGATCTCTCGGCTCGTTTTGAAATCTCTCTGCCACTGAAGCTTATTTCATTTCCTTTCACATCCCCCTTTTGGTCAAGAAGATGTTCTCCGTCCCACGATGCCGGGTCTACATTCCTCCCCGGGAGTCATATTCCACGTTGCCAGGGAGATTCACTTCCCTGGGTGTCTGATCCCACGTAGGGGGGAGGGCAGTGATTTCACCTTTCAAGTTGGCTTAGCCAGAGAGAGAGGGCCACATCTGAGCAACAAAGAGGCATTCAGGAGGAGACTCTTAGGTACAAATACAGGGAGGCCTAGCCTCTCCTTTGCAGCAACCGTCTTCCCAAGGGTAAAACTTATGGTAGAGGGCTCAACCCATCAAACCACCAGTCCCCTATGTCTGTGGTCATGTTAGCAACCATGGAGGTGGGGTAGGCGAATACCCCTGCATTCTCCACAGGCTCCTCAAGGGGGCACTACATCTCTTTTTTTTTTTTTTCCTTGTTTGTCTTTTTTCTTTCTTTTAACTTTCCCTTCTTTTTTAAATCAACTGTATGAAAAAAAAGTTAAAAAGAAAACAAACATACAATAAAAGAACATTTCAAAGAGACCATAACAAGGGAGTAAGAAAAAGACAACTAACCTAAGATAACTGCTTAACTTCCAACATGTTCCTACTTTACCCCAAGAAAGTTACATAATATAGCAACATTTCAGTGAACTTGTTCCTACTACATCCATCAGAAATTAACAGACCATAGTCATTTCTGGGCATCCCCAGAACGTTAAATAGCTTATCTGTTCTTCTTGGATTATTGTTCCCCCTTCCTTAATTGCTCTCTACTGCTAGTTCCCCTACATTCTACATTATAAACCATTTGTTTTACATTTTTCAAAGTTCACATTAGTGGTAGCATATAATATTTCTCTTTTTGTGCCTGGCTTATTTCGCTCAGCATTATGTCTTCAAGGTTCATCCATGTTGTCATATGTTTCACCAGATCGTTCCTTCTTACTGCCGCGTAGTATTCCATCGTGTGTATATACCACATTTTATTTATCCACTCATCTGTTGAAGGACATTTGGGTTGTTTCCATCTCTTGGCAATTGTGAATAATGCTGCTATGAACATTGGCGTGCAGATATCTGTTCGTGTCACTGCTTTCCGATCTTCCGGGTATATACCGAGAAGTGCAATCGCTGGATCGAATGGTAGCTCTATATCTAGTTTTCTAAGGAACTGCCAGACTGACTTCCAGAGTGGCTGAACCATTATACAGTCCCACCAACAATGAATAAGAGTTCTAATTTCTCCACATCCCCTCCAGCATTTGTAGTTTCCTGTTTGTTTAATGGCAGCCATTCTAACCGGTGTTAGATGGTATCTCATTGTGGTCTTAATTTGCATCTCTCTAATAGCTAGTGAAGCTGAACATTTTTTCATGTGTTTCTTGGCCATTTGTATTTCCTCTTCAGAGAACTGTCTTTTCATATCTTTTGCCCATTTTATAATTGGGCTGCCTGTACTATTGTCATTGAGTTGTAGGATTTCTTTGTATATGCAAGATATCAGTCTTTTGTCAGATACATGGTTTCCAAAAATTTTTTCCCATTGAGTTGGCTGCCTCTTTACCTTTTTGAGAAATTCCTTTGAGGTGCAGAAACTTCTAAGCTTGAGGAGTTCCCATTTATCTATTTTCTCTTTTGTTGCTTGTGCTTTGGGTGTAAAGTCTAGGAAGTGGCCGCCTAATACAAGGTCTTGAAGATGTTTTCCTACATTATCTTCTAGGAGTTTTATGGTACTTTCTTTTATATTGAGATCTTTGGTCCATTTTGAGTTAATTTTTGTGTAGGGGGTGAGGTAGGGGTCCTCTTTCATTCTTTTGGATATGGATATCCAACTCTCCCAGCCCCATTTGTTGAAAAGACCATTATGGCTCAGTTCGGTGACTTTGGGGGCCTTATCAAAGATCAGTCGGCCATAGATCTGAGGATCTATCTCTGAATTCTCAATTCGATTCCATTGATCTATATGTCTATCTTTGTGCCAGTACCATACTGTTTTGACAACTGTGGCTTTATAATAAGCTTCAAAGTCAGGGAGTGTAAGTCCTCCCAGTTCATTTTTCTTTTTAGAGTATCTTTAGCAATTCGAGGCATCTTCCCTTTCCAAATAAATTTGATAACTAGCTTTTCCAAGTCTGCAAAGTAGGTTGTTGGAATTTTGATTGGGATGCATTGAATCTGTAGATGAGTTTGGCTAGAATTGACATCTTAATGACATTTAGCCTTCCTATCCATAAACATGGAATATTTTTCCATCTTTTAAGGTCCCCTTCTATTTCTTTTAGTAGAGTTATGTAGCTTTCTTTGTATAGGTCTTTTACATCTTTGGTTAAGTTTATTCCTAGGTACTTGATTTTTTAGTTGCTATTGAAAATGGTATCTTTTTCTTGAGTGTCTCTTCAGTTTGTTCATTTCTAGCATATAGAAACATTACTGACTTATGTGCATTAATCTTGTATCCCGCTACTTTGCTAAATTTGTTTATTAGCTCTAGTAGGTGTATCGTCGATTTCTCAGGGTTTTCTAGATATAAGATCATATCATCTGCAAACAATGACAGTTTTACTTCTTCTTTTCCAATTTGGATGCCTTTTATTTCTTTGTCTTGCCGGATTGCCCTGGCTAGCACTTCCAGCACAATGTTGAATAACAGTGGTGAGAGCGGGCATCCTTGTCTTGTTCCTGATCTTAGAGGGAAGGCTTTCAGTCTCTCACCATTGAGTACTATGCTGGCTGTGGGTTTTTCATATATGCTCTTTATCATGTTGAGGAAGTTTCCTTCAATTCCTACCTTTTGAAGTGTTTTTATCAAAAAGGGATGTTGGATTTTGTCAAATGCTTTTTCAGCATCTATTGAGATGATCAATTGATTTTTCCCTTTCGAGTTTTTAATGTGTTGTAGTACATTGATTGTTTTTCTTATGTTGAACCATCCTTGCATGCCTGGAATGAACCCCACTTGGTCATGGTGTATGATTTTTTAACGTGTCTTTGGATTCGATTTGCAAGTATTTTGTTGAGGATTTTTGCATCTATATTCATTAGGGAGATTGGCCGGTAGTTTTCCTTTTTTGTAGCATCTTTGCCTGGTTTTGGTATTAGATTGATGTTAGCTTCATAAAATGAGTTAGGTAGTGTTCCATTTTTTTCAATGTTTTGAAAGAGTTTGAGTAAGATTGGTGTCAGTTCTTTCTGGAAAGTTTGGTAGAATTCCCCTGTGAAGCCATCTGGCCCTGCGCATTTATTTGTGGGAAGATTTTTGATGACTGATTGGATCTCTTTGCTTGTGATGGGTTGGTTGAGGTCTTCTATTTCTTCTCTGGTCAGTCTAGGTTGTTCATATGTTTCCAGGAAATTGTCCATTTCTTCTACATTATCCAGTTTGTTGCCATACAGTTGTTCATAATATCCTCTTATAATTTTTTTAATTTCTTCAGGATCTGCAGTTATGTCACCTTTTTCATTCATTATTTTCTTTATATGGGTCTTCTCTCTTTTAGATTTTGTCAGTCTAGCTAGGGGCTTGTCAATCTTGTTGATCTTCTCAAAGAACCAACTTTTGGTGATATTTATCCTCTCTATTGTTTTTTTGTTCTCTATGTCATTTATTTCTGCTTTAATCCTTGTTATTTCTTTTCTTGTACTTGGTTTAGGATTGGTTTGCTGTTCATTTTCTAGCTTCTTCAGTTGATCCATTAGTTCTTTGATTTTGGCTCTTTCTTCCTTTTTAATATATGCGTTTAGTGCTATAAATTTCCCCCTTAGCACTGCTTTTGCTGCATCCCATAGGTTTTGGTATGTTGTGTTCTCATTTTCATTCATCTCTATATATTTAGCAATTTCTCTTGCTATTTCTTCTTTAACCCACTGATTGTTTAGGAGTGTGTTGTTTAACCTCCAGGTATTTGTGAATTTCCTAAGTCTCTGATGGTTATTGACTTCTAATTGTATTCCATTGTGGTCAGAGAATGTGCTTTGAATAATTTCAATCTTTTTAAATTTATTGAGGCTTGTTTTATGTCCCAGCATATGATCTATTCTGGAGAAAGTTCCGTGAGCACTAGAAAAGTATGTGTATCCTGGTGATTTGGGATGTAATGTCCTGTAGATGTCTGTTAAATCTAATTCATTTATCAGATTGTTTAGGTTTTCAATTTCCTTATTGGTTTTCTGTCTGGTTGATCTATCTATAGGAGAGAGTGATGTGTTGAAGTCTCCCACAATTATTGTGGAAACATCAATTGCTTCCTTTAGTTTTGCCAGTGTTTCTCTCATGTATTTTGTGGCACCTTGATTGGGTGCATAGACATTTACGATTGTTATTTCTTCTTGCTGAATTGCCCCTTTTATTAGTATGTAGTGGCCTTCTTTGTCTCTCAAAACATCCCTGCATTTGAAGTCTATTTTATCTGAGATTAATATTGCTACACCTGCTTTCTTTTGGCTGTAGCTTGCATGAAATATTTTTTTCCATCCTTTCACTTTCAGTTTCTTTGTGTCCCTGTGTCTAAGATGAGTCTCTTGTATGCAACATATTGATGGTTCATTTTTTTTGATCCATTCTGCGAATCTATATCTTTTAATTGGGGAGTTTAATCCATTTACATTCAACGTTAAAACCGTGAAGGCAT
This sequence comes from Choloepus didactylus, assembly GCF_015220235.1. Taxonomy (NCBI): domain Eukaryota; kingdom Metazoa; phylum Chordata; class Mammalia; order Pilosa; family Megalonychidae; genus Choloepus; species Choloepus didactylus. The sequence continues at coordinate 64,599,158 of NC_051324.1, read as the reverse complement.
TTCTTGAATCGGCCATCTTATCCTTTGGATTATGTTTGCCATATTTTTCCCTCTCTCTATTAATATCCTTTATTGTACCCATACCGAATCTCTTTAGTACTGAACCTTTCTCCAAGTCTCTCTGTCCTGTCTTTGTTTCTCTGTCTGTAGGGCTCCCTTTAGTATCTCCAGTAGGGCAGGTCTCTTGTTAGCAAATTCTCTCAGCATTTCTTTGTCTGTGAAAAATTTAAGCTCTCCCTCAAATTTGAAGGAGAGCTTTGCTGGATAAAGTATTCTTGGCTGGAAATTCCTCTCACTCAGAATTTTAAATATATCGTGCCACTGCCTTCTTGCCTCCATGGTGGCTGCTGAGTAGTCACTACTTAGTCTTATGCTGTTTCCTTTGTATGTGGTGAATTGCTTTTCTCTTGCTGCTTTCAGAACTTGCTCCTTCTCTTCTATGTTTGACAGTGTGATCAGTATATGTCTCGGAGTGGGTTTTTTGGATTTATTCTATTTGGAGTTCGCTGAGCATTTATGATTTGTGTATTTATGTTGTTTAGAAGATTTGGGAAGTTTTCCCCAACAATTTCTTTGAATACTCTTCCTAGACCTTTACCCTTTTCTTCCCCTTCTGGGACACCAATGAGTCTTATATTCGGACGTTTCATATTATCTATCATATCCCTGAGGTCCATTTCGAGTTTTTCAATTTTTTTCCCCATTCTTTCTTTTATGCTTTCATTTTCCATTCTGTCATCTTCCAGGTCACTGATTCGTTGTTCAACTTCCTCTAGTCTTGTACTATGAGTGTCCAGAATCTTTTTAATTTGGTCAACAGTTTCTTTAATTTCCATAAGATCATCCATTTTTTTATTTAGTCTTGCAATGTCTTCTTTATGCTCTTCTAGGGTCTTCTTGATTTCCTTCATATCCCGTACTAGGGTCTCATTGTTCATCTTTAGTTCTTTGAGTAGCTGCTCTAGGTGCTGTGTCTCTTCTGGTGTTTTGATTTGGGTGCTTGGGCTTGGGTTATCCATATCGTCTGGTTTTTTCATATGCTTTATAATTTTCTGTTGTTTTTGGCCTCGTGGCATTTGCTGAACTTGATAGGGTTCTTTTAGGGTTTGTAGACCAGTTGAAGTCCTTATCTCTAATTTATCAGATCTACAGCTTCGTGGAGTACACTTTCTCTAACTAACCAGCAGGTGGCGTCCACGAGCTACCTGTTCTCCACAAGCCAGATCTCCCCTGCTTAGCCTTTTTGGTGAGTGGGGGAGTGAGTCTTGTGGGGCCCAATTGATGTACCAAGCTTGCGTGTGTAGTTGGTGTTGCCTGCCCTGTATGTAGGGCGTATTTCTGGGCAGTCGGGGAGGGGGGTGGCCCTAACAATCAAATCTCCCTGATGATCCTAGAGTTTTAAAGCTGCTGCAATAGTCTAATCCTTCAGTTCAGTCCTGCCACAGTTTGTCTCTGCCACTGACCCACAAGTCTTTGGTATTGGCGTATGGCTCCTGAGACTTGCAAGTGGGCCCCTCTTCCAGGCTGTGCACCCCGGGTCCTCTGTTGAGGGATGACTGTGCTATGTCACAGGTGAGTGCCGTCCCCCCAGGGCAGTTCTGGGCTGCTGGGCTGTGTAGGGAGGCTCCCAGTCTGCTCAAATGATGGCTGAATGGGGCTTTGTTAATTCACACTGCTCCACCTTCCCAGCTCTGGGACATTCAGCTGAGGTTGCAGGGAAGGCTAATGTCCATGCCCAGTTTTGTGGTGTGTGCCTGTTATTTGAAGCACTTCCGTCACACTGGGTTGTCTGGGGCAGCTCTGGGCTATGGGGCTGGCGATGGGCAGGAGTGTTTCCTGTCCACCAGGATGGTGGCTGTGAGCGGACACCCCCGTTTTCTTGGGAAGTTGTGTTGTTTAGTGAATTTTCTCAGCCACTGGATTATTACCTTTTGTCTCAGAGCTCTGTTAGTTCTGCTCTTGACTTGACGTGCCCAAATTGCAATTCTTTGAAGCTTTCTGTATTGAGCTTCTTAGAGTAATTGTTTTAGAAAAAGCAAAAAGGATTTAAAAAAAAAAAAAAACAAAAAAAACAAAAAAAACGGCCCTCCTCAGAGATCTAATGGGTTATTGAAATGCTAATAGACAAAGCAACCAGGGCCATTAAGGAAAGGTGCACAGGGCAGAGATATCAGCTTTGCTTCGGGATTTGCATATGCGCCTCAAGGCCTGAGCTCCGCCCTTCCCCTTTCTGTGTTCACCAGAACTCCAAAAATCCTCTGCTTTTATTTTGGAGTTTTTCATGTTGTTTTTTTTCTATGCCTGTCTCCTCTCTGCTGGGCTGGCTGCTCTCAGAGTCTCTGGTGTCTGGTCTCAGTCTATCTATGGTTGGAGTTTGAATCAGTAGAATGAGTTTCCGATAAGAGCAGCCACTGCAGTTCTCCCTTCTCCTTCCCAGAGCTGACAGCCCCTCCTCCCCCGGGACTGAGCCTGGCAGGGAGGGGCGCGGGTCCCCTGGCCGCAAAAACTTACAGATTTCGCTGATCTCAGCAGTTCCACGTTTTCATGAGTGTTGTATGAAGTATGCCCAAAGACAGATTGCTCTGTGGTGTCCAGTCCACGCAGTTCCTGGCTTTTTACCTACTTTCCTGGAGGAGTAACTAAAACTTACAGCTCACCAGTCTGCCATCTTGCCCCGCCTCCTCTCATGCGGTTTTAATTTGCATTTCCCTAATGGCTAATGATGTTGAGCATCTTTTTATAAGCTTTTCATGGAATTTTTCTTCTTGGTTTATTCCTCAGATTGTTCATTACTAGTGTTTAGAAACACTACTGATTTTTGAATGTTGATCTTGAACCTACCACTTTGCTGAATTGTTTATTGGACCTACTGGCTTTGTCATGAATTTTTCAGGATTTTCCATATATAGTATCATGTCATCTGCAAATAGGGAAAATTTCACTTCTTCCTTTATAATTTGGATGTTTGATTGTGCTAGCAAATACTTCCAGTTCAATGTTGATTAAAAGTTATGACAGTGGGTATCCTAGTCTTGCTCCTAATCTGAGAGGGAAAGCTCTCACCTTTCATGATTGAGTATGATGTTAGTTGTGGGTTTTTCATAAATGCCCTTTATCATCTTTAGGAAGTTTCCCTCTATTCCTAATTTGCTAAGTGTTTTTAACAAGAAAAGATGCTGGATTTTGTCAAATGTCTTTTCTGTGCCAATTGAGATGATCATATGGCTTTTCTGTTTTGATTTGCTAATGTGGAGTATTATATTAATTGATTTTCTTATGTTGAAACATGCTTGAGTATCTGGATTAAAATGCACTTGATCATGGTGTGTAATTCTTTTAATGTGCAGTTGGATTCTATTTGCAAGTATTTTGTTGGGGATTTTTGCATCTATATTCATTAGAGAATGGTCTGTAATTTTATTTTCTGGTAGTACCTTTATCTGCCTTCAGTATTAGGATGATGTTGGCCTCATAAAATAAGTTAAGTAGGGTTCCCTCCTCTTTGATGTTTTGTAAGAGTTTGAGCAGAATTGATATTAATCTTCTTGAAATGATTAGTAGAATTGACCTGTGAAGCCATCTGGTCCTGGGCTTTTCTTTGCTGGGATGTTTTTGATTACTGACTCAATCTCTTTACTTGCAGTTGGTCTATTGAGGGTTTCTATTTCTTCTTGAGTCTGTGTAGGCAGTTCATGTGTTTCTAGGAATTTGTCAATTTCATTAAGTTGTCTAATTTGTTAGCATATCATTGTTGATAGTATCCTATTATGACCCTTTTTATTTCTGTGGGGTCAGTAGTAATGGCCCCCTGCTCATTTCTGATTTTATTTATTTGCGTCATCTCTCTTTTTCCTTTGTCAAGCTAGCTAAGGGTTTGTCAATTTTACTGATCTTATCAAGGAACCTACTTTTGGTTTTGTTAATTCTCTCTATTTTTTTTTTCATTCTCAGGTCCATTTATTTCTGCTCTAATCTTTGTTATTTCTTCCCTTCTACTTGCTTTGGGATTGGTTTGCTGTTCTTTTTCTAGTTCCTCAGGGTATGCAGTTAGATCTTTGATTTTTAGCTCTTTCTTCTTTTCTAAAGTAGATGTTTAGGGCTATAAACTTCCCTTTCAGCACTGCCTTTCCTGCATCCCCAAAGTTTTTATATGATGTGTTCTCATTCATCTGAAGATATTCACTAATTTCTCTTGTAATTTCTTTTTTGACCCACTGATTAAGAGCTTCTTGTCCCATTCATTTCTTTTTAATCCTCCTTACAAAGTTAATCTGCCTAAAAGGGGATAAATATAATGATATAGGTATTCATAGTAAATGATACATATTGGGGAGTTATCAAAAATCATAGGAAGACTCTCTTGATGAGATAGAATTTAAGTTTAATTCAAATATATTTAGGAAGAATAATTTGGATTCAGTTTCAGGTTTTTAGGTACAATTCAAATTTATGTTTCTGTTGACTTAAAAAATTATCTAGAAGCTCTTATTCTCTAATACATTTTCCCTCATAGGTCTTTAGCTCATTGTCTTTAAGAAGCAACCATTTAAAATTATATACTCTGCATAGTTATATACAGGGATTTAGCTTTAATAATATGATTCATTACAATCTGTCTCTATTGGACAGTAACTATGAAAATTATTAGAATCAGGAAATAGGCACTATTTTAGTTTCCTAGGCTGCTTAAACAAATACCATGAAGTGGGCCGGGTTAAACAACGGGAATTTATTTACTTACAGTTTTGAGGCTAAATGAAAGTCCAAATCAAGGAATCATGAAGGTGATGCTTTCTCCCTGAAGTTTGTAGTGTTCTGGGGCTGGCTGCTGGTGATCCTTGGTCCTTGGCTTGTCACATGATAACGTACATGGCAGCCTCTCCTGGTCCCTCCATTCTCTTCCAGGTTTTGTTAATTGCAGCTTGTTACTTCTTGTGATTTTCTCTCTGTCTGAATTTCACTTTGCTTATAAAGGACTCCAGTAACAAGATGAAGACCCATCCTGACTGAGATGGGCCACACCTTTTTAACTGACGTAACCTCATCAAAAGGTTATACTTACAATGGGTCTATACCCACAGGAATGGATTAAATCTAAGAACATGCTTTCCTGGGGATACATACAGCTTCAAAACACCACAGGCACCAAAGTCAAGTAATAGACCTATATTTTTAGAAGTATATACCTCTAATTTTAAAATGTAAATAAAGTTTTTATTTAAAAAAAACAATGGACAACAGTGGGTTTTCTACTCAAAGGAAAAAAGTCAAGTGTTAAATGTGCAAAATGTCAGAGGGATTTTCATGTCATAGCCCTTTCTGCCAGATCATGTAAAAGAAAGAAGAAATAACAAATTGCCATGGAATATCATGGCATGCATATGTATGCTTACCATGGAAATGTTTTTTTTATTTTTTTACCCCAGTGACTCTCAACTAATTCCTGTGCCACTTTAGATAATGTAATTCCTACATAGACATCACTGATTTCCACTGACTCTACACACCCCCTCATTCTCACTCTTATTCCCCTATCTATCATTAGGTTAAACAAATGTTATGACTTTTTGGTTAATGTTCTGAAGAAAGGGAAGAAGTATACACTAGTTTTTGAAAAGTAATTACTGTTTTCTTTGCCCCTCAGGCAACAAAAGACATGCATATTTATTTTCTGTCAAGACCATCAAGTCGTAAATTAGCTAAAATTCATTTAGAGAGTTCTAATTATGGTAGCAGAATTTACAAGGCAGGTCTGCATATTGGTTACATCTTCACGACAGAATAAACCTTTTCTCCAGAAACTAATAGCATCAGCTCCCATTTACTTATAGCCCTGAGCTGGAGACCTTACAGATGTCATCTTATTTGTCATGCTATCCTCTAACTCACATTTCATAGATGGGAAAACAAAGACTCAGAAATTTAAAATGATTTACCTAAATTCACACAGCCAGCAAGTACTAGACTTAAAATTCAAAGACCCATGCATCTGATTAAATAACCCATACCCTCTCAACCAGAACACATAAAAATTTGGGCCTGATTTAAAGGTATTCTGAATCAGAAACCAGGAGACCTGTTTGCATCCTAAACCTTGACCAGTTGGGTTACTTTTGGAAATCGTGTCCTCTGAGCTTCATTTTCCTTATTTGTAAAATAAAGAAGGTGACCCAAAATTATCTTTTATTTATAATAGAGCTTAGCTTGAAATCAGTGATTCTTGAAGCATGAATTATCAGAAACAATCCTTATTAATATTTATTTCAAAGGCAAAATTAAATGCACTACATTTAAGACAGATGCATCAAGACCAAAGCAGACAGCACTAACTTCATACAATGGATGACAGAGAAATCTTTTTTCACTTTATTACAAATTATTAAAGTTTAAATGCTTTACTTACCTATTTACAGGCTTAAAACTTCTTGTGTTAGATTCTTCTTTAAGTTTCTCTTGCTACTTCTGACTGAAACTGAACAAACAGGTTTCCTCCTCTGGCCTCATGCTGTTATCACTTTTCTTTAATCAGAATCTTGGTCTGATGTCTAGCCCAATCAGTCTCTTTGGACACCCAGGTTTCTATGAAATTCTGATGTCAGTATTAGGCTGATACAGGGTTCAATAAACTTTTCTCCCATCAGCCAAACCACACAGTCATCAGTGTAAGAAACTCACATTGGATGGAACCAGTAGAGAAAAGCCTTAGAGCTTCCTATCACTTCATGACTGGCTCACTCCATAGAGCCTTTGGCCAGTGCAGGCTGGAACCAGCTGTGTAATTTGTAGAGAGCCTGAGCTCACTTTGCGCAGCCTCTGAACATTCCATGTTGAGCAGTGTGGATTTGACAAACTCCCAGATTCATGAAGAACCACAGCCTATGTTTTTTTTCACAATCATTTTTCTCCTCTGTGTTAGCAATAACCAGGTAAAAGGAATCTTTGGGGGGAAAACTATCTCATTCATAACAGCTACAAAGATATAATATATCTAGGAAGTTTCATATCATTAAATATATGTGATGAATATATCAGAGTAATTAAGAACATGGGCTTTTGGAGTCAGACTGCTTTTGACCCTGAACCTAAGGTGCTAGGATGATAGGGGATAATTTACCTAATCTCTATGTGCCTTAATTTCACCATTGTTACGTGGGAATAATAACAAACCTCCCTATTATAATCCCAAGAGTTAAATGTGTTAATACATGTAAAGTGCTTAGAGCAATGCTTTGCATAATATTAGTTTTCAATAGATATTATTATATTCTAAATGATATGGGAAACTGTACAACTTATTGAAAAATATAAAAGAGGAATTGAATAAACGAGGATACATATTATATTCCAGGATGGGAAGATGTGTATTGTAGAGATGTCAATTCTTGAGTTATTCTATGTGTCATTTAATTCTGATACAGATTCAAGTAACAACAATTGGGGAGTGGGTAAAAAGGAGAACATAGCTATAAAATTCAATTGGAAGGATAAATATATGGGAACGTCTAGGGAAAAAATGGGAAAGAAGAGCAAAGCTGGTGAGCTGCATGATTGGGCATAAAAAAGGCTATAAAATCATAGTAATTAAGTCAGTGGTGAAGAAGCCAAAATAAACCAGCAGATAAGGACACAAGGTTCCCAGAAGCAGATCCTAAAATATGTAAAGGTCAATTAGTCAATAAAAGTCACACCACAAACTAATGGAGAAGGAATGTTCTATTCATTAAAAATTGTTGGAAAAATTGGTAGCTGTTGGGAAAGTATCAATTTAGAACCCATCTTTATACTATATATCAAAACAACATCCCGGGACAATTTTTAAATTAAATCATAATAGTTTTATTAAGAAAATAGAGGTAAAAAAATGTATTTGTCTACCAGTTGGGTAATGACTGTCTATGTAATGAGAGAATTGTGCTTTCATTATCATTGTTAGAGTTAATATTTATTGAATGCTTACTATGTGTTTGACACAGTATAAATTGCCTTATATGCTTTTCTCATGGGGTTTTCAAGACAACCATATGATGTAAGTACTATTATTGACTCCATTTTAGAAAGGTACAAATTGAGGCAGAGGGAGCTTTAAGTAATTTGCTGAGTGTCATGCATCCAGGAGGCAGTAGCTTCAGGATATGAAATTGCAGAATTCTACAACCTGCGTGCTTATATTTTTACCATCTGTAATATATATGTGCGTGTGTATAGTGAAAATAAAACTGAAATTGAAGAGGAAAAGACAAATTAGCAAGAAGAGAAAATAGGCAAATGGATCAAGATACAAACAAAAACTTTACAATAGAAGAAATGCAAATAGATAATAAACATTAAAAAGTTGGACTTCTGTAATCACATGCACCCATGCAAAACCAATATACTAACACATTTTCTCTCTCTCTCTTTTTTAAACACCAAATCCATTCAGCTTTTTTTGTTTGTTTTCCTTTACAAATCATGGTGCTTAGACCTAATAAGGCTTTGGGAAGTAGTCTAGGTATTGCTAAATTGCTTTCCAGAAATGACACACCAATTTACACTTCCCAAAAGCGGCAAAAGCCTAAGGAGCCTCAAAAATATTTATAGCTCTTGACCTAGAAATTCCACTTCTAGGAATCTATTCTAAAGGCAAGTTTGGAAATGCAGGTAAAGTTTTAATCATAGAAATGTTTGTTTAAAATTTTTTAGCATAGGAAAATTTTGTAATAATCTGAATGCTCAGCAATAAGAAAATAGTTAGGTTAAGGTATATTTTTAAGAGATTATACCATATTATACTTTATCCCAGGCATCAGCAAACTACAGCCTGTAGACTAAGCCCACTGCCTGTTTATTTTCCTGCTTGTGCAAATAAAGTTGTATGGGAACACAGTCAGATCCTTTCACATATTGTTTATGGTTGCTTGCATGATACGGCGGCAGAACTGAGTATAGAACCATGCAACTTACAAAGCTTAAAATATTTACTATCCAGCCCTTTACAAAAAATGTTTTCTGACCCCTGTTATAGCCAATCAATTAACTTATGTTTATAAATAATTTTTAATGACAAGGTTATGTGTGAAATTTGTAATCTTTAGTGAAAAAGAAATGTGATCTTTATTCTGAACAATTAACACAATAACTTACTAGTAAAGATGCTAATAACAACAGTGCATTTCACAAAAAATTGTTTATAATAATAATGGTATATATCACAAGAGTCTATTTTAAAGTACAATCGGTCTATATTATGAATTTAAACTCATTTTAGCGGAAATATCTGTTTTGTTCAGCTCTTTCCTAGTAACCAAAACTCCTACAACATGTATCATATCTTTTTGTCTCTACACAACCAGTGCTGCACAAACATTAATCTGTGATAATTTATGAAACTTTAGTTCCCAAGGCCAGCAGGGCCACAGCCAATGATGATGTCATCTATCTTACCCTTAAAGGGCAACTCCACCCTCCCCAGCCCAGCTGACTTCCTGATCCAATGACCATATTTTTTCACAAAGCATCAACATCTGAAATAAGCAGACTGACCTATTGGGAAACCCTTGCCTGGAAAATTAGGTCAATGTACTTGTATGACCTAGTGGTCTGTTTTTAGGATCTTAAGAGATTGTAAAGATGAGTGCAGACTTTCCCAAGCTGCCCCTCCTTTGGAAACAAACAGTGCTTTCCAGTTAATAAATCACCAGGAAGGAGCTGACAGAAGGGAGATCTGTGTTGGCATCTCTCAGTTGTTTTTGTCTGGTTCAGAAATCATTAGCACCTGATTCTGATATTGTTTTCAGTCCTCTCCCAAAAGGGAAGGACAATTCCCAGGCTAGGTTTCTGCCAGATAGAAGACAATATAGAGACAAAGCTCTGGGGCAAAGATGCTTGCAAACTTGCAAAGAGCATGCCCCAGTGCCTTAACAGACAAAACTGCTTATGTAGGATTTGTAGTAGAAATTATACTATAAGAACTTCCAGTAAGGACAATTAATTCCTGGCTGTTTTTTTAATTAAAAAGAAATTAGAGAAAATAGAATAATAAAAGAGTAAAGTAGTCACATTCAAAAGTTTCTATTGAAGGATTGCCTGTTTCCTGAGATGCCTACATTATTTATAACATCTATTATTATTATTTGTAATTGTTTCCATTAGCTACACTAGGAAATGGAAAATCAAAACTGGCTGTGAATTCAAGTAGTACTTTTGGCACAAAAGCATCATATTTGGAAATAGATGTTACATTATATTTCCTTAGGCAATTGGTATGTTTCAGGCAGGGTTCCTTTTTTAAATATGATTTGGACAGTAAAGAATGTTTGGATCTGTTGTTGTTAATATGGTATGTTTGCTTGTTTATTCTTTAAAAATTAGCCTCCAATCTATCTTTCCTGCCTTTAAATATGTTTTTTTGTATACTTGATATTAGAAATCCATATGGAGAATACAGAGAGAAATAAATTACAATCCCAGCTGTTAGAAAACTCAAAGTCCATAAAGAGAGATAAGAAGGAACAAAAAGGGACAATAGGACATTAAGCAAAAGCTTGACTATATAAACAAAACTCAAAGGAAAGGTGTGGAAAACTTTGCATGAGGTTACTCAAGGCGGTAATTGAGGATGCTGGAAGATTCTTTAGGTAGACGGGTGAGAGAGGCCATTTCCGGCAGAGGGAAAGCCTGTGCAAAAGCACAGAAGCACGGAATTGCTTTGAGTGGCCAAGTTCTGTGGAAATTGTGACAAAGAAGTGCAGAGAAAAGCTAGAGAGGTATGAACAGCAGGGTTGTAAAGGACCCTTTATGCCCAGGCTGGAAGACTAGGTTTTTTGTCCCGGTAGTGGAAAGCCAATGAATGTTTACCAATGTGCCAGATTGGATATATTATGACCCCCCAAAAAGCCATGTTCTTTACTGCAGTCTTGTGGGGGCAGACTGATTAGTCTGTTGATTAGGGTGGAACCTCTGATTGAATTACTTCCACGGAGATGTGAACCTCACCCATTCAGGGTGGGTCTTAATTAGATCACAGGAGTCCTTTAAAGGGAGCTCACACAGAGAGCAGAGAGGACAGAACATCCCAAGAGATGATGAGAGAGACATTTTGGAGATGGCCATTAAAAGCTGATGCTTAGAGATGCTCAGAGATGAGGACAGGAGGTTAAGAGAAGCCCAGAGTTTGCCCTGGAGATGCTAAGACAGGACCCCTCAGATGTTTACCTAGAAACACCCTGGAAGAAAGAAGGATGCACAGGAGCTGAGAGAGAAGACTGAGACACAAGCTGGGACAAGCAGACACCAGCCATGTGCCTTCCCAGCTGACAGAGGAGTTCCGGATGCCATCGGTCATTCTTCAGTGAAGAAATGAATTCTTGTTGTTGCCTTAGTTTGGACACTTTTATGGCCTTAGAACTTTAAATTTGTTGCCTAATAAACCCCCTTTATAAAAGCTAATCCATTTCTGGTATTTTGCATAATAACAGCCTTAGCAAACCGAACACCTAACATTTTAGAAATATCAATCAGGCAACAGTGTGGAGGATGGATTTGAAAGTTCAGAGGGAAAGAATCAGGGACAGAGACCAGTAGGAAACTACTGCAATAGTAGAGAAGACAGACGATCAAGATCATGGGTAAACAGTGGAACAATTGTGATAAATGTTTAAAACAGCTCAGTCCATTAGAAATTTGAGAGTTGCATATGGAAATTTAAATTTCCTTGTGGCCACATTGAAAAAGTAAAGCAAACAAGTGAAATTAATTTTAATAGTATATTTTATCTAATGCAATATATTGAACATATCCTGTTGAAATGTAATCAATACAAAATTATTAGTGAGATATTTTCCATTCTTTTTCAGTAGCAACTTTTGTAAATCTGGTGCATATTTTACACTGTCAGCACATGTCATTTTGGGCTGGCCACATTTCACATTCTCAATGGCCCACGTAGTACTGGCTGCCATTTTGGACAGTGCTGGTTTAGGAAATAGAATCTGCAAGGATCAATGGCAGTTAGACTAAGAACAATAATAAAATAATAAGGGCTACCGTTTACTGAGTGCTGAATATGAGCCAGGAGCACTTCACAACAATCTTGTAAGGTTGGAATTCTAGACACAATAGCAGGTTTAGAGATGTTACATAACCTGACTAAAGTTGCATAGTTAAGTGACAATAAAATAGTTACCTTTAGTTATTAGCATACATTAGCATCTCATTATTCTTAATATTCTTTTTCTCACCATTGAAGAAGAAACATGCACAACAGGTTAGGGCCTTCCCAATTGGAATGAAAATGTCATCCTTTGCTCTTGATGGTTATAAACCTCCACCACATTTACCTGTGGCCTATTGTAATGTGTATATGTCATAATCTCACAGATCCTGCTATTCATGTAGGGTTCCAGTTTTATCTTTGTAGAGAAAATTACACAAGCCAAGATCTATCTAGTTCATTTTTTATTTTACCTTTCTTAATTCTGGAGCCCTTTCAGAAAATAGTTCTGGTCAGGACCAAGGAAAAACAATTGCAGGCAGATATTATCACACCTTTCCTGAGTATAGAGGAATGCTTGATGACAGGGCAGTGCCTTAAAGATATGAACGGTTTTTTCAAAATGTGTAAAACCATGTTCAAGGTCAGGACCATCATCTGCTTTCTCCCATTCACAACAACCTCCACTGAGAGATTAATGTTAAAACATCACATTTACACTTACATTTAACATCACATTCATTTATACCTTACTTTCCCCAAACCTTCAGGGACTTTCTATTGCCTATCCCTGTCAAGCAAATTCCTTATCTGGCATTCAGGAAGTGGAGGATTGACCTGGCTGCCCCCATCTCTAACTCCTACTGCTCTCCTGCAAACCCATGGCTCCAGTTAAAGGGTTCTCCTTATTATCCTGTTAAAAATGCAGATTCCCAGGATCCTGCCCCATGAGCATCTGATTCTATAGTCTAGACTAGAGCTTCTCTAACATTACTCTGCAAATGAATCACCTGGGGATCTTATTAAAAAGGCAGATTCGGATTCAGTGTGTCTGCAGTGGGGCTGGAGATCACCCATTTCTAACAATTTCCTAGATAATGCAAATGCTGCTGGTCCTGAGACCATGTTAGCAAGGGCTTAGCATACAGCTTCAGAAGCTATAGTTTTATTTATTCTCCAGAAAATTTTGATGTAGCCAGTCTAGGAAGAGTTTGGTATGTATTTAGGAACTACCATTCACTGCTCTTCTGGCTCTTAGCATATACTTCCCTGTTCTATTGCAGTTATTTATCTATGGACATATTTGGCTTGTATCTCCCACTAAACTGTAAATCCAGTGAAAAAAGCAATGAAATTTAATACTCCTTTGAATCCCTCCATCTGGCAGGCAGTCATGCAGTCAACACTCAAGCAGTGTATATTTATTGAAGAAAATAAATGATGATGCTGCTGTAATGTTGAAGTATCATAGAGGAAGTGATTCCACTGTTGCTGCCATAATAAATGCACAGTGAAAGAAGGACTGATTTTAATTTTTGAGATTTTGTTTGAATTTCAACATATGTAGTTTCCATTAAGTATAACAGGGTACATATTAAAATCCACTGATCTGTCTCTCCAGTGACAGTTCCCTGCTTGTTTCTCTGCTGTATATGTTATTCACCTGGCCTTGGATTTGCTTTAATTACCAGGTGTCTTGTTTCCTTCTGCCCACGCCAGATCTCAGAATGCTGCAGTCAAATGCTCTGTTTTTCTCGTTGTGCATCACCCAGTGACCTGGTTTGAACACCTGAAAGGTATAAAATCTAAGGTTAATGTGGATTTTATATTGTCTTTTGCAGCAGGATAATATAAAACCTGGGCTCCAGGAATGGACTGTTTTCTGGTTTTATTGTTCATAAAGCCTTCATAGTGGGAGCAGGTGGCACAGAGACACAGTATCTACTAACCCCTACTGAGTCACTTTTCTAGATGATGCTAGCCTCCCTTTCCATGCTGAAACCATATAAGAACACCTGCACAGGAAGCCCACTGCAGTGTTTGTGGGAGGTCAAGGGAAGGGGTGGAATGGGAGAGTTTCTTAGATGTGAGCCAAAATCCTGGTTCAAGTTGTCTCCACAAGGCTAAATGTATGAAGGGATATTGGAAATCCCATTCAATTAAGTGGATGTGTCCAAATGCTGGATTCATTTGGTATCATTTGGAAGTAAAATTGTAGTAAATTGTGAGGACGCTGGAGGAACTGAGATCTTTGAAATGAATGCGGCATTGGCCAATTGTCTCTTGACAAAACTGAATGCACAATGCCAAAGTGACTGCTCAGCTAGGATGGGAAAACTAAGTCATATTTGTTCAACCTTTCCATAATCAGGTGTCTGGAGAGTGGGTGAGCAAAGACTACTGGTACCACTGAAGAAAAGTGACATAAGTGAGTGGGAAAGAAAAGTTGAAACGAAGAAAAGGAACATGAGAGAGAAGAAAAGAACAGTGTGCGTGCTTCATGTTAGAGGCAATCATGGGCACCATCAACAAACTTCCCTCCTTCTCTCCCTTCTTCTTTTCCTTCCACCCTTCATCCTTCCTCAAATATGTGCCAGGTGCCTACTATGTTTAAGAGTGGACCTTTAAGCCATACAGCAGGCAGTACAAAGTCTAGAGGGCTTCAAGAGTCACAGCAGGAAAACAAGGTTTATAAGAATTTGGTTGGATCATCCAGAACTTCTCCTCATACTTCTGTTGCACCTTGCTGTTTCCTGTCCTGGGGTTTTATTTGTAATTCCATCTTTGCTCCATTTAGCTCTTGTCACGTCCTGCTTTCATCCCTTTATTTATTTACTCATTCATCCACGCAGAAACAACTGCTGAGCACTTACTAAGTGCCAGGCATATAAGATATAAAAACGGATAAGACATGGTCTATGTTGAGGACTAATGTTTGCAATCCTGTGTCCTTGGGAGCAGAGAAAGGCAAATAACGAAAACTGGCAGGGGTGGTAGAAAAGGCTTCCTCTAGTTAGAAATTTTAAGGATGAAGGGAAATTAACCAGGTAGTTTCTGGTGGGGAGGAGAAGGCAGGGCCAGATAAAAGGCACTGGAGATACTATTTGGTGCCATATAACATTAATTAAGATGAAGGACATTAGAACCAGACATGAGAAATCGAAGTCCACCTCTGATTCTTAATAGTTGTGTAGCCAACCTCTCTAAACTTCAGTTTCTCTATTTATAAAATGAAAAGATTCTGTTGGGTTTTGAGAACAAAATAACTCCCCTTGATCGATGCTATCTGGAAGGGTTTTATGCTGCCTTTTATATAATGTTGAGTAAAAAATATTATTAGCTTATCTATAGCATCTACAAGGGAAGTCATATGCCCCACTAATGTGATAATTATCCAAAGGTAGGGCCATCGGGTCTTCAGAGGAAATGCTTGCAATCTATGGAGTCTCCAATTAGAGGGAAATTACCTGTCGTAATGTAGAGCAACTAGACCTTTATGAAATGACCATGATTTTAGCAACAACAAAGTATAAACGTTACGGGTTTCATTGAGTGCATATATCACAAGGAATCTTAATTTAATTCACCCCATTTTTATAACCCAACATATCTCACTGGGCTTGAAATAGAAAAGGGGAAAAGAAATCTAGAATGACGTTTATTTCCTTTCTTTGCTTTAGGATAAACACTGGTTCTCCTCCCTATTCCTTCTCACCTCATACCCCTCATCCTCACTTTCCAACCCCAAAAAGGAAATGAGAGCAGAAGGGTCCAGAAGGAAGGTAAGAACACATCAGCAGATGGATGGAACTGTACAACAATGGAGCAACTTTCACCTGCTCCCAAGAAACAGAAAAATTTAAAACTCCCCCAGTGATCTGCTGCTGAACACCCAGTCATATAACTTACTAAATTTATTGAGAGGCAGGGAAGCAAGGACTTTTCTATCAATAAAGGCATATCATATAAATATAGATGACTAAATAGTAAAGTGGATATAATTTTTGTCCAAAAGCTAAGTAGTGCTAGGAAGTCTTCCAAATGAATTATAGTTTTGGAAATAAGTCCACCTGAGAAGGCAAATGGTAACAGAGAGAAACAGTCCATCTTGACCTAATGGTCAGTGACCCAGAAAATAATCAATAATCCTGGCATCTGGAAATGATCTGTCAGGAAGTGTTTAATTAACTGTAAAAAAAGCTTCGCTTTAACACATAGAAATCCAAACCTCTGGACAAACTCTAAAGCAACACCAAGAATAAAAAATAAATGTTTATAGCTATATAGAGAAATCTGTTCATTTGCACATCCATCCCAGTCATATGTAGACAGTTGTAGTATTATTGTCAAAATCATTTTTTAAATTTTTTTGCTGTAATTAACGTCTAAAGAATTTACTACTTTGATCAGCATACACATACACATAGCAAGTTGCAAGTGTCCTGATTTTTGTAAAACTATTGTCACTTTTGCAAAGTATATAAGTAGGTCATTTACAAGAGCATATGATAAATACAATAACTGTTCCTGTCTAGGTCCTACAAACAGGCCTTAATCTTTGGGTCTATTGAAGACGATATCACCAATGCTTCTTGGTAGTTCAACTGTTGCCTCCCCGTATCTTTATGCTCATTAATTACTGTTGATATTCATTACAGAACTAACCTTGGGCTAACAATATTGGTCAGGTGACCCCAGACTTTCAGCCATCTAAAGTGTGAAATTCAATGGTTTTTAGTAAATTTACCTCATAGCATATCTACCATTATAATCAAATTTAGCACATTTCCATTGCTCCCCTAAGATTCCTCATGCCCCTTTACATTTAATCTCTGTTCCTGCCTTCCACCTAGAGCTGTGCCAGGAACAGGGATTAACTGTAAAGGAAAGATATATATTCTTTCTGTATAGATTTATATTTTCTGGACATTTCATATAAGTGGTATCATACTACATGTGGTATTTTGTGCCTGGCTTATTTCACTTAGCATACTGTTTTCAAGGTTCATCCACACTATAGCCCTTGTCAGCCCTTCATCTTTTTATTGCTGAATACTATTCCATTGCATGAAAATCTCACATTTTGTTTATCCCTTTATTAGTTCATGGATATTTTATTTTCCACTTTTTTATTATTATTATGAATAATACTGCTATGAACATGCATTTACATGTTTCTTTGTGTGGGAATAAGTTTCCATTTCTCTTGGATAGATACCTGGGAGTAGAATTGCTGTTTTTTTTTTTAATTTAATAAATTTCATTTTGAAATAAATTCAATCTTCCAGGAACAGTTGCAAAAACAATACAAACCCCATACATAGAACTCCATCATACCCCGACCCCCCTCCCCCGATACCCCGATCCACCACCTTTAACATCCTGTCACACAACTGTTTCTTTCTTTCCCTCTCTCTCTTCCTGCCTCCCTCCCTCCCTATCTATCATCCATCATCTATTGCTCTGTCCTCTGAACATATGAGAGCAAGCTGCACATATCTTTGAACAAACAATAGAATTCACATATACCTTTCCCATGGACAAGAACATTCTTTTATGCAATCTCATTAAGCGCAGCTAAGAAGTTCAAGAAATTCAACATTGATATAAAGCTTGCATTCTATATTTCCTTTTTTTTTTTCTTGTGTCCCATCTGTGTCCCTTTGAGCCTCCTCTCCTCTATCCTCAGATCCCATCCAGGATCATCCTTGGCATTTAATTGTCATCTATTTAGACTGTCTTTTTTTTTTTTCAATTGTGGAAACATATATATAGCCTAAATCTTCCCATTCCACCCCCTCCCTAGCATTCCATTAGTGGGATTAATCACATTTAGAATGTTGCAATGCTATCACCTTCCCACCATCCATTTCTAGAAGTTTCCCTTCACCCCAAATAGAAACCCTACATTCATTTCTTAACTCCCCATCGCCCCTTCCCCCACTTCTCAGAACCCCTACTCTACTTTTCATCTCTATGGTTATATTCTCTGATACTTTCTTTGTGTTTACCATGGGGCTTAAATTTAACATCTTAAATCTATAACAATCTTGTTTTTCTTTGATATCAACGTAACTTCAATATGACACATAAACCATGTTCCTATACTCCATCATTCCCCCACCTTTATGTAGTTCTTGTCAAAAATTACATATTTTACATTGAGTCCAAAACCACTGATTTATCATTATAGTTTATATATTTTAGATCCTGTAGGAAGTAAATAGTGGAGTTATAACTTAAAAATACAGTAGTATTGGTATTTATATTTACCATGTGATCTTTACTGGAAATCTTTATTTCTTCATGTGGTTTCAGTCAATTGTTTAATGTCCCTTCCTTTCAGCCTGCTCAACTCCCTTTAGCATTTCTTATAGGACTGATTATTGGTGAAGTCCCTCAGCTTTTGATTATCCATGAATATTTTCATCTCCCCCTCATTTTTATCCTCTAGGTGTTTGTGGATTCTCCAAGTCTCTGATGGTTATTGACTTCTATTTGTATTCCATTGTGGTCAGAGAATGTGCTTGGAACAAATTCATTTTTTATTTTTTATTTTTTATTTTATTGAGGTTTCTTTTCATGTCCCAGCATACGGTCCATTCTGGAGAAAGATCCGTGATCACTAGAGAAGAATGTGTGTCCCGGTGACCTGGGATGTAATATTCTATATATGTCTGTTAAAATTCTCTATATCTCTCTCTCCTTTCTTTGTTTCTCTGTTGGTAGGGCTCCCTTTAGTATCTGAAGTAGGGCAGGTCTTTTATTAGCAAAATCTCTCAGCATTTGTTTGTCTGTGAAAAATTGAAGCTCTTCCTCAAATGTGAAGGAGAGTTTTGCTGGATAAAGTATTCTTGGTTGGAAATTTTTCTCTCTCAGAATTTTAAATATGTCATGCCACTGCCTTCTCGCCTCCATGGTGGGCGCTGAGTAGTCACTACTTAATCTTATGTTGTTTCCTTTGCATGTGGTGAATTGCTTTTCTCTTGCTCCTTTCAGAACTTGCTCCTTCTCTTCAGTGTTTGACAGTCTGATCAGAATATGTCTTGCAGTGGGTTTATTTGGATTTATTCTATTTGGAGTTTGCTGGGCATTTATGCTTTGTGTATTTATATTGTGTAGAAGGTTTGGGAAGTTTTCCCCAACAATTTCTTTGAAAATTCTTTCTAGACCTTTACCCTTCTCTTCCCCTTCTGGACACCAATGAGTCTTAAATTTGGATGTTTTATTTTATCTATCACATCCTTGAGATCCATTTCGATTTTTTCCCCATTCTTTCTTTTGTTCTTTCATTTTCTGTTCTGTGATCCTCAAGGAGGCTGAGTTGTTCAACTTCCTCTAATCTTGTATTATGAGTATCCAGATTCTTTTTAATTTGTCCTACAGTTTCTTTAATTTCCATAAGATCTTCTATTTTTTTATTTACTCTTGCAATATCTTCTTTATGCTCTTCTAGGGTCTTCTTTATGTCTTTTATATCCTGTGCCATGCTCTTCTTCATGTTCTTTATATCCTGTGCCAAGTTTTCGTTGCCTGTCTGTAGTTCTTTGATTAATTGCACCAAGTACTGTGTGTCTTCTGATCTTCTGATTTGGGTGTTTGGGTTTGGGTTCTCCATATCATCTGGCTTTATCATATGCTTTAAGATTTTCTATTGTTTTTGGCCTCTTGGCATTTGCTTTACTTGATCTTTAATTTGTCAGAACTGCAGCTTGGTGGCGTACACTTTCTCTAACTAACCAGCAGATGGCATCTCTGAGTCACCTATTCCCCTCAAGTCAGTTCTCCCCAAATTTGTCTTTGTGGTGTGTGGGGATCTGATCCTTGGGGGTCCAATTGGTGCACTTAATTTGGGTGTGTTGTTGGTGTTGTCTGCCCTGAATGAGGGGCATGTGTCTGAGTGGTTAGGGAGGAAGGGCAGCTTCAATAATCAAACCTCCCAGGTGTTCCCGGAGATTTAAGTCTGTTCTCTGCCACTGACCCAAAAGTCCTTGGTATTGGCGTGGGTTCCCTGGGATTTCTGAGTGGTTGCCTCTTCCCTGCTGTGCTCTTCCAGGACTTCTGCTGAGGGAGGGCTGTGCCACATCACAAGTGTGCACCAGCCTCCAGGGAAGCCCTGGAATGCTGGGCTGTGCAGGAGTGTTCCCAGCCCACTTCAAAGACGGTTGACTGGTATGCGTTAACTTCCCCCTTTCCACACAGCTCTGCCCTCCCAGCTCCGGGACAATCAGCCGTGGGTGTATTAAAGGCCACTGTCCACGGCCGACACTGTGGTATGTGTGCGGTGCTGCGGGAAAGACTCCCTGTCACACTGGGTTTCTTGGCGTAGGTCTGGGCTGTGGGTTCAGCCCCGGGCAGGACTGCCCCTGCCCTCCAGGGAGATGGCTGCAAGTCATGTGTTTTTTTCTCCTTTTGGTTCCCCTTTGCCCCACTGGGCCCAAGACAATCAGCAGTGGGTGTGGGAAGGGGTATCCTCCATGCCAGACACCCAGGCGTTAGCCCAGCCCACTCCCGTCATATCTGCAGCTGCTCTCGGGCTTTTCTTTTTTTTTTTTTTAAAGAACTAGTCCGTCTCCAAACACACAACCCACCATTTCCCCACACCGCAGCGTGGCCGAGGGACTTTCAGCCAACTCACTCGTTTCAGAATGCAGACTCCTGGTTTCACCAAATGCATGGTCCCTGTAGATTTAGCAGACCTTGTCTGGCTGGTGCTACTCTGGAAGTGGTGTTCTGGGTCACTTGCTGGTTTTTATCTAGTATTTTTCACAGAGGTGTTTTTTTTGCCCTGTCTCACCTAGCCACCATCTTAGGTTCTCCCCAATTTAGTTTTAACTAATAAAGAAAAAGTTCAACTGTTTTTCAAAGTGGTTTTACCATTTTATATTCCCACCAGGAATATTTATGTTTATATCCTCAACATTTGTTACTGTCTATTTTTATCAAAAAAATAGGGTGTGAAATATTAATTCGCTGAGATTTAATTTGAATTTTCCTAATGATATTAATGATATTGAACATCTTTTCATGTGCTCACTAGCATCTTCTTTGGTAAAATCTCTTTTTAAATATTTCTCCTATGTTTAATGGAATTGGTTTCTCTTTAATGTAAAATACTCAAATTGCTGGCAAACTGATCCACTTAAGCATGTGATGATAATGTAAATCTTGCAGAGACCTACCATTGTGCGAATAGAAAAGGGCTTAATATTAATAGCCAATATAACAATAAATACATTTACAGGAAATTCAAACTCCATTTTACAGTGTGCAATAAAAAATGCTTTGCTAACCTGAGAGTTTTCCATTAATTAACTGGCATTTCAATTGGCTTAGTTCTTTCTTTTTCTTTTGCTTTACTTTCTTTCTTTCCCCCAACGCTTGTCAGCATTGCTGTAAACTTAAACCCCATGGCAGGCTATTACAGTATTAGGAACAGATGGCAAAGGTTTCTATAAAACACAAAGGGAAACAGACCTGTCTGAAGTGTGGTAAGTAAACAGAGCCCATGAACGTGAGAACTAAAATGAGGTGTTAAGTACAAATTAAAAATAGAAAGCAGGACTACTAAACTTGTTTTGGAAAAAAATAATTTATCTTTTTAGAATGTGGCTAAGAAAAAGTGTACCTAAGTCAAAGTTATTTTTATTTACCTCTGGAACAGGGTGCAATTATTGGGGACGGTAGGTAACCCATTCACCAACATAAAAAGAATGGATGAAATTATCTAGCTAATTTAGTAACAATCCAAAATTTTTATAAGGGAATGTTTTTTGTCTAGTTTTGTTTTTAAGAAATAAGAAATGACTGTTTACATGAATCAAATAAGGAGATAGTCTCTTCTCTAATGATTTTT
This sequence comes from Choloepus didactylus, assembly GCF_015220235.1. Taxonomy (NCBI): domain Eukaryota; kingdom Metazoa; phylum Chordata; class Mammalia; order Pilosa; family Megalonychidae; genus Choloepus; species Choloepus didactylus. The sequence continues at coordinate 64,577,331 of NC_051324.1, read as the reverse complement.
TTATTTATGGTCACAAGTATTGACAGAAAGCCAGATAATAGTCATTATTTATTTATTTATTTATTTATTTATTTATTTATTTTTTTTTTTACTTTCTTCTATTAATGGGAAGAGGAAATACAGGATAATCACCATTGTTATCCTATAGGTTACTGCTTGGGATTAAGCTAGAAGACTTCTAGGTTGTTTGTTGAGGATTTTATTGTTTATTTATTTCTTGTTTGTTTTTTCTGATTTAATTTTCAGATCTTAAAAAAGTCAGACTTAAGATTTACTCAAATTCTCATTTCCTCTGCATGCAACAGAATAGTAAGAAAAATGTGAACTGTGATTGAAGGGAATTATTTTTTTAAATCTTTAGAGTCATATGTTGTTGTTTTTTTCAGAACTTCAAAAGTGGTTCCATCACTGTTGGGTGCTCTCAATTGCTCCCAATGAGTATTGCCCAGAAGAAATGGCAGAAGGAAACTGCACATGAAACTTGTTCATCTCTGCATCACCAATGTCTAGCACAGTGTCTTGCATATAGTCAGCAATCAATAAGTTCAGTTATTTTTGAAAATTTAAATGAGGCTTTAAATCAGTTCTCATTTGATCAGAAAGATGCTGCATAGTTATTTTAAAAATAGAACTAGGAAAAAAAGAAATACAATACATCCCAAATATGAACCATTTGACTGGAAGACATGGAAAAGCTGTTGACTATAATCGATCCCCTTGCTGTGAGTCAGGCTCCGCATATTATGACATGACTGTCCATTAAACAGCATTTTTGCAAAAATCTTGCACAATTTTCCCTCTCCCCTCCAATTCCAAAGCCCTATCTCTACACACACAGTATAGAACACAGTGCTTTACAAATTGTAGATAAGCAATGCAGAATGGAGAGCAGACCGAGTCAAGCAACTGACAACTTGCAATTTTTCTATGTCTTCCAAGAATTAGATCCTCTCTGTACAAATCTGCTCCTGCCTGCAACATCAAGTAATGGTATATACAGTAAAAGATAATAATAATAGGATATAGATTTTGGGCCACTACCAAATAACAGCTCATAGTTTGATATACTAATCACTTAAATAATTCAATACTTACCATATGCCATGCACTGTGCTAAGTTAGATTTTCTAAAGCTCTGATTATCTAGTCAGCTACTAAAATGCATCTTTATGATAGTAAAGTATAAAGTATATCTATTCATGTATTATAAATATTTAATTGTACTTAGAGTGGGAAGAAGTAGTGACTAATTCTAAAAGCAAACAATTTTTGTCAATGTCAATTTGGCCTTGATTCCATTTCAAGGCTTTTCTTTGGTTTGCGGCAAGGCTCCCTAGTTATTTAATTAAGCTAATGTTAAGAATGAGCACATAATTGATGTCTGAAAGTAAAAGACAAAAAAATATGATAAATGGGCAGTAGAAACTGGAATTAGAATTGTTCTTCTAATATCAACTTGGATAATCTTGGGCTTTGTAGAGAAACTATACATACCTTGTGTGAACAGCATTACAGCTACAGTTTTTATTAAAAATAACTTACCCTGTGGGCTTTCCAATGTACAATATGATTTTATATGCTTTATTGCACATAATATCTACCTCACAGTATAATTATGAGAATTATTATACCCATTTTACAGATTAGGAAATTGACACTCAGAGAGCTTAACTAGCCAAGAAAATACAACTAGTACGTGAGGAAACCAAAGTTTGAACACTACTTTATCTGATTCCAAATGCTAAGCACTTTAAAATTTATCTTTCGGTTCACAGCTAGGAGAGTTCTTAAGAGGTTTCAGAATGACAAATCAATATTAATTAGTCATGTTGTGGGAAACTCAGGCAAAACAAATATTTATATCCATAAGAGGTGCAAATGGGTCAACATTTCTTGCAGATGTTTCTCTTCATTAAAATTTCTTGTTAGCAAAATATTTTGAAACCAAAACTCAAGAGAAAAAGATAGTGACAGAATATATTCATGTCCCAAAGCCCAATATGCCTTACTCCAATTCGTTTATTATATCAGCATTTTACATCCATCAAGTAATATGTAAGTAAGAATTGTCTTTCTGGGATACAGGGAACAGGGATAAATAGTTTAACCTTGAATGTCAGAAAAGTTATAAAGACCTTGAAGTTCCATGGTTTGGTTTATTTATTTTGCCCTTATTGGAAACTTTCTCAATTCCATTTTTGGCCTCACCACATCCACCTGAGTGAGAATCATATGAACTGTGAAAGACCCCAGAACAAGCTCAGCTTCTTGGACTGATCTCGTCTTCACCATAACTTGGAAGGATCAGTTCTAGCTGGTTGTCATGGAGTCTCCCAACGGCAGCCCAGAGAGAAATTGAGGACCCCACAGCAAAGGCCAGGAACAGCACAAAGATAGTTAGATTTGCTTTATATGTCTGAGTTCAGCTTTTCATGCCATTTGGAATACAAGGTAAATTCCACCCACACAATTTTCAGGTAAGATGATGGAGGAGGGTCCACTTCATCACTGGGGCCTTGGAGCATCTAGATGACAGTGTCACAGAGCAGAGCGGTGGGCACAGACCTTTCAGCCTAATGACCCTAATCTGCAATCCCAGCTCCCCTATTCACTAAATGTGTGTCTTTGGGCTAGTTACTTAACCTAAATCCAATCCAACAAGGTAGCTGTCAAGATGAAATGGGAATATTTTTGGTGCAGTGGCTGCCAAATTATCAGAAAACATTAGGTACTTTTCCTTACTGTATAAAAACCAGGAGTATTTGAAAGGGACAGAGAAAAGAGGAAGGAAGGGAGATAGAAGAGGTAGTTGCTATGACATGGAAGTTGGTGTCCAGAGATCTTATGATTCTATATATAATATAAACTTTTGTTATAAAATCCAGAGGTCTTACCAAAATAAACAGGTACAAATGATCTGGACCCTAGTACTTTTCTTACCTCATCTTCATCCACTTTTCCTCACTGGCTGATTGCCTTCCCTTCCCTTGAAAAAGGATATCCCTTGGGACAGCAAGTGCAAAGACTTCTCGGTCCTGTAAATTCTGGTCTCAATTATCCAAATGGCATCCTTTCTCACTGAATCTGCACCTAACCTGAGATCACACAGCATCTCCTCGGAGCATCTTTTCTACCCATCCACCTAAAATAGAAGTCCCTGACCTCATGTGCCCTTTCTTTTTCCTCTCCCCATTCCATGTTTTCCAGTACACTTATAATTACGCGATAGTATGTATTTACATTATATTTAGATATATTTTAATATATTTACATTAGACATTGATTTGTTCATTTGCTTCTGCCTCCACCCCCATCCTCTCCTCATTGCCCCAATACCCAGAGACTGAAAAGGAACAGTCTTTTTTGGTCAATGCTAGATCTCTCATGCTAGAGCAACACCTTGCATGCAGTAGACACTCAATGAATATTTACTGAATGAATGAACAAATAGCCACTTCTTTATTTCAGACTTAAAGATGGGAAAAGTGTGCATTTTTGCTGGATTAGATCACATACTGTAAGGAAAACTGAATTCCACACATATAACGCATATTGCAACTCTTACTTGGAAGTTTATTTTGTCCAATTTCATGAAATGAATATAAAGGAACATGGTGCCTTTTAGTTGACTATGGGATCCTGTAACAAAACTAACATTGTGTTTCCATGTCGAAGGCTTTCCTGTGTGTTCACCAGCTTCTATGTTATCAGTTCAGAGGAGTCTACGCCTTTTTCCTTTGAGTCACTTCCTATGAGCTGCACACTTGATTTCGGTAATTAAAGAAAACATCTTCCTATGTGAAATAAGGTGTGAAAGAACAATCAAACAAATAAAATGGTGAGAACATTTCCCTGAGCAAAAACAATTTCCCCTGTGAAAGAGCTCACCTATTACGATCCCTATGGAGGCATCTATTTTGAGTCTTTCAGTTCTCTATGAGGAAGGTCAAACTCATCAAAGGGAACTAAAAATATCAAGATAAGCAATAAGGACCTCAATTTTTGCCCTTGATAATCAAAACACATAAGGTACAATGTCATAAAAATAAATTTGTAGTGATAACTTCTAGAGGGCTGGGAATATTCTTTGTGTAGAAGATAGTCACATACCCCCACCCCATTTAATTGTGTTGTATCAGTGGCATAAAATATGAATAACTCTCTCCAGGATCCTAATCTATTCCTTGGTGTAACTTATTTATAAGATCCTGAGGACCCTACATCCTGTGAATCCTGAAATTATGTAATTTCCAAATGTTTCTTTACATTCAGAATTCTATTCAATTATTCAATACATATTTTGAGTTTTTATTTTTTGCATGTCATTGTATGTTGTTAAATTTATTTATAGTGTTATAAATCACTGTTGAGAGGCTACTTCATACAAAGTACTAGGTCAGGTGCAATGAGAGAAACAAAGATGATCAAGTCATTGTCTTCTCCTTCAAAGGATATTAACATAAGTGGTCGGGAACATCAAAGCTTTGGCTAGCTAGATGGGAAGAAAAGATAATGATACTACCCAGGAAGAGGGTGAAAAAAGTTTACCAAAGCCCCAGATAGTACAGGCTGGAAAAGTGGGGACATGGAAAGGAGATGTCACTTCTGGCTGTGGTGGTAAGTGGTTTATCTTGGTCACACTCCCAACTGGGGGTGTAGTTAAGGAAACCCTTTTCCCCTTTGATCTCACTGGGTTCGCATTTGCATAAACCATAAAATGCTTTAGCTGCTATCTCTAGCAGGATTTTATATCTGCATACATCCTCCTTTGGGAAAGCAAATGATGCTACTTAATAGTATACACACATGATGAGTTCATTTTATAAGACTTTTGTATGGGGAGGACTGATTTGCCCCTATGTTCACAACCTTTATGGCTCATCACAGAATATGTCTGTAAATAAGCTGCATTGCTGGACAGTGAAGGGAGGCAACCTTATGCTTAGCTGACATTAACTCTTTGCTCTGAGCAATTGGATTAATTCTGAAGATACCCATAACGTAGTGATACTGGAAATCCTGTCTCCATCCTCATTTCCTTGGGAGAAAAAGTGTAGGAGAACACCTGTTGCCTTTTGCTTCTTGGTGAGAGATAAGCAGTATAAAATTTGATCACCCAGCATCTAAACACCCTTTTTATATGAGGACAATTCTATGAAAGGCAGGGCAAATGTATCTTTTATCATCCAAACCTGGATACGTCTTAGAATGAAGGGAAGCTCTAGTAATAATTACCTCTGAGCAACAGGCTTAAGTCCTAACTGTTTCAGCAAGCCAGGATGTATGGCCATCCAAACAATAGGTGGGAAGTGGGATTCCACTTTTCACTATGGAGTCAAAGGGGCATCAGCTAGTTCTGGTCTTGTCTCTTGGAATCTCCACTCTGGACACATTTCCTAGCTCAGCCAATCATGTGCTACAGCCTGCATTTGACCCTTGAGGAACAAAAAGGTAGGTGCAAGTGTAGATGCAGAAATTTTTCACTATAATATGGGGATTCTGGTGGCATAGCAATGAATGTCCAGAAGCAATGGAGCCCAGCAGAGCAGCAGCTAGTGTCCAAGGGTGATGGCACCAGTGGCAGCACTAAAAAGGTCAGTTGGTGAACAGTGATATCCTGAATTGTCCTGGGGACATCTTGGTTGCACCATCTGTCCTTGATTTCTTGCTTGAGCCTCTTTTGCCATTTTGAATCTGAGAGCTATTATAGATCCTGTGAGCTATCACTTTTCTGCTTAAGCTACCCAGAGTTTGTTTCTATTTCAACCAAGAACTCTGACTGGAACTAGTACAACATTAGATTCCTCATCGTCACCATTTTAATGTAAGTTATTCAGTTACTAATTTGGGATCACAGTGACAACAGAAGAGTCTTCTTTTCCTTTTTTAAACTCTAATGTCTTTTGATGTTTAAATACTTTTCTAAAAATAGCCAAAAATTTTGTAATCCAAATCCTTTCCCTTTCTAGTTTCATGAAAAATCAATAGAGGCATTCAGACAAGTTCTATGAAAGAAAGAGCCTGAGATATTTTAAGAAGTCACACACTGCTCAACTGAAAGAAAATATTCAAGCTTTTGAGGCCCTTGTCAAATTATTTACCTTCACTTTTACATGTAGCAGCTGAAGTATTGAAATAAACAAAAATTCATTTGGAAGACTACAGATGGTGAATATTAATTGCTGCATATATCAAATTGTAATGGAGCTTTGCAATTATAGATAATAGATTTCATAATTGCTAGAGGCCTAGAAAACTAAGGAAGATAAATATTTGTTGGCATGGAGAAGTATGAAGCTTTCATTAAGGTTTTCTCACTTAGGAGAAGATGATGGAGAGCACATGGCCCTTATCACAAATTCCAAACACCATAATAATAAAGCAAAAATCACAATCTTCTACCAGAAAGCAATTGCCAGAACTCATTTGTATTAATTTGGTTTATGAGTAAATAAATTGTTAGGAGTCACCATATGCTACTGCAACAAACTTGAGGGGAGCTGGAGCAGTATTAGCAGGCCCTGGTTTTGAGAGAGAAGCAAGGGAATAATATTATGGAGCCCTGGATTTGGATTTGAACTGCCTTAAGACACCCCTGCTTATTCAGAAGATAACTTGGAACCCAACTCAAACTCATATCTTCTGCACTGTGAATGGCTTACTTAAGACAGGGAACCAAGAAGTTGTCAAGCACAGTCCACGGTAACTTTCTGAATACTCCTTCTATGATATATCATGTTCAGCTCAAGGGAAAAAGCCCGAATTCTGAGAAAATATTACTCCAGGATGAAGGTGGGAAACTAAGATGACATTAGCATCTGGCCTCACTTGTTTCTTTCCAATCTATTGCAGCTACATAAATAGGACTTTTTAAAAGAGACTCCAGTTAAATGTGCTGAATTTGACTGGCCCTTGTGGGTAGGTCAAGGAAAAGTGGGAAAAAATTATTTCCTGACTCACTTATTCCTCTGATTAACTTGTGCTCCATTTAAAATAAAAAGTCAGTGATTACTACATTGCCATATACATTTCTGTACATAATTGATTTTCATAAAATTAAAATTGCTCCCCTCTTTTCCATATTCCCTATAAGCAAGAGGCAATGTGGGGCAGTGGAAAGAAAACTGGATTAGAATATAAAGACCTGCCTTCTCAGCCTTGCTCTATCGCACAGCAGCCAGGTGGCCTTGGGTAATATCCCCCACTTCTCTGAGACTTAGTTTCCAAATTTATGATATGAGGCATTTTCTGCTTCTTTCCTCTGTTTTCCTATGGAGGATATAAAGATTCTTCATATGTGTGTGTGTGTGTGTGTGTGTGTGTGTGTGTGTGTGTGTGTGTTGCATAGTGCCATTAGACTATCACCTCCTTGAAGTCAGAAGTTATCTCTGTTTTCTTCACCCCAGATATTTGACTTCTCTCACCTGTTATATAAGAAACACTCAAATTTTATTAAGTGAAGGAATGGATAAAAGAATGAATAAGTAGGTTTTAAACAGAAATGTATGATATATGTTCTAATGAGACATCTGAAATATATAGATATGTTTTTCTTTCTCTTTAAAAGATTCCTATTTCAACATTTCCTCTTATTTGGATTCCTCAAGAAACCAACTCTGAGACAGTGATTCACATTCACATAGTTTGTTTGGAATGTGATCCCGGAAATAAAGGAGAGTGAAGAAATGAGACAGGGGAAGAAGAAGCTGCTAAAGAGTGTGCTGTCAAGCCAGGTATGAAGGTGTGTAATGGGAGATCGATCCAGCTTGGAAAGTATAGAAAAACAGTATGGAGCACACACTTAGAGTTAGCCATCTGAGGAGCAAGGGAGCTGGAGTAATTGTACGTCAATGTCTACCAGTCTTTGGTGGAGGGACAAGTAGCCCAGGTGGCCAGAGAAAGAACCCTAGGTAAAGAGGTTCAGGTGCTGCCAGTTGGAAGATAGGTCACTATGCACTGATGTGGTAAAGGACAAGGGATTTACATCAACAGTGTCCACCACAGCCCCCAAACATTAATTATCTTTTTTGCTTTCCCATGGAGCTCTATTACAGCAGTTATTTCTTTATAATACAGTGGCCCATTTATTTGTCTTTATCCATATAATATATGGATAATTTGGAGAAAACTGAATACAATCCCAAAGCTAACCATGCCAAGATATGAGACATCCATCCTTCCACACCAACACATCTTTAGTTGGCTGTAACAGATGCGAGATATTGTAGAACAGAATCCTGGGGAAATAAAGACCAAGATGTGACCAAGATATCAGCAGGCTTAAAAAAAGAAGAAGCCAAAGAGTGAAGAAGTAACAGAGGGCTTCTGCTTGGTGGGTTCCTTCTGGTTGGGAAGTGTGTGAAAAACTAGAACCAGTAAATGACATCTCTGAGACAGCATTAGGGGGTGAGGTGGGGGATGGGGGAAAGGGCGTTTTTATCTAAGGGCACTTCCCTCAAACAACTAACTCTTTCCATTTTGAAACGGTGAGAATAAATAATCAATATGTAAGGGAAGCTATGGCTCTGATGCTGTTTTCACCCTTAACAAGCTTATTAATGAAGCCAAAGGCCAAAGAACAAGTCTAGTATTTTCCTCAGCGATATGAAAAGAATTATTCCTTAGTATTTTTTTTACCACCAAGAATTGAATTCTTTCCATTTCCCTCACCAGATTCAAGAAACCTCTCCATCCCTCATACCACATCAAACAAACTGGAAGCTGATTGCAAATGGATTAGGAGCTGAGAACACTCTGACAGACAGGGAGATTTATAAGTCACAGTCTCTTTTACCAAGAGGGTATGGGCTTTGGGAAATTAGGGATGGAAATTTACATAGTTTGTGGAGAACCCATAAATTCTGGCTCTCCTGGGGCTTTTTGCTGCCTGCATGTTGGTCTGTGTATACCTCTTGAGACCAGGAACTAAGATTTTTCACTTGGTTCTCAGTGTGCTTGGGATGGCACTGGAGAAATGCTCTTTGGTAAAATGGTTCTTCCAATTTTCTCTCACACAGCCCACCTCCTTCTTAGTGCAAAAGAATAACACCAGGTTTGAGGCTGGGTCCAGTACTGGATCAAAAATTAGTGTTGCCCTAATAAATGTTTAACAACTTGCGCTCTGGGTGGGAAATGGATTTGTAGCATTTATCAAATTCTGTGGTGTAAGTTCACCTACCTTGGTCAATTTCAAGCTACCAAGGTGAAGTCACTGAATGCAGGTATGGGAAGAGATATGCCAAATAGGCTCTTTGAACCAACACAAGCTAGTTCCAGCAGACCAATGTCCAAAGTCTACTTTCAATATGTGGCCCTTGTCGTAGTACCCAACTCTTAACACATCTTTTTTATTCCTTTTAGACATTTTGATCCCAGAGTCTCTTCACTAGTCCTTGACATCTGGCATTAATCAAGGTCATCCATCTTGGTCCAGCCAGACTAGTTTCACTAACTTGGCGTTTCTGAAAGAAAGAGTTCTGTTCTCAATCTGTTTGTTGCCAGGACATCCCTATGTTTCTCATGTAAATTTTCCACAGAGCCCCACCTGACCAGCAGAACTTCATTTCATCCACGATAATGAACAAGGTCATGACCCCAGAGAATTCAGATCCTAGTTTACTCAAAGTTCAGTTGTTTTTCATCCCCAAGAACAGTAGATTGGTACCTACTTTCCATCGGTACATCATAAATACCCAATTCCAAGGAATCTTCTAGACTAACAGGTATAATCCTAAAGATTAAAAAAAAATCTCTAGAAATGTCACATAGTTGTCTCACTTAAAAATACCACTCTTCACTTGTACATCACCAGACATGCGACACAGTTTTATCTTCACAATAATATGTATGGTAGTTACCTTTCTCCTTAAATGGGAGATTTGAGGGGAGAAGGTAGGGGAACAGATACGTATGCTTTGAACAGTTAAACAATTTTCTAAGGTCATACAATCAATAAGTGGAAGAGCTATCATTGGAATACATGCATAAATTTAAGGCTACATTTTTTCTGCTAAAAAAATACTGCTCAGTGTTTTTTCTTCCTTGGAAGCTTTAAAATAGGGAAAGCTTTAAAATAGGGAAAGCTTTAAAATAGGGAAAGCTTTAATCTCTTTAAGAGCATTTGGATGCATACAATCCTGCTCTGAACTAGGGGATGGGCCAGATAAACCTTGACCATTCCCTTCCAGCCAGGATCTCATTGTTCAGTTAGGCAGTCACCTGCTGACTCAAGAAAGAGAATGTTCTATGATCTTGTGTCCTGGGTACTGCATTAAGCCACATAATCTCATTTGTAATGTACAGGTTTTAGCTATATGAAATAATTTTTCAATGAAAAATGTCACATAATGAAGCTCTGACTTGCTAAAGGGGAACGCATCGGAAACAAGAACATTTAAAGCAGTGCAGTGTTAATCAAATTGTAAACAGACCCACTGGTATAAAAACAACTTTATCTTAAAGAACGACAGGAAATAACTGGAGCAAACTTTATTTTTATGTGAACTGGAGGTCACAGTTGCCATTTGGCTTCCAATCACATGTGTCTGCCCTACAAAGGCAGAGGCTGTTCTGTGATTTGTTTAGTTTTACAATTAGTAGAGATTTGTTTGTGCTTATTTATTTATTTATTTATTTATTTATTTGAGACAAGGACATATCTCCTTATTTCTCCTCTCCATATTTTTTTTCTCATTTCTTCCAGTTTGGGGTAAACAAATCCCACAGAAAAAAGACTTGGAACCAACACCAAGACCCAGGTCAAAAATGATAATGTCTCCTTTAGATCAAGGCAACAACATAAGACCAAAAATTGGAATTAGTTAATACACTAGGTAAACTTAATTTGAAATTAATGTTTATTTGATTTCAAACGAGTTTTATTCAGGGCTCATTTTTGCAGTGGATAGAAATCAAAACTTGCCATTTTGAACATATAACTTCTCCCTGACAGATTTCGTGTCACACTGGCTAAGGAAATTGTGAGAGAGAAGTTTCATTGTGAGAAATCAGCAGGACGGTGCATTGATGTTCAACATCCTGGGAAAATTGCAACCAAGGTACCGAGCTCAGGAAATAAATTTGTCTGAACTATACTGAGACCAACCACCCTCTCCTGTCATCCACCTTGGCAGAAGGCCTGTGCTGCTGTCCGGAATGGAAGAGCTGTTTGAATATTCAATAGCTCCTTTCTAATCCTGTGGGTAACATCTGCGCACCCTTCACCCCTAACTTTCTCCAATGTCCTGAAATTTTATACACAGATCCCTTGGAACTGCATTACGAAATCGGATTTGCTACAGGCAGGGTTACCCACCAGAGCGTGCAAAATAACTAAGACTGCAGATAACCCAACATGGGATCTCACGAGTCTTAACTGTTATCTCACATGGCATCTCAAAAGTTTCTTTATGCATTTTTAAGATGCAGTTTATGAGATGTAAAGTAAAAATGATTTTTTTTCTCTCACAAAATGGAATGTCATAATAAAAACAAGAAAGAGTACCTCCATCGTTTTCTGTACCTGCACCTGTTCTGTGCTTACAGATTTAAAATATGAACGAAAAAGACACACTTTTAAGAAGGGTATTTTAGGGGCTAACTGCTATTGCTTGAAAGAAGTGAAACAGGCAAACCAAGCTGGGATTTTCTGAGTGTTTTTAAATCTGTTCAGTTTGGGGTCAAGTGGATGTTAAGGACCGTGCTTTCAGAAAACTGGCTATTTCTGCCGAGAATTGCACTTCTTATCTAGCTTGTCACTATCTTTCTTGGAGACATTTGTGGCAGACTGATTATTTTCTCAGTGATTCCAAAATGTTTAGGTTTTAAGTGCAGTCAAGTTCTATTACTATCTCAGGCAATAAAATGATGATGCAGTTTCTGTTGGATAAATTCACCACTCTTGTGCCCATATATTTTATATAGTATCACCATGAAGGGATACAGCAAAGGCATTTCATTTTAAATTAAGGTAAAATAAAAAAGGAACTTTAAAATGACTCTGAAACATCTTTTATTTTACAGTATGAACCAGCTTGGACAGTTATATTATTCCAGATTGCTCCCTGAATCTTTCCTTTTAAAAAATAATTCTTCAAAGGCCCCCAAAGTTATCCAGCCCGAGATCTTTATTCTACATGTGAGAAATCCAATATCAGGAAGGTAAACTGTCTTGTTGAAGGTCAAACAGTAAATCCAAACCATGGTCACATCATCCTTTACCCGCAGGGCTCCTATAAAAATTCAAATGTGCCATGAGAAAGGAATAAATGAGAAGAGTGAAAGCTCATACATTCATGCTGCCCAGGTACAGCATTTTTCTCACCTTGCTATTCTGTGGGCTTTTTTTTTTTTTAACACAAAATCAACCTGCTGTTAGCTTTATGCTAATTCTTCAAGGCCCTAATTCAGGGAGAAGGAACTGAAAGGATGTACCTCAGCTCATTGTTGGGAGCAGTAACTAAAAATAAAATTTACAAAATGCAGTCAAGATGATCGCAAGCCCTCTGTCACTAACACTTGTAGATTCTCCCTTAACTGGCACTTTAGGAATCTTAGATTAGGGGATCTGAGGTCAGAGGGAAATACTTACGAGAAAACCTTCTTTTGAAAGGGTTATTCAGAAGACAAGTTACCAGGAAGTTGCACCAGAAAGAATCAGATTTAGTGAATGGAGTTTCAAATATATGTGCAGGAAAGGATGTTTGTTATCTACAATAGCTATAGGATTGTCATAGAACAATTTAGAACCAGCCTATGACTAATTTTGTAGCTAAGTCATAATTAAATTGTAAAGCATTTAATATTAAAAACATGATTGACAAAATTGATGGGAGAACATTAATCCAAAGTTTTGTTAAAGTCGGTACATGAGGTTGATCTTATGTCCTTCAGTTGATCACGTCTGTTGGTCAGTCACAGAGAATTAAAATCCTGCAGCTACAGAAATTTAGAGCTGGCAGGGAGACTTTGATGATTAGTCTGGATGGTTTGCACTGATTCAGTGCAAAGAGACAAGGGAAATGTCATATCTGTCATTGGAGCTGCTTTGAGCAGAGCTTGGGAATTATTACACTGTTAAGGAACAAAGCAACTTTATGAAAGAGAATTAATTATGCCATGATTCATAGTCACTAGCTGTGCTATAAATACTTTTATGGAAGTGTTTTTCTTTTCCTTTTTCCTTCCCTTTTTTCCAAAAAGTCTGTGTGCATGAGCGCTGCTTCCTGAACTCACATAATTGCACCTAAAATCATAGAAGCTTAGCCTGGAGGAATCCTTGGAGTTTGCTCAAGATCTTTTACCAGCATTTTACATGTGAAGAAACTGGAGCCCGGTGAGATTAAGGAACATTCTAGAAGGCACAGCATTAGTGCTGGCAGGCCGCGAGCTGGACCCCTGGTCTCCCGAATGCGAGAGCACAGTGCATTCCACCACACCTTGCCATTTTCCAGTGTGGGAAAGGGAAGAGCCCTGGACAGGGCACTGTTTCCTATAATTAGAGCTTGGTCCCAGAGCCGAATGTAGCTGGAAAACCCTGAAGAAATTATCATCTCCAAGCTCACTGGTATTTCTGATCATCACTTTAATGAGAAGGCATCTCCTCCCATGAGCATTCTTCAAATTCACTTTCAGAGTTGCTGGGCTCAAGCTTAGAAGCCAGAATGATTTTGATTATATATTTTTAATTTAAGAAAATCAAATCAATAATCATTTAGTGAATGCCTTCAATGTATAAGGCATAGGGCTAACTGCTTTGGGGATGTAGAGATGAATAAATGTAATCCCTATTTCTCACTAGTTTATGGGCTACTGTGGGGCAGAAAGCAGTGATCTTCCTCAAGGAAGGTGATGATAGATATTGGAAGCTAGAAAAATAAGGCACCAGAGTCAGACTGAAGAGTTGCAGAGGTTTAGTTTTAAGTTCTTGCTTGCACACTTACTACCTTTTGCACAATAAATGAGTTACTTAAATGTTATGTGCCTCAATGTCATTTTCTATAAAACAGGATAACTACTAGCTATCCTATATGGTTATCACGAAGGTTAATGAGGTAATGCATGAAAAGCACCTGATACAGGGCATGTGGTAAAAATGAGACGCATGATAACTATCATTATTATTATTTGCACATATTTAGAATGCAAAATAAACTGGTGAAAGTCATAAGCCAAGGACTGTGGAGCAGAGAAGATGGGAAAGGTGATTGTGACTCTTGGGAAGGCTCAACAGAGGAGGTAACCTTGGATGACTGGTTGGGATATCGATAGGTAGAGATGTGAGGGAAAGACATTCCAAACAGGTTTAACAAATGAGTCCAGCACTGAGCACATCTTGGGGCACGTTCGGAGAATGGGAGCTAGCATGGACACCTCAACCTCAGGGCGTGTGAAGAGGAGCTGAAAGAACTGAGGCTGGAAAGGGAGGCTGGGACCAGAATCTGAAGCCATCAAAAGTTTTTGTGTATCCAGGAACCTTTTGCACAGTTATGAAATTGTAGTCTTTTTTGTTTCAACATTAGCGGTATCTAATCTAATTCCAATTACTTGGCATTCCCCTTATGTACACACAGATAGCAAAGCTTGGCCCTTGCTTATTCATCCCACAGTCGTCATTAGTCCTCAGTTCTGGGGTACCTTAAGGTTTACCCAGTGCCTGCTAATTTAGGAGCCCAGGGTTTAAAAGGATGCTACAGCCTGGCACAGTCAACAGCTGCCTGAGACATGAGAACTTAATGTAATGTGGGATCCTGGAAGGGATCCTGAAAAAGAAAAAAAATAAAGAAATCTGAGCAAAGCATAGGCTTTGTTTAATAATAATATGTCAATTTTGGTTCATTAATTGTGAGAAATGTAGCATAGCAATGTCAGATGTTAATAACAGGGGAAACTGGGTGTTGGGTATACTGGAATCCTCTGTACTACCTTTACAATTTTTCTGTAAATCTAAAGCTATTCTAAAATCAAAAATTTACTTAAAAAAATATATGTAACATTTGAAAGGAAAAAAAAATGTTCCTCCATTAGTTTGCTGATTTGGTGTATGCTTACCAAAGGAAATGTTCTGAATTACTCTTTAAAGAGTTCCTTTTTAAATGAGTAGCATTTAACATGGAGCAAAAACACATAAAAATATTTTCAACTTTCCTCATTATAGCACACTATATTTGTATACCCCCTTTTTACTTTTTTCAGAAGACTCTTTTATTTAGTTGCCCTTAATCACATCCAGTTGCATTGGCCCTATCAAGTTGCTTCAATGGCAGTTCTATCAAACAGAGCTGCAGTGAAAAGTCTTGGTTGGTACAGAACACTAGGATGGGGGCATAAGGCATACGAAGCTGCTGTTTGTGTGAGTGGACCACTAGAGCAGATGTAGGGATCAGTGGTAGTAGGGGATGGAGTACAGGGAGAAAGCAAAAGCAAGAAAGAGACATCTCAACTTCATTAGATCAGTGATTCTCAACTTGGAGCAATGCCTTCCACCCAGGGGACACTTGCCAATGTCTAGAGACATTTTTGGAAAGAGGGGGAGGCGCTACTGGTCTCTATTCCTGTGATGCACAGGACAGCCTCCATCCTTTCCATCACCACCCTCCCCACAAAGAATTGTCCAGGCTGAAATATGAATAATGTCAAGGTTGAGAAACTCTGTATTAGAAAGAAGGAAAAATGCATTTGCTTCCCATTTCCTATCTATCCCCCAGAGGAAGTAGCAATTACCTGAATTCATAAGCAAGCTTATATCCTTTTTATTTAAAATATCATAATAAAAATCTGAGGTCTCCTCTTAAAGCACGAAAGGGTACTATTACCCATGGTTAGGGAAAATGCTTGTGGCAGATACCTGTTGGGCTCTGCCTCACATCCTCTTGGCCCATCTTTTACCATGACCATTACCACAGCAGCCAGCTTCCAGCAAGGGTTACCCAATAGCCTCTTACTTCGACTGCACTCAGTACCTTTCATTTTCTGCTCTGGGGCTTCTCTGCCACCCACACAGTGGTGGGTTCTTGGAAGCTCAAGGGAATTACTGCCCCACAGGTCAACCCTTGAACTGGGGGAGGGAAGCTAGTGGATAAAGGTCCTTACCTTCTTTCCGGTGGGCAATTCTAAGGTGCATTATGTCCGGTTTCTCAGGGAATGCCAATGGGGACAGGTGATTGTGCTATTGACCCCGGAGCCCCTTTTCATTGGCTTTCCCTCCATCCTTGTTTCATTTTCTCCTCACATATGAGCTCATTTCCCCCAAATAAACCATCTCCACACAGCCCTTGCCTCAGGTTCTGCTTTCTGAGGAAGCTAGGCTAAAAACTAGCCCTTTAAGATTTTTGTCAAAGATTTTCTCTCTGAGCAGTGAGTATGGATTGGTAAGAGTTTCCCAGAGTTGATAAGTCTAAATTTCAAAGAATGATAATAATAAAATATTAGCAACTAAAAAATTACAATTTATGACAGGCCTCCTCCCAGAAAAGGAATCTGAGGTTCAGAGAAGTTGAAACTTGCCCTAGTGAAGAACCACGATTTGATCCCAGGTCCACCTGAGCTCCAAACTCTTACTAACAGTGGCTACCAGTTTTCCTAGAAGCAATACAATGTCTGGGTGCAATGTCTGAGAATAAAATATTTGATTCTGAAAATCCACCTTATGCTACCATATCCTAAAACACTGAATTTTTCATGACTATATAGAGCAAGATATTTATAAATGTGTTGGTATTTCAAGTCTGTCACATTCATATGTAACTACTGATTATGAGTGGATTATCTACAATAATTGCACAACACCAACGTGGGTTTAAGAGAAAAGAAACCAATATAGGGACAACTATCCATGTATGCCTCATATACATGTATATGTGTGTGTGTGTTTGTGTGTGAGGGAGAGAAAGACAGAGAGAGAGAGAGGCAGAGAGAGAGAGAGAGAGATTTTGATCCTCAAGCCCTAAAGCCAAAAGCCAAATAGTAATTAGTTTTTGCAGTTCATGGTTTTTTGTTTTCAAACTGTCACTCTCTATTTGTGTGAAGACTCGGGATCTTCTTCCAACTGCTGATTCCCAGCCAGCTCCATGGTAAGCGTGATTGCACAGAAAGGGAAGTGGCTTTGTCTTTACAAAATTCTGAGATGTCAGTGTCCTGACTTCACCTCCTTTCATTTTATGACAGTGGCTGTCTGCAGATAAGAGCGCTGTTTGCTTTAGTGCTGAAATAACATAGTTTAAAGCTGCCTTGCACCAGTCTTTGAATCAGAAAACCTGAGTTTAAGTTCACTCAGTTGCTTAATTTGATGCACCCTGAGTAATAGTAATGGTAGCAGTAGTAGTAATGGTGATAGAATTAGTACTAATTGCAATAAACTAATTACAATAAATATATATTCATTGACCATTCTGCTAAATGCATTACAGGCATCACCTCATTTAAATTCCCTCAGCAATCCCAGGTGGCAGGTACTATGAGTATCCGCGTTTAATAGATGAAGAGACTAAGGGTAGGGATGGTAACTCATCCAAACATGGCCAACATACAGGATTCCCAGGACCCAAATCAGGTGTCTCCACACCCCTAAATATTTTTCATTCCACCGCCCTATTTAACCCCTCTGAGCCTCAGTCTTCTTACTCATATAATGAAGCTGGTGCACTTTTCTTCATGTAGACATTGTGGAAGGAGTAATACTGATTTTATGGAGAGTGGCGAGGAGAGGGGCGATTTCAGATGCTTGACTGGAAACTGTTCTGTGGAAGTACACAAGCCAGAGGCCTTTTGGAACATTGATCTTAACGGCTAAGAACACCAACATGTGTGAGACATGGCAATGATGTTTATGCTTAAATTATAACTTCCCATTACACTTGGGGAAAGTCAGCTCCTCCGCATGGCCTAGAAGTCTCTGTGTGTTCGGGTTCCTGCTTTCCTCTTGACCACATCTCCTATCACTCCTCTTCTTCCTCACCACATACCAAGCATACTGGCATTTTGTTTTTTTTCCCCCAAATATCCCAAACTTAGTGACAGCCTGGGAGCTTTACATTCAGAAATGTCAGGAGTAGATTTGGACCAGTGTTTATAAAAGGAAGATTTTCAGCAAGGTTGGATTGGTTGAAAATACCGACGTGAAATTTGATCTGGGGAACCCTCCAGACTGCCAGGTCCAGGTGAGTTATACATAATACTTCCCCCCAAAACTCTTTAGTCTGCCTCATCACATCAGACCCAGGCAAGAGTCGCCTGACCCTAGTGGTGTAGGAAGCCCCTCTCTGCCCTCCCTTCAGTGACACTGCATCCCACAGGCCCAGGAGGCCACAGGGCCAAAGGGACATGCCCCTCTTGTGTCCACATCCCTCCTTTCTAGACCATACTCAGGGTAGCCAAGACTCTGGAACTCTCTGATCAAATGTCCTAAAGACTGTTTCCAGAGCCTGTGCAAGCCTCGCCCCCACGTCTGTTCTCTAGATGGTGGGTGGACCACACCATAGATATACCTTCTAGGCCCAACGTACTGCCAAGGGGTAGCTGAGAGAGAGTGGGGGTGTGGACATAGCTTGTATGTATGGACTGGGGTGTCCACACATGAGCATGGGGGCTCCTTATACTGTAGGAGAGAGCCAGGGGTGGGACAAGAAGGGGGACCAGATCTTGGAGTACAGATTGGCTCTCCCCATGATGACATGTACCAGTGAGGAACTGTAGAATCTAAGAATTCTACGTTCACAACAGGCCTTCCAGGCTGTAACGAAGGTTTACTTGTGAAGGTGGGAGGATAGAAAATATTTTGTCAATGGCTTGATTTATAACTTTTAAATATTTAGAGATGACATGTATGGACTGCTATTTGTATAATAATCCTAGAACCCAAAAACATTAGGGGAGGACCTGATCCTGTTTATTTGTTGTTAATGTCTTTCTTCAGTCTGCATCAGGAGGTTCCTTTCTGTCCTTCAGGTATCATCAAAAGTGTTTTCTTCTCAGAAAGGTCACCCCGACTACCTTATCTTAATGTAGCTTCTCTGGCACAAGCCAGTCTCTCCTATCCCTTTTTATCTAGTTCATCTGTGGCACTTACCGTATTTGTTTTCTGATTTGTTGTCTCTCCATGTCAGAATGTTTGCTCCTTGGACATTCTTTTTTTTTTTTTAATTCATTTATTGAGATATATTCACATACCATGCAGTCATACAAAACAAACAGTACATTTGATTGTTCACAGTACCATTACATAGTTGTGCATTCATCACCAAAACCAATCCCTGACACCTTCATTACCACACACACAAAAATAACAAGAATAATAGAGTGAAAAAGAGCAATTAAAGTAAAAAAGAACACTGGCTGCCTTTGTTTGTTTGTTTGTTTGTTTCCTTCCCCCATTTTTTTACTCATCCATCCATAAACTAGACAAAGGGGAGTGTGGTCCATATGGTTTTTCCAATCACATTGTCACCCCTCATAAGCTACATTTTTATACAATCGTCTTCAAGATTCATGGGTTGTAGTTTGATAGTTTCAGGTATCTAACGCCACTACCCCAATTCATTAGAACCTAAAAAGGGTTGTCTATATTGTGCGTAAGAGTGCCCACCAGAGTGACCTCTCGGCTCCTTTTGGAATTTCTCTGCCACTGAAGCTTATTCATTTCTTTTCACTTCCGCTTTTTGGTCAAGAAGATGTTCTCCATCCCATGATACCGGGTCTACATTCCTCCCTGGAAGTCATATTCCACGTTGCCAGGGAGATTTACTCCCCTGGGTGTCTGATCCCACATAGCGGGGAAGGCAGTGATTTCACCTGCCAAGTTGGCTTAGCTAGAGAGAGAGGGCCACATCTGAGCAACAAAGAGGCATTCGGGAGGAGGCTCTTAGGCACAATTATAGGCAGGCCTAGCCTCTCCTTTGCAGCAACAGTCTTCCCAAGGGCAAGTTCCTTGGACATTCCTTACTGTGGACTTCACTGTGGCATTCCCTAGAGTCTAGAATACGGAGTAAGTTTCCATAAATAATTGTTTGATGAAAGAATAATGGACTAGTGACTGTAATGGGTAAATAAAATAAATTGATTTATATGCACTTTTATCCTGAGTGATGATGATGATGGTGATGATAAAAAGTAGTATCGTGTCTGATACTTTTCTAAATTTTCTCCTGTATCTGCTGGACCTAATGGGTATCCAGCTTATTACAGAGTTATTATAGAGTTACCACTAAGTGCTATTATGACAATGAAGTAGGAAGGAGGAGCTGTAGATACAGGATTCAGTACTTTGTATGATGTTATACAAAATGGAAATTCCACTGTTTTACCCAAACTCCTCCTAACCGTTTCTGGATCTGAGGCAAAGAAACTATGCAAAGAAGGCAAACATGATTTCTTCTTGTCCCTGTAAGGGGACTGTTCATGCCACACATTACACACGTACCCATCCTTTCCCTAGAGTAAAGAAACTATCGGGGATGAAGATTGCAATGATGACACAGAATTTCTCATGTTAATTCTTATTTAATTATTTCAGTTTCATTGTAAATATACACATTGTTCAAGAGCTTAAAATACTTTATATATTTTGATTACTCAATTATTTTTGAACATCATTTTTAAATGTCAATAATCATACTTGTAATATTTAATATCCATAATCCTACAAATTATATTTAAGTAAGTAAATATTTAATGAAGGGAGAGGGATCTGGGAAATGTTTATTAATCTATTTGTTTTTGTTGCTGATACAAAAAGGTTCCAACTCATAATCTGTAAAAGAGTATACACAAAGCAAATAACCTATTAAACCTGATTATTTTGCAGACATAAGTAAAAACTGTACACAATTGCCACATCTTCAACCTTTATAAAGAGTTTGAGCACAAACTCTAGCTACATAATCATTGCCTTCTTTTAAAAATGAAATTGAGATTCAGTAAGCACTGCTCCACTCTCGGTAAATTAAGTCTATTACTTTAAATATACCAGCTTGCACATGCTCACTCTTTCTCCTCACACCCATTTCACTCCCCTTCTCTCTCCTTTTGAACTGCTGACCTGACTTGGTAGCCAAAACATAATAATACAGCGTTTGATCCTCTGGAAACCCATAAAATTACAAACCGGCAACCACCAGGATGTTGGCAGAATTTCTGTGGACAGCAAGCAGCATGGCGCATTTTTCTTTTTGAACTGAATCAGTACATTGCAATTGCTGAGCTTTAGGAGGGAAGGCCATGCTGCCTTACTCCCCACCCCCACCCCACCCGACTCGCCTAACTGCTTGAAGGGGTGGATGGAATTTGTTCTATTTAAAATGTTAAAGCCTTCTCTTGTTTAACCTTTAGTATTTAAAGCTGATCCATTTCATTCATTTTTAAATTCATTCTGCCTTTTTTTATTAAGCACCGATGAGGTTCTATAGTGCTGTCCTAAGTCCTACATAGGGTAGACATAAATGAAGCACACCATCTCCCTGCCTTCAAGAATAACATAATCTAATAAAATCTAAACTCTACTGAGAACTTTGGGTTCTAACGGGAATTAGGGCGTCTGTTCTCACTACAACTGAAATACCTGGTTAATCATATAGCTGAACTCAAATGAAAGAGAAGGAAGGTTACCAGTTTCCGGAATTAAAGCGGCAACTCAAACCAGAGAGATGAGGTTACAAACGGTTCCCCAGGAACCCCAGAAAATGACAGAGCAGAGACAGGCCCTAGAGACTAGGGGCTGATATATTAATTCACATACAGCAACAGGAGAGGTTGCATGAGCTTACATTAGATTGAATTAGAAGTGAGACTGATGTCAAGCTGGGACTGGTCTAGCTTTGTCCCTTCCATAAAGGGTGCGCTGGGTAAATCCCATCCACTGGCCTGTGTTTATGGCAGTGGGAATGCATGTCTCTGACTGAGAGAGGAAAATAGAGTCTCCTACTAGAAACCAAAGTCTCAGGCCAGCATCACTTATGCAAGTGGAGCAAAGTATATGTTAGCCGCATGTTGCTAGAATTACCAAGATGAAAACTCATTGTAAAAGCTGGCCGCACACCCTTCAAATCCCAGAAATAAACTAAAGAACAAACCAAAAAGCCTATAGTGATAATACTTTCACCACCCAAAGCACACAGTTTCACTAAGAAAAAATCGACTGAAGATGCCCTCACAATTAAAAAAAAAAAAAAAAAGTAACCTGCACAAAGAAACAGCCCACCCTGAAGAAGTGTCAGCCAACAAGAGGGTTAGTATTCAAGACTTGAAATATAGAAAAATGTAAAAAAACCATAAAATAGGTATGTGTCAAATTAACCAAGGATACAAATAAAGAGTCAAGGCATGAGAAAATAATAGATTTGTGGGTGGGGGGTGTCCAGAATTAAAACACACAATCAAATAAAGAAAAAGATCATTTGATAAATTAAACTGCAAGTTAAAATGAGTAAAACTGGTAATCTGGAAGAAAGATCTGAAGAAATTATCCAGAATGCAGCACAAAGAGAAAGGGATATTAACTACATGAGATATCAAGATAGATGAGAGGAATGGAGTAGAAAGTACAAAAATGTCTAATAAGAGTTATAGAGGGAGAAAAGAGAAAAAAATAGAGAATGAAAGAAGTATTTAAAAAGACAGTAGCTGAACACTTTCCAAAATTGCTTAAAGAGATGGATCCACATATTTGAAAAGCATAGCCTGGCACGTGGTTTTAAAAAGAAATTCACCAAGTTCTGAGCCCAGTAACGGAATGGATTAATATTCCCGCAGATAGCAATTATAACTGGGAAAAATATTTATTAAAAATAAATGAAAAGTGATGAAAAAGAGCACAAAGTTGGAGGGCATTGGATCCTTGAAAGAAGGGAGCCTGACTGGGTGAGATCCCCATTTCTACAGCTTTTTCCCCTGAAGGCACTTTCCACTAGGTGAGGTGCAGGGCAGGTAGGACCCATCACATTGTATGCAAAACTTTAATTCAAGATGAAGTATAGGCATGAATATAAAAGCTAAATCTAAGACAGCTCTACGAGAAGACATAGGAGAATATCTTTGCTACCTTAGGGTAGCCAAGACAGAACATAAAATACTCTGACCATGAAAGAAAAAAAAGGTAAATTGGACTACATCAAAATTACGTCTTCTCTTCAAACACCACTAAGATGAAAAAGCAAGCCACAACTCAAGAGAAAACATTTGTAAAGCATTTACCTGCAGAAACTAAATGCAGAATATACAGAGAACTATATACAGCAGTTCTGATTTTCTATTGCATCTTACATAGTGTTGGTGGCTTGTGTCTTTCAAGGAATTTGTCCATTTCATCTAGGTTGTCGAATATATTGGCATAAAGTTGGTCATAAGATTCCATTATCCTTTATATTTTCTCTTTGCATCTAACAACTGAACAATACAGTCTTTTCAAGAGCAAATGAAATGTTTACCAAGACAAACTATACACTGTACAATATAAATTGTATGCTGAACTACAAGGACCAGAGACCATACGCAGGGTCATAAAACAAGTTTTGAGAACTCTCAAAGGCTTTAAATCACACATTTTATGTTTTGTGGCCACAGTGGAATTTTATTTAAAGGCAATAACCATAAAAATAAAATATCTAGATGTCTAGAAAAATCCCAAAATATGTGGTAATCAGTACCTTCTAAATAAATCATGGGTCAAAGAAAAAAATAACATGGGAAACCAGAAAATATTTTGAAATGAATGGCAATGAAAGTGCATTATATAAAAAATAGTGAGGTGCAGCTCAAGCAGTGCTTAGAGAGAAAGATATGACTTCAGATGTTTAAAATCAATGTTTAAAGATCTAAAGTGTTTAAAGTTAATAATGTAGCTTCCACCTTAAGAAGCTAGAAAATGAGAACTATCCACATAAGGTAAGCAGAAGAAAATGAGTATTAGTACAGAAATCAATAAAAATTGAAAAACAATATAGAAAATTGACAAAGCAAAAGGTCTCCCTGAAATATTTAACAAAGTTAATAAACATCCGGCTAAACACATAGCTATTGAAAGTTGAATTCCTAACAAAATATTCCCATAAAGAAGGCTCTGGGTGCAGATGGCTTACTTATCAATTCTGAATAGAGTTATTCCATGTTCATATTTGGGGAGGTTCAATATATTTAAAATTTAAATTATCCTGTCCCAATTGATCTATAGATTCCCAATCTAAATTCCAGTAGATTGTGTTTGAGCATTTGACAAACTGATTCTAAAATTGATATGGCCATGAGAAGGACCTAGGATAGCCACACACACACACAGACACACACACATACGAATCTTAAAAAAGAAAGTTGGAAGACTTACATTACCTGATTTTGAGTCTTACTATAAAGATAAAATACTTCAGATGATGTGATGTTGGCATAAAGAGAAACAAATAGATCAACAGAATGGAACAGAGAATGCAAAATAGACCCACTGATTTTCTACAAAGGAACCACAATAATTCACTGGGGGAAAAGATTGTCTTGTCCATAAATGGTGCTGAAACAACCAGCTATCAACATACAAACAAACAAGCAAAAACTCAAGTTTTCTCTCATGTCATAGGTAAAACATACCTCAAAATGGAACATAGAT
The DNA here is from genome assembly GCF_015220235.1 of Choloepus didactylus. NCBI lineage: Eukaryota > Metazoa > Chordata > Mammalia > Pilosa > Megalonychidae > Choloepus > Choloepus didactylus. The sequence goes on along the minus strand of NC_051324.1, from coordinate 64,552,748 downwards.
CTAAAAGTAAGAGGGAAAACTTTATAATTTTTAGTACATTTGTTAAATTTCAGTGGCAAGTGCGAATGTGCCTGAAACAAATGTTCTATACTATTGTGAATGTTTCAAGCATTGCATCTCATGATTTAACTTTAAAACATGTCTTGTTATCTTCCTCAATATCTGAGGTCTTTTGCTGACCTCCCCTTAAATAACATATTCCCCAGGCTTCCATCTTCAATCTTTTGTCTTACTTGATAAGTGTTTTTCATGGAGGATCACAGCTCTTCGCATGTGTCTCTCTCTCTCCATATGGTGACAACTCCACCATGCAATTATCAGCTCTGAACTCCAGATTGATTGTGCCAACTGCCAACTGAATAACTCCACCTAGATAGGCAAATAAGATTCAGCATATTCTAGTTCAGCTAATAATCATCCTCCTTCATACCTACTTCTCTTCTATCTGGATTAGTGACACTAATTTTGGCTAATCTAGAATACCAAGATATCTCTACATTTATTTCCCCTTTTATCACCATATCCAAACAATCATTAAATAATGTTCATTTCATCTCCAAATGCTTTACTGAATATTTTCATCTCCCCCATTTCTGCTGAAAAATGTACCTAACTGGTCTTTTGGGGTCATATCTCCCACACTTACAGCCCCATAACGTATACGCCACACTGCGTCAGATTTTGTCACAATCTGATGCTAACTTATTGCTTAGCTTATCTCAAGCCCCTTCTCACCTCACAGATAATATTTCAGTTTTGCATAATTACTCTATTATCCACAACACTATGTATTTCATGCTCTGACACACTGTTCCCTCTATTTAAGAATCCCGTTCTTCCTTTCTCTACATATCAAATATTGATTCATCTTTAAGTTTTCTATTGAAATTTTATCTCCTTCATGAAATATTCCTGCTTCTTTAGACAGAGCAAGCTACATTTTTTCTCTATTCCTAAATATTTTTTCTTATTATGAGACCATTCTATTCATTCTGTTAAATATTTTTAATGAAATTTTATTAATATATATTAAAATACCATAAAATCATCCAAAGTGTATAATCAGTTGTTCACAGTATCATCATGTAGTTCTACATTCATCACCACAATTGATTTTTTGAACATTTTCATTACTCCTAGAAATAAAAATAAGAATAAAAATAAAAGTAAAAAAGAGCATGCAAAACATCTCATATGCCTTTTCCCCCCTATTATTCATTTACATTTTGTCCCCTTTTTTCTACTCATCTATCCATACACTGGACAAAGGGGGTGTGAGCCACAAAGTTTTCACAATCACACAGTCATCCTGTATAAGCTATATAGTTATATGATAGTCTTCAAGAATCAAGGCTACTGGATTGCAGTCCCACAGTTTAAGGTATTTCCTTCTAGTTATTTTAATACACTAAAAACTAAAAAGGGACATCTATGTAATGCATAAGAATAACCTCCAGAATGACCTCTCAACTCCATTTGAAATCTCTCAGCCACTGAAACTTTATTTTGTTTCATTTCTCTTTCCCCTTTTGGTCAAGAAGGCTTTCTCAATCCCATGATGCCAGGTCCAAGCTCATCACTGGGAGTCATGCCCTATGTTTCCATGGAGATTTACACCCCTGGGAATCATGTCCCATGTAGCAGGAACGACAGTGAGTTTACTTTCAGAGTTGGCTTAGAGAGATAGGCCACATCTGAGCAACAAAAGAGGCTCTCTGGAGTTGACTCTTAGGTGCAATTATAATTAGGCTTAGTCCTTTACAGTAACAAGCTTCATAGAGGCAAGCCCCAAGACAGAGAGATTGGCCTACTACAATGGTAGTACCCAAGGCTTGCAAGAATATCAGGAATTCCTCAGGAGGAGAAATTTAATATTTCCAATTTTTCCTCAGTCCCTCAAGGGGTCTTTGCAAATACTTTTAACTCTCAGTCCAAATTTCTCTGGGATATATTGGGGTTTCATGCTAACCTGTAAAAAACAACCAGATCTTACCTGCTATTCAAGATTCCATGTAATTACGGTGTTTGAGTAAACTGACCTTACAAGATACATTATATAGCATGCTACAGAAAACACAGATTTTCCACCAAATAAACATCTCTTCATTTGGTCTTACACTGAAGTTTAAGTTTTAAAACACAGTCAATATTATCCTTTTCCCTTTATTCTGGTTTACCTTAGTCCTAAGTCCATATTGTTCATATCTCTAATTAAATCTGATCTCTTTCTCAGCTCCTTTAACATTTGCTGTATGGGGTAATACTGACATTCATAGCTACTGAATTCTGGCTCTGAGTCTCAGGTGTCACACAGATAACCAAAATTCCAGGGACTGAACAGATTATATACAAACAGCTCATCATCTCAGGATTTAGAAATAACCATTAAAATTCACGAACAGATGTGACTGCTGTAAGAGCTTACAATCCAGAAACCTTTACCATAGCCTTCCCCTGATAACCTATGCTCTGAGATTCAATTCTCAGAATTTGCATATTATAATTAGTCCATATTAGTGAGGTGTTATAATGTTTGTCTTTTCAATTCTGGCTTATTTCATTCAACATACTGTCCTCAAGGTCCATTCACCTAGTGGCATACCTCATAACTTCATTTCTTCTCGACACTGCTCAATATTCCTTTGTCTGTGTACACCACAGTTCACCATTCTGTTTATTGGTCGATGTACCCTTAGGTCACCTCCATCCATTGCAAATCATCAATACTGCCATCATAAACATCAGTATGCAATGTCCATTCATTTCCCTGTTCTCAGTTCTTCCAAGTATATACCCAATAACAGGGTTGTAGGACCATATCAGCTTCCTGTGGAACCACCACACTGCCCTCCAGATGGGCTGTCCCATTCTACTTCCCTACCAACAGTGAATAGGTACATCCCTCTGTCCACATTTTCTCCAACACTTGTATCCCTCTGTTTATTTTTAAAACTGTTTTATTCACACACCATACAATCCATTCTAAAGTAAACAATCAGTGATTCCTGGTATAATCACATAATTATGCATTCTCCAACCTATATGAGAACATTTCCATTTCTTCTGCAAAGAAAGAGGAAAAAGAGGGGGAAAAAATGAAAAATAAAATGTAAAAGAAGAAAAATACAAATTAAAAAAAAGTGATGAAAAGGTCAGACAACAATACCACCACAGAGAATCCCATATTACTCCTTTATATCCCCCTCTTATAGACATTTAGCTTTGGTATATTGCCTTTGTTACAATTAATGGAAGCATCTAAGCATGTTACTGTTAACTATAGACTCCAGTTTGCATTGGTTGTATTTTTTTCTACTATACCATCCAATTTTCAACACCTTGCAATGTTGACATTCATTTGTTCTCCCTCTTTTAAAAACATTCTTATACTTGTACATACAATCACCATCATTGACCACTCTAGGTTTCACTTAGTTATACAGTCCCAGTCTTAATCTTCTATCTTTCCTTCTGGAGTCATACATGCCCCTAGCCTTCCACTTTCAACCATATTTGTTCAGAGTACTTACAATATTGTGCTACCATCACACAGTATTATGCTATCCAATTCTGGATCTATACAATCAACCCTGTTGAACCTTATATACTCCTCCAGCATCAAATGCCCATTTTCTAACTCCTTCCTAACTCCTGACAACCTGTGTTCTAACTTTAACTCTCAAATTTCGCTCAAAAATGTTAGTTCATATTAGTAATTCCATAGCATACCCATCCTTTGTTTCTGGCTACTTTCACTCAATATGATGTATTCTGTCTACCATTTTGTCTTTTGGATTTTATATGTCATATCTTATTTTAATTTTTTCTCTTTTTTTCTCTTTCTTTTTACTTTTACTGATAGTCTTCATTTCTACTCTCTTCTCCAAACCTCTCTTTCATGTCTTCTCCTATCTGCTTTAGTGCTCCCTTTAGTATTTCTTATAGAGTGGATCTCTTGTTCATATACTCTCTCAGTGTCTGTTTGTCTGAAAATATTTTAAACTCTACCTCACTTTTGCAGGACAGTTTTGCTGGATATAGAATTCATGGTTGGTAGTTTTACTCTTTCAGTATCTTAAATATATCATGCCACTGCCTTCTCGGCTTCATGGTTTCTACTGAAAAATCCACACATAGTCTTATCGAGTTTCCTTTATATGTGATGGATCACTTTTCTCTTGCTAATTTCAGAATTCTCTCTTTGTCTTGGACAACTGATAATCTGATTATTATGTGTCTTGGTGTGTGTCTATTCAGATATCTTCTGTTTGGGGTATGCTGCACTTCTTGTCTCTGCAATTTTATGTCTTTCATAAGAGATGGGAAATTGCCAGTGATTATTTCCTCCATTATTCTTTATGCTCCTCTTCCTTATCTTTTCCTTCTGGGACAGCCATGACATGTATATTCGTGTGCTTCATGTCATTATTCAATTTCCTGAGACCCTGCTCATATTTTTCCATTCTTTCCCCTGTTATTTTTTGTGTCGGATTTCAAATGTTCTGTCCTCTAGTTCCTGAATCCTTTCTTCTGCCTCTTCAAATGTGTTGTATGTTTCCATTGTGTTTTTCATTGCTGCTATTGTGCCATTCATTCCCATAAGTTCTGCCAATTGTTTTTTCAAACTTTGTATTTCTTCCTTATGTTCGTCCAGTGTCTTCTTTATATCATTCATCTCTTTTGCCATATCTTCCCTCAACTCAATGATTTGATTTTTCAATTGACTTAGCATATTTGTTTGAACATCTTTAATTGGTTGTTTCAACCCCTGTATCTCATTTGAAGGATAAGTTTGTTCCTTTGACTAGGGTGTATCTTCATTTTTCCTAGTGTAATTTGTAAATTTTTTGCTGTCTAGGCATCTGTTTTCCTTGATTACCTCAATCAGATTTTCCCAGACCAGATGGGCCAGGTCTCAGGAAGAGGGTGTAATCAGTATCAGGTTTCCCTGAGGATGAGACACAGAAAGTTGTCAGAATTTCCCATGAGGCCTCTAGATGCACTGCTTTTTCTATCCTGCTCAACAGGTAGTGCTTCTCATCTCACAACTCCCCACCAGTGTAAAGAGGTGTGTTGTCTTAATTCTGTAGACTGTATCCCTGCCAGGGGCTGAGAGTGTCAGAAGCCAAGCTTCTGACTGGTTTTATTTTTCCCCCTAGGCCCTGGGGTCTGAGTTCTCTGATGGAGGGCAGACCCTTGAATTGGGCAATGCCTCCTCCTTTTCTCAGGGAAGATAAGCCCTTTAGGGATTTATCTCCTATACTTGATTTCTTCCTGTGACTCTCTGATTATCTTAACTCCACACTTGTTTGGGTCAGCACTGACAATTGAAAATGCCTGAGGCTTTCTCTAACGAGCTACTTAGACTGAGAGGAATAAAGGGAAAAAAAGAAAGAAATCCCCTCTTCAGAGCCAGTCCCTAGCCCCCCAGTTACCAGTCAAGAACCAGAGTTGTGCCCAGTTCTATGTGCCCCTTTTCTTGGGACACAGCCCTTTTCCAGTATTCTGAGTTCAGCTGATTCCAAAAACCTCTGTTTTTATTTATTTACGTATTTTATTGCTTTCAACCCTACCTCCTCTCTACCAGAAGGAACCTCAGGGTTCCTTTCCTGTTAGCTCTGGATTTATCTGTGCTCATAGTTTGTACTCAGTAGTCCAAATTCTTTAATTAAAACTGAAGTTAGAGTTTGATTGAACTACCGTCCCTTCCTCCTAGTAGACTGCTTCTTTCTCCCACAGGAAAGTCTTCCAACTCAGCTTGCCATGCTAGTGGGGGAGAGGCATGAGCTCTGCAGTTTGGGGAGCTTTACTTACAGTTCTCAGCCCTTCCACCCATTCCAGACTGGTGTACAATGTTTGTCCAGTCACAGATGTCTCCCAACAGTTGTTCCAGAATATTTGCTAGTTGTTCCCGGCTATACGCTAGTTGTTCCAGAGGACTAACTAAATTCCACACCCTCCTGTCTCTATTCCTATATATTTAAAAAAAACATTTTAACTATAGTGCTCATTGCTTTACAGCTTCTACTACTTCTCTGACTCCCGTTTGTGATGGAATTGGAGCTTATCACAGGTAAAACCTAAATCTTTCTTATAATGAAAATCCTTAGAATAGACCCTGGGGCACAATCAGTACTCAAAATATGTTGAATAAAGGAATATAAAAGGATGAATTAGGAAAGAGAAGAAGTCCTTTTATTGTCCTTCTAAAGGAATCCTTTCCTTGTTATCAAGAAAGTTTCTTTGCCATTAACTATGAAGGTCAAATTTTCATGGATGAAGGTCTTTAGAAGTTTAGTTGTAATAGAAAAGAGATGAGAATTAACATTAATTTTACCTTCTATGGATAAGCTATTATTATGCAAGATGATTTTACACATACTATCTTATTTACCTCTTGCAGCAGTCCTTTAAGATATCATTATCATCCCTTTTATAGGGAAGAAAAGTTTCAGAGTATTAATTGGATTAGTTAGATTAGGTTTGGTCATGAGTGACAGACAGTGACAGTGGCTTAAACTATCTTCATGGACTTCTGTTTTGCCACACTACCATTCTCCATAACTTAGTCCAAGATTCCTCCAGCTCTAAAAGGATGAAGAAAAGAAGGCAAAAGGACATAGACCCTCTTTCACTTATATACCATTAGTTGGAACTTAGTTACAAGGACACATTAAATGCAAGGGAAGCTTGGAAAGGTAGCCTTTATCCCAGAGGATTGTGAGCCTAGCTAAAAACTGGAGTTCTATTCCTATAGAAGAAGGGATAACTGGATGTTTGCATATGCCCTGACATAGCCAGACCTGACATAGCTATAATACAAATGCAATATCTGTTGGACATCAAAACACACGCTTCAACTGGTGGTCCTTGGTGCTCCTTATCAGTCTTGTCTATTCAGAGTCATCCCATTTTGCTAAACCCTTTCCTCTTTGATTGAATAGTGAATATTTACTTTAATCCACATGTTTCAGATTATGCATACTTAGCACAGGAAAATATTTTTTTGTGATCAGAGATGACAAAAACCAAAGCTGTTTGATGTCTAAAAAATCTTGAGTTAATTTTATAACCATTTTTCATCTTTAAAGCATGAAGTCACTCTTTACTAAATTTTTTTTAATGTCATAAAATTAAAAGAATCCAACATAGTTTTAAGGCACTCAATGGGATGACAGAAGCTGCCAATTGGTTAAGAAATCCACACTAAACTTAAGTAATTCAGATTTCATTACGAAACTGATATTTTTCTGAAGTTTTTGTGAATTTCTTACACCAAAATAAAATAGTGAGGTGCTCATGGTTCTGTTTGATTTGTTCTATATCACCATTAGGAAAAATGAAGATCCAAAAAGCTAAATCTGATCAAAATTGACCCAAACTAGGAAATCTCATTCAGGGCTGATACATATAAATTGCAAAACCATGTTTCATTTCAGACCTGGAGCTCATTGAAAATTTCTGCAGGAAATATGTTAGAAAGACCAGCTTATCCACATCAAAGAAGAAATTGGGGTTTAGCTCCAGATAAAAACGGATTTCTTAACATGGCTTTCAACAAGGGCAAAGTGGAGCTGGAGGCCAGTGACTTTAGTTTGGTGGTGATCTTACTTAACACAAGTAGTCGAGGAAGGATGGGAGGACATATAAATGACTTTAGGCCGTCTGTATTCCTCTGCCCTTTGGCTTGTTTACTCCCTTTGAAGGGTGATCTGCATGGGAAAAATCTTACAACGCACCAAACTGTGTTAAATCAAAACACAAAGCAAAAACCCCTCATTTAGCCAGTCAAAATTCAAACATTATTTTTAGACTTTCTGGTCAGGATTAGGATTTTGGCCAATTTTATTCACTATCAACAGGGAGTGCAATTCTTACCTGTACCCCTGTGGTAGGCAGAATAACGTCCTCTTAAAGGACATCCTCTGCATCCTCATCCCCAAAACCTATGAATGTGTTGTGTTAAATAGCAAAGCAGAATTAAGGCAGCAGGTGGAATTAAGGTTGCTAATCAGCTGACTTTAAAAGAGGGAAATCAGCCTGGACTATCCAGGAGGGCCCAGTGTATTCAAAGGGTCCTTAAATGTGGAAGGGGGAGTCAGTGACAGAGTGATGTGGCATGATGTTAGAAAGACGCTACCAGCCGTTGCTGGCTTTGAAGATGGAAGGGGACCATGAGCCAAAGAATATGAGCAGTCTCTAGAAGATGGAAAAGGCAAGAAAACAGAACTCCCCTACAGCCTACAGAAAGGAATGCAGTTCTGCCAAAACCTTAATTTTAGATTTCTGACCTCCAGAATTATAAGAATAAATTTTTGCTGTTTTAAGCCACTAATGTTGTAATAATTGGTTACAGCAGCAATAAGAGACCAAGAAATACCCTTAGTATTTAAACAATTCTCAGGTTCCTGTATACATTCTCATCTAGTGGTGGAAAGGTTGCTTCTTTTTTTTTTATTATCTTCATTTTATTGAGATATATTCACATACCACGCAGTCATACAAAACAAATCGTACATTCGATTGTTCACAGTACCATTACATAGTTGTACCTTCATCACCCAAATCAATCCCTGACACCTTCATTAGCACACACACAAAAATAACAAGAATAATAATTAAAGTGAAAAAGAGCAATTGAAGTAAAAAAGAACACTGGGTACCTTTGTCTGTTTGTTTCCTTCCCCTATTTTTCTACTCATCCATCCATAAACTAGACAAAGTGGAGTGTGGTCCTTATGGCTTTCCCAATCCCATTGTCACCCCTCACAAGCTACATTCTTATACAACTGTCTTTGAGATTCATGGGTTCTGGGTTGTAGTTTGATAGTTTCAGGTATCCACCACCAGCTACCCCAATTCTTTAGAACCTAAAAAGGGTTGTCTAAAGTGTGCCTAAGAGTGCCCACCAGAGTGACCTCTCGGCTCCTTTTGGAATCTCTCTGCCACTGAAGCTTATTTCATTTCGAAAGGTTGCTTCTTGTCACCACAGGTCCTTACTCAAAATTCTAGAGCACCTAATTCCAGTGCCCTCAGAATACTGCCTGGTTAAATAACCGTTAATATATCTGTCCCATATTCATAGCTCATTCCTAAAAGATAGAATGTTCTTACCTAGTGCAGCACTTCTCATTTCTAAGTGTTATTTTCAAAGGAACAAATTAGTGTTTATTACATAAAACTTTATAGCTAAGCAAAAAATGCCAATTAGTTCCCAGACTCTCAACTTGCAGAGTATGCAAGTTCTTCTAAATCATGAATGAGATCAACAGTGCTAGAATTCTGGAAATGACTGAGGCTGCCAAATTGATACTTTTTTTTTCAATACTGCCTCTTATGCTTTCAAAATCAGCTTTAATTGCCAATTGTAATTCAGCTCAGTTTGTAAGTTAGCACTAGCTGGTCAATAAACAAGTCCAAGGTGAGGATTTTGGACTACTGAACACTACAAATCCTAAATTAAAGCTGCCGGAGGGAGGATGAACTCTACACCTTTAAGCTGATGAATCTCCAGGGCCTAGAAGAGGAACAGGGACGTGGTAGACACAATAAATACTTGTTTGATTTATGAGCACAGTTTGACCCTTCCCCCCTGACATCTGCTGATTCATTGATCACTGCTGATTTGAACTTGCGAAGCACCCAGGATGCTTAGGGCATTTGAAGAAGGAAGTAGGTGCAAGAACCATAGACCAGTGGTGAACACACAGGAAAATTTCCCAGTGATAGAAATTTATATCAGACTGATATATTTAATGAAGAATTAAGTCTAATGTTCCTCTGTTCTTACAGTATCAACTTCTCTGCAGAGTTCACAGAAATGATTGTACACGCTAGTTGAAGCTATCCCACTGGATTTTAATTCCCGCTTCAAAGACAGATATTGTGGAAGAAATCTCTGGTGTTTCCTTTTATATATTTTTTTTATTTTTAAATTTACATATAGTAAAATTTGCCTTTTCTGGATACAGTTCTATGGTACACGATGCACAACAGCTTCATCACCCAAAGGTTCCCTCATGCTGTCCCTTCATAACCAAACTCTGCCCCTGCCCACAGCTATGGGCAACCATTGCCCAGAATGTCACAGAAATTGAATCATACAGTATGTATGTAGTCTTTTGGATCTGGCTTCTTTCACTTAGCAAAATGTATTTGAGATTCATCCCTGGTGCTGAGTGAACCAATCTCATTGTGGTTATACTGTGATTTCTTTTTCCATTCACCAAATGAAGGGTATCTGCGTTGTTTCCAGTTTTGGTTGATTATGCTTAAAAGCTGCTGCAACTATTCATACCGGTTTTCATGTACATAAATTTTCATTTCACTTGGATAAATACCAAGGAGTGAAATTGCTGGATCATATGGTGAAGATATGTTTAACTTGATAAGAAAACGCCAAACTCCTTTCCAAAGTAGCTATATCATTTTGCATCCCCATCAGCAATATATTAGAGTTCCTGTGACTCCACATACTTACCATCCCTGGGTGTTGTAAACTTTTGTTTGTTGGTTGGTTTAGCCATTCTCTTAGGTATATATAGTGGTTGGTATATTTGTTTGTTTACAATAGTCTAAAGGAAAATAATTCTCTGATAGCTGGTTTTCAGATACCTTGCAAGTCCAGTCAGGCTTGGCTCCTGAGAGAAAACATATCTCAAAGACATGCCTCAAGTGACTGGGCATAGCTCCACATTAATGGTTACAAGCTTTACCCTAACCTATTTTCCAGGATATGCAGGATATGGGCCCTTGGAAATATTTCCTTATTTTAGTGATGAGGCTCAAATAGCACTTAATTGATGATCAAAGTCAAGGATTTTGACTTTGAATGGTCAAGTACCCTCTCCTTTGGGCATAACTTGATCCCAGTTGGCTAGTTTGCAAATTCATCCTTTTCTTGTATCAGGGGTATGGAGTAGGTCTGTCAATAGTTCATGGGAAAGCCAGCCCATTATTTAGAAAAATAAACTCAAAGTTATCTTTCTGTTCATGGTGGAATATTCCTAACATATGAAGTGCAGCAATGTTCCAAAATAAGAATGAGTGAAGACACTAAGAAAATGGAACACTTTTGAAGCACCAAACATGATCACAGGGCATTTATTTAAGACATTTAAATTTCATCCAACTCAATTCACTTAACACCATCAGCCAATGCCACATGAATTACCCTTCAGTTCTTTTTCTTATAAGCCTATCTCAATTAAGTTGTTTTCTCCCAGCTTTGAACTTTCAAGGCAAAAGAGGGAGATAAAATCAATGGGTTACTTTTGTAATAAGCTTTGTTCATTCTCAATGAATTTTCCATGACATTTATTTAGGAAAATCTCAGACTACACCAAAATGTGATAATGATGGGGTTTTATATTTATCAAAGGCTGCCTTGCCCCCATGCACAAGTAGCTAGCTCCCCATTGCAGGGAAGGAACTTTTGCATGCCCAGAGGCACACTCCGTGAAAGGTTAAGAAGGAAAGGGAAACTGGTTCTGATGAAAAGGACCTCCCTGAACCTTCACCAAATTTGAAGCCACTTGAACTTGGCCATTCTGACATTTCTATTGACTTGATTTCCCTTTTGCTTTAGCTATTGACTTGACTTACTTGTCCTGCTTTCAAGTTGGACCTGAAAATAAATGTTAGGAAAGGTTTTGGAGGTAGATATTTTCAGAGGAGGATACTCATGATTCAAGAAAATGAAAATTTTGAATGTTTCACTGTTGGTCCCAAGTAGTAGCTAATTGCGGAGGAGCTTTTCAATACCAATCAGAATGTACCGAGAGCTCTTTAAGTCAAGGGTACTATATCTAACACTCTGAGAATAAAATAATTTTGATCAAATATATGCTTTGCCTTCTAGATGTTTTCATGTACAGCTGAATTTATTATTCTCTTTAAGAGTGATTATGAAGAAGGGCTAAGTTAATTTCCATTTTCACAGTCACCATAGCAGGAAATTATTTTATCTTAATTTTAACCATATGTTCTCTGGAAATGTAAGTTGGTAGTTCTGGATACTGATAATATTTTGAGACACTGATGTGTATCCCACTTACCTCTGATTAAGATGAGAATATTTTTAATATTAGCTTCAGGTCATATTTTTGTCAACTCATCCTGAGAACAAAGTCCATTTTGTTCCTCTATCCTTTCTCCACAATATCAGTGAAGGAATTTCCTGGTTCTGCCCTGCATGTTTTTCTCTAAACTTCTAAGTGCTCTCATTCACTCCCTCACCTTCAAGCTTCTCTTTTGTGGCACTTCACATCTAAATCTGTGACTCAAGCTGTCTTGAATTTCCAACTGCCTATTAGACCTGAAGATCTGGGCATCTTGCTGGCACAACATATACTGTAAAAGTGAGCTGTTACATCACATGCCATTAAACCAGTAACTCCTCATGATTCACTTAGAAATCAAAGCTCCTGTCTTTTGGGCTCCCCTCTCAACATCTACATCCAGGAAATGTCTGTAAGATCCCCCCATCACCACCACCAATGTATTTTATTTCACTCCCTTTCTTGGTACCCAATATGATATTTCACACAGTAATTCAGCGATCAAGGAGGATCTTGTCAATTCCTCTACAATCCAGCCATCCTGCTAAAGGCTACTAGACCCGCTTGCATAAAACTCCACTTTAATAGCTATTTCACTATGAAAAAAAAGATGAATACCTCCATGTGAATGTCCAGTAAAGTCTACAGTACAAAGAACTTTGCTGAAGATTCAATGTAGATTGACCTGTACGTTTTCAAGCCTTATATTTTTGTACTTCCTTATATATAGCTCTACACACCTGCTAAATGTTTGCTTTCAATACCACCAGAGTGGCTTATCTTTGGCTATCATTTTTGGTCCATATTCTCTCCACCTAGAATTGTTGTTCAACCTATTCACATATTGAAATCTAATATTTTGCTTGAAGTTGTTCCCAGCTTTAGTATATATCATAAAAAAACCAGTGTGATTGATAGAAATTCAGAGCCTCTTCCCAGTTTCAGAAGTTTGATTTAATAGGTTTGTAGTAGAACCCAGAAATCTACTTTTTTAACAAATTCACCTAAGTGATTCTCATAAACATGGTCCCGGGATTGAAAATCTTTAAGAAACACAGGAAAGGCCTGAAAGGTAAGATACCTAAAGCCTTCTCTGACATCACTTGTTGAAAATTATTTCTCTTTGATTGGAATTCATCAAGCATTTTGATTGAAGCTGAAAGAGTATATGACAGAGTGGGCTCACTGTCACCCAGCAGCCTGGGTTAGCATTCTAGTTCCATTACTGTCTAGTTCTGTGGCCTTGAGAAAATTACTTAATGTCTCTGACACCTTTTTCTTACATATAGAATACAGGAAATAACAGTACTCACCTAGAAGCATTATTTTGACCTATGAGAAGCAAAGAGGGTCAGGCATAGAGTAAACATTACATATTAGCTATTATTGCCTTCCTTAGTGTGCTTTTCCATCCACTGCCATCATCATGTTTATTGTGAATATTGTCTTTTTCTTTAATAGATTATGAGTGCCTTAAAAGTAAGGATCATGTTTATTGGGTAAGAATGTGAAAAAAAAGACTTTAATAAACAAATACTACATTATTTTATCTTCTGTTTATATTACAGCCCTCTGAATAGAGCAAATGCTTAATAAATAAATTAATTTTTAATTAATTAATTCAGAGGTTTTGTGAAAATAAGCTATTAGACTTAAAAGTATTTTGGAAAAGTTAAAATCAGGTATACATTATAGAATCTTATCCATGCAAACATTGTACTTTGGCACATTAATTTTTCAGAAGATGAAAATGAAGCCCAGAGATGTAAAGCAATTGATTGTCCACAATCAAATGATTGCAGAGTCTGGAAAGCAAGTCTCTGGACTCTGGGCCCAGGGCTATGTCTATTGGATCTCTCTCACAACTACTACCAAAGTCTGCGATTTCCAACCAAGATTTAAAAATACAAATAGAGAATTAGTAAAAGGCCTCCAAAGATGTTCATAGAATATAATGTGCACGTTAACTGTTCTAAGTAACTTTAAGTTCTGGTAGAGGAAAATAGTCACGTAATTTCCCTAGAAAGTGACTTCATGGAAAATTATATACAACTCAATGTACCGAGAACAGCTTAAAACCACCTATGCCTGGGGATAGTACTTGAGCCAGATTCCTAGTCCTTTAAACCTCATACTGCCAGGTCTATAGTGTAGTGTGTGTCCTACTTTTTACAGTAGTATAGGAAATAGACTAAGGGAAAGGAACTTTTTGGAGCCCATGAGCTGACAAACAAACAGACAAAATGACTTTATGTCTAAAAATGGATTTTATATTCCAAAGTCCTTGGTCCATCCAGGATATCTAGTGTCTGTAATGTCACAACTAAGAGGAGAAAAGAAGGGAGAGAAAATCCAGAAGTCTGGTAACTGTGTATTTCCTTTTTCAAGTCATGATAACTCATATTTGTGTGATTAAAACAAGCATTTCAGACTTCTCAGTGATATCTCATAGATCAGACACCACTACCACTAAGCAAATATTAACATCAGAACCTAATGAAATAGCCCTATAAACTGGCCATACCAAGACCTCAAAATTATTGATTTAGTCCCACAGTTTCCCAATTCTCATCTACAATCTGATATTGACATACAGCCAAATTTCTTTATAATTACCTTTAAAAATTAAACATTTGACAGTCCCTGGAGTGTTTATTCCGTAATAACACAGTTTTACTTAGATTTTCCTGATAGACTGCCTGTTTTCTTTTAAGTTTATCTTTACTTAATATTTATATTTATTTTATCCTCTTCTAACATGGTATAGTGACTCTCTTTCTTCTTTGGTCCTTCATTGTTGTTTCTTCCAACAAAGACAAATTCAGATTATGACATTATTAAATGCATAAATCAAACCTGAGGTCCTGTTGCAAATAGACACGTCTTTTTTTTTTATTCATACCTGTCCCAAGGCAGAAGGTAAGGGAGGAAAGAAGAAAACCAGTGCTCTTATCAAGTATGAATGATGCAAAATTTATAATCTCAGGTGTCTATGAAGAGTTCCCAAGAAATATGGATCATCGCATTGCCTCTCCTTACCAGGGGAGCAGTAGAAGGCAAAGAAAATCCCTCAAGACACATTGAATTATCCAATAGGAAAAGTGGGCACACCTACTGGCATAGGGTAGTTCATTTTCTCATTCATTCAACAAATATTTTTGTGTATCCAGTATGCACAAGCTCCTGAGCTCATAGAATTTTAATTCTTTGGGAGATATACCAGCCAGGGTCATAGCAGTAGCAAGTGCCACATGCAATTTATGGTAATTTAAGGAGTATTTAATAAAGGGACTACTAGTAAAGTTGTGGGAAGGGTGCAGGGAACCCACAAAAAAGTAGTGTAATACCTCAGAGCTAATAACATTCAAATTGTTACTATCCTAAAAGGTCACAGGAAGGGAACAGTTAATGAGCCCTGGTGAGAGAGATCTTGTAGGGGGGCTGCCTTGAGAAGAGGATAATGTTCAGGAGGGAGAGGTGGGCTGCCTAAGGGAACCCCACAGGGAAGAACTAGAGCACTGTGGTAGATAGAGTTATGTACCCCAACAAACACACGTTCTTAATCTTAATCTGTGTCCCTGGGGGTGTTGTTATAAACAGGACCTCTTGAAGGTGTTATTTTTAGTCAAGGTGTGGCCCAACTGAATGAGGGTGGATCCTAATCAATTCTACCAGAGGCCTTGCAAAGAGAAGAATCTGGAAGAAATTAGGGAAAGACACAGGGGAGAGAAAGAAGCCAGAAGTCAGCGGAAACCAGGAGAGCCAAAAGTAGAGGACATCACTGTGAGATGGGAGGCAGACATACAACACAAGGAACCCCAAGGATTGCCAGAAGCTGGCACCAAAACACTAAAGACTCCAGGAGAAAGCAAAGTTTGCTGTTATGGTTTGCTAATGCTGCCATTATGCAAAATACCAGAAATGGATAGGCTTTTACAAAGGAGATTTATTAGATCATGAATTTACAGTTCTGAGGCCATAAAGATGTCAACAAGAGGATACCTTCACTGAAGATAGGTCAATGGCATCCAGAACACCTCTGTTAGCTGTGAAGGCACATGGCTGGCATCTTCTGGTCCTTTGCTCCTGGGTTGTGTTTCAAAGTGGCGTTCTCCAAAATGTCTCTGGATCTCTTTGCTTCTTCAGCTCCTGTGCATCTAAGTGTCAGGGTCCTCTCTTAGCTTCTCTGGAGCAAACTCTGGGCTAGCATCTCCAAACACCTCCAAGCATCTCAAAGCATCAGCAAGCATGTCCCCAAAAATCTCTCTTAGCTGCTCTCTTATAGGACTCCAGTGATTTAATAAAGACCCACCCTGAATGGGCAGGGTCCACATCTCCATGGAAATAATTTAATCAAACTTTTCCACCGTGATCAACAGACTAATCAGTCTGCCCCCACAAGATTGCATTAAAGAATATCACTTTTGGGGGGACATAATATATCCAAACTAGCATACTTGCCGATATCTTAATTTTAGATTTCTTCTAGCTTCAAAACTCTGAGCTAATAAATTCCTGTTAAGTCATTGCGTTGTGTGGTATTTGTCATAGCAGCCTGGCAAACCAAGACAGAGATAGATACACTGACCTTACTCTTCTCTCTTGCTCTTCTCTTCTGCTGTGGTTTACCATTGGTTGAATCTAACTGGAATTCAGAAGACTTGATACCATCTATACAGGTCAGCCTTCCACAGCACAGAACAAGGTGGAAAGTGATGAAGAGTAGATGTGGGGGAGCAAACACAGGATATCTGGCCTAGATGACAACATTCACTGTGGCTTACCCACTACATTGAAACTAAAAGAAACTCCGTCTTTTTTTAAAGGAGAATAATAATGTCAGACAGCTAGTTTGGACTGATAAGCAGAATACTCTATATATTTTTCTCTACCCAGGGATGGGATAGACTCTACTTGTTATTATGTGCTAGTTTCTATAACAGGATTGTTTAAAAAGGGATGCCTGGAGTCTATATTCTATGAAATATACAAATGCTCTGATTTGTATATTTAACTTTCAGAGACCTAGAAATGAACAGTGTGACAGAGAGATTCTATGGCAGTCTCCACGATCCTTGCCTCCAGGTATTCATGCCTTTGTGAAATCTACTTTTCTTGAGTGGGAATGGGACCTGTGACTTGCTTCTAATGGAAAATTCAAAGCTGATAGGATGTCACAGCTGTGATTGTGTGCATTATATGACAAAGGTGATGGGATGTGACTCCACGATTATGTTACATTTTATAAGACTGCCTAGCTAGCAGACTCATGCCAGAGACTTTCTCCATTGCTGGCTTTGAAGAACACGTTGCCATGTTGTGAGAGGGCCTGAAGGGAGGGACTCGTGGCAAGGAACTGCGGCATCCTCTTGGAGTTGAATGTGGCCCCCCCAACAACAGCCAGCAAGAAGCTGGGACCACAGTCCTACAACCCAAAGAGAAGAATTCCACCAACAACCTGAGTGAGCTTGTAGCAAATCCATCCCCATTCAAGCCTCCAGATGAGAACCCAGCTCTGGCCAACATCTTCACTGTCGCTTTCCAGAGGACGCAGCCTGGATCCTGACCCACGGAAACAGAGAGATGAGAAATGTGTGTTTGTGGTGATATGCTATGAAACAGTAGAAAACTAATCATTCATTAATTACTTACAATACTCTCCAAAATTCTCCACAACTGGGCTCTGTAGGTTGGTGATTATTTTAATTATCATGTAGGACTTTACCTTTTACAAACTGTTCTCATAAGTATTAAATAAACTATTCGTTGATGTTATTAGCATCAGATAAGAGATAAGGACATTGATGCAATAAGGTATATAATGACTTGCCCAACTAATAAAAGGAAAATGCTGGCCTTGGTCCCAGCCCTTCTGATCACAAAACCCAGGTTATTCCACTCTACAACACCCTATTCCTTAAATTAATCTCATATAATTAAGAAAAGTACAAATGAGCCAAACCCTCCATCCTTACAAGGGCTGGTTATAGTCATCCTGTGCTCCATGACAGCAAAACGCCTGCCCCTTACCTCATAAATACACATATTAGTGGCCCCAACATTAAACATGTGTGCCAGTAGGAAAAATTTCGCGTAAAATTTCAAAATCCTCCTCACTCTGACCATGGATCAGGGGCAGCCTCCTTATCTAAAATCCAGTTTTGAATTGCACATAGAGTGTTATTATTATCAGCAGCAAAGGCATTAAGCCAATATTGAAAACATTTTTTGCAATGTCTATGCAGCCTTTAGTTTTTAATTCCTTAAATAGCTGAAAATAAAATAGACTTTGGCAAAACACTCCATGATTAAGGCCCAAACTCTAAGCCTTATTAGTAATCAGAGCAGATGGTAATATTAGCTAACAGATTTTTTTTTAAGCCTCTCTGTTGAAAGAAAATGTTTGGAAGTGATGCAAATGACTTACAATTTATCTCTTTGTGAATGGCCAATGGTTTGAATTCTATCAGTGAAGTCTGTTGCTGATTTGATCCAGAGGTGAAGGAATGGGGCACATGGCAAACTCTCTTGAAATTGAGCAGAGCATTTTCTTCAATGGAGAACAAAGGCACTAGCCCAACACGTCATTAAAGTGGTCACCTGTAATATAAAAACACGATTAAAGTGCCCCTCCCCCCTTCTGTTTTACATTTGTCCCTTTCTTTGAGCCTGTTAGCAGCACTGAAATCATGGGACCTTAAGGATAATTTTATAACACACTAATGATTGTTTAATGTAAAATATTCTGTTTTTAGTTAGAGCTCAAAATCTGGCCCAAGATGAGATTTTTGTTTGATTATTAGTTGCTTATTTTTCTGAACCTATACTTTAAATGGCAGCAGGCTAAGGAATAAAATTTCATTCTACGATTCAATCTTGGAAAGCTCTTGCTGCATATCAATGTGTCTTTTATCAGGACCCTTGATTAGAAGAAGGAAATGGAGCCCTTTTTGTAGTTTCATCTCTTCCTGTTATTAAATTCTTTATGAATTTTTCTTTTTCTTTCCACCAGTTAGGACCTGTTTCAATATGGTGGAACATCCAGAGTTCTACTGCTGCCTCACATATGTGGATGTTTCCAGAAATCACTTGACCTGAAATTCAATCCCTCTATAAGAAAACAAAGTTCCACTGATACTTAGAGCTTGCATGATTTAAGAATTTATTATTTAAAAAAAATGAGAATGATTCCATTTTCACCCTTACCTACACAGACCCTCTGGGTGCCAAAGTATTTGAATCACTTAGCCCTCATTTGTTGTCCTGTAGGGAAGCTTGTTTTGAAGTGTCAGTTCAGGAACATAAAGCACAGGTTGACAGCATGGCCTTGGATTCTAATCCTAACTCCACCATTTACTAGATCTATGTTTCAGTACACAATATTTTATGTATAAAATAGTGATAGTAACCATGACTTCTTGAGACTGTTTTAAAAAGTTGAATGATATAATACACAAGGCCTTAATCCACTGTCTGGGATATGGGGAGCCATTTTTAAATGTTATTATTTCAGGACCGAAAACTACATCTTTTCTTTCCTCTTATTGCCTTTTTCAATTACTCCATCATTTCCCCATGATTTGCCATTACTCTCATTCGAACAGCACCATACTACACATGTGGAGTTCTATCCACATGTTACCAAAGAAGATGTGAAGAGCTGAAAAAGTCTAATTTTTTCCTGATCATAAATTCACTTTGGAACTTAGGTTTCTTTTTACTGGTCTCACATTGAACTATAATACAATATTGAAGACAGCTATTAGAACAGAGGAGTGATTTAGTACATAATTTTGTTCATTTTGAAGAGTGTTTCTACAAAGCACCTGGTACGTAAACCAGTGTATGTTTATTCATGAACTGAATAACTAACTGAAAGGGTGACATTTTATGAATAATTATGATGATCAGCATATTAAACTACAGCAACATGAAGACATTTTTTTCTGTGATTGTTGCAATTTAGAGACCATTGACAGCTCTACAATATAGGTCCTTCTTATGAATTAACTTGGCAAATCTTTCCGTTGATTTAGGTCTTCTTTACTGTCTTTCTGAAGTTTTAAATTTTGCTCTTACACATTATTTTGTTATATTTACTCTTGGGAACTTTATATTTCTCATTGAAATAATAGTGAACTTTTTGAAGAATACACTTTATATTTTGGAATATTTTTAGATTTACAGAAAAGTTGCAAAGATGGTACAAAGACTTCTCATACAACCCCTCATCCAGTTTCAGTGTCTCCTGATTTTTATCATCTTACAATACAGTGGCACATTTGTCAAAACTAAGAAACCAACACTGGAACATTATTATTAACTAAACTATAAACTTTATTCATATTTCAGCACTTACTTTTTTCTATTAATGTCCTTGTTTTGTTACAGGTTCCCATCAAGAGCCCACATTAATTTAGTTGTCATGTTCCCTTAGTCCTTTAATTTTAGTCCTTTTTAGAGCATCTTCCAACTGCCAATAAATCCCCCATTTAGAGCTTGCTGAGCTCTAAATTTACATAACAAAAAAATCCCACTTGCCATGTACACTACAACATAAACAGAACTCTTAATCTCTGTCTACCTCACTTTCATAGCCTATTTCTCCACAAATAAGGAAACACCATTTCAGAAAATCATCCCCCTCACATTTGCCAAAGCCAAAAAAGTCCGAGAATTTCTCTCATACTCACACATACCACATCCAGTCTACTACCAGATCCTATTGGCTCTACCTTCAAATATATACCTTGAATTCTTCCTTTTTTCATTATCTCTAACACTACCATCCTAGTGTAAGCAATTATCATCTCTTCCCTGATTATTCCCTCAGCAATCCAAGTGGTTTCTCTCCTCCATTCTCTCTACTCCCACTTTTATTCACACAGCAGATAGTGTGGTATCTTAAAAAATATAAATCACACCACATCAATTCTTCTTTTTAAAATCCTCTAATGGCATTCCATTGCACTTAGAATAAATCAAAACATCTTAACCACAGAGCAACAGATTTTCATAAACTGGACACTGGCTTCATTACTTAGCATTGCCATTCCTAATCTCACTCCCTAGAATATAGTCATATACCTTTTCTTCTATATATCAATGACACCAAGCTCAATCCTGTCTTGGGGCCTTTGTCCTATGACTGCAATTCCCTTTGTCTGAAATTGTCTTCGTATAGTCCATATGTTTGCATTCTTCTTATTCTTTATGTTTCAGTCTAAATGTGATTTTTCCAGTAGTCATGTCCGGAAAATCCAATGTAAGTCTCCCCACAACCTGGTCATTACTTCCTATCCGAATGTCCTGTTTAACTTGCTTTATAGAACATATCACTATGTACATTATCTTTTTAAAATAAAGGGTTTACTTTATTGTTTCTCTCCCCTCACCCTACACTGAAATATAACCTCCAGGAGAGCAGAGAACTATTTTTCTGGCTCACACTGCATTCTGGGTGCTTAGGACAGTTCCTGGCACACAATAAGTGACGAAAAATATTTATTGAATGCCAAATAAATGGATTTTATTTAATCATCTCTTGATAATTGCATGGGACCCATTCAGTGTATGAGTTCTACTGTGCTTGATGGTTTTATGATGGCTCATGGGTTAGAATCTCTCAACCAACATATTTTCAGAAGAATTGGTCATAATCACCTCCTCATAGCTAAAGACTGGAGAAACATTCAGGGGTTTTAGATTCCTATGTTATAGAGTCCACGAAAAAAGTAGCAATGCTAACTACCTCAATCTCCTTTGGCTGCCCACGCAGAAATGAAGGCAAATAAGACAAGTTAGTCTTCAAATTTTTCCCTCACTTACCCAGAAAGTGCAAAGGTCAATAGGTGATCATCAACAACTATATAATTTAAACTGTGCTTGTGAAAGAAGAAAGTAAGGAAAATAACACCTGAACCACATTCATTTCAAAAGGCAATTATGTTCCTCAGCCCTATGTAATGTTTTCCCCACTGTGGAATTTATTGTTTATAATCCAATCATCTGAATATAATTAGCTTTGTTATCACTCTCCTTACATGTGGCTTTCTCTTGTAGCCAATATAGTTATTAATTGGATGAAATTAATTCCTGTTAAGGTGATGGGGTTTCAATTTTTGGACAAAACCAGAATTCATTGGAAATTTACATGTGCATCTTTCTCTGTTATCAAATGTTCAGGGGACTAGTAAAGAGCACAGAAGTTGAAGGCAAGAAATAGTTTATTTTTCTCATTTTCCATAATAGATCAAGACTGCTAAGAGATCATCTTCATGAGCAGCTGCGGGGCAAGTTCCATTGATTTCTTGAAAATACACAATCAAAAACATGAAGAAAGGTACAGTGACTTTATTGGGTAGTTATCTTGAGGTTACCAGACTCTTGAATTATGTATTCTAAAGGAAATTTCAAATTGTAGAGATTTCAATAAAGAAGTAAAATTTAGAAACATCTGCTTCAGCAAGTAAACTCTCCTGAATTCAGAAAACCCAAATAATTAATCTGTGGGCCAAATTCCATGTTCACATAATTTCCTATCTCAAATGTAAATTAAATATAACACTTGGGAGATTACAAAGAAGGGAACTTGGCCGAAAGAAAGCTGCTACGTTAAGTCAATATTCTTTTTTTTGAATGAAACTTGGTCCATGTTCCTGAGTAAAGCACCCAGGACAGCATAGGTCAGTGTGAGATTTCCTAAAATCAAGAGATCCTTTGCACAGTACATTCCCTCAAAGCGAATAATGGTTGGCCTCCAGAGCCAGATTTTTCAAGGATGACTTTTTCTAACACATAATGAAAAATGCAACCCCATCTTATTTACCTCAAGAACTTTTCTTGTGAGATTCATGTCTTTGTTTTCAGTAGATTGTTTTCTTGACTACTTCTCTGAGTGAATACTTCCATGAAGCTCAATATACCTGTAGCATGCAAAAGAGAAAAAAAAAAAAGGTGTTGGTAGAGGAACATGGAAAACCTGTCCTGATGAGGCACTTGTTGGCTAGCTCTAGAAGACAGCTGCACATAAGATTGTACTACCAGCAAATACATTTGAAAGTAACGACATGATCACACATGAAGCTGGCTCAGCAACACACTCTTCCCTAACTGAGATCTTAGATCCCCTGCGTAATGTGTAGAAGGCAAGAAATGGTTTGTATCAACAATGAATAGGTAGCTCATACATTAAAACCAATTTTCAAAATAAACACAGACACACAGGCCATGTTGTAAGTGTTTTAAGACAAAGAAGAAAATTATTTTTATGCCAATTTTCATTTTATTTTAGGAGACCAATCAAAGAGCTTGGAGAATTGCATGTGAAGGACACAAAAAGTCTATATATAGGAGATCTGTATGCATATGCAGCAGATAGACAGATCGATCCTAGTTAATATCTTAAGTATTGGAAACATTAAAATACTATTTTGTGAGACTTAGAGCAAAGGTTCTCAACCTAGGGTGACTTGTGCTTGCCAACCCCCCCTCCCCAAACCCTCCCAGGTGCCATTTGGCAATGTCAGAAGACATTTTTCATTATCACAACTGGGAGAAATGTATTATTGGCATCTATTGGGTAGAGGCAAAGGATGCTGCTAAAAATCCTACAATGCAAAGTCCAGCCCCCACCCACTAATAGTTCTCTGACCAAAAATGTCAACAGAGTCAAGGTTGAGAAACATCGATTTAGATTATAAACTGGGCAGACACAACAATGAAGTTTAAAGAACCCTTACGTCTATGAATGAGTTTACTTAGGAGAAAATATCAGACACCAGCAGCTGAAAAAAAAGGATATTTTTGCCACCTCTCCTCTCTAACAGATCATCAATACATTGCAGTGTTCCCATTGCCACATTGTAAAAGAAATGCTTGTTTATTTCATTTTCCGGATGAGTGGAAATGAGAAAGTGGCAAGTTGTCTCAATAATTTCCAGAGGACTTCAGCAACTGGGACATTATACCCCTGGTCTGAGAAAAAGCAACAAACATTTCAGGAAATTCCCCTTTTTTGGCAAAACTGAAAGGCTACAAATGAATTCACTTTCAAACTGATATTTAGGGTATTTTATGAGTCTTTTGGATGTCTCTCCAAGTCTTGCTGGAGTTGCTGTGATGACAAGCTGTAAACTAAGTTGCAATCAAATAGACATTTTTAATTGTTTCCTCTGCATTATCACATATATCTGAAGGCGAAAAAACGCAGAATGGAAAAGCAGTATTTACAGTTTCATAGCGTCATCAGTGTACACTTTAAGGTGTTTCTACATTGAAAGAAAATACATTGGGTGCTAAATGTGAGGGAAGAAAGGCTAAAAACAACCAGATGTCCCTGAAATGTTGGAACAAACAGTTTCTATCTTTTGTAACTTCTCTGCTTCCATGTGAGAGAAGTGTCCAACCCTGAAGGTCAACGTTAACTGCACCACATCCAAGGCACTGGAACACTGAGGCTCCATAAAGAAAGGTTCCAGGAACTTACCCTATTTGAGCTTTCCCAAAATCAAAATTTGATTTAAAAAAAAAATAAAACCAGAACATGCCAATTCCTCTAAATTACATGAAAAAAAAATTGAAGTGTTGGGAACTACTTGACATTATCTGGGGATATTGAACATGTTCATCAATGCGTTGGATCAGCTATCCCTGAGCACGATGCTGCCTAAATAGACAGTCCTCTGGCTAAACCGATTACTTTTGTCTGTTCTCCAGTTTCAACCCACATTTTTGGCATTTGAAATGTATATTGTACCTGTGAATTGACCTGATGATAATGGTTTCACTTCACTTTTTGTTTGATTCACTCCACACTAATAGAAATGGTATTAAAGTTCCATCATCAGCTACTGTACCTGCAATTAATAGCAGTATTGGGAGAAGAATTCAACTACTAATATAAGAGAAGAAATTTTACTTCCATAAGGGATTGCAAATTGGAGAAATACAAGGACCCAAAACTGTGGGGAATGGTATCATATCTTCATGTGTTTTCATTAAAAAAAAAAAAATGCTTAGAAAAAATGACAATGTAAACAAATACTGTAACAATTAATTGTATACTTTTTGGCATTTGTCACTTCTTTCGTTATTTTTGTTTTACTATTAAGAAGTAAACCGTGTTTCTTGTTTCCCTTCAAAGAATTCTAGATAGAATCAACACTGCATTGTTAGTGATGTGTGGTACAGACAGTAGCATATCTTACAACACGTGAGCGGTGTTTTACAATGATTGGTTTCTTTTCATTCTGGTTCCAAAACAGGGCACCATACCAGATCCTTTCAAAGTTCAGGGCAAAGTTAGGTTTACTAAATAATAATTACTTTCATTACTGAAACATGAAGGATTGTGAAAGTGAATCTTCATAGATATTTTTAATCACAGGAAGATTATATTTGTATTAAATATTAACTTATCTCTATAGGATCTTTCCTGTACAATTGTATCATGGTTACTGAGTTTTAAATAACTGAAAAAAAAAAACTGTACAGGAAATTTTGCAATCCACCCATTAATAATGCTTGATATTAGAGGCAAATAATCTAAGAAAGACTTTCTAGCATCAATTCCATTCAAAGATATGTTTACTTTACATTTTATCACATATGTGACCTATAACATCTGCCTCAAAAATGTGTCTTTTGTTGCAAGGCACAGGCACAAGGAAAACCAGTTGAATATATGTGAATGATTCATTATAATACATCTTCGCACTTGACAATACAATCAAAATCACACACCATGAGTTCTTGGCATAAGAAAAGTAGCACATTCAATCTGATCTTGAAACACATGAGACTGATAAAGCCCTTTCTGCAGCAACATGCAGAAAGACAAGGTCAGAACTTGTGTGTAACAACCTGAAAGCAGAAATAAAACATGTTGGGACACACTTGATTGTTTCAAAGACACAATGGATAAAAGAATCCACTCACTGATTGAGTTGTAGCAGGATGATGAGTAAAGATGCTTGAATCAATGCGTACTTAGAAAAAAAATGTGGCAATGTCAATATGCATTATGCAGGAACTGTGAAAACAAAGAAAATACTGCAAAAAGCCAAGAAAAGAGAATAGATGTACCAATGCTAAGGTGTTTACTCATCCTACGCTAAAAATGTATCCAGAGTGCAGGTATCCTTCTACGTTGTCATTTAGTTATGATTTTTATTTTCTTTTCCATAGGGATTTTTATTAGTATTTATTATGTGCTGCAAGGGACTTTTGAATAATTTATTGCATTAAATTTTCATATCTTCCCTGCCAGGTAGGCATTTTCTCCATCACTTAAATGAGGAAGCCAAGAACCTGAGAGGTTAAGGAAATGAGGGTTACAATCGCATGACTATTGCTCTGTCCCACAGCTACTTTGAAAAACATTAAATGTTACCTTCTGTGCTGGTTTGAGACTGTTGGGTACCCCAGGAAAAACTAGCTCTTTTTACCCACGCTGTTGGGTGCAGTCCTACTGTGGGTGGGATCTTTTGATTAGGTTGTTTCCATGAAGATGTGACCCACCCAATTGTAGGTGGGAACTTTTGATTAAATTATGTCCATGGAGATGTGACCCTGCCCATTTAAGGTGGATCTTAATTAGTTTACTGGTGTCCTCTGTGAGACAACAAAAGGCAGAGTCATTTTGAAGAGAGCTCAGAGAGATGCTTAGCGAGAAAACACTCAGAGCTGACACAGACCCAGATGTTTGGAGATGCTAAGCTAAGAGATGAAGCCCAGGGTTTGCCCCGGAGAAGCTAAGTGAGAACCCCCAGATGCCTATAGAGAAAGCCATTGGAATCAGAAGCTGAAAACAACACAAGTCACATGCAGATGCCAACCACGTGCCTTCCCAGTGAACAGAGGTATTTCAAACACCACCGGCCTTTCCTCAGTGGAGGTATCCTCTTGTTGACGCCTTAGTTTAGACAGTTTTATGGCCTTAGAACTATAAATTTGTAACCTAATACATCCCCTTTATAAAAGCCAATCCATTTCTGGTACTTTGCATTCTGGCATCTTTGACAAACTGCAACACCTTCTTAAGTCCTTTATATTCTTTCTGGAGGACAAACTTCTCTGTATAATCATCGAGCCTGTTTGTGCATGGAGAAACCTGTGACCCACAATGTGGATACCTTCTAGTGAATTATTTTAATAAACTAAATATAAGCCTGACTCATACAAACATCAATGACAAGTGGAGGGCAACGAACCTTTGTGAGCCCTGCTAGATACCTTCCTTTGCAACATCACTTTAAAATAGGTATTTCTCCAGCCCCATTTCAGGATGGAGGAAACTACAAGAGGAACACCCTAACTCACGGATACACTGTTCTAATAGAGGCCCTAATGTGCATACACAGAGCATCCAATTATTTAGCTGTCTCTTTGGACTTCAGATGCCTGCTCTTTTCTTTTGCCAATCCACAGCATTTATGTCTGCACAGGGAAGATCTTACAAAGTGTTTTCCCATTTGTTAAAACTATGAGGATTTCAACACCTAAATGACATCTAATTGTAGGTAGGATTATGGTGTGTGATTATAAAATAAAAATAAGAAGGAGGAATTTCTTTGGGTTTACTCATTTTACTGTAGGATCCCCTTCCCCCACTTCCCAGAAACCCAGTACTAGAACCAAGTCTTTTTCTGGTAGCTCCCCATTACACATTTTGTACTTGTTCTTTACAAAGAAATATCCATTAGGGGTAATAAGAATGGGACTAAACGTCTTTTATGAAAAGATTCTGTAGATAAATATCACTGCTTCCTCAGATTAATATTTTAAAAATGTAATAGTTTATGCCATTTGAAGCCAAATTTTAGTTAAAAGTTTTCATTTTGTTTTCTACTTATAGTGCAGGTGAGGTGAAGACAATCATTAAAAGCAGAGTTAAGCTTTTACCTATCAATACAACTGGCTATGGCTTGAAATCTAATGAAAACAGTTTTCATCAGATGTAGGATGAGATAAGATTAATCTTGTAAATATGCTTGATATAACTCTAAATAAAAATGAAAAGCTCCTAGAAAAAAATCATCCCAGCATTAATAGCTCTTCTGAAACATTTTTAATTTTTTCCATCTGGTCACTTCTAAGAAAAACTATTCATGATTTCCAAGTAATGAAGAATCAAGCTAGGTAAATTCTGCTCCCAGAATTTCAGAAAGACTACCCAAAGGATGAAAAGTGCTCTAAAATTTCAAAGACACAAGTTTTTCTTCACAAACTCTGGCACATTGCATGACCTGATAACTGAGGTCATGAAGACCAGAATGGATGATCACAATTGCTATGTGATGTCTTTAGCTGTTTATGACAATCACGGCCAAAGTCAGAATAGATGGCAGTAAGAAAGACTAGCAATTTTGTGTGGCTATTTTATCATCATACCTAGACTGTGCCACTTTGACAAGCACATTTGCCCAAGCACTAAATTATCTCCTTTCTCGCCTATCCCAATAATTAATGGAATTACTTATCTCTCAAACTGTCTTCTCACCTTCCTCCACCCAAGGAAGAAACAATGCATTGTCATAACAGAGGGAAGTCAGGCAGGAGCCAAAGAAGAGAAGATCCCACCACATGATTTGCTTGCAAGGGCTAACACACCCCAACAGTAACAGGCTCTAAGAAGATTACCCCAGGAACAGAAGTTCAGAGGCTGGAGCATCACCCAAGTCAGTGAAAAATAGTATAGTGGGTAGTTGTCATTGGAGTCTCTAAAGAGCCTGCACGATAACCCAAGGCAGAAAGTTAAGCCTTTGGGTCTCTGCCTCAAGTGGAGGGCACCAGACCCATACTACAACTATGCTGGTTGTTCAACGCATTATAATCTCCTATTTCTCCTCTCTCCTCAAGGAGGGGCCATAGTGGGTGAAGGAGGAAGAATGAAAGAATAAGGTAGAAAAATAATGAAGTATCAACCTTCCCTAGTGTCAGTTTCTGAGTCCCAAGTCAGGAGTCAAGGGAAGGAGTTTTAAATAGAATGACGCAATGAATGTTTTTTGCATTTTGTTTTGTTTTTTCTGCCTAACTTGGACTTTTGTGTACCTGAGAATGAGTTTACTAGAAGTTTTGACCACGAGTGAGAAAGGAAGATAGAATTGTGAAAGAAAAACACAATTATTTCATGATGTCATCCCTCTGAATCCAGCATATCCAATCAAGCAGTACATGAAATTTCAAGTTGCATTTCAAATCATTTCCACCAATATATACTACCACCAGTCATGAAGAAGAATCAGTTCCAAGATGCTCTTGCTAGCTTTGGAAATAATTCTCATTTGAGGTTTATTATAATAGGTAAGATGGAACCTCAATTTAGTTGGAATTTTTTTATTATTATCATAGTTGAACATTTTTCATTTGCATGTCAATTTATATTTGCTCACTTTCAAATTAGTTATAATGTTTTCAAGTGTATCTACTAGTAAATTGTTTCTCATAAATTTGCATAAAGCATTGTAAAAAAAGAGCTGAATGCTTGTCTCTATTTCATGCAACTATTGGAGTAATCTGTAGTTTTTCTTTTATTATAAAATGTTTTACATAAGAAAATTTAAAAACTTGAAATATCAATATTTTCCTTTTAATTTTCCCCCTTTAGAAAGTTGAAGAAACTGTCCATTTTTCTTTTATTATTTTATCATGGAATTTCTAATATTTACATGATTAATTATTTCTTCCCTCTGGAACCCATTTGTATGAGGCATAGAATCTGATAAGCATGAGTTAAGTTAACAAGTAGGCTGGGAAAATCCTATTGTTGGCATGGCTGTATCAGTTTTAGCGATATTCATTTCTAGTTTAAAGCATAATCGTCCTCACTCTCTAGTAAAGGCTGGAGAGACTTTCAATGTTAAATTTTTCTTACAAAAAGAATCCAAACAGTTTCTCCCTCTCCAAGTATCAAGCTGCCTGAGCTCAGCAATCTTTCCTTGGTCAGAGCCCCTCCCTGTTAAAATTTATACACCATCCATTTTCAGAGACATAAACTGCTCTCCAGTGTGTTAATGTCCAAGAAAGGCCATCACCTCTGAATCATTTTTTCCCCAAACATAAATCCTTGGGCCAACAAAGAAAAGTGGTATTTTTCCATCTCCATAATTCCTGTTATTTTAAGTCTATCCTTTAACCAATGTGGCTTTGTATTTCTTTTTCCTTGATAACTCACAGGTTCAAATGTAAAAATTTATTATTACAAGGAACAATTATGAGGTTCAAAGCATATTGTGTGCATTCCATGCTTCTAGCTTCTGGTACTGATATACAGAATGAAATACTTGTGGTTGTCTATTCGCATGAAGTGGATGGGTTCCAGCTGCTGGCGGTGAGAGTCTTGATGATTGTCTGCCTTCATCAGGCCCAACAGAGACCCAGCATCATGGGAGGTTGCCCAAGTGCCATACTGCAAGCATCTCAAAAACAAACTTTTGACCATTTAACTTACTCATTCCAGTTACTCTTCAGTGTCAACAATGGCAACCAAAGGGGGAAAACTGTTTTGCTGATTTCCTTACTTAGAACATTATTTTGGATTTTAAGATTTCAAGTTCTTGTCTCCAAACCATTGAACTAGACAAACCATGGATTTTTTCTTAATTTCTTCCTCAACACCTTTGGTTTTTTCTTCTTCAGTGCAGCATGTTTAGATGTTGATAGTCTCTTGCTTATAAAGTCTTCCCAAATTTAATGAGATAGTACATTTATATGCATAAGAAAAAATATAAAACTGTACATCCTTAATATAGCAGTTATCCTTAATCGTTAATAACTATTGACTTATCAACTGTTGACTTGTGACTTAATAACTGTTTCTCACTGTCCCTGATTACTTTTCTATAAGACCAGAAATAATAGTTCTCTCCTCTGTGCTCTTTCAGCACACTTAAAATTGTACTCTAGTGACTCGCATACAGGTTTGTGTCTCTTAGACTACTGAGACCTTTTTGAAGACAAAGATTTATCCTATTGATCTTCATTTGCCTAGCATCTAACACAATGTCTGATACATGGTAAATACTTAATGATAGTCTTGAATAAATGGATGGCTTCTGCTCTAGGATACCTCAAGCACCCCAGATTTTTAGATCATTTGTACGTTAATAACATGCTATCAACAGTGCTTTTGCTGCCAACTGCTCAATAAGTATCAGTTCTAGTTTGTAGAGCCCTAAGCAACACCATACAGTATAACACAAGTGTACCTGGGTTTAGTATACTCATATACTCTGGCCTGTGTCCTTTGTTGTGACAGAAACTACACACATGCACCAAAATCTATTGCCTCTTCACACTGGACTCACATAGTGAGAACTCATTTCCCATTACCCATTGCAGTTAGATGTGAATATATGACTTAATTCTAACCATTGGAATGTGGGCAGAAATGATGTTTCGGACCCAGTTCATAGTAAAACCTCACAAGTGATCCTTGCTCTCTTTCTCCATCTGTCACTAAAAGAAGAATCTGAGAATTTAGAAGGAAGCAGAACCACAAGATGGTAAAGATTTGAGTCCTTGAAGGACTTTATGGAAAACTGCCTGATCAAAAACATCTGCTATGGGCTATGTTATGAGTCAGAACTAAATCATTATGGTGCTAAGGTTCTGATATTACAGGGTTTATTACTGTAGCTATTATCTAATTTTGAAATTGGTATTTTGAAGTGCAGCTCTATGATGGTTAATTTGATGTGTTAACTTGGCTAGGCTATGGTGTCCAGTTCTTTGGTCAAACACTGGCCTACTTATTGTTGTGAAGGTATTTCATAGGTGGCTTTTCATCTACAACAGTTTATTGCATCTACAACCAACAAAAGAAATTGCCCTCAGCAATGTGAATTATCTCCTCACCTAGTCAGTTGGAAGTCTTAAAGGCCAGAACACAGGGTTTAAGTGATCAGAAAAAGAACTTATTCTTCAACTTCAACACTGGCTGTTGCCAAAAATTCCAACTATCCAGCTTTTCCTGGGGAATTTGGACTCAGGACTTGAACAGCTCCTTTATAGGAGTTTCTCACCTATGGCCTGACCTATGGAGTTTGGACCTGCCAGCCCCCATGGTTACATGAAACAATTCCTTATAATAAATCACTACACACACACACACACATACACACACACACACATATGCATACACATCTTGCTAGTTCTTTTTCTCTGGAGAACCCTGATTATTACAGGTGCTAACATAATACAACAAACCCAAAATTTGTGGCATCAGCTTACTGGTCAGCTACCAAGAAGTAAACAGACTGATATCTGGGGTTGGAAAGAGGGAGGTCCATTCCATGTCATTCCATGACAAAACATATGGTAGAACTATAGACTATAGTCCATAAAAAGGAAGACCAGAAAACATGCTTATTAGACCTGTATGTCTTGGATAAGAAGTTGACAAAAATCTAAGTAAGAATGTCTGTTTGCTGCTATTGTTTGCCTTTAGCAAGATATTACCAGAAAGAGATGGGTACAGCCCCAAACTGGCATGGTTTAAAGAAGAAACAAAGGTGGATATAGGATCCAGAGATCAACAACTTTTAGGGTTGGAAAACCTGCTTCTACATTCCAGGTAACAGAAATAAATTGAAAAAGGATTTGAAGCAGGGTGGGCTTTAATCCATATATATTTCTAAAAATTTTATTGGAATATATTCACATACCATACAGTCATCCAAAGTGCACAACAATTTTCCACAGTATCATCACATAGTTGTGCTTCAAAAAAAAAAAAAAAGGATTTGAATGACAATAATCCAATAAGATTTCTATCATCAAAACAACACAATCCTAAAATAAAGATCAGATCAAGGGTATGGTCTTCAAATACCATTTGCCATAGAGGGGATGAGAAAGCAAACAAATAAATCAGGCTTGAGAGTTATAGCTATGAAAGAAATTCAAATATAGTTACAAATGGAATTGACTAGAAGCAAACAGATGAAAAAGCCTGTTAGTTTTGGAGAAAGTTGGATCACCAAATAAACCATGAACATGGACTAAAGTTACTGATTCCTTGAGCCTTAAGATTACTGGTAGGTCCTCTAACTTTAACAGTGGCAAGTAGAGCCCTCAACACTCACTTTATGAAGGCCACAGGGGATAATGAAAAAACTATAATCTCCCAGAGGCTTGAATCAGGGTCCATGGAGAAGAACGGTGAGGGGATGTTTTAGCGAGCAGATTTGAGACTAATTGAGAAACTTTCCCTATCCCAAGAGTAGGGAGGCTTCATAATATCTGCCTTGAAGGATTTAAAAATTGCTGTAGAGCAGTAACTGCTGTGTCTCTCTCATTGTTCTATTGTCCAAATGGGAGTTTAAACTATGGTTTTCCTGGTTAAATATCACCATTGCATATTGAGTGTATATGTGTGTGTGTTTGTGTATTTGTGTATGTATAATCACATACAATTTCTTTTTAGTTTATAGATTCAGGAAACCTTCTTTAGCCATGACTGAAGTTCACAGTGAGGACCTCGGTTTCTTCCCTTGAGGGGGAGCAAGTGTGCTCCATGTGTCATAGGAAGGATGAAATGGATGTTCAGTGACTAGAGGGACATATTGGGCAGAGGTTGAATAGCTTTTCATCAAATATATTTCCTTTCTTTCCCAAGCACATAGATAGAGTACATTTGCCAATTCCCATTTTACTCAGGTATGACAACATAAGTGAGTATTGCCGATGAAATGTAGGTGGAATGTTCAACACTTCCAGGCCTGGCCTATAAGACCACACACAAAAGAACACAACTGTCTTTCCCAATGTGTTGGTCATAAGGAGAGGATTATGAGAAGGGCAGAGCCAGGAGATGAAAGGAGCTTTGTCCCTGAATAATCACGTGGAAGACTCTCCCACCATAAATACCTGCATTGGTCTTTGATGTGAGTAAGAAATAAACTTTCATTTTTCTAAGCCATTAAGATTTGTGTTAGACACAATAATTAACCCCCAAAAGACATTCACTTCCTAATCCCTGGAACCTGTGAATATCTTAGTTTATATGGCAAAGGGTAATTAAGTTTGCAGATGGAATTTAGGTTGCTTATGAGTTGACCTTATGATATGGAGGTTATCCTGGATCATCTGAATAGGTCCAATGCAATCACAAGGGTCCTTAAAAGTGAAATTTAGAGTCAGAAGAGGAGGACAGAGTGATGCAATATGAGGGCTTTGACCTACAGTTGCTGGATTTGCAGATGGAGGAAGGGATCCACAAGTCAAGGGATGCACGTGGCTTCTAGAATCTGGAGAAGACAAGGAAATGAATTCTCCCCTAGACCTCCAGAAGGAGTGCAGCCTTCTGACACTTTGACATTAGTTCAGTGAGACCCATTTCAGACTTTAAACCTACAGAACTATAAGATACTTGCATTGCTCGAATCACTGAGCTTGTGATAATTTGCTACAGCAGCAGGAGATAACTAATATACAACCACTAAGATTACATTAAGTTTAGATTAAATGCAAATTTCAAAATCCCTTGTGTTATCAAAACTCACCCTCAGATTGCTCATTCAAAATGTACAATTGCCTTAATAGCAAAAAAAGGATAGCTCCCAAAGAGATTTGAATTTTAGAGCAGAACAAAGTCTTATAGTTAATGCATAAATCTAACCCAGATGAAACTTCAGTCTGGTCTAGAGGGTAGGAGAATTATTCTTACAGCCGGCACAACAACAACACATAGTTCTTTTAGTTATCTTCCAATGTCCCAGGACCTTCCTTCTTCTGATTCAGATAATCATTTATTAAATACTAAAGAGGCTACTAAAACTGGGGAACTTAGCTTTAGGATATGTAAGTCATACCAGGCATGGTTTCCTTTCTTCGAAATGAAAGGAGTTAAGAGTTATACCAAGTAAACTTTCAGACCCCTCTCAGTTTTAAGCTCCCATAAATCAAATGAGTCTGTATTTCTCTAGTTGGTACTCATGCAAATTAGTTCATTGGTAAATATAAATTTTTGCAGGTCTTAATTTTATCCTTTATTATTGCCCTTATGATTAATATGCAACTGAGGAGAAATGTGATGATATTGGGTAATGCCAGCATAACCAGTCAGTGGAATTAGCATGCTTTCTTCATTTAATTGTAGGGTTAGGAAGAGTAGGTTAACATTCTCTTTTGACCCAGAGAAAAACTGACCAGGGATTATTAAATATTTGAAGTTTGATAGACAGACATCAGACCTGGTTGGAATCACCCAGATGATAGCAAACTTCAAGAAAGATGGCGGAAGGATAACAGACAGGAACCTGAAAATAGTACTGAAAATGAAATGGAACACAAAATCTCCATTACCCAGAGAGGGGATACCCTCTCCCCTTAGTTTAGTGTTATAATATCATGAATAGGGATTCTGTTTCACCGTTGTTGATTATCCATGTCTACAAAGGTTTAAACAGAAAGTATTGGCTTTGCAGTACAACAAAAGGGATTCAATTTAAAAGAAGAAAGAAGTGCTTGGAAGAGGAAACCATAAGTGATTATGAAATTCACTTCTCAGAGAGTTGAAAAATGGATAAAATTTTCTCTTCTTGGTATGTTATCTGAAGGCAGGGAGAAGTCCCATGTAATCTCTTACAGGCCTTTGTAGGGAACATTCTGATATCAGTCCCATTTTTTGTACATTTCTTCTGCAGATATACACACTCACATTCTGCACATTCCTAATGCATGTTTCCCTTTCCCATAACTATTTCCCACTCTGTGGCAGATGAGTGGGAACAGAAGACTATAGGAAAGTCAAAAGTGGTCCTGAAGCTCTGCCCACAATGGGAGGGCTCCCCCTGAGACACAAAGATAGGACCAAAAATATGCAGCATTTTGAATCACATTTACAAACGTTTCTCTTTTATCAAAACTCCTGGTTAAAACTCATGAAGTAAGAATTTGATGATTATGTAGCTCTGCACTATATCTGAATCCCAGGCAACTAGATGTAAAGGATTTATCATGGAGGACCATTAGCAAGGTACCCTGTAGCCTTCCATTAGGATTGGGTCACTGTGAACGGTCAAGAAGCTGTGGGATTTTGATGTCAGTGCTTACATCGTAGCCCCTAAGTGATGACCAGCTTGCCTGCCTGCTTTCCATCAAAGCAAAGTGTATTGATACTGTCCAAATTCAAAAGCCAAACCCCAAACTCTGGAGGAAAAGAGAACAGTTCTGTAAACAGCTGGGACAGACATGCTAATACACTGGAAACATGCTATTTAAATTCAGACTAGTTAAACAGGGTGCCCTTTTGTCACTGACCAAATCGTTAAATTGGTGCCTTGGCAAGAGGCTTTTGTACTTCTCTGAAGATTCCCCGAATCCAAACCTCTGCAGTGTAAAAACAAACAGTAAATATTTTCCTTGCAGTTTACAACCCAGATCTAAATATTTCCAAGCATGTCAAACTCACTTTTCTCCGCTGCTCCCTGCAGGGTCTGTGTAGACTTTGGCTGCCAAATAACCCAGTTGAACTTGTCTTGGGAGGGGCTCCATCCCTGAAGAGAGGCAAGGTTCAGAGCAGGCCTGAGGCAGTGTGTCTTGCAGCTGTGCCTCACTGCTTGGCAGTGAACTTGAGTAGCAGGTGTGCCATCTGCCTATTTCAGCAGACAGGGAGGGAGGCAGGCTCTGTCCCTGCCGTTTACCTGAATATCTTAGTTAGCTGGGGCTGCCTTAACAAAGTACCACAAACTGGGTTCTCAGACCAACAGAAATGTATTTTCTCACAATTCTGGAGGCTAAAAGTCCAGAATCAAGGTTGGACAGGGCCACGCTTCCTCTTCGACCTATAAGGGGAAATCTTTTCCCTGCCTCTTCTGGCTTCTGGTGGTTTGCCAGCAATCAGACTCAGACAGCACATGATTCTCTTCCCTTTGTCTGTCTGAGTCCACTTCTCTCCCTTATAAAAACACCAGTCCTATTGAATTAGGGCCCAACCTAATCCAGTTTGGCCTGATCTGAATTAATCACATCTTAAAAGACCCTATTTCCAAACATGATAGTTTGGAGCTCCTATGTACCCCAGAAAAAGCCATGTTCTTTTAATTCCTGTGGGTGCAGACCTATGGTAGGTGGATTTCATTTGAGATGTGCCCCACCTCATTCAAGGTGGGTCTTAATCCTCTCACTGGAGGCTTTTATAAGAGGAAAAAACATATATAGAAGCTAAGAGATGAAATTGAGAGAAGCTCATGGAAAAAGCCCCAGAGAAGCTGAGAGACAAGGACACACCCACAGCAATTGAGAGAGGAAGCTGAGGAAGCCGAGGCAATGAAACCCGGAAGAGAAGAACCAGCAGACATCACCGTGTGCCTGGCTGTCTCACAGAGGAGCCCAAGCTCACCGGTAACCAGTCTTCAGAGAAGGTATCATCCTGTTGATGACTTAATTAGGACATTTTCACGGCCTTAGAATTGTGAACTTGTAAGCTAATAAATCCCCATTGTAAAAATACAGTCCATTTCTGGGATATTGCATTTTGTCAGCTTTACCAAACCAAAATACCAAATAAGGTCACATTCATAGGACTGGGGATTAGAAATTGAACATGTCTTTTTGGGGGACACAGTTCAACCTGCAGCATCTGCTTTTGCCCTTTTACCTATTCTCAGAGAAGTGCCAATAACCTGCCCTGGGAAATCTGAGTTTTATTTCATTAGCTTTTGGTTTGAATTTCAGTCTTCTAGCTTCCTGACTTTAGTTCTATTAGGCTAGATGTATCTGTGAAACAAGGACAATTCTTCTGAAGAATCTAACTGAGAACTGAGAGTACTTGCACACTGTTTCTTTTTCTTCATCTCCTATGTGTCTGTGTGTGTGTGTGTGTGTGTGTGTGTGTGTGTGTGTGTGTGTGTGTTTCCAGGCCAAAATGCACTCAAAGTTCTCTTAGAAAGTGAAAACGAAGTATGATGCCATTTTAGGCAGTATTTCTTTCGACTGTATATCATTGTAGACATTCACTCCAAACATCAAAACACAATAGCAAAGACAGCGTTCTAGTTTTTACCGTCTATTGTTACTATCAGGAAATTCTCAAATTATCCTAACAAATTTAGTTTAATTGAACTCAACAAGGAAATACCAAATATAGCTATGGGCATTGATACTCTTGTCTTGGGCTCAATGAGGTATTCTAAAGTAGAGTGTCACTCCTGTCTTTTAAGAATGCTCTTCCATTTATATGTTGTTACCTGCTGTGGGTGGGTACTGGTGCACTGCCTAGTTCCCCTTCATTGAATAACTTGCTGCTTTTGAGTTGTTGAGGGTTGTGCTGGTTTGAATGTATTATGTCCCCCAGAAAAAGCCATATTCTTTGATGCAATCTTGTGGGGCAGACATATTAGTGGGGATTAAGTTGGAACGTTTGGATTAGGTTGTTTGCATGGAAATGCTCCCCACCCAACTGTAGGTGATAACTGATGGGATATTCCCATGGAGGTGTGGCCCCACCCATTCAGGGTGGGCCTTGATCAGTGGAGCCATATAAATGAGCTGACAAACAGAAGGAACTCAGTGCAGCTGAGAGCAACATTTTGAAGAGGAGCTACAGCCAAGAGGGACACTTTGAAGAATGCCTAGGAGCTGAGAGAGTA
The DNA here is from genome assembly GCF_015220235.1 of Choloepus didactylus. Taxonomy (NCBI): domain Eukaryota; kingdom Metazoa; phylum Chordata; class Mammalia; order Pilosa; family Megalonychidae; genus Choloepus; species Choloepus didactylus. The sequence continues at coordinate 64,514,095 of NC_051324.1, read as the reverse complement.
GCTGCAGATGAGAGACAGTTTGAAGATGGCCATTGAAAGCAGACTTTTGCTCCAGAGAAGCCAAGAGAGGAAAAATGCCCCAAGAGCAACTAACAGTGACATTTTTGAGCAACTGAGCCTAGAGAGGAACGTCCTGGGAGAAAGCCATTTTGAAACCAGAACTTGGAGCAGACACCAGCCATGTGTCTTCCCAGCTAACAGAGGTTTTCCAGACACCATTGGCCATCCTCCAGTGACGGTATCTGATTGTTGCTGACTTACTTTGGACACTTTGTGGCCTTAAGACTGTAAGTGTGCAACCTAAACCCCCTTTTATAAAAGCCAATCCATTTCTGGTGTTTTGCATTCCGGCAGCGTTAGCAAACTAGAACAAGGATGCTGTCAACAGATAGTCACAACTGTCAGCAGCTTCAAAGATGGCCTCAGTTGCAGAGAACTGGCCTTGCCTAAGGTCACACCCCTTTGGTTGACCATCCAATGACTGATTATTGAGGGACAATAAGGACCTGCCCATCTCAAGCTACCTTGGAAGAACTCTGAAGGGCCATTCTAGTTTCAGAGCTCTCTGTGGGGCACACTGAGTTTGTTATTGGGCCTCCACTGCAGTTCAACTTCTTCCTCTACCCACTTCTTCTTTCTTTTTCCCCCAGAGATGGTGATCCCAAGGACACTACTTAATAAACATCCTAACGTCTAAATTCCAACTCAGAATCTGCTTCCCAGAGAACTCAACCTTTGCCACATAGGCTCAAATATGGTCCATTTTTGGGGAGTCATTTCTGTGTTTGATGCAGGCATTCAATCAATCAATCATTCAACCAAAATGTTTGATTAAATGGGTACAACGTATTAAGCTACATCCTAGGGAAATCAGAAAATAATAATAGCCGTACCTATCTTTGAGGTTACAATCTAGTTGAGGAGACAACAGAAATATATGAAAAGATAACTAGTAATATTATGTAATATAAGTATTAGATGAATAATGACATTGGGGTTTATAAGAAGGGAAGACTGGCATTAGGACAAAATAGTTGCTGGCTGTTTGGGGAGCAGTAGGGGTTTGGTAACCCACCACCACTTAAGGATGTTCTTCTGTGAAATTCAACTACTGGTATATAAAGAGTGCTAACTAAGCAAATAAATGTGACTCTAAATAGCCTTCCTTCTTCTCCATGTCTTGTGATGAAACTGCCAGACAATTCACAATGTTAATAGGTAAAAGACATATCTCCATAAATACCTTTGCTGTGAGACCTGTCCTACTTAGCCCCCTTGCTCCTGGGTTGCTTAGGTTCACAGGTCCTTCCAGCTTTCTCCATCCAAGCTCCAAGGCTTTGGCATCTGGAGAAAGTGTCCTGCGCTGCTTCTTGCTTGGCTGGTTTGTGAGCTCAATCTTGCCAATCCAAAACCCCAAAGATAGGTCTTACTGTTGTTCTCACCTATCTTATCTTATCTTGAGGAATCAATTGACCTTGTTTTTCCTGGCATAGTCATCATGTCTCTCTCTACCTCTTAACTTTCATCTCCATTTGCTCCCTGAGATCTCCCAGTCCCTATATAGAACAGCATTTGCTCTGCCTTTGTACAAAATCACAGTCCAACTTAGGGACCAAGGGCACAGTTACTGATTAACTGTGTGACCTTGGATAAATCATTTAATATCACTCATCTTCAGCTGTCTTACTTTATAAAAATGAGGATAATAATTCCTACTCACATAGATGATAATGATGACAATTATTGAACTGGCTTGAAAGCACGAGTCTCCTGGGACGAAGTAAATACAAACCTAAACCACAAAATCCTAGCAAAAATCATTATAATTTATCAAATACTTACTTTATGCCAGGCACTACACAAAGTGCTTTATTGTAACATATAACCCTAAAGTAAAAATTCTAAGGAAATTAAATGACTTGGTATTCAAAACATGATTTATATTTTGCTGCTCTGACTTTATCCCAGATCTAATCTGGTAACACCATCTATCAATTATTGCAGATAGTCATTTTTCCTTTCCCTCCTTTCATTTCCATTCTTACTACTACCCTATCGTAGCTTAAGCCTTGGAAGCTTATAACTCTTAACAATATAAATATAAAAAAAGGCTTTTCTCATGAACTAGAACAAATGTACATCACAATTATAAGGAGTTAATAATAGAGAGGTATATAGATGAAAATGCACCAATTCCAAACTGTGGACTATAGTTAACAGTAATATTTTAATATTCTTTCATCAACACTAACAAATGTACCACACCAATCCAATGCTAGGAGTCAATAACAGGGGATAAAGGGTATGGGATATTTTTTTTCTGAGCAATGAAAAATGTTCTAAAATTGATTGTGGTGTTGAATGCACAATTATGTGGTGATACCATGAGCCATTGATTGTTTACTTTGGATTGTTGTAAGATGTGTGAATATACCTCAATAAAAGTGCATTAAAAAATGCAGTTTCCCTGATTCCAATTTAATTGATCTTCAAAATTCCTCTGTCGTGTCAGGCTCAAATCCAGATGCAGAACAACCTCAAATGAGTAGTGTCTTATTTATTTATTTATTTTTAATTAATAATTTAATTACATTCATTAAAATAATTAATTTAATTAGAAGTTATGAGTTTACAGAAAAATCATATGGAAAATACAGAGTTCTGAAATACCACCCTATTATTAACACCTTGCATTAGTGTGATACATCTATTATAGTTGATGAAAGAACAGTCTGTAGTTTATGTTAGGGTTCACTGCTTGTGTTGTATAGTTCTATGTTTTTTTTTTTTTAATTTTTATTCCAGTAACATATTACAACCTAAAATTTCCCCTTGTAACAATATTCAAATATGCAAATCATTGCTGTTAATTATGTCCACAATGGTGTGCAACAATCACTGCCATCCAGTACAAAAATTTTTCATCAACCCAGATAGAAACTCTGTACAATTTAAGCATTAACTCCCATTCCCTAGGCACACCCTAGTCCCTGGTAATCTACGTTCTAGTTTCTGACTGTGGGTTTGCTTACTCTATTTCATATCAGTGAAATCATACAATGTTTGTCCTTTTGTGTCTGGCTTATTTCACTCAAAATAATGTCCTCAAGGTTCATCCATGTTGTCACATGCATCAGGACTTCATTCTTTTTTACAGGTGAATGAAAAATTCAATGTATGCATATACCACATTTTTTTTATCCATTCATAAGAGAGAGACACTTGGGTTGCTTCCATCTTTTGACAATGGTGAATAATGCCACTATGAACATTGGTGTGCAAGTATCTGTTCAAATCCTGCTTTCAATTCTTTTAGTATATACCTAGAAGTGGGATTGCCCAGTCATAAGGTAATTCTTTACTTAATTTGCTGAGAAACTGCCAAACCATCTTACTTAATGGCTGCACCATTTTACATTACCACCAATGATAAATGAGTGCGCCTATTTCTTCACACCCTCTCCAACACTGAGATTTTTCCACTTTTTAAATAGTAGCCATTCTCCTAGGTATGAAATGCTATTTCATTGTGGTTTTAATTTGCACTTCCCTATGGCTAATGATGTTGAGCATCTTTTCATTTGATTTTCATGGAATTTTTTTCTTGATTTGTTCTTCAGATTGTTCACTATTAGTGTTTAGAAACACTATCGATCTTGGCATGTTGATCTTGTACCTGCCACTTTGCTGAATCATTCATTAATTCTAGTAGCTTTGTTGCAGGATTTTAAGGATTTTCCGTATAAATGATCATGACGTCTGCAAATAGGGAATATTTCACATTTTCCTTTCCAATTTGGTTGCTTATTGCTCTAGCTAATACTTCCAGCACAATGTTGAGTAAAAGTTGTGACATGGGGCATTCTTGTCTTGTTCCTAATCTAAAAGAGAAAGCTTTAAGTCTTTCACCACTGAGTATGTTGTTAGGGGTGTGTTTTTCATATATGCCCTTTATCATATTGAGGAAGCTTTCTTCTATTCCTAGTTTTCTAAGTGTTTTTATCAAGAAGGGGTTCTGGATTTTGTGAAATGCTTTTCTGCATCAATTGAGATCACTAGGTTTTTTTTTCCCTTCATTTTGTTAATATGGTGTGTTACATTAACTGATTTTATTATTTTGAACAATCCTTGCATACCTGGGTTAAATCCCACTTGATCATAGTAAATAAACCTTTCACTGTCCTCTTGGATTTGGTTTGCTAGTATTCTGTTGAGGATTTTTGCAACTGCATTCATAAGTGATATTGGTCCATAATTTTCTTTTCTTGTGGTTTCTTTACCTAGCTTTGGTATGATGATAATACCATAGAATGGCCCTCATAGAATGAGTTAGGAAGTATTCCCTCCTCTTCAGTCTTCTGAAAGAGTTTGAGCAGTATTGGTATCAATTCTTCTCGGAATGTTGGGTAAAATTCACCTGTGAAAGCATGTGGTCTTGGGCTTTTCTTTGTTGAGAGGTTATTATTGATTATCTTTACTAGTAATTAGTTTGTTGAGATTTTTAAATTTCTTTTTTGGGTCAATTTAAGTAGTTTGAGAATTTCTAGGAATTTGTCTAGTTCATCTAGGTTATCTAATTTGTTGGCATATAGTGGTTCAGAGTATCCTTTTATAGTTGTTTTTTTTTTTTCTGTACTGTCAGTAGTAAGGTTCCCCCTTTTGCTTGTGAATTTAGCTATTTGTGTCCTCTCTCTTTTTTTGCCAGTCTAGCTAAAGGTTTTTCAATGTTATTGATCTTTTCAGAGCCACCTTTTGGTTTTGTTGATTCTCTCTATTATTTTTTATTCTCTATTTCATTGATCTCCACTCTAATCTTTGTTATTTGCTTCATTCTGCTCAATTTGGGTTTTATTTGATCTTCTTTTTTGAGACCCTCCAGTTTTGAGTTTAGGTCTCTGATTGGAGATCTTTCTTCTTTTTTTAATGTAGGCATTTAGAGCTATAAATTTCCCTCTCAGCTCTGTCTTTGCTGCATCCTATTAGTTTTGATATGTTGTGTTTTCATTTTCATCTGCCTCAAGATATTTGTTAATTTCCTTGGTGATTTTTCTTTGACTCATTGGTTGTTTATGAAGTTTGTTTAATTTCTACTTATGTGTGAATTTTACATTTCTGCTTCCGTTACTGATTTCTAACTTCATTCCATGTGATCAGAGAAGATACATTGCATTATTTCAATATTTTTGAATTTATTGAGACCTGTTTTGTGGACATAACATATGGTCTATCCTGGAGAATGATCATATGCACCAGAAAAGAATTCATATACTGATGCTGTCTGGTAAAGTGTTCTAAATATGTGTTAGGTTTAGTTGGTTTAGAATATTGTTCAAGTCCTCTATTTCCTTATTGATCTTCTATGTAGACATTCTATCCATTACTGAAAGTGGTATATTTATGCCTCTTATTAATATAGAACTGTCTATTTCTTCCTTCAGTTATGTTAATATTTGCTTCATATATTTTGGGAGTCTGCTACTATATATACATACATATAAAATAAAAAAATAAAATTTTATTTTGTTTATTAAATAAATAAATTTTTTTTCCTAAAGTTCGGTTTATCTGATGTTAGCATAACCACCCCAGCACTTTGTTGGTTACTATTTGCATGGTATATATTTTTTCATCCTTACACTTTAACCTATAGTTTTCTGAATTTCAGTTGAGTATCTTGTAAACAACATATGGTTGAGTCATGCTTTTTTATCCATTCTGCAAATCTCAGTCTTTTGACTATAGAGTTCAATCTATTCACATTTTTAAACACATTTTTTATTGTGAAATTTAACATATATACATAATAGTGACAACTTTCAAAGTACAATTTAACAAGTAGTTAGAGAGCAAATTTCAAAGAGTATTATGGGTTACATTTCCAAAATTTCATTTATTTCCTTATTGTGAAATATAACATATGTACAATTTAAAAACTTAAACTAATGTGTGAGACCAAAGGTACAGATCTTTATTTGGTGGAAAATCTTTATTTTCTGTAGCAAGCTATATAATTTAACTTGCATGGTCAATTTATTCAAACACCATAATTACATGGAACTTTGAATAGGGAGTGAGAGCTGGTTTGTACAGGTTACTGTGAAGCTCCAATACATCCCAGAGTAATTTGGGCAGAAGGCAAAGAAGTATTTGAAAAGCCCCCTTGAGGGACTGAGGAAAACTGTGGAAATATTAAATTTACCCACCAGGGGAATTCCTTATATTCTTGCAAACAATGGGGGCTACCAATTTAGTAGGCCAATCCCTCGATCTTGGGGCTTGTCCTTATGAAGCCTGTTACTGCAAAGGAGAGGCTAAGCGTACTTATAATTGTGCCTAGGAATCATCCCCAGAGAACCTCTTTTGTTACCCATATGTGACCTCTCTCTCTAAGCCAACTTGACAGGTAGACTCACTGCCCCGCCCCCTACATGGGACATGACTCCCGGGGGTGTAAATCTCCCTGGCAAATGTGGGACATGACTTCCATGGATGAGTCTGGACTTAGCATCATGGGATTGAGAAAGCCTTCCTGACCAAAATGAAGTGAAATGAAACAAAGTAAAGTTTCAGGGACTGAGAGACTTCAAATGGAGTCAAGAGGTCATTCTGGAGGTAATGCTTATGCACTACATGGTATCCCTTTTGAGTTGTTAGGACATTAGAATAGCTAGAAGGGAATACCTGAAACTGTTGAACTGCAGCACAGTAGCCTTTTTTCTTGAATACAAGTGTATAAGTATAAGCTTACACGTGTGACTGTGTGATTGCAGAAAACCTTGTGGCTTACACTCCCTTTATCCAGTGTATGGACAGATGAGTAGAGAAATGGGGACAAAAAAGTAAATGAATAATAGGGGGATGTCCCAGTTTGGATATATTATGTCCCCCAAAAAGCCATATTCTTTAACTTAATCTTGTGGGAGTAGATTTATTAGTCTTTTGATTAGGGTGGAAACTTTTGATTGAGTGTTTCCGTGGAGATATAACTCACCCAACTGTGGGTGATATTTTTGATTAGATTATTCCCATGGCAGTGTGGCCCCACCCATTTAGGGTGGGAGTTGATTAGTTCACTGGAGTATTTGAGAAGCTAAGAGCTGACACAGACCCAGATGCTTGCTGATGCTTAGAGACGCTTGGAGTTATGGACAGAAGGATATTTGGAGATGCTAAGCTGAGATGAAGCCCAGAGTTTGTCCCAGAGAGAAAGAAGCTGAAACACAACCCAGGACCAGCAGATGACAGCCACATGCTGGACACACAGGCACTGACAGAGAGGAGCTGACACAACCTGAGACCATCAGATGCCAGCCACGTGCCTTCCCAGCTGATAGGGGTGTTCCAGACACCATCAGCCATACTTCAGTGAAGGTATCCCCTTGCTGATGCCTTAGTATGGACACTGTAACTTTGTGGAACTGTAACTTTGTAACCTAATAAATGCCCTTTATAAAAGCCAATCATTTTCTGGTATTTTGTATAATGGCAGCATTAGTAAACCAGAACAGGGGGATGGAGGAGATGGGTTGCTTTGGATGTTCTTTTTTACTTTTATTTTATTCTTATTTTTATTTTTATTATTTTTATTAGAGTAATGAAAGTGTTAAAAAATTGAATGTGGTGATGAATGCACAACTATATGATGATACTGTGAACAATTGATTGTACACTTTGGATGATTGTATCGTATGTGGCTATATCTCAATAAGTTGCAAGAAAAAAAAAGAAGATGCAAATACATAAAATCAGAAATGAGAGGGGGTACTTTACCATGGACCTTGAAGAAATAAAAAAAATTTTAAAGAGGATACCATAAACAACAGTACACCAACAAGTCAGACAAACTTGGATGAAATGGACAATTTCCTAGAAACACATGAGCAGCCTACACTGACTCAAGAAGAAATAGAAACCTCAACGAATCAATCACAAGTAAAGAGATCGAATCATTCCTCCCAACAAAGGAAAGCCCAGTACCAAATGGCTTCACAGGCAAATTTTACCAAGCATTCCAAGAAGACTTAATACCTATCCTGCTCAAACACTTTCAAAGAAATTGAAGAAGAGGTAACACTGCCTAACTCACTCTAGGAAGCCAACATCACCCTAATACCAAAGCCAGGAAAAGATCCTATGAGAAAAGAAAATTACGGACAAATCTCTCTAATGAGTTCAGATGCAAAAATAACAAAATACTTGCAAATCGAATCCAAGAGCACATTAAAAGAATTATACCCCATAACCAAGTCAGTTTTATTCCAGTCATGCAAGGGTGGTTCCACATAAAACCAACTAATGTAATAAACCACATCAACAAATCAAAAGGGAAAAGCCACATGATCATCTCAACTGCAGAAAAGGCATTTGACATAATTCAGAATCCTTTCTTGATAAAAACACTTTGAAAGGTAAGAATCAAAGGAAAATTCCTCAACATGATAAAGGGCATATATGAAAAACCCACAGCTAACATACATAACAAATTGGAGTGGTTAACTAGGTTAAAGTTAATAAGCCAATAAGATTGCAAGTTGTTCTAATCCTGTGATGCCCAAACCTGCAAGGCAGAATTGCCTGGGGACACATGAAAACTGTATCTCACCTGTGCCCAAAGCCAAATGATTCCATCCAAATCTCTATAGGTTAAAAATTAATAAAAATAAAACATAAAATCCTCGCCATGTGACTCTGACACAATAACAGAAAGTACATCTACCTTTGGAAACCAACGTCTCAGGCCCAGTCTCACCACAACATGGGCTGGGGTGGACTAACTCTTAACATCTCTCTCTGCCTTCTAGTGTCAATTACAAGCCGCAAAACCCCACGGTAGCTGTAGTGGGAGTGTTGGTGGTATGGATGGCACCGGGGCCAGCTCCACGGACGTGTGACCTGTGTAGTTGCACAGGACCCCACACTTAGAAAGGCCCCATGTTTAGTTTAATGATCTGCTGTCACTGTCTTGAAATTAACAATTTTTCTTTCTTAACAAGGGGTCCCACACTTTCACATTGTACCAGGACTCACAATTATGTAGCCAGTCTAGAGTGACACTTACAAATGTGGGGAGATATTCAATTGGTGGAAAATAGTCATTAGCAAACTTTTCAGATACAGTTAACTAGATGAAAATGAAGCAATAAGTGGCCACTAAAGATCTAGAAAGTTCCTGAATGAGTCATTTCATCTGTCTTGATTTTTAAAAAAGAAAGCAGAGTATTAGAGTAAATGGTTTTGATGATCCTGCCCAGTTCTAGCACTATGGCAGAAACTGCTCTAGGTTCAGCAAAACCTACCTCATTTTCCTCCTCAGTACCAGAAGGGCTACATTTCCTAGCCTTTCTTGCAATTAGCTGTAGCCAGGTGATGGAGTTTTGGCCAATGAAATATTGACAGAAGTGAAGATGCCACCTTCAGTTCAGTTCTATGGACACCTTGCACTCAGGGTTCTCCATTCCCTTTTCCCCTTCCAGCTAACTTAAATGGAGACCATGCCCTGGGCAACCTCGTGTTGAAGAATAACAGGTCACAAAGTGGAAGGAGCCTGGGTCCCTGAATTACCACTTTGAGAAATGCCCATGGTGAAGGGGGATATAAATAAGAAATAAGCTACTATTATGTGCCACCCTGTGATTTGGAGTTCATTGGTTACAGCAGCTGGGGCTATCATAAATAAAATAATCATTCAATGAGGATTCAGGGAAGTTGAGATACTATGTTTGCACCACCTCAGTTAACCAACTAATAATTAATAAGCACCTATTCAATGCTCAGAGCTGAGCTAGGTGCTGTGTATCATAAAGAAATAAAACGGTGCCTGCCTTCAATATTGCTGGTAAGGCACAGAACATAAAAACATCACTAAATGCTAAAGTGTAGAGAAATAACTCAAAATTAAAGTTTAAAAAACAGCTATCCATGAAAGCTGGAGGAGTCAGAAAGGCATCGTGGAAGAGTTGTGCCTTGACCTTGGCTTGAAGCTGAGGAAAAATTTAGCTAATTGAAGGGCATCCCAGGGAGGGGGCCGATGTTGAGCAAAAATACAAATGTGAAAAGAAGCCAGGCAAAAGGAAGAAAATGTGAGACTCCTGCCCAGCAGAAGCAGAGAATCCTGCTGGGATGTGCTAGGTAATAAAGAGAGCACATAGCTCAAGCCAGACGCAGAAAAGCCCAGAAAGTTCGGCAATTATTTTATGCTGGTTTACTTCTGTATAGTCCAGCTTCAAACTTGCCTGGGAAAATCCTTCAGAAAATTCTCCTTGTGTCATTGTCTTTGAGCATCTAACTTTCACTTGGTGCATTTTTCCTTGAGCACTTCTTCTTTTCTAGAGTTCAGTAGGCAGGAGTATAGAGCAAATCCCCCCAAAATGCCTTATGACCTCACTTTTCTTCTGTTTTAATTTTCATTCTATGGTTCATATGCTACATTTCAAATCTTACATTTTCATAAAGCTTTCTCCTAATTAGAAAAGAATTTCCCACTTTCCTTATATGTAACATAACAGGAATTTAATTTTGGATTCTTACATAAAATATCATCATCGATCCTTTTCTGCCTTCTCCTTTTAACTCCTTGCTTCCGTCTGTTGCAACCTTAATTTAACTTTCTTGCTCATCATCTCTCCTCTTTCCTTAGCCATTGGTTACAAGTCTCCAGCCAGCATTTTCCTGCAGCACTCAGTAATGCCATGATAATAGTTTTTCCATTGAAAAATGCCACAAGTACAATATTTCCAATGGAAATACCACAAGAACAGCGTTTCCACTGAGCATACCACAAGGAGAGTGCTTTTGTGGTATCTAAATTCTGAGATGAACTCATAATGTTCATCTTGGATTCATTATAACTAGGACCGCTGCTTTCTGGAGAGCACTGAAACGGGGATGGAATTTTTATTTGTACTAAAAAAATACAATAAAAATAAAAGTGAGATGATGCCAAGACAATTTTGCACTTGCTTTTGTGAGTAAAATATAAATAGATCTAGCAAGTAAAAGGAGGGGATGGGGGATCATAAAAATGTACAGAGAGGCTTAACAGCTGGAAAATTGTGTGTGTGTGTGTGTTAGTGTGTGCATGCATGTGATAACATTTAAAGCAGCTGAGCAGCTGGGAAAGCAACAACCTGTAAAAACACTTAACATTTATAGCTACTCAGTGGCTGGAAAACCAACTTCTCATAAAATCGATTTAACATTTTGCTTGCTGGTGAAGACATTTAATGCATGCATGTTTATGCATCTATGTTAATTCTGTAGCTCCACAGATTTCAGTGGGTTTTAATAGTCATATGCTGGAGGAGACCATACTATTGTATATACATATTTTTGCACCACTGACAATAACAATGGTTACCAACACATATAGCTTGCTTTTAGATATGTTGCCAAGTGTACCTAGGGTTTAATTATTTACAGCCTCTTTATTAACTTGTGTATTTGTACCCTCTTACCAATCTGCAGTGCTCTATTTTTGAAAATCATTTTTAAAGAATTTCCAATTGGAAACATTCTCTTATTTTCCAGGAGTTTAAGACTAAGCCTCTTAAATCCTGATCTGCCTGTCGTTTGGCAAAGAGAGTTATCTGTCAGGATAGCCCAATTTTTCCATTTCCCCTACGTCTTAAATCAATTCAGCTAAAGAGTAAGATTTTGTTATTTTTTTCCTTCAGGTTCTTTCTTGGTCAGTTCCAGATAATAAACTCAATTTGTGAGAGAGAATTCCTTTTTTTTTAATTAAAAAAAGTTTTGTAAGAAAACTTTACTTAAAACTTCTCAAGTTAATACTGGGCCAAGCTACACTGGAAAGTTACTAAAATTCTAACACACCACCCATCAATTTATAGATAAGTGGCCTTGTGGATGGAAAACTCCCAAATCTTGAAACTGCAGTTTCTATTTATAAAATATAGATAATCATACTTGCTTTGCCCAACTGCCTAGTAGTACTGAGGCTCAAATGATGTAACATGCAAGAATTGTTGAGTTGATGGCAAAGCATCAGACATAAAATGTTATCATTATATTTTATAATAAAACTATATCTCTCATGCTTCACACATTGAAAATAATAGCATATTAAAAGTACAAGTTTAATCACAATCATAATGACAGGAGCATCTGATTGATCAAGATGGTAGTATAAGATGCTCCAGGGTGCTGTTTCCAAAATAATCTTTAAACAGCTAGCAAAAACTGGCAGAACCATCTTCCTCAAAGCACCAGAAAACAGTTAAAGGGTTGCAGTAACTGGCAAAGTGCCAAATCAAGATAATGCAGCTTTAAAAACAGTAGGAGAAGCTTGTGGCATCCTTGCTGGCCCTTCTACTATCCCCTTCCAACTTGGTGGGGATCCATGCTGTGCTGCCATTGCGAGTCCCTGGCCCTGTTCCAGAGGGAGCAGAACAACCCCTATGTGCATATTGAGGTGCCGATAGGTCAATGCCAGTCTTTCAGGTGGCAGCTTGAAAAACTGATCCAGAAAACTTGACCCTGGCTGGCCCTACCACACCTTGCCCTGTAGGCAGATGCAGCTTGCCTACAGCTAATGTACTGTTAAGAAACAATTAAGTCAATGTGGCCTGGGGCTAGAATTACCTGCTTCAAGTCATAAAATAGAGCACCCTGGAGGGGGAGAAAGTCTATTTCATAGTGAGTGCAGGGGCATTCGAATTCCTATAAACAGGGCAATTCCTAAGGCCAAGGGCAAGCATAAGTCCAGGACAAGATGCAGGCTCAGCAAAGAAAGACAGGACCTTTTGCCTTGGGCTGATCTTCTTGATAGAAGTGCTAAACTTTGGAGGAGACCACCAGACCACACATGGCCAATTTTCAAAGACTGTGAAAGGAATTTTTTGCTTTGCTTTGTTTTCCTTTGTTACCTTATGACACTCTAGGAAATCGCTGTCATTTCACTAGCTGGATACAAACTTAAGGAAAAGGCACATCAAGGACTACCTCCCAGAGTTAACACTTTAACATATTAAAATATACAGTGTACAACAAAAAAAAATACAAGACAACTAAGAAGCAAGAAATGATGGCCCATCCAAAGGACAAAATAAAAATCCAGAAACTGTCAACAAAGAACACCAGACTTTGGACATACTGGACAGAGACTTTTTTTTAAAAAAAAATGATCCTCAATAGGCTCAAGGGGTAAAGGAAAACACAGAGAAAAAAATTAAAGGATATCAGGGAAACAATGAGTGAATCATATGAGAATCTCAATAAAGAGGTAGAAGTTTTTAAAAAGTAACCAAACAGAAATATTGCAGTTGAAGTAACTGAAATGAAAACTTCCAAAGAGGGTTTAAACAGCCAATTGGACTGGAATCAATGAACTTGAAGATAAGACAATTGAAATGATTCAGACTGAGGAGCAGAAAGAAGAAAATATGAAATAAAACAACAACAACAAAGCCTAAGAGACCTGTGGGAAATCATCACACATATGATGGGAGTCCCAGAAGGACAAGAAAGAAAGAAAGGGGTTGAAAAACCATTCAAAGAAATAATGGCAGAAAACTCCCCGAATTTAGCAAAAGACATGAATATGCACATTGAGGAAGCCCAGTGAACCCCAAACAGGATAAACTTGAAGGAAACCATGACCAGACAAATATAATTCAAACTGTTGAATGCAAAGAATGAGGAGAAGGGATATTAGACAGTAGATTGAAGCAGTATAAAGAAATAAAGAGCTATAGTCAAGTTTTCAAAATTCAAATGCATAAAAAGTAATGGTAAATCTATGGTTTTGGACATCGAATGTATAAAGGTATAATTTGTAACACGAACAACAAAAAGGAAGGAGGATGGAGGGGCATAGGAACAGTGTATATGGATGCTATTCAAGTTGAGTTGGTATCAAATTAAACATGATTGTTATAGATTAGAATGTTAAATTTAAGCCCCATGGTAACTACAAGGAAAACATGAAAATTTTATAGTGAAAGAAATGAGAAGCGACTCAAATGGTACAATACAAAAAAATCAAATAAATATGAAAGTATTCATTAATGGAAGAATTGATAGTTGAAAAGGTATAAAATTTACAAAGACTAAATAGCAAAATGGCAGAAGAAAGGCCTGGATTATTAGTAGGTACTTTAAATATAAATGGATTAAATTATCAAGACAAAAGCCTGAAATTGGCAGAATGGATAAAAAAAGCATTACCCAGCCATACATTGTTGGTTATATTGTTGTAACCATGGTTATATCTTGTTAACCATATATTGTTGGTTACAAGAGAATCACCTGAAATTAAAAAAACTGTTGGTTGAAAGTGAAAGGATGGATAAAATATACCATGCAAATAGTAACCAAAAGAGAGCTGGGGTACCCATACTAATATCAAATAAAATAGGCTGTAAGTAAAAAACAGTTGTGACAAAGAAGGTCACTATATAATGAGAAAGAGGTCAATTAAACAAGAAAAGATAACAACTATTAATATATATGCACCTAACAGCAGAGTACCCAAATATATGAAGCAAATGCTGGCAGATTTGAAGGGAGAAATAAATGGTTCTACACTAATAGTAGGATACTTCAATATACCACTTTCAATAATGGATAGAACATCTAAACAGAAGATCAATAAGAAATAAAAAACTTGAATGACTCTCTACGTCAACTACAAAATGAATCTCAGTAAATTCAAAAATATTGAAATCATACAATGTATCTTCTTCAAACCAAAAGGAATGAACCTAGAAATCAGTAACAGAGGGAGAACTGGAAAATTCACAAATATGCGCAAATTAAACAATGTACTCACAAGCAACTATTGGGTCAAAGAAGAAATTAAAAGGGAAATTAGGAAATATGTTGAGATGAATGAAAATGAAAACACAACATATCAAAACTTATTGGATCCAGCAAAGGCGGTACTGAGAGGGAAATCTGTATCTCTAAATGCTTACATTAAAAAGAAGAGAGCTCTGAAATTAGAGCCCTAACCTCACAACTGGTGGAACTAGCAAAAGAAGAGAAATTTACATACAAAGCAAGCAGAAGGAAGGAATCACAAAGATTAGAGTGCACATCAATGAAATAGGAATAAGAAAACAACAGAATCAACAAAACCAAAAGTTGGTTCTTTGAAAAGAGCAATGAAATTGACAAACCTTTAGCTAGACTGACAAAGGAAAAAGAGAGAGAGGACACAAATAACTGAAATGGAAATGGGTCCTTATTACTGATACCAGAGAAATAAACAGGATTTTAAGGAGACTATGGTCAATTGTACAGCAACAGATTAAGTAAACCAGATGAAATGGACAAATTCTTAGAAACAAACAAACTACTCAAATGATTCATGAAGAAATAAAAGGTCTCAATGGCCCAACAACAGCTAAAGTGATTGAATCAGCAATCAAAAATCTCCCCCAAAAGAAAAGCCCAGAATCAGATTATTACACTGATGAATTTTACCAAACAGTCCGAGAAGAATTAAAAACAATCCAGCTCAAAGTCTTCCAAAAAAATAAAGAGGAGGAACCAATTTAGGATTTAACTCATTACCTTAATATCAGATAAAGAAGAGCAAAGAAAATTACAGACCAATATGCCTTATAAATCCAACAATACATTAAAAGAATTACATGCCACAATCAAGTGGGATTTATCCCAAGAATACAAGGGTGGTTCAACATAATAAAATAAATTAATTGTAATACACCACAGTAACAGAACAACAGGAAAAAAAAAATGCCTGATGATCTCAATTGATGCTAAGACATTTGACAAAATCCTGAACTGCTTATTGATAAAAACACTTAGGAACAGAAGGAAACTTCCTCAACTTACAAAGGGCATATATGGAAAACCCACAGCTAACATCACACTCAAGTGTGAGACTGAATTCTGTCCCTTTATGATCAGTAACAAGACAAGAATGCCCACTATCACAACTGTCATTTAACATTGTAATCAAAGTTGTAGCCAGAGATACAAGGCAAGAAAAAGTAATAAAAGTCATCCAAGTTGGAAGAGAAGAAGTAAAATTTTTCTTCCTCACATGCAAAAATAAATGCAGATACCACAATCCTACACTGAGAAAATTATGAAGAACCCACAACAAATCTACTAGAGCTAATAAACAAATTCAGTAACTTGATTCAACAAAATCAACATGCAAGAACTGGTAGTGTTTCTATATCTTAAACATGAACAAATTAAAGAGGAAATCAAGGGGAAAAAAATCCATTCACAATAGCAACTAAAACAATCAAATATCTAGGAATAAATTTAATCAAGGATGTAAAGGCTTATACATGGAAAACTACAAAACATTGCTAAAAAAATAGAAGAATATCTAATACATGAAAGGATGTCTGTGTTCATAGTTTGGAACTCTACATATTGTTATGATTTCAATTCTACCCAAAGTGATTTACAGATTCAACACAATCCCAATCAAAATTCCAACAGCCTTCTTTGCAGAAATGGAAAAGCTAATCATCAATTTATATGGAAGGGTAAGAGACCCCAAATAGTCAAAAACATATTAGAAAAGAAAAAGTTGGAGGACTCACACTTCCTAATTTTAAAACTTATTACAAAAACACAGTAATCAAAACAACTTGGTATTAGCACAAGGGCAGACATACAGGCCAATGAGACTGAATTGAGAGCTTAGCCATAAACCTTCACATTTATGGCCAATTGATTTTTGACAAGGGTGCCAAGTCCACTCAATGGGGAAAGAATAGTCTCTTCAACAAATGGTAAAATAATGAAGGTGGGCCCCTACTTCACACCATTTACAAAAATTAACTCAAAATGGATTAAAGACCTAAATGTAAGTACAAAATTATAAAACTCCCAGAAGAAAACAGGGAAGCATCTTCAGGAGTTTCTGTTAGGCTAATGGCTTCTTGGACTTTACACCAGAAGCACAAACAACAAAATAATAAACAATTAAATGGTGCTTCATAAACATTTTAAACTTTCGCATATCAAAGGACTTCATTATTTTGTAAAAAGACAGTGTCTTATATTGTCTTGTAAAAAGACAATCTATGCAATGGGAGAAAATATTTGGAAACCATATATACGGTAAAAGTTTAATATTCAGAATTTATAAAGAAATTCTACAACTCAACAACAAAAAAACTAACCAAAGAGAAAATGGGCAAAAGACTTGAATAGACATTTCTCCAAAGAAGATATTCAAATGGCCAAAAGCCTTTGAAAAGATGCTCAATATCATTAGCCATTAGGGAAATGCAAATCAAAACCATGAAGATACCATCTCACACCCACTATAATGTCTATTATTTAAAAAATGGAAAATAACAAGTGCTGAAGAGGATGTAGAGAAATAGAATAACTCATTCATTGTTGGTATAGGCACTTTGAGAGCAGTTTGTCCTTTCCTTCCTCAGAAAGTTAAGTAGAGAGTTACCACATGATCCAGCAATCCCACTTCCATTTATATATTCAAAAGAATTGAAAGTAGGGACTCAACAAATATTTTCACACCAATGTTCCTAGTGGTATTATTCACAACTGCCAAAAGATGGAAGCAACTGAAGTGTCAATTAACAGAGGAATGGGTAAACAAAATGTGGTATGTTCACACAATGCAATATTATTCAGCTATAAGAAGGAATGAAGTTCTGAGACATGCCATAGCCTCGATGAACCTTGAAAACGTTATGCTGAATGAAATAAGCAAGGCACATAAAGACAAATACTGTATGATTTCACTCGTAGGAAATATCTCTAAATAGCAAATTCATAGAGACAAAAAGTAGATTAGAAGCTATCAGGGGATGGAGGAAGTTTTTGATTGGTGAGTGTACAGTGTTCGGAAAATTGTGAATCACAGACCGATAACAAGCCCACTAAGATGAAAGTAGATTTTAGTTCTCCTGGGTGCACACTTTGATTGCAAAAAAAAAAGTTTAAAGTGGCAGGGTGTGAACTAATGCCACAGGAAGTCTCAGCCATTGCCCGGGTTCCAGGTCACCAGGCAGGGTTTCCATGGGGCTCAGACCGCTGTCCTTTTCTCTCTCCCTGGATATGTCCAAAGGGTGCAGGTTAACCACAGACCCCAGTGTTGCGCAGTCATCTTTCCTGTGCGTAAGTGGCCAGGCTTTGATAATAAAGAGACTTCCAAGGTTTGAAAATTGTAAACAAGATAAATCAAGAGCTACTGTGGCAGAATCAGAAGAAGGAAATTCGAATGGGAAGTCAATAGTGTAGGTAGACTTTTCCTCATTCTACTGTTTGAAGCCAAAAAGCGCTTCAAGACACACAAAAGCATTGCGTAATAGGTTAACTACACGTAATTAGGTTTTCTAAATATAGGCTTTATAACATAGTCTATTCTTGGAGAAATTAAGTTTAAAAGGTAGATGAACTTGAACTTGGAAGATAGTTGCCTCCTCCTATTTATATTTCTAAGACTTAAGTGAAAATCTAGCTGTCACTATGGACGGGGTATAAGCAATCAATATTTGGTAATGAATGATAGTTGGTCTGATATCTCACCTCCAAAACCTGTGGGTTTAAATCTAGATGGTAAATGAACTTTTATTGACTAAAACACAATTTACTTATTTCATGGGTTACATTTAACTTATAACCATTTTTACTGCTGGCCAAGAATTACAAAATAACAGAGGCGAAGAGAAGAAATAGGGAGAAAAGAATATATTAAGATAAGAAATAGCAAGAGGCTGCAGTGAAGATGCAGTTGTATCCAGGAGGAAAGAGAGACTAAAATGAGAGGAGAGAAAGGCAGGAGAGAGCAAGGGAGAAACTTCTGGAAAAAGATACTCTCTTGGCAAGATGAATGGAAAATAAAACTGCAGTATGAAATACTGCTTAAAAGAGCAGTCCCTAATCTTCTGCCAACAAAGGCTAATTTGTGTTTCTGGAACAAGCAGAAAGAATGTCAGCTGAAGCCCATGTTAGAGTCACCTTGCAGCAAATGTTTCACTGCACATGAGCAGTTGACAGGGAGTGGGATGAATTCAGGTTTCACAGAGTGAAGGATGACTTCGGTAACTCCAAACATCCGTTCCTGAGCTTTAACTTCAGAACATATGCACTTTCTTTCTAATTGCACGTGAAAAATGGAGAACAGGGACTGGGCTGTCAATTAAGCTGTAAATTTGGCTCCAAGTTAAGAGAAATAGCATCATCCAGCTGTAAATGCTTCTTTAACGAGGTATGAAGGACTAATCTTGACACCAAGAATAATATGCCAGTGGAGACTTCTACTGGAAAGAGAGGTTTGCAAACTATTTTCACTTTGGTAATATTCTCATTCTTTCATTTCTGTTTTGGTTAGTGTTAAAAGTAATACGTTTTATGTTAGTCTCTTTCCATGTTGCTTTTTACCTCACGATGCCGTCAGATTGTAGGTCCCTAGAAAGTAACTTTTCCTTCAGTCTTTCCTTCCTCCTTTCCTCTCTTTCTTCCCCCCCCTCCCAGTCTTTTTGCAAACTCTTAGTTGAAAGTACAGCAGATACAGCTTGTTGAATTTTCACAAAATGGACACACCCTGTAAACATAACCATCACTCAGATCATAAAATAGAAAATTTCTAACACTGCAAAAGCTGCAAGCCCCCTTCCAGTCACAACCAAAGGTAAACATTTTTCTGGCTTATAGCAATATAGATTAAGTCTGCCTATATTTGAACTTCATGTAAATAGAATCATACAGTCTATTCTCTTTTGTGTTTGGCATCTTTTTGCTTAGCATTTTGTTTGTAAGATTCAATCATGTTGTTGCACATAGCAATTGTTTGTTCATACTCATTTGTTATCCACTGTATAGATATACCACAACTTTATTTACACACTCTTTTATTAGTAGAAATTATTGTATGTCTTTTGTGAACATGTATATTCAAAAAAAATGGAATTGCTGAGATATAAGGTACACCTTTTTCAGCTGTAATAGCCATTTGGCTGTCTACTTTGTCAAGTTCTTATTCAAATCTTTGCCCATTTTTAATTGGTTTTCTGCCTTTTCACACTCTTAATGGTCTATTTTGATGAGCATAAGTTCCATTTTAATTGAAGTTCAATTTATCCAATTGTTTCCCCTTTTTTGGATGGTTAACTTTTTGCGTCTGATTTAAGAAACCTTTATGTTCTTGAAGGTCATGAAAATATTCTTTCGCTTTCTTCTAGAAGAAGCTTCATCTAAATTTACATTTAGATCTATATAGCATCTGGAATTGACTTTTAAGTATGGTGTAAAAGGTAGAAGGTGAGAGGAGAGACAACACATCCACATAGTTAATCATCAGGTCAGAACATGACCCAATTATTCGGTCCAGAAAATTCCTGCAAACCAATTTGTCCAGGCAAATATTTTACATACGTGGGAAAATAACTCTTCTATCAGGATAATAGATTTATCACCTGAGCAAACAACTCACTTACCAACAATCAGTTTACTTAGACTCATTGCAAGACCCTTGCTTCTCTGGGTCTACTAATCCTAAACTATTATATCCTAGGCTTTTCTAACTTCAATCAGTTCCCAGTCTTGAAAGATCTAGCATTAAACATTTAGGCCCAAATCCCAAAGACCCACATATCTTTTTGTGACTTCTGTCAAAATATAGATCCGTAAACTTTTGCTCAATGAGCAGAAATTTGCATGGTCTTATGTGGAAATGACAGCAGGCAGAGGAAAGATTTATTTAGTTCTCTAGGGGTACCAAATTGATTTAGCCCTATTTACTGAAAAGACTACACTTTTTTTGAACTTTTTATTATTTACCTTTGTAATAAATCAAGTGAGCACAAGTGTGTGGTCTGTTTGTAGGCATTTTATACCATTCTATTTGTCCACCTTATAACAATACCACACTTTCATAAATACCACGGCTTAATCATTAATCTTGATATCTGGGTTCTTCATCCTCAAACTTGGTTGTTTTTCAAGATTTTCTTACTAATTCTCAGCCCTTTGCATATCCAGATAAATTTTGAAGTTGGCTTGCCAGTTTCCACAAAGCACCTCTCAGGACTGCATTGGATCTATTGAATAATTTGGAGAGAACTGGAATCAATAATCTATTGTATCTTCCAGATACACATCTGTTTATTTAGGTCTTCTTTCTCTCACCAGTGTTTTACAGTTTTACCTATGGACATCTTGTACCATCTGTAACTGGATTTATTCCTGATAATAAGTAAAATTAATACAATTAATAAAACTTTATTTTCTATTTGTTTGTTGTATCCAGAGACCTTGCAAAAATGGTCTATTAATTCAAATTCATCTGTATAGTCTTATGAATTGTCAGCTTAAACAACCATGTTATCTGTGACTAAATACCATATTATTTCAAATCTGTGCATCTCTGTGTGTGTATGAGTATCTCTATATACTTATTGTTGGCAAACTGACAGTCTCCCTTACTGCAAGAGGTCTGGTCAACATGTTTTCAGGTGGTATTTTGTGGAGCTGACAGTTGACAGAGACATAATTCCCATAATTTGTAAGTCCTGGAATTAGAATCAGATGACCTGAATTCAAGTCCATTACAGGATAATTTTCCAAAGAGTAAGATTATGACTTTC
Source organism: Choloepus didactylus (assembly GCF_015220235.1). NCBI lineage: Eukaryota > Metazoa > Chordata > Mammalia > Pilosa > Megalonychidae > Choloepus > Choloepus didactylus. The sequence continues at coordinate 64,492,529 of NC_051324.1, read as the reverse complement.
ATTCTATGTACAATAACCGTGTATGAACACTTTTATTTAATTCATTGATTAATGAGGAAACCTGTGAGATATTAAAAGCAGTTCAAAACAGAATCTGAAGACAAATACATATATAGACAATCAGGAAGTCTGAAATGAATTTGCTAATAGATGTAATATGGGCCAGTATCCAATAGGGCTAAACTATAATATTGGGAATTATCTTTCCAAAGGGTAGAAATCAACTGCAAATCCATCAGACAAAATTCATTTACATCTCAACAGACAAGAATAATTTGTATTACTATCAGTTTTCTACAACTTACAGAATTGTAAATGTCAGTCAATGAAAAACACAGACCCCTGTAAAGGATAACCAACATTCCATTGAAAGGAAATCCAATACTCATATGCCTGTTTTAAGTCATTTATGGCTGTTTCTAGCAAATCTAAAAAAATACGTTAATTTTGAATTTCAGCTTTTCCATCCGTAAAATGAGGATAATTTTTATGATATAGCTTTTGTGAGGATTTGATGAGACAATGATTATGAAGTAATTTGCAAGGTATGATTGTAGCACCATTATTTAAATCTACTTTAATTCTTATCCTTATAATAATATACTTATTTTAAGAGGTAAAAATTCAAACTTGTTCCAGTTCTCCATTATGTTGCCATGTATTCTTTATTATAGCTTTCTCCAATCCCACCATAATTTTCCATCACCACGGGCTGGACACAGCACTTTCACTGTTCAAACTCTCTTCAAGATTCCAGGATAATTTCTTACAATGTGCAAGTTTTGTTTTCTTCTTCCACATATAATCACACTTGAATAATAAACTAAGGATACTTCTTAAGGAGGAAAGCATGAGTAATGGGAATGTGTATGAGCCAGGCATTGTGCTAGGTTTCCTACACATGCAATTTAATTTCATTCAATTCTTATAACAATCCTGTAAGATAGCATCACTTCACTTCACTTTCATCAGTTTCTAGCTTGCAGCCTGGTGTACAGAATTCAGACTTAACCAATACTCGTGGTTGCATAAGCCAATTCTTATAATCAATCTCTTTCTTTCTCTATCTATCTATCTATCTATCTATCTATCTATCTATCATCTATCATCCCATTGGTTCTATTTCTCTGGAGAGCATAATGCAATTACCAAGCTCTCTATTCTCTTCTATTGATTTCTGAGTCCCTTTTTTCACAATACCTCACTGTCTTGATTACTGAAGCTTTATATTAAGTCTTGAAATCAAGTAATATGAGTCTTCCAAATTTGTTTTTCCTCTTTAAAATTGCTTTGGCTCTTCTAGCTCCTTTTCCTTTCCATGTAAATTTCATAATCTTCCTGTTAATAACTACAAAAACTATTCTGCAGGGTTTGATTGGAATCATGTTGAATTTATAGATGAGCTGGGGAGGAGCTGACATCTAAACAACAGTGTGTCTTCCAAATTATTAACCCAGTATATCTCTCTATTTTTTAGGCCTTCTTTGATTTTTTGTTTTGTTTTGTTTTGTAGTTTACAACATGCCAATTCTGAACATATTTTGATACTATTATAATATTTTTTTAATTTCAAATTTCATTTGTCATTTCTAATATATAGAAATATTAAGTTTCGTATATCGCCCTTGTATTGTGTGACTTTCCTGAGCTCGCTTATTAGTTCTAGGAACTTTCATGTAAATTCTTTGGAATTTTTTATGTAGACAATCATGTTGGCTGCAGATAGAAGTGGTTTTATTTTTTCTTTTCAAATCTATGTGCCTTTTATTTTATTTGACTTACTGCCATGGCTGAGACTTCCAGTACAATGTGGAGTAGGAGTGGATAGAGCAGACATCCTTGCCTTTTCTTAAGCTAAAGAAAAAGTATTTCTCTTTTACCATTAAGCATGATGTTAAATGTAGGTTTTGGGCAACGCCCATTATCAGTTTAAGGAACTTCCCTACTATTTCTAGTTTGCTAAAGGCTTGTTTTTTAAAAAAAATTATAAATGAATGTTGAATGTTATCAAATGCCTTTTTTTTCCACTTGTAGACTTCAAGTTTATGGTACATATCTTTAATCAATCCGTCTACTTTCAAATACTATTATGCCATTTAAGTGTAGCTTAATTACCATACAGCAGTATATTCCCAAGTCCTCCCTCCCATCTATTGTCCTATTTTTTTTCATCTATTTAACATATGTTATAAACCCAAAATGCATTACTACACTTTTGTCTTTAGACAGACCAATTAAGAGTAACCCAGTAAAATGAGTTTCAGGTTTGCCTTTATGTGCTTCCTTTCCAGGCATCTTCAGTTCTTTGCATAGGTCAACATTTTTATCTGGTATCATCTTCCTTCCACCTGTGGAATCTCCCTTAATATTACCTGTTGCATGGGGTCCCTGGGCAATGAATCCCTCTGATTTTGTTTGACAGAGTCTTTACTTCTTATTTTGGAAAGATAGGTTTTTCTGGGTAGACAGTTTTTTATTTGTGTGCTTGTTTGTTTTCGCCTTTCAGCACTTTATAGATGTTGCTCCATGGTCGTCTACCTTCCATGGTTCCTGATGAGGTCTGCTTTAATTCTTATGTTTCTTTCTCTGTAATGTCTCAGTTTTTCTCCAAATGCCTCAAAAGCTCAGTTTTCTGCAGTGTGAATATGTGAGGGAAGATAGCCATGTGGAGACAGAAAGACAGATTGAAATTATCTTGCCAGAGCCAAGGAATACTAAGGATTACCATTAACCATCAGAAGCTAGGAAGAGGCAAGGAAGGATCTTCTCCTAGAGCCTTGGAAAGAACATGGCTCTGATGACACTTTGTTTCTGGACATCTATCCTCCAGGACTGTGAAAGAACAAATATTTTTTGTTTTAAGCCACCAGATTCATTGTACCTTGTTACAGCAGCCCTAGGAAACTATGACCGCTTTTGGTGTCTTAGTTTTGGTTGCGGTTTTTGTGCTCTTAGGTGTGCGTGTGTCTTTTTTTAAAAAAAAGAAAAAATTATTCTGCTTGCTATTATCTGAGCTTCTTGGATCTATGTCAATTATTTTGGAAAATTTTCAGCCATTACTTCACATATTTCTGATGTCACATTTTTTTTCTGTCTTTTTCTTCTGGGATTTCAATTACATGTATATTTCATCATTTGACATTGTTACACAGTTCTTTGATGGTCTGTTCTGTTTTTCTTTCTCTCCACCTACTATCTATCTATCTATCTGTGATGGTTAGGTTCATGTGTCAACTTGGCCAGATGATGGTGCCCAGTTGTCTGGTCAAGCAAGCAGTGGCCTATCTATTGCTGCAAGGACATTTTGTGGACTTAAATCATCAGTATGTTGATTGCATCTATGGTTGATTACATCTACAGTTGGACAAGGGAGGCTTTTAAGGGGGAGGCGATAGCTCCAGGGGTCAGAAGAGAGAACTTTCATCTCTACTTCAGCCAGCGAGCCCCTCCTGGGGAATTCATAGAAGACTTCATCTGAATGCAGATTGCAGCCTGCCCTAAGGGATTTGGACTCGTGCCTCCCCACGTTGTGTGAGACACTTTTATAAGGTCTCATGTTATTACAGCTATCTCCTGTTGGTTCTGTTTCCCTAGAGAACCCTGACTAATACCATCTATCTATCTATCTATCTATCTATCTATCTATCTATCTATCTCTCTTTTTTCTCTTTATGTTTCATTTTGGGACATTTCTATTGACCTATCTTCAGGTTCACTAATTCAGTCTTTGACCATATAGAGTCTACTGGTAAACCCATCAAAAGCATTCTTAATCTCCTGCCCCACCCTTATTGTTCCCAAGCTATATTCCTGTCTCACCTTCGGGCTCACAACTTTTCTCTCCTGTTCCCTTTTTCCAGCCGCAATGGGTTTTCACCAGTGCCATAAAGGCAAGGGTGCTCTTACCCTCCCCCCTTTCCCCTGCAGTAAGGTTCTTACCCATAGGTGAAATGGGGCCGTCATATCCTCCCACCGTGGCTGCTGCCCTCCCCACACCTGCAACAAGACTGATGTTTTCTCAGGGCTCTCCCCAAACTTTTTAGTGAGCTTCTGGTGATAAGCAAGTGCTGGAGCCTCCTCTCTTTGCATGTGCCTGTCTTGCCTTAGATTTTGAGCTAGTTGATTACTCTGTAACCAAAGCCCTCTGATGGGTTTAAGAAAAGTCATGAAATAATTTTGTCTAGAGTTTTTATGTTGTTGTTTTAAGGTAGGGAGCAACGTTCCTCCCTGCTTATTACCAAGTAGTAACCAGAAGTCGGAGAAGTTTAAGCTACTGTTACAGCTATGTTTGTAGATGTAAATACGAGTGTTATAACTTTGCCTTGAGTCCCTACCCTTAATTTATGAAATACTTATATATCATCTACTTAATGGGAGTAAGATTATTAATTTAATTCAACACAAACATAGCTGTCACCTACTATATATTAGGCACGTGAAACAAATCAAAGACTCCTGCCTTCATGGAGCTTATATTTGGGTCATACCTTTACACTAAAATGAAGAGTATTATAAAATATTTCCAGCATGTTAAAACTACTTAATTTTAAAAATTTAAAACATTCCAGTAAAAGCTCATTGCAAAAATACACACTTTTGAATAAGAATGTTATATTCCATATTATTAGACTGCAAATCTTCTATGGCTATAACATACTTTCAAAAATGAAGCCAAAAATTTCCCAATTTGTGTTTTCTAAGTGTATGTGAAATCACTTAAGTCAATGTGGTCATTAGCATTATTTACTGTTCTTCATTTTCATATTTGCTTTGTCACTTCTTCATGAACAAAAGTAATTGAGTCTAAATAAAATGTCATGATGTCAATATTATGCATGCATCTATTAAGCAAGCATTTATTGTGCCTCAATCAATTTCCAAATGTTATATAAGCACAGAGGGTACAACAGTGAATCTTAAATTTGGAAAAGATCTTTAAAGTATTAGTAATTGTCTTTTAAGACAGTCCTGTTTTAACATATATAAAGCAATTATTAGATTTTAAAAATATGTGACTTAATTGTACACCTTTGTTTGATATTTTACACAAATAAATTCAATGAATCAACCGACAATATTTCCCAAAATTCAGTCTAGAAAATATGATGATTTTACTTAAGGGTCTTTATAATTACCCTCTCTGTTCTTGAGTAGAGAGCCCTATTATAACATCAAAGTCCAGTTATTGTCTAGTGTACTCTTAAACACCCACAACATTGAGAAGTGCACTTCCTTCTAAATTACCCAATCTTTGCCCATCTCAATGAGACATGGAATAATTTAGGATTCTGCTTAGAATCATACATAAATCTCTTATTAATCCATATTCCAGGTATGATTGCTCATGTATAATTGTTAAAATATGGTGATTTTCATCTCTTGCATCAGATCGAGTCTCAACTTAGCTCTTGAGAGTGGACATCCACCTGCCTGACTCACTGGAACTAAAAAAGTTCCACATGGGAAAGACCTACAGAGGTTTTGTCCCCCAAATCATTAAGGTTGAAAAAATGTCACAAATACTTTATTGCCCAAATAACTACCAATTATTCCTTGTTGACACACAAATCTGTTTTTCTATATTTGACCCCTCTCTTAAATTTTACACTCATGTAATCAACTGCAAGATGCACATTTTGTCTGTTTCATGAGAATCTCAGCTATCATCAGTCCAATAATATAGCCCTCTCTTCCTCCTGTATTTCTATTTCTGTCGATGGAAACTACATCCCCTCAGACGAAAACCAGACAGCCATTGTGGAGTCAGCCTTCTCCCTCAACACCCACATTCAGTGAATCACACTCTTGGCCATTCCACCTCCTAAATACTTACCTAATTTTTGTCTTCCTTTCAGTTACTTTAAACCAAGCTTGAGTTGGAGAATCACCATCTACATGATTTCTTTGCCTCTGGTGTTGACAATCTCAAATTTATCTTCTACACCCTTCCAATGGTCCCATCTAAGGGATGACCTTGATCATAACTCTTCCCCATCACCGACTAAAGGATAAAATCCAAACTTTTTAGCATCACATATCAATGGCTTTCCACTCCTAATTCCTAATTCCATTCATATCTTTGTCACTTTGTGCCTTGAATTTTACATTCCAAATATCAAATGAATTTTAGACCCTCTCTTCTCTCAACACACACACACACACACACACACACACAAAAGTTGATCCACAACTTTTTGCCTTTATCATGTTGTCCTAGTTTGCTAATGCTGCAGAATGCAAAACACCAGAGATGGATAGGCTTTTATAAAACGGGGGTTTATTTCACTACACAGTTACAGTCTTAAGGCCACAAAGTGTCCAAGGCAACACATCAGCAACCAGGCACCTTCACTGGAGGATGGCCAATGGCTTCCGGAAAACCTCTGTTAGCTGGGAAGGCAGCCGGCGTCTGCTCCAAAGCTCCGGCCTCAAAACGGCTTTCTCCCAGGATGTTCCTCTCTAGCAAGCTTGCTCCTCTTCAAAACATCACTCCCAGCTGCACTCCGTTAGTTTCCTCTCTCTGAGTCAGCTCATTTATATGGCTCCACCGATCAAGGCCCACCCTGAATGGGCAGGGCCACGCCTCCATGGGAACCTCTCATCAGAATCATCTCCCACAGCTGGGTGGGGCACATTCCAAGCAAATCCAACCAGCACCAAAAACATCTGCCCCACAAAGCTACAAAGATAATGGCATTTGTGGGACACAATACATTCAAACCGGCACACATGTCAACTTTACTTTTCCTCCTTCGTGCTTATTCACCTTTCTTCAAGTTTTGTGTCAGGTGCCATTTCCTCTAGGAAGCCTTCCTTGGTTGTTCTAAGCTAAGCTAAGGAGCCCCTCCTCAGAGACCTGTAGCATCTTGATGTTTTATATCTATGCCTCTCCTCTAGATTAAAAGCTTCTCAAGTATAAGGATATTTCTAATTTAATCTTTCTAATTCCATCCCCCGTGGCATGTGTTCCATTACCTTCCACCCCCAACGCTGTCAAAGTTCTGCAGTCATTTACCTGCGATCCAGGTAGTTTGCTGCTAAACAATCCTCCCCTGCCCCCCACCCCTGACCACTTTCCTCATGGCTTGGTTCTCTGCCCATCCCAGACTGCTGCATGGCTGGCATGACACTGCAACAGAGACAAATAACTATGGCCAGAGCACCTGTTAATGCACTCTTAGCAGTCATCTTCTTTACCTTTCATCAACCTATCATCCAAGCTTTCCTTGCTTTAAAATTCATAATAACTTTCAAGGGCCTCTGACTTTTCTAACTTTCCACAGAAAACTCTTAGTATTGCCAAACATCTCTGCCTCAGCCATAAATTACCCTTAGCAGTATCTGTATAACCTTGACTGGATCAGCATGGGTAGGCAACTTGAAATGTTGGTTTCACATCTGGATTTGTTCTAGGATATGGGCAGGGTTTTTGCAATCTGCTTGCATTCTACCTTTCCAAGTTTCAGTGGTGTAAAACTGTGGTCACTTTTACTGACTAGTTTATGTGGGTGGTAATTGGGCTTCCTGTGGAAGTAGTTTCTCCGGCTTACAGTCTGGGTGAGAGATGAATTTCTAATATTAATTATTCACCCTCAACTTTCCAGTTATGATGTTGTGACTCTCAAAACGTGTTGCTATTACTCATGAATTAGTAAAATAACACCTTTTAGGACTGATCTGTTTCCACCAAAGACATATTTTAAAAGATGCATTGAAAGTGAATTTATTACCTAATTCCAAAATAGCTGCAGTGAAATAACTTTAATGTTTAATCTGCATGAGAACAAGACATTTTCTTCAGATGGTGATTATTTCCTTCTGATGTCACACAATCTAGCTGTTGGTTTAATAATCTCTTTGGTCTAGGTGTTCAAAATCTGATCCTTATTTAAGGAAGAAATACGTGACATAAATAATGAAAGGGTCATGTACTCTAGCAGCTTGTCTTTGTTCCTCATTCCATCCCCACCCATGGCATGTGTTCTCTGGGTAACTGCAGCTCAAAATTCTGTTCTCTGATTGCTTTGGGTGAAACAGGGCTTTACTAGCGAGGCCAGTTCACCTCACATGCAAATACTCATAACTCAAGTTACGGAAGAATTTTAATAGCAACAATTATACAATACTGTTTGTGACCTTGCCAGAAGCCATGAGACTTCACAGCTGAAAGAAACCTCTGAGATTATGAAACACAACTATCACTTCTCAGTTTAGAGTATCCAGGAAGGTGAAGTGTGCTTTTAATTCATTCTGGTGGGGGCAGACATGCTGTGGATGGGACCTTTGGATTAGATGGTTTCCTTGGAGATGTGACCCACCGAATTGCAGGTGGGACTGTTTGATTAGATTATTTCTATGAAGATGTGACCCCACCCATTCAAGGTGGGTCTCAATTAGTTTACCGGTGTCCTCCATGATTGGATAAATGGCAGAAACACTTTGAAGAGAGCTGAGAGCCAACACAGACCCAGACATTTAGAGATGCTGAGCTAAGAGATGAAGCCCAGAGTTTGCTCCAGAGAAGCTAAGTGTGAACCCACAGACACTTGTGGAGAAAGCCACTGGAATCAGAAGCTGAAAGCAATGCAACCCGGGAGCAAAGGACTAGCAGATGCCAGCCACGTGCCTTCCCAGCTGACAGAGGTGTTCCAGACACCATCAGCCTTTTCCTCAGAGAAGGTATCTACCTCTTGATGCCTTCATTTTCATGGCCTAAGGACTATAAATTTGTGAACTAATAAACCTCCATTGTAAAAGCCAATCCATTTCTGATATATTGCATTTCTGGCAGCTTTAGCAAACCAGAACATGAAGTAACTTGCTCAAATTTATTTGACAGCAGAACAAGAACCTTTTGCAGATCTCCTGACCCACTTACCTCCCCCTTCATTTGTCTGTTCATCCATTCAGTTTTTTTAAGCAAATATTTACTGAGTGCTGCTTTGTGCTGGGCACTCTTCCTGCCACTGGTTTGCAATGACAAGCAAGACAAATGTAGCCCTTACCTTTGACCAGCTTATATATTAATTAAATTCAGCTAAACCCACAACATTAGTTTCTTCATTCAGTCACAATAGAAATGAAGAGGTGCAAGATGAGGTGGATGAGCTCTTAAGACACTTATAGCACAGACAAGGACCCACTCCTAGAACTGTTGTTTCTTGTTGACACATATTGCCCCCACTGCATGGACATCTCTCTAAACCATAAGACTCCCTCTCTTGCTTCTGATTTATCAAACACAGCTACTCATCTCTCAGTTCAGGGTATCCAGAAGGTGAAGTGTGCTTTTAATCCAGTCTTGTGGGGGCAGACCTGTTGTCCATAGGACCTTTTGAATAGATTGTTTCCTTGGAGATGTGACCCACCCAATTGCGGGTGGGACTGTTTGATTAGATTATTTCTATGAAGATGTGACCCTTTAGTATAGCTTCTGATTAGCAGGTAACATTCCTCAACTTTCCTTGAACTCTCACTTCTGGTTATTATCTTATTTGGGAAAAAACCATCTACCCCAGGCCTAAACAATCCTGAAAAGCAGATCAGGGCGTCTTCTCCAGGGATGAAGGCTGCTTCTCCCTCTGTATCAGGGGTTCTCAAGTGGGGGACAGTTTTGCTACTCCAAGAGATAATTAACAACGTCTGGAGACATTTTGGGTTGTAAAAATGGGGAGGTGTGTTGCTGGCTTCTGGTGGGTGGAGGCTGGGGATGCTGCTAAATATCCTACAATGCATGGGGCAGTGCCCCCAAAGAATTATGCAGCCTAAAATGCCAACAGAGCTGAGTTTAAGAAACCCTCAAGTTCTCTAATATAGCCTTGTAAAAAAAGTCACCTATAGCCCATGAACATTGTCCCTTCGGACCCACTCAGAAAAAAATGGCATAATTGCTTTCAATAGAATCAAATGCAAACCTTCTAGATGCTCCCAGACCAACTTGCTTGTTCCAGTTTCATTCCTAATGAGGAACTGAAAAATATTATTCAACTCAAGCATGTGCTCACATAAAATCAAGAACCCTCAAACATTAATATGGGGTTTATATATCATTAATAAATTTATTGGTTGTCTTAAATAACATAAGAAGCTACTATTAATATTAACTATGTTTTCTGTTACACTTAGTGATTAATAAATTATAAGTTAAAAAGCCTATCAAAATGCAATAAAGATACTTTCCTCACTAACCTGGAAAAGAATTCCATAGGAAACTAGAAATGATAAAATTGTACATTCTCTCTGAAGAAATAGAGTATACTAATTTTACAAAAGAGCACTTAACTTAATTGGAGTCCTGAATTCAATCAATCAATCCAAGAAGATATGACAAACCAAGTATTTGTTCTAAATAGCATCAGTTCAGCTCTCACACTAATCAAAGCCTTTCTTTGCTATTTGACAAAAATATTAACAGAATCGGTGGTGTCATACTAATATAAATAACAATGAGTTACTCTAACACAACTCCTAAGGTAGTAAAGAATTGTCACATAAACAGCTCACACAATGAAAAACTTGATAGACATAATCAATATTAAAATCACTTATTAAATTCCCTTTGTATGCCACTTTACGGTGTTAAAATTGAGTCTCACAGCCTTGAGAGGGAGATATTATTTTCTACAGGTGAATGATAAGAAAATAGGCTTATACAGATTGACTAATGTGTCCTAAGTCATATCAAATGAAAACCAAACCAGCTAGATCCAGTTCCAAGTCTCAAACTATTTCCTCCACAGCCCGGTCTGCACAGAACTTCAACTATAGGTCTTGGCCTTCTCTCCCGCCACCAATGTCCACAGAACCCTCCCACCCTTTTTGTCCTTCCCCAGTCCCTCAGATTGCTCTGACATATTCAATGTCCTCTGAGAGTCATCAGGCTAAAGCAGAATAGAAAAATAAATTACTAAGACAGGCTCCTACCTCCTTCAGAATGGATGACACCATCAGATCAGGCGTAAGTAGCTGGACCAGCCCCATTCAGTCAGTGACCTAGAATTGCCTTTGAGCAGAAGCAAAAGTGGTTTGTGGAATTAACTAGTTTTAGATGCCAAGAAAACAAATACAATGATTTTTTCTTTCTTTCTTTTTTTTTTTTTTTTGGAGCTAGACAAACACTGGGAACTCTTACTAGTAACCACAAAGTTAGTGTATTTGATCTTCAGTGCTTGACGTCAAGGCAAGGTTTTAAAATATCCTACTATTTGGCTTGCTCTCAATTTAGTATTTGAGATGTTTATAGAGATTTTGTTAATAATATTGACCCATACAAGGAAAGGAGTTCACTTACAAGAAGCAAACAGGCAGTTTTAAATAACAAACTAGCATGAAGAGCAGTAGTTTTTAACCTCAATTACACACTAGAAGCATCTTGGGCAGCAACATCATGGGTCTGAGAAGGAGGGGGTCACCATCATTTTTAAACTTCCTGGGTTGATTATTATGGACAGCCCGGGTTGGAAATGTCTGGCAAACAAGAGAGTTTGAGCAGGCAGTTCTGTGTGCAAATACCAGCAGTATCACTAACTGCATAGATTTTGACAGAACCCACAGATTTTCTGAGCTTAAGTTTCCTCACCGTGATGTAGGATACATGGTAACTACCATTAATGGTATTGTAAGGATTAAGGCAAGGTATGAAATGTCAATATTATTATCACTCTAAGAGCCAAGCACTCTATTCATAGTCTCTGGAAACTAAAGGATTTTGGTTCTGAAATGGGAGAACAGATGAATCTTCAGAGGCCTGACACATGGGGCTACTCGTCTATCTTTAGTTACTTTCTCTAACTGGGTGAACAATTAGTGCATCTGCCCTGCTTTCAACTGAGTTGAAATCTAAACACATAATACTGAGGCACAAAGGAGAAGGGTGTTAGCTCTGATGCACTGATGTGCTTTCAGGGCCAGGTGCTGCACCTATAAACACACCCTCACCATCCCATATCCCATTCTTTGCTGACATCTAAACAGAACAGGTTTCCTTAAACCACAGAATGAAAAGTGAATAATGACTGCTTCAAACCATCTACTACAAAGTGAGTGCTTTCTTCTATGCTCCAGGAAGGATGCTAAGTACTTTTGCATCATCCTTTTGCTTATTCCTCACAGTGAACCTGTGGATGGGCTAGGCTATGGAATCCAGTTGTTTGATCAAACACTGGCATAACTGCTGCTCTGTTAATATTTCGTAGATGGCATTAGCATCTATAATCAGTTAACTTTAAGTAAAAGGAGATTACCCTCAATAATGTGGGTGGGCTTCATTCAATCTGTTGGAGGTCTTAAGATCAAGAACTGAGGGTTCCAGAATATTCAGTATTCTGCGTGAATACTACACTCTCCACTCCTTTCTCTCTCTCTGCTTGTCTCTCTCTCATAGACATATCTTGATGGTTCTGTTCCTCGGGAGAACCCTGACTGATCCAGTCTCCATAGCATGGGTATGATAATGACTTTTCCTCCAAAAAGAGTGAAATTATTGAGTCTCCCAAAGGTCTCCAAATTAGTAAGTAGCATTTCCAGCATCTGAAACTACATTTATTTGCTTCAAAACCCCATTTCTTAACCAATCCATCATACCTTGAATAAAAAGCACAGAAAGGATGAAAGTTCCCACCCAGATATGGTTTTGCCTTCTTGAGGTTTGCTGCTACTTTGTGGGTGAGTTAACCTGCAGATTTATGGCTCTACAGTGGCAGCAGTTCCCAAATTTGCACAAAACAGTCTTCTGGGATGATTGCTAACATGCAGATTTCCAGGCCCTACCTACCATCAATCCAGAAACTATAAGTCTGGGATGGGGGCTCAGAATCTGCATTTTTAGCACTCATTCTGTATCTCTAATACACATTGTTTCTATAAGAAATATGCTATGTTTCTAAAAGATATTCTCTGGCTTTTATTTTGTTGGATAAACTGTCCTAAAACAGGAGTGCTCAGACAAATCCAGCCTACAACCTATCTTTGTGAGTAAAGTTTTATTAGAATACAAGTCACTCCCATTTATGTATTTTTCGTAGCTGCATTCATAACTGCTGAGTTTTCTGTTTGCAACAGAGACTGTATCACCAACAAAGCTGGCCCTTTATAAGAAAAGATGCTGATCTCTCTCCCAAAATAACTCCAACTCTATTGCTAATTTTTGGAAAAAAATGTGAGCCATTGATTAATTTGGGAATCCTCTTCTATATCTAACATCATTGGAGTCCCTCAGCTTCTGGGATTTAAAGAGTGTATGAAAAGTCTCATGAAAAGAATATCATTCATTTTATCTTGGGACATACTTGTCAGACTAGTTTTTGAAAAATTATGTTGTCTATTTCTCCTATCATCAGATAAACTGTAAATGCAGAAGCAAGAGAAACAGAATATCCTCTAACATATGACCAAGAAAATCAGGTGTTCCCCCATCAAATCTGCAAGACAAATGGAGAAAAATCTGAGGAATCCATTAAGAATCTCTCTTGATATATTTACTTTAACAAAAAAAAAAGAAGTTAGTAAAGGCTCAGGAAATTCTGTTCTTTTGCTGCTACAATATACTTTAAAAAAAAATCAAGATTGAAGGGAAGAGCCAATTGACATTGGTGGAGGTAACTTCTTCCAATTGCTGACTATTAGGAAAAGTCAACCCACCTCTTCCTTCCCAACCCATCATTATGTAAAGGAAATAGTTGCCACATTATGTCAAACTCCTTTGGAACAGAGAAGAAAAAAGGGACAAAACATCAAGCCAGAGAAAAGAATCAGAGATGAGTAAGAAATAGCCAAGTGACCAGAAGGATGTAGTTTGGAGGATTAGAGGGAGGAAATGGTAAAGAAGATAAAGATCAATATGAATTCAGAGATTATGAAAGAGCACCCAATATGGTATAGACATGCAAGAGATGCTCAAACTTGTTGAATGAATGCACTTAAGAAAATAAAGTTTAATTGAGGGTTCCAAAGAGAAAAGCAATGCTAGGATTTCAGAGAAGGAAAATAAAAACATTATTTTTACACATAATCATCCAGTATCATATGAATGATCTCTAAGTATTTTCCCACAAGGGAAAAATCAAAGCCCAAATTCTTCACTTTGAGCTTGGTTTCCTGGAAGCGCTAAAAGTTTGACCAGGTCTAGACTACATTTTATGCTCAGACGTTTGCCAGCTCCTCTGGCACAAGTGGCCGAGTTCCAGAGACTGCAGTTGTGCTCTCCACATTGGCTTGGTGGGCTGTAGATTTCTCTGTCTGGCTCAATAGGAAGTATGCACAGTTTGAGAGATGCTACCAAGCTATTTTTGAAAGCTGAGCTACATACAGGTATTTATGACTCTAGACCTGATTTGCCAAAGTGAGTGCAGTGAACAATTTTAATAGCCAACCATGTGGCAAGGGCGAACAATTGAACAAGGCTCTCTCCTCCACTCCGCGAAAGCCATTGTTGCCTTTTGCCAGGCTGTAAGATCGATCAGAGTCTAAGTAATAGTCATTTGCTAGCAGGAATTGGGTGTTGGGATCTCACCTGGATTGCAGGAATGGCAAAGATTCTTAAATACTTTTTCTCATACCAAGGGACTCAAGGAAGGTCCTATTTTATACTTGTATATGTTAACCAGGAATCCTTCAGGGGTAATACCAATTGAATTGCTACTTAACTGAATTCTGCGCCCAATGATGAGGGTTATCTAGTGCAATTTGTTTAATCTTAATCCCTTAATTTTTACAGAAAATCAAGCAATGCACAAAGATGGGAGGATTGTCTCCGTTAAGTTTTGTTGGATATTCAAGTTCTAACTTAATGTTGAAAATGTATTTGGCAGCAGCACGAAGTGACTGAGTGAGATTATTCCTGGAGTGAAACGATGGAAATTATTTCATTATCCAGCTCACTTCGATCTCTGTAATTATTGAGTTGAATGAGCTAGTGTAAAAGGATATTTTCATCTAATCAGACACACATATTGGCTGTACATCATTTTGGAGATATTTTCTAGGGACATTATAGGCTATAGGTAGAGAATAATGTTAATTTCAGGGGCTTTTGTATCATAACCAGAGGCAACTCAAGGCAGAGGTAAAAGCATTAGCTTGAGCCAGGCAGTCTTGTATACATCTTCACATTTAAAACATTGAGGAAATTAATGCAAATTGGATTATTAGACCTAAATGTAAAATATAAAACCATTTAAATTCTGGAATATAATATGGGAGAAAATCTTTATGACCTTGGTTATGAACAGATTTCTTAGATATAACACCAAAAGCATGATGCTTAAAGGATAAAAAAAATTGGTAAATTTGACTTCATGAAAATTAAAATATGTCTGCTCTTTGAAAGACATTGTTATCAGGTTTAAAAGACACAGGCTTGAAGGAAATTTAAGCAAAGCAGTTAACTGATAAATGACTTGCATCCAGAATATATAAAAAAATTTCAAAACCCAAAAAATAAGAAAAGAAACAACCCAATAAAAAGTGGACAAAGGATTTGAACAGATATATCATCAAAGAAAATATAGAGATGGCAAATAATCATGTGCAAAGACGCTTAGCGTCATCAAATCTTATGGAGATGCAAATTAAAATCACAATGATATATTACTACATATCTATTAGAAACTAAAAATGATGACCATAACAAGTATTAGTGACGGTGTAGTACTACTGGAAATCTGATATATGGTGAAAATGTAAAATGGTCCAATGATTTTGGAAAACAGTTTTCCAGTTTATTTAAAAAGTTAAACATATGATATACCATATGATAGAGTCATTTCACACCAAATATTGACCCAATAGAAATAAAGGCATACATCCATACAAAAACTGTAACTGAAAGTTCATAGCAGCTTTATGTGAAATAGCCCACAACTGGAAATAACCCAGATGTGAGTCTATAGATGAATGGATAAGCTAATTGGGATATATCCATACAATGCAATGCTACTGAGCAATGAAAAGGAATGAACTATTGATACACACAACAACATGGATGAATCTGAAAATAATTATGCTGGGGTAAAGAATCCAGTCAGAGAAAGATTACATTTCACAACTCCATTTGTATGAAATTCTAGAAAATGCTGTAGTGACAGAAAGTAAATCAGTAGTTATCTGAGGATGGATGAAGGAGGGAGAGGTGGGAAGGAAAGATAAAGGGACACAAGTTGTGGTCGATTGAATTTTCACCCCAGTTTGGACATGTCATTGGACCTGGTCTGCATTCTGATGGGTGTAGACCCATTGTCATTAAATTATCTTCAAGATGTTACTTCAGTTAAGGTGTGAGCTCTAATCTGAATTACTGGAGTCCTTTTTAAGCAGAGTGAAAAGGAGGGGATGTTTCCATGTGCACTGCCATGTGATGGAAAAGCCAAGGCCCCCCAAAGATTGCAGCAAGCCAGAACATATCGACCCAGGGAGAAAGCCAGCCTTCTATTCTCTGAAACAATGAGCCGATAAATTCCTATTGTTAAGGCAACTAGCTGTGTGGTATCTGTTTTATCAGCCAGGAGACTAAAAC
Source organism: Choloepus didactylus (assembly GCF_015220235.1). Lineage (NCBI taxonomy): Eukaryota > Metazoa > Chordata > Mammalia > Pilosa > Megalonychidae > Choloepus > Choloepus didactylus. The sequence continues at coordinate 64,476,019 of NC_051324.1, read as the reverse complement.
AGGGGTGATGTATAACCCAATTTTCATGATCACGGTGAAGACTTCATTGGTGTATATACATGTTAATACCTAACAGTTTTGACATGTTGGATGTCAGTTATGGACTCTAGGAGCAACTGAATGATCGGCTCCTTAGCCTAGCCAGAGAGTAAAAACAGACTTGTACTATCTGGAAAATGAATGGATATGCATATATTTTTAAGACACTTCAATCTTTTATATGAAATGTTCTTCTATTGGAGATGTTCAATGTAATAAGCAATTGATGCATGCAAAGAAGCAAGACATGGTGGCACCAAATCAAGAGAACACAGCCAACAGAAGGAGAATTACACATGACCTGGTAACTGGAATAACAGACAAGGGCTTTAAAACAACTATTTTAAAGATATAAAAGAAATTACATGAAAATTTGGATGTAATAGATGAAGAGGTGGAATACAGAATATTCAGGAGAGGGATATAAACTCAAAAGGAACTAAATAGAAACTCTAGAACTGAAAAATACATTCATTTGAATGGGTCTATCAACAGCATGAATACTGAATAAGAAATCATCATATTCGAAGAGAAATCAATAGAAATTACCTAAAATGATGAGTAGAGATGCAAATTTTCTTTTGAAATGATCAGAACATTGGTGTGGAATATTATCAAGTCTAACAAACATATAACTGGCCTTCAGAGAAAGATGAAAGACAGGAAGGGGTAGAAAAAGCATTTGAAAAAATATTTCTAAATTTGATGAAAAACATTAACACTGATTTGAAAAGTTCCACAAACCTAAGCAGGACAGGATAAATACAAAGAAACCACACCCAGGCAAGTCATTGAAAATCAATAATAAAGAGAATATCTTGAAAGCAGCCAAGGGGAAAAATATATTTTACATCCAGAGCAACAATAATGACAATGACAACTGGGGTCTCTTCAGAAACAAGGCTAGCAAGAAAAAGAAATGAAACAGCATTTTAAAGTGCTGGGTAGGAGGAGGAGGAGGAGGAGGGGGAGGAGGAGGAAGGGGAGGAGGAGGAGGAGGAGGAGAACAGCAGCAGCAGCAGCTTTGTAATCCTAGAACTCTATAACCAGCAAAGTGAGCCTTCAAAAGCGAAGGCAAAATGGAGAGACTTGGTATACAATTTCAGATATTTGCGCTTCACTTTTGGTACTTGTTTCACTTCGGAATTAAATTAATCAAAGCTTTCTTTACTCAGTCCATTCAAACGACTTCACATAAATGAAGCCTGAGCAAATTTGTTGCCAGTGGACCTTTGCTACAAGAAGCACCAAAGGATTTTCTTCAGGCTCAAGGGAGCAGTTACTTGAAATAGTAAATATGTGTAAATATAAAAGATTATTTTCTTTTTTATTAGTTTCCTTAAAAGAGAAATGACTGGTATAAAACAAAAATAGCATCAATGTACTGTATTGAAACAATGAGCCAATAAATTCCTATTGTTAAGGCAACTAGCTGTGTGGTATTTGTTTTATCAGCCAGAATTAAATTAATAATAATAGCACAATGGACTGCAAGTGAGGTAAATGACAATACATTGTGAAATGGTATTTAATTCAAGGTAGACCAGGATAAACTTATTGATGCATATTATAATCTCTATACCAAAAACTAAAACAAAGAAAAGAAAAAGAGGTATCACTAAAAATTTAAAGCAAAGTAAAGAAAATGTACCTAAACACACACACACACACACACACACACACACACACACACACACACACACACAGTAGAGGAAATAGTTGATTAACTGTCCTACATTTGGATGCCAGATATAGCTCATTAGCTTCTAACTGTTCTTATTGTTAGAAAGACTTCATGTAAGTGAAATTATTTTCTTGGTAGACCTAAACAATATTCAATTTGGAGTTAAGTAAAAAGACTCCTTTAAAACAGTTTACAAACTATATAATCCAGCTCATCTAACTGCCATTTAAATATTATTTATTGAATTCCCACATATATTAAGCTATACTGGGCACTTTGGAGATAAAGAAGACAAGATACAGTCCTTACTTGGATGGAGTTTTCATATGGATAGGAATATCCTTAGAAAGTAACTGTTCTTACAAGGAAGATCATACTTCCATTCGTTCCTGATAGACAGAGGCTATTTACAACTATAGACAGCAGAATTCACTTAAACATAACCAGTGATGGTTAGAATTTGTGGCAAAAAGATCACCTAAGCAATTCAGGAATTGTTTATTACTCAGCAGCAAGGATGTCTATGCCTAAACAGACATTCTTATCAGGACCAGGATATTAGACAAAAAACTAATATCCAAAACTATTTCTAATTTGTTGATCCAATACAACCCAAAACATCCTTTTCCCCAAATACATTTTCCATGTTTAAAGAACCATTTGTGTTTCAAGGAAAATTCAATCTATATTTCTTGAATCATTTATGTTCAGTTCAACAAAATATTGATTATTGGACAATTCATCAGCCACAAAGTCTTTTATATCCTTTCAATTTTCTGAGGTATACAAGATAATGTGTTAACTCCTGTTTATGAAATCCAAATTCAGAAAGATGCAAGCAGAACTCTGACTTTATACTCTACCTCTTTGGAAATGTATGTGGCTGTATGGACAAGTTTCACAACTCCTTCAAAGGACCTTTTGATAATCTATCTCAGTGAAATATATCTCATCAAGATTTTATTCTCCTCCCATTTTGTGCCAGAGGAAAAAAATAAGGTTTTGATAATTTCTCCTTAAGTTGTTCTTTGGGAGGGCACCAATATCTTATTCCCAGAAAAAAAGGTTAAAATATATCCAGCTCTGGGCATTTTTCTCCTAAATAAATTGAATTGCGGCTTATTTGATTTACAAAATTTTTAAAGGAAAAAAAGACAAATATACTGTAGCCACAAAATGAGTTTTTTAAAAAGAATTGGAGGCAAATAGCCTCAGAATAACCCTGAGTGTTCCTTTGATGCTACATTCCCGAGGAATTTTTTTTTAAATAAATAATTGTATATGTATTTGGTTAGTGCAAATGCTGATTGTCTTTTCAGACACCCTTCTTGATGTGGTTGGAAATTGGAACAAGTTTGGAAAGCAATTTGACATTTTATAGCTTAGATATTTCCTTCTTTGCTTTCTACTTTCATAAATGGAACACTTCATGATAGAGAGAGCAGCCAGAGGCAAGAAATTAAACCAGGAATAAATATTATAAAATACATGTAGCCTGCACCCTTCTGAATGATATCCCTTCATATGTTTTGTTCATTTCCTTCCCTTGCTATTATACCCAATTTCTTTTGAAAGCTATAGCAGGGCACAACTAAGAAAATGTTTCACAATATTTCCATGTACCGAAGAGAAATATGTTTTGTATTTTCACTACTGTACTTTGGTTTTTGGTTGAACCCGGAAAATTGCATTGGGCTGGGTGGCTTTTCTGTTTTGTTTTGGTGCAAAAGCACTCTTTTCAAATGGGGCAAGAGACATGAAAGAAAAGGATATTCTATTAACACAGTATTACTACTTTAAATAATCGTCGGAAGAAATGTTTAAAGTGCTTGTGGGGAAGTTAAAATTGCACCCTATGCTGCTGAGAATTTTGCATGCCAGAAAACTTAACTTACTTACTGCCCCATTCCAACACCAAAAAGAACCCATGGAAAATGTTCAACTTCCGCAAGGGGAAAGTAAATTTTAGTGATTGAATGGGCAAAGGACTTGTCCAGTTTTAGTTACTGCAACCAAAATGTACTGCAGATGTGTCTTTTTTATGTTAGCATGGCCTTTCTTTCTAGTATTTGAGCAGATTTAACTGAGCCATGAAGCTCTTTCAAGGATTTCTCTTTGTCAAGTTTCACAGCCATTTCATTAAGAGGAAGAGTGGTGACTAGCATTCCCTTATACCTCAGTATGTGCCTGCCCCTCCAGATACCAACCAAAACCGTATCTTAACATCCTCTCAGACCTTCCCTTACCGAGGTTTTTTAAAGAAGAAAATAATGGAATTTGGTTGTCATCACTAAAAAATACCTAATGAAGAGAACATGTTAGTTTTTCAAAATTGTTCCATTGAGCTAACTCTCCATCACTTTGCATTTTAATACTACTTGGAAAACACTAAAATAATAATATAATAGCAATAACCACTTTTTTGTGTCCACTTTATTCCAGAAACTGGGCCAACTCAATTGTTTATTACTCTGTTTCTCCAACAATTTCCCCCATTTTACAAAAGAATAAGCAGAATCTTAGAGAAGTTAAGCAACTTGTCCAACCTAGTTCATAAGTAACAGAGCCTTGACTGGCCCCTCAGTCTGTCTAATTCCAAAGCCTATGCTGAAACTGAAACTTAAAACAGAAACTCAAATCACCTTGATATATTCCTAGTCTTTTTAGAGACCAACAGCCTGTTTAGATTTAGGAGAAAGAATCAAATGTCACAAGATAGAATTTCCATTTTATCCATGAAAAAAATCAAAGGATTTTTCAACTTATGGTATTTCCCGGCTTAATTGCGTCTGATTCTGATTGCTCCTTTATTCTGTCTCCCCTTTGTGTAAATATACCCATTCTGCATTGCAATGAAATCTCATTAATTCAGACCTGGTTCATTTGGAATATGTGATAATTTGACTGAGACCGGATGGACTTAAATTAACTTTTTCTATTACCTATGAAGAAAGAATTTTTGAGGAAAGTGAATACTATTAAAATGACTTCCTGGAGTTTAATCTACCTAAGAAAATAAAGCAATTCTCAAGAACCAACCAACTGCAATTTGCATATAAATGATTAATTTTCAAATGTCTCTTAGGAAGTTAGCAAAGATGGCCCAAAACTTGGCAGCACTCGACTATTAATTCAAGTTACTCTATAGAGTTGAAAGAACTTACAAAAATAAAAATTAAAGATAGTCAATCCATCATTCTCCCCACTTATTTTGAACTGATAATAGTTTCATAAATTCACTTCTTCTATATGCTGTTTTCTAAAAGTCACATTTTGTAAATATTTATGGAATAGGTGTGTATGCAGTTTCTAAAGGACCATTTTATGACCGATTTGTTCATGTTTTCTACATTTATTATTTTTTTCTAAACCTGAGCATTGAACTGAGAGAAAAGATTCTAATCTGGTCTCTGCCTTTCAGACAATTGGAATTTGGCCAAATTATTTCATCTTTGAACCAGTAAATTTATTTCTAGTAAAAACAGAAAAAAAAATACCCAACTTACAGGTAGTAGTGAAAAGTAAGTGATTTAAAGCAAATGAAAGCATCTAACAATGTGTGTGGCACATAGTGACAGCATAATAAATGAGTTTATTTTTCTCTATCCTTTCCTTGAACACCTACTACACACTCTGGACATCCATATGCATTCAAGGTGGTTTAAAAGTGGTCCAAGAATGTATATGACCACGCCAACCCTACTCTTTGCCAGGCAACTGTGCTGCCCTCCCTCTCCCAGCCCACACCTTTCCCACCTCTTCCCCACCCATAAACCCTCACCTCTAGTGAGGACTCCTGAAATATCACACAGGTCTCAGGATTTTCGACAAAGAACAAATCAGTTGGCTCTTGTACTAAAATATAAGAACTAAACCATAGCAATGAAATCATTGAGGGGTTCCTGAGAAACCTATTCCTGTGTTCTAAATTTCTGGCTCCAGATACCATTGAAAGATGAGAAAGGGGGAGAGTGGATCTAAGCTCTTCAGGAAAAACGTTACTTTACTTGCTGCATGAGACCCTGGGGCTGGGACAGGAGCTGCATCTTTCCTTTTGATGCAGACTTAAGAATCCCTTTACAATGTGAACAGCCAGCCACAGGTACCCGCACCTGCCAATCCACAGATACAAGTCTGATAATGAGGACCTGCTCAACAACCTTTTTAAACAGATACTACCAGAATCTGACAAATCTTCTTTATGCCATTGCCATCAGAATGTGTTTCATATCCACCAGATTCCTGAGAAAGTTTATGAATAAAAATGCAAACTTACTTTATTTGCACCTCGAGTTCTGGGGTATATGGATAAGAACAGACATTAGGATGGGATGTGGATACCATATTTTCATATAAATTTGAATGTTTAGGAAAGATGCTACTAAAGTTAAAACTCTGCTCCTCTCCAGAGCAAATATAGCTAAAAGGAAAGCCAACATCATCATTTCTATCCTCCTCCTTTTTCTCGTCATCATCATCCTTGATTTACAAAAAAGATAATGAAGCATTGGAGACATAGAATGATTTTTATGGATCCTGTAACCCCACAAGTTTTTGAGGTCAGAGTCCAAATCCTGTATGTGGCATTGTGAAACACCAGTGGTTTAAAGAAGGCAGATTTGAGTTTGAACCCACTTCTGCTATGTATATGTCTGTATGTTTCCTATCCTCTGACAGCATCAGTTTTCTCTGAAAAGTGAGGATTAGGTGAGATAAAAATCCATAAAATCTAGAACTGTGTCTCATACAAAGTAGATACCCAAAGAAATATCCTTCCCACTCATCTTTACCCTATCAATAGTTGTCTTTTCTCTCCTAACTGACAGAACAATTGTCAAAGAAATGAGAACTGACAGCACACAACACTCTTGATGCCAACTCAAGAAGTTTCAAAGACCATTCTTCATCTTTAAAGCACTCAAGGAAAAAAGAAAAGAGACTGTATAAACAGCTCTGATTGTCTTGTCTCTCTCTGGACTTCTGAACTTCACCACTAAAACAAAATCCATGAGCCAGGGCAGCTTGAAACTGCTTTCTGATCTCTGGTGCAGTACAAACACAGGAACCTAATTATATTTCCAACTAATTAATCCAGGTCCTCTGAAAAGGCAAAGCCTCTTCCTGGATGGACGGATGGACTTGAATTAGAAGAGAATTGCTTCACATTCACAGGTGGGCTAAGAATTTCACAGACCACAAAGCACTGGCAAAAGTAACTCCCCCAAGAATAACCTTGACTGGGTTCTCAAGGTGTGAAAAAAACGATATATTACAATGCTTTTAAAGACTAATTTTAAGGCATCTTTCCTAAAAGGCTGAGTACCTACAGAGATCTTTAAATAGAAACCTCAGGATCTCAAGAAGCATAATTCATCATATTCATTTTTATCTGAAAAAAGCCCTTTCTGGAGATCTGCCATAAAATCAACATATTCACATCATTCGAGATCTATTAATCTGACAAAATGTCAGCAACATGGAATGACTTGGGGCAGATATTTGGCAGGAAATATAAATATCTGCAGACATGCGAGGTTGTGGGGAGGGTGAGAGAAGATACTCTTGGAATCTTTATTAGCACATATCTCTGGCACATATAGAATTTTCCAACTTGGCCTTCTACAGAGGTAAAAAATTAGTAGGACCATAATACCAAAATGAAATGTTACATAATAATTGCAGCAAAATCAGGAAACACAAATATTCAAGAGGAAATCAAAATAATTTCTTTATTTGATCCCCTTCTGATTCCATTAATCTAAAGGGGATGATGATTAACATTTTGATGTACATCCTTCCAGGCAGTTTAATAAGCATAAACCTCATTTTACAAAAATGGAATCATAACATGCATTACACCAGCAATCCAAGACCTTGTAGAAAAGGTAGAAGATTTAGATACTGAAATAGGAAAAAGGTTAGATCATCCAGTCCTCCAGTACTTGGTATATATCTCCCTGATATTTCTGATGCACTTTAATACATTGAATATAAGTGTTTTTATAAATGGCATTATTCTATAGGAGATATTCTGTTACCTGATGACTTCATTAATCCTGAAAGGTTCTACATGTCAAAAATAAATGGGAATGCATCAATCATTGCTGATGTCCTAGAAGATCACACTTGAATATTCTTCATTTTTTTCTGCAAAAGAAGTTTCTAAGTCAGAAAGTGTGCACTCTCCAAAGCATTGTAGGGTAGTGGCAATTTATTTACAACCTGGCCAATATTGGACCTTATCATTCATTGTTATCATTGTCAGTATCACAGAAAAAAATGCTATTTTGAATGTTTTTTAAATAAATCAAGATGATTTCACAGAAGATGTCTAAATTGATATGTTTAACAAATCCATTTGTAGCCTTTACTGGGTGACGGTCCCTGTTCTGAATACTTAATAACTATTAATTAATTTAATCCTCTTAAAATCGCTATGAGATAGTTGCTATTATTATCACCTCCATTTCACAGTGGGGGAAACTGAGGCAGGAAGCTGTGAAATAACTTGGCCAGGAGCACACAGCCAGTAAGCAAGGGAGCTGGAACACAGACCAGCTCTGAATTGCCTGTTGGGCTCTGGCATTCATTTCCACATTTTGGCACTTGGATCCCTATCACATCCATCATCGGATCAAGCAAAGTCTCCTTGCAATCTCATTTCTTTTGCTAGAAAGAAAACACTTTTCAAATACTTCCCAGCCAATTTTCTCTTATATGTCTACCATGTCACATGGCCACCCCAGCTGCAAGAGAGGCTTGGAAAAGAAACAGGAGACAAAGAGGATTAGTATTAACAGGATGATGACTCATCCCCTGGGACATGGTTTACTGCCACGCTGAAAAAAATTCAGGGTTCATTTGCAAACAAAAGATGAGGGTGATTGTGACAGCTGTTGAGTAACTAACTTAAGGTGTCTGCCACCCTCGACATCATGTGCTTCGGTATCAACAGCTGCAAGTGGAGGTCTTCTAATAGCCTGGACTTCAGTGGTATCAACCGTGGACAGTAGTGCCAAGGCATAAATTGGAGTTTCCATTCAAGACAATGAAGTTTTCCAGACTCAGGAGGAACATATCAGGGTTCTGGTTCCAGTGTTTCAATACAAGCCATTTCCATTCTGTGCATACAACATCCCTGAGTGAAGGAATGGGAACCCTCTCAGAGTGTGGAGGGCCTGGGAAAGGTCAGACCAAGCTGTGACTCACCCCACAGCACAGAAGGGCTAGAAGGGCACACAGTCCAGGCAGCACAAATCAGGCACTGGATCCCATAGAAAGGCATTGCATCTTAAGTGGTTCACCAAGCTGAAGACACAACCACGAATCAGTGTCTAATGTAGACAACTCAAGGACGATGTTCAAAACTCTAAACTTGACTGAAAATAGTTGAAAGAGACATACATGCCTTAAGAGATTTAAACTGACTAGGATGTGAATTGGAATGAATAAGGCACAAGTCAGGACCTTGGGTGTATATTGGACAGGAAGAAAGAAAGGGAAGAGAATTCAAGGCAGGAATAGCATCTCAAGTTCAAAGATAGGGACTTCTACAAGTTTATGTAGACCAGGAGCTGCGTGCCTCCTGCTCTAGACTGCAGAAGCAAGTCAGGGCTCTGTGGATGGACAGAGGACTCCTCTACAGCGAGTCCTCATAGTTTATCCTCAGCGCCTACCGCACACATTTATTTGTTGAGGCTTTTGTGGGTTAAAAAAAGTTGGTGATTTATCCAGATGACTCAGCTTTTTTCAAAGCTGAGAGCTGGAAATCGCTCCAGTGCTCTTTTCCCCTGTATCCTTGCCTGCTCAGTCATATACAAAACCTAATCGCATGAACCTATTTTGTTATGCAAGTTGCAATTCGCTGTTCAAATTCCCAAAGAGTTTCCTTCATCTCTAAACAGTATGGAATCAGAGCCAAGCAGATGGATGTAGTGAGGCATCTCTTTCTCCAACCATAGGTAGATTAAAGCTGTGTAGGAACTAAAGAAATAATAAATATGGCAGGAACTCTACTCCTGACTCAGGGAGCCAATTGAGACCTCAAAGACACACACACACATACACACACTTGCAAACATATGCATGCACACTTTGCTAATTTAAGCCAGCAGGGAAGCGTTTCTTTTGAGTATCACCCACCCTTCCATACTTTACTTCTAACGTTGAAAGAATCAGAATGTGTTTCTTATTGGAAAATGTAAAAATAAATCCATAGAAACGTCCCCCATGATTGAAAACAGAAGCTGGCCATTAAGACATTCTCATTGGAAAAAAAAACCCAATGGAAAGTCAAATGAAATGGAGCACCACCAGTACATTTTATCAACTGCATGTCAAGCAACCACACCCAAAACATTTTATCAAAGGAATGACTGACATGCTGGACTGTTAATTACCTACAGGTTTCTCTTCTAAATTTATATTCTTCATGGGATAAAAGCTGAACAAGGAATAGGCTAGCTTTTGAGAGAGTATAGGGAGGAAGGTGGATTAGCTTGTGACCCAGAAATCCATGGGCCTCCTTTCTGCCTCTCTAAGTTGTGATCATTCAGCTGAGCCAGAAAACAACATGTCAAAGACTGGGGTTGGTGCCACACTGGCAAGGCTGTGGTCCTTGAGATAGAGAAGTGCCTGTAATCAAAACAACTTGATATCAGTCCTGAGCTTGTATTATTTTGTCCTTGTGTCACCAGTTTAAAGAAAAAATTGAGACAGAAAAGATGTCATGAAAATTCAAGTTTTTCTCATGGTATCCACGGAGCTTATTTTCTCTCGGCTCCTTGAGGGCTAACCTTGTGTTCAGAGCATTACACAAGAAGTATTCATTAAGTCATTCATTCACTTTTTCTCTGTCTCTCTCCCTCTCTTTCTCACTTACACACACACACACAATCCTGGGTGCTCAGAAATAAGCAGAATTTAAAAATCAAGATGAAATGGTATTGCTTCTCAGTCTTTTGGCTAAGATCAAGATAAAATGATGATGGTCCTTTGAGGATATTTATTTATTGCTGATAACAGTATGGGAATATTTCTCATAGATTAAACAATACTACAACCATTGTCAAGGCGGGAAGACTGAATTTGGGAGTGTGGTTGTAAAGCTGACAAAATAGAAGGGTGGTTGTGCAAGTGAGTGGGTGAGTTTGTGTGTGCATGTGTGTAATGGAAGAAGGGGACAGGGAGAAAGTGTTACAAATTTTTTCTTGTTCATTGGGGATCTATCCTTAGTATCCATTTAAATTATATAGTCAAAGTGAAGGCATTTACTTTAAGGGAGACTGGAGTTCTGTACAGTGAACATTTCTTTATCCAAAATACTTAGTGATATTATCAATGCATGCTCCAACTCTAGGTAGTTTTTGGAACACAATGTGAGAAATACTTTGGAAACATCTGATAATGACAATCATAAGGAAGTGTGAAATACACATTTTTTTATTAAAAATACCCCATTGCACACTTCATTTTTCTTTCCTTTCTGGGAGAGAGGGAAAGAAACTGTTGAAGTGCCTTGATTCTAAGACTGCATTTGTGAAGAAGTTTTCCGTTTTCTCCTTTGAAACAGATTTGTAAAAGTATCTTTCAATTTCTCTTCTGTCTGCACTTCTCTCAAGGAGGGGAGGCTCTGTTTGCTCAGCTCTGGTTGGGACAGACGTTTTATCAAGTCTGTCTCCTTCTTGGAGCAGATATTGCTTCCATCAGTGGGAAGGGGGAGCCCGGGCTTTGTGGGATGGAGGCAGGAAGGGAACAGCCAACAACAACAGTGGAACTTTTGTCAACACTGCCTGTGCTGATGTGAATGAAATATAAATATTGTACAACGAGCCATTTAAAAAAATTCTTCAAAATATTACGCTTTTGCATTACGAGTGGCTAAGCGAAGGCAGCGACCTTCTGTTTCATTCCAGCAGAAGTTAATAGCAGCCCAGAAGCTGGAAAACTGACTTCAGAAACACTTAATATTTAGATCTACTTAGTGGTTGGAAAAAACAACTTAAAAAAAAAAAAGTTTAAGAGCAGCTCTAGCAAGTGGAAACAGCAACTCCTTGTAAACATATCTTTAACATGAAGATATTTCTCAGTGGCGGAAAAACCTTACTTTATGAAGTCAGATTTCTGAGATTTTATTTTCAGTTCCTCAGAGACTACAAAAGTAACCACATTCTGTCAGTTGAGGCATCAAATAAACAAATGCGAAAGAGAGATTTTCCATATCCGATGTCAAATGAAATGTGCGTCTGATAAAGTGCATGCAAACCTTGGGTGCATGTTTTTCCACAGAGAAAATCATGGAGAAAACCAGTTATGTTAAAAAGCACGCATGCTTTCAGTTTGCTACTCCATGGGGGCACTAATGACAGTTTTAAATGTGACGTAAGCAATCTGGGGCTATTTCCAGATGTATCTCTCTTTCTAGCTAATAAAGTGGATCTGATTAACTGTGTCAGTTTTGAAGCTGCATCTGACTCAGTTAAAAATCCTTTGCTCTTTCCATCACATAACCCAGCTGGAGCTGGGAAGGAGAGAGGGACCTAAAGCTCCCTTAGGGAGCCATATCCCTAACCTCAGAGTCAGCCTTATCTCTCTGCAGACTCGAAATAATTCAGAATCATACATTGAATGACAGTTCTTCCTCACCAAAATTCTCATTGAAAATCTACAATTAGAAATTAATACAATTACATTTGGTAAGGGTGAATATCCTTAGAATTGCCTTCAGTATGTTGTAGTGGGCATTTCTTATTCTGGCAGTATCCTAACTCCACCACTGTCCTAAGAGTGAACTTCAGGAGATTTAACCCAGCTGTGCCTCAGTTTCCTTACACATAAAACAGAATAAATACACCCACTTCACAGTGTTGATGTAAATATTAAATGAGATGTATGTTCATAAAAAGCATTTAAGCAGGTTGCCTGACACATAGTAAGTGTTCAATAAAGGGAAGATAATGTTCTCTATGAACTTGTTTAATCAGTTGTTTTTAGTAAGATCTCTGAGAAAATGAGTATTTTGCCAGAAAAAGGGTCACCATTTAGGGGGAAGAAGGGAAAAGGCAAGTCTTGAGTTCTCTGGATAAGTGGATTCTAACCTGGTGAACCCACGTGTGTGTTGGGCAAGATGGTCATTAGGAATGCAGGGGGAAATGTCAGAATTTCTGTCATCTTATTTACCTAAGCTTGAAATTCCATTTTTGTAGGATTTATAATGTGTCAAATATGTTTATACAGTATCACATGTATTAAATAACTAACTAGCTAAAGTATAAATAAATAAAAACAAATGTTGGGATACATATTCTCTCTGATGGGAGCATAAGGTTTGGAGTAGGAGAGAACAGCCTACAAGTCTTTGGTATCTAGAACATAAAGCAAAGGTGGAGAGGGTGCACTGAGATATAAGTCTTAGGAGACAGTCCTAGAACCCAAAGAAAGATTCAAGTACAGAATAAAGTTAATGAATGTACAAATTGGAAAGGGCCTTAGAGATCATCTTGTCCTATACTCCTGATGCTGAGGAACCCAAGTTCTAGGTCAGGGAATTGATCTATCCAAGATCACCCAGAGGCAGAGATGGGCATTGAGCACAGCTGTCCTGAAACCCATTCCATAATTTTCTTTCATTAACTATTTCTGCCTAGTCACTCCTTGGCCTAGAACTGTTTTGTAAACCAACCCAACCAAGGCAGTGATTTTCTTTAGCTTGCAGTGAGCTTGTTAAAACAGATTGTCCAGCCTGTCCCACCAGTATTTTTGATTCAGCAGATCTGGGGTGGGGCCCAGGAATTGGCATTTCTTACAAGTTCCCAGGTGATGCTGTGATGCTGGTCTAGGGGCCTCACCTCCATAATCCCTGGTGTAGAGCCTGGAGTGTGCTATCTATCAATGGCTATAGATCTTTGGAACTGAAATGATTCTGATTCAATTATGTCAGAATAAATAAGAAGATGGGGTGGGGAAAATTGCCTCTGATGAGAAAAAGAGAAACCAAGAGAAGGAATTAACAAATATTAGATTTGCACTATGTTTTGGGTCCTTTGTTGTAGTGGAAAACAGACAATAAACAAGATAAAAAGTAAAACATAATATGTTAGATAATGTTAAGTGCTAGGCAGGAAAATAAAGAAGGAGAGGGGAATAAGGTGGGGGACATACAATTTTTTATTTTATAGTTAGGGAAGGCCTCTCTGAAATGCAATGGGACCTGAAAGAATGAGGAAGTCCTCCTGTGGTATCTGAGTTAAGAGCATTCCAGGCAAAAAAATGGAACAAAGGACCTGAGGCAGGAGTAAGCCACATGTGCTTAAGGAAGGAGGCCAAGGTGGGTGCAGCAGAGTAAACAGGTCAGAACAGAGGTAAAAGGTCACAGAGGAACGGGAGCCTGGGAGCAGATCACTGGTGACTTGAAGGTCATTCATTGTAAGGACTTTGGCTTTTATTCTGAGAGGAGACACAGTGGAGAATGTCACAGTCTGACAAGTACTTAACAGGATCTCTCTGGCTGCTGGGTTGAGTAGATTAAAGGGCCCAGGAAAGACAGGTAAGGCGGCTACTGCAGTGATCCAGGTAAGCGATAATGGCGGCTTGAACCTAGGTGCTAGTGATAGATGTAATAAGTCATCAGATTCCACCTGTAGTTTGAGTTTGGCGACAACAGGTTGTGCTAACAGATTGGCCATAGGATATACGAGAAAGGGAGGAGTCAAGGACTACGCCAACATGTTTGTTTTGAGCAAGTGTAAGTACAGAGTTACCATTTGCTGAGATAAACCAAGCTTCATGCAATGCCTGGACATGCCACGGGACCAATAAATGTTTGTAAAGTAAATAACTCCAGTTTTAATGATGAGAAAACTGAAGCTCATAGAGGTTAATTTACTTGCATGCAGTCATATGCAACCAGTGGCAGAGTCAGGATGGAAAACCAGGCTTGTCTGGCCCAAAGACCCATGATTTCTACACGCAGTCATCTTTGATGTTCCCAAAGAAGTTAACCAGAGCAGGTGGGAGAGACAAACAGACTATCTGGTTTCCATTCTGAGCAAATCTTCCTTCTTCTTGCCCAACCTGATTGATACTTACTCCAGGGGTCAACCAGAGACCTGTTGTTGGCCTAATAAGGCTGCAGACATGTTTTGTTTGGCCCTCATGGTTTTTATGAAAACAAATCTTGAGTTTGAATGTCTTTAGGCAGGGCTTATACTTTCTCCTTCAGCCACAAAACATAACTCCCTCTTGCTTATAGCAATGCCCTTCAGCTTTTATCTGCGTGGTCCCGAAAGACCTCCAATTAATGACTGAAGGTTAATTCAATTAATGACTTTCAATTAATGATCTAAACAAACAAGCCAATGGGAATTTGCCTATGTGTTCAATAAATAGATAATGTTGTGTGCAGGAAAGAAGCCCACGCAATCAGACAGGTATGGATTCACACCCCAGCCCTATTGTTTACTATCTGCATGAACTTAAGCAAGCTGCTTTACCTCTCCCATCTCTAAAGCAGAAAATAAAGTATCCACTTTGAACTATTGTAAGACCTGGATGAGAGAATGTACCTAGCTCAGCAAACACTACACTTGCGGTCATTCTATAGAGCAGGGATGGACAAATTTTTTTCTATAAAGGGCCAGATATTTTAGGTTTTGCAAGCCACATGGTCCCTGTAATGACTACTCTGAAGGAAGTCAGCCACAGATGATACACACATGAATTTACAAACACAGGTGGAGGGCCACATTTGGCCTTCAGACCATAGTTTGCAGATTCTTGTTATGGAGCATTTTCTATGCTACCCCTAAACCACCACCACTACCATTGTGCCTTATCATTTCTCCTCAAAGCCTGTTCCCCCACCCCACCCCCACCTCGCCAAAACACACACACACACACACAGAAGCCTTCAGATATGGGCAAGGACAATTTCACATTCTTTTAATATAAGCTATAAGGTGATGTCACACACTAGTTGCTGCTTTCAAGTGTCTTCATCAGAAATGAAAAGGAAGGAGAAACTTTCAGTGGCTCTATTTAATATAAAGCAGGGCCAGTGAGAATGATTTCCCCAGGGCAGTAAGGCATACTGAGCAAGACCAGGCTTTCCTTGCTCGGATGCCTGGCAAGTGCAGACTGGATAGTGTGCATCCCTGGAACTCTGAATCTTGGGAGGTAAAAGGATTCCAGAGGGAAGCTGCATCTCCCAGCAGGTTCAAGGACTCAAAGAAGTGGAAGAGCTTCCCTGTGTGACTCCTGCCTCTAGACCTGTCCCAGATTCTGAGAGAGGAAGGCCTCTCCATTGTGGGCACTGGCGGGGACCCTGAGCAGCTCTGCCACCACATTTCCCTTCCGTTGACTCAGTCAGGGCTTTGATTTGCAATCCATGAGGGAGAAGCTGCTGGGCTGTTCCCACTGGGTTATTTTTGGGACCTGGCATCAGAAAGAAAAATGGAGAGTTAGCAATCTGCTGCTCGGCATAAGGCTGAGTAGTAAACTTAGGTCATTTCCTCCTACAAATCTCCAGAGTAAAGCAGTATCAGAAGCTCTGGATGAGGGCAGATGTGGAAGAAAGTGATGTCTTCATTTTCCTTGAGAAATGACGCTTTTTTTTTTAAATTCATTTTCTCCTCACCTACCTGCATCTCAAGTTATCTGAAATAGAATTGCAAAAGAACATGCATGTTTGGAAGAAGGATACAAGGGTGGTCAGATTATTAGACAGAAAGGACAAAACTCTGAGGGAACTGAAGCTACTGAAATAGGCATTGAGCTGCACTACCCCTTTAATGTTTTTGTAACCAGATGCGAGCCTAATCCACGAATAGCCTAAACTTAGCAAAAGTCACTCCACTGCGCCCCTGTTCTATGGTAAATCATCCCGGTTATGTGACATTTGCATGTGGGAGGTTAAGAAGCAAAGGGCAACTCCGAGTTGTGCCAGGATGTACCTCCGAGGAAGCCACCAGAGGCTGCTCTTCTGCCAGGGCAGCCTCATGGGTATGTGACGTGTGCCGTCACACAGGGCCCTGCACGCTGGAGAGCCCCACCTTGGTTTAATGCTCAGTTGTCACTGTCTGGAAATTCTTGATAGTTTTGAACAAGGGACCCTGCATTTTCATTTTGCACTGGTCCTGTTAAGTATAATTATATAGCCAGCCCTGCTCTTCTTCTAGAAAATTGTTTCTAATCTTTTTCTTTCATTGACCCTCCGCCCAGAAGCCCTTTAAGACATTTTATTTTATTTTCCTAATCAACCTTCCCCGTGAAATGTTAATACAAATATGCCATATTTATGTCTATGTACTTTTATGTTACGTGCTTTGTGTACATCTGTGCTTTGTTCATTTTTGTTCATTGGGAAAAAGTTATGTTGCCCACCCCCCTACCCTGTGAACCAATTTTCATCCCCTAGAGGGTAATATTGCCTCTGCTGACAATGTGTGTTCTGAATTTACAGAATCTTACTTCATCCCCAAATATCTACCAAGGAGCATGGCCAGTAGTCATTGCCTGTTATTGAGGCAGACATCATCTAAGTGTTTTGCATGCATTATCTAATATCCAAAACAACCCTATTGTAATACCGATTTCACAGATGAGGAAACTGAGGCACAGAGGATTTAAATAACTTGTCCAAGGTCAGTCACATAGTTATTAAATGGCAAGGCTGGGATTACGTATCCTCATGCTCCAGAACCCATGCCCTTGGACCCCATGTGAAGTGCAGGTTCAATTGGCAAGCATCACTCTTGATCTTCACTACTCTTGAGAGGTGCACATTTTACAGTGTGTCAATGTGGCCCTATTAATAAAGGCAATGTGAGTCTTCAGTGTGAGCCCTTACTCTTTAAATGGATCAAACCCTCTGCAGGAGAAGCAGGCTTGATGATATACAGTTTTCATTGTGACTTGTAATATTTGAAATGGTTTTATAAACAAATATTTCCAGGTTCTTGCCTGAGACACCAATTATTCTTATTTGGTCTCAAAAATGCCACAGGATTTAAAGAGAAGGAATCACAAGCCTAGAGTTCTAACCATTTGTGTGAAGCTACTCCAGTCACTAATCTGACCTCATTTTTTCTGTGAAATAGGTAAATCAAGAGATCTCCAATATTCCTCCCAGCTAAAATACTGTTATACCTTCTTTAATCTTCTACTTCTGTAAAACAAAGGCAGAAGCAAGAAAAAACATAAATGATTGTACTGACATAATTTTTAACAAATGTTTTAACAAATGATCCTTATGTGCACTCCCTAATTTGTAAATATGGATAGTTGTGGTGGACAGACCCTACCATAACTTCCAGGATTCCTGACACCAGTTATTGATGCTCTGCATAATCCCTTCCCCTTGAGTGTGGACAGGACACGTGAGTTGTCTGCAGCCAGTGGAATATGGCAAAGGTGAAGAGCTTTTGCAGATGTAATTAAGGTCCCAAGTCAGTAGTTTTTGAGTAATCAAAAGGCAGATAATGGTGGGTGAGCCTGGCTTAATCAGGTGAAAGGCCTTAAAAGAGGAAATGGGCCCTCCCTGAGGTGAGAGACTCACTCTGTGGGCTTGATGGAGTAAGTAGTCATGTTGGAGAAAACCGCATGGCAAGGAACTACAGGTGGTTTCCAGCCAACAGCCAACAAAATGTTAGGGCCCTCAGTCACACAGCTGCAAGGAAGTAAATTCTGTTAACAGTCTGAATGAGCATGGACGTAGATTCTGCCCCACTGAATCCTCCAGGTGAGAACACACCCTGATGGCAGACTCTAAACAGAGGACCTAACCTGTACGACATACCTTGATTCCTGACCCATGGAAATTATGAGATAATAAATATGTGTTGTTTTAAGCTGCTAAGTCTGTGGTAATTTGTTACTCTGCAACAGAAAACAAACACAACCAGCTGTTCAAATTTCCAAACCAACCCGTGGGAGAAACGGGGCTTCTTGGCAGCCATTGTGTGGCCTACCATTGCCGAGTGCCCACAAAATACGAGCTTTTACTTTAGGTATTAGGCATTAAGAGATAAAAGGCACAGTTGCAGGCAGAAAGATAAATATCACAATTCAACCCACTGCTATCAGTGCAGGACCTCATAAGGCGAAGGGCCAGACCGCCTGGAGTGCAGATCTCAGAACCGAACTATAATGAGCTTAGGCAGGAGCTGCCCCTTTACCATCTGATAGGTGTGCCTTGGCGAAAAGACCCGCTCCCCATCTCTGCTTTGTTTCTTGGGGGCGGCTCCATCTGCTCTGTGCACTTTGCTTTACAGTCTTCTCATTAATGATTCACAATTTTCTTAACATGGATGAAGTTGCTGCCTTTGAGCCTAAATGATAAAAGAACCATACTTGCCCTTTTAAGCACCATTGTATTTAAATGTTCTTTCAATTTTGTTGTCATTCATCCCATCTCAGAATTTCCCTAGTTCACAACTGTGAAAGGGACAGAAGAGTTGAGGTTTGGGTAAGTTAAGGAGCCTCTTCCAGAGAGTGCCATAATCCCTAAATTTACATACAGCCGATTTGATCCAGAATTAAGACCTCTGGGAAAACTGGGACCAAACTTGCACGGTGTGACTTGGAACCATCATGTAAACTTTCGGGACCCCGATAACCTCACCTAATTACCTCTTGCCTGAACTAAAAAAAAATTTTAAACCAAACAAAAACAGCTAACTGGCCTCCAGGTTTCTACTCATGCCTTCCAAAATTCACCCTCTATACATCAGCCAGAGTGATCTTCCTAAAACATAATTCAGATCAAACATGTCCAATGGCTTCCTATCATGCTCAGATTAAAACCCCAGCTCCTTCCATTGGCCTACGTGAGCTGGTACCCGTACGTTCCCTCCTCTCCTGACACTTTCCCCTCCATCTCTGGGCTCTAGCCATATTATCTTTCTACCTTCCTGTCTTGAGGCCTTTGCACATGGTGTTCCCTCTGCCCGCAACACATCCCCCAAGTCTTCACATAACTTGTTTCTTCACTTCTCCCGGGACTCTGCTCAGGCTTCAATTCCTCAGAGAACACTTCCGTAACCTCCCCGTCCAATGGCCTAAGTCAACCCTCTCCCCTTACTCTGTCTTCATGGTGACTAATCATTATCTGAAATCACACTATATATTCTTTTCCTCACTCTTCTTTGTTATCTGTCTCCCCTACTAGAATATAAGCCCGGATTTTTAAATTTAGTCTTATTTGCCAGTGTCTTAGTAGTACCTTGAAAAGCATCAATAATGTGTGAGATAAGGATATTGTATCAGTTAGTCATCAGAACCTCTTCATGATTTAAAATGTAATGTTTCTGTAACAGTATCCTTAGAACAACTGTCAGTCCTAATAATCAGCCAGTATGCACTGGCTTGAGCATAGTGATAACCAAAATATCTAAATGCTTCAATACCAGTTGGTAAACTAGCTACTGCCCTGAATCCCCTGTACTACCCTCTTTCACCTGGGGCTCCCTGACTGCACCACGATCCCATAAATAAGCTGTTAACTTCTGACAGAGCAGAAAGCCCCTGCTCAAGGGCTATATCCAGCATCCATTCCAATTGGTGGGCACTCAAGCTGCACTGGTTGCTGAATAACAGGTGTGCTACTGAAGCAAGATGGCAGAAAAGGTGGCACTTAGTCACAGCCAAAGGAAGAAAAAATTAGAAAGGAACAAAAAGGGTTCCTGAAGCCGATGCCAGCTATCTTCCAGTGTGGTAGAATAAAACTTGCTCCGTCATTCTGCAAGGGGAACCATAAATGGGAAGTCTGGAAAGTAAATACAAAGTCCACACTTGCTCTTTGCACTACCAATACCACATGAAGAACAGAGTAATTATGTATTCGAATATCATTGCTGGGAAAAACTCAGTGTGACCCAAAGTTCAATACTCAAACACATTGGTTCCAGAGAAGATTGCCTTTCGTGGTGGTATACCCTTTCTCCTCTACTGCCTTTCTTCCAGAGGAAATTAGATACTGTTCCTATTTACCGGAATGGGATCTAATAGGGCGTCTTCTTGATTATAGAGCCACAAGGATCAGCACTTTCTCTCTTGCTCATAAGAAACCACATAAAATGAAACAACAGAAACCTGTAAATATGTCCTCAGCTAATCGCTCTGGCCCAGTGGCACACACATGACGACAAGCAGGTTTCAGAAGGAAAAGAGTGACCAGAATGAAATGAGGTATCAGTGCCATCTTTATTTTCCTTCACATTGTCCCTCCCAGGTCTAGATGGAACCAGAGGGCTCAGAGGGAAGCAATTTCTTTGCCAATTTGGCCAGAAGCCTCCATTCTACTACGGGGGGGTGAGTGAGGGGATTAAAAAGCAAACCACAGCTCTCAGACCCAGAATCTTGTAGCCCAGCCACTAAATCAAGACTCCTATGTTGTGTTCCAACTCCCCACTCCTTACACTGCATCTCCATTATCAAACTTGCATCCACTGTGCCAAGAGAACATGTTGGTTCTCTCTGTAATTCTTCCCTCTCTCAAACTCCCCAAATTCCTTGCCCCTTTCCTATTTCAGGTCACGGTATTGAGCTTTTGACTTGGATCAGTGGTACTAGGCAAATCAACATCCCCATCTGCCTTCTGTGACTGAAGGTCTGATACTAAAGCCTGAATCTTGTAGATGTGGTCCTTTTATATTACCTGGATCTTGTCAATTCCCTTAATTGGGACAAAAGCTTAACATAAACTCAGATATCCCATAAAACCACCAGCTGCCCATGTAGACTGTCCACCACTTGTGCTCTGTCACCTAAAGAGGCCTTTCTGATGTGACTTGCTGAATCATAATTCAGTTTCTATATCTTCTGAATCCTGAGCCTGGGGCTTCCCATGTGCCATCACTAGGATCAGTCTCTCCAGCAAATCCTTGGACTTGTCTCAACTGCCTTTTTGTAGTGAATAGGTCCTAACCTAGTCCCAACTTCTTGCCCTCTCACCAGCCTCTTGTCTCTAGAATTCCACCCCACCCCTTTTTCTACTTGGCATTCAATCTACTTGGGTTGATGAAATACACCTTTAGGATTTTTACCATTTGGGAGAGCCCAATATCATTCAAGGTTTTATGTTCACAGCCTTATACCTGAAAACCGAAATGGGAGCAATGCCCTCTGTACTACATGTGAACTGTGCAGCCCAAGCAAGATCTGTTCTCTTTTGGCTCAGGTTTAAGTTTTTATTTGCTTCATCTTGTTACAATAAAATGTGACTTTTCAACATTTTGCTTTCAAATATATTTATTTAAGGGAATTTTGCTCCATTATAAAGCAAAATGTAAAACAAAACAAAAAGGATCAGTTAGGGGGAAAATGTAACATAAGTCCATCATTTAGTAAGCTTTTCCAATTATATTTATTTGATTCTGACTTTCTGCCCAGATGTGAATGGAAAGTTTTTTCCATTATAAAAGCAAATATCTTTCATTGAAAATAGCGCAAACCAAAAGCGTGCTCTATTTTGCTTTTTGTCTAGCCATATTTGCTGTCTTTATCTCGTAATGACCTTTTCCCAACATATTTTTCTGTTTCTCTTCAGTGCCCAGTTTCTAAAAATAAAATGGCTAGTGAATTTTTGGATGTAGGGATAATATTTTCATTTCACTGGTACATACAATCAGGAAACATATTTCTGTTTATACTGTTAAAATCAGTTGAGAATTGTAGATGAACCCACGTTCTGTCAGCACTTTTTTTTTTTTTCAAACCTGGAAAATGTAACAAAATCCAAAGCAGCTGTAGGAAGTAGAGTATACACTCCCTTTGCACTCAGCAGGAGGAGAACTAACAGGAGGTAACAGGATAGTTTCCACATGAAAAAGTTACAAAGAATTTAACCTGTAATGAAAACTCTGATAATCTCCAGAAATGAAAGATGCTTGGATGATGGGTTTGGGATTTTTCGTGAGTTCAAAGGATCTGGTTTTCCCTATAAATGCTATGCAGGAACAGGAGACGTCCATGTGGTCATTGTTATGTCTGACAGCCAACAAAAGTTCAGACTTCATCTTTAAGCCATTAAACGGTGACTGTGTGTGCATTTTAAAACCAAGGATTAGACTGCCCGTCCCTTTCTCCGAAGAATATGGAAAGCAGAATCTCATTAACGTATAACCATCTGCTCCAAGATGGAGACTCTGATGTGTGATTATCACTTTAAAGTGAGTTTGCTTTAAGAATCAATGTGCGAAGACCTAACAGATCAGAGCTTCTTAAATTTGATATGCACCCAAAGGTCCTCTTGACACTGTTAAATGCAGATTCTAATTCAGTAGGTCAGAGTGGGATGGGAACTGAGATTCTGCAATTCTACGAAGCTCTCAGGTGATCTGATGCTACTAGTCCATGGCCCGCCATTGGGTTACCAAGAGTGCAGAGGATTGCTGCTGTAGTAATCCTACCCCTTTCAGTATTCACAACCTTGTGTAATCTCCTTTCTTTGATGGTGGAATGGATCTAAGTGACTCACTTCTAAAGAAATGAATAGGGCAAAAGTGATGGGATGACCCTTCTGAGGTCAGGTTATAAAAAGACTGTAGCTTCTGCCTAGTTCTCTCTTTAATTCTCTCTGTCTTGGAACCCTTGCTTGGAAGGAAGTCAGCCTCCACGTTGTGAGCTGCCCTTGGAGAGGACAACAAGGCAAGGAACTAACGTCTCTGGCCAACAGCTAGTGAGGACCTTGGCCTCCCAACAGGCACATGAGCAAGTCTGGAAGCAGATCATCCCCCATTCATGCCTAGAAATGATCAGAGACCTAACCAATGCCTCAACTGTATCCTTATTAGAAACCCTGAGCTAGAGGCATCCAGCAAAGCTTAGACTTCTGATGCACAGAAACTGTGAGACAATAAATAGCTATTGTTTTAAGCAGCTCAATATCAGGATAATTGTTACGCAGCAAAAGATAACTAATACACATAATGCATCAAACAGAAGTTCTTAAAACCTTATTATGTATATAATTACAAATTCACTATATGCTATACATAAGAGCCAATCCTGAAAAAGCAGGTAGAGAATGGTGGTGAGAAGGAAAGGTCCTCAACAATATGATGAAGACCATGGAGATCTCCGGGACTATGGCCCATAAAAGAAGAAAGTTCTATGTTCTTGCTTGCTAATTTCAAGAAAAAGAAAGAAGGTACAATAGTTGTATACAATGGGAGTGGGTTTTTAAAAACCATGTCATCAGGGATTTCTGAGGTCAGTGTGTCCCTGCTTATATGCTTAATGCTTATTGCAGAGCTAATTTAATATTTCTATAAATTATGTGACAACTTATCTTTATGACACAATACTTGTCCACCATTTAAGGGATTCCAGGAAGGTTGGAGCACATGCACACACGCACACACAAATGTCTCCAAACTGCATGATATCATCTGCGTTGATCCTAGTGAAATTTGTATCAAAAAGTCATCAATGCAATGTGACAAGAACATCAGTAGTATCTTTGAATGCAATCATTTCAATGGTTCTCAACTGCACCAAATTTGAGAGTTTGTTCAGGTTGATCCCTAAAGTGTATTGTCAAATATCCTGCCCTTTCTCTTTTGCTAAGGGGGAAAAATTTTCCCTCTTCAACCCAAAGATCTCAGAAGATAAAAGAATGGGATTTACCTTAACCATTGGAAGCCTTGGGATTGCCTTACAGATACCAAGTTCCACCACCATCTGCCACCACTCAGCAACCTGGCACATTGTAAACATGTCACAGAGACACATGTGTATGCTTGTGAGTAAATGTGTGTGTGTGTGCATGTGAGTATACACATATACATATATGAGTGTGTTTATGTGTGTGCATGAGTGTGAATGTGGGTGCATGTGAGAGTGTGTGTGTGTGCCTGTGTGCAAATATTAAGGAGGAAATGGAAAATTACTGGCATAGATGGAACCTAAAAATAAAAAAAATTAGCATGGATGGATTTTTTTCTTTTTTTTTACAAACAGAAGCATCTTACTAAATTACTTAGCTCCAAGTGTTTATGCCACAAAATGTCCTCAGTTTTATAAAAGAATATTGTCTGCCTGCGCACTATGTGAGTCTGGACTATGATAAAGAGGGAGCTGTCAATCATTTCTGTCATGGCCACTGAGCCTTGTGGTATCCAACAGTAATGTTAGTGTCCTTCATAATAGTAAACTATTTCATGTATACTCACATGGGGAAGTGTACCCATAAGTATTCTCATCTGAACGTTCCTATCTGTACTACCTTCTGAGGTAGGTAATCTTACACTAATCTCATAAAAGAGGCCACTAAGGAACAAAGTGATTCATCTATCACCACACAACTATTTTAGTTACAAAACATAATATTTAAGATAAAGGGCTCTGGGTTCAAATCTTGGCTTTACCACTTACTCCCTACCTATGTGATCCAGGGTGAGATGGTTAATTATTAACTTCAGTTAGTTTCTTGTTCTCATAAATGGAGTTGATAATGAGAGGACCTACCTTACAGGGTTATTATGGGTACAAAATGAGTAAATGCATGTAATTAGAGCAGAGCCTGGCATAGAACAACCCCTCAGCAAATGCTTATTGTTATTATTAAGTTAATTATTACTAATTTAGGACTAGTACTAGGACTTCCAATTCCCAATCCTATATCCTTCCTATCAGCCATATCATAGCAGTTCCTTAATACAAACTGTAACCTACAAATGTTATTGCTTTCAGAGTAAGATAACTTAGGTAACAGTCAGAAATTCAACAAGATGCACTGAGTGTCTCCCCGTGGCTTGCTGAGCATTGGGGATAGAAAAGTGAACAAGATAGGTATGGATGCTGTCTTCTTTGACCAGTAACTCCTACAGCCTATTCGAAGCCTATGGATTGAATCTATTCAAAGAGAAAAATGCTGGGTATTTAAGGATTTTATAACACCATTCTTCAATGTCATAATCAAGTGTGTGGTTTAAGGACAATTCAAGTATAGTCAACATCGTTTTCCAAAATCTCTGAAGTTCTTAAAGAAAATGCAAGGCAAGAACAAGACCTTTAATGCAGCAAACATTTCTTGGAATTATCGATTTTGCAAAGTTCTTTCCTCCACCTTCAAAGAACTCATCTCGCCAACCAAAACTTTTCAATGAGAAAATGTGATGCTCCACAAGAGTTATAAGATGATTTTTCTAGATGCTTGCCACTGATTAAGGGTAGAGGAAGAAGGAGGGGAGGAAAATAACCCCAAACTTTCTTTGGATCAAGATGAAATAATATAGCAATGTGAACCAGAAGGAAGCATCTAAGAAAAATGGTAATAAGCAACTCTTATGCTTTGGAACAAGTATGCCTTCTCTGCTCGCTAACAATCTATTGTTCAGTACAACGGTGCTGTTTCATATCAAGATTTCAAAAACCATTACAAGCTGCATAGGTATTGGAGGCTCAACCAGATGTTATGAAGTTTCCATTGTTTTACTTAGTGCATGGAAAATATTACTAATGGCCAGTGTCAGCAGAGGCTTAACTGACCCCAATTGACCAAACTCATCTGGGTGCATTTCTTTAAATCAAACCCTTCAAATACTCTTTCTTGTTACTTCACAACCCCCATCTCCATTTTATGAGATGTTTGACTATATATAGCTCATTTAGGCAAAGTAGAAATTCCATGACTGCATGAACAGGTGTGCTAGGGATCTGGGGGAGTAGGGGGGATGAGATATATTTCCTTGAGATTGAATTATATTTACAGAGAATTCTTGATTATCTTTGGACATGAAAGACAGAGTAGAACACAATAAAGAAATTAAAGTCTCAAAAATTTCATTTGGTCTCTTTCCCTGCCATTATCCGCCATCACTACTCAAAGGTTACAACATTTACAAATCTAACTGTGCAAAATTTGATCTCCTTTTATTATTCCTATTCATCTTCTCCAATGCCTAGCCTGAGATACAACAAAATGGTCAGGTAGGAGAGAAGAGGCTTTAGAAAAACTCCTACCCATATTAGCCTAGAGGTGACACTCAACATTTTGTTTTTAGTATATGATTTGTGCTTTCAATTTCCTGGGAGATACTAACAACCACAAACATCAGAGAAGTACTTGACTTACATTTCCATAACACATTACCAAACAATGCAGTTCTTGCAGCAATCACAACTTTGTTCTTTTCTTTTGGGTTTAATTTAAAAAGCCCTAGAATGGATCAAGGTTTTCTTCATATCCTACCTGTAAAAAATGTCATTCATTAGAACTGTCTTATATTCCTCTTGCAAGCTTGAGACTGTCTCTAGAAATGAGCTCATTAAGACCAAGAGTTCTTTCTTAGCTCTTAGGAGCATGGGAAAATCCAAATGTTTTTCTAAACCGTGTGTGACTTTATCTGAACCTCCAGAGACTTTACCTGAACCTCTTGTGTCTTTATCTGAACTTATTTTGTTGGAACACTGGGGTGGAGATCTCCTGAGAATAACTTTCCTTGAATGAAGGCTTGCAGCACTTAAAACTTAGCGTTGAAAGTGTAAGTTAAAAAAAAGCCAAGACAATAAAATGTGACTATAATTTCAGCAGTGAACAACGTTATAGAGGTTCCATATATTTAATTTCTTTACTTAAATGCATTGAATTTTGCAAACTTCTTGTGGCTGTTATATAAATTTTTACAATGGCCAATACCTTCTTTAAAAATCAAAGCAATGTAGACATACCTCATTCCCGGATCCTGGCTAAAAAGGCTATCACTAATGGAGGTATCACTAATGGAAAACAAAATCCTCACAGGTTTTACAGCCCTGTGTCAAATTAAAGCTCAATAATGGCCTTCCACTGTGCAATAAAAGTACCATGTTTGCTGTAGAGTTAATATATTTTCATTGGCGTCTTAGTTGTTTCTGTTAATACTGTGGGTCCCTACAAATGGTCTCTTGCTGCCAAATAGGGTAGTCAATTGGATGTTTGCCTTGAGTTTATGAAAACTGATGGAGCTGAAGAAGGGGAAGAAAATAGAACATTCACCTAAAGCAAACCAGCATCAAGGCTGGGAGCATCTAATGTCATCCCAAGTGGTTCGTCTGAATTCCACTGTGTCCTCCAGCCTTGTTTTCAAATGATCCTGAAAATCCCAGGTCTCAGAGCTGACTTGAACACTTGGAGCCTGGAATGAATTTAAAACTTAAGGGAGCAAATGGATATTGAATGAAGGAAAGCCTTACTCTAGAAGCACCATGAGCAATTTCCAGGGAATGCTGCTGTCAGAATTCACTGCAGAAATATAATGGCATTTCTAATTTGTTTTAATTAGAAAAAAGTAAACACTGCCTCAGCATGTCATCATGTTTATATAGGAGCCCAACCAGCTGAATTTTGCTGGCATAGACCTGGAACCACTCAATTAAATCTCGGGGCACAATTTCTTTTTATGAATGAAATACCATTAGTATGA
The DNA here is from genome assembly GCF_015220235.1 of Choloepus didactylus. Taxonomy (NCBI): domain Eukaryota; kingdom Metazoa; phylum Chordata; class Mammalia; order Pilosa; family Megalonychidae; genus Choloepus; species Choloepus didactylus. The sequence continues at coordinate 64,447,894 of NC_051324.1, read as the reverse complement.
AGCCAGGGGTCCTTTTCTCTCTCTCTCTCTCTCTCTCTCTCTCTCTGTCTCTCTCCCTCCCTCTCATGTGCTTTGTTGGCTGTGACTCTGTAAGGACAAGTGACCAAACACAGCACTTTCCAATTTTAAATTAACCAATGATAATTTCCAGATCATTTAGAGTCCTCTTTTTAAGTCCCTCTTTATTTTAAAACTTTCAGTCTGGCAAGATTAAGGGGAATGGTCTGAAAATACTTTGTAGCATACAACACTAGCAGCAAAATAATTTTAAAAAGAGAAAGAAAATTTTACCTTTAATAGGCTTCAGGTAAATCTGTAAGGCCAAACCCTGGTGAAGGCTTATCATAAGAATCACAATATTGATAGAATTTTTCTGGAACTGGAAGGAACCTAGGAAATTATCTTCATGTTGCAGATTGCACAACAGGCACTCAACTTTCATAAATGTCCCTGTTGAAGATATGGATATTTTAAAACAGCTCTGAGTAAATTACACTATAGGTTTCAGGTCTATGAAGCATGTATCACAGTTAAACAAATTAAGAACATTTTTGTTTGAGACTCTGAGGAGTAAACAATCCTCCATAATTTTTTTTTTCCATGAAAAATGGATAACCACATAGCAAAGATTCCTGGTAGTCTACAGTAGGGTCATTTCATAATCAGATATAATGACGAGTTAGTTTTGCTGCTATTAATATGAAAGGAAGCAACAATAATTCTCAGTTACACAGTCCCCCCAAAGAGCTACAAACATTAAGGAAGGTGAAAAAGGAACAAATCTAATGCTGGAATCCTGGGCAATTTTTCTCCAACTGATCAGCTGCATATCCATTTCAACCACAAGGTGAGAGTACTTGCATTACTTACATCCCAGGGAGGCCATACAATTCCCAAGTTCAGCCATTCAGATTTGTTAAACACGTGTTAAAAAGATCCACACTTGGGCTTTGGAAACACTCTCAGCTGATACTTTTGGCTTCAAAGGTATGTCTCAAAATAAGGCCCAGGTACAATTGCCCCTTCAATTGTCCTTTCCCAGTTAATTTTAGGACTTCAACAACTCACAACTTTCTTTACCTTACTTTTCCTCACTTTTATTAAAATGAGGAATAACATCTACCCTACATAAAAGGTTGTTGCAATGGATGGTGGGAAAGAGCATAATATCATTCTAAATGTGATTAATCCCACTAATGGAAGGCTAGGGAGGGGGTGGAATGGGAAGATTTAGGGTGTATATATGTTTCCACAATTGAAAAAAGGAAAAAAAAAAAAAAAAGACAGTCTAACTAGACGACAATTGAATGCTAAGGATGAACTTGGATGGGATTGGAGAGTGGAGGACAGGTGGCTCGAAGGGACACAGTTGAGACATAAGGAAAAGGAAATATAGAATGTAAGCATTGTATCATTGTTGAATCTCTTATACTTCTTAGCTGTGCTTAATGGAATTACATAAAACAATGTTCTTGTTCATGGGAAGTACATACGTGAATTGTAGTGTATGTTCAAGGATGTGTGCAGCTAACTCTCATGTGTTCAGAAGACAGAGAAATTTATGATGGATGACAGATAGGGAGGGAGGGAAGGAGGGAGGGAAAGAAATAGTGATGTGACAGCATGTTAAAGTTGGTGGATTGAGCTATTGGGGGAGGAGGGTCAGGGTATGATGGAATTCTGTGTATGGGGCTAGTATTGTTTTTGCAACTATTCATGTAACTTTGAATTTATTTCAAAATAAAATAAAATAAAATAAAATAAAATAAAAAAAGGTTGTTGCAACTCAAAGATCCACAGATGAGAAGGCATTTCCATAAAGTTTCTATACTTTTTTTGTATCCCAGGTTCTAAATAATCCATCAGCGCAGAGAACCAGAGTAACGAAAGCTGGGTCAACCAAAGTAAGAAAGAGGAATACAAAACAAACACCACCACCACCACCACCTGAGTAATTATCTCTCACTGGAGAGCAAATATAATATTCTTGGTGTATTGCTTATAATCATCCATATATCTAGCCTCTGTGTGTGTAATTGAATAGTATCCATCTTTCCTTTCAAATGCAATATGGACTTTAATGAAACAGTCTAGGATTCAAGTTTACCTGGGATAAGTGAGAAAATTAAGATAGTGAGGTAGTTTCTACAGGGCCAGCTATGTAATTCAAAGCAAACTCCCACCTAAAACACATGCATGCATATGCATGAGTAACTATTTTAAAAACTTGTATTATTAAAATTATATTGTCTCCTATATTGAACCTTAACTAGCTTCTCTCTTAAAAAACGGAAATCTGCATTGGTTTCATTGCAGAGTCGAGTTTATTCCTGGCAAAATACATCTTTCATCAGCTTCGGATCCCTTAACTTTGGGTCTTCAAGCACACTACTTAGTTTATCAAGATATGGTTAGATCCCAGTAGGACAGCTTGTAAAACATTTTTTTTAACCCCCTGTCACACCAGATATCTTTTAACATCTTGCCTGGGAGGAGAAGTTCTAAGACATTTCTCCAGACTAATCAGTCTGAAAATGCAGAATTAGACTATGTTTCTAATCTTTGAGCCAAATGATCGTGATAAATTGCCGGCAAAGCTGGAATATGGTGGGAGCTTGATATTTCCATAACCATTAATGTGCTGGCGATTCTAGAACCATGCCTAGTGGTCCACAGCCTGCACTGTTACTATCTCAATATCTGGACAGCTAGCTTGTACAAATCTTGATACCAGCTCATTCTCGATACCAGAACTGCCCTCAGTTCAATGTCTACACACGTATGGTTATCCACCTTCTCTCTAAAACTTCTCCACCATTCCTTATTTCAGTAAATGTCTCTAATACCCATTCATTCAAGTCAGATGCCTGGTAGACCTCTTAATCAGTCTCTCCCCCGCTTTTTGCATCTAATCAGTCACCAACTTTTCTCATTCATTTTCCTAAATAACTCACATATTTTGTCTCTCTCTCCCTATTGACTGTCTCATCATAGTCCAAGCCTCATTTTCTCTCCCAGTTTACCTTCATGTACCAGCCTTATTCCATCCCAGTCCCCTATAAATAGAGTAACCATATGTCCTAGTTTGCCCAGCATAGCCAGAGTTTGCACCTATAGTCCCAGAATAATTAGTAATAGCACCCCTTTCCATTCTTGAAGTTTCCTGGTTTGGATCATAAATTATGATCTCCACATATAAGCAGAGTTTCCTTTCAAAACTGCAAAATGAATTATGTCATTTCCTGCCAAAACCCTTTAATAGTTTCTGCTGGTCTTTGGACAAACTAAATTTCTTAACCTGGCTTTAAAAACCCTGGGTTCTGCCTTTCTTTCTAGCCTCAGCTTGGGTAGGACCCCAGGTGCCTCACATCTAGGTTCCTATATTTCCCCTATGATAATTCTTATTTCAACTTATTGTAATTTATTGGTTAATTGTTTGCTTACCCTATTGAGTTTAAATTCTGAATGCAGGAATGATGTCTAATTGTTCATCATCATACTCCCCAGTGCCCAGCACATATTAGTCACTCAATTATTGTAGTCTTAGCACAAAAGAACATTTACTTGCCAAATTGGCAGTTCAGTGAGTAAGAACAGCCCCAACAATCTGACTTTATGAAATTGGGGAGCTGTAGAGGGTAGCTTACATAGGCGTGAAAAGTAAATGAAAATAATATGCAAATATAAACAGAGTCCACCCTGAAGTGAAAATGGAAGTCATCATCATTTAATTTTTCCCTTTTTACTAGTATATGTCATCATTATTATGTCACAGATAGATGGATATTAAGTGCAGCTGTCTCTCAGTTATCTACATACAACATTCACTCAGTCAAATAATTCCTCAAACATTCTACTACTGGGTTTTCCAGCATCAAAAAGGGTGGCCTCATGCTAGATAAACTTATTAAAGTGAAAAACACAGTAAATAAAGAAAATCTGCTGCTAAATTGTATACATTCTAATAAATTTTATGGCCAAGTAATAATTTTTCTTTTCCTTTTTGTCATTAACTGCTATTCAGGATTATATGTGCCATGGGCAAGGCTTCTCCCACTACGACGTCTAATTATTACAAATAATTTTTACATGTGTTTGCTTTCAAAACATAGATCAAAAGAGCAGCTGCCTCTGATCTGACCATGATGAGGTCATGATTACTCTGTTCTTTTCACAGAACTCCAAACCCCAGCTTTGCAGGCTTGGAGGTCTCTAGTCTGCCAATGAACTGGCACCAACACCTTCTGTTTCCAAGAGAGCACTACACCTGGAACTACAGATTTGTGGTTCCAAAAGTAAATACTTCTGGCAAGGTAACAAAAACAAACAAAAAAGCTATCTCTATATTTTCTTCCCCAAACACCTGCTAGTCCTTCTCATGGTACTGCAGAGGATCACTCCTGAAAGAACTCAATATGCAGATTCTTGTAGCACATCCCACTAACACCTTTCCACTCTAAGGAAGCATCGTCAACTCTATTTCATGATGTCAAGCACTAAGAAAGATTAGAAAGAAACCGATGTACAATGACTAGGATTAGTTCTTAAATCAAACCGATTGTTTTCCTTTCCTCTTCAATTTAGACATTAACAAAAAATTGCTCTACAAGGTATAGAACAAAAAATTGCATATAAAAGTTACAGCAATAACCAAAATATGCAAAAGACCTACCCCCAAGCCCTAAAGCTCTCTGAATAATTGTGACAATATTTTTTGAGATATACTTCACACAAACCATAAAACTCACCCTTTTAAAGTATACAATTCAGTAGATTTTAGTATATTCACAAAATTGTGCAACCATCACCACTATCAAATTCCAGAACATTTTCATCATCCCCAAAAGAAGCCCTGTACCCATTTGCAGTTATTTCTCATTCCCACTTCTGTTTCAATGGATTTGCTATTGTGTACATTTCAAATAAGTGGAATCATACAATATGTAGTCTTTTGTGTCTGAAGACATCAACATGATGTCTTCAAGGTTCATCCATGTTGTAGCATGTATTAGAGCTTCATTCTTTTTATGGCTGAATAATAATCCATTGTATAGATACACCACATTTTGTATATCCATTCTTCAGTTGATGGGCACTTGGGTTGTTTCTACTTTGGAGTTAGTGTTAATAATGCTCTCTAAACACTCATCCATGTACAAGTTTTGTGTAGACATGTGTTTTCAATTCTCTTTGCTATGTAATGAAGAGTGGAATTGCTGAGTCATATGGTAATTCTGTTTAGTCATTGGAGTTGCTGCCAACCTCTTTCTACAGTGGCTGTACCATTTTATATTCCCATCACCAGTGCATAAGGGCAGAGTAGATAATCAGATGGCTCTAATGAGGTATGGTAAGAGAAAAGTTGCTTGAAAGCAGAGGAGGCTGTTAGGATGGAAGATGGATGAAATGATGCTGGGAATAAGTTATTTCATTACTTAATTAAGGTGGGAGGAATCAGGAACACATTATTAATCAAAGACACCAGATGTAAATTTACCTCTTCTGGGATAAAATGTATTGTTGTGTCTTTCATCCTAATCTGGTATGAGAAAAGGCTACCATACTGTACAATAAAAAGACAAGGCTTAGGAGAAACCCACAAGGATGTCCTCATCCTACCACACAGAAACTAAATATGCTACCTTACATGGCAAAGGGGACTTTGCAGATGTGTTTAAGTTAAGGATAATCAAATGAGGAAATTATTCTGGCATCATTTCTTCCTTCTTCAGTCACTACATGGGAACTTCTTGAGAATAAGAACTCTGCTTTATATTTCTTAATACTTCTAACACCTAGCACATTGCCTGGTGCATAACAGGTATCAATACATGTTGGTTGAACACATGAATGCAATTACGTTCAGTGAACACTGATTGGGTGTGGCCGTGTGCCAGCCTCTGTTCTAGGGTTGGGGTACAGGGATGAGCTTATCTTCCTAGGGGAAACATTAAGTGCCCTAATGTTTCCATAAATAAGCCATTGCAGAGAGTGTTGATTCCTGTGAAAAACGTAAAACATAGAAATGGGGTAGAGGGTGATTGAAGGGGGAAGCCGGGAACAGTCAGAGCCAGCCTGTGTGAGGGGATGACATATGACATGTGAGTGGAGCTCGGAATGATGAGAGGGACCAGCCGCTTAATCTCCTCAGGCTAGAAGACACCAGGCAGAAGGAGAGGAGACTGCAAAGTCTCACAGTTGAGCTGCTTCATCACCTCAACCGCCCAACGTGGAATTTCTTCCCAGATAGAGAGGAAGGATGATAAACCTTTCAATTATGCATTTCTTTAATTGTTTTTAATTTACAATTTCTGCTGCTGAAATAGAAGCACTAAGAGAACAGAATAGTTCTCCAAATAGCTTTGCCCCTGGACAATTCTCTTTAATTGTGCTGGTGGGAGGTACTGGAAAAAATAATTATTTACTTGAGATTAACTTTGGGACTATAAAATTAAAATGGCAATTTAGCAGTAGGGTCCTATTTAATGATCTGCAGAGACTTGTTTGAGTTTTAGTTTATTTTTAAGATTAATTCAGCAAAGGCAGTTCAGAATATTTAATCAGACATATTTACCCATTTTCATTAATGAGACGTGCTCTTACTAGGAAATATTTTTTTTTGCCTCTTTTTGCTTTCTTCCACAGAAGTACACTGTAATTAAGGTTTAGCCAATTTTATGCATTGGAAAATGTAGAGCTATTCCCTGGGCTGGAATTACTCTGAAAAGGTGGAATAGAAAGCACGTTTCTAATCCCAATTATTCAGAATTCTGACCCAAATCAGACCTTCGGGGGCTCAAGCTCATATATATTTAATAATATGCAACTTCCTATTTCTAGAGAATAAAAGGCTTTTGGAAGTCACAAGGCAATGGTTCAAAAGGCATCCAGGACATCAAATAGCTTTACCAAATCCTGCTTGATGAGTTAAGTGTAAAGGAATCAGAAACATATGGATTGCATTTCCCTTAAAATATACATAGTTTTAACAGTGAAGAAGAAGAAGAAAAAAAGTGTCTTCTGGCCCAGTGTGGTTCAGGTTTTTGTTGAACTTAAAACCTTTGGGAAAGAGTTCAAGATGGTTACTGAACCCCAAAGTGAGCCCAATTTGCCATTCCTATAGTAATGGGAAATTGTGCAGGATTTCAATTCAGCACGGGGGGTTTCTGATGCATTATCGACAACACTCTTTTGTCACACCAACAGTGCCTCCTACGGATTTAAAAAAAAAAAAGAAAAAGAATGGGTCTAAAGAATGGGTGGGTTTGGACTTGTCTGAGAAACACAGAACCCTTTGGATCTCACTGTCAGAAAGTTCATGTTTCTTGGTCCTAATTTCTGACAGTCATGGCAGCCGGATGCGGTCATTCTAAGTTGCAGCTATGCTAAGGATCCTCCTCCCCTTCCATCCCATGCCCACCACCATCTTCTTACCAACCCCTATTAAAAAAAAAAGACTCAATATATCTAAAACTGTATCCTTTAAGGGATTGTTATAATTTGAACTTACTTAGGGAATGAGCAGGTTGAATAAATTGCATTCCCAGGCTTAAATTACTGTGTCATTCTTGGGGATACAATGGACTCTTTCACCTAAGCATTGTGTCCTTTAAATAACAATTCCTGTATTGAATGGACCCACCAGAGAACAAGCCAGTGCCCAAGCTCTGAGCAGAGGTGCAGTAGCAGCCTAGCATTAGTCAGAGGAGATCCGGAGTCCATGAGTCAGGATTTCTCCCTGTTGCAGGAAGCAGTCTTGACCACTGACATCCAAGATCTCCTCAGGCCCACTCACACTGCAGAGCTACCACATATTGCAAAAGAATTTTCACATCTTGACTGTAGTTTGGGGATCCACATGCCCGCTGAGTCACACTGCTCCTTTAGCTCTAAATCAGTGCTTCTCTAACTCTCATGCTGCCCCAACAGTTCCAGTATTCCCTTGTGACACCAATTTTGGAGGGAAGTGCCCCAGGCAATGCTCCACTTTCTTCAACCTTTAAAACATATCATTTTAAGGTTATCATCTACTTTTCATTTCCACTGCCACAACCACAATTCAAGAGTTGTCATCCTCATCCATTGTATACACACTTTCCAGTTTACTCATCCTAAAGCACTGATCCAACCATATCACCTTTCAATACCTCCTCAAAAATACCCAGGCACCTAAACACCTACCTATTGGAAACCCATGGGAAAGACCAAGGTAATGTAGAAATAGGGGCATATCCTCGGCATTTTCAATTGTAAAAAACCATAAGAAATCATCTAAAGTGAATAGTTATGTAAATGATGGTACGTTTGGGTCCCGAAGGCAATAAAACCAGGATACCCCCTAGTCTAGAGATAACGCTGCAAGTATCCAGTGCTTCTCAGGTGCCACCTTAACCTTTGAGTACAGACCTAGAACTCAAATTCTGGGCTGACGGCTTCCTCCATTTTTTAAATTATTGAAAAATCTTACAGCTTTGCCAAATTCACTGGTCCATCCCAGATCAATACTCAAGACTGAAATCTCTCCAGTTATCTCACCTTTGCTCTACTCTTCCCTTCTTGATCTATGCTTTCTCTCTGTAGACCCTACTTCCACTGACCTTCCTTTGCTCAAATCCACCTCAATGACTGCACATGCTTTTCCCCCTGCCTGGCCTGCTCTTCCTGATGCTACCTGCAGAGGTTGCTCCCTCCCTTTCATCTGCATAAAGAGTCCCTTGTTAGGCCACCTTCGTCACCTTGACCTATGGAGCCAATAATGTAATATGCAAATATACAGTATATGTACTCTATTATCCTTCTTCAATTAAAAAAATTTTAAATCACAAAACACCAAGGGGATTGTGGGCCAGTGTGTATATATTAATTTACGTGTTTATTGTTGTTCTCCCTCCATCTAGAATAGAAGCTCTATGGGATCTGTGAATGTGTCTATTTGTTTACTTCTGCATGCCCATCCTCTAGAGCAGTAAGCCCTCAAAAATTATCTGTTGAGTAAATGAACCCACTATGCCCTGAGGAGACCCAGTTGCACAGTAAATCCCCTACGTCTCTAACCTTTCTACCCCACACTCCTCCACTTCCCTGTGGTAAGGAAACCTGATTCCCTAACAAGCACATTTTCCCCTGCAATTCTCCTAAACCCATTCGTTTGTCAACCTCAGGTAAAAGCTCTTCTTTCTTTGAAATTCCTGCCATTTGGTCCTCCCCGACTCTTCCATATTACTCTCCTTAGACGACTTCCCACTCTCCCCCTCCTTCATCCAGGATCTGGGCCTCTGGCTCTTCAGTCTTCCTCTCAGCTCCAGTTCCTACCATCATCTGAGCATGTGCAGTAGGCACATAAGTGACACCTCAGATACGCTGTCCTCTCAATTCCTCAAAGTCCTCACCTCTAGTCGCCTTTCCCTGCACTCTCCTTTGAGCCCCTCCTCCTCATTCCTCAGTCAAATGTAACCCTTCTTTGCATTAAATGTAAACATCTCAGGTGGCAGCCTCCTAAACTTTCAGCTCCCTCACTCAAATGGCCCCTCTTTGCCTGTACTTGACCTCCAGAAAATCTCCAACCTTTGGATCCTTATTTGTCCTCTTCATCAAGCCCCTCTCTCTTCACTTCCTTCCCGATCAAATTAATGTCCATTAGTTTAGAGACATTTTTGTCATTATCTTCACCTCCCTTCCTGCATTGCCTGTCTGTTCCACCCACCTAGATAAATTGAAATATGTCCCTTTTCTCTCTGCTTAGAGAAAAGCAAACCCTTTTGCAGGTTGATGCTTCAAAAATCACAGAGACCCTAATCTCAACACATTCTCAGTGATGTCCACCGAAATTTTGAAATTTCTTTATTCTGCCATCCTTAGCTAAAGGAACTATTTAAATCCTTCTTAACTCCTCAATGTCTTAACCCTACTACTTATTCCAACACTAAGGACGACCATACCTCCTACTGCACAGAGAACACAGCCAGCAATTGGAGCTCCCTCAGCTTCTTTCCAGCAGGCCTACAAACTAATGCAAATCGAATCAGAATTCTTCACTCCATTCCAAAAAGGAGCTGCTTCTCTGGGTGTGTTCTATATCCCAGCCCTCACTCAGGGGCTTCACTCTTTTAACTGATTGGTTAACCCATTGCTCTTTAGGGCCATGACCTCCCCCTCTATGTTGGCTCTTTTTCAACAGCATTTAAACATTGCCAAGGCTTTCCCTCCCAAGGCAAAATAAATGCTCCTTCTAACCCACCTCTCCTGCCCCCTTCCCTTCACTGACATATGGTCTTCAAAGAGTGTCTCAGCTTCCAGTGTCTACCTCCTCACTTCCCAGCTGACCCCTTCACCCTCTTGGAACTTCTTTCCCCTCCAGTCTTCTGGACTATAGCCTCTTTCTCTGCATTTTCCTCTGCAGGTGCCTTTTTCTACCTCTCCCATCTTCTTGATGATAGTGTTTCTCAGGACCCCACTGTGCCAGGGTGTACATCTCTTTGAATCCTACTGTTTTCGTTTGCTAGGGTGCTGGAAGCAGATGCCATGAAATGGGTTGGCTTTTAAAAATGGGAATTTATTAGCTTACAGTGTGAGGCTGTGAGAATGTCCAAATCAAGGCATCATCAAGGTGATGCTTTCTTCCGGGAGAACAGCTTCCAGCAATCCTTGGGTCTTAAGCCACATGGTGAGACACATGGAAGCTGCTGCTGGTCTCTCCCTTCTCTTTTGGGCTTTGTTGCTTTCAGCTTCTTGCTTCTGTGGTTTTCTCTCTCCCTCTCTCTGTACTCATTCCATTTATAAAGGACTCTAGTAAGAGGATTAAGACCCATGCTGAATGAAGTCACACCTTAACTGAAGTAGTCTCATCAAAAAATCCTGCTTACAGAGTATGACTCCCGGGGATGAATGTGGACCCAGCATTGTGGGACTGAGAGTATCTTCTTGACCAAAAGGGAGATGCAAAATGAGACGAAACAGTTTCAGTGGCTGAGAGATTCCAAATGGAGTCGAGAGGTCACTCTGGGGGACATTCTTATGCACTATATAAATAACACCTCTTAGGTTTTAATGTATTGGAATAGCTAGAAGTAAATACCTGAAACTACAAAACTCCAACCCAGCAGTCTGGACTCCTGAAGACAATTATATAATAATGTAGATTACAAGGGGTGACAGTGTGATTGTGAAGACCTTGTGGATCACACCCCCTTTATCTAGTGTATGGATGAGTAGAAAAATGGGGATAAAAACTAAAGGACAAATGGGGTGGGATAGGGGATGATTTGGGTGTTCTTCTTTCACTTTTATTTTTTATTCTTGTTCTGGTTCTTTCTGATGTAAGGAAAATGTTCAGAGATAGATTGTGGTGATGAATGCATAACTATGTTATCATAGTGTGGACAGTGGATCGTATACCATGGATGATTGTATGATGTGTGAATGTATTTCAATAAAACTGAATTTAATTAAAAAAAAATCCTGCTTACAATGGGTTAACATCCCTACGAATGAATCATATTTAAGAACATGTTTTTCCAAACCACCACACCTACAAACAATCTCTAGACCACACTGATGATTCCAAAATCTTGCCTCACACACAACTTATTTTAATTAACATTTTCAAAATGGCAGACACTGCGTTAAGCAGTGGAGGTACAAAGTTGAAGAAAAAATGATCCCTGCCCTCAAAAAGCTCATGGTCTAGTGGAAGAAGCAAAAATGTAAACAGATAGTTAGAGTACATATTGTGTGGTAACAATATGACTTACCACCCACCTAAATGAGTTGGTTTTATGCAGATTAACTATTCATTATTCAGATTAACCATTCTTGTTGCCATGTTTTAATGTTACAATTTACGAAGATTAGTTTTTATACAATTCTTCCAAAATACAATTAAAATAAAATTTTATTCCTATCTAAAAAGTTTTTCCTATTTATAGCCTACTACAATGGAGAAAAAATTGTTTTTACATATGTGTAACTAAAATATTCCAGTATATCATTCAAAGTAAACAGTATAGAACTTTTCTAAATGTCAAATTGATATCAAATATTTTACCTCTCTACTTTGCAATCAGCACCAAGTACTGAGCTAAATCTAGAAGCTACTTGGCTGGCAAAATAATTAATTGATCTGTTTCCTGTATTTGCAAGTTTATAAAAATTCTGATGCACTATAACATTCATATCCAATCCCACCTAAGTTGCCCCATCAACAAATAGCAGTATGTATTGAGAATAATATCGAGTGTTTTTATAAATTTTATGCCTGAGAAAACTTTTAAAACTTTTATTCTGAAGTAGTAAAGCGAATGAAATATAGATAAGAAAACACCTGCAAACTTAACACTAATATTTACTGTTTTGTATGGAATTCCTTTCCAAAGTTATCACAAACGAGCTAGTTGTAATAACCAGCAATGTCATAACAAGAAAACCTTCAAGTGTAAACTTTCAGTTTTTGCCATTTTTTATGTTTTTGAAATAGCTTTTTTATAAAATGGAATCTCATTTTGCCCTCACATACACTTCCATCCATGCCACAGTATATAAAAGCTCAGTGATTTATGTCTTTTAAGTAAAAAAGGCTTTATGAATACCCTATTAAACCTGGTAAGCAATGCTAACATAGTGAAAAGAGCATGATCATTTACTTCACTCAGGAATGGATCCAAATAATCATAATTGCAAACATTAGATAACACTCGTGGTGTGCTAGGTGCTCTCCCTCTCTCTGCCTCTTCTCTCTGTACCTATGTACTTTGTAGATGAGGACAATGTAGAGAGGTTAACCACATTGCCCAGACTTATGGCTAATGTACTGCAGTGCTAAGAGATAAGCCCAGGCTCTCTGGTTTCAGAATCTGTCCTCATAGCCACTATGATAAAATTCTTTTCTTATTGTAGGAATGTTCACTTGCTTCAAATAGTTAAACAAATATAACACATCTTAAGTTTTATGCTCCTTGGAGGTTTCTCAAATATAGGGGCAAGTCAAATCAGCAGAATCCCACTTGTTGATATTTGGTTTTAGTTTTATTTATTTACGGTAGTAGTGGTAATAGTGTGTGTGTGTGAGAGAGAGAGAGAGAGAGTGTGTGTGTGTGTTATTGATGAAAGCATATTTTCTATGAAATTAAAGACATTTACATTTGAGGGCCCCTCAGTTGCTTGGGGCCTTTCTGTAGCCTTAGGAGGATCCTTTACTAATATGGTCAGATGGTCTATATTTTCGTAAAATTTGCACAATTCAGATGTTTTAACCCAAACAGTTAAGTTAAAATAAAGACATTTTTGGTAAAACAGAAGCTGATATAATTCATTTACTGCTACCACACTTTAAGAAATATTAACAGAAGTTCTTCAAGTCAAAGGAAATTGATCCAGGTGAAAACACAGAAGAGCAAGAAAGAAGAGTACCAGAAAGTGTGAATATATATAGGTAAATATATTTTAAAAAGACTGCTTATAACAACAATAATGATGTCTTCTGAGATACATAACATATATAGAAGTAAAATATGATAAAATGAAGCAGCAAATAGAAAAAGATGGACTAAATGAAGTCCTTATTTTGTTTGGGAAGTGGTAAAAACATTAATTAAGGAACATTACAATTAAGGCAAGGAGGCACATTTTTAATTTCTAGGATAATCAATGAAAATGCAAATATATATATGAACATAAGATAGAATTAAAAAATAGAGAATACTTGATAAATCCAAAAGAAAGCAGAAAAGGAATCATAAGTAAAACCAGAAAGAGTAAATGGAAGCCAAATAACCAAACACTTCAGTAATTGCATTATATGTAAATGAACTAAATAACCCAAGTAAAAGATTAAGATCATCAGATGGAGAGTGAGGGTTGTTAACTATATGCTTTTACAAATGACACACTTTAACTATAAAGGCCCAGAGAATTTTAAAGTAAAATAATTGAAAAATATATACTCTGCCAAAACTAGTCAAAATAAACTAGGTCTATCTGTTCTAGTATCAGAAAACATAGAATTTAAGGCAATGAGGATTTCCAAAGGTAAAGAAAAAAATTCATAATAATTGAACACTTAATTGAACAGGAAGACATAGTAGTCTTAACCTTATATGTACCTAATTACCTAATTCATATAATCTAATTCATATATATATAAAACAAATGTTGATGCAATTAAAAAGATAGACAAATTCACAAATATAGTTCAATATTTTAAGAAACTGCTTTCAATAACTAATGAAACACAAAGCAAAAACCATCATTAACTCATAGAGTCAGAATCTAGAATACGGTTTACCAGGGAACAGGGTGGGGATAACGAATGGAAAGTTAAGGCTTAAAATGTACAGGGTTCCTATTTGGAATGATGGAAATGTTTTGGTGATGATGGTAATACAACACTGGGAACCTAAGATTTAACAGCACTGAAATATATATATGAATGTGATTAAAAGGGGAAATGTTAGATTGCATAAATGGTAACAGAATAAAAGTTTTAAAAAATTCATGGAATTACACTACACAAACAGTGAACCCTAAGTTAAACTATGGACTACAGTTAATAGTAAAATTATAAAAATGTGCTATCATCAATTGTAACAAATGTTCCACATGTATGTAAGGTGTTATTAATAGGGAAGTAGATGGGAATCCTGTATTTTATGCATGATTATTCTTTAAACCCACTTCTCTAATAAAGGGGAAAAAGCCATCAGGAAGGATACAGAAAATCTGATCAACACAATCAACCAGTTTTACTTAAGCAATATATGGAACACTACACTAAACAACTGCAGAATTAGTTTCTTTTCAAATGCTCATAGAATATTTAACAGAATAGATTAAATTCTGGGCAAGAAGGTAAGTCTAAACAAACTCCAAGAGATTAAAAATCAAACAATATTTCCAGACAGTGAAATGGATATAGAAATCAATCACAGAAAAATGATTTCCCAAATATGTGGAAAATAAACAGCCTTCTAAATAACCCATTAATCAAATAAGAAGTAACAATGGAAAGTAGTAAATACCTTAACCAAATAACAGTAAAAATATGGCATATCAAAACTTAGGAGATGCAGGAAAAACAATGCTAAGAGAGAAATTTATAGCCCTAAATGAATAAACTAGAAAAGAAAAAAATGTGAAAATCAATGATTTAAAATTTCCATGAATCTAAAAAAGAATAGCATAATAAACTCTAAGAAAGAAGGAAATAACAAAAATGTGAAAGCAGAAATTCACAAAATAGAAAGCAATAATACAACAGAGAAAATATACAAAACCCAATTTTTTCCTTTGAAAAGATTAATAAAACTCATAAAAAGACTTGCAAGATTGATCAAGGGGTAAAAATACAAAACACAAGTTACCAATATCAGCAATGGAAAAATAGAAACACCACTACAGATCCTACAGATATAAAAAGCTAAGAAGATAATAATTGGGAAAAACTTGGACATTAAAGTTAATGATTTAAATGAACTTTATTAAATCCTCAAAAATCATAAGCTACCAAACCTGTCAAAGCAAGAAATAGAAAAATCTGAATTAAGTCTGTAATTACAAAACCTTCCCACAAGAAAGATTCAGGTTCATATGGTTTCATTAGTGAATTCATCCAAACATTTGTGGACAAATTAGCACCAATCCAACACAAACTCTTTCACTGTTTTTTTTGTTTGAAGCCAGAAAAACTTTGATTCCAAACTCTGACAACGTAAGAAAAGGAAATTACAGACCAATATCTCTCATGAGCTTAAATGTAAAAATCCTTAACAAAATAATAGTAAATTGAATGACATAATATATAAAATGGAAATTACAGTAAGTGTAAGTAATGTTTATTCCAGCTAGGGAAGAGTGTGTTAATATTCCAAACTCAATTCACCACATTATCAGAGTAGAAAATTACATGATCATGTCAATAGGTGCAGAAAAAGTATTTGACAAAATACAACACCTGTTTATATTTTTAAAACTCTTTAGCAGACATAGCAGAAAGCTTGTTTATGCTGATAAAAATCTACAAACCTCTTAATGGTAAAATATTGAAAAAATTTCGCTAATATCAAAAATGAGACATCCACGATCATCATTTCTATCCAACATTGAATTCGAGGTCTCTTAGAGAAAGCTGTTAAAGTAAAGAAAAGAAAGATTTGAAAGACTGTGATAATTAAGACAATGTAGTGTTTACACAAAAATAGAAAAAAATGGTACCAATAAAGACCCATGCACACATGATCCCTGATTTTTGACAATCACAACGCTATAGTGCAGAGGGGAAAAGGAGGTCATTTCAACAAGCGGTGCTGGGTCAACTGGATAGCCATATGGATAAAATGAGTCACCCCAGAAGGTTGGAAAGTTTGCGGCTGCTGTGACCAGTCTTGTTATTGTTACACCAGCCAAGTCTATTGCACAGTCTCAGCCACCCAGTGTCTCCAGCTTAGACGATCCAAAGTTGTAAAAGGAGTCTTTTCTTTTTCTGCATCAGGATGAACACATGGGGTCTTTTCCCTACACTTAACCTCAAACTCCTAATTTGACCACATATAAGCAAATCAGCCACAGACCAAACTTCTTCTCAGAATTATCCAAGACATTGCCTGAGTACCTGCAGCATTCTATTATGAACTTGGCATGAATGAACAAAAGGGAGGGAACGGCATCAAACAGAAACACACAAAGTGAGTAATATTTGTCTTGCCAGCATAGACTTCACAGAGAGAGCAAAAGAAAGGGAAATTTGTTGAATTTCCATGAGTTTGGATTCAATCTGAACCATATGGAGCTCCAGATTAGGTCATATTCTCATGATAAAATTACTAATTTTGTCTTCAATTCTGTCTGCTACTCAGTATTTCCATGATCTCGTATTAGCTGATCTCATGCATTATTTATTCAGTCTGTATCACTCAGAGATAAGGGACTTTGACTGAAATCCCATAGTTTCACCAGGAGATTTGGGACTCAGTTAATAAGGTATCAGGAAAAAGGTAAGAGGGTAGGTGCAATGGAGCACAAACTCACTTCCTCTCCCTGTGTTAATATGTAGCGCCTGGTTCATAATTAGTGCTATAAATGTGTTAGCTACTATTATTCAGATGGTAAGAGCCATAAAGAAAATTCTTGCCTTCCACACTGCGTTGGCTTTGGCTATCTGCATATTAATTCTGGATTTTCTATAAATGGTAGTGACTTGGAACAAATCATTTCCCTTTAGGCTCAGTTGTCCCACTGATACAGAGCAAACACAGCTTTCTGATTTTCTATCAGAAACCCAATGGGAAGAATAGCCAGTAGAACAGGGTGGTAAATAGCTTGGGCTTTGTAGTCAGTGGCTGCTTTTTAAAATCCTCCTCTGCCTATTGTCAGCTCCTTGTAATGGGTGATTTAACTTGTCTTCTCATCACTAAAATAGACATGTCATAGCATCAACCTCATTAGAAGTTTAGAAAAATTCAATGAGTATTTTAAGCACTTACTAGGTAACAGACATTGTGCCATTATCATATTGTTATTTTTCTATAGGTCTCAACATTGAAATGCTTTTAATTCACTAGTAAAAATGCACTTTAACAATTCAAAATACATCATTACCTTTTAATCTTCAACAGCAGAGACTTTGCTGCTCTTAGCACGGTTATGGGCATATACCAGATGCTTGAGTCTTCATGCAATTAAAATGTTCATTACCATGAATGCAAAAACCTCAGGCAAACTCATCTATTTAAATATCATATATGCTCCATAAGATGTGTGTGTATAAACTAAACTCTCTTTCAAATGCAATGTGAAGTTCATGTGCCCTTGATTTATGGACTGTTCTTAAAAGATCAAAGTTGATGTTCTGTGTGTAAATCTTGGAAATCAATTTCATTACTAGGGGACTTTAGACTTTCTCAAAATGGTATGTTTTGACCACTATTTCTCTTCCCTGATTCCCCTGACACTGACAGTCCAGTGTCAGTACCATGTCTATGAAAAATACAAAACAAAATAAAATGAAATGCCTCACCGAGCTTAGTTCTATTTGCTGATTTTTCTATGAATGATCAGGAATGAGACAGAAGGAAAAAAATGTTTCACACTTTCTTAAGGAGTTAAATAGCAATTAAAGTTACAATAGAATGGAATGGAAAAGTCAACTGGACTTACCAAAAGTTACCCTAAGAAGGTCATCCAGACATCACTGAACTTCTCCCCAGTGAGTTCCTAGTCAGTTGTTAGCACCCGATTCCTGGGTAGGAGCAAATCACTGGGTCAGCAGTAAGACCAGAAGTTCTACAGACAGTTATAAATTATGAAAGGGGAGACTTGCTTGAAAGAGTAAGCCAGAATGGCCTCCAGGAATTTCTGAAACATCATACTGGTGCAGGCAGTGAAATCCAGTTGTTGTTAGTAACATACAAAGGGCCTGAAGCAAAGTAATCAGGGAAAAAATTATAAGGTAGCGGGTATATTGGCTCAGACCCATTAACATAAGACATTCCTTACACTGAGACACTGTAACTCTGACCACCCCTTAAATCTCTCAGCTGTTTAATATAAAATGAGAGTAAATGTGCAGGTCAATAAAATTACTGGTTATTTACATATCCAAAAATCAGAAAGGCTTACCAGTGGAAAAATGTAGAGGTTAACAGTGAACTTTTTTAATAAACAATTTGGCCTCATGACATTCTATGCCAAGCCTTCCATTACAAACAATTGCCAGACTCTCAAAGAGCCATGGAGTCTTTGCCATTCTAGCAGAGCCTGCTGGCAATCAGGACACAGGGTTCTGGATTTCTCACAGGTTCAAGTGTCAGCCATCATTTGTGAAAGGGGCATTTGAGGGATGAGAGTTGTATAACCACAGGCTAAGTCTCAAAAGCCAATTCCAGTTAAGCCTGATAATAGTTTTTGACATTTAGAGACGTTTCATCCTTCAAAACTCTTGGATAGCTCAACTCTGCTTGCCTGAATTTTCTGTTACCATGGATACTGGAGGAGATTTTAAAGTGTTAATCTTGGCTGACCTCATATCTTTCATTTTTTTTTTTTTTTTATTTTTACTCTTCCCTAAGAATTCAGTCCAGAATTAAATGATCATTTGTCCTCTAATCTCAATGAAATTGCATCTTGCATTATTGCCGGGGACACCCATGTAGGGTACTCCAGGAGGTATTCAAGATTATTCATGATGAGTATGGAAAGAATATAACAGAAGTTCTATTTATTTTTATTTTTAATCTAAAAAGAAGGAAAACCAGCTTTACTAATAGTCAGACTATGGGGTGGACATGGGTACTCTCAGTAGTTCCCTATATCAAAAAGTGCTGTGCTCAACCAGGAAATGTGAGGTCTCCCACAAAAAGGGGGGGGGGGGTGCATTCCACAGCACTGGAGGAGGTTGACAATGGTGTGGTGCCCTCATTCTCTTGTTCTATTTCAGCTTACTGCAATTTGTCACAGTGTACTTGCTTGTAATCCACTGAAATTATGGATTCTACTATCTATAAAAATGGACAAGTGGCTTTTAAGATCCTTGCAAAGAAGACATGAATTGAAAATGCATTGTTAATGTAAATGCAAGAAAAGAACAAAAAAATGGCAGCACTGAAACAGGATAGAGGGATTAAGAATGCAGCTCTGAAGCCAGACTCCCCAGCCTTGATTTCTATCACATAATTCACTAAATCAGTGACTTGGGCAAGTTACTTAATCTCACTGTGTATCAGTCTCTCCCCATCACATAAGGATGTAACATGAAACCCTCATCCCTGCAGCATTTGGTTGTTGGATATATTAAATGAGGACAGCCTGTAGTGCATAGTTAATAATAAACAAACAAACGGGGTGGGGGGAAGCTATCATTATTCTTCTAATAAGGACAAAAAAAGCACTGATGATCTAATCAGATTTGACAAGTTGCTGTTCAAACCTAGCTGTGATGTAGATTTCCATCCCCTATCATTAACTATAAACTTCTCACTAAGGTTATATGGGCCATGAGATATAGCTAATAATAACATATATGCATATCTAAATATATATATTTCATATATATATGAAAGAAAGAAGGAAGGAAGGGAGGGAGGGAGGAAGAAAGAAAAACTAAGTATTGGTAATAAGAAGTCAAACTTCTGCAATTTTCTTAGCACTTCGAAAGTCATGTAATATACAATCCAGACTCTACAAATCTCGTTAAACTTGATAATAAATGTTTAGTGGACCCGTTCGAGTCTTGTCACTTAATGGCAAATGACAAAATGCCATGTCCATGAGAAGATACCTGTGGTTCTTAAAAACAACTAATATGATACATAGAAAGCATTTCTTCATTAGAAAGTTCTTTTGGCACATATAGAAAAAAAATTATTAAAGACTTGAAGAAATAGGTATTAGATTTATTGCTTGGGAGATTTGCTATAGGCGAAATGAAAAAAAAAGACTTCTACCATGTCTTAGCTAAACATACTTGATAGATTTTATGTCAATAACAAAATAAAATTTTTAACCAATGGAGGCAAGATGTATGTGAAAAAGTCTATTCTCAACAAACAATGACTTCTTAATTGATTTTAAAAGTATGTGAAAATGCTACATAAGGAAACACTGAAGAAGATTCCTCTTTGAGTAGAATAAAAGATCCCAGAGTAAATTTACAAAGATAGCATGACATCTTCAGGGTCACGAAGCTGAACTTGGGGAAGCAAGTAACTCACCAAGGTCACAAAGAGTCACAGCAAAGAAGTTGGAGTAAAAAACGTACAAAGCACTACAAGATATCATAAAGGTGCTTCTTTCTGTAGAAATAATATTTCTAAAATAAGAATTATTTTGTATCATGCAGCGTTTTCCTGATCATTTTTAGCCAGGTATTTAAAATAACTGCCAAATTCAAATTTAAATTTTGAGATTTGTTTTGCTTTACTAAATTATCTGCCTTTTCCTGTGGTGGCATATGGCTGGCAGTGGTATGTTTACTGCAGTAGAGCTATATACTCTAACATGGGGGCTCAACCGAAATTTTTACAGACCATTGTTTAGAGGACAATAGAAATTCTACATATAAATAGATTTTAGAGGGACATAATATTTGTACAACCTGTCTTGTACCAACTGCCCGAGTGTCCACATGTTGGCCCAGTGTAACAAGGACAGAGACCACTTGGTAGGTCCATCTGCCATATTCCACATATTCAGGCCAGTGGTTTTCATGTTCTCTGGAGGAAAGGGGAATAGACAAGGGAAAGAAGGAGAGAAAGAACTCTGTGCAATTTGAATTGCTGAATTTTGAAAAGTGAGCCATGCTTTTCAAATAGTATACATTTGCCTCGGCTGGTTTTATCAATACCTTGCATCACACTTTAGAGAGCAATGTTGAAGTCATTTTTAGTGGTTCCACTAGCTCATTCGTTCAAAAGGGAGCATGTATTGAACCCTTTATTAAGGACCAGGGACTGAGCTGGATACTAAAGGGGAATACAAATTTGACTAAGACAGAATCCCTGATAACAAGAGAAAGAGAAAAAAGAAAATAAAGTTACTTATTAAGATAGAGTAACACTAACTACTGGGAACCTTATATAAATTATTTCATTTGGTTCTCCTAGCAATCTTAGAGGTAGGTATTATGAAACCCTTTGGGTCATGAAGTGGAAGTTTGGGGAAGTCAAGTAACTCACCAAGGTCACAAAGCTAGCAGTAAACAGAGCCAAGATTCAAACTTCAATCCAACTCGTGAATCTGCTCTTCTGCTACCCGAGCCACCATTAGGCCCACCTTTGAACCCTTTTCTGCTGGGCAAGTCACCCTGTGCACATGTTCAAGATTCATTCAATCTTTCTGGGCAAACTCTTCCTTATATTGGGTTTGCTTTGGAAAATAAGTTGCAAAGATTTTACTTAAACTTGGAGGCCTCCAGACTTCCTACCTCCATCTCATTTCTAAAATCAAGGCTAAAACTGCAGGCTTAACAACAACTAACTAACAGTTCAACTAACAGTTAAAAGTCATCCATGATATTTCATGTTGATTCTCATTTAAATTTCTCTTCACGTATACCCAAGATCATGTGTTCATCCATTCATTCAACAATTATTACCTTTTCCTAATTTCTCCAGACATAGTAGTCTGAAATCTGGTGTTTAATAAACATTTAATAAAATGTTCTAGGTGCAGGCCATGCTCTAACTAGTAGAATACTAGTATTCTAGTATTTCATGAGGTACATAGTACTTTACTTAATGGATAATTAGAAGCTAATTATGAGTTTCACAAGTGGCATAGTAATTATCTAAATTCTTACATAATCACACTAAAAGCACCCTTGCTGACATTTTACAAAAGACCTCCCAATGTGTACACTTATTTACCACACTCAATTATCCTAACCAAGTTAACTGGAATGCATTCACAATTCCTAAGACACTGTTGTCTCATTTCAGTACTCCAAGCTCTGTGTCATCCTGTTCAACTCAGAAACTTGACTGCCTAATTGATGCCTACTCTTGTATCTAGGACACCAGCTGAATTATTTCTTAAACTCCTGACTGATAGAAAGCCCCAACTCAGGCCCTCAGGCTCAAGCAATAATACTTCAGGAAGCCAGAGTGCTTCAACAATTTCCTCTGAATTTATATCACGTATCTGCTTTGGGCATTGACAAGAAGGGAAAAGAAGGGAAATATAGGGTATTGACCTCAATAGCCATTTGTAAAAGCAATAATAATAACAATAATAATACTTGAACAACTTGGGAAGGAATATCAGAAAATGTCATGGTAGAATGGCTAAGGAGAGAGAGAGGAAAGTAAATTTTCTTTTATTGTTTTGTCCCCTGGTTTGTGGGAAAATGTTGCTCCTTGTGAACCATAGGTAATTCTCAAGATGCACCCCATTATTAAGTATTACTAAGCATTAAGTACTATTAAAGGCTTCCTGAGATGATGCCTTGGTCCTTTGTGAAGAAGGCAGCTGCTCTGGAATAGGACACTGGGGCCATCCCAATTTTGTTGTGTTTTGCTTTGTTTTTAAAGAACTTGTGAAAAATAGTTTGCCAGAGACATAGCAAGTCAGCTTTCAGACTTAGTTAGAAAACTAATTCTTTTTGAATTAAATACCTGACTTTGGAATTCGTTTCCCTTGATGTTAAAAGGAAAGCAACTCAGGTGCAGTATTACATACGATCATTATAGGTGGCCTTTCTAAGCAGAACATTGAGGACGAAGCGTTGTTGCTAGGAAGGTGACTAACAGAAAGATCTAATGGTAGTTCACATAACTAGGGCCAAGTTTGTTGGTGTCTCTGATGTTTGGGTTCCTCAGCATGGTTATACTAGCTGTGTGACCTTGGGCAAGGTACTTAACATTTCTGAACCTCAGTTTTCTCATCTCATAAAACGGTGCTATTCATAGAGTTCCTAGTTCTTATGGTTGATGTGAAAATTAAACAAGACAATATATGCATGCCCACAGAAAGTACTGAGTAAATAAGGATAATAATATTTGGCTTACCTACATAACAGAGTTGCGGCATCTATAAACAAGGCAATAATAAATATTCTATACCCCATAGCATAGTTGGAAAAATAAACATGTTAATATATTTAAGTATTTGGAACAATGCCAAGCACATGGAAAGTGCTAAGTAAGTGGGTAATGATACTTGACCTACATTGCAGGATTTTCACAAGGGACACATGAGATTAAGTATGGCAATAAGGTACTTGGAAAATTTAGAGGAATGTACAAAGACTGTCTAACCAAAATGTTAGTTTTGAGGCTCTTGCCCAGTGTCTCACATTCCTGATACTTTTGAAATTCTTGGCAACCAAATATGTAAAGAAATTAATGTTATCAGTGAAGATTTACAGATACGGATTTTTCTAATAATGCTCAGAGAAACCCCCTCAGGAACTGCTGAGGAGGAAGAGATCATGAGGTGCATCAGGTAGCTACAATAATGCTGCATAACAAATGAGTACAAACTTAGTGGTACATACCAATAAGCATTTATTTAACACATGCATCTGTGATCATCTGGGGACTGGTTAATCTCAACTGGACTCAGCTAGTTGACTCTACTAATCTTGGATAAGGTCACTCGTGCTTCTGGGGATTGGAGGGAGGGTGGTCAACTGTTCTGAGCTTTGGGGCAGCTTGTGTGGGACATCTTTGCTCAACATGTCTCTCATCCTTCTCCTGGGCTAGTTTGGGCATGTTCTTCTCATGATTATAGTAGACTTTTAAGAAAATAAGAACATCATTTAAGAGCTTTTCAAAACTGTTTACTTCATGCCCATTGACATTCTGCTTATCAAAGCAGTCACATGGCCAAACTCAAATTTGAGGGGTGGAAAATGCACTCTACCTCCTTAGTGGAAGGAATTTCAAAATCATGTGAAAAAAAGGAGGGATTCAAAACAAGGTAAAGAAATAATGCCATTAATGAAATCTACCATAGCGGGAAAAACGGCAAACAGCCAGACTTTTGGAAACCCTCAATGCTCTTATAACTCTATATATTTTATTGGCTTATGCCTCTTGATAAGATCTAAAGTTCATAAAAGGCACCCAGGTTAAAAAAGGATTAAAACATAGTTCACAGGAATATACATAATTAATATATACAGTTCGGACACGATGGACTTGATAATCTTTGATAATGGGGCCCTAGCCATGTCATTGGGATGCCCCAGTAGGGGTAAGCGGTGTTGGGAAATGAGGGATAGTGTAAAAAGCCCAGGACATTGGTAATCAGGTAGGCTAGAACTTTAAAGGAGGTTGAAAAAAAATGCCAAAAATGAGAAGTGGATGGGCAACAAAGACAAAATTCACTTAAGTCTAAATATAACATAAACTTCCATCAATCTATTTGGTCTATCTAAGGTCATTAAAACAAAGTACCACTGACAATCTCAAAGAAAAGATTTCTTTGTGATATAAATGTAGATTTAACTCTGCAACAGCTGCATTTTACTAAGGAAAGTCTTGAAATGAATGCTTACCTTTAAAGTCTGCTTGCTCCAATTTACTCATTTTCTCCTTCAGGTACCACGACAAATAAAGGCCAAGAAATTCAAAATAAATGATAAAATAAGGAAAGAGGAAATGACTTTTTGTTCATTCAGATTCAGGAAAATCTCTTGTACTGATTTCTAAATATTTGATTCAGAAAAACCTAAACCCTGTTTGTCAACTGCGTTCTTTTTTCTCATTAAAAAAATAGTAAAAGGCCTACCCTGAGTATAATGATAGAAATTCGATCCATATGTTTTCTGATTCATTTACACTTAGGTCATCAAAATATTTTGTAACAGCTGGGCTCTTTGGTGGCCAAAGATGCTTTGTGGTCCTTTTCCTTTGAAACAGAAAAATCATGCTTTGTCATCACCTTACACAAATGCAAAGGAGGTTAAAGTAGACTCATAAATATATTATCTCGTAAGGTTGGAGTCAGCTTGGAAAGTCTGTTTTCCTAAACTGGCTTCCTCTCTCCCATGATTCATCATAATATTCCAATTTCTACCTGCATGGCGTTGACCTCATATTGACTGTTAACATTAGTACCAATACCCCTTACTGATAAGGATGTACCAAACAGAAAAGGAGCAAAGTTTCAGAAGTGATCCAGGAAAGTAAAGAGGAGGCTTTGGGCAAAATGTTCCAAGAAATTCTGGAGGAATATGAATGTTCTGGAGTGCAGCATGATTCTGTAGCCAGATTTCAAATGTAAGGAGTACAGTCTTCTATTCATCAAAATGATAAAGAAATGGCTAGGCTTCTCATCATGTTTCAGGGCCCATACTTCAGGCCAAAACCTTATCCACATTTATCAAAAGAATAAGAGAAGCTTTTCCATTGTTCTATGTAACTAATTTGCAGTCTCGGCCAGTAACACGCTCTTAGTGAGAGCATATAAGTTGCAGAGTTTAGAGAAATGCAAAGTCAATATGGAAATGACTGTACAGGTAGAAACACTGAAGAAAGTAATAGAACAATCACACAAACAGGCACCACACTCAGGTCTTAAGATGTTATATACCTGACTCTCCTATTCACTTTATGCCATTGAAAATTAAAATCAAACTTTTATGATTTCATTTATATTCTTGGTTTATTTTATGATATTCACTAAAAATCCAAAAAGCTTAATGATAGTTGGACATGATCAAAAGTGATAAAACTCCTTGACTTTTCTCCTTTTTTTGTTATCCATCGAACAGTAGGCAATGCTTTTACTCCTGCATTCTAAAAACTCATGTGGTCTCTATCACCAGTTTCTAACTTTTGCTATTTCCAGGCTTGACCTCTTAAACCAAGTCTGCATCTCACATCTTCTAGGGAGCTCTCTGAGTAAACGGATTCTCTTGGATTAACTACACAGGCAAAAGCACTCTTTTTCAAAGCTGGTCAACTGACTTTCACAGCTCTATTCCCCACAAACTAATCTTGTTCATTACAGTGATGAGTAAAACTAAACCCAAAGAATCTCACATCAAGAAAAATATGGGGACAGAAATTTTCCCTTAAGGGCTACACTAGATCTTATCTCCCATCTCAGATTTTATTTTCTCAGAAAGGTATCTCTTTCCAGTCTGGTGGGGAGTGTAGAAGAGGGCAGATTTCTGGTCCTTTTTAAAACATCATCCACTGAGACTTCTGAGAAGATCATGGAGTAGGGAGCTCCAGAATTCACTCCTCCTTGAAAACAGCTAGTAGACAGGCAGGAACTGTCTGAAACAACTATTTGGGGCTTCCGGAGGCCAGGAGAGCACTGTACAGTATCCAGGAAAGAGTGGAGGAAGAGGCTGAGAAACTGCAGGAGAGAACTGTGAGTAACTCAATCCACAGCAGCTGCCAGCACCCATCCCTTACTCTGGAGGCAGGCCGCCCTGGGGTCTGGTCTCTGGCTGGCTGCTGTGGACAGACAGAGGGGGATGTGGCAGTCCTCTTCCTCAAGAACGAGAGCCAGGGGGAGTCCAAGACTGAGCACAGATTACAGCTTTTTATTGGTGAATTCGGATTGCTGAATCCCTGCTCTGAACTGCTGTTTCAACCCGTCCCACAGGGGACAGCTTCAGCCACTGTTTCATCCCTGCCCCCGACAGGGACAGAAACAGTGGAGGTTTAAAGACACAGTACCTCCTTACGGATGCAGGGAACAATTTGGTTGGTGAAGAGCACTACCTGCTGGGCAGGCCAGGAAAGTACAGCTTCAGGGAGGTTTGAAAAAGGCTTCTAGTGTCTTTCCTGACCCTCCCCCCAGGACTCTTTGGAACTGCTCTGAACCCCCTTTGTGGGCCATGTCTGGGAAATACTGACTTGGAAAATCCTCTCTGGGGTGATTCTCCTTCCAGAATTTGCCCTCTATGCAAAAGCAGCAAGAGGCAATGAAAGGAGTGTAACAAACAAACAAACAAACAAAACTCTAGAGGCAAAACCAAACCAAACAGAACAGATCAAGTGAAAAGGCAACCTACCCAGTGGGAGAAAATATTTGGAAATCACATATCCAATAAGGGTTTGATATCCAGAATATATAAAGAAATCCTACAACTCAACAATAAAAAGACAACTCAATTTAAAAATGGGCAAAAGACTTGATTAGATATTTTCTCCAAAGAATAAATACAAATGGCTAAAAAACACATGAAAAATGCTCAACATCACTAGCTATTAAGGAAAAGCAAATCAAGACCACAATGAGATGTCATTTCACATCTACTAGAACGATCACTATTAAAAAAACAAAAAACTACCAGTGTTGGAGAGGATGTGGAGAAACAGGAACATTCATTCACTACTGGTGGGAACGTAGAATGGTGCAGCTGCTATGGAAGACAGTTTGGCAGTTCCTCAAAAAGTGAAGTAGAAGAGTCATATGATCCAGCAATCCCACTACAATGTATATTCTTCCTTGGTATATACCAAAAGCAGGGACTTGAACAGACATTTGAATGCCGATGTTCGTAGTGGCATTATTTACAATTGCCAAAAGATGGATGCAACCCAAGTGTCCATCAACAGATGTATGACTAACCAAAATGTGGTATACAAGTATGATGGAGTATTACTCAGCTGTCAGAAGCAATGAAGTCCTGGTACATGTGACAATATGGATGAAACTTGAGGACTTTATGTTGAGTGAAATAAGCCAGACACAAAAGTACAAAATATTGCATGATCTCATTGATATGAGCTAATTATAATAAGCAAACTCATAGAGTTAGAATCTAGAATATAGGTTACCAGGGGATAAAATGTGGGTAGAGAATGAAGCTCTGATGCTTAATTTGTGCAGAATTTCTATTTAGGCTGATTTTAAATGTTCAGAAATGGATAGTGGTGATGGCAGCAAAATATTGTGAGTGTAATTAACAGTGCTGAATTATGTTTGTGAATATGGTCAAAAGGGGAAGTTAGAAGACAAAACATGGGACTATATAACACAGTGAACCCTGTTGTAGACGATGGACTATTGTTAATATAAGAATATTCTTTCATGAATTATAACTAATGTATGATACTATCACAAGGTATTAATAATAGGGTAGTATACAGGGAAAAAAACTACACCTAATGTAAACTATGGACTATAGTTAACAGTAATACTTTAATAATCTTTTATCAATTGTAAAAAAAGGTACCATACCAATACAGTGTCAACAATATGGGAACACTGTATTTTTTATGACTTTTATGTAAACCTACAACTTCTCTAATTAAAAAAAAATTACAATAATTAAAAAACATTATGCTAAGTGAAATAAACCATACACAAAGTAGTACATATTGTATGAGTCTATTTATGTAACAGGTAAATATAAATAAATTTATAGAAACAGAAATAGATTAGTGGTTATGTAGGGCTGGGGAAGGATAAAGGGATTGAGAGGTTACTGCTAAGGGCTATTGAATTTTCCTTTTTGTTATAATAAAAATGTTCTAAAATTGATTGTAGTGAGGAATGCACAACTCTGTGGTTATGAAGCCACTGATTGTACACTTTGGATGGATTGTATGGCATGTGACTATATCTAAAAAAAAAAAAGCTTCAAAAAATAAATAAATAAAAAACCTCATCCACATGGAAACCAGGACTCCAAAGACATGAATTCACCAGAATGTAAGCACTATTTTGTTCCATCCAGTATCCACAATATCTAGAACACTACCTAGCTTCCAGTAGATAATGAATAAATAATTGTTAAATAAACAAATTAATCCTAAGAGATCAAAAGGCCAACACCACAGGAATGTAGAGTTTAAATCTCTTCCCTCATTGTAATTGCCACCTCTGAGAATTTGGCCATGAGTGCCCCAGAACGGACCCATCCTCATCAGCCCTCTTGCCCTGTGGGTGTGACATAATGATGAGCATTGCTATCCCATGCATTTCAGCCATATTCTTCCAAGGTTGTACCTTGCTTCTTATCATCGCTTGCAATTGTTTCACTTTCAAAATCTTCATTCATAAGCTCCTTTTCTTTCAGCTTGCCTTTTCGACCACTTACACTATGAGAACTTTTCCATCTGATAGGAACCCTAAGTACTCTAAACATCCTGCTTTTTCCAAATCCATCCATCCTTCCTTTACTCAGTTTCCTCTCTGTATCCAGCTTAAACTCCTACCTTCTGTTTTCTTCTTGCCTATTCCTAAGCAACTAAGCAATGCTAGAAGACATTATACAACAGAGCAAATGCACTCCATTATAGATATATGATCACCCAACTTTAATGGACCCAAACATTTTCTAGCAATTCTACTAAACCCTTGCTATTCAAAGTGTGGTCCACTGACCAAAAGGCTCAGCGTCACCTACGAGCTATTTAGAAATGAAGAATCTTGGGCTCCACCTCAGATCTACAGAATCAGAATTTAAATTTTAACAAGATTGCCAGCAGCTTCATATACACCTAAAAGTATAAAAGTATTATGCCTCACCATCCATTATCCTTCCCTTTTAAATAGTTACAATCTTTATCTCAGTTGGATTATTTCCACAGACAGTAAGCCATGCTCAATCTCTTTCAATAAACAAACAAAAATGCCTGAAACCACACATTCTCTTCCAACTGCTGTCCTTTCTCTTCTGCCTTTTATAACCAAATTACTCAAAAGTGATGTTTATACTCAGTCTCCAATTCTTTCCCTAGCACCGCTCTGCAGCCAACTCTTATCTGTCTCTAATAACCATCACTTCATGGAACATCTCTTGATAAGTTTACTGGTAACCTCCATGTCACAAAAGCCAATAGATGTTTATCGGTCTTAATCTTATTTGATATCTGACCAGCATTTTGACACTGTTAACCTCTCCTTCCTTCTTGAATAACTTTCTTCCTTTGACTTCCATGGCAAAACACTCCCTTAGTTTTCTTTCTAGCTCTCTTGCCACTCCTTCTCAGTGTCTTCCAACAGTTCACAGTCAGCTGTGACCACTGGAGCTCCTCAAGGCTCAGCCTAGTTGCCTTTTCTATGTAAACTCTTCCCTATCAAGCCTATAGCTTCACTTGCATCCTTACATGCAGGTTATTCTCAAATGTGTATCTTTAATTCTTCTGAGCCCTAGGCCTATATACCCAAGTGCCTACAGGACATCTTTTGGATGTCCTAAAAGTACCTTAAAATCAACTTATCCAATCAAGCTTATACTGGTTCCTATGTCAATAAATTGTGCCACCATCTATCTATCTAGTTAAACCTGAAACCTAGAAAACATTCCTGACATTTCCCTCTCACTTACCGCCCATAATCATTCTACCGTATGTTCATAAGTCCTAAATATCTTTCAGACCCATTTTATTCTCTCTATATTAACAAGGTTATCATAACCATATTCCAAGGTACCATATCAGGCACTGGACTACTGCAATACCTTCCTAAATCCAAACAACACTAGTCTTTCAATTCTTTGATTGTTCCATACAAAGGTTCTTTCTGATACTGTCTCCGACTGGAAAGCTTTCCACCTCCAACACCTCCTTCCTCTCTTTCCACATCTCTTTATCTAGTTAATTACTATCTTTCTTCAGATCTCAGCTTTCACATTAAAGGTTTCCTGAAGTCTAAGACTAAGTCAAATTCCCCTAATCTTACTATTCAAGAGTACACATACTGCTTCTTTGTATATTTAGAGTTTTTGCATGCATTTTTGTGATGCTTGGATTAATGTCTACACCCACCTACTCACTCCAACCACTAGATTATATATTCCATAACAGCAGGGACCTGTTTCTGGTTTTGCTCAATAATGTATTCTAGATGCTAACACATGCCTGGCACAAAATAGCTAATCAGTAAACAATTATTATGAATGAATGGGTGAATGAATGAATGAATGAAAGAAGCATTCTGGATGGAAAAGTGCCCTCAGAAGTCAACCTTCTATTTGCTATACTATTGCAACTGCCTAAACTACCTGATTTGAAACATAGTCCTTCACTGTTACATATTCACAGTAAATCTTCTATGTGAATTCACTTCCTAATTAGAGATTACGCTTCTTAAGGACAGTGCTGGGAATAATATAAATCCTCGTGTTTAAAAAATAAATAATCATTCATTGCCATTATTAATGACATTACTAATATACTTTTTTTTCCATGGCATTCATGGTGCATGTAAGGAAGAGAGATTGAAAAGATGAGAAAATTGATTCAAGTCACCAGAAAATTGTTTGGAAAAAAATCATTTAGCCTGTATTGTTGAATGGTTCCTATCAAACTAGATTGCAGGCCCTTAGAAATTTGCCGTGGAAATAGCTCTTAGCAATCATGTACCCAATCCCTTTGTTTCCAGACTAGATTCCAAAGACCCAGAAATGCGAAGCAATTTGGTGCATGCATCACATTCCTAAAATTGTGCACATTGGGAACACAGTATGAGTTTATACTTTGTCCAAAATTGATCTCCAAAAACAAAAATAATTTTTTTCTAAGCGAAATAATTATCTCCCAAATGGAAGAAAATAAAACGAGAGAAGCAACCGTATTTAACACAGACTGCATTAGGCTTTCCAAAACCATGTAGGTTTCCCTGAACATTTTGTGGCTTACAGAGAAACATGTTTGATTTGGTGGTAGGTAATAGACATACCCAAATGTACATGCCTATTACTTCAAAATTTTTTCCCATTGCCATAGTAATTAACTGAATTTGCAAAGTGTTATCCTACTGAGGTTATGTTCATAATTCTGCATCATTGTGAATCAGCAACCACCCCTATGCTGAACCACCTACGAGGAAAGATTGAATCATTTGGAAGGCATTAGAGGCTTCACTGAAAATGCTTTGCTGAGATATTTCTACCTGCTTTCATCTTCTTAAAGCATTGATCTAGTATTCAGTGTGATTTCCATCAATTTTGAAGTTTACATATGAAACAAGAGAGAGCTTTATAGCATCCTCTCTGCTACAATCTCACTATCAAAGGTGATCTTGTGCAACCAGCAGCATCAGCTTCACCTGGGAGTTTGTCAAAAATAGGGCCTGGGAATCTGTTTTTAAGTAGTTCTTCAGGTAGTTCTTGTACACAGTGAAGTGTGAGAAACATTGCCCTACAACCTAAGTTTCCATAACATCAATTAGCTCATACATACGAAGTTGTACTGGTTCAGATGCATTTTTTTTTCCTAGGAAACCGGAGAAAAAATAATGAAATTAGAATCATAAACTTCAGCAGAAAGGAAAAAGCCCTTAGCCAGTTTGCAGAGGAAATGAAAACACTTCTGGTTCTGTTGTTTTTTGTTGTTTAAAAAAAAAAAAAAAAACTAAAAATGAACACCTGCATTCAAGGCTTCCACCCAAAAGAAGTGCATCCTTTAACCTCGGGCTGCTTTTCATCCTGGGCAGTTGCACTTCCTCCCGTTCCACCTTTAAGCAGTCCCACTGATCACAGCTCCTGTTCCTTTTGCATTATCTCAGTGCCTAGGTGTCTGCATTTCCTCTCTGCTTCGTTTCTGTGCATTTTCATGTCCTCTGAAGCAACCTCCAGGGATAGCATGCTGCCTGCCTGCCCGTGTCTGAGTTATCTGAAGTCCCAGTTGTGATTTTTGCTAATGCTCTAGTTATAAAATTACGTAACTTTCGTATGATCTGCCCTAGCCCTATTTTCCCCATAATTTCTCGTATTTTAGTGTTCTGCTTTACAAACCAGGTTGTTCTTTTTTCAAGGATACATATATCATATTAAAGCAGAAATTCCTATATTTTTGTAATGTGTGTTGAGTTTTATCTATAACAATAAACTTCAATTAAAAATCAGAAGATATATTTTCCAACTCAATAGTTTTCTAAAAGTTAGAATCTACCATAAGTGACTAATAATTAATTCAACTAATTTTTACAGTCCAATTGTTTGCATTTATGTGCACAGCTTACCTGATGTTAGCTTTTGGACTTATTCCAAAAGCCATAACCTCATAAAGAAAAGTTTAAAATTTAGTACCATGATATATTAAATTTTGAGAAGCATAGAAATACCTAACTTTTTTTTCATCTAGATGTTTATAAACATGCAGATAACACTGAAAAAACATTTAGTAGAAAAAGTGATATAGTAAAGTTATGATAATTGTTAATAAGTAGGCATGATGAGGAATGAAGAATTTACTAACCGAGCCCTTCAAGTCAAAAAGAAATCTAACTGAAATTAAAGTGGAAATGAAAAATGATATTAAATTTGAGTATTTCAAAATCATTCAAGAAACCTACTAGTTATTTGGGTCTTAAACATCTGCTATGCTCTATTCAGGAAATAAAAGCAAAATTTGTCTCAAAAATTCCCTGTTACTGGTAAGACTCTATAAACTATTTTCTCAATAGAAATAAACTGCATTTTGTTTCCTGGATCTGTATTTATAAAGTTGTCAAATATGAGTTTTTCTGTTATCTTGAAAATATTTTTGAATAGGAGATTTTGAATTCCATGTTTTTATCAACTGAAAAAATGCATCATCCAATGATGTGAGCTTCCTCCACGCTTCTATTCTCTCAGTCAACATAACCACTTAGGATTTAGATTTTTGCATTTGGAGAAGAATATTTATATTCTTCCCATTTTAACCAAGCCTTGCAAATAGCCAGTCAGCTATTCTCCACAATCCCTGGACATTGCTCAGTAAAGAACTGAAAAATAAACCCCATAAGGATTAGTTGCCTCTCAGAGAGGGCATAATATATCAAGGTAGTATAATAACTGTGTGGGCAGGAAGGAAGGAGGGAAGGAGGGAGGGAGGAAGGGAGGGAGTGAGGCAGGGAAGGACGGAGGGGAAAAGGAAGATGGACAGAAAAAAGAAAACATGGCAAGTTTGAGATAATTTTATCTTAGTGAACACATTACAGCCCCTAAAGATCCTACTTTCTTTTTCTGAGTGCTCATAAATCAAACAAACAAAATACAAAGCAAACAAACAAAGATTTACAGCCTTTGTCAAAAACTTTTCTTTCTTATTTATTTTCAGTTTTTCATTCAGACAAGTATAGCATTAGTGACCAGAGTAGTCAAAAATCACAGATAGGCCTGTGAATTCTTAAAAGAGAGAGCAGAGCCCTTATCTCAACATTCTTTTGACCATCATTTCTGGACATGGAGTTGAACTAAAGAAATAAGTTAAAAAAACTTGAAGACAGAAATAGATCAGAACAAACAGCATATTCCTATTCCATATACTGCATCAGTCTGTACGCTAGCAGAGCATTTCTGGAAGGAGAACAAGGCACTATGTTGCAATTCTTTCCCATTTAGATACCCTTCACTTGGCATTCCTTATCTTGAGGACAATCTGAGCTCATTCTCATCCCAGACAATATACTTGAAAAATGTTTGCAATTATATTTCACATGTCAAATTTCAAAGAGTTAATATACATCACTTTGTAAATTAAGAATATTAAGGGAGCATGGAATATTAGGTGTGCCCCATATCCAACTCTACATTAGATTGTTTAAACAAACCACGTTTGCAACCAGCAGGGGAAAGGTATTTCATTGCCTCACTGAATAAATTTAATCTTGAATCCTTTCAGGGAAAATGAAGTTAAGACTTCTGAGCAAAGGGTCGATGGTCAAAAAAGCTTTCAATTCTTATAGTTATACAGAGAGGACATTATCTTATAATGCAAATTGAAAGTAGGCAACGGATTTTATGTAAAGGATGATAGCATAATGGTAGTTAAGAATTTGAGTTATAAAGTCAGACTATTTCTGCTCAAATCACAGCTTTGTGACTTAGAGCAGGTTATTTAAAATCTCTGTGTTTGAATGTTCTCACTTGCAAAATGGGGATAATAATACGACCTACCTAATGATACTGTTTTGGGAATTAAAATGAATGAATACATGTAAAATTCTTAAACAGTGCCTAGCATATTCTAAGTGTTCAATAAGTATTAGCTATATTTCTATAATTTCAACCATGCAAATTATGCTTAGAAAAAAGACAAGTATGTCTATAATGTTCTACAGTGTCTACAATGGCTGTGTGCAATAGTCTATACATCAAACTAGAATAGCTTATTCAATGCTTTTCTGAAGTTGTTTACACAATGAGCCCATGTTATTTTGAAAATTGCAGTGGTATGGATGGGGGATACTTGGGGAAAACATTTCAGTTATCCCTCTTTATTCCTGAGTTTTGTCTTATTATTATACACATCTTGAGATGGCATATAATGATCAGTTTTGCCGTGGTAATCAGGCACAAAGAAAAAATCCAGTTGATGCAACTCAAACTCACATGAGACTGATTTGTGTCAAAGAACTCAGAATAATTTATGAGATTCTGACTGCCAAGCAGACTGATATACATATTGGTGGTCCAACACATTCTCTCCTTAGTAAAGTAGTCTACTCAGGAAATCAAATGAAGATCAAGCTGCCTGGTAAGAACTGTAAAGTAGTCCACAGAAAGGAAAGAAAGCAGTGGTCTACGAGTCAGCCAGGATAGTCTCTTCCTCAAAGGGCTGTGGAGATACACTCCCCCAGTTCTTTCCAAGTTCTCTTTTCAGTTCTTAGATGATAGTAACAGCAAAGTTTCCCATTTGTTTCAGGTAAAGACAAGCACAACTGCACTTGACCTTTAATCAAGAAACTAGTAAATCTAACTCCTGATACACTATTGTAACCCTTTGTTCTCTATGATTATTAAAGAGTAAAGACAACTATTTGCTACACTATGCCATAAAAATATATCAATACATTTCTTTACAACTGGTCACAAAAAAACAGAGCATTGAAGAAATCTATGACAAAGGTATACAAATGCACATTCATTTAAATGCTTATGAAGTGATGAAAATTGAAAACAGCCTTCAGTATGTCTGAGATCCTTCATTACTTCCAGAAGTTCTACTAATCTTAAATTCTACAGAGGCTTAAAATTCATTCTGCACCCCAAAGTTCCTGGGTTCACCCCACAAATTCACTCTATATTCATTCTATTCCAAACCACATCCAGCAACTCATATTTCTAAACGACAAGAATCTGGAAGTCTCTACACTTGGTAGTGGAAGGGAACAAAAGATATGCCTGAAAAAAACAATATGTTCAAGACAAATTAACTGATCCAAACATAGTAGGAGGAGAGAGAGGTTCACACTCACCTGATGAGGTTTCAGCCTCAACAGGATTAGACAGTGTACTGAAATATTACAAGTATGGTCCATGCTGAATCATAAGAAAAAGGAAAGACATCTGAGTAATTATTTAGATTGTTCCTCATTCAAAAAATTACAGACAGAAATAGCCACAAAAAAATTCTAGAGAATCAACAGAGTGTTTTGTATGTTTGTAAATATTTCCCCAAATATTGTCAGTCTCCAGGATGTGTTATCTCCTCATATTTGATTCAGTTAAATATGCCAGCCACATTTCAACCAAAGATGTTTGCTTTTACACTAATAATTCTCAATATACCTACACGCTTGAATTTGAGAAAACTTCCAAATGCAAATGAAGCCAACCAACTGTTGAATACAAATCACAATATTTGTTAACAAACTTTTAAATCAAGCTGCCGTTTTATCCCTCTGTAAACTCAATGATTTCTGTTTTGCATATGCTGGAAGAACGCATTGTGTAATGGCTTAAAAATGTGGCTGCAGGCTTTCAAGTCCTTTACTTTTAAAAATAGTGCCACCACTTGAGAAATAAACATGATGCCTAGGAATGGGTTCTTTTTACAAATATGCAGAGGAATTTTCAAGTCTCCCTAAATGATTAAAAAATCTCAACTTACATAACACCAAACACTTTGAAAATAGTTTAGGGCAATTCAGCTTTGGACAATTCACAACAAAGACAAAAAGCCAGATCCCCTCAAACCAAATATGATAAAGGCAAGTATTTTGTTTTCCATAGATCATAATACAATACAGTTCATGGAGCCAAAAGAGGAACCAGAGTTCTTTGTACTTCAACTTGCAATGGGCCAGCTGTTTATTCTGTACCAGTTTATGGGCAAATTCTCCAAGACGATTTACGTGATTCCCCAAGCTGGATGAGCATTTGCTCCTCCAGACTTCCACACCAATTTCTGAGCCCATTGGTAAAAATATGTTTCACATGTCTATTTGTTACTTTGTTTTTCCTCCAGTAGGATGAAGGTTTTTTGCTGGCAGAGACCCTGTCTTGTTCACCTTCCACATGGCCTGGTAACAGATAATCTACTTGGCAGAGATATACAGTAGATTAACCAGACCCTCAGCCCTCCTCTCCAGGATATTCTCCTTCCACCCTTACCCACTATTTTATTCCTTGTTCACCTTGATCTCTCTCGCACTCTCTCTCTCTCTCTTCTAACATTTATCATAGTTTCAGCAATTTGTTCATATATCTATCTCCCTGCCCCCAACTTTGTGAACTCATTGATGATAGTAATCAAACCAAATCTTATTTATTTTGACATAGGCCAAGCACACAGTGGGCATTCAGTAAGGAAGCAAGTTATTATAATGGTTAAAATTCAGCCTCTATAATCAGACTGGATAAGTTTAAATCCAGGCTTTGCCCCTTTCTAGTTATGTGAACTTAGGCACGATTTTAATTTCTCTCATCCTGTTTCCTCATCTATCAAATAGGGCAAGAAATTGAGTCTACTTCATAGAGTTGTTGGGAGAATTAAAAGAGAAAAATACATAAAGCAGATAAAACACACAATAAATGTTGGCTGTTAATACTTTTATGAAATGAAGTATAATTGCATAACCTTTGCCAAATCACCTCAACTCTCTGGGGATCTAGAGAGTCAATAAAAAAATAACAATGTTACTAAGCCAAAAAAATGTTTATTTTCATG
This sequence comes from Choloepus didactylus, assembly GCF_015220235.1. NCBI lineage: Eukaryota > Metazoa > Chordata > Mammalia > Pilosa > Megalonychidae > Choloepus > Choloepus didactylus. The sequence goes on along the minus strand of NC_051324.1, from coordinate 64,409,618 downwards.
CTATGGTAAAAAATATAAAAATGTAAAATTCTATTAGCTAGAAGATTGCATCAGTTCCTCAATATTAGCACATGGTATACTTAAAATGCTTTCTATGTTAAATATTTTATTGAAACAAATTATTCTCCTTTACTTCAAAGTTGCCTTAACAGGAAGAAAGAGAAATCATTTGAAACAAGCCAAAGGAACCTAAAAAGGAAAGAACCCAACTTGAAAACTCTACTTATTTCTATTTTCACCTGTAATGGGACAACTGGCACCAGACTAGCCACCTCCATCAGAGAAAACCAGGAAATGGGAAAAATAAATAAAAACTGTTTTCCAAACATTGGGCACGTGACAAAGAAAGAGTGTGCTTCCTGTGAGAAGAGGCATGAATGAGGAGATTTTTCTGGTCCTTCTGGGTTTCAACCTGGAGAGGCACACACTGGACTTTGCATATGGAGGGGCTATTCAGAGGAGGTTGGCATTCTAATTGAGTAGCAGAGGGAGTGGAAAGGATGGGGAGAGAGAGAAAGAAGAGTGAGGGAAAGCGAAAGAGATCAGATTTTAGGGAAGTAAAAGCAGCTAGAATTTGTGGAGCTATTCAGAAAAATAGCTCCAGAAATCTGCATAGAAGTCCCCTTAAGTCTTTTACAAGTCTCTAAGCCAGATGTGCATAGGGTGAGACTCGATAAGATCAGAAAAAGAAAAAGCATTTGGGGGGATAAAATAACAATTATTTCTGGAGCTCATGCAGTGGAAGATGTTTTAATTCCGACCAATCAATGTAAAGGGGCCTTGTTGATCATTTAGGGCATTCAATAGAGAGCCAAGAAAGACCATGCCTTGGGATTAAGGCATTAGACATAGGGATAGAGGTTACTCTAGACCCACCATTGTAAATCATGAAACAAGCCTCAAAAGTATTGAGCTGATCTGCAAATAAACCAACTGCATGTCAAAACAAAATTCAAGATTCTTTAAAAGAACCCAGACACTCAACAATGTAATATTTACAATGTAGAATATCTGGCTGAAAATTATTAGGCATGGGAATGTGTAAGAAAGTGTCACATATAATCAGGAGAAAAATCAGTCAATAGAAAACAGATCCAGAAATGACAGACATGATGGAATTAGAAGACAAAAACTTTAAAACACTATTACATTTGTCATTAGGGAAATGCAATTTAAAACAATAAAGGGATGCCACTACACACCAATAGAATGGCTAAAGTTCAGAAAACTGGCCATACCAAATACTGGTGATTATGTGGAGCAATAGGAGCCTTCATTCATTGCCTTAAAGAATGAAAAATGGTATGGCCATGTTGGACAACAGTTTGGTAATTTCTTACAAAGCTAAACATAGTCTTACCATACAACCCAGCAATGATGCTTCTAGGAATTTGCCCAATTTAGCTGAAAACTTAAGTCTACGTAAAAACATGCATGTGAATGTTTATAGCAACTTTATTCATAATCACCAAAAATTAGAAACAACCAAAATGTTTCTTCAATAGATTAATGAATAAACAAACTGTGATACATTTATACACTGGAATATTACTCAGCAGTAAGAAGAAATGAGCTATCAAACCATGAGAAAACACAGATGAAACTTAAAATGCATATTGCTAAGTGAAAGAAGCCAGTCTGAAAAGCCTACATACTCTAAGATTTTAATTATATGACATTCTAGAAAAGGCTAAACTAGAGATAAAAAAGATCAGTGGATGCCAAGGATTCAGGAATGAATAGTGAAGCTATTCTATATGATACTATAATAATACCTGAATACATAACATTATATATGTTACAAATGATGTTATGCATTTGTCAAAACCCATAGAACTTGACAGTACAGAGTGAAACTTAATGTACACAAATTTTAAAAAGTTCTTTAGAAGGCTGAGGGAACCCAAGAAAGCAAGCAAGCTGTAATAAGGTAATATAACTGTATTACAAATGTAAGAAGTAGTGGAAAAGCTGCTGACCCATGTAACTTTGAAAATGAATGGATTAAAGGTAAGACTATGGTCTTCAGTAAGGCTTTACAGTGTTAGTAAGACTAAAGGTAAAAAGAACTGCACATAAGCACTGTACTCTAGTTGATAAAATTGTTTCCTGGGAGTGGGGAGGGGAGTGTGGGTTAACAATTCTGATACGGTTGTACATGTATACTGGAATTAAACAATTAAGTAAATGGACGGTGGATGATAGGAGTCAGGTTTCTCACTGTTACAGGGGGATTTACAGATAAGCAAGAGAGAGGCCGTAAGTATCCATATGGTAACAGATTACAGTTGGAGTTGTCAGTCGGAACTCATGTTTAACTTAAAACAGATACAGATGGTGACGTATATATATATATATATTTATATATATTTATAACTCATACATATATGGGTTAGTATACACACATATTTCTTTGCTCTGCCAGCTGAGAGGGCTTAAAGAAATGACATTCCAATAGTAACAAACATACCTAGCACCCAGATTTTGGTTTCTAATCCCATTCTCCAATAAAATGAACCAGGCCTCCTTGGAGAAATGACTGATTCTAGGACTGGGGCAGGAAATATACAAGATGGCAAGATGATCCTGGAGCATCTTGTAATGCCAGAAAGTAAGGAAGTGCTCAGAAAACAAAACAAAAAACAAAGAAACAAAAAAAAAAAAAAAAACAAGAAAAAAATCATTGAAAGGGGCATGTCAAAAGGACATAGGAGCTGTGTGAAAGAGCTCACAATGGCCAAAGCTGGAAAAATTTGAGGAATAAAATATATAAAGTAGTATCGGATTACAACTGAAAGTATAAAATAAATATCCATGAGTCCATATTGATAGAAATGACTGAGAAATGGGGGAGAAGAGACAAATCTCCAGTGCAGAAGAATTCCAAAAATATTATGAAGACACTTGACCCTAAAGGAGGGGCAGCATCACTCCACACTACTTAAGTGTCGTCTGTACATAGTGACTTCCTTCCAAATAAGTGTAGTAGGAAAGAGGGGTATAACTTTACAATGCAAAAACCTGACAAACCTACCTCAGGTAAATATCAACATTCACAAATCATGTTGATAATACATACCCATAATATATGATAAAAATGGCACTTTACTTCTGTGATATTCCTCATAAAAACACATAACCCCAGTCAATCTAATCATGAGAAAAAACCATCAGACAAATTCCAATAGAGGGGCATCCCATAGTATACCTGATCAGTACTCCTCAAAATAGCTAAGGTCATCAAAAACAAGAAAAGTCTTAGAAACCGTCACAGCCAAGAGGAGTCTAAGAAGACATACCAACTAAATGTAATGTGTTATCTTGGATGGGATCCTCAAATACAAAAAGGCCATTAGGTAAAAACTAATGAAATCTGAATAAACTATGCACTTTACAAAGCAATAATGTCTCAATATTGGTTCATTTATTATAATAAACATATAATATTAATATGAGGCCAATAATATGGGGAAATGTGTGTGTGTATATATAGGTATAAAGCCATATCTCTATACGTGTAAAGGAACTATTGGTACAATCTGCTCAATTTTTCTGCAAATACAAATTTGCCTTAAAAACAAATATTTTAGAGAGCTATTACATACATTTTTTCAAAAAGTTAAGCATAAACATAATGGAGAGAAATAGAAAGTGTAAAAAAGAATTAATCCAATTTCTAAAGACTAAAACATGCAATATCTGAAAAGAAAAACTCACTAGATGAGCTAACTGTAGACTAGATACTTCAAGGAAAGGTCAATGAATATGAAGACATAGAAACAGAAACTATACAAAAGAAAATGAACAGAGCCTCCATAAGCTGTGAAACAATACCCAGCTCTTGTAACTGAAGTCTCTGAAAGAGAGGAGAGCTTGAGAAAGAAAAACTCTTAAGGATATAATAGTTGAACTTTTCCAAGTGTGATGGAAACTACAAACCTACAGACCAAAGAATCTCAATGAATCCCAAATAAAATAAACACAAGGAAAGGTATACCAAGGAACACATACTCAAATAGCTGACACTGAGGGAGAAAAAAATCTTAAAAACAACGAAAGGGAAAAAGCCATGGTACATACAGCAAATGACTATGGAATTCTAATCAGAAATAATGAAAGCCAGAAGGCAATAGAATGGCACTTTTTAAAGTTCGGAAAAAAAAATATCTGCCCACCCACATTTCTATATCTAACAAAAAATACTTTGAAAATGAAGACAAATAAAGACAATTTCAGAAAGTCAAAAATTGAGAGAATTTATTGCCCTCAAACCTACACTACAAGAAATGTTAACATGTTCTTCAGGCTGAAAGAAAATGATTCCAGGTGAAAACTCAGAATTACACAAAGAAACTAATAGTACCAGAAATGACAAGTGTGTAGGTAAGTATGAAAAGAATTTTCCTTTTTTAAATTTCTTTAAATTGTATTTAACTTAATAAAGAATAAAGCAAAAATAACAAGTTATCATGGAGTTTAGGACATAGAAGTAACAATGGATGAGGACAACAACACAGAGAGTTTGAAGAGGAAAAAATGGAACCATACTGCAGTAGGATTCTTTCATTTTGTGGGAGGTGGTATTATCAAATTTGAAGAAGAGATAAAGTGGATTAGAAAAATTTTGTTAATTAACCCAAAAGAAGATAGGAAAAGAGGAAAAAATAACAAAGAACAGATGGAAAAATGGTAAACAAATATCGAGATGATAGAGTATGCACAAACATATTCATAATAATGTTGAAAGTAAATGGTTTAAAATAACAATTGAAAGTCAGAGACTGTCAAACTGGAAAAAGAACCAAGATGAAATGAACAACATGCTATATACAACAAACACACTTTAAATATAAAAGACACACACAAAAAAAGTTAAAAGTAAAAGGATGAAGAAAATGTACCATGGAGACACTAACCATAAGAAAGACAAACAGGCAATACTAATATCTGCCAAAGAAGACTTCAGGTCACTGGATATTACCAGAGATAAAGAGGGACATTTCTCAATGAAAAAGGGTAAGTTCACCAAGAAGATACTTCTATCCTAAATGCATATGCAACTAATATAGAATTTCAAACTACATAAAACAAAAACTCACAAAACTGAAAAGAGAAAAACATAAATTCAGAAGTAAATTTGGAAATTTCAGTGTCTTTCTCAGTAATTGATAGAAAAGTAAATAGTAAATCAGTAAGGATAAGGAAGATCTGAACAAATGGTCCAATAAAAACTAGGCAAAAAATCTGAACAGATGTTTCCCAAAAGGCAACATAGGAACAGCCAGTAAGCAAATGCTCAATATCATTAGACATAATGGAAATACAAATTAAAACCACAATGATACTTCATACACTTTAGAATTGCTAAAATTAGAACACTAAGTACTGGCAAGGGTATGAAGCAATTCAAACTTCCATATATTGTTGGTAGAACCACAAAATTGTAAAACCACTTTGGAAAAGTTTGTCAAGTTCTTCTTATAAAGATATAAGTGTATACATTTATCATATGACTGGGCAATTTCACATCTAGAGAAATGAAAACATATGTTTGCATGAAGACTTGTAAATTAATGTTTATAGCAGCTTTAAACATAATAGTTAAAAATTTGGAAACAGCCCAAATGTCCATACACAGGTGAATAGATAGCAAATTGTGGATATTCATACAATGGAATGTTCATCAGTGATACAAAGGAACAAGTTGCTGATACATGAATATATCATATACATGAATGAATTTTAAAAAATCATGCTGAAGAAAAAAAAGACAGGTACAAAAGAATAAATACTATATAATTCTATGATATGATGTTTTAGTACAGGCCAGACCAATCTATAGTGATATGAATAAAATTGGCGGCTGCCTGGGTGTGGGGAACTGCTTGCAAACAGGCACAAGGAAAATATTTGGAATGACAGAAATGTTTAGGATGTTGAGTTGGACAGCAGTTACAAAGGTGCATGCACTCAAATTGACGTGACTGTAAAATGGTGCAACTGATTGTATGTAATATCCTATAGGTTGACAGAGCTAAAAATAACTCTGGAGGGGTGGGGCAAGTTGTCAGCATATAGAAGTGTGGAATTCAGTTAGTCCTCTAGAGCAGAAAGCAAATAACCAGGAACAGCTAGTAAATAATCTGAAACAACTGTTGGGAGACATTTGTGAATGGACACACATAGTACACCAGCCTGGAATGGGTGGAGTGGCTGTGATCACAGCACAGAATTGTAAGTAAAGCTCCAAAAAACCAGAACTGGTTGGAGCCCCTCCCCCACGAGCATGGCAGGCTGAGCTGAAACACTTCCATGTGGGAAAAAAAAGAAACAGATTACAGGGAAAGTAATTCAACAAGCTCCAATTGAGGTTTTAATTAACAAATTTGGACTACTGAATACAAGTGACTAGCACAGATAATCCTGGACAAAGCAGGAAAGGAGGCAGGTTCCTTCCAGCATAGAGGAGGCAAGGCTGATGGTAAAAACCCTACATAAATTAATAAAAACAGAGGCTTTTGGAGATGGCAGAGGTCAGTATACTGGAAAACAGCTGTGTCAAAGAAAAGGGCACAGAAAACTGGGTACCAACATGAGCTGACCAGTGAAACTGAGGGGCTGGGGACTGCCTCTGCAAAGTGGCTTTTGCTCCTTTTCCCCTCTCTCTCTCTCTCTCTCTCTTTCTTTCTTTCTCTCTCTCTCTCTCTCTCTCTCTCTCTCTCTCTCTCTCTCTCTCTCTCTCTCTTTCTCTAAGTAGTCCATGAGAGAAAGCCTCAGACATTTTCAATTATCAGCAGCTGACCCAGGCAAGGGTGGAGTTAACAGAATCAGAAAGACAAAGGAGGAATTCAAGCAGAGAAGATAACTCCCTGGGGGGGTGCATCTTCCCTAAGAAAATGAGGTGGGGCCCAGCTCAAGTGGTGGCCCTCCCTCAGAGAATTCAGACCCCAGGGCCTGGGGGAAAACAAACAAACAAACCAGAAACAACTTGAGCTTGGCTTCCTACACCCTTGGCTCCTGGCCAGGACAGGGTCCACTGAAAATAAAAGGGACCACACCTCTTTACACCAGTGAGGAGCTGCAGTCTGACAAGCACTACCTTCTGGGCAGGATAGGAAAAGCACAGAATCTAGAGGCCTCAAAAGAAAGTCTGTCAATCTTCCAGGACTCACCCTCAGGGAAACCTGATACTGAATACAGCCTCCTCCTGATACCTGAGCCCCTCTGGTCTGGGAGAATCTCATTGGGGTAATCAAGGAAACCAGATGCCTATATAACAGAAAAGGACAAATCACACTAGGAAAAATGAAGATATGGCCCAGTCAAAGGAACAAATTTACACTCAACTGAGATACAGGAATTGAAACAACTAATTAAAAATCTTCAAACAAATATGATAAATTAATTCAAAAGTCAAATCAATGAGTTGAGGGAAGACATGGCAAAAGAGATGAAGGATATAAAGAAGACATTGGGAGAACATAGGAAAGAAGTTGAAAATTTGAAAAAACAATTGGCAGAACTTAAGGGAATGAAAGGCACAACACAAGAGGTGAAAAACACAATGGAGACATACAACAGAAGATTTGAAGAGGCAAAAGAAAAAAATTCATGAACTGGAGAAAAAGACATCTGAAATCTTACATACAAAAGAACAGATTAGGAAAAAGATGGAAAAATTTGAGCAGGGTCTCAGGGAATTAAATGACAAAATGAAGCACACAAATATACACGTTATGGGTGTCCCAGAAGGAGAAGGGACGGGAAAAGGGGCAGAAAGAATGATGGAGGAAATAATCACTGAAAATTTCCCATCACTTATGAAAGACATAAAATTACAGATCCCAAGGAGGGGAAAGATGGCAGCATAGAGAGGTGTGGAATTTAGTTAGTCCAATGGAGCAACTAATAAACAACCAGGAACAACTAGTAAAAAATCTGGAATAACTGCTGGGGGACAACTGTGACAGTCCATACATCATACACCAACCTGGAATGGGTGGAATGGCTGAGAGAGCAGCATAAAAGCTGTAAGTAAAAACTGTGGAACCATGATGGGAGCCCCTTCCCCCCATGGCAGGCTGAGCTGCAAGACCTCACTGTGGGAGAAGCAGCATTCCCAGTGCAAGCGAATATAGCTCAACCTAACTCCAACCAGGGTTTTAATTAACAAATGTGGAGTGCTGAATACAAGTTACAATCATAGACAAACCCCTAACAAGCAGCAACATACCCTGAAGAGGTGGGGCTGATGGAAAAAAAAATTAAAAATAAAAATACAGAGGCTTTTAGAGACAGCTGAGCTTAGAGAGCCAGAAAATGCCTGTGTCCCAAGAAAGGGAGACCAAAAGACTGGGTGCTATCTCTGGGTAACAGGCAAAGCTTGAGGGCTGTGGACTGGCTCTGAAAAGGGGCTTTCTTTCCCTTTTTCTCTATCTCAATCTAAGTGGCTCAGTGGAGAAAGCCCCAGCCATTTTCAGTTTGCAGCACTCTGACACAGAGAGGGGTGGAGTTAACAGAGTCAGAAAGACAAAGAGTAATTCAAGTGCAGAAGATAACTCCCTAGGGGGTGTAACTTCCTTAAGAGGAAGGAGTGAGGCCCAGCTCTAGTGCCTGCCCCCCCTTCAGAACTTAGACTCCAGGACCTGGGGGAAAAACTGTCAAAACAGAAACAACTTAAGCTAAAAATTAAAGGGACCCTCCTCTTTACACTAGTGGGTGGTGACCACCTTCTGGGCAGATTAGAAAAAAGCACAGCAGCTAGAGGCCTCACAGGAAAGTCTGTCAATCTTCTAAGACACACCCACAGGGAAACCTGACACTGAATATAGCCCCATTCTGGGACATGAACCTGTTCTGGTCTGGGAAAATCTGATTGGGGTAACCAAGGAAACCAGATGCCTAGACAACAGAAAATTACAAATCACACTAGGAAAAATGAAGATATGGCCCAGTCAAAGAAACAAACCTACACCTCAACTGAGATACAGTTGAGATATTATTTCACTTTAATGAAACAATCACTTAAGATTTTTAAATAAATGTGCTAAATCAATTAAAAAACCAAGTCAATGAGTTTACAGAAGATATGGCAAAAGAAATGAAGGCTATAAAGAAAACAGTTGGCAAACATAAGGTAGAAATTGAAAGTTTGAAGAAACTTGGCAGAATCTATGGAAATGAAAGGCACAACACAAGAGATGAAAAACACAATGGAGACATACAACAGCAGATTTCAAGAGGCAGAAGAAAACATTCAAGAACTGGAGAACAAGACACCTGAAATCCTACACAGAAAAGAACAGATAGGGAAAAGATTGGAAAAAATATGAGCAACATTTCAGGGAACTGAATGACAACATAAAGCACATGAATGTATGTGTCATAGGTGTCCCTGGAGAAGAGAAGGGAAAAGGGGCAGAAGCAATAATAGAGGGAATAATCAATGAAAATTTCCCATCTCTTATGAAAGATATAAAATTACAGATCCCAAAAGCATACTGTACCCCAAACAGAATAGACCTGAATAGACCCACATCAAGACACTTAATAATCAGATTATCAAATGTCAAAAACAAAGAGAGAATCCTGAAAGCAGCAAGAGAAAAGCAGTCCATCACATACAAGGGAAGCTTGATATGACTATGTGAGGATTTCTCAGTAGAAACCATGGAGGCAAGAAGGAAGTGGTGTGATATGTTTAAGATACTGAAAGAGAAAAAACGCCAACCAAGAATCCTATATCTGGCAAAACTGTCCTTCAAATATGAGGGAGAGCTTAAAATATTCTCTGACAAACAAAGAGTTTGTGAACAACATACCTACTCTACAGGAAATACTAAAGGAACCACTACAGACAGATAGGAAAAGACAGGAGTGAGAGGTTTGGAACACAATTTTGGGTGATGGTAGCACAATAATGTAAGTACACTGAACAAAGATGACTGTGAGTATGGTTGAAAGAGAATGGTTAGGGGCATGTGGGACACCAAAAGGAAAGAGGCAAAATAAAGACTGGGACTCTATAACTTATTGAAACCTAGAGTGCTCAACAATTGTGATAAAAGGTACAAGTATGTTTTTACATGAGGGAGAACAAATGAATGTCAACCTTGCAAGGTGTTAAAAATAGGGTGATATTGGAGAAAAAATACAGTCAGTGCAAACTAGAGACTATAGTTAACAGAAACATTGTATTATGCTTCCTTTAATGTAACAAAGGCAATATACCAAAGCTAAATGCCTGTAAGAGGGGATATAAGGGAAGGCTATGGGACTCTTGGCATTGGTGATGTTGTCTGACTCTTTCATTATACTTTATTTTAATTCTTTCTTTTTGTTGCTTTTTAGCTGTCTTTTTTTTTCTTTCTTTCTTTTTCTTTTGTCTCTTTACCTTCTTTGACTCTTCCTCTTTCTTTGTGGAAAAAATGGAAATGTCCTTATACAGATAGTGATAGGGGTGAATCCATAAATATGTGATTATACAGGGAACCATCAATTGTTTACTTAGGATGGAATGTATGGTGTGTGAATAAAACTGTCTTTTAAAAAAAATGGGTTGAAGAAGAAACCTTGAGGGCATTATATTGAGTGAGATAAGTCAGATACAAAAGGGCAAATATTGTATGGTCTCACTGATATGAACTAATTATAACACATGAAGTCATAGACATGAAATATAGGTTACTAGGACATAGAATGAGGCTAACGAATGGGGAGTGATTGCTTGTTATGAACAGAATGTTTAAGTAGGTTGAACTTAAGTGTTTGGAAATGGACAGAGGTCAGGACAGCATGTTATTGTGACAATAACTAACAATGCTGAATGGTGTGTTAATGTGGTGGAAAGGGGAAGCTTAGAGTCACATATGTCACCATAAGAAAGTTGGAGGTTAAAATATGGGCAATAATGGGGGATGCGGGGTTAGGGGTATGGGAGGACTTGAGTTTTCTTTTTTCTTTTTATTGCATTTCTGGAGTAATGAAAATGTTTTAAAAATAGAAAAAAAGTAATTGTGGTGACAAATGCACAACTGTATAATGGTACCATGAACAATTGTTTGTACACTTTGGATGATTGCATGGTATGCAAACAATCTCAATAAAACTGAATTAAAAAATTTTACAGATCCAAGAATTTCATCATACCCCAAACAGAATATCTCCAAGTAGACCTAGCCCAAGACACTTACTAATTAGATTGTCAAATGACAAAGACAAAGAGAGAATTCTGAAAGAAGCAAGAGAAAAGCAATCCATCACACACAATGGAGGCTTGATAAGTCTATGTATGGATTTCTCAGCAGAAACAATGGAGTCAAGAAGGCAGTGGTATGATATATTTCAGATACTGAAAGAGAAAAACAGCCAGCCAAGAATTCTATAATGGCAAAGCTGCACTTCAAAAATCAAGGAGAGTTTAAAATATTTTCAGACAAACAAACTGAGAGTGTTTGTGATAAAGAGACCTGCTCTACAAGAAATACTAAAGTGAGTGCTACAGGCTGATAGGAAAAGACAGGAGAGAGAGGTTTGGAGAAGAGTGTGGAAATGAATATTAGGAGGGGTAAAAGGAGAAAGAGAAAAAAAATAAGATTTGACATGCAAAATCCTAAAGACAAAATGGTAGAAGAAATTGCTGCCCTAAGAGTAGTAACATTAAATGTTAATATATTAAACTCCCCCCAAAAAAGACATAGACTGGAAGAATGGATTTAAAACCAGGACCCATCTACATGCTTTCTACAGGAGACTCACTTTAGACACAGGTCAAAAATATGTTGAAAGTGAAAGGTTGGAAAAAGATATTTTACACAAACAACAACCAGAAAAGAGCAGGGGTAGCCATAGTAATGTCAGACAAATTAGACTTCAAATGTAAAGCAATTAAAAGAGACAAAGAAGGACACTATATATTAATAAAAGGGACAATTTATCGAGAAGACATAACAGTCATAAATATTTATGCACCGAGCCAAGGGCTCCAAAATTCATGAGGCACACACTGACAACACTGAAGGCAGAAGTAGACACCTCTACAATAATAGTTGGAGATTTCAATACACTCCTCTCTTCAGTGAACATCTAGACAGAGGATCAATAAGGAAACAGAGATGTTGAACAATACGATAAATGAATTAGACTTGACAGACATTTACAGAACACTACACCCCATAGCAGCAGGATACACATTTTTCTCAAGTGCTCGTGGATCATTCTCCAGGATGGACCACATGTTAGGCTACAAAGCAAGTATCAATAAATTTAAAAATACTGAAATTATACAAAGCATCTTCTCAGTCATAATGGAATGAAGTTGCAAATCAATAACAGGCAGAAGGCCAGAAAATTCAAATGTATGGAGGTAAAACAACACACCTTTAGACAACCAGTGGGTCAAGGAGGAAATTAAAAGACAAATTAGTAAATACCTTGAGGCAAATTAAAATAAAACCACAACATATAAAAACTTATGGGATGCAGCAAAGGCTGTGCTGAGAGGGAAATTTATTGCCATAAATGCCTATATTAAGAAAGAAGAGCAAAAATCAAGAAAATAACTGTTCACCTGGAGAAACTAGAAAAAGAACAGAAAAATAACCCCAAAGCAAAGTGAAGGAAAGAAATAACAAAGATTAGAGCAGAAATAAATGAAATTGAGAACAGGAAAACAATAGAGAGAGTCAACAAAACCAGAAGTTGGTTCTTTGAGAAAAATCAATAAAATCAATGGACCCTTAGCTAGGCCAACCAAAAAAAAAAAAAAAAAAAAAAAAAAAAGAGGATGAAAATAAATAAATAAAAAATAGGAATGGGGACACAACCACTGACCCCGCAGAAATAAAGGAGATAATGAGCAGATACTATGAGCGATTATATGCTAATAAACTATGCAACTCAGACGAAATGGCAAGTTCCTAGAAAAGCATGAACAAACAACACTGACTTGAGAAGAAACAGAAGACAACAACAAGCCAGTCACAAATGAAGAGATTGAATCAGTCATCAAAAAGCTCCCAAAATGAAAAATCCAGAATCAGATACCTTCACATGTGAATTCTACCAAATATTCAAGAATCAGTACCAATCCTGCTCAAACTCTTCAAAAAAATTGAAGAGGAGGGGAAGCTACCTAACTGATTCTATGAAGCCAACAGCACCCTAATACCAAAGCCAGACAAGATACCACAAAAGAAAATTATAGACCAATCACTTTAATGAATATAGGTGCAAAAATCCTCAACAAAATACTCACAAATCGAATCCAGCAGCATATTAAAAGAATTATACAACATGACCAGGTGGGATTTATTCCAGATATGCAAGTCTGGTTCAACATAAGATCAATTAATGTAATACGCCACATCAATAAATCAAAGCAGAAGAACCAAATGAACATCTTGATCGATGCAGAAAAGGCATTTGACAAAATTCAACATCCTTTCTTGATGAAAACACTTCAAACGATAGGAATAGAAGGGAACTTTCTCAATATGATAAAGGCAATATGTGAAAAACCCACAGCTAACATCATACTCAATGAGGAAATACTGAAAGCTTTCCTTCTAAGATCAGGAACAAGACAAGGATGACTACTGCTATTCAATACTCTGCTGTAAGTTCTAGCTAGACCAATTAAGCAAGAAAAAGAAATAAAGGCATCATCCGAATTAGAAAGGAAGAAGTAAAACTTTCACCATTTGTAGATGACTTAATACTATATATTTAGAAAATCTACAGCCAACCTACTAGAACTAATAAATGAATACAGCAAAGTGGCAGGGTACAAGATCAACATGCAAAAATCAATAGTGTTTCTATAAACTAGTAATGAGCAATATGAGGAGGAAATCAAGGAAAAAATCCATTTACAATAGCAACCAAAAGAATTAAATATTTAGAAATAAACTTAACCAAGGCCACAAGTTTCCTATACACATAAAACTACAAGAAATTGCTAAAAGAAATTAAACAGGACCTAAATAAAAGGAAGGACGTACTGTTCATGGATTGGAAGACTAAATACAGTTAAGATGTCAATTCTACCTAAATTGATTTAGAGATTCAATGTAATACCAATTAAAATCCCAACAACTTACTTTGCAGAAATATAAAAAACAATAAACAAATTTATTTGGAAGGGCAGAGTGCCTCAAATAGCCAAAAATATCTTGAGGAAGAGGAATGAAGTGGGAGATCTCACACTGACTTTAAAGCATATTACAAAGCTACAGTGCTCAAAACAGCATGGTATTGGAATAAAGATAGATACACTGGCCAAGAGAATTGAATTGAGGGCTGAGAAATAGACCCTTTCATCTGAAGACAATGTATCTTTGATAAAGTGGTTAAGCCACTGCAACTGGGACCAGGCAGCCTCTTCAATAAATGGTGTTTGGAGAACTGGATATCCATATCCAAAAGAATGAAAGAGGACCTCTATCTCACACCTTATACAAAAATGAACTCAAAATGGTTCAAAGACCTAACATCAGGGCTAAGAACAGAAAACTTTTAGAAGAAAATGTATGGAAATTTCTCAAAGATTTTGTGATAGGAGGTGGTTTCTTAGACCTTACACCCAAGGTGCAAGCAATGAATGAAGAAATAGATAAATGGGATCTCTTCAAAATAGAACACTTTTGCACATCAGAGTTTGTCAGAAGAGTAAAAAGGCAGCCTATGCAACACATTGCAAGGTATTGAAAATGGAAACCACATCCCAGATAAGGTTTTAATATCCAGAAAACATAAAGAGATCCCACATCTCAGCAACAAAAAGACAAACAACCCAATTTTAAAATGGACAAAAGTTAAGGGCAGACACTTTTCTGAAGAGTAAATACAAATGGCTCAAAAACATATGAAAAGATGCTTAACTTCACTGGCTATAGTGAAATGCAAATCAAAACCAAAATGAGATATTATCTCACGCCTACTATAATGACTATTATCAAAAAAACAGAAAATTACAAGTGCTGGAGAGGATGTGGAGAAAGAGGCACACTTATTCATAGTTGGTGGGAATGTAGAATGGTGCAACCACTCTGGAAGGCAGTTTGGCGGTTCCTCAGGAACCTAAGTATAGGATTGCCATATGATCCAGCAATCCCAATACTAGGTATATATTCAGAAGAACTGAAGGCAGGGTCATGAACAGACACAGGCACACCAATGCTTATGGTGGTATTATTCATGATTGCAAAGGCATGGAAACAGCCCAAATGTCCATCAACGGACAAGTGAATAAACAAACTGTAGTATATACACATGATGTAATATTATGCAGCTGTAAGACAGAACAAAGACATGGAACATGTGGATGAACCTTGAAGATATTTTGTTGAGTGAAATTAGCCAGAAACAAAAGGACAAATACTGTATGGTATCACTAATATGAACTAACACTAACGAGTGAACTTTGAGAGTTAAAGTTGAGAACACAGGTTATCAGCAGATAGAGAGGGTAGAGATGGGGCATTTGATGCTGAAGGACTACAGAATGTTCAACAGGATTTTCTATACAGAACCAGAAAGGGATGACACAATACTGATTGATGGTAACAGAATATTGTAAGTATACTGCACAAAGATCAGTGTGAGTACAGTTGAAGGCTAGGGGTATGTATGTATGCAAGAAAGAAAGAAGATAAAGACTGGGACTATATAAGTTAGCAAAAGAGTGGTGAATGATGGTGATTAAATATACAAATATAAGAATGTTTTTACTTGAGGGAAAACAAATGTCAACATTGCAAGGTGGTGAAAAGAGGAAAAATACAATCAAGGTAAACTAGAGTCTATTGTTAATGGTAACACTGTAGTATGCATCCATTAATTGTAACAAAGGCAATATACAAAGCTAAATGCCAATAAGAGACAGAGAGAAGGGAGGGGTACAGGATTCTTGGTGCTGTCATTGTTTTATGACCTTTTTATTTTATTTTTTTTATTCTTCATTTATTTTTACTCCTCTTCCTCTTTCTTTGTGAAAGAAATGGAAATGTCCTCATATAGATTGTGTTGGTGAGTGTATAACTATGTGATTGTATCAGGAAACACTGGTGGTTTAATTAGGATGGATTGTATTGTGTGTGAATAAAACTGTTGGAAAAATAAACAGATGGATATAAGTGCTGGAGAAAATGTGGAGACAAGATGTACCTATTCATTGTTATTGGGGAAGTACAATGGTGCAGCCCATCTGGAGGTCAGTGTGGTGGTTCTACAGGAAGCTAAGTGTGGGGTTGCCATATGGTCCTGCAACCCCATTATTGGGTATAAACTTGGATGATCTGAGAGCAAGGGCACAAATGGACATTTTCACAATGCTGTTTATGGTGGCAGTATTCACAATCTGTAATGGATGGAGATAGCCTACATTGACAAATGAACGGAAGGTTAAACTGTGGTATATGCATACAATGGAATATTGAATGGCTGCAAGAAGGAATGAAATTGTGAGACATGCAACTAGGCAAATGGACCATGATGACGGTATGTAGAGTGAAATAAGCCAGAAATGAAAAGACAAACATTATAATGCCTCACTAATATGGACTAACTATAATGTGCAAACTCTGAGAATTGAATCTGAGAGCACAGGTTATCAGGGGAAGGCTTATTGTAAAGGTTCCTAGACTGTAAGCTCTTACAACAGTCACATCTATTCCTAAGTTCTAATGGTTATTTCTAAATTCTGAGATGCTGAGCTCTTGTTATAACCTGGTCGGTCCCTGGGTCTTTGGTTATCTGTGTGACACCTGTGACTCAGAGCTAGAGTTTGGCAGCTATGAATGTCAGTATTACCCCATAGAGCAAATGTTAAAGAAGCTGAAAAAGATATCAGACTTTAATTAGAAATATGAATGAAATAGACTTGGTTAGGACTAAGGTAAATCAGACTAAAGGGTAAAGGAAAATATCAATTGTGTTTTAAATCTTCATCTTCTGTGTGAGACTAAAGGAAGAGATATTTATTGGTGCAAAACCTATATTTTCTGTAGCACCCTATATAATTTGACTTGTACGGTCAGTTTATTCAAACAGCATAATTACATGAAACCTTGAATAGGGAGTGAGATCTGGTTGGTTTGTACAGGTTAGTGTGAATCCCTGATACATCCCAGAGTAATTTGGACAGAGAATAAAAAAGTATTTGCAAAGACCCCCGAGGGACTGGGGGAAATGTGGAAATATTAAACTTCCCCACCTAGGGAATCCCTGATATTCTCATAAGCACTGGGGGCTACCATTGTTGTAGGCCAAGCCCTCAATCTTGGGGTTTGCCCTTATGAAGCCTGTTACTGCAAAGGAGAGGCTACACCTACTTATAATTTTGCCTAAGAGTCACCCCCAGAGAACCTCTTTTGTTGCTCAGATGTGGCCTCTCTCTAAGCCAGCCCTGCAGGTAAAATCACTGCCTTCCCCTCTATGTGGGGCATGAATCCCAGGGGTGTAAATCTCCCTGGAAACATGGGAAATGAGTCTTGGGGATGAGCCTGAACCTGGCATCATGGTATTGAGAAAGACTTCCTGACCAAAAGGGGGAAGAGAAATGAAACAAAACAAAGTTTCAGTGACTGAGAGATTTCAAATGGAGTGGAGAGGCCATTCTGGAGGTTATTCTTATGCATTATATAGATATCCCTTTTTTTAGTGTATTACAATAGCTAGAAGGAAATAGCTGAAACTGTTGAACTGCAATCCAGTAGCCCAAATTCTTGAAGACAATTGTATAACTAGATAGCTTATACAGTGTGAATGTGCGATTGTGAAAACCTTGTTGCTCTCACTCCCTTTATCCCATGTATGGACAGATGAGTAGAAAAATGGGTACAAAAAGTAAATGAAAAATAGGGAGTATGGGATGTTTTGGGTGTTCTTTTTTTATCTTTATTTTTATTCTTATTTTTATTTCTTGTTGGAGTAATGAAAATGTTCAAAAATTGAGTGTGGTGATAAATGCACAGTATGTGATGATACTGCAAACAATGGATTATACACTTTGGATGACTGTAGGTTATGTGAATATATCTCAACAAAATTGCTTTAAAAATAATGCATAGAGCTCCTGGTTATAATGCATAGACACTCCTAGAGCATCTCAAGCAGATGGCGTCTCTGTTGGCAACCAGCATTTCCACAGCATCAATAGCTGCCAAGACAGTCCAGGCTCTTTCTCAGATCCTTGTATTAATGCTGCTTGACTTAAACTTCAGTTATATAATTGCCTAAATAATTGTCTAAAGCACTGTTTCTTAACCAGAGGTCCATGTACCCCTAGGGTGGTCAGGAGTTCTGTAAATACCCAAAAGACTCTATGCAAAATTATGGAAAAAAAGTGTTTAGGAGAGTTCATTGAGAAAGCAGATAGAAATCAGATCTTCAGAACAATCTATGAACCCAGAAAAGATAACATAATGCATAAGGCTTGAGAGGCAAACTTGCTAGTAACCCTATAGTTCCTCCAGTAGCAAGAGAAAATATGCAGTAAAAGTTCTCAAATGTGATAATTTTTTGTGTTAAAATTAGAATTATAATGCTAATTATATAATTTAATAATTGTATACTTTAGATATTGTAATTAAATATTTAATCATTAAAATTAAAATTACAATCTAAGTGTTTGGGGAAACCCCTTGACGTTTGTGACACCAATTATTCCTGAGTACTCCACGTGACTGAGTGAGCACGTGAAGGGTAGCCCCAGATGAAAAACACTGCATACAATAAGCTGACAGGAAGTGAATTATATTTTTAGCTTTTAGCTTTGTCGTTTAATCTGATGGCATCGCTTTAGTCTTTTTTTCCCTGTCACCACTGTGGCCCATTGTCAATATCCTCTGAGGATAACTGGGCTGGGGGAAATAGAGATTCACTTCCTAGTGCCAACCACCAACAAAGGCAGGATACATTGGAAGTCTGAAATGAAATTCTCTTCTTCTTTATCATTATTGTTTTTATTTTATTATTTTTTTAGATGTTAAAGGTCAAAGTCTATTTTTGAAATGCACAGGAAGATAAACAGAAGTCTAGTATTCTACAAATGTGTGATCTCCATAATCCATATAAGCCTGCCTGGTGTTTTGCTTTCTCTTCAGTGCCCCCAACCCCTGGACTCCTATAAACTTTAATGATGTGATGGCTCCTGAATTTCCATACGGTTTATCTACCATGCCCTGCACTGCCAATAGATTTCCCACTTCTTGCTCATTCCATCTGTGCCGGTTTGAATGTATTGTGTCCCCTAAATGCCATTATCTTTGTAGTTTTGTGGGGCAGAAATTTTGGTGCTGGGTAGATTTGCTTAGAATGTGCCCCACCCAGCTGTGGGAGATGATTCTGATGAGATGTTCCCATGGAGGCATGGCCCTGCCCATTTGGGGGTGGGCCTTGATCAGTGGAGCTATATAAATGAGCTGACTCAAAGAGAGGAAACTGAGTGCAGCTGGGAGTGATGTTTTGAAGAGGAGCAAGCCTGCTGGAGAGGAGCGTCCTGGGAGAAAGCCGTTTTGAGGCTGGAGCTTTGGAGCAGACGCCAGCTGCCTTCCTAGCTAACAGAGGTTTTCCGGATGCCATTGGCCATCCTCCAGTGAAGGTACGTGATTGCTGAGATGTTCCTTGGATGCTTTGTGGCCTTAAGACTGTAACTGTGTAGCGAAATAAACCCCCGTTTTATAAAAGCCTATCCATCTCTGATGTTTTGCATTCTGCAGCATTAGCAAACTAGGACACCATCCAATTACAAAATACCGTCCATACAAGGAACAAAGGTGATGTTTTTGTAGAATGTCCAGGTGATCTGCAGGTGAAGGAGTTTGCTTCATGTCAGCCAAGGAGGCAACTTAGAGAATCTTCTAGCAAGATGAAAGTCACAATCCTCTGTCACCTAATCCCAGAAGTGGCATCTCAGCATCTTTGCCATATTCTATTAATTATAATCAAGTCACTAGGTCCAATCAATACTGTGGAAGAGAGTATTCCACAAGGATGTGAATACAAGAAGGGCCATCTTAGAAGAGTGCCTACCCAGGAGTGGGACTGCTAAGCCTTATGGTAAGTGAACTTTATCAGAAATAGAAAAACTGTTTTCCAGAATGGCTTCACTATTTTGCATTCCTGCCAGCAGTGGTAAGAGTTCCTGTTGCTCAGCATCTTCACCAGCACTTAGTATTATCAGTATTTTTTATGTTGCTCATTCTGGTAGGTGTGTAATGGTATCTCATTGTTGTTTTAATTTGCGTTTTCCTAATTGCTAGTAACACTGAGCAACTTTTCATGATGAGTTTGCCATCCATATATCTTTTAATGAGGTGTTCAAATCTTTTGTCCATTTTTGAATCAGGTTGTTTGCTTTCTTACTGTTGAGTATTAAGAATTCCTTATATATTGTGCATACAATGCCTTTTCTGATATGTGATTTGTAAATATTTTCCCCGTCTGTGACTCAAGAGCCTATACCTTTTACTTCTCTTTTACAAAGCAAATGATTTTTCAATTTTGATGAATTCCAATTTATCCATTTTTTCCTTTTATGGATCATGGTCTTTGCCTAACATAGGTCAAAAATATTATCTCCTATGTCTTCTTCTAAGAGTCTTATAGTTTTACATTGTACTCTTAGGTTAATAGTCCATTTTGAATTACTATCTTGATGTGGGAGATGGTTGGGGGAGAGGAGAAGAGGAAACATTTGCCATGGCTTCTGACTGACTTCCCACTATGATATCTCTTACTTCACAAGCCAAGGAATCAACGTAAGATTGCACCAAGTACTAAGTGTGTATATTACCCATTTTACAGCTACTTGAGTTTATAGTTACCTTTCAAAAAGGCCACAGGTCCCTTTGGAAAAGGACTGAGGGAATCATTACCAGTTAATAGTATGGGAATGTCCTTTCTCATGGAGACCTGAACCAACAGGTTGAGAATCTAAAGATCCAGCTTTGGTCAGAAGCCCGGCAAGGGATCAAAACTTTTTGTGGGGTGGGAGCAGGGGGCAGCTGTCCTCAGCCTTGTGATTATCTTATCCATGATTTCTTCTTATTGTATAAGTTGAGAAGCCTCTTATTAACCAAGTATCTGTCTTGCGCCTATGAACTCTGTTTTCTATTAACCACCATCAACTACTTTAGAGCGTCAGACCCTGCAGGCTGCCACTCTGAACTTAACTATCATTAGGATAGTTGCACTTAGCTAGCTTCTAACCATTAAGCATCACCACCTGGACTATATTGTTTGTGGTGCTATTATCTCTATTGCTATCAAGGAGTCAGGTCTGTAGCAGCAACTCTTGCAGTCTGTCAAAACCTGCAGAAGACAGTGAGTTGCTATGCCAGTTTGGATGTATTATGTCCCCCAAAATGCCATTATCTTTAATGCAATCTTGTGAGGGCAGATGTATTAGAGTTGATTAGGTTGGAACCTTTTGATTGTTTCCATGGAGATGTGACCCACCCAACTGTGAGCTCTGACTAAATGTTTCCATGGAGGTGTGGCCCCACCCATTCAGTGTGATCCTTGATTAGTTCACTGGAGCCCTATAAAAGCTCAGACAGAAGGAGCTCATACCTAGCTGCAGCTAAGAGACACATTTTGAAGATGGCCGCTGAAAGCTCACACTGACATTTTGGAGAACGCCATTTTGAAACGCAACCTGGTAGCAAGCAGACGCCAGCCATATGCCTTCCCAGCTAACAGAAGTTTACGGACGCCATTGACCATCCTTCATTGAAGGTACCCTGCTGCTTTGGATACTTTACGGCCTTAAGACTATGACTTTGTAACCAAATAAACCCCCTTTACAAAAGCCAACCCATTTCTGGTATTTCGCATTCTGGCAGCATTAGCAAATCGGAACAGCTGCTTAATGATGTTGGCACCCCTCTCACCAGTGCATTCCTTATCACTATGTAGTGTCCCCTGAGCTCGTGCAACATAGTGAGTGGGTGGGTTTTCTGTCCTTTCATTGCTCATTCATCTAGCATGACATTTCTCTAGCATGCCTTTTGAACCCTTTCTCCACCATTTGTCATACACTTCTGGCATTTCTATACGCTTAGCATGAGCCATCACTTTTACAAGTTTTCAACTCATCTCCCAGGGTATCTGCCAAGGTATTGAATCCTATATCATGGGAGGGTTCTCCTTTATCAACACACTTTATGTACCATCCCCCTTGATGCACCACCCTCAGGAGCCAGTTCCTTATGTACTATCCTGATAGGTCCTGCAACTCCTACATACAGGCTCACTCTTCCTTAACTGTCCCAACACTTCCACAGCTGTACTATATTGTAATTTGAGTCTATTGGTCTATTGGCCAGAAGGGGAGATGAAGATAAGTCCTGGAAGAGGTACATTTTCTGTTGTGCTATATTTATGCACAGGTGAACATTATTAGGGAAGAGTGGGCTATTTCTCTAGGCTTAGAGGATCCAAGGAAACTGGGAATCCAAGACTTTGAAGTGCAGCAACCCAAATAGCACTAACCCAAATGTCAGGGTCCCATTCTTTCCCCATCAGAGCCCCAGTTTCAGCATAAAAGAACTGAGTTTGATGTTTGAGGATGATCATTCAACCTTTTCTGGAGCTCAGTTACTCTTAAAATTAACTTCTAGGCCTGATACTCAGCTTTGTATGTCCTCTGGCTGTAGAAGATGTAAACCTTCATATGCTGTCATCGAGGCTGTCTGGCTTTCACACTTCGTCTCATATTGGTGATTAATCATCTGCAGCCTTTTTGTCTTTCTCCATTAAATTGACATCTCCCAGAAATAGCCATCCAATTCCATCGTCCTTCTAATTACAAATTCCTCCCATGATCTCAAATGTCTAAGTAAATGCTTCTTCCAGCCCATTCCCTTATACCAATTTCCCAATCCACTGATGAAAGTTTTAACAATTACCTGTCAATGGGTGATCCAGCTCTAAAATCTCATCTGCTTCATAGTACCACTTCCAGTACAACTTCCAGTACCAGATGTCAGAAGTTAGGTTTCTTAGGAAGCAGACACTGATATTGTGAGTTTCCTGTGCAGCAGTTCATTGTGGAGTGCTCTTGGGAGTGAGGAAAGCAAGACTGGATGGAAAGAGGAGTTGAACTGTGATGCAGTGTAAGAGAGGACTCAACCAATCCATTGGGCTTGGATGGCTCTTTAGAGTGATCCTCACTGAGCAAGGGTGCCAGGTCTTTGTACTCCCACCTCAACCAGTCATTGGATGTGGGTCACACCCAGTGAGGGGGCATAAACGTGGTTGATGTAGTTTCCTTTGACTGAAGGTAGTGCCTGGAGAGTACCTCACTGTGAGCTATTCTTGGGCAATAATCCCAGCAGCTGGGAAAATGGATGCCTTGGTCATGAAGGAGGAATCCAGGCTGGGGACCACATGGTCAAAAGTATAGATGGGATGAGAGATTGTAACAGGGAGCCTTATTACCTTTGGGATTTGGGAAGACCTTTCTGATATAGAGGCATTTAAACTGGGATCTAGAGTAGGATTCAGTGCTGAGTAGTGGGAGTGTTAGAAGTACAGCATATGTGAAGGTCTTGAGGTAGAAAAGTGTGGCAATTTGAAATCTAGGATTATTGGAACACAGAGATCAGTGGGGATAGAGTAAGAATAATGAGGTAGGGAGGTCAAGATCATGTGGGACCTCAAAGGTCACCTAAGGGATTTGGGAATTTATAAATGGTATTGGGAAACTATCGAGTTTAAAGTAAGAAAGTGTTATGAATAAGATTGTATTTACAAAAGCTAACCTTAGCTACTAAGTGCGGAATGGATTAGAGAAGGGCAGAAGTAGGAGGGATTTAGGAGGGTTAAATTAGAGATGATAAATTATAGTGATGGAAGTAGGGTTGGCAAAACATGACAGACTCAAGACAGATTTGGAAAGGAGAATTGTCAGGACTTGTCAGGGGATTACAAATGGAAAATGAGGGAGTGAACCATGTTAGAGAAGTCTACTCACTTTCTTCCTCCTCTGTGGCAGAAGGGAATGAGAGGAAGACAACCTGAAATGTGAACTAAAAATCAAGAATTTTAGGTCACGTATTTTCCCATAAATATAGTAGACTGGAAAGGACAACAAGGCAGCATCTTTCCAAGAGACTGATTGAATTGTTTCTAGAGTTAGATTCTCTGTGCAAAAAAACAAAAATATTTTGGCTAGCTGAACCACCAGCTTAGTTCCCCTGTCCCTATTTTTAATTTTTTTTTTAATCAAATCTGTCTTTCCCTATTTGCTGGTTTATTAGGACTAGATTTGGAGACCTGTTGTAGGTGGTGCAGAGAGAACTCATGGCCAACCATTATCCATGCTCTCCAGAAGCTTACAGACGAAATAGTGATATTGCATGTGTGGTAGTAGCCTGGGGGAGGAGAGAGATAAATGAAGGCAGGAGCTCACTTCATAACTATCACCCTCATGTCTACTTCCTGCTTCCCATTTAAGAGAATAGTTTAAAGAGGAGATACAAATATTTTTTAATGAAAAAGTTTTCTGAATGGACACACTAAAAAGAGTAGAGAAACAACTAAAAGTATCAGTACCAAGTTAAAAGACTAACTCCATATTAGAACTTCATGTGATGGCACTCGGAAGGGGTTCCCTGGGAGCTGAAATTCCCAGTCAGAAAGCCAGTAGTCCTTCAGTCCTATCCAGTTCCGGCAAACTGCACTGAAGCAGCCCCAAGCATGCTCTGCCCCCAGAATTCTCTTCATAAAACCTGCATGTGAATGAGCAATATGAAATGGTAAACAAATGAGGGACATGAAATTCCACTTGCACGGTGTGTGCCAGGGATTCTATCATGGGCTATTGGTATAGACAGTAATGGTAAAGGGACTCTAATCAAATTTCCTTGAATCCAGACCTCATTCTACAACTAGATAATTGCATGACTTCAGACAATTTTCCTAAGCTCTCTAAGTTTCCATTTTCTCATTAGGGAAATGAAGACAATAACGCTGTCTCCAGAGGATTAGGGTAAGGATTAGATGGGGCAGCCAATATAAAGAGTAGAGGCACAGCGTTTGCCCCAAACATACTGCTCAATGCTACCAGTAGCCCTGGGGAGAGACGGAGGCCATAAAGATAAGAGAGAATCCTTGCAATTCATTAAGGAAGACAAACATATATATAAGTAATCACAACACTGGCCAAATAGAGGTAAGTTACCACAGGTCTCAGCGGTATGGAACCAGAAAGATGGGCATGAATAAGTAAGTCAAGTGGTCAGAATTTCAAAGGAGAAGTGATGTTTGATCATGAAAATGGAAAATAAATAATAAATAGGGTTCCTCCAACACACAGTTCAAATTATTCAGTGAAAATTCACCCAAAAAGGGGAAAAAAAAAAAAAAAAAACCATGGACAATAATGTTGTTTGCATCTAAATTTAAGTTCTAAGTGCTTTCATAACATATCTTACAGGAGAAGGAAATAGGATTATAGAGTTAGTTGATAAAAATTACATTTTCTATAAAATAACTGGTAATTTGGTAGGAGTGAGGGTTCTCTGTGACCTCGGTTGCCAGCAAGGCATGAGGAATGGAAAAATAATTAGTAAATGAGGCAAAGAGAAAGTCATGTATTGATTTTCCTTTCCACATAGGTTCCAAGGTTAGTAGGAGGAAATAAAAATGGAATGACAGCCCTCTGATAGTGAGCCAGACCATTCAGTGTTTGCTGTATCAAACAGCAGCCTGGTACAGAGTGGGCAGGCTGCCATCATAAAAATTCAGCAATTCCTGGGCATGGAAAAAATGTTATGAAAGTCTCTTGAAGGGAAAACACATATCCAGCCATTGAAGAAGATGGAAACAAAACATGGACAGATTCAGGAGTATGGTATTTTGATTGCTGAAGTCTAGGAAATGTGGAAAATAAGGAAATGAGATGAAATAAGAACTGAATCTAATTATCCATTTTAATTTATCCATATACGGAAATTAGATGCTGGTGGACTCCCAGGGAAAGTTCACATTTCCACAAATGATTCAGAGTTTGGTTTTAAGTAGTAGCAGATAAAAAGGAGCTATGTGGCTATTTTAGTGTTCATGGCTGAGGGACACATCAGGGACATAAGGCAATCCAGTTCTTGAAGCACTTTAAAATAAATTAAATAATAGAAAATGTCTTGACCAATTTGCCCAAATCTGTTAACACTGTTTCATAATTCTTTAAGTTTTCCCATGTAAAAAAGACTCTTATGAAAGCTTAATATGCTTTTAATAGTATTAGTTATTTTTTGTTAAAGTGCCTGGGGACCTTGATTGCCTGTGAGACCCAAAGACTTACAGTGTGATATGCAGTATTATACTTTCAGTGTAACCAAGAAAATCACCATATTAAGAAGAAATTGATGTTTTCCCTCCAAAATCCATTGTATATTAAATTGAATGTACAGAGTTTTGAGGAGTGTTGATATACCACATATAGGAAGACAAGCAAATGTTTTGCAGCTTTAAGTATCTGCCAACTCCAAGCAATTAAACAACAGTATGTGTCTGGCAGAGCCTGCAAGGGGGTCCTTGCAGAAGACAGCTATTATAAAAACTGCTGGATTCAAACCATTATATATTAAAAGTAGATGAGGAGAAGAAAGAATTGAAATATTTTTCAAATGTACTGGAAAACAAAAGTGCTAGGTTCTTATGTGTAATTCAGAAGCTCTTTTGACATAGATTAAGAATGGATTTGAAGAGATCCACCCCACTTCCCCACCTCTCAAACTGTGAGATTCACCAAAGTCAACTAGATTCACTCCCTTGATGAGGTTCCCCCAGGCAGAACATACGGAGGCCAGGCCACTGTTTTTCTCTCTTCTCACTCCAAAAGAGCAGAAAGCACAAATTATCCGACCAATTCCTGGAATGATGCCCAATATCTTTGTGGAAGTGGTTTCAGGCACTATTATTCCAAAGAGATAAGAAATCCTCATGCTTGTCTCCTCCACTTCTTTATCCCACTCTGAATGGGTGCATTTGGAAATGATTGAAACATACCATGGACTTGTTTCTGATCTGGGTGTCTCTGAGTTGCAGCATCATTTCTTTGAACTCATGCCTACAAGATAGTCTGGGCACCGTGGGTAAATGGGATAGTCACTGTCCAGGAATATTATATAACATTTATCTATGGGAACCAGATGAGAAAGCAGACTGAGGATCACAGGAGGTACTTCTTGGAAACACTGACTTCATAAACAGTATGTGAAGGAAATGTCACAGACAGGACAATTTTTCACTTCAGAAGCCTAATGTCAATCTGCCTTAATTGAATCAAGACTCTCTGGGACTTCCGATGTTTCTATAAAAGGGAATGTCTTATCATGAGCTGCAGACATCTCTTAAATATTGTAAATGCTCCCTTAAACAAAGGCTCTCATGTCAGTTCAAGGCATGGAAAGGGCTCAGAATATGTCCAAGGACAGTTTTCCCAGTAGGACATACAGCATCCAGCCTTTATTGCTGCATGGTGGCAGTTAAAGTGATCAGTCTTAGATTTTTAAGGGCATGTTCCCCACCTAGAGTCTCATCTGAGTTTGATTCTGCACCATTTTCCTGTTTTCTTTAGTTTTTACAAAGAGTTTCAATCATTTTAGGGTATGGTATACTTCAAAATTTTCTTTAGTTGCATGGAGTTTTAGATACAAGCTACTGACTCTACAATATCCCATTTTCATCAAAATCAAATGTAAATTTGAAGTCTTTAGAAAGCAAAGCAAATCTGTTGCTATGTCTATGCTATAGAGGAAAGTCATGGGGTCAAACTTGTTTACTTTGAAAGAAGCAAAATTTCAGTACAGATCAGGTGGGAAATGCTTAACTGAGACTCAGAAGAAAACGGAGAAACAGTATCCAAATACAAGACTATTGGCTGTGCCCTAGAAATGCCACATCAAAACTACTACAGATAAAGACAGTTCTCTAGCTGAGAAATAAATCCTATTTAAGACATAAAATGAACACCTTCCTTCACCTTATTTTTTAGACACCAAACCTACAGATCATTATGAACATTTTGCTTAAACATTCAAGACACCTTATTCACCCTCTACTGACTCATCAAATTTCCAAATTTCCAGCACAGCAACAGACAATTCTCACATATGCTTAATAGTTTTAAATATTTATAGTGATGGAGTCTGATTAATTATGTAAAATGACAATTGAACAGGAAGTATTTCCTTTTCTTGTATCTGTCTACTACCGATTCTCCAACTTACAACACAGACACATAGTAAAAGCAAAAACATCTGAAATGTGAATCTCAGTTAAATCTGAATGTATTTTCCCATCCAAACATTAGTCTTCTGCCAAACTTAGTAGAAACTGCTTCTTATTTTTCTATATAGTCTCCAAAGTCAGCCACAAGATTATAGTTCTGACTGTAGACAGAACTGAGTGTTCACTTGTGTTCACTTTCTTGTCCTCTTCATAATCATTGCAACATGAATATTTATCAGTGGAAAGTTGTTGGACAATTCAATGATAATAATCATGAGAGTAAACAAATCATGAAAGACAGATAGGAAATTAAAGGGACGCTGTGGATACTTTTCTTCAGGAGGTCCATGAGTTCTTTGAACATTGGTTGACTTGAAAATCAGTGGACTGTCTAGTTACCAAAGGTGAAAGCCTAGAGATTTCTAAGGTCTGAAAAACCATCTGAGGTCATATACTGATCAATTCGGGGTGGGACAGGAGGTGGACAGCAAAAAGAAATGTCAACACTAAATTTCCATGATTTCCTTTTCAGCAAGCTTTCTTCTCTGAAATGCTCAACATTTTTTCATCATTAAATAAGTGATTTTATTTCAAAGAAAATTGTTTC
This sequence comes from Choloepus didactylus, assembly GCF_015220235.1. Taxonomy (NCBI): domain Eukaryota; kingdom Metazoa; phylum Chordata; class Mammalia; order Pilosa; family Megalonychidae; genus Choloepus; species Choloepus didactylus. Next base: position 64,380,772 of record NC_051324.1, on the reverse strand, counting down.
TGAGGATTAAAATAAGATGGGGACATATCAGTTCCTTGAGTATTAAGAAGAAGATTTTTTGCTAAAGTAGGACAGCTTATCTATTTTTATTTTCATGTAGCCAGCCAAAGAAACGTGGATTATTACAAAAGAATCAGTAGTATCCAAGAAAAGTAGTAACCAAACACTTTACAGGAAAGCTAGGGAAGTTCTGAAACATCACTGCATAACATTTGCAAATTCCATTTCCCACTCTACCATCTGCATTGAAATTTTGCTTTTCTTTCAGAGAAAACAAGTGCAGCCCCATGGCTTTCTTCTCTAGCACAGCCATAACAACAAATTTAATTTGCTTTCTAAAGACTTCAAATTTACATTTGAAACCCTAAAATGTTTGAAACTCATTTTTAAAATTAAGGAAAACAGGAATCAAATGCAGATGAGCATCTAGATGGAGAACTTTCCTTGAAAGACAGCACTAAGGGAAAGAGAGATGGAGCAAACATAATCAAAGACTGATTATTTTAATTGTCTCTGTCTCATGGCTTAGCAGAATGGAGTGAATCAATGAAATTGTTGGGAAGTCATAATCAATTAGCATCATTGCATTTTTAGAGCACATTGTATAAACTTACCCCTCTTCACTTTCTTTTTTTTTTTTTTTTTCACTTTCAAAGTCTGAAGCCATTTCTCTGCTTAGATGAAGCACAGACTTGGCCCCTGCTGCAAACTTGAAATTTGCTCTGTCTGAACATGCACAGAGTATCAGACTCGACCTTAAAGCCACAGAGCATTCTAAATAAAAAAAATACTTTCACCTGTCTCTAATCAAACTGTTTCCAAATATCCAGGGTTAGTTTTAATTTTCCAGGTCAATCAGGTAAGACTGCTAGAATTTTATATTTTTGGTCTCTGCAAATCAGCACAAATGACACTGCATCATCATTTCAGCCAGTTTGCATTATTAATTGCCTTCTTGTTTACAAGTATCTAATTTAATATATCCTCTCAAAAGAACCCAATAGAAATAAAGAATTGGGAGAGATAAGCAGGTTTCAGAAGGAAAAAAGTAAATAAAATATCATATTACAGTGACCAAGGAATTTGCTCCTACAGCATATATGTTTATCAGTTTTTACACAAAACCTCACAGCAATCATTGGAACTCATAGGGACCTTCAGATTTTCTGTAATTATATTCCCCTAAAATAAGTGTTATGTTTCTGCATTTTGAGGTCACTGTTTTGATGGTTCTTATAAGATGAAAGGTCTTATTTTTAATCTATTGCACCTCATTTTGTAGACGTTTTAAGTTAATGGAAAACCATCAAATATCAATAGCAGTTCATTTGATTTTTAAGCCTCTTTCTTTCTTCTTCTCTCTCTCTCACTCTGGGTACCATGTGACTTCTTCCTCTATTTCAATCTTATATTCAACATCAGATACTCTTGTGATGAGTTTACATTTAAGAGGACTTGATGTACCATCAGTATCTTACCTTTATTTAGGCCTTTCATTCTGCTCATCATATTCATCTAAATTACATGAATTAAGTCTCTGTGGTATAATAGCACTGGGCAAGGCACCAGAGAAAGAAATATAAATAACACATCACTGACATCCAGGAAATTACAACAGATATTCTGTACAAGCCCATCTAATCAAGAGAAGCCTTTAGAGAATGTAACTAGCTTACTTCCATCAGCTTCAACATATTTCTTAAGAGTGGATAGAGTCAAAGGATAACTCACTTTCATACTCACATCACGTGTCCCATCGACCCACAAAGTAGTGTAGATGTTCTCAAATGATTATACCTTAAACCATATACTATATAAGGTATACATTGGCAAAAGAAAAACAAAAAACAAATTTAGAGTCAGATATACATTGTTTTGAATTCATATTCTGTATCTTTGTTCTATCTAGACTAGGCATCCCCTAGAAGCCATCTGTACTGCCTTCACTGTACTTTTCTGCTTACATCTAAATGTGCAAACAACAAAAATGTTTTTTCTCGTTACCACTATGTGAAGTTCAAGCAAACCAAAGTGTTTTCAGTCTGAGAATCATGTCATGACTTCTAACTTTAATAGTTTCGTTCATGCCATCTTCTCTATCTAGAACATCCTTCTATTCATCCATACTTGGCTAATTCTCACTCATCCTTTAAGCTGATGCCCAAGAGTCATCTTCAAAAGCTTTCTATAGTCCTATAGATTGATTTTGGCACCATCCCTCTCTGCTCTCATAACTGCCAATTCTTTATTGCTGTAGTTTTGATGATGAGATGAGATAGAAATTCCTACTAGTTCTATATTTCTTACTAGACTGTGAGATCTTCTAGGACAATTACAGATTTTTTTTTTTTTTTTTTTTTTTTGCCTTCTTAGGGACTAGCAGGTTGCCTAACACATAAGAGGTACTCAATTCATTAATTGCTTAATGTTGAATCAAACAATCACAGCAATAAATGATTTCATTTGTGTCTTATCTTTATACATCATATTTCTAATAATCAGCCTGGGATCAATATGCCATATATTTTGTATCATTGTTTCAATAACAATGAAAACTTTGCTTGACCCATATATATTTCCTATATCTCTAATCAGCAGGCCTAAGGAAAAGATGAGGCATCAGAGCAAATCTAAATATTCCAAAGGGCCTTACACAGTTCCAAGTAAAAAGAAATCCTTGGCTAAATAATATATGATATAATTTCACCAAGGATAAATAAATTGTATTACCATGATAACCAAAGTAACCTTGGAAAATAGCAAAGCCTAAAACTGCTCATAAAAGCATAATGAAAAATCTATCTAAATAATTCAGAACTAAAAGAAACGGTTTGCATTACAAGTTCATCAATTCTTACAGCTAGTTCACATGTATTATTCTACAAAGTAAGAACCTAAGGCCAAGAGAGAATGTGACTTGTTGAAAATTATAGGCTTTTCTGATGAATCCTTAGTATCACAGGACCAGCATTCTACAATGACAGTTATGAAGTAGTTCATCACAAACAAGAGCGGCATCAGTGAATACTCTTCTACATTCAGAGGTCCCCAAATGTGGCTGCCCATTAAGATGAAATGAGGATCTTTTTATTAAACAAAATGGGGAGTGGGGGGCCTCCTGGACCATACCCCAGACCTACTCAATGTTTTCTTGGACTTAAGACATAGAACTCAATAATTTTTAAAACAATCCAGGGTATGTACTTACATAGCCTTCCTAGCATCAGTCAGTAGACCAGCTCCAAGGAAGCACTCTTCTATGTGAGACAGATTTTTAAGATTTGACCACAGAATGAAATATGCCTTGAATCATGAAATATGGAAAACAGAAAATGGATGAGGGTAAAAATCAGAAAGATCTTTCAAAAAGGTAACAGTGAAAGGGAAAAAGCAAAATTAATAAATGGCCATATTATACATGGCTGAAACATAAGACTTCTTACTTTAAGATCTTGTTCATATGAATTTAGTAAGGAACTAGCATGCAGGAAGTTATGAGAATCTTTGGGTGCTAGCTTTGTCTCAATTCACAAGAGCAATAGAACACAGAGTAAAAACTCAGTGCTTATTTTTCTACTTTGTCCAAAAAAAAAATAACAAGAATATACAAAACAGGATTATTGGCATGCTAAGGTCTGCCTTCAGTTCTCAATTAATACTCACCAAAGCAAGTATAAACAAGATCGTTTTTCAGAAAAGACTTCAAAAAGCAAAAAATAATAATAATAAAGTGTGGAAACTTCACTCATACACAGAGCCATTCTCCCAAATTACTAAAATTATACTCAGTTCATCATAAACTGCAATGAGTCATTGGCCAGGCCAATGCATTTTGCTTTTCAGGCTTAATATGGTTGCATTTATTTACCATTCTTGTTATTATGATCATTAACACTATTTAAACATGTTCTAACATTTGAAGCAATGTCTGAACCTTTCCTAGGCAGTCATAGACTGGCTAAGGTCTCACTTATTTGTGAGTTATGTGCTTTGGCAGCAAAGGTTGTCAGTTTTCTGAAAAGTAGAAGTGCATGCTGCTTGCCTACATTTCTTTTGTGGATTTGCTCTAAAGTCATCAATCTGAGTAGGTCTTTTTAGTCTAATGAAAAGATTGACGGATCTATTTGCTCATTTCAGGGAAAATTAGATTGATGCTTTGGAAGGATTTTTATGACCTTATTGTATTCAATTCATAGTGCCTAAGGTAGTAGTCTGAGTTACAAAAAAATCAGGCATTAGGATGGTGACCATCAACCAAAGGAGCAACCAAAATATTTGAGTACTACTGCATATCAGGGCACTCAATTATAGGCAGGCTATTGGGCAGGAAGACACCAGCTATTAGCACTCAATGGGATGTGATGGAGGATTAATGTTTAAGGGCTTTAGACAATTCAAGTCAGGTTGTGGAGGAATTAGTAGTCTATTTGATTGATGGATACCATGGTGTGCTTGTTTGAATCTGTTACGTAACCATAGAAGGCTACGTTCTTTTAATCCACTCTTGTGGGGACAGACCTATTGTAGGTGGGATCTTTTGATTAGGTTGTTTCCATGGATATGTGAGCCACCCAATTGTGGTTGGGGATCTTTGATTAGATTATTTCCATGGAGATGTGACCTTACTCATTCAAGGTGGGACTTAATTAATTTACTGGAGTCCTTAAGAGAGCTCAGGGGGAGAGAGAGAGAGAGAGCAAGAGAGAGAGAGAGAGAGAGAGAGCTAGCTCAGAGCCAACACAGACACTTAAAGAGAAGCTGAGAGAGATATTTTGGAGAGAAGCTAAGATATGTAATCCAGAGTTTGCCCCCAGGAGGAGCAAGCAAGGACCCACAGGAGCTGAGACAGAAGCCCAGAGACATTTTGGAGAAAGCCCCTGAAACCAGAAGCTAAACCCAGGAAACAAGTTTCTGCAGAGGCAGCCATGTGCCTTCCGATGTGACAGAGGAACCTCAGGCGCCATCAGCCTTTCCTCAGAGAAAGTATTTACCTCTTGAGGCCTTAATTAGGACATTTTTCATGGCTTTGGAACTGTAAATTTGTGATCTAATAAACCCCCATTGTAAAAACCAATGCATTTCTGGTATTTTGCATTTGGGTAGTTTAAGCAAACCAGAACACAAGCAGAGAGATGTATCTTAACTTAAGGGTTTTTAAGAATGCCTCTTCCTGCTTTTGCTGGCTAATATTTATTACTGCAGAGAGAAGGCAGGTCCAGGATGATCAAGTTAGAGAGGCAGGAAAATAGAACTTTGGTCTGTCATATTCTATAACAAGAAGACAGGTGGCGAGCAATTAGCAGGGTATATTGGAAAGAAGCAAAGACTTTCAAAGAACATGATTAGTAAATAACAGGAATTCAAAACTAAAGTTTGAATAAGTACATACAAAGAAGTTAAGAATGCTTTAGTGGTTAATAATAAATGCCCTAAAGCAATAAATGGGAATTGCACAGACAGAATGCTACAGGACAAAGTGGAACACTGCAGTGGACTCCAAAGATCTGGAAGAAGATTTTAGTCCTACCCTGACCTGTTTTTGCAACTACAGTTGTTAAGCATTGTCACTGAATTGTTGCAGGAGAGGAACAAAACACCCATACCAGAAACCAGTTTTAACAGCAGAACCATGTTTCCTTATATACAAACTTGTATATTAAACTGTATATAGTTCCCATTACAAGCCATGTGCCTAACTAATCTTAATACATTCTTTTGCATCCTGATCTGCAGTTCTGAGTTAAAATGCCACTCTAACTTTTCTAATGCACAAATATCTGGGCCAGATGGACCGTTCCTATTAGATTCAATATTCTGGTACCCAGAGTGGGCCAAACAAAGCAGACAACCCTGTTTTTGAAAAGATTTTTAAGCCAAGTTTATTTCTAAATATTAACATAATAATGTTAGTAAGAACACTAACAATTCCAATAGAAAAAAAAATTATAAACCGCAATGTTAATGATGCAGCCACAAAAGATGCCAATAATAGGTATGTCTGAAATTCTACTATGCACCTTAGTTTAGAGACAGTTTACGGTAAGGTTCCCAAACTTTCTCAGTTCACAGCACCCTTCAAGTTTCAGAATTTTTTCCACAGTTCCCCTGGGCCAAAAGACATGCCTAATAACTTCATTTATTAAGTAGTTAGGTCAAAACAACTTAAATGTAGCAGTTCACATGGTATATAACAAATATTTCTCAAAAAGCTTAAATATTACAATATGAGTTCACTATAATACCCAGCGTGTCTTAGCACACCATTTGGGAAACACAGATATACTGTATTGGTTAAGAATTCAGGCTTTTGAAACACACTACCTGGATTTGTATCCCTATCCCATTATTTACTATCTATATATATAACCTGTGCAGCAACTTGTATAACTTGTATTTAACCTTTTCATGCTTCAGTTTGCTCAACTATAAAATGGATATTATAATAACAATTACTTTACAGTTATGATGATTCAATTAAAATAATACATACACAAAGAAAGTGGCTTGCATAATAGATGTCAGCTATTTACATTACTGTGTAGCACAGTAGAATATTTTATCTCATGACTACAGCAGATCCCGAGAGCATCAGTGATTCCTAGAGAAAGGTATATGTAGGAGGGGGTTCTAATAGTCCCATCTCCCTCACTTGCAACAGGTTGGGTTTATAAAGTCCTGAAAAGAATCCTGTGGGATTTCCATGGGTGCTTCCTCCCAACACACACCAAGTCCTTCAAGCTAGCTTTCTCTAAAACAAAATCCTTGTTTTAATTAAGGGTTAGTCATGCAACTAGTTGGGGGTTCCAAAAAAAATAATGACTCTATATCTTTAGTGTCTAATTAAATACAAAAAGAAATGCAAGAAGTTAGCCAAGGCTTTGATTGTAGATGTGAAAATTTTCCATCTCCACTCAATGGAGTGGCATTTCACTTCTGCACATTTATCAACAGAACAAGTAGTAAAAGTATGGTGATTTTTTTAAAAAAATGAAATTGCTGGAAAACGAAAACTGCAAACTTATGAGCTTTTATAGATCTGTATCTAATTCACTACATTTACTTTGCTTTGCTAAACCACTTAGTTGATTTGTAGTTGAATTGTCTTGTTTTATAAAAGGATATAAACTATACAAATTCCAAAGTATAGTCATTGATCCACTCAGTTTTAGTACTAGCATAATATTTTTGACAATTTTATGATGACATTAGCCATGCATTATACATTTCCAGCTATTAAAATTACCTTTTTTTTTAGCTTTGGCAAGTGGTTTACAACCTTCCTTTCAGAGCCCTTACCAGTGTGGTCAATGGCACTATCCGTTTTATCAAACATGTTACATTGTATTATTTGTTCATAATTATTCTTTCCCACCCTTATCATGTTTCTCAGTCGGCAAAGCATATTTCTTCTGCCCCACTGATTTTGGGTTAGGCCACGTGACTTGCTTTGGCCAATGGAATTAATAGGTGAATAGGAGTTATACCACATACAGGTTTGATTCAGCCTCTTTTCCTTTTGCTTTCCACTATGAGGACAACATATCCTCAAATATGGGCAGCTTGGTCAGCCTGGTACTGAGAATAAGAAGACACATGGAGCTGAGCTCAGCAGAGCCAGGCTGCAAACAACCCCTATCCTGACATGAGCAAAAGAGGTTTTCATAAACTGATGAGTAATTTTGGTCTTTTTTTATTCAGTTTTGTTGAGATAAATTCACGTACCATACACTCATCCACAGTGTACAATCAACTGTTTACAGTACCATTATATAGTTGTTCATTCATCACCACAATCAATTTCTAAACATTTTCATTACTCCAAAAAAAGATAAAAATAAGAATAAAAATAAAAGTAAAAAAAAAATCATCCAAAATATTCTATCCTCCCATCCCACCCTATTTTTCATTTAACTTTTGTCCCCATTTTTCTACTCATCTGTCCATACACTGGATAAAGGGAGTGTGAGCCACAAGGTTTTCACAATCACAAAGTCACACCGTGTAAACTACATAGTTATACAATCGTCTTCAAGAATCAAGGCTACGGAGTTGTAGTTCAACAGTTTAAGGTATTTCCTTCTAGCTGTTCCAATAGACTAAAGACTAAAAAGGGATATCTATATAGAGCATAAGAATACCCTCCAGAGTGACCTCTCGACTCCATTTGAAATCTCACAGCCACTGAAACTTTGTTTTGTTTCATCTCACTTCCCCTTTTTGGTCAAGAGGCTTTCTCAATCCCATGAAGCCAGGCTCAGGCTCATTCCCAGGAGTCATGTCCCACATTTCCAGGGAGATTTACACTCCTGGGAGCCATGACCCACATTGGGGGGGATAGAGCAGTGGGTTTACCTGCTGAGTGGGCTTAGAGAGAAAGAGGCCACATCTGAGCCCCAAAAGAAGTTCTGTGGGGGAGACTCTTAGGCACAATTATAAGCCTCTCCTTTGCAGTAACAAATTTCATAAGGGCAAGCCCAAGACTGAGGTCTCGGCCTACCAAATTGGTTGTTCTCCATGCTTGTAAGAACATCATTAATAACCCAGGTGGGAAAGTCTAATACTTCTGCATTTTTCCCCAGTTCCTCAGGGAGGCCCTACAAATACATTTTTACTCTCTGCCCAAATTACTTTGGGATATATTGGGATTTCACACTAACCTGTACAAACTTAGCAGATCTCACTTCCTATCAAATTTCCATGTAATTACGGTATTTGAATAAAATGACCATACAAGTTGAATTATTTAGTTTGCTAAAGAAAATACGGATACTGCACCAAATAAACATCTTTTCCCTTGGTCTCACACAGAGGTTGAAGTTTTATAACATAGTCAATATTGTCCTTTACCCTTTGGCCTGATTTGCCCTAGTCCTAACCATATCCACTTCATTCATGTCTCTAATTGAAGTCTGAACTCTTTTTCAGCTTCTTCTAACAGTTGCTGTATGAGATAATACTAACATCCATAGCTGCTGAACTCTCGCTCTGAGTCTCAGGTGTCACAAAAATACCCAAAGTTCCAGAGACCGACCAGGTTATACACAAAGAGCTCAGCATGTCAGAATTTAGGGATAAACATTACAACTTAGGAATAGATGTGACTGCCATAAGAGCTTGCAATGTAGGGACCTTTACAATAAGGCTTTCCCTGATAATCTGTGCTCTAGGATGCAGTTCTCAGAGTTTACACATTATAATTAGTCCATATAAGTGAGACATTATAATGTTTGTCTTTTTGTTTCTGCCATACTTCACTAAAAATGCTGTCCTCAACATCCATTCACCTAGTTGCATGTCTCACACCTTCATTCCCTCTTGCAGCTGCTCAATATTCTCTTGCTTGCATACACCACAGTTCACCATTCTGTTCATCAGTTGATGTACCCTTAGGCCACCTCCATCCATTGCAAATCATGACTACTGCCACCATAAGCACCAGTGTGCAAATTTCCATTCATGTCTCTGCTCTCAGAGCTCCCAAGTATATACTCAATAATGAAGTTGGAGGACCTTATGGCACACACATACTTAGCTTCTTGTGGAACCACCATACTGTCCTCCAGATAGGCTACACCATTCTCCTTCCCCACCATCAGTGAATAGGTACATCCCTCCCTCCATTGCTGAGTTGAGGTTGTTTGCTACCACAGCAAAAGTTGACTAATACCCTAACCTATCAACATGTGTACTAGCAAATTGTTTTGACATATTCTCCATTTATGACAATCACCTCTACTCTTCAAGACCATATTCTAGATGCAATTATTATCCCCAATTTCCCTACTTCTGAAATCTTAATTTCCAGTATTTCACTCTCTCCCTGACTTACAACTTTCTGCCTCTTCAGATTCTTCAGCTTTCTCACTTCCTCATTCCCACAGCATACAGCCTTCAAATCAGTTGAGATACCCCCCGCCCCCAGACCTTCAACACCTCATCCTTCATTCAACCCATATCCCTTTTGGGCTCCATATCTCTCCCTTTCTAGCCTGGTACCAATGGGGCTTCCACACCATCCATTCTGTCAATCTGCTGGGGATTAATCCTACCGTTGCTTCTCTCTGCTTCTACATCTAGGTTCTAATTCATTCTGGAAAAAACCCACACACCCATTTCTATCTATGGTCTCTATGCCAGTTACTATTGCTGCATAACAAACTACCCCAAAACCTGGTATCTTAAAACAGCAGCCATTTCATTATACATTGGATTCCATAGACCAAGAAGTCGGGTAGGATTCTATCTGGTGATTCTTCTCCTCATGGTGTCAACTAAGATCACTCAATGGTACTCAGCTGGAGGCTGGCCCGCAGGACCTGAAACAGCTTTTCTCATATGTCTGGCACCCTGTCAGGGATAGGTGCAGGTTGGCCACAGATCTGACGTTAACCACAGTGCCTATATCCATACTGTGGTCTTAGGATGGCTAAGTATTTTATAAGGCAGCTGGCTCCTGCAAAGGGAACCTGAAGAGAAGCAACTGGAAGCTGCTTGACCTTTTCTTACTTAGGTCAGAAGTCATGTAGCATCATTTCTGCCTTCATCTATTGTTTACAAGTGAGTTGTAAAGCCAGCCTAGATTCAAGAGAAAGAGAATCCAATACCAGCTCTTCATAAGAAAATGGCAAGGTCACATTTAAGAAGAACATTTAGAATGGAAAACTTTTCTGTGGCCATCTTTGGAAAATAGAGTGTGTCAGTCTCCAAATTAAACTGGATCCTCAGTCAAACTTTTGCAGCTAAACTCTCATGTGTCCACACGATAGCTTTCTCCACCTCTCCATAACAGTTGTTTGAAAACCTCACCACTCTGCTCAAATCTTGCCTTATCCTCCTGCCCCCTTAGCAGTAGTTCTTTACCTCATTGTGTAAGTTCTCTCAATTTCTGCCTCGACATGTTCAAATTTCTGTCCTCCCTTCTATTACAAAGGAAGCCCTGTCTCTCACAACTGTCTGTGGTAGCCATTAATGCTATCTCCCCCAATTTTTCTGACTCTGTCTGATAGGCATATAATGGGATTTACTTCCCTAATGCTTTTGAAGTAGGGCTTGGTCACGTGACTAGCTCTAGCCAATGGAATGAAAGCAGAAGTGATTTGTGTCATTTATGAGTGGAAGATTTAAGAGCTGAAGCATGATTCGCCACACTCTCTTCCCTTCCCACTGCTATGCACAAGCACAGGATGAGACGAAGCACCTGGCAACAGGTCACTAAGCATCTACACTGGGCAGAGAATCCTTGCTGCATGGGTCAGACATCAGAGTGAGAGAGGGATAAATGATTGTTGTGTTAAACCACTGAGATTTTTTTTTTTTAAAACAAAGCCTAAGCTAGTCTTTCCTGTCTGATGCACTGACTGTGGATAATGTTCCACACGTATATAATATATCACATTCCTGCTTATATTCTCTACCATCTTGCTGTGTAAATCATTCCTTTTCTTTCCTCTCTTTGTGTATATTTTTCCTCAGCTTTTCTCTCCCCTCTTGAAATAAACACCTCCTTCCTAATGCTTCCCCTAATTGTTGTTTCCTCTTCATCATCCCTTCAAAGCCAAGCTTTTTAAGTGTTCTTTAAGACCATGTGATAAGAGGGGCAGATTGATATGATCTGCCTCACCAAATCCAAAATCCCAGCCTAATCATGAGAAAAACATCAGACAAATTCCAATAGAAGAGCATTCTACAAAATGCCTAAGCCAGCCCTCCTCAAAACTGTCAAGGTCATCAAAAAAAAAAAAAAGAGAAAGTCTGAAAAGCTGTCACAGCCAAGAAGAGCCCAAGGAGACACGATGACTAAATGTAAAGTGGTATCCTGAAACAGAAAAAGGGCATTAGGGAAAAACTAAGGAAATCTGAATCAACTATGTACTTTAGTAATAATAATGTATCAGTATTTGTTCATTAAATGCAACAAATGTACCATATTACTAAAAGATGTCAGTAATAGAGGAGAATGGGTGCAAGGTAAATGGGAACTCTGTGTACTTAAGTTTTCTGTAAATCTAAAATTGTCCTAAAAAATAAACTCTATTTTTAAAAACATGTGCTTGGTGCTTGCTAGACTCAATTCCTCACCTCCTAGTCGTGCATCAACTCAGTGGGATTTCACTTCTCAACTGCTCCCTGATACAGCTGTGGATGAAATTGCTAATGACCTCTATAGAAAATAGGAAAACTCAGCCCCAAGAATTGATTCACACAGATGTTTCCCCAGGGAAAGGTGACAGGCTGATATCCAGAGGCTAGACGGAGTGGGTACTGGTCTTTTAGGTTTAGAAATTTGATTTTTTTTTCAGTCCAATGAGAACAGTTCAAGTTCTCACCTTAACTGAATTCCCAAACTAATGCATACACGCAGAATGCCTATACATGAATTTTCCATGAGAAGGGTAATTGTTCCAGGAATGGAAATAGCTGCATTCTTGCAGATGAACCAATTTCTCAGAGCAGATGTATTTATTTACAATGAGAAACCATCATGCAGGGATTGGAATACCAGCTTTTTATGAGCAGCTCACCCCACTCCCCACCCTCTCTGGGCAGCCCTCCATAAGAGGACAACTCATAATCCAAAGTTTGTTTGATGAGCAGTGCACGAGGGCAAGGCAATGGATGTTTTAAAATTATTCATCTTATAATAAGAATATTTTACCAAGGCACTTTGGGTCACTCATGATCCTCTAATCAAGAATCACTGTCCCTTGCACATTTTCTTATACGTTCTGTTAATACTCGCTTTTAAGAATTTCCTTTTCCTGAATCTCTAAGCACACCCATTTTTCAGAAGTGTTAATGTATTCAATCACACTATCACCAAGTCAAATGGACCTGGAAATAATTCTCTTTATTACGATTCTTGATACCTCTTTCTAATGCACTGTGTACTACTTGGCAATTTAACGTTCAAAAGACAATCTTCTTCTTTATGACCCAGTTAACATTTGCCTCTCCAGCCTTTTTTCCTGTAACTCTCTTAAAGCAAATTACTGTTACGAACCTCTTAACAATGTCACACTCTTTTGTGCTTCTACACAGTTTTCTGCGTTGTTCCTCCTGCCTGGGCTGCCCATCTCACATTCTTCTGCTTCATGACCCCAACTCGTCTTATAAACCCAACTCAGAATCCCCTATGAATGAAATGTCCTCTGAACTCATCAAAAATGGTGATTGTGTCGCCACCCACTTTTCGCCTCCATTGTATTCAGTGTTTATTTCTGATAGAGCCTTTGTCATCCCAGATTTCTCTGACAGTCCATTCGTCTGTCTCCCCTACTAGACTATAATATACCTGAGGGCAGTGATGGCTTTGCTCTCTGGTATATCCAGAGCTTAACACAGAACTCAGGATCTGTTAGTGCTGAGTAACTGTTAACTAATGGTATGAATAGATAAGAAAAACTCAATTCTTCACTTACCCCCTTTCCATTTTTCATTAGCATTTTGCTTATAAAATGAAAATTACCCAAAAATAGATTTTTACCTAAAAGTACATATATTGAATAATTTAGGAAAACAAATTTGGGGTCAGAGCCCAACTCATCATCTCTGATGCCTGTTCCAGTTACAATTGCTTCACAGTCTATAACTCAATATTGAGCAGCTTAAATAACCATTTTATTGCTCTCATAATTGGATGGGGTGGGAATTCAGGAAAGCCTCAACTGGGCACTTCTCCCTCGAGGGAGAAGTTGCAGTCAGACACCTGAGGTGTCTCAAACAGACAGTAGGTAGGGCTACTGTCATCTGAAGGCTCGATTGGGCTGGATGTCCAAGAAGCCCAAGATGGCTTACTCACAAGGCTGTCGGTGATACTGAGCTGAAGCTGTTGACCAGAACACCTCAATGTGGCCTCTCCAGCATGATGGACTTAGGGTAGCCATATTTCTACGTGGTGGCTGGCTTCCCCCAAAATGCAGGATCCAAGAGAACCAGACAGAAGCTGCACGTCTTTTTCTGACCCAGCCTCAAAAGCCATGTGTACCACTTCATCCCATTCTCTTGCTTATAAACAAAATAGAAAGCCCAGATTCAAGAAGAGGAGAATGAGAGTTCACCTCTTCATGGGAACATGGCAAAGTCGCAACTTAATATCGCATTGCAATGGGAAATACTGTTGTAATATTGGAATGGGAAATGCTGTTGTAATCATCTTTGGAAAATACAATCTGTCACAATGCCATTCTAGCTCCCAGAAAGATACATTTGAAAAATGACAGTATACTAGAACTGCCATTCTGAAGCATAATCTTATTTCCCAATGACTATGGATATGGAAACAGCAGCCCACAAGACAAGGGTCTACTGTTCAGGTTCAATCTGCATAAAAAATATCAAAGAAAAAATCAGTCTGATCAATCTGTGAGGGAGACTTTTATTTATAATTACATCTTAGATTATGATCAGTGGGGGGCTCAATTCTAAAACATGCTTTCTTAAGACTTGCTTTCACTCCTTACGTTTGTGACTGATAACTATGTGTCGCTCAGCACAGAAGTCAATTCTGCACACACCATTTCATTTAGTGCTCAACCAACCATGTCAGGTGGGGATTATGGTCCTTATTTTCCAAATGAGAAAGTTTTAGTTAAAGTAGGGCACATTAATCATCCGTGGTCACACTGTTAATAAATGGAAAAATGAAGATTCAAAGCCATGCCTTTATTACCCTAAGCCCAATACACAGTTCACAAATAAAAGACCATTTCTGAGGAAGTATAGCAGACAGCACCATAAATGACACCAAGGGTAACATTTACCATTTGCCTTCTACTGAATTATGTGAAACAAAGTAGATAATAACTGATATAGGTTCCAAATTTCCTTTTACAAATCTACCATGACAATTTTTAAAATCAGTTTTCTAAAGAGTGTCTACACATTTTTAAATTAAATGATAAATACTTCAATATAAACAGGAGCAAATAGCAGAGAGATACAATTTGCATATGTAAAAAAGAGATTCAAATGATTAATGATCATAAAGGCACTCATCAGCATTAATAACCAACTGGCTACAAATAAAATGGGGTATATTTTAGCCATTAAATTGGCAAATATTTTAAAAAAATAATTTATTCTACTCAACGTTCGTGAATGTGGGAAAACACGCACGCTCCTTTACTGTTGTGGCAGGATAACTTGGTAAGGTTTTTCGGCAGGGGTGACTTCTCAACATGCACTGCTATTTTGACTGCATCTCCCCTTTAAGTCATACATCTTTCCTTGTATTCCAGGGAGAGGACTTCTCAACAACAACTCACTACTGCAAAATGCCCAGAATCCAACATCTCAAAGGAAGACACTGCTCACCCCCTGTGACAACCATCGCTGGGAGCAGCAGGTCATTGAGCTTTCAGTCTCCCTACACCTTCTACCGTAATCACAACCCTTCTCTAAAAGTCCTTAGATATATGTGCCTCACATCTCTGGCCACCCTAGTCTCTACCAGAAAGTCCAGCCTCAAGGACCATCCATCTTCACCAGGAAACTTATCCCCATCTGCTAAACTGACCTTGTAATACACTGTCTTCCCCATGTTTCCAAACCCTTACATTTTGACATAGGAAACTCTTGGCTCAGCATAAGCAAGCTCCTCTATATCTTCTAACTCTAGTCTGATTTGTCCCTTCACCTTCACCTCCTAAGTGAAGCCTGGAAATCTCCTTGAAGATACTGACTCCCCTGCAGTCCTCTCACTAAGGGCTGAATTGTGCTCCAGTTCCAACTACCTCACAGTCTGAGGTGAAATGATTCTGCTCTCCTCCCCGTTGTCTCTTGCAAACTCTTACCCCTCCTCCATCCCTCCTTTGAATACCTCCTCTGAAGTGGGTGCTACTAGATTATACCCATCCCCTACCTTTCTCATTATTATCATCTATAACATACTGATCTCTTTCTCTCTCACTTGCTCTCCTCCTCTCTCTCATTCATTCATTCATTCATTGGATATTTTACTAACTCATTCACTATTCCATTAGCCATTTCTATTCCTGTATTCCTGCCACTATTGTGGGTGATTTCCACACACATATGAATGAGTCATCAAATGCCTGATCCTCCCAATCTTCCTCCTTTCTCCAAAGATCTTCTCCTCAGCCCCACTTCAGCTCTCCCAAGTTCTCACCCTTGGTTTCGTCATTATCAATAACCTCACCTCCTTCATATTCTTGCTTTTAAGCATCCTGCTCTCTCACTGCCACCTCCTAGTTTCCAAGTTCACTTGTATTCATCTTCTCACACCAGCAATTCTGTGGTCAGATAACATATAACGTGTTGACCCATCCCCTTTCTTATTATATTCATTATTTTTCTTTCATCTGCACATTTCCTACCTTATGCAGCCTAGATTCCATTGTCCATCATTTCAGTCACTACCTTGTGAACACTAATATCACCCTTGCCTCTGTCTCCTGACATACTCACATAGCACAATCCTAAAACTGGTTAAACCCAACTATTTCTTTACTCCATACCTGTACCCATCCATGCAGCTGAACAGTGATGAAGAGAAAATATATAGCCATGATATATAGTCTCCATTTAAATTAATAATCACATATCTCTCATAAACACTTAAAATTGATTGAGAAGACTCTTTCACATGTCTAGAGTGTTCTGAAAGAATTATTTTACACTTTCCCTTATCACTTCACCTTCTCCTCCCACCATATCCTTAGCCACTAATCTTGCCTCCTATTTTATGAGAAAATTGAAATATTTTGGGGGGACTCCCTTATAGAACTACCACCAAGTCTAAAGACCTAGCCATATCTATATGAACACTGCCTACCACACTTCCTGGTATAACAGTTGTCTCCAATGTCCAATGCTTCCACTTGTTTTCTGGATCCCATCTTCTTTTGCTTAGTCAAGAACAAGTGTCCTTGATTTTCCTCTCTTTTGCGTTATCAATTTCTTCCTTTCTATAGAGTCACTCCCAACAGAATTTAAGCACGCTTTGGAACATTCCTAATAAACAAGTCCCTTAACTTTACTTCTACCCCCATTCACTGACATGTTTTCTCTACTCTTCAAAGTGAAATTTTTGTAATTTCCTTGTAACCCATGCTCTCCCTTGCTCACTTTGACCAGGCCCCTAGTCCCACCCTTCCACTGAAACTGCCCTTCCTAAGGTCACCGGTGACATCTATGTTGTTGTCAAATCTTCATTTACTCAGACTGCAGCAGGATTTAACCTGGTTTGTGGCTCTCTAGTTCTTAAAACACCGTCTGCTCTTGGTTTCTATGCCCCTCACTCTTCTGGTGTTCCTCCTACCTCTCTAACTGCCCTTGTTTGGCCTCCTCAGTTGGCATCCTCTCCTCTGCTGAATATCTTAACCTTTGAATATCCCAGAGCGGTGTCCTAAGCCCTCTACTTTTCTCTTTCTACCCTTTCTCCTGAATTTTATCTCCGGTCCAGGGCTTTTAACACTACTTATAGGCTGATGACTTCCAAACTCATTTCTCCAGTGCTTATGGTTTCTTTAAGCTCCAAATTCAGATATCCAACTGCTTAATGTATATCTACACTTGTGTCTAAGAGGCATGTCAAGCTTGACATGATTTAAGCAGAATTTTTAATCTGTAAGTCCCACCCCACAGGCTCCTTCTTCCTCTGACTTCCCTGTAGGTTACTGAAATATACTCTAGATCAATCTTTCTGCTCTCACTCTCACCCCCACATCTCCCCATAGCCCACCGAGCAGCTAGGATGATCTTTTAAAACCCTCAATCCTACCATAATACTTCTTTGCATAAAACCCTCCAATGGCTTCCCAATGCATTAACATTTTATTCCTAACACCCTACAGGACCTGCAACACCTCACATAACTTGGCCCTGTCATCGCCAAGAGATGCTGTCATGCATGTGTCTTAATCACCTGCCACTCTCCCCATCACCCCATAGAGTTCCAGACATTCTGTCCATTGAAAATGCCCCAGACCTTTCCTGCTTCCAGGACATTGCACTTCCTCTTCCCCTCTGCCTGTAATCTTTTGCCCTGAATCTTTATACACTAAGTCACATTTTGACATTTAGGACTCAGGTTAAATATTGCCTCAAAATTGAGGTTTTCTTGTGTATGGCATCTTTATTGTTACTCCTTAGGGCATCACCCTGTGTTATATTTTCCATATCACTCATAATTTGAATTGATTATGTTTATTCATTTATTTGCTTATTTATGATCTGTTACTTACCTCCAAACACGTGAGCTCTACTTGAAAAAGTTCTTATCTTCCCAGCCTTGTAAATCTCCTGTGCTTAAACTAATATCTGCCATAGCACAGGCACTCTATAAATGCTTGCTGAATGAATGGCCAATGAATAATGAATGAATGAATGAATGAATTTCTAGGAATTTATCCTAACAAGACAACCAAACCAAATGTACAGTGATGTTCAGCCTAGTACTCTTCGAAATAGCAAAGAACTGACACAATCTAAATGACCAGAGGATTCACTAAATAAACTGTATAATATTCATGTAATAGAATAATAAATAATAAATAAACTAATCTTTTAAAGAATCAATTTGTAGATACATATATGGACTTGGAAAACTGTCAACTAGACATGGTTGAATGAAAAAGTTGGATAACCAAACAGAACCTAAAGCATGCTCCTATTTATGTAAAATTATACATATATGTGTATTTATACACATGTACATTTAGACGGATGTCTGGAATTATGTCTGAAAACATTAACAGTGGCAATCTCTGAGAAACCTGGGAGTTATATTTACTTCCTTCCTTATACTTTTCCTAATCATTTGAATTTTTATATATGCATGTATTATGTTGAATTCGAAAAGTAAAGAGTAAAACTTCTACTATTAACTTTAGCTCATCAGGTAGTCAAACCTAGGATTTTTGAGAAAAAGCAGCTTTTAGTACACTGATTTCTGAAGTTGTTTTATTTCAATTCCATTTATTTTTCCCCTCTCTTGTTTTTCTTATTGTTATTTGGAATGTGGAAACACTGTTAACACTGCAAAAGAAAATAAAATAAATCCAAAAATATTACTAGGCTAAGCTTTTCAAAGCGTATTTTAATACAGCACCAAGCATGTTCACGTTTTTATCACTGATTACAATGTTCAACAGCCTGTGACACAACAATTCAGACTTTTTGGCACACAGGGCCCAGTTTCCATTTCTTTTAATACAAGATGTAGGGTGTGGAAACTTTCTACTTCCTTGGAAACTCTTCTGAAAATGGGTTTTCACTCAATTCAGCCTGTAAGTGTTTAAGAGGTGACTGAATTTCTGAAAGTGGTCTGACTGGTTTAGTACCACTGGCAACCACTGTAACTTTTGCACCATGCAAAAGGGGGAAAAATCCATATTAAAAATCTGTCCTAGATCTCTTTCCCATTTCTTATTTCTTTCATAAAGATGCCAAAACGCCAGGATAATTTTCCTATGGAAACATTTATACTCAGCATCCAAAACATTTACCTAAATAACTATATCTCTAAATAATAGCACAACGAAAACTTACTATCAAGAAGGCAACTCCAGAGAGAAGAGATGCCTAAATTCCACACAGCCTTTTCTTTTCTTTTTGTTTTGTTTTGATTTTTTTCTTTACCACTATACTGCTCAATGGGATACCCATTTCCATTGAAGTGCTTGAATGCGGTATGACAAGATGCCTAACTTGCATGCATTTTTTTCTTTTCTTTCTAATTAGAGAAGTTGTGGGTTTACAGAAGAATCATGCATAAAATACAGGGTTTTCATATACCACCCTATTATTATCATCTTGTATTGGTGTGGTACATTTGTTACAATCAATGAAAGCACATTTTTACAACTGTACCATAGTCCATGGTTTAACTTAGGTTCACCGTTTGTGTATGCAGTTCTATGGATTTTTTAAAAATACATTTTTTAATGGAAGAAAAAAAAGAACCACCAGCTTTAACTGATTTCCTTAACTGGGAAAGATATATTATAATGACTTTCTTAAAATGGAAATGGCTCCTGTCTGCTCCTATCATTGAGCAGTAGGTTGGCTTCTATTACAAGTCCCCCCAAAAGACATGTTGAAGTCCTAATCCCCAGTACCTCAGAATGTGACCTGATGTGGAAATTGGATCCTTGAAAATGTTATTAGTTAAGATAAGGCCAAACTGGGTTAGGATGGGCCCTAATAAAATACGACTAGTGTCCACATAAGAAGGGGAGAAGTGGACACAGACAGAGAGACACAGGGACAGAGGACGTGTGACAGGCAATGAGGCCCAAGGATTGCCAGCAAACCACCAGAAGGTACGAAGAGGGAAGGCAGGATTCTCCACTACAGATTCCAGACTACTAACCTCCAGAACTGCAAGACAATAACCTACTGTTGCTTTAAGACACTCAGTTTGCGATACTTCATTACAGCAGCCCTAGGAAACTAAGACAGATTCCTGGAACAAAATCCTAAAATTAAGCATCTTTTATGTTTGATCTGGATGTACTCATTTGCTTTCGTGGCCTAACAGAATTCCAACTTCCCAGGGAGTCCTTTTGTGTTCTCTGTGAATGGATTTCGAGAGGAAGCTGACCATGAACTTTTGGGGGTGCCATCTCTGTTCCCAGAACTATCTTTTACACTGCCAGAATCAGGGGGCTGGGGTGGGAGCAGACAAACGTAAATGATCCAAATCATCCTACATATGTTGTCACCTTATAAAGGAGCATCTTCAGAGACAGAATGCAGTTTCCTAAAACCCCTGTGAGTTATGATACTATCTCATCAATTCCCATGGCTTCCATTGCGACTGACGCCCTGAGGCCCCTAAGTCCTCTGCTCCATTCTTCACTTCAGCACTGAATGCCAGGGCTGTGTGAGTAGATGTCTTTCTGCAAACTCAGCTTGCCACTCACTATGTCACAAGTTGATTCCATCATCTTCCCCACAAATTTGATCAGTCTCTCAATATCCTACAGCTATGATGTCTAAAATTGAAACTTAAAATTGAAAGTCAACTCTGCCCTTTCATGCAACCACACAGACTGTCTCCAAGACCTGTAAATTCCACCTCAACAACATCTCAGGAATTTATTCCCACCTTTCAATTGCAGGTACTATCTTCACAGTCAAGCCCTCACTATCTTTTATTGACACCAGAAGCTAGGAAATTACTGCCTACTGGCCAAATCCAGCCCACCACCTACATTTGTAAATAAAGTTTTATTAGAACACAACAATGCCCATTCATTTATATATAATTTCTGGCTGTTTTCTCACTACAAAGCTAGAGTTGAGCAGCTGCAACCAGGACTTTTATGACACACAAAGCCTATAATATTTATTATCTGGCCCTTTACAGGTAAGCACAGAGGAATCTTGGATTCTAGAAATACTCGCATGAATGAGATTAAGCCTCTGGTTGTAGAAAATTTAGCTCTGTTATCGAGTCCAAATCCCATCACTCACACAGCTGTCAGATAAAGAAAATCAAGATCTGATCATGCAATACAGGTTCCCTCAAATCTTCAACGACATCCTAGAACCTACAGGAAAAAAAAAAAAAGTAATTTTCTTTGTTTGACATTCAAGACCTTGCAAGATCTAGTTACAATTTACCTGCCCAATTTTATTCCTTGTCATTTCCCCATTTCAACTAAGTAAGATAATCAGTATTTCCAGAATACACCCTGTATTTTTGTGTCCTTCTGCATGTTCTTCTCATTTTTTCCATGTATAAAACGTCTGCCCAAACTGGACACATTATTTGCCATCCAGTTCAAATCCTGTCTTCTCTCTGAAGCCTTCCTGAATCCTTCACTAGCAATCATCTTGTAGGCTATCATGTCATGGCATACATGAGGATTGCATTAATTATACGGAATTATAATACCCCACCTCTACCCCACATCCACACAAAAGTTCATTACCTCCTAAAGGGCAGGAACCATGATTTTCAGTTGTATTTCCCTCACAGAACTTAGCATAACATGCAGCATAGAGCAAAAGCTCAATAAAAATACTGATTAAGTCAAATTAATAAAAGATGCAACAGTTTTAATTCATCCATTTGTCTCTAATGCACTTCTTTTCCCTTCTTTATTCACATCCTTGTACACCTTATGTGAAGTTATCTAATGCAGCATTTTCCAAGGAATGATTAATCTGGGAAATAAAACACCGCAAGGATTTCAGCTTTTTTTTTTTTCTTTTTGCTCAACATTTTCACAAGAAATGTTGGTGACTTAACAGTAGGACACTTAAAGGTAACGATATTTTATGAACATGATTAGACTGTAATCTTAGACATCTTAGGGAAAAAAACATGTTTTAAAAGACCGCCTTTTTTGAACCAAACCAAGTTATTGATGAAAAAACAAAACAAAACAAAACAATAACATGGTTAGTCATAAATGTTTGCAAACTTAAAGCTATACCTCCATGAAAATTTAGAAACTGTAGGCTTCTGTTTACAGAACTGGCTGGAACTGAAGCTGGAAGACCGGTCGAAGACTTTTGAAACAGTCCAGGCAATAAAGATGGTGGTAGTTTCCTGCAATTTCCATACTCTTCTGGTAAGAGTCACCTTAGGTCCTTTTAGAAAACACACCTTCCTGATCTCCCTCCCCTAAGAATTCTTATTCAAGAGGGTGGAATTCAGCCACTCATACATTTAGTAGTACCATAAGCAATTCCCATCAGCAAGCACATCTGGGAAGCACAGGCTCAGAGCAGGCAGGGATGGTGGCGAGAGGAAGTCCAATTCTGGGTATAGGCCAACTAGACAGGAGTAGAAGCCAGCTGTATAAGAAGAAGACGAGTCAAGACTGACTCCAACAATTAGGGCCATCCCATCTGGAAAGTAAGGTGCTGAGAGTGGATTTTTCCTGCTAGACAAAATATTGGGGGACACTTAGCAAGGAAAACCAGCCTAAAAATATTTCATAGGATTTGGCCTGGGCTCCTTTTCAGTCCACTGGGTCCAATAATTTGTATGGATTCTTCCTCCACCTGACTCCTCACACAATCACTGCTCAGAGTTCCCATTAGAAGCAAGGGGAAATGGGAAAGCCTGAAGAATTTGATGTAGGGGGTGAAAATAAAGAGTTCAGTAATTTACAATAACTAGTGTACATTCTCTAGACAAAGGAAAAATTATCAAATTAAGTGATGTTGACTAGAAAACTTTTACCGTGTTCTTTTAAAACGTTCAACTTCCTTTTCCAGTTGTGAATTGATATATGTGTAATCAATAATTAGAACACATTGGTTCGCACTTAACCTTTGGGTAACCTTCTTTATGTAACAAAACCCCAACTGAACAAACTAACAGGGCAGTTAAATAAATAAATCTTTTCCCCATAAGAAATGTCTAAAATTCTTCTTCTAACCCAAAAGAAAAAAAATCTTAAATGTGATATGATTTAAAATAATCATTTTATGAAGTGATTCATGTTTTCCTAGGAAGAAAAGTGAACTTATCCATTATAACTTTGGTGTATCTTCTTGACAGAGAGGCATTAACTTGTTTTGTTCCTGTGTGTCTTTCTCCACAAAGGCCAACACATATTTTGCCATCCAGAGCTGACTTTCCAAAAGTAAGCCACATTTAATGGTATCACTTATATAGAGAATATTTTCCTTTTTCCTTATAGAAAATAAGAAAGCAAAGAAAAACCACTCCATGTGCCAGAAGTCATGATCAAATTTCACATGACTTTTTCCCACTCCATAAAAAGGAATACCAAATTTGAAATGAATAATTTTCTAAAAAGGTGATATTAGGTAAGAAGGGGATCATAGTTTTGTATCATTGTTATATATAGGCATCCGAGTGTACCCTTGATCACAGAAGTAGACAAAGACAAGTATAAACCTTAATTCTCAAGACGCAGTTTTTCCTCCACTGTGTTGGCACTCTCTACAGTTTTATTAGGAAATGTTTACATTGCAAATGGATAGCATTTGAACTTGCCAGTGACTGGTGGAATCTGGGAATCCAGAGTTGACCAGAACATTCTCACCCTTCACTAGCAGTTACCTGATGGACACAAGGGGATTTGATTATAGTGGAAAAGTAATCAGCTCCTAACAAAGGTAGAAGAATCATCCTTCCTAACATCACTTTCCTTCCAACTCCTCCATAGGCATTCGCTTCTTTTTAAAGCATCGTAATAAAACTACATACAGGCAACATGAGCCCTGCCTTCAGAGACATTTATTCTTTCCTTTGTTTTACAAATATTTAGCACCTTTACCTACCAGGAATTTTTCTAATAACTGAGGAAACATTGATAAATGAGACAAATTCCCTATCCTTACAGAAGTTACATTCTGATGGGAAGATGCAATATAAGTTTTGTCCTCCCTTGTCCCTATAAGGTATTTTCTCACTCCTCCAATTGCCAATAAATGTGCTTATTCCACTCAGAGATGCAAACATCCTGTAATTAACCATACCACCCTTCTTAGAGGATAGCTTGGGGGCAGCTATTGTTACCTGAGCTTGCTTGTTGAGAGTCTGACCGATTCCCCAAGCCATTTATCAATATAATTTCTCCTACCAGATAGAATATTCTCCCTGATAGACTCAGTTTTCTCCAGGTCATTACAGTCACAAATATGGTGGCCAGAAAATCTTGCAAGTGTAACTGGTGCCCTGCTGGCAACAGTGCCAGGCAGAACCCTGTTCCAGTTTTGGGACTCTCACCACAGAAAGAATTTAGAGATGAGAGAGGCCTGTGGGAATAAGTAGCAAAGTTTATTAAATAAAGAGAGAAAGAATATGCGTTAAAGAGATAACGTGGGCATGTTCAAGGGAGAAGCATACACTGAGTGGCAGTGGGTTAGCCTGGTAGAAAGGGAAGTTTTTCAGTGATCTTATCTCAATCTTTGAACACCTGGTGTCTTCTTTGTTCTGGCAGAAGATAGTTATCGCAGTTATCAGGACTTGTGACCTGCCCTTGTATATCTAAAATTTGTCTTTGGGCAGATGTCTAACAACTTTTATGACCCCATGCTTTCTGTCATTAACTAAGAATTTGCTTTGGGCCCATGATTTTACAAGCTTTTATGGTTTTAGGAAGTTTTGGAGCGTTAGGGGAAATTTTGTCCCATGAGAAGTTCCCAGTTCTGATTAATTGTTTTGAGGCTGAATAGAAGACCAGGACCACAGCCTTGATGCCCTATTCCCTTCTGCCTCACCAGGGCATGGGGGTAGAAAGGTGGGAATACCATGACCTGGACAAAGGAAAGAATCCTGGTTGATATAGGGAAAACATAAGAATATTTATAGTTTTCGACTTACAGGGATAACTGCATCTTAGGAGAGAGTTCCTCTATCAGTTCATCTTTATTTTCTTTACTGAAGGTAGCCCACTGGGTATTGTGGTGTATTCTGTATTTCTTACATACATGCTCTCAGTATGTTTTGCAAGTTGAGTGGGATTTGCATCTGGAAAGGAAGGATTTCTCAGCCTAGGAGTGACAATGAGAATCTCAAAGTGAGCACTGGTAGCCTAGGAATGCTTGAACTTACCTTGAATGATAAAGAGTTCCATAAGCCTCCATCCTGGAGTGATGAGAGCACCAGCCCTGGAATCTCAGCACTTAACTTTTTCACCTACCAAATGGAGATAAGATCAGCAGGACCACTCACAGCCACTGCACTAACTGTATGCCAGACACTGTGCTGTGCCCTTCATGTGGAGTGATTCACTCAATCCTCCCAATAATTCTGTGAGGCAGAGGCTATTTGTAGGACCACTCTTAAAATCCTTGTAATATACATGAGCAAATTGAGGCTTGGAGAGCTCATGCGAGTCTTCAGTGGCAGCGGTAGGAGGATAGTGGAGAAGATTTTACAGAAAGAAATAAAGGACAAGCATAGACAAGTTTCCATTAGCTATTGGTGTATGGCAGTTACGGTAGTTGAAATAGAAAGCAGTAATAGTAATATACATTTATTATTATATATTATATTATTTCCATATATATATATATATGGAAATATAACCTATATAAATATACAACCTATATAATTAGTTTGCGGCTAATTTTCACTGGTACACAATCATTAGCATGGTGGCTATCAAATTTGGGCTTCCTCTAATGTAAAAAAGTAAAGAAGAGAAGGATGCAATCTGAAGAAGCGATTAAATGCTAGGTGTGCTAGTCAGACATGCTTTGGATCCTGAAAAAAGAAGACAGTAAGTCAGCCTGAGTCAGACAAAGAAATCCCTTAGTGATTTTAAAATTTAAAAAAAAAAAAAAAAATGGTTTCAGGGCTAAGTATGATGTTGACCATGCAACAAGAAAGGTGAATATAAAGGACATGGGTTTTAGAGTTAGAGGCCTCAATTGAAATGATAGCTCTGCCACTGACTTGCCTTGGGCATGCTTTCTAATTTATCCAAGCCATGGTTGATCAAATGCAAACTGATCAAAATTATTACTTTTATTTCTTAGGGTTGTCATTATGAGCATATGGGAAGATTTAAAGATCACATTGATGGAGTACCTGAAAGATTCTGCATGTTCAATAAATCATAGATAGGATCCTTCTACTTCCCACCCCATCCTCATCAGCTACACCTGTACACCTCCCAAATTCCAAGAGTTTACAACAAAAAGGTAATGCATGCCATAGAGCAAAAATGTCATCATTGCAAGGATGCAATGGCACCCACTTGTGGACTCTAATTGGGGCATTCTGCCCTTCCAGCTACCAACATTGCCAAAGATTTGGATCACATAACTATGGGAAATAACAATGACTCTGTTTCCCATAACATCACTACTGCAATATATAGTGTTTGTTGTCTTTTACTTTTCTAGTTAAAGCCCCCCTTTTATGTTATCACATATAAGAATGCAAAGCAGGAGTAAATGTCCAGGGATAGTAGTAATTTTGGGGGCCCCAACCAAATAAATTTTTATTATTTACTATTTAGAAAAATAATAGGCCTATGAGTGACCATATATGATTCCCAAGAAACAGGGATATGTAATCCATGGCCTATAGAAGTTAAGGTTTTCTACTTCCTACCTCTGAAGTTTTTTGTTATTATCTTTCTCCCCTCTTTCCGCTAATCTACTTTTCAGGCCAAGGAGTATACATAGAAATTAGTGTATAATAATGCGAATAATCTCAGGAGTCTATTCTTATAAATGAACATGTGTAAGAGCTTTTGTATTCGGCTACACTAAGAAGAAGAAATGCAGATGGCACAGGAGGCAAATAGAGCTATTTTTGGAAAAAATATTGTTTGCGCCTTGAGGCACAAAGAAAGGTTCCTTTGAGCCCTTATAAGAGACTAAGAGATGAAGATTTTGAGGAGAGACCACCCATCAAATAGCTTCATTTCTTCTGTCAGCTCATTAAAACTGAGGTGCTGAGGGAATGGGGAAGGAGCAGGGTTGATCTTGTCTAGAGGGCAGGTAAAACAGAGGAAAAGAGGACATGATTTGCTGATTTTGTGCTGGTTGTTAATGCTGCTGCCACCACTTACCCCCACTTTTGTGGAAGAAGCACCTGTGTTTCCTTTGAGGGAAACACTCCCTCAACTCATAGCCCTTTTGCTTCTGGTAGAGCCAAGACCCTGAGTCAAGAGTGGAATACACATCCAAGATACGGCATTGGCCACCAATTTGGTTGTGAGCACCTATCCTGAGTTCAAATAAGCTGAGCCATGGTGTCTCAATTTGGGCCTTATTTGAGTTCTGGGGGGAAAAGACTTCCCTGTCTTATAAACTGAATATCATATTGCATAAGTGGTCATCATGAGAGTTTGAGAATGAAGACATCCTGTGGAAAGCAGTGAGACAAGAAATGGATCCTGTTGACCTCCTTTGAGCCTGATTCAAACCATGCAATAAGCCAGTCATACCCATGGAGAAATACTTGGTTTTGGTTTAAGCCAATTTGAGTTGAATTTTCTATCACCTGTAAAGGAAAGAAACCAAATTCCTTGAATTCTCAGGTGGTAGCAATTTAAGTATTCAGTAACACTGACCCCAGGGGAATGCTCATTTGTCTCCATGGTCATGGTGAGTACAGAGGCCTGGAATGGGGAGCTGCTTTCAGGGACTCTGGGAACCCAAAAAGTAGGATGCCTTGGGAGATGGAGTTTCCTCAAAGGGAAATATAGACATCAAAGACCAATTTTGTCTTACTCACAGGTTTTCCTGGATCAACTCAATGTGATTATTGAATTCAAATGGCCAAGGGAAATCATCATAAAAAACTTACATTCTTAGTATCAAACTAGGGTTAAGTGGCATTATGAGATCTGGTCATGTCTGTTCTATGGAGTTTAAAGCCCAAATGCATAATATAGTTGAATCAACTCTTTATTTTAGCTGAATTAAAAAAACTAAAATTCCCCAAGTATAGCACAACTGGGTTTATGTATCTTTGAAATACTCTAGCATGAACAGTTATTAATTGCTGAAGATGATTAGTAAGAACAAAGGCAAAATTTAAGAAGTTGAGAGATTAGATTCTCTGAAACAGCAAATGTATTGCTTTACAGTGAAGGATCTGAAACTGGGGTAAGCAATTTGAAGTAGCATGTTGGTATCAAAATAGAAAATTAAAATTGACAATAAAATACTGATACCATGATGCTTGTGGTTTGAAAAGATAATACCCATGGAACCATGGGAGTTAGAACACAGGATGTTAAAAAAAAAAGTCCTGAGATCAGGAACAAGTGTTCTGTTACTGAAATCCAGTTAAAAAAACAAAGGCAGTAAGGAAGATTGTCTCCAAGATGGCCACCATCCATTCTTTCCCTCCCTGAACATGTAGGCCATAGCCTACCAAGTCTATTCCTTCCACCCCCTTGTCTCTGGTCTGGTCTTAGTGATTTACTTGATCAGTGGAACAAGGTTGAAAGTGAAATCCTGGAACCACTGGATTATGGTCATAAAGTCATGTACTTGTCACCTGAGTCTTTCAGTACTCTCTCCATTGGAAAGTTCTCTCTGGGGAAAGCCAGCCACCATGTAAGAAATCTGAATACCCTAAGACCACCATACTATGGTCAACTCCATGCTATGCATGTGGAGAAACCAATGAGAGAGAGAGAGAAAGAGAGAAAGAGAGAGTGATGTTTTGCCAACCCTGTGTGTTCCAACCATCTCAGTCTAAATGAGTGAAGAAGACATCTTTGTCATTCCATCCTCGGGGATGTATCATAAAAAAAGAACTAAAGAAGCCAACCAACAGCCCAAAACAAGGCTCCAGTTTAGCCATCTCAGCCACCTCCAGCCATTGGAGCCACCCCACCTGAGGCCCCAATCATCGTAAAGCATGGATCAGCAATCTCTGCTTTGCCTTGTCCCAGTTTCTGACCTGCCAAATCATGAGCATGATAAATGATCACTGTTTTACATCGCTCAGTTTTGGAGTTGTTTGTTGAGCAGCAACAAAAGTCAAAACAGCAACTATCATCTTTAGTCAATATTTTTTGCCTGGATAAAATACTTCCAAAATGGATAGCTCACTATGACCTAAAATCTGTATCTGGAAGCAGGATATTCATATATTCCATAGAAGCAAAGTCAAAGCTGAGGTCCCAAGATTTTCTTAATTGCCATATTGTGTTTTGTTAAACAGGAGATGAAGAAATTAATATTTCATATAACAGTCTAAGAAACAAACAAACAAAAATGGAAGCAATACCCATAAATCTGAGTCCTGAGACCAAGTCTTGAAACATTAAAGACAATTTAAATCATGCAATCAGCAATTGATCATTAAGGAATGAAAACCTCTCGCCATCTGTTTTAGTTAATTTGGCCAACTTAACACATATGAGATGAAGCAGTTTTGCCAATACAGTCTATGTTTCTGGTTTTCTAAACTTACACTACCTCTGACCTTTATGATTAAAATCTAATTAAAAATGTGGTTATTTTTAAAAGGTAGGGATGGCGTAATTGTCTGATCTATTAAAGTTATGACTAATTGTTAACCTTCTTAACTTGCTGATTCATTGCCATGCCTTTCATTTCAACCTTTTTCAAAACAAAGTCCAAAAAATTCAGATTGCAAAACAAACTCTGCTGAGGAAAAATGCAATTCACTTTAATTGCATGATCAAAACAATTCAAAAGACTTTCACAAATTTACAATTCTAACCTTCTGGAATTGTGAATTAACTGAATCTTTGATTCCAGTATCCAGTTTTTCAATTTAAACTAATTAACCCCCCAAATTTATTGAGCAACTGCTATGTGCCTATCACTATTCTAGCTACTATAGAAGAATATGAAAGAATTGGATGGCACTGCCCATGCTTGAGGAGTTCATAATCTAGTTGAGATAATAAAACTTATAAACACAAACAAATCCAATGATAATTTATCTTCTTTCTTCCAGGAATATAACTCGCCCATATATGGGAAGAGAAAATCATATATGTGAATGGAAATCTTCAAATCACTGAACACCACAAGGATTTTACCAGTATTCTATTTGGACACTAAATGGCCTTCCCTAGTAGACTTAGAAGATTCCTAACTATTGGTAAATAATGCCTCTCTATTGTGACCCTGGGTCAAAAAGTTGCCCTTGTGTAAGCAGCCAACACAGAAATCCCTATATACGGCACTTTCTGTTCTTGGGAATTTTGATTTGAGTCTCATGTGTAGACCCACCATGTTCTCTGTCCATGGTCCTCAGTATAAATTCCATGTTTATTCTGAACAGTCATTATAGCCTCTTGTCTACCTTGGGTTCATTCCTTCCAGAGGATAAAAATATCTCTTTAACCTGTTTTGCAGGGAACCTACAAAGTTAGTTTGTGTGCCACAAGGTTTATCTGCATGCCACATAACTGCGTTTGAACCTAGATCATCCCAAATACGCTGTACAAATTTGATAAAACAACACCTCAGAGTCATCTTCATTATCTTCATAAAGCATAGACAAACACAAATTTAATTTTACTGATTAAGATATATAAAGCAAACAGGAAGTGCTAGGCACATTTGAATACTGCTGGCCTCCAAAAAGAATCAGGAAAGTCTGTGTATTATCACCTCAACCAATGTTTTCCTTTTTTTAATTTTTTAAGTGTGAGTGATATCGAAAATTAAAATCTTAAGCAGAAGGTAAAAATAAAACAGATAAAGTGGTATTGCTTTGATGTCCTGTAAAGTACCATCTGCCTTATCTCCAATATATTGGCTCAGGGATCCTACACACAGCCCCCAGTATATTCCCTAGAACTGCTGGGATCCTTTGAGTTCCCATTACATATTCTCCCTCTCTCTCTCTCTCTCTCTCTCTCTCTCTCTCTCATGTACACACACACCACTTCTTCTTTCATAGCATTAAGTTTTTTGTCTTTTCAAATGATCATTATTACCTCAGATTCTTCTACTCAATAAAAGAAGATAGACAAGTTTGGAATACCAAAAGGCATTGCTGAATATTTTCTTTCTTATTAACACAAATTTTTGTAAAATATGTCAGGATGAAATGTTCCATAGCCAAGACCATCTAACTAAAAGCAAAAAACCAAAAAGCAAAAGGCAAAACAAACAAAAATAAATAGAAGAAAAGAAGGGAAGGAAAATCAAAGAAAAAGAAAAGGGCACCAATTCTTTAATAGCATCTACAAACTTACAGAGAATTTACTTTGTTTCTTCATGTATTTGATACAAAATTTCCTTTGCAGATTTTAGGTTTGGGAGAAAAAGCTCATTTTTTGAGGTAGTATCCCCAAACTTGCACCTTTAAGCCCCCAAATGGAAACTTTGTACCAGGGAGAATATTTTATTCTGCACACAGGGCTTTGATTCTATGATTTGGTTTGAATTGCGGCTTACCCGTTACTTTCCCCCATGTCCCTCCTCTCCACCATCTAGCTAAAATAAATTATCAATGGCTCAATCTTTCCTTACTCCTGTACCAACACTTCTTAAGTTAGACCATCTGTCATCCCAACCTCTCCCCAAGTTTGTCTGTCTCTCTGCTCCCTCTTGGGTAAGATTTGAGTTACAGAAAGTGGTTTTGAAATCATTAAGCATAGACTATTACTTCTTAAAGGGCTATTTCAAGAAAAAATGCCCTATATTCCCTTGCCTCGGTAATGCTGTGCTATCTAACTTTTTTTCCTTACAAACCTAGACTATCGGGGAGTCTTTTAGAAGGAACCAAGAACTTCATAGGAAAAAAGAAATCTGTGGTCCCAGCAATGGGTAAACATTCCAGAGAGGTTTCTGTTTTCCCCCCAACAGGTCTGCCCATCCCTACAAACTGCATTCTTCTAAGAATAGTCCTACCGTGAGTCACATCAATGGAGAAAACAGAATTTCTCAATATGACACAGGAAGAATTTTTTATTTGAATTTGCATGTTGTTTATATATTCAAACAGGAACTGGAAGAAAGGGATTTCACTCTCACTGAGAATATCCAGTCGTGAGTTCTTTTCAAACTTTGCTGTTTCCTCAGTTCCGCTCAGGAGTGAATATTTGGAAAGGAGGCCTATGATTCAATTTCCCTTCCTTTCATCTCACTCACTCTTTTATCCATCATTCCCAACATGCCATGAGGAGTTTCTTTGCCAGTGTTGATTCCAAACTTCAGTTCTAACCACATGTCTCCACAAATCCCTTCCCATCTTGGAAAGTCCAAGTTTCCACCCTTTTAAAGTTCTTCATAAGCCTGTCTCATTCCCTGCTCATATCATATCCACTATTACTTCCCTTGCATGCTACTGCCTCAGCTAACCTTCTGCATGCCCTTTCTCTCATCTTGTCTAAAACAATATGTTTCTAAATGGCTCCATTCCCTCCCCCTCAGTAGTTAATCTCAAGGTCTATAAGTAACTCTCCTGAATTGCACCTAGAATCATTCTTAGAGGAACGCCTTTGCCATCAATTATTGTATTCTTGCACATTATTCATCATTAAATAAGGATACCTGTTATATATTGGCTTCTCATAATTCTTGAATTAATTGAGGAACAAATCATGTTTGTCCTTACCGCTGCCAATTTTATTAGCAATTACACCTCCTTGGGTTGAGGATAGTGAAAATGGATTGTGTGTTCTGTTCTGTCTCTGCTGCCAAGCTCAATGCACAAGCAACACATTTGTTATGGTAGAGTGAGGCATGGCTGGGTAGTGGCCCAGAAGATGATAGGAAAGGAAAGATAGGATAGAGAAGCAGGAGGACAGGATGAAAGCAACTTGGGTATGTGGGAAAATGATGAAATCCAAACTTATTATAATTTCAAGTCCATTTTAGGCAAGAGATCTGTACCTGAGTTCTAAGATGAAATAAGAAGATATGCTAACAGGTAGGAAATCCTAGTGAGATATCAGGCATAGAAGCCCTTTTAATAGAACAGAGGAACTGCAGAAGGCAACTGTAGAAGTTGGGGGAAATTCAAAAACAGAAAATGTGAAAAACTAAGTCTCATAGCTTATGTTAGGGTGGCTGCAATTTGCACTGACTTTTGTTTAAAGACTTTGTGAGTCAACATTATTCAGGGAAATAGAGTAAGACCAGCCCCGTATATGGGATAATTAGTAGGTCAAGCTTTGTAAGTGAGAAGTCTAGGGAGACGAAAAATGAGATTGAGATTTACAATAACCTTGAATAATGGGTCATTTTATTCTGCATGACTCCATTCCTTTACCTATAAAATGGAAGGAGTAGCATTTGCTCTTTTGCTCAGCTGGATTACATTGAAGCTCAAATGAGAAAAATGATAATAGATGTCGAAAACCAAAAGATATATTGTTATTGTTGCTATTTTGCTATTATTTGCTTTTTTGGGTTTGAGACTTTCCATTAGTTCATTCTAGAAGTTAACACATTCCTAAACATTATCTTTTAAAACTGAAAAGGGCAAATGAATCAATGAAGCTGGTTTGTAAAGTTATGGTTTGAAGACTGGGCTTCTATGACATCCATGCACGAGCTAAAGTCACCATTATAAAAATATCTCCCTGTGCCAGGTTGAGTGTTTTTAATCCTCACAAAAACTCTGCTTTGCATGTATTACATATATATATATATACATTTTTTTTCAAATGAGAAAATTGAGATGAAGATAGGTTAATCAGTTTTTCCAAGGTTGTACTAATAATTTAACTCCAGACTGCCTGATTTCAAAGATAATCCTGTTCCCACTACTCTAGTACTTTCTAAAACTTCAATCGTTTAGTAGAAATCATTTTCTTTCTTTTTTGTTTTCTTTTTTTTTTAGTGAAATGCTACGCAGAACTCCAATATGGAGTCCTTTGAAGGAGGGATGAATGTAAGGGAGAGATCCTACCCACCAGCCTCTTTCCCATACACCTTCCATCCACACACACGGTATCCCCAGAGATGCCTCCAACACTCCCTTGGAGACCCAGAAGTTAACTTGGGAACATCTGTTACACGATGCTGATTTGTCCAGTTTTTGATGCAGTCTGCCTAACTGAAACTGAAAATGTAAGTGTCATCCATTAGGAGGGAAGGGGGTAAAATGTTTATAGAGAGAAATGCTATTCAGCCTGCAAGGAATGGAGCAGTTTGTTTAAACAAACATGCTCTTTTTTATATCAGCAATGAAGACATTCCTTATGGGTCACTTAGACATTTACTCAGTACCTGCCATGGGCAAAGTGCGGAATGACGCTGATTGGTTCTCTCAGGCATTTCTTAGGAAATGTGTGAAAGAGAAGAAAACTGCTGTGTGGCATCATTGAAAGAGTCTCTGGTAATTCAAGCCCTGAAGGCCATTTATTTGCTGTGTTGGGAAAATTGTCATCATATTGGACCTCAATTTTCTCACGTTTGAAATTGGGTGGTTGGATCAGATATTCTCCAAGAATCCTCTAATTTCTAGAACCCTCTTCAGCCTTCTTTGGCTCTACTACCCAATCCAATCCCCTGTCCTAGCCAAACAGCCAAATATTTTCCAATAACACCTAGCAGGTTTGATTCTTCCTTTGGTCTGTTCTTCGGCATATATGGTCCTGCCCAAAGGTGCACTGGTAAACATTTAACAGCAGGCTGATTTACAGTGTGCACAAATTTCCATGCTGCAATTA
Organism: Choloepus didactylus; assembly: GCF_015220235.1. Taxonomy (NCBI): domain Eukaryota; kingdom Metazoa; phylum Chordata; class Mammalia; order Pilosa; family Megalonychidae; genus Choloepus; species Choloepus didactylus. The sequence continues at coordinate 64,345,739 of NC_051324.1, read as the reverse complement.
TTCCCATCATGCAACTGTCTGGCTACCACTGTGACATCACTGAACACAGGTGGGAAGACGTGCAGGTGCACTCCATTATAAATAATTTCTACCACCATATATCATACAATAGGTGTAAATAACCTCAAGAGGATAGATAATAGTAAAACCCAGTAAAATAATTTGGAAGTGATAATTTTTTAGTATTTCTTACCTTCACTTTCAATGTAGTTCTGTAATTATAAGCTTTATATGATTTAAATTTTAATACTGGCACTCTCTTTTGCTGCCTCCCTTGTCTCTGAGTTCAGTTGGGCAATATACTACAAGTCTTTCCTGAAATCTAGGTCTCTTACACCAAACAAAAATATAAAATCAGGAATATTAGAAAAGTCACATGTTTTAGTGGAAAGAAGTAAGCTCATAAAGAGAGATCGGAGCTCTACAGTTTCATCTACTCGGTTGTAAAGCTCCGTAATGCTCAATGATTTGGGAGAAATTAGCTAGTTAATTTGAGCCCAGACTGCTCCAGTGCAAAACATTGGCCACACCTGTTAGTTCTTTGATTTTTTTTTAAAGACAATAAAGAAGGACATTTTGGAAATTTCTGAATTCCTGGCCAATGAGTCACTAAAGAGAGCAAGTGCATCTGAGAAAGAAAACATTAAGAATCAAGAAACAGAGAAATATGGAAGATGGTGTTAGGAACACTATTTTGGAGATTTCAATCACTTTCTCAGCTTTATCTCCTATTGGTCTTGGTTATGGTACCAGCTTAATTCAAATTAGATAAGAGGCTACCCGAATGAAAACAGGGCTCATATGGATGACTGAACTATTCAAAAGAATTCCCTGATTTTTATTAAAGTAAATGTTTTTCAGAATACAAATAATTCTAGGAAGTATGTCATTACCTCATGTTCAGTCACACTGCATGACTGAAACCAACAGTGAAATTTCACTTGGAAAAATTAACTTAATTGCTATATTTGTTTCTACTGTTACCTATACTAGGAGTAGGTTACCAAACAAAGAATTACTGTACAGTTTGAACAAGACAAAACACTTTATACAGCTCCTCCAAGCCCACATTTGTCACATACAGGATAGTTGTCACCCAGTGAACAACTGCCCACAACCAAGTCAAATGCTTAAAATGCATTTTGATAAAGAACCATCAAGCTAGGAATAAATGATAATTACATACCATTCTAAAAATGCTTTAGGTGGTTATAGAGCTCCATGCAAAAGGCACTCTGGCTCTACTGAAAAGCATTCTTTATTTGAACTAGATTAAAACCTTTATCTTGGAACTCAGAATAAAACACAATTTTCTTGTTTTAATGAACATCTGAAGGCTTACATTGATTTTGGAGTGATATTTTAGTTGCTCTGCACCTAAGGAAGGTGCTATACGTGGCTACAGTACCTTGCTCATACGTGCACTTCCCCAGGAATAGGATGGAGGCAGACATGGTGTACGTACAGCCCAGGTAATCACTTCTCTTAAGCAAACTGGGACCTGACTACAGGAAAAACTCAATGAGAACATGAAAAAATTGTGCTCTGAATGTAAAATGGGAATTGATAGTGGCAGTGTGAATATTTGAGAAATGGGTAAAGGAAAATACATGTAAGACTGCATTAAGGCTGATTACTGTGGAGGCCAGGTGTATAATAAAGAGATCTGGGTTTTGGAGTCAGTTAGACCTGGGTTCGAGTGACTAGTATCATCAATTACTAATTGGATGACCTTGGGCAGTTGGTGTAAACTCCCTTAGCTTCAGTTTCTTCATCTATAAAATGAGACTTGTCACCTACATCACAGGACAATTATGAAAAATTAATGCAACCATAATTGTGAGTTCCTTAGAACTGATCCCTAATAGGATAAGAAGAAATTGTAAACAATTATTAAGATGTGGCTATAGGAGATTCTAATCTCCCACTTGCAATGTTTGTAGTCCATGGGTATGATGCAGCCACCCTGGAATGTGATTGAAAATGGACTTGAGCTAGATTGTATACAGTACACTGTTTCATTCTGTAAAGAATAGAATAGTTGAAAGTGGTTAAAAGCAATAGTCTGGAACTAAAAATGGAAAGATTGGGCAAGATATTAAAAACAAACCAACCACAACAACCTCCCAAGTGGTAACAAAAATTGGGCAATAGAAAAGTGGCCTGAGTCACCATCAAGGAGAGGATTCAACAATAGGTTAGAAAGTAGATGAAACCATGCTGGAATGACTACAGATGAAGTCTGCTTAAGGTTGATAATATGAAATGGTTTTTCCAATCCCAATCTAGTTTATTTTTATCTTCCTCATGAAATGTAAAATAACTCACATGACAATTTGATTGAGACCTTATGGGTACCATTTCCATTGTGCAAGGCAGAAACATTTAGGGCAGGAAACCTTTGCCAAATGGTAACAGAAGATGGCCAGTATGAGTGGGAGGCAAGCAAAGGGTTGAGCAACAGTTTAGTGAATTGGAGTAGAGGAGGACACCAGCGTGGATAATCCAAATCAAAATGTTTCACTGTCATCATTAGAGTCTCTTCTCATTTGTGTCAATCAATGAGTGAGGAAGTAATAAAAGCCTAAAAGTCATGGCCTTTGGTCAATGCCCTCCGGTTCTCTCCTGTGGAGTTACAAGGAGTGTCTGTACATAGCTAAAGAAAACCCTAGGCAACTCTCATATGCCCTCCAAAGCTCAAATGTTTCTATAAAGGAAACCCAAATCTATAGAAAAATCATAAAAAAAAATTGTATGTCCTTCAGAATTATTACATGGTATCTGCTGCAATCTAGTCTGAGTTTTCTGTTTTTGTTTTTTAGGGCCAGGTCATTCTATTGAGGGGCTTCTAGAGGGTCCAAGAAGGAGTGGGGGCAATGAGGTCCAATGTCAGCAAACCTGCAGGGACCTCCCGACCTCACAGCTGCGAGTAGTATGGGATTTTTTAAACCTCTAAAAACTCTAAAGGTCAGTGTAGATCCAGTCTTAGGCAATCTGTTCCTAATTTTGCTTTGCCCTTGGAGGACTGTTTGGAGTTTTATTAAAGGATTGCCATTTCAGTGCTGGCCAGATCAGGCAGTTTATGTCTCAAATGTATGGTAGAGGGTGAGAATAATTAGTTATGAAAAATCAGACCCTCCCATCAATTTACAGGTACAGGCTGTACTATTGTCGAGCAATTTCATAATCTCATTTGTGCATCTGTGTTTGCTTAATATTTGAGTGTTCCTGGATGTGCTTTTACAAATGGCTATCTATAAATCCCCATCCATTAGGTAGCCTGGGACTTTCAAAAGGAGCTCCAAAGACCTAATGAAAAGAACATTTTGGTAACAATTCTCTGTTTATAGAGAGCATCTTTTTCCTCCCAAAGAGCTCAAAGTGCTTTTCATTAAAACATTACAGCATGTCTATGAGGTAGGTAGTAGGTTGGAATCAGTAGCTCTATATTTTATAAATGAGCAGCTAAGCCTCCAGCTTGCAAGACAGAGCCCTTAGGGGACTGAACTAGAAACTTCCAAGCCAGTTATGTTTACCTGCCCTCCACAGAGTTGCTTAGTAGTGCACAAGCCAAATGAAATTCTACTTTAGATTAAGTGCAGGGAAATGAGTACTTAACCAACCTGTAAAATGTATTTCAAATGTATTTCTTTTAAGTAAGCACCCTATATATATAACTGTTCAATTGCATTCTAATAAGAGCATCGTGGATCCCACACTTCTCTCTTAGAAACAGAGAAATACCTTTGCATGTGGCAGGGAGATAAAACTTGTGAAATTAATCACAAACATGTGAGAACGCTAACACAATTCTTAAATTTACCTTTTCAAGGAAGATTGCTAGTAAGGTATGCTTATCTAACAATGCTCACTACACACACACATGCACACGCATATCCATGTATATATAAGAATATGCACATATGTTCTTAAATATAAGAAGAAATAGCTTACGATAAAGTAGACAAGTTTTTTTGACTCAAATTTTTTTCTGGATAGCAGAATGAAAAATACCCAGAATAAGTTAAGAAAAGAGGTTATAATCAGACCTTCTCTTAACATTTGCAAGGTCTGATGCAAAAGTACAAAAGGAGCTTGATTTTTATATTCTCACCCTGACATTGACAAACAGACCTTCATAAGGATTGTTTAAAATTGTAAAATATACCTAGCTTGTAATTCCTGCACTAATTTGTGAGTACTTCTGGAATCAAAAATTGGAACACAATGAGAAGCAAGAAAATGGATGCTTGGCAGCGTTGGGAAACCATACATTGCTTTGCAAGAATCCAATGCATTCATTTTATCTAATAGGTGAAGACTGTGTGACAAAAAGAAGAGGATGGTGGGAGAAATCAGATATCACCCACAAAAATAGAAGGACCCATTCTGAGTGGGAAAATACAGAGAATAGGTCTGGCAGCTGAAGAACCAGAATTCTGGCCACTGGAACTTCAAAAGGAGAAGGACATGAACGTGTGCAGGGCCAGAGATAGCCCTGCTGAGAGCAGTACTTCTCGTGGGGAAGGAGGTGACCTGAGAGGGAAACGCATCCTTTGGAGGTTTGTTATCTCTATCAGGGGCCGAGAAGGGAGAAAGTGGTAAGCAACTTGGGGTTCTGGACTAAGGAAAGTCATTCAAATGCAATGACACAGTATTTCAGTAGAATAGATAACAGGTGCACTCTAAGCAAGCTACTGAGAAGATGTTCCGGGTGAAATAAGAGCATACAAATGCCCAGAGTTGTTATGTGTATTATACTTGCAAATACCTTGCAATGTGATGTTGAAGAACAATCATGCTTTACTTTCTCTCCTGTACCCACAACTTTTGGGGTGTTACACATTCAACAGATGCTCCCGAATGGATGACCTGGAATGTAGTTGAAGTCAAAAGGACAACAGTTATAAGGGAACCCATTTATAATCCTCTTTTTTTGTGGGAAGACTGACACCAAGAGAGAGGATAAACAACATCCCTAAGAACACAGGGGAAATGAAACTGATATTTAGACCTTTGAACAAAATGGCTTGCTCTCTTATGAACTAAATAGCCATCTTCTGTAATGATGACCTCAGAATTTTGCTGATAAAGAGAGCAAAACATTTTGGACTGAAGTTCTTTTCTACTTAGAAAAAAAAAAAAAATCTGCTTCCAAACCCTGCCAAATAGCTGTTGATCCAAAATCAAAGAGAAGAAGAAAATCCAGCATAGTTGGAGTATTTTAAAAAGACATTTCTGCTTATTTCTACCCAGCCCTGCCACCTCTAAAAGCAAATGCACTGGAAAAATCGTAAGAACAAAAAGCACTGGCAGGTTATACAAATTGCTCCTGGAAACACATTGCCTAGAATTCTGTGTTCTTTTAGCAGATGTTTGACTTCTATAAAGTTCTATTTTGCAAAAAGCTTGGATTAGGGTTCGCATTCATATACATACCACCTTTAAGCCAGCTGTTAGATAAGCCTGGAAATTATTGGTGATTTCATCACCTGCCATAACTCAGATCAAATTGGAGATGATCTTCTGCAGACTCCGTTGAGAGAACAATGAGAAAAGCTGCCTTTGTGCCTCCTGTTCTCCTTCCTACATCCACCATTTTAGGAGTAAAAGAGCAAGAATCCATCAGTCACCAGGCTTCCAGCTGACTGTAATGACAAGTCATCAAAGTCACCATGGACCGGAATAAAAATGAGAGTGACCACTCTAAAGTTCCACTCTAACATCTGAAACATGAGAAAATGCCTATAATTAGTGGTGGGAATAATGTGATGTAAACTTTAAAAGGCAAGTTCATAACTACATGATATTTGGAGACACTGAATGGACTCAAGGTAAAATGCAAAGTTTCCTACATCAGGATCTTTCCCATATAATAGTAAAGAAATTAAAAATAAGAAGAACAACTTTTCTTATATGTGTTGGATACTTACTAGATACTTCCTAGATATGAGACATGATGATAATTCTTTATATTCTTTACTTCATTTAATCATCACAATGATTGTTATAAGATAGATAGTATTAGTCTCCAAATTTACAGACAGGAAAATTAAGGCTTAAGGAGGTGAAACAACTTATCCAAAATTATAGTGGACACTCAAGTCCAGGAGTTTCTGATACTGCAGTCCATAATCTTCACTACTATATCTCAGGGGAAAAAAAATGCCACAAAATAAAAAATAAAAACAAATTTATAAGACAGACAATTTGAAGAAAATATTGGAAACACATGATTAAAGAATAGAAAGAAAGATAGAAATTTTTAAAACTCAAAAGAAAATAATAAAATCCTCAATATGGAAAATAATCTAAGGATCAAGGAAGAAGCTAGAATGGGTCCACAGGGTTGTGCTCCTTCAGGAGGCTCTACGGGATTCTCTTTCTTGCCTCTTTCAGCTTCTAGAGGCCACCCAAATTCCTTGGCTTATAGCCCCCTTCCCCGTTTTTAAAGCCAGCATCTTTTCTCCTCTATGAACTCTAAACCATGCTGCCTCCCTCTTTTAAAGAGCCGTGTAGTTTTAATTGGTCCCACCTAGATAATCCAGGAAAATTTTCCCAGATCAAGATCCGTAACTTACACCTGCACAGTCCCTTTTACCATATAAACTACCAAGTTCAAAGGTTCAGGCTATTAGGATGTGGAGAATTTGGGAGGGATCATGGCTCAGACTACCACAGTTGTAATCTAAAATCTTATTTAAAATAATAAAGAGATAACCATTCTTTACTCATTGAATTGGTAAAAGTACAACAGATGGATACACTCAAAATCTGCTGATTGGAGCACCAACTGGCATAAATCTTCTGAAAGGCAATTTGGCCCCATAGATTAAAAAAAAAACTTAACATTTTGTTCCCACTGACTATAAATTTAACTTATTGGAATTGGTAATCAGAAAATCACCATGCACGTTAGCCAAGGATGTTAATTTCAATGACAAAATAAAAGGAACATAAATCATTTCAATAAAGGATGGTATTATCATCTAATAGTATTCAATGCTTTTAAAAAAATCATATTGTAGAAAAATATTTAAAGATATGGGAAAGGTCACTTGACATAAGGAAAGCTGTAAATGATAGATGTATCTTCCACTTTTACAAAGAATATTAACAAATACACATTTTTGATGTTTCAGTGTTTCTATAATTTCCAGCTGTTTTTCAGTGACATGTATTCACTATTATATTAATAACAGTGTTATTTATAAAAGAACTTTATTCTCCATCTTGATACTCAGCAGGTAGAGCTCCAGGCTGATCAAGCAGCAGGGAGAGGGATGAGGTGATCTCCTGGGTCCTGGCCAGCCTTGGAGTTCTCTACTGTTCCTCATTATCAGTAAGGTCTTGACAGTTTGTAAGGGTGGACCACAAAAAGCCAGGAAACAGTGGGGAGAGAAAGTGCCTTGACTCAACAACCTAAATTGGAAAGCCAGCTTGACTATTTATGAACTGTGTGATATGAGCAATTTATTTAACTTATCAGAGTCTCAGTTCATCATCTGCAAATTGATGCCGATGATACTTTCCAGGATTGCCGTGGGGAATAAATAAAATCATGGAGAGTGTAGGGATCACATACACAGATGCTTTGGGGTCAGGCAGCTGGGATTCAGAGGCTGGGTTTGCCTCTAACTGGAAATGTGACTGAGGTCAAGATGTTTTTAACTTTTTTATGTCAACTTCCTCCAATATGTGGTGCAGCTAATTTAAAAATTAAACGTTCACTTGTGGTCTACTAAGAAGGAAGCTTAAGATGTTCCAGGGTGCCATTCTACCACAGAATCTTTGAACAACTCACAAAACCCGGCAAAGCCATCATCTCAAAACACGAGAAAACAGTTAAAGGGTTACAGTTACTGGGCAAGTGTAGAATCAAGAATATGCAGCTTTATAAAAGGAGAGAAGCTTTTGGTTATTGTTATTGTTATTACTAATAATTATAATATTACACAAAATGTTCTGTCGGCCCTTGGCTGTCATCTTCATCCCCTCAAACTGGAAGAGCCAAATGGATATACCTTCAAATTGAACAGAAACAGGACTTGAGGAATACCCCACTCTAACTCTCTATAACTCTTTTTTCTGTGTCAATGACAATGTGAATGTTTGGGATAAATGTTCTTAAATTACCCAAAGTCTTCTGCCTTTAAAACATTTTATGGAGATATTAGAGTTAGTCTGATTTTTCAAAATAGAGGCTCAAATTTTCTTATCTAGAGCTCTTCCTGTGTGAAATCCTTTTACTAAATATGGGAAAGTAAAGTATAAGAAACAAATAAAATATGTGGCCATAGTACTTGAGAAACATCAGAGAGGGAGAATTCAGACAAATGCTAAAATACTTCAGAATAAAAGACCAAAAACTGGGGTTTTATGTTATAAACACAGTATATTATTTTTGAAGAGAAATGGAATATGAAAACTGATATCCTGTTTAGACTGGATTTAGGGACACTTCAATATCCTTGGTTAAAAGATTTACCTAAAGACCTAGACCAGAAGTCCTTCTGCCTAGCATTTGACATCAGTTTTTTTTAATTTCATTTTTATTGAGATATCATCACATACCATGCAGTCATACAAAGTGTACATTCAGTTGTTCACAGTACCATTATATAGTTGTACGTTCATCCCCAAAATTAATTTTTGAACATTTTCATTACCACACACACAAAAATAATAACATTAAAAATTAAAGTGAAAAAGAGCCAATTAAAGTAAAAAAGAACACTGGGTGCCTTTTGTTTTTTTGTTTGTTTGTTTGTTTTGTTTTTGCCCCCATTTTTCTACTCATCCATCCATACACTGGACAAAGGGGAGTATGGTCCATATGGCTCTCCCAATCACATTGTCACCCCTCATAAGCTACATTTTTATACAATTGATGACAGTTTTTGAAACATGGAACCCTGAGTTAATGTAAAAAAAAATCCTCCTTACTAAACTTACCTTTGGCATTTTTCACTGCTGATTGCTTCCCTCCTCTGAAAACTCTCTCCTTCAGTGGAGACTAAGATACTGTTTGTACATGTTCAACTGCCAATTTTCTGGAATCTCTTCTCAATATCTGGCTCATTCTTCTCTGCTTATTCCTTAAATGTTGGTGTTCTTCAAGTTCCGTGTGTGGCAATTATCTCTTCTCCTTCTCTGTGTTCTCCCAGGGAGAGCATCTTTCAACCAATATTAACGCTTATCTTCCAAATTTATATCATCAACCCAATTCTCTCACTCAAACTCTGGACCTATATTTCTGTCTCTTGGACATCTCTAACTGGAAGTCTCAACATAACCAAGTCCAGCAAATCCAACATGGAACCCATCATTCATCAATCTTTTCCAAAATTGTCTTCCTATTTTAGGACCTTGGCTATTGACTTCATATTCCTCACAATCATATAAACCAGAATCTTAGGACTCATCCTAGATTCCTTCCTCCTTCTTACCACCTCTCTTAAAGCAAACAAGGAAACAAGGAGAAGCAAACAACCTATGTCCTAGTGAAACTGAACTACCTACACTAGAGTGATCATAGGTTGGCTGCGCAATAACATCAGGAATCTCGCGAAGTCTGCGAATTCCTGTTACAAACCCTCTTATAAACACTGTCCCCCTTTTCCCACCGTATACCACATCTTGGAATGTGTTTTGGAGATCCCCCATGACAAGACTATGTCAACATGTCTGAACCAAAACAACATGCACAGCTGTGGGGGAACGTTGGGGCAGACCTAAGGAAGGTAGGACCTCTCAAAGAGAAGAGGAGGGCATTTCCGGCAGAGAGAGCAGCCTGTGCACAGGAATAAAAATCTCAAAAACACTATATGTTTGGGGAACTTCAAAAAGTTCAACTAGACTGCCAGGGCTTTGAGATTAACAGGAACTGGTGCTGGAAACAAAGCTGGTGTTGCAATGGAAAGGGCCTGATTCACCCATTCCTGTGGCCTGTGAGAAGATCTGAAGATTTGGTTATGGTGGGGGATGGAGGAGAAGGGCATGGCCAGGCCTGAGTTTTGAATGGTAACTTAAGTTGCAGAGTAGAGGCAGGATGGTCAAGAGAATGTGGGCTGGATCCATCTTAATGCTGAAATCACTTGACCTGGGTCATTTCAGGGAATGATATGTTGTAATAAACAGCCAAAAAGACATTTTGGCCATTAAAAAAAGTAAAAATACCTTTAAAAAAAAAACAAAAAAACTCCATAACTAACAGGCAGCACTTAAACGCTGTTGTTGCCACTCCCTTCCTTTCCAGAGTCATTGCCAATGCTGTAGTTCAGGAATCTGCATCTCTTAAAATGCACTAGTCTTCTATTTAGTCTACCTTCTGTTCTATTCTCTCAAAATCATCCCCTTTCATTGTCATCCTTACACATTTGCAAGAGTAATCTTTGTAAAATGCAAATTTGACCAAGTCATCCCCAAGTTACCCCTTCATAGAATCTTTTACTGGTCCCCCTCCATGCTCAGGATAAAAATCCAAACTCCTTCTATTAATATGCCCAGACTTTTATGATCTCACCAGTTCATCTATTCGGTAATACCACTCATCATGGCTCTCATGCAACTTACACTTCAAAGCTACAAAAACTACTAACATTCCACAAGGCTATTCTGTTTCCTCTATCTAGAATGTCTTTCCCAGCTTCTTCCTTCCTCCTGCAACTCACCCCTCTCATGTACTTTGCTCATTTTGAATTGTTTTTCCACAGTCATCTCAGTAGCACTTCCTCTATGAACTGTTTCCTAATTGTCACAGGAAAAGTTAGGAGTCTTTTGTTTGAATTCCCACAGGACATCTAGACCATGAACATTTGCATGATCTAGAGCACAGAACTTTCTGCAATGCTGGAAATGTTCACTATATGCCTTGTCTAAAATGGTAGCCACTAGCCACATGTGGTTGGTGAACACTTGAAATGTGGCTGGTGAGGAATGAAATTTCTAAATTTATTTAAACTTAATTAGTTTAAAATTAAATATCTGCATGCAACTAGGGGCTACCATTTTGGACAGCACAGGTCTAGAGGTTTATTAGGTTCTCCAGGATACTTTCATAGGAGCTGAAGCCACACTTTCTTGTAACATTTTTCTCATCATTTGGGACACTCAGTGGAAGGACTCTGCACAGCAGCAGATAAAATCTTTAAAGGAGGAACCCTTCCACTGTGGGGAGCACTACCATCAGGTGGACTCCTACTATTCTGGTCCCAAGTGTAGGTTCCTCCAGAGAGAACACACACTTGGCTAAAATTGTATAGACTCATAGGTTTGGAAAGGATTTTAGCTAACATCTAGTCACATTCTTATTTTACTGCCAAAAAGTTGTGCCTTGAATTCTTGTCTTCATGTCATTTTAGAAGGCTTCTTCTGAAATGCTACCCAAAATATGGGGATTCCTCAGGGACAGGCTGCCTGGGTGACTGGAATTGCTGGAAAAGACTGTGCTTAGGCCAGTGCAGACTGGCAGGCTAGAAATATACCTTCCCAGCTATTGGGGAGAGTACACCACCTGCAGCACTGCACACAAGTCACTGTCTCTGGGCCTAAGCTTGTGCACTCAAAAAACAAGGGGATAGCAGTAACTTTTCTTTTTAAACAGATTTCTTGGTTCTTCTCACAAATTATTCCAGGTGATATCTAGATCATTTTTGCCAAGCTCCAGGAAAAAAAAATCCTACTTGGATTTGATTGGCTTAGCATTGATTTTAGATTAATTCCTAAAGACTTGAGTTCTATACAATATTTAATCATATTGTATATCAACTTTTGAAGTTTCCCCTAGCTCTAAAACTTTACCAACAGCCATGCTTCATCCCCATTCCCAATTTATTTTCTTGCACAAAGTGAACCTCTTTTCCAAATGTCCTATACATTAGAAAGAACAGATGATCTGGTAACAGAAGGATCTAAGTTTGACTCCTCTCCACTTACTAGCCATGTGGCATTTGCTAAGTTACTATCTCCATTTGCTCATCCACAAAATGAGATTTAAAATATTGTTATGGGAAAGAAAAGCCACATGGCATATAGCATCTTTAGTGCAGTTGAGAAACATAGTAAGAACCAAATAAATATGGTTTATAATTATGTAGTATTATGGGCAAACTGTTCAAGATTATAAGTTCTTCTGGCCACATAAAGTCCTATCTTTTCAACTGGGATAACTTTAATATCTATGAAATCTAAGATAATCAATTTCAGACCGTCATTTTACTTCTGATTTTAAGAGAACCTACCTTTGCCTCAATAAAAAAAAAAATGGAATTGATCTCTGCCTATCAATCACCAACCAACAAGTAAATAGAATATACAACCAGCACCGTGGAACTTTACCTTTCATTACCCCACTGACTAGCAGGACTCTTCTTCATTAAGAATAGCCCCTTCCATACTGACCTTGAGATCCATTCACACTGCTTCCAGCCTTTATCATTCACAGCATTATTGTGCAGTTGAGACCAACTTGGATATTCTTGTTCAAGAGAAATTGTTAGAGGAAGGAGTCTGAGAACTGCTACTTACTTTACCCTTAAAGAAGGTGTGGGTTAATCCCTTTATAGTCTATAAAGTATAAGTCATAGTGAGTCTCAAAATTTACTTCTTATTCTGGATTAGATTTAGTATTACACTCAAGAATGAAGCCCGGTTCATATCATGAAAGTGGGAGAGTGTGATGTCTGTCTTACTCTAGGCTCAAGAGTATGGCAGAGGGAGTGACGTCATCAACATAGTGACGCAAACAGAATCTTCAGAGATTCAATCAAAAAAAAGGACAATTCTGAATTGTTTGAAACTCTGGTGGAGGATATAGACTGGAGAAGGACCCTGCAGATGTTGAATTAAAGAAAGAGAAGAAACGTCAGTTAGGAATCTTCCATCCCAGACCAGCCAGTCCTTTCCCCTTCCCTCACTCAGGCTCAGTGAAGGAAAGGCACAGAATCAGCAGACAGGAACCCTCCCACCAGGGACACAGATTTTAAAATCTCTCACAGAGGTGAGACATACCCCCACTGCTTGAAGACCTGGGGGACAGGGGAGGATATTTCAAGGCCCAGTGAGGGACAAAGAGATTGAGAAAACATGGACAGAGACTGAATTTCCAGCCCTGGGTCTGAAAACCATTCCCCCACCCTTGAGGGAAGCAGCAGCCGGTGGCCATTTCCCTGCCGTGGGGGCAGCTGTAGTACTGGGTCACTGAGGGAGTACTCTGCCACAGGTGTAGCACCACACTGAGCCAGATTTTGGCCAGCAAACTGAGGGCATAAGAATCCTACAGTTTTAGCTCACCTGTGTAGATGCAGCCTGTGCTCAGAGGCGAAACACCCTCTGAGGACAATTAAGTTACCAAATAGCTCTGTCTGCTGGACAGTCCGGAAAGTGCAAGGGACTGAGACCCTTTATTAGGATCTCAGGAGCTGGTCTACATGCCCTGCAGAGAAACCCAGACTGGTTTTGGCTGAGAAAAATGGACAGCCCAACTGTAAAAGCAGGGATATAAAACAAACCCAGGTCTTGCTGACCAGTGGAAAACAGAGCACCACTGGAAGCCAGCAGATCTATATTACCACACACAATGAACTTGCTGAGGTACCCAGTGCCTAACTCGCACCCCTGTGGCAGGCCATGATGGGTGCCTGATTTGGGGGTAAGACAAGGGGCAGAGCCAATCTGACAACTGGCCAGCAAGAAAAACAATGAAATATAGAGATCAAAGAAACCAACAAGAAAACCCAAGGCAAAAAGAGAGAAAACAAAATCCAGAATAAATGAATCAAGACAGCAAAAAATCATGAGCCACACCAGGAAACATGACAACATGGCCCTGTCAAAGGAACAAAATCAACACCTCAACTGAGATTCAAGAGTTGAAACAACTAATTTAAGATGTTCAAACGAATCTCCTAAATCAAATCAACATGTTGAAAGAAAATGAGACAAAAGAGATGAAGGACATAAAGAAGACATTGGGTAACCATAAGGAAGAATTCATAAGCTTCAAGAAACAAATGGCAGAACTTATGGGAATGAAAGACACAATATAAGAGATGAAAAACAAAAATGGAGAAATACATCAGACTTGGAGAAGCAGAAGAAAGAATTACTGAGCTAGAGGATGGAACATCTGAAATCTCACACACAAAGGAACAGATAGGGAAAAGAATAGAAAAATATGAGCAGGGGCTCAAGGAACTGAATGACAACATGAAGCACATGAACATATGTGTCATAGGTGTCCCAGAGGGCAAAGAGAAGGGAAAAGGGGCAGAAAGTATAATAGAGGAAATAATCAATGAAAAGTTCCCAACTCTTATGAAAGACATAAAATTACAGGTCCAAGAAGCACAGCATACCTCAAACAGAATTGATCCAAATAGACCTACTCCAAGACAGTTACTAATCAGGATTTTCAAATGTCCAAGACAAGGAGAGATTTTGAAAGCAGCAAGAGAAAAGCAATCCATCACATACAAGGGAAGCTCAATAAGACTACATGCAGATTTTTTAATAGAAACCAAGGAGGTGAAAAGGCAATGGTATGATATATTCAAGATACTGAAAGAGAAAAATTGCCAACCAATAATCCTATATCCAGCAAAACTGTCCTTCAAAAAATGAGGGAGAGTTTAAAATATTTACAGATAAACAGACACTAAGAGTTCATGAACAGGAGACCTCCTCTACAAGAAATACTCCCTCTACAAGGGAGTGCTAAAGATAGATAGGAAAAGACAGGGGAGAGTTTTGGAGAAGAGTGTACAAATGAAGATATGAGGAGACAGAATGAGAGCAAAGATCAGGCATTTGAGGCTGAAGGCATACAGAATGTTCAACAGGATTGATTGTATAGATCCAGAAATGGATAGGACAATACTGGGTGATGGTAGCACAATATTGTAAATACACTGAACAAAGATGACCATGAGTACGGTTGAAAGAGGAAGGTTAGGGGCATGGAGGACACCAGAAGGAAAGATAGGAGATAAAGACTGGGATGGTATAACTTACTGAAACCTAGAGTGATCAATGATTGTGATTAAATGTACAAATATAATATATCAAGGAGAAAAAAATGAATGTAAACTTTGCAAGGTGTTGAAAATTTGATGGATTGGGGAAGAATACAACCAGTGCAAACTAGAATCCATAGTTAACAGTAACATTATAATATGCTTCCATTAATTTTAACAAAGACAATATACCAAAGCTAAATGTCTATAAGAGGTGGGTATAAGGGAGGGGTATGGGATTCTTGGCATTAGTGTTGTTGTCTGACCTTTTTATTGTATTTAATTTTATTTTTTCTTTTGTTGCTTTTTAGTTGTAATTTTTTTCTTTTTTTCTCTTTCCATTTTGCACCTCTCCTCTTTCTTTGTGGAAGAAATGGAAATGTCCTCATATAAATATGGTGGTAGTGAATGCATAACTATGTGATTACACAGGGAACCACTGATTCTTTACTTAGGAGGGAATGTATGGTGTC
The DNA here is from genome assembly GCF_015220235.1 of Choloepus didactylus. Lineage (NCBI taxonomy): Eukaryota > Metazoa > Chordata > Mammalia > Pilosa > Megalonychidae > Choloepus > Choloepus didactylus. The sequence goes on along the minus strand of NC_051324.1, from coordinate 64,330,252 downwards.
TGAATAAAACCATCTAAAAAATAAAAAGAGTGATACAAGTGCTGGAGAAAATGTGGAGAAAGGGATGTACCTAATCACCATCGGTGGGGAAGTAGAATGGTGCAGGAGGGCAGTGTGGTGGTTCCATAGGAAGCTAAGTGAGGGGTTGCCAAGCAGTCCTGCAACCCTGTTACTGGGTATATACTTGGAAGAACTGAAAAGAGGGATACAAATGGGCATTTGAATACTAGGGTTTATAGTGGCAGTATTCACGATTCACAGTGTCTGGAGGTGGCCTAAAGGTACATCAACTGATGAATGGAATGGCAAACTGTGGTGTATCCAGACAATGGAATATTTAGCATTACAAGAAGGAATGAAGTTGTAAGGTATGCAACTATGTGAATGGACTTTGAGGACAGTATGTTCAGTGAAAAAAAACAGAAATGAAAAGAAAAACATTATAGGGCTTCACAAATATGGACTAACTACAATGTGCAAACACTGAGAATTGAATTTGTAAGCATACAGTATCAGGGGAAGGCTTATTGTAAAGGTTCCTAGATTGTAAGCTCTTACAGGATTTACATCTATTCCTGAGTTGTAAGAGCTGTTTCTAAATTTTGAGATGCTGAACTCTTAGTGTATAACCTGGACAGTCCCTGGAACTTTAGGTATCTCTGTGACACCTGAGAAGAAGAGCCAGAGTCTGGTAGCTATGAATGTCAGCATTACCCCACACAGCAAATGTTAAAGAGTCTGAAAAAGAGATCAGACTTCAATTAGAGATATGAATGAAATGGACTTGGTTAGGGCTAACGTAAATGAGACTAAAGGATAAAGGATGGTATTGACAGTGTTTTAAAACTTCAACTTCTGTGTGAGATGAAAGGAAGAGAGGTTTATTAGGTGCAAAATCTGTATTTTTTGTAACACACTATATAATTTAACTTGTATGGTCAGTTTATTTGAACACAATAATTACATGGAACATTGAATAGGGAGTGAAATCTGGTTGGTTTGTACAGATTACTGTGAAGCCCTGATACAACCCAGAGTAATTTGGGCAGAGAATAAAAATGTATTTGCAAAGCCCTGTTCCAGTTTGCTAATGCTGCCATTATGCAAAACACCAGAAATGGATTGGCTTTTATAAAGAGGTTTATTTGGCTACAAATTTACAGTTCTACAGACATGAAAGTGTCCAAACTAAGGCATCAGCAAGATGATACCTTCACTGAAGAAAGGCCGATGGCATCTGGAACACCCCTGTAAGATAGGAAGGCACGTGGCTGGCGTCTGCTGGTCCTTTACTCCCAGGTTGTGTTTCAAAATGGCTTTCTCTAAGATGTCTCTGGGCTTGTCTCTCTTATTTTTCCCAGAGCAAATTCTGGGCTAGCCTCTCTTAGCTTAGCATCTCCAAACATCCTTCTGTCCACATCTCCAAGCATCTCTAGTGTTAGCAAGTGCCTGGGTCTCTCTTAGCTCTCATAAATACTCTAGTGAGATGATTATGCCCTACACTGAATGGGTGGGGTCAAATCTCCATGGAAACATTCAATCATGTGGTTACACCCTAATCATCAGACTAAACAGTGTGCCCCCACAAGATTGCATTAAAGAATATGACTTTTGGGGGGCATAATATATCCAAACTGGCACATTCCACCCCTGGACCCTAAAAAGATATGTTCTTTCCATATACAAAATACATTCATCCCACCACAATGTCACAAAAGCTTAAATCATTTCAGTAACAATAAGTACGTACAAGATCTTATCAAAATCAGTCACTGGTGTGGTCTGTCCAAAGGCAAAATTCTTCTCTGGCTGTGGACCTGTGAAACTCAGAACAAGTTATCTGCAGCCAATAAACAAAGGAGGGACAGTCATAGGATAAATGTTCCCATTACCATAGGAAGAAACTAGAAGGAAAACAGGGGTCAAATTTCCAAAATAGTTCCTAAAACCCACAGGACAAACTTCATTAGATTTCAAAGTCTGAGAGTCATTTATAGAACAATGTTATATCCTTGGGGCTTGAGAGAACAGGAGTCCAACCCTTTCCAAGGGCCTTCATGGTAGTCCTTTTCTCTCTAAATGCTGGGGTGAGTGCTCCAACATATCCATGCACTGAGGAAACCACCTTCTTCTTGGTCCCACCCTCCTCAAGAATGAGGGTGCCACCAAGACTCTCCCTCTCCTGGGCAAAGGCTCTCCCCTCTCCAAACAGTGGGGTGGTGGCCAGCCTCTTCCCATTCCCCAGGGAATGTATCCCACCCTCTTTGAGGCCTGGGGCAGCAGCACTCTTCCTGAGCAACCAAGCTGAAGGCCCACCCTCTGCCTCTGGGGCAAACTGACCCTTTTGATGTGCATGGGTTGCTCTGCTCTTCTTGCCTGAAATTTCTTGACTCCAAACCTCAATTCCCATGGTTCAATCTTTGAAGAAAATTTTCCTTCAATTTGTTCCTTCTCCATCCCCTTCAGTTCAGACTGGCAGTGGTTCTGGTTATACAGAGCTAGCAAAAAATGTGTTGGCCTGGAATGAAGCATACAGGGGTCAAACCCATCAGACAATAGGACTTTCCACAAATCCTTCCTGGATAACTCCTTTTACAATCCCAGCTTGTACTGAAATGGCGGTCGAGTTCTATATTTGGTTAAATCCTCTCTTAGCACCTCTGGGGTTTCACTTTCTGGAAGCCCAGAGTCTTCCAAACCATCATTTTCTGGTTTCTTTGTACCCAAAGGTTCAGTTCTCAGCTTAACTCTTTCCTCTCACATTTTCTTATAAGCTGCAAGGAGAAGCCTGGCTGCATTTTCAACATTTAGTTCTGAAATCTCTTCATCTAAGCTCATCACTTTCAAATTCTGCCTTCCATTAAACACCAGGACTCAATTTTGCTAAATTCACTGCCACTTTAAAACAAGGAATGCTTTTCTTCCATTTTACAATGACACATTCAACATTTCTGTTTTAGTCCTCATCAGAGCTATCTTTAGACTTGTATTTCTACCAACAGTCTCTTGAAAGCAATATAAGCCTTTTCTATCAAGCTCCTCACAATTCTTCCAGAATATTCCCCTTATCCATTTAAGAAGCTGCTCTAACATGTTTGGTATTTGCAAACTCAGTAAAACCCCACTCCTGGTACCAAAATCTATTCCAGTTTGCTAATGCGGCCATTATGCCAAATATCAGAAATGGATTGGCTTTTATAAAGGGGGTTTAGTTGGCTACAAATTTACAGTTCTACAGACATAAAAGTGTCCAAACTAAGGCAACAACAGGATGATACCTTCACTGAAGAAAGGCCGATGGCATCTGGAACACCTCTGTCAGCTGGCAAGGCACATGGTTGGCATCTGCTGGTCCTTTGCTCCCGGGTTGTGTTTCAAAATGGCTTTCTCAAAAATGTCTCTTGGCTTGTCTCTCTTAGCTTGTCTGGGACAAACTCTGGCCTTCATCTCATAGCTTTGTATCTCCAAATATCCTTCTGTTCATGTCTCCAAGCATCTCTAGGTGTCAGCAAATGTCTGGGTCTCCCTTAGCTCTCTTAAATACTCCAGTGAACTAATCAAGCCCTACCCTGAATGGGCAGGGTTGAATCTCCATGGAAACATTCAATCAAGAGGTCACACCCTAATCAACAGACTAAACAGTCTGCCCCCGCAAGATTGCATTAAAGAATATGGCTATTCGGGAGACATAATATATCCAAACTGGCACAGCCCTCTTGAGGGACTGGGGGAAAATGTGGAAATACTAAACTTTCCTACCTGGGGAATTACTGAAATTCTCACAAGCACTGGGGACTACCAATTTCAAAAGCCAAACCCTCAATGTTGGGGCTTGCCCTTATGAAGTTTGTTACTACAAGGGAGAGGCTAAGCCTACTTAAAATTGTGCCTAAGATTCACCCCTAGAGAACCTCTTTTGTTGCTCAGATTTGGCCTCTCTCTGTAAGCCAACTCTGCAGGTAAATTCACTGCCCTCCCCCCTACATGGGACATGACTCCCAGGGGTATAAATCTCCCTGGCAATGTGGGACATGACTCTGGCATTAGGGGATTGAGAAAGCCTTCTTGAACTAAAAGAGGGAAGTGAAATGAAACAAATGGAGAGATCTCAAATGGAGTCGAGAGGTCATTCTGGAGGTTAATCTTATGCTTTTTATAGATATCCCTTTGTAGTTGTTAATATATTGGAATAGCTAGAAGGAAATACCTGAAACTGTTCAACTGCAATCCAGTTGCCTTGATTCTTGAAGATGACCATATAACTATATAGCTAACACTGTGTGACTGTGTGATTGTGAAAACTTTGTGGCTCCCACTGTCTTTATACAGTGTATGGACAGATGAATAGAAAAAATGAGGACAAAAAGTAAATGAATAATAGGGAGGGATGGGAGGAATGGGATGTTTGGATGTTCTTTTTTACTTTAAATTTATTCCTATTCATTTTTGTGTGTGGTAATGAAAATGTTCAAAACTTGATTGTGGTGATGAATGCACAATTTTCTAATGGTGCTGAGAACATTTGATTGTACACTATGGATGATTGTATGGTATGTGAATATATCTCAATAAAATTGAATTTAAAACAAACAAACAAACAAACCCAGGAAGGATGTCTCTGTATTTGTCCCTCATGACTTTTCCAAATGTGGGGTGGCTCCCCTGTGAAGGAAGATTCCAACAAATGGAAACCTGAGGGACTTTGTTAAAAATATGCCTCATTGATATAGCAGAGCATTTGAAACCCCTGAGGGTCACTAGCCCCACCAAGGGAACAAGCACAGTCAGAGCTCCTGGGTGGAGGATGCCTTACCATATAACATATTGTGTGGTAGTTTGGAGCTGTGTACCCCAGAAAAACATGTTCTTAATTTTAATCCATTCCTGTCATTGTGACTCCATTGTAAATAGGACCTTTGGATGAGGTTATTTCAGTTAAGGTGTGACGACTGAATGAGGATGGGTCTTAATCCTATTACTGGAGTCCTTAATAAACAGAATGTAATTCAGATACAGAAAGAGAAAGCCACAAGGAGCAGCCAGAAGCTGGAGGTCAATGGAACCAAGAAGCAAGGAGAGGCCACCATGTACATTGCCATGTGACAGAAAAGCCAAGGACCAAGGACCACCGGCCGCCAGACCCAGAACACCACAGTCTTCTAAAAAAAGAAGCACCTTGATGAAGCCTTGATTTTGGACTTCTTGCAGCCTCAAAACTGTGATCCAATAAATTCTCATCATTTAAGTCAATCCATTGTATGATCTTTGCTTTGGTAAGCAGGAAACTAAAACATATACTGATAAAGAGAAGGCTTTATATGTGGGACAAAACTACCCATGGAAATCTGGGTACATTCTGATTAAAAGCACTTGCTCCTGCTCAGGGTGTGAGCTATATATTCTTTGTGTTGCTGACCACTAACAAAGATATTCAGGTAGCTTTTTCTTCTATAGCCTCCCTAACACTAAAGTAGAGTACTTGGTTCCCACTGGTCCCAGTTGTAACCCACACCTGCATTGACTGCATCTATAGCCCAAGTTCTGCATAGAAATGTAACTCATATTGATTTCTACCTTCCGCATCAGGACTTTGGTTTGTGTCCAGCAGAAGGCTCATCCCTCCTAAATCTGTTGTCCTGGTACCATCACAAAAACCAAGAGATAAAAATTCAAATCCAAGATTTCTTCTGCTACTGAATTCAGATAAAGCAAAATGTATTGATTGGATATTTTTGCAAACCCCAGCCTTAATATTCCAGAATAGATTCAGTACTCCAGGAAATGAAAAGTTAACAAGAATAACAGCAGGTTGGGCCAAGGAGAACCAGCTCTACGGATGGACTCCTTCCCATTTGCGCTGCCAAGACTGTTAGCACACAACTCCCAAAAACCCTGACCTCTCAAACTCATCTCCCAAGATATCTACCTCAGTTCTGACCCTCAGCACATCTGGCTGGGATCTGATTGCCCTGAGCTTTCTGAGAACAGTGATCAGAAAAAGGAACGCTTGTCCAATAATTCTATGGCAAGCAAGGGTTTTTGCATTTGGAAACTTTCTTAGATGGTTGAAAGATTTAAAATCTCCCAAACTCGGTGTACTGCTCTGACTTTCATACTTTCTCGGAACCCCCTTCTCAGTGCCCAGTCTCTGGTTTCCATCCCCCAACACTCCAGTAACACTGTTCTCTCCAAGGTCAACAGCAACCTCATTCTAAATAAATCTCAAGGTGATTTCTCTGTTCTCATCCTCCTTCATTATGTCCTTGCTCTTAAAAGTTTCTCCTCTCTTCCCTTGTAATTTGTGAATTTCTTTGTGTCTTTCCTCTTTTCCTTCACTCTCTCCTTTTTTTCTAACACTTCTGGACTGCAGTTGTGCCCCTAAGTGTCAATCATATTTCTTTTTATATTCTCTACACATACCCTCTACAATCTCTTCTGCTGTAAGACCATTTAGAGGTCCCCAAAGGAACAGTTCTGGGTACAGGGAGATCTGTCCACAGTTTGGCCATGAGGACTGCCAACCCTGATCTGCCCACACATAGTACAGGGCAAGCCCTGACAAAGAAAATGCTTTTTTCTTTAATATCAGTGTCCCTACCTCTATAATGCTAATTCTTTGAACCCAAACATCAATATTTGACTTCAAAATGAAGCTCAAAGCCTGGTTCAGTCCCTGCCCTTGAGCTCTTGCAGACTAAAAACTGATGCTGACCTTGACTTGTTTCCTTTAAACATCCACTTGAACTGTTTTCCTCAGTCCCTTCTCCCTCTTATGTTTAAATTTTACACCTCTCTCTTGACTTGGCAATACTTACCCTCTCTTCCACGAAGTTCACACTTTCATTCAATCATCCATCAGGGGTGCAATGGTGCATGAAACAGTCCTTGTTTCCACTGAATGAAGAAGACAGGCATCAGTCAAGTAATCACAAATTCAAGAATTACAGATTGTGATAAGTGTTATGAAGGAGATTTACAGGTCCTATGTGAGGGAATTGTAGGGTAATCTGCCAAAAGTCTGAAGGCTCAGGGAAGAGAGTATGTGTAGGCTGAGATTTGAAGAATGAGAAGGAGTTAAATATTATGGAGACTAGTAGGAATAGTATTCCAGGAAACAGTAATAGAAAGTAAAGAGGGATCATGACTCACTGGAGGACTAAAGAAAAAGGCCAGTAGGACTGGATTACAGAGAATGGGTTTGGTAGGACCCAGGAGATGAGACTGGAGCCAGATCAAGTTGGGATCTTATAGGCCATGCTGGGAATATCAAACTTTATCTCTAAAACAATAAGATATTGCTGGGTGACTTTAAGCTTGGCATGGCCAGAATTGCCAAGTAGGTAGAAGAAACAGGAGATGGCAAGAATGGATGCAGGGAGATCAGTTAAGAGGCAAAAGATGCGTAAGGCATATTATCTACTTTGGAGGAGCACAGAGTTCAGTGGGAGAAATCATTACCGATAAGTAAAGCAAGACTTTGCACCTCTATTCATCACATGGGAAGATTAAATGATCTATGATAAGGGGAATCAAGATCTCCAAATTCAACTCCAACTTTAGCTCCCTGTGCATCTCCAGGAAACTAATTTTCCTATCTACATAGCAGAAAGAACACGTTCCTTAATATCTATGCATAAATATTAAAACATAATTATACAATGATCATAAAAGAGCGTACTATTCATATATGTGACATTGTTGCTATCTGAGTTGACCTGTCAGATTGGAGCTTGTGCTGGGGACAGTCACATATTTAGGGAAACTATGTACAAAAGCAGGCTGGAAACTATTGTGTCTGTGTTCTCATAAAAAGCAATTAACAACAATAATGGTCTTTTTAATACCACACCTGAAAGAGAAATGTGGGGAAATAGCCAAGTTTGGCCAGGAAGCAAAGAGTAGAGGATGGTACAGTCAGTTCACCCAAGGCCATGGAAGAAGAGCTCCTGGCTTCTCGCAGCCTCAAAGTCTTCAGGCTCCAGCAAGCTTAGTACAGTCCCAGGCAGAAAACAGCAAAGTCAGAGGGATTAAGTGACTCTACTGCCTGCGTGTGCGTTGGCCCTATAGCAGAGTCAGAAGATGCCAACTGGCACTCATCTGCAACTCCCATCTTAAAGGGAAACATGCTCTCTCCTTAAACAGACCAGAATTTCCCCTTCTGATATAACCCCTCCTAGAAAACCATCCTTAGCTTTGCAAACATATGTAAAAGCAGAGTCCCCATTTTTCCTGCCCTCCCCAGTGTACATCTGCAAATCCCTACTTGGGACAAATGCAAAACAGTTGCCAATTGCCCTTTTTGGGATTTGTAGGGCAGCCAGCCAATTGGCTGCCCACAGGTTATTCACACTGCAATAGGAAACAAATTTCTTGCTACAATTATCCTTAAATTTCTACTGCTTACCCCAGGAATAAACTAATTGCCTCTGTGAAACACCCTTTCCCACACTGTCCAGTACACATCTGTAAATTCCAAGAGGCATGAGGGAGAGCTGGTTGCCAGTTTATTATTCAAGATAGAATGGAATTTGAGCTTCTTATTGCAAATATCCCTGCATGCCTCATGCTTACCTTTTAAGCATGAAGTTACCTTTTAACTTGACCTCAATTTGTAATAAGTCCATGTTTACTATTGCCTGCAGACTGGTGGCAGAGGATTAGATAAGGGAAGACAATATTCATGCTTCAAATATCTACCGAACACTGACTAAATTCCATGCAGTGTGCTTGGTGTTGACAATTATGCATGGTGGTTCTATATTATTTAAGAAATTTACAGAAATATAGTAAAATAAAGTTTTTTCATCAACATCAACCAGCTGACCTGTGTAAATGGAGGTTTAATTCTAAATATCCTCTCTCTTCTCTCCACTGTCCTTCAGGCATTAAGATTGGTGGACTTATCATTTCTGGCCAAGGTTTGCCAAGCGCACCTTCCAAAATAGCTCACTCTCAAAATGTTTATGCTTTTGTGCTTTTGAACAAACTGTTGTTTGTTCTCGTGCTTCTCTGATTGCCAAAACCTAAAAATCTTTCAAGACCCAACTCAGGTAAGGAAGTGGGGAGAGACACAAGTATTTTGTAAGAATACAATGGGCAAATTCACAGGCAAAGGCCAAAAATGAGCTCAGGGTCATAAAGATTGGAACTCGGAGGCCCCTAGGAACCTGTTCTTTTCACCATATCTTTCAAATATTCTCAGATAGCTTTCACCCCCTGCTTCTCCCTGTCTTCTAAATCTTCTTTTAGATGACCAACTTCATTTGATTGCACAGTGTGTAAATATAAACAGTAGCCTCAAGTCTACATCACCTTCAAAGTCCAGTGCTCATCATCAATGATGACTTTCTCTGTGTTGTTCAGTTAAATGCTTAAGGCAGAATTAATGTACTCCTAGTCTACAGCCAGTGGACTGGCTCTTCTGGATCAGCTGTCCCAACCTGGTTGAAAGAGCTGTGGCTAGGAAACTAGGTTCCATGATATTAGCCACCTAGACCTGCCATTTCAACAAGACCATGGTCAAAACCATGAAGACAGTCTGTGAGTAACACAACAGAATAGTCTATTGTGTAATTTACCACACTCTTGTGCTCAATAATGGATGTGTCTGTCTCCTCACACACACACCAATCCCAATCCATTATACTCTATATTTTCCTCCAGGGCCATATGTTGATTTTCTGCTGCTTTATTATTCAGCTGAGTCCCTGGCAAATAAATAGACTTTCTTTTAATATTTGTTGAGTAAGCCTTTTAAAAATGTAAATTAGATTATGTCACACCCTTGCTTAAATATTTCAGTGGCTTCTCATTATACCTAAAATAAAATCCAAATTTCTTTCCATGACCTAGAAGGTCCTGCAGGATTGGGCCCCTTCTACCTCTCTAAATTAATCATGTGCCTTTTACCTCTTCATTCTTGTTGCTTCAGTTACATGAGTTTTTCCTTTATTTCTCCCAATGCATCAGAATAATTCCAGACACCTGACCTCAGTACATATTGTTCCCTCTGCCTGGAATGTCCTTCTCCTGTTCTTTACATGGCATGCAGCTTAAATTTTACCTCCTCCAGAGGAGCCTTTCCTGACCAGTCCCTCTCTCTGACAATATTCTATCCCTCTAGTCTGCTGGGTTTGTTCATAGTGTTTACCACAACTTTGGATTATTAGTTTGTTTATTTATTTACTATCTTCACCCTAAGTTAGACTGTAAGTTCCCAAAAGACAGGGACATGTCTCTTTTATTCACTCCTATATGTATGGACCCTAGGAGAGTGCTTGGCAAGTATTTGTTGAGGGATGAATGTGTCATACAATCATCACTCATATTCTGGCTTGCTCACTGATGGAGGATGTCAGGCAGATTGCGTCTTCTTTCTAAGTTTCAGTTTTCTTATCTGTCTGCAAAATCCAGGGCTGCTATACTGATTATCCCTGTTCATCTAAGAACTTGCTCAAGTCTCCCTTTCCTGAGGTACTTTCCCTGGCTAAGCTATCTCATTCTTGACTCACTGAATGCCTGTGATGAAACATTATTTTGTAGTGGTTTTCTTCATAATGGTAAGGTCCCTAAAGACAGGATCACGTGGCTTTCAGAAAAGGAGAGAAACCTGGGCCATATGGATTTTTGAGAATTCTGGAACACTTTTTAAGGATGAAGAAGTACCTAAATACAGTTTTTCAAAGTATAGTATAATATTAATGATTACATTGAACACATTTAGGTTTTAAATACAGAAACATACAACACAATATAGCCATGCTATTGTGTAGAAAAGTGTCAACACTTCCTTCAACAATAATAGTAGTCATATGTTTATTGTGCCAATTATGTGCATTAAAGACCATTGTCCACCTATGATCTCATTTCATGTGACAAACCTACATAATAGGTTTCGCATTCTTGTGGATCTGCACCCACCTTAGCCATGTGACCAACTTTTTCCTTTAGGACATTGGCAAGAGTAACGCAAGTAGGGCCTTGATAAGTGCTTGATCAGCACTTGCATGTTAGGGCTTGTCCTCTTGAAATGCTTCTTTGTGGATCCTAGCCACAAGACTGTGAGGAAACCCAAGCAGCCAAAAGGAGAGACCCATGTGGAGCAGAACTGAATCTTGATCCATAGCCTCAGCTGAGCTACCAGACAGCCATGTGAGTGAAAAGATTTTGGACCTTCCAGACATCCCAGAACTACAGTGGCAGTCCAGGAAGCACAACTGCCCAGTCACCCCATAGAATCAGGGGGAAAAGGCAATTTATTATTGTTTTAAGCCACTGAATTTTGGGATGGTTAGTCAGCTGCAAATAACCAAAAGACCCAAAAAGTGGATATTCGCTCATTTGCACAGAGAGAAATTGAGTCTCAGAAGTAGCAGATGATCAAATTCACATTATCATTTTAATTCTGATTTGTACTTTCTGCCTTCCTTGGAGAACAGTGAGTTAATCCTCAAAACAGTCAGCATGTCTACAGCCCCTTCTGAAGAGGAAATCCTTTGTCGGTCACAAGACCCTGTTCCCTCTACCCCCAAGCTTTAGATGACTGACAGTGGTGGCAAATGACTCAAATGCAGTCAAATCAACTGACCAGCAACCTACAGCATGGCTTGGAATGGCATGGAAAGTTGAACCAAAATCATCAGATGCCCTTTTTCAAGAAATTTAACTAAAAGTACCAAATGATCACGGCAGTCGAGCAGTAAAAACTAAAGCTAACATAATAGCACAAGTTAGTCAGAGATATGTCATCACAACATGCCAAAGCTATGAGAAAGCATGAAATAAAATAATATGAGCAAGCAGAAACTATAAAGAAGAAAGAATACGTAAAGAGTACAGGTAAATAAGGTATTGGTTAATATCCAGGAGCAGAAGAGGGCAGAGCAGTGCAAAGCAGCAGAAAGAAGAAAAAGTGACAGGTGTGGGGAACTCCACATGGCTCCCAGAGCTGCCTGGTTCCTGATGGTTTTCCATTTGTGAATCTAAAACTTTAATAAACAGCTCTTAAAGTAAGTTGAGTGAATTTCTATTCCCTGAAACATTGACAGCCACACGGAAACCAATTTCAAACAGGATATAATTCCCACAATGGAAAATTCATCTAAGAATGATTATGATTTTCCTAGTCCCTTTTAACAAATACTTAATTTCTAATGGGAGGGTTCCAAGATTATTACATGGAAGCAATAAGGTGGGAAAAGCCTGGGAAAAAATTATTTACCATGACATTTTTTCTACCCAGAATGATTTATGCAGGCCCAAATAGATTGTCAAAATGCTGGGTTCAGAGTTCAAGGGCCCAGTGCTTTCTTGGGATGCTTGATTCCAATAACTTCTCATATGACCCAACTTTCCTTTTGTATGAGCGTGCATGTGCACAGACATACATACATGATTAATTCACCACCAAAAATTTATGTAACCCATGAGTAGCTATACCAAACCTTACAAGTCTAGAAAGGAAATGAATAAACTAGTCAAGAAAGGGAGGGGAGATTAACTGCAAGACAAATTAATCTTACAAATAAATTTTTAACTTTTTAAACCTGACTTTGATCAGAAAATTTGAGTCCTTAGAACAATCTTCTTTGGTTTTTCTTCATCAGATTTATGAAGTTCTCTCTTTAAAAAAAAAAATTTGTATATTGCTGAAAGACTGTAAAGTTTAATAGCAAACAGATTACGCATTTAGCAATAGACTAAGCACAATTAGCACTCACATTCCTCTCACTCCTATAAATAGCTCAATTTCCTTTCCATGTCTGCAAATTTCATTGGGGTGGTGGAAAAAGGGGGTAGGGGAAGGAAAAGAAGAAAAAAAAGGTCTCTGATTTCTTTCATTGCAAAGTACAGATTCGATCACTCAATCAGGGGCTTTGTACTGCCTGGGAAGGAAGGAGCTCAGAGAGAGGGTCAGAATTAAAATAACATTCCCCTTGGGTCATATATCCCTGGCTTTGGAAAGAAACTTTTCTACAGATGGCTTCAGTATTCACCTGCTAAAAATACACATATTGGCTATTCCAGTAGGCAATCTGCTTTGTGGTCTTTTCCAAGACAAGCTTCAGTAACGTTTGAAACAAAAGACATTGTCCCTCCCATAGTCTCAAGGTATAAGCACTTTGGAGACATTATCTAATTTGGCAGCTACTTTTTATAGTGTCTATGAAAAAAATAAAGACTCTAACTTTCTATCTATTAGAAGTCAAGGACAAGGTTAGAGAAAGGAGGATATTTGGAAAGAGTGAGATTCTGGAAGTATGAGGTATACGAATCCCTTCAGAGTCTCTTGAGCCGCTCACTCCTCTCTCAGGAAAGGTCTACACTGATGAGACCTCCTGGGTTACTTCAGTTCTTGGATGGGATCCATTTACTTCCATTACTGATAGGGTCTATCTCCACCCAAGCACTTCAGTGGAGAACTTGGTCCTTTTTTTGCATCATAGAAAAAGAAACAGATAATCATCATCTGGATATTTTGAATCAATTTACATAAAAATTACTGATCTAAAATTGTATGTGAATCTGAACTTGATCTTAAAATTCTAATCTGGTTCAAAGAGAAAACCAAAAACCAACCTGGCCCCAAATAAAATCTTTAGAGATGGATTTCATAAGAAGGGTCCTTTTTGCTCAGCACATGAGACAGAAAACACTAAGAGGAATTGCGATGCAAAGCACCAATTGCCTGGTGCTTTTGTGTCTAATCAAGGATATTCTGGATGAACAGAAACCCATTTAAACAAGCTCAAGTAAAAAGAGGTCACCATCCTAAGACTACAGGGAGAATTTTATATGACCTAGTTTTTAAGAAGTAGAGCCAGACTCTTCAAATAGTTAGACCCCTCATAAAAATTAGAGAAATCATTTGACATCTTTTCTTTATTCCTTTTCTCTCTCCTCTGCCCCCACCTCCTCCATGCTCCCTTGCTCTCCACCTCCCTCCTTCCTCTTTCCCCCTCGTCCATGTCTGCCTCCCCCTTCCCCCACCCCTGCCCCACCCCCCTCCCCAATTCTCTTCTTGAATTTTCTGTTTCTGTGCTGTGGCAGACAGACTCTAAGATGGTCCAGAGAACCCCTTCATCTAGTATTCACAGCCTTGTGTAATCCTCTTTCCTTGAAGGTGGACAGGATCCCTGACTTGCTTCTAACCAATAGAATACTGTAAAGATGACAGGATGTCATTTCCATGCTTATGTTATGTCAGATTGTAATTTCTATCTTGTTAGCAGACTCTCTCCTTTGCTGGCTTTGGCGGAGTCAGCTCCAGGTTGTAACCTGTCCTACGGAGAAGCCCACAGGGCAAACAGCCAAGACCCTGGGGCAATAGCCAGATAGGAACAGAATCCTGCCAGCAACCACAGAAGTGGGCTTGGGACCACATCCCTCCCACTTGAGTCTTCAGATGAGAACTCGGTGACAGCTCACACTTTGATTGCAGCCTCGTGGGAGACTCTTAAGCAAATGATTCAGTAAAGCCATATCCAGACTCCTGACCCACGGAAAATGTGAGATAATAAATGTGTGTTGTTTTCAGCCAGTTAGTTGGTAGTAATTTGTTGCACCACAACATTAACTGATATAGGCTCTATTCTCTGCAGCTCCACTTCCTCTACAAGTTTAGCTTCTATGTGTGCCTACGGTGGGCTTTACTCCAGGCATTGTGCCTTGCCACAGCATTGACTCTAGCTCCAATTTTGCTCTTCACAGTCAGTCTCCCTGGTCCTTGGGTTTCAGTTACAAATTTCCATGAGCTTCCAACTAGCACAGCTGGGATCAAGCCCATCCACTGTGACAGATAGGCACCTGCTGCATTCCCACCAGTAATCAGGATTTTATTGGATGGCAGATTTTCTTTAAAAGGGACCAGTGTCTTGAGCATATTAAACTTGACCTGTCTCTGCTTTCTCTTAGGTCATTTAGTCTTTTGAAGTGAATTTGAAGATCTGACTATTGAGAAGTTTGCCCTGAGACTACAGAATTCTTCTATAATGATGGAGAAATAGTATAGATAATAATACTATTTACATTATCTAAGCTTTGACTCTTACAAATTAAACCCAACATTTCTGATATTTCCATAGTAAAGTGACCTTCACAGGTGCCCTAAATTAAATTAGCACCCAAACTAAGTTTCCTGATAAAATATTACCAGATGGTGAAATAGTTCCAATATGGTCAGTTAAACTTAGCTTAGAATAATTATTTGTATCATTTACCCAAAATCTTATTTTCCTAGGCATAAATACTAAAAAAAAAAAAAAAAAAAAAAAAATTACAATAAACTCATTACTATTTTTTTCTTTTGCACATATTTGGGTTAATAGCCCAAATATTCTTTTGAAACAAGTCTATACCTTTCAAAGTAAAGAAGAAAAGTTCTTCTCTTTCTCTAAAGGCATGCTTATTTTTCAGTCAATACAAGATGATGGAAACATTTTGGAAATGTAACCAACAGGGAAGCAGAATTGAAATGCTCAGGACTTTTGACTTGGCTAAATGCTTTCTGAACTACTGGAGTAGAACTAAGTAACATATGTTAGCATATGGGTGAGTTCTGCTTAAACAGGAGGTAAATTGTTAAATTCTTTAGTGTTTCCAAACACAAAGCAGACATCTACCTCTTCTCCAAAAAAGTTGCATAATTAATAAAATTCATATCATTGAATCAATTCTTTGCTCTTTTTGCTTGCAAAAGTCAAAGTTTATTTTCCTATTCTCCCTTTGAAGAAAGACACTTGTGATAAATGGTGGATGACAGTCCAAGAATTTGACCAAAATGACAGTACACGCCCTATAAGCAGCTGTGAGTTGGCTAAAGTTCTGTATTTTGTGCACATCTAGTACAATGCAGCCAATGGAAAGAAATGGTCACATTTGAGCATGTCATTAATTCAAAGGGCATCTGCATTGGATGTCAAATCCATGCTAGAAGTCACTCCGGCTTAAAGAAACAGGAAGACAGGTGGGATACCTTCAATAAGCCAAAGTTTAAAACTTCTCTACAAGCACACTATGCTTCATTTCAACCATTTAGAAATTGTGATGCATCAAAGCAGACCCTGGAGTGAAGGCAAACTGACACACCCCCAGAAAGCATAGAGGCTGGGGTCAGTTAGTTAGCATGTAGGAAGTGAGAGCACATGAGAAAAGATTCAGGTCAGAATGCATGTAAGGAGGTATGCAATAGTCACTGCTGTCCCCACCTCCCTTGTGCTAGCGGCTTGGCTTCCTTTACTGCCCTGGATTCACAGCTTCCTCTCTAGGCCCGCACCATAAGGGGCATCTCCTACAAGTGGTGGCAGTGATGGGATGAGAAACAGCTGTGTTCACTTTTTCCTTCCCGCAATGAGTGGCATCTTACAGCCTCAGAAGAATGGGAACCACAAATCTGAAGGTTGTCACCTATGACCTGATTATCAGCAGCTTACATTATGATACATTGGTGCCATACACTCATGTCCATGATCTCGAGCTATTCATAGATTTATATCAACAAGGTTCAGCTGAACTCTGGGCATTCTTCCCCCAAATTATTAATAAAACATAAAAGGCTATTTTTAATCAATGGTTCTGAGTAAGAAAAGATGAAATACCATCTTGCTATATTCCTAAAACAGTGAATTCAGCACTACATCAAAATCTTAGGATGCTTGTTTTAAAATATAGACCCCCTGGCCCCATCTCAGAAGATTCTAATTCAGTCAATCTGGGTTTGGAACCCAGAAATCCCAGTGTTATAGAATTCCATCAAGTGATTCTGATACAGCCGATGCGTGGACCCAGCGATGGAATCAGTATTTGGAAACATGCCCAAACCACTAGATTACAGAAACCTAATATTCTGAGCTTCTGGAAGTTTGTGGTTTGGGAGAGGCCCATTGTTAATTATATCCCGATTCTACTAAGTCAGAGAAAGGCAACCTATAGCTCTGGAAAAAATTTTGTCATCTATCCATCTTCCCTGCTTGCATCTCTTTTATCTTACATTCCCTCTCCTTTCTCTTTACTTTGTTTCCTATTCTCCTACTCCTCCTTTCTCTTATCCTTCTTTTATTGTTTTAATTCATTTCTCATAATTCAGCCATCTCAGGGACCTTGTAGGCTTTTCTGATCTAGTAACACAAAGAGTCAGCTGACTGCTGCCTAGATTCTTACCATAGGAAAATGCATTCTCAGGAAGACAGACATCCACAACCCTGGAAAGCTGCTGTGGGGCACTGGAATGGACTGCAGTGGCCACTGTGGCATTTTTTTCAATGCATCTTTCTCTCTGTGTTGGACTCAGTTGAAAGTCAGGAAGTTATTCAAAATGCTGACCTATAGGATTATACTGGTGGTCCCAGGACAGTTTCTCCCAAAGGAAAGATGCCCAGACCAAGAGATACATTTAAAATAGTCAAGCTTTCATCAGAAGCAGCATTTCAAAGCAGGTAATCAGTGGGTGGCAGCCCAACATCCAGTGCAGGTATTGGACTATAAATGACAACTTTGACTAACATAATATTAGTAAACTTAGCCATATTCAGGAGAACAAGAAGGAAGAAGGAGGAAACACTGGTCTACTGAGTCCCTACCACATATCAGGTGTCCAGCCATAAATCTGCACAGACATCTCTTGTACGATCCTCACGAGGAACCTACAAGGGTAAATGTTTTGATTTGCACATGAGGAAACTAAGACTGGGATAAATTAAGTATAATTTTCCCAAAGTTCCATATTTACTAAGTAGAGTCAACTGACTCCAACTTCAGTGCTCTATTAATTACATGACACTGCCCCTCACATCTCTCAAAGGCTCCGGCCTTAAAATATATCATCAGATATTAAAAGAGAGGTGTGTGGGGGTGTATGTAGGGAGGTTCTTGTTTCTTGTTCTCATCTACTCCTCTGTGAAGACAATTTGGATTCTTCTCGCATCACAAAATTAAGGAGCTAGAAGGGACCTCAGTGGTCGTCTAGCTAAAACTTCATATTTCAATGAAGAGCAGAAACCCAGAGAGGCAACATGCCTTGCTCAAAGTCACATGGTTATTGCCAGAGCCAAGACTAGAAGCCAGCTCTTCTAAGACATACTGAAGTATTTTCTGCTCCTGCAGTTTCTTTCCACAGAATTTTTATAATTGCTTTAAAATATATCAGAAGTTAACAGTTATCCATATAGACTCTTACCCCAAGTTTATATGTGAGGTTGAGCATGGAACTAGCTTAGAACCTCCTGAAATATATAAACTCCTGAATTCCCTGATGTTAAGCTATGTGACTCTGTTTCTAGGTCTTTTCCAACTGCTACAACCTAGAAGTACTACAAATTCTATCCTGCATTTCAAGAATGGAGCCATACTGATGCTCCACACAGAAGCGTGGTCTACAAAATTCTCAAGAAATTAGTCATAAGAACCTCTAACTTTAGGGAAATCTCATGCCCGGTTTAGCTGAATGTTGTTAAAGTCAGTAAAACAGGAAGCCAATATAGAGTGGTACCTACTCCCTATAGCTCTCAAACCCCAAGGCAAAAGAATAGAGAGAGACAACAGAGAGAGAGAGAGAGACAACACAGAGAGAGAGAGAGACAACAGAGAGAGAGAGAGAGAAAGATGTGCTATATGATCTTCTACCATTTATTTTCTCCCACTCAGTCCATGACCCTGCAGGGAGTCTACCTTAAGATGATCTATATAAATTAGATAGATTAGTTATAGATAGATGAAAGATAGATAGATAGATAGATGATAAATAGACAGATAGATAGACAGATAGAGTTGACACATAGAGATATGTCTTATTGCTTCATCTTTGTATATCAAGTAACTCCTGGAATTAATCTTCTCTTGCACCCATTTCTATATTTTATCAACAGGAGAATAGTCTTTACGTTCATGGTAGAATGACACCAAGGCAGCTGAAGAGGTTCATGTGGCTGAACATATGAAATGTTAAGCACCATGGAATTTAGGCATAAATGCCAGCATGACATTGATAGACTCTGCATCTGGCTTTTAGCCCTGTATGTGCATTCCTCCTTCCTCCTGTCTGTCCTCCTTGTAATGACTTACTTGGCTCCATGAAGGGATGGACCAATCTGTCTCATTTTTTTTCAATATCCATTACCTAGAACAGTGTCTGGAACACAGGAGGTAGATAGAAATATTTTTTGAACAAATCAGTAAATGACATGGCATAACATGATCTGACATTGTATAGCATGATTCATTCAGCCATTCCCACACACAACTGGCAATCTTTAAAACTCTAAACTCACTTTTCCCAAATCAGCCCATATACAATGAGTAAAAAAAGACAACATCACTAATCATGGCTAAATAATTCCAGATCCAAGAAAACTTCACAAAGATCTTATAAAAAAATAATGACACTTCTGAAATTAGAGATCAGGTAGTATATAATAAATTAATTAGACACAGAGAGGAAATTTCCAACATGTAGTTGAAATTCAGTAAGTCGATTGTAGGAAAGAGAAAGGAGTAATACTGTTTCCATGTTAGAAACAAAGTCAGTAAATTCCATATGATTATACTTATATTAATTTTTCTTCTTTCTACATTTTGTATTTCAAAATTTTTTATAATGACCATTTGTTACCTGGGATGAAAAAAGTAAAACTTGTTAAGAAAAAAAGAAATAAAGAAAGGAAAGAAGAGAAGGAAGGCAGGCAGGTAGGAAAAAGGAAGAGAGAAAGAGAAGGGAGGAAGGGAGGGAGGGAAGAAGGAAGGAAGGAAGGAAGGAAGGAAGGAAGGAAGGAAGGAAGGAAGGAAGGGAAGTGGGAGGGAGGGAGGATGGGAGGCAGGGAGGGAGGAAGGAGCTCATGAAATGAGAAAAGACAGGCTAGTTCTCCATGACTCTAAAACCATTGACTGGAAATGGAAAAAAGTCTAATCAAATGGTCATTTTATCTCCATGACACTACACACTACTGTTTTTACTTTTTCAAAGAATATCTTGAACAATCATGATTAGTTATTCTGGCATCACGGAGACACACAACCATGTGAATAAGGAAAACAACACATGAGCAACTGGGAAGACCATGGGCCATGTCAAATGACTTAAGGAGTCCAAGACAAGAGAGCACAGTGGTGGACCCTCATCCTGACATAGTGTCACCTTTTCCCAATTTCTCAGAGAAACAATATGGTCCAGTCAATGCAAATTATCTGAAGCAGGAATCCAAATCCTTGGCTTCTATTATCCATCCTTTCAGCAAATAGATCTGTGAACTAAAATAGGTCATTCAAACTCTCTTCCAATTTTGTAAAAATTGGGATAATTTCTGTCCTATTCATTTTTCAGTACTGTTGTAGGTAGGAAAGTGTTTAGAAAATTATGTTTCCTAAATTAGTGAAAAGTGGTATTACCAATACCTCCTATTATCATGCCCCTTTCAAGGGGAGGTAGGGGAGTGAAGTTTGAAGACAATAAACCAAGAGTCAGAAAAACCTGAGTTTTGGTGAAGTCACAGTCTAGTTAGTGTCAGAGTTTAAACCAGAACCCAGTTCTCCTAACTCCTAAAGTGGAACTCCTGACTTCACTGAACAAATTCTCTGCCCGCAGCACAAATAACCAAGTGTTAATTTCATATCAGAGAGCCACCCTTAGTACTGCCAGTTACCCTCCACTACAGACTCAGTTTAAAGAGTTTACAGGACATAAGAACAGGGTAGTGTCTCCATTTGCCAGGCTGCTATGACAAATACCACACGTTGGGTTGACTTAAACAACCAGAATTTACTGACTCACAGTTTTGAGGCTAGGAGAAGTCTAAAATCAAGGCATCAGCAAGGTGATGCTTTCTTTCCAAAGTGGGTAACATTTTGGTGCTGACTGCCAGAGATCCATCCTTGGAGACCTCAGCTTGTATCCCTGCTTTATGTCACACGGCGATGGCCCCTCTGTTCTAGGTTCTGTTGACTTCTGGCCTCCAGCTCCTCCCTGTGGCTTTCTCTCACTCCAGCTACTGGCCTCTTTCTCTATAAAACCCCAATATGGATTCAGACTCAACCTCATTCAGTTGGGCCACTAAAAATAACGAGATATTTTACAATCTCTCTTTACAACAGGTTCACACCCACAAGAATGCAGAGTAAGAATATCTAATGTCTAAATTGTGGTACATAATTCAATCTACCAAATAATTGCATAATTGTGATGGAACCATTCAGAATCAATTGAATATTGTAAAGCACTGTTTCAAATCTTTATGAGATGATAATGCCAGAGCCTTTATAATTACGCATTAACTTTGGTTCTCATAGAAATGGCAGCGGGATTGCATGCAGCAGCTTTACGGCAAGCCCTGTGAGTTAAAAGCAAAATATTGTAGATGAACGTGAACAAACCCTCCAGGAATCCACTGCAGCTTATGAGCTTCTAGAGCACAGCGTTTGTGCTTGCACTTGTTTAGATTACTTACACATAAAATGTTCTCAGTGTAATAGGCACTGAATTATTTTTATCACTTAATGACATTTAAAATCTCTCAATGAAACAAAAGGGTTTAAAGCAGTCAGTCTCTATGCAAAAACTTTCAAAAATTTCTCTCCTCTGAGGACTTTGCTAAAGAAGTAGGCAGCGCTTCCGTGAGCTACCGTCAGTGGAAACTGGGAAAGGTGGGCTTTCCCTGAGACTCCCCCAGCAGCAGCTCATCAAGCCAGCCCTAGAACCCATGGTTACCTGTGGTCACAGTAGCTCCTGAGATCATCTCAGGAGAGTATTCACAAATTTATTTGTGCTCAGGCTCCTCAATTAACCAAGAGAAACTGATGCCCGTGACTGACCAGCTGCAGCAGTAAGCACCCCTGCTTTCCACAGGATTCTGTAAAACGCTGATGGAGCAGGAAATAGCTATAAAAGTTTCCCTGAAATTCTCTAGAGATGTCCTGTAACATTTTCCATGGAAACGTCATAAAATATTCCATGCAATTAACCTCACTTAAAGAAACATTTATCAACTTGTTTTACCTTCTTACAGGTAATTATATTTTTCTTTAAATATGTGTCACAGATAAAAAGATTTTTTTTGTTGTTGTTTAACAGAATACATAGAGTATTATTTGCACCATTTGGATTTTGATTGACAGAAAGTTAATAACAGTAAGTTTAACTTCAACTGAAGCCAAAGTAAAATAATATAAATGAGGAGCAGAATTGAGGATGAGGGAATACGGAATGAGAATGGAAAAAAAAATTCTTTGGGAATCAAAGTCCTGCATTTTCATGGTCCCATTTTCCAGTTTCAGAAAAATACAAAATTGCCTAAGAATAGAAAGACTCACTGTTATCCATGTAACCCCAGAGAATTCATACGAATTGAAAGGGACTCCCAGGCTCCAAGTTGATGCCAAGAAAATATGGTGCAAATCAACTTATATTTTCCAAAGCAGGGAGTCATGTTACCACATAGTCACCACATGCCTAGGATGGAAAACAGGTGTGTGGGTGAGGCTTCCTGACTAGAAATTCATGCTCAATACCCAGGTGGCTTATCTGCACCCTGCTCCAGACGTAGGTCACTCCCAACTTGGTGTGCAGTGATTTTCCACTGGGAACCCCGGGGCTTTCATGGTGACTGCTGAAGTGCAGGATTTATCATATACCATTTTCCCTTGCTGAGGCCATGACACCTCTGTTCTTTTCCAATTCATTCAAAATCTGCAGACCCCCATAACCTTGCCCATTTCTGCCCAGGCTGACAACCTAAAGTTAATAATGTCCTTGTCTCGTTCGACTGGGTTGTTTTATCAGTGGTTTCTGCTCGAATTCCTTCATTTAAATGGTTTGACAAGATTCTTCTTGCTGTTCTTTGGTGGGACTCCACAGAATAAGGGGGCCATATGACTGAAGAGGATCATCCATTGTTTTCTAATGGAGAAATAAGTTGCATACAGAAAATATGGTTACATATATACTTCCTCCTCCATTATTAACACCTTGCATTATTGTAGTTCATTTGTTATGAATAAATGGATCTTTCATCTTTAAAAGATGTATTTTTAAAGTATGGAGAGGCTAGAGCAGAGTAGGGAGAAAAAAAGAGGTGAACTAAGGACAAAAGTTCAGATATTAAAGATATGGGCAAAGACTTACATTGGAACCTAGTATGTGAAGCAAAAGCAGATTTGAGAATATGCCCTACCAGAAGATGCCTATCTGAAACAAGAAAAGGCAGTGTCAAGAAGCTGTGAAGACAGGCGACCAAGAGATAGAAAGAGGGCAGAGATCAGCCATTTGATGCTGAAGTACTACAGAATGTTTAGGATTGATTGCATAGATCCAGAAATAGATAGCATAATACTGTGTGATGGTAGCATGGTATTGTAAGTACACTGAACAAAGATGTCTGTGAGTAAAGCTGAAAAAGGTGGGATAGGAGAATGTATGACACCAGAGGTAAAGATAGATGATAAAGACTGGGACTGTATAACGTAGCAAAAACTGGAGTGGCCAATGACTATTACTAAATATACAAATATAAAAATGTTTTTGCATATGGGAAAGAAAATGAATGTCAACCATGTAGAAATTTGAAAAAGGGATGGTATTCAGGAAAAAACATAATCAAAGCAAACTGGAGTCTATGGTCAACAGTAACATTGTAATATACCTCCATTAAATGTAACAAAGGCAATATGCCAATGCTAAATGTATATGAGAGGGGGATACAGGGGAGTAATATGGGATTCTTGGTAGTGGTGTTATTTGCTGTCCTTAGTAGTATATTGTATTGTATGACATGTTATTTTTCTTTTTATCATTTTTTCTTATTGCTAAAAAAAAAAAAAAACAATTTTTCTTGTAGTAATCAGTATGTTCAAGTGCTGATTGTGGTGATAAATGTACAACTTTATGATGATACCATGAACAACTAATTGTACACTGTGGATAAATGTATGGTATGTGAATATAACTCTATAAAATTGTAGGAAAATATATATGTATAGGAGTAAAAGTGTTGGAGAAAACATGGTGAGAGGGATGATGCCTCACCAATATGGACTAACTACAATGTGTAAACTCAGAATTGAATCTTAGAACATAGCCTAACGTGGACACAATAATTGTAATAGTCCCTAGATTGTAAGCTCTTACAGCAGTTAACTCTATCCCTGAATTGTAAGGCCTATCTCTAAACTTTAAGATGCTGATCCCCTAGCATATAATCTGATTGGTCTCTGAAACAATGCATATCTCTGAGACACCTGAAACTCAGAGCTAGAGCTCGGCAGATATGAATGTCAGTATTAGTGCATACAGCCACTGTCAAAAAAAAAAGCTGAAAAAGAGCCCAGACTTCAATTAGTGATATGAATGAAGCAGGTCTGGTTAAGACCAGGGCAAGCCAGGCCAAAGGGTAAAGGTTGAAACTGACTGTGTTTTAAAACTTCAACTTTCATATGAGACCAAGGAAATAGATATCTATTTGGTACAGGATCTAAATTTTCTAAATGGTACAACTCTACAGTCGATTTGTTCAAACACCACAATTGCATGGAACTTTGAATAGGAAGTGAGATACGGTAGGTTAGTATAGGCTGGAGTGAAATAGTGACACATCCCAGAGTAATATGGGCAGATAATAAAAAAATATATTTACAGCCTCCCCCTCCCCAGCCCCGAGGATCTGGGGGAAGGTGCGGATGTGTTGGACATCCTCACCTGGACTGGTGTTGATGTTGTCACAAACATTGGGACTGGCGGTTTGATGTGCTGAGCCCTCGAGCATGGGACTTGCCCTTATGAAGCTCATTACCACAAAGGAGAGTCTAAACTTGTATGCAATGGTGCCTAAGAGTCTCCCCTTGAGTACCTCTTTGTTGCTCAGATGTGGACCTCTCTCTCTCTAACTGAGCCATCTCGACAGGTGAACTCGCTGCCCTCCCCACTACGTGGGACCCGACTCCCAGGGGTGTAAATCTCCCTGGCAACGCAGAGTATGACTTCCGGGGATGAATGTGGACCCGGCATCGTGGAACTGAGAGTATCTTCTTGACCAAAAGAGGGATGCAAAATGAGACGAAATAGTTTCAGTGGCTGAGAGATTCCAAATGGAGTCGAGAGGTCACTCTGGTGGACATTCTTATGCACTATATAGATAACACCTCTTAGGCTTTAATGTATTGGAATAGCTAGAAGTAAATACCTGAAACTACCAAACTCCAACCCAGCAGTCTGGACTCCTGAAGACAATTATATAATAATGTAGATTACAAGGGGTGACAGTGTGATTGTGAAGACCTTGTAGATCACACCCCCTTTATCTAGTGTATGGATGAGTGAAGGAACAGGGATAAAACTAAAGGACAAATGGGGTGGGATGGGGGGATGATTTGGGTGTTGTTTTTTCACTTTTATTTTTTATTCTTGTTCTGGTTCTTTCTGATGTAAGGAAAATGTTCAGAGATAGATTGTGGTGATGAACGCATAACTATGTTATCATACTGTGGACAGTGGATTGTATATCATGGATGATTGTATGGTGTGTGAATGTATTTCAATAAAACTGAATTTAATTAAAAAAAAAAGAAGCTGTGAAGATAAATTTTATTGAAAGAGTGAGCTCAGTAGTCAAGAGGGGTACATGTTTTTTTTCCAGACAAATTTATATGAATACCGAATTAACCGTTTCCAGCATTAAAAGCCTGGAACCTAATTGAGTCACTACCAGTTGTAGTCTTAGGAGCCTGTTTTATGACAAAATCCTAATAAGTAATCAAAAATGAAAAAAAAAAAATGTAGATACAAGGACTAAGAGGAGGAAGATGACACACTAAACACCCAAATTGCTCCCAAGATGCTCAGTGCACCAAGGCTGTCAAGAAAGAAATGAAAAACAAGGTGAATGGAAAACTGAGAAAAACTTTTCCTAATAAACTGAATGTGGACATGTGACTGTCTCCAAAGAGGTACCCAGAGAGCAGATTGCCCTTTGCAATTGTATCAGGGTCTGAAGCCAGTACCCTCAGCCCAGGTTCTTCTCTCGGGCAGAATTACATCATCTACCCACCAGTCTTATGAATTAGGCCAGAATTTCAATGTAATAATTTGCATTCCTTGAAAAAGGAAATGGTGTCAGGAACTAGATTTTTTACCTGTGAATGACTGGTATGAGTTTTCCTTGTGTAAAGCTGATCTACAATGTAAGCCAAACAACACACGGAAGTCTGATTATGGACTGTAGAATATAAACAAAGGTAGTAAATTAGATTCACGAAATAAGTCTAAGAAAACACGACATAGCCATCTCAACAATGGGGCTGGCCTTACCAATGAGTCAGGAGTGCTTAAAGTCCATTGGCAAAGATTTCCCTTCCCCTTGATGGCTTTTGAATGGACACTGCCAATATTCACTTCTGTGAATTTCTGTTTGCTTTGCTCACTGATACAATTGACATATGCATTTCTAATACATTTAATCAGGTTAGAGTTCAACCTTCCAAGCCACAGAGTCATTCTATCTCCTTAATTTGTCTTTGTACATTCTGTGATGATCTATATAATAAAATACTGACTTTAAAGTTTAAATCCTAGAGGTCAATCTCATGACTCTATTTTCAGGATCTTGAGGGGGTGAGGAGGGTGGTGGGGTGCCCCAAAGGAATCTCCAGGTACCAAAAGAGAAGTGTCTGATTTTCCTTCCTATTTAATGAGATTTTGAAATGGCCTGTTATTTCATTTTTCTCATTTATATGTTCATGGCAACAGGCCCTAAATCACTGTAGTCCTCCCAGGATACCAGTCATGGAAAGTTCTTTTTATCAAAGTCATTAATGAATTCACACTAACAAAGGAGCTTTATCTGCATTACCTTAAATATTTACAGAGGCAAAATTGTGAGCTTCTCTATAGAGACCCTGGCAAGCGATAATCAAAAGTATCGAGGAAACAAATGAGAAAAGAAGATAGTGCAAATCACATTCATATTCTAGAAAGGCAAAGTTAAAAGAGCAAGACAGATTTAAGGCAAACTCAGGATTATACAATGGAAAAATACTGCACCGAAGATTAAAGGCCTGCCTGCTAAATAGATAATGCCAAATTTGATGAGAAAATACATTACATTTCCTTTCCTCTGAAACCTCAGTTGATATTTTCCACTTTTACTGGAAAGAAATAGGCTCAAAGATGTCACTCAACCCCTGAAGAAGGGCCTCCCCTTCCAGATGCAAAAACACGGAGGAAGTGCCTAAATGCTTTTTTTCTGTGAAGTACAAGCCCCTGGAAAGTTCAAGATCAGCTCACAGACTGTGAAAAATCTGCCTCAGGTCTTCTGTTGTTTGGCTGTGAACATTTTTCTCTTTAAGGGAAATTTGTAAAAGGGTTGGAAGCAGGAGAGAGAGGTGGGTGAAAAGAATGGACTTTTTCCCCTTCATTTCAGACAGAGCCTCTCCCTCACGGCCTTTGCTTTGTTTGCCCTTGTGTTTGCACTCATCTGTTACCTGGACTTCAGTTTACTTGTAACCCCTCACAATGCTCTCTCTGACCTACACAGAGTAGGGAATAATGCACACCAATTTAGCCTGTTTTCAGGAGACCTGAAACATCCACTAATCTCACCTGACCAGTTATGGTCTGTGAGCACCTGGTGTGTCTCTGACCATTTCCTCACCAAGCTGAGGTGGTCTCTCAGCTCAGCTCTACCTTACTTTTCTCCACCTTAGAAGCAGCACAAAGCTGAACCCACTTGCTTTCAACACTATTTTCCGTGCTCCATGAACAGGTTCAGTTTTCATGGGCATGCAACCCATGCAAAACCCCACGCTTGAAAGGATTCTCCTGTTGCCATCTTGAAATTCTTAATAATTTTTTATCAAGGGGCCTATATTTTTATTTTACACTGGTCCCTGCAACAGCCCTCTCCATGAGTAATTTTTCCTGCCTAAAAGCCAAACACATAATTGGCTTTCTGACCTGACCTGACAAACCCCAGTCTAATGGGGCAAAGCAACACATTGTCAGTCGAGCAAGCACCTAGGTTAAAAAGCCAAGTGCTGCCAACCGTAGCTCCAGCCACACACACTTTCCACACTTGTCAGATCCTCAAGAGCGTGCATTCATTTGCTCAGACACTGCCTTAAGAAAAAGCAAGGCCTCCAGCCATGTCGCATGCTAACAAGAGGAGAACCAGAGTCTATGATTTGCATTAATTGAAAAGTCATGTTCAGACCTCTGCCCTGGCTCCAGAAAGTTCAGGGCAAAAGTCACGAATTCCAGGAATGCACTGAAAGAACCAAAGAGCAAAACTGGAATTCCACCTAAGTTTAGAAATCAAAGGCTACTGATCTAATGCTTTAGCTGAAATCCTTTATTAGAAATGGCAATAAAACCTGGTTCATCAACTTGGGCACAGAACCTATTTTATTACTTTATATAATCATTTCTTAACTTCATGTTGACAAGAACAAAGTTATCATGAATAATACTGTTTCTTGGCTCAGAGTAAAGCTGTCTGCCTTATTTCTACTGGGGAAAGACTTGCCACCCTTTCTCTATTTTTCTCTCTTTATCACTGTCCTCCCTTTCTCCAGATATCTGTAATTTGTTAGAAGGATTGAGGTGAAGGGTTCAGTTATACCTTTTCCTAGTTTCCTTTACCTGCTATATTTATAAAACATGTTAAATACAGAGTGGAACTATAAAGAGCTGCTTGCTTGTGGAGGATCTCTGGGAGATTTGGCTTATATCTGATGAGGTTTCCATTTAAAGAGTTTAGGACTAAAGAATGTTTCTGGGCAAGCTTTACACAGGGGTCAACTACATCCACCAAACCCATCACTTACTTGTACCTTTAGCTTTTCATGTCAACCTGTTAAAATCCCAGTCTCACAATCAGGGATTGGATATTCGATGCTATTAAGAAATTATTGTTTTAATTTAGGCATAAAGTGGTACTTCATATATATTAATCTTTTAGAAATATATATCGAAACATAATATCTGGGATTTGCTTCAAAATAACTCATTTGGGGTGAGGGGCGGAATAGGTAGGAGTACAAGATTGGCTATGAGTTGGTAAGTTTTGAAACTTGATGATGGGTTCAGGGGTGGGGGGCTGCCTTAATTGTAACATGCTTTCAACTTTTCTATGTGTGTGAAATTTCCCGTAATAAAAACTTTTTAAAAGGTATTTTTATGTATTATGTATGTATTGTGGTCCTGGATATGCTACTTCTTACCTGTGTCACATTAGACAAGCTGGGTAACATGAAACTGTTCAACCACTGTGGTTTTCATAGCAATAGTTACCTCCTCGAGTTGTTGTGAGAAATGAACAAGATAGTGTGTGTAAAGTGACTAGCAAACAGTAGGTGCCCAGTAAAGGGAAGGGCATCTTCATCGTGGCCCAATTTCCTCTTCCTTGCCAGGTCATCCTTCAAGTAGGATCGGCTAGTGGCCTTCAGCTAAGTGGATTCCTTTCTTTTGTCTACACGTCAGCCAGAGTCTAGACAGAGCTCGAACTTCTGCTTGCTTTGTGAAATCAGATACTGTTTGAAGAATTCAGCTTGCTGAGTGGAAACCTAGAGTCTTAATCTCCTGTGTGACCTCCCTTCCAACTCCCACCTCTTTCAAAAGAACACAAATATACATTTGGATTTTCCATAAACAAGAGCGTGTGCCAAGCAGGTTTGTGCAGATTGCAGAAAAATGTTCCTTTGATTCAGATCCCGAAAGCACAACACTGAATGACTATACTAAGAAACAGCATCAGCAAGAGCTCTCTTACTGAACTGGTTCAAAGATGCAGCTCCCTGCAAAGAAATAATCTGGCAAAGCAAAAAGGTAGTTAGTGAATCTTTAATAGCTTTTGAAAATGTTTTGATTACTATTGCTTTTTTACCCAATGTGACGCTGAATCACCCTGAATATTAATGACATAAACAGAAGGGAACAATGACCTAATGGTATTTACCTGTTTTAATAAGTGGAACTTCTACTACACTGAATTTCCGTAAGAGGTAAACCACTATAAACACATACCATATTCTGACAAGAGAGTTGATAGGGAGGATAACAAATGCAAAACATTCTCAGTTTAAGGTATAGAAAAAGGATAAATGCCAGTTTTTTTATCTTAAATTTATTGTCTCTTCCACTTCCTTAACTTCATGGATCATAGCTCCAGACCCCCAGAAACTAACTTTTGGGAAGAATGCAGCATTTTGGGGAGGGAATTTTTATCATCACATAAAGGCATCCTTTGAAAATAGCCTTTAGAAACTAGACTTTCCTTTGTGCAAGAAATATTAGCTTTATGAATTGCAACACTTCTGCAGCAGTCAAGAACTGAAAACACAAGGAATGCCCATTAAGAATGAATGAATAAATTGTGTTACCTCCACATCATGAAATATTGGGCAGTCACAGAAAATGACTTGGAGGATTTCCCTAAAGTATCACTGAGTAAAAAATGCAATACTGCAAAGGTGTGTGTCTTATAATCCCATTTTTGTATAACAAATAACAAAAAACACCAACCAAAATGAGTGTGTGTGTGTGTTCATGTGTGTGTGTGTGGTGGGAGGAGTTTGAGTAAAGGAAAAAGAAATAGTAAAGGACACACAGAGTGTTATCATGACTTACTAGATGTGTCAGCAGAGTAGGAGTGAGGGCACTGATGTTGGGAAGAGTGTAGAAGTGTCCGTGGTAAAAAGCAAACTGCTCTGTATAGTATAATTCCACTTATATAAAACTGTGCATGTGTGTCTGCATGGGTGTGTGTAAGCATGCACATGTGTTTGTGTGTGTATGCATGAAGAGATGCATAAATAGATGAACACCAAGATATTAATAGTGGTTATCTTAGGGTAACAGGATTCTGGGTTAACTTTCCTTTGTTAACTTTTTGATATATTGTTATATTTCTTTACATGGAGCATATAATATTTATATTATCAGAAAAAAAATAGTGCCTAAGTGATCATGGTGGCAAAAAAAAAAGACATCCATTTAGGCTCAAAACTTTGTTAGATTCCTATGACTGCTATAACAGATTGCCTCAAACTTGGTGGCTTAAACCAGTACTAATTGATTATCTCACATCTCTCTGAATCAGAAGTCCAACACAGATCTCACTGGTATAAAATCAAGGTGTTGGGAGGGTTGTGGTCCTTTCTAGAGGCTCTAGGGGAGAATATGCTTCCTTGCTTTCCCAGCTTCTAGAGGTGTCCTGCACTCCTTGGATTGTGGCTCCTTTCCTTCATTTTTACAGCCAGCAGCGTGGCATGTCTCTGACCCTGCTTCTTTCACCTCATCTCCCCTCTGACTCATTTCCTCTGTCTCCCTCTTCTATTTTTAAGGACTCTTCAGATGGCATGGGGTCCACCAGGATAACCTGGGATAATCTCCCTATTATAAAGTCAGCTGATTAGCAACCTTAATCCCATCTGCAATTTTAACTCCCTTTTTCCATGTAACCTGACAAAAGCACAGGTCCCAGGGACTAGGGTGTGGACACCTTTGGGGGTCATTATTCTAACTACCGCAAGCACCTTCTCTCTAGGTGGGAGCTCTGGGCTAGGTATTGAAGAGTTCAAAGCCAAACAGAATACTCACTTTCACAAAGAATTAGGGCAACAATCAACATTTACAGGGTTAACTGTACCCCAGGTACTGTTCTAAATACTTCATATTATCCACTCATTTAACAAATTACTGATCATCTACTATGTGCAGGCAATTTTCCAGATACTGCAGATTCCACAGTGAAAAAACACAAAGAAATTCCTGCCCTTGTGGTGCAGACAATAAACAAATAAAATGAATTAACTTGTCAAAAGAACTCTGAGGTAGGCACTTTATGATTCACATTTACAGATGAGGAAACTGAGCCACGGAGAGTATGTCACTCCCTCAATAGTCTAGCAAGTGGTTATGCTGAACTTTGAATCCAGATATTCTGTATCCAGAGCCCAAACTCCTTCTCATTATATTATAATGCCTCTTCTAATTCTATGTTGCTACCCACAAATGGACCCAGCTAGAGTGGATCTAAGGGGACACTGCAACTAGGAAACCAGGTAGTTCAGAGTCGCACCTGTACAAAGTGCTAGACTGATGGACTGGGGTATATTTAGAAGAAAGATTTGGTCTGTCAAAATCCATCCAGGTCACTCTACTCATCAACCCAGGCTAACTTCACCAACTTGACCTTCTGTCACTGCTCTTTTACTTTTCCCTTTAGCCAATAATATCATAGAATGGTAAGTCCTTAGAGTTAGAAGGAATTTGAGATAAATCTAAATCCCCTTTAAATTGAGTATAAGCTGGAGCCTGTGCATGGCATCTCTCTTCCCAGACCTAAACTTAAATCTGTAAAGCCACATACCACATTCTAATTCTCTTTTCTCTGTAACCTTTCTGTCACTTGAATCTCTTAACCTGAAATCACAACTGATACAACAGCTCTGGGCCTAGCAACTGCAATCAAATTCCAACAAAATATAGGCTTTGCAATACCAAACCTGCAATGAGCAATTAACTTTGGCAAAATAAGGGTTACACCTAATTTCCTGAGAAACTCATAAACCTCATGTAATCCAAAATAATTGGACATCTATCAAAGGGGCTCATATTGTAATCCCCTTGAGAGATCATTATAATCTGCTGGTTTGATTAATTTCCCAGAAATATGAAGCTTAAGTTGGTAAGCTCGGTCCTCATCCTGACATGCAAAGAAAAGCCTGAGCTGCTGGCAGAATTTCAAGACACTCTTCAGGCCTTACCTGGCCGTGGGAAGCTCTTTTCACACATTTATAGTCATTTCCATTGACTTACGCCCAAGGGAAAAATCTGAGTCAGGGTAGACACAGAATCACTAGATTTACTTCTGTTTTTCATGAGATCGTAAACTTCACCTCCAAATAAACAGCACCCATTCGGTAACTCTAATGTTGTGAAAGGATAGGTGTTGGTTTAAATATGTGATTTTTCTGCAGTGCCTTGTAACTCACAAAAAGAAAAGACAATGCATGCCAGTTGAGTACTCTGCTCTTGGAAGGAAAAATAAAGACACAGGACAGAACTGGTAAAGACAGACAGATACATAGTGCTGCTTTAGCTTGATGTTTGGGTAACCTGGATGGCTTCCCTCTCAGTCGACACCTCAAGGTGCTCTGAAGCCAAGGCTTCAATGTCACCACCAGAAAGATTACTTCCCTACTGTCCTTCCTTCTCCTTTGACCTCCTAGTAGAGTAAGGACAAGATCTGACCATATGCCAGGTCTTTACCAAAGAGTCTTTACATAAGCTGTTTACTCATCAATCAGAAATGTCCCTCTTGTTTTGCAATGTGTTTTTTGTTTCTTAGTTTTTGTGGAGAGGGCTCTGTGCTTTTATTCCTTTCAGCTATTATACCAACCTCACAATAGTATATTTCTTCCTCAAAAGATTTGAACCAAATATTAGGAAACTGCATGGAATATTTTGAGCATTGACTCCATCTACTATGACTGACCCTTGAAATCAAAATCAAAAGCATTTTTTTATTCTGTGTCCTTTCTGTTGGCCAGTTTGTCAATTTATTGGTTTGTTCTTTACAAAGGCTATTAAAATTCTTTTTAGTTTAAACTCACAGACCCTCCTCAAAAACTAGTGATGCTGGTTTCCTGGATACCAGATCTTACATTTGCAAATAAACATTGGTTTTCCATGCTATATTTTAAATTAATTATTTTATCATTACCCATGATTTATTTCACTCAGGGGGCCACCCAGACATTGTTAAGTGAAACTTGCCCAAGCCAACTTTCAAAAGTCATAACGCCCTTCTAGTATTTACTCAGGGACATTTTATCAATTCTTTTTCCCTGAAAAAAGACCACATTGCTTTCCTTTCATGCTTAATATCACAACACAAATCACTAAACAGTGTTAAAGCTGGCAAGCCGAGCAAGGGCCATCCATTCCACAGCCACAGTCAGCGAAGGTTTGCCTGCCACAGCAAACAAAGGGACCAGAATTGAAAACATCTGCCAGCAGTTCTGGTCCCAACCTGTTAACATTTTGAAAAGAATAAGATCACATCATTAACTATTAGTACTAGATTATCTTACTTACAGACACGTGATCATTTATATGATGGTTTAGATTATGTCTTGATTCCACTGGGAAAGACCATAACTCAAACAGCACAGTGATTTATCACTATCTCCAGGCATTTACAGCATTGCTAACAAGCAAAAAAAGAGTTAAACAATGACATTTAAAAGGAAATGGTATACAGTTTGTTACCAGAAAAGAAAAGAAAGTAGGACAGAAGATTACTAGGTACTGATGACTTGCTTGCAAATACATAAGGAGCATTAAAAAAAAAAAGAGAAAAGAAAAAACAAGCTTTACAATATGCAAATCTGCTGCTTTGAGTATAATTTATGACACATTTGACAAGTTAATAGCCCTTTTTTGCTGTCTGCTTTTGCTGCAACTCACATTTCAACTGACTCACTGATTTCTGGACTTGAGGCAACAACAAGCTTCGAAATACGAACGTTATTAGCACTAGACAAGTTGGTGGATAGCTCTATTGCTGCCCCATGGCTCTGAGCAAAACTGCAAAGTACAGGAAGTATGGGTTCCTCTATTCAGTTTGTTTCTTCAACAATTTTCTCAACAGTAGAAATGTCTAAAATTTGGGGTATGACAATTCTTTATACAATTTTGTTCCCTGAAACTAGAGGATGTTTAGCATCTGTAACTGCAGGCAACTCCTCCAGCCCCATTGTAACACACACACACACACACACACACAGAGTCACCCACACATTTGCAAACTCTTAAAATATCCCAGTCTTTCTGCTATCTTGTAGCTGTGCAAAGTACCTACCGAAAGTACTCCATTCTACTAGATCATTCCTTCTTTATCCACATGCCCCATCCCCCCACCAAAAAACACCTAAATTCTGGTAAAATGCCACAGACCAAATAGTTCAATCAAATCTTGGTTGAATTAAGCATTAGTAAGTGCTCTAATCCCTATTATTTTTGAAGATAAAAGCATTTTAATTATCCAATTAAAATAATCCACAGTAAAGTCTCAATGACTGATGGACTTAATCTTTTCAGTGGTCATCGTCTTTGGAGTATGAGAATTATCCCACGCATTACCTCCTCCCTACCCTCCTACAAATAAGGTAGTCATAAACTTCCTACTCCATTAATGAAATGCTGACAACTCCTGGTAGAGTGGAATACATAGGAAACCCTCTCTTGGACTATGAAAACTAAACAATAGCAATCTAATTCCTCCTGGGTCACTGAAAAAACCAGAGCCAAAGTAGTGACATTATTTCTCCATTCTCAAAAGCAAAGTAATAAGGGTCAACCAAGCTGATGGCAAAAGACATTCCAGATTGCTGTATCCTCACAGAGTCTTTGAACAACTGGCACAAGTTGTCAGAGCAATCTTCCTCAATACTCCAGAAAACAGTTAAAGGGTTGCAGTAACAGGGTAAGTGCCAAATCAAGAAAATGCAGCTTTAAAATCAGTAGGAGAAACTTGTGGTGCCCTTGCTGGCCCTGCCCCTCGCCCTCCTCTGCACCATTTGCAGGCGGCCCATGCTGCCATGCTGGGTTGCAGGACCTGTCCTGGGGGGAGCAGAGTAACCCCTATGTGAATACTAGGTGTCTGTGTATTGGGGCCAAACTACCAGGTGTTACCTTGAAACAATGAACCCAGGATATTCTTCTCTGATTCACCATCACACATCTTGCCCTACAGGCAAAAGCAACTTGCAGAGAGCTAAAGCAGTAGAAGAAACAATTAAGTTAAAGCAGGCCTGGGGCAAAAGGATTACCTGCTTTAAGACATACAATAGAGCACCAAGAAGTACGGGGGGGCTATTTCACAGGGACCAAGGGGGACATTGAGATTCCTGTGCATGGGGGAATTCCTAAGGCACGAACAGGCACAAGTCCAGGAAAAGATGCAGGCTCAGAAAAGACAGAGCAGATCCTGCACTTCACTTTTGCTTCAGGCTGATCTGCTTGATAGGAGGGCTAAACTCTGAAGGAGAGTACCAGCCAATGCAGAGCCAATTTGCAAAGCCTGTAAAAGGTGCATTTTGTGTTTGTTTGTTTGTTTGTTGTTTCTTAACTCGTGGCACTCAAAGAAATCTCTGTCATATCACTACCTGGACAAAAACTTAAAGAACAGGCAACTCAGGGACTAAATCCCAGGGTTAACACATTAAAATATTAAAATGCTCAGTGTGTAGCAAAAGATTACAACACAAATGAAGAAACAGGAAATAATGGTCCATTCAAACAATAAAAATAGAGAATGTCAATGAAGAAGACCAGACTTTGGGCATAACTGACAAACACTTTAAGAAAATGATCTTCAGTATGCGCAAGGAGATTAAGGAAAACGGGAGAAAGAATTAAACTATAACAGGAAAACAACAACTGAACAATATGAGGATCTCAATAAAGAGAAATTTTTAAAAAGGAACCAAACAGAAATACTAGAGTTGAAGATTACAATAACTGAAATGAAAAATTCCCTGTAGGGTTTCAACAGCAGATTTGGAGCTGGCAGAAGATAGAATCAGTGAACTCAGAGAAAACAATTGAAACGATTCAGGCTGAGGAACAGAAAGAAAAAAGAATGAAAAAAAAATGAATAGAACCTAAGGGATCTGTGGGATACCAACAAGCTAACCAATATATGCAT
Organism: Choloepus didactylus; assembly: GCF_015220235.1. Classification (NCBI taxonomy): domain Eukaryota; kingdom Metazoa; phylum Chordata; class Mammalia; order Pilosa; family Megalonychidae; genus Choloepus; species Choloepus didactylus. The sequence goes on along the minus strand of NC_051324.1, from coordinate 64,293,569 downwards.
ATAATACCATACAATGTAACTTCTCTGACCACAATGGAAGGAAGTTAGAAATCAGTAACAAAAGGAAAACTGGAAAACTCACCAATGTGTGGAAATTAAACAATACACTCTTAAATAACCAATTTCTTCTTTGATTCTGGTCAAAGAAATCACAATGAAAATTAGGAAATAACTCAAGGCAAATGAAAACAACAACACAACATAGCAAAACATATGGGTTGCTGCAAAGGCAGTGCTGAGATGGAAATTTATAGCTCTAAATACTTTCATTAAAAAAAAAAGAGAAGGAAAAAGATACCAAACAGAGACCTAACTTCACAACTGGAGGATTTAGAAAAAGAAGAGCAAATGAAATCCAAAGTGAACAGAAGGAATGAAATAATCAAAATTAGAGTGGAGATGAATGAAACAGGAAATCAAAAAAACAATAGAGAGAATCAATGAAACCAAAGGTTGGTTTTTCAAAATATCAATAAAATTGACAAACTTTAAGGTAGACTGACAAAGAAAAAAAAGGGGAGGATGGAAAAAAATAAGAAAAAAAAAAGAAATGAAAGGGGGGGCATTAGTATGGGCATCACAGAAATAAGAAGAATAACAGGATAATATGAAAAACTGTACACCAAAGAATTAGAGAACCTAATAGACAGATTCCTGGAAATATACTAACTACACCAACTCAAGAGGAAATAGAAGATCACAGCAGACCAATAACAAGTAAAGTCATTGAATCAGCAATCAAAAACCTTCCCAAAAAACAAAGGCCAGGTCCAGATGGCTTCACTGGTGAATTTTACCAAACATTCCAAGAAAAATTAACACCAATCCCACTCAAACTCTTCCAAAACATTGAAGAGAACACCTCCTAACTCATTCTATGAGGTCAATGTCACCCTAATAACAAAGCCATTTATTTTACTACAAAGTAAAATTACACACCAATAGCCCTTATGAATATAGATGCAAAAGTCCTCAACAAAATACTACCAAACTGAATCCAATAGCACTTTAAAAGAATCACACAACATGATAAAGTAAAATTTATCCAACATATGCAAGGGTGGTTCAACATAAGAAAATCAATTAATGTAATATACTACATTAAAAAAATAAAGAAAAAATTACATGATTGTTTCAATTGACATAGAAAAGGCATTTGATGAAAACCAGCACCCCAACTTGATAAAACAACTTAGAACTCTAGGAATTGAAGGAAACTTCCTCAAAATGATAAAGGGCATATATGAAAAACCCACAACTAACAGTATAATCAATGATGAAAGACTGAAATCTTTCCCTCTAAAATCAGGAACAAGACAAAGATGTCAACTGTCACCAATGTTATTCAACATTGTACTGGAAGTTCTAGACAGAACAATTAAGCAAGAAAAAATAAATAAAAGACATCCAAGTCAGAAAGGAAAAAGTTCTACTTTTCCTATTGGCAGATGACATAATCCTATGTATAGAAAATCCACAAAAAAGCTAAAGAGATAATAAACAAATTCAGCAAAGTAGTGGGGTACAAAGTCAAAATGCAAAAATCAGTAGTGTTTCTATACACTACTAATGAGCAATCTAAAGAAGAAATCAAGACAAAAATTCCATTTACAATACCAAGTAAAAGAATCCAATATCAGGAATAAATTTAACCAAGGATGTAAAAGACTTATACATGGAAAACTACAAAACATTACCAAAGGAAATCAAAAAGACCAAACTAAATGGCAGGACATTCCATGTTCATGAATTGAAAGTCTAAATATTGTTAAGATTTCAATTCTACCCAAAGCAATTTACAGCTTCAGAGAAATCCAATTCAAAATTCCAAAAGCCTTCTATGCAGAAATGGAAAAGCCAATCATCAGATTTATATGCAATGGAAAGGGGCTCCAAATAGCCAAAGCCATCTTGAAAAATAATGAAGTTGGAGGATTCACATTTCCTGATTTTAAAACTTATTACAAAGCTATAGTAATCAAAGTAGCACAAGGACAGACATACAGACCAAAGGAATTAAATTGGCATTCAGAAATAAACTCTCACACCAATGGCCAATTGATTTTTGACAAGGGTGCCAAGTCTACTCAATAGGGAAAGAATAGTCTTTTCAACAAATGGTGCTGGACAAACTGGAAATCCACATGCACAAGAAAGAAGGTTGATATCTACCTTATGCCACAGAAAAAATTTCACTCAAAATGGATCAAAGGCAAAAATATAAAACTGAAACAACAAAATATAGACAAAACACGGAGAAGCATCTTCAGGACCTTACGTTAGGCAACAGTTTCTTAGACTTGACACCAAAAGCACAAGCAACAAATGAAAAAATAGATAAATGGGACTTCATCAAAATTAACAACACTTGTGCATCAAAAGAACTTTATCATGGGGAGGAGCTAAGATGGCAGCATAGAGAGGAGTGGAAGCCAGTTAGTCCCCCTGGAACAATTCATAAACTACTGAAAAACTACTAAATAACCTGGAATAACCGTCGGGAGACATACGTGACTGTCCATTCATCATACACCAACCTGAATTGGGAGGAATGCCCAAGATCACAGCATAAAATCTGTAAGTAAAAACTGTGGACCCAAGCCGAGAGCCGAGAGCCCCGCACCACAAGGCTTCCTTGTGGTGCTAGAGAGCAACACTCTCCAAACAAGCTAGAGTACCTCAGCCCAGCTCCAACTGGGGTTTTAATGTTAACTGCTCAATACAGACTGAATCCCCAACAAGCAGACAGAGGCTTTTGATGACGACTGACCTTGGGAGAGTCAGGGGACATATCTGTCTCAGGATAGGGAGCCCAGAGGATCAGGTGCTATCTCTGGCTGAAGAGTGAATCTGGGAGCTTTCTGTTCCTTTCTCTCTCTCTCAACCTGGGCAACTCAGAGGAGAAAGCCTCAGCCATTTTCAGCTTGCAGCTCTTCACAGTAGAGAAAGCCTCAGCCATTTTAAAATCTCAGCACTCTGAGTCAGAGAAACAAAGAATCTATTTATATGCAAATGACCCCTCTGGAGGGGGCATAGCTTCCCAAGAGGAAAGGGAGGGGCCCAGCTCTACTACCTGCCTTACCAGGACCAGACCCCAAAGCCTGGGGTAGGAGAGCCGTAGGCCACACCCCCTTATACCCTCCCTGACAGGCTGATAGGTGCACCTGCTGGGCAGAAAAACACAGGGTGTATCAATCCACTAAGAAAAACCATCAAGGAAACTGGACACTGACTATTTCCTCCTTCTGTGACCTAAGCCTGTTCTCCTCTGGGAAGACTGATTGGGGTGGCCTAGGAGGTCAGATGCCTAGACAACAAAAAACTACAACCTACACTAGGAAAAATAAAGTTATGGCCCAGTCAAAGGAACAAATTTACACTTCAACTGAGATACAGGAATTTAAACAACTAATGCTAAATCAATTCAAAAAGTTTAGAGAAGGTATGACAAAAGAGATAAAGGCTATAAAGAAAACACTGGGCATACATAAAGCAGAAGTCGAACATTCAAAAAACAACCAGCAGAATCTATGGAAATGAAAGGCACAACACAAGAGATGAAAGACACAATGGAAACATACAACAGCAGATCTCAAGAGGCAGTAGAAAACACTCAGGAACTGGAGAACAAAACACCTGAAAGCCTACACGCAAAGGAGCAGATGAAGAAAAGAATGAAAAAATATGAGCAACATCTCCGGGAACTTAAGGATGAAATGAAATACAAGAATGTATGTATGATTGGTGTCCCAGAAGGAGAAGAGAAGGAAAAGGGGGCAGAAGCAATAATAGAGGAAATAATCAATGAAAATTTCCCATCTCTTATGAAAGACATAAAATTACAGATCCAAGAAATGCAGCATACTCCAAACAGAATAGATCTACACCAAGACACTTAATAATCAGATTATCAAACATCAAAGACAAAGAGAGAATCCTGAAAGCAGCGAGAGAAAAGCGATCCATCACATACAAAGAAAGCTTAATAAGACTATGTGTGGATCTCTCAGCAGAAACCATGGAGGCAAGAAGGAAGTGGTGTGATATTTTTAAGATACTGAAAGCGAAAAACCGCCAACCAAGAATCCTATATCCAGCAAATCTGTCCTTCAAATATGAGGGAGAGCTCAAAATATTTTCCAACAAACAGACAATGAGAGACTTTGTGAATAAGATACCCGCCCTACAGGAAATACTAAAGGGAGCACTACAGAGTGATAGAAGACAGGAATCAGAGATTTGAAACACAGTTTTTTTGGGAGATGGTAGCACAGCAAGGTATGTACACTGAACAAAGATAGTTATGAATATGGTTGAGAGAGGAGGGTTGGGAGCATGTGGGACACCAGAAGAAAGGAGGAAAGATAAAGACTGGGACCGTGTAACTTGGTAAAATCTAGAGTGTTCAAAAATTGTGATAAAATGTACAAATATATTCTTTCACAAGGGAGAACAAGCAAATGTCAACCTTTGCAAGATGTTAAAAATGAGGAGGCATTGGGGGAGGGATGCAATCAACATAAACTAGAGACTGTAAGTAACAGAATCATTGTATTATGCTCCCTTTAATGTAACAAAGGTGATATACCAAGGTAAATGCAGATAAGAGGGGGGGATAGGGAGGGGTGTGAGACACTTGACATTGGTGGTGTTGTCTGACTCTTTATTCTACTTTGATTTAAGGTTATCTTCCCCTTTGCTTCTTCCTAACTGTCATTTTTTTCTTCCTCTTTCTTTTTTCTTTTTCTTTTGCCTCTCTACCTTCTTTGATTCTCCCTCCTGCCTTGTGGAAGAAATGTAGATGCCCTTATATAGATAGTGGTGAGGGTGGTGAACACATATATATGTGACTATACAGGGAACCATCAATTGTTTACTTAGGTTGGAATGTATGGCATGTGAACAAAACCATCTTAAAAAAAAAAATGGGTTGATGATGAAACCTTGAGGGCAATATACCAAGTGAAAGAAGCCAGACACATAAGGACAAATATTGCAGGGTCTCACTGATAGGAACTAATTATAATATGTAAACTCATAGACATGAAATTTGAGGTACCAAGATATAGAATGAGGCTAAAGAATGGGGAGCGATTGCTTAGTATGAGCAGAATGTTCAATTAGGATGAACTTAAATGTTTTGGAAATGAACAGAGGTGTCGGTAGCAAGATGTGAGAATAACTAACAGTGCTGAAAGGTGTGTGAAGGTGGTGGAAAGGGTAAGCTCAGAGTCATGTATGTCACCAGAAGGAAAGTTGGAAGTCAAAAGACGGGAATGTATAAAACTGAATCCTGTGGCGGGTAATGTCCATGATTAACTGTACAAATATTAGAAATCTCTTTCATGAACCAGAACAAATGTATAACACTATAACTAGAAGTTAATAATAGAGAGGCATATAGGGAAAAAATATATACCTATTGCAAAGTATATACTACGGTTAGTCGTAGTTCAACGTTCATTCATAAACAGTAATAAATGTACTATACCACTACTATGAGTCAACAATGGAGGGGGGTTGGTTAGGCATATGGGAGGACTCGAGTTTCCTTTTCTTGTCTGGAGTAATGAAAAGGTTCTAAAAATTGAACAAAAATTAAGTGTGGTGATAGATGCACAGCTACCGGGGGCAACTGATTGTCCACTTTTGATCATTGGATAATTGTATAGTATGTTAACAATCTCAACAAAAATTAAAAACTAAGAAAAAAAAAAGAACTTTATCATGAAAGTAAAAAAGACAACCTATAGAATAGGAGAAAATAGCTGGAAACCACATATCTGGTAAGGGTTTAATCTCCAAATATATAAAGTAATTCAATTAATTCTACAACTCTACAACAAAAAGACAAACAACCCGATCAAAAAAAATGGGCAACGAACTTGAATAGACATTTCTCCTAAGAAGATCAGGAAAGTGATTAAACCAGAAGGGGTAGCAGCAGACAAGACGGAATTTAACGAAGGATTATGAATTCTGAATTTCTATATAATTTTCTTTTCCCTAGTTGCTGGGGTATTGGAATAGCTAGAAGGAAAGAACTGAAATGATGGAACCATAACCCATAGCTTTCTTTGAAATTTGATCTATAGCTACTTGTTAAATTGTAATTTGAGAGTTGTCACTTTCTTGTATATATGTTATATTTCACAATAAAGAAATAACTGAAACTGTGGAACTGTATCCTATATCATTCTTTGAAATTCACTAACTACTTGTTAAATTGCACTTGGAAAGTTATCACTTCTATGTATGTATGTTATATTCCACAATAAAAAATATGATTTTAAAAAAAGAAGATATACAAATGGCCAATAAGGACATGAAAAGAGATCAACATCTTTAGCCATCAGGGAAATGCCTATCAAAACCACAAATGAGCTACCATCTCACACCCATTAGAACAGCGACTACAAAAAATAAAATAAAATAAGAAAATAACAAGTATTGGAGAGGATGTGGAAAAATAGGAACACTTAATCTTTATTGCTGGGAATGTAAAATGGTGCAGCCATTGTGGAAAACAGTTCCTCAGAAGTTAACTAGAGAATTACCATATGAAGGGGCAATTCCAATTCTAGGTATTTACACAAAAGAATTGCAAGCAGGGACTTGAACTGATATTTGCACACCAATATTCCTAGTGGCATTATCCACAATTGTCAAAAGATGGAAGCAACAAAGCGTTCATCAACAGATGCAAGTATAAACAAAATATGGTATATACAAACAATGGATTATTATTCAGCAGTCAAAAGGAACGAAGTTCTGATGCATGCAACAACATGGATGAACCTTGAAGATATTATGTTGAGTGAAATAAACTAGACACAGAAGAACAAATATTGCATGGTATCACTGATATAGAGTAAACGAATTCGTAGAGTCAGAAACTACAATACTGGTTACCAGAGGCCCAGGTTGTGGGTAGGGAATGGGGAGTGAATAATTAATTGGAATTGGGTTTCTGTCTGGGGTGATAGAGAAGTTTTGGTAATGGATGGTGTTGATGGTAGCACATTGTGAATGCAATTAACACCACTGAATTATATACTTGAATGTGGTTAAAATGGGAAAATTTAGGTTGTATATATGTTACTAGAATAAACATTTTACAAAAAAACCATAGGACTGTACAATACAGTGAACCCAAACATAAACTATGAACTATAGTTACTAGCATAATTATACTAATATTGTTTCATCAGTTGTAACAAAGGTACACTAATGCAGAGCATTAATATTAGGGAAAACTGTGTGAGAGAGGGAGGCTGTTTCTGTGTGATTTTTCTGCAATCTTACGACTTCTTTAATAAAAAAATAAATAAATAAAGAGGTTAATAATATTAGAGACTCATAGGGTTGTTATGAGAACTAAAACACAGGTGGGAAAACTTTCTCAGTAAAAGTCCAGAGAGCAAATATTTTAGTCCGGAGACCTTGCAGTCTCTCACAACTACTCAGCTCTGCTGCTATATCCAGCAAGCAGCCATAGATGATACGTGAATACGTGGGCACAACTGTGTTTCAATAAAATTCCATTTATGGACACCAAAAGTGGAATTTCATATAATTGTCAAGTGTCATAAAATACTATTGTTCTTTTTATTTTTACACAACCATTTAAAAATGCAAAAACCATTTTAGTTCATCAGCTAAGGGTCAATCTCCCGAGCTAGCACATATAATGCACAGAATAGCACTAACCAGCTTGAAATGCTCTAAATGTTTGCTGCTGTTAAAAATAAAATAACAAAGGCAATATACCAAAGCTAACTGTGTGTGAGAGGGGGATATAATGGAGGGATATGGGATTCTTGGAAGTGGTGTTGTTTTCTGTCCTTCACATTATAATGTATTTATGACATTTTATTTTTCTTTCTATTATCTTATTATTTGCTAAAAAAAAAACAAAAAAAAAAAAACTTTTTGTAGTAATCATTATGTACAAGTGCTGATTGTGGTGACAAATGTACAAGTATATGATAATACCGTGAACAACTGACTGTATACTGTGGATAAATGCATGGTATGTGAATATATCTCAATGAAATTGTAGGAAAAAATATAAATAGGGTAAAAGTGCTGGAGAAAACATGGAGAGAGAGATGTACCTATTTACTGTTGATGAGGAGGCAGAATGGTATATCCTTTCTGGAGGTCAGTGTGGTGGTTCCACAAGAAGCTAAGTATGAGGGGGCCATAAGGTCCTGCAACCTCGTTATGGGGTATGTACATGGAAGATCTGAGAGCAAAGACATGAATGAACATTTGCACACTGGTGGTTATGGAAGCAGTATTCATGATTTGCAATGAGTGGAGGTGGCCTAAGGGTACACTGAGGAACAGAAGAGTGAACTGCAGTGTATGCATGCAATGGAATATCGAGCAACTATGAGAAGGAGTGAAGTTGTGAGGCATGTAAGGAGGTGAATGGATCCTGTAGACAGCATTTTGAGTGAAGTACACCAGAAACAAATGCAAGCACTATAATGTCACCAATATTGACTAACTACAATGTGTAAACTCAGAATTGAATCTTAGAGCACAGCCTAACAGGGGAATGATTATTGTAATGGTCACTAGATTGTGAGCTCTCACAGCTGTCAAATCTACTCCTGAATTGTAATGGCTATCTCCAAACTCTGAGATGCTGATCCCTTTGTGTATAACCTGATTGGTTTCTGAAACTTTGGGTATCTGTGCGACACCTGAAACTCAGAGCTAGAGCTCAGCAGATATGAATGTCAGTATTAGCACATACAGCAACTGTTTAAAAAAAAAAAAAAAAGCTGAAAAAGAACCTAGACTTCAATTAGAGATATGAATAAAGCAGATCTGGTTAAGACTAGGGCAAATTGGGCCAAACAGTAAAGGTTGAAATTGACTGTGTGTTAAAACTTCAACTTCCATGTGAGACCAAGGGAGGAGATGTTCATTTGGTACAGAATCTATATTTTCTAAACAACATAACTTCTACAATCAGTTTGTTCAAACACCAGAATTACATGGAACTCTGAATAGGAAGTGACATATGGTAGCTTTGTATAGGTTAGAGTGAAATAGCGACATTTCCCAAAGTAATTTGGGTGGAGAATAAAAATATATATGCAGGGCCCCCCTGAGGAGCTAGGGGAAATGCGGAAGTGTTGGGCTTCCTCACCTGGATTGTTGCTGATGTTCTCATAGACATTGAGGACTGGTGGTTTTATGTCCCTCTATCATGGGACTTGCCCTTATGAAGCTGATTACTGCAAACGAGAGGCTAAACCTGCATATAATTGTGCATAAGAGTCTCCCCCTGAGTACCTCTTTGTTGCTCAGATGTGGCTCCTCTCTCTCTCTCTCTCTCTCTCTCTCTAACTAAGCCACCTCGGCAGATCTGACTCCCAGGGGTGTAAATCTCCCTGGCAACACAGGATATGACTCCTGGGGTTGAATCTGGGCCTGGCATCATGGGATTGAGAACAACTTCTTGACCAAAAGGGGGATGCGACATGAAACGAAATAAAGTTTCAGTGGCTGAGAGATTTCAAATGGATTCGAGAGGTCACTCTGGTGGACATTTTTATGCACTATAGATAACACTTTTTATGCACTATAGATAACACTTTTTAGGTTTTAATGTATTGGAATAGCTAGAAATAAATACCTGAAGCTATCAAACTCCAACCCGGTAGCCTGTACTCTTGAAGACGATTGTATAACAATGTCCCGTTTTCCCATTTCTTTTTTATTTCTGTTTCAACTTTTAAAACAAGATTCTCTTTACCCACCGTCACCTCCCCTGTAAGGAGCACCTCAACCTTCACTTCTGCTTTTAAGTCCTAAAGAGAAGGCAGGGAAAGACAGGAAGAAAAAGAGAACAATTCAGAGGTATGGAATAATGAGAACAGGTTTTCTTATTAAAAGACTCCTTCATTCTGCCAATTTCAAAATACCTTTTCTCCCTCTCTTCTGAATGACTTAGGTCCCCGGGTGACAGTGTGATGGTGAAAATCTTGTGGATCGCACTCTCTTTATCCAGTATATGGATGGATGAGTAGAAAAATGGGGACAAAAAAATTAAACAAAAACTAGGGTGGGGGGGAGGATGCTCCTTTTTACTTTCATTTTTTATTCTTATTCTGATTCTTTCTGGTATAAGGAAAATGTTCAAAAATAGATTGGGGTGATGAATGCATAACTATATGATGGTACTGTGAACAGTTGATTGTACACCATGGATGACTGTACAGTATGTGAATATATTTCAATAAAACTGAATTTAATTTAAAAAATAAATTAAATTAAATTAAAATGAAGTAAAAAACTCAGCCAAGTCAAAGCCAATGGAGAAAAAAGTAAAAGTGCCTGTATTTTCAGGTTGTACCTAAAATTCCTGGGTCTTTTTCACTTTCCTTTGACAGCCTAACCAGAAACCAGACGTATCTTTTCAGAAAATGTTCTAAGGTTCAATTTTATTTGGTTGTTGAAGGAGAATGTAGTTTTATTTCTGTTTTATTAAATAAAGTCTCTCCTCCTGTAAAAATTACAATAAAGTTCAACATCCGAAGTCCAATGGTATAGTAAATAATATTGCCCTTGGGAACTAGTTTATAAAATTTTGGAGAGAAAAACAGGCTTGACTCTTGTTTTATAAAAAGGCACAATCAGTGCTTTTACCTTGTGAATTTTCATTGCTGTCTTCAGCAATATTTCACTAACATTCAGAAAAAAACTTTACTGTACTTAAAATGGTCTGAATATCTTTCTTTCTTTGGAAGTCTTTGTGCTGCCATTAAGTTGAGTGATTTAACTGTGAGCGAAGAAATCCAGTATGTTTTCTGAGTTAATTTCCACTTGTCCCTTAGTATGGGCATTTTACTTTAATGTCACTGACAGTCAGGAAATGCAGAGAAACCATGGTCCAAAGAAACCACAAACCATGGAAAATACACAGATATTGTTTCTCTAAAAGTATGTCATTCTCTGGTGGTGTCATTCATCATGCACTATTTTGTAAGTAGCCATCTGTACTCCTAGTGTGCAAGAACAGGAGGCAGAAGATGCTGTTATTCCTAGACGATGTGAACATGAAGCAAGGAGTGCCAGACTCCCCTTTGGAGTGGCTGTTGGTGAAAACCTGTTCACAATATTTAGTTGTAGCTCTGTAACCAGCTCCTCGGAGGAAAATCCATCCTAAACCTTAATGCTATTCTTGAAGACTTCGTTGCAAAAATTATTTCATTTAATCATTTGTAACTGTTAACTGGAGGATTTGTTTTATTATTGGAACATTTCTATAAATCATCCTTGCAAATGGAAGGTATAGTTCGCCAGTCAATTAAAATATTTATCAGGGCTCCAGTGAGTAAAGTGGAGCACTTTAGCATTTGTCCCACATCGTTGCTTTATGTGAATATGTATGTCTTGTGTATGAGTGTGTATGAAAACAATTTATTTTTTCATACTGTACAAAGCCAGAAAAAGAAGACATAGAATCAATTTAGCTTGTTCTCATGCTCCATTCATCACCCTAAGTCATCAAGTTCTATGCTTTAAAATATTTTAAAATATTGCATTAATTTAGGAATACCAAAAAGTATAATTATAAAATGCACTAAACAATTATATAATGAATATTTATAAAATAAAATGAATTATATAATGAATGAATTACATAATGTACCCACCATTTAGCTTAAGAAATAAAGCAATACAGAGTTGAAGCTTCAGTAAATGCTTCCTTCCAGAAGTTAAACACTATGCTGAATTTGGTATTTATTATTCCAATATATTTCTTTGAACTTTTATTACCCATGTGTGCTGGTTTGAATACATTGTGTCCCCCAAAATGCCATTATCTTTGATGTAATCTTGTGAGGGCAGACGCATCAGTGTTGATTAGATTGTAATTCTTTGAGTGTTTCCATGGAGATGTGCCCCACCCAACTGTGGGTGATGATTCTGATTGGATAGTTTCCGAGGAGGTGTGGCCTTGCCCATTCAGCATGGGCCTTGATGAGTTTACTGGAGCACTATATAAGCTCAGACAGAAGAAGTGAGCTTGCTACAGCCAAGAGGGACACTTTGAAGAATGCACAGAAGCTGAGAGAGTAGCTGCAGATGAGAGACACTTTGAAGACAGCTGTTGAAAGCAGACTCTTGCTCCGGAGAAGCTAAGAGGATGCCCAAAGAGCAACTGAGGGTGACATTTTGAAGAGGAGCTGCTGCCTAGAGGGGAACATCCTGGGAGAAAGCCATTTTGAAACCAGAACTTGGAGCAGATGCCAGCCACGTGCCTTCCCAGCTAACAAAGGTTTTCCAGACGCCGCTGGCCATCCTCCAGTGAAGGTACCTGATTGGTGATATGTTACCATGGACACTTTATGGCCTTAAGACTATAACTGTGTAACCAAATAAACTCCCTTTATAAAAGCCAGTATGTCTCTGGTGTTTTGCATTATGGCAGCATTAGCAAATTAGAACACCATGCTAGCCATGAATATATCTCTAAGCTATGTATATGCATGTCTTTACCTTTATATAAATGGTATTATATGTTTTATCCTGCACCTGTTGCTGAATGCAATATTTATGAGATTCATCCTGGTATATTCTTTCCATGGAATCACACATAGTCGTGAAAGAAAAAGAACTATAAATGTTTGTTGCATTTGTTCTTCATCTCTTAAAATCAGTTGCACTGTGAAATGTGAAACCATGTCAACTTTTTCATACTCTGCTTCATTAAAATCCATGGGTTTACCCTGTACTTTGAATAGCTCTTTTACTCATATATGATTTGTATACCATCAAGCATTCATCAGTTTGAAAATACTGGTTTCAAATTAGGCAGATCTTCTAATGTTGATGCATTATCATTATACATCAAAAGCCTCATTTGTTAATGGCACCTACAATCTCATCAGCAAAGTCTTTAAGTATTAGGAGTTGTCAAGTTCATAGTGGCACATACTTATTTCCCAAATTTATAAATTTGTTTGGGGCTTAAACTTCATCATTGGCAAAAAATACTGTCAGCTGTTTTCCTTGACATTAATAAGTTCAGTTCATTCACTTAAAAAAAAAAAAAGAAAGAAAGAAAAAGAAAAAACTTCCAAGCCCAAGAATAAATACCCAGAGTCAGTTTTTCATTCAAGCTAAAAGTATGTTCTATGAAAATTTAACGCACATCTCAATCAATTGGCAGCAGTAATGCTTTATGCATGTTCCCATTTCATCAAACAGAGTTTTAAAATTCTGTTCTCACTGCCTGAATTCATGCTGATATACCAGCAGCTTTAACACCGGTTAGTGACACAATTAAAAAAGACAATGTCTTAGTTCTATGATGAAAATACTTTGACCTTGTGGATTCCAAGGAAGGGTCTTAGGGACCTCCAAGAGTTCCACAAGGGCTCCATGGACCATACTTGAGAACTGCTACTATATTAAAAGGAAACAAACAACAAGAGGAGCAGAGATTCCATGGCAGTGATAAGAGAGAAGAAACAACTAAGGGAACTCTTTGAGAACTATGATCACTAAATACTGGACTGGGGAACATTAGGGTCCGATGCTGTCTCCATCAATTACTAGCTGAATGACCTTGGGACTTAACCTCACCAATCTTCAATGGAGACTACCATACCTTCTGTACCACTTCAGAGGATGTGTGTGGGGACAGGGGACGGGGGAGGAGTGGGAAGGGGACCAATCCAGATTAGACAATGAATGCAAAAGATGTACTGCAGATAAATGCAAATGTTATAAAATATTGGTAATTCTTATGAGATGAAAGGCAATCCCAAATTCATCTGAAAATGAACAGGGGTCAATTATTAGATTAATAAAGCAAAGACTCTTTGTATTAAATGCCTAGGTAAGAGAAGAGAAATAAATCTGAACAGGTAGAAAAAAGTAGAGGAATATTTTATTCTTATCTTTAAGTATTTCTGTATTGTTCCATATGTGTTTTCTCTTAAAAAACTGATTTATCTTTAAAATCACATTTCAGGAACAGAATAAGACCCTAAAATTTTCAAATATTTCAGAATAGAAGATGCTCAGTAAGACCGAATCTTTCCTAGTTCATTTACATTCCTAATCTGTACTGGAGATATAAAAACTATAAAATATAAGCCATACAGCAATCTCATGTTCAGTATTTAATAGATTTGCTGTCCACTCATGTTGAATAAACTTTAAAAAAATGAGTACTTACTCCTGTTTTTATCTTTCAAATGTTCATTATGAAAGAATGACAATGATTTCAAAGCCATATTCTGTAGGACTTACAATTTTTTAGAGTAATTTAAAAACCATGGCTTGAAGCAATAGGCCATCAAAGTTATGGGACAGACAGTAAATCAAATGGAAGAAGCCACTACAAATGATTCTCTTACTTATAGCCTTCCTACATCATATCTAGGAAAAGACAAAATGATCACTTAACTTTTCCGTATCAAAGATTGATCATCAAGCATGGAATCTTTTACATTGACAATGCAATGTCCCCAAGAAAACTCCATATTGCCTCAAATAGCAAGGCTTTTATCCAGATAATTTCACACTTAAGCAAAAATAAATTAGGTTAAACTCTCTCACTTAGCAAAGAAAGTTACAGACCTTCCGCTCAGTCGTTGACTGTAATATAATAGTTGGTAAAATACATAACAAGACATCCGTGATGTTGCTTTCTAGAAATTGAGTCCATTGAGAAATGCAGAGGGACACTGAGGAGTAGGAACTTCAACAGAAAACTTCTTATTGATTTACTTGGAACAAATCATGAGCTTCAATAAGAGATCTATTCCTACTTTCTATTAAATAAGATGTTTATTATTATTTTATAAATTATTTGCTTCTGTGATCACTTTCTGAACAAATTATATTTCACTCATTTATTTACATATGTATTAACCATCACAGGTTTATTTATTGATATGTTAAGGATGTATCTTTTAGGTGTTGGTTTTAAAAATGAGTAATATATCATTTCTATTTGAACAGCATAAAACCTAGCCAAAGAAACAGACTTTCAAAAAATTATGACAGAAAATGGATATAAAATATATAGCCATTTAACTAACAGGAGCCCATTTAACTCTTTATTTAACATGTAAATAGGAAGCATTTAACCTTGTCTGGAGAAATCAAAGAAGGTTTTGATAAAGGAAGCAATGGTTAAGCTGAGTCTCCCAATGGATAAGTAAGTAATTTGTCAAGTTGCTAAGATGAGGAAGACGGAGGAATAGGTTCTACAAAAAGTTAACAGCAGGTGCAAAACCACTGGAGCTTGAAGGAGCATGGCATTTGAGGGAACACAAGCGATTTGGTAGGTGAAGTCTGGGATGGAGGGAGACAGGAGACAGGCAGGAGGAGGATCCTAAAGGCCATCTACCTG
This sequence comes from Choloepus didactylus, assembly GCF_015220235.1. Classification (NCBI taxonomy): domain Eukaryota; kingdom Metazoa; phylum Chordata; class Mammalia; order Pilosa; family Megalonychidae; genus Choloepus; species Choloepus didactylus. Next base: position 64,278,175 of record NC_051324.1, on the reverse strand, counting down.
ATAGCCAGGACTTTGTGCTTCATCTTCTAGAAGTGGGTTGCTCATCCACCCACACTTGCCTTAATCTGGTGAAGAACAGTGCATGCATTTGTGAGGTTGCTAGGTCTGAGAGATGCAGTGTTTCTCTCAGAAGTCACTCCCTACACAGAACATAATGGTTGTCACTAAATTTACGTTTAAAAATATGGGTCAGGGATTGGGGAATTTTCATGGAAAGGGGAAGGTGGTCACAGGTGACAAAAAAATATATATCATAGTACAGCCCAGTCATAGTAGGAGAAAGAGAGGTGCAATGCACCGCAGAATGTCAAAGGACATCCAGTTACAAGATTGAAGTTCCAAAGGCTTGCCTGTTTTCTTCCATTCGAGAAAAGAAAAATGACTCAAATTCTCATGCAGACTAATCATCAAACGAGCTCAGATGTTTTGAAGGTTGTTCAAAGTTGGCCATTGCCGTCAGGGAGGACACGTCAGGGGTGGCACCACACCCCATACGCAGTAACCACATCAGTGGTGTCATTGTCAACCACAGCATGCTGCTCTTTGCTCTATAATGTTGGCCCTTATTTTTGCTTTTAACTTTTCTTGGCTACTTCCAATTTACTGGTAATAAAATTACCTTATTTTGTAAGTTTCTAGTGATTTGGTAATGCCTCTCTATAAAGCATTTCTCATTCTTGAGGCTGAATAAAGAATATAAAAATTAAAATTTAAATACAGTCAGGCTTCAAGCAAGTTCTGCCATGGGGCTTCAGCAGAGTTGTCTTTCCCCTTAAGAATGAGATGGTCCCTTTCCCACCTCTGGTTATTATCCTATCTGGGGGGGGGGGATCTGACAATCACCAACCCCAAAAACAACTAGCTTTAGAAAGAAGACTTCACTGGCAGTGACCAGAATGGAAAGATGGAAGGACACTGGGTCCTAAATTAATCAAGCTTTTCCTGTGGCATCACACAACTCCAATGTGCTAGTGACTTAACACAAAATCATTTCCCTGTCACATTAGATGAGGGCTGTGGGACTTCTGCGCTTCAGGCATCCCCAATGTCTTCTCATTCCAGATCCATGCTAAGGAGCAGTTGCTACCCGAACTCTGTTGTTCTCCTAGCAGTAGGCAGCAACCTGCAAAGAGAAATGGAGCCAATCCACTCATTTAAAGTTTCTGTGTGGATGTGTCACACTTGCTCACTCACCACTAGCCAGAGCATGTTATAGGGCCAAGCCCCAAATCAATAAGGCAGACTGGGGGTGGACCACACTCTTCACATAGGATCGGGACAGACCATGACAACTTGGGTCGGGACATTTAATCCTGTTACAGGGAAGGAGTGGGTATCCAGGGACAATATCCAATCAACCAAAGCCCTCAGTGACATTATGGAGCACTAATAAAAGCACCCCTACCTCTGGATTTCCAAGGAGATAGCATATTTAAGTCACAGTTTTCTAGGACTTATTCTTTTTAGTGAAGTACAAATACAACTCCAAATTTTGCTCATATTCAGAAGTGGAGGAAGAGAACTGAAACTGTAAATGGACCAGATAGAGGACAAACCCCCAACCCTCTGGGCACGGATGCTCCTTCCCGAATAGATCAATTTTCTCTCCAGATGTGAAAAGTTAAGACACAGTTTCCTGCAATGGTGGGGCAGCTCCAAGGTTAGGTGGTGAAGGACAAAGACAACCAGGAGTTTCAAACGTGGTGACGAACATATGCATGAGTTTTTGTGGGGGGTTTTCCCACTTCATTAAATACATGTACATACACACCAGAGTCTGAGAAAGAAATGAACACAAACTGCATTATTTTTCTTTTTGAGCTCCCTCAGAGAGAGTCTTATAAGAAGAAAAATAAAAGGTATCTGATTCATCCTTCACTCCAATATGGTTCATGCCTCTGAGCATATATATACAAAGTACAATTTACATGAAGCATGATAGACTTGAGAGGTATTTGCTGATAAAATACGACTTCATTATGGGAAGCTTGAGAAGTGGACCTAGGACCTGCACAACCTAGGGTGACCCTGTAAGAACTTTTACTGAACTCAGCGATAGGAAAAAAAAAAAAAAATAATAATAATGAAAACCTTCAAGCTGTGCAAAAGGACAGATTGGAGGGAGTCATAACAATCATCTTTTATTTTATTTTTCCTTTCCTTTTCTTTTTTAAGAACACTGAAGCGATAACAACAGAGGCGATTAGAGAATCACAGCCCTCCTGAAGTGATATGCAAACATAAAATTTTCCAATACATATCCTGAAATAACAGAGCATGTAATTTCACATTAGCTCCAGGAAAGCAGCATCTTTGCTTAGGATATGGAAATTTGGAAGCTCATTGCTATAATCTGTGGTTATGATTTCAAGCTCCCCCAGTGATGCCGGGAATCAAACCACAGACTCCTTGCACTAGGAGCCTTTATTGTAATCCAATAAAACCTTAACAACCAGTCTTCTTTTTTATGATAAATTAAAGGTCTCGCTTGCTTTGAAGCAGCCCCTCTGCCCTGGAGTTTACCTCATGGTGGAAATAGTCCTAAAGAAACACAGAACGAGATGGGGAAAAAAGAGCTCGGACTTTCTACCTTGGTTTCACAGATTCAGAAACTTCAAACCAAATAAAAATCTTGCTTTTTCAAAAGAACTGCTCTTTTATGATGAGTCTATGCTTGGGAATTTTGACAATACTCTATAGGCCCTGACTCCCTAACTTGCACCTTGAAATCGTGATTGAGTATGGTGTGACAAAAGTCATATATACTATCCACCCATTGTTAATTTTATTTTATTTCATATTTGCTAATTTGAAATTTTATTCAGAAGCTCAAATTCTTCCCAAATTCCAGTGTTTACTTTGCTGCTGTGTCATCTTTGTGAGTGATTCATTACAGGATGACCTCCAAATTTAAAGCAAACTGAAAACCCAAGGGGCATATTTATTTCACAACCTTAATTCCTTCCTAAGATCCAGGGCACTGGGCTATCAGACTACACCCCAACTCCTACATGTGTGTTTTTAAAGGCTTTGAGAGTTCAACCCAGAAAGGTCCAGAATATTTAGACCATATACTACAGAGACATTAAATTACAGCAGATTTGAAATGGTAATCATCTCTTAAATTTAGTTTAATATCAGATTCACCTATTATTAAAATTCCCTCTAAGAGCAAAGGATAAGCAGCCAGTTTTGCATTTCCCAGACATCCCAGAACTCTTAGAAGAGTAGAACACCTTAAAGTTATGATGTTTCTCATTTAATCAACTGACTAACATTTATTTAATCAATAGTGTTAATTCCCTATGTCCGCAACATGAGGACTTGATGTAGTAGAGTGTTTACCAGACTAGAAGCCCCAAGCCAATATTCTAGTTCCATTCCTGAAATTTACCAGCTCTGCGTTCTCAGCAAATCACTTAAGCACTCTGAGCACTATAAAATGAAGGAATTATTCTAGAGTTGACCTTTATAAATAAGGTCCCCTTCCAATATGAATATTCTGTTGTTTAACATTAATATATCAAGTAGTATTAAAATAAGGATTTAAATTCTATAAAAATGGATTAGAGACACTGGGAAACGTAATTAAATCAGGCTGGGTGGTGGGATTCCTGGGATTGAGAAGTCATGACCAGTAATCCAAGAATAGCACAATTTACATTTAGATGAAGCAGTCATTTGTAAATAATAATAATAATAATAATAATAGCTAACAATTAATGCTCATTCTGTGCCAGGGACTGAGTATATATGTATACTCATTAATGATCATACAAACTATGCGGGTTACATTCCATCAATATCCCCCATTTTACATTTGAGGATGCTGAGGCACAAAGAGTTTAGCATTGATCTAAGTTCATACAGCTGGAGAGAGACAGAGCCAGAATTTGAATCAAGGAAATTTTGCTCCTGGGTCTGTATTCTTAACCTATGTTTAATGCTTGCATAAGAGAGGAGGCACCAGATTAAAGCAATAACTATTTGGATACCAGTTACAGTCATGTATATTTCAGCACAACAGTTTATTCCAAATGTAGGCACTTACGTGCTGATGATTTTTATATTTGAAGATGTTTGTTTTTATTCAGATGAATCTCAAGATTAGAAAGGAGAGAGTAAAATCAATAGCTCTCCAAGGTTAGTTCATGAACTCCTTGATCCCTACAAAATAATGCCTTTTTCCTTGTGTAACTGATAAACAATTTTTGGTCAAAGCATTCATCTTAAAGATAGCCACCATTTACAAAACATAAACTGCTTGACAGGCAGTAGGGTAGCTTGTTCACAAAAATGCCTCCAATAATTAGTGTCTCCATATCCATGTTCTTGGTTTGTCACCTCTACGCTCACTCTGGGTTTGGCAATACAACTTGCTGTGGCCTAGGAAATAATGGCAATAGCAAATAGAACACAAGCAGAAACTCCAAAAGTACTTGACATCGGGTCTTTTTCTCTATTACTGCTCTTGGGCACACTAACGGTTGATGAGAGACCTACGGCCAAGTGTTCCCCATTACCCCAGCTGACCTCAAACCAACCACCAGCTATAAGAATGATGTCATTCTAGACCATCCAGTCCCAGCCAAGTCAACTCAGACCAAAAGAACCACCCAGCCAAGCCAGGGATTCTTGAGAAATATAAATGCTTGTTGTTTTAAGCTACCAAATTTTGGAGTGGTTTGTTACATAGCAAAAGATAACTGATACAGGCACTGTGCTACATCTTAAACATTGGCACATTTAAACCTCACAACAGCCATGCAAGGTTAATATCAAGTGCCCATGCTATTTTCCGTATACATTAACTTGGTGTCAATGAGGCACTTTTAATCACTCCATGGGATCATGGACTTTAGTGCTCACGGTATTTTTCATAAGGCTACCCTACCCCATTTGTGTATTCCTTGGAATGCTAAAATTTACATAAGCTTTTGGAGAATCTCCAAAAATCCCAACTCCCAGCAATTGCTCATCTGTGGCTGATATTTTGACTATGTACTTACTTATGATAGCAAATTCAATGCAAATAATTGGTTGCACTTACCACCCCTGCTAAATTCTAATTTCTAAAACAAGTTTTTCTAAGAAATACCAAGAAATAATCTATAATAAATTGTATGGGGCCTTAAGGTTCATCACAGATATTTGGTGAATCAGTTAAAAATGAGTCTAAAAATTTATCACATATCAGAGGACTTCCAGGAAGATAGCAGAGTAGGTGAGGTTGAATGAGCTTCTCCTCTGTGCAAGTAACTAAAGAGGGGCCAGAGGATGCCCAGGACCATGGTTTTGGGTTGTGATCAATGATAGAGGGTCCTCCACAGTACGTGGAGGGGACACCAACAAAAACGAGGGGGACAGCAGTTCCAGGGACAGGGTGAGTTTGTTCCTGCAGACTGCCTCACTGCCAGCAGCACCAAAACTGCCCCCAGGCAAGGGAGTGAGCAGGGGCTCTCCATTCCACCAACCTTGACAGTAGGCTGGGGGGAGGGGGTAATCCTCCACAGTCAGATGGCAGGGAGCTCCGGTGAGGGAACTGGGGTCAGCATTTACTCTCCCCCAATGGAAGTGGGGGGACAGGGTGTTGTGCACTAGCAAGAAGCAGGAAAGGAAGAGGTGCCAAACAAATGATCAGGAGCCTCTCCCACAATCCGGAGAATCACAGGCACCGGGCAGACAGGGAGTTGGCATACAGGGTCCACGTTCCATCTGTGGGGTGCCCTTGAGCGGACTCCCTGCCTACCTGCTCAGGGCCCACCGCGCAGCCCCAGGACAGGCAGTCCCCAGTATACATGTACAACAGGTGCACTGATTGGTTCCCCATCCAGTTTGGACTCCGCCCACCACAGAGAAGTTCAAGGAAGACTGACTTGATGGTGCCACCTGCTGGTAGGTTTGGGAAACTGCACTCCAGCAAGCTCTATGTCAAGAATGCCATCTGCTGGTAGGATTGGGAAACTGCACTCCAGCAAGCTGTAGCTTTACCAAATTATATATAAAAGCTTAAATAATCCTGCATTTCCCAAAATACCCTTATCAAGACAAGCAAATGCCCTGAAGCCAACAGAAAATTACAAAGCAAATGAAGACTCTAGAAGATATGGACCAGACAAATGCACAAATTAAAAAGCCAGAAGACACAAAAAAATTTGAAGCAATGAATTAAAGAAGTGCAACCAAATCTACAAAACAACTTCAACATGATGGCTAAAGACATAAAGGAAATCAAGAAGACTCTATAAGAGCATAAAGAAGAATTTGAAAGAGTAAATAAAAATTTCTTTTATTTTATGAAAATAAAAGACACTGTGGCTCAAATAAAAAATATACTAGACACATGATACCAGACTTAAGGAGGCAGAAGAAAGGATAAGTGAAACTGAGGACAGAGTAATTGAATGCAAGCACACAAAAGAACAACTAGGGGATAAATTGAAAACTTTGAAATGGATTGCAGAAAAATGATGGAAAACATGAAGCAAACAAATGTAAGAATCATTGGTGTCCCAGAAGGAGAAAAGAATGGTAAAGGTCTGGGAAGAGCATTTCAAGACATAGTTAAGGAAAACTTTCCAATGCTTCTAAATGACATAAATATGCAAATAAAAGAAGCCCAATGAACCCCAAATAGAATAATTCCAAATAAACCTACTCAGAGATTTATACAGACTGGATTATCAAATGCTGAAGAGAAAGAGAAACTTCTGAAAGCAGCAAGAGAGAAGCGATTCACCACATAGAGGGGAAACATCATAAGACTAGAAATGACTACTCAGCAAGCACCATGGTGGTGAGAAGACAGTGGTATGAAATATTTTAGATTCTGAAAGAGAAAAACTGCCAGCCAATAACTCTTTATCCAGCAAAGCTCTCCTTCAAAATTGAGGGAGGGTTTAAAATTTTCACAGACAAACAAATGCTGAGAGAATTTGTTAACAAGAGACTGGCCCTGCAAGAAATACTGAAGGGAACCCTACCAGCTGAGAAACAAAGAAAGGAGAGAGAGGTCTGGAGAAGAGCACAGAATTAAAGAGTTTTAGTAAGGGAAACTTAAAGGAAAAAAAGAGAGAGAGTGGAAAAAAACATAATAGATCTAACAACTAAAAACCAAAAGATAAGATGGCTGAATCAAGAACTTCCTTCACAGTAGTAACTTTGAATGTGAATGGATTAAACTCTCCAATTAAAAGATACAGACTGGTAGAATGGATTTAAAAGTATGACCCATTGATATGCTGTTTACAAGAGACTCATCTTAGACCCTGCAACACTAAGAGACTGTTCTAGTTTGCTAATGCTGCTGGAATGCAAAACACCAGAAATGGATGGCTTTTATAGAAGGGGATTTATTTGGTTACAAAGTTACAGTCTTAAGGCCATAAACTGTCCAAGGTAAGTCATCAACAATTGGGTACCTTCACTGGAGGATGGCCAATGGTGTCCAGAAAACCTCTGTTAGCTGGGAGGGCACATGGCTGGCATCTGCTCCAAGTTCTGGTTTCAAAATGGCTTTCTCCCAGGACATTCCTCTCTAGGCAGCAGTTCCTCAAAAATGTCACTGTTAGTTGCTCTTGGGGTGTTCGTCCTCTCTAAGCTTCTCTAGAGCAAGAGTCTGCTTTCAACTGCCATCTTCAAATTGTCTCTCATCCACAGCTACTCTCTCAGCTTCTGCGCAATCTTCAAAGTGTCCCTCTTGGCTGTAGCTCCTCTTCAAAATGTCACTCTCAGCTGCACTGAGTTCCTTCTGTTTGTCAGCTCATTTATACGGCTCCAGTGATTTAATTTAGACCCACCCTAAATGGGTGGGGTAATACCTCTATGGAAATTATCCAATTAGAGTCATCACCCACAGCTGGGTAGGGCACATCTCCATGGAAACTCTCAAAGAATTACAATCTACTCAACACTGATATGTCTACCTACACAAGACTACATCAAAAATAATGGTATTTTGGGGGACATAATACATTCAAACTGGCACAGAGACTGAAAGTGAAAGGATGGAAAAAAACATTCTATGCAAATTGCAACCAAAATAAAGCTGGTGTGGCTATACTAATATCAAATAAAATAGATTTTAAATGCAAAGATGATGTAAGAGGCAAAAAGGACACTATATATTAATAAAAGGGACAATTCACCAAGAAGAAATAATAATCATAAATGTTTATGCACCCAATCAAGGATCTCATGGGGTAATATAGCTACCCCAGCTTTATTTTGGTTGCAATTTGCATAGAATTTTTTTTCCATCCTTTCAGTTTCAGTCTCTGTGCCAGTTTGAATACATGAGATAAACATTGACTAAATTGAAGGGAGCAATAGACACATCTACAATAATAGTGGGAGATCTCAATATTACCACTCTCTTCTATAGACAGAAAAACTAGACAGAGGACCAATAAGAAAGTTGAGAATCTAAATGGTGTGATAAATGAATTAGACTTAACAGATATATATAGATTGTTAAATCCCAAAGTACCAGGATATACATTCTTCTCTAGTGCCTATGGAATGTTCTCCAGGATAGGTCATATGATGGGGCACAAAACAAGTCTTAATAAATTTAAAAAGATTGAAATTATTCAAAGCATACTCTCTGATCATAACAGAATGCAACTAGAAATGAATAACCACCAAAGAACCAGATCTTTCACAAATATATGGAGGTTAAACAACACACTGCTAACCAACCAGTGAGTCAAAGAAGAAATTGCATAAGAAATTGGTAAATATCTAAAGACTAATGAAAATGAGAACACACCATATCAAAATCTGTGGGACACAGTGAAGGTGATGCTGAGAGGGAAATTTATAGCTCTAAATGCATATATCAAAAAATAAGAAAGAGCTAAAACTAAAGACCTAAATGAACAACTGAAGAGGCTAGAGAATGATCAGCAAACTAACTCTAAAGCAAGTAGAAGAAAAGAAATAATAAAGATTAAAGCATAAATAAATGATCTGGAGAATGACAAAAAACAATAGAATAAATAAAACTAAAAGTTGGTTCTTTAAGAAGATCAACAAAATTGACAGACCTTTAGCTAATCTGACAAAACAAAAAAGAGAGAAGACCCAAATAAACAGAATCAGAAATGAGAAGGGGATAATTACAGATCCTGAAGAAATAAAAAAGACCATAATAAGAGGATACTATGAACAACTGTATGCCATCCAGCTAGACAATTTAGAGGAAATGGACAATTTCCTGGAAACATATAAATGACATAGACTGACCCAAAAAGAAACAGAAGACCTCAACAAACCAATCACAAGCAAAGAGTTTCAATCAGTCATCAAAAATCTACCTACAAATAAAGTCCAGGGCCAGATGGCTTTACAGGAGAATTTTACCAAACTTTCCAAAAATAATTGACACCATTCATGCTCACACTCTTTCAAAAAATTGAGAAAGAAAGAGGACCCTACCTCACACCCTATAGAAAAATTAACTCAAGGTGTATCAAAGACCTCAATATAAGAGAAAGCACAATAAAACTCTTAGACGATAATATAGCGAAACATCTTCAGGACCTAGTAATAAAAGGTCACTTCTTAGACCTTATACCCAAAGCACAGGGCACAAAAGAAAAAGATAGATAAATGGGAATGCCTCAAAATCAAAAAATTCTGTGCCTCAAAAAACTTTGTCAAAAAGGTGAAAAGGCAGCCAGCTCAATGGGAGAAAATATTTTGAAACCATGTATAAAGAAATCCTACAACTCTACAACAATAGAACACACAGTCCAATTATAAAATGGGCAGAAGATATGAAAAGACATTTCTCCAAAGAGGAAATGCAAATGGCTAAAAAACACACATGAAAAAAAGTTCATATTCACCAGCTATTAGGGAAATGCAAATCAAAACCACAATGAGATACAATCTCATACTAACAAGAATGGCTGCCATTAACCAAACAGAAAACAATAAATGCTGGAGATGATGTGGAGAAATTGGAACTCTTATTCATCGCTGGTGGAAATGTATAATGGTACAGCTGCTGTGGAAGACAGTTTGGCAGTTTCTCAAAAAACTAGATATTGAATTACCCTACAACCCAGCAATTTCACTTCTCGGTATATACCGAGAAAATTTGAAAGCAGTGACATGAACAGACTTTTGTACACCGATGTTCACAGCAGGATTTTTTCACAACTGCAAAGACATGGAAACAATCCAGTTATCCTTCAAAGATGAGTGGATAAGCAAAATGTGCTATATACATATGATGGAATACTGTGCAGCAGTAAGAAAGAACAAGGTCCTGAAACATATGGCAACCTGGATGAACCTTGAAGATATAATGCTGAGTGAAATGTCAGACACAAAAGATAGATACTGTATGCTACCACTTCTATAAACTCTCTAAACAATGTAAAATAAATGTCTTATAATATAGAATACTGTGGACTTAGTGACAGACAGAAGCTAGTGAGGAGGAATGATAATCTAATATGTTCAGATATGTTAATGATGGTGAATTAAAAGTTATTGGAATAGATAGGAGTGGCAATTGTTTGTTAATGGGATTATAAGTATCAAAGTTTCATTGAAGATGAATCAGATTGAAAGGGGTTGTTTAAAGGCATGTTTCCCACTGATCAGCACCACAAATGTAGATAAGTGCTCGCATGACATACTTCTAAGGTAGGACATTAGCACAGATTGTTGAAAACAGAAGGGTATATGGGAAAAATCTACCTATTGCATACTAGGGACTATAATAAATAGGAATACCTTACTGGTATCACACAAACACTAGGGACAAATAATTAAGTGCTGAGAAGAGCTATGGGGTGTTTGGGTTCATGAGAATTGTTTAAAATTGGAACATAATGAGGATTGCACAACTAAGTATCAATAATGTGAAACATGGATGGATTATCGTGGACATAACATTTGCTGTGTGAACTTAGGAACCCCCTACTTTATAAGTCAAGCCCTCAATCTTGAGGCTTGCTATGGTGAAATTCATGGTTGTGAAGGGGAGGCTAAGCACAGCTACAATTATGCCTAGAAGTCACCTCCAGAGAACCTTTTTTATTGCTCAAATATGGACTTTCTCTCTCTAAGCCTAACTCTGCAAATAAATTCATCACCCTTACCCCAATGTGGGACATAACACTCCAGATGAATGAGTCTTCCTGGTGATGTGGGACACAGATTCCAGGAATGAGCCTGACCCTGGCATCAAGGGATTGAGAATGACTTTTTGACCAAAATGGGGAAGAGAAAGGCAACAAAATAAGGTTTCAGTGGCTGAGAATTCAAATTGTGTCAAGAGGCTATCATGGAGGTTACTCCTGTGTAAGCTTCACCAAGATATGCCAAACGACCACAGTACGATAAGCCCAAGTCAACAATAGTCCCAAAAACCTTAAAGAATTCCTGGATGCCTATCTGAGACTCTATAAAAGTTTCACTCACTAAGTTCTTCAGAAACTTAAATCCTTCAGAGAACTCCTATGCCAGCTAAGTCCCAAAACCTAGAGGCAACAGCCTCTTCAAGAACTTCAACCAAATGTGTCCCCTTGTCTCATAAAGTTGACACCTCTTTTTAACATGAGCAAATTAGGGTAGTCACTGCCAAGACATCCCTGAAGATTGGGAAAGTGAATAAACTAGGGGAAGGGGTAGCAACAGACAAGATGGAATTTAACAAAGGATTATGAATACTGAATCTCTATATAATTTTATTTTTCTTAGTTGCTAGGGTATTACAATAGCTAGAAGGACATAAATGAAATGGTGGAACTGTAACCCATAGCATCCTTTGAAATGTGTTCTATAGCTACTTGTTAAATTCTAATTTGAAAGCTATCACCTTTTTGTATATATGTTATACTTCACAAAAAGGAAATAACTGAAACTATGGCACTGTAACTCATAACAACTTTGGAAATTTCCTATATAACTACTTGTTAAATCATACTTTAAAAGATATTATCTTCTTGTATATATGTTATATTTCACAATAAGAAAATAACTGAAACTGTGGAACTGAAACCAATAATATTCTTTGAAATGTGCTTTCTAACTACTTGTTAAATTACACTTGGCAAGTTATCACTTCTCTCTATATATGTTATATTCTACAATAAAAAAATATATGATTTAAAAAAGGAAAAAAAAAGTTTATCACATATCAGGTTTTTACCTATTATCTTTCAACCCTACTTGAAGAGCTAAAACCAAACATCCATTTCCAGAGCAATCATGTTAATGTACCTAATGATATTTAAAGTAAAAGTCAAAGGATATGGAGGGCCACCAGGAGAACTAAGGCTCCACACCTTCTTACACTTGTGGGGGAACTGCGGGCTGTCAAGTGCCACCTGCTGGACAGGAGAGGAAAAGCACAGAGTCTAAAGGCTTTACAGTAGGGTCTAATTCTCAGGGAAACTCCATAACCTCCTCCTGAGACCTGGGCCTCTCTGGACTGGGAAAACCTGTCTGGGGTTGACCATCTCTGAGGAGACCCTCTCACAAAAAGGCTACATAGAAGCAGGGCAAGAAACAGAAAAACAAGAGGTGAAAAACTCTGATCAACTAAATAGAACCTAAGTTAGAGGTCTAGAATAAGCTGAACCAAACACTAAAGGTTACAGAACAAAGCCAACCAATGAGAAAACCCTAGGTAAAAGAGTGAAAATGAGCCCCAAAATAAACTAATCAAGAAAGTCATATGCCTAGACAGCTTAAGATAATGAGCTGTACTGGGAAACATGAAAATATGGACCAGCCAAAGGAACAAACTAATAGTTCCACCAAGATACAGGAGTTGAGACAACTAATGCTAAACCAATTCAATGAACTGAGGGAAGAACTAATTATGTTCAAATCTCCTAAATCAATTTAAAAAATCAAGTCAATCAACTGAGAGAAGATATGGCAAAAGAGTGAAGGATATAAGGAAGACATTGCATGACACTAAAGAAGAATTCATAGCCTTGAAAAAACAAATGGCAGAACTTATGGGAATGAAGGGCATAATGGAGGAGATGAAAAAGACAATGGAGGGATACAACAGTAGACTTGAACAGGCAGAAGAAAGGATCAGTGAATTGGAAGACAAGACACTTGAATTCATACACACAAAAGAACACATGGTGAAAAGAATGGAAAAATATGAGCTGAGTGACAATATGAAATGCACAAATGTATGTGTTATGGGTGTCCCAGAAGGAGAAGAGAAGGGAAAAGGAGCAGAAAGAATAATAGAAGAAATATTCACTAAAAATTTCCCAACTCTTATGAAAGACAGAAAATTGCAGATTCAAGAAGTACAGCATACCCCGAACAGAATAGATCCCAATAGACTGACTCCAAGACACTGACTGATCAGATTCTCCAATGTCAGAAACAAAGATAGAATTCTGAAAGCAGCAAGAGAAAAGCAAGCCATCATATACAAGGGAAGCTCGATAAGACTATGTACATATTGCGCCACAGAAACCATGGAAGCAAGAAGACAGTGGTATGATATATTTAAGATACTGAAAGAGAAGAACTGCCAACCAAGAATTCCATATCCAGCAAAAATGTCCTTCAAAAATAAGGGAGAGACTAAAATATTTTCAGAAAAACAGACACTGAGAGACTTTGTGAATAAGAGAGCAGTGCTGTAAGAAATAGTAAAGGGAGTGCTACAGAATGATAGGAAAAGACAGGAGAGAGGGGTTTGGAGAAGAGTGTAGAAATGAAGATTATCAGGAAGGGTTAAAGGAGAGAGAAGAAAAAATAAGATATGACATATAAAATCCAAAAGAGAAAATGGTAGAAGTACTGCCCTTACAGTACCAACACTAAATGTTAATGGCTTAAACACCCCAATAAAAAGACACAGACTGGCAGAATGGATTAAAAAACAGGACCCATCTATATGCTGTCTACAAGAAACTACTTTAGACACAAGGACAAAAAATAGGCTGAAAGTGAAAGGTTAGAGAAAGATATTTCATGCAAACAGCAACCAGAAAAAGGCAGGAGTAGCTATATTAATATCATACAAATTAGACTTGAAAAGTAAAACAATTGAAAGAGACAAAGAAGGGCAGTATATATTAATAAAAGGGTCAATTCATCAAGAAAACATAATGATCATAAATATTTATGCACCAAGCCATAGTGCCCCCAAATTCATGAGGCAACACTGAGAACACTGAAAGGAGAAGTAGATACCTCTACAATAATGGCTGAAGATTTCAATACACCGTTCTCATCAATGGATAGAACATCTAGACAGAGGATCAATAAGGAAATGGAGATGTTGAATTGTATGATAAATGAACTAGACTTGAAAGACATTTACAGAACACTACAACCCACAACAGCAGGATACAATTTTTTCTCAAGTGCTCATGGAACATTCTCTAGGAGAGACCACATGTTGCATCTCAAAGCAATCTCAACAAATTAAAAAATATTGATATTATGAAAAACACTTTCTCCAATCATAATGGAATGAAGTTGGAAATAAATAACAGGCAGAAGATTGTAAAATTCACAAATATTTGGAGGCTGAACACCATCTTGGAAAAACAGTGGGTAAAGGAAGAAATTACAAGAGAAATTAGCAAATACCTCGAGGCAAATGACAATGAAAACACAACGTATCAAAACTTATGGGATGCAGCAAAAACTGTGTTGAGAGGGAAATTTATTGCTCTAAATGCCTGTATTAAAAGAGAAGAGAGAGCAAAAATTGAGGAGTTAACTGTTCACCTGCAGGAACTAGAGAAAGAACAGCAAACTAACCCCAAAGCAAAGAGAAGGAAAGAAATAACAAAGATAAGAGCAGAAATAAATGAAATTGAGAAACAGAAAAACAATAGAGAGAGTCAGCAAAACCAGAAGTTGTTTCTTTGAGAAAATCAACAAAATTGATAGGCTCCTAGCTAGGATAACACAAAGGAAAAGAAAGTGGATGCAAATAAATGCAATCAGAAATGGGAAAGGAGACATAACTACAGACCCTGCAGAAATATAGGGGATAATGAGAAGATACTATGGGCAACTATATGCTAATAAACTAGACAACTCATACGAAATGGACAAATTTCCTAGAAAAGCATAAACAACCAACATTAACTCGAGAAGAAATAAATAACTTCATCAAACCAACCACAAGTAAGGAGATTGAGTCAGTCATCAAAAAGATCCCAAAAAAGAAAAGCTCAGGACCAGATGGCTTCACAAGTGAATTTTACCAAATATTCTAAAAAGAATTAGTACCAATCCTGCTCAAACTCTTCAAAAAATTGAAGAGGAGGGAAAGCTACCCAACTCCTTCTATGAAGCCAACATCACCCTAATATCAAAATCAGACAAAGGTACTTAAAAAAAAGAAAATTATCAACCAATAGCTTTAAAAAAATAGATGTAAAAATCCTCAACAAAATATTCACAAATCAAATCCAGCAGCACATTAAAAGAATTATACACCATGAGCAGGTGATGTTTATTCCAGGAATGCAAGGCTGGTTCAACACAAGAAAATCAATTAATGTAATACACCACATCAGTAAATCAAAGCAGAAGAACTATATGATCATCTCGATCACTGCAGAAAAAGGATTTGATAAAATTCAACATCCTTTCTTGATGAAAACATTTCAAAGGACAGGAATAGAAGGGAATTTTCTCAATATGATAAAGACAATATTTGAAAAACCCACAGCTAACATCATACTCAATGGGGAAAGACTGGAAACTTTCCCACTGTCACCATTGTTATTCAGCATTGTGCTGGAAGTTCTAGCTAGAGCAATTAGGTAAGAAAAAGAAATAAAAGTCATCCAAATTGGAGAGGAAGAAGTAAAACTTTCACCGTTTGCAGATGACATGATTCTACAAGCAGAAAATCCAGAAAAATCTAGAGCAAAGCTATTAGAACTAATCAACGAATACAGGAAAGTGGCAGGCTACAAGATCAACATTCAAAAATCTGTAGTGTTCTTATACACAGGTAATATGCAACAAGAGGAAGAAATCAAGAAAAAAATTCCATTTACAATAGCAACCAAAAGAATCAAGTATTTAGGAATAAACTTAATGAAGGCCACAAAAGACCTGAACAAAGAAAACTACAAGAAACTGCTAAAAGAAATCAAACAGGAACTAAAAAAAATGGAAATGCATATCATGTTCATGGATTGGAAGACTAAAGATAATTAAGATGTCAAGACAAACTGATTTATAGATTCAATGCAATATCAGTTAAAATCCCAACAACTTACTTTGCAGAAATAGAAAAACCAATAACCAAATTTATGTGGAATGACAAGGTGCCCTGAATAGCCGAAAATATCTTAAGAAAGAGGAACAAAGTAGGAAGTCTCACACTACCTGACTTTGAAGCATATTACAAAGCTGCAATGCTCAAAACAGCATGGTACTGGCATAAGGCTAGATATACTGACCAATGGAATTGAATTCAGTGTTCAGAAATAGACCCTCACATCTACAGACAATTGATCTTTGATAAGGCAGTCAAGCCAAAGCAACTGGGACAGAGCAGCCTCTTCAATAAATGGTGTTTGGAGAACTGGATATACATTTCCAAAGAATGAAAGAGGACTTCTATCTCACACCTTATAAAAAAATTAACTTGAAATGGATCACAGACCTAAACATTAGTGCTAAGACCACAAGACTCTTAGAAGAAAATGTAGGGCAACATCTTAAAGATCTTGTGATAGGAGGTGGTTTCCTAGACCTTACACCCAAAGCACGAGCAACCAAAGAACAAATAGACAAATGGGATCTCCTCAAAATTAAACACTGTTGTACATCAAAGGACTTTGTCAGAAAGGTAAAGAGGCAGCCTACACAATGGGAGACAATATTTGGAAACTACATATCAGATAAGCGTTTAATGTCCCGAATATATAAAGTAATCCTACAACTCAACAGAAAGACAACCAACTCAATTTAAAAATGGGCAAAAGACGTGGGCAGACGCTTTTCTGAAGAGGAAATACAAATGGCTCAAAAACATATGAAAAAATGCTCAACTTCACTGGCTATTAGGGAAATGCAAATCAAAACCAGAATAAGATACCATCTCACACCTACAAGAATGGCCATTATCCAAAAAACAGAAAATTACAAGTGCTGGAGAGGATGTGGAGAAAGAGGCACACTTATTCACTATTGGTGTGAATGTAGAATGCTGCAACCACTCTGGAAGACAGTGTGGCAGTTCTTCAGGAAGCTAAGTGCAGATTTTCCATATGACCCAGCTATTCCATTACTAGGTATATACTCAGGACCTGAAAGTTAAGACATGAATGGACATTTGTAACCCACTATTTATCACAGCATTATTCATGATAGCCAAGAGATGGAAAATGTCCATCAATGGAATGAGTGGATAAACAAACTGTGGTACATGCACATTATGGAATATTATGCAGCTGTAAGACTGCACAAAAACTTGGAACATAATAACGTGGATGAACCTTGAGGATATTATGTTGAGCGAAGTTAGCCAGAAACAAAAGGACAAATACTGTATGGTCTCACTAATATGAACCAACATTAATGAGCAAACTTTGAGAGTTAATAGCTGAATAACACAGGCTACCAGGAGACAGTAAGAGGATAGAGATGGGGCATTTGATGCTGCAGAATTGACTGTATAGATTCAGAAATAGATAGTTTAATACTGTGTGATGGTAGCACAATATTGTAAATACACTAAACAAAGATGTCCATGAGTAAAGCTGAAAGAGGTGGGCTAGGGGCATGAATGACATCTGAGGTAAAGATACAAGATAAAGTCAGGACTGTTTAACTTAACAAAAACTGGAGTTGTCAATGATTGTGACTTTAATGTACAAATATAAAACTGTTCTTGCATGTGAGAGAGCAAATGAATGTCAACCATGCAGAGTGTTGGAAAGGGGATGGTATTGGGGAAAAAATACAATCAAAGCAAACTGGAGTCCATGGTCAACAGTAACATGGTAATATGCTTCCATTAAATGTAACAAAGGCTATATACCAAATTTGAATGTGTATGAGAGGGGGATATAAGGGAGAGATATGGGATTCAAAAATAAGTAAATAAATAAATAAGTCAAATGATATGGAAGAAGGGGACAAAAGAGTTTGGAGAAGGGAAGGGAGAGAAAAAGGACATCCTGGCTAGCATAAAACTCAACGTCCAGCTCCATCCTCTATTCACAAATATTAGAGGTCAGTCACAAATCAGCTCCAGGAACTCAATCCAGTCCCAACTGTACTTACTAGTAGGTAGAAATTTGACATGTACATTTAAAAACCTGGAAACTATTTTACTCATACACAGCTCTTCTACATCCAGCATATATTCAATTTTAGCATGATTTTCATAAATGGGAGGAGAAAAGAGGGAAAAATGAATATATCTAAATTATAAAATTTTAGATATTATCAAAACTCTCTAAAATTAGTTGTTTGAATGGGATTCACATAGGTTTGTGCTTTTTTCCTTCTCACCACCCCACCGCACACACAAAAAAAATCCCAAAGCTAATAAAGATGTTTTGTATTCCAAGTGCATTAGTATTTGATGGTAACACAACTTCAGCCAATGATTTCCCCTATCCTTCCAAAGGAAACTGTGGATTTTGTAATTCCAGATGCACTCTTGTACACACTTGTCCATTATTGGTGACTCTTTGGCAAATGGAAGGTTTTACTAAATTAATATTACAATATTTTAACTCTTAGGATGTACTCACGATTAACAACTTTTCATGCTCTCTCTGGGGTTCTAACTAAATCAGCAGTTGACATTTAATTTAAATAGGAATTCCATTTGAAAATAAGATGTATTTTCTTGGTTTTATTAACCCATAAGTATTTGCTTAACTGGGATACCATTTGTTTTCTGGTTTAATCTTTTGTGATTATAATACTAACAATGTAACATCAATCTCTTTTTTAAAAATTCTTGTTAATGTTAATAATAATTGCAGTGCTGACAACAACCATATCATCATATAGCCTGCCCACATTTGGTCCTTGTCCTGCCTTCTCTTTGTGAAATGCCATCTACCGATGTCACATACTTGCCATAGTTTAATAAGTCAGATGATTCTGCAGAACTTATTATGAAAATAATTCCCATTCCCCAGAAGCAACTATTTCTTTAACTCTCTTAGATGTTTATTTTGGTGGTTACTTCCCAATATCTAAATAACAACTACTATTATTTTTTGACTTTTAAATTTTAGAATACTACCTATTGGCTTCCTGCTACAGAACCTAAAATTTAACTTGTATACAACTACTCACCACACACACTTCCCCTCCCTGCAATATTCTAATATAGCTACATAAAAACTTGTATTAGTACTTAATATTATTATTACAATGCAGATATTGCTCACAGTTAAACCATGCCATATAGTTCAGATACATTCTCTCTCTTATGCAACTTCAGTTATTGTGGAGTTAATATTTATTTTGGTTTGATGTGTTTTATTTTTATTGTTATTTATTTTTCTATGTATCCAATTCAAACCCAAATTCTCTATCAGAAGTAATTCTTCCCTCAATTATATTCCAGATATTCTGTCATTTTCAGCTTCTTAGAGACATTCCCCCTGCAATCCTTTGTTATCCAGCTGCAATTTAGACTGGTTGTTCTTTGGGTCTATTGCTTGGCTGTCAATTTTGGATCTTCCTTCAACCATATCCTGGAGATTCCCTTCATCTCTCCTGCATAGCATCTCCTGTATCCTCCTCTTTATTGGTTTACTCCTTTGTTCGCTGTAAAATTTTGAAGATTCAAGTAACTACCATCTCATTCATTCCATGAATTGACTGGAACTAGAATTCTGGGTTGAAAACCATTTTTTTCTGAGAAGTTTAAAAGCATTGTTCCATTATCTTATAGATTTAATATAATTATGGACTCAGTCATCTTTGCCTTTCTCTAGGCAGTCAGCCACACGTTCTTGTCAAATATCAGAAATGTCTCTTGAATTTCCCCCCTGCTTCCCATCCCACTGCCACTGTGCTCTGAGATACTCACCGTCTCTCCTCTCTTTCTAGAATAGTCTCCTAACTGGTCTCCCTGCATTGAGACTTTCCTTCTCCAAGTTTTATATTCTGAAACAGAAGTCTGATCATTCTCCTCCCGAGCTTAAAATCAGAAAGACAACAGCTCATTACTTACCCTTTAGAATGGCAGACAAGATCCTCCTCCTGATTCTGGTTTACCTTTAATCACCTTCCCCTACTCCCCATCATTGCCTCTTGTTCTAGCCACAGGGAAAAGCTCACTTTTCCAAAAATACACATCCTATGCACCTTCACGCCTTCAACGCTCTACCTGGAATGCCTGTCTTCCTACCTTCATTAGCTGATGGACTCCTTCTAATCCTTAAAGGCAGCAGAGCATAGAGAAAAGAGCACAGATTTTGGAATCCCAGCTTTGATACCCACTATCTAATCTTTGGCAAATTAACTAATCTCTTTGAACCTACTTCTTCTTATGCAAAAGGTTAATAAAAAGGCCTCCCTCTTAGGGTTGCCACAAGATTGGATGAAATCATGACTGCAAAGGTATTAGGATGGAGAGGTTCTTCAGAAATAAATGATAGTTTCATTATCATTATTAATTCAATGTGATCTGTTTTCTGTAGAAAATTAAATCTCTCATTTTTGTTCATATTGCTGCTTATCCTCATTCTTTCTTTCTTTTCCAAGTAGCATTTAAACTCTCTTGTCTTAAAGAAAAGAAAAAACAAAACAAAACAAAACAGCTTCATCTCATCCCTCCTCCCCCTTGCTACTTGCCTCTCTACAATGCTTCACTACCAAGCCTCTTGAATAAATTGATTAACCCCACTTTTTCTATTTTCCCCTCCCTATTCACTCCTTATCTAACTCCGAGCTGGCTTCTTCTCCACCAGCCTTCTGATACTGCTCTTGCCAAGGTGGTCAATTTTCTCTGTGTTGCTGAATCCAATGTATATAGTTCAATCTGTATCTTCCTTGACCTCCCACAAGTCTGACACTGCTCATCTCCTCCTGGAAACTCTCCCTTCCCAACTTCTGCAATGCCTTGATTTTCCTGGATCTCCTCCCTTCTGACTGCAGCTTTCCTGGTTTCTCAAACTTCTTCCATTTTTGGACTCTTTCCAATGCCTACTTATTGTTTCATTCTATCCATTTTAGAATATAGCCCCCATTACTATTTACATCCTACAGACTCCCAAATCTTTATCTTCAACCCAAGCCTTTCTCCTGAGCCTTAGACCCATTATTTCAACAACATAAAAAGCCCTTCCATTTGTATGTCCTGTGAAACTCATCATATTCAAAACTTAACTCATTGTCTTCTGTTCCTCACTGGCTTATTCTCCTAGTTACTTCTCCAACACCATATGAGTTACTAAGTCGCAAACCCAGAAATGTGTTCTCCCTTATCTCCAATACCAAAGCAATAGCAAGCTCTTTAAATTCTTCCAGGTGTCTTACACCAATCCATTTGTTTCCAGTCCTCTGTCAACATCCTAGTCCAAGCTAACTTCGTCTTTCACATTAACTCTTACAACTATATCCTAAGGGGTCTTTCTGCAGTCAGTCTTGCTTTTTTCCCCAGTCAGTTCTAACATGCAAATCTATTTCTGTCAACTCCCCATTTCAATCCTTCAATGGACTCCCACTGCCAGAAGAACAAAATCTGATCTACGTAATATGGCTCATAAGCACCTTTGAAACTCCTCAGACTTGTCCCTTGCTAATCTTTTCCCTTTATATTCACCTTCCTTCCAAGATGAAGGAGATTATATTTGTCTTTATCATTACTGTATTCCCCCAATGTCTTGCACTGTGCCAGGCACACAAGAATGATCCAGGCATACTTGATGAAGGGACAGAAGCTATTCTGGCACAGAGGCAGTGCAGTGCAGTGGTTAACACAGTCTCCTGGGCCAGAGGGTCAGAGTTCGAATCTCACATACTAGTTGTGAGGCTGGGCCAGTTTTCTCCTTGAGGAAACAGTACCTACATCTTTGGATTATTGCGAAGATTACACGTGTTAACGTAAAAAATACATGTAGAATTATGCAGCTGTAAGATGGAACAAAGACATGGATCATATAATAATGTGGATGAAACTTGAGGACATTATGTTGAGTGAAGTTAGCCAGAAACAAAAGGACAGATTCTGTATGGTCTCACAAATATGAACAGACATTAATGAACAAACTTTGGGAGTTAAAAAATGACAACACAGGCAACCAGGAGATAGAAAGAGGGCAGAGACCAGCCATTTGATGCTGAAGGACTACAGAATGTTTAGGATTGATTGTACAGATCCAGAAATAGCATAATACCGTGTGATGGTAGCACAGTATTGTAAGTACACTGAACAAAGATGTCTGTGAGTAAAGCTGAAAAAGGTGGGATAGGAGAATGTATGACACCAGAGGTAAAGATAGATGATAAAGACTGGGACTGTATAACTTGGCAAAAACTGGAGTGGCCAATGACTGTTACTAAATATACAAATAAAAAAATGTTTTTGCATGTGGAAAAGCAAATGAATGTGAACCATGTAGAGAGTTGAAAAAGGGATGTTATTCAGGAAAAAACATAATCAAAGCAAACTGGAGTCTATGGTCAACAGTAACATTGTAATATACCTCCATTAAATGTAACAAAGGCAATATGCCAATGCCAAATGCCAGGGAGATATAGGGGAGGAATATGGGATTCTTGGTAGTGTTATTTGCTGTCTTTACTATTATATTGTATTGTATAACATGTTATTTTTCTTTTTATCATTTTTTTATTATTGCTAAAAAAAACAATTTTTCTTGTGGTAATCAATACATTCAAGTGCTGATTGTGGTGATAAATGTACAGCTTTATGATGATACCATGAACAACTGATTGTACACTGTGGATAAATGTATGACATGTGAATATAACTCTATAAAATTGTAGGAAAAAAATATATATAGGAGTAAAAGTGTTGGAGAAAACATGTAAGAGGGATGTACCTATCTACTGTTGATGAGCAGGTAGAATGGTATAGCCTTTCTGAAGTTCAGTGTGGTTGTTCCACAAAAAGTTAAGTATGTGGGGACCATAAGGTCCTACAACCTCATTGTGGGGTGTGTCATTTGAAGATCTGAGAGCAGAGACATGAATGGACATCTGTGAACTGGTGTTCATGGAGGTAGTAATCATGATTTGCAAAGGGTGGGGATGACCTAAGGGTACATTGACTGAAGAATGGAATGGTGTACTGTGGTGTGCGCATACAGTGGAACACTGAGCAACTGCAGGAAGGAGTGAAGCTGTGAGACACATAACAAAGTGAATGGATCCTGTACACAGTATTTGAGTGAAGTACACCAGAAATAAAGGCAAACATTTTAATGCCTCACCAATATGGACTAACTACAATGTGTAAACTCAAAATTGAATCTTAGAACATAGCCTAACATGAACATAATTATTGTAATAGTCCCTAGATTGTAAGCTCTTACAGCAGTTAACTCTATCCCTGAATTGTAATGCCTATCTCTAAACTTTGAGATGCTGATCCCTTAGTGTATAACCTGATTGGTCTCTGGAACAATGCATATCTCTGAGACACCTGAAACTCAGAGCTAGAGCTCAGAAGATATGAATGCCAGTATTAGTGCATACAGCCACTGTTAAAAAGAAAAAAAAAGCTGAAAAAGAGCCCAGACTTCAATTAGTGATATGAATGAAACAGGTCTGGTTAAGACCAAGGCAAACCAGGCCAAAGGGTAAAGGTCGAAACTGACTGTGTTTTAAAACTTCAACTTCCATATGAGACCAAAGGAAGAGATGTCTATTTGGTACAGGATCTAAATTTTTTACACAGTACAACTCTACAGTTGGTTTGTTCAAACACCACAATTGCGTGGTACTTTGAATAGGAAGTGAGATATGGTAGGTTAGTATAGGCTGGAGCGAAATAGTGACACATCACAGAGTAATTTGGGCAGATGATAAAAAATATATTTAGAGCTCCCCCCCCCCCGGCCCCAAGGATCTGGGGGAAGGTGCGGATGTGTTGGACATCCTCACCTGGACATCCTCATCTCTCACAAACATTGGGACTGGCGGTTTGATGTGCTGAGCCCTCGATCATGGGACTTGCCCTTATGAAGCTCGTTACTGCAAAGGAGAGGCTAAACTTGCATATAATTGTGCCTAAGAGTGTCCCCCTGAGTACCTCTTTGTTGCTCAGATGTGGACCTCTCTCTGTCTAACTGAGCAACCTGGACAGGTGAACTTGCTGCCCTCCCCCCTACATGGGACCTGACTCCCAGGGGTATAATCTCCCTGGCAGTGCAGAATATGACTCCCGGGGATGAATCTGGACCCAGCATCGTGGGACTGAGAGTATCTTCTTGACCAAAAGGGGGGTGCAAAATGAGATGAAATGGTTTCAGTGGCTGAGAGATTTCAAATGGAGTCAAGAGGTCACTCTGGTGGACATTCTTATGCACTATATAGATAATACCTCTTAGTTTTTAGTGTATTGGAATAGCTGGAAGTAAATACCTGAAACTACCAAACTCCAACCCAGCAGTCTGGACTCCTGAAGATGATTATATAATAATGTAGATTACAAGGGGTGACAGTGTGATTGTGAAGACCTTGTGGATCACACCCCCTTTATCTAGTGTATGGATGAGTAGAAAAATGGGGATAAAAACTAAAGGACAAATGGGGTGGGATGGGGGGATGGTTTGGGTGTTCTTTTTTCACTTTTATTTTTTATTCTTGTTCTGATTCCTTCTGATGTAAGGAAAATGTTTGGAGATAGATTGTGGTGATGAACGCATAACTAGGTGATCATACTGTGGACAGTGGATTGTATACCATGGATGATTGTATGGTGTGTGAATGTATTTCAATAAAACTGAATTTTTAAAAAAAATATATAAAAAAATACATGTAGAAGAATCTAGCACTTAGGAAATGCTTTATAAATATTTGCTATTATTATCTATTACATTGAGTTATATGTTTTGATTTATCTATCTTATTTTAGACTTTGGGAGCAGGAATTTTATTCTGATATATAGTAGGCTCTCAAGGATATCTTGTTTAATGTTGCATGATTGAAAAAAAAACATACAGACGAGAAGCTCTAGATCCCTACTTGGCACTAGAATTAGTCATGGCTGAAAGACACAGTAGGTCCGGTCCATCACAGCCAACCCACATAACTCAATTGTGATGGGAAAGTTCTGAAATATGAATCTTTGACATTGGTGAAATAATATGACAACAAAACTCAGACCCACTGCATTTTAATTTTAATCATACCCAATTAATTGTCAGAATCCGCAAAAGAGCAACAAAAGCAGATTACTTTTTAAAAGCTGTGCCTAAACATCTGTTCTCATTCATAAAACCATTAAACATAATCCAGAGAATAAATTAAAAGAAATGTACCCACAACCACTACATTTTTGTTGAGTGGGCCACTTCCCACTTACCCAATTATGGATGAAACCACAGATATCAAAAAACTTGAGTATAAATCATTCGTTATTAAACAAATTCAGTTATGCTACAAGTCAAATCATATCTCTGGCATGGATACGTATCTTTTATGAAAGAAAATCATAGTGCTTATATTAAACTTGGTCATTAACATTAGATAAGAGAAGTATTTTATGGTTATATATTATCTCTGATTTTAAAAATCTAATGCCTCAATTTTTTCTTACACACAATTACAGAAACCCATTCAATCTAAATTAATTTATAAATACATGAAATTCCAACAAAAATGCTACCAGAGTTTTTGTGAAAACTAGACTTTATAAGTTGATTATTGAGCTCATTCAGAAAGACAAATAAGCAAGAATAATGAAGAACATCATGAATAAAAAAACAACAACAAGGTGGAGAGAATAGGGAGCTGGCCCTGACAGCATTAAACCATGTTATAAATCCTCTGTAATTAAAACATGGTGGTATCAGGTCATAAATGGTTAGACAGACCAATGGAACATAATAGAAAATCCAGAAATCAGCCCAATTAAAGATGAAAATTTAGTATACAATAAAAGCAGCATTTCATATCATTGGTGAGAGATGGATTATTTAACATGTTATGTTGAGCTAACTGGGTATCCATGTTAAAAAATAAATAAAATTGGATAAATTCTTCATATCATATTCCAGTATAAATCCCAAATAAATCTGATACTTAAATATAACAAGTTAAACTGGTCATAAGAGAACATCTAGAAGTAAGGGAAAATTTTCCTATATATCACACAAAATATAGAAGCAATAAGTAATAATAGAGATAAATCTGATAACATAAAATTAAAATAAAAATTTTGCTTGACAAAACATAGCTGAAATGGATCAAAAGACAAATGACACACTTGGTAAATATTCTTAATTTATATCACAAAAAAATTTTAAATCTCTAATAAAGAGCTTCTAATATAAGAGAAGTAAAGCACCAACAACCCAATAGAAAAAAATTGACTAAATTAATGAAAAGAAAGTTTGCACAAAGAGAAATGTAAATGGCTCTTAACCACAATAAGACAATTACAAATAAAATTACAGTAAACTACTCTTCTCACCCATTTATTTCTCAAAACCCAAAAATTTGAGAACATATTCTGTGGACAAGCTGTGAAGAAACAGGCAATCTCATAATTGCCAGAGGGAATGCAAAATGGAGAAGACTTTGGCAACATATAGCAAAAAAATGTGCATCTTCCATTTGACCCACCAATCCTACCACAAGGAATCAGAAAGGTACACTTGAACAACAACAAAAAAGCTATACATTGCAAGACTTTTTGTAGTGGCAAAATACAGCAAACAACCCAACTGCCCATTAGGAGCCTGGTTGTATAACCAATAGTACATCTGCACAATGGAGAACTACGCAGGTAGATGAAGAATATCTCTGTATACTACCATGGCATGATTTGGAGGATATTCTGTGAAGTTAGAAAGAGCAAGATGAAAAACTTGGCACGATATGCTACCACTCATCTGAGATGGGGAGATATAGAAATATATCGAAGTATCTGTTGATATTTTGAAACAAATAAGAAACCTTAATATTTCTTAAATATCTACATACAGTGGCAGGGAAAGAATAGGGTGAATGAAATAGGGAGAGAAGTTAGCTTTCTTTGAATTTACCTTGTTCAGAAGATTTGACTTTGAAACTATGTAAATATTTTACATAATTATCAAACCTAATTTTTAAAAAAACTGACATCTAAAAATAAAAATATAAAATGAAATAAACATCCTAAATATATAACTATTTGGTGCCATAGTCACACATAGAGGAACTGAACTATTTTATGTGACTTTAAAGCACAATAATTTGTCTGCACCTAAAGGGTATACTCTAATACTTCAAAGAGAAAGACAACCACAAAAAAATGTTCTTTTCTGTAATCATATAAGTGATGGTAGTGTTGATATTGTTATTCCCAGACTATTGCAATTATACTAAAGGATAGAAGAGATGAGTATTTATGTGATAGTCTAATTCCACAATTCCTGGTACTACTGAGAACTGGGATTCCTAGAGAGGGAAAAAGAAGATATAGTTGTGATACTGAAGTAGGTTAAGTAAAAACCCTAAGTATTCTTGAATTCAAATTGCAAATAGTAATACAAGTTATTATTCCTGATCTTGTCCACTGAGAAGGCCATCACTGTAGCAATGATCACCCCTACAGACTAGATTTTGGTGTTCAAAGATCTTTTCTGACCAAAAGGAACCAGGGTTTCTTGTAGAAATGGCTGTCTACAAGTAGGAAATATACAATATGAAGCTGGAAACCTACCATTTGACAAGCATTCTATAAAAGACTACAGGTGTCTTGTAAAAGGACTAGGAACCAAACTGAATAAGCTCTCACTGGTCAAAGGGGGAAATCTGAACAATGATAGGGAGGACAATTGCAATGGATTGAAACATAACTAAGAATGTTTGTGTCAGGTATATATATATACACACACACACACATACATACATGCTGATATATATATACATATATATATAGTGTATATATAATCCATGAGATCCCCAAAATAAGTAATCACTATAATTGATGATTATTAGGATGTGTTCTAATTCACTACTTTGAAAACCAGTAAATAAAGGGGAAGAAAATCAAGCATTTACTCTGACTTTACTATACAAATTGTACCACCTGGTGGAAAACTGTAGATGAGGAGACATTTCTCTTTATAGAAGTATTCTAGCTAAAACATGAAAAAAAATTGCTAAATTGGACTATCACAATTTGGAAACCCTAATAAATTAATGGATCTATATTGCTAATATCAACATCTGCAGGCATTACAAGAAAAAAAAAAAAAAAGAACACAAAACCACCCATCAACCTTCTTAGCCCACCCCTCCCTAATTAAATTAAATTTGATTATGCCTCAGGTTATAACAATCAGTCTGTAAGAAACTGATAGGGCAGAGCCATGTGGGATGCAATCAGCAAACTCCAGACTCTGAACCAATGATCCAGTTTATTCAACAAATAAGTAAAAAGAAAAAGAGAAAGACAGTGAAAATATATAATTTAATATATAATTGACAGACATATTAACCAAGTGTAAGATGTGGAAATTACTTGGATCTCAATAAAAATAAACAATCTGTAAAATATTAAAATATACGCAAACATATACTTATAGCTTTTATGAGAAAATTGGAAAGTTGAATACTAGGTAAATATTTGATTACACAAAGAAATTATTGTTATTATTTTTTAATTTTTTATGCATTTTTACTGTGAACTTTAACATATATACATAACAGTGATAACTTTCAAAATACAATTTAACAAGTAGCTAGAGAGCAAATTTCAAAGAATGTTCTGGGTTACGGTTCTATAATTTCAGTTATTTCCATTATTGTAAAATATAACATATACAGAAAAGTGTGAACTTTCAAAGTACAGCTTCACAAGCATTTATAAAGGTAATTTCAAAAAATGTTATGGGTTACAGTTCTACAGTTTCAGTTCTTTCCTTATTGTGAAATATAGGATATATATACAGAAAGGTGATAACTTTCAAAGCAAAATTCAATGAATAGTTATGGAGCAAATTTCAAAGAATGTTTAGGTTACAGTTCCACCATCTCAGTTCTTTCCTTCTAGCTATTCTAATACCCTAGCATCTAAAAAATATATGTATATAGTTATATAAAGTTTCGGTATTTGTAATCCTTCGGTAAATCCTATATGATCTGTTGCCACCCCTTCCTCTCATTTAATCACTCTCTCAATCTTCAGTGGTGTCTAGGCAGTGACCACCCTAACTTGTTTGGATTGAAAGGAAGTGTTGACATTATGGGGGAGCGGGCTGCATCTGATTGTTGTTCTTAAAGAGGCTGTTGCCTCTGGGTTTTAGGACTTACTGGGCATAGGAACACTAGTGGATTTAAGTTTCTGAGAGATAAAACTTAATGAGTGACTCTTACAGAATCTCAGACAGGGACCTAGGTATTTCAGGACTACTGTTGGTAAGAGCATGGCATACTGTGGCCATTTCAGCCACTTCTCGCTGGAGCTTGCATAAGAGAAACCTCCACAATAGCCTCTTGACTCTATCTGAGATCTCTTAGCCACTGTAACCTTATTTTGTTACCTTTCTTTTCCTCCTTTTGCTCAAGTAGGCATTTCCAATCCCTTGATGCCAGGGCCAGGCTCATTCCTGGGATTCATGTCCCACGTCACTAGGGAGATTCATTCCCCTTGGAGTCATGTCCCATGTGGGGGTTAGGGGGACGTAAATGAATTTATTTGCTGAGTTGGGCTTAGAGAGAGAAAGGCCACATCTGAGCAACAAAAGAGGTTCTCTGGAGGTGTCTCTTAGGCATAATTATAGGAAGGCTTAGCCTCCCATTTACAGCCCTAAGTTTCACAAGAGCAAGCCTCAAGATTGAGGCCTGATTTATTAAGTAGTGGGTTCTTAATTTCATATAACATATATTCTGTCCCAAGATGAACAGTCAGTTTCTCACATTATCTTCACTTAGATGCACAATCATCAATCATCATCACTCTCAATTTTAAACAATTTTCATAAAATAAAACATCCAGAGCTCTTATCAGACACTAATTATTCATCCCTAGTATTAGTGTAGTGCTGGTAAGATATTCCTATTAAATATAGTCTATGCTATGTAATGGGTAGTTTTTCCATATACCACTCTGTTATTAATTCTTTGTACCAGTGTCATACCTTATAAGTATATCATGCTAATACTTATTTATATTTGTAGTGCTACTCTGTGGGTTACATATCTTTAAACAACCACTGTCAAACACGTTCACCTTCAATGCAGCACTAATACTTATAAAGTAATCATATAAACAAACCATAATCATACTCGTCCATTCCCATACCATTAAGTTCTCCCTCATTATCATGTCTGTACATATTAGATTATCATTCCCCTTCACTGGCTACTG
This sequence comes from Choloepus didactylus, assembly GCF_015220235.1. Classification (NCBI taxonomy): domain Eukaryota; kingdom Metazoa; phylum Chordata; class Mammalia; order Pilosa; family Megalonychidae; genus Choloepus; species Choloepus didactylus. The sequence goes on along the minus strand of NC_051324.1, from coordinate 64,247,675 downwards.
TCTATCTCTAGGTCCCCTATATTCTACATTTTAAGATACTTATTTTACCTTGTTCACAGAGTTCACATTAGTGGTAACATACAATATCTCTCCTTTAGTGTCTGGCATATTTCACTCAGCATTATGTCTTCAAGGTTCATCTATGTTGTCATACGTTTCAAGACCTCGTTCCTTCTTACTACTGCATAATATTCCATCATATTCATATACCACATTTTGTTTATCCACTCATCTGTTGAAAGACATTTGCATTGCTTCCATCTCTTGGTAATTGTGATCAATGATGCTATGAACATTGGTGTGCAAATATCTGCTCATTTCACTGCTTTCAGATCTTCTGCATATATACCAAGAAGTGAAATTGCTGGATCATATGGTAACTCAATATCTAGTTTTCTGAGGAACTGCCAAACTGTCTTCCACAGCAGCTGTATGATTATACAGTTCCACCAGCAATGAATAGGAGTTCTAATTACTCCACATACTCTCCAGCATTTGTTGTTTCCTGATTGTTTAATGGCAGCCATTCTTCTTAGTGTGAGTTGATATCTTATTGTGGTCTTGATTCACATTTCCCTAATAGCTAATGAATATGAACATTTTTCATGTGTTTTTAGCCATTTGTTTTTCCTTTTCAGAGAACTGTCTTTTCATATCTTTTGCCCATTTTATAATTGGGTTGTTGTACTACTGTCATTGAGTTGTAGGATTTCTTTATACGTGCAAGATATCAGTCTCATCAGCTCCATGGTTTCCAAATATTTTCTCCCATTGCATTGGCTGCCTCTTCATCTTTTTGACAAATTCCTTAGAGATACAGAAGATTTTGATTTTGAGAGTCCCCTTTTTTTTTCTTCTGTTGATTATGCTTTGGGTGTAAAGTCTAAGAAGCTACCTCCTAATACTAGGTCTTGTAGATATTTCCCTACATTATCTTCTAGGAGTTTTATGGTACTGTCTCTTATATTGAGGTCTTTGATCCACTTTGAGTTAATTTTTGTATGGGGTGTGAGGTAAGGGTCCTCATTCAATCATTTGGATATGGATATCCAGTTCTCCCAGTCCCATTTGTTGAAGAGACTGTTCTGTCCAATTTAGTGGATTTGAGGGCCTTATCAAAAATCAGTTGACCATATATCTGGGATCTATTGCCAAACTCTCAATTCAATTCTATTGATCAATATGTCTATCTTTGTGCCAATACCATGCTGTTTTATAGTAGGCTTCAAAGTAAGGAAGTATAAGCCCTCCCACTTTGTTTTTCTTTTAAAGAATGTTTTAAGCAATTTGAGGACCTTTTCCCTTCCAAATAAATTTGATAACTACCTTTTCCAAGTCTGCAAAGTAGGTTGTTGGAATTTTGATTGGAACTGTATTGAATCTGTAGATCAGTTTGGGTAGGACAGACATCTTAACAATGTTTAGCCTTCCTATCCATGAACACAGAATATCTTTCCATCTCTTTAGGTCCCCTTTTATTTCTTTTAGTAAAGTTATGTAATTTTCTCTGTAGAGGTCTTTTATATCCTTGGTTAACTTTATTCCTAGGTGCCTGATCTTTTAGATGCTATTACGAATGGAATTTTTTTCTTGAGTATCTCTTCAGTTAGGTCATTTCTAGTGTTTAGGAATATTCCTGACTGTTCCAGTTTGCTAATGCTGCCGTTAAGCAAAATACCAGAAATGGATTGGCTTTTACAAAGGGGGTTTACCTGGTTACACAGGTACAGCCTTAAGGCCATAAAGTGTCCAAGGTAAGGCATCAACAATTGGGAACCTTCATCGAAGGAAGGCCAATGGCATCCAGGAAAACCGCTGTTAGCTGGGAAGGCATGTGGCTGGTATCTGCTGATCCCAGGTTGTGTTCTAGTGCCTTTCTCAGTTCCTGTGCATTCTTCAAAATGTTGCTCTTGGGGCATTTGTCCTTCTTAGCTTCTCCAGAACAAAAGTCTGCTTTCAACAGCTGTCTTCAAAATGTCTCTCAGTTACTTTCCAAAATGTCACTCACAGCTACTCTGAAGTCTTTCTGTCTGGGAACTCCTTTATACAACTCCAGTGATCCAATTAACACCCACCCTAAATGGGCGGGGTAACATCTCCATGGAAATGTTTCACTCACAGTTGATTGAGTCACATCTCCATGGAAACACTCAATCAAAGGATTCCAATCTCATCAACACTAGTATGTCTGTCCCCACAAGATTGCATCAAAGATAATGGCATTTTGGGGGACATAATACATCCAAACTGGCACATTCCATCCCCTGGACCCCAAAATGACACAACCTTTCCATATACAAAATACATTCATTCCATCACAATATCCCAAAATTTTAAGTCATTTCAGTAACAATAGTTAAGTACAAGATCCCATCAAAATCAGTCACAGCATGGTCTGTCCCAAAGCAAAATTTCCCTCTGACTATGGACCTGTGAAACCCAGAACAAGCTATCAGCTTCTAACATACAAAGGAGGGACATTCATATGATAAATGTTCCCATTGCCATAAGGAGAAACTGAAAGGAAAACAGGGTTTAAGGAACCCAAACAATTCTTAAAACCCGAAGGGCAAACTCCACTAGATTTCAAAGTCTAAGAGTCATTTATAGAACAACATTTTATCCTTGGGGCTTGAGAGTGTGGCAGTCTTGCACTTTCCAAGGGCCTTCATGGCGGCCCTTTTCTCTCCAAATGCTGGGGTGAGTGCTCCAACATATCCACAGATTGGGGATACTACCTTCTTCTAGGCCCCACTTCCTCGGAGTGCCACCCAAACTCTGCATCTCTGGGACAAAGGCTCTCCCCTCTCTGAACAGTGAGGTGGCAGCCAGGCAATCCCCAATCCCTGGGTAACGTGCTCCACCCTCTCTGGGGCCTGGAGTGGCAGCACTCTTCCTGAGTATCGAGGCGGAATGCCCGCCCTCTGCCTCTGGGTCTAACTCACCCTTTCCACAAGCATGGGCTGCTCCACTCTCCCAGCCTGAGACCTGTTGACTCTAGACCTAAATCTCCATGGCTCTGTCTTTGAAGAAATATTTCCTCAATCTGTCCTTTCTCCAGTCCAGAACAACAGTGTCTCTGTCTAAATAGATCTCACAAAAATCTTATTGGCTTGGCATGAAGTACACAGGGGTCAAAATCATCAGAAAATAGGACTTTCCACAAATCCTTTTTGGATAACTCCATCTCCAATCCTGGCTTGTACTGATATGGTGGTCAGATTCCATGTTTGGTTAAATCCTCTCATGGGGATGTAGCCTCTGGGGTCCCACTTTTTTGAAGGCCAGAATTTTCCAAACTATCAGTTTCTGGTTTCTTTTGAATCTAAGAATTCAGTTCTTAGCTTATCTCTGTCCTCTCACATTTTACTATAAGCTGCAAGGAGAAACCAGGCCACATCCTTGATATTTAGTGTCGAAATCTCTTCAGCTAAGTATCCCAGATTGTCGCTTTCAAATTCTGCCTTCCATCCAACAACAGGACTCAATTTTGCCAAATTCTCTGCCACTTTAAAACAAGGATCTCCTTTCCTCCAGTTTTCAATGACACATTCAACATTTCTGTTCCAGGCCTCATCAGAAATATCTTTTGAGTCCATATGGCTACCAACAGTCTCTTCAAAGCAGTCTAGGCCTTTTCTATCAAGCTCCTCACAATTCTTCCAGAACCTTCCCCTTATCCATTTAAAAAGCTGTTCCAACATGTTTGGTATTTGCAAACACAGCACCCCACTTTCGGTATCAAAATCTGTTCTGGTTTTCTAATGCTGCTGTTAAGCAAAATACCAGAAATGGATTGGCTTTTATAATGGGGGTTTACCTGGTTACACAGGTACAGCCTTAAGGCCATAAAGCATCCAAGATAAGTCATCAACAATCAGGTACCTTCATCAAAGGAAGGTCAATGGTGTCTGGAAAACCTCTTTTAGCTGGGAAGGCATGTGGCTGGTATCTGCTGATCTCAGGTTGTGTTCTAGCTCCTCTCTCAGTTCCTGTGCTTTCTTCAAAATGTTGCTGTTGGGGCGTTTGTCCTCTCTTAGCTTCTCCAGAGCAAAAGTCTGCTTTCAACAGCTGTCTTCAAAATGTCTCTCTCAGTTGCTCTCCAAAATGTCACTCACAGCTGCTCTGAGGTCCTTCTGTCTGGGAACTCCTTTATACAACTCCAGTGATCCAATTAACACCCACCCTAAATGGGCAGGGTAACATCTCCGTGGAAATTATGCAATGAAATGTTTCACTCACAGTTGATTGAGTCACATCTCCATGGAAACACTCAATCAAAGGATTCCAGTCTAATCAACATTAATATGTCTGCCCCAACAAAACTGCATCAAAGATAATGGCATTTTGGGGGACATAATACATCCAAACTGGCACGTTGACTTTTGCACATCAATCTTGTATTCCACCACTTTGCTGAATTCATTTATTAGTTCAAGTGCTGTGTCATTGATTTCTCAGGATTTTCCAAATATACAATCATGTCATCTGAAAATAATGACAGTTTTACTTCTTCATTTCCAATTTGGATGGCTTTTATTTCTTTGTCTTGCTGGATTTCTCTGGCTAGAACTTCTAGCCCAATGTTGAATAATAGTGGTGCAGTGGGTATCCTTGTCTCATTCCCAATTTTAGGAGGAAGGCTTTCAGTCTCTCATCATCAAGTATTATGCTGGCTGTGAATTTTTCATCTATGCCCTTTATTGTATAAAGGAAATTTCCTTCAATACCTACATTCTGAAGTGATTTTATCAAAAAAGATGGTGAATTTTGTCAAAAGCTTTTCCAGCATTTATTGATGTGATCATTTAAGTTTTCTCTGTTGATTTGTTAATGTGTTTTATTACATACATTGATTTTCTTATACTGAACCACCTTCGCATGCCTGGGATGAACCCTACTCAGTTGTGGAGTATGATTTTTTTTTAATGTGTGTTTGGATTTGATTTGCAAGTATTTTGTAGAGAATTTTTGCATCTATATTCATTAGGGAGATTGGCCTGTAGTTTTCCTTTTTGGTAGCATCTTTATTTTGGTTTTGGTATTACGGTGATGTTAGCTTAGAAAAATGAGTAAGGTAGTGTCCCATTTTCTTCAATTTTTCAAAAGAGTTTGAGCAGGAATGGTGTCAGTTCTTTTTGGAAAGTTTGTTAAAATTTCCCTGTGAAGCCTTATGGCTCCGGGTTTTTATTAGTCAGAAGCTTTTTGAGGATGCTTTACTTGTGATTGGTTTGTTGAGGAATTCTATTTCTTCTCAGGTCAGTCTAGGCTGTTCATGTATTTCCAGGAAATTATCCATTTTCTCTAAATTGTCTAATTTGTCTGCATAGAGGTGTTCAGAGTATCCTCTCATGTTTTGTTTTTTTTTTCTTTCACTTATTCAGGATGCACAGTGATGTCCCCCCTTTCATTTATGATTTTGTTTATCTGGGTCTTCTCTCTTTTTGACTTTGTCAGTCTAGCTAAGGGTCTGTCAATATTGTTGATCTTCTCAAAGAACCAACCTCTGGTTTTATTTATTCTCTTTATTGTTTTCTTTTTCTCCATATCATTTATTTCTGCTTTAATCCTTGCTATTTCTTTTCTACTACTTACTTTAGGGTTAGTGTGTTGATCATTCTCTACCTTTTTCAGTTGTTTCATTAGTTCTTGGACTTTTAGTTCTTTCTTCCTTCTTAATGTATGTATTTAGAGCTATAAATTTTCCCATCAGCACCATCTTGCTGCATCCCACAAGTTTTGATATGTTGTGTGTTCTCATTTTCATTCTTCCCTAGATATTTAGCAATTCCTCTTGCAGTTTCTCCTTTGAACCACTGATTGTTTAGGAGTGTTTGTTTAACCTCCAAATATTTGTGAATGTTCTGGTTCTTTGATGGTTATTGTCTTCTAGTTGCATTCCATTGCGGTCAGAGAATGTGCTTTGAATAATTTCAATCTTTTTAAGTTTATTGAGGCTTGTTTTATGCACCAGCATAAGATCTATCCTTGAGAGCATTCCATGAGCACTAGAGAAGAATGTATATCCTGGTAATTTGGGATGTAACCCTCTATATATGTCTGTCAAATCTAATTCATTTATCAATTGTTTAGTTCTCAGTTTCCTTAATGGTCCTTTGTCCTGTTGTTCTATCTATAGTAGAGAGCGGTGTACTGAAATTTCAAGTGATTACTGCAGAAGCTTCTATTGCTTCCTTCAGTTTTGCCAATGTTTGTATCATGTACTTTGAAGCACCTTGATTCAGTGCATAAACATTATGATTCTTATTTCCTTTTGACAAATTGTCCCTTATATTAGTACATAGTGTCCTGCTTTTTCTCTTATGACATCTTTGCATTTAAAGTCTATTTTATTTGATATTAGTATTGCTACCCCTGCTTTCTTTAGACTGTAGCTTGCATGGAATATTTTTTTCTATCTTTTCACTTTCAATCTCTTTGCATTTCTGAGCCTAAGATGAGTCTCTGCAAACAGCATATTGATGGGTCATACTTTTTAGTCCATTCTGCCAATCTGTATCTTTTAATTGGGGAGTTTGATCCATCCACATTCAATGTTTTTACTGTGAAGAGGAGTTCTTGAATCAGCCATCTTATCCTTTGGTTTTCAGTTGTCAGATCTATTTTTCCCCCCTCTCTCTTTATTTCCTTTAAGTTACCCTTATAAATACTCTTCAGGCCTCTCTCTCCTTTTTTTCTCAGCCAGTAGAGCTCCCTTTAGTATTTCTTGCAGAGCAGGTCTCTTGTTAGGAAATTCTCTCAGCATCTGTTTACCTGTGAAAATCTTAAACTCTCCCTCAATTTTGAAAGAGAATTTTGCTTGATAAAGAATTCTTGGCTGGCAATTTTTCCCTTTCAGATTTTTAAATATGTCATACCACTGCCTTCTCTTCTCCATGGTGCCCGTTGAGTAGTCAGTACTTAGTCTTATGTTGTTTCCTTCATATGTGGTAAATCACTTCTCTCTTGCTGCTTTCAGAACTTTCCCCTTCCCTTCAGCATTTGGCAATCTGATCAGAATGTGTGTCAGAATGGATTTATTTGGATTTATTCTGTTTGGAGTTTGGTAGACTTCTTTGACTTGCATATTTATATCATTTAGAAGGATCAGGAAGTTTTCCCCAACAATGCCTTCGAATACTCTTCCTAGCCCTTTACTCTTCTTTTCACCTTCTGGAACACCAGTCATTCTTATATTTGTGTGCCTCACTTTGTCCAACATTTCCCTGAAATCCATTTTAATTTTTTTTTCACCATTTGTTCTTTTGTGCTTTCACATTCCATTGTGCTGTCCTCTAGTTTGCTAATTCTTTCCTTTGCCTCTTGAATCTGCTGTTGTGTGTCTCAAGTATATTTTTTTAACTAGATCAATAGTATGTTTTATTTCCATAAGTTCTGCTATTTTTTATTTACTCCTTCAAATTCTTGTTTATGCTCTGCTAGGGTCTTCTTGATGTCCTTTATATTCTTAACCATCTCATTGAAGTGGTTTGGAGATTTGTGTGTATATCTCTGATTAATTGCTCCAAGCTCTGTCTCCTTTGGCTTTTTAATTTGGTCATTTGGGTTTTCCATATCTTCCAGTTTCTTCATATGCTTTAGATTTTATGTTGTTGTTGACCTCGTGGCATTTGCTTATCTTGATAAGGTTATTTTAGGATATGCAGGATTATTTGAACATTTATCTGTAATTTGGCAGAGTTACAACTTGGTGGAGTACACTTTCCCTGTCCTACCAGCAGATGGCACTCTTGAGCCACCTCCTACCCCAAGCCAGCTCTCCCCAAATTTTGTTTATGTGCTGGGGGGAGGTCCAAACTGGGTGGAAATATAATCAGCACACCAATTTTCCATGTGCACTTAGGACTGCCATCCCTGTGGGAGGGAAGCAGATCCTGTGTAGTTCAGCAGGGAGTCTGCTCCAGAGCAAAGTGGCCCCAGCAATTCCTGGGGCTGCGAGTGGACCACTCTGGGGCTGCAGCGCTATGCACCTCACCTTCCAGCTGAAATGCACCACTGTCGCTGTCTGGCATGCACCGAGTCCTGGGGTAGGGGAGAGGCTCCTGGCACTTCCGTGTGGCCCCCTTTCTCTCAGTTGTGCACACAGTGGGCTTCAATAGAGGAAAAGTGGTTGTGGTCACAAGTTCGCCGAATCCCGAGTTCCCTCACAGGAGCTCTCAGCTGTGGGGCTGTGAAGGGTTATCTACCCAGCCAACTGCTGAGAAGTGTGCCTGGAGCATGGAAGGCTGCTCCCTTCCATGCTTGTCAGCTGGCTGCAACCACCCATCCCCAGCAGCATTCCAGTCCAAACCCTCACCCATCCTAAACACAGTCTCTCTGCTCTCCTGCTATGTCCTCACTATGTGGTGTAGAAGTCTCTGCCCAGCCAGTGACACCCTGGAACTGCTGTTGTGGAGCAATTTCTGCCCTTTATCTAGTGTTTCTCATGGAGGAACATTTTGCTCTACCTCTCCTAATATGCCAGTTTCCTGGAAGTCCCTATTGCTAATTATTTTTGAGTGTGATAATTTAATTGTGACTTTTTTTTTAAAAAGAGTTTTTATCTTTTAGAGGGGATACAGAAATATTATAATAAAATAATATATTATCTAGGATTTCATTCAAAATAACACAGAAGAGCAAAAGTGAGTGTGGTACAAATAAAACAAGTTTGACCATGAAGTATTAATTGTTGAAACTGAGGGGTGGGTAGATGACAGATCACCATGCTGTTCTGTTTCCTTCTATATATATTTGAAATTTTCCATGATTCCACAATGAAAATTTAGGTGGAAAATGTATTGAACACAAAATATTTAGACAGCGCCTCGCACACAGGAAGCATTCAATTTATTATTAGTAACTAGGTACTAGTTCACAAGATTAGTGTGCTGGTTTGAATCTCTTATGTACCCCACAAAAGTCATGTTTTTTTAATCCAATCTTGTGCGTGCAGACTTGTTGTGGGTGGGATCTTTTGATTAGGTTGTTCCCATGGAGGTGTGACCCTGCTATTCAAGGTGGGTCTTAATTAATTTACTGGAGTCCTTAAGAGAGCTGAGAGAGAGCTCAGAGCCAACACAGACCAAGACACTTAGAGAGAAAACACTCAGAGACATTTGGAGACAGCCATTGAAACCAGAACTAAGAGAGAAGCTAAGAGATAAAAGCCGGAGTTTGCCTTGGAGAAGCTAAGAGAGGACCCCCAGATGCTTAGAGTGAAACACCTTAGGAGAAACAAGCAAAGACGCACAAAAGATGAGAGAGAGGAGCTAAGACAGAAGCCCAGAGACATTTTAGAGAAAACAACAGAAACCAGAAGCTAACCCTGGGAGAGGCCCAGCAAACTCCGGCCATGTGCCTTCTCATGTGACAGAGGAACTCCAGATGCCATTGGCCTTTCTTCAGTGAAGGTATCCTCTTGTTGATGCCTTAGTTTGGACACTTTAATGGCATTAGAACTGGAAATTTGTGAACTAATAAACCCCCATTGTGAAAGCCAATCCATTTCTTGTATTTGGCATTCCGGCAGCTTTAGCGAACTAGAAAAGGTAGTTTTCCCAAGGATATTTATTTTCTTTGTAAGTAATGTGTGTATGTATGGGGGGTGGTATACATACTTACACATATATATAGCATAAGCTACCATCATTATCATCATTTTCATCATTATCATTATTCCATGTCCCAAGACTTTCCAGAGATATGGATTACTGAATTGGAAACTGGCAAACTATTTACTATAATTGCCTTTTTTTAAATGTATTTTAGAATTCATTTATTAAAACATTTGCAACTTTAAGAAACAGTCTAATGAAAAGTAATTGACCAATTTCATTGTCTCCTTTATAGTAAATAAACTCTATTTGTTTAAAAATCATAAATTGTAAGAAACAGAAATGGTTGTTGTTGTTCCAGTTTGCTAACACTGCCAGAATGCAAAATACCAAAAATGGATTGGCTTTTATAAAGGGAATTTATTAGTTTACAAATTTATAGTTCTAAGGCCATAAAAGTATCCAAACTAAGGCATCAATAAGAGGATACCTTCACTGAAGAAAGGCCAATGGTGTCTGGAACACCTCTGTCAGCTGGGAAGGCATGTGGCTGGCGTCTGTTGATCCTCTGCTCTCGGGTTGCATTTTAAAATGGCTTTCTCCAAAATGTCTCTGGATTTCTGTCTCTCTTAGCCTTCTCTCAGCTTTCTGCTTGGTTCTCCTGGGGCATTTCTAAATGTCTGGGAGTCCTCTCTTTGCTTCTTCGGGGCAAACTCTGGGCTTCATATCTTGGCTTCTCTCCAAAATGTCTCTCTCACCTTCTTTGAGCTTCTTCTCTCCATGAGCTCCCAAAAAGGACTCCGGTGATCTAATTAAGACCCACCCTGAAGGGGCAGGTTCACACCTTCATGGAAATATAATCAGAGTTCCCACCCAACAAGATTAGATTAAAAGATCATGACTCTTCTGGGGTCCATAACAGTTTCAAACTGGCACAGTTGTTCAATTACATAACCACCTCTCTGACTAGCTTTCATCTGACCCAGTCCAGCTGATAGTAAACAAATTCATCTCCATGCAAAGCCATGGATATACTGTTTCTCTTTTATGTGCCCAACTTCCTTTTCTATACCTGTTTTCCCATTGTCCTAGAGTACAATCCTTCCTCCATAGTCAGACCTTTACACTCTCCTGCTATCTTCTGTCCCTACACACTATCAAAAAAGAGAAAGATCCAGATGTTTTTCACCTTGATTACTACTAAATCACACAAAAAATCTTGTTTTAATCTGGTATTAACCTTAGAAGACTTTTTAGTTTTGCAGCAGAATAAATTGAAGCACCTCCCTTTTTATTAGGCAGAGATTTGGTAACCAGTACAGATCTGTTATAGTCTGGCACCCTCTGTCCCATGTGGTCCAGACAAAGTTCATCTCCAAGTCAACACAGGTAATGAAAACCAGTTCAGAAAGTGGCAGTGTAGGTGAGGTTCTAGGTAGAGAAAGGCAGACAGAAGCCAACATCTACAGGTGGTATGAAAGGACATAACTTGCTTCAGGAGAAAGTAATGGCTTTGGGGGTTTGGACTTTATCCTTTAAGTCAGAGTTCAGCACTATCGCCAGAAGACCAAATCCAGCCAGATGTGTTTTGGAACAACCAGTGAGCTAAGAATGCTTTTTACATTTTTTTAATGGTTGGGGAACAAAACATATGAAGAATAATATTTAGTGAGATATGAAATTCAAAGTTCAGTGTCTATAAATAAAGTTTTGTATGAACACAGCCATGCTCATTCAATTACATTGTTTTCCATGGCTGCTTTTGTGCACAAAGGCAGAGTTGAGTAGTTGTAGTAGACACCTCATGTCCCACCAACCTTAATACATTTAGTATCTGTCTTTTACAGAAAAAGTTTTCTTGCCCCTGATTTAAGTAAAGGGAGCCAACAAAGAATAATAATGAAAGAAAATCATGATATTTATGTTTTCAAATGGGTCAATCTGAAGAGTCAAAGCTCTTAATACATAAATTACCAAAGTAGCCCTTAGAAAGTTACTCCAGTCTGCAAGGCCACAAGAAGCTTAGAAGAGTTCCTACTTAATTAATTGGGCACTTGATCTAAACAGATACCACCGAGGGGGTTATTTTTCTCATTTTTATTTTGTCACTTTAATGGGTTCAAAAATACACTGCCATGTTATTTTCATTTAAAATTGTTTGCCCATCAGATTGACCATTTATTCCTATGTTTAATATCACTTCTACTTTCATCAATCATCTGTATTCTTCACCCATTTTCCTACCGAGTTTTTAAACTAAAGTATAAGAACTTTTTATATATTATATTCAATCTTTAGTTGCAGGATGGGTAAGTTTTAAATAAAATCTGAGTAAGCAGAGTCAGCCTTGGTCTCCTGGAAGGGAAAGCCTCAATGGCTGCTCTAGTGAATCTGGGGTCTGCTTGTGGGGTACAAATTTAGTGAGTTCATGGATCACACTGACTCAAAACAGCCATCTGTAAAGTTAGAGCAAAATAATCAATGCACACATTCATCTCTGACTCATTTTCCTTTGATTTTGTGTATGAAAGGTCTAGTTTGTTCATTTTGTTTTCTCTTTATTAGAGAAATTATTTTATGCAATCATGCATAAAATACAGGTTTCCCATACACCACCCCACCACCAACATCTTGCCTTGGTATGGAACATTTGTTACAATTGATGATAGCACATTTTTATAACTGAACTATTAATTAAAGTCCATGGCTTAACTTAGGGCTCACTGTGTAGTGTAGTTCCATGGATTTTTTTTTTTAATTTAATCTGTTATGATATACAGAATCTAGCATTCCCCCTTTTAATCATATTCAAATATATATTTCAGTGTTGTTACTAGTTTGTTCTTGTTTCTTGTTTTACTGTTTGTCCATGCACCTGTTGGTTTGTTTTTTCCTTTGGACATAAAAATTGTTTCAGAAATTCCCAGGCAGTAGAATCAGTGCCCTCTGACCATATCTTATCTGCCATTAACCATTTGTCTTGGCCAATTTGCATGCCTTGAGCAAACATAATTTCCTGCTGACCCAGAATAACCACCGGCTCTACCAATTATCTTAGACCTACCCAGGCTACTTCCATGGTGATTTCTCCACACTGAGTACTTGGAGAAGTCACTTTATTCAAAGACAGTGAGATTTATATATGGGCACAAAAACACTTTGTGGGGACTAAATGTAAACTTACAAAATCACCCTTTCAATTTACAAGACTTGGCCCTGGATTACCCCAACATGGAATTTCTATTTTCAAACTTTCTTGGTTTTCTATTCTGCCAAAGGACTATAAAGAGGAAGAAGAAAAAGTAAAAGAATGAGAAAAAAAAGTCTTCTCTTTTGATAATTCTCAAATGAAAATTGTAATTGAAGTCATGAAAACTTTTATCTCCACTAAATAAACTGTAATATGACATCCCATTTCAGACTCCTTCTAATCTTCAGTCCCTTTATCCCAAATATGCAAAACTTCGTTAGGAAATAACAATTCCAAAATCCAACATTCTTCAATCAATATGCACTTCAAATTGCTAGATAATACGAAACTTGAATATAGATTTTTTTCCTCATTAAATATTCTCAGCTTTTGTACTTCCCTTCATGGTCCATTATTTGAATTTATAATTTCTATCAAAAAGCTAATATTCTACTAAGATAAGAATTCATCTAATTTTTGCAGCCAAGGACACTAAAGCAAGCACTTACATTTTGTTGAAAGAAATAAAACTTTTCCAAGATTCACTAGAAGGGACACACAGCAAAAAACCAGCTGCATGAAATTCATCACATTTACTCTAGAAAGAAGCCAGGACAAGTGAAGTTTGGTAGTAAGAGTCTTGAAAATAAAACGTGCAGGTCAATTTTACCACAGCAACAATGTTTAAGGGAATTCTAGGAATTTGTTGGTTTTAGTAGGATAATATTGCTTATATGGCCCTCTTAGTCAAGGATCAAAATCTGAAGCCCAGATTATTAGGGTCTCTGTATTAACACATCCCTCTCTCCTCCACCCTGCCCCACCCCACACTCATACTCAGTGTCTCTAGGCTTCCAGCCCATCCAACATTGTTGGTGGAATGAAAGTATTATTGCAGCCTGTGCCTGTTTGAATCTATTAGGTCGCCTGCAAAAGCCATATTCTTTAATGCAATATTGTGGGGGCAGATTTATTAGTCTTTTGATTAGGATGGAAACTTTTGATTGAGTGTTTCTATGGAGATGTGACTCACTCAACTGTGGGTGATACTTTTGATTAGATTATTTCCATGGAGGCATGGCCCTGCCCATTCAGGGTGGGTCTTGAATAGTTCACTGGAGGATTTAAGAGAGAAGCTAAAAGCCATCACAGACCCGGATACTTGCTGACACTTGGAGATGCTTGGAGATACAGACAGAAGGACGTTTGGAGATGCTAAGAGATGAAGCTCAGAGTTTGCCCCGGAGAAGCTAAGACAGGATCTGTGGATGCTTAGAGAGAAATGCTCTGGGAGAAAGAAGCAAGCATGCAAAGGAGCTGAGAGAGAGCAGCAAAGACAGAAGCCCAGAGATGTTTTGGAGAAAGCCATTTTGAAACACAAGCCGGGAGTAAAGGACCAGCAGATGCCAGCCACATGCTTTCCCAGCTGAAAGAGGTGTTCCAGTTGCCATTGGCCATTCTTCATGAAGCTATCATCTTCTTGATGCCTTAGTCTGGACACTTCTATGGCCTTAGAACTGTAAATTTTTTGCCAAATAAACCCCCTTTATAAAAGCCAATCTGTTTCTGGTATTTTGCATAACAGCAGCATTAGCAAACCAGAACACAGCCCCTCAGGTATTTCAGTAAAGGGAGAGACCCCAAATCTCTATTCTTCCATTACTCCAGATTGAAGCCTGGCTTCCTTCTGCCTCCTAGAAAGTCATAACACATCTTCTTCCTAGAAAATTATAATGCTTGGGTCATTGAGAATGGAGATCTACATTCTTATCTCAACTACAGTTCCCTGTTGGTAGCCTTCAATTGTTCAAAGAGTTGCCAGGTCAATCAGTGGTGGGGTGACCCAACATCACTTTCTCAAACTATCACTAGAAGCAGTACATGCTAATTCTCTGCTGAGTCGTCTATTGGCAAGGGTCTAGTTCAAATGCTTATTGAAAGCTATGGGAAACCACATGATATTGTTATCCTTCTAAGTGCACTTTCCACTCCTTCTTTGAGAAAAGGCACTTACTAAAGGGGGCCTCACAGAGAGTTGTAAAAGTGAGTTCATCACTTCCATCTCTCAGAGCAGAACACTATATGCTAGCCCTTTGCTTTTCAAAGTGTGCTCTGAGGAGCAGCAGCACTGACATTACCTGGGGGCTGGTTCGAAATGCAGAATCTCATTCCCCACCCAAGGGTTGCTGAAGCAGAATCTGCATTTTATTGAGATCACCTCATATGCACATGAACATCTGACCAGCACTGGTCCAGTTGGCTCAGCTAATGAATGTTGATTTCTGTATGTCTCATTTACTCACCTATGAGACAAAGGGACATACACCCAAATCGCCTTTGGGGAAGTCTGCCTGCTTTATCCAGTAAATTTCCAAGAGAAATTTCCAAGAGAAATGCACTGTAAAACATCCTGGCGTCTCTGGGTTACATCACTTAAGTTTAATAAATGGTTTTCTCTAGAATCATGGAGAGCAATCTAAGATTATTTAATTTGCAAATTATATGTCATATCTATGAAAATAAGGAAAAATCAGTCTCCCCCTACCCCCGTTACCTTCTCCATCACAATCCACACCTTACATCACACAACTTCTGTCCCAACTTCATAAAAGCTGACATTTTCATGAAAACATCCTTAGTGTGAAAAAGAAAGTATGAAAATTATTTATATATTCTTTGGGAGTTGCCTGTAAGATTATAATATTTCTTCAATAAAAGCCAGAAATTCTGCAAAGTTCTGCTTTGCTGTTACCACAATATCCCTCTCCAGTATTATCTAAACTTCCCCAATGATAAGAATAACCAGGCATATAAATATCCCAGCTCCATTCCAACCTGGAATCTTCAGGGAAAGGGCCTGAAAAGCTGAATGCTTAGCAAGCACTACGGGTAAGTCTTAGCCAAAAGGAATTTTGAGAAACTTGGCAGGTTTTTCTGACACTTTAGAGGGTATGAGATTGACCAGGATGCATTCTTATTAAAAAGAGCATGTTTCTGGGTCCTGGCCTGAGATCCTGATGCAGTCTCTTGGTGGAGGAGCTCAGGACCTGCATTTTCAACAAGCCCCCCCATGCGATGCTAATGAAGTGATCCAAGACGCACCCCATGAAGGGCACTGCATCAGGACATTACCCCACTGTGCAGATTTGGCCCCATCCTGGAATCTGGCACCAAAGCTGTTCCCAGGCCATAGTTTACTGTATCATATTTCTGCTGGTTATGGTTCAGACCTTTACAGCCCAATTTAACACAAAATGTGTTCTTGCCTCAATGACGTTGCCGACTAGTTCTCTGTAATTTTCCTATCAACAACTGAACTCCCTACCAGTCCTTTCGCTCCTCAGTAGTTAAGGTTCCTGTCCTCAAAGCCCAATTACCCTTGAAAAGGTCATGGAAAAATTCTTCAGGTTTTACCCAATGCCAACTTCTTGAACAGATCTTTGTTGTCTACCTGTTGCCTGTCTTGGGGATCTCTGTCAATTGCCTTGGTCTTTTTATTTTGTTATTTTTGATCAGAGGTTTTCATACTTATTTTTAGCCAAGAAACTCTTTTATCAAGAAAAAAATCTTAAATGGAATGCCAATTTAAAAAAACAAGCAAATCAGAGTTCCTGTGATGGAGATGTGTGGGAGGAGGTAGGAGAAGTACAGGAGAACCTAACTAGACATCCTTCCCACTCCCAAACACACACACACACACACAATTGACTCACACTCAGACTCACACAAGCCCATTCACATTCATACACACTCATTCACTCACATTCACACAAACACATATACAACTCAAACACACCCACCCATTCACATACACTCAACACACATATTCACACACAAACACATGCACACATTCACTTACATTTACACACACACACACAGAGGACCCTGAGGCAGGTATTTAGAACCTTGTGGATCCATGGAACACAGTCTGAAGACTTCTACCCTAAGTCAGGGATTCAATTTTCCACTACAGTCTTGGACTGCCTGCCTAGGCTTGAATGGCTGACTTTCAATCTACTTTCAAAACTACAGGTGTGTACTCTCTTCTTAAAAACAAACTAATGAAATTCACCCCCATGTTCACAACTCAAGCTCTCCCTCACTCTTTGGGTTTGGTTAAAATTCCTCTCCCAACATTTCCTAGTTGGGCCCATTCAACTACTTATCAAACTTGGGTTGTTGCATGCTCCTACACATCCTCTGGAAAACCAAATTCACAAACTAGCATTAGAAATTATCCTGTGCAAATGAAAGACCTAAGTAACGTTTTTGGTACAATTGTAAATTATACTCTTCTTAAATTTAAATTTATAATTTTTCAATGCTAATGCATAGAAATGCAATTGATTTTTTTAAATTTTATGGTAAAATATATATAACATAAAATTTGTCATTTTAACCATTTTAAGTGTATAATTCAACGTCATTAGTAACATTCGCTGTTGTTCTACCATTACCACTATTTCCAAAACTTATCACTCCAGAGACTCCGTACCTATCAAGCAATAATTCCCCTTTCACCCCTCCCCTAGCTCCTTGTAACCTCTAATCTTTACTTCCTGTCTCCATGCATTTGCCTATTCTAGATAATTCATATAAATGAAATTGTACATTTGTCTTTTTGTGTCTGATTTATTTCAGTTTCATAATGTTTTCAAGGTTCAACCATGAGGTGGCAAACATAAGAACTTAATTCCTTTTTTATTGCTGAATAATATTACATTGTATGGATATAACCCATTTTGTTTATCCTTTCATCTGTTGATGGACCCTTGCGTTGTTTCCACCTTTTGGCTATTGTGGCCAGTACTGCTCTGAACACTGATTTATAAGTATCTGTTTAGGTTCTGTTTTACACAGTCTTTTTGGATATATGCCTAGGAATAGAATTGCCAGATCACATGGTAACTGTATATTTAACTATTTGAGAAACCACCAAATTGTTTTCCACAGTGGCTGCACCATTTTATATTTCCACTTCCACACACAAGGGTTCTAATTTCTTGACATATTCATCAACGCTTGTTATTTTCTTTTTTTTTCCTTTTTTTTTTTTTTATATAACAGTTAGCCTAATGGGTGTGAAGTAGTATTTCACTGTGGTTTTGATTAGCATTTCCTTAATGAATAATGATGTTGCGCATCGTTTTGTGTGTTTCTTGGCCATACATGTGATTTTTGCATATTGACTTTGTAAACTGGAACACTCCATCCAACTTTGCTAAAGCTCTTTTATTATTTTCAGTACTTTTTGGAGATTCTTTGGAGTTTTCTACATAGGCAATTATGTTGTCTGCAAACATTAACAGTTTTCTTTCTTTCTTTTCACTCTACAAGCCTTTTATTTCTTTTTCTTGCCTTATTAAACTGGCTAGGATCTCCAGAACAATGTGGAATAGGATATCCTTGCCTTGTACCCAATGTTAGGAAGAAGCATTTAGTCCTTCATCATTAAGTATGATATTATCTAAATATCTTTTTGTAGATGCTTATTATCAGATTAAGAAAGATCTATTCTATTCTTAGTTTGTGAGAGTTTTTGTCACAATTGGATGTTGAATACTATCAAAAAGAGCATATGGGTTTATTTCTTCAGTCTATTGATACGGTGAATTTCACTGATTGAATTTTTAATGTTAAAACCGCCTTGCATATCTGAGGCAAACCTCATGTGGCCTTGTTTCATTATCCTTTTTTTTTTTTCATTTCAAGTACTTTTATGTTATTTATATCTAGTTTAATTTTGCTATGATCTAAGAACATAGTTTGATTTCAATTATTTTAAATACATTGACTTGTTTTATGGGCTATAGAACAGTCTAACTTGGTGACTATCCACATGCCCTGGGACAGAATGTGTTTCCTGCTATTGTTGGATGGAGTGTTCCAAAAACGCCACCTGGATTAAATTACTCATAGTGTTGTTCAGGAATTCTATAGCTTTACCGATTTTCTGACTACTCATTCTAGCAATTACTAGAAAATGCTATTGAAGTCTCCAACTGTAATTATGGATTTGCCCATTTCTTCTTTCAGTTTTGTCAGTGTTTGTCTCCTATATTTTGAAGCTCTTGTTGTTAGGTGAATATACATTTAGGATTACTATGTTTTCTTGGTAAATTGACTCCTTTATTATTGTATGATATTCCTTTTTACTCCTGGGAATATTCCTTGTTCAGAAGTCTACTTTATCTGATATTAATATAACCACTCCAGCTTTCTTTTTATTAGTGTTTACAGACTGCATATTAATTTGTTTATTGATTGCTCAAAGTGTTACAATATGTATACCTCACCTTTCACACTACAATTAGAATTAATATTTTAACACTTCAAGTAAAATGTAGAAGTCTTTCTAATATATAGTTGCCTTTACCCTCCTCTTTTGTTATATTTGTCATATGTATTACATCTACAAACATTAAGAGCTCTATAAGAAAATGTCTTAATTTTTGTTTCAACAGATATTGTCTTTTTCAGTTAACATTTTCCATTTGTTTCTTTTTAATAATTTCTGTTTCTCTGCTGAGAACTTCTATCTTTCTACTCAGTTCAAGTGTGTTTATCTTTACCTCGTGTACCTTAGTAGTAAGAGCTGATTTAAAGTCGTTATCTGATATTTTCAACATCTGGATGAACTAGGCGTTTCATCTGTTAATTATCTTCTCTCATGGGAATTAGTCACATTTTCCTACTTCTTTCTATATTGAATACTTTTGGATTATATCCCAGACATTTTGAATATTATGGTGTGTAGACTCTGGGTCTTATTAAAAATCTATTGGAGAATGTTGAGTTGTACATGTTATCAAGTAATAAATACAGTATGATTCATAATGCATGCTGCCTCACTTTTCTGTGTGATGTGATTCTAAGCCCAGCTCTGTTGTCAAGGTTTTGCTCTGCTGCATTGGGTCTGCCCCATAAATGTACCACTCACGGGTTAGTCTGAAACTTGGGCAATGGTTTAAATCTTTGTTCAATTCTCAAAGCCTTTGCTATGTTCCCTTGGGTCTTCTCACACACGTTGCTCAGAGGTGATCCTTGGACTTGTGCAAATTCAGGACACAGAATTAAGGGTCCTCTTCTCTAGCTCTCTCCTCTCTGAGATGCCCTCCACACTCTCAGACCCCCACAGGCCTCTTTTCTGCTTACTCTGGGCAGAAATACAGAGCTTCTCTCCCATATCAGTCACTTCACCAAGGTTTTACCCTATGCGCAATCCCTCTGTTTCTGTTTAATTTTCATTCTTCAGATATTTTATCCAAGACTGACTTTTGAATTTTATCCAAATATTTTTAGTTGTAATTAATGGAAGAGAAAGTCTTGCACTACTCCATCTTGAATAGAATCAGAAGACAGACAAATCTACACATAAACATTATTACACATAGACATACATAAAGTACCAGGTAATGATCTCTTTCAATCAACCTATTTTATAGAACTAAAATATGATGACCCTGGACTACAATTTTGTTGAATACTTTTAACATTACAGATAATAGATATAAGTTTCAGAGGACAATATAAAAATTTATTGGAAGATACTCCCCAGCATGATTTTGGTAACACCCAAATATCCCAAACCATTTTTCAAAAGTTTTATAAAGGGAAAAAACACTAAAAATAGCTATGCCTTGAATGTCTTATGCCTTAATTTCACACTTCGTGTGTATTTTGAGGGAAATCAAATCTACGTATCTCTGATCCCTTAGACTTCTATCAACCCAATATTGCTGTTTTGAGCCATTTGGTATTTCAGACCATAGAAGAAAGTTTCCTTTCCTTGCAAAAACAGGAAGTGGTGATTGGCCAAATGCAAACTGCCTTGAAAATCTTAAGAGGGTCATGATGAGTTCAGAACTTCAAATGCACAGTTCAAGAAGGCATTCTAAACTTGGCAACACTTATTTATTTGCTGCCTGCAGTCCCAAATATCACCTGATATTAGGTGCTTTTACAGAAATCAGAATTCTTCCATCTTTAATGTATTCCTGCATATAATTTTTCATAAAGGAAAGGGATGAGGTAAAAAAAAATACGAAATTTTTTTAAATGCAAAAATTGTAGGTTATCACTTACTGCCTATCTTAGTTAAAACACAATATCTGGTTATCCATAAAAATTAACATATCCACATGACTGTGACTGATCTGTGAAAGAGGCATACTTTAAAAATATACTGTGCTATATTTTTAAATATAAGCAATAAATTTGTTGATTTAATTTACAATAGATTCTGTAAAGATACATAGATAGATAGATAGATAGATAGATAGATAGATATAACACAAAACAGGTTTCCAGTTTCAGCACCAACATGTGAAGAACTTGAAAGTCATCACTCCCACCCTTACAACAAGAAAAACCTGGGCAAACTGGAAATCAATGCCTTGGCAAACTGAGGACATACTGAAAACTGCCATTCCAAAATCTGGAAAGATAGGCAATAAAAATAGATACAGAAACCAAGAACTGCTTCCCTACAACAGAAGCCAATAGAGCCATGAAGTGGTAGGAATACTTAGATAGAAATTGGAATGAATTGCTGGGGATCTAGTGTGAGAGGGGAAATCTGTGGGCTTTGATCTTATGGGTGCCCCTATACTTTCATGAATTTTCCTCCCAGGAACTCCACGACTTTTCATGGTGAGTATCTGAGAAAGATTCCCCCTCTTGACCCTGATTGGGGAAGATGGGGATGCCATTGTGAAACATGCCCAGAAACTTCTTCATACAAAGGCTTACTCTACAGGGAAAGAACTTGACCAGAGTATAAGTCTGAAACTTTATCCCAGCTGGAGGAATGGAATTCCTCCCAAATCCAGCCCCCTCCAGACAGGGAATTTAAAATAACTATGATTAATGTGTTAAGGGGTCTAATGAAAAGGTAGACAATATCCAAGAACAGATGACTAGTGCAAACAGAGAAAAGGAAACTTTAAGAATCAAAAAGAAATGCTAGTAAAAGAAATGGAGAATACCACTAGTGGATTCATCACCAGACTCAACACAGCCATGAAAAGGATCAGTGAACTTGAAGATAGGTCAACAGAAACTTCCCCAATGGAAAAAAAAGAGAAAAAAGAATGACAAGAATGGAAGAGAATGTCAAATAACTGTGAGGCAAAAAGTTATAACATACATGTAATTGGAATACCAGCAGGAAAAGATAGAACAGAGAAGAAATAGTTGAAATAATAATGATTCATAATTTTCCAAAACTAATGATAAAGATTTTGGAAGTTCAGAGGGGACCAAGCACCGTAAATAACAGAAACACAAAACAAAAAAACACACCTAGGTATATGATATTCAAAAAGCAAACACAAAGAGTAAATTTTGAAGGAAGCCAAAGGAAAGAAAAACACTTTGCTTATACAGGAACCAGGATAAGAATTACAATGAACTTTTCATCAGAAACCACGCAAGCAGAAAGAGGAGAGACGGTGTTGTCAAAGTGTTGAAAGAAAGAAACTATCAACCTAGAATTCCACAGCCAGCAAAACTATTTTTCAAAAATGAAGGAGAAATAATAAAGACATTCTCAGAAAACAAAAACTGAGGGAATTTCTTGCCAGTAGACCTCACCTATAGAAATATTAAAGTTCTTCAGGAAAAAAAAAGTGACATGTCAGAAACTTAGGTCTTCGTAAAGAAGGAAGGAGCACCAGAGAAGGAAAAAAAAAATGAAAGTAGAATCAAAATCTTTTATTTCTCTTCTTCTTAATTGATCTAAAAGATAACTGTTTTTTGTAAAGCAATAATAGTAACAATGTATGGAGTGATCATAGTTTATAGATAAGTGATATGAATGACAGCAATGTCAAAGGAGTGAGATGGAGGAATTGGGAATAGTCTGTTAAAAAATACATGCACTACACATAAAACAATATAGTTTTATCTGAAGGAAAACTTAGCTTATTTAAAACTTAGCTTATTAAAACTTAGCTTATTTAAAATTGTAAACCCTTGGGCAACTACTGAAATTTTTAAGAGGTATAAATAATTTTTTAAAGAGTTGATAAAATAAAATTAAATGCTCAACTAAAACCAGAGAAGGCAGAAAACAGGAGAAAATAAAGAGCAAATGCAACACATAGAAAAAGTTATAAAGATAACAGATCTCAATCCAACTTTATCAATAATCATTTTAAATGTCAACTGTTTAAATACACCAATTAAACAGAGAGATTATCAGAGTGGATTAAAAAAAAGACCCAACTATATGTTCTTTCCATGAAACTAACTTTAAATAAAGAGACACAGATAGGTTAGAATTAAGGGACTAGAAAAAGACTTACCATGCTAACACTAATCAAAAGAAAGCTAAATAGTTATATTAATTTCAAACAAACAACTTCAGAAAAAGGCAGATTATCAGGGATAAAGACAGACATTGCATCCTGATTACTAGGTCTATTCTCCAAGAAGACATAAAAATTCTAAATGTATATGCACCTAACAACAGAACATCATAATATAACAAGACAAAAAAGTTCACAGAACTAAAAAGATAAACAGACCAATCCATTATATAGTTAGGGATGTCAACACCCTTCTGTCAGTAATTGACAGATCAAGTAGGCAGAAAGTGAGTAAAGAAATAGTTTAACTATACAAAACTACCAATCAACTTGATCTAATTGACATTTATAGAATACTCCATCCAACAACAGCAGAATATGTATTATTTTCACATGTGACATTTACCAATATAAGCTGGAGTATCTTGTAATGTCAGAAAATAAGAAAATGCTCAAATAAAAAAGAAAAGAAAACACAGCAATGCAGTAGATCAGAGGGTACACAGGAGCCAAATGCAAGAACTCCTAAAGGCCAAAACTAGAACAATTTGAGTAAATAATATACTATTGGATTAAAACCCAACATGTGAAATAAATATTCTTCAAGGAGGTGGAACAAAACTCCCACCCCCTAAGTGTGGGCTGTGCATAGTGACTTCCTTCTCAAACAGTACTTCTAGAGAGGAAGAAGAAAGTGTAACTTTACAGAAGAGAAACTTGACAAACACCATACAGCCAGATGATCACGTTAAGCAGCAACAGTGGTAAGTCATGATGACAATAGGACCCTTGATATGATGTAACGAGAATGCCACTTTACCTCTGTGGTCTCCTCCCAAGAAACCACAACCCTTGTACAACTGTGAGAAAAAAAACATCCAGCAAATTTTAGTAGAGATGCAGGTTACAATGCTCCTCAAAACTGCCAAGGTCATCAACAATTGAAGTTTGAGAAACTGTCATAGATCAGAGGAGACAAGGTGACATGACAAATAAGTGTAGTATCCTTAATGGGATTCTGGAACAGAAAAAAAAAAAAAGATATTGGGTACAAACTCAGGAAATCTAAATAATACTTGGACCATAGTTAATAACGTATCAGTCCTGGTTCATTAGATGTAACAAATACACCATACTAATGTAAGATGTTAGTAATAAGGAAAACTGGGTCTAGGACATATGGGGATGCTCTTTCCGATCTTCACGATTTTCCTGTAAATCTAAAACTCTTCGAAAATGAAAAAAAAAAATTTAATCCAAGACTGATTTCTCTTCTCCAATCCCACATTCCTCATCCTAAGTAAGATACATGGATCTGCATGTGTTAAATTTGTGAAAAGTAAACTGAACACAATACTTCCAAAATCTTCTTTTTGATCATTCCCAAAATTGGGATAAGACATGTTAATTTACTGTAAAAACAAAATTTCTTTTGTTTTCTTTGTATTTATCTCTACAATAAAATATTCAAACTTTAGTGTTCCCTTGTCTGATAGGATTTTTGTTGCAGGGCAAAAGCAGAAGTTGTATGAAGTTTGGCTTCCTGGCTTTCATTTACAAAAGCCTAAATTATTTGAGTAGATTTTAACATGTATTCCTCATGTGGCATGAGAGAATTGAGGAAGGTATTGGAGAAGACGAAATAGATGAGCAGGGAGAAAGAGGGAAAAGAGTGATGACCCAAATCAAGGTACGACAGAGAAACCCTTGAGTCCCACAAATTGTAGGAATCCTAAACCTGTTTAATCCCAGTTTCCTGGAAAATGACCAAACCTCAGTGGGCAGAATGGATCAACCTAAGGAGGTAGCACTCAGAACACTAGAGATCTCAGTCTTTGCAAATATATCAATGCTCAAGCTGATTTAGAAGCTGCAAAGCCCTCCACAAGGGTCCATACCAGAGTTGGCCTGTGAATGTTCTGCACTGCCTAAGATGCCAGGAACCTTCTTTCAATCTCCAAGAAATCACAATTTTGATTGACATTCGGTTTCCTGCTAGGCCTGTGAGTTCCAGACTGAGTCAAATTTAATTTAATTTTTGTAAAAGTAATTTAATTTTTTCCTTCTGAGTTTGTACAGTAAAAAATCACATGTGCTTCAGGAATAAAGCACAGAGCTACCGCTTAAAGCACATCAATCCCTGCACCCTGAGTTGAAGAAGGAAAAATCGCTTGTACATATCATACCAGGGAGAAAAAAAAAGAAAGAGCCCTTGAAAAATTATCTCAGCAAGTATTTTATGATAAAAATAACATGTACTGAATCATTAATTGAGCACTGATTAAATACCAGGAATACTGATTACATACATGATCTCAATTATCCCTACTGTATAAAAGGAAGCCTGCAGGTATTATCAACCCCACTTTGCGAAATAGGAAATGAGTTGCCAAGAGACTCATTCCTCATTCCTTACAGCCTGTTCTTCTCTTAAATACCAAGCACTACAGCCCTCTCCAATCTTCCCTTGGTTCTGCCAGTTCATTCTGGGATCCTCTTTCTTCATAAGATTTGGAGAGTTGGCAAAAGTGTCTTTGTTTTATAAGTCCAGTCCTCCTTGAATAAAGACAAGATTTCAAATGTAAGAAATTCTCTTTCTCTATTGTCATAAGAATCAGTTGATAGAAAATTTAAATTGCTACAAAACTCTACTCCACACACCTCAAAATGTTCACTTGTAAGGGATCATTGAGGCACCCAGAAAATTCTCACTAGTCTTCAGGCCACACTCCTTTCATTTAGATGTAGAATATTTGGTTTGGTTTTCAGAAACAATGAAAAGTAGCTGGCACTACAGAAGTCGGAGACATAATTGATAGAAACTTGCACGTGCCACCAGGCACTTCATCCACCAAGCCAGAGCAGAGTAACCACTGACTGCTTGTGTTTATCTCTAACCCAGACTCCCTAAGGAGACACACTCAAACCCACCAACATGTCCCTTCACCATAATGCAGTCCCTAGCAGATAAACAAGCATCCTATAGAGTTAAGCTTAGGAATATAAAATGTCTCATTTTAAAATGATCATATACTGAAGCTTCTTAGAGATGAGGACCTTACATAAGTGGCATGATTAGAGTCACCGCAGCTGTTTAGTGAAAGTGTTTGTCTTCTCCTTCTTTTTACTGATTTTTTTTACCCTTCCCTGCCAAAAAATTTTACTACATTTTTGTCATCATTTTCCCTGTGTCAGGTGGAACTTTTTCATCCAAATTTCACTGCTCATGCCCATATGTCTCTTCTTTCTTCCTTTTTTGTATTTTCTTCAAGATACCACATAACAAAAATGTTTCTCTTATATTAATTTTGTTACTCAAGCAAAGTAAACCATCACTTCTCGGTATGTCATGTAAAAGCCAGAAGAGTAGTGACTCATTCATGCAGAGATTTTATTTAAAACATTTGCTCTGTGGTCAGAGTAGATTAAAGACAGATCAGGTTGCCTGCCGACTAGTGCTGGGCGAGTGAGAGTGAGAGATGTTGCCACTTGGTAGATGAACCACATGCAGCTCGGGTGACAGTCACTTCCCTTGGTCCCCTATCTCCCTCCTTCGAGAATGGAACATCTGCATTCAGCAGACTCAGGTTTACTGACTTAGTGAATCAGAAGGGTTCTTGGAAGGATCTGATGTTTTGATTCAGGGACCAAAAATGAGATGGCTGATGAAAGAAGATCTGAATTTCCCTCAGGGACTCCTGGGACCCGCAGAAAGGCAGAGGAGGAAACTGGTGGGAAAGAAGAGCAAAAAGAAAAATGAGGGGAAAGAAATAAACCAAGAGGGAACACTATGACACTTTCCATTGTCCTTTTTCTGTGCCAGAGAGAGTCTGGAATTCTAAAGGATGCAAATTGAGCAGTTTATGGGTAATCAATTTGGTCCCCACTAGTACAGGTCAGAAACCCATGACATATAAACAATATTTATACAGTTGAAGCAAGGAACAGATGAAGTTCATGAAAGTCCATGGAAGAGAATGAATCTCTGCATTTTCATTTTTACAGAAAAGCACAAATCCCAACATCATAAACAGACACAGTAAGAAAACTGCATATGGTAGAAGTGTAAATGTGGATGAAAAACTTTAACTGTCAGCACTTACGTGTCTACGTGAGATTTATCTCAGGTCTATCAACTAAAAACTATGTAAAATTGATGAAATAACTGATTTTGTGTGTGTTTGTACATCTATTTTCAAACTTACACTTCTCATAGTGTAACTTGCCTTCTGTCTTCCCACCGTTACTGCCTTTTTTCCTTCCTTTTCTTTCTAAACACTCAAAGCAAACTAGTTTCTTCACACTTAAAACAACTTTTGAGCTGCTGAAGAAGGCAACTGTCAATAAGATCACAGAGTCTGTAGATTAGAAGAAATTCCAGTTGTCCTGTAGTTAGACCTCAGACCCAGGGCACAAAAGTTTTCTATAACATATTACTATCTAGTCACCAAAGCATGTTTGTATATTTTCAGGGATAAGGGACCTGCTAGTTTGTGGGTCATTTAGTTCCATTGTTTATGCATCTGTGCATTAAATACATATTTTTGAGTCCTCCACAGGTGTGGGAATAAAGTGATGAACAAGAAAATCACAAGATAGTGATAAGAACAATTCAAAGCATTAAAATAAAATAATGTGAGAGTGACTGGATAGTTATGAAGGACTGGGTAATCAACGAAGGCATCTTGTAGAAGAGGACATTGGGGCTCAGGGGCAGAGCATTCCAAACAGAGGAAACAGCTGACCTAAAGGCCCTAAGGTAAGAATCAGCTTGGCCTAGCAAAAGAAGAGGGAAAATGAACCATGTGACTGGAGCCTGATGAATTAGGTTGAGGGTGCTTGAAGACAAGATTGGAACAGTGGGCAAGAGGCAGATAATGCAGGGCTTTGTAGTCCACAATAAGGACTATGGGTATTGGTTCTATTCTAAGTGCAATGGGAAGCTATCAGCTTTAAACAAGAGGTTTAAAAATATCAATTGTGTGTAGAGAATGGAACACAGAGCAGCTGGAGTAAAGCAGGGAAACCAATAGCTACTGTGATTGATTGGCGAAGAGATAATTCTGGAGATGGAGAGAAGTATACTGATTTGGAATAAATTTTGGAATTAGGGTTGACAAGACTGGCTGATAGACTTGAGTGTGTGGTAAAGAGTGGGGAAAGAGTGGTGAGAAAAAGCAAAATCACTGACAACTCCAAGATATTTGATTCAAACAACTCAGCAGGTGGTGATATAATTTACTGATATGTAGAAAACTGCGGGATAACCAAGATTGCGGCAAGAGTAGGGATGACAGTGTCGGTAACCCAAGAATTTTGCTTTAACCACATTATGTTTGAGATGCCTGCCACATAGAGTTGGCTATACATGTTTCGAATTCTAAGCAGAGGCTAGATTTTTGAAGCATCTGCATTTTGTAAGACAATCGAATTAATAGACTAGTTTTAATAATGAACTGAAATTTTCTTCCCTGTAACTACTGCCAATAGGTGCTAGTTCTGTCTTTTTAGTGCTGGCGAGAGAAGAGCTAATTTCTTGCATGACAGCCCTCCAAATATTTGAAAGGTTAAAAACTAATATCTACTGCACTCCTAATATGTGCCAAATACTTAGCACATAATCTCTTATTTGGACATTATAGGATAGATGAGGATGTGCATTAGTATCCCTGCTTTGAAGATAAGGGACTTGAAGTTTGGAGAATATTTTTGTCCAAGGTCACAGAGCTAGAAAGTGGCAGAGCTGAGGTTCATTCAATCCAGGCCTGTCTGATTCCAAAACTCGTGATTATATTGTACCGCCCAGACCCACAGATGAATAAACACTAGTGCCCTCAAGTGTTTCTCACGGAGCAAGACTTCCAGAAGTTTTACCATTCTGAGGGTCCTCTGGTAGCTTCCCACTTCAGCAGCATCTCTCATTAACTTTAGGGCCTTCCAATGGACACATTTGATCTGACGAAGGAGGAGTACAACCATCTTCTGGACAGAAGCTTTCTTAGAATGATGCTGGACATTACATTAGAGTAACCACACCACACTGCTGGCTTGTATCAAATCTGTGGTCAACTACTGTCTAGCCAGGGCTCCCACATCCTAGATTTGTGTTGTAATTTCTTTTTGCCTAAATTAAAAATATGTTGAGATACTTGAAACTTGAGTCTTTTTGCTGACATATTAGTTATTGCCTCCACTTTTGTTGTAAATGCAAGTCTGATACGTGAGCTTCATGCTTGCATACAATGTAGTCACTGATTCAAATGATATTTAAGTTATATAATTAAATATTTTAATATAATAAAAATAATAGTTAACACTTATTGTGTGCTTACTGTGCCTCAGATGTTATGCTAAATCTCAGTTTTCTTGGTCTTTATGATGGAAATGATAACAGTAATCAAAAGTAAATGACAAATAGTCTGTGAAATTCTTAGCCATGAGGTAATGCTTACCTATCATTCAAAATTTTGGAATTGAGTCTTATTACAACACTACCTCCAGTCTTTGATATTAAGCCATTCTCTGATCTAACCAAGGGGCATTATATCAAAAAAGAATGCAGAAACTAAAATTAATATGCCAAAAGCAGTTTTTCTACAGGAAACAATAGTAAAGGATTTTAACATATCATTGAGAGTTGCAACCACTGCTTCATTGCCTATTGGTAGTCTAAAGTAAGGCACTGCTGATGTGCCCCATCCCACTCCAATATGAAAAGTGGTTATCTTAGGAACCCACAGGGAGAAAATCCACGGGAAGACAATAACTGAAGAAATACCCTCTGACTACTCCAATCCTACTCAACACCTTACCACCTTATGTATATACACACTGCAGATAGCCTGTGCTTCTGTCTTAGTTTGCATTTGCCTAAAAGGAGATTGTGAGCCAAGGATTCAAGTTGTTTGGAAAAAATGCTAGAAAACACCAGGAAAATGTGGACGTGAGCCAGGGAAGGGAAAGGCATAGAGGGTACAGTGTTGAGCCAGTTGACACCGAGAGTAACTGGGGCATAATCTTGCTGGAAAACTCTGGGAGCCAGTGTAGAACTCGTGCCTCTGAGTTATTCCACCACAGCTTATACACTAACTCCCATCAGTCACTGACTGAGAGTTGCTGGGTGGGCAATGGATTCCCAAGTATGTCCAGAATGCTCTGTGCACCAGAGAAAGCTGTCAGGTAGTTGGAAATCAACTGTAATACAGTAGTACCAAGGCCCTCAATTTCTCTAATAACCCCGACTATCAGAAGTATACTTTACTGGCAGGATGCATGGCCAACAGGAGTAATTAACATGACAAAAGTGAACTCTGGAACCAAAAAATGCAAAGCATTACAATTAGGACCAATGTCCTCCAATAAAGGCCATGCTACTGAACACCAGAAGCTTAAATAAACAAAAACATGAGATTGCAAAGTATAAGATTTCAAATGTGTGAACATCTAAATTTTAATAAATCAGCAAATCTTATACCTATATTGAGACTTCTCTTTCCTTATAGCTATGAACTTGATAATAATTTGACCATTTCCTCCCAAAGTTCCATTAATAGTATGTCACTACAGCCTTGTTGGTCAAAATTAACACA
Organism: Choloepus didactylus; assembly: GCF_015220235.1. Classification (NCBI taxonomy): domain Eukaryota; kingdom Metazoa; phylum Chordata; class Mammalia; order Pilosa; family Megalonychidae; genus Choloepus; species Choloepus didactylus. Next base: position 64,217,029 of record NC_051324.1, on the reverse strand, counting down.
GAATTGAGTCCTGAGCAGCTTTTAACCTTCAACTCTTGTTTAACTGTTTTTAGTATGAGTCTATTTCCAAAAATTTGGTAACCCAATAATTTATCTGCTGCTCAGCTTTCTAATTTGAACCCTCCCTTTCTCTTACTTTTTCATAAAATTGGTAAATACATGCTGTGAATTCTGATTTTGAGTTGTCTCTTGGATTCCCACTGGTACTGTTCTAAGATGATCTTCTTATCTGGACTATAGCAATGGCTTTGGAACCGACTGTCTGATCTCCAGTATCTTCACCCCAAATGATTCTCCACTACTGTACAAATTCTTTAGGATATTAAGCATTGTCTGTTTCCTTCAGCTCAGAATTTCAGGTGCTGGAAGAGTGCTTGGCACATGGCAGGTACTCAATACTCATTAAGCCAATAAATGAAAGGAACTCAAGATGATATGAATCTGGCCCCAACCTTCCCTTCCTGACTCATCTCCCAAGACATCTCTCAAAAACAATGCCCATCAACTTACCTCCTGTTACTCAAAACAGTTTTCTTTGTGCCACTTTTATTCCACCTCTAAACATATACTCTTGCATGTTCCTCTGTTTTACTTGGAAAAATTACATTTATTCTTCAAAGCTAACCTCAAATACCATATCTTTAATGGAGACTTCCACAGCATCCTCAGCCTTTGGCAAGATTAATCATCTCTACTTCTCATAGAACATTTATTCATAGAGCTAGCATAATAACTATCATGTGAGATCTGAGGATGCAAAGCTCTAGTCTTACTCATCATTGTATCACCCAGGCTTGGCTAGGTGCCTGGTACGTGGTTGGTTTTAATGTTAAATTGAAGGGTTAAAGGTTGAATCTGTTTTGCTGAATTATCCCAGAACAATTTCTCTCCTCTTCCTTCTCCTCCTCCTCTCTTCTCCTTCTCCTTCCTGTTCTTCTAATCCTTTTCAGTTTCCTTCAAATCCCTGCAACATAATTTTATCTTTAGGTTTTTGGATTTCCACAAAAGTAGAAGGTATGTTTTCATGATACACCCCTCTGTCATTCCTCTATTCTCCCCTATTCCTATACCATCTATTATATATGTTTATTTGGAACAAAACATATAACCTACAATTCACACAATTCCCTTTGCTTTGTACTCTGTTTTATGATAGTATTTATCTCCTGTTTTGAAATATAATTTTTGTTTGATACCTTACCTATGAATTAGTATTTTGGTGTCTGAGTTCCTTTGTACCATTCCAAGTCTTCTTTCCATATATGTCCTTAGGCAATTGAAGTGTATTTATTCTACCATCCCAGTTTACTCCTGGCTTTATTATTTCTCTTTTGGCACTTCTTTTTTTCTTCTCCTTATATTAGAATTGAGATCCCTTTCATGAGTTGACAAATATTCTTCTGCGTGCATATTATCTTATTCTCTCAGCACTAATCTTAGTATAAGCATTATTCCATTAACACAAATAACAATATAGATAGCCAGAACAAGTCCTTTGACATCATCTATATAGTTATTTATTTCTCCTATTTCAAAATGCTGAAAAGAATATAGAAATGCTATGTGTGTTCCTAAGAAGATTCTGAATTCATCTATTCTATTTAAATATCACACCAGTGGTACAATGGCTTGAAGGAAAACTATAGTCAATGGGCACAACCAGATCTAGGTTCAAATCAACTCTGCCATCTACCATACAATCTTGCGCAAGAAACCTGGTCTTTCTGAGCCTTAATTATTTCTTGCATAAAATGGGCCTAATACAACCCCTCTTGAAACTGATGTGCAGTGTATAATACACAAAAAGCATCTGGTTCAGTGCATGCCATTTTCACTGCTCAATAAATTATTCTTTTTGTTTCTCTGCTTTTCTTCCCATATTTATTCTCACAAGGTGTCCCTTAGCAACCTGACCCAGGACTGCATGAGGGATTCCCTCCCTTCACTCCCCAGAACCAGGGATTGTGCAAAGAAACAAATCTAGTGGGACGCTTTCCAGATTTCTTTAAAGTTTTCCTGGTTTACCTATCATTAAACCCATGGGTAGCTCTCACTCTGCTAGGCCCCTTCCCTCCTCTTCTTTTCTGCTAACTACATGTTTAGCCATCACGGCACTGACTCAGCTCAAAACCTTCAGAAAAGGTGAGATTTTACCACAGGCAATTTAGAACTGCAGCGGTCTCCAGGAAACTGGCTCATCTAAGGCTTCTCCTGTCCCATCGTCCCTTGATCTCCTTCCTCCTTTATACCACCTTAGACCTTCCCTTGAATCACGTGACATGTTCTCTTAAACACCTCTACATCTTTGATCCCTCTATCCAACCTTGCCAGACCTTTCCCTTCCCACTCCGGTTGGCAACTTAAACTCCGAGAGTCACTCAAGCCTTAGACACACTCTCCCCATTGTGAGCTCTCGAGGGGTTCCGAGACCCTCACGAACAACCACCTGAAGCTGAAGGAGTAAATTGGAAACAGATTAGATGTTTTATTCACTTGGGCTATAGAGACACCCAGACGGCTGCTTGGTCTTTCCTCAGTCCCTCACTCAAAATTTAATTTAGTTCACAGCCCCCATAAGATTAGATATCATGGCAAAGGGCATTTTACAGATCTCCTCCACAGTTATTGGTGAGGATGCCTCAGCCCTCGGATTGAGCAGGTAACCTCTACTTGTTCCATCCAACAGAAGCACAATCCTGGTAAAAATGTAAAGGTGGGAAAAGTCAAGAGCCAACTCTCTTATATAAACCTGTCAAGTCAGTATCTGTGTGTTTATGTTGCTCATGGCTGAAGATTTTAAATGGCAGCTATAGACTCTCTATTCATGTCTGCCTGTATGTTTATGTATGTGTATCTGTGTGTGTGTGTGTGTGTGTGTGTGTGTGTGTGTGTATATACACACATATATATATGCAACATTTTCTCACCCACGGATGGTATTACCAAACTAACTTATAAAATCCCTTAAAGGAGTTCTACTCTAATTGGCTTAGAGATAAATAAGCACTTATGTGAGTTCAATATTCCTAAAATCCCAGAAATTAACAAAACCAAACTTCTAATACTTCTAATTTAAAAAAAAAAAAACAAAAATAGGTGTTACTTGAACTAGCCCAATCATTTTAAAACTTTAAGATCACATAATTTGGGTTAAATCCTTGGCAAATAGGATTGGTTTAATATTATTAGTTAACAACAACAATAAAAAAACAGCTATGTCTTCCGAGTTATCAGTGTTAAATACAATATAAGCAAACAATTCTATTCTACTAGAGTATCTTCTGCCTAAATTTATACAGGTTTATTGATTTAAAACACTAGCATTATATCTAGTACATGTTTAAGATGATAAGAAATGTAAATTTTTATTTAAACTAATTGAATCATTATTCTGACAAACTTTATTTCACTGCTAATTATGTTTTATAAAATGCCAGCCTAAAGACAGTTTCCTAGGTCTTTTTGGTAACCTAAATACACAAAGTAAGCAGGATGTGTTTTTTGTAACGACAAAGAGTAATCTTGTTCTAAAGAAGAATGACTGGTTATCCCAAAATGGGAAGGAGGAAGGCAAAGGACAAAACTTGAATGGATTTGGAAAATTGCAAAAAGTTCACAGGAAGGAATTTTGTCCATTGTGGTCAAAGCTAGCTAAAAATTGATAGATTTATTTATAAGGTTTTTTAAGAGCTTTCTTATCAAACTGTATATTCATGCAAAACTAGAACTTGGTTTTCTCCCTGTTAAGATGATGAATTTTAATGGATTATTGGCCTGCTCTTAGTAAGAGTTTGTAAAAGTTTTTCTTAACCTTCTGGGTAATCTGCCTAAAAGGCAAAGATTCTGTCTTATCAGAATAATTTCCTACACTTTATGTTGGCTTTATAAGGTCCTTTATTATTTAAGAGAACCAATGCTCTCTTTTAAAAGAACCAGTTTGTTTGTTTGTTTGTTGACAATATGCTACTTCCTCTCTTTACTTTTAAAATCTTTATCACTTTGGTTATATAACAGCCAAGTATTGTTTAACCCATGATCCTATTTAACAAAATGTTCACACCTGACAACTTTTGATATTTTACCTTCTCAAAATCAAACCCTAAATGATACTCTCTTGATTTCAAACTGTCTTTTTTGGGATTTCCCAGACAGTCCCTGGAAAATCACAAAGGATCTTTCACCTTGAAAAAGAAGAAGTGCTAAAAGTAATTAGGTTTATTTGACATATTATAAGTTGCATGGGAAACAGTGTCAGATCTGAGATGCTTAACCTGCCATAGGTAAAAGGGTAAAACATTATTAATATAAATATGCCAGAAATTACATGGAGTTCCTAGAGATTTGCCAATGCCCTCACTGTCCATGGTATGTCCTGGTACTGCTCTCTGCCTAATATTGGGCAATAACAGTTTAGTGTTATTGGTCATAATTTCAGTTGTTTTTTTTTTTAATTTTTACATGCTACAGAAACAGCCAAATTTCTTTCTCAATTGTATTATTTTTGTAATGCACTCTCCTGAGCTCTTTCACTTTTGTAAACCAGTAATACGTTAACACAGCCATTTTAAGTCTTTTTGCATCTAAGGATAGTTTTTTGTTTTACACTGATGTTTCCCAGAAAAAATTTGCAATCAGTTGTAGACCAGGGTGCTTTATCTTCAACAGAAGGGCTGTCTTAGAGACCCATGGAAAGGACTGTGTTAGATAGTCTGGGGTACAGTTTTCTAATGACTGCTTAAAGAACTTTGAGACCATACAGGTGGCTCTGAGTCAGGGTTTCCAGAACTCTAGTGGAGGAGCCTATGTGTTCACGAGATTACTAACACAAGACTGAGCAGGGCGAGAATAATTACATGGACTGAATGAACTGATGAAGAATGATTATGGGTTTTGTTTGGACTACTGTTGCTGTTTTAATATTCTATTTTCTAGATACAAGGTAACCCTTGCTCTTTTTCCTTAAGCTATATATAACGTGTGCTGTATTGAATGTATTATGTCCCCCAAATGCCATTATCTTTGATGTAATCTTGTGTGGGCAGAGGTATCAGTTTTGATTAGATTGTGATTCTTTGAGTGTTTCCATGGAGATGTGCTCCACCCAACTGTGAGTGATGACTCTAATTGGAAAATTTCCATGGAGGTTTTACCCCACCCATTCAGGGTGGGTCTAAATTAAATCCCTGGAGCCATATAAATGTGCTGACAAACAGAAGGGACTCAGTGCAGCTGACAGTGACATTTTGAAGAGGAGCTACAGCCAAGAGGGACACTTTGAAGAACGCACTGGAACTGAGAGAGGAGCTTCAGCTTACGGAGACATTTTGGAGATGGCCTTTGAAAGCAGACTTTTGCTCCAGAGAAGCTAAGAGAGGACCAATGCCCAAGGGCAACTAAGAGTGACATTTTTGAGGAGCTGAAGCCTAGGGAGGAACGTCCTGGGAGAAAGCCAATTTGAAACCAGAACTTGGAGCAGACGCCAGCCACGTGCCTTCCCAGTTAACAGAGGTTTTCCGGACACCATTGGCCATCCTCCAGTGAAGGTACCCGATTGCTGATGCATTACCTTGGACACTTTATGGTCTCAAGACTGTAACTGTGTAACCAAATAAACCCCCTTTATAAAAGCCAATCCATTTCCGGTGTTTTGCATTCTGGCAGCATTAGCAAACCAGAACATAACGCATAAAATATTCCCCTTTTTCTCCCTGCCTGCTCCCTCCAGAATTTGGAAATATTTACTGAATATTCTTCTTTTCTATTTGCACAGGTTCAGTTAAGAAGCCGTCTTCCTTGTTAACAGGACATAATTGGGGACACTGGTTATATAACCAGAGATTTGACTGGAATGTCATACTTAAGAATGATACTCATTTAATCAGATATGACCAGACACTCTTAAGGAACTAAGAGTAACTTTATGAAGCCAATTTTACAAAGCCCTCTTGCAAAAAAATGGCCTGGTACCTGGCATACAGGGTTCCCAGCCCTACAGGTGAGTAAGAAGTGTCACTTCCTGGCAGGCATAGGAACCATATGATACTCTGCAGATCTCAAGAAAGAGGAGCTCACCAAATCTATAGTTACTGCAGGTAAAATCTAGTGGTGAGGTCTTGACAAACAAATTAATTAATTAATAAAACTTCCAGTAAAGGCCTATATGGTAAATCACCATTCTTGCTGCACCTATATAAATAATCAGGCCAAATCTAATGAAACCAGCCTTATTTTATGATCAGGAATAATCTTTTTTTGGAGTTATCTGTGATCAAAATGAGTGTGATTATAGAGAGAAATTTTCTGTTTCAATTGAAAACTAAGGCACACTCGTGGGTTATCAAATTCTGCAGGTTATCAGGTCCTGCAATTCATTCTCTATGAGCTATGTCGTACCCCTTAATTAACCGCAAGTTTTGTTACCTGCCTATAAAGTGGACTGGATCCTGTCCTCTTACACACATTGTCAACCCTTGTCAAATTCTCAATTCTTCCCGTTTCCTTCAATATCATACTACAACTCTCCAAACTAATATTTCCAATTTTTCTCCCACCCTCTTGACTTAGTGTCACTAAGAACTAAAACCTGATGGCCCAGATCCTTATCAATACTCTAGGTCATCTTGTAGCTGCCCTTTTCCCCAGGATCTAAAGGAGCACTGGGGGGCTAAAGCCCAACAATTTGCTATGTACACCGAAGGACTCATCACTCAGCAGACCATGCATGGGCTGGATTACTTCCTGGAAAAGCCACCGATGGAGCCACCAAGGAAGGCTGGCATCCTTCTTTTAAGATGGCTGACCCTGAAACAACCCACCTTTACCACCAGCTCTCAACAGAAGGTTCAGCCAACTTTCTAGAGACAACACCAATGAGAGCCTTCAGGAGACTATTTCTTAGACACTACTTTGCCACATTCAGATCTATGATCCCTCTGAGTTGCTCAGCCAGGAGTGAATATCGTTCATCTTGAACAAAAAGGGGGACTGAGAATGTTGACTGTTTCCAGAACCTTGTGATCCTGAAACTTTCGTTTCACTTGACTAAGCTTTTGCCAGGCTTCTCCCTGTCTGTGGCCACCTCATCTCCCTCACTTTGGCTCTTACAGAATCCAGATCTGGAACATGTTCCACCTGCCCCCCACAATAAGCTCAAAAGATATCATATAGCTGACATACCCCATTGCTTGACCTCCCATCCAGTACTCTTCCTTTAGCTCAGGCCAGTCTTAAAAACGCTCCTGCCCTCTGCTTCAGGGTAGTTGAGCCTGCTCACTCTCCCCTTTCCTAACAGTCTTCTAATATCTGGCCCCTTCCCCTCTCCATCACAACGGTCTTCCGGTCTCTCTCTTCAATATTGTATACAGGTGTGAATAAAGTTATCCTTGCTGTTTCACATTGTCCAGTGGAGATTTATCTTTGTTAGGAATCAGTGCATCTGTATGCAGCAAAGAATCCAAAATAACGATAACTGCTTAAAAAGATGCAGCTCTTCCATCGGGTATAGGACGTCTTGGTGCTGCCTGCCAACAACCTTGTCTCCATCTTCATTCCTCCAACCTCCACATGGCTTCCAACCTCGAATCACCTCATGACTCATGGTGGCTGGGGAGCTCCAGACATCACACCCACACTCCAGAGAGGCAGCAGGAAGAGGAAATGGCAGTGAAAGCACTGCTGCGGCCAGTCCAGATGGTCCCTGGAAAGCCTACAAAGACTGTCTACCCACGGGACCAACACTGGCCATGACAGCCCGAGGACCTCGGAGTGACTTGGCTGGTGATTGGCTGGTTGAGCACGGTGATGCTGACATCACGAAGGCCAAGCTATGATCTGCTAGGTGATTGGCCGGTGAATAAGAGGCGGGTACAACTGGCCTATAGATAGCTCCTGAAGCCAATCAGAGGGCCAGGGTGGAGAGAGTTGGCGCCTCTGCACCTGTGGCTCCTCCTCCTGACCGCTCAGTTTCACCTAAGGAAATCTACCGGCGCCCCAAGCGAGATGTCAGGTATACAGTTTCTATTCGTGTCCACCTTCCCGCCTCTTTGCAGTCCCGGGAATCCATATGCGACCGAATTCAGAGTCCCCTGTTCCCTGGCCTGCCTGCAGAGCCCCCATCTCAGCCTTCCACCCTCTAACCCACTCACCCACCGATGACTCTGGACCAGCTCTCGAGTACCCAGGAATCCTGCCCCGCTACCCTGTGTCCCTGAGTCCAGGCCCGGGTGGCTGGCATGGCAACGGATGCCACCTAGCCAAAGAGCAATGCTTCACACCGGTCTGGGGCGGGGGAGGGCCACAGCTATAGTGCTCTCTGAGAATTGGGGCACAGAGGTGGCAGAGAGTAAGGAGAGCGGCCTCGAACTTTCCACTGCCCCCTGGCAACTTTGACCCTGGCGTGTCCCTGGTCTCCAAGAGATACCGCAGCAGCCAGCAAGGGAAGAACTCATCATACTTGCCCCTCCTGGGCCTCCACAAAGTAATTACTCATTAAGACAAATAGAAGACCAGGAGACAAGGTCAAAGGGACAGCAAGAATCAAAATGTGGAGTGAAAAGGGGAACATCAGTGCCTAGAAAAGAGAAAACTGAGGCCGCTAGCCTCACAGTGTATCTTCCAACAGCAGTGTTTAGCCAGGAAAGAAGACATGCTAACTCTGTACACGGTGGGCTAAAACATCAGTAGTTCATGGCCCGGTGATGAGCGCCCCCCACCTCCACCCCCCACCCCAGCCCCCACACCACCAGCACTCAGAGCTGTTCAGAGCTCAGTTCCCCTGATGGCTGGCTGTGCTGAGGGGCTTATGGGTCCATGACCTGAAAACCTTTGACCTGGGACTGACTTCAGTCTTCAGCTGTTGGGAAAACAGAGGGGAGGCTGTGTGATTAAGAAGAGAGAAGGTAAATAAACCCAAACTGGGAAGAGGCCCAAAGAGGGCAGACCACTGAGTGCTGGGGCCTGGGTGCTGCTCACTGGTATGGCAGTACTTCTCCAGGATAGACTACAAGTGTTTTAGAAATGTTACACCCAAGTTATACAGTCTCCCAGCCTTGGCAAATATGCCTGTGCCCCAAAGTACCACAGAAATAGCAGAGGATGAGTTCTGAAGGGACTATAGAGGCTGGGACAAAAGGTTTCTTGAGGGTAACCAGTATAGACACTATGAGAAGAAACTGCCCCCTTACTTCCCCATGGTGGTTGGATGCTGAGCATGACCGGGGAATCATTATGCCACCCTGGTTAATGTGGGGAGGGGAAGAGAGGAGAAAGAGAGCAGGAGGGACAAGGGGGGGACATCCCAGTAGTTATGGGGACATAGTATTTCTTCACCAAGGGGCAGAATGAGTTTCACAGTCTTACTTACATTGCTTGAGAAAAACAATGAAATATGAAATACAGTACACAGTTGGGTTTTTGAACTATATTCATGCAAAGTACTTAGGTATTAAAAGATCTTAGAGAAGGAAAAATGTACAAACAGCTTGGGGAAAAAAGGATTTTAACATACATGAAATGCTTCTGTTCATATCATCTTTGCATGGGAATGAAATTTCTCTTCAGAGTATCAGCCCTACTTTAATATTTATGCTACTAGAGCAAAATGATTGTTTACCATTTATTTGAAATGAAATATCCCCTTGTTCTTTAAATTATAATTTTACAATCAGATCTTAATTCTATCTAAAACCATCTAATTGGAATTAATCTTAAATACCACCTATCCCCAAATCTTTTCCAGTAGAAGTATCCCTCCTCAAACCCTCTCAACAAATGGTCAACTTTTCAGAATTCTAATTGTGAAACCAAGACATATTGTTAATGGATATAGTAACTTAATTTATTTCAGCCAGCACCTGGTGTCTACTCCTGCCTAAATGTCAAGAATCTGGGATTAAAGCTGTTTCAAGGTTAAGCAATATCACAACATTTAACAGCATTTTCTGCCTCATCAAAGACAGCCTCACTGGGGTCACCTGAATTCCCTGAGTTTTTGCTACTCCCCTTTCCAATGATGGCTGTGTCCAATCTGTGTAATTTTGAGTATTTGAACAATGACTGGTTGATGCTAGACATAGAGGAGATTTCCAAAAGCTACAATGTGGAGCTGAATGTGACTAGGCACTGAGCACCCACAGTCAGTTATGGGAGGGCCCCTTCCGTAGCAAAGATTCCCAAGTTATGGATAAAGGCAGCAGAAGGGGCTTAACATTTTCAAAAAACCCTTTTTTTTGCTGGATGTTCAGATGTAACTGCTATTGAAATATAAAATATTATAGTGGGAGAAGGTTTTTTCCCTTTCCTGTATTAGCCTAGATGAAATATATCACCTAAAAATATATCATCCTCTATTTCATTTTCAGAGAGTGGCTCATGTTCAGCCCAATATCATGCAATCAGTTAAATCTCCAATGATTGTATGAGCAGGGTTGCTCCTTGACTGTTTTTTTCTATTTACCTAAGGACCCCAAATAGCCAAGGCTAAGGGAAAAAGGGGTTGCATTACCAGTAAAGGCTCATTTCTCAAGGAAATGAAAATGATTACCAGCTTGCATGTCTGTGGATATTGTCCTGTAGTAAAGCCAAGAATTTCAACTGCATGTGCTCAGGTTATTCTGTATGCTTCCAAGTTATGGTTTCTAGAAGAGATGAAAAGAACCAGCCATATGCAATTGCTAAGACCCAAATAAAGAGTTCAAGCCGATGCTAGGGTGCAGACTCACAAAGAGACTGAAAGCATTGAAAGGCATCTTAGGCCTGATAGAAAAGGATGACAGCTCAGTGGAAGAATGTAATCAACAAAAGAACAGACATAGGACCACACATGGGCCATGGATAATCAGGGGTTATTAAAATTGGCTAGTTTGATTTGAGTATGGAGATAGTGGGAGGAAAGGATAGAGAAGAAGGAAAATTCCAGAATTTAGAGGGTCTCAAATGCCCAGTTTAGGAGCTTAGATTTTATTTTGTGGGAGTTATGGAGCCAAAGAAGGTCGTGATCAGTTGACTGGTGTGTGTATGGCAGGCTGGAGTGTTGTTGCCAAATCTCCACTCCCTTCTTATATTAAAATTATATATTCATATTCCTTACATCCTGACTCTGCAGTTCCTCCTAGTAGAGAGGAAGCATATTCATGCTGCCACTTTTACATTGGACTTGGCCATGTGACTTGACTTAATCAATGAAATGTAAGCTAATGTGACACCAGCAGGGATTTTAAATATATTTATATATATGTTGATTTTCTCTCCTACATATCTTCCCTTAGAGTAAGAGGAACCTATACCAGGTAGCAGCTGATCCCAAAATAAGAATTACATGGAGCATACATGAATTCAACACATGTGTGAAGCCAAGCTTAAGCAATCCTAGCTAAGCCCAGCAAAACCACCACTGACCCAGAGACCTGTGAGTGAAAAACAAAAGTTTGTTATTGTAAGCCACTGGGTTTTGGAGCTGTTTGTTAACACAGCATTGCTATAGCAGCCATTGTTGAATAAAAGTAAAAAGAGGAATTTTAGAAAAATGAATCCATAGGTCGATTAGCTTGGAAATAAACTGGAGGCAAGACAATTTAGAGGATTATTACTTCAAGAGCTTTGTTGTTCCTGTGACACAGTAATATGTAATGTTTAAGATGCAGTTGTTGCATCTGCCTGGCTTCCAGAGTAAGGAGACATGGGGTGAATCCCCTAGCAAACCCATACTGTACACATGGTGTGATCAAGAAATAAACCTCTGCTGTTATCAGCTATTGAGACATAGGACTTGCTTGTTTCCTTGGCATAACTCAAACTTTCCTGACAGGAAGAAAGTTTGAAGATTAATTCAGCAGCTGTACAATATCATCAGAGAACTTTATGCTTTCCTTCTTTCCATTATTCCTTCTTCTGTAGGTCGGTGATGTCTTCCCTTAAAGTTTCAGAATGGCTGTAGCTAATCCAAGTCAAGATTAGGTCACATACTATGTCCTGGCTGCAAGAGAAGCCGGGAAAGCCAAGTATCTCCCCTTTTCGATGTCTGGTGGGAGACAGTCTCTGCTAGCCATAAAGAAGGGGGGGGAATGGCTGCTGAGCAGGCAGCCAGCAAGTCCTGTGACCGTAAGATGAGATACTACCTACATTTCAGATTCCATTCTGCTATTTACTGAATGCTTACTCTATGTCTGTTCCTTTCCATAGCTTGTAGATATTATTTTCCCCCCATTTTACAGAAGAAAAACAGGGACTCGGGGACACTAACTGGGTGTCATACAGTGAAAGCATATGTATAAGGTCACCAAGATAGTAGATGACCAAGAAAGGGTTTGAACTCAGTCCAGACTCCCTGTACCTAACTCCTTTTATCCAAATGCCCTTCAAGTTAAGACTTCTTCCTCTCTTGAGTATTTTGGGGCAGCCACTGATTCCTCTATACTGCAAAATAGGCACAAGGATGCAGACACAACAACAAAGTCCTTCCCTGGGGGTCTGAAAAGGCCAAGAAAAGGCAGATGATGATTCCTTAAATGCCAAAGCCCATTCCAATGAAGCGAGCGTTTGCTGTCCCATGACTTCTAACAGCAAGTGACATTCAGATTCTGTTGGGCTCCTGAGTATGCTTGCCAGGTCTGTTTGCAATTTTGCAGCTCATCGCATGCTTGTCAGAGGCTTTCCATTCATTTTAACTGACACTTCTCTGGCGTTTTGAAGGCTTTGCAATTCTGAAAGCCAAGAGTTCCGTCCCCCAGATTCTTAGATGCTGGCAGCCCTCGTAAATGCATTGTCCAGATCCCCATTTCTCCCTTTGCTTTTTCCAAAGAAAAGACATCTTGCTACAGCTCAGAAAGCAGCAGACTGAAAACTTGCGGGGAAGTTGGGCAGTAAGTCATTGGTTTTCTTATCCCCAGAGCTTTATTTTCCCCTTAATCACCAGCATCCTTGACTCGGAGCTCTCACCCTGGGGACAGCGGTCTGCCTTGATCTCTCCAGGAGAGTCAGCAGAGCAGCTGCGGTAGAATTTGATGCTGTGTTCATGGTGTTGCACTGTTTTATCAGATTCCCATGTGGATGTGCTCCCTTCTGGGTGGCCTTTCATGCAGACCAGAGCAGTCCCTCTTCCCAGAAAGGCTGCTAAGCTTCCCATCTGTGGTATCTTGGGGATGAGAAGCACATTCCCTTTGCTGCAGAATCATCTTAGATTTTTCCACTTTGGAAGCTGGTTCCCAGAGAGGGAGATCAGGCTTTTCTTCTGAGAATGCTGATTTTATAACCATTAAGTCAATTGACTGTCCACCCATTTGCATTCTTCTTTTTCAGACAATGGACTTTTTTAAACGGAGAATTAGAGATCTTAAACAGAAGGAAGCAACAAGGACCTCATGCCTGTGTGGAAAGCAGAATTCTAAGATTAACCCCCAATGACCCTCACCCTTGTATAATTCCCTTTCCTTTGAGTGTGGGTGGAACTTGTGAATATGATGAAATATTCTCCCATGATAATGCTGGGTTATATGGCAAAAAGGAGATTGTTCCAGTCAGCCTGAACTAATCACATGAGATCTTTAAAAGCAGAGTTTTCTCTGTGTAATAACAGAAGAGAAGTCAGATGGCGGTTTGATGTGCCAAGCCCTCGGTCGAGCCCTCAGTCATGGGACTTGCCCTTATGAAGCTCCTTACTGCAAAGGAAAGGCTAAACTTCCATATACTTGTGACTAAGAGTCTCCCCCTGAGTACCTCTTTGTTGCTCAGATGTGGCCTCTCTCTCTCTCTAACTGAGCCACCTCGGCTGGTGAACTCACTGCCTTCCCGGCTACGTGGGAGCCGATTCTGAGGTGTGAATCTCCCTGGCAATGCAGGATATGACTCCTGGGGATGAATTTGGACCCAGCATCATTGAATTGAGAATATCTTCTTGACCAAAAGGGGGATGCAAATGAGACGAAATAGTTTCAGTGGCTGAGAGATTTCAAGTGGAGTCAAGAGGTCACTCTGATAGACATTCTTATGCACTATACAGATAACACCTCTTAGGTTTTAATGTATTGGAATAACTAGAAGTAAATACCTGAAACTACCAAACTCCAACCCAGTAGTCTGGACTCCTGAAGACAATTGTATAATAATGTAGATTACAAGGGGTGACAGTGTGATTGTGAAGGCCTTGTGGATCACACTCCCTTTGTCTAGTGTGTGGATGGATGGGTAAGAAAGTGGGGACAAAAACTAAATGACAAATAGGGTGGGATGGGGGGGATGGTTTGGGTGTTCTTTTTTTACTTTTATTTTTTATTCTGATTCTGATTCTTTCTGATGTAAGGAAAATGTTCAGAAATAGATTGTGGTGATGAATGCATAACTATATGATTGTACTGTGAACAGTTGACTGTATGCCATGGATGATTGTATGGTATGTGAAAATATTTCAATAAAACTGAATTTGAAAGAAAACAAAAAGAAGAGAAGTCAGAACGATGTGACACTTGAGGAGGTTTATACATAGGGATCCTGCACCAGCCTTGAAGGGGTAAGCTACCATGTTGTAATAGGGCATGTAAGAGAGTCCTTGGCAAGTTGTTTCAAGAGGCCTCTGGCAGCTGAGAATGGCCCCTGCCAACAGCCAGCAAGGCCTAGTGCAACTGGGAACTGGATTTGGTCAGCAACCTAAATGAGCTTGGAAGTGATTTTCTCCCCAGAGCCTCCAGGTAAAAGCCGAGGCCTGTGCACGCCTTCATTTTAGTCTCTGAGACCCTGAGGAGGGAACACAGTCAGGTCCACCTGAACTTCTGATCCACAGAACTTGGAGAGAATAAGTGGGTATCATTCATGGATGAACCTTGTACTGAGTCAAATAGGCAAGGCACATAAGAACAAGTACAGTGTGATTTCACTTATGTGAAATATCTGGAAATAGCAAATTTGTAGAGACAGAAAGTAAATTAAAGGTTACAAGGGGACAAGGAGATGGGGTAAGTTTGAGTTATTGCTTGGTGGGTATAGAGAGTGTTTTTGGAAACTTTTAAATAAAAAATTGAGATAGAGATAGACAGACAGATAGATGCTGTTTTATACCGCTAAGTTGTGATAATTTGTTATACAACAGTAGAAAATTAATGCAGTCTGTTTTACCAATTCCCTACAAATTGTACCTTCAATATACACTAAATTGCAATTTAATGAGTATGGGTCCTAGATCATGTAAATTTTGTTCATCACTTGATCCCCAGTATCTATTATGCATAGTAGATAAGAACAAAAATCTGTTGATGAGATGAATGAGACAATGGTTAAAAGCATAGGCTTTAGAGTCAGACAGATATGAGACCAAATTCCAGATTCATCACCTAATAGCTACATGATCTTACAAGAGTCAGGTAACCTCACTGAACCTCAACATGTACTTCAACTGAAGAAACAGGATAAGCGTTATACCTGCCCCATCTTCCTTGACCATCA
Organism: Choloepus didactylus; assembly: GCF_015220235.1. Classification (NCBI taxonomy): domain Eukaryota; kingdom Metazoa; phylum Chordata; class Mammalia; order Pilosa; family Megalonychidae; genus Choloepus; species Choloepus didactylus. The sequence goes on along the minus strand of NC_051324.1, from coordinate 64,201,600 downwards.
TCAGCACCCAATACAGTTGACCATTTGCTCCTTCTTGAAACACTCCAATGGCTTTGACAACAGTAGACTCTCCTGATTTCCCACCTACATTTTAGGCCATTTCTTCTCAGTCTTCAGTTGGAGATCTTTTCCTTCCAACTAGCCTTTAAAAGTTGAAGTACTTTGGGGTTTTGTTCAAATGCCTTATCTAATCTCCCTCTTTTTCTTCTCACAACGTGACTGCATGGATTTCCGTGGCATCAAATACCACACACTTACCAACCATCCTCAAGGTCATCTCTCTACATAAGCATTCTCTTCAAGGCCCCACACTCCAAAGCCATATACCAAGCTAACCAAGAGCTGCATATGTGTCTTAATGATTTCTCAAACTGAAAATGGCCATATTGAATTCACCACCTTTCCTCCCACAAATTACTCCTCCTCTAATGTTTTTACTCTCCACAAACGGATCTGCCATTCATTCCTGCTGGAAACTTGGGAGGCATCCTTGAAAATTTCCTCTCCCTCAATCCTTCACATTCAAGCCAACATCAAGGCTTGTCACTTGTACCCCTTAAAAATATTCCTCACCCATCCCCTTCTCTCTTCCTCCTCTGCTTCTGTTACCCCAGTGTAAGCCACCATTTCTTGTTTGGACTATGGCCTTAGCATCTAAATTATACCCCACATTCACTCATTTCTCTCAAATTCACTCTCCACACTGTGCCAGTGTACTCTTTATTTTAAAAAAATTCTAAGCATATCATTGTTCACATTAAAATTTGTCTTATATTGTCTTTAAGGTAAATTATTAATTACATTAATAATTATGGCTTGATTTATATTAATTAAATTATTAATTAAAAAGCAATGGTCAGTGTTTCTTCTTTAATTTGAACATGGAAATAAAATATTGAGGTGCCAATTCATTTGGCAGTGCCTCCATAAACTTTCCTGAAGAAGTAGCTCTACTTTACTAACTAGAACCCTATAGTTCTGGCCAGAACTGATAGATAGAGGAGAGAGGGAGAAGGCAATAGAGAGATAGACAGAGCTGGGTGACATCTTGACATCTTTCTGGTTTCCATGAGGACAGTAGTTCTTCCCACAGTTGGGTTTCATGAAATTCTCTTGGTTTCCTTATAATAAAGTCCTTTTGGATAACATGGGTTTGTTTTTCTTGCAAAAAAAATAACCACTTAAACAGAAATAAAATAACTCTTTGACTTTCCTTGTCAACATAATCCAAAACTTGCATCCAACTTTTAATTTGCAAATTCATCATATTGGAGAAAGCACTAGTAGACTTCCATAGTCAAGGGATTCATTTGCTGAGTTTTTCATAAGCAAGCAAACCCTTGCCAATAGAAACAAAAATTTCCCAGATCAATTACATATTTTAACTTTTTATTTGGAAATAACTTCAAATTTACATATAAATTTTAGAAATAAAAATAATATGAAAAATATGCATATACCCTTTACTTGGGTTCACCTATTTTTAACATTTACCCCCATGTGCTCTATAATTTGCACTGTATGTCTAGATAGCTATATAGTTATATCTAAAATTTTTTCAACCATTTAATGGTAAAGTAAATACATCAGGACTCTTGATCCCTAAATACTTCAGTGTGTATCCTTTAAAACTAGAAATATTCTCTTACACAGCCAAAGTACAGCTGTCAGCTTTGGTAAGTTTACTGTCAACCAAGATTTTTATCTGATTTAGGATTTGCAGTCCAATTTTGTCACTTGACCCAGCAGTATCCTATATAGCATTTTTCTCCCTCCAGTATAGGATCCATTCTAGGGTCAAGTAATGCATTTACTTTTCCTGTCTCTTTGGCCTCTTTTAATCTGAAATATTTCTACAGATTTGTCTTTCATGACATTTTTGAAAAATACAGTTCCCCTTTTGCTTGAAGCAAAGTTTGTCATTTGTAGTTTGTCATGTTTCCTCATGAGTATACTGAGGTTGTGCATTTTCAGCATTTTCAGCTGGAATACTGTGCAGGTGATGTGCTTCTAAGGGTATCACATGGAGACACATGCTGTCCATCTGTCCTTCATGGGCGATGGTAACTTTGGTCATCTAGTCAAGGTGTGATCTGATACTCCACAGTGTAATTACTGTTGTGCTTTGTTTTTTCTTTTCTTTTTTTTTTTTAATCCATTATAACAGATAAGCCATGGTTGGGAAACACTTTAAGACCATACAAATATCCTGTTTCTCATCAGAATTTCTTCCTAGATTTAGCATCTATTGATGATTCTTACTTGGTATAAATCTTGCCATGATGGTTGCAAAATGTTAACTTTCTGTGCCAGTTTGGATGTATTATATCCCCCAAAGTGCCATCTTGTTGGGGCAGACGTATTAGCATTGATTAGGTTGGAACCTATTGGTTCAGTATTTCCATGGAGATGAGACTCAATCAACTGTGGGCAAGACCTTTCATTGGATTATTTCTATGGAGGTGTTGGGTCTTTATTGGATCACCAGAGTGCCTTAAAAAGAGCCACACAGGCCCAGACACAGAGCAACTGAGAGTGCCATTTTGGAGGAGCTGCAGCTGAGAGACACATTTTGAACATGGCCATTGGAAACTGGCACTGACATTTTGGAGAAAGTCGTTTTGAAACCAAAACTCAGGAGCAGGTGCCAGCCACGTGCCTTCCCAGCTAACAGAGGTTTTCCGGGCACCATTGGCCTTCCTCCAGTGAAGGTACCTGATTGTTGATGCCTTACCTTGGATACTTTATGCCTTAAGACTGTAACTGTGTAACCAAATAAACCCCCTTTATGAAAGCCAATCCATTTCTGGTATTTTGCATAACAGCAGCATTAGCAAACTGGAACACATTCCAAGTCCAGTGCTCCCTCCACATTTATGAGTTATCCCCTGGCATTCTACTCTTAGCAAGACCTTCCTTTCTCTCCAATTTTTTGTATGTTTATTTTTGGTATGGACTCGCAAGTTACTATTATTTCAGTGGCTTGTAATTCATTATTGTACTCAAGTATATTGGTGCTCAATTTGTCTTAGATTTGGCTAGTGGTAGCCTCCTCAAGCTGGCTCCTGTGTCCTTGTGAAACACCCCAAACTTTTTATTTAGTGCTAATTTTTTTCTAGCATAGTAAGATGATTCAGACTCATGTTGCACCTAACCTGCTTCAGCCCTGGAATCAGCCATTTCTCTCATTCATGTTTTAAAATTGAAATATTGTACATTGGTTTTCTTAAAATAGGTCACATTTTATTTGTGCCATCCTTTGTTATTAGAAATTTTAGGAATGCATAAGATCAAAACAAAGACGTTTCAGTGAAAAATTCTTCTGATACTTGTTTCCCCTTACTTCCTTGGATATGAAGATAGACTGCAATATGGGTTGAATTTCTACTTATTGCAAATCAATGTATTATTATCCTTATCTTCTGAGAGCCAATGCTTGGCAGACTTCTTCAGATTTTATTGTGAGTTACAATGCTGGTGATTAATCCAATAAATTGCTCAGTCCTTCCAGTTCTCTTAGGCCAAATATGATTGCTCTTTAAAAACTGCAAACATGTTGGAATCCATTTCTTCATCTAGAAACATACTGGTTTTGACTAATTTTAAACAGAAATATTGTCATGTGTGGGATACAGAAATCTTATTTTGTCTCTTGCTACTCTCTCTAGCTGCTATGAACTTAGCAGAAAATTGCAAAATCAAAAATTAAGCTTTCATGTGCTGTAATTTCCTCTTTGGGAGCATTTTTTTAAATTTTCTCTTTATGTATCTTGTGCTTATGATTAAACACCTATGCCCCTATGCTCAAGAAACAATTATTTCTACTTTCAGAAGACAGGATTGAGGATTCAGTGGATGGGATATCTTAGGAGATTTTACATGACAAGTGTCAGCATCTCCTCTAATTAGATTCATTAGATTATTCATCTTTAATAACAAAATATTAATGAAAACTCAAAACACTGAAATGACAATGAATAGATTTTTACCTGGACTTTATGTAAGATTCATGCTGAATGTAACTCTCTAATTCTTTATGTGATATGCAGTTAGTTTGATATGAAAGGTTTTGGTGATGGTATCAGATACAGTCAACAGGATGTGATATAATTTTACTAAGAAAATTGTAATGGAATGCCAATGGTTAAATGTTCAAATAGGTATTTAAAAAAAAGAAACAAACAAAAAGAAAAAAAGAAACTCCATAACCATTAACAGTTACCCCATTCTCTCACCCATAACCCAGTTTGAGGTCACTACTAATGTGCTTTCTGTCTCTTTGGATTTGCCTGTTGTGAATATTTCATATAAATAGAATCATATGCATTGTGGCCTTTTGTGTCTGTTTCACTTAGCATAATGTTTTCAAGGTTCATTCATGTTGTAGCATGCATCAAAGCTTCATTCTTTTATGGCCAAATAATATTCCATTACATGGATATGCCACATTTTGTTTAACTGTTTATCCATTGATGGGCATTTGAGTTGTTTTCACCTTTTGGCTACTTTGAGTAATACTGCCATGAACATATAAGTACAAATTTTTTGTGGACATATGAATTCACTTCTCTTAGGTGTATATCTGGAAGTGGGATTGCTGGGTCATGTAGAAACTCTGTTTGCCTTTTTGAGAAACTAGCAAACTGTTTTCCAAAAGAGCCACACCGTTTTAACATTCCCACCATCAAGGTATGGGTATACAGTTTCTCCATAACCTTGTCAACATTTGCTATTGTCTATCTTTTTCATTATAGCCATCCTAGTAGGTATGAAATGATACCTTATTGTGGTTCTGGCTTGTATTTCCCTAATGACTAATGCTGTTGAGTATATTTTCATGTATTTATTGACCATTTATGTATCTGTTTTTGAGAAATATCTGTTCAGATCATTTGCCCATTTTTTAATTGGGTCATTTCTGTGTTCATCATTGAGGTATGAAGCTTCTTTCCATATTCTGTATACAAATGCCTTATTAGGTAATATGATTTGCAAATATTTTCTCCCCATCTTTGGGTTGTTTTTTCACTTTCTTCATAGTCTCCTTTGTAGCACAAAAGTTATTAATTTTGATGAAATCCAATTTATCTATTTTTTCTTTTGTCACTTGTGCTTTTGGTGTCATATCTTAGAAATCATGGCCAAATCCAAGGTCAGAACAATTTTCTCCTGTTTTCCTATAAGACTTGTATAGCTTCAGCTCTTACATTTAGGTATTTGATCCATTTTGAGTTAACTTTTGTATATAGTATGAGGTCAGTGTCCAAACTCCGTTCTTTTGCATTTCAATGTCCAGTTGTCCCAGCACCATTTGTTTTATTCCAGAGTGCCTCTTCTTGCACTTGCTATTTCCTCTCCCCTGAACTCTTTTCCTTACCTTTTGCTTGATTAGCTCCTGCCCATCCTGCTCATCCTTACCCTCCACCGTGTGACTCCAGTGAATCGCCGAATCAATCGTTGCTTCCCTACAGACACCCTATGCTTCGAGTGCATTAGACCACTCACCATTCCCAGACCCAATGCCTGTTATCCTCCTTAGGCTCAGTTCTTTTCTCCATAAGGAATGCCCTCTCCACTCAGCCAATAGTAATCCTTCAGAATCTTAATCATCCTTCAAGGTCCATCCCAAATGACCAAGACATCATTTTTCTTTTCCTAAATGTTTGTGCTCTTTCCTTCCTTTTTACCTCCAAGAAAGTTCACACCTCTCTTACAGTACTTGAGATTATATTCTTGAGATTCATGTGACAATATTGTATTTACCTACTTATTATTTATAATAGTTATTGTTTTTAATGCTCGAAAACCAAAATGGTGTCTGTGGCTACCTTGACAGTGCTTATCACAGATCTTCAACTATGGGGAAGATAATTGAAAATCTTGAGTTTGGAATTAGATGATAGTGATGTTTGCATGCATTTATGACTATATTAAAAACCAGTAAGTTGTACACTTCCAAAAGAAAAAAAAAAACTTGAATCTCAGACATGCCCAATTTGTACTAAGGCTAAACTATTCCATTCTCTCAAACAGCAGCACACTTTCACATTTTGTCTTTCAGATTTCCCCAGGAGCAGCTGTCTGCAAAATATTGCACTTAATTTGAATCCAGGCGATTTGATGTTTTCTGGAAGAAAATGTACACTAACATGTCTCCATATGCCTTCAGAGAATGGAGGGGGTGTTGAGAGGAGGGGATGAACATTTCCATGAAAGCCTTGTATGTCTTCCTCTTTTGTTATGTATATAGAGAAACACACTTAAAGGAAATAATCTTTTGAGCTGAAAACAGTGAATGACATTCCCAAAACATGCCAAAGATGTTAACTTTTGAATGCTTTTATCTCAGTAGAAGTGTGCCCATCCTATTACCTTTAGAACTTATTTGCAGTAAGATGATAAGAGACTGATGGCAACCTTGGCTCAAACAGTAGACTGAATTCATTTTATTCCTGCTGGTTTTTTATACTCTGAGAGGGCCCTTTCACTCTTCATCCATGTGAAGTACTCCCACTAATTTAGCCACCATCCAATTAGACCAAACACCATTTTTTTTCTTCATGCTTCCAGTGTTGACTTCCTCAATGCACTTTAGCCTTATCAACCATGATTTTGCCATCCTTGTTAAAGAAAAGGAAAAACTGCAACAGGAGTGCCATTTGTTTTCATTCACCTGCTGAGCTCTGAAATTCAGCACCATGTGTGTGCCAAACCTCTTCCAGCTCCTGGCCAATTCCTGAATGCAGCAGGGATACTGAGGCAGGGCCATTCTTAGGAAACAGGGACTCCTCTGATGGCCGGCTTTGGCTTGAGGAATTCCCAATAGCATTACTGAGCTTTCTTTAGACTGCAGAGCAGTCTAGGTCTTTCTCTCCCTACCTCCCCTTCAGAGTCTGACTTGCCTCATGGTCCAAAGGCTCTCCCAACCCAGCCCAGCTCCCCCACTGTTTTTCTTTACATGGCATTTTCCAGAATAAAGTCCTTGCATGTTTAATCCTATCTTAACATCTACTTCTCAGAGGACTTAGAATAACAAAGATGGTGCCAGGAGTGATGCAAGGAAACAGGCAGTGAGATGGAGTTCTGGGACTGACTAATCCATCACTCATCCAGGGAAGAGGACACTGTTCTGGTTGGTAGGATGGGCACTGATAGTCTCTAGCATAAGTTAACCCCCCATTTCTCTAATAAAGTCTAGCATTTTCTGCTGCAGAAGCCTGTTCCCCATAAGATAACAGATGCCTGCCTCGCAGGCTGCCCATACCTCCTCTTTCTTGTCTGCAAGATTAATGATAGGGTTAACCCGGCTGAGGACATGCTGGGTCTGATAAGGAGGAAACGGACTATATATCTGAAGAACAACATACCTAGAGAACTAGCAAAAGCCAATTCTGGGATTTGATTTTGAGGGTGCTTGCTCAAGGAGCTGGATAAGCAAGAGTTCACTGAATCTGGGGTACTCTCCTGGGACGTGGGCTTTAATATTCTAGCAAAGAACCCAAGGAATGGGGCAAACATGTTCCTGAGGTGGCTCTTAGAAGCCTGGGAGAAACCACTTGTCAATTCTCAACAAAGGAGAACAACCTGAGTTGCCCCTGTGAATGGTGGAAAAAGAAAGAAAGGAGCTGAGGGATGTGGGGATGCTGGGATGGATATATTATGAGGCCAGAAGCCCCGACAGAGCCTCACACTCCATGGAAGGTCCAGAGAACATGCCTTTGGCCTTGGTGAGATGCACTGATGGCAGGGGCCAGCATCACTAAGAAGTCCTGAGGCGGTTCCCTCTCCAGGACAGGGATGGCGGGAGGTTCCCTTTGTGCACCCAGCAGAGCTGGGCTCCTTGGCATCCATGGGGAGAATGGAGCTATGTAGATGACCGTGCTAGCACATTCCATTAACAAGACCGGGCCCCCGAGTCCGTCGTTTCAGTAATGGGGCTTCAGTGAAGTTGAGTTCAGTCTACACATAAGAAACATCATGAGAAAAACTGGATAGTTTACCAATTCCTAATTAATCACTTCAGTTCACTTCAATGAAGTTTCAGTAGCACATGTTTAGCCCCTGCATGAGGTTCAGAAATGTTTGTGAAACAAAATTTCAGAACTACAAATAAATTTTTAAATGAGTTTTTTAAGTAGAAAACAAACTATCTGTAAATATTTCACATAACTTTGTGCTTTAATCATCCATTTCTTTGGTTGGCATTATGTGTTTTAGTAGCAAGCCACAGAGACATGCTTTAATTAAACTTTGGCAGTGAAATTTTATGTTCTGTAGTCAGATTGTTGTCAATACATACAAATTTCCTGGCAGTCTCATAGCCTGTAATCTTCAAGCACTGGTTTGACATTTCATATCTCATCAATGGATGCCAACCTACAATGCCCCCCTCAGCTCAAGAATGGGGAGCATCACGGTGTAATGGAAAAAGAACGGGTTGTCGAGTCCCACAAGTGCAGATTTGAATGTCTGCAACTTCCTAGTGTTCTCACCCTGGACACATTTTTACCTTCTCTCACCTCAGTTTACTCATCTGTAAATAGGAAATAAACAAAGGTTTCTTGTAAATAACATATGAGATAATATCAACTGGCACCTGGTCAACAAATATTAGTTCTGCTCCACATTCCATCTTTTCTCTTTGTGTTTTCTCCCCTTCTCCATCCCACACCCCTCAGTATCCCAGGCTTCTAATGAACGTCTGTGAGGAAATAGACTAGCATGGACCTAAACAAGACATAGATCTGTCTTTAAAGTCATTTCCATTCACTCTTGTAAGAGAAGTCTGCAAAATATTAAATAAGTAAACCAACTTAAAGTTTTACTTTTAAACAGAGAGATATACTGTGATAACTCTAAACAGGGTCCAAGAAAGCCTTTAGGCAGGCAGAGAAAAATCATTGGAAATCACCTGCAAAACTCATATATTTTGATTCAGTGGGGGAAATTGATATGTCATTATTCCTACTTTGATACTGCACTTACATATCTAACCATTAGCATCTGCCTTGGTCTTTCTCTTTCCAGTCTGTAATGTTGCTTTCTGACCGAATACCTGTTATCTACAAGCAGCAATAGAAAAGGAAGAAAAAAAATCCATTCACAATAGCATATCTCATAATTTCCATCTATTTTTCCCTATAATGACAAGCAACCTCAGAAGGAAGTCAGAGATAACAGGATGGAATTAGAGTCAGAAAGATGCAGCTAAAAGTTCAATGACCAGCATAATCAAGATGGCACAGTGAAACACTTCAGGGCTCTATCTACCCCACAGAAGCTTTTAACAACCAGCAAGAAATGGCAGAAACATCTTTCTCAAAGCTGCAGAAAACAGCTAAAGAAGTGAAAATGCAAGGAAAGAACCAAATCAAGAAAAAGGCTGCATAAAGAATCACGTGGCACCATGATTGGGCCCTCTACCACCCTACAACAGCTCAGCAGAGAGCCAGCCCATACTCCTAGTGTGGATCCCTGGTTCCAGTTCTGGAGGGAACAGAGTAAACCTCATGCATTTACAGGGAGCACGTATGTCTGATCCAGTCTGCCTTGTAGTGCCGAGGGACTCAGAACTTGCCCTGCATGTAGAAAGAAGCTCATGGAGGTCTCCCACAGTGTGCTGTGGGAAAGCAGTCAAGTCACACTGCCTGGGTCAAGGGATTGCTGACTGCAGCACATGCGGCTCAGTGCCTGGGACCACAAGGAAACCGTTTCCTAGGGAAGATGGGACATTCAGACCCATATCAGTGGGGGATTTCTTAGGGCCACACATGCCTGCCAAAGAAAAGACACATGTGCATTAAAGACCAGGGAGGCCCCTACCCTCTGGCCTGGAAAAATTCTCTAAACTTATTGCATGGACAGGCAGTGAAGGAGAGTACTCTCACAGGTAAATCTGCAAAGACTGGGGAAGGTATTTTCTTTCCTCTTTTTTTTTTTTTTTTAATAGTTCCTGGCAATCAAGGAAAGCTCTGTCACAACACTAGCTGGATATAAGCTTAAGGAACAGACACCTCAGAGTCTAAATTCCAGCAATAGTTCACTAAAATATCAAAGTGTCCAGTTTTCAACAACAGTTTACAAAACATACAAAGAAACAGGAAGCAATAGCTCAGGCAAAAGAGCAGATTAATCCATTAGAAACCATCAATGAAAAGGTCCTGACCTGGGACATACCAGACTTTTAAGAAATGGTCCTAAATATGTTCAGAGAACTAAAGGAAAACTTGGACAACAAACTAAAGGAAATCAGGAAAATGATAGATAAACACAAAGAGAATATCAATAGAGAGAGAGAAATTATGAAAAGGAACCAAAGAGAACTGAAAACCACAGTCACAGAGATTAAAAATTCCCTAGAGGGGTTCAACAGCAAATTGTAGCTGACAGAAGAATGAATCAGGGAACTTGATGATGAGATGATTGAAATCATTTGGTCTGAGGAGCCAGAAGAAGAAAGAGCAAAGAAAACTGAACAGAACCCGAGGAACCTGTGGGACATCATCAAGTGTTCTAACAAATGCATTGTTGGAGTCTCAGAAGGAGAAGAAAGAGAAAGAAGCAGGGAAAATGCTCAAAGAAATAACGGCTGAAATCTTCCCAAATTTAATGAAAGACATGAATACACACATCCAGGATGCTCAACAAACTCCAAACATGTTAAACCCAAATAGACCCCATGCCATGGCATATTATAGTCAAACCGTCAAATGGCAAAGAAAAAGAGAGAATTTTGAAAGCCACAACACATCATGTACAAGGGAGCAAGAACCAGGGTTAAGTGCTGACTTCTCATCAGAAACCATGGAGGCAAGAAGGCAGTGGGATGAGTATTTGAAGTGCTGAAAGCAAAAAAATTGCCAACCAAGAATTCTATACCTGGCAAAACTGTCTTTCAAAGATGAGGGAGACATTAAGACAGTCCCAGATAAACAAAAGCTGAGAGAGTTTGTCACCACTAGACCACCTTTACAAGAGAAGCTAAAATGAGTTATTCATGTTGAAAGGAAAGGAGAGCAGACAATAGGCTGAAGCCACATGAAGAAATTAAGATCTCCGGTGAGGGTCATGGCACGGGCAAATATAAATGCCTGAACTGTTGTGCTTTTGGTTTGTAACTCCACTTTTTACTTCCTTTAGAATCTAAAGGGCAAATGCATGGAATGTAATGATGAATCAGTGGTTTTGGACTCATAATGTATTAACATGTAATTCGTGGCAAGAACTACATGAAGGGGGGAGGATGGAGGTGTATAGGAACATAGTGTATGCTATTGAATTTAACTTGATGTCAAAGCAAATGGGATTTTTGTGGATTTAGAATGTTAAAAATTAAACCCCACGGTAACTATAAAGAAAATATCAGAGACTATGTAAGCTCACAGAAGTTAGAGAACAGGTGCCAGGGACAGAGGCAGGGGAGATGGGGAGTTGATGCATAATGGATATTTTAGGGTTTCTGTTTGCAGAGATGGGAAAGCTTTAGTCATCAAAGGTGGTGAGGGTACCACAATATTGTGAAAGTGATTAATCCCATTGTAGTATATTTGTAGTACAGTATATTTGAGTGGTTAAAAGGGAAAGTTTATACTGTCTATATGTTCTCACAATTAAAAAATAAAAGAAAAAAAGGTCAACAAGAGGCATGACAATTAAACGGAATTTTTGATCTTGAATTAGATCTAGCAAGGGAGGAGAAAAGGCTCAAAGGGACCAAAAAGGGAAAAAACGAATACAAATGGTAAGCTTTTGTATCAATGTTAAATTTCTTGAACCTGATAACTTTAATTAAGGTGGTTACATAAGTGAATATCCTTGTTCTTAGAAAATGTACAAGGCAGTATTAAGTATTCCGGGAGCATAATGCATAGAACCTATACTCAAGTGTTCAGAAAATGGATGGATGGATAGATGGAAGGAGGGAGGGAGGGAAGAGAGGGAAAGGAGGGAGGGAGGGAGGGAAGAAGGAAGGAAGGATGGAAGGAAGGAAGGAAGAAAGGAAGGAAGGAAAGAAAAAGCAAATGTTGCAAAATATTTAAATTGGCTTATGTGGGTGCTGGTAGGGTTACCACAATATTATATTACTTTTATAACTGTCTGTAAATTTGCATGTATTTTGAAATAAAATGTTTTTCTAAAAAGTTTAATGACCCACACAAGCCTATTGCAAACTCACTCAGTTAACCCTGCACCCAAATAACTTTCCAGAAGTTCTTCAGCTAGTCTCCATCTGCAACAGATGTGTCTTAAATTGTTAGAAAGAATGATATATGACAGAGGGACAGGGTGAATGATGAAGGAGATGCCTAGCCCCAAGGCATTTTCTTGGTCAAGAAATAGTTTATGAGGATCTGTTATTGTTTTTTTGTTTTTTTTTTTTCTTACCCACTGACATTTTTTCAACATGAATTGTTGGTTAAGTTCAGCTGAGAAAATCCATTAGCCAACTTGTGCCTGTTCAGTAAAACCCTGGGCACTCCACAATTTAGCTTTGAATGTATGTATACCCAAGTAAAAGCTATAATACAGTATCAAAAGATGAGATCCAAAGGAAGCTAATATAGGCTTGACCTTAATCTTAAGAACAAAAGTTATGATATTAGAATGGGGGGGAAACGCTCTTGTTTTAATATCATATCCATTTAAAATAAGTCACTAAAACTAATTCAAAAGATAGCATAATGGTGTCTTGAACTTGCCACTGTGCACGTGAACTCATGGGTACTACTTTAGGAACACAGAACTAGGTTTTTTAATCCATGACTTCCTTTGAGCGATGACAACAGATGCTTTGTATGGGCCAAATTCTTTCCCTAGAAAGCCTATCGGTGTTGCACACAGGTAACCAAGATTACAAATTGACGTGGTTTGTTGCTGTTTGGTTGTATTTGTGTGTGTGTATTTGATGTGTGACATTTGGCTAGTTTAATTAAATTGGAGTTGGAAACAAAGTTAGATTCTGTGGTAGGTGGTTAATAGACAATATGCTATGATGCCTCCTTCCAAATGTGTAGTCACGTGGGGTCGTTATAGGAAACCTCTTAGGGAGCATGGACTAACATCATTCCTTGTTATCTCCTAGCTTCTGATACGGTTCGGTACATCACTGGTACTCAATCCCATTGGTTTACCACTTGATATCTTATACTCAGTCCAGAGTGACAAAGATCCTCAATCTTTGGAATGTGAAACTGAGGCAGACAAGGAGCTTAGCTAAGGAACTCTTATTAAAAGACCTGTACTGCAGCAAGTGCCAGAAATAACATGGGTAAACAGATGAATGAGCTTTCTGCTCTTTGAACCTGTTGTCTCCTCTGTGAGTTTATCACAGCCATTTCTATCTAGCTGAGGCAGAAGTAAAGCTGAAGTTCTCAACTCTTGGTTCCGCTGAGAAGTCCTCCATCACTGCCATGTCTGCCAGATTGAAACAAGACTTTATGAATGTGTGCATTAGCTCCATGAGGGAGAGGAATGACAGAAGAGGGGGAAAGGGGAAAGGTATGTTTTTTCAGGTAAAAAAAATTCTCTTCAAAAGGCACTTTTTATAGTGGGGGCTGTGGGGTGGCACTGAGCAGAAGTCAAAGTATTAACCTGGAGGCAGAGCTTCTTGTGTTGAAACAAAGATTCCAGCAGCTTGAAATGAATGAAAAAAAAAACATTTATGGCCCCTCTGCCAGCTTGTAAGCCTGTTTCTACTTGGGAATTAATTAGTATCAACATTTTACCAGCCAATATGTCTCAAAAAAATCAACAGCAGGCTCTGGTTTGTCTTGTGCAATAAATCCCTGAGCATTACAGATGTATGTACACTATGTCCTGTATTTTTCAGGCTAGCTGGAAATATTAATAGAAAGCATATTTTTACTGAATTTTTCATTTTAATGTAGTTTTATTATTTTCAATAAATGGAATTTATTAAATGTGCATCTAAATGTGATTTAATATTTATATCTATAAAACAGCTTCCATAAACATTCACTAAGCAGAAAATTTTGTCAGACTATTATATCCTGATTTAAGTGTGGTCCTCTTCTACTCATAAGTTCAGTGGCTTCTGTGCCTCGGCTAAGTGGCTTCATAGAAGATGATCTGACCAGAAGATATGAATAGAAATTCATAAATGTTCCATTGCTATTAAACCTGTCTCATTGATACAGCCCAGGATTGCTCTATTCTGCGTGACTTTGAAAGCTAGGTCAACATTTCTGTATTTTCAGCTGTAATTGTGGTCTTTCCACCAAAGCAGCTTTATTTCCTAATAGGCATTACAGCTCATGAAGGCCAGTGCTATTGGAAAATATTCCAAATGCACAGGTTATGTGGTTGGTGAAAAATAGAATTAGTGGAAAAGGGACTGAAACCAATTAATAGAATTAATGGAAAAAGGGCTGAAACCAATTTCTCTTCCGATTGTTATTTCAGAACTTCTGGTTTTCCTGTGGAACTTCGAGTCAGTGACTGCAAAACCGAAAAGACCAAACTGAATATTAGAACAGCAAATGAACGGTAGGAGCTCATTTAGTAGATAGAGGAATACAAGTAGTGCTTTGTGTGTTTTCTTTTGTAAGTCAGAGATAAAGAAGCAATGCAGGTGTCACAAAACTCCAGAGATTGGATAATGTCGGGCAGTCTGAGAGCAGCAGTAGAAGTTCTATATTTCTCTTATCTTTCAAGTCAGCCTTCCTACATCTAATAGCAGAGTTCTTAGAAAGGTTCCACAGCTGTGTCCTCTGGACACAGGGCATGTTCTGACATGCAGAAGTTTAGATTGTGCAGCCTATGGCAGCCAGCGCCACCTAGCTTCTACATTCCCTCAACTCAGCAATTTTCCAAAATTGTTAAATCAGTGTCCTCCACAAGGACTCAATATCAGCCTCACAGGTTCCAAATCATCAAAGTTGGGACAGGAATTCGAGCAGCCAAACAATACAGACCCATTCTAAAACAGTGATGGTGAAAAACAGGTAAAATGCCTGCCCCAGAAATCTAATTGGAAATAGGACAAGTAATAAACAAGGTAAATAAGGGTAAAGGATCATGTCTTAGTTTTCTGGGTTCGGTATAACAAAGACATACCACAGATGGTTGGCTTAAACAAGTGGCATTTACTTTCTCACATTTTTAGAAGCTAGAAGTCTGAAACCAAGGTGTCAGCAGGGCCATGCTTTCTCTGAAGTCTGTAGCGTTCTATTGATGGCTTGCCAGCAGTCCATGAATCAGCCTCTGCCTCTGCCCGATGGCCATCACTCTCCCTGTCTATAGCCTCCTAAAAGACCAAAATAAAGTGGAGGAAGATGTCCTCCATGTATCTGAAGGCAGAGTATTCCAGGTAGAGGAAACAGCAAAAGGCCCTATTGAATAGGTAGTTGGACAACTTGCAAGTCAAAATAAATCTGTGGAAGCTGGATTGAGAAGACATGCCCTAAATATAATAATGTGGGTGCCCGTACCAAGAAAAGTTATGGGATTGGGGATGATGGAAGAAGGGGTGCATAATTAAATAATACAAATAAGATTAAACAAAAGAAGAGCCTTGCATGAACTAACAATAAGTGCTAAACACGCAATCCTATAGACTTGAGGGAAACCAACAGCACAATGACAAACAGAGCAAAGATATCTAGGATATTGGCAAAAGAAGTGAAAGAAGAAATGAAGCATGAAATCTAAGCTAGTTAGGAATGGATATCAAGATGGGAGGGAGCTGACAGGGAGAAATGAGAGGTCAAAGGACTACAGCTCACAGTAAGACCAAAGAACAGTTATAAGAGAAGCTCCTGCATGTAGGAAACAGCCAGAAGGAAAAGGGATTAGAGTCAGAGAAAATTCTGAATTTTCTCAGGTGGAACAACTTTGAAGGTCAGCATGATCGAAGATATATCCATTTGAGCACCCTTATTTGTCTACCTCACTTCAGCCAACTACTCCAATGTCAAAAGGGATTAGTTTTCCACTCTTTCCCACTGTAAACATTTCTACTTTATTTCATACAAAGCAATCCATTCAGATAAATTAAAAACCAACTGAGAAGGTCCTTATTCTGAGTAACTTTCTATCACAACACAATAGAGTTTAGGAAAGCCCTTTGGATGTGTTTGGCCAAATATTTGAAATTATCTTAAATGCTTAAACTTTGAGTAGAGGAATTTAGAACTCCAATTTTCCTTTTGAATTTCATCTTATTCCACCATTTAAAAGTGTGTGGGAATCAAAAGCATAAATAGGAGCGTAACTTCACTTAAACATCAAGGTTTCTTGCTCTCTCCTGAACCATTGGTTCGCATAGCCTGACCCTGGAGGAGACAGGATAGTGGATACGTGAAACCAAAATACATAAAATGCATCCTCTAAATCTGTCCCATGGTGTTTTTAATACAGGTCAAAGGAAATGACTTCCTGAAAGAAAGACCTAGGGATAGCCTACAGAAATGATGCAAGGATTTCGTGTGACCACCAAAACAAGGAAGATGGGAGGCTGGGAGTGATTCAGTTCCTAATTCCTTACCTTGGAAAACCATGAATTCTTGTGAGTAAGCCCAGCCCAAGGTAATGAAAGTATAAAAATATATTTACACAATCATCATTGATGTTGAGTGTTTTTCACCTTGTTTTCTAGTTGACTGGCTAAACAGGAAGTTTTCTGCAGGATGCTCCAATATCCTCTGTTGAGAGTAACAACTTTAGCACTTTGCTTTCCTTTTCTCCCACGATACACTTAATGTTTCCGCTCCAGGTCCTGGATTCAGCCGCAGATTTCCTGCAGGAAACTAAGGCTCCTTAACTCTTTGCAAGGAGCAGTCGTGCCCCACGTGAAAGAGTCACAGGGAACCTCTGCTGATAGCCCCAATCTACTGATGTGCCTTGGGGAAGGTCAGAGCTGGTGAGCTAATGAAACCTTGCAAAATATGACCAGGAGTCTATGTCAATTCCCCTACACATTCCCTGGAAGCTGAGTACTTAAAATAATTCCTGATAATACAGAGAAAGATAAATGATTCACTGGGGTTAATTATAAAAGCAAGCTCTCCCTCCAGGCTTTATCTTGGCACCTGGAAATCATTACAAGGGCTAAATGCTATTGTCATTTAGAATGATGATGAAAATAAAATTAAGCCAATGGGAGCTGGCCATACTGTATTAGCATCCAGATTGATTGTCTCAGCAGCTGCCGGTTTTCTTTCCAACCAATGTCCTGTTCATCTGGTTGTATTTAATTGTTCAGTTCTGTTCTGGTTTAGTATGGTGTGGCAATTGGGAGCAAGGATCTGGAGTCCAGGGTCTCTGGATTTGAAGCCCAGTTTCACCACTGTGTCTACATAATGTTGAGGGAATCCATCAATTTCTTTCAGTTTCTTCCGTTCTTCATCTTTAAAATGGGAAAAGTAATTGCATTTGGTTGAATCATAACTATTTTCTGTTTTGTAGATTAAAACCTACTTAGGGTGTTTTTGTACGGAGTATTAGGGATTAAGGCATTAATACATGCAAAGTGCCTAGCACACTGCTAATGCCTGTGAAAACTTAACAAAGCAGTTCTACTTTTATTATTGTCATTTTACATCATTCTTTTAATCCATAATTATGGATTATTTATAACATACAAACCATTTAACAATACAGATTCTAGAGTGCATGCTCCTGTAGGACAGTGATTTTTATCTGTTTGTTCTCTACTCTATCTCCAGCCCTGGAACAACACCTGGTACATAGTATGTGCTCAATAAATATTTGCTGCATGAACAAATACATTAATAATGTGAAGATAGCTAGGACAAGATAGGATTCATCATCATTCTGAAAATCTGGGGCTATTTCCTCCAATTTCTTTTTAATGAAATGAGCTATTGCTAATTAGCTTTTCCAATTAGCCCAGGCAGGTCCATTTTCAAGATGGCAGGATAGATCTACTTCTGAAAGCCTTTATCACCAGAGATTTCGTATCTTCCCAGAAACGTTCATAGAAATCAAAGTGAAGCAATAGCTGAAATATAAGGTAGGCTCTGCTTTGAAGAGCAGGACCCAGCAGGGTTAGCCACCGTGTTGGTTCTTACAAAACTTACAATAGTCATGCCTTATTTAGAGGAAAGAATGATGCATTTTATTTTGATGCATAAACTGTCTTCTTCCTAGTTTCTTTCTCTTGAAATAAACAAGGAGAGTATAAAGAAGTTCTAAAGCAGAGATTCTGTTTTTCTTGATAAGTTAAAGCAATAAGCTCAGACTGGACTCTTCAACAGCCATGCAGGGGAATTGACTAAATGCTCTCAGAACTGCTTCACTGCTTTAAGAAAATGACTTTTGGCATGAAATTTTCATTAGCATTCTGAACTTTTGAATCTACAACTGAAGAGAGATTGAGACTTTTCACAAATGAAATTAATATAGTGCTAGTGATTCATTTACCCATATCAGGGTCTTTAAAGAAAATTATGGACATAATACAATGCCTACTGAAAAGCAAGGATAGTACAGATAGACAAAGAGTGTAATGAACAAGTGAGCAGCTGTGAGCCAGGGTGTCTGGGTTCCAATCCTGCAACCAGCACTTTCTGCCTCCCTTCTCTGTGCATAAGTTTTCTCCCCATACGGAGTTAAATGACATGGTATGTGTGAAGCACCTTGCCCAGTGTCTGGAACGGTGAACACTTAATAAATGTCATCGTTTGCTCCTAATATGGTGTTTAATGAAGATAACATCTGCTTCAGAAGAGATGCTTTTGGAAAGACAAGATCATCAAAAGCCTTTGTTCTTTTTGTTTTGCTCCAATTTGCATCATTTCCCTCAAAATATTTTCAGTCGTGAGGTATTTAAATTTTTATTCAGTTAAAAACAAGTTCAACATGATAGATATGACCTGATTGGTCATACTGTTATGCTTAAAAAATAATAATAATGAAACTTTTGATGATGTCCACCGGAAATCTTGAAGCTTTGCTTTCTTCTTTGACTGTCTTCCTGTTTCAATAAAGATTTCCCATAAAAGCCTTGTAAAAATAGACTCAAACAAACTCTGGAGTGAGCTGTGCACTCACTCGTGTTGTTAGGATGTTGTTTATATTTTAGATCCTGTTTTCTTCCTGGTTGAAGTGCCACTGCTACCAGGTGCTTCTCCCACTGTTATCGTCTCCTCCTCAGGACTCAGCCTGCTGGAAACAGCTTCCTGCAGCCTCTCTGTGAAACTGGGCTGCTAAAGAATAGGAGGGGGACTGTCAAAGGTTATGTCCCAACTGGGTTGCAGCTTCCCCTACATGAAGATTCATCACAGCCATTTATGTGACTTGCCACAGGTGTCATAGGGTGAGACTGAGCTTTTGCTGAAGGAGAGCTCAGAAAGAAAATACAGTGATGGGAGGGAGAGCAGCGGAGCTCTGACAATCAAATGCTGTAGACACCAGGTCAAGTACAATGCCTGGCCCTCTTAGGAAAAGTAATGAATGAATGTTGCTCTCTGCAATTACTTCCAAATTGCTTTTCACATATTTGATGACCATGTTGCTCCCCCAAACAACTTGGATTTAGCTATCCAAAAAGAGTGAATATTTTTTGAATCCTAGTTCTAGGGAAAGAAATGTTATTGCCTCCCACATAATGAATCTCTAAAACTGAGACACAATGGATATGTTTCACTCCAAGACCCAGTGGCAATAAGAAGAAAGTAAGGACACTTAATTATGCACCTAAATCTCCCAGTGCCATCAGGACATAAAGCCAAAAGGAATATCAACCTCTGCTTAATTTTACATCTCAGATTGGAAAGGAGAGCTAGTTCACTGAAGTTCAAAAACTGACCATCTGGAAATCAGTCCTACCGAAGCCCAGTTAGACACCTCAATGTCTGCCAACAAATATACAGCATGCTAATGTAGGACACTTACTTAAGGAAATGAATTACTAAGGTTGTATCCTCTGAGTTATCACTCATTGACGGTAAAAGCAAAGACTTGACTTAGGAATGGGGAAAATATTACACTTCCTCTCAGCCAGTCTCAGCTATTTCCTCTTCTCTACTCATGACTTCCTTCCAGGCACAGACAATCCCAAGCAACAGTCCCATAATTCCCAAACAGGCCAAGTCCATCCCAGCCCATTCACTGATTTCAAGGGCAAATCAAAAATGGTAACCGTAACAGCAAAGGGAGCGTGTGATCAGTAATTTCCCCTTGTTGGCAAAGTAGGAAACAGAATGGAGCAGGAGGAAGGTAAAGTTGGATGAGGGGGATCTGATTTCTTAGAACCAATATTGTGATCAGTTTTTATAGATTTTGAAAAACTGAGATGTAGCAAATACATAGAACTGCTTTCAATCTTGACTTAGTTTTACTAGCTTCATGTTAATTTAGAAAAAAAAGCTTTCCCAATTCCTTAGTGATAATCACTTCCCAGTACCTCTATAAAACTGAGAGGTTCATAGATCATGGGGCAACTCAGACATCTTCCCACTGAGCTAGAAGTAGAATGTGTCCAGAGAAAGCCAAGTTTTCTGTCAGGAGATTTGAAAGTCTCCAAAGTAAGTAAGCCTCACTCCTCTTAAAATATTAGTCAAAAAAAAAAAGAAAATTCTTATTGTTCCAACTTAAACTGGCTGGAATTTGAAGGGTACTGAAGCTTTACTCCAAATTATACTTTCTCCAAGCCTAACAAAATGTCTGACATTCCACATTTAGGATTTGATTCATTTGGGTTAGCGCCTGCCTTCAGCAAAGGTTTATTAGGCTAGACACTATGCTAGGCCATAGCTGTTTAGTGATGTTTAAGACACATTGCCTGCCCACTAGTATTTCCATGCTTAAAGCAAAAATATCCTGGGACATTTTAGCATCAAAATGAACAATGATAGTAACAGATTAACAGTAAACCAAAAACTAAAATTATTAATCCATGAGTCCATAATGATACAAATAAATAAGTAAATAAATAAATAGACAAGGGAGAAAGGAATGCTCTTTCTAACAATAAAATGCAAACTGGCAAAAATAGAAGAATAAGAAAATTTTAAAATTCACTTTTGGCAACCACCATAGTAATAATTGTTTTACAGAAGAGCAAGGGATGCTAAAACTATTGGGTGAAAGTATGATGAGAAAAAAGGATATTTACATAGGCTCAAAACAGCTTTCTATAAGATAGTTATTAAGCACAAAGGGAAAAAAAGTAATTTTATAGTGGAAGAATCCTGGCAGATACCACCTTGAGCAAAGAGATCAAAATGAGCATCACCAGTAATTGGAAAATTCGGGGTCACGTGCCTCCTGCTATGCACTGAGAAGGGCATGACAACATGTCAGGGGATTCTTGCCAAGAACACACAACGTGAGTCTAACCATGAGGAAACTTCAGACAAACCCAAATGGATATACGGTCTATAAAATAAATAGCCTGTCATTATCAAAATGTCAAGACCAAGAACCACAAAGAAGGCCCAAAGAACTCTATGGTAAAGGAGAATAAAGACACATAACAACCCAATGTAACCTGCGGTCCTGAATAGGATACTGAACAAGAAAATTTGTTTTTTCTTTTGCAGTAAGAGACATTATGGCAAACGATGGCACTTGGTAAGGTCTATAGATGAGGGTCACAAACTTTTTCTCTAGAGGGTCAGAGAGTAAATATTTTTTGCTTCGTGGTCTACACAGCCTCCATCACAACTACTCAACTCTGCCAGTGTAGGGTGAAAGCAACCATAGACAATACATGAATGAATCACGTCACTGTATTTCAATAAAACAATGGAGGGCAACATTGGCCTACTGCTGGATTAGGTAATATTATATCAATGTTAATCTCTTTATTTTGATGGTTGTCCTTTGGTTATGTAAGAGAATCCTTATTTTTAGGAAATACGCATGGAAACATTTAGAGGTAAAAGGCATCATGTCTCCAGTTTACTCCCAAAAATGTCAGCGAAAGAAATAGAAGAGATATAAATATGGTAAAATTTTAACATTTGGGGAACCTGGGCGAAGGGTATATGGGAACTCTTCATACTATTTTTGCAAATTTTCTCTAAGTCTGAAATAATTTCAAAATAAGCAGATAGAAGGAAAAGAGAAACAAATATTCATGGGACAGGGTAATTGCTAGGGATGTCACCCACCATTAGCACTATCCAGTTCATGTTTGACAGCAGAGGACTAGATAAAGTTTTAATTAATTCATTTATTAGGTATTCCCTGAAGGAATAACACTGGACAATTATGTTTTGTAGAAGTTGAGAAAAGAAATGAATTCTGAGGGCAGCCCAGGTGGAACAGGCCTAAGAGGGTGACAGGCAGAATGGAGGAAGATAGAAAAATAAAAGCTAGTATAGATCATGGGGTCAACATTTCCTCTAGGTCTGGCATTCAAAGACCAACTTGAGATGAATTAATTTCTACATTCTTATAGGCCATAGTTGTAAATGATGCCCCTCCAGCACAAAATGTTCCTCCTCCCATATGTTGTGTGCAAAATGCCTAACTCCAAAGGGAAATGGATTCTACCTCTTCTCTTTCTCAACTCAGACATTATCAGAGTTGCATTTCAAAATCCACAGTAGTACTTTGCAAAACAAAGAATCTGCCAATACATTGCAACCAAAGCTTTTCCAGATATATGTCTAAATTACTGGGATAAGAATGATGAGATTGTGGAAATAAAATCTCCACAGTCAGAGCAGTTTCCAAGGCACTGTTTGCAACAATGATGAAAATTTGGATAATTGTTCTGATAGGAGACAAATTTGAAAACTGTGTCATAGGTTAACATAGACTATGGTAAGGTCAAAAAGAAAACCCAAAATGTAGGGTAGCTGAGCACAGCAAAGGTTTATTTCTTGCTCACATCAAATCCAATATAGAATTTTCTCCAGGAAAAGTTCCTCTAAGTTCCCTGCCTTTTCTGATATTGCCATCTGAGTACAAGGTTCCAAGGTTCTATGAATCATGGAATGAGAAAAAGGAAGAGTCTTAGAAGAGCTATTTTGGCCAAGCTTCAAAGTAGCATACATCACTTGCACCCATACCATTGGCCAGAAAGTGTCAATGGCTCCAAGAGAACCTCAAACAAGACTGGTGTCTCAGTTTGTCATGCTGCTATGACAAGTACAACACAATTGGTTTGCCTAAACAACAAGCATTTACTGTCTCATGGTTCTGAAGGCTATAAGTCCACAATCAGGGTGTTGGGAAGGCCATGCTTTCTTCCTGAAGTCTAACATTCTGGTGCTGGTTTGCCACAAATCCTTGCGGTCCCTTGGCTTGTGTCTCTGCCTTCTGTCACGGGGCAATGTCGTTGATCTCTTCATGTGGCTTTCTCTGAAGTCTGTGTTCCAATTTCTCCTTATAAAGGACTCCAGAAATAAGGAGTGCCCCCAATCAATTTGGCCACATCTGTATGGAATCTTTGAAGATCCTATTCACAATGAGGCCATACCCTGACTTGCCTTAACGTGTTCAAAGACACTGTTTACAAATGGATTCCCACTGATGGGAACAAGGATTAAAATTAAGAACATGTCTTTTGTTGGGGCTCATAATTCAATCTACCACAGCTGGGAAGTGAGGGGAGAGGATATTGATATTCCATGAGCACTAAATAACTCTGTCACCAAATCTCTTATCCGGCTTTTGTTGAGCAAAAACCTGTAAACTTCTGTTAAGATTACTATTTAGTAGATAATGGAATTTGGTATGTGTCACTTTACTCCATGAGACAGTGACTAAATCAAATTATCTCTAGAACTCACTTCCCCATTCTGAACCTAAGGCAACTCTACCAATGTAACAGTGCATTTTGTTGTTAAAACTATCCTTTGAGAAGACACATGTAAAATGTCCTTGTGCCAGAAATGATTGTAAAAGTTGATTTTGTTGTTCCTGTTGTTGGTGATGATGGGTGGTGGAAGGAGGGGCAGGTAGGTTGGCTTTTGATTTCTGTCATAACTGACTCTGGAAAACTACTCAGCAACAAGTAAACAAAATATCACTGTCACCATAATAACCCTGCAAGAGAAAAACATCTCAGGCAGAAAAAAATTAATAAATTTCTGACATTCCAGGGTACTAAAGGAAGCAATCTGACGTCTGCAAACCGGGCGGGACAGGCGGGGGGCTGGAAACGGTTTCTTGGCCCATGCTGCTCATACATGCTGAGGTCACCTAGAAAGCGGTCAGAAGCACAAAAACAAATAAAAGTCTCTTTTAAATGTTATCCTTACCTGAGAGCTTCAAGCAAGCATGTGAAGAGTGAAAAATGTCTTCTCCCTTCTCCCTACTGTAATATGCTAGGGTGGTTGCTGAATTCAGGTAAACACAGGGATTATAGAATGATTCACAAACAAATGTATTGCCCACTATATTTAATGGAGACCATAAGGAAAAAGAGCAAAATCCTGGGAATGCTATTTACTCAAACATTGCAAAAATGATTGAAAATAGTTACTTGAGAAGAATTAGATTAATTGAAATGAAAATCATTACTAGGATTAATACCATACCGAAGCAAAGAAGTAAAACAAGCTTTGTCTTGAAAGTCAAATGATCCTCCCGTACATAAATTACATCTAAGGGAGATGGTGGTTTAAAGCTCTTAAATATTTATAAATACAAGTCCTGCTTTCTGGAGTTAGGACAGTCTATATCTTGTGATTTGAAGGATCTCAGTGAACACATTTCCTGAATTCCCACCATTACACATCATTGGAGCATCATTAAGGTGATGCTTTCTTCCTGAAGACTGGCTGCCAGTGATCCTTGGCTCCTTTGCCACATGGCACAGTGTCTACTGGTCTCTCCCTTCTCTTCTGGGTTTTGTTACTGTCAGCTTCCTGGTGTCATGGCTTTCTCTCTCTCTCTCTCTCTCTCTCTCTCTCTCTCACCCTCTCTCTCCCTCTCTCTCTCTCTCTCTCTGTATTCATTCCATTTATAAAGGAATCTGGAAAGAAGATTAAGACCCATCCTGAATGAGATCACACCTTAACTGAAGTAGCCTCCTTAAAAGGTCCTACTCACAATGGGTTCACACCCGCAGGAATGGATTAAATTTAAGAACATGATTCTGGGGGATAAATGCTGTTCCAAACCACCACAGAAGCTTCTCTCTCTTTCTCTCTCTCTCATTCCCTCTTTCTCTCTCTCATTCTCTTTCTCTGTCTCATACACACCCCCCACCCCACACACACAAGAATATGTTGTCATTATTGGAAATTAAAATTATTAATTGGAATTCATTTTTATTATATATTTAGTGTGGCAAATGGGAAAGATTGTTGTATGGAACAACCAATAAGAAGAGATACTGGAAAAAAAGTAGAAAAAGATGAAAACACTGATAGCATGAAATGGTGGAAAGTGTTCTAGGTATATATTTTCTTTGTGTCTGTCCTGTTTTTGTCATTTGTTCTGTGATCTGAGATGAATTACCTATTTGTCTGAGCCTCCGGCTGCTCTTCTGTAAAATGGGAATGATAGTACAGAATCTGTAAGATATGTGGAAAGCATAAACAGCATAATATAGGCAAAGTGGCACAGGTGACCAAGAATTTTCTCACTTTTCTTCCCTCAAGGATATCATCAAATTTAAATTAAGTGAAGACTCATTGGTTGGGAGGGAGTAAGAAAGAGTGAGAGAAACATGACGACTGAGAGATTGTGGTGGCATTTAGTAGGACACTCTGACTCATATATGTCCAAGAGGATATTAAAATATGCAACAACTCATCCTCTCCCCAAACCCCAGCTTCAAGTCATGAAATAGAAATTAGTTAAAAAGTGCCTGTTTGCCATGTGATTTGAAATGTTCTCTAAAAAATCTGCAAATGTGAACCCTTAATAGACTCATTCCTAGGCAATTTATCTAACTCTTCTAAGTCTTGCTTTCCTGATGGGCAAAGCAATAATGATTATTGGGAAATTGAGAGGTAATATGTAGAGAATCTCTAGCACAGTAACCAGCAGAGTGATTGCCTTTGATTACATCCTTTTCATTACTTCATACATCCAATTCATCAGCAAGTCCTGTGACCAGTGCCTTCAGCACATTCCAAGTCATCCATTTCTCCCCATCTTCATTCTGCCATTTTGGTCATGCCTCCTTACGATCTGTTATTCAATTAGCAACTGTTAAGATCATTTCTATCTCAGGGCCTTTGCACTGGCTGTTCCTTCTGCTTGGAAAACTCTTCCCCAGCTCTTCACATGCTTCGTCACTCAGATCCCAGCACATCTGTTACCTCTACAAGGAGACCTTCCCTGCCCAACCTGTGTATTATAGTTCTCACACCAAACATCTTAAACTCCAGTCACAATCTCTTACCACTCCCTATTTCATTGTATTCATACACTTACCACTATCTCAAATCATTTTCTCTTTACATTCATCCATTTCTTATCTGTTTTCCCTTTCTCCTCCAGGAGAATGTGGTCTCCAGGTGTCCAAGGATGCTGTCTGCTTTATACTCTATCTTCAATACCCAAGACAGTGTCTTATACATTGTAGGAAGACAGTAAATAATTGTTGGGTGAATCAATCAACCAATCAATACTAGGTATCAAATAATATCTTATTATTTTATTAATTTTATATAAGTGCTATTACAATGTGTACTCTAGTCTTTTGAAAACACATCTGTTCATCTCATTTTGGGATTGCCTTTTAATGCGAGATGTTGAATTTCTCCTTACTTTTAGTGTGGTGATGGTTTCAAATGAGTTTCTGAAATATAAGTTCTAATATGTGAGGACCAGGAGTTGGATTATTAAGGAAATGGAAGCAAGAATTATCTTGCAACACTCAATATTTCAGACATTAGCTTGTCTAACTATGGATATAGAGAATAGAGCCCTAAAATAGACTATCCCTACACATGCCAAATGAAATTAGAAATGTCTCAGTCTCCTGTAAAAGTCAGGCTGAGATAACCATGTCAGCGTTAGATATTCTGATAAGTAAAGCTGGAGTGGGCTCCCATTTCTTGGGTTATCTTGTTAATTGACTTTATTCCCTTCATCACCTTGTTCTCGAAAACTTCGTGGAGTGCTTCAAAATGTACACTTGGCAGAGAAATCAAACCTCTCTAGAAACTTTCTTTGTAAAGACAAAAAAAATTATAACTTCTCTATTTATTGGGAAAAATGAAAATATGAAGGTAGACGCTAGAGGGTGAAACAAAGTAAACCTCTTAATGGGTTATTTTGCAGATTTTATACTATCTTTACAATATACAAGGAAAGCTTTGAATATGCTAATGAAGGTGACTGTTGTTGCAGAAATAGCCTTTTATTTTTTTCCCAGGAATGAATGAGCTTAGTTTTCATCAGCATAAAGGTAAGCCTAGAAGAGAGAAACTGGTAGAAATTTTTCAAAGAAGTTTGTCCTGCAGGGAGTTCCAGTGAAACCCTTCTTCCCAAGTGTCTCCTTCACATTTTTGGTTTCCTCCTTTCTCCCTCTTTAGCCTAGGAAGTTCACATGAGTTTTCAGTTTTTAATCCATCAGGAGGGTTTCATTTTGCCCTATGACTAATCATTATTTATGGTTTATAAATATTAATGTTTTAGTATTTATTTATAATTTAATGAGTACACAGGAACGGGAATTAGCTACTTTTTTTTTTTTTCAGGAAAAGATGCTAAAGCAGAGAAAATATTGGCAGCCCCTTGGTGCCCATAAGACATCCTGAGACCCACGTCTCTATAGGGCATTCATTAATTTCAAGCAAGACCAGTGAATACAACCACTCAGCCCCTTCATTCTCTTCTTCAGAGAAATGTAGCCAACTCAGTGTCTAGTTCATTTTGGAGATGAAAAGGAGAAAGGAAACTAACTTCCCCTCCTTCTTGGCAAGCCCAGTACTGAGGCCCTCTCTCCTAAACCTGCTTTACCTCACTGGACCCTCCCAATGCTGTGATTTAACCCCCTGTGTCCCAGTCAATATGAGACAGAGAGAAGGATTAAATTGCTCTGTCTCATTCCAAACCCTGCTTTACAAACAAGCTTTTAAATCCAGTGACAGGAAAAGCCGCCCAGTGGAAAACACAAAAAGCAGAAACCAAAAAGAGTGACTACTTACAAGAAAAAAAAAACAAAAACAAAAAACTTCTGTATGGAAACAAAAAGGCACCATAAACAAGGCTGAAAAACAAATGACAAATTAGGAAGATATTTGCCTAGATAAAACAATTAATATCTTGAATAGAAAAATGATTTTTACAAAACAATTATTAAAAGAAAAGAATGTACTAGGAAAAAAATGGAAAGAGATAAAAATAAGCTACCTATTAAAAAATTACAAATAACCAAGAAATTCAGAGCTTTTCAAACTCAGGGCTATTCAAAGATATTCAAGCCACACAATAAAAAAGAATGATCAGACTGACAAAGATTAAGAAGATGGACAAAATCCTGTGTCAGCAAGTGTTTATGAAAATGGATAATTTAATATATCTTGGAAGAAATTATAAATTGGTACAATTATTCTGCAAAGTAGTCTGTCAGAGTGTACTAACACTTTAAAGGTGTATGCCCTACTAAGTCAGTAATTTCACATTGAGAATTTAACCTGAACGGTAATGACAGAAGAGTTCACTATGATAAAGGCTCAAGGAAATTAGTTGTAGTCATATTGATAGTAGCCAAAAAAAGAAGTTCACCAATAAGCAATTAGATGAATTATCGAATAGCCCTACAGTAGATTCCTGTATTGAAAAGGATGATGGGATTTCATACATGTTTCTCTTTCATCTTTGTATCTTTCTATTCTATTTGAATCACCTACATCTCTCTATTCACTTCAGAATCAGGGAATACAAACTTTAATTTTCAGTTCCTGAAATGGGCTTCACAAATTTACAATGCACCTTCCCATCTTTTATTTCGTAGGAAGGGCTAGGTCTCCAAACCTAGTGAAACTATAGTGTCACATGATTTCATGCCCAAAGCAATTTCTCTGTCTTTGAATTTCTTCCAATTACTTCCAAAAAAAAAAAAGGAGGAAAAAAAAAGAAAAAAGGAAGCAAACACGCTACCTTAAGTCACCCAGATGTTTGAGGTCAGAAACCATGATCAAAAGGAGAGGAAAATCATGCTTTCCTTTTATTTCATTTCCCTTGAGCATCTTTAAGACCCTTTGAAAAAACAGCTGGCCTACGCCGGCGACCGCTCTGCTGTGGTGTACAGCAGAAGAAAGAAGCTGAGGCTTTCTCCTGCAGTGCGAGCGTCTTCAGGACCCAGCGAGTTGGAACTTGCAACGTCCTCCCCTGGCCTCGGTGCGAGCAGGAAGGAAACGGCTGACAACTTTCTCGTCTTTATGGAAGGCGCACTTTATTTCCAGCTCTCAGGTCAAAAGGTGGCGGAAAGAAAACAAAACCGCTAAGCGATAAAGGCTAAAAATAATGCCCTGTGGGGTGAATCAACACAGTTGGGGACCCTGAAGACAGCAACAAGGCGAGGATGTGCGTAGGGATAGACCTGCGTCATCCGTAACAGGTGGTCGTGACCAGAAAGAAAACGCCCGGGCGCGAGAGGAAGGCGCTCCGCGAGCAGGTGCGCGGGAGGGAAGGCGTGGGGAGGGCAGAGGAAAAAGCCATTTAAGCAAGCCTGGGCTCCCGGCCCGGACGCTTTCCCAGCACTTCACCTCTGGGAGAGCCCAGGGGTTGGGCCTGGGCTCGGAAGGAGCTAAATTTGATTTGGGGTTTTGTGGTTTTGGTAATGCACTTTGAGTTTAAAATAGAAATGGATGTGTTTATGCAGTTGGGCTTTCTTTCTCTTTGCTTTTAATTGTCACTTTAGAAGAAATAAATCTATGATTCACAGACTAATGCAAAAAAAAAAAAAAAAGTTCTCCTTTGGCGATTTCCCATTTATAGTAAGCAAAGGGAGAATGGGCTTAAAAATCACACTAAAGACATCCGTTATGGGCTTTTGATGGTGAGTGTGAGAATGATTTGTTTTATTTATATAGCACTTTAATTATGCTTCAGCAACATTCTAATTTGGACATATAACTATTCCAGGAGATAGATAAGCTGGTTATTATTACCCATATTTTCCAGATTAGGAATTAAGGCCAGATAAGCAATTATGTACACCTTTATAGACTGACCTTTAATAGGCAGACACACACACACACACACACACACACACACACGAGGTCAGTCAGGATAAATATTTCTCTAACTGTACCATTGGGCAGACCTCCAAAAGGAAGCATTGGACACTACGAAGCATAATGCAAATAATACTGAATACAAGAAGTATGAGAAAGAATCTAACTAAAAGGACTTAGGAACAAGTGAGAACCCAAAGAGATCTAAGCAGCACTACCTTATGAAACCACTCCAGTCATCTCCATGGGGATGTCAACTAGTTCTAGACATCATGCCTACGTATATACCTATTCCTCCCCCTTTCCCTTTTTGTGTTAATGGTGTCACCATTCTCCTTGGCTCCCAGACATTCATGAATTTCCAATATCTCCTCCATCCTCACCTCCTAAATTCAGTCAATCCTCTTGATTCAACCGCTGAAATGACTCTTATATCTGTCCTCTCTTATAGCCCAAGGTAGGCTCCATTCCTCTCTAGACAAATGCAGTAATTCAGTCCCTCTTCTCACTTCCTCCTGGCCTATTCCAGCTCCAATAGGTGGCAAGTTCTTGTGGAGGAAATTGTATTTATTCATCCTCATATCCTGGAGAGTGCCTGGCTCATAGAAGATAACCAATCAATATCAAAATGAATTAGAAAGATTAACTGAAGCTTGTGGCATGACTTCTGAGTTGAGAAGGCATGCTATAAAAATACCTCACTGCTAATAATTCCCAAGATGATGATGGCGATAGCTATGAATTACTGAATATATTCATTTCCTAGCTGCTTTAACAAATACCATACAATGGGTGGGCTTAAACAACAGGTGTTTCTTGGCTCAGTTTTGAAGCCAGGAGAAGTCCAAAATTAGGTATCAGTAAAGTGATGCTTTCTCCCAGAAAACTGTGGCATTTCTTCGTCCTTGGCTTTTCTGTTGCTTGGCAATGCAGATGACAGCGTCTTCTTTTTCTTTCGGGTTTTGTTGATTTCCAGTGTCTCTCTCTGTGGCCTTCTGTATAAGGCCTTCAGTAATAGGATTAAGATCCATCGTGTTCAGTTGGGCCACACTTTAACTGCAGTAACCTCATCAAAAGGTCCAATTTACAGTAGGTTCACACCCACAGGAATGGATTAAGGCTAAGAACATGTTTTTCTGGGATACATAACTCCAAGCTACCACACTGAGCATTTATTATATGCTAAAAATATTACATACATTTTCTAGCTCACAACAACCCTGTGAGATATAGATAGATACATAGATAGATATACATACACATACATTTGAGAAAACTGAGGTTTAATAACCACTTCAAAGCTAGTAAAGGAGATAAAATCAGGGCTAATTCGAGTGTATTCCTAACCACCATGCTATGGCAACTGGCATCACCGATCCATTTTCACAGCTACCTGGGGTAGAACTACGAGTTTCGCTAGAGAGGTAATAATTTTTCACTAAGGCACACACATTCCCTTGCCCGTCTCTCCTTGAGAACCGCGGTGAACACCATGACAGGATACATCGTGGTTCGGCATCAGGCTATGAGCTGGCAGGAGGATCACCAGAGTGAAGCCAAGATGGGGGGCAGGCTCAGGAGTGGGCAGGGGTTGAATCCAGGAGACAGTGAAGCTGGGAATCTGACCCGGAACAGATGGACAGGCCCAGAGTCTGTAGAGACAGGGGTAGTCTCAGGAACAAAACAAAAAGCTAACCGGTGAGGGGTCTATGGCACAGACGAGGAGAATGGGCAAGGAGTCAAGTTCAGGCAGCCTCAAGGCCAGAGCTGCACCCATGCCGTGCCAGCTTTTGCTTTCCCTCTTGGTGTGTTAGGTGTTTCTGGGAAGGCAGGAAGCAATCCCAAATATTATCTGACTTGGGGCTTCCAGGTAGAGATAAGTGCGATCATTTATTTTTATATCTCCAAAAGCATGTGGCACAACTGAAAGTGCACAGTGGATACTCCATAAACATTTGTTGATTACTTGATAGATGATGGAGGGCTGTTTGTAAATTGAGCCTATTTGTGAGCCCCTTGGTCAAACTAGCATAAAAAAAAGCCAAAAGGAGTCCAAGGGGGCTGATTCCTTTGCATAGAGCAGAAGAAAGCCTCGGAGGTGGAGGAGGAGCCTTCTGTTTCCTTAGCCTGGGTAACTGGAAATGCCACCCATCTTTGCCAGGGAATAAGCAAAGATCCCCTGCCTATTTTAGGAACTACATACGCATCCTCCACGCTGTTACGATTTCAGTCAGCAATGGGGTAACTCTCATGAACACAATGAAAACCAGGCTCATCCAGAAAGACTCACTCCCTAATGACACTTCCAACACACACCTTCCTTCCCAGAAAAGAAAAAATCATTGCACATCAGGAACAAATTTTCCAAAAAAGTAAAAATTCTCTCTGTTATGAGTGTCAGAATTCAAAGCCAATTTGTTCACTCCATTCAGAACCCTTTCATATATCTGAAACCCCCAAATGAGTTAGAGCAAAGAAGATACGGTCTGCTGCTAGATCCTGGGGATGGGGGCGGTGGGGAGGGTCATTATCTTCAGCAATTTGTCCCTTTGCTAATTGTTCTTAGATGCCCTGAACTACTGAAATCATTCTTCTATTTCAAATGGTAACCAAAGTCAATAGGGAAAAACCTATTTTTCACAATTTGTGAAACACCAAATATTTGTTTTGTGATATGGAAGGATTAGAACCTTGAATTAAAGATCCCCCTTATGATTCTATAAATGTCTGTTAATTTGTTCCACTTGGCCCCTAGATAAATTCTCTCTTTCTGCTAAACAGGAATATAAAGCTTTAAAACTCATGGACAAAATGAATATTTTTTTACTATATCATTTTAATTAGTTCTCATGGTCTTTATAATCAAATCATTATGCTCCATGATAAGGTTTGCTTTTTTAATAATTTTAGGCATAAACGCAACCCATTTTATGGAGTCTCAGATGACACTGTTTGTCATCACATCATAGCCAACTATCCACCAAATTTCAGTCACAAAACCAGAGGGTAATGCCGTCATTAAAATCAGAAATTAATACCAACACCTTTGGTGTAAAGAATGTTGTGCACTAAGCTGTGCCACAAACTAATGTCAAAATGTTATGTTTACATATTTGTTTCTATTAATCTAATGAAAATTGAGATGTAATGAAAGGGTGATTGCAAGAGAAATTCTCACTGAAGTCTAAAACACAGGTTAAAAATCATCTGTCCCCACCAATCTTCACAGCAGCATTATTCACAATGGCCAAAATGTGAAAACAACCCAAGTGTCCATCAGCAGATGATGAGATAAACAAAGCGTGGTATAGACATACAATGGAATATTATCCAGCCTTGGAAAGGAATGAGGTCCTGCTCCATGCTACAACATGGGGAACCTTGAAGACATCATTTTAAGTGAAATAAACTAAACACCAAAGGACAAATACCATATGATTTCCCTTGTATGAAATATCTAGAATAAGCATATTTATAGAGACAAAAAGTAGATTGGAGGTTACCAGGAGCTAGACAGATGGAGGTGTAATTGGGAGTTATTGCTTAATGGTACAGAGTTTCTGTCTGGGGTAATGAAAAGGATTGATGATGGATGGTGATGATATTAGGGTGGGATTGCAAGTGTAATTAATGCCACTGAATTGTACACTTAAAAATAGTTAAAATCGCAAATTTTATGTTATGTATGTATATGTGTGTGTATGTGTATGTTTCCACAATACTATTTTTTTATTTTCCCTCACTTTTATAGGAAGGAGGGAAAAATAGAAAAATGTTAATATAATCTCACTGTCTGTCCTATTGGAATAAATACAAGTGTCCCCTGACCGGCCATGCGCATTTCCCTCACTCCTGTACTGGAGCTGTTTCCCCTCCTCCCATCCTCGCCCTGAGAAAAACATAGTTCTAAGCATGCAAATGCTGCTGGCCGGCCATCCAATCTTAGACCCTCCTGGAGCATCCTGGGATTGGGGGTAGCCATCAAAGGGAGCTTTGGGTTTATTTGTTAAGTGTTCACAATGAAAAAGTATTGATGTACTTTTTATGTAAATACCCTCTGCTCCCCTCCTCTTCTGTAACCAAGAAGTTAGAATTTAAGGGATGATTTTTTTTTTTAGTTCAGTTTTATTGAGTTATATTCACATACCATACAGTCATCCATGGTGTACAATCAACTGTTCACAGTACCATCATATAGTTGTGCATTCATCACCCCAATCTATTTTTGAACATTTTCCTTACACCAGAAAGAATCAGAATCAGAATAAAAAATTAAAATAAAAAAAGAACACCCAAATCACCCCCCCATCCCACCCTATTTTTCATTTAGGTTTTATCCCCATTTTTCTACTCATCCATCCATACACTGGATAAAGGGAGTGTGATCCACAGGGTTTTTTCACATCACTCTGTCAATTAAGGGATGATTTTGATTACTGAATCATTATTATAAGTATTCCTTTTTTCCTTTCTGGTATACTAGAGTAGACAGAGGGAAATACCTGAAATCTCTGAACTGTAATCCAGCTGCCTTGATCGCTGATAATGATTATATAGCCTTTATCTTGTGCCCTCATGATTGTAAAAACCTTGTGACTAACCTTCTCTTCTACCCATTTTATCTGTTTTTTTGACTTTGGAGTCTTGTGATCAATAAAGACAGCCCTTAATGTTTACTAATGAAGGGCCTTGAGTCAGTCCAGAACTAATCCACCCCAATTCAAAAGTTATCTTGATAAACGAAGCTGGACTAACCAAAATGGGCCTGCCTGACATGCACAGTAGCTTAGACTTTAACCTACCTATAAGTGATGTATACCTCATTATAATAGTAAAAATCACACCCATCATCATATTATGCTGCCATTTTCTTACATACTTTCTGTGACTAAGCATGTAATCTGTGCATGCTCAATAATTAGATCACCTCTAACGATGTCTTCTGGAGCTGATGTGCTCATTATCCTAAAATCTGCCAATTTTTTAATACTATAAAACTATCAGAATTACTGTAGTTCAGAGAGACAGATTTTTAGGCCAATATGCCATCTGATCTCCTGCTTTGCACCTGACGATAAACTCTTTTTCTCTTTGAAACCCCAGTGTCTCAGGAATTGGTCATTTGAGCGCATTGGGCAGAGAATCCACCACTTTTGTCCAGTATCTCTTCCCCCAGTAGGGGTTTCTGGGCAGCCATAGTCACCACGTTTAATTACGAACATGATAGCCTCATGTGCTGGTTGAATCTGTTATGTACCCCAGAAAAGCCATGTTGTTTTAATCCAATCTTGTGGGGACAGAGCTATTGTGGGTGGGACCTTTTGATTAGGTTGCTTCCATGGAGATGTGATCCAGCCCACTCAAGGTGGGTCTTACTTCTCTTGCTGAGAGCCTTTATGAGGGGATAAAAGGCAGAAACATTTTGGGAGAGAGCTCAGAGAAGTTAAGGTATGTAATCCAGAGTTTGCCCCTAGGAGAAGCTAAGACAGAAGCTAAGACAGAAGCCCAGAGACATTTTGGAGAAAGTCACTGAAACCAGAAGCTAAACCCAGGAGAGGCCCAGTAGACTCTAGCCATGTGCCTTCTCGTGTGACAGAGGAACCCCAGATGCCATCGGCCTTTCTTCACAGTATTGTCCTGTTGATGCCTTAATTGTGACATTTTCATGGCCTTACAACTGTAAATTTGTGAACTAATAAACCCTCATTGTAAAAACCAATCCATTTCTGGTATATTGCATTTCTGCAGCTTTAGCAAACCAGAACACCTCACATGGATGAATACCCAAAAGTTCCCAGGAAGGACCACGCACCCCATGTAGGACACACCACATGGGACCCTGAACTTCAGTGATTTCTCATAGCACTTAGCTCTGGCTTTTTAAAAGCTCTTCTTAACTAGGATTAAAACCAAACCAAAATAATCTATGTCTCTTTATTTCCCTCAATTTATTGGACTTCCTTGTAGTGGAATAACATCATCAATAATTCATAATGATTCTCCAAGTAAAGTAATAATGCCAACCATACTAATAAAACACAATATGCCTAGAACTGACTAATGTCAACACAGTGGTTATGGAATTAGCAATCTCCCTGAATTCTTCATCTAGAAACATCTCACAGCAGTTTACAGTTTAAAGACATCAAGAAGCCTTTGCCCTTTGCACATACAATTTGCTGCCTGCTCCCAGACTGTACAAATGGCCAAGATAGGAAGTGTGGGCCTGAAACTGGAAAATTACAGATATGTGAACCAGCTCCTGAAATTCCCCTTTGTGCTGGATGGGAACCAGGACACCAAGTCTAACACTTCCAGCCACGCATGAAAGATGGTTGGGGATTTTTCTAATTCAAAACCCACTGAACTTTTTATGTTGACTTCCAGGGGACAAGGCACTGAGTGACTTGCTGCAAATGTAACTTCCATATCTTTTCTGTTTACTTACATGTGTCATAATAGCTAACCACATCTGTTATTTCATTGCATCCGAGCAAGAAATAAGAACTTTGGGTGCATCACTGTTTTTAAAATATGGATTTAAATTATAAACCTGAAGCAGAACAAATCTTAAGAAAGCCTGCATTGAACATTATTCAAAGACAGGTAAAAGCATAAAGCACCACCAAATCTGACTACCCGCCATGCGTGAGCTGATCAGTATTAAAACACTTTGTTGGCTCTAAAGAGATTTGCAAATGCAAAACATTATTTTAAAGGCTATTATAAAAGGTCTAACAAGGACTTTGACCTAAGCATATTGTATAGCACTAAATGTAGTGTTGGCAGGACACGATTTTTTAAAATGATTACTCATTGTTATTAATATGAATAATTGGTGTAACAGCTGTTCTTGAGCCAAACACTAATCTTTAATATGAATGTACCAGGAAGAAGTTCCAATTTTCTCAGCCTCCTTCCCCCTCCCCTCGCACCCTGAAGCCTCACGGAGTGACTGAAATACATCATGTGTTTCTTGCACTATGTGCAAACCGGCATGTGTAGACATCACGAGCTTCTTTAAGGAACTTACACCAAAAGGATGGCAAGGAAGGAGCAAAGCTTAGTGTCAGAGTTGACTTCCAATCAGGATATCCCACCTGGAGGCAAGCCAACTTCCGCTCCTTTGAATAAAGCAAGAAAGACGTGACCTTTCTTATAAGGGAATGAACAAAGCTGTTGACACGGCCACTTCTGTAGGATTCTGCCTTGAATATGAATAGATGGCATTTGGTAGCAAGTGGATTCTTGAAAAAGACCTCAGTTCAACAAGAAAATCTAATGGCAGAATTAAATTGCTAATACATTTTTTTAATCACTTTTAATTTTTTTTTTTTTTTTCTTAGCTTTAATGAGTCCTATCAGGCTTAGTGAGAACTTGGTAGTCTCATACATTGTTGATGAGAGAATCTATTGGTATGACTGTCCAAGAGCTAGCTTGGCATGGTTTAATGGCAAAAGCTTTTATAATGTTCTTAACTTTTAACACAGAAAACCCACTTCTACGAATTTATCCTACCTCCACATTTATTATGTCACAAAGATTTGACTATAAGAACAAATTTTTATAAGACAGTTTGTAAGAAAAAATTGTAAAACATTTTAAATACCCAATAATAATAGCCAGTTAAATTAACTAGGGTGTGTTCATTCAATCACAGACTTTGCAGTTATTAAAGGAAGAGTATGCTTATTCAGAGGAACAAAAGCAAAAAGCTTATATTCTAATATATTTAGATTGCCACGTGTATGTATTAGATGTAGTGGGAGAGAAACATATTCACACGCACACCAACACATACACAGAAAGCCCATACCCCAAAATGTTAATGTTAGTTATCTCTGAAAGTGAGGCTTGTAGGTGATTTTTATTTTCTTCTTGCTCATTTGCATTTTCTACATGAACAACTCTTGTTTTTATAATACCCTTTTTAAAAATATGCAACCCAGAGAAGCAGAAGGAACAGAGGAGGGTGTTTTTTGTTTTGTTTTGGATGGTTTTGTAATTGTCATTGTTGATTTTTTCTTTGTTTTGTTTTGCTTTTTGCTTTTGTCCTTGTTTGTTTTTACAGGTAGGGTTTATGTTAAGATATGTTTAATTTCATGAACAAAAGGGATTTCTCCTGAGTGGACTTCCAGATTATCCTGTTTGGCATATCTTTCCCTTCAGACCTGATCAAGCAGTTCTCACCTGCCTTGGGGGAGGGAAACAACCTCAGGCTGGAGAGTCAGATTAATACAGATGAGGGCTAAAGCTTGGGCAAGGGTTAAGGATGCACACAACTGAAATTCCAGACTAATCAGCAATTGTCACACATCTCTCAACCCGATAACTGTACTACCTTATGCCACAGGGATGATATCCTTACTCTGCCACTCCCTTAGGGTTATGCAGTAATTCTGTAAAAAAATTTTAAAAAAAATTAAATCGTCTTTTCATTTTCTAAGCAAGCACAAAAATCCCCCTGGCAACAAGCAGCTGTTCCCAAGCTGCCATCAAATTATGCTTCTAGAGACCAATCTTTCACCTCAAAACATTTTCACTCACAAAGAGAAGTATGAACTATTCTAACCTGTCGTTTTCTTCCTTTACATCATTTTTTCCTGTTAGGTCATTTCCAAAAAGGGAAGGTAAATATATGTTTCACATCATCTCTGGCTGTGTCTTAAATTATGCCATGTCTTAAAGGAGGAGGAGGAGGAGGAGAAGCAGAGGAGGGGGGTAGAGAAAGAAAGGAAGAAAGGAAAGTTAGAGAAAGAAAAGAATTGAAAAAGAACACCATTGATTATCTTTTGGGTTCCTTTTCTACTAAAGATCCACCTGTGAACACAACTTTTTGGTATGGGACATGCTACTGTTTGATTCTGGCAGCTCTGGGGAGGAGCTGTACAGACACATTTCTGAGATGAAAATAAATGTTCTTCCTCTTGATTTATTCATTTGGCAAGAACATGTTCATGTAGATAGCTGACCCGAGAATCTCCCTCCCAGAAATTTAGAAAGTGTATCATTGTATTTTTAAAACTAATGGCACAGTATGAGAAGACAGCAATATTCTACAGTTTATCAAGAATAAGTAGAGGAACCTTTTTAAAACATTTAACTTATGTCTTTTCCCAGCTCTGACTATTCCATATATATATTTTAGTAGAATTCCTTCCCATCTGCTTAAATCATCACAACAATGAGAAATCACAGCAATGAGAAATCTTAAATAACCAAAACAATGAGCATAATGTGATGTTTCACAGTATATTCATTTGCAGGTACGTGATACCAAAAGAAACACCATAGAGCTTTTCTTCAGGGTACGGAGACAGTGCCCTTCAGAGTTATTTTTGGCTCTAGAATGAACTAAAGAATGGGGGGAAAAGCTTGGGCAAGCCAGATGCTTTTAACACATCCCTGTCCCCATCACCCCCACATTCTGACATGGTCATCAAGACCCCTCACTCTGCAGAGAGACAAATGTATAGAAAGCTAGTATACTTCTTGAGATCCACCCTCAAACTTAGAAATTTCCCAAAGCCACTGCAATTCAATGTCAAGAGCACCAAAGAGGAAAACAAGGCAATTTCCATTTCAGATATAAGTGAATACTACTTTTAAATATGGTTTTTAAAGTCAACAAATAATTGACAAGATATTTTAGGGACATTCACCATTTAGTCCTAACCTTTTGAGATCGATGTCATGGGGCCAAGCACCATTTGGGCGCTATGACAACAGAATATTTACCAGATGGATCTCGATCAGACCCTGTTTGCATTTGTGACATTCACATTATTACATTCATATGTTAGGATCCGGGGACAGGCTTTATTCATTTGGGGGCACATCAGAGTTTTGTTGAATAATTTGTGAAAATAAATAGGTACTAAAGAAAATTTCTTGTGGTGTTTCCATAACACTGGTCACAAGGAATAAGAGTCTAAATTGGTTAATGGGCTTTCTCTTTGTCTTTTGTGCTATTCATCTGTCTTATGGGAGGAACTACTAGCCTCAAACAACAGAAATTTGTGCATTATCCAGCTGGTTTAACCAAGTGCTTTGTGCGTGTGTGTGTGTGTGTGTGTGTGTGTGTATGCATTTTATTGTTGTTTGTTTTTTTAATTATAGAAGGTGGACACAGCGTAGTTTGCCAACGCATGTGGTAAGGATCCTGCTTTTGCAAAGTTGTGAGGATGGCACCTCCAATTTAAAATGGGAAGAGAAGTCTTGCTTCCTTTAATAGAGAGAGAGGGACTGCATTACACTACATGGAGAGAGGCCATTCACCATATGGCAAGAAGTCAGGTGGAGCAAATTCTATGAATTTACTTATCATTTCTTAAAAACACTCAAAACCCTCAAACATCCATTTATCTTTTTCATCATAGATGAGTCAACTCACATCCCTACTATAGGCAGGGATTGTACCAGATGATCTGGGAGATGTGTAACAGGAGATGATCATGAGTTTGAGATGTGTTGCTTTACACCGATTTTGTAGTTGAAGCTGGTCTGTAAGACATGTGGGTAGCACTTGCATCCTCAGTGAACGCCAAGAAAGTCCTCACCCTGTCCTCCCTCATTCCCTCCATTAGTCTTAGTCATTAGGAGAATCATAAGATTCTGCCCTGTGCCTGCCTGGCCAAACTGCTGAGTCATTTCAAAGAGTCAGCAAGTAACTGCAGAGAAAAAAGATGGTAGTCCATCCAAATGTGATGGGAAGTGCATGGGCTTGGAGACAGAAAGTCATGGCTTCAAATCCCAGCTCTTCGACTTAATTTATAACTGGACATCTCTCAACTTCAACTTTCTCATCTATAAAAATGAATGGAAATAAAACCTCTCCTGTATACTAGTTGTGAGATGTAAATGAATTAAATGAGATCACATATATAAATATGTCTGATAATCACTGAGTCCTCAAAAACTAATTGCTGAGCACTAAGATGTGCCGTTCGTCTATGATGATAATTTTATAACTGCTGACAAGCAAATTCTTATCATATGCCAGGCTAAATGGGTGACATGCATTATTTTACTTCATCTTCCTAACAGCCTTTGATGGTACTATCTCCCATGTTACAGGTGAAGAAACTAACCTGGATTTTTAAAAATTTGCTCAAGATGATTCTGTTTCACACCCAGAAATTCTGACAACAAAATCCAGGTTTTACCAGTACCCTGAACTTACTCCACCTTTGTGAAGCTCCTGGCTGAAAGTGCCTGGTAAAATTAGTAAGTGATTCATAAGTATTTACTGCTGCTTCTGCAGAGAGTCTGTTTTCATATTTTAAAGAGCTAAATCTTTTTGACACTTTATCCCCTCGAATACGGGACAATCCTAATGAGGGGAAAGGAGAGTGGGAATTCACAACCTGCTCCGTTGGGAAGTGCAGCGAGCAACTGCCAGATTTCAGCCCTCCTCTCTGTGTATAGATCACCAGAAAGCCGGTGTCTTGGATATTCAGGTATCCTAGGCAGTATAGATTCCCACCCCATCCCACCCCCCACCCCCCACAAAAAACTCATTATATTTATGTTAGAAATGTCCGTGCTTGAAGGTGCCTCAAATTCCAGTTACTCCTGTTAGTTCCTCAGTTTGTCTGGGGCGCATGATAGGAATCCAGTGTGTTTTGCTGTCCCCTTGTGGCCAATTTAAATTTCTATCTTTCAAGTGATGTGTAACTGGGAACAAAATTTTCCAATCAAAGCTCCTCACTTCAGAAAACTAAGAACAGCTTCTTTGCACTATTACCATCAATATAAGGAAAAATATGTTACACTAGCATACTGAATTGTGATTGTGCTCTGAATAATACAGAGAAGACCGAATTCTCAACTGCAATTGAAAGGGATCTTTTGATTGAAACTTCCACAGTGTAAGGTTATTTATTTTCTCTAGAGTATATCGGAGCTTGAGCATTCACCATTTTATTAGAATAAATAGAATCTAATAAGGAGAGTGACAGGAGGTGAATTGTAAATTTATCATTATCTGTGTTTCATGAACATGTTAAACAATTTCAATATTTTAAATCATTAGGCATAAGAAAGAAGCCATGAGTCATTTTTAAATAGTTTATCATT
Source organism: Choloepus didactylus (assembly GCF_015220235.1). NCBI lineage: Eukaryota > Metazoa > Chordata > Mammalia > Pilosa > Megalonychidae > Choloepus > Choloepus didactylus. Next base: position 64,159,441 of record NC_051324.1, on the reverse strand, counting down.
GCTATAGAACTGTTAAAGAGCTAAACCATAAGCTGAAAGATAGAAAAAGGAAAAATGGAATGAAAACAATATTAAGTATTTGAATGAATCAAAATATGTCTGGAATTTTTTAGGATACTTTTTTAATTAAGTAACTTAAGATCAAGATGGTTAATTTAAACAGTTATCAAACTCTTCACTCCAGCTTTTTAATGCTCACTCATATTCAAGTCATCCCAAAATCCTACTCTCAATAGATTTTTCCAGAAAGACCAAGCACATTAAAACAAATATTTTAAGGAACTAAAATTATAGACTATGAGATAGTAATAATCAAATATTTGAAAATGATTTTGCTCTTTGTTTGGTATATCTTTCATTACAATTTACTTTCCTCTAGTCCCACCTATAAGACTGGGGAAACTCTTTCTTTAAATTTTTGAAAATTGTCATTGAATAAGCTAAAATATTATAAGTTATATTTAATATGAGTCCTACAAATCATGCATAAAGAAACCTTGTTTAACTTTATAGAAAAGTTGGTATGGGTGTTTGGGTGTTACTGAATTATAATCATTTAATTATATGTCCTGGATAGGAGAGGGCACACATTGCTAAAATTGATAATAAATACTGCACTTTCTATGAAAGTAGCATTTATTTTTATAGGAGTACAGCAATAGATTTTTGTCATTTGCTTTTTGTTTTGTTTTGTTTTGGGTTGTGAGTTATCACTGCTATGGATCCTCTCAGAACAATGTGCACACATTCATTCACACACAGCTTTGCATTTAATTCTGTGAGGTTTACAGCCCCTTTGAAACCATTTGGAGGCACCCAGACACCTAGATCTGAATGTCACCCAGAGCTGTCCATTCAGCACCAGTGCTGTTCCTTACGATGATGCAAAGAGCACAAGTCCTCCAAGGCTCACTTGAGCAGATTCCTTTTTTGAGATGAAGAAAGGTACAAAGCTTAGTATCTGGAGTGTGATTCTTTGGATGGTACATTTGAATTTCATTTACCACTGTTCAGTGTTAAGGCAGTTTTATGTTCCTATTCATAGGGCTATGAAAATGCTGCAAATAGATTTTATTGCTGGCAATGCTGCTAGTGCACTGATACAAACTCCTTTCTTAAGAGTCTACAACATTCTGGTTATAAATTATTAAAACCAGGATATCTTACCAAGATAATTTTACAATTTGAAATGGAGGAGTTTGATGAAAAATATGAGATGACTATTGCTTTTCCTATAAGTTTGATCATTTCTTACCTCAAAAAATATAATGCTTTGGAAAAAAAGAAACTTGCTAAATTGTTGCCAAAGATTAGGATTCTCAACTATCTGACATGAGGCTGGCTATTGACCTTAGAAATACAGTGGGAAGAATTAAAGCATTACCTTTGTGTAGTCCACTGTTTTCAAATCAGACGGTTAATTTTAAATCACCTAGAAGCCAGAGCACAGCATATTGTTTCTCCTTCAAACTTTTGCTAACGTCCAAAGGATACTGTAGAACTCCACTGTGTTCACGCCTAGGAAAATGGAAATTCATGTTACAGGCCCATGTGAATTATACATCTTGAAATATTTCCATCTGCTTCTGAAGTTTCCATAAGAGCATGCCAAAAAGTCTTTTACAGATTAACAAGAGGGTAAATGGAGAGTTTCGATGGAGTGTTTCCCCAACCACATCTTTCCACCTCTCCCTGCCTGACGCCCCCTTCCACATACACACACACCTAGCAAATGCTTGGTATCGTTTAGCTCTGAATGAGCTCTCTATTCACATGCAGAAGATATTAACTTTCCATTTTCCATAACTTACTCTGACCACAAGAGACATATGCTCACTAAATATCAGACTGGGTATGACATAGAAGCTGTTTTCCCAAGTTCATCAAGACACGACTGCATATTTGGGGAGGCTGCGGGACTGCCTCCGTTGGCTTGGGTCTTCCAATCTGACATTAGAAAACATGGTCGTTTCATGACAATCACCATGTAGAGTTTAAAGGAGCAAAACATGCATTTTTTCCATTGTGAGGCATGATTGTATTTATGGATGATGGTGGAATTTGTCTTTGACATGGCTCAGAAAGGATGAGCTCTTTTCTTTTTCTCCCTTACGTTGGGAACTGCAAGTAGTTCCCTGCTTTCCAGCCTGTGACCTGATGTCTTGTATTCTATCTGGAGACGGAATTGCCTACCAGTGTACTCCAGCTTCCGAGGGGTAAACCCCCTTGTGAAGGGCTGGCACCCCACTTAGACAGTCCTTATGGAGCTCCTGAAAGCAAAGAACAAACAGCACGTGTGCTCTTCTTCCTGGCACTTGGGCCTCCTCTTTACAGGTGACCAGTGGGGGATCAACTGTGTCTTCTAGCTGGGAAATAGGAATGTTTGCCATGTCTCAGGCCCAAGATTATGGGCTCTGGCTCTAGTCCCCGATAATCTCCCTTTTCTTTAGTTGAATCCACCAATCCTTTCACCTGAAGTCCCAGGCCCCACCTACCCGTTGGGAGAGCAGAATAAATACCTCCACGGCCTCTGAGGTCTCTGGCTCCAGTCCACCTCCTCCCGCTGGGGAGGTGGGTCGCAGCCCTGCTCCCAGACGTGGTGGTCCTGCTGGAACCACCTGCCCTCAGCCCCATAGTTTCCATCCTTCACTTTGATCCTGACCTGAGATCCATCACATGGAGGCAAGTTCAGGGCACCCGAGCTACCTGCTGTTCTCCCCTCTTAGGCTCAGGCTTTTTGTGTGCTCCCTTTCCTCAGCTGTGACCAGGTCCCAATTCTCTCTTCTGCCCGGCCCCACTCTAAAAAAATGGCACCAGCCTAAATCCTGCCCCATTTGCCAAAGTCCCGATGATCTGCCCCGTGCCCACTGCGAGCACACATGCCCACCCAGCTGATTCTTCTAATTCTGCCCTTTGTGGAGCCTCTGTGGTTCGACTGGCCAGGCCAGGCCTGACCCCTTCCGGGATTTGGTCTGCAACTCTGTTGTTCCTTCTCTGGGCCACCCAGGGTGCTGAGGTCCCAGTTTACCAAACTGACCAAATTGCCCCATTTAAAACACTGGTTTCCTTGGCAATGTCTCAGTTGGTGTCAGTGAGGACCTAGAAGACTGAAAACTTATTATCGGGGTTAAGAAAGTTAGAAAACACTTTGTTTTAATGCAAATCTAAAAGATATAAGGGACAGACCAGCCCCTTCTGTAGGGAGTCAAATACTTAGTCCCTCCACTTAATAACTGTGTGAACTTGGGCAAGTCACTGTACTTCTGGGTCTCCATTTCTCCAGCTGTAAGGCGGGGGCACTGACAGTGACCCCTCATTGGTATTTTGTAAGGATTAAATGAAATAACACTGTCATCAGTGCTATTATTGTTTCAGATGTTTCCTTTTAAAGAGAGTGTTGTGCTTTCTTATTGACATTTTTAATATACCAAAATTATGTAGAACTTCCATATGTTTAAAACTTACTACAAGCAGTTCTCACTTTGCATGGCACTGCGTTGACTGAAATGCAAAGGAAGCACTGTCTACATGTACCAGGCAAGCGCTAGATTCTTTATTTCTCATCCTTACAATTCCCTCATGGAGTTCTTACTGTTTCCTCTTTGCTTTAGGTAGAAAACTGAGGCTGAGAAAGCTAAGAAATCTAATCCAGACTACAGAGCTAGTAGGCATCAGACCTGAGATTCAAACCCAAGTCAAGATGGCTTCAAAGACAACATGCTTACTTGCTTTCCACTAACATATGGCTTGGAGCTTCTCTGAGAATAAGTAGAATAAAAAAGTACATATGTGAGTGTGTGTGTGTGTGTGTGTGTGTGTGTGTGTGTGTGTGTATTTAAAAGCCTCAAAGCCACATAGAAAATTTTTCAAGAATTTGATAAATTCAAAGGAATTTTTATTTGAAATCCTTTTTATGTATTCAGTATTTAAAGCATATGTCAGCAGTATAGAATGATATATACAAAACTCATGATCAATTAACTTAGAATGTATTGTCTGTGGCCTAATCTCTGTAAGGGAAATCCAGCAAATACGGAGTCAGCTCTTTTCTCTGATGTGTCATATTTCGATTCTAATTCGATTTCTTTCAAATATACATTGGCTTTACCAATTCAGAAGTAAGTCCAAGCAAACATGCTTCATTAGTGGCTATGATACCATTGTAATTTCATAAAGCAGGGTTTGCAGAAGGAAAATGTTGGCTTTATTGCTTGTGTGAGTAGGGGAGCTACATTTACAGTCTAATATACAAACTGGAAAATATGAACATTTGTTTCATGACGTTGAGATCTGGCTCAAGTGTATTCTCCTTCATAGACAACCAATAAAAGCTAAGTATAATTGTGATGAGCTGAGCTGGATAGTCTAAAATAACTCTGTACTTGAAATTGCTCAGCTACTTTTCCTTTATATGTATTTTTGTTTATTTATACTCATTGAAAAGGGATTTGATCAAAGGATAACATTAAGAAAAATGTATTGAATGTTGACGATGTGCCCAGATACTGGGCTAAGAGCTTTACATGCAATATTTCATTTAATTCTCCCAAGTACTGTCTACAGTAGGTCCTATTATTATGTGCATGTCAAGAAGCAGTAAATTGTGGCCTAGAGTTCAAGATAAGTGTCCAAGGGCACGCAGCTAGCAAGTGGTTGTGATAGTTTGGAAGCTTTATGGACCCCAAAAGATCAGGTTCTTAAAGCTAACCCATTCCTATGGGTGTAAACCTATTGTGGGTGGGACCTTTTGATTAGATTATTTCAGTTGAGGCTTGTCCCAGGTGGGTCTTAATCCCCTTACTAGAGTCCTTTGTAAGAGGATGAAATTCAGAGACAGATATATAAAGACAGAACACAGAGAAAGATACAGAAACTAAAAGAGAAAGCCACAGAAGTGGAGAGGAAGCCAACGAAGGCAGAAGCTGGAAGCAGCAAAACCTGGAGGAGAAGGGAGAGACCAGCAGCTGCTGCCCTGTGCCTTGTCATCTGACAGAGGAATCCAGGTATCTTCTTGATGTTGCCTTTGATTTGGACATTTTCATGGCCTCTGAACTGTAAGCTTGAAAACTAATAAATTCTCATTGTTAAAAGCCAGCCCATTTCTGGTGTATTGCATTTCAGCAGCTATAGCAAACTAAAACAGTGGTGGAGCCAGGATTTCAAACAAGCCTATGTGGTGCTAGCTGGAACTCTTTTCTTGGTTTCAGTACTGACTCAAGCTCCATTGCTCTATCAGTTATTTTTCAACCACTTTTACTTTTTAAAAATAATTTGCCACCCATTTGAGTAGGATTATTGAGTCATATTTCAACTCACGTTGCCCTGCAAAGGTATATCATGAATCATGGATATTTTTGCACATAAATCGAATTTCCAGATAAGCTAAGATAAAACTCACCATCCCCTTTATTTCTACAGAAATTACTTAAATTATAAAAAATGAACAGAATTCAAGTTCTTTATCGGCAAACACGCTTTGCCACTTGCCCTAGGACAGTGATTTGAAACAAACCTAGTGTTCTTCTTTATGAGCTATAGCTTAGGGAGTTGGAGCTCTGGCAAGTCTGGATTCACATTTGTCTCCATCGGTGACTCATCTGATTCCATTGAACAAGTATCAAAAGCCAACTAGCTCAAGGATAAAATGGTCCATCCAAAGATTACTATCTGACTTGTGAGACTAATTTAGCACTTTATGGTAGAAGTTGTGAATTGTTCGGAAGTTTTCTAAAGCACAAGATGTCACTGGCTTGACTGCTGGCTGCCAAATGGGAGGAGCCAAGATAGATAGATAGCACGCTCTACATAAACAGTTCTGCAGCTGTTGAAAAGGTCAAGTGGTTTAGCAAGTTCTCAAAGAACAACCCTTTGCCTCCCAGTCTACGGGGTCATTCTGGATCACAGGAAAACTGCCTGCTCTGAGCTGACTTCTTAAGCAAGTATCATGTTCTCAGGCTGCCTCTCATCCTTCCTTGGGAGACAAGGAGCCCACACTTACCAAGCAAGTTTTGAGTAGACCGGCAGTGCAAGGAAACTCAAGTTGAGGACTTTTAAGGCTCAGATAATACCAGGAAGTCATCTAATTAGGAAACAGTGGAAGTAGCTTCTCTTAGGTCTAAGCTTCACAGTCATCATCTCCTAGACCTTCAGTCTAAAGCCCATATGATACTCTGCATTGCTAAAACAGCATTCTACTTGGGATATGAAAGATTATTTTATGTACAACTGGAATAAGGGTCATTATTTTTTCCTTTACAATATTCCTCTTTGATAATCCTACAATGAAAAAAATACAACTGCATTTAATAATCAGAATTCTGATGCATTTAAATACCCTTTAACATTTATATCCCTCCACCCAATAGAGATATCACTTCCAAAAGCATCTCATATCTGTAATATGGGGTAAATGTCCAAAGAATTGCAATGAAGCTTGAGGCCTGACAAATGAACCTTCAAAATCAGATGAGTTGAATAGATCACTGCTTCTCGAAGTATAATGTGCATTTGAAACACCTGGGAATATTGCTGAAGTCCAGATTCCAATTCTGGGGCCCAAACCTCTGCATTTCTAACAAGCTCCCAGGTGATGCCAATGATGCTGTAGCCATGAAGAACAAGGGCACAGAAGGCAAATCCTGGTAGTGCAGAGCTTCTCAAACCTGGTACCACTGCGCTATATCTGAAGAGTTTTCTGGGGCTAATAGCCACTGGGCAAGTGATGATTAGTTTTGTTTGCAAATTCTAGCTCCAGCATCAATGAAAACTTGTATGCTCTTCAATGGGTAGAACGTTCACTAGGCCAAATGGAAATTGTTCTTGCCTATTATTGGCATCGTGTAACTATACCAAAACTGCAAATGCTTTCGTGTAATGCAGTCTTTTGCTTCTTAAAGACAGGTTTTGTATCCCTGTCCCTGTGCATCTTCCTCCTCCTAATTTCTTCTTCCGTGGATATTCCTGATATTCTTTATGCTCCATTTTACTAAAGGAATATACCTTTAGAACCATTGGGACACCATCACCTGAGCAGGTCCCAGCAGTGAAAATTCCCAATTTTGGTTTATTACCAGACACGTCTGGTGTCTCGTTTTAAGACTGGTCCTAAAGAAGGGATGGGCACCACAAGCATGGAAGGAGGGCAGAGTGGAGACTAGTAAATAAAGCTATTGCTGATGTTCAGGCCTGGGGAATATGGTTGAGGTCCTTCAGCTCCTTAAAACTTCCCCTAACAATCAGAAAAGTGCATACAGATGTAGGAATAGGGGTATTTATCAAAGAACTCAAAGAGAAATAATCAAAATTTTCACCAGTGGGGGACCAAATATATATGTGTGTGTATAAAAAACATACAAATAAAGTATATTACGTAGCCATTAAAAATGGCATTAATCAACATAAGGTACCCATGATACAATTTTGAAAGCAAGACAGGTTAACAATAGCATAATCCCATTAAGATTTGTGTGTGTGTGTGTGTTTTAGAAAAAAGTTTGGAAGGATATATACAAAACACATGATCAATTAATTCAGAATTGTTGGCATCACATAATTATACCAAAACTGCAAATACTTTTTCTGCATGCATTTTTCTAGTTTTTCATAATTTATTATACTTAAATAAAAAAAAAAAAAAAGCTGTTTCCATTTGGGAGAAAGACACCTACTCAGCAAGTATTTATGAGCCATGACCATCTGGGGCAGTTGGGAAATACCAGCTTTGTGAGTCATCAGTGTCAATGTTTAATTCTCTCCTATGTCATTTTAATTCCAACTATGGATCAAAATTTTAAGGGAGAAATGGCTAACTTACCCACTACAGGATAACATTATTTGATCAAGGTACTTCCTTAAAGAAATTGTGGATGATAAACAAATGGAAACTAGTTTATTCATTAATTTTAATACATTTTGTCCAATGTGTCTTGATCACCAGTTTAGGAAAGGAAGAATGAGATCAGTTTTTAAAGTTTATTAAAATTTTCTATTTTAACTGTATTGGACTCATCAAGTATGGTGGCTAGTTTCCAAAGAAGCTCCAGCCATGAAACACACCTCCGGTACTCACGGTGGAAATTACATTATGTGATTTCTCCACAGCTTCTGCGTGGATCTTTTGGTGCACTAATTCTGGGGGAAGCCAACTGCCATGGGAGAATTCCAACTATCTTGGGACCAAAAAGCCATGAGGAGCCCAAGGTAACCACAGAGAGGCCACATGGAGAGAATGACGCTCCATGGGCCCCCTGCTGTGCCAGCTATCCCAGCCCAGGCTCCAGACCTGTCAGGGAAGAAGCCCTCAACAGGTCCAGACCCAGATGTCCTCTGACAGCAGCTACATGAGAGGCCCCAGACGGGAACTGCCCTGCTGAGTTCTGCAGTTTGCTATATGCCAATAGAAAACCAGACTGCCAAGAAACCACCCCAGATGCTCACGTGATGACCCAATTGCCTTTCTCCATTTCCTGCTTTAATGCAGTTTCCTACAAAACCTTGAGCAAGCAGGAAGTCATTCTGATGGGGCAAGTTAGTGTCAGTCAACATGAGAGGTGTGCAAAGAAAGAAGGCTTTGCACCCATAAAAAGAAAACTGTCTTAGAATTTGATATTATCATATATGAAAATAAGATTGGCTGATCCTCTGGCCCAACTCAACTCCAAGACCAAAGAACCACCAAGCAAAAAGTTCCCCATGAATTCTAATAGGGACTTACAGGAGGATTTTTCCCGACGGAAGAGGGTTGGGAAAGGAAGTCAACGATCCGTGCAAACAAGAGGAAGAGGAGTGCCTTATATAGCTCAGCAGAGCATCGTGAGATTTGGTTACAAGGAAGCCTCGGCTGAGTCTCGTGAAAGTTGATTTCAGCAGAGCCTGGGGAGATCTGGTTACAAATAAACCTTAGCTGAGTTGATTACCAACTGTGATTAGGCGTAATGATCTTCAATGTCTGTGTCCTGGTCACGCAGGTGGCTTCGTGCTCAAGGATCCACCCTTTTCCCTAAGGGAGGGGGTGGGTGCCGACCCCTGGGCTACCACAGCTGGGGAGAAGTGGGAAAAATGACAGCCTTAGCATATGATGCTTGAGAATCTTAATGTTTGTTTATGCCTTCCCCCTCCACACACCTTGACCCCCTGTAGGAACTTAAAATATCTAACTCCAAGGAAGGCCTATCACTTAAGAAAGATTAAGGATCAAGATTAAGGATTACAACGTTAGTATTAAATCCAGGGGTATGTAGTATAATAGAGTCCATTGTCACTGGAAAGCCATTTGAGTGAGGTATGCAAGGGTAGATTCCACTTGGGAGTCTAACCCATGAAATGATTTAAACCTGGGGTGCAGTACTAGCTAGAGGCTTTTAATTCAAAGACATCACCTTTTTAAAAGGAGAAAGCAAGATGGTGGTCAGTGTGCACCTCCTGGTATAACTGGTGATCAGTTCAAACTGCTAACATTAAGGTCTAGCAATTCTCCAAACCAAACTAATTTGGGACAAATCAATAAGATCTAGTCACTCAGCTAATAGGAAAATCAGAGAACTCTGCAGACCCAACCGTATTTACATGTACTACCATTTTCTTTACTGACATACCTGGATGGCTGCACTGCCTGGTCATGTAAAGCAAATTCCTAATAATACCGCATTTATAGGACCAGGAAAAACTCAGAATAACTAGATGGCCTAATAGTTCAGTGTCAGGAACAAATGGAAGCCAAAAATCTTGGTCCTAATCTTTTCATTTAATCCATCTGAACTGACACAAGCCATCTGATTTTAGTAATGAAATCCTGACCTTCACTTCTAACCTAGGCTGCCTGTAAAAATACTGAGTCTGAAGTACAGTACACATAAAAATGATTTTCTAATTTGTCTCCAAGACAGTGATACTTTGTTTTGTTTTGTTTTGCTCTGTTTTAATGGTGATGTGATAGACATGGGAGAAGAACGGGGGAAGGAAGCACGAACAAATAGTTCACGCAAAACTATTACCTTGAGGGCTTTTACACATAAAAGCACATTCCTGGAACAAAGGATTTCTGTAAACAGTTCAATTCATAGACAGACTCACTGCACTTTTTAAAATGTCTTTTATTGGTTGTACATTTTCTCATGAGATCAACACACCGTTGCTTTCAAGGACATGGTGCCCCTGAATACTCAATGTTACCTGTCAAGTCTAGTTATGAAATTCATAGCAAGTACTTTGACAGAAAAAAGATGGTTGGGTGTTTTTTTATTGTTGTTTTGATTTTTTTTCCCCATTCTTGCTGTCTTCTCTATCTTCAAATTGTTGTTTGAATCAGTTCATAGATTAACACAACATTGAACACAACACATAATGTGAGGTTTTACATACACACTCACAAACATCCCCAAACCAGTTATGGTGTCTGCAGCTCGTTCCTTCCTCGTCAGCGGCAGTGTGAAACTGAAGAAGTTCCTGAGATGGGAAACCAACGTGAAAGCTCCTCATCAGTGGAGGAGTTCAAGTTTGACTTAATCTCCCAATTTCATTTTCTTTTTGAAGTGACAAGAGGGGAGCCAAGAGGTAACTACTCTTTAACTACCACTTGGTTCAACATCTCATCCATTTCCTTGGTCAAAAACAACAGTTCAAAGAAATATTAAACATTTCGTAGCACATAAGAACCTTGCTCTCCCTTTACTGTGCTTTCAGAAGAGAAAGGAGGAAGGCAATTATAAAGTTATACTTTTTACAAGATACTGTAACTGGAAATTTCACCACAGAATGAGCAATATGTTATAAGGCAAAATTACCCCCACCTTTGGCAAGTTTTATAATTCCTTGTTTATGAATTGACAGATACCAATCACCCAAGCTACTGAGTAGGCCCTATCAATGGCATTTGCATGAAAAGGTGAATTTTTCTAGAATAGGGATTCAGGATAGGTGGCTTTTCCAAATGTTAAAAAACAAACATGACTTCGTTAAAGCCACATTATCCCTCATTCCAGTATATTTCTGGAAACTGTATTATAACTTAACCTACATCAACCTTGGTGTTTGGATCTGCCGTAAGTCCCACACATAAGCTATCTCCCTAATTTCAGGATTCTGAGATAACATGACCAATTATGATAAACAGTAGTTCAAACACACACACTCACACAACCTGGAGAATAGGAAAGCTAGACTAAAATGAAATTACCTGAGGGGCACTAAAGTCAATAGAGAAAGACAACAAGGTGGGCTTCCCCATTAAACAGGTGTTTTAAGTACAACCCTTTGGGGCTTTATTGGCGTTATCATGTGATATTCAGAATTTCCCTTTCCCCATACAGTGATGGTGCATGCTTTTGCTTTAAGGAAGCTGCTCCACACATCTCCACATAGGAAAACAGAAAGTGCAGTATATACCACAATTCCTTCTTTCCTTCTGCAGCTGACAAGCAACATTCCCAGGACCCAAACTTAATTTAACATTCACCTCAGATGCATGGAAACATGCCACCCACTTCCTTCCGAGGTCCCTCCTTTATGGACTTCTAATGAATTCCGTACTCTACCGTTCAGCCTGCCTCATTCATAAAGAAAAAATACAGCAGCTCCTGAAGAGATGGCTTCCGCCAGGGAAAGCCGGCAGCACGCTACGTGGAGCAGAAAAGACGAGGACGTCCAGGAGGGAATCCAGGAAACAGCACTCACCCTCCCTCCCATTTCAAACCCTCCAGGGCTTCAAAGTCTCCTGCTAAACTTAACAGTATTGGAGACAGGTCCAGAAGGAGACCTCTCTGATCTCTTTTCAGAATATGCCATGTGCAGGGAGGAGGAATCCGGGATCCCAGCCAGCACGTGGAGTTACTTCACCCCAGGACCTCGGGACTGTAAAGAGCAGGCTCGTTGCCACCTGCCCCAAAGCATTTTTTTAAAACAACAAACATGGTTACAAGTAAATTCGAGGTTCAACATAGGAAAACAATCAATCATATGTACAAGTAAAATGTGTCTTCAACAAAATTCACAGAATCTAAGAAAAGAAGTGTTTGTTTTTTTCCTTATAAAGACAGGATTAATCAATGGAAGCAGCATTTTCAGTTCTGAGGCTGAAACACAAAGGAAGCTGGGGTAAGCCATCTATTTTACTAAAATAAAGTTCAGATCCATATGGAAGTGTGATACCTAGAGTTTCATCAAGATTTTCACAAAATATATAGAAAAAAATGTGCATGTATTTAAATAAAGAATTTAAACTAGATCCCCAGCATCTCTTTTAGTCTTAAGTGATCCAATTTGAGGATTCTGTAGAGTAGGAAATATGCTCTGTGTAAATTACTTATATTAAAAAAACACTTTTCCTCTAAAAATACTTACTATTCTATTAAAACATCATTTCAGTTCATATAGAAAATCACTCCGCTCAGAAAATTGAGACTAAAGAATAAATCCAACACAGGTGTGATGAAAGAGAGACACTGTCCACATCTTAATGGAACCTCCTCAGATGACTTTTACCCAGAGATTAGCCAAGAACACCACAAAATGTTGCTGAACATAATTTGACACAGTGTTCTAAAATGAGTGTTGTGAAGCCCCAGCTGTTAAATTTGGTTTAACAGCAAACATCCAACTGCTGGAATTCACCATAGCCTCTTTATGTGTGGACAGAAGACACCTGAAACGATTCCGTGGCTGAAGCATTCCTTTGTGTGCCCAATTCTCAGAGATACACCACTGCGTTTTGCAGCAACAGCATCAGTCCTCTCCCTTTACTAGTCCCTCCTACCTGTACCTGTGAAAAACCCAGCAATGGGAGCTCTGAAGCTTGAGTCAGACAGTACACTTCTGTGTGTCAAAACTGTTGGAAGAGCTTCACTTTTTCCTATGGGTCAGCCAACAAACATCACAACAAATTCCTGCCTCTGCAAGCAGAGAAATGAAGAAATTCCACCAACCAGCAAGAGCTCAGCCCCTGCCATCCTTCATCACCAAACGGGTGAACGAAGATCAGGTCAATCCCAACCACTTTAAAAAAATAACCAGTTGAAGGCTCTGCATAGTTTGCCCACCATGTACTGATTTGGTACATTTTCTTTCAAATGATTCACACTTAAAAATTAAAATAAATGGGTCTCTTCTCAACTTCCCATCTCCCCTAGCTGTTAGGCTAGTCAATAGAGCAAAAGCCTGGGTCTTACTGATGTGGTTGGCTACAAAGTTTCCAGGATTCTTGGGGTGTTTAGGGTCCTCGTGTTGTCACGGCATCCAAAGCTCTCAAGCCTCTAATAGCCACAGAGACTTTGAGTTGAAGGGAACCATGGCCAAACATTAAGACTAGTGGTTGACGGAGGGTTGGGTGGGAAGGGCTGATCCTCACACTAACATTCCTTTCCATTCCTGACAAGTAACCCTCAGGCATATTGGTGAACTTTGTCTGCAAAGCACAACTGTAGCCTCAACTCTTACCTCCCCACCTACTGAACAGACACTCAGACAGGTGACCTGGAAAAGATGAGAACAAAAGAAAGCAACTATTTCTCCCCCACGATTCGCTGCTACTGAAAATTCAGACTGGCTTTGAGTGTTATATTTTAAAATAGTAACTTCTGGCTCTTCTGGTGTAGACCTGTAGTGTATTTCCAAGAAAAATCACAGTTCTTTGTATTGTGGAAAAATTATGCTCCTCCAATAATCACCTGGGTGTCCACCATTCTCTTCAAGGTCAAGGGGCCCGTTTTTGAATTTGTATTTCTTTACCCAGAAGGTACAGACGGATCAGTTGTAAATGCCTTTTAATGTTTTTCTTTCTTTTCCTCAACTATCTTATCACCCTTCTAACTATTTACCTTTTTTCCTAGGTGGGATCCATTTTAAATGATGAGTCTTTAGAGTCAATAACACTAGGGAAAATTTTCTGATATCCACCGTAATACCCCTCTCTGAATTTTCTTCTATCTTCGGTATTTTTAAAGAAAAATAATAACACAGTTTTGGCTTTTTGATGGATTTTTCCCTTAAGAGATCAACTCTGTAGTAATACTGTAAATAAGTTAAAGGAGGTACCTGTCTGCCAGCTTCTTGTATTAGCTTGCTATTCCAGGGGTTTACAAATTTGGCATCGTTCTCTGCATTCATCTTTTCTCCCAGCCCGCAGCACGATTTCATATCACTGGTCGGCCCGATGACAATGGCCTGACTTGTTTGGTTTAAAAAGCACGCAGATTCAAATATAAATGTCTGTAGTGATCACGTGACGCTAACAGCTACCTTCTGGCCACAGTACAGTGTTACCTAAGGGGAACAGATACACGACCTAACTGCTCTTGTTTAAAGGGCAAAGAGTTCTTACTTTCTGAAGAGAAGTTTTGTAGAAGTGCCCTTAGACGCCCCTTACACTTCCAAGAATGGGGAACGAGAGAGTTCATTTAGGCAGACTGAGGCAGAATTGTTGATTTTGATATCTGATCAGCAAAAGGGCTAGGTGAGTTCCTCTCCACAAGAGTTAAGTCTGCCCAGGTCACTGTGCTGATGGAGGAATAGTAACAAGCAAACACAACAAGAGAAAACAGAAAGGACTGTGGATGGCCTGGTCTAAGCACAAACTCCAGGGATTACTTAGAAAGTTCTATTTCATGCATTAAGTCACACGGAAGTGCCTGAACTTGCCTGTGCTCTCGCAGACCCTGATATCCAAGCCCTGAGAGCTTTAGCCTCATTCTCAGAAAGGGATCCTGAATCTCAGAAATGCAGAATGCAACCTGGGGAAAACCTACACACATCAACATTAACTGCCACAAAGAAATCTGTCCATATTGGTAAATGTAAGGAAGAAAGGACGCAAGTCTCCTGGAATCTAACTGACAACTCCCAAGAACAAAGGGCCGGAAATCCAAGTTCAAATGACAGTACAAATGATGTCAAGATACTGAAAGGCCCCATTTCTTAGCAGGGGAACTAGGCAGGGAACTTGTAAATGCTACTTAGAAACTCACCTCAGAAAAGAGGTTTTTTGAAGAATTCTGCTTGAAAAAGGAATTTGGGTCAGGAATTGGAAACATAACTCCAAGCTTAAGCCGTAATTCCAAACTACTCCATTAGAACTGTAATTGGAACAGTTACGTTTGCATAGCTGTAAACAGTGACTCTCTAACCTCAGAAAAATTACACATCTTCTTTGCAGACACCAGGAACGGGTGGTGAGGGACGTTATTTGGTGGTAACGTGCTTCCCTGGAAGGATAATTTCATTATGGAGGCTCTGGTATTCAGGTTTTGTTTCCCTAGGTGAAGAGAAAACATTCTTTTAGGTAAATTGCCAGATCAGATACTTAAATATGCCCTCTTTAGGGATTTCCAGGTGTCATTCTAAGTGTAATTTATGTTTTCCTGATGCTGTAGTAGGGGAAAATGTTACTGAAAAAATAGTGACTATCGCTTAACTAAGATGTGTTCTATTTTTCTGGAAGGAAAAAAGAGGAGAAAGCTTAGGTAACTGCGGAAGACAGTTATTTGTATGGCATTGTGTACAGCAAAGAGGGTGCATGTGCTGACAGAAAGCAAAAGAAATTATCCAGTTGTTCAGACTCCACAGAGAAGGCAAGACTTTCAATAGAGGCTTTTGAGCCCAGAAATTCAACCACAACTAGCAGCCCAAGGTAACTGCAACAAAAAGAAGGCGTTTGGCATCAGCCCTTTGAAACGGAAATTTAATGAGGCTTAAAAGAGGCCTGAGGTAAAGTGGCCTGTGCACACCTCCTCCCCCACGTCCAGAGACAAATGCTTAAGGGGCAGCTGTGATGGGGGGAGCTTGGTGAACCAAATCTACCCAGAGGAAGTACTTTGGTCCCAAATTACTTTTTCTGACTTTTTTAAAAGATGACCAAACGGATGAAGGGGATGCTATCTGCCTTCTCCTTCTGAGGTAAGTTTGGCCTCACAAGTTCCCAAATACTTGATACAAGTCCAGGGAAAAGAAAACAAATGACTACTAAAAGATTGGTGTCTGAGCTTCCAATTCCTCTTGCCTGGGAGTCACCCCAGGAGAAAAAGGAAATACAAAGAAGATACGAGCCGAAGATACAATTAACTAGTTAACGTCTAAGAGAAGGGTGCCTTTTATTTCCAAGATGAAATGCGATGTTGGTTATTGCACAGAAACGGAAAAGATATATATTCAGTCCAGTCAGAAGCAAACTGTTCCATTGGCTTCCAGAGCAGTTACAACTTAACCTGAAGAATTAGGGGGACAACTTTCACCAGACTGAAGAGTGCCCATCCTCTCTGAATTCATTTTCCTGTATCTGTCTTCCTAATCTGCCTCAGTAGAAGCTGAGCTAATTTTCACTAAATGGAAGAATTCTACGGACATAGTTAATCCAATGGAGTTTTATATTTGACAGTCTAGGACAGGAGTTGGCAAACTATGGCCTGTGGACCAAATCCAGCCCATTTCCTGATTTTGTAAATAAAGTTTTATTGGAACACAGCCACCATGCCCATTCACTTCCATATTACTTATGGACGCTTTCACACTATAACAGCAGAACTGAGTTGTAACAGAGACAATATGGACAACAGTGCCAAAAATATTTACTCTGCCCATTTACAGGAAAAGTGTGCCAACTCCTGGTCTAGGATATCACAGTCCACAGTCTACAAAGTAGAGGTTATTGAACCTACAGAGTCTATAAACTGGACACCCTCACCTTAACAAAAAAAAACGTTTCCAAAATTACATGTTCCATGTCAATGTACATTTTGCTAGGGAATACGTCCTAGCTTTTTTAGATTTCCGTAGGGATCCTGAGCATCCCAATTAAAACTCAAAAAGCATTGTTAGCTGCCAGCTCATTTAGTAGGGCTAAAACATGCTTGTGCATACACACACACACACATACACACATACACAAACATATCCCTAGACAAGACAAGAGAAACATGACCAACTAGATTAAAGTACCCTTTATATATTTTATCAGATTTAGTGGCTTGCTCTTCTCAGATTTTACTCTGGCATTTTTTTTTTTTTTATCTGAATACATAAAGTTTCAGGGTTCCAATTGAAAACTGCACCTTCATTTGAAAAGTAAAAAAAAAAAAAAAATAAGTCTTTTGAAAGTGACATTTATTGTAATACATTTCACTTGCTAATTTGATAAAGTGGAAAACACCTTTAAGCCAGCAAATCCCCCTTAAAATCATAGATCATGGATGTTGAGAAGGCAAAATCACTAGCTACCACGGGTTCTGATCAGTTCTATGAATTTATGTATTTTACCTTCAGCAGCAAAGGGAGCTGCACAGTCACAAAAGGATCTGAGTGGAAAATTAGGAACTATGCATCCTTTGCCCTTTCATGCTAAAGATAAAGTATTTTGTAAGACACCTTCAACTTGTCTGAGAAATGGAATCGTTTCTCTGAGCAGAGCTAACGAAGCCTCTTGGTCAACAAAGACATTTTTAGTGTTAAAATAGAAAACTATTAGCCCCTCTCTGCCTCCTCTGTAATTCTATGCCAAAGATACTAAAACGAGTGCATTTGAGGAAACCAGGAGCCCCTTTAGTCTGTGTGCTGGGATCCATGAGCTGGTCCAACCTCCAGATTAAAACATCTGTCAACGCAGAACAGACCAGCAGCCGAGGAGGGTAGGACCTCAATTAAAAAGCTCATCAGCAAGAGACAGGCGATAAATAGTAACAACAAAGAAACTAAAGAATGAAGTGATATGGACAGTTGAGTTACCAAGAATGCCATCTTGAGGGTCACCAACTGTAAGCAGCACAAACATCAGGATAACATATATTAATGATTTCCAAACTGTGTGCCAAGGCAACCTGGGGTGCCGCAACAAACTCATGGGTTCTTTACCTTTCAATGGAAACACAGCAACATATATTGGACATTGTGTAAACTACTACAATTAAGTTGTTTGGGCCTAACTACTTGATCAACAGAATTGGCTGAGGGGCACCATGAAAAAATTACTAAAGACCACTAATAGCATGAACGGAGAAACTTAGGGAATCTATGACACGTAAGATTTTTTTCTTAGGCTCAAAGAATATGCAAGTACCATAGACTACACATAATTTTGAGCTATACTCACACATATGCATTTTGATTTCAGAATGGTTTCACCAAGAAAGAAGCTGCTTACTTAACATAATTGTTCCGAGTATGTATCAGTGTGAATTAAATATAGTCTTTAAAATCACAGTCGGTTCCTCTGCCTCATTGACTTTAAGCATGGCAAACAGAAGGCCGTGTGTGACATTTGGGACTATCTGGTTGGTATTCTGTGAACAAATATATACATCTGTGTGAATTCTTACACCTTTAAGGTCACCATTTTGGGAGACTCCACACCTATTCCAGCAAGGTGGACTTTGCTTAAACACACACACACACACACACACAAACACAACTTTTGGGGGAAATCTTCATTTGAAATGATCTTCAGAGCCCATAAAATGATGTTTTACAAAGCTTCCATGGTGGCAAATTTAACTTCTGAGGGCAGATTTAACTTCTCTGTACTGCCAAACACAACTTAGTGCGGAGTCTGATAAACAAGGTGAGTCAACTGAACAGGAAAACACCTGGTAGGGTGTTTCTGATAAAAACAAAATTAAACTAAACTGAGGAGTAACTCTAAAATGATGATGCTACATGGTACATGAATGGAGGAGGGGACGGACTCTGAAGGCTTTTCTGAAAGAGAAGTGGCAAAAGTATTTTAGTAGCATTATTTATATAAATATATAATCTCTCAAGATGGCTACTTGGAAGGACACTATTGATTGATACATACACATACATGGTAATTGTTTTAAAAATCATCCACATCACTTTTTTGGCACACCTCTTAAATCAACCATACAGACATTTTTACAAATATAAAGATGATTTATAATACAGACACAATTAGATGATACCAAATCAAATACATTTGGAAAAAGAGCATGATCTCTTTTGTAGAGATATATTGGTTTGCAATAAACCGATAGATATAAATAGGGCTGATATTCAGATGGTCCATGCTGGTAGAGCATTAAATGTTTGGAGTATCACCCCTGGATATGGCCATCTATTTCTCTATATATACATATCTGTCTATATGTACAGGAGAGTCCCAACTTATATCTAGTTTACATATCTCAGATATTTATTTTCAAGTTGGTTGGTTAGAATATGCAGTAGAGATCTGCAAAGAAAAAAACCATGTTCTAAAATTTGGACTAGTAATTTTATCGACCTGGTCTACTTTAAAACCTGAGATACCTAATCACCATGCAGAATATTGCTTCTACAGGGAATTGGCATTTCAAATTTCAAATCACTGTCCTGGGAACATATCTTCCCTGATAGTGGCAAAGATGTCCCCTTAGAGAGGATAAGGAAAGAAGTAGGATTCTTACTATACTATGTATGTTCAAGGGAAAGTCATTTTAAGTCAATTCTAAAACCTCTTTAGGAGGTTTTAGACCAGAGTTTCCCACACTGCCGCACAGCAGTCACATGAGGAGCTTCTAAAAAATGCCAATGCCTGGGCCCCACCCTGGACCAATTAAATCCAAATCTCGGGGGGCCAGAGAGTGTACCCCACATCCCAGGGGATTCCAACGTGCAGCAAGGTTTACAGACTAGCTCCTCCTCCACCCTGATGAACCTATGATTGTTTTGTAAGGTCAGGCCTTGGGCTCTCACAGATCAGAGAGGCGAACATGAGAAACACACACCTTGTTAAGAAGGTTTTGAAGTAGAAACCACACTGGGCAACAAGCAGCATCTGATCCAGACTGGAAAGACGATTTCACTTTTCATAGTTCACCTACAGCCATCATGAATGACTCCGGACTTTTTCCCCTACCACTTTATGTTTTTGGTAAGATGGGTAAGTAGAACAAGGAATAGAGCTGTGATTTTCTTCCCCCATAGTCTCACAGGGAGAAGCTTCCAGATTTAGGAAAGTGGGTGAAAGAGAGAATGGCCATAATCACTGGGAGACTACCCCTTTCCTAGCAGGATAAACGAGGACAGCGGTAGCTTCAGAATGGATGAAGCTGATGTTGAATCAAACAAGTATCTCTTGGAACTGGATGTGAAGAAGTGCAACACTGGCTCCGGGGGGCCACCCTGAGCTAAAGGCCAACATCGAAGAGGAGAAGAAAGGGAGATAAAAATAGGTCTGCACTTCAAAATTTAAAAGGAGAAGGAGAGAAGGATTCAAGGGAACGATCCTCTCCAAATCGTAAACCCAAAGAAAGAGAGTGTGTTCTTTTCTCTATTATTATTTTTTTAAATAAAAATCCTCTCTCTTTGTACTTCAAGAGTAGCCTTGTATAAGCACGATGTCCAAAAACAGTGGTTCCTTGGTGATTATAGATCAATAGTTTCCCTATGGATCACTTTACTCCTTGATCCTAGACTAGGAACCTACAGGCCCAAATCAGAGAAGCTGTGGGTGTATTTAGACATGGGAAAGAACTTTTGTTGCTAAGTCAACCTGCTCTTACAGTGGAGCTAGCTACTGCATTATGCTGAAGAAGGAGGTGGCCTATAGAAATTTGGAAGTCTATGCCTAGAAATGAATTCAACCCTCTCCTTTTTGTTTCTAAAACTTGTCAAAGAAACTATCTGTTTTTAGTCGTCTTCTTTGCAGCCCTTCCATTAATCCTAAGGCCCCTTCATTGAACAAGAGCATAAAACGAAGCAAACAGTACATTAACTACAAAGCTTTCCTTGGGGCTTATATATTGTAGGAGGAACAAAAGCAGAAGAAGGCACCGATTCTCTGCATGGTTTGACAACATATTTCCCCGCAAGACACTGATAAATATCCTCCTTACTAAATACAGATGGTCACAGACGCCACTTGGCCAGACTTGTGATTTATCACACACACACATACACACAGATGGGTAGATAGAGAGACAGTTATAAAATCACATTCACAAATCACAATCCATTAATATGATACCACAGACGCCAAGAGAATCGAATGTGTGACTCTGAGCTGGGACAAAGTGGTTTTCATGTTTTGCAAAGTTAGAAAAAAAGAGTGTGACTGGGATACTTTGCCACTTCACATAAAACATGTGGTGATTACCCAGGACTGAGCAGAAGTTTGGAAGGTGGCAGCAACCACGACAGCTGGAACAGACATTTCACGAGAAGAGCTCCTTATTGATATTTTTATAATACTCTTAAAGATGCATATTAAATAATTCCTCCTGAACCACAGGCAAGACTGAACTTAAAAAAATAAAAGCCCTATAAATATTGCCAACCCAAACTTCTCTTTTGTATCATCCTCCTTGCATAAAATGGAATCTTTTTAACCAAGCGCTTAAAACATAAATATTAAAATAAAAAGTGGGACAAACTACAAATCTACTTACAATTTCATCACTACTGTAGCACCTTTTTCCAGGCCAATGCATTCATTTTGCAAAGAACAAGAGAAGTCTCAGAAGCTTAAGGACTCATATGACACATCATTAAATATTTAATCACCTTTTTAAGTCCTAAGCCTTTATCATATTTCATCCATCTAGACAGTTCATTCTATACTATAGATTCCAAGACCCCCTTTGTGGGGAAACAAAAAGGAAATGGGAGGGAAAAAACCTTCGATGAGGCAGGGTTTAATTATCTCAATGATGAGCTTCTATTGGCGCTTTAGTGAACTCACTTCACCCCATCAACCCACCATTCCACAGGAGGGTCTATCAATTTGAGTCCATTGTGTTTTTTTTAGTCTCCAAGAATCAGTTTTACAAAAGATGCCACATCTGTTGCTTTGGATTCGTGTAGGGTGAAAAATGGATGTTGCTGGAAAAGAAATGAAACATACATGGTATTAACATTTGTCGCTGAAAATGTATGAGGTCAGCAAATAAAGACTATTTGATTAAACAAATTAAATACCTCCATCAGGGCAAAGCCAGACTCCTCCTACCCTTTTTTAATTCAAGCACACATCTAGTGATGCAAACACTTGAAAGATATCTCTCAGTTACCATGCCTCCCATTTCGATAGCTCTCTGTTACCACTAGAGACAATCTGTTGCTTTTAAAGAAACGTAAATAGGCTACATAAATCCCATCTATGATAAAATACAAGGACTAACAAAGACTTCCAAAGCTTTGGCAAATAGCTCTGTCCTCACAAAATAATTTTAGACTGGTACAACAGGAAAATAATTAGAAATTTCACAGATTTATGCACTTTCATTTCTCAGAAGGGTACCAAGAGAAACCAATTTTGTGGAACATGAAACGTGCAAGGCAGTTTTTGCCCTTGACATTGGAAAGCTTGCTTGAATGGACACAGGTAACAAAGTCATTTTCTCCACCACATCTACACCCATGAGTGATATTAGGACTCTCTTGATGAAGAGTGGATCCATCTGGAAAACAATGTAGACTTGCCAAACTCTAGGTATATGTAGAGAACGTTCAGCTCAGAGATTAAACATTGAAAAGGGAAAAAAAATGACCCTATCCACCCAGCTCAGAGTAAGTAAACTCTAAAAAAATTTCAAGTCTAGCTCTTTGCGGGAGGAACAGTCTCAACACAATTCGAGAGGCCACATGCTCGAAAATGATTCTGAAAGAAACGAAGCTGTTTTCTCTGCACAAAGACAGTCCTCCCTAGATTGCTCAATTTTGTTACAGTAAGTGCCTGACTGTTGCATGGAACTTTAGACCTGTAATTAAATAAAGGAGTTGCATTAGCTCATGACCCACAGTTCTTACAGAGGAAATAGAACCAACCGAAGGAACCAGAAAGGACAGTTCCTTCAGGTGGAACCCAGCACACGGGCTTCCCACCCCCTCCCACCACACCCACCTCCCGGCTTGTCTGGTGGTACTATTTTCAATGACCAGTTGCACGGCTAAAAATGAGCATTTCTGCCTGCAGACATGTCGATGACTCACCCTGTTTCCCCTGACACTGGGGGTTTTAGTATACAACCTTCCTGTTGCCTAGCTGTAGGTTTTCTAATTATATTTGTTTGGAACCTGACAGCAGAGGGCTGGATGAGTCAGCACTGCAGGGAACCAAATGCCCACCCATGGAAGTTTAAGAAAGCAATGGAATCAATGTAATGGGAAAGGAGCAAGGACTGAAAACCCAAAAGGAAGGTAGGTGGTCACTGTGAAGCACTGTGACTCAGAAAATGGGAAAGAGCTTTTCTGTCTCGGCCTTTTGGAGGATACAGGTTGGACGCTGGCTCAGAGCCTCTCACATCCACTCTACTAAGTGAAGTTTGAGATGCAGGGTCCTCCATCCTGAGTTCCCGGGTGACTCAGTAACAGCACTGCTTTTGCTTACTAACCACTTAACACAGCACACTTACCAAGAGCTTTATCATCACGCTTATTAGCCTTCCCACATCCTCTTGACATTTAGAGATCTTTTAACATGCTTAAAAGCTTTTTGCTATCAAAACAGGACATGCTGAGCCTCTGATTGTTTTGGTGACCATTTCCAAAGCCTGCAGTCCCACCTTGCTCTTGTTCTGCTGGTGGCTAATAGCTCACGGCTGTAGCCTGAGCCTGTGAATGACTTCAATAACCTGACCTGAAGTCTTTATTTAAAAATAAAAAATAAACAATCCCTGGGCAAGTTTCAGTTTATTTCCAGGCAGGAAAAATGCAGTGAGAACCAGAAGGGCAAAAGGAAGGGGAAAGCAGACAGGCATGTGAAAATGGAAAGTGTGACTCGCCTTCTTGTGTGGGTTTTGAGGCTGTAAAAGGTTGGGAGGGAACCAAGTCCCTTCTATAAGCAGTGAACCAAGAATAGCAAGGACAGTGACCAGGACAAGGGCAAAGGAGGTACCACGGAAGAATCCCCAGACCATAGTCCCAGCCTAGGTAGTTCAAATGAGGAGCCAGGTACAAGAAGGGGGGACATCACCACCTTTCAGGTTCACTGTTGTGCGTGGAGAAAACATGAAGGACCCTGAACATCCTGCCAGGGGCAAGAGGGGCAAGCTACAATCAATCACCAATGGTCTCATATCCCATGCAAAATACCTCATCCCTCAAAGCTCCATTTTACTATGGGTTCAAGCATCCTTGTGCAACACTGCAATTCAATTTAGAACGTCCCAGCCTATTTGGAGAACATGATCGCCTCACTGAGCAACCATTTGAATCACCTATTTATCACTTCTGAAGGTTGTCATCTAGGATGAGGTCAGCCAACTATGGTCCAGGGGCCAAATCCAGCCTACCACCTGTTTTTGAAATTAAGTTTTATTAAAATACACTGATTTGTTTCTGTATTGAATATGGCTGCTTTCATGCTACAACAGCAGAGTTGAGTGGTTGTGACAGCAACTATCTGGCCCACAAAGCCTAAATTATTTCCTATCTGGTCCTTTACAGAAAAAGTTGGCTGACCCTTGCTCTAGAAGAACAAAACTAACTGAGCCAAATCCCCCAATGGAAGTTTGAGGAATAGGTAAGTGGGATGATCTGAAAGGGTATAAACACCTCGATCCAACTTAGGGAGAAAAACATTCAGGATTTCAATAAGACGTAAACATCTGGGTTGGGTTTAATTATACTTTTACCTGGAAAATGGATTTTTTCTCCCTACCTCCCCACCATCCCCTGAAATCTAAACAATAATAGCCTCACTGCATCTGTTTTTCCCAATGCTAAGCACAGGGAGTCTGGACTCAGATTTTCCATTTAAAAACCTCAGTTCCACAGGAAAGCAGAGAACAGTCATGGTCTTAAAAGGAAAGTCCATTTCCAGTACCACAGAGCCTAATCCCATAAGAAGAAGGGGGAGAGGACCCACACAAGCTTATAACGTTAATGTGTCAGTCACAAAACCCCAGTGTTAGAAGATTTTGGAAAGGTAGAATTCAATATGCAAACCTGATACAAGTGAACACAGCTGCCAATGAATATTAAGCTAGAGCTCAGAATCTTCTTCTTAAGTGTGTTTCAATGAAGGTTCTGATAAGAAGCCACTTGGAAGAAAAAAATGTTCTGCATTTTAAATAGCCAGAAGTATATAGAAATTTTATCTGAAATTAGTGCCAAACAAGGTGGCTTTAAAATAGGATGACAGGCTCCATACAGTCCCCCAGGAATCATTCTTTGTTGCACTTTATGTGAAATTAAGTTTAGAAACCTCCAGAGTACAGAACAAAAAAAGAGTAGCCAGGCTTGAAAAGGCCTCTGACTAGTTATTTAAGAAAACAGAGACACTGAATAATGGAAAAATAATCAAGCTAATAAGTTTTGATTAGATTGTTCCCATGTGAGAGCCAAAATGTAAGGTGCTTTCCTAGTTATAACATAAAAATTCCATATTTAGAAACTTGATATCACACCAATAATTCTTTGTTTTCTATGTGTTTTAAAAATGAAAAGATGTATGAGATATATAACTTTCCCTTTATAAGAGAAATCTTTCTTGGTTTTGTGCAATTTTGAAAACAATATGAAATTATTCACATTGTTACTGCATGGCTACAGTGATTTTATTAAAATAATATTAATCAGAGAGGAAATACTCAATCCAGATATGTATAGTAAGCTAAGATTTTTTTTCAGTGTTACCCATCTCTTTCCCTTCAATTGTAGGTCTTAGCTGATGAAGCTGGTGGAGTACTGAGTCCATTGGGGTTGTCTTTTTAAAAGGACAATGAAAGCCCAAGGAGCAGGTCTTGTGTCTTCTCAGACTTCCCAGAGTTCTGTTAAAGTCATCCAATTCAGAGGACTATTCAGACTTGAAGTTTAACGAACAGAACTGAAAATCCCCCAACTGGCAGTGACGACCACCCACCTTCCTGATCAGCTTCTAGAACACTCCATGGCTTGACATCCCCAATCTGTGTGTTTTCCACATCTGAGCCACCTTACCTCTCCATTCATTAAAAGATACCAGAAACCCATACTTCTGTCACCTGCCCAGGGTTCGTCTTGAAGACTGAGCATCGTTTGTGGGTGGAAAGGGATGGGGACAAGCATTTAATGCCCGCAGAATAACTGCTCCAGTAAGGAACAGCGTCAATGTTTGCTCTTACCTTTTTTTGAAATTGTGCATGAACATAACTCTTTCTTCCCCTGCGAAAAGTAAAACCTCGCTAATTGAGACAAATCTAGGGAGGGGCTAACTTAATTAGTAAATAGTCTGAATTTTATCTCCCCTGCCCCAAAATGTGTTTCTCCCATATTCAGCATAGACTTACAGACAGCAAAGCATTGCCAAGTTTAGGTCTGTGTACTCTGTACTAAAGAATTGTTTGTACTTAGAATTGTAGTTATCATAGTCTAAGAAAAACCTTTAAACAACTCTGAGACCTTATTTTCACTTATTTTTATAGATAGTACAAATGATAAAGTGTGAGGTATTATGATTTATATGAATAAGAAACCTTTGTCTTACTTTTTTTCCCCTAAAGAGAAAACTTCAAGGAGAAAGCAAAGTGATTCTTTCCAAAAAGAAAGTAGAAATATCACCAAAAGTGTTCATTCATTAATCCTATACATTTCATCAAAAATTAATCAGTATATCGCACTTGAGTTTCTCTCATTATTAAATTCTCTTAAACTATGCACTCTTTCATTTTGTATTAGTAAATTGTGACTTCTAGCATCTTTAAAATTTGAAAATATAAAGCATTTTCTAGACATAATTTGATCTATACCACATATTAGGTTTATCAGCCTGGAAAAAACTCCCAAGAACAGTGACTTGTCCCAGGTTACACTAAGGAAGAATATAAGGTTAATGTAGGACTCTCAACCCTTCCTTTTTGAGTTCAATTCCTGTCACTGATATCTCAATGAATGAGCTCTTCCAATATAGATGTTTGATTATAATTTAGGTCTTAGTCACTTTACCTTCACTAGCTTTTGGTTTGGACTTGTTTATACCGCTAATAATACTTACTTACCATTAGCTCAGGATATGTTGGCCGTTCTTTGGAATTCTTCTTCAAGCTTAAAGAAAAAAAAATCAATCGTTAAAATCTAGAATCCATCTGTATTTTCACTAAACTAAGATTTCAGAACCTGTAGAAGGCTAAACATACCCAGCTTTAAAAATGTATTGAAAACATAGGCATCCCATCTTGACTTTCCTCTTCTGTTACACTTATAAATTTTGTTTAAAATCAAATCTGGGTGTGCTTCAATGGGAAAAAGAGATGTGTGAGTGAGTGCATGTGTGTGTGTGTGTGTGATATTTCTTTCCTTTTGATTCTTTACCAATGAGATACCAACTAACTTTTCTGATCTACAGCCCTGTATTTCAAAATACGTATCTACTTTCCTTCAAAGCAGCTTTTACTCCACTCCCACTGGCAAAAGAAACTGGCAGTTGCTTCTTTTATCCTTAGATATTTGTAATGGCTTCACTCTCTTCAATACCTGGCTCTCCTTTGCTTCTGGTTCCCTTGAATTTATTTGCTTTTATATATTTCTAACCTAAAATGCCTGAGATAGAAGCAATAAATCCATATAACTTCTAAGGCAATGCTACTTGTTTATAACTTCTAAGGCAATGCTACTTGTTTACAGCGTCTTGGCTGATGAAAGAGAAAGCAGGCTCAGTGACTTAGCAGTTATTCTTTGAGGTAATGCACTACTGTCAAGTGGCTTCTGTTTGTTCAGCCATCTGCATTTTTATAACATTTGACTACCAAAAGGAATAAAATTGCAATATAAAAGGGATAAAATTGCAAGACACCAACCCCTCACCCCTATCCTCAACCCACCCCTGCATCCACCCACCAGCCTCAAAATGGAAAAAATAAAAGAAGCGGCTTGTTTGGAATTGGAATTCCCAGTTACAGAATGGAGAAAAGGATGATTCCAAAAACTATGATTTGCAAGGCATCCTAGAAATTCTTCTGCCCACGGAGTCAACGAAATCATAGATGAATGGAAAGGAACTTTGCCTGGGGTTGAAGGAACCAAAATGTGACCAATTATTAGGTTGCTGGTATTTGTGCTAATGGATCATTTTAAGTAAATGAGCCCTAGTATGTGTGACATGAGCTCTGCTCCACCCACATAGGCTGGAATAATGAGGGGGTAAAGGCACAGAACTGTAAGAGGGTGAAGTTGTCGCCACGCTTTGAGAAACTGTGGTTTAAAGCAAAACGAAATGAAAAACAAAAGAGAGAGAGAGAGAAGAAGAAGGTTTTGAACCAAAACAACTGAAAGCAGCCTACCAGTTTATTCCAGGCAATGCTGCGGATGGAAGCCGGGGAACGGGAGACAGGGTACAGGTAGGTGTGAGGAGAGAAGTTTCAACCTGGAACTGAGGGCACACCTAGGACCTAGTGACCTCAGTGCCCAGACAACCTATGAGAGAAAGTTTCATCTCAACTGAGGATAAAAATAAGAATGGATTAGACAGAGGAATTATCAACTGTCAAAGTTGGATTGACATGGGAAATGAGTGAGACCTTGTAACCACCACTTACGGTTTTGCATGGACCTATATCCTGAGATTCCATAAGGCTCTACCAGTGGTTCTCAACCGGAGATGACTTTGTCCCAAAGGGGACATTTGGCAACATCTGGAGATCTTTTGGGTTATGGCAACTGGTGGAGAAGGGAGGGTGTTACTGGCATCTAGTGGGTAGAAGCCAAGGATGCTGCTAAACATCCTACAATGCACAGGACAGCTCTCCACAACAAGGAATCATCTTGTCCAAAATGTCAATAGTGCCGAGGTTGAGAAACCCTGATCCGCACGTACTAAACCCTGATCTGAAATTCACTTAAAAGAAGCCTCTTTGGCTAGTGTGTCTGTATTTGGGCACATTCTCAACACACACATATACACACCATCCCAGGACATGAAACTTTTATTTTTGAAGGTCTAGAGCTAGTTCAGCTAGAAAGAAATACAGAAGAAGAAATGGGACCCCAATAGTATGGCTGATTAGCACATACATCTAGTAAAACAAACAGGCTGAACGTAAAAAAGCCTGGAATTTCCAGCTACTATGCAAAGCAAATGAAAAACCAGAACGTCTTTTCTATATAATCCGAACAATTTAACTTGCTAAATCAATAGTGAAAAGCACAACAACATTAAAGGCACATTCAACATTCAAGTGGTTGCTTGTGGGCATCTCTGTTTGGACAGAACATTCGTCAGTCATCAAACCCTAGCTCGGCAATGAACCTGAAACATTCTTATTTAGAGCCACAGTCCACCTGTCCCTTATTAGCTTCCATTGGTCAATAACTGAACCAAAGGAATGACAGTCTGGAGGAAAAGCTTGTTTTTCAAATATTAAAACCATGGCTTTTTTTTTTTTTAACCAACCAAGGATCTTTCTGATGATGTTGCTGATTTTTGACCTTCTATCTAATACATAAGGTAATGAAATAAGACTCACTCTTCCCTTTGGGTAGAAACTTAAACACTTCCATTTTTTAAGGAGAGGTGATTTTTTAAGTCAGGATGTCTTTTGACTCTTAGAACAGTGTATGAAAATTTCTCCAGATTTTTTTTTTTAATCTCTAGAAAAAAGAGATTAAGCTTGTTTAATTTGGGAAGTACCCAAAGTGGATCCATTACAGTGTCAAGGATTCCTGAGACCTCAGAGACTGTTGGCCAATGGACTATTTCTTGACTTCTGGCCCCAGATTAGAAAGCTCAAAATTTACCCCAAGCACAAATGCAGAGTATTGATGGAAAACACTTACACAACAAACCAAGGCTGTTTACTGAATTAACATAACTGATATAACCCATTCTCTTCATCTTTTAAATCAAGAACACTTCAAAACATGGGCTAAGAATAGCAAAATACTCAGGATAAGGTTAGGGGGAAAAAAGCAAATTTTCCATGTTTAATAGGAAGTGCTTGAAATTCAGTAAAAAATAACAACTGTGGAGTTCAAAGCTACCCCAATTTCTTTTTGGATCCGCGTCAGACTTTTGCATTTTCAAGTGGCTTGTCATTTTCAAGCGTGCAATTAGCTAACTGCCCTAATTCCTCTTCCAAATGCCACAACACACACTCCTGACCATAGCTGACACTAAAAAACAGCTTCATGTTGTCTTGAGAATTGCTAGCTTGGAGTTTGTGCTGACCAGAGGATTTCTGCCTATTTGAATTCCCCCTGATCGTTTCCAAGAAGGGCTATTTGGCACACCCACAGAATAAAAACACATTGTGCTTCTGAAGCCATACATTTGTCCAAAGCTAAATAAATATCCCAGGCCTCTAGCTGCTGTCCTTCCCAAACAACCTGGAGATTGCATGTGATTGTCTGTTTTACACTAGCTACTCTGAGTTGGGCAGTTCCGATGTCTGGGTGGACCTCCAACACATTCCAATATCCATCATGCTGGTCAGGATAACTCCTGGGCAATGAGCCTCTTACGTAGGCCTGGAGGAAAGCAAAACGGAAGTCAGCTGTTTTGGCACCTGGCAGCTGATTTCCAGTGACTTCCTTCAGTCCTCAAGCTTGTGAAACTTTAGGAAGAGATGGTGGTTAAAAGTATAACCCTGATAAAATTCCATTTTTGAGGAACTCAATTGCTAACCCTTTTTGTAGGACTAGAAGGTAAGGTTTTTCTGTTAGAATTCTCTATTATGAATCCCAAAACAAGGCTTATATGGTCAGCACCACCCACCCCAGGAATCCCTATGATAAGAAAGTCATGCATGGGAAAAAGAGGAAGAAAAAAATCAGTTAGTAGTTCTATTTCAAAATAAGGACAGAAAGAGTTTGTAAAAAATCATTTGGTTTTTCTTCAAGTTCATAAATGCCTCCATTTTCTACTCCCTCCCTCTCTCCCTCTCCTTCTCTCTCTCTCTCTCTCTCTCTCTCTCTCTCTCTCTCTCTCTCTCTCTCTTTCAGGATAACATTTCTCTGACATAACTGCAGCTGGAACTCTGGCTTCTAGAGCTAACTTTGGATGTGACAGTGTTAACTTGTAAGTGTCTACCCCACCCACCAGCCACCATTGACCGTCAACTGACAATCGGTCATCACTATTGAGAGGACCGTGAGAGTGACTAACAAGTCGATCCTTGGATGCAGTGTGATGTCACAGCAAACACGTGACGTATGTAGCAGCACTGTGATGTCATCAAATACTTAAGTAGGATGCACCCCACAAAAAGTCAAAAATACCCTAGGCTGTAAGTAATGTGCCCTTTTTCTTCTAGTTGTACATTTAGCCCAAAGATAGGAGTAGGTGATAAAAAAAATAGTTATATCTAACCTTAAAATTGGAGTTGAATATCTTTACTCTCCAAATCTGTGGTCCCTTTTCCCCACTAACCAAAAAGAGTTGGGGCTTTCTGCAAAGTCTTGAAGGATCACCGTTTATTTCACAAAAATACAGGAAACACGCAGACATCACTCAAAAAAAGGGTCCTTTTAGGAAGATGTATCTCGAAAATACAGCTTTACATATAGGAAAATGGAAGACCAGCTAAGAAGAGGGAGCTACACTCTTAGGCTTATCATTTCTATCAAGAAATAGGTGCTCTTCAGAAATACTTTTCCATCTTTGTCACCCAGCTACAGCTCAAACTTTAAATAGTCAGTAGTAAAACCAGTGAAATAACTAGACGGGTGCGGGGAAGAGGTATGTATCTGTACAGTAATCTATATGAGAAACAAAACTGCTTCCACAGAGATCCAGGCTAATCATATGATTTTGAAAAAAAAAAAATCAGTGACTTTTTTGGAATAATGAGACAACTTTTCCAACTCAGTTGGCTCCAAAATCATTTACTGTTCTCCCTCAGGGGATATCGAAGAAACTACATTGGTGGTTTATGGCAGGCAAAAAACAATTGACTTGGAGTCTGTGTTCTCAAAAAATCCCACTGAGGCTGACTAGGAACATCATAAAAATCAGAATTAATGTTCCCCTTCTACTTCCCAATTCCCAAACCAACGCAAATGATCCACTATTTTCCATAACATATCCTAAAGCACCAGAACTACAACACTGAATTTGAAAAAGTTTTGATAACTTTGATAACTTCAAAGTCAAAGTGATTTGAATTTCTTTTCTATGGCTATTATTTTTAGTAAACACCAGAAGCAAGCCAGATGGGCTTGCTTGGGTGCAAATGAGATGACATAGAGTCAACAATGTCAACAAAATCAACGTAATTTACAGTTCCCAGAAAACTGGAAAATGACCATGGCCCAACATTTAAAAATTAATGAACTATAGTAGCTGGGACCAGAACTGGGAGAAAAAGAGAAATCTCAAAGAGGGTGGGAGGGGGACCTATGAGGTAGTCTCTATATTAAAATTAGAAAAGTTATTTCTTTTCAATATTTTATTTAAAAAGTACCTATAAGAAGTTTTAGAGCTCTGATTCTTTGGGGAAAATGTTAAGCAAGAGAAAAAACACTTTGGTGAAAGAAAAATGAAGTAACTAATGACTTTTTAATAAATGGTAGAAAAACAGCTTTCTGCACAGGAAGGACTTGATATAGCAGGTCCAAAGTTCCTATATCTAAACCAGGATTCTACCCCCTGGCTGTACATTAGAATGCCTTGAGGTCCACTTGAAAAAAACTGGTATTCAAGACCCTCCCCAGACCCATTAGATCAGAATCTCTGAAGGTGGGGCCCAGGCAACAGAATGTTTGAAAACTCCCTAGTTTTATAAATGAGCAGCCCTAGTTGAGAACCATTAGATTAAACTGATGACTCCCAATGGGGGACTCAGCTTTCTCAAACTGTTTGTACTAGTCTCTTTCTTACTACAGTTTTCTGAAGTACCCAGAATCTTGGGAAAGGGGGCAGGTGGGAGAAAGGGAATAGGGAGGAAAGTTTGAAGAGATTCCCTTAGATAGATCCTTCACCATTACCACTTCCTGGAAACTCCTGGTCTGAACCACCCAAGATGACTCGCCCCTTTTTCTATGTGAACATTAAGAATAAGAAAGTAAATAAAAACACTCGAGTCTTGAACCCAGAAGGCAAATTTATGAACCTACCTCCACCAGGCAGGTGCACCACTACATCCAGTCCACTCCCTCTCAGAAAGCAGACAGACCAGGATCTGCTTTAGTATCCCAGAGGAAGTATATTTTAAGAGACATCCAACAATATACTATTCTAGAGCTCCCTGTTCTAGCTCTTCTCTAGCAATTCAGCCAAAAACACAAAAACAAACAACTATAGGCCAGCTTCTGCAAAAAGTGCTAGGAGGGAGATAGGACCTCAGGCTAACACCAAGAGACCTTAGTTCCACAAGCCACAGTTCCTTTTTCTCAATATGTTTCTCAAAAAAATCTGTATCCAGAACACTTCTTCTAAAGAGCACGGAGGCCAAGAAATGATAACTATGACAAAGATGCAGCTTTGGTGTCCTCTGTACTCTCAAGCATCCTTCAGCATTCCAGCTCCTTTCTCAGCAGCAAGCGGCCAGAATTGCTTCTCTCCAGGGGTCACAGCTGGGTTCACTGCCATCTCTAATTCCCCTACCTCCCAATTCTCATCAGCTTCTGCAGGATCCCAGATAAACTAACTTGGCTCCATTTTGGGCTTTACTTTAAGCATCCTCTTTCCAGCAGCACTTGCTGTAATGGTCATTAATATCAGGTTATGCAAGGTAGACAGAAATCACTAGATTGTCTGGAGAAAACTATGTCTTCTCTTATTTTCATCTTCAGTTGGATTCCATTGGAAATATCCATGAAAGCCAAAGGTCATAGCATTACTATGGTTCCTTCCCTCTTTCAACTCTCTATGCATCTTTGGATTCCCTCCCCATACATCCAACACCGTCCGTTATACCCCCACGGGCAAGGATATCCACAGTGAGCAAGTGATCTGTATGAGGCAGCCTGTATGTTTGGGGTGATGGAAAAATTGTGGTAATGGATACTGGTGATGGTAGCACAACATTGTGAACATAATTAACACCACTGAATTGTATATTTCAATGTGATTAAATGGGGAAACTTTAGGTTGTATATATGTTACAAGAATAAAAATTTACAAAAACATAGGACTGTACAACACAGTGAACCCTAACGTAAACTATGGACTATAATTACTTGTACAATTGTAATAATATTCTTTCATCAATTGTAATAAGGTACTAAGCTAATGTAAAATGTTAACAATAGGGAGGTAAATGGGAACTCTGTATTTTCTGCATGGTTTTTCTGTAAACCTACAACTTCTCTAATGAAAAAAAAATGCAAAACACTAGAACTACTTTGCAAGACTTCTAGGTAGCTAAGTAACACTCTCCAACTACCTTCTGTCTTCTCACTCCAGGTAATCCTTTGCATCTTATCTATTCCCTATGGCTAGACCTCCAGTAAGTGCTACCAGCCTTTCTCTTTAAGCTTTTCTCTTTATCAACACCAGTATGCTTACAATTCTTATAAAGGTATTTCTCATTTCTATGACAATATGCATGATGCTCCTTCTGCTTGGAATACCTTTTCCCCCACCATTTTCCTTTTGCTAGGAAAGTACCTCCCATGCTTTCAGCTGAGGATTTATCTCCTCTCAGAAAGTCTTTCCTGATACCTCTCCTCTGAGCATCCAAAACGCCCTACGCAAATGTGCATCACTTGACTTGCCATATTATTCTATAATTACTGATTTATGAGACATCCCTATTTGGAGCTCTATGAGAGTAAGCACTAGGATATAGTCATCTTTGTATCTCCAGCATAAAAGGCATACCCCATTCAAGCATTTGGAATAAATGTATGCATAATGGGTTAAATCTGATGGTCCAAATCCATGAGAACACAACTTCTTCCTTGATACTAACACCTGGGGGATGAGGCGTTCTTACCACTGTGAGGTAAAGTCGACAAACTCTGCTGAGAACTTGTCTGCCGGGAGTTGTGGTGATGGTTCCTCTACCACCTGCTTGAGCTGCTGAAAGGGAGTTCCCCATGAATCATAGGGAAACCGAAGGATGGCCAACTCAATCTAGGAGGGAAGAGGAAAACAAGGCAAAGCTGATTTAAATAGGACTGTTTTAGAGAAGCAGGTATGTTCTAGTCCAGGAAAAACAGAAGAAAGTGCAAAGATGAAGTTCAAGTAAAATTTAGGGAAAGAAAGAAAGAATATTCTCTCTAGAGATTTTCCCCCAATTCTGAGTGATAGGAATTTTTAATATCCTCTTACTAGAGGCAGTCATTTAAGCTGATTTAAAACCGAGTCCTTCACTACAACCCACTGTAGCCCTTAATAAAAGTTGTAAAGCATCAGTATTAAACTTCGGGCTGTAAAGCAAGAAATGCTTGGTCTGAAAAGTATTTCTCCCACTGACTTTTACAGAGCTGTACATCTACTGCCATCTGCAGGTCCGTCGCTAGAATGGAAAATAAATAAATAAATAAATAAATAACCAAGGACCAAATGGCTGATCTTTTTTTGGACTTGAGTAAAGGCCACTTTGCCATTACCGGATCATGTGTTTTTCTGGGCAGGGAACTGGAAATAACTCACAGGATTTAATCAGCTGCTGTGCCTGGGAAGCAGCCAGGACCAGAGTGGGTAATTCCAGACCTCGGGGATATATTGAACATTTACGATCACCAAGGTTATCAGTAAGGTGATGATCATATTATTTTAGGGCTGTGCCTAAAGAAATCATCCTGTTCTTATGTCTTTGGACTACACCTTACTTCAACTGTCAAGACTTGGATCATGAAAATATACTGGCAAGTGTAGCCTGTGTCCTGGATGACACAACCAGGTCACTACATTAGCACTTTTTCAGTAGCTTAAGCTTCTTCTTGTGTGACTAGAAAAATTTAATTTTAAACTATAAGGAAACTAGCCAGACCTTCTCATTTTTCAGATAAGGACGGTAAGGCAGTCCATGTGATTACATCAGTAATCAAGGACATGCAGCTAATTAAAAGCAGAATCAAGAGGTAAACTAGGTTTGCCCAATCCCAGCGCAGCATTTATCCTAGACCATGCTGCAAACGATTACCATTCAAAATCTCTGGCCATTGCAGGCAGAAAAGGATGCCCAAGACCAGCATTTAGGGCATTTGCCCCTTGGTCCCAAAGTCAGCCCAATTCCAGCTTCACACCCAGAACCTCAGCGTCCACAAAGCTTATCATACACTACCATTGTGATACCCAGACTCCAGATGTCAGACTTCACACTGTATCCCTTCTGGTTGAGTTCTGGGTTTATTCTTTCAGGCTGGAAAGGAGACAGAAAAATACAGCTGTGAAAGCAGTCACAACTCAGTAGTCTCTGGGGTTTGGGGTAGAACCAGCTCCAAGTGAGTTGTTTAAAGTGGTTAGCATGCCTCCCAGGCCAAGAAGACTCATGTCCTCTGATAAATAGCAACACCTCCATGGGATTTTCCTCATTCTCTGTTAGTCTTCTCTGGGAAAACAGTAATGGATCTGTCTTTTCACAATCCACAACAAATTTCAATTTCACCAATACAAGAAATGGAGTGTGCATTATAAAATTACTTTGCCAGTCTAGAATTATCCTTGTTAAAAACTCCAACAGTCCAGAACTCAGTAAAAAGAATCAATAAGGGTCACTGGGCTACCAGATCTATGCAATGTCTAACTAAACCCAGACAGGAAGATTTTGATCTCAAGCACAAGTCCATTTTGAAAGAGAATATATTACAAATCCCTTAAGTTAAAGGGGCCCCAAGATTTCTGCTAAGGGTAAATGAACCTTTACAGCCATGAGGTTTTCCCATAATGAACCTAACTAACTTGTTTGGATAATTTAAATTCTACTTGCTGTTCTGTCCTCAACAAACAAGGTTAACACTTACCTGCAATTCAGTGTGGAAAACCGTGTGGGCTACATGTATTACTTACGTGTTTTTTCAAACAATATGATTTCTTTTTTAAAACATGATTAGAGAATAATAATAATAGATGGGCTCCAAGTAACTAAGGATCCCATGCAGGAAATATTTAAGACAAAAGCAGATGAAGGTATCCCTTGAGTCTGAGGCAAGGCTGGGAAATAACACATTTCAATTTTTCTTCAGTTACCATCCATTTCCTATTTCTGGCATGGTTTACGGTTTGCCAGCAGTTGCAGGTTCATGGTTTGCTGCAGCACTTACAGCCATATACGGTTTGCATCCTGCGTCAATAGTTTTAGCAACAGAGTCCACAAGGTAGCCACTGATTCCAAAATCGCACATCTTCACCTGGCCCAGAATATTGATCAGCACGTTTGAAGGCTTGACGTCTGAAAGCAAGAACAACCAGGTCCCATCACTCCCAGCTGGCTGGAAAAAGGCATTTCTCTACCACAAGGGGGCCTGAAATCTCCATTCCTTGTTCACCTTTCTTTCCCCTCGTCCAACTGAAAAGTAACATCCGTGACTACTGCTTATTGCGCTGAACTTGATTTTCTAGTTCATGTTTCGTCCTTTTTGGAGGATTGTGAGTCCATCGATAGAAAGAAACGTTTCCTCTGTTTATTTAGCCTCCATTGGCCCCATAAGTGCAGCAAGAACTTAAAAGCATTATTACTGAACTGAATGCCCAGTTCAAATCTATTATCTTTTGCACACTTAGGGTGGGATAATAGATCACCAAATGGAAAAGGCGTATTGTGACATGATGATACACCAAAGCAGACCAAACAACCAGTTCTGACAGAAACCTCTGCAAGAGGCGTGCCTGAGGTCACGGTACAAGCACCGTAAACCAGATATTCTAGACCATGTGACAGATCAGGGAATGTGCCCGTGGATGAAGGGCATTCCTGAGAAATTTTTAAATGAGTCCTTCAGACTAAAAAGATATGGCCCACCACTCACACCCCCAAAAAGATGAACTACAGTTATCTCTGGGTAATGGAATTAGAAATTACCATTAGTTTTTTTCCCTTGTGAAACTTTTCACAAAGGGTGTGCAGTCAAAAGAAGAGTTAAAAACTTTTAAAATCATCTTTTATGGGCTTTTTTCCCTTAAGCGGTGGTTGTTCCAGTTGCATGTTGTTATTTTTTAAATCTTACAATATGCCTTATGTATACTCTCTAATATGAATGCACTTTCAAAACTTTGAAATAAAACTTTAAAAATCAGTTTACATTTATGGGTAATCCACATTCTTCCTTCTATCTGGATTCCTTCCCACTTTCTTCTCCTCTTCCTCCTTCTAGTGTTCCCATTTTTAATAGAAACAATTATTTATGAATTATAAGAGCACATGAAGCAAGGCATTTTACATTAATTTCAGGCTCAGAGAGTTTCAGGATTAACCAAACCACAATGCCCTATTAGATAGCAATACTTTCCATCAATTTTTCCAAAGACCCGATTGTGCATACCTCTTTCAAGGAGATTTCCCTGACTACAGTCATCCTGTGCCAATCATTTCCTTGTTTTACATCCTACCCAGACTACTTCCATATGTAGTACTTTCAAATTTCTAACGTGGGTTACTTTTTTCCATATGTTTGCTGAATAATTATCTTATTTCTAAGAATTCCTATGTAGAATTTTAATAACCTGAAAGGAAAAGAATATGTTTTCTTCTCAGATACCACACTATGTACCCATTAAAGTGCAGTACCAAAAAAAAAAATTGCTTGAAAAGTGATTATAAGAGATGATGGATGGATGAACAGATGGATGGACTGACGGAAAATGGATGAATGGCTATACGAGTGGATAAATGGATGGATGAAGCAATAACAAATCAATAGGAAGGAAGAAAGGGAGGGCGGGAGAAAAGGAAAAGACAAATCTACCAAAGTCATTGCATTCTGCCTCCTGCCTTCGGAAGGGCTGGGCTTCATACCAGCACTTTTTACAGGCTAATGTGCACATGAGTCACCTGGGGATCTTGTTGAAATGCAGATTCTGATTCAGGTGGTATTGGGATCCGTGACTCTGCTTTTCTAATAAGCTCTCAGGTGACAGCCTGAGATGAATCCTCGATGAATGAATGTATTCTTTAAAATTCTAAATGAAGTATTCCCACAGCTCTGCTTGATAACAGGTAACAGGTGCATAAAGCCCATGTTTTCTTCTGATGTCCCAAACCCAGCTTCATGGATGATTTGCTAACCAACCCCAAGGAAACCCCTCTGTTCCCTCGTCTGACCCAATTTCACTTCTATCTATGGGGTGGGGGTGAGGGGGGCAGGAGATGAGTTTTATAACAGGAACAGCCAGAGCAGCTCAGTGGACACTTACCTCGATGAATGACAGAGAGCTTACTGTGTAAATGTTCTAATGCCTTTACAATCTGTAAGAGAATCACAAAATAAATTTATTCACCCCATCACTAGAAGAAATGGAATATTAAGCATATCCAGGTTTATTTTCCCTGGCTTATGGTCACAGGGTGAAGTATTGGCCCAACTACTGGTCCTTATCAAAGAAAATACACAGGAAATTACACAAACTGGACTCGACCAGTCAGTGAGGACTATGTCTTATGGAAGAAAGATGTCTCACTCATCTTTTTTTTCATTTGGCGACAAGCATTTTTTCTCTCCATCTTCCAGAGCCTCCCTAGCTATTAAAGTAGCACTCCTGCTTGCCATTTCTTTTTCTTCTCCTTCCATGTCCATTAATCCCAAGAAAAAAATTTTAGGCTTTTTAAAATTAAAAAAATTTTAAATCTACAAACAAAAACAGGAAGAAACATATCAGAACGGACACCAGGGATGGGGTCATACAGGATGAACACAGTGCTTAGAAGGCATTTAACTTAGATTTTACCAAACCGAGTAAGTGGTCGAGTCTTCTCCATAGTGCTCAGAAAGGAAAGCATTCATTCATCCATCTCCCATCCACTCATACATTCAACAGATATGTATGGGTGGTAGCTACAGCCCAGGTTGTGTTTCTTCATACTGGGAACACAAAGACACATAAGTCCTAGACTTCTCACGTTCTCCTTGTGGTAGGTTTCATGGTGTACTCACAGACACTGCTATTTTCCCCAGGATGTCCTCCGGAATTGTCTGGCCTTTATCAATTACTTGCTTGTAGAATTTATCTAATGATGTGTCCATGAGCTCCATGCAGATCCACACATCTCCCTGGAGACCAAGTGGTGCAGGGATTGTTAAGGAGAATGGAAGAGGGGAAAAAAAGAAACAGTTAATACCTGTTAGGAAAAGTCAACTATTTCTTGCATTATTTTTTGGAGAAAATGTACAGTTTCCCTTCAAGATCACAAAAGAATATATAAACTAGCAAGATTATTTCCAAAAAGCAAACCAGCAGAACAGACCCTGCCTGTGATTACCTACTCCTTAATGAAAACTGGGATATAAACACTAGCAGCCACAAGCAATAGGGTTCCAAAAATCCAAGCCTTTTACAGTTATTGCTGTCTAGGAGGTAAGTCTAGATGCCCACTCTGTGCCTGATCTCCCACTCACTGGGCACCAGCAATGATCAATCAAAAGGGTTTTAAGAGTGAGGTGAAGCGTCGTAATCCACCTAAGGGTGAAGTGAGAAATAGAGGCAGTGGGGTAAAAGTAAGCCTACGTGATGCCCAAGCAAATCATGTGACGCTTACGAAAGTCCAGAATACCAGAACATTCCAGATATTAAGGAATCTATTCAAGTCCATCTACAGACAATTGATCAATCAACAGGCAATTCTGCCAAAACAGGCCAACCAACAAAGAAATGAGAGGAGAGCCCCAGCATCTTTAAAAGGGCTTAATGCGTATGAAGATACCATAATTTCAAGTTCCCTTTTGCACCAGGGTATCTAATCATCGCACACGCCTCAAAACGCTCTCTATAAGACATGCCAATGAGGTTGAGGGCCACGGGTGTGGATGGCATTTGGGTGCTCAGAGAAACTTCTCTTTTAAGATATTGCTTCTCCTTGGGCTTTGGACGGAAGGATCACCTACCTCCCGGAAGAGTGCGCCATAAAAGGTGACTGTGAAAGGACAGTCCACTGTCCTCATGGAAATATCCAAATCCATCAGTAGCCTTTTTTGCTCCTGGCTATTTACTGTTGCCCGGATCCGCTGAATGGAATTGCATGGAAAAAGACACGGTTACGATTCTGAGGATCAGTCAATTAGGCAGGGGCTTTAAGGATTCTTATCCTGAGAATAGTACAAAAATTCACAACACATCTTTGAGCAACAACCTTTCAAATATCTAAGTGATTAACTGCTTGTAGCAAACGAAAGCTAAGGAAGACTCATTCATTTGACTTCCTGAGTGACTCCTGGTAGGAAGCAGAGTGATAAAACATTTTGGAGACTGGGTAAATGTTTGGGAATGTATTTTCAAGTTACAAAAACAACATCTGGTCTATTGCATTATGTTGGTTCAGTGCAAAGAGGCCACAGTGTTAATTAGGTCCCAAGAAAGAAACAACCAAAAGCCCCTCTTGGGGACATGTGAGAGTATTTGGAATAAGCAGCAGTTGTGAGAGAATTGGTACAGCTATAGGAAATAGAAGAAATCACACAGAAATGGAAAAACTGTCCATTCCATCTCCAGTGCTTTTAAGACAAGAGAAATTTGTCATACCAGAGGATACAGCATTAGAAACATAATTACGTCATTAAATGATAGGAAATACGTAACTTCACTGGGCCTTCACATTTTTTGCATACTTAGCAAAATGCTGGCAGAAGAACAGATCGCAGTATCTGAAGGTAAGGGAGAGAGATACCTTATTCTCCAACAGCAAAAGGGTGAAGGCTTCTGGGCCATCCTGATCCTAATGACAGCCCTAACTGACTAACTCGTCTCATCCAGAGACGTCAGCTCGCTCATGTCCTTCCAGCATCTACTCTAGGAATTTCTCCTTATGGTTCAAAAATTATTGCAAGTCACTCCAACTGAATTTTGCCCTCCTTTTTCCTCAAATGGAGACAGGCTTTTCCCTCTCAATTTCCAGGGACAATTCTTTAAAAATAACAGAATATGGAATCAAAGAGAGGAGGCATAACAACCAAATGCAATATGTGAACTTGGTTTGGATCCTGATTTGAACAACCAAACAGGAAAAACGAAACAACAAAAAATTTTGAGGCATCAGAAAATTTTCATTTGGACCAGGTATTAGATGAGGTTGAGGAAGTATTGATTCTGTTTAATGTGATACCGACATGCTGGTGGTATAAACAAAAGTGGGTGGATGATGGTAGGACAACATCATGAATGTAATTCATGCCACTAAATTATACATTTAAAAATGGTTAAAGTGGCAAATTTTATGTTATATATAAAGATGCAACTTGTACCAAGAAAGCATTTTCCACACATTTAGGGGGAAATATTTTTCCACCCAATTCATCTTATCTGTTCCACTCTGCTAAACACTGTTTTGTTTCTATGGAAAGGACTGATTCGCCACTGAAATGGACAAACACGCACACCGCAGATATGAAACGTGTGGGGAATGTCAACTCTACCTTGACCGCCATGATCTGCCCGCTGGGCACGTGCCGCATCTTCTCCACCACCCCGTACGCACCTCGTCCCAGCTCCATTATAGGCTCCAGGTCATCAGCCTTCACCTCAAAGTTCTGACAGGGAGAAAGGAAATAATGCAACAGGAAAGAGAAAAATAAAATGGACACAGACTACATTGTCTTCTGTCTGGTTTCTCCCGAAGTCCTAAGATTATTTCTGAGCCAGAAGCTTTCTAGGATATCAAAGCAGCTACTGAAAGCAAGAACCTGCAGGAAGCCCTAGGGATGTTTAGGCTCCCACCATGCACCACCTGCTTGTCACAGGCAACGTGGAGATTCTTGGAAGGCCTGTTCAACTCCAACTCAGCTTCCAAATTGCTCAGTTTAAGCTAGCTACACAGAGGTTCCTTAGCCATGTGCCCTTAATGACACATATAATCCATTTTGCCAACTAATAACTAGATCTATGTTTGGGCTTTGACAAATGCCCTTCAAAGAGAATCATCTTCTCTCCCCAAACAGCCATAGGGACCTAATCAGCCTAATATCAGGACCACAACAGCCTAATTTCAATTCACCATTCAAAACAGCAAGAGCTCTGCATACCACTTCCCTTTAAATTCAAACCATTTTTGACCCACCACCTGACAGCAGGTTACAGAAAATACACCTTTCAACGGCCAGTCAGAAAGTATACATAAAAAATCACCATGGTATTAACTAGTAAGCATGATTTTTCTCACCTGATTTCCAATAGAAATGCAAGCCTTGGAGTCTAAATCTCGAGGGGGCCTAAAAAGAAGGGGGAAAAGAAAAACATGAGATGTTTTGGCAAATATGTCCTTCCTAAGCCCTACGTGACTGGAGAGAATTTTCCTTAGGAATAAGGTACAAGTTTGTGAGAAAAAGAAACCAGGATAAGAGTGTTAAAGCATGGGATTTAAAATAAAATATATTCGGATTTAAATTCTACCTCTCACTTAAAAGCAGTATGAGCTCAAATAAGTTATTTAATCTCTTTGAGTTTCCATTTCTTCTTTAACATGGAGGTATTAGCACACCAACTTCATGGGGTAGGAATGAGTATTAAGTTAGATATTCCAAGTAAAATGCTTACCAATGTAAATATCCAATAAATATGAGTCATATATATATAATCATGTAGATAACTGTAATATGGTAGTAAGCCTCAAACTTTTTTCTCTCATCCAAGAATAACAATATGCTCAACTATTTCACCTTTTTTTCACAATTGTTTTAAAAAGGAATGATAATCAGTATATGATTTTGTTAACTCATAAAATTCATAGAAACACAGGAATTTCAAATCTAGCCCTTTCCTTTATAGATGGAAGAAGGTACAG
Source organism: Choloepus didactylus (assembly GCF_015220235.1). Lineage (NCBI taxonomy): Eukaryota > Metazoa > Chordata > Mammalia > Pilosa > Megalonychidae > Choloepus > Choloepus didactylus. The sequence continues at coordinate 64,115,741 of NC_051324.1, read as the reverse complement.
GGAGGTGAAGTGATTTGTCCAAAGTCACACAACTCACCCAGATCCCGATTCCCAGTTAGCCTGCTTTCTACTCGACCAGGCTACCTAAGCAAGGTCAGTGGTAGCTGTCCAGTACACACTACCTGAGGGTCTTCGGAGCCAGTGGTTTGCCGATTTTTAAATGTCCCCATGGGAGAAAACACATGGTCTCCTCATGTGCATTTATTGCTACTACTTCAGTGCTACCTCAGTTGATTATCAATCATGGACAAGAAAGTTCTTTGGCTTTGGCTTGGGAGGCCTAGAAAAGCATTTCCTTGAAATAAATGCACCCAAAGTATCATGACCAAAGTAATAGCTGTCAATACAATCAAACAAACAGAGCCATCAGGGCTAATGACAAAAGAACCCCTGCGCTGACAGAACACAGGACAACCAAAAGATGAAAACTCAGGTCTCCCGGTCAGAACTGTCTTTGAGAGATAAAAAAGAAAATGGAAGAAAGGAAAGAAGGAAGGGAGGGAGGGTAGAGAATGAAAGAAAAAGAAAAGAATCCTTAGCCAATGACATTTTTCCAAACCTTAATATATTCTGACTACATCCCTTTTGTTGAAACTAAACAAATTAATAAAATAAAAGGGAAGTAGGAATATAAATGCAGATATAAAAAAATATATATCTAAGGTATTAATTGCAAGCCTTGCCTCACCTCAAACTCCCTTTGATACGAATAAAATACTCCCATGGGCTGGAAGGCAGACAGATAAAACACACCCTCACCACCCACCCCCCACACACACACATGAAAAAATTAGAGATGATGTTTTTAATGTATTTTATGTTTCTGACTTGGGAATTTTTCTTCAGAAAAGCTTTCCAGAGGTAATATTTCTAAAATCCTAATTTCTCATTCTTAAAAAAGTCAAAACTATTTTTCTTCACTTTGTATTAATTTCTGTGGGACATGTAAGCCAACATGACTTGAAACGTGTGACTAATAAAAACAATAAAAAATATTTTGCAATTAATTAGTACCCTTCCTTTTAAAAGCATGAAGCAGCAGAAAGGTCATTAATTACTTGGGACCACCACCATTTTCTCGCCCATCCAATAAAGGACATTGGATAAGATCACTTCCAGGTCTGACAGTCTAGCATTCTACACCCAGGGCTGGAAAACGATAAGTTGTGGCTGAGCTAGAAATAAGAATAATTTCTACAAGCTTAAGCAGTTGTAAAAACAAACAACAAAGAATATCCAACAGAGGCCATTTGGCCTGGCACAGTCTAGAATATTTACTATCTGGCCTTTTACCAAAAAAGTTTGCTCACCCAGTTCTATCCTAACCTTGCATTACACCTCTAAGAGAGGACTGTGCCATTTTCTAGATGGAGACAAACGAGGCCCAGAAAAGTTAGGGTAGTCAAGAGAGCTGAAAAGAAAACTCAGGTCATCAAAATCTAGATTCAGCCTGAATTGGACTGATTTGCGTCCCCCAAAAAGGCATGTTCGAGACCTACCTCCAAGTCCCGTGAATGTGATCCTATTGGGAAACAGAATCTTTGAAGGTGTGATTAGTTAAAATGAAGCCAAACTGGATTAGGGTGGGCCTAATCCAATATAACTGACTGGTGTCCTTATAAGAGGATATTTGCACAAGCATCCAGAAAGAGGGAGAACGCCGTGTGAGGACCAAGGCAGAGGACACCACGGCTGGCCAGGACAGCCTCCACTAAAACCCTGAAGACTTCAGTGGCAGCCAGCCCTGCCGACACCCTGATTTCAGATTTCCATCCTCTAGAACCATGAGACAACAAATTCCTGCTACTGTAAGCCACCCAGCTTGTGATAGTTTGTTACGGGAGGAAGGAACTATGCTGAGGACTAGGCTAAGTGCTTTACGTGCACCTCATTTAATTCTAAAAACAAAACAAGCAAACAAATAAAAACTATGGGTATCATTATCTCCATGTTCCAGAAGAGAAACTGTTTGGCATAGGGTTTAACTAGGTTGGTCCCAGTTTAAAACTGCCAAGTGGTGAAGCCATGATTTTAGTCCAAGCCTGAATGAATCCAAGGAACCTGCTCCCAACACTCGCTCCTTCCTCTAAAGAAAATGATCAACACACCCAAGCCTCGGGCTCATCAAGTCTGCCAAAAGCATCAACTCAAGGGTCCAAGACTGACAACACGGATTAGATTAGTTGACACTGTGTTCTGTCCAGGGACAGGCACATTAGCTTGCCGGGGGCAATGAAACACTGCAAGAGGTTTATACTGTGGGAGGATGCTGTCATGTATTCAATGTTTTACTCCCCTGAGGAAAGAACTAAGTTTATTATAAAATTCTTCCCCTGGAAGGCCAAAGGTATTCCAAAGGTCACCTACTGTTTGTTTTTTATATAAATAACCAGATTTCTGTCTATCATAATTACTATTTATTTTTCATTCTAATGAATGATCAGTTCACTGGTCATTATAATAATTACTATTTAATTTATTCAACAGTTAATAAATTGAACATTTATTAAGCACCTACTTCTTAAAAAATTCAATGTTATTGAAATATATTCACAAACCAAACAATCATCCACAGTAGACAAGCAATCATTCACAGTACCATCATAAAGTTGTGCATTCATCACCACATTCAATTTTTGAACATTTTCATTACCACAAAAAAAAGAAAAAGAATAAAAATTAAAGTAAAAATGAACACCAAAAACATCCCATACCCCCATCCCTCCCTATTATTCATTTACTTTTTTCCTCATTTCTCTACTCATCTGTCCATACACTGGATAAAAGGGGTGGGAGCCACAAGGTTTTCACAATCACACAGTCACACAGTGTAAGCAATACAGTTATACAATCGTCTTCAAGAATCAAGGCTACTGGATTGCAGTTCAACAGTTTTAGGAATTTCCTTCTAGTTATTCCAATACACTAAAAACTAAAAAGGGATATCTATATAATGCATAAGAATAACCTCCAGAATGACCTCTCAACTCCACTTGAAATCTCTCAGCCACTGATATTTTATTTTCTTTCATTTCTCTTCCCCCCTTTGGTACATGAAGACTTTCTCAAACCCACGATGCCAAGGGCCAAACTCATCCCCATAAGTCAGGTCCCAATTGCCAGAGAGATTTACACCCCTGGGAGTCATGCCCCATGTAGGGGGAGGGCAGTGAGTTTACCTGCAAAGTCGGCTTAAAGAGAGAGGCCACATCTGAGCAAAAAAGAGGTTCTCTGAGGGTGATTCTTAGGCACAATTTTAAGAAGGCTTAGCCTCTCCCTTGTAGTAACAAACTTCAGAAGGGTAAGCCCTAAGATTGAGGGCTCAGCCTTCTAAATTGGTAGTTCTCAATGCTTGTAAGATGATCAGTAATTCCCCAGCTGGAAATTTAATGTTTCCCACATTTTCCCCCAGTCCCTCAAGGGAGATCTGCAAATACATTTTTATTCTCTGCCCAAATTACTCTGGGATACACTGGGGTTTCACACTAATCTGTACAAACCAACCAGATTTCACTCCCTATTCAAAGTTCATGGTATTTGAATAAACTGACCATACAAGTTAAATGATATGGTGTGCTACAAAAAATACAGATTTTGCACCTAGTAAACATCTGTTCCTTTGGTCTCACACAGAAGTTGAAGTTCTAAAACACTGTTCATGTCATCCTTTACGCTTTAGTCTCATTTACCTTAGCCCTATCCAAGTCCATTTTGTTCATATCTCTAATTGAAGTCTGATCTCTTTTTCAGACTCTTTAACATTTGCTGTATGGGATAATGCTGACATTCATAGCTGCCAAACTCTGGCTCTGAGTCTTAGGTGCCACACAGATACCCAATGTTCCAGGGACTGACCAGGTTACACACAAAAAGCTCAACATCCAAGAATTTAGAAATAGCCCTTACAACTCAGGAATAGATGTGATTGCTGGAGGAGCTTACAATCTAGGAAACTTTACAATAAGCCTTCCCCTGACAACCCATGCATTCAGATTCCAATTCTCAGAGTTTTCACATTAAAGTTAGTCCATATTAGTGAGGCATTATAATGTTTGTATTTGCATTTTTGGTATATTTCACTCAATATACTGTCTTCAATGTCCATTCACCTCACAACTTCATTCCTTCTTGTAGCAGCTCAATATTCCATTGTATGTATTCACCACAGTTTGTCATTCCATACATCAATTGCTGTATCCCTAGGCCACCTCCATCCACTGCGAATCATGAATACTGCCACCATAAGCCTCACTGTACAAATGTCCATTTGTGTCCCTCTTTTCAGTTCTTCCAAGTATATACCCAATAATAGGGTTGCAGGCCCATTTGGCAACCCCATGCTTAGCTTCCTATGGAACCACCACACTGCTCTCCAGATGGGCTGCACCATTCTACTTTCCCACAAACAGAGATTAGTTGACACTGTGTTCTGTCCAGGGCCGGGCACATTACCTCCCTCTCTCCACATTTTCTCCAGCACTTGTATCCCTCTGTTTATTTTTTAGACAGTTTTATTCACACACCATATTCCCTCCTAAGTAAACAATCAGTGGTTCCCTGTATAATCACAGTTATGCATTTATCACCACAATCTATATGAGAACATTTCCATTTCTTCCACAAAAAAAAAAGAGGAAGAGGGGAAAAAAGAAAAACAAACAAACAAAATGACTAAAAAAAAAGACAAAAAGAAAAGAAAATAGAAAGTTCAGACACCACCACCAATGCCAAGAATCCCATACCCCTCCCTTATATCCACTCCCCCACCCCATCTTACAGGCATTTAGCTTTGTTATATTGCCTTTGTTACAATTAATGGAAGCATATTACGTTACTGTTAACTACAGACTCGAGTTTGCACTGATTGTATTTATTCCCCAACACCATCCAATTTTCAACACCTTGCAAAGTTGACATTCATTTGTTCTCCCTCATATAAAAACATTCTTATATTTGTACATTTAATCACAATCACTGACCACTCCAGGTTTCACTAAGTTATACCACCCCAGTCTTTATCTTCTATCTTTCCTTCTGGTGTCCTACAGGTTCCTAGCATTCCTAACCTTCCTCTTTCAACCGTACTCACAGTAATCTTTTTTCAGTGTACTTAAAATATTGTGCTACCATCACCCAGTATTTTGCTATCCATTTCTGGATCTATACAATCAATCCTGTTAAACATTCTGTACTCCTTCAGCATCAAATGCCCGATCTTTACCCTCTTTCTTTCTCCTGGTATCTTCATTTTTACACTCTTTTACCAAACCTTGCTCTCCTCTCTTCTCCTGTCTGTTGCACTCCCTTTAGTATTTCTTGTAGAGGAGCCTCCTGTTCACGAACTCTCTCAGTGTCTGTTTATCTGTAAATATTTTAAACTCCCCCTCATTTTTGAAGGACAGTTTTGCCACATATAGAATTCTTGTTTGGCAGTTTTTCTTTTTCAGTATCTTGAATATATCATACCACTGCCTTCTCACCTCCGTGGTTTCTACTGAGAAATCCACACTCAGTCTTATTGAGCTTCCCTTGCATGTGATGGATTGCTTTTCTCTTGCTGCTTTCAGAATTCTCTCTTTGTCTTTGACATTTGACAATCTGATTAGTAAGTGTCTGATTAGTAAGTAATTTTATGTCTTTCATAAGAGTTGGGAAATTTTCATTCATTATTTCCTCTATTATTCTTTCTGCCCCTTTTCCCTTCTCTTCTTCTTCTGGGACACCTATAACATGTATATTCGTACACTTCATGTTATCATTCAGTTCCCTGAGCCCCTGCTCATATTTTTCCATTCTTTTCCCTATCTGTACTTTTGTGTGTAGGATTTCAGATGTCCTGTCCCCTAGTTCAGTAATCCTTTCTTCTGCCTCTCCGTGTCTGCTGTTGTATGTCTCCACTGTGTTTTTCATCTCTTCTGTCAAGCCCTTCTTTCTCATAAGTTCTGCCATTTGTTTTTACAAGCCTACAAATTCTTCTTTATGGTCACCCAGTGTCTTGTTTATATCCTTCATCTCTTTTGTCACATTTTCTTTCAACTCGTTGATTTGATTTAGAAGATTTGTTTGAACACATTTAATTAGCTGTTTCAACTCTCGAATCTCAGCTGAGGTGTTAGTTTGTTTCTTTGACTGGGCCATATGCTCATGTTTCCTGATGTGGCTCATGATTTTTTGCTGTCTAGGCATCTGATTTTCTTGATTAGTTTATTCTGGAAGTTGTTTTCTCTCTTTTGCCTTGGGTTTTCTTGTTGATTTTCTCTAATCTCTATATTTCTTTGTTTCTCTTGCTGACCAGTTGTTAGATTGGCTCTGCCCTGCAATTTTCCCCCCACATCAGGCACCCATTGTGGCCTGCCACAGGGATGGAAGGTAGGCACTGGGAGCCCAACAAATTCACTGTGTGTGGTAACATAGATCTTCTGGCTTCCAGTGGTGCTCTGTTTTCTGCCGACCAGCAAGACCTGGGTTTGTTTTAGAGCCCTGCTTTAACAATTGGGTTGTCTGTATTTCTCAGCCAAAACAGGGCTGGGTTTCTGTGCAGGGTGTGTAGACCAGCTCCTGTAGTCATAATAAAGGTTCGGCAGCAACTTTTTAAAAGTGTTCCTACTCCCTTGCATTTTCTGGACTGTCCAGCAGAAGTGCTGTTCAGTAACTTAATTGTCCTCAGACACTGCTTTGCCTCTGAGCACCGGCTGTGTCTGCACAGGTGAGCTGAAAGGGTGGGATTCCTATGTCCTCACTTTGCTGGTCAAAATCTGGCTCAATGTGGGGCTCCACCTGTGACAGAGTATCCCCTCTGTGACCCAGTACACTAGCCGTCCCCAAGGCAAGGAAACGACTGCCAGCTGCTGCTTCCCTCCAAGGTGGGGCAAGGGTTTTTAGACCCAGGACTGGAAACACAGTCTTTGTCCACGTCTTCTCAGGCTCTTTGTCCCTCAGTGACCTGGGCCTTGAAATGTCCTCCCCTGTTCCCTGGGTCTTCAAACAATGGAAGTATGCCTCTCTGTTGTGAGGGGTTTTTAAATCTGTGTCCCTGGTGGGAGGGTCCCGTCTGCTGATTCTGTGCCTTTCCCATACTGAGCCCGAGTGAGGGGGAGGGGAGAGGACCAGCTGGTCTGGGACGGAAGATTCCTACCTGATTTTTCTTCTCTTTCTTCAATTCAGCATCTGCAGGGTCCTTCTCTAGTCTATATCCTCCTCCAGATTTCAACAATTCAGAATTGTCTTTTCTTTTCATTGACTCTCTGGAGAGGAGTTTTCAGTAGCTGTTTACGTCGCCATGTTGATGACATCACCCCCTCAAGCACCTACATTTACGCTGCCTACAATTGCCTACTATTAAACAACACCAGAAGCATGACTTTACATAACTCATCTCCTTTAATTTTCACAATCCTAAGGGTTTTTAATACCTCTATTTTAAGTGAAGAAATTAACATCAGAGGGGCTAAATAACATCGTTCAAAGAGAAGGTGAGATTGGAACCCAGAGCCATATATGAAAGTCTCTCAAGCACTAAGGTGAAGAACCCTGCCTCTCACTCCAGGAGCCCTGGGCTGTTTGGTGAAAGAATCTACCAGCCAAGTGTGTGGTCAAGAGCACAGACTAAGGTGTCAGAGGGCCCTGGATTTATATGCCACTTCTCTCACTTAGAGATTTTGCAGTAATAATAATAATAATACTTGGAGCTACCATGCATTGAATAATTACTGTGTAACAAGCACTATGTTTAAACACTTAACGTGAATTATGACATCTAATCCTCCTATTAACCACGCTGTTTATTCCCATTCTTCAGAAGGGGAAACCGCGGTTTAGTGGGGTTGGATAAATTGCCTAAGATATTCGACTAAAGAGGACAGATCCCAAATATGAACCTACTCATCAGGCTGCAGAGCCTCAACTCTTCCCCACCAAGCTGTGCTCCTTTGCTTTGGTCAAAGCATCAGACCCTTGTACAGCTCTGTTTTCTCACTTGTAAAATGAGAGTAAAAACAATTGCTTCCCGAGTTTCTTGTGAGAGCTAAATAAAATAACACCGACTAGCACAGAATCAATTTAGAATTAGTGTCAATCATGTGAGGGTATGGTTCAGAAATCTGAGCCAAAGACACAATGGCATCAATAACTCGAGGAAAGAACTCAAGCAGAGAGACCACACACACTGAACTAAGGAGAATGGATTCTGTCCCAGGCTATTTATTTTTGTGTAGCACAGCAGAAGGAAGCAGAGTATCAATGAACAAATCACCAAGCAGCCTCAAATAACTGCCAATAAAAACACAAAAAGTAGAAGTCACTCCTTTAGGAACACAAATTTAAGTCTCAGTATTAAAATAATAATAACAATAACAACAATATTAAGTTAATAATAACAATATAATTAAAATAACAATAACATTAAGTTAATAATAACAATATAACAATTATACTACCAATATTGAAAACAACATTAACAATATTTAAAACAATATTAAGAACACTATTAACAATATCAAGTGGTATCGCTTATTATAATGAAGTAATGCCCTTGGCTTTACACAGAGACACAAAAATGTACATTCAAAGTATATCTGTATTCTGCCTGAGGGAACAACATAAAGCACTACTTTTATCTTTATATGGGCTTTTAGTCATTTGTTTATATCAAGAAGGATTTAAAGTAGCTTCCAAAACATCATAATGCAAAACATTAATATAAATTGAAAGAAGTTAAAGTATAAAAAGGAAAGAGATATAAAATAGCTGAGTAATTGATATAAAAATATATCCCAATAAAATAATAATAGTTAAGAGCAGAAATCAATGAAATTAGGAGAGGGAAAAAAAAAAAAACCTAGTTCTTTAAAAAAAAAAATGAAAAAAATTGACAGACTTCTAGCAAAACTGAAAAAGATCTTAAAAAAAAAGACACAAATTACTAATATCAGGAATAAACTAAGGGCTGTAACAACATATCCCATAGCCATTAAAATGATGATAAAAGAATAATTAGGAGAAATAAACCAATTCCTTAAATATAGCAAACTACCGAAACTCAGCCAAGATGAAACAGATAACCTGTAATAGTACTATAACTATTAAGGAAATTGAATTTGTAATTAAAAAGCAAGGAATAACCAGGTCCAGACAGTTACTCAAGAATTTTAGCAAATATTCAAAGAATTAACACCAATTTGACACAATCTCTAGCAGAAAATAGAAGGAATATTTCCCATCTCATTTTATGAGTTCAATATTGCCTTAATATCAGAAACAAGAAAAAAAGCACCAAAAAACCCCACAAAAGACCAGTACACCTCTTGAAGTTAGAAGTAAAAATCCCTGACAAAATTTTGGCAAATAGAATCCAACAATGTACAAAATATATATATATCCCACAACTAAGTGAGATTATTTTCAAATATGCAAGAATGGTTCAATATTCAAAAATGAATTTAGTTAATCCACAATATCAACAGGATAAAGAAGAAAAATCATATGTGGTCCTATCAATTCATGCAGAAAAAAACATCTCACAAAATGCAACACCCATTCATTATAAAGACTCTCAGTACCCTAGGAATAGAGGGGAAGTTATTCAATACTGTTTTGTAGTCAAACAGTGACTACAAAAACCCTACATCGAGCATCATAGTTGAGGGTGAAAGATAGAATAATTTGCTTTTAACAGGAACAAAGCAAGAATGCCCACTCTCATCAATCTTATTTAGCATGGCATTAGACATTCTTATTCTTTAAGAAGAATAACTGCAATAAGGCAAAAAAGAAATTAAAGGAATACAGATTGGAAAGGAAGAAATAAAACTCTTTATTTTCAGAAAGAATAATGGTCTACAAAGAAAACCCTAAGGAGTCTACACACACACACACACACACACACACACACACACAACACAAACTCCCAAAACTAATAAATAAGTTCAGTAAGACCACAGTATACAAGATCAACATGCAAAAACTGAATGGACTTCCATCAACCAACAATGAACAAGTAGAAACCAAAATCAAAAGTGCAGTATCATTTAAAACTGCTTCCAAGAAAATGCAATACTTAGGTATAAATCTAACAAAATATGCAGAGGATTTGAATGATAAAAATTATAAAATGCTAATGGAAAAAATCAATGAAAACCTAAATACTTGGAGAAACATACCAAGTTCAGGATTAGAAGACTCAACATGGCAAAGATGTCAGTTTTCCCTAAATTGATCAATAGCTTAAACACAATCCCTAACAAAATCTCAGCAAATTTCCTTGTGGACATAGGCATATATTCCATAACTTATATAAAAAGAGAAAGACCCCAAAACAACTTCATAAATGAAGAATGAAGTGGGAGGAATCACTCTTTCCAATGTCAAGGCTTTCTATATAGTGGTCCTTGGAGAAGTCAGACACACAGGCCAGTGCACGAGAATACAGAATCCAGAAATCGATCCACACAAACATGCCCACTTAATTTTTGACACAGGAGCAAAAGAATTCAATGTAACAGGGGTGACCTTTTCAACAAATAGTGCTGGAGTAACTGGAAATCCATCAGCGAAAAAATAAATAAACAAACTCACCCTAAACCTCACACCTTGTACAAAAATTAACTCAAAACAGATCATGAACTTTAATGTAAAATGTAAAACTATAAAACTTCTCATAAAGAGAATAGAAAAACATCTTCAGGACCTAGAACTAGGCCGAGTTCTTAGATTTAAGAATAATTGATAAATTGAGCCTCATTAAAATTAAGAAAAAAAACTTCTGTTCGGCAGAATCCCTGTTAAAAGGATGAAAGACAAATTATGGGCTGGGCAAAATACTTTCAAATCACCTATCTGACAAAGTCCTTGTATATGGACTATATAAAGAACTCTCAAAAGTCAACATGAAAAAACAAATCTAATTAGAAAATGGGCAAAAGGCACGCACAGGCATTTCACTGAAGAAGATACATGGTTGACAAATAAATATCTAAAAACATCTAGATTTATTTCAAAATCAAAAGTTAGAAAATGTATTCTATAATGTCCTATACAGGCCACACGGATAGGCCACTATCAGATTCTAAGCTTTCAAGAAACCAGAGAGGAAAAATTACTAATTCCACAGTTCACAGACCCATAGGGGAGGAAAAAAATAAATAAACGACCAATAATTAAGAGGGACCCAGAAGAAAGTCTTAATACTAGGCATGGAAAGAACATACTTGTGCAGATCCTTTTGAAGGGAGCCCTTTAACTTGAGTTTGGCCCCTCAAAGTCCAGAACCCCAAAAAACAACCCTCTGCTGGAAAGGTTCTTTATATTGCCACACAGAATGCAAGGACTAGTGGCCTCAGCAAAGTTTTACAACAGATAAGACCATATTTACTAGCACACTAGGGGTGTGCTTTCTGATAGGATGGATCACAGTTTAGATTAAAAAAAAAAATCTTTACAAAGGCACTTTCGGAGAGATGAGCAAAAGCTTTAAAAACCCAAGCTTCCATTAGGATGCCCTCTCGTTGGACTTGCTCTGTCTCTCCTACCCTTCTATAGTCATTTGTTTCCTTGGAATTTCCATTGTTCTCATGCACATCTTTGCTAGGTAATGTCACCTCCAGCTGGAGAGAAGCCAATCCCTGTGCGAACCACAACGATAAAACACCCCCGCAGTTAGACAAAGAAACCAAGGGGAGGTCGAGGAGGGGGAGTCCTGCTACAACAGGATTTGAATTCACTTAGGGATTTGGGCCAAAGCCTCAAGCTAATTAAAGAACCTTGTTGTGCCCCTTGTTTACATAGCTCTCTTAGAACAGAATTTTGGTGTCAGAATGCTGGAGCCTCACCAAGTCCCATCTTTCCATCTCAACCAGAGTTTTATAGTTGTGTTCGCACAGGGATTGGCTTGTCTGCTCAAATCCACGGGGAAAAGGCAAGAGAGTCCACGTCCCGGGATCCATCTGTTGTTACGCAGGACCCCATTTGCCAAAAGGTATTTGTGACACCCAATTCACACACAAGCACTAATTTGAGACCCTGTATCCCAAGCTACACATTTAATAAACACTGCCTGGCTGAGCGATTATTGCCAGCCTCAAAATGGTGAGTCAATCGCTAACCCCCTCAAGAGCTCTTCTTTCTAACAACTATTTCCAAAGTCAAGGCACTGCTCATCAATCCAAAAATGAACCCCCACTCCCTGGAAATCTGAGAAATGCTAGATGATGAACTTTGCAAACTTACGTGGAACTGGTCTGAGGTTGTTCAAAGGCTTCTTTTGGAATTTTAAGGCCAGGGTTTCGCTTCTTGCCTATGGGGAAAAGATGTAAAGAGAAAGTTAAGATCTAAATCACTGAGCAACTGATCCTGGCAACAGAAGGAAAAAAGCTGACCTGGGCATGCAGCCCTTATCTCCCCATTCAGAACTCCATTTCCTACACAGGAAGTCTGTAAGTGACAAACAGCAGGCAGAGCAGATCCTCTCAAATGCAGAATGAGGTTATGGATGAGGTTGTTACTAGTCCAGGGTGAAAATGTCAGAGCAAGAATGCCAATTCTTTTCTTCTGGGAAGACCTGCCTTTTCTCCCTGCTGAGAGTTTCTTTCCTCCTTTGTTTCCTTCTTTTACACAATGATGGTGACAGTAGATGGTGCTGGTGCTGGTTATGCTTTTTTTTTTTTTCCTTTTCTCTTTAATGTCAGTAAAATGGAGTCACTCATCTCAGTGCTCCACAAGATTTTTTTAATGGATCTGTGAGCAACTGCTAGAGTTAACCACGGAAGTATAATAATAATAATAATAAAATAATAATAGTAATAATGAAATGTTCACACTCTTTTGACCTCCCCATTCCTCATCCACCTGCTACAAATTAAAAACATGAGAGAGAGATAAGATAATAGTTATTTGCATTGCCCTGTTCCAAAAGGGATTAAGATAACAGACGGGCTGATTTAAGGAGGTTATCCCTTCTTTTTAGGCCAGATGGGAACATAAAGCTGATGTGTTCTTCCTTGGGCTGAAACTACAAGACAGCTTGGCTCAAAGACTTTTGTTGGTGAATAAAAACAGAACAAACTGAGAAATGCCAGCTGAGGAAGCAGATAAGAGAAAAGCACATCCTGTAGGACCTGAAATTCTCCCCGTCCAAGGAGATCCCATGTTTCTCCAGGCTCGACTGGGGAAACCAAAGCTGAGCTGAAGAGACTGCCCACGGTTTTACTTTCTTTCTCACTTCTTCTCTACAGTGCAAGTGAGCACTGCAGAGCTGATGCAAGGCCTGGACAAGACTTTGGAGAGAGATTATGAAGCTGTCAAGAAACTCACCTACTTGTGGGAAAATCACATCCACAGACTCAGTGACTTTGCCACTGTCACAGAACCAGCTCTCCTGACACCCAGGCTGGAGCACTTTCCACTACTCCACAACATAAGAGGTTTAGAGATGACCAGAGAAAATGCGATGGGGGAGTATGGAATTTTGAGTTTAAAAAAACAGCTTACACCTGGTTCTTCCACTCACTGAGTGATCTCTGGAGTCACTTTTCATCTGATTCTTGGTGTCCTCAATTGTAAAATGGGGATGTGACATCAAAACCCATGTCACTGGACTGATGAGAAAATCAAATAAGAGAATACAGATTAAAGGGCACTAAGATGCCTTAGAGAGCTGTGAATTATAGCCATATAGAGAAACAATCGGCACAGTCTTGTTTAAAAAGATAAGCCATTTAAGAAATTCCTGGACAGAACTGGCCATATTATCGTAGCCCAATATAATGTATGATTGTGTCTCTTTTTTCTATCCCTTAAAAATCCAAAATCAATCTAGATTAATAATGTCAAATTGTATAAAGCCAAGAAAGAACAGGTTTAGCAGTAATCAATGTAAAGAAACCCTTTTAGAACCACCTTTGTTATAAAAGGTTCCTTCAACATTCTCCTTATTTGGTCTTATCTACATTTTATAAAATTCAAAACTCACCATTCACTTTCCCATCCTCCTGGAGCTCACATGGTCTTACAGGACAGGTTAGTCATTGACAATATATAGAGCTTTATTCTGTGCCAAGAACCACTCTAGACACTGGATCCAGTGTGAGAATCCAGTGAGACATGTAGCCTAATTCCCACAATCCCCATTTATAGCTTCAGTCAAATAGACAGGGGATGGTTTTTCGAATGAGATACGCTCATGAGGCATGGCAACTTTAGCTTGTTCAGATAAGTGCACATATATTCCAGTACAGGTGAAGTACAGAAACACAGGTGATGCACAGGTTTCCCACCAGGTGCAGTCCTTAAGCTCTTTCACATAAAACAAAGCAAGATTAAATAAAATATATTTTATTTGTGAAAAAAGGACCCCTCCAGTTGCCTTTTAAATGAACCAAACACAGAAGTTACTCCTAAATTCTTATACCTCTCTCTTCTTCGTTTCTGACTCAGCCATCTCTTATGAGGTAGATGTAACAAAATAGCTATTTATTGAGAAAACCTCCTGTGAAAAACTTTAACATCAAAATGAATTATTATACTATAACTCAACAGATCTTCAAAATGTCTATTCAAAGAAATAGTAAAAAACTAATAACAATAAATGAGACAATAAACACCTTTTAGAGCAAGCTTGTTCTAACAGATTTTAGAACCACCTTTGTTACAATAGAACAAAAGCATAAAACCAGAATAAAAGAATAAAACCAAAACAGGAAAAAAGGCTTCAGGATATGGGAAAAGAATGCCTCTGCTTCTCTCCCCACCTCACCTTTCCACTGTGCATCCGCATCAGGCTTATCCTGAATTTGCTGCCTCCTGGGAAATTACCAGCCTCCTGAATCCAGGTCCCTGAACCCTGACTATATATAAGTTGGAGATCTGCATAGTCTTCAAAGAAAGTTTTCTTAAATCTAATATTTCAAAGCATACCAATTCCTGACAGCAACAAGAAAAATAGTTCCAGGAGACCCAAACCCTAGTTGAATTACACTGTTAGGAAATAACTTGCCTTCATTTAAAAAGGTACAGCAAATAAAACAAAAATCCCAAAGACACACCAAGATTCCATCATTCACTTACTTGCCCCTCATTGAAAGAGTAACTGCTCTTCAGACCAGCCTGAGCAACCCCATGGGGGTTTTCAAGGCTGCAAGAAGGGCCTGCAGAAGAAAACCCCACAGAAGCCATTCTTCACTTAGCTCCCAGAACCACACTTCAGCCGCAACAAACAGCACTGGGCAGACTCCACCCCATTCTCAAGTTCGGATTGCAGCAGAGCTCTGTGCGGTTACTTTCCCAGGAAACTTCAACTCCAGGAAGGAGGAAGGCAGGTGACTCCAGGTGGACACCCAAGAGTCCAAGAGTGACGTTAATCATCAACCAGACCTAGAGGAATAAATCTATAAAGGAATTCTGGACAGTACAGGGTTCTCTGCCAGCCTTCCCAAAATGCCTCTTTCATTTCTTAAAAGAAAGAAAACAATATGTGGTCAGTTCCCAGCTGTGTTTATTTCTAAGCAATCTGTTTCCCCTGGGAAAAATGCCAACACCTGACACTAACATTTAACACTGTGTAAAAAAATAAATTAATGGGAGGCAGCAAAATGAATAATTAAAGCTAAGTGAAAACTATGTTAAATGGCCTTTTCTTTTTATGTCCAAAAGCAAAACACGCGTGCGCGCGCACACACACACACACACACACACACACACACACACACACACCATGTAAGACAATAGGCTCTATATTATGTTACAAGCTAGTAAGTGGCCTTCTCAGGAAAAGAGAATTTTCTCTACTACTGCAGATCTCAGCAAGCTTTGCCCTCTGATTGGTACAACATGCAAAGGGTAAGCCTCTCCCACCTGATTGGGCGGATGGAGAACTATATTACATAAGCCCATGCCACACCCATGCCTGTTTTCTCTGAAAATATTGCAGCCCCTCAGCACACATCTATTTGCAAAATCCTTCTTAACCCAAAGCTGGGTCATTATCATCCTGACCTGGAGCAAAGTGTCACTGGAAAATACTTGCCAAGAGTTGGACAATATTTACCAGCTCACAGAAAATGTTTGCTAACTTCCAGAGTACTGAAGATGATGGGGTACGCAAGACTTCTTGCTCAGCACCCACTCAGAGGGGATAAGCACAAAGGGCTCCTCTCATGAGCCTTATTATATAAAATCCAAAGATCAGATGCCAGTGCCAACGCAAACAGCAATAGAATCCCACACCATCAACAGATGGTGGCATCTTAGGAATATGCTGATGCCTAGATATTTGCCAGCTTGGTCAAGGTATGGTGGGGGGAAGCATGATTATGAGAGTTTATGATCATTGACACAGCTTCACAAAAGGATGGCAGTGTTTCTAGCACCAGATTTATTTTAAAAATCCGTTTGCCAATAGGAATGGGATTTCTAGCCAAGCAACTGGCAACCTAGAGACCTTGGCTGCCTTCTCCTTACTACTTGCATCTAAGCTGAATTTCCCAGGGTATTTGGCAGTCAAATCTGGAGAGAAGTGTCACTGAACGTTATTAAATCACAATGATCATATGCAAAGCAACTAACAGAGCAGGGGAGAGGAAAGAGAGTGCATGGAGTCAGTTGTCTTTACAACAGTGATATGAGAGTGGTTGTGGACCCTTCAGTTCCCCAAAACTGCTGAATCTCCTAAACCCATGAGATGCCAGCCAGTATGCCAAATTCTTTGGAATTGCATAAAATTTGTAGAAGAAAAGCTGAAAAGCTCATTTTAAGCCATACATTTTGATCTCAAGGGAGCAAAATGAATCTCCCGAATCTTACCCATGCTGTCCCCTCCGCCAGAGGGCTCTATTCCCCACTCACTGACTCCAACTCCACTTTCCAAATTCAGTGCACTTATCACATGCCCCTGAGAACCTTCCCTGACCTTCCCGAGCACTGCTTGAGGATCACTGCCCACACATTCCTGCTTTCACATCCCAGCATCTTGCGTAGTGTCTGAAACACAGCATGAGCTCAATTTAATAGCAATGGACTGCTGACATTTTAGTTTAAAATATCTACTCTCTTAAAATAGAGCCTCATGACAGACTTCTATGGATTTTCCTCATATCTTTTAATGCAATCTATCATTACATTCTTTTTTCATTTATTTATTTCCTTGGTGGTGTGTTTTTCTATCTACCCCACTGGAATATAAGTTCCACGATGGCAGGGATGATGCCCAGTGTTTACAAATTGTAAGTATCTGTTGAATGAGTATTTGTTGTTCTTTTTCTACTGTTTTGGACAGCAATATGGAAGCCTGTCAAAAAAAAAGGAAAAAAAGCATGGAGTGGAAAAATGCAAAACCTAAGCATCAATAAGACCTCACATCAAATCACAGCTCTGCCGATTATTAATGATGTGTTCTTGAAACTCTTACTTATCCTAAACTTAGCTTCCACACTTGTAAACTGGAGGTGATTCAATAATCTCCCTAGATCAATATGAGACCTGGTTGGCACAAAACACGTGCAAAAGTCTAGCAGTGCCTGGCATATACCGGGGGCTCAATAAATACTAGTTTCTTTCCTCCCTTCCATATTCTGTGCCTGTATTTTTAGATGACAGGATAAAAAGAATGTCCTGTGTATGGGCAGCTTGTTTTCTTCAGATGCCATCTCTGTTCTTCCTCTCTGGTTTTATTTATGTTAAAATTACTTTTTCCAAACATCCCATCTATCCTGAACCTTACTCTCTTGGTTCCTGCTGACCATGGGAACTACTCCAGCTCCATGGACTCAGGATCTCTTGAGAATGAGTCCTCAGAATTCTATTTATATATTTTTAGGAGCTCCACAACTGATTGAAATGACAGCTCCTCTCTAGTGCATGGCTTTTCCTCGTTTTTTTTTTTTTAAACCACTTCTCACTTTATGATAACAAAGTCACATTTTCCCCCAACTCTCCCAGGCTTCTGTCACTTCCATACCAACCAATTCCTCCTGGATAGTAAAAATTAAATTCCAAATTAAGCTCCTCATTGCACTATCCATATCTTTTGAGATGAAACTTTCAACAATTCATCAAAATAGACAATGCATGGAACAAAAAATCTGTTAAGATACAAGTTCTGTTTTCAAACAGTCAGGGGATAAGAAAAAGCAATTCCCATAATATCAGGAAGAATGTGTGGTGTAATTGCATTGCACCCTGAATACAGTGGTGGGTCAAAGGAGGCTTAAAGACTGTACCCGATAATCTTAAAATTTCTGATTTAAAAAGATAGGTCATCCATGTTTTTCAGTACGGTAGCATCATGCCAAATGTATGTATCATAAAAATCAATCTACCAGAGACCTGCAGGAGGTTTGAAACTATGGTACAAGGTGCAATACATGTGTTCTTTGATATCTGAAGCCTCCAGGCCTTTGCTCCTATTTTCCCTGGAATCCCCTATCACCCATCTCCACCAGTGAACTTGAAGCCTCAGATCAAGCATGTTCTCTAAGAAGCCTTCCACAAGTGTCCTGGGCACAACAAACACCCCTCCTTTGTGCTGCCACACTACCCTGGGTTTATCTGTAATGTCTCCCCTCCTACAATGATTGAACCCATCTGTTCACCCATCTCTTCCACTAGAATGTGAGTGCTTCAAAGCCGGACCCCGTCTCTTACCCATGTACAGCATAAGCCCTGGGCACAAGAGACAACAGGCCAAGACCACAGCAACGCGGCCAGTAAATCATCTGTGTAACTCTGCAGAGGCATAATCTATAGAACCTGGTAACCTACTAGAAAAGGGGGTTGCAGAAGAACAGAGCAAAGTAAAAATAAATAACAACAACAACGATAATAATAAAATCTGCCTTTTCCATGTCTAGGTGAAATTAACTGAAAGAGAAAGGACAGATCAAGGGGCCAGTTGGTGAGTGGTGGGGAGAGATACACCAATTCCAAAACTCAGACAAGTTAAGTATAAAATCCTGGTTTCAAGCAAGCAAGTGAAGATAAGGCAGGGAAATAAGAAGAGCAAGAGGAGGGCATACAGCCAAGGCAAGAACATTTTGAGAGAGTGAGATGCTAACAAAGAGTCGGTGATGGACACAAAGAACCCCTGAATGCTGGAGGGAGAAGAAGCCGGCGTGTGGACAGCAGCTCAGTAGACTAACTGGGGAAACAGTCAGGATTTCAGAGTGAAAGCAATCAGAAGAGCTTCCTTGCAGCTCCACGTGATGAAAGCTCTTTTGTAGGCCCCGTAGAGCCCAAGTATTATTTTCTCACGTTAACAATTTGGTGCTGACGACATGCTCTTGAAAGAACCTAAGAGCAAATCACAGCCATGCCCTCTAGCTGTGGTCTAGGACCAAAGCGAAGGTGGGAGGCGGGCGGCGGTTCGGAGGGGAATCCCCGCTGCCTGAGCTCATCTCCTTCCTCATTTACATGCTGCTTCATTCATGAGTCTTTATCAAAAGGAAATGTAGTCACAAGGGTGTTAAAAATACCACTTAATTTTTTTTTAATGGCAGCAAGTTGCAAAGGGATTTAGTGACGCTCTGATCATTTCATAACCTGAATTTTGGTTAGGTTTCAAAATCTTTCTCATTTTTTCGAGATACACACTGAAATGGTTACGAATGAAATAACATGATTCTTTGATTGTGGGATTTGCTGCAAAACAGCCTGGGAGGTGGGAGATGGAGATATAGATGAAATAAGATGGACAACGTGTAGGTAATTATCAAAGCTGAATGATGGATATGTGGCCCATTTACTTATGAATATCTTTGATACTTTCCAAAATACAAGCATGTTTTTAAAATAGCAACAGAGTCACAGAAAATTTCCTTAATAGTTAAAAGAGCAGAATGGTGACTTAAAGGCTTGGATTTTTTACTTGGAAGAAGTGGATTCCTTTTTCCCTCTGGTCCAAGACCATGATTTTAACAGCACTGTGATCACCCCACCTCTAGCCAAGGAAAACTACAGGGAGCAACTTTTATTCAACCAGACGTCTGAAGAGCAAGAGACTGCAAAGAAAAACACGGGAACGTTCTTTGTCTATAACCTTTCTTAGAATGCAACCAATATGGGGTCTACCCTGCCTTCCCTCTGCTCCAACTAACTCCTTTTACTGGCTTGCACTCTACACGATGCCACTGCCCCATGTTCACGAAAACCTTAAAAAAGGCCTTTGAAATTCATCTCTGAAATTCATTAAATTACCCAATGCCCTCTTTATAAAAACTTTTAGCAGGGAAAATGTTCAGTAACAGGAAGAGTTGACTTCTCCTGCATGACCAGTCTATTTCTGCCTACGGATGATGGGAATCATGTTACCTTACATTTCCTTTCTTAGGCCAATGACTAAAAAGCTTAGGGCTAAATTGGAGACTCGTATTCATATTAATTTCTGAATCTGTGTGTGGGGAGGATTGTAGCCCTACTTTCTGTCTCATCTACCTTTCTGATAATATTTTATCATGGAACATTTTTAAATATATATGCAAAAGTAAACAAAAACAGTTATTATCAGTTACCACCTCTGCAAATGTACTCACCACCTTTGCTTCAGCAATTATCAGCTCATGGCCAATCTTGCTTCATCAAGTTTCCCACTACTTTCCAGACATCAAACCATTTCATAAATATTTTACCAAATATCTCTAAAAAGAAACTGATTATTTTTAAAAACACATAGCATAATACCACTATCACACCGATACAAATAAATAAAAATTTCTTAATACCTAGTCAGTGTTCAAAGTTCAAGCTGCCTCATATATATCTTAAATATTTTTAAATGGCGGTGTGTTGGAAGCAAGATCAAGATTAGATCCATGCCTTGTGACAGGCTGATACCTTTCTTAAGTCTCTTTTAATCTATAGGCTCTCCCTCCATATTGTATTGCCCCTCCCCAACCCATGCACCTTTTTGTTGTTGTTAAAGCAATTGGGTCGTTTGTCCTGTAAAGTTTCCCCACTTGGTTCTGCTGATTGTATCACGTGATGATTCACCTATTCTCTGTTGGTTAGAACTTGATCGATTCCAGCTTGACTTTTTTTGCTTGGCAAGACTATGCCACCAGTGGTATCACTTGTAATTTATGTAACCCTGCTGAATTTTATGCATCCTAGCAAGCTATCTTAAACTCTTAATGGTAAAAGAAAGAAATTTTAAAAATAAATGAATAATCCCATAACCATACTTGATATTAACACACGTTTTAACCTTTGTCAATTTGATAAGTAAATTTGAGTATCACATTGTTTTTAATCACATTTTTAAAAATATTTAATGAAGCTGAATATGTCTACTGGCATCAATATTTATCCTTCCATGAACTGATTGTTCAAGCCAGTTCCCCATTTTAAAACTAGGTTGGCTTTGTGTGTGTTCAATTTGTAAGAAAGAACATTGCCCCTTTTATCATATGTGTTGCAACACACACACACAGAGTCTTTTTTTTTTCATTGTTATACAGAATTAAAAATTTTATATTCCTTTATGATTTCTGCATTTCCATAAGGCAAAGAGGTTTCCTCCCTCTCCACCAACTAGTTAGACCATTGTCCCAATATCATCTGTTAATTAGCCCATTTGTTTCTCCATTAATTTTACCCACCTTTTTAATGTTTTTGACTCTTGTATAGTCCTCTTGTAGAAATCTATTGGCTGCCATACTCAAAATATATTAAATATTCACAGTCATTGCAGATTTCCTTGCTTGATCCTGACTTTCAGATAACTATTTCTAGCTTTTCACTTTAAAAAATGATGTTGCTTTTCTATTCCGCTAGGTAGATAAACTGAATGATTTTTATCACATTGAGGAAGTATATAGCTATTCATATTTTGTTTAGTTATCTAAAATGGACACTGAATATTATCAAATTCCTTTTCAACATTTATTCAGATAAGTCAGTGTCCTTCTTATCATACCCAAACCATCATATTCTTTTAACAAATGCATTTCTTATTTTTCCCTTTCTCCTCTTTCCTTTACTGTCTCCTTTTCACTCTCCTTCCTCCTTTTCCTCATTATCTCCCAAACCATCCATCCCTCTTTTTCATTTCCTTCTCAACTTCTTTTGCTATTGGCATTCCAGAGCATCCGGTGGTCCCGGATTGCTACTGGTGACAGAAACTTGGGGAGTTTGCTAAACCCTGGCCTCAACAAAAGTCTGGAAAGTCTCAACTTGACAATATAAGGGGACAAAAGAAACAAAGTTAAGATACTAGCTGCAAATTAGGAGAAATAGATATTGGTAGATGGGTCCATCCTGCTACTTAGTAGAAACTCTTCACTGGAACAAAGAAAGAGAAGATGCTGGCTTCCTCCAGGTCTTTCTAACTTGATGCCATCTTAGAAGAAAAATGCTAAGAAAGAAATGTAGTCCTTTTCCCAGAACCATGGCACATTCCAAAACTCTGCATGTTCTCTTCCAACAAGAAACATGAGGGTAAAGAAAGCATGGCCAAAGTAAAATTTAAAAATACATATATGGCAGGGTTCTTCACCCTGAAACCCATACCCTCCAGCCTGGAAAACCTCAGTGTAAGCCTTTGCCCTTTGGCTCTTTCTGCAATTTCTAGTCACCTTTCTGTCCAGGGAGGTTACTCATTTTTGAGAGTCGTGTTTTGCAAAAACCACAGCCTAGCAAGACCGTGGTAGCCTTTGCTTTTGTTCTGCCACATCATTTCCTGGCTGGGCACATCTCCTGCTGGTGACACCGCTGGTTAGAGGCTCACGATGGTCAATTAAAAGGAAGACTGAGAAACAGCTTCAAGAAAAACACAAAATTTAAATATGAGCTTTTCCAAAAAGAGAAAGCTAATCTCCAAAAGCAAACAACTGATTTTGAAAACGGTTTGGTTTATGCAAGGGGACTCGCATTTCAATACTATTTCAGATCCTCATGTAACCGTCAGGGGGAATTTCCACAGTTCTAGAGAAAGAGTGAGGCCCTGCATTTTTCCTCCTGAATAAACCATCATCACCATAATTAACAAACATTGCTTCAGGCAACACCATAATTCAGAGTGCCAGAAGAAGTAGGGTTCTTTAGTCTTCGGTAATAAGTCTGGAAATTGTTCCAGGCAGTCACCTTGAAACATGTAAGTCAGTTAACCTCCGAGGCTGAGCACAAGAAAAGTACACAAATTCCCTACTTTACCAGAGTGTTCATCTACCTATGTTCTGGCATCCAATATTGTGATGGAAAGGGTAGAATATGCTCTACATGCTATAAATATACTCCCACAGAGTAACCTATACAAATTCCCCAAACTGGTTTTAATGACCAGCCAAACATACGAGGAGATAAATTATAATTATACCTGGACATACTAGTTTTATAAAATTTTCTTTAAAATGCTGGTTTTTATTGCATTGATTTCAACTGAATGTTACTAAAGGCAGCTCTCACAGGTCTTCATTATTGGGGAACATGGTGAGGAGGGGAGGAAAGTGCTCTGTCCTATGCACGTAATAGCAGATGATTTTAAAGGACCATCCAGTTACATATGGTAAGATGGAAAACAACCCAATGTGACTCTGCGAAGAGAGGCTTAGTGGAAAGAGTCCCAGCCACAGCATCACTGAGATCTGGGCAATTCATTAAGCTAAGTCTCATTCTTAAAATGGGAATAACAGGATCTACTATGGTGGGATTAAAGGAGCTCATCTATATACCCAGTGCCACTGGATCAATACATGTTGAATACACGAATGCTGAAAAGTTGCCAGGTCAGCTACTTTGCTGTCTTTGGCAGGTGATTTCTTATGACCAGGTGGCCACTCATAAGAATAATAATAGCAACTAATATTTAATGAGAGTTTTCTCTATGCAAGACACTGTGCTATTTTACAGCACTCAATATCACAGTGTTCATTTGCATAAACAATTTTATTTAATGATCACTACAATGACATAGGGTAAATATTATTTCCTCCATTTCAAGGACCTTACAGAGATGAGAGTAGTCGGCTTTCACACATAATAGAATTGTGTTCAGTTCTTCAATTGAAATTACTTCTCATCACAAGTCTTATTTCCAATTGTACAAGGATTATTGCTGAACTGTGCCAGGGTTTTAAATAGATCCTGAGATCCAAAGGAAAAACTCCTGGGTTAAATCTCCTGCAACTCAGGAGACTTCAACTCAGATGCCCCAACGTTTCCAGATAACAACTGCAGGTTATAAAGCTGTTTATCAGGAACTACTGTGAAATGACGTAGGTCCATAGGGAAACCAGACTCAACCTAAAAGTTATTTTGCCATGACCTTTACCCAAGTTCTTTTAACTTGTCTGGACTTTAGTCTCCCCGATGCTAAAATTGAAAACATTCAGTTAAGAAACTGGCTAATTTTCTCACTAAATGGTGCTCTGGTATTTGAAAGGAGCACTAAGCCGGTTTTATAGACAAGGTCATAAAGTTTTCTACTCTGCAGTAGCCCTGCGGTGTGTTTATAAACAACACCTCTTCTCTCAGGGGGTTTCTGGTGAAATTGATAAGCAATATTCCCTACCTAGTATACATTACTTTAGCAGGAGAGTTTATAGTCAAGTGACTATTTGCAAAGTTATGACAGTGCCTCTTGTTTGCAAGATGCTGTATCATAGTAAAACTTGTATGTGTTGTTGATGACTCTCAATATCAAACAAAGGACTCTTTGCCCACTAATAGATCACTGATAAAGCCATCCTGATGTCAATCTCAAACTGACGCTTCTCTGTTCCTGGTAGAGAACTCATCAGCCACAGACTAGACTAAACATTCAAGGTTATTAAAACTCTGGAGTCTGGCTTCATTCCAGAAACCTCAACATTCAAAATAAAACAAATGCACAAAACCAAATACATCTCAACTGGAAGAACACCAATCTCTTAATACCAAGGATAGCATTTTCTTTCCACGAAACCGCCCCATTCTCCGACACCCATCAACAAACAAACTAGGCCTAATACCAGATAACACTCTCACTGCATCTGGTCCTGTAACCAGAATATGAAGCCACTTTGGCTGTTACATCTGGGAAAAAACATATAGAAAATTTTTTCTCCTCTTTGTTGCAACCTCTTTCTCTTTCACATTCAGAATTCTTCTAGGTATGATATGTTCTAGATTTAATTTTAGCACAAGGCTCTTAACTTGGTAACCTCAGCCTCTTCATCAAAAGTACAAAGTAAATGAAAATAGCATAGTACACAGATTTTTAAAAGAGTTAAATGTGAAAAGAGAAAAAAGGTCTAGGAAAAGTTCTGGTGCTTGGGTTTTTCTCCGTTTGGTACTACTTTCTAAAAAATTTGAGCAGCAGTCAAGCCAACAAAAGAAGCCAGTGAGCGACAGGACAAAAGAGGACAGAGCAGCACACAGAAATGTTGGGGAAAGGTCCAGTGGACACTCTACAGATGGGACCAAGAGTGCAGTGGAGAGATGTTGGCCTCAAAGAAAGGAGTGGAGGGTCTCCCTTTAAGACGAGAAGGAAGCAGCACAGAAAGGGTGACAACAAAGAAAAAATCCAATGTGAACGGAAGTTGAGAGAGGCACTCGGTATTGATGTATAACAGGGTGTTCTGCCAAGATTTCCCATGGGGTCCTTAAAAACACGACTCCAAGAACCGTTAGAAGCAGCCACAATCAGTCAACAAAAGAGTTCCTGTAGTTTCAAATGAAATTTTACCAAGGACTCTTGCAGTAGATTAGCTTCTGGGGAAGTAGCTAAGCTCTGTGAGAAACATTAGAGAAAATTCAAACAGGCAACCAAGCCATGTAAGGCTTGATGGCAAGTATGGCCTAAGACTTCCTTGTGTCTTCTAAGAGCCTCTCCATTTCAGTGTAGCAGTGCCCAGCTCAAGAACTATCCATTACTCTCAAAGATCACATGCAAATGTATGATGCATTCCACTCTTCTAGAAAGTGTACAAAATTTGCCACAAAAATTCTGAGTCTCTGGAGTCGCAAAGCCCAAGGTCTGAAAATGAGATCCATGACATGAGCTTT
This sequence comes from Choloepus didactylus, assembly GCF_015220235.1. NCBI lineage: Eukaryota > Metazoa > Chordata > Mammalia > Pilosa > Megalonychidae > Choloepus > Choloepus didactylus. The sequence continues at coordinate 64,089,779 of NC_051324.1, read as the reverse complement.
GCCTCCTGATTTTTTTTTTATACAAACTTTTTTATAGTTTTAAGGAAAGGTAACTTACATATCAAACAATTCACCTATTTAAAGTGTACAATTCAATATATTTTAGTATATTCACAGAGTTGTGCAATGATTGCCACAACAAATTGTGAACAATATCATCACCAAAAAAAGAAACACTGTGCCCATCAGCAGTCACTCATAATGTCATTTCAATAGTGCCCACTCCCTCAGCTCTAGGCAACAACTAATGAACTTTCTTTCCCTATAGATTTGCCTACATTGGATGCTTCATATAAGTAGAATCATACAACGTGTGGTGTTTGTAATTGGCTCCTTTCATTTAGCTAAGTTTTCAAGGTTCATCCATGTTGTAGCATGAATCAGTACATCATTCCTTTTTATGTCCAAATAATATTCCATAATATGGATATACCACTTATCCTTCATCAGTTGATGGACATTCAGATTATTTCTACTTTGGGGTTATTATGAATAGTGCTGCTACGAAAATTTGTGTACATGTTTTTGCATGGACATACGTTTCCATTCCTCTTGGGTATATATATGTAGGAGTAGAACTGCTGTGTTGAATGGTAACTATATATGATCTTTTAGGAAACACAAACATTTTCAATTCTTTGAAGAAACACAAACATTTGTCCATTCCCTATAATAGTATTATGGATCCAATTTTTCCAAATCCTCACCAAAACTTGTTATTATCTGTCTTTTTAACTACAGCATCCTAGTGGATGTGAAGTGGTATCTCATTGTGATTTTTATTTGCATTTCCCTGGCAGCTAATGATGTTGAGCATCTTTTCATTTACCTATTGGCCATTTTATCTTCTCTGGAAATTTTTTTGTTCATGTCCTTTACCCATTTTTTAATTGGCTTGTCTGTCTTTTTATTATTAGGTTTTAGGGTTCTTCATATATCCTAAATACAAGTCTCTTATTAGATATAAAATTTTCTCCCATTATGTGGGCTGTCTTTTTACTTGTTGAAATCAAGAAATGGGAGTCCTTTACTTTGTTCTTTTTCAAAATTTGTTAGCTATTCTGAGTCCCTTGCATTTCCATGTGAATTTTAGGATCAGTTTGTCAATTTTTGCAAAAATAAGCCAGCTGGAATTTTGATGGGAACTGGGTTGAATCTGCAGATCAATTTAGGGAGTACCGTGATCTTTAAAATAATAAGTTTTATGATTCATGAACATGGACTGTCTTTCCAATTACTTGAGTCTTTAATTTTTTTTAACAGAGTAGCTTTCGGTATATTTTTTACTTATTTCATTAAATTTATTCCCAAGTATTTTCTTTCTTTTGATGCTTTGTAAATGGAATGTTTCCCTTCATTTCATTTTTAAATTGCTCATTGGGGGAATACAGAAATACAATTGATCATTGCACATTGATCTTGTATCCTGCTAAACTTCTTTATTCATTCTTACGGCTTTTTAGTGGCTATTTTAAGATTTTCTATATTCTAGATCATGTAATCTGCAAATAGAGATAATTCTTTTGTCTTCCTTTCCAATATGAATGCCTTTTATTTCATTTTCTTGCCTAACTGCCCTGCTATAGCCTCCAGTACAATGTTCAATAGACGTGGTGGGAGCAAACTTCCTTGTCTTGTTCCTCATCTCAGGCAGCCGCCCTCCAAATTTGTCTTGACTTCTGCCAAGCCCTCATACAGAGAGCCTTCATATGATAAAAAAAAAAAGTAGAGCCAGGTCTTGTATAAATATTGAGTATAAATAAGATAAATATAATAGAGTCTATGCTATTACAGTAATTTCTTCTTATTATTTAAAATGACATAAGATGATGGTGAAAGTGTAAATTGGTACAAGCCCCATGAAGGGCAGTTTGACAAAATCTATCTGACAAATGCATATTCCCTTTGTGCTAGCAATTTCAACACCAGGAATATATCCTACAGATACATATCCCACTCATGCAAAATGATATACATATAAATCTGCTCAACATAGCACTGTTTGTAATAGGAAACGTACAACAATGGGATAGTACATGAACTATAGGATGTTCACATGGTGAATTCCTAGGTAGCTGAAAAAAAGAACATGGAAGTTTTGTGTATTGATATGAAAAGATCTCCAAGATGTATTAAGTGAAAAAATCATGGTGCAGAAGACTATATGCTACCGTTTGTATTTGCAAAATGGCAAGAAACCATTTTTTCTTTTTATGCAGAAAATATCTGTATAGGCTTTTATATGCAAAAGAATACAGTAGAAACTAATAACATTAGTTGCCTATGGAGAAGGGAGCCAAGAGGCTGGAGAACAAAAGTAGGAGAAAGATTTTGTACCGTAAACTTGTGTTTAATTTTTCAAATTTGAACCACATGAATATGTTACCTATCCAAAAAAGTAAGTTTAAAGAATAAAAAAAAGATAATCAGAAGTCATAAACTCCAGAAAAAATAGTTAATAGCAAAGTAACAGAAAAGTCCTTGAAGAATTGGAAAGAAGCAGTATGTCATAGTATTAGCAGCCCTGCCACTGCCAAAACCTGTGTTCTTTTTCTGACTCTGCTGCTAACTAGCTCTCTGAACTTGAATATGTAAGTTGCTTAACTTTTCTAGAAGCAAATTCTTTCTCTGTAAACTAAGGGATTAGACTAGCTAACTTTAAGGTCTATACAGCTAGCAGAAGCCAACATCTTCTGAGGCAGACAAAACGCTAAGTCCTTTATATGCATTTAAATCTAATAACCATCCAAAGAAATGAATTATTATTAAGTTATTATTCTAATTTTACAGGTGCGAAAACTGAAGCTTAGATGTTAAAATTTTTTCTCAAGTTCCCACAGCCAGCATTCTCATCCAGGTCTGAAGCAACACCATATATATATATATATATATATATATATTTTTTTTTTTTTTTTTTTTTTATTTTATTTTTTTTTCTGAATTACGTTTTTTTTCAGATGGTTTTGCTTTTCCAACCAGCATTTAGTTGGTTTAGCTACTCTGGAAGTATAAGCTTTCTTCAGAAGGTTTCTTGAATCATTCCCATACCTCCTCTACCCTACCCCTTAATATTCCTGACTCTTACTACAACCTTTTGCTTTGGGTTCTAAAAAAGGAAGAACGAAATGGAGTTTTTCCAAAATACCAAGCACCTATAGTGACAGATGCCAAGACAGCTTCCTCCTTCTATGCCAAAGACGAAGTTCCCTGAAGCTAAAGCTGTTGGACCAGAAGCTTTGGTCTTAGTAAAGTTGAAATTAGTACCATCCCAGGGGGGTGAGACTGTGCAGAGGGGCTGCTCTCCATGCTTGCCAAGTTGCAAACAGGTTGGGGCTGGTGGGAGGAACGGGAGCGTCCTGTGGAAGAGAGGACGATCACAGGGGTCAACAAAAGCCACAAGGGGAGCTGCTACAGGTTGCACATGCTGTGGAAAGAAACCAAAAGAAGATGAGGAGGCAGAGGACAGAGATGCAAAATTCTAGGAAATAATGCTGAATTCTTTATAATGCTTAGCTCTCAAGAATATCAGCCCCTAAACTGCTGAATGATGAAAATAATACTTTTTTTCTTAAATCTTATAAACAAATATAGAAACATTCTACTTGGGCGTATCAAGTTAACTCTTCATATCCTTCTGTATTGGTGAAGAGCAAAGAGCCAAGTCACTATGCAGCCAGAGAGATTTTACAGAAAATAAAACCGCATTTTCCAGGCTTAGCTCCCTGTATATTATCACAGTAAGTCAACATCTGTTGCATAAGGCTCATAAAAAGTTGTTCAAATTCTATGGTGCTGCTGAAATTCTGTCATATTTAATACTGCTCAGAATAAGTAGGCCATTAACTGGGGCTAAGACATTTTTTACAAAATAAATAGCGATGACTATTGTAGTAGTCTCTTTCCTAGCAGAAAGCAACCTGTTCTAGATATTCTAGCAGAGACCATCATCTCTGGACACACCAAACCTCCTTCTGAGTATCTGCGTGACTACATTATTTTCCAGTAAATTGAATATGGTGCAAGCACAGGCTGAAACACAGCTTGACGTAACTTAGGAAGAAAAATGGAGACATATGCATTCAACATGTATCTAAGCCCCAAGCCCCTCACAGAGTCTTTATCATCAGGACTTAAGAGAACTCTCCCCTGGGTGGCAACAAAGCAGACCAACTGACCCTTCACAGGCTGGCACTGGCATAAATGGCACTGGTGAATGTCTTGCCCAAGCGGCCACATAAACTAACAGTGCTCCAAGAAGGCAACTGGAAGAGATAAACACACAATGCTTTCATTCATTCATCCTCTCCTCAAATCTTTACTAATACCTGCTACACATCAACACCAGCTATGCCTGAAAATAAGAAACCAATTAGAGCTGGCCCCCTACTTTTTCTCCCCCTCCCTAATATATTTTTCTGGAATTATTAAGTTAAATTGTGGTATTCCCAGAGGCAGCAAAAAGGACAAGTTCAGTGGTCATTTTCCACATGGCAAAATGAGCTGGGGGGAGGGTAGTGTTGGGAGGAGGGAGGAGAAAATGAGGTGGCTTCTGCGCCAGTTTGGATGTATTATGCCCCCCAAAACTCCATGTTCTTTGATGCAATCTTGTGTGGGCAGACATATTAGTGTTGATTAGGTTAGAATATTTGGATTAAGTTGTTTCCATGGAGATGTGATCCACCCAACCATACGTAATAACTCTGATTGAATTATTTCCATGGAGGTGTGGCCCCGCTCATCCAGTGTGGGTCTTGATTTAATCACTGGAGTCCTTTAAAAACACTAGCACAGACCCAGACACTAGCTGGCTTAGCTCAGAGATGCTTGGAGTTGTGGATCCTGAACTTTAGCTGCAGCTTAGAGAGACATTTTGAAGACGGCCTTTGAAAGCTGACGCTGACATTTTGGAGAAAGCCATTTTGAAACGCAACCTGGGAGCGTTTTTAAATGGATAAGGGGAAGATTCTGGAAGAACTGTGAGGAGAGAATTCTCCAGTGAAGGTACACTTTGTTGATGCCTTACCTTGCACACGTTATGGCCTTAAGACTGTAACTTTGTAACCAAATAAACCCCCTTTATAAAAGCCAATCCATTTCTAGTGTTTTGCAAAATGGCAGTATTAGCAAACCGGAATGGCTTCTTTGGTTGAATTCCCAAACAATGAAGATGTTTGTCTACGCCTCCTTTCTAACCACCTGCCAAGTTCAGTTCAAACTTCTCAAGCTGATGTTCAAGAGCCTACCTGAGCTTTACTACCTTCTACTTTCACCTCTAAACAGTAACCTAAGAGACAGCCTAAGGGAAGTCCTTTCTGTTTTCATGAACACACCTAACCTGAATCTTGACTCCACTCCTGTGGCCATGGCACTGGAATACCTTGATCTGCCCTCCACTCCCCGACTCCCCCTGCAACACACACACATCGTCCTCTGCCCTTTAAGATCTCTTCCTCCTGCATTCTGGGTCCAATGTCTTCTTCCATGAATTCCGCTTTCATCTCCTATCTCCTTCCCTTCCCCAACTCCTGCATGCCTAGAAGTGATCTGTAACATCTACCGCCTGGCATGGTCAGATGATGGGCCACGCATATCTATGCCAAAACCAAACCAACAAACTTAACAGATATTACCTCTGCTAACTCGCCCAATTGAATGGTGAGTTGCTGTCTCACTGTGCAGATGAGAAACTGAAATCTACAATGGTCAGATAAATAGGCCAAGGTACTGCAGCCAGATAAGAGTGGAGCCAGGTGTGTCTGGTAGGAAGCCTACATTTTTCTCACTAGACCATTTAATGTGTACTGTGGGCATGGGACTCCTCTCATGCACCACTCCCAATTCCTCCCCAGTCCACTTCCCACTTGAGTCCAGTTCAGCACTGGTTTCAGTCAGCTTCCAAGCGGATACAACCTGAGCTCCACCTCATCTCCAGCTGCAGTGTATACCTCCTTCTCTTCACTGGATTATGCTCTAAGACTTCTCTGACACCTGAGGGAACCTGCTGGGCCCACTCGCATGTACAACCTACAAGTTAAAGCATGTGGTACCACCTGTGATCAATGAACAATGGTGGCCAGGGGCCAATGAACAGCCCCTTTAGTCCCTTGTGCACACAGTTCTGCGATACATTCCATGAGGCTCTTAGAAGATCCCATGGGATCCCACATCAGTTGTTTCTAGCATCAGCCACACTGGCTTTGACCACAGACCCAATTCATCCCCCTTGTCCCTCACAGCTGCTTCTTGGGATCACATTGCCAAATAAATTGCCTGCACACAAGCCCCTATCTCAAGCTCTGATTTCAGAGTCAGTTGGCACCAAAAATGCAGTCCATACCAGGAGAATTCAGCAGCAGGTGAGATGATGGTGCAAGCTACCCTGCTGCTCAAGTCATGTGGGCTCAAGAGGACTCAAATTGAGTCATGATGGGCTTAAAGCTGTCCCTGGGACTGGGGTCAGGGCCTCCCTTCAAATGCAGTCACATGGAGGAGAGCAAAAATACCTGAAGATTGGAGTTTCTAATAGGACAAAGGGAGGAGCGCTGTGAAGCAGGGATACTGGGGAGGCAACCAACTCTATCTGTGCTACATTAACCAGCAATCCGTAAACTTGATTGGGAGGCAGACAATCCTTTGAAATTATACGTATGGTTGTCTTTCTATGTGTACACATGTAATTTTCTGGAGTGAGGATCCTCAGTTATAATCAGAATACCAAAGGGTTCAATGACCCAAGAAAAGCTTAGAACCATTTTTGTTTTAAATAGACACATTACTTAATCTTAAATTTACAGAGTACCCTAATGCAGAAAATACAAGTATTTGCCCCATCTCACTTATTACACTTTAGTTCCTAGGACAGGAATCAGAAGATGGCACAGCCTTTGTATAAAAAATGCAAATATTTGTCTCAATTTGAGTCCTCCTTGAGTGTGTTCCTAGAGGCTGACTTTCCAGGCTTCTAGAACAAATAAGGAGCACTAAATCCTCTGTGCATTAGACACGCCACCTTTTAATCATTCTTCTAAAGAAAAAGGGGATCGAGAGGGAATCCCTGAAGGAATAAAGGAAACAGAAGTGCAAACTGCCATAAAGAAGAAGCAAAGCTGCAGTTTAGGTGCCAAAGAGCAAATGTCAAGACACCTTGGCAGTTTTAACGTGCTCTCGGGATTCTATCCCATCGCTAGCAAAGGCAGCGTTGCGGCCCCAAACAGCACTGCTATCATCTGGGACAGCTGTGGCAACAGAAGGAGATCCACTTGTCCAGAGCTTTAATCCTCCAGGGCTCCTCCAACAGTTCTATTTATCTATCTGAAAAGGCTTAGTACAAAGGCATCCACTGCAGCAGTTACGGGGGTTGTGGAGTGGGGTCGGGGTGAAGAAAGCATGTGCCCTTGGGTGTGGCCCTTAAGATTTTGCCAGGCAGACAACTGTCATGCAGACAGAGATGAAATCATGGAATCTAGAAGACATTTCTTAGACACCTCACTCATAGGGTGACCCTATAAAAGGATCATCCAAAACGAAGCATTCTTGAGAGCAACGGAGGGCACCAGTAATGATGACACCTGGACAAGAGGCATAAAGCAGAGCCATCCCAGCAAACTCTCCACCACTCTCCTTTGCTTCTGGTCTATGTCACTCAACAAGCATGTCGTATGAGCCCAACACTGTGCTAAGCACTGGAGAGTGTATGAAAAAAATAAAATAGCATAACAACATGCCATCACATCACATAAAACAAAACATGACACGGCGTACTCCTTGCCCACAAGGAGTCACCTCTGGTCATTCTAACGTGGCTCTGGCTGTCTTGAGCAATGGCCATTTTGGCAGCCTTGGAATCGAAATTAACCAAAGTTTACTCTGAGCTAAGGCATTAGCAGCATTTGCATGCTTTGGTTTGAAATCTTTATTCAGAATACGTCCAAGTGACTCACTGGTCTATTTTGGTCTTGGGAATTCAGCTGCATTCAGAAAGTCTTGGTGTACTCACACATGCCAGGGTAGAGAGAACATCTGCCCAAGGTGGGGAAATGAAATAGATCTCATAGGGTGCACCTTGAATATTCTGTGAATCCTGACCACATTTTTTACATTTTGAGTCATCTCCAAATCCTCCCCTGGATCAATCATCATTTAAGTAAATTAACTCATTAGCCAGTCCTATTGGCTAAAAGACATTTCAAACTCTAGGACTTCTGATTTCTCCCTCTCTTTTAACATTAGAACAACAACAACAAAAGCAATCTCATCACTGATCTTTATGCAATAAATTACTTAAAAACACATGAACATGATAATTGATGCAGAAAATGCATTTGACAAAATACAGGACCCTTGCCTAGTAAAAACAATTAGAACCTTAGGCATAGAAGGAAAGTTCCTCAAAACAATAAAGGGAATATATGAAAAGCCCACAGCTAACATCCTACTTAATGGTGAAAGACTGAAAGATTTCTCTCTAGGATCAGGAACAACACAAGGATACCCACTGTCACCCCTGGTATTCAACCTGTACTGGAAGTTCTTGCCAGAGCAATTAGGCAAGAAAAAGAAATAACAGGAACCCAAACTGGAAAGGAAGAAGTAAAACTATTCCTATTTAAAGATGATACGATCCTATATACAGAACTACTGAAAAGTCCACAACAAGGCTCCTAGAGCTAATAAATAAATGCAGCATAGTATCGGGGTCAAGATCAATACCCCCAAATCAGCAGTGTTTCTATACACAAGTAAGGAACAATCAGAACCAGATATCAAGAAAATAAATCCATTCCAAAAGCAACTAAAAGAATCAAATATCCAGGAATAAATTTAACCTAGGATAAAGGACTTGTACACAGAAAAATACAAAACATTGCCAAGAGTAATTAAAGAAGCCTACATAAATGGAAGGATATTCTGTGTTCATGGATTGGAAGAATAAAAATAACTCAGATGTCAATACTACACAAAGTAATTTATAGGTTCAATGCAGTCCCAATCAAAATTCCAACAACCTTCTTTGCAGAAATGGAAAAGCCAATCATCAAATTCATATGGAAGGGTAAGGGACCCCAAATAGCTGAAGCCACTTTGAAAAAGAAGAATGAAATTGGAGAACTCACACACTCCTGATCTTAAAATATATTTCAAAGCCCCATTAATCAAACCGGCATGGTACTGGCACAAGAACAGACATATAGACCAATGGAATAGAATTGAAAGCTCAGAAATCAACCCTCACATTAATGGTCAAGTGATTTTTGACAAGGTGGCAAAGACCAGTCAATTGTGAAAGAACAGTTCCTTCACAAATGGTGCTGGGAAAACTGAATCTCCATTTGCAAAAAAAAAAAAAAAAAAAAAAAAAAAGGAGGACCCCCCTACCTCACACCATATACAAAATCAACTCAAAATGGATCAATGACCTAAATATTCAGAGCTAGAACTATCAAACTCTTAGAAGAAAACATAGGGAAGCATCTTTAGGAACCAGTGTTAGGCAATGGTTTTTTTAACTTTACACCCAAGGCAGAAGAAACAAAAGAAATAATAAACGGGACCTCATCAAAACCAAAATCTTTTGTTTCTCAAAGGTCTTTATCATGAAAGTGAAAAGACAATCTACACAATGGGAGAAAGTATTTTGTAACTACATGTCTGATAAAGGATTAGTATTCAGTATATATGAAGAAATCCTTCAACTTAACAACAAAAGACAAACAACCTAATTTTAAAAAGGGCAAAACACTTGAACAGACATCTCTCCAAAGGAGATATACAAATGCCCAGAAAAAGCACATGAAAAGATGTTCAACGTCATTAGCCATCAGGGAAATGCAAATCAAAACCACATTGAGATTCCATTTCATACCCACTGGAATGGCTGCTACTAAAAAAATGGAAAATACAAGTGTTGAGGGATGTGGAAAAATAGGAACATTCATTTATTGTTGGTAGGACCATGTAAAATGGTGCAGCCACTGTGAAAAACAGTTTAGGGGTTTCTCAGAAAGCCAAGTATAGCATTACCATATGACCTGCCAATCCCGCTACTAGGGATTGGCAAATACTACCCCAAAGATTGAAAGCAGAGGCTCAGACACACATTTGCACATCAGTGTTCATAGTGGCATTACTCACAATTGCCAAAAGGTGGAAGCAACCCAAGTTAATGGACAAGTGTCCACTAACCGAAGAATGGATAAATAAAATGTGGTATATACATACAATTAACATTATTCAGCTGTAAAAAGGAACGCTATCCCACTACATGAAACAACATAGATGAATCTTGAAGACATCATGTTGAATGAAATAAGCCAACACAAAAGGACAATATTGTATGATCTTACTGATTTGAAACAATTAGAATAAGCAAACTCATAGTCAGAGTTTAGAATATAGGTTACCAGGGGATGGGATGGGGATAGGGAATGGGAAATTAAGGCTTACAATGTACAAGGTTCCTATTTAGAATGATGGAAACGTTTTGGCAATGGATAATGATGACAGTAGCTCAACATTGTGAATGCAATTAACAGCACTGAAATATGTATCTGTATAAGATAAAAAGGGGAAATGTTAGATTATACATATATATTAACAGAATAATTTTTTTACAAGTCCACTACACTACACAGTGAACTCTCAAGTTAAACCATAGACTTTAATTAACAGTACAATTATAAAAATGTGCTATCATCAATTAAAACAAATGTTCCACATCAATGCAAGGTGTTGGTGGTGGGGTAGTATATGGGAATCCTGTATTTTATCCATGATTGTTCTGTAAACCCACAACTTCTCTAATAAAGGAAAAAAAATAAATACCATAGATTTCCTGAGTTCAAAAGTAGAAAGTATTTATTATAAATTTTGGAAAATAAAGAAAGGTATCGAGAAGAAAATCGAAACTACACGAAATTTTCTCTGCCTAGGCATAACCATTATTAATATTTTGGTGTATTACTTTGCAGTCACTTTTGTATACAGGCCTATAACCATATATAATTATATAGATATAGAATGTTCTTATGCTATTAAGAGAATACTGTATTCTTGACTACTACTTTTATCCCTTAACATTTCATTATGAACATTTTCTCCAGACATTAGTTATATTTTCGGATACTTTTTTTTAATTGCAAAATATTCCAGTCAAAGCACTACAAATACAGGTTATATATATTTGTATATTTATTCATAATTGTTAAGTAACCAATTTCATAGCAACATGCATTAGTAACATGTATGAAATACGTTTGGCTCTTAAAAAACAATATAATAGTAAGTTGAAAAACGACATGCCAAGTCACTCAGCTTGCAGGACTTAAGTGAAATCAATCCACTTTGAACAACCCAAGGCCTCTGAAATGGATCAAGAGATCAAAACCAGAGTTGTATCAGACTATGTTTTTCTAAAGTCTGATCAGAGAACAGAGGCACATGCTCTGTAGGGAACATTTGCTAGAAACAGACAATAATCATTTTTAAATCATACTAAATCATTTATCTAAACATTTTAATGCTTTCTACAGGCTTTGCATTGGGCCAAGTACTGGCAATACTAAGAAGAATAAGCCATAATCTTTCCTTTCAAGGACTTTATAGCCTAGAAGATGATTCAGATTCAAAACAGACACTTTGAAGCCTGAGCCAGCTGAAATGGGCTGTCAAGAGACGGCAAATAGAAGTTATAAAAGTCAGTAATACTCTAACAAGAGTTCCTGTATACCAAAAAGGTTTATTTGTTTCTATCCTTTGATACAGTTTGATATCTATAAAATCAACTAATTTACCCTCTAAGATACAACTTATATTCAACAAACATTTATTGAACTCTTAACAATGTAAAGGCACTGTGCTGTGTCAGGTGCTATGGATACAAAGATGAAAGAGACATGGCCCCTGCCCTCAAGGAATTCACATTTTAGTAGAGATTACAGATACACAACAAATAATTATATCATGAATAACAGAAGAAGGAAGCTCTGAGAGAACTCGAGCAGGGCAGCTATCCAGCCTGGGTAAGGGAGTCTCAAGATTAGTTCCAGAGGAAATGTGCATTTGTTGGGGGGCAAAAGGGAAAGAGGAAAGTTAGCAAAGGTAAGGTGTTCCAGGAGAGGGAATGAGCACTCCAGTAGTAAAGGCAAAGACATGCATCATGTCCAGAGGGCTATAAAGAGTGTATGAGGCAACAGTGAAAAATCCTAGGCAGGGAGTGCCAAGAAATGAAAACAGAGGTCAACAGGGAGCACCACTGAAGGGTCTGAAGCAGCCAACTGGTGTGGTCACAGTTCTGTTGTAGATGATAGACTTGCTTCATATTTCATTGAAGAAGTGCAAGACATGAGATGGGACCTCACTCATCTTCCCACTGCAGTGTCACCTAGCCTGTCTTCTGCTTCTCTTCTATACAAAGCCGGGCGTGTCCTCCCATCAAAGGCCAACCCATCCACCAGGCTCTGGATCCATCCTTGAAGGCACTTGAGGTATCCGTCCCTGTCCTCATCATCATGCCACTCTTTCCTGGTTTATTCCAATCAGTAAACAAATATGCTCCTTCATTTACCATGAAACAAGCTTCCCTTTGTTCCACATTCTTCTCAAACTATAACCCCACTTCTCTAAAAATGTCCCATTGAAATTGTAGTAAAATGCACTCCTTACAGTTACAAGGCCCTGCATGAAGAGATTCTTGCCCATGTCCCCAGTGCCACCTCAAATCATCCTCCTTCACTTGCTGTGCATTAATCGTCCTCATCTTTTTCAGTTCTTTGAACCCACCAAGCTCTTACACAAATCAGGGTCTTGCACAAACTGTTTCCTCTGCCTAGAACATTCATTTGCCCAGTTTTTCCATTATGGTTCCTTCTCTCCCTTTAGCCCTCAGTGTAAATATCATGGAGAGCTTTACCTACTTACTGCATGCAAAGTATGTCTGTCCCTTTATTCTGCATCTCAAACCCTTGTTTGTTTCCTCTGTGACACTTAACACAGGTTATAAATATGTTATTTATTTGTCTGTGTACATGGCTTTGTTGGCCTTTAACACTAGAAAATATGCCCTGTGAGAGAAGAAATAGGCAGTTTTTCACTATCTTATCCCCAGCCCTGAAAAGAGAGTGAGGGGCCTGTAAATAGTTGCTGAATTACTTACTTATTTCTGTACTCATTCTGGTGGCAAAAAGGAGAGTGGATCTACATCGAGGACAAGACTGGAGGCAGGAAAAGCAATTAAGAGACTTCTGCAGGGGTCTAAACGAGAGAAGGGAGAGGCCTGTACTTGATTAGTAACAGCAGAGATGGAGATCAGGAAAACCGAATTATATTGAAAAGATCTTTTTCTAGGGGGAATGGCCAGTAACAACTGAGAAAAAGAACACAGAAAGGACAAATTTTGGGAGGCAGAAAGTGATGAGCTTGTGTTGGAGAAGTTTGAGGTCAAGGAGCCAACCAATTAAAGAAATCCAGCAAACAACTGTCTATTCAAGTCTAAAGCTTCAAGGAAAGTGCTGGAACAGGAACCAAGATTCAGCAGTGCTGTTATTGTTAGATTCAGATATGTACATATTAACATTTATTATAGTATAGTATTTCCAGGAGGTTCCCAGTTGTCTCATGGGGAAGTCCAAGTCTAAAGCCATTGTTTAACGGCCAAACTGGCAGTTATGAAAAGGGAAAAGGACTTAGTCCTGAGCCCTGCTCTGGAGGAGCCAACCAATACACAATGAAAGGAAACACACCACAAAGGCATTTCAGACTCCCTCTCCTCCCATTTCTCCCCTCCTGGTCATCTTAAACCTTCCCAGCTGCAGATGGTCCATTTCCGAATAATAATAAAAATTGGCCCAGGAGCACCAAAAATGGCTATGAGCTCTGCAGAGCATCCAATCAGATATATGTAAGTATTAGATACAAGTCCAAATCAGGATCTCACTCTGGAAAATGTTAAAATGTGGACATTTTCTAGCCTCTTCCTGCCTATGTTCATCATATATGGTAAACCTACTTAATCCCATACTCTTTGTCCTGCAGAGAGCCCTTGATTCCTGCCTCAAAGGCAGGAAGGAAGAAATAATTGGTTGAGTAATACTTAGCTTCAAGTACATCACTGTCTACAAAGGTAGAAAAGGGTCCAGTAAGGTTACAGTTGATAAGTCGTGACTGATTCTTACTGCTGTCCATGTAAATATTAAGATGTACTTTTCTACCTTGTTCTAATTATCCTTGCAACAAACTCCATGGCAGAACCAACCTTAACAAACAGATGGCATGGCAAAAGTTTACTTGTTCATCTGATTGTTTAAAACCCTGAATCCATTTTTATAAAGGCACAGCACTCTTAACTAATAAGGAATTTCCTCAACCACCCTACCAAAACATTTAGGCTTCTGGTCAACCAAGATGGTAGCATAAGTGCTCCAGGGTGTTGTTTCCCCACAGAATCTTTGACCAATGAGCAAAAACTGGCAGAAGCATCTTCCTCAGAACTCAGAAAACAACGAGTTCTAGTAACTTGGCGACTGCCCCATCAGAAACATGTAGCTTTAAAAAGGAGGAGGAGAAGCTCGTGGCACATTTGATGGCCCTTCCTTGCCCACCTCCCTGGCCCAGTGTGCCCCATTATGGGTGCCTGACTCTGCTCCAGAGGGAGGAGAGTAGCAACTATGCACATACTGCAGTGCCTGTGTGGAAGTGCCAATCTATTGGGTGGCAGCCTGAAAGACTAAACCAGGGAAATCATCTTTGGCTCAGCTTGCCTCCCTATACTAGCCTTGAAGACAGAAGCTGATAGCAGACACCTAAAGAAATGTAAAAAATAATTAAGTCAAGGCAAAGGGTTACCTGCTTTAAGTCATACAACAGAGCATCCAGGAGGTAGAGAAAATATATTTTATATGGAGCATAGGCATTCAAATTCCTGCAAATGGGGTAATTCCTAAGGCCACAAACAAGCATAAGCCCTGGATAAGACACAGGTTCAGAAAAGACAGAGAGAATCCAGCATTCACATTCACCTCAGGTTGATCTTTTTTTTTTTTTTTTTTTAACAGGAGGGCTAAACCCTGAAGGAGAGCACAAGCCAACACAGAGCCAATATGCTAAGACTGTGAAAGGTGTTTTTTCCTTTGGTTGGCTTGTTTTTGCTAGCCCTGGAACTCAAGGAAATCTCTGTCATATTGCTAACTGGATACAAATTTAAGGAAGAGACAGCTCAGGGACTAAATATGACAGTTAACACTTTAAAATATTAAAACAGTGTGCACCAAAAGATTACATGATAAAAAAATATATACAGAAAATGATGGCCTATCCAAAACAACAAGACAAAAATCCAGAAACCATCAACAAAGAAGACCACCAGACTTTGGACTTAAAGGAAAAAGACTTGAAAAAAAAAATGATAATCAGTGTGCTCAAGGAGACAATGGGAAACACAGAGAAAGAACTAAAGGATATCAGGAAAACAAATGAGAATCCCAATAAAGAGAAAGTTTAAAAAGGAACCAAACAGAATTACTGGAGTTGAAGACCAGAATAACTGAAATGAAGAATTCCCTAGAGAGTTTCAACAACAGATGGAGTTGGTAGAATAAAGAATCAGTGATTTGAAAGACAAGACAATTGAAATGATTCAGGCTGGGGGAGCAGAAAGAAAAAGAATGAAGATAAAGTGAACAGAGCCTGAGGACTTGTAGGTTACCATCAAGCACACCAACAGACACATTATAGGGAGTCCCAAAAGGATAAGAAAGAGAGAAGGGGGCAGAAGGAATAGTCAAAAAAATAATGGCCAAAAACCTCCCAAATTTAACAAAAGACATGCATACGCACATTCGATAAGCCAACAAACCCCACACAGGATAAACACAAAGAAAAACCAAGCCCAGACACATAGTAGTCAAACTATTGAATGCCAAGCACAAGGAGAGAGTTGTGAAAGCTGTAAGAGAAAGCATGTGCTAGGTACAAGGAAGTTCCAATAAGATTAAGTGTCAATTTCTAATCGGAAACCATGGAAGTAAGAAGCTAAAAGAAAACAACTGCCAACCGAGAATTTTATATCTGATGAGACTGTATTTCAAAAATGAGAGAGAGAATTACCAGATAAAAGATAAATTTTAAAAAGGGAATTTGTCACCACTAGACCTGCCTTATAAGCAATGCTAAAGAGAGTTTCTCAGACTGAACGGAAAGGATACTAGACAGTGGCTCAAACAGGCGTAAAGAAATAAAGACCTCCAGTAAAAGTAACCATACAATTAATTATAAATGCCACTACTATTGTATTGGTTTGGGTTTTTTTGGGGGGGAAAGGGGGGGCTGTAACTCTACTTTTTTACTTCTTACAGGTTCTAAAATCCACATGCATAAAAACTAATGGTGAATCTATCAATTTGGACATACAAGGTATAAAGACATAATCTGAAATATTTAAAACAAAAAAGTAGGAGGGCAGATGGATATAGGAACAGTGTATGTGTATGCTATTGAAGTTAATTTGGTATCAAATAGAATGTGATTATTATAGATTTAGGATGTCAAATCTTTATAAAGAAAACATACGAAAAACACATACAGAAAAAATAAGAAGGGGCTCATAATGGTACACAACAAAAAATAAAAAATATTAAGGCAGGCATTTATGGAACAACTGAAGGACAAAACAAGGTATAAGACTTACAAAGGCCAAATAGAAAAATGGCAGAAGAAAGTCCTGTATTATTAGTAGTTACTTTGAAAGTAAATGGATTTAACTCTCTAGTCAAAAGGCAGAGGTTGAAGAATGGATAAAAAAGCATGGTCCAACTACATACTGTTTATAAGAGACAAATCTTAAATTACAAAACACAAGTTGGTTGAAAGTGAAAGGATAGAAAAAAATTATATACCATGCAAATAATAATCAAAAGAGAGCATGGGTAGTTATATTAAGAAAAATAGACTTTGAATCAAAAACTATCACAAGGGACAAAGAAGGTCACTATATATGATAAAAAGGTCAATTCAAAAATAAAACATAACAATTATAAATATATATATACACCTAATGGGAGAGCCCAAGAGATATGAAGCAAATAAAGACAGATTTGAGAGTAGAAACAGAAACGTCTACATTAATATTAGGAGACTTCAAAACACCACTTTCAATAATGCACAGAACATCTAGATAGAAGGTCAATAAGGAAAGAGAAGACTTGGCCCAACTATATGCTATTTACAAGATATTACAAGATTTTTACAACTGCAAATATACTGAAACCATACTACGTATCTCCTCCAACCATGAAGGAATGAAGCTAGAAATCAATAACACAGGGAGAACTGAAAAATTTACAAATAAGTGGAAATTAAACAATGTACTCCTAAACAACCAATGGGTTAGAGAAAAAAATAACAAGGAAAATTAGTAAATACCTTGAGGCAAATGAAAACAAAAACACAATACCAAAATTGAATGGGATGTAGCAAAGACAATGCTAAGAGGGAAATTTATAGTTCTGAATGCTTACATTGAAAAAAGAGAGAGAGAGAAAGAGAGAGAGAGATAGCACATCAGAGATCTAGCCTCACAATTGGAGGATCAAAAAAAAGAAGAGAAAACCAAATGCAAAACAAGCAGAAGGAAGGAAACAACAAAAATTAGAGTGGGGATATATAAAATAGAGAATTAAAAAAATACAATAGAGAGAATCAACAAAACCAAGAGTTGGTTTTTTGAAAGATCAATAAAATTGACAGACCTTTAGCAAGATTGACAAAGAAAAAAGGAGAGAGGATGCAAATAAGAAAAATCATAATTGAAAGGGTGGACATTACTACCAACCCCCCAAAATAAAAAGGCCTATAAGAGGATACTATGAATAACTATATGCCAACAAATTAGATAACCCAGATGAAATGGACAAATTCTTAGAAATACACAAACTACCTATACTGAATCAAAAAGAAATAAACCTCAAGAAACCAATAAAAAGTAAAGAGATTGAATCAGTAATGAAAAACCTTCCAAAAAGGAAAAACCCAGGACTGGGTGGCTTAACTGTTGCCTTTCACCAAAAGTTCCAAGAAGATTTAACATAAATCTTAAACAACCTCTTCCAAAAACTGAAGAGGAGAGGATACTTCCTAACTCATTCTATGAGGTCAACATCATCCTAATACTAAAAGCCAGATAAAAACACCAAAAGAATATTAAAAATACAGACCAATATCCCTTATGAATACAGAAGCAAAAAACAAACAAACAAACAAACAAACCCTCAACAAAATACTGGCAAACAGAATCCAACAACACAGAAAAGAAGTATACACCGTAATCAAGTGGGATTTATCCCACATACGCAAGAGTGATTCAATGTAAGAAGAGCAATTAATGCAATATATCACATTAATAGAACAACAGGAAAATAAAAACATATGATCATCGCAATTGATGCAGTAAGACATCTGACAAAATCCAGCACCTCTTCTTGATAAAAATACTTTAAAAACTAGAAACAGACGGAACCTTCTTCACTATAATAAAGTATAAAATTGAAATATCCTCAACTAACATCATACTCAACGGTGAAGGACGGGAAGCTTTCCCCTTACAATATGGAACAAGACAAGAATGCCCTCTGTCACCACTGTTAGTCAACAGTTTACTGGAAGTTCCAGCCAGACAAATTAGGCAAGAGCAAGAAATAAAAGGCATCCAAATTACAAAGGAAAAAGTAAAACTTTCTCTATTTGTATAAGACGTGATAGTAAAAATAAAAAATCCCGAAAAATCCACAACAAAGCTACCAGAGCTAATAGATGAATTCAGTAAAGTGGCAAGGTACAAAATTAACTTGCAAAAAACAGCAGTTGAACAATCTGAACAGCAAATCAAGAAAACAATTCCATTTGCAGTAGCATCTAAAGGAATCAACTATCTAGTAATAAATTTAACCAAGGATATAAGCAACTTATACACGGAAAATACCAAACATTGCTAAAAGAAATCAAAGAAGATCTAAATCAATGGAAGAACATTCTATGTTCATGGATTGGAAGAGTGAATATTGTTAAGCTGTCAGTTCTACCCAAAGCACTTTACAGGTTCAACACAATCCCAATCCAAATTCCAACAGCCTTCTTTACAGAAATGGAAAAACCAATCATCAAATTTATATGGAAGGCTATGAGCCCCAAATAGCTAAAGCCGTCCTGAAAAACAAGAATGAAGTTGGAGAACTCACACTTCCCAATTTTAAAACTCATTAAAAAGTAATCAAAACAGCATGGAACTGGCATAAGGACAGACATATTGACCAACGGAATTGAACTGACAGTTCAGAAATAAATATATACAATGTCATATTACTCAGCCATAAACAGGAATGAACTTCTCATACATGCAACTACATGGATAAACCTGAAGTCATCATGTTGAGGGAAATAAGCCAGACACAAAAGGACAATTATTGTTTGCTCTCACTAATAGGAAATTAGAATAAGTAAATTCATAAGAGTCAGAAACTAGAATACAGGCTACCAGGGGCCAGGGTGATGGTAGGGAATGAGGAATTAATGCTTAATTGGCACAGAGTTTCTGTTCAGGGTCATGGACATGTTCTGGTACTGGGTGGTTGTGATGTTAGCACAACATAGTGAATGTAACACCACCACTGAATTACAGTTTTGAATGTGGTTAAAAGGGGAAATTTACTAGAATAAAAATTTAAAAAAAAATTGAACTGTAAAACACAAAAAGTGAACCCTAATGTAAACAATGGACTACAATTAATAGCATAATTATAATAATACTGTCTCATCAATTTTAACAAAGGTACCACAGCAATGCAAAGCGTTGGTAATAGGGAAAATTGTGCATGCGAGTGGGAGTGTATGGAAGCCCTGTATTTTCTGCATGATTTTTCTGTAAACCTACAACCTCTCTAATTAAAAAAAAGGCCCATTTATCTGATAACGTAAGTTGATCATAGATCTTTGAAGCTGGAACAGGCCTTAGGTGAATGGAAGTCAACTTTTTCATTTACAGATGACGAACCTGAGTCTGTTCCAGGTCGTATAAGTAATCCTGTGAATAACGCTTGAAACCCATCCACCAAGTCTAACTTGCATCTATGAGAAAATGCTGTCAGATTTCAACTGGGAACAGTAAGATGACATAATTCCCACTTTCGCTTTGACAGTGGGTACAAGGTCTCTCCCAGTTTCCAACCCCAGGGAGGGGATATGGCACTAATGGCTTGAGAAACTAACTCCAGAAAGGAATCAGCCACGGAACAGAGCTGAAGGGTGGGAAGAAAGATCCAGAGATGTGCTGGGAAAGCTGAGATCATAAAAAAGTAACAATTCAGAATATTCCCTTTACCTTTTTGACTTCACCGTTTAGAAAAACACCTTCACATAGGGAAAGAGGGCAAGAGGGAAGTTTGCCGGAACAGGGGAGAAAAGGAGGAGACCTAAGTATTTCTAAGGAGAGGAGAAAAGGGCTGGGAGGAATGAGCAGCAGGAAAAGGCATCCCTACTATGTGCAAATCCTCCCTGTGAGCCCCATACTTCACCTCTCCAACGAAGAAAGTCAGCAATTAGGAAGCATCAGGAGATGGCCTTTCTTACTTCAACCTGCTGCCAAGCACACAGTAGGTTGCTTAACAAACATCTGCCGCATGAACACTCAGATACTGGAAATCTTAAAGTAAAAATGAAAAACATGTTGGCCCTATGCTGAGGTTTAAAGGTCAAATTAGGTTCCTTTTGCTAGAAAATGCAAGAGAACAATAATTAAGTAAAAGAAAAAAATGAGCAGGCTATAATTTACAGTCCTATAGAAGGTAGTAATATTTTATTCAAGACTTTATGTTTGAAGTGGCCATCTCCATAAAACCAGTTGGGAGCTAAAAAGACAAGGATAAATCTGGAACCCCTGCATGGACTCTGCTCAATTTCATCAGCTAAGTCTTAAAGTATGAGTTCTTCGAGGTGAATATAGAAAAAAGAATATTCTAGGGGCAAGGGGAAAGAAAGCCACAGACACGAGAATGGAGGTAAGAAAGTGTGGGGACTAGAGAATATCTAGTTATGAGTGTAGGAGAGTAGCACAAGTGAGGCCTGGAAACGAGGCCAGGCCTGAATCATGCAGGGTCCTAGATGCAAGACAAACATATGCATGACATACAGACATATAGAAGATGAAACTGTAGTTCAGAGTGGTTAAGAATTTTACTCAAGGCCATCAAACTAACATGGGGTAGAGCTGGGGCTCAAACCTAAAGTTTCTTAGACTGCTGGTCTAGAATTCTCCCTAAGAAGCCACCTTTGCCATGGCCCTAGGGGAAAGAGAAGATGGCTTAATACAATTCCATCAGCACACTGTGTTCTTGGGTCATTTAATGGAAGGACTGCATGTTCTGGAACCCATAGGGACCTGCCAAGAATCTCTTCATGGCTGAAATGTACTTGCCACACCAACCAGCTGACTAGATTCCATCCCCCAGACAGAGGAAATGCTAACTGGCTATGCTAACTCAAGTTGCACTATCCAAGGCATCTCTCGCTGGGGTTTCCCGTGCTCTATTCAAAGCCTGACTCCGAAGGATGTTGCAATGTACCCAGGGGTACCAGATAAAACAAGAGGGCCTGAGAAGGAAAATTCAGCATTAAGCTTGTACGTTACAATCCCAAATGTGTGTGATTAATTCCAAATGGTAACTTAAAGCCTCACTAATTTCACCTGCCTTTGTCAAAATTGTCTCCTTTCAAACATCTACACGTAAATTTGAATTAAAACTGACATCATGTTTTCTGCAAAAAAAAAAGCAATCTGGCTGCCAACCATGGCGAGAAAAGTCACGAAAAGTTTGCAGCTGCTGCCTTTTTTTTTTTTTTTTTTTTTTTTTAATAATGTGTGATTGACGATTAAAATGGAATCTTGTTGGCCTGGATTCTTTCTGTCTACCCTTAAGCTGGTGAAGTTGGCGACAGTTTCTCTCCCCTTCCCTCTCAGAGTTAGACTTGGGACAAGGATATAAAGGCCTCAGATGACCTTTGCCGGGCAAGGTCACCTTCAAGATGTTAAATCATAGCTCTCTAGGGGGTCTTGGAAAAAGCGCCAGAGGAAACTGGAGCCCCACGGCTTTCTCAGCAGCCTACTTTCTCAAACCAGCTTTCCCCAGAACAAAAACGACCCTGTTAGGCATCATAAACAGTGAGAAAAACATGCCGCCAGACAAAGCCAGGCTATTCAGGGGTCCCAGAGCTGTCTCTTTCTCCCCTGGGGCTCAGTGACCCAACAACTCACAGAGTCTGCTGTAAAAATTGGGAAGAAAGAAATCTCGGTGGAAAGAGGAGGGTATAATGACAAGGGCAAGTCATTCCCTCATTCCTTCTGTTTCCCTGTGATCAGGCAGTACTGACAAGGCTAGCAGTTCAGGTAAGTGGTTTGGAAACCACATCACATAAAGGCCAGTGAGGACAACTGGGCATGTGTAGCCCAGAGAAGATAAGATTAATGGAAATCATGAGCATTTTCATCCAATCATTTCAAGAGCCATTACGTCAAATGGGGAGCAGATTTGTTCTGAGTTACTCCAGAAGGCAAAATGAATAAAGGAAGACTTTCTTGCAACTAGTCATTAAGAGTAGTGAGTACTTTAAATTTGTGTCAGACTGGTTCTCATCCTACTTCTTTAACCAACTCTTCCTTTACCCACCCATCCAGGTGGACTTGACCTAAGATTCCGCCTTTAGAGAATTCTCTCCCTGGGCCTGTCGCCCATGGTAACCTGTTCCCAAGCTTTCTATGACTCCAGGCGACTTCTCAATACTGAGCCCTGGTCCGTTTGTGCTAGTTTTCTTTTTTTTAACTCAATTTTATTGAGATACAGCCACATACCCTACAATCATCCATACTGTACAATCAGTTGCTCCCTGAACCATCATACAGTTGTACATTCATCACCAAAATCAATTTTTGAACATTTTCATCACTCCAGAAAAAATTAAAATAAGAATAAAAATACAAGAAGAACACCCAAAACATCCCATCTTCCCCATTCCCCCTACTATTCATTTAATTTTTGTTCCCATTGTTCTGCTCATCTGTCCACACACTGGATAATGGGAATGTGAGCCACAGGTTTTCACAATCAGATGGTCACGCCATGTAAGCTACATAATTGTACAATCATCTTCAAGAATCAAGGCCACTGTGTTGCAATTTGACAGTTTCAGGTATTTCCTTCTAGCTATTCCATTACACTAAAAACTAAAAAGGGATATCTATATAGCACATAAGAATGCACTAGTCCCCCAGCAGGAATGCACTTCTCCAATCCATGGTCCTCTTTGCTGTCATAGATACATGTCATGCTATACCCCACATTAAAACCCAAACTCCTTAGCATGGCATCTGTGGTCCTGCTAGATCACCCTACTTCTCTAGCCTCATCTCTCAAAAATGCCCTCAAATCACCTCAGGTGCACCCGGTAATCTCACACCTCCACCTGGGGCCCTGCGGCTGCACCGCCTGGAATCCCTCCACCTGAGACCCCCTGCTGTGCGGCCGGAGGACACCTACTTACCTTTCAAGATTCAGTTCAAGCTTGACCCCTTCTACCGTGAGTTTCGGGCCCATCTTCCACTCACCCCAGCTTCATCACACCCTGCCCGCTGCCGTCTTTTGGCCTTCACTTTCTCTGTACACTTGGCAATCTGCTTTATTTATTTGTTCACAAGACTGCCCCCCTGCCAAACAGGAAGCATCTGAAAGGCAAGGAGCCGTATTTGTTTCATCACACTCTTCCCAGAGCCTGGCGAGTGCCTGGGATGTGTTTGCTGAACGTGTGAAAAAAAAAAAGAAGAGAGAGAGAGGAGAGGGACAAATGGAGTGAGGGAAACTGGGAGAGTGGGAAAGAAAGGAAGAGAGAAAGGAAGGAAGGGGGTAGGAAGGGAGAAGGGGAAAAAGGGAAGAGGGGGAGAGGGTGGGAGGGAAGGGGAAAGAAGGAAAGAAAGGAGCTGAAATTTCTTCTAGAAGGACCCCCCCCGCATTCATTTTTCTATTTCTTTTCAATCTTAGTTTTTTCCCTTCCATTAAATTTTAAAGATTTCCCTTCTAGGTTCTCAAAGAGAAGATGAATCCATTTAACTATCCTGAATATGGGTAGTCCATAAAACAAGGGAAATTCTAGTCAGAATAAATTACAGAAAGTTAAACATCACAAGAAAAATACAGTTCAAGGCAATTAGTTACCTAAAGGAAATCCTTACTAATCATTAAAATAACTATCTTAATGCTAAAAAAAAAAAAAAAATTTCATTGCAGCAAAGCTGAGTTTGTAAAACATGTCTTTAAGTATAAAAACCTTTAGTGACTGCTCACTTCTTCCCTTGGGGTTGGCAGGTGAAGCCAGCATAAGGTCCAATTTCTCCCAAGCTTAGAGGCTGACGTTCGCGCTCAACTTTGCACACCAGCAACAGGAGGTCAGAACCATAATACATGATTTTTAGTAAGGTTGCCAACCTCCAAGAGATTTGTGTTAAAGCACTTAAAAATGTCAGTGAATCTGGAAATAAGGAAGCCCCTGGTGACCTTGGAAAGAAGAGTTTGGGTGGGGTAGTGGGGAAAGAAGCCTGACTACAGGCAATAACTCACGTAGAAAGTAGGACAATAACTAGAAAAGGCAGCAGATGTAAACAAAAACTTTTTTTCCCCAAACTCGGGGACACGTACAGTTTTTGATACAAGGTAAAGGAATATATCAATAACGGCAATCAAAGCCAGGTGGAAATTTGCAGACAACAGAGGGATGATAATGCTTTTAAGAGAATCAGGAAAACTGGAAAGAAGGACTGGGAGATGTTGAGAAAACATGAATTTTGAGGGTAGGCCTTCTCGGTCCAATGGTTTGGAGGAAATCAAAGAGAGTTAAAATTTGCCCTGAGATGTGGTTCTTAGACTTCAGGGTGATGTGATTCTCCAGGGGTATTTGTTTAATATGCTATGGCCCTATCCTCTTGGTTTCTGTTTCAGTATGTCCAGGGCAGGGCCAGTGAATGTGCATTTTAATAATCACTCCAGGGCATTGTACTGTAGGTAATAATGGGGCCAAATTTGAAGCAAGACTGGCCTAGAGCAGCGCTTCTCAAATTTTAATGTGCCTGCAATCTTCACATCTCCTGGAGACCGTGATAGAATACAGATTCCGATGCAGCTGGTCAGGGGTGGGATTCGAGCTCCTCCATTTCTGACAAGCTCCCTGGTGCCCCCGAGGCTGCTAATCTCCAGGTCCAGGGACCACACCTGGAGTGGCAAGGCCCCCAGGACAGATAAACTTTATAGAGCAGAGGAACCCCCGGAAATCACAAATTGGCTCCTTCATTCATTTAGACGTTTTCCAGAGCATCTACTGTGTGCTAAGAACTAAGAATTTCCAGATAAATGCAGCCCAATGCATGTCAGTAGGCATCAGATAAGAGGGATAACACTACCACTGCTTAGCAATGGCAGTGCTGCCTTAAATGTTTATTGTCGGGGCACCAAGGTGATTGGAGACAAAGAAGGGAGTCATAACCCCATTCTCTAAACTCCTAAACTGCATGCTTCAAAGGAAGAAGCCACCATTATGGGAAGGTTAACTAGAATAAAGAGAAAAAGCCAGGCTGGGGAGACATCTTTGGGTAGAAATAACAGGATTAAGTGATAAGGAACTAGTGGGGGAAATTCACTTAGGACAGACATCACCTGTGGTTCCTTCATCACACTAAGAAAACTATTAGTCCAACCAAGCATTTCTCTGTAAACAATGATAACTGACTGCTCACCTTCCATCACCAGACTCTCTTTAGCAAAATCGTATATATATGGCACTCAGCAGACCAAACTAATGAGTTTAAATATCTGATGATTGCATGGAGAAGATTAATTCAAGCCACTTTCCAAAATCAACAATTTAAAGTTCTAAAGATACAAAGTTGCCTTACTTTAATTTAAACTAAGACCCAGCACAAACTTCAGGCCATGTCTAATCAAGCAGATTCCCTGTGAAGGACAGAAAGCCATCTCAAAACCTACTATTTTCCCCCAAAAGAGGGTGAAAACATAGGCATCTCCCCAGACCAGCCAAAGCCATGTTCCACTAAATAGTGTGAACACTAAACAGTGTGAACAGCTCGCCCCAGTTTGCCCAGGACTTTTCCTGTTCTAAAACTGAAAGTCCAACATCCCAGCAACTCACTCAACTCACTCAGTCTGCCACAATTCGGAAGGCCAGTCATCCTATCACTAACAAAAATTATAATAACAGCTCAGAAAAGCCCATGTTAAGAAATATAAGGTAAAAAAAAAAAAAAAAAAAAAAAAAGAACTATCAGACTAGGAGTTTTTAGGAACTTGGCATTTATGTTCATTTAATTTTCTCAACATTCCTATCGTGTCCATTTTTTTTTTAACAGACAAGTAAACTGAAAGTCAGGAAACTAAGTGACTTATCAGACAAAATAACAGCTGGTCATAAAGGGAAAGCCCTTCGGAATCACTTAATTTCATCTCAACCTGAGCACGGCACATTCTAATCCTTAAGTAAATGTTTGGTGAGCAAAAAGGCTCATCACTCCGTAAGGGAATCTGCAGCAAGAATTAGAATCCCATTCTCCAAACTCCAATCCTAAAGCCTGTTACATCCCCAAACTGAAAGGTCTAATTGTCATACTAAGAAGATTTACATTCTTTTCGCTTGGGACTAAAAAGCACCCAAATGTTTTTCTATGTAATTAATATGCTTCCCCAAACAAAACTTTATTATTATTATTAATAGTGGTTTCAAAACTAGAATCTCCTTTAATTCAACTTCACATCATCTTTCTTTGGTTTTTCTATCCCAGTTGAGACCTGCTAGGTTAGAAAGAATGTTCAAAAGGAGGGTGTTTTTGAAATTGCAATGATAAATCCTATTGAATTTTCATATTATAATAATCTGTTTATGACATATTTTTACTTTCACCATTTTCTCAGTTATTCATTACAACTTTAGAGACTATGGACAAGATACTAAACCATATA
The DNA here is from genome assembly GCF_015220235.1 of Choloepus didactylus. Lineage (NCBI taxonomy): Eukaryota > Metazoa > Chordata > Mammalia > Pilosa > Megalonychidae > Choloepus > Choloepus didactylus. The sequence goes on along the minus strand of NC_051324.1, from coordinate 64,062,729 downwards.
AGAAAAGTAAAAGGCATGGGAAAAGGGAAGAAAAGAAGATAATTCTAAGTAAAAGAAAGGAAAAAAAGAGTGGGAGAAAAGAGTTTAAGACAAAATAGAAGTAAAAGCCTAGGAACCATAGTGTTTTATTGCCACACCTTGAACAATTTTCTCCTTCTAGAAGAATATGAATAAAGCAGGGAGACTGTAGCTGGGACATAATACCCAATATTTCATTTGTTCCCCATATTTCCCAGCCTCCCCTGTAGTCAGGTTGATCAGTGTGACTAGTTCTGGCCATTGGAATATGAGTAGAAGTGAAATACGCCACATCCAGGCTGAGGCAGCAAAAGGTCAAGTGTGGTTTTACAATCCGTGTCTTGCACTTGCCCTGCTGAGTGAAAAGGCCACGTGTCCAGAGGCGTCCACAATACGCCGGATCCCTGAGTGGCTGTGTGGTGTATGGCTCCCTGCAGATTTGTGCAGGGCACACAGCAGGAGCAAGGAATACAGTTTTTCTTGCATTAAACCACTGAGATTTGGGGGTTGTTACCTAGTCTAACCTAACACAGTGAGATGAGTGGTCCCATTCTATAAAGCAATATCAAAGTCTTCAAATTCATACCCCAATTTTTCTTCATCAAACTATCCACTGCCAAATTACTTTAAAATTTCTTATAAATGGACAACATATAGAATTTAATTTGCCCATAATAGAGGGAAATTGAACTAACTGAAAGTCATAAAATAATGTTTTATTACAATCTAATCAGAATCCCATTAATACATATGAGAAGTGTTTAAATGACAAAATTCCCCAGGGGTAACACAGGAATACTAAAAAGAACAAAACAATAAGACTAATTAAATTAGCTGCTATATGTTGATGGCTTATGATGGGCCTAGAACTGCATTAGTTGCTTTACTTAGTTCATTTAATAATCATTACAACAATTTTACAAATTAGATATTAAGGCAAACACAGTTGGCTACCCAGTTAACTTACTAACAGAAACACAGTTTTGTTCAGAAAATGGGTGGCAATGTACTCAAACATGGTGAACCTTCCATACACCTGTTAAGGTAATAATGGCTCGTACATTTCTAAAGGGGTAACGAAAAGAAAAGAAAAAAGAATGTGCGAGAGAGACCACATGTGCTCCACAAGTCTACAATAGTCACTCTCTGGTCCTTTACAGAAAAGGTTTGCCAATCCTTAGTGTGCTGGTTTGAAGCCGTTATGTACCCCAGAAAAGGCCCTGTTCTTTTAATCCATCCCTGTGGGTGCAGACCTAATGCGGGTGGGACCTTTTGGTTAGGTTGTTTCAATTGAGATGTGACCCACCCAACTGAAGGTGGGTTTTAATCCTTTACTGGAGTTCTTGATGAGAGGATAAAGGACAGAAAAAAAGAGAGCTTAGAGAGAGAAACACTCAGAGAGAGCTAAAGGAGAATAGCCCCAGAGATGTTAAGAGAGGACCCAAAGATGCTCAGAGAGAAAGCCACTGGAGTCAGAAGCTGAAAGCAATGGAACCTGGGAACGAAGGACCAGCAGACGCCAGCCATGTGCCTTGCTATCAGACAGAACCCCAGATGCCAGCAGCCTTTCTTCAGAGAAGATATTGGTCCTATTGATGCCTTAACTGGGACATTTTCATGATCTTAGAACTGTGAAATTGCAAGCTAATAAACCCCCTTTGTAAAAGCCAACCCATTTCTCTTATATTGCATTCCGGCTGCTTTAGCAAACCAAGACACCTAGTTTATTCCCATCACGGTAATCCCCTTTGCCAGGATAGGTCTGAGAGTGAACAAATGATGCAGCTTTTGGCTCCAGATTTGAAACCTGAGAGGAAGTCGGCTGAGAGCTCCTGGAAAGGTTTTCCTTCCTGATTAAAATAATAATAATTAATAATAATACCCAAGGAAAATGGCCTTTCTCTTCCTGCCTTTTGGTATTGTCATTTTAAGTCATGATGTTTAGGACTACATGACAGCACCAAGGAAATGTCTAGGGAATCCAGGATCACCATCCCAGAGCCTGTATGGCTAAATTGCTGGAATAATTGACCACAGAATGGTGCATCTCCAATAGCTTCCTAGCAGGGGTAATAAACCCCCACTGTTGCAGCCACTTTAGTTGGGCATTTGATCACTTGCAGCAAGATTTCTTGCAGCAGACAGAATCCTTCTCTCTTTCCATCATCTCTCACTGAACAAGCAACTCCCACCTCTCTAGTATAAAGGAACCTGAGAAGCCGCCGTAGCCCTTAGACACTGTTTGCTCCCAAATGGAAAACTCTTCAGAAAATTGTACACACCCATCCCCCTCAAGTAAAATCACGATTCTCCAGCTCTTGCTTGGGAAAGAAACTAAGTCTTTGAAATTCTGCCTATCCAATGCTTGAGTAGTCCCAGTGTTACAAGGCTAGAGCCTTCCATTTGTAAACTGAAAAGAATGATGATTGGGAACAACCAACTATGGTGGGATTGCTTTAAAAAGTCTCTGCTTACAAAATATTATTAGGCCCATATCCATACTTTAGACATTATGTGTATAAAGGTTCCTTAAATTTGCCTTTTGAATTGGGCTGTGCCTTCCTACATTAAATAGAAATCACCTTTATCTTGTTCAATTAGGTTCTCTTTAAGAAATATCAGGCACATACGTGCCCACGATGAGGTTATAAGGTTATTCCCCCTGGACACAGTCAGAATATCTGCCCTGATCATTTACACTGGTAAAATTGGCTTCTGTGGGTAATGGCTTAATCCCTTGAACCTGGAAGCTTTCACAGCGCTCAAAGACTGTCACCGCTCCTGCTGATGGAAAAGCACTTCTGGCTAGAGATATAGACATCAGCCAAATCATAACAGGTTCCTGATACTTATTTTGTTGTCCCTACCCAACCACAACAAATACTCTTCTACTTTTCATCAGTAGGAACTAAGTTTGTCTGAATACAACCCTTAAAACCTAAAGAATCCCATTTTGACTATCACCTGAGGGCTATTAAAGGTTACCTGCACAGGTAAATTTCTCTCTTTATGTCAGCATCTGAAGCAAGCATTGAGGACACTATTTTTCCCTTTAAATCCAAGGCAGAGATTCTCATCCTTGGCTGCACACTGGAATCACTCAGGAGGCTTTAAAATATGACACCTGGGTCTATTCCCAGAATTCTGATTTAATTGTTCCAAAATGCAGCCTGGGCATTGGGATTCTAAAAGTTCCCTAGGTGATTCTATTATACAGTCAAGGCTGAGAATCATCGCTGACCCAAAGTTAATGACAAGTAGAAGAAAATGTAATTAAGAGTTATACACAAAATACCTAACTGTATTTTCAAAGGACTAAAATAGAGAATTGGAAACAGTTCCTCCCACTATTTAACACTTCCAAAAATAACAGGGAACCAATCATTATTCAATCAATAAGTAACTCAAATGGGTCCATTCTCAATTACTGTTAAAGAAAGGACAGAGAAAGCCAAGAGAAAGGACCAAAATAAAGGAAAGAAAATCAATGTGTTTAACCTCCTTAGTCATAAATTGTACAGTCCTTTCCATGCCTCAATATCCCACACCTTCTTTAAACAGCACATCAAAAACATTTTTTCAGTGCACCCAACTCCCCAGGTTTGCTCCAGGGGTTAGCAAACTATGGCCTGTGGTCCAAATCTGGCCCACCACCTATTTTGGTAAATAAAGTTTTATTGGAATACAGCACACATAACTCATTCATTTACATATCATACACCTGCTTTCACTCTACAACAGCAGAGCAACTGCAACAGAAACCATATGGCCTGCAAAACCCAAAATATTTACTGTCTGGTCCTTTACAAAACAGTTTTGCAGACCACTGCTCTCATCTAAAATCTAGCCTTCCAGCACCAAGAATTAAAACGTAACAGCTCCCTTTTATTCTCGTTCCAGTAAGGGCTGCCCACTAGTGCCCATCCAAGAAACCTGCACTCTTGCTCCTGTCAAACACCTCTGGACTGCCTCATCAGAACCAACAAAGGGCAGTCAGACCATCTCCTGGAATCACTTCTCTCCAGCAACCTGCTCAGTGCCGTCTCCTTGGTTCTGACCCAGCCATGCCAGAGTGCCTGGCTGAGGCTGTCACCCTGTGCAATAACCAGCTTTTTCAGCAGAACGAAATGGAGAGCACCAAATCTCTCACCAACTTGCTGTAATTGTATATGCTAATGTTAAGAAGTGAACTAAGACATTTTAGATAGTGCTTCTCCATGATCTAAACTCTAACCTCTGCAGTCAACTTCTGGTTTTGCCTAATTAAATTTAATTTCTTTCATTTGCTTTCTGACATTGCTAAAACTTATGTATGACATTTTTAAACTATCCCCTTATTTCTATGATTTCTTTGGCTAGAAGAAAACAGAGGTTATTCTAACAGCCCTCCTTCTTATTTGCTTGTTTTCACCTACTTTCATCTGTTTTTTCATGCAGAATGAAGCTCTGATTTACTTCAACCTTTTGGAGGCAAAATGAGAAAGAATGACATGGGAATCTATTGCTACCTATAATTAAGGTTTCCATATGAAAGAGGCAGGGTTTTAGAGACAATGGGATATGAATTTGCTTACAAGACAAATTCTCTTCTCTGTCCATCAGCAAACTGCTGTCTCCACTTTTAGTTACCTGGTAATGAAATGTGGATCCAATTCCCAGACACTCAGGCAGGAACACAGAAAAAAGGCATCTTGTACTTCCTTTCGCTTACTCCTAACATCATCAAGACAGGGTTTCTCAACAGGCACAACTAATATTTTGTGCCGGATCATTCTTTATTATGGGGCTGTCCTGTGCATTGTAGGATGTTCAGCAGCATCTCTGACTTGTAACCAGTAGATGCCAGTAGCACACTCCCTCCCCCAGAAGCTGTAACAACCAAAAATGTTTCCAGGCATTGCCAGATGTACCCTGGGGGGGCGGGGCGCAAATACCCCACTTGCAGCTGAGAACTACTGCATTAGAGGAACCAACCACATTAGGGGAACTTGCCATTGCTGCCCCATTCCCTACCTCCTTCATTCCCATTGCTGCTACATTAGTTCAGGCCTTCATCATCTTTACCCTGAACTGCTGTAATACTCTCCCACCGGTCTTGCCCCCGACTTACCACGGATCTCGTATATTCTCCAAAGTGCAAAGGGAGTATAGCGGATGCTAGGGTACTCCACCCAGAACCACTTTCAGAGCTGAGACCATCCCTACCAGAGATGCCTAGCTTTCCCCAGGACACGTTAGAACAGTTAGGTGCCCCTCACCAGGCAGCCTGTACCCAGTGACCCATCAGTGCAGCGGGGGAAAGCCTGACTCCTGTGCCTCAGGGTGGGACCCCTTGCAGGACCATTCCAGCTACAAAGCTTCCCCCACGGGATCAGCTGGGCCTTTGTTACAGCTGCTTAGTCCTTCAACTGCTCCCTCTGCCCTAACGTCCATCACTCCCACTCAGATTTTGAACCCAAGAGCCCTCTCCGATAAACCTCCTGCATACAAACCTCCCTCTCTGATTTTGCTTCCTGAAGGACATGACCAAAGACACAGAGTGATCCTTCTAAATTACAAATCTGACCATGTCACTTCCCTGACAACTATTCTGCACTCAATCCCCATTGTCTACACTGTGGGACCCTACAGAATAAATTCTGGAGTAGCAGACAAGACCTACATCATCAGTGGTATGCTGGTAAAGCAGATCTTCGGAAAAATAAAATAAAACCCTGATAGGTAGCATTTGCTAATTTCCATGGTGTAAATACTTCTGCCACTGTCGATTTCAAGCAGCCAATGGTTTAACAGCCAGCTTGCAAAATTACTGGCTGTTTAACAGCTGGCCTTCAGGAGCCAGGCACAAGCTGGCTCCAGCACGCCACTGCGAGCCTTGACCACTCTCTTTTCTTAACTCCCATTGTTCTCCTTCACTCGTACTTCACATCAGCCACGACAAATTCTTACAATTCTCAGACCACCAGGTTACCTTGGGCCTCCGTGCCCTTATGCATGCTGTGTTCTCTATCTAGGGTACACTTCGTTTCTCTGCCTGACTCATGGAAAACCTACTCAACAGGCTGGATTCAGTTCAAATAAAAACTCCACCATAAAGATTTCCAGGACTCACTCCTCCCCTCCCCTCCCCTGCCCATCCCATCTCACTCACAGGTTAACTAGAACCCTCTTTCCCTGGTGTCAATGTGTACCATAAATACTTTCTACCACAGTGTCTCTATTATATTTCATCATATTTATGTGTTTACAAAACTGTACTGTCTAGCCTGTAACTACTCAGAGGGCCGTGTCTTATTTATATTTTTATCTGCTGCCTGGCACAGAGGATGTTCCCAAAATGTGTTTGCTGAATTAACTTAAAAAACCGGCTTCACTTCCTAGCTCAACTCGTTATCATGAAATACAGTTCTTAAAAGAAAGCATCTCAAGGAAAAGAGAGATCCTCTATTACCCCAAATGTGAATAAGGGGTTTGATGGTCCCTGGGAACACTGCAGAGAGGAAAAGCAAGGATGGAAGCTGCCGCATGATCTCTGAAGTTCCATCGCAATCCCAAATCAAGCAGAAATGCAATGACCAAACCACATCAGCAGGGCCAAGGAGATGGTCCCACTGGGCCAGTTGATTACCTGGCCAGCAAACTTGGAGACTAGCCTTTCCAAGTGCAGATGTCAAACCAGGAGCTCACTGTCCTTCTGTTTTCCATCAAACTATACAAACTCGCTCAGGGCCCACCACTGGCAAAATATTGTCTCTTTAAAATAAGGATAGAAATGACAACCAACCTCTCTGGGGAGCCTAAGAAATAACCAGCCTTGCTTTGAGTCAAAACCACAAAGGCACCCCCCAAAACCTCTCAAAAACAAAGAACATTAATAGTAAATTCATATATGGCCCACATATATATAGCATGTGCTGTGGGCCAGCTCTGTTCTAAATGCTTGACATATATTAACTTTAATCCTCACATCAGTCCTATGAGCTGAGAATTATTATTATCCCCATTTTACAGATTAAGAAATTGAGATGTTAAGTAATTTGCCCAAGGCCACTCAGCTAGTAAATGGAAGAGCTGGGATTTGAACCCTGACAATCTGCTACAAAATCCATGCTCTGAATCACACCTAGAGAAGGAGTAAAACAGGCTCCTTAATAACTTTCTGCCACTATCATCAAGGGATTGGTGAGGTTTCTTTCAAGGACCATAACCTGGAAGTGCTGTAAGTAATAATCTTGACCTTGACCTTGGCACACAAAGCACGGCTGGTCACCTGCAAAAGCCATGCCCAGCCAGCGCTATAACACTCCGGTTGTCAAGGGAGCCTTTCTTTTAGCAACTTCAGCACGTGGAAAAGCCATGACCCTCAAGGGCAGAAGAAAAGAGAGGGAGGAAAAAAAAAGGAAAGGAAAGCACCTCCACTTCCAGCAATGAAAACAAATCCTCCGAGCAAAGCTAGCAAGGCTGCAAAGAGCGGAGATGAGGTAAAGCCACAAGAGGACTTCCTTCCCTGCTAACAAGCACCTGGAGAGGGCTGGAAAAGTAAACTGCCAGGGTTAAGGGTAGAGATGTGGCTGAGAAAAAAAGAAAAATACAACAGAGGACAAAAAGTCACAGCCAGTGGTGGCTGCAACTGGAAGTGGTGGCAGGGTGGTGATCGGCAGACACTCTGACCGCAGCAGGGCAGCCCATCAGCGATGGGGAAACCAAGCTCACTCCAAACACTGGCTCGGAACAAAAAGGCCCCACACCTTAGCAGCCCCTCAGGGGCTGTCCATGCACTGCAGACCAGCAAAATGATAGTTTCCCACATTAAAGTTTAAACTACATTGAAATGACAAAAAAAGAAAATAGTACCTTTTAGAAAGAGTCCCATGGAAAATGGGACTAAATTAGACTTCAGTGCTTAGAGGGTTAAATTTGAGTTTATCTTACCATACAATTAATTTCCCTATAGGGCTAGATAATGGAGCCATTGCTTGATTTTGTGGCAGGGTAAGGAGCCCTGCAGATATAAATTAGAAACAGGAAGACAAATTAGGTATAGACTGTAGCACTATTTAGGGAGTCTGTCATGGTTTACCAGTGGATGGTAATAAGCTTTTAAAGAAGCCCCTTCTTTTGGTCCTGGGCAAATTGACTTACTTCCCTTCATCCCCACCCTAAGAGTCACTGGGTCCTCTTTCTCCTGTGTTCCAGATACAGACCCTCAATTTCAGGTTGAAACTACCCTGTTTGCCAGCTGACCTCAACAGCCTGGCAGCTCTGCATTTCCCTGGATTCAGCCCGGTCTTGTCCTCAGCAAGTCTCCCTAGCCCCTGCCTGAAGAAGTGTCCCTCAGCTCCTGCTGGCTCCATTTCTGCCGTCATTAACTCATTTCCATAGTCAGCTAATGCTCATGTTTCTGAGCACCCACTCCTAGTAGTCCCAAATTAAATCACTGCTTTGAAACTTCCTTTCTTCCTTTCCCATCTCTTCCCATCCTACCTTGTTACTCAACTGCCTGGCATGTAATCATCAAATTCCACTTCCCAAACCCGCCTTTACATATGACCCCTTTGTATTTAAGGAACAAGGATTACAATAATATATGAAAGTATATAAATCACCCACACATTCAAACACACTGCAGGGATCGAATTAGCTGACTACTTCACAGAATTGCATAATTCAATCCCTTAAAAAAAAAAGCTCTGTTAAATCTAGCCATTATGTTTTCAATCACATATGCCCAATAAGCTCCAGAACACAGCAACTGTAAAAGGGTGGAGGAGGCATTCACATCTGCATTTTAGTGGGTGGGGGAAATACTAAAATGATGCCCCAAAGGCAGTGCACATGCAGAGGTAACGAGGCGGAGAGGCTCTGGAGTGTCCTGATCCAAGCTTGCAACCTCGCTCTGCAAGTGACCAGCTCCAGGACTTGAAAAAAAAGTAATTATTCAACCTCTCTGAGTTTCTATTTCCTCACCTGTAAAATGGAGAAACAATGCATGCCTAACAGGCTCCTGTAGAAGGATCAAATGAGCTAACACACATGGAGGACACGGCACTTAATAGATACCTATAAACGCTGGTGGAGAAACTGAGGTACAAACAAGTGCCTTGGTTCGGTCAGTCCTGCTACTACTGATTTAGCCCGTGTGTGACGCGATTCTTAATCCAGCAATTCAATCTCTCAGCACTTAGCATAGTTCAGGCTTCCCGTGCGTCACTCAAAAATCTTGTTGACTAACGTAAATCCAAGCTGTATCCTTGTACTGTGTTCTCCTTCTCTAGGAGAATGCTGGAGTTCCGTCGCTTAAGAGTAAATTGTTGATTACTGGCTTGCTTGTAGAAACTTGATACTCTTAGGCAAAGTGATAGATCCGCCCTCCCTCCACCCCAGTTTCTATTAATCACCAGAAAAGACTAGAGCAATGAAAGCTCATATAACTTGAAAGGAGGCAGCAGCTGGTAAGACAACATGCTACATGCTCAAAATACCTTTGTTGCAGGGTAAAAAAATAAACAAATTATTTTTTCTTGCTTAAGCTTTTAACTCCTTACATGTGTGTGTACCTAGTTGATATTCTTATGCAATGCAACATATTTTAACGAGTTGAAATAAATTTGCACTAAACCTAAGATTGATATATTTGAAACTGAAGTTGATAGTATAATATCTCAAAATAAGAAAGAGAAACCTTTTAGAAGTTGACTTTTTCATGCCAGAATATAAACACATAGCATTATCTCCCACACAAATAACCACCAATGACAAATAAAGCTAGTGTGTATGCCCTCTCTTTTCAGGCATTTAGAAGCAATTCATTTGTTACCCAAAGAAAATGGAATTCTTAGAGAGAAATGCCCTTGTTATGGTGGAAAGAATATGGGGAAAGAAACGGAGAGACTGGGTCCTAGTGTTGAGTCTGCCACTTGGTGGTTATATAACTCTGAAGTAAGCTACTTCTTTTAAACAGGCAACAGTTTTCCCATCTCCAAAACAAGAAAAATACCTGTTCTGCTTCATCACGTTTTTAATGAGGATCAAACAAAGAATTATCTACAAATTTATCTATGACTTATGAAAATAGTTCACAAATGAGGGCAATGCTGTTCACATTTAGAATTTCTCTTTTGTTAAGTGAACCAGAATGAACTCACTGACAGATCTAGCTAAGGCTGAACCAGCCCTTTAGATTTTGAGGTCAGTAAGTAATCTAAGACTCAAGAGTTTTCTTCTCTCCACTGTTTAACTTCCCTGAGTCGAGGTTCCTTCCTCCACCTCAAAGAATCCCCCATCTTTTCCCGATGCAAGCGTACTTCTGATTCCCCATTAGTCTCCAGGTAAAGTTGGTGGCATGCAAGCCAGGGCCAGCTGGGGGACTGCAGTGGCACGTGTCGTGCATTGGTATCTGAGCCCCCTTTCTATATTTGGAGAATGTAGTCTGCTGCCCAAAACAGAACCCAAAAATGCTGAATACTCACATTCCCAACTTCCTCTGCATCTAGAATGTGGACCCAGGACAACCACTGTAGACTTGGGATCAGCCCTTGGTGATGTCAACCGGCAGGGACAGAAGAGAATCCAATTTGATACCTGACAATGGTAGAGATGGCAGCTCCACCCGGTTTGGGGAGGCTTCAGGGACAGCAGCTCTGGTGACAGCCACCATGCCCTGTGTCCACCATCAGTGGTCCTAGCTGTGTACCTGTACCCCCTGGTGGTAGCAGAGGTGTCTGCACCACATCCCTTCTTCAGCGTGTTGAGGAGCTTAGTACCAACTAGCTCAACTGCCTCTGATTCCAGTTCTCTGGTCTTCTGAGGGGCTTTCATGAGCTACCCCAAATTCTTTCTGCAAATCCCTTTCTTGCCAAAATCAGAAAGAATCCATGTCTGTGCCTTTGGATAAAGAACACTCACTAATCCTGATGTCATCCTCAAGGCCAAGAAATCAGCCTAGGCCAGCAAGAGCAAATTACTCCATCCAGAAACTTCCAAATGAGGTGCCACTAAACCTCATGACCCCATTCACCCTATCAACAATATAAATCACAAGGCAGCACAGGAATAGTGGGAAAAAAACCTGAAAGTAACCAAAATGTAACTAAATTTTGGTACAATGACAGAGAAAGACAAACCTCAGAGGTTACATTATCTGAAATGTTTTAGGGTCAGCTCCACAGACCTTTTACATGGAAAGAGAATGAGTTATAAAAAAACATGGACTCACAGTCAAACAAATCTGAGTTCTAGTCATTCCCCTTCCTTGCCTCCCCTACCCCAAAGCTCCGTGGACAGTACACCTCAAGCACACCCAGATGAACCAAAGAATACATATACCATTCAGTGCATGCATGGTCATGCTTCTCTTGCTTTTCCAACTGTGCTTCCCTTGCTGGTGAACTCTTATTCATCCTTCAAAACCTAGAACAAATATCAACTCCATTAGGAAGCTTTTTGAATCCCACCCAAATTAATCACTACTTCTTCTGTGTTATTGGAAACTCTACTGCGGTCCTTACACTGACTGTCCTTGGTTTTGAGAGTATCAATGGTAACCCACTACCAACCCCCAAAATGTAAGCCCCTGGACAACTGAAGGTCCTTACCAGGCAAGCAAGGTACTGATGGTAATGGTGCATAGTTTAACGAGGCCTTCGCTCTCAAGAGCAAGTGCACAAAACTGCTCCTCATCCATCTTTCTTTCTGCGATAACTAGCTTGGAGAATATTTTTAGGTACAGATAGGGCAGTGCCTGACACTGCCACCAACAGGTTGGGTAGCCTTTCTGAAGCCACCTAAACTGGCCAAGAGGGAGGAACTACATAATTTCCACAGTGCCTTCTGATTGGCACAGTCTGTGGCTCTGTGACTCCACATTCAAAGGAAAAGATCTTCAAGAAGGAAGAGATCAGGACAGGAGGTAATAGTCACATGCATTCCAACACTTGGGCTGAGGCTGCCTAGTGCACAGGAGCTGAAGAGAAGGAGGGGAGAATGGTCCTTTTGAGAATAAGGACAAAATAGGGGAAAGGCAATATATAGTCAAAGGAAATAAAGATAAGAGCCTGTCTAGAAGAGAGAATACATTTTAGGGAGTGAAAAATAAGCTGAATATTAATTAGATGGCTTAGGTGGAGACAATAGGGGACCTTGGAAAATCCAGCAAGGGAGTTCTGGGGCTTTGGACTGAGCAATAGAATGGGAAATACTATTTTATACTAATAGTTAGAACACCAAGAGGTACAACTGTTGTCTAGGTATGTGCCAGTTATGTTTAGATATTATGCATGCATTAACTCCAATTAATCCTTGAATCAAGCCTCTGTGGTTGCCATTTAAAATCATCTCCATTTTATTAGATGGGAAAACTGAGATTTAGTGATGTTAAATAAAGTGCAAAGGGCCACACAGCTTACAAGTGGTAGAACTAGGATTAGCTTGTGCTTTTTTGCCCTAAACACACCCTTAGGTAAAGCATGTTGAATGATGAATGGACAAGAGGTAATAAGAAACCAGATGATGTAATGTCCACAGCCTTAAAAGAATAATATTGCTATAATAATAGTAAAAGTTGGGAAACTGGGAAAGAAAATGAAATTGGGTGGAGGGGAAGAAACGGCAAATGTGTTTGGTTTTGTAGTCAAGTCTAAAGCAGTGGCAGAGGTCCAAATGGAAGTGTCCTCTGAGGAGTGAGCCCAGCTCCAAAGGAGAGGTGACATCTAGGGAAAGAGATCTGGCAGTCCCATGATTAGAGGTAAAACCCAAAGGTCTGGAAACAGTGAAATGCTCTTAGAAGAATGGGATGCTTCAAAAGAAGGGATACTCTAGGAAGGGGCCACCTTTGGGAGGTAAAAGAAGTAGGAGCCAAGGAAAGGAAATAGAAGTAATAGTCAAATGGATAGAAAAATAAGAATACAATTGTATTAAAAAAAATAAAATAACTAGAGTTCCAATAAGCAGGAATAGTCAACACAAATCAAAGGAGATGTCCAGAAACTTCTCTCTGGGTAGTTTCAGAAGAGATCTAGTAGAGAGTCAGGACTTTTACCACCTCTCAGCTGTAACAAGGTCATTCCCCTGCAGTGTCAGTACTGGCCACATGGGGAGCAGTATTGAGGTGTCCCTCCTCTTCCCACCCAGGGGGCATCATAAGAGGCTAGTGGGGAGCCTAAACTCCAACCCCACCTAGCAGTAACAAGGAGCCCCTCCCCTGAGGGTGCCAATAGAGGCTGAATGGAGAATCTGTATTTCCACCCCCAAACGGCAGTAATGAAGTGGTGCCCCCTTTCACTACCACACTGGTGTCAGAGGAGGCCTTCTAAAATAGAAGGCTTAAATAAGACCCAGAGTCTTCTAATGTAATAAACAAAAATTCACTCATCATAGAAAGAACCAGGAAGATCTCAAATTGAATGAGAAAAGACAATCAACACCAAGATGACACAGTTATTAGAAACATCTGACAAGGATTTTAAAGTAGCCATCATAAAAATGCTTCAAAGGGCAACTAAATACACTTGAAGTAAATGGAAAAAGAGAAAGTCTCAGCAAAGAAGTAGAAAATATAACAAAGAATGAAATAGAAATGTTAGAACTGAAAAATAAAATAATGAAAACAAAAAGAAAATGGATGGGCTCAACAGCAGAAAGGAAGGGACAGAGGAAAGAATCAGTGAACTTGAACTTAGAGCAATAGAAATGACTCAATCTGAAAAACAGAGAGAAAATGGACTGAAAAAAAATTAACAAAGCCTGAGGGATAGGTTAGACTATAAAAAACGGTATAATATTTATATCATTGGAGTCCTAGAAGAAGAGAAGAAAGAGACTGGGGCTGAAAGAGTATTCAAAGGAATAATAACTGAAAATTTCCCAAATTTGACACACATACACAAAATCTATCTATCTGCCTATCTATCTGTCTATCTATCTATCTACCTACCTACCTACTGACCAATATAGAAGCTGAGCAAGCCCCAAACAGGATAAACCCAAAGTTATCCATACTAAGACACCCCATATTGAAACTTTTGAAAACTAAAGACAAAGAAAAAATCTTGATTGCAGCCACAAGGAAAGAATGCATTATCTAAGGAGAGAACTATCTGAGTGACAGCAGATTTCTAATCAGAAATGATGAGGCCAGAATGAAGTGGCACATTTTACAAGTGGTAAAAGAAAAGAACTGTCAGCCCAAAATTCTATAGCCAGTGAAACAATTAAGACATTCTCAGATAAAGGAAAGCTGAGAATTTATCACCAGAAAATCTACCCTAAAAAAAATGGATAAAAGAAATCCTCTAAATAGAAAGGAAGTCATAAAACAAGAAATCACAAGTGACCCAGTGTCAGTAGTGTGAGAAAGTAGGTACTGGACTGTGAGATGTTAGAAGACAAAAAATAAAAGTGGGCAGAGGGGACGACTGTAAGGCCCAAGAAGAGAGGAATCATATGGGACAGGGAATGGGGTAAGGTAGGCAGGTACAACACATGGATTAAAAAGGATAGAGGGTTCAAATCCAACTCAACCTTTTCCTAACTATGCCCTCTTGTAAAATTTCTTATACCTTCTAAGCCTTGGTTTCCCCTTTTTAAAATTGTAATAGTAGTAGCAATTACCTCAAAAAGTTATGAGATTTAAATGAGATGACGGGTATATAGTCTTCAGCACAGTGTCTCGTGTGAATGTGATGGTGCAATATTCCTATTCCTAGTAGCAAAAGTAGTTATTTGGGCCAGAACAGGAGCTGGCCCAAGGTTACGTCTTTCTTAGGATGCAAGAGTAATACAAAAAAGAAGGGACAATTAGATAGTAAAAAAAAAAAAAAAAATGAGGAGGGCATACATAGAAGAAGTGGGGATGAAGAATAGCTTTTACTTATACAGAAGGAAAAGATAAAATCAGACAAGAAAAGTAACATCCCTAGGATCAGTAAGATTGGGGTTCAAACTCTGGCTGCCACCTACAAACTGATTAATTCCTGGAGAAGCAACTGGACCTCTCTAAGCTTCAGTTTTCTCATCCCTAAAATGAAACGAATAAACCTGAACTTACATACATCATCTCTGAACCTTTTTCACAATCCTGTTAAGTGCCTGAGTATCGCAGGCATCTAATAAATGGTAACATTTTATTACTTGGAATAGATGAATCAATAGAAGGGCAGATTACAGAGAGAAATGGGAGACGAGAGCATGGATGTTTGGAGGATTCTATTTTAGGTGGACTCAATCTTTTCTAGTGAAGAGGCAAATTCATCTGTTGAGAGTGAGGGAGGGAACAGAGAGTTAGGGTACCTAACAAGAACAGAGAAAAATCTAAACCATTTTTCCTGCAATCTCAGAATAGTAAAGCTGAAAGGGACCTGAGGACAATTTGATCTAATTATTTCCCCTCCTCCATTTTACAGATGAAGAAACAAACAAACTTGTTCTATAAAGAGCCAGAGAGTAAATGTTTTAGCCTCTGTGAATCCTCTGGTCTCTGTTGAAACCACTCAACTCGGCTGTTGTCATGTGAAAGCAGGCAGAGACTACACGTAAACAGAAGAGTGTAGCTGGGTTCCAATAAAACTTTATTTATGTCCATTGAAACTTAAATTTCATATCATTTTCACCTGCCATGAAATATTATTCAGATTTTTTTAACCATTTAAAAACGTAAAAACATCTTTAGCTCACAAGCTGTACAAAAACATGTGGTGGGCCATCGATTGTCAACCCCTGCCACAGAGTGCTTTACAGGCTCACGCCAAAGATCACAGGATGGGAGTTTGAGCCTCACCCCCACAATTTACTAGAAATAAAATTTCAGGTATGGTATTTAGTCTTCCCACGCCTCCTCATTGACAGATTCCTCATTTATAAAATGTGGATAAAAATTATACCAATTTCATGAGATTTTTGTGAGAATTAAATAAGAGAATGCATGTAAAAGACCCTAGAGGGGCCTGGTACAAAGCCAAACTCAAATAAATCAAAACAACAATAAGAAAATGCTTGGCCCAGAGAAATGACTTGATGCAGGTCACACAGTTCACTTACAACTAAACCAGGATCAGAACCTATGTGCCCACCATCCATGAAAATGTAATTCAAGTTTGTTTGTTTCCTCATCTGTAAAATGGAGGAGGGGAAATAATTAGATCAAACTGTTCCTCAGGTCCCTTTTCCTCATGAAACTGTCTCCCCCATCCCTGAGATTCCACCATTTGAAATGTATTATTTTATTTCAAGCCATTTTCTACTTAAACAATGCAAATTCCCTTGAGTACATACTTAATTTAAGTTCTATTAGTTAAAAGTATATGTGATTTATTAACTACTTTTACAGCTATTCTCTAGACACTAGATTTTGGTAGGAAATATAAAGAGGAATAAGATGTGGTATGTCCATTCAATAGAATATTATTTAGCCATAAAAAGGAATGAAGTTCTGATACATGCTACAACATGGATAAACCTTCAAAACATTATGCTGAGTGAAGCAAGCCATACAAAAAAGGCCACATATTGTATGATTCCATTTATAGGAAATATCCAGAATAGATAAATCCATTGAGACAGAAAGAAGATTAGTGGTTGCCAGGGGTTTGGGAGGAAGGAACAGGGAGTGACTGCTTAGTGGGTACAGGGTTTTCTTGTGCTGTGATGAGAATGTTCTGGAAATAGATGATGATGTTTGCACAACAGTGTGAATCTACTAAATGTCACTGCACTGTACACTTTAAAATGGTTAAAATGGCGAATTTTATGTGATGGGAATTTTACCACAATAATATGTTTATAATATATATATTATTATATAGAAACACATATATATACATTTGATATAAATATGATATATTTATTTATATTTATATACATAAAAAGGATATTTATATACATAAAAAGAGGAAGCATGAGGATTTTATGGGTGTGACCAAAAGTTCCAATTTGAGAAGGAGAGGAAAGGCTAGAAAAGGGAGACTGAATTCACTGAACACTACCTTAGTCCACCTTACAATTTTGCATAAGGCTAACACTGGATACTGATAAAAATGATTAACATATGCAAAGGGTACTTGCTGAACACTTACCATGTGCCAGGCACTGAGCCTGGCTCTGAAGATAAAGCAATAAACAAGATAGAAAAGTGTTTCTTAAAATTTTTTCCAAAGTATAAATAACCAGAGCAAAAGTCCCCTTTCCGGCATTTTTATAAAAACCTATGACAAATATTTACTGTTTAGTTATTGTTATAAAACAGTATTTCTTCAGTAATTCTCAATTTAGTCCTACCTGACAACTAACATATCTCAACAGTAAGATAAAGGAAACAAAAGTCCTTTGGATCAAGAGAACTAAAAAGCTGGGTTCTTGCTGGGGGGAAGAGTTGGGCAGCAGACGCTCCAGAGGTAAAGAATAGAATTTAGATGAGATCTGTTAATTTGCAAACTTGTTATCTTTCCAAATCTAAATCACTACAGAGGACACAGAAGTGTGACAGCTGTTCACTTCTTTTAAAGTTTTGTTGCTGTCTAACAATCTAATGCTGCTGGTGGCACATCTGTTTTTTTTTTTTAATCAATTCCAAATGATTGGAATGTATTTAAAATTTTTTTTTCTTAACTTTTAGGAACATCAACTCTAAACCAATTCATAAAACTTGACTCTGTCCCTTTCTTGAAGACTGCAACTTCTCTTGGTCATGTATTCTATCTTGCTAAAAACCATGCAAGGCTGTGGATACAGACTTTGGAACTTTTAACTTAAAAAAAGAATAAAACTGAAAAATAATACCTAAGCAATAATATTAGCTGCTTATGAAATTTGGAAGAGATCACCTTCAGGTTTGGTCCGTGTCATCATCACTGACTTCATGACCCAAAATAAAGGCCTTGCTTTAGCACTCCCTCCAGCACTTCTGTAAAACTCCAGAGCCATGGATCACCCTTCTCTTCCAGACCTTAAAACTGACTTTCAAAGGTCCGGACAGTTGTAGTCTCCAGCTCTAGAACACAGAGGCTGGGTTTTCTGTTCAGCAAAACCTCCAGAACGGCAGGCACTCAAATGTTAAGTAGCATTAACATGACCTCATGGAGGAAGCAAATGGAGAGTGCAGGTGAGCTCCCCAGTTCTTGGCAGACAAGAATGTCAAGTTAGCTAACTAAAAAACAAAGAGCAGGGTGGGAGACATGCCCGTGTGCAGGAAAACCATATAATCAGACCTCAAGGCATGCCCAGCTGAACAGACACAAGTGCAAGTTGGTGAAATGCCAACAAAATGTCATTATGAGTTGAGTCATCAAACACTAGTTAGAGAAAACTCTGTTCAATATTAATCAGCCTGTGCACTCTCTCTTCACTATAAAAGTTGGGTTTTTTTTCCTAACTGATAAAAGTTAGCCACAGACTTGCCAAAGAAAGCTTCTGAAAGCCAATTTGGCTCTCCATTCCATACCGATCTCAGAATATTAACAAAAACCTGTTGCTAAGGGACATCAATGCATAGTTAAGTCTAACATACACAATTATGCTAAGCTAGCTGCTGAAAGAAACTTTCTCTCAGTAATACTTCATGCTGTGTATTTGACTTGGGAAATGTCTCCTAAATTGCAAGGCCTTCCATATTTTGGCCCTTGCTCTTTTTCCTATCTCATCTCTCACTGCTCTGCGAGATGACCCCTTCCCTACATTCCAACCACACAGAGCATCAGGATTCCCTGGACACTTCGCCCCATTCCACACTAGGCCTGCAAGCAGCTGGGTCTGCTTTGAATCTCTTCCCCCCACCACCACTAACTCCCCTACTCACCTTTCAAGATCTAAGGAATTCATCACTTTCCTTTGAGCTAGCATCAAATCACAAATATCGGTAGCCACGTCTGTCCCCCATTAGACTGTGGGTTTCTTGAGAGGAGGAATCATCTCTCTGCATGCTCCCCAGGGCCTCACACTGAACTATGGAGTGCAGCATCAAATAAACGTTGGTGAATGGGTGCATGCATGATGGACCAGACCCATTCAATCATAACCAACAGATTAAATGGAAGTCCTGATTACCACTGTGCTTGATGCTTTCATTTAATTTTGATCTTTAAGTCTCAGAGGTTACTTTCTGCCTTTTTTAGAAACAGTGAAAGGGTTCCCCAGAGACTCCATGCTTGGCAAGGCATCAAGATGCATGGGAGGGTCAGGAGAGGTGTCCTCCAGATGGGGCTCACCACCGCCTTGGCCTTTCCAATTACTTCATCTTGATGGGTCATAGTTATTGTATTTATTAAATGAAGTAAGTGGTCTACCTACATAATTTCTAAGGTCCCTGGTAGATGTAACACTCCAAGACTCTAAACTCTTAGCTTTATATTCTGCCAGATCTCTATTGCCCAGACTCTTGGTACTACATATACTTGGCAAATGCCACATCACGTGCATTTATTACTTAGCCATTAGACAGCATCCACGTGAATTTTCTGTTGCTTTCTCAGTTCAAGGACATTGACTCAGTTTCTTCACCAGATAGTATCACTGCTCTTTCAACTGCTCCTTATAAGGCCATCAACAGTAGAACAAATGATAGTATCTGTATCCGAGTCTTTTCCATGTACAGAGAATACAAGAGAATCTAAAAAGATTCTTCTCCTTCCTTAATAACCGAGTGCTTTATTATTAATAGCAGGCAATTTTATAATGAGTTTTTATTAAAAGAAAGACATAAAGCATAACAGGTCAAAATGTTGCCATAGCTTCATGCAAATAAAAGTCTAACCAGCCATATGCATTTTCATTCTCTTGTGTATTTTTTCTAGTCTGCTTACTACGCCAATCCATTTGACTGTCTCACCAGTGCCCCCTACTCAGATGACTTGTTTCTAAGACACTCCTAAGTGGACAGTTGGTTACGTGGTTACTCCTCATAAAACAGGGTGGATACCTGCCTCACATCTAGCCAACCCAGCAGCTACTCCAGCATAAGATTTTTTTTTCTTTTTTTTTTTTTAGAGTGAGAGGGAATTTGACCTCGGACCAGAGAGTGTAACTAGTCAAAGAGTGATGAGCAGTGAAGTTATAAAGCTAGGTAGATGCAAGGCTCTTTTAAATCATGCACATGTTGATAAGTTAGCAAAAGTCTGGTCTGCAGAGAGCGGAGAAGACTCACAGAGAAAAGCAGACATGAGAGATTCTGCAAAGGAAAAGCAAGAAAAATGCAACCTGCAGTATCAGTTACTACCAGGCCCAGCTGCTGCACCTCCTGCAGCTGGAGTCAATGAAATCTCCCCAATAAACACTCTTCTACTTGAGTTAAAACAATATACACTCAAATACACAAATATCTAAACATATTTGTAATCACATTGCATATATATTTATCACCATTCTTTCCTGGGTCATATGCATCTTTCCATGAATGTTATCACCATTTCTTCATAAACACATTCCATTGGGTAGGTATCTGATAATTTGCTTAAGCTATTCCCTTACTGTTATACAGTAAGGGTGTTTCTATTTTCCACTCTTTTGGCATTGCAGTCGCAAAGTGAAAAGCATGAACTTTGGAACTGAAGTGAACTAGAAACACCAACTGAATGATCTTGGGCAAGTTATTAACCTGAGTTCCAATTTCCTCCTTTGTGAAATGGGGCTAATAATGATCTACCTCTCAGGTTCGGATGAGGATTAGAGCCAGTACATAAAGCACTTTTCACAAAGCCTGGCCACCTAGTAGGCACTCGATAATCACTAGCTACTATAGGACAGATTCCCATAAATGGAAACGTGGAGTCAAACGGTGTAAAAACAGCACAGGTTCTTGATACCGCCCAGTTGTGAGTCTCTCTACTTCTCTACTTCCCTGATAGACCCTTAGCCTTTCCTCTAACACTTTCATTTCTTCTTTCCAGCTTTGCCTCAGGCTCAGATGTCCAAGAACGTAGAGTTGCTTTTTCAAATTAGACAGCGGTTTGAGCCTTAAACCCAGTGGCCTGACAATCCAGCTGATTTCCTACTTCCTGTTTTCCCCTGACTGGTCCCACGTGAGGAACCTTGCACAGGTCCTCAGCAGGGAGATAAGTCTGGGCTCGTTTTAAACAAGCCCCAAACTAGGTTTTGTTGCTTTTATTCTATGTACCCTTCTACACCCATCACTCCCAGGCTTCTTTTGAGTGTGCCAACACACGACAGCCAGGTGAACAAAGATTTCGTCTTGAAGCTGAAACAGGTGAGGTAGATTACTCATTTCTTAGACGCAGGGCTAATAAGGAATAAAAACATATATTATTGCCTGGATTCTGAACCCTGGTGTCTCAGATCCTTTCACTCTCTGATCCCTGTTTCCCAACTGAGCTCCCTGTGTATGATTTCTTTCTGGCCCTTCCATGCTGACTCATCTAATTCTTGACTTTCTGCCGTGCTTCTGCTGCCCACCTGCCCTTTTGTTATTCAAATCACCAGACCCAGGACTACCTGCCCAGCTCTGAGGGATGGCTGGGCCTGAAGTGGCAGCTAACCTTCTTCCCGTGGCTTTCTCTGGGCAGTCACCTGCTCTCCACATCCCCACATGTCCCCCACCCAGCCCCACACTAGAAGTCTGCTGACATCTACACCCCAGGAGGACAATTTGACAGATGATGGGTGTCTGTCATAAGCTGGGAAAGTTCCTTCCCACTGACCTTACCCGTAACACCTCACACACCATGACTTGGCAGTTTATTTCCTTATCATCCCCTCTTATTGAAAATGATCCAGGTATTCTTATATATAATTTCATACTAATATAATCAGATCACATTAAGAGAATAAACCTGCCTATTAACGCCAATAAGGATACACACACTTGAAAAGACCTACTGGTATTAATCAATATTACAAGAGGCTGATAACACTGGAGTAGCACTTTTTGTAACTTACAGTCATTTTCTAAAAATAAACCTTGCCTGGCTACAGAGCCTCGGTTCTTACTCACCCCCATTCCCTCCTAAGCTTTGTCCCATCGAGACTAGAATCATTTGTTACAATGGGAAGGTGCCCCCTTTCCCCGCCCTCAACCTCCACCCCTGTATCTCTACATCCAAGCTGCCTGTGACAACGGCTGAGAGTGTTTTGTGGGTCTCATTACCACTAAACACTAATTAAGTTTTTGGAATCAATATAGCAACAGCATTTTCTTTTCTTCTTTTTTCTAATGTAACACCCCCAGTTTAGAAGCATCCAGTCTGTCATTACACATAGAAAACCAGCAGAAAGAGCAGGTAATCTGCTCGAGGACCAGATGGCAAGTCTCTTATTTTTCTCCCTTACTCTCCTGAGAAGAGCCACACTTAAAGTCGTATTATACCAGGTTAACATCCTCCCTGTGCCACCTGGCATACATGATCTTCCCAGGTTGATGTACGCCCCTCACCTTCCTCTGTATCCTGGCTGCATCTCAAACCAGAACTCACATGCACATCCTACAGAACATTAGTTTGCTGCCATGTCTGTCTTTCCTCTAGACGGTGAGCTTCTTGAAGGTAGAAATGACAATCTACACATCTCTGAATTCATCTAGCACAGCGCAAGGTGCAGATTATTTAACTGCTCATAATGCTTGTCAAATTCAACCAAGTAATATATAAATATATATGTACATATGTACGTGCACGCACATGTATATACTTTTCTCCCCCTCCCTTCAACACTATCCCTCTTGTCGCTAGATGGGCCACATAAGAAAGAAAAATTGAATGTTGGAATAGAAAAAATTATTCTAACTCTAATGTAACAAAATTTCCCAACTGCATTCTTAAACCAATTCCAGAATTACATCTTCAGTTTTTTCCTATTTTCCCTAAAAAAGAGACGCTCATTCAGAGACAAAGTCCTGAGAGGGAAGAGTTGGCAAGCCACTTGAATGAGATGAGGGAGCTGGCAGGACCAGCCTACCCGGCTGGATCATCTGTTCTCTTCAACGACACAGCAAGGTGAGGCAAAAACTACCCTGTGGCTTAGCGACTCGGACTCAGGGTGATTCAGTTCACCCACCCACCATATCCCCACTACTGACTCTATGAGTTGGATGAAAGCACTGGGGAAAAAGAAGATGACTGAGAACTAGGTACACAGAGAAATTGGTAGAAGTTAGAACAATCACATAACAGGAGAGAGAGTTGAAGAGAAGTATAAAAACAGCCTATTTGAGCTCAAGAGTTGTAGGTCACTGTGTTTTTCAACAGAAGAAAATGAAAAAATTAATTTCATTTGTCAATTGTATTAAATGTATTTCTCTTCTAAGCTCTCTTTTTCTGAAATTAAAAGTAGAAAAAAAAATTATTAACTCCCTTTCCAGTATCCAATACCATGCTTGAGAAAGTTTGGTAAGCTATGGAGAGCCTTCTGGAGCTCCACTCCTGAGATAAGTAAAATGAGAATTCAGAAGTACACAGAACAGTTGGTTTTCCTCCTCTTTAAATGAAGTCAGGCAAAGGCAGGTTAGCAGGTTACAAAGAAATGAAAATTACACCTGTGGCCATGCCCTGGAAAATATTCCCTAACCTAGCTAGATGTTGATTATTGAATCAACAGCTTGCTTATATAATTGTAGTGTGCCTATAAATCTGGTTGATATGATACACGTTTAACTATTAACCTCTAGGTTTCCTGGGGTTTCCACAATCCAAAAAACACCTGAAAGTGTGAGATATGATCTATTACATTTATTAACCTATTGTGATCATAACTAGTAACTTCTTTACATATCTTGGTAAGAAAAATGAAGTTCTTAGAAAACACAAGTAAGGTCTTTTAAACTCCAGATATTTTCCTGGACATCTTCTCTCTTTTATTCTTCTAAGGAATTGTTCTGCCTGTGTTAACATTCTATTGCTGACCCTGGATACTTGCAGTTAAGATTCCTTCATCATAACAACTTTGGATATAGAGCACAATTTTATCTCCAACTCTGAAAATCACTGATCTTTTCAGGCCCATGGTGAAAGCTTTTCTGACCTCCCTCTCGTTCTCAGAGCCTCCCTACTCATAGTACGTCTTCTAAAGCATATCTAGGATTCCACTTTATATTATAGATGTGTCTCTGCTTCTCTTACCTCCTACTAGAATATAAGCTCCTTAAGGGATAGAGGGAAAAGAAGAGTGAAACAAATTTATGTTTCGGGAGAGCTATATAGTGCAGTGCTTCAAACTCAGTAGGGCACTCAAAAAATATTTGTTGAATGCCAAGCTCTGGCCAAAGGATATTATATACATGACCTTGCTTAATTTTCATTACAACTCCATGAATGAGTCAGTCTCTCCATTTAGCAGGTGAGGAAACTGAAGCTCATGAGATTAAATAGGTTTTCCAAAGCCTTATGGCTAGTAAGCAGTAGAGCAAGGTTAAATGCATTTCTGTCTATTTCCTCCTAGCACAATGAATGTCTTAAACGTAACAATTGATTAAAAATTTATACGTTGAATTGACCTAAGCAAACCCCTTATCCAAGATCTCTCTTTAGCTATGTTCATAGCCACTGGGATTTTTTTTTCAAATGGTAAAAGAACTGGTGGTTTAAGAAAGGGGAAATAAAGTGTGGAAAATGTGCTAGCAAGGTTCTCAAATATCACAGCCAAGGCTGGCTTTACATATTCACTGTAAAATAATTCCCATACTCTACCATTCTATTCCCACTGGTGCTTCAGATTCTGGTTCTACCCTTATCTCCAACTCATCCTATTCCATGTGAAGTTAGAAAGGGGAGAATATAGGAAGGGAATAAATAATACGCCAATTGATGTCCAGACCTTCCATTCCCACGGCTTCAGCATGAAAACATGGAAGACAACAGAAGCATGTGTATGACTGTTTGCTTTGGCTGGGAAGAGAGCCTAGAGAGAATTCATTGGTTTAAAAGGAAATTCACTTCCAGTCCAACTCACAGCCCCTTCCCCACCCCTCCCACCCACCACCACCACCAACTTTGCCACAAAAAAAGGCGATTCCGGTTTCTTCCATACTGTCCAGTACGAGACAAAATGAGTGGGGACTTGGTTCATTCACAATTTCAAGGAAACTGCACTTGTTACATTTACATAGAACTAACCAGGAAAAAAGGAAATCGCCAAGCTAAAAAGGGGCTGCAGTACTGCTCTACTTAGGTATGCTGCCAAATTGGCCATGTCCTTACTAGTGTTTTAAAACAATTTAACTCAGATGTATGAGGAAACACGCAAGGTTTGAATCTGTCTCAGTTCCTATATGACAGTATCTATATATTTAAAGCACAGGCAATAAAATCAATAATTGTTACTGATGCTTTAACATAAATTTCCTGCATATACAGACCAGTATATATATCAGTAGACCAATTGTAACCAGCTTCTTTCAACCAATAGGCAGTTTTACTTGGAATTCAACCTTAAGAACATAGGAACTGTCAGAATGAGTCAGATTCAGTATTCTGTGGTCAACAGAAACTTCAAAGGAATAAGCAAAAAGGAAGCTATGGCAAAACACAGGTCAGCCCCTCTTAATTACTGTACCTGGCTCTGATATACCCCAAACTATCCAAACTCCCTCAGAATCCTTTCACATTTACTATTTTCAACCACGTAATGGGTTTCAGAAATTTATTATGGAGTAAAAACTCAAGTGTAGTCATCCCAAGAACTCAGGTTCTGGGGTCAGACAGACCTTCATTCAAGCCTCTGTTCGGCCACTTACGGGCCTTGACATCTAAGATAAGTTCCTTAACCACTCTGGGCCTCAGCGTTCTCATCCATAAAATGGGGCCATTGCCTCACTGGACTCTAGGGAGAGTGGAATGAGATGCTTCACACCCATCATTAAGCGCACCATCCAGAACATAGAATCATTAGAGGTGGCACCATCTAGGACTATGGAAATTAGCACCTCCATGGATGTAACTTTAAGCACACCCCACTCTGGATACGGTGAACAAAGCTGGACTCATCCTCTCAAAGTTACTCTTGAATTCTTCAAATCTGCTCAGAGTCCCTCTTGGCCTTAGCCTTTAAAATGGGGGAGTCCTCATCTAAACAGCTCGTCTTGCGTGGCTTTCCCCACTCCTTTGCTCCCTTAGTTTTCAAAACTTTATCATGCCCTTCACCCCTAAATACACGCAACACCCAATACCCATGATTTAAGTGACTTAGAGCAAAAGATATCTCACACCTGCCCAAGAATTGCCCACCTAGGGGTGGGAGGGCAGGGGGAAGTGAGAAAACAGCTCTAACCACCAGCGTAAATGATGTGTGGAAACCTCTCTGGGTAAGATGGAGGCCCTTACAATAGAGGGAGGATTCCATCTTCACTCCACCTAGAAGAGAAGATGGAACCTCTGAGCTGAGTCCCTTACAGTGATAATCTCAAAGCAGGGAAAATGTGGTAGCATGAGATTTATTTTTAGTTTGCTTTTTAAACAAAACTGTGGGATCAGGGAAGAGAGAATGAAGGGACTGGGGGAAGAACTATTGGACAACTTCTCAGTGGGAGAGAAAAAGGAAAAGAAGAGATACAGAGCAAACAGGAAGAGCAGAGCTGAGGGGAAAGGAAGCCAGGATGGACCCCAGGTGCCAACCAGTAGCTTAGTCCAGGGGAAGCGAGCGCTGGCCTACAATTCTCCTGAGGAGCAGGATCACCACTCGGAGACTTCCTGTGGGCTGGGCCCAAGAGGTCACCGGCTGAGTGGTGGGTGAGTGGTTATCCAGATTAACAACTTCCAGTTAAATCCATGGAGAAATGTTATCTGGGAGTCCCATCATAAAAAGAAGCCCCTACTCAGCTGAGTAAAGTCATGAAGAGCAGCAGTCAGCAATTCTTTTCTGAAAAGCGCCAGACGCTAAGTAGTCTTGGCTTTATGGGCCTTACGGCCTCTGTCCTAACCACTCAGCTCTACCTTTGTAGCAAGAAAAGGAGTCACAGATAATAGCTGTGTTCCAATAAAGCTTTATTTCTATAGACTGAATTTGAATTTTATTTAATTTTCATGTGTCATGAAATATTATCCTTTTGATTTTTTTCTGTCATTTAAAAAAATGTAGTAAAACAAATATGGCAGTGCGGGGGATTTGGTCAATGGGCTGTAGTTTGCCCACCCCTGGTTCAGAGCACAGGCCCTGTGTCCAGACAGGACTGGCTCTGCTTCCTGCCACCACAACTTACTGAACTAACCATGGGCAAGATGGTTAACTCTCTTGAGCCTCACTTTCCTCATCTATAAATTAAGGGTGATAACAGTATCTGCCCCAGAGGGTGTATATAAAGTTTGTAAAGATAATGTATGAAAAGTGACTGGCATGTAGTAAGTGATGGTGATGATGATGATGATGATGATGTTGGCCTTGTTTGGGGGCAGGGTGGTAGGGATCAGCTCCTAGATTTGGGGCTAATGGTCTGTACAAAGAAGGTTGATTCCAAGGATCCGCCTTAAGGAAGAAAGTACAGAAAAGAAAGAAAAGCAGACGACTGGTGAACACCACAAGTGCCCATTTAACCCTGCAAACCAGAGCTGAGCTGACTAAATCGCTGATGATTTGTGATGGACTTCACTTGCCTGAGTTACAGCTTGAATATCCTGTCAAAAGTAGAAAGACTGTGTACAGAACTATACAGAACTATACAAAGAGAAATGCCATCTCTTCAAAAATTGACTGTGGTGAGGAATGCACAACTATTATGATGGTACCATAAACAGCTGATTGTACACTATGGATGATTGTATGGTATGTGAATATATCTCAATAAAACTGAATTTAAAAAAAATAAAGAAGAAATGCCACCTGAGTAGTCCAAGTGATAAAACCCAGGGCAGAGAAGGACAGGTGGTGATCGTGGCTGAGAAGGAAGTGGAAGGATTGTTTCATATGGGGGTTTCACCCACAGAGTTCCCTGCTTTGCCAAAGAGCAGTCAGCTGCTGAGAACTTTCAGATCGTCTCTGACAACCTTCAGAAGCTCAAAACACTTACAAACCAGCTCCTGAAATCAGCACAGAATGGAGGAATTCACCTCAATCCTATCCGTTTGGATGCTTTGGACAACCCAATTTTGTTCTGCATATTTTTAAAAGAGAAGGTTTAGCAAAGGCTCGTGCAAATGTTCAGTCTGTTCAGACGGCCCGCATAGGTGAAAGGACACATCTTCAGCCATAGAAAGTAGCCTTTATTCTGTTCTTGCAACTTCCAAATAATCAAGGCAACACATAATGAGAACATTAATCCCACCCAACAAGGATGCACAGTAAAAAAAAAGCAATTTAATTCCCCAAGCCTTTTATAAAACTAGGGAGAAAATGATGTATTTCCTCCCTGATGAAAAATACTTTCATCTCAGACGTTTATCAAGCACCTATTATTTATAAGCGTGACACTAAAAAGGTTAAAAGATGTATAAGATGTATAAGAAGAAAGGCTAACTACTTAGGAGGAGCTTTCAAACTAGATAGTCCATAAAAGGCAAACATCAATTACAGTGGTTAAAACTTGCAGCTGTAAAACATAGGCAGTGGGAATTAAAATGAGAGCATTTGCAAAATAGCCTTTGGCAGAGAACTGGTGAAACCCCATCACTGCCAGTATGTGTCACCATTTCTTGGGCACAGGAAAATAACCCCTGCTGGTTGGACTTTTGGCGCCCCCCACCCTTGCCAGCCTGCTCCCCACAAAAACAAATGACACAAAAATATGAAATATACTAAAGATTCTGAAGAAAAAAATACCTTTTTTTACAAATGTGAATTATTACTGTTCATGTGTGGTTTAGTGAAAAGAACTTTAGGACAGAGTACCAAAGACATCATGTCTCTAGGCAAACCACTTACTTCCCAGGTCTCAGTTTTCTCATTTGTAAAATGAGCTTTAAGTTCTATCATTTAATATCAGGATGCACTGACTTATATAATTTGTGAAGTCACCAAAATTGATCCTAGCCATAATTCTTCTAACAAGCCTAGTAAATTAAAGTCTACCATCTTTTGTGATTAGGCATTTCACATGATGCTAGAAAAAAAATAATCTGCAACTATGCACATCACACAACCAGGTGCTATGTAAAAATTATTTACAAAACAAAGGAAAATTACTTTTGCCTGTAGAAATGCCCAGAAGTAAGTTATTTCCCAGACTGCGATATTAATCCGATAATTACATTTTTCTTATTATTTTCATGAAGGTCTGGATAGCTATAAACAGTATAAAGCAAAATGAGTTTATAAAATATATGATGTTTACTTAAGACATTTAGGTTGAAAATAAAATTAGAATTCACTGGGGAATTAAATTGTTCGGATGCATGGACCTCAATTTTCAAATCATGACTATGTAAACTCTGCAATCTTGGAATTTTCTGGCCTACCTTTGTAATTAATTTAAACCCCAAATTAAGATTTTAAAGATGCATTTTATGGGGGAAAAAAAGGAAATTCAACACGTGAAATACAAATATCAAAAAAAAAAAAATGTGAAAAATATACTTCCTTCATACTAACAAATGCAAATGAGAGAAAATATTAGTATCTTTTATTGAATTGGCAAAGATTTTTTCCAACTATTATACTCAGGGAAGGAAAATAGTATTATAATTGGCATATCTTTCTGAATAGCAATTTATTTGGCAATATTTACCATAATTCTTAAAAGGAGGGGAAAATGCACTTCCAAACATTTTTGGTAGGAATGAGAATTAATGTGACTTCTCTGGAGGGCAATTTGGCAATGCCCTTTGACCTAACACTTCCACTTCTAGGGATTCACCCTAAAGAGATAATTGGACAAGTGCACAAAGATGTATGTTTAAGGTATTTTTTGCAATATTTCTTATAGCTGTAAAACAATAATGCAGACTGTGAAAATGGGAGATTGGTTTAACAGTTGCATTCTTATAAATTAAAATATGCAATTGTTAAAAAGAATGAGGTAACTTTATGTGTACTGATATGGAAAGATGTCCAAGACAGATAGTAGAGTATGAAAAGCAAGTGGCAATATACCATATATACTCTGTAAAATTGCATGTGTATGTACCTATGTATAAATGCAAAGAGACAGTCACTAAAGTTAGAGTAATTAGGTCTGATGGTATGACTTTGAGTGGTTTTTATGTTCTCATTATCAATTTATCTATTACTTGAAATTCTCGATGAGTGCATATATATCATTTTTATAATAAAAAATATTTTCATAAAGTGGAGCAAAGAATGGGATTGGAGAAGAGTTGAATATCCATAATCCATACTTTTGCTTCTGAGAATTTAGACTAAGGCCATAGTAAGCACAGTAATGTATGAACTAGAACAACCATCATAGCATTCTTCATAATATTGAAAATTAATACAAGCAGAGTTCAAGTTAAATAAAAAAATGGAATAGGATGTTACGAATGTAAAAATATATTAAATCGGAAATATTTCATAGTATGTCGGTAAATGAAACAAAAGGTAACTAAATAAACATTAGTTTTATATACATTTTGGATTTTTCCGATACATATATAGAAAAGAAAAAATAATAACCCAAAAGGATTTATACCAAAATCTATATTGCAGTAACTAGTAATTTTTGTTTTCCTTTTCCCTTTTCTAAATTTTCCAGTGTTTCTATAATGAACAAGTATTACTTCGGTAATTTTTTTTTCTTTAAGTTTTAAAAATATATCTTGCAGATCTCTCAGATTTTAAAATACTGGGGAGTGGTTAAAGTAACACTAACGTCTGAAAACTCAGCCCTTTTCTCGTGCATTAAATTTACTAGCAAGAGACCCTCTGAAGTACCAGGCAGCTAAAACGCACATGCTGTAAAGCACTAAACAATACTAATGCAGAACAAGACAAGCTCAGGAAACCCAAGGTAAGGATTCTGATTTTGTGTCCTGAGATGTTCCAGGGTTATAAAACATACTGGATCAAATTACAGGCTAAGTGTGACAAGTCAGTCTGGTATAACCTAACAAAGGAATTTACCCAGATTGAGAAATTTACACATTTCATTTCTCAGGGTAGAATGAATTACAGAAGCAAAGAACTCAGGGTAGGGTTAAGCCTTTTCCTACCACTCTCCTACAAGCCTGTAAATTATGCCTTACAGGCACTTCTCGCAACATGATTTATTTACCTATTACTACATTAAACTATGATAAACTAATTTTTTTAAACGTGAATAAGGGGAGAAGTAGGAAGGAGTTTACTTACACAGAGGCAAACATTTTTGTATATTTTCAGGTGAACTGGAGATGCCAGACCTCCCTCCCTTCCTCCCATTTTCCCTCCCTCCCTCAGGAGATCATTATGGCTGACAACAATGGGTTTTCTCTCCTGGGTAGTGTAGATGACACATTTTTCCTGTAGCCTGTCTTCCTGTAATGTGCAGGAATTCCTGCACTTTCTGGGTGCCCTTCCTGTTAACTTACATTTCAGATTTCCTCAAAAGGCACTCTACCACTTTAATATTTGAAAAAATGTCAGCTCAACCCCAGACAGCTAATACAAACAAGCTGAAAAGCATACCACCTAAAGTTATAACTGTGAAAAGCAAAATTTCTTTTTAAGAAATTCTTCCTTGGAATCTCACTGTTGGTAAAGCTGGAAAGAAATAACCCAGTCTTTCCAGCTCCCAGGGAGTCTGTAATTCTTTTGCCTCTGCTGGGCCTTAAATTAGAGGTCTGTAAAACCGAATTATAGTGATCTAGAAAGTTCGTAAAGGTCCTTGAATTGAACAAGTTGTTAAATTCGTCAATACGAGGAGGTTGTATCCACCTTTTACTTTCCTCTCATTTCACTTGGTTATAGTGTTACAAAGACTTTTGGTACTGCAGAAAATGTTTTGGCCATTTGAGAATACTAACTGGATTAGGCCAGTTCCACATTTAAAGCCCAGGCCAAGCCTCCTTGCAATTTCTGAAATGATCGCCCGCTTCTTTCTATCAGTAAATTTCCTTTTGGACAGAAACCCCCATGCTCATACCAGATGCACCTTCCAAAAGGGGCCCAATTAAGAAAACTCATTTGAGCAAATGGAAATTGATTTGAAAGACCACCAGTACCTGATTCATTATGGGCACAACCATAAAGGAAGAATGGCCTATTAATATTTCCTTCAGTTTCCCAAATCAAAAACTTGCTCTACTATGGTAGGAGCAGGCCCAAAAATATGCAAAAAGGAACCATTTTATTTAGACTAAAGTCCAAAGGTGTAAAAGCATCGTTAACAACACTTCCTATCTCCCAGAGAAAAAGATTACTTCCATCTCTAAAATCCAGTAGTGCCATTTCTCTTCAACGAGGTCCAGTTATCTAGTATTATAATGACTTGCATGCATGCTCTCTTTCACCAACCAGATGGAAAGTTCTTTGAAGGCAAGACTGCATTTAAAATATTTTTGTACGCTTCCAAATCCTATGCCTACATATATGTACATATATGGATGTGTGTATGTGTCAGATGTCAGATGCACACACTCTAATGTGCATTTATACATATATTAAGATTGAACTGGATGAGTAAATATTTGCCAAATGCAAAGTTAACTATCTCTAATGCATCGAAGTTCAAAACAGACCCTTCTAAGCAGCTATTTCTCTGCTCAATTAGGAGACTGTTTCCCCCGTATTAAGGAAACATCTCCCCCTCATAATGCCAACTCCTAGGTTCCAAAACACTTTTAACTTTTCCTCCCCTAATACTCAAAGAAAAGCAGCAAACTCTTGAGAATATCACTTCCTTGTTAGGCTGTTGAGCTCTATGATTCCCACCAGGTAGAATTAAAAAGGGGTGCAACAACTCCCAAAAAAAAGTGACAAAAAGCTTTTAAAGACACTTTAATTTCACCAGGTCTTAGTCAAATAGTGCCCCAGGTAGTAATGATGGCTGGAGTGCCTAACTCACCTCTTCATTCCATACTTCCTCGTGTGACGAAAGTTTTCACTGTGGTAAAGAAAGATTTATTCTGAAACAAGTGATTTAGGGTCCTAGAGGCACCTTATGGCATCCCCTCAGCTCTATGATGCCATGTCAGGAATTTTTTTTAATACCCTCCCCAGGATGACCCTAAGTCTGTAAAATACAACTGTCTAAAGAAAAAAACTAAAAAAAGAAAGAAAAAAAAATATAAAGAAAACAACCATAACCCTGAACTCCTGACCTATTATATCTAACTAAATAAATGCAATTACACACTTAAAAGATTTCATTATGGTTGTCAATGAAACAGAGCACCTCCTGCCCCCCACGTTGCTACAATGCATGAAAGTACAGTTTTCTTTCCCTCAACATTTCCCCCCTGGAGATGCAAAGCATCTTCCAAATGAGCAGAAACATAAACATTATCTGTGTCCTCACTGGTAATTCTAAATACGGTAAGCCAATAAGCAATTGGTATAAAGAGCAAAATCTCAATCAGGTATTCCTGTCTGCTTTTTGTAATATGCTTTTATTCACACGTCACCTTGACTTCCTTTAAAAAATCAAAAGTTGCCTAAATGTTCAAAGCGATATCAATGGAAATTCAGCCGAACACTGGCACCACAACAGTTCGTTCCCAAAGGAATATAAGATTACATTAATTTCCTTGTAGTTTAACTCAAGTTTTACCTTTCATCTTCACCGACAGACTTTTAAAAAGTTGGTATTCCTGTTGCACATAAAATTGCTTATATTGTGTGTGCATACTAAAGAATTTAACAAATATATAAAGCACTGCACATGTAGACGCTACCAACCTGCTCTATCTTTCCTGACTGTGCAAAAGGCAAAAAGAGCTCAGTAATCCTAGCAGAAGAATGCAAATAACGTCAATGCACAGCTGAATTGCAAACCCTGCCTTACAGGAACTCTCTGTGTCTGCAAAAAAAAGACACATACTAAACAGGAAATGCAACTGAGCTGTGGAAAACCTCAAACTTAAAAATGCAATCGCCAGGCGAAAATTGCATCCGTGCATTCATAAATGCATGCACAACCCTTTGCATTTTTGCAAGTAATGCAAATAAACTCTTACCTTTCGACTGAGACATTTTCCCCTTTTCTTTGATGGGGGAGGGGAGCACAAAAGACTTTGCCTTGCTTCTCTTCTGTAGCTAGTTTTGCAACAAAGATGCAAGCTGCAGGCGTGCAATCTTCATGCAAGTGGAGTTTCTCTTGACCGATGCAGCAGATGGACTTTCAGGGAATCAAGATGGAAATGCACACCTTACAAAACAGACTGGAAAGTGATTTTTCCCCCAGTTGCAACGTTAGGGAAGGCTGTGCTGCAGCTACATGATGGGCCAGGGCTGGCAGCTAAAAGCTCCAAACTTGGAACTGAGTATCTTAGTGCGCAGACGTCCTTCCTGCGAAGGGCGTGGGGGCCGCTGGGTAATGTAGTTCCGAGCGGAGTCCACGGGGCGCTGATTTAAGGAAACGTGGTCGCTCGGGTCTGTCAGCAAGATGACTGGGTGCGACAAAGATTGCGCGGAGATAAACAAGTCAGACACGCGCTCAGTAGTAAGTGATGGGCGAAAGAGGGCATGGCCGAGCAGCGGGGCATTTTTTTGTTCTCGAAAAGCCTCTGAAACAAAGCTA
The DNA here is from genome assembly GCF_015220235.1 of Choloepus didactylus. Lineage (NCBI taxonomy): Eukaryota > Metazoa > Chordata > Mammalia > Pilosa > Megalonychidae > Choloepus > Choloepus didactylus. The sequence continues at coordinate 64,028,201 of NC_051324.1, read as the reverse complement.
CGAGAGCATTAGGTTATCTCAAGAACATTTGGCTCGCGGAGCAGGTCTGTTTGGGTGTTTAGTGTGTTGATTTTGCAGCTCAGCACCTGTTGTGCTGCTCCCGCCTGTAGATCTTTTTTACCCTCCCACCTCCATTTTTAAAAACATTTTTCTCGAGTGGAGAATTTGCTAGTGATTTGGCTATCTAATGGTAAGCTTACCTTTGCACTGCAGAGAAGATGCAAAGTTTTATTTAGGTCAGTTATTTTCAAAGTACTTGAAATTCAGTACTGGGTTGCGGGGGCGGGGCGGGGAGTATCGGGGGTGCTCATTTCTTGCAGGGTTAAAGAGGAAGCTTGCTTTTTATATGGCGAAGCGAACTTTTTCCAAGTTCAAGTATTTAGATGCTTTTTCTCAACTGGGCTGGGGGGTGATGGGAGGAAAGTCCCTGGACTAGGGGAGAAAATGGGTGGTAATCTTAGACTAACAAAGTCAAATATCTTGAATTTATTCAATAAAATTAAGACATTTGTGCAGCCCCCAGCGTGTGCCAGGCACTGTGTAGGGCCTTCCGTCATCCTTTTATCATGTACTCCCCACTAGTAGGGGACTAGTGAAGGAAATTGTCACCCCCTTAGTGGGGAAGCCTGAGATGCACAGGGTAATTCCATGCAAGTAATAGAGGAATTGAGAGGAGGGAGTGGGGCTGAAATGAGCTCAGACTTCTTTAGATGAGACCCAGCAATGTGCTTTTAAGGTAGAAAAGGAGGAATTGAGGATTTCAGGCTGCTGAGGTGTGAACGAAGCCCAGTCCCAAGAATGAGGACAGCTTATTCAGGAGACAGTGCTGCCTTTTGTACAGGGGGGAGTGGGTGGGGAATTTGTAGGAGATTCTATGGTACCTTAAAAGGAGGGCTGGAGGTTTGGATTTTATTCTGCAGTTAGTTAGGAGGCAGTGAAAAGGCTTTGAAAAGGGACACGACCTAATCAAAGCGTGGTTTTTAAGAAGGTAAATTTGCCCTCAGTGATCAGGTGGGTTGGAACTGGGAGGAGCTAGAGATAAATCAGGTCAGCAGGGAAAGGAATAAAGAGGCACTTTGAAAGCAGATGTGGCTCGATTCGATGACTGGTAATGAACACTATTGGAAAAACTATTTCTGAAAGATTTGAAATTTTATCAAGAATTGTAGGAAGCCAGGACCTTCTGAGTGATGGATGAGTGAGAGGGAAGAAGGCCATGATGTTTTAGTGGCAAATCAGCAAATCAGCTCTAAAAACAAATATACAATAAGTCATGGGACTGACCTGAATTTACTAAAGTTGATCCCCTTACTGACATTATATTGAGAATTAATCAAGGCAACCTCATGTCCTTATTAGCTTCAGACTTGGAAGGAATCTCTGTCCCATGAGCAGGAGTGCAGGAGCTTACCAGCCTACTTGCTTTCTCTGTCCTTTTGAGCTAGTTCATGCTGTCCCTTCTTCCCTTTCTTGCTGCCTCTAACACACACAATCTCAGAGCCTCATTGAACCAACATTTTTTCTCTAATCTTACTTAACCAAGAGTCATATGGTTGGAGATCCCTTTCATCACATCCAGTTTACTTTTCCAAACATCGATGAGGCACCTGCTCTGGGCCAGGTCTTTGGATAGCTACTGAGCTGTGTGTTGACTTGCTTAGTGCAGGAAGGGCCTGAACAGCTGCTTAGAGCTTGCTTCAGTTCACATTTTATATGGTCAGCTGCATCGCTCCTAAATTGCTTGGACTTCCTTCTTTACGGAAGGGTCCGATCACAACTTATCTGGTGCATTTTGCTACTATCATTTGCGCTTGTATTTTCTCTGCATAGGCAAGCACAGTTAACAGCTGGCAAATGGATTGTGTTCTGAAAGTCAGTCTGTAATTCATTTTCTCATAGAAACAAAAATGTTCAAAAGCTAATGCACGTAAACACAAACACATACACACAGACACACCTGCAACACATCTTTGATCCATAAATTAGTTGGACCATATATTTTAAAAGAGTGACATTTTAATCATTTTTCTTTCTGGGAAAAATATATCCTGAATTCTGAGTGGTAAATTGAGATGACGGGGAATTCAGCCTCTCTGTGAAGTCTTAGATTCCAGAAGAAAATGTTAATTTTCCTGCCTTGGTGGTCAAAAGCTTACTCCACCCTCATTCTTGGGTGGAGGGTAGAGGTGCCTTCCCCCTCTGTACAGCGGTAGGCCTTGCCTCTTCTTGCCTGTCTTATGGAAAATCCCTCCTAAGAAAAGAAGAGTCAATTCTGACACTACTGTTCTCTTGTAAGGCCATCAGGTCTTCATCTTGAGATGGCCTGTGCTTCTACTTAGAATCCCAGGTCTTTGTAATTTTTGGTACTTCACATCTTTCTAAAATGCAAGTCTGATGCACTCTACTCCCAATTTCTAGTTACTCTCAGGATCAATTCCAAACTCCTTGGCATGGTAGTAATTGGGGCTTCAAGACCCAGTCCTTGCCTGCTCTCCGGGCCAGGAGAAGTAAGGTTTTTTCCCTCCTTGCTTTTGGAGACCCTCCTCCCTGTGCCTGGCAAGCCTTTTCCATTCTCACCTTATCTCTTTCCACTTTGTCCTTGAAGACTCAGCTTAGCTGGCACGTCTTTTGGGATGCCTACTGTGACTCATCCCCACCAACAGCATGCATTAGGGGTATCCTACACACAGCTCTGTCATTACACTCATCACAGGGCTGATGGATGGTCATTCACCTATTACTCTCCTCTAGGAGGCTGAGCTGCTGACTTGCAGAGATGTTTCCAATTATCTCGGCCTATCCAGTGACTAGGACAGTCTCTAGGATATAATCAGTACTCAGTTGCATGCTGAAATAATGAATGCCATATATGAGGAAAGGATCCGTAGGACCTGGCTAGCCTGGAATAATTAGATTCCAGCAATGGAGTTAACACCCCTGAAGAAACTAGAGCCCCTGGGGAAAGGCCTCCTCTGTCGGGACAGAGGTGAGATTCTAGGAAGGAGATCCTTAGGTAGGGCAAACTCTCTTTTGAAGGAAGGTACCTGGAAAAGGAGCTATTCAAGAGGTGTATGTGGGATGAGGGATGGGATGGGGGTGTCATGTGTTCAATGAAGGTAATCATATATGTTCAGAAAAAGATTAGGGGAGAAAGAACCCAAATTACCAGGAACAATATCTAATCTCATATCTGGAGAGCAGTGGCTCTCCACAAGGGACGATTTTGACTCCTAGGAGACATTTCTGGTTGTCACAATGTCGGCGTGCTATTGGCTTCCAGTGCAAATGCTGCTAATCATACTACAGTGCAAAGGACAGCCCCCCAGGATTATCTGGCCAAATGTCAATAGGGTCAAAGACGAGAAACCTGCTGTAGAGTGATACCCAGAGAAGTTACTGAACACTGTTTTTTAGATTAATTTGAAAGTAATGAGATTTGGTGAGATATAATTGTTTTGAAATGAGAAAAACACTAGCATCCAGGAGATTTGAATTCTCATCCTGGTTGTAGAAAAAAGTTAATTAAGGCAAGTCACTTCCCCTTTCTGGGCCTCTTTTTGTTCCACTGTAAAATAAGCAGGAACAGCTTAGGCCCTTTCCAATTCTAACATTCCGTGGCTCTAAACCCAGCTCACGTGTCTGATTAAAAGCACTAGTGATTTAAGGAAAGAGGGAGGATTGTGATCACACTAATTTTTAGATTGGTTAAACATCTTTCTGTTTCGTTATTAGAAGAGCCCATAATCCTATGTTGTGGCAAGATAATCAGTGACCATTTTTGAACCTCGCCTAAGAAATGAGATAAGTATACACTTATTTCAGTTTAAATATTGACTGCCAGGGGCAGTACTAATTTTCACATGATATTTATGAATGTTTTCCAACAGTGTCTCCTAGATGGTCAGGAACAGGGGAGAGGAAGGTGCCAAAGTTAAAGCTAAGAGTTCAGGTCTGAATATCGACTTTGGTAGAGTCTAGAACATACTTCTATATAGGGAAGTATATTGGGGAGAAGCATGGGGGAGAGTAGTTTAGGAGGCTGGATAGTGAATCAGGTTTGCACAATATGTTTAAGTGCAATTGTTTTTACTACGTTAAATTATCACAATTAACTATGATTGATGGCAGAAATTTTAGAAATCCCAATATGGATTCAGCATAGTTTTCAGTGCCCTCACAAGTACGGCACAGATAATACCTGTTCGGCCTCATCTCCTCCTTCTATACTATATTTTTTTTTTTCAAGCAGTCTGGCCAAAACAAGATAATTTATCCTACCTGTGACATGACATGACACTGTGTAACTTCTGCACATTAACTCATATTGTTCTGTCTTTGTCCTCTGACCCCCAACTCAGTCTTCATTTTTCAAAATTCTGCCCTTCACTCAAGATTCAAGGTCATCTCTTACATGAAGTTTTCCTTGATCGCAGCTGTCTGTCATGTAAGAGCATCCTCCCCTTTAACTTCTGACAGTACTCATTAGCTCTTATGGGCCATATATCTTATATTGTCTCGTAGTAATATTACTTGAGTACATATCTTCTCTCCTGCTAAATCGAGTATTCCCTGCACAGTTTCTAACCTACTCCCTTGGACAGCCCTTCTTGCTTGTCTTTATTTGGCTCTGGACTTGTAAGGTTGAACAAGGACAGTTTCATCTTCATCATGAAGTCCTAGGTTTGGCAAATGCCTTGCACATAATACGTGCTCAGTCAACACTTGTTTATCTGAAGTTCGGACGGATTTATTACATTCTGAAATAATTCATCTAAAACAGGTTGACAACCGGGACTTGGCCTTTTTTTTTGTAAGTTAAAGAAAAGCGTAGGGATTTGCTAGAGAGAATTTTTTACTTAATTGTGATAGCTAATTAAAAATGTTTCAGCTGATAATTTACCTTAGACCCCTAATAAGATTCTAGATTGAAGAAGCTTTAAAATTGATGGTGTCCGGTATTATGTTATGGAAATGCCAATAGACTATCCAGTCATAATCTGAAAACATTCTCACTGAATAAAGAAACATGTAATACAATTGTTTGATGTTTCTTAGCAGTGAAAGAGCGAGGCAGAGCACCTGTATGATGCTGTTTCAACCTTTCCCTAAAACCATATTGAGTGTTGGCCAGGCAGATTAGCATGAGCTGACGGGCAAAGTATGTAGGTTCTAGAAAAGTAAGAACAGAAATGAGCCCAGCCTAGCATTAACCCTATATGGGTGTCAGTGCATTATCTATGCAGTGGGTTAAAGCACTGGCAAGCAGTAAATAACTTCAAATCATCAGATTAAGTTGTAACTGGGCACAAATTAGTTATTTCAAATTCTGTTATATCAAGAGAGAAAATTGGAAAGATCTCTAAAATACAACATGCATTTTTCTCTTCCTTCCACCCTAATATCCTTCTCTTCTGCCCCTTCATATAGATATGCACATATATACACACACACACATACACGTGTGTATGTGTGTGCGTCTCTCTCTCTCTCATACAACACTCGCTCCAAACCCTCCCACTCACCTTCTGTCAGGCTCTGGTCCTGCCCCCTCTGGCTTTAAAAATCTGAAGAAGTTAGAGCTCGACAGAAAACCAAATAAATGGCTCTGCCCTGTACATGAGGCTCAACTTACACTTCAATTTGGAACTCCTTTGTAACACACCTAATCCATTCCAGATTTAATTACTGGCTTGTGTTATACATGGTGATCCAATAAGAATTGAACATTGGCCCCCCAAACCCCCAGATATCTCGATTTGCAACTTCTTCCTGGGATGATGCCTCCAGAACCTTGCATTTGTCCCACACCTTCCTTTACTGCCTTGAGGAAACAAAGGCATGATCGCAGCTGCTGTTTCAGTTGTCAAAGATGATATGCTATTAAGGGGTCAGGGGCGATAGATAGATGCACACCTTAGTGACAGGAGGGGTGCATATTGAACCTTTATTAAATTATAAAGAGAGCTGGGAGAATTCCTTTATAACAAGGGATGTCAAATTACCACCCATGCTCCAAATCTCGCTCGCCACCTGTTTTTGTAAATAAAGTAGTATTGGAGCACAGCCACACCCATTCGTTTATGAATTGTCTTTGGTTTATAAGGGCAAAGTTGAACAGTGGCAACGAGAGCTTCTGGCCCACAAAGCCTAAAATAGTTACTAGCCCTCCCTTTACAGAAAAAGTGTGCAGACCTCTTCTTTGCATATTGATCTTGACTATATGTACCTGTAAACTTAGTTACTCATTAATGCATTTCTGAAGATATTCAGTTCTTTTGAATCACACTGTGCTTGAACTATTCCTAATGTAAAGTCTTAACTTCACAATTATACTGCAGAATCTGTGAGGATGCTACTCTTGTAGATCATCAGATTAAGTGATACGGGGCACAAATTTGTTATTTCAAATTCTTCTATATCAAGAGAGAAAACTGGAAAGGTCTCTAAGGTGACAGAAGGTGAGTGGGAGGGTTTGGAGCGAGTGTTGTATGAGAGAAAGACACACATACACAGGTGTATATGTGTGTTTGTGTATATATATATATATGTGTGTGCATATATATAAAGAAAAAGGGAGAGAGAAGGATATTAGGGTGGAAGGAATACAGCAGTGGGCACATAGCAAGCCCACTATAAATATTTCTTGATAAACTGAACTTCTATCATAAGAATCATGAATCTTGCAGCATAAAAAAAGTCTCAGTTTTTCTCAAGTATCTCTGACTTTCCACTTACTTTACTTTTCAGTATATTTCTCAGGATGTGCAAGTCCTAGTATGTTTAAGTATGAGGTCTATGGACTTAGAGAAAGCTTAAGAAAAATCAAAATGTAAAATACAGCATGAGAAACATCATTTAAAAAAGACATATTTCACAAATTTGCTTTTCATGCCGGAGCTCAAAAGGAAAAAGAGGGAAGCACCTTGGTTTTTTATATCACATTTTAAAATGTAATAAGACTTTTATTAAGTAAGATCTACAGTTGTGATAGGCATGGTATGGGTTACAAAAATGAAAAAAAGTATAATTCCTGGCCTGAGGAGTTTAAAATCTTGTGGGCAGTGTTAATAAGATTTTTGTAATGTTGTACAATTTACAAGCCCTTTACACGTATACCGTAGCATTTATCCTTACAATGGCAATGTGAAATGGTAGCCCTAACATCGTGGTTATCAAAACCATCTCATGTCATTACTTTGCTTTGACAAGTGGAATTCAGATTTATAAAATTGTCTTGACTGCCAATATAAAACTTGTTTTCTGATTCCTACTTCCCTATTCCTACTTTATGCTATCCAATTTAGTCTTGGCTAGGTAACTTTTAAATAAATTTGCCTTTTTTCAGGTGAAGAGTAATCTGGTAGCATTTTGCCTCATTTTGTATTTGTTGTTAAGGGGACCAGCTCAATCCAAGTCCAGGAGAGATCTGTGTATCTCCTTAACACTCTGTACCTTGGCCAATACACTGTAACAATTCAGTAAAGGCTGTACTATTTGAGGATGAATTGGAAACACTGAGATAGGACAAAGCCTTGTGCCCTTCAAGGCTCCTTGATCTGTTTATGTTGATATTAATAGATGGTCCTGGGCTTCAGTCACAGGCCGGAATAATTCAGGTCATTCTGACCTACGGCACCTTTTAAACAACTATGAAATATTCTGGGAAATATTTTAGGTAGGTAATATATGCAAGTTATAGAAAAAGTTTGAAAGTCCACAGAAAATTAAGAAATTGAACTACAGGGGTATAGAAATACTCAACGTAATACATAAATTGTTCTTAAATTGTTCCTTATAGATTAATGTACAAAGGGAATGTTTTATTATTATTAACAGCAATTAAGTATAAATAATACCAATTTTTCCCTATTTACTCTCTTTTGTGATGGGTGGACTATTTTATTTGTGGGCCAAACTAATAAAAACAATAGGTTGTATATATTTTTGTTTGCATGTTTGTTTGTTTTTGTTTGTTATAAAATGTTTTTTTGCACTTATTTTTTTATTCATTTTATTGAGATATATTCACATACCATGCAGTCATACAAAACAAAGTGTACATTCAGTTGTTTACAGTATCATTATATAGTTGTGCATTCATCACCAAAATTAATTTTTGAACATTTTCATTACCACACACACAAAAATAATAATAAAAATTAAAGTGTAAAAAAGAACACTGGGTGCCTTTTTTTCTTTTTCTTTTTTTTTCCTTCCTCCATTTTTCTACTCATCCATCCATAAACAAGACAAAGGGGAGTGTGGTCCATATGGCTTTCCCAATCGCATTGTCACCCCTCATAAGCTACATTTTTATACAGTTGTCTACAAGATTCATGGGTTCTGGGTTGTAGTTTGATAGTTTCAGGTATTTACTGCTAGCTATTGCAATTCATTAGAACCTAATAAGGGTTGTCTATAGAATGTGTAAAAGTGCCCACCAGAGTGACCTCTCGGCTCCTTTTGGAATCTCTCTGCCACTGAAGCTTATTTCATTTCCTTTCACATCCCCCTTTTGGTTAAGAAGTTGTTCTCCATCCCACGATGCCAGGTCCAGATTCCTCCCCAGGAGTCATATTCCATGTTGCCAGGGAGATTCACTCCCCTGGGTGTCAGATCCCACGTAGCAGGGAGGGCAGTGATTTCACCTGCCAAGTTGTCTTAGCTAGAGAGAGAGGGCCACATCTGAGCAACAAAGAGGTATTTGCGAGGAGGCTCTTAGGCACAATTATAGGGAGGCCTAGCCTCTCCTTTGCAGCAACAGTCTTCCCAAGGGCGAGTCCTGTGGTACAGGGCTCAGCCCATCAAACCACCAGTCCCCTATGTCTGTGAGCACATCAGCAACCATCGAGGTGGGGAAGCCCTATACCCCTGCATTCTCCACAGGCTCCTCAAGGGGGCGCTGCATTTTTTTTTATTGTTTTGTTTTTTTTTAATTAACTCTTTTTTAAAAAAAAATCAACTATATTAAAAAAAATTACAAAAAACATACAATAAAAAACACATTTCAAACAAACCATAACAAGGTAGTAAAAAAAAGACAACTAACCTAAAATAACTACTTTACTTCTAACATGTTCCTACTCTACCCCAAGAAAATAACCTAATATAGCAAAATTTCTGTGAACTTGTTCCTACCATACCCATCAGAAATTAACAGAACACAGTCATTCCTGGGCATTCCCAGAAAGTTAAATTTACCCACAATAGCTTATCTGTTCTTATTGGGTTATCATTCCCCCTTCCTTAATTGCTCTCTATCACTAGTTCCCCTACATTCTGCATTATAAACCATTTGTCTTACATTTTTCAGTGTTAACATTAGTGGTAGCATATAATATTTCTCTTTTTGTGCCTGGCTTATTTCTCTCAGCATCATGTCTTCAAGGTTCATCTATGTTGTCTTATGTTTCATCACATCGTTCCTTCTTACAGCCACATAGAGAGATTCCAAAAGGAGCCACTGTGTGTATATACCACATTTTATTTATCCACTCATCTGTTGAAGGACATTTGGGTTGTTTCCATCTCTTGGAAATTGTGAATAATGCTGCTGTGAACATTGGCATGCAGATATCTGTTCATGTCACTGCTTTCAGATCTTCTGGGTATATACCGGGGAGTATAATCTCTGGATTGAAGGGTAACTCTGTATCTGGTTTTCTAAGGAACTGCCAGACTGACTTCCAGAGAGGCTGAGCCATTATACAGTCCCACCAACAATGAACAAGAGTTCCAAATTCTCCACCATCCTCTCCAGCATTTGTAGTTTCCTGTTTGTTTAATGGCAGCCATTCTAATTGGTGTGAGATGGTATCTCATTGTGGTCTTAATTTGCTTCTCTCTAATAGCTAGTGAAGCTGAAAATTTTTTCATGTGTTTCTTGGCCATCTGTATTTCCTCTCCAGAGAACTGTCTTTTCATATTTTTTGCCCATTTTATAATTGGGCTGTCTGTACTATTGTCATTGAGTTGTAGGATTTCTTTATATATGCAAGATTATCAGTCTTTTGTCAGATACATGGTTTCCAAAAATTTTTTCCCATTGAGTTGGCTGCCTCTTCACCTTTTTGACAAATTCCTTTGAGGTACAGAAACTTGTAAGCTTGAGGAGTTGCCATTTATCTATTTTTTCTTTTGTTGCTTGTGCTTTGGGTGTAAAGTCTAGGAAGTGGCCAGCTAATACAAGGTCTTGAAGATGTTTCCCTACATTATCTTCTAGGAGTTTTATGGTACTGTCTTTTATATTCAGCTCTTTGATCCACTTTGAGTTAATTTTTGTGTAGGGTGTGAGGTAGGGGTCCTCTTTCATTCTTTTGGATATGGATATCCAACTCTCCCAGCCCCATTTGTTGAAAAGACTGTTATGTCCCAGTTCAGTGGCTCTGGGGGCCTTATCGAAGATCAGTCAGCCATAGATCTGGGGCTCTATCTTCGAATTATCAGTTCGATTCCATTGATCAATATATCTATCTTTGTACCAGTACCATGCTGTTTTGACAACTGTGGCTTTACAAAATAAGCTTCAAAGTCAGGGAATGTAAGTCCTCCCACTTGGTTTTTCTTTTTTAGAGTGTCTTTAGCAATTCGAGGCATCTTCCCTTTCCAGATAAATTTGATTGCTAGCTTTTCCAAGTCTGCAAAGTATGTTATTGGAAGTTTGTGTATATATTTTTCAACTAATACATCGTGTAATGAAATAGTATTCTGTAAGTATTATGTAACTGTGTAATATTAGAAAGTTTTTTGAGGATATAATAAACCTCTGATGTTATTTTATAGACTGGACTTCCTGCCATCCTTAAAGGTTAATATTATCTTCTTATGGTGCAGTTGCACGAGCTATATGTTCCATCCTTATTCATGATTCTGAACCATAAAACAGCAGGGACATGTTAGGTTGTACTCTACTGCCTCTGGAATTCTTTGGAAGTCTTTTCTAGAACCCCTTTCCCACAGTCTTACTTTATTGAAAAAGGAATGCAGAAACCCTGGAGGTTAGCAAAAGAAAACAAGAGATTTGCATTTTGTGGGTACTTTTTTTATACTTTTTGTTTCTGTTTTTTTTTTTTTATCCAAATAAATACCAAAATGCATTTATTAAACATTTGTTGGGCATGTTGCCAAATCAGATGCTACTGTATATAAAGAAACTGTGGAGTATGGTAATACCATCTGACACTGTGAATAAATTCTGGAATGTTTGTGAAAATTTCAAAAGAAAATGTAGGAAATTTTGTGTGTAATTTTCTTGAACTTATTTCCATGAGATCCATGATGTTAGGAAGCTCGCTCCATAGGTTTTCAGTAGACATCTGGATGATTTTTTTTAAATATGCAAACAGCCCTTTATGAAAAAATATACTGCTTGCTTTTAATTTTTGGCTTATTATTTTGTGTGTAATAGGAGGTTCTTATAGTAGTTATTTTAAAATATGCTTTGTAAAAATTTTTCAAGAATTTATGAACATGATATTATTTCTTACCCCATCTTAATGAGGTAACAAATCAGAATACCTCCCACTTTGAAGCTATGGAAACTGAAGGCAGTCCACAGTGTTTGTTAGTGATATTATAGGTAGAATCAAAAAAGAGAGCAGGGTACTGAATTTCAGCTTACTACTTGCTATACAGTGCTTATGATGACATCTAACTATCTACTAAGGTAGAATAAAAAATTACTGTGACTCAAAAGTTGGAAGCAAAAAAAACACCCAAATGTAAAATACATTGCTCTCTCTTTATTCCTGTATCTATGGATACCTGTTGCTTTGTTCAACATTGGAGGAGTCAGGCTTATTCAGCTTTTAATTCGGTAACCTGAAGGCACTGTTTTATTTTGCAAACTGAGAATACTCACTATCACAATTTTAAGTGACCTAATTTGTTTGCTGTCCTAGGATTAATACTTTGGTGAAAGTAAAACCGTTTCCACCTGTTCTCTTAAAATTTAGAATCAGAGAAAGGAGGATCTCTAAAACATGTTTAAAAGATCATACCTATTTGGATGTTAGCAACATATTAATGCACCCAGATACGTAAAGCCTGTGTTCTACAAGATGTGTAGTAATTTCAGGTTCAAATCTTTTTATAGCCAATAGCCATGGATTATTTTTCAAGGGCAATGGTGAGTCTAAAGTATGGAATTTATTGGCTGATGGTGCTGTTCAAGCTCCCTTCAACCTAATACAGTTTCTATGCTCCGTTTCAAACCCATTTTAGATAATGAATCAACAGATGTTACATGAAGTTTCTGCCAGTTTTTTTTTTCCTCAGCCATTCACATTTAGTTTGGGAAAGGAGTGTGAGCAAGTAAATTAATATCTTTCCTACTTGTCTTTAAAAGTTTATGTTGAGAGAACTATGAGGGGAGAGAATAGAAGGCAGACCAAAGAATGTAATATTAAAAGAACAAAAAGGACTAAAAGATCTACAGAGTGTCTTGCTAGCAGGGAAGGTTGGGATTTTTAAATAAGTTTTTTTTATCTTTAAAACAAAGGGAAATGGTCTAAGTTTTTCAACACAGGTGAATCCTGATCAGGTCTGTGGGATACCCACTTGTCCCCCTTCCCTGGTCCATCCCACTTGTCTTCCTTTCTTTCCACTCCCTGCGGGAGGAAGGCTGCCTTCAGTGGAGAGAACTTTCTCACAGAGAGGCCGCTGGCTGTGCAGGAGACAGTTGCCCCTCCCAAGACCAGCTGACTGCACTCTCTTGACCAGTGACTAAGAGCAGATCACCCTTTCTACCAGCACTTAGAGGATGGTAGTAGGAGACGATATTCCACTTCAGGAAGAAAACTCTGGGGCACCAAGAGGGGGAAATGGAGAGGAAGCATTAATATTAATGAGCATGAGATGTATCTTAGCCACTAAGCTATGTATTTTAAGATTCTCCATTTCAAAATAGAAGGAATTAATATTAGTCTCTGTCTTCAAACCTGTCTGCTTACATGTTTGCCTCTCTCTCAAACCATAAGCATATAGGATCCAGATGCTCGCCACAAAGCTCTCATCTCGACACGTGGCTCCCATGTCTGTATCATCATCCTCTTTTACTGGCCTGCGATCTTCACTGCTCTTAAGCAGCGGTTTGGACACCGCGTCCCACCTCATATCCACATCTGGTTGACCGATGTCTGAATTCTGGTTCCACCAATGCTGAATTCGATCATTTATGGGATCAAGACCAAGCAAACCTGAGAGCAGGGGACTCGTACTGTGTCCAAAGCGGATGTACCTTTTAGAACAGACTTCAGAGGTAGTTCGTGGCAGTGGTGTGAGTGATTTCCATCTCCGGGGCAAGTCACCAGAAAGGTTGCAAGACCAACTTTTTCCACTGTCTAAACAACCTGAGAGAGCAGCACCGTATTGGACTGGGCAAGCTACCTTCTGCATACAGACTGAGGCAGGATGGATTGATTTTCGGAAGTCATGTATGTATCCTTTATGACACTGGCCTGCTGGTTGGACTTAGAAGAAGTGAGAAGAGTGTTCTGCGCTGGTAATATGTCTGGCCATTCTGCACGTAGTTTCTCAAGCTCTGAAACATCATGTTATATGTCTGGACACTTACAAACTCCATTCCTTTTGGTCCTTCGTTCTAGCAAGCAACATTCTTAGAATCAGTGATTCCTGGACTTTGTGGTTATTCATATTGTAATTTTTATACTGATCAAAAAAAAGTTTATGTTAACAGAAGAGTCACGTATGATGAGTATTTTGTAGAATCAGGTGTTTTATTGAAACCAGATTAGGTTGGAAGAAGTAAAATTTCAGAATGATAGTATATCATATCTGTTGTTTTGTGTTGCATTACGAGGGAATATTTCATGGGAATTAATGATTATGGTCAGACACTGATCCAGAAAAATAAAAGGGTCTCATAATTTGGGGGGAGTTATAGGTTCCCAGGAGCTAATATAAAATCCGTACAGTGCATTGGCTGAACATTGCTTTTTGTGGGTGACATGATTCAGTCTCCAACAGAGAGTATTTGATCTACTTATAATACATACCTTCAACACTAAATTAATGGCCTTTTTCCCACAAAAAGCAAAGTAATCAATTTTACATTAAATAAATAATTTCAGACCTAACTTATGGAAAGTGATTTGCCCTGCCTCATATTCATGGGGGCAGATAAGCTGCTCTATTTCTCAGCTCCCCCGCTTTTTTAAGTTGATAAGTCCTTATTCCAAGTATACAGGTTTCCAATGGATTAAATAAAATCCAGGCAAAAACTTAGAGAATATAGAAAAATTAGTGAACTGCACGTCCTTCAGTAGATCCTCCACAGCTATTATATTTTATGACAAAACTTTTAAAAAGACTTCAGCACCCAAGAAATCAGGATTGTATTCCTTAACCAGAACTAGGAATAGAGATAACCTGTTTGACCAATTGAGAGCAGATCAGACCCACTTTTAATCATCACTGTTTTCATTCAGCAAAATAGTTGATGATTGAGGACTTAAGACAGCTCAGCTGATGGTATACCATACATTGTGATATAGACTGCAAATATTGTGAAGAATTATGTGCAATAAAATTTCAAAGAAACATTAACTTTGGACCCCAGTTTTATGTTTCGAAGACTGAGGTATGCATAGTGTCAAATACCAAGAATATACCATTGGAAGATGCCATTTTCCTTTACAAAATTCCATAAAAGCAGATAAATTGATACAACTCTAGAATTTACTTCAGTGACCAATTCCTATTTCCATTATCTTTTCCTTCTAAATTTTCAAAGGTATAATTTGACTATGCTGTTTTTATAGTTGTGGCATAATTGTGAGAGGATTAAAGCGGAGGCTCCACTGCCAGACTGCCTAGGTTGGACTTCCAGCTCCTCTAGCTCTATATAAAGGTGATGATAATAGTAACCTATCTCGTAGGATCATTGGAAAAAAATGTGAAATAATACACCTACAGCACTTAGAACAGTGCCTGGTACATGAAATGTATCCAATGGCTATTAACTATTGGTATTTTGTTGTTGTTGTTATTGCTATTAAATTTCCAGGTGTTGACTAGTTTCTTGAGAATGAAGATACTGTCTTTGGAATAGAAGAAAAATGAGATGTAGGAAGATGAGTTCTACCAAGTGATAAGATAAAGGTCTTTTTAAGACTAGAAATAAGAAAGCTCTGAAATTACAGCAATGTTAGCACGGACATAAGGAAATAGGAATAGAAATACTTAGTCTTATGGAAGGGAAGGGAGAAGAAATATTTTATTGCAGCAAATCAAAACACTGTTGGATGCTTGTTAAGAGTAATGGAGGCCATCTGGAGAAAACAATTCCATTCCCCAGTGTGGAATGGATTTAAAGGACAGCTGAATAGCTAGGACATGAATTATGGAGGACTTTGGCCATGTAATAGCCTCGATTAACAAAGTGAACGGCAGGGGGCGTGGTGTGGTTAATAAGAGGTGGAAAGAGTCTTCTGGCTTCAGTGATCTCGGGCTTCATTGTTTTCCATATTAAAGCGATTATACTGATGACATTATTTTAGTGCTTTCCAATCATTTGAATACGTTAGGATCGTAACACTAAAAAATCTTTCCATTTTTATTTCTTTTAACTGTACATTTTTTCCTATATTCATTGCCTTTTATTAATATTTTCTTGTAACTATTACTAGTGGTTGCTGTCATTTTATTACTTAATTTATTAATTTTCTAGTTAACTCAGTTTTTAAATTCATTGGGGCATTCGTTAAAAACCACCGAAATATGTTTTCCTCGGCAGTCTGGTTACTTGGTGTCTAAATGCTGGAGGGATTTAAGCATGGTTGGAAGTATTTTATTATTATTTAACATTGATAAATTCTTATTAAATATTTATCACTTGATTCAATCTTTGAAATAATTGTCTAATACCTAAGCAAAATGAGCCATGTGGATTATTTGGATTTAGGCAAGGGTAAAAGGAAAGAATAAAAAAATAAATATTAGCTGAAATATTTTACTTTCCATTATGATCAGTGTTTGAAAACATACATAGAAAATAAGTATTCTTCTTTTATCAATGTTGAGAAGTCCAAACATGAAAATCTTCCTGTAAGCAGCCGAATTTCAAAAGGATAAACGGGTTTACATTAAAGTTTTAATAAGTGTTCAGAAAATTTTTAAAAGTCCACCTGAAAGGTAGCCCCTCTTTGCTAATAACATAGTTATTACCTTTTCTCCAGTTATTATGGATTCTAAAGCTAAATATTTAACTTGACTAAAAATGTAGTTTATTTGAATGAATTGTTTTAGGAATTTATGATCAGTGCTAATTTTGAGTAGATAAAAGGTGAGAAAAAAATGAATTATTTTTAAAATTTCATGTTCACAGTGACTGAGATTGCTTCAAAGAAATAAATAAATTCTCTGCAGCAAGAGCTGAGCGACTATCAGTGTGCCTTCCCAAAAAATGAATTGAGCCTTGTGCCTTAAAGACAGAACTTTAAAAATAAGTCATGAGGGAGCCGAAGAGCTGAGCAGTAACCCTCCTCTGTAGTGGATGGTGTTCCAGTTATTTCTTAAGTCAATTTTGTATAATGCTTTGGGAGCAGAATACCAAGTAATACGAAATCATTTTTCAAGATGCTGCATGTTTACACTCTTCACTCTATTTCAGCCTTCATTGGAACTTACAATTTATGCAATACACTTGTAATACATCAAGACCAATTCCCTGGAGGTTAGGAGCACTTCTGAATTTTAGAAATGTAAAAAAATAAAAAAGTATTTTCATGGTGTCACTTTTAGAAAATAAAGTGTGCTAGATTTACAGTCTCCCTGATGAGTCTCAGGAAAGATGCCCACTGTGCATATATTTTATTCCTGAAGTTCAGAAAGTGGATGTAGGCAATTCTTTTTTTTTTTTTTAATTAAATTCAGTTTTATTGAAATATATTCACATACCATACAGTCATCCTTGGTGTACAATCAACTGTTCACAGCACCATCATACAGTTATGCATTCATCACCACAGTCTATTTCTGAACATTTTCCTTACATCAGAAAGACTCAGAAAAAGAAAAAACAAAAGTAAAAAAGAACACCCAAATCATCCCCCCATCCCACCTATTTCTCATTTAGTTTTTGTCCCCATTTTTCTACACATCCATCCATACACTAGATAAAGGGTGTGCGATCCACAAGGTTTTCACAATCACACTGTCACCCCTCGTAATCTACATTGTTATACAGTCGTCTTCAGGAGTCCAGACTACTGGGTTGGAGTTTGACAGCTTCAGGTATTCACTTCTAGCTATTCCAACACATTAAAACCCAAGAGGTGTTATCCACATAGTGCATAAGAATGTCCACCAGAGTGACCTCTCGACTCCATTTGGAATCTCTCAGCCACTGAAACTTTATTCTGTTTCATTTTGCATCCCCCTTTTGGTCAAGAAGACATTCTCAATCCCACGATGCTGGGTCCAGATTCATCCCTGGGAGTCATATCCTGCGTTGCCAGGGAGATTTATACCCCTGGGAGTCAGGTCCCACATGGGGGGAGGGCAGTGAGTTCACCTGCCGAGGTGGCTCTGTTAGAGAGAGAGAGAGCGGGCCACATCTGAGCAACAAAGAGGTACTCAGGGGGAGATTCTTAGGCACAATTATGTGCAAGTTTAGCTTCTCCTTTGTAGTAATGAGCTTCATGAGGGCAAGTCCCATGATAGAGGGCTCAGCAGGATGTAGGCAATTCTTAACAAGCATCAAGAAGAGGTGATTAACGGTGGGTGCCACGGAAGATGTGGGGCTGAAAGGATTTGGACATCCACTTCTGAACATGAGGATCTTTCATTCTTGGGAAAGCGGTATTCAGGTGATCTGTTTATGATGCTTACTCTAGGTTTGAGAATCGAACATGAAGCTTTGTGCAACTGAAATGAGCCACCTGTTGTCTAAAATGGAAGTGAGGAAAAGGCCGAGTAAAGACAATATATTAGTCTTTTGGCACCTTGTAGCTGTTTTGCTTGTTTTATTCTACTTTGGGGAGGTGCATAGGGCTGAGAATGAAAATGCGTCACTCATGAGAGGCTAGCCATGACCACGTGGCCACCTGATGGCCATGTAGAGTCCAAACTTCAGAGGGAAGTCCTGTGTCTTTGCTCCCTCCAAGTATTCCTTGAATGTTTACATGGTTTTATTTGTTCTTTAATTGTGCCAGTGGAGTCTTGCTGGTGAACTATTTCCCGTACAAGATACATAGAAACAGTGTTTGTGTTTAAAATGTTCTTATCTACCTGATGAATAATCAAATGTGGAAATCCATGTCTTGCTAGAAGCACAGGTATTTTACAGCTTTCCTCCCTTTTCTTGAAATCTGACCTGAATGAACAGACAGAGCACAGTTGATCAGTCTCTCCACCCATTTCCCCCAAAGTTACCCCATCTTTAGGGGCACAGTCCTGCTTAAACTTGCTTCTATGATATTCTATTCTGCATGTGTTCATACTCTACCCTTGCCAAGTTCCACGTTATGTAATGGCCATAAATGCTCTTGTCTGGCTACACGTAATCTATAAGGAAGAACAAAATAGTTCTACGAAAGGAAGTCGTGATATAATTTCTACCAAAAAGAACAAGTTGTGGGCATCCACTCAGTATTTAGGCAGAGGCAGAAAGGCACTTTTGTCCATTTTACTGAAGTGTGCGACCCTATTATAGGCCACAGAGGAAGCCCGAGACAGGAAAGGGTTAGAATCCATAGGCCCCTGCCTGTTGGACCTGAAAAGCAGAAAATGAGGGCTGGATTTTAAGCTTTAATTTGCATTATTAGCACATCATTGGAATGCCATGTCAGATTCCAGCTAAGAGACTAATATGCTCTTTGAATATATCCAACCGTTGAAGTCATACAGCTCTCACCTCATTCAATGGCTTAATTTGTTTGGGGGTAAAAAAGGAGAGGAAAGTAAAAATGCAAGGACCTCTATACTGGGACTAGTGCTGGTGGGTTTTGTTTTTTGTGGGTTTTGGTTTAGTTTTTTATATCCTTTCTAAGTTTTTTAGGTCTGCTAGTGTGAAGTTTTAGTTGTAACTTCACAGATGGTCCAGACAGATGAAAGAGGAAAAGGATGGCTGCAGAGATCTGGCAGTCAGCCCCTTAAATTCTGTCACTCGTTTTAATTATGCTTTTATTCATATATATATAATATATATATATAATATATATATTATATATATATATATATATTTTTTTTTTTGGTCTGCTTTGGAGGGAAGATGGAGTGGGTAGAAGAATGAGTTTGGGAGTTTGGGCATCTCACTTGACAGTCGCGTTCCTCCTGAGGTTTATCTGCCTGCCATGGGTAGGAAGAGCCCTGTATAATGTGTTGAATTATGGCTCCCAAAAGAGAATGCCCACATCTTAATCCCCAGAACCTGTGAATGCAACCTTACTTGGGAAGAGGGTCTTTTTCCAAATAATTAAATTAAGGATTTCAAGATGAGAGCATCATGGATTATCTGGGTCAGCCCTAAATTCATTGACAAGTGTCCTTGTAAGAGACACACAGATAAAACAGACACAGAGAAGGCCATCTGAAGACAGAGGCAGATGGTGGAGTTAATAGCTTACGAGAAAGAATGCCTAGAACCATCAGAAGCTGGAAAAGGTGAGGAAGGCTTCTCCCCCATAGCCTTCAGAAGGAGCAAGGTGCTGCTACTGTGATTTCAAACTTCTGGCCTCCATAATTATAAGAGAATAAATTTCTGTTGTTTTAAGCTACCAAGTGTATGATAGTTTGTTACAGAAGTCCTAGGAAACTAGCTTGTAATATTAATTTCAGGTGGCAATATTTGGATGGGTGGTGATCTTGGCAATCATATTTCTAAAAGTTGCATTCTGATGTTCCTTTTATGTATACTTTGGCAATCCAAGAAGCCATCAATGCCAGTGATATTGCAGCTGAATTGAACCCTTAATAAACGAAAAGGTAGCAAAATCTTGGTTAAAATCTTAAGGTTAATTAGTTCTAAATATTCTTTCAATGATAAAATTGCTTAATCATGCTTAATCAACCCTCTGCTATATTCTTGGATGGATGCCATTTTTAGTAGGCATTCTTATATATTTTTTGGAAATAGGCTACATATAAGTGCTAAATAAATGAAGAATAGGTATCCTCATTTATCTCTTCAGTTACAATCATCTTCATCTCAGTTCATTTCAGCAAACCTGGCTTTCTAAGTCTCTTTTTTTTTTAATCTCTAGAGCAGGGTTTCTCAATCTGGGTGCTATTGACATTTTGGACTAGATAATTCTTTACCTTGGGAGGCTATCCTTTGAATCCCTGGCCTCACTGACCCCTAGTTGTGACAACCAAGAATGTCTTCAGATATTGCCAGATGTTCCTTGGGGGCAAAATTCACCCATGGTTGAGAACTGCTCTAGAGTGAACAGGTTTTCCAAGACAGTCCTGGTTTATACCTATTTCTCAAAGTGAATGACATCCCCTTTCATCTTTAAAGATTTCACAATTTGGACAATAAATTAAATGATTAAATGGCCACCCAACATATCTCAGTGAACAGCAACCCCATGTTTCCAGCTGCTTATGCCAAAAATCTTGGAGACATTCTAAACTCTTCTCATTCCCTCATACCTCAGGTAACCAGTAGCAAATCCTGTTGTATCCATCTTCAGACTCTATGGAGAATCCAGCCACTTCTTCTCACATCCACTGATACCACACTTGTCGAAGCCACTTCTTTTCTAACCCAGAATACTTGCCCCTCTTCAATCTGTTCCCAACACGGTTGCCAAAGTTATAGTTAATTAGCAAGTCAGAGCACACCACTTGTTCTGGTTTGCAAATGCTGCCATTATGCAAAATAAAGAAATGGATAGGCTTTTATAAAGGAGATTTGTTAAGTTACAAATTTACAGTTCTGTGGCCATAAAAGTGTCCAAACTAAGGCATCAACAAGAGATACCTTCACTGAAGAAAGGCTGATGGCACCGAACAGCTCTGTTAGCTGGTAAGGCACACGGCTGCTGGCTGCTGATCCTTTCTTTGCTCCTGGGTTCTGGTTTCCAAATGGTGTTCTCCAAAATGTCTCTGCACTTGTCTTTCTTAGCTTCTTAAGCTTCTGTGCATCTAAGCATCTGGGGGTCCTCCCTTAGCTTCTCTGGAGCAAACTCTGGGCTAGCATCTCCAAACATCTCCAAGCATCTCTTAAGCATCTCCAAGTGTCAGCAAACATCTGGGTCAGCTCTTGAATTCTCTTAAGTAATTCAGTGAACCAGTCAAAACCCACCCTGAGTGGGCGAGGTCCGCACCTCCATGGAAATAATTTAATCAGAGGTTCCACTCTAATCAACAGACTAATCTATCTGACCCCACAAGATTGCATTAAATAATATGGCTTTTCTGGGGGACATAATATATCCAAACCAGCACATCACTCCTCTGCTCAAAACCCTCCAGTGGTTTCCCATCCCTCTCAGAGTAAAAGCCACAGTCATTACAATGACCAAAATGTAGCCTTACAGGATCTGCTCCACTCCCTACCCACCCCCATCCCCACCTCACTCCAGGTAGACTCTCTGACCTTATCCCTGGGCTCACTGTTCCAGTCCTACTGGCTTCTCTGCTATGCCTTCAATGCTTGGCATGCATTTGCTTCAGGGCTTTCTTCTGCCAGTTCCCTCTGCTTGCGATGGCCTTCCCCACTCAGATATCCATCAAGCTTGTTCTCTCATTATTTAGGTCTGTGTTCTAATGTCAGCATCTCAGGGAAGCCTTCCCTGAGCACCCTATTTAAAATCGCCTTTGATTCCTCTCCCCTGCTTTATATTTTTCTGTAGTCCTTATCACCATCTGACATAGTAAAATTTTACCCACTTATACATTTACTTTTTAAACTGTTGTGTGCCTTCCAGAAGTAGAAGATAAAGTCTGTGAGGGCAGAGGTCTGTTTTGTTCACTGTCATATTTGCAATGCCTGTCACAGTTCCTAGGAAGCATGTAGCAGGCACTCAACAAATATTTATTAAATGAATGAAATAATGAATTTATTGAGTGATTTATTCTAAGTATCATGTTAAACAGACTGTACAAAAATGAGTGCAGTGTGCTCCCTGCCTTCAAAGAGCTTACAGTCTAGTTGAGGACACAAGCATGAAAATAAATAAGCACAGTAGCGTGGGATGCATGCAATAAAAGAAGAATAAATGGCTATATTATGGAGGAGTAGAAGGATTTAGTGGAGCACGAGGGATTGCAATGGGTTGAGAAGTAGGGGTAGTGAAGAGATACTCCTTAGGATGCCCTTTCTTGCCACCCAGTCCCAAGTCCGCTATCTGCACGGTGCTGTCATGTAACTCCGATCATGGATGCTCCAGTGGCCCCTCTTCCTCTACACCTCTACCTGCAGCATGGTCAGGTTCCCTATCACCTGGTTCCCTTTCCAGCCTTCTCTACTGCCAGTATCCTCCAAACAGCCTTTCCCTCTAACTAGACTGTGGGAACAAGATGTGTTCTCAACACTTCCAGGATTTTCCTTGTTCCTGCAGTGCCCTCCCCAACCGCCGTGGTCTCCCTACCATGCTTCAAGATGTAGCCAAAATGGAATCACTTCCATGGAGCGTTCCTCCATCCAGGTGGATTATCATTAATAAGGCCAGAGGTAGCTGCCTCAGAAAGCTTGGAAAACTATGCATTTCTACAGAAAATGAAAATACTGAGAAAGTTCAGAAAAGGTGGAAACAACAACAACCCAGAAATATCAATGAAGACGCTATGTGAACTTTGAATAATGGTCTGAGATCCACATTCTTGAAGCAAAGAAGTGAGATACCTCTCATAGATCAATGTAAAACAAACTGGCACAGCAAATCCTGAGCCTGGACAATGAAGAAAGAGGAAGATCAAGATTGGGACCAGATCAAAACATTTCTCTCATCTGTCTGAAGTTTCATTTAATAAAGGATTAGGATTAATTTCTGGAACACACTGTACTTATACCTACATGTTAAATGTGTTTGTTATATAGATCTGCTGAAGTTAAATGTGTAGTAAAATACATAAAGTTCATTTCATGTTTAGAGTTTTATGGTTGATGACTAGTTCCTATTATCATGATAAAGTCCTAGGTTGAAAATGGCCATTCAACTATTGTTAAAGTTAAATACTACAATCAGACAGGCAAGAGGGGGTAACTAGAGACAAGCTGATTATACTGTTTCCTGAAGACTTTGAATATTTATTTAACAACTTTTGTAGGTCTACGTGTCAGGCATTGTGCTAGGCATATGAATGTTCCCAAGAAACTTAAGAATTCAGTTTCATTTTCTTCACTTAAGATACGAAAGCTGAAGCTTATGGAGGTTTAAGTGCCTGCCTAGTATTGCACAACCAGCAAGGGAATTATTAAGATCTGAATGCAATTCTTTCCAAGGTCAAGCTCATTCTTAACCACTATGCACTTCTGGCTCTGTACAATGCATTATCTGGATAATTTCATTTCTGGGGCAGTTATGTCTGAATTAAGGTTAATCATTAGCATCATATTTGATATAGTTTTTGATGGTAATTCATGTGTCATGAGTCATGGTTAGTCACAGAAATTATCTGTTCAATTTGTAACTTTTACACCTTAAACTCATTGAGATTAATGAACTGGCTGAAAATAATGTTTGAGGCCAAATTGTTAGCTTGGGCAGGTGTACCGCTGGCTTGGTATTTAATTACATATGTATCTTTGTGAAAACAGAACAGTTTGAAGACCAGTATCAGCCATTCCTGAAGGAAGATTCCAAGAAGCCGCTGACAAGACTGAAAACTCCACTAGGTATTAAGGATTTCATTGTAAGTTAAAGCAAAGCAGTTAAACTTCTTGTAAATGAATTTCTTAATTATAAATCATTTCTATTGCTTATTTATTTTATCTTTAGAATTTAAGAACATTGATTTCTTGCAACTATGCAACAATTTTAGTGCAAATAGAAAAAGACTAGAAGATTATATGCAAAAAAGAAAATATTTTGGGTCTAAGGATAGTAAGTTAGGATTTCTTTTCCCTTTTTAAAACTTTTCAATATTATTATTTTAGTGATTTTCCATTTTGAAAAAAAAGAACTGTAATCAGTAAAACTGTCCTGAAATAATAGGATATATTTAATATTTGCTCAATATTTAATTCATAGTATGTTGGATTTTAGCTATTTTACTATGTATGTGACTTTACACAAATCACTTAATTTTCTCCATCTCCCATCTCCTTGAGATATTTTAATACGTATACAATAGCTCTCATAATTAGCAATTTGGAGCCCTGGATATATGTATTTAAGATGTTTTCCGTTCAGTCTTTCATTAATTTAAAAATAGGCATTTTCTGGTATGTTTTAGGTATGACTACAATTCAGATGTCTTGGGTGATACTTATGTCCAAGGCAAATTTGTTTTAGTTCCACCATCATATTGTTATTTATTCTTTGACCTCTTATGTCAACACTTTTCTCTCATTACAAAACATATTCGATCCACTCTACTAATTGTGTATCAGATGCTTTCACCTTTTAGGAACCTCCCCAAATTTCCTGGCCCAAACAAAACAGAATAGAATACCAAAGATCCATGGATGACCACTGCACCAAAACTGGGTTACAAATTATCCCTGAACCCCAACCCCCAATATGACCCATTGAGGGCAAACCACACTCGCCTGCAAGTCCCATGTGGAATCACCATCTGCGTCAGATGAAGCGAGGAAGGCATTGTGGCATCTGATGGCCTTGGTAATAGGAGAAGCCCAAATCACCAACAGGTACTCACTGAGAACAGCAACCCAAACTGGGAGGGATTCTACTGGATCCAGTTCAGGAGGGAGACCAAGATAAGGTTCAGTGATACTAGGAGAATTCAACCTACATAAACTCTAAAACTAACACAGGGAAGATGCCATACAGGAGAGTTCTGCTTCCAGTACGGTGGCATAATTCTTCTCTCACCTAATAATATAGGAATACTTATTTGTTTTAAGAAATGAACAAAAATGTACTTCAGTCCCATAAAAAATTATGAGAAAAAGCAGAATAAGTCATTACAAGTAAAGAAAATCAGATTGTCATCAAACTTTTCAACAGTAATGATTTATGCCAGAAGATAATGGAGAAACATATTTCTGACTCAAACAAAATGTGAACCTTGGATTGTGTATACAGCCAAACGATTCAACATAAAGGCTATCAACAGATTACCGTTAACATGTAAAAATGAAGGAAAATTATTCTAATGAACACTTTCTGAAGAATGAAATAGACTGAGTTCCAGACAAGCAGTAAGACTGGACCAGTATGAACATAAAGACTAGTGGTGAGTGTTAAGTACATATTTACTTGTAGTATTAAGAATCAATAACAATTGTAAGGAATAAGTTATTATTCTGTAGATATGGCACAATTATAGCAAATGGGGAAGAACTGGGACTTTACATAAAAAGTAGAATATGCTTGGTCATTTTCTTAGTGTTCTTGACTGGGGCTACAAGAACCTCAAATCAGATACTAAAGGTCAAGGGGAGAGAGGAATAGGGAATTAAGAGGTTACTAGCTGTTTTCAATATTGTACACAATAGAGAACCAGCAGATGATAAATTATTACTAAATGTGATTTGTTTCAGGAATGCAAGGAGGGCTCAATATTAGGAAATCCAGAATTTATAATCTTTATAGATTTAAAGAGAAAAATCATATGATAGCTCTATTGATATTAAAAAGCATTTCACAAAATTTAATGCCTATTCTTTTGAAGAAACACTCAAATATTAATTTATGGATATTTTCTTAACATGAATTACATGCACGCATGCACACACACATTCAATATGCCAGCATTTATCTTATTGGGGAAACCGGCTTTCCCATAAAAATCATAATAAAATATAATGATGCTTGCTATCTCCACTACTACTTAATATATGTTGGAAGTTTTATACAATTAAATTAGATAAGAGATAGCAATCAGAAGCATAAGAATTGAAAAAAGCAAAAGGTAAAATTATACTATTGAATATGGTTATTGAAATTAATTAAAATTAAATTAAATTAAAAATTCAGTTCCTCAGGCACACTAGCCACAACCCAAGTGCTCAATAGCCACATTTGAGCAGTGGCTACCCTATTGGACAGTGCAGATATTGAACAGTTCTGTCATGGCAGAAATTTCTATTAGACACTGTGTTAGTAGCGTAGCTGATACAAATACCTGTAACTTGAAAACTCAAAATAATCAATGGAAAAATTACTGTTTAAAAATTAATCAAGTATCAGGTTATAAAACTAACATACCAAAATCAGTAGCTTTTTATATAGAGACTATATTTACAATGGCAAAATCTAACAAGAAATCTCCAAAGCTTGCATGAGAATAATTTTGAAACATTCCAGGAAAACACAGAGGTACACGTGAATAAATATACATATTCGTACACTTGGGTAGGAACACTCAACATCATAAAGATTTCAGTTTTCACTTATCTATAAATTTAATGCAGTCTCAATAAAAATTATGTTATTTTTTCTTCTAGAACTAGACAAGTGGGTTATAAAATGTATTTGTAAGAATTAAGCAAGAGGACTCTGATAAAGGAGATCGATGGGAGTAGGTAGCATTTCCAGATATTAAAATATACTCTAAAGTGATGTCTCTCAACCTGGAGCTATTTTGCCACCACCACGCCACCCCACCCCCACCACCCCCAGGCAACATTTGGCAAAATTTACAGGTACTTTTTATTGTTTTGACTGGGAAGGAGGTGCTGCTGGGGGTGTGCTTCCAGAATCTAGCAGACAAAGGGCAGGGATGCTGCTAAACATACTACAGTGCACAGAACAGCCTCCCACAACAATGAATTATCTGGTCCAAAACGTCATTCATACTGAAATTGGGAATCTTGACTCCAAAGCTTCTCTAATTAAACCATCTTGAATAGACAGACCAGTGGAACAGAATAGAAAGTCCAGAATTAGGTTCAATTGCTTGGGAAACTTATGATATGATAAACCTTTATACGATAAAGGTACATCACAAATTAGTGGGGGAAAGTGATTTTTAAAATAAGGAGTATTGTGATACTTGGATACCCAATATGAAAGAAGTTAGTCTTCATGTTGTTGCATGTAGCAATAATTTGTTCATTATCACTGATGCATATTAATCCATTGTCTAAAAATGCCACAGTTTACTTTTCCATTCTGTTGATGAGCATTTGAGTTGTATGAGGTTTGTATTTTTAATAATGATGTATGAACATTTTGTATGTAGCTTTTGATGCACATATGTTGCATTTCTGTTGGGTACCTACTGAGGGGTTGAATTGCTGTGTCATATAGTATTCATTAATTTAATTTTAGTACACCCAACAGTTTTAAAAAGTAATCATACTAATTTATACACACACTGGCAGTGTATGAGAGATGCAGTTGCTCTACACGCTCACCAACAGTTGGTATTGACAGTCTTTAATTTTAGATATTTTAGCAGCATTTCCTTGTTGAATAATGAAGTTGGACACCTTTTCATAATTAGAAGCCAGAGAGTCCATTGATGTAATCCATAGGGTTAACGTCCTCAGACAGACAGCATGGTGGTCAGTGGATCTGAAAGGGAAACCAGAATATAGCCAGTTAATCTAGTTAGAGGGGTTTTGTTTTGTTTTTTGTTTTTTGTTTCCCATTGATTTCTAAGTGCTAATTACATTATTAGAGATTGAATACCATGTGACTTGATGTTTTGAAATTTTTTGAGACTTTTCTGTTGAGTTCTGTAGATATGGTACACTGCAGGATCATTTTGTTTTATGTTCTTAAAAAGAATGTCCATTCCATGGTTGTTGTGGGCAATTGTCTACAAATCCCCATTATCAAGCTTTATTAATCATGTTGTTCAAATCTTCTGTATCTGTTCTTCCTGACTTTTTAATTTGTTTGTTTCATCAATTACTAACAGAGGCTTTTAATTTTTTTCACATTATGATAATAGATTTATCTATCTTCTTGCAGTTCATATATATAGATATACATTTATGGGGGGGTGGGCTGTGTTATTTGGTGCACACAAAATGTGAAATGGTCACCTTCTTTTTAAATTAAATGTTTTATCCTTAGGAAGTGACCCACTTTATCCCTAGTAACGCTTTTTGTCTTCAAGTCTGCTTCCTCTGATATCAATATGATTACCCTAGCTTCTTTATGGTTAATATATTCTGAAGCATATGAATATATTTCTCTTCTTATTTATCCTTCTTGGTATTTGCTGAGCCACTTAAGTCTATGGATTGGTGACTTCTTCATTTGTGGAAAGTGCTCAGCCATTATCTCATCAATTATTGCCTCTGTTTCTTTTCTCCTTCTCTTCTGTAACTGATTAAATATATGTTAGGCTTCTCTGCATCTCAAGCGCTCTTCTGTATTTTTCATATTTGTCTCTCTGTGCTGAAATTCTGGATAATTTCTTCAGTCTTCCCGTTAATGGATTTGTCTACTTTGTTTTATCTACTTCCAAACATATCTGTTGAGCTTTTAATTTCAGGTATTGCATTTCTTCATTTTAAGATGTTATGTTTGGTTCTTTTTCAAATCTGCAAGGTCATTTTTTTGTTTCCTGCTGCCCACAGATATTTTCAAGCCCATTATTTATTTCTTTAAACACATTGGGCATATTTGTTTTACAAACTGCTGGTTCTCATTCATGTTGCCTTGTTAAATGGTCTTTGTTATTGTTGATAGAGTACTAGTCATTGTCCCTAAAAAATTATTCAATTATTCAAAAATTCTCCAATGCCTATGATGAAGCCTTCCTCCTGAGAGCTTTGCCATCTTCTTTTGCCAAGTGCCTGAGCACACGACCAGTTAAAGTTCATCTCAAACCAAGTTCAAGGTTTGGGATTCCCAGGTCCATCCTGGCTGTGCAAACCCAGGGTAGAAGTCTGCAGGAGGGCTGGTTTGTGGCCTTATCTTATCAAGCACAGTTATCTCCATTCCTTTCTCTTGTCCTCCATGACAAGGCAGTCTTTACGCCAAGGCAGCCCTAGGGTTGGGTGACTGGGTATGTCATTTGTAATTCATCTTTACCCTGAGATGTACCCTTTTGAGGATCCCAACTTAATATGGAAGGGTCCTCTTTAACACTCTCTACCTTAGATGTGCTTTGCGCCTTGACTTCTGTTTCTTCTCACTCAAGACCAAATATGAGGGATCAGAAAGTATGTTGTTGATGTAAAAAGTGTCTTTTCTACTTTGATACACAGTTTGGCAAAAAATTTTTTTGAAATTAAAAATTTGTAAAATTCCAAAGAAGGAAATAATTGGCCTTATTCCCGTCACCTACAATTGACCACTATATATATCCTTTTATATTTGTTTTTGCTATATTATCTTTCTAATTATACATGCTCTTTTAAAAAAAGATGAGCATTAAAAAATTTTTATTGTCAACATTAAACATCATTCTAGACACTATTGATGTATGTGCAATTTTTTATGCATATGTATGTATAAAAATTGATGATGGATGGATGAATGGATAGATATAGAGAGATATAAAGCTAAAAAGGGCTTGTTAGAATAATGATAAATGCAATTTTTAATTAAAATATTAAATTTTCTTGAATTTAATGTAATAAAAATAAAAAGAAGTGAAACTGAGGGAATTAACTTCAAATAAATGTCTCTTCACCACAAGAGAACTCATTTCCTAAAAGATCTAAGAGATCTTTTAACATTAAAAGACTTAAGATATGGGAGTCATATTGTCTTTTTAAAAAAACTGTATGTATAAGTTTTAGATAATGTTTGTAGACTTCTGTGAAAAATTGGTATATTTTTAATCCTTTATTCCCTCTCTCATCTCCCAAATGTTGTGAGTTATATCATTGGTATATCATCCAGGGAACTGCATTCACATCAGGTTGCTAACCATAATTCTCATGGTTGTTTTGCTCTTTGTTTAAATGGATTCAGAGTTAACACCAGTGCTTTCACTTCTGTTTCTTCATTCCTGAGTTCTTTATTTGAGACTTCAGAAGTTTGAGTCAAACATTTAGAAGGGCTCATGGATGCTATTTCCCCAAGTAATTTAATATTTGAGAATACAACCTATATTAGAATGGCATAGTAACAAAATAGAATAATCCTGACAATATCTTCTTTCCATTAAAACTCAGTAGATTACTGATTTTCAAACTTTCATATGCCTAGAAATTACCTGGGGAGCTTGTTAAAAATGCACATCCACCAGGTCTGGCATGGGGCCTGAGAATCTGTATTTCTAACAAGCATTGCTATAATGCCCATGTTACTAACTGGCAGAACCCCAGTTTGGTGGCAAGTTTGTAGGCTTCACTTTGCTCCATTATGTTCAGACTCCAAAGGCTGCTATACAGAAGTCTAATACCAGCTTTATATCCCCCCCTTGAAGGTGATTTACTTTCTCTGCCTGGATGTCTGAAGCATTTTTCTATTCTTTGATTTGAGCATTCTCTGTAAGACTTTGCTGGGGGGGGAAGAAAAGTGTGTTCTTTAAACTTGGAGATGTGTTTTTTTTTCCTTCATTAATGGGATATTCCCTTAATTATATTTTTAAATACATCTTCTGTTCTCTCTGGTGGGTTCGCTATCTCATGGAGCATATTATCCTTATGGAGTATCTTTTTCTGTGCTCTTTATCTCTTAACTTCTCCTAATAGCTTTATTCTCTCTGTAGTCTTGGTATGCATTCACCAATTAGCCAGAGCCTTTCCTCTATGTCAGTAATTCAAATTTCAGTGGTGTATATTCTGTTAATCATTCGTATTTTTTTATTAGTTCTGTAATTACACTCTTCTGAGCCTCATGACGGTTTTCCTTAGGTCAACATTATCCCTTTCATTCCATTCCTGAGCTATGTTATCTGCTAAGTTGTGGGTGTTTTTTTTTTTGTTGTTGTTGTTGTTGTCTCTTGCCTGCTATACTCCCTCTCCCCAACCCCCAACCCCACTCCACCCCACCCCACCCCCACCAGATATTTGCTTAATTACCAAGCTATTGCTTTTGCTGAGGCTTGAGTGGTTCTGTCTGGACACTGTGTTTGCTCTGATATGATGAAGATGACCTATAGGTTCTCTTTTCATAGTTCCACCTGTTTATTCACCCTATGGATCATTTCCCTCAATTCAGCTTGTGGCCCTGGAACCTTTATATCCATCAGAGAGAGTGAGCCTCATTATTCATTCTTCTATCTCATCCTCACCCCTTACCCCCAACAACAGTTTTCACTAATCCTCAATCAGAAGAGAAAAAAGTGACAATTTGTTTTAATTGTTTTCAGACTTGAGAGTATTAAAGAGGTTTCTCAGGATTTTGCTTCAATATGATTTTGCTGGGAGAGATAGGGGCAGGGTTTAGAGCCAAGTGCTGCTCTATTTCTTTGTAGAATCTTCTGTTTCTTGTTGACCCCTTTCATTGTTTGATTGCAGTTGCTTATTTCTTTTTTCCCCTGAAGATCCTTTTAATATTTAAGTCAGGTCATATCACTCCATTATTTAAAATTTTCCAACGGTTTCCCCATCTCTTTGAGAGTGAAAGCCAAAGGCCTTACCCTGGCTGGGGAGGCCCTCGAGAGTCTGACTTCATCCTTTCCCCTGACCCTCCCTGGCCTAATCCACTTCGCTCTCCCCAGCTCTTTCTGCAGGAGCCCGCTGGCCTCCTTGTTATTATTCCTCAAGCACATCAGGATCTTTTGCCTGCAACATTCTGTCCCCTTCCCCCTATCCTCACAGCTTCTTCCTTCTTCAAATCTTTGCTCAAATATCACGGCAAAGTGGCTGCTGATCAAGCTATTTAAAACTTCAGCCTTCAGCCCCACTTTCTGCTAATTTTTTCCATTTTTCTCCATAGCCCCTATCATGGTCTCATGTACCTTAATATTTACTTCTTCATTTTATTCTCTCCACTTCGCTCCCCACTCCCACCCAAGATAAGTTTCAAGAGGGCAGAAGTTTTTCTGGCTAAAAGAGTACCTGGACAATTTTTAAATCTGGCGATTTCAAGTCTTTATTCATTTCAAGTCTTTTGTGTTTGTGCTCCTGCTGCACTAGTACTGTCTCTAAGATAAAGTTAAGTGTTGGCTTTGCATGTGTGGTTATTACAGGCAGTGCTCACAATAACCCTGTGTGATGGGTATTAGAATAATATGCAATTTACAGATAAAGATATTGAATAGTAAGTTACCTGTCCTAGGCCCATAGCCCAAAGGTGGTAGAATTAGAATTCAAACCAAGGAGTTTGTTTCTAGAGGACACACCCTCAGCACGGTCTTCCTTTACCACATCATCTAAAATTTAGATTGTCCAACCCCCAACAACATGTTATATCTCCCTTCCCTGCTTTTGTTTGTTTTTTCCTTGACATAGTCTAAAATTTCATGTACTTTACTTTCTATCTTATGTATTTCTTGCTCCTTCACTAGAACTGTGTGTATCTTTTGTTCCTGTGCTGGTTTGTATACATTTTAAAGAATAAAAAGCCATATTCTTTAATGTAATCTTGTGGAGGCAGACGTATTAGTATGGATTAGGTTGGAACCTTCGGATTAAGTGTCCCATGGAGATGTGACCCACCCAACTGTGAGTGACACCTTTGATTAGGGTGTGACCTCTTGATTGAATGTTTCCATGGAAATGTGGCCCGGTCATTCAGGGTGGGTCTTGATTAGTTCACTGGGGTCCTATAAAAAGAGCTTACAAACAGAGAGGGACCTCAGAGCAAGTGAGAGTGACATTTTGAAGAGGAGCTGCAGCTAAGAGAAGACAAAATGCCCCAAGAGCAACATTTTGGAGAACACCATTTTGAAATGCAACTTAGGAGCAGGCAGACGCCAGCCACGTGCCTTCCCAGCTAACAGAGGTTTTCCAGACACCATTGGCCATCCTCCACTGAAGGTACCTGATTGTTGATGCCTTACCTTGGGCACTTTATGGCCTTAAGACTGTAACTTTGTAACCAAATAAACTCCCTTTATAAAAGCCAATCCGTTTCTGGTATTTTGCATAACAGGCAGCATTAGCAAACTTGAACAACTACTATATTCTCAACCCCTACTACAGGACTTGGCACATAGTAGGAACTTAATATTGTTGAATAAAGGATTGAATTGAATGGAATTGAATTAAATCAACATACTTCTAGCAGCGCTTAGGTTCCCCATTCTTATTTATGAACGGGATGGACAGTAGAGAGGGAATAATGTACCTAAAGTTGAATATATGATACTGTAAAGCGGTATAATTGACTCAGAAACAGAGCAGTCACATTTTGCCAGGATCTAGACCTAACAACTATGAAACTTTGGATGTGAGCTCATTCTACCCTCTTCTCAGAACACGGCTGTGAAGGCCACATCCTTGGCAGACCACCTAGGCACAGGTAGGATGATGTACCTGGCCATTTGTGACCTGCGAGCAATGCTGTTGGCCCTTTGACATGGCATATATGCTCCACATTATCTGTTAGATGATAACATATGTTATAAATCTAATAGCAATTAATAGATATTTTATTCTATATGCATATAGCATGTATAGTTGCGGGACACTGATTACGTGCTTCAACTTGGCGGGCCTGGGCTGGGGGACCTGATCAGCCCCTGGGGAGGGTGGTGGGCACGGGCGACAGCGCCCTCCGCAGCCCCCCGGGCCTGGGAAAGTGAGGCCGGAGGCAGGCCCCATTTCCTCACCCAAAATAACACTGTTAGGGGAGGCTTGCCGGAGGGAACCGCCTTTTCCCCACCCCCTTATCTTGCCCGGACACTCCCCGTTGCCAGTGCAACTCCCATTACCACCAGTGCGCATACATTGTTGCCAGACACCGTTACCGGAGCAACTCTCGCCCCTTTTCAATCAACCTCCGCGCCCTCTCAGAACCAATCCAAGCCTTTAACCTCTACAGCTACCCCGCCCTCTAAACGCCCGATATAAGCTTGTACTCTCCCCTAATAAAGCTCTCTCTCTTGGCTTCTTCACCCTAAAAGAACCGTGTCCCGCCTGTTCCTTTCTCGCCGCCCTCCATACTTTGCACGCCACCCCGCCGGGGACCTGGCCAAGTCCCCCGCCTCGCCCTCGCCTCCGGGAAAGAGCCCCCGCCGCCGGTACCCTCCAAGCAATCCTGGGAGCCTAGGATTTAGCAACCGGCCGCCACCCCCCCCCAGACGAATCAACTGCGACCGCATATAGTATATATTGAGACTGTTGTACACCTTGAATAAGCAGGTATGGATCTAATGCCTTGTCTTCTGAAGTTGTATTTATTAAAAGAAAAACTAGTTTGCTTTGACCTTTTATTGTGTTCTTCCAACTGAGAATTTTGTTGGTCTGCCATGGGTTTTGAGCAGGAAGTTGATAGGTATCTGGCTATACAAAATGTGGTTTTTTTATTCCAAAATTTTTCCAATCAAATTTCTAGTAAGATAGAAAATCTTAAAATCTGGCAATTTAAAATTTTTGTTCATTTCAAGTTTTTTTTTGTTCCTACTCCTGCTATTACTAGTACTGTCTCTAAGATAATACTTATTACGTGTTGGTTTTGCACATGTGGTTATTACAGGCAATGCTCACAGTAACCCTGTGTGATGAGTATTATAATAATATGCAGTTTACAGAGAGATATTGAATGGTAAGTTACCTGGCCTAGGCCACATAGCACAAAGGTGGTAGAATTAGAATTCAAACCAAGGAGTTTATTTCTAGAGGACACACACTCTTCACCATTGTGTGAAACTTGATGAAACTTGAATATGATTATATGTATGTGTTTGTATGTATATATATATATATATATATGTACATATATAAAATATACACTCTCTATACACCCAAATGCATGTACACACAGAATATATACATGTGTATATTTAATCTGACTTTCTTATTAAATCCAATTCATTAGGTTTACTGAGTTTTTTCTCCAGTTATAGACCTTTGTTAAAGTACAGGACCATCTCTACAGCAAAGAGCACCTCTGTTCTATTTGTCCTTTTTTAAATTTACTTATAAACTTGAGATGGGAAATTAGTAATGAAATAGTTCTTGCTGAATTTGTCCTTACCTCCATAGCAGGAGGTAATTTCTTCCCCTTCCGAATGCCTGTAGCATTCTATTTACATCACCTTTATGGAGTTTCCTCCCTGTTATGCTCTATTTGTATAAATAACTTTTCTCCTCATCTAGATAATAATGAATTCTTCCTGGGGCAGGAGCTCTGTCTTCTGCATGTCTTTTATCCACTACAAGAATGTATTAATGGTACACTTACTGTATTATCTGAATGAATGAACCTTTACCACAACCCCTTTCTATGTACACACACACACACACACACACACACACACAAACACAAACACAAACACAAACCCTACCTAATGCGATACATTGGATTTTGGGGGTGGGAATGATGAATAATACAAGAAAGGGGAAAAAAAGAGGAAGAGAGATAAAGTGAAAGAAGGAAGGAAAGAAAGAATGAATAAGAATAATATCCAGGAAGGGAAATAGACGGAGTTTTATAATAGGTTGCATCCACTGAGTCAAGAATAAAGGAATTAAAACTCCCAAAAGAAGACGAGGATTAGCATTTTCATACCTACTCAAATACTTCCCAATCAAACTGACCCACTTTTCTTGACTTTATTTTCAAATCCCCTCTGATTATAGCATCAATTAGGTGATAATAAAATAAGAAAGTCATGAAAGAGAATTAAGGCATGGTTATAGGTAACTCCAATCCAAGATGGAATTGTTAAAGGATCATTTTTAAGTAAAAAATAAAATGAACATGTATCAGAGATTTTATTTAACTCACTAATTAATGAGGAGACTAGTAATCCACTATAGGTGGTTCATCAGAGAATCCAAAATCCCATCCATACACAGGCTATCAAGAATGCTGAAATAAATTTATAAACAGATGCAAAAACAGCAAAATTTATCCATAGGAGATAATAAATTGCATTCCACCAGGACACAATTCATTTGAATTTCTATGGGCAAGAATGATTTGCATTGTTACTAGTTCTCTACAACTTATAGAGTTGTAAAATAGCTCAAAGACAATGAAAGATGGACATAAACCAAAATGGGGTGTGTTCAGGTTGCTAATGCTGCTGTTATGTAGAATACCAGAAATGGATTGGCTTTTATAAAGGGGATTTAATAAGTTACAAATTTACAGTCTTAAGGCCATAAAAGTGTCCAAACTAAGGCATCAACAATAGGGTACCTTCACTGATGAAAGGCTGTTGGCGTCTGGAACACCTCTGTCAGCTGGGAAGGCACATGGCTGGTGTCTGCTTGTTCCCAGGTTGCATTTCAAAGTGGTGTTCTACAAAACATCTTTGGGCTTAGCTTTTCGGGGCAAACTCTGGGCTAGTATCTCCAAAGCGTCAGCAAGCGTCTGGGCCTGTGATGGCTCTTTTCAAAGGACTTCAGTAAAGTAATCAAGACCCACCCTCAATGGGTGGGGCCGCACCTCCATGGAAATAATCTAATCAAAATTATCACCTACAGTTGGATGAGTCACATCTTGATGGAAACAACCTAATCCAAATAGCCGGCAAGATTGGATTAAAACGTCTTTTGGAGGGACATAACATATCAAAACCGGCAAAGGGTGCAAGACAGGAAAACAATAGCCCTTTTAGCCCATTTCAAAGTTTTCCACAGTTCCTTCTGACAGTCGCCACCAGTCTGATCATAATTTAAAGAAAGATTATTCTTGATTACAAAAAAGGTTTTCTCATTAGGTTTGCTATAATTATTTACATGGTTTCAACAAGATTGTGAATGAACCATAGAGGCATTCTTGAGTTGGCTTTTCCAAGTCCAGAGCTATATAGTATATAGCCACCAGGACCACAAAATAAATTTCTGCTGAAAGAAAGTTTTCATTAGGAATCTCAGATTGGATTTTTAAATAGCCTCAATTGTTTGCCCTCCTGAAGCTAGGAAACCCAGCCTAAGAAACTCTTCACCATATTTCACCTGCAATGACTACAAATTTGGATAGTTTCCTCCCTTCTTAAGGTCCCCAAAATTTGTGTGCTGTTAGGAAGTGACATTCCCTACCCCCCGTAAGGCTGGAACACCGTAAGCAAGGGTCATTCCAGGCCAGATTTCCTGGGAAGGTTCTGTAGGCATTGCCTCTATAAGTAAAGACTACCTTTTTCCTGAAAAGTGGCTTGTCGCCCCTGATTTAATGAGAACCATTCTCAAATCTAACACTCCAAAACATTCCAAGTAAGGTCTTGGCTGCACAATGAATTTGTCCAATTATATCCAGGTGCAAAGTGGGACAGATTCTTATGCAACCTATGCAAGTAACTATATTGTCACGAAAAGTAATGACACTGAATTCTGGGGTATGTGAGAATCAGATATTTTGCGATGTTCATTTAACTTTATAAAAGTGGAGTTTACTAAATTGCTGTGGATTGGAACTAGCTTAAAAGGAAAGAGAAAGAACTTCCTTGTATATCCAGAAAATAGAACATTTAAGAGAACATCGACAAGATTCCTCACAAATAACCACAATAAAATGCCCCTCTTCAGTTCACTCGGTCCTACGTAACTAGTTCTTGTTCTGCTAGATCTTGGACTAGCAATCTGCTTTCATGCAGCCATGTGACTCTGGACTAAAAGGGTCCTGGAAATCCTAATTTAGTCCATTTGGTACTGTCGGAAAGTTGTCTAAGTTATATCAGCTCAGAAGCCTATACCCAAGAATCTGTTCAAAGTTTCAGTAGTTTAAATTTACATAGTACAATCTTTTTCCATAGGGTTCTAGGACAGTTGTATGGGGTTTTGTTTTTGTTTTGTTTTGTTGCAATACAAACTGGCCTGTAGTTTATTGCAGAGCCTTTATATAAGCACCAGAGTAAAACAGAATTATCTGTAGATAACAGAGACTTAATGACTGTTAATTTATTTCTGTAACCCCTAATATCAGAATAGAGGATATTGAATTTCTCAGAGTACACCGAGTGGCTATTACATAAGAGTTTGGCTCATCAGTGTTCATTCTTGAGTGTAAAATTATTGTGGACAAGAAGGGTATTGGTAAATCTCAAGGGATTTTCCATAAAGCATTTGATTTCTGAAATACTTAGTAGCATTTTACCTATACAAATTTAACATAGGGCAGGCTGAGCATATTTTGCAATTTGACAAATATTTTTGTGCATCTCTTACTTTTGTAATACACCAAACAAACCTAAAATATTTCTAGCATCTCTCTTTTTATAAAATAAATGCTTTTCCAAGGGCCCTCTAGGAAATCTCAAAAGATAAGTATAAAAGATGTCTGGAATGTTTTAATTTTTTCCATCTTTCATATTTATTGTGGGTCTAAAAAATCAAATGTTGTCGAAGGAAATTCGGGGACTTGATTAAGATAAGATAATGGGTGCCTGAGAAACCATTTAATCAATGTTATAAGATTTAAAAATAAATATAGAAAGTAACATGATTGTAAAGAACATTAACTC
The DNA here is from genome assembly GCF_015220235.1 of Choloepus didactylus. Classification (NCBI taxonomy): domain Eukaryota; kingdom Metazoa; phylum Chordata; class Mammalia; order Pilosa; family Megalonychidae; genus Choloepus; species Choloepus didactylus. Next base: position 63,989,675 of record NC_051324.1, on the reverse strand, counting down.
TTTTATAAGTGAGGACCCTTTGTTTTCCTTTTTCTTAAATAATCGAGGATGCAACAAAGTTAACATAAAGCAAAGCAAAGTATTCTGGTAAGAGACAAAATCTTTTCCATCCAGGTAAATTACTTTAAGGTAAATAATAAACTTTACTATTACAGGTGAAGGCAAGACATTAGTCAGTAAATCAAGGGAGCAAGCCCATCAAAACTGAGCAAATTTTCCTAAAATTTTCAAGCTATTTCAAAGCTTTTATTCAAACTCAAGCATTAAAAGTCAAGATAAATAAAATTCTCTAAGTTTTATACTTAATTATGCTCCTTCATATTCTGGATCAAACTGACGTTTTAGGACAATGGTTGCCTCTTAGGGAGTCTGTCATGTCAGAATTATTTCCATAAATAATACTAAGATGATATTTATAACTAAGATTATATTTATACCATGCAGTGTGTTCATCATCTTCAAGTAAATCAATAAATATTTTGTAAAGATCTCAGATTCAATTTCCAATACAGGACGTATTGATAGCTATAACCCATATAGACAAAAGCTCTTTGAGACACTCTGTAAGTCCTAAAAACATTAAGGGACCCAGACACCCAAAGTCCATGAACTGTTGCTTTAGAACAAAACTACTCTTTTTCCTTGAGAAACAAAAGCACATACACAGTTGTATTTCTCTGTCACTACTGCTCCTAACATAGTCTCAACCTTATGATTATAACTCTTAATAACAATAACTAACTTCACACAGAAAACTAGAGTGTAGGTAATTAAGGACCATCATGCACAATCAGTTTTTTTTGGTAGAAAAGTACCGCCTATGACTATATGTAACACAATTTTCTACAACCACATGCATTCCCTTTACATCTTCTTAGTGACAAAAAAAAAAAAAATCATTAACATGTCCCCCATACAGAAAGGCTCCTGCCTCTCTATATCATATAAAAATATAAAGCAAAAATAGGTACTGATTATCCATTAAATCACTTTAAGGTTGGAGGGGAAATGTGAGCTGGAAGGGGATTGTGAGTGAGAAGCAGTAATCAAAGACAACTTTGAGGTTTTGAATTTGGTAGGAGTGAAATGAACATAGAGATCACAGGGTGGTAAACACACTTCCCAGAAGTTGATGATTTCTATTGGGGACATAATGATTTGAGATGTCAAAACATTCAGGGGGAAATGGCTTGCAGACATTTAGCAATGCATCACTAGTATTTGGAAGACATGTCAGGGCATTTATTTGGGCTGGGTCTTGAAGGTTACAGATTTGTGATTTGTCTTTGATAGTTTAGGCCATACAAATAGACGAAATAGCCAAAGAAAGATTAAAAGAGAAATTTGTTTCGGAACTTAATTGTTATTCTAACTGCACATAGGTATTGCTTCATTTGTTCCTGAAATAGTGTTGCTTATAACTGTTTTGAAAGTGCAAAGCAAAACCAAAAGAGGTTTTTGCTACAGTGTTAGTTCCTTTATGTGGCCCCAGCACTTTCAAACCCACGCTGAAACAATGTAAGAAAAATTTTGGTGAATACTTAAATCCAGCCTTAGAGAATTACTCCAGTTTCATCTTCCTTCTCTCTCCTTTGAACTTCCTTTTGCATTAGTTTCCCCCTAGTTTGTGACTTTCTGATATGTTAGCTCATTAACCTCTTCTTGTTTGCATGTTCTGGATTTGCAACAGCCTTCTGGACTGGTTTACCTTGGTGCTGGTTTGGAAATCTAATGGGAGTCTGCTTTGGTAACTGGGTCATGGTTTTATTCAGGAGGGGATGTGCCCACATTCCTTGCACAGGTCCCCAGAGTACAGTTGTCTTGTTAATCTAGTATAACATTCTTTCAAAATGTTTCAGGGAATTTGTAAACATAAATTATAAAAACAATTTATTTTTTTCTTTTGAAATATACACGTCAGTATCTAAGACAGTGCCTGGCACATAAGAAGTGCTTAATAAATAAATGTTAAATAAAAATGAGTAGGGAGTCTTGGGCATACATAGATAAAAGTTTAGTCATGTCTGAGTTCTTCCTAGTCCCTGTAAATTACACTATGAAATCCTGCTACTCGGTGTGCTGAGAATAGAACTGGAACAGTCAAATTTGTGGCATTTAATCCCCAAAATAAGCTCTTGAACACACAAGTGAGAAAATAGTCTAGAAAGCCTAGACTTTTAGTTTTCATAGCCAAGCTTTTTTGGAAGAGAATAGTGTTTTGAGTTTCAAACAGATCAGGATTTAAAATTTATGCATTCATATTAAATAAGAAAGGGACAGAATAGATGAAGAGCCAAAGTACTCTCACCACCACCACTAACTCAACCAAGTTTGCCCAAGCTGTGGGGGGAGGATTTTTAGGAAAGGAGAGGAAGAATGTCTGGATTTGAGCAAAGCCCTTGAAGGGTCCTTTGCCTCTGTCTCCCCATGATTTGTTCCTCAGTAGGTTACAGATGGTGCATTTCCCAGTCACAGATAGGTATGGGTGAAGCCCAAGTATGTAGCAAGTCACTAAGAGAAGAATGCCCATCCAGCAAAATGCAGTGGCACTCAAGGAGAACTGATGGCATCAAGTCTCTGGGTAGAAAACACTAAGTGTTCTTTGACTCTGATGTTGCACAGGGGCTCATTCCAAAGTGTACTGTGCTCAGTTAAGGGCATCAGAATGGAAGGGAAGTGAAGATCAGTGGATCTGTTTGGGATGAAGAGAACACAGAAATAGCTTCCTAGACTTGAAATTCATGAGAAGGAATATGCCAGACAAGTGAAGAGGAAGTCTCAGCAGATGACAGCAGGAACATATGACAAAATCAATGACCAGAAGTGAAGAATTGCTTCTCAATAGATGGCAGTAGAAGACAGAAGATGGAAAACCTCTGCCACCAGTGGTATACACCACATGGACCTCCCTAGCAGCCACATCACTCTACCCTGAATCATAGAATCCATGTTAAGGGGAAAAGGAAATGGAAAATCCTGGATTGACTGAGTTAAACCTGAATCAGATGATGAACTACTGAAGTTGTTGACTTTATTTGGCATTCATTAGATTAAATTTTCAGCCATTGGACAAAATGAGGACTATATAGAGATTAAATGTTCAAAAAAAAATAAATTACAATTACCAACACCTGAATTTGGGGCCCTGAAAATTCATATTGGCTCTCTATAATATGTGCATTTATTTAGAATTAAGGCAACATAAGTACTTAGATACCAGAAGATTCATAACTAAATAATAGAGTAGCAAGACTGTACTTGTTAAATCTTATAAAGTTAAGACTTAAAATGATTCTGAGGTACTTTGTCACTTACAAATGCAAATACTTATAAATTATTTTCAGCATATGTGCCTATAGAAAGACTCGAGGAGATTAGGACAAAGGGTATAAGATAAAAGGAAAACCAATGCACCATAATGAAAGTTGTGTTTAAGTATCAGGTAGAACTTTTAGTAATAGTAATAAAAGTATATTTTCAGAAGGTAATCCCTCAAATTAAGGATAGGGAGTAGGAAAGTGCTTTCTCCTATAGAATAATATCAGGTTCATTTTAATTTTCACTAAAGCCTGAAATTCAAGTGTGTCATTTAGAAAATTTGAGGATTCCTATGTTGGAAATAAGGCAAAGCATAAAATGTTAGATGCACATCTGTACCAAAAAAATGTCTATTTGTATGTTTTATTCACTTGGCAGCCCTATTTGAAAGAAAGATAAATTAAATTTACATATTGTAATTTAAATAATCCAATATTAGGGAATAAATCAGTAACAGAAGCATTTCTCCTTATTCTCCTATCTCCAATATGTAAACATAGGCAGAATAAGGAAAGAAATGCCCCTTTTGGAGTTACCAAAAAAGAATTAAAAAAAGAAAAAGGCCCAAATTTATTTGCCTAGATATTATTTATAGAGTTCTTCAAGTTACCTTATCAGGTTATTGGTGACTTTCCTAGATAACACACATTTGGCTCTCCTGTCTTTGCTTTACTGAATGTTTACAGATTCACTTTTTTTACATGTAATTACATTTTTATATTCCCTAGTTTATTTTGAAAACAGAAATGAATTTCAAATGAATTTGAAGTTACAGTTATCTCAAAGTACACAGAAATTACCTATATTCTCCTATAAATGAAACAGTGATAAAAGAACACTTAACATATTATTTAAGGACTTCAACATAACAGAATTCTCTTTTTCCAGCTTTTTAAACTATTTTTCCCATCTAACTCAATATGTACTATTTGACATTTGGGTTATGTTTGCATATAAAACAAACACATTTGTCAAAATGAGCATAAAATGAAACAGCATACAATGTCCTTTCTGGATATAAATTTTCAGAGGCAAGGTGGTCAAATGGGAGCAAAAAACTGACTTCCTCATGAAATAAACTAGATAAACAAAAATTAAAAATAACACTAAAGATTTATTCCATACCATAAATCATTTCCTTTCCTATCCTAACATACAAGTGTGTACTCTGGGTATGTGTGAATCAGAATACTTCCAATCAAGATTATAAACCTATATGACTAGGAATTTCTAATTCAGTAAGATGCCCTGGGGTAAAAAAGAGAGGTAGTACAGGTGAACAGAGACATTTGTCCATCGAGTTATACATATTTACTCAATAAAGAGGTAGATTATTTAAAAGTCTCAGTGGGCTCAGATATTGACTTGGGCCTGAAAGTGATGTTTTCATTACTTATTAGGCATATTAGAATGCTAGCTGTCACTGGATTAGTACCTTAAGGTTAAACACTGGAAAAAAATGATTGTCACAAAACACACACAGAACATAATATTTTGTGATTCTACTATTTTGTTTGTCCCACTATTTTTGTAATTGGGGCAAGACAAGTGGTCCAATTTGTTTAAGAACATTTAATATACCCCATAAACTGAATCAAAGATTTTTATTAATTCTTCTGCCAAACACAACATTGATTGCTATCTACAATTATTTTTTAAGATAAAAAACAATAAGTCAGTTGAAAAAAAAGTTGTGGCCATGAGCTATGAAGCCTTACACTTTTAACACACTGGCTGAAAAACCTAGAACATCACCATTAAGATGTTAATCATTGTTGGCCTTCAGAAATGAATGGATGCAGCTTTACTGTGACTTTTCCAAAAATGCTTTGCAGCATCTAACACATGGCCGGCACACAGTCTCCAAGTCTGAGTCATTCTCATAATAGGGATCCTCAATAACAAGTTGTTTTTGTGGATCATAGCTCCCAAGTAGTTCAATTTTCGCTTTGCAGCTTTTAACTTCAGTAGCTTTTCTATTCAAATCTCTCAGATTGCTTTCATCCATACAAAGTATATAATCAAATGTGGCAAACTCTTCTTTGGTAACCTGCCAGGCCACGTGATTCCTAGGAATATCAAGCTTCTTCATGCAATTTTGCCCTCAATAATCGGGAGGGTTTCTTATCTCATTAAGTGGATGTTGCGGCACTTACCTGTCCTCCAATTACCTGAAATATTTTGATCAGTTGTAAGTTTTCTGAAAACTGCTTCTGCAATAGGTGATTGACAAATGTTACCCAAACATACAAACAGCACCAATTTGGGCAGCTGCACTGCCATCTTCTCAGAAGCAAAGAGCAGCAGAGAGTGACTACAGATTCACTTTTAAAAATATTTTTTTATATTATCAACATAATATATGCTTATTGTAGAAAATTTGAAAAAGATATGTATGATCCCACCATCCAGATATAATCACTGTCAAAATTTTGCTATACATTCCTTAAGACTTTTCTCTGTGCAACTACACATTTATTTTACATAGTTGATATCACAGTACATAAATAACTTTTCATCTTACTTTCTAATTGTAACATAAGCATTTTTCCCAAGTTTAAAAGAAACTAAAAAAGCATTTTATTGGTTGTTTAATTTTCTATCTTATGATGTACTTAATGCTTTTGAACATTTTTGCTTGTTTTCCTATTTTAAAATTATAAATTAAAATGTGATGAATATTTTTAAGCTTCTATCTAAGCTTACATTTTGGTTACCACTCCACATCCACTCCCTACCTCACACCACACAACAGAGGATAGATTCCCAGAAGTTGAATTACTGGGTCAAATGGTGTCAACATTTTTTTAAGTTAATAACACATATAGATAACTTACTTTCCAGAAAGAAGTTACCAGTATCCATCTCTCTACCAATGTATAAGGAGCCCTTTGCCCAGTACCCTTACAAGCACAGTCAAAAACTGTTAAAAACTTTATTCTTTTAAGACATATTATAAAGAAAAAGGAGCTTTCTCTTTTTAAACTTGCATATAACCATTCTTTTAAAGTTTCATTTCATCAAAATAGTCTTAGTTTTCATGGAATTTGCCTCATGAACATATCACTTTATCTTGAAGTTCCCAGTGCTAGTAATATTTCATAGCTATAAAAAATGTCCAGTCAGGAATCTCCAAACCAAACAAAGCAAACAAACACACAAGAAAACCAAAAACTTCCCAGCATTTTACCATCGCTATTTTTATGTTTATGGAAAGGAGAAACTAAGAACCAGAGATGGTTCCAAGACCATGTAATAATATGATTAACAATCAAAGACATAGAGTATAGACTCTCCCCAGTTTAATGCACACACCACTTTTGGATAGGAAGATGTCATTTTTGTTAGAAAATGTTAATACAGAAAAATTGCCATCGAAACATAACCTGTAATCCCCTCAGTAACTTTATCATGCTTTTAAACAAGCATGATATTCTTGTTTAAAACATTCTACTTTCTACTTTCCCTGATAAGGAATCTAAATTGCTATCTCTTTCATGCCCAATAATTTTCTTTCCTTCAGCTTTGCAAAAGAAAACAGTGACTTAAGAGAGAGGTTGGAATTAAGAACTAAATTATACTTTCCCATCTAGTTTTACGCTAAGAACATTGGACAATGCTCTCCGTAGAATGCAAATATTTGTAGTATAAAAGTAAATTAGTTTATTATCAAATAGAAACTAAGTACGCATCTAATAGAAATTTGCCAACTAATGCCACTGCCAGCTATCCTGTGGACAAATTCAGGATGTTGTGACTTAATGTCTGACTCATTTTTCCATTCTTGCTCCATTCTTAACTCACCTGTTCCCTTCCATATTACTTTACAGCACATCATGCACTATTCTCCTAACTTTGCCCTGAGTTGGCACCCAGTATGTGGAGATGAAAATATCTTTCATGTCAGTCTGCTGTGGCTCATGACATTCTCAAGCTGTTTTCCCACTTTAGGATTTCAAAGGCAGTTCTGTCCTACTGGGTCCTCTTAAAACTGACTGGATTTCAGTGGAAGACGTGCATGCAGAGTTGATAATAGAGCAAAGAAAAGAGAAAATTAAATTCTCCTGTGCTGACCAAGTGGACATACAAGGCCAATCCAATGTCAAACAACGCTTCTTTTAAATGTCAGTGTTAACGGATTTGTGTTTTACAGAAAACCCAGCCAGAAATGTCTACAGCTAAAGAAGTTTATCTTAGAGGCTTTGAGTTTGCATCCTTATGTTATTTTTATAGCATCTACTTTGGTTTTCATCTACGACAAACAGAAAAAAAGAAATCACTGAGTTAAGGAATTGGAATGATAATTTTGAGCAAAGAGATGAGTAGGTAAGGTATGGAGTCAAAATGCCACTTCTTCATACAGAAAAATGTTCTATTTTAGAAAAAGATCTCTTATGGTTCTTAAAACGTCATTTCAGTTATGCTTGTTTTGTTCAATTTAGAAATGCAAGATAGCAATTCTAATTCTTTAAATATATAATGCTCTTTAAATTGAACAGACAAGATGTAATTAAGTGTCTTAATAATCTACTTGAAATAAAATTAGGTTCAAATTGAATTCTTCCCCTGTGTCCATCTTGATGTGGGAAATGCCAGTTTTTAAGTATTCTTATGGAAAAATGATATTTTCTTAAATTAGGATCTAATAAAAGGGAATGCATGCTGGAAAATAATATTCACAGAGTTTCAGTGGTGACTTTTACAAAATATTTGTGAGTAATTCAAGGAGCATTTTGTGGCACAGCTGCTGTGGGGAACAGTTTGACAGGTCCACAGAAATTAAACATAGAATTATCACATAACCTGACAAAAGCAATTCCACAAGTTATTGAACTTAATGTTGTCTATATAGTTGGTGTCAGAAAAAGTAGGACTTGCTGGAATATCCTGACTCACTTGAAACAGTTGATTTGGGAAGAGGAAGAATGAAAGTGTGGGGAATGAGGGACGTCTGGTTCTGGGATGTCCATGAGGTCACCCTGCTATGGAATGGCAGCTGCACTGTGATCAATTGGTAAAGTTTCCAATGGAATTTAGAAACAGTGGTGGACCCACCTCCCAAGGAGTTGGCTCACATAAGGAATTCCAGAGTGACAAGAGAAAAATGAGATGTACAATACCTTGGTTATTCTTATTTGTAATAACTAAAATGAAAGTAAGAGATGGACCAGGCTTAACTTCTGGCTGGTTCAGCCTCTAGCTTCAGGGCTCTGGTGAAGGAAAGTGTTGCAGTATATCCTAACATGGTGCTAAGTATTTAGATTCTCACCATCTGAGCTGAACTGTGACCACTGGCTTCAGGACTTATACCAAAGGGGAAAACTATGCTGAAACAACAGGTAGAGTTATGACTTCTGGTCACTAAGAAGGTAGTACAGGTGGGAAAAGGCAAAAACCGTAAACTGCTGAAACTAGCGATTTAATGTGAGGAAATTGTTTCTTTGTGTGGATCAGTATCATCAGCTTCCTAAAGAGCCTTTATTACAATGGATTGTAAGAGAGGCTAAATTAGGGGGAAGTGTCTTTGGTTTTGAATGCTGCGGAGTGGAAAAACATGTTAGGGTTGATGAAGGATTTATTCCTCACCACTGAACTATCATAGATGGCTATATATGATCCAGTCCCAAATCTGGTTATTTTCCAGTGTGCTGGTTGGGATATATTATGTCCCCCAAAAACCATGTTCTTGAATGCAATCTTGTGGAAGCAGATTTATTAGTCTTTTGATTAGGTTGGAACCTTTCAATTGAGTGTTTCCATGGAGATGTAACTCACTCAACTGTGGGTGATACTTTTGATTAGATTATTTCCTTGGAGGTTGGCCCTGCCAATTCAGGGTGGGTCTTGATTAGTTCACTGGAGTACTTGAGAGAGAAGCTAAGAGCTGACAGACCCAGATGCTTGCTGACGTTTAGAGATGCCTGGAGATGCGGACAGGACATTTGGAGATGCTAAGCTAAGAGATGAAGCCCAGAGTCTGCCCCGGAGAAGCTAAGAGAGACCCAGAGACATTTTGGAGAAAGCTGTTTTGAAATGCAACCTGGGAGCAGAGGAACAGCAGATGTCAGCCATGCGCCTTCCCGCTGACCGAGGTGTTCCAGATGCCATCAGCATTCTTCAGTAAAGGTATCCTCCTGTTGATGCCTTAATTTGGACACTTTTATGGCCTTAGGACTGTAAATTGTAACCAAATAAACCCTTTATGAAAACCAATCCATTTCTGGTATTTTGCATAATGGCAGCATTAGCAAACTGGAACACCTGGGGATCAGCTAACCTGGTGGACTGGACGAAAGTCATTATAAACTTTATATACCCTGAGAAGGGAGACGATCCTGTTCCTCCTACAAATGCCAAGTGGAAAACTACAAATAAAGCAGCTGATACACTTTGTATATGAGGCATACTGGATTGGCTTTACCATCAGGTTGTGCATCCACTGTATGTGCCCCTTGCCCAGGGCATAGTAAATACTTTGATTAAAGGGAACCCATCTGCATGAGCACCCCATGTAACCGTAGTGCTGCAAAATCAAGCAGAGGTCTGAGAGGCCTTATTGAACCAGCTGTCTCTCCTTCCCCTGATGGATCTAATACATGATGAGAAAATCAGAGTAATTCTCAAGAAAATCAGGACAGAGGGAAGAGTCAAAGGACTCATTCCAACTAGGTGGAAATTTTAGATAACCATTAAGAAATGAGATGAATAAAGTGGATATTATGGGGTAGAAATGAAAGTTTCAATGCAAACCAACAGGTTGTGGGGGGTGAACCATTGGGAACTGGTCTCTCAACATTAAAGGCCCCTTCCAACCTAAAGAACAAATCAGCTCTATAACCCTCCAGTTTGAAGGAATTTAAAATGCCAGAAGGCACAGAATTGCCTAGGGTGATGATTGGGGAGATTAATTAAAATGATTGAAGGAGGGGCCAAGGACTTCTGGCTCAGTCTCCTAGCTGGGGACCAAAGACCCATGCACATGTAGGTACAATGGCCATGGGGAGGACAAGAGACTTTGGTGGGGGGGGCTAACCCAATGCACTGTGATTCTGAAACCTGTTGGTGAAATTCCAGTGGGGGACCAGTATTAGGTTGGGGAATGCACCAGTTTTGAGGAATAAAGTGAAAGTTTGGATGCAACTTGGAAGTTTTAAGTGGGCTTTATGTGAGGTGGTTGTGGAGTTTACCTGAATGTCTTATGGGATTGGGTATTACGTCTGACTGGGGAACACTTCCCCTACCTAGTACTGTATAACCAAAATGTGTTGGTGAAGTTCTAACGGGGGCTACAATTAGATTGGGAAAATATATGAATACAGCAGTTGCTGGCATTAAAGCATAACTTAGAATGTTTTAACAGACTTTAAGCAAAGTGGTAATATTTCCCTTACCTGAATGTGGTATGGGGATGAATGTGTCTGACTGGGGAATGTTTCTACTACCTGTTGTAAAACAGAAGGCATGTTTGGCATGCCCTTAGGGTAATGTTAATTGGAAATGCTAAATGGGAACCAATAAGATTGCCCAAGCCCTCACATGTTATTAGTTTCAAACAATATCAGAAAGAAGGTGAAGTAATGGGAGGGATGAAAATATTGCCCTGGGTAAAGTACAGACTGGGGCTTATGGTAAGAGCCTGTGAGCACCACCCAGTGATGACTACTAGAATTTCAGAACAGAAAATTTCCAGTTGACAGACAAGTGGAAGCTGGATTTTGGACTTTGGCTGAGACTACCATTATGAATGAAGGATATAAAATAATCTTAAAGCCTGTAATCTCCATAATATCTTGGGTGTCATAGGGATGGCAATGCCTAGAAGATTTCCATCACAAAATGAAAGTGGTTTATATAGGAACCTGCTGCCAGGGTTATGCAAGGATGGGCCTTACAAGCAGGGAGGCTCCTAGGACTGGCTTTAGAAACTACCTGAGTTGCTGCCAGATCCTATTGCCACTTGGACGATGTTCTGTAAACAGTTCTCAACTGACCAGCTAAGAGCTGCCTGGTTGATGAATGACAATTCCAAGACTGACCGCATCCTGATTGGAAGGTTGCAGTATTGAGACCAGCTGGTAGAAAGCCTAATCAAAGAAGGCAAAAAGACTAATCAAAGAAGGCATAAACAAATCAGCTTGGTGGGCTGAATTGCATGCTGTGTGCCTGTATGTTTGGGTTTTTACTGACTCATAGTTAGCGGCCAATGACCTGGCCATATGGTCAGGCAAAAAGGCAATGGATAACTGGCCTATTAGAGGATGCCCGGACGGGAACAGCCCCATGGAAATCACTACGGGAATTGGAGAGTTGCATTAAAGTAGGACGTGTTAATGCGCATCAGAAGAACCCCTTTTCGGGACCAGAAGGTGACTGGAACCTGCAAGAGGATATCTTTGTGTGCTTGTTGAGGTGACCCCACATAGGCCCTGAAATGAATGGATTCTGGGGGGCTGCAGTAGTGCAGAGATGGACTGAATCTAGACATTTTCCTCTTGCACTCTCTGAGGCACCAAATGCCAATAAGAATTGTTCTGTCTGCCAACCAGAGAGACAGAGACTGAGATGGCCAGGGGGCAGATTCCCCAGAGAGAAGGCCCTGCACATAGCTTGCCAGTCAGACTGATGCCAGAAGCCTTGGGATGCTACAAATGGTTTCTGACTGGAATACACTTACTCTGTACTGGGCTTTGTTGATGTGGTGGTAGACGCAAATGCTCAGGGTACTCTAAAAGAACAGGAGCAGAAGATATTGCATCAATGTGGACTGCTGAATCACAGTTCCTCAGGCCCAGGAACACACTTTCATCCTCAGAGTAGTGATTTGATAGAGAATCAGAATGGGCCACTGAAACATTGATTGTCTAAAACAGGGGATGATATAGAAATGAAGGTGATAGGGCCCAGACCGAGTTTGTGAAGAGCACAAGCTGGTGCTACCGTAAGATCAAAAAACACATCAGACACTGAAGAAAGAGTACATAGCTTTATTAGGACTTATGAACAAGAGAGAGTCTCTGGTCGTGGTGGTCCATAGGGGTGGCGCTAGGCAAAGGGGCAGGAGTGCAAGGGCAATATGTATATGATTTTAGAACAAGGACATTCCATATAGTATGAGGACAGCGGGCCTCTAGTATAATCATTAAAGGGTCTTAAGACCTGATATTTTACTAAGATTAGTGTTTAAGGTTAAGATACAATTAGTCTCATCCACTCCCGTCCCTTTACATCTGTGATTACATTCTCTTCCCTCCTGGGAGGTTGTTTTCTTTCTTGACCTTTGTTCAGTCAAACAGACTGTTACATGCTTGGGGCTTCATTCCCATTTAGGAGGGGGCCTGGGCCTGTGCCACCATGGAGGGGCAGGTTGACATGTCTCCACGAATGTGTGCTCACACTCAACATGAAGGGAGCCAACAGAGTGTAGATTCCTCCATTTTCCTGATGGATCTGGGGAAGAGCTGGTGGGAGAGGATGCTGGTATGATATAAAGTCCTTCTCCACATCACAACTTTTTTTCCTCCCCCCCCCCCATCACCTCAACTTACTTTTATCCAGCATGATGCAGTGGTCCCTAGACCAAGACTGCAACTGCAAGCACCAGAAGCAAGAATGATTCTGAAGCAAGGAACTGTAACTATACTTTTAAAGCTTTATTTCAGAATTGCTAGGGGCCTGATGGGGGAGAATTTTACCTTTGCCCCATTTGGTAGTATTGGGATTGAAAGTAAATACTGCTGTATTACCTAGCGGTAGAGACAGCCCACTAGTTCTGTAACTGTGCAACCCTATCCTGTATGAAGGTGAGCAGACTGAGTAGGAGGCATTTGCTAGACTATTGTTGCTGACAGCATGTGGGTCAGTGCAGGGGCAGAACCCAAAGTCCCTTCCAAAAGTGGAAAAGTTTGGGTAAAAATAAGTAACAAATGGGGAGAAAGAGAAATAATAGCTGATGGTAAAGGAATGAATAAATGGCCTAAGAAACAAGGAAATCCAGTATTATAATGGTTCCATGAGACTCAGAGCAAGGGGGTAAGTATTGTCTCTTGGCTCAATTATACCAGATGCCTGCAGGGATGAAGCTTTACATTCCTGAGACCACTCCTGCTTTTGGAATCTGACAAGTGACCTTGCCCTGGGAGACCTTTTGGTCGTATGATATGGTGATGGACTGAACTGATTGTTAATGACTGAATGAGAGGAAGGAACTACAGCCAAAGACCAGGAGGTGGCCTGTAGGATAATAAAGAACTTGTCTTTGTCCCTTGGTCCTTAGTCCAACATCCCTGGAATTTCCATGTTATTCATGATGGGTCCCAGAACACACCTGATATTCATACCCTAAAAAGATGACAGTGTGGGGCCAGACACAGGTAATCTTAGAATGGGAAGACTGGGCACATGAGAAAGACCAAACATGCCATTAGGTAGTTGGGTCTTTAAGCCATGTTATATCAGCCCTACCTCCTTGACTTCTGGTAGAGGAGGGGGACTGCAGATTGAGTTCAGTCACGTGAGCATTAATTCCACCAATCATGCCCATGTAATGAAACCCCATATAGACTCTGGACACTTGAAGCGTGGGTGAGCTTCCATGATCAATAAGATATATCGCTGAACTGGGAGGGTGATGCATCATGGTGTCACCTGCAGAGTCCCTGGAAGCTTGCATTTGAGACCATCCCAGACCTGGCCCTGAGCTTCTCTTCTTTTGGCTTCTTATTTGTATCCTTTCAACTGTAACAAAAGTAAAATTACACATATACCGTTTTCAGTGAGTTCTGTGAGCCATTCCAGCGAATTATTGAATCTGAGAGGTGGTAGAACCCCCAAATTTGTAGTCAGTTGTTCAGAAGGGAGGGTAGCCCTCACTTTTTAAAAATTTTGAATTGTGGATTTTCTAAATATTCTTATTTGAGTTGACAGTATATAAAATAACTTTTCCCCAGATAGGTAAAAGAATTTGATTTTGCCCCAAACTAACAAAATTAAAATAGAATATAATTGAATATTTGAAAGCTTTGGGATAGTGGTGTACTTCTTGTAATATGTTTCCTCGTTTCCAGTACCTTTGGCAGACATCACTAATACATGAAGGCACTCTTTTTCACTAAACTGGAGCTTGGCTTCAGAATCCTTCTTAACCCAATGTTCTACATAGCCACTACCAATTGATGAGAGGATGCATATGAATGGTAAATTACTTGCCCCTCCTTGCCAAAAAGGAAAAGGTAAAAAGTTTGATTAATTACAAGAAAATGCCATTTCTTAATTATTCTTTCATTCCTTTCCTTCCTTCTATTTGAGAGATTTTTTTCCTTTCCCATTTTTCCCTTCTACTTATTTACAAGTTATACATTTTATCTCTACTTTTTAGCAGTATGTCAGTGGAAAATTATCTTGATACAATCATGGCCTCCAAGTTCACAATCAAGGGGCTATCCCAGAATGGCTTACAGACCAAATTAAGATGCTAAAATCACACTGTTTGTTGAATCAATTTAAAATGTACAGCAAGAAGCAAAGGAAAGAGAAGAAGTAGGTTGTTAATGTATTTAGGACAGAGTGCAGTTGCGATGGGAGAACCAAATTACTCAAATCCTGTATCACAAAATGATTGTATGTCCTGTCTCCCACTCTTCTGCATCAGCTTTTCCCACTGTACTGGTTTGAATCTGTTATGTACCCCAGAAAAGACTGTGTTCTTTTAATCCATTCTTGTGGGGCAGACCTATTGTGGGTAGGACCTTTTGGTTAGGCTATTTCAATTGAGATGTGACCCAGCCCATTCATGGTTAGTCTTAATCCTTTACTGTAATCCTTTGTGAAGATGATAAAAGACAGTAAAAGTCCAGAGAGCAGAGAGAGAAAAACACCCAGAGACATTTGGAGATAGCCATTGAAACCAGAACCAGGAGAGAAGGACCAGCAGACATCACCAGGTGCCTTCCCATGTGACAGAGGAAACCCAGATGCCAGCAGTCTTTCCTCAGAGAAGGTATCTTCCTCTTAATGCCTTAATTTGGACATTTTCATGGCCTTAGAACTGTAAATTTGTAACCTAATAAATCCATTGCAAAAGGCAACCCATTTCTGGTATATTGCATTCCATCAGCTTTAGCAAAACCGAACCACCTACTAACTTTGTGGGTATGAGGACCAAAGTTGAAGGTAAGAAATGAAGGGTCAGAAGATGGAAGGTGCTTAGAGCCAATTCATACTTTCCCTATCAGAGAGACTTAGGGACTGGTATCCAGGGTTTTGGTTGTAACTCAACCCTGATAACTTGCTAAGTAGCCATGGATTTTATCTTAAATTTTTTTTGAGCAGAGGACACATGAGCTAAAGGGGATTCTCATTAATATTTGGTATTTCACATGTCTCATGCTCTACTTTATGTGTTTTGAACATATCTCACAGCTACTTGCTTGTACACTTATTTATATATATATATCACTTGTTTCTATATATCACTTAATTGTCTTATTTTCTATGGCAGAATTGAATACTCTTTAAATGATGCAGCTAACACATATGGCAGGTAATTACTCTTGAAATTTTTAATGTGTACTTGATTTTACAGTGTCTTAAATTAACAAATAGCTGTAGCCTCTTCTCAAAAAATTGAATTTAGAAATGGAGTTTTTCAACCCTGACCTCCCCTTCTTTCATGTTATAGTATTTTTTATTATAATGTATTCTTATTTTAATAGTCAGTACTCAACCTAGTTTCCAAACATTTCAATCAATTAATCAGTTTCTTTGTTCAGTATTTCTTATTACATTCTGCTTCTTCCTTTGGGGCTCAATTTTCTTCTTACTGAAGTGCAGCTATTAGTAGTTCTTTCTGTCTAGGTCTGTGAGTGGGGATCTCATTCTTTCTCTGAAAATGTCTTTTTTCAACAATCACTTCGAATGAGAGTTTCAGTTAGCATAAGATTTCCTTAGCACTTAAAAAATTTATTTCAAAGTTTTTTTTTACGAATGAGACTTCTGTTGTCAGTCTTATTTTTGTTTCTTTTTTAGGTGGTTTTCTTTTTTCTTGTTTTAATGTTATGGGGTTTCCTTGTCTTTGGTGTTCTTCAAGTTTAACTACAAGTGTCTAGGTATTGATTTCTTCCATGGGTCATATCTTTCTTTATTTCTGAGGCGTATTCTGTCATTTTCTCTTTGAATAGTGCCTCTCCTTCATTATCACTATCTTTATGTTTGGATCTACTATTACATGTGTATTGTATCCCCTTACACTATCCTCCACATTTCTTCTCTTTTTTTTCTCCATCTCTTTATCCCTTGTGCTCTACTGTGGGTAATTTCTTCAAATTTATTTTCCTATTTAATAATTTTCTCTTCCACTGTATCTAATCCATTTGTTCAGCCCATCTGTTCAGTGTTCTATTTTGAATACACTATAAGCTCTGTGATGGTAGGGAATTTGTATGTTTTATTCACCATTTTATCCTCCAGAATGAAGAATAGTGCTAGAACTTTTTGGATGCCAAATAAATATTTATTAAAATAATTAATGAATCAGTAAAGTTCTATTCTTTTTCAGTTATGTCTATTTTTCATCTTATCTCATTCTTTTTTATTTTTATTTCTATTTTATATTTTTAATCATTTTATGCATTTTTCTTTTGTGGTCACTTTCAAGTTGTTTAATTAACTGAAGTTATTAGGGCATAGATTCTCCTGTTTGTTGTGTCTTCTGGCTCTCCTTTGTGATGGATTGTGCCTTGTGTGGTATGCAAATTTTATTGAGTACACATCTTTAGGGAAGTTTGTTTATTTTGTGGGATTCTTTTGTGTCCTGAGTTGTGCAAGGGTCTTTATTAAACATTTTTACATTTGCTTCTGTAGGGTCCCTGGCAGTTTCTCTGTTTCTAAGCTTGGGGAAATTTTTTATATTTTACCCATGATTTCTATAAATTTGGAGTGGCTGGGGATCTCATGCCATGGCTGTTATTTCTGCGTGGAAAGATGATTGTGTTCCACGGGTCCTGCTAATGAATTTCATCCAAATATTACAAGAGACTATCATGAAGAATGACCATCTAATTTTTAGTCTTAGCTTTCAGCAAGAATCTTCAGGATACAGCCTTTTAAGTCATTCCAATAAATATGATTGTGCTAAATATTTCAAGAAAAGTAAATAAGACTAAGTCCCTGTACTATAGGCAAGCATTACTTAGTACAGAGACTAAGAAATATTCATACTGGGGTCAGAAAGTCTTTAAGTACTATAGAAATGAATATAGTTCTATAGAATAATACATAGTACATTTATTATTAAACAAGTTATAAAGCTTGTTAAAAGAATAAAAAGGGAATTGATATGACAACAAAATAACAAGAAACCAAAGATAAATTGGAGTTTATCAAAATTAAAAGCTTTTGTGAATCAAAGAACATTATCAAGAAAGTGAAAAGGCAACCTACATAATGATAAAATATATTTGGAAATCATACCTGATAAAGGAGTTATATCCAGAACCCCTACAACTCAACAACAAAAAGACAAATTATTTGATTTAAAAATGGGCAAAGGACTTAAATAGACATTTCTTCAAAGAAGATATACAAATAGCAAACAACCACATGAAAAGATGCACAACATTATTTGCCACCAGGGAAATGCAAGTCAAAAGCACAATGAGATACCATTTCACACCCACAAGGATGGCTATAATTTAAAAATAAATGGATAAACACAAGTATTGGTGAAGACGTGTAGAAACTGGAATCTCAAACATTGCTGGCAGGAATGTAAAATGGTGCAACCAGGAGACTTCCAGTGAATACTGCCAAGTAGAAAGCTCCAGGACTCAGTCCTCCCACCAAAACAACTACTAAACATGCAGGATCTGTCTGAAACAACTATTTAGAAACTCCAGAGGCCAGAAGAGCACTGTACAGCATCCAGGGAAGAGCAGGAGGTAGAGGTTGATAAATTATGGTGAAGAAATGTAAATCACTCTCTTAGAGCAGCAACTACTGGCACATGACAGGCTGCTATGGGGTCCTGTCTCTGGCTTGCTGCTGGTGACAGAAAGGTACCTAAAAATCCTCTTCCCCAAGAACAGGGGTGTTCACAGCTGAACACTGGTCACAGATTTTGTTTAATGAATTTGGATTGCTGAGTCTTGGCTAAGAGGGAAGCCATTGTTCCAACCCTGCCCCAGGACAGGGGCAGAGGTGGTGGAGATTTAAGGATGCAGGGCTTCCTCAGGTCTGCAGAGGAAACTTAGCTGAAGGGCTGCATTTGCTGAACAGGCCAGGAAAGCTCAGCTTTGGGAGCCATTGGAGAAGTTTTTGCTACCTGTCCTGTCCCCCTCCACAGGACACTGTGGAGATGGTCTGTGCCGCCATCATGGGTCCCTGGTCCTATTGTGGCTGGGAAAGACCAATTGGGAAAGTCCTTCCTGGGGTGCCCCCCCACACACATAATTTTCCCTCCAGGCAAAAGCAGCATGAGACAATGAAAGGAGTCTATAAAACTATAGAGGCAGACAGTCTGGCACAGAGACCTGCTGGCTACAGATACCCAGGAGAGGGAGGTTGGTCCCCTGGGAAACAGAAGGTACAATCAAACTCCTGTAAACAGTGACTCCTAAACAACGAACAAGCAAAAGCCCAGGACAAGACAGAGGCCTAGAAAGAGAGGGAAAACCCACACACTGCATTTGCCTTGGGTACATAGACCTTCCTGATAGGCAGGCTTAAGATCAAGAAAATCTGTCTTATCACCAGCTGGTTACAAACACAGGAAACTGACATCGCAGGGAGTAAATCCCAGAGTTAACATTTTAAAATATTAAAATATATAGTGTGCAGTAAAAGAGTATAAGACAAAAAAAAAAAAAAAACAGGAAATGATGACCCATCCGAAGGAAGAGGATAAAAATACAGAAAATACCAATGAAGAAGATGAGAATGTGGACATACTGAACAAAGCCTTAAAAAAAATGATCTTACAAATGCTAAAGGAGATGAAGGAAAGTACAGAAAAATAACTAAAGGATATCACGGAAACAATGAATGAACAATATGAGAGTTTAAGTAAAGAGACAAAAATCTTAAAAAGGAAACAAATAGAACTACTGGAGTTGAAGACCACAGTAACTGAAATGAAAAATGTCCAGGAGGGTTTCAAGAGCAGATTGGAGCTGATAGAAAAAACAATCAGTGAATGTGAAGACAAGACATGGAAATGAGTAGCATCAGGCTGAGGAGCAGAAAGATAAAAGAAACAATAAAGTGAATATAGCATAAGACAGCTATGGGACACCATCAAGGGCAGCATTATATGAGTTATAGGAGTCCCAGATGGAGAAGATAGAGAGAAACGAAAGAACTAATGACAGAGAACTTCCTAAACTTAGCAAAAGACATGAATATGCACATCCAAGAAGCTCAAAGAACACCAAACAGGATAAACATGAAGAAAAATACACCCCATTATATACTGATTACTCTTATCAAATGCAAAAGACAAGGATAGTATTCTGAAAGCTGCAAGAGAAAAGCAACATGTTACATACAGGTGAATCCCAATAAAACTGAGTGCTGATTTCTCGTCAGAAACCATGGAGGTAAGAAGGCAGTAGGTCGAAATACTTAAAAGTGCTGAAGAGAAACAACAGCCAGCCAAGAATTTTATATCCAGCGAGACTCATTCAAAAATGAGGGCAAGATTAAGATATTCTCTGATAAACAAAAGCTGAGGGAGTTCATCACCGCTAGACCTGCCCTACAAGCAGTGCTAAAGGGAGTTCTTCAGACTGAAAGGAAAGGACACTAGACAGTGGTTCAAAGCAGCATAAAGAAATGAAGACCAGTAGTAAAGGTAAGTAACCAAAAGAAAGTTGGGGTAGCTTTACTAACATCAGATAAAACAGATTTTAAATAAAAACAGTCATGAGGGACAAAGATGGTCATTACATACTGATAAAGGGGACAATCCAACAGGAAGATGTAACCATTAAGTGCTTAACAGCAGAGCCCCAAAATATGTGAAGCAAATACTGACGGATATGAAGGGAGAAATTGACAGTTCTACATTAATAGTAGGAGACTTTAACACATCACTCTCAGTAATGGATAGAACCTGTAGTCAGAAAATCAATAAGGACATACAGCATTTGAATGATACACTAAACCAGCTAGACCTAACAGACATATATAGAATATTGCACCCACTGAAAACAGAATACTCATTCTTCTCGAGTGCACATGGATCATTCTCCAGGATAGCCCATATGTTGGATCACAAAACAAGTGTCAATAAATTAAAAAATATTGAAATCATGCAATGTATATTCTCTGACCCCAATGGAATGAAGCTAGAAATCAATGACAGTGGGAGAAATGGAAAATTCTCAAATATGTGGAAATTAAACAACATGGTCTTAAACAACCAATGGATTAAAAAGGAAATCAGAAGTGAAATTAGGAAATAATTTGAGGTGAATGGAAATGAAAATACAACATACCAAAACTTATGAGAGGCAGTGAAGGCAGTATAGAGGGATATTTATAACTCTAAATGCTTACATTAAATAAGAAGAAAGACTTCAAATCATAGACTTAACTTCACAAATGGAAGAACTAGAAAAAAGAATAACAAACTAAACCCAAAGCCAGCAGAAGGAAGACATAACAAAGATTAGAACAGAAATACATGAAATAGAAAACACGAGAACAATAGAGAGGATCCACAAAACCCAAAGCTGATTCTTTGAAAAGATCAACAAAATCAACAAACCTTTAGCTGGACGGACAAAAAAAAAATAAAGAAGATACAAATAATGAAAATCAGAAATAAAAATGGGGACATTACTACCAACCCTGCTGAGTGGATACCATGAACAAACGTATGCCAGTAAATTAGATAACCTTGAAGAAATGGACAAATTCTTAGAAACCCACAAACTACCTACATTATCTTAAGAAGGAATAGAAGATCTCAACAAACCAATTACTAGTAAAGAGATTGAATCAATAATCAAAAACCTCCCAACAAAGAGAAGCAAGGCCAGATGGTTTCACAGGGGAATTCTACCAACATCCAAAAACACTTAACTCCAATTCTGCTCAAACTCCTCCAAAAAATTGAAGAGGATGGAACACTCCCTAACTGAAAGCTAACATCGCCCTCATACCAAAGCTGGATAAAGATATCACAAGAAAAGCAGACTACAGACCAATATCTCTTATGAGATACTAGCAAACTGAATCCAACAGCATATTAAAAGAATTATACACCATGATCCGGTGGGATTTATCTGTGGTGTGCAAGGTTAGTTCAGCATAAGAAAATCAATTAATGTAATACACCACATTAACAGAATGAAGGAAAAAATCCCACATGGTCATCTCAATCAACTCAGAAAAGGCATTTGACAAAATGCAGCATTTCTTGATAAAAACACTTAGAACACTAGGAAAATAAGGAAACTTCAACACTGTAAAGGGCGTATATGAAAAGCCCATAGCCAACATCCTACTATTCGAAAAGATCCTTTTCTCTTCATTGTCCATTGATTCCCTACATGATATCTATTTATTTGTAATCTCTGGTGCTTTACAGAGTACTTCTCTCTACCTCAGTGGAAGAAAAATGATGTATACACAAAATTAGTAGCTTACATTGTCATTGTAGAGATTAAATAAATGACCACATATAAAGCACATGGAATAATATCAGGCACATATTATGTGCTTAATAGTTGGCTTTGTTATTCAACATGCTTCATGTCATATATTCTTGAAGCAGCCTGGAGAGTGAAAGAAGGCAGCTATTTATTAATCCTGTTTTATGTATTAGGAAACCAGTGATCATGGAGGCTAAATGTGTAAGGTCACATTAATCACTAAATTTCTCAATCAAGAACATGTGAATTCTTCACTGCTTCCTCTATGGAATACATGTTGCTTATGTAGAGAGAGAGGAAAAAAAAGAAAGGACATTTGGATACTAAATCACAATGCTACATAGCAGAAATTAATTGT
Source organism: Choloepus didactylus (assembly GCF_015220235.1). NCBI lineage: Eukaryota > Metazoa > Chordata > Mammalia > Pilosa > Megalonychidae > Choloepus > Choloepus didactylus. Next base: position 63,967,349 of record NC_051324.1, on the reverse strand, counting down.
AAGGGGTGTATTAATTAGTCTTTGAGTGCTGCTATAACAAATTTCTACAAACTTCATGGCTTAAAATGACATAAATTGATTACTTTACTCTTCTTTAGGTTAGAAGTCTGACAAAGGTCTCTCTAGGCTAAAATCAAGCTGTTGGAAGGGCTGTGTCCTTTCTGGAGTCTTTAAGGGGGAATCTGTTTCCTTCCTTTTTCCAACTTCTAGAAGGGCCCACATTCCTTGGCTTATGGCCCCCTTCCTCTGTCTTCAAAGCCAGCGATGGCTGGCCAGCTGAGTCCTACCATGTCACCACATTCCAACATCCTCTTCTTCCCTCTTCCACTTATTATTTTTTTAATTCAATTTTATTGAGATATATTCACATACCATGCAGTCATAAAAAGCATACATTCAATTGTTCACAGTAACATTATATAATTGTGCATTCATCACCAAAATTAATTTTTGAACATTTTCATTACCACACAGACAAAAATAAAAGAATAAAAATTAAAGTGAAAAAGAACAATTAAAATAAAAAAGAACACTGGATGCCTTTTTTTTTTTTTTTGCCCCCATTTTTCTACTCATCCATCCATACACTGGACAAAAGGGAGTATGGTCCATATGACTTTCCCAATCACATTGTCACCCCTCATAAGCTATATTTTTATACAGTCGTCTTCAAGATTCAGGGGTTCTGGGTTGTAATTTGATAGTTTCAGGTATTTACTGCTAGCTATTCCAATTCATTAGAACCTAAAAAGGGTTGTCTAAATTGTGCGTAAGAGTGCCCACCAGAGTGACCTCTCGGCTCCTTTTGGAATCTGTCACTGAAGCTTATTTCATTTCCTTTCACATCCCCCTTTTGATCAAGAAGATGTTCTCCATCCCATGATTCCAGGTCTAGATTCCTCCCCGGGAGTCATATTCCACTTTGCCAGGGAGATTTACTCCCCTGGGTGTCAGATCCCACGTAGCGGGGAGGGCAGAGCCACTTATTTTTTAAATTTAACTTTTGATTTCGACAAAATTTCAAATTTACAGGACAGTTTCAAAAAAAAAAGATTCAAACCCCATATAGAGAATCCAACATACCTCCACCCCCTACCCAAGATCCACTGACTTTTAACATTCTGTCACCTTTGCTCTATCATTCTATCTATTTATCATCTATCCACAGGAATACTTCATTTTATTGTGCTTTGGAGATACTGCATTTTTTACAAACTGAAGGTTTGTGGCAACCCTGAGTTGAGCAAGTCTATTGGTGCCATTTTTCTAAAAACATGTGCTCACTTCATGTCTCCATGTCACATTTTGGTTAAGAGACATACAGTTTTTTTAAGACAATGCTATTGCACACTTAATAGACTACAGTATAGTGTAAACAGAACTTTTATATGCACTGGGAAACCAAAAAATTCATGTGACTTGCTTTATTGCGATATTCACTTCATTGTGATGGTCTGGAACACAACCTACAATATCTTGAAGGTATGCCTATACCTATTTATTGTTTATCTATCTGTGCCAGTTTGAATGTATTATGTCCTCCAAAACACCATTATCTTTCATATACTCTTGTGTGGGCAGATGTATCAGTGTTGATTAGATTGTAATTCTTTGAGTGTTTCCACAGAGATGCACCCCACCCAACTGTGGGTGATGACTCTGATTGATAGTTTCCATGGAGGTATGGCCTCGCCCATTCAGTATGGGCCTTGATTAGTTTACTGGAGCACTATATAAGCTCAGACAGAAGGAGCAAGCTTGCTACAGCCAAGAGGGACACTTTGAAGAATGCACAGAAGTTGAGAGAGTAGCTGGAGCTGAGAGACATTTTGAAGACAGCCATTGGAAGCTGATGCAGACATGTTGGAGGATGCCATTCTGAAACAACCTAGGAGCAAGCAGATGCCAGCCATTTACCTTCCCAGATAACAGAGGTTTTCTGGATGCCAATGGCCTTTCTCCAGTGAAGGTACTCTTTGTTGATGGACACTTGATGGCCTTAAGACTGTAACTGTGTAACCAAATAAACCCCCTTTTATAAAAGCCAATCCATTTCTGGTGTTATGCATCCCGGCAGCATTAGCAAACTGGAACAGATTTCCAGTACAAGCCAAAATTGGAGAGAGAACAAACACCCCAAGAGCAACCAAGAGTGACATTTTGAAGTGGAACTGCAGCCAAGAGGGACACTTTGGGGAATGCACAGGGGCTGAGAGAGCTGCAGATGAGAGAGAGTTTGAAGATGGCCATTGAAAGCAGAGTTTTGCTCCAGAGAAAGCTAAGAGAGGACAAATGCCCCAAGAGCAACTGAGAGTGACATTTTTGAGGAACTGCAGCCTAGAGAGGAACATCCTGGGAGATAGCCATTTTGAATCCAGAACTTTGGAGCAGACACCAGCCATGTGTCTTCCCAGCTAACAGAGGTTTTCTGGACACCATTGGCCATCCTCCAGTGAAGGTACCCAATTGCTGATGTGTTACCTTGGACACTTTATGGCCTTAAGACTGTAACTTTGTAACCAAATAAACCCCCTTTATAAAAGTCGATCCATTTCTGGTGTTTTGCATCCCAGCAGCATTAGCAAACTAGAACACCATCTATCATCTATCTATCTGTTTTCTGAACATTTGAGAGCAGGTGGCACATATTATACTCCTTGAACACATAACACTACCATGTACATTTCCTATTAACAGGGATATTCACCTATGTAATCACCATAAGTGCAGCTATCAAGTTCCAGAAATTTAACATTGACCTAAAGCTCATATTCTATATTCCAGCTTTTTCTTATCTCACAAATGTCTTTTTCTCTTCCACTTTGAAGGACTTTTGTGATTTATATTGGGCCCACCCAGATATTTCAGGATAATCTCCCTACTTTAAAGTCAGGTGATTAGCAACTTTAATTTCATTTACAACCCAAATTCCCTTTTGCCATGTAATGTAACATACTCACAGGTTCCACAGATTAGGATGTGGACATCTTTGGAGACAGGGCATGGGGGGAAGCACAGGAAAATAGCGAACTTTAAGGGAAATAGTGCCATGGGCATTCCCCAAATGAATGGAAGAAGCAGGTGCTTTTGAGTTTTCAAATGGAATTGTTAGAGATATAACTGCTAGTGACCTAAGATATATTATTAACTCAAGTTAATCTTGGCAGATAATAAGATCTCTGGATGTTTTTATATGGCAAAACTGGAATCTATCCTATTTTGGACTTGTGTTGTTTTATTTTTCAACTTAAATGAAGGGACGGGATTTTCATTTATTTCTGTTAGATTTTATCTTTTGTTTTATCTCAGAGTTTGAGTCATTAAAATAATTTTGTTTTCTGGTTTAATCTTCAGTCACATTTTCTATGGTTTATAGATTTGCTTCATCCTCTCATTTGATCAGAATGATTTCTATGTCTTTACCTAAACAATTTATGAAAAATAAGTACACTAATTTTGGTATAATTATCCAAATAAATTTGGGTTTACCTAATTATAATGATAGCAAGCCATTATTTTAGGGTCTCATCCACAAAATTATCATAAAAATCTGAATAAAATGCTTTGATGAAATTAATTAGTATCATGCCTATAAAATTTTCATTTTAACCTAAAGATCATATCATAAAAGAAGTATGGGATGAGTTATCTTCAGTTTACTTAGTCTGGTTCCTAGTGATCATCAAACTCCTTTCTAAATGTTCATAAAATTTATGTAATTATGTACCCCAGAATTTTATTTTTCTGGTCTAAAGTTTCCAGTGTCTATCTTTCATCATTTTAAAAAAGCCAGTGATCTGTCATCTTTCCATTTTATACGGTTTCTCTGAACTCATCAACAAATGGACTGGGTCTTAAGTTACCTGTAAACAGCTGTGGGATGTAATTTGTGCCAGGAAACATGAACTTATTCGAACCAGATGAGAAGTGTTATCTTACTAGCTCTTCACCTATCTCAAGTTTCATTTGTTGTTGCATCTTTACCAATTTAAAGTCCATTTTCCTTACTGAAGAGGGAAGGAAAACACAAACTGAATCATCTCTTTTTAGTCTTTGCAATTATTCTGTTAGGTAAATTGACAAGTTTGTCTTTATAAAAAAAAATCTGCACAGTCTTATTTCTCTCTGCCCTCTAATGTATTCTGTTAGTTAAACCTCTCTAGTGAAACCAATCTCCCCATATTTTCCTATTGAAGGTCACCAAGAAACTCCTGCTCTAATTGATTTCTCTATAGCATTTTATTGTTTGCAACACATAATTTAACAGTGGAACAAATATTGTCTTCTATTGTTTGATTCTATTTCATTTTTATATGTGTGCTTCTCAGAATAATTGTTGATTTCTTGACTTTTTTTTTTTGGTTTACCTATAAAGTCATGATTCTTGCTAAGCAAGAACACGCCTGAGGCACTATAGATGAATACTTGGTTGGTTAAGGTTTTAAATATGAAATTTGGCTAGACAGTCTTCAAATATTAGTCTCCATGACTCATTTTTCTATTTGGAGAATGCAAAAAAAAGTAGTTACTTATATTTTTGGGGGTGTAATAAAGAATATCCATAATAATAATGGGAATAATAATAATAGTAATAATTAAAATCTAACAAACCAAAACTACTTTCAGAAGTCATTCCCTTAATGCACTGTCTCTCTTTTAACTAACCACCAATTATTAATTAACCATTTCCAAAGCTGTATAACCATTCAACCCTCTTTGAGATGGTAGTGTGGAGTTATATTGCTAAAGATGCTATATTCTCTTTCCACTTTGTCAATCAAGGTTGCATTTCTTTGTCTTGCCACATTCTAGACAAGGTACCAATTTGAAATTCTTTATAATCATACCTAGTTTAAACCCTGAATTTAGAAACCACATCACTTCTCTTGCTCCTTTTTTAGCTTGTAGAAATGTTTTATGTTTAAAAACAAATAATAATAGAGTGTTTAATAACGTATTTAAAAAGCGCTACATGTAATTTCCAATCTAGTGACAATCATGCAAAATAATTGATATCAGAAAAAAAATGCCCTAACAGTTTAACAATTTTGCTTTTAATTTTGTATCAAATAGCCTAGACAATCCGTTAAAGAGACATTGGTGTTGTAAATAAAAAAGTAACAAATAGCTCCAGTGTTTACCAACAGAAGGTAAGATTTTAGGTTGGTGTTTAGGGTGGCATGCCTTACTCCCATTCTCTGCATTAAAATCTGTCAAAATTCTAGTATGCTGTTAATTTTGTACAGCCAGGCAACCTGTTAAATCTATCCTTGACTTCTATGATCTATGTATTCCCATGGGATTTATTTGTCTAAAAAATCTATTAATGAGATGTGGGGATTTGGGTTGCCACCAGGGGATGTGAGTTGCCACCATGACAACTGAGCAGCATGTTTGCTATATCCTAGTTACAGAAGCTCAGAAAGGAACATCTTCCCTGCAGCTGCTTATTTAGTACTAGGACCTGGTAACTATGGCAATGTAGATTGAGATTATGTGGCTAAATTGTTTACAAAGTATAATAAGCACAGGCAGTAGAATATGTCATGGTGAATTCATTAACTTGTAGCAGTATTTTTATTAAAAGGTGTTATTTAATATTCTGTTTTGTTTCCCACAAGCATATTACCATCAGAATTTGTCATTCACTCCAAAAGAATTAAATTCTTCCCTTTCTATTATTAGGTAGATTTTGTTGAGTGAGTGGTGGCATTTCATGGCATTAATAATGAAAACAATATTTGTACACTCTTTTAAAGCTTACAAAACACTTTTACCTTACATGCATTTCCTCATCATTACCAACCATGTTTACTGCACACTATGATGAGTAAACCCTGGATATTTCAATTGTTACAAGAAAGAGCTCTTAACCCAGTCTATTTACAATTTAATTGAAGAGAGAGAACGTAAGTGAAAGATTATGAACAGGATGGCAGCATGTGCTCAGTTCAGAGGAGAGTGAGATCATTTGTCTGAGATGATGAGAGTTGTAGAGAAGAAATGGGCTTATGTCGTGTCACCATGAAGCAAAAGCAGAAGCAGAAGCAGTCGCTGAATGATAAGCAACATTTCAAGGATAAGAAATCCGGGAAACAAATGCCTAAAATAGTAAAGAAGTAAAGAGTAGACTGATGCGGTTAAAGGGGAGGGTCATTAAAGCCACTAATGAAGAGCTTGATCTTTCAGTGATTTTACCCAGTTTATTTATCTTTGACTTACACTTATTTACTTCCCCACAAAATCTTAGGACCTTAAGAAGGCATTCTTCTGAATTTGTAACTAAAATGCTTTAGATAATGCAAAAAGAGACAAAATATATCACGAATAGTTTTCATTACCTGCTGCCTTCACAGTTTTCTGGTGTTTCCTGGACATTCGATCTCCTTTTTCCCTCACTTCCTATGCCAAATCTCTTTCTTAATCATCATAGATTTTGCTCAACCTCTTTGGATTTCCCATTTAATCCATATTTGATAGGATAAATAAAACTTAATTTTTTAATGAAATTAGAATAATGTTGGGGAGATTCGGTTTGAATTTGAAAAACAGGAAAACAAAGTAAAAAAAAAAAAAAATGTACACAGGACTGACAGAATCTTAAAAACGCCTTTAAATACGTAAATTTCCCAAAATAAAGAACTTGTGAGGTTTTGATAAATCTTGATCACCATATAGGCCACTTTGGGCAATAAAACTCATTACACCATATTATATATTTAGCAAAAAATGAATGCGGTATACAATCTTCCCACAGATGCCATGTCTCAGGCTGTTTGGAAAATCAGGATTCTCTACATTTCCAGACTTTCATGAGCGCACTTCGGAAAAGAAAAGCATCCTCAATTTCCAGATGTCCTACCGTGGGTGTCTGAGGGGAGAACCAAAGAGCTGGTGAGGGGGAGTCAGCAGTAATGAAAAAATGAGGACACTGCACCCCAGACGCTGCAGAGCGACTCGAAAACGCAGCCCTGCTGGAGGACTGTGCAAACGCCTGGAAAGGGGATTTTAAAACTGGACGTTGACAGTGGAGTAAAAATGATACCAGGAGCGTTCTGCCGGTCAAGGTCACACATTAGAGGGCAGTGGGGCTCAGTCACGAACCCGAGCCCCCGACTACAACCCCGTTGTTTTTGCCATGCCCTAAGGGAGGGCGTGACGAGATCCCCCTGGAAGCAGATCCGAGGCGCTGAGGGCCCTGGTACTGAGCCACGAGACTCGGCGCGCGGAGACCAGGGCCGAGGCGCGCGCCCTCACGCCCCGCCCCCGAGAGCCATTGCCCGCCCAGTCTAAGGCTGAACGCGCGTGGCGAACGGCGAGAGCGCGCCCGTCCCTGGCGCCCCATCCCCAGGTGCGCGCAGCAAGGGCCGAAGCTGGGTTTCCGGCGTCGCGCGTAGGCATCGCGGGCGCAGTGCTCACTCTGTACCCGGGCTCGCGGGGCAGAGTGGCGGGAGCGCGCGCGCCCGCGGTCGTGCCCTCGCGCACATTTGCGGTCTCCGTCACCCGCGCGGCGCCCCCAAGCCAGCCGTGTTCGGGCCTGAAGGCGCCGCTGTTCGGGCGCTGAGGTGAGGAGGGCGCAGAGGGCAGGGGCACTTGAAGCCTGGCCGGGGGGATGGGGGCGGAGCTGCCCCTGGAGGAGTGAAGGGTCGAGGGGGGTGGGCCAGAGGTGTCCGCGGAGGGGCTACGAGAGGAGGTGGGTGGGGGTCAGGGGTCTCAGCGGCAGGTGAGGGCGGGGTGCTGCGGGCTTTAGAGAGGGGCAGAGCCACAACCAGAGCTAAGGGAAAGAAGTGCGGTTTATCCGCGTGCAGTGTCCGGGGATGCTGTTTAATCGTCCCAGGAGGTTGGTTTTCTGGATGAAGGGGCGCTGGGGGCTGGGACGTCGAGGAGGGCCCCCGAGGGACCCCCCGCGAGGCTGCAGTTAGTTGTGAGCGTCGTCATCGTTAGGGAGAAAAATTTGCTGAAGTAAAAGTTTCCTCAGAACAATGGGATAATTAGCGCTCGATAGTCCTTTGGGTTTTCGTGCTGATCATTAGCGTGTGTGTTAAAAGGAGTTTGGATGAGATGAAAATGCGCAGATCTCATGACATGGTATTTTGGAAAAAATATCCTGATTCCTAAAACGTAAAGAAAAGCTGTAGACATGAAAATATATGTCAGCGTATACAAAAGAGATAGGCAGGCTGGAGGCATTGTAATCTGTTTGAAACGATAGAAGTTGAAGGAGTGCATCTTTTGTGCTCCCTAGGCTTAAATGTACGCTTAAAATAAATAAGTCTGTAAAAAATGAACACGTTTATTTTTTATCAAGAACATTCTGAAGGAAGGTGAGGGTAGAAAAGAAGTTATTTGTCAGACTGCACTCTGAGCCAGGCCCTGTATTATCTCACTTAATCTGACAGCAGCCTTGAGAGGTTGGAGGTGTTTTTCTAGTTGGGCAGATGTGGAAAATGGGTCTCAAGGACGTTAAGTAACTTATTAAGGTCGCAATTAGCTAAGAGGTGGACCTGAGATTCCAATCCAGGGATGCTAGACTCCAGCGTCTGGTGTTTTATGTACTATATTTTTGCAGTACTGTATATTTGTAGAAAAGACTCCATGCAAGAGAACATTACTGGGGCAGTTAGGAGTTTGGGGGCTTTGGGGTGAAAATCACACTAACCAGGTATTAATCCTTGGATATGTGCTGTTTAAAGTATATTTCCCTTCCAGAAGAGTTCAGTATAGAAAAATTTTACATTTAGGATAAAAGCAAATTTTTTTATACAATACTTGTTTATTGAATGTCTCATATGTCAGATATTATGTGCTGAGAGTATCAAGATGAATACAATTTGTAGTCTCTGCCCTTGAGTTTAGTTAAGAGGGTGATTGTATAAAAGGATTTTGTAATATTCTCCTAAATAGTAATCTTTACTTGTGTGTGAATTAATTGGAATAAAAGTAGTTTTAAGCAAACTTTTAGGAATCTATTGTGTATAAGAAAAGTTACTGGATAAGTTGTTATATGGGTTCAATTGTACTGTTATTTTCCCCTTCAGCAAGACATACTGTCATGAAATTTAGGTTAAATTGTATTGGTAATTTAAAAAAAACTTTCACATTTGCAGTTGTGGAACCAGTATTTTGTTTTATATTTATACCTTCTTCAGGAAATCTTAAAATACTAGACAAGAGGAGAGTGCTTATAATTTATCCCGTTAAGTTAAAAGTGCAGTAGAGGAAATACTGGTTTCTCATAGAGGTGCACAAAATAAAGGTGTCTGAACTAATTTTGTATGTAAGGTATTTCAAAATACATTCCTGGTGCTCTCTTTACAGTCTGATGTAGAACACTTGCCAGCATTCTTTGACCCCATTCGCTTTACCTTATGCCTCAGCCATATTGCAGGTATCCCTCCTATTCTTCATGTGAGAGAAGCCCTTTTAGGAATCTACCATTTTCTTTCTTTTCTCTCTACCTGGAATTTCCATCCCACAATTTTCCAGACTCCCTCAATTGCACTTACCATATTATAGTAAATTTTATTTATCTTCTGTCTTTGACAATGTCTAACTTGTTTTTTCATAATACTTGGTACATAAATCTTTCAGTAAGTTTTTGGTTAAGTGAATATGCCACTTTTCTCACTTCCCCTCCTTCTTCCTCCTTTAACCTACAACAGGGGTCAGCAACCTGTTTTTGTAAAGAGCCATATAGTAAATATTTTAGGTTTTGCAAGCCTTACGGTCTCTGTCTCAGTTTCTTAACTGCTATACCACGAAAGTAACATAGACAATATGTAAATGAATGAGCATGGCTGCTTTCCAATAAAACTTTATTTATAGACACTAAAATTTGAATTTCATATAATTTCACGTCATGAAATAATTGTTTTTTTCAAACATTTAAAAATATAATTCAAATTCTTAGCTTCTGGACCATGCAAAACAGGCTATGCAAAGGATTTAAGTTCCACTTCCTCCATAGACTCTTGATCTGTAAGGCAAGCCCTGATAAAGGCATTCACTGTAAGCTGATCTGGTTATAATATTACTATTGTTGTTAGAGAAGTAAAGATAAATAAGATAGTCTTTTTTCTTTCAAGGAGTTCACAGATAAGTTTAAGATTAAGTAAAGTAAGCAATGATGATGTAGTACGGTAACTGCAATTCAGTTATATTTACTTAGTGTAGAAGGTGGAACAAAGTGGAAATGACCTTTAATCTGTTGGAGACAGGGAACAGATTTTCAACTAAGAGCCTATCTGGGTACCTTTCAAGGATGCAAGGAGGTGAGTGACCACACCTCTTATCATAATTGCTGTGATCATCAGGATGACTCAGTTTCATTATTTTATAGAAAATAATTTTAATTCAGTCTTCACAGAGATAAATATGAATTTGAATTTTTTATTAGGTCTATACATATAAAGATAAATTTTAATATTTTTTCCTGCCAAATAATAAAATGGGACTGTTTATCCCACACACATTTTAGTGTCTCCTCAGTGCTGTTCACTGAGTTGTTTTATTAACTAAATTATTTGAAGGAGATAATGTAGTGTTAGATACATATAGATTTTTTTGGACAGGCTGTTTTAGGGAAAACATTGCTTTTAACCAAAGCAATAAATGTAATTATAGGAATACTTTAGATTGTTAAAATATTTTTATAGTTCTCAAATTTTTTTCCTACTTTGAAACAAACTCATACATTCTAAGTAATTTTTCTGTAACAATTTTTTTGGGGGGTCATGTATATTTTTTATTCTTTGTAGAAATGTGAAATATGTTTCATAGTACCTGGAATTTGGTAATAAATTTTTCTTTAATTGAAATTTTAATATTGAATTTCAGATTATGTAACTCCTAGTCTTTATCTTAAGCCAATTATGAATACACTAGAAGAGGAAGATGGGCTTTAGTGGGCTTTCCATTTTATTGCAATATTAGATTTAGTGTGAATTATTTTATCTAGTTTTGTCTAAAGAAAGAAAATGATACAGAAAAGTTAAAATTTTGATTGAACCTTTAGTGAAATTAAGTGTTTAAAATGTATCTAATTATTATTTAAAGCCCTTCAACAAACTTAATGTATATCCCAGGTATGCTGAGAAATAGTGGAAAGTAACTTTTTAAAGTTTTTTTTATAATTTTGTACCCTTATTTTTGTGTCCTGTGTCATCAAATCATCAGCAGTAGGGATTGGCTTTGTTAAAGAGTTTAGAAAGTATTTCATTGGCAAGACTTTGAGTTGTAACTATATCCATTATTTCTAAGTTTTCAAAAAAGTATGGTTTGTTAAAAATAAGCCTTTGGGAGTTCTATTATATTCCAATTTTTGATTTTTCCATTTAATATATTTTGCAAGAATGGAGGATTAATCTGAGTTATCTACTTTTAATAAAGCTGCTTTTAATACTGTATAGTCTTCTCCACCATTTCCAACTCTGCCATGGGCTTGTATTAATTCTACTGCTAATGAGTGAGTGGTCCTTTCAGTAGGATTCTGTTCCCACTTACAGCTTACGTTAAGTGGAGTACAAGTCAGACTTCCTTTTATTCTTTTGAACAGCATCACATGAGGCTGTACAGATTGGGATAATTAAAGGGAATTATAGTATAGAAATAAGAAATTTAGAGCTATATGCTAAACATGAGATTTAGGAATGGTACCTGAGAAGTTAAATCCTTTTGTGGCCATATCTCATTTCTAACTTTGCAGTCCCATTCTCAGATAAACTTTTCTGCCAGTAGCACCACTTCTGTGTCATCTGTGCTGTGTGACTCTCCTCCTTTCTTTCAAGAGACCTTGTTCCCCTACTACCAGTTAAGCCATAATTGGCTTGTGTCTCACCTCAGACATATTTCTTCATCTCTGGGCGAGTTCTTCATTATATAATAGTCCTGCCTGCCCACATCTTCCCTCCATCCTAATTTCCTTACCCCCCCCTCCCTGTTAGGATAATCATCTAGTACTTTGGCATTCCAAACCCTGCAGAAAGTGGGGGATGGGGGAGGAGCAATTACCCTACCAGAGTGAGTTGTAGCACTACTTTTTTATTTTATTTTTTCCTTCTGTCTTCTACTCATATGACAAACATTAATTCTCAGTGACTATGTGGTTTCAGCGCTTCAAGGGAAGCAAGATATTTTCCTAAGCACCCAGTAACTTCCAAGGAATCTTTTGTAATAGTTAGTAATTATGAACCCCTTTTCATATTGGACCTCCTTAGACATGGGTTGGGAGGGTGAGGAGGACCACAATGTTCATTGTTGTGCAAGTTTACAAAGACCTGATTACAGCATTGAAGTTACTATTTATATGAAACATTAAACTTTAAAGATTTATGAAGAATCAATGTTAAGAATATTTCATTCTCTTTCAATCAGCCAAATCAGTTGTTTCATATTTTTATATTATGAAGAGAATAAGCAATTGTGTTCCCTTCTTTAAGATGTTTTGTTTTCATAAATTTTAACAGAAGTTCAAGTTTATTGAAATTTAGTGTTTTCATATAACCAGACTACAGCTTTTGAATATAAGAATCATCAGATTGTTCAGGTCAGTCATAATACTATATAGTTTCATAACAGATTTAGTTTAGAAACTGTATAGTTTCATAACAGACTTCATACTTTTCATCATTTTCTTTTCTTTGTCCTTTTTGCTGTCTATTCTGGGGGATATGCTTGACTCTGTCTTCAGTCTTAACTCACTAATTTGTCTTCAGATGCAATTATTCTGATATATGTCCTTTCTATTGAGGTTATTATTTCTACTGGCCTATTTACAAGTTCTGTTTTTTTCCTTAATTACATTGTTCTTGTTTCAGGAATGTATTTTCTAGTATCTCTTTGAGGATACTAATTATACTACTTTTATATAGAGCAGCAGTCAACTTGTGTGCATTACTTGCCTGTACAGGTACATTTTCAGCTTTACCTGTATTAATTCTTTTAATCATTGTAACAACCCAAAGAAATGGGTGCTACTATTACATCATTTTACAGATGAGAAATTTAAGGCATAGGAAAGTTAAGTAACTTGCCCATAGACTTATAAGTAGTAAGTAGCAAAGCCAGGATTCATATCTGGTCAGTTTGGCTACAAGGATTCCATGCATAACTACTATACTATCCTACTTCAGGCCTTACTAGTTCTTCTGTTGATTTTGGTGCCTCTCTTCATAATATTGTTATTCTATAAATGTTTACTGATTCCAGTTTCTTTGCTCAACTTTATATTTGAGGTTCTCTTTGAATATGTTTGAAGATGCTGACAAGGTTTATTACACCCTGCTTTCTTTGATTATGTGTATGTGTTAGAAGAGGGGGAAATATGGCCAGATCTGGATAGAGCAGTTTCTGGGACTCAGCAGCCACCTATGGGCTTGTACTGCCTCTCGGTATAAATATCCATACCTATTATTCCAGACTGGAAGAAGGTAAGGAACTAAGGTTGGAATTCTACATGGCAGGTCAAGCTGTTCTTAACAAGGTATTCTTTTAATTCAAAATAGAAATCTAATTATAGTTATCAAAATAAAATGTGGATATGGTGTAGCCTTCTTATAAGTTATTAAATAAATTTTTAGCTAAGTTTTTCTTTGCATTGATTTTTAATTGTTTTTTGGAGGGGAAGGACTAAAGTAGCTGACAGGTGAGGGTAGATAACTCTTAACATCAGATTAATGAGATTATCTGGTCACAAAGTAGAAAGTATTCCCTGAGATACCTGAGCACAAAGTAGTCTAGAACATTTTGACTAAGGAAAAGTCATCAGGGAAAAAGAAAACACAAAAACAGTCTGCTTAGAGAATAGAGTCCAAGGCTGAAAGGAAGATAGTATGAAAGCACCTTTTGCTAATCAAGGGACTTGGTGTTTTGGAAGAAAGAGAACATGAAAGTGAGGGTATGAAAGGCACTGAAGTGACTTCTTTGGTTGTGTGTTATCTTTAGCCGAAACATTTCTGTTAATATTATTTTAAAGCTACCTTAAAAGCTTTTCTTTAAGAACTTATCTACCCCTGCATACTCCTGTTAATATCAGAGGGGAAGCAGGCAGATGATATTAAATGTACCATTTTACTCTTCCCACACTCCTCTTTGAAGATCACTGTTCTACCTCTCCTTAACCGTTACACTGGTTGATTCTTTTGGTTACACTGGTTGATTCTTTTGGTTACAAGAAATGGAATCTGATTCTGATTAGCTTAAGTGAAAACAAAAATATATTGGGAGAATAATAGGGCATTTCACATACTCCAAGGAAGAAAAATAAAGTTTTGGGCATAGTAGGTATCCAGACACCATCCGGGTACCTCAGTAGCAACAATTAACTTTCTTTCTTAAATGCTGCCATTAATGTAGCTCAGTTTTCATGATTCCTGGATCTCATAGTTAAGAATTCCATATTGTCAGGAGAGAATTTAACTGATACAGCTCAGAGGTAGTGGCAGTGGTTGTGGCGGTTGTAGTTTATGTGTATGTTGGAGTGGGTGGTGAGAGAAAAGTGTTCAATTTAGCTTTAAAAAGCACTGACTGGGTTTGGGGTGTGTGGGCAAGTTCAGGTAGCTCACAGGAGGCTATGAGAGAGTCAAGCCTGAGTTCATGGAGCAGTTCTCAAAGAAGGAAAATAATTGTGTGTCCATCAGCTACTCTAAGAGCTGCCTGTTAGCTAAAAATGAGGAATTAAACATGCAGCATTCAATTTCAGTGAATAATTTAGTGGTATCCAGTAAATCAATGTGTTTTGGCAAAGAAATTGAGAATGCTCATGCTGTGTTGTTTAGAATTTCTATGTTTGTTTTCTAGCAAATTGTTCTTGAATGAGTGTGGTTTTTCATTCCTTTTTGGGCTGGGAAAGGCTATGATTACCGATTCTTTACTGAATATGATATAGCATTAATGTGGCTTTTAGAAGAATTTAATATATTCTCTATTCTTGCCTGCTTTTTTATTTTTATCTTTTTTTTTCATTTTTTTATTGTGGAATATAACATATATACATAAAAGTGATAACTTTCAAAATGTGATTTAACAAGCAGAGAGCAAATTTCAAGGAATGTTATGGGTTACATTTCCACAGTTTCAGTTATTTCCTTATTGTGAAATACAGCATATGTATGTACAGAAAGGTGATAACTTTCAATGTACAATTTAATGAGTAGCTATAGAGAAAATTTTAAAGAATGTTGTGGGTTGCAGTGCCATAGTTTCAGTTATTTCCTTATTGTAAAATACATGTACAGAAAGGTGATAACTTTCACAGTACAATTTAACAAGTAGCTATAGAGCAAATTACAAAGAAGATTATGGGTTATAGTTCAACCATTTCAGTTCTTTCCTTCTAATTATTCTATTCTAAAACCCTAGCAACGAAGACAAAATATTTAAGATTCAGTATTCACAATTCCTTTGTTAAATTCTATCTTATCTGTTGCTCCTCCTCCTTCTAGTTTAATCATTTTCCCAATCTTCAGGGATGTCTGTTGCCTGCTTTTTTTTAAAAAGGGAGTTTTGGTTTGCTGTTTTTAATTTACTCATTTATGTCTAAGTGTCTTAGTACATTTTTTTAAGCTATATAAGTAATACTTATTCTTGGGAAAATCGGGATAACAGAGAAAAGCATGAAGAAAGTAAAATTTGTCTATAATCCCATTGTTAAAAATCTCTTGTGTATCTTTATAGTCTGTCTTATGTGCATATAAAGCAGGATGCTTATTTAAGCCAGACTTTAATTGTATATGTTTACTTTTTTGGAGAAGATAACCTACCTCTAAAGCATTTCTTGCTTTTTTCTATACAGGTGGAGACAGTCAAGCCAACTTGGAGTAGATTATCCTCATTTTGGAGGAGAGTCACATCTTGGCCCCCATTAGTTAGGTTCAGATAAAACAAGGCAGCACCAATTCTTCTGGAAGAAGGCTTTACACAGGACATTTTTAAAGTCTTCCCCAAACTGCCCTCTCAGTACTTCTTGGTATGCAGAGATCCTAAGTTACAACTATGGTAGGCGAATTTGAATAGTGACCTTGGAGATTGCAATCCAGGCTCCGTCCCCTTCTCTTGAGTTCAGCTTTAATAAAACCTCTTTGAAGCATTGAGATGTTCCAAGCAAGATTCACTGTCAGGAAAGGGCTCCCAGGACCTCAAAGGGTAAATTCACGCTAGAAGAGGGAGTCTGGACTTGTGACAGATACAGGGATTAAAATCATACAGTCTGCAACCTCCTTTTTCTCCCATGTGACATATTATAGACAAGTTTCCAAAATGATCAATCGATTTTTAATGGCTTCAAATTGTTTTTTATATGGATACACTGTGATTTATTTTATGTCTCGCTATTATAGTACATTCAGTATATCTACGTGTTTTTTCTATTTCATTATTACTTGTTTTAAAAATGAAAATATTTTTACTTAACTGAAATTTAATAAACTGCACAGAAGTTAATTTTAAAGTAGAAAATAAAAATGTCTATGAGCAGTTAACTATCTAGTCTTTATTCCTGAAGATTTTATCTGTACTTACACATACTTTTTTTTTTAAATAGATACAGGATCACATTACACACAACCTCTATATCAATAGCTGTCACTGTACTGTATGGTCTCACTAGAATGAACTAACGTTAAAGAGCAAACTTCGAGAGTTAAGGTAGAGAACACAGGTTACCAGGAGATAGAAAGAGGGTAAATATCAGGCATTTGATGCTGTCACTCTATTAATATACATTATTTACATTGACTCTGTACTGTTTTATTTTTTATATGCACTGTTACTAGAGGACACTTGGGTTGTTACCAATAATTCAATACTGCCTTGAAATTTTTCAGTTATAAATCTTTATGTCTTTGACCTGGAATATCTGTCAGATGTAAATTTAAAATTCTGATAAATATTGTTAGATTGTCTTATATAGAAACTGTGCCAGTTTTACAGTACTGCCAAAGTGGTTGACTGTCCTTTTCCTACAATCTTCTATTGGCTTGTCAATCTTTTAATTATTTGATAGTCTGATAAGCAAAACTATATCTTGTTTGAATGTTTTTTTCTTTTATTACTAATAGAGATGGAGCATCTTTCATATATTCAAACCCAGTTGGTTGATCATGTTGTTCAGTTCTTCTGTATTTTTGCTTATTATCTGTCTACTGGTTCTTTTGCTGAGAGAGGAGTGTTGAAGTCTCCAAGTATAATTGTGGATTTATCTATTTTGCCTTTCATTTCAATAAGTTTTTGCTTCACGTATTTTGATGTTCTCTTGTTGGACGCATACAATTTGGGAATTATGTCTGTTTGATGAATTGACCTTCTTATTATGTGTTATACCCCTCTTTATCCCTGGTGATTTTATTTGCTCTGAAGTCTGCTTTAATTGTAGTATGGCCACCCCAGTTTTTTTTTGTTTTTTGTTTATTAGTATTTATATGGTGTATCTTTTTCTATTCTTTTATTTTTAAACTACCTATATCATTATATATGAGTGACTTTTTTGTAGTCATTATATAGTTGGTTCATTTTTTTATAATTCATTTGGACAATCTGTCTTTTAATTGGGTTTTTAGACGGTTTGCATTTAATGTAATTATTGATATGTTTGGATTTAGGATTACCATTTTAATATTTGTTTTTTGTCTTTCCCTCTGTGTTTGGTTCCTGTTCTCCTTTTCCTGCCTTTGGGTTATTTGAGCATTTTTTCAGTATTCTGTTTTAATTTTTCTATTGTTTTTTTGATGATATCCCTTTGAATAGTTTTTTTTTTTTTTTTTTTAGTTTGCTGTAGATGTGCGTAACTTTTCAGTCTACTTAGAATCATTATTTTACCACTTTAATTGGAATATAGAAACCCCACCTCCATAAGGTCCCTTTACCACTGCCTGCTTTGTTATAATAGTATTATATATTGCATGTGTATACATCCCCTTCAGCTGTCAAACATTTTTAAGAGAACTCAAGAGCAGAATATTTTATTATATTTACTCATATCTTTTCCATTTCTTTTGTTCTTTCACTCATTCTTCATGTTTCAGATTTTCTTCTGGTAACATTTCCCTTCTGCCTGAAGAAATTCCTTCAGTAATTACTTAGAGAATGTTTGTTGGCAATGAATTTTTAGTTTCCCTTCATCTGAGAATGTCTATCTTTCATATTCCTTCCTAACAGATATTTTCACAGTATTTTTGATACAAAATTCTGGTTAACGCATATTTTCTTTTAGCATGTTAAAAATGTTGTACAACTTCTTTCAGTTCTCCAAAGAGTTTCTTATGAGAAATCTGCTCTCGTTCAAATCATTATTCCCCTATAGGCAATGTGTTTTTGTTCTCTGACTGCGTTCAAGATTTTTCATTGTCTTTATTTTTCAGCAGTTTGATTATGATACGTATGGGCATGGATATCCTTCGGGTTATCTTGTTTGGGGTTCCCTGAGCTTATTTAACCTATAGGCTTATATTTCTTGCCAAATTTGGGATGTTTTCAGCCATTAATTATTTAAATATTTTTCCAGTATTAGCACTCTTTCTTTTCTCCTTCTGGGACTCTGATAACATGAATTTAGACTTTTTGTTATTTTCCCACAGGTCTCCGCCTCTATTAGTTTTTTAAATCATTTTTTTTCTCTGTTGTTCATTGTGGCTAATTTCCTGTTTCTTTGTTGAGCTTTTCTGTTTTTCTTGGTTTCAAGAGTATTTGTTGTTGCTTACTAGAGTACTTGTTAAAAAGCTGCTTTAAACTTTTTGTCAGATAATTCCAAAATCTGTATCATCTTGGCATTGACATCTGTTGTTTCTCTTTTCTTGTGAGAATTAGTAGTTTCCATATGCTTCATTTGCTGAGCAATTTTAGATTGTATCCTGGACATTTTAAATATTATGTTATGAGATTTGAGGTTTTGTTTAAATCCTGTGGAGAATGTTGATATTTCCTTTTAGTAGGCTTTCAGCCTAGTTAGGTTCGAGCTTCAAGTTTCAACCTGCCTTCTTTGGACTGTGGTTCTAATGTCAGTTTACTTTTAAGAAGCCTTTGCAGTGTGATTTGGATCTGTCCTGTGTGTGCCACCTAGTGACCAGTCTGAGATCTTGGTAATGGTCTATATCTATTAGTTCAGTTCTCCAGGTCTTTGGTATAAAGAAAAAGATTAGGTCCATGTGTGCCCAGCTTGGAGGTTAGCCTAGAAGATAGGGTTGCTTTACAAAGCTCCTCTTTTTCTTTGATCTCCTTGCTACTTTGTGGTTCCCTTTGGTCCCTCTTTTCCCATTCTCTGGCCAGAAAGCCAGGGTTTATTTGCCCCGTTGTGCCATGCACTTCTGCAGCTGTGTCCACCACATCCACAGCTCAGAGGCAGGAGGACAGATAGACAAGAAAAACATGGGAGTTAGCCCCACCCTATTAGAACCTTAGTTCCACTCTGTGGGGAAGAAGGCTTTTTGCACTTCAGAGTTTTAGCTGAGGTAGGTTTTCATTGCTGTAGTTTGGCACTGTCACCACGGGGTTGCTCAGGTGCTGGGGTAAAGGAGAATGTAATGTTTATGCATTCTTCCTGACCATTAAGAGCTCTCAAGCCAGAACTGGAGGAATTCTTTTTGGGCTCTCTACATGTCCTAGTACACAGTGTACTGAGTTCAGTGAGAGGGATGTGGAGGAGAGCAAATGGTAAGCTCATTGCTGGTTAAGTCATATTTTGAATTCTGGTATTTCCCCCCTATTTAGCCTGCTACTATTTATTTTTCAGAGTCCTCAAATTGTTGCTTCATGCATTCTGTCCAAGTAGGAAAGACATTTTAGAGTATACTTAAGTCCATTTTACCTGAAAGTGATATGTCTGTTTTTACTGTTAAAAAATGGTGTCTGCTTTACCATGTAGTTCAGTAATTTTTTTTTTTTCTTTAATAGGTTGATCCAGAAAATATGGCCACTGCAATTAGGGAGGTGGGAGTTTGGAGACAAACCAGAACACTTCTGCTGAAGAATTATCTAATTAAATGCAGGACAAAAAAAAGTAGTGTTCAGGTAAATTAAATGATTCTTAATGACTTGTTACCATTTACTTTGCTGTTATATGTTCTATTTTTTTACCCCTTTCAAAAGACCTCTTTGTTGCGGTTCCCATAGCTTTCTCATTTATATTTGCATTTGCCATATTCTCCAGTCAGCTTCAGTTGTTGACCAATAAAGAATTTGTTTTCAATTGAGTTTTATTGAGATATATTCACTTACCCTACAGTCATCCACAGTGTACAATCAGTTCACAGTACCATCATATAGTTGTGCATTTATCACCAAAATCAATTTTTGAACATTTTCATTATTCAAAAAAAAAAAAAAAATACAAATAAAGAACACCAAAAACATCCCATCCCCTCCAGCCCCCGTATTATTCATTTAATTTGTGTTTCCATTTTCCTACCCTTCTGTCCATACACTTGAATAAAGGGAATATGAGCCACAAGGTTTTCACAATCAGACAGCCACACCATGTAAACTACATAGTTATACAGTTGTCTTCAAAAATCAAGGCTACTGGGTTGCAGTTCAACAGTTTTAGGTCTTTCCTTCTTGCTGTTATAATACACTAAAAACCACAAAGGAGTATCTATGTAATGCGTAAAAATAACTTCCAGAATGACCTCATGACTCCATTTGAAATTTCTCAGCCACAGAAACTTTATTTTGTTTCATTTCTCTTACCCCTTTTTGTCAAAAAGACTTTCTCAATCCCATGATATCGGGTCCAGGCTCATTCCCAGGAGTAATGTCCCATGTTGCAAGGGAGATTTACACTCCTGGGAATCATGCTCCATGTAGGGGGAGGGCAGTGAGTTTACCTGCCTAGTGGACTTAGAGAGAGAGAGGCCACATCTGAGCAACAAAGAGGTTCTTTTGGGGAGACTCGAAGAGCGAGCCCCAAGATGAAGCACTCAGCCTTCTGAATTGGTAGTTCCCAGTGCTTGTTGAGAATATCAGTAATTCCTCAGGTGGGGAAGTTTAATATTTCCCCATTTTCCCCCAGTCCCTGAGGGGGACTTTGCAAATACATTTTATTCTCTGCCCAATACTTTGGGATGTCTCAGGGTTCCACACTAACCTGTATGAACCAACCAGATCTCACTTCCTATTCAAAGTTCATGTAATTACCGTGTTTGAATAAACTGACCATACAAGTTAAATTATTTAGTGTGATACAGAAAATATAGATTTTGCACCAAACAAACATCTCTTCCTTAGGTCTCACACAGAAGTTGAAGTTTTAAAACTTCAATATTGTCCTTTACTCTTTACTCTGATTTGCCTGAGTCCTAACCACATGTACTTCATTCATATCTCTAATTGAAGTCTGAGCTCTTTTTCAGCTTTTTTAACAGTTGCAGTATGGAGTAATAGTGATTTTATTAAAATGCTGATTTTATTCATAAGAGTATTATATGACTATTGATTCATAGCTGCCTAACTCTAACTCTGAGTCTCAGGGGACACACAGATACCCAAAGTTCCGGAGACCGACCAGGTTATACACAGAGAGCTCAGCATCTCAGAATTTAGACATAACCATTAAAATTAAGTAATAGATGTGACTGCTATAACAGCTTACAATAAGCCTTCCCCCAATAACCTGTGCTCTAAGATTCAATTCTCACAGTTTGCACATTATAGTCTGTATTAGTGAGGCGTTATAATTTTTGTCTTTTCGTTTCTGGCTTATTTCACTCAAGATGCTGTCCTCAAGATCCATTCACCTAGTTGCATGCCTCAAAACTTCATTCCTTCTTGCAGCTGCTTGATATTCTATTGTATGCATACACCACAGTTCACCATTCTGTTCATGAGTCAAGGTACCTTTAGGCCACCTCCATCCATTGCCAGTCATGAATACTGCCTCCATAAACACCAGTGTTCAAATGTCCATTTATATGCTTACTCTCAGTTCTTCCAAGTATATACTGGAGAATGAGGTTGCAGGATCTTATGGCAATCCCATGTTTAGCTTCTTGTGGAACTACCACACTCTCTTCCAGATGGGCTACATCATTCTACTTTCCCACAAACAGTGAGTAGGTACATCCCTCTCTCCATGTTTTCTCTAGCACTTGTCTCCCTCTGTTTATTTTTTTTCCCCTTCAGTTTTGTAGAGATGTGTTCATATAACATACAGTCATCCTTGCTGTAAAATCAGTTGATCACTGTATCATCATATAGTTGTGCATTCACCACCACAGTCAGCCCTTGAACACAGTAATTACTCCAAAAAATTAGAATAGTAAAAAGAATAAAAGAAAAAATAAAAATAAAGTGGAATGAAATACAGTAAAAAGGTGAGACAACACCACCACCACCAAGAATCTCACACCCCCTGTTATACACAGTTAGCTTTGGTGTATTGCCTTTGTTAAAATTAATGGAAACATATTACAATGTTACTGTGAACTATACATTTTAGTTTTCATTGGTTAATTTTTTCCTCAGTATCATCCCATTTTCAACATCTTGCAAAATTGACATCCATTTGTTCTCCCAAATGTTGAAACATTTTTGTATTTGAACGTTTAATCGCAATCGTGGACCACTCTGGGTTTCACTAAGTTATACATTCCCAGTCTTTATCTTCTGTCTTTCCTTCTGGTGTCATTCATGTCCCTAGCCTTCCTCTTTCAGCTTTACTCACAGTCATTTTTGTTTAGTGTACTTACAATATTGTGCTGCCATCACACAGTATTGTGCTATCCATTTTCTGGATCTATACAGTCAGTCCTGTTCAATATGTTATACTCCTTCAGCATTTTTTAAGGTTCTATTTGATTTCCTTTAGCAATTTTTTGTAGTTTTCTGTGTATAGAACTTTTGTGGCCTTGGTTAAGTTTATTCCTAAATACTTCATTGTTTTGGTTGCTTTTGTAAATGGAATTTTTTTTCTTGATTTCCTCCTCAAGTTGCTCATTACTGGTATATGGGAATGCTACTGATTTTTGCGTGTTGAACTTGTACCCTGCTAATTTGCTGTATTCATTTATTAGCTCTAATAGCTTTGCTGTAGATTTTTCTGGATTTTTTACATATAGGATAATGTCAACTGCAAATAGTAAAAGTTTTACTTTTCCCTCTCCAATTTGGATGCTTTTTATTTCTTTTTCTTGCCTGATTGCTCTAGTTAGAACTTCAAGCACAATGTCTTCTTTCTGATCTTAGAGGGAAAGTGTTCTTGTCTTTCCCCATTGGGTATGATGTTAGCTGTGGGTTTTTCATATATGGCTTTATCATATTGAGAAAGCACCTTCTATTTGTATCCTTTTGAGCGTTTTCATCAAGAAGGGATGTTGAGTTTTGTCAAATGCATTTTCTGCATCAATCATGATGATCATGTGGTTCTTCTGCTTTGATTTATTGTTGTGGTATATTACATTAATTGATTTTCTTGTTTTGAACTAGCCTTGCATACCTGGAATAAATTTCACTTGGTCATGGTGTATAATTCTTTTGATGTGCTGCTGGATTCAATTTGTGAGTATTTTGTTGAGGGTTTTTGCATCTATATTCATTATAGAGATTAGCCTATAGTTTTCTTTTTTTTTGTAGTTTCTTTGTCTGACATTGGTATTAGGGTGATGTTGGCTTCATAGAATGAGTTAGGTAACTTTCCCTCTTCAATTTTTTTGAAGAGTTTAAGCAGGATTGGTACTAATTCTTTCTTGAATGCTTGGTAGAATTCACATGTGAAGCTATCTGGTCCTGAAATTTTCTTTGGGAGCTTTTTGATGACTAACTCAGTCTCTTTACTTGTGAATGGTTTGTTGAGGTCATCTGTTTCTTCTTGAGTCAATGTTGATTGTTCATGGCTTTTCTAGGGGAAGTTATCCATTTTGTCTAAGTTATCTAGTTATTAGCATATAGTTGCTCGTAGTATCCTCTCATCCCTTTTATTTCTGCAGGGTTAGTAGTTATGTCCCTTTTCTCATTACTAATTTTATTTATTTGCATCCACTCTTGTTTTGTTTTGTTTTGTTTTTTGTTAACCTAGGTAAGGGTCCATTGATTTTATTGATTTTCACAAAGAACCAAATTCTGCTGTTGTTAATTCTCTATTTTTTTCATATTCTCAATTTCATTTATTTCTCCTCTAATATTTGTTATTTCTTTCATTCTGTTTGATTTGGGGTTAGTTTGCTTTTCTTTCTCTAGTTCCTCGAGGTGAACAGTTAATTCCTCAATTTTTGCTTTTGCTTTTCTTTTAATATAGGTGTTCAGGGCAATAAATTTCTCTCTCAGCACCACCTTTACTGCATCCTGTAAGTTTTTTTTTTTTTTCAACATATAACTTTTTTTTTTATTTTGAAATAAATTCAAAGTTATAGGAACAGTTGCAAAAACAATCCTAACCCCACACACAGAACTCCGTCATACCCTGACCCCCCTCCCCCGATAGCTCAATCCACCAACTTTAACCTGCTGTCACATCGCTATTTCTTTCTCTCCCTCCCTCCCTGCCTATCTATCATCCATCATCTATTGCTCTGTCTTCTGAACATATGAGAGCTAGCTGCACACATCCTTGAACATACACTATAATTCATGTATACACTTCCCATGAACAGGAGCATTCTTTTATGCAATTCCATTAAGTGCAGCTAAGAAATACAAGAGATTGAACAATGATACGAAGCTTACGTTCTATATTTCCTTTTCCTTATGTCTCAACTGTGTCTCTTTGAGCCACCTGTCCTCTATCCTCTAATCCCATCCAAGTTCATCGTTGGCATTCAATTGTCATCTATTTAGACTGTCTTTTTTTTTTTTTTTCCAATTGTGGAAACATATATACAGCCTGAATCTTCCCATTCCACTCCCTCCCTAGCCTTCCATTAGTGGGATTAATCACATTTAGAATGTTGTAATGCTCTTTCCCACCATCCATTACTAGAAATTTCCCTTCACCTCAAAGAGCAACCCTACACTCATTTCTTAACTCCCCATTGCCCCTTCCCCCATTTCTCTTAACCCAAACTCTACTTTTCATCTCTATGAGTTATATTCTCTGATAATTTCTTTGTATTTACTGTGGGGCTTAAAATTAACCTCTTATATCCATAACAATCTTGTTTTTCTTTGATACCACCTCCACTTCAATAGGACACATAAACTATGTTCCTATACTCCTCCATTCCCCCACCTTTATATAGTTGTCTAAAATTACATATTTTACGTTGAGTTCAAAACCACTGATTTGTCATTAGAGTTTGTGTATTTTATATCATGTGGGAAGTAAATAGTGGAGTTACAGTTCAAAAATTATTGACTTCTATTTGTATTCCATTGTGGTTGGAGAGTGTGCTTCAATTTTTTTTTTTTTTTTTTTTTTAATTTCTTGAGGCTTGTTTTATGTCCCAGCTTATGTTCCCTTCTGGAGAAATATCCGTGATCACTGGAGAAAAATGAGTGTCCTGGTGATTTGGGATGTAAGGTACTATATATGTCAGTTAAAGTTTTCTATATCTCTTTTTCCTTTCTTTGTTTCTCTGTTGGTAGGGCTCCCTCTAGTATCTGAAGTAGGGCAGGTCTTTTACTGGCAAACTCTCTCAGCATTTGTTAGTCTGTGAAAAATTTAAGCTCTTCCTCAAATTTGAAGGAGAGTTTTGCTGGATAAAGTATCCTCGGTTGGAAATTTTTCTTTCTCAGAATTTTAAATATGTCATGCCACTGCCTTCTTTCCTCCATGGTGGCCGCTGAGTAGTCACAAATTAGTCTTATGTTGTTTCTTTTGTATGTGGTGAATTGCTTTTCTCTTACTGCTTTCAGAACTTGCTCCTTCTCTTCAGTATTTGAGAGTTTGATCAGAATATGTCTCGGAGTGGGTTTATTTGGATTTATTCTATTTGGAGTTCGCTGGGCACTTATGCTTTGTGTATTTATATTGTGTAGAAGGTTGGGGAAATTTTCCCCAACAATTTCTTTGAAAACTCTTTCTAGACCTTTACCCTTCTCTTCCCCTTCTGGGACACCAATGAGTCTTAAGTTTGGACATTTTATTTTATCTATCGTATCCCTGAGATCCATTTTGATTTTTTTGATTTTTTTCTCCATTCTTTCTTTTGTTCTTTCATTTTCTCTTCTGTGGACTTCTAGGACACTGAGGTGTTGTTCAGCTTCCTCTAGTCTTGTATTGTGAATATCCAGAGTCTTTTTAATTTGGCCAACAGTTTCTTTTATTTCCATAAGATCTTCTATTTTTTTATTTACGCTTGCAATGTCTTCTTTATGCTCTTCTAGGGTCTTCTTTATGTCACTTATATCCTGGGCCATGGTCTTCTTGATGTCCTTTAAATCCTTTGCCATGTTTTCATTCCTTGATTGTAGTTATGTGATTAATTGTGTGAGGTACAGTGTTTCTTCTGAAACACAAAATCAGGATATTGTGTGTTTGGAGTTGGATTCTCCATATCGTCTGGTTTTATCATATGCATTAAGATTTTCTGTTGTTTTTGGCCTCTTGGCATTTGCTCTGCTTGACAGGGTTCTTTCAAGTTGTAAAAAAAAAAAAAATACCTATCTAATTTTTCAGAAACACGGTTTGGTGGCATACACTTTCTCTAACTAACCAGCAGATGGCGTCTGTGAGTCACCCCTCAAGTCAGTTCTCCACCTTGTTCCCACGGTGTGTGGGGAAATGATTCTTGTGGGGTTCAGTTGGAGAACTCGGTTTGGGTGTGTTGCTGGAGCCGTCCACCCTGAATGTGGGGCGTGTGTACGGGTGGCCAGGGAGGAAGGACAGCTTTAATATTCAAATCCCCCAGGTTCCTGGAGATTCAAGGCCACCAGAAGAGTCTAAGCCTTTATTTCATTTCAGCCCCAGACCCTCTCTCTCACTGTCCCACAAACCATCGGACTTAGCATAGTATCCCTGGGTTCTCCAAGCTGGTCCCCCTGCCCAGCCGCGATCCTCCAGGACCTCTGCCGAGGGAATGCCGTGCTACATCACAAGTGCGCGCCGTCCCTCAAGGGAAGCCCCGGGCCACTGGGCCTTGCAGGGGCACTCTCAGCCTGATGCAAAGATGGACGAACGGGGCGTCTCTACACCCCCCTCCTTGCACAGTTCCTCCTTCCCAGCTCCGAGACAACTGGCGGGGCTCTGGGCTGTGGGCACGGCCCCGGGCAGGAGTTTATCCAGCCCTCAGGGGAGCCAGCTGCTAGCCGTGGCTTTTCTTTCAGCTTCCGGCTCTCCCCTCTGTTCCCCTGGCCCCAAGGGTATCTGCAGCGGGCTACCTTCCAGGCCAGTCACCAAGAGGCCGGCCCAGCCCCCTCTTGCTGTGTTTTACTACATGGTTCTCACTATTGCTGCTGCAGCCGCTCCTGGGTTTTTCCCTTCTTTTTTTTTTTTTTTGTTTAAAAGGGCCTGTCAGTCTCCAAACGCCAGACCTCAAACCCCAGCTTCCCCTGACCTCCGCGCGGCTGCGGGTCTTCCAGCCAGCTCACTCACTCGTTTCAGAATGTAGACTCCCGGTTTCACCAAGTATACAGCCCCTTTGGAACTAGCAGACCTCGTCCAGCTGGCGCATCGCTGTAACCGGTATTCTGGGTCACCCTCTGGTTTTTATCTAGTGTCTTTCATGGAGGTGTTTTTTTGCACTGTCTCACCTAGCCGCCGTCTTAGTTTCCTCTCCCCATAAGTTTTGATACATTGTGTTTTCATGTGCATTTGCCTCAATATATTTACTAATTTCTCTTGTAATTTTTTCCTTTACCCACTGGATGTTTAAGAGTATGTTGTTTAGCCTCCATATATTTGTGAATTTTCTGACCTTTCACCTGTTACTGATTTCCAACTTCATTCCATTATAATCTGACAAAGTGTTTTGTATAAATCAATATTTTGAAATTTGTTGAGACTTGCTTTGTTGACCCAACATGTGGTCTGTCCTAGAGAATGATCCATAAGCACTTGAGAAAAATGTGTATCCTGCTGTTGTGGGGTGTAGTGTTCTATAAATGTCTGTCAAGTCTAGTTCATTTATAGTACGATTCAACATTTCTGTTTCCTTACTGATCCTCTGTCCATTGATGAGTACAGTGTATTGATGTCTCCCACTATTATTGTAGCAGTATCTACTTCTTTCAATGTTGTCAGTGTTTGCCTCATGTATTTTGAGACACTCTGGCTTGGTGCATAAATATTTATGATTGTTATGACTTCTTGATGAATTGTGCCATTTGTTAATATATAGTATCCTTCTTTGTCTCTTTTAATTGTTTTACATTTGAAATCTAATTTGTCTGATATTAATAGAGCTACCCCTGCTCTTTTCTAGTTGTTTGTTTGAGATATGTTTTTCCAATCTTTCACTTTCAACCTATTTTTGTCCTTGTGTCTACAGTAGGTCTCTTGTAGACAGCATATACATGGGTCGTGTTTTTTAATCCATTCTGCTAGTCTCTATCTTTTTATTGAGGAGTTTAATCCATTAACATTTAGTGTTATTGCTGTAAGGGCAGTACTTTCTTCTACCATTCTCTCTTTTCGGTTTTATATGTCATATCTTATTTTTTCTCACACTCTATTTTTTTCCCCTTCTTGATAGTCTTCATTGCTACTCTCTTCTCCAAACCTCTCTCTCCTGGCTTTTCCTATCAGCGTATAGCATTCCTTTTAGTATTTCTTGTAGAGCAGGTCACTTATTCTCAAGCTCTCTCATTGTCTGTCTGAAAATATTTTAATCTCTCCCTCATTTTTAAAAGCCAGTTTTGGTGGATATAGAATTCTTAGTTTGAAGTTTTTCTCTTTCAGTATCTTAAATATTTCATACCACTGCCTTCTTGCCTCCATGATTTCTGTGGAGAAATTCTTACATAGTCTCATTGAGCGTCCCCTTGTATGTTACGGATTGCTTTTCCCTTGCTGCTTTCAGAATTCTCTTTGTCTATGATATTGGACAATCTGATCAGTAATTGTCTTGGAGTAGATGTATTAGGATCTATTCTGTTTGGGGTATGTGGGGCTTCTTGAATCTGTAATTTTATGTCTTTCATAAGAGTTGGGAAATTTTCAGTGATTCTTTCTTCTATTATTCTTTCTGCCCCCTTTCCCTTCTCTGCTCCTTCTGGGACACCCATAACAGTATATTCATGTGCTTAATGTTGTCATTCAGTTTCCTAAGACACTTCTCGTGTTTTTTCATTCTTTTACCTACTGTTCTTTTTGTGTATGATTTCAGATGTTTTGTCCCCTAGTTCACTGATTCTTTCTTCTGCCTCTCCAAATCTACTGTTGTATGTCTTCATTGTGGTTTTCATCTCTTCTGTTGTGCCTTTCATGCCCATAGGTTCTACCATTTGTTTTTTCAAGCTCACAAATTCTTTTTTATGGTCATCCAGTGTCTACTTTATATCCTTCATCTCTTTTGCTATATTTTTCTTCAGCTCGTTGATGCGATTTAGGAGACTGTTGGAACATTTTAAATTAGTTGTTTCAATTCCTGTATCTCAGTTGAGTGTTAGTTTTTTGCTTTGGCTCGTCCATATTTTCATGTTTTTTAGTATGGCCTGTGATTTTTAGCTGTCTAGGCATTTGCTTTTCTTGATTAGTTTATTCTGGAGCTCATTTTTACTCCTTTACATAGAGTTTTCTTGTTGGTTGGCTTTGTTCTCTATCTGTTCTTTGGCATTCAGTTCAACTTATTCTGTATCTCTAACATAGCTACTGTTTAGTTGATGAGAATTTTTCAGCTCTTGTTTTTCTGGTTCTTTCCTGCCTCCATATAACCTTTTTGTGAGAGGGTTCTCCAAGATATGATCAACCCCAATCAGATTCTCCTAGTCCAGACAGGCCCAGGTCTCAGGAGGAGGTTGAATTCTGTATCAAGATTCCAGTTCTTTGCCACGATCTCAGCTGGTTCCAGACTGGTGTACATGTGTCTGGTCACAGAAGTCCCCTAAACAGTAGTTCCAGACAGCACCTGACTATTTGCCAGCTGCCCTACAGGAATAACTAAATTCCACACATCCCTACTCCGCCATGTTTCCCTGCCCTCATATATTCTGTTTTTTAAGAGATGGTTTGTTTTGCTGGATACATTTTCATTATAATTTTTCCCCTTAATTCCCTTTCTCTTACTTATAAAATAAAATCTTACTATTAGTCTAAGAAAAATACCTGAATTATACCTAATGCTTTCTAAACATTAATGTTTTTTAGTAATAATTCCTGGATCGGGTTAATTTGTAACAGTTTTGCTTAATTTGTAAAAAACATTTGGCATGCATTTCCCTAGTTAATGCTTCATAGACTAACATTCCACAGATAATTTTGTGGAACATTATTATATAGTTTTATTCTTCCTGCCCTCTCATTTTATGGACTCTGGATTGAAATGCAGAAGATTACTAAAATAACCTCACGTATTTGTTCCCACAAGCATAATTGTTTAAAAAAATTTTTTTTAATTTATATTATTATTTTTTTATTGTGAACTATAACATATATACATAACAGTGATAACTTTAAAAGTACAATATAGCAAGTAGTTAGCAAATTTCAAAGAATGTTATAGGTGACAGTTCTACAATTTCAGTTATTTCCATTATTGTAAAATATAACACATATAGAGAAAGGTGTTAACTTTCCAAGTACAGCTCAACAATCAGTTATATAAGTAATTTCAAAATATGTTATGGGTTACAGTTCTACAGTTACAGTTCTTTCCTTAGTGTGAATATAGAATATATATGAAAAGTTAATAACTTTCAAAGCACAATTCAATAAATAGCTATAGAGCAAATTTAAAAGAGTATTATTTGTTACAGTTCCGCCATTTCAGTTATTTCCTTCTAGCTATTCTAATACCCTAGCATCCAAAAAAAAGTATGTATTTATATGAAGGTTAAGTATTTGTAATCCCTTGTTAAATCCGCTCTTGTCTGTTGCTACTCCTTCCTCTCATTTAATCACTTTCTTGATCTTCAAGGGTGTCTAGGCAGTGAGAACCCTAATGTGTCCTTTTGAAAAGGGGTGTCAACATTATGGGGAAGGGGGCTGCGTCTGATTGTTGTTCTTAAAGAGGCCGTTGCCTCTGAGTTTTATGACTTGTCTGGCATAGGAACACTCTGGTGGATTTAAGTTTCTAAGAGATAAAACTTAGTGAATCTTTTATATAATCTCAGATAGAGACCCAGGTGTTTCAGGACTGTTGTTGGTAAGGGCATGGCATACTGTGGCCATTGTCTAGCTGGAGCTTGCATAATAGAAACCTCCAGGATAGCCTCTCAACTCTACTTGCGATCTCTTAGCCACTGTAACCTTATTTTGTTACCTTTCTTTTCCCCCTTTTGGTCAAATATGCATTGTCAGTCCCTCAGTTCTCAGGCCAGGCTCATTCCTGGGAGTCATGCCCCATGTCGCCAGGGAGATTCATTTCCCTGGGAGTCATGTCCCATGTGTGGGGGATGTTAATGACTTTATTTGCCAAGTTGGACTTAGAGAAAGGCCACATATGAGCAACAAAAGACATTCTCTGGAGGTGCCTCTTAGGCATAATGATAGGAAGGCTTAGCCTCTCATTTACCACCCTAAGTTTTACAAGAGCAATTCTCAAGATCAAGGGCCTGATTTATTAAGTAGTGTGTTCCTAATTTCACCTAACTTTTATTCTGCCCCAAGATAAAGTCACTTTCTCACATTAGCTTCACTTAGTTGTACAATAATCATCACTCTCAATTTTAAACAATTATCATAATATAAAACATCCCAGAGCTCTTACCAGCTGCTATTTATTCTTCCCTAGTATTAGTGTAATGCTGGTAAGATATTCTTATTAAATATAGTCTATGTTATGTTTGGGTACTTTTTCCACATATCACTTTGTTGTTAACTCTTTGTACCAGTGTCATACCTTATAAGTATATCATGCTAACACTTATTTATGTTTCTAGTGCTACTCTGTGGGTTACATGCCTTTAAACAACCTCTTTCAAATACATTCGACTTCAGTGCGGAACTGATACTTATAGTCCCATTAACAAACCATAATCACACCTGACAATTCCCATACCATTAGGTTCACCCTCATTATCATGTCTGTACATATGAGATTATCATTACTCCTTCACTAGCTTCTGTCTATCTCTAGATCCCCTATATTCTACATTATAAGACATTTATTTTACATTGTTCACGGAGTCCACATTAGTGGTAACATACAATATCTCTCCTTCTGTGTCTGGCTTCACTCAGCATTATGTCTTCAGGGTTCATCCATATTTTCTTTTGTATTAAGGCCTTGTTCCTTCCTACTGCTGTGTAATATTCCATCATGTATTTATATATACCACATATTGTTTATCCACTCATCTGTTGAAGGACACTTGGATTCTTCCCGTCTCTTGGCAATTGTGAACAATGCTGCTGTGAACATCAGTGTGCATTTATCTGTTTGTGTCACTGCTTTCAGATCTTCTGGGTATATACCAAGAAGTGAAATTGCTGGGTAGGGTAACTCAGTATCTACTGTTTTGCGGAACTGCCAAACTGTCTTCCACAGGGACTGTACCATTATACAGTCCTACCCGCAATGAATAAGAGTTCCAGTTTCTCCACATCCTCTCCAGCAATTGTAGTTTCCTGTTTGTTTAATGGCAGCCATTCTAATTGGTGTGAGATGATGTCTCATTGTGGTCTGGATTTGCATTTTCTTAATGGCTAGTGAAGATGAAAATTTCTTTCATGTGTTTTTTAGCCATTTGTATTTCCTCTTTGGAGAAATGTCTTTTCATATCTTTTGCCCATTTTATAATTGGGCTGTTTGTACTATTGTTGTTGAGTTGTAGGATTTCTTTATATATGCAAGATATCAATCTCTTATCAGATACATGGTTTCCAAATATTTCCTCCCGTTGCACTGGCTGCCTTTTCACCTTTTTGACAAATTCCTTTGAGATACAGAAGCTTTTTTTATTAACATAATTTTATTGAGATATGTTTACCTACCATACAGTCCATCCAGTGGCATACAGAAGCTTTTGATTTTGAGGAGATTCCATTTATCTTTTTTCTTTCGTTGCTTGTGCTTTGGTTGTAAGTTTGAGAAGTTACTTTCTAATACTAGGTCTTGAAGATGCTTCCCTACATTATCTTCTAGAAGTTTTATCTCTTACTTTTAGGTCTTTGATCCACTTTGAGTTAATTTTTATATATTGTGTGAGGTAGGGGGTCCCTTTTTGTGTATGGATAATTGAGTTCTGCTAGCCCCATTTGTTGAAGAGATTGTTTCTGTCCCAGTTCAGTGGATTTGGGGGGTGCCTTAATAAAAAAAATCAGTCAAACCATAGAACTAGAGGTGTATTTCCGAACTCTCGATTTGATTCCTTTGATCAGTATGTCTATCTTTGTGCCCAATAGCATGCTGTTTTTGAGTACTGGTTGGTTTATAGTAGGCTTCAATGTCCTGAAGTGTAAGTCCTCCCACTTCATTTTTCTTTTTTAGAATATTTTTAGCAATTTGAGGTCTCTTTCCCTTAGAAATAAATTTGATAACCAGCTTTTCCAAATCTGCTAATTAGGTTGTTGGAAATTTGATTGGAATTGCATTGAATCGATAGATCATTTTGGGTAGGATTGACTTCTTAACGATGTTTAGCTTTCCTATTCATGAACATGGAATATCTTTCCATCTCTTTAGGTCTCCTTTTATTTCTTTTAGTTAAGTTATGTAATTTTCTGTGTAGTGGTCTTTTACATCCTTGGTTAAGTTTATTCATAGGTACTTGATTTTTTTTCCTTGCTACTGTGAATTGTATTTTTGTTTTGAGTATCTCTTCAGTTAGTTCATTTCTAGTGTATAGGAACATTCCTGACTTGTGCATTAAGATTATATCCCGCCACTTTGCTGAATTTATTTATTAGCTCAAGTAGCTGTGTCATCGATTTCTCAGGATTTTCCAAATATAAGATCATACCATCTGCAAATAATGAGTTTTACTTCTTCCGTTCCAATTTGGATGCCTTTTATTTCTTTGTCTTGCCAGATTGCTCTGGCTTGAACTTCTAGCACAATGTTGAATAATAGAGGTGACAGTGGACATCCTTGTCTCGTTAAGGATCTTAGGGGAAAGCTTTCTGTATCTCACCATAGAGTACTATGCTGGTTGTAGGTTTTCCATATATGCCCTTTATCATATTGAGGAAGTTGCCTTTAATTCCTGCCTTTTGAAATGATTTTATCAGAAAAGGATGCTGAATTTTGTCAAATGCTTTTTCAGCAACTTTTGAGATATCATTTGCTGTTTCCCTTTCAGTTTGTTAATGTGTTGTATTACATTGATGGATTTTTAAAGTTGAACCACGTTTGTTTGGCTGGGATAAACCCCACTTGGTTGTGGTGTAGGATTTTTTTTTTTTTACTGTATGTTTGGATTTGATTTGCAAGCATTTTGTTGTTAATTTTTGCATCTATATTCATTAGGAAGATTGGCCTGTAGTTATCCTTTCTTGTACCATCTTTATCTGGTTTTGGTATTAGAGTGATGTAGCTTCATAAAATGATTTTGGTGATGTTCCATTTTCTTCAATTTTTTGAAAGAGTTTGAGCAGAAATGTTATCATTTCCTTTTGGAAAGTTTGGTAAAATTCCCCTTTGAAGCCATCTGTCCCTAGGTTTTATTTGTAGGAAGCTTTTAGATCACTGCTAGGATCTCTTTACTTGTAATTCGTTTGTTGAGGTCTTCTGTTTCTTCTCAGGTCAGTCTAGGCTGCTCATGTGTTTCCAGGAAATTATCCATTTCCTCTAAATTGTCTTGTTTGTTGGCGTATAGTTGTTCATAGTATCCTCTTATGATTTTTAAAATTTCTTTGGGATCCACAGTAATGTTCCCACTCTCATTTATGATTTTGTTTATTTGGGTCTTCTCTCTTTTTGACTTTGTCAGTCTAGCTAAGTGTTCGTTAGTCTTGCTTATCTTTTCGAAGAACCGACCTTTGGTTTTATTTAGTCTCTCTATTGTTTTTTTTGTCCCCTATATCATTTATTTCTGCTTTAATCCTTGTTTCTTTTCTTCTACTTGCTTTAGTGTTAGTTTGCTGATCATTCTCTAGTTTCTCCAGTTGTTCCATTAGTTTTTTGATTTTAACTTTCTTCCTTTTTTATGTATGCATTTAGAGCTATGTGTTTCCCCTTCAGCTCCTCCTTCATTGCATCATGTAGGTTTTCTTATGTTATGTCCTTGTTTCCATTCATCTGTAGATATTTAGCGATTTCTCTTGCAATTTCTTCTTTCAACCACTGATTGTTTAGGAGTGTGCTATTTAACCTCCACATGTGTGTCTGTTCTGGTTTTCTGATGGTTTTAACTTCTAGTTGCATTCCACTCTGGTCAGAGAAGGTGCTTTGAATAATTTTAGTCTTTTTTAAAATTTATTGAAGCTTGTTTTTTGCCCTAGCGTATGTTCTGTCCTGGAGACCGTTCCATGAGCACTATAGAAGAATGTATATCCAGTAATCTGAGACGTAATGCTCTATGTATGTCTGTTACGTTTAATTTATTTATCACATTGTTTTGGTTCTCAGTTTCCTTGTTGGTCCTCTGTCTGGGTTGTTCTATCTATAGAACAGAGTGGTGTATTGAAGTTTCTCATGATTATTGTTGAAACATGTATTGCTTCCTTCAGTTTTGCCAATGTTTGTCTCATGTACTTTGGAGCACCTTGTTTAGTTGCATAAACATTTATGATTGTCATTTCTACTTGGTGAATTGTTCCTTTCATTAGTATATAGTATCCTTCTTTGTCTCTTATGACATATTTGCATTTAAAGTCTATTTTATCTGAAATTAGTGTTGCTACCCCTGCTTTCTTTTGGCTGTCGCTTGCGTGGAATTTTTTTTTCCATACTTTCACTTTCAGTATCCTTGTGTTCTAGGTCTAGGTTGAGCCTCTTGTAAACAGCATATTGATGGTTCATACTTTTTAATCCATTATGCCATCTGTATCTTTTCATTGGGGAGTTTAATCCATTCACATTCAGTATTACTGCTGTGAAGGCAGTTCTTGAATCAGCCTTCTTGTCTTTCGGTTTTTAGTTGCCAGATCTATGTTTCCCCCCTCTCTCTTTATTTCCTTTGAGTTACCCTTATTAATACTCTTCAGTTCTGTGCCTTTCTCCAGGCCTCTCTCCTTTCTTTTTTTCTTAGCCAGTATAGCTCCCTTTAGTATTTCTTGCAGGGCAGGTGTCTTTTTAACAAATTCTTTCAGCGTTTGTTGTCTTTGAATTGTCTCCTCAATTTTAAAGGAGAGCTTTGCTGGATAAAGAATTCTTGGCTGCCATTTTTTCTCTTTCAGAATTTTAAATATGTCATACCACTGCCTTCTCCCCTCCACGTTGCCCACTGAGTAGTCAGTAGTTACTCTTATGTTGTTTCCCTTCTATGTGGTGAATCACTTCTCTCTTGCTGCTTTCAGAACTTTCTCCTTCTCTTCAGCATTTGACAATCTGATCAGAATATGCCTTGGAGTGGGTTTATTTGGATTTATTCTATTTGGAATTCTTTGGGCATCTTCGATTTATATATTTATGTCATTTGGAATGGATGGGATGTTTTCCCCAACAGTGTCTTTGGGTACTCTTCCCAGCCCTTTACTCTTCTCTTCACCTTCTGGAACAGCAAGCATTCTTACATTTGTGCACTTCCTGTTGTCCATCATTTCCCTGAGATCCATTTCAAATTATTCAGTTTTTTTTCTCCATTTGTTTTTTGTGCCTCTGCATTCCTTCACTTTGTTCTCTAGTTTGGTAATTCTTTCCTCTGCATCTTCAAATCTGCTGTGTGTGTCTCAAGTATATTTTTAATTTGATAAACAGTATGTTTTAATTCTATAAGAGTCACTATTTTTTTAATTTACTCTTCAAATTCTTCTTTATGCCCTTCTAGAGTCTTCTTGATGTTCTTTACATCCTTATCCATTTCATTGAAGTTGTTTTGGAGATTTATGTGTACTCCTTTGATTAATTGCTCCAGGTTCTATGTCTCCTCTGGCTTTTTAATTTGGTTGTTTGTGTTGTCCATATCCTCTGGTTTCTTCATATGCTTTATAATTTTCTGTTGTTGTTTGCCTCATGGCATTTGCTTATCTTGATAAGGTTATTTTAGGATATGCAGGATTATTTCAAAATTTCTCTGTAATTTTACAGAACTACAGCTTGGTGGAGTGCTCTTTCCCTATCCTACCGGTAGATGGCACTATTGAGCCACCTCTTACTCTCAAGACTCTCTCCTCCAAATTAGTTTCTGTGCTTGGCGGGGTCCAAACCAGGTGGAAAGCCACTCAACGCACTAATTTACTTTGTGCACTGGGGACTGTGAGCCCTGTGGGAAGGGAGTGGGTCCTGCACAATTTGACAGGGAGTTGGTTGTGGTGCACAGTGGTCCTGGCAATTTCTGGGGCTGTGTAGCTCAATGCACTGCAGTCCCTGTCCACCATATACTGTGAGTCCTTGGGGTTGGGGAGGCCTCCTTGCATTTCCTTGCGGCACCCTTGTGTCGTGGTTGTGCACACCACAGGCTTCTGTGGACTAAGGGTCACAGGTCTGTGGAATCCCAAGTTCCCTCACTGGAGCTCTCCACTGTGGTGCTGTGAAGGGTTATCTCTCCAATGAACTGCTGAGGTGGGTTTACAGGGTGTCGAAATCTGCTTCCTCCACACTTGTCTGCCATCTTCAACTGCTAGTCCCCGACAAGGGAGCTCTCGGCTGTGGTGCTGCAAAGGGTTATTACGCCAGCCAACTGGTGAGAAGGGTGCATGGGGCATGGAAGGCTGCTCCAGCCACCCATCCCTGGTGGCATTCTGGGCTGAACACTCACCTGTCCTAAACTCATTCTCTCTGCCTCTCCAACTACATCCTCACTGTGTTGTGTAGACATCCCTGCCCAGTCAGTGGCACCCTGGAACTGCTGTTCTGGAGCACTTTCCGTCCTTTATCTAGTGTTTTCCACCAAGGAGAATTTTGCTCTGCCTCTTCTAATCCACCATTTGTGGTTAAAAATTTAAATACCTGGCAAAAAGGGAACGAGATGGTCCACATGACCCTCGGCAGGAGTCTTCCCACTATTGAAATGACATGCGTTAGCCCCCTGGAACTATGCTTCCTGATAGGCTGCCCATAATTACTTTTAAAGATAAAAGATGTAAAAGAAGGCAAAAGCAAGATAAAATAATAGTTTATCCCTGATAAAGCTGACCATAGGACTTAACTGAGAATTGTTTTAGTAGTATAAGTTTAGGTATAAGTAAAGTATGAGTTCTGATTCAGAATTGAAGAAAGACATTTTCATGGTGACCCTATAGGGCTGTTGGGAGATTACTGTAAATAAAATTACATAGAATAAATTTAATCATGTTTTACATCAGTAATCTAAGATATTTAGATAATAGCTTTTGTATCACCTTAATTTCTGTTACTTGACTTCTAAAACGTTTTAATAGAATTGAATGTAAAGGGAAAATTGCCTAATATGCCCATTTAGTTAGATGAGCTGCTCAACACAGCATTTCTTTGGGGATGGGATTGTTTTTATTAAGGTCTTTTATTCTTAAGAACGACAATTCAAATTCCTCATGTTTTTTCTTAGTGTTATTTATATTATTTGCCTAGAAATCATGATGATTTGTTTATGCCATTCTTATACCTTGTAGTCACTTTGCTTCTTTTCTTTATTATAGGAAATACTTTTTCCACTATTTTTTTTATTTTGGTTAATATTAATTAGCATGATGCATCCAAAGAAGAAATATGAAGAAGTGCCTGATATAGAACTTAGCCCTATGGACAAATCTATCCTCTCTGGCCTGATTCTTGGCTATGCTCCAGTGACTAATATTACAAGAAACATCATGCAAACAGTGTCTACTGATCACCTTCCTGATGGTATTGTGAACTTATATATATGTATTTTGTCTATAAATGAAACCTCTTCAGTATTTATCTGTTTGTTTTACTGAATAATAACATTCTTATAATTTCAGAAATACATCCCTTCACCAAACAGAGTTTTATTAACATATTAAAATCACTTTATTCTGCTGCTTTCTATTTATCCTGAAACATCAATCAGTTTATCTACTTGGCAATAGGAAGCTTATTTTATGTATTTTCATATTTTATATTTAAATCTTAGGCCATTTATATAAAATAGTTCAGTTATACTTTTACAGGATATAATATTTTAGAATATTTCATTTTGATTCTGATTCATGTAAAAATTAATAAGCTATAAATATATGCTAAAGATAATAAAGCAGTAATCTTTTAAGACTGCCATGCCTGGTTATGGAAGTATGTAGTATAAACTGAAGAAGTGCTTAGCTCTGGAGACAATGGCTGTGGCTAAGTGCTAAGTCTCTCAGTGTCTGTACTTCTTAAAAAAAACTGGACTAGAAAACTATGTAAGCATTGAGGAACTAGTCTGTGAGAAAACCTAAGGGAAGACCTGGGAAAAGTTATAGAAATTTATGTACCATGGGTTTAATGAAATATGTTGTATTTTAGAAAATAACAGATTAGCATATTGTCTTCTGTTCATTTATAGTAGTTCTAATTAATTTCTAGTATATTATCAAGGAGTTATTTGTATAGGTTTACTTTGGGATAGATAAGTGTATCTAGTATGTATATACAATAGTTTCCATTAACTTCTAGTGTGTGTGTGTGTGTGTGTGTGTGTGTGTGTGTGTGTGTGTGTGTAGACACACACAATTACTGAAAGTGCATCACTGAATGGAAGATGTTAATTATCCAATCAGGAACCTGATAATTTTTCCCCATTGGTTTCTTTCTTGGCTTATTGCTATTTAATATTTTTATAAAGTACATATTTTATGAGTATATAATGTTTATTAGCATATGTTAAGCACAGGCCGCATGGATGGTCATAGAATTTAGCATGTAAGCTCAAAAGACTGGTCAGAAATGTTGAGAACGTAATCCATTGGTAATTCTGAGTAGGAGGAAACAATAAACATCAAAGAAATCCAAATTAGTGAATATTGATGAAAGGTGCCAAAACGGTAGGAAAAGATACAGGTTTTTTTTAAGCTCTGACTTTTTAAAAATAGAACTATCTGAAAATGGGATATACATAGAGACATTTACTATGACTGGCAGGATGTTGAATTAATACTCTCTTTATTCAGGTCAATCCTGGAGTTCTACATTCACCTTAACAGTCTGGAAAGTCATGTTAATTAACTTGTAAATAATATTGTTAATTGAAAAAACATTTTTATATTCGTTACTACATTTTGTCTTAATACCAATGCATTGTGAGCTGCTAGGTATTGTAGATGAGAGCACTAAGGGTCAGAGAGGTTAAATGGCTTACCTGTGTACACACGGGTAATGAATGACAAAGTTACATACCAATTCTGTGTTCTTTCCATTTCACCACATGTTCTGAAGTTTCTGCAGTGAAGACTGTAAACAAAACTGTGTGAAAATATTTAAAAATTGGTATTATCTGCTGTGAAAGGGATTTGAGTGATCATTGCAGTATTTTCTCCATATGTTTTCTAAGAAAGGAACAAGTCATACTGGGTATAAAAGACAATTTCCATTTATAGAGTTGCATCATAGTTTCTAAAATGCATTCTTAGTTTCTGAAAAGGATTATGGAATTTTCCTCATTAGAAGAAATAATTAAAAATAAAACAGCCATTCATTTAACAAGGAGTTATTTGTATAGTTCTACTTTGAGATGGATATGTGAACTGCATTGCTTGCCATTTTTATAAAATCTTGCCCCCTGAAATCTTATTTTGAATTTAAGTCTCTGCTTGAAAGTAAGCCTACTGGCCAGTGGAGTTTAAAGAGAGAATAGTGGAGATAATGTTGAAACTGTTCATTATGAAAGAATAGTGCAATTCATTGAGTTTGAGAAATAGCTGTCTCTTGATGAAATATGAGTTCTGCATGTTTTTTTTATTTTTTTAATTTGTTTTTATTGAGATTGTTCACATACCATACAATTATCCAAAGATCCAAAGTGTGCAATCAATTGCCCATAGTACCATCCTATAGCTGTGCATCCATCACCACAATAATATTTTTTTCAATTTTTGTAACATTTTCATTACTCCAGAAAAGAAATAGAGACAAAAAAAAGGAAACTCAAATCCTCCCATACCCCCAACCACCCCCCCCCCTCCATTATTGATTCATAGTTTTGGTATAGCACATTTTTTACTGTTGATGAAAGAATGTTAAAATACTGGTAACTGTAGTATATAGTTTGCAGTAGGTATATATATTTTTTCCTATGTGCCCCTCCATTATTAATTTCTAGTTATAGTGTCATACATTTGTTCTAGTTCACGAGAGAGATTTCTAATATTTTTACAGTTAATCACGGACATTATCCACCAAAAGATTCACTGTTTTATACATTACCATCTTTTTACCTCCAACTTTCTTTATAGTGACATACGTGACTCTGAGCTTACCCTTTCCACCACCTTCACACACCATTTAGCCCTGTTAGTTATTCTCACAACATGCTACCATCACCTCTGTCCATTTCCAAACACTTAAGTTCACGCTAGTTAACATTCTCATAATAAGCATCCGCTCCCCATTCTTTAGCCTCGTTCTATATCCTGATAACATATATTTCATGTCTATGAGTTTACATATTATAATTAGTTCATATCAGTGAGACCCTGCGATATTTGTCCTTATGTGTCTGTCTTATTTCACTCAATATAGTGCCCTCAAGGTTTCTTCATCAGCCCATTTTTTTTAAGGTGGTTTTGTTCACGCCCCATACATTCCAGCCTAAGTAAACAGTCATTGGTTCCCTGTATAGTCACGTATTTACGTATTCAGCACCATTGCCACCATCTATATAAGGACATCTCCATTTCTTCCACAAAGAAGGAGGTAGAGTCAAAGAAGGTAGAGAGACAAAAGAAAAAGAAAACAAAGAGGAAAAAAAACATGATGGCTAGAAAGCAACAAAAGAAAAGATAGCATTAAACTAAAGTAGAATAAAGAGTTAAGACA
The DNA here is from genome assembly GCF_015220235.1 of Choloepus didactylus. Taxonomy (NCBI): domain Eukaryota; kingdom Metazoa; phylum Chordata; class Mammalia; order Pilosa; family Megalonychidae; genus Choloepus; species Choloepus didactylus. Next base: position 63,925,341 of record NC_051324.1, on the reverse strand, counting down.
ACATCACCAATGCCAAGAGTACCATACCCTTCCCCTATGTCCCCCCCACCCCCCATATGCATTTAGTTTGGTTTATTGCCTTTGTTATATTAAAGGAAGCATAATACAATGTTTCTGTTAATTATAGTCTCTAGTTTGCATTGATTGTATTTTCCCCCCAATCTCACCCTATTTTTATCACCTTGAAATGTTGACATTCATCAGTTCTGTCTCATGTAGAAACATATTTTTACCTTTTATTACAATTGTTGAGCACCCTAGGTTTCACTGAGTTATACATTCCCAGTCTTTATTTTTCATCTGTCATTCTGATGTCCCACATGGTCCTTATCTTCCTCTTTCAACCATGCTCACAGTCATCTTTGTTCAATGTACTTACATTGCTGTGCTGCTATCTCCCAAAACTGTGTTCCAAACCTCTCACTCCTGTCTTTTCCTTTCTGTCTGCAGTGCTTCCTTTAGTGTCTCCTGTAGAGCAGGTATCTTGTTCACAAACTCTCTCATTGTTTGTCAGGGAATATTTTAAACTCTCCCTCATATTTGAAGGACAGTTTTGCCATATATAGGATTCTTGGTTGGTGATTTTTCTCTTTCAGTTTCTTAAACATATCACACCACTTCCTTCTTTCCTCCATGGTTTCTATTGAGAAATCTGCACATAGTCTTATCAAGCTTCCTTTATATGTGATGGATTGCTTTTCTCTTGCTGCTTTTAGGATTCTCTCTTTGGCTTTTGATACTCTGATTATTGAGTGTCTTGGCATAGGCCTATTTCAGATCTATTCTGTTTGGGGTATGCTGTGCTTTTGGATCCATAATTTTATGTCTTTCATAAGAGATGGGAAATTTTCATTTATTATTTCCTCTATTACTGCTTCTGCCTCTTTTCCCTACTCTTATCCTTTGGGGCACCAATGACACGTACATTCCTGCATTTCATGTTGTACTTCAGTTCCCAGAGACATTGCTCATATTCTTCCATTCTTTTCTTTATCTGTTCTTTTGTGTGTAGGCTTTCAGGTCCGTTGTTCTCCAGTTCCTGAGTGTTTTCTTCTGCCTCTTGAGATCTGCTTTTGTATGTTTCCATTGTGTCTTTCATCTCTTGTGTTGTGCCTTTCATTTCCATAGATTCTGCCAGTTGTTTTTTCGAAGTTTCAATTTCTACCTTATATACACCCAGTGTTTTCATTATATGCTTCATCTCTTGCCATATCTTCCCTAAACTTTTTGAATTGATCTACCACTAGTTTTTAAAATTCCTGTATCTCAGTTGAAGCATAAGTTTGTTCCTTTGACTGGGCCATAACTTTGTTTTTCTTAGTGTAGGTTGTAGTTTTCTGTTGTCTAGGCATCTGGTTTCCTTGGTTACCCCAGTGAGGTTTTCCCAGACCAGAACGGGCTCAAGTCTTGGAAAGAGGGAGTAGTATCCGGTTTCCCTGAGCGTGTCTTAGAAGATTGATACACCCTTTGAAGCCTCAAGTCACTGTGCTTTTCTGCCCAGCAGGTAGCACCTGTCAGCCTGCAGCTCCAGACTGGTGTAAGGAGATGTGGCCCATGGCTGTTTTCCCCCAGGTTCTCGGGTCTGGTTTTGAATGGAAGGCAGGTAGTAGAGCTTGGCACCACCTTCTTCCTCTTAGGGAAGATACACCCCTTAGGGAGAGGTCATTTACATTTGAATAGTCTATTTGCCTGTGCTTTCTCCACCCTTGTCTGGGTCAGGGTGCTAGGAACTGAAAATGGCTGAGGCTTTCTCCACTGAGCTGAAAAAGGGACAGAAAGCCCCTTCAGGGCCAGTCTGTGGCCACCCTCCCGCTGTCCAAGGTCAGTCATCGCCAAAGGCCTCTGTCTGCTTGTTGGGGATTCATAGCTTGTATTGAGCAGTCCATGTTTGTTAATTAAAATCTCAGTTGGAGCTGGGCTGAGCTATATTCGCTTGCTGGGAGAGTGCTGCTCTCTAGCACTACAAGGCTTTGCAGTTCGAGCCGTGGGGGTAGGGAGCTCCCAGCTTGGATCTGCAGTTTTTACTTACAGATTTTATGCTGTGATCTCAGGCATTCCTCCCAATTCAGGTCAGTGTATGATGAGTGAACAGTCACGTTTATCCCCCCTCAGTTATTCCAGATTACTTACTAGTTTTTTCCTGGTTGTTTATTAGTTGTTCCAGGGGGACAAACTGGCTTCCATTCCTCTCTATGCCGCCATCTTCTTCCATGTCCTGCATGTTGTTTAAAACTGCACTTTATTATATTCATAACTTGTGTATTATACTGATACATAATTTATGTAATCAGATGAGAGCTGAGTAGAGTGTAAAATTGTACAACTTTTTCATTTTTCATTATTATCTGATACTATTTTTTAGAAGGGCGTTATTCATTTTATAAGATGTTAGAGAAAGAAAAGTACTTAAAATATGCTATTCGTCAAAAATAATCATGAATTTGGTCCAGTATATTTTAGTTTGTGAGTTAACTATATAATTATGTTATTTTACAGCCATAATTACTGAAGAATATACAAATGAAAACGAATTGGTGGCATCCAGTCTTTCTAAGTCCTATAACTTTGTAGGTGTGGTTTTCAAAGAATTCATGTCCTATGAACTCCGTTTCTTTCCTGACATGATTCCAGCATCTTCTATTTATATGGATTCAAGAGGTAAATAGTCCTAATTAATTACTGAAAATAAATTTAATGCATTCCTTTGCTATTCTCAGTTCAAAAGCAAAATGTGATGAGACCCAACAATTGGCATTTTCAACTATACTTATTTGTTCAAGTAGGAAAGCTGTCAAGTGTATCAGAAAAATAAATCTATACACAAATATCTATTTACCTATACATACATATACTATAAAATATGTACAAAATCCATTTTTTATTTTAAATATATTTATATATTTTTTATATTAACACATAGCAAAATTGTATGTTGAATTGTATGACTTTTGTGACTCTGTATTTTTTCCTCCATGTAATTGTTTTCATATATGATATGTTAAGATTTTATCATAGATGTATCTTTAAAATCTCAAGGTCTTCCATCATTGAACTTCATTGGTTCTGTGTTTGAAACATGAAAACAGCTTTCAATGCGTAAACCTGTGAAGAGAGATTATCGTCAAACACAGACATTTACTGAACACTGTTGAAGTCATCATGCTGTATGCTCAATTTGTGATTTGATTCCAAAAAACCCTTACAGATTTTTTATTTGTAGACTCTTAAGCTGGACTTGTCCTTGGATCTGGAAGTGCTCTGAAGCTGATAAGTCATTCTAGTATGACTTACCTTTAAATAGAGAATTGACTTAAGTGACAAATTAAGTAACTATGTTTGCAACTATTATCTTTCCATTTTTATTCATTTACCAATGCCTTTCAGTATCCTAACACCTGTAACCTTTTATTTCAAAATCTCAAATGATCAGAAAAATTATAGAAATTGTTTGCCATAAAAGGTCAATAGCTTATTTTCCTTGGTCTTATAGAGATTGATAAATTATACTATCTTTAAAAGAAAATGTTAGCTTTAAAAGAAAGTACATACATGTTGTGCAAAATCTTACATCTTACATTTTTCTCCTCATAGCTGGCTGTTCAAAATCATGTGAGGCTGCTAAGTACTGGTCCTCAGGATTTATAGCTTTACAAGCATCCATAGATGCTGCCATTATACAGGTAATTATGATAAACTAAGAAAAATAAAAGCCAAACCATATTTTAATAATTACATCCTAAGTCTTTACAATAGGATTTGGTTTGCCATAACATTACATCTTCTTTAAGACAAAAGATATGGAAAAAGTCCTGTTTTATGGTTTAATACTCTTTTGAAACCCACTTTTATTTGATGGTTTCTAAGCATTGATTCTGTATGTTTGTATTTTTATATCTGAGTTGACCATAGGGATCTTTTATGAAAGGTAGGTATTTGCAGACATTTCCCCTTGAATACAGATTGCTTAGTTTAAAAATGTCAGTATCTTTATTACCTTAATTATAGTAGTAGATTAATTTTTTTAATGAACTTTTAGAACTTATTTGCCAAATACTGTTTCTAAATTTTATACAAATATCACCCCATTTATTCCTTAACACAAGATCGGTGTTATTATCTCCATTTCATATCTGAAACTGAAACAGGGAGATTAAGTGACTTGCCCAAACTCAGTTTAATTGGTGACAAAGCAGGGATTTGCACTACAGCTTTTTTTGCTTCCAAATTTGTGCTTTTAATGCTATACTTTCCTGCCATTAAGATTGTGTATAAATGGTGCAATTAAATTTTAAAGACATGCTTAGACTTGATCTTGCTTTTTATATTTTAGCAGAAAAGCTAGCCATGATATTTATTTGTATTTAAATGCAATTTTATTGAGATACATTCACATACCATACAGTCATCCAAAGTGTACAGTCATTTGTTCACAGTATCATCATACAGTTGTGCATTCATGGAATCGTCATATAGTTGTGCATTCAACACTACAATCAACTTTTTAAGCATTTTCATAACTCCAGGAATTAAAAATGAAGATAAGAATAAAAATAAAAAGTACAAAAGAACACCCAAAACATCTCATACTCTTTCTCCTCCTCATTATTCATTTACTTTTTGTCACCCTTTTTTCTACTCATCTGTCTGTATAGTGAGTAAAGGGAGTGTGAGCCACAGTGTTTTCACAATCACACAGTCACACCATATAAGCTATACAATAATGTATAGTTATACACTCATCTTCAAGAATCAAGGATACTGGATTGCAGTTCAACAGTATTTCCTTCTAGATATTCTAATACACTAAAAACTACAAAGGGATATCTACAAAATGCCTAAGAATAACCTCCAGAATGACCTCTTGACCCCATTTGAAATATCTGAGCCACTGAAACTTTATTTTGTTTCATTTCTCTTCCCCCTTTTTGTCAAGAAGGCTTTCTCAATCCCACGATGCTGGGTCCAGGCTCATACCCGGGAGTCATTTCCCATGTTGTCAGGGAGATTAACACCCCTGGGAGTCATGTCCCACATAGGGTGGAAGGCAGTGAGTTTACCTGCAGTGTTGGCTTAGAGAGAGAGGCCACATCTGAACAATGAAAGAGGTTCTCTGGAGATGACTCTTAGGCACACTTATAAGTAGGCTTAACCTCTGTTTTGCAGTAACAAGCTTCATAAGGGCAAGCCCCAAAATCAAGGGCTTGCCCTGCTACAATGGTAGTCTCCAATGCTTTCGAGACTATCAGGAATTCCTCAGGTGGGGGAATTTAATATTTCCAGTTTTTCTCCAGTCCCTCAAGGGGACTCTGCAAATACATTTTTATTCTCTGCCCAAATTACTCTGGGATGTATCAGGACTTCATACTGACCTGTACAAGCCAATCAGATCTCACCCTCTATTCAAGGTTCCATGTGATTGTGGGGTTTGAATAAACTGACCATATGAGTTAAATTGTATAGCCTGCTACAGAAAATATAAATTTCTACCAAATGAATATCAGTTCCTTTGGTCTCACATAGAAGTTAAACTTTTAAAACACAGTATCATCCTTTTCCCTTTAGTCTGGTTTATCTTAGTCCTAACCAAGTCCATTTTGTTCATATCTCTAATTAAAGTCTGATCTCTTTTTCAGGTTCTTTAACGTTTGCTGTATGGGGTAATGCTGGCATTCATAGCTGCCAAACTCTGGCTCTGAGTCACAGGTGTCACACAGATACCCGAAGTTAAGGGACCGAACAGGTTATACACAAATAGCTCATCATCTCAGAATTTAGAAATATCCATTGCAGCTCATGAATAGATGTGACTGCTGTAAGAGCTTACAATCTGGGACCCTTTACCTTATGCCTTCCCCTGATAACCTATGCTCTCAGATTCAATTCTCCGAGTTTGCACATTATAATTAGTCCATATTAGTGAGGCATTATAATGTTTGTCTTTTTGATTCTGACTTATTTCACTCAACATACTGTCCTCAGGATCCATTCACTTAGTTGTGTACCTCACAACTTCATTTCTTCTTGCCGCTGCTCAATATTCCATTGAATGTATACACCACAGTTCACCATTCTGTTTCTTGGTTGATGTACCCTTAGGTCGCCTCCATCCATTGCGAATTGTGAATACTGCCTCCAAAAACACTGGAGTGCGATGTCCATTCATGTCCCTGCTCTCAGTTCTTCCAAGTATATACCCAATAATGGGGTTGCAGAACCATATGGCAACCCCATAGTTAGCTTCCTGTGGAACCACCAGAGTGCTCCCCAGATGGCCTGTGTTCTGGTTTGCTAATGCTTCCATTATGCAAAATACCAGAAATGGATTGGCTTTTATAATGGGGGTTTCATTTGGTTAAAAAGTTACAGTCCTAAGGCCATAAAGGTGTCCATACTAAGGCATCAGCAGATGATACCTTCAGTGAAGGATGGCCAATAGCATCCGGAAAACTTCTGTAAGCCAGGAAGGCACGTGGTTGCCATCTGTTGATCCCGGGTTGTGTTCCAGCTCATCTCTCAGCCCCTGTGTTCTTGGTTCTTTCTCCCAGGATGTTTCTCTCTAAGCACCTGGGGGTCCTGGCTTAGCACATCCCAGCTCAAACTCTGGGCTTCAACTCGTAGCTAAATGTCCTTCTGTCTGCATCTCCAAGTATTTCGAAACATCAGTGTCAGTTCTTAGCTTCTCTCCAAAATGTCCCTCTCAGCTGTTCTGAATTCTTTCTGTTTGTGAGCTCTTTCATAGGACTCCAGCGATTAAATCAAGACCCACCCTGAATGGGCAGGGTTCATATCTCTGTGGAAATAATTTAATCAAATATTTCACCCACAGTTGATTGAGTCACATCTCCATGGAAACACTCCATCAAAAGATTCCTATCTAATCTACAACTAATACATCTACCCCCACAAGATTACATTAAAGAATATGGCTTTTGGGGGGACATAATATATCCAAATTGCACATGCTGCACCATTCTTATTCTCTATCAACAGTGAATAGGTACATCCCTCTCTCGATGTTTTCTCCAGCATTTGTCTCTATTTTTTAAATGGTTTTATTCACATACTATACATTCCATTCTAAGTAAACAAACAGTGATTCCCAGTGTAGTCACACAGTTATGCATTCACCTCCACAACATACAGGAGGACACTTCCATTTCTTCCACAAAGAAAGAGGAAAAGGAGAAAAAAAAAAATGATGAATAAAAATATAAAATATTGAAGAAAAATTAAAATAAGGCAAGATATGATGAAAAGGTCAGACAACAAAACCACCACCAAGAAACCCCTAACTCTCCCTTATAACTCCTTCTTATAGACATTTAGCTTTGGTATGTTGCCTTTTTTACAATTAATGACAGCATCTTACAGTGTTAACTATAGACTCTAGTTTGCATTGATTGTATTTTTTTCTACCATCTAATATTCAGCACTTTGCAATGATGACATTTGTTTGTTTTCCCTCTTTTAAAAACATTCTTATATTGGTACATTTAATCACCATTGTTGACACTCTAGGTTTCACTAAGTTATACAATCCCAGTCTTTATCTTCTGTCTTTCATTCTGGTGTTATTCATGCCCCTAGCCTTCCTCATTCAACCATACTCACAGTCACGTTTGTTGAGAGTACTCACAGTATTATGCTACCATCACACAGTATTATGCTATCTATTTCTGGATCTATACAATCAATCCTGTTTATACTTACGCACTCCTTCAGTATCAAATGGCCATTTCCTAGCCTCTTTCTATCTCCTTATAATCTGTGTTCTCAACTTTAACTCTCAAATTTTGCTCATCAATGTTAGTTCATATTAGTGAGTCCATAGAGTACCCATCCTTTTGTTTCTGGCTAATTTCACTCAATGTAATGTCTACTGTCTACCATTTTGGCTTTTGGAATTTATATGTCAATATCTTATTTTATTTTATTTTCCCTCTCTCTCTGTTTTTACTCTCACTGATAGTCTTCATTTGTACTCTCTTCTCCAAACCTCCCTCTTCTGTCTTTTTCTGTCTGCCAATAGTGCTCCCTTTAGTATTTCTTCTAGAGAGGTATCTTTTTCACAAACTCTCTCAGTATCTGTCTGAAAATACTTTAAATTCTCCCTCATTTTTGAAAGACAGTGTTGCTGGATATAGAATTCTTGGTTGAACATTTTTCTCTTTCAATATCTTAAATATATCATACCACTGCCTTCTCTCCTCCATGGTTTCTACTGAGAAATCTGCACAGTCTTATCAAGCTTCCTTTGTACCTGATGGATTGCTTTTCTCTTGGTACTTTCAGAATTCTCTATCTTTGAGCTTTGATAATCTGCTTATTAAGTGTTTTGACATAGGTCTATTCAGATCTGTTCTGTTTGGGGTGCACTGCGCTTCTTGGATCTGCAATTTTAGGTCTTTCATAAGAAATGGGAAATTTTCAGTGATTATTTTCTACATTATTGTTTCTGCTCCTTTTCCCCTCTCTTCTCCTTGTGGGACATCCATGACATGTACATTCATGCATTTCATGTTGTCATTCACTTCCCTGAGACCCTGCTCATGTTTTTCCATTCTTTTCCCTATCTGTTCTTTTAAGTGTGGGATTGCAGATATCTTCTCTTGTAGTTCCTGAATCCTTTCTTCTGCATCTTCAAATCTGCTGTTGTATGTCTCCGTTGTGTTTTTCATCTCTTGTATTGTGCTTTTTGTTCCCATAAGTTCTGCTGATTGTATTTTCAAACTTTCAGGTTCTTCCTTATGTTCACCCTGTGTCTTCTTTATATCCTTCATCTCTTTTGCCGTATCTGCCCTCAACTGATTGATTTTTTAATTGATGTAGCATGTTTGTTTGAAGATCTTTAATTAGTTGTTCCAACTCCTGTTATCTCTTTTAAAGTATAAGTTTGTTCCATTGACTGGGCCATATCTTCATTTTTTCTAGTATGATTCATAATTTTTTGTTGTCCAGGTATCTGGTTTCCTTGATTACCCCAGATTTTCCCAGACGAGGTGGGCCCTCATCTCAGGAGGGTATAATCTGTATTTCCCTGAGGATGAGACCCAGAAGGGTGTCAAACTTTCCTGTGCATCCTCTAGACACTGGGCTTTTCCTATCCTGCCCAGCAGGTGGCACTTGTCAGCCTGCAGTTCCTCACTGCCATAAAGAGGTGCATTACCTTTAATTCTCAGTAGACCCTGTCCCTGCCAAGGGCTGAGAGTGTCAGAAGCCAAGCTTAAACTGTTTCTGTGTTTATATTTCCTCCAGGCCCTAGGGTCTGAAGTCTCTGAGGGAGGGCAGCCGCTTGAACTGCCCTCCCCCTTTTCTTAGGGCAGGTACACCCTTTAGGGATTTATCTCCTACCTTTGACTTCTTCCTTTGTCTCTCTAACAATCTTAATGCCACCCTTGCCTGAGTCAGTGCTGACAATTGAAAATGCCTGAGGCTTTCTCTAATGAGCTATTTAGAAGGGGAGAAAAATAGGAAAGAAGAAAGAAATTCCCTTTTCAGAGCCAGTCGCCAGCCCCCACCCAGTTCCCAGCCAAGGACCAGAGTTGGTGCCCAGTTCTGTGTGCCTCTTTTCTTAGTGCACAGCCCCTTTTCAGTATTCTGAGGTCAGCCAACTCCAAAAGCCTCTGTTTTTATTTATTTATGTAATTTTTTTCCATCAGCCCTTCCTCCTCTCTGCTGGAAGAAATGCTGGGTTCCTTTCCTGCTTGTTCCGGGTTTATCTGTGCTTGTTGTGTGTATTCAGTAGTCGAAATTCATTAACTGATACCACAGTTGGAGCTTTGTTGAGTTACCTTCCCCTCCTTTTAGTAGATTGCTTCTTTTTCCCACAGGGAAGGGTTTCAGCTCAGCCTGCCGTGCTGTTGGGGGAGGGGTGCCAGCTCCTCAGTTCGGGAAGCTTTACTTACAGTTCTTATGCTACAATCTCAGCCTTTTCACCCATTCCAGACTGGTGTATGATGTGTGACCGGTCACAGATGTCACCCAACAGTTGTTCCAAACTGCTTACTAGTTGTTCCTGGCCATATGCTAGTTGTTCTAGAGGACTAACTAAATTCCATACCTCCCCATGCTGCCATCTTGCCCAGCCTCTGACACTTACTTTTTAACATCTTAATTTTATATCTGGGCTAGGTAGCAGTAAGATGGAGTGCCTTTAGAGTTCAAACTACTTAAATTAATTATAACATGTTCCTCCATGTTGCATATAAATTTGTTGCTTTTTTTCTATTTGCTTTTTCAAATTGAAATGTACTATACTGTAAAATATTGTAATTTAGATTGTACATGTTAGCAGTCCTTCTCCACTAAACTGTATGTTAAGAATATGCATGAGTACTGATGGAACTGGAATCAAGACCTGAAAAAGAGTCCCATCCCTGCTGATTGCTAGTTGAATGAATTTGGAAAGCTTATTTAACTGCTGTGTAACAAAATGACTATAATAATAATACATTAACTGACAGAGTTGTAAGACTCAAATGAAATACGTATGTAGTCTTGTCTTAAAAACTCTTATATGGTAAAATACAGATATGTGATATCACACAAATTCGGTAGTATAGAAGTTTAAGGTAAAAACAATAAAATATGTGATTTATCACTCTGATAGTGTTACAGCAGTTATTTGCATTTTGGCCAAAGACTGTATCCATCCACAATCCAGACTACCCTGGGCTAGGCAGATCTTATTTTAGGCATTCATTTGAATCTTGGATAGAGGTATCAGGTGGCATAGTTTTATTACTCTATCTGTACATGTTAATGTATATATTTTTAACTAACGGAAGGGCATACTACTTAAAAGAGCGTTTTTAAAACATAGTCATTCTTTATGGCACTAATAATCATTCCCTAATTTCCTAATTTTGTAAGATTATATTTTTGTTAAGATGCATATAATTGTTTGCCTAAGAAAATTGTGGAATTTTATTTTCTTTGATAAATTATTTAACCAGAATATGTACACTTCCCATCTTCAAACTTTAAACTTTATTGTAGTTTACAGGATGAATTACAAGAAGTATTCTATTCTATATCATGATTTTGGGGTCAGTCACTTTATTTCAGGTGTGTAGCTTTTGCGGATTGTGTTTGTGCTAGGTTATCAACAAAATTTTGGAGTGTAATTGTCACGTTTTATTAGGGGCTACTTTCAGAACTAAATTAATTGAATGCATTTGCATTTTCTGTTTTAGTTGAAGACCAATGTTTCTCTTTGGAAGGAGCTGGAGTCAACTAAAGCTATTATTATGGGAGAAACTGCAGTTATAGAAATAGATACCTTTCCTCGAGGAGTAATTTTAATATACCTAGTTATAGCATTTTCACCATTTGGATATTTCTTGGCAATTCATATTGTAGCAGAAAAAGAGAAAAAGTTAAAGGAATTTTTAAAGATAATAGGACTTCATGACACTGCCTTTTGGTATGTTATTAAACGTTTATTATTTAGTGCAATTAACAGTTGTGTTAAATATCTTACAAATCTTCAGAATTGTAATTTTGTTATTCACCTGACTTGATGTGGTGTTGATCCTAATTTTTTACACTTACTGTCTTTGTTTTGGAATTTGACTAGTGAATAAGCTTCTGATATTAATTGGCTTGTTTTAATGAAAGAGAAGTGAAATTTGGAAAGCTCATATTGGCACTACATGTTTAAATTTTATTTCTCATTTTGTTTGAATCAGTGAGGCATGCTCCATGTATTTTTATATTTTGTCTGTATAAATGAAAAAGAAAGTTGAAAATTAATGGCCTCTTACTGTCTTCCCACAGAATCAGAGCATATACATGGTATTAAAAAATTAAAATGACTGAATTCTGTGTATTTATATATGGGCCCCCAAAAATGTTTAGTTATTTGGGTGAATTAATTAAAAATCTATACATAATTTATAGAGAAGTTTTATACAGTGATAATTTTATTAGAGGCATGTATTTTATAAATAATTTTAAGTGTTTTGTTTCTCTTTCTCCCATTATATAATTAAATTGGGGACAAAAGTTAACACTATGCTTATTGGGTTGTTCTTTTAGTCTGTTTTACAAAATTTTATTCCAGTTATTCCCATGGAACAATTAATTATAACACTTTACATAATGGGGTAATTCAGTATAATATATTTTCTTCCATGTTTCTTTCTCCTATCATTTAAAAAGTGATTGGTTTTTAAGACCCATGGAGTTTTTAAAGTAAATTTTCTAGGGAAATAGAAGCTGAATGAATTTAGAAAATCAGTCTCTGAGTGCCTCAGTTTTGCTTCTCTAAAGTGGTGGACTCAGTTTTAGTAACTTAGGTAACTTTTAGCCCTAACACGGTGATTGATTTTACTATACATACATTAAACCATGACCTGCTAACTTGAAAAAATAAAATGAAACTAAAAACTGTAACAATTCCATTGAGCTCAGATTTCAAGAGTAAATGTAGTGAATCCATTATTGACCTTCTTGATCTTAAGTTGTATAAACATAATAATTATTATCCACTGTTGATAAGTGAGCCTTATTATTTGCATTAGCAGTAACCATTGGAGGTTTAATTGTAGCATGTACCCTAAAGAAGATTGCTACATTGACTCATTAAATATTTTTGTACGTCAAGAAAATCAGACATGTGCGTTATGGAACTTTTAAGAGTGTTAGATTTCAATTAATTGTGAATTGCCATTCATTGCTAAAGTTTGCTTTGACTCTTTGAAAGGTGATTACCATTTTATCTCCATATCAAGCTATACTTTTAACTGTAACTTAACCATGCTGTATTTTTAATTACTTATGAAGAGCATTAATTTCCAATACTTGAGCATACACAGAAATGAATAGATTGACTTAATTTTAAGAATAAAATTACTAAATTAAGCTTGTTTTTATCTTAAAGCCTATACATATTGATCATAAATTGTATTTTTATTCTCATTTTAGGCTTTCCTGGGTTCTTCTGTATACAAGTTTGATTTTTCTCATGTCCCTTCTTATGGCAGTCATTGCAACAGCATCTTCATTATTCCCTCAAAGTAGCTGCATTGTGGTATTTCTACTTTTTTTCCTGTATGGATTGTCTTCTGTAAGTATTTGATTTGAAATGGGAATAAAGAACAGTCTAAATATTTTACTAATATAGCAAAGTCTTTTTCTTTGGTTTGTTTATAATTGATTTCCCATAAAAGACAGGTTGTTACTAGATTACTGTTAAATGACTTGTATATAGCATCATTGTACCTCCATATTTTTGGGGAAGGTACAAAATAGTCTCAGGTTTAAATTTAATTTGGTTTTTTTTTTTTTTTTAATCATCATTTTATTGAGATATATTCACATACCACGCAGTCATACAAAACAAATTGTACTTTCGATTGTTTACAGTACCATTACATAGTTGTACATTCATCACCTAAATCAATCCCTGACACCTTCATTAGCACACACACAAAAATAACAAGAATAATAATTAGAGTGAAAAAGAGCAATTGAAGTAAAAAAGAACACTGGGTACCTTTGTCTGTTTGTTTCCTTCCCCTGCTTTTCTACACATCCATCCATAAACTAGACAAAGTGGAGTTTGGTCCTTATGGCTTTCCCAATCCCACTGTCACCCCTCATAAGCTACATTTTTATACAACTGTCTTCGAGATTCATGGGTTCTGGATTGTACTTTGATAGTTTCAGGTATCCACCACCAGCTACCCCAATTCTTTAGAACCTAAAAAGGGTTGTCTAAAGTGTGCGTAAGAGTGCCCACCAGAGTGGTCTCTCGGCTCGTTTTGGAATCTCTCTGCCACTGAAGCTTATTTCATTTCCTTTCACATCCCCCTTTTGGTCAAGAAGATGTTCTCCGTCCCACGATGCCGGGTCTACATTCCTCCCCGGGAGTCATATTCCACGTTGCCAGGGAGATTCACTCCCCTGGGTGTCTGATCCCACGTAGAGGGGAGGGCAGTGATTTCACCTTTCAAGTTGGCTTAGCCAGAGAGAGAGGGCCACATCTGAGCAACAAAGAGGCATTCAGGAGGAGACTCTTAGGCACAAATATAGGGAGGCCTAGCCTCTCCTTTGCAGCAACCGTCTTCCCAAGGGTAAAACTTATGGTAGAGGGCTCAACCCATCAAACCACCAGTCCCCTATGTCTGTGGTCATGTTAGCAACCATGGAGGTGGGGTAGGCGAATACCCCTGCATTCTCCACAGGCTCCTCAAGGGGGCACTACATCTTTTTTTTTTTTTTAACTTTCCCTTCTTTTTTAAATCAACTGTATGAAAAAAAAAAGTTAAAAAGAAAACAAACATACAATAAAAGAACATTTCAAAGAGACCATAACAAGGGAGTAAGAAAAAGACAACTAACCTAAGATAACTGCTTAACTTCCAACATGTTCCTACTTTACCCCAAGAAAGTTACATAATATAGCAACATTTCTGTGAACTTGTTCCTACTATATCCATCAGAAATTAACAGACCATAGTCATTTCTGGGCATCCCCAGAACATTAAATAGCTTATCTGTTCTTCTTGGATTATTGTTCCCCCTTCCTTAATTGCTCTCTACTGCTAGTTCCCCTACATTCTACATTATAAACCATTTGTTTTACATTTTTCAAAGTTCACATTAGTGGTAGCATATAATATTTCTCTTTTTGTGCCTGGCTTATTTCGCTCAGCATTATGTCTTCAGGGTTCATCCATGTTGTCATATGTTTCACGAGATCGTTCCTTCTTACTGCCACGTAGTATTCCATCATGTGTATATACCACATTTTATTTATCCACTCATCTGTTGAAGGACATTTGGGTTGTTTCCATCTCTTGGCAATTGTGAATAATGCTGCTATGAACATTGGCGTGCAGATATCTGTTCGTGTCACTGCTTTCCGATCTTCCGGGTATATACCGAGAAGTGCAATCGCTGGATCGAATGGTAGCTCTATATCTAGTTTTCTAAGGAACTGCCAGACTGACTTCCAGAGTGGCTGAACCATTATACAGTCCCACCAACAATGAATAAGAGTTCCAATTTCTCCACATCCCCTCCAGCATTTGTAGTTTCCTGTTTGTTTAATGGCAGCCATTCTAACCGGTGTTAGATGGTATCTCATTGTGGTCTTAATTTGCATCTCTCTAATAGCTAGTGAAGCTGAACATTTTTTCATGTGTTTCTTGGCCATTTGTATTTCCTCTTCAGAGAACTGTCTTTTCATATCTTTTGCCCATTTTTTAATTGGGCTGTCTGTACTATTGTCATTGAGTTGTAGGATTTCTTTGTATATGCAAGATATCAGTCTTTTGTCAGATACATGGTTTCCAAAAATTTTTTCCCATTGAGTTGGCTGCCTCTTTACCTTTTTGAGAAATTCCTTTGAGGTGCAGAAACTTCTAAGCTTGAGGAGTTCCCATTTATCTATTTTCTCTTTTGTTGCTTGTGCTTTGGGTGTAAAGTCTAGGAAGTGGCCGCCTAATACAAGGTCTTGAAGATGTTTTCCTACATTATCTTCTAGGAGTTTTATGGTACTTTCTTTTATATTGAGATCTTTGGTCCATTTTGAGTTAATTTTTGTGTAGGGGGTGAGGTAGGGGTCCTCTTTCATTCTTTTGGATATGGATATCCAACTCTCCCAGCCCCATTTGTTGAAACGACCATTATGGCTCAGTTCAGTGACTTTGGGGGCCTTATCAAAGATCAGTCGGCCATAGATCTGAGGGTCTATCTCTGAATTCTCAATTCGATTCCATTGATCTATATGTCTATCTTTGTGCCAGTACCATGCTGTTTTGGCAACTGTGGCTTTATAATAAGCTTCAAAGTCAGGGAGTGTAAGTCCTCCCACTTCGTTTTTCTTTTTTAGAGTGTCTTTAGCAATTCGAGGCATCTTCCCTTTCCAAATAAATTTGATAACTAGCTTTTCCAAGTCTGCAAAGTAGGCTGTTGGAATTTTGATTGGGATTGCATTGAATCTGTAGATGAGTTTGGGTAGAATTGACATCTTAATGACATTTAGCCTTCCTATCCATGAACATGGAATATTTTTCCATCTTTTAAGGTCCCCTTCTATTTCTTTTAGTAGAGTTATGTAGTTTTCTTTGTATAGGTCTTTTACATCTTTGGTTAAGTTGATTCCTAGGTACTTGATTTTTTTAGTTGCTATTGAAAATGGTATCTTTTTCTTGAGTGTCTCTTCAGTTTGTTCATTTCTAGCATATAGAAACATTACTGACTTATGTGTATTAATCTTGTATCCCGCTACTTTGCTAAATTTATTTATTAGCTCTAGTAGGTGTATCGTTGATTTCTCAGGGTTTTCTAGATATAAGATCATATCATCTGCAAACAATGACAGTTTTACTTCTTCTTTTCCAATTTGGATGCCTTTTATTTCTTTGTCTTGCCGGATTGCCCTGGCTAGCACTTCCAGCACAATGTTGAATAACAGTGGTGACAGCGGGCATCCTTGTCTTGTTCCTGATCTTAGAGGGAAGGCTTTCAGTCTCTCACCATTGAGTACTATGCTGGCTGTGGGTTTTTCATATATGCTCTTTATCATGTTGAGGAAGTTTCCTTCAATTCCTACCTTTTGAAGTGTTTTTATCAAAAAGGGATGTTGGATTTTGTCAAATGCTTTTTCAGCATCTATTGAGATGATCAATTGATTTTTCCCTTTCGAGTTTTTAATGTGTTGTAATACATTGATTGTTTTTCTTATGTTGAACCATCCTTGCATGCCTGGAATGAACCCCACTTGGTCATGGTGTATGATTTTTTTAATGTGTCTTTGGATTCGATTTGCAAGTATTTTGTTGAGGATTTTTGCATCTATATTCATTAGGGAGATTGGCTGGTAGTTTTCCTTTTTTGTAGCATCTTTGCCTGGTTTTGGTATTAGATTGATGTTAGCTTCATAAAATGAGTTAGGTAGTGTTCCATTTTTTTCAATGTTTTGAAAGAGTTTGAGTAAGATTGGTGTCAGTTCTTTCTGGAAAGTTTGGTAGAATTCCCCTGTGAAGCCATCTGGCCCTGGGCATTTATTTGTGGGAAGATTTTTGATGACTGATTGGATCTCTTTGCTTGTGATGGGTTGGTTGAGGTCTTCTATTTCTTCTCTGGTCAGTCTAGGTTGTTCATATGTTTCCAGGAAATTGTCCATTTCTTCTACATTATCCAGTTTGTTGCCATACAGTTGTTCATAATATCCTCTTATAATTTTTTTAATTTCTTCAGGATCTGCAGTTATGTCACCTTTTTCATTCATTATTTTGTTTATATGGGTCTTCTCTCTTTTTGATTTTGTCAGTCTAGCTAGGGGCTTGTCAATCTTGTTGATCTTCTCAAAGAACCAACTTTTGGTGATATTTATCCTCTCTATTGTTTTTTTGTTCTCTATGTCATTTATTTCTGCTTTAATCCTTGTTATTTCTTTTCTTCTACTTGGTTTCGGATTGGTTTGCTGTTCATTTTCTAGCTTCTTCAGTTGATCCATTAGTTCTTTGATTTTGGCTCTTTCTTCCTTTTTAATATATACATTTAGTGCTATAAATTTCCCCCTTAGCACTGCTTTTGCTGCATCCCATAGGTTTTGGTATGTTGTGTTCTCATTTTCATTCGTCTCTATATATTTAGCAATGTCTCTTGCTATTTCTTCTTTAACCCACTGATTTTTTAGGAGTGTGTTGTTTAACCTCCAGGTATTTGTGAATTTTCTAAGTCTCTGATGGTTATTGACTTCTAATTGTATTCCATTGTGGTCAGAGAATGTGCTTTGAATAATTTCAATCTTTTTAAATTTATTGAGGCGTGTTTTATGTCCCAGCATATGATCTATTCTGGAGAAAGTTCCATGAGCACTAGAAAAGTATGTGTATCCTGGTGATTTGGGATGTAATGTCCTGTATATGTCTGTTAAATCTAATTCATTTATCAGATTGTTTAGGTTTTCAGTTTCCTTATTGGTCTTCTGTCTGGTTGATCTATCTATAGGAGAGAGTGATGTGTTGAAGTCTCCCACAATTATTGTGGAAACATCAATTGCTTCCTTTAGTTTTGCCAGTGTTTCTCTCATGTATTTTGTGGCACCTTGATTGGGTGCATAGACATTTACGATTGTTATTTCTTCTTGCTGAATTGCCCCTTTTATTAGTATGTAGTGGCCTTCTTTGTCTCTCAAAACATCCCTGCATTTGAAGTCTATTTTATCTGAGATTAATATTGCTACACCTGCTTTCTTTTGGCTGTAGCTTGCATGAAATATTTTTTTCCATCCTTTCACTTTCAGTTTCTTTGTGTCCCTGTGTCTAAGATGAGTCTCTTGTATGCAACATATTGATGGTTCATTTTTTTTGATCCATTCTGTGAATCTATATCTTTTAATTGGGGAGTTTAATCCATTTACATTCAACGTTAAAACCGTGAAGGCATTTCTTGAATCGGCCATCTTATCCTTTGGTTTATGGTTGCCATATTTTTCCCTCTCTCTATTAATATCCTTTATTGTACCCATACCGAATCTCTTTAGTACTGAACCTTTCTCCAAGTCTCTCTGTCCTGTCTTTGTTTCTCTGTCTGTAGGGCTCCCTTTAGTATCTCCAGTAGGGCAGGTCTCTTGTTAGCAAATTCTCTCAGCATTTGTTTGTCTGTGAAAAATTTAAGCTCTCCCTCAAATTTGAAGGAGAGCTTTGCTGGATAAAGTATTCTTGGCTGGACATTTTTCTCACTCAGAATTTTAAATATATCGTGCCACTGCCTTCTTGCCTCCATGGTGGCTGCTGAGTAGTCACTACTTAGTCTTATGCTGTTTCCTTTGTATGTGGTGAATTGCTTTTCTCTTGCTGCTTTCAGAACTTGCTCCTTCTCTTCTGTGTTTGACAGTGTGATCAGTATATGTCTCGGAGTGGGTTTATTTGGATTTATTCTATTTGGAGTTCGCTGAGCATTATGATTTGTGTATTTATGTTGTTTAGAAGATTTGGGAAGTTTTCCCCAACAATTTCTTTGAATACTCTTCCTAGACCTTTACCCTTTTCTTCCCCTTCTGGGACATCAATGAGTCTTATATTTGGACGTTTCATATCATCTGTCATATCCCTGAGGTCCATTTCGATTTTTTCAATTTTTTTCCCCATTCTTTCTTTTATGCTTTCATTTTCCATTCTGTCATCTTCCAGGTCACTGATTCGTTGTTCAACTTCCTCTAGTCTTGTACTATGAGTGTCCAGAATCTTTTTAATTTGGTCAACAGTTTCTTTAATTTCCATAAGATCATCCATTTTTTTATTTAGTCTTGCAATGTCTTCTTTATGCTCTTCTAGAGTCTTCTTGATTTCCTTTATATCCCGTACTATGGTCTCATTGTTCATCTTTAGTTCTTTGAGTAGCTGCTGTAGGTGCTGTGTCTCTTCTAGTCTTTTGATTTGGGTGCTTGGGCTTGGGTTATCCATATCGTCTGGTTTTTTCATATGCTTTATAATTTTCTGTTGTTTTTGGCCTCGTGGCATTTGCTGAACTTGATAGGGTTCTTTTAGGGTTTGTAGACCTATTGAAGTCCTTATCTCTAATTTATCAGATCTACAGCTTCTTGGAGTACACTTTCTCTAACTAACCAGCAGGTGGCGTCCACGAGCCACCTGTTCTCCACAAGCCAGTTCTCCCCTGCTTAGCCTTTTTGGTGAGTGGGGGAGTGAGTCTTGTGGGGCCCAATTGGTGTACCAAGCTTGCGTGTGTAGTTGGTGTTGCCTGCCCTGTATGTGGGGCGTGTTTCTGGGCAGTCGGGGAGAGGGGGTGGCCCTAACAATCAAATCTCCCTGATGATCCTAGAGTTTTAAAGCTGCTACAATAGTCTAATCCTTCAGTTCAGTCCTGCCACAGTTTGTCTCTGCCACTGACCCACAAGTCCTTGGTATTGGCGTATGGCTCCTGAGACTTGCAAGTGGGCCCCTCTTCCAGACTGTGCACCCCGGGTCCTCTGTTGAAGGATGACTGTGCTATGTCACAGGTGAGTGCCGTCCCCCCAGGGCAGTTCTGGGCTGCTGGGCTGTGTAGGGAGGCTCCCAGTTTGCTCAAATGATGGCTGAATGGGGCTTTGTTAATTCACACTGCTCCACCTTCCCAACTCTGGGACAATCAGCTGAGGTTGCAGGGAAGGCTAATGTCCACGCCCAGTTTTGTGGTGTGTGCCTGTTATTTGAAGCACTTCCGTCACACTGGGTTGTCTGGGGCAGCTCTGGGCTATGGGGCTGGCGATGGGCAGGAGTGTTTCCTGTCCACCAGGATGGTGGCTGTGAGCGGACACCCCCCTTTTCTTGGGAAGTTGTGGTGTTTAGTGAATTTTCTCAGCCACTGGATTATTGCCTTTTGTCTCAGATCTCTCTTAGTTCTGCTCTTGACTTGACGTGCCCAAATTGCAATTCTTTGAAGCTTTCTGTATTGGGCTTCTTAGAGTAATTGTTTTTGAAAAAGAAAAAAGGATTAAAAAAAAAAAAAAAAAAGAGGGCCCTCCTCAGAGATCTAATGGGTTATTGAAATGCTAATAGACAAAGCAACCAGGGCCATTAAGGAAAGGTCCACAGGGCAGAGAGATCAGCTTTTCTTCGGGATTTGCATATGCGCCTCAAGGCCTGAGCTCCGCCCTTCCCCTTTCTGTGTTCACCAGAACTCCAAAAATCCTCTGCTTTTATTTTGGAGTTTTTCGTGTTATTTTTTTTTTTCTATGCCTGTCTCCTCTCTGCTGGGCTGGCAGCTCTCAGATTCTCTGGTGTCTGGTCTCAGTCTATCTATGGTTGGAGTATGGATCAGTAGAATGAGTTTCCGAGAAGGGCTACCACTGCAGTTCTCCCTTCTCCTTCCCGGAGCTGGCAGCCCCTCCTCCCACGGGACTGAGCCTGGCAGGGAGGGGCGCGGGTCCCCTGGCTGCAAAAACTTACAGATTTCGCTGATCTCAGCAGTTCGACATTTTCATGAGTGTTGTATGAAGTATGCTCAAAGACAGATTGCTCTGTGGTGTCCAGTCCATGCAGTTCCTGGCTTTTTACCTACTTTCCTGGAGGAGTAACTAAAACTTACAGCTCACCAGTCTGCCATCTTGCCCCGCCTCTTAATTTGGTTTTATGGGGTGTATTTCACATTAGAATTCTTCTGACACTCTCTTTTACTCTCTTTATATAATTGTGTGATTGTGATTACCCAGTACTGGACTTTTTTCTTTGTTTTTATGAAATCTGTTCCAGTTTGCTAATGCTGCCATTATGCAAAAATACCAGAAATGGGTAGGCTTTTATAAAGGGGGTTTATTTGGATACAGAGTTACAGTCTTAAGCCCATAAAGTATCCAAGCTAAGGCATCAACAGTAGAATACAGTACCTTCACTGAAGGATGGCCAATGGCATCCGGAAAACTTCTGTTAGCTGGGAAGGCACGTAGCTGGCATCTTTGATACCAGTTTGTGTTCCATCTCCTTTCTCAGCTCCTATGTGTTCTTGGTTCTTTCTCCCAGGATGTTTCTCTCTAAGTGCCTGAAGGTCCTGTCTTAGCATATCCTGGGGCAAACTCTGGGCTTCATCTCTTCTCGCTTCTCCGTTGCAAACTCTGGGCTAGCAAGTCTGTTTTCAGTGGCCATCTCCAAAACGTCTCTCTCAGCTGCTCTCCAAAATGTCACTCTCACCTGCTCTGAGGTCCTTTTGTTTGTGAGCCCTTTTGTAGGACTGGAGTGATTAAATCAAGACCCACCCTGAATGGGTGGGGTCCATATCTCCATGGAAATAATCTAATCAAAGGTATTACCTACAGTTGGGTGGGTCACATCTCCATGGAAACATCTATTCAAGAGATCACAGCCTAATCAAGAAGATTAATCAATCTGCCCCCACAAGATTGCATCAAAGACTATGGCTTTTTCTGGGGGGACATAATATGTATACAAACTGGCACCTTCCACCCCTTGGACTCCAGAAAAACAAGATCTTTCCATGTACAAAATTCATTCATCCCATCACAGTATCACAGAAACTTAAATCATCTCAGTAACAGTTGTTAAGTACAAGATCCCATCAAAATCAGTTACAGGCGTGGTCTGTCCTAAGGCAGATTTCTCCTCTGTCTGTGGACCTGTGAAACTTAGAACAGGTTATCCACTGCCAGTACACAAAGGAGGAACAGTCATAGGATAAACATTCCCATTGCCATAGGGAGAAATTGAAAAGAAAACAGGGTTCACAGGGCCAAAACAATTCCTAAAACCTACAGGGCAAATTTCATTAGATTTCAAAGTCTGAGAGTCATTTATAGGACGATGCTTTAAACTTTGGGCTTGAGAGAGCGGCTGTGCCACCCTTTTCAAGGGTCTTTGCGGGAGCCCTTTTCTCTCCAAATGCTGGGTGAGTGCTCCAACATATCCACACATTAGGGAAACCACCTTCTTCTCGGCCCCACCTTCCTCAAACATCAGGGTGCCACCTGAACTCTGCCTCTCTGGGGCAAAGCCTCTCCCCTCTCCAAACAGTGGCGTGGTGGCCAGGCTCTCCCCAGTCCCCGGGGAATGTGTTTCACCCTCTCTGAGGCCTGGGGTGGCAGCACTCTTCCTGAGCATCTAGGTGGAAGGCCCATCCTCTGCCTCTGGGGCAAACTCCCCGTTTCCACATGCATGGGTTCCTCTGCTCTTCTTGCCTTAGGTTTCTTGACTCTAGACCTCAGTTTCCATAGTTCTGTCTTTGAAGTAATTTTTCCTTCAATCTGTTCCTTCTCTGTCCCTTCCAGTCCAGACTGGCAGTGGCTCCATCCATATAGATCACGCAAGAATTTTGTAGGCTTGGCATGCAGTTTACAGGGGTCAGAACTGTCAGACAATAGGACTTTCCACACATTCTTTCTGGATAACTCCATCTCTAATTTTGGCTTGTACTGAAATGGCAGTCAGGTTCCATGTTTGGTTAAATCCTCACATGGGGCTGTAGCCTCTGGGTCTCACTTTCTGGAAATCCAGAGTTTTCCAGACCATCAATTTCTGGGTTTTTTGTACCCAAGAATTCAGTTCTCAGCTTATCTCTGTCCTGTAGCATTTTACTGTAAGCTGCATGGAGAAGCCAGTCTACATCCTCCACATGCAGTTTCAAGATCTCCTCAGCTAAGTATCCCAGCCCGTCATTTTCAAATTCTGCCTTCCGTCCAACACCAGGATACAATTTTGCCAAATTCTCTGCCACTTTAAACAAGGATCACTTTCCTTCTAGTTTGCAATGATACATTCAACATTCTGTTCAAGGCCTCATCAGAGCTAATTTTAGAGTCCATATTTCTACCAACAGTCTCTTCAAAGCCATTTAGGCCTTTTCTGTCAAACTCTTCCCAGTTCTTCCAGAATTTTCTCCTTATCCATTTAAAAAGCTGTTCCAACATGTTTGGTATTTGCAAACTCAGTAGCAGCCGACTCTCAGTGCCAAAATCTGTTCTGGTATGCTAATGCTGCCATTATGCAAAATACCAAAAATGGATTGGCTAAAAAAAGGGAGTTCATTTGGTTGCAAATTTACAGTCTGAAGGCCATGAAAATGTCCAAATTAAGGCATCAACACAAGTATACTTTCACTGAAGGAAGGCCAGTGGCATCTGGAAAACCTCTGTTAGCTGGAAAGGCACATGGCTGGCATCTGCTGATCCTGGGTTGTGTTCCACTCCTCTCTCAGCTCCTGTGCTTTCTTCAAAATGTTGCTCTTGGGACGTTTTGTCCTGTCTTAGCTTCTCTGGAGCACACAGTGGGCTAGCATCTCCAAGGTCTCAGCAAAAGTCTGCTTTCAGCGGCTGTGCTGGTTTGTATATATTATATCTCTCAGAAAAAGCCATATTCTTTGATGCAGTCTTGTGGGGGCAGATGTATTAGTGTTGATTAAGTTGAAGCCTTTGGATTAGGTTGTTTCCATGGAGATGTGACTCACCCAACTGTAGGTGATAACTGATTAGATAATTTCCACGGAGGCATGACCCTGCCCATTCAGCGTGGGCCTTGATTAGTTTACCAGAGCCCTGTATAAGTGTTCAGACAGAAGGAGCTCAGAGCTTCAGCCAAGAGACAGCAACTGAGAGTGACATCTTGAAGCAGAGCTGCAGCTAAGAGAGGACAAAATGCCCCAAGAGCAACACTTTGGAGAACGCCATTTTGAAACACAACCTGGGAGCAAGCGCACACCAGTCATGTGCCTTCCCAGCTAACGCAGGTTTTCCGGATGCCAATGGCCATCCTTCAGTGAAGGTACCCTGTTGTTGAGGGACACTTTATGGCCTTAAGATTGTAACTTTGTAACCAAATTAACCCCCTTTATAAAAGCCAATCCGTTTCTGGTGTTTTGCAAAATAGCAGCATTAGCAAACCAAAACAGCGGCCATCTCCAAAATGTCTCTCTCAACTGCTCTCCAAAATGTCACTTTCAGCTGCTCTGACGTCCTTCTGTTTTGTGAGCTGTTTTATAGGACTCAAATGATTAAATCAAGACCCACCTTGAATGGGCAGGGTCCATATCTCCATGGAAATAATTCAATCAAACATTTTACCCACAGTTCATTGAGTCACATCTCCGTGGAAACACCCCATCAAAGGATTCCAACCCAATCAACACTAATATGTCTGTCCTCACAAAACTGCATCAAAGAACATTGCATTTTGGGGGACATAATACATCCAAACTGGCACGAAATCCTTAAGTTTTCAAATTAATTCATGTTGTAGGATGATGATGTTTAAAGATAATGTTTCAAGTTAATTCATGTTATAGGATGATGATGTTTAAAGCTTTGTAAGTAAAACTGCAGCAGTGTGGTTATTCATCTGGTAATTGGCATATGTATCAGCCTTTCTTTAAGTGGTTACAGCTTGCATTCTTATTGGTTTATGTGCCCATGCTGTACTGGTTGCTAAATATTGTGACTATCACCATTGCTCTTTAAACTGATAAACAAACAAATAATTCATATACTTCTATATATAATTGCCTAGCTTTTAACTGGTTTTCTGTCTTATCAATACATTGTTTAAAAGACAAGTTCTGGCCAGTGATTCCGGAAATAAGACAGAGTGTGGCGTGAATATGGGGAAGCAAAAGAAAACAAGGAAGTATGCGACCATGAAGAGAATGCTTAGTCTCAGAGACCAGAGGCTTAAAGAAAAGGATAGATTAAAGCCTAAAAAGAAAGAAAAGAAAGATCCCAGCGCACTCAAGGAAAGAGAATTGCCTCAACATCCTTCCTGCTTATTTTTCCAATATAATACACAGCTGGGCCCACCTTACCACATCCTGGTAGATACCAACTTTATCAACTTTTCCATTAAAGCCAAACTGGATTTAGTGCAGTCAATGATGGACTGTTTGTATGCCAAGTGTATCCCTTGTATAACTGACTGTGTGATGGCTGAAATTGAGAAATTGGGACAGAAGTATCGAGTGGCTCTAAGGATCGCCAAGGATCCAAGATTTGAACGATTACCATGCACACACAAAGGAACCTATGCAGATGACTGTTTGGTACAGAGAGTAACTCAGCATAAGTGTTATATTGTGGCCACGGTTGACCGGGACCTTAAGAGAAGAATTCGAAAGATCCCTGGAGTTCCTATCATGTACATTTCTAACCATAGGTACAACATTGAACGGATGCCAGATGATTATGGAGCCCCTCGGTTCTAGTCCTTGCAAGACAAAGTTTCTCTGCCTTCCTTCAACTGACTTTTTCTGTTACTAGTTCATTAAACATTTTCTATTATGAGCCAAAAAAAAAAAAAAAAAAAAAAAAAAAAAAAGACAAGTTCTTTGTTTAAAAGCTTGTTGGTTTATTGTTTTGTTTACCTATGTATATATCTAACCGCAGAAACATAATGGCTGATTATCGTTTCTATAGTGTAGAGATGACTATGTTTGCCTATTATATGGATAAACTGTAGCTTTTAATGTTTATCAGTTTCAATTTTTTCTTACATATATCAGTATTTATGTGAAAATACCTTACTATAGCATTGAGAAGTTAATTTTTTTATGAATTTTATTTTCCAATGAATATAGCTTGTTCTTTCATAAGCAAAATTTAATTTTTGTTTTCATACCAGTGTACATGAAAGATTCATTAACCTTACTGTTTATATTTTATAGGTATTTTTTGCTTTAATGCTGACACCTCTTTTTAAAAAATCAAAACATGTGGGAATAGTTGAATTTTTAGTCACTGTGGCTTTTGGATTTGTTGGCCTTTTGATAGTCCTCATGGAAAGTTTTCCCAAATCATTAGTGTGGCTTTTCAGTCCCTTCTGTCAGTGTACTTTTTTGATTGGTATTGCACAGGTAAGTGGTATCTTTATCTTGCTTTTACTATGTATTTTCTTTCCTCTCCAGTTCCATGCAGCATCTTATACTACTGAATATGTATCTTGATTTGAAGAAAAATAAAAACAAAAAACAAATTTTAAATTTCAACATGAGAAAGGAGTGATGTTTGAATTCTGGAGCATGTTTTATATCTCCTTTCAATTACATTTTCTCCATTTTTAAGGTTTTCATTTAAATGCTCTGTAAGTCCCAACAATTTTCTTTAGTGTATCTTTTTTTAAATACAATTTTATTGAGATATATTCACACACCATATAATCCATTCAATGTATGCAGTCAGTGGCTCACAGTATCATCACATAGTCTTACATTCATCACCACAATCAATTTTAAAACATTTCCATTACTCCAAAAAAGTAATAAAAATAAAAACTGAAAAAATAAAAATAAAAAAAGAACACCCAAAATATCCCAAACCCCTTATCCCCCCTATTATTTATTTATTTATTTGTCTTTATTTTATTACTCATCTGCCAATGCAATGGATCCAGGGAGTGCCAGTCACAAGGACAATCACATAGTCACATGATCAAAGTCATATAGTTATACAGCCATCATCCAGAATCAAGGGTACTGCATTACAGTTCAGCAGTTTCAGGTATTTCCTTTTAGCTATTCTAATACACTATAAACATAAAGGAATATCTATATAATGCATAAGAATAACCTCCAGAGTGACCTCTCAACTCTATTTGAAATCTCTTAGCCACTGAAACTTTATTTTGTTTCGTTTATTTTCCCCCTTTTGGTTAAGAAGGATCCTCAATCCCACGATGCCAGGGCCAGGCTTTCCCTGGAAGTCATGTCCCATGTTCCCAGGGAGTCTTACACCCCTGGGAGTCATGTCCCATATACGGGGGAGGGTAGTGAGTTAATTTGCAATGTTGGCTTAGAGATACAGGCCACATATGAGCAGCAAAAGAGGTTCTTTGGGGGTGACTTTTAAGCATAGTTGTAAGTAGGGTTAGCTTCTGTTGGAGAGATAAGTTTCATAAGGGCAAGCCTTTATATCGAGGGCTTGGTTTATTAAACTGGGAGCCCCTGTTGCTTAAGAGAACAGCAGGAATTCCCCAGATGGGGAAGTTTAATAGTTTCACATTTTCCCCTAGTCTCTCAAGGGGACTTTGCATGTCCTTCTGTATTTTCTGCCAAAGGTATTCTGGAATGTGTTGGAGTAGTACATTAGCCTGTACAGTATGAGAAGATCTCATTCCCTATTCTAGGTTCCATGTAGTTACATTGTTTAAATAAATTGACCAGACAGGTTAAATTAGATAGTGTGCTACAGAAAATACAAATTTTGGACCAAATAAACCTCTCTTCCTTTGGTCTCTCATAAAAGCTGGAGTTTTAAAGTACAGTTCGTCCTTTGCCCTGTATTCTTATTTACCTTAGTCCTAACCAAGTCCATTTCACTCATATCTCTATTTGTAGTCTTTTCAGCTTAACAGTTGCTGTATGGAGTAATGCTGACTTAGCTGCAGAACTCTGAGTCTCAGGTGTCCCAAATTTCCAGAGAACTACCATAGTATAACTTTTAATGTATTTTATTGTAATAACTCATTTTGTTGGAAGTCATTGGTTTAAGCGTCAAGTGATCTAGCTTGCTCTGTGGCCTACTTGCCCTGCTGCCAATTGTAAATTTATCTCAGATGTATTTCTAGCAGAAAATTGTGTTTGGGGCAGAATATTTATCCTGAATGTAGTAGTGATATAAGTACATCAGTGAATTTTCTAGGTCTAGGCTTCATGGGATTGTCATTCACCCAACTAATATTTAGATTTATGAATTTGGTTTCTTTTTAGTATTTATGGGGTAGTTAGGTTCTAAAGGAAAAAAATCTTCAAAGGAACTGCTTTATATACTAGAGCATAAATTTGGCTAATGTATAAAGAAAAAATGTAATTACTAAATAGTTTACTCACATTGGCTGGATAGAATATTCTGACTTGTGAGACTAAATTATTAAGATATTGTTTATGAATATTAAATCAAATAAAATTTAATTGCTTGAGACCTAAGAGTTATTGTTACACATTTTGGGAGTCCACAGAAGCTTCATTTACTTAAGATTGTAGAATTATAGATTTGTAGGTTTTTGTTGTGAGTGGGAGGGACTTTAAATATCATTTAATTTATCTTTATTTCACAGATGAAGGCACTAGAGTCCAGTCCAGATTTGTATATTCAAAATTTACACAGCCACTTTCTGGTAGGGCTCAATCCTAAATGGGCCCTCAACCCAGTACATTTCTCTTTATACTCTATCACATGTGTTTACTATGACTACTTTATAAATTGCATTAATTAACCAAAGTACCTTCTCCCTTTTCAATATTGGAAAAACGCTGCCCATAATTTTGTCCTCTAACACTTAAATTGTTTGACTTCCATGTGGACCATAACCCTTTGGTTTACATTAGTTATTATCAACATCATACTTCTTTTTTTCCATTTAATAATCAGTGATAGAATTAAATTTCTCAGGAGTGGATATATCCTAGTTTAAGAAGCACAGCGTTAAAACCTTGAGTAAAAGAAATTTCAGTGATAAACCTGTGTTTTAGTAAAGTCTTTACTATTTTCCTCATACATTCATGTTACTAATTTGGTAGACGTCTCATCTGTTAAATGGCCATGTTTGGTTATTGTCACTCAAAATATAATGTGTAACTCTAAGTTTAAGTAGTGTTAGCTATTGCATGTCTTTTATCATTATTATATAATAAAGTTGGTGTTTCTGTTTTTCAGGTCATGCATTTGGAAGATTTTAATGAAGGTGCTTTATTTTCTAATTTGACTGAAGGCCCATATCCTCTAATTATTACTATTATCATGCTAGCACTTAATAGTATATTTTATGTTCTCTTGGCTGTTTATCTTGATCAAGTCATTCCAGGTATGCTGGAGATTATTGGATTTTACTTTAAAGATATTTAGTTTTGTTCCTATGTAGGGTTAAATTAATTTTAATTTTTTAGCCAGAATATCCTAGGTCATATTAAAAAAAAATACTAAGTATATTTTGTACTTTGTGTCTTAGCCATTACTGAACAGAAGGAGATTGTATAAAGAGAGAAGTTTGTTTTGAAAGCCTTAAGTCCCAACCTGAACTTCTTAACTCAGTCTTTCACTATTCAGTCTTTCTTATTCCCCAAACTATAAAGTAGTCTTGTAATTCCTGCTATTCCCCTTTTCTCCTGTCATGCTTCCATAGCCAATTCCTGTAGTTTCAATAGTATTATTAATGTCAACACTCCTTTTCTTTTTCCCTTATGTTTGTATACATTCCTGACCAACACTATCTTGTATAGTAATTACTGTCCCACATGTGGCTTTTCAAATTTAAATTATTTAAAATACTATTGTAAATTGTCAATAGTCAATATAAAACTATATTATATGCAGACCTGTGACTGTTAGCCTTGTCATCTTGGATAAACAGATACACTTTATACTATGAAAATTTTTAATTATTTAAAATTAAATAAATTAACAGTTCCTTTCCTCAGTAGCATGAGCCACATTTCAAGTGCTCGATAACCACATACAGCTGTTAGCTACCATATTAGACAGGGCAGATATAGAACATTTGCATCATCATGAAAAGTTTTATTGGGCAGTAGTGGTCGAGACCTTTGCAATATGCCTTACCTAGTTTTCCTACCTCTGGTCTGTGAAAGCACTTTAGCACCTACTTTTATTAAATTAATCACCTGTTCAAAAACTTTGCTATGCATATCTTGGTGAATTATGTAGAAATTCTTTTTATTTATTTATTAATGTCCTCCATACTACTTACATATTCAACCACTCATTATCCCCTCTCTCTCCTTACTGTACCTTTTATTCATCCATGCAGCTTATTTTCTGTATTTAAGCACATCCCTATTGTATCAGTCCAAATGGTTTCAGCAACTCATAACAGAAAACCTTCCTGATTGGCTTAAATAGGAAGAAATTAATTGTGACACTTAAAAGGAAGTCCAGAGATAAAGTAGTCTTAGTCAATGTGTTTTGCCACCTTTATGTCAAGAGTCTGGCAGGTTGCTCTCCTCATGGTGGTGCAAGTAGGAACTGGGCTGTTATCCTTCTTTGTTCATGTCTAGTGGAAGTGGAATGGTGAACCTGTCCCTCATCTAAGTCCTTTACTTCAGTCTGATTGGTTACCTGCTTGCTGCTGAAGTAAGAACAGTCACCAGAAGAATCCAAATACTGGTTGACTTTAGAACAATAAGGATCTTCTCTGTTGTTGAAATTGAATCTCTTTGAAACATGTGGCCACTGGAAGAGGAATGGGTATTTACAAAAATGGAGGTTGTAGGTTTTGGGGGGACAAAAGGAGGAAAATGGTTTGTGCTGTGTGGGCAACCATCACTATCTCCCATATCTAAGTTCTGCTTTCTGTTCTCCATGTTGCTCTCCTAATTCTGCAGTCTTCTCCCTGAACATATCTACTTTTCTAAATATTACTGGTTTTCAAAGACTATCTAAGATGGTACCCATTCAGGCCTTCAGGATATATCTCCTAGCCAGATATAAGCTTTTCCTTTTTTGGAACTTGGTTGGCACTATGCATGACATGCCTAATGTTTTGCAATTGTTTCTGCTCATTTGGTATATACTTGTACCTGTAAGATGTAAGCTTGTTTAGGATAGAGAATGTTTATTCACCTTTATACTCCTATGAACTCTTAGTAACTCTGAAATTATGGACAAAAATTATTTGTCAGTAAAACATGATTTTCACAATAATTGATTTTATAACTTTATCTGTATCTAAACTTTGTATCTAAGTTGTCATGTTTCAGATACTGCCTTTATGATTTAAAAACTAGTTTTCAGAAATGATAATTTATGTTGTCTCTTTTTTTTTTAATTCTCAGGTGAATTTGGCTTACGGCGATCATCTTTTTATTTTCTGAAGCCATCATATTGGTCAAAGAGCAAAAGGAATTATAAGGAGTTATCAGAGGGCAATGTTAATGGGAATATTAGTTTTAGTGAAATTGTTGAGCCTGTTTCTTCAGAATTTCTAGGAAAGGAGGCCATAAGGTATGATTAAATCTTTGGTGATTTAGTTATAAAAACTGTTGATGGAGCTTGTCACATTTAAATTTTGTCTTTTAAATAATGTTTGTAATTATCATATCTTAGGAGATTTGGGAGACACGATGATTTTTAAAACACAGCATTAATAAGGGTTGCTTTTTAAAAAAGGTTCTCATTTTTTTTGTAGCCATTTAGAAAAAGGTTGCTGCTAGGTTTGAAATTTTATTGTCAGTTGTTATACTGTTAAACTGTTTAAAGCTTCCCCTGTTAAGGAGGTAGAAACAGAATAAATATTAATGCTAGATTTTATTCATGCTTTATTGTCTTTATACACATATTTAATTGTCCTCTGTTAATTTCAGAGACCCTTAGGGTATTGAGACATAATCAGAATGTCATTTTAATTTATTTTTAAATAAAAAATCACTTTATTCATCTAGGTTCAGTAGGTTCCAATGATACCCTGATTTAGTGTTGCATGATTAAGGCAGTTTATATATATATATGTATTTATTTATTTATTTATTTATTTTATTGTAATAACATGTATAACATAAAATTTGCCATTTTAACCATTTTTAAGTGTACAACTCAGTGGCATTAATTATATTTACAGTGTTGTGCTGACATTAACACCATCCATTATCGAAACTTTTTCATCACTTGAAAGAAAAACTCTATACCCATTAAGCAATAATTACCCATTCTCCCTTCTCCTAGCCACTGGTACCCTCTAATCTACTTCCTATATCCCTGAATTTTCTTATTCAAGATATTTCATGTAAGTGGAATCATACAATATTTATCCTTTTGTGTCTGGCTTATTTCAATTGGCATAATGTTTCAAGGTTCATCCATATTGTAACATATATCAGAACTTCATTCCTTTTTATGGCTGAATAATAATCCATTATTAAATATGCCACATTTTGTTTATCCATTCATCCATTGATAGGCACTTGGGTTGTGCCCATCTTTTGGTTATTGTGAATAATGCGCTGTGGACATTGGTGTACAAGTATCTGTTTGAGTCCCTGCTTTCAATTCTTTTGGGTATATATCTAGAAGTGGAATTGCCAGGCCATATGGTAATTCTTTGTTTAACTTTTTGAGGGACTGCTGAACCGCACAGCAGTTTCACCATTTTACATTACCAACAACAATGCACCAAAGTTTCAGTTTCTTCAAACTTTTCCAACAGTTGTTATTTTTCATTTTTTACGTAATAGCCGCTGTCATTAATGTGAAGTGATATCTCATGGTTTTGATTTGTATTTCCCTAATGGCTGATGATGTCAACGGTCTTTGTATGTGCTTATTGGCCATTCATATATCTTTGGAGAAATGTCTATTTTGGTCCTTTGCCTGTTTTTTTAAAGATTGGGTTGTTTGTCTTTTTGTTGTTGAGTTGTAGAGATATTTATATATTCTGGATATGATTTCCAAATATTTTGTCCCATTATGTAGGTTGTCTTTTCACTTTCTTAATGTTTTTTGATGCACAACGTTTTTTAATTTTGATGAAGCCCAACAGTTTAACTTCTAAGAACCAAATAAATTCATTAGCTTAATACCAAATCAAAAATAAAAAAGACCAAGGAAATAGAAATAAAAGAAAAATGAAAATAAAAAGAAATATAATGTGTTCTTTTTAAATTTTAGAAAAATGTATAAAAGCAAGGAGAGAGAAAATATTTAAGATGTAGTTGGTGGACCTGTGGTCTGCCTTCCCAATAGCAAAATTTGGACTGATTAGCAGAATTGTTTCTTTTAAAAATTATGTAAAACAACAACAACAACAAAACCAAAACTGAACTGGAATGAAGGGATTGCTTCACAGTTATACACAGTTTAGAATATGTGCTGACATGAAATTGTGTTTAAAATTTACAAATGCATTGATGCATTTAAATTGCGTTTAATTTGTATCCCTCTTAACCAATGCAAAAAGCATTTAAAAACAATGGAAAAAGCATCAAAGATGAAAAGAAATCTATAGCTTGCTAGAATCAAATATTTCACTTTCTTTTTAGAAGTTGGCTTAGCATGAAAAATGAATAAATGTCACTTAAAATGGAGAGGAATGCTTTAAAACTTCCTTAAAATAATAATATAATTATTGTCTTAGAGGTCTCCAGAGAAATCTAGAACCAACGGGATATTAAGAGATTTATTATAGGAATTGGCTCATGTAACCATGGAGATTGGCAAATCTGAATTCTGTAGGGCCAGTCACAAGTTGGAAACTCCGGTAAAGGTAATGTTGAATTTCTCAGGAAAAGGAACTGGTGGAAATAGAGATAGAAATTCTTCTTTCTGGTTGCTGAAACTCTCAGTTCTATGTTTAAGGCCTCCAACTTATTAAATGAGGAGGCTCCTCATTGCTGAAGGCTCTCTCCTTTGTTGATTATAGATATAATCAGCCATAGATGCACTCAACTGACTGATGATTTCATTCTATCTACAAAATACCCTTATAATCACAATGAATCACAATACTTGACCAAACAACTGGACACCATAGCCTGTCTGAGTTGACACATGAAATTAACCATCACAATTATTGTTGCCTTTCTTTGGTTTGTTTTATTAGGAAGATAATTTATTATTACTATTAAATATGACAACTTTGATACAAATATTATACATAAACACACACTTTTAAATTGCTTCAGATACTGAAATTAGAAACTGTGTCTTTCAGAATCAGTGGTGTTCAGAAGACATACAGAAAGAAAGGTGAAGCTATAGAGGCTTTGAGAAGTAAGTGGCTTTCCTGATATTCAGTCCATAATATTAAAGCACACATGGGAAAAGCAATGTGCATAGTGTATGGGAAAGTTAAAACTCTCTACCACGATTTTCTATTTTTCATTTAGGAATACTTTCATTTATTTATGTTATTAATATTCATAATAAAACTAACAATAAAACAACCTCAAAGTAGTAAAAGCAAAATATAATAGCTACTAAGATGAAAAACCTTCAGTTTACTTGAACATGTTTATCTCCTTTTAAATGTTATCATTATGCATGTGTATACATGTAGGTAACTTTTTTTTTTTTTTTTTTGCTTAACAGAGTTTTCTCATCCTCAACACTCTTGATACTCTTGGCATTTAGGGCTAGATAATTTTGGTTGTGGGGAACCTACCTGGGAATTGTAGGACCACTCGGTGCTAGTAGCACTCTTTCCACCCAGTTGTGACAACAAAAAATATCTCCAGACTGCCAAATGTCCCTTGGGGGACAGTAATCCAGCCCCACCCCCCCACCCACACACAGACACACTCACACACTGAGGACCATTGAGCTAACGTATTTACATTTTAAGATGCCTTTGTTTTATTATTTTCAAGTTTATTGCCATAAATTTATTTATAATATTCTCATCTTATCTTTTTAAGGTCTGTGGAATCTATAGTGACCTCTTTTTTATTCCTGAAGTTTACTATATGTGCCTTTTTTCCTTTATTAGTAGGGGTTTATCAGTTTAACAAAAAATCTTTTCAAAGAACCAACTTTTGGCTTGGTTGGATCTGTCTTTTATATATTTATTTTTTATTTCCTAATTTTTTGCTCTTATCTTTATTGTTTTCTGGTTGTTTCTTTCCCTCCCCCCCTCCGCCCCCTTTCCTGCCAATTCTTGAGATAGATGCTTAGATCATTTTCTAATGATGCATTTAAGTATATAAGATTTTCTCGAAGCCTGGCTTTAGCTGCATTCCACAGGTCTTTATAGGTTGTATTTTCATTATTATTAAATTTTAGATATTTTCTACTTTCTATTGTGATTTCTACTTTGTTCCATGGGTTATTTATACGTTTTGATTTTTAATTATATGGAGATTTTGTAGCTATGATTTTTGTTACAGATTTCTACATTAATTCCACTGTGATCAAACAGCATAGTCTTATGATTTCAGCCTTTTGAAATTTTTTGAGATCTGATTTATAGCCTAGCATGTGGTCAGTTTTTGTATCAGTTCTGTGTGTACTTGCAGAAAACATATTCTTTAGATAAGTTTTGTGAAATGTTCCATATGTCAGATCAAGTTGGTTAATTGTATATTTAAAATTTTCTGTATTTTTGCTTTTGGGATTACTTCTCCTGTCATTTATTGGGAGAGAGGGGTTAAAAATAAAACTCTTCCTTTATGATTGTGGTATGTCTGTTTTCCCTTGGCCTCTGTCATTGTTTTCCTTTGTATATTTTCAGACCATGCTATTAGGTACTTAACAGAGTTAGAGTTATGGCTCCTAATGAATTGAACTTTTTATTATTATGAAATATATCTCTAGCAATGTTTACTTTTATAAATTCTACTCTTCTTTACATGGTATGTGTGTACATGGTATGTATTTTAAATCCATGTACTTTGAATCCTTTTTTTGAAGGTGTCTCTATTATAAGTGCTGTATAATTGTAATTATTGTTTTAAAGTCTGATCTGAAAATTTTTTTCTTTAAATTGGAAAATTTAGACCATTTGCCTTTAATGAGATTAATGCTGTAGTTACATTTTATTCTACCATTTTATTACTTTGTTACTATTTGTCTCACCTTTCCTATGATTTTCCTTTACCTTTCCTGTTTTTTTTTTGATTGAACATCTTTTAACTTTATTTCCTTTTTTTCATTATAATTTAGTCAGTAAATTACACAGATCTTAAATGTACAACTTAATGTATCTTTTACAAATGTGTATAGCCATGTAATCACTACCCAGATAAAGACAGAGAACCCAAGAAGATTTGCTCATGCTCCCTTCCCAATCAATACCATCATTCCCCAAACATAGCCACTATTCTGAGCTTTATCACCATAGATTAGCTTTGCCTAGTTTTGAATTTCTTATCAATAAAATCAGACAAAATATACTCCTTCACACCTGGCTTCTTTCACTCAATATTATGTTTAATATATTCTTTCATGTTACTTTGTATTATGGTAATTTGTTATTGCTGTATGGTTTTCTATTGTATGAATATTTGACAATTTATTTTTCCTTTCTGTTTAAAGGACATTTTAATTGTTTCCAGATTATGGGTAATGTGAGTAAAATTCTTATGAACGTTCTGAATGTTCAAGTATTTTTCTTGAAAAGTTTTAATTTCTCTTGGGTATAAACTTATGAGTGGAATTGCTAAATCATATGATGTTTAACCCTAATAGATACTTTGATACTGTTTTCTAAAGGGTGTACTCCTCTCACTCCTGACCAGTAATATATGCGAGTTCTAGTTGTTCCACAATCTCATCGGTCTTTGATATTGGCAGTGCTTTTAACTAGCTGTGCTGAAAGGGTTATAGTGGTATGATAAGATGGTTTGAATTTGCCTTTAATAATGCTATTGATCACTTTTTCACATGTTTATTAGCAGTCAAATATTCTCTTTCATGAAGTATCTATTAAGTTTCTTTGGTTCATTTTAAAAATTAGGTATTCTGATTTTCTTCTTTTATTTTGTGGAAGTGCTTTGTACATTTTGGGTCCAAGATGTTATTAGTTATATGTATTCAAATATTTTATCCCAATCTAAGGCCTGCCTTTTTACTCTCTTAGCATAGTGCCCTTTGATGAACACAAGTTCTTAATTTGAATGAAGCCCTATTCATGAATCCATTCAATGCTTTTGGGTCCTGTTTAAGAAACCAAGGTGGTTAGAGTTTGCAGGACAGACTATCCAAGAGGATAAGTGCACTGAGAAAGAATTCTAGAAGTCTGGATGGTCCCCCTTAAGTATTCAGCTAAATAGTGATCAGTGCATGCCTATGAGGAACCTACCCAACATTCGGGAAGAACCTCCTGAAAGGATTAAAAGTAACAGTGTCTGGTGCTCACAAAGCTCTGATAAAAATGTCTTCTCCCATCTGTTCCATAAGCTAAAACTCCTGGCAGAGTAGGAATACAAGGGCACTTATGTGATGAAATAAAGGTCATCTATGAAAAACCTGCAGCAAACATCATGCTTTATAGTGAACAACTGAATATTTTCTCCCTGAGATCAGGAATAAGACAAACACTCTTACCACTTTTATTCAGCATTGGGGATTATTGCCCCCAGTGAAGATTATTCAGCTGGAGGTTATAGCTAGTGAAAACAGACAGAAAAAGAAATAAAAGGCATCCAGATTGGAAAGAAAGCAGCAAAATTGTTTATTTGCAATTGACATGATTGTCCATGTGGAAAATTGATGAGATGAACAAAAAAGCTAGTGGAACTAAAAAGTGAGATTAGCAAGGTGACAGGATGCAAGATATACAAAAATCAATTTTATTTCTGTATACTACCAACAAATAATTGGAAATTGAAATAAAAATAGCATTTACAATAGCATAAAAAATATGATATAGATAAAGCTGACAAAAGTTATAAAAGACCTGCACCCTGAAAAGTACAATACAATGCTAAGAGAAATTAATGGAGACATCAATGAATGGGTCCGAAGACTCAGTGCCAATTTAGATGTCATTTCTATCCAAATTGTTCTATAGATTCAAACTTTGTCAAAATCGCATCAGATTTTATTGTAGATTTTGGCAAACTGATTCTAAAATTCATATGAAAATGCAAGTGACCTAGAATAGCCAAAACTTTGAAAAGAACAAAGTTGGAGGACTAGCATTACTTCGTTTCAAGACTTACTATAACAAGGACAATGTAATTTGGCATGAAGCAGAAAAATAGATCAAAGAAGCAGAAAAGAGAATGTTGAAGTAGACCTATACCGCTAAGTGTTTTTTGATAGAAGTGTGGAGGTAATTCTTTAGAGAAAGGATATTCATTTAACAAATGTTGCAGCAATTAAATATCCACATGAAATCAAAAGAAAAAGAAAAAAGTGAACTATAGTCTATACTGGTCACTATATACAAAAACTAACTGAAGATAGATCATATATCTAAATGTTAAACCTAAAACTATAACACTTCAAAAAGAAAACATGAAAAATCCTTTGTAATGTTGGATTAGGGAAAAGTTTCTTGGATATGAGACCAAAAATGCAAACCTTAAAATAACTTATTGATAAATTGGACTTGATAAAAATTTTAAAAAGCCAAAGAGCTTCTGCTTTTTGTAAGACAGTTAGTGTAATGAAAAGACAAGCCACAAACATGGATATGAAATATTTGTAAAGCGTGTATCTGATAAAGGACTTGTATACAGCATAAAAATCTCTCAAAACTCAATAATAAGAAAACAACCTAATTTAAAAGTGGGTAAAATATTTGAACAGACTCTTCACCAGAAAAGATATAAGGATAGCAAACAAATACCTGAAAATATGCCGGACATCATTACTCATTAGGAAAATGCAAATTAAAATCACAGGATATTGCCACATACCTATTAGAATGACTAAAATTAAAAAGTGTTCATGAGGATTTAGAAGAACTGGAACTCCTATACATAGCTTGGGGGAATGCAAAATGATACAACTTCTTTGAGAAATAGTTTGGCAGTTTCTTAAAAAGTTAAACCTATACCTCCTATGTGATCCAGCCATTCCACTTCTAGGTGTTTACCCAAGAGAAATGAATAACTTATACAAGAATGCTTATTGAAACTTTTAAAAGTTATAGTTTTAAGTTATAATCTTAAAAATGAAGATTATAAAAAAAGGCAAACTATCTTAATAATGCTGTTTAAAAAGATTAAATCAAGTGATCATACATGTTTGGGTCTGCTTCTGCTTCTCTTCTGTTCCACTGGTCTTTTTATCTATCCCTCCTTCAGTACTATACTATCATAAATACTGTAGCTTTATAGTTACTTTTTAACTGTGTAAATAACTTTATTGATGCATTTGGGGCTATTTACATTCTCATGTATATTTTAGAATCAGCTTGTGAATTTCCACCAGTGTATCTGTTTTGGTGAGTTGTTTTTTTACAAGGAATTTGTCATTTCATTTAAATTACCAAATTGTTTACAGGTT
Source organism: Choloepus didactylus (assembly GCF_015220235.1). NCBI lineage: Eukaryota > Metazoa > Chordata > Mammalia > Pilosa > Megalonychidae > Choloepus > Choloepus didactylus. Next base: position 63,885,998 of record NC_051324.1, on the reverse strand, counting down.
GTAACAATCTCTTTTTATCTTTTTAATGTCTTAAATATCTGTAATGATGTCCTCTTTTCATTGAATATTTAATAATTTGTAATTTCTTAAATTTTTTTGGTAGGTCTTGCAATGTATATCAGTTTTATTAATTTTTTTCAAGGAATCAGCTTTTGGTTTTGTTGATTTTCCGTATCATATATTTGCTTTGCATTTATTGATTTATGTTACTGTTTTTATTGTTTATTACTACTTTCTTTGGATTTAATTCATTCTGCTTTTTCTAGCTTCTTGATGTAGAATCAGTTATCTATTTCTGCATAATAAACTACCCTAATGTTTAGTGACTTAAGACAACCACTATTTTACTATTGACAGGTGGTCTCTAGTTTAGCTGGGCAGCTCTCAGTAACTTTGTGGATTAGCTGAGACTGGATGGTGGTCTAGTATGGCCTCATGTATCTGGCTACTGACAAGCTGATTGGTCTCATGGACTTTAGGTGGGACAGTTTGCCTGTACTGCACATGACCTCTCATTCTCCACTAGGCTGGCTGGACCAGAAACAATTTAGTATTTTTTACTATGTCATTTTTCACTCTTCCCCTATGAGCGTCTTTGTTATACATGCCTTTTTTTAGTAGTTACCCTTGTTATTATGACATGCATCATTGACTTATTAAAGTCTAATATAAATTAGTGCTTATCTTTTCTCCAGAGAAGAAACGCCAAGACCTTACTTTTATACGTTTTCCACCTATATACTGTTGTTTTCATGTATTTTAATGCTGATATATTTTAAACGAACTATAATGTTGTTATTAAAAAGGCAGTTTATTCAGATTTACCTATATATTACCACATCATCTATTACTTCCTACATTTCTGGTCTTCTATCAATGATAATTTTCCTTCTGCACGAAGAAGATATATTAGTATTTCCTTTAATGCACATTTGCTGATGACAAATTCTATTAGTTTTTGTTTGTAAATATCTTTTTTCCAGTCAGTTTTGAAGGATATTTTCTCCAAACATATAATTTTACTTGGCAGTTAACTTCTTTTAGCACTTTAAAAATGTAATTCTTTTGTCCTGTTTCCATTGTTTTGGTTGAGAAGAGGATTGTCCATTTTCTCACTACTGTGTTGTTGGTATATACCTTGTCCCTGACTTTTAAATACTTTTCTGTTTATTTTAGACATTCGGCAATTTTACTACAACATGCCTTGGTGTTTTGTTTTGTTTCCATTTTACATTTATTCTCCTTAGTTTATAGTGCTTCTTGAATCTGTGGCTTGATGTCTTTCTTTTGTTCTAGAAAGTTCTCAGCTGTTTCTCTTTTAATATTCCTTGTAACCTATTTTCTTTTCTCTCCCTCTATGATTATTATTACATGTTGTTACAGTTTTTCATTTTATCCCACTTGCCTTCTGTTGTCTTTTCTGCAAATTATTATCCTTTTGTCTCTCTGTCCTTTAGATGTTTTCTTCTGAATTTTCTTCTCATTCACTGATTCTTTAGAGTGGTCTAATCTTCTGATAAGCTATCTATTGAAATGCTAATTTCACTTATCTTTCCAGTTTTTGTCTTGCTTGGTTCTTTTTTGTCATTACTAGTTCTTTGCCATCAGCCTCAATCTTTGTCATTTATTTTCCTGAAAGTGATAGTGCAGTTATTTTTAAATCTTTGTCTTATGGTGTCAATATCTGCATCTCCTCTAAGTCCATTTCTACTGCCTGTCTTTTCTATTGTGTTTTGGCCTTATCTTGGCTTCTCATGCCTCGTTATTTTTGATGGAATACTACACACAGTATATGAATAATTGGAGAGATTATTTGATGTTCTGGATGATATGATTTTCCTCTAGAGAGGATTACCTTTGTTTCTGTTCTGCAGCTCTTAGGGATACTAGCATTACCTTCATCCAATCAGGTTGAAATGATATGAAGCTGGGTTTTAGTTTTTGTGAGGGCCAATATATTTCTGATTTATCCTTACTTCTTAGGTCTAGTCCTCTGAGATCCTAACCAAAAGCCTGAGGGGTTTACCAGGGCCAGTCTTCCTCTTTGTTCCACTCTTTGTTTCTTCAGTTCTCTGTGTTCAAAGCCCTCCACAGCCTCTCATCTACGCTACTGCCACTTTTGCTTTTAGAATTAGCTGGCAGCCTCTCTTCTTCCCCAGATCTTTGTCCTGCAGTCTTTCGTTCTTGTCCTCCATGGCCTTCAAATAGTTGAGTTTCTTTAATACTTTATTCAGCTTTTCTTGTTCTTAGCAGGAGGATTAGAGGCAGGACTCAGCATAGACAGCTTTAATATTCACGTACTTTTGAATAACAATATAAATTGTGGTACCAGTAGATTGTAGTTAACTCTTAAAAGATTACTGAGGGATGAGGGCAGGGCAAAATGGCGGAGTGGTGAGGTGTAGGTTTTAATTACTCCTCAGGGGCAGTAGGTAGAAAGCCAGGAACTGCGTGGACCGGACACCACAGAGCAATTTGACTTTGGGCATACTTCATACAACACTCACGAACATGTGCAACAGCTAGCTGAGATCAGCGAAATCTGTAAGTTCTTGCAGCCAGGGAACCCATGCCCCTCCCTCCCAGGCTCAGTCCCGTGGGAGGAGGGGCCATCGGTGCTGGGAACCAGGATGGAGAACTACAGTTGCAGCTCTGATTGAAAACTCAGACTGCTGATCAAAAATTCCAAACATAGATAGACTGAGACCAGACACTGGAGAATCTGGGAGCAGTCAACCCAGCAGAGAGAAGTTAGGACAGGCAAAAACAGCAAAAGAACCCAAAAATAAAAAGAGACTTTTTGGAGTTCCCGTGAACATAAAGTGGAGAAGGGCAGGGCTCAAACAGTCAGGCACATATGCAAATCCAGAGGGTAAGGACCATTGTCTGAAGAGCCAGTTTCTCTGCTTTTTTGATTGTTCCTTAATGGCCCTCACCTGTTTGTCTCTTAGCATTTCAATAGCCCATTAGATCTGCAAGGAGGGCCCTTCTTTTTCTTTTCTTTTCTTTTTTTTTTTTAAATCTTTTTCTGTTTTTCTATAACAATCACTCTTAAGAAGCCCATTACAGAAAGCCTCAAAGACGTGCAATTTGGGCCCAGGCAAGAACAGAGCTACGATAGCTCTGAGAGACAAAGCAATAAGTCTAGTGACTGAGATAATTTGCTGAACACTATAATTTCCCAAGAAAAGGGGGGCTTCCCCCTACAGCCATCTTCCTGATGGGCTGGGAATGCTCTTGCCCGGCACCAGCGCCACAGCCCAGAGCTGCCACAAACAACCCAGTGTGATGGGAAGAGTTTCCAGCAACACACGCACATGCCACAATATCTGGCATGGATGATAGCCTTTGTGCACCCACAGCTAATTGTCCCAGAGCTGGGAAGGTGGAGCTTTGTGAAAAGGGAGAAATTAACACACCCCATTCAGTCAACTTTTCAGCAGGCTGGGAACGCCCCTACATGGTCCTGCGGCCCAGAACTTCCCTTGGGGTACAGCTCTCACCTGTGACATAGCACAGTCTTCCCTCAGCAGAGGCCCTAGGAGGGCATGGCTTGGAAGAGGGACCCACTCACAAGTCCCAGGGACCATACAGCAATACCAAGGAGTTGTGGGTCAGCAGCAGAGACAAACTGTGGCAAGACTGAACTGAAGGATTAGACTATTGCAACAGCTTTGAATCTCCAGGAAAACCTGGGATATTTGATTATTAAAGCCGCCTTCCCTCCCTAACCTCTCAGACACATGCCCACATTCAGGGCAGGCAGCACCAACTACACACGCAAAGTTTGTGCACCAATTGGAGCCCCACAAGACTCAGACCCTCCACTCACCACAAAGACAAAGTTGGGGAGAACTGGCTTGAGGTGGCTCCCGGACACCACCTGCTGGTTAATTAGAGAAAGTGTACTCCACCAAGCTGTAGATCTAACAAATTAGAGATAAGGGTTTGAGTCAGTCTACATATCCTGAAAGAACCCTATCAAGTTAAGCAAATGCCAAGAGGCCAAAAACAACAGAAAATTTTAAAGCATATGAAAAAACGAGGCGATATGGATAACTCAAACCCAGACACCAAAATCAGAAGTTCAGAGGAGACACAGTACTTGGAGCAGTTAATCAAAGAACTAAAGACAAACAATGAGAGCATGGCACAAGATATAAAGGACATGAAGAAGACCCTAGAAGACCATAAAGAAGAAATTGCAAGAGTAAATAAAAAAATAGATGACGTTATGTAAATAAAAGAAACTGTCAATGAAATCAAAAAGATTCTGGATACTCATAGTACTAGACTAGAGGAAGCTGAACAGCAAGTCAGTGACCTTGAGGATGACAAAACAGAAAATGAAAGAACAAAAGAAAGATTGGGGAAAAAATTGAAAAAATCAAAATGGACCTTAGGGATATGATAGATAATATAAAACGTCCAAATATAAGAGTCATTGGTGTTCTGGAAGGGAAGAGGAGAGTAAAGATCTAGGAAAAGTGTTGTGCTGGTTTGAGTGTATTATGTCCTCCAGAAAAAGCCATATTATTTGATGCAGTCTTGTGGGGCAGATGTTTTGGTGCTGATTAGATTTGCATGGAAATGCGCCCCACCCAACTGTAGGTGATAACTCTGATGAGATATTTCCATGGAGGCGTGGCCCCACACATTCAGGGTGGGCCTTGATCAGTGGAGCCATATAAATGACCTGACGGGCAGAGGGAACTCAGTGCAGCTGTGAGTGACATTTTGAAGAGGAGCTACAGCCAAGAGGGACACTTTGAAGAAAGCACAGGAGCTGCAGATGAGAGTTTGAAGATGGCCATTGAAAGCAGACTCTTGCTCTGTAGAAGCTGAGAGAGGACAAATATCCAAGTGCAACTAAGAGTGACATTTTTGAGGAACTGCAGCTGAGAGAGGAACGTCCTGGGAAAAAGCCATTTTGAAACCAGAACTTTGAAGCAGATGCCAGCCACATGCCTTCCCAGCTAACAGAGGTTTTCTGGACACCATTGGCCATCCTCCAGTGAAGGTACACGATTGCTGATGTGTTACCTGGGACACTTTATGGCCTTAAGACTGTAACTGTGTAACCAAATAAACCCCGTTTTATTAAAGCCAATCCGTCTCTGGTGTTTTGCATTCTGGCAATATTAGCAAACTAGAACAAGTATTCAAAAAAATTTGGGGGGAAAACTTCCTAAGCCTTCTAAACAATATAAATACACAAATTATAAAAGGCCAGCGAACTCCAAATAGAATAAATCCAAATAGACCCACTCCGAGACATATTCTGATCAGATTGTCAAATACTAAAGAGAAGGAGCAAGTTCTGAAAGCAGCAAGAGAAAAGCAGTTCACTACTTATAAAAGAAACAGTGTAAGACTAAGTAGTGACTAATCAGCAGCCACTATGGAGGCAAGAAGGCAGTGGCATAACATATTTAAAATTCTGAGAGAGAAAAATTGCCAACCAAGAATTCTTTATCCAGCAAAGCTCTCCTTCAAATTTGAGGGAGAGCTTAAATTTTTCACAGACAAATCCTGAGAGAAGTTGCTAACAAGAGACCTGCCCTACTTGAGATACTAAAGGGAGCCCTACCAACAGAGAAACAAAGAAAGGAAAGAGAGATATCCAGAAAGGTTCAGTATTAAAGAGATTCAGTATGGATATGTTAAAAGACATTAAGAGAGAGAGGGAAAAAATATATCTGACAAATATAAACCAAAGGATAGGGTGACTGATTCAAGAAATGCCTTCACAGTAATAACGTTGAATGTAAATGGATTAAACTCCTCAATTAAAAGCTATAGATTGGCAGAATAGATCAAAAAATATGAGCCATCAGTATGTTGCATACAAAAGATTCATCTTACACACAGGGACACAAAGAAATTAAAAGTGAAAGGATGGAAAAAAATTATTTCATGCAAGCTACAGCCCAAAGAAAGCAGGAGTAGCAATATTAATCTCAGATAAAATAGACCTTAAATGCAAGGATGTTATGAGAGACAAAGAAAGCCACTACATACTAACAAATGGGGCAATTCAACAAGAGGAAATAACAATCATAAATGTTTGCGCACCCATTCAGGGTGCCTCAAAATACATGAGACAAACACTGGCAAAGCTAAAGGAAGCAATTGATGTTTCCACAATAATTGTGGGAGATTTCAATATATCACTCTCTCCTGTAGATAGATCAACCAGACAGAAGACCAATAAGGAAATTGAAAACCTAAACAATCTGATAAATGAATTTGATTTCATGGACATATATAGAACATTACATCCCAAATCACCAGGATACACATTCTTCTCTAGTGCTCATGGAACTTTCTCCAGAATAGATCATATACTGGGACATAAAACAAGCCTCAATAAATTTAAAAAAAAATTGAAATTATTCAAAACACATTCTCTGACCACAATGGAATACAATTAGAAGTTCAGTAACCATCAGAGACTTAGGAAATTCACAAATACCTGGATGTTAAACAACACACTCCCAAACAATCATGGGTTAAAGAAGAAATAGCAGGAGAAATTGCTGAATATATACGGACGAATGAAATGAGAACACAACATATCAAAACCTATGGAATGCAGCAAAAGCAGTACTGAGGGGGAAATTTGTGGCACGAAATGCGTACATAATAAAAGGAAGAAAGAGCTAAAATCAAAGAACTAATGGAACAACGGAAAAATCTAGAAAATGAACAGCAAACCAATCCTAAACCAAGTAGAAGAAAAGAAATAACAAGGATTAAAGCAGAAATAAATGACACAGAGAACAAAAAAAGAATAGAGAGAATAAATACCACCAAAAGTTGGTTCTTTGAGAAGATCAACAAGATTGACAAGCCCTTAGCTAGACTGACAAAATCAAAAAAAGAGAAGATCCATATAAACAAAATAATGAATGAGAAAGGTGACATTACTGTGGATCCTAAAGAAATTTAAAAAATTATAAAAGGATACTATGAACAACTCTATACCAACAAACTGAATAATGTAGAAGAAATAGACAATTTCCTGGAAACATGTGAACAACCTAGATGGACCAAAGAAGAAATAGAAGACCTCAACCAACCAGTCACAACCAAAGAGATCCAATCAGTCATCAAAAAGCAATGCCCAGGGCCAGATGGCTTCACAGGGGAATTCTACCAAACTTTCCAAAAAGAACTTACACCAGTCTTACTTAAACTCTTTCAAAACACTGAAGAAAATGGAACACTACCTAACACATTTTATGAAGCTAACATCAATCTAATACTAAAACCAGGCAAAGATGCTACAAAAAAGGAAAACTACAGGTCAATCTCCCTAATGAATATAGATGCAAAAATTCTCAACAAAATACTTGCAAATCGAATCCAAAGACACATTAAAAAAATCATACATCATGACCAGGTGGGTTTCATTCCAGGCATGCAAGGATGGTTCAACATAAGAAAATCAATCAATGTCTTACAACACATTAACAAATCAAAAGAGAAAAATCAAATGATCATCTCAATAGATGCTGAAAAAGCATTCGACAAAATCCAACATCTCTTTTTGATAAAAACACTTCAAAAGGTAGGAATTGAAGGACACTTCCTCAATATGATAAAGGGCATATGTGAAAAACCCACAACCAGCATAGTACTCAATGGTGAGAGACTCAAAGCCTTCCCTCTAAGATCAGGAACAAGACAAGGATGCCCACTATCACCACTGTTATTCAACATTGTGCTGGAAGTGCTAGCCAGGGCAATCTGGCAAGACAAACAAATAAAAGGCATCCAAATTGGAAAGGAAGAAGTAAAACTGTCATTGTTTGCAGATGATATGATCTTATATCTGGAAAACCCTGAGAAATTGACGATACAGCTACTAGAGCTAATAAACAAATTTAGCAAAGTAGCGGGATACAAGGTTAATGCACATAAGTCAGTAATGTTTCTATATGCTAGAAATGAACAAAGTGAAGAGACACTCAAGAAAAAGATACCATTTTCAATAGCAACTAAAAAAATCAAGTACCTAGGAATAAACTTAACCAAAGATGTAAAAGACCTATACAAAGAAAACTACATAAATCTACTAAAAGAAATAGAAAGGGACCTTAAAAGATGGAAAAATATTCCATGTTCATGGATAAGAAAGCTAAATGTCATTATGATGTCAATTCTACCCAAACTCATCTACAGATTCAATGCAATCCCAATCAAAATTCCAACAACCTGCTTTGCAGACTTGGAGAAGCTAGTTATCAAATTTATTTGGAAAGGGAAGATGCCTCAAGTTGCTAAAAACATTCTGAAAAAGAAAAACGCAGTGGGAGGACTTACACTCCCTGACTTTGAAGCTTATTATAAAGCCACAGTAGTCAAAACAGCATGGTACTGGCACAAAGATAGACATATTTATCAATGCAATCAAACTGAGAATTTGGAGATAGACCCCCAGATCTATGGCTGACTGATCTTTGATAAGGCCCTCAAAGCCACTGAACTGGGACATAACAGTCTTTTCAACAAAGGGGGCTGGAAGAATTGGATATCCATATCCAAAAGAATGAAAGAGGACCCCTACCTCACACCCTACACAAAAATTAACTCAAAGTGCATCAAAGACCTCAATATAAAAGACAGTACATGACGGTTAGGTTCATGTGTCAACTTGGCCAGGTGATGGTACCCAGCTGTCTGGTCAAGCAAACACTGGCCTAACAATTGCTACGAAGATGTTTGTGGCTGGTTAATAAACCAACATGCTGGTTTATTAAATCATCAGTTAACTACAGCTGTGAATGATGACTCACCAAAGGGTGTGTCTTCCACAATGAGAGAATGCAGTTGGCTAGATTTAATCCAATTAATCAGTTGAAGACTTCTAAGCAGGACAGATAGAGGACCTTCACTTCTTCAGCTGCCCAGCAAAGCGTTTCCTGAGGAGTTTGTCGAAGTTGCTGGTTCGTTTCCTGAGGAGTTCATCGAACACATTCGTCGAAGATCCCAGGTTATTTCCTGAGGAGTTCGTCGAAGTTGCTGGTTCGTTTCCTGAGGAGTTCATCGAACATGTTCGTTGAAGATCCCAGTTCATTTCCTGAGGAGTTCGTCGAAGTTGCCAGTTCGTTTCCTGAGGAGTTCATCGAACATCTTCCTTGGAGTTGACAGTTTGCTGACTGCTCTACAGAATTTGGACTCATGCATACCCACAGTTGCGTGAGTCACTTTTACGAATTTTACAGTCATAGACACCTCTCATTGTTTCTGTTTCCCTAGAGAACCCTAACTAATACACAGTACCATAAAACTCCTAGAAGATAATGTAGGGAAACATCTTTAAGACCTTGTATTAGGCGGCCACTTTCTAGCCCTTACACCCAAAGCACAAGCAACAAAAGAAAAAATAGATAAATGGGAAGTTTCTGTACCTCAAAGGAATTTGTCAAAAGGTGAAGAGGCAGCCAACTCAATGGGAAAAATTTTTTGGAAACCATGTATCTGACAAAAGACTGATATCTTGCATATTTAAAGAAACCCTGCAACTCAATGACAGTAGTACATACAGCCCAATTATAAAATGGGCAAAAGATGCAAAAAGACAGTTCTCTGGAAAGGAAATACAAATGGCCAAGAAACACCTGAAAAAATGTTCAGCTTCACTAGCTATTAGAGAGATGCAAATTAAGACCACAATGAGATACCATCTCACACCAATTAAAATGGCTGCCATTAAAAAAATGGGAAACTACAAATGCTAGAGAGAATTTGGAGAAATTGGAACTCTTATTCATTGTTGGTGGGACTGTATAATGGCTCAGCCACTCTGGAAGTCAGTCTGGCAGTTCCTTAGAAAACTAGATACAGAGTTACCCTTCAATACAGCAATTTCCCTTCTCGGTATATACCCAGAAGATCTGAAGCAGATCTGAACAGATATCTGCACGCCAATGTTCATATCAGCATTATTCATAGTTGCCAAGAGATGGAAACAACCCAAATGTCCTTCGACAGATGAGTGGATAAATAAAATGTGGTATATACACACAATGGAATACTACGCGGTAGTAAGAAGGAACGGTGTCATGAAACATATGACAACGTGGATGAACCTTGAAGACAATGCTGAGCAAAATAAGCCAGGCACAAAAAGAGAAATATTATGTGCTGCCACTAATGCAAACATTGAAAAATGTAAAATAAATGGTTTATAATGTAGAATGTAGGGAGACTAGCAAGAGAGAGCAATTGATGAAGGGGGAACAATAACCCAATAAGAAAAGATAAGCTATCGTGGGTAAATTTAACATTCTGGGAATGCCCAGGAATGACTATGGTTAGTTAATTTCTGGTGGGTATGGTAGGAACAAGTTCACAGAAATGTTGCTATATTAGGTTATTTTCTTGGGGTAGAGTAGGAACATGTTGGAAGTAAGTAATTATTTTAGGTTAGTTGTGTTTTTCTTACTCCCTTGTTATATTATGGTTTGTTTGAAATGCTTTTTAATTGTATGTTTTTAAAAAATATTTTTTATATAGTTAATAGTTAATTAAAAAAAAAATAAAAAAAGAAAAACAACAGTGAAAAAAATATGCAGAGCCCCCCTGAGGAGCTGGTGGAGGATGCAGGGGTGTTGGGCTTCCCCACCTCAATGGTTGCTGATGTGCTCACAGACATAAGGGACTGGTGGTTTGATGGGTGAGCCCTCTACCACGGGATTTGCCCTTGGGAAGACTGTTGCTGCAAAGGAGAGGCTAGGCCTGCCTGTAATTGTGCCTAAGAGTCTCCTGAATTCCTTTGTTGCTCAGATGTGGCCCTCTCTCTCTAGCTAAGCCAACTTGGCAGGTGAAATCACTGCCCTCCTCACTACGTGGGATCTGACACTCAGGGGAGTAAATCTCCTTGGCAATGTGGAATGTGACTCCCGGGGAGGAATCTAGACCCGGCATCTTGGGATGGAGAACATCTTGACCAAAAGGGGAATGTGAAAGGCAATGAAATAAGCTTCAATGGCAGAGAGATTCCAAAAGGAGCTGAGGGGTCACTCTTGTGGGCTGTCTTACGCACAATATAGACAACCCTTTTTAGGTTCTACTGAATTGGAATAGCTAGCAGTAAATACCTGAAACTATCAAACTGCAACCTAGAACCCTTGAATCTTGAGGACTATTGTATAAAAATGTAGCTTATGAGGGGTGACAGTGTGATTGGGAAAGCCATATGGACCACACTCCCGTCTGTCCAGTGTATGGATGGATGAGTAGAAAAATGGGGGCAAAAAAAAAAAAAAAAAGGCACCTAGTGTTCTTTTTTACTTTAATTGTTCCTTTTCACTTTAATTTTTATTCTTATTATTTGTGTGTGCATGGTAATGAAAATGTTCAAAAGTTAATTTTGGTGATGAACACACAACTGTGTAATGGTACTGTGAGCTACTGAATATACGCTTTGTATGACTGCATGATATTGAATGTATCTCAATAAAATTGAATTGAAAAAAAAGGATTCCTTAGGACAAGGAAGAAAAACAGTAGGGAGCTTTATCTTCACCCATATTAAGAAAAGCTTTGCTATATAGGCAAATTTGATTCCAGGCTTTCATGGATGGTGAGCAAAGGCATATTGTTCTCATCCATCTTTCTCCGTTCTTAGAATGAAAGTAATTATGCAACTTATGTTCTCTAAGAATAGTTTTTCCTACTAATAGGGATATGATTCCCACAGGGAAGTCTTTCCAAACTCTTGCCCTCTTGCTTAAGGATTGAACCCTGATAATAGTAATGTAATATCCTCTGATCTCCACGACATACCATTGGCTTCTTTGTTGATTTGTTGAAAGTGAATCCATCCTCGGTCTTAAAGATTAATTTTATTATTTTTAATCAAAAGGATGATTTATCATTTATCAACTAAAGATAAGATCACAGCACTCATTTTATAAACTATCTGGATCTCACTAATCTCTCTTCTTTGTATCAAAGCTCTATAAAAAGCATTCATCTGGTTTCTGACCTATAGTGCATGGACAGGAAAAGTAAGGTCAGGGTGATGCTTAGTTTTGAGCTGATTTATGGATTTTAGCCCCTAACTTCAGTGACTCTAAACAGTTTCTCTTTGTAGATGAGTATGGAAATACTGTTACACAAAACAGCCTCTGGCCACTTCCTTGTCATATGATTGCTGATATGATTGCTCCTTCAGTTACTAGCAAAGGAAGGAGTTGACCAGTTCATCTATGGGGCTGGACTTAAGGCAGCAAAGACATTCTGGAATGGCTACTGCCAATCTTTTTTTTTTTTTTTTTTTTTTAATTAATGAAGCCGTTCTTGTTCCTGGAAGCTTTCACAGCTCAGTGGAAGAAATAAAGAATTGCCATACCCATGGTGATTCCTAGGAATAGGACATGAATATCTAAGCCAACGATAGAGTGATGTGGGTATTGGGGGGAAATTTCCTAAATGGAAGTAATAGATGACTGAGCATAGTGTTGCTGATTCAAAGGAATACTGGGAATGAATGGCATTCTGTCTGGGAAAATGATACCTGTAGAAGCTATTGTCATTCTTGGTTGGTAGTCATTGACAGGAATGGGAGCTAACTGGGGGTTCAGATTATCTCTGCTATTAAAAGACCAGAAGAGTCTAGGGTAAAAGCCTCCCTGATCTTTACCATTAGCTTTGACACCTCACCTTTATTTCTTTAGAAGGAGAAGCAGGGTACTTTCCTGAGTTATGAAGTTATAATGAAGTTACAGTTTTTGAGGCAGAGAACATGGTGGGCACACCATCTTCTATATTGAGAGTGACACATTCTAAGCTAGTATGATGTGTGTTTGTGTGTGTTATGGGGCCACTGCACTCACCAGGAGAGGGAGGACAGGACTCTCCAAAAGAGAAATACTTAACCTTTGAAACACCATAGTTACATCTCTCCTCTGTGTAGCTCCTGGATATTTTTCTTCTTTATTCAGTGTGTGCCATGATGTTCCAGGATTTGTATCTTATATATTTATTGATTTGTTACTTTTCCTCTTTCCATAGAAATTGTCAGAAAATGAAACGTTTGCCTAGATTATAGTACCCATTTGAGTCAGCTTACATATAAACATAGCATCTGTCAGTGCTTTTAATTTTCTGTGAAGTAACTTATATCTTAAAAGATACTTTACTGACTTATTTTATTTCTAATTTATATGTGTGTATAACAATATATATTATATAGCTTGTATATAAACTGTGTGTGTGTGTATATACTGTGCCACTTTTTTTCCTTCTCAGATAATTATACTCATGGTCTTGCCTTGGGTTTCTTGCTGCTTCCTTTGTCAATGTATTCAACATGCCTGTGAATAGCCTTTAGATGAATTCCTTTTTCTCCATTTATATAGTTTAATTCTCTTGAGAATTCCTAAGAATGGGTATAGGAAATACCCCCAAATATTTGTTTGCGTCCTAAATCTAACTGGTAGTGTAACAAATAAATGAAAGTTTGTTTTTATATACTTTTCTTGTTCTACCATTGACTATAAGAAAGAAGTTATTTAACCTGCTATAGACTATAGTATATTTAAAATCTGCCTTTAAATTTATTGCCTTACTTCATAATTGCAGAAGTATTTTGAATTATCTTGCATAGCTGAACAGAAATAAAAATCACATTTGAATCTTCTCCTTCTTTCCTGAACTAGATTTGTCATTTGACATATACGAGGGTCAGATTACTGCATTACTTGGCCACAGTGGAACAGGAAAGAGTACATTGATGAATATTCTTTGTGGACTATGCCCACCTTCTGAAGGTGAGAGCTTTCTGGCTTATAAAAAAACATGCCAACTCTTTGTTTTATTAGTATTTTTAATTAAGGTATCACAATGTAATTATTTATCCGTTAAATGTATACTGAATGATTTTTGTCAGTGATTTGGGACCAACTTCTGTGTATATAAAGATGTTTTCTCTTTATAGATTAACACATAATTGGTTGTTTTTCAATAGAAAATAAAAGTGATTAATCATGTTTAATAAGTACAAGAATCTAATTTTACATGTATTTTCATATGTTCTCTCTCTGTATGTATATGTTTTTATTTTTCATTTCCAAGGAAGGATAAATCAGTAAATAATTTGAAATTAAATGAGATCTATAGACTTTTAGGTTGAAAAAATAGATACAGATTTCCAAAGATGCCACAGTGGTTCAAAAGGGAAAGAATTATAAATGTGAATACCATCTTCTAAAATAAAATTTTAAGAGCAGTACTTCAAAAGTATAATTTTGATATGTGATTTTCCTATAGATAAGAATTCAATATGGCAACTCCATATTTCCATAATAAACAAGTAGGGTGGCAGTATAATGAATAGTTGACTTTTAAAATGGGCTGAATTTCCATGTACTGTATCTGCATTTCAACCTTTTAAATGTAGCTCAATTAGTTTGATTTTGTTTTTTATCCCTAATTGTGTCACCCTTTGAAGGTAATAATAATATCCTACATTTTGATAAGAATTAATGATTTTGTAATGATTCTCCATACATTAGTATATTGATTTAATAGTTCTTAAATCAATTGGGATATACTAGTATTCCATTTATAAAAGAGAAAAGCTGGAATTCAGAGGATTAAGAAATTAGTCCAAGATCACACAGTTTATTAGGGGAAAATGTGTAGTTCCTTGTTCTCTTCACTATTTTATAATGCCTGGAGAGGAAGGAAAATTTTTATTGGAGTATAAGTGAAAATAATGATAATTATATTTAGTGTTAAGCTTCTAGTTCCTTGCTTTTTCCACTATGTAATATGACCTGGAAATGAAGGAAAATGAGATTGGAATATAAGTACAAACAAATCAACAGTAGTATAGAGATGAGGTTGTGCCATATCTTCCAAATTTATGTTAATTCTTGCCTTATATGTCTGTTACAACCAAATAGCTAAATTATTAGGATCTAAGTTAACACATACACACTTTTTAATGCTTACTATATTTAATATGAATTTAAATATATATTTTGCTTTTTAGGATTTGCATCTATATATGGACACAGAGTTTCAGAAATAGATGAAATGTTTGAAGCAAGAAAAATGATTGGCATTTGTCCACAGTTAGATATACACTTCGATGTTTTGACAGTAGAAGAAAATTTATCAATTTTGGCCTCAATCAAAGGAATACCAGCCAACAATATAATACAAGAAGTATGTTATTCATATAGGAATCTTGACTTTTATTCTCTATAAATTAATTACCTTTTGTAATAACATGTGTAATAAAAATATACTTGAAAAATCTAAATATAAAACCTGTTCAAAACCAGTAAACAAGAAAGTCATTATAAAAAATTAGAATTTGGAGTAAATTTTAGCACACATAAAATAGTCCTTGTTTCATCTGAAGGATACTGATCTCTCAAAATAGGTGTTTCCTTCCTTCCCTCTCTCCTCCCCTTCCCTCCTTCTCTCCCTCCCTTCCTCCCTTCCTTCCTTCCTTGTTTCCTTCTTCCTTTCCTTCCATTTTATCCCTTTCTCCCATTCATGACACACAGAACCTTGACCCTGTTATTATCCCTTCCCCACTACCCGGGAAGGGACAAAAGTAAAACAGACTTTCCCCTCAAGATACATGTTATCTGTTATTTTCAAAATTATATATGAATATGTGAAAATAAAATTCCATAGTCGAAGAATATTTTCAAGTTGGTATTAAAATTGGAACATTTAAAAACTAACATTGATAATTATGTAAATAGTGTGACTTTTAAAATAACATTATTCACCCTTTACTTTTACAGGTACAGAAAGTTTTGCTGGATTTAGACATGCAGGCCATCAAAGATAACCAAGCTAAAAAGTTAAGTGGTGGTCAAAAAAGAAAACTGTCTTTAGGAATTGCTGTTCTTGGCAATCCTAAGGTAAGTAATGTTAGTTTTAACTGATGGGGTAATATTAAATTATGTTGACTTAAAAAAAGCAAGTTGTGGAAAGATATGTATGATACATATATGTAAATTTTTTAAAAATACCTAAAATACTGTATATCAGTGTGAATGAAATCATAGAAAAAAGTTTTAAAACTGAAATCAGAAAGACATACAACATCTTTATGATAGTAGTTACTTCTAGGAATGGAAATGGAAAGGAGGGACTTGAGTTATATCTGAAATGTTTTGTTTCTTCTAAACACGATCTGAAGAAAATGGGGCCAAAAGTTACACTTGTTAAATTTGAATGGTGGCTATAACAGTATAGTTCTATTATTCTCTATACTTTTCTATATACCTGAAATATTTCATAATAAAAAACAGAACAAAATCAAAGGAAAGTTCAGTTTATCATTTTCCTGCTGCTTTGATTTTACATGTGTTTCTTTTGTGATGTTCTCTGTCCTAGAAACAGAACCAGCTGATGTACTGCTTTGTACAGTGCTGGAAAACTGCCAGGCCTGTGCTGGCAGCTGGGAGCCTTATTGATCTCCACTATCCCACCACATTGCCCTTGCTGCTGCAGCTTGGGGATGACTGGATTCTGGCTTTATGTTAATCTTCCTCCCAAATTGCTTCCCTTGAACTAATATAGGAATACTTCTTTAACAAGCAGTTGTTCCGTCTACAGAATTTAATTGCTGCGATAATAGCAATATACTTGATTTCTGTTTTTTAGTTTATTTGTCTAGTTGTTATTACATTTAGGTCATACATAACAAAAATTAGTCTTTTAAAATTAACCTAGGAAAGTATTCACGTACCAAACTGATCATTTTTAAAATTTATGCTAACTCAAAGATGAGTGAAAATCTCGGATCTAATATATTTCTCATTGGAAATAAGATTTTTGGTATCCGTATGTTTTATATATTTTAATTTTTCTGAGGATTCCCTGCCCCTCTGCACCCTTTTCACATAGATACTATTGCTAGATGAACCAACAGCTGGAATGGACCCCTGTTCTCGTCATATTGTTTGGAATCTTCTAAAATTCAGAAAATCCAATCGAGTGACAGTGATTAGTACTCATTTCATGGATGAAGCTGACATCCTTGCTGGTGAGGTGTTTGCTTTATTTTGGAAGTTTAAGGTCCTGGAGGCCAAAAAGGAAATGGACATAGAGATGCTAAATCCTGAGAAATAGAGAAGCTCTTATTTAATGGTGTATGTTCTTCACAAAAAAGATTTAAAGAATTTTTAAAGTATATATTTTTGTGTTGGGGGTCCCCCAAGACCTCCCTAATTTCAGAGATTTGCTTGGAGGACTCATAGGACTCAGCATATAGTCATACTCACATCTATGATTTATGACAGTGGAAGGATACAAAGCAAAATCAGTAAAGGGAAAAAGCATATGAGGTGAAGTCTGGAGGAAATCAGATGCAAGCTTCCAAGAGTCCTTTCCCAGTGGAGTCACACAGTATGCACTTAATTTCTCCAGCATTGAATCATGACAATATGTTTGAAATGTTGTCTACCAGTGAAGTTCCTTAGAGACTCAGCTCCCAAAGGTTTTATTGGGTGCTGGTCGTATAGACACAATGTCTACCATGTGTCAAGATTCTAGAATCCCAGAAGGAAAGCAGGTATTTATTATAAACCATGTTGTTTATATGGTGTAGGCATGAGCCACTCTTATCAGGAAATGGTGGGATCCTTCCTGAAATCCAAGTTCCCAGGCACTAGCAAAGGGCTGACCTTGCAAGCAAAACAAGGAGGCACATTCTGAGGATAATAGTCTCAGGACTACTAAGTTAACTCTTTTCTGCTCAATTTTGTACACAGACACACATACAAAGAACACAGGTTTAAGTCAACACATGATTTCTAATAGCTATGGCAAGATCCGAGAGTTTGAAATTCTAGAGCAACTTTTTACTGCTTATAATATAATCTAATAAATTGGGCAAGTCATTCATCTCTTCAGCAGTATCTTTGTTTTTAAGAAAAACACAACAAACTAATATTTTGTTTTTTTTTTGTCTTTCTGTTGCTTTTTTGTTGTTTTTACATTTGGTTATAAAGGAAATTATGAAAGCCCTTGCATTAGTAAGTCTTTTAGGAAGAGTCACAGATATTTGGAGCAGTGTAAGGAAAGCAGACCCTAGAATCAGATTTCCTGGGTGCAAATGCTGGCTTTGTCACTTAATAGCCACGTGGATCATGAGAAAGCAATGTATTTTCTTATTTTCTCAGCATCCTCATCTAAAAAACGGGTGATGATATTTTTGTATCTTCCTCATAGGTTTGTTGGGATGATTTAAAGATGTAACACATGAGTGTCTCTCATATGTTATCCGTAAAATATACATGCCAATTATTAATGCTGTTATTAATTTAAAAATTGAAATGTAAATCTCTGTTTGCAGATAGGAAAGCTGTCATATCACAAGGAATGTTGAAATGTGTTGGGTCATCAATTTTTCTCAAAAGTAAATGGGGAATTGGCTACCGCCTGAGGTATCATTCATTCTTTATTATACTCTTGATCTGTTGTTATATTTAGGGTTTGTCTTAGTGTTTTGACCGTCTTTATGATGCTAAATCTAATTTAAAGCATTCAGAAATTACTTTCTTTGTTGTTCTTTACTGAGTAATCATAAAAAAATCATGACTTGTGATTTTCTCTAGTATGTACATAGACAGATATTGTGCCACAGAATCTCTTTCTTCACTGGTTAAACAACATATTCCTGGAGCTACTTTATTACAACAGAATGACCAACAACTTGTGTATAGCTTGCCTTTCAAGGACATGAACAAATTTTCAGGTATTACATCCTATGAGTTTCTTGGTTGTTGAACTAGGATCTTGCATTGGTAATATTTTATTGATTTACTCTTTGATTAATTTTCTGTGTAATATTTTCATGCTCCCAGGTGACCAGAGTTAATACCCCATTTCTGATTTTGCTTTTGAAAACCATAAATATTGCAAGCTAATGTGTTTCTTTTTTTGCAGATGACTTGCAAAAAACTGTAACTAATATGCTATCTTAAATTATGCTGGTGAAAATGTAAGAAAAACTTAAAAACAATTGTGTACACTTTGTTGCAAAGAAAAAAATAAATTGTTCCAAGTTTGCTTCTAGACCTCCTGGGAATAAGACACACACACACACACACACACACACACACACACACACACACACACACACACACAGACACACAGACACACAGACACACACGTATATACAATGTGTTCTATATGTTCTCAAGTTATTTTCTAGTTTCATGATTCCTTAATGAATTATATGGTAAAACCTTGAGAAGCAATATTTTTCTACTTTATAATGAAGATTTCAAACTAAGTCTCCTTCATCTGTTTAGGAATCATTTAATTGCCAAAGGGATATTACTCATGAGGCTGCGTATAGAATTCCCATAGTATTATCGTACTATCATAAAATTATCATAGTATCAATATAGGTAAAATTTTCTGTATTAGGTTAATAGATTTCTTTTGGAAAAAAAAGAAAAATCATTAATCAACTGGATTGAAAATATATGCCAACTTAATGTATCCTGTTTATCTTTCCATCCACCTGCTTATTTACCCCTGTTCTTTAATTTAATAGCACTTATATAGCATTTATTATGTGCCAGCTGCTGGTCTGTGCCTACAATTAGTTTATTTTGTCATCTCAGCATTTCAACAAATATGCAAGATAAATACTGTTATTGTTTCCATTTTATAAATGAGGAAACCAAGCCATGGAAAAATTACACAACGTACCCAAGGTAACACTGGTAGCAAGTAGTGGAGCTGAGTTTTGAACTCAGCCAGAATGATTCCAGAACTCTAGAACTTATGGTCTTTACCACCACAGTTTGTTGCCACTCACATGTCTTTGATAAATTGTCACTGATTTTTCAAAGAATGTCTGGGAACTTCCTGGGAGTGGTCCCAGAACCTTTCAAGAGTTCTTAAGTTCAACACTTTTACATAATAATACAAAGATGTTATTTGCCTTTTTGACCCTCAGTCTCTTAGAAGTATATAGTGGAATTCTCCAGGAATTACAATCACAACAGATTGAATGCAGAAGGAAATTTTGGAATTCATGTCCTCTCTTAAGACAGACATTAAAGATATTTGCAAAAATATGAAACAGTGCCCTCTTCTTATTGAAATTTTTTGTTTGGAAAAATATAGTTTTTTTTTCAATAAAATACTTATGTTAACATATAATAGGTTTATTTTTGTTATTTTTAAATGAATGATTTCTGTTTTCTCTGGTATATTTTTCTGTTTCAATTTTTAATATAGTATCATAGTCACAGTTTTAATTTCAAATACTGTCAAATATTCCTTAGTCTTAATTTATAATATAGTAAATATCCAGTAGATACATCCCCATAAACAGAAGTTCTTTTGAGTCCTTAGCAATTTTTAAGTGTTAAAGGGATCTGAGACCAAAATATTTAAAATTGCTATGAATCGGATTTAATTTAGATTGTACTATTTTAAAATAATTCATGATAATATCCTTAGCTATACAATATTCTTTTTTATTTTTTTCTTTTAGGCTTGTTTTCTGCTCTAGACACTCATTCTAATTTGGGTGTTATTTCTTATGGTGTTTCCATGACGACTTTGGAAGATGTATTCTTAAAGCTAGAAGTTGAAGCAGAACTTGACCAAGCAGGTAAAAAACAAATTAATAAACTATTTATTGAATGGACCAGACAGAAATAATTATATAAGCATGTGTGCCTGTTTGAATGTATTGTGTCCCCCAAATGCCATTATCTTTGTGGTCTTGTGTGGGGCAGACCCTTGGGTGCTGGTTGGATTTGCTTGGAGTGTGCCCCACCCAGCTGTCGGTGATAATTTTGATGAGATGTTCCCATGGAGGCGTGGCCCCACCCATTCGGGGTGGGCCTTGATCGGTGGAGCTATATAAATGAGCTGACTCAAAGAGGAAAGAGAGTGCAGCTGGGAGTGATGTTTTGAAGAGGAGCAAGCTTGCTAGAGAGGAACGTCCTGGGAGAAAGCCGTTTTGAGGCCGGAGCTTTGGAGCAGATGCCAGCTGCCTTCCTAGCTAACAGAGGTTTTCTGGAGGCCATTGGCCATCCTCCGGTGAGGGTACCCGATTGCTGATGTGTTACCTTGGATGCTTTGTGGCCTTAAGACTGTAATTGTGTAGCGAAATAAACCCCCGTTTTATAAAAGCCTATCCATCTCTGGTGTTTTGCATTCTGCAGCATTAGCAAACTAGGACAGCATGTGAACAGTATGTTATTTTAGGGAAGGAAACCAATACAGGCATGATTTTTCTTAACTATATTTGAGGTGCTTTTTAGACATCCAAGTGGAAATGATGTGGGGAGTTGGGTTAACATATTTGGAGCTAAGTGAAGATGTTAGGACTAAACAGAATTTTGGAGTTACTCACACATAGATGATGCCATGGGATTGGATAAAGTCACTTAGGTAGAGAATAGAGATAAGAGAAGAATAGAGGGACAAGCCCTGAGATTGAGCAGAGGAGAAAGAGCCAAAAAGGAGTGACTGAGAAGGAGCAATTATTGCTCTTTCTCTATGAAAGAATGGAGATGCAATAGCCAAGACAAAATGTTGTTTCAGGAAAGAAGTGATGAATTAGTGTTGATTGCTGTGAAAAATAAGAGGAAGATGGAAAACATAGACGATAGGGATTTGATGGTGAACTTGACAAGAGCAATTTCTGTGGTGTGGTGAGGATTGAAGCTGAATCTGTATAGGTTGAGGTGAGAGTACAAGTTGAGGAAGCTTTTCCTGTCATTGAAGGATAGCAAGATGGTTGTGGTGGTGAGTCAAGAGAGTTGAAGGAAACTAGGGTGTCAGAGTGTATATTGGTTAAAAGAGTTAAGGTGCCTCAGATACACATTTTATATGAATGCTGAGTGGGTGAGGATTAAAACTGCAAAGCCTAAGTCAAGACTGAAGTTGCAATATGTTATAGAATAAACTTCTGTCATACAAAACTAAATCTGAAGCTTTGTAAAAAAAAAAATATATATATATATATATCAATTTTATTATTCATACTTTTTTGGTAGTCAGATTTTAAAAGATTGGTATTGTGCAGGAACAACAATTTTTCAGCATTGCCAACTGCAAAATTGCTCATGTGGTTACACATTGATGATACCAAACACTCACTTTCAAATGCAGTCAGTGGAGAAGCAATGTATTTTTGGGTCCTTCATTTTTCTCCTGTTATTATGTCTTGATCAAAACATATTTATCCAAAATATATATTGTATGTGATTTTGTTGTTGTTCCTTCTTTTGAAAATTTGGAATTAGGAGGTTAGCATTCTGCTTTTAATTCATCCTCACAAATTGTGGAAGAGTAGTATATAAAACATTTAATTGAAAGACTTATGGCCTTAATGGAATTAAATAACCAAAAATTAAATGCAGTCCCCAAAGATTATTCTGTT
Source organism: Choloepus didactylus (assembly GCF_015220235.1). NCBI lineage: Eukaryota > Metazoa > Chordata > Mammalia > Pilosa > Megalonychidae > Choloepus > Choloepus didactylus. The sequence continues at coordinate 63,863,596 of NC_051324.1, read as the reverse complement.
TAACATTATGAGTACTGGTATACCAAACTATTATATAGGAATTAATGTTATGAGATAATCTAATTTCAATTATTTTGTTTGTGTTTAAGAAGATGAATATTAGCCCCAAAGCTATAATGTTCTCCCTAAAGTTATTTAATTAGTACATTCTTTAATATTTGAATTAACTGTCAGTATCTTTCCCCATTTACTTAATGGCTTTAAAGTTCTTAATATCTGTTTTTGAAGTTTTAAAAATGATCAATCATCAATTGTTGTAGCATTTTACTCTTGCTATAATAAATAAACATTTATGCTTCTATAGACTGGCAGAATTTCAACGTAAGATAAGTATACAAATTTTCACTCAAAATACATTTAGAATGTTTAACTATCATTGAAAATGAATATTCAGTATCAGCAATAAATGTGAATGACACCCTTATTTTCATCACTGAGTTTATGCCTCCTAAATTTTACGGAAATTACCTGTATGATCACATGATCATTTATCATGCGCAACTTCAGGATGCCAAAAATGATGTTAAAATAGGCCTTTAGCTATTAAGCCTTCCAAACACTGAAGATGACGTTGAAGGGCAGATTGACTGTATCTAATGCTAAATTTAATACTGAAGTTAAGCCAGGAGAAGGCTCTCAAACATGGTGGGAAGAAAAATCACGTTCGTGATAAGGACATGATGTCAGGTTGCAGTCAGAGAAGGAATGATCATATAAAAATTTTGGATATCATACATTTGCAAAGATAAGATCTTAAAAGTGACCATGTATCCAGTTTGTTGAAATTAAGTGGAGATAAAGATGTGGGAATAGAGGAGATGGAGGAAGTTAGAGAAGTTAGGATGTAGAATCTTTATCAATGAATATGTTTGGAATATCTAGGATATTAGAAGGGAATTAAGTTAAAAGGCTGTTGTGTGGTGGTAAAGATTTCTGAATTATATGAAGTAGTTTCTAAAAATGTTTGGTGGGTGGGGACAGAGACGAAAAGGATGTGCTCTATCTAGGCATTATTGGCTTTGTATTATAATACCTTTAAGTCCACCATGCAAAATAAATTTAGTGCTAACTTTTGTTTACTTTCAGTTGGACTGTTTTTAATTGTTTTATTTTTCAAAGTTTGCCATATATCAAATTATGTGGAAGGTAAATTGGTCCTTGCTGAATACCATGATTGTGACATATATTATTTTGGCATCTATTTTTAGTTTGTTTCAGGGACTGTATTGGGGGAGTTAGAGCTTTTCATTTCCCTGTGTCTCGAAAATTTACATGCTTTAGAAGGGTTTTCATCTTTTTAAGGAATATGCCATAATTTTCTATCTTTTCTTTTTTTTTTTTTTTTTTTTGGTCTAATAGATTATAGTGTATTTACTCAGCAGCCCCCAGAGGAGGAAAAGGATTCAAAACCTTTTGATGACATGGAACAGAGCTTACTTATTCTCTCTGAAACCAAGGCTTCTCTGCTGAGTACTATGAGCCTCTGGAAACAGCAGGTTTATACAATAGCAAAGTTTCATTTTCTTAACTTGAAACATGAAAGTAAATCAGTGAGATCAGTGTAAGTATAATCACTCTTTTGCCTGATGAGTTTTTTTTTAAGGTTACAAATTTGAGTTGCCATCTCAGTTTTTCAAATGTAGACAGTATGTAAATAATCTGTATAGTTTTGAAGGATTGAAAATGTAATTTCACAATACCAGAGAAGAAAATACAGTAATTTCATCAAATACTTTTAGAACTGTACTCTTTTTTTATAACTAGCATTTATTGTTTCTTCTATAAAATGAGGGAGTGACAGATGATAGTCTCTAATTGTAAATTTTTTAATTGCTAGTATTTTATCTTAAACTTTATTTTGCATGTATATTTTTCATATTTTTGCATCTATTAGTTAATTTGTATGATCACCTTCTGTAAACAGCAGGAAGAATGATATTTATTCCTTAGACTCTTACTCTTTTTTTTAACTAGCATTTATTATTTCTTCTATAAAATGAGGAAGTTACAGATAATAGCCTCTAATTGTAAAAATTTTAATTGCTATTTTATCTTAAATTTTATTTTGCATTTATATTTTTCATATTTTTGCATTTATTAGTTAATTCGTATGACCACCTTCTGTGAACAGCAGGATGAATGAAATTTATCCCTATTTTTAAGATGAAGAAACTGAAATACAAGGATAACTTTATAATTGGTAGAACTGGGATCAAAGTGACATGTTTTCAACTTAGCTTTCTTTAGCTTTTCTCAGAAGATTTGTAATAGATTTATATACTATTGTGCCTTGAGCTGTATTAATTTTTTTTTCTTTCAGGTTGCTTCTGCTTTTCATTTTTATTGTAGTTCAGATTTTTATGTTTTTGGTCCATCACTCTTTTAAAAATGCTGTGGTTCCCATCAAACTTGTTCCTGACTTATATTTCCTAAAGCCTGGAGATAAACCACATAAATACAAAACAAGTCTGCTTCTTCACAATTCTACTGGTGAGAATGTGTGAAGGTCTGTGAATGTGTGTTGGTTGGGACATGGGATGAGGGGTGGAGATGAGTCAGAGGATTGAATTTTAGAAATATTTTTAAGGTAAAGGCATGGTCTGCATGAAATCTAAATTTAACGAAACACTTTATTAATGCTGAGTTAATATATTATAGAAATTAAATTTTGGTTTGAGTATAAATGACAGTTTTTAAAAATATTCTGATTGTTTCTGCTTATAATCAGTATTTTAGCAGCCTAGTTATTCTCAACAGGGTTTTATCTCAAAGTTCATGATGAGCAAAATAAATTTCAAAAGTTGAACAAACCCTCTCGAGAATTATAACGTGTAACCTTTATACTGTTATATATGCTACATAGAAATGTTGAACAACCCTTGTTTAAACAATCCTTTAAGGACTATATGAAGAATTAGTTGGAATTAAGAAAAATAAACTATGTGTATTTATATAATTAATAATTAAGAAAAATCAACCCTATATATGATTAAAAACATTACATTTCTAGTTGATAGTTTCTAATTGGTATTGATTATTCTTACTACATAATTATCAAATATGAAAAAAGTATTTTTAAAAGTATATGACCTTGAGCAAGGCTTAGAACAAATCTGACATAGAATTCTGATCTTCAGAATATTAAAAGTTGGTTGTGATGATGAAAGTACAAATATGATACTGTGAGCCATTGATTGTGTACTTTGGATGGATTATATGGTGTGTGAATATATGTCAGTAAAATTGCATAAAAATATTAAAACCTAATACAAAATTTTATTCATGCATAATTAGTTGTACCTGCGTAAATAGTTTGCAAACCCAGGGTTTTTGAAGAGAAAATCAAAGTTAACTAACTCCGACAAATTTACAGCAAAACAAAAGCAACTTCATTTGCTATCTTCCTGAAATATGTTGGGAAGTTGCATTTCATATAACCCTATCTATAGTCTCAACCTCCTTGGCATTTACCATACATTCCACCTATATTCTGGTATCTTCCCTTTTTGTTCCAGTGTTATTTGAAGAGTTTTGCCCAGTATTAAAATAATGATCACAGTGAGGGATTGTTATAAATTACTATTAAAATCATCACTGTTAAAATTTGGCTCTTAGTATAGTATGTAACCTTCACTGTTGCAGGGGAAGAATGCATTTAGTAATAGAAAACTGCTCTTGAATAGAAAATACTATATTTTGCTATTTTTTTCTTTAGTTAGACTTCTTGTTTCAGTTTTAACTTACATTATATGTTACTAATATACAGTACTACATGAAGCCTTATACTCTGATATGTGACATTTTTTATGTGTGTTTTGGGGAATTATACATGTATCTCAAATCTCTGTGCTCTGAGTTCCCCCTCAACGATATGCAGAAATTCTAATATTTCCAGTTTTGTCTCTTCCATTATTTTTTAGTATTACTATAATCACTTACATATATATCCAATATTTCTATAGGCCGTGTTGCTGGTTCAAAATAGAGCCACTTTTTGTTTGGGAGTAACTGGCCTTTCTGTGTGTATATTGGGGGGTATCTTACCCTCCCTGCAGAGCTTTTTGTATCACAGGTGATACAGTTCCTTCAGTTATAATATAGCTTTCTTTTCAGAGTACGGTCACTCAGGCAGATGGAGATTAGAGATCAGTTGAGGCACTAGATTTGGGAGTGGTAAAGCATAGTGTACTCTGTACCTAAAAGGACCATCCTCTGTGACACTCAAGTTTGGTTATGATTCTGATCCACCCTGCCTTACCACTTAGTAATAATGTTTTGCTTTGTTTGGTTTTGATTTCTTTCAGTCACATTTGTCCCTTCCTTTTGTGATGATGGCGATGGAGAAATTGCCTTCATTTAGCAGACATGTTGGTATAGATTTCAACCCCATACATGATTCAGAATCTTTTCCTTTGCTCAGGAAATTTAGAGACTGTAGATCCCTTAGGTGATGTTCTTCAGCATCTTTAACACCATCAACAAAGATCTTTTTCACAGTGAAATGGGCATCTGCTCTTTGAGAGTCTTCTCTTGAGGCAGGCCTCTTTGGTTCCTCAACTCTTCCATCTACCTTTTGTGGCCTGACATTCATGGCTGCATCTGCCTCCTTCCCAGTGGCATAGTTGACAAAGCCAAAGCCTCTGGAGTTCTTGGTGTTTGGATCTCTCATTACCACACAGTCCGTAAGTGTTCTCCATTGTTCAGAATGGCTCCTGAGACTCTCATCGGTTATTTTCAAAGCTCAACCCTCCAATGAAGAGCTTCAGCAGCTGTCTGGGCTCTTTAGGAGTCTCTGACTTAGACATGATTGATGGCAGTGGGAGGAAAGACTTGAAAGGTCACATAGATTTTTATTCTTGCTATTTTACCAAATTTTATGTGAGTATTATATAAGTAAACTTTTAATGTTAGTAATAGTAGTAGCAGCAGCTAAAATTTGATTGCTGTGTGTAAGGTTCTGTTCCAAGCCCTGTGCATATATTGAATCAGTTTAGTCCTCATGACTACCCTCTGAAGTCAATAACATTTATTTTACCCAATTTACAAAAGAGGAAACAGAGGTCCAGAGCATCTAAGTAACTTATTGGAAGGACAGATAGTGAGAGTAGTTCAACTGGAATTTGAATCCAGCCTGGCCAGTTCTGTAACCAGTGTTCTTAATATCTAACATCTAATAAAGATAATATATTTCTCTAAACAAAGAGTAACCTTTCCAGTGTTATTAAAAACCTATGTCTGTTTCTCATTTAAACTGATTATTTGCTTGTTTTCTCATTCCAGACTCAGATATCAGTGATTTTGTTAGCTTTTTCATGAACCGAAACATATTGGTGATGATGTTTAATGACAGTGACTATGTATCTGCTGCTCCCCATAGTGCAGCTTTAAATGTGATGCCTTCAGAAAAGGTAAGAGTAACATATTTTCAGGAATACCCACTTGAGAGTTACAAAAAGACTAAAATTTTTCATCTAAAATTAATTGATTGCTGATATGGCCTCATTAGTTGGAAATTAGAATTTATTTTTGGAAATAGCTAGCAGTGTATATTTATGATATATTTTTTGTCCTGGTAAGTGATCAATATGTAAAGCTAAAGGAATTTAATTTTATTTTAAGATTATACTTTTGTCTAAAATACATGAACATTCCAAATCAGGTTGTTATTATCTATTATTAAATATTATGTCTAAGATTTGTTTCACCAGCTTTTAATACTGTTGGTGAGAATTAGCTTAGTTGGTGCAAAAAGCTTTATAGACAGCAATACTATATCCATTTATATTTATATGTGGTATGTAATAAGTCTCTTTATTTTCTTATTGTAGGACTATGTTTTTGCAGCTGTTTTCAACAGTACTATGGTTTATTCTTTACCTGTGTTGATGAATATCATTAGTAACTACTATCTTTATCATTTAAACGTGACTGAAAGCATCCAGATCTGGAATACCCCATTCTTTCACGTAAGCTTAAAAATATGTGTAGATACAGATATACATATATATTACCACAAACATACATACATATATATGTATGTGTGTGTGTGTGTGTATACACATATATATGCATAAAAGCCAATCAGTACTAATAAATGAAATCTGTAAAAATTTGTCTTAGGACATCTAGTCTTCTTTAAACTTGAGTGGTGATGGTTTATGTCTGGGTTTAGGATTCTTTTATTAATCATGGAAGAAAAATAAAGGTAATTTAAAAATGAATACTTGGTCATACTTGGAGGGTTGAAAGAACCTTGAGAAGTTACCCAGACTGTGCCATTTTTCATCTGGGCTTTTGGATTGTCAACTTCAACATATTCATATTCATAATGAATTCATGTTCATTTCATCACTATATTCAATTAATATTAATTCATCATTTTTCTCTCAGTCCTTATGATTTGTTTTTCATATATTGAAAAATAAATGGGCAAATATCTGTAACATTTCCTGTTATTTTATATTGCCATATTTTTTAAAACAGCTTTATATATAATTCACATACCATATAACATATTTAAAATGTACAACTCACTGATTTTAGTGTGTTCATAAAGTTGTACAACCCTCACCACCAACAATTTAAAAATATTTTCATCATACCCCCAAAAACACCTTGTAACTATTAGCAGTCAATACCCATTTCTTTCCCTTCCTCATCTCCCATACCTAGGCAACCACTAATCTACTTTCTGTCTGTGAATTTACCTATTCTATAATAAATGAAATCATTCAATATGTGTTCTCCTTTGTCTAGCTTCTTTCACTTAGCATGCTGTTTTAAAGATTCATACATGTTATAACATGTATCAGGACTTCCTTTCTTGTTATGGTGGATAATATTCCATTGTATAGATACACCACATTTTATTTATCCATTCATCAGTTGAAGGACATTTGGGTTGTTCCAACTTTTTGGCTATTTTGAATAACGCTGCTGTGAACATTCATATACAAGTTTTTGTGTGGAAGTATATTTTCATTTCTCTTGGGTGAATGCCTAGGAATAGAATTGCCTGGGTCATGTAGTAACTATGTTTAATTTTTTGAAGTGATTTCCAAGCTGTTTTCTAAAGTGGCTACACCTTTTTTCCATTCCCACCAGCAGTGAATGAGAGTTCCCATTTCTCCACATCCGCTCTAACATTGTTATTTTCTGTCCTTTTTTGAGTATTGTCATCCTAGTGAATGTAAAGAAGTATCTCACTGTCATTTTGATTTGCATTTTCCTAATGGCTAATGATGTTGAGAATCTTTTCATGTACTTACTATCTACTTTTGTATCTTTGGATATTTACACTATGTTTAGGAGTTTACACTGTATTCTGACATAGATCATGGAGAACTAGTAAGTGATATTAAGCAGAGGAGTGGCATAATAGTTTAATGCTTTAAAACATCACTTGAGCTGTGCTGTGGGGAATGTAGCGAAGGGACAAGACTAGAAACAGGAAAACCAGTTAGGAGACTGTTGGAGTAATTCAAGTAAGAGTTGGTGGTAACTTGAACTAAAGTACTAGTCGTGGGTGTGATGAGAATTGGATAGATTTAAAAGATGCAACAAAGTAGAAGTGTCATCAGGACTTGGTAGTTATTAACAAGTGGTAGGTAAAGATGACAGACATATTTTTGGCTTGGAAACTTGGTGGTTGATAGGGCCAGTGCCATTTGCCAAGATTGACAATAAAGATAGATGGAGTGGTCAGCATCATATGATATAGGAAGTAAGATAAGGACAGACAGGTGTCCATTGGCTTTATCAACAAGGAGATCATTGGTGGCCCTGGCTTTAGCAGTGTAGAGATTGAAGTGGCATCCATGTTATAGTGGTAAGTTAAGTTATGAATGTGAAATGAGTAAGGGGAAACAACTTTCAAGAATTTTAGCTGTGAGGGGTAGCAATAGGTGGAGGTGTCAGGGAATTTCCCTTCCTTCAGACTTCTTTCCTCCTTTATTCTCACCTCCCTCTCTTCCTCCTGCCATTTCTATCTCTTGTTCATTTTTATTCTTATGGGAAGCAGAAAGGAAGGTAAAAAATGGATGAAAAGAGTTAGATCTGAGAAGGCAAGAGTAGATGGAGGCAAAACACCTGTGTTATCATGATGAGGGAAGGAGATAGTGCCGATGAAGATACATTTACATGTGATAGTTTCTGTTTTCTCTGTGAGGCAAAAGATTCCTTCCCTGAAATATAACACACATTCCATTTTTCCAGACGTTTGTGGCTGTGTAATTCACACCCAAAACTTTTTAGTTTGCTGTAACATTTTTGCCATCTTTAAATGGAAATCATGTAGAAGATTAACTTAGTACTCTTCTTTTTGCAGTTCTACGTAGACATGGGGTACAAAATAACATCAAATTTGAATTTTAGAAAGATCACTGGCACCAAAATGGAGAAATAGTAAGTGAACTAGTAAGCAGAGAAGTGGCATGAATAGATTAATGCTTTAAAACATCGCCTGAGCTGTACTGTAGGGAATGTAGTGGAGGGGCAAGACTAGAGACAGGAAATCAAATTAGGAGGCTGTAGGGGGAATTTGGATAGAGGGGAGGAAAGAAATACGGCAATTAAATCAGTTTCTAATAAATAGTTCAGAGGAGAGGAGATTATGAGTGTCTGAGCTAATGCAACAATAGTAGTGATAGTAGGAGAAAAAGATGTTAAAAACCAAATTAGCATAACGTAATCACTTACATTTGTGAGGTGAGGAAAATTGACATAGTCTTCTTTTACAGTTTTGGGTAATGAGTTGCATAGAAAATCATTCACTAATTTTGAGAATACAGGTAGAAGAGAGATTTTTATTTTGTTTTGGTGGAATAGGGATACTGATTTCAGTGTTTAACCTAATAAGCTGTTGGTTATCCTTGTGGCATTTGCCTGATGGACAGATTTCTGGAAAGGACATAAAAACTTGTGTCACCAGCACATAGGTAATATTGAAATCATCAAAGTTGTTGATCATCCAACTTGATTTTTATTGTGTGAAATATTTCAAAGATGCATAAAATGAACAACCATGTATTTATCACCCAGATGTTTCAAATATTAATATCTTGTCATAGTTAAGTAGGTTTTTACTTACTAAAACTTTAGAGATATTGTGGTAACCTCCGGTATACCCATCTGCAATCCTGTTTACTTTCTTCCTCCCTAGAAATAGACACAATTCATAAGTTATAATACCTATACATGTTTTTATGATATTACTACGTGTGTGTATACACACACACACACGTATCCATAACTATCAGAAAGTATCTTACATTTTCCATCAAACACTGACACATACTATACCATTTTTAAAAACCAGAGGGAAAGAAATGGAGACTTTTTAAAGCTAATTATACATATGGTCCTACTTATGCTTAACATTTTTTCTTCTTCAGATTCTGTATGATTGAATCCAACTATAGTTTCGTTAATCTCCCCTTTTACCGTTTAGTTTATATATCTGTGGGTTCTCTCTGGGTTCAAAGTTTGGGACAAATTCTACAATGTTACATGGCATGAATTAAGGAATTAACTTTATTGTTGAATGAGGAAGCTCACAAGGCCAAGGTCAATAAGACAGGATATGTTCTGTCTTCACGTCATGCCATGGAGGGGTATGCCAGGCCCAGGATATCTACTAGACAATGTGTATGTTCTTTTCTAGTGCAGGGTACCCTTCCTGCCCCATGGGTATATCCTCCTACAGAACAAGGGGGAAAAAAATTGGCTTTTTGTTGGGGATGGAGTGAGGATAATACAGTATGCTTCATCCTGAATAGTCTGCATTTGGGATGTCAGCTTTTACTAGGTTGTTTGGGAAAGTTAGTTGCCTACAGCTAGATCCTTGGGGCATCCAGGGATGTCAGGATCTGTGGGGGTTAAAGATACCCCTGGTAGAGAGAAGAAGCTCCTGGTTCCATGGGAAACTGAGCTTGGGTACAGCATTTCCTGGTTGAGAAAAGTAGGGTCCTGAGACAGCTAACTCATGGTTCAGCATCCAATAACAAACACTGAAAATCATTCTTAGACAGTCATGATCATTGTTTGGGACATGCTAACTGCTTTTCACACACATTATTGTTATTTTTTAATGGTGAAGCTTAACTTGTATGCCAGATTATATGTATTGTAAATAAGAAAATGGAAGTACAATGATTTTGTCAGAATCATGTGGCTATTTATTATGTAGCAAAATTGATACTGTAGCCCAATATCTGCTAATAACTTGGCCACCCATTTTTTCGAATAGACTATGCATAGGATAGATATCCTAATGTGTTCCTTCAGAGGTTTTGATGGTCTTTTAGAAAGTACCAAGATGATATAAAGTGATTCTGAGTTCCATTTCTTACTCTGTGGTTGTCTTTCAGGAAGTTACTGACATAGTTTTTAGAATTGAACTGTATTTTCAAGCAGCTTTGCTTGGAATCATTGTCACTGCAATGCCACCTTACTTTGCCATGGAAAATGCAGAGAATCATAAGGTAATGACTAAGCAAAAAAAACAAACAAAAAAAAACAGGTATAGTTTGCTAATAATCTTATAATAAATAATGATGTTTTTGCATGAGTTTATGACTTATATTTAATTATTATTTCAGGAGTAAGTCAATGTACTATAAAATAAATCATATTTTATTGTTTTAGTAGTAGTGATAATTAATATTTATTACTTGAGTCTTTGCTAGGTGCATTAAAAATTACTTTCTTAATCCTTATAACATTATAAGGGCAGTTTTATGTTAACCAGTTTGCAGGTAAGGAAATTGGAGATGGTTGTTTAAGTGGTGCATCTGAGAACTTACTCTGATATTTATATACTTATTTGGAACACTAAACTACCTTTCCCCTTTCAATAGAGGGTATTGATGTACAGGGCACTTAATTTGTTAATGGAAAATGATTATCCTCACCAGGGCCTGGGAAAAAGTGCTATGTATGTAGAACGTTTTTGGTATTCTTTCACCGCTTTTTCTGCACCTTTTCAAAGTCTCCCAGGAAATTGGTGGTTTTGTACAGTCTTCTTGCTGTTCAAAGCCTTCTATTGTCCCACTCTGCTGAGATTGTATCTCTCTTACTCTTCTAATCAAAATTTTTATTCTCTCTATGGCTGATCTTAGTTTATTGGGAGAAAATGTGTCTAAATTAATTTACACAGTGTGATGAATAGTGAGCTTAAGCCTCATAGCAGACAATTATATCTTTATTGAATTTGTTTAGTATAAAATTAGTACATGAGTCTCGGGATAATTTTTAAATGATGTTCAATTTTTTGTTTAATAAATGTACATATTCATTGTAGCAATTCAGAAAATATAGAAAAATGTAAAGAAGAAAATTAAAATTAACCATAACCTCACCACTCAAAGATGAAACTTATTGGACAATTGCATTATTTTCTTTTTTTGTTTTAACTTTAAAGTTTTATAATTAAACTTTTGAGATAATTTTAGATTCCCATTAAGTTGTAAAGAATAATACAGAGAGATCCAGTGCACCCTTTATGGGTGTCCCCCAGTGATCACATTGATACAGTTAAGATAGAGAACAGTTACATCATCACAAAGATCCCTCTTGTTGCCCTTTTCTAGCCATGCACTCACCACCCCTACCTTTGCAACTAGCAACTGCTAGTCTGTTTGCATTTCTATAATTTTGATATTTTGAGAATGTAAAAATAGAATGGTAGTATATTTCCTTTGGTGATTGGCTTTTTATAAATAGTCTGTTCTTTTGTATTGCTCATTGAAGGGCATCTGAGTTGTTTTCAGTTTTTGCCTGTTATGAGTAAAACTGCTATGAGCATTCATTTACAGGTTTTTGTGTGAACATAGATTTTCATTTCTCTGGATGCAGAAATTACTAAACTGTTTTCCAGAGTGGCTATACCATTTTACATTTCTACCAGCAGTGTAAGAGTTACAAAAGTATAGATTATTGAAAATAATTTTATTTGACTGGGTTTATTTTTAGACTTAAATTGAAATCTACATGTCTGATGTTCTTATAATTCATTGAGCATAAAAGTTGTCCAGTTTTTCTCATTCCTTCTCTTCTTTTTGACTAATGTTTATATTCCGTACTTTCCCTACCTCACGTCTGTGGCCAGCTCTTTTGTAAAACATCTTTAATTATTAGGAATAGATTTTTTTTCATAGATGAATGGTTTACCATATCTTCAAAATCCAACTGAATAAAATTGTTAGGTATTTGGAGTTATAGAAGGTTCTAAAAACTTCAGATTGAATAAGGAGTGCATGAGATATTTAAGAAAACTTTTCTGTATACATGAAAATGCTATTTGCTTATGTTAGTAATAATTTATATACTGCTAATGAGTATTAAGAATACATAAAATGTTTTCAACTGCATTATCTATCCCAATTTTCACACTTAAGCTGAAAACCCTATATAAATCCACTGGGTGCTTTGCAGTCAATTAGTGTTGGCATAAAAGGTTAATTTTTAAAATTGAGAATCCTTTTATTGTTTAAAGTATATCTTTCCATCTGTTTAAACACATTTTCAAAACCAACGGTGTTTTGGCTACGCTACTGTTGGATCACTGTTTGCACATCTATAGCCCCTGTGATTCCTTTTGCTTTATTTTAGTTTCATGTTTGTTAGCAATACTGCTGTATTCTGATTCTTAAAAATTTCATTGAAATTATTATGTCAGAAACAGTGATCCAAATTATAGGCTAAGTTGAATTTATATTTAGCTGTGAGGAGAAATTTTATTACCCGTACACCTGGAATACCACCTTTTTGTTTTGTTGATGTGAAATAAAGAGTTCTAAAACAAATTGCTAGTGTTTTTTGTTTGTTTGTAAAATGTTTAAAATTATAATCAGTTATTTTCCTTTTTTTTTCCCAGATCAAAGCTTATACTCAACTTAGACTTTCAGGTCTTTTTCCATCTGCGTATTGGATTGGACAAGCTATTATTGATATTCCCTTATTTTATATTGTTCTTCTTTTGATGCTAGGAAGCCTATTTGCATTTCATTATGGATTAAATTTTTATTCTGTAAAGTTACTTTCTGTGGTAAGTTAACATTATTTGTTTCATACTATTTATAAATAAAATGTTATTTTAAAATTTAAGTGTTTATCAATATGACAATTGATTAGTTGAGTAATTTGGATAGTTATTTTTTACAAAGAAAATAGAGGCAGTACGTTTTTAATTATTGTATGTGATAACTATCATCAGTACAATTTATGTTACTATAGGTGACTTTTAAAAATAATAACAACTCCCATTATAAAGTTATTCCTTAAAACTCAGGTGGTCTTTCATGAAGACCACCTACTTGTATGTAGTCAGGATTGCTTGAACAGTCCTTCCTTAAAATGTCTCCTCTGTCTGTTCTTATGCCTGAAAATAATTTCTCACACACAAAAATATTTTAGTCCATAATTTAAAATATGAAGGAAGAAAATGGTTTGTATTCATGTTCAGATGTAAATGACTGATAACAGATCCTTTCATGTGAATGATTTTTGTTAGGAAAAAGAGAATACAAAGTTGGTGAGATTGGATTGCTAAAAGCAAACTTAATTTCCCTAGAGATCATAATTACTTTATATATTAATTTCTGCCTTACAAATTAATGAATATTTTTCTTAGACCTTTGCAAAATATATTAAGTGCTATGTATTACAGTGATAGGCTAATACTTGATTAAGAAAGATAAAGTTGTAACCACCTATAATTGCTTTTTATAATAAAATAACATTTTACTTGGTATCAAAGAAGAACTACAAATATTGTTCGATTTAAATGACATATTCAGGATTGTGTTAACAATAAAGCATGATTTTTATTGAAATTTAGGAGAAATATGGAAAATAAGTCCTCAAGTAACCACAGTTTCAGGTTTTGAATGATTTGTTTAGCTATAAAATTTGAATAATAATTATTCCTTAATATTTTAATGTTGACTGATGTTATACCATATGTACTGCTAGCTATTCATATTTTTGCTTAAAGCATATACATTTCTCTTTTACAGGTTTTTTGCCTTATTGGTTATGTTCCATCAGTTATTTTTTTTACCTATGTTGCTTCTTTCACTTTTAAAAAAGTTTTAAATACCAAAGAATTTTGGTCATTTATCTATTCTGTGGTAAGTCACCTTTTACATTATTTCAGCCTAACTTTTCAAAGCAGCTTAACTGAAAAGCCATGAACTCTTTCATGATTCCACACACACAAAAAGTGTCTTTTATAAGTGCAGACTTGAGATAGCTGGCAGCATCGTTTTGAATATTTATCTTCTGCATCATCCACTCAATGAAAGGATGATTTTGAAAGCATTTAACAACTGAAATAGCAAAGTTCACACTTCACAAACAGCTGGTACCAGTGTACTGACATTTTCAGCTTTATTACCTCTGGTTCCATGTTTGTTAAAGGATTGGCAGCATAGTTAAATGCGAGGCACAGATTTACAAGTAAGTTTGGATAGAAAGTTCTAAACACTTTTTTACTTGCTTTTTCTTTTTTTTTTTTTTTTTTCTCTTTAGACAGCTTTGGCTTGTATTGCAGTCACCGAGATAACTTACTTTATGGGATACGTGGTTTCAGCTATTCTTCATTACACCTTTTGCATGGCCATTCCGATCTATCCACTTCTAGGTTGCCTGATTTGTTTCATAAAGGTAGGTCTCTTAGATATTTTAATATTATTCTGCCTGATCTTTGAGATCTTAGTTCTTTTACTGAAAACAGTAAAAATGATCAGTGTAACTGCTGTTACTTGATTCAGGTATTATTAATTCAGAGATTTTAAGTTACTTTGGGGTCTTTTCAAACATTTCTTTAAACTGTAAATTCTCAAAGGAGAAGGACTATGTCTATCACACATTCTTTGAGGCCCAGAATGATGTACATAGTAGAATTATGATCTGGCTTCAATCAGTATTTTTTTTGTGTGTAGTTTTTCAAGGATTAAATAATGCCTTTTGCTACAGATTAGTTTTATTAGGCCTGGAGAATTAAAACAAATTTCTGTGTGATTAGAAAAAAGTATTAAGGGATGAATTCTTGACTTGGGACGATTGCTGATTAATTCTCTTCACTAAATCTTGTTCCCTTTTTTTCACTACAGTTTAATATGTTTAAATTATACCTGATAGAAATATTTTGGGGTGAGATAAATTTTAATCTGAAAATAAAACGTGGCTACTAATATTAATAGCTATTTAAACAGAATACATTTGCAGCATATACATTTTCTACATATTGCAGCATATACATTTTTAAAAATTTTTGTCTCAGATTTCTTGGAAGAATATACAAAGAAGTGAGGACACCTATGATCCATGGGATAGGCTTTTGATGGCTGTTATAGCGGTAAGAAATAGCAAAAAGTTTTTTTGTGTGTTAGCATGTTACCTTAAGAATAATTTTGGTTGTATAGTTTTAACACAGTCTTTTTAGTTTTATCCTATCGCATAAAAATTAAGGTGCATGAAAGTTCAAGTGTGTTTGTTAATGCTAATGAATCTGTATTTTGGTGGTAATACCTTTCATTAACTGAATATGTCCATTTTAAGATACTTGGCTCATTTATATGTTATTAATTCTTTTTAATTACAATTCTGGCTTCCAGGAGCAAAAACAAATTTTTTTTTTTTATTACTTTATTTTCTGAAGCTGACAACAAATGCACTTTACAAAGGTAGAGAAAATATATGAAGGATTACTTTACTAAAGTTAATTCTACCTTAATTTGTATTAAAAGTTATTCTTAATTCTCTTCATCATAGGCTGATGGTAAGGTACCAGATATATGGATTTGGTTCTGTTGACATAGGACAAAAAAAAATTCAGCAATTAATTGTTACATGTTTTTGATTTAGCCCTATTTGCAGTGTGTACTGTGGATTTTCCTCTTACAATACTATGAGAAAAAATATGGAGGCAGAGCATTAAGAAAGGATCCCTTTTTCAGGTCAGTTTGATTTTTTTTTTAAGTTTCACCATAATCTAATTTTAGAACATTTTCATCACCCCCCCAAAAAACCCTTGTACCCATTAGTAGTCACTTCCCCATCTTCTCTCCTCTGTCCCAGCCCTAGGCAACCACTAGTTTACTTTCTGTCTGTTTTGTATATTCTTGACATTTCGTATACATGGGATCATACAAATATAGTCATTTTTGTCTAACATCTTTCACTTAATATGTTTTTAAGGCTACCCTTGTTGGCAGCTGTAGCAGTAATCCATTTCTTTTTTATTGCCAATAATACTGTATTATACGAATACCACATTTTGTCTATCCATTTGTCAATTGGTGGACATTTGGATTGTGTTCACTTTTGGGTTATTATGAATAATGCCACTGTGAACATTTGTGTACAAGTTTGCGTAGGTATATGTTTTCATTTCTCTTGAGTGGATACTTAGGAATGGAATTGCTAAATCATAATAGTAACTCTGTGTTTAACCTTTTGAGGAACTGCCAGACCATTTTCCAAAGTGGCTGTACCATTTTCCATTCCTACTAACAATATATGAGGATTCTATTTTCTCCACATCCTTGCCAGTGCTTGTTATTGTTTATATTTTTTATTTTAGTTATTTTAGTTGGTGTGAATTGTGATTTTGATTTGCATTTCCCCAAAGACTAACGATGTTCAGCATCTCTTCGTCTACTTATTAACCATTCATTAAATCGTGTTTTGAGAAATGTCTATTCAAAACCTTTACCCATTTTTAAAATTGGGCTATTGTTTTTGTATTATTGACTAGTAAGAGTCCTTTATATATATTCTGGATGCAAGTTCTGTATCAAATATATGGTTTGCAAAAATTTTCTCACAGTGTATTTTCTTTTGACAGACCAGTTTAAAGGAAAATTACTTACTGAATTTTAGCCATTTGCACTAAATTAGTTCAAAAATTTCTTTTTTATATTTCTCATGTATTTGTTTATTTACTGAATATTAGCATATTATAAAAAAGTGGAAGCACAGACATATATAAAGACATTTATTAACCACTGATACTCCTCATATCCGTTGATGACTTTAGAATATGTTCTCCTTCTTCATGTGGTCATCTTGGAGGAGATTTCAGCATCCACATAGATAGCCTTTCTAACACCCTAATTTCTTAGTTGCTGATTTTCTCTAACCCGATGACTTGTGCCTCTACTCCACTTCAACCATTTATTTGCCACCACTGCTTTCGGTTCATATTTAAAATCTTAAACTTCACTGTTCAATACTACCAGGAACTTTTTCTCTTTCCAGCTCTCTCATTTTACTAGTACCATTGGACTTGCCTCCTAATCTCATTATTGGTTTCCTACCTTTGAGTTTTCCCTGTCTTTCCAAATGTATCATCTAATACTTGTTTTTACTTTCTTCTCTATCCAGCCGTGCCTACATGATTCATCACTTTAACCCTCATTCCTTTCAACTTCTGTATCTCTTTGACCTTTTCACTAAAAACATAGTTATGGCTTTTGGCTGGAACTGCCATCTTGCAGTAATTTGCCAAAATGACAAACACAAAGGGAAAGAGGAAAAACACCCACTATATGTTTTCTAGGCTTTTTGAAAAACATGGAGTTGTTCCTTTGGCCACCTACATGCAAATCTACAAGAAAGATGATATTGTAGATGTCAGGAGAATGGGCACTGTTCAAAAAGGAATGCCCCATGAATATACCATGGCAAAACCAGAAGAGTCTTCAGTGTTACCCAGCATGCTGTTGGGATTGTAAACAAATAAGATTCTTGCCAAGAGAAGTAATATATGTATTGAGCATATTAAGCACTCTAAGTGTGGAGATAGCTTCCTGAACTATGTGAAAGAAAATGATCAGAAAAAGAAGAAAGCCAAAGAGAAAGGTACTGGGGTTCAACTGAAATGCTAGCTTGCTCCACCGAGAGAAATACACTTTATGAGAACAGTGGAAAGGAGCCTGAGTTGCTGGAACCTATTCCCTGAGGATTCATGTCATAATAGGTGTAAAGGAAAATAAAAGACTTTTGGATTGTAAAAATGTTAGGTCTTTGATTTTCTTTTGAGTAGAAGTGTTATATCCCCTCCCCAAAAGAAAACATATTTAAAGCAAACTATGTCCTAATTCATTGGTTAATAAGTATCTTCACTGTTAAAATTTAGTGTTTCTCTTCCTGGAACAAAACAAAACAAAACATAGTTATGGGTGACTTTAATGCTACAGAAAAATCACATAAAAGTGCAGATTGATAATACTATACATTTATCCCAGTTCAGCTTAGCTTTATTTTAAAATGTTTGGTAACCTTATCACATTTTCCTAGTCAGCACCTAACTTTCTATTCAGTTATTATCCCGGGCTGCCTTCTTCTTCAAGTATTCCTCAAATTCCCAAATTCACCTTATCTCATTCCTTAATTCTCAGTAGATAAGATGGCCACCTATCTCAGAAAAGAGAAACACTTAATTTTAAATTGTAAATTTCTAAAATTTATTCACACCCTCTATTATTTTTGCTTTTTCCCAGTACCAATAACTTTATGACTTCCTTTCTGCCACATCAAATAGGCTTAATTTAACTAATCTTTAATATGGTTGACTTCCTCCTTGTAGTTTTCTCTTATTCCTTTGTTTTTCTGAATGTCATCCCCTATTTGCCTCCTTACCTAACTTTTAGTTCAGCATCTCCTTTCTAACATTTTTCTTCTGTCTACTCTTCTTTTTTAATTTTGAAAGTTTTTATTTATTGAGATTGTTTACATACCATACAATTATCCAAAGATCCAAAGTGTACAATCAGTCAGTTGCCCCCAGTACCATCATACAGCTGTGCATCCATCACCACAGTTAGTTTTTTTTCAATTTTTAGAACATTTTCATTACTCCAGAAAAGAAATACAGACAAAAAAAGGAAACTCAAATCCTCCCATACCCCCAACTACCCCCCCTCCATTGTTGACTCATAGTATTCGTATAGTACATTTGTTACTGTTGATGAAAGAATGTTAAAATACTGCCAACTGTAATTAGTTTGCAATAGGTATATTTTTTCCCTATATGCCCCTCTATTAATTTGTTTTAAGTTTCAGAATAGTATTTAATTTTCAGATATTTATAGTCATCTTATTTGATATCACAAAATAGTGGCCATGTTATAAATTTTACAGATGAGGACATTGTTGCACTACTGTCATGATGCCTAGGTTGCAGAATAAATCTGAATACAGATCAATACTTACCCTTCTTCCTCCTTTGTGTATTTACAAACATGCCTGCACATAACCCTTGCTATTCAAATTATTTTTATCTGAACCAAAGAACTAAATGCATTGAGATAATTTTGTTTTATTTATAGGGATTCTCACTGTAAACTATACAAGCTTAGGGATCAGAGAGTAAATAGTTTTTTTGTTGTTGTTTGTTTTTTGTTTTTTGTTTTTTGTTTTGCCAAACCCTCTATCTGAACTCAGAAGCTAAAATGGTTCTGTATTTTCCATTAACTATGCAATAAATAGGTAATCTTGGGTCCACAGTTAATGTTCTTTTGTTTCAGTGTATGAAATAGAAGTTAATAATTGCCACTTAAATTTAGTGGTTCAGTGACTACAATAACGGATGTCTCTCCATATATAAATAGACATTTTCACCAGCACTGCTCCCTATATGCCTTTGCTCTATATATCCCATGCCTATCTCCAGAAAATGGCATCTAATCTACACCAACCAATAAAACATAATTGAGAATACACAATTTTCAGTGCTTTCAAAAAGTATAGGAATATTCCTTTGGATTTTCAAAAGAAGTCTCTATTTTCTCCCTTTAGTATCTCAAGTAGGGCAGGTCTTCCACTAGCAAAATCTCTCAGCATTTGTCTGTCTGTGAAAAATTTAAGCTCTCCCTCAAATTTGAAGGAGAGCTTTGCTGGATAAAGAATTCTTGGTTGGCAATTTCTCTCTCTCAGAATTTTAAATATGTTGTGCCACTGCCTTCTCACCTCCATGGTGGCCGCTGAGTAGTCACTATTTAGTCTTATGTTTTTTCCTTTGTATGTGGTGAATTGCTTTTCTCTTGCTGCTTTCAGAACTTGCTCCCTCTCCTCAGCACTTGACAGTTCAATCAGAATACTTCTCAGAGTGGGTTTATTTGGGCCCATTCTACCTGTAGTTCGCTGGGCATCCATGCCCTGTGTATTTATGTTGTGTAGAAGGTTTGGGAAATTTTCCCCAACAATTTCTTTGAAAACTCTTTCTAGACCTTTACCCTTCTCTTCCCCTTCTGGGACACCTGTGAGTCTTATATTTGGAGGTTTTATTTTATCTATCATATCCCTGAGGTCCATTTTGATTTTTTTGATTTTTTCCCCCATTCTTTCTTTTGTTCTTTCATTTTCCATTTTGTCATACTCCAGGTCACTGATTTGTTGTTCAGCCTCCTCCAGTCCTGCACCATGAGTATCCGGAATCTTTTTAATTTGGTCAACAGTTTCTTTTATTTCCATAAGATCATCTACTTTTTTTTTATTTACTCTTGCAATTTCTTCCTTATGTTCCCTCAGGCTCTTCTCCATGTACTCTACATCTTGTGCCATGCACTTCCTCATGTCCTCTATACCATGTGCCATGGTCTCGCTGTCTGTCCCCAGTTCTTTGATTAATTGCTCCAAGTACTGCGTCTCCTCTGATCCTTCAACTTGGGTGTTTGGGCTTGGGTTATCTATATCATCTGCTTTTTTCATATGCTTTAAAATTTTCTGTTGTTTTCGGCCTCTTGGCATCTGCTCAACTTGACAGGGTTCCTTTAGGATATGTATACTAATTCAAATACTTCTCTCTAATTTGTCCACACCCTCTCCAGAACCAACCAGCAGGTGGTGTCCGCGAGCCACCCAATCCCCCCAAGCCAGCCCTCCGCAACTTTGTCTTTGTGGTGTATGGGGGTCTGACTCTTGTGGGGTCCAACTGGTGTGCTGTCCACCCTGACTGTGGGGCGAATGTCTGAGCAGCCAGGGAGCGAGGGTGGCCCTAACAATCAAACCTCCCAGAGATCCAAGGCTGTTCCAAGAATCCAAACCCTCAGCTCGGTCCTGCCACAGATTGCCTCTGCCACTGACCCACAAGTCCCTGGCATTGGTGCATGGTCCCTGGGATCTCCGAATGGGTCCCCTCTCTAAGCCGTGCCCTTCTAGGGCCTGCGCTGAGGGGAGGCTGCACTATGCCACAAGTGGGCACCGACCCTCAAGGGAAGTTCTGTGCCGCCGGGCCATGTAGAGGCATTCCCAGCCTGCTGAAAGGATGGCCGGCGCAGGGCAGGAGCATTCCCAGCCCATCGGGAAGATGGCTAAAAGGGGCATGGTTCCCCTCCCCTTTTGACTCACCTCTGCCCGCCCTGCTCTGCGACAGTCAGCAGCGGATGCACGAAAGGCTATCATCCATGCCAAATAGTGAAGCGTACTCACAGATTGTGGAGATGCCCTTCCTGCCACGCTTCCCTGTGCAGCCCTCGCTGCCATATCCGCAGCCACCCTTGGGTTTTCAGAAAGAACTAGTCCGACACCAAATGCCATCCCACAGCTTCCCCACACCACAGCGTGGCCACCGGACATTCAGCAGTCTTACTCACGTGCTTCAGAACACAGACTCCCAGTTTCACCAAGTGCACGGTCCCTGTGGATTTAGCAGACCCTGTTCAGCTGGTGCCTCACTGGGTGACTCTCTGGCTTTATCTAGTATTTTTCACGAAGGTGTTTTTTGTCCTGTCTCTCCTAACCACCATCTTCCGGAGGGCCGGATCCACGGTTTTTACTTACAGATTTTATGCTATGATCTCGGGCATTCCTCCCAATTCAGGTTGGTGTATAATGAGTAGAAGGTCATGTTTGTCCCCCCCCCCCCCCCCAGTTATTCCAGCTTATTTAATAATTGTTTCTGTTTTTTTTTCAGTTGTTCCAGGGACTCCTCTCTATGCTGCCATCTTAGATCCACTCCTTCTGTCTACTCTTAAAAATGGTGTTCCTATGGGCTCTGACCTCTGTCCTCTATCTTCTCTTCCTTAGTAATTCCATTTATACCCAGACTAAATTCTTGGAGGGCAGGGTCCATGTTTTTTCATATTTCTGTCACTCTGTAGAGTAGTTGCTGAAGCATACTGCTCATAAAGTAATATTGTTGAATGAATGAATAAATTTAGATAATATATTTATCCATTTATTCAGTAAGTATCCATTGGTAAACATTTATCTGTGAATGAAAAATAACACTTGCAATTCCACCTTTCGTAAGTTACCACAGATCTCATGTTGCTATGTTTTTTTAGTGTTTTCTCTATGTAGTGCCTGAACTTCTTACTACTTTAATTATTTGAAAATCTACTATATTTTAAATATATAGGGCCCTTTCAGCAAAGTCCAAAAATAGGAAGTTTCCAGAACCACCAAACAATGAAGATGAAGATGCAGATGTCAAAGCTGAAAGACTAAAGGTCAAAGAGCTGATGAATTGCCAGTGTTGTGAGGAGGTAAATTATCTTCATGGCTAATTCATTTTAATGTGAAATGGTTAGTTCCCAATGCATAGTAATTAATTTCAAAAAATATTTTTCTTTGCATTGTATTATCTGAAAAAATATTTTTTGAGAAATATTTCTTCCCCTTTCTTTTGAATAAGCCATTATTTCATTCATAAATATGCATTTATTTGTACGATACCTCTTATCAGTAGATGTAGATCTTAAAATATGGATGTGAAATGTGTGCACCCTGTCATCTCGTGATAGGTTTGTTTAAGTCTAACTTCTTAAATCCTGTTTCCCTTATTAGAAACCAGCTATTATGGTCAACAATTTGCATAAAGAATATGATGACAAGAAAGATTTTCTTCTTACAAGAAAAGTAAAAAAAGTGGCCGCTAAATATGTCTCTTTCTGTGTGAAAAAAGGCTGGTATTTCATAATTTTTCTTAAATAATTTTTCCAGAAAAGTAATTCCCAATTTTAGTTCTATTTGCAACTGATGATTTTCTCTTTCAATTCCTTTAGGAGAAATACTAGGACTGTTGGGTCCAAATGGCGCAGGCAAAACCACAATTATTAATATTCTGGTTGGTGATACTGAACCAACTTCAGGCCAGGTATGATATGTAAGGAATATGTTAAATATGATTTACATTTTTTTTTAAATGTGTTTCCTGATGAAAGATTAGGAATTTGATGCTCAAATTTTATATCTGTTTCTAGTATTAATTTTTTAGTATAGCTTGATGAAATTGTGGTCTTTTTGATTATCTGTAAAAATAATGGATGTAGTAAAAAATTAATATATATGTGCAGATATACACATAGACACATATACCATGTTTCTGCTTTTATAATTATTATGTGGATGGGTTATTAGTCTGCCACCTTTAATGGAAGACAGTTGTATTAATTTCAGGAGATATAGGAGCTAGTCCTTTCTTTTTTTTTTTTTTTAGAAAGCAGTTTTATTGAGATAAATTCACATACCATACAAGCCATCCAAAGTGTAGAATTATTGGCTTTTAGTATAATCACAGAGTTGTGCATTCATCACCACAATCAATTCTAGAACATTTTCATTACTCCAAAAAGAAAAACCCCTTAGCAGTCACCACTCAATCCCTTTCTCCTTCCGCAGTCCTACATAAGCACTAATCTAATTATGTCTGTATAGATTTATTTATATTTACGTTTTATACAAATGGAATGATATAATATGTAGTGCTTTGTATCTGGTTTCTTTCACTTAGCATGTTTTTAAAAAATTGTTTTTTTAATCAGAGAAGTTGAATGTTTACATAAAAGTCATGTAAAAAATACAGTGTTCCTATATACACCCCCACCCATGATTAACATTTTGCATTGGTGTGGTACCTTTGTTACAATTGATGAACGAATAGTAAAATATTACTGTTAAATGTAGTCCATAGTTTGAATTAGTTGTATTTTTTCCCATATACTACCCTGTTTTTATACCTTGTAATAGTGTCATACATCTGTTATAATTCATGAAAGAACATTCTTATATTTGTACTGTTAACCACAGTCATTGTCCACAACAGGATTCACTGTGTTATAAAGTCCCATGTTTTATCCCCTTTCCTTCTGGTAACATATATGACCCAAAACTTCCCTCTTTCAACCACATTCACACTTGATAATTCAGCACTGTTAGTTATACGCACAACACTATGCTCCCATCATGACTATCCATTTCCAACATTTGCAATCAACTTAATTAGAAATTCTGCACAAATTAATCATCACCTCCCCATTCTCTACCTCCATTTTATCTCCAGGTAATCTATATTCTAGTTTAGAACTTTTTGAGTTTACGTATTCTGATTATTTCATATCAGTAATATCATACAATATTTGTCCTTTTGTGTCTGCCTCAACATAATGTCCTCAAGGTTCATCCATGTTGTTGCATACGTCAGGACTTTATTTCTTCTTGAAGCTGAATAATATTCCATCATATGCATATACCACATTTTATTTGTCATTCATTGGTTGATGGACGCTTGGGTTGCTTCCATCTTTTGGCAATTGTGAATAATGCCACTATGAACATTGGTGTTCAAATGTTTGTTAGAGTCCTGCTTTCAGATCTTCCAGGTATACACCTAGTAGTGGGATTGCCAGATCATATGGCAATTCTGTGCTTAACTTCCTGAGGAACTACCAAACTGTCCACCACAGCAACAATACCATTTTACATTCCCACTAGCAGTGAACACATGTTCCTATTTCTCCACAACCTCTCTGACAATTGTAGTTTTCTGTTTTCTTAATAGTGAACATTCTAGTAGATGCAAAATGATATCTCATTGTGGTTTGGATTTGCATTTCCCTAATAGCTAATGTTGTTGAGCATCTTTATATATGCTTTTTAGCCATTTGTATTTCCTTTTTGGAAAAATGTCTATTCAAATCTTTTGCCCATTTTTAAACTGAGTTGTTTGTCTTTTATTGTTGAATTGTACAATTTCTTTATATATTCTGGATATTAAATCCTTATCAGATTTGTGGTTTCCAAATATTTTCTCCCATTGAATATACCATCTTTTTACTTTCTTGACAAAGTCCTATGAAGCACAAAAGTTTTTAATTTTGAGGATGTCCCATTTAATCTCTTTTTTCTTTTCATTACTTGTGCTTTGGGTGTAAAGTCTAAGAAACCATTGCCTGCCACAGGATATTAAAGATGCTTCCCTGCATTGTCTTCTGGGAGTTTTATGGTTCTGGCTTTTCTGTTTAGGTTTTTGATCCATTTTGAGTTAGTTTTTTGTATAAGGTGTGAGATAGAGGTCCTCTTTCATTTTTTTGCATACAGATATTCAGTTCTCAGCACCATTTGTTGAAGAGAATATTCTGCCCCGGTTGAGTGGACTTGGCAGTCTTACCAAAAATCGATTGGCCATAGACTTGAGGGTCTATTTCTGAATGCTCAGTTCAATTCCATTGGTCAGTATATCTGTCCTTGTGCCACTGCCGTACTGTTTTGACCACTGGAGCTTTGTAATATACTTTAAAGCCAGAAAGTGTGAGTCCTCCAACTTCATTCTTCTTTTTCAAGATGTTTTTGGCTATTCTGGGCTCCTTATCCTTCCAAATAAATTTGATAATTAGCTTTCCCATTTCTGCAAAGTAGGTTGTTGGACTTTTGGTTGGCATTGTGTTGAATCTATAAATTCAGTTTAGAGAGAATTGACAGCTTAATGATAGTCTTCCAATCCATGAACTTGAAATGTCTTTCCATTTATTTAGGTCTTTTTTATTTCTTTTGTAAATGTTTTATAGTTTTCTGTGTAAAAGTTCCTTTACAACCTTGGTTAGATTTATTCCTAGATATTTGATTCTTTTAGTTGCTATTGTAAATGACATTTTTAAATTGATTTCCTCCTCAGATTGCTCATTACTAGTGTACAGAAACACTACTTATTTTTGCAGGCTGCAGAATTTTCAGGACTTTCTATATATAGAATCATGTCATCTGCAAATAGTGAAAGTTTTACTTCTTCCTTTTCAATCTGATGACTTTTATTTATTTTTCTTGCCTAACTTCTCTAGCTAGAACTAGCACAATGTTGAATAATAGTGGTGACAATGGGCATCCTTGTCTTACTCCAGATCTTAGAAGGAAAGCTTTCAGTCTTTTCACCATTTAGTATGATGTTAGCTCTGGGTTTTTCGTGTATGCCCTTTGCCATTTTGAGGAAGTTTCCTTCTATTCCTATCTTTTGAAGTATTTTTATCAAGAAAGGATGCTGGATTTTGTCAGATTCCTTTTCTGTATCAATTTAGATGAACATGTGTTTTTTTCCCTTCATTTTGTTAATGTAGTGTTTTATATTAATTGTATTTCTTATATTGAACCACCCTTGCATACTTGGGATAAAGTCTACTTGATCATGGTACATAATTCTTTTAATGTGCTTTTGAATTAGATTTGCAAGTATTTTGTTGAGGGTTTTTATATCTATATTCATAAGAGAAATTGGCCTGTAATTTTCTTTTCTTGTGGTATCTTTATCTGGCTTTAGTAGTAGGGTGATGTTGGCTTCATAGAATCATAGAATGAGTTAGGTAGTGTTCCCTTTTCTTCAATTTTTTGGAAGACTTTGAGCAGGATTGGTATAATTCTTGAAATGATTGGTAGAATTTACCTGTGAAGCTATCTGATCCCAGGCTTTTCTTTGCTGGTTTTTAAAGACTTATTCAATATGTTTGCTTGTAATTGGTCTCTTGAGGTCTTCTATTTCATCCAGAATCAGTGTAGGTTGTTCATGTGTTTCTAAGAACTTGTACATTTCATCTAGGTGGTCTAATTTGTTGGCATACAGTTGTTCATATGTGTAGTATTCTTGTTTAATCCTTCTTATTTCTGTGTGGTCAGTAGTAATGTTCCCTTCCTCTCATTTCTGATTTTATTTATTTGCATTTTCTCTTTTTTTCTTTTGTCAGTCTAGCTTAAGGGTTTGTCCATTTTATTGATCTTTTGAAAGAACCAACTTTCAGTTTTGTTAATTCTCTCTATTGTTTTTTATTCTCAATTTCATTTTTTTCTGCTCTGATATATGTTATTTCTTTCCTTCTTGCTTTGGGATTGGTTTGCTGTACTTTTCCAGTTCCTCCTGCTGTGCTGTTAGGTCTTTGATTTTAGCTATGGGTACTTCTTCTATTAATCTTTAAGAATAAGCACATCACTTACCAAGTTATAGGAATGTCACAAAACTGCTCTGATCCCATCTCCTATACTATCCCCATTGTTTACTTCACACCAGACACACCAGACATTGCTTTCCTGGGAAATGTCAGGCACACTCTATTCTTTGGTTTTTCACCCTAGCTGTTCCCTGTGTTGGCTATGCCTGGCCCACTTGAGAATCAAATGACTAACTTCACTTATCTCCTTGGCTAAAATATCACTCCCCAATGAGCCCCCGATCATTCTAATTAAAATTCCAGCTCATCTTCTCTGCCCAACCCTGCATTTCTAATCACCCTTTCTTGCCATGTCACTGGGCTCTGATTTAGCTATGTATGATGTCCTTCCTTCATCAAAAAGGGGTAAAAATCTGACTTGATATTACTCTGACTCTA
Organism: Choloepus didactylus; assembly: GCF_015220235.1. NCBI lineage: Eukaryota > Metazoa > Chordata > Mammalia > Pilosa > Megalonychidae > Choloepus > Choloepus didactylus. Next base: position 63,836,000 of record NC_051324.1, on the reverse strand, counting down.
GGGTGGGGATTGAATTAATTCATTTACCACTTCTTTCACAAAAGTAAATTAATAGTTACATAAATAGTTGTATAAATAGTTACTAAAAATAGGTTTGTGTTACTTTAGGTATTTCTAGGAGATTATTCTTCAGACCTAACTGAAGATAATGATTCCATTAAGTGTATGGGATATTGTCCTCAGATGAACCCACTGTGGCCAGATATTACATTGCAGGAACATTTTGAAATTTATGGAGCTGTGAAAGGAATGAGTGCAAGTGACATGAAAGAAGTCATAAACCGGTAAAATAATTGTCTTTAGCACCCTTTTGTTACGTGGGGAAAAGGTTAATTTTCACATCTTAAAAATTTGCTTACTAGGTATTTCCATGATCATAGTTTTCATTGAAAGTAGTCATTACGTTTTTCATAGTCTTTACAAAGTTATGATAGCTATGAAAAACAGTTTTTCTATTTCTAACTACAGAATGAATGTACCTATACACATAAATGTCATGAAATGTATTTTAATTTAAAATGAAGTGTTTTATCATTAAGATGTTAATTTGTTTAAAATGATGTAAATTGTCAGATTTTGTTCTTACCTAATTGTAGTAAGCTTCAACTGAGTAACTAGTATAGAGAAAAAAATGTCAGTGGTCACAAGCAGTTTATATGGGTATTTATTTATATCATGGTTTGCTCATTTTGTATTGTCTATTTTGCAGAATCACAAATGCACTTGATTTAAAAGAACATCTTCAGAAAACTATAAAGAAACTACCTGCAGGAATCAAACGAAAGGTACTTTCATTAAATACTAAATATGCATGTATTTTATTGATCATGCTTGTTACCGTCTTGATAAAATGCCTTGTGGTGATGTCTTAGTTTTTTGTGGTTTTTATTTCCCCATTTTCTTTGCATCTAGTTGTGTTTTGCTCTAAGTATGCTGGGAAATCCTCAGATTACTCTGTTAGATGAACCATCTACAGGTATGGATCCTAAAGCCAAACAGCACATGTGGTGAGTATGCATTGTAGAAGCTTGAGACACATTATATTATATCGTGTTTTAGAATAAAAGAATGGTTTCATTGGTTATATGTACGTATTGATTTAAAACCCTATGAACATGATAATATAGTAATTGAAAAATTTTTAGATTTTTAGAGATTTCTTCAAACTTTTAAGATTTATCATTTGATAAGTTTAAAGTAGCCAAAATAAGCATAGTTGGATTTTAAACTTACTTTATTTTTCATGACATATTAATATTTTATATATTCCAGAATAAAAATAGTTATATGGGTATTTACTAAAATAGTGCTATTATCTAAATAGTTTTTAAAAGTTTTTCCCCCCTTGTCCTTTAACATACAAATTATCTTTCTCATAATTATATTGTCTTGAATTTATGTTGGAACTCTTTCTGGGAATTCAAAGTGCTAATTAAGTTGACCAACTCTTTGGTCCTCAATTTCCATGTCTGAAAGGCTAAGGCTTCCTTCAGTTGTAAGAGTCCATGAGTATTTTTTTTGTAACATGAGAAGGAATCAATCCTTATTAGTCATTGATTAGTATAATTTGGCCCATAGAAACATTTGAAATTATGGAATTTCTCTTTCCATGTGACAAACTTTCAAAAATAAGAAAAAATAAATTAGAATATTAAAATCACTGTCGTGCAGGATGTAACAGCCACAGCAGTTGATATTTGGTATGTTTTAATTAACCAAATTAGCCAAATAGTTGGATTTCAAAAACCAAGTATTTGCATTAACATATAGGCGTTTTCCTCTCATCTTTCAATTTTATTTATGTTTATGTTTTATAGGCGAGCAATTCGAACTGCATTTAAAAACAAAAAGCGAGCTGCTATTCTGACCACTCACTATATGGAAGAGGCAGAGGCTGTCTGTGACCGAGTAGCTATCATGGTGTCTGGGCAGTTAAGGTAGATGTCTATACAGCATGCCATTTAAGGAAACAGAATGAATTTTTTTTTTTAATTATATTTTGAAATAAATTCAAAGTTACAGGAACAGTTGCAAAAACAATACAAACCCCATACACAGCATACCCTGATCCCCCTCCCCCGATACCCCGATCCATCAACTTTAACATGCTGTCGCACCGCCATTTCTTTCTTTCCCTCCCTCCCTCCCTGCCTATCATCCATCATCTATTGCTGTCTTCTGAACATATGAGAGCAAGCTGCACACATCCTTGAACAAACACTATAATTCACATATGCAATTCCCATGAACCAGAACATTATTTTGTGCAATCCCATTAAGCGCAGCTAAGAAGTTCAAGAAATTCAACATTGATACAAACCTTACATTCTATATTTCCTTTTTTTTTTTTTTCCCTTATGTCCCAACTGTGTCCCTTTGAGCCTCCTGTCCTCCATCCTCAGATCCCATCCAGGATCATCCTTGGCATTCAATTGTCATCTATTTAGACTGTCTTTTTTTTTTTTCAATTGTGGAAACATATATACAGCCCAAATCTTCCCATTCCACCCCCTCCCTAGCATTCCATTTGTGGAATTAATCACATTTAGAATGTTGTAATGCTGTCACCTTCCCACCATCCATTACTAGAAATTTCCCTTCACCTCAAACAGCAACCCTACACTCATTTCTTAACTCCCCATTGCCCCTTCCCCCACTTCTCATAATCCATATTCTACTTTTCATCTCTGTGGTCATATTCTCTGATAATTTCTTTGTGTTTACTGTGGGGCTTAAATTTAACCTCTTAAATCTGTAACAATCTTGTTTTTCTTTGAAACCAACTTAACTTCAATAGGACCCATAAACTATGTTCCTATACTCCTCTGTTCCCCCGCCTTTATATAGTTCTTGTCAAAAATTACATATTTTACATTGAGTCCAAAACCACTGATTTGTCATTAGAGTTTATGTATTTTAGATCCTGTAGGAAGTAAACAGTGGAGTTACAAATCAAAAATTATTGACTTCTATTTGTATTCCATTGTAGTCAGAGAATGTGCTTTGAATATATTCAATTGTTTGTTTGTTTTTTAATTTATTGAGGCTTGATTTATGTCCCAGCATATGGTCTATTCTGGAGAAAGATCCATGATCACTAGAGAAAAATGTGTGTCCTGGTGATTTGGGATGTAAGGTTCTATATATGTCTGTTAAAATTCTCTATGTCTCTCTCTCCTTTCTTTGTTTCTCTGTGGATAGGGCTCCTTTTAGTATCTGAAGTAGGGCAGGTCTTTTATTGGCAAAATCTCTCAGCATTCGTTTGTCTGTGAAGAATTTAAGCTCTCCCTCAATTTTGAAGGAGAGTTTTGCTGGATAAAGTATTCTTGGCTGGAAATTTTTCTCTCTGAGAATTTTAAATATGTCATGCCACTGCCTTCTCACCTCCATGGTGGCCACTGAGTAGTCACTACTTAGTCGTATGTTGTTTCTTTTGTATGTGGTGAATTGCTTTTCTCTTGCTGCTTTCAGAACTTGCTCCTTCTCTTCAGTATTTGACAGTCTAATCAGAATATGTCTTGGGGTGGGTTTATTTGGATTTATTCTATTTGGAGTTCTCTGGGCATTTACGCTTTGTGTATTTATATTGTGTATAAGGTTGGGGAAGTTTTCCCCAACAATTTCTTTGAATACTCTTTCTAGACTTTTACCCTTCTCTTCCCCTTCTGGGACACCAATGAGACTTAAATTTGGACGTTTTATTTTATCTATCATATCCCTGAGATCCATTTAGATTTTTTAGATTTTTTTCTCCATTCTTCCTTTTCTTCTTTCATTTTCTGTTCTGTGGTCTTCTAGGACGCTGAGTTGTTGTTCAACTTCCTCTAATCTTGTGTTATGAGTATCCAGAGTCTTTTTAATTTGGCCAACAGTTTCTTTTATTTCCATAAGATCTTCTATTTTTTTACTTACTCTTGGAATTTCTTCTTTATGCTCTTCTAGGGTCTTCTTTTTGTCCTTCATATCCTGTGCCATGCTCTTCTTCATGTCCTTTATATCCTGTGCCATGCTCTCATTCTTTGACTGTAGTCCTTTGATTAATTGCACCAAGTACTGTGTCTCCTCCGATTGTTTGATTTGGGTGTTTGGGATTGGGTTCTCCATATCGTCTGGTTTTAGCAAATCAGAATGGATTTTGAATGCCATCATTTCAAAAACTTATAGTAATATATATTGATTTGAATGTTTAAAAATTGTTTCCTTGTTTGAATTTTAGAATCAGTCTTTAGGTTTTCTCCAGAATTTCTTGGAAATGTTATTTCCAAAATATGGTTGACTACTTTGCATTTGAAGTTAACTTAATCATTCAGCACTTTGGGATTTTTTATTTCCAGGCAGGGTGTTTGATATATTTTAAAAATTAATGTTATACGTAGTATTGGATTATAACCCAAAATGTAAAATAAATACATGAGTTTATCCTCATATAAATAAATAATAGAATAAATAAATAAATGGGGAGTGCAGGCAAATTTTTCTTACAGGATTCCAAATAATATATGCAGATACTGCTCCTCCAGGAAGGGGAGCTTATTCCCCAAGAATTTTCCGGACTTAGGGAGTCACTTCTAAAGAATTGAATATGGGAAAGGGAAAAATAGGAACTTTACAGTAGAGAAACCTGACAAACACTGGCTTAACCAAGAGATGTCATGTGGTATATCATGTACCCCCTGATACAATGTGATAAGGTGTTTCAGTTCTGCAGTATTCTCTCCAGAAACCCATAACCCCAGTCTAATCATGAGGAAAAAATCAGACTAAACCAAATTGAGGAACATTCTAGAAAACACCTGACCATTATTTCTCAAAACTATCAAAGTTATGAAAATCAAGGAAAGACTGTGTGAAAAACTGTCACAGACCAGTGGAGGCTAAGGAGATGCGACTAACTGCAATATGGTATCTTGGAAAGATCCTGAAACAGAAGTGAAAAAACTGATGAAATCCAAATAAAGTCTGGAGCTAGTTAGTAGTAATGTACCAATGTGGATTCTTAGTTATGCTAAATGTACCACAGTAATGTAAAATGATAACATTAGGGAAACTGAAACTGAGTGAAGGGTATTTGGTGACTCTGTATTATCTTTGTACCTTTTCCATAAATCTAAAATTATTCCAAAATAAAAAGTTTATTTAAGAAAATGATAGAGATTTAAATGAGAAATAATTCTTTGAAACTGTCAAGTCATTTTATGTCTGAGTTTTCTTTGAAAAATTATTACAGATGTATTGGGACAGTACAACATCTAAAGAGTAAATTTGGGAAAGGCTACTTTTTGGAAATTAAATTGAACGACTGGATAGAAAACCTAGAAGTAGACCGTCTTCAAAGAGAAATTCAATATATTTTCCCAAATGCAAGCCGTCAGGAAAGGTAAAGATACAAAAAATTTAGTTACATTTCTTTGTAGAGCAATAATTATAAAAATTGATTGTTGTCTTGAGGATGAGTGGGGAAACCTCTTTTCATACATAGGCTATCTATATATATATCTTACATTAAAACATTTGTATATATCTTACATTAAAATATCTGTATTATTACAAATATTGGGCTATTATAGTCTGATGTATTACAAATATTGGACTAATGTCTTGAGTTCTATATCTAAGTGTTGGATCTTTCAATATTTGATAGTATTTAAGCTTTTTAAAGTTCTTATTTGGTAGTAATGATAGTTTTTTATTGTGCATGAAAGTATTTTATGATTTCAAACAATTTTCTCCAAATAAATATCAAAATAAATAAAAAAATTAATAAATATCAAAATAAAATTTAATTTTGAAGTTTAGCTTTAGAATATAATAGTAGTCATGTTTGAATTTTTAAAATTTCCTGTATTTTATCTTACCTTTGTTTTTAGTTTTTCTTCTATTTTGGCTTTTAAAATTCCTAAGGAAGATGTTCAGTCCCTTTCACAGTCTTTTTCTAAGCTGGAAGAAGGTAAGTAGTATTTGAAATACACTATAAGGTAGTTCACAAATTATGAGTTTTATTTTCAGAGTTTAGAACTTGGGACTTACAAACCATGGTAAATAAGAAGATAGCCTTTTTACTCATCTCGTCTAAAATATAACTAAATACTAATACCATGGGGATTTTGTAGATTAATTACGTTGTAGCATAATCCATTTACAGTCTCCAGTGGACATGTCCGCAGTATCACATTGCATCTATGAGAAAGTTCAGCTTAATTATGTCTCACTAATTCAGTCTAGCAGTGGGAGTATTGAGTTTCTTGAATCCTCACTTCATACTGGGCCATAATACTAGCAGTGGTATCCAGACTCCTTTGGCAGCACAAGAGAGAAAGGAGTTCATAGTACAAGAGGGAGGACATCCACAACAATTTTAAGGAAACTTATTGAATCTTGGCGTTTTTAAAATAAGTGATGGATAGGGTAAAGTTTGCTGGTGGCCACAGAAAGAAGCTCTTATATGGTGAATGGGTTGTATGCAGGGTTATTTTATGGCATTTACAAACTATGAAACAATGTGTATTTGTTTATGTGAAGATTTATCAATACCTTTCAAAATAACTATAGGATTTTTAGGATTGTTCATTAAGTGAATGCTGAGTACAAAGAGATTTGCTGATACCCCATATGTATCCATCATAGTTATGGGTTACTTTTCTTCCTGCCTTAAGAGGACTGATTTAATTAATTAATTTTGTGCCTATTGTATATGCAATTCCATAATCAGATAATGTTTTTGCCTTTCTGGTGATTCTTTTATGGCCAGACAGAAACTCTGAACTACTTGTGGAGAATTAAAGGAATGAATAGAAAATCGGAAATTTGGTATTGGATTTGATTGTAAAACAATCTGAACTAAATATTCAAAAGTATATGGAGATGTGATCAGTATCCAGAATCTAGTTCAAGAAGTCAAGAACAATATATGTTGGAGTTGGGGAATGAGAATAGAAAGCAGGGATTAAAAGAAAACATGAAAGAAAGGAACAGTGGAAGAAGATAAAGGAGGGAAAGGAAAAAATGCTTGGAAAAGGTGAAATAAGACAAGTAACATTAAACATATAGTGCTTAGGGTTCTAGGGGATTGTGGGGGTGGGGAAACAAAAAGGAGTAAGTGGAGAGGAAAAATGACATTTTTTGGCAGCTTCAAATTTAAATTTGTGTGTGTGTGTGTGTGTGTGTGTGTGTGTGTGTGTATTTTAACAGAAATTTTTGGCAACCTAAGTAGTAAATGCCGTTTTATTCTTTAAAATATTGGTAAAATATTGTTTTCATATTTTAATAGCTAAACACACTTTTGCCATTGAAGAATACAGCTTTTCTCAAGCAACTTTGGAACAGGTACTATAAAGTTAAATTTTTTAATGTATTTTATAGAAGAAAGTGTCTAATATCAAATTGTCTAGGTTTATATTAGGAAAGGTGGGAGATTGTGAACCAGAGACAAATTGTTAAAGAATATTTCTGAACTTTGTATAATTTTAAGCAACTTCAGATCTCTGCCTTATTTTCAGTAGCTCAATTTTTTTTAGTTTGGTAAAGAAAGTTGATGGTGATGATGGTGTTTCATAGTAACATACTTGAAATTATGTTCTGTAAATATTTGTACATATTTTTAATATTATGACAGTGCTACTTACATAAATTAATGAAAAACAACCTATTCCTCTAAAGTAAAATTCATTTTTTGCATGTTATTAATGGAGATTATTTTAAGTAGTATTAATATCAGAAAATCTCTCTTGATAGCTAAAATGATTAATGTAGTTAGATACAGCTTTATACTCTCTGATTTAATTAAAAGTTCTTTTGAGATACAGAATGCTGTATTTGATTTATTTCCTTTCATTTAGGTTTTTGTAGAACTAACCAAGGAACAGCAAGAAGATATTTGTGGAACTTTAAATAGCACACTTTGGTGGGAAAGAACACAGGAAGACAGAGTAATATTTTGAACTTGTTTTCCTCAACTCTGCTTATTGAACTAACTTATTTTCTGTCTTTATTTTAACTTTGATTTTAAAAGTTTATTTGACTGGTGACTAGAGAACCATGAAAGCATTCAGGATAAATAAAATGCTCATTTCACTAAATTTGCTAAGCACCTTAATTGAAATGCTGTGATTGTATGATTTGCTGTTCTTCAAATAAAGCTTATATATAATTAATTAAACCTGCATGTTTGTTTCTGAAATATATTGAAATGTAGTCCATATGTCAATATGGGTACTTACTTTTTCATCTTTCAAAAATAATGCTTCCGAATTTATAATTTAGAGGAATAGTGATGGAATAATTTTATTTTGGACAGTTATTTATGTTTTTAAAAATTTTGTACCATCTTGTCACATAAGTATATGTAATGTACAATCTGAATAGAAACATGATATTTAGGTAATACATGTAAAAGAGACATAAAGCGATATGAAAGTTTCTTCCTTCTTTGTAATTGCTAAGAAAAATTTTGAATGGAAGTTAGCATCCTAAAAACCTAAAACATAAACACTATAATCTCCAAGCAAATAGGGGTTTGCGGGAAGTAAATACCCACTAGGTGGCACTCATCAATCATAGTAAATGAAATGAGACCTTGTTCTATTGGATGATCTTAAATATAGGTAACTCAGGTATTTGAAGTTACATTTCTTTGGCTTATAGTAAAATTCATAAATGTTTTAATTATTATAATTAAAAGAAGACGATGTCTAGAATTTTGCATAACAGTCGGATTCTTTGACTCTGTTGCTCAAATGGCAGACATCTGTAGAGGTGAAAGAATTAAACCATAGCTCCTCTCCCATCCTTCATGGAACATATAGATTTTTTTTGTCATTTCCATTCCAAGGGAACATTTTATTTTATTCTTTGAATAAGATAATTTGTTGGGTGATTGTTTTTATTGGTCAATATTATTATTTAACTATCCCTTTCCTCTACAGAATTTTAAGTATTATCAGTGCATAAATTTGCTGAGAAATTCACCTCAGATTCACTGTGGAATATGGTGGGATATAAATAAACAAGCTCTTTTGGGGTTAAATTAAGACTTATAAGTAAAATGTGCTTAATTCTCTTTAATAAGAAACCGTAATTTCACCCTATGACAGAGTTGAAGTAAGGTTATTATTCATGTAATCTTAGATATACTTCCTTGTAGAATCCATGTATAGACTATAGGTATAATATAGTATAAATAATAATTGTATAAATTATATTTCAATTGAATGAAAGTTTGAACTTGCAAAAGCAAAAATAATAGAAGTGTGATTATCATAATACAAAGAGTCTTCAAGAACAACAGCAGCAGCAGCAACAAAGGGATTTTGCACTGAGTTACTTTGACCCTGTAATGAAGTTACTCATTATGTAATATAGATATAGCTTAATCAACTTTTAGCTCTATTGTGAAATAAAGAAAATGTTTGTGATTGTAGGCTCTAACAACTGATTTTAAATATTGTTCCTTTCTCCACCTAAGTACAAAACACATGATTGGCATCTTCCCCCATTGCTTTGGCAATTACTGTACACATTCCAAAAGACATCTACTTTACCAGCTATCTCAGAGGTCTTCTAACTAATCTAAGAAACTTAGAAGTTTCTGCTTGTATTTTACAACCCAATGCTAAGTTTTTTCTGCTTGTAAGATTTAGCTGGTATTAGTTTTTCATCTTTTATTTATCACTGACAGCTAGTTGCCTCATGACACCAGACTTTAATTTTGGATTCTGTACCTGAGAATCTCTCTTTTTACTTTTTTAGCCAAGGACTACTGCATAATGAATACAATTCAAGACACATTTGAAAGCAAATCATTACCTTTGTAGATAAATTAATAAATAGCACATTCTATTTTCTAAGGAAATCATTGCTGAATGGTGCTGTAAATTTAAAGAGTATCTTAGTATTTAATAGTCATCGAAATACCTGGGAACCTCTCTTTGGAGATACATAACTAGGTATAACCTTGAACACTAAGCTGAGTAAAAGAAACAAACTATTGATAGTTTACTAGGGCAGACACTGAAAAAGGTAGTTTTTTAGAACTTGATGATACTAAAAGAGATGTTTTATTTTCAAAAAAGAGCATGACTAACACAGAACATTACCAGCTTTTGCACATAGATTTAGTCACTATCACTTTACATTGGTGAATCTGTGCTCAACATAAATTAAATTTTTTTTCTGCACAGTGAAAGTTAAGATTATGCTGACTAACCATAATCATGTTTTTACTATTGTATTCATTCAATTACTTTATTATTATTGAATATGAATACATGTGCTCTTTTTAACATGATTTTAAAAGGACATTTGAATTCATTTTTTTTAGTTTTTACATACTTAGGGTGAACATATTTTGGTCATGAATTAAATTTTTTGTAGGAATGTTCTCTTTCATTTCTCATAGTAATGAAATCTTTCCTATTTAGAAGAAGTATAATTTAACTAATACTTAGGAAAGCAAGGGGAAGTGAGGAGGGAGGAAAAGAAAAGACAAAGTCAAATCTGAAATTTGTCTTTATTAACAGTCTGTGTTCTTGTTTTTGCACATATATTACTTTCTTTTAAAATGTCTTGAATTGCAGATCTCAAAACTCTTTTTCTGTACTAAAACAAATAATTATAAATATATATATTAGGCAAAAGTTGAAAAAAAAAAGATTCATCTAGCTTATATTTTCCATCCATGATCACATCTTAAAAGTAGAGTAAAGGCTGAACTTAACTGAGCAACTATGGTTACTGACAAACAAGGCAAACTTGTGTCTGCCTTGGGAATCAAGCAGTTGGCAACAATGGAAAACATGATAAGTATACTTTACATTTCACTTTGTGAGCTCTTCATTCTTCTTCCAGTTTGTTCTTCATAAAAAGCTATAGGTGTTCTTTAAAAATATTTTTTCTTTAAATTGGCACAAACTATTTTAAATTAATATTTTTCTTTTAATCATTAAAAATTAATTTTAGAGTAATTCATTAGATTTATTAGTGACTATTTTTCAAGTCCCAGGGGTTCTTTGGATATAGGGATGATGGTCAATTTTAGTCCCTTAAGATCTTACGGTCTACTGGGAGGAAGATAGATGTTTATATAACTAAATTATGACAAATGCATTGCCAACAGTACTGAAAATAATTTATAGGAGCACAATTAATTCTTTTTAGGGTAAGTATTGTTATTGTTTATATTGTAATTCTGTTGGTCACTCAACATTTCATTCTGACCTTACTCTGAATTTGTTAAAATATCATACTAAATTTTCATGTAACATATAAATAGACATTTTGAAAAACAAAAATGTTTATCCTTAATGTATTTTTAATATTGCTAACATTGTATATTTTTCATTTTCTTTATTTAAATAACATATTACATAAAATGAAAGAATTTATGCTCAGGTGAATAATTTTTATATCAACTAATCTTATAAACAAAAGTTTAATTGTTTTTTATTTGTAACATCTTGTATGTAAGTAATTCTCAGTGCTGTTCCTTAAGAAAAAAGAAGTAATATGATTTATGTTATTATTAATGAGCTGTAAGAACTAAAAAGTATAAGACAAATCCTTCATTTTGTATACCGAAATGGATATTTTTTGTTATTTAGTATTGATAACTGAATTATGAGTGGCTCATATTAAAAGCTGAAAAAAAAACCTTGGTACTAAAGTTGTTAGTGATTTATTTATTTTTATTTTTATTTTTTTTGTTAGTGATTTTTTAAAAAAATCTGGAGTTTTCATGTACAGAGGAATATTGATAGTTACTTGAGTTTTAATTCACATTCAGATTTTAAATTTGAATTAGGTATTCTCATAGATCCTTTTCTCTCAAATCTATTTTGTGTAAATAGAAAACTCACTTTCACTTATATCTTATTAATTTTAACAGATCAAATTATTCCCAAGTATGTAACACTGCTTACATATATGTCAATTTCCCTTTAATTTTTTTGATAAATTTTGTACATTTAAAGAGTATCTTAGTAGGCAAAATTTTAAATTTAATGAACAATTTCTTTGTAAGCAACTAAACAACTCTTTCAAATCTATAATTCACCTTTTTTAAAATTAGGCAAATCAACTTCTCCAGAATTTTCACATCTTAAAAATATATAAAACAGCATGATGATTTTCCAATTTGCTTCCACACTTGCATAAATGCAGGATTCCCAAAGAGAGTCAGTATAATAATTTAAAGTAATTTCACTGTACCTGCATCTGTACATTCCAAGGGTTACAGTTTTACCAATAGAAGGGAAGAGAATAACCATCTCAGACAACCTAAAGTTTACCCCTTTTATAACTTGAGACCGAGAAATAGGTATAGATTAGACTGCTCAATTAATGATTGGGACTGATAAAGTGTTATCTAAATTCTAATACTAAATTAAACACTAATAAAAGCAAAGCACTTGGATGTGCCCTCCAAGATTAGCTGGCACCTATTGGGATGTATTGTGAACTGAATTGTGGCCCAGAAGAAGATATGTCTTGGTGCTTGAATTCTAATGCCCTGGTCCCATGAATGTGACCCTATTTGATGATGTTATTAATTAAGATGAGGCCAAACTGGATTAGGGTGGACCCTAACCCAATATGACAGCTATTCTTATAAGGAGAGAAATTTTGTTCATGCACACACACACACAGAGAAAGAGAGAGGGAAAGAGAGGGAGGGAGTGAGAAGGCCATATGATGGAGACAGAGATTAAGTTATGCTGCAAGCCAAGGAACATCATGGATTGTCAGGCCCCACCAGAACCCTACTTCAGAGGCAGCATGGCCCCTGACAACTTGATTTGAACTTCTATCCTCCAGAACTGTGAGACAAATTTCTGTTGTCAAAGCCAACTACTCTTTGGTACTTTGCTATGGTAACATTGGCAAACTAAGACAGTGGTCCTTTTATGTTCCAGCTTTGTCAAAAAGAGCTGAGTTTCAAGTTTTGGCAACCCAATATTTTTCCCTAAGTCTTATTGTTAGGTGTCATCTAAACTCATGATAATAGGATTTTCCAAGTTCTGTGTTATGATTATAGTCCAACCTTAAAGACTAGCTAAATGAATCACTTGGTTTGCAATTTTATTTCCCTTTTGGTTTTGCAATTCTTACATTATTAACAACTATACTATGGTATCTCTTGTTTGGGATCAACTTATCTAATTATTTATTAATATGTTTGTCACAGTTGTAGGAAAAGAGATTGAGTGATAATTATGTTATCTGTTGTCTAGTTATTTCAATGGCCGAACTATACTACAGACATTATTATATAACTATTATGTAGTTGATGTTTGTTTTCTGTTGACTATATTCAAACAGTAACACATCAACTGTATGTGAAATCAAGTTTGTGACTGAATGAAATCAAAATTATTCTTGGTCAAACTTTAAAAATTTATGAGAACCCCTAAATTGTAATCTCATTGTATCTGTTAAGTTTCCAAGATGTTAACATTATGCTTTAATTTTGTAGTAAACAGGTTAGTTTAAATTTTAAAAGTAGTCAAGAGTGAAAAGTAAATCATCCTCTTTTGCTCTTCAAGAAAGGAATAAATCTTCCTAAAAACTCAAAAATGAAAGTTTTAGTCTTCAAATATGTGAAATACAACTTGTATTTGGTTAAAGAAATATGACTTAAAAGGGGTGACTGTAATCACAAAGAATGCAGGTTTTAGAATTTCCCTTTACCCATATCATTATTAACTAGTTCTTTATAATTAACATTGATAGAATCCCAAGTTGTTAATGTTCAAAGATTGCTTTTCCATATCATTCATTTATTCATAAATGTTTATAACATGCTTATTTGAATCAAGCCTTGTTCTAAGTACTAAGGATAAATTGTTGCAACAATAGACAAAAATCCTTGCCCTCACTGAACTTGTATTAAGGTAGAGTGAAACAAACTACTTATCTAAGTAAAATATATAAGATGTTAGATGGTGAAAAAAAAAAAAAGGGAGATATGGAGTATTGGAGTGGTTGCTGTGGTATTAAAGAGGAGAGACCACACTGAGCAGGTGATCTGGTGAAAGAGTATTTACAGGCAGAGGGTACAGGAAGTATAGAGGCCTTTAGGCAAGAGTGGTGTGGCATTTGGTAGAGAGCAACAAGACCAGTGAGGCTTGAGTGAACTGATCAAGGGGACATGATTAGAAGATGGGGTCAGAAATCTCAAAGGAGTCCTTATAGACACTGTATGGACTTTGAGTAGATCAGAAGTCATTAGAGGGTTTTGAGCAGAGGAGAGACTTCATCTGAAATAAGTAAACAAGCAATTTTGCTGCTGTGTTGAAAAATAAATGGGGAATACAAGGGAAGGAAAAAGGAGACCTGTTAAGAGGCTGCTGCATTTGATTAGGAAAGACATTATGATGAGTTAAATCAGGGAGGTGATAAGAAGTGCATGTGGTAAGAAGTAGTTGGATGTTTTTTTGTTTTTTTTTTTTTAATTTGTATTGTAAATATATTCAACATAAAATTTCCCATTTTAACTACTTCCAAGTATACATTTTAGAGATGTTAACAGTCACAATGTTTGCTAGCACTGCCGTCATCCATTACCAAAACTTTTCCATCACCCCTAAAAGAAACTGTTTCAGTTAAGCATTAACCCCATTCGCCACCCCCACACCCACCCCTGGTAACCTGTAATCAAATTTCTCTCTCTGAATTTGCATATCTTAGTTATTTCAATTAAGTGAGATCATATAATATTTGTCTTTTTGTGTCCTTTTTTCACTCAATATGATGTCTTCAGTGTTCGTCTATGTTGTAGCATGTATCAGAAGTTTGTTCCTTTTTATGGCTGAATAATAGTCCATTCACAATTTGTTTATCCATTCATTTTGGGTTGCTTCCACCTTTTGGCTATTGTGTGTAGAACTGCTTTGAGCATTGATGTGCAAATATCTGTTTGAGTCCCTACTTTCACTTCTTTTGGTTATATGCCCAGAAGTGAGATTGCCAGGTCATATAGAAATTCTATATTTAACTATCGTTAGAAATTATTTTCCACAGTGGCTGCACATATTACTTTCCCTCAAAAAATGCATGAGGATTCCTGTTTCTCCACATCCTTATCAATGCCTGTTATTTTGCATTTTTTAATAATAACCGTTTTAGTGTGTGTGAAGTGGTATCTCATTTTGGTTTCTATTGGCATTTTCCTAATGGTTAATGATGTTGAGCATCTTTTCATGTGTTTATTGGCCATTTGTAAGTCTTCTTCAGAAAAATGTCTATTCAAGTCCTTTGCTCATTTTTAAATTTGGCTGTATGTCTTATTGAGTTATAGGGGTTCTTTATATGTTCTGAATATTAAACCCTTTCTGATATATATTTTCTGTATATATTCTAGGTTGTCTTCACAGAAGTGGATGGATTTTAAATGTTGTGAAGATAAATACTATAGAAGCTGGGGTATAAGAGAAAGAGAGTCAATGACTCCAAGTTGGTATGAACTACTGGAGGAATGGAATTGTCAACAATTGTTGTCTCTCTGACCCCATCTTCTACTAGCTTCATCAACTGGGATGAAGAAGGCCATGGAAGTTCTGGTTTGGGCAAAATCAGGGATTCAGTTTTGAACTTGTTAAGTTTGAGATTCCCTGTAGACGTTAAGTGGAGATGTCCAGTATGCAAAGGAAATAAATATCTGAGAAAGTGTTAGTTTTGGAGCCCACCCTTGAGTTGAGTGTCAAGTGGGTATTGAGCAGAAGAGTAAAAAGTGCAGCCAAGTCCAAGCAAGAGTCAGACACACAACATTAAAGTACACCACCAGAAGGCAAGGTTCCCACCCTGGATTAGGAAATGCTGACAACAGATTTGAGACCTTGTTGACCAAAGCATTAGCAACTGAGGAATTGAAAAGGAAGCAATTAAGTGTTAAGGACTAGATGGCTTTCTTGAGAAGGCACTGTTGGGAGAGAAGGAGACAACTTTGACAGGAGACCCATCCCTTGGAGGCATGGTAAACTAGAGAAATAAAGAAAGAATGACCTGATAATATCACATAATCAGAAGACAGATGTTCTAGTTAGCTAATGCTGCTGGAATGC
Organism: Choloepus didactylus; assembly: GCF_015220235.1. NCBI lineage: Eukaryota > Metazoa > Chordata > Mammalia > Pilosa > Megalonychidae > Choloepus > Choloepus didactylus. The sequence continues at coordinate 63,819,948 of NC_051324.1, read as the reverse complement.
AGAACACCAGAGATGGATTGGCTTTTATAAAAGGGGGTTTATTTGGTTACACAGTTACAGTCTAAAGGCCATAAAGTGTCCAGGGTAACATCAGCAATCGGGTACCTTCACTGGAGGATGGCCAATGGTGTCCAGAAAATCTCTGTTAGCTGGGAAGGCACGTGGCTGGCGTTTGCTCCAAAGTTCTGGTTTCAAAATGGCTTTCTCCCAGGACATTCCTCTCTAGGCTTCAGTTCCTCAAAAATGTCACTCTAAGTTGCGCTTGGGGTATTGGTGCTCTCTTAGCTTCACTGGAACAAGAGTCTGCTTTCAACGGCTGTCTTCAAACTGTCTCTCATCTGCAGCTCTTGTGCTTTCTTCAAAGGGTCCCTCTTGGCTGTTGCTCCCTTCAAAATGTCACTCTCAGCTGCACTGAGTTCCCTCTGAATGGGTGGGTCCACCCACCATGGAAATATCTCATCAGAGTTATCACCTACAGTTGGGTGGGGTGCATTTCATGCAAACAACCTAATCCAAATGTTCCAGCTTAATCCCCACTAATATATCTGCCCCACAAGATTGCATCAAAGAGTATGGCTTTTTCTGGGGGACATAATACATTCAAACCAGCACAACAGACTACCCAAATCTCCCCATAGGTACTTATTAAATAAAGAAACTATTTCATTGCTCTAGTTTAGGAACTGATTTAACCATGCTAAACCACAGAATGGCACATTGTTGATCATTCTGGTGGATGCTGTAATGAGCCATCTATATTCTGCTTATGGAATGAGAAACTTATTTCTCCAGCTGAAGGTACTGCTAGGCAACAGGCCTCAGCTTTCAAACCCCTTTAATATTGCCTCAGCTAAAGGTATCCATATTTCCCAGGGCATCCTGCTGCCAATAACTCATGCAGTGGTATGAAGGCTCAGTTCACTTTCTATTGCCCCAACTCAGGAAAGTCTAAAGAGTCATCATATTTTTAGAATTTCCTGTAGGATGGAAAGTATTGGTCCCTTGGGACTGCATTGTAGCTTGAACTTTGCCCCAATCTAGCTTTCTTTCCTTATATAGGTGTTTATTCCAAGAGCACTCCCTAAAAAAATCACCTGCATGCTAATCTGAATTTCTAGAGTTTGTTTTCCAGGGAAACATCTGGTTCCAGGACTAATCTGAGAATGAAGACACTAGAAGGGAATTTTGGACCTGGATCACCTGTCACCCAGCTGGCAATGAGAACTTCATGGTGGTAAGTTGAGCATAGATGGATCCTGGCGCAGAGTAGTAGTGCAGTTGTCAACTTCCTTCACTGGTGAATGGGAATGGGATCCCTGTAGAAAGGAATGTATTTGCTGGTAGGGTTTGTCAGGTGTGTTTGAGCTTGAATGACTTGGGGGAGGGGGAGAGGGGAGAGATTGAAAGTGATTAATTGGCAATTAAATCTAAGTATGAAAGTCAGAGGGCCTCCAAGGTAGCATGTAAAGAGGTATTCATCTCCTGCAATGGGAGAACAGAGAAAGCTGAGGCCCAGGGTTATTGAAAGAAAAAATGAGCTCCATACAAGATTATTATCCCTCTGGAATGTTGTCATCAAGATTGTGATGTAAGACATCCCTGGGAAAATTTCCTCTCAGAGACAACTAAATAAAAGGGCAAATCCCACTTGCTTGGAAATCTGGAGGATGATAAGAGACTGGAGAAAGACTCCACAAATGCTAAGTCAAATGAAAACAAAACAAAACAAAACAAAAACAAAACAAAGAATAAGATGAGAGATATGTGACTCAGACATGCTAGCCTGTACCCCTCTCCCACACTTGGTCTCACACAGCTTAAGAGTCATACAGTGGCACACTCCAGCCCAGGCACCTTCTGCCATAGTCATGGACCACAGAGTCACTCATCTCAGCAACTTAGCACCCCACACATATTAATTATGGGGTCCCAAGGCCACATAGACCCAGGGTGGGACCCTAAAGGTCAGCAAGTATGTACATACAGAATGGCCGCCAGGAAACAAAAGAGACCTATGACAGAATTGTTGGCAAGGGCTGCACACACTGAATCCAATCTGTAATCACTGGTGCACCCTAAAAAAAAAACAAGAACAAAAACAAAAAAGGCTTTTGTGAACACAGACCCCTTCTGGCTCCTTGGGACTGGATACACTAACATGGAACTTACTAGAGGCAGAAAAGCTGCATGGATAAAGGGGAAAATGGAACTGCTGTAAGGCACAGTGAACTTGAGGACTAAAAGCTGTAGGGAAAAGTTGGCATTAAGCATGGAAGAGCAGTTGAACAAATCATGCTGGGGAGGAAAGTTTGCACAAAAGCAAACAGAACAGCTCAGGACTCCCAGAGGAAAAAGAGGAATTCGTCTCTTAGAGATGAAACAGTTGCACATAAATAGGGCAATCTTAAAAGCTGCACTGTATGTTCCAGGCAAAAGACAGCTGCAGAAGACCTGAGAAAATCTGAACAAATGCAGGCTGCTCTGAAGGTTCAGCATAAGCTAGACCATGCATTGAAAAAGAACCTTAACACACAGCCAATCTACAATAAAACCCTAGGCAAGAGGGAGAAACTGACTTTCAGAGTTAGCACATCAAAATAAATCAAATGTGCAGACATCAGCAAAAAATCACAAGCCATACTAAGAAAAAGGAGATATGGCTCATTAAAGGGAACAAATTAAAACTTAAGAGGAAACAGATATTGGAACGACTAATCAAGGATATGTAAAGAAATCACCTAAGTCAATTCAAGGACTTGAAGGAAAATATGGATAGGAATAACCTGTATATGAATATAGAGCTAAAGGATATTAAGAATCCAATATGTGAATAAAAAGAATTAGCTTATAAAGGAACATAACAGAACTTATGAGGATGAAAAACATAAAATGAAGATTAAAAATACGCTAGAGACATACAAGAGCCGATTTGAACAGACAGAAGAAAGAATCAGCAAACTAGAAGACAGAACACTAGAAATCATACAGTCAGAAGAACAGAAAGAGAAAAGAATAGAAAGTAGTGAACAGAGCCTTACAGACCTGTGGAACAGCATGAAATATACCAACATACACATCATGGGAATTCCAGGAGAAAAGAAGGGAAAGGGGGCAAAAAGAATATTTGAGGAAATAATAGCTGAAAATTTCCCAACTTTTATGAAAGACATAAATATACATGCAAAGTACTCCAAACAGGATAAACCCTAATAGAACTGTTCCAAGACACATACAAATCAAAATGTCCAATGCCAAGTATAAAGAGAAAATTCTGAAAGCAGCAAGAGAAAAGCAACTCATCACATACAATCACTAATAAAACTAAAAGACCGGTTTCTCATCAGAAAACATGGAGGCAAGAAGGCTATGGTGTGACATATTAAAGGTATTGAAAGAGAAGACTTGCCAGTCAAAAAATTCTTTATCTGGTAAAACTGTCCTTCAGAGAGGAGGAGCTAAGATGGCAGCATAGGGAGATGTGGAATTTAGTTAGTCCCCTTGAACAACTAATAAATAACCAGGAACAACCAGTAAATAATCTGGAACAACTGCTGAGAGAGAACTGTGACTATCCACACATCATACACCAACCTGGATTGGGTGGAAAGGCTGAGATCAGAGCATAAAATCTGTAAGTAAAAACTGCGGACCCACACTGGGAGCCCCCTCCCCCCAAGACAGGCCAAGTGGCAGGACCTCCCTGTGGGAGAAACCAGCATTCCCAGAGCCAGTGAATATAGCTCAGACCAGCTCCAACTGGGGTTTTAATTAACTAATGTGGACTCCTGAATACAAACTACAAACATAGCCAAGCAGCAAAGTACCCTGAGGTTGCTCCCAGTGGAGAGGAGGTGGGGCTGATGGAGAGGAAAAAAATTAATTAAAAAAAGAAAAAAAATACAGAGACTTTTAGAGACAGACCTTAGAGAGCCAGAAAACACCGGTGCCCTGGGAGAGGGAGCCCAGAAAACCAAGTGCTTTGTCTGACCAACGGGTGAAATTGGAGGCTGCAGACTGGTTCTGAAGGGGGACTTTCTTCCCCTTTTTCTCTATTTCAACCTGAGCGGCTCAGTGAAGCCTCAGCCATTTTCAATCCACAGTGCTCTGACCCAGACGGGTAGAGTTGACAGAGCCAGAGAGTCAAAGAAACCATTGAAATGCAGAAGATAGCTCCCTAAGGGGTGTATCTTCCCTATGAGGAAGGAAGTGAGGCCCAGCTCAAAGGCTTGCCTCTCCCTCAGCAAACTCTAAGACACACCCTCAGGGAGACTTGAAACTGAATATATCCCCATTCTGAGATCTGAACCTGTTCTGGTCTTGGAAAATCTGATTTGGGTAACCAGGGAAGCCAGATGCCTAGACAACAGAGGACCACAGACTACACTGGGAAGGGCAGAGTTATGGCCCAGTAAAGGAACAAATGTACACCTCAATCAAGATACAGTTGAGATATTATTCCACTTTAATGAAACAGTCGATTAAAGATTTTCAAAGAAATATGATAAATCAAATAAAAAACCAAATCAACAAGTTCAGGGAAGATATGGCAAAAGAGATGAAGGATATAAAGAAAACACTGGGAGAACATAAGGTAGAAGTCAAAAGTTTGAAAAAACTACTGGCAAAATCTATGGAAATGAAAGGCACAACACAAGAGAAAAAAAACACAATGGAGACATACAACAGCAGAGTTCAAGAGGCAGAAGAAAACACTTAGGAACTGGAGAACAAGACACCTGAAATCCTACACACAAAAAACAGATAGGAAAAAGAATGGAAAAATATGAGCAACATCTCAGGGAACTGAATGACAACATGAAGTGCATAAATGTACATGTCATGATTGTCCTAGAAGAAGAGAAGGGAAAAGGGGCAGAAGCAATAATAAAAGAAATAATCAATGAAAAGTTCCCATCTTTTATGAAAGACATAAAATTACAGATCCAAGAGGACAGCATACACCAAACAGAATAGATCTGAATAGACTTATGCCAAGACACTTAATAATTAGATTATCAGATGTCAAAGACAAAGAGAATCCTGAAAGCAGCAAGAGAAAAGCAATCCATCACATACAAAGGAAGCTTAATAAGACTATGTGCGGATTTCTCAGTAGAAATCATGGAGGCAAGAAAGAAGTGGTGTGATATATTTAAGATACTGAAAGAGAAAAATCGCCAACCAAGAATCCTATATCCCAGGCAAAACTGTCCTTCAAATATGAAGGAGAGTTTAAAATATCCTCTGACAAACAGACAATAAGAGAGTTTGTGAATAAGATACCTGCTCTACAGGAAATACTAAAGGGATCACTACACATAGATAGAAGAAGACAGGAGTGAGAGGTTTCAAACAATTTTGGGTGACGGTAGCACAACAAGGTAAGTACACTAAACAAAGATGACTGTGAGTATGGTTGAAAGAGGAAGGCCAGGAGCATGTAGGACACCAGAAGGAAAGAGGAAAGATAAAGACTGGGACTGTGTAACTCAGTGAAACCTAGAGTGCTCAATAATTGTGATAAAATGTACAAATATGTTTTTACATGAGGGAGAAGAAATGAATGTCAACCTTGCATGGTGTTAAAAATAGGGTGGTATTGGGGGGAAAATACAGTCAATACAAACTAGAGGCTATAGTTAACAGAAACATTTTACTATGCTTCCTTTAATATAAAAAAGGCAATATACCAAAGCTAAATGCCTATAATGGGGATATAAGGGAGGCGTATGGGACTCTTGGCATTGGTGATGTTATCTGACTCTTTTATTGTACTTTAGTTTAATTCTGTCTTTCCTTTTGTTGCTTTTTAGCTGTCATTGTTTTTTCCTTTTTGTCTCTCTACCTTCTTTGACTCTTCCTCTTCCTTTGTGGAAGAAATGGAGATGTCTATATAGATAGCGGTGATGGTGGTGAATGCATAAATACATGATTATACAGGGAACCTTCAATTGTTTACTAATGACAGGATGTATGGTGGGTGAATAAAACCATCTAAAAAAACCAGGGTGATGAAGAAATCTTGAGGGCACTATATTGAGTGAAATAAGTCAAACACAAAAGAGCAAATATTGTATGGTTTCCCTGATATGCATTAATTATAATATGTAAACTCATAGACATGAAATATAAGATACCAGGATATAGAACAAAGCCAAAGAATGGGTAGCAGTTCCATATTATGAACAGAATGTTTAGCTAGGTTGAACTAAAGTGTTTGGAAATGGACAGAGGTGATGGTAGCATGTTATGGGAATAACTAACAGTGCTAAACAGTGTGTGAATGTGGTGGAAACAGGAAGCTTAGAGTCATGTATGTCACCAGAAGGAAATTTAGAGGTTAAAATATGGGAATTTATAAAACAGTGAATCTTGTGCTGGACAATGTCAGTGATTAACTGTACAAATATTAGAAATCTCTTTCATAAACTAGAACAAATGTATGACATATAACTAGAAATTAATAATAGAGGGGTATATAGGGAGAAAATATACCTATTGCAAACTGTATACTACAGTTGGTAGTATTTTAACATTCTTTCATCAACAGTAACAAATGTACTATACTAATGCCATGAGTCAGTAATGGAGGGGAGAATTAGGGGTATGGGAGGATTTCAGTTTTCTTTTTTGTTTTTATGTCCTTTCTAGAATTATGAACGCACAGCTGTATGATGGTATACCATGGGCAATTGATTGTGCACATTGGATGATTGTATGGTATGTGAACAATCTCAATAAAATTGAATTAAAAAAAAACCTGTCCTTCAGAAATGAGAGAGAGAGTTTAAGACATTCATGAAGAAACAAAACCTGAGAGAGTTCATTACCAAGTGAAATGCTAAAGGGAGTTCTTCGGGTTGGAAGGAAAGGACAGGAGAGAATGAATATTTGGAGCAATATGAAGAAGTGAAGATCTTCAGTAAAGATAACTACATGGTTAAATGTAAAACCTAATAGTACTATATCTTCAGTAAAGAACTCTACTCTTTATTTCCTATAAGAGTTAGAATGCAATTGAATAAGACACAATCATATTTTCTTGTGACAGACATGCAAAATCTAAAGAAGTAATGTATGTCAAAAACAACATAAAGAGGAAAATGGGTGGATATGGGAGTAGAGAATGTGTATGCTATTGAAGTTCTTAGTATCTTTTCAAACTACTAGATTGTAGAATTGAATTGTTTAACACAAACCCCAGGGTAATCACAAAGAAAGCATTTTTAATATATACAGAAATGGAAATGAGAAAGGGATTGATCACTTATATCACAAAATGTCAACCTAAAGGGAAGCTGCAGTAAAGGAAAATAGATACAAAAAATATATGACATTTTTTAAAAAAAGGACAAAATAGCTGAAGTAAGTCTTGCCTTATCAGTAATACCACTGAATGTTAATGGTTTAAACTCCCCAATTAAGAGATACAGATTGGCAGAAACTCACCTTAGACCCAAAGATACAAATACGTTGAAAGTGAAAGGACGGAAGAAGATATTCTATGTAAATAGTAACCAGAAGAGAGCTGTAGTAGCTATATTAATATTGAACAAAATTGACCTTAAATCAAAAACTGTTACAAAGAAGGGCACTATACATTAATAAAAGGGTCAATCCACCAGGAAGAAATAACAATCATAAACATTTATGCATCTAACCACAGTGCCTCAAAATACATGAGGCAAACAGGCAAATTAAGGAGAAGTAGACCCCGCTACAATAATATTTGGAGACTTGAATACACCACTTTCATCAATGATTAGTACAGCTAGAAAGAAGATAGATAAGAAAATGGAGAACTTGAACAGTGCTATATATGAACTAGACTTAACAGACATTTATAGAACACCACCCCCAAACAGCAGAATACACATTTTTTCTTAAGTGCACATGGATCATTCTCCAGGATAGACCACATGTTGGGTAACAAAACAAGTCTCAATAAATTTAAAAAGATTGAAATTATACAAAGCATTTTCTCTTATCACAATGGAATGAAGTTAGAAACCAATAACAGATGGAGAACTAGAAAATCCACAAATATACGGAAGTTGAATAACACACTCTTAAGTAATCAATGGGTCAAATTAGAAATCACAAGGGAAATAAAGAAATATCTTAAATTGAATGAAAGTAAGAACATAACATTTCAAACTTATAGAATGCAGTGAAAGCAGTGATTAGAGAGGAATTTATAGCTCTAAATTCTTATATTGAAAAAGAAATAAGTCAAATCAGAGACCTAACTGCACACTAAATCAAAGGTAGCAGAAAGAAGAAAATAATACATATTAGTACAGATATAAATGAAATAGAGAATTAAGAATGCAATAGAAATAATAAAACCAAAAGTTGATTCTTTGAAAACAGCAATAAAATTTGCAAACCTTTAGATAAACTGATGTGAAAAAGAGAGGAAGCAAATAATTTAAATTGGAAATGAAAGGGGGGACATTACTACTGACTCTATATATATAAAAAGGATCATAAAAGGATACAATGGACTACTGTATGCCAGTGTTTTCATTTCCTGGCTGCTGAACATAAATATCATGCAATGGGTTGGCTTAAATGATGGGAATTTATTGGCTTATGGTTTTAAGGCTAGGAGAAGTCCAAAATCAAGGTGTCATCAAGTTGACGTTTTCTCCCAGAAGACTGTGGTGTTCTGCGGTTGGCTGCCAGAGATCCCTCGTCCTTGTCTTTTCTGTCACCTGGCAACTTCTCTTGGCTTCTTTTGTCTCTTCTGGGTACCATTGACATTCAGCTTCTGACTACTACTTCTGGCTTTCTTTCTCCCTGTGACCTTCTCTATAAGGCCTTCAGTAATAGGATAAAGACCCATCCTGATTCAGCTATCCCACATCTAAACTGAAGTATCTCTTCAAAAGGTCCTATTTATAAGAGTTCACACCCACAGGAATGAATTAAATTTAAGAACATATTTTTCTGGGGTACATAGCTCCAACCTTAGACAACCTAGATATAATGGACATGTTCCAGAAACAAACAAATAACCTACTTCTTCTACTCTAGAAGAAATTGAAGATCTCACCACACCAGTTACAATAAAAGAAATTGAATCTGTAATCAAAAACCTCACAGCAACATCAACAAAAAAACAAGGACCAGATGGCTTCACTGGTGACTTTAACAAACATTCCCAGCAAAATTAACAGCATTCTTGCTCAAACTCTTCCAAAAAAAATGAAGAGGAGGAAACACCCCCTAACTCATTCTCCAACATCACCTTAGGCCAACATCACCCTAATACCAAAGTCAGATAAAGATGCTTCAGGAAAAGAAAATTACACCAATATCCCTTATGAAAAAGGGTGCAAAAACCCACCACAAAATACTAGCAAACCTAATTCAACTGCACAAATTAAACACCAAGATAAAGTGGGTTTTATCCCAGACATGCAAGGATGGTTCAGCATAAGAAAATCAATTAATGTCTACATTAATAGAACAAAGGAAAAAAATGTTCATCTCAATTGATGCAGAAAAGGCATTTGACAAAATCCAACACCACTTCTTGATAAAAACACACAGAAAACTAGGAATAGAAAGAAAATTCCTCAAAATGATACAGAACTTAGATAAAAAACCCACAGCTATAGGTAAAGAATAGAATAGATTTTCCTAAATATATGGGAATAAATTTAACCAAGAATGTAAAGGATTTATGCACAGAAAACTAAAAAATATTGCTAAAAGAAATCAAAGAAGACCTAAACAAATGGGAGGACAGTCCATGTTCATGGATTGGAAGACCAAATATTGTTAAAACATTAATTCTACCCAAAATGATTTACAGATTCAGTGTAATCCCAATCAAAATTTTATCATCCTTCTTTGAAGAAATGGAAAAGCCAATCATCTAATTTATGTGGAAAGGTAAGGGTCTTCAAATAACCAAAATCATCTTGAAAAAGAAGAACGAAGTTGGAAGACTCACACATCCCAATTTAAAAACTTATTACAGAGCTACAATAATCAAAACAGCATGGTACTGGCACAAAGGCAGACATATAGACTGATATAATCTACTTGAGAGTTCGGAAATAAACTTCCATTTATGGCCACTTGATTTTTGACAAGGGTGCCAAGTCTACTCAATTGGGGAAGAATGGTCTCTTCAATAAATGGTGCTGGGAAAACTGAATATCCTTATGCAAAAGAATGAAGGTGGGTCCTTACCTCACACCATATACAAAATTTAAGTAAAAATGTATCAAATACCTAAATATAAGAAGCCCTTGAAAAGATGCTGACCATCTTTATCCATTGGAGAAATGCAAATCAAAAGCACGAGTTACCATTTCACATTCACTAGAATGGTTACTATTAAAAAAGTGGAAAAGAACATGTGTTTGAGAGGGTGTGGAGAAACAGGAATACTCATTCACTGTTGGTGGCAGTGTAAAATGGTGTACCTGCTATGGAAAACAGTTGTTGGTTCCTCAGAAAGTTAAGTTTAGAATTACCATATGACCAAGCAATCCCACTTCTGGGTATATACCCAAAAGAATTGAAAACAGGCCCTTGAACGGATATTTGCACACTGATGTCCATAGAGACATCATTCACAATTTCTAAAAGATGAAAGCAACCCAAATGTCCATCACTAGAGAAATGGATAAACCAAATGTGGTATATGCTTACAAGGGAATATTATTCAGCCATAAAAAGGAATGAAATTCTGATACATGAGACAACATGGATGAACCCAGAAGACACCATGTTGAATGAAATAAGTGAGACATAAAAGGACAAATATTGTTTGATCTCACTGAAATTACATAATTAACATAAGCAAATTCATAGCATCAGAAATTAAATACAGATTACCAGGGGTCTGGGGCTAGGGTAGAGAATGGGGAATTAAGCTTAATTGTTACAGAATTTCTGTTTGGTATGATGAAATAGTTTTGGTAATGGATGGTTGTGATGGTAGCATAACACTATGAATGTAATTAACACTGCTGAATTATATATCTGAATGAGGTTAAAAGGGGAAATTTTTCGTTGTGTACGTGTTACTAACATGAAAGTCTAAACCAATGTTGTTATTCCCCACAGGAGATCTGCTATGCTAAAGTCAAGGCATGGTTGAGAAAAAATGGGTACATCTCGATTGATAAACCTAAACATTCATAATCTCAAGACTCCCAAGAAACTTCTGAGCCTACGGAAAAGGCCTACCCATCGATTAAAGGCCTAACGGTCTCCACTTGCTTTAAGACAATGTAGAGGCCTCACTCTTGCAAGACAGTATACCCCCATAATGGGTTGAATGTGACCTTATTTGGAAATAGGTTTTTGCAGATGGAATTATTTAAGATGAGGTCATACTGGATTAGAGTGAGCCCTAATTCCAATAATTATGCACTTACTGGAAGAGAAGAGGACACCAGATATACATACAGGGAAGAAAGCCATGTTATCAATTTTCTCTGGAGGCAGAGATTGGAGTGATTAAGCTACAAGCCAAGGAACGTCAAGTATTGCTGGGAGTCCCCAGAAGCTAGAAAGAAGCAAGGAATGATTCTTCCCTTGAGCTTCAGAGGGACCATGGCACCACCAATACCTTGATTTTGGACTTACAGCCTCCATAACTGTGAGAAAATAAATGTGTTGTTCTGAGCCACCCAACCAGTGATAATTTGTTACTGTAGCCCTAGGAAACTAATACAACCCCATCCCAGAATCTGCTCCCACCTCTCTACCTAGGAAGAAAATTAGAAATGTTTCACATTATTCTTGAATGGGTAACAGTAGACATTTCAGTTTTGTTCAAAGGTTATGTTGTCTCTCTAACATTATGTCAAAAGATGCTTGGATCAGATGGACATCTCGTGGAACACTGCACTGGTTCACTCTGTTGGTGACGTCATGGATTAGATGAACAATGATTGGCAAGTACATTAGAAGTCTTGGTGCTGCAGAAAGTGTATGAAAATCCAACAGAAATAGTATTCTACTGCAGAAATAATAAATAACCTTTTACCATACAGAAATAGTATTCTACTGCAGAAATAATAAATAACCTTTTACCATATTCTCCTTACCATCCAAAATACTCTGTATATTCTCCTTAGAGATCTATTTTGACAAAGATGATTTGTGATAGTTTTTTGCAGGGTTCCTTAACTGTGACACTAGTGACATTTTTTGTGCTGGATAGACAAGATTCTTTGTTGTGTAAGGCTGTCCTGTGCATTACAGGATGTTTAGCAGGATCCCTAGCCTCTTCTCACAAGGTATCAGTCATGACAAAGAAAAATGTCTCAGATATTGCCAAATGTGCCCTGGGGAACAAAATCACCCCCTGGTTGAGAACATTGGTTTAATGTACAATATTTTAAAAATAGATTCAGTTCCTTTATCCAAAGGTGTCAGAGGAAAATTTATCTTTAACACTTTATGATTTTTCTGTACACACTCAATGTGTATGGAAAGGGGATGGGTTCCTGGTTCTAAAGTTCACTCAGATCTTTTAAATTCTTAAAAAGAATTAAGATTTAAATATTTTAAATTCTAATTTTAAAACAAACATATTCTATCAGAATTTTAGGTAAGCCTTTATCTGCAAACTTATTCTGAAAGTCTTTGTGTGCGTTTTTTTTGGATGCATCTCTACTTTCAGTGTTGTTTTAAGTTAATCTTGCATTATCTTTTGAATATTTTGTGACCCGTCCACTTCTTGCTTATCAAGTTATCTGCTATGCTTAAGTCATTTCTTAATGTGGTTCCCAGTTTGGGGGAATCACTAATTACATGCCTACATTATGAGTATTAGAAGTGGATGCCCAAGAGGAACATAACTGTCCATAAAATCAGTGTGGCGGGTACGCATGTTTGTATGGTTTTGGTTACATTTTAAATTTCAAGGTACCTTTAAAAACCATAGTTCTATTGATGTTAAAACCATCATCCAGCTTATTTGTAAGATTCAAACCCAGGATCCTGTCTTGGCCCTCAAGGATTTTCCCATGCAAGCGACGATATATTAGAGCACTGAGTAAAAATGAGAACTGAATTGTTTAGAAAGCCGCTGAAAATTTCTTGGTCTCTTTGGTCTAGTTAATTGTCAAAATAATTTACAACAATTTACAATTTAAATTCAAAGTTCCAACTGTGCTGGGGGAGAATCAGAATCACAGCGGAAATGTGGAAATGACAGGGTTTATGCAAAAACGTTCTACATCGACTTTACCGTTAAAGTCCAATCTTTCTTCTTTTTTAAAAAAAATTTCAGTGATCATGAGACACATAATTTCTAGTCCTGCCAGAAGGAGGCACCCCAGTAGACGCTGCAGGTGCCTAGTTAGATGGGTGGACGGGTGGGTGAAATGCTTTGACCATCAGGAGGCAGCAGAGGACTGCACTGCAGTGGCGCTTTCCTAGTTCCACAAAGAGATGGGATGAGGTTGCTGAAGTGCCAAAAGCAGAGCCTGAGTTGGAGCCAGCGAGGCAGTCTGTGAAAAGCTGGAGGCTGAACTCTGCTGAGTCAAAGAGTCACCATGTGCTAGTTCTTTTCAGAGACAGTGAGGAGGCAACAGAGTTCAGGATGTCAAAACAAAGAACAAGAAATGCGGGGTGAGCCAGAAGACAGTCCTAGATGTTCATCAAAGTGAAGAAAGCAGAACTGCCAAAGATTAGAATGACCAGAACTAAATGGTAGACAAAAGCCTGAGGCTGGGTTTTAAATCATCAATTTTAAATACTTCTTTTGGTCCTTTTAAAAGTAGCCACAAAATCTGAAGCTTTTTTAGGCACTCTTCAATTGGCAGGCAGGGAATCCTCTGCCATCGTGTAAGTAAACTTTACTTCCAGGATAGTTGGAAGGAGGATTGGCAGAGGGGGTAAAATAAAATCTCCAGAAAAGATGTCGGAGTATCATCTCTGTTAATAAAGGTAAAACCCCATTCTCCAATGTGATTTTTTCTTCCTTCTCTTCTTCAGATAGCAAAAGTAATGATACATATTTGAAAAAAACACAGTTTATTTTTCCCCATATAAATGATTACTTAAGAATATCAATGATAATTTCTACCAGGAGAAATCATTAACATAAATCAGAAGTGTCATTTCATTGGAAGTGAAGCAATTCCTACTGTTGGAAGAGAATTGATATGTAAGATTAAGCTTTAAAAATAGTGATCGCTAACATTTATTGAGGACTCTATGCAGGCATTGTTCTATGCACTTTATGTAGGCTAGTGGTTCTCTGGACCATCAGTATCAGCATTAGCTGGCAATTTTTAGAAATGCAAATTCTCAGGCCATAGAATCAGAATCAGAAACTCTTGGGGTGGGGTACAGCCATCTCTGTTTTAACAAACCCTCTAGATAATTCTGATACACAATAAAGGTTGAGAACCATTGGTGTTGAGTAGTAATTACATTTAATCCTTACAACAACCCAAAGAAGTAAGGACCTTTATTTTTATCCTACCCTTTATAGCAAAACATTGAAGATGTGATTGCTAAAAGTTAAATGGAAATCAGAAGAGAAAACTAACATTTGGGATTGACATTTTAGAAGATCCTTAGGGGAGAAAAAGGGTACTTTTAGTATTAATTTGCATTGAAGGATATGAAACTTTTATTAAAGTTCAAATTCTTTTGTTATAACCAAAATTGAAGGAAAGTTAGTAATAAATTACCTTGCAAACTTGTTAGGGATCTGGTGGAGGAACTGTGCTTGAACTTAGAAATCATATTGGTTTCCATGCTACTTTCTGAAGATTTTCACCTTGAAGTGGAATATGCTTTCATACATTTAATCCTATTTTTTAAGGCACCAATAATGGAACTTCCTGAAGGGTTGTGAAGCAGACCATGTGATTCTCTTCAGTACATGGATGAGGGTGACATCTTGGCTGGTGATTCTTTTCTTTTCTTTTCTTTTCTTTCTTTCTTTCTTTTTTTTAAATGTTATTCTGTTATTTAAGGATTTAGTGTAAGAGATATTCTCTATAGTCTGTTTTAAATAGAGGAGAATCTTTTTGCAATCCATTGGAATGACCATATCCTGAAGATGCATTTTGCTCATAAGAATTCTAATCTTCCAGTGAGTTCTTGGGTACATGCTTTATGTATCTTCTTAAATCTCTACATTAATAACAAATATATATATATATATACTTAAAATTCAAAACACCCCTATTACCTTTCATACATAGTTTCTTCTTTCTCCCAGGGCATTTCTCTCTGAGTGTCTGAATTAAAACAAACTGAGCTAGGAAAAATTCTTTTAAAGTTTAAAATCCTTTGTTACCTTCCTAGGTAACTGAATGAGGTGTTGGGTATGAAGCTGCAAGATTGAAAAATTAGAGATAGAACCAAATGTTTTTACATAGGAAGTGGTGGGAGTTCAGGAAAACTAGAGTAAATGAGCCTGGAGAGTCTGTGTAGAGGAAGATTAAGAAAAAAATGAAGCTGAAAAAGGGATTCAGTAGAAGAAAAAAGAAATTTCCTGTGGCATGATGTGTGATGTGAAATGATATCTGAGGTAAAAAAAAAAAAATAGCTTTATGCATTGTATCAGTTTTCTGTTGCCTCAGTAATGCTGTGTATCAACTCAGCCCAAAACTCAGTGCCTTCAATCAACAAACATTTGTTTAGTGCGTGAGTCAGATGGTTAGCAATTTAAGGTAGGCTCACCTGGTAGATTTTCCGGTCTTGACTGGGTACTCACATGTCTGGCAGTCAAGTGGCCATTGGCTGGGGTGACTTAGGTTACTCAGCCATGCTGCCTATGCATTTCATCCTCCAGCAGGCTAGCACAGGCAGGTTCTCATGGGAGTGAATGAGTCTTAGCACACACTAGGGCATAAGCCATTTCAAGCTTCTGTGTGCCAATGTCTGCTAACCTGCTATGGACCAAGAAGTCACATGGTAGAGCAAGGGGTGGAGTAGGGCAAGTTGCATAGCAAAGAGTGTGGATACAGGGAGAGATGAAGAATTGGGACCATCTTGCAATGTTTTGTGGCATTGGATTAGCTGTGGGGATACAGTGTACTCCTTTTTATGAATTTTTTAATTGTGAACTTTAACATATATACGTAACAGTGATAACTTTCAAAGTATGATTTAACAAGTAGAGAGCAAATTTCAAAGACTGTTATAGGTTACAGTTACACAATTTGAGTTATTTCTTATTGTAATATACAACATATATACAGAAAGGTGTTAACTTTCAAAGTACAGCTCAACAAGCAGTTATATAGGTATTTTCAGAAAAAAATGTTGCAGGTTACACTTAACAGTTTCAGTTTCTTCCTTATTGTGAAATATAGTATATATACAGAAAGGTGATAACTTTCAAAGCACAATTCAGCAAATAGCTATAGAGCAAATTTCAAAGAATGTTAAAGGTTACGGTTCCACCAATCCAGTTATTTCCTTCTAGCTATTCTAATACCTTATCATCTAAAATATATAGTTAAATAAAGTTTCAATGTTCATAATCCTTTGTTAAATCCTATCTTGTCTGTTGCTACCCCTTCCTCTCGTTTAATCACTTTCTTGATCTTTAGGGGTGTCAAGGCAGTGAGCACCCTAACTATTCATATTGAAAGGGGATATCAACATTATGGGGAAGGGGGCTGCATCTGATTGTTGTTCTTAAAAAGGCTGTTGCTTCTGGGTTTTAGGACTTATCTGGCATAGGAACACTGGTGGATTTAAGTTTCTGAGAGATAAAACTTAGTGAGTGAATCTTTTGTAGAATCTCAGATAGGGACCTAGATACTTCAGGACTACTTTTGGTAAGGTCATGGCATACTGTGGCCATTTCAGATATCTAGCTGGAGCTTGCATAAGAGAAACCTCCAGGATAGCCTCTTGACTCTATTTGAGATCTCTTAGCCGCTGTAAACTTATTTTGTTACTGTGCCAGTTTGAATGTATTATACCCGCCCCCCCCCCCAGAACACCATTATCTTTGATGTTATCTTGTGTGGGCAGATGTTATCAGTGTTGATTAGATTGTAATTCTTTGAGTGTTTCTTTGGAGATGCGCCCCACCCAGCTGTGGGTAATAACTCTGATGAGATAATTTCCATGAAGGCATGGCCCCACCCATTCAGGGTGGGCCTTGATCAGTGGAGCCATATAAATGAGCTGACAAGCAGAAGGAACTCAGTGCAACTGAGAGTGATGTTTTGAAGAGGAGCTACAGCCAAGAGAGACACTTTGAAGAAAGCACAGGAGCTGCAGATGAGACAGTTTGAAGACGGCCGTTGAAAGCAGACTTGCTCCAGAGAAGCTGAGAGAGGACAAATATCCCAAGTGCAGCTAAGAGTGACATTTTCGAGGAACTGCAGCCTAGAGAGGAATGTCCTGGGTGAAAGCCATTTTGAAACCAGAACTTTGGAGCAAACGCCAGCCACGTGCCTTCCCAGCTAACAGAGATTTTTCGGACACCATTGGCCATCCTCCAGTGAAGGTACCTGATTGCTGATGTGTTACCTTGGACACTTTATGGCCTTAAGACTGTAACTGTGTAACCAAATAAACCCTCTTTTGTAAAAGCCGATCCATTTCTGGTGTTTTGCATTCTGGCAGCGTTAGGAAACTAGAACAGTTACCTTTCTTTACCCCCCTTTTGTTTCAGGAGGCATTTTCATTCCCTTGATCCCTTGATGCCAGGGCAAGGGTCATTCCTGGGAGTCGTGTCCCACATCACCAGGGAGATTCATTCCCCTGAGAGTCATGTCCCTTTTGGTGGTGGTGGTGGGGAGGGGTTAATGAATTTATTTGCCAATTTGGGCTTAGAGAGAAGGAAGCCACACCTGAACAACAAAAGAGGTTTTCTGGAGGTGCTTCTTAGGCATAATTATAGGAAGGCTTAGCTTCCCATTTACAGCCCTGAGTTTCACTAGAGCAAGCCTCAAGATTGAGGACCTGATTTATTAAGTGGTGGGTTCCTAATTTCATATAACATATATTCTGTCCAAAGATAAACAGTTTCTCACATTATCTTCACTTAGTTGTACAATCATCATCCCTCTCAATTGTAAACAATTATCATAACATAAAAGATCCCAGAGCTCTTATCAGCCATGAATTATTCATTCCTAATATTAGTATAGTGCTGGTAAGATATTCCTATTAAATATAGACTATAATATGTAATGGGTAGTTTTTCCATATACCACTCTGTTGTTAACTCTTTGACCAGTGTCATGCCTTATAAGTATATCATTCTGTTCCGGTTTGCTAAAACTGCCATTATGCAAAATAACAGAAATGGATTGGCTTTTATAAAGGGGGTTTCTTAGGTTACAAATTTACAGTTACAAAGGCCATGAAAATGTCCAAATTAAGGCATCAACAAGATGATACCTTCACTGAAGGATGGTCAATGGCATCCGGAATACCTCCATCAGCTGGGAGGACACATGGCTGGTGACTGCTGGTCCTTTGCTCGTGGGTTGTGTTTCAAAATGGCTTTCTTCAAAATGTCTCTGGGCTTTTCCCTTAGCTCCTCTCTCTTGGCTCCTATGCATTGTTGCTTCTTTCTCCAAGGGCATTTCTCTCTGAGTGTCTAGGGTTCCTCTGTTAGCTTCTTTGGAGCAAACTCTGGACTTCATCTCTTAACTTAGTATCTCCAAATGTCTTTTTGCCCACATCTCTAAGCATCAGCAAGCATCTCTCCAAAATGTCCCTCTCAGCTGCTCTGAGCTGCATCTGTTTATGAGCTCTTTTATGGGACTTCAGTGATTAAATTAAGGCACCCCCTAAATGGATGGGGTCCATATCTTCATGGAAATAATTTAACCAAATGTTCCATCCACATTGGTTGAGTCACATCTCCATGGAAACAATCAAAAGATTTCAACCTAATCAATACTAATACATCTGCCCCCACAAGATTTGCATTAAAGAATATGACTTTTGGAGGGACGTAATATATCCAAACTGGCACACGTGCTAACTCTTATTTATGTTTATAATGCTCCTTCGTGGGTTACATGCCTTTCAACAATCACTTTCGAATATGTTCGCCTTCAATGTGGCACTGATACTTATAATCCCATTAACAAACCATAATCAAACATGTCCATTCCCATACCATTAAGTTCACCCTCATTATCATGCCTGTACATATTAGATTATCATTCCCCATTTACTAGCTTCTGTCCATCTCTAGGTCCCCTACATTCTACATTATAAGACACTTATTTTATATTGTTCATGGAAGTCATGTTAGTGGTAACATGCAATATCTCTCCTTTTGCGTCTGGCTTATTTCATTCAGCATTATACTTTCAAGGTTCATCCATGTGGTCATGTGTTTTAAGACCTTATTCCTTCTTGCTACTGTGTAGTATTCCATCGTATGTATATACCACATTTTGTTTATTCATTCGTCTGTTGAAGGACATTTTGGTTGTTTCCATTTCTTGGCAATTGTGAATAATGCTGCTGTGAACATTGGTATGCAAATATCTGTTCGTGTCACTGCTTTCAGATCTTCTGGGTATATACCAAGAAGTGAAATTGCCAGGTTGTAGAGTAACCTGATATCTAGTTTTCTGAGGAACCACCAAAATGTCTTCCACAGTGGCTGTACCATTATACAGTCTCACCAGCAGTGACTAAGAGTTCCAATTTCTCCACATCCTCTCCAGTATTTGTAGTTTCCTGTTTGTTTAATGGCAGCTATTCTTATTGGTGTGAGATGATGTCTCATTATGGTCTTGATTTGCATTTCCCTAATAACTAGTGAATATGAACATTTTTTCATCTGTTTTTTAGCCTTTAGTATTTCCTCTTTGGAGAAATGTTTTTTTCATATCTTTTGCCCATTTTATAATTGGACTGTTGTACTATGTCATTGAGTTGTAGGATTTCTTTATATATGCAAGATACCACTCTTTCATCAGATACATGGTATCCAAATATTTTCTCCCATTGCATTGGCTGCCTCTTCACCTTTTAACAAATTTTTGAGGTACAGAAGACTTTGATTTTGAGGCGTTCCCATTTATCTATTTTTTCTTCTATTACTTGTGCTTTGGGTATAAGGTCTAAGAAGCTAACTCCCAATACTAGGTCTTGAAGATGTTTCCCTACATTATCTTCTGGGAGTTTTATGGTGCTGTGTCTTACATCGAGGTCTTTGATCCATTTTTAGTTAATTTTTGTATAGCATGTGAGGTAGGTGTACTCTTTCATTCTTTTGGTTATGAATATCCAGTTCTCCCAGCCCCATTTGTTGAAGAGACTATTCTGTCCCAGTTCAGTGGATTTGGGGACGTTATCAAAAATCAGTCAATTATAGATCTGGGGGTCTATTTCCAAACTCTTAATTCAATTCCATTGATCAATATGTCTATCTTTATGCCAATACAGTACTGTTTTGAGTACTGTGGCTTTAAAGTAGGCTTCACAGTCAGAAAGTGTAAGTCCTCCCACTTCATTTTTCTTTTTTGGAATGTTTTTGGCAATTTGAGGCCCCTTTCCCTTACAAATAAATTTGATAACTAGGTTTTCCAAGTCTGCAACCTAGGTTGTTGGAATTTTGATTGGAATTGCATTGAGTCTGTAGATCAGTTTGGGTAAGATTGACATCTTAACGACGTTTAGCCTTCCTATCCATGAACATAGAATATCTTTCCATCTCTTTAGGTCCCCTTTTATTTCTTTTAGTAAAGTTATGTAATTTTAGTAAAGTTATATAATTTTCTGTGTCTTTTACATCCTTGGTTAAGTTTATTCCTAGGTAC
Source organism: Choloepus didactylus (assembly GCF_015220235.1). Lineage (NCBI taxonomy): Eukaryota > Metazoa > Chordata > Mammalia > Pilosa > Megalonychidae > Choloepus > Choloepus didactylus. Next base: position 63,799,198 of record NC_051324.1, on the reverse strand, counting down.
TTGATTTTTTTAGTTGCTGTTGTGAATGAGATTTTTTTTTTGATTGTCCTTTCAGTTAGGTCATTTCTAGTGTATAGGAACATTACTGACTTTTGTGCATTAAGGTTGTATCCCACCACTCTGCTGAATTTGTTTATTAGCTCAAGTAGCTGGGTCGTCAATTTCTCAGGATTTTCCAAATGTATGATCATATCATCTGCAAATAATGACAGTTTTACTTCTTCCTTTCTAATTTAGATGCCTTTTATTTCTTTGTCTTGCTGAATTGCTCTGGCTAGAACTTCTAGCACAATTTTGAGTAATAGTGGTGACAGCGGGCATCTTTATCTTGTTCCTGATCCTAAGGGGAAGGCTTTCCACCTCTCACCATTGAGTGCTATGCTGCCTGTGGGTTTTTCATATATGCCCTTTATCATATTGAGGAAGTTTCCTTCAATTCCTACCTTTTGAAGTGATTTTATCAAAAAAGGATGATGATTTTGTCAAATGTTTTTTCAGCATCTATTGAGATGATCACTTGATTTTTCACTTTTGATTTGTTAATATATTGTATTACATTGACTGATTTTCTTATGTTGAACCACCCTTGCATGCCAGGGATGAACCCCACTTGGTTGTTGTGTAGGATTCTTTTAATGTATTTTGGATTTGACTTGCATTTATTTTGTGGAGAATTTTTGCATCTATATTCATTAGGGAGATTGGCCTGTAGTTTTCCTTTCTTGTAGCATCTTTATCTGGTTTAGGTATTGGAGTGATGTTAGCTTCATAAAATGAATTAGGTGGTGTTCCATTTCTTCAATTTTTCAAAAGAGTTTGAGCAGGAATGGTGTCAGTTCTTTTTGGAAAATTTGGTAAAATTCCCCTGTGAAGCCATCTGGCCATGGGCTTTTATTTGTAGGAGGCTTTTTGATGATGGACTGCATCACTTTACTTGTGATTGGTTTTTAGAGGGTCTATTTCTTCTAGGGTCAGTCTGAGCTGTTCATGTGTTTCCATGAAATTATCCATGTCCTCAAAATTGTCTAGTTTGTTGGTGTACAGTTGTACATAATATCCTCTTATGATTTTTTAAAATTTCTTCAGGATCCACAGTAATGTCCTACCTCTTGTTTATTATTTTATTTATTTGGGTCTTCTCTTTTTTTATTTTGTCAGTCTAGCTGTTCTAGTTCGCTAATGCTGCAGAATGCAAAACACCAGAGATGGATAGGCTTTTATAAAACGGGGGTTTATTTCGCTACACAGTTACAGTCTTAAGGCCACAAAGCGTCCAAGGTAACACCTCAGCAATTGGGTACCTTCACCGGAGGATGGCCAATGGTGTCCGGAAAACCTCTGCTAGCTAGGAAGGCAACTGGCGTCTGCTCCAAAACTCTGGCCTCAAAATGGCTTTCTCTCAGGACGTTCCTCTCTAGCAAGCTTGCTCCTCTTCAAAACATCACTCACAGCTGCACTCAGTTCCCTCTCTTTGAGTCAGCTCATTTATATAGCTCCACTGATCAAGGCCCACCCTGAATGGGCGGGGCCACACCTCCATGGGAACATCTCATCAGAATCATTACTCACAGCTGGATGGGGCACATTCCAAGCAAATCTAACCAGTACCAAAACGTCTGCCCCACAAGACTACAAAGATAATGGCATTTGGGGGACACAATACATTCAAACCGGCACACTAGCTAAGGGTTTGTTAGTCTTGTCGATCTTCTCAAAGAACTAACTTTTGGTTTTATTCTTTCTTTCTTTGTTTTATCATTTTTTTCTGCTTTAATCCTTGCTATTTCTTTTCTTCTACTTGTTTTAGGGATATTTGCTGATCATTCTCTAACTTCTTCATTTGTTAGTTCTTTGATTTTAGCTCTTTCTTCCTTTTTAATGTATGCACTTGGAGCTATAATTTCCCACTCAGCACCACCTTCACTGCATTCCATAGCTTTATATGTTGTGTTCTTGTTTTCATTCATCTCTAGATATTTAGCAATTTCTCTTGCAATTTCTTCTTTGACCCACTGATTATTTAGGAGTGTGTTGTTTAACCTCCACATATTTGTGTATATTCTGGTTCTTTGATGATTATTGACTTCTAGTTGCATTCCATTGTGGTCAGAGAATGTGCTTTGAATAATTTCAATCTTTTTAAATTTATTGAGGCTTGTTTTATGCCCCGGCACATGATCTATCCTGGAGAATGTTCCATGTGAACTATAGAAGAATGTATATCCGGTAATTTGGGATGTGACACTATATATATGTCTGTTAAGTCTAATTCATTCATCCCATTGTTTACGTTCTCATTTTCCTTATTGTTTCTCTGTCTGGTTGTTCTATCTGTAGAAGAGAGTGGTATATTGAAGTCTCCCATGATTATCTTAGAAGTATCTATTGCTTCCTTCAGTTTTGCCAATGTTTGTCCCATGTACTTTGGAGCACCTTGATTGGGTGCATAAGCATTTATGATTGTTATTTCTTCTTGGTGAATTATCCTTTTTATTAGTATATAGTGTCCTTCTTTGTCTTTCATGATATCTTTGCATTTAAAGTCTATTTTATCTGAAATTAGTATTACTACCCCTGCTTTCTTTTGGCTGTAGCTTGCGTGGAATATTTTTTTCCCATCCTTTCACTTTCAGTCTGTTTGTGTTGCTGGATCTAGGATGAGTCTATTGTAAATAGCATATTGATGGTTCATACTTTTAAATCCATTCTGCCAATCTATATCTTTTAATTGGGGTGTTTAAGCCATTCACATTCAATGTTATGACTGTGAAGGCCGTTCTTGAATCAGCCATCTTATCCTTCAGTTTTTATTTGTCGGATCTATTTTTTCCCTCTATTTATTTCTTTTAAGTTACCCTTACTAAAACTCTTCAATTCTGTGCCCTTCTCCAGTCCGCTGTCTCCTTTATTTTTTTTCTCAGCTGGTAGGCTCCCTTTAACATTTTCTTGCAGGGCAGGTCTCTTTTTAACAAATTCTCTCAGCATTTGTTTATCTGTGAAAATTTTAAACTGTCCCTAATTTTGAAGGAGAGCTTTGCTGGATAAAGAATTCACATTTTGGCCCTACAGGAAAAGAATGTTCTTTATAGAAAGAATTTCAGTTCACTATGAATAGCTGATGCTCTTCAGCAACGTGATATATGATTAAACACCTTCCCCTACATTTAAAATTGGGGAAGAAATTCAGAGGCAGGTTTCTTTTTTCCTTTCAACTTTTCTTTCTCTTCCCTGGACCCAGGTGTGCTGGTTCCATTCCACATCCGACAGCAAGTTTTATTTACTAGAAATAAAAATGAAAGAATCAATTCAAGTGGAGCTCCTCCACACAGAGATTCTGAAGCTTTTTTCACAGGCTGCTCAGCAGGAAAGGTAAAGGACGTTTGTGTTTGGATGACAAATGTGAGTTTTCCAGTCTTAACATCATTTTGTTTTGTGTTAGTCTGGATGGAGAAATGGTGAGCGGGCTTGTTCATTATAAAACAAGTTGTTTGAGAGTCACTAGGATGTATTGAAAATAGAAGCTGAAAAGTTATCTTCAGTAACTTTATCAGATCTCAGGAAGTGTGGATCAAGTGTGTGTTTGTGGGGAAGGTATAAATGGTGGAATGGCTTAGAGATGAGGAACAAGGTACAGAGAAACTAAACTATCAATGTTTTAAAATTAACAATGATAGTAATGTATTAACATGTGGTATTTTACACAGTGTAAAATTATATGAAGACCTTAATAACACAGACTCACATGCTTCACAAAGGTTGACTGTACGCTATGTTAATTTTATCCTTCCTTATACACAAACTGTGTGTGGTCAGCAAGTTTAACCAAGCCCATGTGAGTAGCAGAATGTAGCTAAATTAAACCAAAGGATGTACAGGATTTTCTTATATATTACTTCTATTTATTTTTTTTAATATTAATTGAGCACCTACTGTGTGCTGGAGTTTATATACAGAGTGGTCAGTAAAATAGATGAGGTACTTCTTACGGTGCTTAGAATTTGTAGGAGCAAGGATAATAAGCAACTGAAGATGCAAATAAAAGAGGAAATGGCACTGAGGAAGGGCTTTTAGACTGAGAAGGGGTTGGACAGCTGAAGAGTGGGGATAAGAGGCACTCCATCAAAGAAACAGCATGTGCAGGGAACTTGAGTCAGGAATCGGCTCTATACATGCAGAAAATTGAAGAAGGCCCGTATAGCTGACATAACCATGTGGAAATGCCAAAATACAGAAGTATAGGCATGTGGCTTAGAAGAAACATGAGACGGCATTGAGAGATATGATCTGGCAATTAACAAAATGGGACATTTTTCACTTTTGGAAGACAATTGAGCTAGGAGAACTGATGAAATCAACTAGAGAGAGAATATGGATTGAAAGGAGAAAGGGTCAAGGATGAATGTCAGAACACTCATCTTTGAGATCTGATTGATGAAAAAAGTGATCACCACAAGAAACATAACAAAAACTAAAGAGTATTTAGAACAGTGCTGCCCAATAGAAATTACTGTGATTATGGAAATGTCCTCTATCTGTGCTGTCAAAGACAGTAATCACTACCCATGAATGGCTCCTGACTGAGAACTTGAAATGTGACTTGTACATCTAAGGAATTGAATTTATATATATATATATATATATATAAAACAGGGCAAGTTTAGAAAGTTGGAAGGAAAATCATAAAAGTCTGTTTGTCTTTGAAGCTGAGAAGGTAGGGTGTGAGATTTAAGAAAGAAGATGTGTGCAATTTTATTTAATACTTTTGAGAAGTCTAAAAAACGACCGAGTGTACATTGGATTGTACAACATGGAGGTCATGTATGAACTTATTGGGGGGAGGGAGGTTAGAGGTCAAGGGAGAATTTCTTTTTTTAAAGAGAGGGTTAAATAGATTTTCATTCTTATAGGAGTGTTTAAAATTAAAGAGAGGGGAAAATTGATGTAAAAGTTCCAGGGAGCACATGGAAGGATTGGATTTTGAAGGTAGTAACAGTAGGAAAGATAGCACAGGCTGAATATGAACAAATGTTTTCCAGAGATATTTTCAGAATTTATCTTCAATAATAAATTCAGAGCAATCAGAGTTTTGTTACTGATTTTTTCATGACTAAAGATAAGGTGTTTGACTCAGATTCATGCTCTATCAAATCAAAATATTTGCCATTTTATTTAAAGGACACTGAAAATTTTTGTTTATTTTTACTATTAATTCATCCCCAATATAATAATACTGATACAGTGTGAGCAATTTCATTCTTTATTCCTCACAGGTATTCCTCCTTGATGGCATATAAGTTGCCTGTGTAGGATGTTCACTCTCTCAGGCCTTTTCTGAATTAGAGGCAGGTAAGTTTGGACATATTTAAATAGGATCTTATGTATTGATTGGCTGACTTCATGCAAAATACATACTATATAATTATAGGTAGAAAAATCAATCAAAATCTGGAAAACCTCCACTGAAAGGAGTGGAGTGATGGCCTAGCCTTAGGTTTACTCCATCTGATTCTTCCTCTGCTAACAAGGAAAGCCAGCTAGTGGTCAGACCACTGGGCACTGCAGGATTGACACAGGAGGACTCTTTCTTCTCATGGTCCCATTGCATATCAGAATGTGCTCCCAAAGAATACAAAGTTGAGCTTTTACCATGTTTATCAAAGCCATTGGTACCAGGAGCAAGAATATGGGGCCAATAATTGGAGACCCAAATGAAGGTCAGAGAAGGGAAACCCACAGGGTGAGATGTAACAAGTCAGGATTGGGAGGGGCAGGGGTGGTCTGAACTAGTTCCGGAGACAATGGTCTGAGCTCAAACTATGTACTTACGAGGCCTTGGCCTGTAGAAATGTGGAATTCATTCAAAAGGGGCCAGCATGGAGTGGACACCTCCATAGTTTTATAAATGTAGAGTAAAGCAATATTTACCCAATATTCTATTCCTTCAAAGACCAACAGTTGATTTGGAGTCTAAAACATATATTTGTAAAGAAAAAGCAAACTACTGAAATAGAACATTAGGAATTTTTAAAAGAGAAGGTTTATTGATAATTTAGTACATTTGTGCATTGTTATCTTTTGATAAATCAAATCAGCACTCTTTAGTTTATCCTTCAAGAAAATTTAATTATTTGGCCTGTATTTTAAAATATTGAATAGATTTGAAGTTGCTATTTATATTGTGTGACTTTGAAAATGCTTTCCATGAAAATTATGTAAGCCTCTAAGCAGTCCCTAGAAATGCAGTGAAATGGAGCTGGGAAATTTTGGTGATAAAGTTAATGTGACAGCTAGAAGGAAGCTCCTCTCATAGGAAGCGCTTTAAAACCATGAACCTCCTAATGGTCAATTTTAGGTCCCACTACCTTGTTAATCTCCATAATTATAGAAGAACCTTCCATAATACTTCAGTTAAGAAAGCAAAACATTCAATAATTTAAAAATTCAATTTAATTTAAGGTTTTATTTTTTTTTTTTACATTTTGAGTTAAGGGGAAAAGCAAAGATGGGGAAAGGTAGTAGCAATATTAACAAAATCAAACAGTTTTGGTAATGGATGGTGGTAATGGTAACACAACATTGTGACTGTAATTAATACCACTGAATTGTATATCTGAAAGTGGACAAAATGGGAAATTGTAGTTCAACAACAATTGTAACCAACAACCATAGAACTGTATAACACAAAGAGTGAGCCCTAATGTAAACTCTGGACTATAGATAAAACTTCAATTAAAATAATATTGTTTCATCAATTGTAGAAAGGTATCACATTTTGATGCAAAATATTAGTAATTGGGAAAACTATGTGTGAGGGTGGTATATGGGAACTCAATTTTCTGCACAATTTTTCTGTAAATCTGCAACTGCTCTAATTAAAAAAAAGAACAAAGAAATTCTTCAACACAGGCCTATTTTGTGCTTAATATTAATTCACAAAAAATCACATAATCTTAGGCTAGTTTTTAATTATTATCAGTAAGACTGAGTTGAGCATATTTTTAATACAATTTTATTGAAATATATATTGACATACCATACAATCCATCATATTGTTTTGCATTCAGCACCACAATCAATTTTAGAACATTTTCATTAGTCCAAAAACAAAAACTATAAAATAAAAAAGAAAACCAAAAACATCTTGTACCCGTTACACCCTATTATTGACCCCTAGAACTGATGTGGGACATTTGTTACTATTGATGAAAGAGTATAAAGATGTTACTGTTAACTATAGTCCATAGTTTGCAATAAGTGCATTTTTTTCTCATATACCACTCTTTTATTAAGTCCTTGTAATAGTGTCATACATTTGTTCTAGTTCATGAAAGAACTTATTTGTATTTGTACAGTTAATCATAGTCATCGTCCACCACAAGATTCACTGAGTTATACAGTCCCATGTTTTAACCTCTAGCTTTCCTTCTGGTGACATACATGACTCTAAATGCCCCCTTTCAACTACCTTCATACACAATTCAGCACTGATAATTATACTCACAATAACATGCTACCATCACCTCTATCCATTTCCAAACATTTAAATTCAACCTAGTTAAAAATTCTGTTAATTATAGTTCCTAGTATGAGAGGCTGCCCTGGAGGTTACTCCTATGCAAGCTTCAGCTAAATATCCCAAATGGCCACAGTATGATAAGCCAAAGTCAACAGTAGTCCCCAAAATCCTAAAGAATACCTGGTCCCTATTAGAGACTCCATGAAAATTTCACTCACTAAGTTTATTCTTCAGAAACTTAAATCCTACAGAAAGCTCCTATGCCAGTTAAGTTCCAAAACCCAGAAGCAACAGCCTCTTCAAGAACATCAACCAGTTGCACGCCTTTTTCCCATAACGTCGACATCACTTTTCAACATGAGCAAGTTAGGGTGTTGCTGCCTAGATATCCCTGAAGGCTGGGAAAGTAATTAAACTAGGAAGGGGTAGCAATAGACAAGACAGAATTTAACAAAGGATTATGAATTCTGAATCTCTATATAATTTTCTTTTTCTTAGTCGCTAGGATATTAGATTAGCTAGAAGGAAAGAAATGAAATGGTCAAACTGTAACCCATAACATTCTTTGAAATTTGCTATATAGCTACTTGTTAAATTGTAATTTGAAAGTTATCACCTTTTTGTATATATATTATATTTCACGATAAGGAAATAACTGAAACTATGGTACTGTAACCCATAACATTATTGGAAATTTCCTATATAACAACTTGTTAAATTGTACTTTGAAAGTTATCACCTTTTTGCATGTATGTTATATTTCACAATAAGGAAATAAGGAACTGTAACCCAAAGCATTCTTTGAAATCTGCTTTCTAACTACTAGTTAAATTGCACTTGGGAAGTTATCACTTCTGTGTAAATATGTTATATTCTACAATAAAAAATTTTGCACATATTAAGCAACCATTGTATATTCTCTAGCCTCATTCTATCTCCTGATAGCCTATATTCTAGATTTTATGTCTATGAGTTTACATATTATAATTATTTCATATTAGTGAGATCATACAATATTTGTCTTTTAAGTTGAGCATATTTTGCAAATTGAATATTGGAAGTTTTTTCAACCCAAACTTTAAACACATCAATTATGTTCTTTTAATTAGTTACTAATACACCAATTTGATGTGATAGCCATATAGTGAGCTGATGGATGAGATAGCACAGTATAGTCTTCAAATATAATGACATATTCTGATTTTACGGCATTTAGAAACTATATACCTATATTTATGGAAGAAAATAACATCTATAATATAAAACCACAGTTAATATTTTGTCCCATTTATTTCAGTGCATATTTTATGAGTAGATTTTCAAAGTTGACATCAGTTAGCATAGTAATTTTCTATATTTTTTCACTTCATAGTTCATGAACATTTTCCCATGGCATTATGACAATTTTGTGGTATGCAATGACTGCATTGCATTCTTTTGATGTACCCTTATGGTTTTTACTTAACCTTTTCCCCATTATCTTACATTTTGGTGTCATTCAAGTTTATCTCATAAATAAAGCTGCAAAGAATTTCTCTTAAGTCTTCTTTTGTGTAGTATTAGGATAAGTTGTTCAGGTATCAACTGATGGCTCTCTGTGCTCTATAAGTTCTAGGTAACTTCATTCTCTGACCCGTGGGAAAAGTCAGTACCCCCCTAAGATTCTGAAACCCCCTACAGGAGCATTTAATCTCATGGTTCACCTTGTGAACTCTTGTTATCTGGTCTGTGGTTCATGTCAGTTCCATTACCTCCACCTAGGCATTGACACAAAGGTAGGACTTGGTCCATTCCCTGATTTCTACAGATAACAGGTAATCTGTGAAAGAGGCAAGTCCTCTTGACTTGCAGGAAGGCTTTAAAAATATGAATAAAAATTTAACATGTATTTCATATTTCATATCAGATGAAGACATACACATCTTCTCATAAATAGAATATTCCCTTGTAAATACAAAGAATTAAGACATTATTCTAGTAGTTCTTAAAATACTGGACAAAGTTATATAAGAAGAAGATAAATAAACAGAAAGGAAAAGAAAATATCTAAAATTTATAATTAATTCTACATCAATACAAATTAATGAATGCAGGTGTGGGGCAGAGGTGTAGTGGGAGGGATGTCTGGAGGACAAGTGGGGGGAGGGCTAAGTGAAGAAGGAAGCTAATCTACAGATACTCCCAAATTATGGTTAAAACAAAACTTAACATTAGTACGCCATTTTCCAGGATGTGGACTATTTGATTTCTTACTAACTTCCTAAGAACATTTATGTGTTTTCCTCTCTATCCGGGGTCAGAAATTAAGTGCCACCTGAATAGTGAGATTGCTGCCCTCTTCCCATCTCCCTAGGCAAGGGGGCTGGTCCCCTTCAGAAGAGGGTTCCAAGTAATAGAAACTGCCTTGATTGAAACTGGGTGTGAGGATCTATGGAGCCCTGAGTCCTTGGACAAGTCTTGTTTCCTTTCCTTCCACCCAGCAGAAGGCCCTCAACCACTGACGGTAGTCAGTCACTGTCTCATAATCTCCTGCTGCTTGGTTAACTAGATCCTTGGTCCCTTGTGTATTTTAATCATGATTTATCTGCCACTGAATGACCAAGTATTGCCTGTTCACTAACCGCATGACATCTATTAGGTTTTTTGTCTATGAAGAGTAGACCTTTGATCAGGCTAAGTTCAAGTGCTTGCATTGAGTTTTTTTATTGTAAGAATGCACATGGTAAGAAAAAAAAATAAGAATCCATGAACAGAAATGGCTTTGGGGTTTACTTAATCTTTATTGACTCTGGAAGAATGATCTGCTGCCATGAAATACTGGGAATTGAGCAGCAGAAGGTCTTGGATTGCCATGCTGTTGCCTCTCTTTGGGTCTCTACTGCTGTTCCTACCAGGACTGACTTCTCCACCCTTAAGTCTTTAGAGCTGTTACTCTTTCTCTGACGATATGCTTGCTCGTGGATTTGGCTCACGCATAACATTGGCTTTTTCATGGTTCCCTCAGTTTCATGGTCTGTTTCTATCCATTCTTTATGCTTCAGCCCCTGCTGCTAAATACAGATTCTCTCCAAAAACTCTCATTTAAGTTACTTAACAGAAATTGGCTCAGTGTGTCCAGTCATATGGATCCCAAGTGGAATAACCAGCAAAGTTCTGCAAAGAAACATAGTTAATTCCAGAAACAGCAGAAATCTTAAAAATAATATTAATTAGAATTCTCTAATAGTCACATTTGGCAGTGCTTGCTCAGCTCGCAACAATTTCCCCTTTTCTGGGGACAGCTTTATCTTCTCTTGGCAGACTTACAGGGGGCCTCCAGCAGCTGCACCTGCTGTATCAAATGACTCCATCCTTGGGAGAACAATGGGTTGGAGCTGGAGCAGGGCCAGCAGGGTTCTCAGATCCTCTCTCAGAGGTCTGAATGGCTACTGAGATGCCAGAAGCTGGGATATTTTATAGAGAGGTTCACAAACTCTTGGTGCTGAGATTCTCTTCTAGGTTAATGCTGGTATAATCCTGATATTTGACCCTAATCACTCTGGGCACAAATGGAAGTCTGTACCTGTTCTTCATAAAGCAGATAAGCAAAATATATAAGCTTGTAAGAGGAAACATGCAAAAAAAAGAAGAAATAGAGATAAAAAATTACTGCTGCAGCTAAAATTCCGGAAAACTTGTGGTTAGCTCTAATACAGTGCCAAGCTGCTAAATTGTAGTTTACTTGAAATGTTTCTTTAGTTAGGAAATGACTTATGGATACATATTCTATTATCCCTCAATGAAGCTTTGATATACTCTTAGATAGTCGAGCCCCCCAAAACTCAACACCTTACTAGGCACAGCATATCAGCTCTGTGCCATGTATGTAAAAGCATAATCTGGGAACCAAGGGACCAAATCAAACAGGCAAGAAAGATGAAGCGCCTCCCATATCTCACCTAGGAGTCCTCAATCTTTCAAGGGAAAGACTTACCTCAGCCAGTAGCCACTCCCTCACTAACACAATCAATACTTTGTCCTCTTTCCCTTCACAATTATTGTCTGGGAGAACTCCAGTCTTGGTTATATCCAACTCTCCACCTACTTTGTGCCTGCATTTAGGAAATGAACATGGGTAGAAAGCACACAATAATGTAATAAACACTATCAGTTTAAATGTGTGAGCAGTACCCTCAAGTGGAGCCCTAGGGCTGCCTGCCAATTCCACTACCTTTCCCTAATCCACTCACTCTTCAGCTGAATCGGATGATTTATTCACTTCTCTCTTCTCAGACCTCTAATATTCTTTTCCCCTTCCCCCTTTTCACTTTCAGAAGGCTTTGATTCCCATTCGATTGTGAAAATGCGAGCAATTAGAAGGGAATGTTTTCAAGTTTCAAAACCTCATCTTCTAGCCAGGTTGCATTGTGCCCATATACTCAGGCTTTCTTATTATAGTGAACATTTCTGTACCTGATCCCATGCTACTCAAGAACATCACTCTGTCAATTGCCCCCACTCCTTGCCTACATTATCTTTCAGATTTTAACTCACAAGCGTTGCTTTTAAAGTGAAGGAGGGATTTCTCAAAACCAACTCAATCTATTAGTGACAAATTGGTGAACAGAATAGTAATCTAAATCACTTTGGGCTCCTACAACAGAATCTGAGGGAAACAAGGCATAGTATGTATATAAAAACCACTCTCCACTCCCATGTCAACTCCTACTGCTATTTTTGACTAGCTATTAAAGCCCTATGAAATCACAGTAACCTCTAAGATTCCATCAGCAGAGGCTGAAAAAGTATGTAAGTTGGTGGAAAGTTCTCTCTCTTCTCCCATGAAATTATTATTTACAGTCAATGAATATTTAGTTTTGACAATATATATATGTGAGATCCCTGGGCCCAGGGCCTTCCCTAAGGGCCTTGAAGACTGTGCACACAGCAGCTTGCATGACCTAGGTCAGTTAAGGTTTGACCTACTCTCCTTGTAAAATCAGGCCTCCTGCGCTAAATGTAATCTATAGTTCACCTCCTTCCTAAACTCCCTGAGATACTATTATATACAAGTTCATCTATAATCATTCCTTCTTTCCTGTTGACTACAATCTATCGTTCCCTATGTCACAAGACCCCCGTTCCCATGCTTACGCTGTCATACCCACTGGAATGTCTCTGTCTCAAGCCCCTGTAACTGGCTTGACCAGTCTGCCCCAAAGCGCAGAGAACTTTCACTCTGAGCTCTAAACCAGCCGCCATTCGCAGCAGCTCCTGACTTCAGAGCAGCTTGACTGAATTCCATTCCTTGCAAGTAAGCCCTGAATAAAAGCTCATGTCTCAAACCATGCCCGGTGCCTTCTTTGGTCCTTCAGCTGCAAAAACCCCCTTGGGCCATGACAATGTACCAAATGCTTCTCATTGTCAACTCTTTCCTTCTGAGTTCAGTTTGCTGTCTTGTTATTTTTTTAATTGAAGTACATCCTTTAGTATTCTTTCAGTCAGGGTGTGTGGGTGGTAAACTCTGGTTGAAGATGTCTTTTTTTTGTGCTAATATAGCTGGCTGTAGAATTTGAGGTTGACAGTTTTCTCTTTACTCCTTTAGGACATTCCATTGTTTTATGACATCTTTTGTCCTTTGAACTTTAGTAATCTACCTTTTCTACTTTGGTTGTTTTTAGTATGTTTTTAATCTCTCTCTCTCTTTTGTATTTTGAAAACTCACTTCAAAGTAGTTAGTTGTTAATTAAAAAAAAAAAAAAAACAAAAAAACTCTGCCAGGACACAGTTTGTTTTTCTAATCTGAGGGCTCACTCATGTTTTCAATTCTGGAAAATGCTCATCCATTTTATCTCTGAATGTTTCCTATTATATATTCTCTCTGTTTTATTATGGAATGCCTATTAGACATGTGCTGTGCATCCTTATTCTTTCATGTCTTTTAACCTTTTCAATATTTTACATGTTCTGTCCTTTGCATTACATTCTATATGGCTCAAGAGAACATAAACTAACAACTATGACATTGTTCTTAGACATGATACTATGGTTCTGTCTCTATACCATGCAGAGAGAATAAATTCAGATCCCACTCCTGTTTCCTGTACCTGGCATGTGTTTGAGGTTTTCATTTTCCACAGATATATATGGGGGGAGAAAATATGTGCTTACTCTTCCCTGTTGCAGTAGCTGAAGTTTTTCTAGTCTCTATTTCTAGCACTGAAGAGTCCTGCAAAGCTTCTGGATTCATGCAGAGATGTGAATTATAGCCTTCCAAATCTCCAGGCCCAAAGTCTGCAATGCCACTGGGACATTAGGACACCCAGGGCCTGGGTCTCGATCCAGCACCTCCTTGGACAGATGGGATCTCAGGAACTCTACCCACAGCTCTGGCTTTAATTGCCCTTTTCATTTTTAACACGTGGGAATGTGCCTTCCCTTCTTTCTTCATTTCTCCCATTGTTTCTCTCTTTCCTCCTCCTTTTTTCTTTTTCCTGGTTATATATCTGAACCTCTATTTTGGATATATTTTACCCACATTTCAATGAGCTTCTAGAGGTTGGGAACTTCCTCATCATATTAGGTCACCATTTGTGGGGAAATCTTCAGGTTGAAGTAAGGAAAATGGCCCATGAAGTGAAAATAGACCAGAATAAAGAAGTCAAGAATGATAAAAGACAAAGACACACAAGAAAAAATAGGAAGAGCTCTCGTGGTTCCAGCGGGAAGAAAGGAAGAAGCAGGGAGCGTGGCAGCTGGGGGAACTCGCCATGGCTGTCCCCACTTCGCCACCACTGCTCTGCGCTCGTGGCGTGGGAAGGGGGTAAGTCCCGGGCGCCAGCTGGTGGTGGTGCCGCTGCAGGCGGGTGGGCGGTGGGAAAGCGGTGGCGGATATAGATAAGCGCAACGTTGACAGCATCATCCAACGGCTGCTGAAGTGAGAGGGTCCAAGTCTGGTTAAGAATGTCAAGCTACAGGAGAATGAAATCAGAGGTTTGTGCTTTAAGTCTCGGGAGATCTTTCTCAGTCAGCCTATCCTACTAAAATTGGAAGCGCCACTCAGAATTTGTGGTGATATCCATGGGCAATACTATGATTCGCTTCGAGTTTTTGAGCACGGTGGTTTCCCACCAGAAAGCAGCTACCTGTTTCTTGGGGACTGTGTGGACAGAGAGAAGCAGTCATTGGAGACAATCTACCTCTTATTGGCCTACAAATAAAAGATCCCGAGAATTTTCCCTTCTCCGAGGAAACCACGAATGTGCCAGATCAATAGGATTTATGGATTTTATGATGAATGTAAAAGAAGATACAACATTAAATCATGGAGAACTTTCACAGACTGCTGTAACTGTTTACCTATAGCAGCCATTGTGGTTGAGAAAATGCTCTGCTGTCATGGAGTAAAAGTTTTTTACCAGATCTTCTATCTGTGGAGGAGATTTGGCAAATTATGCAACCAACTGATGCACCAGATCAAGGACTTCTTTGTTGCCTTTTGTGGTCTGACCCAATAAAGGTGTCTTAGGCTGGGGTGGAAAATGACAGACGAGTGTCTTTCACATTTGGTGCAGAAGTGGTTGCCAAATTTCTCCATAAGCATGGTTTGGATCTTACATGTAGAGCCCATCAGGTGGTTGAAGATGGATGTGAAATTTTGCCAAGAGTCAGTTGGTCACTCTGTTTTCTGCACCCAATTGTTGTGGAGAGTTTGACAGTGCAGATGCCATAATGACTGTGGATGAAATGCTAACGTGTTCTTTTCAGATTTTAAAGCCTGCAGAGAAAAAGAAGCTGAATGCCACTGGACCGTAACATCACCAAGGGATATGATCACAAAGCAAGCAAAGAAATAGATGTCATTTTGACACTACCTGGTTGGGACTTGTAACATATAGTATATAACCATTTTAAAAATTGTAATGTTTACTGGTCAGCTTGCACAAATAGATGGGGGGGACACCCCCACCACCACCAGTTTTGATTTAATGAATGGCATTTGCTGGTTATAACAGCAAATGAAAGACTTTTCCATTCCTAAGAATAGTGTTTTGTTTTGTTTTTTGGTTTTCTATTCCTTTGGCAAACAACTTAACTGAAGGTGTAAAACTGTACACCCCACTACAGTTTAACCTAAGGGATAAGTGTACCATTGATCTTTTTTAAATTCAGTACAACACATGAATAATGTAAATGTTTGCTTTCTTTAGGATATAAAGAGAGCCCTAGGGTGCTCTGAATCTGTTCATGTTATTGTCATAAAATGCATACTGTTGAAACAAACCATGATGATTAAAGCCATTGTTTTAAATGTTTATGACTCTTTCCTAAAGCCGAGGTTTCTGTTAAAGCGCCACTAGGTGGCATGGTTATATAAACATGCTGTCTTCTAGGGGATTCAAAATAGGTTTTTTATTTCAAATAGCAGTTAGTAATATAGTGTTGTTTAAGCTATTAATGATTAAAGTTAATAACATTTTACCCAATTTCCATATGTAGGTTATTCATTAAGTAATCTTTTTTACAGTTGGGTCAGGCCTGAACCTGACCATTAAGAAAGCTTCAAATTATAGAAACTATTCTGTTCTATACGAGTGACTGGTTATGCTTTCTTTCACCTGCATTTTTTATTCCGTGGTGAAGTTGAGGCTTATAAGTCAAAAGAAAGGAACTAACTTACTATTCACCAGTTTATACAAAACTCACAGTGTCTATGACTTTTTTAAACTAAGATCTGTTAAAAATAATTCTGTTTTAACTGATTACAGTGTACAATATCATGAAATGAATTCAGACTTATTAAATGAAGAACTTGTTAAATCCTCTTAGTGTCTATTTATCAGCACAATACACACAGGGGAACTGTTGATGGCATATTGAATAGAATTTAATAAATAAAATGCCCTGGAAACCAAAAGCAAGCAAACAAAACAAAACAAAACAAAAACAAAACAAAAAACTGTAAGGAAAAATGAAACCAGTAGAAAATATTTTTTCTAAAAAGCATTGATATTATAGCAGTGAATTTTAATGCAATTGTAAGAAAGGGAAAGTGAAAATGATTTCTAAGATGGAATGTATAGAATATAAAACAACTCTAACAACAGAACCTGAACTATATTCCAAGTGATTGAAAAGACTTAGATTTCCAATTGGCCTATTGACCGATACAATTTTTAACAGTGTTTATACCTTCTAACACCTCCCTTTCCCCAATCATGTGACATTTAGGACATCTTTGCTACTTTTGTTCTTGTCAATATTTTAATTTAAGGGACATAAAATATTTCACAGTCGGCAATTTTCAAAAATAGAATTAACAACCAAGGAGAGAAATGTACATACATAATATATGACATTAACAGTGTTTTTAAAAATTATCCCCCTTTTCTCCAGAACATTGCTCTCAGCGTTATGATTATTAACATCTGTGGATTGGGAGCCATTTCAAATATTTGAGATTTCCCAATTCATGGACTTTGTTTTCCTGTTTTGCCATTCTCTTTGGCAGGACAAGAAATGTTTGCAACTCTAGAGAGAAAGATAAGCCATGCAATGGGAATTGAATACATTTCATTTTTTCTAGTCTTCATGCACAAAAACATCACCTGAATCCTTTTATATGTTTTCTATTCTTAAGTAATCCACATACTTTTATTTTGCTCATTACATCTTATGAAATCCTGCTCCCACTATGAACATTGTGGGAAAAACAGAATTCTTTATAATTCTTCATTTGTCCAACTTAAGTGTTTCTACAAGATAGATCTAGGAATTGCTTTGAGCTATTAGGCATATTCATCTCCAGTATGTTCTGCCCACTTATTTTAAATTAATTAGATAAAATATATGATTAGCAGTTGTGTTTAAACATCAGTAGTGAAAAAAAATAACTTAGAGATTTCTCATTTAAAAAGTAACAGCTTTGTTTGGTTAGTTATTGTTTTTACTCTTTCATTGTTTTTTCTCCCACTTTGGTCTCATCATGTCTGTTAGGCTAGTCCCATTTTCCTTGTTTAACCATTTCCCCCTTATCTCTGGAGTTGAAAGGCCAAATGAACAAACACAGGATTCATTTAATTCCCTGTGAAATGAGTAACCAACCAGTGAACGGTCATTTCCCTGCAGAATAATTGTTTTAGGGGGAAAAAAAAAACACATAAAACAAAACAAGTTCATCATGTGCACATCGGTTTGACCACACCCTTTTCAGAAGCCAGCCTGGATAAGAATTGTTGGAAGTAGATACCCACTTAAAGGAATAAAGGGAGCAGCAATAAAGAAGTTATACTTGTTGCTTAAGAAAAAAAGAGAACTGGTTTATCAGTGGTTCCAGAATACTTTTCCTAATTTTGCGGACAGTAAGTAAAGCTCTGTTTGTGTGTGTGTGTGTGCTTTGCCAAATATGTGGGTGGGCACTGCTAAAATCAATCTATTTTTCAGATATTTCTGAATACTTATGTATTTTATATTGAAGAGCTGATAATTTAAATAATCTGTTTTCCCAACTAAATTTTATTGCTTCTCTATTAACTAAGAGGGAATTGTCTGAATATTTTCATATACAAATCTGTAAGAATTTAATTAAAGAATATAAAAACTCAAAAAAAGTTTCTGTTTATTTGCAAATACTTGGGCAAAATTACTTTCCTATGTGATTTCTGTTTTCAAAAATTTATTTTGTAGAAAATTAAGAAAAATATTTTTGTTCTTCTCTCAGGCTCAAGTTGCAAGTAGTTTGAATTGTTATCTTGTGACCTAAATATTTTAATAAAAATTGTCTATTCAGTCTGGAAGGTTATTTCATTGGTATTGTATCGAATAGACATGATTTTTATTCAGATGAATTTAAGTAATCAGAATTCTGATGTTAATTTGTAGCTTTGGTGTTTCTATCTAAATACAAAGAAGAAACGACTATTAATAACATGAGATAGAATTCAACTACTCTATTCATATAATTAAATTCCTGTTATAAAAGATAAAAAAATGTGAAGTATCTTGCAGATTCTAAACTCTACCTATACCTTTTCCATTGTATTACTCTATGTTTTAGTAAAATTTTGATGTCACTTTACCTCCCCATCATCACACCCTCCTCTACATAACTTAAAGTGAATATATTTGAGGCAAAATGTTACATGCATGGATGATTGAACTAATATTTTAAAGCCTTTTTTTTGCAGTTCTTTACTGAAACATATGATCAAGTTTTTTTCTGATTATGCCATTTTTTTCTAGTTTGTACTCCACCATAATTACTCTCTCCTTGTCATGAAATGAACAGGCAAAATGAATAAGAAAAAGAAAAGTGTGTGGCAGCAAACTCAAGCCCTTCTGTATAAGAATTTTCTTAAAAAATGGAGGAAGAAAAGAGAGAGCTTGTTGGTATGCTTGAAAGCTTGTATCTTTCCACAATTAATACTGTTATTTTTATTTCATTGTGTAATGGTTCTCATATTTTAATTAGCAGAATTTATTTCTTGATTTTTGAGGTTGTCTCTAGTCATATTTGTTGCACTGAGAGACTCCTGGCAGTTGTTGAAAAATAATGTAGAATTGTAAGGATTAAAAGTATTACTGATTTTTTTTTTAAAGGAGAGTAAGTAAAAATGTAATTATATGGTAAATTACAGCAACCGTTATAGCTGCTACCACATCTTATACATGTAGAGCCTAGGTATTATCAAAATGTTGCCTAGCAGAAAGTGATGAATTTTAATTTGGGGGACTTATTTTCAAGGTTATTTCCAAGAATTATGACCATATTACACCACTGATTGTCAGTTTGCATTACGCAAGAGGGTAACTACTGGTAACAACCTCAAATTTCAGCGAATTAGCAGAGCAAAGTTTGTCACTCTTATCATAGTTTGATCAGGTTTGGTGGTATAAGTGGGGTGGGAATGGGTGGGTAAAGGAATCTTCTCCACTCTGTCATTCAGGGACCCAGGCTCCTTCATTTAGGGACTCTTCTATGTCCTGGGGCTTGGAGATCTCCACCGGCTCCTCTGCATCCATTCAGAAGATCAGGAAAGAGAAGCTGAGACAGAGAATACAGCAGGTTGTGCAAGTTTCCATGAGCCAGGTCTGGAAGTGGAGTGTATTACACCTGCCCACATTCCACTGGCCAGATCTCAATCACATGGTCCCACTTAATTTGGGAGGGGGCTAAGCATACAATCTAATATTTGCAAAGAAGAAAGAGATCACTGATATTGCTGAACCATCAGATAATCTTTTCTGCTCCATTCCTTTTCATTTTCTTTGGTTTCCAATACAAGGATATGACAACCAACAAAAGCATTGTGATTTGTTCCCATGAACTCATGTGAGGTGCCTCTGCTTCAGTAAATCTGAAATCTGGAATCCTCTGACTATATAGTAACTATGACAATTACCTCTCTTTTTTGTACTCCAGTTCTTTTATGCATGTTTATCCTAGTATAATATGCTTTGTGTACCTAAATCTTGCCCTGATGCCTACTATTATTGAAAGAAAACACTTAATGTTCATGCATTTCTCCTGACTCTAGAGCCTAAAACATTGAAAAAAATTCCCTCCTTGCTTTGATACATAAACTCTCTCTCTCTCTCTCTCTCTCTCTGTCTCTAGAATATGCTGCCCATGTGTATAAATATAAATCATCATCCTGTTTATACAATGACTCCTGCACTAGTTTACAATTTAATGCAAAATTTGGGTTCTAGTATTGAAGAATAGCACTTTGGCTACTATCCCAGTATTTATCTTTTATTGATTTTCCATTGCCTTGAAGGGCAGAGAACAAAGAGAAGCCAACTATAGGGTAATACTGGAATTTGTTTTCAATAATTAGTTGCTGTTGACGGAGCTGTTTAAGGACACATAATCTAAATTTGTTCTATTTTTTATGTTTTATAGGAATGGGGCCTCCCAATACTTCTAGGACTGTATATGGGCCTATTTTCATATTTCAGAGAAAATTTTCGGGTTCCTGAAATGCCTCCTCAGGATCTTGGAAGGGTCGATAAATTTAATACCTCTTCTATAAAGGTTGTGTATACACCAATTTCTAGTATAACCCAGCAGATAATGAATAAAACAGCACTTGCTCCCTTTTTGAAAGGTAGGTATACTAATGGAAAACAATTTACTGATGTTATTATATTTATTTATAAGATGTATACATGTTTAGTTTGAAGAAATAATGATGCATGAGGTTAATTATTTAGGTATCAAGATAACATAAAATCAGTTATTTTTTCTAACTCACAACAATTAGCCTGTTAAACTGATGAAGGTCAAATTTAGGAAGGCCTGTGTTTCTGTTGGAATGTTGCTAAACAATAAATTTACAATTTCAAATCTTCTGATTAGTGGAAGTGGGATTTTTAACATGGAAATATAATGATTAAGATTTATAACTCAGGGAAATAAACCATCTAAATAACAGAAATTTAGGCATGGTTATTGAATGACAACTCCAGAACTATGAAAAGTAAGGATAGATCATCTAAAGATTATTCTGCACATACTGTAATATTTAAACATTGTTAAAGGTCTTCATTCTAAATGAGGTCATTATGTAACCAGGATAAACAAAATGTATTATTTCACTCATGGCCAAGTTGGGTATAGTCTGGCTATCTTCTTTTTTCTTTTCTAATTTTTTTTTAATTAGATGAGTTGTAGGTTTACAGAAAAATAATGTAAAAAAATAGCATTCCCATATAACCTCCCCCCATTGTTGACACATTGCATTAGTATGGTACCTTTATTACAATTGATGAAAGAATGTTAAAATAATATCACTAACCTTAGTCCACAGTTTACATTAGGTGATTTTTTTCCCCATAAACACCTTGAAATAGTTTTGTACATTTGTTACAATTCATAATAGAACATTCTTGTACTGTTAACTTTAGTCAATCATCTACAATAGGGTTCATTGAGTTATACATTCTGATTTCATCATTTAATTTTTATTCTAGTAACATTTGTCACCTAAAATTTCCTCCTTTTAACCACATTGACATATATTATTCAATGTTGTTAATTACACTCACAATAATGTGCTACCATCAGGACCATCCATTTCCAAAACTTTACAATCAACCTAAATAGAAATTCTGTACAAATTGAGCATCAACTCCTCATCTCTACTCCCAGTCTATCCCCTGGTAACCTATATTCTAGATTCTAACTCTGTGAGTTTGCTTATTATAATTAGTCATATCAGGGAGATCATACAGTATCTGTCCTTTTGTGTCTGTCTTATTTCACTCAGCATAATGTCCTCAAGGTTCATTCATGTTGTCACTTGTATCAGGACTTCATTCCTTTTTATGACTGAATAATATTCCATTGATTGTATATACCACATTTTGTGTGTTCATTCTTCAGTTGATAGACATTTGGTTGCTTCCATCTTTGGGTAACTGTGAATAATGCTGCTATGAAAATTGATGTGCAAGTATCTGTTTGAGACCCTGCTTTCAGTTCTTCTGGATATATACCTAGAAGTGGGGTTCCTGGGTCATATAGTAATTCTGCACTTAGCTTCCTGAAGAACTGCCAAACTGTCTTCCACAATGGCTGCACCATTCTACATTCCCATCAGCACTGAATAAGGGTCCCTATTTCTCCACAGCTTCTCCATCAATTGTAATTTTTCTGTATTTTTAATAGCAGCCATGCTAGTGGGTATGAAATGTAGTTTTGATTTGCATTTCACTAATAGCTAGTGATGTTGAGAATCTTGTGCTTTTTTGGCATTTGTATATATTCTTTGGAGAATTGTCTATTCAAGTCTTTTGCCCATTTTTAAATTGGGTTATCTTTTTATTGTTGAGTTGTAGGATTTCTTTATATATTCTGGATAGTAAATCCTTGTAGGATATGTGGTTTCCAAATATTTTCTCTCATTGAATAGGTTGTCTTTTCACATTTGTGAAATAGTCCTTTGATGCACAGAAGTTTTTAGTTTTGAAGAGGTCTCATTTATCTATTTTTTCTTTCATTGCTTGTGCTTTGGGTGTAAAGTCTAAAAAAACATTGTCTAACACAAGATCCTAAAGATGCTTCCCTACATTTTCTTCTATGAGTTTTATAGTCCTGGTTCTTCTATTTAGGTCTTTGATCCATTTTGAGTTAAGTTTTGTATATGGTGTGAAATAGGGGTCTTCTCTCATTTCTTTGCATCTGGATATCCAGTTCTCCCAGCACCATTTGTTGAAGAGAATATTCTGTCCCATTTGAGTGAACTTGGCAGCCTTGTCAAAAATCAATTGAACATACATGTAACGATCTATTTCTGAATGCTCAATTTGATTCCATTGGTCAATATATCTACCCTTGTGTCAGTACCACACTGTTTCAACAGCCGTAGTTTTGTAATGTGCTTAAAAGTCAGGAAGTGTGAGTCCTTCAACTTCATTCTTCTTTTTCAGGATGTTTTGGCTATTCTGGACCCCTTACCCTTCCAAATAAATTTGATAATTAGCTTTCTCATTTCTGCAAAGTAGGTGGTTGGAATTTTGATTGGCATTGTGTTGAATCTGTGACTTCAAGTTGGGTAAAATTGACATCTTAATGATAATTTGTCTTCCAGTCCATGAACTTGGAAAGTCCTTTCATTTATTTAGGTCATCTTTGATTTCTTTTAGCAATATTTTGTAGTTTTCTGTATTCAAATCCTTTACATCCTTGGTTAGATTTATTCCTAGATATTTGATTCTTTTAGTTGCTACTTTAAGTGGATTTTTTTCTTGATTTCCTATTCAGATTGATTATTACTAGTGTAAAGAGACACTACTGATTTTTGTGTGTTGACCTTGAACCCTGCCACTTTGCTGAATTCACATATTAGCTCTAGTAGCTTTGTTGTAGATTTTTTGAGAGTTTCTCTATATAGGATATGTCATAGCAAATAGTGAAAGTTTTACTTCTTCCTTTCCAATTTGAAGACTTTATTTATTTTTATTGCCTAACTGCTCTACCTAGAACTTATAACACAATGTTGAATAACAGTGGTGATTGTGGGTTTCCTTGTCTTGTTCCTGATCTTAGAGGGAAAGCTTTCAGTCTTCACTGTTGAGTGTGATGCTAGCTTTGGGGTTTTATCCATGTTCTCTATCATTTTGAGGAACTTTCTTTCTATTCCTAGTTTTCTGTTTGTTTTTATCAAGAAGGGGTGCTGGATTTTGTTAAATGCATTTTCTCTGTCAATTGAGATGATTGTGTGTTTTTCCCTTTGTTTTTTAAATGTGGTGTATTACATTAATTGATTTTTGTATGTTGAAACACCTTTACATACCAAGGATAAAATCCACATGATTATGGTGTATAATTCTTTCAATGTGCTATTAGATTCAATTTGCAAGTATTTTGTTAAGGATTTTTTCATGTATATTCATTAGAGAACTTGGTCTGCAATTTTCTTTTCTTGTAGTACATTTATCTGGCTTAGATATCAGGGTGATGTTTGCTTCATAGAAGGAGTTAGGTAGTGTTCTCTCTTCTTCAATTCTTTGGAAGAGTTTGAGCAGGATTGGTATTAGTTCTTCTTGGAATGATTGGTAGAATTCATTTGTAAGGCATTCTGGTCCTGGGCTTTCTTTGTTGGGAGGTTTTTGATGACTGATTCAATCTCTTTACTTGTAATTGGTCTATTGAAGTCTTCTATTTCTTCTAGAGTCAGTGTAGGTTGTTCAAGTGTTTCTAAGAATTTCATCTAGATTATCTAATTAGTTGGCATACAGTTGTTCATAATAGCCTCTTATGATCCCTTTCATTTATTTCTAGATAGTAGTAATGCCCCCTCTCCCATTCCTGATTTTATTTATTTGCATCTTCTCTCTTTTTTCTTTGTCAGTCTAACTAAGGGTTTGTCAATTTTATTGATATTTTCAAAGAATCAATTTTTGGTTTTATTAATTCTAGCTATTGTTTTGTTATTCTCAATTTCATTTATCTCTTCTCTAATCTTTATTTCTTTCCTTGTGCTTGCTTTTGGATTAGTTGTTGTTGTTGTTGTTTCTATTTCCTCCAAGTGAGCAGTTAAGTGTTCAATTTTAGCTATTTCTTCCTTTTTAATGTAAGTGTTTAATGTAAGTGTTAGTGTTAGGGTTAGAGTTAGGGTTTTTTAAGTTTTTGAGGGTTGCTTAAGAGTGTGCTATTTAACTTCCACATATTTGTGGATTTTCCAGTTCTTCGCATGTTATTGATTTCCAGCTTCATTCTATTAGGGTCAGGGAAGAGGCTTTGTATGATTTCAATCCTTTTAAATTTATTGAGACTTATTTTGTGACACAATTTGTGGTCTCTCCTGGAGAATGATCCATATGTACTTGAGAACAATGTATATCCTGCTGTTTGGGGATGCAATGTTCTGTATATGTCTGTTAGGTCTAGTTCATTTATCATATTATTCAAATTATCTGTTTGCATCTTGATCTTCTCTCCAGATGTTCTATCTATTATTATGAGAGTAATGTATTGAACTCTCCAACTATTATTGTAGAGGTGTCTATTTCTCCCTTCACTTTTGCCAGTGTTTGACTCATGTATTTTGAGGCACTGTAGTTAGGTGCATAAATATTTATGATTGTTATTTCTTCTTGATGGATTGTACCTTTTATTAATATGTAATGTCCTTCTTTTTGTCTAACAGCTTTTGACTTAAAGTCTATTTTATTGGATATTAGTAAAACTACCCCAGCTCTTTTTTGGTTGCTATTTGCATGGATTACCTTTTTCCAACATGCTTTTTTATCCATTCTTCCAATGTGTGTCTTTTGATTGGGGATTTTTAATTCATTAACATTCAGTGTCATTACTGAAAAGTCTGTACTTCAGCCATTTTTTCCTTTGTTTTTTTACATCATATCTTTTTTTGTCTCTCTTTTCCTTTATTGTAATTTACTTTTCTGTATAGTTGATCATTTGTGATGTATCTGACTAATCTCTTCCTAATTTCCGTAAATCTTAAAATACTTTCTTGTGGTTGCCATGGGGTTTATATTATACATCATAAATCTATAACCTATTAATTTGAAAAGATACTAACTAGCTTCAGTAATATACATGTTTTCTGCTCCCATATCCCCCTGTATTCCCTCTTTATGTTGTTTTTGTCCCACTTTACCACTTTATATTTTGCATGTTCAGGAAATATGCCTTTTTCTTGTTTGGTTGTATTATAACTTAAAGGAGTTAAAGAGTAGAGTTGTATATTGAGGATGCAATACTATTGAGTTTTTGCATTTACCCTTTCAGATACCCTTATGGATAATCTTCATTTCTTTGTAGTACCCCAAGCCACCCTCTCCTGTATTTTCCTTTCGGACTGCAGAGCTCCCTTTAATAATTCTTGTAGGGCAGGTCTCTTTTTGGAGAACTCTCTCAGTTTCTGGTTAGCTGTAAATATTTTAATCTCTCCCTCATTTTTGAAGGACAGTTCTGCCAGATAAAGAATTTGGGGCTGGAAGGTTTTCTCTTTAGTACCTTAAATCCATCATACCACTGCCTTCTCACCTCCATTGCTCTGATGAGAAATTGGCACCTATTCTTATTGAGGATCCCTTATATGTGATTAATTGCTTTTCTCTGGCTGCTTTCAGAATTCTCTCTTTATCTTTTACATTTGACATTCTGATTGGTATGTGTCTTGGGGTAGATCTATTATGATTTATTCTGTTTGGAGTACATTGCGCTTGTTGGACATGTATATCTTTCATAACAGTTGGGAAATTTTCAGCCATTATTTCCTCAAGTATCCTGTCTGTCCCTCTTCCCTTCTCTTCTCCTTCTGAGAGATCCATGATGTATATGTTTGTGTGTTTTGTGTATTCACTCATGTCCCGGAGACACTGATTAATTTTTCTACACTTTTCTCTATCTATTTGTCTGATTTTATTATTTCAATTGTCCTGTTTTCTCGTTCACTAATTCTTTCTTCTGCCTGTTCAAATCTGCTGTTGTATGCTCCCAGTGTATTTCTAATCTCTACTGTTGTGTTTCTTCCCACAATTTATGTTAGATTTCTTTTTATACTTCTAATTTCTTCTTTATGCTCTCATACTATCTCTTAATAGTCTTTATCTCTCTATCCATATTTTCCTCTATCTCCTTAATTGATTTAGGAGATTTTTTAAAATTTCTTTGATTCTTTGTTCTAAATTCTGTTTCTCCTCTGAAGTTTTAATTTGTTCCCTTGACTGAGCCATATCTTTCTCTTCCTTATTATGGCTTGTAATTTTTTGCTGATATCTAGACATCTTATTATCTTGATGAGTGAATTCTGAAGATCAGTTTCTCTTGTCTAGGGTTTTATTATTGATTGGCTTTGTGTTAAAGTTCTACTTTGGCACTTATTCTTGACCTTTAGAATAGCCTGAGTTTACTTGTTCAGATTTCCTCAGCTCTTCTTCATCTGATTCTTTCCCTGATATGCAGTACACTTTTTAAGATTGTACTTTCTGTGCAATTGTTTCACCTCCAGGATAAAGCTTTCTTTCATTTCTTCCTTCTCTGGGAATCTTGATCTGTTCTGTTTGTTTTTGTGCAGAATTTTCTCCCCAGCTCCTATGATTTGTTTAAATTCTCTCCTTCACTCAGTGCTCCCTTAAGCTGACACTTCTTAGTTGTAGGACCCATCCTGTCTTACAGCAGTTTACTTTGCCCCCCACCCCTTTTAGTGTGTGAGACTTTTCTGCCTCCAGTTTCTTCCCCATGAGGGTATCCCACCCTAGGGAACAAAATGAGGTCAATCCAGAGAGGTGGATCAATCCAGATATGTCTGTTTTGCATTTAGGTGGTCCAGCCAACAGAAACTGGATTGAATGAGCACACCCCTTGTTAACAGTTCTACCACAGTCACTCCCCCCCTTTCCAGGGCACTTTTGCATGCAGCAATCTTCAGCGGCTTGTGTTCTGCCTGGGTCTCTGCAGACTTGGGAACCTGTGCCTGGATTTGTGTGGGGTTCTAACTTGTTGCTTTGAGTGGCTCCAAAGTTTGTGTCTGTGGTGGGAGGGAACTGGGCTGCTGCCTCTGTGTGACTCCCAAGTTGTGTGAGATCAAGTGAGGGGGAGGGGAACAGACTGACGGGACCACTCCAGAAATTTCCTACCTGATCTTTTTATTTTTCTTCAATTCAGCATTTGTGGAGTCCTTCTACAGTCTTTACCATTCTCCAGAGTTGGAAGCAAGTGGGATTTGTCCTTTTATTCATTGAATCTCTGGGGCGGCTTTTTCAGGGATGTCTTATTTCATCATGATGATGTCATCTCCCTGGCTATCTACTCTTTGGTCCTTGATTTCTAACAGGTGAAAATTCTGGCTGTTTGAAAGAGTCATCTTATGATCTTGGTTTTTGATAAGGCAAATGGCATGTGAGGAGCCTTTGCTTCAGAAATCTGAAATCTGGCATCCTCTGGCTATATGGTAACTACAGTTACCTCTGATGTTTGTACTCCAATTCTCTTATGCATGTTTATCCTGGTATAATGTTTTTATGTACCTGAAACTTGCCTTTATATCTGCCCTTATTAAAAGAAAACATTAAATTCTCATGCATTTTTCCTGATTTTAGAATCTAAAATATTAGAAAAAAATTTCCCTCTTGCCTTTTAGGACATGTTTGATTTCAGTGCAAAATGACTCTTAGTTTAATTCAGTGGAAAACAGTTAATGGCATAGTTGGATATAACATTTAGTTTTGTGTCCCTGTAACAATCTCCTATGTCTGTTTTTACCTTGTAATTCACAGGAAAAGAAGTCATTGGAGTGCCAGATCAAAAATCAATGGATAAAATAATTCTAGAGAATTTTCCAGACATTGTGGGAATCATCTTTAATGACACTTTCTCATATAAGTTGAAATGTTTTCAGGGGTATGACATTCCATTTATGGTGGAAGAAGATTTCTTAGGTGACTTCCCATATAAAATATAATTATAACATTTGTCATGTTTTTAGTAAAAGAAGCAGGTGGGTATGGGTCATAGAGATGCTTTCAATGGGACATTAGAAAAGTAATAAAGCACATTTTATTGCTGAACTTATTCCAAGGTCAATCATATCTCCCCACCAGAGGATGACTCTCAACAAACTTGTAGAATGATTCCCTGTATATGTATTGAGGTCAGCATGTATAAGGTACAACAGGTGGAGGAGTCATCAAGACTGATGTTCCAGCCTCTGGTGAGATTTCAGTTAAGAAGGAAATATTTACAGTGAACAATTAAAGAAAAGTGCCAAGAAGGGTATTCTGGTGACTAAGACCAGTGAGTCCTACTAAGCTGTAGGATCAGGAAAGTCTTACCTGAGGAAGTGAGGTTTAAACTAAGACCAGAAGGATCAGTAGTTATGAGCTGTGAGGGGGATTGTGTTTCAGATAGAAGAATGGCAAGTGTTAAAGCCCAAGGATGTTGAAATGGCACCGTTGATAGATCTGAAAGAAGAGCCTTGCAGCAAAACAGAGAACATAGAAAAGAATGTGGTGGCAGAAGGAGGCTGAAGTGACACGAGGGCTAGGTTTTGGGGATTACTGTAAACCTAGGGCCTTGGATAGCCACTGATAGCCACTGAGGTGCTTTAATCATGGTAGAGACGTGATTCGATTCCCAGGCCTAATGGAGCACCTCTGACAGAGCCTGGAAAATGGATCGCAGAAGAGCCAGGGAGAACGCAATAAAACCAGCAAGGGAGATTATGGTAGTTTAGCCCAGAGTGGAGGCAGCTGAGAGAAAGAGAGGTGGATGGATTTGAGAGGCTTTTGGAAGTAGAATTGAAGTGAGTTATAGAATTGGTTTCTTTTCTTTCTTCCACTGAGGGCGTATTCTGTGTCCTGCACTGTGCTTGGCCCTGGGGATAAAAGTGAACAAAATGTAGAGCCTACTTTCATGAACCATTCTAGCCATGGCCAGGGGAAAAGGCCAGGGAAAGAAGGGAAGTCAATAAACAAATAAATACATATGTAGTCTGTCAGGGGGTGAGCAAAGCAACAAGCATAAAAAAGCTTTAGAAGATGGAGACTGGGAAGAGAAGCGATTTTAGATATTTCACTGTTAGGGTGGCCAGAAAAGGCCTTTGTATGAGGTTACTTTTTAAAAGAGATCAGCATAAATGGAGGGAGTGAGCCATGTATCCATCTAGAGGGAGAGCATTCAAGTGCAAAAAAATTCTACAGCTAGAAGCCTTTGGTGTTTTGAGGCACAGCAAGGAGTCCCATATGGCTGCAGCAGAGTGTTCTTTGCTTTCATATCTTTATATTTTCTAAGAAATTCTATACATGCTGTGGTTTATGTGAAGAAGATTACCTTATTAAGAATTTTCATTAGCTTCCTTTTTCAATGTATTTAAAAGTTATGACTAGTTGAAACTTCTCTGGATTATTTTTTCATGGATTCTTGTTTCATATTCTCCAAACTGTCTTGATCCCATAATGATGATGGCTGTGGTTTTCTTTGTACTTACAGCTCATTGCTGGCATGGATATGATTGGTTTTCATGTTTACTGTCCCAGTACTGGGAAAGAGGATTTGTGACCTTACAAACTGCCATTAATTCTGCTATTATAGAGGTAAGTGCTGAATCTGAATCAAAAAGTTCTAATAATTGATGTAAACTGATTCCTGAGGCATGAACATTTTGATAAAAGATGATATGCATTCAGATTTTCATATGTTTATATAATATAGCAGGTATAGAAGTGCTGGAATTGGATTTAGACAAAGGAACATTTTGCTTGTTTTTAAGAAACTACTTCTAAATACTTACAGATTCACAGGAAGTTGCAGAAACAATGAACAGGGAGGTACATGCATCCATCATCCATTTGCCCCAACGGTAACCATAACCATAGTACAATATTAAAACCAGGAAATTGACATTGGTACAGTCCACAGCACTTATTCATATTTCACTAGTTTCTGTACTTTAAATAATGATTTTATTTGTTTAAACCCTTTTTTAGATCACAACAAATCACTCTGTGATGGAGGAGTTGATGTCGGTTACTGGTATAAATATGAAGACATTACCTTTCATTGCTAAAGACATATTTATGTATGAGATGTTTATTTTCTACTGTTTGCTTTATTTCTTCCCATTTATATATTTTGTATCACTCAGTGTTACAAAAGAGAGGAAAAGGCTTAAGGATTTGATGAAAATGATGGGCCTACAAGATTCAGCATTCTGGTGAGTATCCAATTCATGTAGGGCTTATTAACAAAGAGGGAAATAAAGAAGTAAAAAAATATTATTGTTTCAGAACATCATGATTTAAATTTGATGCACTGGCTACTTTTCCTTTTGTTCTTTTTTTTTTTTTTTTTTTTATTATGTCTTTGTTAAATTTTGCTATACAACAATAGCGATCAAAATTTGCAGGGCACTTTTTCTGTGTCCTGATTGTACTAATCTAACCGTGGGATAGAGGTGATAAACAGTTTGAAAACAAGGAAAATGAAGGTCAAGGAGGATAAAGCAGTTGCTCAGGGTCAGAGAGAGGACTTCAATAGCAGAATTGTGGCTCAAATCCACGTCCTGATTGTAGCTCTCCCACAGGTCTGCAGGTCTACCCACAGTTATCAGTTGATTTCTCGTGGCTTGTAACATTGAAGAAAGTATAATCCTATAAAGCCTAATTTATGTTCAGGGCCTTGGCCACCAAGGATGTATTTTTTTGAAGCAACTAAATAAAATATGAAGATATTACATTTTATTTTTAAGAAAACCTGTATAACGTACACAGCATGTGCAGCACGTGGGCTGTCACATAAGAAGGTCTCCATCTCTTGAAATATTTATATCTTGCCCCATTGCACAGATGATTTCAAAGATTTTGAAATGTATGTGTGTGTGCTTTTGTATTATAATAAAAACAAGTAATTGAAGAGTAAGAACAAAGACCTAACAAAATAATAAAGAGTGACTAAAGCAGAGAATTTTGCAATACAATCAGTTACAAAATCCATACTATCTGGTAAAAGGAAAAAAAGAAAAACAATCTCTCTATTTTACCCCAAAAGAAACATAACATTTTAAAATATTGAACCCTGGGAGATAGTTCTCTTTTTTCCCTATATCAAGAAAATATTCTTAAGAAATGTTCTTAAGAAACATTACTTAATGTTCTTAAGAAATGTTCTAAAGAAACATTTCTTAAGAAATGTGATGTCTGAATTGTTTTGTTTTTAGCATATGGGTTTCCATATGTTTATTTACATCTCTTTCCAACCCCTACCCCACCCCTGCAACCAGTTCCTTTTTCTAATTTCCTTCGTTTGTGGTGTTTCCATTTCCAACTAAAGTAGTTCCCTTTGTACTCATGAAGTGGGTTCTGCACAATGTGGTAAAGGCCCTTTAAAAAATGTGGATGTTTCTAACAGACTGAATCACTGCAATGACATGAAATTTAAAAAGAAGTCAAATAAGCAAGCAGCAAGTAAGTCCAGCATAAGCATATTCTGCTGGGACTTATTAATGCAAGGTCCTGGTTTAGTATTTTTGCTATATTCCTCAGCTGTCGAGTTCTTATGTAATTAGGCTTTTCTTTTAATGTAGGGGAAGGAGCTCTGGACTGAGAGGAAGCCTATGGCTTCATCCTAGCTTTGTACTAAGTTACTCTGTGATCTCAGATAAGCCCATTAACTTAAAATATGGACAGCAGTTTCCTCATCTGAAAAGTGAGAATCTTGGACTGAAACACTTATAGACTTGTTAGCTCTAAAATTGTATACTGCTTCTTAATAACTACCTCAAAAAATGTGAACACTGCCGCATCTAAAGCAAAACAATGTGAACATTTAAAGGTGTAAAATAAGTTATATCGGTTTAAGTAAAGAAATCATGAATGGGAATAGTGAGAATGGAATGGCTTGGTGGAATTATGAGATATTAATTTTCCACAACTAAGGAGAGTGGAGGGGGGTGCTGCCTCCTGAGATCCTCAAGAATGGTGAAATTATCATCGTCCACAAATCCTTCCAGATCTACTTGATGGATTAGCAGCTGTTAAGTTCCCTTCCAATTCTACAATTAGAATAGCTTGGAAATATCTAAGGTGAAGATGCAAAATGCTCACCCACTTTAATTCAGCAATTCCATCTTACAGAAATTCTTATGCATTTCCCTAAAAAGACGAGTACAAGAATGCTCTTAGCAACATTGTAATGGCAAAAAAAAAAAAAAAAATTAGAAACAACCTAACTGTCCATGGGCAAGAGAACATTGTGATATATTCATACAGTGGAATATTATACAGTAGTGTATAATATTGTTAATGTTGGCTGATAAAGGCAAGTTGCAGAAGAAAACATACAGTATACTATTTATACAATAGTACACTATTTGGACAAGACACATATACAGAGCTGACAACCAGCCAGAAAGCACCCACACAACCAGGCTGTTGTTTCCAGTTAATAGTGGATTGTGGGATCCTTTTTGGCTAATTGGCACCTGTGCTATAACAGGCTTCATGCATATGTAGTGAAGATAAAATGCATGGAATTATAAACAGCATATTTAGGTAAGTGGTTACCTTTGTGGAAGAGGAAGGAAAATTGTGATCAGAGAAAGGGTGCACTGGGGACTTCAACTGTTTTTGTTATAGTTATTAATCTAGATGGCAGGTACCAGGGTCATCATTGTATTATTCTTCAGCTATCTGAGTATGTTTTAAGTATTTCATAATTAAGTTAAAATAATGTAAATAACTTTTTGTCTTTGTGTAGGCTGTCTTGGGGTTTAATCTATGCTGGCTTCACTTTCATTATATCCATAATCGTTGCAGTTGTCGTAGCATCTGCCCAAATTATAGCCATGACAGGCTTCATGGTCATATTTACACTCTTTTTCCTGTATGGCCTGTCTTTGGTAAGTTCATAAATTTATAATCACTTTCCCTACTTAAGGTCTTAGCTGTATGTAGTAAATATCCCTCATATAGTTACTTATTTTATGTCCATTGTTTTCTGTGTTTGCTTGAGAAAGTCTCTATGTATGTGAGAAAATGATGTAACCCAAATAAAATCGGTTTCTTTTTTGCCTAAAGGTCTGAATTAACAAAATGATGTCTCAAAAAAAAAAAAAAAAAAAAAGTTTTGACTCTCAAATTATCAAAGACTATTCTGGATTACTGAGAATGTTTTTGAGCTGTGGACCCATCTTTCTCCACAAGGGCCTCAATGACATACTTATTATAGTATCTCTTCCCCCTCTAAGACTCCACCTTGCACTGGTTCCCATTTTACTGCTCTCTCTCTTCTATGAATAAGGGCCCCTGATTTCTTCCCCTTTTCCATCGTTCTGCAAAGGGTATGTAGATGCACCATATGAACATTAATTTAGTGTCTCAATTTTTCCAAATCTGCTCTTCTGCTCTTTCCTCAGCCCTGCATACAGCCTTTACCCACCCTTACCTCAGCAACAAAAGTCCAGCATCTTTGTGGGACAAATAAAGACTCTCTTTAAAAGAGGGTGAAGGGAAGGACTGAGAATAATTATACTTTAATATTTGCATCACTGTCTCAGTGGTACATATTTATGTTATGATATAAAGTCCCGTATTTTATTGTGCTTCCAATGATTTTCAGTGATTTCACTGAGAATTTATGTTTATATTTTTATCATAACATATATATTCTGTTGTGTAAATGTCTTTTAAAAATATTTTATTTTGTGAACTGTGAATTAAATATTAAAAATTCAAAACATAAATATACAGTTTAGCAAATAATTATAACGTAAATCAGAGTAACCGTGAACAAGGCCAAAAAATAGAATGTGGCATCACTCCAGAAGTTTGCTAAATACCCTTTTCTTCTAAAAGTAAAATTATATATATGTATATATAACCAGCTAAATGTCTTCTCTTTCAGATAGCTTTAGTATTCTTGGTGAGCATATTGTTAAAGAAAACTGTCTTCACCAGTTTGGTTGTATTCCTCTTCACTTTCTTTTGGGGATGTGTGGGATTAACTGTACTACACAGACAACTTCCTTCAGCTTTGGAATGGATTTTGAGTATTTGTAGCCCCTTTGCCTTCACTGCTGGATGGGCTCAGGTAAGAGCATCATTAGTTGGTTTATTATTAAATATTCAAAAGAATTTGATATTTCATGACCCCTTATAATCAACAGACTGTCTAGATAAGAACTTTTATTCTAAGCAATCCTTCTATTGTAAAGCTAAATTTAAAAAAATATTACTACATTGTACAAAAATTGTCATCTCACAAGGAAACTTGAATAAGAAAAACTTCCTCTCAGACGTGTTTTGGTTTTCAAAAATTTTCTTCTAACACACACAGACACACACACACATACAGATTCACAGATTGGAAGCATTTCAGTTCACAGATTGAAAGCATTCTGTTGTGTAAATGTCTTTTAAAAATATTTTATTTTGTGAACTGTGAATTAAATATTAAAAATTCAAAACATAAAAATACAGTTTAGCAAATAATTATAACGTAAATCAGACTAACCATGAACAAGGCCAAGAAATAGAATGTGGCATCACTCTAGAAGTTTGCTAACTACTCTTTTCTTCTAAAAGTAAAATTCACTTCTATGATAATTACTTCCTTGCCTTTCGTTACCATGTAAGTTTGCATCCTTAAGTATATTTTTTAGTTTTCTCTTTTTGAATTTTATGTGAGTGATATTGTACAAAATTCATTGCTGAAAATCTGGCTTTTTCATTCAACATTATGTTTTTAGTTGTTATCCACATTTTGTGTGTAACTTCAGTGTATTCTGTTATAGTATCCTATTGTTTGAAAAACTATATAATTACTGATGGACAGCAATAGTTTCCAGTTTTTGACTATTATTAATAATGCTGTTATAAATATTCTTGAATATGTCTCCCAATGAATATGGGCATTCAATTCTGTTTGCTATACATCTAAGACTTGAATATTGGAAAGTAGAATATGTACATGTTAATCTTAATAGCTACCGTCAAATTTTTATTTTTCCAAAGTGGCTGTCCCGATTTGTATTTTCACCAGCAGTGTTTGAGAATTCCAGTTGCTCCATGTCTTTACCAACATTTGGTATTGTCAGTCTTTTAAGTTGTAGCCATTCTGGTGGATAAGTAGTCATATATCATCATGGTCCTAATTTGCTTTTCCCTGATTAGTGACAAAGCTGTATACTTTTTCACATGTTTAATGTTACTTTTTAAATGTTTTTGGATTTTTTCTTGTAAATTTCCAATCTAGATCATTTCTCCATTTTTCTACAAAGTTCCCTATTTTTTTTTTTTAATTTTTGGCTTTGTAGGCACTGTTTATATATGCTGGATATGAGACATATTTCAGTTATTTGTTGCTTGCATTTTTTATTCTATAAATTGTAATTTTGGTGAACAGAGTTTCTTAATTTTGATTAAGTCCAGTTGGTCAACTTTTTTTGTTTTATGTAGAGTGCTTTTGTGTCTGTTTAAGAGATCTTACCTGCCCCAAGACTATTGCATTTTCTTCTAGAAGCTTGATTATTTCATCTTTTACATTTATGTACAAATCTATTTCAAAATAATTTTTGTGTATGTGTCAACAGAGGTCAATGTTAATTTCCTATATGAATATCTGATTGCTTTAGCTCTGTTTATTGAAAAGAACATTCTTTCCCTGAATGAATTGCAGAGATTCCTTTATCCTAATTCAGTCAATCATGTATTAGTCCATATGTCTATCCTTGCACCAATAGCACATTATCTTAATTGTTTTGCTTTAATACATGTCTTGATATTTGGCAGAGACACTTTCACCACTTCATTTTCATTTTCAAGAGGATTTTGTCTATTCTCCTAGAATAGGAGAGGTAGTACAGGGTGTTGTAATGATGTAAATTTTAGAATTAGCTTATCAAATTACATACATATACATGTGCATGTACAATGCGAAGCTATTGAGATTTTGACACAGCTGGAGTTTTCAATCTGGTGGGAACTGATATCATTTTAGTTTTTGCCATAACTTTACATTCATTTAAATCTTCAATTTCCCTCAGCAATTGTTTTAGTTTTCAGTATAGAGTTCTTACACATTTTTGCTTGATTTATTCCAAAGTGTTTGATATTTTTGATACTATTATAAATGGCATCTTTGTTGAAATACTTATTTTCTAAATATTTGTTGTTCAACTGACTTTTGTATATTGGCCATGGAATTTATACATATCTAATCATATTGTCTGAAATAGTAGTGGTATTTTTTTCTTTGCATTATTTATGCCTTTTATTTATTGTTTCTTGTCTTACTGCATAGGTCAGGACCCCTAGTACAATGTTGAATAGAAATGCAGACAAAGGAAAAACTTTCACCATTAATCATGATGCTTGATTTTGGTCTTTGTGCATTTCCTTCTCCAGATTAAGGAACTTCCCTTTTCTTTTTAGTTTGCTATGAGATTTTCTTTAACATTAATTAATATCAAATTTTATGAAATTTTTTTTTGCATCTATTAAGTTAATCTATTTGATGTTAAATTACACTGATAGATTTTTAAATGTTGACCCAGCCTTTCATTCCTGTAATAAACCCAAATTTTTTATGTAAATGTTAACATTTTAACATAAATTGAGAAGTAGTACAGGATTTTGAGTAAGAACCTGGCCTTGGAAGCTGGGCTTCCTATATTCAGATTCTAGCTTGGCCACTCCTAGATGTGTGATTTTGACTTTGACTGGTTATGCTACTCAACCTCTCTGTGCTTCAGTTTCATTATATATAAAATGCAGATAAAAATAAAATTCAGATAATAATAATAAAAATAATAATCTTTGAGGAAGATTGAATGAGATGATATGAAAGGCACTTAGTATCTAGAACTAGTACATGGCTCCATGTACATGTAGTGTCATGGCCCAAGAGGGCTTTTGTAGCCAAATGACTGAAGAAAGCACCAGGCACCTTGAGACATGAGCCTTTATTATGGGGCTTACTGACAGAGTGGGAAAGTCAAGTCATGTTGCCCTGAATTCAGGAGCTTCTCTGAATGCATTCAGGAGCTGCTCTGAATGGCAGCAAGTTCAGAGCTCAACATGAAAATAGTCCAGGGGTTGTGCAACATAGGGAGGGATTGATTGTAATCAACAGGGAAGAGGGGAGGATTATAGATTATCTTGTAGATAACAGTATCTCAGGGAATCTCAGGGAGGAGGTAGTTTCCAGTATAGATTACATTTAGCATCTGATATTACAGGGAGAATAGGTGAAACCTTAACTGTCCTAGGTCAAGCAAACTTCTGTGTGCAGTCTTCAAGACACTTGGGGTCTGGGGCTCCCACCTTCCACCCCCATGCAGTAATTTGCATCAACCATAGGACAGACATTGCACCCATAATTCCTAACAAGTCAGTGAACAGCAGAGTGCAAGTAATCCAGTACATATGAACAGTAATCCTGTTAACAAGTGGCACCATGGCTAAGTTAAAGAGTTAAACCATTTGGACAAAGGATCATCAGATAAATGTTCAATATTTTGTATATGATCTGGCATGTGATCAAGAGCTTGTATTATATTTTGTGAGTTATCGGGTACATATACACAACATTGAATATTAATTAAAGCACACGTGCACCTGTGGCTAAAATAGCTAAAGGATAAAACTGCCAGGCAGTCTGCTTTATTCTATACCTAGTTTTGTTTGTTTGTTTTGCCATTTCCTAACTTTTGTCCACAGAAATTAATTTCCCTTTCCGCAAATTTTCTGCAACTTTCAATATCCATACAGGTTTTTGTCCTACATTTTCTCTTTCATTCTGAAACAACCGGTCATTTAGGACAAAACTACTTTCCTTTTCCTTTTTGTACAAAACATCCTTTATACCTTGTATACTTAAGTTACCAAAATAATTTTGGAAACCGTTTTCAAGCAGACATTCTACAGCATACAATTACCACTAAAATTAAAACTTGTTAGAATAATGCTAAATACTTAAAACACTTTAGTTAATGCATTATTGAAACAGTAATATGCAATTTTTTTAACTAGAATTAATAGCACATGTAGGAACAATATATAAGCTGAGTTTTCATTAGTGGATAGAAGAGTTCTAGGTGAGGGGTTTTTAAAATGCC
The DNA here is from genome assembly GCF_015220235.1 of Choloepus didactylus. Classification (NCBI taxonomy): domain Eukaryota; kingdom Metazoa; phylum Chordata; class Mammalia; order Pilosa; family Megalonychidae; genus Choloepus; species Choloepus didactylus. Next base: position 63,760,618 of record NC_051324.1, on the reverse strand, counting down.
ATATTTTCTCTCCCTGTGGGGAGCCCTTCAGGGTCAGATCTAGTTAGTTTGGGGTTGCAAAGTTACACATACAGTTCCCTGGGGGATCGGGGTCCCAGATGGGAAATACAAATAATCTTTGGCATAGTGCCCCATGGGCTTAGGATTCTCAACCAGCTTGGCTGCATGAGCCAGAACCAGAGCCAGTTGACCTTATTTTCCCCAATTTCTAGTGTCTGTGGCACAGGCAAGAGCAGGTTATTATCCCTGCCTTGCTGCTGGCCCCTCTTATTTGAATTTGTGAGGCCTACATGGGCCCTGCGGTTAGCATTTCCACAGGAGACGGAGCCACCACTTTGGGTCTGGAGTTAATGCTGGTACAGTCGTTGGGTCCATTGTTGTAAGGAATTTCTATTATTCTTTAAGTGTTCCTTTAAAAGGTCATTCATTCTTTCAATTAACCTAGTTGTTGTGTGGGATTATAGGGCAAGTGAAACGTCCAAAGGACATTATGTTCTGTAGCCCAGGCCTGGATTAATTACCCAGTGAAGGGGGTCCCCTATCGCTGTCCACATGTATGGGGAACTGAAAAACGCACTTAATTTTTCTAAGCTAGGTATGGTAGTTCGTTAGTTGGCCTTGACCCCTGGGAAGGCCAGCAGCAGTCCCGTAGCTGTATCTACAGTGGTAAAGGTATATTTTGCCCCTTTGGACAGAGGAAGGGGGCCAATATAGTCTACTTGCCACCAGGTGAGAGGAATCTGGTCTTGGCCGATGGGTCCAAGTCAGTGAGGAAGCATCCTGGGCCATCGCAGCGAGCAGGAGGGCTAGCATCTTCTACTCCTTTTAACTCTTGTTGGGTGATAGGCAGCTGAAACTGCTGCACCAGCTTCCACAGGGTCTGGTACTCTTGGTGCTCGGTTTTCTGATGCAGCCACTCAGTCGCCTCATGCATCGTTGGTGTTAGGTTGCGGAATTTCACTAGGATATCCACTTCTGCATTACTTGGCAATGAGTTAACATTATGGGCAGAAATATGAAAAGCAGTGACCTTACATTTCTGGCAGGCCACCCAGATGTCTTCCCACAGTTCCTTCCCCCATAGGGGGTGGTTGACCACCGTCCATTGCTCCTGCTTCCACGTGGCCATTCGTACTGTTAGGCCGCGATACACAGCCCAATTATCTGGGAGACAGTCAAGGTGTCTCCTGGTTCATGGACAATTACCACCCATACAGCCCGCAGCTCAGCCCACTGACTGCTTTGCAAAGTTCCAGTCTCCCACCAAGTGATGTCAGTACTTGGCTGGACATTCATAGCCTTTCGGGTAGCATGTTGCCCAAGTGCCAATCTGTCAGTATACCATGCAGAGTCAGGTATGCTGCCTTGTTTATCAATGGTGGGCACGGGAGGAGCCACTTCGGGAGGATCAACCGGCGGCAGGGCATGCTGCTCTTCCACATGGGAGACCAGTCCTAAAACTTCATGCATTTCTGCACTCACAGGGCTATTGTTAAAAACTCGTTGTAGGACACAGGCTTGCCATTTTGTCAGCGTGCTTAGCTGAGCACTCCCCAGATGGGGCTTGTTTATAGTCTCCTGTGTCCACCCCTGTATGGCTATGGCTACCCGTAAGGTCACTGGTCACCTTTGAGTTAGACCTTAGACTTGTAACAGAGCATTATAAGCGGCACACTATTGCTTTTCCAACAGGCTATATCTGAGTTCTGTGCCCTTCCAAAGTTGGGACCAGAATCTGATAGTTACACATTTAGCCTGTTGCCTTTGCCACAAACCCCACCCAAAGCCAGTATTGACACTGGCCGCATTCAATTCACAGGATGTATCGGTGTCCACCCCTCTTAAAGCCTGTGTTTGTGTGATAGTTCGCTTAACTTTTATAAACACAACCTGCCATGGAAAATCCCATTCCCATGCTTTTCCTTTTCTAATTAGGGTGTACAAAGGTTTTAAAATTTTTAAATAGAGTATAAACAGTTTCCAATAACCCAATAAACTAAGAAAAGCTATTACTTCTTTAGGAGTTAGCAGTGTAAGATAATTTTGTATTTTAACAACAGCTGAAGGAATAGCTTTAGTTTTACCCAACCAGACAATACCCAAGAACTTGATAGAATGTCCAGGCTCTTGTAATTTGCTTTGATTTATTGCCCATCCTTGGCTTTCAAGGTGGGTCACCACTGTGCTAGCAGCAATTTCTAGTTCTGGAAAAGAATTAATAGTTAGCATGATTTCATCATTGTAGTGAAATATAGGGGGTGTCCTTTTCTTTAAATCTTGTGCTGCCAGTCCATGGCAGATGCTGGGACTGTGGAGGTGTCCTTGTGAAAGCACAGCAAATGTCCATTGTTGGTTTTCCCATGTGAAGGTAGATGCAGTCTGGCTGGAGGGATCTAAAATACTAACATAAGCTTTAGCAAGGTTTAACAGAGTGAAATCGGCTTAATTGAGTACTCATATCCTGCAACAAGGTAGCTATATTCGACATGGCTGCAAACAAAGTAGTTACTAAATTAAGTTCGATATAATTAATAGTCATTTGCCAGGAACCATTAGTTTTTTTCATTGGCCAGACAGGGCTATTAAATGGTCCTGGTAATTTATACTGATATATTGCCACAGTATATCTGTGGGAAGACACCTTTTGTTGAACCAGAGGACATACATGCTTACTTTCCTCAGTTTTAATTTCCCAGTCAGACAGGGGCCCATCATCTTTTGATGAGGAATCAACAGGGTATCATACTTTAGGGTCCCAGTCAGGGGATCGAGGGTATGCCTAATTTGTGCTTTGGGCGGCTTATGCCCTCTTACTCTAGTGTACTGGCATGCCAGTATTTCTAAACTTTTATCCAGACTGTCTTTCAATTCTGCTTGGATCAATTGCATATCCCTTTCTAACTTCAGTTCTTCTAAGTGGCAGACTGCCACATCAGCTGTTAAGGCTTTTTCCGTAGCTGCACACACAGCCTCCAAGAATGGCCAGGATATGGCTGCAGTAGACTGGCAGCTTTCCTTTTTCTCATGAAATCTGACTAGTCCTGCAGCCTGTTGCAGAAGGACCGTTAGTCCAGCCAGGGAGTCATAGGCATCTCCATACACCTTCGACAGACCCCATTCGTCTAGGAGGGTAGCCACACCTCTTCATATAGATGTTGCAGGCCAACCGGTGTCCTGCCCCAGGACTTCCCCTTTCTCTTCCCCAAGTTCATGTTATCAGTGGCTGGGATTTCTTTAGTCTCCTGGCTGGCTCCCCAGTTGTCACGGTCCAAGAGGGCTTTTGTAGCCAAATGATAAAGAAAGTACTGTATATGTTCTGAGACATGAGCTTTTATTATGGGGCTTACCTACAGGGTAGGGAGGTCGAGTCACATTGCCCTGAAATCAGGAGCTTCTCTGAATGGATTCAGGAGCTGCTCTGAATGTTGGCGAGTTCAGAGCACAACATGGAAATAGTCCGCACTTTGTGGGGGGGGCTGAATAAGCTGGTTATGAGGGCTCAACATTTCAATGGGTATGAGAGCATAAGGCGGGGAGCGGGGCTCATGCAAGGTAGGGAGGGATTAAGTGTAATCAACAAGAAGAAGGGGAGGATTATAGTTTATCTTGTAGATAACAGTATCTCAGGGAGTCCCAGGGAGGAGGTAGTTTCAGGTATAGATTACATTTAGCACCTGATATTACAAGGAGAGTAGGTCAAACCTTAACTGTCCTAGGTCAAGCAAACTGCTGTGTGCAGTCTTCAAGACACTTGGAGGTCCGGGGCTCCCACATGTAGCTATTATTATATTGTAAAATTTAAAATACAAAATTTTCTCTGCATTAATACTAGAAAAGGAGGTAAGTTCTGTTATTATTATCCTAATAAAATATTTCAAAGGATTGCTCATATTCTTTTACAAAGTTTGTATTCATTTGTCTTATGGAACAGATACTTAGCAGTATTGCAATGACCTAATGAAATAAGCAAATGAGTTATAATTTAAATTCCTATTCTTAGACCCTTGTATTTTTTATTGGTGTTTTCTTTTAATATTCCTTTGATCTGTGTAAAATAGAAATATTTTGACTAATAACTTCATTATAAGGACTTGTTTATAAAATAATACACTGGATTTTTTTTTATTTATTTCCTTCAAACATTTATTATTTTTTCTTGAATTATAGATCATCCACCTGGAAATTAACTTGAATGGCGTCATTTTTCCTGACCCTTCAGGAGATTCGTACATAATGATAGCAACTTTTTTCATGTTGGCTTTTGATGCTCTTTTGTACATGGTATTGGCCTTATACTTTGACAGAATATTACCCTGTGAGTAGTAGTGCATTTTTCTCTGAGCTCTAATAAATATTGATTACACTGAAGACATTTTTCTGAATGTTATATAAATTAATTTTAAGAAATGAAGAATAAGAAATATTTTCCACCACAGGCTTAATGAGTTCTTTGTTTTGACTTGCTAGTGTTAATGGTCTGGAAGGATTTTTTTTTTATAAAAACAGTTATTCCTCTGACTTTGATATAACAGAATATATTGTAATGATCATAATAATTATAGCATGCCTTATAATTATATAGCAATTAAATTGTGTTTCTTTCTTCAAGGATCCCTAAAAGTGTTTTCAAAGGATGTTATTTAGGATTTGTGTCAGAACAATCTGAAATAAATTCATTCCTAAGATGGTTTTAGCTGGTGTAGAGCCTTGTACTATGGAAGTACCTCCTAATCAATATTTGGTCCTCTCACTTACAAAAATGTGGGGCAGATTGTAAACCACACATGGTTAGAAGAGACCTCAGGACTGAAACAGTCTGTCCTCACTTCTCTCATTTTGGGAAGGACCCATTTCAGAAGGAGAGATGTCCATCTTTTAAAGAAATACCAGAAAGGAAAATTAGAATGTTTTTAGCATTATTCTCAAAAATGCTTCATGCATTGGGCATATTTAGAGAAATATATAACCCAGTTAGATTTTCTTTTTCTTGCAAACAACCAAAAACTTCATATACACCCAGGATCCCTTCACACACACTAGAATCATAACACTTTTTTCCTTGTAAATTCTCCTGATTTATTTATCTTCTTATTTTATGTGTTCCTTCCTTTTTGACTGCATTTAAGGTGGTCTCATATGTTATTTGTATGTATTTCTGTCTTTCTATTAATTCTGGTTTGTATTTGAAAGTCATTAATAACAGATACTACTTTTTTTTAATTTGGAAAATTACCTTATATTTATCCTGGACAAATAAATTTTTTCCATATATTTATCATTCACATTATGTGTAGATTTCAATATTATGTCCCATTGTATTGTTGTGGTCAAATGATTTCTCAAGTTCACAAGCATCTTCACTATTAATTTTATGTGCCACATTAAGGTCTTGTCCAAATATTTAGTTTTATGCCTTCTTCTGAACACCTTTAAAGCCATTTTATTCAAACCCATGATTTATACTTTGTTGGAAGTTCTATTGTTTTCGTTTTGCAATAGCATGCTATTTTGAATTGTCACTGTTTGTTTTATTATCAAGTTTTCTTCTCTATAATATGAAGCTAGAAAGAAAAGAATTTCTCTATGATACTTAAAAGTTTAAGACAATCTGCACTATTCTCATTAAGGCTTAATTGCTCATTGGTTTAATATTATTGATCCTATATTTCATTGCCTCTTAATTAAATAGATGGAAGTGAGCACCGCTATTCTCCATTATTTTTCCTGAACTCATCATCTTGTTTCCAACACCAAAGAATTCATAATAAGATCACTGAAAAAGAAATAGATTCTGAGCATCCCTACAGTGATTATTTTGAACCGGTAGCTCCCGAATTCCAAGGAAAAGAAGCCATCAGGTAATGACACATAGGGTCATTTTAATATAACGCAAGGCTAAAGAATTTTTAATCAACAGCAACAGGGTGAGGCTTAGGCAAAATATTTAAAGAGATGAAATTTGCTCCTATGAATGTCACCTTGGGCTATTTCACTGCCGTCACCACCAATTTCAACTAACTGCTACCTGAAAGGACAATTCTCTTTAATTAGTTCTATATACTGTCACCTTGTCATCCTCTGTCTCTCTCCCTGTTTCTGTCTCTGGCCCCTCACCTCTCTTTTACATTTACTCTTTTTCATCATGTGAAACCCTCCCTCTATAATTTCTTTTGTTGTATATGGTCTGGTGGAGGAAGTAAGAAATTTGGTGTCAGAAATTCTTAGGTCCTAATATCACACTTTCTTCTCAACTGATGTGTAATCTTGGAAAAAAAGAATGCATTTCTCTGATCCTCAGCATCCTCTAGGAAATGAGGGCAATATCTACTTTGTAGGGCTGTTATGGGATTTTGTACATAACAGGATCATATTAAGAGTTCTTAGAATACGTCTGCTCTCAGACCCTAGAACCTCAGAGCAGTGATTCTAACTCGGTATGGGATTGAAATCAGGAATCTGTGGGTTGTAAAGAGCCCTGTAGATTCTTTAATGTGCACTAAAGTTGAAGAATCAGAGCGTTATATAGTGACCAAGTATTTGTTTAGCAGGTACCTGTGTAGTGCACACATGTACCAGCCATGCCTTTAGTTCTCAAAAAAAGCTTATGAGCAGATACTTTTATTTTCCCCATTTTATAGATGAGGAAACTGAAGTACTGAAAGCTCAGTATCTTGCCCAAGGTTGTGCGTCTAATTAATGGGAGAGTTGGGATTGGAATCCAGACAGTCTGGCTGTGTCTTTAACCTCTGGCCACTGTTGATGTATCAGGAGGCCACAGAAGATGAATAAAAATGGGAATCACATCTAGGAAGATAAATATTTATTCAAGTCAAAGAGCTTATTCCTAACTCATCTACTTAAACTCCATCCTTCTAATCCTGACTGTTTCCTGCTGAGATTTTCAAGGGGGGCAGTAGATCCATCCCCCCAGCTATGAGGATAGTAGCTCCGTGGAACACATCTATTCAAAAGAGATAGGCCAAGTGGAGAATAATCGCCCCCCTCCAGAACTCAATTCCAATGCCTCCAATCACTCTTCACCAGCTAGGTGCACAAAAATAAAAATATATTATTATTCAAATGATAATAATTTTCAGATCTGATCTGTTAAAAAAAATCTTAGGGTTATTCACAAAGGTTCAAAAAATAGTATTTGTATTTCTTTTTCTACCGCTGCCTCTGGCCAAGGAAAGAAAGTTAAATATCTTCTCCCGAACACCATGCCCAATCTGTGCAATATTGGCTCTGGGCAGCTCTGTCTCTGGTCTGGATTCTTCACTAAGTTGGAGGCCTGGGGTATCAAACCAGGAAAGGAAAGTGATCTGATGCAAGGCATTTTCACTGAAGCTTTGGGCTGCCTTGTGAAATACCTCTCCTCAGTTGCACACCACAGTAGGAAAGTAGGTTTGTGTTGAAATGGTGCAAACCAATGAGATAACACAGTGAGAGCGTACAGAATGAGAAGACCCATGCTAAATTCCGGGCTCCCTGTGGAACACCAAGATTTAAATGTGTGGTGGAAGAAGAGGAACTTATAAGGAAACAGAAGTAACATTCAGAAAAGTAGGAAGAAAAACCAGTAAAGTGGAATGTCACTTTGAAAGTAGAAACTTTCAAAAAGGAAGTCATCTATAGTGACCCGTAATTCATAAGTAAGTATGGAACATGTTTGTTGTATTTGGTAATTAGGAGTTCACCAAGATTTCATTAAGAAGAGGTTCAGTAGAGTGGCAGGTTCAGAAGGCAAAGTGTAGTTGATAGAGGAGGAAAAGCGCGGCGAGCAGTGGAGACCTCACAGTCACACTACGATTTTGACAATTTAGTAAGATGAGGAGAGGAGGGAAGTTCGATTGTATCTAATGCAGAGTTAGAGGCCAAAAGGAAGCTGTTAGAAGAAACTATAGAAGATGAAGGTAACAGACCCTGATGAGTAAGGCTTGTAGGGGATGGGAGATGATGGTTGAAGAGCTCAGGTGAACGTGCTGATCTTAAATAGGGTAAAGAGCACCAGGCATTTTATGCCTAGGGAAAAAAAATGTGATAATTACAGAGCCATCTACTTTTCTAAGAAAAACTAATGGTTTAATTGGAACTTTCTGGAGACACTTTTTTGTTTTCCATCCCAGGGCAAATGATCAATTGAAAATGAGTCTTAGTCTTTCTGAGCAGGTTGATAATACAGTATTCTGAGGCCAAAGGGTACTTGCTGCAACATTCCTTGTTTCATATGAAATAAGGTTGACTACATCTACATTCCAACTAGGATTGTTCATGATCTATGCTGTATTTACTTCTGTGTTGGTTGAGTAGGCACCTTTTTTGTTATTTCAGAATCAGAAATGTTAGAAAAGAATATAAGGGGAAGTCTGAAAAAGTGGAAGCATTGAAAGGTAAAGAAAACCTTTTCATTGTTTCATTAATTTTTTATTACAAAAATGGGAAAAATTGAACATGAAAAAGTTAATAATATAAATAAGTAAATGTGAAATAAAAGAATGCAAATAATGTAAAACAGTGTAACTCTACCACTTCGAAATTAACCGTGATTGAGACTTGATGTATAATCCTTCCAGATATTTCACTGTGGTTTTTTTAAAAGATAAATCTGCTATAGGCTCTATTTTATTTTATTTACACTGTAAGGGAAGAAGCACTGCTAGACTTAAAAAGTCTGATAAATTTTTTTGCTAGCAAGGGAATTTGCATAGTTTGTATATACTGGTGAGGTTAGTTAAACAAGATAAGTCATTGACAGTGAACAATTTTGTAAGTCAATTTCCTATGACAAACTACTCATAACTTTGAATGAACAAACATATTTTGATACTAAATATTCTAACAAATATAGTTTAACAAACTGCAAGCATCAAAGTTGGCTTATATTTCATAGAGGGCAGCATGCTTTTATTAATGATTTTTAGGAAGAATCAACATGATTTTTACATGAAAAGTTAACAAGAAGAGTTAGGAACCTTCCCAAAGATTGTGAATTCCCTATCCATTTACTTTAAATTGTTTTTATTTTCTAACAAATGCAGAATCCTGTAACTCAGTCTTACTCATTTCTTTGAGTTTAGGTCTTGATTTTGAGAATTTATTGTACTAGATTCAGTTAAATTCATTCTGCTTCCAGGTATTTCTCATCAAATACCCTCTAGATCTGCAGTTTCTTTCTTTCAATTTAACCAAGAGTTTTCAATTTATAATTTAAGTTTCCTAGACCACATTATAAACCACGTTTTCACTCATTAATAATCATGAACTTCAAGGATTTTTCCATTTTAAAAATAGTAGTACCTTAAACATTTTTAAAAATATTGAACATCAATACATGTAAAATATATATGAAAGAAAACAAAATGGAGTTTTTCTTTGGGAAGTAAGGGTAGGAGATCTAGAATTGCACTTTTTCAGCCTTATCCCCATGCAGCTATTCTCCATGGCAACTTCGGGACATCTTTGGGAACATGCCTTTGAAATCCTTCTTCTACAGCCTATTTTTCAAGAGCTAAATAGCATTATTCCATTGCATGGATATGCATGATTTATTTACCTAACGCCCTAGTATATGAAATTCTATTTATCTCCAGTTATTCTCTATATAAAAGATAATAGAATGAACATCCTTGCTTGATCTTTGTAAAGGCCATTAATTATTTCCTGAGTATAAATTTCTAGAAGCAGAATTATTCAGCAGCTGAATTATTCAGTCAAAGGAATCATATTTTAAGATTCTTAACAATTCAAATCATTCTCCTCCAAAGTTATAAAAATTCATACTCCCACCAGCAATACATAAAAATAATAATACTAACAGTAAACAATTAAAGTTTATTGAGTACTTACTGAGTATTTGGAATTATGCTAAGTGATTTATATAGATCTTTTTTCATTTAATCCTGTGAGATACATAGTAATATCTCCCCCATTTTACAGAGGAGAAAAACGAGGCTTATATTTCATTTTTCCAGTGAATAGGGTCAGTTCTGAGATAGGTAGAGTTGCTTTCCCCTTAATCTGGAAAACACTATGTTTTTTCCATTTAAAAACAACAATTAGAAATTTTTAAATGGAGTTGTTTTGATATTGTTTATTAAATAATTCATCCTTCTGTTGAATTTGAAAAGTCATTTTATTATTCCTCATTTCTTATGTTTATTTTGGCCCATTTAAATCATCTTTTCTATTCCATTGATTACTTCATCTTGTGTCGGTAATGTATTATTTTAATTATTATAGTTTTCCAATGTATCTTACTATCTGGGTGTCCAAGACCAGTTTCTTACTCTTCTTTAATTTTTTCCTTGCTATTAGAGTTTATTCTTTGAAGTGATCCTTTGAATCTTTTAGTCCTTTGAATCTTTTAGTCAAATTATAAATGAAGACTATAATTGAATTGGATTACAATAGAAAGAATTTTCTCTTTATAACTAATTATAACTAGCACATTTTATAGGTGCGAAAACTTTAGAGAATTTAATTTATCCAAGATCATCCTGATAGAAAATGAAAGAACTGGAGTTTTAGCCCAGTTTTTAATTTTAATAATGTTTGGAAGATCGGTCACATAATTGAAATGAAAGGACCTAATATAGATATAGTGATCAGATATAATATGTCATAAGATTCTTAAGAATTTTATCTTACTCTAACAACTTTCTATAATAAAATTTGGTTTTCACTTTTTGCAATGCAAACAAATAAAAAAAAAACCTCAAAAGATTCTTAGCTAAATGTTACATATTGATGCATAAATGGAAGAGGTTTATAATGAAAGAAATAGAAAAATGGGCAAAGGAAAGAATATAAATGGTTTGTGAATATATTTGAGAAGGTAATTCATGCCATAGAAAATGTCTATAACTGAATTGAAAATGCAGAACAAAATAATAAAATATGATCATATTTTGTAAGCATGTATCTGCATATTCAAATATTCAAATATGTGCACACTGGAAGTAAGTACATGACAATGTTAGTATTTGGAATTATGGTTAATTTTATCTTCTTAAGTGATTGAATTTATTTTTTAAATATTCTACAATAAGCATATTATTTTGCCAGTTAGGAGAATATTGAATATTATATATTTTAAAATAATGATTGAGAAATACAAACTAAAATAAGTTGTCTTGCCCCATTTTTAGGATCAATTATTATCTAATGCCCTCCTATTTATAATTTTAATATTTTATTCTAAAAGCAGGATTGATCCTTGACATATATGAAGGTCAAATTACAGCAATTCTGGGTCACAGTGGAGCTGGCAAATCTTCACTGCTAAATATCCTTAATGGATTGTCTGTTCCAACAGAAGGTGAGCAAAAAGAAATTTCTCAAAGGCAAGATGTCTGATAAAATGAGGTCAGGTGTTTACCTCTCATTTGAAGTTTTAAATTTGATTGCTTAAGATAAAATAATGTTTATCTAAAGTTATTTCCCAAAATCACGATTCAGAATATATTTCATGTTTCCCAAATTTTTGAGTCATTATCATTTCTATTCCATTTTGTATAATATTCCATGTAAAATGTACACTACTCTGAGCACTAATATTTATGTTAAAAATTATCAGTGGTTGCTAATTAATTATGAACTCAGAATTTTAGATATTTGTGAATATGTGCCAATATTTTCTTGAGTAAGATCTCTAAGCATTAATAAAATGTATTACTATGTTAATGTTAATTTTCTTTAACTTCTATTCTTAGGATCAGTTACCGTCTATAATAGAAATCTCTCTGAAATGCAAGACTTGGAGGAAATCAGAAAGATCAGTGGTGTTTGTCCTCAATTCAATATTCAATTTGACATACTTACTGTCAGGGAAAACCTCACGCTGTTTGCTAAAATAAAAGGGATTCAGCCACAGGAAGTGGAAAATGAGGTAGATGGCATGGGGGATTAGCTGTATTGCCAACCATTTACCAAGTTAAATTATGACCACAGAATTTCGTATGGTGACTTAACTGCCCTGCTTTGAATAAAATTTAGGCAAGGAGGTCCGAGGAAAAATGGGAATGTTTAATGGGAAGTTAATTTTTTACAGTATGAATCATTTTATATTTCAAGCTTTGTATATATTTTTGGATAGGTACAAAGAATATTATTGGAATTGGACATGCAAAACATTCAGGATAACCTTGCTGAAAATTTAAGTGAAGGACAGAAAAGAATGCTGACCTTTGGGATTGCAATTTTAGGAAACCCTCGGGTAAGTGAGATTATGCATGGGAAGAAATGCAGATTGAATATCAATAAGCTCTTCCTTTACCACTAAAAGTGATGCATTGTAATGCATCAGTTGACATCAGGTTTACAGAGAAACCACTACGTTTAACTATGAATATAAATATATTGGAGATACATGGTTGGATAGTTTTGTTTTATCTGGTTTGGTTTGGTTATTGTTGTTTTCTATGCTATCACATGGAGAAAGTTCACCTGGAAGAAAGACGTATTTTGTATATCTTTATACTCCATAGCTTTTGCTGTTAGATGAACCAACTGCTGGATTGGATCCCTTTTCAAGGCACCGAGTATGGAACTTCCTGAAGGAACGTAAAGCAAACCATGTGATTCTCTTCAGTACCAAGTTCCCAGATGAGGCTGACATCCTGGCTGGTAATTCCTGGTTTCGTTTCAGTATTCCAATCCAGAATTTGGGAAGATGAGAAGCAATGTTTATTTCCAAGGCAAAAACCTTGCTCTCATTACCTGGAGGTTCCTACATTCTATAGTCATCCTATGGACAAAGGATTCTGATCCCACTGTGGAGTTCTTAGCTAGCTGTACATTTGCTAGTGTGTATACACTAATAAAAAATTGTGATTTTCTTTTTTCAGATCAGCTATCAATTACTTTAAACATCCAAATCTCCTTTAATATATATTACATTGAAAAATATCCATTGATTCTTTAGCATCCAGATTAGAATGTGCCCATGTAATTTGTGTGTGTGTGTGTGTGTGTGTGTGTGTGTGTGTGTGTGTGTGTGTGTGTTTCCAGGAAGTACTGGAGGGCACAGAAATAGAATAGAGTTCATGAGCTAATTTGGTTGCATCAATTTTAAAATGAATTTTAGGTAATGTTACACCTCATGGAACACTGCCCACTTAGAAATCTGAGCATTGGCTCCTCATCTATATTTTCTAAAGAGAGTAGATATGACTCTTAATATCCTTTCTCTTGCTTCTTTTTACTCAGATAGAAAAGTGATCATGTCCAATGGGAGATTGAAGTGTGCAGGCTCTTCACTCTTTTTGAAGAGAAAATGGGGTCTTGGATATCACTTAAGGTACAGGCTTTGGGGATTGACCGGCTGTATAAGTTTTCAGTACAGGTATTTCAAAAAAAGTATACAGTGTATAGGTTACAGGAAGGAGACTGACCTTATGCTTCATCTCTGCCATATTGGATTGATCAGTGTTTCCCAAATGCTTTTCTGGCTTTCCTGCCTCCTTGTAACTTTACTAATGCTAATGATAGACAAATTCTCAACATAAACCAAGCCTGACTTTACAGCAAAATTTCTTCATGTACCACTTTTTCGGATAGCTACTCCGTGCTGTCTAAATCTCTTCTTTCTTTCTCTTTGCTGATTTCCTCAGCTGATCCATTTGATCCTATAATATGTTTTCATTCTTTCTTAGGGCACAAAGCTAAATGATTTCAAGAAAGTCTATGTCCAGACTAAAACAATTTTTAAAAAAATTAAGCCCTATGGCCAAACAAAACATGGATGTGAGCCAAATTTCCCTGCTGTTTACTAATTTCTGATCTCTATATAGGCTAGTATGATAATAAGTCTCTTTTGTCTAATATTCTCACCTCCCTCTGGAAGATAGTTCTCATATATCCTCATACTTGGTATACGGTTTGAGTAACATTATGGATTTGTTTGTATATTTGTAGTCGTTCTGAGTTTATATATCTTCTACATATAGATCATAAGAATAGTCAATCCAATCACATCATTACTTATTATTACTCATTTTATTTGTTCCATAAAGCCAAGTAAAGTAGTACTCAAAGGCAAGATATTCAGTAAAATCTCTTCATTAGTGGTAGCAGTGGAGAAAATGTAAATCACTTGTCTTCTCTTTTAAATATTAGTTTGTGCAGAAATGAATTATGTGATCCAGAAAAAATAACATCCTTCATTAATCACCATGTCCCTGATGCTAAGTTGAAAACAGAAAATGAAGAAAAGCTTGTATATACTTTGCCTCTGGAGAGAACAAATAAATTTCCAGGTAACTTAAATATGATCACAATGTAATGAAATTTGGGATCAAATGTTCACTTTAATATAGATTTCATTGCCTAATGAATTTGGATTTTGTTTTAGGTTGGGTTCCCTAGGAAGCAGATCTGAAATGAGAACAGAGTGCGATTAATTTATTCAGTGGTTGATACCTGGAAGCATCAGCAGGAAAATGGTGACATGAAATAGGGCAGGGAAGGAAGTCAAGGAAGAATGCATTATCAAGCAGGTTTCTACAGTGGACTGTTGAGGTTTAACCACAATGGGGAATATAAGTGGATAAATAAGGAAGTGGGCTTAGAGTTATGCCACCAGAGGAATGAGGAAGCTGGGATATTTACACCATTCCCTTTCTGTCATTGGCTGAGGGAAACACCCCGGAGCATTAACTTCCTGACTTTCCAGCTTGCTCTGAACATGAGCTTAGCATATGTGTGAGGCCCTGAAATACCCTCAGGGAAATGTTCGTAATAAATAGGTTTGTTGTATAGAGGTGAATAGAGAAGAGATGTGGGGCATCAATGGAATCTGCTGTAGGTTTCTTTTTGTATTTTAATAAAACTTTGTATGTATTAATTTTGCAGAGAAAGATATAGTTTCTTTATCTTAAAAAAGTGTTCAACTGGGATTCAGCTTGCTGTGTAAGTGGTGCCAGCCTGGGCTTTGATTTATAAATAATCCTAATAATCATTCTATGTCAATTCTTATTATGTGCCAGGCTCTTTTCTAATCGATTCGATATATCGACTTATTTTGTTCTCATAACTATCCTATGAGGAAACATGTTAGAGTCTCTTCTGATCTAAACAGCTTCCTTTTAGTTTAAACATTAAATTTATTAAAGATTTCACTCCCTTCAGTCCTGATTTAAACAAGTTTTTTTTTTTTTAATTAAATTCAGTTTTATTGAAATACATTCACACACCATACAATCATCCATGGTATACAATCCACTGTCCACAGTATGATAGCATAGTTATGCGTTCATCACCACAATCTATCTCTGAACATTTTCCTTACATCAGAAAGAACCAGAACAAGAATAAAAAATAAAAGTGAAAAAAGAACACCCAAATCATCCCCCCATCCCACCCCATTTGTCCTTTAGTTTTTATCCCCATTTTTCTACTTATCCATACACTAGATAAAGAGGGTGTGATCCACAAGGTCTTCACAATCACACTGTCATAAACAGGTTCTTTTGATGACACAGTCTCATTAGGTGAATGCTCAGGAATTCAGATTTTGTCTCCACCCCAAATATGGCGACTTTCTGTGACCTTTTTAGTAGTATGCAAGTTGGCATCCTCAAGTCCATGAGCTATCCTATGTTATTCTGCTGCTTGAACTAATGCTCAAATGAGGCATAACTGGCCCACCTCCTCTTTTAGTTAGTTGTGGAAAGCAAATGGAGAATTATATGCTCTTACTGCCACTGGAATGTATTACTTAGCTAGAGTTCCGGTGTTGATCTCTCAACCCATGGCAGTCTTTTATGTAGACCAGGCCTCTACATATCCAATGTTGTACTTAACCCCTGCATCTCCTCACCAGGATGTAAGGGAACTTCCAGGACCCTGCACGTCATATGCAGGCCATGAGGAAACACAGTGTTGCCTGGGCTCACCCATCTAACTCCTCTTAGAAATTTTGCTGGGCCATCACCCCACCAGATGTAAAAAGTGGCATGTGAGGTGTTCTCTTAGAAGCTTGCATCCTCATCCAAGTGTACCCATGGGAGAGAGTCACAATAAATGTTTATTGGATGCCTGTTATATAAATGGCGCAACTCAAAGCATTAGAGATATAGCATTAAATAAAACATATGAGTCCCTACTCTCATGGAACCTACCTCCCATTGGTTGGGGAGAAGTGGGAATGCATAATAAACAAAATTGTAGTACAGTTGAACGATAAGATAATCAACAAGGTCATGCAGCTTAGAGTGATGAATGGAGTCGGGTTGGGGTTTAGGTAGAGTGGTCACAGGCGGCCAGAAGAAGGAAATGGTCAGAAGCATTCTAAGACATGCTACAAATCCAACCTGGAAAGTCAGAAATTCATCCCACCTGTGAATTTATCCCACGTATCTCTTGAAAATGCTTTTGTTTTCTTTAAAAAATGATCTTGAAATTTACTGTATATGTATAATCAACTTTTTAGAATGCTTGTCATGTTAAGAGTAAGAAATCTCTCATGTGAAAAAGCATTCAAAAGATTTATTGTCACTACTCAACAGTGCCTGTGCACCTAGAAAAAATAACTCAATCTGTAAATCTTACTATGGGAAAGCAGCTGTTTTCTTTGACATCAAACAGCTGAGAATTCTTACCTGGATTCACACAGTATCTTTTCTTTCTTATCCTGATTGGATCAGCTATTTCCAAAAAAAATCTAAGATATCAAATTTGAGTGTGTCATCAGTATTCCACCAGTTTGATAGTCTTTATAGTAAATAATCTCATATACACACTGAATTTCAGGGGATGTGTTATTGGTATTTGATAAGAAAAATTTTGTTAGCAACTTTATGTTCCCCTCTAATGTACCTAAGCTAAATAAATATTCTTTGGGAAAAAAAAACATTCTAAGCAGAGGGAGAAAGGGGGTGTCTGGAGTGCAATGAGTGAGGGAAGAGAGTCTGGAGTGCAGTGAGTGAGGGAAGAGAGTGGATGAGAAAGGCTTAGGGACAGAAAGGCTGTAGGGACAGATAGAGACTCACTCACATGGGGCCTTGGAGACCGTGGTACACTCTTTGATTTTTATTTTAACTGTATTGAGAAACTATTGAAAGTCATTAAGCAGAGTTTGGCATAATCTTATATTTTTATTCTTTGGATATAAAAGATTATTCTGGATGTAGGGAAACAAGAATGGACACTGGGAGACAGCCTTGTGGCCATTTCAGAGGTACAGTACAAGATGATAGTGATTGGGCTACTGTGGTACTAGCAGAAAAGGAAGTGGATGGATTTGAAAGATATTGTGGATATGTTCCAAATACTTACTTTTTCTAAACATATACTGCATTATCTTTTAAATAAGTACTTTGTTAATTTATTTATAAAAAGCAAAGGACCAAATTTAGTTTCCTAGATTAGTTATCAATGTCGGTTTTCAAATGTAAGTGTTTCTCTTTGTTGTCTTAGACCTTTTCAGTGATCTTGATAAGTGTTTCGGCCAGGGTGTGATGAGTTATGATGTTTCCATGTCAACTCTGAATGAAGTCTTCATGAAACTAGAAGGAAAATCAACTTTTGAACAAGGTAAAACCATTTGTATAATTCATAGAAAATCCCCAATTGATCATGTCTCAATTTAGTATGTATAATTTCTTGTATATGATTCAGACTAAGGAATGTGATTAATTCCAAATTTGACTCTGCTATTTGGGAAGGGCTGTCATTTTCCTAACATCACTATGAGGTCTGCACATAAGTCCTTTCTTGAAGTCTCAGAATTTTTCTTTGGAAACAATTGCATCTTATTTCAGCAAGTTTCTCCCGTATCCTAGATGCTTATTGCTGCCAGGGTGCTTTGAGGCTACGAAAGGCTCTCAATCAGGTGCATGAGTTCTGAGCAGAAATCTCTTACAAACATTTTCTCTTAGCTTGTTACTATACACAATTCTACTATGGTCTTCATGAGGAGGTGGCTTCGGTCTACATACTGTGCTTTTTGCCAGGTGATAATGATGAGAGCAGTCATTTATGGAAACCATGATCAGCATGTGGATAGATTGCATTACCTTTCCAACAGGTGTCATTGACTCCACTTGAGAGATGAGAGAATCAGACTCAAGAGCAGTTCAGTGATTTGCTCCAAATCATACCACTTCTAAGTCATATAAATGAGATTCAGGTACAGGCCTAGTGATCTTTCACCTATACTACTAAATGATTGATATTTCAATTATAGACATTTAAGCATTAATGACAAGCTATATTTTCAGTTTACTGTTACATATGGGACTTTCTATGCCTGTTTAAACACTGGGCATAATGAGATCACCCTTCTTCTTTTGATGTGATTACAGTATCTTTTATCACTGAGTTTATTGAATAGGACATCATAAACATAATTTGGTTCTTATATTGTTTGCATTGTAACTGCTTTCCAAAGTGGCTGCACCATTTTACATTTCCACCAGCAATGAACTAGGATTTGTGTTTTGTCCACATTCTCCCAACACTTGTTTGCTTTGCCCCATATATTTTTAATAACAGCTATCCCAGTGGTTGTGAAGTGGTGCCTCATTGTGATTTTGGTTTTCATTTCCCTGATGGCCAATGATGTTGAACATCTTTTTATTAGCTTTTTGGCCGTTTGCATATCTTCTTTGCAGAATGTCTATTTAAGTCCTTTGTTGAATTGTTGTTGTTGTTGTTGAGTTGTAGGAGTAAAAATATTTCATGTTCCTAAGCAGAGAAAACTGTGATGCCCCTATGACAGGCATTAATAATGTGTGTGTGTGCATATAGAGCTTGAACAAGCAGAGATGTTAAGAGACACAGGAAACCTAGAGGAAATGGACTCAGCTCATTCTTCTCTCCCGGAAATGCAGAAAGCTACAAGTGACAGGACTCTCTGGAGACTGCAGGTCTGTGCAATAGCACGGCTCCGTCTCTTAAAGTTAAAACGTGGAAAGAAAGCCCTTTTGTCCTTGTGAGTATCAGAGTACTTTGGTTGTGTTAGACAATGATTTTCAAAAGAGGTTCAAACCAGGAGAGAATTTCAAAACTCAAGCACCAGGCCCCGCATCCGTGCCGTGGGATGAATGAAGCATTTGATTCTGCTGACATTGAGAATACCTGCGTGTTTGCTTGTGTTTATGTAGCGATGCCTTTTAGTACTGTATCATGCTAATGTATGTCTTTCATAACCATAGCACCTAGAATCAACAAGTATTTGTGAATGACTGACAAATAAAATTGTTATAGATTCATATGGTATTTTTTCTTTATTGTTAGACTATTGGTGCTTGCAATTGCAGTACTCCCTTTGATTGTGGAAAAGATATTTTCTGCTATATTATCTCAAAAGAACGACTGGGAATTTAAACCTGAATTCTATTTCCTCTCTCCTGGACAACGCTCCAGAGACTCCCATACCAGCCTATTGATCATCAATAACACAGGTGAATAGATAAACAAAATTTAAATCCAGAAATTAATTATCTTTCTGTTAAATTGCATATGCTGGGGTGGGGTGGGGGAGCAAATCATAGAAGAAGAAAATATGTATTTGAACTTTATTTATAGAAAACACTTATGAAGAACAGTGCATAAAATTTGCTTTCATTTTAGAGATAATGGGAGTGCTAGGGCAGCAAGATAGAAGGAACCTGTGTCACTCTACAATCTTGTAGTGCAGAGCTGCCTATCTACCTGCCTCCTCTAAGCTATTATGTGAGAAAGAGAACTAAATGTCTATTTTGACTGAACCACTCTATTTTGAGACCTCTCTGTTACAGCTTAACCTGTATCATAAATGTGATACACACTGATTGACATGTAAGGATGACACACCTGCTCCCCTGCTCTGCTATGTAGTCCAAAAGAATCCAGGATGATTCCTTAAGACAATTCTGTGCCTGTGGCCTTGTTATGCCAAACAATGGGCAACTTGTTTGCCTAACATTTATGTAACTTTGAAAAATCTTTTAGTTTTCTGATTAAAATGTTAAAAATAATATCAGAGTAGGTGACCTATCATATTACTTGGATGTCCTTCTCCATATGCATTTGTGATTCAGGGTTGTAGATATCTCCGATTTAAATAATTTCTGTCTCTCATTCTCCTTGCTTCCTATCTGGGTTTTAGAAAATAAACCTTACTTACTCTTAAAAAGTCTTGCTAATTGTACGTTTAATTTCCAAGTTCTCAAATTGTTTCTTCACCTATTAGGCTGTTTTTATTTTTATGTTTTTCATGTATGTCTTTTCCTCTCCAGTCACTCAGAACAGTATACTTGTGCTAACTTTAAGAGTTATTTATTTTTTTTCTCTGTACTCAATTAATTGTTAGGTATTTTGCTATTTAAGTTTGAGACTCCTATACCATCTTGTTCTTCTTTTCTTAAAATCTGATAATTGGTAGCATGTTCATACTTGCCTGGGTGACTGTGGGGCACTGTTATGGTCTACTTGAAGTGACTGTGGAGATAGAGTGAGACAGGTGGCTGCTCCGGAGAAATGGA
Source organism: Choloepus didactylus (assembly GCF_015220235.1). Taxonomy (NCBI): domain Eukaryota; kingdom Metazoa; phylum Chordata; class Mammalia; order Pilosa; family Megalonychidae; genus Choloepus; species Choloepus didactylus. Next base: position 63,740,153 of record NC_051324.1, on the reverse strand, counting down.
AAGCTAATTTTCTGTGTGTACCTCCCTGTCCCACTCAGAGGGCCCACTCTGTGTCTGTCTAGAATAAACTCCCATTTCAGAGGTCAAATAAGGAGACGGGGCAGGGGGAGGGAGAGAGAGAGGGAGAGAGAGGCAGAGAGAGAGAGAGAGAGAGAGAGAGAGAGTCCCTCCTTTTCTTCCTCCTTCCTGTCCTGTCTTTCTAATTGTCTGGAGTTACTTAGAGTCCTGCCCTATTGTTTTCACCAGATACTGTCCTCCTGAGGTAGCTCTACACTTCTCTTAGAAAGTAAATTTGGGAACTTTCACCCTGGGGGCAACTGCAGCTGCTACTTGATACCTGTGGAACAGGTGTCAGTGTCTGAGGGGTCACCTTGTTCTAGTGTACTTATGACCTAGTTAATGACCCTGGCTGCAGCTTCCGAGCCAACTTTGGCCCCAACTTTGGCCCCGTTTGTCCACTCAGAGTTTGAGATATCCTGGAAATTGGCTTTATCTTTGTGGTGGTTTGCTCCTTTGTGCCCTAGGCTGTGAGTTTTCTTAGCTCTTGTTTCTTTGTCAATCTCAGCTGCTTTCTTCTTTTGGGGCACATCAAAAACTTTGGTTTGTTGGTGGCACATTTTTTATTTTCCATTTATTAATACATATTCATGTAATATATATGTGTGCAATATATATTTAAAATGAATGTACTGGCCCACCCATGCATATGTTTACTTTTATATCATCCCAAATGATTAAGGGAGAGAGTGTTTTCATCTATTGTTTTAGATTGGATGATCTGAAGTATTTCACATATAATTATTATACCCCCACTAATTATTGAGCTCAAATGTATTTTGTCCAAAAGTCATAAAACAGAACCATCTTTTTTTAATGAGTACATGTTGACTTGTGTTAAGCTGAAATAATCCAATTAATTATAGAGATAATTAATCACAGCATAAGATTTGCTAAACAGAAAATGGTAGGATGATTTCTGTGTCATGGGCCAATATTATTACGGTGAAGTCCAAAAAGCTATGCATTCCTCTAGTATTCTATGAACATTCGCTGTAAATTGTGTATGGGGATGGTTTTAAAATTTTATCCCATATTTTATTGCTTTTGTATATGGCCTTCTGTTATTAACTTCATACAAGAATCAAATATTGAAGATTTTATATGTTCACTGAAACATCAAAATATAGTTTTGGAAGTAGATGACTTTGAAAATAGAAATGGCACAGACGATCTCTCATACAATGGAGCTATCATAGTTTCTGGTCAAAAAAAGGTACGTTTGTCTCTTGTTTTAGCTTATATAAAAATAAAATAAGAAACAAGAAAATACTACATTGTAACAAAAAACTGCAGAAAGTCAACCCAACTACTATACAGCAACTTGATTCAGAAAAACATTTTGGCTCATTGAATAAACTGTGAAGTTTAAATAGTTTTCATAAAACATTTTCTATCTTAACTTTGTTCTGAATTGGATAGTTTTTATATTTGAAAGTAGCGAAATTTAATTGCGTTATTCAAATGCAATAAATAATTAGAACTTATAATTATAAATCAATATATTTATGAATGTAAAGAATCCTATTAAGGGGCTAACTACCCAAAAAATGTTTTGATATATGGAGAAAATACGTCACACTCTAAAATAGCCACATGAAATCTCTGAAAGTGTCCTCAGGCTGATATCTTAACAGATTTCAACTCGGGCAAAATAGTATGAGCTATGGCAAGCTGTCAAGTGTCAAGAGTATTAATGTTGTACACTAACCATAATAGAATTCTGGAGTCTTATTTGCATCCCAACAAAAAACAAGGGGTCAAATTAAATGGAGATACTTCTTTATTCCTTGTTGCAAGAGAAACAAGCCAAATAAAAATAAAATAAAAAACCTTTGAAGATATATCTTTGAATTCATTTCTAACTAAACTAAATAAATCATAAAAAATATAATTTCTGTATCAACTGTGGGAAACTGCCTTGCTTGTCCTCTGCTTTGCTTGTAACTGATCTAACATATTCACTACATGCACTGTTGGTAATGTTTAAACAATATTGAACCTCTTGATGAATGCATGAACATTTTCCTAAGTGTGAAGTACTTAAATATTGTCTTTGAAAGTGTGACATTCTTCATTGGCAATGTTACCATGAATATTTTTTATGAATCCCATGCTTACTTGCTTTTTAGAAGGTCAGTGTACCTTTGCTTGCTCATCAATAAGTGTCAGTGTCTCCTTGTCAGGGCCACTTTCAAACTTTATGAGCTAAAATTTCTCATCAGTGAAATGGGGACAACATTATCTAAAATAGCTATATCAATAAAAATCCATATTGAGTATAGCAAAATTATTCCCTTTCACAGATAAAGAAGCTAAAGCCCCAAATGATCAATTAACTTGAAGACAACCACACAGCTAAAATGTGGCAGTTAGGATCTTATATATCAAAAACTTGCGATTGTCCTTTAAGAATTTATAACTAATGGTATATATTTTGCTTTTTTTGTTTGTTTGTTTTATTTTAAGGATTACAACTTTTCAATTGTGTGCAATACCAAGAAAATTCACTGTTTTCCTATCCTTATGAATATTATCAGCAATGGGCTACTTAGAATGTTTAATCATACAGAATATATTCGAATTGTGAGAAGTTCATTGCCTTCTGTAAGTATTGGCTTTGTTCATTCTGAATAATCAGGAATTTGACAGGTAACCTATGTTTTCCCTCTTTAGCTTTTAAGTATTAATAATTTACTGAAAATCCTAAAAATTATAATTTTGTCCTAACACTTTAAACAAATTGTATCTAGCAAAATATGATTTTTTTTCCTGGTAAGTTATCAGAGAATTTTCATGGAGGAATACTTTTCAGTAGTATGTCATATTCTCCTAGGGACTCTTCTGCAAAAGTATACATTGAAGATGTGTACTAGAGAAAGTGTGTGTGTGTGCATGTGTGTGTGTGTGTGTATACACTTAACTGGAAATCAGATACATTAATAAGGCAGCTCTAGAATTTCATAAATCTAGTATCTACTATCCCTCCTGGACTGAATGGATAGTAGGTTGACTAAATATGAAGGAGAGTGTTCCAATTCTGGGTCTATTTACTTTCTGGTTCATTCCTTTGCCTACCAATGGTTGCTCTGCATCTCTATGTGGAAAGTTCTGATTCACACAGGCTGCATTTTCAGGATTCTGGGACAGCTGGTTACAGGCTGGGTTTAGACAATGGGGAGCACTGGTGAGAAAGAGGAGATCAGGGGTACCCTATCCTGGGCTCGGGCACATCGCCTCCTTCCTTTTCCCTCTAGCCCAGGAGTGACAGTGGCTCTCCATCATGAGTAATTTCTATTATAACTACTGACTGGTTATGGTTTTCTTGTTGGACCCTGACTTATACCAAGTTTTGATCTCTCAAAACTTGCTCTAACTGCTTTAAGCCAGGAAATTGGAAGAGCAATAGGGGATATTAGTAATTGAACAGTCAAAAAGGGAAGTCCATTTTGTGACAAAGGCATTGAGTTCAGTTTTGGCCTTACTGTGCTAGTGATGCTTGCAGTACGTCCATGTACAGATAGTGTGGAGACAATGGGAAATGTGGGGATGGGATATATTTGAGAGGTCAGTGATGGATGTGCAAATCTGCAAGTTAAAGCCACAACTGTGTGAGAGGGCATGCATAGGAGAGTTACAGGGTGGTGGTTTTGCAAGAAACTCTCAAGTAGTTTTTTTTCTCAAGTAGCAGAAACAAAGGTGTTATTCCCTCTTGGTGCTATAGTATCTGCATGCCATTATCTGTTTGCTCGGGATCAAAGTTGACTAAGGCACCCATGGCTATTCTTTGGGCAGCCCTGGTGACACAGACCATTCCTCATGCAACCATTTACTACCTGGGGGAGGCCAGAAGTAGCCTTGAATGATATAAATAATGTTTGGGAATTGGAGAATTACTTTGATATGGGTTGTATTCAGGAGGAGGGATATAAGCCCAGTTTCAGGCAGATGCTGACTGTGGGTGGTGATTTCAAGTTTATCTCCTTGAAGAAGGGTTCACTGGCATCTGAGCTTCCTTTAAATCCCTGCACTTCAGACGTACCCACCCAAGCTGCCAAAGTCATCACATACCCATTACTAGGTTTGCTGAGAAAGATGTGGTGTGCAGAGCCTGAATAAACTGTTAAATCTGGGGTCAAAATCCATGAGTTATTTTTTTACTTCTCTATTCTGAGAGTTGAAATCTCATGTCAAATTATCAGAAATCTCACCTCCATGCATAGATGTTGATGGACTACATGTATACTCTGATTTTGATTTTTTCAAAATTTCAAAAAGCACATTATTCTTTATGATTGTTAGTATTTGGTTCACCTTAAAAATATTCACTAGTTTAAAGTACTTTTTATATTTTCAGCGTTATATGATGTTTTTGACTGGGCTGCCGGAAGGCACCGTTTTCTTATATTTGATTGTAAGCAGCATTTCTCCTTACATCGCCATGAGCAGTGTCAGTGATTACAAGGTAAGAAAAATGGGGAAATGAAAAGAAATTATGGAAACTTCAGTTGTTAAAATTTGGAATGATATGATCAGACTATTTTCCTATGAGAAAAATATTTAAGCATGTTTAATTTAGATAATATAGTTATATATTATTTCTAACAATTAAGAGAATTTACCTATAAAAACAAAGTACTTTTTACTTCAAAATCATAGGAAAAATATAGTAATTTTGCAGAGATTCAAATTAATGAAAACCTCAATATTGGGAATATTATAAAACTTTTAACTACATTAGTTTATATCTACAAAGAGGAAATCATTGACCAAGGACCAATTCTAAGACTTTAGTCTCCTTTCCATTGTGGAAATTGGGATTTATGTCTAATTTGTATTTGCTCATGCCCATTATTGACACAAAGCAGTTAAATCACATTTAGAAAAGTCATACTTCTCCATCTTAAGCCAGTTGCTCCCTGAAAGGATATTTGAACAAAAGGAGAATTAACTATTTCTTTCAAGTCACAAAATAACATTTATTTTGGAGGAGTTGAATCCCTTGATCTGTATGAGGTCTATTTTTCTATTCATTACACATAGGTTAAAACGGTGATTTGAAGCAAGCCTATCGATTAAAACAATAAAAATGTTTAAAAATTACTATCTTACTGGAAGTGGCTCTATAGATCTCAGGCTCCTAGATGATATATGCATACTTATTTTTAAATATTCGAGGGTTAGATTAGATTTCTTTAAAAAAATCAGGTGTGTTTGTATTTGGATTTCAACAGAATTTATGTACGTCTGTGCTTTTTCATCAGAACAAAGCTCAGTTCCAGCTGTGGATTTCGGGCCTCTACCCTTCTGCTTACTGGTGTGGGCAGGCACTGGTGGATCTTAACCTCTACGCTTTTATTCTCCTTTCAACGTATTCAGTTGTCCTCCTAGAAGATGTTTCACCCATTCATGTTACAAGTCGCATTGTGTTTGCTATGGTAAGTCACACATTACCTAGACCATATTTTATAATGTAATTAATAATAAATTTATCTCAGTATTTTACATAATCAATACATTTTCATTTTTATTTTATCATTAACCAAAAATAAAACCATGCAAAGTGCATGAGCAATAAAGTACTTGAAAATATTTGTAATTTAATTTTCCCTTAGCTAATATTTTCTTTTTTGACTTTAATATTATTTGTGTATTCTTTAGGTTGTCTTCGCATTTGGTTATGCAGCTTCTCTTATCTTCTTGACATACGTGATATCATTTGTTTTTAGCAACAGGAGAAAAAATAGTGGCCTTTGGTCATTTTGCTTCTATGTTGTAAGTAAATATGCATACAAGCAAATAGAGAAATGGAGTCCTGTTCTTTTGTAACTTTCAGTGTAACATTAAATATCGTCACTTTTGCCTTGAGAAACAGGGAAAATTAATAGTACTTTAAAATTATACCACAGTGTTTAGTATAACATGTGTTTATGATTTCTGATTATTTTTCCTGTTTCTTTTCTTATATTTGTCTGTTTCAGTGTGTTTATCTGTTTCATTTTTATATCATTGCAAAGAAGCTACATATTTGTAGACTACTAGAATGTCAGAATGGAAAAAAATTTCAAGGTCATCTAGTATAATTCATCTTATTTTACAAAAGTAAAAAACTTAAGTGACTTGTTCAGGGTCACACCATAAATAGTGATAGACTCAGGGATAAAACTGAGGTCTCAGACCTTATGTCATTCCTTGTGTCAAAATATATATGATAGTAGCATGGCTGACAATACTGATTCCAGCTCATGCTAGTCAACACATCGTGAGTTTTAGGAGGCTAGCAGGTTTCCAGATTACACATCCTCACAAAGGCTGCAAGCAATCTTTATGCTCAATATAAATAACTTAGCATTCCTTCCCAATATGTATAAAGGATATTTACTGTGATAATTGATCCTTTTATCATGCAACTAGTATGTACTTAAACATGCTAGTTTTAGGGCTGCAGTCATTTTTTACTCTTCACAGGATCAAATGTCAGAATGCTTTGTATTTTGATGGTTGTGCAGTTATCCGTTTGTGATCTGCGGTCCAGGCACTATCTCTCCATCATCGAATGAAGATATAGTAAAGAGTTAATTTGTTTCTAGTGTCCGATGGACTCCATGCACCCAAGGGTGTGGTACTTCATGTGTATCTCAGGCCCCTTATCCTGTCTGATAAGGAAGCACCTTTTCAGTGTATTGTGCTCACCAGTGGAAGTATAAGTAGCACATCTCTTTAGCATGTTGCAGAGTATTTACTTTGACGCAATTTGGAATCCTCTCTTGTTCCAATGGATAAGAAAGGGGTGGGGGGAAGAGGCACGTAAAAGCTTGGAGACCTAGTAAAATAAGAGAGTCAGTAAGTGGATTTAAGGACTTACAGTTATCAGAAACAAGGAAATAGTAGAAAAAATAGAAAAGAGTGATGTCTTGGAAACAGAGAAGAGAAATATGTAGAAGTGGGCAGCCTTTGACGTGAGATTGTAGAGATTGTAAAATGACAAGAGTCCTTTGGATTTTCTATCTAAATTTCTTATTGTACCCTTACTGAATTTGATTGTTATTTTATTCTACTTCCAAATGTTTCTTATATGTAGATTACATAAATTCATTTAGTATTGATGCATCATTTCTCTTTGTAATAGTCCTTCAAAATAGTATAGGTTTCTGACATAAAGACAGGAATCACACAACACAGAATTTTGAATTTCAGCTTTGTCACTCATTGTATGGACTTAAGAATACTTAACCTTTCTGAACCTTAAATAATAATAATAGGAACATTATAGAGTTGTGAGAATTAAAGTAAATAAGACATGCTTAGTTCTTAATGTCTAGAAATATTCAGCAAATTTAGTAATTATGATTCTTACTATTTGTATTATAATTAATACATTAATAAACGCTACCAAAGATTCAATACAGTGCTCAAAATATACTTGTTGACAGATAAATTGATCCTTAAAACAGAAAAATTTAAAAATTATCTTTATCACCACCCCCCCTCCACCATTAACCAGTACTCTAAAAGAAAATGTGTCCAATACAATCGAAATGCACAATTTTAAACTATCACCTGTTTGGAATGGGGAAGAAATGGAGCAGGGAGGATGGTGAGAAAGCTTTACGGTGGTCTAGGTGTCCATGTAACTTTTCATTGAATGCATGTTTTTGTGCATTAGTAATATTGTTACCTTAGCTATAAAAAGGTAATTCTCTTTATCCTGTTGTCTGGGCTTTCTCTTAATAACACCAGGAAGTTATTTGATAATTTTAGCTTTTATATTAATCCCAAGACTTTTTATCTATAAAAAATTTTCTATTGGGTAGAGTGCAGTACTAGTACTCAGTAAGAGGGAGGGTAAGGGGTATGGGAAGTTTGGGGTCCTCTTTTTTCTTTTTCTTTCTTTTTCTGGAGTAATGCAAATGTTCTAAAAATGATCATGGTGATGAATACACAAAGATGTGATGATACTGTGAACCATTGACTATATTTTGGATGGATTGTATGGTGTGTGAATATATCTCAATAAAATTACATTAAAAATAATTTTCTATCAGGGAGCTAAAAAGCATATATCTTCTCAATAAGAAAAGGCTGCTGTCCCCCTCTTTTTCCCTCTGAAAGGGGAATTTGTGATGGCAATATGGGGGTATCTGCATATGAGAAAATTCTGATATACATGATGAGAACACCCAGTTATGTTTGTCAAGTATCGGTGGGCTGAGTTTGTTTGACACGCAGTGTATTTGGACTTGCCTTGTAGATCTCAAGCTTCATATTCTCCCTCATTTTAATGAATGATTTGAACATATCTGTCTCGGTTACCTGCATGGCATTGGTTCCCATGTCTACCATGGGTGGATTTCTTACGTTTCTGATAGAGGTAAGAAATGTTACCAACTGTGTTAATGATTTTGAATATACAGCCTATTAAAGCACTTTGCTTAAATTTATAGAGGCAGAAAGTAGATTAGTGGTTTCCTGAGGCTGGAGATGGGGAATGACAGCAAATGGGCATGGAAGATCTCTTTGGGATGACAGAAATGTTCTAAAATTGAATTGTGATGGATTGCATGAGTCTGTAAACTTACTAAAAAAAATCATTGCATTGTACATTTAAAATGGTGAATTTTATGGTATGGAATTCATTCCTCAATAAAGCCGTTAAAAAAGCTTTGCCCTGTACATTTTGTACCATACCATTCATCCGTTCAGCAATACATATTAAACACTACTATGTGCTGGGCACTGTGTTGATAACTGTGTTAATAGACAAGATGGTGCAGCCCTTTCTTTCACAGAGCTTAGGGGAGACAGAGAGAGACTGACCTCAAGAAGTAAAGGCAAGGGGCTTAAGCATTACAAAGGATAAGAGCAGAGTGCCAAGGGAGCACACCCAAAGCCTAGCTGATGTGCCTTAAAGGTCAGAGAATTCTGCTGGGAGAAGTGATGTGTAAACAGAGTCAAAGGATGAGTAAGGATTAATTAGTGGAAGATTGGGGCTGGAGGGGTAAGCATGTTCTGCAGGGGAAATCAAAGGCATTGAGGCAGGAAGGACCAGGAGACACTGATTCCAGAAGCAGAATTTGATTCAAGTGCAGAGAAGTGCATGAGGAGGCTGGGATAACCGCCTCAGTTTGGAGCACATCCCCTGGGGCCCTGCCTTGGCTGAACTGGCTTTTAAGGAAGTAACCAGGGTTTCTCTAATGGTTTGTGTTCCTGGAGAATTGTGCAAGCTTTCTGTCTACAAGAATATCTTTCCACTCGCTGAGCATTATCTAGAATTCTTAATTGGGAACTCATTCCTTTGCTTAAAGCATTTTCTCCTAGAATATAAGTAGACCTGCAAGGTAAAATATATTGCCTAGATTTTCATATGCTTTTTGGGGAGAATGAGTTATGTTTTTAATGCAATGATGAAGAAAGAATAAAATGATGGGACTCATTATTGTGGTGGGAAAACGTCACCACTGGAGTAGAAAAGGATATGGAAGGGGCTCTTGTAGGGCACTTTAGATAAATATGATCAACCTCCACAGTTTTTCCACAGTGCCAGCAACTCCCACTTATGCCAGCAATAGAATTTCGGCAGTCTTTAATCTCTTAAAATCAAGACATTTAAAAAACAAAGCAGTGTTTGGAAGAGAACCAGACATAAGCTGCCTATTCAGTCAGAGGCAGTAAGTGCTGAGTAGGGCACTCCTTTCTCTCCTCTGTAGGTAATTACTCGTTCCCAGTGCACTGACGGGAATCAAGCTTAATGTGGGAAATGTGCAATGTGGAAAATTTCATATTATTTGAACGTAAATCTTAAAGTGGATGAATTTCCATTTAGCTATTGTTTTCTTTTTGCAGAAAATCTACAGGCCCTACAACAGAATTCAGGACCAAAAACCTGACTTGAATGAAGTTGATCTTCTAGTATGCCTAATAGTGAGAAGAACTTTCTACCTAGCCCCATGCTTCTTTGGATAGTTATCATTTACTGTAACTAGGTGGTCTTGTCTGAAGTGTACTAAAGTTAAAAGTATTTTTAATATACTCTTAGATAAAACAATTATTTTCAGACACAATGATTCTAAATCCTAGACTTAAAAGTTTTATGCATGAATAGAATGTAGAGTCCTGAATTCAATATGAAATTATTTTTTGTTTGTTTATACTGTCTAGTCACCCCTCCTGCAAACTTGAGACATATTTTATCCAAAATTACAGATACAGTATAAATTACACCCTTTGTGTTGTTGATAAAAAGGCAAATGCCAAATAATGAAAATGAGGGGCAAAAATGATTAAATTGGTAAATTTAGGCTTAGGAATGCAACCATCTATGAATACTATGTGTCAGGAATTTCTAGGCACAGGAACAAATGTAGACAAAAATCACTGCCCTCATGGAGGTTTTAATTCTGGTGGAAAGAGACTAAACTTAATAACATATACTGAGCCAGATGAGTGATTAGGGAAAGGCTAACTGAGAAATAAAGGTCTGAAGGAGGCATGGAAGCAAGCTGTAGGGATATCTTGAGGAAGAGGATGCTATTAGGAGGCAGCAAGCGTGAGCCTGGCTTGTTTCCGGATCAGCCAGGAGGCCAGTGGGGTTGTAGCAGAATGACCAAGGGTTAGAGTGGTAGAAGAAGAGGTGACGGAGGTAAGGAGGGGAAGTGGGGGGGTAGGGAGAAGGGGTAACAGTGTTTTTTGGGTCACATAAGGACTTTGACTCTTTGAGTGATTGAGGAGTGACTGTAGGGTTTTAAGTGAGTTTTAGTAGTGATATGATCAGACTTAACATACTAAAGAGTCACTCTGGTTCTTGTGTTGAGAATGGGTGCTTTGGGCAAAAGGAGAAGAGGGACAGGATGTAGGAATGTGTCCCAAGAGTCCAGATAAGAAATGATAATGACTTGGACCTAGGTAGGACTAGCATAAATTGGGATGAGAAGTAGTTAGAGTCTAGGTATTTTTGAAGATAGAGCACAAAGAATTTATTTGAGACTGGATGTGGGTTGTCAGAGGGAAAAGAAGGCAGGTTCCATTGGGCTGCATTGCGCCCCTATGGCCAGAGATATCTCTTCCCTGATTTATAAGAATGAGTCACATCTATTTTGCCCGAGGACAAAAGACTGTCAATTTAATTTAAATGTTTATATAATATTTTTGAAATTGTGCCAAATATAATTATTTTTTGGTTATTGTTGCCCCTAGCCTTACTTTCAGGCTTTGATATTCATTTTTGTTCTAAGATGGCTGGAAATAAAGTATGGAAAGAAAACAATGAGAAAAGACCCTGTTTTCAGGTTAGTATAAAAATAATTAAGTTTAGTACTTGATATTTGATTTTAGTATTTCCAGGTAGTGACCACATCATTGATCTGTTAATAGGGATTTATGTACAATAGGTAAATAGCACTATGATTATCACTGTTGTCACTGGATTGCTGACTTCCTTGCCATGAAATAGGACCCCCCGGCAGAGTTTTTTGTCACTAACCAGCCAAAGGAGCTGAAGGTAGCTTCTAGCCCTTCAAATATTTAATGGGTACCCAAATATGCCATTCTCCTGTGTAAGATGATCACACATCCTTGAACAGAAGAGATGAGGTGACAGATTGAATGGCAGATTTTGTGACAGAATTCAGAGTTTTTGCAAGAAGAGGAACTCTAAAAAGAGCAAGCAGTACAAGATGCTGATAAGAATATCTGGGTGTGATTAAGATGGACTCAGTGTGAGCAGAGAAAATACAGGTGACCTGATTTTTAGCAGCAGTAACTTCCAACAGATTTGAAAGAGTCAGAGATGCTAACCAGGAGAATGGCAGCAATGCTAAGAAAGGGATTCTGGCCAGTGGGATAGGAGTTCTTGGCAAAGGTAGAAGCAGGGTCATCGTCACCAGTCAACTGAGAGAAAGGACGATGGTAAGGTCACAGGGAAGCTAATTTTTCATACATCGTTGATAACTGGAAAGCCACATGTTATGTATTTTATTTTCTCCACAGAATATCCCCCCCAAATAGAGCTTGTCGACCAAATCCAGAGGAACCTGTAGATGAAGATGAAGATGTTCAAGAAGAAAGAATAAGAACAGCAACTGCTCTGACCACCTCCAACTTTGATGAGGTAGAAAAACAAGTGACAAAATGGATGTTAGTTAAACTATTTCAGAACTGTCAAGAAGAGAGATCGATCTGCTGGTTTTCATTTTGAAAGTTTGGAGTTTGGTGCATTTTTCTGATCCTTAATTATGAGCAGGCATTTCTTGGGGCTTCCCAGAAGCTCAAAGAAGAATATAAAACATTATGGTTTTAGTTTTCTTTTGAGGAAAATGGGTTTTGATGAGTAGAACTATAATTTTAAAATCAAATGAGACCTTGCAAGTTGAAGAATTTAAGTGAGATTTGTTATAAAATGCTAAATGGAGATTAAAATTTTTGAGTTATTCCTTTACTTGACTTAGATGTTGTGACATTTATATGGGCTTAGCCTCTTTTGTTCTGGTGAAGCAATGAGCCACCTTCCATAGAAGCATGAAACATTGTCTATGTTAATGAATTCATATAAAATTTGAAGCAAGCAATGTGGATTACCCTCAATGCAAAATGTGACTTAGCTTGTGAAATAGGACAGGAGAGGGCCCAGCAGAGGCAATATAGGAGCGTAAAGTCTCAGAAATTGAAAAGTAAAGTCATACTATCATCTCTTCCAGAAACCAGTCATAATTGCCAGCTGTCTACACAAAGAATATGCAAGCAAAAATAAAATTTGCTGTTCAAAGAGGAAGAAGAAAGTAGCAGCAAGAAATATCTCTTTCTGTGTTAAAAAAGGTTTGGAACAAGCACTTTTTTATTCACCATTATTTTAGAAATATAGACCAAGCATCTATTATGTTATGGGCACCATTCTACTGCTACAGCATTCATTCATTCAACATACTTTTTGTTTGTTTGTTTTAGCTCCAGAAATACAATTACGAAGGAAATAGGCAAAGTCTTGAAGGGGGTTCATAGACAGAAATTAACTTATCCATAAAAATATCAGATATTCAATAGGTTCTTTGCAGAACTTTAAAACATGTGAAGTGAAGTAAATAACTTGGGGCTGCATTCATTGAGGTGGTCAGGGAAGGCCTCGCTTGAGAAGTGAATTTAAGCCGAATCTGAGTGATAGGAAGGTGCCGTTTATGTGGGCATTAAGAGATGAGAGCGTTCTAGACAGGGGAAGCAGCAGGTGCAGGGGCTCACATGGATGGTGGAGATAACAAGAGGTAGAGGATGCATCTGTGGATGGGAGGGAGGGGGCCAACAAGGAGGGCAGGGGGCAAATTAGGTGTAGCTTTGTAAAACACAGCAAGGAGTTTGGATTTTATATCAAGTTGATGGAAAGCCATTTGAGGGTTTTTAGCAGGTCTGTGTCATCATTTAATTTATATTTAATAAAGATTATACCGGCTGTTTGTTCATAAATTGGGGGAAGGCTTTTGTATCAATTCTGCTGAAAGATGGTGGTGTCTTGGACATAGCTGATGATATTCGGGGTGGAGAAAATGCCTCTGACTTCCCACGGGTAGGAATCATCTATGCACATACTCAGCACATCAATTTGGGATTCTTAAATCTTCTTAGGCATGGTTCATTTCTAATTGAATCAAATATCCCAGAAAAGAAAGACAGGTATAACAGATATATTGCCATTTAATTCATAAACTTTCCACTAAAATTTCATAGAGGAGTTAAAGAATGTGTTTTCATGACATGGATTGCATATATGTTACATATTTCAAAATGACATTAACCAAAGAGTGCAAATATCTCAGAAAGTTTTATTAAAGAAACAGGGTTATGTTAATCAACATTTAACTTTTACTATTAAGAGTCAATGATTCTTTCTTTCAGGTGAAATTTTGGGATTGCTAGGACCCAATGGCGCTGGTAAAAGTTCAACTATCAGAATGATATCTGGGGTCACAAGGCCAACGGCTGGAGAGGTATTGAAAAATGAAGTAACATTTCCGTTTCCAGAATAGAAATTTCATGTTGAAATCGATTATATATTTATAAAATGATGCTTTTATGTTAATAGTTTAAATTGTTTTCTGTAACAAATATATAAAATAATTTCTATATTATTTTTTTGATGCTCAAAAAATTTAGGCCATATTAGCTGTATGCCAATTTCTTGGATAATTTTATTCTTATTTTTTGAGGTGGAATTGAAAGGGTACAGTTCAGTTTGTGGCCACCAGGGAGATGACACGGTCAAGTTCCTGGGGTACTGTCCGCAGGAGGACGCGCTGTGGCCCGGCCTGACCGTGCGGGAGCACCTGGAGGTGTTCGCCGCGGTGAAGGGGCTGAGGAGAGGAGCCGCCGAGGCCGCCATCGCTCGGTACGGGAGGTCACTGAGGTTCCTTCGTGACGAGAGGCAGGGATGCTGTACCCCGATGATGAATTCACTAACAAAGAATGGAGAGCACAAATGGCGTTTGCAGCTTTTCAGAGTGTCAGTGGTAGAACAGAGATAAGAGAAGGAAACCTCATTTCCTGTATTCCTGAACAAGGGATCTTAAAAAAAAAAAACCACATAAAATAATTGACAATGAGTAAGGCCCCCAAATCATCCATTTCCATTTCTAGTCAGAATTCTGTTTTTCTAAAAAACTTATGAGGTGACAAATCTTTCATGTTCCAAATAAGCTGATTTTTTTTTTTTTTTTTAATCACTAGAGTTAAGGTTTTGAGAGTAAGAGTCCAAGCTTTTTTCCAATGCTGTTTCTCTTCTGTGTGCTTGTATGTTTCAAAATTTTCTCTTGACCTGGTACTTTTTTCCCACCCCTTTTGCCATCAGGCTAGTGGATACTTTCAAACTGCATGGGCAGCTGAAGGTTCCAGTGCAGAAACTGACGGCAGGAGTGACCAGGAAGGTGTGTATGGTGTGTGATGTTATTCTGAGGTCTCATATGGGGCAGCTGCAAACAGCGATGTTTCTCTGCCTTTCAGTTGTGTTTTGTGCTGAGCATGCTGGGAAATTCACCTGTCCTGCTTCTGGATGAACCATCTTCAGGCATGGATCCTGCAGGGCGACAGCAAATGTGGTGAGAATTATCATGACCTTCAGAGCCAGGAGTATCGATCTTATGTAAGGTTGCATTCTAAGACTGATCTTGGAAAACCAATACTCAAATCCACTGGTTCCTAATTCAATGGTGGTAATCCACATTATTAGGAAAAAAATATTTAACAAATGAATTCTCTAATGTTGCATCATATTCATATACTATTCAGGTAAAAAGGAAACCCTCTAAGTATTTTGTTGGATTTTTAGGTCTTGTAATTTGAAGTGCATTTCAATTTTGCCTTCTAACTATGGGGTTTTTATAAATGTTTCCTCTTTTAAAAAATTCTACTTTGCTTAGAGAGCATTAACTCATTGACCTGATTTCCCCATTTCTACTTTTTCCTTTATCTCTACTCTATTGTATTTTTTCTCTATGTAGTTTTTCTCATAGATTTTTTTTTAATTCTTCATAAGTTTCTATTTCTAGGCCTCTCCTTTTAGATTAGTAAAAATTCTCCAATCCAATTTAATATTTTTGACTGTCCAATATTTTTCAAATTTATTTTAACACTCTATTGTAGAAATTTTATGCAAATATAGTAAGAATCATTTATGAACCTTTTATAACCGTCACCCAGTTTCAACAGTAATCAATACAAGGCCAATCTTGTTTCATCTATTCCACTACCCACTTCCTTTCTCCACCCTCCAATTATTTTGAAACAAATACAAGAGAGCATATCCTTTTATTTATAAATACTTCAGTTCATATCTCCAAAGATATGAAGTATTTTTTAGCTTAACCTCAAAACCATAAATTACCTACGGGATCAAAAGCAATTGTTTAATGTTATCAAATACCTAGGCGGTATACACATTTCCCTGATTTGTTTGAATTGAGATCTAAACGAGATTCATGTATTATGTTTTATCTCTAAGTTTTGCCCTCCATCTCTCTTCTTTTTTTCTTAAACTTTTTTGTTTTAAGTGCCAGTAATCTCTTGTTTCACTTCAGCCAGGCAATTCAGACAGCCATTAAAAACACCACCAGGGGAGCGCTGCTGATCACCCACCACCTGGCGGAGGCCGAGGTCCTGTGTGACCGGGTGGCCATCATGGTGTCGGGAAGGCTGAGGTGGGTTTCCGTCCAGTGCTTCCACTAAGTCCCTCAGAAGGAGTTTCCCCCATTGAAAGTGTAAGATCACTGTGAGCTGCAGGCACTCATTCTCTTGGCAACTTCAGTGACACCCTTTCCCTATATTTGAAATTTAAAATAACATGAAGAAATTAAGGGGCCCTAGTTTTCAACATATTCTCCTTCTTGTCCATAGATGCATTGGTTCCATCCAACACCTGAAGAGCAAGTTTGTCAAGGATTATATTTTAGAACTAAAAATGAAGGAAACTTCTCAAGGACCTCTGGTCCACGCGGAGATTCTGAAGCTTTTTCCACAGGCTGCACGGCAGGAAAGGTGAAAGGAACTTTTGATTATGGTGAAAAATGTAAGCTTTACCCACTCAGTGGCTCCTTTTTTGCTCTGTGAGAATTTCAAGGTAATTTGACTTCATGATAAAAGTTAGGGATCACAAAAACTGCTTTGTTGAGTCTTTGAGATTATGGAAGAGATGGGAACTGCTCAGGAAGCTGATTATGGGAATAAAAAAGATGTGAATATTTAGGGTAGCTCTCCCTCATAAAAAAAAAGAAGCAATTGATGTTAATTAATGTCTCCCTTTAATGGTATTTTTATGCCTCAAAATGGAGAATAGAATGGTGTGGTGTGTGTGTGTGGTGTGTGTGTGTGGTGTGTGTGTGTTTGTGTAGGTCTATGTGTTATTGCAGGGAGGACAATGAAGTGGGGGAGGGAACTGAATTTGAATTTCCTTAGAGGGTTGAGCTCACCAAAGAAGCAGGATATAAAAACTGCTTCTTTCATTTTAGCACAGTATAAACACAATGGGATTTATTAAAGGATATACTGGGGCATTTAACTCAGTCCTGTTCTCAGACTTGTGGTGTCACTAATCAGAAAAGTGGTTTTGATTCAGGTAGGAAGGAAGAACAGAGGCCAGTCTGAGGACAGCCAGTCTCAGGGGTCCGAGAAGCCCCAGGGCCACTTGGGAACGTCAGACTCCCCTTTGGGAATGAGCTGAGAATGGGGCATGAGGTCGGGCAGCATAGTCGTGGTGCACGGAAGAAGTGCGTAGAAACAAGATGCCAAAAATGAATTCTGGCTCTTCCTCTGTGAAGTGTTTAGTCAAAGCCTTTTAATTCCACCTCTATTATGCCCCTTTCTCCCAACCTCCTACCTCTTTCTGAGTTAGCTTTCTGGTGACAAGGATGAAATCTTAGTTTTTATTAGTTCCAATCCTATTCTGAAGTAATCAAAAAGATAAATTCAGAAAATCTGTGTTCAACCAGCAAAGGGTTTGCATAAACTATGCATAAAAGTAACTATGCTGGATCATAACTAGAACTATCTCCAATAGCCAATCACCAAAAGTCATTTTAGAAGTTGTCCTTTGAAAAATTATTTGAATTAATTCACATTTCAACCATACATTAATTTGCATTACTGTTGTTTTAAAAATGAAATTGTTAATAATATAAATATTTTATGTGATAGCCATTTCTCCTCTTAAAATCCAGGGTCAAATATATTTTCCTGTTCCCAGGTATTCCTACTTTTTGGTCTATAAACTGCCCATGGCGGATGTTCACCCTCTGTCTCAGGCCTTTCAAAAATTAGAGGCAGGTAAGAATGACCATATGTAAACAAAGCTTTTGAAAAACCAATTCATATTCAGAAAGTATTTTAATGGTATATTAGTGCCTAACATATTTTAAAAATAGACCCTGTAGGCATGATGTTGAGAATTCTAAAGGCAGTTAATTGTGGGATTTAACCCCAACCTTGGTTAATCCAATTTTTCACAAAGAGGTTTTTCTCCGGTGCAGGGACAGAAACTACAGAAAACACACAACTGTGCCGACGGGTCTCACTGTGAATCTGTGTCCCTAATCTCAAAAAGCCCCTCAGTGCTGCCTGCGTTGCCTTTTGTGCACAACCCATTTACACCCCGTCTCCTAAATTACTACTTTACTCCTCCTCTTTCCTTACTTGTCTGTCTCCTTTCTGTTTTTCTCTCTTAGCTGATTCCCTTTATTAATATTTCATTAATAAAATAAAAGTGACAAGGAAATCTTCTATCCTTCTATCAGCATCCCTGTGTCTGTACCGATGTATTTGGCTTTCTTTCCTGTTATGATGAATGAACTGTCTGTGTCTTTAGCTAAGCTAAAACGGCTGCTGCATTGTATGTAACTCCACCTGGTGCTTGAAATTGCCCATCCCCCTTCCACCGGGTCCATTCCCATCAGCAGCCCTTCACAGTGTATCTCAACACAGCAGAATGCTGGAAAGCGCAGATGTGGGGTGGGTGTTTCTTGAGTTCCTATCCCAGCTGTCTAGTAGATAAGAGATGTTGGGTCAAGTTACTTATCTCTGCATGTCTAGTTGGCTCATCTCTAGAATGTGAGATTCTCAGTGTGTACTTGGCAATGTTGTTAGAAGGATTAAATCACTGAATTTGTAAAGCTCCTAGGATAGTGCCTGGCTCACAGTGTTTGAAGTATAAATCTCTGGTTTGCTCTTTCCACTGTAGACTCACAGGCCTCCTAGCTCTTCCTAAATGCTGCCAAGTCGTGCATGCTCCTGCCTTAGGACTCCGCCCTTGTGAATACTTCTTCCTGGAGTTCTAAATATCCAGGCTGCTTCCTCACTCCTTTCAAAGGTTTCTGCTCAGTTATCATCTTATTACTGTGCCCTTCCCTGACCATCCTGTATAAAAGAATGCCCCAGCACTCCCTATTTCTTTTACTTGTTTTATTTTTCTCCATAGCAGCTGTCACCATTTACTTTATTATGTATCTAAATGCTTTTTAATTTAGTATTTCCATGTTTCTCACACTAGAATGCAAACTGTGTGAAGTGCTTGTTTTGTTTATTGCTCTATCCCTGACACCTAAAAGCGCCTGGCAAATGGGGTTTCTCCGTGTACAAATAAATGGTGAACTGTTGAATATGTGAATCTGGTGGCAAGTCTCATGCAGATTTTCCGGTGAGGAGCCCCAGGAGAGCTGCCCCAGCAGATGAACTGGCTGAAGCACAGTTACATGGAAGGACTGGGTTCTTTTAAACAGGATGGGATGGGATTGGATTCTTCACCATACCTAAGAAAACATCAGTCAGTTGCCTAGTTTCTCAAGGAACCTCTATATCTCTCTGAGACACACACCAAATAACAAAACACATATTGTCAAAACACAATATGACGAAACTCTTTTAATATCAATATTAATTTGATATGAATTTGTATTAACTCTTTATGATTTTTCATAATTTCATTCTTTCACCAAGCATTTGTTTATTCCAACTTTTTTTTCCACTTATATTAATTATTTGCATTTTTATATTTTGTTTTGACTTTGAAAAAATTCTTGTTGAAAAATTATAAGGGTTAATAAATATTAGCTTTCCCCCCCCAGTGAAACATGATCTTAACTTGGAAGAATACAGCCTCTCTCAATGCACACTGGAAAAGGTGGGTCAATTTTCATTGTTTTTGACCATCCCTATAAATTTCACATGCAAGTAACATGCATTTTTCCAATTCATTTGGAAGACAATCAACAACTTAATAATTATTTTTTTCGTTCTCCTCTGTCCTGTTTAGGTGTTCTTAGAGCTTTCTAGGGAGCAGGAAGTGGGAAATTCTGATGAGGAAGTTGGTACAACCATGAGATGGAGACTCCTCCCTCATTCAAATGATCCTTAAAACCTCAAGCCTAACAATTCTTTGTAAAGATCATGTAAGCATGTATGTAATGATTAGCAGTAAGTATAATTTAAAAGAATTAATATCAATATTATGTATATTTTATATGTTTAGCTGGTAAATGAATGAATGTTAAAATTATTCTTCTCCTCAGTCCTAGGGGAGAAAGAAAACTGTGATAAGGCAATACAATTTATTAATAGAAGCACCCCAGGAGCTTAGCCCTGGGTGTATTGTAGAAATAAGACTTAGAATTTTTTGAAATATGATTTGTTTACCATTTACTAAAACATTCTCTTGCAGAAGTATATGAAGGGCATATTCAACAGCCAGAAGCTGCATGACAACTTCATCCAGTCCATGATTATCAGTGCTACGGGTTTTCTTTTATATGCAAGTACAGCACAAGATTCTTCCCCTGAAACCTTTTCAGAAATTGTTTTGAGAGTCACAGGGTAAGGATGCCCTTGGACTCACAAGGAAACAAGTATATGCATTTGAAAAGCAGTGCAGATATACTTTTTGAAAACAAGGGGAGTCACAAGAGAATTCATTCAGATTTTTTAAATTTTTGAATATGTTATATTAAGTTCTTATGATAGTAAATTTCATTCATCACCCTATTGATAATTTTCTGTGTATTTGACGCAAGTTTAACCTCATTTCCCTGTGTGTGTACGTTTGTGTCTTTTGTATTAATCAATTTCTAAAAACCTCCTTGCCAGCTTTCCATATTATTTTAGCTTTTCCCTTAAGTAATAGCTATTTCATTCTAAATATCACCAGAAAACTTTTTGAAGACCAAGCAGTATTCCTGCTGCATATCTCTTTTTTCAGTAATATGTTATATAACTTAAAAAATTTTATATTCACTGAAGAAAATTTGAATAATGGAGAAAAATATTGAAATTGAGGTGAAATAAATTGAATTTAAAAACCACTACAATCTCACCATAACAACAACAAAAAAAATCCATGCTAACATTTTCAACTATTTCCTTCTTTTCCTTACTACCCTTTTTACATAGTTGAACTCATATAATGTATACAATTTCATAATTAAATAAATGTGCATATTCGTTGTCATAACATTGAAATTGTTTAATATACATTTTAATTTATGGTGAAGTTGCAGCTTTAGATATTTGCATTTTATTGTGTTAATTATGTGATTCTTTGTTCATTTAGTTTTTTGGACTCTAATCTTTTTATCAATTTTATAAGCTTTTTATATAATAAAATATTTTTCTACATATTTTTACAAATATTTTAATTAAATCTGAAGAGTTATATTTCTAAATCTGTGATAATCTATGGTTTACTGCTTATTCAGAACATTCACTCCCCTGTAAAAATAAATTCATATTATAGTGAAAATAGAATTTACTTAAATTATTTCTAAAACTCAAGCATTAAATGCTCTCATCTTGCTCAGATGTATAATATCACAACATATGTAAATATTCAGTATTTCACATAACAATATAATGCCATATTTGCTTATGATTTTTATGAATTATAAATTTTCTTGTCTTATAGAAACATGTTTACAAAATACTGAATAACCAATATCAGGCATAATATGAATATCTTAAAAATACTCAACTGAACATAATTTGCTAAAACTATCAAATATGATTGTTTTGGAAGCTGATAATTTAGGTGTTTATTAGGGTTGAGTCCAAGAACAGATGAATCGGTGTGGAAAGAAAAGAAGATCAGAATAAAACAAAGGATGAGGGAATAAAAAAGGAAAAAGATAGTAGTAAATATTATTTCTAACTCTATTGTAGTTTCGCCTTGGCTGGTTATTCCCCATTTTCCTAACATACTGCTTCTTGGAGGTTGACTTCTGTGGGCTGCAGCCCCAAGTCCCTTCTTTGTTGGCTGGCTTCCAGTGGGTTTGGCCGATCTAATAGGAGGCAGCAACAAAAGATGGGAAAGTGGAAGAGAGGGATAGAGTATTTCTTCTCTTCCCCGTTTTGGTACCAGATCTTTAGCAGTTGATGTAGCCTTCCATGCCTACAGTCTTTGTCCTCCTGCACAGTTGGAGCTCTCACTGGGTAGTAGAAGCTCTATTTCTTCCTCTTGTGCCTTTGGCCCTAGGCATGTAATGGTTTTCCATTGTTGCAATCTCTAGGTACCTCACAATTCCAAGTTTGTTCCCTTAACTCTGCTAACATATCAGTAAAGTAGCCTTTTCATTTAACTCTTAATTTGAACCATCGAGAGTATGTTCCATTACTTGTCAAGACCCTGTTTGATAAGACACCATCTAAAAATATTTTCGTTGTAAATCAATATCTGGGAGCAAGTGGTAAAGAGATTTGTGTGGGGCAGCTTCACATCCCATTAACCCTTTAGATCACTCTTCCTGCTTCAAGACATAAGCCTATCCAGACCTCACATAGTTTCAGTCCCTGTCTGTGCACTGAATTTCTGTTCTGCTTCTAGTGCACAGAGGTACATCTTATTTTGAGTGCAGCTGTGCCTTAAAAAAAAATGTATATAAAATTGCTACATGTTTAAAGTTGAGGGTTGTGGTTTCAAGGGCTGGGTTGCAAAACCATGAAATTCTAATGCAATATTTCTGCCTTTAAAATTTGTAACATGTATATTTGACCTGAATTCTGGAGCACCTCTGTCCAACAGTTCTTTCTGTGGTAATGGAGATGTTCTATGTGTGCATTTTCCAATATGGTAACTACTAGCCCCATTTGGCTATTGAGCATTTGAAATGTAGCTAGTGCAATTGAGGAACAAATTTTTTTTAAAAAAAATAGACAATTTTTTAGAACAGTTTTAGACTTACAGGAAAATTGTGAAGATACAGAGTTCCCATACACCTACTCCCAGTTTCCCCTTTTATTAGCATCCTACATTAGGATGGTACATTTGTTACAATTAGTGAGACAATATGTGCAGAGATAATTATATCATCCTTGAAAAAGTTTTATTTCTTCCTTCCTGTGAGGCCATAAACCAGAGAAGCCATAAATTCCTAGATAAGACCAAAAAAAAAGTGCATCATAATGCACATATGCACATTCCTACGCACAATAGCTGTCTGTACTATACTCCTGTTACATAGCAGTAACTTCAAAGAAACATGTTTTTGATCTTGCAAGACCTGACTTGGCTCTGTGCCTTCCTTGTTCTTGCCCTATATAACCCTCTGTAACCTGCTGAGTGGCACGGAATGCTGTTCTGATCATCCTGCGGCCGCAGGACCAGCTTCCCAGTCTGTAAGTTTCCTAATAAACAGTTAATATTTTGCTATATGGAGTGGCCTGCTTCATTTTTTGGTGGAACCTATTTTGTAGGTTCATGGCCTGACACTTCCCAATTGGTACCTTTTATTTCCTTTTCTTATCTTATTGCACTAGCTAGGGCTTCCAGTATGATGTTGAATAGAAGCAGTGAGAGGGATTATCCTTGCCTTCTTTTTAATTTTAGGGAGAAAGCGTCTAATTTCTCTCCATTATGCTTTTACTGTTTATTGCTTGTGATAGTTCTAGTTTCCTCTAGTGTCCTAGTTTTGGTTCCCCTGGTTGTCTTTGAGTCGACCTAAGACTTTCTCTTTAGAGACTAAGCTTTGCAGCTCATTCTGCTGTAATCCACTGTTATTATACTGGAGCTCTGCTGACGTAGTACTCACGGATAAGGGAGAGAAAGTGCTCAACTCTTAAGAGTAAATCTGTCTTTTGGTAAGCCTATTTCCCTGGGTTATGATTTTCACCATGTTTGTTACTTTCTTCCCCTGCCCCTAGTGATGCAGGAAGGCTAGAGAGACTAGACTTGGGTAAATGCCTTTACCCCTAGGTAAGATAAAGCTATGGTAAAGTATTTTCTCCCATACCATAGGCTTTTGCTATGGTGAATGCTCTGTTGTATTTCAGAATGGTTACTATTCTCCTTCCCCTGCCAGAAGAAAGAAAGTTTTTATTTTGTTTTTGTTTTCTGAATCTTCACTGTAATAACCTAGTAGAGTTCCTGGAGATAAAACCCAATAAAGTGTGTTACCCCCCTAAGATTACAGTCCCCAGGAGTTTCTCACTTTATGATGCTAGTCCACACTCAGACTCCTGCAATTCATCAAAATTGACATTTAAATGTTCTGACCAGTTTATGGCATCTGTTCCAGATAAGCTATGCTGTAATTCTATGTAATCTCCCATCTCACCAGATTTCAGGGTAGTGGTTTGTCCTGAGATATCATTTCTCTGATGAGTCCAAGAAAAGTTGTTGTTTTTCAGTTTGTTCAGCTTTTTGTCTTCACTTCCAAACTCTTTACGCATCAGAGCTGAAGGAACTGAATTTTAACTTTTTTAAAATTCTGTTAAATTTAAATACCCATGGTGAATGTGGGAGAGTAGTGGCAATCATACTGATCCTCATCCAGAACTATAAGATTGCTTGGGAACTGCTTCTCTCTTCTTCCATGTAGTTGATATTTAATGTTTTAGTTCCCCACTGTGTTTAACACATACCCATAATACACAAATTACTCATTATTGTTATTATCCCTTTGCACAGATGATATTTATTTAATTGACCCATATATTTACTAGTTTTAGCATCCTACAACTTCCTTCTGGGCTCAATTTCTTTCTTCTTGGAGGATATCTTTTAGTAGTTCTTCCAGAAATATCTGTGAATGAGAACTCCCAGTTTTTGTGTAAAGATGTGTCTATTTTTTCCTTACAGATGAATTATAGTATCAGTCAGCCTTTGCCATGTGAAAAATCACCCCAAAACTTCGTGTCTTAAAATAATAATCTTACTTTAGCTTTGTTTACTTGTTTCATTTTAGGCACCTAGATATTTATCTTTCTTTGAACTCATCTTAATTTATCCTTTTTATATCTTTGTTGGGGTTACATACAGATCAACATAGTCCAACAACTGCCAGAAGTCTTACTAATGTGTTTTAAAATCACACTGTTTGCTATTTTGGTGAAAATGATAAACTGGAAGTTAACTGTCATAATATCTTCATCAGCTCCTTAAGTATTTGCACTAAGTAATGTAGAAAACCTACATAACAAAATACTCCTGGAATGGGTCCAGGAGGGTAATGATTGTAATATTATAAACAGTACTTTTAGATGACTGAATACATTTTGTTTGGAGTTCCCGTTGAATGTTTGCAAAAAGGCTGAGCATCTGAACTATGTAGTAGTCAGCAAATAACTTGAAATATGAAAGAATAAAAGGATCCTGAAAAATATATCATGTGTATAATTTTCAAAGACTTCTACAACTTGTGACAGCTTCTGACACCAACTATGTGGGTATAGAAATTTAATCAGCAACTGCAAAGATTGCAGGAACACAATTCAATTCTGCCTCTAACTACCTGGGGTTGGTCCAGACTCCACAGTTTGATGATCCCCTACTAGATTCTCCCTCATGTTGCTGTTGCACATTTGAGGGCCCAGGCCACCTGCACTTCTAACCTGTTGACTACAAATTTGGGGTTTCCCATCGCTCCCCTCAGGTATGATAATTCACTTGAATGACTCACAGAACACAGTGAAAACACTGTATTTATGATTTTAGCTTTATTATAGTAAAATGATGAAAATAATAAGGAACCCAAAGAAGAGACACATGGGGGCATGGTCTGGAAGGGTCTCAAATGTAAGAATCCACCTGGAGACAGCATGTGCTACCTTCCTGGCACAGTGATACAGCTTCTCCATCATAGAAGCCCTACTGGTCTTTGGGGGTCCTTAGTTTATATGGGGTCTCATTAGGCAGGCATGACTGAAAGAGTCAATGCCCATGTGGTTGACTTCCCAGAGGTTGGGGAGGTGGGCTGATGTGGGCTGATGTGATGTGGCTCAAAGTCCTAACCCCATAATCCCATGGTTGGCCTTTCTGGTGTGGCCGGTACCCCTCACCCACACTAAGTCTGCAGGTGTGTCTGGCCCCACAGTCCTGGGTCCACCAAGAAGAAGAAGAAAAGACACTCATCACAGGAAATTCCAAAGATTGCAGGGTTCCCTTCCTAGGAATAGAGGTCAAAGACCAGCCAAGTTTTTCATTACACCTCAATATGATTCAGTTACCCATCTGAAAACACATACAGACAATATTAGTGGGCCAAAATGTTGTGGAAATGGGGCCCTGGGTACCTTGGGCTATAAGAGGAAGGGAGCTGAGAGCCCCCAGTAGCCTTGTTCAGGTGCAAGAATGGGCACTCACCAGAAAATTCAGACTGACTTTTTGCATCCTGCTTTGAGATATTACCCCACCTTCCACAAAAGCTGAAGAGACATTCAATTGCAGTGATGTTTAGTTATTTGAAACCCAATGAGCTGTGTGTGGCTCTGTAACTCTACCTGTAACATGTAATGATGTGTAATTATAATTAATAGTGATGTTTGGGGAGCCATAGACTTAATGGTTAGGCTTATTTAAGGTAAGAAACCAGTATAAACCAAATGGCTTAGTTTCATAAATTCAAAATTGATGAGTATATGTATAAAATGTTAAATCATTTTAAATTATGCATTAGGCAAATTAGCTTTGTGAAAAGAATGAAATAGCGGAAATATTAACAAATTCAACAATACTTTTGTCCCTTCAGGCTCTTTTTGCATTTTCATTTTTGTCATTGAGCTACCAGTGCTGACGCTGGTGTCCTGAATTTGAATAACTCAGCTTTTTCAATGACTTTTTTTTTTCTTGCCCATTTTAAGCATTTTCTTGGCAAGTCTTCAAGTAATTCAGTATTTATCAGTTTCAGTAGCCACTGATGTGTTTTCTGATTCTCACATGATTTTAATGAATAATAAATGACTTTTAAAACATGGTATTTTGAGCCACACCACAGCAAACTTCACACATTGCCTTTTTACTTTGAAGAGCACTACCTACCTCAGCAGGATTTTCATCGTGACTTGAGAGCTCCTAACAGGTTCAAGTTAAACATCTTCCACTTTCCTTAATGGCCATTTCAAAACTTATAACATTATCCTCAGTTGTCTCAACTGCCTGTTGGTCTGTTCTTAGCATTTGGCCATGCATCCTACTTCCCAGAAAAAGGCCTGGACGTTCTCAGAGAAGAAAGCTTTATTTCACATTGCCATATTTAAAAATTATCTCAGTTCTCATTCTCAAGTTCTTCTTTCCTTGTCAGAGGAAAAAGAAAGGTGTCCTTTCTTTTCAAGGCCATGCTATTATCTAGCTTCATCAAATCCCTTCTTATTCTCCGCTAAATGTTGCTCCATTGTTACTTGATTTCTCCTATATTTTCAGCATTTCCCTCTTTATTTATCCCTTCTAAATACCATCTAAAAAAAATCCTTGACAAAAACAACTTGCTTTAGCTAACATGCACCCAATGACCTTTATTTTATGGCTAAGCTTCTAGAAAGAAAAAATGAGACTCCTGTGTTTTGCTTCCCACCTCTCATTCAACATTTAGCATTAAAAATTCAAAACATATGGATGGAGCAACGTTCATGTGCTAGGCTCTGTGGTATGTACAATGGTGAAGCATTTGTACCCTTCAGAAGTTTACAGTCAATGGTGGGAGAAAGAGAAATATAATTCATTTAAAATACAGAGAGGTGCATTCTAAAATAGCATAACCATGGAGTGTGAAGGGAGAACCTGGAGGGTCTACTGCCTTGGAAGACTCCCTGGAGGAGAAAGTCAGAGCTGAGACCTGAACAAGTAGGAATGAAGCAGGTAGATGTAGTCATTAGAAGAGGGCAGTTGAAAGTAGTCATTAGAAGAGGGCAGTTGAAGGAAGGGAATAAGACAAGGGAAGGCTGGAGAGAGAAGCATGGACCAGATGATACAAAAATATGTGTATCCTGCAAAAGAAATTAAGACCCTGAAAGGTTGGTAATAGGGGTGACAAAATAAAAATTGTATATCAGAAAGATTGTTTAATATGTGATGTGAAAATGGATTGTTTCCAGTTTCAACATAGGGGATAGGCAAAAGATAAAGGCAAGGACAATAAATCTTGAATATCTAATAAACTTCCTGAAAATAAGAACAGAAGGACTAGAGGAGAAGCAATATTTGACAAAAGCATTAGCTGAAAAATTCTCAAGTGACCATGCATTGTAAAGCAGGAAAAAACACAAAAACAAAACTTACATCTAAGCACACTGTAGTGAAATTTCATGAACTTGAGGTTAAAGAGAAACTCTGGAAATATCCTAGAAAGTAAAACAAACTCAAATTCATGATAATCAGAGTTATATAGCCTTCTTTTCAGCAAAAGCAGATGTAAGATATCAATAATATATTATTTTTAAAGTGAATAATTTAATACATTTTCAGTTAGAGACACAAAAAATAAAATAAGAAATGACAGTGTAGCAGAAACATAGATGATGATAATGGACAGATTTTCTACAGATGAAAAAAGTTACAAATGGTCAAAAATTGTATTAAAATATGCTTAGAGTCACGTAATTAAAATATGTACATTAAGTCATCAAAGGGACACTAATTTTTTTTTCAGGTTGGTAAAATTATTAAATACCTATAATTTCCAGTTTGGACAATTGGAGTGTTCACTAACTTTTAGGAACTGTGCTAAATCCTTTATGTGTGTGGTTTCCTTTAATCCTAAAATGACCCTTCGTAGGTACTCCTATATCCTTTGTATCTTACGGATGAGGAAATGGAGGCTTTAAACAAGTCATTTGCCCAGCATTGTACATCTAGTAAGAGGTAGAGCTGAGGCTTCAAATGAAAATATGCTGCGGGACTCATCCTGTAAGGGGTGAGATGAGAGTGTAGTACGTGACACCAGCGGGCAGGAAGATGGCTAGAGAAACAGGCTGGTTTGTAACATTGCCATAGGTCTTTTCAAATTTGTTAACATCTAAGGGGAATCACAGTAGGATGAAGCATTGACTCAGAATATTCCAAACGAGAGTCGGGGGAAATGGGAAAATGAGAAAAGGAACAGAGAACATGAGCAATATAAAAATGGAGAAATAGCAAACCACAGGAAAGCTTAATTTAAAGATACTATGAAATAAGATGACTGGACCAAATGGACTGGTCACCCTTGGGATTTATATTCCCCTATGGAAATTAAATATTTGCAGGCTAGAAAGAAAAGAAATAAAAATTGTACTGTTTCAAGAAACATCCTGTAGGCAGATAATAAAGTTGTCAGAGTATACCTGATAAATGTAAATAAAATTAAAATGGAAGTCAGGAATATATCAAACAAAGGATGTTTGAGGCGCACACACACACACACACAATTATAAACTAGGACCAAGTAGAATTTGTTCATTCTACATTGAAGAAACAAAAATAAATAATTGGAGGATATCTGACAAAACCTAAATGCAGGCAGTGTGTCTGGGCCTGAGGAAGAGTGAAAAGCAAGTCAGAAAAGCCTGTGGGAGACAGCAGACATTCTCATCCTGTCCCTGTCTTGTAACGAGGTGTTGTGCTGCTTTGATCTCTCCGCAATACAGTTTCTGCTGCTGTGGCACACGCAGCACTGAGGATGGCTCACACAGACCCTGTGGTGACAGCTACCCTGTACGAGTAACTAGCAGGGAATCCACAAGGGATGTGTTAGCCTGGTACAAAGTACGTCTCATGGAGACCAGAAGGCTCTGGCACTGGAGAATATTGCTTCAAAATCCATGAAGCAGAAGGCAAGGGGAACTGAAAATGTGTGTTCCTAAAGTAGGAATTCAGTGAACAAAAACATGCACACATGAGGGAACATAGTATTTATAATTTAGGCTCTCAGACTCTGGAGCTAAAGAGTCTGGGTTTTAACCTAGTTCTGTTACTTGCCAGCTGTGTGAATTTAGGCAAGTTACTTAAACTCTCTGAGGCTTCACTTTCCTCATCTGTAAAATAAGGGTGATTATAATAGCACTAACTCATGGGATTGTTGTGTGGAATAAACGTGTTAATATTTAACTGTGGATTGCACATAATAATGCTATACGTGGTTGCTAAATAAGTATATTATGCTATAAAATAAGCGAAATTTCATTTTTTCTATCTCAATTGGACTCTGTTTTTAAATTGGCAAGCTTATTTGCAAGAGTAGATACATACGATTTTTCAAAAATGTTGAAAAAGATTAATGAGGGTGGCCTTGCACCAGTATAGCGCTCCAGAGATTTAAAAAGTGTGTGATACATGTGAGGTAAGAAGCCAGCGTATTGAAGGAAAATAATAAATCCAAAAATGACTAGGACCTGAATTTACAGCTTAAACTACACACAAGTTCCTTCTAAGGAAACAAGTTACTGAGAAACATTTTCCTAAATCATGTTCTCTGTATACAAAATGTTGGCAATGTTATTGAATATGATAATTTTGTATCTTCTATGAAAGACATTTACAGAAATGCAGAAACAATCAGACAGAAGCTTTTTTTGTTTTTAAATGCCAGTCTCGTGGACTAACGAGGAGTTCATTCTGCTATTTTGCTTGCTGTGTGATTTCTGGGTCTCACATAACTAGCAAAAGAGTAAATATGATTGAATAAATATTGAGGAAATGGGAAATAGGTAACGAAATTTCATGCAATTATCATTGACAATGGAACACAGATGGCGAGTGTTTGACTTGAGAATAATGAGCACAGTGCATTGGTTCCTCCTCAGTGGTGTGGGCAGGAAATAATTATTGTGCAGAAGAATTTAACAGATGTACTGGTTTTAAGCAGATCTTGGTCCTTTTTCACCTTTCTTCTTCAGCCAAAGATGAATTACAAGAAATTTTGTAACTGCCTTTTCTTCTACTTAAATGAGATGCTCAAGAAAGATGGAATAGCAGCTATTATATGTTTTAAACATTGCTTGAACAATACTGGAAAACAGGATTAAAAACCAGTGGTTGCATATAGAGAAAATCATTTGTTTTCTGGTACCTGTTTCAGAAATAATAAACCTGCAGGCCTTCTAAAGGCAGGTGTTTTCATAAGATGCTTCTCTAAAGAGTCTCCAATTTTTTCTACTCTAAGAAAGATGATGCAATTAGTGTACATGCAATTCAACAAGATGCAGATGAAAATTCAGCGTTCATTTTGTTACCCTGAAAAGAAATTACACCGCTCCATTGTCGAATTTCTAAACCCAGGTTTTCAGAACTAAATTTTTGAATTACTTTCTGATCTGATTTATTCGTTTATAGACATCATTTAAAAAAAATTCTTCCTCTTTAAATTTCTTCCATTTCTCCCTGCTCATTTCTGAACTGGTTCCTTATTTATCTTTATTTACAAGATTATGTTTGGGGTCAACTCTCCCAAGAGGGTCTTATATTAGAAAGTCATCTGAAAAAGACTAGATTTTCCTTGGTTTGATAGCTTATATTGTTTTGAAATGTCCAGCCAACCATCTGCAACTACAAACTCCCTGCTGTGTAACTGGCCGGGAGACAAAGAAATGGAAAACAGTAGAAGAGTCATCATGTGAACAGAGTTTTTGGCAGCCTGGCTGAACTGAGACCATAATCCTTTTCAGAAATCAGTTTAAAAGGGAGCTATTCACAATTAACATGAAATTAAAAGCACCATGTAGTTGTGACCCAAAAGGAATGCAAATTCTTCTCCAGGACACGAACAGACCCACAGATGGACTGTGTTTCTAGATTCTTGCTCCAGCTTTCATGAGAGTAAGTTAACCTCAGATTGTGGTTGTTTGGCGTATGGAGATATAACATGAGAGAGAATGCCAAATATTTGGGTGGAAACCTTTAAAAGCAGTAAGTTAATAGTAAGTTTTGATTTTGCAAATTATCTGAGTATTTTGTATTGTATAGCTAAATAACCAGCTTGAGATCTAAAGTTTTCCATTTTTATCCCATGACTAAATCATGTTTGGGCAAACAGCATATTATTCAGTCTGCTATTGAGTAAATTGAAAGGAATGTAGCTGTGTTGCCACTTTGCAAGTCTGAGCTATTTCTGGAGTTATTTTAAAAACTTATTCTCTTTTTTGTTTGTTTTCAGTTTTACTGCCCAAGGAATTGTAAGCATTGAGAGATACACATTTTTTTTCTGAATTTTGAATTGTTTTTAACTGGCTTAAGGGTATTTTCATCAAGAAAACTTAGGGCAATATTTTTATTCACCTTGTTTTTCATGCTAAATAGATATGAATTTTATCTAATTAGCCATGTGATATATTTATGCTCTGGAAAATAAAATTATATCTGACTGGGAAATAGCTGGCTTTTTATAACAAATTTATTATTTCAAAATAAGGCAATTTGCTATTCAGAGGGATTTTAAGTTAACTGGATGTTTCATGCTTCTATGGTGAGCAGTTTTTATTTTCCTGATATTTACATCAGGCTGTGCATGAGGAAAAAATCAATCCTAATTGTCATAAACAAATAAACACATTCATGACAGTTGCATTATGTTTATTGTTCTTTATTCAAAAATATTCTCTAGCACATACTAATTCACAAGAAAAAAGAAGAATAGGCACCTGGCCATATATTTAAACTTTTCCAGTTCTGCGATTTATTATGGCATCAGTGTCCTCATTGGAAATGTTGCAGTTTGGTATCAGTCAGGGTCTCCAGGCTATCACAGCCTGTTCTGATGGCGTTATCAGCAGGAACTCAACCACGTAGCTGGCAAACCCCTTTGTTCTTTCCTGAACAATTTTTAAACATAGGTCCATGTTCTCTTTTGTTCCATGAAAGAAAAAGAACCTCCAGCAACTCTTTTTGTCTAGCACCATTGCCCTACACCTATTTTAGAATGTCTTCTCATCTCGTTCTCTGTCCTCATCCTACCAGACTCCCTTTTTGTTGTTGCTCCTTGTATGAGGTTCCCCAATGATACTGTAACAAATCACTACAAATCTAACGGCTTAAACAACACAGATTTATTATCTTACAATTCTGGAGGTCAGAAGTGTGACATGGGTCTCAGTGGGCTAAAACCAAGGTATTGGCATAGCTACATTCCTTTCAGTAGGCTCTAGAGGAGAATCTGTTTCCTCACCTTTTCCACTTCTAGAGGCTCTTCACATTTCTTGACTTGTGGCCCTGTCTTCTACCTTCAAAGCCAGCAATGGTGGGTTGAGTCCTTCTCCTCTCCCATCACTCTGACCCCCTCTTCTGGCTCCTCCTTCTACTTGGGTTGGGAAGTATAATAAAGCATTGTGCTTAGGAAGAGGAAGAAGTGGTTTGGTGAACAGCTTGACTCTGCTCCAAATATCTATGCAGTTGCAAATGTATATTTACACATGTTCTTCTGCCATTCACAACCCATATGAATGGTAGCATTCTAAACACAGTTCTCCCTTTACTTTGTTCTTTTTTGAAAAAAAAAAAAAACCTCAACTATATATATATATATATATAAGAATATATATAAGAAGAAAAAAATCTGCTTGTTAATTTATCACTACTGCATATTTCATTATATGGATATATCATGATTTACTTAACTCATGCTCTATTTAGATTGTCTTCAATATTTAAATTGTTTTCAATTTTGTTTGAAAAAATTCTATATATAACATAATTATTGATATGGTTGGGTTTAAGGCTAATATTTCTTTTTGTCCTCCGTGTGTCTCCCCTGTTATTTCTTCCTTTGTTCCTCCTGCTTTTATATAAACTGAGTTTTCTTAGGTTTCCGTTTTATCTCCTCTGTTGCCTTTCCAACAATACCTCATCATTTTATTTATGTAATGGTTGTGAAAAGGATTGCAATGTATATCCTTACCTTATCACCATGTACCTTAAATATTACCACTTTGCATAAGATGAAAGAATCATAAAACACTATAATGCCATTTACCTTCTCCCATACTTTTTCCTATTTTGCCCATGTATTTTATTTGCAAATGTCATAACCTTAAAAATGCATTATTATATTTTTGCTTTTAGTAGTCAATTGTCTCTTAAATAAAGAAAGAAAATATATTTCCTCACTTATTTAAAATTTCTGGCAAACCAAATTCTTTCCTAAAAATCTGAGTTTCCTCTGGTATCATTTCCCTTGAACTTAAAGACCTTTTAGCATTACTTTTAGTGTGATTCTGCAGGTGAGAAATTATTTCAGCTTTTGTTCATCTGAAAAAATGTCTTTATTTCACTATCAGTTTTGAGAGATGTATTCTCTGGATATAGAATTCTAAGTAGCCAGCAATTTTTTCTTTCATCACCTTAAGGATATTATCACACTGTCTTCTGGCTTGTGGTTTTCTGCTGGGAAGTCAACCGTTACCTCTGGCTTCATTTAATATTTTATTTTTATCTTTTGTTTTCACCAATTTGACTATTTTGAGCCTATGTGGTATTTATTTATTTATTTATTTATTTATTTATTTATTTATTATTGTATTTGTCTTGTTTGGGATTCACTCATGACTTAGATCTTGATTTTCATCAAAATTCTTGGCTATTGTTTCTTCACATATTGTTTTCTGTCAATTTGCTCTATCTTATTCTACGACTCCAGTTGCATATATGTTAGACAATTTAATATTTGCTCACAGAAAATTGAAACTCTGTAATTTCCCAATCTCTTTTGTTCCTTACTTAGCTTCAGTTTAGATTTCTATTGATATGTTTCCAAGATCACTGATCTTTCTTTTGCAATGTCAAATTTGCTATTAAGCATATCCAAAGAATTTTGGATTTCAGATCATGTATTTTTTTTATTCTAGGTATTTCCTTAGACTTTTGTGTAGACTTTTGTTTTTTTATCCTCTGAGATGCCCCAGCTCTTCACCCATTCTATCCATCTTTCTCCATAAGTTTCTTAACATATTATAGCAGTTGTTTGAAAATCCTGTTTTTTTTAATTTCAATAACTGGGTTATCTATGGTTCTGCTTCTATAAACTATGTTTCTCTAGATTATGGGTTACATTTTCCTGCTTCTGTAGTAATTTTCCATTGTCTTCCAGACATGAATAAAAGAACAAGAAATACTGAAGTATCAAATTTTGTTTTCTTTGGCTTTCCAAACAATGCAATCCCTTTCCTCTGGAAATTAAGGTGAACAACTAAAATTCAGATTCCTCCTGGATCCTAGTTGAGCTGGAACTTGCCTGAAGTTTTAACCAGACTGAGCTCACCTGTGGTTCTGCCCCATCTCCCCTCAGCTGCTTTTTGGATGTTGTCAGTGTTTGAGTGGGGAGGGGACTGGGCAGAAGTGAGCGATGCTTGTAGGTGACATTTGCCTTGAGATTCACCTGCAGGAGGGCTACTGAATCCAAGCAGCATGAGAATGCACAGAGCTTAAAGAGTTGTCTCTGTTTATTCAGGACGTCTTTCAGTTGCTGCCTTCTTGAGAAAATCCTAGGTGGTGATAAAGTGGGGGGAAATTGCCGGGCTAATTGTTTTCTTTGCATTTCGGACTCAGATTCCACTTTTTCCACCAAGCCCACACAATCACCTTTGACTTCTTTCTCCTTATCCTTACAAATACTCTCTTCTTCTGGTAGCCCACCTTCCCTATATGCCCATACCCAGACTACATATTTGTACCCAGGTATGGGAGTTGCAAAAGGTGACCATGTTTTCACCCACCAAGGGCTGCTTTCTTTACGGAGTTCAGTTCATCAAGGGCTCTTTGAAACTATTGTTTTTCGCTAGTGCCATGAAAAAGTGTGATTTGAATTTTGTTTGGGTTATTGTTGTTACGATTGGTATAAAGGCGTTTCACATTTTTCTATATTGTAACCTTGGGGTCGAAGGAAATGAAGATAAACTGCATCTATGCACACCTTCCTTCACCCACATCTGGCATTCCATGACGTGCAATCTGATCCCTTTGCTTCTGCCTTGCTTTACTCATGCCTTAGTGTAGGGATATTGAGTGGCTTTTCAGTGCTTTCCCAAATAATTTTAGATTAATATTTACATTGTGGTCAGGAGAGTTGAAAGTCTCCTATATGTATTTTCCATAATTTGAGGCAAATTTAATAAGTTGGTTGGCTTCTTTTTGGGGGGAGGGGGTGTCAATGGTTTGAGGTTAAATAATTTTCTGGTGTTATTACAAATGGATATTTCCTCTGTGTTCCTCCTTTTTTGTCCATTTTGATAGATTTTTATAGAGGAATTTGAGCAAATCACCCTTCTTTCACTTCCATTCTGAAGATATCGGGCTGATTTTTGTTCTGTTTAAACTATTTATGCTCTCCCTCAACTTCCCCCAACTTGATTCCTATAGACTTTTTATTCAGTCTTTTAATTTCAAGTATATCATAGGGTTATTATTTTTTTTGTCATTATATTTGGTACATGGAGGGCCTTATGGGAAACACAAATCTTCCCACTACTCTGAAAAATTGATTTTTATTGTGCTTTTACAATGTATTTTCTTCTACGTATGTTCTGCAAAGAATTATGTTTGCATCTGTATTTTCTTTGTTTTGGATTTCTCGCTACCAAATATCTTACTTTGTTCTTTTTTTCTATTCTGCATATTTTTATCTCATCAACACTTCTATATGTTTTAATTTTCTTTTGAAATTTGAGAGAATCACAAAATTTTTCTCAATACCATGGGCAGATTTTATGTCATTTACTTTTAATTTTAACTGCATTATTTTCTATTATTATAAAGCTGTTTTTCCTTTCAAAAGTATGTATTTTTTGTTCATCTGCAGGATAACCTCCACTTTTTCATGTTCCAGCATTTTGGGACTCCTGATAATGTGAGCACAAACCAAAGCCTGTAAATAAACAGCCTGAAATGGATTCCTTCTGGAGCTTCACTTTGCCTGCCAGGATGGTGGCAGGATTTCTGGTTTTGCA
Organism: Choloepus didactylus; assembly: GCF_015220235.1. Lineage (NCBI taxonomy): Eukaryota > Metazoa > Chordata > Mammalia > Pilosa > Megalonychidae > Choloepus > Choloepus didactylus. The sequence goes on along the minus strand of NC_051324.1, from coordinate 63,703,469 downwards.
CTGGAGAGGGAATTAATGTACCCATTCCCTTGTCAAATTTCTACAGCGGTGTGGTACTCTGGTTAAGGGTGTCATCTCCAGAACTCAACTGTCTGGATTAAAGCACTGTCTCTGCCACCATCACTTGGGTTTGGCAGATCACTTTACCCCTCTGTGCCTCATTCTAATAGGATATACCCCAAAGTTTTGTTGTTAGGATTAAACTAATTAATCTACACTCCCCACTGTGCAATCTCTTTTATTCCAGCCATAATGAACAATATGACGTCTTTTGACATTTCCATGAGATTTTCTATTTATTTGCCTTTGGGCTTTCTTACTTTTGGGCTCATCGTTTATGTGTTTGAATGGTTGGCCTGGGACTTTTTTGGACCCTGATTATAGAGTTAAGTTAATCATACTCAAGTTCATGGCATGCCAAAATGACTGGTTCAAGCAAAGTTCCTATATATCTTGATTATTTCTTTTAATTTCTAACTCCCATTTCCCACCCCATCTCTTTTCCTATTTCCCTCTCCCAAGGGTGACCTTTCTGTTGTATTTGATTAGTTCATAAATGTTCCTCCAAAATGTGTTTTGCATGCAGTATTAATTATGCTATAAGTTTCAAAATTTTCTTAAGTTTTAAAATTAGCTCTATGTTTTTAACATCTCTTCATGTTGATGCATGGATACCAATCCATTGTTCCTGTTTCTACGTAGTACTCTATCGTCTGTATTCATCAGAATGTATTTTCTGACACCCTGACACAATAATCTACATTATTGTGAGCATCCTTGTAAAACTTCCCACACTGACCCATGTGATAATTTTCTTGGGACACATACCCAGGAGCAGAACTGACTGATGATGGGATATTACTAACTAGTAATAAATTTCTCATCAAAATGCTTGGACAAGTCTGTACTTCCACCAGTAATGCATGAAAATTCCTTTATTTCCATTAGAAAATTTAATACCAAATGTTGTCAGTCCAATGAGAGATAAATGATATCTTATACTTGTTTTAATTTTGATATTCTTCCAATACTAATGAATTTGAACATTCCTTGATATATATATATATAGATAGACAGATAGATAGATATAGATATAGATATAGATATATTAGTCTTTTGGCTTTCTTCTTCTCTAAGCATGCAGTTGGAAACAGTTGTTACGATTTTTTTGCTCTGCATAATATATTCTCTTTCAAAACTTCACATTTGCTTCCTTTACTTCCTCTTTTTAGATACACAGGTCAAAATGAGTAGGAGAAACATAAGCGTGGGTCGGCAAACATGGGCCCTTCTCTGCAAGAATTTTCTTAAAAAGTGGAGGATGAAAAGAGAGATCTTGTTGGTATGTTTCACAGTCTATGTTTTCTCATATTTACAAGAGGAAAATGTATTTTATCAGTCAGCACAAATACTTTGTCTTCTTTATTTGATGTCTCCTATAGATTCTATTTTTAACTAACAGCCTTTTTTGTTTAATTCTGGTCTCTTATGAAAATGAGATTGCTTTAAAATATATCATTACGTGTCTTTCTGGAGGCATTATTTTTAAACGAATTCATATTTAGAAACCCCCTGTAAAATAAAACCACATCTTTATATCTCAGACAGCAATTCTTAATATCTGAACTCATTTGAGTTTCATGAAGGCATAGGTACATACATTGAGGGCAGAAGTGAAAGGAAAAGGCAAAATTTAATCCAGAATCAATTCAGAAAGTCATTCAAAATTTAATAAAAACCCAAAAGGCAAATTGTACCACTTCTGCACAACTGCGCTATGGCGAAAGTGTCAATTTTAAAGAAATGATGAGCATGTAAACCATGAGGAGAAGAAAACTGAGTTTTGAAACTTCACCTCTACTAAAATAGTAATTATTTTCTTATTGTAAGAGTGATTGTGTGCTTCATGCAGAAAATTCAGAAAAGTGTAAAAAAGAAGAGAAAATCACTCATAAAATATCCTTGTTCAAGTGTTGGTATATTAGCATCCAATCTTATGAATATTGTGTGTGTATATGTATGTGTTCATGCATTCAGCAAATATGTATTGAATATTCATAGTGTGCTAAGTACATTTCCAGGTGTTGGGGATTGGCATGGAATAAAGTAGACAAAAATCCCTGCCTTCACGGAGCAACAGTTATGGAAAAATAAATACATGTCAGGATCCTATTCTAGATAGATGTTTTACTTCCAAACTTTTAATTTATTTATAGACAGTAATCATATTTTTTATCTGTTTCAAAAGATATGGGTATAGATATGGATATACCACATAGTTAAAATGGAATCGTGGTGAATGTCATATATACTAAAGGCCATGTGTTCAGAAGTATAATTGAATATAACGTAGGTTCTTCTCACTGGGCTGAAAATGATATAATGCTGCATTTTCAATTCCAGAATTTTGTCTTGGTGACAAAGACTATTTTATAATCCTTTTATGAGCAATGTTTTAGAACTATATTCTTTCTTTCACAAGCAAGCAGCAGAAGACAAAAGTATGACCTTGTTCTGTTGATGGAAGCTGTTTATTGATTCCATGCCACCTAATATTTCTCTAGCATTGTCATGCAGTTTCATTATGGCTATAAGCTATTGGGCCAACCATGAAACAATCCAGCCTTTTGCTCGCTTGCATCACTCTATGATGAACCTAGAATCTTAGTTATAATTGGAATTGAAACTACAACTCTTTCTTTATCAACAATGTACATATTTCAAAATGTTCAGATTGAAGAAAAAAGAGAATGAAAAAATTAAAATCTGGGAAAAAGCAAATGGAATATAAGTGAGATAACAAAACAGTTTCAAATTGTTTGTGGATGATTAATCTGTGGTTGAACCCCTGTTGATTTGATTCACTTTCCCCTCATTGCTTTATAGGAATGGATTTTCTCATTTCTTCTACTCTTTGCATACCTATCGTCCTCCAATTTGCATCAAGTTAATGACTTCTCTCACATGCCTGCAATGGATCTGGGACGTGTAGATAATTTTAATGATTCTGATTATGTTATTGCATTTGCACCCGAATCCAAAACAACCCAAGAGATAATGAACAAAGTGGCTTCAGCTCCATTCATGAAAGGTATGTTCTCTGGCAGCCCATGGTGATTTCCTTATTCACAAAATACGCAAATTCATTTTGAAATTGCCTTGTTAAACTGTGCTAAATGTTGAAGTTTCTAGATCTTGCTAAAAACATTAATGTGTATTTCTTTCCAATATCAAGGAGGTTTTCTTATTCTGTTCACTACTGTTTACTGAGGAAATTTCATGTCAAAAAGGTTATCCTTTTCATAATACGTACCAAAATGAGATAGTCCAGGGTTATTCAAATTTATGATTGTGGTAAGATTCTGGAAACATTGAACAGTGATGACAGTGTGGTTTTTAATCTTTTCAAACACTCACATAAAAATGGAGAGAATAGCAAGATAGTAATACTAAAACCCACAGGCAGTATTTACAGCAAAATTAGGTGACAAAGTACCTCCTTGAATCCCAAGATATAAGTGGGTGGGGAGGAAGCACCAACAGTCACAAGTCCTGCATGGTACCACTCTCTGGGTGGATGGGTGGGTGGGAGCAAAGGGAAGCAATGGGGCATCTGATGGACCTGAGATAAGGAGAGCCCCCCAAGAGATGATGACTATCCACCAGAAAGCAGAGTGGGCTGATTTGAGAACAACAACTGAAAATGCTCTCAGTAATTATATTGGTAGTGTGGTAGTAGGACATCATTCTAAGGCTGTTGGGTGTGTAAAGTGGAATAGAGCAAATGACTAACAATGAAGTGGTCTAATTCTATCACCCCTATGTCCTTGAAACCGGGAGTCTTATTATGGAAGAAAGGAGATAAAGAGGTCTGGGCCAGGAAATTTACAGGATGAGTCTGGGATACCTTGTCTTTTAGATGACTATGAAACCGTTGAGAACTACCAGGTTGTTCTAGTTTGCTAATGCTGTGGAATGCAAAACACCAGAGATGGATTGGCTTTTATAAAAAGGGGGTTTATTTGGCTATACAGTTACAGTCTTAAGGCCATAAAGTATCCAAAGTAACACATCAGTAATCAGGTACCTTCACTGGAGGATGGCCAATGGCATCCGGAAAACCTCTGTTAGCTGGCAAGGCACGTGGCTGGCGTCTGCTCCAAAGTTCTGGTTTCAAAATGGCTTTCTCCCAGGACATTCCTCTCTAGCAAGCTTGCTCCTCTTCAAAATGTCACTCACAGCTGCACTCCATTCCATCTCTTTGAGTCAGCGTATTTATATGGTTCCACTGATCAAGGCCCACCCTGAATGGGTGGGGCCACACCTCCATGGGAGTATCCCACCAGAGTCACCACCCACAGCTGGGTGGGGCACATCTCCATGCAAACAACCTAATTCAAATGTTCCAACTTAATCCCCACTATTCTGTCTGCCCCACAAGATTGCATCAAAGAATATGTCTTTTTCTGGGGGACAAAATACATTCAAACCGGCACACAGGTTATGTAAAGAGGACTCAGCAGCCAACTTGAAAAGACTCACAGTGGTCAAAGTTGGCAAAATTGGGCTTCAATAAGGATAATTACTGTGATGAACTTGAAACTCATAAAATATATTTAAGTACTTCCATAGTAATATGTCCATAGTAATCTCAGAAAGAAAAATGTAACTGTTTACCTTTGGAGGATGATGAGATATCAATTCTTATTATGAAAATTCTTAAATAAAGGGGAAATAGCAGTATTTACCTTATATGAACTGTACTACTGGATGTCTAAATAGATGAAGGAAACATTGTTTTATAAAGATTTTCTACTAGTAAATGAAAAAGAAATGACAGAAATAGAATATTACCATTTTGAAACTTCCTTTGAATTAATGGATCTAGATAGTGAGCAACCATGACTACCAAATTTCAAGAAGAGAGATAATCAAAAATTATGAGCCTCGTAATGAAACAACATGCCACCATCTGTAGTCTTACCAAAATAGTTGAACCCGAGTCTGATCAAGCCTCTCAATACAGCTACCTGATTGTAGGAAATACAGAGAACGAAGGGGCATGTTGAATTGCACCTGAGTATGCACTCAACAAAATCCAGACTTGGGAAATTGAGCAAGTTAAATGACCTGGGTTATTCCAAAGATACATATTGAAGAAAAGAAAGGAATAGAAAAAAGATGTGGAGATTAAAGGAGACTTCAAATAAAAACTGGGCAAGGCTACACTACAGTGTTTGACGATGCATACTTGGATGAAGAAGTTACCAATCCAGGGGAAATAGTAATTCCTCCCCAGTAGGTTCAACAAAAGTCCCAGGACTAATGCTCACTGGCTCTGACAGTTTGACTCGGTTCACATGCCCACCCCCTGTTCTAATTACTCAAACCCCAAAATGCACAGGTCTCTTTGGCTCCATGTAGATTAAACTGTCATAGTTCCTGTCGCTGTCCCAGAGCCCTACATATGGAATCATTTTAATAATTTACTCTTTACCCAGACCTCAGTAACAGTTATCCATTTTTATTACATATCTTAGAATGAACAAAATCTCTTGAGAAAACACTATCCAAAATTATCAAATTTTATGCTGATTTTGGAAATTTGGCCATTTAGATACTGTCAATTGAAAATATATAATACCATATATATATATATATATTCCCATATTGAAAGTTATATATGCTATTTATATGTGTGTGTATATATATATACATACGTGTATATAACATTGTGAAAAGAAATACTCAGTATAATTAAGATTGTAGGTTTATTAAAAGATAACTTTAAATAGAAACAGCCATTTAATTTTATTTAACAACATATATACATGTAAATATGCATATATACATATGCTATGTATATATATTACTATATCTTATATATAATACCTATTTCAACATTGGATAGGCCTGTATCTACATGAGTTTAATAGCACGCATTGGTATTGCTATTATTTCAAATTAATTGTGCTCTAAATTATTAAATAGCTTTATTTGGAAAGGGATGATGTATTTGTGATTAAAAGTGATTGCCGTATACTGCTTCTGATTTTATCTAGCGTATTAGAAATCCACCCACCTGCTCTCTATTCTCCCCTTCTCTCTATTCTCCCCTTCTCAAAATGTGAGCCTCTTATTTAGTACTCAGAATGCCTTCAGTGAAGACATAACATCAAAGCAATTGAGTACAGCATTCTGTCTTATTAAATATTATTTTTTTGCACGTGGCAGGAAGAACAATCATGGGGTTGCCTAATGAAGAAAGCATGGATGAATTGGATTTGAACTATTCTATTGATGCAGTGAGAGTCATCTTTAATGACACTTTCTCATATCATCTGAAATTTTCTTGGGGACTTAGAATCCCCAAGATGAACGATCACAGAGACCATTCAGGTAAGTTTCCTATTAGAAAATTGTTTTTAATTTTGTTTGTGCTATTATGTCATTGGCCACAAGAGGGCATAGGTGATAGCAGAAGTGAATTGAACTAAACACACACAGATGCACACATAAACAACATATACTTTTAAAATTTTTATTGTTGTAACATATATACAACATAAAATTCCCCTTTTTAACCACTTTCAGGTATACAATTTAGTAGTATTATTCACAGTTATAATATTGTGCTACTATCACCACTCTCCATTACCAAAACTTCTACATCACCCAACCAGAAGCCTTGTACCATTATGCAACAACTCTCCATCCTCCCCAGCTCTCTGGCGCCTGGTAGCCTACTTTCTGTCTCTATAGATTTGCATATTATAGGTATTCCATATAAGTGGAATCATAGGATATTTGTTTTTTGTGTGTCTGGCTTATTTCCTTTCACATGATGTCTTCAGGTTTCATCCAGGTTGTAGTACGTATCACAACATCATTCCTTTTTATGGATGAGTAATATTCCATTGCATGGATATACTAGATTCTGTTTATCCATTTATCTGTGGACACTTAGGTTGTTTCCATCTTTTGGCCGTTGTGAATAATGCTGCTATGAAAATTGGTATACAAATATCTGTCTGAATCCCTGTTTTCAGTTCTTTTTAGTATATATATAGACGTGAGATTGCCAGGTCGTACGGTAATTCTATGTTGAACTGTAACGTCTATTCAAGTGCTTTGTCCTTTTTTAATTCAGGTTATTTGTCTTTTTTGTTGTTGAGTTGTAGCAGATTTTCAAAAATTCTGGATATTAAATCCTTGTCAGATATATGATTTGCAACTGTTTTCTCCCTTTCTGTTGATTGCTTTTCACTGTTTTGATAATGTCCTTTAATGTACAAAAGTTTTTTATTTTGATGAAATCCATTTTATCTATTTTTTCTTTGGTTTTTCGCGTTTTTGCTGTCCTATCTAGGAAATCATTGCCAAATCCAAGGTCATGAAAGTTTCCCCTATGTTTTCTTCTAAGAGTTTTATTGTTTTGGCCCTTATGTTTAGGTCCCTGATCTATTTTGAGTTAATTTTTGTATATGGCATGAAGTAGAGGTCTAATTTCATTCTTTTCCTTGTGGATATCTGGTTTTCCCAGGACCTTTTTGGTGGAATTCACCAGTGAAGACATTTGGACCTGGACTTTTCCTTACTGGGAGGTTTCTGATGACTGATTTGATCTTTTTCCTTATTATAATGCTGCTGTGTCAGTCTAGGTAAATTGTTTCTAGGACTTTGCCTATTTCATCTAGGCTGATTAGTTGGCATACATTTATTCATAGTATTCTCTTATAATCCTTTAATTTCTGTAAGATCAGTAGTAATGTCCCCACTTTCATTTCTGATGTTAGTTATTTGTATCTTCTTTCTCTTTTTTTCCTTGTCAGTCTAGTTGAAAATTCATCAATTTTATTTATCTTTTGAAATAACCAACTTTTGTTTTGTTGATTCTCTTGATTATTTTTCTATTTCATTTATTTTCACTCCAGTCTTTATTTTTCCTTCTTTCTACTTCCTTCTTTAAGCTTAGTTTGTTCTTCTCTTTCTAGTTACTCAAATGGGAAGTTGGCTATTGAATTGCAATCTTTTTAAAATGTCGGCATTTACAGCTATAAATTTCCCTCCAAACATGACCTGTGCTGCATCCCATAAACTTTTCCATGTTGTGTTTTCATTTTCATTCTTCTGTAAGAATTTTCTGGTTTCCATTTTTATTTATTCTTAGGCCCATTTGTTGTTTCAGAGTGTACTGTTTAATTTCCATGTATCTGTGAATTTTCCAGTTCTCCCTCTATTATTGATTTACAGCTTCATTCCATTGTGCTTAGAGAAGATGCTTTGTGTAATTTCAATCTTTTTAAATTCATTGAGACTTGTTTTGTGACCTAATATATGTTCTATCCTGGAGAATTATCCATGTGCACTTGAGAAGAATGTGTATTCTGCTTGGTTGGGTGGAGTGTTCTATATTTGTCTGTTAGGTCTAGTTAGTTTATAATATTTTTCAATTTATTTGTTTCCTTGTTTATCTTATGTCTAGATAATCTATTCATTATTGAAACTGGTTTATTGAAGGATCCAACTCTTATATAGAAATGTCTATTTCTTCCTTCAATTCTGCCAGTATTTGCTTCATATATTTTGGGGCTCTATTTTTAGGTGTGTATATATATATATATATATATGTATATATATGTATATATGTGTGTGTGTGTGTGTGTGTGTGTGTGTGTGTGTATAGTGTTATATCTTCCTGAATGATTGACCCTTTTAAAAATAAATAAGTCCTTCTTTGTCTCCTGTAATCCTTTTTTACTTAAAGTCTATTTTGTATGTTATTAGTATAGCCACCCAAGCTTTCTTTCAGTTACTAATGAAATTATTTTTCTCTCCTTTCACTTTCAACCTATTTGTGTCTTTAGATCTAAGGTGAGTCTCTTGTAGACAGCATTTGGTTGGATCATGCATTTTTATCCATTCTTCCAATCTCAGCATTTTTATTAGAGTATTTAATTCTTTTAATTACCAGTAAGGTAGGACTTAGTTCAGCCATTTTTGCTTTTTTCTCTTTTGACTATCTTAGATCTTTTATGCCACTCATTTCTTCTACTGCTGCCTTCTTGTGTGTAAAATTAATCTTTTGTAGTGAAACAGTTCAATTCTCTTCTCCTATTTCTGTATATTTTGAGATATTTTCTTTGTGGTTACTATGGGGTTTACATCTAATATCCTAAATCTAGCTTAAATTGATGCCAGTTTAATTTCAATTTCAAATTTCACAAGATCTTTTCCTTTTATGTTGTTCCTATCACAAATTAAATCTTTATATTTTGTGTATCCAATTACATAGAATATGATTATTTTTATACATTTGTGTTTTAGATCAAATAAGGAATAAAAAGTAGAGTTAAAAACCAAGGATACAATAATAATGGAATTTTAATTTACCCATATAATTACCTTTATTATGGATCTTTATTTCTTTATCAGCTTCAGGTTAAGTGTCCTTTCATTTCATCTTAAAGGATTCCCTTTAGCATTTCTAGTGGGCAGGTCTAGGGTAACAAAGTCCCTAAGCTTTTGTTTATCTGGGAATGTCTGAATTTCTCCCTCATTTTTTGAAAGACAGTATTGCTGGATATAGAATTCCTCGCTGACAGTTTTTTTTTTTTTTTCTTCACACTTTAAATATGTTTTCTCATTGCTTTCTGGCCCTTCTGATTTCTGATGAGATATATTTATGATTTTTGAACTGAAATGGATTCATTGTTACTATGTAAAACCTATATGCAGAAGTAAATGGTTTTATTAAGAAATTATACTGGCTATTATTCCCATGTTACTCTTAGAAAAGACTTCAAGTTCAGTAATTTCCAAACATTTAAAAATTTAGTGTTTTCTTGGCACAGCAGTAGAAAGAAAAGCTCAACAAAATATTCTTGACTATTGGAGAGAGTCATAATACTTAATGGGAAAATACAGGGCTAGTCTTAGAATTAAAAAGGCAATTCTGATGTGTTTTGGGGTGTGTCCTACAAAGCTCAACTGAGGACTCTTACCATACGCTATATTATTATGGACTTTGAGTCCATTTTGGAGCATTTGAACTTTTGATTTTTCCTATCACCAGAATTGCCTCATCCCATATTAATGGTTGTGATGTTCTTCTTTTCCTAAAGCTCATTGTCATCCAATGGATAAAAAAATCACATGTGAAGTTTCAAAGTTCTGGGAAAAAGGTTTTGTAGCTTTTCAAGCTGCCATTAATGCCGCTATTATAGAAGTGAGTATTAACTTGAAGAAACCTAATTGAATTGTAAGTTAAATTTTGATGGATGGTGATATAAATAAATTATCTTATTCTGTCATTTATTAGCTCCATTAATTTGGTAGAATATACTGAACAACTACTATAATCAAATCATTGTGTTACACTTTGGGGATCAGGAAATAAAAATAGAACTCAGTCACTTTTCTCTGGGGATACTGGGTAGTAGATATATACTTATAATGTCTTTAGGTTCTATCATGGAGTTATAAATGTTGTGGTAGGCAAGCACAAAAGCAGAAGCTTCTCTGCTGAGAACTATCAGGGAAGACTTACTAATTGAACAAACATTTCAGCAAGTCTTGAAGCATGAGTAGAATTTTGTCAAGTGAAGAATGTAAAGAGGGATGTTCTAAGGCATCAAGACAAAATCTGGAGCATTAAAAAAACTACAAGGACCCAGATCATACAGGGAGCATATTTTTTAATGTGGCATACACGTGACTTCTTATAATTAGGAAAAAAGCATAAGGTTATAATGAATCTAATAATAACCTCTTGTTCATTGATATCTGACCCTAGATCACAACAAATCATTCAGTGATGGAACAGCTGATGTCAGTTACTGGAATAAATATGAAGATATTACCTTTTGTTGCTCAAAGAGGAGTTACAACTGATTTTTTCATTTTCTTCTGCATTATTTCTTTTTCTGCATTCATATACTATCTGTCAATCAATGTTACACGAGAAAGACAACACATTAAGGCCTGGATGAGAATGATGGGACTTCGAGAGTCAGCCTTCTGGTAAATCACATGACTACAAACCGTCACCCTGAGTGAATAAACACAAAGACTTAGCTTATCCTGTACTCTTTGGAGCTAGAAACTAGCATTTTCTAACTTAATGCCTTCACAGAATGTTACATTATAATAAGTGAATGGAGTAGGTGGGTCTCCAGGCTTGATGACTGGGACTTTCCATACCTCTTATACTTTTAATTGAACAAAGCTGATGCTGTGGTTTCATCGACCAATACATGATGGTTCTCAGTCATTAGGTACCCTTGTGAATGAACTCAATTGTTTAAGATGTTGAGGTTTATGAGGTCCAATGAAATAAATGTTTCGGTGCTTTGTTAGAAATGACTATTGATTTTGACCCTATCTTAAATGGGGCATCTTTTTGTTTTGTGACATTGAGGGTGAAAAAAGCTTTAAGGATAACACTTTCCACAGTGGGGAGAACAGAGCAGCGTAGTCAGGGCCAACCCTGGCGGGCAGGACGCCCTGTGTCTCCACGTCAGCGCTTAGCACCTACCTCCTTGCACAAGTGTCTTAGTATCTTTAAACATTAGTTTACTTTTCTGTAAAACATTGATAGAAATATCTATCTGTCATTGGTCATGAGGATTAAAGAAGAAAATGTATATAATGTTCTTTACATGGTCCTTAAGAAAAAGTTAACAGTCAATAACTGTTGGCAGCTAATAGAACTTTGGGAAGTATTATGGCAGGAGAGGACAGTAGATTGATGAGTTTAGTCAAGAGATGTATTAGAGACATGTAGCGGTAAAATGGCTTGAATCTTGCCTTTTACACACTGTGAATATTATTCTCAGTTTTAAACAAGACATGTAGAATATATAGAATAGTTCTAGGCATATGCTACATTGTCTTTAAAAGAATGTCAGAGACTGTTGAGTTGCATTGCGGACCACACATTTTTAGTGTTGCCAATATAGCACTAAATCTATTTCCCTCCTTCAAAGAGCTCAACAGACTGAGCATGGGACTGGAGAAGATGGATTTCTGGTTTTGTTTAGAATGGGAGTTTTTTCAGGCACCCTCTTTGTACTGTGTAACTCAATGCAGAAGAAAAATTGGGTCACTGTATTTTTTTTAAAAAAAGCAATGGAAATCTACAGAGTCAGAGAAGAGTAACCAATATGATTTTTAAAAATGAAAAGAAAATAAATCCATTGAGGGTTTTTTTTTAGTTTTTATTGAAATATTTCTATGAATGAATGAGATAGTACCAATGAAAAAGAGCACTGAATGCTGATGCCTATTTTCCCACCCACTTGTTTTATGGCTCCCAAATTCCTATTCTGGAAACCTCTACAAATTACATTTATTATGTCACCCAGTTTATTTTCCTTCATATTCGGCAACTAGCACCCATTTTACCTGTTTACTTATTTATTACTCTCGCCACAACACCCCCCCTCCAAAAAAAAAAAAAAAAAAAAAAAAAAGATTCTCCAAGGGAAGCTTTCTGATTTATTAGCTTTTTATATACCTTTCATCCTTGACACAAAGTAAGCTTCACTTCACAAGTGAGTGAAGTCACACTGCTGACCTCACAAGTCACAAGTCACATTGCTGAATAAATGAACGAATAAAGAGAAGAAGTAACAGCACCCTGAACTCATGTTTTGTTCTATGCTAGGCTCTCCTGGGGTTTGATGTATGCTGGCTTCATCTTTATTGTGGCCACTTTAATGACTATTATTGTAAAATCTACCCAAGTTGTCATCTTCACTGGCTTCATGGTGATCTTCACTCTCTTTTTCTTCTATGGCCTGTCTTTGGTGAGTTGGTGAATTTAATTCTTTCCCTTTCTCTGTCTCTCTCCATGTGGGCTCTTTCCCATAGAAACTTGCCATTCCTTTGTCACTGAGATAAGACCTTGGTCATGCCTCTTCTATTCCATTTGCAGTATTTGCCCGAGGCAGTATCTAGGGTTGAAAAAACTACATGAAATATACTTTTATATATTTTATGCTACTGATGATTCTCAGGATTACATACCAGCCCAAGTTTTCTCCCCTCTCAGGTAACTTTAGCTTTCCTGATGAGTGTGTTGATAAAGAAACCTTTCCTTACTGGCTTGGTCGTCTTTCTCCTTATTGTCTTTTGGGGGAGTCTGGGATTCGCTGCATTGTACAGACATCTTCCTGCATTTTTGGAATGGACCTTGTGTCTCCTCAGCCCCTTTGCCTTCACTGCTGGAGTGGCCCAGGTGAGAGTCGATGTGAATGTTTCATTTGTTACAAAACGTTCAAAACAGGTTTCCTCTTAATAATTCTTGTTAGACGTTCTAACCATCAAAATTCACACTCACTGTTGCAAAGATCAACACTTAAGAGATAGTAAAAGTTTTAATTTTTCTCTCTCAGCACAATTAATTTTTTAAGTCACTTCATTATTGATGTGGATCAGTTTCTACTTTTAATGGTTATCCCAATAAACATTTGTCTGATCTCAAACAAGATTCTTAATAGTAACACAAACATTTGAAAACCAGGAATTATGTAGAAATGACTTAAAATTAGCCAGTTCTATAATTTATCATTTTCTTCTTACATGAAACTGACTCTCTTTGCAGAAAAATTAATTCTGGTCATGACGTCTTCACTACACGATACTAAATTTAAGGATATGTTACATATAAACTCCTTGCACTTTACTAAAGTTCACTAAGAAGGTATTCTTCTGTCTTTTCCCCACCTACTGAAGTATTTTTTCTTCTCCGTGTTTTTACTCTTAATTGGTGGTCCAGCTGGAATGGCCTCCTTTGTTCCCATCCTAAGCTTGATGAAATCCTAGAGGAGGTCCGGCTCAAATATCTCCTTCCCTAATTTTTTACTTCCTCCTAGAGAACTTACCTGCCTCTGTGTGCCTTAGCACTCAGTGCCTACCTGCATTTTGGTACTTCCACATTGCCTTGTGGCTAGATGGTTTCATTGTTATGTCTTCCAGTAGACCTGAGGTCTCCAAAGATAGGAATTGTGGCTTATTTATCTTTTGCATCCCAAGAGTCTAACAAAAATAAGTGTAATAATTCTTAATATTAATCTATCTATTTTTCCCCCAGCTTATACATTTGGACTATGACATGAATTCTAACATCCTTGTAGACTCTTCAAAGAATCCATACCTAATAATCGCAACTCTTTTCATGTTGGTGTTTGATGCCCTTCTCTATTTGGTATTGACATTATATTTTGACCGAATTTTGCCCAGTAAGTAACAGCATGCTTGTAATTCAACACAATTTCATTAATTGCATTCTTTTAAAGTAACTGTCTGTTATGTGTTGAATATAAATTATTTACTCATTTTTCCAAAATTCAAAGATAGCTTAATGGTATTCTGTGCTTTGTTTATAGAATCATTCGTTAAGACTTTGCTCTATTATAACACTTCAGTTTCTTTCTTTTTAAAAACAGACACTGCAAGAGATTATTGATTATTATGTGGTTAATGTTTGCATCAGAGCTAGATGAAGATTAGCTAATACTTGATCTTGGGAATCTCTGAGTGCTTCCTCATCTATCTCACTTGATAGGTAATATTAAGTAAAGGCAAGGTCTTTACCTGTGCATCTCTGGGGTTTGACTTTTACCTTTTAGTAAATACTAAATGACACATGAATGTCAGGGAAAAGGAAGAAGGAGAAAAGGGGAGATGTTACAAAAGAAGAGATCTTTCAATTAACAGATTGTGTTTCTGAGAGAACCAATACAGAATAATGGCTCTCTGTGCCTCTAGAGTAAGAAATCTTATGTTGGAATATTAACTATCAAAATTGTGGCTATATTCTTTACAAATTAATAGAGCACTTATGTTTTCCTTATTTTTTATTTTCCAATTTTATTTCAGTAACAGAATTTTGTGTTATTACTGCTTCTTTTTTTTTTACTACATCTTTTTTATCTTCTGATTTATTACGTTATCTTACATCCATTTTTAAATAGTTAGGCATTGCTGATTTGACATATTTCAGATTTTTGATAGATTTTGGTCAGATTAAGTATGCTCTATTTCTAGGTTGGTAAGAAATTTTTTATTAGCATTTGTGAATATTGAATTTTATCAAATTATATTTTATATTGGTAAACATAATGGCATGTTTTTTGTTAATCTGTTAATGTGATAAATTCTATTGGTGGAATAAATTCCATTTGGTTATTATATGTCAAATATATAAAACACTGTTGGAGTTTACTTGTTATTACTCTATTTAAATTTTACAACTATATACATATGAGAGATTGGTCTAAACATTTTTTTCTTAAAACATTTGTATATTGTCTTCATGCCAGCTTTGCTCTGATCTCAAAATATGAAGTGGGTTGCTTTTTTGGCTTCATTCTCATGCTTCCTAAGGAGAAGTTTGGTGATTTCCTCCATTCTGACTTAATAAGGTTCATATTCCAACTCACATCTGCCATTAGAGGTGGCGATTCTGAGCTTTGAACTTGCTGGCACTGCTAGCCACATTCCAGGACTTCCAGAAGCTGGCTCTGTTTTCACTTCTGCCTGTGGGCAGGAAATTCACTCTGGACTTGACTTCTAGTGGTCAGGACCTGAGTCCAACCTGGGTAGGCTGTAGGCTTCTGACTCTTGACTTCATGTCCCTCCAAGATATGGTATGACAATTTGGATCATTAATTCAGATGTGTACTAAATGTAACTTCATGTTTTTAATATAGCTTGATGTCTATTTGAGCCCTACCCCCTTTCTCCAATGGTCACATCTAACTCTGAAGATTTACGTTGTGTCATGATACCCTTTGTGTGTGTATGTGTGTGTGTGTGTGTGTGTGTGTGGCTAGAGATGGGGATTGGATGCCTGCTGTCCTATATTATGACACTGGTTATACCTATTACAGTAGAAATGGAGTAATGAACAACCAGAATAGTTCAATTACTCCCTGCTGTCATCTTTCCTGTTGAGGAAAATTATACTTGGACAGAAGGTCATAGTGAGTATAAATTTAGGGTTGATATATGTAAGGTTGATAATAGCAGGATGCCTGGTTACTCTAAATGAGATTATGTTGCACTGTCAACACATCTTTAAAATGCAAGTGATTTTAAGTAATTGAGGGAAAGGTCAGTGAACTATTAGTAATCTCTGAGGAAACATGGATATCAGAAGAGTTGTTAAAGATGAAATCACAAAAGTACCCTCTGCCTTTTGAGATAGAAGACAGAAATATTTCAACAGATATGACTTGCTGAGTTTTAAAATGGTTCTGGCTGAAGTTTTACAAAAAGTTGGAAATAATTTATTAAATGAAAAGTCTAATAAGTGGTAGCTAGCTTGAGTTCACTAGGAAAAATTATTTTAGAAAACCTCATATCAATTTTGACAGGGTACTGAATTGCGTGATCAGAAAAAATGATAGATGTGGTTTATCTGTACTTCAATAAAGCATGTGAAAATGAAAGTCATTTCTGTAACCTTAAAGACAAGAAAGAGACACAAATGGCTATTAAGTAACATCATATTTTTGAAAAAATTCAAAATACATTCCCAGAGGATAGCAGCATGTTAACAAGGACTGGGGAGAAATCTGTTCTCTTCCTGGGGGAGCTTTCACAGGACAAATGGATTAGTGACAGAAGGAGTAGATTTTGTCTTATTATGAGGTGGTTGCTCCTTAAGTGGAAGACCACAAAACTTATATTTTGGACTCTTGGGAATGATATGTTCTCTATCAATGTAAATTTACGATGTTGTATAGGGCATTCATATTATATATAAAGCTCTGTTTAGATTAATTCTGAAGCTCCTTTTGACTCTGAATTTCTAAAATTTTATACTAGATCGTGTGATAATGGGAAACACTTAATTTAGATGGTTTACTGAAATATTACAGGTCTTTTTGAAATGAATTTCACACATAAGTAGATAATTAGGTAGATAATTCAGAGGAGATGGAATTCTCTAAACCATTGTAGTTGTAAATCTGGATTCATCCACTTATTAGCACAGGAAAACATTTTAAAACCAATCTCTATATTTTTCCTCCTTCTTGTTGAAAATGATGAGACCAGCAATACGTATTTGGTAGAATTAACCTATTTCATCCACATATGTCTCTACTCTTCCAGAGAATCTTTATCTCCAAGGATGCTTTCATGGTTCTTTAGTTTTCTCTCTTCCTTGGCACAATCTCATAAACTCTGTCTTTGTAACCAGTGCTTCTCCTCCCTTGTCATTGTTGTGCCATTTGGCACCCACGCCTTTGACTGAAACTCTGAGACTGATAATGCAGGGGAGTCTTTCCTCAAAAACTTCTCTAATGAGACCCAAACCCTCTTTTTCTGGAAGATATGCGTGTGTTAGGAAAGCATTGCTAATAAGATAACTCGACTATGCCTTTTCCCTTTATTTGTTTCAGTATTTTCTAAAATATTCACTTAATGCAAAATAAATTCTAGAATTTCCAACCATTTGTTGTTGATTGGTAGTCTTTTTTGAATCTTTGTATGTAACTTTCCTTATTTCCCTTTTTTAGAACATCAGCCTCTAGGAAAGGGAATACATCATTTATAAGATTCAATAGAATGATCTGGCCTTTCAGGTGGTGAGATGCTGGGCAAATTCTTAAGCCTTTTGGTGTCCTTTGCATTATCTTTATAGTGACAATAATTGTGCCTACTGACCTCGTATTATCTTTAAAAGAATAAAATGAGAGATTGTGAAAATATTTTGCAGTATAGTCTACAGTCTAACATGCTACACAAATGTAATGATTCCATATCCTGTCTTTCCTACCTTTTCACTACATCCTTTTTCAAATATTGTCTTTTTTACTTCAAAATATAGTTATTTTTTCTGAGTAATCCCTTTCAAAATAGGCATATGAATACTAATTTGTATCCTGCTTTTCTTTCTTGCCTTTGAAACACTCAGTAATCAATCAGTTAACTGATTATGCATAGATCTAACCATATTTTTACCTCTCTGGAAAAATACACATGAGCTACTTCCCAAAATAAGTAAATATGAAATTTTATAGAGTGATTAAAATCTTCCATCAGCAGGAAAACTACCTCCGTATATGTAAGTAGCATACATGAATGTAAACTCAGGGAAGTGTTTAATCAATCATCCTTATTCTTTAGTGGAAACTTCCGTAGCTCACACATATTCCATTTTCTCTGTCACTTATAATCATTTCCTAATTCTTTTTCTATGCTATTCCTGCTAAGACTAATGCTTATCAAAGCCATGTCTATAATGATAAGAATTATCACAAGGAAGCCCTTCTTTGCTCCTTCATTAATATATATTTGCCCTATTTCTTCCATTTTCTAGTAGTTGGGCTTAATTTTGATGTCTCCTGTTCCAGGTTGTCTGGGATACTTTTTGCTGTAGATTCATCAGTCATTTATTAGCTTTTTAAAATGTTGCCAACATATGCCACAATGTTTATTTCTCGACACGGTCAGCAACTCTGGGAAATGCATTTAACTCTGGCCAAACTGAAGTTAAAATTGCTCTGAATATTAGATTTAAATTCCTCCAGAAACACTTGACTAAACTTTGAGGAGTCTGTGTTTAGTTAAAAATGGTTTGTACTTCTCATACGAGAAACATCATATTAGATGGTAACATCTCAGCTATTTTTTCCTCACTTTTCTCTATTTGTCAAAAGCATATTAAAACAGTGATAAGGTGATGACATGTGCTCAAGTTAACATCAAAGGGCATTGCTATGCTGCATGAGAGTGATTCTACTCTTAAAGTGGTGACTGACCCAATATCTAATTGTCTCCTGCTCACGTAGCTGAATATGGACATCAGCGTTCTCCCTGGTTTTTCCTGAAGTCCTCTTTTTGGTTTCAACACCAAGATCATGTGGCCCTTGAGAATGAAATAGATTCTGAGCCTTCACTGAATGACTCTTTTGAACCAATGTCTCCAGAATTCCATGGGAAAGAAGCCATCAGGTAATAAATTACATGGAGGCACAAATAGAGAACAGGTCAGAGACCAAGGATTTTATCAGGCAAAACACTAATGCAAGCAGTGATCTACTTCTGTAACCCTTTGGACCCACCTACACCCAGGCTGCTACACTTGTGAAAGGCTGCACTCATGCTTAGTGACACTGCTTGCTCACATTGTCAGAGTTTACATTTATTAATATATTATGTCATAGCAGCTACCATCAATGAATAAATCATCTTCATATTTCCATTTTCCTCATTATCTCTCATTTCTCCTTTTTATACTTTGATTCCCCTGCCACTCCCTCCCTCTTTGTGATAGATTCTGCCATCTTCTCCCCTGTTATTCTCACCCCTTTTTCTGCAATTCACCTTGTCCCTCTTGTCTTTCGTTCCTGGCTAATAAGACGAGGAAGCAGAGGCAGATGGTGCAGAAAAAAGGAGAAAGGCATCCCAGAGAGATGGGAAGGACACATGAGTAGTTAGAGCTGCTAGTGTCAGCTTATTTTCTCTCTGAGATGGTATTCATGTTTCATTCAATACTGGTTTCTTAAATTTCCAAACAACTAGAAAATCCTAAATTCCCTAGATCTTTGTTCAAATTTTGCCCATCACTCAATGTTGTGCTTTTCTCACCCCTCAATGAAATCTTTCCAGATCCACCTCTTCCACCATCTATTTTAGCTGATGTACATCTGTGACCCATACAGCCTCTAAATATTTAGCTCCAAAGACCATGCATTCAGCATTTTGATCAACCCAGAGAGCAAGGAGGAGGGTACCAAAGATTTGTGAATCATAGGTAATAAGACTATCCCTGTGCTCTAGGAAAATTATCTCTAGTAACTGTTGGAGGCATTGGAGGCAGAGAGCCTCAGGTGGGTGACTGTTGGGATGGTCTAGGCAACCCAAGGCTGCCTGTCCTGCTTCATTGCCAAGGCCTGCCCTGTGTCCAGTGGCCCAACACATGAATGATTTAAAGCTCTCCCTCACTCTATCCCATAGGACAAGCCTGCTGGGCTCACAATCACCACTCATTATAGAGGCAGAAGAATGAAATGTTGATTGAGATGCATTATTGCACTGACCAGGAAGTAGATTCTGTCTAATGTGGAGTCTACTGCCTCAACACTAAGGATAAATTCCATTAAAACCTATGGAGAAAGCCATCGTTTCTATTGCTTAGATGGAAGGAAGGAATAAAGCCAATATCCATTATTGTCTTTAAAAAAAGAGATGGGGAAACAGAGACTAGGAGAAGCCAAGAAACTTGTCTGAGGTCAAATGTTTTAGGATGAGAGGCAGAGTGTGCACCCACATGTGCTCAACTCCAAAGCCATTCCACCTTCCTTCCCATCCTCTTCGTAGTTATGCCCATAATTAACTGGCTTATCAACTGCTTGGCTGGTCTGTGGTAACATGTAAGAAAATAATGCAGATAAAATGCTTAGCACAGAACCTGGCTTATTGTAGACCTTCAGTATATTTTAAATCTTTTCCCCCATAATCATTCATTTCTTTGACTTCCTCCTCTCTCATTATCCTTGAAGGTTTGTTACATTACAGGCATATGTGTTTTGCACATCTTATCTTATTTCTTCCACAAATCATCCTTCTGGGGTAGTTAAGATTATCATCCCCATTTTACTGCTCAAGAACTGAAGGCACTGAGTTTGGGGTACGCAGAACTTGGAATCAGAGCTAGTGAGTGGCATACTGGGACGTGACCAAGACTGTACTGACTCCAAACCCTTAATCTTTCTGTTCTGGCAGGCTGCTTCTCTTCTTTTCTCTTCCACAGTATCTTCTAACCCTTAATATCATCTCCTGATTTTTCCTTATGCAGTCATTTATCACAATCCTCATAGTGTTATATTTCCATGAGCTAACTGCTGCCTGGGTAGCAGAACCTGTTCAGATGATGATGATCAGGGACGCTGCTTCTAATGAAATGCCCTGATGCCTCTGCCCATCATCTGTGCCCCCAGGTTTTCTCATAACTTCAAAGACTTGCCTTACCCATCCTCTGTCCACCTGCACAATTTCTTCAAAACTTTTTCCTCTTTTTTTCAGAATCAAAAATCTTAAAATGGAATATAAAGGAAAGCATGAAAAAGTGGAAGCGCTGAAAGGTAATAAAAGAACCCTGTATTTTACATGGCTATTTGATTTAGTGACTATGCTTCACTGTAGCAAGATCTTGTAAGACTTAAGAACAGATTTTACAGATAATATGCCTGTCCTTTATTTGAATTCATTGTTTTCATACAAGTAAAACCTATATAACAATTTCAGAAAATTGGGTGTACCATTTAGAATTTTATGTATTTGAAGATATATGATAGCTTCATGAAATTCTTTATTTTTTGCTAAATAAACTCTTTAATCCTAATTTATTTATTATATATTATATACGTATTATGTAGTCCAACTTTCTTTTATGATAACTGCTTTTGTCCAAAACTTGCTAACCACATAATAATGTCATTGGTCGTGCTATAGTTATAAAGTGTGTTTCATATGAGATACAATTTTAAAAGAAAGAGCTTGAGATGGATTTTATATTGCTAGCCAAATATATTAATACTATAAGAATTTTTTAAATCAGAGAATGTGAAGTTAATATGTAAGGTCTCAGTATAATTTTATTTTTTAAAAATATATACCAGGTCTGGTATTTGACATATATGAGGGACAGATCACTGCCCTCCTTGGTCACAGTGGAGCTGGAAAAACCACGCTGTTAAACATCCTCAGCGGGCTGTCAGTCCCAACGTCAGGTGAGACGATGATTATCCAAAGGCTAAGGAAAAGGAATCAATTGTCCATTTATATTTTGCTAACTATTAGTCACACCCAGATATTTAACAGAAACATTTCACAAGTTTCTTTAAGTTATTTTTAATAAAATTATGCTCTATTTATTCGGGAATGTGCTGCTTGTGATTAAAATATTTCATGACAATTAACTTTAGGCTTATTTAGTTACTAACTGGTGTTCCCACTGGAACAGGTGTTCTCGTAAACATTACTTTCAAGTTTTTAATTAGGAAAATACATTAGAATGAATCTAGTGATTGACATTCATTGTTTTACATTTTAAAGTATCTTAAATGAGGCATGACACATTATCCTGATGCTAACTCTCTACCTTCTGCTTGTAGGTTCCGTCACCATCTATAATCACACACTTTCAGAAATGGCTGGCCAAGATAATATCAGCAGACTCACAGGAGTCTGTCCACAATCCAATGTGCAATTTGGCTTTCTCACTGTGAGAGAAAATCTCAGGCTGTTTGCAAAAATAAGGGGGATTATGCCACAAGAAGTGGAGCAGGAGGTACATGAACGTGTTAGAGATTACACAGCCATGAAAATGAAATTGTTCATCTAGCAAATTTAAATGTAGTCAAGTTAAATTATTTCTACACAACATATGTCTAAAGGTTAGGTAAAAGGGTCTTTGTAAAGAATAGAAAAATGATAGTGTTTTTTAGATAAACATTTTGGGTTTTGGTCTAAATATTCTTTATTTGGTTAGGTACAACGAGTTTTACTGGACTTAGAAATGGAAAATATTCAAGACATCCTTGCTCAAAATTTAAGTGGTGGACAAAAAAGGAAACTAACCTTTGGGATTGCCATTTTAGGAGATCCTCAGGTAAGCAGGATTAAAATTACTGATGAGATCACAAGAAGACTATGACATTATTTTATATCAAACACATTGCAAATGATAAATGTAAGAGAACTTTTACAGCAAAATATTAAGTATTAAGGTATATGTCCCAAATCCTTTTAGAAACATATTGCTGTTAAAAAGAACCTTGCCTAAAAGGGTAAAATTCTTTTGTGTGCGTTTGCCTGCTGTGTAGGTTTTGCTATTGGATGAACCAACTGCTGGATTAGATCCCTTTTCACGACACAAAGTATGGAACCTTCTGAAAGAGAGAAAATCAGATCGAGTAATTCTCTTCAGTACCCAGTTCATGGATGAAGCTGACATCCTGGCTGGTAATTCTTAGTTTCCTTTCACGTGTCTTAATGAGGAATTAGGGACATGTGTGGACTATGACAAGATATACCCATAGCTATATCTCACAGGTGTGTGTGATGAGCCAAGACAGGCTGATATTGCTCCTTCCCATTTGAGTGTCTGCATCCCAGAATACTTTACTCCATGGCAGTATTCTGATCCCATCACAAAACAGTTCATAACTGTAAAATATATAACATACTCATATTTTATTCAGCATAGATGTCAGTGAACTTGACACAATTAGATCCTTTGATGCATGATAACTTTTCTAAATATACTAGAAAATAAACTAACATAATTTAATCATGTTAGTTTTGGGATGATGAAGAAAGTGATTTCCATGTGACTAGAATTAGCATTTATCTATTTTATTGGCTCTTGCTCCTAAATATATTATTTATTAATGAATTCAATTTATCTTTTAAAAATAGTGAAGTAATAACACCATAATGTGATTTCTTTTTGGTTCTTTTCTCTTAGATAGGAAGGTGTTTATATCAAGTGGGAAGCTGAAGTGTGCAGGTTCCTCTCTATTCCTAAAGAAGAAATGGGGCATCGGCTACCACTTAAGGTAAACCCTTTAATGTTGGAGACATATTAGAACATGTTAGAAATATTGGGGACATGCGATATCAGTATTAATCTATCAAAGTAGGCTACAGAACTAGTAAGTTCATTTCAACAGAATTGTGCTAAAACTAAGCCACAACTGCTGGCTGTTTTAGCCAGAATGTAGGATATGTGGGCTCATAGGCATTGAGAATAAAAAGATGATTAACATAGGTTTAAATAAAAGTTTTGGAAGATATTTTCGCAATGTGTTACTTACTAAGAGTAGTTTACTGATAGTGCAGCTCTTTCTCCTATCAGACCTCAGATGCTTATTTGTGTTTACCTTGACAATTTCAGTCAAGGTAAACACAAGTAAACAGGGAAACTTAGGTCTCCCTGACTTTATTCTCGCCATCATTCCATTCTTTTCGTTCTCCTTCTATTTCTGATAATTATTATTGTCTTTATTAAATAATTTTCCTATCACTTATTAAGTATTGGTTATGTTTTAGGTATTTGCTAAGACATTTACATATAGAATATGCATATTATTGTATTTTATCTCCCATATAACTCTAAGAAGAAGGTATAACTATCCTTCTTTGGCAAGTAAGGATACAACATGAGAGAGAGATTTAATAATCTGCCCACTTGTACATAATTTGTAAGTGATAGAGTCTTTGAACCAAGATTACAGGTATGGTGTGGAATGCTTCATGTCCTTCCCATTAAAGTATTAATATTTCTAAAACCATAATTTAAATTGCATCACCCCAGTGGTTAAATGGATCTCCTCATTATTATTTAGAGTGCATAAACTGCCCAAAGCTGCCATTCCATCCTTATTGCTGGTTACAAACCAACAGAATCATTACCCTCCACCTAAACAACAGCTCACTGTTCTCTAGGTATGTTCCATAGTTTGTTCTCCTGTTTATGCTTGAAGTAGGGCTTCTATCTGTCATGTCTTCCCCAACTCCACTTAACCATATTCAAATATCATTCATTCTTCAAGGTCTTTTTTGAATGTCTTCTCCTCAGTGAGCTCCCTCTTCTCTGCAATTCTGAACACACGCTTTTGAATTGTTGTCTTAAGCAACATAATTAACTTCTTTGATTCTAAGTAACTTCGTTTATGAAATGGGGGTAATAATATCTACTTTATAGTTAAGGCAAGACACATTGAATGAGTGAGTACATGGCAAGGTGACAACTGCTTAACTGATTTCACTCAACTTCCCACTCTCTCACATCTATAATATGCTGCTTTATATTACAGTTATGTTATAAACTCCATCAGGGAAGGGATTGTATCCTTCTCATTTGGTATCCTTGATGGTGCGTATCTCAGGGCCTTATAAGCACTGAATAGTTTTTTCTAAGATTGTTTTTTTTGGGGGGCTTATGCCTTTGTTATCATTTGTGATGCTCTCATGACTTCACCACCTCAGTAAATTTCAATGGATCTGACTAATAATGGGGTTTCTAAAATTCAGTAATTTCTTGAAGAATTTATATGTTCTCATCAAGAAGGCAGATCAACCTTGACTTGAATAAATTTGGGACAAAGAGTGATTAAAAAATATCTAACATTTATTGAAGATAAGCTTAGTGTAAGGCTCTGTGCTAACTCTACGTACTCTATTTTAGTCCATCTTTAGAGATTCTGTGAGAGCTGGCTATTATTTCATCACACAGATGAGGAAACTGATGCTCAGAGACTCTAATAAGCCACTTGCCTGAAACGTGGGAACTAGATCAGCCTGACATTAAGCCAACGTTCTTAATGATTGTACCAAATTGCTTTCATTTTTACATTACCATGTTCAAGTCCTAGTTCTTGCAGTACTTAGTTCTTCCTGCAAGGGGAGAATTCAAGGTTGAGTTTCTGAATAGATAGAAACAAAACTGGGTGTAGGACTACAACCCACCCCTCACCCTAGCCAAGCTCTGGCTGATATCTCTCCTCTCCAGAGAACAATGCCCTGGTCACCTTATCTGTCTCTCAGGATCCCTTACAATAGCTTCTCTGTCACATCATTTAGATTTTAAAGTGTGGACGACTGTATTCGTATTTTTATGTCTTACTTCTTCCAGTAGATTATGCATTTTTCATCTCATAAATATTAATGAAATGATAAGAACATACCACATACTTAGAGAATTATTTTTAGAGATAATGTTGAATAAAAATAACTTTTATTCTGTTTTTAAAATGTCAGTTTGCACCTGAATGATATGTGTGATCCAGAGAGCATAACGTCACTCATTAAACAGCATATCCCTGATGCCAAATTAACAGTTCAAAGTGAAGGAAATCTCGTATATATTTTGCCTTTGGAAAGGACAAACAAATTTCCAGGTAACAGAGGCAGAGACTACAGAATGCTTTGGGAATCATGTCACTGGCAGTAGCAGTGGTAATAAGAATAAGAGCTAATGTGTAAATGCTTGCTGAATGCATGGCGTTCTGCATTGAAGTATATAGTATTTCCCAAGGTCAGCTCTAATATTAGACTCTGATATTATCTTCACATCACTTCTGAGCAAACTGAGGCATGAATACATAAAATATTGTTGAAGTCACAAAATGTGCAATTAAGAGCTACAGAATAATATCAAGCTAAAATTAGGAATATTGGGAAATTTTTCTCAAGAGTGCAGTCAGGGCAGGAAGAGGTCTGTGCAAACAGTGGCAGAGTACTGAAGGGGAGCTAAAGGAAGGGTTCACAGTATGTAGGCTGGTTGATAAACACTGTGACATAATGTATAATCTAAGTATCTAATGGCTGACTTGCATGCTGCCAGACATTCTAGGATTCACAACTTTTGTGTATGGCAAACCCAAAAGGCTTAAGGACCACTGCCCTTACCATTTTTCTATTGTGTCCCCTAATGTGCCCTTTCATTTCCCAAGAGTTTGAGGTAAATTGCTTTTTCAAGTGTAGCTTATAAAAACATGTTTACTTTATTGAGTTTAAGGAATTTGCCAACTTTTAATGGAGGAGAGAGAGGAAGAACAAAGTTACATACATATTTTGTACTTCCATTTGATTTAGATATATTTTTTATTACAGAAAGTTGTATAGTACCTAATTATATCTGTAAACATTAGTTCTTTTGCATTTGTTACAATAGTTGCCTAACAATTATCTCTGACATGAAAATACAAATCTCTATTCTCTGGAAAACACTTGTTAATTAATGGGAGCTTGGAACTAAACAGACTCCAAAATCTAACAGAATTAAAAATTTTAAAACAAGCTGCATAAAATATTTTTAAAACCACATATATAGTTTTCTAAGAATGGAAAAATAAATATTCAGATTTTATATTCAAGAAGACATGGGAACTAACACACTGTATAAATAGTTTTAGAAATAAGAGGACATGTATAATGGACTTTTGTTTTTTTATGAATGCATTTAGGTTATCACAAATATTTCCTATTGTTTAAAAAGTATAGTTATTACTTTTGTTACAAAGTACTTTATTTTGATCTATTTTTATTTGTACTTTCAGACCTTTACAGGGATCTTGATAGATGTTCTAACCAGGGCATTGAGAATTATGGTGTTTCCATGACAACTTTGAATGAGGTGTTCCTGAAGCTAGAAGGAAAATCAGCTCTTGATGAATCAGGTAAAACAAAACAACAATTTGAATTTTATCTTTCTGTGCAGTATTTTATCTTGAAAATACTCTGACTGATGCTACATGCCCTTGAGGTGCTGTGATTCAGGCCAGTCTTGGGAGAACTTGGAGCAGAGAAGGAACGTGTCACCGTCCTTTCTCCCCGCGTCTGCCATTGCTGCGCTCCCATCTTGGATTCCTTATTTTGTACCATGCATCTTACTGAGCATATGGAATACAGCAGTGTGCAAGACTAAGTCCTCATGGAGCATACAATAAATATATAGTAGTACTTAAACTGAGTGCTGTAGAGAAATCAGAAATCTAAGTGGACAATTATTTTTCTTGTAGCATTTTGATGATATCTGCTGTCAGTGAAATGCTATGCCTTGGAAAGTCTCTGTCTTCTTTTTCTGATTGCTTCTAAAGTATTTCCTTGTTTCTGGTTTATTAAATATTATTGTGGTTACTCTTTACTGTTCTCTTTATTTTCATTTTGTCATTTTATGTGTGTTTTTTTAATAAAGTAGGGCTTTTTTTTTTTTACCCCCTTTCCTTCTTTTTTCTACCATTGAAGTTTTATTATTAACATCTTTTTTCAGTGGCTACACCTAACTTTTAATGTGTATATAGCTTTCTAATGAGATTGGAGTGAACCAACTTCTCTAGGCTTCTCTTCCAAAAGCAGTATCTTTTTTCTTGTGTTTATCCATGGTTGTATTACAACTATTGCCTCTACTATTTTCTTGTTTTTGGGAGATAAATCTGTACTTACTAACTCACCTATTAAGATCAGAAATAGTAAAATGGTTTATCTCTTGGAATGAAAAAAAATTTCTTCACTGTCTAAATACAACTTTCATCGATATGCCTAGAAGGAATTAAGTCTTTTAAAGCTACAGACCCAGGACTTTTTTTCAGAAAAACAAGATTTTCTTCTATTATGTCATTATCTTTACTTCTTTCCCATTTCTTTGGTAGTAGCTATAATAATGCTGTGATTTAGACTACTTGTATCTTTGCCCAGGACTCTCTAGCTCTGACATTCTTGGGTGAAAAAGATGATCATAGGAAAAGCTAAATAATGTATACCTAATGTATAATATGTATACATGTATAAATGATGTATACTAATCTGATTTTGGGTTTTACAGATATTGGAATTTGGGGACAGTTACAAAATGATGGAGCAAAAGACATGGGTCGCCTTGTTGAGCTGGAACAGGTTTTGTCTTCCCTGGATGAAACAAGGACAGCAGTGAGCAGCATGGCTCTTTGGAGGCTGCAGTTGAGTGCAATAGCAAAAGTTCGCTACCTAAAGTTAAAGAAGGAAAGAAAGAGCCTGATGGCAGTGTGAGTATTAGAGTCATTCAGATTTATTTGGTCAGTACACTCAAAATAAATTCAAGAAAGCAAAACATAAAACTCAGATAAAGTCAATTCCAACAATTATATATGGCATTTTAAATAGATAAACCAATTTTTATTGCATAGGTTAATATATAGTTAAAACAGGTCAAGGTTAGGAGTCTTCTTTTAAATTTACACAGAATCTGCTGATAACAACAGGTTAAGTAGTTCTCCAGAAGCACATAGACATTAGCACTTAGGTCCCATCCCAAAGACTTCCCTCTTTCCCCCACTAGTTCTGGAACATCAAGCCCTGCTAAGGCTTCACACCTTTAGCTGGAGCCCACTGGGTAGTTCACACGCTCCCTTTCAGCTCCTGGTCTCTTCACTAAGTACTACCTGTTTCTATAAGCCCAGCTCTCCACAAAGACACTCATTCATTCAAAAATATATGTCACTTCTCTGCACAATACTCTGTGTTAAATGTTTGAAAATACAGAAAAATGTATCAGAAATGAGATTTTGCCCTTGAGGATGATAAGAAATACACTAAATAAGTGTAATACAAAATAGAAAATCCTGTAAACTATGGCTTTTATTAGGAGAGAGTATGTCCAAATAGGGGAATCAGAAAAAGAGTTTTTCATGAGGGAGAATTTGAGTTTTGTGTAGGATAATGGAATGTATTTAGATAACGAGAGAAAGGATGATGAAAATTCAGGCAGAAGGGATAGTCTTGAGGTAGGGGTACATGAGGAATCTGAAGAAATGTTACTAATTTCAGTTGATTGCAACATAGACTGTATGAAAAATAAAAATAATTTTGGAACTATATTACATAAAGCTAAAGAGATTGAAATTTATGAATAATGTGAAAAACTATTAAGGTTTTCTTTTTTATTCTGAAAAGGTTGTTGACATAATTAACAACAGAATGCTAAGAAGCTTAATTGGGCAAAATGTAAAATTGATTGGAAATAGACATTGTAGAGAGGGAAAACAATTAGGACAGTATTGAGAGAGGTCAGGAAAGAGATAATAGAGGCTCAGACTTGGAAAGTAGAACAGAGAAGAAGGTTTGGAGGCAAGCAATAATGAACATATGATAGATGGGAAATTTCAACCTTTTGGAAAAGGGACTTAAGGAAGAAAAATGAATGAAAAATGACTGAGTTTTGAAATCCACATGAATGAGAAAATACTGTAATTTATTAGAGAAATTGGAAACACAAGGAAGAATAGGTTCAGAGTGTAGGAATTCTGGGTATATGGTGATAAACGAAGTTTCAGTGGTCTAACAAAAGGAAGAAATGCAGATCTGAAGCAGAACAAAGAAGTGGGCATTGAAGAGAGAGATTTAAGAATTCTAGTCATCATATTTCAAAAGCCTGAATGAAATGTCCAAGTTGTGAGGCATTTAGAGAGAGAGAAACACCAAGGATGGATACATAGGAGCCATCTCATTTTAGAAAGAAGAAAAAAGGGGAAAAAGGCATTATACATATATTTGGTGAGTGATTTTTTTTCTTTCACATTTTCCTCAATGTAGGTTGTTGCTTTTTGGAATTAGCTTTCTCCCTCATCTTCTGGAACATCTATTCTTTGAATTGTATTCAAGAAGTTATTCTTGGGGACTGTCTCCTAATATGTACTTTCTCTCACTGGGACAACAACCACAAGATCCTCTGACCCCCTTATTGATCATCAATAAAACAGGTGAATATGGGGCTAAAATGCAACTCCTAAATGTTCTTGTTGACAGAGTCCCCAGAAAACAAACCATAAAGAAAAAGTAACTTCTATATGTTCTATTAGAAAGCAAAAAGCAGCAAGAGGGGATTTAGAAAGGTGAATCATTGACTGACCTTTGAAGACTTTCTGTGTCCATTTGGTAAGTTTATGCATTCCTGGGCTCTGCAAATGTCTCTACCAAATTTATAAGAAGATAGACAATTAATTCCCACAAGGATTACAATGTTAACTGGAATTAATACTTCTTACTTTAGCAGAAATTGGTAAGTAAATACCCATGCTCTGGGGAAGGTAACCTTGTCAGATCCATGACGTCAGAATAGATTTTGGAACCTCTGCATCAGTTCTGCTATTTTAAGAGACTACTTAGGCAGTAGTTATTGTCTGCTATGAGTGATGGCATTTAGACTTTTTTAAAAATGTTGCGTTATATTGGATTTATCTCATTCTTACATCCTTTGATCTTTACCTTCACGGTAGGGTCAAGTGTTGATAACTTTATACATTCATTGAAGAGGCAGAATATAACTTTGGAAGTGGATGCCTTTGGAACTAGAAATGGTACAGATGACCCATCATACAATGGTGCTATTATTGTGTCTGGTGATGAAAAGGTATGTTGGACTTTGTGGCATTTTAAAAGAGAAATTTGAATAATATATATCCATTGACATAAAAGGCAAATTTGACACAAACAAACATGATATTTCTCATTTTTGTAATAGAACCTGGACTACAATTATTTGCCAGAAGTAAATAGATAATGAAATGCTGTTTTGATTTTATTCCTTATTAAGTTGTATGGTTTATTTAAGTCTTAAATTGTATATGGTTTATTTAAAGTTCATTTGAATCTTATTAACAATTGTATTTCAACTCAAATTACATTTTGGTGCTGCTCTAGACATGTATCTGATAAGGCCTGTTATGAACTACAGCTCCAGTACCCAAGAATTAATATTATCTTTAATTTTTTACAATGTATTTTTGTGTGATTTCTTATGGGAAAAAAACTCAAGTCTTAGCTGTGAAGTTTTACACAAATGAGTCAAATCTCCAGATAAATATTTATACTCAGAAATCTGACAATTTAATAAAAAAAACAAAAGTTGCCTTGGTTCCTTGCAACTCAAAGTGTGGTCCATGGACCATGATCATTGGATCAATTGGGAGCTTAATAGAAATGCAGTATCTCAGGCCCCATGTCAGACCTACTAAGTTTGAATATGGGTTTTACTAAGATCTGCAAGTGATTGTATGCTCTTTGAAGTCTGGCAACATTTAAAAATTGGTACATTTTACATACAAATGTAAATTTCTGGCTTCTTTTGAAAAATCACTCCATATGCCAGTTCTGGCAGACTACAGAACAGCTGAGAAACAGCTGCCTAATTTAGAAGTGGCATTTACTTTTCAGTTTGCCCATACTCTATACTCCTTCACTCATTGATATTACCGATCTGGATCTGGTAGTGTAGGAGTTTAGATGGAGATCCCTATAGTAGACAAATGGAAACAGATGAGAAGATAGTGTTGATGTGTAAATCGGAGCTCTTGGGTTGCAAATCTTGACTATTTGTAGCTCCAAACAGTTTTCAGATATAATTTCTGTGCCAAAATACAGTGAGATGTTACATTCAATCAAACCAGCCCTTGATATGTCCTAATCAAGTTAGCTTCCAGTATGCTCAGAAAAACAGTTTTAAGAAATGCCATGTTTAACATCAATGAACATTACTCTCAATAATTAAGTTAGATGCAATACAATTTATGATTGCAGAAATGATTTCTCAAAGATTGCCCACATTTTGGGCAATATAGATAATGAATTTACTTTTATTCTTTTTCTTTGGGGGAGAACTAATAAAGTTTTTATTTCAAATGCAAAAGTATTATATTTTTTTTTAAAGAGATTTTACCTGCAATATTGCTATTGCAAGCTCAGGATTTGTCAAAGCCTATGATTTCACTGCAATAGCTGCTTGCCTCCTGCTTTCTATGCACACTTTCTTCACTTATAAAAGAAATGTATTGTGTTTTGAAACAAAGTCTATTTTCATGTTAAAGTGAGCTTACATTGTAGAGTTTTATAGTATCGTTGCTAAAAATCATTTGAGGTATTTTTTTGGGTGAAAGTTAAAGGCATAAGTAGCCAAATGGTGGATGATATAGTGGGTAGAAACCAAAGTATGGGATTCCTTGAGGCATATTGGGAATTTACCAAATAATAATGATGATGGTGAGCTTAATCTTTAGCCTTACTGTATTATCAATAATTTGAAAGATTTTTCTATCATATTTATTTATTTAATGTTGCATTTGCTTTCTGAGGACTTAGAATTCATATTTTTTATATTTTAGGATTACAGATTTTCAATAGCATGTAATACCAAAAGGCTGAATTGCTTTCCTGTCCTCATGGATATCATTAGTAATGGGCTACTTGGAGTTTTTAATTCCTCAGGACACATTCAGACTGACAGAAGCACATATTTTGAAGTAAGTATAATATCATCTCACTTATACTGAGCCATCAATAGCTTTCAAGAAAATTCTTGAAGTGCTGAATTCACATATTAATTTTATGAACTGACTCCAAAATATGTTTTATGTTGTTATATGTGTATATCACATATATATGCATATAAGCATATGTTTTAGTTTCTTTGGCTGCTCAAGCAAATATCATGCAATGGGTTGACTTAAACATTAGAAGTTATTTAAGGTTAGGAAAAACTCCAAATCAAGGCATCATCAAGTTGATGTTTTCTTTCTGAAGACTGGTCTTCTGGGGCTGGCTGCTACTGATCCTTGGCCTGGGCTCCTCTGTCACACGGCAATGCACATGGCAGCCTCGCCTGGCCTCTCCTTCCCTTCTGGATTCCACTGACCTTCAGCTTCTTGCTTCCCATGACTTTCTCTCTATCTGTCTGAACTTCATTCTCTCTATAAAGGATGGAGACCTATCCTGATTGAATTGGGCCATGCCTTAACTAAAGTAATCTCATCAAAAGGCCCTATGTACAATGGGTTCACTCCTACTGGAATGGGTTAAGTTTAAGAACATGTTTTTCTGGGGTACATAGCTCCAAACCAGCACAGTGTATATGATATATATGTGTGTATACATACATACAAAATTTGGCAATGATTAATAACATTGTAGCTTTGTTTCAGATGACTTGGAGCAGCATAAAATACATTTAGTTGAGAAAAAGAAATGAGAATTTTTGATCTTAGGTCTATAACCATCTTTGACCCTAAGTATTTGGACATAGTTGAAAAATCCAGGATCTTTTGGGCCAGACCACCCTGAATGTCGCTCCATATTGTGTGACATTCATGAACAACTTAACTCCTTGATTCACCAATCTGCAAAAAAATACAGATAAAACTGTATCATAAACTTTTCTTGAGTAAATGATACAATTTGAGCACCAGATGAAGTTAGCCAAGTTATTGTAAGGACAATAGATTAGGCACATAAACACTTAGAAAATTTACATGTTGAATAAATTGTACTTGATATCATTATTGATATTAACATTATTTTTCCTTGGGAATGTGCCAAATGAAACTTTTATTAAAGAATGTTCAGATTGGACTAGATCGGGGACTGGCTGTGATAGAATTAGCAGCAGATCTTGTTTAAAATATAAATTCCCAGGCCTGCTCAAATCCTGAGTCAGAATTTCTATGGGTGGGAAGAGGGGTAGACATGCAAATCTGTTTTTGAATCACTTCTTTCATTTTTCTGTATGACTCTCCCTTTACCTTTTTCAAATGGCACCTTGGTATATTCTATAGCATCCTGATCACGTTTGTTATTAAAAATTAGTCCAATACAGTCCACAACTTGAATTTCCTATCTGATTCAACTTAACTCTGGTAGTCCTTGATTCACCAATCTGCAAAAAAAAAAAAAAAAAAAAAAAATACAGGTAAAGTAGACCACAAACTTTTCTTGAGGAGTAAATGAGGCAATTTGAGCACCAGGTGAAGTTGGCCAAGTTATTGTAAGGACAATAGATTAGGCACATAAACTTAGAAAATTGTACATGCAGGTTCCATTTGTGGCCTAAATGACTTGGACTGGGGTGGGAAGTGGTGTGATTTTCTCTTTCATTCCCCCTTACAGTCTAGTGCCTTGGAGAGGAAGAGGAGACTGATCTAGATCTTGGACTTCCTCTTCTTGTTTTCCTTCTGGGTAAAACACTGCTGGGCTGGGAGTAGAAAGGATGGATGGTGGCATAGATAATCTTCCTATAGATTTACAGCTTGGGAGATATCCATGCTCTCTTTAACTGGATATGCTGCTGATATCATCTATTTATGTGGGTGATCACAGCCTGGGTAATCCTGGTGATTGTCTCAAGGTAGTGTTGAACTTGACCGCAGTCTCTTCAGTAGATGAGAACACATTCAACGATGCATGGCAGGGTCTCCCCCAGGCCACAGCAGAGAGGTCCACACCATCAGGCTTTCTCCACTTTTTGTTGTTGATTGTTTGGCCTGGCCATCACGCAGGTAGCTCGATAACTTCTACCCCTTCTTTAATCTTTGTGCTTCTTCGGAAAGAGCTATAAATACTGTTAGGGTCCTCTTCCACATCATTTGAAAGTTACAAAGATCTGGGGTGTAATGGGGGTTTTCCCATCTTCATAAATATATTATCCATTTCCTCTCAAGCCACACTTGAGCAGTCCTCCTTCCTTTTGAAATCTCTAGAGCAGAAGCAGTGACTTCCTGTTCATAGGTGGCCCCAAGTTAACTCCAAATTTTACCATGTGCTTTATATGTGTTAACACATTTAAATGTCCTAACAAAAACAATTAAGAAGGTATTGTTATTATTATATTTTATTAGTGTATTATTATTCTAATTTTACAACTGAGGAAACTGAGGCACATAAGGGTACCAATACATTTCCTTAGCCAGTAAGTAGACTGGTCAATCATGTGGATAACCAAGGACAGGGAGTTCCCAAGATTGAGCAAGTGACCTGCGTTCCCACTTTTAAAAAGATTTCTTAACCACAAAGCATTTGCTATCCACCTGTCCAGCTGACCTTGAGTTCCTATGTGAGATAAATATTCCCTCCTTGAACTATTCTCACTGATTTCCCATCTAGTCCCTGGCATCCTCCCTACAATTAATTTTGCAGACTAATTTTCCTTTTCCCTAAAGCACATAACTTGCTGTAGGTCAGACCCTGCTTCTGACACCATTCAGTGGCTTTAGCCACTAGTCACATGTCCTGAATTGTTTCCGCCCCGTCATTCCTGCATGTCCTGACCTGACCAAACCACCCTGCTGCTATCAGGTGTCTTGATGGGTCCCTCCAGCCTGAGCCCAACCAAGCACTGACTGTGAGCAGGTGTAGTCTAACATGGACATTATATGTCATTTATGAGCCAAGCTGGCCGTCAAGACTAATTGTGAGTTTCTCATCTCCAAGAGCTTCTGAATCAGGAAAATCAACAAGGGTGATTCCAGGCAAAGAAATAAGATAGGTGAGGTGGTCCTGGGTGCCCTTTCTTCCCCAGGGCCTCATTTCCACATATGCATCCCAGAGAGGTGCTTTTAGGAGGGGAAAAAACATAAAAGGAGAAAAGTAAGGAGACCCCAAAACTTGTGGCTGGTACCCTCAGATGACTTATACTGTAGTAAAGCAACGGTTCATAGACCAAATCAAGTCTTACAGGAAAACTCATGGCCCCTTCAGCCTAAATAGAATTTTGAATTTTTTTTTAATCCAGTGCCTTTATGTGAAGTATGTGTTGTCCATTTTTCTCCAAGCCCCATCACTTTTATGTTCTAACATCCGTATGCTTGATTCATTTATTTCTACTTCTCAGGTCTCTGAAAGTCATTTGAATGAGCTACTCCTGTATTAGCTGTATTAGCTGCTGAATCAGGGAAAATGAATTTGCATAAATGTTGAACTGAACTTATTTAGCACCAATTTCTGAGAATAGCAAAGCAGCCCCTCCACTACAGCCCACAATCTCTACTTTTTATTAAAATATCAGTCTAAATGTTATGATCATACGTTTCATGCCTGCCTCACTTGTTATGAACTGTGGGACCTTAGCCAATTCATATAACTGGGTTGATTCTGCTTCTTCAGCATTGAGTTGGCTACATGTTCAAAATCCTATTGCCACAATGCAGGGTTGAGAATGAATGTGGGTAAGAAGTGGCAGATAGGACCTCAGAAAGTGCTTTGGGTGGTCAGACTGATCCATTTATTTGAAGGATTTAGCAAATATATATATATATATATATATATATATATAAATGAATTGTATGGCCAACTGCCATCAGCTCACAGTGGTCTGCATGATTTTAGGAGCACATGTCTTATGAATATGGGTACCTGAGTAACGCCTTCTTCTGGATACCAGTGGCAGCCTGTTTTACTCCTTACATTGCGATGAGCAGTATCGGAGACTACAAAGTAAGAAAAGTAACTCAATCCTTGCATATTTTCAAAAGCCAATGTCAATAGTCAATATATATATAGTCAATAGTCCTTTAATAATGTATGCATATGAAGGTGGTACAATTAAGTTTTTGTGTTTGAAACAGTAAATAACCAAGCAGTTAATAACAGGTTGCCTGATAGGAAGGCAATGCTATTTTTCTTAAATAAATGTGACTTCAGGAAGGACAGCTTAGGAGATATCATCAACTAACAGGGAATTACAACTTCTAGTTGATATATCACTTGGAGTTTTATTTTAGACACTTGGCACTGATGCAATCACAGCCCATCTCTCAATAATTGTTACCACTTTCCAGGGGAAGGCAGGAGGGTAAAGTCACTCAGAGAGCACTGACCAACTCAGGCACTTCGACATATTGTCAGAAAAGACTGTCCTTCATTATGTGATGTTTTTGTATAAAATTTAAGAAGCCTGAAACAGAGTGTGTTTGCCTCTCCTTTGTAACTCTGATGCCACTGAAAAGACTTCTGGTCTCTGCATTTAGCACCATCAGCTGATGCTAGTTTGGTGCTGTTGGGCTTTGCAAAAATTCAGGAAATGTTTCTGACTGTCTGGAATTAATTTTCATTCATTCTGCTCTTAAACTGTCCCTAGCTTTAGAACTTCTCTCATGGGAAACACAAACTACCCCTCTTCCTTGACTTTTACAAGACCACATTTTCACCACCTGCTTTCTATTGCTTTAGTCACTCTTTCTAAGGCTCCTTTTGGAGTCAACTTGCCTGGGCTCACCACCGTCAAGCTGTATCACCATCTGACAGTTGCTTAATCATTCTGTCCCTCATTTTTATTATCTGCACAATGGGGATAATAGTTATATCTATTTGAAATGGCTTCCTTTGAGGATGTGGTGAAATAATATGTGTGAATCACTTAGAATAGTACTTGGCATATAGTAAGTTTCCCACAGTTTAGTACTGGGACTACTTTTCAGCTCTTTTCAGAATTCTGGACTTCCATATATAGCAGCTGCCTTGATTTCTCCCCATATGTGCCTAATAGACATTTCAAATGTAGGCAGAAGAAACTCTTGATTTTTCTGTCCAGATCTGCTTCTTTCCCAATTTTCCCATCTCATTAGATGGTACCACTATCTACCTAGTTGCCCTGACACAAAATTTAGAAGTTATCTTTGTTTCTTTTTCTCTTTTACTATACATATTCAATCCATTCGACACCACACTCCCCACTTCAGGGCCTTCTCTCTGCCTTCTCCTGACTTGTCACCTGTTAATAACTACTCATTGTTCAGAGCCTAAGTTAGGTATCACTTCACAAAGGAACCCTCCCTGACAATCCCCTAATTATAATTTATCTCCTTTCTAAAGACTCTCATAGGACCCTGAAACATTCTTCTTAACACATACGCAATTGAATTATGTAGCTATCAGCATACTTGTTTGTTTATTGTCTTTATTCCCTCCATCCCGGAAATTAAACCCCTTAAGAGCCCCATGACCAACGCAAAGCCAGGCATATGGTATATACACAGTAAATATTTATTAAAAACATTAATGAATAGGAAACTTCAACCTCTCTAATCTGTTCTTTCTATTATTCTCTTCCCTGCCTCCTTTAGTTGCACTGTCTCTTTCAGGATATTTACCTGCATTCCAATTTTTTTTCCTAATGAATCTCTTTATATTGACTCAATTTCCCATTTTAATTTTTAATTGCTATTGTGCTTTACTGTTATAATAGCCTAAGTTATATTTTTAAAGACCTTATGTTAACACAGTCACTATAACAATAAGGCTTGCAGTGAGTCACTCAGTAGTTTCCACAATGCAATAATGAAAAATATGACTTTCTTCAAGACAATAGAAGTGCAGCATTTTAAAGAAGTCTTGCTTGTGCCAACCTAAAGAGGTGTTTATGAAATTGACTAGTTAGATAACCATTTCTTAGACCCCCAAAGAGAATGTCCATTATAAATGAATAAAACTTAAAAATCTTACGGGAAGTTGTAAAACTATTTGTGCTGAGCCTTTGTGCAGTTTTCAAGTCTTCACAGTGCCAAAGGAAAGAATAGCTTTGGGAAGCAAAGGTGTCATCTTAGTCCAGAATGGAACATGAGCTAGTGACGTTGGTGTATTTTCCCTTTGGCAATGAAGTCACCCTTGTTAATGGTTTGACTGGCATGAGGCTTCCAACCCTAGAAGCATCGAGTGTAGCAAATGGCAGTGGCATTTGCCGAATCAGCACAGTGTTTATAAAAGAGAAACAGCAAAATGACTGCTTTCATGATTGTATTTTCACAATGTTTCAAAGCTCAATTTTTCAGAACCTTTGATGTTTCTTCTATTTCTTTATCAGAAAAAAATTCACTCCCAGCTACAGATTTCAGGCCTCTACCCTTCTGCTTACTGGTTTGGGCAGGCGCTGGTGGATGGTCCTCTGTATTTCTCGATCCTCCTTGTAATGCAAATAATGGACTACATTTTTAGCCCAGATGAGATTGTATTTATAATTCAAAACCTGTTAGTTCAGGTAAGTGGCAAAAATGGCAAGATGAATTTGTTAGACTATTTTTCATTAATGCAATAACATTATTAATCTTAAACCAAGAACTTCAAGTTACTTGTGGTGAGGTATAGTTTTGGCAAGTTGAGGTTAAAGTATGAAATACCTTTCTATACAGCATTTTCTTTACCCAAACTTAATATTTCTATTTCCAGATCTTGTGTAGCATTGGATATGTTTTATCTCTTGTTTTCTTGACATATGTGATTTCATTCATCTTTCGCAATGGGAGAAAAAACAGTGGAATCTGGTCATTTTTCTTCTTAATTGTAAGTATGTATATGGTTCACATTCTTTTATTTTTTAACTTATTTTCACATAAATCTAAGAACTTATGTTTTAATCTTTGCAGTAAGCAGAATGGTAAATTATTATTGCTCTCTAGAAAATTTGAATTTTTCTACGATAACCATAGGCATGAAAACATACTCTAAGTGTGGGTGTGTACTATTTATAAATTGGTGACCTCCAAACATGTCTGCAGCTCTGAACTCTCTTCTGTATCTAGAGACTTCTACCTCAACAGTTCACTTATAATTTCACCTGAATATGTAAAAAGCATCTCTATGACCACATATCTGAGGTATTACCGTCTCTTGATCTTGTTCCTCCTCTTTCCTTACTATATTACTTTATTGTACTGCAATCCACCCAGCTGCTTGCTCATGCCAAAACTCTAGAATCATCTTTGATTCTTCTCTCTTAGTTTTTTCCCACATTCAATTCATTTGCAACTTCTTTAAACTCTAAACATTTATTGAGTCTGTTTGCTGCTTCCCAACTTCACTGCCACAACCATTGTCTAAGCTTTCATCATCTCCCATCTAGTCTTCCTACTTCTACTCTTCCCTTCTGCAATTTACAGACCACTGGCACAGAAATAGATAAACACATCACTGGAATCAAATAGAGACTCATATATATTGCATATGAAATTTATATTTTAATATCATAAGAAAAAAGATGGTGTGTCTAACAAAAGAAACCAGTATAATTGGTTCTCTAGCTGAAAAAAAAAATGGCACTAGACTCCTGATTCATTCTAGGTGCAAAAATCAATTCTAAATTGATTAAAGATTTAAAGTTTTTAAAAAGTATAAAATAAAAATATCTGGAAAAAAGACAAAAATTAAGAAAAGGTATTTATAACCTTGGGGTGGGTCAATTTTTAAAGCAAGATTAAAAAAAAAACAAAAACTTGAAGCCATTAAAGAAAATATTGACAGATTTTACTGTATAAAAATTAAACAATTATATTGAAAAACATCCAATAAAAAATCAAATACCCATAGTCAACTGCAAAATATGTTTGCACAGATATGACAAAGAATTTGTGCCTCTTTTATATAAAGAATTATTACAAACTATTGAAATCACAACAAACATGAAAACAGAAAATGAAATGAACAAGAATCTCACATAATTAGTATTAGAAAACTCTACCTCATTAGTAGTTGTGCAAATACAAATTGAAACAAGTACACTAGTAATTTAGTTTTACTTATTTATAACATCCTGCATTAATGAGGAGTGTCATAATGTGCACTCTAATACATGGTTTTGGGGAGAAGAGATTGTCAAAATCTTTTTGAAAAATAATCTGTAGCTTCTGTGCAGTTTTAAATGCACATAAATTTTAACCTGCAACTACACTTCTCAGAATCTCCTCTTAAACACTGAAAGTGTCTGTATATGAAGATTGATGTAGAAAATCATTTTTAAGAGTATAAAATTAAAAAAACGCATTTTCTTACGGCAAAATTGTTAAATTGTTGTCCATCCATTCAAAGAAATATTATGCAGCTATGAAAATGCATAACTGGCATGACAAAATTTAAATGGTTTTCTGTGTCCTCTTGTGAAATGAGGAAAAAAAAGAAAAAAGAAAAATACAGAGTAATATGTAAAAATTAACCCCTTTATCAGAATCTGAGTTTTAGCAAAATCCTCCCACCCCGGATTTGTATAAACATTAAAATTTGAAAAATCATGTTTGTCTTTTTAAAAGTTCATAAACCAATAGAATTTGTGTAAAAAGGAAAAATTATTGATGGCAATATTAATATTGGTTTGTAGAGTGAGATGAAAACTGATAATAAGAATATCTGCAAGTTGAATTCCCACCCTCTTGGAAAACAGCCTAAAATTCATTTCATTACACGATAGTAACACTTTTCTTTTCTTTTCTTTTCTTTTAGATAACCATCTTCTCAATAGTTGCTATTGACCTAAATCAATATGGATTTCTAGCTCTATTTTTCTGCACCTTATTAATACCACCCTTCACATTGATTGGTTCTCTTTTCATCTATTCTGAGGTAAGTAATTCCACTCCAGTCTCAGGGTCATGAAATGTGTGGTCATTTCAGAATGCTTTGATTTTGCAAAAATAAAGGTACAGTCCTTAAACTATGCAAAGTTTGAAATCTCTGTTGTCAGAAAACCAATTCTCTTGCTACAGGGCAACACTCATGCTTTCACTCAGTAGGAGGCCCTGCCCTAGTTTATGAAGGTCAGAGGCAGCTCCAGGTAGTAGAATCTCACAGTTCTCATGATAACCTCACTCCTCGGAGCAAATATCCTGACCAGATGGACATGTTAAGTTTAAGATGCATAATAGACATGAAAGGGAATTCTCAAGTAGCCAGTTAGATTTATGAGTCTGGAATTCAATGTGTGGGGTGTGTGTGTGTAGACTGAGACTGAAGCTAAATATATGAGATTCATCAATATAGAGGTGGTATTTTAAGTCAGGGGATGGATTATATAATCTACAGAGTGACTATCTGTCAAAATGAAACAGGGGCCAAGAACTTGGTCTTGAACTCCAAAATTTAGAGTTTGGGAAGAGGAAGAGTCAGCAAAAGAGTTGAGAAGGAGCCAATGAGGTAGGAGAAAAACTGGAGGACTTTTGTGTGCCAGAATTGTTTCTTAGAAGTTCTTTTAAACCCTATAAGTGTCAGTATATAAGAGTGTGTGCCAGATGGCAATAGAGAATGTTTTAAGAAGAAGAGGGTGTTTAAACCACCAAATGTTACAGAGAGCTATAGAAAGATGAGAATTGAGAAAAGACCATATGATTTGGCTTCATAGAGGTCATTGGTAAAGTTAACACGATCGATTTCTTTGAAAGGGTAAAAGTACAGGGTTCCTATGTTCAAAGCCATAGATTTATCATTACTTTTCATGCATTTGCATTTGAGCACCTGTGGGGAGTAAGAAGTAGAGTTACATACCAAAAAATGCAATACAAGAATATTGACGTTTATAATGATCTAAATGGTTACCATTACTGGAGGTCTTTATTTTCTCATGCTGCTTTGAACTACTGTCTAGTGTCCTTTCCTTTCAGTCTGAATAACTGCCTTTAACATTTCTTGTAGGGCAGATCTGATGTTGATGAACTCCCTCAGCTTTTGTTTATCTGGGAATGTCTTAATCTCTCCTCAGTTTTTAAAACATGTGAACCATTTTTTGACTTAGATTACTTTTATAACATTACATAACTTTGTGCAATCATAAAATGAGGTATAAACTTCACTCCTTATGCTCATAGCTCTTACAGAACTACAAAACCAAAAGCAATTTACAAATTAAACATAAGGAAAACCAATAAAATTCAAACTGACCACATTAAGTTAATGTGACAAATGATACTGTTTTGTTTAAGCTAAATCACGATGCGGAGTTTATTGGTAAAAACATAGTATCTTTTTATTAACTTGGTTCTTTGGATTTTGTGCATGATGGACTTGCATTTGAATCATTATCATACCATTGTCTGGATAGTATTCTTTTAAAAAAAGGAACTCATTTAGCCATTTTTGAAAGAAAGTCTCACCAGATATACAATTCTTGGTTAGTAATTGTTTTCTTTCAGCACTTTAAGTATTTCAGTTCACTGCCTTCCTGCCTTCATGGTTTCTGATGAGAAATTGGCTCTTTATAATATAGTTGGGGACTCCCTCATACATAACATGTTACTTTTCTCTTGCAGCTTTTAGAAATATCTCCTTGTTCTTGGCATTTGAAACTGTTTAATCAGTATATGATGGGGTATATTTCTCTTCAAGTTCATCCTGTTTGGTGTTCTCTGGTCTTCTTGGATATGCATATCGACATCTTTTGTTAAGCTTCGGAAGTTTTCTGTCATTATTTCTTTGAAGACTCCTTCTGCCCCTTTCTCTCTCTCTTCTCCTGGGACTCCCATAATGAATCAAGTGCATAGTGGTGTACTTGATGGTGTACCAGAGGTCTTTGAGACTATTTTCACCTTTTACAATTCTTTTTCTTTCTTCACCTCAGCGTA
Organism: Choloepus didactylus; assembly: GCF_015220235.1. Lineage (NCBI taxonomy): Eukaryota > Metazoa > Chordata > Mammalia > Pilosa > Megalonychidae > Choloepus > Choloepus didactylus. The sequence continues at coordinate 63,659,832 of NC_051324.1, read as the reverse complement.
ACTCATCTCAATTGTCTTGTCTTCAAATTTGTTGATTCTTTCTTCTGCCCACTCCAATCTCTTGAAACTCTCCCAGGAATTTTTCATGTCAGTTATTGTGTCCTTCACCTCCAGTAGTTCTGTTGGTTCCTTTTTAGAATTTCTATCTCTTTACTGTGATTCTCATACTGTTCATTCATGGTTTCCCTGATATCCTTTAGTTCTTTCTCTGTATTTTCCTTCATCTCCCTGAGCATATTGAAGATCATTTTGTAAAGTCTTTGACCAGTATGTCCACAATCTGTTCTTCTTTGCTGATGTTTTTTGGATTTTATCCTCTTCCTTTGGATGGACCATCATTTCCTGTTTTTCTTTGTTTTTCTTGTACTCTTTTGTTGCACACTATTTTAATATTTTAAAATGGTAACATCCCTGAGATATCTGTTTCTTGAGTTTGTAAAAAGCTGGTGATACCACAGATTTTCTTGAGTATCAGAAGCTAACAACACCAACAAATCTAATTACAAAACACCTCTCATCATCTTTGCAAATTGGCTTTGCATTGGCTGTCAGACTTCAGCCCTCCTATCAAGAAGGTCAGTCCAAGGCAAATGCAAAATGCAGGATCTTACCTGTCTTATCTGGACCTGTGTCTTGTCCTGAGCTTGTGCTTGCTAGTAGTCTTAGGAGTTTCCTTGTTTATGGGAGTTCAAACGCCCCTGCTACTTCTCACCTAAAAGATCTTCTCCCTCTCCAGGGCCTTTCCCTATAGGACGTAAAGTAGTAAGCCTTTGCCCCAGGCTGTCCATCTCATTTGTTTCTTAGAGTGCTTTCATTGTCTCAAGCTCCTTTGGCCCGGAGGGGTAATTCTGGGAGGGTGGCCCACCAGAGAAGTTTCCCCAAGTCAGTCTTTCCCAACCAGAACAAGACCAGAGATCCATAAAGGGAGCATCGGCCAACTCCAAACTTCCCTGGGGAGGGGATGAAGGAGGGGCCAGAAAGGGCCCTAGGAGCTTCCTCCACAGCTCCTTGAAGCTGCGCTTTCTTGACCTGGTCCCTACCCAGCCAATGCAAACCTTCAGCTGTCCTCTGCTGCTTTCAGGAAGCACACATCTGTAAGTCTCCTCTGCTGCCTTTGTCCAAGGCGGGATGGAACAATGACTGCCCTCACAGCTGGGGCCCCAGTAGATCCAAAGTAGCTAATTGAAAGCAGTGATCAGCAATGCCCCCACCCCCACCCCACACCGTGGATCTTGGGGAAGTGGATTTTTATGTCCTTCTCTGGCACCAGGAATCTAGGCCAGAGGCCAGAGCCCACCACTGCCTGCCACAAGAGTGGGGATGGGCACCTGTAACTGCCATGCAGAAAGAGAAATTTACTAGTATTTACTATAATTTAACACCCCCACCCTGCTGCTCTTCCCTGGATTCTTTACAGTGTCTACTAGGCTCTGGAATTTCAAAATAATTGATTCAGACAGTTCCTGCCTGTTTAATAGTTGTTCTGGTGAAGGAAATGATATCTGGACTTCTACTGTGCCATCTTCCCACTGACACTAATTTATTTTAAAGGAGATAGAATTCATAAACAGGTGATGGTTCAACTAAATACTTTTTCCCTCATTTTACAGATTTCTCCTGACTCCATGGATTATTTAGGAACTGCAGAACCTGAAATTGTTTATCTGGCATTGCTAATAGTAAGAAGGCATTTCCATTTAAATATTCTAGCATGAGGGGATATAACCTATATATGCTTTGAGTTTCTTTGAATTGCACCATGTAAGAAAGATCAGGTATCTGGGGCACAGAAGCAACCTCCTACCCCCATCACACACACAATGTCTTTAAAATTTGAACCCCTATCTTCACAATGAGTATCTGATGCTGAGTATGAAGCCCAAACTCCAAATGTCATAAATAGTACTGGTATCAACCTAATACTATTATATTTCAGTCATGCCCTCTTTGAATAGCATTGAAGCTAACTTTCAGAGTTTCATAGAATACTTTGAATAGATTGTTTTCAACCTCATGAAAATGTTATCCAATCATCTTTATATATGCTCAAACTACTTAAATCAATTCCAATATTTAGTTATTTTTATGGTGATGCCAATTTTGATTGTCTTTCTTTTCCCTAGCCTTACCTTCAGTTTCTCATTTTCCTTTTTGTTCTACGATGTCTGGAAATGAACTTTAGGATGAAATCAATGAGAAAGGATCCTGTGTTCAGGTTAAGAAATTCAACTAGAATTTCATGTTTTATTTTAATATTAATTGTTTAAAGACATTTTAATATGTGCAAATTAATTAAGTAAAATACACCATGAGACTGTTTTTAAGGAACTGTGTAGAAAAAATTTTTATACTTCATGATATTTTAATGGAACAAGCTTACCATCTAGTGAAAGAAAAACAAATTAGCACACACGAGACACTGAAAAAATAAGGCTGACAGTAACTGCACTTTCACACCAGAGGAAAGCTACAGGCAAGGGATTGAATCTTTGAAATAAAGGATAAGTACAGATAAGTAATTAGATCAGTGAAGCCAATCCAGAAAGGAAAAGTTGTCTGAGCAATAGGACAAAGGTTGAAAAAAATGTTAAGTTCCTTAAATTTGAGAAGGCGGCTGGAAATAACTAGAAGGCTTATGTTGGAGGACAGTGGAAAATTAAACTGAAGATAGACATTGAAATAAAGAAGTATATGGGAGACTTTGCAAATTATATAATGGGAAACAAAGACATGGGTATGTCTTGAACACCTGTTCTATCTCACAAGTATCAGTTATACTCAAGGCTAATGGAGGTGGTAGGGCAGGAGAGTGACAAGATGACAACCATGTTGTAGGAAATCAACTGACAGCAGTAATTTTTGATGGTATGAGGAAGACAGAAGAATCAGCAATAATTGAGAGGGGAGATGATGAAGAAAAAAAAAATTGGATTTGTAGCAGTGAGACCAGTGGGGAAAGAGTGATTCTGAAACATATTCCCAAGAATTGACAGTGCTTGGTAAAAGATTAGTCATTGGTATGATGATTATATGTTCTGGATTTTCTGGGGCATATTTGTGATTTCAAATGTTGTGAACCAAAACTATACTCATTTTTTTTCCATGCAACCCTTCTCCAAAATCCTTTGCTAGATTGTGTGTTCTGTTTTATTATTTGAAAAAGGAAGTCACCACAGACAAAGAGAATTAAACTTATTATTCAAGAAGCAAAGATGATGTTAAGAGTAGCTTCAGTGATAAAACTAGATGGTTTGAAAGACAGATGGTGCGTAGGGAAAGAATGGAGATTATGTTGTGTTCATAGTCACTCAATCTATTCTAACAATTGTTATCAGTATGTAGAAATTTCATTATTTTTTCTACAAAATTTTCAATTGGAAACCTGTTTTTATCACACTGTTTTGATTTTAGAATTTCTCCAAGAAGCAGTAATATTTTTCCAAACCCAGAGCAACCAGAAGGAGAGGATGAAGATGTTCAGATGGAAAGAGTAAGAACAGCTAATGCAGTGACCACCCCTGACTTTGATGAGGTAGAATTTACGAAAACATTCTTCATCAAATAATTATATCTGTTATTTAAAGTGCATGAGTTTCTAATATTAATTTTTGAAAATTACTTGAGGTTTTTATTACTTGTCTTCAGCAGCAGTAACAACATCCAAAGAGCAAAGTGAGCAAAAGAAAGATACACACACACGCGCGCACGCGTGCACACGCACACGTTCATTAATTTATTTTTCAGGGTCATTGTTTTTGGCAAGTACAGATGAAATTTGCAAAGTAAGTAAGATTTTGTGAGTTTCAGAACCTGTGAAAAGCTTACTATAAGAAATTCAGAGTAGAGAGCTAGTCTGATGTATGAGTGTGTGTGTTTGCACATGTGGGCACGTAGGTGTGCATACAGGTAAACGCACGTCTTGAAAGATCTATTGGTTCAATGACTCTCTCCATTCCTACTCTCTGAAGACGGAAGTCCTTCCCTAAATCATATGACATGGTGCAAATGCCCCTTTCCCTGTAGGAATATAGGCTGTGAGAGTGTGCTCGAAAATGGCAGAGTCTGGGGAAGAACTGGATGATTCATGATTTTGTATAGGAAAAAGTTTGGCCACAGTGAATAGGGAACTGTCTCTCAATTCAAGGTGAGAATAAAACCCACTGTTGTTTACTTGTCTTTACAGAAACCAGTAATCGTTGCCAGCTGTCTACGGAAGGAATATGCAGGCAAAAAGAAAAACTGTTTTTCTAAGAGAAGGAAAAAAATAGCCACAAGAAATGTCACTTTCTGTGTGAAAAAAGGTTGGAAACAGTAGTTTGGTTAGCAGAACAATCTTGACCTCCAATAATTAGCTTATTGAAGCCCCCAGAATCTGGCGCCATCTATTGATAAGCATGAAAGGCAGCCAACCCATCAGCTGGCTAAGGTTGATCCAGCCTACTTAAAAGCCTCAGATCTAATTGCAATAAAATTATTATTATTTTTGCATAGGAGGAGCGTTACATCTAACTGTAATATACAGTCTTTCTGTTAAGAAGGATAGTATAACTTTTTAAGTAATGTAATGAACTTTATGGCAAAGAATACAACACAGAAGAGAACTGACTGGGGCATGGAATACATTTGTATTTCCTAACACATAACGCATTTTGTGGAAGTGTTGGTTAAATGGCAAAGGCCTTTGGATTCAGAATTTGTTTCAAATTCCAGCTCAGTTTCTTGCTGGCTGCATGACCTTGGACAAATCATTTATCTTCTTTAAACCTCAGTTTTCTTACTTGTAAAATGAAGCTAATAATAGCTCTTCAGGTCTGTGTGTGTATGAGTTGTATTTGTTTGAGAAACAAATGAAATAATGTACATAATACATTTGCCATAGCACCTGGCATATACTTAGTCCTTGAATGGTATTCATTTTATTTTTATGATTATTATTTGAAGTTACAATTCTAAGTGTAAGTATTTTTTTTCAGGTGAAGTTATAGGACTGCTAGGACAGAATGGAGCTGGTAAAAGTACAATTATTAAGATGATAACTGGAGACACAAAACCAACTGCTGGGCAGGTCAGTATAACACACAGAAATATGGTGGTTAATGCTGCCTAGAAGAAATATTTATCATGAATAATGACAACAATTTTAAAAATACATAAAGGATCCTTTCTCATTAATTAATGTGATTTAGGCATAGGTTGAAGAGGATTAGTTTAAAATTTCTCTGTTTAGTGCCAAAAGTATTTAGTTGCTGAACAAGGCTATATATTTTCTATCCCATGCCCCTTATTAAATGAAAAATAGAGACATTAGTAGGAAATATATGTTCCTTGAGGTAAGGATCTTTGTTTTGCTGACTGATATATTTCAAGGACTTGTTGAGTTGAATTGACTTATCCTGAACCAAACCAGAAACTGTTGTCAGAATCATGCATCTTCATTTTTAACTGTTCTCTTACCTGTATGCTGCAATTAAATATTATAGGTGACTACTGTAACAATTGAGACTCCATCAGCAATAAGACTTCATAGGTTTTCATGGAAAGCGTATGCAACAGGAGCTGTCACATCATTATTGAGATATCTCCTGGCCTTATTGATGTAACGATGCAGCAAGTAGTAGTAGATCCACTGAGCCACAGAAACTGTTTTCTCAGATACACTGAAATTCATGCTGCACAACAATGATGCTGGGTTAGGATTTATTAAGACAGTAAAGATCATAGGTCAGAGAAAAGGTAATAATTTTCTAAATGTCAAAGCAAAAACTAGAATAATGCATGAGTATCCCTTCATAGTATGGCTAGGTCAAGGTGGGTAAAATGGACAGAGGTCCAAAGAACCATGACTTTGAAGAGGAGACTTTTGCTCTAGACATTTGACATAAGGCTCAGTTCAGAGAGGTTGCACAGTGGTATTGATTGCTATACAGGTCTCCTAGATTCTCATTCTATTTCCCCTCTTGCCTCACCCAGAATCCAGAGTAATCCTTTAAAAACGAAAATCATGTCATATCACTCTGCTGCTTCTAACCCCTCAATTAGAATTAATCCACAATTCTTATGTGAGCCGCAGAAGTCTTGGCACAATCGGGCCTCTGTCCGCCATGAACACCTTTCACACAGCTCTCTTCCTTATTCCCATTGGCTTTGGCCACCTTCCCACCATATTGAGTAGGAAGAAGCATGTTGAGTTCATTCTTTCTATGGCTGGAGTACATTTCCATTGGCTCATCACATGGTTGGGTATCTCCCTCTCATCACCTTAAAATTTACCTCCCCAAAGCATCTTTTCCTGACTACAATCTTGGCTAACTTAGATCCTCCTTATTATTCTTTAGCACATCTGTTTTCTTGCAAGCATTAAGCAGGGGCTATGATTAATTCATTTAAGTGTTTTCTTGTTTATTTTTTGTTTCTTCATCAGATTGAAAGGTCTATGGGACAGAACAGAACTAGTTCTCCCCTCATGTTTATTGGGAAGAGATGATACAGCATAGAGGTCATGGGCTTGGGTTTGGAAGCTAGACCCCAGATTCACATCCCAGGTTTACATTTGTGACCTTCTGCAAGTTTTTTAATTGATGCATTCTTAGCTTTCTCATATATAAAACAGAGATGATAAAAATAATACCTCACTGTTAAAGTTTTTTAAGGATAACCCAATATAAAACATATAAAATGCTTAGATTTTTGGCACATAATAAGCACTGAGTACACGTTAGCTGTTATTATTATATAGGATGGTGCCTGATTTGTAAAAATAATCACTGCTCTGATGTATTACTGGTTTCTTTGTCCCAGGCTCCTGCTAAGGGCTTTTCACCAAGCATTGGTGATGTGTAGCAGCATCCCTGGCTCTTGCCCACTGGATACCAGTAGCACCCTCCCCCAATTATGACAACCAAAAATGACATAATCAAAGATCCCCTGGGGGATAGGGATGGTGATAGCTCCTTGTTGCAACCCTTTGCCTCATTTAATCCTCAGTAAATTTGAGTTGGGTCCTATAATTATCATCATTTTGCCAGTGGGAAAGGGAAAACTCAATTATCTATTCATTTGAATGATTAGATCAATGAGTGCACGACCAAAGAGCAATCTGGAATTTGACAATGTTATGGAATTGGTAATAAAGTGTTAACTGTCATAGAGGCACGTAACAGTGCAGGCTATCTGCTTTTTCAGTTATCGAGTTTTTATCATGTTTGTCCAAGAGCTAAGAAATTACTTATTTACTCTTTACTATTAGATCTATGTGTGTGAGGAGGTGGGTTTCAATGAAATTCATTCATATGCACATAACAAAAACCATTTGGAGCAGAATCTGAGAGTGAGCTCTTCCCCACAGGTGCTACTAAAAGGGAGCAGCAGCGGGGACACCCTGGGGTTCCTGGGGTACTGTCCGCAGGAGAACGCGCTGTGGCCCGGCCTGATGGTGCGGGAGCACCTAGAGGTGTTCGCCGCAGTGAAGGGGCTAAGGAGAGGAGCCGCCGAGGCCGCCATCACTCGGTATGTGGGGGGCTGCAGCTGTTCTCTACCCAGAGGATGTGATGGCAATGGTGATCACACAGAATTAAGAAAGAGAGAGTCTAACTGGTGACCCCATGCTTGTGGATGAAGACTTGGTCAGCTAAAACCCAAGACATTGTTGTTTTCTCAGACTTCAAGCCAGGAGAAAAAGTTTGTTGATTCTCCTTATTGTGGAAAGAAATTCACTGACAATATGAGTTTGATGCCCCTGAAAGGTCCATGAAGTATCCTAGGTGGCCTCAATTTTATGATCACTCTGGCTACTCTTTTAAAACTTTATTGTAGCTTTTGTTCTGGCTTACACATTCTTCTGTGTATTTATTCTTCATTGTTCAGGGGCATTGTGTATTCTATTGACTGTTTCTATCAGGTTAGTCGAGGCTCTCAAGCTGCAGGAGCATCTGAAGGTCCCCGCGAAGGCCTTACCCGAGGGGATAAAGAGGAAGGTAAGGCTGGGCCCGCCGTCCCCCGGCTCCCCCGCGGCGCGGTGCCGACCAGCTGTTCTCCGCTTCCAGCTGTGCTTCGTGCTGAGCATCCTGGGCGGCCCCGCGGTGGTGCTTCTGGATGAGCCGTCGACGGGCATGGACCCCGAGGGGCAGCAGCAGATGTGGTGAGGAGCCAGGAGTATTGGGATGCTTTGTGGTAACCCTGTAGCAGGTTGAATGGTGGCCCCCCAAATTCATGTCTGAGTCCTAATTTGTGAACCTGTGAAGGGGACCTAACTTAGGAAAGAGTCTTTGCAGATGTCATTAAGTTAAGGATCTTGGGAGGAGGAGACCATCCTGGATTATCTGAGTTGGCCCTAAATCCAATGACAAGTGTCCTTACAAGAGAGTGGCCGAGGTAAATTACCCAGATGGAAGAGGAGGGACAGTGCAACCAGAGGCAGAGAATGGAGTGAGTGAAGCAGCCACAAGTGACAGAATACCGCAGCCACCAGTCAAGAAATGGAGCAGCTACCGATCAAGGAACAATGCAGTCATCAGTTAAGGAATGCCGCAGCCCTCAGCAGCTGCAAGAGGCAAAGAACCAATTCTGCTCCAGGGCCTCAGGAGGGAGTGTGGCGCTACCAACATCTTGATTTTGAACTTCTCGCCTCTGGAACTGTGAGAGAATTAATTTCTGTTGTTTTAAGCCATCAAGTTTGTGGTGATTTGTTACAGTAGCCATAGGAAACTAATACAAATCCTAAATGAATTTACTGATCCTGTAGCAACTGTCAAAATTGTTGTTTACTTATAAAGTCAAGGAGACTGACATCATCAGGAAAAGCAATATTAAAGAAAACCATTATCTGATGTCATGTAATAGCCAGTATATAGTGAGGAGTAAAAGAAATGTTTTAAGAATCTAAAACCTGCTTTAAGAATTTTGTTTTCTCTTCAGATCTTCTGGGTCTGCACGGCACATTTTTACCCTCGGCCAAATCAATCTAATATTCAACTTTAAATCTTTCTGCAACATCACCTGGCACATAGTTCTTATTGAATAAAAAACAAAAACAGAAACATTCTAATATTTATATATTTTAGGAAATTTATGAGATTGTTGTTCTGCCTTTAGCGTATGTTATTATTACTATTATTTAATTAGTTCTTCTCACTTTCTGTCTCTATTCCTTTACCTTCTCATAAATAGTCTTGAAACTCAGCATTTTTCTTTCTAAACAACCTTTTACTCAATATCCATCTCTACGGTCAGTCTAATCCATGTTCTCTGTTATAAATTTTAATCAGTAGTTTGTTTCCAACACTGTCAACCCTCCAAAAATCCTTTCCATATATTAACTGGAATTTATGAATGTTTCAAATATGTGCCAACTGCAACTTTGTTTTTGAAACAACAGTATTTCTGGATTTCCTGAAGCATTCCTTTTAATTAACATTTTCCCTCAACCTAACTCCAGGCAGGCGATCCGGGCCGCCGTCGGGAGCACGGAGAGGGGCGTCCTCCTGACCACCCACTACATGGCGGAGGCCGAGGCCGTGTGCGACCGCGTGGCCATCGTGGTGTCAGGAAGGCTGAGGTGGGAGCTTGTCCAGAGCCCACGCTTGACCCCTGGGTCGTGTCCCCTGAATAAAGGACGTTTTCCTTGGAGTGGGTCCCTCGCTGTGCAGACCTGGGGCTGCTGCTCCCGGCTCCACGTGCCCTCCCCACCCCACCCTGCAGCCGGCTCAGGAGGCTAAACATCCACAGGAAGAGATTTCCCCTTTTCCGTGTTTACCTCATCTTCCTCCTGCTCCAGATGCATGGGTTCCATCCAACACCTGAAAAGCAAATTTGGCAAAGATTATCTGCTGGAGATGAAGGTGAAGACCCCGGAACGAGGGGAGCTCCTCCACGCTGAGATTCTGAGGCTTTTCCCCCAGGCCGCTCGGCAGGGGAGGTGGGCAGAGGTGTTGGTTTCTTTTATCTTGGTCTTTGTTTTAAATTTGATTTATTATTATTATTATTGTTATTTTATTATGGCATTGAGAACTATAAGCTTTATCCCATCATTAAATTTTTTACATACACTCTTGGTAATTTTGAATACTTTAGCTCCTAAAGAAATGTCCAATTCCAGAAGATACCTGAGGAGGGAAACAGAGAACAGGGTACTGATTTGTAAGCTGATTCTTATAAGAGAATTAATATCCTGGGCCTTCTATAATGTGCCTGGAACTAATGGATACATTTACATCATCTCAGTTAGTCCTTCCTAGAGAGTAAAACTAGCCCCATTACACAAGATCGCCTGTACAAGGTCCATGCCCATTACTGGGCGTCAGTCAAATCTCTGCAAACGGTGTCTCTTAGCATTCTCATTATTATCAGTCACTGCACTCGAGACTCTGGTAGGTTAGGCATGCCACATAACTAGTGGTGGAGCCAGGAGGTGAATCCAGCTCTTTTACTTTAAATTCTTCTCTCTTTTCACTAAGAAAAAAGGGTGATAAGTAGTCCTGTTTCTTCCCTTCTCAAGACCTACCCACTGTTAGTTTCCTACCTGTTGTCTACTGATCCTCCTTTTAGTAAATTGACTTCCTGTTCATCAAAAAGCATTCACACTATGGTTGTCTCCAACACCATTCAGATGTGCTTATTAAAAATCACTGCTGATCAGAGTACTGCTCTTTTGTAGATGCTTCCATCAATGGTGTGGCCGTGAGACCAGAGTTCAGTCCCCTTCCTTCTCCTTGCAGGTACTCCTCCCTGATGGTCTATAAGTTGCCTGTAGAGGACGTGAGACCTTTATCACAGGCGTTCTTCAAATTAGAGAGAGGTAAGAGTGACTATTTTGAAATAAAGATTCTGGGAACAGATAATCCAAATCTGTGCATAATAAATCAATTATTAAGTCCTCTAATTCAGTAGTTCTCAACCAAGGGTGATGTGGCAAAGTCTGGTGCTGTTTTGGGTTGTCCCAACCATAGAGTGTGAGAAAGTGCTACTGACATTTACTGGGAAGAGGCCAGGGATGCTGCTACAAATCCTGCAATGTACAAGACAGCCATCCACAGGACCGTCTTGTACATCTGGACTAAATATTTGCAGTAGCAAGGTTGAGAAATTCTGCTCTAATTGAGTGAGACCTTGGAGGGAGGAGACCCTTGCCATTTAGGGCACTGGCTATCCACAAATACATACAAACAGAAAAATAAAAATTTGGTTGTGTCTCCATGAACTCTTTTTCTAGCATTAGACTGCTGATAAGGAGGTTCCCCTCTCTGTTTAGGTGGGCTTTACCCCAACTCTTCTCAAGCTCTTAGAGTTTGATCTTTTTAGACCACACTGAACTATCATGGACTTGGTTTCCACCTGCCCTGTTAATGCAGGAGTGCTGGTGAGCTGAATGCCCTCCCCAAGCCTCTTCTTGACCTGGACTTTCTTCTTAGCACCCTCCTGTAATCAGAGGCCCCAGACATCCTAATTCTTAGAGTCTCTTCTCTCTCTTGTGACAGGATCAGGATTGCCCCAGTAGGTTCTGTTTTCACTTTATCATCTTTCTGGTCACCCTCGCTGTATTGTCCGTGTGGTCATTCTCCACACTGACCATCTGACCTAGTGGCCAGCTGTGGTGTGTGTAGACTGCTGCATCGTTGCAGTGGGAAGAATCCCCATAGCGGGCACCGATAAACAGGAAGCATTTTATAACCCATAGGGGCTTATGAAAGATGTTGTAGTAAGGCTTTCTCCCTAGAATACAGTGGAGTCTTTTCTTAAAAGCCTTATGGTAGTTCTCCTTTCAACAATGTTCCCTTCCACCTGTAATTCCTTCTGCTGTGCTTAGTCTCTTAAAATGGTCATTCTCATTTAGGGAAGGGGAAAAAAGCCTTTTATCACTGTTTCCTGCCTCATTATGGGAAAACTGTGGAAAGTACAAAATATGGAGATGTAAAATAACATTTGCTTTCCCCAAAAGTTAGACACAGTGTTACATTCTCAGCTGCAATGAATTGATTGTATGATTAGGCCCCGTGTGCAAGCAAAATGCATGCGCCATGACTTTCCCTATGTCTGTAGATTAATTCTTCCATTCCACCAGATTACTTTTGGGTAATTCAAACTGCAGCAAAACTCTAGCGTCTCATGCCCCCTCCAGGTCAGACCTGCCTCAAAGTTGGAGACCCACAGCTATGAAGAGGGCATGGCCAATTTTATTTCTCTTCTTACTCTATTTCTTCACCTATTTCTAAGCTAATATTTGGGCTTCTCCAGGGTGTAACATATGAGGAAGGGAGAAGACAAATAGGGAATCAAAGTCTGATTTGATCACTAGAGAGGTAGTATGGTGTTCTAGTTTGCTAATGCTGCCAGAATGCAAAACACCAGAAATGATCAGCCTTTATAAAGGGGGTTTATTTGGTTACAGAGTTACAGTCTTAAGGCCATAAAGTGTCCAAGGTTACACATCAACAACTGAGTACCTTCACTGGAGGATGGCCAATAGTGTCCGGAAAACCTCTGTTAGCTGGGAAGGCACATGGCTGGCGTCTGCTCCAAAGTTCTGGTTTCAAAGTGGCTTTCTCCCAGGATGTTCCTCTCTAGGCTGCAGTTTCTCAAAAATGTCACTCTTAGTGCTCTTGAGGTGTTTGTCCTCTCTTCACTTCTCTGGAGCAAGAGTCTGCTTTCGACGGCCGTCTTCAAACTGTCTCTCATCTGCAGCTCCTCTCTCAGCTCCTGGGCATTCTTCAAAGTGTCCCTCTTGGCTATAGCTCCTCTTCAAAATGTCACTTACAGCAGCACTGAGTTCCTTCTGTTTGTCAGCTCATTTATATGGCTCCAGTGATTTAATTCAGACCCACCCTGAATAGGTGGGGTAAAACCTCCATGGAAATTATCCAATCAGAGTCATCACTCACAGTTGGGTGGGACACATCTCCATGGAAACACTCAAAGAATTACAATCTAATCAACACTGATACATCTGCCCACACAAGATTACATCAAAGATAATGGCATTTGGGGGGACATAATACATTCAAACAGGCACATATGGCTTCAGAAATGAACAGTTGCTGACCCTTTCTTTTATGGATGTTCTTGTGGTTTCCTTGAAGATTCCTTCTCTCCTCCCAGTAGTCTCTAACTTCAGCTCCTTGGGGAGGGTGAAGCTTCTTCCTCCTGGCTGCTCGTGAGTACGTTGTAGCCCTCGGGCACTTTCCTTGGAATCACCTTGCCCTTCCAGGTGCTCCTCTTGAGGTACATCCCCTTTGAAGTCCATGAGAAACACACAAGCAGTTCTCTCCTCCAAACTCTAGAAGTTGAGAGCACAGATAGCCACAGTATTTCTTCTTTACATTTTTTTCCAGAAATGAGCCACAGTCCAGCACCCATGTCCTCAAATCACAGGCCAACCCCACCGCAACCCCTGCCCACCGAGAAAGGAAATGCCACGGCATTCCTGTAACTCTCAAAAAGGAATTTTTGCTTCCCAGTCTCACCTTTCCATTCATTCTTTTCCTTCTGTTATGTACTTACAAGATGGGGAGGCTCAGTCGTTGTCCAGATTGGTAACAGCTGGTAAATTCAAAATACAGTAATCCAAGAAAGTATTGTTGATGAAGAAACTATTTGCTAAAGTGCAAGGAACAGCAAAGCTGTTATAATTCCCTGTTATGATTGTATCATGAATTTGCATTCCCACATTTGGTCACAGAATATGCATTACCTTATCTTCTACATTTAAGATCTGTTTGTGTTTACTTTTAGTATATGACTTGGTAAAGCTGTCTGAATAGAAAATACATGAACCCTGACTATATGTCCTCCTTATGCAGTTAAACAGAGCTTCAACCTGGAGGAGTACAGCCTCTCTCAGACGACCCTGGAGCAGGTGGGTCACAGCAGGGTTTTTTTTATCATCGTGTACTATAAATGAATAATGTGTGCATACTCTTCCCACTCGTTTGGAGCTCCAGGAGGAGTGTGACGTTCCTCTCTCGCCATTCCTCTCCTCCCTTTCAGGTTTTCCTGGAACTCTCCAAGGAGCAGGAGCTAGAAGGTTTTGAGGAGGAACTCAGTCCCTCAGTGAAGTGGAGGCTTCTCCCTCAGGAAGAGAATTAAAGCCCCAAATGCTGCTTAAACCTGTGATTCTTTTTAAAGGCAACATTTTATAGCATTCATTACCTTATATCAGATATGGTAAAAAATGCTTTTGAAACTCATGTCATAATTTTACTCAATACTATTCATTACAGCGGGAGTAGAGAAAGGGGCAGGAGGAAGTCAGAGAGCTCAGTGACAAGGCACGGGATTCAGCCAGGTTTTGCAGCCACGATGCTGGCAGCCAGGGACCGTGTTCTATAGTGTTCAACTTGAAAATGCAGTTAGTGTAGAATTGCTTACACCTCTGAGGACGGTACAGAGACAGTTTATTTTCTTTCTCTGAACTTTAAAATATTAACTATTTTCTGATCTTTTTGGTTAGGCAAAGTCCAGATGAAGACATAAATTAGGGGATAAAAAGAAGTCAATTGATAACTTAGCAGCAGAGTACTTCCCCCCTTTTAATTCACTTTTTTTTTTTTAATTCAGTTTTATTGAAATATATTCACAAACCATACAGTCATCCATGGTATACAATCAACTGTTCACAGTATGATCATATAGTTATGCATTCATCACCACAATCTATTTCTGAACATTTTCCTTACATCAGAAAGAATCAGAATAAGAATAAAAAATAAAAGTGAAAAGAGAATACCCAAACCATCCCCCCATCCCACCCTATTTGTCATTTAGTTTTTACTCCCATTTTTCTACTGATTTTTTTTCAATCTTTTAACTTTGTTTATCAAAAAAATTAAAAACAAACAGGCAAACAACAACCAAAAAAACCCCACAACATTTCAAACAAAGCAATGGATTAAGGAAAACAAATAACCTAAAATAATTACTTTGCTTCCAATATGTTCCTACCATACCCCAAGAAAATTAATAAACCATGTCCAAACAGAGGAGTAAGAAAAACAAATAATCTAAAATAACTACATTGCTTCCAACATGTTCCTACCATACCCCAAGAAAATTAACAACCCCTAAGAAAACAAAGGAATAAGAGAAAAAAAACCTAAAATAACTCTATTGCTTCCAACATGATCTTACTATATCCAAGAAAGTTTACAAACCATAATCATTCCTGAGCATTCCCATAACATTGAGATTACCCTCCATAGTTTATCTGTTCTTATTAGATTATCATTCCCCCTCCACTAATTGGTATCTCTAGGTCCCCTACATTCTACAGTATAAAACATTGTACATTTTTCACAGAATTCACATTAGCGGTAACATACAATATGTCTCTTTTTGTGCCTGGCTTATTTTGTTCAGCATTATGTCTTTTTTTTTTTTTTTTTTTTTTTTAATCTTCATTTTATTGAGATATATTCACATACCACGCAGTCATACAAAACAAATCGTACTTTCGATTGTTCACAGTACCATTACATAGTTGTACATTCATCACCCAAATCAATCCCTGACACCTTCATTAGCACACACACAAGGATAACAGGAATAATAATTAGAGTGAAAAAGAGCAATTGAAGTAAAAAAGAACACTGGGTACCTTTGTCTGTTTGTTTCCTTCCCCTATTTTTCTACTCATCCATCCATAAACTAGACAAAGTGGAGTGTGGTCCTTATGGCTTTCCCAATCCCCTTGTCACCCCTCATAAGCTACATTTTTATACAACTGTCTTCAAGATTCATGGGTTCTGGGTTGTAGTTTGATAGTTTCAGGTATCCACCACCAGCTACCCCAATTCTTTAGAACCTAAAAAGGGTTGTCTAAAGTGTGCGTAAGAGTGCCCACCAGAGTGACCTCTCAGCTCCTTTTGGATTCTCTCTGCCACTGAAGCTTATTTCATTTCCTTTCACATCCCCCTTTTGGTCAAGAAGATGTTCTCCGTCCCACGATGCCAGGTCTACATTCCTCCCCGGGAGTCATATTCCACGTTGCCAGGGAGATTCACTCCCCTGGGTGTCTGATCCCATGTAGGGGGGAGGGCAGTGATTTCACCTTTCAAGTTGGCTTAGCTAGAGAGACAGGGCCACATCTGAGCAACAAAGAGGCATTCGGGAGGAGGCTCTTAGGCACAACCATAGGGAGGCCTAGCCTCTCCTTTGCAGCAACCGTCTTCCCAAGGGTAAAACCTGTGGTAGAGGGCTCAACCCATCAAACCACCAGTCCCCTATGTCTGTGGTCATGTTAGCAACCATGGAGGTGGGGTAGGCGAATACCCCTGCATTCTCCACAGGCTCCTCAAGGGGGCACTGCATCTTTTTTTTTTTCCTTGTTTTTTTTTTTTTTTTAACTTTCCCTTCTATTTTAATTCAACTGTATGAAAAAAAAGTTAAAAAAGAAAACAAACATACAATAAAAGAACATTTTAAAGAGACCATAACAAGGGAGTAAGAAAAAGACAACTAACCTAAAATAACTGCTTAACTTCCAACATGTTCCTACTTTACCCCAAGAAAGTTACCTAATATAGCAACATTTCTGTGAACTTGCTCCTACTATATCCATCAGAAATTAACAGACCATAGTCATTCCTGGGCATCCCCAGAACATTAAATAGCTTATCTGTTCTTCTTGGATTATTGTTCCCCCTTCCTTAATTGCTCTCTATTGCTAGTTCCCCTACATTCTACATTATAAGCCATTTGTTTTATATTTTTCAAAGTTCACATTAGTGGTAGCATATAATATTTCTCTTTTTGTGCCTGGCTTATTTCGCTTAGCATTATGTCTTCAAGGTTCATCCATGTTGTCATATGTTTCACGAGATCGTTCCTTCTTACTGCCGCGTAGTATTCCGTCGTGTGTATATACCACATTTTATTTATCCACTCATCTGTTGAAGGACATTTGGGTTGTTTCCATCTTTTGGCAATTGTGAATAATGCTGCTATGAACATTGGCGTGCAGATATCTGTTCGTGTCACTGCTTTCCGATCTTCCGGGTATATACCGAGAAGTGCAATCGCTGGGTCGAATGGTAACTCTATATCTAGTTTTCTAAGGAATTGCCAGACTGACTTCCAGAGTGGCTGAACCATTATACAGTCCCACCAACAGTGAATAAGAGTTCCAATTTCTCCACATCCCCTCCAGCATTTGTAGTTTCCTGTTTGTTTAATGGCAGCCATTCTAACCGGTGTTAGATGGTATCTCATTGTGGTCTTAATTTGCATGTCTCTAATAGCTAGTGAAGCTGAACATTTTTTCATGTGTTTCTTGGCCATTTGTATTTCCTCTTCAGAGAACTGTATTTTCATATCTTTTGCCCATTTTATAATTGGGCCGACTGTACTATTGTCATTGAGTTGTAGGATTTCTTTATATATGCAAGATATCAGTCTTTTGTCAGATACATGGTTTCCAAAAATTTTTTCCCATTGAGCTGGCTGCCTCTTTACCTTTTTGAGAAATTCCTTTGAGGTGCAGAAACTTCTAAGCTTGAGGAGTTCCCATTTATCTATTTTTTCTTTTGTTGCTTGTGCTTTGGGTGTAAAGTCTAGGAAGTGGCCGCCTAATACAAGGTCTTGAAGATGTTTTCCTACATTATCTTCTAGGAGTTTTATGGTACTTTCTTTTATATTGAGATCTTTGGTCCATTTTGAGTTAATTTTTGTGTAGGGGGTGAGGTAGGGGTCCTCTTTCATTCTTTTGGATATGGATATCCAACTCTCCCAGCCCCATTTGTTGAAAAGACCATTATGACTCACTTCAGTGACTTTGGGGGCCTTATCAAAGATCAGTCGGCCATAGATCTGAGGGTCTATCTCCGAATTCTCAATTCGATTCCATTGATCTATATGTCTATCTTTGTGCCAGTACCATGCTGTTTTGGTAACTGTGGCTTTATAATAAGCTTCAAAGTCAGGGAGTGTAAGTCCTCCCACTTCGTTTTTCTTTTTTAGAGTGTCTTTAGCAATTCGAGGCATCTTCCCTTTCCAAATAAATTTGATAACTAGCTTTTCCAAGTCTGCAAAGTAGGTTGTTGGAATTTTGATTGGGATTCCATTGAATCTGTAGATGAGTTTGGGTAGAATTGACATCTTAATGACATTTAGCCTTCCTATCCATGAACATGGAATATTTTTCCATCTTTTAAGGTCCCCTTCTATTTCTTTTAGTAGAGTTATGTAGTTTTCTTTGTATAGGTCTTTTACATCTTTGGTTAAGTTTATTCCTAGGTACTTGATTTTTTTAGTTGCTATTGAAAATGGTATCTTTTTCTTGAGTGTCTCTTCAGTTTGTTCATTTCTAGCATATAGAAACATTACTGACTTATGTGCATTAACCTTGTATCCCGCTACTTTGCTAAATTTGTTTATTAGCTCTAGTAGCTGTATCGTCGATTTCTCAGGGTTTTCTAGTTATAAGATCATATCATCTGCAAACAATGACAGTTTTACTTCTTCTTTTCCAATTTGGATGCCTTTTATTTCTTTGTCTTGCCGGATTGCCCTGGCTAGCACTTCCAGCACAATGTTGAATAACAGTGGTGATAGCGGGCATCCTTGTCTTGTTCCTGATCTTAGAGGGAAGGCTTTCAGTCTCTCACCATTGAGTACTATGCTGGCTGTGGGTTTTTCATATATGCTCTTTATCATGTTGAGGAAGTTTCCTTCAATTCCTACCTTTTGAAGTGTTTTTATCAAAAAGGGATGTTGGATTTTGTCAAATGCTTTTTCAGCATCTATTGAGATGATTAATTGATTTTTCCCTTTTGACTTGTTAATGTGTTGTAATACATTGATTGATTTTCTTATGTTGAACCATCCTTGCATGCCTGGAATAAACCCCACTTGGTCATGGTGTATGATTTTTTTAATGTGTCTTTGGATTCGATTTGCAAGTATTTTGTTGAGGATTTTTGCATCTATATTCATTAGGGAGATTGGCCGGTAGTTTTCCTTTTTTGTAGCATCTTTGCCTGGTTTTGGTATTAGATTGATGTTAGCTTCATAAAATGAGTTAGGTAGTGTTCCCTTTTCTTCAATGTTTTGAAAGAGTTTGAGTAAGATTGGTGTCAGTTCTTTCTGGAAAGTTTGGTAGAATTCCCCTGTGAAGCCATCTGGCCCTGGGCATTTATTTGTGGGAAGATTTTTGATGACTGATTGGATCTCTTTGCTTGTGATGGGTTGGTTGAGGTCTTCTATTTCTTCTCTGGTCAGTCTAGGTTGTTCATATGTTTCCAGGAAATTGTCCATTTCCTCTGCATTATCCAGTTTGTTGCCATACAGTTGTTCATAGTATCCTCTTATAATTTTTTTAATTTCTTCAGGATCTGCAGTTATGTCACCTTTTTCATTCATTATTTTGTTTATATGGGTCTTCTCTCTTTTTGATTTTGTCAGTCTAGCTAGGGGCTTGTCAATCTTGTTGATCTTCTCAAAGAACCAACTTTTGGTGATATTTATCCTCTCTATTGTTTTTTTGTTCTCTATGTCATTTATTTCTGCTTTAATCCTTGTTATTTCTTTTCTTGTACTTGGTTTAGGATTGGTTTGCTGTTCATTTTCTAGCTTCTTCAGTTGATCCATTAGTTCTTTGATTCTGGCTCTTTCTTCCTTTTTAATATATGCGTTTAGTGCTATAAATTTCCCCCTTAGCACTGCTTTTGCTGCATCCCATAGGTTTTGGTATGTTGTGTTCTCATTTTCATTCATCTCTATATATTTAGCAATTTCTCTTGCTATTTCTTCTTTAACCCATTGATTGTTTAGGAGTGTGTTGTTTAACCTCCAGGTATTTGTGAATTTTCTAAGTCTCTGATGGTTATTGACTTCTAATTGTATTCCATTGTGGTCAGAGAATGTGCTTTGAATAATTTCAATCTTTTTAAATTTATTGAGGCTTGTTTTATGTCCCAGCATATGATCTATTCTGGAGAAAGTTCCATGAGCACTAGAAAAGTATGTGTATCCTGGTGATTTGGGATGTAATGTCCTGTAGATGTCTGTTAAATCTAATTCATTTATCAGATTGTTTAGGTTTTCAATTTCCTTATTGGTCTTCTGTCTGGTTGATCTATCTATAGGAGAGAGTGATGTGTTGAAGTCTCCCACAATTATTGTGGAAACATCAATTGCTTCCTTTAGTTTTGCCAGTGTTTCTCTCATGTATTTTGTGGCACCTTGGTTGGGTGCATAGACATTTACGATTGTTATTTCTTCTTGCTGAATTTCCCCTTTTATTAGTACGTAGTGGTCTTCTTTGTCTCTCAAAACATCCCTGCATTTGAAGTCTATTTTATCTGAGATTAATATTGCTACACCTGCTTTCTTTTGGCTGTAGCTTGCATGAAATATTTTTTTCCATCCTTTCACTTTCAGTTTCTTTGTGTCCCTGTGTCTAAGATGAGTCTCTTGTATGCAACATATTGATGGTTCATTTTTTTTGATCCATTCTGCGAATCTATATCTTTTAATTGGGGAGTTTAATCCATTTACATTCAACGTTATAACCGTGAAGGCATTTCTTGAATCAGCCATCTTATCCTTTGGTTTATGTTTGTCATATTTTTCCCCTCTGTCTATTAATATCCTTTATTGTACCCATACCGAATCTCTTTAGTACTGAACCTTTCTCCAAGTCTCTCTGTCCTGTCTTTGTTTCTCTGTCTGTAGGGCTCCCTTTAGTATCTCCAGTAGGGCAGGTCTCTTGTTAGCAAATTCTCTCAGCATTTGTTTGTCTGTGAAAAATTTAAGCTCTCCCTCAAATTTGAAGGAGAGCTTTGCTGGATAAAGTATTCTTGGCTGGAAATTTTTCTCACTCAGAATTTTAAATATATCGTGCCACTGCCTTTTAGCCTCCATGGTGGCTGCTGAGTCGTCACTACTTAGTCTCATGCTGTTTCCTTTGTATGTGGTGAATTGCTTTTCTCTTGCTGCTTTCAGAACTTGCTCCTTCTCTTCTGTGTTTGACAGTGTGATCAGTATATGTCTCAGAGTGGGTTTATTTGGATTTATTCTATTTGGAGTTCGCTGAGCATTTATGATTTGTGTATTTATGTTGTTTAGAAGATTTGGGAAGTTTTCCCCAACAATTTCTTTGAATACTCTTCCTAGACCTTTACCCTTTTCTTCCCCTTCTGGGACACCAATGAGTCTTATATTCGGACGTTTCATATTATCTATCATATCCCTGAGGTCCATTTCGATTTTTTCAATTTTTTTCCCCATTCTTTCTTTTATGCTTTCATTTTCCATTCTGTCATCTTCGAGGTCACTGATTCGTTGTTCAACTTCCTCTAGTCTTGTACTATGAGTGTCCAGAATCTTTTTAATTTGGTCAACAGTTTCTTTAATTTCCATAAGATCATCCATTTTTTTATTTAGTCTTGCAATGTCTTCTTTATGCTCTTCTAGGGTCTTCTTGATTTCCTTTATCTCCCATACTATGGTCTCATTGTTCATCTTTAGTTCTTTGAGTAGTTGCTCTAGGTGCTGTGTCTCTTCTGGTCTTTTGATTTGGGTGCTTGGGCTTGGGTTATCCATATCGTCTGGTTTTTTCATATGCTTTATAATTTTCTGTTGTTTTTGGCCTCGTGGCATTTGCTGAACTTGATAGGGTTCTTTTAGGATTTGTAGACCAATTGAAGTCCTTATCTCTAATTTATCAGATCTACAGCTTCGTGGAGTACACTTTCTCTAACTAACCAGCAGGTGGCGTCCACGAGCCACCTGTTCTCCACAAGCCAGTTCTCCCCTGCTTAGCCTTTTTGGTGAGTGGGGGAGTGAGTCTTGTGGGGTCCAATTGGTGTACCAAGCTTGCGTGTGTAGTTGGTGTTGCCTGCCCTGTATATGGGGCGTGTTTCTGGGCAGTCGGGGGGGGGGTGGCTCTAACAATCAAATCTCCCTGGTGATCCTAGAGTTTTAAAGCTGCTGCAATAGTCTAATCCTTCAGTTCAGTCCTGCCACAGTTTGTCTCTGCCACTGACCCACAAGTCCTTGGTATTGGCGTATGGCTCCTGATACATGCAAGTGGGCCCCTCTTCCAGGCCGTGCACCCCGGGTCCTCTGTTGAGGGATGACTGTGCTATGTCACAGGTGAGTGCCATCCCCCCAGGGCAGTTCTGGGCTGCTGGGCTGTGTAGGGAGGCTCCCAGTCTGCTGAAATGATGGCTGAATGGGGCTTTGTTAATTCACACTGCTCTACCTTCCCAACTCTGGGACAATCAGCTGAGGTTGCAGGGAAGGCTAATGTCCACGCCCAGTTTTGTGGTGTGTGCCTGTTATTTGAAGCACTTCCGTCACACTGGGTTGTCTGGGGCAGTTCTGGGCTATGGGGCTGGCGATGGGCAGGAGTGTTTCCTGTCCACCAGGATGATGGCTGTGAGTGGACACCCCCCTTTTCTTGGGAAGTTGTGGTGTTTAGTGAATTTTCTCAGCCACTGGATTATTGCATTTTGTCTCAGAGCTCTCCTAGTTCTGCTCTTGACTTGAGCTGCCCAAATAGCAAGTCTTTGAAGCTTTCTGTATTGGGCTTCTTAGAGTAATTGTTTTAGAAAAAGAAAAAAGGATTAAAAAAAAAAAAAAAAAAAAAAAAAAAACGGGCCCTCCTCAGAGATCTAATGGGTTATTGAAATGCTAAGAGACAAAGCAACCAGGGCCATTAAGGAAAGGTCCACAGGGCAGAGAGATCAGCTTTTCTTCGGGATTTGCATATGCGCCTCAGGGCCCTTCCCCTTTCTATGTTCACCAGAACTCCAAAAATCCTCTGCTTTTATTTTGGAGTTTTTTGTGTTGTTTTTTTTCTATGCCTGTCTCCTCTCTGCTGGGCTGGCTGCTCTCAGATTCTCTGGTGTCTGGTCTCAGTCTATCTATGGTTGGAGTTTGAATCAGTAGAATGAGTTTCCGATAAGGGCAGCCACTGCATTTCTCCCTTCTCCTTCCCAGAGCTGACAGCCCCTCCTCCCCCGGGACTGAGCCTGGCAGGGAGGGGCGCGGGACCCCTGGCAGCAAAAACTTACAGATTTCGCTGATCTCAGCAGTTCCACGTTTTCATGAGTGTTGTATGAAGTATGCCCAAAGTCAGATTGCTCTGTGGTGTCCAGTCCACACAGTTCCTGGCTTTCTACCTACTTTCCTGGAGGAGTAACTAAAACATACAGCTCACCAGTCTGCCATCTTGCCCCGCCTCTAATTCACTTTTTAAAAATGTTCTCAATTCACTCATTTTCCTTTTCTGTCATTTTTCAGATTTTGGATTGTAGAATCCATGTTTTATTTGTTGTGGCTATAATGGAACTTTGAAATCTGTTCAAATAAAGTAACTGCAGTAAGAACTTGAATGATCAAGTGGGTGAAAGTTTTAAAATACATTTTTTACATGCACTTTGAGATATATTTCTGATTTTATGTGTTTACTTAGATGCAAGGGTCTGTCCCTATGTGAAGCACTAAAACTTCATCAGTCGAAATTTCCCAAATGTACATATATTATGATCTATCCAACTGGGACCCTGAAAACACAGGACCTTAAAATCATCACAATATAATTGTAACACTTATTTGGGTGAGTTTTTGTTACTGTTGCTGTTTTTGTGGCTGGCTACGTGAACATTGAAAGGAAGTTGTGTGAAGGACTTTTATTTTAGTTGCTTCTTGTATCTTTCTAGTTTATGAAAATAAAGCACTGCTATTGACAGTCAGAAGAACACTCACAGGGGACCTTGGACAAATTACTTACTCTAGTGGGGCCCCAAGTTCTGTCTTTTAAAGAGGAGACATTAATATTAGCCCTACTGACTTGCTTCATTTTTATGAAACATAAATGAATTGATACAAGTGAACACATTGAAGACTATAGTTTCCTCTACTTACATTAGTGTTAGAGCACAGCTCCTTGCAATGAGGCAAAATGTCAAAACTGTGCCATTATAATTGTCTGAATGACTTACCCCTTAAATAGGACGTGGCTTTCCAAGGCTTTAGTCCCACTGCACTAATGATGTGCTTGTAGATTCAGGACTTTGAGGAAATATTTTTCAGTAAGAAAGTCTTGATGTGCTATACTCTAAGGCCTGGGCAAGAGATCCTGACATCATTTTAGTTTTCTCATAGTTTATCCCCAAACTAGGAAATGAAGGAAAGCTATGCTAATGATCCCAGTTAGAGCTTGTGAAGTAGAAGATTTATATCTGACAGTGCTATAAAAGAAACTGAAAGAATAAATTTGGGTCATACAGAATTTCAGGTCCACAGTAATTTTGGAAGCATGGTATGACAATGGCAATATTATTGTCATTTATAATAAGGTGATGAATACATGGTACTTGCCAGGTCTGTACATACAATGACTGTTTTATTCAGGCCTTATAATAACCCTGAAAATAATTATTTTTGTGGCTATTTGGAACTATGGTAGGCAGATCCCTAAAATGGCCCAGCAATAGCACCCTACCCTAATCTCCAGAACCTGTGAATATGAGATGTGTTATCATTTCCATGACTGTGTTTTGTTGTACAGCACATTTAATTTTAAGATTGGGAGATGATCTGGTTGGGCCTGATCTAATCACATGAGTCTTTAAATGTAGGGAGCTTTCTAGGGCTGGTGGCAGAAGGGGAAGTCAGAGAGGTTTGAATCACAAGGAAGACTTGAAATACTGTGGCTGGGTTTGAAGATAGTGTGGACTAGTTCCCGGACACAGCCCAGGTGTGTTGGCCTTTATGCACCACGTGCTGAGCTTTACCAACATTGAGCTGGCTTTCCGTTTCTGACATATTAAACAGCACACCATCAGGCATGGGATTTGCTCTCTGAGGAACTGTAACCAATCTTAAAAAGCATAAAAGTTAATTTACTGTGGGGTAAGCCTTGCACAATGAGGAAATAGAAATAGCTAATTGCTGGGAAGATAAATTACCTTTACTTTCTCTTTTTTCTACAGTACCTTCTTGTAGCCATCCCAGAAAAATCTGATGTGGCAAGTGAACATACCAACTTAGCAACCTGCTTTCTTTATTCGCAGCTTATGATGAAACAGTAGCCAGCACAGTAACACACGCAAGATATTGTTTCACCTCGTTCCTTGCCTTCTTTCAGTTTTCTTCACCCTAACTGCCCTGGGCTTGCATCTTCCGAATGAAGTTTAATCTTTACCTCAGGCTCTGATTTCTGTGGTTATCAGATCACATATTCCAGTTTAGAAGAGGATGTAGAAATAGGGTGGAAAGAAGTGGGAGACTGAGCCAGATCTAGAGATGGGAAGACCATGATGGGAGTTCTGGTGGTGATGGATGATGTGGGACTCTTGGACTTCTGATTATGATTGTGGCAAACAGGAACATCAGGCTTGGTGTAGTGAATCCTGAGGAGTTTTGTTTTGTGTCGTTTTTAGTGGGAGATGAGGAATCAGTTTTAATGATGGCCTTTGAGAGAATTGTCTCTTGTGTAGCGTGCAGTTGTAGAGTGGTGACTGTAAAAGTAGGGAGTGGCAGGTTTGGCTAGGAGCACAGGGATCTCCTAGGGTATTCCTAAAATCCTCCTGTGGCCGAGACCTTCCTTTGGGTGGAATGGAATATATTTTCAGGTCATAATTTCTTTGTTATATTACTTAATATTCATAAACATACCACACATGTCACTGAGCTTTAAGAATATGAATCTTGGCAGCAACATAGAAAACCTATTTTCTGGGGTGTTGAAAAGGATTTAACTTTGAACAATCAGGTGCAAAGTTTAATCAAAATCCTGGTTGAGAACATGTATTGTGTGGAATTTTTTTAAGCACATAGAGTGTATTTTTACGAGTCAAAACATTAATCTGTATAATTTTCTTACACATCTTAAATCTACAGTATATTGAGGGATTTAAATGAAATACATTTACAGACTCTTCTATTGCCCTTGGTAGGCAAGTTAAGTTGATTTCTTAAGCAGTACACAGCTTCACAGATTAAAGTGGAGAATGATGGAAGGATCCAGGTTTGGGAGTTTAGGATTGGGTGTGGTGGGAGGCCACAGTTGTAAGATAAAATCTGGCCAGTGAGTATAGTTCAAGTGATAAACTAAAGGGAGCTGGTTGATTCAGGTTGCAAGCAGATCACAGTGCTGTTGGACCTTGAAATTATAAACTTTCTTAATAATCTAAAAAATGAGGAAATAAGGACAGTGGAAGTTCTTCATTTAGAAGTTTTGGCTTTTTCCATGAAGTGCATGGGCAAACATACAAAACATGTTTTGTTTTGTTTTGTTTTGTTTTTGTTTGTTAGTTTTTTGTTTGTTTTTTTTTTGACAAATCTAGAAAAGTTGCAGTGAAAATGGTTGATAATAGACAAAAATATTTTTAGGCACTGGGAAAACTTTTGCTTAAATTTCATGTCTCTGAACATTTGCAAGAGAGCATAGACCTCAGTAATGTGTTATATAATAGTCTGTAGATTATTTCTGTGAGGAAAAGTAAAGAACTCAACAAACTGTGGTGTGTATCGAGCTAGCAAAATCTCTGAAAAAGCAAGTATGGCAAATACTTCTGAAGACAAAATGAGGTCCCTCTGTTCAGTGGTGGTTCTCTACCAGGTATAGATGGAAAGGCCTTTCCTAGGGTATCTTGTCAGGAAAGGTGGGTGTTAAGACAGATGACATCATTTTACATGGAAAAATCTCCTTGCTTAGCACTGGGTCCTCTCCTGAGTCTTCAGAGTACATTTTAACCAGCAATACAGAGTTCTCTTAGAGTTCTGAGTTCAAAATGACCTCAAAGATCCTATTGACATTTGCTTTTTTTTCAAATGTAGAAATTGACAACATCTGTTACTTGCTCATAGAGAGAACATTATCTCTGGTATTTATTAAATTTTTGGGCTTATTTATTGAAAATGAATTGTAGGATAACTCTTTTACAATTTACTATTAATAATATTTTAAATAATGAAATATAAAATTTTAACTGTAGGCTGGGTAATGACTAAGTTCTCACTAATGAACTTATAGTAAACACCTATTTCAGTCAATTCCATGCATTTATCTTTACTTACTAATACTGGTGACATGGAAGTTTCTCTAAAGAGTGCCGTGAAATTATGTATGTGACTTAGTTCCAGAAACTGGGTGAAATGCATGTTTCACTAACTTCTGTGCACTTATCTTGAGATTGTAACACTATTGAATTGCAAGTTTCTCTTTGAGAGCTGTGTATCACCTCTGTGACTTCGTTTTGGAAATTGAGTGAAACACATGTTTCACTCAATTCCATGCACTATGAGCAACTGTATGCCAACAAATTAGATAACTTAGAATGAATGGACAAATAACTAGAAACACAGACACTACCAAAACTGACTCAAGAAGATACAGAAGATCTCAATTACCTACAAAAAAAAGAGATTGAATTAGTAACTTTAAAACTTCCTAATAAAAAGCATAGGCCCAGATAGTTTCACTGGAAAATTATACCAAATAGTCATAGAAAAACTAATACCAACTCTTCACATAATCTTCCAAAATACAGAAGATGTGGAACAATTCTCAGCTCATTCTATGATGCCAGTAATACTCAGATACCAACACCAGAAAAAGACATCACACACAATAAAGGAAAGTCAGACCAATATCTTTTATAAACAGGGATGTGGAAATTCTCAACCAAATACTAGCAAACACAATCCAGCAACATATAAGAAGAATTATACACCATAGCCAAATGGATTTATCCCAGGAATGCTGGATTGTTTTCATATCCAAAAATAAATCATTATGAAGCACCTTATGAATAGAACAAAAAACAAAAGCCACATGATCATCTCAATAGATACAGAAAAAGCGTTTGACAAAATCTAACACACTTTCATGATAAAAACACATTCAACAAACTAGGGATAGAAGGGAACTTTCTCAACCTGATAAAGGGCATCAATGAAAACCCTATAGCTAATGTCATACTTATGGTGAAAGATTTTGAATGTTTTTCCATAAAATAAGGGACAAGATAAGGATGTCTGCCCTTACCATTTCTATTCAACATGGTACAGGATGTTCAAGCCAGGGTGATTAGGCTAGGAAAAAAAAAAAAAAAACAAACAAAAAACATTCAGATTAGAAAGGATCTAAATAGACATTTCTCTAAAGAAGATGTATAAGTGGCCAAGAACACTTGAAAAAATGTTCACCATAATTAGCTGTTTGGGGAATGCAAATCAAAACTATGAGATACCACTTCATACCTGCTAGGATGGTTATAATCAGAAAGATGGGTAATAAGTTTTGGTGAGAATGTGGAGAAATTAGGACCCTCATACACTGCTGATGAGAATATAAAATGATGCAGCCAAATTTGGCAGTTCCTCACAAAGTTAGACATAGAGTTACCATATGACCCAGCCATTCCATGCCTAGGTATGCATAAGAGAAAGCACGTGTCCATGCGAAGACCTTTATATGAATGTTCATAACATTATTCATAATAGCTAGAAAGTGAGAGCAACCTAAATGTCCATCAACTGATGAGTGAATAAATAAAATTCCAAACAATGGAATAAAAATCAACAATATGAAGGAATGAAGTACTGATACATACTGTAACATAGAAGAACCTTGAAAACATTATTTTAAGTAAAAGAAGCCAGTCATAAAAGTCCTGTAGTATATTATTCCACTTATATGAAATACCAGAAATAGACAAATTTGGAGACAGAAAGTAGATTAGTGGTTGCGTAAGACTGGTAGGAGGAAGGGGAGTGGGGTGTGATTATTAATGGATTTAAGGCTTCTATTTGGAGTGATGAAGATGTTCTAAAATTAGATGGTGTTGATTGTTGCACAACTCTGAATATATTTTTCTTTTTTTCTTTTTTTTTCTGTGACTGTATTAAAAAATCATTAAATTGTATACTTTATATGAGTGAATTGTGTGGTATATGAATTATATCTCAATAAAGCTTTTGAAAAGAGTACAAGATAGCAGCAAGAAGAAGATAGTTGAGGGAATTTGAGAAGCTGCCCAGGTTTTGCATGCAATGATGACCTGTCATCAGCAAAATTCCTTATATCTTTAAGCTTTTCTTGTTCCAACCGAAACCTAGCACTTTTCTGAGGACACTGCTTCTCCAATCCCTCTCAAACAGTAAATGATATTTTCACCCACTCCATAGGTAACACAAGAATGAAGGATAAGGTAGGTACTTTCTTTGTTCCACCATGTTACTACTACGAATTTCTCTTCTCTCTTTCCTCAAAAACATAAGTTCCTTTAAAGCTTTCCATAAAACAATTCTTTTCATCTACCAATTTTCCAATTACTCTTCCTTCTTTAAATATTTTTGAAACCTGAATCACAGTATTTTTTGTTGCCACTACTCCTAACATAATTCTTAGATGTTTTTCGCATCTATATAGATGACCTATCCAATAATCTGGTTTCTTGCTTTCTTGGCCTTCTCATTTCCAATGATCTTTGTCTGTATTTCACCTCAGTCTCCTTCCTACCTCCAACAAAGAAGTATCTGCCCCAAATGTCAAAAGTGTCTAGGTTGACAAATCCTGAGATAGAAATAGACAAAGTAATAGCATCAAGTGACAGAAAAGGTGAAAACAACATTGGGTAGATTAATCAGAAAGATCTCTTTGGGAGATAACAATTATACTGAGAACACAGTGACAAGAAGGCAACCATACTGAAAATGGGGACAAGCTTGACAAGCCAAGACAAGAGTAGAGACAATGTTTGAATGTTTAGAGATGATTTGGGGGCAATAAGGAGGGGCCTCGTAAGATAGTCAATGGACATCACAGATTTTAAACTAAGTGCAATGGGAAGCCACTGGAAGGTGTTGAAAGGGAGATGTATGATCTGCTCTACATTTATAAAAGATAACACTTACCTCTGAGTGGAAAATAAGTTATATGGTATCAAAAGTAGTTTGTTAGGAGATGATTGTGATAGTCTAATTGAAAGATGACAGAGGCTTGGAGTAGGGTGGTGGCCACGGATATGGAGAGAGTGAATGTATTTGGAACTAAAGTTGATAAGACTTGCTGATGGATTGGGTGCTAATTATCAAGGATGTTTACTATACTTTAGCTTGAGCAGTCAGTGCTATTTCCTGAGAAAAAGGAAAATGAAAGGAAAATGTGATATGGTGAGTTGAGCAGAATCAAGAATATGCTCTTCAAATTATTCAAAATCTGATTAGTTTATCTGAGTGAACATGTCAATCAGGAGGTCCAAAACTCTGAGCAGAGATAAAGGGCATTTTTCTGACTAAGCTCTTTACATTCTTACTCCTTAAAGATAGTGTTTGAGATTTTGAAGTTGGTCGCTTCCTTGAGGACATAGAAAATTCCAAGTATTGAATTCTCTTTGTAAGATAGCTCCTTGGACTATAATACCACCAGATGACCAAGTACAGCTGTCATTTCTCAATCACAGAAACTCCCTGGAGGTCAGTAAAAAAGGCCAAATAGTCCAAGTGTGATTACATGAATTCAATGTTTGCCAGGCCAAGAGAGATGAGATCATAACCTCCCTCCGAAATTTTCAAGCAGACAGTTATAACATCATGTAGAGACGGTGCAGAGATCAGAAAGAAGAGTGACACCCATTTGCCTGAAAATAATGAGATCCAGGGATAAACTGAGCTTCAAGATTACCTTCCTCAGACATTGCAAAAATAAGTTCATATGTATTGTTTTGTTTTGTTCATATTATGTAATTATAAATAAGATTCCATGTACTAAATGCTGCCAAACATTTCTGGAGAAATTATTTTTAAAATAATTAATTTGATGTTTGTGAATATCTGGTTTTATATATTCTCCAGAAAAAAGGACTGAGTTAATAACTATTTTTAAATTTACAACTATTATATGATGTTAAGATTAAAAATAAGTGTAAATAAACTGAAATCTGCTAATGGACTCATCATGAGAAACTTAAATAAACCATGTGAATGTATTTTCAAATCTGAGTTATTTTTGAGGATTATACATAAAACTTTGAGACTTTTTCACCAATACCACTGAGAAAAACATTATTGTTTCTGTCTCTTATGCTCAGGCTTACACTTAAAAATTAAATGCTTTTCTGTACCTTTTATTTTTGCTTAAATGTGTTGAATAAGAATGAGAAATACGTATTTTTCATCATGTTGGTATTTTTTCAAATTGACATTTGAAAAAAATGTCCTGTTGAGGACAGTTTGAGGTGAACAGTTTTTCCCGCTTCTATGGTGAATAGCAA
Source organism: Choloepus didactylus (assembly GCF_015220235.1). Taxonomy (NCBI): domain Eukaryota; kingdom Metazoa; phylum Chordata; class Mammalia; order Pilosa; family Megalonychidae; genus Choloepus; species Choloepus didactylus. The sequence continues at coordinate 63,628,618 of NC_051324.1, read as the reverse complement.
GATTTTCTTCTGACGTTAACTTCAGCATGACAGGAGAAAAACAGGATCTTTACAGTTAATAACAAACTACTAAATTCATAATAACAAGTTTTTCCCAAAAAATTCAGATATAATCCAAAGAACATACATGGGTTAGGGAAAGAAAAAAAAGAAAATGGGCATGAGGTAGCATAATGAACTCATTTACACTGGAAGACTGATTTCCAATGGAAAATCTAAAGGGTTGGAGTCAAACCAAGGTCTCCATGCTACTTTGGGCTGATTCTTTAGTGAGAGCACCATGTTCTTGGTCAGCTCACTTCCTGTAGTATCCGTAGAGTCCTTCACAATCCTTTAAAAATTGTCCAGGCTACCCAGAACAATCCATGGGGATTCCTAATTCTCTTTCTTTCTTTTCTTTCTTTTCTTTCTTTCTTCTTTCTTTCTTTCTTTCTTTCTTTCTTTCTTTCTTTCTTTCCTTCTTCCTTCCTTCCTTCCTCCCTTCCTTCCTTTCTTTCTTTCTCCCTTCCCTTCCCTTCCCTTCCCTTCCCATCCCATGTTTCTACCTTAACTATCATTCCAGGGACTTTCTGGCCTCTCGGCTTGGTCTGCTTACTACATAAACTCGCCTCTCCTCCTCATTAAGCAGCCAATTGGAAGAACCAGTTATAGGTTCTTCCTCTAGCAACGCTACCTGAAGATGTCCTGGCTAATGTGCCTCCCATTAGAACTGGCCCCTGAACACTTTGCCTGACCTTTGTCTCCAGGAAATAGCCTGGCCCTGCATGTGATCTTGCCCCATGAATAGGATGGAAGTTTCAGGTTGGGACATATCTACTCCTTATCCCCATGGAGTAGTCCATGACAGCTTTGTGGTCCTGTCCCCAACTAACACGATGTAGAGGAAGAAGGTCACTTCCTTCTGATGTCAGGACCTAAGTGACAACCGACAGAGGCCGGGATAGAGCTGCCAGCCTTGAGCCCCAAAGTCCTGATCCATATATGCAAGCCATGTCCTTCTTCCCAGAAAACTAATGTTCCTTCTAAAGTAACTTATGTTTCCCCTAATTTGCCTAACAGCCCATCTCTTATGCAGTGAGGAACATTTATGAATGCTTACACTCCCATAGCTTTCAGGAGAGGTCCAGCAAAACATATTTGAATTTGGATTGGTTGACTGGGGCTCTGCAAAGGTGTGGCATTCACTCTACACTGAAGCGTCTCCTTCTGGGAGAGATTTTGGGTTCCTGCTACAATAAAATGCTAGTATAAGGCCCCCCACCAAATTCTAAGAACCTTCACCCTCCAGCTCAAGCTGCAGATGGAAAATAAAAAAGCTGTGATTTGCTGCATCTCCCAGGAGGGAGCTGGTTTCTGGCTGTACTTTGCTTCTTTATTAGTAATACACAGGACCCCTTTCAAGGGCCTCCAGATACAAATTCACCCAATTCCTATCTGCATCTCTGCCCTGCTATCTTCCTCACCAACACTATCTGCCTCCCACCTGTCTACCCCCACACAAACCACCCAAGCATGTGCACACACACGCATGAAAAAGCAGAAGTAGCATTTGTATCACATTCTTAGAAATTACAGCTATTGCTCTATTTCCTGGGGCATGGTGACTGGACCTTCCAAATGCCTGGTGCATTTGCAATAATTCCGTCTGCCCCTCTATTCACAAGACCCCTTTCACGGTAAGCACTACTTCCCTATTTCAACAAGCAGCACCACAACTCCAGCAGGCTGTCAACATTTGGAAGAATCCTAGCCTCCGAGAACATTATACAGCAGTATCTCTCAAATTATTGGTGAAGGACCAACTTATTTTTTTTGTTTTTAATCAAGGGAACAATACTTTTTAAAAATACCAGCATAGTACTGCGATGTTGCAGAAATGTCAAATTACTATAAAAGCTTCTAAAGCATACTCTTTCTTTACTGTTCCTTCATTGATCAGAAACTAAGCATGCCTTGGGTGGTACTGTTTTTATGCAAAACATACAATGGCTGGGGATGGCTCCTATAGCAACACTGCCCCCTCATCAAGGAAGATGATGCAGGAGGATATCCTAATTTAGATACATCTTGCTACTAACCAAGATACCAAAGTAGAAAATACCACTGCTTCCCATCCCCAGTTTCTCCCACTCAAGCACACTCCATTTTTCCTTAGTATGTCTGCCCCACTAAAATTATAGTCACTCAGTTTAAAAAACACGCCATTTTGTTTCTCCCAGATGATCAATAACAGGAAGCAAAAGAAGATGAAAAAAGGTCATGGGTTTTTAATCTAGCTAAAGCCTATCCAAATCCCAGCTCAGGGGAAGACTCTGCCCAACACGTTATGCACAAGTCCAAGCCTATCATAGCCTCCCCATGATAACTGAAGAAATCCATTCATGAATCTATTCAACTTCTGATTGTAATAAAATATCTATTCTTGCATATTTTAAACAGAGAAACTAGAATGAAAATTCCATAAAACAATAACAAGGAAGACAGCGATTGGAAATTCCACAGAGAGTTAAGGTATGCTATAATTTCTTTCTTGAAAGTTAAGAGGAAAGAGAGAGTACATAATGCCAATTTTTAATAATATAAGTTGCAGTTATATATGGATGTCCAAAATTTAAAGACAATCATTCAAGGAATAATACGATATGTTATGGAATGAGTCAAAAAGTTTCTAAGATTCTTGTGGAGGGTGTATTCATCAGGGCTTCTAGGGATAGAGGGTACACAGAGCATGCCCAACTCTTATTACCGGGCTCAAAACTAGCTCACATCGCTCCTGCTCACATTCCTTTGGCAAGAGCTCAGCTCCATGGCCACATCAGACCTCAGAGGAACTATGAAATGGAGCGTGGCCATGTGCTCTGGAAAGAAAAGGGAAAATAACAAAAAGCACCAAAAATGCCTTTTACTGAAGAGCTGATTTTCTCAGCCACAGAGAGGAAAGTCCCAGCTGAACCATGACAGTATTTTAAAGAATCAGGGGAAGGAGCTATCTTATCATTTATCAAGACTTCTTACAAAGTTCCTGTGGTTAAGACCATGTGAAAGGGACATAAAAAGAGATTAACGAAAATATTAGAAAAGCTGGAAATTAGAGAAGAGGCATAGAAAATCAGTGAGGAAAGAAAGAATAATTAAGTAAATGGGGTTGTGACAAGAAACTTGGCAAGTGTTAGGGAAAAAAAGTTAGATCTTTACTTTGTATCTTATACAAAATAAACTCCAGACAGTTTAAAGAAATAATTGTGACAAAACTTTACAACCATTAGAAGAAACAGAAGAGTGTACTACGTAATTGTTTCTGGAAAAGGGCATACCCCAAAACCAAATCATACAATAAAGCTGTTAAGTTTGATTATAACCAAATTAAAACTTCAGTGCAACAAAAGAAAAAATAAAGTAAGATTAAGAAAGAGTTAGAAAATGACTAAAGAAAATTATCTAAAATAGTGCCAAAAAAGGATTATCCAGAATACATAAAGAATTCATATAAATATGTTAGGTTTTTTTCTTTAATGCAATTTTATTGAGATATATTCACACACCATACAAACCAACTGCAGTATACAATCAATGGCTTGCAGTATTAAATATGTGACTTTTAAAGTTCAATAGCACTGAATTATATATTTGAATGTGGTTCAAAGGACACATTTTAAGTTGTATATGTGCTCCTAGAATAAAAATTAAAAAAAAAAAATAGCACACATATAATAAAGGACTTCTGATGGTTTGGAGCTGTATATACCTCAGAAAAACATATTCTTAAACTTAATCCATTCCTGTGGGTGTGAACCCGCTGTAAGTAGGACCTTCTGATGAGGTTACTTCAGTTAAGGAGTGACCCAACCTAATCAGGATGGGTCTTAATCCTATTAATGGAATTCTTTATAAGCAGAATGAAATTTAGACACAGAGAGAGAAAGCCACAGGAAGCAAGAAGCTGAAGGTCAATGGAACCTGGAAAAGAAGGGAGAGGCCAGAAGGGGCCGCCATGTGCATTGCAATGAGAGAAGCCCAGGACCAAGGATCACCTACAGCCAGCCCCAGAACACAAGTCTTTAGAAAGAAAGCATCGCCTTAATGATGCCTTGATTTGGACTCTTTCCTATCTTCAAAACTGTGAGCCATTAAATTCCCATTGTTTAAACCAACCATTGCATGGCATTTGCTTGAACAGCCAAGGAAAACTGAAACAGGACTGTACAACACAAACAGGGAACATTAATGTAAATCATGGACTATGGTCAATGGTACAATTATAATAATATTCTTTCATCAATTGTAACAAATGTACCACACTAATGCAAGGTGCTAATAATGGGGTGGCGGGGGGAGTATATGGGAACTCTGTATTTTCTGCGAGATTTTTCTGTAAACCTACAACTTCTCTAATAAAAAAAGTCAAATAGAAAAATGGGCATATAATATAAAAGCGCAATTCACAAAGGAAGTAATTTAAATGAGAGGATGCTTGACAACCCTGGAAAGCAAGGGAATACAATTCAAACAATTCAATGTACCACATACATTCCTCAGATAAGCAGGTATTATTGAGAATGGAAATATCGAGCATTGCAGTGATTGTCAGAAAGATGAATTCTCAAAACAGTTCAGGTGTGAGTATAAACAGGCACAATGTAAAATAATTTTTCATATTCATATTTATATGCATATATATACATGTATGTACACACATACATCCTTTCTCTATATAATTCATATATATATACACACATATATGTATACATATATATATATACACACACACCCTTTAACTTCCAAACCCTATAACTCTGCAATTTCTCTTCTAGGACTCTCACACTTGCGCACAAGGAGTCAAAATTATTCTTCATAAAATCCTCTTTACATTGTCAAAAAGCACAGAATCTTCCAGGTCCAAAAATGCTGGTAAGGTTTCTATTTCAACCCTGTAATGTTTTCCAATAAGGAAAGTGAAGATTAAGTTTTCCTTACAGAGCAAAGGGAATTCAGTAGTCACCCCACACCGAATTAGTATAAATAAGATGATTTCTGTAAGAATTAACAAAGAAGCCCTTAAATTGTCCGAGATAAATAAATTTCTGAAAGTTGGTATTTATTGAGGTATTTAAATGGGTAAATATTATAGAGAATCTAAATGAGGATACATAGGTATTAAAATGCACTTATGGAAACCAGAGCTGTATAGTCTTTTAAAAAATGCAATGTTGAAACAGTCTGGGCATGGGAGGAGGGAGAGACAGAGGGCACCTGTATGCTAAGTTCCTACAAGCCAAGTATTTATTTGCTAAATACCTATTCATTACATTTGGAACTCCCAGATTCTGAGCACTTGATTGGAAATGTAGTGACCAGGCTGTGAGCTGTCTGTTTGCAAGAAATTTCTTCTTTATAAGATCTTAACATTTATTTTCTCTTCCCTTTTCCTTTTGTATTAAAAAGGGCAAAATGAGTGAGCAGGAGGTAAGTTTGTGTGAACAAACATGGGCCTTGTTATGCAAGAACTTTCTTAATAAAAAGAGAATGTAATGAGACACTTGAATGGCTTGAGTCAATATCTGTATTGCTTTATATTTATAATAGGAAATATATTTCCCCTGGGAAATTTATGTTTGTATAACTTTCATGAAAAAATAAAGCCACACCTTTATACAACAAAAGTATGGGGCCATAAATTAAGGGCTAGAAATAATGAGGTAAGTCAGCAACTGCAAATTCAGGAAGTATTTGAAAAGCCAATAGTGAGATGTTTGGCTTCCACTCATTAGTACTAAAGTTGAGATAGTGGTAATTTGAAGAAATAGAGAGCATATTAGCCAATAGACACAGGTAGCAGAGATTTTTGGTTTTGAGATCTTTCCTTTAAAAAAAGCATTTATTTTCTTGGGACAATAATGCAGACTTTAGAAAAGTCATAAAATATTGAGCAGAAAAATCCCCATTAGTTCCCTACTTCTAACTATCTATCAGGTAGATATAGGTAGGTAGCATTTTTAAACTAAATTAGGATTGCACCGAATATGCACTGTGGATTTCATTCTAAGGTCAAGCATTTTGGTTGTAAAAATGTGATTTGTTATTTGTAGCTTGCGAGTTTCCAAGACTGCAAGTGTTACAGGCCAGTGTTCCCAAGATCCCCTGCATTCTACTGAGTTTCCAATCCCAGATTCTTGGCATATAACCAATATATTGATTACTACCAAAAGAGCAATGCCTTGGAACCACCTCCTTTCACACTTAGGCTTGCAGCAAAATCAAATATAGCAGCAGCACATCATCATGTTTAGGCACCTGATAATAATTGATCAACCTGTTACTTTGGCCTCTGGTGCTCTTGACAATCAAGTGCATGCCTTAGCACACTTGTTGAAGAACAATAAAATTGAATTCCCATTAAAAACCCACTGGAATTACTGAGACTGCTTAATTTATGTACTGGGCATATTTCAAAAGGTACATACTGAGGGACGTATAAGAATCGGAAAATTGGCCAAACAGAAGCCAAGTTGTATGACAAAGATTGTAGCTATTAGAAATCATAATTTTCTTTATTCATTCTCTTGGACTGTGTAGGAATGTTTTAACTCGTTGCTTCTACTACTGCTTTTATACCTATTTCCTAAAAATCATTGAGTTAATGATTTTTCGTCACTGCCTACCCTAAACCTGGGTCATATAGATTCATTTAAAGATTCTAAAAATGTTATTGCATATACACCTTCTACCAATACAATGCAACAGATAATGAATAAAGTCTCTTTTGCCTCCTTCATGGCAGGCAAGTTTTCTGTTAAACCAAGAGGAATTTCTGACAGCAGTATCTCATTCATTTGATCATAAAAAACATGCATTTAACTTGAAATTCAGTAGATAAACAGTGCCAGTTGTCAAAGTTTCTAGATAATATGGCACATTAATGTGCTTTCCTTTGATTAAAGTAAAGGGCCACCCCTCATGATCCGAAAACAATGAAATGTGTTGCTTGCTAAGCATGGGAGAATTGTGCTTACAAGTCACCATCTCTGAACAAAGCAAATAGCTGAATTCATACAGGTTTTGGGGAACATGGACCAGAGAGATTGGTGGATTTTCAGACAGAGGACTCTTTAGGGAGTTCTTGTTACTTGTTGATCAGCTGACTTTCAGAGGTGATACTTTCAGAAGTTGTTTCTTGACTAAAGAACAATCAGACTTTACTTTTCTTGAATTTAAGTTTAAATCATGCTTTAACATCAAAAAAGTTTTCTTAACCAAGTTTGAAGGTTCTATTTAGGAATTTCTTTATTTCTAAATTTCTCCTTTCAAAATTAGGGTATTTACTGAATATGTAAGAAGAGCATTACTACTGCCAAGATCATGTCAATAAATTTTTTTTCAAAATGGCAGAGACAGGAATGGACTTTTGATTGATGGTAGTTCTGCTATCTTGTGCTATAGTACCCTGAGCACATGATAAAACATCTGTGAGCCCCCTTAGTCTTATTTACAAGATAAAGTCAATAATATGTTATTTCCTTTGAATTTTTCAGTTAGTAGTGAGAGAACCCTAACTCATACAGTCAAGGGGAACAAGGGAATTCATTGCTAGCTGGATTTGTTCCAGATTTAGTCAACACATTTTTGAGAATTAATTCTACCTGATTAGCAACTCCAGAGGAAAGAAAGTGTATCTTTCCTAATAGTTCCAACCCCTGGATTCCCAGGCCTCTCAGAGAATGGCACCCAAATAATATCATGTTAGTAAAGGAAAGGGCAATATTTCAACTAAATTTTAGGATGTTTACTAGAAGAAGGAGGACTGAAAGTCAGGGAGATAAAAGTAACAGATTTTCTTTTTTGAAATACAAAGACATACTTCACAGTGTTCTTTAACATAAAATGTAGAAACAGCAAGGCATCTCAGCCATGGTGACTGCTTCAAAAATGTGAGCTGAGTCTGAATTAGGAAGTATGTTAGAAAGGACTTGGCATTAAAACCCCCCATTTCTTGTTTGAAAAAAAAAAGAAAAGACAGGGGCCCTCTGGCCAAACTTCCTAATTTTCAAGAAGGTGGTTGTGGTAGGGGGCAGTCCTGGCACAACATATTGCCTTCCCCTGGGACCCAAAAATACATCCTGAGCCCTGGGCCCGGTATGTCAGCTTGACAGGATAGAACACAAACCCTGGTGGATAAGTGGACTGCAGTACATTCCTTCTCCTATTGTCCCAAGCATATGTAAACATTCACTGGAAACAGTCTGACTCCCGTGGGCATGTTTTAGGACAACCAGCTCACATATCTGTCCCTGGTGGGGAGGGAGCGAGTTCTTGCCCAGGTAACCATTTATACTATTTGGATTCTGACCCAAAAAGTGGATTCAGTATTCATAAATCCACCCTCTCTGTAATCTGTGTTCAGTCACTTGCTATTTAGAGTTTGCAGTTCCCTCCATATTGAACGTTTCCTTCCTATCTGTTCTTCACTGCCCCCTGCTGGGCTGGAGGATGGGAGCCATCCCAAACTTGCTTTTCCCTGGCACCTCAGCAACCATCCCACCATTACTTCCACCTGATTGTGAACACGTGCACTGTGCATCTCGCCTATAAATACCGAAGTTACTTCTGATTCAGGATTATGAGCTGCTCTGAACTGTCCACCCAAGGTCTGGTCTCCCAACCTATTCTGAGACATGAATGCTGTCACCCTCTGTTTCACAGATGTCCTCCTGAGGGTCCCAATGTCACAAGCTTTGCTTCTCTATACTGTTCTTCAAAGTCACATGGAATTATGATAGCAAACATTCATTAGATGCCTACTGCATGCCAGATCTTTACAGAGAGTCTATCCTCACGATGAATGTACAATGTAGATATTATTATCTTTAGTTTACAAGTAAGGTAATCAAGGACGAGTATTTGGTGACCTATTCAGGTTCCTACAGATTTAGGTTATAGACCCAGTAATAAAATTCAGTTCTATTAGAATATAAGCTGCCTGTTCCCTCCCCTTTTACTCACAACCCAACATCAATCTAGTGAAAATGTTTGTATTCCTTTTCATTCTTTCAGTCTTATTTAAACATATGTATTTATGGAGTTGAACACAATCTGAGGAAAATAGAGATTATGTTAGCAATGTTCATATTGCTGCTCTACCCATTTAAGAACTTTACACTATTTGTGGGCCTATTGATCATGCTGCCTGGATTGTTAAAGGAAAATAAAAATAAACTTGAACAGTGCTTTCCACTGATGTAAATCAGTGTAGCTGAGAGTATATGTGTGTGTATGTGTACTAATTGTTTTACTACTATTTTTGATTTGTTGTACCAATAATTCTATAAATAATGAAAGCAGTGGGATGATATGTTTATATCACTGAAAATTTCCAACCTTAATCTGAATGACTTATTCAAGGGATATGTGATTTGGTTTCATTTTCATTAAAAAAATCTGTATAAAAAGGAATAGAATACAGCTTCCTAATGTTGATTCTAGTAAACTCCTTGTAACACTATCCCTTTCTTATAATGGCAGGAAGAAAAGTAATGGCTTTTCCAGATGAAGAAAGTATGATAGAATTAACTTAAAATCACCAGGAAGATGTAGTGAGAGTCATGTTTACAAATGCTTTCTCATATTTGAAGTTCATGAGAGAATCTTGAATCCCAACTGTAAAGGAACATCATGATCATCCAGGTAACTTTTCAGCTACAAAATCCCATCACTTTTTATCTCTATTATGTCATAAGCCATATGTGGGGATATGAATTAGTACAAAATAATTATTTTCAATGATGAGTGTAAAGTTGAGATCCAGATATAAGGAAAGTTAGATAAATTAGAAATGTTAGATAAAATATTTTTTTAAAGCCTCCCTAATCCAAACTCACTTAAAGGTAAGGGAAATTTTCAGTAGCCAACAATGAAAAAGACACCAAAAACCAGAGTGTTGTGTCATTAGTGAGCTTCTATGAGTTTATCAGTCTCGGTAACTGAGAAGTTTGAACTTCATTGGTAACTTTAGGACAAATGACATGGCCTTGTGATTGCACAGTTGGAGACATTTTCTTTAAGTTATAACTTTCAAAAAGTTATATCCTCAATGAAAGGGAAGAATAGGAAAGAAGTTTCCTATTGACAAAGGAAGAGAACAAGGAAACTTATCTGTTCTACCTTTGGACTCCGTGTGTGGGGGGCGGGGGAGAGAAATCCCCTTTGATAATTTCTGGCATCACCATCTTTACATGGATTGGGAGTCATATGTATACCACCTACATGGTAGAGAAACCCTAAGTACAACTATAAATGAAGTGGCTCTGGACTAGTCACACATTTGAATACCTGGTTGAAGCTATGGTAAAATTCTGGAGTGTTGCAATGTCAACCCAGGTGACAAAGATAAATTATCTCTGAATGTAAATGCACAATCCAAAATTATTCACAGGACACCATATGGAAGAGTCAGCAGAAACAAATGAGAATTAGACTTTCAGAAAATAGAATTATCAGAGAATATAAAGTAATTCTGCTTGGAAGAAAGAAAACTATGTGATTTGGTTTTGTTTTCATAAAAAATTCTATACATTTTTTTCATAAAAAAATCTATGTTCCTATAAAAAGGAAAAGAATACAGCTTCCTAAAGTTATTTCTAATAAACTACTTGTAATAATATCCCTTTCTTATAATGGCAGGAAGAAAATAATGGCTTTTCCAGATGAAGAAAGTTTTTCAGGATTAACTTAAAACCACCAGGAAGATGTAGTGAAGCACCAGTTACAGGTCAGAAAATAAAATTTTGGAAGCGATTCAATCAACAACACCAATTATAAATTATCTGAAGAGGGAAAAATTCTGAGTAGACATGAGAAAGCCCTTTATGAAAAAAATTATAAAAAACTCAACATGTGTACTTGAATTTTTCTTTTTAATCACATTGCTTTCCACAGTTCCTTTGCTGGTTGATGGGTATAGAGATAGAGCACAGTTTCGTGTCAGTTTCTTGATTCCACTTTCCACATTGATTGGCTGCACATTATTATATTTGGAGGTAAGGAATGCCTCCATTTATCCAAGTGTCCTGGAATATGAGGCCAATTAGAAAAACTATGCCCTAGGTAGGAGACTATGCACTTTGAAAAATGAATGCCTAGAAATGTGAAGATTCTAAAAAAGAAAGAAGGGAAATGACTTGAACAGCACTTTACCTGTTCGTAAGAAGTTCTTGGGTCATGGAAAACCTTGGAGAATCAGGTAAAAGGTGTGTATCCTCTCCTTAGAGAAGTATGCATATACTGTAAATCCCCATAAATCCCTGGTTAAGAGCACCTATTTTAGGAGAAGGAGCTTGGCCTCTCCTGTCTGAGAATGAGACATGGAAGGTCACTTGATGACTCTAGGCCTGTGCTGATATGGGGGAAGGGGCAGCACCAAGAGGAGCAGAAGGCACAGAAAGGAGAAACTCTGTGTGCAGAGGATGATCCCGTTGTCCCTCCCTGTTTGGCATTGTGCCAGCACACATCCTCAGGATTTCTCACCGCTGATCTGTAATTGCTAAATCCCAGAGCTTCAAATAAAAGCACGATGGATCATAGGCATCAGCAGAAAGGAAAACAACCCCTCACCGCTTGTTTGGGAATTGGCACTTGCCTGATGCTCATGGAGAAATCAGGGGGAATGTTGACAGGGCTGCTCAATGGGCAAAATTATCTTTATTTGGATAAACTTCACAAATCAGAAAATCTTGCATTTAATCGTTGTCTTTCTTTTGCAGATGAGTGCATATTATGATGGCCCTTCTGAAGAATCAGGGAGTGACCATGCATTCCTGGTATTCCTAATGGTAAGAATACATTCACATTTAAATATCATTGCATTGGAGGGATATCTTAACTGTATTCAACAATTATGCTTCCTTGAATATACTTTGAAACATACTTGGAAAATTTAATAAAGGTATTTTTATACATCTGAATCCCACACAAATACAATGTTTCTGAAACTAGAACCATTTTTTACAACAATCAACTGACGAGATAATATGCAGCCCCAAATTCAAAGAACAATATGTAACTCTTGGAGGTAATGGTATTACCTAAATATAAATAATTTCAATGTTCAATTTAATATAAATGTACTTTAATAAAATGTAACTATCTTTAATAAAACATAAATATACTCATACCACTTCTCTAGAAGGAATGGAACAAATTTGTTTTTTTTGTGATTAGCCAAATAGGTTGCCCTTGAAATTTGTAATGATTTTGCCAAATATCTATATTTTAGAAAATCAAAAGTTTCTAAATGACGTTTGATGTTAAAATGATTATCTTTTAGTATTTCTAGTTGTGAATATCTCTCTTTATCCCTAGACTTTCTTTCATTTTATCAACTTCTGTTTTTTGACTTTTTATGTCTGGAATGCAAATTTGTAAAACAAACAAACAAACAAACAAAAAAACAATTAGAAAGGACTCTATCTTTGGGTTTGGAAAAGTCAAATTTATTTAGTATTCTGTTTCAATGTTAAATACTTTAGACATTGTATGAATAAAAATCAGTCAATTAAGAAGGGTATGCCATTTGCTAGGATATCATGAGATATGAGCCATAAGATAATACACAGAAATCAGGCTATCTGACCTATGATGATTACGATCCAGTGGAGGAAACATCATTACCAAACCTGAAATATTTAAAATTAAGTGCACTCTATGACACAGTACAGTAGAGCACTGGGCAACGTTATGTGGAGCAGGTTTGGTTTGAACAGATATCGGTTTGTGTAAATGCCAGTTGGAGGAATGTTGTCGATCCAAGAAGCAACAGGTCAAAAACAGCAGTAACTGTGCCCTTTTTCTGGAGGAGTGAAGCCTGGCTGGTAGACAATGGACAATTTCGGTCAGATTGTAATAGAAAAGGAAACTAAATCCAGGTACCAAAGGGTTTTGAAAGCAGAGACTTTTTATATAAGATGCAAGAACACAATCCAAAGCATTTTAATCCCTTTGTGGCTCTCTCATCTTTGGGGTTCCCAGCTGTCCTGGTTTGTCTGGGACTTTCCCAGCCTTAGCAGTGAAAGTCCCACATCCTAGGAAACACGTAAGTACCTAGAAAACTGGGACAGTTACCCTACCACCACAACAGTGTCACCTTCAACTGTTTCATTTATTTGAGAGGGAGAGTGCCAGCATGAAAGCAGACCTTTAAGAAGCCATCTAAGATCAGTATGGGGGAAGACGACCAGGGCAAGAGAGATGAGAGTGAATAATATTCTGTTTATGAATGGATGAGCTGGAATGGAAAAAGAGTCAAACAGACATATATTCCTAAGAAATACCTGTGCTTAGTGGAAAGCTCAAACACCTAGCTAGAATTTTCTGTGACAGTCCTGATTTCAAATATTCTGGCCCATCATCTCCATAAAAATTTTCATATTGTCCGATATTGGTGTCAAAATTATGGTTCCCAGAGTAATTATCTCATAAGCTGTGATATAAAATTTCTTTGCCATACTATGGGTATTAAGTTGACGATCAAGATTGAAAAATAATGTTTCCCTAGTAAGGAGAAGGAAAGTGAGTTGAGAAGCAATGATTTTAATTGTATCATAGGCAATAGATTGTATCGGCTGTTTCCCTGGAAGGGAGTTGTCTCACTTCATTTACTTAAGAGAAACTGCTACCAAATTCCAAAGTCTGAATAACCATGGTTTGTCATTTTTTCTTTGAAATAAAATGAAGTTTAATTTACAAAGCACCTACTCCAGCTCACAACTCAAACAATTGCACAAGTGTTTTCCCTGGAAACAACCATCAACCATCATTCTTTAGTATACAGTAGAAATACCTGCTGCATACTCTATTTTATCATTCAAGAATTCAAGAATCGAACTTTCAAAAAATATTATTCTTTTAAATTTTATTCTTAAATGAAACAGGCTTTTAAATTTTTTTTCAGCAAATGCATGGTGGTGAAGAATTCACTGATTACTGGTGGATTTTGAATGCTGGTGGCACTAAGGTGCCAGCAGTTTTACCCTCCCTCCCCCTCCCCCCTACGCTTTGGCACCATTGCTGCAAATATTGACACAATTGTTCTGGGTTAAACCATGAGATTCAAAAACCTTATTGAACACTTTGAATGTTTCAGCAACACTTGGGTCTGTTGCCAAACATTCTCCTTAAAAACAGATCTGGTTCTCTGATATACTGGTGCTGATACTAGATGAATATATGCCAAGCAGCAAAGCGGGCCTCCATCTGCAGCTTTGTCTATTTGTAGGGCAAAAGTTAATTCAGCCAATGAAATATAAACTCAACTTTCAGGTTCGCAGCAAAAACTTTTATTTGAAGAATTGCTGAATTGTACTTCTGTGATTTTGTTTACTGTCTTTTCATGCAGCCGGCATTCAGTAATGTTAACTGTATAGGGATTTATTAGTCTCTCAGCTATTGTGTGGGTTTCTTTAACCAATGCAATCAACTTACCTGATATGATGCTTCACTGGTTTTTTCATTTCTTGTTTAAAAAGCTTGTATTGGTCAGGGTCCTCCAGAGAAACGAAACGAACAGGAGATTATATATATGTGTGTATATATATGTATGTGTGTGTGTGTGTGTGTGTGTGTGAAGAGATGATTTATTTTTATTTTATTTTATTTTATTATTATTATTGGAATCACCTTATGTGACCATGGGGGATTAGGAAGTCCAAATTCCATAGGGCAGGCTTCAAGTTGTAAATCCCCAGGAAAAGTGGGCTGGCTATAGGAAAGAGAGAATTTCTCCTTTCTGACTGCTGAAATCCTCATTCTTTAAGACTTCCAACTCATTTAAGTTTCCTTTGTTGATTGTAGATATAATCAGTCATAGATGCAATCAACTAACTAATGATTTAAATCCATCTATAATGTACCCTCACCGTAACAATCAGGCCAGTCCAAACAGCTGGACACCATAACCTGGCCAAGTTGATATGTGAAATTAACCATCACAAAACTTGAACTGTTTTTGTCTTTTAAAGAGCTCATGGCATCTACGTTTAAAATACTTCATTACTTTTTCTTTACTCTGAATGATTGTTCTCAAAATGACATTGTCACTTATCCGCCACTATAATTCTATTCAAAATGTCCTGCTGCATAAGGCATGACAAGGCAAATGATTAATGTCTGTAATTATACAGTTTTTGTTATACTTTGTTTCTTATATACGGTTTTACTTTTTTTAAAAGCAAATCATCCCTTTCACGGATCACAGCATTTAGTTGTGAGATGAGAAAGCAAGTCTTCTAATCCCCTTTTTTTAAGCCAACAATTCATCCATAATCATAAAAAATATTGTAGATATTTTTTATTTTGGAAGAAAATATTATCAAATTCTAAATAATGAGCTCTAGATAAAATTTAAAGTTAGATGGTCTTTCAAAAATATTTTAAACATTATTGAAAACAAAACAACTGTTTATTTCTTTCTATGCTTCCATGTAAATGAAAGGAAAGCTCTGGGGTTTCAAAACAACTGTTTATTAGACAGTAATGAGATCACAGAGATTATAGCATGAATAACCTAAGACAGCTAGCGAGAGCACAGTGGAAATACTAAGAACAAGCTGAATTACTTCCTAAAAAATTAAAAAAGTAAATATACACACGTGTGTGTGTGTGTGTGTATGTCTGTGTGTATGCATGTGTATATGTGTATTTATGTGTGCTAAAAATTGTTCCCTAGTATGATTTACTTGTCTTTTATAGAAGCCAGCCTTTACCGCCAGCTATCTATGCAAGGAATACATAGACGGGAAGAAACAGTTATTTTCCAGGAGACAAAAGAAAGTAGCAACAAGAAATATCTCTTTCTAGGTTAGAAAAGGTTAAACAGAGAGGCTCCTCCACTTTTGGCTCAAGGCCTTCCTCAAAAACTTCAGAATCCTTGAACTGAAGAATTCTGCACACTCAGAATCTAATACTATCTTTTGTTTAACATGCAGGGTAGCCTTGTTTGTTTCTTTTGTTTTCCCTATGAATAGGGACATAGTCACATCTACATTAAAAACACAAGCTTTCTGTTAAAAAGAAGCACTGAGACTACAATCTTTCCTTTTAATTAACATGATTGAATTACTTAATGGTCACTACTCTTCAAAAGGGAGCTGACTGGCACCATGCTAATATATTCTGAAAGCTTGGCCAAGGCGTGTGAGGCAAGGCTACTTGGTTGACTTGTGCCTCCTTCCTTGCAACGCAGCTGGCCTCCAAGGCTGCCTTTGCCACTCCCCATCCGAGTGAAGTTGCATCTCTGATAGTTTCCATCCCCAAATCTGTAGAGAAGGGATTGTGAGAACAACCACTTAGTGTTGTTATGACAATTAAGTAAGATACTATTCATAAAACACATAGCAAGCTTGTCACATAGTGAAACTTCTAACAATAATTTTTCTATTATTTTTAATGTATCTTTTTTTTTTTTTGAGGTGAGGTTTTAAGATATAATGGAGTGGGTAGAAGTATAACCATTAAGGCAATAACTGGAGATACAAAAATGAGTACAGGACAAGTAGGTGGAGCTAGTTAAATAACATGTCATCTAACAATACCCAGGGCAAATTTATAAAGATGTTACAACCTACAGAAATGTGTTACTCATTAGTTGATTAAAGCAATTTGGGCCCTATGTTGCAGAATAAATTCACAAATTCTCAACACTGCAGGGCTTTTACTCTTGCTCTTTGTCTGCCTACAGTTTCTTTCCTCTGGACTTTTCCAAGGCTGCTGCTTCTGGCTCTTCTGATGAAATAGCTCCTCAGTTGACAAGCTCTCTCTAATCACCCTTTTTAAAGTCACTTCCCTGTGATTATCCTCATCAGCATCCTGAATATTTCCAGTAAGTCAACAATTACAAACTGCATTTATTTTATTACCAAATATTTGTTTACTATATAAATAGGGACTGGAAACACTATGTGGGTATGGCGTTCCCTCTCCTTTCTGGACAAATCTGTCTGTATAACACCTGTGGCAGAGGAGGAATAACAAAATAAAGTTGTGTGGATGAAGTCAAGTGGTGACCATTCTGATAATGATGAAGGAATTTATTGTCATATTTCAGCCATAATGGCAAAATGGATGGATTAGGGGTACTTGATTTTTCAACATAAAGTGCTACCTTTGCACACACTTCATTTAGTGTGTTCATTTTCTGACCTCCTTTCCCCCCCCCCCCTGGGTTATTACAGAACCTAGAATAAAGAGAAAGAGTGAATGGGGCTCCTTGGAAAAGCAATGCAGAATATAAGCTTTGAGAGAGAACTCTTCTCCTTAAAACTGTTTTAGTTCTTTTCTTTAGTAAACACCTTACATATCATTAGGAACTAATATTTTGCAAAAAAAAAAAAAAAAAAAAAAAACAGAAAAAAAACCACACAAAACAACAAAACCACTTACCTATTATTACTTTTTAAATTTTTAAAAACTTTTAGTTTTGAAAGACTGCCAAACTTACAAGACAGTAACAAAAATAATACAAATCTCATAAAGAGAACGCCAATATATCCTACTCCTCCAGATACCAAGATTCACCAATTTTAACATTTTCAACATTTGTCCTATCATTCTCTTTATCTATCTATTTTCTGAACACTTGAGTGTAGGCTGTATACATTATGCTCCTTGAATGCTTAATACTGCCATGTACATTTCCTAAGAACAAGGATAGTCACGCATGTAATCACCTGGAGTGCAGTTATCAAGTTCAATAAATTTAACATTGATGTAAAGCTTACAGGCTATTTTCCAATATTTTCATATGTCTCTGTAATGTCCCTTAGAGCCTTTTCTCTTCCATGGTGAGATCCCATCAAGGATCATGCATTGCATTGTCATTGTCTCTTTAGTTGCTTTATTTAAATTGTGAGAATGTATGTACAATATAAACTTTTCTATTTCAATCATTCCCAAGCATACCATTCAATAGGATTAATCAATTCACAATATTGAAGTATCCTCACCACCTTCCATTACTAAAACTTTCCCTTTAGTCCAAACAGAAATCCTACACCCTTTATGTACCAACTCCTCATTCCCCCTGCTTCTCTCCCCTGGAAAACTATTATTTCTATCTTGGCGAGTTTGCATAATCTCTGATGTTTTTGTAGTTTCCATGGGGCTTAAATTTAAAATCCTAAATCTATAAAACCTCATTTGCTTTGACACCAACTTAACTTCAATAGTATATGCAAATTGTGTTCCTAAACTCCTCCATCCCCCGACCTTTGTGTAGTTCTTGTCACAAATTACATGCCTATACTTTGAGTCCAAAATCACTGATTTATCATTACATTTTATGCATTTGCCTTTCAGATCTTGCAGGAAGTAAAACATGCAGTTGCCAGCCTAAAATACAATAGTACTGGCATTTATATTTGCCCTCACTAGAAATCTTCATGCAATTTCATTCTATTGTCTATTGTCATTTCCTTTCAACCTGAAAAACTCTTGAGCATCTCTTGTAGGGCCAGTCTAATGGCAACAAACTCCCTCAACTTCTGTTTATCGAAGAATATCTTAATCTCTCCCTCATTTTTGAAAGACAGTTTTGCTGGATATAGACTTCTTGGTCAGCATTTTGTTTTTACTTTCACTTTAAATATGTCATCTCACTGCCTTCTTGTCTCCATGGTTTCTGATGAGAAATCAGCACTTAACTTACTGAATGCATGACACGTTGCTTCTCTCTTGCAGCTTCAGAAATCTCTATCTTTGGCGTTAGAGAACTTGATTATAATATGCTGTGGTGTAGATCTATTTGGGTTTACCTGGTTGGAGTTCACTGAGTATCTTGGGAATGTATATTCATGTCTTTTGTTAGATTTGGGAAGTTTTCAGCCATTATTTCTTTAAATATTATATCCCCTCCATTCTCTCTTCTTCTGGGACTTCAACAATGTGTACATTGGTAAGCTTAATGGTGTCTCACAGGTGTGTCAGGCTCTGTTCACTTTTCTTCATTCTTTCTTCTTTCTGCTCCTCAGACTGAATGATTTCAACAGTCTTATCTTTGAGTTCTCTGATTTTTCTTCTACCAGCTAAAATCTGTTGTTGAACCTCTCTAGGGAATTTTAAATTTCTGTTACTATGTTCTTCAGGTATTTTGGTTCCTTTTCATAATTTCCATCTCTATTGATATTCTCTTTATATTCATCTATCATTTTCCTGATTTACTTCAATTCTTGTCCATGCTGTCCTTTAATTTTTTTAATACAATTAGGGCCATTTTTAAAGAAATCTTTGTCTGATGTGTCCCAGGCCTGGTCATTTATATTGATAGTTTCTAATGCTTTAATCTTCTCCTCTCCCTGGGCAATCATATCCTGTTTTTGTGTGTTTTATAACCTTTTGTTGAAATCTGGATATTTTGTTATTTTAACATGTTATCAATAGAATTTAGACTCTGAGGTGTCTGTTCTTTAACTTCGTATCCAGCTTTCCTTGAATGCCAGGAGCTGATGAGAGAGAAGAAGAAGGAGAAGGAGGAGGAGGAGGAGGAGGAGAAGAAGAGAAGAAGAAGAAGAGGAGGTGGAGGCAGAGGAGGAGGAGGAAGGTGGTAGAGGAGGAAGAGGAGGAGGAGGAGAAGGAGAGAAAAAGAAAACACCCTTCTCATTCTTTGCAGATTGACCTGTATGAGTGCTCTCCTTCAGGGCTTATCCATACAATGAGCTTAGAGAATAGCTCCAGGCCAAAGCATAGGGGCCTCCCTGATCCTTTCTGCATATTCATCTTGTCTTGGGCATGCACATATGACCCTAGAAACTCCTCTGTTTATACAGTTTCAAATGTCCCCTCTTCTCTAGGAAACCATTTCCTCACAATCCCAAGCACTGCACTATATATCCTACAGCCAGCTTTATACTGTCCCAGGCAACATGACTTGAGTGCTCACTCATAGCATTCTGTAGCAGAGCTCTGTGAACTGCCTTCTACATTCAGGGAAAGTTCTAGAACAGAAAGTCCTTTGGGCCACCACCAGACAGAAAGGGTCAGAAATACATGCTCCCAGTATGTGCACGAAGGATACTTTTCTCCCTCTGGAAACAAGACCAGGGATCTGCATTGGGAGCACAGGCTGGTTCCTCATGAACTGCTTAGGGGTGGGAGAGGGGCCACATGATCCTACCACTTTTAAGGAGACTTTTTCTTGATTGGGCACTCATCCTGTTACTGCAGTCCTTTAACTGTTTCCTGTAAGTTTGAGAAAGACATTTCTGCCAGTTCTTGCTGGTTGTTCAAAGTGTCTGGATGGGAATGGATCCCTGAAGCATTTCATTCCACCATCTTTATTGGGGTGGGGCCCTGATATTATTTTATATCCAATTCTCATTGATGGAAAAATAGACTTTTCTGAGCCCGATACTCTCAGTATTTCTTTTGTTTGTTTTACCTTATAGATATGCATATGACCCCAATACTTTTAGTGCCATAATACAATGATTCTTGTAATTAACTTGAGGATAGAGTTTTCAGTAAGCTGTGAAGTTTGGGCTTCTGAATGCTCTTATTTGTACATTTCCATGTGTTTCCCTTCTTCCTGGCAGGGCCTGACAATTCTGTAGTCCAGCTTGGTCTCTCTCTACTCACCTTCCCTCTGCCTTCTTATAAATAATTGTCTCTTGCTCAAAAGTCTTCTGTCATGCAAACTTCTACTAAATAAAATTTTTTCACATCCTTCCTCCAATTTACATTTCCAGTTTTTCTTCTCTAACCTGATTTACCTGTCCTCAGCCTGCCAGCATCCCTCTCTTGCAGTCTGGATTTGCTAACTGTTTCATATTTCTGACATTTGGAGTTTCTTTCTTCCACTATTTCAGTTAATTAGAAGACCTCCTTTAATTGCAAACATCCTTTTGATAAGGCAGCTGATCTGGACCACCTTTGGAAACACAGAGAGGGCTCCGCTCCTGACCCACTGCATGGCAGAGGCCAGGCTCAGTGTGACCACCTGACCATCATAGTGTCTGCAATGCTGTGGCGGGTGCCTGTCCAGAGCCAACCCCTGACCACCACACCTTATGCCCAGAGGAAAGCAAGTTTGCTGTTAAGAGTGTCAGCTTATGGGGAACCTGCTGGGACTGCTGCTTCCTGATCTGACAATGATAGGACTATATTTACAGGAGACCCAGCAACTTGAATATTTTCTTCAATTTATTTCTTTTTTTTTCTCTTGTCCTCTTATTACTCCTGTTACTAGATGTATTGGTTCCATCCAACCCTGAAGAACAAATTTGACAAAGCATATCTTCTCAAACATAGGAGAAGACCCCTCCCCTCAAAGGGAGCCCATCTATGCCCAAGATTCTGCAGCTTTTCCTGAGGCTGCTCAGCAGAAGTGGTCAAGATAGTAGCTGTTTTCATCTTGTACCAAATGTCAACTTTTTCCTAATAGTTGTCTTGTTTTGTAGATACTGGGGGGCACTTTCATCCCAAAAGAAAACCTAAAATAAAGAGATTATTTGTAAGAGACTCCAGGAAGTATGCTAGAGAAGAGAGAGCTCACTTAGAAGCTGATGTATCATGAGTTGTGAACGAATGCTGTCCTGGTCTTGTGTTATCTTATCCAGTCCTCCCAGAGACCTTTAAAAGTAGATACTGCTCTTGCACTGAATAATTTGAGTAAAGCAAAGTAGGGTACTGGCTTTTCCAATGAATTTGATATATAGTATTTAGTAGTATCTTTGTTAATAGGAAATAAATGTATAAACAAGTTAGGTCATGTGACGGAGCTGACTGATAGCCAAACTGGATGTAAATGTTTTTTTTAAATTCAAAATCTATAAGTATTTCCAATTTTGTATAAAAGCTCATGGATGACACCATACTTAGGAAAGTAATTCAGAAATTTTACACCTAGAATTGTTTCAGAAGGTAATGGATTAAGAGTTGGAGAAAAAAAATCAGATAAACAAGAGAAATTGAAACTCAAAATAGCAAGAAGAGGTATAAATTTTTCCAGCAGATTATAATACAAAAGTAACCTGTGCAGCCTTTTACTGAATTTGAATGCATCATAAGGACATAATAATAAATAAACATCATGAGTGGGGGTTATTGCCCCATAAATACAAGAAGTTAAATGCTATGAAATGGGATCTAATTCATTCTGATTATTTGTGAATGACGAATAGAAAAATATTTATCTGAGTAATAAATGATGAATATTGGACACTCCTGAACGGAATTTGGTGCTGAATTCCTGAAGATGCTCAGTTGCCTATCAGAAACTCATTCACTTTACCCTAATCAGGAAAGCAGTTTGACTGGGGTGAGGAGAGGAAATTTTAGGAAATGATAAGATGCTGTGAGGAACTGAATTCCTGGTTGGGTGTGGGGATGGTGCCAAAGGCCAGTCTCGAAATGCCTCTTGGATGGCCCTGCTCACTGCCCTCCGGGGATCTTGAGATACTCAAGCGTCTGGGTCTTGCTCTCCTCTCCTAACCCTCCTGCTTGGAAATTAGCTTATTTTAATTATGGTTGATTCATTCTAGGCTTTTTTGCCACACCAACAGACTCTTATTTATGAAAAGAAATACTGAAGATGTTTTCAGTAGAGTTAGATGAGCCATAAGAGGTAACCTGAAAACCCAGAGACTAGCCTCACTCGACTCTCTTCCTGAGTACATGTGGGGCAAGTTGTTACACGGTACATTGTGGAAACACAGGCTCAGGCGTAACAGAAACTTTCAGCAAATGACTGCTTACTACTTACACAGCACAAAAGGTCCAAAAAAGCAGGGGGAGAGATTCTATCACGGCTGGTCTCCAGGGGAGGCCGTCTGCTCGGGTCAGGGCTGGTGGATGGCAGCTCCGCACGCCCCGCTACCTGTTGGAGAGGAGAGACCCTGTGCTGCCCGAATGTTGAGCATTTATACAACCTCAGAGGGAGGGGGTCCTGCCACAGAGATTTCCTGCCCTGATACGCATCTGGGGTTGTTTGTTCCTGGTTTCTGTGTTCAAAGTATTGTCAGGCGTTTTCATTAGACCCAACATCTCTCCCAGGCTGTTGAATGGGAACAGCCTGAATCTGCATACAGTAGAAAAGGGTTGCGAGGCCAGGAGAGGACTGGGCAACGGCTGCTGAGCGCTGAGTGTGTGCCTGTGACTTCCCCAACAGTTCTCCTCTCTGATGGTCCATAAATATTCTCATGGAGGATGTGTGACCTTTATCACAGGCTTTCTTCAAATTAAAGACAGGTAAAAGAGGTAAGTTTGAAATGGGACCCTGGGAAGCAGCAGATAATTTCAAGACTTAAAATAACCTGTCCAGGTGATGAATTAAATTGGGCTATAACATACTAAATCTAAGAGTTAAAACCTCTATTTGAATGTCAGAAGCACAAAACCAAGGATAAGAGGAGGTTCTGCATGTGTCTGCACGTGCACGTGTGTGTCCACATGTATATAGGTGTGGAGGGCAACTGATTGTTTTCACTTCTGCCTAGTATATTTGCATGTTTTTGGCATATATATGACAAAAGGTAAGACAACATATACTATATATTGAAGGAGATATATACACACCCAAAACATTGTATTTAAACTATATCCCCTTGTATTACATATTGTTTCATTGGTCCAGGCTCTAGATCAAGAAGCAGACCTCCTGTCTAATCCTTATGAATAAAATACTCACCTTTGATTGGCTGGACTTGACAACAGAGCATTTTGTGTCAGTTCCCCCAGGCACAGGGTTTTTTTTTCCCCCCTTCCTACTCTAGCCCATTAATTCTGCTGCTCTGAACTGTACTCGTCTGAACTCCCTTCCTGTGCTGTTTTCAGTCACTGCTGTCCTCTCTCTGCTTGCTTATTACCTGCCCCAAGGAAGAGACTCAGGTCCCCTGGTTCTAGAAGAGCGTCTTCTGTCCTGATGACAGCTTCTGCAGTGACAGTGATGCATCTTCTCTCCACTCTCTGGCTGACATGAGCACCCCAACTTTCTGGATCACATGGTAATCTGCCTCTCTCCCCAAATTGTCACTGTGGCAGTACTGGCCTGGGACTGTCAGTGGCATATTGCAGTCTGCTGGGCTCCTATGTGGCTCTTAATGTCCTTCTTGGATTATTGGTAAATGAGAAGTGTTTTTAACCTGATCAGTGGAAACTGCAATGGCTTCTGGAAAGGGGTCTACGAGGATACTTGCTCCCTTGAAAACCACAGACATCTCTCTCTACAATCCTCGTATGTTTCCCTCTTCAAAATGTCTCTTCCTCTCACAGCTTCCTGCCACTGTGCTGAGTGCACTATAGCACTGGTTCACGTGCAGGCAAGGAAACTTCTCAGCGTTTTTTCCTCCCTTCAAATACAGATCACAAATATTGCACAACCTGGAAACACAACACAAATGCTTTTCCTCCTAAACCTAAGCAAACATGTTTTTATAGTTTAGCTGTGAGATGTGCTCAGTCCATCAATGTTTATGTCTTACTGTTCTTTTAATAGTTGTTTGCATTTGCAACTTGTACCCTATGATGATGCAGTAACCCATCCAGATTTAAAACATATGAACACTTATGTGTTCACCCTTCTGCAGTTAAACAGAGCTTGGACCTCCCTCAGTCTGCTCTGGAGCAGGTGAGTCATATATATATCATTCATATAATATATATATCATTCATATAATATAAATGTGTAATACGTGCATATTCTTTGCACTCATTTGGAGCACTCGCTTCATTATACCTTTCTCCCCTTCCAGGTTTTCCTGGAGCTCTCCAAGGAGCAGGAGCTGGAAGATTTTGAGGAGGAACTTGATCCCTTGGTGAAGTGGACACTCTTCCCACAGGAAGGGGTTTCAGTCCAAATATTCCATGTTTCTGTGAGAGAACTATAACATTAGAATTCCACTACAGTGCTTTACAATTACACTTTTTCTTTTTTTAGTTTTTTTTTTCAATTGTAACATTTTAAAGTTTTAGTTGTCATGTTATAATTTTACTCAGAAAGGCTGAAATGGTTCTTGATGTGGTGGAGAGGGTGAACAGGTGCTGGGGAAATACAATGGCAGCTCAGACAGAGGCACTTGGCTGAGCAGAAACCCCCTCCCCAACTGACCCCCAGTCCCAGCCTCTATCTCTGCATGTCACACCTCATTAGTGTCTAGCTTGTTTTGCATAACATTATGTCTGTGAAATTCACCCATATGGCAGCAGATCATTCTTATCTGTTGCTGCGTAGTAATCCATGCATTCTGGCTAATATGAGTAACTCTGCTATGAACACCTTTGTACCTCTTTTGGTGGAGATAAGTACCCATTTCTATTGTGTATTTGCCTAGGAGTGCAATTGTGGGGTCATAGAGTAGGCATTTTATTTATCTATAGTAGATACTATCAAACAGTTATACAAAGCAATTGTGCAACTTTACAATCATATCATCTATATGTGAGAATTCTGTCTTCCCGTAATCACCCATCTATTTGTTATCAGGCATTCTGGTGGGTGTACAGGGGTATCTTGTGATTTTAATTTCACACATTTCCCTGATGACTAACAATGTTGAACATCTTTTCATGTGTTTATTGGCTATTTGGAAAAGTTTTTGCATCAAGTGCCTGCTCAGCACTTGATCAAGTTATTTGCCTTTTGGTTATTGATTTGTGGAATCTCACATATATTATGAATGCAAGTCCTATGTTGGATATACCTGCAATGGATAAATGCTGTGAATATTTTCTCTTGTGGTTTGCATGTTTACTCTCTTAAAGGGTCCTTTCAATAAACAGAATTTCTTAATTTATGGTTAGTGCTGGTATGTTTTAAAAATACTTTGCTTATCCCAAAGTTATGAAGATATTCTCCAAATGATAGTCTTACTTTCTTGTTTCTAATTACTATGTCATTTATTTCTGTTTTTCTGCCTTTTTTGACATTGCTAAGACCTTCAGTACAATGATGAATAACTGGACTGATTGTGGATATCATTTTCTTATTCCCAGTCACAGGGTAAAATATTCAATGTTTCACCACTGAGTGATATTAGCTGTATGGATTTTTATAGATATCCTTTATCATATCAAACAGTTTCTTAGTTTGTTGAGAGTTTTTATTATGAATGGGTGAAGAATTTTATCAAATGATTTTTCACTGTTTATTGAAATAATGATATTGTTAATACAGTTAATTAAATTGATTACTTTTTAAATGCCAACCAACCTTGCATTTGGAGTGAACCCAGTTTGGCTGAGGTATTACCTGTATCTGATTTGGTATATTTAGTTAGAATTTTTTGTCTATGTTCATGAGGGATATTGTGCTAAAATTTTCATTTTCTGTGATGTCTTTGGATCAGATGTTAAAAAAAAAATTGCAGATTGCACAGTGTCAGCTATCTGAAAGGACTCCTTACATAAGGATTTAATAAAGGTCAAGGGTATGGCACAGCAGAAGAAACAAACATAAGCAAAAATCAAGTGCCTGAAGGCAGCTCCCAAAGGTCCTTTAACAGTCACACAGTGTATGCTTCCTCTCTGGGTTATGAACCAGCAAGATATGTGCAAGACATTTGATGTCAGGAGAGCCTGGACAAAAAGTTTGCAGCATGGTTTTGTGTACTGGTCACTTAGTCAAGCCAGATTATGGAATCATTTCAACCAGCATAAGTGATTAATCCATATATTCCTACGCAGTGTAGATAAACTAACCCTGGGTCCACTAGGGGATTTTCCACCTTTAAAAAGCACATTGTAAAACACCAGCTGGCCCACCTTGTCCTTATCTTGGCCAAGGATCAGGACCCAATTTCCAAACATCTGTGGAAATAAACTCAGAACTGTCCCAGTCCAGCTGGAAGATGATGCTTCTTACAGAGTATACCACCCTGTCTCTTGGCCAAGCTTTCTTAGTTATCAATCACTTCTTGCCATTCTTTCTCCTGCATCGTTCACACCACTTACAGAACAGAAAAAACGAAAGGACAAATGCCAAAGTCCTAAATATGTGTATCATTCAGTGAACTGGAAGTTTTGTTTAAAACAGCACAGGCAAACTATGTCCCATAGTTTTTGTATGACCTGCAAGCCAAGAATATTTTTCACCTTTTCAGAGGACTGAAAAAAACAAAAGAAGCACGTGACCGAGATTGTGGCACACACGAAAGCTAAAATACAAATTATCAGGTCCTTAACAGAAAAGTTTTGTTGATCTCTGATTTAAAGAAACATTTTAATACTGCTAAAATTTGAAGTTTATGTGAAGTAGCAATAGATAGATTCATTGAACTAGTTTATTGATTATTAGCTAAATCTCGTTTTTCCTCAAGCCTATCAGCTTCCTGAATTTTGTTATGTATTTGATCATTGCTACCAATATTTTATAGGTTTTGTTAAAATTAATCTTACCAATTACATCAGTATTGTAACAAATAGTGGTTACATTATGAGTGAGACTAAGATCGTTAAGAAAATAAACCAATTAGCATTATAACAGTATTTTCTCAACCTTCCCAACAAAAGAAGCCCATTCCCATATACCAAACATTGTCATGGATTGGGGTATAAACCAAGTCTGGATTCCAAGTTTCCTGCAGGTGTATTTGTACGTTTTGTTTCCTAACATAAAGTCGTGCTGACACAGGTTCTCAATGAATCTTCTCTCTAAATAATGCCCATTTCTCCCTAGCAGTAAAACCCTACTCAGGTTTAACAGATTTCCATTTCCAAGTAACTGCTCTAGTAGTTTATGTATGAGGTCTTGGTAGTTGGAGCACATCAAAGCAAATTATAGTCTCCTTCTGTAAATTTTCATAAGTTTGAGGGTTAATCCCTTTTGCTCTCTCTTCCAAGATCTCAGGTCAAAGTCCTTATGCTATCTCTGCTTCCATGTGGATGAGCTGATTTTTCAGCCTCTCTTGGGTCAGCATGGCATGCTCCTTCCCATTTTATTCCCTACGTGCTGTCTAACTATATTTTGAGGGTTTTTTTTTTTTAACTCATTTTTCTAAAGCTGTGTTATCTGTTCAGGATGTGTACTATCTTTCTCTTTCTTCCTGGGATAACATCAGCATATTTCCCTTCATTAAAGGCAGATTCAGCTTGTGCTTCTAGACCTATGCCAATTTCATCTACCATTTGTGATTGCTTTCACCAGTGTTGGCATATTCACCAAACTTGTTGGCATTGAACACTTATTGCTTGTGTATAGTTTAAGAATATATTTTGATCCAGAAATGTTGAGCATCCTAGGGTAATATTTTATGGGTAGTCATCACCCAAAAAGGTACTTTAGTTTAAGTATATCAAAGAGTTCCCACAGCAACCTCAGTGGACACTGGGGCTACCAGTAACATGCATTTGAGTTCACCAAGTCACCTCTAAACTGACATTGGTTACAGTTTGCCAAAAATTTATTTTGCCTTGATTATTGCCATCCCCCCACAAAAATGTTATCTACAAGCATTAGGACACGATACTATGCCAAGACAGGTACACTGCATATATTTATGTCCTTTTTATCCAAGAAACATTCTCAATAGGTCATCAAGCAAGAGTTGCACAATAATTTGTGGCTCTGTTGTTGAACAAAGTTCTCTATTTGCATTCAGAAGAGCTTGGAAGCCAGCATTTTACCTTTCACAAGGGGTCATTTGTAAGAGATATAACTTGTTAACAGAAATCAAAAGACAAAGCAACATTAAAATTATTCCAAGGGTTCATTCATAGGAGTTACTAGGGTCAACAATATGCATTGGTTGGAAGTTTTATTTCTAAGTTACTACTTTGAGTTATATTTTCCCTTGTAAGCCTTTTACAGTTGCATCACCATACCTCCAATTTAATTATATTGTTCTTTAACTTTTCATTAGCAGGTTTAGGTTTGACTATACGTTGTACACCAGTGTCCAGCAATCCAGATAAACAGCTGTCACCACCCCCAAGCCATTTTGCCCATACCATGCTCACCCTGGATGCTGTGCCAAGAGAACCTGGTTCTCCCATCACTCAGGATCATAATCTTATCCTTTATCTTGCACTATTTTAATTAGCACTGACTCTGAAAGGGCCTAGATACCTCTTTTGGGTAATCATCAAATTATAAAAACTTCATCAAGGCCAGGACAAATTAAGCGAACCTGTCATGGTCCTTTTAGAGTTTGAGGCATTGGTGGAATGGCTAGAACACTTCCTCTATTTAAGTTATCCATTACAATTTTAGTTGCTACTCTCTCTATGTCCTCCATTTTGATGCCATGTTAAATGAACCACCTGAAAACTATACCCAGTTAATTGTTCCAAGACTTTTTTCCCCACAGCTTCCCTTCTTGTTTCCTTTCTTCTGAGTATTTCTATTACTTTCCCTCCACTGTTCAGCGAGATTTTTGGTAGCAGGGTGAGAAGGTTTGCAACAGCTCCCTTCATGTCATTCTGTCCACCTAGCAATAAATTCCCATAAGGAAGCTAAGCAGGTGGAGCCCCTTTTATCATAACATCAACCCTTGCTTGGGTTCAAAGCACAGAATTAGGGGACATTTTAGTATTATCATTTAACAAGTCTAAAGTTGCTTACATTCTCAGCATTTCAGCAGTCTCAGGAGCAGTATTCCATCTAGTATCTATGGGTGGAATTGTATAGTTCCCTTTTCCAAGGTATTTTATATAACCCTATATTTGCCCAGTTTAACATATTGGAGGCTTGCCCATTTATGCACATTTATGCAAAAGCAGCTGTAACTGACAGTCTTGAGTAGGACCAAGCATTCCCTTCCATTTGGCTGTATCAAATGCAAGGAAAATAGCTCTTTTAATCACCCATGTGCAAAATCCATTGCAGTAAGGGTTCAAGAGAGAGTTCTTTATACTGGTTCAGAAAGTGGCTTAACTCTGACTGAATGTCCCCATGTTTTGATAGTCTCTTCATTCTCCCCCCTACATAATCTTTTTGGTAATTATCAGCTGGACAGGGACCATACTCCAATGAAACAGATTTCCACCCAACTCCCTTTGGGTGCTGTGTCCCTCCCCTTTATAGATTGTATCACAAGCCATAATTCAGTGACTCTGCCAGCCCTGGATGTACCAACTTCAAATCCCATTGATATACATTTCCTCTTATTAATGGTGGCAGAGAAATGAAGTCTAAGCTAGCATCAGGGGCCTGAGAAACTTCCAGAAGTATCTTCCCAGGATCCTTTCTCAGAATAAGCTCTAAGTTTGAATTATTGACCTCTAAGATATGTACAGGAATATTGGTTTCCGGAAAGCCCAGGGGAAAGCTTACAGCAGAGTCTTTTATGCCTAACTGGTCATGTGTTGAAGTCACTCTGTGTAACTGGTTAAGCTAGGCATAAACTATCAATTCTGTGCATCTCTGAGCAGTGAATATAAGGGTGCCTCAAGTGCTGTCAGGAGAATTTGAGCGTCATGCAGCTCATCAAAAATCACTAGCTGGCCCACCTCATCTTCTCCTGGCCAAGGGTCACATGGTCATTCACCCCCCTCCCCAGGTTGTCACTGTGGCAATACTGTCCTGGGGCTGTCAGTGGCCTATGTCCAGTCTGCTAGGCTCTTACTGGCGCTCCAGCTACCCTCCTCAGTGTATTTTGGTCAATGAGAAGGCTTTTCAATCCAATTAGGAGAAAACCACAGTGGCTTCTGAAAAGGGATCTACAAGGATATCTCCTCCCTCAAAAAACACAGATGTCTTTCTCCACAATCTTCTGATGCTTCCCTCTTCAAAATATCCTTCCACAGCTTCCTGCTATTGTGCTAATTCTGCAAAACCTGGTCTAAGTACAGGACAAGCAGTCTTCTCAGTATCGTTTCCTTCTTTTTAAGTTCTGATGTCATATACTGCACAATATAAAAACACTTTATTTTCTCAAACATAAGCAAATGGGCTGGTATACTTTAACTCTATGACAAATCCAACCCGTGAATGTTTATTGCCTTACCCTGTTAGTTGGGGATTGAATCATGTCCCCCACAAAAGGCCTATTCAGGTCCCAACCCCCTTTCCTGTAGGTGTGAATCCATTTGTAAATAGGACCTTTGAAGATTTTATTCATTAAGGTGTACCCAAACTGAATGAGGGTGGGCCTTAAACCCATATTGCTGAAATCCTTATAAGCAAAGGAAAATAGACCCAGAAGCAGAAGCCACAGGGAGCTATCCAGAGGCTGGAAGTCAACGGAACCCAGAAGAGAAAGGAGAAGATGCTGCCATGTGCATCACCATGTGACGGAAAACCAAGAACCAAGGATTTCCAGCTGCTAGCTCTGGAATGCCTTGCTGATGCCTCAATTTTGAACTTCCCCTAGCCTCAAAACAGTGAGTCAATAAATTCCTATTGTTAAGCCAAACCATTGCACGGTATTTGTTTTAGCAGCCAGGCAACTAAAACATTGTTTCTTTAAGATGCTTTGGTTATTTATTATTTGCACTCCATGCTGATTTTTCAGGCTATCTGGATGTAAACATATATGAACCTTGACCTGGAGGCATAGAGCCTCAGTTCATCCTGGAGCAGGTAGGCTTATTTCTAGTGATTTTAGAAAAGGATGAAAGATTATTGGGTTAATAAATCATCTTCTTCCCCTTTACTTGGCACTCCTGAAGACAGCATAAGATTCCTCTCTATTCCTTTTGTCCCTTGCAGGTTTTCCTGGCACTGTCCAAGGAACAGAAGCTAGAATATTTTGATTATTAACTTGACTCCTCAATGAAATAGAACCTCCTCCTAAAAGAACCTTAAAGCTCCAAATACCCCATGTTTCTGTTTAAGCCAATGCTGTTTTGTAAGGAGAATATTTTTGTAGATTTATTATTATGCATTGTCTCAGATATAAGCTACCAATTATTCTTGGAACCATGCATTAATTTTACCTCAAAATAGGAATGGTTCTTCATCCAGGAGAAGAAGAGCAAGTACGGGCAAAGTAGGGTTGACTACATTGACAGAGATATTTGACAACAGAAGATCATTCCGTCAGATGATGGAGGATAGGTAGTAATAAGTAGGTAGGTAGGTAGAAAGAAAGAAAGAAAAAGAAAGAAAGAAAGAAAGAAAGAAAGAAAGAAAGAAAGAAAGAAAGAGAAAGAAAGAAAGAAAAGAAAGAAAGAAAAAAGAAAGAAAGAAAGAAAAGGAAGAAAAAAAGACCCCCCCCCTCCCCACAAGCAACAGACCAAGAAAGAAAGAAGAGAAAGGAAGGAAGGAGAGAAAGAAAGAGTTTCATTTTTTTAATGTTGTTAAATAAATAAAATTAACCTTTTATAGGGCTTGTTTAAAGTACTACAGTATGATAACCAGATTGTTTTCAATTTCTGTCAACTTTCCAATGACATTTTTCTTACTTTTGTCTTAGCTTAAATAAATGCAAAGATGTTGAGCTTAAGCTGGGAAAAGTGAGTCAATTATAAAACAGCAGCACGATATTTGCTTTTGTGATTACTCTCGAATTTTTAAAAATTTCTGTTCACTTAAGAGTTGCTCTTTTGATTTTTTTTCTGAATCCAGAATTTTTTTTAAAAAACATGTATTTTTATTGTTCTGGAAAATGTATACTTTGTAAAATGAATTTAAGTGACAGAGGCAGTGAAATTTTAAAGTAAATATAAATTGTTCTGTAAAATTAAAAGTTCAAGTGACCAAGTTAGTGAATTTTTTAAATAAATATGAATTTTGAAACATATTTCAGTGTGTTTTCTTATGGACTGATGTTTAATTGATTTAGAAAGCGCCAAACACCGTTAGTTATAATATCTGATACAAAAAGTTGATAACATAAACAATGGATAAAGCAACAAATGAGGAAAGATAATACCCTTTTTAAGATTTTGTTGTGGGTTTTTATTCTTGTAAACTTATTGAGTCCTCTTCCTAAATTTAGATAGAGTTGCTATGCTGAAACAAACTGGGAATTTGCCACATTGTTTAACAAAGTTGTTAAATATAGAAACAAGCCAAATAACCAAGCTTAAACTAAATTGCTTAAAATTGATTTTAAAATGTTACAGCTTTCATATGAGTTGCAGTGTTTGTTTTTTTTTCTTGAAAAGAAAACACAGAAATGCAATTTGGTTTACCTTTCTAATATCAGTATGTAAGATAACATATCAAATGGGTAAATGTACAGACACTGGATTTCAGTAGCATCACTTCTCTCATTTAGGCCAATGTTGGATGTGTGCCCAAGGGTTATACTGCCTTCTAACTATAGAAGTTCAGTATCAATTCCAGTTCTTCCTGGAACTTTTCTCAGTTTTATCATGAAAATAAAACAAAAACAAGTCATCTGCTTGGAGTATAATCCTCAACTATCTATTTGCTAAAGTAGAAAGTTAAACACCTAATTCACATTATGTGTTATAGAGGAAACATGTTGGCATTTGGAATTCCAGGTAATCTAAGGCTGGATAGGTTTCTTTTTAGTTATGTGACCAAGAGTAAATTCTCATAATCCTACTTTGTCTCATACCATATGTTTTTCATATCTTCTTTTTTTAATATTCATTTTATTGAGATATATTCACATACCATGCAGTCATACAAAACAAATCATACATTCGATTGTTACAGTACCATTACATAGTCGTACATTCATCACCAAAATCAATCCCTGACACTTTCATTACCACACGCACAAAAATAACAAGAATAATAATTAAAGTGAAAAAGAGCAATTAAAGTAAAAAAGAACACTGGGTGCCTTTGTCTGTTTGTTTGTTTCCTTCCCCTATTTTTCTACTCATCCATCCATAAACTAGACAAAGGGGAGTGTGGTCCTTATGGCTTTCCCAATCCCATTGTCACCCCTCATAAGCTACATTTTTATACAACTGTCTTTGAGATTCATGGGTTCTGGGTTGTAGTTTGATAGTTTCAGGTATCCACCACCAGCTACCCCAATTCATCAGAACCTAAAAAGGGTTGTCTATATTGTGCATAAGAGTGCCCACCAGAGTGACCTCTCGGCTCCTTTTGGAATCTCTCTGCCACTGAAGCTTATTTCATTTCCTTTCACATCCCTCTTTTGGTCAAGAAGATGTTCTCCATCCCACGATGCCAGGTGTACATTCCTCCATGGGAGTCATATTCCACGTTGCCAGGGAGATTCACTACCCTGGGTGTCTGATCAGACGTGTCTCATACCATACTAATCCCATTTATTCACTGAGTTGTATAGAACTCAAATAAGAAACTGCATGTGGGAGCTTTTGTAAATTGTAAAGCTCTTTACACAAATTATCCATAGCAGCAGAATGCCATGCATAACACTGTACAATGAGTAAAACTGACCAATCAAAGATTTTGTCTAGTGATATTTAAAATTTCATTGGTAAATAGGTCATAGCCTCTGATCTATTCTCCAACACCATAAGTTCTGCAGATCATATAGCCAAAGAGGGAAACCTGCTTGTACCACAGTCTATCTGCTATTAGGTCCCCTTCTTTCTCCAGGCTCTACTCAATGATGTTATCCATATCTGTTACTCAGTATATGGGCTGAAGCAGTATTACTAGGAATGGAATTTGTTGCTTCCAGAATCCTTTGCAAAGACGCTGAGCTTAAGCTGGGAAAAGTAGCACAAGATTCCTCTCTATTCCTTTTGTCCCAGATGCTTGTCTTTCTTCTTTGTGGTAGGAGATGCAAGAAGCAATTTATCTTTTACTTTCAAGGAGACATGCAGAACCCACTGACCACTGGATCCATAGCATCTTCACTGAAGGGATGAGTTTCTGAATCTTCATGGGATTTATCTTCCATGCTCTGGAGCATGTGTGTGTTCCCAAGGCCTCCAGTGTAATAACCACCTCTTGCTTGTCTTGCCTGATCATCATGATGTCATCAGTGGGTCTATATGATATTTTTGTGGGATGCCCAATTGTCCAGATCTCTTAAGACTACGACAGGCAGAAGAGTTAATATAATGCTGTGGCAGAACTGTGAAGAAATATTGTTATACAGTCAATCTTAATGTGAACTCTTTCTGATGCTTTTTTCTAATCAGAATATTAAAAATCCAGCCTAGTCACTGGCTGAATATCATTTACCTGCTCTAGGAACAGATACCACATCTGACACAGCAGCTATGATTGAGAGTACTACTTGTTTCAGCTTGTAGTAGTCTACAGTCATTTTCCAGGATCCATCTGTGTTTTGCAGGGACCAGATTGGCAAGTTAAGTGGAGCCGTGATACGTACCCACTTCGGCATGTTTTAAATCAGTAATGGTGGCATTAGTCTCTGCCATTCCCCTTCCCAGGATTCAATTTTGCTCTTGATTGACTGTATTGGCTGAGACTGGGGGAAGTGACTGAGGTGTCCACTTGCCCTTCTCCGCTATGATAACTATTACCCCACAGGCCAAGGACCTAATATGGGGGCTATTCCAACTTCCAGGTATATTAATTCTAGTGAAATACTTGGGGATTCAGAGCTGGACTTCAACCAATATTCCATCTATTACTGTACCCCACACCCCCACTTTAATAGGAGGATCATAGTGACACTTTGGGTTCCAGATATGCATGTCCACTCTGACCCTATGCCCAATAGCCCTTGAAATGTCTGGAGATTTCCTTTCTTCAGCACACAGTCACCCAAGTAAATAACTGCATGTCCCTTTAGCAAAAAACTGGGGGAACCATCACAGTATATACTTGTCAAGGTGTTGCAGGAATCTTCTTCCTAGAAGCCTGGCTACTTTTTCTAGACCTGAAAATTGGCTAAGGACTAGGCATTGAGTGAGAGACCATGAATTTTCTGGGGGGATGGCTGCCCTTAGCCTCTTCCTCCTCCATCCCTGCCTCTTTCTGCTTGTAGCTATTAAGCAACATTCTTTTTGGCTGCCTGCCTATTTTGCCTCTATGTAATGTTAAGGTTCTACCTTTCAGACGAAGTCGTAAAATACTGATTTTATGTAAACCATCAAAAGGTGCATGTGTCTTCTGTAATATCTAGAACAATTGCTAAAGTATATAAACAAAAAACAAATAACCAAATGGCTGACATGAATAAACACCCCATTTAAAAGACAAATAATGTCACATTGGATTGAAAAAAAAAAACAAACGGTAAGCAAATGACTCCATGATTTGCTGTTTACAAGAAACTGTCTTCAAATATAATGATATAGGGAGGTTGAAAATAAAAGAATATAAAGGGACAGACTATGAAAACACTTATCAAAAGAAAGTATCAATGGCCATATTAATATCAGACAAGGTAGACTTCAAAGCATGGAAAGTTACCAGAGATAAAAGTATACATTACATAACAAAAAAGGGCCAATTAACCAAGAAGACATAGCAGTCTTAAATGTGTATGCACCTAATAACATAGCTTCAAAATACATCTGAAAGGAGAAACAGATAATCCCTATTTTCATTAGAGCCTTCAACACTCCTTTCTCAGTAATCAACAGAATAGACAGAAAATCAGCAAGAACATATAAAAACTGAACACCATCAACAAACTTGATCTAATAGAGCTTCATAGAATATGCCACTCAACAACAGCAGAATGAGCATCTTTCCAAGTGCACATGGAATAGTAATCAAGATAGATAATATCCTGGGTAATAAAACAAGCCTTAACAAATTTGACATACAAATTATATTTTCCAACCATAATGGAATAAAACTCAAAATCAATAACCAAAAGATAACAGGAAAATCTCCAAACACTTGGAAATTAAGTGACACACTTCCAAACAATATGTGGGTAAAAGAATAAGTCTCAAGGGAAATTAGAAAATGTTCTGAACTGAGTGAAAATGAAAATGGGAAATGGGAAAGAGAGGAAAAAATATCCTGATTATATTACACAAGTGAAACATCAATCAGGCATTCTAGAACTCTGGGTAGAGAGAAGAGCTTTTCTCTGACTAAATTGTTTGCATTCTCACAGTTTAAAGATAGAGTTTTACATTTCTATATTCAGCACATTCATCTTGGACATAAAAGAGAAGTTTAAAAGATTGGATTTCCTCTGTAAGATTGCTCTTTATAATCTGATACAGCAAGTCATTCAATTAACTTCCCCTGCTCCAGAGGAACTAGCTGGATATCAGTGAAAAGGCAAACTGTCCAGGAGTGGTCACGTGAATGTGATATTTGGCAGGACAACAGAATTGAGATCATAAGCTCCCAACTGAAAGCAGCCTTAACAGGAGCTTTTCACAGAAGGCAAACAATTAAGGCAAAATCTAGAGATGTGGTAGAGACCAGGAAACAATGCGAATCATTTTCTTTGAATTAAGGAGACCAGTGGATAAACTGTGCTTCTAGAGTCCTTGCTTCAAATTTCCCAAAAGTAAGTTCATCACATTTTTTTCTGTTTTGCTTTGTGTTTTTGTTTTTTTCTTTTTTTCCTTCCTTTTTATAATCATGCAATTATAAATAACTGAATGCCAACCGTATGTAGAGAAATTATTTTGAAAACTAATGGGTTATTTTGAAGTTTTCCAATATCTGGTGTTTCATACTCTAAATATAAAAGTATTAATGTAAAATATGAGATTTTTAAATTACACAACTATTATATCATTTTAAGACAGAAACTGAGTGTGGGAATAAGCTGACATTTGCATACAAATTGTCAAGAATGAAGAATATCAAATTGTAAGTCTGAGTTGTTTTTGAAGTTATAGCTATTCACTTTCACTGCAAAATAATTTTCAGGCATTTTGTAAACTGTGTTTTGGACTTTGAGACTGTTATACCAATAATATTTACATAATATTTTTACTTTCCCTGTCATTTACTCTAAGGCTACAAGAATTTTAAAAATGTAGGATGCTTTCTGGGATATTTTACTGTTGAGACAGAATGTGAGATATGTAGCTTTTCATCATCAGAATATTATTTCAAAACCAATTTGTTTGCAAGGTACAGAATTTTCATGCCCCTACGCATTATGTTCTGAGTTACCAACAGTATGAGAGGAGAAATATCAGAGACATTACAAATTAAAACTACTTACTCCATGTATATTAAGAAGTTCATAGCGTAGTTAGTCTTTTAATAAACTACAGAGCATACATGAATGGGGCGGTGAATAAAATAAGCATTATCAATGTAGAATGGAAAATCTAAGGGGTTGGAGTCAGACTGAGTTCTGTACTTTGAGCTGTAGTGAGTTCCGCAGTGAGAAGATCGTTCCCTTGGCCAGCTCACCCTCCTGTAAAGCAAAATCCTTTTAAGGTCCACGTGGACTTCTCTGCTCTAGGGACAATCTATGGAGATCTCAGGCCCCTCTCCTTGTTTGTGCTGGACACGCTGACCTAATGCTGTTTTATTTTCAGAACTACCTTTCCCCTCCTCCTTTTATTCCGTAGGCTTTCTGATCTCTTTACTCAACCTGCTGTCTCATAAAGGTGACTTTCAGCCTCATGAAGCAGCCATGTGTAGGTTCTTCCTCTGGCAATGCTGCTAGAGGCTGTGCTGGCTAATATGCCTTCCTTTGGAGCTGACCCCTGGACACCTCACCTGAGCTTTCCCTCTAGCAATTAGAACCTCCCTGGGCTTGATCCCATGGCATGAGTAGGATGAGAGCTTCAAGGGGGCACCCTCACTCATCATTGTAGAGGACTTCATGGAGCCTTGTGGTTTCTACCCCTGGCAAACAGGGCATAGACATAGAGGGAGGAGATCAGTCTCCTCAAAAGTCAGGACTTAAGAGCCAACTGACAAGAGGTCAGAGTGGAGCTGCTGGTGTGCCTGAAAGCCCTGACCCAATCACCTAAGCCATGTTTCCAGCTTGCTTCCCAGAAAACTGATGATCCTTACAAAATCCCTTTACTTTTTAATCATTCAGATTAGAAGATCTATTTCCTTCCACAGTAAAGACCATTTGTGAACACTCAAGTCCCACAGTTTTCACAAGAGACTCAGCAAATCATCTTTGTATAGTATAGGTTGATTGGGGCCATGGAAAGATGTGGCTTTATTATGCACTGAGGCATCTCTTTCTAGGAAATATTTTAGCATATTGCTGCAATAAAATGCCTGCATAAATTCCCTGATCAGCTCCCCCCCACACACACTGAACACATACACACTCATATATACGTCCTTTGCTTAAGGGGGAATGTGCTTAAATTGATTCACTGCTTCTACTAGGGGAGGGGGCAGCTCTGCTACTGGACTCCTTCTCTCTAGCTACTGATGCAATATCTATGGAGGAATCATCTGCTCTCTGCAGGCAATTTTAAGTAAAGTGCATGGGAAGTTTTCACGGTGCACTAGCCAACACACAGGACAAAAAATACTGGGTTCTTAAACCTATTCAAACTCAGATCAGGTGGAGTCTCTTTCTGCCACCTGAAGTACAAGCCCAAACATATCACATAATCCATTGGTCAGTCTAATTAACAACAGATGGCCAAAAGAAATCTGTGTGCATACCTTAAATTTAAAATTGAACCAAATTTCTATGCAACAATAACCAGGATGATCAGGGTTGGAATTCAGCTGCGTGAAAGAATCTAGAAATTCTTTTTGGTAAGGTGATGTTTTCATAATATAACTTATAGTTCCCTAGAAAAGTCCAACATTTAAGAGTATTAATAAAAACATAAAGGAATGTATCTTTTATATCTTTGGGACAAGAGAGGAAACACGGAGAAAAAAGAAAACTTTATAAA
This sequence comes from Choloepus didactylus, assembly GCF_015220235.1. Taxonomy (NCBI): domain Eukaryota; kingdom Metazoa; phylum Chordata; class Mammalia; order Pilosa; family Megalonychidae; genus Choloepus; species Choloepus didactylus. Next base: position 63,589,009 of record NC_051324.1, on the reverse strand, counting down.
TTCAATAAAGGGTAAGAATATCGACAAGATTAGAAGGAAAGGAAAAGCAGGTTTAGCATAAGAATAGAACAGAATGAAATGTCATCAAAAACAAAAAATTATACATCATTAAATTCACCTCTAAAACAGAGTGTCTATCAGATTGGATTTTTTAAAATAAAGTGGCAATGAGTTCTCCATATATTAAGTGTAAAAAAAAAATCAAATGGTTGAAAAAAGGGATAGATAAAAGTATACAAGGCAAATATTAACCTAAAGAAACCTAGAGTTCCTATGTTATTATTAGAAATAGAAGCAACCTACCATGAAAACATAAGCAATAAAAATTTTATGCACCTAACATCTTAGCCTTTAAAGGCACATACCCAACACTTACAGAGATAAATAATAAAAAACTGGTATATCTATCATCAGAATGGAATTTTTTTTTACTGGTATTTATATTTATTTGTCATTATCTTTACTAGTGCTTTTTATTTCTTCACATTGATTCAGTCAATTATCTAGTGTCCTTTCCTTTTAACCTTTAATATTTCTTGTAGGGCTAGTCTAGTGGCAATGAAGTACCTCAGCTTTTGTTTTATCTGGGAATGTCGTAATCCCTCCCTCATTTTTGAAAGATACAGAACTCTTGGTTGGCAATTTTTTTTTGCTGTTAGTACTTTACATATGGTTTCCCACAGCCTTACCTCCATGGTTTCTGATGAGAAATCAATACTTATTCTTTTGCAGGCTCCCCTGTATGTGACTTGCTGCTTCTATTTTGTGGCTTTAAGAATTCTCTGTTTTTGGCATTCAACAGTTTGATTATAAGATGGCCTGGTGTGGGTCTATTTGGGTTTATCCTGTTTGAAGTTTGTTGAGCATCTTGAATGTGTATAGTAATGGCTCTCCTTAAATTTGGGAAGTTTTCAGCCATTATTTCTTCAAATATTCTCACTGCCCCTTTCTTGCTTTCTTCTCCTTCTGGACTCGAACAATGCATACATTGGTATGTTTAATTGTGCCCCACAAGTTTCTCAGGCTCTGTCCACTTTTCTTCATTGCTTCTTGTTTCTGTTCTTCAGACTGGATGATTTTAATTGTCTTATCTTCGAGTTCACTGATTCTTTCTTCTGCCAGCTCCAATCTGCTATTAAACCCATCTGGGGAATTTTTAATTGCTGCCAATGTGGCCCTTGGCTCTGTTTGGTTCCTTTTCATAATTTCCATCTTTTTATTGATATTATCTTTATGTTGATCTATTGTTTTTCTTGAATTCCTTTATTTCTTTGTCCATGTTTTCCTTTAGTTCTTTGAGCATATTTGGGTCCATATTTTAAAAGTCATTGAAATGTCCAAGTCTGATCCTCCACATTGATGGTTTCTAATGCTTTAATTTTCTCCTTTGCCTGAGCCATCATTTCCTGTTTCTTTGTGTGTTTTGTAAACTTTTGTTGAAACCCCAATATTTTGATATTTCAATGTGTTATCACTGGAATTTAGATGCTGAGGCATCTGTTCCTTAAGCAGGTATCCAGCTAGTGTTCTAACAGTGTATTCCATGAATCCCAGGAAAAAAAAAAAAGAAAGAAAACATCTTTCCTAGTCTTTGCAAACCAACTTGTCTAAATGTTCTTCTTCAGAACTTATCCATACACTGAGTTTAGAAAGTAACTCCAAGCCACAGGGTAGCATCCTTCCTGGTCCTTTATGTGCATATATATTGTCTTGGGCATGGACTGTATCCCTAGAAATTCCCCTGTTTACATGGATATGAATGTTCCTTCTTCCCTAGGAAAGATTCCTCATGATCCTGGGCACTGCAGTGTATGTGCTACAGCCAGCCATAACTTGCTCCAGGAAGCCACTTGGCTGCTTTCCCCATGAGCTGCCTTCAACATGCAGGTCAAGTTTGGGTACACTGAGTCCCTCAGACCACCACTAGATTGGGACCAATGTACATGCTTCCAGTAAGTATATGAAGGCTACTCTGCTCCTGCTGGAATCAGGACCAAGGATCTGTATTGGGAGTGTCTCTGACTCCACATTGAACTGATGGGATGGGGAAGGGCCAGCCAGCACCACAAGACCTCATCATTTTCAAGTAGTCTTTCTTGATTCAGTGCTCACCCTATTACTGCAGTCCTTTAACCATTTTCTGGAGCTTTGAGAAACATGTTTCTGCTAGTTCTTGCTGGCTGTTTAGAGCTTCTTGTGGGAGATGGAACCCTGAAGCTCTCACTCTGCCATAATGATTGGGGTGGGGCCAGCTGGCTTTATAATCCACTTTGCTCTTGTTAGAGATTTGTTGATTTCATTGACTTGTCAAAAAGGAGCTGTGAATTTTCTCCAAGTGAGAATGTAGGGACCAAGCTTTTACTGTCTTGTCCACCATCCTATAGGATGTCATCATCTTCTTCATTGTTAATCCTGGTCAGGAGGAGAGTGTTCTGCAGTTCTTTGCAGTTGCAGTCACTCAGTGCCCCAAGCTGACATCAGCTCAGCCATCTTCATCATGGAGCTTTGCTTTTGAGGGTAGGAGAAGTCCAAAATTGAGGAGTCAGCAAGGCGATGCTTTCTCCCCTAAGAGCACAGCCTACTGGAGCTGGCTGCTGGCAGTCCTTGGTTATTGGCTTTTCAGTCATATCTCCATTCTGCTTTCTTTGATGCACATTAAAATCAAGGATGTTTAGAGATTTCCCACCTTGATTGAAACAGAATGGTTTTTGTGTAGCGAGTTTTCTGAAGCCAAATTAGTTGAGGCATCCTGCTGAAAGCTCTCCCACATTCATAACATTTATGGGGTCTCTCTCTCTCTAGTATAAATTCCAGAGAATTTACAAATATGCTGCATCACCAAGGAATTCTCAAGGAATTTCAAAGAAGCAATCTTGAAACCAGTAGTTTCTCTAACCATAATAAAATTAAATTAGAAATCAAAAACAAAAAGTCACTAAAAACAAAGAAACATCAATATTATGAAAACTATAAGGGCAATTCTAAATATTTTGTATCTGTAGTCTATTGCTGCATTTATGTTATATAATGAAAAGATATATATCACACAACAATAAGCCCCTACTGCAGGGATGTCTAGAGTGGTCCTTCAGAGGCTCTGCTGATCTGGGGTGGACTTGCTCACATCCCAGAGGATGGGATGGCTGCCCTCAGCTGGGCTGGCTGGGCTGACAGCTCTGTTTTGCTTGCCTTTTTACCTTTCAGTAGCCTAGCCCAGGTGTGCTTTTATATCAATGGCAGAGACACAAGAGAATAAGCAGATGCACTGAGGGCCTGCTAATATCTGGGTCAGAAATGGCACATCATCATTCCTACCTCATTCTAATGGCCAGAGAAACAATCTGCTTTTATGGAAAAAACTCCAAACTCACAAGACAAAGGGCTCAGATACTGGGAGAAGTGAAGAGGAGGGCCACTAAGGCAACCTCTACCACACATGAACCCCACCCAGCTCCACAGCATGATCTCAACCCCTATGCTGAAATTAGTTTGTCATTTAAGTCAAGAAGCTAGGGCAAAAAGCAGCAGAGCAAACATCACAAAAATAGTATAAATATAACCATAATAAAGTAAGAAAATAACTTAAAATTGAAAGCATAATGGACAGTGGAAATGATCAAATGATAACACAACTGTTTTTTAAAAAGACAACTAACAAATACAAACTTCTAGACAAACTAATCAAGAAAAATAAAAAAATAGTAAAAAAATTAGATTTATGTGCTACATATACATACATACACACTTATACATACGGATATGTATTATAACATACATATAGATATGTATTGTAATTTTTAAAATGTATTTGGTTATATTATAAATTTTTAGAATTCCTAAGAGAATGCTAACAATAGTATGATAATAAATTTTAATACTTGGATTAAAACCTGAATAAACCAATCATTATTAACTAATTGAATCTTTGTTAATTAACAATGGTAATAATCCAGTCCTATCCCCCTCCTAAAGTCCTCAAGTTCAGAAAGCTTTACTGGCAAATTTACTAGCCTTCAAAGATCAGATTATCCCTATGTTTACAAATTGCAGCAGAGAATTGAAAATGAGGGAATGCTACCCATACCGAAGCCAATATAACTGTGGTGGTTAGGTTCATGTGTCAACTTGGCCAGGTGAAGTTGTCCAGGTGTCTGGTCAAGCAAGCACTGGCCTAACCGTTACTGCTGGTTGATAAACCAGAAGGCTGATTCATCAAATCCTCAGTCAATTGACTGCACCTGTGATTGATTAAATCAATAAAGGACATGTCTTCCACAATGAGAGAATTCAATTAGCTGGATTTAATCCAGTCAGTTGAAGACTTTTAAGGGAGAAAGATTGAGACCCCCCACTTCTTCGGCTAGCCAGTATCTCCCGAGATCATCGAACACCTTCATCGGAGTTGCCAGTTCATTGCCTGCCCTATGGAATTTGGACTTGTGCATCCTGCCCTACAGAATTTGGACTCGTCCATTCCCACAGCTGCGTGAGACACTTTAATAAAATCATATATTTACAGATACCTCTTGTTGGTTCTGTTTCCCTAGAGAACCATAACTAAAACAAAAACATTGAGACTAAAATTAGGTAAGGGCAGTGACAGACGAAAAACTAATAGTCCAGTGTGGCTTATTATTATAAACAATTCCAAGTAAAATTCAAATTCAATCTAGTAATATTAAAAAAAAACCTTACTAGAAATTATAATATTTCTGGAAAACATGGGTAAATTTATACATCTAACTTACATATTAACAGATCATATTAGAAAATGCCACAATCATTACAAAAGGATTTGGCAAAAGTATTTCCAAAAGGCAAAATTCCTCTATGAATGAAAACCTTAGGAAAGTAGAATAGCAGTGATCTTCCTTGACCTAATAAAGGCCATCTACCAAAAAATTTATAGCAAATACCATTCTTAATGGTCAAACTGCCATGCATTCTTATTAAATCAGGAAGATAGGAATTCCTGCTGTAACCCTAACTCTTCAATGCTGCATAGTGGTCCCATGTAATACATTATAACTAGAATGGATGTAAGCGGTTAAAGGATTATTTTCAGATGACATAGCTGTCCAATCAGATCTTAATATTATTTATTATGGAACTTGTCAAATGTTTCTAATATCCATTTAGAAGACTGTATTCATTAACGTAGATTAGGCACTGGGGCTAAATTTACTCAAAATTATATAATGGCTTAAATACAATATGATAGAATATATTCTATATAAATACAACAGAATATATATTCTTGCTCATTAAACAGTCAAAGGTGTCTGGTCTGGTCAACTCTGGTTTTTCTTCTATGGTGGTTTAGGGAATTGGGTTCCATCCATATTCTGGCCTTGCTGCCTCCAAAAGCATCTTGCTAGCAGAAGGGGAAGGAGGGCATGGAGACACACACCAACCTATGTCGTAAGAGCATTGATTCAGAAATGGCACCAATTACTTCGGCTCACTTCCCGGTGACTAGAAAGCATGCCTTTGGTGGCACTATGAATGGAGTGCAGCTCTGTACTCAGAAAGAAAAAGAAATGCATTTTGGTGAAGAGACACCAGTCTCTGCCATAAATGGTAAAGTCCTAGAATAGCCAAGAATTTTTGAAAAGAAGAATAAGAAGAGGGACATTTTCTACCTTATTCTGAAACTCTAGTAACTAGACTGTGTGTGAAGGATACAAAAAGAGATTAGAAGAAAGAATAGAACACCTTGAAACGCATGCACGCACACATCCATGCACACACGCAGCTAGTATATGAGACAGGAAGCATAACAAATTAGTAATGCAAAAAGGAACAAAGGACAAATGCAGTTGACAGCAGTGATGACTTAGGTCACTGTCATATCTTACACAGAAATAAAGTTGTATGGATTAAAGAGGTTAATGTGTTAGTGTGGTAAATATCTGTGAATCTATTAGAAGAAAATCAAGTAGAATACATTCATGCCTTCCAAAAGGGAAATGTTTCCTCAACAGGACATAAACACAAAATATACAATCACAAAGAAAAGATTGTTAAACTGGACTGTAACAAAATTAAAACTTAAATACGATAAAAAGATAAACCAACTTGAGAGTGGCAAAGTTAATGAATGAGCAAAAAGAAGTATTTGGAATACATAAAGAACTCCTACAAATAGTTATGACAATAAATGCCATTGAATATGAAAAGGCTATTTGCAGAAGAGGTCAACATATGACAGAATGCTCAGTGTCCCAGGAAAACAAGGCAATAAAAGTTCAAATAATGAGATACACTACACACCCAACAGATTGGCAAATATGGATAATTTCTATTGACCTATCTTTAAGTTCATTGATTTTTCCTCTGCTGATGACTCTATCAACAGAATTATTCTTTATAATACTGTGGGCTTTTTGGTAAAATTGCCATTCTACCCTGTGCAATTGCTTCCATCTTTCTGCTACACGTTTTCTATCAGATCTTTTAATGTATTAATCATGGTTATTTTAAACTTCTTGTGTGAGAGTTCCAACATTTGGGTCATCTCTGGGTTTGTGTCTATTAACCTCATGACAATATATTTTTTCTTGCCTTTACATTCTGAAAATTTTTTTTATAATTTTATTTTGAAATAAATTCAAACTTAAAGGAACAGTTGCAAAAACAATACAAACCCCATACACAGAACTCCAGCATACCCTGACTCCTCTCCCCCGATACCCCGATCCACTTTAACATCCTGTCACACCACCATTTCTTTCTTTCCCTCCCTCCCTATCCATCATCCATCATCTATTGCTCTGTCTTCTGAACATATGAGAACAAGCTGCACACATCCTTGAACAAGCAATATAACTCACATATACATTTCCCATGAATAAGAACATTCTTTTATGCATTCCCATTAAGCGCAGCTAAGAAGTTCAAGAAATTCAACATTGATACAAACCTTACATTCTATATTTCCTTTTTTTTTTAATGTCCTATCTGTCCCTTTGAGCCTCCTCTCCTCCATGCTCAGATCCCATCCAGATCATCCTTGGCATTTAATTGTCATCTATTCAGACTTTTTTTTTTTTCAATTGTGGAAACATATATACAGCTTAAGTCTTCCCATTCCAACCCCTCCCTAGCATTCCATTAGTGGGATTAATCACATTTAGAATGTTGCAGTGCTATCACCTTCCCAGCATCCATTACTAGAAATTTCCCTGCACCCCAAACAGAAACCCTATACTCATTTCTTAACTCCCCATTGTCCCTTCCACCGCTTCTCGTAACCCATACTCTACTTTTCATCTCTATGGTCATATTCTCTGATACTTTCTTTGTGTTTACTGTGGGGCTTAAATTTAACCTCTTAAGTCTATAACAATCTTGTTTTTCTTTGGTACCAACTTAACTTCAATATGTCACATAAACTATGTTCCTATACTCTTCCATTCCCCCACCTTCATGTAGTTCTTGTCAAAAATTACATATTTTACATTGAGTCCAAAACCACTGATTTATCATTAACAGTTTATGTATTTAAGATCCTGTAGGAAGTAAATAGTGGAGTTACAAATCAAAAATACAGTAGTGTTTGTATTTATATTTACCATATGATCTTTACTGGAAATCTTTATTTCTTCATGTAGTTTCAGTCAATTGTTTAGTGTCCCTTCCTTTCAGCCTGCTCAACCCTCATTAGCGTTTCTTACAGGACTGATCTACTGGTGATGAAGTCCCTCAGCTTTTGATTATCTGGGAATGTTTTCATCTCCCCCTCATTTTTACCCTCCAGGTGTTTGTGAATTATCCAAGTCTCGGATGGTTATTGACTTCTATTTGTATTCCACTGTGGTCAGAGATTTTAAAATTTATTGAGGCTTATTTTATGTCCCATCATACGGTCCATTCTGGAGAAAGATCCGTGATCATTAGAGAAGAATGTGTGTCCTGGTGACCTGGGATGTAATGTTCTATATATGTCTGTTAAATTTCTCTATATCTCTCTCTCCTTTCTTTGTTTCTCTGTCGGTAGGGCTCCCTTTAGTATCTGAAGTAGGGCAGGTCTTTTATTAGCAAAATCTCTCAGCATTTGTTTGTGAAAAATTTAAGCTCTCCCTCAAATTTGAAGGAGAGCTTTGCTGGATAAAGTATTCTTGGTTGGGAATTTTTCTCTCAGAATTTTAAGAGGTCATGCCACTGCCTTCTTGCCTCCATGGTGGCCACTGACTAGTCACTACTTAGTCTTACGTTGTTTCCTTTGTATGTGGTGAATTGCTTTTCTCTTGCTGCTTTCAGAACTTGCTCCTTCTCTTCAGTATTTGACAGTCTGATCAGAATATGTCTTGGAGTGGGTTTATTTGGATTTACTCTATTTGGAGTTCTCTGGGCATTTATGCTTCGTGTATTTGTATTCTGTAGAAGGTTTGGGAAGTTTTTCCCAACAATTTCTTTGAATACTCTTTCTAGACCTTTACCCTTCTCTTTTCCTTCTGGGACACCAATGAGTCTTAAATTTGGACATTTTATTTTATCTATCATATCTTTGAGATCCATTTTGATTTTTTCCATTTTTTCCCCATTCTTTCATTTGTTCTTTCATTTTCCATTCTGTGGTCCTTGAGGACACTGAGTCATTGTTCAACTTCTTCTAATCTTGTGTTATGAGTACCCAGAGTCTTTTTAATTTGGCCAACAGTTTCTTTTATTTCCATAAGATCACCTATTTTTTTATTTACTCTTGCAATTTCTTCTTTATGCTCTTCTAGGATCTTCTTTACGTCCTTTATATCCTGTGCCATGCTCTCATTGTTTGTCTTTAATTCTTTGATTAATTGCGCCAGGTACTGTGTCTCTTCTGGTCTTTTGATTTGGGTGTTTGGGATTGGGTTCTCCATATCTTCTGGTTTCATCAAATGTTTTAAGATTTTCTGTTGTTTTTGGCCTTAGGTTCCTAGGACTACCAGAGTAAATTACCACAAACTCAGTGACTTAAAACAGAGATTTATTTTCTTACAGTACTGAGGGCTAGCAGCTTGAAATCGGGTTGTTGGCAGGAGTGTGTTCCCTCTGAAACCTCTAGGGGAAAATCCTTCCTTCCTTCTTCTGGCTTCTGGTGTTCCTTGACTCGTGGTTGCAGCACTTCAATCCCCGGCTCTGTCGTCACATGGCCTTCTCTCCCCTGGGTCTATCTGTGTCCAAATTTTTGAACTATTGGTAAAGATCTATAATCCTTCCCCTGGGTTGCTTATCTGGAAGGGTCTGTGTCTGAATTTTCTTCTTCTTATGGGGACACCAGTTATACTGGTTTAGGGCCCACCCTATTCCAGTGTGGCCTCATCTTAACTAATCACATCTTCAAAGACTCTGTTTCCAAATAGGGTCACTAATAATTCATAGAAGGACTTGGGGTTAGGACTTGAACATGTCTTTTGAGGGGTTAAAAGTCACCCCATAACAGGTCTGTATCTATTTTCATAAATGAGGCAACAGAGAGTGTATCTGCTGCTGAGAGGCAACAGATGGTAACTGGTGCAGTGCAACGCAACTAAATAATGAAGCAAAGAGTCTGGAAGTAGAGAAAGAAGGGGAGCAGGGGAATAATCAAACGCTAATTTCGGAATGCCCAGATTCAAAGTGCTCATTTGTACACTGGATTTCTTCTTATTAAGAATTTCATACTTACTTCATCTTCTCTTGTTCTTTCTTATTAAACAGGGCAAAATGAGTGAGAGAGAGATAAGTGTGTGTCAACAAACCCGAGCCTTATTATGCAAGAACATTCTTAAAAAATGGAGAATGAAAAGAGAGACCTTAATGGTATGATTCAATATCTGTGACACTTCATATTTATGATGGGAAAATATATTTTCTCTTGGTGGTGTATATGCTTTGTGTATCTTCTCCCTAAAATAAAGCACCTTTCTACAACAGACCATGAATCTGTCTGCAGAAATTTCATTGATACAGGGCCATAAATTAAGGTCTGAAAGCACTGAAGCTGGTGAGCAACTGGGAATTTTAATAAATGTTTTAAAAGCCAATGGTCACACTTTTTACTAATGTTCCCACTCAAATATAGTAAAGTTAAGATCCTGGTGTTTAGAAGACATGGTGAACAAATTAATCCATGGAACAGATAACTGGCATTTTCTCTTTTGGATCTCTTGCTCCAAGGTAATAACAGATGATAAAAATTTATCATAGCTTGCCATCCTTACGTCTGATATTTTTCATAATCCAATGTATGTCTTAGCACTGATGCTGAGGATCAATTTTCATTCCCATTAATCATTCTTTGGCAGTACTGAGACTACTGACTGCATACTGTACATATTTTCAGATGTTCATGATGTGGGATATATTGAAATTAGAAAAGTGGACAAAGAGAGGCAATCTATATGAAAAAAGTGACTGTTCATGACTAATTTGAAATAATGATTTTATCTATTCTTTCTCTTGTATTATGTAGGAATGGTTGACCTCATTGTTCTTGCTACTTTCTTTGTACCTATTTTCTGATATTCATCAAGTTAATGATTTTTCTTCACGGCCTGTCATGGACATGGGACGGGTAGATTCGTTTACCCGTGCTGAATTTACAATTGTGTACACACCTGTCACCAACACTACTCAACAGATAATGAATAAAGTAGCTTCAACCCCCTTCATGGCAGGTGAGTTTTTAACAATGCAAGAGGAATTTCTGATGTAAATATTTGTTTCATTTGGCCACAGACACATGCATTTAGTTGGAATTTCAGTTGATAAAACAATGTCAGTTGTCAAAATTTCTAGATTATATAAAATATTAATATACTTTCCCTTTGTTGAAGTAGGTGGCCACACCACTCAGTATCTAAATCAAAAACGAAAGTATACAATATCACAACAAAGAGAACTGCTCATAGTATATAGAGTTTGGGGAAGCAAAGAATACACAGATTTGTGGGCTTTGAAAAGCAGGAGTGTTTAGGGATTTCTTGGTATGTAGCCATGGAAACACCATTAGTAGAATGAGACTATTGCTCCAGTCTTTACTTGTTATGATGAGCAAAGAACAACCAGTGTTTTCTTTTCTTGAAAATTGATTATAGGAATTTTATCCTCACCTTTAACACCAAAAATATTTTCTTACTCTATTTGAAGATTCTACTGAAGAGAATTCTAGGTTTTAAAGTTTCACCCTTCAGAGTTAGGGTGCTTACCAATGAATGTTTAAGAAGAGAACTGTTACTGAAAAGAGTGCTCTCTAACAAGTTCCTGACATTAGAGGAGAAGCAGTATAGCGCAAAGACATAAGAGCTGGACTTGGTGTCAGAGGACATTTGACAGAAAGTACTTCTAGGACTTTGGGCTGTAGTACTTTATGCAAGTCATCAACTTCTCTGAACTTCATTATCATCATATTCCAAATAAGATAAGCAATACTTAGTTTCCCATGAATATTTCAGTTGATGGTGAGAGAAACCCAATTCAAACCACCTTGAGGGAAAAGTGAAACTTTTGTCTAGCTTAAAGGAGCAGATTATTAACTCAAGCCTGAATATATCTAACAGAGAACGAAATACGTCTTCGTTTCTTAGATCTGTAGATCTGTGTGCTGGCTTTATTCACAGGTTGGCTTTTCCCAAACAGAGGCATTATTGATTTGCAAAATCTTCATATTGTAAACCTTTCCACGTAAGCAACCCCAGGGGAAGGATGATAGATCTTTACCAATAATTCAAAAAAATTTCAGGGTTTTTCCTCATTGACTCAAACGGGCTGGTTTGGGTTAGTTTGGTCTCGCCCCATCAAGAACTGATGTCTCTGAATAGAGGGGTGCAGCATCACTGGTTGGGTTCTAAGGTCACCCTGTGAACCACATCCGATCTCCATGTTAGGAGAAAGGGCAGTATCCCAAATGGATCCTAGAATGTTTACTAGAAGGAGAACTGGATGTCATGCAGATAAAAACAATACATGTTATTTACAAATATAACTGCCCTTAAATACCTGAAACCATCAAACTATAATCCAGAACCCTTGAATCTTGAAGACGATTGTATAAAAATGTAGCTTATGAGGCGTGACAATGTGATTGGGAAAGCCCATATGGACAACATTCCCCTTTGTCTAGTGTATGGATGGATGAGAAGAAAATGGGGGCAAAAGAAAAAAAAAAGACACTCAGTGTTCTTTTTTACATCAATTGTTCTTTTTCACTTTAATTTTTATTCTTATTATTTGTGTGTGTGTGGTAATGAAAAAATCAAAAATTAATTTTGGTGATGAATGCACAACTATATAACGGTAATGTGAGCAATTGAATGTATGCTTTGTATGACTGCATGGTATGTGAATATATCTCAATAAAAATTGAATTTAAAAAAATATATAACTGCCTTCCTTCATAAGGGGAAACTACGGTGATTGCCCTACAAATTTGTGTTGAGTTACAATGTGAAGGTGACTTAGAGCCTGCACAACTCTGTAAATACACTAAAAAAACATGGAAGTATGTACTTTAAAAGGGTGGCTTTTATGGTATTTGAACTGTATCTCAATTTTTAAAAAAAAGAATGTAGACAAGTGACTTTGAAGATACTTGGTATTAATTTTAAGCACTGTAATTCCCCATGAAAAGCATCATTTGAAGGGAAACCACTGGATCCCGCTTTACCCAGTCACTGGAAATCCATCTACCCTCTCTTCTCTTTCTCAGTCAACCACTGTTCATAATTTCACTCCTACACAGGTAGCCATTTATTTTGTACTTGGATTCTGATGCCTTAATTGAATTTGGTATCCAGAAGTCTACCTCTCTGTAATCTGTGTTCAGGCACTTCCTATTTAGTGTTTCTATGGCCACAGTTCCCACATTATCTTGGACATTTCCTTCCTGTCTATGCTTCACTGCCCCCTGCTGGGCTGGAGGATATGAACCATCCCAAACTTGCTTTCCCATAGGACCTCACAACCATCATACCATTACTTCCACCTGATTCTGAATCTGCACTGTGCATCTTGCCTACAAATAGCGAAGCCACTTCTGACTCAAGATCAAGACCTGTGCACCCAAGGCCCAGTGTCCCAACTGACCCTAATATGTGTGTGTTCTTGCCCTCTCCTTCATGGTTGTCCTCCGGAGGATCCCAATGTAATGTGTTTGTGCTTTTCAACAGTTTATTCAAAGCCACATGCAATTATGATAACAGTTATTTATTAAACTCTACCATGTGCCAGATTTTTACAAGGTCTTTATTCTTACAATGAACCTACTAAGTAGATACTTTTAAGTTTATTTTACAATTATGGAAGATAAGTAGCAGAGATGAAGTGACTTGCTCATGGTCATAGATTTAAATGAAATACTGTAGAATAAAATTAAGTTCTATCAGAATTCACACTGCCCTGCTTCCTCTACTTTTATGTTGGACACTCTTGCCCCAACCCATAACTTTTTATGCATCCCTTCTCATTCTTTCAGTCTTAATTAAACATCTACACAGAGTTGGAACACATCTGAAGATGTTGTGTTATTTTAGTGATATTATTTTAGTTATTTTAGTGATATCAGCATTGATGATATCACTAATGCTATCAGCATTGATATAAGCATTGGCCCTTTACATTGATACCAGCATTGATATCACCATTGGCCCTTTACATAGTTATTTTAGTGATATCAGCATTGGCCCTTTACATAATTAATTTTTTTCACTGTTTTTGAGCATATCAACTATATTGTCAGGGTTGTTAAAGGAAAATAAGGGTATGTAGTTATTTCCACCCAATACAAACCAGTGATAAACCAGTGCCTAATTGTGAGGTAAATATATTCATTGTTTGACTACCATTTTAAATATATTGTATTGCTAATTCATCTTTGATTTATTGAATTAGTAAGGCATGATATCTTATGTGATTACAATTCAGTCAATAATTAAAACATCAAAATAAAATAACAAATTTCCATATATTCCTCCTGATTGTATCTAAACTGAACTTTAGAAATATCTTTCCCCAATGTCTTAGACTACCTGATTTACTCAAAGTCAATACCTGATTGCATTTTTATTGCATTTGATTTCCACAGATAGCTCTACTGAAAACAATTGAACATGACATCATGAAGTTGTGCCTCCTAGTAATCTACTTACAATAACATTCTGTTCTTGTAATGGCAGATAGCAAAATCTTGGGACTATCTGATGAAAAAAGTATTGAAGAATTAATTGAAAAGTATCCTGAGGAAATAGTAAGAGTCATCTTTACTAATACATTCTCATATCATTTGAAGTTCTTGTTGGGACGCAGAATCCCAACAAAGAAGGAGCATGAGGACCATGCAGGTAACTTTCCAAATATAAAATCCCACCACTGTCTTGTTTCAATTATACCATAAGCCATATTGTGGGGACAGATGTTAGTAGAGCAAATTAAACAATCTCCATCTGCCACAGTGGTATCAGCATTCTCTCTCCACACATTTAAAGAATGTACACTCATTTTTTGTGTGTGTATTAACAGAGTGTAATGGTCGTTAAAGGAAAATAAGTTGTATGTGGATAAAATAGAACAGATATCCCTTGAATTGCTTAAGTCAGTTCCTATGAAAGTAAGCAAAATTTTCAAGAGCCCCAAATGGAGAAAGTGCCAAATCCACAGTGAAATGTTATAATATAATGTTATATTATAGTAATATAATGTTATTATTATTATACGCTACATGATTTTGCCAGTGTCAGTAACCAGGAGTTTTAATAGCTATATGAGGACAGGTGAGAAGACTTTTGGCTTGCGTGGGGTGGAGAGTCCTGCATTAATTTTGAACACTGCAAAGGTCATAAATTCATTGAAAGAGTAGACAATAAAAAAGTCACCTATTGGTGAAAGAGAAACAAAAGGAACTTGTTTGTCTTACCTTGGGCTCTGGGGTGAGGAAGAGATTTCCCCTTTGAAAGTTTGTAACCCTCGACTTGCCTTCCTTTGGGTTTGGAGTTCTTATTTACCCCAACCCTTCCTGGTCTTGGAAACCTCAAGTACAAATATAAATAAAGTGATCCTGGGTTTGTGTGGTATGGGGTGCCTGATAGAAAAGATTATAAGTCTTCTCTAGAAAAATGCAGCCTCAACTCAGGTCACAAAGATAAAATATCTCTGCATATAAACTTAAAAGCCAATATGAGAAGACAAGGCACCATAAGTGAGAGTTAACATTACCAAAAAAGCAGGATAGAGTTTTCATGATGGAATTACAAGACAGAGAATATAAAATAGGTATGCTTAAAATGTTGAAGAATAAAAGAGGGAATCAATAACACAAGAAAGAAAAAAGATACCATAAAAAAGGAAGTCATAGTAATAATTAATTAGAAAACATAATTTTTAAAAGATGCAATCAACTTACCAAATAAATAATAAATACTAGTAATTAAATTTTACCTGGGAGGAAAAAATTTCAAGGAAAGAGGAGATCACTCTTGTGGAGAAAAGTATAAAACTTTAAGAAGACCCAAATAAATGGAAGGATACACCACATTCCTAGAGACTTGTGTCTTATAAAGGTTATATTAATTTTCTACTGTGTATAATAAATGATCACAAACTTAGTGGCTAAAAACAATACCCATGTGTTAGCTCACAGTTCTGGAGATGAGCAGCCTGGGCACACTTGGCGAGTTCCTGCTCAAGGTCTCTCAAGACTGAAATAAAGGTGTCGACCAGCCTGATGTCTAATCTGGAGGCACGTGGGAAGAATCTGCTTCTAAACTCATTCAGGGTGTTAGCAGAATTTGGTTCCTTACAGCTGAAGGACTAGGGTTCTCCTTTCTTTGCTGTCAGCCCCGGGATCACTCTCAGCAATTAGAGATCACTTGGAGAATCTCCCTGTCCAAGGTCACCTGTGCCTAACAATGTAAGGAGAAGCAATTATATGAGAGTAAGGCGAGTCATTTTCAAAATTCTTCTCAATGCAGATGTAATTCTGCCCAAATTGCTTCCTAGATGTATTGCCATTCTAGTCAAAATCTCAATAGATATTTTTATAGAAATCATCAAGTTGATTCTAAAAGTTACCTTTAAAATTGTCATAGAATAGTCAAAGTACTGTTTAAAAAGAATGAAGTTATAGTAATTATGATATGATATTATCACATAATAGACAGATAGGCCAATGAAACAGAAAAGAGAACCCTGGAGAACCCTATGTAAGCGTGAAACCTAATGTATGACTGAGAGGACAATGCAGATCAGTGGGGGTGACTTCTGAAAAAGTTGTCTCTCCATAAAACACAAAATGAAATTATTTCACAAGAAAACAACCAATTCCAGGTAAAGACTTAAATAAGAAAGGCAAGTCTATGCAACTTTTAGAAGCCAGTGTGGGAGACTACCTTTATAATTGTGGAAAAGAAAATACTTTCTCAACCAAAAAATATTTAAACTCTAAAAGAAAAGATTGATAAATTCAGCTAGATCAAAATTCAGGAATTATCTTTGTCAAAAGACACTACAGAGAGAGCGAAAAGTAAAGATAAGTTTGTGATACAATAACAATTATCATCAACTAGAGAATGGACAAATAAATTGAAGCATATTCCTGCAATGAGATTCTATAAAATCATAAGAAAAAAAAGACATAAGGCAATTTATATAAATTTCAAAATCATATATAGAAAAAATGAAGCAAAGTGCAGAATGATGAACATAATGAGGTACGGTTTAAATAAAATTTTAAAAAATTAAAAATTATATATGTAGTTTAGGGATACATAGCAAAAGTTTAAAGATAGATAGATAGATAAATAGATAAAAACACAACATTCAGGAAAGCAATTAGTCTGTTAGGGGATTGGTGATGGGGAAGCAATAAGATTGTGTAAGGTACATGAGGGATTCCAACTGTGCTTGCAATGATTTTTTTTTTTTTTTAGTTTTTAAACTGGGTAGTAGGTCCACAGGTGATTATTATATTGTTTATATCATTTGCAGCTTTGAAATATTTTTAAATGTTTTTAATAACATTTAAAATTTTAATGTAACATGCATTTAATTCCTGCAACTCAATTTTCATTCATTTTATTAAAGAATCTCTTTAATTTAGTTTAATTCTCAATGGACTGATAATGTTTATGTTTTTTTAAATTAAGTAAACCATTTTCTTCAAAAGACATTCTGTCACTACTTATGCAAAGGCTATTGTCTCATTTAAACTTCCATTTGCCTATTATATGTTATATCCAATGCTAGTCCACTAGAAAAAGCTTTAGGCTATTGTTTCTCAATCCATTAACTTTTGAAAAATGTAACAAATACATCACAATAAAAAATCAGGGAGGAGAATTATTCAACAGTATCTTTTACTGGCAAGTGGAAAAGCATGTAAGAGAGTGTGAGGAAGTGCAGAGTGTGATTATAATTTAATTCAGAACATTCCCTAAGAAAGCTCTTCCTCCCCACTTTAAGAATCCTTACTATAATTTTTGTTTTCATAGGCTTTGATTCAACATAAGAACATTTGGGATTTGGGGTTATTGTAAAATCCACTGTTTCTTATAATCAGGACTGACACAGCCCATAATGATCATTATGGTTTTCTTTTTTCTCCAAAGCTCATTGTTATGAATTACATGGAGATATTAACTGTGGAATTTCAAAATTCTGGAAGAATGGTTTTGTGACTCTTCAAGCTTCCATTAACGCTGCTATTATAGAAGTGAGTACGAAATGCCCCATGCAAACTCATGTTCAATGCAAGTTAAGTATAATAGAGGCATCAAAAGTTTTGTGGAAGAAAGTATAAATGGAGGCCCTGTCTTTTCATTTACTCACTGATTTCTTTACAGCAAAGTTTACCGAACTTGTAACATGTCAGGGCCACATGGACACAAATAGAACTGAAACTTTCTCTTCCAGTGACTCAACCTTGTTAGAAAGGGTAGGCATATAATAAGAAAAGTCTTAGGATAGGAGAAGTGGGCTCTCATGAAGGTATAAATAAAGTCCTTGTAAGCAAACAAGCAAAAGATTCTCAAACTAGAATGTCATGGATTAATTCCTAATTGAAATGACATTTAAACCTGAAGTGGGGTGGGGGGGTGGGGGGGGTCAGGGGGAAGAGGGGTGTTGAGTAAATGGACAGAAAAGATGTTTCAAGCAAAATATCAGGCAATGTTAGGCAGGGAAGTGATAAAACACATGGTAAATTCAGAGAACCTCACATAGTTCAGAATGCCTGGTGTCCAAGCTATAAGTGGGCCAATGGCTGAACACGGAAGCAAAGTTAGATCAGAATCAGGCCCAGATAGGCCCATTATGCCAGCACAGGGGAAGAGAGGACTGAAGGAAAATGGGGCATGCCATCCATTAATGTACAAATTTTGTTTGTTCACGTCTTTCTTCAGATCACAACAAATCATTCAGTGATGGAGAAATTGATGTCAGTTACTGGAAAAAGTATGAAGATAAATCCCTTTATTAGTCAAGGAGGAATTATGACTGATGTCTTCATTTTCTTCTGCATCATTTCCTTTTCCCCATTCATTTATTATGTATCCATCAATGTTACTAGAGAGAGGAAAAAGATGAAGGGAGTGATGGCAATCATGGGTCTTCGAGATTCAGCTTTCTGGTGAGTCAAGTAGCACAAATAAAATGGAAGAAGTCAGGAACAGTGGGCTGCTTCTAGCTACAAAGCACAGGATTGAGAGCTAATGAATGAATGCAACAAATGGAATAAATTGTCCTTGATGTAATGCTTGCCAGGCTGAGGCTGATCTTGCTGTTCTCTGATGTGAAAAAGGAACACATGACAGTCAGAGGGCTTGTCAGTGACGGTGATGTTTCAGAAGCTGGACAACCTCTGATACTTGAGAATTGGGAGTTGCTGACATGTTTTGAAATATTTATCTTTGAGTTTTGCTAAAAATAAAAATCTATTTAGTTCAACAGCTGAATAAGTCATCATTTTTAGAACATTGATAGAAAAGCCATCGCCATGCTGGAATGTTCCGGGGCAATAACATTTTTGTTGTCTTCCTCCAGTGCCAGCCTCTACACAAGAGAGACAGTATAGGACAGTGATCAAATATGACATAGATCGATTCAAATCTCAGCCTGAATTCTGACCAGTTGTGTCACTGGTGGGAAAATTGCTTAAGATAGTTGTCTTGATATCCTCATCTGCAAAAGTCAGTGATCATATTTACCCATTCCAGTCTCTGAGGGTTGTTAACATAATTAATTAGAGTGATGGTTATAAAATCCTAACCTGCCCTCTAGAATGTTCACTATATTGGTTTTCTGTTGCTGCATAACAAATTACCCCAAGTTCAACAGCTTAAAGCATCACAAGTTTCTGTGAATAAGAGGACAGATGCAGCTTACCTGGGTCCTCTGCCTAGGATCCCACAAGGCTGCAAGGTGCTGGCTGCACGGAGGTTCTTATCTGAAGCTTGGGGTCCTCTTCCACATGCCTTCAGTTTGTTGGCAGAATTCAGTTCCTTGAAACTGGAGGACTACAGATCCTGTTTCTCTCAGCTCCTGGAGAACCCAACAATCCATCAGCAGTTCACACTATGACTGTTGACTTTCTTCCTGGAATGCAGCAGGAGTAGGTTTTGCTGATTTCTTCCTCTGCATCCAGCTGTAGGAAACTGTGATTTGAAAGGGTGCCCCTGATTAGATTAGTCACACTTGGGATAATCTCCCTTTGGGTTAACTCAGAGTCAACTGATTAGAGATCTTAATCACCAGAGTGAAATTCTAGTATATTCATAGGTTCATCTTCTACTCAAGGAGAGAGGATTATACAGAGCAGGAATCTGGGGGGACATCTTAGAGTCCCGCCTACCACACTGAATAAAAATTAACTGTAAAAATTCATTTGGACAGTTTAGTGTACCTGGAGGAATGCAGAGTTCAAGTTTGGAGAGCAGATTTCTGGGCCCCAATTAACCATTAAACAATGTAACACCCTTTAGTCAAAGGATATGTTTGTCATTTGATGGTAAGGGCATAGGTTCTGATATCCAGATAAACAAGGTTTGACCACATTTGTGGTCAAGCAAATTTATTATGAGAGTTAAAGGAAAACCAAAATATTTGTAAAATACCCAGGCATTATTTCCTTATGCCTCTCAAAGAATACTGAAAAAGAAGAAAAAGGAATTGATGAGGAAATGAAATGAAATATCCTGAAAGAACAGACCAAATTATTTAGAAGAATTATTTTTCAGTGCTCCGTCTTAACAGAGTATGAATGTAGTAAAAGGCAAGTATGGAGACCATATGGTTTCCACATGCAAAGATGAAAGTGGCCTTTGGGAAAAGAAAGAGGTGCCAGGATTACAGAGAAAAAAGACTTGCTTATTTCCAGGGAACTTCATGAAGTTTCTTGCTCCAGAGAGCCTCCACAGAGGAGAGGAAGCTCTGAGACTCACTGAGGGATTGTCACGTACCACACCAAGTTCCTACACAGACATCGTCTCGTTGAGTCCTCACTGCAGGACTGTTGTATTGTCCAGAGAAATAAAGGAGTGTAAAGTAATTAGAGCTGGTCCAGCATTCCAGAGCTAGAATGAGCAGAGGAAATGTTTGAACCAAAATCTGTCAAATTGGAAGCCAGTTTTTTTCTTTGGTACACAATGATTTGTGTGTGTGTTTCTAGAATTAATTTTAGGCAAAAATTATATATTCCACTCACAACGCTTTCCTTTATTTTTATATCCTAGAACACTCAATAAGTAGATCTGAATGAGAGAATGAATGAATGAATGATGTTAAGATCCTTCCAGGTCCTTGTTTCTAGTATTCATCTGAAAACGAAATATTGAAGTAACACTTTGTTTGCACATTAGGCTCTCCTGGGGTTTGCTCTATGCTGGTTTCATCTTCATCATGGCCCTCTCCTTGGCATTTATCGTAACATCTATCCGATTTGTCATCATGACTGGCTACCTGGTGGTCTTCACGCTCTTTCTCTTCTATGGATTGTCTTTGGTGAGTTGGTGAATTAAACCTCTCCCTCTCCAGCTCTGACTCTCAGGAACAAGTGTTGGTATCCAACCCTGTTATTACCCTGTAGCCTCCTTTCTGTTTGCATGAGAAAATCTGTAGATGAGTACACTTTAATTTGTCATATTTTGGGGTGTGAATATGCTGTTCAATTTACAGAACAAACTATAATTTTGTATATTAAGTTTCTCATTTTTATATGCTAATAGTAATTCTCAAAGAAAATAAACCAACTGGATCTTCTCTCGTTGTAGATAGCGTTGGCTTTCTTGATGAGCATCCTAGTGAGGAAATCTTTCCTCACTGGCCTGGTTGTGTTCCTTCTCACCGTCTTTTGGGGGAGTCTGGGATTCACCGCATTGTACAGACATCTTCCCATACCCTTGGAGTGGATTTTAAGTTTTCTTAGCCCCTTTGCCTTCACCCTTGGAATGACCCAGGTGAGAAGCAGTTATTATTTATTTACAGCTTTCCCAAAAAAGTTTTCTTCTCTGGAATTTTATAGTCTGTAATCA
Organism: Choloepus didactylus; assembly: GCF_015220235.1. Classification (NCBI taxonomy): domain Eukaryota; kingdom Metazoa; phylum Chordata; class Mammalia; order Pilosa; family Megalonychidae; genus Choloepus; species Choloepus didactylus. The sequence goes on along the minus strand of NC_051324.1, from coordinate 63,567,530 downwards.
TTTCCATGTTCAATGTTGTAGGCTCTAAAACCCTAAAGAAGTCTCTTGGGAGAATGCAAAGATGAATTTTGAAAAGTTTTACAAATATTTAGCCCAGCAAAATAAATCACTTCATAAGTAAAAAGAAAAAAAAAAAAAAGGAAGATAATATATAATTCCGTACAATGTAGATTGTTTTCCTTGGCTATTATAAATGGCCTTGCCATTGCAAATCTAACTCTAAATAATTATTCCAGTTCATATTTTGCTTAAGTGTTTAAACAGCACACACAATTGTAAAATCTATAAATTAAATTAAATTTAAATTAAATTAAAAATACCTTAAAAACACTTCACTTGATTAGAAAGTTGTATTTCTGTTCCCAAGATGTCCTTTCTCTTTGATTCTTAGCACTAACCTTGCCTTCCCTCCAATTAAAAGATAGTGCCAGTCATTAAACACCCGTTATAAAGTACTCGTCAACTTGAACATTATGGACCATTCTACTCTTTCCTCTGGTTCTCTTTGAAACACCCCAGTGCAAATTTTCAGGATTATGAATTCTCTCTCACGCTGCCATCTTCAAGGAGCACTTTATCTTTATCCTATTTTCCGTTTGATGAAGTTTGTCTAAGGTCAAGCTCAACATTTATCTTTACAATAGCAGTTACTGAATTGTGGTTGCCCACGTACCAGAGCCTTCCAATAGATTTGAGGAGTGTACAGTAGGCTGTCTCCTCATTTAACTTTGCATTTCCAGTATGAGGCAAAACACAGCTATTTCCTTTCTAAGCTAAACCTAATTGTTTAAAATTCATCATAAACCTAATCTCCTTTACTTAACTACTTTTTAATTTTCAGCTTTTACGCGTGGACTATGATTTGAATTCCAATGCATTTCTTGCTCCATTGGAGAGCTCATATCTAATAATAGCAACACATTTTATGTTGGCTCTTGATATTTTCCTCTATCTGACATTGACGATTTACTTTGAAAAAATTTTGCCAAGTAAGTAGTGATATGTTTAAAATCAAACACCGTTTTAATAATTTTATTTCTTTCAATGATTGTTATTTCTATTTTAAGAACTACTTTTTGTATGGACAGGGAGGATGTGAGCACACTGGTACCACTGGCAGAATTGGTTCTTCATTTCTCTCTTGCTGCTTGACTGATCATAACTAAAGCCTGAATTTTGTGTATAGAATCACTAACCTTTGAAAATCCCTCTATTTTAAGTGTAGGGTTTGCTTCTTTTTAAGGAGATGCGTAGAAAGCTAGTTTCTAAACATGTACACCTGGAACTTAATCATTGAAATGTGTGACTGTTTTTGCATAGCTATTTAGCTGAATGATTCTGATCCCTGGCTGTACATCAGAACCCCCTGGGGAACTTTAATGAAAACAGAGCCCAGCTCAACCCCAAGAGATTCTGATTCAACTGATCAGTAGTAGGACAAAGGCATCTCTATTTTTAAAAATCTCCCCAGAGTTTTCACAATAGAAAAATCATTAGGTCATAAATTTTAATTTTTATCACCTTGCATCTTACAAGAATATAGGTTCCACAAAAGCAGGGACCTGTTTCATTTAAAGATGCAACCAATCTCCCACCACAGCATCCAGGGTACCCTAAGGACTTGGTAAATGAGACAGGAATGTTGGTTTGCTTTTCTCTTCTTCCTTCTATAATCAAAGGCAGGACAAGTGTCTTCTTTCACCTCCGTATTTCCTATTCAAGACAACGCCAAGGGCCCTTCTTTAAGAAGGCAAGAGAAGGAAAGGTCAGTTGCAGATTATTAGAGAAATTTAATTTCTCCCATTATAATGTTTCCTAATGTATAGGAAAAGAGAAGTGATAACAAAGCTCAAGTATACCATGTATTAGTTTCCGACAAGATGTTCATGAATGATGTGTTCTTAAAGCAGATCATAAATTGCTTCAGAGGAAAGTTATTCTTTTGGGAGGAGATAAAGTAAAATACAAAGTTGCTTTTTAAAAAATGTCACTGTGTTAAGTTTCAATAACTTCGTTTGCCCCATTCTTTCCCTTTTTACAGTGTCGCTTCGTTTTGTTGAAACTACTCTATCTTCTCTTGGAATATTTGTTTTATAGACCCAATAGTCATTCTCAATTTCTTCTTCCTTTGCCAGTCTTGTGGTCTAGACACAATTTAGCATGCACAGCATATCTTTAGTCTGTATTCCAATATCTGGCTTTCTTGAGGTTAAGAAATTTCTTAATGTTTATTTAAATGCTCCCTGAATTTTTTATTTAGAAACAATTATTATAATAGAAACATCTTAGTGATTTTTTTTTCCTTATGATGCTGTGGGTGTCAACATGCATTATCTTGTGTTGACGATGTGTTCAGGTTTAGCTACAATGCATTGTCATCAGTGCAACTCTATCCCCTGAAGTGGCAACTGACCCAATATGTGATTGCTTCCTGCTCGTGTAGATGAATATGGACGACGCCGTTCACCCTTGTTTTTCCTGAAGTCCTCATTTTGGTCACGACAACCAAAGGCTGAGAATGTGGCATTTGAAGATGAAATAGATTCTAATCCGTCATCTAATGACTCTTTTGAACCAGTGTCTTCAGAGTTCCATGGGAAAGAAGCTATCAGGTAATCAGGATGCAGAGAACAGGTCAAAGGCTGAGAAATCAACAGTTATCACTGGGCCTGCCTGAGGTAAAAAACTGAGGCAAGCAAAAAATTAAAGCTCCCACCTAACCTCATCCAGGCTAAGAACATCCACATTGAGTGGAAAGGAAAATTCCTTTGACAAGGCCTTGCTGTCTTCTATGATGACATTTACATTAAATAGTTAATTCTCTTCACCAGAAAAGATAATTTGACAAAATTCTTGCCTGGGCCCCAGCCTTCTGTCTGTTGTTTCTCTTCTCCATTCTTTGCATCACTCATTCGTTTGTAGGATCTCATGGATTTACAGTTTGTCACCACCTAATTTATTATACTTCCCATTTTTTCTCTCAATTTTTAAACTTCTCTTTCCTCTTCTATTTATTGCTTTTTAATAGATGATCGAAAAGCTAGGAAGAGGAAGTGAAAAAAGCCCTAGATATAGACACAAAAGGGATTTGGGAAGATGTGCCTTTTGGAGCCGTGCATATCTTTATTCTGGGAGACAAGTGAAAGTCCTTCCCTTCCCTCCCCACCCCTCCCCTGCCCTTCCCTTTTTTCTTTCTTTCTTGCCTTTGTATGTGTGTGTGTGTGTGTGTGTGTGTGTGTGTGCGCGCTAATTGCCCTTGGTACTAAATGAGAAAATGATATAAAGAAAGTCTTCAAGGTCCCTAAGGTTTCAGAGCTTACACACCCATCAATGGCCAGCACGCATCCGTTCCTCTGCGAACTGTCTCAGATCACACCAGCCAAGCAATCTTCTAGAACGGGTTTCATTTTTCATTTACAGCCTGTTCTATATTTGGCTTTGGTATTTATATTTGCCCTCTGACAACCAGGTTTAACTTCAGGCAGAGCAGCTAAAAGCAAAACAATAGCTTTATTTGCTCTGTTTATTTGTCTCTGTTTGTTTCTCCTCTATTCTCTGTGGCACCTCACCCAATTGCAAGTGCTATGGAAAGATGGTAAAACGGGATGAAAACAGAGCTGAGAAAATCCAGTTAAACAGTTGAACATGATCAGAGTAGTAGATGACAAAAGAAGAACCATAAATTGCATTTAGCTTATGGATTATAAACTTACCTGGTAGAATAAAACCATACAGATCAAGTGCCTAGGATTCAGACCTATAATAATACCCAGCATATGCTAATTCCAATCCTTTCTATCACCAAGGAATCGAACTGCTGTCATCTTATGCTCATTGAGTGTTAACCATCAGTCAAACCCTGTGCACGCAACATGAAATATTTCATTTATTTTTAAAACAACCCTAAATTACTCTGCATTTTCAGGTTGTAAAAGCTGAAGCTTACCTGAGCTAACTGCTTTGGTTAAAATAACAGAGCTACTAAGTGGTATAGACGAGATAAGCTCAGATGACTAGGACTCTGAAACCCATGCTCTTTCAAATACTGATGTTTTAACCCTCTTTCTTACTCAACCCTTGCACCTCCTAAACCAATTTCTGGAGACCTGATTCAAGATAACCAACGTTGTCACCTCCAGCCTGTGCCAGTAGTTCACAATGAGCCTGTGTTGTCTCTTGCTCCAGCTTCCTGGGCTTTACAGTTCAGAAATGATTCTGGTTCCCATTAGCAATGTTGAGCCATGCCCCAATATATGGAATCAGAGTCTCTACTGATGGGTACCAAGTGGTGGCACTAATGTGCAGCCAGGGTTGGAAAACTGAGTTCTAGCTGAATTGGGCACATAACCATGACTGCGTGAAAATGAAGGTCTTTCAGATTTTCCTGTACCCTGAAGATAAGATTCCTCCAGCCTGTCAACCAAACTCAGCAATGCAAACTGAAGAAAACTGTCACCCTGAAGTATCTTTTCTTTTTTTCAGAATCAGAAATGTTACAAAAGAATATAAAGGAAAGCCTGATAAAATAGAAGCTTTGAAAGGTAAAAAAAAAAAAAAAAAAAAATTAGTTACATTGATTTTCTGATTTTAATTCAATTTTTTTGCTTTTGGTGGGCATTTAGTAGTAGTATTTAAAATTTTTTTGCAGCACATAATAAATTTTCCCTTCTGACTGCATTATTTCTGCTGTATAGAAGTTAGAAAAATTGGATAATTTTGAAATTGTATCTATTTAAAAGATATGCTGTGTTATGCTGGATAGCATAAGGATATTCTGAGTTCTTTTTTCTGTAAACACAAATTTTTCTTTTATAATTCCAAAGCTATTTAGATAATGTATGTATCTCTTTTGCACACAAAAATTTACTTGCCTCAAAGTATTTTTAACCAGATAATAATTTACTATTGATCTATCCTTCCATTCAATAAATATTAACATCCACCTGCCATATGCCAGGAAATGTCAATGAACCTAGGAGTATAAAAGATGCTTCATGCTTTTAAAACCAAGTAAGTTCAAATTTTTATGAAAGGTTATTTTGAAAACTAAGTTCATAAAAAGAGTGTTTTGTCATTTTCTATTTTGAATTTAACAAGCCAATGTATTCATACTTGGAAAACATATCCATTCAAGGAAATGAAGGACAATTCATTGGCTTTTAATAAAATCTTGTTTGTGGTTTTAATTGTTTTCCTTCGTTCCTTCCTGCTTCTTTTACTTCTTTCCTTTCTTCCATTTTTCCAGATCTGGTATTTGACATATATGAAGGCCAGATCACTGCAATACTTGGTCACAGTGGAGCTGGAAAATCAACCTTATTAAACATTCTTAGTGGATTGTCTGTTCCTACCAAAGGTAAGAGTTTTTTCCCAAAGTCAGGCTGACTACTAAATCAGCTGTTAATATGAATATAAATTCCTTCTGGTCATAAGCCACAAACACATATACCTAGGGGGATACATTGACATTCATATTATTATTTTACAGAAGTGCATATTTAATTGGTATATATGGATTTGGAGTATTTTTATAATAATTATTTTCTTGGTCATTAGATACCATTTGGCATTTTGACATGTATCAGTTAGCTTTTGCTGCATAACAAACCACCTCCAAATGGAATGTATTAAAACAAAAGTGTTTTCTTATTTCTCACAATTCTGTGGGTTTTGCTGGGCAGTTTTTCTGGTCTGGACTGAAGAGGTGGGGGCTGGATGGTTTTGCTCAGCCTCAGCTGGGAGAGCTGCACCTCTCTGCCCATATGGACCTTCATCGTTCAGGAGGCCAGCCTGGGATCCTTCACCCAGTGGTCGCCATATACCCAGAAGCAAGAGAGGGGAGCATGGTAGTATGGAATCACTTTACCATCCTCTGCTTGTTTCCAAGTTTGTTCATGTCCCATTGGTTATATAGCTAAGCTTAAATGCTAGGGATGGATGTGAAATGCTGCAAATGGGGCCTTTTTTTTTTCCTCAATATACCACATAACTAAAATGGAAGTTCATAATTACAGAATTGCATAATCCTTGAAGATAAAATCATGCCTCTAAAATTTAATTAATAAATACATACTGTGATTTTTTTTTCACTTAGGAAGATCTTAATTTAAGCATTATCCAATAAAAACTTTTAATCTTTATTATAGGTTCAGTCACCATCTATAATAATAAACTTCCAGAAATGGCTGACCTAGAAAATATCAGCAAGCTTATTGGAGTTTGTCCACAATCCAATGTGCAATTTGAGTTCCTGACTGTGAAAGAAAGTCTCAGGCTGTTTGCTAACATAAAGGGGATTCTGCCAAAAGAAGTGGACAAAGAGGTAGACAAATATTTTAAGACCAGTGCATTGGTCAAAATGAGAATGTTAACCCTATTTCAGTTTTTATCTTTTCATTACCTATGGGCAAGTCATTGAATAAATATTGGATAAGAAAATCCAATTTGGGTAATAACAAACGTTACATGTGCCACATTATTATCCTTAACTTCAAATATAAATAACTCATTTATTCTTCACAACAACCCCTTAAGATAGGTGCTATTTATTATCTACATTTTACACATGTGGAAACTGAAGTTCAAAGAGGACAAGTAATTTACTCAGATTATGCAGGTAATAATCATGGACGATATTCAACCCCAGGCCAGTCAGTCTGGCTCCAGTGTCTATGTTTTTAACCATTACGATTTACAGTCTCATATTTATAAATTTAAAAAGAAAGAAAGAGGAGAACTTAAGATGATGGCTAGGAGAGACAGGGCAAAAAAACACCTCTGTGAAAAATCCTGGATAAAAGCCAGAAAGTGACCCAGAACACCAGTTCTGGCAATGCAACAGCTGGACAAGGTCTGCTAAATCCACAGGGACCATGCACTTAGTGAAACCAGGACTCTGAAATGAGTGAGTAAGCTGCTGAATATCCAGCAGCCATGCTGCAGTGTGGGGAAACCAACAGTTGGTGTTTGGAGGTGGACTAGTTCTTTTTTTTAAAAAAAACAAAAGCGGCTGCAGATACAGCAGCGAGAACCACACAGTGAAGCACGGCAGGTATGGGCTTTGCAAATGTCTCAATAACTGGCATGGAAGATAGCCTTTCGTGCACCTGCTGCTGATTGTCTCGGAGTGAGGAAGGCAGAGGTTAGCCAAAAGGGGAAAAAAACCATACCTCTTGCCACCATCTTCCTGGCAGGTTGGGAACACTCCTGCCCGGCGCCATAGCCACAGCCCAGAGCTGCACCAAAAAACCCAGTGTGACAGGAAGTGTTTCCAGCAACACACATACATGCCACAATATCAGGCGTGGACAGTAGCCTTTCGTGCACCCACAGCTAATTGTCCTGGAGCTGGGGAGGCAGAGCTGTGCAAAAAGGGGGAAATTAACACACCCCATTCAGCCATCCTTTCAGCAGGCTGGGAACGCCCCTACAGAGCCCGGCAGCCCAGAACTTCCCTTGAGGGATGGTGCGAACTTGTGATATAGCACAACCTTCCCTCAGCAGAGGCCCTAGAAGGGCACAGCTTGGAAGAGGGACACTTGGAAATCCCAGGGACCATATGCCAACACCAAAGACTTGTGGGTCAGTGGCAGAGACGATCTGTGGTGAGACTGAAATGAAGGTTGAGACTCTTGCCTTAAATCTCCAAGAACACCTGGGAGGTTTGATTGTTAAAGCTGCCCTCCCTCCCTAACTGCTCAGACACATGCCCCACATTCAGGGTGGACAACACCAACAACACACCCAAACTTGGTGCACGAATTGGACCCCACAAGAATCAGAACCCCACACACCACAAAGACAAAGTTGGGTAGAACTGACTCAAGGAGAATAGGTGACTTGCAGATGCCATCTGCTGCTTAGTTAGAGAAAGTGTACATCACCAAACTGTAGATCTGACAAATTAGAGATTAGGCTTTGAATAATCCTACATGTCCTAAAAGAATCCTATTAAGTAAAGCAAATGCTAAGAGGCCAAAAACAACAGAAAATTTTAAAGCATATGATAAAACCAGATGATATGGAGAACCCAAACCCAAACACCCAAATCAAAAGATCAGAGGAGACACAGTACTTGGAGCAATTAATCAAAGAACTAAAGACAAACAATGAGAGCATGGCACAGGATATAAAGGACATGAAGAAGAGCATGGCACAGGATATAAAGGACATGAAGAAGATTCTAGAAGAGCATAAAGAAGAAATTGCAAGAGCAAATAAAAAAAATAGATGATCTTATGGAAATAAAAGAAGCTGTTGACCAAATTAAAAAGATTCTGGATACTCATAGTACAAGACTACTGGAAGCTGAACAATGAATCAGTGACCTCAACGACCATAGAACAGAAAATGAAAGAACAAAAGAAAGAATGGGGAAAAAAATTGGACCTCAGGGATACAATAGATAAAATAAAATGTCCAAATATAAGACTCATTGGTGTTCCAGAAGGGGAAGAGAAGGGTAAAGGTCTAAAAAGTGTATTCAAAGAAATCGTTGGGGAAAACTTCCCCAACCTTCTACATAATGTAAATACACAAAGCATAAATGCCCAGTGAACTCCAAATAGAATAAATCCAAATAAACCCACTCCAAGACATATTCTGATCAGACTGTCAAATACTGAAGAGAAGGAGCAAGTTCTGAAAGCAGCAAGAGAAAAGCAATTCACCACACACAAAGGAAACAACATAAGACTAAGTAGTGACTACTCAGTGGCCACCATGGAGGCGAGAAGGCAGTGGCATGACATATTTAAAATTCTGAGAGAGAAAAATGACCAACCAAGAATACTTTATCCAGCAAAGCTCTCCTTCAAATTTGAGGGAGAGCTTAAATTTTTCACAGACAAACAAATGCTGAGAGATTTTGCTAATAAAAGTCCTGCCCTACTTCAGATACTAAAGAGAGCCCTACCAACAGAGAAACAAAGAAAGGAGAGAGAGATATGGAGAAAGGTTCAGTACTAAAGAGATTCAATATTGGTTCATTAAAGGACATTAAGAGAGGTGGGGGTGAAATATATCAGACAAACATAACCCAAAGGATAGGATGGCTGATTCAAGAAATGCCTTCACAGTAATAATATTGAATGTAAATGGATTAAAATCTCCAATTAAAAGATATAGATTGGCAAAATGGATAAAAAAAAATATAAACCATCAATATGTTGCATACAAGAGACTCATCTTAGACACAGGGATACAAAGAAATTGAAAGTGAAAGGATGGAAAAAATATTTTATGCAAGCTACAGCAAAAAGAAAGCAGGAGTAGCAATATTAATCTTGGATAAAGTAGACTTTAAATGCGAGGATGTTCTGAGAGACAAACAAGGCCACTACATACTAATAAAAGGGGCAATTCAACAAGAAGAAATAACAATCATAAATGTTTACACACACAATCATGGTGCCACAAAATACATGAGACAAACACTGGCAAAACTAAAGGATGCAATGGATGTTTCCACAAGAATTGTGGGCGACTTCAACACATTACTTTCTCCTATAGATAGATCAACCAGACAGAAGACCAATAAGGGAATTGAAAACCTAAACAATCTGACAAATGAATTGGATTTAGCAGACACATATAGAACATCACATCCCAAATCACCAGGATACACATTCTTCTCTAGTGATCACGGAACTTTCTCCAGAATAGACCATATGCTGGGACATAAAACAAGCTTCAATAAATTTAAAAAAAAAATGAAATTATTCAAAGCACATTCTCTGACTACAATGGAATATAATTAGAAGTCAATAACTATCAGAGACTTAAAAAATTCACAAACACCTGGAGGTTAAACAACACACTCTTAAAATAAATGGCTTATAATGTAGAATGTAGGGGAACTAGTGATAGAGAGCAATTAATGAAGGGGGAATGATAACCCAATAAGAACAGATAAGCTATTGTGGGTAAATTTAACATTCTGGAAGTGTCCAGGAATGACTATGGTTTGTTAATTTCCAATGGGTATGGTAGGAACAAGTTCACAGAAATGTTGCTGTATTAGGTTATTTTCTTGGGGTAGAGTAGGAACATGTTGGAAGCAAAGTAGTTATTTTAGGTTAGTTGTCTTTTTCTTACTCCCTCGTTATGGTTTGTTTGAAATGTTTTTTTTTTTAAATTGTATATCTTTCTTTGAAAAAAAATTTTTAATATAGCTAATTTAAAAAAAATTAATTAAGAGTTAATGACAATCAATGCAATGTATGATACTGGAGTGGATCTAAGAATGGAGAAGAAAAGCTCAAAGGGAGCATAAGGAAAAATTGGAATATAGAATTTAAGCATTATATCCATATTAATTTTCTTGAATTAACTGCAGTTAAGTTAATAACATAAGTGAATATCCTTGTTCACAGGAAATGTACATGGAAGTGTTACGAGTTCAAGGAGTTTGATATATGCAATCTGCTCTCAAATGTTCAGAAGATGATAAATGGGTAGATAGATAATTGATAGAAAGAAAATAGATATAGTTGAAAGAAAAAGGAGGGAGAGAGGGAGGGAGAAAGGAAAATAAATAAATAAATAAAAAGAAAGAAAGAAATCTTGATTTATGACATAAATGTTTTCCTTTGTTTAGGTTCAAAGAGTTTTGCTGGAATTGGGAATGAACAATATTCCAGATGTCCTTGCTCAAAACTTAAGTGGTGGACAAAAAAGAAAATTAACCTTTGGGATTGCCATTTTAGGAGATCCTCAGGTAAGATGAACTAAATTTGCAAGTGAAATCAAATTTTAAAATATGAAACTTGTGATAACAATTCAGACCCTTTATTTGCAAAGGGTATCTGAGAAAATATTTGTTGCAGAACATTAAATATGAGAGTAAGATCTTAACCGTGATACCTTTCTAAATATAAATAATTTATGGTTTCTATATTGCTCTCTGGAAGAACTTTCACCTTAAGTGGAAAATCCCTTTATGTACATCCCTCCTCTTAGGTTTTGCTGTTGGATGAGCCCACTGCTGGATTAGATCCCTTTTCAAGATACCAAGTGTGGAACTTCCTGAAGAAGTGTAAAGCCGACCGTGTGATCCTCTTCAGTACCCAATTCATGGATGAGGCTGACATCCTGGCTGGTGATTGCTGGTTTCCTTTAGTATGATGATGAGGACATTAGGAGATCTGATGAATATGGATTGGTGTTCCAAACTGCTGTATCTTTACTGCTGATAATATCAATTAGACCCACAGACTCTTACTTCCAACTCATTTGAGCATCTCCTGTAGAATTTTGTATCACTGTAATTACCCAGGGACATGATCTGCCAGGAGACTCACTGACTGAAACATAAGTAACCATCTGTGTTCTAAGAGGTTTATAATTTTACTCAGAATTGAGGTAAACCAACTTGAAATGCTCAAATAATTTCAATGTATGATTCATTAAAATACATAATGTGATGATTCACTATATTAGAAAACATAGCCACATAATTTAATCTCACTGATGAGCTGGATGGCCAAACAATAGCTTAAGGCATATAAATAGGATCAAGAAGTGTCTATTTCAGTTAATCCCTATTAAGCTTTGTATTTGAGACTGCAGAAGTTCCTGAATTAGAGTTAGATCACATACAGACTACGCCTTGTCTTTTCTCAGAAATGAATGAGCAATTTCTGACAAACTTTCCTCTTTGCATCTTTCTTTTCAGAGAGGAAAGTATTTCTCTCCAAAGGGATGCTGAAGTGTGCGGGCTCTTCTTTGTTTCTAAAGAAGAAATGGGGGATTGGATATCACTTGAGGTACGACCACTTGAGGATGCTAGGAGTGAGAACTGGGCTAAAGGAAGGCATGGTGCTTGAAGAAAATGCTACAACACAAAAGAAAACCTTTTATTATTATACACAGATGCCTGTGTATACATACACACGTGTGTATGCATATGCGTATTCAGATATTGTTATATATATACATGAGAGAGACTGGCTGACAGATTTTAGAGACTGAGAATACAAATTAACTTGACACAAGTTTAGATAGATGTGGTAGAAAATCTCTCTATAACACCTTGTGTGTTAAGGGAAGTGTACGTTCAGAGAACTTTCTCAGCAGAGATGCATGGTTTCCATACCCTGATTGTCTCTCACCCAGAGTAGTAATGTGATTACTTACGTAGTCTCCTAACTTTTATTCTTCCTCCAGGCTCTTTTTCTCCTTTCTTGTTCTTCTCCTCTTTTTCATCTTTTCCATAATAACAATTATTATCATTTTGAATAGCAGTGCGTTCTAGCTATTTTTTATTGAGTGACTCAAAGTTATGATATTTAGCATTATTTCATTGAAATCTTTTATTTTTGAATCAGGAATTGTTGTTCCTCTTATTCTACAGATGAAATTATAGACTCCTTAGGTTAAATGAATGGTAGAGCCAGAAATAGATTCAAGGTATTTTTAACTTTAAAAGCACTCTAATGGTTGCATTGTACCTACCAGAGTCCAAACTTGTTGGCCGAGTAAGCAGTGTGGCCCTCCTGTGCTGACCCCTGTGTTGTGTGTCCCTACCCAACTCAACACACTCTCGTTAAAATGAACCATTGAGGAGGCGGGGCAAGATGGCAGACTGGTGAGCTGTATGTTTTAGTTACTCCTCCAGGAAAGTAGGTAAAAAGCCAGGAACTGCGTGGACTGGACACCACAGAGCAATCTGACTTTGGGCATACTTCATACAACACTCATGAAAACGTGGAACTGCTGAGATCAGCGAAATCTGTAAGTTTTTGCGGCCAGGGGACCCGCGCCCCTCCCTGCCAGGCTCAGTCCCGGGGGAGGAGGGGCTGTCAGCTCCAGGAAGAAGAAGGGAGAATTGCAGTGGCTGCTCTTATCGGAAACTCATTCTACTGATTCAAACTCCAACCATAGATAGACTGAGACCAGACACCAGAGACTCTGAGAGCAGCCAGCCCAGCAGAGAGGAGACAGGCATAGAAAAAAAACAACACGAAAAACTCCAAAATAAAAGCAGAGGATTTTTGGAGTTCTGGTGAACACAGAAAGGGGAAGGGCGGAGATCAGGCCTTGAGGCGCATATGCAAATCCCGAAGCAAGGCTGATCTCTCTGCCCTGTGCACCTTTCCTTAATGGCCCTGGTTGCTTTGTCTATTAGCATTTCAATAACCCATTAGATCTCTGAGGAGGGCCGTTTTTTTTTTTTTTTAAATCCTTTTTGCTTTTTCTAAAACAATTACTCTAAGAAGCTCAATACAGAAAGCTTCAAAGAATTGAAATTTGGGCACGTCAAGTCAAGAGCAGAACTAAGAGAGCTCTGAGACAAAAGGCAATAATCCAGTGGCTGAGAAAATTCACTAAACAACACAACTTCCCAAGAAAAGGGGGGTGTCCGCTCACAGCCACCATCCTGGTGGACAGGAAACACTCCTGCCCATCGCCAGCCCCATAGCCCAGAGCTGCCCCAGACAACCCAGTGTGACGGAAATGCTTCAAATAACAGGCACACACCACAAAACTGGGCGTGGACATTAGCTTTCCCTGCAACCTCAGCTGAATGTCCCAGAGCTGGGAAGGGGGAGCAGTGTGAATTAACAGAGCCCCATTCAGCCATCATTTGAGCAGACTGGGAGCCTCCCAACACAGCCCAGCAGCCCAGAACTGCCCTGGGGGGACAGCACTCACCTGTGACATAGCACAGTCATCCCTCAACAGAGGACCCGGGGTGCACAGCCTGGAAGAGGGGCCCACTTGCAAGTCTCAGGAGCCATACGCCAATACCAAAGACTTGTGGGTCAGTGGCAGAGACAAACTGTGGCAGGACTGAACTGAAGGATTAGACTATTGCAGTAGCTTTAAAACTCTAGGATCATCAGGGAGATTTGATTGTTAGGGCCACCCCCCCTCCCCGACTGCCCAGAAACACGCCCCACATACAGGGCAGGCAACACCAACTACACACGCAAGCTTGGTACACCAATTGGGCCCCACAAGACTCACTCCCCCACTCACCAAAAAGGCTAAGCAGGGGAGATCTGGCTTGTGGAGAACAGGTGGCTCGTGGAAGCCACCTGCTGGTTAGTTAGAGAAAGTGTACTCCACGAAGCTGTAGATCTGATAAATTAGAGATAAGGACTTCAACTGGTCTACAAACCCTAAAAGAACCCTATCAAGTTCAGCAAATGCCACGAGGCCAAAAACAACAGAAAATTATAAAGCATATGAAAAAACCAGACGATATGGATAACCCAAGCCCAAGCACCCAAATCAAAAGACCAGAAGAGACACACCTAGAGCAGCTACTCAAAGAACTAAAGATGAACAATGAGACCATAGTACGGGATATGAAGGAAATCAAGAAGACCCTAGAAGACCATAAAGAAGACATTGCAAGACTAAATAAAAAAATGGATGATCTTATGGAAATTAAAGAAACTGTTCACCAAATTAAAAATATTCTGGACACTCATAGTACAAGACTAGAGGAAGTTGAACAACAAATCAGTGACCTGGAAGATGACAGAATGGAAAATGAAAGCATAAAAGAAAGAATGGGGAAAAAAATTGAAAAACTCGAAATGGACCTCAGGGATATGATAGATAATATGAAACGTCCGAATATAAGACTCATTGGTGTCCCAGAAGGGGAAGAAAAGGGTAAAGGTCTAGGAAGAGTATTCAAAGAAATTGTTGGGGAAAACTTCCCAAATCTTCTAAACAACATAAATACACAAATCATAAATGCTCAGCGAACTCCAAATAGAATAAATCCAAAAAAACCCACTCCGAGACATATACTGATCACACTGTCAAACATAGAAGAGAAGGAGCAAGTTCTGAAAGCAGCAAGAGAAAAGCAATTCACCACATACAAAGGAAACAGCATAAGACTAAGTAGTGACTACTCAGCAGCCACCATGGAGGCGAGAAGGCAGTGGCACGATATATTTAAAATTCTGAGTGAGAGGAATTTCCAGCCAAGAATACTTTATCCAGCAAAGCTCTCCTTCAAATTTGAGGGAGAGCTTAAATTTTTCACAGACAAAGAAATGCTGAGAGAATTTGCTAACAAGAGACCTGCCCTACTGGAGATACTAAAGGGAGCCCTACAGACAGAGAAACAAAGACAGGACAGAGAGACTTGGAGAAAGGTTCAGTACTAAAGAGATTCGGTATGGGTACAATAAAGGATATTAATAGAGAGAGGGAAAAATATGGCAAACATAATCCAAAGGATAAGATGGCCGATTCAAGAAATGCCTTCACGGTTTTAACGTTGAATGTAAATGGATTAAACTCCCCAATTAAAAGATATAGATTCGCAGAATGGATCAAAAAAAATGAACCATCAATATGTTGCATACAAGAGACTCATCTTAGACACAGGGACACAAAGAAACTGAAAGTGAAAGGATGGAAAAAAATATTTCATGCAAGCTACAGCCAAAAGAAAGCAGGTGTAGCAATATTAATCTCAGATAAAATAGACTTCAAATGCAGGGATGTTTTGAGAGACAAAGAAGGCCACTACATACTAATAAAAGGGGCAATTCAGCAAGAAGAAATAACAATCGTAAATGTCTATGCACCCAATCAAGGTGCCACAAAATACATGAGAGAAACATTGGCAAAACTAAAGGAAGCAATTGATGTTTCCACAATAATTGTGGGAGACTTCAACACATCACTCTCTCCTATAGATAGATCAACCAGACAAGACCAATAAGGAAATTGAAAACCTAAACAATCTGATAAATGAATTAGATTTAACAGACATCTACAGGACATTACATCCCAAATCACCAGGATACACATACTTTTCTAGTGCTCACGGAACTTTCTCCAGAATAGATCATATGCTGGGACATAAAACAAGCCTCAATAAATTTAAAAAGATTGAAATTATTCAAAGCACATTCTCTGACCACAATGGAATACAATTAGAAGTCAATAACCATCAGAGACTTAGAAAATTCACAAATACCTGGAGGTTAAACAACACACTCCTAAACAATCAGTGGGTTAAAGAAGAAATAGCAAGAGAAATTGCTAAATATATAGAGACAAATGAAAATGAGAACACAACATACCAAAACCTATGGGATGCAGCAAAAGCAGTACTAAGGGGGAAATTTATAGCACTAAACGCATATATTAAAAAGGAAGAAAGAGCCAAAATCAAAGAACTAATGGATCAACTGAAGAAGCTAGAAAATGAACAGCAAACCAATCCTAAACCAAGTACAAGAAAAGAAATAACAAGGATTAAAGCAGAAATAAATGACATAGAGAACAAAAAAACAATAGAAAGGATAAATATCACCAAAAGTTGGTTCTTTGAGAAGATCAACAAGATTGACAAGCCCCTAGCTAGACTGACAAAATCAAAAAGAGAGAAGACCCATATAAACAAAATAATGAATGAAAAAGGTGACATAACTGCAGATCCTGAAGAAATTAAAAAAATTATAAGAGGATATTATGAACAACTGTATGGCAACAAACTGGATAATGTAGAAGAAATGGACAATTTCCTGGAAACATGTGAACAACCTAGACTGACCAGAGAAGAAATAGAAGACCTCAACCAACCCATCACAAGCAAAGAGATCCAATCAGTCATCAAAAATCTTCCCACAAATAAATGCCCAGGGCCAGATGGCTTCACAGGGGAATTCTACCAAACTTTCCAGAAAGAACTGACACCAATCTTACTCAAACTCTTTCAAAACATTGAAAAAAATGGAACACTACCTAACTCATTTTATGAAGCTAACATCAATCTAATACCAAAACCAGGCAAAGATGCTACAAAAAAGGAAAACTACCGGCCAATCTCCCTAATGAATATAGATGCAAAAATCCTCAACAAAATACTTGCAAATCGAATCCAAAGACACATTAAAAAAATCATACACCATGACCAAGTGGGGTTCATTCCAGGCATGCAAGGATGGTTCAACATAAGAAAAACAATCAATGTATTACAACACATTAACAAGTCAAAAGGGAAAAATCAATTGATCATCTCAATAGATGCTGAAAAAGCATTTGACAAAATCCAACATCCCTTTTTGATAAAACACTTCAAAAGGTAGGAATTGAAGGAAACTTCCTCAACATGATAAAGAGCATATATGAAAAACCCACAGCCAGCATAGTACTCAATGGTGAGAGACTGAAAGCCTTCCCTCTAAGATCAGGAACAAGACAAGGATGCCCGCTGTCACCACTGTTATTCAACATTGTGCTGGAAGTGCTAGCCAGGGCAATCCGGCAAGACAAAGAAATAAAAGGCATCCAAATTGGAAAAGAAGAAGTAAAACTGTCATTGTTTGCAGATGATATGATCTTATATCTAGAAAACCCTGAGAAATCAACGATACACCTACTAGAGCTAATAAACAAATTTAGCAAAGTAGCGGGATACAAGATTAATGCACATAAGTCAGTAATGTTTCTATATGCTAGAAATGAACAAACTGAAGAGACACTCAAGAAAAAGATACCATTTTCAATAGCAACTAAAAAAATCAAGTACCTAGGAATAAACTTAACCAAAGATGTAAAAGACCTATACAAAGAAAACTACATAACTCTACTAAAAGAAATAGAAGGGGACCTTAAAAGATGGAAAAATATTCCATGTTCATGGATAGGAAGGCTAAATGTCATTAAGATGTCAATTCTACCCAAACTCATCTACAGATTCAATGCAATCCCAATCAAAATTCCAACAACCTACTTTGCAGACTTGGAAAAGCTAGTTATCAAATTTATTTGGAAAGGGAAGATGCCTCGAATTGCTAAAGACACTCTAAAAAAGAAAAACGAAGTGGGAGGACTTACACTCCCTGACTTTGAAGCTTATTATAAAGCCACAGTTGCCAAAACAGCATGGTACTGGCACAAAGATAGACATATAGATCAATGGAATCGAATTGAGAATTCAGAGATAGACCCTCAGATCTATGGCCGACTGATCTTTGATAAGGCCCCCAAAGTCACCGAACTGAGCCATAATGGTCTTTTCAACAAATGGGGCTGGGAGAGTTGGATATCCATATCCAAAAGAATGAAAGAGAACCCCTACCTCATCCCCTACACAAAAATTAACTCAAAATGGACCAAAGATCTCAATATAAAAGAAAGTACCATAAAACTCCTAGAAGATAATGTAGGAAAACATCTTCAAGACCTTGTATTAGGAGGCCACTTCCTAGACTTTACACCCAAAGCACAAGCAACAAAAGAGAAAATAGATAAATGGGAACTCCTCAAGCTTAGAAGTTTCTGCACCTCAAAGGAATTTCTTAAAAAGGTAAAGAGGCAGCCAACTCAATGGGAAAAAATTTTTGGAAACCATGTATCTGACAAAAGACTGATATCTTGCATATACAAAGAAATCCTACAACTCAATGACAATAGTACAGACAGCCCAATTATAAAATGGGCAAAAGATATGAAAAGACAGTTCTCTGAAGAGGAAATACAAATGGCCAAGAAACACATGAAAAAATGTTCAGCTTCACTAGGTATTAGAGAGATGCAAATTAAGACCACAATGAGATACCATCTAACACCGGTTAGAATGGCTGCCATTAAACAAACAGGAAACTACAAATGCTGGAGGGGATGTGGAGAAATTGGAACTCTTATTCATTGTTGGTGGGACTGTATAATGGTTCAGCCACTCTGGAAGTCAGTCTGGCAGTTCCTTAGAAAACTAGATATAGAGCTACCATTCGATCCAGCGATTGCACTTCTCGGTATATACCCGGAAGATCGGAAAGCAGTGACACGAACAGATATCTGCACGCCAATGTTCATAGCAGCATTATTCACAATTGCCAAGAGATGGAAACAACCCAAATGTCCTTCAACAGATGAGTGGATAAATAAAATGTGGTATATACACACGATGGAATACTACGCGGCAGTAAGAAGGAACGATCTGGTGAAACATATGACAACATGGATGAACCTTGAAGACATAATGCTGAGCGAAATAAGCCAGGCACAAAAAGAGAAATATTACATGCTACCACTAATGTGAACTTTGAAAAATGTAAAACAAATGGTTTATAATGTAGAATGTAGGGGAACTAGCAGTAGAGAGCAATTAAGGAATGGGGAACAATAATCCAAGAAGAACAGATAAGCTATTTAACGTTCTGGGGATGCCCAGAAATGACTATGGTCTGTTAATTTCTGATGGATGTAGTAGGAACAAGTTCACTGAAATGTTGCTATATTATGTAACTTTCTTGGAGTAAAGTAGGAACATGTTGGAAGTTAAGCAGTTATCTTAGGTTAGTTGTCTTTTTCTTACTCCCTTGCTATGGTCTCTTTGAAATGTTCTTTTATTGTATGTTTGTTTTCTTTTTAACTTTTTTTTTCATACAGTTGATTTGAAAAAAGAAGGGAAAGTTAAAAAAAAGAAAAAAGACAAACAAGGAAAAAAAAAAAAAAAGATGTAGTGCCCCCTTGAGGAGCCTGTGGAGAATGCAGGGGTATTCGCCTACCCTACCTCCATGGTTGCTAACATGACCACAGACATAGGGGACTGGTGGTTTGATGGGTTGAGCCCTCTACCATAAGTTTTACCCTTGGGAAGATGGTTGCTGCAAAGGAGAGGCTAGGCCTCCCTGTATTTGTGCCTAAGAGTCTCCTCCTGAATGCCTCTTTGTTGCTCAGATGTGGCCCTCTCTCTCTGGCTAAGCCAACTTGAAAGGTGAAATCACTGCCCTCCCCCCTACGTGGGATCAGACACCCAGGGAAGTGAATCTCCCTGGCAACGTGGAATATGACTCCCGGGGAGGAATGTAGACCCGGCATCGTGGGATGGAGAACATCTTCTTGACCAAAAGGGGGATGTGAAAGGAAATGAAATAAGCTTCAGTGGCAGAGAGATTCCAAAACGAGCCGAGAGATCACTCTGGTGGGCACTCTTACGCACACTTTAGACAACCTTTTTTAGGTTCTAAAGAATTGGGGTAGCTGGTGGTGGATACCTGAAACTATTAAACTACAACCCAGAACCCATGAATCTCGAAGACAGTTGTATAAAAATGTAGCTTATGAGGGGTGACAGTGGGATTGGGAATGCCATAAGGACCAAACTCCACTTTGTCTAGTTTATGGATGGATGTGTAGAAAAGTAGGGGAAGCAAACAAACAGACAAAGGTACCTAGTGTTCTTTTTTACTTCAATTGCTCTTTTTCACTCTAATTATTATTCTTGTTATTTTTGTGTGTGTGCTAATGAAGGTGTCAGGGATTGATTTAGGTGATGAATGTACAACTATGTAATGGTACTGTAAACAATCGAAAGTACAATTTGTTTTGTATGACTGCGTGGTATGTGAATAAATCTCAATAAAATGATGATTAAAAAAAAAAAAAAAAAAAATGAACCATTGATTGTTCCTCGTCCGAGCCCCGTGATGGTTCACATTTTACCTTTGTCTGAGGTACTTCCTGAGACTGAACAGTTTCCTTGAACCCATCCCCACCTGTCTAAGTACTGAAGCATTATTTGAAAGCTATCTCATCACGTAGCCTCTATTAACCTCCCTCTCTGTGAAAACTCCCCATTTCCTGATTTCCTAAAGCCATTTGTTTGAATCTGTTTTTGGAAATTAATTAAACTCTCTGAAGCTCATTTATAAACGCACCTATTTTCTCACTTGTAAATCAGGAGTAATAATTCCTGGCTGCAATTAAAGATCATAGAAAAAATGAATGAGATGATGCCTACTGCATTGCATGATGACATAACATGTTGGGGGTGGGGTGTGGATGCTAATGGGGATCCCTGCCTTACTCTTAAATCCCTTATTATTATTATTCTAAACCAGGGATCAGCAAACAACCACAGTCCGGGGTGACTCCAGACCCATTTCTTGTTTTGGTAAATAATGTCTGGTTGGAACACAACCAGGCCCGGGTCACTTTTGCACTGTCATGGCAAAGTTGAGTAGTTGCAAGAGACCTAATAGCAGCAGAGCCTAAAATACTTAGTCTGTCCGTTTGCAGAACAAGGTTTGCTGAACCCTCTTCTAAACTAGAAAATCCATGAAGGAGGATGCTATGTCCTGTTCATGCAATCTTTATAGTATCCAGCACAAGTTCTTGGAAGTGGGCAAGAAATATTTCTTGAATTGTTTTTAATTTTTGAGGTGGCATCAGGAAGAGCAATTATGATTTTTTTAAATTCATTCCTTCAGTGCATTCCACTGGTTCTAACAATGATATATATTCTTTCTAGTTCATGCATATCTTATGAGTAAATAGAATAATTTTGACTTAATCATTTGATGAAATGAAAGAGCTACCATTTTTTGAGGATTTGCTAAGGGAGGATCTCACTATTATTTAATTCTTAGAACCACTCTATAAACTAGGCATCATTATTCTATTTTATTAGTGAGGAAACTTCAGGTAAGTGTGGGAGCCCTGGGCCCAGGGACTTCCCTAAGGGCCTTGAAGACTGTGCACACAGCAGCTTGCATGCCCTATGTCAGTTAAGGTTCAACCTACCCTCCTTGTAAAACCAGGCTTCCTGAGCTAATCTATTGCTTACCTCCTTCCTGAACTCCCTGAGTTACTATTATCTACAAGGTAACCTGTAATCCTCCCCTTTTTCCTGTTGACTACAATCGATGCTTCCCTATGTCAGAAGACCCTCCCTCCCCTGCTCCCGTGTGTATGCTTTCACACCCATTGGAATGTCTCTGTCTCAAGCGCCTATCACCAGCTTGACCAGTCCACCCCAAAGGGTGGAGTACTTCACACTGATCTATGAACTGGCTGCCATTCAGAGCAGCTCCTAACTTCATTCAGAGCAGCTTGACTGACTTCCCGATCCATGTCCCTGTAAGTAAGCCCCAAACAAAAGCTCATGCCTCAGAATATGTCCAGTGCCTTCTTTAGTCCTTCAGCTGCAAAAGCTCCCTTGGGCCATGACAGTAGGTTAAGGAACACATTTCAAATGGCAAAGCCAAGTTTTGAAACCAGATAACTATATTTTATCTACGTTATAACCTTGATTTATAGATTTTGTAGAACTCTTTTATGTTTTTCTACAATGGGAAAATATCTGTGGTGTTTTTGGAGGGCTAGGCTCATTTTCTCAATGATACCTTGTTCTTATTCAAAGTCCTGGGGTTAGCACTACAGAGAAAGCAAAAATTATTCATCCCACCACCCCAAACCTGCATTCATCCATAATTAGATTATATTTCACAGCCCTCTTTCCTTCAGATCACTTACCGCTATTGATAATTATCGTATTTGCTTGCTTCCTTGTTTTTTTGCTTGTCTTACCCACTAGACCATCAATCTCACAGGAGCTGGACAATGCAGTCTTGTTGACCACGGTACCTTCTGCCCTTCGGGCAGTACTTGTTACATACTAAGCACTCAAGACATTGGCCTTGGATGAATAACCAGACCTGTTTTGCTCCTTTGTCTATCAAAAGGCTTGCCCTGTTCTTGCCCAATAGTAGTCCTATGTAGCCAGCTTAAACTTTGTTTGAAAATAATCTCCAACATTATTCATTTTGTACTGTTCTCATCTTTGCTGTGCTGCTGGTATCTTCTCTGCTGTTCTCCCCTTTAGGACCTGGATCAACACTGACCTTCTCTGAGTACCATCCCTGAGTAACCCAACCACTCATCTTGATTAGCTCAATTTTTTCTTTTATTTTATGTTAGCATGGCCTATTTCCTGCATTACTTTGTAACTGAGTTTTTATTTGTCTCATAGAGACTACTAATTTTTTCATGGTATTGGAGAATATGTCAAATAACATATGCCCTTTTCTTATTTTTTCGAAAACCAGTTTGCAGTTGAATGAAATGTGTGTTCGGGAAAAAGTAACATCACTTGTTAAACAGCACATCCCTGATGCCAAATTATCAGCAAGAAGTGAAGGAAAACTTATCTATACATTGCCCATAGAAAGAACAAATAAGTTTCCAGGTAATGTATATGAAAACCATGAAATCTATATGTAAATAACAGTATGATAACTGGATTACTTAATTTATAGTAGAAATATTATTATATTCTAGTAGTAGCATTTAATGCCTGGTCATTTTAGGGAGCGTCTTTAGTCTTTATTTCCCTTGCAATGTGTGGCAGAATATTCTAATATTCATTCATAGCCATGCATAAATGGCTAAAATGGTTGGAAACCTCTGGTTTAACTCCTATGTTAAATAACCCATGATGTGACTGTTTCTTGCTATGACTTTTGTGATAACTTGGGGTTTTTCAAACCAATACATGAAAGCTTACAGATTTTGTTTGTTATATAGAGAAACTACTCACTGATAATGGGGTGCTGTAAGAGTCCAGGTGGAGTGGTTGAAACAATTAACCATATGAAAGGATACCCAAGACGCATGGATTACCACACAGTCATACAAAAATACATTTTACAATGACAACGCAAGTATCCCTAGGCAAAGTGTTCGAAACCTAATTAGTGCATTTTAATAGTAATTACAATTTAGAGGAAGCTTCTAAAAGTCTTAGGTAGAATGAAAAATGACACATAATGCTCATTAGCAGTTTAAATCTTAATTATTATCTACTCACTCCAACTGAGACAGTAAACTTATAACTTCTCTTTTCATCCATGTGGAATTCCAGGTTGAAGTCCCAGGACTGCTACAAGCACACTAGGATTTAGAATTAAGTTTTGATTTAAACTTCATTTAATTAGCCATTATAATTTAAATCCATAGAGGCAGAGAGATTATTCATTGCTAGATGAACAATGACTTATGCAAAAGGATTTTTGGTGAATGAACTAAAGAATGACTGGATATGGAATTGCCGGAGGGAGTTCTCACTCTCACAATTTCCTAGTAATCCAAGAAAATGCCCCGAGTCAATTCTTCAGTTCTCTGTAGCAGATCTTGTGAATTTTTTCTTTCAGTGTCAGAAGCAGGAATGGAAAAAATAAATAAATAATAACACGTATCCATGTCCTTTAACAGATACTTTCTGAACTAAGGAAGATTCTGTACCATCCAACTAATTCTCAAAAAATCATTACTTTTTCTTATGTTGGGTAGACTATTAATAGCTCCCATTTGTTTCTGCACTCTAGGAAAGACTCTTCAATTACTCAGACTTAGAATGCGAAAAATCCAAAGTTCCATTATTAATTTTTGAAAGCAAGTCATACAAAAATTAAAATGAAATTTTAATAAAAATATAAATTAATATAAATTAATATTTGATTATAGAGTAATATGTCTAGCACATGACACAAATGGAAAATAGTATATATAATTTGAAGAACTAGTTTACTGGTTATGAAATTCTAGTTTTTAAACTGTCTTTAACTTATCACAAATACCATTTCATATATTTGACCTTAGTTGAAAAACTGTTCTCAGTTCACTTGTGATTTTTGTTGGTTTGATTTGCTACTGTGTGTATGGTTTTTTTTTTTTTAGATCTTTACAAAGATCTTGATAGCTGTCCTGGCTTGGGAATTGAGAATTATGGTGTTTCCATGACAACTTTGAATGAGGTGTTCCTGAAACTAGAAGGAAAATCAGCAATTCATGAAGCAGGTAAATAAACTGCATGAAAGCTATCACGTAAATGTTAGCATTCACAACACTCAGTGCAGTATATACTGCAAGAGGACACTGTTCCAAAGATGTGATTGCAAAGTCTCTGGAGTTCCATAATTAAGGCCATTTTTTTTGGCAATCTTATGTAAAAACAAAAATGCATCCCAGTCACATATTTTCTCTCTCTGTCAGCATTGCCTTGCCATTGAAGATTGCTCTTTTCCTTCTATCCAAGACTTAATGCCCTAAACTTATCCCCAGGCCTTCAAGAGCAATTTAGACAAAATATTTACTCTAAATTTCTCTCTTTATGTACTTTGAATATGTCATCACACTGCCTCATGAGCTTCATGATTTCTGATGAAAAGTCAGCTGTTAATCTTATGGAGGATCCCTTTTATATGATGAGTTGTTTGTTTTTCTGCTTTCAATATTCTCTTTTTGTCTTTTTGAAGTTTGACTATGATGTGTTTAGGTGTGGATTTTTGTAAATTTATCTTATTGGGAGCTTTTTATAGCTCTTTGGATATGAAGATTTGTGTTTTTCATCAGATTTGGGAGCTTTTAGCCATTTCTGCAAATATACTTTCTGATCCTCTCCTCTCCTTGTGGGACTCTCATTATATGTAAGTGGATATGCTTGATCTCATCCCACTTTTCTCTGAGACTATTCATTTCTCTTCATTCTTTTTTCTTTCTCTTCCTTAGACTGGATTATCTCAACTTATCTTTTGTTATGTGCACTTGTCCTTTCTTCCACCAGTTCAAATCTGCTCTTGACCTCCTCTTTTCAGGTATCGCACTTTTCATTTCTATTTGATCCTGTTTTATGATTTTTAACTCTTTAGTGACATTCCCTATTTGATGAGACATTGTTGTCATTCTTGGTCATTTGTAAGTGCATTGTTTAATTTACAAATATTTGAGGATGTCCTAGATATTGTTATTTACATTAAATTTTTTAGAGTGGTGACATACTTTATGATTTAAATATTTAATTTTTTTGAGACATGTGGTTGAGCCAGCATTCAATCTATTTGGGTGAATTTTTCATGTCCATCTAAAAAATATATCTCTGTGTATTATGTATGCATGTGTGTGTGTATGTTTAGAACTATGTACATAAAGAATATATGTTAATGGAACTCCAGTTGTATGGAGAGTTGTGTAAATGTCAATTAAGTCAAATTGGATGATGGGGTTGTTCCAATATTCTATGGCCTTATTGATTTATTTTCCTGCCTACTTCTTCTATAAATTGCAAATGAGAGGTCTTAAAATCTCCAACTATAAATTTGGATGTGTCTAGATTTGTCTAATTTACTCCCTTTAGTGAGGTAAGTTAATTTATCTAGTTTGATTTTCTGTCATTAAGTACATACACATAGAGAATTGATATGTCTGCTTGATGAATTGCCTTCATTCTCATTATGAAGGGTCTCTGTTAAATTCTTGTAAAGGCAGTTGTCCTGTAGTCTAATTTGTGTAGAATTAATACAGTTACTTCAATTTTATATGATTTCTGTTTGCACAGATTATTCCACTGTAAAACATTTTTTCAACTCGCTTACTGCTTTAAATTAAAGTGAATTTCATTAAACAACATATTGTTTAATTTCACTTTTTAATCCTTCTTTCAATCTGTTTCCTTGTACCTGACAGTTTTAGCCCATTTATTTATTTTTTTTTTAAATTTCATTTTGAAATAAATTCAGTTATAGGAACAGTTGCAAAAACAATACAAACCCCATACACAGAACTCCAGCATACCCTGCCCCCCCCGATACCCCAGTCCACCAACTTTGACATGCTGTCACACTGCTATTTCTTTCCCTCCCTCCTTCCGTCCTTCCCTATCTATCATCCATCATCTATTGCTCTGTCTTCTGAACATATGAAAGCTAGCTGCACACATCCTTAAACAAACACTATAATTCACATATACAATTCCCATGAACAAGAACATTCTTTTATGGAATCCCGTTAAACGCAGCTAAGAAGTACAGGAGAGTCAACATTGATACAAAGCTTACATTCTATATTTCTTTTTTTTACCCCCTTATGTCTCAACTGTGTCCCTTTGAGCCTCCTGCCCTCCATTCTCAGATACCACCCAGGGTCATCCTTGGCACTCAATTGTTGTCTATTTAGACTGTCTTTTTTTTTTTTTCTCAATTGTGGAAACATATATACAGCCTAAATCTTCCCATTCTACCCCCTCCCTAGCATTCCATTAGTGGGATTAATCACATTTAGAATGTTATAATGCTATCTCCTTCCCACCATCCATTACTAGAAATTTCCCTTCACCTCAAACAGCAACCCTACACTCATTTCTTAACTCCCCATTACCTCTTCCCCCAGTTCTCTTAACCCATACTCTACTTTTCATCTCTATGGTCATATTCTCTGATAATTTTTTTGTGCTTACTGTGGGACTTAAAATTAACCTCTTAAATCCACAACAATCTTGTTTTTCTTTGATACCAGCTTAACTTCAACAGGACACATAAACTGTGTTCCTATACTCCTCCATTCCCCCACCTTTATATAGTTCTTTTCAAAAATTACATATTTTACATTGAGTTCAAAACCACTGATTTGTCATTAGAGTTTGTGTGTTTTAGATCATGTAGGAAGTAAATAGTGGAGTTACAATTCAAAAATTATTGACTTCTGTTTGTATTCCATTGTGGTCAGAGAATGTGCTTTGAATATATTCAATTTTTTTTTTAATTTATTGAGGCTTGTTTTATGTCCCAGCATATGGTCCATTCTGGAGAAAGATCCGTGATCACTGGAGAAAAATGAGTGTTCTGGTGATTTGGGATGTAGGGTTCTATATATGTCTGTTAAAATTCTCTATATCTCTTTCTCCTTTCTTGGTTTCTCTGTTGGTAGGGCTCCCTTTAGTATCTGAAGTAGGGCAGGACTTTTATTGCCAAACTCTCTCAGCATTTGTTTGTCTGTGAAAATTTTAAGCTCTCCCTCAAATTTGAAGGAGAGCTTTGCTGGATAAAGTATTCTTGGTTGGACATTTTTCTCTCTCAGAATTTTAAATATGTCATGCCACTGCCTTCTCACCTCCATGGTGGCCACTTAGTAGTCACTACTTAGTCTTATGTTGTTTCCTTTGTATGTGGTGAATTGCTTTTCTCTTGCTGCTTTCAGAACTTGCTCCTTCTCTTCAGTATTTGAGAGTCTGATCAGAATATGTCTTGGAGTGGGTTTATTTGGATTTATTCTATTTGGAGTTCACTGGGCTTTTATGCTTTGTGTATTTATATTATGTAGAAGGTTTGGGAAGTTTTCCCCAACAATTTCTTTGAATACTCTTTCTAGACCTTTACCCTTCTCTTCCCCTTCTGGGACACCAGTGAGTCTTAAGTTTGGATGTTTTATTTTATCTATCGTATCCCTGAGATCCATTTTGATTTTTTTTTATTTTTTTCTCCATTCTTTCTTTTGTTCTTTCATTTTCTGTTCTGTGGACTTCTAGGACACTGAGTCATTGTTCAACTTCCTCTAATCTTGTATTATGAGTATCCAGAGTCTTTTTAATTTGGCCAACAGTTTCTTTTATTTCCATAAGATCTTCTATTTTTTTCTTTACTCTTGCAATTTCTTCTTTATGCTCTTCTAGGGTCTTCTTTATGTCCCTTAAATCCTTTGCCATGCTCTTCTTCATGTCCTTTATATCCTTTGTCATATTTTCATTCCTCGATTGTAGTTCTTTGATTAATTGTGCCAAGTACTGTGTCTCTTCTGATATTTTGATTTGGGTGTTTGGGATTGGGTTCTCCATATCATCTGGTTTTATCATATGCATTAAGATTTTCTGTTGTTTTTGGCCTCTTGGCATTTGCTTTGCTTGATAGGGTTCTTTCAAGTTGTAAAAAAAAAGATACCAGTCTAATTTTTCAGAAACACAGTTTAGTGACCATACACTTTCTCTAACTAACCAGCAGATGGCATCTGTGAGTCACCTATACCCCTCAAGTCAGTTCTCTTCAACTTTGTCTTTGTGGTGTGTGGGGAAATGATTCTTGTGGGGTTCATTTGGTGAACTCAGTTTGGGTGTGTTGTTGGAGCTGTCCGCCCTGAATGTGGGGCATGTGTCTGGGTGGTTAGGGAGGCAGGGCAGCTTTAATATTCAAACCTCCCAGGTGTCCCTGGAGATTCAAGGCTGTTGCAAGAGTCTAAGCCTGCATTTCAGTTTTGCCCCAGATTTTCTCTGTCGCTGACCCACAAACCACCAACATTGACGTAGTGTCCCTGAGTTTTCCGAGCGGGCCCCCCTTCTCTGCTGTGATCTTCCAGGACCTCTGCTGAGGGAAGGCTGTGCTACATCGCAAGTGCATGCTGTTCCTCAAGGGAGGCCCCGGGCCACTGGGCCGTGCAGGGGTGCTCTCAGCCTGATGCAAAGATGCCTGACTGGAGTGTCTCAACCCCCCCCCACCTTTCACACAGTTCCTCCTTCCCAGCTCCGGTACAACTGGCGCAGCTCTGGGCTGCGGGCATGGCCCCAGGCAGGAGTGTCTCCAGCCCACCGGGGAGCCAGCTGCAAGCAGCATGGTTTCTTTCTCCTCTTGGCTCTCCCCTTTGCTCCCCTGGCCCTGAGGGAATCTGTAGTGGGCTATCCTCCATGCCAGACACCAAGAGGTTGGCTCAGCCCGCTCCTGCCGTGCTTCAGTACGTGGTTCCCACCGTCGCAACTGCAGCTGCTCCTGGGTTTTTCCTTTTTCCTCTTTTTTTTTTTTTTAAAAAGAACCAGTCTGTCTCCAAACACCAACCCTCAGCTTCCCCACACTGCAGCACGGTCGAGGGACTTTCAGCCAGCTTACTCAGTCGTTTCAGAATGCAGACTCCCGGTTTCACCAAGTGCACGGCCCCTGTGGTTCTAGCAGACCTCGTCCAGCTGGTGCATCGCTGAAACTGGTATTCTGTGTCACCTTCTGGTTTTTATCTAGTATTTTTCACGGAGGTGTTTTTTTGCCCTTTCTCACCTAGCCGCCATCTTAGGTTCTCAAGCCCATTTATTTTTTAATGAGGTTATTGCTATGGTAGAGCTTAAATCTTATGTTGGTCCCATTTGTTCTCTATTCCTTTTTGCCTGCCATATTTTCTGTCTTGCTAGTAAACCATTTTATTTCCATATTTCCTTTTTAGCTGTACTTTTTGTACCTGTGTTTTTGTGTGTGATCACCATATATATTACAACAGGAATCTGTACTTATCGTAGTCTGTATTCCAATATTATTATACTACTTCATGCGAAAAGTAATTACCTTCAAATGTATCTTTTTCTTGCCCCTTTCCTTTTGGTGAGTCTGTTTTCATGTAGTTTACTGTTACATTTATTTCTTATAATACATTAGTATTACATGTACTTCACAGTTAATAGTTGTTTGTAAACTAACGCATGTATTTTCTGGAAAATATATGTATGCGGAGAAAGAAAGAGAGAGAGCTTTTAATTTTTCATTGTATTTATCAATATATTATCTCTTTCTGGGACTCAATCCTTTCTCATTTTTTATCAGGTGTCATGTACCTTTAGCCTAAAGGATCTCCTTCAGCATTTCTAGTAATTCATTGCTAGAAACAAATTTTCCCATGTTTTGATTATATGAAAATGTCTCCGTTTTGTATTTTTCTTTAATAATTGAATGATACTTTTGCATGATTTAGAGTTCTGTAGAGAATGTAGAATTCTAAATTGATAGGTGTATTTTTGTTTGTTTCAGTTCAGGATATCATTCCATTTTCTTCTAGTCTCCACTTATTGTAAGGTGGGGTTCACCATTATCCACATCACTATTCTCATTTATGTAATGTGTCCTTTTTCTGGCTGTTTTTAAGATTTTTTTCTTTGTCACTGGTTTATAGGAATTTGATAGCTTCACTTTGTATTTTCTTTCTTGGGAAAATTTGCATCTATTTTGGAAAAGTTTTGCTTAATATTTCTTCATATATTTTCACTGTCCCATTCCTTCTAACTTCTTTTTCTGGGACTACAACTATATTTTTGTTAGATATTTGATATTGTCCCACAGATCTCAGATGTTCTGTTTAGATTCTTCATTCTTTACTCTTTTTTTGGAAATTGGATAATGTCCATTGATATATCTTCAAGGTCACAAGTTCCCTGAATTATTCTTTTAATATACTGGTGAAATCTATCTTGTTTAAAATCTTTACATCTACATTCATTATTGGGACAGTTTGTTTTTGTGTTTGTGTTGTTTGTGTATTTCTGGGTGTGTGCTTTCTGAGTTTGATATCAGGTTTATTTTATCATCATATAATGGCTGCCATGCTGGAAATCTAAGAATTGTAGGGAACATACAAAAGAGTGCACCCTCATGGATAGATTCAAAATCCCTCTAACAAAACCATTTACGGTTCACCCCAGTTTATAGATTGACATTTCTTTAGGTGAACACATAAGACAATATTTACTTCTCCAAGGTTGTCAATCCAGGCACCGTGGTGACCTTGTTTGTTTATCTTAACCTCTTTAATGTGCTGTCTGTATCCAAATCATCTTTCTGAGCTCTTCTTTCTATTCCTTTTGTTCAATAAATGAATTTTTGAGTTTTTTTCTTTCATGACAGCAACCAATATGACTACATATATTCTTACTGATTGTTTTGATTTTGCAGAAGATTCTAACTGTGATAACCTTGATAAATACAGTAAGATCAATAAAGCACAGCTCAATAAAGTACAGCTAAAGTTGTGTTCTATAAATGACTTATTTTGTGTTTTACAGATGTTGGCATTTTGGGAGAAGTACAAGAGGAGAGAGCTGGGGACACAGAAAGGCTTGTTGAAATGGAACAAGTCCTTTCTTCACTTGATGAGATGAGAGAGACAACAAGTGGCATGGCTCTCTGGAGACAGCAAATTTGTGCAATTGCAAGGGTTCGCTTCTTAAAGTTAAAGCATGAAAGAAAGGCTCTTCTATCTCTGTGAGTAGTGGTGCCATAGATTTTTTTTTTTCAGTCAATGAATTAAAAAAAAAAATCCGAGGTGGAAAAACAAAAGAAAACAAACACAAAATAAAAAGTAACTTCTACATCTACAAAACTGGATGAAGTGTAATACACCATGTGATCAATGGTCCTAGCAGTTATCTATTTGCAGACCAGCAAGTTGAATTTATAATGTTTCAGAGGCAATTTTAGGGGAAAATCTGCAGTAATATAAATTTTCCTTTCAAATTTTAAATTGTAGTTTTTTCTTTCAAATTCCCAGAATTTGAAATGACAGATACATTGGGATATGTATCCTCGTTCCCAGTACCCATATGGCAATGTCCTAAATTAGATGCTATGTGGTTATCCTACTGATTCTTCCCCCATGTCCTGACTCTCCCATTGCTATCCTACTGGTTCTTTAGATACCCCAACTACTTCCCTCCAACCCACTCAAGTGAAGGTAGCTTACTCTTCATGCCTACTAAGTGCATAACCAGCGCATTCTCTAATCCCAAGAACCATGTCATCTCACATTAGCATTCTGGTGTTCACTGTGCCTTGGCTGTCAATCAGTACTTTGATCAAGGATCATAGAGATAGGAGGCCCAGCACGTATTAGAGTCTTAATAAATATCTGCTGTATGAATAAGTAGTGAGGAGTCATTGAGAATTTTTGAGAAGGAGTGTGATCAGAGAAAAATCTTTAATTTAATCTGGCAACACTAGAGACAGTAAAGAATGGAGGGATGCCAGCCATGTAGCAAGAATTCAAGCAAGATGTGATACTGTAAAATTGGAAATTAAGACTGTAGGAAAGCTTGAAGTAAGAAATATGATGAAACTATAATAGAAAAGATTTTTCACCTTGCTTGAAATGGAGAATATACAAGAAAGAGTAAAAAATAATGAAAAATTTGAGCCTGGGAGACTAAGGAAATCATGCACTCACTAACAGAAATAGGGACAATGAGAAGAGGAGAGAATATGAAGAAAATTGGCTGTAAAGTGTTGGTGGATTTGTTAATAGAAATGAGGAGCATCACATTCAAAGCCCAGGAGAAAGGCAGACTCTGGGCATATAGTTAAAGGGTAGATAATCCTTTGAAACTGTATGGTAATTCCAGTGGCCAGAGAGCAATGAGAGAAATGGACAAACAATAAATCTATATTTTTCACCTCCAATTTAGAGGTAGGAAAAGGACCCAAAAAGAATTCCATAAATGAGACAGAGAGCCATAGATGTTTAATCTTCATAATTTCTTGGTCTTATTAAATTAAAATCTGCTCAGACATTTTTTAAAAGCTGGGGAAATGGCTGTGTATTTACATTGTCAGTTTTCTTCTATGTAGGCTGTTGATTCTAGGGATTGGATTTTTCCCCCTTCTTTTGGAGTACATCATTTTGAAAATATATCAAAGCAGTTATACTTGGGAACTTTCTCCTCATACGTACTTCCTTGCTCCTGGACAGCAGCCACGTGACCCTCTCACTCCTTTATTGATCATCAATAAAACAGGTGACAATGCGGCAGATACTCAATTTCCAAATAGATATACTATTCAGAGCATTACTTAGAATATATAATCAAGAGAGGTAAGAATAAGTTTTCACTTCTTTATCATGTGTTGAAACAATTTATGAGGTCTGGAGATGACGCATACAAACTGAAAAGGAGTGGGAATTATCAAAGTATTTACTGGAGGAGAAATAAATTATCCAGTGACAATTTACAGAATGAGAGAGTTTGTATCAAGAAACATTTTTAGTGGCTTTATTGAAATATCATTTACATGCCATACAATTCACCCATTCAAAGTATACAGTTCACCCATTTAAAATATACAATTCACAGAATTTTACAACCATAACCATAATCAATTTTAGAATATGTTCACAACCCCAGAAAGAAATCCTGAACCCATTAGCATTTACTTTCAATTTTCTCCTCACTCAAGCCTTAGACAACCATTGATATATTTTCTGTTTCTACAAACTTGCCTATTCTGGACATTTCATATAAGTGGAATCATATAATATATGATCTTCTGTGATTAGCTTCTTTCACATAGCACAATATTTTCAGAGTTTATCCATTTTATAACATGTATCAATACTTCATTTCTTTTCATTGGTGGATAATATTCTATGGATATGCAGTATTTTATTTGTCTCTTCTTTGGTGTATGGTTATTTTGGTTGTTTCCAATAATTGCTATTATAAATAATGCTGCTATGAACATTCATATACAGGTTTTTGTGTGAACATGTCTCCATTTCTTTGGGGTATATATTTAGGGGTGGAATTATGGGTCATAGAGTGACTATCTGTAACATTTTAAAGAACTGTTCAACTGCTTTTCAAAGTGGCTGCACCATTTTACATTCCCACCAGCAATTTTTGAGGGCTCCAATTTCTCTTTCCCTATTTTTTAATTGGGTTATTTGCCATTTTATTATTGTGTTCTAAGTGTTTTTTATATATTCCAGAAACAAGTCCCTCATCAGATATTCTCCCATACTGTAGTTGCCTTTTCACTTCCTGATAGTGTCTTGGAAGTTCTGGAGCTCCTCATAACACCATTACACACCTGTCTTCCTGTATCAAGAAATATTTTGAAAATTAATTAATAGCTTAGCAGTAGTAAAGGGGGTTTTAGCAAATTTGGTGCTTAATTAGCAGAAATTAGCTGCATCATTAAACCCTTATTTTTTATAGCCATTCATTGCAAGCTTCTAGGAAATAAATCTATACCAAATGTCCTGCAGTCCTATGATGGCTTTTACATTAGTAGTAATCATATGCAAATGAACATATTATAAAGTAAACTCAATGAGAAGGGAGTAGATTTTAATGTCACAGCAGCAAGCAGGACAAATATCCTGACAGTCCTTATTACAGTGTATCATCTAGTGACACTAATTGTAATCTTTCTACCAATTTAACAATGATTTTATTAATATGATTACACATTAGGGACAAGAATTGATGACTTTATACATTCTGTGGAGCACCAGGACATAGCTTTAGAAGTGGATACATTTGGAACTAGAAATGGTACAGATGACCCATCTTATAACGGAGCCATCGTAGTGTATGGCGATGAAAAGGTTTGCTGGTCTCTAGTTAATGACTTATCCCAAGGGTGTGGAAGGCTATTTAAATATAACACTGATATGCTCAGGTCTCTAATTGAAGAAATGAAAATGAAAAAAAAATACCATTTCATTTATTACTTAGTGAATTGTATTCACTGGTAATAATAAAAAAATTGATTTATATATCAAAAATTGACTACCAATCCAAACTGTGTGTATTAGCAAAATATATGCTACGTAATACCCATTGTCAAGTGCAGATTTAAGTCCAAAACATTCATATTTCCTCTCAAGAGTTTTTTATCATACACATATTCTGAAACTTCAGTTTTGTACTTAAACAATAAATGTTCAAGATCTGGCTTTGTGATGTCTTAGATCAGGCACCTCAAACCAGTGTCCTAAAAATCAGATTCACCTATATCCAGGTTTCGTTTGACTTCCACAGTATTTATTTTTGCTTCAATTATTTTACATCATTTTTAAACATGATTTTTAAATTAAAGTGTTAAATTTTGACTTCTTTAGAAAAAAATGAAGCTCTTTGAGAAATTATAATCTTATTTTTTCTTATGTTTTAGAATTATAGCTTTTCATTAGCATGTAATACCAAAAGACTGAATTGCTTCCCAGTTCTTATGGATATTGTCAGTAATGGGCTACTTGGAATGTTTAAACCATCAGCACGTATTCAAACTGACAGAAGCACATTTTATAGGGTAAGTATGTAATCTTAAGGTGCTATTCCATCACCAATTTCCCAGATCATTCTTTTAAGTACTAGACTCTTATTCTTATCATGTAAAACAATATATAATAAATTTACATTCGGATTCATGCTAGCTCTGTGGCTTTGGAATATCAATACACTTTTCAGAGCTTCAACTTTTTAAAATGCAAAATAGAATGAATGAAATATTTTTGAAGCGCATGTGAGGCAATGAAAATGAAATTGTGGAGCACCGTGACAAGTACGTAGGTGATAATCTGTGTCTTTGTTATAAGAATGAAGGACGTAAAACTAACGGACTGACTAACTAAATAGATAAATAAATAAATGCTTTATTTTTTTCTTTTAGAAATGCTGCAAAACAAAACAAAACAAAACAAAATTTAGGACAAAGTTCAGGCTAGAATTGCAAACTGGCTATGTCAGAATTTCTCCAGGTTCTTGCCAAAAATATGAATTCCCTGAGTCTACTCCAGACTTACCAGACCAGCATTTCCATATGTGCGGCAAGAAAATTCTATGTTTAAGCAAACAAAGTCCTAGGTGATTGGAATGCGTAATTTAACCTTGGAAACCAGAATATCTTCCACAATTTGTAATTATTCCTTTTTCATTATTTGGTAAATATATTTCTCCGTTAGAGAATCATTTGAGCACAGAGACCATGTATTTTTTTAACACTGTATAATTCCACGTACCTAGGATAAGGCCTGGAATATGGTAAGCACCAAATAATTTATTTATTAAATAAATAAGTGATTGTCAGATATCTTCAAATGATCTATGTCCCACTCAACTCTAGGGTGTTATGATAACAGATATGACCAATAACATTTACCCATGTGTGTATAAAAAGGATTACATATGCATCATTATTTTCATATGCTCTGACAAGATCTTGAGTTACCCTCTCATCCATACTTCACTGTATGATCAGGAAATAACAATTCCTTTCAGTAAGAGTGTTCTAGAAGTTTAATTGTCAAAGCAAAAGTGTTAGTCACCTATCAAGTATTAACTTTTAGAATACATGCTATGGTTTATTTAATTACCCTACTATGGCTCTGATGACCTTTCAATTTCCTGATTTCTAAGGGCAGGATAAAATAGTACAGCCAATTGCCTTGAGCTTCCACCTACAAAGACATGTTTTAGCTGGTGCAAGTCTGACACCAGCCATCCCAGTTGACCTTGTATTTATGTGTCCAACCTATTAACTTTAAATAGTATCTCTGGAAACTCATGGCATTCTCTATTTGAATTTACCTGTTTATTGCCCTCAAAGTAAGAATTTTCAGCAGCATTTCAGATCTTGCTTCTGTCTTGTCCAGAGTTAATGGATTTGCCGATGGGTAATGAACTCATCCAACTCAGCTTGCTCACAGGGTGTTCTGGAAGAATTCTGACAATAACTTTCATCTCACCACCTTGTGCTTAGCAGGATTTTTGCTGATGGCCAGGCTGAAGACTAGTGGGCCTTGGAAATCACTCAATCAAACGATAACTATGTGAATCATGACAGTAAAGTCGGGACTGACTTTCAAGATAATTTGTGAATTTTCTATCTATGAAGATTGTTAAAAACAGGAGCAACAATAGGTGTAAACGAGAGCAAAGGTTTTCCTTGAAATGTGCACTCCCCCTTCCCTCACTTCATTTCTACTTTTGAATCCTCAACCAATATTTATGTGGTCTTATAGTGTATAAAAATGTAACTTATTATCACTGTACCCATAAACATCCGATATGATATTTTAGTCAAGATGTCACATTGGAAATAATTAAAGATCAGTTAAGAAAAGGAATAAGTTAACTGTCAATTATTTAACATCATGCTGAATTTTAGAATCATAAAGGAAGAAATTAAGAAATTTTGCTCTTATCTCATTACTTTCCAAGCTCTGTAGTATTATCAATTCATTCACTTTCTTTGAATGAGGCTCCTTATCCATAAATTTGTGTGGAAAGTCAAAAGTCAAGTTCAAAGTTGGATGGATAATTTAAAAGTTTGGGAATCTCAAAAGGGATCTTAGGCAGGATTACTTATAATAGGTTTAATATTTCTTAAAATAAACTCTAGAAAGTGAATTCTGAATATGCTCATTTACATCATTGTATTGTTTGCATTTTTCAGGAAGAACTAAGTAACCCATTTGAAGTCCTGGGTCATACCACGTTCTGGTTGATTTTGGCATCTGGTTGTTCTCCTTTTATTGCAATGAGCAGCATTGACGATTATAAGGTAATAATGAATAATTGAAACATCCTTTGCTTTGTGTGATTAGAAGCTGTTGATAGCATAATTACAAGATTTTTCATTAGGATGTCTATACCTATTTACATTATGAGCAACCAACTGATATATAAAATTCAAGCTGTAAAAACAAAAGGAAATAATTGATAGAAATTTATATGTATAGATATATAGATATAGTAAAGAGTTTTGTTTCCAGCCATGACAGAGAATCTAGAAACTTACTTGGCCTTTCATCATGAATAACTAGCAAAATGGACAAAATACTCACTTTGACACTGGATAGTGAAGGACTATGATCTCTTAGAGAAGGAAAACAAATGAGGTGACTCCTATGAGAGCTCTGGCTTTCTTCCTGGTGGAATGTTCTGAACCAAAATACAAGCAAGCAAATCCAAGGAGAGCACGTGATCTTCCTGAGATGAGAAGACAGAGCTCAAGATTTGAGATGACTGTGGTGGCTGAAATTTACATGACAGAATACCAGAAAGGAGGCTGATACGCAGAGAAAAGGCTCTGGAAATCAGCATAGGGGGTTCACAGAATCTGATGCTGAATACAAAGCTGAGCATATATAGGGTGAGGCCAGCCAAATAACAATTAGGGAGCTGTCAGATGAACAATCCTAAAGCTCAAACAGGGTTGGGGTATGTTAGAAGGTGGGAGAGTTCTCACCGAGTACCCAAGTATTTGGTAGTATTAACTTTACCTAAAATTTCAATAGAATATTCTTTAACACTCTATTTTTGTAACTCTGTTATACACAATCCATGTAATCTTGGATAAGCTTCTCTGTTTTCTAAATACCGTCTTTGTTCTACTTGCCTTTCTAAGGTGATTCCGGTGCCAGAATAGAGTACTGTTCATGTGATTCCCTCTTCCTAGAGTAAAATCTCCAGGAAGCTTAGGAAATGCCATCCATTGGCCTGATGTAACTGTCAGTCATTCTGGTGTTAATATAGAGTAAACTTTTCCCATAGGAAGCATGAACATTTTCTTCTTTGACTTTTGTCATAATGCCAAAATTTCATCATGTTACTCCAAACCCTTTGGCCATTGTCTCCCTGTCCCCTTTGGCATATCTTATTTCTCTACATAATCTCTAAATTTTGGAAATCTTCAGGGCTTGACCCTTGGCTTTCTACTCCCATTAGACATATAATTTTCTCCATAGGCAAGTTCATCTAACTCTGTGACTACAAATCCCCTTATTTGAATGTGAGATATTAAAAGCTTATTTTATTTAGATTAAAAGGTAAAGCAATTATATATATGTGTGTCTATGTGTGTATGTATATATATATATGTATATAATATATATAATATATATATATATTATAGAGAAGAAGAGAAAGAGAGAGGCCTTCATATTGAATCACGAATAACTAGCAAAATGGACAAAATACTCACTTTGACACTGGATAGTGAAGGACTATGATCTCTTAGAGAAGGAAAATAAATGAGGTGACTCCTGTGAGAGCTCTGGCTTTCTTCCTGGTAGAATGTTCTGAACCAAAATACAAGCAAGCAAAATCCAAGGAGAGCACATGATCTTCCTGAGATGAGAAGACTCTCTGATGGGGAGTTAGTTGCTTAGATGTATAAATTTGTCCATAAGTCATTAAGTCACAGTTTTGTTTACTGGAATGTCTTGATTACCCTGAATACTTCTTTCACATATCTCGACCAGGTATGTGATGGATGTCAATGTCATTCACTAAAGCAAAAAACTGATGATTTATGTTTGAAACTATCCATATCCTCTAGTTTGGCTGACATTTGTAGACATGATACAGAATTATTACAAATGAAATTGTATTTGAACATTTTATTACATAATCTACATTTTCT
The DNA here is from genome assembly GCF_015220235.1 of Choloepus didactylus. Lineage (NCBI taxonomy): Eukaryota > Metazoa > Chordata > Mammalia > Pilosa > Megalonychidae > Choloepus > Choloepus didactylus. The sequence continues at coordinate 63,528,048 of NC_051324.1, read as the reverse complement.
TAAACCTCAAATTGAAATACCACTTTGCATCTTTGCTGTTTCCTAATCAGAACAAAGCACGGTCCCAGCTACGGATTTCAGGACTCTTCCCTTCTGCTTACTGGTTTGGGCAGGCGCTGGTGGATGTTCCATTATACTGCTTGATGTTCATTTTTATGTATTTAATGGGCTACCTTTTAAACTTCCAAGACACTATATTTCAAGTTCTAAATAAGATTTTGCAAGTAAGTGACAAAGTTCATAGAACAAACATCATTGTATGTTTTAATTAGAAAATTTGACAATACTAACCTTTTCAATGATATTTAAATTGTCATCAATTAAAGAATTTTGAAATCCAGTGCTATGACAATATTTTGCATGCTAAATGTTTTCCTCATTTCACTTGTCTTTTGCTAAACTTAACAATCCTGTTAATTTCAGATCCCATGTGCAATTGGTTATGCCACATCACTCATCTTCTTGACATATATCATTTCATTCATTTTTCATAAAGGGAGAAAAAATAGTGGCCTTTGGTCATTTTGCTTCTATATTGTAAGTATGTTTCTTGTGAATATTTATTTTATATATTTAATATATAATTCTGAGCTAAGACTTTAAAATGGGCCCTTGGTAGAATGATAACTTGATATGCAACCTAAAATATTTTGTTTGCTTTATGCATGGATTCTTTCCAAAATTTCCATCTTTGTCTCTTACTATTTCCGTCTTGTCTTTTTTAAAACCGCCAAATTTTCTTCAGAATCATCAAAAATTGGAGACCCTCTATATAGTATTTTCACTGAAAATTAAACAAGCCCAAAGAGCCCCAAGAACTTAAACAAGTTTACAAATTCTACAACTAGTAGAGCTAATATGAGAAATTGTATCTCCAAACACTGGTAATTGCTTCCATAAAGCTACACTTCTTTTGTCTAAAGTTAGGAGAAAAAAATTATGAGGAATTTGTGCATATCCTAATTTCCTGTTATTAATTCAATAAACATTTGTTGACTCCTGTAATGTGTAACAAACTAAGACTGATAACCGAGAATGATAGTAAATGGATAGTTTAAGCCCTGACAGAGGTCTTAAATGGTAAACCTATAAGAGTAAACAGACACCCATTAAAGCAGAGTGATAAGGAAAAGATTATTAATTGAGGTAGTGTCCATCTTAGAAGACCGGTATACAACTGAGTAATAAAGAAGGCTAGGAAACCAGATGAATTCCTGAAAATGAAAGCCAAGATTTCCTTTAGGACATAAAACCAGAAAGGTAAGATTTCAACAGCTAGAGACGAAGGATGAAACAAATAGGGAAAAAATGGATGAAAAAAAAAAAATACCTGGAAAGCAAGAAAGACCAGGCTTACTCTAGGAATTGGTAATAATCTGGGATGAATATGGATGAAACACAAGGTGCAGGATGGGTGTGGCCCTAGGTACACCGAATTTAAAGGTTGGAACCACAGATGCCCTAAAAAGGATGTGGGACCTTTTAGTGTAGAAGAGATGCACTTTTAGGGAGAGTACTCTAACAGTCATGAAAATGGTGGTTTGAAATACAGGAAAATTAGAAGTACACAAACCTTAAGGGAATGATTGCAGTGGTTTAGAAGAGAAAGCATGACGGCTTCAGGCTTCAGGTGTGCCTATAACTTTCTCTTAACCCAGTTTTTGTATTTCGGTATGTCTACCTAAGCCATTCCAAGTTGTTAAATGCTTAAATTTCTCCATTTGTACAGTTAAGAAAAGTCTACTTTTGTTGTTGATGCTGTTTCCTATTTCAGATCGATTCTAGCTTTTCTCTATGATTATTGCTTACCTACTACTCTGAATTTTAGCTTCAAAGCCAATAGTACTTTTTTCCTTTTCTATAATTAAAATATTCTATATATTAGATCCTAGATTCACCCAGTGATGTCTCATTCATGACTCTCTAGACCAAAGGAATTTGGATAAATAACCAAGTGGAAATGTTAATAGAAATATCATTTCAAAATGGTTTATGTAGTTGGAGGTAAAATTAAGACTAGCTCCAAGACAAACCGTCTTAATTTGGAACATATATTGAGATTCAGAGGAATTAACTTACATATTTGCATTTTCTTTAGATCACCACGATCTCACTGATTGTAGTTTTCTTCGATGTCTTTGGAAGTGGTACAACGCTTTGCATCATCTTTTTAATACCACATGCCACGTTGATTGGTTGTTTGATCTTATCTTTACGAGTAAGTAATTCCATCATCTGTCCCAGTGTCCCAGAATTCATGTGAATTGGGAAAGCTTTGCCCAGGGCTGGGATTGTACAACATGTAGAACATGCATGCCATTTAAAGATTTCTACTTCATGGATTCCATCTGATTTTCTCCCAGATAGAACAATATACTCTGGTTGACCCATAATAGGAAATGGCTCTGATTAATATAGGGTGGGGGAAGGTGAAGGGTGGTGGGAAATAGAACAGCCTCAACAACACTCATGAAGTTCCTGGGTCTTATACACTCACTCAGCTTTAGTAATAGGCAAATTAAGTGCTCCTAATCTTTGGGATGTTTGGTTCTAGAGAAGCATCCTAGATGAACAAAATTGCTTTTTCCTAGCTGACTGATATCTATAATTCTACAAAAGAAAAGATGGTATAAAAGGATGATGTACCTCATCTCCAGTATATCCTATAGCAAATAATATGTTTCCTGAGTCATGGAACTCTTTGAGAGTCTGGTAAAACTTATAGACCCTCTGTCTCCTCAGAAAAATATTCATAAGAACTAAATTTTACATGAATTAACTAAATTAAATCTTATCAGGTTAAGAGCACCTAGTTGTGGGTGAAGAAGTATCCGTGGGGAGAGGAAATGAAGGGCGGTGGGCATAGGAAGATGTGTGAAGCTCTGTGTGCTGGGAATAAACCCTGAAGCCCTCACTGTTTGGGGTTGTGCTCACACAGGTCCCCAGGATTTTCTCATCAGGGGATCAATAATTGCTGAATCTCTTTGCCTCAAATAAAAGCACAATAACTTACAGACCTCAGGAGAAGGAAGACAGCCCCTCACCACACATTTTGGAACTGACTCTTACCTGACATTCATGGCAAAAACAAAGGGAACATTAGCAAGACTGTTCAATGGACCAAATCACACTTAATTGGACAAAATTCATGGAACAGAAACTTTGCATTTAACCATTGTCTCTCCTTTTGCAGATTGTGTTGACTTCTGCCTTTATTGAAGAACGAAGTGACGTAGAGCCATTTCTGGTGTTCCTAATAGTAAGAACACACATTCATTTAAAAATTATTGTCTTGTACTGTATTCAGTCTTAATTCCTATACACACTACAAAAGTTTTATTAAGATGGAGTTAAAGATATTTGTAGCCTATAGAGAAATAATATCTATAAAATATGAAACAAATTTTTATAAGGATCAATTGACCAAATGATACACTTCCCAAATTTTAAGAACACTATTCCACTATTAAAGAAAATAACATAAAGTAATGGTATCACATAAATGTATTTGTTTCCAAAGTTTCTGTAAATGAGGTTGAAAATGAATTTGATAGTTTCATAATTTGCAAAATAGATTATGAGAAATTTGTATTGCCTTTGTTAAATGAACTTTTATAGAAGACCACATTACTAATTCACCTCTGATGTTAAAATGATTATCTTTCAGTGTTTCTAATTATGCATATCTTTCTTTATCCTTAGCCTTTCCTTCATTTTATCATCTTCCTTTTTATTCTTCGATGCCTGGAATGGAAGTTTGGAAAGAGATCAATGAGAAAGGATCCTGTCTTTAGGTTGAGAGAAATCAAATTGAATTCTGTATTCTGTTTCACTGATCAATATCTTAAAATATCTATTCTTGCATAAACCATTCTGTTAACAGAAAGGTGCCATGCTAAAAAGGCTGGCTTAGGAATCGTGCCAATATGAATAATAGAGATATGGGTGCCTCAACCAAAGACGATTACAATCTAGTGAGGAAATAACAATAACACATCTGAAACATTGAAAATTGAAGGCTCTATGTGACACTACATGCAGTGAGTCATCTAGCTGCATTTTCTGGGGCAGTGCTGATTTCAAATATTCTGGCCCAAACCCCACAAAAATATAATAATGCCAACATGTTGGTGTCAAAGCTATGGTTCCAAGAATAATTACTTCATTAAGTTATGATAGAAAATTCTGTGTTGGATAATAGGTACAAAGTTGCCCACTGAGATTGGGAAAAAACAATATTTCTGTATCTATAGATATGCAGAATAAAAGAAATGGAAATAAAAGAAAATAGAAATAAAAGAAAAAGAAATAAAAGAAATGGAAAAAGCAAAGGTCTCTAAATGTAGTAGTACTGCTGGCAGAAGCAAACAGATTGTAAAAGGGGCAGGTTTGCTGCATTAAAGGGAGATTATGATGGTCTATAATTATCTCATCTACCCAAGTATAAGGTTTAAAGAATGCAATATTCTTGCTACAAGGGTAAAAACCAGAAATCAATGATTAATGGATTGTTTTGACTCCAGAATCTCTCCAAGAAGCAATGATGTGAGTCAAAACCCAGAAGAGCCAGAAGCAGAGGATGAAGATGTTCAGACGGAAAGAGTTAGGACAGCCAGTGCTTTGAGCTCCACAAATCTTGATGAGGTAAAACAGACCAAATAGTTATTTCATCAAATAACACAGGTGCTTATCAATGGCTGCTGTGCCAGTATAATCCTCAAATGGTTTTGACTTTCTCTAATCCATATAAATGAGGATCATTATATTAATGGATAGTTGTCATTTTTGTATCTAAATGAGCATATTAAAAATCTAATTAATTCTCTTAGAAAAGAGAGAGAGAGAGAGCAAGCAATTGAAGCCGCAAAAGCCAAGAAAGAATTTGTGAATGTTAGAAACTGAGCAAAATGTACTGTCCAAAATTCAGGATAAAGCTCAGTCCACATCTTGTGCTGTTTGATCCTTTGAAGAGGGTTCAGTGCTTTCCTAAGCCTCTTTGCTGCTGATCTGTGGAGAGGGCAGGCTTATGAAATAGTCTGTTCCTTCGCAGGAGAGGAAAATGGCAACGTCTTCTCTCCAAGAATAAGAGCTAGGATGGGAAAATTGCCAATGAGTGTGTCACTTAGTGGAAGTCTCTCTTGATGCAGGGCTTGGGCAACAAGGCATCCAGCCAGAAGGAAGATAGGGCTTTTTTAATGTTAATGGTGAGCCATGATTAATTAATTTATTATTAGTTGATAATAATTAATGTCTGACGTGATTTATTTGTTGTATACAGAAGCCAGTCATTATTGCCAGCTGTCTACGCAAGGAGTATGCAGGGAAGAGGAAACATTGCTTTTCCAAGAGGAAGAAAAAGATAGCCACAAGAAACATCTCTTTCTGTGTTAGAAAAGGTTGGGCACAGTGGCTTGTCCACTGTCAGCTCAGAGTTTCATGGGTCTTGATGAGAATCATTCCATACATTATGTCTTAGTTCAGACATAGACCCTTCAGCAGGGTGACCTTGCCAGCTCCTTTTACATATGATATTTCTAAGTGTAATTAACTAACGCCTTCCCTGAATAGGGACATAGTCACATCTGCATGGAAGCCATGAGCTCTCTATTAAAAGAAACTATTGAAACCCTGACATTTCTATGGTTTACCATTGGTTTCCTAACATTTGTTACTTTTAACAAGATAATTGACTAAGGGTGTGCTAGTTTATTCTGAAGTCTTGGCCTGCATGTGATGACCTCGCTTTGCATCATTATTGCACAATCTTGACACTACTGGATTCCAAGAGTGGCATTGCTGCTTCCTATCAGTGTGATCTGGGCAACTTAACTTCATCTTATAGAACTTCTGCCCCCAAATATGTTAGAAAGGATCATGATCAAAACCTCTCAGGGTGCTTGTGACAATTAAATGAGATACTTTATAAAGAGCACATAGCACAACACTTGTCATATAGTAAAACTTCAGACTATGTTTTATTCTTAATTTTATTAAGAATATTATTATTATTGAAATCAATTAATATTATGTGTAACTATGTTTTTCAGGTGAGGTTTTAGGATTATTAGGACACAATGGAGCTGGTAAAAGTACATTCATTAAGGTGGTAACTGGAGACACAAAACCAACTGCAGGACAGGTGGGTGAATTATTTGGAAAATACATTATCTAGCAGTGCTCACAATATATTTATAAGGTATTACATATGTAGAAGGCACAAAATGCTATTAGTCATTAGACGATTGATTAATAACAGTGCACAGAAGAATAAATTCACAAATTGCAGCATTAATGGGCACAAAAATCAATCATGGAAAAGGGATAGTTATTAACTATCTTATGCCATTTAAATACTTTAAGAGGGAATGTGACATATCCAGTATCAGATCAGAAATCATTATCAGAACCTATAAAAATTTTATTTATAGTGCCATAAAACACATGGAGAGTTGCTATTATGAACATTATCTTCATAATAAATGATACTTTAACCTTGAAAGAACTGTTAAAAATAAAAACCCTCTAGTAAGCAACTATATTCATGGACCTTCACAAAGTGCTTAGTTATTAGAGCATACATTTTTGTGCACATACAGTATTTGCTTCAAGGAATGGCTGGACATTGAGCAGTAAGGTTGTGAATTTGCCTTTAATTGTACATGCAATTGAACAGTGTGAGGTGTCAGCAGTAAGGTCGGGCAAAAAGGAAAAGATCTCAGCTTTATCAAAGGGGGAGACATCAAGGAGTAGAGAGAAAACATTCTTAATCCTCCAGTGTTTGGTCAGAAGGTAGAAACCTTTATCAACTTTTTGTAAGGTATGAGGCAGAGGTCTGTGGAACTGCCTTTTGGGAAAGGGATTAGTGATCAAGCCAAAGATGGAAAAGACGGGCAGAACAGTACTGACCAGAGATGGAGGAGAAAACAGATGTCCATTGTCCTCTGCAGCTATGATCAGGGAGGATGTTGGTGAAGGGGAATTGTTCAATAATGGCAGGACCCTATCTGGACTTCCTAATTCAGTGTGGCCATTCTCAAGTTCAAGCATCTTTTTTTTTTTTTTTTTTTTTAATTGCAAACCCAGATTTGTTTTTTTCTGGTTAAGAATTTAAATAAAAGACAGCTGTGCTTTAGTAAATTGGAATAATATTTTTTATTCATTTTATTGAGATATATTCACATACCACGCAGTCATACAAAACAAATCGTACATTTGATTGTTTACAGTACCATTACATAGTTGTACGTTCATTACCAAAATCAATCCCCGACACCCTCATTACCACACACACAAAAATAACCAGAATAATAATTAAAGTGAAAAAGAGCAACTAAAGTAAAAAAGAACACTGGGCACCCTTGTCTATTTGTTTGTTTGTTTGTTTCCTTCCCCCTCCTTTCCACTCATCCATCCACAAACTAGAGAAACGGGAGTGTGATCCCTATGGCCCCCCCAATCCCACTATCCCCTCTCGTAAGCCACATTTTTATACAATTGTCTTCAAGGAATAATATATTTTTAAAATGCAAGGTCTAAATTATAAAGCCGACTCTCTGTGTGTCATGAAATCATCTTTGATCAGATCAGCCAGATCTTTGTAAACCATGTCATTCCCCTGCTTAAATACTTTCAACGACCTCTCATGCAGTATGATGGAAGGAAGCTTCTGCCCTTATCCTGCCGGCTGCTGGAGAAGCCAACTTCTGCTGCCCTCCAGCCGCGTCTGTCCTCCTTTCCTTGCTGCTGCACGACCCCTGCATTTCCTTCAGGTTCAAGGTCACAGAAAGCTTCATCCTGCCACAGGCCTTTGCTTGCACCCTTTGTCTGCCTGCAATTCCTTCCCTCTGGTGTTTTCCGTGGCTGGCTGCTGCTTACTCTTTGGCTGCAGTAGCCCCTCTGCAGCCTCTCTCTGGCCATCCTGCCTAAAGCCACTTCCAGCATCCTGAATATTTCCATTGCAGGACTGTTATATTCTGTTTTTATTCTGTTTACTCATTTCTCTCTTGTTTATTCCCTGAAACAATCCGTAGAATAAAAACTCCACGTTACAGGGATGTGGGTATTTTGTTCTTCATTGTCTCCAAAGCACCCACAGCACAGTATTTGTCATTTAGAAGATACCCCCAAAAAACCTTTGTTGAATGAGTGAGGTTAAATAGTGAGTAATTAAGTTAATATACTTCATTCGGACAGAGATGAAAGACCCCTGTATAAACTGTTAGTCGCACTGACAAGATACCACATTTGTGGGATATTCGATTTTTCAGCTTAGATTCTGTTTTTGGCTGTGCGCATCTTGTTTTCAGGTATTTGCTCTCAGACAACCTTTTTCCCATGATAAATGTGTACAGATTTTTGAACTATTAGGTCCTAGAGTTTCTCTAGTTTTCTAGGTTTATAAGGTGAAAGATGTCACCGACATATGCATAAAAACAAAACAGAGCTCAGGACACGAGAGTAAACTCGTCCTTCCCCGCAGGTGCTACTAGAGGGGAGCAGCGGCGGGGACGCCCTGGGGTTCCTGGGGTACTGTCCGCAGGAGGACGCGCTGTGGCCCGGCCTGACGGTGCGGGAGCACCTGGAGGTGTTCGCCGCGGTGAAGGGGCTGAGGAGAGGAGCCGCCGAGGCCGCCATCGCTCGGTGCGTGGGGGGCTGCACCCATCCTGTACCTGGGGGGAAGGAGGGGGTGGGGGAGGGGATGAAGTGGGGAGGTTGTGGGTGACAACAACGACCACAGGAAACTCAGTGAGGGAAGACTGTAAATGTCACGTCAAGTGACTTTGCAACTGGAAGCAGAGTTCCTAGATTTCAAAGTTGTTTTCCCCCTCATTTTAAGCTTGGAAAGAAAAAAAAATAAATATTTGATGATAAAATTTATTGAAAATAATATAATTTAACCATAAACTATATTTGCTATAAGACAACTATTTGTCTATCATGAAATGTGCTTTTACTCTTTCAAGCGGGAAAGCTATCTTTTGGAGGGGTCAAGCAGCCGGTTGTAAGGTCGCCCCCGCAGGCCTTTTCACAGACGCATCTCTGGGCTCTGCTCTCCTTGCGTCCTGCCTCCGGGGGGCGCGCTCCCAGCCGCTTCGCACGTTGCCAGGCAGACGCCTAACGCGCCCTGCTGTGCCTCCCGCAGGCTGGTGGAAGCGCTCAAGCTGCAGGAGCATCTGAAGGTCCCCGCGAAGGCCTTACCCGAGGGGATAAAGAGGAAGGTAAGGCTGGGCCCGCCGTCCCCCGGCTCCCCCGCGGCGCGGTGCCGACCAGCTGTTCTCCGCTTCCAGCTGTGCTTCGTGCTGAGCATCCTGGGCGGCCCCGCGGTGGTGCTTCTGGATGAGCCGTCGACGGGCATGGACCCCGAGGGGCAGCAGCAGATGTGGTGAGGAGGCGCAGAGACCCGGCGCCAAATTTGTGAATTGAGTTATTCTGTAAAAAAAAATGAAATAAAATAATTGTCCCTTCAACTGTTTCATAATGTGGAAAATGTTACCATATCATGAGTAAAACCACTACTCTTAAAAAAAAAAAAACTTTAATAATCTTTCATAACTATTTCTCTTCGGAGTGAAGAATAAGCTCTGTAGGGCCAAACTCACTCTGAGCATTACGTTTGCTCATTTGGTCTTTTAGGTAGGTATGGTGCACTTTTGTACTCTGATTACAGAGTTTCCCATACTTAGCAGGAGAACATGAGTTCTCTTTGAGCTGTGAAGGTTTGTGGTCTCTGGATGTTGTCATTGTGTTGACTGTGCATTCATTTTGTCAGGTGGCAGCAGCTCTGTTGTCAGGTTTTGTGTCATTCTCTGGCCCCTGGCACAGCTTTTCTGTGAACAGTTCTCTCCTGTTCTGCAGCACTCAGCACTGCCTCCTGATTAATATTGTGTTTTTAAACTCCCCTCTTCCAGTGCATGCTTCCACTCTACCTGCTGTCATCTGGCTTGCCCTGCCTCATCCCACCTGCTTCTGCTTGCTCTTTCTTTGCTTAATGTCTGTTTGAGAATTTTCACATTCATGCCAGTTAAAATTATTTTCCGCATCCTTTCTTGATCAATTAGAAGACATCCTTTATCTGAGAATATCCTCTTGACCATCTAGGCAGGCGATCCGGGCCACCATTAGAAACACGGAGAGGGGCGTCCTCCTGACCACGCACTACATGGCAGAGGCCGAGGCCGTGTGCGACCGCGTGGCCATCATGGTGTCGGGAAGGCTGAGGTGAGTGCTCGCCCGGAGCCCGCAGTTGACCGCCCGGTGCATGGTGGAAGAGCTCTCTGTGAAAGAGAAAGAGGACCGTGACAACCAGAGCTGCTGCTCCTAGGTCTAACTGCAAGGACCAGGAGACAGTGCCAGCAGCAAGTCTCGAGTCTCAAATATTGACTTCTGCGTCATTTTCTCTTTTCTATTATGACCTCATCCTCTTCCTCTCTCCAGATGCATCGGTTCCATCCAACACTTGAAAAGCAAATTTGGCAAAAATTATCTGCTGGAGATGAAGGTGAAGACCCCGGAACGAGGGGAGCTCCTCCACACGGAGATTCTGAGGCTTTTCCCCCAGGCTGCTCGGCAGGAGAGGTAATAGGAAATTTTGTCCTGGAAAAAAATCTCAGCTTTTCTCTGTCGGTTATATTGATCTGTAGCCATTCAGGGCCACTTTTAGCTCAAAAAGAAACTTAAAAAAAAAAAAAAATTATTTGTCAGAGACTCCAGGAAGTAAAGTAGAGAAAGAAGAGCTCATTTAGAAGCTGATGTAGCATGGGTTGTGGTCCTACTATGTGCCAGATATCGCCCTGGCCTTGTATTATCTTTTTTGAAGGAGATACTGTTATTCCAGTGAAAAAGGAAATAACTTAAGAGAAGAATAGTGAGGTTCTGGCCTCCGCAAGGAACTTAAAATATGCAATTATTCTCTTTATGAATAAGAAATTGACAAAGAGACAAGTTAGGTCACATGACAACTAACAACTGGCAGAACCAGGATGCAAACCTAATTGTTTTATTCCAAATCTATTACTATTTCTAAATCCTTAGGAAAATAATACAGCAAAAATCAAAGATTAGCTTTAGGGTCATTCATAACACCAACAATTTACTGCAGAAGACAGAAGAATTAGAAAGAAGGGGAGAAAATAGATAATAAAGAGAAATAAGTCAAAATGACAAGGTGAGAAAACATATTTCTTCAGTGGAGTATAATAAAAAAGCAATGCAGTGTGCAGCCCATCAGGGAAGAGAAATATGTCATAAAGGTACAGAGAATGAGGGGCGTGGATGAGAGTCATGGCCCCATAAATATATGAAATTGTTTCTAATGAAATGGAACCTAAATCTCCCTGAATTTCAAATTGTAGTAAAATAAACATGTGAGAAACAAATTATTTAAAAATGATTATTACTCAATAATTTGCTGTTGAATTCCCAAAGGTTTCCAGTCTCCTATTTAGAGACTCAATAATCACATTCTGCATTAGGAAAGCAGTTTGAGTGGGATGGGGGGAGGCGGGTGAGATAGGCCGTTCTGTGGAGAAAGACCTCGGTTTCTGCCCTTGTGGGCAACTTTAAGAAACTCTGCGATGTCGGTTCCTGATTGGGGGATGATGTCCAGCATTAAGTGTCCAGCTTAGAAAGAAGGTAGAAGGTGCCCCTGTCAAATCTATCCAGGGAGCCAGAGACACTAACCTGGGTCTCATCCTCCTGCCCTGTGGTTCTCCTTGTGAACTGCCTCCTTTGGATTACTATGGATTCACCCACGGGTTTTCCCTACACCAAACAGACTCTTATTTACAGAAGTTGAGACCAGAAAGTTTGTGGTCATAGTGATGTCAGAGTCGCTCTAATATCCTCTCAGGTATTCTTCGGTGATGGTTTATAAGTTGCCGGTGGAAGATGTGCGACCTTTAGCTCAAGCTTTCTTCAAATTAGAGAACGGTAAGAACTTTAATTTGGAAATAAGACCCAGGGAAGCAGATAATTCCAAATCATAAAATATCCATATGCATGACAAAATGAAATATGAACTACTGTGCTAAATTTAAAAGTTAAAAAGCTCAACTTGAATTTTAGGAACACAAAACCCAGGAGGTGGTGGGATTGTGTGTGTGTGTGTCTGTGTCTGTGAGTGTGTATGTGTGTGTGTGTGTGAGAGTACACAAGTGGGGGGGCATTGGGGGATGAGGCTTAGGAGTAATTTTTACTTTTGTGGGTTTTACTCATGTATTTTGCATATATATGCAAATGATATATATGTGCAACATAAGTCAAAACTTAATTATGTATCATTGAAGGAAAATTCTTTTAGAGCATAGATACATATTAAAAATTAAGTTTGCTATGGATTTGCATATTGTTTTATTGCCTTGGTCCATAGATTAAGAAACTGACTTCCTTTCTGGTCATTAAGGCAAACTTGTTGGGTCTGTTGCACTTTAAAACTGGACATGCTGCCCCGTCACCTCAAGGCTCACGTTTTTCCTTGCCATCCTAGCCTGCTAACTCTGCCACGTGAACTCCTCTGCTAGTCCAAACTCTCTCCCTGTGCTGTTTTCATTGTCACTGCTCAGTGATATCTTCGCTTGCTTGTCACCTGCCCTAAGGAAGACATCCAGATCTCATGGTTCTAGAAGAAACTCTTCTCAGTCCTGTTGACAACATTCGTGGTCAGTGATGCATCTTCTTTTCATTCTCGTTTGAGCTGAACATCCCAACCTTCTGGATCACGTGGCCATTCGCTACTCTTTCCAGGTTGGCACAGTGGTTGGTACTGGCCTGGACTATTGGTGGCACATGTCCAGCCTGCTGGGCTCCTACAATGGCTCTAACTGCCCTTCCTAGTTTACTTTGGTAAACAAGAAGAGTTTTCACCCCTTACCAGGGGAGCTGCAGTGACTTCCAGAAAGAGATCCACAAAGAGCTGCTCCTTAGAAAACCACAGATGTCTTTCTCTACAATCTTCTGATCCTTCCCTCTTCAAAATGTCTCTTTCTCCCATAGCTTCCTGCTACTGTGCTGAACACACTGCAGCACTGACTTACGTGCAGGGAAGTAAAGCAGCCAGCACTGTTTCCTTCTCTTTAAATCCAGATCTCAAACCCTGCCTAGCACAGAAGCATAACACAAGCACCTCCACCCCACCGTCAAGTAAATGCATTGCATTAGTATATTTTTAACTGAATGATGGATGTACTTAGGATGTGGGTGACTATTACCTTAACATATTTGAAATTTTTAAAAAAAATTAATATGTACTATATGCTACCTTATCATACCACCTGGCTATAAAAAAATATGAACCCCTAATATCCGTTCATCATTATGCAGTTAAACGGAGCTTCAACCTGGAGGAGTACAGCCTCTCCCAGTCAACCCTGGAGCAGGTGGGTCATTTTAGTGGTTTTATATCTTTCCTATAACGCAAGTGTATAATATGTGCATGTTCCTTGCACTCACTTGGAGCTCTCTCTTTATTCCTCTCCACCCTTTCAGGTTTTCCTGGAGCTCTCCAAGGAGCAGGAGCTGGGTGATTTTGAGGAAGAACTTGATCCCTCCATAAACTGGATGCTCCTCCCACAGGAAGAGGCTTAAAGCGCCAGATACCCCGTGTTTCCATTTAAGCTTATGGTTGCTTTTTTAAGGCATTTATTTTATATACTCAATGTCATATTTGAAAAACTACATTATAAACCCTGCAGTGGTTCTTGGTGTGGTAGGAGAGGAGTATTGAATGAAGTATTGAAAGGGGCCATTGGCCAAGCAGACCTCTCGGTCAGAGACTTTGTATCTGGGCAGGCCACCCCTGGTTCCATTTTTCTGTATAATGTTGAATAAGTAAATTTACTTTTATAAGAAATAAGATTCTGAGTATGATAAATACACTGTGTTTAAATTTTTTATCGAAACCTTAAACTATATTTTTCCTAACCTAGGTTGAAAAGTCCATATATTTACTCTTCTGGAAGTTTGATAGTCTGTAAAGTTGATCTTTTAGTAAGACTTCAAATGACCATGTCAAAAAATATCATACTTTGTAAAATAGATTTTACTGTGCTTTCTTATGGCTAAAAACACTGAAATGTCGTTAGTCATAGTATCTGATGTCAATATATTTGATAGCATGTCCACCTGGTCACACTATCGCTGATAAAGACACAGTCTGGAAAACTAAAAAAATGCCACTAGGAATTTATTGTACTTTTTTTTATTTCTGTAAACCAACTGAATCTCATTTTCATTTTATTTTTAAATCTAGGTTTTAGAAATGCTTATAACTGACCTGGAGATATTTGTCACTTGGTCTCAGAAAACTGATAACTGTAGTGAAAGATCAAATAACCAAGTGGGTAGAAAATGTAAAGTCTCATATATTTAGTTTTGAAAAATGTTTTTCTTGGCCCTATCATCTCCTTTTTACAAATTTCACTGAGATCTAGGTGAAACTAATTTCTAATATAAGCTTATTTGATGATAAACTGGTAATGGTATAGATAAGGACTCGCACAATAGGTTCTTCTGTTACACTAGCATTTAGGCTAATGTTTTGAATATTGGCCTGTTACCCTTGTTTGCCAGGTATAATAATAAATCTCAATTCCAGTTACTTCCTGGGACTCCCTTTGTGTTTATGATAATAAAAAGTTAATCCACATAGAGGATAATACTCATATTTCTATTTGCTTGGGCATGAGGTTACCTATCTCATTCACCTTTTATGTTATGTGGAAAAATGTTGGGATTTAGAATCCCAGGAAACCTAAGCCTGAGTTGGCCTCTTTCTTGAGGCTGATCATGACTAAATCCAACCACTCTGCACATTTGGTATACCCTACTGCTGTTAGTGCAAGGATCCCAGACAGTAAATGTTTCTCATTTTTAGGTATCTAAACCACTGTTCAGAGAGAAAAAGTAACTTAACCAAGATCACATGGTCAGAAATTAGCCCCACAGGCATTCAGCCAGGTCTGCAGTCTTCCCACTACCCCAAGCTGCTTCAAGCACTTATTGAGTACTGGATTGGGAAGACAATGGACGTAGAAAATCCAGTTCTTTACCTTGTTATCTTCACAATTTAATCAGGAAGTTAAATTATAGCTACTTAACAAAAAGCAAAGAATGGAACAGAGCAATATATGATCAAATGTTACATTGCTATGTATCAACAAGGATGCTGTCTACAAAATTCTAAAGAAGAAAAAATCCATTCTGATCTAAGGTTAACTAAGGAAGACTTTTATGGGTGGGTAGGAATTTAACTTTGAATTTGATGGAGAGAATGGATTTGCATAGGAAGAAAAAGTGAAAAAAATTATCAGTGTATACAATAATTCACAAGTCATATTGAGGTTTGCTTACTCTGGATGTATTACTGTTATGGCTTGAATTGTGTCTTCCCAAAGGTATATTGAAGTCCTAACTCCCAGTACTTCAAAATGTGATTTTATTTGGAAAGAAGGTGATTGCAGATGTAATTAGTTAAGAGGAGGTCATACTGAATTAGGGTGGGCCCTTAATCCCACATAACTGGTGTCGCTCTAAGGAAAGAGACACAGAGACACAAACACACAGGGGAAAAGATCATGTGAATACAAGGCAGCAACTGGAGTTAATGCATTTATAAGCCATGGAATGCCAAGGATTGTCAGCCACCCACCAGACGCTGGGAAGGGACAAAGGATTCTTTACATAGAAACTTCAGAGAGAGCGTGGCCCTGCCAACACCTTGATTCAGACTTCTAGCTTTTAGAACTGAGAGTGAATACATTTCTGTTGTCTTAAGCAGTAAGTCTACAGTACTTTCTTATGGCAGCCTTCAGAAAGTAATACATTACTAAGCTAAAGAAGAAGACATGGTTCTTATGCTAATGGAGTTTCTCTCCAGAGCATGAAAATATTTAAGATTCATGTTATAATTCAATTTATTTCTTGAACAAAGAAGTCTATTCTTTTGTTGTTCCATTCTGGGAAAAGGTACATACTTAAATTCTTAACATAACTATGGTATATTCTAGGGTAGAGGTCTCCCTCCAGCGAGATGGGTCACTCTGGGGATCCTTGAACTACAAATAGCCACTGTACGTTACATGCTATCTCCATTGTGTGTAGACTCAAATTGTTGATTTGAACTTGAACTCACATATAGAATTTATGATCAGCTCCACTGTTGCTTCACTAGTCCTCAGAGCAGTAGTTCTCAAAATGTGCTTAGTCCCCTGGTCCAGCATCATTATCATATATTGGAACTTGCTAGAAATGCAAATTCTTGAGCCCCACTCCACAACTAGCAAATCTGTAACTCTATAGGTGCAGCCCAGCAATCTGTGTTCAACAAGCCCTGTGATTGATTCTTGTGCTCACTAAGTTCGGGGACCACTATGTTATCCCTCCTAACTCTTTTAGGAACATCAACTAAAAATGCAATACTCTATGATCAGTAAAACTTTCCTAAAATTGTTAAGAATGAGGAGTGTCTATTCTAATTTATTTATACCAAGGTGAACTGCAAGAAAGCTAATAATGATGACTTATTGATGGCTACTCAATAGCATTGTAAAAACCTGTAAAACAATTACTGAAAATTGGAAGTTATACAAATATCCATTAGATGTTAAATTAAAAACTAAAAAGTAATGGTATTTTTGTAGACATAAGCTTTGGCCATTTATTCCTGCCATTTTTAAATTCAAAGGAGCTCATTTTTGGGTTTTGGGGAAGGATATTTTTATTAGTTTTATTTATGTACAGTACAAGTTGCCAATTTAAAAGGTATTATTTGATGAGTTTTTAAAAATACATATATTCATATGCCTACACTTCAGTTATGATTCAGAACTGTGCCATTTCCAGATAAAGTTCTTTCATGCCCCTTTGCAAGCAATTTTCTCCTCCCACCCCATTGTTTCCATTATCTGATTTTTATTGAATGTACTTCATTAGGCATCTCAGAGTGGAAATATGCAGTGTCAACTACGTGTATTTTGGTGAATGTTCTCTATGCACTTGAAAAGAATGTGTATTTTGTTATTTCGGTTAGTGTCCTATAAATGTCAATTAGGACAAAGTAGTTGATAATATCATCCAGTCGCTCTATATCTTTGTTTTTGTCTAGTTCTGTCAATTACTGAAAGAACTGTGTTAAAGTTTGTCTGCTTCTCCTTATTGTTCTGTCATATATTTTGGTTCACCTATTTTGACTATGTTATTAGGCACATATGCACTTACACCTGCTGTACTTTCCTTATTTATTCACCCTTTTTTCATTACAAAGTACCTCTCCATATTTTGAAGTCCATTTTTCATATTAACATAGCTACTGCTACTTTCTTCTGCCTACTATTTGCATGTAGGTGATTTTTTCCCCAGGTGTTTACCTTCAGTCTATTTATGTCTTTGTATTTAAAAATGCTGTCTCTTGTAGATAGCATACACTTGGTTCTTGCTGACAGTCTCTACTTTTTCACTGGGATGTTCAGTCCATTTAAATTTAACATGGTTATTTTATGGTTGTATTTAGGTATACTATTTTGTGGGCTTTTAAAAATTTGTCTTATTTGTTTGGTCAATGTTGTGGTTACTGTTGCTTTGTTTCTATTATCTTGCTATTTTGTTTTAGAATAAAATTTTAATTCTTCTATAAGTATATTTCTTTGCACACATTTTTTAGTGGTTGCACTAAGGATTCCAACACACATCTTAAATATCCTTATACTATTTTTTGTTATACATTGAGCCTATGTACATTATAAAGCCATTAATACAGTGATACATTTTGCTTTAAAAAGCCATATTATTTCAACAAATGTAAAACAACAAAAATATTATGATCTTTTTTAAAATTTACTCATATTTTTATCATTTCTGGTGATCTTCATTTCTTCCTAAATTGCTGAGATGCCACCTACTGTCATTTACCTTCAGATGGAAAACTTCTTTTATCTTTTTTTTTTTTTTGGTAGAGTAAATCTGTTGAAAATGAACTAACTCAGTTTCTGTTTATCTGAAAATATCTCTTTTTCCCACTTTCATATTTGAAGGATAGGTTTACTGGATATAGAATTCTTAGCTCACAGTTTTCTTTGCTCCTTAATAGTTTGCATATGCTATTCTAGTTTGTCTTATGGTTTCCACGTATTCTGAGAATTCAGCCATTAATCTTAGTATTGTTCCCCTACATGCAACACACCATTCATTCTGGATGCTTTTGAGATTTTCTCTTTATCTTTGTCTTTCAGCAATTTCATTAAGGGTATAAAAGTGCATTTCTTTGTGCTTATCCTGTTTGGGATTTTTTCACATTCTTTGGTGCATAAGTTAAAGCTTTGCCCAAAATTTGGAGAGTTTTTGGCAGTATATCTTCAAATATTTTTTCAGTTACTCTCCCCCCACCCCCTCCCAGCCACCGGCCTCCAATTGCATGTATGTTACTCTGTTTCACCCACAAGGTGACATTGATTAATATACGTTCTACTGGAAAGAATACTTTTAGGCCAGGAGATAATTTAGTTTCAAACTTTGTGTCTAAATATACCAGAGGGAACAGGGATTAGTTCTGTTATACAAAATAGTCTTGAAAGTAAATTATTTACTAGATAGAAAATGGAAAGTCCAAACAAAATCAAACACATTTTGACTTAACATAAGAAAATCAAGTTTGGGAAATATTCTTGATACCAAAATAAAGATCTAAAGACCTTCACTTTGGAAAGATAAGCAGGAATGACAATTTCTGGGAGGCCAGAACCTTCTTATAGTGAGAAATAGAACCTTACTGTTGAAGCTGGAGACACCAGTGACTCTTGAACTTAAGCAAATGAGTGTATTTTAGAGATACAAAATCATCATTGGTTGTGAACTGAAAATGATTTTAGACATAAGACTATGATATCTTAATTTTAACAATTCAGGAAATCAATATGCTCCATCCTTTGCAGTCAATTGTAACAATGTGTACCTTGATTGAAAGTATGGAACCCAGAACCAAAATGCCTACAATTGAATCCTAGCTCTGTTTTCTCCTAATCGTGTGACCTTGAGCCAGTTTCATGACCTCTGTGTGCTTGAATTTCATTCATCTGTTTAATGGAGATTTAAAACAGTACCTTTCTCATAAGGTTGTTGCGAGGATTAAATAAGAATGGCAGTACAATTAAAAAATTTGGAACATAGCCTAGCAGACAGAAAGTGTTTAATACATGCTAGCATTTATTATTTTTTTAAAAAGCATAGAAATTCATGTTTTCATATAACACTTAATTTCACATACACAAACACAAATATACACATGATAAAAGCATATCTTATAGGCTTTGGAGTTAGGTAGAAATGGATTAAACTTTTCACCCTGCTACTTACCAACCCTGTGATTTTTGACAGTCACTTAACTTCTCTGAGTTTCAATTTCCTTTTTGGTTAAGGATTATATTTATACATACCTTTAAGAGCCATTGTAATGAATCAAAGGGTTAATACATTTAAAGTACTTTATATGGTGTGTAGAATACATTTAACACTGAATATTTATACTCTGAGATGCCTAATGCAGTCTGCTTAACTAATCTGAACAAAAAAAGTCAGGTTATGGAACCAAATTGTTCATTTTAGCTAAATATTATCTACATTTTAAAAATAGAAAAAATAATAATTTAGACTAAAACAAAAAGAAATAATACAAATCACTAAAGTTCTTCACTAGCAAGCATATTTTGAAATTTTCAGGATAAAATAGCAAAAAAAGCTAAATGCATGATATTTTATGGTATACTCAAAATATAGAATTGAAAGATAAAATATGTTTAAATATGTCAAAAAAAAAAAAACTTTAACCAAGCTGAGAAGTAAGAAGGGAAATTTATTGCTTTGAAATTTTAGAAGATATATATATATATAAATGTTAGAGTTCTGTGCATTTTCTATTGACTCAATCTCATACTTATTTGAAAAGCACTGAACTTTAACTGGTTTCATTTTCTAAAATCACTGTCTTTGATAACATGGGATAATATAGATGGGGGGGTGTTCTAGTTTGCTAATGCTGCAGAATGCAAAACACCAGAGATGGATAGGCTTTTATAAAACGGGGGTTTATTTGGCTATACAGTTACAGTCTTAAGGCCATAAAGTGTCCAAGGTAACACATCAGTAATCAGGTACCTTCACTGGAGGATGGCAAATGGCGTCCGGAAAACCTCTGTTAGCTGGGAAGGCACGTGGCTGGCATCTGCTCCAAAGTTCTGGTTTCAAAATGGCTTCATCCCAGGACATTCCTCTCTAGCAAGCTTGCTCTTCTTCAAAACATCACTCACAGCTGCACTCCGTTCAGTCTCTTTGAGTCAGCATATTTATATGGCTCCACTGATCAAGGCCCACCCTGAATGGGTGGGGCCACACCTCCATGGGAGTATCCCACCAGAGTCACCTCCCACAGCTGGGTGGGGCACATCTCCATGCAAACAACCTAATCCAAACATTCCAACTTAATCCCCACTATTATGCTTGCCCCACAAGATTGCATAAAAGAATATGGCTTTTTCTGGGGGACATAATACATTCAAACTGGCACAGGGGGTCTTAAAATTCCCACAATGTGCTTTTTATGTTAAACCACCTTTAACATTGTGTGTTTTCCAGGTACAATTATTTTGAAATTTGACATAGTTTTGTATTAGGACTGTTCTTTTTGAAAATAAGATTATAATTTCTATTATATCTGGAGGCTACTTAGGATTAATAAATAATATGTCATTGCCATAGGTGATGCTGGTCTTTCTGTTAGGACAAAAGGGTCAAACGTCAAGTTCATCTTTTGTAAATTACAGTATCTACAAGTCCAGGAAGAATTAGACTTCCCTGGAAACATGATGAGATTTGAAATCAAACCAACTAGGTTGAAGCACATCCCTGTGACTTGCTAGCTTGCAACTCTTGGTACATCACTAACATCTTCAGATTTTTTAAATGTTTCCTCACTTTCAAGGAGAAGTATTATTTTAACCTCCTTAATAATCAGAAGATGGTGGAAATCAATTGAGATTATAGATGTGGATTTTTCAATAAGATATGAAATATGTTAAATATATTAGTTGGTAAGAATAACAACCAATGAAGGAGACTAATTAAAAAAAAAAAAAACTGTTCTTCTATTAGTATTTAACATTTTAGGATTTTTTTAATCCTTCTCCTGTTTCAAATACAGACACTACAATATCCCTTAGTAAAGTTTCTCCCATTTAGAAAGTTTAATGAGCTAGATCTGAGAGATGGACCAACAGCTTATTACAACCTATTGCATCATTTCAGCTCTCTCAGTATTTCCTCAAAGACCCATCAGTAAAAAATTTTGAGTAGAGAATTTATAGCCAATATTTTCATTAAACTGACCTCTCAGTAAAACTGAGTCTTGAAAGATATCAACTCTATAATAATTTCAAAGGTTTAATATGAAAAGGAGATGCTGAGTTCCAAATAACAGCCATTTACTGAGCATGTAGCATATATATGTGCCATTCATTCTTACCTCCAATTTTCACAGAAACTGTGAAAAGTAAGATTATGATCTTCGTTTTACAGGCAAGTTAAATCGATGTTTAGAACAGAGCCAAGTGAATTCTCTGTAAGTCTAAAGCCATTGACCTTTCCATTAGCCAATTATGCTTCCAACCATATATTAAACACTATACTGGGTACCCAGTTAGAACTGATATATAGTCCTGCTCCCTGAAGTGATTATAAATGAATTAGGAAGAGAAAATGTGCATGCCCAGGAAAATTAAAGAATACTTCAAACAATAAACAATTAAGATCCAGTTTGCCACTTTCATGTGCTACCGAAATGTAAAGAAAGACACTACATGATCACTAAGGAGGTAAAAAGTGGCAGCAAGCAGACACATTTTCTAAAGCAATCTTCTAAAAGTAACTCATGTGATAACCATGGATAAAATGTAGTTAAGTAAGATTCTCTGAGTTGTGGAGATGATTTTCTGAGCTTTCACTGCCAGTTCTTTGTACATCCTTTCTTCCCTTTCAGAATCCCTCATCTTTCTGGCCTAAGAAAATTCTTGGCAGCCCAGAAAATTCTGCCCTGGAGATGACCCCTCCCCTGACTCCCTTCCTACCCCCAGACTCCTATCAGATCTGTTCATTCATCTTGCACTGGGTACAAAAAGATGAAGAAAGCTCAGTTCCTACCTCCAGGGAATATGTCACCGTGTGGCACAGTGATTAATGCTTGGCCTAAATCTGCTACTTACTATCTGTGCAGACCATTCTTTCTCCTCAGTAAAATGGAGCGTTACTGTGACAACCAGAAGAGATGGAGACAAAGGCAGTAACAGTGCCAAGCTATTGCCCTGCTATCACTCCAAGAAGCTCTCTCATGTCCTGAACAGGCCCCTCCTTGCTCATATCTCTTCACTTCTCTCTCCTCATCAAAATGTATTTGTTTTGTGCCTGTTTCCCAAAGGTCAACCAAAGTCTACAAATAATCTACCAAGCAAATTGATTTTAATGGAGGACTTCACATTGTGACCAAAAAAATAATAAAAACCAGCTCCATTTTGGTCCTTTGAAGCCACTTGGCAGGACCCAATAGGCTTTTAACCAGTCTACACATTGAACCAGCCTTCAGATCACAGACACCCTGGTTGTGCTGGTTTGGATGTATTATGTCCCCCAAAATGCCATTATCTTGGAAGCAGTCTTGTGTGGGCAGGAAACTATTGGTGTTTGGGTTGGAGACTTTTGATTGGATGTTTCCATGGAGATGTGATCACTGAATTGAGGACGAGATCTTTCATTGGATAATTTCCATGAAGGTGTGGCCCCACCCATTCAGCATGGGCTTGATTAGTTTACTGGAGCACAATATAAGCTCAGACAGAAGGAGCAATCTTGCTATAGCCAAGAGGGACACTTTGAAGAATGTACAGGAGCTGAGAGAGGAACTGCAGTTTACAGAGACATTTTGGAGATGGCCTTTGAAAGCAGACTTTAGCTCCAGAGAAGCTAAGAGAGGACCAACGCCCCAAGAGCAACCGAGAGTGACATTTTGGAGAGAAGCTGAAGTCTAGAAAGGAACATCCTGGGAGAAAGCCATTTTGAAACCAGAACCCTGGAGCATATGCCAGCCACGTGCCTTCCCAGCTAACAGAGGTTTTCGGACACCATTGGCCATCCTCCAGCAAAGGATGTGTTGATGTGTTGATGTGTTACCTTGGACACTTTATGGCCTTCAGACTGTAACTGTGTAACCAAATAAACCCCCTTTTATAAAAGGCAATCCATTTCTGGTGTTTTGCATTCCAGCAGCATTAGCAAACTAGAACAGAAAAAAGTAACAGAGAACTGTGTTGGACCTGAGCCTCAGTTTTGTACCTGCTCTATTACAAGGGAAAGCCTGCCTAACTCTTGACATGGCTTTGTTTGGGACCAAAGTCTGGGTATTGCTTTTCCCAATCTATCTGCAAAGGAAATCTGTTACCAAACCTGGTACCACCCAGAGCATGGTAAACTGTGAAATGTTTGATGAGTGGCTGGCAGATTTTCACATTTTTAAATGAGAAATTCTGGTTCTAGGAACACAGATTAGTTCCATAGATTTTATCCCCAACATGTCTCTGCCAGCCATATTTAGACACCATATAAGGTAGGAAATATATTGTTGTGTGGAAAGTAATTTCTTTTTCTCATTATAGTCAATCTTACTCTATTTTTTTGTTTTGCTTTTCTCTGGTTGGTTAGAAACGATAACAAATTTATTAGAGGGTAGACTCCAATTAAAATAAATTGACCGGCATGGTAGAAACAGTAGTCCTCATTAATGACCAACATTATTATCTTTCAACCGGGTGGACAGGCATCAAGGAAATTTGGCCTCTGTCCCAGGATTCTTTTTGTTCCAGTTTCTATGTTTTCAATTTTTTCCTGCTCACATGTTTATTTCCTGTCTTTCTATTTAGCCCCTGCCACTTTCAAAATCTTTTCCAAGACTTGGGTGAATTAGTACTAAGGGGGAAAATTTTTCCCACAAGTGAAAGAAAACTATAGTCTTTCAAGATCCCAGAGAGGACAAGTAATATATTATGTCCAACAAGAGATGTTGAAGGGAACAGGGAAGCTATGCAATGTCTTCAAGATGGTGGGAACTGAGTGCCTCAAGAGACATCCTTTGTCTACTTCACATAAGGAGAACATCCGCTGCTGTGAGAGCATTTAGAGGAAAAATTAAACTGTTACCATCACACAATGTAGAGGAAATAGCAAGAAGCTGGAAGGCGTGTTACTCTTTTTTAATGAATTCCAGAATTTCCGTACTTTCTCTGACAGTTGAAAATTCATGGTCTGAATCTTCTCTTTACGTTAACAATAACACACACACAAAAGCATGAGGCCTAAACCAAGTACAGATTCTAGAGTTGAGATCGTAACCTTTCGGAGCCTAAGGAATATTAGCTGTTGTTTTAGAATTGAGAGGAAGTGTGCATCCAGTTTCTAATATAAGCTGAAGGCAGCTCTGCTGCCACCAGTCAGAGAACTTATGAGGATAGAGCATTATAAATGCTAGGAATTTTGATGATCATGGGTTTTGATTTGAAATCTTTCTCCCTAGGGTAGTTGTAGTGTTCTAAAACTAAGTAGAGGAGACTTTGTAGCAATTTTGGTTTCTAGCCTCTGTATTACTGGAAAGCACACAGAAAGAAGGGTGTAGTAACTGTTGAAATCCCATACAGCAAATACAACAAAAGTTTCAAATATCCCCATCCCTGACTTTTCCTTGGAGCGCCACTCATATATCATCCACGTGCTTGATTTCTCTGTTTTAACGTCTAATTGGCATTTCAAACGAAATGTGCCCAAAATAGAACATTTACTATTCCCCTTGGCCTTCCCCATTTCAGTAAATAGCAGCATCCAATAGTCAGCCGAGGGACCATCCTTGGTTTCTCTCTTCTCTACTAGTCAGCTAATCCATTAGCAAGTAGTGCTGACCCCTACTCCAAAATGCATCCCAAATCCATCCACTTCTCTGCATCTCCACTGCTACCAGCCTAGTCCAAGCTGCCATCATATCTCTTGCCAGTTTCTGCACCAGCTTTCACACTGCCGTTCCTGAGTCCCCTCTTGCACCTATAGTCATTTTTCACACAACAACCTCGAGTCAGATCATGCCGTCCAACCCCCTTTTAACATACACCACTGCCCTAAAATAAAATCCAAACTCCTTGTTCAGGCTCACAGACCCTGATGCGGTGTGGTCTCTGCCCATCTCTCCGAGACTCCAGTCCCATTGGCCTTCTTTCTGTTCTTTTAACAGGCTAAGGCTGCTCCTGCCACAGGACTCTTGTATTTTCTGTTTCTTCTGGCTAAAACTTTCTTCTCTCAAACACTAGTATGCCCAACTCCTGAAGTCCTTCAGGTCTCAGCTAAAATGTCCCTTCCTCAAAAATACTTCCCTGGGTGATGAATGCACAACTATAAGATGGTACTGTGAACAGTTGATTGTACACCATGGATGACTGTATGGTATGTGAATATATCTCAATAAAACTGAATTTAAATTAAAAAAAAAATACTTCCCTGACCACCCAATTGAAAGTAACTTCTCATCACTCTCACTCTATTATTCTTCTGAAATTACCTAGTTTATTTACTTACTTGTGGATGACCCGTCCCTCCCAGTCCCCCCATCCCCAACTTGACTGCAATCCTCTTGAGTGCCGTGGTCTCGTCGGTCTTGTTAACCATTGTTTCCTTAAGGGCTAGACTAGTGATTGTCCCATATTAGGCATACAAGAAATAATCACTGAATTAAATAATTAGCTCACAAAGTGCACCCCTGGTTCCCACTGTTGTAGCATTTATAATTGAGAATTGAAATTATGTCATTAAAATTTCTCCTGCATTAGAGTATAATTTTTTAAGCAAAGGGGCCATGTCTTATTTGGCTGTGTTTTCCTAGTTCCCAACACAGAGTACATGCTCAATTAATATCAAGTGAGCATCTGTAGTGGCAGAAAACAACTGAAAGAAGAAGTGAAAGATCTTTAAAAACTAATGATGTTCAAAATAATTCATGTGGCTCAAATGGTCTGAACATTATTTTAACAAAGGACTGTGAACATTTGAGCAATGGTCACTAGTTCTTCAAGGAGCAGTCTGTGAGTTTCTGTGATCCAAAGAAATCTGGAAAATTAAATTTCAAGTGAAAATGCAAAATCAATGAAGATAGATCAAACGAGGTATAGGTGGTTTACCTTTCAACTCAAGTTCAAGAGGAAAAATGCATAATGTGTTATTTATGCCTCATTCTGTTCTTCAATAAATATGTACTATGCACCCTCTAGGTGCCAAACACTGACACAATTATAGGAATGTCATTAACAGGAATGTCAGGAAGGGGAGGGAAAAAAGTCATATTAAGTAAGTATCTTCCATATGCCAGGCACTCTACTTACAATCTTAAAAGAAGGATGATTATCACCATTTTTCAGGTGATGAAACTGGGTTGCAAAGAGTTTGAGTAGCTCACCTATAATCACACGACTGGCAGATCTGGAATTTGAAACCAAGTCTGTCTGATTCCAAAGCCCATGTTCATTCTAGCAGACCTAGAATGAAAATAGAACATGGTAAATGCAATGCTAACAGAATTACATATAATTAAAGTGGCAGCACAGAAGATAGAGTAAATGGCTCTTGACTCTTCCTGATATCAGATTATGCTGGATTTGTTGCAAAATGCAAACCACAGTTGCTGGGCATTTAGTGGCAGCTGTTTAAACAATGAAACATCCAGTTTGTACTTGTCATAAGCTCTGTGGGTTTCCTTTTGATGGCCATTTCCTTTGTAGTTTATGAAGAGGGAGACTGAATAGCAGAGATATTTAAAAACAAACACAAGGATATTGTTATTTTTTTTTATGTGGACACCAATTCTGGAACTCCATGTTGCATATCTACTATTCAAAAAAATGTGAAGTTATGAAGAAACCACATTCTGTGGTTCAGAGAGTTGAAGAGTTTGGCTCCTTTAAGAACTTCCAACAGGGTAGAAAGTGGACACTGGCGAAGCAAGCAGGCAAGAAGAAAAATGAGACCTGGAATAAGAGGGAAAGTGTCAGGGGACCCTGACTGGAGAGGGAGGGAGCTGATATGCTGCCATTTTGTGTGGTAATAAAAACTAGAAGGACAAAAATTTGAGAAGTTTGGAGGAAAGGCAGCAAGGAAGATCTGTTAATTCATTGGCGCCGTTAGGACTTCACTGAGGAAGAGCTAAGGACATAATTAACCTAAATATCCTGATTTAAGTTAAAATTATGATAGTGCTATTTCTTCTCCTCTCAAAACCACCATGCAAGTTATGTCTGATGATCATGGCTTCAAAAATAAGGCAGCTTTTGTTTTCTGTTATATTAAACCATACTGCTTAGTTATATACCCCAAAGACTTAAGGACAAGGAATTAACAAAGCTCAGTCTGATATAGTTTCCTTACCCTTTGGGTAAAATAATAGGTAACTACAGTTAATAGTAATGTAATAGGTCATGTGGGAAGATGGAGATTTGGGTTTTCAACGACTCCAAACATACTCATGTTGCATTTGGGACTTTGATTCTAACAAGTCACATTAGCTAAATTTTCTCCCTTGAGCACATAATTACATTTATGAATTAAGAGAAATAGAGAGTTTTCTAAGGAAAGATGTTAGAACTCCAACTTCCTCTTCCACTGAAATTCAAAGATGTTAAACTGATAGACTGAGGTGTCACCCAGTTAAACAAGATTATTATATTCTGTTTGTTTTAAAGCTCTCATATTATTGATAAGATGGTGAGAGTATTTCGCTTTATTAAAGGGGAACTTGGATTTCAAAAGACCAAAAGACACAGCTTAAGTGATTTTATTTGTTCCCTCTCAGTTACTTGGTCTCTTGAGTTTTTTTGTAAATAGCAGATGCAGGGAACATGTGATTTGCCCAGCAGGTTTTAATTGTTCCTAACAAAGAATGTGCTTCTTTGCTTAAAAGCACCAGGCCCTTGAAGGAAAAGGAAAATGATTGAATTATAGAATAGAATATTCTCATTTATTATTTATACCCTCTCATATTGATACAAAGAGTTGAGATAGTTGACCAAAACTCAGGACCATGTAAAATAATTCTTTGTTTCTGCAAATGGTTTTAAAAGAGAACGGAATAATTTTTCCATCATTAAAAATGGCAGCAGCTGGATCCCAAAGGATTTAATCTAATCTGGCCAGCCAGATGTCACAATGAATGAATACTTGAAAATACTGCAGCTGCAAAAGACCTTTGGGAAACAGACGTATCATTCCGGAACATTCCGCAGAACACAGAGGAAGTAAAAAATAGTCCTTGTAGGTAGGTAAGAAAATAACTCCATAATAGTGACATTCTATTGAAAAAAACTTTCTTATTTTGTAAAAACTATCAACATTAGTAAATGAGAACTTAAGGTAACCTGAAGAATTCATTCATCTTATTTCATAGACCAAAGAAAAATTGTGAGAAGACTTCCAGTAAAGGCAGCATGAGAAGGTCAGATAATTCACAGAAAACAAGTACAGAAAACGGACAAAACGGTTAACAGCAACCATTTCAAGGTACTGGAAAATGACCCAAAGGAAGCAACCAATTGTGAAAATTTCCCTCTTGAAGAAGTTCTGCTGCATCTTGTAGGAATAGCAGCAAGTACGCGGCCTCCTTACCTGGGGCGTTCTTGTCCCCTCCACGCACTCAGGGAGTAGACCCTTCAGCATTACCCAAGGGTGGAAGTGGTGAACTCATTTTTGAGCAGGCGGCAAAAAAACCCAGCTCTACTTCTGAAGGCAGAAAACTCAATTTGGGGCAGGTAGAAGACAAGCTAGAAATTTTTTGGAGAGATCCTGGAGGGGAGAGAACCAGAGAAAGGCCAAGAAAATGAACTTTCCACTTGTGTCTGGCTGCCTGCAAACCTGTGATTGCACCGGGGAGACCCATGATGTTGCCTGGCACCATGTGAAAACCAAAGGGGTCCTGAGAGCTTGCTGGGCTTTGAATGCATTTCTCAAAGCAGAACACAGTCAGCAGAGGGAGGAGGCCAATGGGTTCAGGGGCTGGAGCCTGTTCTCTGCCCAGATCACTGTCAGCCTCCCAAGTGCAAAGCTGCTGGGGACACACCTAAAGAGCCAGACTCAGAAACAATTTTTAAATGATACAATGTCAACATCCAAAAATTAATTGTATTTCTTTACATGAAAATAGCTTTTCAAAAATATATCTTTTATTTCCATAGTATGGTTTTTATCTAACTGAGGACAAGAATTCTCTTTAATATTTTCTGTGTCCTCCACCAACATAAAGCCATATTTGTCTCTGAGTCCCAAAAGCCACTTTTCAGGGACCGTGAACTTCTTAGTGGCCTACACATTTTTTATAACAGAAAAAAAAAGTATCAGTTCCAAAATACAAAAATAAAAACCCTGCCACACTGATATTGATAAAAGTTAATTAGGTGACTATAATGATGATATCATCTTAACTTTAATCTTAACTTTAAAAATTGCTCAATTTAGTGTTTGAAAGAGTTGTACTAAATTTGAGAAAAATTGCATGAGGATTTGAAGAATGGCTTTTTTGAGCAAGTAATACTACAGGGAATGGAAAAGAGTGAGTCATCATAGAAGGTTCATGAACCTCCAAAAAGACAAAACTTCACAGCAGGGAACATCTGGAAGATAAGCAGCTGTGGACATGTTTATTAGAGGAGAAAGATCGCTCAATGACAAACAGAGAAAATCAGATTATCAGAGGATTTTCTTGTTCTAGTCTTCCTGTGTTTTTATCACTAACTGAAGATCATTATACTCACCTTTATATCCATCAATACTGCACTTATTTATGCTAAATGTAAATATTTTAAATATCCAATTTCCATATAATATTTTCTTCCATATTCAAAGAAAATATCCTGGGCCAAAACAAAATAATGTTATTAAACATAGTCCCTTTATCTCAGAAACTTTTCCAATTTAATACCTCTGTTTATTTATTCTATGATGGCAAGAAGAATAAAGAAATCCTATTAGTGGTCTTTTCCTTAGGTTCACTGATAGTTCCCTAAATGATGACCAAAGAACCTCAGTTAATAATTGTGTATATCTACTTTGTTGCACTTTTCTTATTGTACAAACAAATCTCTGAAATTTCACAGAGATTTCAAA
Source organism: Choloepus didactylus (assembly GCF_015220235.1). Lineage (NCBI taxonomy): Eukaryota > Metazoa > Chordata > Mammalia > Pilosa > Megalonychidae > Choloepus > Choloepus didactylus. The sequence continues at coordinate 63,497,841 of NC_051324.1, read as the reverse complement.
TAACTCCTTATATGTTGACAGCATGAATGACCATCATACTGGATGTTTCTGTCCACATTAGGATGATCCAATGTTAGAACAGTTCTTTTGGCTTTAATGATTTTGGCCTAGGCTGTGTTAGTGGGTACTTTATAGGGGAGTTTTATTTTTTGGTAAAATATTAATCTAGATATTAAAATATCAAGTGCTGTTAAGTAGTAAAACATTTTAAGACCATGAGAAGTTTCTGGTCCTTCCCCCAAAAGTGTATTATCATTTTCTCTTTTAGGTTATGAGCATTTAAAGATTTAGTCTTCAGAATAAGTGAATTTTGCCACCGTAATATCTGAAATGTATGTTACACAAATAGACCTCTCAGTTTTCAGTTTCCAACATCTGTCTGCCCTTTGTTCTCTCCTGCCCCACTACAACCCTGCAGTTTGATGGGACACAAGCAAGCTCGGATCACCGTACACTCCATCCGCTCTCCATAGGAGTTAGTCCAAAGCAGTGAGCCTGAGACCCCAAAACGGCCACTTAGATTTATCACTAAGGTGTTTAGAATTGAAACTTAGGGTTCTCTTCTCCTCACGATGGTTGAGTCAAGGAAATAAAAGCTTGGAGTTGCCCTCAGACATGATTCCAGAATCAGGGAGAAATGCAGTCTGGGGGATGAAGATAACATGCAGACAGGTAGAGAGCGGAGGTCAAAGGCTTCTCACTGCATCTTCAGTTGCACATGGAATCCTGCATCATATTAGGGGAGAACATCTGGGGAGTTGCAGAAAGGGGAGAAGTGAGTAGGTGGGTATTGTAAGGCAGTTTGGTTTGAAAGATGGGCAACGAAGCCAAATGGCAGGCAACAATAAGTTTATTAAGAGAATCCTCAGGGTGGCCCCAACCAGCAGAAAGGGTCTGCTTGGGGGGAAATCTGCACAGTCGGGTGGTGGGATTTCTTTTCATAGGGCTTTCTGTCCATTAGGAGGCTACACGGTGTCTTGGACATGTAAGGTTTGTGAGCTTTGGCCAACAGAGGATTATATATAGTTTATCTTGTAACTTTGGCAGTGCCTGGTTTGTACATTTAAACAGGAGAAGTGGGGAGGGAGGGAGCAACGATGTGGCATGCAAAGTGGAGGAAAGGAAGAGGGGCAGTGATGGGCGAGAACAATGGAAGTGGCACTAAGTGGGGGAAGGGTTGGGCAGCAACGTGAAGCATGGTCCGATCTGCAGCCTGGCTTTACAAAAGAGGGGAATGGGGGAGGGGCCCAGGGCCTAGATCTAACAGGTATGACAGCCAAGGGGTGGGCTAAAGCAAAATGTCTCCTTCTTAATAAACCCTTCTTTCCAAAATAGTCTAGAAGGACATGATCCATAAAAGTAAAGAGTATTGAGTGAGGGTTGACATGGTTCACAAAAGTAACAGTTATATATTACATATGTACATGGATACATACATAAGCACACACACCTATGCACACACACCTACACATTAACATGCACATATGTGTGTTTATGTATCTCCATATCTATCTTTCATCTTTACTAATCAATTTCTTGAGAATAAAATGTGAATAAAGGAAAAGAGAGGAAAAATTAAAGACTTCCATACTTTCTCAAGCAGTTTATTCCCTCCCTTCAACAGCACACCCTCCAAAAAAATTATTAAAGCTTCACTGACAAAGGCGAACTGAATAGACCTAAAATAAAGATGTTCTTAAAATATAATTCATTAAGACTACATACATTCCATTTATAACACACTGCCCGGAAAATCAGACTTGCACAGACACATTAGATATTTAGTATAATAGTAAGAACTAGCTCTAGAGATGGCATGAGATATCTTGCAGGTATATTCTGAATCTGTGGATTAAAGGCCTTTGTGATAGTATATATTTGTACTTAGTTTTCTCTGATAATAATAAAGTATTTGGAACTCATATACATGGCATGAAATAGAAAAGCCTAATGTTTCAAGAAAGAATGTCTCCTAATCAGGGAATCAATACAGAAAGGGAAAAATAACTCATACACACACACACACACACACACACACACACACACACACACACCATTTTCAACTATATGTCAATTCTGTTTGAGTTTGTGAAATGAAAACAGGCAAATCATAATTTGAATATTTTTTCTTTCATAGTTTGTGATGAGCATATGGAACTTTTCAGTAATTCTGGAATAGCTATAAAATAAAGTGAAAATTATTGCTTGTATCCTTTCTGTATTTGAATATTTTTATGAAAAGAATCAGGTGCTTACAAATAAAAAATCCATTATATGGCATTCAAAATTATACTATAGTCAAAAAAATCAATTTCTACCAATCAAGAAACCTTCACACTCTTTTATTCTCAGTAGCATCTGTTGAGGTCCTTTATTTAAAAAAAAAAAATTACCTTAAAAGCTCACATTTGTCTGGAAAAGATTTACATGAACATTATTAATGAACTTGAAGTTATGTTACATTTATTTATTTATGCAGATATGTAAATACAAATATTATCAGAAGAAAAGCTTTAATAAAGAAATTAATGCTTTGCTATTAACAATATCAATTTAACTTCATAACAATTTTACCAACTAATATGATTATTTGAAAATATTTACCAATTTTAATAGCACGATTGTATGTTAAATAATTGTACTGCAATATCCAAATTAAAAATGGAGATCCAGAATGGCAAAGAGAATTAACAATAATTGGATGCTTTTTGCCTTTCATGGGGCTAAGCACTAGGCCCCCCATGAAGCTACAAATATTAGGAGGTTTTCACATATCCAATAGCGAGAAACCACATTGTACCAAGTAATCTTAGTCTTTTTGTAAAACATCAACTCTGCTTATCTTTGAAATATCACAACCCAATTTTCAAAGTGCATAATGTACCAAGGGCTTTTACAATGAGATTGTCAATCTTAACTCTTTCTATTTACGTTTCTATATGCATAAATCTCTAGTTCCTTTTCATTAATGAGTCAACCATTTATTTTATTCATTTATTCAATTGATTTTTATTGGGCCACTAATATGTGCTAAATTGTGGAGTTATAAAGATGAATAAGACAACCTCTACCCTCAAGAAACTCAGCAGAATGGAAGAGAGGGAAACAAATTAGATGTCCTCAATAAAATGTAATAGATGTTATAATTAACCTGTGACAAGTGGATTATGCAACAAAGCAGAAGGATCTAGAAGTGCTACTTGCAAGGCTCTCCTCCCACCCCTCCACCATCTCCTCCCCAAATGGTCATCATATCAAAGCAGAATATGAATCTTATTTCGTAATACGATTTTATATTTCTGCACCTTAATTCAAGGAGAAGATGAATTTAAAAGTTACTTTTTACTTAGCAAAATTTTCTGAATCCAACAAGCAAGCCACAGAATCTTACATTCTCCACGTTACAAGTCTCCTAAGCAAGTACAATGTAAGTGTGCCAGTTTGAATATATTGTGTCCCCCAAAAGCCATTATCTTTGATGTAATCTTGTGTGGGCAGATGTTATCAGTGTTGATTAGATTGTAATTCTTTGAGTTCTTAAATTTTCTGAGGACTAAGAGCTGAGGATTAAAAACATAATTATCACAAAAGCATCAGGGGCAGATACATAAAATAATTTTATATTAGATCTGATAACTTAAGTTTTACCTCTGATTTTTGCCTTTTACCTAGTGATTCCAGTACCATATAGTTACTTTAATTATTATAAGATAATAAATCACAATTTTACTGATTTTTCATTAACATCTCCCCTTTCCTTTGTATCTCTGAGCTAATACCAACTGATACTTTATTGCATAAGAAATGCCCATCACTCACTCAATCCATAATCAATGTTCTCCATTAAAAATAGAATCCAGCTTCATTTGAGTTTTGGAGCATAACTTATTGTTCTAGTTTGCTAATGCTGCCGGAATGCAAAACACCAGACATGGATTGGCTTTTCTAAAGGGGGTTTATTTGGTTACACAGTTACAGTCTTAAGGCCATAAAGTGTCCAAGGTAACACATCAGCAATCGGGTACCTTCACTGGAGGATGGCCAATGGTGTCTGGAAAACCTCCGTTAGCTGGGAAGGCACACGCCTGGCGTCTGCTCCAAAGTTCTGATTTCAAAATGGCTTTCTCCCAGGACATTCCTCTCTAGGCTGCAGTTCCTCAAAAATGTCACTCTTAGTTGCACTTGGGATATTTGTCCTCTTTCAGCTTCTCTGGAGCAAGAGTCTGCTTTCCATGGCCGTCTTCAAAATGTCTCTCATCTGCAGCTCCTGTGCTTTCTTCAAAGTGTCCCTCTTGGCTGTAGCTCCTCTTCAAAGTGTCACTCTCAGCTGCACTGAGCTCCCTCTGCCTGTCAGCTCATTTATATGAATCCACTGATCAACTTAGACCCACCCCAAATGGGTGGAGCAACACCTCCATGGAAATTTTCCAGAGTCATCACCCACAGCTGGGTGGGGTGCATTCCAAAGAAACTCTCAAAGAATTACAATCTAATCAACACTGATAACATCTGCCCACACAAGATTACATCAAAGATAATGGCTTTTGGGGGACACAATATATTCAAACTGGCACACTTACATTGTACTTGCTTAGGAGACTTGTAACGTGGAGAATGTAAGATTCTGTGGCTTGCTTGTTGGATTCAGAAATAAATTTTGATTAAAAATTGCCCCATTTTTTTCAAGAAATAAGTGAACTATTTGGTCTCTTATACCTGCCTACACTGGTGTGGAACCAAGACCGAGTCCTGCATTACTGCATTGCTTTGAAAAGAGATGGCTAGCATCCGCTTTGATTCGTGTGGCATGAATCAGTTAAGCATTTTGTACATCTCTCTATTAATGAGGGAATTTAGCATTGTGGTCACCCTCAACAGATAAAGTATTTGTAATGTTTCCTATTAAGTTGTTGACTTCCTGCAGCTGTTGAAAAATCTCTAATGAACGTTGACTAGGAACATCTGGAGGCATCTGCCCCTCCTGTTCATATTTCACTTCTCAGGGCTGCGTGTCAGTAATGAGTAAATCCCCATCCCCAGCCTTCTATGGGAATTTGCAAGTTAGCAAATGCAAACTGTCACTTGCATTAAACGGGGCAGCTGAACAAAATGATCGCCCTAGTTTGCTTTAAACTTAACTTTAAGAAAGATTTCCTTTGAAAACGAGAAAATATGGCTCGTTGTGTTATATTAAGGAATGTGAGAATGGAACTAAAAGGTGCTGAAGAAGATAATGCAATTAGTTCGCGTGAGGAATGCTCATTGGCAGCAACTGTTAAAGGAAAGTGTGTATCATTTGCTGTTATTTTGTTCCCAAAACTTCTTGATAGCTGCATACTCAGAACTTACTGCTGCTTGCCCCTGACCACTGAATGTTCTTCCAAAAGTGAGAATCATGGATTTTTACTGTACACTAATGACCCCCTGTAAACTTGTGTGACCTTGACATAACTGTCCCCCTTGAGCCACCCTGATCTTGCTTTGGGTCTTGTCTTAGCATAGCGACACTGCCTGGGGGTGGAGGTAGAAGTAGTGAAAACCCAGTCCCAAGGGTGCTGAAAAGTATTGCAGACATTTGCTGGAAGATTTCTGTGAAGCTGGAGAGAGAGTGCGTCTCCTATCACACAGAAAGATTTTTCAAACTCCTCTTTGAAATCTCTGGCTCAAAACTCCCCCCCTCTAAGGTATGTGCCACACTTTCTCCTCTCTCCCACCTCCCTCCTCATCCACACCCACTGGAATTTCTGGCTCCCACTCTCATCCACCATGTCCACATGTGCTCAGTTGACTTGTGTTCCTCACAGATACATTAAATCCAGTCCTGTGGGTGTGAACTCATTTCATTTATAAATAGAATCTTTGAGGATCCTATTTAAAGGAGGCCAAATTGAATTAGGGTGGGGCTTAATCCAATATGACTGGAGTCCTTATGAGAGAGGAAATCTTGACAGAGCTAGACAACCAAGCAGGAATAGAATCCAGAGAAGGTGACAGAGGGGGACAGATCTCTCTGTGACAGGAGCAGAGACTGATGGCCAACAAGCCACCCCCAGAGCACTGCAGACTTCAGAAAGTGTCTGCAGTGTTCAAAAGCACGGCCTGTCAATAACTCAATTTCGGACTTCTAGTCTCTAAAACTGGAAGACAATAAATTCCTGTTAAGCTGACCAGTGGGTGGTATTTGTCATTGCATCTTTGGCAAACTGAGACATACTGGCTCATACTAACCACTTTTCTTATGCAGAACAAGCCCCTTTAGTTCAGCAAACCAAGAAGACCCTCTTCATAGTTTCCCCTCCTTGGAAGGCAATGAGAGGGAGAGATGGAAACTAAATAATACCTTGGTTTTCTGTTAATTCCTGCACACATGGCAAGCAACACAATTGAATTACAATGACCCTTACAACCCTCCCCATGAGCCACCATATAGTCTATCACAGAGACAAGTGCAAATATCATCACCTTTAATTTAGCCTTCAGAACTCTTGCAGTTTATTCAGACATATTTTGTTGATGCCAACATGTGAATGAGAACTGCCTTCCCATTAGTCCTGCATCATTTAACTCAGTAAAGTTGCACTGGCAAGTTTAGAAAACTGGATTTCAATCAAAAATCTTTTTGCATAATTTTTTCTCAGCAGGCTTTTATTTTTCATCTACAAAAAGTGGGGATTTCCTTCTTTAGGAACGAAATATTTGTCTACAAAATGTGAATACACGATTATGTCCTTCTTTGTGAGATACCTACAGGAGATAATGGATATGATTGGTTTCATAACACATAATGAGCTGCTCTTGTCTAATTTTTCCACTCCGTTCTTTCTGTTGCCTAGATTAGAAATGCTGGCTGGAACAAGCAACCCCCCAAGTTTCAGTGGTTTTACAGGATAAATGATTTCTTCTTGTTCGTGCACAGCCCAGGGCAGGGCAGAGTGGGCTCCAGGTTAGCTTGTGCAGGGGTCGTCCCCTGTTTTGTGCCGTGCATCTGATGAAACCTATAGAATCATTCTCGAAATCAAGTTTTGAAGCATAATAATGTGTGGTATGAAAATATCTGTAATGTCTATCTGTGCTGAGGTCATAGGTCCTGCTAATACTACTGTGATGATACTAAATTTCAGGTAGATGTTAGTGAAAATGAAAATACATATTTTTCTCATCCAAGTTCTGTTCATGGACCCCTTGGGAATCTTTAGTTAAGAAACTCTGTCCTAGAGTCTTCATCATCCCCAAGCTTTGGAGTTTTCCACTTGATCCTCTGAATCCCATCACCTTTAGTCATGTTGGCCATAAAGACCTGGACAACTAATAGGTTAAGACAAATGGGGTGGAAACATGAACATGGAGAGAAAAGCCCAGGGCAGGCAGCAGCTTCTTGGTGAACAGTAACCCAAATGAGATCCCAGATGTGGTTTGTTTGTCTTTGTGTCTCAAGCAAATGTTGATGAATATGAAATACTATTAGAAGAGGGGAGCCTGAAGGACTGAGCACTGGGAAGACAGACAGACGAGAAGGGCTGCAAAAAATCGATAAAGGGGGACTAAAAATGATCTTACACAGTATTCACTCTTGTTCAACCACATTGTTGTCACAATTATTACATTACTTACCTTTAGGAGGTTGTTCTAGGATCAGGACTAACTTTTCCTTGAATGGTACAACTAAAAAATAGACTTCATTCATCCAAGAATTCATCCTGAATTGTTTGATAAAGACTATTTTTCTCTCTCCTCACCTGGATTAAAACCCTGTTATCATAAGATTCAGGTCTTCTTCTTTAGCATCATTGTAAACATTCCTAAATATTACTGGAGAGTTACTATATGCTTTTGTGCTCTTTGGCTTCTCCTACCTACACTTTCCTTCTTTTTATTGCCACTTATCTCGGTTTCCTAGCCGCTATGACAAATACCACACAGTGGGTTGGCTTGAACAATGGGAATTTATAGTTCCATGGTTTCAAAGGCTGGAAGGTGTGTTTCCTCCTGGGGTGGGTAGCGTTCTTGCTAGCTGGTCAACCTTGGAGTTCCTTGGCTTTCCCGTCACAGGGTGATGATGTCCTGTCCTTTCTCTTCCAGGTTCCAACTGACTTGTGGTTTTCAAAGTCCAATTTCCTTTGTTTATAAGGACTTCAGCCATATTGGATCAAAGCCCACCTTCATTTAGTTGGCCACACCTTACCTAAAAATAGCTTCTTTAAAAGGTCCCATTTACAAATTTGTATTGACAACATACTAATTGGTACCACACAATGTAACATTTGATCATATGTTGTTCTGTTCTCTTCTTTGGGTTTTGCTAAGTACCTATAATTTCTTTTCCTGATTAAATAGTGAGAAAATTGAAGAGACGGACTGGGTTTTCTATGCCCATTGCTTTTCCAAACCAGCCCTTGATGAGCACTTGAGGTAGATTGGAGTAGTTTGGGAACCAGATGTTTTTCATCAGGCCAATGTGGCTTTTAATCCTGGCTGGACTTATTACGAGTTGTATGATTTTGGTAAATTATGAATCCTCTCTGAAAATTGATTTACTGTTCTATAAAATTCAATCAGGGCTGGAATCACTTTATCAGTAAGAGTAAAACAGACACTTAGTGGGCAGTGGCCTGCTTGACAGTGAAACTACTATATTCTGTGAGTCCATCCCTTTATTTAGTCAGTTTCAAACATTGCACACAGCTACACATGCATTTCTACTTCTACAGACATTGTGTTTAAAGAAGGTTATGATTTACAAGAGCTGCCACTGCAGCTTTTCATTTGGGTTCCACAGCAACCCAGTAGATGAGTAGGATATGAGAGGAAAACAAGGCTAAGCAGGACTGTGGGATTTACTAATGATCACAAAAGCTAGAAAGAATTCACTCAGCTCAGATTGCCTGGGATTCCAAATCCCTTTGACATCAAGTCATTTAACTTTCTCCACGGCATATAGATATTGGTAGCCTAGCTTTCTCATCATAAAGGGGCTGAATAAGAAAGCAGAACCACCACTTAGCACTATTTAATTATTAAATGTAGCAGACCAGAATACTAAGAAGGCCAATGTTTAATAACATTAGTCTACATCTCCATTTAGCAGAATAACCTAGTTCAATGCTCTTAAAATCCATTATCTATACTTTTACCAGTTTGTTTTGTTATCAAAGATAATTCTTACCAGGAACATGATTAATGATCCTTTCAATCCTTTGTAAATATGTAGGCCATTGAGTCATGAAATGTTTAACATATTTCAAATATATATATATGAAATTTATTCTAAATTTTCTACCTCCTTGGATATTAGAGCTATACTACGTTTATCAACTTTTTTAGGCAAAGTGACAAAATGCCCACAATTCAGTTAAAAGACAAACTCCTCTACCTAGATTAGAAATACAATGGAAAGAGAATCAGTGAGTTTACAGAAATAAAAAATGACTTACAATAAATGCCTAAAAGCAAATATTTACATTCTATTCCAGAGTTTATAACACCTATTGTTATCATATATGATATATCCAAGTATATCAACTATGTTGATATCGTAAATTATGAACAATAACAATATATGTTTTGCAAATGGGTGAACAATCTATCAATGAGAAAAATCACACTAAAATGTTACACATGTATACAGGATATTTATTTTTTAAACTAGAATAGCCAAAACAAATTGGAAAAGATGAACGAAGTACAAGGAATTATAATACTTCTTTTAAGATTTATTATAAGGTTGTAGTAATCAAGAAAGTGTAGTATTTATGTCAAGGCAGATGGATCAATGAAACAGAATAGAGAGTCAGGAAATAGAGCCACATCTGGTCAGTTGATAGATACCACAAGGATGAATCTCCAAAAACATTATGTTGAGCAAAAGAAGCCATACACAAGAGAGTACATACTGTGTGATTCCATTTATACGAAGGCCAAGAATCTACAAGAACAATGGTTGTCTCTATGGGCAGAGGGTGGGTTTGGGGGTGGGAGGTTGACTGGAAAAGTTGTACAAGTGAATCCCCTTGGGTGATAGAAATATTCTATATCTAGAAGATAATACATGTTTACATGGGTGTATGCCTATTGTGCCAGTTTGAATGTATTATGTCCCCCAAACGCCATTGTCTTTGATGCAATGTTGTGTGGGCAGATGTTTCAGTGTTGATTAGATTGTAATTCTTTGAGTGTTTCTGTGGAGATGCACCCCACCCAACTGTGGTTGATGACTCCAACTGATAATTTCCATGGAGATGTTACTCCACCCATTCAGGGTAGATCTAAATTAAATCACTGGAGACATATAAATGAGCTGACAAACAGAAGGAACTCAGTGCGGCTGAGAGTGACATTTTGAAGAGGAACTACAGCAAGAGGGACACTTTGAAGAATGCACAGAAGATGAGAGAGTAGCTGCAGATGAGAGACAGTTGGAAGATGGCCAGTAAAAGCAGACTGTTGCTCCGGAGAAACTAAGAAAGGAAAAACACCCCAAGAGCAACTGAGAGTGACATTTTTGAGGAACTGCAGCCTAGAGAGGAACGTCCTGGAGGAAAGCCATTCTGAACCCAGAACTTTGGAGCAGACACCAGCCACGTGCCTTCCCAGCTAACAGAGGTTTTCCGGACACCACTGGCCATCCTCCAGTGAACGTTACTGATTGTTGATGCATTACCTTGGACACTTTATGGCCTTAAGACTGTAACTGTGTAACCAAATAAACCCCCTTTTATAAAAGCCAATCCATCTCCGGTGTTTTGCATTCCAGCAGCATTAGCAAACTAGAACACCTATCTCCACATTTATGAAGTTGTATGCTAAAGATTTTTGCATTTTATCCAGTATAAATCAAATCTGAAAAAAAAATATAGTCAGCATTAAAAAAACAAACAAACCAGGATCTCTCTGAACTCCTTTCTAACTCACCTGTAAAATAGGAGGATAACACTTATTTTCAGGTCCTTGTGGAACTTAAGATAAAAATATATGTATGTAAAATGTCTGGAACATTCATAGTATGAATTCAATCCATGATAGCTCTTTGCTGCCTCCTTTTCCTGCTGGTGAGACTCATTCTTCTGAAGTTACTACAGAGCTGAGATTCTGAGACCCAAGTTTAGTGAAGGATCAGTTCACTTTATAAAGATATTAGATTTAAATTATCTTCCTAAAAGTACTTCCATCACTTCGAAAGCTTTGAGGGAATACTGCAAAAGCTAAAATAATGCAACAGGCTGCAATTGGTTGTTGGCTCAGTTCCCAGAATCTCGCTCATTAAATTTTCTATATGGCAAAAACTTTCACAAAGGGTAATGCAGTCTCTGTGTTTGGAACAGGAAAGGAACAAAAATCTTATGAAGATGGAAAGAATTACATGCAAGTAGAACACTGGTTTTGGTCTCTCAGTGTAAAGAATATGATTCCTAAACCTATTAATGGGGCAATGGATAAGTAACTAGTATATGAGAGCAAAAATGATTTAAAACCAATTTTCCTGAGTACAGACAGAAAGGTAACCATTAGTGAGGATGAATAACTGCACTTCTGTCTCTAAGAATGGAGGGAATTATAAGTGAGGGTGGGCTAGGACACTGCTAAATTTGCAACTCCTTGGGGTTTATGTAGAGGTGACTTTATATTTCTTCATTGGCCTTGAAGATTTGAAAAGAACTTCCAAACTAAAACCGTAATGGTCCAGCAGTATCTCTGCCAAGTAATGCTGTTAATTGCAATGACCTTTTGTGTTCAGTACTTTTCAATTACCTTGGTGTAAAGATCTTGTCAGACCTCTCTCCATAATCCAAAGCATTTCCTCTTGCTCAAATAAGATTATCTCCGGTTTAGAAACTGAGAGTACTGTTGTCAAGAGAGAACTTGATCATGCTATATGGAGCTTTAATAATTTAGAGCATGGTCTTCAATAAGGGATAAGCTTAGGCATACCCTGGAGTGTGGCAATGTCCCAGGGTATATGTGAGCATGGAAAGCTTTAAAAGAACTCGATTTCCAATGCTCAGTCTCCATGGGTACTCTCTCCTAAAACTGATCTGCATGAGAAAGCATCTGTGGACAACCTGGTGTTCTTCTCCACTTCCCTTTTGTGGATCTTCTGCCACCCATCCTGAATCTTAAAGGTGCATTGCCCTGGGGGATTACAAAACAAACACTAACAAACAAACAAACAAAAAACTCTGGGGCTCCAACCAAAGGTACAATTCCAAAATGCTCATTCCTGAGGGTGATATCCCTAAAAGCAAAGCGAAGAAAGAGAACAGGGAAAAAGTCAACTCCTTGGTATACCCAGGTAACAAATTCATGGCAGTGTTTTGTGACTGACTCTCTATGACTTAGAATTCAAAAGTGAGAAGTTCATGATGAAGATGAGCATTAAGATTTTTATTTTAATTAAAAATAAAGCCAGGCTCATTCGACAGAAAGAAATTCTAGCTGACATGATTGGTTTGAAAATGAGGACTTATTGCCAATTAACTCATATGGCAGATATTTTTAAATGAATTTTCCATAAAGAGAATAAGAATAAATTGGCAGTTCTAAGGTTTTGAGGGGAAAAATGCATAGCACGTGCACATGCACATTATGCTGGAAAGCAGATCCTTTACACAGATTTAAATATAAGAGCAAACACTGTAGATGTCAATTTAAAAATGTGCAAGGGGACATTAGAACCCCACAGTAATGACTAATGCAGCCAAGATCCACTGATGTCTGCTGAAATTAGTGGGTAAACTTTAGGAAGAAAAAGGATGCTTCCTTAGCCTCAAAGTATCTCACCCAAATATTTATTAGTTACTGCAATGGTTTTATGACCACAAATCCCTTGATACTCCTCCTTCCATCAGGTGATGTTTAATTCTCCTCATCTTAAACGTGGGCTGGACTTAGTGTCTCTCTTCTAATGAAAAGGGAAAAATATTTTATAGTGGATAACTCTGACAGACAACACCTTGCCAAAAGTGCTCAAGGTCACCATCTCCAGGGATGGAGATACCACGAGAAGGGCGCCTCACCTCGGTAGTCTTCTTCCCAACAATCTCTAAACTCTGTCTCATGAAGAGAAAACATGAGCCAAACCCAAATTAAGGGCAATTATACAACACAGCTGATCAGCACCTTTTTAGAGAAAGTATCAAGGTAATGGAAAACAGGGAGACTGAGAAATTGCCAGAGATAGGAGGACGCTAAAAAGATTTGATAACTAAATATGACATTGCATCCTCGACTGGATCCTGGATCACAAAAAGAACATTATTGGAAAAACTGGGGAAACCCAAATAAAGTCTGTAGTTTTGTACCAATATTAATTTCTTGGTTTTGATCAATGGACTGGGGTTTTGTAGGATATTAACATTAGAGGAAGCTGGAAGAAGGACTTATGGGAACTCTGTACCACGTTGCAACTCTTCTGTGTATCTAAAATCATTTCAAAATTTAAAGTATTTTAAAAATGCCATGGCCACTTCAACAACAACAACAAATGTGGTGTGAGGGGGTACCTAGGTTTTCATAATTAATTTAGTGGTAAAATTTACCACTAAATTTACAGCTATTCATCCATAACAACAGGAAGACCAGAATGGCATCAGATTGACTGAAGCACCCACCAATCTGTAATTCATCTCCTGCAAGGAGGACCCCCTCATCCCCAAGAGTTAAGGAAATGTGTTTCCTGTTAGAACTTGAGAAGGGTTTCAAGCAGAAAGCAAGACATAGAAACCAGGGACAGTTTTGGCAAATTGAAGAATTTCTTGGATTGGGCTGATGCCCCAAAATTTAGCCAGGGATTGCCCACTACGCGAATTGGGTGGTTTGCCATATAGAACTCCTTTGTGTGGGTGGGTGAGTGAATTAGTATGTGTATGGGACAGAATACCAACTAACTACCAGAGCAAACATGGAATAAAATTTTAAAAAACAGCAGAAGATTTTAAAAATCTCTTAAGAGGCTCAGCTGTTTCAAGACTTCATTCACTAGATTCCACCCAATACACACTCCTGAAAGCACACGTGCAGAGGTGGGGGGCCCCCCTGGGAGCAATCAGCAGGGAACAGTGATGGTGTCCAGGACCCCAGGAGTGGGCCCTGCACAGAGAGAGTTGTCCTCAAGCTGAGACCTGCTGGGGTAAGGAAGAACCCACAAGGTACAGTGGAGCTGTGTGGGCCAGGGATCCTAGTGTCACCCACCTTTGGATGGAGGCCCCTAATGCAAAAGAGATCCTCAATGCAGCAAAAAGTTTCATGCAGAAAGAAGATGTGTGCAACATTACAGCCCAAGCACTTTCTGAAATCTTCCCTTCTCTAAGCACAAATAAAGATGAGGATTAAAAAATGTTTTCTGGAAACCTCTAGTCAACTTTCTGTCTCTATGAATTTGCCTCTTCTAGAGCTTTTGAATAAGTGGAATCAAACAATATTTGTCCTTTTGTGTTCAGCTTATTTCACTTAGCATAATGTTTTCAAGATTCATCCATGTTGGAGCATGTATCATTACTTCATTCAGAAATAACAGAGAAATAAAGAGAGAGAAGGAGACATTGAGAAGGATAAAGCAAATGGGGTAAAATGTTAATATTTGGGGAACTTGGATCTGTTGGCATTGTGACTTCATTTTGATGATTTTATGGCCATGGGCACTGCCTCCTGATACATGAGACATTCTTTCCAACATCACATGCTCTATATAATCTACTTTAAGTAGATAACTTACCTAATTTATATAAACGAGACTATGGAGAAAGGTAAAGTAATTCTGTGGACACTTTCTAAAAATCAGGGTGAAATATTACTTCTTTAGAATTCAAGTTAATAGGTAGACTTTTAGAAAATCCCTTTTAGCACTAGTGAATTTTGCGGTACTGAAGCCCCAAAGCCAAATATGTGATTGTAAGTAAGAAAGCTTGGAAACATTAGATTCCCAAGTAACACACTCCGGGGCTGAGCAACACATTCTCAATATGGCGGTGATCTCCTGTGACTTCCATGTAACATTCTTGCTTCTTCCATGTGTCTGGTCCTTTTTATCTCAAGGTGTGAAGACTCTGTGTTCACAGTGGTCACAAAAGCTAATTAATACAGCTCTTTGATCTTTCAATCTCAGGACATAATCCCTTGCACTCTAAATTTGTTCCATTTAATTTGAATCTTGGGTGGGCTTTATTCATGTGGGAATGAATTTGAATTCAGGAAAAAAACTAAACATAGAAGGGAATTTGGCTCCTGCAAATCCATGGGGTGTTACAATGCCCTAGTTAATATTTAATTCAGAACAAAATACCAGTTAAAAATTTTTTTCGGCAGTAGTATAGTTTGTGCAATTCAAGAAAACAACCCACTGGCTTTAATAGTCTCTTCTAACCCTGATATTCCTAAATTATGTGATTTTCCAAGCATCTATTTTTACCATTAATTAGAAACCCATTAATAGCAACATCTTCCTTGATATTTCAAAGAATAAATGAAGACTGAAAAACCTGGTTCCCAGAATCTAAACACACTTCATTTACCTCATGATGCCCATCCAACTATGAGATCTGGTATTTCAACAACCTAAGTCTAGCCCAAATTATTATACGTTCTCCCAAAGCCTGTGAGGTTGTGTCTGTTTCCTTATTATGATAACTTTTCCAAACCTCTCCCTATTCAATCACCTCTTTCAATGTCTAAAAACAAAAGAGCGGAAGGAGGAAGTTTTTGGTGTCATTTTTCATGAGTCCCATCCAAAGCTCATACCTCCTTCCTAAGGGCTCTGGACATCTTTGACCTATAGCATCTGTCAACCAGCACTGGTAAATTTCAGATGCATCTGTGCCATCCCAACATTTGTGCACCAAATATACCACTTATTTCTAAGTATGTCCTTCCTCCATAACAAAACTCCATTATATTAGTTATTGCTTGCTCTACAACAAAATATCCTAATATTTATTGACTTAAAATAAGACTCATTTCTGAGAGTAAAGAATCTAGGAATGGCTTAGCTGGGACCTCTGCCTCAGAATCTCACATGCAACTGCAATCATGATTTTGGCCCAGGGTCTGAAATCTCTTCATCTGAAGGCTTGACTGGGGAAGGATCAGTTCCTTGTGAACTGTTGGATTGAAGTGAGGCTCAGCTCCTCACTGGCCATTGGCTGGGAGCTGCCATCAGTTCTTAGCCATGTGGGCCTTTCCAAATTGACAGCTTGCTTCATCAAAGCATATAAGCCAAGAAGGCAGTAAATAGATAGAGTCTGTTAGCAAGATGAAAGTTAGTCTTTTATAATCTAATCACAGAAGTGACACCTTGTCACCTTTTTTGTATTCTATTAGTTACAAGGATGTCATTAAATCCAGGCCACCCTTGAGGGATGTATACTTACACAAAGGTATGAAAATCATGAGAAGACAATCATAGGAGGGGCATGATACAGTCTATTCACATCAATAAAGCAAAATTAGGTATTCATGAATACTGTATGGTTGATCAGTTAAATAAATAAGGCAAATAAAAGTACGTAACTGTGCCCTAATCACAAACTGTAAGAGTCCCAAGGTAAAAGGAGATGCAAATGCCTCCATAGAGAAGAAAATGCAAATAAAGAAATACCATAAACAAATATCCATCATAAAGGTTTTTAATGGGTAAAATGAAAGACAAATAAAGAAAACTGACCCTCCAGGGTTAAAATTATCTCTACATAAATCTGAGTATGCAGCTCAGTCAGCTCAGTTCCAGTCCCAGTTTCCCTTTGTAGACTTGTCAATACTTAACTGAACAGGGCCCTGTGGAAGATGCAAAGGTAAACAAAGACCTCTGGCTTCAAGCAACTGTAATCCAGTATAATTATTTACAGCTATAGTTAACTGAACTATAAGGCAGGTGATGGAAAGTGCAAGGCAGGAAAAAGTGCTAAGGGGCACCTAGAAGGTGGGGAGTAAATCCAACTATAGAGACACAATAAACAAGTGATTTTTCAGCAGTTTTGAAGCTTGGTTAGAAATAAGAGTAAGGGTACAGTATATTCCACAGGGCATGAATCTTGGAACATTTGGCTCACAAAAGCAAAGTTTTGGAGTTGAAAATTTGGGTCCATGTTCAGGGAACCATGAGTAGCTTTATATTATGGACTGACATCAGATTGAAGGATGATGGATAGTGGGAGCATGGGAATAAGCAATATGACCTCTAAGATTCCTTCCACCTCTAAAATTCTAGAATTGTAGATTCAACCAAAAAGGCAAGAAATTCTTACTTACATAGTCAGATATCTTTAAGCTATCTCTATGATAAGAAGATAGTGTTGATTTAGCTGAGGTTTAAGACTTCAGAAATGTTGGTTCTATCATTCACCCAATGAAGAACAAATGTTTCTACATTTATATTAGAAGATGCAATTATTTCAACTAATATTTGTACAATGCTTGGGAAACATCAGCAAACCAAACAAAATCCCTGCCCTCTTAGAGCTTATCATGGGAGGAGGCAGTCAATTAATAATAAACATAATAAGTAAAGCATAACTTGGTGATAAGTGCAATAGGTAAACATGGAGCAGGATAAGGGGGATGAAGAATGAAAGGCAGAGGCAGGGCAAGATGGCACAATAGGAAAGTGTGGAATTTAGTTAGTCCCCTAGAGCAACCAGTAAATAGCCAGGAACAACTAGTAAATAGTCTGCAACAACTATTGGGGGACATCCTTGACTGGACACACATTGCACACCAGTCTGGAATGGGTGGAATAGCTGAGATCACATCATAGAACTGTAAATAAATCTTCCCAAACTGAGGAGCTGGTGCCTCTCCCCCACGAGCAAGGCAGGCTGAGTTAGAATACTTCCCTGTGGGAAAAAGAAGCAATCTACTAGGAACAAGGGGAGTTAGCTTAACCAAGCTCCAAATGCAGTTTTAATTAACAAATTTGGACTACTGAATACAAGCTACCAGCTACAGATAAACCCAGAGCAAGCAGAAAAGGAACCCTGAGGTTTCTCCCAGCAGAGAGGAGATGGGGCTGATGGAAAAATAAATAAATAAATAAAAACAGAGGATTTTGGAGTTGGCAGAGCTCAGGAAACTGGAAAAGGTCTGTGTCCCAAGAAAAGGGGCACAGAGAACTGAGTACCAACTCAGGTCTATCAGTGAAACTGGGTGACAGGAGACTGGCTCTGAAAAAGGGATTTCTCTCTTTTTTCTTTTTTTTCCCCCTCATTCTAAGTAGTTCATTAGAGAAAGCCTCAGGCATTTGCAATTGTCAACACTGACCCAGGCAAGGGTAAACTTAAGATAGTTAGACAAAGGAAGAACCAAAAGAAGGAGATAATTCCCTAAGGGCTTATCTTCCCTAAGAAAAGAGGTGGTGGGGGGCAGGGCCCAGCTCAAGTGGCTGCCCTCCCTCAGAGAATTCAGACCTCAGGGCAGGGGGAAAAAAATAGAAACAGCTTAGGCTTGGCTTCTGATCCACCCTTGGTCCCTGGTGGGGACAGGGTCTGCTGAGAATTAAGGACATGACACCACTTTACACTGTGCACTGATAAGCAACACCTGCTGGGCAGGATAGGAAAGGCACAGAATCTAGAGGCCTCACAGGAAAGTCTGACAATCTGTGGGGTCTCATTCTCAGGCAACCATGATATTGATTACACCCTCCTCCTGAGACTTGGGCCCATCTGGTCTGAGAAAATCTGATTAGGATAATCAAGGAAACCAGATGCCTAGACAACAAAAAATTGTGAGTCACATTAGGAGAAACAAAGATATGGCCCAGTCAAAGGAACAAACTTACACTTCAAATGAGATATAGGAGTTGAAACAACTAATTAAAGATGTTCAAACAAATATGCTACATTAATTCAAAAATCAAATCAGTGAGTTGAGGGAAGCTATGGAAAAAAGATGAAGGATATAAAGAAGATATTGGGTGAAAACAAGGAAGAACTCAAAAGTTTTTAAAAAGGTGGCAGAACTTATGGGAATAAAAGGCACAATACAAGAGATGAAAAACAATGGAGACATACAACAGGAGATTCGAAAAGGAATAAGAAAGGATCTATGAACTGGAGGACAGAAGAACTGAAATCTTACACATAAAAGAACAGATAGGGGAAAGAATGGAAAAATATGAGCAGGGTCTCTGTGAACTGAATGACAACATGAAGCACATAAATATACATGTCATGGGTGTCCCAGAAGGAGAAGAGAAGGGAAAGAGGGCAATAAGAATAATGGAGGAACTAATCACTGAAAATTTCCCATGTCTTATGAAAGACATAAAATTACAGATCCAAGAAGTGAAGTATACCCCAAACAGAATAATCTGAACAGAACTACTCCAAGATACTTAATAATCAGATTATCAAATGTGAAAGACAAAGAAAGTATTCTGAAAGCAGTAAGGAAAAAAGTGATCCATCACATACAAGGGAAGCTCAATAAGACTAGGTGTGCATTTCTCAGTAGAAAACATGGAGGCAAGAAGTCAGTGGTATGATATATTTAAGATACTGAAAGAGAAAAACTACCAACCAAGAATTCTACATCCAGTAAAGCTGCCCTTCAAAAATGAAGGGAAGTTTAAAATATTTCCAGACAAACAGACACTGAGAGAGTTGGTGAACAAGATACCTGCTCTGCAAGAAATATTAAAGGGAGCACTACAAGCAGATAGGAAAACTAAGGACAGAGAGAGGTTTTAAGAACAGTATAGAAATGAAGACTATCAGTAGGATAAAAAGAGAAGAAGGAAAAAAAATAAAATAAAATATGACATATGAAATCCAAAAGACAAAACGGTAGACAGTAGACATTACATTGAGTGAAATTAGCCAGAAACAAAAGGACGGATACTGTATGTTCTCACTAATATAAACTAATATTGATGAGCAAACTTTGAGAGTTAAAGATGAGAACAAAGGTTATCAGGAGACAGAATGAGGTAAAAGTTAGGGCATTTAATGCAGGAGTACAGAAGGTTCAACAGGATTGATTGTATAGATCCAGAAATGGATAGCACAATTCTGTGTCATGGTAGCACAATATTGTAAGTACACTCAACAAAATGAGTGTGGTATGCTTGAAAGAGGAAGGCTAGGGGCATGTGTGACAACAGAAGGAAAGTTATAAGATTAAGACTGGGATTGTATAACAGTGAAACTTAGAGTGGTCAGTGATGGTGATTAAATGTACAAATATAAGAATATTTTTACATGAGAGAGAACAAATGAACGTCAACATTTCAAGGTGTTGAAAATTGGATGGTAGAAGGAAAAAAATCAACCAATGCAAACTAGAGTCCATAGTTAACAGTGACATTGTAATATACTTCTATTAATTGTAACAAAGACAATATACCAAAGCTAAATGTCTATTAGAGGGGACTATAAGCGAGTGGTATGGTATTCTTGTTGTTGTTTTTGTTGTCCGGTTTTAGTTGTACTTTATTTTATTTCCTTTTTATTTTCCTTCTATCTTTTATTTTTTTATTCTTCATTTTTTTCCTCCTCTTTTTCTTTCTTTGCAGAAGAAAAGGAAATATCCTCATATAGATTGTGGTGGTGAATGCACAGCTATGTGATTATACCAGGAATCATTGATTGTTTGCTTAGGATGAGTTATATGGTGTGTGAATAAAACTGTTTTAAAAATAAACAGAGGGATACAAGTGCTGGAGAAAATGTGGAGAGAGGTATGTACCTATTCTCTGTTGGTGGGGAAGTAGAATGGTGTGTCCCATGTGGAGGGAAGTGTGGTGGTTCCACAGGAAGCTAAGAATGAGGTTGCCATATGGCCCTGCAACTTGGTTATTGGGTACATACTTGGAAGAGCTGAGAGCAGGGACATGAATGGACATTTGCACACTGGTGTTTAAGGTAGCAGTATTCATGATTTTCAATGGATGGAGGTGGTCTAAGGGTACATCGACTGGTGAACAGAATGGTGAAGTATGGTGTATACCTACAATGGAATATTGAGTGGCAGCAAGAAGGAATGAAGTTGTGAGGTGTCCAACTAGGTGAATGGACCCTGAGGACAGTGGGTTGAGTGAAATAAGCCAGAATCAAAAAGAGAAACATAACGCCTGACTAATATGGACTAACTATAATGTGCAAACTCTGAGAATTGAATCTGAAAACATAGGTTGTCAGGGGAAGCTTATGGTAAAGTTTCCTAGATTGTAAGCTCTTACAGCTGTCACATCTATTCATGAGTTGTAATGATTATTTCTAAATTCTGAGATGCTGAGCTGTTTGTGTATAATCTGGTTGGTCCCTGGAACTTTGGGTATCTGTGTGACACCTGAGACTCAGAGCCAGTTTGGCAGCTATGAATGCCAGCATTACCCCATACAGCAACTTTTTAAAAAGCTGAAAAAGAGATCAGATTTCAATTAGAGATATGAACAAATGGACTTGGTTGGGACTAAGGTAAATCAGACTAGAGGGTAAAAGATGATATTGACTGTGTTTTAAAACTTCAACTTCTAGTGAGACCAAAGGAAGAGAAGTTTATTTGGTGCAAAATCTGTATTTTCTGTAGCACACTATATAATTTAACTTGAATAGTCAGTTTATTCAAGACACCATAATTACCTGGAATCTCAAATAGGGAGTGAGATCTGCTTGGCTTATACAGGATAGTGTGATGCCCCAATACATCCCAGAGTAATTTGGGAAGAGAATAAAAAGTATTTGCAAAGCACCCTTGAGGGACTGGTGGAAAATCTGGAAATTTACCCATCTGGGGAATGCCTGATATTCTGGCAAGAATTGGAGACTACCAGTTTAGCAGGCTGAGCCATTGATCATGGGACTTACCCTTATGAAGCTTGTTACTGCAAAGGAGAAGCTAAGTCTATTTATAATTATGCCTTAGAGTTACCCCCAGAGAACCTCTTTTGTTGCTTAGATATGGCCTCTCTCTGTAAGCCAACTCAGCAGATAAACTCACTGCCCTTCCCCACTACGTGGAACATGATTCCCAGGGGTGTAAATCTCTCTGGCAACATGGGACATGACTCCTGGAGATGAGCCTGGACCTGGCGTCTTGGGGTTGAGGAAGTCTTCCAGACCAAAGAGGAAAGAAATGAAACAAAATAGCTTCAGTTGCTGAGAGATTTCAAATGGAATCAAGAAGCCATCCTGGAGGTTATTCTTATGCATTATGTATATATATATGCATATATCCCTTCTTAGTTTTTAGTGTGTTAAGATAGCTACCAGGAAATGCCTGAAACTGTTGAACTGCAATCCGATAGCTTTGATTCTTGAAGACAATTGTATAACTATATAGCTTACATGGTGTGACAGTGTGATTGTGAAAACCTTGTGTCTCATACTCCCTTTATTCAGTGTATGGACAGATAAGTAGAAAAATGAGGACAAAAAGTAAATGAATAATAGGGGGAGGGTATGAGATGTTTGGGGTGTTATTTTTACTTTTATTTTTGTCTTTAGTTTTAGTTTTTGGAGTGATGAAAATGTTCAAAAACTGCGGTGATGAATGCACAACTGTATGATGATACTGTGAACAACTGTGCATTTCAGATGATTGTATGGTGTGAAAATATATCCCAATAAAATTGCATTAAAAAAAACTAAAAAATTGAAGAGCAAATGGAGAGAGAGTTGCTCTTTTAAATAGAGTGGTTTAAGGACAGAGTGGCAACATGGCTGGGTGCCTTCACGTGACAGCTGAGCTTTATTATTGACCACAACAAAAATAACATTGGCAACTAGAATTGACCAGGCTCTTGAGGCGCTAAAGCATGGTGGTGAACAGAGCTGACTGCGGAGTGAGAATCAAGGGGCACCACTAGCTCTGTGACCTGAAGCAAGTTTGTCTCCCAGATTTCCTTAGTTTAGCTCAAAAGGTTGATGTGAAGTTTAAAGGAATTAAATCTGCCCACATTGCACAGTATCCAGGACATCATAAACACTCAATAATTGTTAGCTAACTTGTCCCAGGAGCATGAGCTACTGTAACTAATACAATTATAAGCAAATCTCTGAGTAATGAAGAAAATTTGAAACTGTTCAGGAAATGCAACAATCCAAATGGCCATTGGCACAATTACAAAGTAGTGGTGACAGTGCATGGAGAGATTGATTCTGTTACAGGGATAGTTATGAACTTGACTGACCTCAAAGAGTATGTGGAGGAGGCAATTATGTAGCCCCCGATCACAAGACTCTGGATCTGGAGGTGCCAAACCTCACTGATGCTGTGAGTACAACAGAAAATGTGGCTGTATATATCTGGGAAAACTTTCAGAAATTTCTTCCTGTGGGAGTGCTTTATAAAGTAAAAGTATATGAAACTGACAATAATATTGCAGTCTATAAAGGAGAATAGATCTTAGGATTAACACTGTAGAAAGACCAAATTTCTTTCTGTATTTAAAAAAGATCTTTATCCCCTTAGAGCATTAGGGAGTCATCACATAATTGTTGCACCTCCACACTGTGTTTTGGAATGCAGATTTATTGAAATTATTGTAAGACCTGTTTTAAATTTAAATCTATTTTAAAACCAAACTTGTAATATATCCTCAATGTCATTCAGGGAATCTTTTATTTATAGATTAAAAATCACTTCATTTTCACCAAAATGTTTTGGTCCAGAATTATTTGAAAACCAATAAGGTACATTTTTGTTACTGTTTCCTCCGTTTTCTCATAATTGGTACCCAAAGTTTCTTGGATTATACAAATAGTAAAAATGCTTATAAGATTTACAATAGATAAATCTTACAAAAAATAAAATACAGGTGATCACAAAGTCTGGAAACACACACAATATATATATTTTTAATAGATTGAACTCCCTCGATTACTTCTTCTAGGGTATGCTGAAGGTGCAAATGTATTCAAAGAAAATTAGAGACGCAAATCATCTAAGACAATGCATTGCAGATGTGTATTCAAGGACTGATGGAAATGCTGCTTTAATTGTTCATTGCAATTTTGCACAACTTATTGAAATTTGAATTGTTAGTGAGGAACAACACATTGAATATAGCGTACATTATCAGTAAACCATTATGTATTTGGTGTGCATTTGCAGACTTTATGGCCATCTGAGCAATTTTAATTCAGAAGACAAGAATAAACACTTGTTCTAAATCCAGTTAAAATAGTCATCATGTAAAGGATGTATTATTCTGTGTAAGGCATCTCCTACATATACTTTTTCCTAATTGATCCCATTTTGTTCCAATCATTAAACTTACCTGCATAAGCTGACGTATATTAAAAAAAACAGAGTGGTTCAAGTAGAACTCATCAAGTACCCTCTGAGTCAAGACTTGAAGAAAATGAGGAGTTAAAGACATGAAAGAATCTTCCAGGCAGATGGAACGAGAGTAAGGTAAGGATGATATGAAGGAGGAGAGGAGGTTGTGGGATAAGGCCATGGAAATTACCAGGGTGAGGATAGGCATTGTAAGTCTTTTGGGATGGAGAGCCACCAAAGAGTTTGAGCTCTGAAGTGATATGCTGGCATATATTCTGAAAGGGTAACTCTGTTACCTGTGTGTTATGTCCACTGTGTGTGGACAACAAATTGTGAGTCTGTCTTGGGGATTGTATCGTGACCCCACAAAAGGCATGTTCAGTTCCCAAGCCCTGGTCCTGTGGGTGTGGACCCATTGTAAACAGGATCTGCTGAAGATGTTATTTCAGTTTAGGTGTGTGGTCTAACTGAATCAGGTTAATACAGATTACTGGACCACTTTATGAAATTCAGGCAGAGAGAGAGAAGCCACAGGGAGCAGCCAAAGCTGGAAGTCAAGGGAACCTGAAAGAGAAAGGACAAGATGCTGCCATGTGCATTGCCATGTGATGGAAGAGCCAAGGACCAAGGATCACAGGCAGCCAGCCCAAGAAGGCTACAGTCTTCAGGGAGAAAGCATCTCCCAGCTGACGCCTCGATTTTGGACTTCTGGTGGCCTCAAAACCATGTGTCAGTGAATTCCTTTTGTTTAAGCCAACCTATTGTATGGTATTTGTTTTAGCAGCCAAGAAACTAAAACAGACTGGAAGATGGAAGGCTGAATTTCTTTGATATCTAAGTGAAAACAGTTTGAAATGGTTAGACAATAACCAGAGACTCAGAAATAAACACATGGTAAATAAAAGTTGTTTCCCCCACCACAGCCCCTAGCAAATCCTGCCAAATAAACCCATGGTAAAATTTGGACAAGAATTGACCTTGTTATCACACCCTGACTTTCCCCCCTTGAGCCAAACAAGAGCTCTTAAAAACTCTCTGCCTGTATGCAAGGCCTCAGGCGACTTACGAAATCTATAAAATGTTCTTAAAGCTCAGAGAATTCCTCCACGCTCTGCCTTCCTCTCTCAACTTTGAACTCCATCCTTGAATTTATAACTGCATTCTATTCTCGTCTTTGTCTTTTGGGATCCATGACTGAGTTGGACTAGCTGCTTGGCTCTCTGTTTTGGTTTCTTCATGAGACATCTTCCCCCATCTCTCTCTTAGCTTCATATATCATAGGCAATGAATAAACAACTCTGCTCCCTGGCAGCAAGCCCCATTCATATTGAAAAATAATGCCCATACAGTATTTAGTTGGTATTAATGAAAATAAAGATGTACTTGTTGCCTATCCAAATTCATGGACCCCTGAATTCTTTCTTTGGACACTTGGGTTCTGTGAACCCCAGAGTAAGTCAGTCTGCACCATGTGGAAGGAGCCTTAATTTTTGAGCATTAAGCCAATGAGATTTGAGGATCATTGTTATAGTATTTAGCCTAATTGATATACTTCTTCCACTGAAAACCCTTTTAACTCCTTTCTCCAGCTTACTGACCTCAGTTTTTAGCCTAAGTCCTAGGGCACTAGCTGGTGGTGGGAAGCACATGGTAAAGACATGGAATTTCAAGACCAAGAGGTAGAAACTCACAATTAGCCCTGTTTCTCTCCCTTTGCAGAGCACAGCAGCCCCAGATTACCTACAACGCAGATAAAGCATGAAGCTACTGGTGGCATCTAAAACAAAAAATCTTGTAGAAAGGGCCTTCTGCCTCTAAAACTGTCACACAGACCCCTCAAGTTCATGGACCCCTTTGCAGCATTGATTCCTGGGTCCAACTTTCTTCCAAAGTTGGTCTATACTTGAATAAAGAAAAGTATGTCAGTGCTTTTGGACTGAGAGGAAGTAAATACTGGTGCTTGCAATCTATTATCTTGTTTGTAATACCTTGCGATACACCAAAAGTAATGTCCAGACTCCCAACCAATGTTCCACATTTATAATAACAATCTGATATTCTAGTATCTAAATGAAGTTGAAAAGTACGAAAAACATCTGGAGCTTATTACAAAGCTCAATCTCTATTGACTGATATGAAAATATGACTAGTAGAAACTCTCAAAAATAATATAATCAAAATGTAAGTATAAATAGACTTTTGGATTATAAAAAAAAGAACCCTGATCAAATTCTATAAAGAAGAACACATATTTTAATAAGATTGAATTTTAGTTCTGTAAGTAAAACCTTCAAGGGTTTCTTTTTTGAATTTTATTTGTATTTGTCCTTTCATTAATGTTGGTTGTTTCGGCTACTTGTTAATTTCATCCCAGTGTCTGCACTGGGAACTGATCCCGTGCTGTCTGGTTCCACTGTCCCATGTAGGGATGCATGTTTATTTAGTGTGGGTTGGGAGTATACTTGCTACTCAGATGCCGGAAGCACACCGATACATCTGAACTTTGCCAGTGCTAGTTGACAAGTGCTGTAGGTTACAAGCTGTCCAGAACCCTTAAGAAGAGTATATGAGCATTGGATGGGACTCATGAAGAATGACAACTGAAGCTTCCTCCTGTTTTTTGTTGTGATGATGATGGGTAAAGAGGTTGGTTAAGGAGAGGCTAGAAAAAGATTTTGTAATACTGAGACAGGTACATCCTCATAGGCTCTGAGGAACACACGCTCACATGCAGAATTGTGGTTGGGTGGATACGATGGGAAAGATATTGTAAGCAGAAAACAGAATCAAACTAGGTGTAGAGGCAAGTTCAAGAGGTTTTGTCATCCAGTATGGCAGGAATAACTTGCTTAGAGGATGGAGAGGTGTTCTGATTTCCAGTGACACATCAAATAAACAGTTGATCATTGATCAGTGTGGGATACAAAGACAAATATATTGATGTTATCCATTTGTATGTTTGTGCATTGACACTGTGGTGTGCAGGAAAAAAAAATCATACCAAAATTATTTACCTCCAAATAGATTTGGGTGGAACAATAAATTTCATCTCTAGAAAACAAGAAAACACAGCCAGCCCCCAGCAGAGTTGCAAAGTAAGCAATGTTATCTCTTGGGGATTGCCTCAGAGTGCGTGTGTGTGTGTGTGTGTGTGTGTGTCGGAATCCCTCTACCATGTATCTCCTGCATGGTGCTCAGGAGCTTGGTGCTTCCATGTGCTGCTTCCTCATTGACCAAAACCACATTTCCCCTAAATTTCTCTCTTTTCCTTCTTCCTTCACCCCCATCCATTGAACCCAAACCTACTTCTCCTTAGTGTAACATTACTACTTTTTGGGAATGCTTCATAAAGAGGAGCTGGGTTGGAGAACAGACTGGGCAGAGAGATCATTTGAGGACTAATGAGGAGGGTTGGGCAAAGAGGGCTCAATGTATAAGGGGTGAAGAGACAGGAATGAATTTGGAGGAGGAATAAAAGCGAAACTAAGATTCTCCTTCCCAACATGCAGAGGAGATTGCATGCAAGCTCCATGGCATTTCTTAGAGCCGAGAAGCTCTGAATACTACAAGTGTAGATGGTATGTTCCTGAAGTTGGCGAACACACATATTAAATTGTTTATTTTATCAACACACATATTAAATTGTTCGTTTTATCTCAGGCTCCAGAAAAATGGTTGGTAAGGCAAGAACACTCTAGCAGATGAAACTCTCTCATTAGAAATCATCTCAAGTCAACCTAGAGTACCCTCAAAGCTAGGAATATTGAAGAGTAGAAGAACAAAGGGGGTTTTCCAATTTTCTATAACAGTAATCTAAGCAAAATTTTAAATTCTGTGTTCCTTTATTTCGGAACTACCATACTTTCAAGATATGGGGATGGGATATGAATACCATCTGAGTTAGAGTAAAAGAGATTCCTACATATTACAACTTCTAAATATAGCAGGATTGTTGTGAAACTCATATACAGGGCACTCGTGGTTCACTATGAAAGAACTAATTAACCTTAATGCTAGGTATTAGAATGTACATAACATCAGTGTATAAAGTCTCAGGACTTGGTTCCTTATTTTATTGTGTTGTATTGTGTTGTGTTTTTTGTCTCCTTAGCAAACAACTATTCTTACCTAGTAAAGAGAGAATGAAAAAAAAAAAAAAAAAAAACAAAACCTCCTGACTCCATCCTGTTATTTACATCAACAAAAAAGGCTTTGTTTGCAACTTTCTTTGGAACATTGTAAAATGTCTCCAGCTTTCCCACAAAGGACATATCAGATTTCTTTGCCAATTTTTCAAAACAAAACAACTTAACAACAACAACAAAAATCCCTCCAAGCTTGAAACTGTATTAAGATGCCATTTAAAAGCTGTTCTTTTCCCAACTCTGCATTACATTTCTGGAATTGACATAAAGAACATGTGTTTTTCTTTTTTTTCCTTTCATTTGCCAAGCTAAATTTCCAAAGGGTGCCATCTTTTGGTCTGATTTTTAAAATATACATGGGCTTCCAATTTCAGAATGCTTCTAGAGGCTTAACATCCAGCGACACTGCACTAACAGAGAAATATTTACTTTTTACTTACAGCCACCTGGGTGGCATCAAATGCCTTGGTGTTCTGAAAAGCTAATCCACGCTTCTTGGAAGGCACTGGCGGGAAATGCATTCCAACAGGGTGAATTATTCAGAAGTGTAATGCCTGCAGACTTGAAGGCAGCTTTTAAGTGTCAATATTATGTCTTACAAATACATCCAGTCTGTACACTGGGAATAAGGTCTTGCCCCAGAGTGATCTTTCCTGCCAAAGGAACCAGAACCCCACAAGTCATATGCTTTCCAGCCTTTCCTACATATTCAAAGCAGCATCAATCCTGGAATCTGCAGATTGTTCCAACACAAAATATTTTACTGTCCCTTATTTATTTGAGCCATTAAAAAATTTATCATGTCAAATTTTAAAGTCCTGTCTTACTCCTCTGAGTGTAATGTTCAACTTAAATCTTTATCAGTGAGTGTTAATACAAGTCAGGACAAACTAGCCAGTGTCTGATTAACCCTCCTGAGGATAACAATTATGAAACTTGGGGGATGGGAAGGGGAAATGTTCCAAGGCTCTGAAGAACAGCTGAATCAGAAAAAATTAGAGTGGATATGCCCCTTGAAGGACAGGTGCACACTAGGTGAATTCCATATTTACCCAGCATTTCCTCTAAGGAAAATTTCCAATACTATCCAGCATTGGAAATAGAGTCCAAGTAGGAGGTAAGAATCTTACTGAATTTAAGATATGGAAATGAGAATTCTGGGCTTCCACAGTAGCTGGAATTCAATCCCGGAGAGGACAGAGCCACAGAAAGTAAACCCCCAAACCTACATACAAATCCCCTTCAAATAGTTAGCTAATACCTGAACTGTATGTGTGAAGAGTGAAACTCCAAGAAACCTAATAGAAAGTAGCAGGAAGGAGGGTAAAGACCTGACAGAGATTTCAGCAGCTACACCATACTTGAAAAGATGGCTAAGTTAGAGGGGTTTGTAAACCTCTTGAAAAACCTGTTGAAAACCAGAAAAGCAAAGCTAAAGTAGACAAGACTTAAAAAGCTCATGGTCATGGGAACTGCTGGTTATTTATCTGTTGCCAAAAGAAAATTTAACCCTCTTTGAAGGAAAACATCTTCCATGACCCATATGGGCTAATGATTTTAAAAGGATCAGTTGACGATAAACTAAGAGAAACAGCAGATAAAAGAAAACCAGAACCACAGGGGATTCAGATATTGGAGTCATCAAACAAGGACAACAGCCATCCTGAATTGTTAAAGAAAATAGAGACTAGATAAACAAAACAGAGATGGGGAATTATCCAGAGAATTGGAATTGATTTTTTAAAAGAATCAAATGGACATTTTGTAAATGAAAAATGCAACATTTGAAATTAATAACCCATTGTATATGTTTGATAACAAATTAGACCCAGCAGAAAACAGAATTAGTGACTTTGAAGACACAGTGTCAGAAAATAGCCAAACTAAAGCACGAAGAGAAAAATTAAAGGAAAGATAGAACAGTACACAAGAAATATGTGAGATATCGTCAAACAGTCTAACATACATATAAATGGAACCCCAGAAGGAGAGGAGAGAGTGAATAAGACAGAAGCAGTATTTGAGGAAAGACAAGCAGAGAGTTTTCCCAAACTGGTAAAAATAAAAAGCCATAGAGTCAAGACCCTCATGAATCCAAATAAACTTAAGTACAATGAGAACACAGCTAGGTAGTGGTACATATTTCAGTTATAAACTGTATTACAAACACAGCTATTTTAAAGTCTTTTACACACATATTTCCATACAATGTGAGTATTTTATTAGTGGGGAAAAGATACAATGTTAATAAATGGTGCTGGAAGAGTTACAATTCCAAAAATTGTTGGAAAAGTAACTATAGACCTCTACTTCACATTTCTGAAATAAAGTCCCCAAATTCATTACTGAACAATGCATACACATACATGCACACACACATGCACACTAAAAATATTAGAAGAAATTATAACATTTTAAAAATTTTCCAAACAAAGCTTAGCAGTTCCCTCTCACATACAAGCCTCAGACCAGCCAAATTCCAGGTTTGCTCTAAATCCAGAAAAAGCATATAAGAGGCCTCCTATCAATGTTGAATTCATCCTGATGTCATCCAAAAGTTCTTTATGGGTAATGCTCTTTTATCCTTTTTGGAGACCATGACCAGAAGTAGACTAACTTCAGGCTAATGCTATCTAAATGGCACCCACTGGAACTTTTATTGCTAGAATATCTGTGCCTTAGTGAGACGAGCCCTAACCTCCTTAGGTGGCAGAACTTACCTGGAATCATCATTTTGCCAGACTCTTGGTTTTTCAATTTTTGTTTTTAATTTTGTTTTTCCCAGAAGCTCCCAAATATTTGAGACAAGATAATTACCAAATACATATCTATTCAGCTCCTTAACACTGAGTTCAAAATTTTGGCATAAAAATTAAAATTCAAATAAAAAATATTCAATTAACTTAGAAAACTAATCTATCTCCCTTCCTTATCTCCCACTTTACCACCTAGTGTATAGTTTGTCCAGGAGAAGGAAATTGTATTACATTTTATCTTATCAGATTCAACTTTCTTAAGGAGAAAAAAAGTTTTGGATAACTTGAACAAAACTAACTTATTCTGTCTTTTTCTTTTTAAGTTAAAGAAATTTATATACTGAAATGAATAAACTTTTTCCAGTGAATCACTTTTTATAGATTTGTTATCTATGGGAACACAGATTAAACTGTCCCCTGGAACACTTGCTATAAAAATGTGTAAGGTTTCAAAGAATCACAGACTTTCCTCTTTTAGTTCATAAATGCAGGTAAAATCAAGTAATCAAAAATAAGTTTTAATTTTTTAGAAGTTGACTCTGTATACGTCCCTATTGAAAGAAAAAGAGATACGTAAATGTGTGAGGGGATGGGGCTAATTTTTGTTTCTACAGAGACCTTGAAAAATGTTGGGGCAACATATTTTTCCTCGTTCCTAATGTCCCCTTCCATATGAAAGTGCTCAATGAGGATATCCTTTGCTCTTTTTTCTCACTTGATGGCAAAGGTGGCCATGGGCTTATCTGACTAGCAAATTTGGGAAGACAAACCTGTCATGCGTCACGGGACCCATCCCTATATTTCTTGGGAACAAGCTGCCTAAATGGAGCAGCTTTCCTTTGCTCTTCTATGTCATAAGTCTCACCTCCCCCCATACTGAGGCCTATTATGATTTAATGTTGCCTAGACTGGGTGGGTAAGTCTGTTTAATTCAAGGTATCTTACTGGACCCATTTGTCTCTTTCTTCCTAAGTTACAATCCCTAACTTATCTTTCATCAGTAATAAAGGTGTTACTTTGGCCTCCATTGGCTTCTCTTGTCTTGTTTCTAAATTTGTTCAGTAGCCAGGCAGAGAATATGTGTGCTATTTACTGGGATTTCTTCCCCTTAAAAAGGTATACAGAGGAGTTTTCTGCAGGCACATCATCAGCCCCATGTATAATAAGCTCTAGTGACCCAGAAACTACTGGGGTGACTTGCATTGCTTATGATTGCTCTAAAAGGCATAAGATTGTCCCTTCTGCTTCTCTTTTCTGACTTCATCTTATTGTTTCAATTTCTTCCTACTGCTATTAACTTCTTTCTGTAAGCCTCAAATTCACAACTTCCCAAGAGAGTCTTCTATTGGGATGAGTTCTTGGTGTCCAATGTGGAGTGACCCCATTGTCTAGCTGGAGTTCTAGCATCAAGCTGCTGCCAGAGGCCACTGACCTCTCTTATGTCGAGGCTATAAATGTGTGCCTTTAGCTAAGGTGCTGGTTATGTTCCAATGAACTGTGACCAGAGTAATAGAATTGCACAGAAAATCACATAGGCCCATCCTACTTAGGGATGCTTGGAGAGGGTGATAGGTACGTAAGGTAGACTTTTATGGACTTCCCAATGCAAAATTACAATACATTACATTAGCTTAACAAATTCCATTATAATGTTGAAACTAAAAATATTTTCCTAATACTAATAAAAATTGTGTCCAATTCTATGGACACATAAGATTTGGTTCTTAAAATTAAAATAAGTGCATGAAAACTGAAAACGATGAAGTGTATCTTCCATTTCCCAAAGAATAAATAATTATTTGGCATTGATGTGTTGTTTCAACAATATTTTGTTCAGTAAGAAGAGACACGTGCCAGTCAAATATATAAGATTTTTCTCTATATTTAGCAATATTTCTGATTTCAACTTGATAAAAGCACAGGCAAATATTATAGCCACCATCATCATCATGATTTATTTCTGCTTTAACTCTTGGCTATTCATGCCTAAATTTATTTTATGTAAAATTTTTGCTTTGTAAACTATCATGTCTTCTAGGTTTATTCTACTATAAGTGAAAGAATTGCTGAGGCTTATTTTTAAAAGACTTCTTGGGAAGAGGTATTCCCATAACAATCTTTTGCCTACTTCTGTCTACTAGCGAAAAGCCTTAGTTGCCAAAAGAAATTTTGTATGGTTCAAAAATTGATAGAGACTCTGAGTATATTCAATGCCAATTTCAACCTCCTTCTCACTTACACTGTTCTTCTATGGGAACTAGAAAGCTCAAGACTCCCTTGCAGCTAGAGCTGGACATGTGACTCAACTCCAACCAATGAGAGGTCTGGTAGTGCTGCTTCCCTTCCTTCTGCCTTTCCCCTGCCAGGAATGACGAGATGCCTGGGGTGCAGCAGCCATTGCTAAGGACAGCAGAGCAAGGAGAGAGAAGGAGCCTGTTCCTTGGTGTCATTATTGAGCCACAATATCAGACAAGGATTGCTTGCTTTCCAATTTCCTGTGGTGTGGGACTAATCTACTCCTTTCTGTCAGAGCTTCTGTTTCTTTAGATTTTCTGGTACTTGAAGCTGAACACAACACTAACTGCTCTGTCCCTTCACTAGCATTTTGGTCCATTTCTCAAAGTCATCTAATTGACAAAAATGTGTGTTGGGTATTAGTCAGGGTAGGCTGGCTGCTATATCATATCATGCAGATCTCAGTTGCTTAACAAAGTTAAAATTTGTGATTTATTCCTGTCATGATCTTTTCAGGTGTTTGGCAAGCAACCTTCCAAGCAGTGATTCAGAAATGAGGCTCTTTCCCTCCTGCAGCTCCTTAGTGTGTCCTCTAGATGCTCTGCTTAGGGTTAGATGCAGGGGAGGTGAGAAAGCAAGGAGAGTGTTCAGGGATGTTTAGGGGCCAGGGCCAGACATTGTTTACATCACTTCCTGCCACATTCCATTGACCAGTATCTAATCCCACAACCTACCTACCTGACTAGAGGGAAAATCGGAGAATAGTTTACCTATGTATCCAGAGGAAATGAAATGGGTCTGGTGAGCACAAAGCATGGTCGCCTATGGATTACAGACACAAAATTCTAGATCAGGGATAGCACACTATGGCCCATAGGCCAAATCTGGCCCACCGCTTATTTTTGTAAATAAAGTTTGGTTGGAGCACTTACCACACTTGCTTATTTACATATTGTCTGTCTGTTTTCACATTACAGTAGCAGAGTTAAGCAGTTATAACAGAGACCATTTCTCCCACAACACCTAAAATATTTACTATCTGGCACTTTACAGAAAAGATTTGCCAGCCCCAGGTAGCTTGGTTCGAAAGACAGGCAACGAAGCCAAATGGCAAGCAACAATAAAGTTTAATAAGAGAAGCCTTAGGGCAGCCCCAACCAGCAGAAAGGGTCTGCTTGGAGGGAAAACCACACGGTCAAGTGGTGGAATTCCTTTTTATAGGGCTTTCTGCCAATCAGGGTGTTACATGGGGTCTTGAAAATGTAAGGTACGTGAGTTTTGGCCAACAGGGGATTACACGTAGTTTATCTTATACCTTTGGCAATGCCTGGTTTGTACATTTAAATAGGAGAGGTGGGGAGATGTGGCATGTGAAGTGGGGGAAAGGAAGAGAGGGACAGTGATGGGTGAGAACAAAGAAAGTGGCGAGAAAATGTGGTGTGAAAATGGGAGAACGGAGAGGGCAGCAACGCAGCCTGGCTTTGCAAAAGAGGGAAATGGGGGTTGGGCCCAGGGCCCAGACCTAACGCATGGAATGATCACATGTGTTACAAACTGACTTTAATCAGTTTGGTCATTTAATAGTTTCCTTCTGGTAAATATCATAAAGAAGGTGGTGTCTTGGCCTGTGTTCTCAGTTTGGCCTGCTTTGTGCAACCCATGTATTTTTAAAGAGATGTTAAAAAGGAAAAAGGAGAAGCAATGCAACAGAGACCTCAGTGGTCTGCAAAGCCTAATATATTGACTGTCTGACCCTTTGCAGAAAAAGTGTGTGGTGTCCCCAGGAGGGCTCAGCACGCACACTGCTTTTATTTTATTTGTTTTCTTTGCTCTTATGATGGTAATCATGACCTAGCATCTACTGAGAGCTAGTTATGGGTCAGCCACTGTTCCAAGTATTCATGTATTCATGCTACCAAAACACTCTAAGCAAAACACTACTATCCCCATTTTGCACAGCTGGGAAGAGCTGGAGTGGGGATTTGAACCCAGGAAGTCTGACCTCAGGCCCCTGCATGCACTTAAGTACTATGTGACGCTGCATCTCAAGAAGTTCATGCACGAGAGTTGTGAAATTGAGGGAAGCAAGATGGTGTAGCAAGTGGTTAAGAGGGTGCTTGACTTCTCATCTCAGCTCTTGGCCCTTACCTGCTGAGAATTTTTGGCAAGTTAATTAGCTGTTCTCTGCCTCATGGGTTTAATGGAAGCAACTACATCACAGAGACTGGTAATGCGATGAATGAGATGTCTATGCACATACTTTGCACCCTGTCATAAGCATTAAATAAATACAAGTAGAACAATTATTATTAAAAAAGCCCTAGCAGTATCTCTTCTGGGCTTGGCTGTGTGATGCCTGAAGTTTCCATTTGGGGTTATTATCCATGTCAGAGGTCAGTATATTCTACACTGTTACTTCCTGTTTTCATAAATAAAGGATTATTGGAACCAAGCCACGTTTCTTCATGTACATCTTGTCAATGGCTGTTTTCCACTACTATCACAGAGTTGAATAACTATGACAGAGACTATGTGGCCTGCAAAGCCTAAATTATTTACTATGGGGAACTTCACAGAAAAACTACTGCTTCCTGATCTAGCTTAAAGCATCAAAGGCTTCTGCTAAAATGCAGAACTTCCCTGGGGTGGGGAAGGAATGCGAGTTTGGGGACTGAGTGGTGGGAGGAGGAGATGTGGGGAACAGAAGTTGCTGAGGGAGGAGAGCTAAATCGGAGGCAGTTAGAGCCTGTGATTTGTCACCAGGCAGATACAATTTCTGAGGCTGGCCCTGCCATCTTCCAACTGTGTGATGTTAGATAAATTATTTAACCTTTTGCAAAAAAGAGCCTTATTAAACACCTCTGTTGAAAAGACTGTTGTGAGAATTATGTGAGATGATGCTGCAAAGAACCTGACCTTTTAAGCATTAAATAATTATCGGGTTCTTCTTATCCTCTCATTGTGAATTAATGTGCCATTTTAGCTTCCTAGCTTGATTAGGCAGAGAACAAGGGGATTTCATAAAGGAAAGGGGGCAGCGGACACAAAAGAAAGGAAAATAATAATAGCTGACAGTGTTAGATACTTCCAATGAACTAGGCTTTGTGCTAAGTAATTAATACTTGCTAACTTCTGTACTCTTCATTAAAAATATTATGAAGAAAAAATTGCCTATGGAGACTTAGAAAGGTTAAGTGGAGTCTGGAGTCAAATCCTGTTGGTTTTCTTGCAGAATCCTGGGACTTAAGTGTCCTATTGGCCAGAGGTTGAATGCTGCCAGGGGAGTTTTGGGGAGCCAGGGACTAGCATGAAAACACAGAGCACTTGGGGTTAGTACCAGAAAGCGTGAAGTGCCAAAAGGTGGAGGGCATCTGTGAAGAAGACATGGAGGGCCTCTGGGAAATGCTTTTTAATGCATAAAATCTGTGGGACTGGAGAAAATACCAAGAGCTGTTTTACAAGGTCATTGGTAGGAGCTTGGCTCTGCATTTCCAATCACTCAAAATAAGTCAGCCACTAGCGTCTCCTTAAAAACCTTCAGTAGTAATTACACAATGTTTGCCTTTTAAAAAATAAGATCTGGCTTTATCTTTTGAAAGTAATCTTTTTACAAATGTGGTAGAGAATTTTTAATGGAGTTGGGAATTAATTAATGAAAGCTGTTTCTTAGAACTTCTCTCTCCTTCACTGTAATTTCAATCTAACAGTGCAAAACTCCACAGGGCAGTGAACGCGATATTGAGCAAAACCCTATTCTTAGGTTACTTCCAACGGTCACCATTAGGGGTAAAGAGAATGCCGCAATCAAATAAAAAGTACACATGGAAGCATAAATGAAGATAGAGCGAAAATTATAGTTTTTTTTTTGTTAAAAGATAATGTTTAAAAAGTTATTCATAATTGTAACTGTCATGTAGATACAAAAGAAGAATATATCACAAATTTTATTTCAATCATTAATTTATGAAGGAACCAGTAAGATGTTACAACCAGTTCAAAGGAGAATTTAAAGTAATGTACATACATAGTCAGATGAGAAATGCTGAACAGAATTTACAAAAGGATGTTAAAAGGGTCTTATCCACGGGACAATTATCAGTTGCATTCCACTGGACACATCACTTTCATTTCTATGTAGCGGTTTCATCTGCATTTCATCAGTTTTCTCTAATTTACAGAGATGAAAAATAGCTTCAAGATGATGAAAGGCAGAGAAAATCCAGGATACTCAGTAGTTTTTTGTTTTGTTTTGTTTTTGTTTGTTTGTGTGAGTGTGTTTTTTTTAAATCTCAATTCAAAGTCTTTCACAATTTTCCCTGATGCTTTATTGTATATGCTTTTCCTACATTGGATGGCTTTTCCAACTTTTCAGTTCAGCTGCTGGAATGGGATATACTGATTTTGCTAGGTGAGGTCTTTAAGGCCTTATTTAAATTGTATTGTTGTCTTTATTTTTCACAAAAATCTAGAGAAACTTTGTGACATTCCTCTCCCATCTCTTTGTAACATGTCTGTGAGAAGCTATTATATTTTATAATGGATATACTCTTCTGCTGATCAGTGGAAAACCAACCCACAGAACTCAAGAATTCAAAACACTGTTTTGACTTGCAAAATACCATTACATATTTTTTAAAAAGGAAAAGAGTTTATTGATGTAATATACTAATTTTCACTTCTCCATCAACAAGGAAAGTGTCACCTCAAATACTTTCTTGAATAATGTGGACTGTAAGTAAATGAACAAAATATAAAATCTGAAAGAGAATATGATAAAAAGCTGATGCGTTTATGTGGGGTAGTTTTATCATTATGGTAAGGAAACATTTTGACCAACAAAGGTGAATTATGTTATTGGACATATTATGGGTAAAGGACACCCACAAAATCACCACCTAGTCGTGAAAAAACCTGGGGGAAGACAACAGCAACAACCACAAAACTTCATCAGATTCCCCCTTTGATGTGTCATCTTGGCTAGGTTATGGCGTCCAGTTGGCTGAGCAAGTAAGCAGTAGCCTGATCATTACTGTGAGCACATTTCATGGACTTAAATCATCAGTAAGTTGATTGCATCTATGTTGATTACACCTACTATCAGCTGAGGAGATTGCTTTCATCAAGGAGAGAAGTCTCATCCAATCAGATAAAGGCCTTAAAAGGAGAAGTGAAGATTCCAGCAGTCAGAAGACAGAATTTCCATCTCTACTTTGGCCAGCCAGCTTTTCCTGGGGAATTCATCAAAAACCTTCATCAGAGTTCCCAGACTGTGGCCTGCCCTACAGAATTTGGACTTGCCCAACCCCACAGTTGCATAAGACAGCTTTTATAAAAATTTCATAATATTCACAGATCTCTCCTGTCAGTTCTCTTTCCCTGGAGAACCCTGACTAATATACTCTTACCCCTTCCAACTATCATGCTGTTGTCCTTCTTCCTTTCACAACCAGATTTATCACAAATGATCTTATTTCTATTTCCATCTTTTCCTCATTTCCCACTTCCCTAACCACTGAAAACTCTGCCAAGAAAGCTGACTGGGAGACCTCCCAGGAAAAGGAGAATGATACAGCTAAGGTTTTTTGCAAGCCTGTATGAAGAAAGAGGGAAAAAGGAAACACAATGCATTACACTTGGTCAAGACCAAAAGAAATGTTGGCGGAATCAGAAGAGCCACTTCCCTGAGAGATTAACACTGCACAAATAATTAGGGAAATAGTTTAGCTAAGTGCCTGTGGGAAAAAGAAATGAGAAATTATACTTTTAAAGAAAGAATGTCTAAAAACATCTAATAAAAGAATGAAAATGAGCTAACAATAGAATGTTGAACTATGGATTTAAAGCATGTATAAAAGTTTTGAATTATCTGAAGATTTAACTTTTAGAGTAAAGCATAAAATTGGAAAAAAATAGAAGCGAAAAGCATAAATGTTTGAAGAAATCAGCGTTCAACATTTTTGTTTGTCCTCATTGTATGCTGTTATCAACTCTGAAAATGTACAAGGTATAGAAACTTTAAACGACTATTTGTAAAACTCATTTTATGTCTATGCAGAGTTATAATTTAAGCCAGCCCACTTGTCTCTTCTGCAAGGATATCAGGTTGAGACATAGGAAGCTGTCATTTCCGTAGGACAAAAACACTCACTCATTGGCAATTTCCTATGGCTCAATCAAAAAGTACAGGCCTGTGAACCAAGACCCGGATCCCTCATTGTCATATTTTATCTTTCTGTTTGCATCCGTAAGGTGGCAATTAAGTTGTTTCCATGGAAAAATAAAAACCACCAAACCTCATGTTTTGCATAAAGGAAAACAAAGTACATGGATAGTTAAATTTGTTTTAACTTTTCAACCACTTATTTTCACAAGTATAAACATTTCCTCCACCTTATTTTCTAGCTTCTTCCCTGATCGCCTCTTTCCCTGCTCTGGGGTCTCCGGCTCTTTTCCATCATCTTCTTTCTAGCTTGCTTGTGTTTATTTTTTCCACACTTAAGGGATTCTACAGGCTGCCAAGTTGCATTGTGGTAACAACAATGGGTTGTTCTGTGTAAATGATATGGAAAGAGATGGAGTAGGTGGGAGTCCTGAAGACAGTGTGAGCTTGGGGCCTTGGGAGCAGTTTCTAAGCCCAAACCTCACAGCAAGAACATCTGGTACTATGTGCAGCTGCAAAATGAATTGATAAAAAAAAAAAAAATAGACAAAGTCTGTTACACAAGCAAAAACCATGGTTTCTGTTATTTCAAGGTTACATCTGCTCCCTCTTCTGTCAACCTGAAGGATTTGTGTTTTTCCTGGTCATTCTGCATATCCAGGAAAAAAGTCCTTCACCTAAGTAAAATATTGCTCCAGAATAAAGTTCTTCACTTGTGTACGTTTGATTTATTTAAGCCTTAGGTAGGAATATAGTGGCATTCTAGGGGTAGCACTTCCCCTATATTAAATGAACATGACGGTGGAAGTCATAGTTCTGTGCTATTTGGATGGCCAAGCCACTTCAATGGTTCGTTTCTTATTCTAAAAGCTTCAAATAATTCACTGTGCCTGGAGTCATAGACAGATGACGTACTTGTTTGCAAAGACTTGAAGCTTCTCATTCAAATAATCCAGTGCCAACCCTCTGGCTCTGTGACTTTGTCCAAAGTCCACTAGAAGACAAGTGGCTTAGAATGCGTTTAATCATGTTGCTGCTTTATGTTGCCTTTTTCATCTGAATCTGTTTTTAAAAATGCTGAGGAGCATTCACTTCCAAGGTTTTCAAAATACATTGTTGCAGGTCTTCACTTTTGAATGAGGCACTGCAAACATCTAACATTAGGATCTCATCTGTGAATCAGATAACTTATGATGTAGTGACCCAGGCTCCAGGCTTCTGGACAATCTGAGTGACTTGGAAACAAAGAATAGAGAATAATTACAAGTTGATACTTTTCTTTTTACATGTTCTTTCTGGGATGATTGGTATCCTTTCACAGCCAGAATCATAATGACCCTGACTGCATTCAAGTATTGCTTGGGAGAGAGGATTTCCATCTGAGGGGAGAAAGAAGTTCTGAGGCATGGATATATGCTATGTTTTAAAAAAATAAATCAGTAATGCATGTGCTTAAATTTTATACTCAAAAAAAAACTGAATTTTAATGAAAAGATCACTCCATATTTTAACGTGTCTTATTGCAGAAAGGCAGTTTTGGAAGTTACTCAGTTGCCTTCTCTTTTAAAAACTTTTAGAAAAAAAGTAAACTTTTAATCCAATCACTTATTCTTAAATTTATTTTAATGTCCATTTTTACTCAATTATCATTATTCAGAAACCCTGAGGAAAGTAAAGATTACAGAACTGAAGCTTCTAGAAACTTCCAGAAACAACCCCAGAATTAAATGCATTTCCTTTTGGCATGGGCTTTGAAGGTTGACCTTGAATTCCCTCTTGGAATGTAGCATTGGTCAATTACTGTAGCAAAGAACAGTAGAACGCTCAGAAGAACTTACAGGGAATCAGAGTGTGGCGAAGTCTACCTATAGCAAAACCATAACAATGCCACAGCCCTGGAGACCTGGGATATGATTTTGGAGAAAAGTGATAAAAGATGCTGGAACACTGCTTTCCCGGAAAGCATGACTGATCAACAAAAGAACCAGGTCCATGGTAAAACATCCCTTTGTAATTTTAATCTACTATGGGTATTTTGGTGTGACTGTATTTAGTAACCTAGATTTCATGGCAGAATA
This sequence comes from Choloepus didactylus, assembly GCF_015220235.1. Classification (NCBI taxonomy): domain Eukaryota; kingdom Metazoa; phylum Chordata; class Mammalia; order Pilosa; family Megalonychidae; genus Choloepus; species Choloepus didactylus. The sequence goes on along the minus strand of NC_051324.1, from coordinate 63,456,260 downwards.
TCCCCCAATCCCAAGAAGCAGTATGCAGAAAAAATAACAAAATGTATATTGTCAAAAATTTTTGTCAATGATGGTCTGGACTTATGAGAAGAGACAAGATGGTGAAGAGTAAGGCTAAAATTTGGTCTTCCATCAAGATTTGTCATCTGGATAAACTTATCTGGTGGTCTATGAACCACAAAAAGGCAATACCCAATCCTCGAAACCTCCTATTTTTTTCTGTAACAATGTTTATGGAAATAACTATACAAAATTAGCCTCCTAGTATTATTTATAATAATATGACTTTTGGGAAAAGCAGTATTGCTTGCTTCTTACTCTTACTTATATTCCAATTGCCATATATTTAAATTCTACGTAAATAGGCAATAGATGTTTTATTGAATCTATTTCTTTAACCTTTTCTTCACCCACTTTCCCATTCTTTCTCCTTCAATGTAAGAAAAATATAAACAATATTTGTAAATTATAAAACATCCTACACAGCTAGGTTTCATTAGTTGTTCTCTTACTTCCTTTGTCCCTCATTGCATGACAATTGTCGATCCCTTTTTTCCTGATATTATTTATATTCTTCCCCCACTCCTTCATATTACTCAACCAGCTGCTATGAATCTTGGAGTGAGATTAACATAATTGTTTTGGAATGGGATAAAAAAAAAGTCAGAAACTGTTGACTTTCCTATTGCTTCATAGAACATTTAGTATTGTTCAATGCCTCATTTGAATCTTGAAAAACATTAATCAAGAATAATGAATGAAATGCCTGGCTTTTAATATGAGGACTAGCTCAAAAGACTTCCCACTAACTGAAAATGAGGACATCAGCTCTGCCTTTTTGCCAGGATCTCTATGTTGAGTTTGGAATTTACTATTTCTGACATTTGGCCTAGCCTGGACATTTTAGGTGGATGTGATGTTTGATATTAATTGCTGATTTCCTACAGTTGTTGATAGATTTTTAGTTTTTAGAGAAAAACAGCCAAAAATCCTTCCTCTCATCTCTTAATTATCTGCTTTGCAATGTAGAGTCCAGTGGCCCACATGTTATTCTTATATAAGCTACCACCTTTGGTTCATTTTGCGTTGCTGAAGGTGTCAGACATGAAGGGATAAAGCTGTCATTGACAGGGATTGCCCAAAACTATGGGCATGCCAGGACAAGGGACTTTAAGTTTTAAAACCAGAAAAGTCCCAGGCAAACCTGAAGCAGTTGCTCACCTACTGGCAGAGCTTGTCATGACTCAGTCCACAGACGGTATCCCAGATGTGATATATGACTGTGCACGGGGTCAGATCGTGACCCAACAGCCCCATCTCTGGTCTTATCCTTGTCATCTTTTTTCCTATCTTTGGATATAACACCCACCCACCCCCAGTCATTTATCTTCTCCTTTCACAGCACTCAAATCCTAGACCCCAAACACAGGCCTGAACGAGGATTTCGACTACTCAAAGTGGGGCAGACTCTAAAATGTTTCTTCCATCCTCCTCCTACAAGCCTAATTCCTTGGGATATGTGGGATGGAGAGAGACAGGATAAATTTCTCTACTTCACTGGCTGCTGTTGCAGTCTCTACCTGTTGACTGCGGACTTGCCAACACTGGCCCTCATTGCTATCTGAGAGGTAGGTTTTCAAAGGCTGGCTCTCTTTTGGAACATTTCTGAGTTCCATGCAGGGCCCTCCTTGTTGCCCAGTTCCCTAGCATAGGAGATACAACTTCCAACCCAGTCTCCACTAGTAGCAGTGCATCCCACAGCGTCTTGCTGCTGGGGAACTCTCATCCTGAGGGCAGCCCACTTGGGAGGCAAGATGGCTCAAGCCCAGTTACCTTCCTTGAGGGCCCCTCCACATGACCCACAAAGATCTGTGCATCCTTGATGCAAAATGTGTGGTGACTCCTGTAATAGGTGGCTCTTTGGGCTAGTGCTAGTTCCAAATGCCTGCCAACATGGAGGTGCCAAAACCAATATTTTACTTCATATGTATTCTGTTAATTTCTGTGTGATTTTAAGCCCAACTTCATCACCCACACCTTGACTCTGGCTGAAGGGAGCACCTTTGGGTGCTGCCTCTTCGTTTGGCTGTGTTGTAGATCTTTCTCATCCCCATGGCATTATTTTGCTATGGGGCAACATTTTCATGATGCTATAGGAGTAAGACTATCAGGTGGAAGCAGCCTCACCAAAGGTCTTCAAAATGTGGCCAAACTCTCTCATGCGTTCTGCTCATGTTAATGACATAATGCCAAAGTTAGTAGAGACAAACACGGAGCCCTGAAAGAGATGTTGCTGTATCCCTTGTTTCTTGCATTTCTGTTCTCTTACCCTCTTAACCTATTTGTGACAATAATTTTCATTTCCAGCCACTGTGGTCCCCTGCCTACAACATGCTGACTCACATCTCCGGGCACCTGCTCATGTCATTCCCCTTGACTTGGGTGGTTCTTCTCTCTTACCCTCATCCTCTTCCCATTCTCCTGCCAACTCCAGCTCATTCTCCGGGATTCACACAGAGGGAGAAATTTCTGATCCCTCCGGCTGGGCTCAGCCCTGTCCTCTGGGATCCCACAGCTTCTCCACAGAGGCTCTTCCACACCGGGAAAACCATCTGAGCTCTCAGTGTCTGTGCCCCTCTCAATTAACTCAGGGTTGTTTATAACTCCAGCAACTGACACCCAGTGAATACTCAGTAAATGTTTATTGAACTAAATTGCGCTCATTTGAAAGAAACGGGTTTGCCATTTACTTTAGATTTCTCATCAATGAAATGGTTTTTATAAAAAGCAAAAACAATTTTTAAAGAATTAATTATGCACCAGGAACTATATTATTCTTAGAGATTATTGTGTAATCTTGGGTTTTGTGTATCAGGAAATTGAGACTCAAAGAGATGAGGTGGAAAACTCACCAGTGATTGAGCCTGATACAAATAGAGGGATGTCTGGCTCCAAAGTCTAGAATATTTCCACTAAGCCCTTAAACACAAAAGAAAGAAAAGGGGCAGGGGGGAAAACAGAGGAGATGAGAGGAGAGGAAAAAGAGAAACAACACAGCAATACCTGTGTATTGAAGCTGTGTCTGCCCTGGTTTGGCTGATCCAAAAGATTGTGGATTGGGAAATGCAGTCCCTGACAGCTACACGGGAGCTCCAGGGCTGTGGAGGTGGTACCCCTCACTCATGTCTATGGCCTCAGAACACAGGAGAGCCACGAGAGTGGTTCCACTGTCTCTCTCCTTGACACCTAGAAGTACTTCCAAATTTGGAACCAAGCCCTAACTAGCCCAATCATTCTCTCCACTCACCCCCTCACACACCACGCCATCCAATCGTGCCACCAAGTATTGTTAGCCAGCCTATGTGGCTTCTGTGATCTCCAGCTTCAGGCCAGCTCTGATGTCCTGCTACTCGGGCAAAGGCAGCTACTGGACATTGACACAGAACCACGTTCCTCAGCTGTGTGTCGCGGGGGAGCCGGCGTGGAGCTGTGTCACTGTCCACAGCACCTCCCAGAGGAATCCGTGGATGGCCTGTTGGAATGATTCCTCTTCTCTAATTGAATGGCAAATACATCACCGATATTTGCTTCCAAAATGCCAAACACCATCCTTTGTGAAGAGCTTAATAAGATAAGAGACCTGAGAGCATTTTTAAAACTTCAGCAGAGAGTGAGCACGTAAGGAATTAGTGGTTAATGGTCAGACTGGATCAGCCATTTACCCCTCGGGCAACTGGGGGCAAGTTCTGTGGGCTCTCCAGCCTCAGTTTCCTCATGTGTAATACATGGCTGATCACAGTACCTACCTCGTAAATGAATGACAGGCATTAAGTGGTATAACCACCAGAAAGCCCATTATTAGCATGCATTTGGCCCTTGGTAGGCACTTAATAAATGTTAGCGAAAGCATCACCACCCGAAATTTGAACAACGATTTATTCCCATTCATGGCAACTGAAAGCTTCCACAACAGAAATTTTGTTATTACTGACATATGACATAGTCACAGACACTGCTTGCCGACTGCCTCAATATACCTTTTTATTGCCAGGTGTTATTAATTTGCTTTAATGAAATTTAATAAATCTATTTGAGGTAAATGGAGGAAAATATGACCAAAAAAAAAGAAGGAAATCATTTAAGCTGTTTGCAATAAAGTAGACAAATTGTAAAGATTAAACATATCCCCATGTGGCTTTTCAGCAATGAATTGCATTATAGCATATAAAATGCACAGAAAATCTTGTATGAGTACAGCCTGACTACTTCTGGCTCATGTCTTAAAAATAAATGGTAGTCAGGGTTAAAGATCGAATGTGATCCACAAACAATAGATCTTAGGCCGCAATTATTCCCAGGCAAAAGAAATATTGGTAGGTACAATGTAAAGCCACAGAGCATTCTCCTGACTGGTTTCAGCTCAGCTCCAGTATAGGCCTGTGTTTATGTTACATAAAATGAGCATCGTATTTCTGAAACAATGCGCTACATGTTCAGAGCATGTTTGTTCCTTTAACAACCTTAATTGTGAAGAGGGGAATGGATATTTTTATGCCAATTGCTATTACATTTGTACTCTGTTGGAAAAGAACAGAAGCCCCTGCTGCTTTGAGCATCGCGTGGCAGGAGAGAGCTTATTGCATTCTTGTCTGCACGCTAGGCCCGGGTGTCTTACAGCTCCGTGAATAAGGATAATGAATAATTATTCTGCATCAGGAGTTTATTGAAGCTGTGATTCTGTGTTTTCTACCGGGAATTCAAAACTGTAATCTGAATAAATTCCACTCAAATGTTTATTGTTCTTAAACTACTGGCAATGAACAAATAAGTGAGCAGGATAAATAGGGTGAAGGAAAGTCTCAGAGCCAAACAGGCAAGTTCTCACAGTGACAGGGCTTATGAGAAAAAAATCCCTGGCACCTCATCCCATCGTGCCCTTTATTCCCAGGGTTTAAAGCTACTGGGTTCATAGAAGGGCCACAAAATGCAGATCCTTGATGTCTTGGATACTGTCCTACTTAAGGATGCTCAAGTCCCCTCATCACTGCTGGACACTGGCACACAATGCCTCACCAACACAGTGTGGGCCTTCTCTGGGCCAAGAAAACAAGCAATCCTGTCTCTAGGGGCCTGATGTCCTCAGGACTGGGCATTTAGTCCCAGATGGGCAAGCCTCATTACAAACCTAACTCCTATCAGCCCAAGTGATGACACAACATTCCATTCCAGGCTCCCAGCTTGGCCAGGACGATGCACGTTCATTTCATGTGAAACCCAGCAACTAGGCAACAAGTAACCCCTGAATCTTTTCGAAGGAGCTGTCTGTGTTGGACTCTTGGCCTGAATCTCGGGATCAAGGGAGAGTCACATTTTAACTGCTCTTCAATGATGTTTTTCTTTCCAGGGGAAGTGGAGGGGGCTTGTCAGAAATATTGGTCCTAATAAAATCTTTGGGCACTTAATATTAAACAAAGAGTGAGGAGATGGATTAAAAAATGAACCCCTCCAAAAAAAAGCTCTCAGAGGCCTGACACTTCATTAAGGGTGAAAAATCAGCTTATCTGTGGTTGACTGGGAGTAAAATTCTCCGCACCACTCTATTTCACCTCTGTCTCTCCTTTATGGAAAGGGTTGAATTTTTAACATTTTTCTATGCCTGGTACTGCTCATGTTTTTAAGTGCCTGTGGCATTCAGGAAAGGAGAGATATTGCATTCCCCAGAAGAGAGCCTGCTCTCCACCCTGAAACTAGGCCATTCACCAACCCTGTCATCACATTATTCACCTTCAATCCCAGGACTCAGGGTTGCAAGATTGCTGCTAGCCAAATTCCATTACCCAAATGCCATTGCTGCCAAAATCCCCATCTGCCTAAAAGATGTCTCCATCCTCGCCAAAGGCCTCTTGACTGGAACATGATCTGAAGCTTCAGAATTCTATACAGAAAAGCCACCCTGAAAATTTAAGAGTCCCTTGGTGTTGCTGGAATGAGCATTTGTCCACTAACAGCTGACATACACACCACGGCTCCAGCTGCACATGCTCACAAGTGTATTTACATAGCCAGATTCCCATTGGGGAACTGCATAACTGCCAAGACTCTGCTAGGTTTTTCCCAGCATAAGAGTGTAAACCTAGAGTCCATTTGGGGATATCCACATGCAAAGGAATTAAGGTGAACCCCAACCTCCCATCCTGTACAAAAACTAACTCAATATACATCAAAGACCTAAATGTAAGAGCTAAAACTATAGTACTCTTAGAAGGAAGCATATATATGAATCTTAATGACCTTGGCTCAGGCAACAGTTTCTCAGATAGTACACCAAAAGCACAAGCAAACAAGGAAAAAATAGGTGAGTTGGACTTCCAAAATTAAAAACTTTTGTGCATCAAAGGACGATATCAAGAAAGTGAAGACAATCCACAGAATGTGATAAAATATCTGTAAATCATATATCCAATAATGGTCAAGTATTCACAATATATAAAGAACTCTTAAAACTCTAAAATAAAAAAAAAACACATAACCCAATTTCAAAATGGGCAAAAGTTATGAATAACATTTCTCCAAAGAAAATATACAATTGGCCAATAAGCACATGAAAAGATGCTTATCATTGTCACTAAAGAAATGCAAGTCAAAATCAAAATGAGATACCACTTCATCACAACTAGGATGGCTGGAATCAAAAAAACAAAAATAAAAAAGGAGCAGTACTTTGGAAAACATTTTGGCAGTTCCTCAAACAGTTAAAGATAGTTACCATAAAACCTAGCATTTCCACACCCAGGTATATACCCAAGAGAACTGAAAACAGATATTCAAACAAAACCTTATACACAAATGTTCATGGCAGCACTATTCATAATAGTGAAAAAGTGGAAACTCCCTAAGTGTCCCTCAAATGATAAATGGATAAACAAAATGTGGTTTATCCCTACAATGGAATATTATTCAATCGTAAGAATACATGGTTCCGCATGAATGAACCTTGAAAATATTACACTAAGTGAAAGAAGCCAGGCTGGAAAGGCCACATTCTACATGATTCTATTTATATGAAATTTCCAGAAGGAGGCAAATCCGTAGAGACAGGAATAGATGAGTGGTTGCCAGGAGAGGATGGACAGAGGAGGGTGCAGGTTTCTTTATGGGGTGATTGAAATGTTCTAATACTAGATGGTGCTGACAGTTGTACAACCTTGTGAATATAATAAAAACCACTGAATTCTACATTTGTAAATGGTGAATTTAATGTTATGTAAATTATATCTTAATTTTTTAACTCACAAAACAATAAGAAAAACACAGAACAGTAAGTGCTCCATAAATCGGGGGTCACCAACTGAGATGGCCCATGAATAGGACAAGAGAATTGTTCCAGTTTGTTAATGCTGCCCTTTTCAAAACACCAGAAATGGATTGGCTTTTATAAAGGGGGTTTATTTGGCTACAATACAGTCTTTCTTACGGCAATAAAGTGTCCAAGGTAAGGCATCAACAAAGGGTACCTTCGCTGAAGGATGGCCATTGGTGTCTGGAAAACCTCTGTTAGCTCAGAAGGCTTGTGGCTGGCATCTGCTTGCTCCCAGGTTGTGTTTCAAAATGGTGTTCTCCAAAATGTTGCTCTTGGGGCATTTTGTCCTCTCTTAGCTGCAGCTCCTCTTCAAAATGTCACTCTCAGTTGCTCTGAGTTCCCTCTGTCTGTGAATTCCTTTACACGACTCCAGTGATCCAATTAAAACCCACCCTGAATGGGTGGGGTAACACTTCCATGGAAATTATCCAAGCAAACATCTCACTCACAGTTGATTGAGTCACATCTCCATGGAAACACTCAATCAAAGAATTCCAATCGAAGCAACACTAATACATCTGCCCCCACAAGATTGCATCAAAGAACATGGAGTTTGGGGGGACATAACACATCCAAACCAGCACACTCCACCCCCTGGACCTCAAAATGACATGACCTTTCCATATGCAATACACATTCATCCCCTCACAATATCAAAAAAAGCTTAAATCATTTCTGTAACAATAGTTAAATAAAAGATCCCATCAAAATCAATTACAGGCATAGTCTGTCCTAAGGCAAAATTCCCCTCTGGCTGTGGACCTGTGAACTTAGAACAAGTTATCTGCTTCCAATATACAAAGGAGGGACATTCATAGGATAAATATTCCCATTGACATAAGGAGAAACAGTAAGGAAAACAGGGTTTAAGGGACCAAAACAGTTCCTAAACCCTGCAGGGCAAACTCCACTAGATTTCAAAGTCTGAGGATCATTTACAGAACAATGTATCCTTGAGGCTTGAGAGAGCAGCAGTCACACACTTTCCAAGAGACTCTGCTGCAGCCCTTTTCTCTCCAATCACTGAGGTGAGTGCTCCAACACACTCACACTCACACATTGGGGAGACCACCTTCTTCTTGACCCCATCCTCCTCAAACACCAGGGTGCCACCCAGACTTTGCCTCAGGACCAAAGGCTTTCCCCTCTCTGAATAGTGGGATAGCAGCCAGGCTCTTCCCATTCCCAGGGAATGTGCTCCACCTTCTCTGGGGCCTGGGGTGACAGCATTCTTCCTGAGCATTGAGGCAGAAGGCCTGCACTCTGCCTCCAGGGCAAACTCACCCTTTCCATGTTCCTGGGTTGCTCTGCTCTTTTTGCCCAAGATTTCTTGACTCCAGACCTCAATTTCCATGATTCTGTCCTTGAAGAAATTTTTCCTTTAATTTGTTCCTTTTCCATTCCCTCCAGTCCAGACTGGCAGTGGCTCCATCTATACAGATGTTGCAAAAATCTTGTTGGCTTAGCATGAAGCACACAGAGGTCAAAGCCATCAAACAATAGGACTTCCCACATATCCTTTCTGGATAACTCTATCTCCAATCCTGGCTTGTACTGAAATGGCGGTTGGGGGTTCCATGTTTAGTTAAATCCTCATGTGGGGCTGTACTCTCTGGGGTCTCACTTTCTGGAAGCCCAGAATTTTCCAAACTGTCAGTTCTGGTTTTTTTGAACTCAAGAGTTCATTTCTCAGCTTATCCCTCACCTCTCACATTTTACTATAAGCTGCAAGCAGAAGCCAGGCCACACTTTCAATATTTAATTTTAAAATCTCCTCAGCTAAGTATTCCAGCTTGTCACTTTCAAATGCTGCCTTCCATCAAACACCAGGATTCCATTTTGCCAAATTCTCTGCCACTTTAAAACAAGGCTTGCCTTTCTTCCAGTTGGCAATGACACAGTCAACATTTCTGCTCAAGGCCTCATCAGAAGTATCTTTAGAGTCCATATTTCTACCAACAGTCTCTTCAAATCCATCTATGCCTTTTCTATCAAGCTCCTCACAATTCTTCCAGAATATCCCCCTTATCCATTTAAAAAGCCATTCCAACATGTTTGGTATTTGCCATCTAAGCAGCACCCCACTTCTGGTACCAAAATCTGTTCCAGTTTGTTAATGCTGCTCTTTTCAAAACACCAGGAATGGATTGGCTTTTATAAAGGGAGTTTATTTGGTTACAAAGTTACAGTCTTAAGGCCTTAAAGTGTCCAAGGTAAGGCATTAACAAAGGGTACCTTCACTGAAAGATGGCCATTGGCATCTGGAAAACCTCTATTAGCTCAGAAGGCTTGTGGCTGGCATCTGCTTGCTCCCAGGTTGTGTTTCAAAATGGTGTTCTCCACAATGTTGCTCTTGGGGCATTTTGCCCTCTCTTAGCTGCAGCTCCTCTTTAAAATGTCACTCTCAGTTGCTCTGAGTTCTCTCTGTCCGTGAATTCCTTTGTAAGACTCCAGTGGTCCAATGATACCCACCCTGAATGGGTGGAGTAACACTTCCATGGAAATTATCCAACCAAACATTTCACTCACAGTTGATTGAGTCATATCTCCATGGAAACACTCAAAGAATTCCAATCAAATCAACACTAAATACATCTGCTCCCACAAGATTACATCAAAGAACATGGAGTTTTAGGGGACATAATACATCCAAACCAGCACAAGACTGGACCAGACATTCCAGAAAAGGTCAGGGGCACAGGAGAGTTTGTTATAGGATATGTTGCTAGTTTGGGTCAGTAAGGAAAATACGGAATTTTCCATACTGGAACAAAGTTTAGCCATCTGGAATAAAAAAACAAAATTGATCCTTACTTCATGCCTTACCCAAGAATAAATTACATTAAAGATTTAAATGGAAACAACAACACAATATAAATACTTTTTTGAAAAAGAGCACATTCCATAAGTGACTGCATCTATCCCCTTCTTTCCTATCTGACCCTAATTTCTGGAGTCTTTTCTAGCTTTATAATTCCATGATTAATTCACAATATCAAATATTTTAATAATTCCCATTGAAAAATATTTTATTGGTTATTAAATAAACATTTAGTTTCCTTAGCAATGTAGGTCCTTAGGTTGATATGTCATGAAATGTTTTTCATTGTGGGAGCAAGTAAGTGGACAAACAAAAATTGGGATGAAAACTGCAGTCTTGCTCTAGAAACAAATAATTGACTAAAGGTAATATATTGTGTTCAAGCTGCTTCAGCAATCTGTTTCTGATATAAACTCAACTAAGATCTAATGAAGTGGTTCCCAAATAGGGGCTATTTTGCCTCCCAGGGAACTTTTGGCAATATCTGGAAATACTTTTGATTATTGGGATGGGGTGGAGGTGGGGGAGTAAGGCCGGAAACACTGCCAAACAGGACAGCCACCCACAGCAAAGAATTATCCAGTCCCAAATTTCAGTAGTGCCTCAGTTGAGAAAGCCTGGCCTGGTCTCATAGAAGGATGCACTTGATGTTCCTGACAACAACCCTGTTTCCAGGAGCTATGAGCTGAGACCCCAGGCCTTAAAGATTGAAGGCCCAGAAGCCATTTTTGATGCCTCCTTTCCTTTATTATATACTGAGAACTTATTTGTGCCAGACACTGTGCTAGGCCCTTGAAGTTCAGTATTTCTCTTCATAATTACATTCTTCATGTTACCCTATTATACAGGTTTGTTACTTTCAATTTACAATGAGGAAATCAAAGCTTAGAACACATCAGTAACTTGCCAGATGGCACTAAATATGGAACTGCAGAAGTGGGGCCAGAACAAAAAGTCAGCATGACTTCAGACTCCATGTACCAAACCTCCATGGTTTACCTTCTCCTAAGACTCTGAACCTATTCCAGGGAACCAGCTATCCTCCAGTGTAAATGAGAAGTTGAGATCATGCCCAAATGACTGATGTTGACTAGGGAAGACGCAGGGACCAGGCTGCCCATTACTGAGGGACTAAGATTAAAGAGCACCAGTGAAGTCCTTTCTTTTAGGGCGAATTAAGCCTATAGTCTTGCTCAGTCCAGAAGGGATGCTGGCATAGAGCCCCTGGCTGTGGCTTGGAGCAGGGACTCAGGGCCTAGCATGGTGCAAATGCTCAAGAAGAAGACATCTTTTCCTATCAGTTGATGGGTAGAATTGAGCTCTGATCCTGGAGAGTTGAGTGAACCTGGGGTCCTGGGACTGCCATGGAAAAACAGAGATTAAGACCAGAGAAATTGAGAGAGTCCCTAAATAGCTTAGACCTCAAAGACATGCTGCTCTAGCAGTCTCTTCTTCCTATAAGACAGATACAAGAACAACAAGACCCTGTCTGACAAATCCTTCAAGGGAGAAGCAGGGTAAGATAAAAGAGTTCGCTATAATAGAGTTTGTGTAGATCAGAATGAAAAACTCTATTTTTCCAGTGGCAAGATTTCAAGCCAGGTGCATTTGAAAAAAGTGTCTTGAGGGTTGGGTACAGTGGGATTCCCATTGCTTGGAGCTTGGAATGTCATAGCACTCAGCCCCAGCTTCTGCAGAAGAACCAAAGCAGAATGGCTGGGGATGGAAGGAACACTTTCCTTAGCTTTCTGGGCTTTCCCCATAGAGGCAGGCCAAATAGACCATGTTGCCAAACTTGAAGAATAGATCCCCCTTGGGAGGGAGAGAACTCATGAGAGCTGCTTTTGATTTCTGAGGCATTAACCCCCCCCCCTCCCTGAGGGCAGTCAGGGCTTAAATCAACCCTTATAAATTACTGTTGTAATAGAGAAGTCTGAGGCCTCATCTAATAGTTGCATCTCAAACTCAAGTTACAGTGAGAGAGAGAACCTAAGATGGTGGCTAGGTGAGACAGGGCAAAAAAACACCTCTGTGAAAAATACTAGATAAAAGCCAGAAAGTGACCCAGAACACCAGTTCCAGCTATGCACCAGCCAGACAAGGTCTGCTAAATCCACAGGGACCATGCATTCGGTGAAACCAGGAGTCTGCATTCTGAAATGACAGGCTGGGAACAACCCTGCATGGCCTGGCAGCCCAGGGCTTCCCTGGAGGGCCAGCGCACACTTGTGACATGGCACAGCCTTCCCTCAGCAGAGGTCCTGGAAGAGCATGGCTGAGAAGAGGGACCCACTCAGAAATCCCAGTGACCCTACGCCAATACCAAGGACTTGTAGTTCAGCGGCAGAGACCATCTGTGGCAAGACTGAAATGAAGGCTTAGACTATTGCAACAGCCTTAAATCTCTGGGAACACCTTGGAGGTTTGATCATTAAAGCTGCCCTGCCTCCCTAACCACCCAGAAACACACCTCACATTCAGGGCGGACAGCACCAACAACACACCCAAACTTAGTGCACCAATTGAACCCCACAAGAATCAGATCCCCACACACCACAAAGACAAAGCTCAGGAGAACTGACTTGAGGGGAATAGGTGACTCATGGACACCATCTGCTGGTTAGTTAGAGAAAGTGTACGCCACCAAACTGTAGATCTGACAAATTAGAAATTGGTATTTTTTGTATCCTGAAAGAAACCTATCAAGTAAAGCAAATGCCAAGAGGCCAAAAACAACAGAAAATTTTAAAGCATATGATAAAACCAGACAATATGGAGAACCCAAACCCAAACACCCAAATCTAAAGATCAGAAGAGACACCGTACTTGGCACAATTAATCAAAGAACTAAAGACAAACAATGAGATCATAGCACAGGATATAAAGGACGTGAAGAAGAGCATGGCACAGGATATAAAGGACATAAAGAAGACCCTAGAAGAGCATAAAGAAGAAATTGCAAGAGTAAATAAAAAAATAGATGATCTTATGGAAATAAAAGAAACTGTAGGCCAAATTAAAACGATTCTGGATACTCATAGTATAAGATTAGAGGATGCTGAACAATGACTCAGCCTCCTTGAGGACCACAGAATGTAAAATGAAAGAACAGAAGAAAGAATGGGGAAAAAAATCGAAATGGATCTCAGGGATATGATAGATAAAATAAAAAGTCCAAATTTAAGACTCAATGGTGTCCCAGAAGGGGAAGAGTAGGGTAAAGTTCTAGAAAGAGTATTCAAAGAAATTGTTGGGGAAAACTTCCCAAACCTTCTACACAATATAAATACACAAAGCTTAAATGCCCAGTGAACTCCAAATAGAATAAATCCAAATAAACCCACTCCAAGACATATTCTGATCAGACTGTCAAATATTGAAGAGAAGGAGCAAGTTCTGAAAGCAGCAAGAGAAAAGCAATTCACCACATACAAAGGAAACAACATAAGACTAACTAGTGACTACTCAGCAGCCACTATGGAGGCCAGAAGGCAGTGGCATGATATATTTAAAATTCTGAGAGAGAAAAATTTCCAACCAAGAATACCTTATCCAGCAAAACTTTCCTTCAAATCTGAGGGAGAGCTTAAAGTTTTCACAGACAAACAAATGCTGAGACATTTTGCTAATAAAAGACCTGCCCTACTTCAGATACTAAAGGGAGCCCTACAGACAGAGAAACAAAGAAAGGAGAGAGAGAGAGAGAGAGAGAGAGAGAGAGAGAGAGAGAGAGAGAAATTTTAACAGACATATATAAAACATTACATCCCAGGTCACCGGGACACACATTCTTCTCTAGTGATCATGGATCTTTCTCCAGAATGGACCGTATGATGGGACATAAAACAAGCCTCAATAAATTTTTTTAAAAAGTTGAATTTATTCAAAGCACATTCTCCAACCACAATGGAATACAAATAGAAGTCAATAACCATAAGAGACAGAAAATTCACAAACATCTGGAGGGTAAAAATGAGGGGGAGATGTAAACATTCCCGGATAATCAAAAGCTGAGGGACTTCACCACTAGTAGATAAGTCCTATAAGAAATGCTAAAGGGAACTGAGCAGACTGAAAGGAAGGGACACTAAACAATTGACTGAAACCACATGAAGAAACAAAGATTTCCAGTAAAGATCACATGGTAAATATAAATACCAATACGACTGTATTTTTGATTTGTAACTCCACTATTTACTTCCTACAGTATCTAAAATACATGAACTGTAATGATAAATCAGTGATTTTGGACTCAATGTAAAATATGTAATTTTTGACAAGAACTACATAAAGGTGGGGGAATGGAGGAATATAGGAACATAGTTTATGTGTCCTATTGAAGTTAAGTTGGTATCAAAGAAAACAAGATTGTTATGATTTAAGAGGTTAAATTTAAGCCCCATGGTAAACACAAAGAAAGTATCAGAGAATATGACCATAGAGATGAAAAGTAGAGTATGGATTGCGAGAAGTGGGGGATGGGGCAATGGGGAGTTAAAAAATGAGTGTAGGGTTTCTGTTTGGGGTGAAGGGAAATTTCTACTAATGAATGGTGGGAAGGTGATGACATTGCAACACTCTAAATGCAATTAATACCGCTAATAGAATGCTAGAGAGGGGTTGGAATGGGAAGATTTAAGCTGTATATATGTTTCCACAATTGAAAAAAAAAAAGAGGCAGTCTAAATAGATAATGACAGATCCCTGGATGGGATCAGAGGATGGAGGAGAGGAGGCTCAAAGGGACACAGTTGGGACATAAGAAAAAAAAAAAAGGAAATATAGAATGTAAGCTTTGTATCAAGTTTGAATTTCTTGAACTTCTTAGCTGTGCTTAATGGGATTGCATAAAAGAATGTTCTTGTTCATGGGAAATGTATACGTGAATTATATTGTTTGTTCAAGGATGTGTGCAGCTTGCTCTCATGTTCAGAAGACAGAGCAATAGATGATGAATGATAGATAGGGAGGGAGGGAAAGAAAGAAATGGTGGTGTGACAGGATGTTAAAGTTGGTGGATCGGGGTATCAGGGGACGGGAGTCAGGGTATGCTGGAGTTCTGTGTATGGGGTTTGTATTGTTTTTGCAACTATTTCTGTAAGTCTGAATTTATTTCAAAATAAAATAAAAAACAAATTACAGTGAGAGAAGAAACATGTTTAGCCTCTTTGTATTTGCTGGATAATTTTACGGATAGCATATGCCTAAGAATGAAGAATGTCTAGAAAGAAGAGACTACTAGAGGATAACTGGGACTCTTACTTCTAGAAGGATCCATCCAAAATCATCCCACACCCACATTTCCCAAGATGTCCTAGGAATAAAGGACTCTATAGTCAAGTAAGATTGGAAAACATTGAGTAAAGAAGGTAAAACAGGTTTGTTTACTGTAAATTACAAATCTCCCAGAGGACATATGGTAGACTAGATTTTATGTATAGAGTCTTGCTAGATAAAATTCCATGGAACACAGTTTGTAGTTTCTAGAAAGGAATTTCACCTACTTTAAAAGACTTCTAGCAAAAAAGAAAATATACCTTCATCACCAGCTTTGATTTCTCATGATATCCTCTCTTTTTGGTTTCCTGTAAGCTTAAACAGGGCAAACTATTCTAGGAACTGATTACCATCGAACACAATAAAATTTTCCTTGGTGTAATTCAGTCTCTTTAAGCCATTTTCTTTCACTTCTTTCATCAGTAAAAACAGATTAAACCATGTCAGCACCTTCCTGTATTTGAAATAAGCCCTATTCTGTCAAATATATTTTTTCAGGCAAACAAACAAAAACAAGCATATGGCTTCTTCCAACACAAATTGAAACCTAATTAAGTCATTGCATGCTGCAGTAAAAGTAGTAGGTTTAGGCTATACATACGTAAGTGATATAAGTAGATGGAACAATAGAAAAAGTGCCAGAATCAGGGACAAGGAAAATAGTGTGACTCAAGTAGACAAGAAGGATTTGCTGAACTTATAAATAGTACTTCAGACTAAACTATGGCATGGGGGCACATAGTAGGTGTATTAATTAGGGTTCTCTAGGGAAAAAGAATCAATGAGAGTGTTCTAGTTTGCTAATGCTGCTGGAATGCAAAACACCAGAGATGGACTGGCTTTTATAAAAGGGGGTTTATTTGGTTACACAGTTACAGTTTTAAGGCCATAAAGTGTCCAAGGTAACACATCAGCAATCAGGTACCTTCACTGGAGGATGGCCAATGGTGTCCGGGAAACCTCTGTTAGCTGGGAAGGCACGTGGCTGGCGTCTGCTCCAAAGTTCTGGTTTCAAAATGGCTTTCTCCCAGGATGTTCCTCTCTAGGCTGCAGTTCCTCAAAAATGTCACTCTTAGTTGCATTTGGGATATTTGTCCTCTCTCAGCTTCTTTAGAGCAAGAGTCTGCTTTCAACAGCCGTCTTCAAACTGTCTCTCATCTGCAGTTCCTGTGCTTTCTTCAAAGTGTCCCTCTTGGCTGTGGCTCCTCTTCAAAATGTCACTCACAGCTGCACTTGAGTTCCTCCTGTTTGTCAGCTCATTTATGTGGCTCCGCTGATCAAGGCCCACCCTCAATGGGTGGGCCCACGCCTCCATGGAAATATCTCATCAGATTGATTGGATTAAATCCAGCCAACTGCATTCTCTCATTGTGGAAGACACACCCTTCATTGACTCATCAGTCACAGCTGCACCCAATTGATTGATGATTTAATAAACCAGCCTGTTGGTTTATTAACCAGCCACAAACGTCCTCACCAATGCTTGCTTGACCACACAGCTGGGTACCATCACCTGGCCAAGTTGACACATGAACCTAACCATCACAGTAGGCTCTTAGTAAATAGTGAATGAATGAACAACTGAATAAATGAATGAATAAACGGTTGAGGAGTTTTGCATTCTGTGTAAATCAGTATGACATTTTAAAAAAGCATATGCAATTGAGTCTCTTGGTAATGATAGCAGCATTTTTTAAAGCATTACAGAATACTTTTACATGCAGCATCTTGACGTTTGTTTCATGCAACACTGCCAAGAGGAGGAAGAGAAGGTATAATTATCCCCATTTTGTAGATTCTGGCTATCCCATGCCAGAAATGGACCAAGGCCCTAGAGATTCCAAAGTGAGCAGAATAGCTGTGGCCTCTGCCCTTACAGAGCACAGAGTCTACTAGGGAAGACAGGTGTCCAACAAGTCGTTGCAAGTCTCAGAAGGTTACAACAGGGAAAGGGAGCCTTACAAATAAGGAAACAGAATCCCAAAGGGGTTAAGTGATTTTTATGGGGTTGTATAATAGCTGGCATGTTGTAGAAATATAATCAGAACCCATTTCTTGATAGAGCACTGTGCACATCAAGGAAAGCGGCCATAACCCCTGTTCTCTGGCCTGGTTGATCACCCTTATAAAGGACACTAACAATTTAAAGAGCTTGCAAAAGGAGCCAATAGGATAGTGAGGTCAAAAGCCATGTCTATTAAGGAGCTGTTCAGAAAACTGGGTCCCTTTAGCCTAAAAAAAATAAAATAAAATAAAATAAAATGCATGCCAAGGTATGCTCGTGGCATTCAAATACTTGAAGAATTATCATATGGAAGAAGCAGACTTCAGACTGTGAAGATGCAGAGCACAAGGTACATCCAGGTTTCCTATGAGCAGACAATACTAACGAAGTTCAACTGAAAATATTCAAGTGGCAGAGTGAGAAGGCAAGATCCCTAATGGGCAATCCGCTTGCAGAGAAATTTGGGAGACAAGAGAACATCATAGGACAGACCTGGTTCAAAGTAAGCCTTTCCACCATCACCATCACTTATTAGATATGTTTTCCTGGGCAGGTTGCTTAATCATCCTCGTCTGTAAATGGGAGCTAATAGCCAGATCTGTCTCAGGTGCTGGTTGTAGATTCAGTGAGGTAAGACATGCAACTTGCATTGCCAAATGCCTGGCAGGAAGCCTCATGTAAATGCCTGTTAAATGAACTCAACAAGCGTTATTAGCAGTCATGGCAGTAGCATCACAAAAGCAACAACTACATCTAGTGAGTGTGAAAATGAGAAATGAAGTTGCATGAATGGGCTCCTGTTGAACCAAGTGTGGTTTGCAACTAGATGGTGTTTCTACCATCTGTCAGAGAGATGTTGAGATCGATTCCCACGCTAGATAAATGTTGAACGAAATGTCCTCAAAAATCCTTTCCAATTCTTAAATTCCGTAAGAATAAGAAATATCAAAAGGTCCTATTGTACAAGTCAGGAAGTTTCTGCTCCCTTGGGGCAACAAGAAAGGTCATGGAAATGGAATCATGAAGCTGTTTCTTTCTAGAAGAGAAATGAAAAGCCCTTCTTCCAATCCCTTCCCCTACTTATTTACACCAACAGAAAAGTGCTTTGTTTTAGTACCTTTCTTTTAAAAGAACATGGTAAGCTGCCTCTAACATTCCCAGAATGTACACATGGGATTTCTTCTGCCCATGTTTTGTTGTTTGTTTTTTGTTTGTTTGTTTGTTTGTTTTTGGCAAAGATCTCCCATAGGAATACCCTCAAGGACTGCAAGAGTCTTCAGGATATGAATCAGGGTCTTTTACAGTATTTGGTCTTTTTCCAGTACTGCTTTGGATCTTTGACCTCAGTATGAAAAACAGAAATCCCTTGTTTCTACTGAAATGGGAAATAGTCTCTCACACTGTGCCATCTTCTGGTCAGATTAGGAAACCAGAGTGGAAGATGACTTACTTGTCTTGAGTGTAGCACAGAGCCTGCACCACCCGGGAGTGCAGGCAGGAAACATCTGTCCTTCCAGAGTCTAATAACCTAATGCAGGCCTCTTGGGAGGTGACAGCTGAAATGCATTCAACGTCAAATCATGGGACAGTTTCAGAAGTTCATGGAAGCACATGTTTTTGCTAAAGAGCAATTACTCATTATGCTCTGATGTAGATTCCCTCTCTGCAAAGGGGAAATGGGACCTTCCTAAAATGTTCTTAGCTGCCACCATCATCAGATAAATAAGTTGTTTGTGTTTTAGCTGTCTGGATATACTCAAAACTACTTTCATGTCTCTGAAAAAGAGAGAACGAGAGAACCAGGATTCAGGATCTGAAATCCCCAGTTCATTTATTAAGATCAAAGGTTGACTGAAGATATATGCAAAGGGGTCATTCTAGGAAAACCCCTTCATTTACTATCATAAGCTTTTCTCCCCAGCCTCTGTGACGGACTCTTTCTATATATGAGCCACCAAGACTCCTTTTGTACCTCTGCCCCAAGCCCAAGAAACAGAAGATGAGTGACTTCTTTTGGCCAGTTTTTCCTGGACCCACATCTTAATTTAAGCCAATATCTGGTGGAAAGAAGAAGCAAGAAAAAATGAACCCAGATTAAAGAGCCACACAAATAACAAAGTTTCTTCCTATAGCTCAAAAGTCTAGGTCAAACTATCCATTCCAGGCCATCCCAGGGCAGAATGGAGGGAAACTAAGGCAGGTTTACCCAGGAGGAAGGCGTCTCTAGGTCTACCTCACACTTAAGCTTCAAGGAAGACTAGAATTATGAAGAGGCAAACACAAGATGCTGAGTTCTGCAATACCTTGTGAAGGGCTTCAAGCCCTGGGCAGGTCTAAACAACAGCTTAACTCAGCTCTGGATTCCTGGGATGCCCCTAAAACCTCCCTCTGCCCAGTGCCCCTCCTTGATAAAAGAGTTGGGTGGGTGGGGGTGGGGGGTGGGAGATATTTGAACAGACTCCTTTTCTGGGACCAGCCGCTCTCACCAGAACAAAATTCACTTGCACTTTCTGAATCTAGTAGGTTGGGCTTGTAACATATGCATATAACTGACTCTCTCTGTAAACTGGTACCTACAGATTGCTGAAACACCACTACTCTGGCAGTTCTATGTACAGGGAGCTGGTACAAAACACACTTCCAAACTTGGCTATGCTTTTTGGAGAAAAAAGTAAATTTTATTTTAACAAACAATAACACAAAAAAGCAGTATGAATTAGTTATTCGCTATGAAATGCATCAATATAGATGTTTTACAAAAGAGCAGGATATGAAGACATATCCACATCTAGGCCTAACTGTGTACCTGATTTGCCATAAGGTGAATCCTTAGACTATGTCTAATTACTGCTTTATACAATTTCATGTTAAAACCTTAGTTTGCAGTTTGTTTGTTTTGTTTTCCAGTAATAGGTAGCTGCCGAAAGAACTTGGTCTTAAGGAAAAGGTTGAATTAATACAGCATTCCCCAAAGTAT
This sequence comes from Choloepus didactylus, assembly GCF_015220235.1. Lineage (NCBI taxonomy): Eukaryota > Metazoa > Chordata > Mammalia > Pilosa > Megalonychidae > Choloepus > Choloepus didactylus. The sequence continues at coordinate 63,435,820 of NC_051324.1, read as the reverse complement.
GTTCCTTGGAATACCGGTCCCTCAAGATGCTGACTGAAAAGGGTGTCTGTAACCAAAAAAAAAGTTGGAGAAATACTCCACGGTACATCTGCCTCCTAGGAGATTCACAATGCACATGTTTGTGAAGGCCTTGAGGAATTTGGAGGTAAATAAAAATTTTTAATAGTTTAAATTTTCTTAACATCAAATTTTTCAAACTTCATTGGCCAAGAAATAATTATGTAAAGGAAGCGCTAATGAGATCTCAAGGAGTTTGAGCTCTAAGGGTCATGTAGCAGACAACTTTGCTCATAAAACAAGCAGGTAGGTGAGATTTTTGTTGTGGTTGATGATGGTGATTTCCCAGAACATGGAGAGATGCACAGTTGCTTTGTAACAATGAAAACAATTGTTACAAAGCAATGAAACAATGAAAACAACCCTATGACATCAGCGCAAAGAAGGAGAGATTGAACAATAGGTCCTTGAGCAGCTGTGGACACATCCACATCATTTCACTAAGCCTTAGCCCATAACTACTACCTGAATTCCAGGAAACGAAAGCACATTTTGTAGTTAAAACAACAGGGAAGCATCTTCTGGTCAGATTAGGAAACCAGAATGGCAGGTGACTTACTGGCCTTGAGTGTAGCACAGAGCCTGCACCACCTGGTTATGAAGTTATGACGTGAATCAACCAAGTGGCATTTAGAAAGCTGGATTCTGATGTAACTACTGTAATATTCTGTCTCCACTAAACCCTGTGGAAGTCTTGCTCTCTAGCTCATTCTTCTAAAAAGAATTGGATTTCAGTGTCTTTTCTGCAAAATGAGAATGCATGGACTGGGATGGCTTGTGAAAGGGTCTCTGCAGCCTTAAGATTTCATAACACTGCAGTGTGTATGGCTCGTGAATCGAAAAAAAAAAAAAATCCATCATGTTCTCCTTTTTGCTTCTTTTCCTACAATTCTAGACTTGGGAGGAACCTCTTTGTGTGTTTCTCATACTAGGCCTAACCACATTTTATTTCTGGGTTACCATCACAGGACATTGTGTTTCCTGATTGTGGTGGGAGTGGGGGGGGGGGGTTGGCGTGTGCAACATAATAATCTCCTGGGAATTCACAAATGGGTTTGAATCTGATAAGGGTTAAGCAAATCTCCCTGGAGAAACTCAATGTCCTTTGCCTCTCAAGAGCAGTGAATCATAAACTGACCACACTTTTTCTTCCACTTGACCTTCATCTCCCACAGGGAATTCTGCAAGAATTTGTTTCCCCTTTATTTTGCTACTTCAAGTGAGAGAGGATTAGCACCATGCGCTGGAGACCTACTCACAACACGCTGTTGGGAACAGAGATCCCATCTCCTTTCTAAGAAGAAGCACAACCTGAAATACCATTACAAGGGGGTGATTATGACAGGACCTGCTCGTTTCAGGAAGGGTCAGAGAGGAGCTGCCTGGTTGATTTCATGAGCAGAACTTTTACCTCCATGGAAGGATGCTGGACCTGATTCCTCCAATCATTTTTCACTCTGCTATGGAGAAAATCCATACACAACCAAAGAGCTGTCCACGGACACTTCTGCCCACCCTGACCAAAGGACAGAGCGATTTCGGATCACAAACTGCTGAGACCAGAAGCAGATAGCCAGGAGTCCTAACTGAAAAACCGGATCCAGGCCAAAACCTCTGCTTATCAGAATTCCTTCCTCTCCCATTACGACAGTTCTTTCCTGAGTTTGTCTTACAGGCAGTCAAGCTCAGCCGCCGTCAGCCCCAGCCGCCGATGGAGCTTGTGCAGAGGCAGACACACGGCGCCCTTGCCCCTTAAATGACCCCTGAGACTCCGGGAACAAAAATCGCTTTCCTCGGAACCAAGGTGACTGTATGAGGAGTCATTGGAAGCAACTAAAATGCAAGGGGTCCCTCAAAAGGAAGATAAAATGCGGCCCCTGGCTTATTTCTACCATATATGGACAGTCCTATAAACAACCAACCAGAATATACCAACCTGAATCCCTAATCCCCATCACTGTCCCCACCTCCCTTTGTTTACATCCTGTAAGTCTCCCTTGGTTCCTGGGGAGACAGATTTGAGCCTCTTTCTTTGCTCTGAATCCCTGTGTCATTTATTTGACTCTGTGCAAGGGCAGCAAGCCCTTGCTTGGTAATGTTGCTGCCGCCATGTTTCATGACAAAGAAATAAATTTGAGAGGGAAAGGTAAAATGGCCAGGTTGAAAAATTCAAAGACCTAATCCTAAATCCCCTAGGAAGAAGAGACCTTGCTCTCTGTAACTCAGTAAGTCTTGTACTGTTGGGTATTTCTAGGATCCTTTTGGACTTTTCCAAAGGAGTTCCTATCAATATGATCAAGTCCCTAACTGTCACCAGGGACTTACAGACATTCTGAAGAGCAATATTCTCATTTATCTGGTGAAAGTAACACCCTAGCATTTTTCTCCATCTAGCTGTGATCAAGGTGAGGAGAAAGTTCAGGAACAGCTGTTAAACCTGGGTCATTTGCAATGTTGGAGGAACTGTTTGCTTTTCCCTTTGGGCTTCTGAAAGAATCCAAGGATCGGAAAGCTGAGGGGTATCCTGGGGCAGGAATTCCTGACTATGGCTGCCACCTCATTCTCCCTGAGTTCCAGAAGGCTCGTTCTCAGTTGCTCTGAGTGCTGCGGTCACCAGACAAAGTTCCTTTTCAACAAGACATTCAACTTCAGCCTTACAATATACAACCCTTGTTGGCAGCAAGTATGGGGTATGTCCCCAACAGAAGGTAAGAGAACTCCCACCCAGGAGTGGCAAACTTAGCCTGGAATAGTGATTGTAGTAGTTGCATGACCTTATGAGAATTTGAATTTTCTTACTTATAGTGAAAATCCTCCCCCCCTCCCCACTACATTTTACAAGCTTCATTGGCCTTCCCCCGTTTTCATTCTGTCTCTATCTTCCTTAATGCTCAGTTTTCAACTCCAGCATCCAGGAAGTCAAAGGAACAAATTCTAGCAATAATCAAGTGCACTGACAATGATTTATCCTTTCCAGTGGACGTTTGTGGTTAAAAATAAGGTTCTCTTTAATCTCTGTCCTCCTTGCATGTAGCTACTTTGCCTTGCTGATGTGTATGGAATAGTGAAAGGATTTCAGGCAAGGGGAAATATTGCCATCTACAGGGCAAATAAATCTCAAGAGTTTTATAAGCAATCACTCAGAAGCACAGCACATTCATTTTTATGGATTGTACATTCTCTTCTTTTTTTTTTTGAGGTGAATAGAGCCAGTGACAATCTTGTTGATTAGAATGACTTCTGGACACAGTTGTTGTTCAAGTATAAAAAGAGACAATGTTAAGAAAAAAATTTAAAGGTCTTTTCTTTTGCGGAAACCACTGATTGCACACTGTCCCCAAAATCAGATGAGCATGAGGACATTTTGGACCCAGAGTTCATCAGAGCCCATTCTTGTGGTAGGAGAGGCTGCTTATAAGGTTATTCCATAAAACCAGATAGTTAGTGGGAAAGGAGCATCTTGAGTTCTGTGGGTTTTCCTTCCAAGCCTTGTACAGAAAATAAGGGGCTATATTCCCAGCTGATGTGTAGCTCCACACATCAGCTACAATCTAGCTCCTTAAAGATGTGAAGTTCAATTAATATGATGTCACGATTCTACTCTCTAATGACCTCAGCTATGCAGAATTAAAGTAGAGGGGAAAATAAAATACTCCCTCTAAGGTCACAGAGTTATAACTTGCAGAAGATTCGGAGAAGTTGTGAGAAATGCAATATATCTTTCAAATAAAATTTAAAGGGATTATCAGAAGGTAAAGATGCTCTGAGATACAGTGGAATGATTAGAAAAGATGGAAAAGTAAGCATGTTAAATCAATGCTGAGCAGCCTTCTTTTGCCAGCAGAAGGAACTTGGGCTAAAGGCAAAATCTAGAAGAAGTTCTTAGGACATAATTATCAATAAAAGAAGTATAATTTTGCATGCTAAATTATAAATATCTTCATGTGGTTCTTAGCCTGGGCAAAGGCTTCTGAGAAAAAGTTTCCCATGCCTGTTCTATGAGCAAAGGAGAGTTTTTCAAAACGATTCCTAATTGTTTTTCATCTGAGCACTTTAGGAAAGTCGACTTTAGAGGGCTGGCTCCCCTCCTGCCTTCCCCTTTATCTACCAACAAAAACATTGTTCCTTCCACACACAGGCTCGAAGCCTCAGGTACAGCCTCCACTTTGTGACTCACACATCCAGCGATTCACCAAGTCTGTGACTCATCACTCTTGACGTCATGTTTCTCTCTGGATCTGCGCCTTCCTTTGTACAGCCAGCAGTCCTGGAGAGAGGACAGAAAGAGAGAGGGACGGAAAGAGAGAATGGATAGCTAACACGTATTGAGTGTCTAATCAATTGTCCATAATGTTATTCAATCCTGACAACAATCCTGTGAGGAAACAGAGGTTTGGAAAGTCGAAGGGACTCACCCAGTTCCTCCAAGCCTATCAGCTGTGGAAAGACCACGATCTCCTGTTCTTGCATCCATGCTTTCCCCATCGTTCCCTCTGCCTCCCAGGGGTCAGTACACAGAGCCAAGTATGGACAGCAAAGTGAGTGCCATCCTCTATGTTGCTGCACAATGTGCTCTGCCTCCTGAATGTGGCCCAGTTGCTTCCAGTAGAGAGAAGGAGCCCCATAACTAGTTCCTCCACCTCTACTCTCAACAGCCTTCAAGCCACTCAGATAATTCCTTCCAAATTAAGCTTACTAAACATGAGTCTGTGCTGTCCACTAAACATACAATTAACCTTGAACCACAAAGCCCTCCACAATCTAATATGGCCCTGTCATTCCCGTTGTCACTACACAAGCCATACACTAGGCAAATGGGAATATTTACTTTAACCTGTAAGCAAGCTGGTATACCCTTTCTAGGTTTGAACAAATGCCTGACTCCAAGAGAATTACTCTCTCCCGCCCTCTCCCCTTCCACGTCCTTCAAGAATGACTTCAAATGCCAAAGGCCCACTCTTGTGGTTCCCAGAACCCCAGAGTGATGCTGCCTTTGTCCATTCCCAGCTCTGCCACTTCAGCTGGGTGACCTTGGGCAAGTTACATAACTTCTCTGTGCCTCAGCATCCTCATACGAGAATAGTATCAGTACCTACCTCAAACAGTTGTTGTGAGGATTAAATTAATTGATAGGTGATACTTAAAAGAATATCTGCCACTTAGTAAATGCTCTATAAATTTAACTGCTATTATAATCTGCCATCATCATCATCATCTTCATCCCCGGCTCAAAATTTCTGTAGATCTTTTAGTACCTCAATGTATTTAGCACAAATCCATATGTTATGTTATGTGAGGGCTTCTCGAAATATATTATGCATCTGTCCTACTTCCCATATCAAATATCCTATCTATTTTTATCACCAGCATATAATATGACCTGTAGCAGTTTCAAACAGAATAAACCTGAGCCAAGACAAATGTCTATAAAGGGAATAATTTTCTTGGTTTCTCCCACTCTGGGGAGTAGAATCTTGATTCAAATAATGCTAGAAACTATGTATTCAGCTATCATCTGCTGAGCATGTATTGTGTGCCAAGCACTATGCTAAACACTCTATTGACACCTTCTCATTTAATCCTCACAATAACCCTAGGAAGTGCTACCTTCTAATATAATGATTTCCTTATTTATAATGCTTGTTGTTGGTCTCCTCCTGCTAGAGCTTAAGCTCCATGAGAGCAGGGATTTTTATCTGTTTTATTCACTTATCCACAGCACAAAGAAGAGCATTAACACGTGACAGGTGCTCAATAAACATTCACTGAATGAATAAAGCAGTAGATCTGAGAGTCAATCCCAGGCTGTCCAGGGTCCTAAAAACAGGCGGTTGCCATGGTACCCTCCAGCAAAGGAAAGTTGTATTTGGTCTTTTTGTCCACAGCAGAACCCCTCTGATGCAAGCCTTGACTAAGGATAAATATGCTGCAGCTAACATTCCTGAGTTAACACCATCACACATCCACCAACAGAGTTACATAGAGCCATCACATTTAATGATTTCTTGCCCTGTATTATCGGGTCCATATTAGGATAGTACTGGATAAAGAAATGTAAACAGACAAATATTTGTGATTTTTGAGTTGGCAGAGAAGGCAAGAGGTAAGACAGAGACACATCACCAGACAGTCCAGCTGGCAAGAAGCCCCATGAAAGGATGCTTTGGATGTGAATTTGGGTTGACCCAGAGCCTGATCCTCAGGCTCAGGAACCCCATCTCTTTATATATTTAAGGAAAATTCACTAACCAGGAGCCCAAAACTGATGATGGCAATCAAGTAGGAAACTTATAATTTAAAATTTCCAATGAGTATTGAGACTCCCAAGGGGACCAGGTCTTCTTTCTACCACCCAATGTATTTTCTCCTGTAGGTAAACTACACAGGAGGCCAAAGTATAAATAGGGTGCTATCGTATTAATTTACTATGAAAAATACACAGGCAAAGCAATGAGAAACTGCCACCCCAGGTGCTCATTAATCCAAGATCCAGGTGGTCTAAATTTGTGACAAAACAATTTGTACCTGCAGCTGAGCAAGCAGAAAGTGAAAGATACAAAATCCCTGGGAAGAGAGGACTAATACATACCATGGGTGGCATGTAAACGGTGTTTAATGGTATGTTACCAGCTAAAAGTGTGCCATAAGTCCTGGGAGGAGTGAGCATGGTGTGCAGGGGGGCTGCTGAATGGGGTGACGCAGGCCACAGGAGGACCTCAGGGGAATGGTGAGATGTCAGCCTGCGTCAAAACGTGAGGCTCAGTTTTGGAGGGTCTTGTGGGATTCAACAGGGAATCATTATAAATGCCCTTGAGTAGGAGTCTGAAATGATAAAAGTAGCATTTTAAGAAGCAGATCTATCCAGAGTAACTACATAGAAAATCTGCTGCGGGGAAACAAAGTGAGATGTTTTAAGAGTAACCAGTCAGGTTTGTGGCAGGATTGGAGAAAAAAAGAGTCAATCTGAGAGAATGTTGCAATAGAAATGTATAAGGCTTAATAATAATTCAGCAGAGGAGATAAGGGAGAGAAAGTAAAAATTTTTATTCTGTGTTTTTTAACCCGTGAGCAAAATACCACAGGCGTAAATGGACCAGGTTAGGGGGAGGAAGTCGTTTGATCAGAGAACAGAGTATGATAAATTGTGTCACCACCCTATAGGACCCCTGGTCCTGGCCAGGGGCCACGAGAGGCACTGTGTATACAAAAATGAATGCCGTGCACACAGTGAAACTTGTGGTAGACAATGTCTGTGATTAACTGCAAAAATATTAAAAAGTTCTTTCATGAACTAGAACAACCATACAACACTATTACAAGGAGTTAATACCACAGTCTATGGGGGAAAATGTACCTATTGCAAACTATGGACTATAGTTAACAGTAATATATTAACATTCTTTCATCAACAGTAACAAATGAACCACACCAATACCATAAGTCAATAATGGGGGGATAATTGGTATGGGAGGGTTTGGGTTTTCTTTATTATTTTTATGTTTATTTCTTTTCTGGAGTAATGAAAATGTTCTAAAATTGATCATGGAGATGTATGCACAACTATGTGACGATGCTGGGAGCCAGTGACTGCACACTTCGAATGGTTGTAGGGTGTGTGAATGTATGTCAATAAAATTGCATTAAAAAAGAGAAGCAGAGCATGCACAATCCCAGCACTCACGGGACTCATAAGTCTGCTGGGGAGATTTATGAGCAAATCAGCACCACAATAGAAAGAGATGTGGTAGAATAAAGGTGTGAGCTGGGTGCTGTGAAAACCTGATCATGGGCATATTTATATCTACCTGAAGGAATCAGGGAAGATATCACAAAACATAAGACATTAAAGCTGAAACAAAATAATAAGTAGGATTTAGTCAGGCCGATAAGGGAGAGAGAATATTACAGGCAGAAGAAAGAGCAAGTCAGTGAGTTACAGTCCTATGAGAACATGACATGTTCAGAAAATAGGAATTTCATGAACATAGAGTGGACATCGAGGCAGGGTTGGGAAAGGAGAGGGAGAGTAGTGATTGAAGACGATTCTAGAACAGGAGGCCTGTGCATGCTAAGGGAGCTTGAGTTTTATCCAAGGAGGGGAGCATTTCTGGTTTGGAGAGTTTTAGGAAGGACTTTGATACATGAGCTATGGATGTATTGTGTAAGCCAGATTCCCTTAGGAGCTCTATGTTGCATATAATACAAACCCGGGCTCTAATGATAAAGGGTATTTGTTGACTCGTACAACTCCAGGTATGAAATGCATCAGTTGCAAGTTGGAAGAGATCTCTGCTCCCGTTTCTCCATAATTCTCTCAGCTCTGTCCTTCTCCAGTACTGGCTTCGTGCTCAGGGTGGCAAACACTCCTCACAATGGGAAAATGTCTACAGAAGTTCTAGGCTTCACTTTTGCAGACTGGACAACAGCATTGCAAAAAATAAAAAAATACAATGTGAGCCTATTTGTTATTTTTTCCTAGTAGATTTGTTTATAAAATGAAAAAAAGAAACAAGTGAAATTGGTTTTAGTAACCTTTTATTTAACCAACAATCCAAAATTCTATCATCTCATTATGTAATCAATATAAAAATTATTGATGAGATATTTTACATCAGTTTTTAAATTCTGTTTCCCAACACCTTCAGATTAGATGAAGAACAATCTTGAATAATCTGAGTATGTATTTCTTCTGCCCCTTGCAGCCATGGTCCAAACCCTCCAGCAGCTCTATTCTAGATCAGGTCTTTTGCTATCTGCTTACAATTTATTTGATAAAATGGCCTCTGTAGCATTTCTGTTCTTCTTTCAGACAGAGAATCCCCTTTATTCAGCTATCTTCCCCTCTCTGTTGATATTTTTAGCAGGGAAACACAAGTTTTCTGTTCTGTTAGCACAAGAGATAGACTGTCACCATCTGGCCATGTATCATTATCTTCCAGATCCACCCATTGATTGATAATTATGAGCATTTCCAAACAAGATATTCCTCCATCTGGCCTGTCTTCTTGGCTGTGAGTCTTGTGAATCTGGAGGCTCTATCTGCACTGTCCCTCACAAGCACGATGCTCACTCCCACCAGTTTGATTTCACTGTCCTTACCAGAAATCAGAAGGACCTTTCATTTTCTCTCTCTGTCTGGTAGGAGCCTGTCTTCATCACATCCTCCTCTTCCTTACTCCTTCCTTGTCTGTAGCATTAATTGTACAAAGGGAGAAAATCAGGTTGGTGATGAAGGGAAATTCTGACAAAGGTTCATCACTAATTGCATCCTAGTTGCCCATCCTTCCTTGGGCAGGGCCCTGGGGCCAGGGCAGTTTCAGCTGGAAGATGAAGCAGGACAGGCATGTTTCATCTGCACCCTACAAAGCTTAGTAAAGAAACTGACCATTTATAGATGCAGCCTCTGGCTTTGGAAGACAGCGAGTCACGAAACCCCAGGGACAGTTCCTGAAGCTATCCACACATGGTAGGGTCCTTCAGTCTTCCCTTTGTTGGCTGAGACCAGCGTTCCCATGATGAAAACAGTCAAAGAGGGGCAATGTTGCTGAATAAGTGGGGGACAGGGACAAGTCTTCTGTCTGAAAAAAAAAAAAAAAAAAAACAGAAATACCCAGGGTAAGTTGTGAGCAGAGAACAAATTGGCAAGATCTGTTACAAATGGAGCAGCAAGTCTTTCCTCTTTTGTTGTTGTGTTTCTGGTTTTTATTTGTTTATAAACAGCTGTCTTTAATATAGTAAAGGAAAATATCATTCCATGAAATTTTCATTTCCATTATGTATATTGATGGGTGTATATTAGTGAATAATAGAAAATATATTTGTTACTATAAGCCACAGTATAAAAAGCTTGAAAGCCACTGCCTCATGAGAATAAGTCTTTGTCTGCTAGACATGCAAACTCAAACCTATTAAATGACATCAAACCTCATAATCATAGAAACCTGATAGAATAAAGAATCTTACAAAGTTGATTTGTTGCAATTCCCATTAACTCTACAGCAACTAGACACACATGGTTAATGTTTGTACCTGAATTGAGCAAATGCACCTGATCAGGGTTTTTCAAGCAGATGAGTTATGGAACTGAACCAACCTCTGTAGGATTATTACACTTGGGACATGGGAGAATATTTTAATTTTTTATTCACAGACACATACATACGTATGAGCACTAGAAAAATACAACTAGCACATTGAATAGTGATGTTAAGTGGTCAATGAATTTAAAATCTAGAAATACTTGGTTAGATGAATTATGGAAACTGGAGTTACATACCAATAAGTACGTCCCTTAGGGTCTCTTTAGAGGTGTTGTAGATTCTATCTCTTCCTTTAGCAGACTCTCTGGGATTTTCCTGCCCTTGCTATCTGGCCAGAGATTTCCAGTGAGATTCAACTTCTTTTTTCTTTCTACCAATAACCAATCACGAGAGACCTGGCCGTTTCCTGCCCTCCTCGTTTGTGATTTCTGAGTGCCAGAAGAGGAGGAATTCTCAGTGTTTGGGAGCACAGATCCCTCCTTCAAAACTTATAGGAGGTGAAAACTGGTCAAGAAGGCCAGAGTTCACTTTGTTTTGACATATTCAACATGGGAGTGTTAGCCAGGCTAACAATTTCCCTTGTGGGATGCCCACCCAGACAGAAAGCTCTACTCTCAAATTCTGCCAGAAGTTCTGGACAGAGAACCACCAGCTTCTAGGGAACAAGGGTGACGGTTCTGAGAAGAAGTCCTGACCAGCCCTTCAAACTGCCTTACACCACATGGGAAAGTGTCCCAGCCAGGCAACTGCACACACACGCAGACACACAAACACCTGCCCTGGGAAACCATCCTCTTCATTAGGAAACATATTCCAAATATCTTTGTGATGGCACTGGGGGAAGGGATACAACACATATTGTAGGCTGGCCGCAACACATCAGAATCTCACCCAGTGTTTCAGGGAATAGCTTCAAATGGCAGTGGACCCAGGGTGACCTGAAGTAGAGTTCAAGCCATATAATAAGGAAACAAGTGAAGAATCGTTGATATATGTTAATGTAAAAAATATTTTCTACCTCTACTAATATTGCTCCCTTTTTGCTAAAAATAATTCAGGATGTCATAGAAGTAACTCAGGACTTACTTTCTTGCTTTCTTTTACAAAAGAGAATGAGTCCCTTTGCCTCATCTCTCAGAACAGCGAATAATCCAAATAGGGGAGACTTTAAAAAGAAAAAAAAACAGTTTTATTCACAAACCATACAATCCATCCAAAGTGTAGAATCAGTGGCTCTTGGTACAATCACAGAGCTATGACTTCATTACCACAATAAATTTGAGAATATTTTCATTACTCCAAAAAGAAAATTCCCATACCCCTTATACCCCCCTATTATTGACACTTAGCATAGGTGTGGTACCTTTGTTACAGTCGATGAGAGAATATTACAATATTACCGTTAACTATAGTCCATAGTTTGCATTAACTGTGTTTTTTTTGTTTTTTGCAGGATTGAATTTAGACCTGCACTGCTCACATACAACTCAAGGTGGCGCTCGTGCTCTACTCAAAAGAGCCAGGTTTTACTGTTGCTGGCCACACCTCAGAACTGATTGAAGACAGTCCAATGACTCAGCAACGGGAAAGAGGAGGAACAAAATTTGGACACTGAGTGCTGCCTGCCTGCCCAATGTACGCAATAGGAAGAGTCATATGTGGATGTGTCCTTGCTTGGGACCGTCTTTGAAGAGTTCCATCTCTTCAGTAGGATTAGCGTGCTCTACCCAAATAACCACTTGGGAAATACCACAAAAAGCCCCAGTGATTAGAAAACCCTGAGTCTAATAGAAAGGAAGACACCAGGCTCGTTGAAGGTTGGCTGGCCGTTTTGTCTTTCTGTTGGCAACAGGAGAGAGGCTATCTGCAACTTGTTCTTGGGTTTCTTTCCCGTTTAAATTTTCAGGGTTGTCTTTGGGGATTTAAGCCTCTGTAGCCCAAGGGTGCAGCCTGTGTGCCCGTGTTTATGCACTTGAGGCATGACTCACGCTGATCCCAGGATGTTGGTTGCCCTCAGTCCTTAGAAGACAGGCTCTGTCTGTCCCTGCTCGGTGAACCTCTGCATTTATCTCCGGTTGGCAGGACCCGACCCTGTCATTAGGTTGTGTGCTTGAGCACAAGCTCAGAACATTTTAATGCCAGGGGCTCCTTTAACCCTTGTAATATTTTGCAAGAAAAGCTGGAGGCGACTTTACTTTTTTACTTTCTGCTTTGCAAATGGGGAAAATAAACCAGATAGTCTGTGACCCTGGGAAGGTCACTCAGTGACTCAGGATTAAAATTGTGGCCTCTTGGCCTTCAATCCGGGGACTTGCCTTTTCCTAAATCTTGGCCACCCAGTCCTCCTCGGTCTGACCACTACTGACTCTTTCCTTATGCATGTGGCATTTGTTTAGTCCTTTTTAAAAACATACACATTTGTGGACAACTCCGTTTCTGGTTTCTGCAAATCTAAACAATGTGCCAATGGCCTGACTTCTACCTCAGGGTTTGACTTTAGAAACAGACACTCGGTCTCCCTCTGAGGATGCACAGCTCAAGATGGCAGGTGATAGTTGAGAAATCCTGCAGAAAATAAACAGCTTCACTCTACTTAACCACATATTTTCCAAACTTACTTTAACACAGATCACTTTTTTTCACATCAGTTCTCCCCCACCCCTCCCATTAATGCTGTTTGAAGAGCATTCTGTGGAACACCAGTTTGGAAATGCTGAGTAAAACAATAATCTGTTTATAACGTAGGGTTGGGTCCTAGGCAGGGACCCCTAGGAATCATCCGCCTTGCAAGGCCGAGGAATTCCAGAATGCAGAGAGTGAGCCTCTTAGAGTCATCGGTCTCCCATGGCAACCTATCAGTTCACAGAAGCCAAGCCACGGCAGCTTGCCAAGTCTACGTGATGGAGCAGGGAGCAGATTCAACATTCCTCTCTCCTATCTACAGTGGGCCCATCCAGCCCTTCCGAGGCACACAGCCACCCAAGGCCCCCTCCAGCCCTTCTACGCCTGGATGCCAGACACCTTCAGTCACCTGATCCTTGAAAGACAGCTTGATTATCAGGATATTCCTTTCAAAAAAAAGTCTTCATCTCTTCCTAAACCAAAGGCATTACCTCAGAGCTGTGCTTCTTTTCCGTACGATGATAAAAGCTCTAACTCTCCTCCAGGAACACACTCTTCTTCTCTCTTGTTTGCTCATGAGAGTGGACAGCTTTGCACCATAGCTAACGTCTCCCACACAGCTTTCATGGCCATAGTAGCTAGGGAGATGTGTGCACATAAAGTCTTTTGGGGGCTGAAGACCCCACAATAGCCCTTTGTGGCAGGAATTTGTTGTTGAATGTAACTGCATGTTAGCATTCAAACTCACTGGAAGTTTCCTGGATCATCTACTAAGAAATCACATTAACTTCAAATAAAACTGTTGAGCAAGGGTAGTTGTCCCATGTTGGGTGATTTTCTTGGACTTTTACCTGTGCTTCGAGATCCATCAGTAAGGCTTGTCTTTACTTTCAGGCCCTCGCAGACCTTCACATCGGGTCAGGAATCCTAGTACTTCTTCGAAAGTTTAGTGCTAGGCCTAAAAAGACAAAAGGAACTAAAAGCTCTTCCTTCTAGTGGAAATTAGATTTCTGTTAATCATATATATTCTCCTAAGAACTAAGCAACAGAAGCAACAAAAACAAAAACTCTACCAAAGAAAGTCATGCCAGTTATTAGACCCATTATATCTACATTTAGAAACAATCCTACCTAAATACTTCCTTCCTAATGTTCAGGATCCAAAGCAGATGAAAGGGTCTCCTTTGTAAAGATTTTAAGGAAAGAGAATCCAACTACCTTGAATGACTTGAGTCCTGCCAAGCCAGAATGAAAAACGACTCAGGCCTGCTTCTTCCAGGAAGTCCCCCCTGATCACCAGTCCACACAGCCTGGCCTGAGTTAAGTGTGCTCCTTTCTGAGGCCTTAGCACCTGGGGCAGATCTTCCTGCACCCTGGGCACTTAGCACAAAGGGTTATGATGATCTGCTCCTTGGCACAAGGAGCTTCTGGGTGCATTCACTTTCGTGGGCCTCACACATAAAGATTTAGCATAACTGAAGTGGATCTTCCAGTCTGGGATTCTGGGGATTCAAGTATGAGAGATATGACAAAATCTGCCCATAGAGTTCATCAAGGAGCTTGTAGCCTTCCCTATTCAACCCACATCTGATGGTTGACATGGCTTCTTGTCTCCCACCTGTCTGTCTGTAAGAGCAATTCACTCTTACCCTGGGAAGATGACTTGGAGAACTCAGTATTTTCTCTTTCCGCCATCCTCAAGATGGTCTATTTGAAAAGCCATTGATTGGGCCATACAGACTCTCAGGAATCTTCATCAAAAGGGGATCAAAGGGCCCCTTGTGATTGTTGTTGCTGTGGTTATTTTATTATAACTACTATTTATGGAATGCACGTTATTTGCCAAACACTGGGCTAGGAGCTTTACATATTTAACTGCAGTTCATCCTTACAATGCCTCATAAGGAAGCCAAGACTCTGAGAGATTTAGTACCCGTCCAAGATCCTACAACTTCTAAAACTGAAAATCACTACCCTAAAGCCCATGCATCTTCTGCTACTAAGCGCCACTGCCTCTCTACAGTAGGAGATATATTAAAAATATAAAATAGGAAGATAAGAGCAGGAGGTGGTAGAAGAGAGAGAGGAAAGAAAGAATGAACTGAATAAACTGTGAAAGTTACTCTTTGAAAGGAGTGAAGGCTTTTTAATTTGCGTAATGGTGGCAGAAGTCATACTGACTAAATCTTATAAAAGAGAAAATATTTATCTTTAAAAAAAGAAACTGCCTTATTATTCATTGCTGTGTAACAAATTACCAAAGCTTAGCAGGTTAAAACAACAAGCATGTATTATCTTACACAATTTCTGAGGGGCAGGAATTTGGGAAGAGTTTATCCAGAATCACCCAAGCTGAAGTTGAGGTTGCAGCAAAGCTGTCAGACAAGGCTGCAGTTATTGGAAGGCTCAACTGGGGCTGGAGGGTCTGCTTCTAAGCTCACTTGTGTGGTTGGAGTTTGCACCATCAGAAATAAAGATCTGAGTTGAGTTTGATCCCAGTCAACTCTGGGTCTTGATTTAAAAAAAAAAAAGGACACCTGCCTGAATGAGGATACCCGCATTAAACAGAATAATTCTCTCAACATTGTATTAGCAGATAGCAATGCTTCTCCTTGCATATTTAAATCGAGCCTTGAAAAGAGTATATTCATTTTTTCAACAAATGCTTTTAGGCTATGTGACAGTTTGAATGTATTATGTCCCCCAAAATGTCATTATCTTTGATGTAATCTTGTGTGGGCAGATGTATCAGTGTTGATTAGATTGTAATTCTTTGAGTGTTTCCATGGAGATGTGCCCCACCCCACTGTGGGTGATGACTCTGATTGGATAATTTCCATGGAGGTGTTACCCCACCCATTCAGGGTGGGTCTAAATTAAATCACTGGGTCCATATAAATGAGCTGACAAACAGAAGGAACTCAGTGCAGCTGTGAGTGTGACATTCTAAAGAGGAGCTACAGCCAAGAGGGACACTTTGAAGAATGCACAGAAGATGAGAGAGTAGCTGCAGATGAGAGACAGTTTGAAGATGGCCGTTGAAAGCAGACTTTTGCTCTGGAGATGCTAAGAGAGGGCAAATGCCCCAAAAGCAACTGAGACTGACATTTTTGAGGAACTGCAGCCTAGAGAGGAACGTCCTGGGAGAAAGCCATTTTGAACCCAGAACTTTGGAGCAGATGCCAGCCACGTGCCTTCCCAGCTAAAAGAGGTTTTCCGGACACCATTGGCCATCCCCCAGGGAAGGTATCGGACTGTTGATGTGTTACCTTGGACACTTTATGGCCTTAAGACTGTAACTGTGTAACCAAATAAACCCCCTTTTATAAAAGCCAATCCATGTCTGGTGTTTTGCATTCTGGCAGCATTAGCAAACTGGAACAGGCTGCAATGTTATATTATGCAAACTCATGCCAGGCAGTGTGCTAGGTGCTTGTGAGTAAAGCAAGTTAATAATTTATGGCGCATGTGTGAGAGAATGGCAGTGTTTCTAACTATAGCACCTTGTCAGTAATAAATTAAAGAATTGATTAATTAGTTAATTAATTAACAATTTTAAAAATAGAACTGAATTCCAGTCTGGAGAAAGGAAAGGGAGTTTTGTGTGTTTGCAAGAATGTAAGGTGACAGTGTCTCTAGAAGCCTTGCTTTCAGAGACCACCACATGGAGACCCCAGTTCAGTCCAGCTGACAAACACTTATTGGTTACTGCGATGGATTAAACTGTGTCCCCTAAAAAGACAGGTTGAAGTTCTAATCCCTGGAACTCAGAATGTGATCTTGTTTGAAAACAGGGTCGTTATAGATGGGATTAGGCAAATTAAAATGGGGTCATCTTGGAGAAGTGTGCGCCTTGGTCTAATCTGACCAGTGTCCTTATCTGAAGAGGAAATTTGGGCTCAGACCGACAAAGGGGAGAAGGCCACAGATGGCCAGCAAGGCAGCGCCAGGAGCCAGGAGGGAGGCACGGAACAGATGCTGCCCTGCAGGCTCCAGAGGGAGCGTGGCCCCGCTGACCCCGTTGATTTCCACGACCACCTGATGGCCATTCTCCAAGGACATTTCCTAGACATTCTGGGGTCACCATCTGTAAAGTTCAAGGTCAGAGCCTCAGCTATCCCAGGGATACAGTGAGTGGGCTTGGCTTTCTTTGTCTCTTGCTCTCCCTAGGGCATTCCTGACGCTCTGCACATGGGGAAACATCCCCTGCTTACATTTTCCATTTCTGATGATTAGAAGAATTTTCTGCACACCAGCTCCCAGCTCCTTACGTCTCACACCTTATTTCTTCTCCACCACCCACATGGTCTCGGTGTGAGGCACTGTGGGCAGTTTCTAAGGGGGTGTGACCTCTGACCCTGCTCCTTTGTGTCACAACCACCAGCTGAGGCTGCACAGAGGGTGGTAGGTGTTCCCGGAAGCCTTCCTACATCAGGACAGCTAGTGATAACTTAACTATAAGTGGAAAAGTCTACCAGCTGCATTAATCTGTTCCACTCAACCCAAACTACATATGTCCCATGCTGATTCCCCTCATCAGATCCCACTCTGACATCACCTGACATGAGGTGAAGGAAAATTCCAGGCCAAAAGAGATTGTGGATGGAGGGTTCAAATGCTGAATGATGTTAATCTAAGATCACTCGATACCGTCTCCCCATCCCTAGTGGAGATGTTGTCCCTTGTGGTCTATAATTTAATATAGAGACACTAATAAACTGCAAAATATGTGTAAGAAAGCCCAACAAAGTTCTGATTTTTTTTCCCCACAATGTAAAAAAAAGAAGGGAGAGTAAGATGTTTGCTCCTGACTGCTTTCCCTTAGCAGAGAACCCCTTGTACCTCCCTCCTTTATGGGGCGGTGCCTTAGCAAATCACCTGGAGACTCACGGCTATTTATATCAGCTGCAGTAACCCTTGGACAGATCTGGTGCCAGAATTTCCAGCCTCAGGTCTCATCACCCTGATTCACCCTCATAACCACAGGGAAGTTGGATCAGTTTATTAGAATATGACACTACAGCAGCTTGGTTTCTTAACCTTGCTCTATACACAAATCTTCTGAAAGGGATAGAAAGATTTAAAATGAAGTCAAGTCAACAGGACTTTTCAAAGAGTTTTTAAGTATTAAAAAAGTCCCAACTAATTGATAAAGATCTAAAAGAAAAACCCATGACAGTTCATTTCTTAAGGTCTTGCTATGTTCTAGGCAGTATACTAAGTGCCTTACGTAGATTTTCTCATCAAATCCTAACAACTTGAGAGAATACAATTATTATCCCCTGTTAAACAACTTGAGAGAATACAATTATTATCCCCTGTTAAAATAGAGATAACCAAGGCTTAGTGCGTTTAAGCAACTTGCACAAGGTTACTTTGCTAGTAAGTTTTTGGTCCCTCTTCCCTTTTGAAAAAAACTACATCTGGTTGGAATCAGAAGGAAAAGAAAAATATATAGTTTCAACATTGTGCGACTTGCCTTTGCAACGAGAGGGGGTTACAAGGCTGTTAAATGAGTGCAGTCATCTATTCCTTATATGTTTGCTGGTTGAGCCTTCTTCCTTTGCAACCAACTATTCCTGAAGCATGAACTGACAAATTCACCCAATTGTGAGAGTAAATAGAAGGTCTGGGTAGTTTTATGGTGCTTTTTAGTCTCACCTCTCAGGTTGGAGCAATCTTCTGCCTAAAACAGAGGAAACAGAGGAGCTCTAAACAGAAGCAGAATAGAAAAGCTCAGTAACTTTCTGTTCCTCCTGAGTCAAGCCCTCACAGTGTGGCTTTGTTTTCTCATTCAAGGTGTGACTTTGGTTCTTCCCAGCAATCAAAGCATTCAGAGTCCTGCCCATTTCAAAACTCATTAGCATATGTTTCTTTCACAGACACCCCTTTACACTTGCATTCATCTGCTGAAGTACACTTTCCTGGGGTTAAGAGTTAAGCATCCTTGAGTGTATGTGCTACATGGGCAAATTAAAATTGTGGGGGAGAACCAATAAGTGCTACAGGAAGGAATCCGCTTTCTTTTCTTCCCTCAGATAAATAGAAATGCCCTGTTGAAAGAGATTCTGCAGTTAATGAACTTTGCAATCAAGAAAACTTGTCCTGTGTGTTGCTAGGAATACAGCATTTGAACTCACTGCCCGGTGGGATGTAGCCTGAGCAAGCTCAGCGTTGGCGGCAAGAAGACCTGGTTCCAGTTCTAGCTCTGCCACCAGCTGGGAGGGTAGCCTTAGAAAAGTGACTCAGCTGTCCTCCTACCTCTCAAGGCTATAGAGATGAGTAAACACCCATAGAATGTGTTTGATAAATATTGTATTTAGCTTCATTATTATATTATTAATTATAGTTTGAAATATCATGACTTTCTATATCAGGTGTAATCTTAGCTCTCTCCCAATTGATGGCCTCCATTTGTATGTCTCTAAACTCAAACAAGAAACTATCTCTTTTTTCCAGTTTTCCCCCATCTGGTCTCCCTGACTCTGCCCTTGTTTCCCTGGGCCCATTCTCTGAC
Organism: Choloepus didactylus; assembly: GCF_015220235.1. Classification (NCBI taxonomy): domain Eukaryota; kingdom Metazoa; phylum Chordata; class Mammalia; order Pilosa; family Megalonychidae; genus Choloepus; species Choloepus didactylus. Next base: position 63,416,584 of record NC_051324.1, on the reverse strand, counting down.
CAAAAACTAGAATTAGGCTTTTAAAGATTCTATCAGATCACATCCCTTTCCCACTTAAATCCATCAGTGGGTTCCCTTAATCCTTGGTGTAAAATCCCACCTCCTTCTCTTGCCTACAAGGGCCGGAAGGATCTGCCCCTGGCTCTGTTAACTTCTGAATGGAACAAACTAAGACCAGAATTAGTGCGATAGAGGGAGCAGGGAAAAAGTCCTGAACCCAGCTAGATAGGAAGACCATCATCTCTGTTGGAGAAGAGAAGAGATTTTGTATTCCACCATGTGCCAAACTATGAAGTCTTTATCTTTGCCGTCCGGCCCAGGCTAGCTTCTGTATTTCCTATCTTAGTTAACATCCTTATCATCTTCCCAGTCACTCATATGTAAAACCTGGGAGTCAGCTGACGATTCCTTCCTCAACTTTATGAATATTTCTTACATTCAATTGCTCTCCAAGCCTAATCAGTTTGACCTCACCTTCTCCTTGTCTCTACTGTCTCAATTTGAAAGCTCCAGTCTTCTCCTAATCCATCTTCCACATTGCTTCTCACGGGATCTTTCTTAATCTCTAATCTGATCATGTCACTTTCATTCTTAAAGCCTCTTTAATGGATAAAGACCAAATTCTGTAATATGGTTTTTAAGGGTTTCTGCTTATCATTCTATCCTTAATACCTGTTCCACTCTCACTCCTGCCAACCCAAATCAAACATGCACACACAATCTCCCCATTCTCTGTCCCTTCTTCCTCCCCCTCCCCCTCTGGCTCTCTCTGGCTCTCCCTCAACCATTCTTTCTGGCTGGCCTTACCTAATTACTCGAAGTTCCCTAAACACATTATGGTCATTCTAATCATTCATTTGCACATCCTGTTCCTTCCAGTCATGTTATAGGACTCATCTCTACATTCCTAGAGTAATGATGATGTTTTTCATGATATATAAGAAGAAAAACATTATTGTTTGCATCTCTTTTGTAAAATCTTATCACATGACATTTTAGCTATTTGTTTATGTCTCTTTTTCTAGATACATTGAGTATTCCTTGAGGGCAGGGCTCATGTTTTATTTTCCACAGAACATACCATAGCAAGTACTCAATAAATGTTTATTAAATGACACAGATAAAGGTAAGATAAAAATTCATTCTGATCCATGCCTCCCTATAGCTACCAGAATCAACAAGCTATCATCTTCCTTCATGCATAGATGTCAGTGCAAGGCTGTTTCCAAACAATCCAGAACCCCGTGGAAATGTGGGCTTTTCTTCTTTCCCTGGGACATTCTCTCCTACACATGCCTGCAGTCTGTGATCTCGCTGGATCCCCCACCAGAGCAAGGGAACTTCCCCCTTCTGCTTGTCCAGCAGCCTGTCCCCCTTCACCTGGTCTCCTGTGCTGACTATGCCTGTCTGCTTAAGATGACAGACAGCCAACCTGCACCAGGACCCAAATGTGTGGAGCTTTGTGCAATCACAACTACCACCACCAATCCCTTCTGTGATTGAAACCTCTTAGGGTTTTAGACCACAGTGATGGACCATGAGGAGGACATGGCAAAGTTAGATTTGGTCTGTAGCCTGCTCCCCAATTACACTGGATGCTGCTGATCTGAACAGTGAAACTAAGTAAGTGTGAAGTGAAAGGAAAAAGAATACAATCCTCATATGAGTTCAGAAATGCCCAGACATAGGCAATTCGCAATTGATACTTGTTTTGCCAAAAGCTTAGCCTTGCCATTATCTTCTTATAGCCTCACCATAATCTGCAGTCCAGAAACGATAGTCTGTGGAATCATAAATGGCTCAAACACTTCTTCAATTGTGATTCCTAAATAGAAAACATTATCCAGTGGCAGAGGTGAGTGCTGTGGAACTGAGAAAGGGATATCCAAGTCCAGCAAGTGCTTCAAAGGATCTGTTCTGAAAAAGAAGAAAAAAAGAAACATTCAAGTACACAATGACTCCTTGAATGTTGAAAACGAATACCCTCCACTGTCTGGAAATAAACAGCCTTTATGTTGAAAGAGTCAAAGAGCAGGCTGGCAGACTAGATAGGATATCCAGCCTCACTTTTCACCACACTGCCAGGTGAGGCTCTAAAGTCACAGCCCTTCTCAACCAGGGTTCTGCCAGGGAATTAAGTCCTAACGCCCTAAGGCAGCCACTGATTGCAATGAATTAACTTCTCTCTTTTGTGTCTTGAATGGTCCTAACTATGTACTACTCCCGGGAGAATTGAGAAAAGAGTCATTCAAATCATTTTCTGCAAGGCTTAATTCTCTCACAGGACCCTGGTTGACAAGGACTGCCCATAAGAAGACTAGATTTTGTTTCTTAAGAAGCATAGCTGAACATCTAAATGTTGTCCCTTATAAAGTAATTATTTCCTGCAACTCTCATTTCTTGAATGGTTTGGCAATCAGCGTAGGAACTGATTCTATTTCCAGTGACGACATTCCTTTGGCTTTCCTCGGCACTAGCAAATTTCCATCTTTTCTATAAACTTTTGTTGAAATAAATGTACATGAAGTAAAATGCACAAATCTTAAGTATCCAGCTCAATGAACCTTTACAAAGTCAAAACACTTATGTAACTGCCTCCCAGAAGGCTCCCTCATTTCCTTTCCCAGTTATAGCCTCCACCCAAAGACAAGCACTATTCTGTCTTTTATCACTATGTAGCAGTTTTCCTGTTTTTGAACTTGTATTAATGGAATAATAACATACATAAATTTTGAATCTAATTTCTTATTCTCTCATGTAGCCATAGTTTGCGGTTTTATTTTTGTTTTCATTCTTATATGGTTTTCCACTTTTTGAATATATCACAATGTATTTATCCATTCTATTTTGATGAATATTTGAGTTTTTATGACTTTTTGCCTATTATGAATAACATTTCTATAAACATTTCTTGCATGTGTCTTTTGGTAGACATAAGCCCTCATTCCTATTGGGTATAATGTAATTTCTGTGCAGAAGGATATGCATGTGTTCATAGGTTTAATAGTTATCAGCAAAGGGTTTTTCAAAGTGGTTGTATTAATTTATACTTTGACAAGTAAAATATGAACATTCCATTTACTCAATGTCCTCAACACTTGGTATTTTCAGCTTTAAAAATTTGGGCCATTTAGGTGTCTAATACTGTCTTGTGTGATTTTAATTTGTATTTTCCTTATGACTAATAATTTCAAACATCTTTTCTTTGCTGATTATTCAATTGGATAATCTCTTTGTAAAGTACCTATTCAACTTACCCGTTTTTAAAAAAGGTGTTTTTCCTTATTAGTTTGTATAAGCACTGGATACAAGTCCTTTGTTAGATATATGTATTTCAAATTTCTTCTCCCAGTCAATGATTTTTGTTCTTACTCTCTTATTAGCATCTTTTGAGGAACAGAAGTTCTTTATTTTCATTAAATCCAATATATCAATTTTCCTTTATGGTTAGCATGTATTGTATTCTGTAAAGAAATCATTGCCCACCTAAATTTAATGAAAATACTTTTCTGTTTTCTCAAAGAAACTTCACTGATTTAACGTTCACATTTGGGTCAGTGATCCATACAGAATCGATTTTCATTCTTGCTGTAAGCGTAGTAGAGTAAATCATGTATCCCAACAAAAGACATGTTCTTAGTCTTAATCCACATTCCTGGGGTGTGGACCCATTTATAAATGGGACGCTTGGAAGATGTGTTATCAGTGAAGGTGTGGACTCATCTGTGAATGGGATCATCTAAGATCCATATAGGAGTGGCCAAACTGAAGCAGGTTGGGCCTTCCGTCCGTATGACTGGAGGCTTTATAAAGAGAAGCCAGAAGTCAGAGAAAGCCATGGGAAGAAGCAAGAACTTAGTGGAAACTGCAAGAATAGACACAAGGAGAGTGAGATCCCCATGTGACGGGAGGCAGAGAGGTGAGCCAAGGAGCCCCCAGTTGTGGCAGGCCACACCAGAGTGCTGCAGACTTTGGGGAGAAAGCATGGCTTTTTTATGAATTGAATCTTGACAGTTTGAGGAAACTCTCAATAAGTATCTCTTCAAATGTTGCTTCCTCCCTGCAGATTTCTCCTCTCTCTCTGGCACGCCACTTAAATATGTTGGTTCATTTCACAAAGTTCCATATATCTCTTACATGCTTTTTCATCTTTCATGTTTCTATCCATACTTCAGTCTGGATGTTTTCTACCCATAGAAAACAATTTACTAATTTTTTCTTTGTCTGTGTCTAATCTGCTATTAAACCTATAGATTTAATTCTCAATTTCAGTTATTTTGTTTTTCAATTAAATAATCTTTTTCTTTTATATAATGAAATATCTCACAATTCCATAGTGAAATTCTCCATATTTTTATCATTTTCATTAACATATTAATCATAATTATTTTTAAGTCTTTGTCTTCTGGGTATAATATCTGGATCATCTGTGGGTATTTTTCTTACTGTTTGCTTTTCCTCCTAGGTTTGGGTCATTTGGTGCTGTTTTCTGGCATGTATGGCAATCTTTGGTTGAATGCCAGACATTGCATATGAAAATTATAGAGGTACTGGTCTGGCAAGTAAATGTGGTGAATGCAGATAACTTTGATCCGAAAAGAAACGGAGATGACACAAAGTTGTGTTTTAGGCTTTGAGAGATCTGTTCAATCTCTGGTTTACCTTAATTCCAGTGCATGTTACTTTAGGGGATGTAATGCCTAGGATATTTACTAGACCCCTTCCTCTTGGATCCTCCTGAGATGGCTAAAATATCTGCTTAGTTTTTTAGCCTCTCAAAGGCTCTCTTCTGCTTGATTTTTTTAGGCTTGTGATCTGAAGAAGTGCAGTTTAGGAATGTTAGGCTAATTTCCCTGCACTTCACTTGTCTCTGGGAAATTCACCCCTAAATCCTGACTGCCAAGTTTTATCCCTCTATTCCAGTACAACTTACACAAACCTCATTTTTTTCCAAATTCTTTGACTCATGATTGGAACTCGCAAGCCTGAGAGGAGGAAAGCAAACATAGAGGTCACCTCAAGTTATTTCTCTTCCCACCAAAATCTTGACCTCTCATGTCTGACTGCTTTGGCTGCCCTTTGGTGCTCTCGTGGAGATGTTTATTTTATTTTATCCATCTTTCCTAATTGTTTTCAGCCAGATTGTCGATTTGCTGCAAGTCATTTCATAGTTGCTGGGAGCAGAATCTTCATTTTTTAAAGATTTGAGAATGAACAAATCAGCCACAACCAATTCTAGCAAAAAGAGCTAATCATCAACTAGGGTTGTATTTGAGGGGCAGAGGCAAAATACAAAGTGTGTTTATAAAGCGGTTTTCAAATATGTGCAAAGACTAAGCAGGAAAAATACAAATGAGTGACACTGGCCAGGTGTAAGACAGTAAGATACAGAGGACCCTGCTAACTTGAGAAGACATGCCCTATTTAAAGGGGACAGCTGCTTCTCAGCTCTAAATTAAGTCAGCAAACTTTCTGTGTAAAAGGCCAGATAAGAAATAGTTTAGGCTTTGTGGACCATATAGTCCCTATCTTTGCCTTTACAGTATGAAAACAACCAGAAATAATAAGTAAATAAATGGGTATGGCTGTGTACCAATAAAACTTCATTTTAAAAACATGTGACAGCTCTATTTAGGAAGGGTACTGGTCTCTAGTTTCCTTTTTTGTACAATCTTCATCTGGTTTGGGGATCAGGGTAATACAGACCACATAAAATGAGTTGGAAAGTGTTTCTTCTAGAACTGGTGTTAATTCTTCTTTAGACATTTGGCAGAATAATTCTCCAGCGTAACCATCTGGGCTTAGAGATTTCTTTTTAAAGAAATTTTAAAAGTGCAAATTGAATTCTTTAATAGTTATAGGACTAATCAGACTATTTATTTCATAATTGCTGTTGTTTGTGCCTTTTGGAAAATGGGTCCATTTCACCTCAGTTGTCAAATTTATATGTGTATACCTCCTGTTTCATTCTGATATTGGCAGTCTGTGTCTTCACTCTGTTAGTCTTGCTAGAGGTTTGACAACTTTATTAATCTTTTCAAAGACCAACTTTTTGTTTCAGGTATTTCACATATTTCTGAACCTTTCCTCCTTTCTTATTCTACTCTACCAATCTCTTTTAGGATAGATCCACTGATAGCAAATTCTCTTAGTTTTCCTTTCACTTCTGACGGATGTTTTCACTGACTACGGAATTGTGGGCTGAGAGATCTTCTCTTTCAGCACATGAAAAAGTTGGGCCACTCCTCCAGCCTCTGTGCTTTCTGATGAAAGATTACAGTTAAGGTGTCATTTCTCTCTCACTGCTTTCAAGATTTTTTTCCCTCATCTTTAGTTTTAGGAGTTTGATTATTATGTGTCGACAATAGATTTCTTTGGCTTGGATTTCTCTGGGTGGTGGACCAAATTTGGCCCACAGACCATAGTTTGCCAACCCCTGCCTGGATGGTTAATGCACATGAGAAGCCTGGCCCAGTGTTTGCCAGATCTTCCAAATTTACAAGAGAAACTAAAAATTTGAATGCCTTTTTAAAATTTGAAATATGCTTATTTATAAAATGTTCTCAATAAATTCTAAGTTTTTTTTTTACCATAGAACTGGACAAAATACACAAACAAAAAGAAAACAGATCTTCGTGCCTGTGGATCATGGGACCATATGTTAGCTCTTGAATGTAGCGCTCTTTAAAATTGTAAAAATACCCTTCTTTATTTCATTTAATGATTTTTGCCTTGGCTTCAACTCTGTCTGGTGCTAACTTGAGGATTCATGCTTTCTTAATTTGTGCTTGCCTGGCATACCTTTTATAATCCTTTAATTCTCAAACTTTATGTGTCACCTTGTTTTAAATGTGTCTCTTAGTTTGCAGTAGGGTTTTGCTTTATAAATCCTGTACTATATTTTTTTATCATAGTATTTAGCCCATGTCCAGCTACTGACATGCCAGATATGTTTATTCTTGATTTGCCTTCTCTGTGATGAATGTATGGGCTTTTATGCGTGGCTTCTGAAAACAGAAATGCAATGACTACAGAAGAGGCTCACTCCAGCGAAGATCTGGAATAAGCATATAATCAAGATGACTACATTGAGACGGTTTAATATTTCCTGGGATGTATAACTTTTGATATACTAAATATTTAAAAGATCATTCTTATTTAGTTAAATCATAGATTCCATGGAAAGAAAACCATTGAAGAATAAAACAATTACAATGCCCCCCCCCCCTTCCTTCTGTTCTCAGTGCCCAATGGAGCAAAAAGCCAAGTGGGATGGTGGGTTTTATGCCTCCCATCCACTTCCACATTCCACAGCTGCTGGCTGTAAAGCAGCTGGCCGTAACTTCAAGAAGTGGGGAAACTCAGGCATGTGACATTTGGGACTCGCTCTGCTGCCCAAAGCAATTGGAAAAACTTGCTCTGGTTTTGCAGTCCTGCAACTCAAGCTGCCAAAAGGCAGAAATGGATCATGAGAAAATTACCTTCTCATCTCAGGCCTTCTCCTTCTTGGTCCTAACAATAGGGAAGGTTAACAAGATGGAGCCGTTTCATCCCTCAGCCCATAGCCCCTCTCCTCTTCATGGACCCTGAATTCACCTCCTTCAGCCCTGTGCTTCCCTGGTCCCGTGTTTAGACTGGGAGGGGGCAGGAACAAAGGCAGAGGCTGCTGCCAGGAAATACTGACAAGTAATGGAAAAGCAGAGCATCTTTTCAGCAGACTGTTGATGGGATGATGGGTTCCCCAGCTGAATTCCTCGGCACCTGGGATGGAAAGAAACATCCCCTCTCCTTCCACTAAGGTCTCAGAAGGACCAGGTCACCTGGATCCCAGCCACCCCGAGCTGACAAGAGCCCAAGCTTGTGTTTTCTCAGCCTTGAAGCACAGCTGTGTTTCGTACAGCACAGCACAGCAAGGCAGCTAGACCAGTTACTGGATCCTCCATTACATCTCCTCCTAGGATCCTCTTAGGATGCCCACACAAACAGGAAGTCAGTGATCCAGATTGCAGTTTTACACATCCCTTCACCAGGTCCCAAGGAAGGTGTTTTCATGAGCAGAGCATGGAATAAATCAAACAGACTGGGACTGGAATATGGGCTCTGCCACGGTGTACCTAGGTGAGCTTGAACAAGAGAGAATGAGGTGAGCTATGCAGAGTGTCCGCCTCACCACACAACACATACTCGGAGCCAATGGAAAGGCTCCACCCTCCCACTGACTCCTGTTCCCCCCTGTGATCTTATCCTTTTGCTCTGTCCTGGATCCTTTGGTCATGGAGGACTCTGGCACTGATGAATAAGAATCACCTCCTGATATGGTTGCTCATGGAATCTTCCACATGTGCTTTGGACTGCTGCCTCCTATGGTCTTGACCATCCTCTGTCCATCACCGTGCCCTTTGCTTCCTTTTGTAATGGTCAAGGAACTTTCCGCAAACATTTACTCACACTAAAGGCCATCTGTCTGACATGACAGGCAATCCCTCCCTCTCTGGTGTTTATCCCCTTCAGAAAAAATTTAGGCAGATTATAAAGAATAATCAAGAGCAGGAGATAGCAAAGATAGAATTTAAAGTCGTCTTGATGCCCACCTGTTTCAAATATCTCCAGGTTCCACTTCTCTTATACATGGCTGCCTTGTCTTTGTTATTGACAAAACTGAACAAATGGCATCCCGATCTGGTTCCTTTTCCCTTGCTCCTCCCCCTCTTTCAGTGGAGTCAGTGGAGCTTATATTGCAAAGCTCTCGTTGAAGCATTTTTTTTAAACAGATGCGGAGTGAATGGAGAGTCACCCTATGCCATTCCTGTGGGCATGGACCCACTGTAGGTAGGATCTTTTGATGAGGTTACTTCAGTTAAGGTGTGACACGTCTCATTCAGGATGGGTCTTAATCCTCTTACTGGAGTCCTTTATTAAAAAGATGAATACAGAGGGAAAGAAAAAAAAAAGTCATGGAAGCAAGAAGCTGAAACCTGGAGGAGAAGGGAAAGACAAGCAGATGCCACCATGTGTCTTGCCTTGTGGGATAGGAGTCCAGGATCACTGGCAGCCAGTCTTTGGAAAGAAAGCACCACCTTGGTGATGTCTTGATTTGGACATTTTTCTCAGCCTCAAAACTGCAAGCTAATAAATTCCCATTGTTTAGCCAACCCATTTCAGGGTATCTGCTTTCAGGAGCCTAGGAGACTAAAGGAGTTGCCCACTAAACAATAGGAAAAAGAATTTTGCAAAACACAGAATTTATTTCTCAAAACTTTAATGCAAAGATTTGAATGTGCATATTAATCTGTCTCTAAGAGATGAATGCAATGGCCATATTTATAAATTATGGAACTGGAGATGGAAGATCATGTCTTGAACACACAATACACACAGAGCCTAATCTTGGGGACAGGGAAGGCATGCTAAAGATGATAAGGAAAGGACAAGGAACATAGACAGAGCAGAACTTGAGAAAATTTAGAAAACACTTTAAAATACCAACCAATACATAACTGAAAGAGGGAAAAATTTGACAAGCACTATCAGATTAAATAAATATCCAGACATGTCAGAAGTACCTCCTTCTCATCTCTAAACATCTAATTTTTCCCCAAACTTAAATCCCTTCTCATTCATAGAGTTCCCAAATCCCTCCAATCCACAAGCCATCAAATGCTTCTCCAAGCTCCTAGAGAAACTTCATTTGGCAATGGGTTTTCCTGTCCAATAGATGGATACGATTTTGGTTTGCTGTCAATTAGCTCTTCCACACAAGTGTCTTATTTTTCTCATCAGACTGGAATATCCTGGAGGGCCGTGTCCATGACTTACTTCTCTGTGTCCCTCAGAGAACATAACACAGTGACTCTCAGTGGTCACATAACAAATATGAGTTTATTAGTAAGAAGGTGCTATTTCACCCACACCACCAGGAAAAGACCAGAGAATAACCTCAACGCCACTCAGCAAAGGTAATGACAACAGTCAGTGATCATTTTCACAGCTGGCATTTACTGAGTGCTTATTCAGTGCCAATTCTAAGCACTCATATTTTAACTCATTTAAGACTTAGTAACAACCCCATAAAATAACCACTTTTATTTTCCCCATGTCACAGTGAACCCAGTTCTAGAGCCAGTAAGTAATGGAGCCAGTTTTTTAACCCAAACTAACTGGCTCTAGGGTCTGGGCTCTTAACCACTGTGCTATAGTAACAGATAATGTTTCAAAAGCCTTAAGAGGGGAGAGCTATATCTAAACCCACAGAACTATTCAAGCACGGAATAGGACACAACCCATCCATTTCTAATTCTCTTTTCAAAGATAACATGAACATCTCTTCAACAGAAGCTACCTGCCTCCCAACCTGGCCAGCTAAGTTAAGTCATTTTGTTAAGGATTTGTTTTTCTGAACATCCCATTTTCTCCAGTATAATCTAATAGAGAGGAAGTCTCCAGAACCAGAAAATAATAAATTTACTTTGTTTTAAGCCACTATACTTGTGGTTATTTTTTGTTATAACAGCAATAGGAAACTAATACTTGACCCACTTAGCAATTGAACCTACATATCTGATCTAATTCATGTCCTGTCCCAAGCACTGATATTGGGACTTTTAAAAATTTTATTAAAAATATAATGACAAATCTTTTCTTTTAATTCATGGGCAAATACTTCACATGCTTAACACTAGGATAACCTAATGAGAGTGACCTTGGATCATTTTTAAGTGACTCCCGAAGTTAAGAAAAATAAGTTTCATGTGGATATCACCTTGAACCATTAAATATCAGATTCCCAAAAAACAAGAACTACTTTCATATCCTCAATGATTAACACATAAAGGCATTTGATAAATATTTGTTCAAAGAATTGAACAAAGAACAACAACCCACTTCCTTAGGAAACAATTAAAATGCTATCACAAAGATACTGAAGCAATTTATACTGCCTCAATTATGGAGCAGGTAGGCACCAAATAACCCCCCACTTTCTATGGAAATGGGACTGAGATATTCACAAAGCCCCCAGTCTTCACAAGCTGGACGTGGTAGACAGTACAGAAGTGACTGGCCTGGTCCCTACTCAAGAGCACACCTTCGTAGCAGTGGGGATGGAATTAGAAGTTCGTCCTCTAGAATTGTTCTAAGCCTGAGATGAACCATCCCAGAGATGGCTCTCTATTATGTACAGGGTAAAATCTAAACACCTCCATCTTCTCTTTGCAGCCCTTCATAATTCATTCCAGCCTTGTTTACAACCCTCCCAGCATCTTCCTTCCCACATTGGGCAATTCTTTCTGCCCTGAACACTTTCTGCACTTCATCCCACACAACTTTGCCCAAATCTTTTTCTTTTTTTTAAATTTTATTTTGAAATAAATTCAAACTTACAGGAACAGTTGCAAAAACAATACAAACCCCATACACAGAACTCCAGCATACCCCGACCCCCCTCCCTCGATACCCCGATCCACCACCTTTAACATCCTGTCACACCACCATTTCTTTCTTTCTTTCCCTCCCTCCCTATCATCCATCATCTATTGCTCTGTCTTCTGAACATATGAGAACAAGCTGCACACATCCTTGAACAAACAATATAATTCACATATACATTTCCCATGAACAAGAACATTCTTTTATGAAATCCCATTAACTGCAGCCAAGAAGTTCAAGAAATTCAACATTGATACAAAGCTTACATTCTATATTTCCTTTTTTTTTTTCTTATGTCCCAACTGTGTCCCTTTGAGCCTCCTCTCCTCCATCCTCAGATCCCATCCAGGATCATCCTTGGCATTTAATTGTCATTGTCTATTTAGACTGTCTTTTTTCTTTTTTTTTTTTCAATTGTGGAAACATATATACAACCTAAATCTTCCCATTCCAACCCCTCCCTAGCATTTCATTAGTGGGATTAATCATATTCAGAATGTTGCAATGCTATCACCTTCCCACCATCCATTACTAGAAATTTCCCTTCACCCCAAACAGAAACCCTACACTCATTTCTTAACTCCCCATTGCCCCTTCCCCCACTTTTCGTAACCAACCCATACTCTGCTTTTCATCTCTATGGTCATATTCTCTGATACTTGCCCAAATCTTCTTACCGTTGGCCCCTGTACCCCAGAGTTAGCTTCCAAGTTGTGCCCATTTTTCAAAGCCTCGCTTCAGTCTGCCCTAAGCCAAGAACCTTACCCATTCATTCTCTTTTCTTCCTCATCAGAATTGATCTTCCTCTCCCCTGGTAGGTGGTGTCTGTAATAATGTCATTGCTAATGACTTGCATTCAGATAAAGTTCCTTGCATTGGCAAGAAGGCCATGGCATCAGAGCTGGGAAGCTGGTTGACCCACATCCACCACTACTGTCTACGTCTCAGCTGAAAAGAGTACCACTTCTCATATGATCCATGGGAGTGGGGAAAGCAGGTGCATCCAGAGAAAAACCAGTTGAAAACTACAGAGTTTCACTCTCATAAATAATCCTGAAAAAATTTGAATCCACTCAAATATATCTTTAAAAATCAAGTCATCCCCACTCAATACTTTAGCTCTTATTAGTAACAAATTACTGATGACATGTCTCACCACTAATAGGACCCACCAGAGTGTCTTAAAAGTAAGACTGAAAACTGCTGGGCAAACTCTTCTTCCGGTTTGAAAGGCCATGAAAGGCACAGCTTTTGTCTTATCCCAGCCTTGTGCTTCTGTCACTGAAGGAACTTACTAACTGTGAATGAGATTGACCTGATTTGCCTTGGCCCAATCCGAACCAAGGTTTGGCCACACAACCTGCCTGAGTAAAAGAGTGGAAGGGAAATTAGGAAGTTGGTTAAAAGAGCCTTTCCACATCCCCTCCTGTAAGTAGGAACTCCAGATGATGCCCAGGGATGAAAAGAACCATTCCTTTAAAGAGGGTGTATGGGAGACAAGACCAACAAATATGTAATCGGCATAAACACGAAGAGAAAAATACAGTAATTCCAAAGTACGTTGAGGGGGAAGAATGAATGGGTAAGGTGGGAGAAACGAACCACAGATCACTGGGGACAGAGGAGGCTGCTATGGTCTCTGGTTGACCCAGCCATTAGAAGCAGGAGGAGAAAACCCTGAATGCAGCCTGGAAGGGGCCTCACACAGCACGTTCTCCAGTGGTGGAAAGGGTGGGATCAGCAGAGATCTGCCCCAGACCTCGTAAAGCTCTTTTAGGAGTGTGAGATCATGAAGAAGATCCACCCAGTGCACTTTGCAACAGTGATCCATCCCTGCTGGCAACCAGAGGAGTCTCTAGAAGATGCGTGTGGCTGCAGATCAATCCTGGAAGGAAGGGCAGCCTTGCACAGAAGTTATCTTTGCTGCAGATGACTCTCCTCTTCTTGATCTTCTTATGATCACCAGTTTTGATGGAGAAATTATTATACGGAACGTGGAATCCCAGCAGGGCTGCTGCTGGCTCTGGAGGTCAGTACTTGTCCCTCTCAGAGCGATGTTGAATGACAAAGGAAGGTTAGGAGATGTCACGCTGGCTTCCTTCCAAGTTACTTTAATTGGCGAGTAGGTGAAAAGGGAACTTTTCTGCTAATAGGCTATCTTCTCCATACTCATTTGTATTCAATATTTTTTACATAAATCTCAAGAAATACCATTTTGTATGAAAGACTCTTATTATCTTCTTCCTGTAACATCATCTTAATGACTGGATAAATCAGCAGGCTTCCCTTTTCTATATTTGACTATCCTAAGAATTCCTGATGGCACAATTTAGCAATGTGTCAATGTGGCCCAGAAAACTAGAAAACTGTTCTTAAAAAACTAAACCATTCCATTGAGCAGTTTTGCAAATAGTCACCTACCTATCTGCCTGGAAAAACATTTTAGTAGACTAGTAGAAATGGATAGCATCCACTGAAGACCTGGGGTTGCTGTTTTTAGAACAATTTTATGAACCAATTTTCTTTTTTTGGCATTTGCTTATAAATGTCATATATTTTTGGTATCATGTGATGTCTATTTTTATACACCTCAATCTTTACTACACAAGTTCATTGCTTTAATGAAATGCAGTAAAAAATATTTTGATTATTTAGGTCAAGATCTGGGTTCATACGCTGAGTCCACCACCAGTGGTTCTGTGATGGTCGGCAAGGCTCATAATCTCTCTGAATCTCAATTTCTTCAATTTAAAATGGAAATAACTAGTTTCCCACCCCGAATATTTCTCAAAGCAACCATGTGAGGTGGTTATTTTCCCTTCGTTACAGATGAAAACACCGAGGCTTAGAGAGGTGAAGTCCAGAGCCTGATTTCCCAGCCACTCTGCTACTGTCTCTCAGGGCAGGAGGAAGATACTGGGATGGTCTCAGAGTCCTAAAAAAATCTGCAATGTCCTCCACTGTACCATGGCCTGTCAGTGGACAGCATTCAGGGGCCTCTCTCTCCTGGAAAAAGAGAGAAAAGTTTCCCCAAAGCCCATGGGGTGCATGTTCATCTCCGGAAGACACTTAGGATCCAGCCGCCCCAGCTTTGCCCCGCTGCTGCAGGATGTGACCCCGGGAAGACGGGGCCTGCACCCTTCCCCTCAGAACCTTGCTCTCCCCTTCCACATTCCCAAAGCTCTCTTGAGCTAATGAGCTTCTGACTGATGCTGCGTCATCTGTCCCTCCTCTGGGTTGCAGACATCTTTATGGGACTCTTCTAGAAGAATAAGGGTGAGGTACTGGGGATGTGTGACACCATGGAAGGTCCAAGGGGACAAGCTCTACCTCTTCCTCACTGGACCTTGGGGCCTGTCCCCAGCCTTGGGATCCTCACTGTCAAGGGGAAACCCATCTTGTTGGTGTGACGGGTGGATAGGTGGGTTGTGACATTGGCCTTCAGATACTGCAGTGTGTCAGGAAGGAATGGGCAGAAATAGCGCCCATGGTACCAGGGAGGCCCATGCCAACTTCACATAAAAAAGAACCCAAGACCTCCTTGCTATGTTCATTATTCTAGCAGCTGCCATGTTTTAAGGGCAGGGTTGAGCGTGATGCTAAACACCGTTATATAAACTGGTCTAAGTCAACCTCCACCCGCCTGGGAGCAAGATGCCCACAATGAATTCTCCTCCACGTCACAGATGATAAGTCAAGCTCAGCAGTTTAGGTAAGTGGCTAGCACGCCACTCATTTGAAGTGATCAAATGAGAAAACGCATGCTTCTCCTCTCTGAAAGTTAACAATATTCCAATGCTGGCTATATTACTGCTGATAGTATTTTTACCCTCACTGTGAACAGAGGGCACTGTCTATCTGATTTGAGAGGGGCAGTAAAATCCAAATTGACAGATCGTCAAAACTCCCACTCCCTTCTTCAAAATGGCAGGGTGTGGCACTTGACTATTTAACTTCAATCTTCAGAAATACAATTCATTCAAACTAAAAAGGACTGAAAGATGTTTTTATTTATGAGTATTTCTCAATGCCTCGGTGTATCTGACGTTTTCTTAATTCTTCCTTAAGGGATAAGAGTGAGTTCAACTTCCTGTGTTCATTTTTCCTTCTGACATCGCATGAGGTTGAAATGGTGTCTGATATGTCTTCATATGCATAGGATGAGCTCAGATCAGCTTGATTCAGAAAGAGTAAGCACGTGACACCAGAAGAGGTAATGGGAAAGCTTCCTCACATTCAAGAAGCCTACATAATCGGTCTAGTTCTATTTTTTATTTCACTCTAGAGCTAACAAAATCTGTTCAGTGGCAAAATAATGGCAGTAAACCCACAGAAGATTCAAGCTTCTAACGTTTGGGTGCATCACCTAAGAGAATCCAGATAAAATAGCTGTGTCCTCCATGACACAGAATTTCCATGTGTCTAGTTGTACTCGAACTATTTAGTTCTGGGTGCTGCAACACAGTATTGGTGGCAAGCATGGTAAAACCAGGACCCGGAATTTCCTTTGAACTGGAAAGTTCTAGTGAATGTCACACACCTAGCTTTACAATGGATCAAAGTTAAGGAATCTTTTAATATGAATGCCACGGCCTCAAAGATATTCTAGCAGAAGGAAGAAGAGCATAAATAGATTATATTTTTGTATATTCTAACAGCTTTATTGAAGTATAGTTGCCATTCAATAAACTGCCATATATAGTGTACAATTTTATAAGTTTTGACATAAGAATACACCTGTGAAATCATCACCATAATCAAGATAAAGAACATATCTATCATCCTCAAGTTTCCTCTTGCCTCTTTGGAATCTTTTTCTACCTCTACACTAACTTGCCTGCAAGTAACCACTTATCTGTTTTCTGTCCCTTATTAGTCAGTTATTTCCAGAAATTTATAAAATGGGTCCAAAAACCATATCCTTTTTTTTTTTTTTTTTTTTGGTCTGGCTTCTTTCCTTCAGCATAATTATTTTGAGATACACCCATGTTACTCCATCAATAGTTCTTTCATTTTTGTTGCTGGGTAGTATTCCAGGATATCAACATACTACAATAATCCATTCACCTGTTGATGGATATTTAGGTTGTTTCCAGTTTGGGGCTATTACAAGTAAAGCTACTATGAATATTCATGTACAAGTCTCTGTATGAACATATGTTTTCATTTCTCTTGCATAAATTCCCAGAAGTAGAATGGCTGGGTCATATGGTAGGTGAAGGCCCATCTTTTTCTAAAATTAATAGACTTTAATTTTTAGAGCAGTTTGTGTTTACATAAAAATTGCACAGAAAAGTACAAAGTGTTACCATATACTCCCTTCTACCCTACACGCAGTTTTCCCTATTATCAATATTTTGCAATTTTATGGTATATTTGTTACATTGATGAACCAATAATGATACATTATAATTAACTAAAGTCAATAGTTTACATTAGGTTGACTCTGTGTTGTACAGTTCTCTGGGTTTTGACAAATACGTAATGTCATGTATCCACCATTACAGTATCATATACAATAGTATCTCTACCCTAAATATCCCCTGTGCTCCATATATTTATCCCTCTACCCTCTCCTTCCCTCTGGAAATCACTGATTCTTTTATGGTCTCTATAGTTTTGCCTTTTCCAGAATGTCACATAGTTAAAATCATTTATGTAGCCTTTTCAGACTGGCTTATTTTAATTAGCAACATACATTAAAGATTCTGCATGTCTTTCTGTGGCTTTATAGCTCATTACTTTTTATCACTGACTAATACTCCATTGTATTGATATACTACAGTTTGGGTCTTAAGTAAATCATGGAGCCATATAAAAGAGCTGACAAACAGAAGGAACTTAGTGCTGCAGCTGAGACAGACATTTTGAAGATGGCCATTGAAAGCTGACACTGACATTTTGGAGAATGCCCTTTTGAAACACAACTGGGGAGCAAATAAATGCCAGTCACAGGCATTCCCAGCTAACTGAGGTTTTCCAGATGCCAATGGCCTTTCTCCAGTGAAGGTACCCTATTGCTGATGCCTTACCTTGGACACTTAATGGCCTTAAGGCTGTAACTTTGTAACCAAATAAACCCCCTTTATAAAAGCCAATCAGTTTCTGGTATTTTGCATTCCAGCAGCATTAGCAATCTGGAAAAAGTGTCCATTCACCTCTTTTACCTACTTTTTAATTGGGTTGTTATTTTATTGGTGAGCTTTAAGAGTTCTTTGTACATGTTGTTTACAAGTCCTTTATCAAATATATGTTTTGCAAATATTTTCCCCCCATCTCTGGTTTGTCTTTTCATTGTTTTAACAGTATCTTTATCAGAAAAGTTTTTAATTTTGATAAAGTCCAACGTAACATTTTCTTTCATGGATTGTGCTTTTAGTGTTGAATCTAAAATCTCATCACCAAATCCTAGGTTACCTAGATTTTCTCCTATGTTATCTTGTAGAATTTTATAGTTTTGTGTGTTGCATTTAGGTCTTTGATACATTTGAATTTTGTTTTTTTTAGTGAATTTTCATGTCTTTTTTCTTTTTTTTTTTTTTTGAAATAAATTCAAACTTACAGGAACAGTTGCACAAACAATACAAACCCCATACATAGAACTCCAGCATACCCCAACTCCCCTCACCCAATACCCCAATCCACCAACTTTAACATCCTGTCACACCACTATTTCTTTATTTCCCTCCCTCCTTCCCTCCCTCCCTCCCTATCATCCATAATCTATTGCTCTGTCTTCTGAACATGAGAGCAAGCTGCACACATCCTTGAACAAACAATATAATTCACATATACATTTCCCATAAACAAGAACATTCTTTCATGCATCCCTATTGAGTGCAGCTAAGAAGTTCAAGAAATTCAACATTGATACAAAGCTTGTGTTCTCTATTTCCTTTTTTTTTATTATTATTATGTCCCAACTGTGTCCCTTTGAGCCTCCTCTCCTCCAACCTCAGATCCCATCCAGGATCATCCTTGGCATTTAATTGTCATTGTCTATTTAGACTGTCTTTTTTTTTTTTCACTTGTGGAAACATATATACAGCTTAAATCTTCCCATTCCAAGCCCTCCCTAGCATTCCATTAGTGGGATTAATCACATTTAGAATGTTGCAATGTCATCACCTTCCCACCACCCATTACTAGAAATTTCCCTTCACCCCAAACAGAAACCCTACACTCATTTCTTAACTCCCCATTGCCCCTTCCCCCACTTCTCATAACCCTTACTCCACTTTTCATCTCTATGGTCATATTCTCTGATACTATCTTTGTGTTTACCGTAGGGCTTAAATTTAACCTCTTAAGTCTATAACAATCTTGTTTTTCTTTGATACCAACTTAACTTCAGTAGGACACATAAACTATGTTCCTTTACTCCTCCATTGCCCCACCTTTATGTAGTTCTTGTAAAAAATTACACATTTTACATTAAGTCCAAAACCACTGATTTATCATTACAGTTTATGTATTTTAGATCCTGTAGGAAGTAAATAGTGGAGTTACAAATCAAAAAAACAATATTATTGGTATTTATATTTACCATGTGATCTTTACTGGAAATCTTTATTTCTTCACATGGTTTCAGTCAATTGTTTAGTGTCCCTTCCTTTCAGCCTGCTCAATTCCCTTTAGCATTTCTTATAGGACTGATCTACTGGTGGTGAAGTCCCTCAGCTTTTGATTATCTGGGTATGTTTTCATCTCCCCCTCATTTTTACCCTCCAGGTGTTTGTGAATTTTCTAAGTCTCTGATGGTTATTGACTTCTATTTGTATTCTGTTGTGGTCAGAGAATGTGCTTTGAATAAATTCAATTTTTTTTTTAATTTATTGAAGCTTGTTTTTATGTCCCAGCATATGGTCTATTCTGGACAAAGATCCGTGATCACTAGAGAAGAATGTGTGTCCTGGTGATTTGGGATGTAATGTTCCATATATGTCTGTTAAATTTCTCTACATCTCTCTCTCCTTTCTTTGTTTCTCTGTTGGTAGAGCTCCCTTTAGTATCTGAAGTAGGGCAGGTCTTTTATTAGCAAAATGTCTCAGCATTTGCTTGTCTATGAAAAATTGAAGCTCTCCCTTAAATTTGAAGGAGAGCTTTGCTGGATAAAGTATTCTTGGTTGGAAATTTTTCTCTCTCAGAATTTTAAATATGTCATGCCACTGCCTTCTCACCTCCATGGTGGCTGCTGAGTAGTCACTACTCAGTCTTATGTTGTTTCCTTTGTATGTGGTGAATTGCTTTTCTCTTGCTGCTTTCAGAACTTGCTCCTTCTCTTCAGTATTTGACAATCTGATCAGAATATGTCTTGCAGTGGGTTTATTTGGATTTATTCTATTTGGAGTTCGCTGGGCATTTATGATTTGTGTATTTATAGTGTTTAGAAGATTTGGGAAGTTTTCCCCAACAATTTCTTTGAATACTCTTTCTAGACCTTTACCCTTCTCTTCCCCTTCTGGGACACAAAAGAGTCTTAAATTTGGATGTTTTATTTTATCTATCGTATCCCTAAGATCCATTTCAATTTTTTCTATTTTTTTCCCCATTCTTTCTTTTGTTCTTTCATTTTCTTTTCTGTGGGCCTCGAGGACACTGAGTTGTTGTTCAACTTCCTCTAATCTTGTATTATGAGTATCCAATGTCTTTTTAATTTGGCCACAGTTTCTTTTATTTCCATAAGATCTTTTATTTTTTTATTTACTCTTGCAATTTCTTCTTTATGCTCTTCTAGGGTCTTCTTTATGTCCTTTATATCCTGTGCCATGCTCTCATTGTTTGACTTTAGTTCTTTTATTAATTGTGCCAAGTACTGTGTCTCTTCTGATCTTTTTGATTTGGGTGTTTGGGTTTGGGTTCTCCATATCATCTGGTTTTATCATATGCTTTAAGATTTTCTGTTGTTTTTGGCCTCTTGGCATTTGTTTTACTTGATAGGGTTCTTTCAGGGTCTATAAAATACCAATCTCTAATTTGTCAGATCTACAGCTCGGTGGTGTACACTTTCTCTAACTAACCAGCAGATGGCATCCACGAGTCACCTATTCCCCTCAAGTCAGTCTCCCCAGCTTTGTCTTTTTGGTGTGTGGGGGTCTGATTCTTGTGAGGTTCAATTGGTGCACCAAGTTTGGGTGCATTGGTGCTGTCCGCCCTGAATGTGGGGCATGTGTCTGAGCGGTTAGGGAGGCAGGGCAGCTTTAATAATCAAACCTCCTAGGTGTTCCCAGAGATCAGGCTGTTGAAAGAGTCCAAGCCTTCACCTCAGTCCTGCCACAGATCGTCTCTGCCACTGACCCACAAGTCCCTGGCACTGGCGTAGGGTCCCTGGGATTTCCAAGCGGGTCCCCCTTCTCAGCTGTGCTCTTCCAGGACCCCTGATGAGGGAAGGCTGCACCATGTCACAAGTGTGTGCTGGCCCTCCAGGGAAGCCCTGGGCCACTGGGCTGTGCAGGGGCATTCCCAGCCTGCTGTAAAGATGGTTGAATGGGTCGTGTTAATTTCCCCCTCTTCACACAGCTCCGCCTTCCCAGCTCTGATACTGTGGTGTGTGCACGGTGCTGCGGGAATCACTCCCCGTCACACTGGGTTTCTTGGCACGGCTCTGGGCTGTGGGTCCAGCCCTGGGTGGGAGCGTCCCAAGCCCGCCAGGGAGACAGTTGCAAGGGGCGCAGTTTCTTTCTCCTTTTGGCTCCCCTCTGCTCCCCTGGCCCTGAGACAATCAGCAGCAGGTGTAGGTAGGGCTATCCTCCACACCAGACACCAAGGTATTGGGAGAGCCTGCTCCTGCCGTGCTTCACTGTGTGGTTCTCACTGTTGTATCTGCTTTCGGTCCCAGGTTTGTTTTTTTTTTTTTTTTTTAAAAAAGAATGAGTCCATCTCCAAACATCAACCCACGGTTTCCCCACACTGCAGCGTAGCCAGAATGCAGACTTCCGGTTTCACCAAAAGCACAGTCCCTGTGGATTTAGCAGACCTTGTCGGGCTGGTGCATTGCTGGAACTGGTGTTCTGGGTCACTTTCTGGCTTTTATCTAGTGTTTTTCACAGAGATGTTTTTTTGCCCTGTCTTACCTAGCCAGCATCTTGGGTTCTCTCTGATCCATTTGAGTTTAAGGTATAAGGTCTAGATTCCTTTTTTGTTGTTTGTTTGTTTGTTTGCATATGGATGTTCAGTTGTTTCAGCACCATTGATTGAAAACACTATTCCTTTTCTGTTGAATTGCCTTTGCTTCTTTGTCAAAGGTCAGTTGACTATATTTGTGTGGGTCTATTTATGGGCTCTCTATTCTGTTCTATTGATCTATTTGTTATTCTTTTGCAAATACCATGCTGTAGTGTAGCTTACAGTAAGCCTTGAAGTTGGGTAGTGTCAGCCCTCTGACTTTGTTCTTGTAGTTGCTAGCTTGGGTATTTTGCCTGTCCATATCAAATTTAAAATCAATTGGTTGATATGGACAAAATAACTTTCAATCAGGATTGTGTCAAATCTATAGATCAGGTTGAGAAGAACTGACTTCTTAACAATATTGATTTTCCAATCCATGAACATGGAATATCTCTTCATTTGTTTAGATTTTCTTTGATTATTTTGTTAGATTAGATCGATTTTTAAATTCCTACATCCAGGTAGGAATTCACCATCTGGAGACTGGG
The DNA here is from genome assembly GCF_015220235.1 of Choloepus didactylus. Lineage (NCBI taxonomy): Eukaryota > Metazoa > Chordata > Mammalia > Pilosa > Megalonychidae > Choloepus > Choloepus didactylus. The sequence continues at coordinate 63,394,505 of NC_051324.1, read as the reverse complement.
AGAATGCAAAAGAGGAAATAGGCATCATAAATTAGAATAGGCAAACCTAACTCCTAGAGGGGAAGTGCCATGTTTTATTCAAGGATGTAGCCCCAGCACCCAATATAGTGCCTAGCATGTAACAGTAGTAGTAATGGTTATAACGATGATTTTAAAATATCAGCTAATATTTATTGGGTACCAAGCACTATTCTAAGCACTTTTTATGTATGAAGCCATTTAATCACAGTTCAAGTTTAGGTCTTATCCCTACTGTAATCAAGAGTGTGGCCATCTCTGATGCCCCACTTGTTGGATACATGGAAAGCATTCATTATATATTTGCTGAATGAATGGATGGATGGATAAAAGAGGAGACTATGCCTTTAAAAGCTAATTAATTTGGGAAGAACATCTGCCAATAGAGCAGTAAATGAAGACAAACATTTGGAGCTGAGCACATGACCTACTTCACAACACAAACAATGGCAAAAATGAATTCCTGGAAGAAGAAAACATAGGGTTAAATTTTCATTACCTTGGTTTTGGCAATGGATTCTTAGATATGATATCAAATGTATGAATACAAAAGAAAAAACAAATAAATTGGACTTTATCAAAATTAAAGACTTTTGTGTATCAAAAGACATTATAAAAAAGTGAAAAAACACAGAATGAGAGAAAATATTTGAAAATCATATATCTAAAGATTCATAACCAGAATATATTAAAAACTCTTACAATTCAACAACAAAAAGCCAAAGAAATCAATTTAAAAATGGTCAAAGGATTTAATAGACATTTCTCCAAAGAAGATATACAAATGATCCCCAGGCACCTGAAAGGATATCGATGTCAATAGTCATCAGGGAAATACTAATCAAAACCATGAGAAATCACTTCATACCGCTAAAACAGCTATAATAAAAAAAAAACTAATAACAAAAACAAAAAATAGCAAGTGTTGACAAGGATGTGGAGAAATTAGAACACTCAAGTATTTCTGATTGGAATCTAAAATGGTGCAGCCACTGTAGAAAATAGTTTGGTAGTTTCTCAATAAGTTAAACCTAGATTACCTTATCATCCAGCAATTTCACTTGTAGGTATATATCCAAAAGAACTGAAAACATATGTTCAAATGGAAGCTTGTACACTAATTTTCATAGCAGCTCTATTCACAACAGCCAAAAAGTGGAAACAACCCAAATGCCCATCTTTAGACGAATAGATAGACAAATTGTGGTTTAGCAATAAAATGGAATATTGTTCAGAAATAAAGACAGATGAAGTTCTGATACATGTACAATGTGGATGAACATTATGCTCAGTGAAAGAAATAAGACACAAAGACTACATATACAATTCCGTTTATACGAAATATCTGGAATAGGTAAATCCATAGAGAAGCTTAGTGTTCCCCAGGGGCTGGGGTGAGAAGGACAGATGGGGAAGGACTATTTAATCAGCATGTGATTTCTATGTGGACTGGAGTGATTAAAAAGTTCTGCAACTGGATGGTGGTGATGGTTGTACAACACTGCCAATGGACTTGATGACACTGAATTGTATACTTTAAAATGGTTAAAGTGGTAACTTTTGTTATGTGTATTTTACTGCAATAAAGGAATTGCAAAAACAAAAACAAATTCTTGGAGCAAATACATAGCCAATGTAAATAAGTACTATAAGTATTCACTAAATATGGGCTAAGCAGATGGACAGCTGCATGTGGAGCACGTGGTCTGCCTGTCAGGGGATGTATAGATGACAGGCAGGGAGTGAAGCCATAATGCCCACCACGGTGGCACTAATGTCCTGCAAAACTTTAAATTATTTAGTGCATTATTTGACATTATTATATTATAAATATGTATGCATGTATACATGTCTAATCTAATACATATGCATATAATATGTGCTGTATGTGTAATCTAATACTGTGACTAACCCAGGGTAGATGACCAATAATTATACATTTCCTTTATTCCCTTCTAGATAGGATGAATCAGAATAAAGTCCCCTGATTGCTCCAGTCAACCGCTATGCTTCCAAATCATCCCCAACCTATTCTACATTAGGACATTCGCTAAAGGCCCCTAGATGCTTTCGTTCTTCCCCCCAAATTGTTTATTTCTTTGGTGCTCAGTTGTCCTGTTGCACTGAAGATGTCCCGGTTGAACTAATGACATTCTCTGCCTCTTTGAAAGATCTGAGTCAAACCTCCAATATTTTGTTTGAATTCTGTTTCTTCTTGGGGGCCAAGTTTGAGGTTACATGATATGCTTGGATGAAAAGAATCATTTGTGTACGGTCACTAAAAAACAGTATGTGCCACAAAAATTTCTCTATCCACCCCCAATTAAGCCTTTTTCTAAGTAAACCATTTGTGGCTCCATCACCAACCTATTAAGACATAAATGCTTAGTTCAAGTCCATTCGTCTTTAAAAATGAAGGAACTACGGACTCTGGTTAATAGGACAATTATAATAATATTCTCTCATCAATTGTAACAAGGTACCACACTAATGCAAAATGTTAATAATGGGGATGGGTTTATGGGAACTCTATTTTCTGCATGATTTATCTGTAAATCTACAACTTCTCAAAAAAAAAAAAGACAAAGGAATAATTTGTCATTTGTGACTGGAAATGCCATCCAACCCTCATATGTTTGTGTTTAAACTCTCCTAAATCAGTTAAAAAAAAAATCATTAAAAGTGACTTGTAAAGAAGAAATCCAAGAAAAGAGGTTGTTTTTACTTGTTGCATTATGTAATGATACCTCTCCACTTTGGACAAGATGAGCATAATGCCTGGTGCAGAGTTGGCACTCAAGATATTTTTGCTGACTGACTGAATGAATGATCTCAGTGAAGTGTATGAATTCAGAGAGTTTCAAGAAATCAGTCTTGATTCTTTTCATGTATATGTGAAGTGATTTCAATTAGCGCCAAAAGTTTTTGAAGTGGTAACACTTGGAAATCTGTTTAATGAATAGATAGTAATAATACTTAATTAACGTACTGAACATCTTACACAAATAGATATTTCTAAAGTATAAGAAAATTTTACTATTCTCTCTTTTTTAAGGGAATGTGAAAGTAAATGTCAGCCTTTTTCCATCTAAATAATTATAACTTCAGAATTAGTGCTTTAAAGGAGGTTGCATTGCATCTAACTTACACACTGTGCCAGTTTGAAGGTATTATGTCCCCCAGAAAAAGCCATATTCTTTGATGCAATCTTGTGGGGCAGACAGAATAGTGGGGATTAAGTTGGAACGTTTGAATTAGGTTGTTTGCATGGAGATGTGCCCCACCCAGCTGTGGGTGGTAACTTTGGTGGGATACTCCCATGGAGGTGTGACCCCACCCATTCAGGGTGGGCCTTGATCAGTGAAGCCATATAAACATGCTGACTCAGAGATGAAACGGAGTGCAGCTGTGAGTGACGTTTTGAAGAGGAGCAAGCTTGCTAGAGAGGAGCGTCCTGGGAGAAAGCCATTTTAAAACCAGAACTTTGGAGCAGACGCCAGCCACATGCCTTCCCAGCTAACAGAGGTTTTCCGGACGCCATTTGCCATCCTCCAGTGAAGGTACTTGATTACTGATGTGTTACCTTGGACACTTTATGGCCTTAAGACTGTAACTGTATAGCCAAATAAACCCCCTTTTTATAAAAGCCAATCCATCTCTGGTGTTTTGCATTCTGCAGCATTAGCAAACTAGAACACACACTTTATGTTCAAATCTCAATCTATTTCTGTACTGAGATAAGAGCAACAATGATCACCAATATCTACATGTAGAACCAGCCCCTTGGAGAACACACTGTCTTTGTTGAGTCAACCTTTGAGCCCACACAGAACTGTCCCTCAGCTGCTTCTCTAGTTGAGCAATTGCAGTTTTATGAACCTTTTCTCAGAAGGCCTTCTTTTGTCCCTTCTAATTTACAGTAATCAGACTGTGAAAATTCCCAGAGCATCTGTTTGCAAGAAACAGAAACCCACTCCAGCTAACAAAAAGGGAAATGGATCATAAAGTCACAACAGGAATTACTTTGAACCTGTTGAGTACAATCCAAGCCCTGGAGAAACTGGACCTGGCAGCAGGACTGTCGCTGGGAACTGAGGCAGAGCCTCTCTGGGTGCCCCTGTCCTGGGCCACGTGTCCCAACCTCAGCCTCGCTGCCCTCCTGCTGGCCATCACTCCCCACAGGGCCCCCACCACGGCCATCCCAAGTCCTACATGGCCTTTCGGTTCCGTGACATCATGGCTAACTGCCTTAGTTTCCATGTCGTGGCTCCCAGTTTCCAAACTGACCCAGCTTAGTGGGGGGATCTAGCTGGGTATCCAATCAGCCATGACCAGGCTTGCGTGGAACTGGGTTTGGACACTTTTGGGTGTGAGGAGACACGTAACTGGACATCGCAGCCAGGACAAGGGCTTAGGCCAGCTCTGTCGGGAAAACCAGGACGTTTGGCCACCAGAAGTGTTCCTTTAAAAACATTCCAGAAAGTGTTCTTTTAAAAGAAAAAGAAAGAACAAAGGAGTGGGCAAAGAGGAAGCAAAGGGCAATAGTAATTTACCAGGTCTTTAGGTGGAGTTTCTAGTGCCCAGATCCCTGAGGCTCTCTACTCTCCTTCAGAAGGTGCACAAGGTACAGTTTATCCCCCAAGAACTTTAACGAAATGGCCTGTTTCTCTCTGAGAAAATCCTATCCCAGGCATAGGTGAGAATTATAGAGTCCTTTGTGTGTACCCAAAGCTTTAGAATTGTTGGAAGGATATTTTCTGTTAATTAGACTGCAAGTACCTACCTGATTTGGCTGTCTACCAGCTGCGTCCTACACAGGTGAACAAAATTATCCGTAGTTTTCTCACATATGTACACAGTCTTTCTTTATTTTATAACTCACTAACTTAAATACTGCATATAGCAAACATGTAAGTAGGTCAAGTCTACTTCAAGATGTTTTTAAAGCTTGGTTTATTACACAAATAATATATGTTCATTTGAGAAAAATGAGAAAATACAGATAAGCAAAAGAAAGCTGTGAATAACCCAAAATCCAGGGAATTTTATGTTTCTCCTTTTGTATGTATACACACAGATGATATTTTTACAAAATGAAATTATATAGCATATATTGTTGTGTAAACCTATTTTTTCACTCAATATATATGGTGGGCATCTTTCAACTTACTCCCCAAACTAAAAAAAGAAAAAGAAAAAGAAGATTTTTAACCCCGGAAAATTAAATAATGTTTTTTTGTACATCTAACTTGTAAGTTTCTATATCCTTTATATGTATTAACTTATTTAGCCTTCACAACAAACTGTGAGATAGGGATGTTCATCATCCTCCATTCATAGAGGAGGACACGAGGCACGGAGGGGCTAAACAGCTTTCCCAGAGTCACGCAGATGACACCTGTTCATGCCAGCAGTCCAGCTCCAGAGTCCCACTTCTAACCACCGCGCTCACGGAATGCTTCAGGATTCACACTTCTTTCCTGTGTTCCAGTCTTTCCTCTCATAGAGCTTTGGGAGTAGAGGCAGAAACACAAGCGGAGAGTCAGTGAGAGGAGAGAAGGAGAGAGAGATGCAGAGGGAGGGTGTGAGCAATGGAGCAACATAGAAAAGTAAAAAAAAAAAAAAAAAAAATAACATGGTTTAGGGGGAAAAACAGATTAGGTTAAACCCCATGAAATTGCCATTGGCAATTTCTTGAGGTCCAAGTTATTAAATTCCATCATCAAAGGAGATGCTCCTCACCACTCAGCCCTCATTAACAAACAATGTGCTGTCAAATGTAATTAGCTTTGGGACTTGGATTGAGATATTCAGCCAAGAGTCAAATTACTGAAGGTTAAAAGCCCCTGGAGGCCAAACCACAATCTTTATTCCATAGACCTAGTGAATCAAATATTGGATTGTATTTACTCAAGGGGTGGGTGTCAGGCACCTGATACAGAATCTCCCATCACGTTTAATCTGAAACAGTGGTTCTTACATGTAGTAGCAACAGCTTTACCTAGGAAGTTGCTAGAAATGCAAATTCTCTGGCTTGTCCCAGACCTACAGAATCAGAGAGGTGGGGGCCCAACAATCTGCATTTCACAAGCCCTCCTAATAGAGGCTCATTAAAGTTTTAGAAACATGATCTAAGTAAGGCAAAATACTGTACAATTGTGAGAACCGAATGAACTAAATTCAGTTACTAAATCAACCAAAGTTACTAAATGACTCTCTTGGTTTTCCACTGTACCCAGGCACATTTTATGCCCCATGCCCTGTATGTGCACCTGTGATTTGGTGATGTGTGAACATATAAAAAGCATCCTGGTCTCTGGAGACACCTGTGCATTTATCCACATGTGGAATACTTCCATGGAGCTCAGGTGTGAGTTTACCTGGAAAAACCAAGGTCACCAGAGTTGGGGGTCTTGGTAGGACTATGGTAGGCAGGTGCTCAGTAAATATTCATGTATTTACTGAATTCCTGCTGTGTGGTCCGCTTTGTAGGAGAGACTATGGGGGTAGTGAAGCCCCTTCTCCTGAAGCTTCTAAAATCCAGGTAAGAGGAAGACACTAAAAACACTAAGAAGTCCACAAAGAATTGTGCAATTATTAGGTGTGGATGATGAGCGTAAGAGAAATTATGAGCGGAAAGACCTTGGTAGCAATGGAGGTAGATATGCTGTTGTGGATTGCACTTGGGCTTGAACTTGGATTTGGAAAATTAGATAGTAATTGGATAGGCATAGTGAGGGTGGGTGGGGAAGTGTGAATATCCTAATGGGTCAAGAGCATGAACAAAGTCATACAAGAAATAGCCTGATAACGGTGTTGGGGGAGGTGGGTAGGGCAGTCATGAGGACACCAGATAACCTGGAGCAGATTGGATAGCAGTATTAAAAAATAAATGCATGTGTTGGTCTAGAAAAATAGAGCTTAGTAGTTAGAGGATGGGCTTTTGTAGTCATCCAGAAGTGGGTTCTAATCTGGGTTTCTCATTGTTCAACTATATTACATTGAAGAAGCTGCTACATCTGTGCAATGGAAATATTTCCTCTCTCAAAAAGCTATCTTTGAAAGGATTAAATAAAACAAGGACTTAGCCTGTGTGCTGGTTTGAATGTATTATGCCCCCCAGAAAAAAACATATTATTTGATGCAATCTTGTGGGGCAAACACATTAGTGAGGATTAAGTTGGAACGTTTGGACTAGGTTGTTTGCATGGAAATGCTCCCCACCCAACTATAGCTGATAACTCTAATGAGATATTTCCATGGCGGCGTGGCCCCACCTATTCAGCATGGGCCTTGATCAGTGGAGCCATATAAATGAGCTGACAAACAGAAGGAACTCAGTGCAGCTGAGAGTGACATTTTGAAGAGGAGCTACAGCCAAGAGGGACACTTTGAAGAATGCGCTGGAACTGAGAGAGGAGCTTCAGCTTATTTTAGAGACAGTTTGAAGACAGCCATTGAAAGCAGACTCTTGCTCCAGAGAAACTAAGAGAGGACAAATGCCCCAAGAGCAACAGAGTCACATTTTGAAGAGGAGCTGTGGTCTAGAGAGGAATATCCTGGGAGAAAGCCATTTTGAAACAAGAACTTGGAGCAGACACTAGCCATGTGCCTTCCCAGCTAACAGAGGTTTTCTGGACACCATTGGCCATCCTCCGGTGAAGGTACTTGATTGTTGATGTGTTACCTTGGACATTTTATGGCCTTAAGACTGTAACTTTGTAACCAAATAAACCCCCTTTATAAAAGCCAGTCCATTTCTGGTGTTTTGCATTCTGGCAGCATCAGCAAACTAGAACAGCCTGGTACTTCATACACAGACAGCACTTGATGGACAGTCACTAACAATCTGTCATCATTGTCATCATCATCATTTGTCTGTTTTTTAAAGGGAAAAAGTACAGAGTCTTAACTTCTTAGTGTTTTTAGTGTCTTCTTCTTGCCTGGATTTTAGAAACCTCAAGAGAAGCATCTCACCCATTTGTCTGCAGATTTTGTGTCCAGTTATTTTCAGTCTTTCCTCAATTTTATACATCCACAAAGTGCTCCCTTCCTTACAGCTGAAAAGCCCATGGGCAGGTCATCACCAGTGTTGGCCCCAAGACCTCTGACAGAACCTACAAACTGTGGGCTGCTGAGGGAACTCCCATGGGAATACCTGGGCAGACAACCAAATGGAATCTCAAAATGTCAGCTACTTTCACTTATCACAAATAGGTTTCCCGATTCATGATACTACTTCTAGATTAACACTGGTAGGCACTGCTGTTCAAACAGGCATCTCTCCCACTCATGGATGTGAGAAGATCAGATCCTGTCCCTCTGGAGTCCCAAGTAAGTAGGAGCTCATGAACAAGCAATAGTTCAGAGCAGTATATGCTTCTGTTCTGGTTTGCTAATACTGCCGGAATGCAAAACACCAGAAATGGATTGGCTTTTATAAAGGAGGTTTATTTGGTTACACAGCTACAGTCTTAAGGCCATTGAGTGTCCAAGATAAGGCATCAGAAAAGGGTACCTTCACTGGAGAAAGGCCATTAGCATCTGGAAAACCTCTGTTAGCTGTAAAGGCATGTGGTTGGCATCTGCTTGCTCCCAGATTGTGTTTCAAAATGGTGTTCTCCAAAGTGTTGCTCCTGGGGCATTTTGTCCTCTCTTAGCTGCAGCCGCTCTTCAAAATGTCACTCTCAGTTGCTCTCCAAAATATCACTCTTAGTTGCTCATGGGGCATTTGTCCTCTCTTAGCTTCTCCGGAGCGAAATCTGCTATCAAAGGCAGTCTCTAAAATGTCTCCGTAAACTGCAGCTCCTCTCTCAGCTCCTGTGAATTCTTCAGAGTGTCCCTCTTGGCTGTAGCAAGCTTGCCCCTTCTGTCTGAGCTTATATAGTGCTCCAGTAAACTAATCAAGGCCCATGCTGAATGGGCAGGGCCACGCCTCCATGGAAATTATCCAATCAGAGTTATCACCCACAGTAGGGTGGGTCACATCTCCATGGAAACAATCAAAGAATTACCAACTAATCAACACTAATATGTCTGCCCACACAAGATTGCATCAAAGATAATGGCATTTTGGGGGACATAATACATTCAAACTGGCACAGCTGCTAAATCAAACAATACAAATAAGAGCAGGGAAATGTGTTTTGCTTCACTGCTCATTCCGCAGTCATCCAAGTAGAACACTTCCTCAAAATATCATGTGCCTTAAAGCACCAAGGGGGAAAACATGCAGAGGTAAGCAAAGCTAATTCAGGTAAAAAATACACTCGTGTATGCAAAAGTGAAATCTGTTCTTTAGGACTCCAGCTAAATGAAGTCTAGAAATTCTATCTGTAGCATTCTCCTAGGAACGTCATAATGTCAACATTCCAAAGGAGTCCCCAGTCTCAGAATCAAGGTCTAGGATGCCAGAAAAACGATGGAAAGGAATGCCCATGAATCCTGGGGTTTGGTATAAGGGCAAAGGCTAAGGAATAGGAAATAAAGAGTGAGCGCCTATCAGCACTACTGAATCTAGACGTCATCCTGAGAATGTCCCATTTCACGAAGTGGAACGTCACCCAAGCGAACAAAAGCCCGGCAGCATATGACAACATCAGGTAATCAGCTCACCTCCATCTCTCTTCTTTATGTCACCAGGGAGAAGCTCGTAGGCAGAGGACAATCAACAGTTTGGGCCTCTCTGTCAGCCAGCGTTTTAACAACATGGGCAAAGAAACCACAAAAAACGGATGTCATTGGGTTAGAGTGGAGGAGATATGGACACTTTTCTCTCTGTATTAATTTCCTTTAATGTTATAATATTAAAAGTTATTTTAATCAGTAAAAGTAATGATTGTGCTAGATAAAATGTATTCACCACTTTTATTTAATATGACTCAGTAGCTTGAAGGTAAAGGTCAATCTTGTGAGGGAGTCAGAGAGAGGAAGTCAAAATGTACACAGATCACTCAGACGTACAGAAAAAAAAGGAAATTCTTTACTGTTCATCACTACTCTCTTCCTACACCGGAGCCTCCATTCCTGCTGATGGCAGAGAAAAGGTAAAATTGCCAGTTAAAGGTAGCATACTCTGTATCTGTTTGGATCCTTTTCTTTGAGATTCAGCCCCCTTTGGATAAATATCCAGTCAATGCAAAGGCTATTTCTTCCCTCTTTCAATTGATCGCTGCCCCGACAACTCCTTCCAAGATGGTGTCTGGGGCAGGGGGCAGTTGACATATCCTCATCCTTGGAGTCCTGGATGTCCTCAGCTGCAGACGGTCTCATCCCTTAATACTCTGGGTTGGTGTTTACGTAGGTGAGGCTGTCCTCACGTCTTTTGTGGGTGTGCTGCTGGCATTGGCTGCTGAACCTGTGGTCCCTGAAGTCACCAAGTCCCTGTATGTCACGGCTTCTTGCTTCCTCGCCTCGACCACAAGCTCCGCCAGGACTCAGCTGCTCTCGGCACCTTGGCATCCCCCAGCAGGGCAGACAGGAACCCATGAGGGACCTGGAGCATCTCAGGCCCATCTAGCCCTGACTCCCTCTGCCCTTTCTGCTCCTCCACTTCCATAACACATCAGTCCCAGTGGTGAGGCTGGCGACTAGCCAAGATGTGCCAGCTCTTCTTCAAACCATCTGGGGTGTCTGTGAGGGTTTCTAATGCCGCTTTATCCCCAGCCCTAATTCTGCTTAAGAGGAGGACTGGGGGGACTGGGGCAAGAGGCAGTCACCTTTCAGTGACCAAGGTCTGATCTGATCCATACCCTAGGTTTAGCCTCTTAGAATCTCCCTTCTCCCGCCTGTGGCAACGCTTTCTATTTCTTCTTCCTGTTTGGTAGAAATTTCCCATAAGTCATGTCCTCCATCTGCTATACACCATGACTTTGCTCCTACTTGATCTAAAGGTTGGCTCTTTCTATGTCAAAGGAAACCTCCAGAAATTTACAAAATCCTTTTCCCTCTCCTGAAAGCCTGATTTCTAAGACTGTTACCTTGTTGCTGAGGATTCAAAATACCGTTCTGAGATCAGCACCTCAAAATTAACTCCTTTTTCTTAGCTTTCCACTTTAACCATCCTAATCTTCATGACAGTAGACACTATATCAGCCAATGACTCACACAAATTAGAATAAATCAAAGTGGGTTTAACAAAACGGACAATTTACAGAGGATGGGAGGAGCGTAGAGGAACTGCAAGAAAGGCCCTGGGACCAGTAGCAGTAGGTCCCGCCCGCCATAGGCTCATGTTCTGACAGGAGAGAGGGTGACCGGACCCAGAAGGAGAGAGTGTGTGGGAGAAGGAGGAAGCAGCAGCACTCAGTTAGGTCTCAGTGGACAAGAGGAGCAGCCCCCCCAGGGAGGAAGCCAGCTGGAGGAATACATACTGACATCATTTTCATCCCTTCTTTTGATCCTTTTGGAGGCCTTCACTGGCCAAACATAACTGGATGCCAGAGGCAGGGGCAAACATAAGTGGACACCATACAAGGCAGCCCCTGAAGGGGGAAAAGTAGAGAGGAGATGTGGGCAGACTAAAGATGTCCATTAAAAAAAGGGCTTTTCTCTGAAATGGAGGAGGTGAGTGGGCGATCAAGTACAGGAAAGTTGAAAAAAGAAATGCTCATTAATATGTTTCAAAAATATTATATCCTGTAACATGTCTGCCTGACCCACAGTTTAATTTCTGTCTGAGTCCGTCTAGGATGCATTTCAAATATGGGTGGAGATGCCCACTGATTTGAAAGCTTTCTGATGATAATAGCAATAGCAAACTTTAAGTGCTTTCTGTTTGCCAAGCACTGTGGAAAAAACATTTTGCTATGCTTTTGATCCTCAAAAGAACCTTCTGAGGTAGGCATTATTATTGTCACCTTCACTTTACAGATGAGGAAATTGAGAGGAAGAGAGTTAAACACAAGTTAGTCAATAGTCATTCTAAGATCTAAGCCCAGGCTCTCTCAGACCAGCAGGAACCGGGATTCTGGGACAGGCCAGTGGAAAAGTGGAAAAGAGGCAGGAGTCTCTGGCTTGCACCTTTTGCTAGATTCTAAAAGAGAAAAACCCCACCCCATAACCCCATACCCTTGCATCCATGTCTGCAATTCCTGTCAACAGCCCTTACAGGGTTATAAATCAAAATGTTTTGTTCCCTGTCGAACTGATCACCACTGTGTTTCCAAGTTAAATAATAATAAGATAATAGACTGTGGGTATCATAAAGAGTTATCATGCTGAGAACTTTATATGTTTCATCATTTAATCTTCACAACAACCCCACAATTTACATATGTATCATTATCCACATTTTACAGATGAAAACATTAGGTTCAAAGACATTAAGTCCCAAGCCCAAAGTCACAAAATAGAAAACAGCAAAATTAAAGACTGAACCCAGGCCCCTTTGAGTACAAAATTTAAGGCTTTTTCTACCACCAGTAGAGGAACTTTCTCCTGCACAGCTAAGATTCTAGGCCCAGAAACCAGAAACCCACCAGAGCAATCTATCCTTTCAAGTCGGTTACCAGTGATAACCTGACATTTGTTTTTAAAGAAAGAAAGACATTTTGCTTTTAAAGCTGGTCACCAACCATTCAAATATTATGCTTCCTAAAAGCACTATGGACACCTTTAGAACACAAACAGCAAAAGAGATAAGCAAAGTAAAGAATGAAATAATGTGTACTTGAAAGTGGGCAGACAGGTGGGAAAGCAAACAGAATCTACTGGAAAATAATAGGAAGGCAAAGAGGTTCCGCTGAAAAAATGCTAAGAGGAGGCCCTAGGTTTGTTGTGTTTTGTTTTTTTTTTTTCCATGCCTGATTATAGAGAAAATGGCATTTTAAAGAGTAGCTTAAAAAATAAAGTGAGCAAGATAGTATCAAATATGTAGACTGTATCATCCTCTAGACATGCCCACCAAACCCCAATCCTTTCCTTCTGTTTCTGGATCATACTTCTCTTCTTTCTCTTTGGATGTTTCAGTCATGTTTCTCAGCACAAGAGGCTTCAGATCTCTGCACCCACATCTCATCCAGCATTTTTATTCGAGTGCAGGAATGCAGTTCTGATCAGACAAGAAGTAGAGACGAAAATACAGGATTTTGTGTTTCTATATGGAATCATCCACTAGATTTATTGCCAACCCTTGAATTATCTCTAATTCCTCAATCTTTGTTTGTCTCAAGCTCCATCTCATGGTCTCCCAAATGTTTCTATCATTCTTGAGTGACGATTATAAATTACAAGGTTTGTCCTTTCAGGAGACTTCTTGGCAAGAGACTTCTTTTCGTCATAGTGCTTAGCAACAGGTCTCTCCAACTGATCTGTTCAAAACAGATTTCCATTCTTCATTTCTGCTTCAAACAGTTTCTCTCCTTGGATACCCCCTCAGCAAATGGTACCACCATCCACCCAGTTTCGCAGGTGAAAACACTAGCAGCTCCCTAGGTCTGCCTTTCCCTCACCCGCCTGCCATTTTTACTTCCAAAGCATCCCTGAGGCCCATCCTCTTGCCTCCATCTCCAGGGCTGCTACCCCATTGCAAGATGCTGCCATCTCTCCCTAGTTGATGCAACAGCTCCTGTCTACCTCTCTGCTCCACTCTTCCCCCTCTCCAATCCATTCTTCAAAAACGAGCCAGAATGACACATCTAAAATTCTGAGAGAGAAAAATTTCCAACCAAGAATACTTTATCTAGCAAAGCTCTCCTTCAAATGTGAGGGAGAGCTTAAATTTTTCACAGACAAACAAATGCTGAGAGATTTTGCTAATAAAAGACCTGCCCTACTCCAGATACTAAAAGGAGCCCTACCAACAGAGAAACAAAGAAAGGAGAGAGGGATATGGAGAAAGGTTCAGTACTAAAGAGATTCAATATTGGTTCATTAAAGGACAATAAAAGAGAGGGAAAAAAATATATCTGATAAACATAAACCAAAGGATAAGATGGCTGATTCAAGAAATACCTTCACAATAATAACATTAAATGTAAATGGATTAAACTCCCCAATTAAAAGATATAGACTGGCAGAATGGATCAAAAAATATGAACCATCAATATGTTGCATACAAGAGACTCATCTTAGACACAGGGACACAAAGAAATTGAAAGTGAAAGGATGGGAAAAAATATTTCATTCAAGCTACAGCCAAAAGGAAGCAGGAGTAGCAATATTAATCTCAGATAAAATAGACTTTAAATGCAAGGATGTTATGAGAGTCAAAGAAGGCCACTACATACTAATAAAAGGGGCAATTCAACAAGAAGAAATAACGATCACAAATGTTTATGCACCCAATCGTGGTGCCATAAAATACATGAGACAAACACTGGCAAAACTAAAGGAAGCAATGGATGTTTCCACAATAATTGTGGGCGACTTCAACACATCACTCTCTCCTATAGATAGATCAACCAGACAGAAGACCAATAAGGAAACTGAAAACCTAAACAATCTGATAAATGAATTAGATTTAACAGACATATATAGAACATTACATCCCAAATCACCAGGATACACATTCTTCTCTAGTGATCACAGAACTTTCTGCAGAATAGACTATATGCTGGGACATAAAAACAAGCCTCAATAAATTTTTAAAAAATTGAAATTATTCAAAGCACATTCTCTGACCACAATGGAATACAAATAGAAGTCAATAACCATCAGAGACTTAGAAAATTCACAAATACCTGGAGGTTAAAAATGAGGGGAGATGAAAACATCCCCAGATAATCAAAAGCTGAGGGACTTTATCACCAGCAGATCAGTCCTATAAGAAATGCTAAAGGGAATTGTGTAGGCTGAAAGGAAGGGACACTAAACAACTGACTGAAACCACATGAAGAAATAAAGATTTCCAGTAAAGATCACCTGGTAAATATAAATACCAATACTACCGTATTTTTTATTTGTAACTCCACTATTTACTTCCTACAGGATCTAAAATACATAAAGCATAATGATAAAACAAAAAACAACAACAACAACAAAAATGAGCCAGACTAATCTTCATAAAATGGAAATCCAAATATGGCATTTCCACCCTGGCTTTCCATTGCCTTCAGAATAAAATCTAAGACCCTAAACATTTCCATAAGTCCCTGCCTGACCAGGTCCTTGCCTCTTTCCAGTCTGATCTCATGCCAGGAGCCCTCCTGCTCCATCCATTTTAAACATACTGGCTGTTCTCGTCCACAAATACTCAAAGCCCTTGACTGTCTCAAAGCTTCTGCAAATGTTTCCTCTGCCTGGAACACTTGCCCTCATTTTCTATTTGAGTGGCTTCTTTTTCACCCTTCAGTTCTCAGCTCCAAAGTCTTCTACCCAAAGAGCTTTTTCTGCCCATCCAGGTTTACAAGCACTTTACTTATATGTTTATTTACTGACTGCCGTGTTCCCACTGTACCCCCAACCACACACACACACACACACGCCTAGCATAAAGTCTGAGACATCATGGGGGACAAGAAAATGAGTATTGAATAAACGGAGCCCATAAACACCTTCCTAGAGCTCCAATAAAGCACACATCAGAGTCAAAGTAATGAACAAAATATCACTGCCTTGTATGTGAAAGAAACAGCCAGATAAACTTATAAAAACATGCCTTCAGTTAAGATCACAGAAGATATTTTCTAAGTGATTATGCAGAGCTGGGGAACAAGATGTTAACATAATAAACAAGTTTAATTTGAAGCAGATGGAAATCTGGTCAGTTCCCCACTAGCTACTTAATTTGGGACCCTTAAAAAATTGTTTTTCTTCTCTTCAACATTTTATGACAATAATTTTTAAGTGCCAAAAATCACTTCTGTCCAGGACATCCCCAGCTCCCAAGAAGTCACCTACTGACTTGCCCCAATCCTCTTGACAAGCCGTGGTTCAACTGAGTCCTGTGGGTTTGCGCTCATTTGCATATCTCTCTTGGTTTGGAAGAAGGTGACACTTAGCTACAACTTTGTAAATGAAAATCCCAAAGTGAGTGAAGCACTTTAAGATCCTTGAATTGGGCAGTAGAGAAATGCAAAATAGCACATTCAATGGAGTGCAGATTTCCTTAATGCTCTGAAATATGCCTTCAGGTTGTCAGTTCAAATATCATAAGTTGTTAGAAAAGCTGGAAGTTTCTAGTAATCTGACACAGAGCAGATGTTCTTCTAAGCTTAAGAAATTCCTAAAATCTGCGCAGCTACTCAAGATTGTGCAGCATATGAGCTGGGTCTTTGGAAAGGAGAGAAAGAGCCATTGGAAGAGAAGTAAGGCTTCAGAAACCACGACTTCAGAAACCACCAAGCTGAAACGCAGAGAAAAAAAAAGGATGCACTTTTTTTTTTTCTTTGGATGGCATACAGAAAATTTCAGGATTCTTTCCAATACTAGTGAGGATGGTTCAATGACTGATGCTGTAAAGCCACCGATAGGCACTCTGTTGTTTCCAAATCCTTAACTTTTCTTTTAATTATCACCTCCAAGATGCTGGTTTTCAGATTAAATTTCTTTGGCTTTCAGAAAAAAAAAAAATTTAAACCCACTAGATGTGTTACCACTTAGTGTTTCTGCAGATGGGATGACCACAAAATGCCAAAGCAAAGTCATGTCCTGCTTTCCAAGCCCTTATTATGGCAGGACACTTGACAATCCCAGAGGAGCCCTCATGAGCAGGGAAGCAGCCCTTGACTTTCTGCTCCTGGCTGGTCATTGTTTTGGATCTGGGGCTTTTAAAAAAATGCCACTTCCCCCAAACTCTCCCTTCCATGTAGTTAATATTTTGCATCCACTGTCTTTTGTTTCTCTTTACCCTCATCCAGTTATTTGTCATTTATCCATTCATCCAACAAATATGATATGGATTGAGCAGCTACCTCTTTCCAGACACAGTGCTACGTGCTGGGAATACACTGATGAACAAATGTAGACACATCCATGACCTCATGGAACTTATAATCTCTTAAGTTTAAATAGAAGTGAAAACTGTCATAATGCACCCAGTCATTACTAAAATGGAGGCTCTCACCAGGCACGGCTGACCAGCGCCTGGGGGTGGGAGTGGGGAGGTGGCATGGAAGTGGCCACAGGGGTGTTCCTGCAGGATGGGAGGGAAGGGGAGGAAAAGAGGGGAAATGTTGCACCCAGGGAAGAGGGAGAAACACAAGCCGAGTCACAGAAGCCTGAGAGCCTTGGCATTTCCAGGACACAGAAGGGTTTTCCGGTGAAACTTAACTATGTCGAGGAGGAGAGAGGACAGAGCAGTGAGCAGGGGTCAGATCACAGAAGACCTTGTGGGGCTTGCATGGATCCCAATAGGAGATGACTTGGGTGTCTGAGGGTCACTGAAGAATGGTCAACCCTCCTAAAAAATAAAAATAATTGCTAAAATGTTAAACAGGGAAAAAAAAGAAACCGGAATACACAATTTGACATGCAGTATATTAACCCCAACAACACAAAGATGAAATACTAGTGCGTAGATGTTTCCCTTAGGCTCTCCCTCAAGAACAATCACCTGTTTAATCCGTGTAAGAATTGTTTTATTTCTACTTGATAGATAGATGATAGATTGATAGATTAAAAGTAGATACATAGATATAGCTATGGATATGGATATGGATATAGATACAGATATAGATACAGCTATAGATATAGATAAAGATATAGATATAGATACAGATATAGATATATGATAGCTTGACAGATGTTTATTGTGCACCTACTATGTGCCAGGAATGTATTCAGCCATCAGGCAGCCTTGCAGTTTAGAGGGAGAGACACCCTCTGTAAAGAGCAATGACAACACAGTGATCTGGCAGCACTAAGAAAATGTAGTGCAGGGTGACAAGGCGGTGTAGAGGACCCAAACTGGGGAACAGGGAGGGAGAAAGGTGGAGTAGGACAGGGAGGCCTGTGCATTTTCCACCTTTGAGTTAGTAGGTATTTTCAATGGTAGATTAGCCTCGCCTTCGTTTCTCTTAAGCTGAAATGTACAGAAGCGTCCCTTCTCTCTACCCCTGATGGTATAAATTTTGGAGGTGGTGAAAGAAGATTGGACCATTGTGCCGCCTCCACTGACTTATCTGAAATTTGGGCTCAGTGTGATTGCGTGCATCATATGTTAGCCAAAGTAAAACAACTTTCTGCCTTACTCTTCTCCAGGAAAACCAGCAATGAGTCAAAATAAACAACCCTTGGAATCCAAATACATATTTTTTAATGTATATGTCTTTTCATTCCCTTGGTGCCACCACGGGAGGCCTTAATGTGGAACACCTGCTCTCCAGCTGTCTTACCTCTCAGGAGAGGATTCCCACCATTCTCTCATTACTACCATGAGCCAGAAGAAGCTGACAGCACCGATTTATTTTATTTCCAGATTAAACAATTTTTCGTGAAATTGGGGGTTTCAGTTTAACCCCTTCCTCTCATGACCACATGCTGGGCTGCTCATTTGGGGGTTGTTGAGTCACTTAGAACTTCCCACCTGATGATGGACTTTCTACATTTAGAGCTCTCCGTGAGAGGAAGAGGGAGAACAGGAAGCAAGAGGAGCTGCCTGAAGATCAGCATCTGGCTCTGGGTCAGATGTCACAGAAGGCAGAAGGTGCCCAGGGCTCTGAGGACAAAACAAAGGAGACAGAAGGGGACCAAGCTCCTGAGGAAGGCCCTTCCCTCAGCATAACAGAACCGCGAAAGGACTCCAAGGGTACGGCCAGCCCAGGTATGAACTCAGTCCCCGTGCATTTGCCAGGTATCCTTCTTAGGTGTGACGAAGTGGGGACCTGGAGCTGCAGCCTCCGAGGGTAAGGGATGCCACAGGACAAGCCTATTAGGGAAAAACCTCAAGGCTGTAGATAGCAGGTCTGCAGAGCTACCGCTATTCATGACTGAGCTTCTGGCTCCAAAACCCTAATTTTCTTATTTAGTTATTATCCAGGGTTGGCCATACACATGCCAATTAGCTCAATTACCACATATGGCGTCGGCAGTCCCAGAGAGTCAGCTTTGTCCTTGCAGAAGGAGAATCTGATTATTGGAGGAAAAGAAGACAGCACCATCTCTGAAGGATGGCTTGGTTCTGGAGGAAGGCCCACAGTTCCTTGCCCAATTGCCTTTGCTTAGGCAGAGGTAGGTCCTTCCACGTTGGATCCAGTCTCCAACTCCAGCTAAGCCCATACCTGGGCCCAAGGCAGATCCCATTAAGGCAAGGACATCCACTAGCCAAAGAGATATCTCTTTAAATGTGGAATTTTTTAATTATCCACATTAAAAAATATCTATCATTTTTTCAGATCTGGGCATAGCAGCCATGGAGTGGCAATTAAACTGGATATAGAAGCACATCACGATCTCTTCTCTCTCCTTTTGTAACTTCTTTCTCCTTGTCTCTCCTTCATTGTCCCTTTCCCACAGAAATTACTTATCCTTGCCCATGGCTCCCAAAGCTCTAATGTATCAACCCTGGATTAGACATATGGATGAGCCTACACTGTCTCTGCTAAGAGAGCTGAGGGAAAGCACAGAGGCAATTCACCTTTGGGTTTCTAGTTCTTTCCTTAGCTTAGGAAAGCAAACGTTTGCAAATCAGTCTACATGATGTTTCTGCTAAGTGTGCCTCATTAACAGCGAGTGGAAAGCAAGGAGATATGTTTAAGTTGAACAGTTATCTTTAAGCCACCTCATTTACCAACTGGAGGATGCAAACCTTCCTGATCATTAACATAGAGCTGTCACTTACTCCAAGTACTAAATGGAGTGACAAACTGTAGTTGCCAGAAAGGGATACGTATATTCTCCAAATTACCTCTAGAGCCCTATTCACACAGAATCAGAAAGGATTTTTAGTTATGCAGATGCTACACACATTTTGAAAATCAGTTTTGATTCCCTGAACGTCTTCTTGATTTTAGTCACATTCAGGCCAATGAAATCTGTAAAGATGTGAACCGGATGGGGGAGGGGGGTCTTTTGCAAAGCCTGGATCTTACTCCCCAGGACTGAAACTAGCAATTAAAGAAGAATAAGGGTAAGGAAAGGGGTGGGAAGAGGCATAGCAAAAGTGGAAGGCAGAAAAGGGGGAAACCCTTTTTCTTAGGACAGAGGGCTCATCCTTGAAGCAATGTGAGTGTGAAATCTTCACCGCAGACAGAGTTGAGAATGAGATGGAAACTTAAAAAGGCACGAGGCAGAAACTCCAGGTCTGCTCCTGCTCAGATGTTTTTTCTGTGGGTCTGCACATGAGCCTGCCTAGATACCCCTGCTCCCCTACCCCAGCCACCCTGCCATATTGATTCTGCCTTCTCTTCCAACTTCCCTAACTTACATCCCCCTCCAGTTGTGTTGAGAGATTAGAGTCCCCTTTGCTTTTTGACCATAGTTTCAAGCAGCAACCGTTTATAGTCAACTAAGTGACAGGAACTTTAGAAAGTGCATAGGATACAAAAAAATTCATTCCTTCGTTCAACAGATATTCATTGAGTACCTACTGTGTGTCAGGCACTATTCTATATGCTGAAAATACACCAGTGAATGACACCATTCAGAAGATCAAAGAGATTAACACAGAATGCACTCAGTAGCCCCATTCCAGTCTCCAATTACTCTCCAGCCTTGCAGAACAAAGTCTGGGAAAGGGCAAATTTGAACACCACTTCCGCTCACTTATCTTCCAGTCTGGTCCAAGTAAATCAACTGAGGAGAAAGTCAGGGCTGGCTTCCTAAGAGTGTGGAGCTTTGGAAACAATTACCCTGGGAATCTTCAGAATCCACGGACTACTCCAATGTGAATCTGTCTGTTTCTTATTTTCCTCCCACTTGAAAGTAAATAGGATTTTCTTCCATTTGGGGGTTTCTACCCACTTCTGACTGTGAAAGGCTTAGGAAATTACAAAGCAAGTTTCCCAACAGATGCTTTCACTAGCGTCAGACCGTCCTACACAGCTGCCAATTTGCTCTTGCTACATCTTGCGAGCCTGACGCACGTAGAAGCAGAGGCTTAGCTGGAAAGCCCTGCTCACTTGTGGAATGCCCAGCTGCAAAAGTGAGGTTGGCTTTCACTGCCTGCCTGAGTGTTTCTAAACTCCTGCAGTTTCTGCCAGGCAAGAGATCCTGGCAGGAAATGTCCACAGACATAAGGTTTGCAGTGGCGTGGTGAAGTGTGTGTGTATGTTTGTGTGTGTGTGTGTGTGTGTGTGTGTGTGTGTGTGTGTGTCTATGAGAGAGAGAAAAAAAGAGAGATTCAGAAACATTTAAAAAGAAACAGGCTTGCTTGGAAATGTGTGGTTTCCACAACAATTTTTGGAAACAAAATGCAGAGAATAGCGGGGGAGCCTGTATCTGGTGAAGAATCCACAGCCACTCCCCTCGGGAAAGGATGTGTTGTAGGAAATCTGAGCCGCAGCCCTTGCACATAATCCACCTCTGCTTGAGGGCATCTGGGGAGATTTGGAAGATCACAGATCAAAGGCAGAGCTTGCTCCAATTTGTCCAGAGTCAGGAAAACACATCTTCCAGACCAATATTGAATAAATGCACACCATGTCCAAACAGGCTCACCAAGGCAAGATGGGTCAGTAGAATATGATTTAGGTTTTGTGCTTTTTTTTTTTTTCCTGAAAGGAACAGATGATTGGAAGGAGAAGAGATAGAGTAAAGTCTCAGAGAGAATGTAAAGTGGGCCACTTGCATGCTGCCTCCATGCAGCTCTTCCCAGACCTGTGTACCTTGGAATACTCTTGTGCAAACTGGAGTATCAAAGAGTCACAAAATTGAAAGGGATCTTAGAGTTTATAGTCTGATCACTAGGAACCTGACCTATAGCAGGTGCTAAATAACTGTTTAATTCACCAATTAATGAAGCGAATGAAGAAACCAACAAGGGAATGCATGATGAAATCCCTTACATAACATCCCAGCAAGTATTAGTTCTGTAAGTGCTTAAATGCCACCACCAGTGGGATTGTCTGCTGAGATGGGCCACTCTGGCTTTGGCATCTGTGGCTGCTGGCACTGCATGTACTGCCCTGAATCCAAATCAGACTCCCTGAAGCTGCCACCATTGGTCCAACTTCACCCCTCAGTGTACCTGATGAGTCTGAGCGCCTTCTACATGGCAGCCCTCCAGATATTTGAAAAATGACCACCATATCTCCCACTGGGTCCATTCCTCTTCAGGATAATTACTCCCCCTCCTTCAGGCCTGCTCCCAAATAACTGGGTTATTTTGATTTTCTGCAACATCTTCATCACTGAGCTGAATCCAGGGATTCAGCAGGGGTTGGACCAGGGAAACAAAAGTGGAATGTGCCCGTCTTCTTCCAAATCCTGTGCCTATTGAGGCAGGCTGTCTTAGTTTCCCGGCTGCTACGACAAACCCTCCACAGGGCATTGGCTTAAACAACGGGAATTTATGGGCTCACGGTTTTGGAGTATGAAAGACTTGCCACCTCCTGGGGTTGGTGGTGTCTTGGCTAGATAGCAATCCTTGTCTTCCTTGGCTTTTCTGTCTCAGGGTGATTGTCCTCTCCTTTCTCTTCTGGGTTCCCGCTGACTTCTGGCTCCTTCTCATGGCTTTCTCTCACTATGTCTGAGCTTCTTCTGCTTTTAAAGGACCCCAGCGACCTGATTAAGATCCTCCTTCATTCAGTTGGGCCACATTTAACTAAAAATAACATCTTCAAGAGGTCCTGTTTGTAACGGATTCACACACACAGCAATGCAGATTAAGAACATGTGTCTTTTGGGGGGATGGGGGAGAGTACCCAATGCAACCTACCACACAGATTACAGCCTCACTAGCATATGTGCTGAATGTGACCATTTATGTCATCATGAACTCCTATCAGTTATTGAGATCTTAACCCCTCAGGCAAGGATGCTCTGAAGATATAAATATATGTTCTAGGTCTTCTCTGCCTCTGGTAAACTTAGAATGCATCAGGCCTGGGAGATGATCTGCTATCCTAGTTAAACCCTGCTTAGGCCAGCCCAGTCCCTACCCCACATCAGTGTCGGTGCTTCCGATGAGTCAGTACTGAAAGAGAGAGGCATCCTGTCCCTTCACCTCTCACACTGATGACAGCTCTAGAGAGGGATCCTTAAATTACAACGAAGATATTGAATTATTCCTTCCACATTTTAACACTTAAAAGTTTTTCAAGTATTATCAACTTCTTGGGGGCTGCACCTTATGCAGATTTGTCTATCAGACAGAATTGCATTTGGCCTCAGGGATAAAAAGAAAATCATCAGCAACAGAAAGAGGAGTTTATTTCCCCATATGACAGTGTGTCCAGAGGAAGGTAGTACAGGTCTGTAGGTGACTCATGATGCCATAAGAGACCCAGGCCCTTCATAGCCTTCTGCTCCACCTTATCCTCATGTTCACAATAGGGCTGCTCACCTCTGTGCATCACATCCACATTCCAGGCAGAAGAGGAGAGTAGGGTGAATGAAGGAAAAGAAAAAGGCACATTCCAGCTGAGTACAGGAAAACAATAACTTTCCAATAGACTTTCAGTTCTCACTGACCAGAATTACATCACAGGGCCATCCCAGCTACACAATAATGAAATGTTTTTAGCTGGGGTGCACTGCTTCATCAGTCAGGATTGAGTAGCAGGTCTGCCCAAGCATTATTGTCCCTGTTTTATAGAAGAGGAAATGTAGGCTCAGCTAAGCTAAGTGACTTACCCAAGGTCACACAGCTGCTAAACAGTGGAGCAAGATTCAGCTGATTCCTGACTCCAAGAATGCACAACTGGCAGCGTCAGAGCTCACATAGCACTTCTCGGCTTATAAACACCCGCGATCTGCTCTTGTGTGGGGCATCCCTGGCCTTTGTGTAAGAGTATGATTTCAGATGGTATAGGGGTGGTGACCACTCTCGGAGAACCCATTCAGATTCTGCCACTAGAACACACGCATCTGCCCCATCATCTCGGCCTCCCAGCGCACCCATTCCCAGCAGAGTGAAGCCAGGTGGCCCCAGTCCCAGAGTAATCAAACCCCCAAGCAGACTTTCCCTCTCTCTTCATTTTTACAAAATGGAAAATCTCGATTAAACCCACGATAGTACTGGAGGGAAAGGTTAGCTTTTCTTTAAGGTAGGGGAGCCAAAAGAATTATAACAGTCTAAACTCTGAATCTGATCAGAAAAGCAGGCTGGCAGCCTCTAAGCAGGAGCAAAGCAGGAGCAAAGCAGATGGGAGCCAGCATCTTTTTCTTTCTCAAGATTTCCTTAGTTTTCAGTGAATTGTGCTTCGTGCTCCCAGGATTGATTTTAAAAAAAGCCTCCCTCAGCCCTTCTCCTGTGCATGGCTTACGTATTTGTGAACTCTGGAGGAGAGCTTGGGGCATGGGTCTGAAAAGATACCTTTCCCATACCACCAGCCCAGATCTCCAACTATATGTGCATATAAACCGTGTGTGGGGTGGACTGGCCCCTCCCCTGCCTCTAATTCCACTTCATTTTAAAAAGCAGCTGGTTTGGGATCCACCTCGGTTTTGTCCCAGTTTATAGCTTACTGACGACCAGGATGAGCCTCCTTTACAAGCTGAGAGTAATAACGTGGAGACAGAGAAGTGTCAGCTCCTCCAGCTCCCAGCACGGGTCCTCAGCCAAGAACTTTAACCTCTCTGTACCGTTATTTTGTCGCCAGTGTATTAGCGACCACAAACGTAACAAATACCACACATCTAATGGCTTAAAACAACATCTGCTTACTATCTCACTGTGTCTGTGGGTCAGGAGTCAGGGCACAATTTAGCTGGGCCCTCTGCTCAGCGTCTTATCTGAAGCTCAGGTTTGTTGGCAGAAATCATTTCCTTGCAGCTTGTAGGATGCAAAGCTTCTTCAAGCAGCAGGCCTTGAGGCTCTGACCTCTAGGTCTACTTTTTTTTTCTTTATTAAAGAAGTTGTGGGTTTACAGAATAATCATACATAAAATACATGATTACCATATATACCACCCTATTACTAACACCTTGCTTTGAGGTGGAACATTTGTTAAAATTGATGATAACACATTTTTATAATTGTACTATTAATTATAGTCCATAGTTTAACTTAGGGTTCACTGTTTGGGTAGGGTAGTTTCATGGATGTTTTAAAAATTTTTATTCTGTTTCCATATATACGATCTAACATTTCCCCTTTTAACCACATTCAGATATACATTTCATTGCTGTTAATTATGTTCACAATGGTGTGCTATCATTGCCACCATCCGTTACCAAAACCTTTCCATCTTTCAAAATAGGAACCCTATGCATTTTAAACCTTGACTTCTCATTCCCCATCCCCACCCCATTCCCTTGTAATCTGTATTCTAGAGTCTAACTATTTCATATCAGTAACCTCATACAACATTTTTCCTTTTGTGTCTGGCTTATTTCACTCAATATGATGTCTTCCAGGTTCTTCCATGTTGTTGCATGTATCAGTACTTCACTCTTTTTATGGCTGAATAATATTCCATTGTGTGGATATGCCACACTTTGTTTATCCATTCATTGGTTGATAGGTTGCTTTGATCTTTTTGGCAATTGTGAATAATGCTGCTATGAATATCAGGGTGCAAATATCTGTTGAAGTCCCTGCTTTCAATCCTTCTAGGTCCACTTTTAAAGGGTTTCCCTGATTAGGTCAGGCCCACCAAGAACAATCTCCCTTTTAATTTATTCCTCTGATTAGGGACCTTCATTTCATCTGCAATAGCCCTGCATCTTTTCCATAATATAATCTAACCATAAGAGTGCTATCCCATCATATCCACGGGACTTGCCCACGCTGAGGGAGGAGGAGATTATATAGGGCATGCACAACAGGGTGGCAGAAATCTTAAGGGTCATTTTAGAATTCTGCCTACCATACCCTATAAAATGAAGACACTAATAGGACCTATCTCATATGGTTGTTTTGAAGATAAAACAAGATAGTGGCTATAACATAGTCAGTACCCAGCAAGCGACGGCTGCTATAATTTTTTTAGCATTTTTGAAGATGATAGGTGCTAGGTGCTAGAGATTCAAAAAATAACACAAACCTTGTTCTAAAAGAAATCATGGCGTTTTCCCAGCATTAAGGCTTTTTTCCTCAGTTCAAAATTTGGCAAAAAGCAGTTGGACTTTAATCCAACTAAACAACTTTTTGATATAAAGACTCAGGATTTTTTCTTGGCTTGTGAGAGCCACTGTCAAAAATAATAAGTGCTAACTCCAACCATATATGATAATCCACGGGATTATTATTCAGCCCTAAAAGCCTCTGGTTTTCTGCTAAATTATATTCAAAGGAGCAGTTATTTTGATCTATTGCTCTAGGATAGGCAAGCTCAAACTCTAGTCCACTAACTTAATCTCACCTGTACACATTTGAATCACCTGGAAAGGCTTGTCCAGGGCCCCACTCCCCACCCCGTACCCCCCAAGATTTGACGTACTTGGCCTGGGGTGCACCTATGCTTCAAGATTTTTAAAAGTCCCTTGGGAAATTCCAACACACCACCAGGGTTGGGAACTGCTTTTGTAACCAAAGTCTAGAAGCCTCCCAATAATCTGAAAGCTAAATTCTTTTAAGGAGAAACTGCTGATGACGTGATCAGCTAAAGAGATGGGAGCAGCGATAAAGCACTTTTCCATTTACTTTCAGCCAAGAGATTAAATCTCAACACATTTCACATCTTTTCAAACCACTACCCCAGGTCCGGACTGCTGCCTGCTGCTTTCCAGCAGGGACAGCCTGCTGCTGTGGTGGGGAGAAGCTGGAACAGTATTCAGAAAAGAGCCAATGTCCCACATATCCCAGAAAGCTGCTGGTGTTCAGGATGTTTTCTGCTTGTCCATCTAATGTTTACTCTGTCCCCTACATGTACTAAGTACCTGCTGCATGCCAAGCTTCCCGCTGGGTGCCAGGACTTCACGGATCAATAGGACCCACGCTCTGCCTTAAGGACACAGAATCAAATGCCAAGAAGCAAAGATGCCCTTTTATTCCAGAGCAGAAGGGCTCGATTTCATCACCAAGGGCATGGAATTAGATTTTAGACTATACGCAATCGTTTAAAAATATTTTGTTTTCTATGAATATAAGCTACTCTCTAGAGTTTAACCACTTCCAGAAAGCAGCCTCCTTCCAACTCCGTCTTCTTTCACTCCCTCTCTCCTCCAAACAAAATATGTTGCAAAAGGATAAGAACCTAAAAATTGCTAAAAGGCCATGGTTGTCTCACAAGGAAAAAAGCAATGTGGAGCCCAGCCCCCCTTCCCGGACCCCTTCTCACTGCCCCCATCCCCACCAGTTCTTCTCCTACACAAGGAGGCAAACTTCCCAATCCAGGGACGCCCCCTGGGCTGGGTGGGGGCCCCCCTTTTCTGCCTGCTGAACCATCCCTGCTTCAACTGAGCTGATCAAATGCAGCACAAAGTAGACTCTTTCTGACTAGGGAGGCATTGGCAAGCCCAGGGAAACTGGATTCATCTTTCAAATGGATGAAAGTGGCAACCATTTGAGATGGTGTAAAATTAAGACTGGATTTGTTTTGCCTGGGTCTAAAGGGGACCCAGAAAACTGCATGCTTCTACAAAGACTTGAGGTGTGATCTGGGGGGCAGCTCAGCTGGATAGAGACCAAAGAGCCTGCTCAGACAAAACAGCCTTCCAAACACCCGTCCTCATTCATTTGTTTCATAAACATTTATTACACGTCTACTACATGCAAGACACTGTGCAAGGCTGTGCCAGCATCCTCCTCCCTCACCCATTAAATTTTTTTAAATATCAGAGTCGCACCATGGCCTCAAAAAATAATTGTTTTGGCAGTCCCCAGAAAGAATCATTCTGAATTATTTTTTTATACCTACTCTGGCATCCTGGGGAAACTGCTATGTTCAGCTTACTTTATTCTCTATTTTTAAATTCTGTTAGAAGAGCATTGCTGCAGCCCTGGCTGCTGGGGCAATTCAGGAACCACATCAGTGAACCCCACCCAGGTCTCCCACCTGAGCTCTCCACAGCATCGGCTCCTTCAATCTGGAGGAAAGAAAATAAGCAGATCCTCAGGCCATGGCTGGCCCAATAAGGGAGGGTGTCAAAGAAAAGCTAGACACGGAGACTTGACAGTGCTCACCCCTCAGTGTGCATGTAAAGGAGAACAAACAACCCTTTCTAACTACACTAGGAAGTTACGCTACACATGGGGCAAGATTGCATCGCATCCCCAAAAGTTGGCCAGTGTGAGAATGTGTGATTAAGGGACAAGATGATTAGATCATTTTCTCTGGGAGTAGTTTTTTGTTTGGTTTTCCCCCTGAAACAGAAGGGAGCCTTATATCCCTGAGTTAGTTTAAATGTAGTCACATCTAAAGTCTAGAACATGGACAGAATGACTTTGAAGTCCCTTAGAGCCCTGGATTTTATATTTGAATTAGACAGGAAAGCCTGAGCTTGCTTCTTTTAAGGCTTGGTCATGGGCCATGTGTGAAACCAGAGCTTGTTTCCTTGAAACAGGTGATGTGTCAAAGCATCCGTTGAAACAGGGAGTTGCAGAATATGGCCGCTGGGCCAAATTCACCCTGCAACCAGTTTTTTTATGGCCCATGAGCTAATAATGGCATTGCCATTTTCTAATGATTGACAAGAAATGAAAAGAAGGATGATATTTTTTGACATATGCAAATTTCGCTGTCCACAAATAAAGTTTTATGGGAACACTGCCACACCCATCCATTCACATATTGTCTGCAGCTACACTTGCCCTCCACAGCTACCTTGAGTTGCAACAGACATCAGAAAATATTTACTATCTGTCCCTCTACAAAAAAAGTCTGCCGATTCCTGCACTAAGGTTAAAAGGAAAGTCCTGAGCAAAGGAGAGGCTCACATAACTGATTCTTTAATAACTGAATTAAATGACCATATTGGAGTCCTAAGGAGCTTCTCTACTCAGTTAAACCCCCAGAGTGAGAATTCAACACATGTGGCATTAGCAGAACAACTTACTAATCAATAATGCACCTGTCAAAGAGAATTGCCCACCGTTATCACATTCTCAGTACTTCCAGAAAAGCAAATTCAAACATCACACAGGTTCTATGCCTCTCCTCACAAGAGCTTTCATCCTTGGCTCTAGACTGAGGGTCTCCTTCCTTCTCAGTTGCACAAGCCCCTTCTTTGTTATGCTTTGGGGTCGGCCACAAAAAACCAATCTGGTCTAGTGGGGGAAGAAGCGAGCACCGCGCGTGGGATCCTACAGTGTAGTCTTTCTCTCCCCTGCTTCTTGGAACAGATTGGAAACTGCCGATCCCCCCAGGACCTGTTTATCCACCACTGGTCTCCTCAAGTGTGAGCACCAAAGCTGGGGGAGGAAGCTGGGAATTATCTCCTCGAGTAGCAAAGAGCTTCCGAATACACGACGTAAGTCTTTCAAGGATCCCTTTTTTCCATTATCCTTTGCATACTGAGCAGTGAGAATGTGCCCCATAGAGGGGGGAGCTGAGCAAATGAGGTGCTGCTGTGATGGAGACCAAAAGAGCAGGAGTAAGTGGTTTCTCTTCACCGCCACCCCCATCCCCACTTCCCTGCCACCGAGTGTGGGGAGAGAAATGAAGCCCCAACTACGTGTCATCATGCATCGTTAACCTAAACGATCCTTAAAAGGAATCCCTAAAATGAAAGAAGAAAGAAATCCTCAGAATCTGACAGTTTTCTGAACTTCCTAAAGGTCTTCTCCAGCCCCAAGGAATCTTTGTCCTCCTCCCTGTCCTGAATTTCTGCTGCACTTGCCTTATAGAAGATGCTGTGTCTTTAGTTCCTAATAATGCCTTACTGTAGTTAACAGGGTCGTTTTGCTTTGTATAAAAAAGGTGTTTTGGATAAGTTTGATGTAAAGCTAGCCCTTTCTCCCAATTGTCTTAAAATTCGGAGATGTCCTCATGTGACAAACTTCTGTTGTGTGTTTACACATGACATAGAATCCACGTAGATGGACAAAATCCAGGCCCTGCAGTCAAGGCCCTTCTGGTCTAGTGGGGCCTGATCAGTAAACAGACACCAGCAGTAAGTCATGTAGGGCGAGGGACACATCCCAGGGTAAGTGGTAACGACACCCAAAGGAGGAAGAGCTAACTCTGATTGGAGGACTACAAAGATCTCCAGCAGGGTGACACTTAGTTGGAAGCCAAAATCAGGGTCTGGAAAGAGCCATAGGAGAGAGGCAGGAGGAAGTAAAAGAGCCAAGGGGTGGAGAAGGTAAAGCAGTCAGGAAAAGGGGTGTCTGCAAAATTCAGCTCCACTGTTAAAAATGTGCTGCTGCCTCAGCTGCTGCAGACTCTGCTTAAAAAACGCAACCTGGCAAATCAGGGACACGAGCAGAGCTGAGAGCGGCCAGGAGCAGACACAGCTGGGGTCTGGGTCTGGCCCAATCCCAAGTATCCAGGGTGGGCTGGCCCAATCTAAGACCCATTGGCATTGAGCCACCTCTTTTTTTCAAGCTAGACTCTGGCACCACCTTCTTTGGAACAGAGTTGCCACCCCTGAGCTGCATATGTGAATTTAAGCCTGGTGTAAGGGAAATGGACAAAATCAAGTATGTGAGAACTCAGGAACGTGCCCCCACCTTGCCAGCTCTCAGCGCCTTTGTCTGAGGAGTGGGGTGCGTGATCTCTGAAATCCCTCATAGCCTCTGACTTTTGTCAGCATCTCTATCTCCTGCCTGCCTCCAGAGCCATCTCAGTTCCCAGATGACATCCTTAAGGTCCATACTGGAAAAAATTTTTAAAAACCACACATCTTTGTTTCCTGCCGTGTGGGAGGCTGGCTGGGTGAGAGGAAACCAATCAGGCAGGAAATGGCCTCACCCCCTAATTGGGATGAGGTTCCTGTGGTGTGTCCAGCTGCCTACTCTTAGCACACCCCCACGCTCCCAGATGTCATGTCCAGGAAGGAAGGCACAGTCGGTCAGCAGCAGCTGGGGTTCATCCACCATGTTGCCAACCACATCCCCACCTCTGTGACATGCAAAAGAACCAAGAGGTGCATGGTGACAGCACTTGCTGGGCCTCCTGCCCAAATAGGGGGAACCCAGTGTTCAAGAATCCAGGGTCGGCAACATTCTCCCACTGGTCACACAGGGGCAGAGCAGGAGAAGGCACCGATGTAATGGAGAAACCAATGGAAAGGCAGAATTTGGGATGGTGCTGTCCATCCAGAGGAACTAGATAAGAGGGAGATGGTCAGAAACTGGGAAAACAAGCTGTGATGGGCAGGGCCCGGGGTGAGCTTCTGGAGCTGTGGGCTCCCAGCAGGAGCTGTTTTCCATCCAAAGCCCAGAGGCCTGTGTTAGGCAGAGAGGATGCTGTTAAGGGTAGCTCTGGGGCTGGGGAAGTCCTTGAGTGGGCAGCCTATGTTGGGGCCACTCCTAATGGAACACAAACGGGGTTACTTTGCTCCCAAGCTCCTGAGTTTCCAATAGGTCCAGCCTCCTGCCTCTGGGAACATGGCCTTCAACTCATTGCTGGGTTTGTAAACCTTTGTCACACACATCACGCCACTTCGAGACTGGAAAAAGACCTTAATTAGTAATCCACTAGGGCAGTGGGTAATGAGTCTAATCTCACCATGACGGTCCCAGCCACGGCCAGAACTCAGCACCCTGATTCCCAATCAACTGGGACAAACGCCCAGCAAAAATGGAGGAACTGCCCTTTTATCTGCCTCCCAAGGAAAATTATGTGAGGGAAACAGAGTCCCACTAATACCTGAGAGGCTTGAAGCAGAGCTGCCTGGTTTCCTACACACGCCCTGCCTCCGTGTGAGCCCTGGGACCTGGTAACCACGTGCCGTCCGCGCCCCTCCATGCCGGCCCCCTTTCTGCCCCGCAGGGCCCTTTCCGGCACTTGACGGACAGGATGCTGGAGCAGAGGCTGGCCGGCCGGAAGGAGCGCCGCAGCCGCTTTGGAGACATCGACGTGCACAAGTGCTACCAGTTTGGGCGGACCTTCTCCCCTTTCCAGGCCCTGGCCACGATGGTGAGCAAGCTCGTCTTTTGTAAAGGGCCTGAGAGTCTTTGGGTGGCACTCGTGACAACCCCCAGTTCTTTCACCCCTTTGAGGGATGTAGTAGCCAGTTCTAGTCACAAAAACGCTGTGTACAAAACCACCCTAAAACTCAGTGGCTTACAATAGCTGGCATCTATTTTTCTCTCTCAGTGGTGTGCAGAGAAATATACTCTCTGTTCACAAGTTCACGTGGCAGGAAGGAGTAAAGAATTGGGGGCAATAACCCCATCGACCACAAGGGACCAGATCCATCCCACCTGTAGGGAGGTGGCCTGAGGGTTAGGGGAAGAGACGAAGGCAGGTGGTTGCAGCTGTGGTGTCCAGGGATAAGGTCATTTCAAGGCAAGGAAGAAGTTTGGGGAGGGGGAAGTTTTTTGTGAGAGAAAGGAAGATGGTTCCTCTTTCCGTCCCCCTACCTTACCTGCCGCCTTCTGGAACCAAGTCAATTCAAAGAAAAGGTAGGACCACCCCAAAATTCATTTCCTTGAAACTTATTGTTATGACTCTGTGAGACTTTCTCAATATACATTTTTGTGGTTCTAAAAATTCAAGAATGCATATGAATCACTTGGAAAGCCTTATTAAAATGCAGATTCCCAGGCTTGTGGCAATTCCAATTCTCAGGGTGTGGTTAGAGCCTTAGAATTTCCTTTTTCTAATGCAATATAACTCAGCCAGTGCCTCCAACCATGTTCACTTCACAGCATGTGCAAAAAAAAATCATTATTGTTGAAGGGCACATTGGGGTGAAACTAGGAGGTTGCTTAAATTTATTGCTGCACAGTTGTGGAGGCCAGAAGTAGCAAATCAAAGTGTCAACAGGGCCACACTCCCTCTGGAGCCTGCAGGGCAGCATCTGTTCCATGCCTCCTCCTGGCTCCTGGCAGTGGCTTGCTGGGGTGTTCTCCCCAATGTCTGAGCCCAAATTTTCTCTTCTTATAAGGACAGCAGCCATATTGGATTAAGGTCCAGTATGAGCTCATTTTAGCTCACCTAATTCTATCTGTGATGACCCTATTTCTAAATAAGGTCACATTCTGAGATTCTGGGGATGAGGACTACAACATGTCTTTTTGGGCAACACAGTTTAATCCATAACACCTTGACAGCTTGGCAAAATGCCCATGCCCAGGCTAACCCCAGACCAATAAATCAGAAGCTCTAGGCATCAGCATTTTTTAATCTCCACAGGTAGGGTGAAGAACTCATCCCAGTTTGCCCAGGATTTGTCTGATTCTAGCGCTGAAACTCCCACGCTCCAGGAAGCCCCCCAGCCCCAGTTGTAAAACTGAAAGCCTCATGTCCCAAAAAGCCACTCAGTCCTGAGCAAACCAGGATGGATGGTCACCTCATCTGCAGGTGACTCCAATGTGTATTCAAGGTTGAAAACCTCTGCTCCATTGGCTTGCTAGAACCAGCCCCCATTCCTCGTATCACAGGAATCTATACATTCACTGGCCAACATTCCCTAAGCGAGTGTGGAGGCACAGACCGGTATTAGATCCTGCAGAGAGCCCAGGAATGGAAAACCCAACCCCTATTCTCAACAGGCTCCTAATCTGCTAAGGAAACTGAGCCACGTGTGAAAATCATGCTACAAACACAAATCCTATGGAATACAAATGAGCAGAACTGCTCCATGAATTGACAGATCCAGAAGGAAATTAAGGTTATCCAAGTTTGAGCTGCTCTCTGCAAAAACAGCCACTAAGGTCTTGCTAAAGAACAGAGACCCCAAACAGGGATACCCCCTCTGCTCTCAGCACCACTCAGAAAAAGCAGCTGTCCCATGTATTGGGAGCAAAATCACCCATATGTTGAGCCAGTTATAGTGCCAAAGACTTTACAAGTACTTATTCTTCATGACCTCTGCCCTAGTCTCATCATTCCCATTTTATAGAGAAGGCAACAAAAGCTGAGACGTGTTAAGTTACTTGCCCAAGACTACTGAGTTAGTCAGTGCAGAGCCTGGGTTTAACCACTTGCTCACTGCCATTATTCTCTTCCTCCTAGGAGATGCGAAGACCAATGCTTCCCCGAGCTCTGCCCATGAGTCCCCAGATGCAAAGGAATGGTGCTTCACGAAACCCCGATGCAATTCTCCAGGATTTACCCTTGACTTCCACAGAGCTCGACTTGGGAAAGGATGACAACAACCATGAGAAAGAGAAACCAGTGAACCACATTAGAACACCTTTATTTCCCCCAATAGTTAGAGTAACCAAATCTAACAACATGAAATAATAAATGAATGAATAAGTTGTCAAACTGTATTCTGGACCCTTGAGCAAAGGCTGCTTTAAAATGATTAGAGCCCAGGAACTCAGCAATGCCAAGACATGGTCAAGCCTGTCTTAACATTTAGTAACTCGTTATGTCACCAATATGCCTCTGTGTGAACCCTTTTGGGGGAGGGTGAAACAACTAGGAACTACAATACCCAACCAGAATGGAATTCTCAGTAAGAGCACTTATCTCAGAAGTCTGAAGCTGAGAGAAAGGGGATGGTTACAGTTCAATAATACCACCAAGGATCCTGCTCTTTCTATCTCTCTGCCCTACTATTCTCAGTGTAGGCTGGAAGCATCAGACTTATCTCCTCATGATCACAAGATGGCTGCCACAGTCCCAAACACCTCATCCTCATCTGAGCACATGAAGCATAGGAAGGGTGATTTTTCTCTTCGAGCACACACACACACACACACACACACACACAGCCAAGTGCACATGGGTGGAAGGAAAAGCTCTCCCTGGAGCCTCTCAGCTGATTTTGCATCAATTCTCATTGGCCAGTATGGGATGATTTACCCCTTCCTTAACAGTGAAATTGGAAAAATGAGTATTGGATGTTTTCTAGGAGGCAAGTTCTGTCAACAGGAAAGGAAAACAGGAGAATGGCTGATGAGGAAGCAATTAATGCCTGCCACAGCGGGACACTCACTATTTTGCAAGCCAGACCATTACAGTGAGAAAGCTCTCTTGATGCCGAGCAATAATCTGCCTTCTTGTAATTTTTAAGCATAAAGGGTAAGGCTGCTGCTTTAACAGCCTCCTCCCTCTTAAGGGCTTTTAATAATGTCAGAAGTCATATATATTTATAATAAAAACTACTCAAAAGCATCAGTGAGGAAATAATAGTTACCCCAAATCCCACCACTTGGAGATAACTCGTGTTTGCATCTGGGAACTTTTAGATTGGCTTTTCAGTCTCTTGCCTTTATCAATAATGTGGAGGTTCTCTTTGGTCCTAAAGCTTTTTCCCACAGTTTCGATTGGGCTGTCTCCTGCACCAGTGCCCACCATCTCTCAGAGCCGAATGGTCTACCTCCGGGTCCTGGGCTGATCTCCCAGGTGGTCGCGGTTACTGAGGCCCCAGCTCCTCTTTCCTGGCCTATCCTTTCCTTGCTTCGGGCTTTTGAAGCTACTAACCAAGCCAACAAAAACAAAACCTATTCCTGGTTTTTGTTATCTTTAACCTTTTTCACAGATTCACCCCCAATCTGCCCTCCAGTTGATTTGTTCTATGTTCTTTTCTCACCTCTCCTGATAAAATAACCCATGCTTACAACAAATGCTAATGGATTCGTCTATCACTGCTTTTAGGTAGCACTAGCCTGCTACTGCAAAAACACGGAAGTGAGAAAGTCAATCCCACCTCCCGGGACCTGAGTTTGGTAGATATTTGGGGGAAAGCAGGTTCCATGCCAAGTCAGAGCTCTGTGAGAGAGACACTGGAGCTTTAGAAGTTGCACAATGTACTTAGAGGGAAGAGGTAAGGAGAAAGGGAGGGAGCAAGTTAAAGTTTGTCCTGTATGGTAGGAGCTTGAAGGTGGATTCAAGGTGTGGGACCTTGGGTAAGTTGCCATGTGAGCTGAGCTTCGGTGTTTCTCGTGGAAGTGGTGGAGATCATACTGTACCTCTCTCACTCCCAGGCAATGCATAGAAAGTGCCCAGCACTCTGTCCGGAACACCTCTGTCAGCTGGGAGGGCACGTGGCTGGCATCTGCTCTGGGGTTCTGGTTTTGAAATGGCTTTCTCCCAGGATGTTTCTCTCTAAGCCTCTGTGGGTGTTCTCTTAATTTCTCCCAGGAAAAGTCTGGGCTAGCAAAAGTGTGCTTCAGTGGCCGTCTCCAGAATGTCTCTCTCAGCTGCAGCATGTTCTTGGTTCTTTCTCCCAGGGCGTTTCCCTTTTTTTTTTTTTTTTTCCTTTTCTTAATTCAGTTTATTGAGATATATTCACATACCATGCAGTCATACAAAACAAATCGTACATCCGATTGTTCACAGTACCATTACATAGTTGTGCATTCGTCACCAAAATCAACCCCTGACACCTTCATTACCACACACACAAAAATAACAAGAATAATAATGAAAGTGAAAAAGAGCAATTAAAGTAACAAAGAACACTGGGTGCCTTTGTTTGTTTGTTCGTTTCCTTCCCCCATTTTTCTACTCATCCATCCATAAACTAGACAAAGGGGAGTGTGGTCCTTATGGCTTTCCCAATCCCATTGTCACCCCTCATAAGCTACATTTTTATACAGTCTTCTTCAAGATTCATGGGTTCTGGGTTATAGTTTGATAGTTTCAGGTATTTACTGCTAGCTACTCCAATTCACTAGAACCTAAAAAGGGTTGCCTATATTGTGCATAAGAGTGCCCACCCGGGTGACCTCTTGGCTCCTTTTGGAATCTCTCTGCCACTGTAGCTTATTTCATTTCCTTTCACATGCCCCTTTTGGTCAAAAAGATGTTCTCCATCCCACGATGCGGGGTCTACATTCCTCCTTGGGAGTCATATTCCACGTTGCAGGGCGTTTCTTTTTAAGCGCCTGGGGGGTCCTGTCTTAGCATATCCCAGGGCAAACTCTGGGCTTCCTCTCTTACTTAGCATCTCCAAACCTCCTTCTGTCGGCATCTCCAAGCATCTCTAAGTATCAGCATCAACAAGCCGGGCCTGTGTGGCTCTTTTTAAAGGACTCCAGTAAACCAATCAAGACCCATGCTGGATGGGTGGGGCCACACCTCCATGAAAATAATTCAGTCAGAGTTATCACCTATAGTTGGGCTAGTCACATCTCCATGGAAACACTCAATCAAAAGGTTCCAACCTAATCAACACTAATATGTCTGCCCCCACAAGACTGCATTAAAGAACATGGCTTTTTTGGGGGGGACATAATATATTCAAACTGGCAGAAAGGGTGATAGACGTGACTGAAGCTATGAAATCCAACATAGAAACCTCACATTCTATGAACACTCCCTCAGGCCATTACGGGAACACAGCCTTTCTCTCTGATATTTACTCTTCTCCCTGGAAGTGAAGAAATTGCCGTCCCATTGTGAAGAGCAGAACCCCTCTCCCTCCCCACAGCCCAAACCTGGGAAGGAGATCTCCTTTCCAGTTTGAGCAGCCAGGTGGATAGTGGTGTCATTTGTGGAAACAGTATTAAATAGATTTGCCAAAGCTGACCTGGAGGCCTAGATATACCATCTCTATGCAAGTTCCAAAATACAGACTTAACAACAAACCTGAAACTGGGCCCATATAAAAATTGCAAATAACCTGTACTTTCATCATTTCATGAATATCAGACATTTTCAAACAAGACATGCTCCTTATAACCCAGCCCAGGGGCTCAGACACCCATATCCTTGAGAAGCAAAACAAAACAAAACAAGTCCAAAAAAACTTGCTTACAGTTGTGTTTTGTTCCTGTTTCTTGCTGACTAGAACTAAATGCAGCCATATGCTCAGAAAATGTCCAGTGTTTACATGTTGTTCTTTTTTATTTATCTAGTTTTATCTCACTCTGTCATAGTGCCCAGCTAAGTAACCCTATAATCCACACTTCATGAATAACCATGTAATTGAGCAATTGCAGTCAATGCTGAGGGCTGCTCTGTGGACAGTTATTTTTTTGTTTTGTTTTTTAAATTCCATTTTTTTTTTCTGGACTGCCCGGAAAGGAAACACATGAATTGAATCTCAGGGCCCAGCATCCTTTGGAA
Source organism: Choloepus didactylus (assembly GCF_015220235.1). Lineage (NCBI taxonomy): Eukaryota > Metazoa > Chordata > Mammalia > Pilosa > Megalonychidae > Choloepus > Choloepus didactylus. The sequence goes on along the minus strand of NC_051324.1, from coordinate 63,356,430 downwards.
TCTGCAGCCTTCATCCAGAAGTCATTGAGTTTGAGTCACCAGGGCCGTGGTAAGCAAAGCGAATCCCTGCACCCAGGCTTGGGAGCATTTCCCAAAATGATCTTCTGGTTTGGAGTTTTTAATTTTTGGGGGCATTTGTTTTGTTTTTTTGTTGTTGTTGTTGTTTGTTTGTTTGTTTTTGAGGAATTTGGGAATAGCTAAATCTGCACAGAACTTACTAGAGTCCTTAGAATGGTCTTTTTTAGAACTCTGCACCACGCTGGCTGCTGTTTACAGAGTGCCCCCTCTGTTTCCACGCATTATCACAAAAACCCTATAGACAGATATTAATGTCCCCCATTTTTCAGATGTAGAAGTGGGCTAGTAGCAGTTGGCCGTTCACTAACAGCAGGGAGGCTGTTAGTAAAAATGACACTGAAAGAATCTGAACCCAAGCCTATCTAATGCTGAAGCTCATGAAAATAAAACTTTCAATTTTACACTGAAGTTGTCAATCATGTGCTGAGGGCAAGAGAATGGGAGAAGCAGAGCAAAGTGCAGAGAAGTTCTGTGGCTCAGAAACAATGTAATTTGAATCTTCATCCCCTTCTCCTTGAGTTCTAGACTTGCCTGAGTGTCTCTAAGGTCAGCATGTCCAAATCCATAACATCATATTGCCTCCAAAGACTTGATTCCCTCCATTTTCCCCCATAAAGCTGCCACATACCATGTCCCCCATAAAGCTGATGAGTTTTCTGAACTTGCAATAGCCCCGTAACCATTCTCTATTAGAGTGATCTCTTTGAAACACAAATGTGCCCATGTTTCCTCCTTGCCCTTATATAGCTCCCAATGCCTGCATAGGGTCAAAATCCTTAGCATGCCACACAGGGCCCTTCTACTGTTCCAGCTCATCTCCTCCTTTTTCCCACCTTCCTCTTTCCCATTTTACCCAACGTTCTCTCCACCACTGAATGTCCTGAATTCTTTTTCTCCTCTGAACCTTTGCAAGTACTATTCCACCTGCCAGGAATGCCCTGCTCCTAATTCTCCTTAGGAATTCCTACTGATCCTGCGGGACCCGGCTGGAAAGTCACCATCTCTGGGAAGCCTCCCCCAACTCACAGGCAGAGTTGGTTCCTCTCTATTTTGCTCCACTATTACAATGTTTATCACAACCATTGTGGTTGTCTGTTGTCTGCCTTAAAAGTGCTGATTTCCTAAAGAGCAGTAATTATACATTATTACCTCTGTAATCCCCTATGCCTAGTCCAATGCCTGGCACTCAGTGGTTACTCATTAAATGTCTGGCAAAGAAGTAGAAGAATTTAAAAACAAAAAAACAAAAAAAAAAAAACATTACACTCAGCCTTTGGAAAATCAGGTGTGGTTTTACATTAATGTGGCAGGGACTGAAGATGATGCTAGAGGGCAAGGTGACTCAGAGGTGAACATGCATGTGAGAGAGGGCAAACGGGATGTTTGAAAACCCAAAAAAAATGAAAATGAATGTCAGCAGACTGCCCTGCAACCAGTAGGCATTTCCCTTAGACAGCACAATATGTTTTATGTAATTTAGGCAGCACAATGTGTTTTATGTAATTTAGGCAGTTCAGCCCATCTTGTAAATCACAGTCTGAAAATGGCCACAAAACAGTACTCTTGCATGGGAGTATGAGGAGGGCTTTGTTTGAAGGACTTGCCTAGCCAGGCTGGGCAAATCAATTCCCACGTCTCAGTTTATTTTAACATGAATATATTGTATACCTATTTAGTGACTGGCCTTTTGCTCTACACTCTGATGAATTTTTTTTTAAGTATTGAGTGTTCTTTTTCTACTCAGGAAACTATGTCGTATTGGGAAAGCTGATATAAATAGTCACAAGACTATATAAGATCAAGGTTGTATGGTATAAAACTGGTAATAAGTAAAGAAGTACCTAGGAAATGAATGGATGGATGGATGATTGATGGATACATGGTGAGCTGAGATATTTGGAGAAGAGTTCATGGCATCCAGTACTTGGCACAGAGCTGAACACATAGGTCAAGTTTAACAAATGCTTGTTGAATGTTGAATAAAGGACATAGAAGAAGAGATGCGTAGGAAATGGAAAGACAGAAAGGAAGAGAAAAGGCATTGCAAAGTGGAGGTGGGAGGGACACGTCTACAAAAGTGAAAATGAGCACAAGGTGGTACAGAGAAGACACTTTGGGGAGGAAAGGGTAGATAATATCACCACCACCATTAGAATGACTGTTTACAAGGGCCTGACCACATGCTAAGCACTTTTCATGTGCTAACTCTGCCCTTTCCCTCTCTCTCTCTCTTTCCCTCCCTCCCTCTCTCTCTCTCTCTCTCTCACACACACACACACACACATACACACACATGTTCTATCAGGTGGTTTCTACTAACAACTCAATATAACATATTAGGAAAGTGAGGCTCAGAGAAGTTAAATAACTTCCTCAAAGTCACACAGCTAGTAGCTGAAGAGGACAGGACCTGAACCCAGGTTCTGTTATGGAGTATCTTGACTTCAATAATCTGAAAATTTCCCAGGATTCCAGCCATGAAAGTTTCAAAGGACCATAGATGTCTTAAACTTTTCCTACTTTATGAAATCTTAAGGTACTCCGCAGAGAACATGTTCTACACAGAATAATTCATCCACCTGAGCAGCGTGGACAGTCAACATAACTGCAAAATGTTGGTTTCTGGTATGAGGACCACTGCCCATCTCAGTAAACACGCTCCATGGATGGGTGACTTGGACTCTCCCACCCTCCGCATCCACGAGCCCCAATCCATGGTAATGAAGACTAAACATCTCTGTTGCTGGCTCCTCCTCTTACCAACCTCTCAATGTTGGAGTGCCCAGCGTCTGACCACACTCTCTTCCTGGGTGATCTTTTCTAGACTCACAACTTTAAGCATCTGCTATTTCCTGATGACCTCTAAATGTCTAAGTCCTGCCTGGCCTCTCTCCTGACCTCCAATCTTTTATATACTCCAAACTACTAGACATCTTCTCTTGAATGATTCATAGGCACTGTCAACTTAAGTACATAAAACAGAACTACTGACTGTCCTCCATTCACCCAAACCTGCTCATCCCTCAGTGTTTCCTCTGCCAGTTAATGTCAACATCTGACCAGTTGCTCAAGCCACACGCCTAGCAGCCATCTTTGGTTAGTCCTTTTCCCTCGCTCTCCATCTCTGTTTCATGAGCAAATCCCATCAGCTCTATATCCTGAACCTGTCCCATCTCTCCATTAGCACTGCTGCTTCTGTCTTGGACTCTTGGGCCATTAGCTTCTATTTTCGCCTTTCTAAATCCCACTCTCATGCAGCAGCCAGAGTGATCTTTCTGGCACATAAGTTTATTCATGACACCTCCTGTCTTCCCATTGCACTGAGATTAAAATAATCAAAAATATTCACCCATGGCCTACAGAACTCTCCATGACCCGGCCCCCATAGTCGTCCGCCTCCTCTCTGAGCCCCTCTCCCCCAACACCTCTTCTCTGCATCCTCTCCCTGTCTTAGCTATGTCCCAGCCACCGTGCTCTATTTCTTTTTCCTTAGGAACAGCAAGCTTGTCATCCTTCAGAGCCTCTGCATCTTTTATTCTCTCAACATGGAACATTGACCCCACTCTTTGGATGGATGGATGGATGGATGGATGATTGAATATTTCTCTGAACTTGGAATTGCTTCTAGCTAATCAGATAAATGAGACAATCATGATGCTTGAGGCACCCATCTGCCAACACTCCTAGTAATATGACAATTTAACCCAAATTAAAATGCTCAAAATATTTTTTTAAGGAATGGTACTGATGCATGAGAGGTGAGAATTTCAGGAAGGTTGCAGGTGTTGATAATTTCTGGTCCCCAAATCACATTTTCTTTGCCTGCATAAAATGCTAGTCCTGGCAGGAAGTACCAGCAACTTAGAAATGAAAATAAGAGTCAAACAGGAAACCATGTTTATTTTTTACCACAGCTCAGTTAGACTCCCACACCTTTGCTGTGCATTTCCTCTGTTGGCAAGAAAATGGTTCCTCTCCCCTCCCTTTCTCCCAAAAAGCTATGTAGCAGGTACCCTGCCAGAAAGAATGTAGGAAAGATCTCAGTGGAGCCTGGGGGAGGCACAGCTAGAGACAGACGTAGAAAAAACACTCCATCCTGCATCCAGGATTCCTGACGAGAGTCATTTGCAACTCTCCCTAACAGGAAACCATACAGCTATTTAGCAGTAACTATGCTAGTGGGGACAGCTCGGCATTTGATGAAAAGCCCCACATAACTTACTGAGCCATAGCATAGACCAAGTTGCTGCTGAAAATTGTTCCGTGATGAAATGATGGGGAAGAAAACAATAGAACCCCTGAAGCCCTGGAATGTGCTGCGTGTTTCTGAACTTTGCTCACCAGGGCTGGTAAAATTCACCTTCAAAAGATTATTTTGCTCCCTGATCCCTCAGTGAATTTTCTTCATTCAGTAGAGACTCTTCTTGAGAGAAGTTGAAACATGAATACCTGTTCTAATTCAAACTGCTCTTTTAATTTTCATTTAAATTACTATCATCATCCCCAGTCTTTCATAATGATGCACGGTGGCTGGCCGAAATGTTTGGAGGTGCAGGCCTTTAATGAAGTCCTTGTCCCAGAGATATAATTTGATCAGTCTGACGGGCAGCACTTACCAGCTCAGTGGGGCCTTGTCTCCACTTGCCCTGAACTGCACTTGCCCCTTAGAATCCACCCGGCTTGGTTCTTTCTCATTTTCTGATGGCATCGGCACCTGTGTGTGTCTGAATTTTTGGATCTGCCTGCCCGCTCTTCTCTGTGACAGCACCAGTAGAACGCTCACAGGCAGATTGGAGAAACATCCTTATTCCACATCTGCATGAACAAAAAAATCACCGTAAGATTTTCGGGTCAAGAAGCAAATTGCTTTAAAAGTAGTTGCCCTGAGTTCTTGCTAGAACTGAAGGATCTGGATCTTTGCTCTGCCCTTTTCAAACAAAAGAGACTGAAAACTCTCGTAGGCATTTCAAGCAAGCAGCCTGCCGTTGCTCTTAGTGTAGCAGGGATCTTGACTGGAACTTAAGCTGTGTTCCCCTGTGGATTCAGGGAGGTTTAGACACATCTTTGGGATGTCTTGGGCACATAATTTGGCCAAATAAAAATGATTGGGAGACAAGGGTCAATTTTTGGCATGGCATGGTGGAGGGAGTGGGTTTGTCCCTCAGGACTTACACCTAAGTCCAAAGAGAACGGGTTACAAGCAAAATGATGGGAATAATACGAGACCGTGGGATCTCAGACAGTATTTTCTGGAACCCAGGTGTGGTAATATAAAATGAGAAGGGGGAGACCCTGTTGGGGAGAAAACATGGGCAACTTTGGCACCGCAGAGACAACAGAAAATTAGCAGTTCCCAAAGCTCCAGCACTGAGAACCCTCCAGCATTTAGAACCCTAAATGGGAATTTAGAACCCTAAATGGGAAGCAGGAAGCAGCACCAGCACCTCTGGGCCAACCGCAGACAGTGCCCTTGGTGGAGATGCCAGCATCTTCCATGATGGGCACCCTCAGCAAAGTCCTCGCGTACAGCTCAGCAGACCAAAAATAGCATCAGACAGCCCAGGGTGGAAGAAAAAGAACATGGCAGAGGCTGGGTGAAGCACAAAGATTTATTTCTGAGCATATTCTAGGACAGCCAGCAATAAGGTGGTGACCAAGAAGGGGCCCTCCATCCTTCAATAGTGAGTGGGGCAGAGCCAACACCAAGACAGTTGATTGCTATTATTAATATGGACTCATTTTGATCCCCAGGCCAGTTAGCCTGGAGATACCATAACTTACATTAAAGTTCTCAAGTATATGTGTGATATGAATGATTCTCACCTAACCATGCGTGTATAGGACATTTGGGCATATAAAGCGTTAACTACCTGTCTTAGGATGGGATACATAGGAAACAGGTTCTGAGACTTGTGTGCTAAAAGTTAACTGGGGAGTGCTCTTAGGAGCAACACTTGTAAAGGAGTGAGGGGAGCAAGGAGATGTTGAGCTGTGATGCAGCTGCAACCAAGCCCCATCCCATCCCATGGGGAGTTCCGAAGCTGAGGTGACCCTGAGTGTTTGTACACTTGCATCAGCCAATCATTAGATGTGGGCTAACCCTGCTCTTGCAGGGGACAGACCTCTTCAGCTGAGGGGAAGGATTCAGCTGTGAGCCATAGGCAACTAGGGGCATCTGTAGAAGTGAGCACCCAGTCCTGAAAGGGGGGGGGGGGGCAGGTCTTGGTGACACACTACAGCATCCACTACACCCTCTCACACATACCTCTTTATGCGCTACACACCTAACCCTGGACTTTCCTGGGAAGTGGAACAAAAAGATCCAGCTCACCATGACTGACCCCTTCAACATTCCCCTTCCCCACCACAATGAACGTGTACCTTAGAAAGAAGAACATGGGGGGCCAAGGGTGTGCAAGCAAAGATCCAATTTATTGGGATTAGATCTGTGAAGGGGAAAGGAGTCAGCACCAATAAACCCTAAATAAAATTATAGTGTATGCCTTTGTTACCATCTGACTTTCCTTTCTTTGCCCCTGACATTCTTCATGGAACGAAATGACCCATTCCTTCATTCGCCATTATTTATTGAAAGCCTACTCTGTCCCAGGTATTGTGCTAAGTGCTAGAGACACAAGAGTGTACAGACACAGAAGCCCCCAGTCCTCCTGGAGCTTCCTGCCTAGATGGAGACACAAGTAAATAATTACAGCACAGTCTTGAAGTTCTGTGACACTTGTAGCACACAAGGGTACAAAGGAAGGGAAACTAACACAGACATGGGTCATCAGGTAAGACTCCCTGGAAGGTGTGAATTCTGGGCTAAAATAAGAAGGGGTAGATAGAAAATCAGAAAGTGATGGGAAGAAGGAGAGAAAAAGTTTCCAAGCAGAGGGAACAGAAGTGCAAAGCTCATATCACTTAGTAGTTCTCTGAATGAAAACAAGATGGATGCTGTGGGCTGTGATAAGATAAAACAATAGGATAACATACTGTAGTCATCAAGGTTTTTGTTGTTGATTGTTACATTATTCAAACCTCCCTGTAACACCCCTAAGCCTACCTTCCAACTTCAAAATTTCTCTTCTGTCAATCAAAACTTCCACTCCAGGAATACTGCTGCCATAACTGGCTGTGGCATCAGTAACCAGATTAGAGTAGTTGATACTAAGGTATAATAAGGAACAAATCTATCTTTCATATTAGCACTTCAAACAGGATTAATGAAGGCCATTAATTCCAATGGCCTTCTAATTTTTTGAGCCTATACTATACCCTTTGGTTCTCCCAACTCAGCCCCATTCCTTTTAGAGTATCTCCCCTTTAGTCAGTCTGCAGAGGATAATCAACAATCAGTATTTGCTGAGGACCAGCCATGCTTCCTAACTTTTATAAGAAAGATCCTTGAAGAACTTGAGTAGAAAGTGTGAACTAGCATGTTCAACAAATTCCGCTTTGGAAACAGAGGGTTTGCAGCATGTGATCCCAGACCCAGAGAGCCAGGCAGGCGGTGCTAGGTTTGGGAAGGGAGATAAGGAAACCTGAGCTCCAGTCCCAGCTTTGCCACCAACAGAGGGTCACCCAAGGCAAGTCACTTCCCTGCTCTGGGGACTCTGGTTCCTCATGCAAAATGGGAGGGCTTCTCGCAATGAATCTCCTGGGGTCCTCAATGGGTCTAGAACTCATTCTTTTAAATATAGCACAGGTAGTCTGGGAACTCAGGACTCTGGAAATACCTTCATGGCCCGGGAGTGAACAGGAAAGTACAGTCTGCCACACACACTGGATGGGAGAAGGGCCAACACATGTGTCATTTTATGTTTCCCTATCTCCCAACTAGTTCACCTCCAAGCTGGTTCCATTCTCATTCCCTACCTCCCTGGTCTCTTTAAGGTGCACAGTTTAGCTGGAAAGTGAACACCTATAGACTTAGGAAGGTTTTCCAGCTGTCTCTTTCAGTTATTTAAAATCATCCCATCCCTATCTCCTTCCTTTCTGGGCTGATCAGTCTTTCTCAACTTCTCCCCCCTGAAATTGCAAACACGTGTTCAGAAGGTAACTCACGGGTCAGTCAGTGTGTTGTGATGTGAACAAGAATAAAAATAAGAAAGTAATTTGACTTGGAGGGAAGAGAAGTAAATGTGGGGTTGTTTCAATAACATTTAAAAACAACAGAAGGAAGAATGAGCAGAGGGTTTATCTACATTTACAGAAGTCATTTCATTGAACCACCTCCCATTCTTACCACTATCCTGTCCAGAGATTAAAATACACAGTTAAATATTTGATTAGGTAAGAAGATGTTTGCCCAAAAACCTAATCTCCTCTTCTTTGTCATTTACTGTTTGGTTTTTGGTCCCCGGGAGGTTGACCTCGGGTCTCAATCCAAAGGAAATGAGAAATGGGAAAACAATGACAAGGCGAGGCTTGAACTTTAATTGCTGTTTGCTCAGGCCAGATGGCTCTGCCCTAAATTCCACAGCCCTACTGATTGGTAGGCCACTGTTATTATGTACTTGCTGCCATTTTGGTCTGGTCTGGTCTTGATTTAAGAGAAGGAAATAAATCACAAATCTTTATGGGCAAAGTGAATTGCAATGGAACATGTTTTTCCTAACCAAAGTCTTTTCTTTACCAAAGCCTTTTCCTCATTGCCTCTTTATTCCACCCCACCAGGCCCTGCTACAGTTGTCTCTCACGAGTGGGCATCCTGGTGCCCATTCTCTTGGGCTTTAACATGGCCACCAGTTAATCTTGAATTCCTCCTCTTCCACTTTCCCCTGGATATTTCTTGAGGCTTAAAAGAAGTTTTCCTTTAGAGCAATTGCTCTAGATTTCATCTAGACCTGTCTAGATAAAGGACTTTATACTTTTCCATTTGGAGTCTGATTTTTCAATTCATAGGTTGATGAATGAAATGGTCTATTTCTATATAGACATATATTGTGAACAGACTAAGAGTTATGCACAACAGCTTTTTTTTTTTTTTTTGTAGATTATGGTAGCTGCTGCCAAAGTCCACGGTGGGGATGATTTCATTTTCCCCTCACAACCTTTCTGCCAGGTTATAAGGAAAGCAAGTCTCAGACCAAATTTTGCTTATCACAGGGCATTTATTTAATATTCATTGGCAAAAAGGCACGAGATAGTTTGTGCAATCAGTTCGGAAGACTCAAATGAAGTTCCGGCTCTCCGACCTTGGGGAGCTATGAACACCACCTTTAAATGAAAGGGTTGGTCAGAGCAGACACAATTCAGTTGTTGGCTTCAGGCAATCAGAAATGCTCCAAAGTCAGAGGCTGGACACCAGACCATTTAGTGACCCAGGCTCACATGTCCATGCGAGAGGTACGGGCATAACCTTGCAAGATTTCAATGCCCCAGTCATGGAGTGCAAGGAGTGTGTCTAAAACATTTTAGCCAGCTCACAAAACTTGAATACTTTCATTTCTCCAACGACAGCTCCTTTTTAACAACCATCATGCTCATTAACAAGATAATAATTTTACCAATAAAAGCATTTCTGACATTCACTATGTTTTCTAAAAGGCCTCAGGTGTTGATCAAAACCTGGTTAGCAGAAGCACTTGTAGTAGCTGCCTTGGATGTGACCCGTCTGGTACTGCTAACTGGATAGCCACTCCCTCCCCCACCTGCACCCTTGTCGGCTGTGAATTCTTATTTTGGGTGACCGAACACCTCTGAAGTCAAGGCTTAAAATAACTGCCATTTTTTGATGTGCTGAGCCCTTGATCATGGGACTTGCCCTTGTGAGGCTCGTCACTGCAAAGGAGAGGCTAAACTTGCATATAATTGTGCCTTAGAGTCTCCCCCTGAGTACCTCTTTGTTGCTCAGATGTGGCCTCTCTCTCTCTAACTGAGCCACCTCGGCAGGTGAACTCACTGCCCTCCCCCCTACATGGGACCCGACTCCCAGGGGTGTAAATCTCCCTGGCAATGCAGGATATGACTCCCAGGGATGAATGTGGGCCCAGTATCGTGGGACTGAGAGTATCTTCTTGACCAAAAGGGGGATGCAAAATGAGATGAAATAGTTTCAGTGGCTGAGAGATTTCAAATGGAGTCGAGAGGTCACTCTGGTGGACATTCTTATGCACTATATAGATAATATCTCTTAGAGTTTTAATGTATTGGAATAGCTAGAAGTAAATGCCTGAAACTACCAAACTCTAACCCAGCAGTCTGGACTCCTGAAGACGATTGTATAATAATATAGATTACAAAGGGTGACAGTGTGATTGTGAAGACCTTGTGGATCACACCCCCTTTATCTAGTGTATGGATGGATGAGTAAAAAAATGGGGATAAAAACTAAATGACAAATAGGGTGGGATGGGGGGATGGTTTGGGTGTTCTTTTTTCACTTTTATTTTTTATTCTTGTTCTAATTCTTTCTGATGTAAGGAAAATGTTCAGAAATAGATTGTGGTGATGAACGCATAACTATATGATCATACTGTGAACAGTTGATGGTAGACCATGGATGATTGTATGGTATGTGAATATATTTCAATAAAACTGAACTTAAAAAAAAAAAAAAACTGCCATTGTCTGTGCTAAAGTACTTTGAAGTACATACACTACAACACCTTGTGATGACTCAAATTCTAAATCACAGCCCTGATCAAGTCCATCTTAACTCTTCTGTGTTTTCTGGTTTACTTATTATGTCATGTGCAGTGTTGGGTGCTTCTTATGTTGTGTGTGTGAAGATAAGGAAACTGTGCCTACTGAGTGTACAGTGTTGTGGAGGCAACAAACACGTAAACACGTTGAGAAAAAAGAAAATGTGGAGGAGAAGAAAATAAGTGCTATATGTAGACTGGGTGAAGAAACAGCTAGCCTTGAGATTCCAAATTGGAACACTGGAATTAATGCTCTTCACTTTTTTAAGATCCCTTCATATGATATGCTTGGTATTAGATATGGGGATATGGGGACTGGTTAGTTAAAGTATTAACTAGCTGGCTGACAAGTATGTATGTAAATGCTATGTCAATTAAAAATGTAAAATAACACAGGAGAAAGGACATAGTCGAGGGGAAAGATGACATGTTCTCTTTTATACATACTGTGTTTAAGTTCCCTATGGAATATGTAAGTGGTTAGGGTCCAACGGGTAGTTGGATATATGGACACAGAAATGTTTTATGATTAAGTAAACATGTATGTTTAAATGCCAAAGTGAAGGAGTCAGCAAAGAGGGTGAGGGTGTAGGGGAATTTGGGGGTCATGGATGGAGACTCCAGAGGTATAAGGAAAAGGCTAAGTTGGAGGGAAACAGAGGAAGGACCACATGACAGTGTGGGGAAGAGGGCACAGCAGATGGCAGAGACTCAGGCTGACGGGAGTGGGAGGCACGGCAGAATTATCTAGTCTGAAGGTCTCAGAAAGAGCTAGGAGGTACAGTAGCTTCACACCAATGAAGGTGAGGTTGAACACTCAAAAGCTAGTTTAGCCTGTAGGTGGGGAAATTCATCCCTAGGTCCTAGATATATGGGCTTGTCCTTACTCTAGAGCAAGGGAGAGCTGATATGATAAGTATTTGTTTAACTTTTTAAGAAACTGCCAAAGTGGTTGTACCATTTTACTTTCCCACCAGTGGTGTGTGACAGTTTCAGTTCCTCCATATTCTTGTCAACACTTGGTATGGTAAGTGTTTTTAATTTCAGCCATTCTAAAAGCTGCGTGCTGTTCTTTCTTTGTTGTTTTAATTTGCATGTCCCTAATGACTAATGATGTTGAATATCTTTTCATGTGCTTATTTTTAATTTCTTTACTTTCTTTGATATGATGCATGTAAGTCAATGAACCAAATGTAGATTCAGCTTAGAAGAGTGGTTATATGCTCGGAGCCACGGAGCATATATTCAAATCCTGGTTCTTGCACTTAGTGGCTTTGTTAATTGGGGAAACTTCTTTACCTTCTTTGTGCCTCTGTTTCCCATGAAATGGGGCTACCAATAGTTCCTTCCTCATAGGGCTGTTGTGAGGATTGAATGCATTAACACATGTAAAGCTCTGAGAGCATTGCTCAGCACAGAACACGTGCTCATATGTGTTAACTTGGGAAAAATATCTCTACTCAAATGTCACCAATACCAGGCCATCACTGACCACCTGATCAAAAACAAATCCCTGTCACTCTCTATCCTTTCACCCTGATTTACTTTTCTTCCAGAATCTATTATCACCTGTCATTATATATTACTCTGTTAAATTGGATGTCTGTCTCTCCTCACCCCCACTACATACATTGTTTTGTTCACTGTGGTATCCACAGCCCTTACCACAGCGCAGGGTGCAGAAAAGATGTTCAATAAATATTTATTATTGAATGATGGAATGAGCTGTACAAAACAGAATACACCCATATTTCCAGGGTCCCTGCTTCTGGGTTGAGATCTGTAAGTCCCTTCTACATCCAGAGAGCAGATGGGCAATAATGTGTCACTGAAGTAGAGCCCAGACCCTGTGCTCAGAGTCCAGGACCCTCACCTTTCAAGCCAGATGGGAGCTGACCCTGACATCCTACCGTGAACAGAGTAACTCTGAAGAAGGGTTTCTACGGATGGAGGAATTAACTGAAGTGAAGACGCATCACCAAAGACTGACGTGATTCCGCCACTCTTGTTGTGCATTTGCATTCCATTTGTCCCCCATAAAGCTGGGCAAGATGATTTGGGAAACAGCTGAAAAACTCAAGGGCTTTTTTGGCTAAAGTGGAACAAAATAAAATTCTTCCTCGGAGTGGTGATAATTTCTTATGGTCTTCTCCACCAAACATTGAACTTCAACATCATTATTTTGAACAGTAATTCCTAGGAGCACGTCAAAGTGCTTTGCAACATGGCATAATCAGCCACAGCAGAACAGCTACCAAGAACACCCAGGGCTTCCAGGCTTAGGACTCTGGCCACCTCAGTGGGAAATGTGATCTGAACAGTCGACTGAGGGGAAGTTCTAACGTTGAAAGAAAGATATGATAGTGAGTGACGGAGAGAGGTGAAGAGGGGGAGAGGTTGGACAGGGCTTAGCTTCCTCATCTGTAAAGTGAAGAGTGGGACCCGGTGATCTCTAATCCTCTCTTTAGCTAAAAGTTAAATATAATCAGGCTGGAGTCTGGGATTTGTGTTTCTGGACATTCCTGCCTTGAAGTAGGCTTCTGCATGGCATTGCCCCTCAATGGTATCTGCCGCAGTTTGGGTTTCTCCAGAACAGACTCTTGAGACAAGGATTTGGGTACAAGTTTTTATTTGAGGAGTGACCCCACGAAGCCTGGTGAGGGACTAGGGAGAATGAGAGGAGGAAGAGAGACAAAGGTCATAATAAACATTACCAACCGAGACTCAGCCCCACTGGGAGCCCTCCAAGAATTGTCCCCCTCAACAACAAAACAGGTTGTTCCTGAAGCTTTCACTCCCTGGCACTTTGGGTATGGTCAGACACAGAAAATTCAAAGTGTGCATGGAAATGCACTGTGGTAACCTCCAGTGGAGGCAGAGGGGACAATGGCAGGACACTGAGCACATCTGCTACAGACCTTCAGTCCAAGAAGCCCACTGTCTTGTTTTTATTCAACACCTAGTCATTCTGGAAGTAGTTATTGAGGAGTAGTGAATGCCAATCACTGTACAAGACACCAGAAATTCAATGATAAATACAACTCACCTTCTTGGGAGGGTGTAAGCTAATGTGGATGAGAGACAAATGAGAAATTGAAACAAAGTGTGTGGGAGTAGATTCTAAGAGGGTGTTGTGGGACCACATAGCATGGGCATCTATCCTCGTTCAGGAAGAGCAGACAAGCTTAGGCTGGGAACTGAAGGATGAACATGAATGAGCTATACATTGTTAAACATAGGGTAGAGTGTTCTAGATAGAGGAGCATACACTGATGGAGGACACAGCATGCTCAAAGGCCCAAAAGCAAGAAAGAACATGATGCATTAGAAAAATGAAGGAAGGTAAATCCTTGGCTGGAGCATGGAGGTAAGAAGTATTGAGAAATACACTTTAAGGGATCTGGACTTTACCTTAAAGGCAATGGGAAGTAACTGAAGGGTTTTAAGCAAGGGAGTAAAACAATTTGAGTAGCATTTTTAAAAGACCACTCTAGCTCTGGGGTGGAGAAAAGTTGGTGGAGAGCAGGGCCAGAGTCAAGGAGGCAGGCCAGCTGTGCAGCTGGTGCAGGAATCTGGGAGCAAGATAATGCTGGTTTGGATGAGGACAGGGTCTCAAGAATGGAGACATATAGCTTTAAAAATATTTAGGTCCAACTGATAGAACTTGTCATCGTTTGGCTATGAGAAGCAAGGAAACAGTAGTATGAAGTCAAGGAAGCCCCGAGTTTTAAGACTGGAGCATCCGTGAGGATGATGCAGTAAACTAGGCTTGGGGGCAAAGAGGATGAACCCACTTTGGGGCATTTGAGCTTGAAAACCTGTAAGACATCCAAGAAGAGGCAGTCAGTTGCTGGTTGGCTGCAAGAATCTATAGCTCAGAAGTCTGCAAATGAACAACAAATAGATAGTGACTAAAGTTGTAGAAGAGGATGAAGCTGCCTTTTAGAGTATGTGTAGAGTGAAAAAAGACAGTGTTGGACAGAATTATAAGAACTGATCAATATTTGTGATCAGAGGAAAAGCAGCCTGCAAAGTACAATGGAAAAGTAAGGGGAGAGGAATGGATGTTTTTATCCTTGTTCAACTAGTGTCAGGAGCCTACTTTTGGAAACAGGCACAGTGCAAATGAGAGTTTGGTGAGGATGGATTTAGGAAACTGGTGAAATCAGGGTAAGGTTGAGGCTGGGAAGCTCAGGAGACTGGATAAACAAGATCAGGGCCTGGCTGTGATGGAGGGAGAACTGCAGAAACAAGTAAGAGTTCAGGGAACGATGGTATAGGGTGGTGAGAATGGTGGTAATGATCCATTGGGAAGCAACAGCCAAGGCTGACAAATTCCACACTGGCACTTTCTTGGGATGTGTGGAATCAGAACAAGCCTGCATCCATGGTCCATCAGGGTACGGAGCAATCAGAGCAGCCCTGTGTTGGACATAGCACTCATCTTCTCCAATGTGAACCTTAAACTCAAGGGGTTGAGGGATCCTCTGGAATTATAACTATCATGGACTTGCCAGTCCTTATGTCAGTGTCTCACCTGGGAGTTGGAGAGCTTCTGCGTGTGCTCCTACACACCTTTCCAGACTCAGCTCCAGCTCCTCTGTGCTCCCACCAAGCCAGACCATCGCCATTTCACCATCACTCTTAGCCTTCCCACCTCTGTTCTTTTCAAAATGGAATTCATTCAAATTGTCTGAATTGACTTCACTGCAGTCATTAGTATTAACAAGACCACACAGATTTGGGAGTTTTGCTTTATTCTATTACAGCCTATAAGATGCTACAAACTGATTTTCTTATAGCCTCCCAGTTACTTTAGAAGAATTAAAAAAGAAAAAGTCAACTACAAACAACCATCACTGAATTTTGATGATGATCCTGAAACTTTCCCTCTGCTACCCCTAAGTAACTATACTAAGTTGGGGCAAAGAAATTGTTGTTAGTTCTAATTATAGAACAGATGTTTTACAGAAGCAATTGCCACTATGCCACCGTAAAAATAATCTAACCAATTGATCTTTGACTTAGGAAACAGCTTTGTGATTTTGCCAGCAACAAATTCTTATTACAATGAGTCCTTGTTGATATGGACCAAATGTATTTCAGAGCAGATTTTCCTTCTGAGATTCCAGGAATCAAGACCAAGGGCCTGTCACAGCTCTTTCTATAGAAGGAGGAGGACACTTGAGCTTAGTAGAAGAGGGATTAAACGAGCACACCTCTTTTCAAACTCAGGACCTGGCTGCTACTCACGTGACGTCTGCCCCGCAAAGGTAACTGAGAACTTTCTACAGGATGGTTCTGATCAGTCATTTGTTTAATATTCAATTTGTTTGAGCATCCACATTCTCAGGCATTTCAGAAACTTTCAGTGGTTCCCCAATCATCTACCAGACTGAATGTCAGTGTCCCACCTGGGAGTTGCAGAACCTCCATGTGTGCTCCTACACACCTTTCCAGCCTCAGCTCCCTCTCCTCTGTGCTCCCACCAAGCCAGACCATCACCATTTCACTACAGCTCTCAGCTTTCCCACCTCTACTCCTCTCCACCTTGGGATGATCTTCCCAGCTAGAGGTAACTGGGAATCAATGAGAAATGCATTGATTCTTCAATTCACATACCTTAGAACCAATTTTCCCATGGGAATATATATCAAGTTTGGAGTATAAGTTTTCTGAGCACATAAATCTACAACCAAAATTGTTCTAGATGTGTAACCATCTGTTTTCCCTTTTTCACCATTATCTTGTCCAATTACAGAGTTTTTGTGAACCTAGAGTGTATCCACTATAAAGTGCTCTGGTTTTTTTCCTCAACATTATCTCTAATATTTTGCAGAGTGCATTCTTCTAAATTACCACTGCCACTAATTGATCTCCTTCAGAGCAATTTAGCACATCTAACTTTATTCCAAAGTTCTTGAATTTTTTAGGCACATTTTTATGTATCAGGCCTGGAACCAGGACTTAATAAAAGTTTAGGTTAATACTGTTACAACATACATAAAAGATTTTTAAGTAATTGTCAATGTTAAAATAATAGCATAATAATTGTCTCTATCATGCATAGAAATCCCAGTATCCACAAACAATAGATTGGCTCATGGAATAATAATGATAACTACATGAAATAGTGAGTATTTTGTTTTACCAGCAATAAAGGCATTGCCATTGAGTGATAGTTTAAACACAGTTTACTCTTCACTGAGCCCACCAGCTTGGAAATACAATGATTCCTATTTTTAATTTTGAGAATATTAATAATTCCACATTTTGTACAGTACATGAGAATTTATTAATGTATCTATACATATTTTCAAATTCCTATAATTCACATTCACATAAAATTTAAAAATTTTGAAAATTTCTCCCACAAATTCCCTCCCTCCTTCTCCCAATAATTTCTACCTGTCAAAATCTTACCAACGTTTAGGGCCTAAAGAAAATACTACTTCTTTTAAAAAAATATTTGCATGATCTTCCCCATATAATTCAATCTGGTTTTTGCCTAAATCCAGTAGCATTTGGACCTATCTTACAGTACTACTTTACATAAATGTGTCTGCTTGTCTTATCTTTCCCTATCCTGCCTTAGATTATTCATTCCTTATATGTCTTGCTTAAGACACATAGCCTTTTGTCTTACTTTATAGCTCTCAATTCCCTGCACAGCACTTGGTAGAGGACATGTTGAATAAAGTTTTCTTTTAATTGAATCAAACTGTATATCGATGTTATTCATTTGTTGTCTCCAAATTTCCTGACCTCCACATTGATTCTTCTGGTTGAATCAGCCATACATGAAAAATCAAATATTTTCTAAGAAGTAAGATTTAGCACCCTTCTATAAAAGAGTCGAGAAACAAAAAACCCAGGAGCACTTTCCAGCTTTTAAAGATACTTGGATGCCAGTTAAGGGACCATTCAGGGTTCCCCGTAACTAGTCACTCATCCTTGTGAGGTGTCTTTCCACATCTGTCTCCGCGTATAATAATAAAACCTACCCTGTTGTCCTCCAACAGCTGTTTGGAGAAATATATGGATCACACAATGTGAGAGATGCACAGGAGAAAGTTAAAACACTCCTTGAAGAGAGAGGATAGCTAATAAATCTGTGCTTTCCCATGCTCAGCGCCCACAAGGCCACTCAGTTAATTTGCTAGTTGAATGAATGAATGAATAAATAACTAAGAAATATGTGGAAAGTTATTAGTCCAGATGGGACTAGCCCAAATAGGTAATAGAGTATATCCAGAAAGCTTGTTATTTACATAATTATTACATTCCCTTGATACTCTTTTGAGGAGTCAGAGTAAAGGAAAGAATGGCATTTACCTTACCACATCAACCTTCAGGTAGCAACCCAGGCGAAAGTTAATGTTAATTAATCCATCTGTCTGTTTTTTTTTTTTTAATGTAATAGAATCTTACATTTGATAATTTTTTTCAATGACTTAACCAGGCAATTTCACCATTTTCCATACTTTAAAACACTTTAGAAGTTTTGTTACTCACAAATATATTTTATAAAGCATCCCTTTGAAAGTAAAATATATAGTCTAATGTTATCTTTTTCCTCTCACACTTGAGGATATATATATGTATATAATATTGTGGATGTATATACAAATCTCATATTGTGGATATAACATACTATATATGTTGTTCAATATCCTCCTTTCTTGGAATTATTTCCTATCCACAATATTTTTAACAGTTACATAACATTTCAGCAAATGAACATTCCAAAATTTATTTAAAAGATTTCCTAGCATTGGAAGTATGAATTAACTCCCAATTGTTTGTTATTTCCAGCAATGTCATAATCAACAAACTTACAGTCTTGTCAAATCATTGCTTTCGGTGTACCCTGGAAGTGTAACTACGTAGAATCTGGAAATGAACTGGTGTACTAAATTTTATTGCCAGATTTCCATTAATTCATTCTTTCAACAAATGCTTACTGACCACAGCCTACTGACCACATATTGTTCTAAATGATAAAGACACTGACCCTGCCTTCTTGGAGCTGACATTTAAGTAGGGGAAAACCTAAACATGTAAATACATAAATAAATAAGATAATTTTAGATAGGAACAAGTGCTTTAGGGATAATAGGAAGGGCAGTGAAACAGAGAGCAACAAGTAGATGGAAGGTGCTTGTATCAGTCAGAGTTCAACCAGAGAAGCAGAACCACTAGGAGATACAGTTGAGTCTCAGTATTTACAGTAGTTAGGTTTTATGCAATCACTGCAAACACTGAACTAGCAAATATTGAAACACTGCTGCTAGAAGAAACAAAGGGTTAGGTTCCTGTGAGCCTCTAGTAACAATATTTGCATCAACCAATCAATATATCGTCTTGTTTTGTGTGTGTTGCTTTTTAAAGACATCATATTTAAAATATATGGCTGATTCATTAACATTGAATTCATGGCCAACAGCACTACAATTCATGCTTGAACAAAGCTTATCTAACACACATATATTCTCTGTAAGGCACATCACAGCCTTCTTGTGCTTAGGAAAACTAGAAAGCAATTCAGCACTACACTTGGGACCATTTTAAGCAGTGCAATGACCAACAAACACATAAACATGAAAAAAAATTACTGTGCTAAATAAACCATGAAAAGGCCACACTTGTTTATAGTAAGAGAACTGAACCAGGAAGGCAGAGTATCACCTCATTCAACCTCACCTCGGAATGGGCTCATCAGATGACTCAAATTTTGTACTGCTCTCTTCATGTCTGCAAATAACTGGGAAAGCACCACAAGCACTGATTTGGGGGTTACAAATAAATGTTACCAAGTAGGCAAATTCACAAATGCAGAATTTGCAAATAATGAGGATTGACTTTATACACATTAAAAGATGTATTACAAATAATTGATCTATGCAACTGTGGGAGGCCAGCTGGGCAAGTCCAAAATCTGCAGGGCAGTCTGCTGCGAAGGACAGGCTAACCCTCTGGACATGGGCTGAAGCTGCCGTCCACAAGGGGAATTTCCTCTTCATCAGGAAAGCCTCAATTCTGCTTTCAACTGATTGGATCAGGCCCACCCAAATTACCTAGGATAATTTCCCCTTCTTAGAATCAGCTAATTGTAGACTTTAGTCTGTTGAGTACCGAAATGACAGCAACGATCTTGAGTTCCCAAAACCTGTAAACATGTTGACCACAAAACAGAACGTAAACAAATTGAGAAAAATATGTTTTTGTAATAGGCGATAACCAGACATTCGTGTGAAGAAATGATACGGACCGGCTTAGCGCAAGTCAGACTGGCACTTCTTAATAAATCCCAGTGAAGACTCTGCCCTGGGGAGCACCAGGTTGAGGCAAGTGGACCTCCAGTGTGACGCTGTGCCATGAGATTGGCGCTGTTCTCCCTGACACCCCACAGTCAGGCCATTGCCTCCCACCCCCAATGGCTTTAGATCCCTCCATAAAAAGCATTTTCCTGCAGTTCAGTGGCTCTTGGGCTGATGGGTTTTAAAGACTTTGATACCCTCCACCTTTAAATGTATTGTGTGCCCTGACCTATTATAGTGCATTAGACGTATTAGAAGCTGCAGTTAATGGGCAATTTCATTGAGCGTTCAAACTGCAGTCCTATGGAACCTGCTTTCAAATGCTGCTACTTTCTATTTTGCTCTGCTTTGGGTTTGCTACAACAACGTCTACACACATAGTCACATTTACAACATATCTTCAGAGGAACACCTCATTTGGTGTCTGACTGAATAACTGAATTTAAAAAATGACATTTGAACAAAAACTTGAAGGTAGAAAGGAGCCAAACAGAGGAAGAAACAAGTATATATGCCCTGATACATGCAAGAGCACACCACGTGCAAGGTACTTCAGGGAGGCCAATGTGCCTGGGCTGTGCAGGCTAGGAGGAAAGAGGGACAAAAGTGAAATGGGGGGCACAAAAGTATGTGGGCCTTGGGGGGTCATTGAAAAATGTGTGAATTTTATTCTAACATACAACAAGAATCCTTTAAACGTTCTAACCAGCAGAGCAACACAAACTGACATCATTTTATAAAGATAATCAGCTGCAGTTAGAAGCCTGAGGCAATATCCAGGTAAGGGGTGAGTGTGGTTTGATGGGCTGCTGATGGTGGAGGTGGAGCAAAGTGGGAGATTTGAGAAATATTTTGGAGGCACAACAAAAGGTGTAAGTAGAGGTGTATCCTGCTACTTACCTATGAGCACATATTTTTCCCCCTTTTCTCAACAGAATCCTAGTTTTGTTCAAGGCAGAAATATGCCCTAGTGCCACACATTGTCCCCAGCCATCCTTGCTGCTGCAACTGACTCTTCAACCCAGTAAGAAGTTGCTGAGTGGGTCTTCCGGGAGAGCTCTTTTAAGGAGTTAGACTCTGCTGGCTTGACTTTGTGCTTTTATCCCTCCACCTTCTTCCTGCCTAAAATAGGAATGCAAGACCTCCAGATACAGCAGCCGTCTTGCCATCATACAGAAAGGCCTCACTGTTTCTGTCTGTGCATTTGTGTGTAGATCTGTACTGAGACAAGGGGGCTTAAATGCATATACATTGGCAT
Organism: Choloepus didactylus; assembly: GCF_015220235.1. NCBI lineage: Eukaryota > Metazoa > Chordata > Mammalia > Pilosa > Megalonychidae > Choloepus > Choloepus didactylus. The sequence continues at coordinate 63,335,128 of NC_051324.1, read as the reverse complement.
CAAGAAAAGGAATCATTTATGGTGAACTAATTTTCTGTGTCTGGAAGCAAACTGTCAGAAGCAAAATTCCCAGAAGTCCCTTCTCCTCCTCTCTTGACAAACAGAGCACTGCTTGCCTTTTTATTACAATATTCCTTTAGGTCTTGATGCAAAGATGGCAGGTTAAAATACGATTCCATCCATCGTGTTCATAATTCCTTTCATGCAATTGCGTCTCTAAGGAACCAGATCAGAATAAACTAACTCCTGGAATTTTTTCAAATTGTGTTATCTGGCATTTATCTTTTAATAATTTCCAGAAAAGATGATGGAAAAAGGAGTGATGGCTCATTCTGGGTCAGCTTCCAAGGCAACTGATTGATGTCGGTACTGGACTCTTTCTGCTGATGTCTAGAAGAGAAAGAAGTATGTGGGTGTAAAGGCACAATCCCCATTCATTGTAAAAGAAAGCAGGACACTCAACAGAGATGTTTACAAGCTGATGTTTGGGATTTTTCGTTCTTGTCTTTTTTTTTTTTTTTTTTTTGCTTTAGTTAGAAAGATACCTCCAGCTTATTTCAGCGAAGCAAATGCCAAAGTGGCTTTAGGAATAATAGGACTTGAGGGTTTGTTTGTACTGTCTCTTGCTATGAAACTACAGGGAGTGACGCAGGAGAAGTATTTATGGCACCAGATGTTTTCTTCTCACAGCTCTGGTTGCCCAATTGTTGTCTTATTTACAAATGAGAGACTAGCCTTTAGGAAAAGCAAAGGCCTAGTTTTCAAAAAGTTCAGATTCCAGGATCAAACTTCAAGTAAATAAATCAGAAACTTCAGGGAGGGTATCTGTGAATCTGGACGTGATTCTGTGATACCATGTAATTTTTCCCGTAAGCAAACAAAAACAAGGACTAAAAATAATCCAAAGGCAGTCTGCTGAAATTGGCTAAGTTCAGATATCCAGATAACACAGAGTTGGGAAATATGCAAAAGAGAAACATCTACCTACCAGTCCTGCCACCATTTATTTGGGAAATCAAATTTCTTCGTATGTTAAACTGTTTCAAGAGTAACACAGAATAACATGCAATGGAAGAGAGAAAATTAGCCATAAATGCTGGTGGAGACTGTTTCTTGCAAGAAAATTAATTTTGGTTTTGATACTGGGAAATCGTACACACACATAAGCAATATTGGTTTGGAAACAGTTATATGTTAGAAATAATTATTTTCAGCTCAGATACAGAAACTTGAATGTGTGATCATATAGTATACAATGTAGCATTTCAAAGTGGAGGAAAAAAGAAACTGTAATCAATAAATTATTTTGGGGCTTTCCATTTTGAAAATGGTGTTAGAGCCCTCCTTCATTCCATACACAAAAATGAATTCCACATGGATTAGAAAACTAAACGTAAAACACTAAACTACAAAAGCATTAGAAAAAAACAGAAAATGTATTTCTTTTTTTTAAAATTCTAAAGCTAAGGTCTTCCTGAGCAAGATACAACTTGGAAGGTGCAAATGAAAAGTGCAACAGATTTGACTATACAAAAATGAAACCCTGTACTGCAAAATCACTATAAACAAAGTTAAAAGCAAGGAAACAAGCCAACAACAGACTTGGAGAAAATATTTGTGACATTATAATAGATAAAGGATTAATATACAGAGGGCTGCTAAATATCAGTAAGAAATAGGTAAATAACTAAAAAAAATAAACTATACAGGAAAAGGATAAGAGCAGACTACAGGAAAAGAAACATAAATTATCAACAAACATGAAAATATGTTCAATTCATTTAAACTCTAAAAAGATAGAAATTATTGTAGCAAACATTTAATAAATATCAATACTATCCAGTGTTGGCAAGAAGGAGAACAAAGGACTCTCTCAGACACTGCTAACGGGAGAGTAAATTCATAAAACCTTTGTCAATATAAATCACAACCCTAAATACCCAGATATCTGAAATGAGAAATTCCATTTCTAAGAATCCATCCTCATAGTGCCAGTACCCACAAAGATGTGTGTAAAAAATGTCCACTTCAGAATTGTTTGTAAAGGGAAACAAATTAGAAACATCTTTAACGTCCATCATCAGTGATCTGGTCTAAAGAATTATGGTAAAGCCATACACTGAACACAAAGCCTTTAAAAAATGTGCTGACTTAAAAAGGTCTCCAAGTTTTATGATTAAATGCAAGAGGCAAGTTTCAGAATACTAATGTAATATCACTTAAAACCTATCTGAATGCATACGTGAAAGCACATGCTTAGAAAGCGTTTGAAAGGTTATACATAGTTTTAAACAGGGGTTATTTCTGGGGAGAAGAATAAGATTGGGGAAGAGCATTACTTCATAATTACTTCATAATCCTGCATTCAGAATTGTTACAAGGAGAATACGTTCATGATTGCTTGTAGATTTTAAAAACTAATTTTTTACCTTTAGTCAGGAAATAAAGAAGTAATACCTGATCATTGTTGGAAATTTAGAAAATACACAAAATAATAAAGAAACACTGAAAATCATCAGTACATTCACCACCCATTTCCTTCAAGTCTTATTTTAATGAACATACACATACATACACATATATACACATATATAGTATTCTGATCCCTACTTTTTTCACTCTATTCTTCATGTACGTAATTTCTCATCATTACATAATATTCCATCATATGATTGTGCCATAGTTTATTTAACCATTCCTCTTTTGTTGGACACATGTATGGCTTACTATTATACATATAATTTTGTTGAGATTTTTCACCATTGATTACTGACTACACCCCTGATTATTTCCTCTCCCTAGAAATAATTACTGGTTAAAGAGTATGAACCTTTTTAGTACTCTTTCCTTCTGGTCTGTTTCAAAATACTCTGTACATTTTCTATATAGGACTTAGGATAAAAGTCATTAATCAACATTTCATTTATTTGCTCAATGATATTTGTTCAATGACAATTATTTGCTAAAGAACAAAGCCACTCTTTAAGCTACTCAAGGGCAGGACCATCCCCGGCCGGTACCTGACAGTCACTGTGGAAAGAACGAAGCTTATCAAATCTTGCTTCAAACACCAAGTTCTGCTGCAATGAATAGCTTCAGCTATTTATGTGTGTGACTCCTAAAAGGATGTCTGCTATAATGAAAATGACATTAAGCTAGGAATGAGATGACTTAAGGTGAATCGCAACCATACATCACATCACCTTGAACAAGTCATTTAACTTCTCTGAACCCAGATTAATATACTTGCAAAATGGCGAAAACAACTTGCTTTCATTTGTTTTCTACCTACAGGACTACGGTGAGGATTAATGAAATAACCCGTGAGGTCCAGCTTTGACAACTCAAAGCTCTAAGCAGATGTGTGATATTATGACAGAGGTATTGCTTGTAATAAAACGAAAGATGGAAGACACTTATGAGAGCTAATTGTTTCCCCCAGGAAACAGTTTCTTCAGATTCTTAGAAACGCTTACCATTTTACTGTATTTCTGGCATAGACAAAGTGGAGCCAAGAGCAACAGAAATGAATAACTCATTCTTGAGCTCTCAGGAAATAGAATTATGCCTCAGGAAAGAAAACAAACACATTGTTTTTGCTTCCCTTTGGAACACAGTCCTGGGCGGGTAACGTATCCTGGCATATCTGATCTTCACGTCTCCTCCTGTCATCGTGTACTGAGTACTTTTCGGTCGTCCTACAACCCCATCATCGCGCCCCTCACCCAGAGTCGAAGACCCCAGGAAGCCACTTTGTTCAAGGTGACCCCACTCCTTGGTCACCTGATTGGTCTAAGAAGGGGCAGCTGCCCAGTTCGGTCGGGGCACCACCCCTGGGATTTCAGAGTTCGGAAAAACCCAGCTTCTATTGGCTGAAGCTGTATCCTTTAACACTGTGACTGTTTAAGAACAACCTTCCTTTTATAAGTTATTCAAAGTGGGACTTGTTGTATTCCTTTGACCCCCAACCTAACTCAGACAATAAAATTTAGCATTGATGGCAAGACTAAAGTCATACCCTGTTAAATATTTCTGGCTCTGGTCTTTCTCTACAATCCTGTCTCTATGGCTTGCTTGCTCTCATCTGTACTTGTCACATACAATTTTTCCCCATTGCTGTGCAAATTTACAAAAACAGTTGTGGGCGTTCTCTTCCACACCCCTCACTCTCCACCAGCTTTTCAAATTTTATAAGCCAAGAAAACAAGCTTGTGGCTGGACCAAACAGCCCTGCCAAGGCAGCTCAGATGAAAGGACAATTTGTCTCTTTATAGACATTGCAGAGCAGGAATATAATCCATATTTTTACTTGTATCTATAATTCATTCATTTTCATTACGATAGAGAATTTCCTTGTTTAAGATTGCAATACACTTAAGCCTTACATGATTGATGGCTATTTGTATTGTTTCTCATTTGGTCATTTGGGGCCATTATGAATGACACTGCTTTGAAGATTCTTGTATATAACTCTTAGTGCACATGTGCATTGCTTTCTGTTAGCTCTACACTTAGGAGTGGATTTCCTGAGTCAGTAAAAAAAAAACAAACTGTTTTCCAAAGGATTGTAACCAATTTGCACTCTTGCCATCAAAGTATGAGAGTTCCAATTGCCCCATATCTTCCCCAATACTTGATGTTGTTGGTTTTATGTTTACTGTTAGCCATTCTGGTGGGTGTGTAACATCAAATCACCAGCGACTTTAATGTTCATTTCCCTTGAGTGTAATGACATTTAGCATTATCATTCACCCTCTGTATTCCCTCCTTTTGAAGTGCATCTTCAGATCATGACCATTTTCTACTAGTTTGACTTTTTCCCATTTATTTTAATAAGGTTTTTATATTTTCTGGTTTGGGGATAAGGTTTTGATGGAGAATTTATTAGAAAATATTCCATCTTTTAACATTCTTTTGGAGATGCTGTGAAAGAGTAACATCTTTTTTTTTCTTAAATATTTTGATAGAATTTTTTTGGTAGTGAAGCTATATGGGCCTGGAGCTTTCTTAGAAGAATGTTTTTAATTACAGATTAATTTCTTTGATAAATATGGGGACAGTCAGATTTTCTCTTTCTTCTTGTGTTAGTTGAGTAAATTGCTTTTTCAAGGGACTCGTTTATTTTGCCAATCAAATTTGTTGGCAAAGGTATTAAGCCATATATAAATTCCTTTTATATTTCTAATGTACATAGAATTTTTGGTGATGTCTCCTTTTTTCATTTAAGACATTGGTCATTTGTGCCTTCTTTCTTTTCTTTTAAATTAGTTTTCCCCAAAGTTTATCAATTTTTTTTAGTCTTTTCAAAATAACAAATTTGGGGTTTTGATGTTTGCCTTCTATGTATTTGTTTTCTGATTTAATATTTATTTATTTTCTTTTTTCTTTTTAATATTTATTTTGTTGTGTTTTTTTTCTTCTAACTAATTTTCAACCTTCTTTTCTAATATATGTATTTAAGGCATTTCCATCTAAGCACTAGCTTAATGGGATGTTCTGATATCTATTATTTCCAATACTACTCAGTTCAAAGTACTTTCTAGTTTCCATTATGATTGCCTCTTTGTCCCATAGCTAATTTAGAAGAAGTATTTTTGTTATTGATTTTTACAATCAACTTTATTTAGGTGTAATAAATATTTAGGTACACACAGAATAAAAATTGCTTTTTGGTATTGATTTTTAAAATCAATATAATATTTTTGTTACTGATTTTTAAAATCAACTTTACATATAATAAATATTAAGGTATACATACAATAAAACACACACATTTTAAGTTTAGTGAGTTTTGACATATATAAATACCCATGTAACCACCACTACAATTAACACAGAAAGCATTTTCTTCACTCCAGAAAAAATCCCCATGTCTTCCCACAGCTCCATACACCCATCGATGTACTTCCTCCTTTCCATTATTATAGACCAGCTTTGTCTGCCCTAGAATTTCATATAAATGGAATCATGTACTTTTTTGTGACTGCTTGCTGTCATGCATCATAATCTTTCTGAGATATAGCCATGCTGTTTTATGTATCAGAAGTGGCTTTCTGTCTCTAAAATTTTGCCTATTCTGGATAGTTTATATAAATGGGATTATAAAATACATGATCTTTTGTGTTCTTTCACCTAGCATAATGTTTTAGAGGTTCATCCATGTTGTAGCATGTATCAGTGCTGCATTCCTTTATATGGCTAAATGATAGTCCATTGTTTGTATATACCACATGTTGTTTATCCATCCATCAATTAATGACATTTGGTCATTTCCACCTTTTGGCTATGGTGAGTAGTGCTGTCATGAACATTTGTGTACAAGTAGAGTTTTCTTTTAAACCATGGGGGTTTTTTAGCAATAAAATCTCTCCCTTTGCATTAGTTTTTACATGTCTTTATTTCACTTTTATTCCTGACAGTTATTTTCACTGTTCGGAGAATTCTAGGTCAATGGCTGTTTTCTTATAGAGCACATTGAAGATACCATTTTCAGCAACAGATATCATCTGGATTCCAGTATTATTATTAAATAGTCATCTGTTAGGCCAACTGTTGCTTCTTTAAAGATAATCATTTTCCTTGGCTGCTTTTTTCTCCTTGTCTCTGGTTTTAATTCGTTTTTTTGGTTTTACATGATAAATCTATGGTTGAATTATTTTTTATCTTACTTAGGATTCTAAGGCTCCCTGAATCTGTGGATTGATATCCTTCATCAGTTGGGGGAATTTTTCAACCATTACCTTCAAATCATCCTCCTGTCCTATTTTCCCCTCGCTCCTTCTGAGATTCCAATTAAATATATGTAAGCCTTACCAGTGTATCATCTATAGCCCTTTTCCTTTCTTCTGTTTGCTCAATCCTTTTTTCTCTCCATTCTTCATTCTGGATATTTTTATGTAATCTATCTTTCAGCTCACAATTCTTTATTCAGCTGTATCTGATCTCCTGTCAAACCCAGTTCTTAAATGTTTTATTATGTTTAATTTCTATTTGGTTCTTTTTATCTAATCTGCTATTTTGTAGTTTCCAGTTTTCAAACAAAATCTTAATTTTGACTTTTATATTCTTAAATATAATTATTTATTTGTTTTATACACAGTTTAAATAAGACTATTTTAAGTTCCACCTAATACGTCCAATATCCGAGGCCACTGTGATCCTGTTTCTACTGACTTTTATTTCTGTTGATTCTCATTCATGTTGTCTTGACTCTTCATGAACCTGGTTATCTTTGTGTGCCAGGCATTTTATTTGAGAAGACATTTGCAGAAGTAATTTTGAGGCCTGGAATGATGTTATGTTTCTTCAGAGAGGATTTTTGTTTACTTCTCCTAGGTGTCAGAGGCACTGACAATCTGAATAACTTTAAATACAATTTCTAGGATTGATAAATCATTGTTCCCAACCCCACTTTTAGAGGATTTGAAGCTGGGTATGAGTCAAAAAAAAAATGCAGAAGATCTTTTCCCTCTTTTCTTTCTTAATCTTAGGGTGCAACTCTTTGGGATTCAACCCAATGCACAGGAGCTTTACCAGGTCTCCACCCCTGCAGATTCTGGGCTCCAGCTTTGTCCCCCTGACCCTTAGGAGTGATCAAAATTACTGCTAAGACTCTCAGGCAACTCATCTAAAGTCAAATGTCCTCAGGGTAAAATCAATCCCAAATGCCAGACCTACCTCTCTCTATTTCCATCTTCTCCTAAATCTTGATGCGTTGACTGTTCATTATCTTGTTACCTCTGTAATGCCTTTAGAGTTTTTAAAAACTTTTTTAACCGATTCTCTAGTTGTCATCAGCAAGAGGACTGGATCTACCTAGGCCACTGTTGCTTAAAGCAAAATTTTGTGTTTCATTTACCTCTTATGCTGTCTTTATGAAACATACAGTAACAGATATATTCACCCTCTGGTGATGTGCATGGAAGCTGGGCTAAAATTCCAGACTGTTTCTAGAGTTCTAAGAGAGGAAACTACAGAAGTCAGAGGAAACTTTAATATCAGGAAAGTAAGTGTGGAAAGAGTTAAGTTACCATAATCCTGCACAAATATATAACTTCTGCAATTTCAAATAAAACTGGTTAATTTCTTCTTGCAAAGACCTGTCTAGAGCTTTGAAACTTGTGAATGTTAGCCTCAATTAATGTAAATGTGTTTAAAGTGAAAAGATCCTTTCCTTTGCCAGTTCTGAACCGTGTCTTACTTTTTGGACTTAATTCCAGTTGTGATGTCGACAAGTACATCCTAAACTAGTGTTCCCACAACAAATGTTAGGGAACATTTTACAGGTGGCTGTGCCTCAAGTCTTGTATATTAAAGCCAGGACCTCACTTTTTCTAAATCAAAATGCTCAAAATAAGATACATTGGAGCCATAATTTCTATGGGGGAAGAAGTGATGACAAATTTACATCAGAGGCTTTCCCTGATTTCAGGCTTTAAGCCTAGTATATATATATATTTTTTTTTTCTTAAAAAGTTCTTTGTCCCTCTTGGTTTTTTTTACACCTTAATAAACAAAGACCAAACAAAGGACCCCCTTGAAGATAAATAAAATGAGGAAATGTTCAAAAACCAACCCTATTTCTATGATTATTATTATAAGTTAACCCTTATTCTGTGCTTGCCAAAGACCAGGCGTTCATTGTACCAAGTTCTTAATGTACATTATATTATCTCATTCAAACATTACAACAGTCCTACCATAATGATACTCCTATTAGCCCCTCTTGAAAGAAAAAGAAACTGAGACTTAACTGCGGATGAAAAACTTGCCCAATGTCAAGTAAATAGGAAGTGCCAGAGCCAGGAATCAAATGTAGGTTTCCATCAAGCCAAAGCTGGTGCCCTTAACCTCCACCCTACACAGCACTAAGATGAGTTGCTGCCAGTGTTATCCCAATAATCGAATTAATTACCGCTAGTTTATCTTGCTTCACTACAAACTTACAGAGAATGGGCAATCATTATATGCCACGTTTCAAAACCATAACCCAGAAAAGTTCTCAGATGTGCCCTGTTATCCTCCCTTCCCCTCTAGCTCTGCTCACCCCTTCTCTTACCTCACACTCCTTTTGCAGTGACTGGGTAAACCTGAATACAGAAACACAAATAGCAGGAATGGCTTTTTAAAGAATGATGGTATGACTAAAACACGAAAAGCATGGGAAAAGAATTGACACACATGTAGATCTTTGCAAATTAAATGACAATGCATCTGCGCCTTTGATATTGTAGCAAGGTAATATATTTGAAATATTAACCAATGTTCTCTCCTTTTCGGCTCTTCCTCCATTTTTAAGAGCAAACCTATTCTGTGCCTATTGGTTTAAGGGGTTAAGTAAAGAAGGAAACAAAGAAAAAAACCTCTTTCTGGCTGTAATATTTTGAAAGACTAGCATGTTGTGGACCTGGAAAGGACGAGCAGCTTAGGCAAAATATTTTTAGGAAAATATTTCTAGAAAACATCTTGAGTAAGAGTAAGAGTAAGGCCTTGTAGGAATAATACAAACAGGAACAAGGAAGTTTCTATGGTGACATGCTTGGGCCAATGAGGGAGATCAAATTGGGCAGCAGATGTCTCATTCAATGTCATATGACCAGACTACACTAAAGGCAACCCTGGGTTCAGGAAGAAGCCACAGATTAACTGAGATTACATTTATCCCCACCCTGGTGAAATGGGGGCTTGATATAGAGATTAGGTTGAGTTTTAAAAGTATAAGTTGTTTTCCTTGTTCATTCAAGTATCTAGACTGATTCCCTCCTGCCACAATTTACCTAATTGAATTCATACCAGAAGATTATTAATGGCAGATTTCTTTTCAAAGGCAGTCTTGGGAAAGGATGGAGAGGAAGGGGTTACAGGCACAGGCCACCAGTTTGGGAGATTTCTGGGTAGCAAGAGGGACAGGCAGCGCTTCACTGCCAAGACAGCTCAGATGAAAGGACAATTTGTCTCTTTATAGACACCCCAGAGCAGGAAAATCAAACAATTTCAAAACACTTCTCCTTGGGCAAAGGACCAAAATGTTACATAAAGTTAAAACCCAGTTTTCAGTCCATGGCCCAAGACTAATGCTGAACCATCTCCAAATGTATTAGGAACTTTGTTTCTCTGCAACGGGAGGGCTAAGACTTTGTCCTTGTGGACATGAAGCCATTGTTTGCTTTTCTCTTCTGAGAAGAGCTAGATATACTCCCCTTTTAACCAGCAATTGAAAGAGGGGAAAATCCATATAGCCATACTTGGGTTGAATCTGGTTTCCCTCGGATTACCAAATGTCTTGTTTCACCACCATGAGTTTGTATCCAACTTCATGGGGAACCTGGGCTAGCCCCTCATAACTACCTGAACCCCACTGATGCCTTGGAAAAAGTGCAGGCAAAGAAAGGGTGAACGAGGTACAACCTGCAGTGATAAAAGGTTCTCAGCCTCTCTATTCAAAAGGGAGTCCAATGGTCAGCAGTTATAGCATCACCTGGGAGCTTGTTAGAAAGGCTGGATCTCGGCACCACCTCACAACTACTCAATCTGAATCTGCATTTTCACCTGCATCATCCCAGGGTGATTGAGAGAGTATATTAACATACGAGAAGCAGTGATCTAGGGAGTCAGCTTCAAGGTCCTGAAAAATAACAAGACCCCAACTGCCCTAGCAGGAAGGACCCCTCTTGCTACAAGCTCTACGAAATCACATGATTGGCATGAAGGAGAGCACAGGCTCTGGAGTTGGCCTGTTGTATTCAAGTCCTAACCTCTTTACTTATTACCTCCATAGCCTTCAGCAAAGAGCTCTCTGGGCCTCGATTTCATAATCTGTAAAACGGGGATGATGATGATGATACTAATAATGGTATTTAGTTCCCAGGGTCTGCAGAAATAAATAAGGAACACCCAAATGAGAACAAGCAAAGGCTATTTGTTTAGAGCTTACTGTAGCAAGGATATCTGTCATCATCACTTGCATTTGGCAGAAATTTCAAGGCAGGCAGAAGAGTGGGAAACCTTTAAAGTGGAAAAAAGGAAAGACTTCAGGTATACCTTGATTGGAGGCTGCTGGCCTGGGGAAGTTGGAGGTGAGCTAACTAGAAGCAGGACATCCTGTGTGATCGAGTAGGGGTGCGTATTTGGCTTCTCTGGTTGGTCCTAAGTTGCAAGCCAGGGCACGCACTGGGGAAGTTGTCAGTTACTGATTAAGTCCTGGCTATTGCAGGTAAAGTGTTATAAGGAATGTGATCTGGTTTCCTGTACCAGTTGCTGCAGAGAGTGCTTAGCCTCCTGGTCTGAGTGGGTCAGAGTTCCACTTTTATATAAGGTTTGGCCATTGTCCATTTTTATATTCAGTCTCTTGAGGATTAAATGAAACAACATGCGTAAAACGACCTAGAAATCCAAGCCCCTCTGCTCCCTCCATCCCATCCCCAACCCCAGAACAGCCCCCACCACATACCTGGTTCTGCTCACCCCCCTCCCCAGGCAGCCCTCATGCTCCCAGGGGGACCATGACACATAGGTGCTCTGCTCTTCTGGCTCACCCTGCTGGGCTCTCCTGGTTACCCAAACTCAAGCATTCAGTGTAGTTTTGAAAAGGTTCCAAAGAACTTAATCCAGGTTAATATAACAGTCAAAGGACCCCTCCTTTCCCAGCGATGCCCTCTAACACAAATGCTGAGAAAACAAGCCAACCCCTCCACCTTGGGCCTCGGCCACTGCTTCTACTTCCTCCATTTGGATGAGTACATTTTTTGGTATTTACAAAGGATTAGCTCAGGTTAATTCATAAATACACAAAAGAATACCTATGCCTCCCATTCAATCTTTCTGACTTTCATTTGAGCATTATTTTCATGGATTTCTTTGGAAGTCTATTTCATTGCTGCTTCCTTGGAAATTGCTTTATTTTCTATTTTTGCCTGGAGCACTGTCCTTGATATAAATCCTCAAATATTTCAAGTCCACTTACAGCAAATTTTGTGGAACATAAAGGATTGCATGAAGGAAAACACCAAACGAATGGAAAAGGCGTCCGATTGTGAACAGGAGGTAAACAACAAAACCCTTGCAGGGAGGGATGAAGTGTAGAGTGTCGCCGTGCAGAGCACACAGGCCACCTTCCTTAATAAGAGACATCAGGGTGTACACAATTAGGACTGGATGTTGGAAGAAGAACAAAACGATAGAAGACTTGAAATGCTTGATTTCAATGACTGCCTGGATGTGTCAGAGCTCAAAATTGTACTTCAAGCAGCTGATGTCATTGAGGCAAAAGTAAAGGTGGAAGATGAGCAAGTCTGGAAGGAAAATGCTCAGCTAAAGACAAAGAAGGACCAGTTGCACCAGGAAATTGAAGGCTGGCAAAAAGAGCACTCTGAGCTCCATGAAAATATCAAATCCTTAGAGAAGACATAGAAAGATTGGGCAGGAGCTCTCAGGCTAAAGGGTGACAGAGTTGAGGCTTCGAATATTTGCATTTCTAGCTGAATTGGGTATCTGAATGCGAGTCTGCGGACAAAATCACAGGTGTGAATAGAGAACTCACGGGTGACCTGAACAGGAAGGAAAAAAATTCAGATGACACAGGTAATGCATGACTCCCAGGCAAAAACTGTAACAGCGGCTGTTGAGGTTGATCTGAAACAATGACAGATGAAGCCAAGAGCCTCAGTGTCTATGAAATGTAACCTACAAGGAAGCAGGAACTGTGAGAGGGTAAGGGGGCTCTCAGCTGCAGAGAAAGCCACGGACATGGCTGTAGAGGACACACAGGATCACAAGCAAAGAACTGAAGAAATGGAACAAAAACCGCAGCAAGCAGAGTGCTCCTGTCGACACCTGGCCCTGCTTCCTGAGGAGAAATCTCACGACAGCTGGCTCGGAGCTCCTGCTTTAAGGGGGGGTGACAGTTGAGCAGAAAGAGAAGCTGCCTACTTGAACTGCAGATTGGAAATAATCCAAAACAAGAAGCCGCCACAGGGAGGCTGCCTTAAGGCCCAGATGCCAGGACGACCTGACAGCAGAAGGCTCCATGGAGAGATCTAGGACCTGGGGCAGCTCCCGGAGGCCCATCAGCTCAGAAGGCTGGTTCCCTACTGAGGGGACGGAGGGGGGCAAGGCCAAGAGTGCTGCAAGCGGGTGCCCTCCATTCCCAGGCTCGCCCTGCCTGCACCACCCCGCGGGAGGCCCTCCGAGACCAGAACTGAGATGTGGGTCGCCTCCTCCTCCATGGGGATCTCTCGGGCTCGGTCACTGCCTCCACCGCCACAATTTGGACAATCATTTTGACATTTGAAGAGGACCCTCGGAGGTGCTGAGCAGCCTGCGGCTATTCTAATTCCAAAAAAGTGTCAAATCTGCATTAAAGCCTGAAGGTTTTCCCTGCCCAATCCTGCTGCCTCCCCTTTTATCTCTTACAGCTTTTATCCCTGATAAACCTCTTGCCATCCTAAAAAAAATCTATTTAGTATATTGCCTGGCACAGCCAGTCCTCAATAAATGTTAGCTATCAGTATTTTTAAGAGCATATGTTTTGTGTTCTAGATACCTAACAAAGATGCTGAAACAAGCTTGGTGATTCTTTGTGTGTTCTTGCCTCAGGGAGCAGAAGATACAGTGAGTGATTTTAACTGCTTCTGACAGGTCCATGCTAAGTGGTAAGCTGTGGAACCAATTATTGGAAGGAATTCCATAAATCACTGTTTCACAAACTCTTTCATTCCAGAAATATCTTCACTCTTTTGTGGTTTCCACTATAACCATATACAACTCTTATACATTATTTTTAGTTAAGTCAACTTACAAATCAACTTGCTTTTTAAAAGTCCTCATCATAAGCAAAAAAATAAAATCTATGAAATCAGTAGTTTGATGGGCTGGTTGTATTTTTTGCTAATCCACATTAAAGTGAAATCATCACCATGGAAATAAAAATGTCTGCACATGCATGAAAATACTACTTAGAACTCCAGGAAGTCTCTCCATTCCTATATTAGCATTTTATTAGCTCTCAATGGAAGTTGTAAATGTTTTGACAGCAAATCTCTGTAACTTTTGGCTTCCAGCTCATCCAGCTCAGATGAAGAACGGAGTCGCCAGGCAATTTGTCCAAGATAACAGCCAGTGCAGGGCAGAGAGAGGAGGCCACAGCTTGTCTCGTTAAGGGGCTGGCTTCCCACCAGCAGGAGCACAGAAGGTAGAAGCATCGTCTGCTCCCCAATAACACCAAGACGACAGCTGTCTCTGCAGACCCATATTGCAAGCCGCCCTGTTCGGTGACTTTTGTCTTGTTCCTGTGGTTGTTAAGAATCTTCTTCCTTTCGCATCTAATATGACTGCTGCTTTCATACTACAGAGCTACAAGTAATCATTTCTAAATGTCATGGTTTCATTTTAAAGTTTTCCCACCTCAGGGGACAGGATCTCTTCTAGAGCCATCAAGCTTTCTCTCACACAACAAAAGCAACGGCGAGGTTTTCCTGCCGTCCTACTTGTCACAAAGGATATTTCAAAAGATGTGCCTCATGGACCAGATTCCATCCTCCTTAAAAATATATAAAGCTGCAAAAGGAATACATGACTGACAGCCTCCAGCCCAATTACTTCTTTGCCAGGCTTTTTCTCTGGCATTTTTTTCTAAATTACTCTGGAGATTCGTGACAACATTAATTAATGTATGAGGAAGGAGAACAAATTAGCACTAACTGCCCTGCTTTATGGCAAGCATGATAATGTTCTCGGACATTGTGTTACCAACATTCAGTTCAGTTCAATAAATATTTTTTGAGGGCTCCCAGCAAGCCACAAGTGCTAGATGCTGCAGGGTTAGCAAAATTTACACATGACATATCATAGCCCTCACAAAAGAGGGATGTGTCTATTCTATAGGGGTCACCCAGTGAAAATGTTTTCAACTAGTGTTTATCTAAATTACACATTGTCAATGGGGGCAATATCACCACCAAGGGGGTGAAAAATGATTCCTGAGGGTGAAAATATCTTACATATAACAACGGTTTGTGGCCCTCCATAATGCAACCCCACCCAACAGTCTTACCTTAGTATGTAATTTCTCTTATTAGAAAGAAATTTAATTTAAATGGAAATTACTTTAAGTGATTGTTCCAGCGTGCTAAACTGCCATTATGGAAAATACCAGAAATGGATTGGCTTTTATAAAGGGGATTTATTAGGTTACAAATTTACAGTTCTAAGGCCATAAAAGTGTCCAAACTAAGGCATCAATAAGAGGATACCGTCACTGAAGAAAGGCCGATGGCGTCCAGAACACCTCTGTCAGCTGGGACGGCACGTGGCTGGCATCTGCTGGTCCTTTGCTCCTGGTTTCTGGTTTCAAAATGGTGTTCTCCAAAATGTCTCTGGGTATCTCTTAGCTACTCTCTCTCAGCTCCTGTGCATCCTTGCTTGTTCTCCCAGGGCGTTTCTCTCTAAGCATCTGGGGGTCCTCTCTTAGCTTCTCCGAGGCAAACTCCGGACTTCATCTCTTAGCTGAGCATCTCCAAATGTCTTTCTGTCTGCAGTTCTTAGCTTCTCTTGGGGGCAAACTCTGGATTACATATCTTAGCTTGTCTCCAAAATGTCTCTCTCAGCTTCTCGGAGCTCCTTCTCTCCATGAGATATCTTAAAGGACTCCAGTAAAATAATCAAGACCCACCCTGATTAGGCAGGGCCATACCTCCATGGAAATAATCTTGTCAAAATGTCTCACCTATAGTTGGGTGGGTCACATCTCCATGGAGACAACCTAATCAAAAGATCCCACCCATAATAAGTCTGACCCCACAAGATGACATTAAAGTACATAGTCTTTCCTGGGGTACACAACAGTTTCAAACCGGCACAGTAATTAATACAATTTAATAATTTAATTTTATTTTTTCTGGGGAGTGGGGCCAATAATGAAATAAAGTTTGAAAAACAATGATCTAAATGAAACTATACTTCAAATATGCTTCTCCTTTGACCCAGCAATTCTACTTCCTTTATCTCTCCTAGAGAAAGTTTCCAAAAGAGGCACATATACAAAGTAGCTGACTGCATCATTGTTCTTAATAGTGAAAAAACCTGAAAGTCCATCAATTGGAAATGACTGAATAAACTATTGTATATCTATGTTATGGAATACTATATGACAGTTAAAAAGAATGAGGTAAGTCTACACATTGAAAGAGAAACTGGCATACAGAAGCTTCTAACTCATGTAACTGAGTGAAAAAGCAATATGCAGAATACATATGTGTGGTCACATTTATGTCAAAACAAATATACAACAGATCTATGTGTTTCTATATGTACATGTTGTAAACATAGTGCAGAGGGAAAAAAATGGAAAGGTACACACCAAAGTGATAAATACAAGTTACTTCTGGGAAGAGGAATGGATTTGAAGGTAAAATAACTACATGGGCTTTTTACTTATATATTTCTGCTGTATTTTTTTTTCATTTTATCCAAGAATGATTCATAACTAACTAGTATAGTTAAAGACTGATAAATAAATCATTATAAGAATAGACTGGGAGGCGGGGCAAGATGGCAGACTGGTGAGCTGTATGTTTTAGTTACTCCTCCAGGAAAGTAGGTAAAAAGCCAGGAACTGCGTGGACTGGACACCACAGAGCAATCTGTCTTTGGGCATACTTCATACAACACTCATGAAAACGTGGAACTGCTGAGATCAGCGAAATCTGTAAGTTTTTGCGGCCAGGGGACCCGCGCCCCTCCCTGCCAGGCTCAGTCCCGGGGGAGGAGGGGCTGTCAGCTCCAGGAAGGAGAAGGGAGAATTGCAGTGGCTGCTCTTATCGGAAACTCATTCTACTGATTCAAACTCCAACCATAGATAGACTGAGACCAGACACCAGAGACACTGAGAGCAGCCAGCCCAGCAGAGAGGAGACAGGCATAGAAAAAAAACAACACGAAAAACTCCAAAATAAAAGCAGAGGATTTTTGGAGTTCTGGTGAACACAGAAAGGGGAAGGGCGGAGATCAGGCCTTGAGGCGCATATGCAAATCCCGAAGCAAAGCTGATCTCTCTGCCCTGTGCACCTTTCCTTAATGGCCCTGGTTGCTTTGTCTATTAGCATTTCAATAACCCATTAGATCTCTGAGGTGGGCCGTTTTTTTTTTTTTTTTTTTTTTTTTTAAATCCTTTTTGCTTTTTCTAAAACAATTACTCTAAGAAGCTCAATACAGAAAGCTTCAAAGAACTGAAATTTGGGCACATCAAGTCAAGAGCAGAACTAAGAGAGCTCTGAGACAAAAGGCAATAATCCAGTGGCTGAGAAAATTCACTAAACAACACAACTTCCCAAGAAAAGGGGGGTGTCCGCTCACAGCCACCATCCTGGTGGACAGGAAACACTCCTGCCCATCGCCAGCCCCATAGCCCAGAGCTGCCCCAGACAACCCAGTGTGACGGAAGTGCTTCAAATAACAGGCACACACCACAAAACTGGGCGTGGACATTAGCCTTCCCTGCAACCTCAGCTGAATGTCCCAGAGCTGGGAAGGGGGAGCAGTGTGAATTAACAAAGCCCCATTCAGCCATCATTTGAGCAGACTGGGAGCCTCCCAACACAGCCCAGCAGCCCAGAACTGCCCTGGGGGGACGGCACTCACCTGTGACATAGCACAGTCATCCCTCAACAGAGGACCCGGGGTGCACAGCCTGGAAGAGGGGCCCACTTGCAAGTCTCAGGAGCCATACGCCAATACGAAAGACTTGTGGGTCAGTGGCAGAGACAAACTGTGGCAGGACTGAACTGAAGGATTAGACTATTGCAGCAGCTTTAAAACTCTAGGATCATCAGGGAGATTTGATTGTTAGGGCCACCCCCCCTCCCCGACTGCCCAGAAACACGCCCCACATGCAGGGCAGGCAACACCAACTACACACGCAAGCTTGGTACACCAATTGGGCCCCACAAGACTCACTCCCCCACTCACCAAAAAGGCTAAGCAGGGGAGATCTGGCTTGTGGAGAACAGGTGGCTCGTGGACGCCACCTGCTGGTTAGTTAGAGAAAGTGTACTCCACGAAGCTGTAGATCTGATAAATTAGAGATAAGGACTTCAACTGGTCTACAAACCCTAAAAGAACCCTATCAAGTTCAGCAAATGCCACGAGGCCAAAAACAACAGAAAATTATAAAGCATATGAAAAAACCAGACGATATGGATAACCCAAGCCCAAGCACCCAAATCAAAAGACCAGAAGAGACACAGCACCTAGAGCAGCTACTCAAAGAACTAAAGATGAACAATGAGACCATAGTACGGGATATGAAGGAAATCAAGAAGACCCTAGAAGAGCATAAAGAAGACATTGCAAGACTAAATAAAAAAATGGATGATCTTATGGAAATTAAAGAAACTGTTGACCAAATTAAAAAGATTCTGGACACTCATAGTACAAGACTAGAGGAAGTTGAACAACGAATCAGTGACCTGGAAGATGACAGAATGGAAAATGAAAGCATAAAAGAAAGAATGGGGAAAAAAATTGAAAAACTCAAAATGGACCTCAGGGATATGATAGATAATATGAAACGTCCAAATATAAGACTCATTGGTGTCCCAGAAGGGGAAGAAAAGGGTAAAGGTCTAGGAAGAGTATTCAAAGAAATTGTTGGGGAAAACTTCCCAAATCTTCTAAACAACATAAATACACAAATCATAAATGCTCAGCGAACTCCAAATAGAATAAATCCAAATAAACCCACTCCGAGACATATACTGATCACACTGTCAAACATAGAAGAGAAGGAGCAAGTTCTGAAAGCAGCAAGAGAAAAGCAATTCACCACATACAAAGGAAACAGCATAAGACTAAGTAGTGACTACTCAGCAGCCACCATGGAGGCGAGAAGGCAGTGGCATGATATATTTAAAATTCTGAGTGAGAGGAATTTCCAGCCAAGAATACTTTATCCAGCAAAGCTCTCCTTCAAATTTGAGGGAGAGCTTAAATTTTTCACAGACAAAGAAATGCTGAGAGAATTTGCTAACAAGAGACCTGCCCTACTGGAGATACTAAAGGGAGCCCTACAGACAGAGAAACAAAGACAGGACAGAGAGACTTGGAGAAAGGTTCAGTACTAAAGAGATTCGGTATGGGTACAATAAAGGATATTAATAGAGAGAGGGAAAAATATGGCAAACATAATCCGAAGGATAAGATGGCCGATTCAAGAAATGCCTTCACGGTTTTAACGTTGAATGTAAATGGATTAAACTCCCCAATTAAAAGATATAGATTCACAGAATGGATCAAAAAAAATGAACCATCAATATGTTGCATACAAGAGACTCATCTTAGACACAGGGACACAAAGAAACTGAAAGTGAAAGGATGGAAAAAAATATTTCATGCAAGCTACAGCCAAAAGAAAGCAGGTGTATCAATATTAATCTCAGATAAAATAGACTTCAAATGCAGGGATGTTTTGAGAGACAAAGAAGGCCACTACATACTAATAAAAGGGACAATTCAGCAAGAAGAAATAACAATCGTAAATGTCTATGCACCCAATCAAGGTGCCACAAAATACATGAGAGAAACATTGGCAAAACTAAAGGAAGCAATTGATGTTTCCACAATAATTGTGGGAGACTTCAACACATCACTCTCTCCTATAGATAGATCAACCAGACAGAAGACCAATAAGGAAATTGAAAACCTAAACAATCTGATAAATGAATTAGATTTAACAGACATCTACAGGACATTACATCCCAAATCACCAGGATACACATACTTTTCTAGTGCTCACGGAACTTTCTCCAGAATAGATCATATGCTGGGACATAAAACAAGCCTCAATAAATTTAAAAAGATTGAAATTATTCAAAGCACATTCTCTGACCACAATGGAATACAATTAGAAGTCAATAACCATCAGAGACTTAGAAAATTCACAAATACCTGGAGGTTAAACAACGCACTCCTAAACAATCAGTGGGTTAAAGAAGAAATAGCAAGAGAAATTGCTAAATATATAGAGACGAATGAAAATGAGAACACAACATACCAAAACCTATGGGATGCAGCAAAAGCAGTGCTAAGGGGGAAATTTATAGCACTAAACGCATATATTAAAAAGGAAGAAAGAGCCAAAATCAAAGAACTAATGGATCAACTGAAGAAGCTAGAAAATGAACAGCAAACCAATCCTAAACCAAGTACAAGAAAAGAAATAACAAGGATTAAAGCAGAAATAAATGACATAGAGAACAAAAAAACAATAGACAGGATAAATATCACCAAAAGTTGGTTCTTTGAGAAGATCAACAAGATCGACAAGCCCCTAGCTAGACTGACAAAATCAAAAAGAGAGAAGACCCATATAAACAAAATAATGAATGAAAAAGGTGACATAACTGCAGATCCTGAAGAAATTAAAAAAATTATAAGAGGATATTATGAACAACTGTATGGCAACAAACTGGATAATGTAGAAGAAATGGACAATTTCCTGGAAACATATGAACAACCTAGACTGACCAGAGAAGAAATAGAAGACCTCAACCAACCCATCACAAGCAAAGAGATCCAATCAGTCATCAAAAATCTTCCCACAAATAAATGCCCAGGGCCAGATGGCTTCACAGGGGAATTCTACCAAACTTTCCAGAAAGAACTGACACCAATCTTACTCAAACTCTTTCAAAACATTGAAAAAAATGGAACACTACCTAACTCATTTTATGAAGCTAACATCAATCTAATACCAAAACCAGGCAAAGATGCTACAAAAAAGGAAAACTACCGGCCAATCTCCCTAATGAATATAGATGCAAAAATCCTCAACAAAATACTTGCAAATCGAATCCAAAGACACATTAAAAAAATCATACACCATGACCAAGTGGGGTTCATTCCAGGCATGCAAGGATGGTTCAACATAAGAAAAACAATCAATGTATTACAACACATTAAAAACGCGAAAGGGAAAAATCAATTGATCATCTCAATAGATGCTGAAAAAGCATTTGACAAAATCCAACATCCCTTTTTGATAAAAACACTTCAAAAGGTAGGAATTGAAGGAAACTTCCTCAACATGATAAAGAGCATATATGAAAAACCCACAGCCAGCATAGTACTCAATGGTGAGAGACTGACAGCCTTCCCTCTAAGATCAGGAACAAGACAAGGATGCCCGCTGTCACCACTGTTATTCAGCATTGTGCTGGAAGTGCTAGCCAGGGCAATCCGGCAAGACAAAGAAATAAAAGGCATCCAAATTGGAAAAGAAGAAGTAAAACTGTCATTGTTTGCAGATGATATGATCTTATATCTAGAAAACCCTGAGAAATCAACGATACACCTACTAGAGCTAATAAACAAATTTAGCAAAGTAGCGGGATACAAGATTAATGCACATAAGTCAGTAATGTTTCTATATGCTAGAAATGAACAAACTGAAGAGACACTCAAGAAAAAGATACCATTTTCAATAGCAACTAAAAAAATCAAGTACCTAGGAATAAACTTAACCAAAGATGTAAAAGACCTATACAAAGAAAACTACATAACTCTACTAAAAGAAATAGAAGGGGACCTTAAAAGATGGAAAAATATTCCATGTTCATGGATAGGAAGGCTAAATGTCATTAAGATGTCAATTCTACCCAAACTCATCTACAGATTCAATGCAATCCCAATCAAAATTCCAACAACCTACTTTGCAGACTTGGAAAAGCTAGTTATCAAATTTATTTGGAAAGGGAAGATGCCTCGAATTGCTAAAGACACTCTAAAAAAGAAAAACGAAGTGGGAGGACTTACACTCCCTGACTTTGAAGCTTATTATAAAGCCACAGTTGCCAAGACAGCATGGTACTGGCACAAAGATAGACATATAGATCAATGGAATCGAATTGAGAATTCAGAGATAGACCCTCAGATCTATGGCCGACTGATCTTTGATAAGGCCCCCAAAGTCACCGAACTGAGCCATAATGGTCTTTTCAACAAATGGGGCTGGGAGAGTTGGATATCCATATCCAAAAGAATGAAAGAGGACCCCTACCTCACCCCCTACACAAAAATTAACTCAAAATGGACCAAAGATCTCAATATAAAAGAAAGTACCATAAAACTCCTAGAAGATAATGTAGGAAAACATCTTCAAGACCTTGTATTAGGAGGCCACTTCCTAGACTTTACACCCAAAGCACAAGCAACAAAAGAGAAAATAGATAAATGGGAACTCCTCAAGCTTAGAAGTTTCTGCACCTCAAAGGAATTTCTCAAAAAGGTAAAGAGGCAGCCAACTCAATGGGAAAAAATTTTTGGAAACCATGTATCTGACAAAAGACTGATATCTTGCATATACAAAGAAATCCTACAACTCAATGACAATAGTACAGACAGCCCAATTATAAAATGGGCAAAAGATATGAAAAGACAGTTCTCTGAAGAGGAAATACAAATGGCCAAGAAACACATGAAAAAATGTTCAGCTTCACTAGCTATTAGAGAGATGCAAATTAAGACCACAATGAGATACCATCTAACACCGGTTAGAATGGCTGCCATTAAACAAACAGGAAACTACAAATGCTGGAGGGGATGTGGAGAAATTGGAACTCTTATTCATTGTTGGTGGGACTGTATAATGGTTCAGCCACTCTGGAAGTCAGTCTGGCAGTTCCTTAGAAAACTAGATATAGAGCTACCATTCGATCCAGCGATTGCACTTCTCGGTATATACCCGGAAGATCGGAAAGCAGTGACACGAACAGATATCTGCACGCCAATGTTCATAGCAGCATTATTCACAATTGCCAAGAGATGGAAACAACCCAAATGTCCTTCAACAGATGAGTGGATAAATAAAATGTGGTATATACACACGATGGAATACTACGCGGCAGTAAGAAGGAACGATCTGGTGAAACATATGACAACATGGATGAACCTTGAAGACATAATGCTGAGCGAAATAAGCCAGGCACAAAAAGAGAAATATTATATGCTACCACTAATGTGAACTTTGAAAAATGTAAAACAAATGGTTTATAATGTAGAATGTAGGGGAACTAGCAGTAGAGAGCAATTAAGGAAGGGGGAACAATAATCCAAGAAGAACAGATAAGCTATTTAACGTTCTGGGGATGCCCAGAAATGACTATGGTCTGTTAATTTCTGATGGATGTAGTAGGAACAAGTTCACTGAAATGTTGCTATATTATGTAACTTTCTTGGGGTAAAGTAGGAACATGTTGGAAGTTAAGCAGTTATCTTAGGTTAGTTGTCTTTTTCTTACTCCCTTGTTATGGTCTCTTTGAAATGTTCTTTTATTGTATGTTTGTTTTCTTTTTAACTTTTTTTTTCATACAGTTGATTTAAAAAAGAAGGGAAAGTTAAAAAAAAAAAAAAAAAAAGAAAAAAGACAAACAAGGAAAAAAAAAAAAAAAAAGATGTAGTGCCCCCTTGAGGAGCCTGTGGAGAATGCAGGGGTATTCGCCTACCCCACCTCCATGGTTGCTAACATGACCACAGACATACGGGACTGGTGGTTTGATGGGTTGAGCCCTCTACCATAAGTTTTACCCTTGGGAAGACGGTTGCTGCAAAGGAGAGGCTAGGCCTCCCTGTATTTGTGCCTAAGAGTCTCCTCCTGAATGCCTCTTTGTTGCTCAGATGTGGCCCTCTCTCTCTGGCTAAGCCAACTTGAAAGGTGAAATCACTGCCCTCCCCCCTACGTGGGATCAGACACCCAGGGAAGTGAATCTCCCTGGCAACGTGGAATATGACTCCCGGGGAGGAATGTAGACCCGGCATCGTGGGATGGAGAACATCTTCTTGACCAAAAGGGGGATGTGAAAGGAAATGAAATAAGCTTCAGTGGCAGAGAGATTCCAAAACGAGCCGAGAGATCACTCTGGTGGGCACTCTTACGCACACTTTAGACAACCTTTTTTAGGTTCTAAAGAATTGGGGTAGCTGGTGGTGGATACCTGAAACTATTAAACTACAACCCAGAACCCATGAATCTCGAAGACAGTTGTATAAAAATGTAGCTTATGAGGGGTGACAGTGGGATTGGGAATGCCATAAGGACCAAACTCCACTTTGTCTAGTTTATGGATGGATGTGTAGAAAAGTAGGGGAAGCAAACAAACAGACAAAGGTACCCAGTGTTCTTTTTTACTTCAATTGCTCTTTTTCACTCTAATTATTATTCTTGTTATTTTTGTGTGTGTGCTAATGAAGGTGTCAGGGATTGATTTAGGTGATGAATGTACAACTATGTAATGGTACTGTAAACAATCGAAAGTACAATTTGTTTTGTATGACTGCGTGGTATGTGAATATATCTCAATAAAATGATGATTAAAAAAAAAAAAAAAAAAAAAAGAATAGACTGTACCACATCTGCTTTCTGACCTGAAGAAAAGATTTGTCACTTGATTTCTAATCAAAACTGGAAAGCAAAAACTTTTGTGCTCCAGTTAGACTACAGTTTTATATTTTTTAATCAAATGACATTTTTTAAAATGACATAAAGTTATGCCAGATTTTTGAAAACGTAATTTACTAAAGTTTGAAGTAATAGAAGGCATCAAAAAGTAAAGAGAAATTGAAATTACTATATAAAAATGAAGATCTAGCAGGTAACACTTCTAGAGGGCAGTTTGGCAATATGTATCAAAATATAAATGAGCCCACCTTTTAACTCAGCAGTTACATTGCTAGGAATTACATGAGAATGTTTATTTCTGTATGCTTTGCAATAGTAAAAAATTAGAACTCTTAAAAATCCATTACTAGAGGATTGGTAAGAAAACTATGACAGATATTGCCAAGAAATACTTTGCATTCATTCCCAGTGATGATCTAAACTTACTGACATGGGAAAAGATCCAGAAGATTTATTGTATCTAAAAAAGTAGGTTATAGAAGAATGTATGGAGAATGATCTAATTTATATAAAATTGTATATATCTATATGTGTGCATATGCAGAAAGAAGTTTCTGAAAAGCTGTTCACCAAAATATTAAGAGCAGTTATCACTGGTTGGTGGGAACTCAGGTCCTTTTTTCTGTCTTTTTTGTGCTGTTCTGCAACGCTTGACTCTTGATGAGTCAGTAGGATTTTTTACAAAATTATAATCAAAAAATCATGTTATTTTAGATAAAAATAACCAAGATGTATGTGTAATGGAATAAAACAGATACAAAGTAATAGAGAATTACTAAAAATGTGAGAGAACGGGGGAAATATTTGCCTCTAATACAACAGGCAAAAGATTCACAATGTGGAGAAAATGGACGTAGGCCTCATCCTGGCTCCACCACTAATGGCTATGACTTGGGCCCTCCCCCTGCCTCTCATTCTTTTTTTTTAATTCAATTTTATTGAGATATATTCACATACCATACAATCATCCACAGTGTGCAGTCACTTGTTCACAGTACCATCATTGTGCATTCATCACCACAATTAATGGTTGAACATTTTCGTTACTCAAAAAAAAAAATAAGAATAAAAATTAAAGTAGAAAAGAACACCCAAAACATCCCATTTCCCCCAACCCCCCTGATTATTCATTTAGTTTTTGTCCCCATTTTTGTACTCATCAGTCCATACACTGGATAAAGGGAGTGGGAGCCACAAGGTTTTCACAATCATATGGTCACACTGTGCAGTCTACACAGTTATACAATCATCTTCAAGAATCAAGGTCACTGGGTTGCAGTTCGACAGCTTCAGGTATTTCCCTCTAGCCATCCCAACACAGTAAAGACTAAAAGGTGGTATCTATATAGCACATAAGGATACCCTCCAGAGTGACCTCTCAACTCCATTTCTGCCTGCCATTCTGGACCCATAAAATGGTGATAATAATTCCAAAGGCCTGTAGAAGGATTAGATATTAGATGAGATAACAGCAATAAGAGTGAAGGTTTCGGGTAAACAAGGCAGATGGAAAATATGTTTATCTCCAGTGTTCCCTAACACCACACTAAACTAACAGCAGAGGGAAAAAAATATGACCCCCAAGTTGAAACGGAAAGAGAGGGAGAGGGCAGCAAAGAAAAGACACCAACAGTAGCGGGAACTGGGCAGTGGATGAATACGAGGCAACTGAGCTGGCAAAAGAGAGATTCTGGAACTAAAGCCTGCAGAGACTCCTAGAAAGACGCAGGGATTGTAGGCAGCGGACACCTCTGCAGATGGAGTAGAAGATGGAGAGAGTGGTGAAAAGACAATAAACATTGTAATTAGACCCTTATATCACCCCATCCCCACCCATCGCCTTGCCCACCCCTTCCCAAAGCAGTTGGGAGGAGATCCCACCCAGACTGAGAACTAGAATCTTCCTCTCTTAGAGGTCAAAGCAGACAGGCTCTGGGCTCAGGGCAGCAGGCCCAGCTTGTTGTAACAAAAGCAGGGACTTAAGTGGAAGCCTTGATATAAATGTTCAATATTGGCTTTTGAATGGACCAGAAAGTCCATTAATAATCACCAGGCACATAGCCTGAAAGAGGACTGGGACCCCACCATATCAATGCAAAGCCCATGTAAAGATTTTTGGCAGGTCTGCTTCTGCTGGGGCAGGGGTGAGGGTGGGGGCAAAAAAAAAAAAAAAATGATTCCTCTGGGTCTGAACTCACTCTTGGTGGTCCTGGCTCTGCCTCCCCTTGGGTTCAAGAATTCCAGCACTCAGACATACCACCACCCACTCATACAGGCAGGAAACTGGAAGATTTCTCTCTAGGCAAACTGAGTGGTCCAAGAGAAAATCCTGTGGACCCTGACATTTGAAAGTCTGCCTGTGAAATACCTGACTCCTCCCTGATCACTCCACAGCGAAGACGCCAACTGACAAGACCCTCCCTCACCCACCCGCGCAGAGTTTGCATTTTAGTGTCTCACTAATAAAAGTAAATGGACAGTCAAGGATAGACAGACATTTGACATAAGCTTTTAACGTAAATAAAAAGAGATGAAAACAAGCCAAGAGAAAAAATTCTATGGGAATAAAGACAATGCAGGCATCAGAAGATTTTTTAAAACAACAATCAATATCCTCAGAGAAATAGTTATATTACTACCAAATGATAGGCTAAGAAAAGGAATAATTAGAGAATAAGAATGAGTTCTTGGAAATTAAAAATACAATAGCAAAAATTTCAAATTTGACAGAATATTTGAGAGGAGATAAAGCTGAAAAAAATCTTCCAAATGGGACTCGGGCAAGATGGTGGCATAGAAAGGAGTGGAAGCTAAGTAATCCCCCTGGAACAACTACAAAAAAACAGAAACAACTAGTAAATAATCCAGAATAACTGCGGGGGGACAAACGAGACCATCCACTCATCATACACCAACCTGAATTGGGAGGAATGCCCGAGAACACAGCATAAAATCTGTAAGTAAAACCTGCGGAACCAAGTCATGAGACCCCCTTCCCCATAGCCCGAGCTGCAAAGCCTCGTGGTGCCGGAGAGAAGCTCAATCCCAGCAAGCGAATATAGCTCAGCTGAGCTCCAACTGGGGTTTTAAGTAGCGAGTGTGAACTGCTCACTACAGGTACGCATCCCCAAAAAACAGAGGCTTTGGGTGACAACTGACCTGGCAGAGCTGAAGGGTCACCTTGGACTGGGTCTGAAGGGGACTATCTGTTTCTTTTTCAGCTCAGTGGAGAAAGCCCCAGTCATTTTCAGTTTCCAGAGCTGTGACTCTGGGAAGGGTGGAGACAGCACAAGCAGAGAGCGAGACCATTGAAATGCTAATGACCTCCACCTGAGGGGTCTGTCTTCTCTAGGAGGAAAGGGGTGGGGCCCTTTCCATTCAGAACCAGACCCCAGAGCCTGGGGGAACACGGCCATACCTCCTCACACCAGTCAAGAATTATAGGCTAACAGGCATCACCTGCTGGGCAGAAAAGCATAGTGACCCGAGACATCAAAGGATGGAGCAATTTTCTAAGACACACCTGCAGGGAAACCAGATACTGAATATTTCTTCCCTCTGGGACCTGAGCCTGTTCTGGTCTGGGAAAACCTGATTTGGATAACCAAGGAAACCATGCCTAGACAACAGAAAATTACAACCTACACTAAGAAAATCAAAGTTATGGCCCAGTCAAAGGAACAAACATACACTTCAACTGAGATACAGGAACTTAAACAACTAATGCTAAATCAATTCAAAAAGTTTAGAGAAGAATTAACTAGGGCGGGGCAAGATGGCAGACTGGTGAGCTGTTTGTTTTAGATACTCCTCCAGGAAAGTAGGTAGAAAGCCAGGAACTGTGTGGACTGGACACCACAGAGCAATCTGTCTTTGGGCATACTTCATACAACACTCATGAAAATGTCGAACTGCTGAGATCAGCGAAATCTGTAAGTTTTTGCGGCCAGGGGACCCGCGCCCCTCCCTGCCAGGCTCAGTCCCGTGGGAGGAGGGGCTGTCAGCTCCGGGAAGGAGAAGGGAGAACTGCAGTGGCAGCCCTTATCGGAAACTCATTCTACTGATCCAAACTCCAACCATAGATAGACTGAGACCAGACACCAGAGAATCTGAGAGCAGCCAGCCCAGAAGAGAGGAGACAGGCATAGAAAAAAAAAAACAACACGAAAAACTCCAAAATAAAAGCAGAGGATTTTTGGAGTTCTGGTGAACACAGAAAGGGGAAGGGCGGAGCTCAGGCCTTGAGGCGCATATGCAAATCCTGAAGAAAAGCTGATCTCTCTGCCCTGTGGACCTTTCCTTAATGGCCCTGGTTGCTTTGTCTATTAGCATTTCAATAACCCATTAGATCTCTGAGGAGGGCCCCTTTTTTTTTTTTTTTAATCCTTTTTTCTTTTTCTAAAACAATTACTCTAAGAAGCCCAATACAGAAAGCTTCAAAGACTTTCAATTTGGGCACGTCAAGTCAAGAGCAGAACTAAGAGAGCTCTGAGACAAAACGCAATAATCCAGTGGCTGAGAAAATTCACTAAACACCACAACTTCCCAAGAAAAGGGGGGTGTCCGCTCACAGCCACCATCCTGGTGGACAGGAAACACTCCTGCCCATCGCCAGCCCCATAGCCCAGAGCTGCCCCAGACAACCCAGTGTGACGGAAGTGCTTCAAATAACAGGCACACACCACAAAACTGGGCGTGGACATTAGCCTTCCCTGCAACCTCAGCTGATTGTCCCAGAGTTGGGAAGGTGGAGCAGTGTGAATTAACAAAGCCCCACTCAGCCATCATTTGAGCAGACTGGGAGCCTCCCTACACAGCCCAGCAGCCCAGAACTGCCCTGGGGGGACGGCACTCACCTGTGACATAGCACAGTCATCCCTCAACAGAGGACCCGGGGTGCACAGCCTGGAAGAGGGGCCCACTTGCAAGTCTCAGGAGCCATACACCAATACCAAGGACTTGTGGGTCAGTGGCAGAGACAAACTGTGGCAGGACTGAACTGAAGGATTAGACTATTGCACCAGCTTTAAAACTCTAGGATCACCAGGGAGATTTTATTGTTAGGGCCACCCCCTCTCCCCGACTGCCCAGAAACATGCCCCACATACAGGGCAGGCAACACCAACTACACACGCAAGCTTGGTACACCAATTGGGCCCCACAAGACTCACTCCCCCACTCACCAAAAAGGCTAAGCAGGGGAGAACTGGCTTGTGGAGAACAGGTGGCTCGTGGACGCCACCTGCTGGTTAGTTAGAGAAAGTGTACTCCACGAAGCTGTAGATCTGATAAATTAGAGATAAGGACTTCAATTGGTCTACAAACCCTAAAAGAACCCTATCAAGTTCAGCAAATGCCAAGAGGCCAAAAACAACAGAAAATTATAAAGCATATGAAAAAACCAGACGATATGGATAACCCAAGCCCAAGCACCCAAATCAAAAGATCTGAAGAGACACAGCACCTAGAGCAGCTACTCAAAGAACTAAAGATGAACAATGAGACCATAGTACGGGATACAAAGGAGATCAAGAAGACCCTAGAAGAGCATAAAGAAGACATTGCAAGACTAAATAAAAAAATGGATGACCTTATGGAAATTAAAGAAACTGTTGACCAAATTAAAAAGACTCTGGACACTCATAATACAAGACTAGAGGAAGTTGAACAACGAATCAGTGACCTGGAAGATGACAGAATGGAAAATGAAACCATAAAAGAAAGAATGGGGAAAAAAATTGAAAAAATCGAAATGGACCTCAGGGATATGATAGATAATATGAAAGGTCCAAATATAAGACTCATTGGTGTCCCAGAAGGGGAAGAAAAGGGTAAAGGTCTAGGAAGAGTATTCAAAGAAATTGTTGGGGAAAACTTCCCAAATCTTCTAAACAACATAAATACACAAATCATAAATGCTCAGCGAACTCCAAATAGAATAAATCCAAATAAACCCACTCCGAGACATATACTGATCACACTGTCAAACACAGAAGAGAAGGAGCAAGTTCTGAAAGCAGCAAGAGAAAAGCAATTCACCACATACAAAGGAAACAGCATAAGACTAAGTAGTGACTACTCAGCAGCCACCATGGAGGCGAGAAGGCAGTGGCACGATATATTTAAAATTCTGAGTGAGAAAAATTTCCAGCCAAGAATACTTTATCCAGCAAAGCTCTCCTTCAAATTTGAGGGAGAGCTTAAATTTTTCACAGACAAACAAATGCTGAGAGAATTTGCTAACAAGAGACCTGCCCTACTGGAGATACTAAAGGGAGCCCTACAGACAGAGAAACAAAGACAGGACAGAGAGACTTGGAGAAAGGTTCAGTACTAAAGAGATTCGGTATGGGTACAATAAAGGATATTAATAGAGAGAGGGAAAAATATGGCAAACATAAACCAAAGGATAAGATGGCTGATTCAAGAAATGCCTTCACGGTTATAACACTGAATGTAAATGGATTAAACTCCCCAATTAAAAGATATAGATTCGCAGAATGGATCAAAAAAAATGAACCATCAATATGTTGCATACAAGAGACTCATCTTAGACACAGGGACACAAAGAAACTGAAAGTGAAAGGATGGAAAAAAATATTTCATGCAAGCTACACCCAAAAGAAAGCAGGTGTAGCAATATTAATCTCAGATAAAATAGACTTCAAATGCAGGGATGTTTTGAGAGACAAAGAAGGCCACTACATACTAATAAAAGGGACAATTCAGCAAGAAGAAATAACAATCGTAAATGTCTATGCACCCAATCAAGGTGCCACAAAATACATGAGAGAAACACTGGCAAAACTAAAGGAAGCAATTGATGTTTCCACAATAATTGTCAGAGAAGTCAACACATCACTCTCTCCTATAGATAGATCAACCAGACAGAAGACCAATAAGGAAACTGAAAACCTAAACAATCTGATAAATGAATTAGATTTAACAGACATATACAGGACATTACATCCCAAATCACCAGGATACACATACTTTTCTAGTGCTCACGGAACTTTCTCCAGAATAGATCATATGCTGGGACATAAAACAAGCCTCAATAAATTTAAAAAGATTGAAATTATTCAAAGCACATTCTCTGACCACAATGGAATACAATTAGAAGTCAATAACCATCAGAGACTTAGAAAATTCACAAATACCTGGAGGTTAAACAACACACTCCTAAACAATCAGTGGGTTAAAGAAGAAATAGCAAGAGAAATTGCTAAATATATAGAGACGAATGAAAATGAGAACACAACATAACAAAATCTATGGGATGCAGCAAAAGCAGTGCTAAGGGGGAAATTTATAGCACTAAACGCATATATTAAAAAGGAAGAAAGAGCCAAAATCAAAGAACTAATGGATCAACTGAAGAAGCTAGAAAATGAACAGCAAACCAATCCTAAACCAAGTAGAAGAAAAGAAATAACAAGGATTAAAGCAGAAATAAATGACATAGAGAACAAAAAAACAATAGACAGGATAAATATCACCAAAAGTTGGTTCTTTGAGAAGATCAACAAGATTGACAAACCCCTAGCTAGACTGACAAAATCAAAAAGAGAGAAGACCCATATAAACAAAATAATGAATGAAAAAGGTGACATAACTGCAGATCCTGAAGAAATTAAAAAAATTATAAGAGGATACTATCAACAACTGTATGGCAACAAACTGGATAATGTAGAAGAAATGGACAATTTCCTGGAAACATATGAACAACCTAGACTGACCAGAGAAGAAATAGAAGACCTCAACCAACCCATCACAAGCAAAGAGATCCAATCAGTCATCAAAAATCTTCCCACAAATAAATGCCCAGGGCCACATGGCTTCACAGGGGAATTCTACCAAACTTTCCAGAAAGAACTGACACCAATCTTACTCAAACTCTTTCAAAACATTGAAGAAAAGGGAACACTACCTAACTCATTTTATGAAGCTAACATCAATCTAATACCAAAACCAGGCAAAGATGCTACAAAAAAGGAAAACTACCGGCCAATCTCCCTAATGAATATAGATGCAAAAATCCTCAACAAAATACTTGCAAATCGAATCCAAAGACACATTAAAAAAATCATACACCATGACCAAGTGGGGTTCATTCCAGGCATGCAAGGATGGTTCAACATAAGAAAAACAATCAATGTATTACAACACATTAAAAACTCGAAAGGGAAAAATCAATTGATCATCTCAGTAGATGCTGAAAAAGCATTTGACAAAATCCAACATCCGTTTTTGATAAAAACACTTCAAAAGGTAGGAATTGAAGGAAACTTCCTCAACATGATAAAGAGCATATATGAAAAACCCACAGCCAGCATAGTACTCAATGGTGAGAGACTGAAAGCCTTCCCTCTAAGATCAGGAACAAGACAAGGATGCCCGCTGTCACCACTGTTATTCAACATTGTGCTGGAAGTGCTAGCCAGGGCAATCCGGCAAGACAAAGAAATAAAAGGCATCCAAATTGGAAAAGAAGAAGTAAAACTGTCATTGTTTGCAGATGATATGATCTTATATCTAGAAAACCCTGAGAAATCGACGATACAGCTACTAGAGCTAATAAACAAATTTAGCAAAGTAGCGGGATACAAGATTAATGCACATAAGTCAGTAATGTTTCTATATGCTAGAAATGAACAAACTGAAGAGACACTCAAGAAAAAGATACCATTTTCAATAGCAACTAAAAAAATCAAGTACCTAGGAATAAACTTAACCAAAGATGTAAAAGACCTATACAAAGAAAACTACATAACTCTACTAAAAGAAATAGAAGGGGACCTTAAAAGATGGAAAAATATTCCATGTTCATGGATAGGAAGGCTAAATGTCATTAAGATGTCAATTCTACCCAAACTCATCTACAGATTCAATGCAATCCCAATCAAAATTCCAACAACCTACTTTGCAGACTTGGAAAAGCTAGTTATCAAATTTATTTGGAAAGGGAAGATGCCTCCAATTGCTAAAGACACTCTAAAACAGAAAAACGAAGTGGGAGGACTTACACTCCCTGACTTTGAAGCTTATTATAAAGCCACAGTTGCCAAAACAGCATGGTACTGGCACAAAGATAGACATATAGATCAATGGAATCGAATTGAGAATTCAGAGATAGACCCTCAGATCTATGGCCGACTGATCTTTGATAAGGCCCCCAAAGTCACTGAACTGAGTCATAATGGTCTTTTCAACAAATGGGGCTGGGAGAGTTGGATATCCATATCCAAAAGAATGAAAGAGGACCCCTACCTCACCCCCTACACAAAAATTAACTCAAAATGGACCAAAGATCTCAATATAAAAGAAAGTACCATAAAACTCCTAGAAGATAATGTAGGAAAACATCTTCAAGACCTTGTATTAGGCGGCCACTTCCTAGACTTTACACCCAAAGCACAAGCAACAAAAGAGAAAATAGATAAATGGGAACTCCTCAAGCTTAGAAGTTTCTGCACCTCAAAGGAATTTCTCAAAAAGGTAAAGAGGCAGCCAACTCAATGGGAAAAAATTTTTGGAAACCATGTATCTGACAAAAGACTGATATCTTGCATATACAAAGAAATCCTACAACTCAATGACAATAGTACAGACAGCCCAATTATAAAATGGGCAAAAGATATGAAAAGACAGTTCTCAGAAGAGGAAATACAAATGGCCAAGAAACACAGGAGAAAATGTTCAGCTTCACTAGCTATTAGAGAGATGCAAATTAAAACCACAATGAGATACCATCTAACACCGGTTAGAATGGCTGCCATTAAACAAACAGGAAACTACAAATGCTGGAGGGGATGTGGAGAAATTGGAACTCTTATTCACTGTTGGTGGGACTGTATAATGGTTCAGCCACTCTGGAAGTCAGTCTGGCAGTTCCTTAGAAAACTAGATATAGAGCTACCATTCGATCCAGCGATTGCACTTCTCGGTGTATACCCGGAAGATCGGAAAGCAGTGACACGAACAGATATCTGCACGCCAATGTTCATAGCAGCATTATTCACAATTGCCAAGAGATGGAAACAACCCAAATGTCCTTCAACAGATGAGTGGATAAATAAAATGTGGTATATACACACGATGGAATACTACACGGCAGTAAGAAGGAACGATCTGGTGAAACATATGACAACATGGATGAACCTTGAAGACATAATGCTGAGCGAAATAAGCCAGGCACAAAAAGAGAAATATTATATGCTACCACTAATGTGAACTTTGAAAAATGTAAAACAAATGGTTTATAATGTAGAATGTAGGGGAACTAGCAGTAGAGAGCAATTAAGGAAGGGGGAACAATAATCCAAGAAGAACAGATAAGCTATTTAACGTTCTGGGGATGCCCAGAAATGACTATGGTCTGTTAAATTCTGATGGATATAGTAGGAACAAGTTCACAGAAATGTTGCTATATTATGTAACTTTCTTGGGGTAAAGTAGGAACATGTTGGAAGTTAAGCAGTTATCTTAGGTTAGTTGTCTTTTTCTTACTCCCTTGTTATAGTCTCTTTGAAATGTTCTTTTATTGTATGTTTGTTTTCTTTTTAACTTTTTTTTTCATACAGTTGATTTAAAAAAGAAAGGAAAGTTAAAAAAAAAAAAAAAAGAAAGAAAAACAAGGAAAAAAAAAAAAGATGTAGTGCCCCCTTGAGGAGCCTGTGCAGAGTGCAGGGGTATTCGCCTATCCCACCTCCATGGTTGCTAACATGACCACAGACATAGGGGACTGGTGGTTTGATGGGTTGAGCCCTCTACCATAAGTTTTACCCTTGGGAAGACGGTTGCTGCAAAGGAGAGGCTAGGCCTCCCTATATTTGTGCCTAAGAGTCTCCTCCTGAATGCCTCTTTGTTGCTCAGATGTGGCCCTCTCTCTCTGGCTAAGCCAACTTGAAAGGTGAAATCACTGCCCTCTCCCCTACATGGGATCAGACACCCAGGGGAGTGAATCTCCCTGGCAACGTAGAATATGACTCCCGGGGAGGAATGTAGACCCAGCATCGTGGGACGGAGAACATCTTCTTGACCAAAAGGGGGATGTGAAAGGAAATGAAATAAGCTTCAGTGGCAGAGAGATTCCAAAACGAGCCGAGAGGTCACTCTGGAGGGCACTCTTACGCACACTTTAGACAACCCTTTTTAGATTCTAAAGAATTGGGGTAGCTGGTGGTGGATACCTGAAACTATCAAACTACAACCCAGAACCCATGAATCTCGAAGACAGTTGTATAAAAATGTAACTTATGAGGGGTGACAATGGGATTGGGAAAGCCATAAGGACCACACTCCACTTTGTCTAGTTTATGGATGGATGAGTAGAAAAATAGGGGAAGGAAACAAACAGACAAAGGTACCCAGTGTTCTTTTTTACTTCAATTGCTCTTTTTCACTCTAATTATTATTCTTGTTATTTTTGTGTGTGTGCTAATGAAGGTGTCAGGGATTGATTTAGGTGATGAATGTACAACTATGTAACGGTACTGTAAACAATCGAAAGTACGATTGTTTTGTATGACTGTGTGGTATGTGAATATATCTCAATAAAATGATGAGTAAAAAAAAAGAAAAGAAAAAAAAAGTTTAGAGAAGATATTGCAAAAGAGATAGAGGCTGTAAAGGAAGCACTGGTCATGTATACGGCAGAAATCAAAAGTTAAAAAAAACAACTGGTAGAATCTATGGAAATGAAAGGCACAGCACAAGAGATGAAAGACACAATGGAAACATACAACAGCAGATCTCAAGAGGCAGAAGAAAACACTCAGGAACTGGAGAACAAAACACCTGAAAGCCTACACGCAAAGGAGCAGATGGAGAAAAGAATGAAAAAATATGAGCAACGTCTCCAGGAACTCAACGATGAAACAAAGTACAATAATGTACTTATCATTGGTGTCCCAGAAGGAGAAGAGAAGAGAAAAGGGGCAGAAGCAATAACAGAGGAAATAATTAATGAAAATTTCCCATCTCTTATGAAAGACATAAAATTACAGATCCAAGAAGCGCAGCATACTCCAAACAGAAGAGATACAAATAGGCCTATGCCAAGACACTTAATAATCAGATTTTCAAATGTCAAAGACAAAGAGAGAATCCTGAAAGCAGCAAGAGAAAAGCGATCCATTACATACAAAGGAAGCTTAATAAGACTATGTGCGGATCTCTCAGCAGAAACCATGGAGGCAAGAAGGAAGTGGTGTGATATATTTAAGATACTGAAAGAGAAAAAACCGCCAACCAAGAATCCTGTATCCAGCAAAGCTGTCCTTCAAATATGACGGAGAGCTCAAAATATTTTCTGACAAACAGACAATGAGAGACTTTGTGAACAAGACACCTGTCCTACAGGAAATACTAAAGGGAGCACTACAGGGTGATAGAAGACAGGAGTGCGTGGTTTGGAACACAATTTTGGGAGATGGTAGCACAACAATGTAAGTACACTGAACAAAGGTAACTATGAATTCGGTTGAGAGAGGAAGGTGGGGAGCATGTGAGACACCACAAGAAAGGAGGAAAGATAATGACTGGGACTGTGTAACTTGGTGAAATCTAGAGTATTCAACAATTGCGATAAAATGTACAAATATGTTCTTTTACGAGGGAGAACAAGCAAATGTCAACCTTGCAAGGTGTTAAAAATGGGGAGGCATTGGGGGAGGGATGCAATCAGCATAAACTAGAGACTGTAACTAATAGAATCATTGTATTATGCTTCCTTTAATGTAACAAAGGTGATATACCAAGGTGAATGCAGATAAAAGGGGGGGATAGGGGAGGCATGTTAGACACTTGACATTGGTCGTATTGTCTGATTCTTTATTCTACTTTGATTTAAGGTTATTTTTCCTTTTGCTGCTTCCTAGCTGTCATTTTTTTTTCCTCTTTCTTTCGCCTCTCTACCTTCTTTGACTCTCTCTCCTGCCTTGTGGAAGAAATGTAGATGCTCTTATATAGATAGTGGTGAAGGTAGTGAATACATAAATGTATGACCATGCAGAAAACCATCGATTATTTACTTGGGATGGAATGTATGGTGAGTAAACAAAACCATATTAAAAAAAATGGGTTGATGACAAAACCTCGAGGGCAATATACTGAGTGAAATAAGCCAGACACATTAGGACAATTATTGCAAGGTCTCACTGATAGGAACTAATTATAATATGTAAACTCATAGACATGAAATATAAGGTACCAAGATATAGGACGAGTCTTAAGAATGGGGAGTAGTTGCTTAGTATGAGCAGAATGTTCAACTAGGATGAACTTAAATGTTTGGAAATGAACAGGGGTGTTGGTAGCAAGATGTGAGAATAACTAACAGCACCGAATGGTGTGTGAATGAGGTGGAAAGGGGAAGCTCAGAGTCATATATGTCACCAGGAGGAAAGTTGGAGATCAAAAGATGGGAATGTATAAAACTGAATCCTATGGTGGGCAATGTCCATGATCAACTGTACAAATACTAGAAATCGCTTCCATGAACCAGAACAAATGTATGACAATACAATTAGAAGTTAATAATAGAGGGGCATATAGGGAAGAACTATATACCTTTTACAAACTATATACTACAGTTAGCAGTATTTCAACATTTTTTCATAAACAGTAACAAATGCACTATATCAATACTACGAGTCAACAATTGAGGGGGGTTGGTTAGGGATAAGGGATGATTAGAGTTTCCTTTTCTCTTTTTCTTTTTTCATCTTTCACTTTATTTCTTGTCTGGAGTAATGAAAAGTTTCTAAAAATTGAACAAAAATTAAGTGTGATGGATGCACAGCTGTATGAGGGTACCCAGGGGCAAGTGATTGTACACTTTGGATCTTTCGATAATTGTATAGTATCTGAACAATCTCAATAAAAATGAAAAAAAAAAAAAAAGAAATCTTCCAAATGGTAGAATCAGAAGATAAAATATGGAAAATATCTCAAAAGATGGGAACACTAGTGGATCCACCCAGTAGGCTGCATCTAAATAAAAAGACTTCCAGAAAAACTGTACAGAAAAGAGAAAAGTACTGAAGAAAATAAAAGCCGTGATTTTCCAGATTGAAAGTTTTCATCAAGTGTCTGACGTAAGTAGTGGGAAGTAAAAAAAGGACATATTACAAGGCCCATGATGACGAAATTTCAAAAACTACAAAAGTTCAAAACAAAGGGAAGTTTCCTAAGAAAAAAAGAGGAGCTCACATGAAACGGAGCAGGCCTCAGAATGGCATCAGAGTACCCAACTGCAACTTGGAGGCATGAAGACAATGAGCAGAGACTTCAAAACTCTAGGAAGAAATGAGGTCCAACGTGGAATTCGATATTAAGCTAAAATGTACTTAAGTAAGAAGGTTAAATAAAGACGTTCTCAGACATCCAAGGATACATCTCGTAAACTCTTTCTTGGGAAGTTCCTAGGAAATGTGCTCCATCAAAACAAGAAAGTAAACCCAGAAAGAAAGGATATGAGGTTGGAGAAAGGGCTCCAGTTAGGGGAGAGGTGGAGGGAATTCCCAGTCTTGGTGGTGAAGAGATAGGCTAAGATGGCAGGTCTAGAGGGCAACCAGCCCATGTCAGAATAGGAGGACGAGGACTCAAGGAGAGATGGCTCCAAGAAAAGAAAATGGAACGGAGAGAATACTGGGGCTGTTGGAATCTATTCCCAGGAGACTATCAATTCACCTGGAAAGCATAGGGATGAATTAGTAATTGGTGCATAGAAATCTAAACAAATGATAAGGGAGCAATTATTAATTCCAAGGAATATAAAAAGTTGTATGAGAAATGCAATCACAGCTCAGGGGTGTATCACAGTTATATAATTATAAAAGTATAAATAGACTATGTTAATTTAAGCAACAAGGAGAGATGGGAGGGGAGAAAGGATGTGGGTACTGTGTAAGGTGCAACCCAGACGGTGAGTGAGCCAAAGCTCCCCAGGGGTGCCCTGAACCCCCAGAAGCCTAGAGTCAGGGGCTCGATGCCTCTGCCTCGCTGTCCCCTTGTGGAACCAATTCTGAGGTTTGTTCCACAGGTTTCCCCAGCAGAACTGGGCCCAAATTGTCCACAGTGAAAATTCACACATTGAATTCACCTTTGGCTCGTCTTCCTTCTCAGACTCACTCTCTCTGTGCCCTCACTTGTGATTCCTGGGGATGCCTCGTGAATAAACTGACTGTTCCCACATCCTAATCTCAAGATCTGTTTTGCTCAAGATGGCCAGAGTTAGCAAACAAAAATATAAGA
Organism: Choloepus didactylus; assembly: GCF_015220235.1. Classification (NCBI taxonomy): domain Eukaryota; kingdom Metazoa; phylum Chordata; class Mammalia; order Pilosa; family Megalonychidae; genus Choloepus; species Choloepus didactylus. Next base: position 63,295,425 of record NC_051324.1, on the reverse strand, counting down.
TGCCCAGATAAATTTGAATTTCAGATAAGTAACAAAATACATTTTTGTGTAAGTATGTCCCATGTGATATTTGAGACATACTACAAATTGATTCACTGTTTACCTGAAATTTAAATTTAGATGGGTATCCTGCATTTATCTAGGAATGCTAGATTTTGGACGGGGGCACAAAAACTAAGGCTGAGCTACCTCAATAAGTAATATATAAAACCAAAAATCAAGAAAGGGCATGATGAGCATACTATTTTTAAATATGGAAGCAAATAGCAAACAAAAACCGCCAAAAGAGTCAACAGCAGCTGGTTAAGGGGAGCAGGATTTGCTGCAAGGAGAAGTGGGGTGGGGGACTGTTTTCTTTCATTTTATTCCTATAGCACTATTGGACTTTTTAAACTATGTACATGTGTTACTTTGATTTTAAAATTCTATAAAAAACAAATTGAACCATTTACTTACAATCCCATCCACAATTTATGAGAGGGTCTCTCCACACTTTGATATAAGGCACATATTTTTTTCTTTCATCTTAGCTAATTTGATGATTCAAAAAAAAAGTTATAATTTATTTCTTCCCAATAACAATAATTTTGAACATCGTTTCTTGAATGTTAGTACTTCTCTTTTTACAAATTACCTATAATATCTTCAGCCAAATTTTCTGTTGCGGTATTTGCTTCTTTGTATTTGGGGTTTCAATATGATACACATGGTTCACGTGACTTTCAACTCCAAACCAAGCTTATGCTACTGAGAGAGGGTTATTTCTAAGTTTGAATCTGTGGTAATACTCTGTGCCGGTTTGGCGATATTATGTCCCCCAAGAAAAAGCCATGAGTTTTTAATCCAATCTTGTGGGGTATTTGAATTAGGTTGTTTCCATGGAAATGTGACCCACCCAACTGAGGGTAATACCTTTGATTAGATTATTTCCATGGAAGTGTGGCCCTGCCCATTCAGCATGGGTCTTAACTAAATCACTGGAGCCCTATAAGAGCTTAGACAGAAGGGGCTTGGCGCTGCAGCTTAGAGCAACATTTTGGACGTGGCCCTTGAAAGCAGACACCTGCTGATGCTGACACTTAGAGATGCTTGGAGAACACCATTTTGAAATGCAACCCGGGAGCAAGCAGATGCCAGCCATGTGCCTTCCAAGCTAACAGAGGTTTTCTGGATGCCAATGGCCTTTCTCCATTGAAGGTATACTCATGTTTATGCCTTGGTCTGGGCACGTCTATGGCTGTAAAACTGTTAATTTGTAACCAAATAAAACCCTTTTATAAAAGTCAAACCATTTCTGGTATTTTGCATAACAGCAGCATTAGTGAACTGGAACACACTCCATAAATGCCAAGGCTTCCAAGAAAACTATGAACTAGAACCCTTGGGGGCCTACCCTTAGTATGTATGCAGAATCCCACAGCATGCCTTTTGGGTACTTCCCAGAACACTGGATTTAACTTATTTGTCTTAATCTTATTTCTCTTTTTCCTAGAACTCTTACCTTATTATTACTTTTTAGTCTCACTGTGTGGTATTGCATTACTTATCCGTTGCTGCATATTCCGTAACTTAGTTGGCTTAAAACAATAAACATTTATTATCTCACAGTTTCTTTGGGCTGGGAATGCAGGAGTGGCTTAGCTGAGTGATTCAGACGCAGGATCTCTCACAAGGTTGCAGCCAAGTTGCTGGTGGGCTGCAGTCATCTGAAGGCTTGACGGGGGCTGCAAGATCTGCTGACAAAAGGGCTCCCTCCTAAAGCTTTCGGAAGGAGGCCTCAGTTCCTTGCCGGCTGTTAGCAACAGGATGCAGCTCATCGCCACGTGGACTTCCAGCTTAGAGCTGCAGGAGTGTCCTCCTGACATGGAGGCTGGTTTCCCCCAGAATGTGTGATCTAAGAGAGTAGGACGGATGCAGCAATGGTTTATGACTTAACCTCAGGGGTCATACTCTACCTTCTGCAATGTCCTATTGGTCACACAAGGCAACTCTATTCAATGTGGAAGATGACACAGGGCATGAGGTCCAGCAGTCAGGGACCAAGGAGGACCTCCTTGAAGGCCACCACAGGTATAGTTTTTTTCTAAGTTCTTTTTAATCTTACTGAGGCAAGATGGAACAATACATAAACAGAGAAACTATGACACAGCGCAAAGTGTTCTAAATATATCACTGCTCTGCATCAAATTTAAAATGCCATCAACTGAAGGACATACCATTATTTTCTGAACCTCTAATAAATAAACACTGCCAATTAAATTGTGACGTGATGCTTTCTTATCACTTTGAATTTTTATTTTGTACTTATTCAAAGAGCTGCTTTACACTTACTTGAAGTAATTAATTTTTATCTTATATCACTCTTGTGCCTTAGCGGAAAAGAAAATAAAAGAAACAAAACATTCTGAATCTGAATGTTCTAAATCACTTTTCAAATCAGAGTCATCAATGTCCATGTGTTTTCACACAAAACCATCTTTCATGCAATCGATGATGCTCCTCTGGGATTTTCTATGCACATAATGACACCTGTTCTGCAAGTTTTGATGTTAGGGCTTTCTTGATCTTACCACAGTCGATCACAACAGCCTTTCATTGTTTTGAAATTTCTTTCATTTTATTCTGTGGAAATTCACAATTTCCCCAGCCTTCAATTACATTGCTTGGCATGGGATAAGAAATCTTCCTGTGTGTATTCCAGGAAAAAAACAAATAACAGTTTCATCTACTCATGAATATCTTTCTTAGGTTCCATGAAACAGTTAGTTATTGTTTTGCAACTAAACATGGCATTGTGGCCATTCCTCCAATGACAAATATTTCCTTCATAAATATCAAATTTCTACTCTGTTTGCCTGGCTATAATGGCAAGATACACCATATATAATTTCAGAGATGTTAAAATATGAAAAATATGAATGTTAGAATTAATCATATGCAGCATCTTATTTCAAGAGCCCTGTGAATAGTTAGTGTTTATACAGATTAGGATGCTGCAGCTTGATTAAATAAAATAAAATAATTTGCCCAAGGTCACACAACCAGTGAGACAGAACATATATTCAACTCCAGGTTCAACTGATTCAACAGTCAGAGCACATAACCTCTACACTGTCCTGTTTCTCAAGTCAGTCTTGTAATCATCAGCATCATTGTTCTGGTTTGCTAATGCTGCCATTTTGCCAAACTCCAAAGATGGATTGGCTTTTATAAAGGGGGTTTATTTGGTTACACAGTTACAGTCTTAAGGCCATAAAATGTCCACGGTAACACATCAACAATCAGGTACCTTCACTGGAGGATGGCCACTGGCGCCCGGAAAACCTCTGTTAGCTGGGAAGGCACGTGGCTGGTGTCTGCTCCAGAGTTCTGGTTTCAAAATGGCTTTCTCCAAAATGTCAGTGTCAGCTTCCAACAGCTGTCTTCAAAAATGTGTCTTTGAGCTGAAGCTCCTCTTCAAAATGTCACTCTCAGTTGCTCTGAGTTCCCTCTGTCTGTGAACTCCTTTATAGGACTCCAGTGATCCAATTAACACTCACCCTGAATGGGCGGGGTAACACCTCCATGGAAAGTATCCAATCAAACATCTCATTCACAGTTGATTGAGTCACATCTCCATGGAAACACTCAATCAAAGGATTCCAAACTAATCAACACTAATACATTTGCCCCACAAGACTGCATTAAAGAATATAGCTTTTTCTGGGGGACATAATATATACAAACCAGCACAATCATCATCATCATCGCCATTGTCATCACCACCCTTTCATCATCATCATTGTCATAGTCATCTTTATCACTGTCACAGGAAAGGGAAGGAAGGAAGGAAGGAGGAAGGAGGGAAGGAAGGGAGGGAGGGAAACAGATAATGCAGGAATTTTAAAAAATCAAACATTGCCAAATAAAATACTTGGAGAGATATGAGAAGATAATGAATCCATAAAAAAGAATTTATAAATATGAGAAAACAAACCAATCCAGAAGATCTAACAGAGAAATAGTAGGAATATGAGTTCCAGTCCAGACAAACAAAAAACAGAAGGCAGGAAATACATGAACAGGACTGAAAGATAGGAGCCTCTGGATTGAAAGAGCATACTAGGAACCCAGCATCAGTAATAAAAACAGACCTACATCAAGACATATGATCACAGAATTTTACAAATCAGGTGTAAAGCTCTTAAAGAAAAAGAAGGGTGGAGGGAATCACGATAGTGTTAGACTTCTCTACCTCAACACTTGGCATAGAAAATAATGGAACAAGACTTTCACAATTCTCACACAGCTGTTACAGTGATTGAAGACCTTTACATATAATTATGAAACTATCTCCAAGATATATTGTTAAGTAAATAGGGTAAGGTGCAGACAGTGTGCATAGTGTGCTACCAATTCTGTTAAAAGAGAGAAGAGGAGAAAGGGGAGGGGAAGGGAGGGAAGAGGAGGGGAGGGGAGGAGGGAGAGGGGAGGGGAGGGGAGGAAAGATACATGTATTATTTTAAATGTTTTGCATGTGTATGCTTTGCCAGTTTAAATGAAAATGGATGGGGAAAATATCACATAGAACCAGGGACTATGTTCATAATAAAACATCCAGGAAAATAAAAGTTATTAAGTAAGATTTATGATGATGATTACAACTACCATAGTTTCACTCATTCTAAGATGCACATTTTCAGACAACTAATACCCCTGGAATTAGACTGTGTCCTACAACCAACAATGTGTCATTGACCTTATGAAGATCATATTGGTAGTGCTGTTTCTTATTTACAGAACATAAAATAATGGTTACCTTAAATCTGATGGCCTCTTAGGCTTGATAAAGTATGTGTATTAGTTATCTATTGCTGCATAACAAATTTCCCCAGACTTAGTGGCTTAAAATATCACTCATTATTTCACAGATACTGTGGACCTGGAGCCCAGGCATGGCTTAGTTGGGTCCTCTGTCTCAGAGCCTCTCACATGCTGCAGTGATGGTCATCCGAAGACTCGAATGGGGAAGAATCCATTTGCAAGCTCACTGGTCATTGGCAGGATTCAGTTCTTGGGGGGTTGTTGGCCTGAGAACCTCAATTCCTCACAGCTGATTGGCTGGAGGTGCCCTGTTTCCTTTCCTCATAGACCTCTCCATAGAGCAGATCACAATTTTGCAGCCCACTTCATCAAAGTGAGAAAGCAAGAGAGCAAGAAAGAGAGGGCAAGTAAAACGGAACTCACAATTTTTATAACCTCGGCTCAGAAATGAGATTCCACCACTTTTGCCATTTTTCTAAACATCAGACTTGTCACTCATTCAGCTCACCCTTGGGGCAGGAAGGGATGAATTATGCAGGAGGCAGAGACCACTGGGGCCCTTTCTAGAAGCTGCCTACAACCATGTGAAATATATGTGTATATGAACAAAATGAAAGCAAACATTACAGAGTAAAAGGTTTTGTAATGCCATTGTTTCTTTAAACAAAAATTGGCAGAACACTGGCAAATCTACCAGTGTGATTCCTTGAGTAAGATAAATCCCAGGGAACTGGAAGTCTCCGTGCTTGAGACAGACCACAGGTTACCCAATGATATAAAGTTGCAGAAGGAGCAGTTTCATCTTCAGATCTGTGAACTTGACCTCAGCAAATCAGGGGAAGAATCATCAATTGATTTCAAAGCCTCCTGCTGGAGCCTGGAAGGCCTCTCTCCACCAATAATGTCTCCCCCCGGGGCCATGGTATAAATCATGCCTTGCGGTTAAGACAGTGAAAGCTCTAAGTCCTCACAACCCCTTGATTTAATGCCACCTCTACTCAACCAACTCCTGACCCTGAATAAATATTGCCATCCAATTTCTCAGTTCCTGCTCCCAGGCTGCCAAATATTGCTGGAAATTCTAAACCCACCGATTGGCTCTGCTACAAATCCAGGCTTCCCAGCCTCAGCTGGGGACTCTCTGTGGTTCATGGCCAAGGAACTCCCTTTCTCAAACCCCCTCACCCTTCAGCAGCAGTAAAACACCTTTCCACCCTCTTCCATCCCCGTTTCACAAGTGGAAGGATATTTCCATTTTAAATAAATTTTAGTTTATATTGATAGCTTTAGTTTATATCTATTTATTTAAGTTAACCATTTACAATCTATTCATTGAGTGCCTGCTAAGTGTGAAGCATTGGGAGTACAGTGGAGGACAAGACAAAATTGCTGCCCTCTTTTTAGTAGTGGAGACTGGCAATGTACAAGCAACCAAATCCATAAGTAATCAGAGAGTGATGAGTACTCTGAAAATGCAAATAAGTTGATCAAACTCACCACATTCCTCCACCAACCAGACTCCCCCCAAATGTTTGTCTCCTGTTTGGAAGGTTCTTACAGGCACTCTTCTGCCTGGACTCTTCCTGCTCCTCACTGATGTCTTCTACCCCAAGGCTGTCCTTGCCCGAATTGCCCGGGGCACCACAGTGAACTCACAATGGGCACTGCAGGATATTGTAAATTCTCCAGGGAAATTGAAACAGTAGCATCTTTTGGACACTGAGAATTCCTAGCTCAAAGTAATTTGCAGTTTCAGCATTAGATCACTCCATTCTTTGTAATGACGTCATTTCTTGGCAAGGCTGAGTTTTGATGTGATTTAAAAAAAAAAAAAAAAAAAAAAAAAAGCAAGCTCCACAAGAAAATCCGTGTAGCAAAGGAAATGAAGGTGGTGCTGTCCAATCTGATTCCAAGATTTGAGAAGCTGTGCCCGACAGGCACTTGCTTATCATTAGCAAGTAACTGCGGCTGTTTAAGAATAAAATTTAAATGTTTTGTCTATTTATGGGTGTTCTTTTTAGACAGCTACTGAGTTTTAGGACATGAGTGCTTATTAAGTTGTCTGGATCTCACTTCTGAATAAACAGAACTGTTAAATATTCCTTGCTGCCTAGGGAGCTGTGAAAGAATGAGATGCTAAAGGCCCTGTGAGCTCAGAAAGTTGGGGAATCTTTGCCCCTAGGCTGTTACACCCCCTATCATCTGTTACCTCTGGTCACATAGCAATCATTCCTCTTTGTTGCAATTACTCAAGTAACAAAGTATCTGGGGTTACCCACTGTCGATGTAAACAACACACACACACACACACACACACACACACACACACACACACACCACTATTTGTCTCCATCCATATGCATGGGAGACTCTTCTATTCAGAACTGGTATTTGAAAGAGGAAATTTTGAAAATATACCCAAAGAAGTGAGAAAGGACACAAAAAGAATGAAAACAATGTCCGTGCACCCCCACCCTCTGGAGCTCCATGTGGATACACTAGGTGTAGAAACCATGAGAATTGTTAGGAAACACAAGAAAAAATACCTCTTGGTTAGCACAAAGGACAGACAAAGCCCTGCCTATAGTCTCACTCTTGCCCGTGAAATTGATGCGCTCATGAACACTGGTTTTTCAGGCAGTGGGAATAGAACGGAGAAGTGGGACTGGAGTAAGAGAATATGAGCGGGACAGATACAATGTGGCAACTGCAGGAGACAGACTGGTTTCTGAGCCTGTACACTCGGAGATTCCCCTAAATTGCTGGGAAATAATTGGGTTGAGGGCTGAGGCCCTGCCACTCATGGGTGGGACTAGTTGGGCACAACTGCAAAGCTGTCTGAGGCCAAGGACCAGGTATGGCATCTTTGCCACTGTGTTTCCAGTCCCTAGAGCAGGATTCACCACATAGGAAATGCTCATTTATGTGCCTTTGTCTAAGCGAGTTTATTTCTAACTCCCTGCTAGAAAAAGGTGGATCTTTCCAAACCATCAAACTTAACCTATCAAAACGCAAACTCATTGTCTCCTCCCCAATGACTTCTCATTTGTCTTAGAAAATCCTTAACTGCCACCTGTACTTTGATGCCCCAGATCCAATCCTATATTACAGTGCAGTTCTCCCTCATTTCTCTCGAACACTGCCTTATTAGGTCTTCATCGTCTTGTGCCTCTCCTCCATTCTAGCACATCCTACACACTGCTTTCTAAAATCCAGTTGTTCACTCTCCTACTCAGAAATTTTCCATGTCTTCCCATTTCCTACCTAATAAAGACCAAATTTCTCAGTACAGCTTGTGAAGTCCTCCACTTTCTAGCCCCTTACAGCTTCAACTTCTTCCATTTTTCCTCCAACTAGATTGAAAACCTCATGCCCCACACTTTTGCCTCTCTGTGTTTCTGTTTACGCATCATGATGTTCCTTCTCTCTCTTAGATTGTAAGTTCCGTGAATCCCAGGACTTGTTTTATTTATTGTTCACTTATCTTTGTATCTCCCTGTGTTCCTAGCCTTATTCAGTATCACATTTGGGGGCCATCAAGTAGAGTTATACTTCAGGTCTCTCTCTCTCTCTCTCTCACTATCTCTTTCTCTCTCTCTCTCCTCCTTACCCTTTTTCTCCCCTCTCCCCTCTCAATGATTCCACCCCCTACCCCAGGAGAGGTGGAGATGACTTATCTGTTTCTTGAGTTCGGCAAAATAATCCAAATTTGCCCACCTCAGCCCTCTCTCTCTTCTTTCTTGGAGGAGCCAGACACTTACCAGAAACCTGTGCTCTCACTGTATTCTTATTTGTTCTTGGCCATCTGGAAAGTTGACTGGGACAAGACCATTCCTGCAAGGGAGACTTCCCATTTGGGTGAGGGGTGTAAGTTTGATCCAGAGAGTGTAAGCAAGTCTATTCGCCAAATCTAAGCCATACTGTCCAATAAAGAGCTTTATATACGAGAGGTGATATTTTGATCTCCATCTGTCTGATTCCTATGTGTAATTTGCATTTTTCCAGTTAAGGCAGTTATAGGAGTATTATTTCTTAGGTCATCTCAAATCTAATATTTTTTACATACTATGTGTACTCTGTATGTGTGTTTGATTTAATTGACTTGAATTTCGTCCCAGAGATTTATTTTCAGTTTGCTCATCCTGAGTATGACTGAGCAAACAAAGCGTTACTTTATAAATAGTATAACAGTAACATGGCAACTTTCAGCTGAGGAAATTGAAACATTTGGGGTTTCAGAATCATCACTTGTTGTTTCACAAACAGTAGGGGGTTGAGAAAAACCAAAAATGGATTTTCCATGTCAATTTGTCGTCTTCTGTGAATCTTTCTCTTCTCAGGGAAATTTTAGGTTTCTGGCTTCCTTTCCCTTTGATCATCAAATTTAATTTCCCAGGAGTTTTTGTTTTTGTTTTGCTTTTTTTAGTTTCTATGCTAAACTTGTAAAGTTTTCTCTATACTTGACATTCCAGAGACAAGATTACCATGGAGCTCCCATGCCAGCCTTGGACTGAGCACTTCTAGGCTTGTTTTACAACCAAGCTACTGTTATTTAGATTTCATGTGATTTTATGTCTTATGCTCTTGAACATAATCCTAATTGCTACATCAAATCATTATCAATTTGTAGGTAATCCCTGACACAGAGGAAACCAAGAGGCTATATTGTGGCACAAATCACAATCACAACAAACACATAACTCCATATGGTAAGAACTCCATATAATGAGAGTAACCTATAAAGCAGGCATTAAACCTGTTCCCAGAACAAAATGGCTGGAAGTATTGCCAATGGAATTCATTAAAAGATTCTTGGGTTTCTGGGAATCCAATCATTTATTTCACAAAGGTTCACTTTCTCTTTCTCTCTCTTACATCAATCATCACTGACCTCAAACTAATCTTCCAAGAAAAGCACCTCTACTTGCAAATAAATTGGTGTTTCCTTCTTACAAGGAAAGCAACAAGGCAGCTGAAAATCTTTCCCCAAATCCAGATAGCCACTGTTAGGGGGCCAGCTAACTACTGCCTGCAGGTTAAATCCTGCTCTCCTCCTATTTTTGTAAATGAAGTTTTATTGGAAAGCAACCACGTCCATTAGTTCACCATGTTGTCCTTGGCTGCTTCCCCACTACGATGACAGAGGCACTGTGACAGCGACATCTGGCCTACAAAGCTTAAAACATTTACTATTTCATCCTCCAACAGAAGTTTGCCAACCCCTGTTCTAATAGAAAAAACATGGCCTGTTCTTACATTTCAGATATTTATTATTCATTTCATTGACATCTTAACACATTAACATCACTGCCAAGAACTGTCAATCTGAAATCAAATGATTCTTTTCTTTTAGATCATAATGGCACGCTCTCCTTTTCCTTTGGTTATTAGGTGGCTAATGTTTTTAATTTAATTAAAAAAAAAAAAGTTACCTTCTACCCCAAAAGACACATCAAATTTTGAGTGCAGCTCTTGATATTTGGCCATGTTCTAGGCTAGCAGTTTAAACTTCACGCTTTAGGACAAAAGAGATCAGTCCTCAAAAGAGACTGGAAATAAGACAAACAACAGCTTTAAAAGAAATAAAAAGGTAATTATGCCCTAACTACCATGTTTTCCTTTTTATCCTTTTGGAAAAGTTGTCTATCTGAATAAGAGAAGATGACAGCCTTTTAAAACAAGACTTGCATCCTCAGATCCCTTGTTGTCACAGATCTTCCCATTTTAATAATGCAAAATCTTCTTAGGAATTCATCATGGCATGAGGAGGAGCTGGCAGGTGGGAGGTGGGGGAGGGAGGTCTGCACTGAGAGAACACTCATACAGGGATATTCCAAACTTGATCTGCTGTTCTAGGGTGAGCAGACCACAAGTTTGCTCAAATGAAAAAGGCCCTCTCTACTGAGTGTAGATTTCTGGTTCCCAATGTCCCTGTATCCAGCTTCCAACTGAGAGCTCTTGAGGTTTGCTCTAGAGCATAAACAAACCTAAATCTCTCTGTGATGATTTGGCCCCTCTTGCTGAGTTTTTTTGGTTTTTCTTACTGTTTTCTTTTCTATATAGGCACAATTACTCTGGTTTTTGTGAACCATGGGTTTGACCTCTTTTTCTATATGATGAAATCACACATCTCCAATGTAGTCCCTCATTTTTCTTATGCCAAGTACTTTTTGATTTTTCTTTTATTTTCAAAATAATATTTTTTTGCAGAGAAATAGAATTAAAATTATCCATAAGTCCTAGCACCTAAAGAAATCACCATCAAATGTCTATATATATACATAAATATTCATACATTTCTTCAATAAATATTAATTGAACCACTATGAGCCAGGTGTTGTACAAAGCTGGTGAATAATACACCAAACGTTTCAAAGTTTTTCTTTATGCATACATAGAAATATATGTATAAATATATTTTGATGGGTCTTAATATCCAAGTTATTATTTAATGCATTTGTTCACCTAATAATAAGACACCTTTTAATGGGAATAAATAAATATGGCTTCATCTTATATACAAACCACTATTCTGTTCAAGCAGTTCTCAAATTTTAAACACTGAACTTGTTTCAATATTTTTCCATACCACAAAAACCATTTTAATCTAAATATATATACATACCTTTAATTATTTCCTTAAGTTTTTAGAAATGGAATTTGGACATCAAAGTCGGCATTAGTTATCAATGTATTGTCTCTCAGCTCCAAATCTACCCTTCTTTCTCCCCTGCTTTGTGATACTGGAGCTGTGAATATTTCTCCTCTCCACCTGGCACAATTGTAGGCTTTGTCAATAGAGGGCGCTGCAGGAACAAAGCAAAGCAGTAGTGGCAGGAAGACACTTCTCTTCTGGGTTCCGGTCCTCCATTTCATTTCTTCAGCGTGGGAGCATGGGAGCAGCACTAGCTCCAACCATACTCTCAGGCCACTCTCTCCCCACCCGGTGGCCACAGACACAGGCAACCATCTCCCCCTCCCATGGGCCACTTCTATGGCTCAATTTGGCCAGCATCTCTGGCAAGGTTCTTCACCATCAGTGGCTGGATTTTCTGGGGGTGAACACACCCTCTTCAAAGAGGTCTAAATCTCAGCCTTGGTGGGGTAGGGGGGCCCTTCTAGCCCTTGGTTCCTCTTTTTCCCACTTGTCCTCAGCCTAGAGGTAGTAGCTACTTTTTTGCACCTGGTACTTCTAGATCTCTTGGGAAGATCTTACCACATTGACTAGTTAACAAGTCTTTTTATTAAATTTTTCCTGTTCAAATAATTGGTGTGATTTTTGCTTCCTGACCAGACCATGACTGATATAATGCAGACATGCATTACCAAGTTAACTTCCAGAACGGCTGCTCCAATTTACAACTCCTGCCCCAAGTCTTAATCAATTATGGATATTTTCATTGATTTTAGCAATGAGACTACGATAAGGAGAAATGACCCCTTGCCAACTGTTTTAACTTGTGTTTCTTTGATTACTGGCAAGGTAGAGGAAAAACTATATGAGTATATGTTGTATTAGAAGGAGTCATAAGAATTTTAAAATGGGCTAGAGAAGAGGGAGAAGGAAGGGGGATTTTCTTGTTACTCTAAAACCATGTATATAGTTTGAATGTTTTACAGAGAGAAAATATTCATTTATTATTTGTATAATTAAAAATAAATCATGAAAACAAGGTGCTGCTGGGCCCTCTCTCTGACTACACACTACTAGTTAGAGGCATGCCTTCTTTAGCAGAGCTGAGCAATCCGCTCTGGAAACGGCTTATCTAGACTTGCAACCACAGGCTCCACTCCTGGCGACTGACTCATTCCTCTAAGCATGCATCTGAAACACTGGAAGGAAGGGAGGGCTCGGCAGCCGTGCCTAGTCATGGAGTTCAGTGTTCCCGTATTTCCTGTGGTAGGAGAGTACTGATATTAAGAGCATGCCTAAAACCACTTGCAGGACCCCAAGTCCGGATTTTAAGTTCATAAAATACGGTCACCATACATCTGGGGGGAGCAGAGGAAGAAAGAGTGCAGAGGCCACAGCTTCCACTTGCCTTTTCCTAGCTACCAGGTGAACACAGTTGAAGTGTGTGAAATGTGGGAATTAATCTAACCCAGAGAGAACAGGGGATGATGAGTTCAGCACAAGGATGGGCTAGGGTCATCATTCTGTTTCCAAAATAATTAGTCATCCTTTACACCTTTCATCTTTGCTTCAAAATAAAAAAATAAAAGCAGCGTGAAGAGAGTTAAGATGTGCACGTATCACAATTGTAATTCATAATTTTAAGATTCTTTCTCTGGCAGGGCTAAACTATTATAATATTGTGTTATAAATATTTGCAATTCCCCTTCCAAGAAGGAAGGGTGCTTTAATTACCCTATCAGCTAATAGGCCTCTGTTGGGTGGAATGGTGTAGAAAATGGAAAGAGAAATGGCAGCCAGTAGAAGCAGAGCAGATCACCCTCCACACAAAAGGATCGGGGTGGGACGGAGTAAAGAGAAGAGGCCAGCATGGTGGAGTGGAGTTTGTGGGAGTGGTAGGTGGGAGAGGAAGAAAGGGAGACCATAAAGCATGGAATCTGTGGAGAGAGAGACATGTAGGAAGGATGTTTAGAAAAGTATACTAAATGTAGTATATGTCAGTAATGTAATTCTTGCTTCTCCATCCCTTCAAAAGTTATTCAGTAAGACCCATGTTAATTTTCAAAGCTTTTTAGAGTCCTTTGTATTTGTTTTAGCTGTACTGATGTTCTGAAGCTGAACTTTGAGCCAGAACAAGATATTTATTTGTGTTCCATTTGTTTAATGTTTTTCTCACCCACTAGCTGTGAATTCATATGATTGATTAGAAGTTGCTAGACAACAGTTAAAACACTTTAAGGCATAACTTTCAAAAGGCGCCCCCCCAAAAAAACAAAAAAGCAAAATCCCAACTTCTGAGAATAGCTGTGCTGTCAAGGTAGTAAAAACTGAAACAGAGCATGCAGTTCTCGTGCAGTCTGACCTCTAAAGCTTGCATTAATAGGCACAGGGCCACTGCCAGAACAAGAGTTGCATGATCTGAAAGTAGCAACCCATAAATGTGTGGATTTCTTCCAATTCTAAAATATAATACAGGTAATTTAAGCCAAGTTTGTTCTTATGCATGTTCTTTGCCCTCTATCCTGTATCTCCTTGAAAAAAAAAAAAAAATGGTGCAAATTCCTTGATTCCTGACCTTAATAACAAACAAGGAAACAATCTTAACATCAAAGCCTAACATTTTATCTTAACTGTCTCTTTAGGAAAATAGAGTAATCTGGGTTATGAGTCCATAAAATAAATCAAGTTTTAATGAAACATTTGAAGGAAACAGAAAAGTGCCAAGAATATAATATGACCAATGTCTATATACTCATGACTTAACGTTGTCAAATTTTAACACTTTGTGATACAACCTACAGATCTCTTTTTTAAGAAATAAATCATTTCAGATATTACTGACAGCGCATGCATAATCTCTGACAATCCCATTTCTCTCACTTCAATCCTATATGTAACAACTATGCTGAATTTGGTGTTTGTCATTCTTGCGTATATTCTTATAATTTTACTGCATATATATTTATCTGTAAATAACATTAAGAATTATTTTATCAGTTTTGAAGCTTCCCTAAATGATAGCATACTGCTACACACACACCCACCAACACATACATAAATATATGCATATCATATATATCATATATAATTATTCAGTTTCTTTTGCAAATTGAAGATGTATCCATGGTGGGAAAATGTAGTTCTATTTCCTTCATTTCAACTGCTATTTCCCATTGTATGCCCACATTTACTTAATCTCCTGTGCATGGGTATTTAGGCCTTTTTGCAATTATTTGCCATTATAAGCCAGGCTGCAGTAAAAATTCTTGTGGATAGGTGTAGGCATCCTTTGTTTTTTATTTATAACATAGAATTATAACCAAAATGGCCAAAGGAGTTGACCTTTTTTAAATGGACAGGTTTAGCAAGTGTTAAGACATGTATGGATTTATGTGACCATCACCATAGAGGGTACAGACTAGTTCCATTGCCCAAAAGGAACACCTCCCGCTGCTCCTTTTAGTTACACCTCTGCCACTAACCCAAATGCCTGGCAATCAATGATCTATTTTCTGTCACCATAGTTTCTCCATTTCCAGGATCTCATATAAATGAAATAATAGAGAATGTAACTTTTTTGAGACCATCTTTCACTCAAAGTAATACCTTAAGCTTCATCCATGCTTGTTGTGTGAATCAATACTTTTTCTTTTTGATTGCTAAGTATTATTACATCTATGGATGCACAGTTTGTTTATCTACCTGCCCACTGAAGGGCATTGGAGTTATTTCCAATTTCGGCAATTATTAATGAAGCTGCTACAAACCTTCACATACAGGCTTGTGCGCAATCATCAGCTTTCAAGTCAGTTAGGCAAACACCTAGTGGGCTTGCTGGGTCATTTGTAAGTGTATGTTTAACTTTCCAAGTGTTTGGAGATTGACCAGTCATCTTTCTGTTACTGATTTCTAGTCTAATTCTCTAAAGGTTGCAGAACATAATTTGTATGATTTTGATTCCTTTGAATGTGTCAATGTTTGTTTCATAACTTCATCTTGATGAAGGTCATGTACAATTGAAAATAACGTGTATTCAGCTGTTGTTCCATGGAGTGTTCTAGAAATGTCAGTTAGATCCAATTGGCTGATAGTGCTGTTCAGTTTTTACATCCTTGCTGATTTTCAATTACTCTACTATGCACAGAGAAAGGAGTGTTGAAATGCTCAATTATAGTTGCTGGATATGTCTATTTTTCCTTTCAGTTCTAGCAGTTTTACTTCACATGTTCTGAAGCTCTGTTATCAAGGACATACACATTTAGGATTATTACATCTTCTTGGAGAATTGACCCTTTTATCATTATGTAATGTCTTTTTTATCCCTGGTATTTTCTTTACTCTATAGTGCACTTTTTCTGTATTAATATAATTACCCCCACATTTCTTTTGATTGGTGTTTGCCTGGTATATCTTTTTCTTTCCTTTTCCTTTTAACCCACCTGTATCATATTTATAATGAGTTTCTTGTAGATGGCATATAGTTTAGTCTCTTTTTTTTAATTTAATACATTCTGACACTCTCCAGCTTTAATTGGTGAGTTTAGACCATATATATATTTAATGTAATTATTGATATGTTTGCATTTAGGTTTACCATTTAATTATTTCTTTTCTGTTTGTGCCCTCTGTTTTTTTTCCCCTCTCTTTCCCCTTTCCTGACTTCTTTTGCTTTATTTGAATACTTTTCAGTACTCCCTTTTAATCTATTACTGAGTTTTCACTATATCTCTTAGTATAGTTTTATTAGTAGTCGCTCTAAGGAATAAAATATACAAACCTAACTTTTCTCAGTCAATTTAAAATGAACATTCTACTACTTTAAGTGTAATGCAGAGCTCTTATTACCACATCAGCCCCTTCACTCTCTTCCCTTTGTGTTGTTATGGTCATATGTGCTGAACCCTATCAGACAATACTAACATTTTTGTTTTCAACCATCACATGTATTTTAAACAATTTAAGAAGAGAAAAATAATCTCTCATAGTTACCATCCCTGTTGCTTTTCCTGCATTCCTGACGTTCCTGATTTCTCTCTGATATAATTTGCCTTCCATCTGAAATCCTTCCTTTAGAATTTCTTTTAAAGCAGGTCTGCTGGTGACAAGTTCTCCTAGGTTTCTTTCTTCTAAGAATGTCTTTATCTCATCTTCACCCCTGAAGGAAATTAATGCTGGAAGGGAACTTTGAAATCGTCTAACTCAATGTACTCATTTTACCTGTGAGGAAAACAAAGTTCTGAAGCATTAAGTAATCTGGTCCACCATTTGTAAAGAACAGGCACTGGGCATTTTGTTTGTTTGTTTGTTTGTGCTCCCCAGTAGTAGTGGACTGTGATGAGCCAAACACACTGTCTCTCTAGGCTCCTTATGACCCGCGACACAAGGTGGATGGCCAGGCCTGGCCAGGCACGGATCACAGATAGACTCTGGAATCAGGACTCTGTTCTCGTTAGCAGCATCCTCTCAATCACTGGCTCTCAAACTTCAGTGCAATCAGAATCAAACTTCAGTATGCATCAAAAGCTTATAAACTGATAAGGATCAGCTGGCTGAAAATGCACATTCCTGGACCCACTTCCAAATATTCTGATTGTTAGATCTAGGGTGTGGCCCTGGAATTTGCATTTTTATAAGCACCTCAGGTAATTCTGACCCACAAGCTGCATTTTGAGAAATCTCTGGCCAATTTTAGGCATTACGTTTTTGTCAGGAACAGAAGAGTCTAGATTTGCTAACTCAGAATAAAAGAAGAGGACTTGGTACAACTCCAAATAAGAAGCCGTTTTCTTAAGCTTGCTCCATTCTGGACCTGCCTTTCATTATGGCTTTAATTGCCTCTCCTCCCTCACTGATTGCCGAAACAGCTGGCAGGTAAAGGCAGCATTGTCTTCACACAGATGTGCAATGTAATAAAAACTCTGAGGGACTTAGATGCCTACTGTTAGCATAGTTATGTCTCTTACCTTACCTCTTACTCGTTCAATAGGCCCATTAAACTTCCTGCGATTTATATGTTCTACTAAATATAATAGTTGACACTCATCTGGAGCCAGAATTTATAAATCCAGGTTTTTATTTTAAATATCTTTTTCCAAACCACCCCTCCTCTCCATACACGAGCACACAGAGACAGACCCACGCACACAAACACCATTTATCCTACAGGAATTTGTCAATTCTTACCATGCACCTACCTACTATCGACTAGATCTTATGAAGCCAGCAAAAAGAGATTGAAAACGTGTGGGCCTTGCACTCATGGAATTATAGACGAATGTAGAAAACCAAACACAACAACAGCTAGACGTGCTTTAAGCAACATGTGAACATGTGCAAGATAAAAAAGAGTCACACATCCACAGGTCAAGGGAATCTGGCGTTTACACTTTGACTCTTTGTTGTTTTCATGATTTAATTCTTAGATGTGAAGAGCTTGGTGTTGAGCTAGACTGAAAGGAAACACAAGACCCTTTGCCTTTGCTCCCCTTAATGCAGGCAGTGTCAGGGATTCCCTAACCCGCTGAGTGGGCTGCCTCCTATTGTTCAATTGTCTTATATGTACAGACACATCTTGTCTCTCTGATGACAAAAAGATGCTCAAAGGCAGGAGCCATGTCTTACACTTCTTCTGTGTCTCCTAAGGTGTCCAAAATGACATCATTTTTATGTAACCAACACTTAAGCCCTTGATGGGTACCAGGCCCTGTGTGAGATGCTACAGTTGCAGAGGTGGACAAGATCCCTGATTCCCTTCAATCACTCAACATTTCTTGAGCATTTCCCAAGTGATAGGCCCTGTTCTCAGAGCTTAGGCACATGGATAAGTAAAACTTTCCTGCTGTACTAAGGGTTCCATGGTCCAGGAAGGCCGAGACTGTGTGCAAGCAACTAAACTCAACATGATCAGCACTGTAATAGTAGTGTACAAAAGGAGCTGCGGGGGCACTTGAGAGCACATGTCACTGTGCTTGATGGGCAGGAGGACGGCATCAGAGAAAATGGGACAAGTGACCAATGGACCTTCTCCAGAAAAGGAAAGGGGAAAGAGCTTTTGATTAAAGGCACATCCTTGAAAGCATGAAGCACTCAAGAAATTATCAAAAAGTCATGCCAGGATGTGTGGCTAATAAAGAAGCAATGGGGGATTTTCAGAAGGTTGTTCCTGTGTGCTAGAAAGTTCACTCTGGCAAGAATCTGGGTAGGCACCAAATGGGGCCATATTGGAAGGAGAAGATCAGTTAGGAGCCTATTTGTAAGAGTCTAAGAAATGATGAGCCTCTGGATACATTTAAGAGCATAGAAATGGAAAGGCGAAGGATTTGAAATGGAAGGCTCGAAACAGAATGGCAGCTCCTAGGAAAGTGTAGTTTGGGCTAATGTTATGGATTGTGTTGCGTCCTCCAAAAGGATGTGTTCAAATTCTAACCCCCGTCCTGGTGAATGTAACCTTCTTTAGAAATACGGTCTTTCCTCCCGGGGAGGAATGTAGACCCGGCATCGTGGGACGGAGAACATCTTCTTGACCAAAAGGGGGATGTGAAAGGAAATGAAATAAGCTTCAGTGGCAGAGAGATTCCAAAACGAGCCGAGAGATCACTCTGGTGGGCACTCTTACGCACACTTTAGACAACCCTTTTTAGGTTCTAAAGAATTGGGGTGGCTGGTGGTGGATACCTGAAACTATCAAACTACAACCCAGAACCCATGAATCTCGAAGACAGTTGTATAAAAATGTATCTTATGAGGGGTGACAACGGGATTGGGAAAGCCAAAAGGACCAAACTCCACTTTGTCTAGTTTATGGATGGATGTGTAGAAAAGTAGGGGAAGGAAACAAACAGACAAAGGTACCCAGTGTTCTTTTTTACTTCAATTGCTCTTTTTCACTCTAATTATTATTCTTGTTATTTTTGTGTGTGTGCTAATGAAGGTGTCAGGGATTGATTTAGGTGATGAATGTACAACTATGTAATGGTACTGTGAACAATCGAAAGTACAATTTGTTTTGTATGACTGCGTGGTATGTGAATATATCTCAATAAAATGATGATTAAAAAAAAAAAAAAAAAGAAATACGGTCTTTGAAGATGTGATTAGTTAAAACGGGATGAAATTGGATTAGGGTGGGCCCTAAACCAATATGACCTGTGTCCCTATAGGAAGAGGGAAATTTGGACACAGAGAAAGACAGGCACAGGGGAGAAGGCCATGTGACAATGGAGGCAGAGATTGAAGTGCTGTAACCCCAAGCCAAGGACACCAAGGATTGCCAGCAAACATCAGAAGCTAGAAGGGGCAAGGCAGGATCCTCCTCTACAGGTTTTAGAGTGAGCATGGCCCTGCAGATACCTTGATTTTGGACTTTTGTTGCTTGAAGCCACCAGTTTATAGTACTTTGTTATGGCAGCCCTAGAAAACTGAGATATATAACTTCATTGTGAATTGAGGGGATGTAGATGAGGCTGGTGGCAAAGCAGCACAGAAGGTCTGAAGAGGAGCAGAAGGGAAAGGCTTATTTCTGGGAAGGGATAGGAGAGATTTTAGGCAAATCTAGAGGATGGTGGCATCTGACTGGCCAATCCTGACTCTAGGATTTCCACTATCCCACCCTAATCTCACTCACCCTTAATACCTGACAATAGCTTTTTCCTTGACCTTTACCGGACAGGGAAAATGGGTTTAAATGATCTCCAGGTGAGTTGGGAATCTTGTTCCTTGAATTGGTGCCAGATAAAAGATCTATCAAGGGAACATGGGCCCCCCTGGGTGGGGGGAGAATTGAACTCCTAAGATTTGTGATGTCTCCATGTCCACGTCCCGTTGCCAGCCCAGAAAAATGCAAAGCAGCTTGTCACACAGTGATTGCAGATGATGTCCCTTTCAAATCTGGCCTTGAAACCTAGTTAGACATCCCAGAAGTTGCAGGTTTCTCAGAAACTAGAGACCAATTAAAATTTGATTCCAGTTAAAAAGAAAGAGATGGTGCTAGAAACTCTCAAAATGCCCATCACCACACCCAGGTGAGTGAAGCATCCATGACCAGTGTCCATTATAGGGCTTCTCCCTTGGACTGGGCATTCAGGCCATTATTGTGCTCCTGAAGAGGATCCCTTTCTGGAATTGATACCAATCAAACATGGGGTTCTCTGCCTCATGCACATAACAGCCAATCTATGGCACCAAGGTTTCAAAAAGAGAATTTATTGCTACACAAAGCAAGGAGAACAGATAACCTAACAGCCTAAAATCTGTCTCCCCAAACTGCAGTAACTGTGATAGTTCTATAGTATCAAAAGGTGGTCAGGTTTTAGGATAATGAGTGTAATGGCTTGAGATGATGAAGTTAGAGATGATCTAATTATTGAGCATGCACAGGTTGATTACATGCTTAGTCACAGAATACATGTAGGAAAACAGTGGTCTTAATATGTTCATGGGCATGATTTTTAGTATCATAATGAGGTGAAAGTCACTTAAAGTTTAAGCTACTGAACATGTCAGGTGGGATAATTTTGGTTAGATCAAGCTTAATCTAGTAAGATAGTTTAGAAATTGAGGTGGGTTAGTTCTGGGCAGAGTCAAGTTCCTTCATTAATATTAGGGGGCTGTCTTTGTGATCATAAGACTCTGAAATTGTGAAACAGGATAATGGGGTACAAGTGGGGCCAGTCATGAGGATTTTACAATAGCAAAATGAAAGTTATATAGTCATATAATCACCAAAAATCAAGGCATTTGGGTCATAGTTCAGTGGGTTTCAGTAATTTCAGGTATTTCTTTTTGGCTATTATACAATATACTGGAAAGTATATCCAGCCATCCTAATTATTTGTTAATTCTTAATTTCTTGGTTACTATTCCTCCCTTTTTATTTTATTTTTGTCCATTCCTCAATCTTGAGAGAAATATAGGTGATGACTGTTCCAATTTGTTCCTACTGAAAAGGAGCATCATCCTTATGGGGTAGAGGAATGAAACTTGTTGTTCCTGGAGAGACTGGTACCTCTGGATTTCAGGGCTTAACTGGAATAGAAACAATCTGGAGGCTTTAAGTCTCTGAAAAACAAACTTAATAAGTAAATTGAAAATTGTAGGTTTAAATAAAAGGAGTAGAAGGATTATGATTAGGTGATTTATACCTATGTTATATTGAGGAAATAATCTTTTTATAGATTTTTAGACAGAATCCGGTGTGTTCCTTAGGGTTTTCAGGAACAGTGTTCACAATATCTGGTTGAGGCCTACAGAATGATTTCCTGACTATATATAAAATCTCTTAGACACTGAAACTTCATTTTGTTTTATTTCTTTTCTCTACACGGATCAAGAAAGAATTGCTAGTTCCCTTGAGGGACTGGGGGGAAATGTGGAAATAATAAACTTCCCCACCTGGGGAATTCCTGATATCCTTGCAAGCATTGGGAACTACCAGTTTAGTAGGCTGAACCCTCAATCTTGGGGCTTGCTCTTATGAAGCCTGTTACTGCAAAGAAGAGGCTAAACCTACTTATAATTGTGCCTAGGAGTCACCCCCAGAGAACCTCTTTCGTTGCTCAGATGTGGCCTCTCTCTTTAAGCCAAACTCTGCAAATAAACTCACTACCCTCCCCCCACCCCCAACATGTGGGAGATGACTCCCAGGGGTGTAAGTCTCCCTGGCAACATGGGACATGACTCCCAGGGATGACTTCAGATCCAGCATCGTGGGATTGAGAAAGCCTGCTTGACCAAAAGGGGGAAGAGAAATGAAACAAAGTTTCAATGGCTGAGAGATTTCAGATGGAGTTGAGAGGTCATTCTAGAGGTTATGCTTATGCATTATATAGATATCCCTTTTAGTTACTAGTTTATTAGAACATCTAGAAGGAAATAACTGAATTTGTTGAACTGCAACCCATTAGCCTTGATTCTTGAAGATGACTGTATAATTATATAGCTTATATGGTGTGACCATGTGATTGCAAAAACCTTAGAGTTCATACTCCCTTTATCCAGTATACAGATGTAGAAAAATGGGGACAAAAAGTAGATGAATAATGGGGGGCGTGGGGGGAGATGGGATGTTTGGGGTGTTCTTTTTTACTTTTATTTTTATTTTATTCTTATTTTTATTTCTTGGGGTAATGAAAATGTTCAACAATCTATTGTGGGTGATGCATGCACAACTGTATGATGATACCATGATCAACTAACTGATTGTACTTTGGATGATTGTATTATATGTGAATATATCTCAATAAAATTGCATTTTTTTTTAAAAAAAGCAAGCATCACTAGCCCCAAGGTGCCAGGGAGGTCACCCGTGGGAGTCATGTCCCACATAGGGGGAAAGGTTGTGCATTCGTTTGCAAAATTTGGTTTAGACCAAAGGCCACAAAGAGGTTTTCATGGGGGTGACTCTTAGGCATTACTTCATCACAGAAATAAGTTTTATAAGTGTAAGCCTCAAAATTGAGGGCTCAGCTTATTAGCATATTTCCTTTTTATGAGGAAGGGCTCATATATTTTAGAGTTTATTTTCATAGGTCTCCCTACTATAAGTTTAAATGGGGATAATTTATGTTTGTTTGTTTGTTTTTAAAAGGAGTGAATCTTAGATTTAGATCTTGCAACTTTCCTTGACTACAGTTTCAGTAAATTGGGAGCTCTTTATTGCTTGAGAGATTAGCAGCAATTCCCCAAGATGCAGATGTTTAATAGGTTCATGCTTCCCTTCTCCCGTCCCACAAGGGACCTTGCAAATACTTTTTTTATTTTATGTCTAAAACACTCTGAAATGTATCAGAGTATTTCAGACATAAAATAAAAAGTATATATTAACATATGCAGACCACTAAGATCTTATTCTTTATCTTAGGTTCTATGTTAACTAAAGCGGAGTTAGGTTGTTTAAATGAACTGTCTGGTCAGGTTAAATTAGTGTGCTATAGAAAATCTAAAACAATTTTTGATAAAATAAATTTCTCCTTTTTGGTCCCTCACAGAAATTAAAGTTTTAAAAATTCAGATACTACTACTTTTTATCTTGTATTCTGATTCACCACCGTTTTCAATTAGATGAATCCCATTCACCTCTGCAACTGAAGTTTGATTCTTTAGCTTCTTCAACAGTTGTTGTAAGGAGTTATCCTTTTAGAATTAATGCTGTTTCTTTAGCATCTTTAGAGCTGGAGAAACTTAACTTTTTTGAGTTTCAGGTGTCACACAGACACCCAAAGTTTCTGGGAGCTACCAGGTTACAAAGGCAGAGCTGAACATCTCAGAATGTAGAAATAATTAAAGCTTAGGAACAAATATGACTGCTGCAAGAGCTTACAATCTAGACCCTAACTTCTAGAAATAAAAAAAACATTTGATAATTAAATTATTTTGCAGTTATTAATTACACACTGCAGCTGAAGTTTTGCTCTGTTTTATCCTTACACTTTTACTACATTTATGGTAATTAACAGGTAGAACATAATTTATACATTTTCCTTGCTTCTCTTTTAAAGTTTTTTTGTTGAAGATGAAGCCATGACTTGTAGCTGATTACATGCATTTTTAGAGAAGAATCAGAGTAAACCAATGTAACTGCCAAGGAAATTTGGTTATTTCTGTGACAGATAACATTTTTTAAAATAACTAAAGTGATGATTAATATCACTATACTGTTGTCTAACATTATGTAGATCAGTATTCGGACATAATATTAACAATGAGAACCTTGTTAAGTCTTTAAAATATTACACAATTTCTAAATATATGAATAACATTTCACCTATACAAATTAGAAAATCCCTTTTAATTTCATAATACTTCCCAAACACTTCTTATGCAACTCATAATGTATTAAATGAAACAAACTATTTTCAGCACCTCACTTTATACAAGGTGAAAGAATAAATCCACAACAAATAAAAGTCATTTCCTTAAACCTTTTTATAACCTTTTATATTCATTTAGATTTTGCTCTATACATTCTTCTTTTACATCTTGCAAAAAACTTATTTTACCTTAGGACAAAACCCCACTATTAAATAAGCTTATTAAATTTTAGTCAGCATTAACTATGACAAACAAAATTCACTTTTATAAACTCTCTACAAATTTCTAAATTTATTCAGGTCTTGTCATATATTCCTGCTTCTCATTCTGTGACAACTAGTCATTCTACTTCAGGACAAAACTACATCTCTTTTTTTTAAACAAAGCACACCCTGTATGCTTTACATATTTAAATACTGTAAGTTACTAAAAAGATTTTTGGGACTGTCTTTAAACATTTTACAAAATATAATTATTTTTTAAATAAAATTTGTCAAATAACAATTTTGTTAAACACAAACTTACATTTTTTTATCTAAAAGATCTAATGATATAATGCTAATTTATTTTATTAGTAAACTTGTATAAAATTAGGGAGAACACACCCAACTAGAATAAAATTGTATGTTTAATAATGATAGTTCAGAGGGAGTGGTTTCCAGAAATACTGCTTTCTTTGGTTTACTATTGTATCAGTATTTTAGTGAGATATATTATGGGTAACTTTTTGAAACAGCTTTCTTCATAACAGTACTCTAGTAATTTCTTAATGCAAAAAAAAAGTGTTGTTTTTTTTTTATTTTTCCTCCATTGGAGGTTAAACACTTCTTAGTTTTTACAATATTTTCAAACTATGAATAACATTAAAAGCATACTGCTTATCAGGCATTGGAAAATATAATTGTTAGAAAAAATAATTCTAAATTGGGGAATTATAGGACAAACTACTCAAAACATGGCCTGTTCCATAAGGAACTTTCTATCCTTATCACTCTTAATCTCCAGACACAGTAGAAAGAATTTGTAAGCCAAACTTACATCCCCTGTCCAGAGCCTTCCCTTATAGCTGCCTTGACTGGTTTACTTTTTATTATTTCTACTTGAATTTGGTCAAGGTTCAGGAGAAGACCTGTGGACAGGGATAGGTGAGCTAGAATGTAGAGGATTTCTTCTTTTTCAGTTGTTCTTTTAAATAGTTTGAATTTCAAAGCCCAGACTCTTAAAAACTTCTGCACAATACGGCCTCCCAAATCTTCCCGGCTTAGAGTGAAAAGATCTGAGTATTCAGGGTTACAGGTCTGAGTGAGAAGATTGAAATCTTTTAAAATCTACTGAGTTTTCAGTAGTATTTGGGAGTTAGGTTAAGCCAGGACATGGAGACGGAAGGCAGAAGGAGTTTAAAGAGCGCTAGAAGCTCGGTTTCCTTCATTTCTGGACTCCAGGAGCACTAATTTATATATTTAAGCACTTATTTATCGTCAACCAATTAGAGTAGTGCTCTTTTAAGAATTTTTGTTTGCTGATTTGGTATTACTATCCAGAGGTAAGAAAACATGCATTGAACAAACAGCTAAACACAAATAGAAAGTTAGATACACAAAAACAGAAATAGAGAAATACATAATTCATGAATTTGAACTATAATTTTTCTGGTATGACATAATTAAGATTTCATTCACATACTGTATTAGAGGAATAATTCTTTCTCTGGATTTTAGTTACAGTGGTTGTTTAATATAATGAACAGTACCTAGAGTTTTACTTGAGTTGGTTTTATTATTTTGCACGTCCAGGTTTTCTATCAGCTTATGTCTGCAGTTTTATAGCTTCTGAGATTTCTTCTGGGATAGGGGTGATTTGCTTATCTTTATTAGGGAACAGCAAGACCTCTTGTAACACACAAATTTATCCTGAAGGCACTTCTACTGATAAACAATCTGTAAAAAAAAAAAGTTATTTGGCATCTAACTTGGTTAACAGATTTTTCCCCAGCAAGGGAACCGGACACTTTGGGTATGTACAGGAAGCTATGCTTTAAATATTTGGTTTTAATTAAGCAGTCTAGCAGCCGTAGAAATGGGTTGTTGGTTTTTTTGTTTCTTTAGGTTTTTTTTTTTTTTTTTTTTTTTTTTGCATTTTTATTGGATACTCTTGTTATTAGCTGATGGGCTTGAAATCTTGTTAGATTTTTGTTTAATCTCTTGTATTAATAAGAAATTCAATTAATTGTTTTCACATCTGTATCATCACCTGAGGGAGATTGAGAGAAGTGGTGTTTCCTTAAGAGGAGCCCCTAAAAGTGCTATTTGCTTTTTGAAGTACTAGTCTTTTTTTAACTTGGCCCCTGTTGTAATAAACTTTAAAGTCAACTTGGAGATAAGTCCCCTTGGTTCTCCATCTATTTTCTGTAGCTTTCTCTTTATATCAGGAAAACTCTGAGTAGTAAAGGCTATACTTAAAATTCTGGCATTCTCTGGACGTTTTAGACCTATACTAATATACTCCTGGTAAGTAGAATAAATTCTTCCAAAGAAAGTTGAGGGATTTTCCTTGGTTCTTGTATTGTTTTATTAGTTTTTCTACATTTATAGGTTTAGGGACCCCTTTTTGCAGATTTGCAATAATATACTTTTTATAATGCTCTAATTTAGCCCGGTCATCAGCATCATTTGGATTTCATTGAGGATCCCTTCCTGGTGCTGCTAAATTTGCTTTAGCATACACTGTGTTGACAGGATTTTCTCTTTGTTTTTAAACCTTTCTCCTTTTGCTTTTTCTATTACTATTCACATTTTTCTCCTGTAATTAAGGTATTTAATAAGGTCTAAATATTAGCCCAATTTGGTTGCTAGTACCGAAGCAGCTAAGCTTTCTGTTTTCTTTGGGTCTTCTCTACAGAGTAGGGTATTAATTTTCCCAGTTACATAAATTTGATGTGGAGAACGGGGTATTTACATATTAATCTTCTTGGGTCTCCCTGTTTTGTCTACTCCTGTAGGCACTCGCTGGAGGGGCGGAAGTTTTGCCAGGGGCTCAGCTGCTGGTCCTAGAGGGCAGCCCTGGGTGAACTGAGTACCCTAATAGGTATAGGAGGGGGAGACTATTTCTATCTTCAGCTCTTTTATCTCCAGTAAAGGGAGATAACAAAAACAAAGGAGGAGTTAACAAAAGCTCTATTGGATCCTCCAGGCTTGAATCAGGGAGGACATTTTTCTTTTCTCTGCTAGTCCTTACAGGTAAAATTTTATATTTTCTCATTAGCACTGACTTCTGAGAGAGATAAATAAAGGATTGACTATTGTGCTGGTTCGGATGTATTATGCCCCCAAACGCCAATATCTTTGATGCAGTCTTGAGTGGGCAGGAAACCTATTGGTGTTGATTGGGTTGGAGACTTTTGATTGGAGTTTCCGTGGAGATGTGATCACTCAACTGTGGGTGAGGTCTTTCACTGGATAGTTTCAATGGAGGTGTGGCCCCACCATTCAGCATGGGCCTTGATTAGTTTACTAGAGCACTATATAAGCTCGGACAGAAGGAGCCGGATTGCTACAGCCAAGAGGGACTTTGAAGAAAGCACAGGAGCTGCAGATGAGAGACAGTTTGAAGACAACCATTGAAAGCAGACTCTTGCTCCAGAGAAGCTAAGAGAGGACAAATGCCCCAAGAGGAACTAAGAATGACATTTTGAGGAGGAGCTGCAGCCTGGAGAGGAACATCCTGGGAGAAAGCCATTTTGAAACCAGAGCTTTGGAACAGACACCAGCTACGTGCCTTCCCAGCTAACAGAGGTTTTCCGGACACCACTGGCCATCCTCCAGTGTAGGTCCCCAATTGCTGATGTGTTATCTTGGACACTTCGTGGCCTTAAGACTGTAACTGTGTAACCAAATAAACCTCCTTTTATAAAAGCCAATCCATCACTGGTATTTTGCTTTCTGGCAGCATTAGCAAACTAGAACTATACATCATCTTATCCCATTTCTGCTCTCCTTTGCAGAACAACTCTAACTGTAACACAGTATTCTTTTCTATAGAACCATTCTCAGGCTACTCCTCTTTTGATTCTAAATTATATTGAGGCCAGACCATGTTTCAAGAATAAACTATTTTTTGCTTTTTCATAGGCTTGTAACTAAAATCATTCTAATTTTTCAAAATATAGCCCAAGGGGCTACATTTAGGAATGGTATTAGACTTAGAACTTCCCATTTTAAGGAATGTCAGTAATCAGTAATTGATTAAGAACACTTGAATAATACAAATGCAATAATACACCAATTAACAAGTTAAATGGATACTTAACACTTCATTTTGTTAAATATTAATTAACTGTTAGATTACTTATTTTACAATATGTATATTAGAAGTATACTCAACAGACGCAGGTTGGGACTTCAAACGCCAGAGTGGCACTCAGGAAATAGAAAGGTGTACATGTCAGAGCAAGGGGGATCATTCCAGAAGCAGGAGCTAGGGCCTCGAA
Organism: Choloepus didactylus; assembly: GCF_015220235.1. Taxonomy (NCBI): domain Eukaryota; kingdom Metazoa; phylum Chordata; class Mammalia; order Pilosa; family Megalonychidae; genus Choloepus; species Choloepus didactylus. Next base: position 63,266,695 of record NC_051324.1, on the reverse strand, counting down.
TCCTGGTCCAGGGGCCTCAAACCCCATACTAACTTCCCGATCCACTTCCACCTTGATGACCTGCTCACCCAGTCAGATGTGGGGACCTGGAACTCTGGAACTGTTTCTCCCTTTGAAGTTTTAAGGCATCAATGAGCCTGGGGTGCTGGCAGGGCAGGAAAACTGTAGCTGCCGAGCCTCTAGATCAACAGGGACCAGGCAGCTGCAAAAGACTCAATTACCGTGCTTACCTGTCCTCCCGGGGCTCCAGAACTTTGGGCAGCCAGACTGTTTATTCCTTATGTCCCAACAGATTGAACATGGAGTTCTCTGCCTGATGTGCATAATAGCCAATCTTTGACACCAAGGTTTCAAAAGGAGAAAGAGTTTATTACTATGTGAAGCAAGAATAGATGATCTATAGGCCTAAAATTTGTCTCCTCGAACTGCAGTAACTCTGATAGTTATATAGTATCAAAAGATGGGCAGCTTTTAGGACAATGGGCACAATGGCCCCAGATGCTGTAATTAGAGGTGATTTAATTATTGAGCATGTGCAGACTGATTACATGCTTAGTCACAAAACGTATGTAAAGAAAATGGCAGCCTTAATATGGTGATGGGTGTGATTTTTTATTATAATGAGGTAAATGCCACTTAAAGGTTAAAGTCTAAGCTACTGCCCATGTCAGGTGGGCCCATTTTGATTAAATCCAACTTCAGTTATCAAGATAACTTTGGTCTTGGGGTGGGTTAGTTCTGGGCTGACTCAAGATCCTTCATTAATAAACATTAGAGGGTTGTCTTTGTAATCATAAGACTCTAAATTTGTAAAACAGGATAAAAAGGTACAAGTGGGGCCAGTCATGATGTTTTTACAATCACAAGATGAAGGTTATATAGTTATACCATCATTATCAAAGATCGAGGCATCTATCTGGGTAGCTGTTCAGTGGGTTTCCATAATTTCAGGAATTTTCTTTTACCTATTCTATAATATACTAGAAAATAGGAAAAAGGCATCTATGTAATGATTCAGTTATCCTAATTACTTGTTAATTCTTAATTTCTCCATTACAGAATTTTCCTTTTCCATACTTTTCTATTTTTGACCCACCCAGGCATGATCTTAACCTAACTCAGTGTATGAGAGGAGCCAAATTATCATAATTAAAGCAAACACATACTCAACACTTACTTAGCCTGCGCTAGATGCTTTTCTAAGCAATTTATATACTTAACTCAATTAAGCCTAACAACAACCCCACCAGTAGGTTCTGTTCTTACCTTCATTCACAGATGAGGGGGTGACAAGGACCCAAAGAAATCTCCAGCTGAACTACGGAAGGTAAAACACTGGTCTGAACCCACAAATCAAAGTGTGTCTGAAGGTTCTTGACTCCAGTAAGAGAAGGAAGGTGAAGAGTAGGATTAACACAAATAGGAAGCTTTGCTGCCCAGGCAAGCAGCTCGTGGGGGAAGACGCATTTCCCTGTTCAGCAGAGTGGGGGCCTCTCCCCCAACAGATTTGCGCATTACTGTACTCCCAGGCTGTAAACCAAGGGGCCAGGAGGTCAGGGTGGGGCTGCCACCTCCCCTCCCTCTTCCTCAAAAGGAAAATGGGGTGGGGGAGTTCAAATTAACCTCCCAGGATAGCAATAGGAAGCCTAACACGTGTATACCAGTGATTCATTTGGGTGGACTATTTTCACACCAAGCTAAACTCAAAAGTTCGGCGTGGGGTCATCGGGGGCCCCTCCCTTCTTCAGTGAAAGAAAAATGTTCTCTTTTGTAAAGCACAGGCCCAGCTGGAATGAAACTCCATCTAAACAGGAAATCACCAAGATTCTAGGTAAAACTAGTGCCTCAATTTTAAAGGTCAAGTTTTTTCCTTCACTGAGTGGATGTTTCCTGCTCGCCTACTACGCGCCAGGCACGTGGCTTGGAGTTGTGAATCTCGCAGGCGCCCAGCACTCTGTGGGAGGATATAAAGAGAGAAAAGACACACACACACACACAGACACACACACACACACTCCACCACCCCAACAACAAAAAAAGCTGGCAAGGCTTGCAGGAGAGAGGCTATTAAGGGGCTCTGTCTTTTTTCTAAAGCATTAAAATGAAAATAAAAGTCCTGTGGCCCCTCGCTTGAGTCCCCAAAGTACCTGAACTGAGCTCTGAGCAAGGAAAGTGGGAGGCCCCGGGCGAGGGGGTGGCGTGAGAAGTGGGTTGGTTGACAAGGTGGAAGGGCAGAGCCGGCCGAGGAACCGGGACTTGGCTGGAGAGCTGCGCCAGAGGCAGGTGCCAGCTGAGAGTGGGCGGAGGTGCCCGCGCCAAGGGAGGCGCGGGGAGGCACCGCGTTACCTCTGCCTCTCCGAGTCCCGGCGCACCGACAAGCTTGCCCCGGAGCCCCTGCTTCGCCGGCTCCCCTGTCTCGTTGCCCGCGCCAGCCGGTGCACGGGCGTCCCCGCCGCCCGCAGAAGGAGCTGCGAGATCAGTCGCAGCAGCAGCCTAGGCGACAGCATCCTCCGGAGAGACGCCCCGGGCTCCGCCGCCGCCTGGCTCCTCCCGGGGTTGAGCGTCGCCGCCTGCTCGCTCCGCTGCTCCTCGCTGTCGCCCCCTGCCCCGCCACCCGTCCGCCCGCGGCTGGCAGCAGGACCCGCGCCCCGGGGCTTTTCACCTGCAGCGGGCGCCCGGAGAGAAGGAGCGAGAACCGGGCGCTCGGGAGACACCAACCCCTCGTCTCCACTCTGCACGGATTAGGTTCGCCCGCCAACGCCGCGAGCCCGGGCGCTCTCTGCACCCAGTCCCCAAGTTCAGGGACTACACCCCTGGAGAGTGTGCTTCCCAGCGCGCTGTGCGTCTCGGCCGCGTCGCTCCCGGCCGGCCCGCGGGACTCCAGGCGCCGCTTCGACCTGCGCCCCCGTCACCCCTCTGCGCCCAGGCACCCTCCGGGGTCCACGGAGACGTTCCGCCCGCGCCCGGCGCCCACCTTGGCCCGCGCGCCGCCGCCCCGAGCCCCCGCTGGGCCATGCCGGGGCTGCGCCGGGACCGCGTGCTGACCCTGCTGCTGCTGGGCGCGCTGCTCTCCGCCGACCTCTACTTCCACCTCTGGCCCCAAGTGCGGCGCCAGCTGCGGCTCCGGGAGGACCCGCGCGACTGCCTCTGCACCGGCCGCCGCTCGTCGCCGGCCCGGGACCCTCGCCCCGCAGTGCACAACTTTTCCCAGGCCGGCTCCGGCTCCAAGCTGCAGGCCCTTTTCGCCCACCCGCTGTACAGCGTCTCGGAGGAACCGCCTCTCGGCCCCGACGACTTGCTCCTGGCCAGCCAGGAGGCGCTGCGGTATTACCGGAGGAAAGTGGCCCGCTGGAACAGGTGAGGACCCTGCCCGCCCACCCCAGCCCCGGGACTTCCCCGCGCCCGCCGCGCGCGCTGCCTGCCGCTCCCGGCGCTGCCTGCGGCGGCTTCGCCCGGCCCCTAAGCCCCGGCACTTTGCCCGGGGTCGTCCCCACCTGAACCCCACCAGCTGTTGCAGACCTCAGAGCTCGGCCCCAGAGTAAGATCTCAGCGCGCCCCAGAGTAAGATCTCAGCGCGAGGGAAAGTTTCTCTGCAGCAGCACGAGCAAAGAAACGCTCTCCAGGCCCTCCCTCCCCTTGAGCTACGGGTTGTTGGTTCCTTAGTTCCACTCCTCGTCCCTGATCCATTTTTTCCCCCTCTTTCTCCTTGTCTTGGTGTGGAAAGCGCTGCTGGCTTCGGTTTTCCAGAATGAGGTTCCCAAGCAGACCAACTCCAGGGATGCTTTGAATTCAGAACTTACTTCGGCCCTGCGGGCAGACTTGGGCGCGGTGCGGAAAGCAGTGCTATGCCCTAGAAGCCCCCGCTGCGTTTCATTCCCTTATTCCTCTGCAGGGCATCAGAGACCCAAAGAGGTCAGCTTGGGGGGAAGTAGAGGTGGGTTCCCTGACACGGCCACTCTTTGTCCCTATTTAAAACGTGGCTTGCCCTCCCTGTGGAGTGTTACAACCTGAAGGCAGTTTTATTATTGTGGTGATTTTGATCTGAGACCTGATGTAAAGAAGATTAAAATCTGCCTGCGAATCTTTAAAACCCAAAGCAAAATATGGGGGGAGGGGTTGCATATTTAGAGTAAAATTAAGAAGGGTGTTTTGTACAAGTGTGGGGGTGTTGGAGAAGGCAGGATAGTCGCTGCAGAGATTCACCCCCCTCCCCCAGCCAATGGCAGAAAGCCAGCCTTCCTTCCTCTATGAGTTAAGGAGGCTCCAAAGAAGTAGGGAGCTTGTCTAAATAACACTTACAGATATTTAGTTCTGTTTTTCACCACCACACCCATCACTTTTCTTAATACAAGAGATTTCAAAATGAGATGTCATCAGCGGTTTTATAGTCCCTCTGGAGGATGAATAGACCATAAATCACTGTTGAAACTCTATGCTAGTCAGACACCCAATTTAACTGTTTGCTCATTACTCTAGTGCTGGGATTGGCTGGGGTGGGGTGGGGGGGTGGGGGGTACTTTCAGAAAGTTAAAAAAAAAAAAAGAGGAAGAAGTTCAGAGTTATTGGTTGAAATTACAGTGGTGAATTTCAATTTCAATTCTATGGCTGATGATTTTATATTAGGAAGAAAGTGGTTCTCCATTCCATTGCTAATTGTGTGCAATAAAAAGGCAGTTTGAGATTGCTTCGCAGACACTGTCATTTTCAATATTACCTTTATGTCATCAATAACATGAGAATCTAGATCAGTGAACTAGGAAATTTTGCTCTCAGAAAAATTATCTATATGTCTTTTATGGATTAGAGGGTGAGGGATTGTTGGTAAAGTCACTTGCAGACTCGCTTTCGTAAATGTAGATCAGCGTTCATTTAGTCACTTTTCTGTCACCTTAAACTTCCTTAGGTTACTTTGGCCCCACTAAAAATTCCAGAGGAATATTTTGCCAAAAAAGAAAAAAAAAATCCTTATCACCGAGCAATCCTACAATCGCTTTTGAGTTTGATATGAGTCATAAAAACACATTTACTGACCAGGAAAGATCCTGGTCCTTTAACAGAGAATCAATGGGTGTTGGTGACCTTGCAGTATTCAGAGGTAATAGAGTAGTTTTGTGTTGTTGGTTGGATGTGATGGTTGTGATAAATATCTGTCACTGTCTTCCAGTACTTGAGACAACCGGCAAGGTTGGTGGGCTCTAACAGCTCTATCAGGAGGGTCAGTGACACCCACAAATGTTGAAACTGGACCTAGGGGTAGAGAACACCCTACTTCACACAAACTGTATTGGATACACCAAGCATATGCATTGTTACTAATGTCGAGGTTAAAAATGGAACACAAAAATTAACCAGTGTGAATATGAATCATGCTTAGAGTTCCCTTGTGAGAGATAGTCATTTGTTACCTTACGTGACAGCATGCCCTGATGCAACATGAGGACATATGGAAGTGCTGACAAAGCCCACGTGTCTGAAGGCTCCAGACCTTAGCACAGGCAAATGATTGGAATGGACAACAGCAGAAGAGATAATGAGTGGCATTGCTAATTGCTTTTCTCTTGCACAGTTAGTAGCCCTCCTTGCTGGTAGCTACAACCGAGGCAATTACTTAAAATCTCGTGATTTATAGATGTATGTGAATGCCACCATGCCAATAGTTACCTATCATTAACTGCCATCCGGATAATTGTATCAGCAAACCGTCGTCTATGCCAGGAGATGCACCAGTAAAAAAAATACACCAAATCAGCATTCTTTACCACTTGCCCGGAAGAGACCATTAGTCTCTCGGAGTGGGTGATTCTTTTTTCAGACACACAAATAAGAAATGCTATGAAATCGAAAAGAATCTGTCTGCATTTTGAGCTCATTAGCACTAGGAGGGAGGTGATGGCCTGTCTTTGTCCCTGCACATTCCCTTTTGATTTCACATAGTAGAAAATGGAGCGTGTACATGGTTTTCAACATTTCAGGTGCTCAGTCGATATGTGTTCATTTGATCTTAATTAAGAAATGCAAAATGCACATCCCAACAGGACAGGCCATCAATATGCTCTTTATCAAGCTTCCTGTAAACCTCCTCAACCTGCTTTCCATCCTGCCCTTCCTCCCTTTTCCCCTGAAGATGTAAGTAAGTGTGGCACAATCCAACTTTAAAATGTAATCAGGGAAAGTGCTTCTGTCAGATAGTCAGTGGCAGATCACAGCAAGAGGGCCAGCAGCAGGCACAGTGACGCACGAGGCACCTGTTTGCAATAGTGAAGACAGGCAGCAAGGAGGCTGTGCTGCTCCTGGAATTACTGCTCCCTGCTGCTCCCAGAATTGTGCTGCTCTTCTTCCTTTTCCTTACAAGTAATCATGTACTTGATGACGTAGGGCAGGGCTTACCTGGAGCACAGGTAAGGGTCCCCATTGTCACTCTCCTTGCATCCTCAGAGACTGAGCCTGGGATTTCTTCCTTGGCCTTAAGCTGCCCAAGAAGACAGCGTCTGTCCTTTGATATGTCAGAACTGGGCAGCTTGGCCTGGCCTTTATCCCAGATATCTTTGGTCAATTCCTCTGTAACTCTCTAGTCTTGGCAGTCAAGGTCAAACAGGGTCACGCTCCCTGGTCGAGAGACTCCAGCAGCTACAGCCCAATCATGGGTTCTCTCTTCTCTGCTTTTTTTTTTTTTTTTGACATCTTCCTCAGATGGCAGGAAGGTTACATTTTCCTCTGATTGTAGATTCTGCATTTCTCAGAAGCATGTGTGGGTATATGTGTGTGTGTATCTGTTTCTCCCTCATCAGAAGCTCCTGCCATCCCTTCTCCCCTACCTATTTGCTGTCACCACATGAAAAACTTAGCCCTGAGTCTCTTTGAAAATCACAGCAAAGAGACTGGGCAGTTTTTCAAAAATCACAGTTGCTAAAGGATAGTGAATTGGCTGAAGTTTTTCTGGGGGTAGCTTTGAGAAGATCCAGAAGCCGAGGCAGAGAAGGGAGATGGGAGAGAAAGCCAGGAGAGATGAAAAAGAATTCAGCTGGAAATGAGAATTATCGAGCCTAGAAGTTTTTTGAAAGAAAAGTTCCTTCCCATCGTGGCATCTCTGGAATGTTAGTGCCCCAAAATGCTGATCTGTTTATTCTCACCCCCTCTTTCTCCCCTCATCCCCACCTTTTTATCCCCTTCCTGCTTACTTCTTGCTGGCCCCAGATTGTTTGGAACATAGGTTTCTTGAAAGCAGGCAGTTCAACCCACAGCGTAGGTAGAAGTCCGGGTTCTTACTCGTGGATGGTGGCCATTTGCCTTTCTCCCAGAGTCAACAGGGTCTTGGCCCCTTATCTGAGTCTTCTGCCAAGGATGCCAGGCTAAGAAAGGAAAGGACCTTCTGCAAGTTGAAAATGGACAAACTGCCTCTACCATGGCCTCTGTGTGGTTCTCAGAGAGACTAGCAATCCTGACTGCCATTGCCCATTTCCCCAATTAGAGCCTTGCTTGGCTGGTTTTGGAAAAGCTGTTATTTTGGTGGTTTCTGAATCCCTGGATGTGCAACTGGAGAAAACCGCTCTGCTCCTCTCAGCATCGAAAACTCTGAACAGATGATTTCCGAGAGGCTAATGCAGAAGGCCATCTCCAGGTCCTTCCTCTCTGATTCCAGAGCCCAGGCCTCACTGCCATGACCACAGCAGGGACCCAAATCAGGGAGAATACCAGGCTTGCTCGTCCGAGGAGGATGGGCACGTCTGTGTCCAAAGGGACCAAAATGAAACTCGTCAGCCAAGAACTGGAGAGTGATTTTCAGCTATTCCATTGCTCCCAACCCCTGACACACTCCTTTCACCCCAATGAACTTCTCATCAACCCTGACAACCCAACTGGTTGATTGTTTGCATGTGAATCCCCCTACCTGAAATGTGCTGGTTATGTGCCAGGCACTTGACATACGTTTGTCAGTGTAGGCCTCGCAGCGTCCCTCGAAATGGTCACTGGTGGTGGGTGGAATCCTAAGATCACCACCCCAGATGCCCAGCCCAACAAGACGGATACCTTCCCTTTCTCCCAGTCATTCAATCAAATGCTAATCTAGTTGCTGCTGTAAAGGGAGTTTTTCAGATGTAATTAAGGTCCCAGATGATCAGTTGACCTTGAGATGGGGAAGTCATCCAGGTGGGCCTGAATTAATCACGAGTCCCTTAAAAGCAATGAGTTTTCACTGGCTGTTTTAAAAAGAGGAAGTAAGAGATTCCAAGTATAATTTGAAGACCAAAGGGAAGGGCCACGTGGCAAGGGAGACGATCAACCTTTAGGAGCTAAGGTAACCCCCCATTTGACAGGTAACAAAGGAAAGTGGCCTCAGATCTACAAGGAGGTGACTTCTGCCATCAATAAGAATGAGCTTGGAGGCATATCCCCCCCACCCCCCCAAAGCTTTATGTGAGAACTCAGCCCAGCTGACACCTTAATTTCAGCCTTCTAAGACCAAGCACAGAGAACCCAGCCACACCACGCAGGACTTCTGACCGACAAAACTGGGAGCTAATAAATGGGTATTTTTTTAAGCCACTGTGTTTGTGGTCAAGTGTTACGCAGCAATAGAAAATAAATACGGGACTCTGTTTACTTCTTTTTATAGAGGAAACTGGGGATGAGAAGGTAATGGAACTTGCCCAAGGTCAGGCAGCCAGCAAACCACAGGCAGAATTTGTACCCAGAGGGTCTGGCTCCAGAATCTGTATTCTCAACTCCACCACCCTGCATCCTTTGATGCCTGCATTTCCTAGCTTTTCTCTGCTGGAAAAGCTTTTCCATCTACCCCCACCCACTCTGATCCCACCTTGACTACACACATCCTCTCTGTTTTATACCGAATTATTTTTTATGGCTGTGCACTCGGTCCAGCTATAGCTTCGTGGTGGCTGTCTAGAGTTTCATATGAGGATGAATGACATCCAGCTTGCACATGCACACACTTGTGCATCTGCTTCATGGTTTGCTATGGGGTAGACCCAGGATTAATATTTGTGGAACAAATAATGGAAAACAGACCTCAGTTTGGAGATGCCAGTGGCTGGGACTTTGAATCCCTGAATAAGCTCTTAGGGCAGCCAGTAGAATTTGGCTTGAGCAACAGGCAAGGTTAGGTCCCTGGAAAGGGCTTATTTTATTGAAGTCACCAACAATAAACCAGTAATGACTTTGGGAAGCCACCGGGAAGAGAAAACAGCAGAGGACTTTGGTTCCTAAGAAACCAAGCACCTATAATAACATTCAGCACAATATGGAGAGTAAAAGAGGATTTGAGAAGCATTGGCACAAGGGCATGAGCACTGCAAGGCTGGACTGGAAAAAATCAGGTGACCTGGTATTCTAGTTTGCTAATGCTGCCATTATGCAAAACACCACAAATGGATTGGCTTTAATAACAGGGGGTTTATTTGGTTACACTGTTAGTCTTAAGGCCATAAAGTGTCCAAGGTAACACATCAGCAATCGGGTACCTTCACTGGAGAATGGCCAGTGGTGTCCAGAAAACCTCTGTTAGCTGGGAAGGCATGTGGCTGGCGTTTGCTGCGAAGTTCTGGTTTCAAAATGGCTTTCTCCCAGGACATTCCTCTCTAGGCTCCAGTTCCTCAAAAATGTCACTCTTAGTTGCTCTTGGGGTGTTTGTCCTCTCTTAGCTTCTCCAGAGCAAGAGTCGGCTTTCAACAGCCATCTGCAAACTGTCTCTCATCTGCAGCTACTCTCTCAGCTTCTGTGCATTCTTCAAAGTGTCCCTCTTGGCTGTAGCAAGCTTGCTTCTTCTGTTTGAGCTTATATAGTGCTCCAGTAAACTAATCAGGGCCCGTGCTGAATGGGTGGGGTCACACCTCCATGGAAATTATCCAGGGAAAGATCTTGTCCACAGTTCAGTGATCACATCTCCACGGAAACATCCAATCAAAAGTCTGCAGCCCAATCAACACCAATATGTTTCCTGCCCATACAAGACTACATAAGAGATAATGGTGTTTGGGGGACATGATACATCCAAACCAGCACACCTGGTAAGGAAAGGATTTTAGAAAACGTGAGAGAGGTTGGTGGGCTCGAAAAGACCTCCACTGGCAAAGGCAAAGCAGAACTGCTCAGCCCTGGGAAGTCAGCTGCAGCTCTCAGACAGCAAGGTTGCCTTCAGCTGGCAGCACCTGATTCAATGCTCCATTGGTCAGAGATAAATGTGTTTGATGATGCTAACCAAAACGGTAACTGAGACAAATTGTCCCTCCTGACCAATTGCAGGGCCCCACGGGGTCTCAGTTTTGTCACTTGAAATGGGATTTTTATACTTTTGGCTGATTTTCTTCAGTGGCTAAGTAGTTACAAATCATAAAGGGAAAGTGTATGTATCTGCTCTCGCAGCTCAGCTCATGCACTTTTACCCTGAGTTAAGAATTACACACAACCAATAGCTGCTGATTTATGAATTCCATGTTCCTCTGAGCAATCAGAGATACTAGAGAAAGTCAGATGGACAAACCACAGCTCTGTAATCAAATCAAGCCTCTCATTAACCAACAATGTCTCGTTGGAGGGTTTATGTAAACTGGGGTCATCGGAACCCCCTGAGTTCAAGTGATAAGGTCCATTATTTCCCAGAAGTTTTATGCAAAATGAGCGTTCTGTGCACATGTTTATTTTCCGAGGAAACAGGAAAATATTCCCTACCTTCATCAGAATACTTTGGTTTCGAGCAACAGAAACCCAACTCCTACTAACATGAGTGGGGAAGGGAGTGTAGAGAACCTGGTGACCAAACCTCAGTAAGATCAAGAGGAGCTGACCTTGGGGCAACCAGAAACAGCTTCCAGAACACCATCAGGACTCTCTCTGTCTCCAGTCTCCTTCTCTGTAACTCATCTACCTAGCTGCAGCCCTTCCTGTGGCAAGACATCACCACCTGACAGCCCCAGGACCAGAGAGAGGGAAGAGGGTTCCTCCCATTTCCAAAAAGAAAGCTCCTGTACAAAGACACTGATTGGCCAGATGCAGAAATGCAGCCGGGCTGTGGCGGGTGATGACTGCCCAGCCCAAGTCAGTGCCCATCCCCCAATCCATCGCTGATGCTGAGAGGCGGAGTCCTCAGACATGGCAGCTTTCCATTCAGCCCACATGGCACAGTGTGGGGAATAGAAGTTCCCCAAGAGGGGTTAGGAGTGAAGGCCACAAAGACTCTGAAGGAACCCTTGTGGCAGGAAGTTTCTTAACTTACGTCTGCTGTAGTTTCTGACTCCAGCCACTGTTCTGGACTTTTAATAAGATTTATTTTTAAACAAATACATTCATAAATCCCCAACACATGCAAACTTTTGATGTCAACCATTAAAATCCCCCCAAGGAAGTAGAAATTTTTATTTATTTGGACATCACTTAATTTGACCTTATTCTCTTCATGGAGCCTAAAATCCAGCTCAGTCTTGGGCCCACTAAAGAATCTGCACTAGGAGAAAGAGAGCTTGGCTAGAAGCCAAGATACCTCTGTGTTAATCTTGAGAAAAACACGTACCCTCTCCAGGCCTAAGTTCCTCATTGTGAAGTGAAGAGGCTGAGTTCCCAAGCTCTGGCTTCCAAGCTTTGCTCATGCTCGACCAGGACTTCCTCTTCAAAGTCCGTCCAAGTGAAAATACGGAGTCGTCGTTCTCAAGCTGTGCTTCATGAACTGCCAGGGATCTGGGAGGTACTTCCCAGGTTCTGTAAATAATTGATTGAATTTTCATTTTAAACAAGTATGCCTTCAGCTAACATTGATGGAATAAGAGAAAACCCACACCCAATTGGATATACCGTGGTAGAGCACCGAGCCTGCCACGGGTAACTTGGGCTGACAGATAACTTCTCCTCCCTTTTCTGTTTAGTTGAGGAGTGTCCTAGAATTGCAGAGTGAGCTGTTGAAAACCGTTTCCAGTTAGGTGTATTTCTCAGGATGTTTTTTAATACTCTGCCACCAAAGCAACATGCAGAAATTAATTGGATGCTAAAACAAGACCTGTCTTATGTTACCCCTGATTTTGAATGCTTGTGTTAGTAATCCTAATATTCCTACTGTTCTCATTAAAAATAATTTTACATATTTTTCCATATAATTGGATTTATAGCCATAATTTAGGAATTTTATCTATTTTACATACTGGGGATTCTGTGGAAGATTTCTTCTGAGAAGAGGGTTTCATTTCAAGAAAATGTTTGGAAACCATGATCTGGAATATATGTAAATTGAGATATCTTCTTATTTTCCTTTCTTTAAAATTGATGTGCCTAAAACCCCCGGCCACTCATCCAGGCTTGTTCACACTGTGGCAGCAAGGCTCTGAGACAGGAAGACAGTGGATGTGTGCAAGGTCTCTTGTGGTCCAGAACCCTCAAAATGTCATTTCTGCCACATTCAATTGGCCAAGGTAGGTCACAGACCATCTGGGGAGACTTTGGCTTCCTGGCCATTGAAAAAGCTCAAGGAAAGTCCCTTCTGCTGGTCAGTTGTCCAGCAGTGTATAGGCAGCTGTCAGTGGCAAGATGCCCTTCCCACATTTCAATGATGAAGAAATCTCATATTAAGTCTTCAAAAATCCAACCAGGCTAACTTGCTGAAATAGTTATGGACAATCTGCAGCCTACCTGGCTCCACCTTGGCTCCCTGGGGTGGAGGCAAAGCCATGCTCTGAAATTGTCTCCCTCTTCCCCATATGGTCCTTCCAGCTTTAACGGGCCCCTTGGCCTCCCTTTTTAAGCCTCTTCAGCCTCCCTGACTCCCAGATAAGACAGCCTCTATCTTCTCCTTAAAGTAGAGTATCTCATGCTTTTGTTTATTCTCTTTTTAATCTATCTATTTACAATAGACTTTATGTGCCTCTTCCTCTGGAGCCCATTTTTGAGGTCAAAAGCTGAAAACTGGCTCTTTATCTCTCTTTACATTCCTCCTAGAACAATCCCCACCCCACCCCCAGTGGCTGGATGGGTCAGGTACATGATATCATCTCACAGATTTTTTAAAACTGCTTTATAAAATTTTATATACTTCCTTTCATATTAACCAACATAATACTTAGAAAAATAATGAAGATTTTTTTCCTTATCAGGTACATAAAAGCCTATAGTTTATAAATGAATTTCCAAAGACCATTCATTATCTGTTCATTTAGCTAAGCAGCACTTGTGATAATGGCTGTTAATATTAACACTGTGAATGGATAGAGTCCTTCCTGAAGCTCTTTGAAACAGTCTGTAATTAGTTCACCACTGAAAAGGATTAGTCTGTACAGCCAGAAAAGGTTGACCTGAGCAGAAGGACTTCCAGCCAGTGAGTATTTTATTATAAAGCAGCTTTCTTTGGCATCATCCCAGGCTGACTGGGCGTCAGTTGTCCGAGTGGCCTCCACTTAAGGCCCCTGATAAAACCATTCAGCAGGAAGCTCCGGTGCTACCATTGCCCTGAGAGCCTGCAGAGGCTGAGCCTCTCAGAGAGCTCCCCGTCGAAAGGGAGAACCAGATAAAAACACCCTCTGAGCCACTTGATGTCATCAAAGCAACACGGGGAAAAATGTGTGCACATCTTTATTATAACTGTAGTCATTATATTGTTGTAATGTAAGAATGAGAGGTTGAGAATGGATCTTCTAGGATCGTTGGCTATGAGAAAATGAGATATATCACCAAGGATGAATTTTCTACAACAAGCTTTTCTGCCTCAGTAGCCTGGAATGCCTGGCAGAGAACCCTCTGGGCTGCACAGGTTGGGTTAGGGTGCCTGAGACGTCACACTTCTTGGCAGCTGTATGTCAGGAGCCATCAGACTTGTCGGCATTTCCTGAGCAAGGTCTGAAAAGGGAATTCAGTCACTGCGTTAGTTTCCCATTGTTTCTGTAACAATTCACCACCCACTTGGCGGCTGGAAACTACAGAAATGTCTTCTCTCACCGTTCTAGAGGTCAGAGATCTGAAGCCAAGGTATGGGCCTGGCCACGCCCCCTCCGCAGGCTCGAGAGCAGATTCCTTCCTTGCCTCTCCCAGCTCCCGGGGGCTGCCAGCATTCCTTGGCCCCTGGCCACGTCCCTCCCGTCTCCGCAGTCACCTCCCCTCCTCCTCGCCTACCTGTGTCTCCCTCCTACAGGGACCCATGGCTGTGGCTTTGGGGTCCACCTGGGTAATGCAGGATGGGCGCCTCATCTCAAGATCCTTAATTGCATCTGCAAAGACTTTTTTCCAAATAAGGTCACCGTCACAGGTTCTGGGGACACGGACATGCACATATTTTGGGGAGCCGCCTTTCAGATTGTCACAGTTGTGTTTTGTTACAAATACAAAGGCCACACAGGAATCATTTTATTTTCATTTTTTTAATAAGATATTTTGTATCTTTTGGATAAAAGTTAGTAAAAGATTATCTGCTAAGTAATCATTTCAATATATTACAAAGACAATTATGATGTATCTCAATATGAAATAAATGTAAAATAATTGAGAAAAATGGGCAAAGGAGAAACAAGGACACACATAACCGATGGAGCCAGGAAGCGAAGTGCTTCTCAAACACACAAAATCCTTTCTACGCGGAGTTAGTTCTGCTTGCAGGAAACATTAGCCATGTCTATAAGAGAAAAACAAACCAGCCCAGGAGGAATGCTTTATTTCCTGCCCCGACTCGGGGAGATGTGTCTTCCCTGCGCCCCAGAGAGGGTGCTGCGGAGTGAGGCCCGGCATCCTCCACGCTTCTTAGAGGCACATCCCGAAGAATAAGCAGATGGCACCATGCCCGGAAAACGCCCATAAAACCACCCCCTCTCGGGCCCCACGCCCGGCCATGCAGGCACTCGGGCGGGCAGCTGCCTCACCCAGGGCGAGAATTCAAAGAATTGAGGTTCTAGAGCAGCGGCTGGAGGCACAGCCTTGGGGCCGGCCTCCGTGAATCTTGCTGTTTCTGCAGAGCTTCTCATCCTCGAGCGGTGATGCACTTCAGATGACACTCCCTGCCCCACCTGGAGAGCAGCATTTCAGGGCTGCCGTGCAGCGCAGAGGAATGGACTTTGCAGTTAGCTGAACTGGGAGGCAGGAACCAAAGGCTCTTGATGGAGGTCACGGAGTCACACGGCATACACGAGGGCTTCCAAGCCACCAGCCTCTGTCCAGAGGTGAGCAGGACCTGAGGACCGGCCTCCATTCTCCTCAGACAGAACTTTTTAATCTGCTGGGACCGATGAGCCATCAATAGCTGGAAGCCATATGCCATAGAATATGGCTACAATCGCTGTGGCTGGGACAATATTAAAATAGATTATAACCAAATGCCCACCTTAGGTATTAAAAAGCCATCAATACAGCAACTGTGAGACGCGTAATTTGAACAGTGTAACTTAGCTGTGTCCCCGCCAGGTTAAACTCGCACACCAGGTACCTGAATGAGGTGACTCTTCTGTTCCATTATTAGCTGTAAACACATTAAAAGGTGGAGGAAGTCAGCCAAAAACAATGAACTGGATTTATCGCCATTGATCTGCAGCTCTTCTTTTTGGCAGTCACGGAGCCAGTGGTCTCTTAAGGCTGCTTCTGGTTTATGATAGTAAAACCATTTCATCTGCATATATGAAAATGCTTCTTTGTCTCTGTCTTCCCAGGGGGTCTTGTGCCTAAATCATCCGAATGTATTATTGACTTATCAAGACATAAATTTAAAAAGGGTGGGCCAGAACTGTTGGGCACGCTGGGGATGATCAGCTAGCCCCTTCTTGTCCTGCAGGTCCCCTTTTCAAAGCTGCCTCTTCACAAAGACCTTCCTGTCCCACCATCCTAAAGGGTCCCCAGACACTCTTTCACCAATATCCCACTTTATTTTCATCATTTCTTAACCCGACTCAGCACCGTCCTCTTTGTTGATTTGCCTGTTGTCTAACAAAGCTCCCCAAGGACAGAGACCTTGTTGGTGGCTTTTGCATTGTAACCCCAGTGTCTAAAGTGTTGCTTGCACATAGTAGGTGTTCAATAAATGCTTGCTAAACAAATGAATAAAAGGGGGTACTTGGAGGCTTTGTAGTTGAGCAAACCTGGGTCTAAAGCCTAAGCTTCTATTTCTTTGTCCTTAAAGTGAGGAGGGTAATACCAACCTCAGGGGGCGGGTGGGAGGGTGGAGTGAGGGCACGCACGTTACACACCTCGTGTGGTGCTTGGTGTCCACAGCCCTGATTCATCAGTACATGAAGGACCGTTCGTTGCATGTTCTTTTTTGTTCCATGGGGGTTATTTGACACCCATCGATATCCAGCCTTATCCATTTATGTTTGGTACTTAGTTTGAAGACACTGAAGAAACAGCTTTTGTTGTCTCTAGTTGCCAGGAAAAATCATTGGTGCTTCAAGCACAGGCTTTGTCCTTGTTTGACTTACCCGCATCTGGCACTTAGAGAGAGAGAAGATACTTATATTGATCTCCACTTGGTCATTTCGACATCTGACACCAAGTGCTTGCAAACAGGGAAAAAACAGAATTGGATCAGTCTGCGTTTAGTCCACCTGTTTCAGAAACTACAGCCCTGGCACAAACACTTCCATGCAAAAATCAGTCAGCCCATGTTCCCAAAGTATTTTGCTTGAAAATGTGTGTATCCTGCATATAACCCCTGCCTTTATTTTATTAGAGAAGTTGTAGGTTTACAGAAAAATCATGCAGAGTATACAGAGTTCCCTTATACCCCCCATTACTAACACATTGCATTACTTTGGTACATTTGTTACAATTAGTGAAAGAATATTATTATAATTGTACTGTTAGCTCTAGTCCACGGTTTACATCAGGGTTCCCCATTGTGTTGTACAGTACTATGTTGTTTTTTCACTCTAGTAACATATATACAACCTAAAATTTCCCCTTTTAACCACATTCAAATATACAATTCAGTGCTGTTAATCACATTCACAATTTTATGTTACCATCACAACCCCATTACCAAAATTTTTCCATCATGCCATTGGAAACTCTGTACGATTTAACTCCCTGTTACCTACCCCCACCCAAGCCCCTGGTAATCTATTTTCTAGTTTCTGTCGCTATGAATTTGCTTATTCTAATTATCTCATATCAGTGAGACCATACAGTATTTGTCCTTTTGTGTCTGGCTTATTTCACTCAACATGATGTTTTCAAGGTACATGCATGTTGTCACATGTATCAGACCCCCCCCCCTTTTTAACAAGACATTTATTAAGCCAGTTTAACAGGCTGCTCCCTGCTCACTAGAGACCTTTCCTTCCAACTGTGTCGCTTGTGAGTTGGTGACGTTGATGAAAGCTGACACTTGTTCAGCACCTTCTCTGGACTAGGCATGTCCTATGATGTCACAACTATCTCATTTAATCCTCTCAACAACACTGTAGGATGGATACTGCTACTACCCCCATTTTCAGCCGAGGCAGGAGGCTTGGAGAGGTTCACAAGAGACTGGGATGCAAATGCAAGTCTTTTTGACTCGGGAGCCCAAATTCTTCATCCCTGAGCTCAGCCTTCTCTTGCTCTTAGGTCGGGTCCTGGAAACATCTGAGATGAGATTTGTGGGCCGGAGGCGTATTGGACGCTGCTCTCGGGGGGCCGCCCCTTCCTAGTCAAGGCCCAGCCAGGCCTGGGCATGGCAGGATTCCCAGAGCCATGCCTTTAACCTTCTCCGGAGCTCTCCTACCCTGTAATTAAGTCCCAAGCCCAATCTTCAGTTTTGTCTGCCCTCTGGCTGCAGGAGGCGAGTCTTTATCCACTGCGGAGGAGGCCTCTGGCTTTGACACTTCAGCTCACTTCGGTGACTTGTCACCCTCAGCCTTCCCTTGTCTTTCACCAGAACATCAGCAGTACCCAGTGACAGCCATCTGATTCTTTAGTCCCTAAAAATCACAACCCACCACCTTCCTCACAACTGCCTGTGATAATGCACCGGTGCATTCCCATCCCAGTTTATCGACCATGAAAGTTTAAACAATTGCACACACACAGTACACTGGGTGCTCTCTGTACTCCACCTGCTACCAGTGATGGGTCCTCATTGTCAGCTGCCAGCAGCTCCATAACCTATTTTAGAATCTGCTTCCTCACACCACTCCTGGCACCAGCTCTCTTAAGTTGGGGTCCCTGGAACAGACTCTAAGAGCTGCAGAGTTGTCCCAAATTGAGACAAGGGAACCAGGCCCTTGTGTCCCCACGTAAATCAATCATTGGGTGTGGGTGCCCCGCCCCTCTTGCCCCAGGAGGGGCATAAACTTGTATGAGGCATCTCACTTTGGCAGAGAGCAGCTTTGGCGGAGAGCAATTCCAGGAGAAGATTCCAGCTGTGGGAAGTGAGCGGCAACACCCTGTACCGCTGGAAGGATGAGTGCCTTGGTCCTGAGGGGTGGGGAAGGCTGGGTGGTCCACTAGAACATCCGGTATAGCCAGCACTCCAGCAACAGAGGATGCACAAGGGGTTGGAAATAAACCCAGAACCAACCTAATATCCCAGGCAGATATATTTCTGCCTGGCCGTCCTGAGATCACGATCATGGCGTGTTCATCTTGAAATCCCCAGAATTTGGCCTGGCACCAGGAGCTCAACACATGTTGAGTGAAGGAGTAAACTATAGCATGTTCTCTAAAATAAAACCTGCAACTTTTTTCTAAACGTCTGTTGCCCGAGATGAGGGAACCATCTTCTCAGTGAAGGCCAGGTAGAATCAGAACATCCAGCAAAGACTCTCTCCAAAGAAGAATAAGGACAAGACAAGCTGCAAGGGATCAACAGAATGCATGGAAGGAAGGTCATTGTTAACTGAGGTCTTCCTCCTTCCACCAGCCCATAGAAGCAGAAAGCTGGTTCAGGCATTGCTAGCAGGGTCCCAAAAGAAATAGAAAGTCCAGGCTTTGCCCTCGACAATCACACTGAACACATCATGCAGCCACTTCAGACACGTGGTGTCGTTTGAGCCGCAGTTCAGTGCTTGTTGTCTCCATGCGTAGCAGAGCAGACACACATGGAGAAGCCCCACTGAGTGAGTACAAAAATATATGTAAGGATGTTTTATGTGGAAAATAACTATTTTCAGCAAGATTTTGAAAGAGAAAACATGAAGTTATTCTTACTTCTTCTGGACTTGTTTTTTTAACACTAATGATGGCCCTTGGACCCTGACCTCCAAAGTGCTTATTCTTTAGGGGCAAAAATCACTATAATTCAGTTATCAATCTTCTCCTACCTCTGTTACTGACAGTTTTTGAAAATCATACTTAATAGCTTTATTACATCAACTGGATTATGTAACAATCTCAGTTAACATGGTAGGTAATTAGTAATTATGTCAACTGAATTATATAACAAATGAAAACGTTTTGATTCATTTTTTTGAGCATTGCATGTAAAACTTCAAACCGTTTGTCTGATGTAAGAAGGTTTGAAACATTCCTTAATTTAAAAAACAAATCCAGGTTTTCTCTCAACCCCTCCCTCAAACCATTCGGAATATTATTAAAGTTTGGCAAAAAATTACATCATATGCCAAAATAGATCCCAAATGGATTAAAGATTTATGTTTGTAAATAAAAGTACTAAAAAAATAGGTAAGTGAAATGTTTATTTGATAAAAAGGATGGGAAAATCAAAGGTAGAAACCATTAGTGGAAAGATTGATAGAGTTAATTAAAAATTTTAAACTTTTGAATTTCCAAAATACTGTCAAAGTTAAAAGCCAACTGATAAATTTGGAAAATACTTTGTTACATATGAAACAGACAAAGAATTAACACCTTTTTTAAAAGTTCTTACAAATTATTAAAAGAGTGGCACCCAAAAGGCAACAAAAAGAAATGCATATAGTCAAAAAAAAAAAAAAAAAGTGAAAAAAAGTTTAAGCTTACTGATAAGGAGAGTTCAGAGTTCAAACAAGATAACCTTTTACTATCAAATTGGCAAAGGCTTGAAAAATGATGGAACCTAGTGAGGAGGCTGAGGTGTACTGGGTGTTCTCACGCCCTGCTCTGGGAGTATGGATTCATAGACTTTCTGGAAGGCAAATTGGCAATAAGCATCAAGAGCTTTAAAAATAGTCCAACTCATCACTCTAATATGTTTGCTTCAAATAATTTATCTTAAGGAAATACTAAGTGTCATGCCAAAATTTATGTGCAAAAACTTCCATCTCAGTGGAAAAGTACAGACCATCTCCGTGTTCCATAGCACAGGACCAGTTAAGCCATATTGCACAGCACACCACAGTGCCATAAAAAGCGTGTTCTAGAAGAATGCTGGGGGCGTCTGGGAATACCCATGGTATACTCTTAACTGAAAGGCACATCTCATGCATAGCATGTAGTTTGATCTCACTTTTTTATAGGTGTGTATCAGGGTCTAACCAAGAGACAGAAACCACATGGTAATTTGAGGAAAGTTTAAT
Organism: Choloepus didactylus; assembly: GCF_015220235.1. Taxonomy (NCBI): domain Eukaryota; kingdom Metazoa; phylum Chordata; class Mammalia; order Pilosa; family Megalonychidae; genus Choloepus; species Choloepus didactylus. The sequence goes on along the minus strand of NC_051324.1, from coordinate 63,246,290 downwards.
ATAAAGAAGTATTCATTACAACAGGGATTGGAATATGGGGGGATTGATCAGGAAGAAGTGAAGAGAACCCCAAAGAATACAGAATCACAGGTGTAAGGAGCAGCCACTACCCCTTGGGCTGAGATGAGGCACCCAAGGAAGAGATCCTCTCCCTCAGGTCTGAAATTCTTGTCGGAGAGAGCATGGCCACAGGTCACTGCATGGCGGAGAAGGTGCTGGTGCAACTTACTGGAAATACGCCTTCTGGGGTGCTGGTGGGGGTGGGGGAACCATTTTCATGCAGGTGCCACACCTCAGGACTTGCTGCAGAGCCCTCCAAGGGGGTGCCAGGGAAGCTGCTGGCCTCTGGCTGCCACTCACTGTCAGATCCAGGCACTAAAGCAGCTGCTCCCCGTGGGAGCCTGGCAAGAGGAGCGCCCCAAAACCAAGACGAGAAAAAGAAACCCTCCCTCTGACAGGGTTCCCTCCAGCACCCTTTACTGACAATTCTTAACATCAGGCCAGCAGCAAAGGAGAAATAGCTAAAGAACCCAGCTCCGTTTTTGCAGAGCAGGCCATGAGGATGGATTTGGAGCTGAAATGCAATGAGTTGATAACTGCCACAAGGGCAGAAGTTTTTTTTCTATGGGGTAGGATTATAGGTTATTGTGTTTTGTTTGTTTATTTTACTTTATTTCCCCCCAGTTTTCTACACTAAAATATTTTACTTTGATAATCAGGGGGGGAAAGTCATTATTTGTAGAATCTCCCAGCCGTATCCTGATTTCAGACTCAGGTTTGAGTTGCAACTCTGCTGTGTATGAGCAGTGAGTGTGACCTGGACAAGTCACTTATGCTGCCTGTATCTTCCCATATCTTTAAAATGGGAATCCATATAGGGAGTTGCTGTAAGTTAAATGAGTTAAAATTGCAAAGCTCTTAGAACAGTGCCTGGTGCTGTGTAAGTGCTAGAAAAGGGTTAACTATTTTCCTAATTATTCTAGACCAATAGACCCATTTTGAATCACTGGTTGCTCTTGAAGTTGTGATTTCTGCTCCCTGGGATGGAACTCGGTGTGGTTCCCCCATCTGGGATGGCCTGTGACAGGCCCCTTCTCATGCGGGTCCCCTCTGGGCTCCTCTCCACCTTGGAAGCCCCACGACACTCTCTGGATGGATCTTACTCAACCTCCGGGCTGGGGCTGCGCCCAGTGATAGGATTGGAGTTGGGAAACCCAGTTAGGCCAGAGAGCAAACAAGCTGTCTATTGCAACATCATGAGACCATCTCAGAGAGGAGAAAGCGATTATATTTTAACCAGAAGGAAATGAGTTTGTATCAGGGAACTAGTCCATGTGGCAAAATCTCACTAAAATCTTGGTACAGTCAGTGGTTTCTCAACAGCAAACAGATAAGTAGGTTCAGTGTTTACCCCCCACCACAACTACCCTGATCTCTAAGGAGGTTCTACCAAGATCCAAAGTAATTCCTTCACAAAGCATCGCTGTCTCTGCAGCCACTGGGGAGGAGCGGAAAAGGCTCAGGTCAGAAAACCTGGCTTTTAGTCTTCCTTTTCCTCTTAGTAGGTTATTATTTCTAGGTTACTTCAACGTATTTTTGTGGAACTTGGTTTCATTTACAGAGATTGAGAGGATTGTAATAGGATAGTTCGTGGAGAGAACCTGAAAAATGCATTTGTAATAGCACTGCATGAATGCAAATTATTCGTAGCATTGAATGAAAAGATACATCCTATGTTAAGTAAGTACCAAGAAGCTTTGGCAGAGGTTTGTACTGCTCCCCAAAATCTACATGTTCTCTGCTGTGTCCCAGCACCAGTCCTAGCCATAGGTGAGTGGAAGTCACCTGTGTGACTAACCTGGCAAAGCATTTAAGAGCCAGAACTTACCCTCCAGTTTCTCTCTTTCCTTGGCCTGATGACTATGAAGACCATGTGTTGGCATCTCTGTGTGTCCGCTAAGCCAGGTCCCTGAGTAACTCCGTGGAGCAGAATCCTTGCTGACAAGTAGCGTGGGTGACAAATAAGCCTTTGTTGATTAAGCATTGATTAAGCCTCTGAGATTTCAAGATTAGATTGTTACTGTAGTGGACCCTGATCTGCCCTGACTAGCACAAGGGCCAAATGAATACAGATGGATTTTGCTTCACAAATTCACTTGTAAAAGAAATATAACAGTGATTTGCTGAGGTTGAGTTTCGGGAGCCCTAAATTGCCTTCCTAGACACACCATACAGCCATTTCTCCCTGTGGCTGAGTCACCCTTGGGTCAACTCCAGGAAAGAAGCCAGGCACAGGACCCCAAGCCAACTTTCCTTTTCTAATCTAGGAGAATCTGCCCACTTCCCCAAAAGTATGTGCTTCTTTATGCACTCCCTGCTCTCTGTCAACTCCCCACTCCACACTGCTTAGCATATTCCTTCAGTGAATTTAAACTTTTTTTAAAGGGGGTTGGGGGTGGGGTTGTAGGGGGGAGCCTGTCTAAACTTCTGCTTAGTTCTGGATCATAAACACCCCGAGATGAGGAAACATAAAAGCCCAGCTACCTTCTTAGATCAGGGGTGGTTAAATGCCCAAAAAACAAAAAGAACACATTCATATCTCAATAAATTATCCTACCACATGGGTGACTGCTCATGCTGAGAAGGAAAATAGGCCAAAATCTGCAATCATTCTCTGTTTGTAAATCAGGTGGAAGAAAAACACCATGCAAATTAGCACTAGCTCACAGACCAAGGTCTTGAGAGAATTTAATCTGGATGAGTCACAAGGAAGTTGGCCAATGAGCTGTGAAAACACGTGGGCCCAGCCTGACCCCTACGACAAGCCCCTGAATTCACGTCCTTCTCACCTCCACATGTCGATGCCTATGTGACAGGCAGGAAGGCAAAGTTCAAGCACATTTAAACATAAATATATTCTAGGAAACCTTTGATTATTAGAGGAGCCAGGGTATGGATTTTTAAGGCCCCTGCTTTATCTTTGGTCCTCTCTGATCACTACCTTTAGGCCACATTTCTGCTTTTCGCTCTCAAGAAAATGGTAGCAGATACATATCCATCCAATGTCAATGCCATTTCTTAATAGTGTGTGTGTAAAACGTATTTGTTTTAAGATTCTGTAGTTGGAGAATGAAAAGAACCAAAATTGTGACATTTGAATGGATCAATATTGCATCTTTTGCAAGTTTAACACATGTTAGTGTTTTATCAAAATGTTGGTAGGAGTCTGACAAGGAAATGACTGCTGACTCAACTTTGACTTTTTTAACCAACCAAATAACATTTCTTTTTTTTTTTTTTTGGCTGCACAGAAGATATAGAAACCACATAAGAGGCCCTGGGGAAGTTTTTTCTGCTGTCTATGGCAAGTATAAAATTGCACAGAGTCCAAAATCCATCAGAGCAATTTTCAGGTCATTGCCAGAGCATCAAGGGCTTTATTTACTCATGATTCTGTGGCTCAAACTCAAGGTTTCCGCACTATTGATATTTTGAGCCAGATAATTTTCCATTGTGTGGGTCAGTCCTGTGCATTGTAGGAATTGTAGCAGCACCCCCTAGCCCTCCCCTTCCCCCAGCTAGGACAACCAAACTGTCTCCTGACATTGCCACATGTCCCCTGGGGAGTGAGATGGCTCCTGGTTGAGAACCACTCGCCTGCACTACTGGGGAGGCAAAAGTCCTATGGAAAGAAATTGTCTCCGTCTGTGGGACCCCTGCTCAAAATCAGGCTGAGGGGCTCCTTGGACCAGGGCTAATATTTAATGTTTCCAAAAACATGTGTGACACAAATTCCAGTGGATATTGGCATGTGCCCTGTAAAAGGAAGGTTTGAGAGAAGCTCTCTGAAAAAGAGGCTTGACTGTGGGACTTCTCAGAACCTTTACTGTCCTCATTCACACTGTGATTCTATAAGAGGGGTTAGATTTTGCAGCTCCTTCCAAATTTCTTTGTGTGGAACCAGTGATTTTCATTAGCCTTTTGCTGCTTAGGGCAAGAGTTGGGAAACTTGACTCAGGGCTCCAGTGTGAGGAGCCAGAGGGCCATAAATGGACCAGGTTGTGAAAGGCGTGTTGAGTGGTGATGAAAAGCCGGGGCTGGGAAGCTTTTCAAACCACTTCTCTGAGGCTGCCACTTACCAGCCAGCTGACCTTGAGCTAGCTTCTCAAATCTCTCTAAGTCTGTTTTCTCCTCTGCAAAGGAACAGTGGACCTGCCTGCTGGGTTGTTGTAAAAGATTAAATGAGCTAGTGCTGGTGAACTGCTTTAAAAAAGTTGCTGGCCCAGTGTAAGAGTTCCAAAAATGTCATCCATTATTAATGGGTGTGAGGGAGCAAGGAGGACAGAAACAATGAGTGATGGGGACAGGAATGACAGGGGGCGGGGGTTAAGGGGCCCACGGTCCAGGAGCCAGAGAGAAAGGGTGCAGCAGCCCAGAGCTGAATCCAGCTGAGCACCCAGGCGTTGCCTGCCACTGGGCTTTCATTGGTTTGTGGGAGGTTGGCCAGTTGGAGTCACATAAAGTGTCCAGTTTGCAGCCAACTTTCAGAATTTGGGATGGGATCGAGCAGCAATACTCTCTTTCCAGCCAAATACCACCCACTTCCCCTGTGCTCCTGGGCATGGGAAAGTGGCTCCTTAGGAGATTCCCCTTGGACTTGGTTCTCTGTGACAGCAGTGCCCCCAACGAGTCTGTTCCATGGCTCCATCAGCTACAGCTGCCAATGTCTGAGAGCTGCCCTAACGAACTGCAAACCGGGGGGTTCAAAGAACAGAAACTTCTTCTCTCCCGGTTCTGGAGAACAGAATTCTGAAATCAAGGGTGTGTAGGGCTGCAGCCCCTCCACTGGCTCTAGAGGAAAATCCGTTCTCAGCGTCTTCCAGCTTCTGGAGGTCCCCACATTCCCTGACTTGTCGCTGCGGCACATCCCTGTCACGTCACCACCCCCTCGTGTGCTTTCTCCTCAGCGTGGCCCCATGAACTGCATTTAGGCCCCACCCAGATAATCCGGATAAGCTCCCCCTCCCAAGATCTCTAACTTAATTGGTTGCCATCAAGGGTGATGTTGACAGGTAACCAGGATCAGGATGGGGGGTTTTCTACTTTTGGGGGGAAGGGAGAGGGTTGCCATTCAAACCCCTGCACCCCTGAACAATTCAAGCTCTGCAGCCAGCCGTCTTTTCTCCCATGGCATCCCTGGGCACCTCGGAGTCACCCTTCCAGGCCTGCCCCCCCAGGAACAGCCCCAGCGGTGTCCACGCGGAACACACCTCGGCCACGAATTTAAACCCCCGAGGTTCAGATGGGGAAGCAACCATACATAATTACACCTCGTAGCCACAGCACAGTTTCTTTCAGCTCTAATCTGAGACATGGCAAAACACTGTTTCACTATCAACAGCTCCTAGCAGGCCTGTATTCATTGCCTCCGGCCACTGTAACAAATTACTACAAGAGCAACACAATTTTATGCTCTTGCCGTTCTGGAGGCCAGAAGTGTGGGCAGGATTGCATCCCTGCTGGAGGCTCCAGGGGAGAATCTGTTTCCATGCCTTTTCCAGCTTCTGGTGGCTGCCTGCATTCTTTGGCTCGTGGCCCCTTCACTCCAAACTTTGCTTCTGTCATCACGTTGCCTTTTCCCCTTCTGTGACAAATCACCCTCTGCCTCCCTCTTATAAAGTCACTTGTGATTACATTTAGGGCCCACATTTATTTTAATCCAGAATAATCTCCCCATCTCAACTTCCTTAACTTAGTCACATCTGCAAATCCCTTTTGCCACATAGAGGAACATTCACAGGTTACAGGGATTCAGACATGGATGTCTTTTTGGGGAGACCATTACTCAGCCCACCACAGGGCCTCTCCGAGGAACTGTGAAACAAGCTCCTGCCTCCTCCCTAGCAAGCAGAACTCAGGTAACTGGGAGTTTTAGCAGGAATTGCAAATAACTCTTCATCATCCTTCCTCACATGAGTCCCAGAAATCATGTAATAATGAATCACATGAACACATGTTCATTCATTTTAATCCTCACTGAAATCCCATAAGACTTTCAGATGGGGCGAGGCGTGGAGGCATTGTCTAACTTTTCTTAGGTCAGACAGCCTTGAGTGGCATAGACTCAGGGTGGGGAGCTGCCTACCCCAGCCACCCCTCACCAGATACAGCAGCATGGCCACCTGTCACCTACCCCTAAAACTCAAGCTTTAATTTGAGAACTAACCAAACCAGATATCCTTCAGGACCAAGAGTCAGACTCAGAAGGGAGCTTCCCCCTTCTTGGGAAGCAAAGAGAAGAAATGAAGAGCAATTGGGGAACTTGCTTTGGAGGCCGGCAGATCTCTGCTGCTGGGCTCAGCAGCTTCAGCTGGACTTCCCTTGGCCTCCAGGACCCAGAGATAAACCGGTGAGGGGGCCAAATGACAGACAGAGAGGAGACGGAAACATGCAACCTCTGCGTCCTGGGAGTGGAGGCGGTGGGGAGACGGCCGTCAGCATTCCGCGGCCTGTCTAGGACAACGTGCACGGGCATTTTGATGGTGATTCAGCCTGTTCAGCTGAAGGGGCATTTTTCGGGGAGAGTTGGTCATTCCATAGTGAACACATACAGCCAGCAGGAGCTCAATGCTTGGGTCTCAGAAATAAAGTCCATTTAAATGGGGAATGCTGACGAGTCATTTCCAAAAGCCCTTCTTGTCCCCAATTGCTTCTATTCGATAATATTGCTACAGTCTTCTCCCACTTAGGAACCAGGTGGGAGAGTCAAGAAGGCCCATTAGATAAGGCCTCTGACTACTCTAAAATAATGTGCCTAAAAGTGGCATATCATAAATATTTCTAGATTGCAAATTGCAAAATTGCCTGCCAGAGGCAGATTTACCATGAAGCCAATAAAGCTTCCCATTTGGGGTTCCTCACTCCCCGACTAAGTGCTGGGAGCCATAGAGTATTCTAGATGGAGAGAGGAGCCAGTTTGCAATCAAGAAGCATTTTTTCTACATACCAATCAAATCTCAGAAGAAAAGGACCTAAATCTTCAAGGCACCAGTAGTTTGTTGATTTCTTTGCCTATTCTTTTCATACCTAATTTTTTATTCATACCTTTGTACTCTTTTTCTTAAAGAGGGCCCCCCAAATTGTATAACCAAAGACCTGGGTCCTTCTGGATCACAGGAGAAATAGGACACACAAAGGAAGATTTCTCAAACTTGTAAACACCAACTCTGAGAAAATGTTCTTTCTAAAACCAGTGTCAAGGACGAGAACATTGAAATAGATGCACAGATTTAATTTGAAAGCCAAATACCATAGAGGCTCTGTCTTTATAACAGGTTGCTTTAGGAAATTCATAAAATGAGTAAGATCAACTTTATGAATTCTATTTTAACAAAGTTCTAGTGTAATTCCCATATTCAAGAAAAATTTTCCCCCAAGCATTAGTACTGGTGTTTTGGAGTGTGATGGAATTTCTGCAGCTGCAAATTTGTTCAGGCATCTAAGAATCAGTTATTTATAGAGCATTTACTGTGTGCAGATCGCCTGCCACCAATACTCGGGATTGCAAAAGAAATCCAAGGTAGGTCCTTGCCCTCGGGAAACTTAGGGTTTAGTTGGGAAGAAAACACGTACCTCTGAAATCTTTAACGGTTGCTCCGTCTCTCTTGTGATACTGTGGCAGGATGAGCAGTAACCTAAGTTTCCAACAAAGAGAATTTTGCCTGAGTGTCCGACAGCCCCACTGCAAGCAGGTTGGCCACGAGCTTCTGCAGGATCCCCATCACTCCTCTCCACCTCGCATGGCCCCTCCAAGAATTGCTTAGGAACGAACAGCTCCAGGAACTGAGCAGGGGTTCAAACAGTGAGAAAATAATTAGTGGATTATCACCAAATTCACCACCACCACCCCACTACCCCCTGGGACCTCAGTGTGAGCTCTTAAAACAAAGAGAGTGTCATTTCTCATGACAGCTTCATAACCAGTGGAATTTAGCAAAATATAAATTCTATGGCATGAAATTTAAATAGCTATACTTGAGCAAACTTGACGTCATTGTTTTGAGGAGACTCATGGCCAGAAGCCAAAGGGAAACTAGTTATTTCAGTGGAAAGGAGGGAAACGTTATTTCCCAAGATGGGTTTAGTTCATCCTAACTCAGGAGATGGAACAGTTTAAGAGATGACACAGTGGGGAAAAAGGAAGGATGGGAGGTGAGATTTCTGAGAATTTTAACATTATGACAAACATGTGACATCCAAAAGGCATGCAAGCCAAGCCAACTTCTCTTATACTGGGCTTGAATAATCCTGTTCCCCTTTTATGAGTCCCATGAACTGTCTTTCCAGAAAAATACTGAGGCTAATTCTCATAGAGCTTCACATGTGCTATCGGTGAGATAAAAAAACACATTCATTCATTCACTCAACAAATATATATATTGAGCATCTGTTATGTGCCAAACACTAAGTATAAAATGGTGAATGTGCTAGTTTGAAACTGTTATGGACCCCAGAAGGGCCATGATCTTTTAACCCAATAGAATCTTTTGATTGAGTGTTTCCATGAGGATGTGACTCACCCCTCTGTGGGTGATAACTCTCATTGAATTATTTCCATGGAGGTGTAGACCCAACCTGTTCAGGGTGGGTCTTGATTAGTTCACTGGACTACTTAAGGGAGCTCAAGAGCTGACACAGATGCTGATGCTTGGAGATGCTTGGAGATGTAGACAGAACAATGTTTGGAGATGCTACGCTAATAGATGAAGCCCAGAGAGTCTGCCCCAGATAAGCTAAGAGAGGACCCCCAGATGCTTAGAGAGAAATGCCCTGTGCACAGGAGCTGAGAGAGAGGAACTAAGAGAGACCCAGAAACATTTTGGAGAAAGCCATTTTGAAACACAACCTGGGAGCAAAGGACCAGCAGATGCCAGCCACATGCCTTCCCAGCTAAGAGGGGTGTTCCAGATGCCATCGGCCATTCTTCAGTGGAGCTATCCTCTTGTTGATGCCTTCATCTGGACACTTTAATGGCCTCAGAACTGTAAATTTGTAACCTAATAAATCCCCTTTATAAAAGCCAATTAATCCATTTCTGGTATTTTGCATAATGGCAGCATTAGTAAACCGGAACAGTGAGCAAAAGCAGAAAGAGACTCTACCCTCTTGGTGCTTGGGGTAGATAAACACAAACAAACGTGACATTGTAACTGTAAGGTGTGCCATGAGGAGGTAGATGGTGCAATGAAACACATGAACAGGGTTGTCAGTCTTCAAGGAACTGGGGCCATGTGACTCAGAGCATGGGGAGCCCACCAAGCCTATGAGAGCCTTCCCCATCCTTCCTGAATTCTCCAAATTCCAGCTGTCCCCCGCCTTGCCTGGAGCACTTCCAGAACCTGAGGAATTCATACCAATGACTCCACCCTCTGGATCTCAGAAGGAAACGGCACCAGTTGGCACCCTCCATGCAGTCTCAGCTCCCTACACCCCAGGCGGCAAGTGAGAGGCCAGGCTCCCACATGGTCCACCTGGAGCAGCTGAAGTGCCGGGCTCCAGGCTTCCCACCCCTCACCCCGCCAATAGACTCCCACACCGCTGTCCCAAGCCCAGACCCGCCTGAACATTCCAAGGATGGGAAACAGCAGTTCCATTAACGCCTGGATGACTTACTTGGCCAGGGCTTTGTTGGCCCATGGAGGGACCACAGACAAGTTACAGCAGATTCCGAGATCCCGTGGATGATCCGTGACCTCACGGAGATGCCAAGGCATGTACACGGTGGTGTCTGATGCCACAGGGTGACACACATGTCCATCCCTTGTTGATGAGCTGATCCAAGGGAATTTGCTCTGGCTCGCAGAGCTGATTGTTTCTAGTTACCAAGTAGAACCTTGTTGGTGAAAACTCATCATGCACCTGGTCTCTAGTCTCTCAGTCTCCATAAACAGTCAGAGTAATAATTAAAAATAGCAACCATTCATGGATGCCCGCTTGGCTGTTGGATATTATAGCACGTTTTGATTCTTAAGGCATGCAAGGAGATAGGTGTCAACATCCCTATTTTACCCAACAGGCAAACCAAGACACAGAGGGCTTAAATTACTTAAGGCCATACCTTATCCTCGCTCTTTCCATTAGCAAATTGGGGGTCCGAATACTATCTCGTGGGATGTTAAGGGTGTGGCAATGGCACCTAGCACTATCTTCAAGGTCACGCTGCTGGGAAGGGGTAGAACTAGGTCTTTGTGACACAACACCTGTGTCTGTTTCCACTATTCTACTCCAAATTAGTTCTTGTAAAACCCATTGTGCTTACTAATGCCTTTCTTTGTTCTGTGACTCACTCGCCTCATTCCAGCAGGCGTAGAACTATGTCATTGTCGCCCTTGTTGCCCATGTTTTGCTTTTGTGTCATTTAGCCTTTATTTGGGAGTCAATAAAAGGTTTTTGCTGGAGGTGGGAGCATGTGAGACGGCCCCTAAAGGAATCCTGAAGGTGCGGACTGCTATCAGAGTGGACTGAAGTCCTGCAAGCTTCCCAAGAAAAAAGATTTAGAGTGATTTAGAAAAAAATAACAACTCTAATTTTAGTCTGGAGAGGTAACTAGGGCTTAATTGGATGCCGAATGATAAATGAAAGGTTACTGAGAGAGGCACCTGTCTTGGTTTCCAGTCCGTTATCACAATTACCATGAAATGGGTTGGCTTAAGCAATGGGAAGTTATTGGCTCCTGGTTTGGAGGAAAGGAGAAGTCCAAAATTGAGGTGCCAACAAGGTGATGCTTTCTTCTCAAAGACCGTGCTGTTCTGGGGTTGGCTGCCAGGGATCATCGGGCCCTGGGCTTTTCTGTCACTTGGCAATTCACTTGGTGGCATCTTCTCCTGTCATGTTGACTCACATAAGAGGAGATTAAGAAAGTGGTTTTGTTTATTTAAAAAAAAAAAAGTTTTGAAAATTCAAGACCCTAATAATTGTGGACACAGTGAATTTCAGAGTCCTGCTGGGAACCTGTTAGGCAGACGAGGTGTGGCTGTAGACTGGGAGATGATGCTGTCTCCCAAATCAGTACAGGTAGGGGCATGTCAGCAGCAGGATTCGCATCTTTCAGGACGAGGGATAGAAATGTGATCCTGGCTAAAGGAAAAAGACTTTTTGCATTCAGATCACTGGAAATCCAAGCGGGATGGCTGCATCCAAGCACTCAAAAGAGGCCATTAGGCAGCCTCAGGCCCTCTCCCTCTCTCACCTGCTTTCCTCGATGGTACCACTATTAGGTAGACTTTCCAGCCACCAGCAGCTCCTCATTTATGGTCTCCTTAAAGCTGGTAACCCCAGAAAAAGGGAACACCTCTTCTCCGGTATCCCAAAAAAGAGTCTTTAGAAATCCTCAGGTTGGACTAGCTTGGGTCCTTTGCACATCCCTGAACTAACCACTGGAGCCAAGGGCATGGGGCGTTAGGATCCGAAAGTGGGGGTCACAGCCCACCTGTATACAAGGAGAGCTTGTCTGCCAGGTTGGGCAGGAGCAGTTCAAATGAGAAGATGCCAGGCAGAGAAACAGTGATGGAGAGGGATGCCAGCCAGGAGACAAATGGAGGAGGGAAGGAGCAATGTAAAAGAGCATCTCTTTGTGGTGCATGTTTTATTGCAAAATTACAGAAGTATATAAAGTAAAAGGTGAAAGTTGACTATTGTCACCCCCAAAGCCTAACCATATTTCAATGTGGTATGCACTCTTTTTCACACATACCAAGTACAAGTATGTGTGTCTGTGTCTATAGAAATATATGAATATTAGAAGAAAAAAACAAAAGAAATGTATGCAAATGATACTTTTAACAACAAAAAAGGGACCTGCTCTATGTGTTATTCTACAATTCAAACTCCTTCTGTTATTGCAAATAAAGCCATCTCATAAATACCCCTACCAGAGATCTTTACATTTTCTCCATTTTTAGTTATAAATGACATTTAATGAACATCTCTAAACATATTTTCTTGCACAGTTACGCAAATGCTTCCATAGAATAAGGTGCAGAAATGAAATTGCTGAGTCAAAGGGTAAGCTCATTATAAATTTTGAAATATCCTGAAAAATCACCCTCTACAGAGATTGTGCCAATTGCACTCTCATCAATAATGCAAGAAAGCCTTGTAATAATGCCACCAGAACGGACTGTGTAAGGCTCTTTTTAAGGTTTCCATTTTTAAAGCATTTTGTAATTGTAAAATTCATGTGGATAAATTCCCAAATTGGACCATATAGGAAAACTCTTCATAAAGAAGAGCTCTGAATGGGGCCAAGGCCTACCAGATGTTAACGTGTTTCATAAAGCGAAAAATGTCCTAGCAGTGTCACACTGGGATAGGCTCGACAGAACAATAAAATAGAGAGAGGAGTCCAGAAATAGGCCCAAATATAAATGGCAATTTATTATATGATAAAGATGACATTTCAAATCAGTGGCATAAAAAAAACTGGATTGTTTCATAAACGATTTTGAGAGAATTGTCCGGCCATCTGGGTGGAAAAACAAAAAATAGTGAATCCATACCTAACACCTTTTACCTAACTAAATTCCAGATATGTCAGATATTTAAATGGAAACCACAAAAAAAAAAACTGGAGGAAACCATGGTTTAGTTAGGTTTTGTTTGGTATTTTTGTCATACCATTTTGTAAGCTGGCCTTTCTAAGTGTAATAGCTTAGAAATCAGAGCCATAACTGAAAGGATTGGTAATTTCAAACTTATAGAAATAAAAAATGAAAACAGAATCACCATAAGTTGAAAGACACCCAACAAACTGGAGAAAAGTTATTTGCAGCTCTTTTCACAGAGAAAAAGCTGATTTTCTGAATATATAAAATCAATAGGAAAAAAACTAACAACCAAGTACGACATGGGCAAAGTAAATGCAAATGCAAAGCTACTCAGTTCGTTCACAGCAAGATAGATACAGAAATTTAAAATACACTGAGATACCATTTTTCACCTATTATATTGACAAAGACCAGTAAGTGTGAGAACACTGTTTGCAAAAATAGCAGCATACAATGCGGGTGTAAGGGGGGATTGATGGCAGCAGAGGGCGGTTTACAATATCTGTAATAATTACAAAGGTTCCTACCTTTTGACCCATCAGTAACACTCTAGGAATTTATCATACAGATACACTCCCACACCTGAGAAACATCATCAGTACAGGTTAAATGTCACAGCGCTGCTTCTCATAACCAAAGACCAGGAACGACCTCGATCTTTACCAATAGGGAATTGGTTAGATTAATTACAGCAGGTGATTTCCGTACCCTGGACCGCTCTCAGCCCTGGAAAAGAAGGAGGAGTTCTGACTTGGAACAATCCCCAAAATCTATTTTCAAGAGAATAAAGCAAGTTTCAGGACAGTGTGGGTTGTATATTACCATCCCTGTAAAAGAAAGGTGGAAAGAAACAATGAAAGAAAAAATTGGCGACATCCATTTGCCTCTAGAGAGGGGAAGTGGATAATGGGAACAGACATGGAGGGAAGGTTTTTGTAATTTAACATTTTCAAACCCTGTGAATGTATTTCCTATTCAAAAATAAATAAGTAAATTAAATATTTTAAAATGCTGTTTTTCTGAGAGGCACTGCTCCTTTTCCAAACAATTTCCAAGGAAAACTCCAGCACTGCAGAAGGTAAGGAGCAAAAGGATCTTCACGCATCACCAAGGTCACATGATTTGTGAGTAAAATTTCATTTTTATGGATGTAAGCAACATTCATCAATGCTCGGTGCTTTATTTTTTTATTTTATTAAAGCAGTTGTAGGTTTACAGAAAATTCATGCAGAAAATACCAAGTTCCCGTACGTCCCTCTCACACACCTATTTTTCCCTATTATTTACATTTTGCATTAGTGTGGTACCTTTGTTACAATTGATAAACCAATATAATCATAATTATATTATTTCCTATACTCCATAATTTGTGTTGTACGGTTCTATGGTGTTTTTTTTTCTGATAATGTATATACAATATAAAGTTTCCCATTTTAACCACTTTCAAGTATACAATTCAGTGATATTAATTACATTCACAAGATGTGCTACCAGCACCTCCATCCATTACCAAAACTTTTTATTTTCCTTTAAAAGTAAGGCTATTGTGGATCACACTCCCTTTAACCACTGTATGGATGGGTGAGTAGAAAAATGGGGACAAAAACTGTATGAAAAGTAGGGTAGGAGCAGGGATGACTTGGATGTTCTTTTTTACTTTTATTTTTTATTCTTATTCTTGCTTTTTCTGGTGTAAGGAAAATGTTCAAAAAATAGATTGGGGTGATGAATACACAACTATATGATGGTACTGTGAACAGTTGATTGTGCACCATGGATGATTTTATGGTATGTGAATATATCTCAATAAAACTGAATTTAAAAAAAAATCTACATCCAACAAACATAAATGATGTTAAAAAAAAAAGTAAGGCTAGCTTTAAAATCAAAATTATCTTGCCTGATACTGTACCTATCTATATAGATCCATTTTTAAGTGTGATATTTACTGCTGCCATATCAAGCTGCTTTTTTACAAATCTACCGCCCTACACACACACCATAAACATAAAAAGCAGGAAAAAAAGCAGGCAAATTCTCTGTTACCATTTTTTAAACCGTTAAACACAGTTATAATCAGAAAGCAGGCCAGTGAGTGGTATTCTGGTAAACCAGCTCTCCTAAGGGGTTAAAAAGAAAAAAAAAAAAAAAAAAAAAGCCCTGATTTGTGGCATTGCCAATTTCCATGGTGTAAATCCTCCCGCCATGTCCAATTTCAAGCCGCCTGTGCGGGGCACCACTGGTGGCCCACCCAGGAGCAAAGGGCTCTCTAATTCCAGGCAGAGTTTCTTACCAGAAACTCCTCTTGACCCACTCAATGTTAACCACTAAAACAACAGCGGAGAGGAAACAATGGCACCCTTTCTTGCCCCTTCCCTCCCCACCCAAGTTGAGGCAGGACCCTGGCTCTGGCCAGGGCAGAAGCGTAAACCAGAAAACCACTTTTACCCACCAACAGTAAATGTGAACGTTTTAAAGAGCGTTCTGTCCTAGTTCAGAAGTCACGGTCAATTTGCTGCATTTGTAATTTGATTTGGATGCTGTATCCCCGTCTGCTGTAGCTGGAACCCATCAGCTATCGGTTCCACTTAGGAAACTCCACGCCCTCCCCACTCCTTTCCCTAAATCCAGCACAGCCAGATGATTTATTTTTTTCTCATTCTTCTAACTTATTTTCTGAGCTGGTCTAGTTCAGGGTGACTAACTTAGCTAAAGACTTTCCACTCCTTCCACCAGACTCCCAAGAGAGTTCAGCTGCCACATAGCTAAACTTTGGGAACTGCAGCCTGGCCCAACTATTTTTAAAAATAAAACTAAATGTTAATAAAGTAAGGAAAAGCTGGCAGTGGGTCTGCAGACCTGGTCAACAATTTGTCCTTTCCTTGGATTTTCCTAATACCTTAGGTCTGAAGCAGTTTAACATTCGTCACTTTAAATGATTATATCAACAGTACAAATTGCTCCTTTCCCTGGGTGGGGAGGGGGTAGCTGGACTTGTGGACCTGCTGTTGACCTTAGAAGAGGGGAAAGCTCCAGTCCTTCCCACCCATCACTGACCCCTAAGTCGGAAGGCTGGCCAAGGACTTGCTCTCTTGGGGAAAGGCCCAGCCACCTATCTTTCTACCACTTTCGGAGACCCAAATCTTAAAATAATAGAGAGCACCCTCACCTTGTGTTGTCTCCTCTATGCATAGATTTTATAGTTGTTTGGCTCATGTAAGAACTTTTTTTTAAATTTGAGTCAATATTCTTGAAAAGGAGTCTCCAAATTCTGATCAGAATCTGGGTTTCTGGCTTCTCTTAAAAACTCAGAATAAATGATTTCCTAGATGAGTGTCTGGCAATCAACAAATATTTGATGAATGAATGAATGAATGGACCAATGAATGAACAATGACAGGACATGACTACTGTCAGCTGAGACTTAGTAGCAGTTGTTCCCCTTTAGATGGGGAGTGTGCTCTCCAGTTTGCCACACTCCCCACCATTCCTAACTGTCCTTCAGCCTGTCTTCATCACTCATTTACGTACCTGCCTGGTTTTTGCAGGTATTTAAGTCTGTGAGTCTTCTTGACCTGATAGTTACGCAGCCTTGGTTTGAAAAGTTAGCAGCCTTCTTCTCTTCTGTTGTGTGACCCTGGAGAACACAGAACTAAAAGTACCACCCTAAAGCTGATTAAGTTCTTTCATAACCAAATAAAACTCTAAAACTTATATGAGTAGTTTTCAAGATGCAAGTATTACTTACATGTATTTTTAAAAATAAATAAAAAACATTTGCTGAAAACAGAAGCAATTAGCATTTTAGCCCCCCTGTGAAGAGAACCTGTGTTAGTTTTCTGTTTCTGTGCAACCAGTTATCGCAGACATACAGACTTGTACCAATGCCCATTTATTACCTCACAGTTCTGGAGGTCGGAAGCCTGGGATGCATGATGGGTTCTCTACCAGGGTTTCACGGGCTAACCCCAAAGTGGCAGCTGGCTGCATTCTCATCTGGAGCTTGCACTGCTCTGACAAGCTCATTCCTTGCACTTGAGGGACCGAGGTCCTCCTTTCCTTGCTGGCTGTCAGCTGGGAGCTGCATCCTGTGTGTCACGTCCTTCCATTGCTTCCAACTGCTGACTTCCCCCTCTGCTCCCAGCCAGAGAGGCTGCTCTGCTTTCTCTGCTCGTGAGACCAGTTTGGGCCCAGCTGGATAATCTCCCCATCTAGGTCCACTGTGCCACACAATGGAACATAGTCAAGGGAGTGACACCTGATCATAGTCCGAGATTCCAGGTAAGAGAGTGTGGAATCTTCGGCACCAATTTTAGAATTCTCTAAAATCTCTCATATTTTTCTCAGAGATATATGATGTGGTTTTCCAAAAATTCTTCAGTTCTGGCTACATTAATAGAAGGAAAGTATCTGGAGTGAAGGTGGTGATTGTCCTAGAGTACTCTGCAGGAGCAGTCCACTTCAGGGGTATTGCATTTCGCTCTGGGTGTCAGAAATAGGAGGGAAATGGATAAGCATAACCAAGATCATGCAGGGATTGCAGGAAACTTTACCGGAAGATGGGACAATGCCACGGTCACTTGACCGCCAGCTTCAAATATTGAAAAGTCCATGATATAAGAAAGAGATTTGTTATGAATACCTCCAGGGAGTAAAAGTAAGGCTCATTGATGGAACGTGTGAAAATATTTGGGCTCAGTTAAAAATTGCTTTCTGATAGCCAGAGCCGGATTGATTGAGTGAGCTACCCTGGATGTGGTACATCCTCTGTTGTAGCCAGTTAAGTATAATATAGATGATCGGTAGGGATGTTACAGGTGAGAGGGAAGTTGGGTTGGATGGTCTTTCGTGTGCCTTCCAAACCACAGGTCATTACGCAACAGTCTTGGCTTCCTTTACAATTGCTTCTTTAGTCAAAACCTTCTATTTTTATCTCTTCTACCTGATATGTTTATCCCTGCTCTCAGCCGTGAAGTTGAATGTCACAGTTTGGAATTCAGCTTCACCAAGTCTTTTTTTACAGTTGGCTATTTTCTGAATCAAGGTTTGAGTAACAAAAAATATGAAGTGGCAGGCTGAAGAGAGGAAGAAATGGTGGTTCCAGAAGGACTTACCAGCTGTTGCTTTAGGACCAATCATGGAAGGAGGAGCTGAGACCAGAGGATAAATAGAAAGAGAAAACAGAGAGGTTACAGGTTCCCTCAAATTAGATCCATGGATGGCGCAGGGTCCTGGGTTCCAACGCAGGCAGGAACGGAGCAGACAGATCACAAAGACCAGTATTAATGAAACAGACACATGCTTAGAAATTCAGCAGATATTTAATGACCATGTGAGAAGACAACTGGCAGAAGATCAAATAGACCTCGAGTTCAAACATCCATAAAGAATGCAAAGGTGGAGATGCAAAGGGGCGCGAGGTAAATATTCAACATCGCATGTCAAGATCCTAATCCCCAAACGCTCGGGAAACCTGCATCAGACATCAACAAGATGGAAACCAGATCACTGAAACAATGCCCCCAAAGATCAAAAATCTGACTGCTGAAAGAAAGGTTGATTTATGGGTCAGAGTGTACCCAGTGAGAAGTCTAATTTGACACTGAAAGAGTGTACCCAGTGAGAAGTCTAATTTGACACTGAAATACTGAAATAAAATCCCTCTATGTAGTATCTCCCAGAGTGAAGACTGGGCCAGAAGGTCGAGTTGGGTTCTTCTGGTAAGTGATGTGTGGTCCACCTGCCAAAAAGCGGGGGGACCAGAAGAGACAGGTAACTAGTTCCCAGACTACAAAGGCAGGCTCTTCCTGCCAGTTCAAAGACCAGAAGGATTTGTCTCTGCCTTTTCTCAGTTTTTTGAACAATTAAGGAAATTACTATCGTGAAAGTAAAAGATAATAATGGTCTCCTTCTTTGTTCCCATGGCTTTCCTTTCCATTTGGGGAATTATTGTACAGGTAGAGACAAATGTCACACTTTGCTTTGTTTTCACCCTCCTTAGCTGAAGAAATGTTCTGCCTCATAGTTCAAGTAAGTAATGATCTCAGTTTCTTTTAACTGGTCAAGAGTAGTTCACTGTCTGAAATCCAAACTTAATTTTTTAGGGGAAAAGATCCTCACCTGTTTCTGAAATCCCTCAAATCAGTAACTGTTCAAATCATGTTTTGCATGTTAAATTTTTTTCTGCAGATGAGCTGGGAATGGGAAAATAGAATGCAGGTACTGCTAGCACATACGTAGTCCCCAGAGGAGCTGATGGAAGAATGAATGAAAATCATCAGCCCTGTCCAGCAGAGGGGATGCTAATTGAATTTTGTGGGTGGGAGGAAATGTGCTCAGATATGAAACTCTAGCTGTGTACAGTTGCCTTTACATCCCGCCACCTCACTCCCAACCCTCTGGCCTTTTCTAGGGTGGTCCTGCCTGGTGGTTAGAAGCAAAAGATGGTGGGGGACAGATCAGGGTCCTTTGCTTACTAGACACTCTGGACACATTGCCTACGTCATACACAAGCTTTTAAAAGGTGCCAAATCCTGAACAAAAAATATATTCGCTCAAAAAACAAGAAAAATCCAAATTCGAAAAAAATTAATATAGAATTAAATGTTTACAAACCGACAAGTAAACAGTGACCCAACTTATACAGTTTATAAAATTGAATACTTGACTCTGAACAGAATTCAGAATTATAAAAGAAAACTTTTAAAAATTATGCAAAAAAACACAACCACACATTTGTGTGGGATGAGTTTTCTTTTTTTTAAATTTTATTGTAATAACACATATATACTATATCCCGTTTCCTATTTTAACCACTTGTAGGCGTACAATTCAGTGGTATCAATTTCGTTCCAAATGTTGTGCTACCGTCATTACTAATACTTGTTCATCACCCAGAGCAGAAACTTTGTACCAATTAACCATTAACTCCATTCTCCCCTACCTCTGGCCCCTGGTAACCTGTGATCTACTTTGTCTTTATGAATTTGCATACTCTATTTCTTTCATATAAGTGAAATCATACAGTATTTGTCCTTTTGTGTCTGCTCTTTCACTCATTATGATGTTTTTCAAGGTTCATCTACATTGTAGCATGTATCAGAGCTTCTTTCCTTTTAATGGCTGAATAATATTCCATTGGGTGGATAGACCGCATTTTATTTTTCCGTTCTTCTGTTGGTGGACATTTGGATTGCTTCCACCTTTTGACTATTGTGAATAATGCTGCTGTGAACACAGGTGTACAAATATCTGTCCACAACCCTGCTTTCATTTATTTTGGATATGTACTAGCGGCACCATTTTACATTCCCACCAACAATGTACGAGGGTTCCTATTTCTCTCTACATCTTTGCCGATACTTATTTTCCATTTTTAAATAATAGCCATTCTGGTGGGTGTGAAATGGTATTTCATTGTGGTTTTGATTTGCATTTCCTCAATGGCTAATGATGTTGAACATCTTTTCATGTGCTTATTGTCCATTTGTATATCTTCTTTGGAGAAAAGTCTATTCAAGTCTTTTGCCCATTTTTTAATTGAGTTGTATTTTTGTTTTTCAAATGTGATTTCTTCATGCAGTTCATCCCCCAGACACCAGGCTGGTTCTGGTACTGAACAAATGGAGTTCACTTTAGGACAACAGTGCAGTTATCTATTGAGTCCCAGAATGTCTCAACAGCCACACTGTCTTCATGTGCTTCTTGTGGTTCTCTCTTAGGGAGAAAATACTCTGTTTTTAATTACTTCCAACAAATCATTTGCTTGGGCTTTGAGCACTGTCCTTCATCTGTATTTTCCAGATTTGTGATGAGTGGTCTTGTTATACTGTTAAAGATATCAAGCAGGCTGATGCTTCAGTATTAGACTTCTTCCCAAAATTTATCCATCTGGGAGTAGTCAAAAGTTAGGGCTTGGACTCCCATCTCAGTTCAAATCCTGGTATCAGTTTGGTGACCTTGAGCCAGTTTTTTAGGCTTCCTCTCTAGGATTCAGTTTCTTCCATTGAATATCTGTGATGCATCAGGTACTATACTGGGTGTTGAACAAAGCAGACTGAAATCGCCATGGAGCTGACATTCTGGGCTGTCCGGCTGGCGAGGGTGAGTGCGCGGAGGGCTCCTGGTGCCGCTTGGGCTCCTGCTTTCATTTGTCTGGGCATCTGGGCCATGGGATGAGTTTTAACATGTTCCGTATAATACGAAGTGAAGGTCTTCAAAAGTAGGAGAGCCAAGAAGCTGCAAGGCCCTGGAGCAAGTACCAAGAAGACCAGGACCAAAAGCCCCCAGACCTCCATCCCTTCACATCACTTTATGAAACTGAGCCTCTTCTTCAAGTCGACTTTCTCCCAAGACAGGAAACCCCAAGCAAAGGACAGCCATACTGTTTCAATTTATTCCCAGATGCCTGCTCAGTTCCTCTGTGGACCAGAACTCTTGGACCCATCTTGGTTTTTAGCACTTCCCAAACTCTTCCACTAGGGGCAGTGCTGAAAGCACGCCAGCTACTCCGGGTCTGGACCCTGGAGGTATAGTCCAAAATGACCGAGTGAAAATTTCTTTGATAACTAGGGTTTTATCTTTAAAATGATTGTGAATTTTGCTCTCTTCCCTGTAATATGTCTTTCTTTATTTTAACAAATGTAATTTTTGTTTAGGAATATGCTTTTATTTTATTTTTCCTTAAGCTCACGGAATAGAGCTCAGAGAACAAAAATTATCAGCCTTTGAACATTATTTGACATTATATTGCAATGAATACTATGTGAGATATTTGGATTTTAGTATTTTTATCCAGTACCAAAGTTTCTCCCCAGAACTTTGGGTAGAATAGTTTCCCTAGCTGTTCAACTGAGGTTCCCACAAACTAAATCACTCTTTGACATTTTGTCGTTTAAAATGTTTCCCCTTCAAAATGCTATTTGTGCCACTGTTTTGAATGCTCCTGCATTCTTGGTCTAGTTCATTTCTTTTTTGAGTATATTTATTCACTGTAGCTTTTTCAACATTTGAAACAATTTTTTTTACTGTTTATTTTGTTTTCATTTTGCTTTGTTTTTATAAATTATTTACCAATGTGAAAATTTAACACTCCAAGAAGGCCGGCTTTGTTTATTTTGTTATTCACCCCAACACATATCCTGGAGATATGCCATCATAGTTTGAGAAATATGGGTGCATAGGAACACCCAAACCCTACCCCATCTTCCCGCCCAACCCCCACAATCAGCTCCACCTAGCCAGATGACGTCACACTAATTTGCCTTGGCTTCCCATCAGAAGGCCTCCATGTCTTCCTCTCTAATCCCAAGATATACCCCGTCTTTTGCCTGCCTCTCATACTTCTCATATTGTTCCCAGTCCAGGGGTGCCCTCCGCCTCTCTCTGTCCATCCAGCACCATTCATTCTTTAGGATCCAGCTGAAGTCCCCCTTCTCCCACTGTAGTCTTCCTCTGCATCGCATAATCCTCTTTCCCTTCTGAACCACATGTCTAGCATCTGATTTTCAACCACCTTATATTTTTCTCTAATACAATTTACCTCCCAAACTAGACTCTAAGCCTCTAAACAGCAAAGGCATTGTTTTACTTCTTTTAATCCTTACAGAAAAGGATACCGAGCAGGACAAACAATAACTGGCTAATTAATTCTTCTTTTCCCATTTGACATATTGGCTAATGTAAATCAGCTTCCAGCTCCACTTAGGGATCCTCACCCTCCATCTTTTCATTCTCACCAGTTACCTTCTCTTCCCTATGTCCTGACTTCTTAGGATATAAAATATTGGGAGACGTAAAATACAGATTTTGAATGGAAAAGTGCACAGAGAGGCCTGGGAACACTCCCTGAGGTCCCAAATTATTTGAGGTCCCTAATTGAGAATTTGTATATCGGTTTGCATATTTCCCTCACGAGATTGTAAGCCCTAGGAAGGTAAGGAAGGATCATGTGGCTGTTTTGTGCCCCACAGTATCCTAAGCACAACACAAAGCCTGATGTATCTTCGGTGTTTAATGCACGTGTTGAATGAACGAAAGAATGAAAGGAGCATCCAGGCAAGGAGTTTCAGCAGGACTGTGCGTTCTTATTCCTCCAACTAAAAACTTCTTCCTACTTATTCAGGCGACAAAAGATGTACAGAGAGCAGCTGAACCTCACCTCCCCGGGCCCCCCACTGCAGCTCCAGCTCGAGGCCAGCTGGGTCCAGTTCCACCTGGGGATCAGTCGCCGCGGGCTGTACTCCCTGGCCAGCCCTGTCGTCAGCAAGCTCCTGCAGGACATGAGGCTCTCTCCCACCGTCAGTGCAGGTGAGGATCCTGGGATGGGCAGGTGGATTGCTTTCCCCCCAGAGAGGCTCGGTAAACCACCTCGGACCAGGGTCCAGGGCGGAATAGTAAAGGGGTGACCCTGGCACCTGATAGATAGAATAATAATTATGAGAACATAGACATTGTCCTTTTCTCCCTATGAAATAGACCCTGCAACTATAATCTCATTACAACCCCGCAAAGGAGGCCTAAGGAGGTGTTCAGCAGACTTAACGAAGGTGATCATTTCCATTTACTGGGTGCTTCTTTAGAATCAGGTGATGCATTCTCTCTCATCCAGTGACCCTATGGCGTGAACATTATCGTTGCCATTTTGCAGATGGGAAAACTGAGACTCAGATAGGTTAAGTAACTTGGCCAAGGACCCAGTGGTGGAGCTGGGACTCCAATGCAGGCCAGCAGGCTCCAGGTCTGGGCTCTCAGGCACCAGGACCGTCCAAGTTACTGGTGCTTTATTACCTGAGATAAAACTAGCATTGCTGGAGACAGCACTGGCAGGTGCTGCTAGATGGTCCATCTCAGGGCTGGTGAGCAGGGGGCCGGGCTTGGAGCAGGGTGGGAGGCTGCAGCCAACTCCAGAGGACCCCAGGCCACATCGTAGCCTCCCCCTCTGGTGGCCTGAGCCAGAGGTGAGAGCCCCATGTGGCAGGATGGGACGTGGCTGGAGGTTCTCACCACCTTCTCCTTCACAGACTACAGTCAGGACGAGAAAGCCTTGCTCGGGGCGTGTGACTGCAGCCAGAGTAAGTGACCTGGGCCCACCTCCACCCGGACCCCTCGCAGGACCTAACAGCAATGCCAAGGGCCCAGCATGCACCACCACCCCACCACCACTCCCGTCCATCCACCCACAAGAAGAAAAGGCATTTCTGAGACCCTCTTGGGTGAGATCTTGCTGGTCAACATGTGGTCCAGGGACCAGCATCCTTGGCATCCTCAGGGAGCTTGTTAGAAATGCAGATTCTCAGGTTCCACCTCTGATTTTCTGAATCAGAATCTGCATTTTAACAAAATCCTCCAAGGATTGGAGCACATTTTCAAATTTGAGAAGCCATTGTACAGGACCGTGATGCACAACCCTGGCAACATATTTGAATTACCTGGGGAGCTTTAAAAAGTGCTGATGCCTGGCCTCCACCCCCAGGGTGTATGAGTCAGTTGTAGAGGGTGAGGAACAAACATCAAAATTTTTGAAACTCTCCAAGTGACTCTGATGAAGCCAAGACTGTGATCCACTGGGGTAAATGCTGAACAGAATCAATAGGAGAGGAATGGGGTTCAACAGAGCCCCCTCCAAGGGTGCAACAAATGGATGCAGATGTACCTGGACACTGAACTCCCCGGCCTTTAGAGAGGCCAGGCCAGGCCTGGGCCCTGAACCACCCAGCCAGTCAATGCCAGTCAGGAGTAGCCTCATCATTGACCCCAGCATGCCAAATACGCGTCAGAACTTTCTACGTGTACTGGGACATGACCGAGGTTTGGAAGCACAGAGATGGAGGGCCTGGGGCTTCCCTGTTCTTTAAGCACCTGCCATTTGCTATTTTTTTGGCCACCAAGGCAAGTGAGATAGCCTCTGGGCCATCATGGGCCTTACAGCCAGGCAGGGACAGGAGAGGCAAATGGAGGCAAAATGTCAGAAGACATTTCAAGGTCGTGCAAGTACACCCTGGGTGCCTCATGGACCTTCCCCTAGTCCAAGCCCTGGCATACGGACTTTAGTAGGGAGACACAGAAATTACCAAACCAGGGTAATGTAATATAACAGAAGCATGATAATAATCTATACGGGTATAATCTCCAGTTGAAGAAGGAGTCAGTTCTTCCTAGAGAATCACTCTCTTGGGTTTTCAATGAGTGTCAATCTGGGGAAACCTTTATTTTTGGTCCTTTTCCTGCACCAGCAGAAAAAATATTATCTTGAACCACTGGACGCACTCTCCAAGCTAAACACCATGGAGATTTATTCTGCAGGCTTTGTAAAGCAAATCCTAAGGCCTGGCCTATAGGGTCATATTAAGTAAGAGAAAAGAGAAGAGGCCGGCTTGGTTTATTGACTTAACAAAGGGCTAGCGGTATCATTAATTCATTCTTCTGCCCATCACAGTTGTGAAACCAAGTGGGGTCCACCTGAAGCTGGTTCTGAGGTTTGCAGACTTTGGGAAGGCCATGTTCAAACCCATGAGGTAAGTGACCGCGTTCCTCACCTCCAAGCCCAGCTGTGGCAGCCCTGGGGGGAGTTTTAGCCACAAAGCTCACCCCAGCAATTAAGAAATGTGATCTAAAATCTTCAGGCCAATCATCAGGGAACTCTCTTTTTTAGCAACCTGCCCAAACATATAACTGGGTCAGTGATAATAATTAAAATAGTAATAGGTAATCTTTATCAGGTCCTTGCTAGCATCTATGCCATGCACTTTATGTGAACTGTGTCTTCGTGTCATCAACAACTTTATGAGCCAGGTATGATTCCAACCTTCACTTTACAGATGAAGACCAGGAGGTTCCAAGGGGTTGGTTGAAGGTTTGGAATCTAAGTCGATAAAAGTCAATCTAGTTCACTTTCACTGGAAGACAGTTTGCTCTGACGGAGAGCATGACTTGGGTAAGAAGAACCCCTCCAGGGGCCATGTTCATACCTTCCCCTGTCTGACAGCTGGCTCAGGCAGTGGAAGGAGGGGGATTCAAATCAGGCAGTTGGATTGCTGAGCTCCCACTCTATCACTCTTGGGGTCCCCAATTTTTTACAGGGTTAGAACCTTCTTTTTAACATTGAAAAATTTTATTTTGCTCAACACAACCACAACAACATGCTTTAAATTTTGTAGTACTATATATGGGCAAAATATTATGTATTCAGTCTAATAGAGCTTAGAGTAAGTATGGATTTCTGGTCCCCAAAAGGTCTGCAGAGTGCAGGTTGGGGACCTCTGAAGTAAGACCCTAACACCTCAACCCAGTGGATATTCCAAGTAGAGGTGTCATGCACAAGAGAAAAGAGGGGTTTCTTTTAGCCAAGTCATGGTCTCCTCCAGAGTGCACCATCTTCCAGTGGAATCGAATTAGATTGACTTAGATTCCAAACCTTCAGCCAACTGAGAAGAGGCCTTTTGAAAGGCCCAGCAATGAGATTGGTGGGCTGGCTCCGTGGAATGAGTCCTGGCTATAGGGTCACTCAGCTTACTTAGTACTGGTCCCTGCACTTCTTTGGCAAAAGCACCCCTTTAAGAAGGGGTCTGGAGTAGATCGGCTGCAAGTTGGAATCACTGGGAGAGCCTTACAAAATCCTGATGCCTGGGAACGTCCCCCAGACAGCGTGACAGGAGTGGTCTGGGGGCCCCCCTGGGATCCCAGTACCCCACCAAGCTTGAGAACCCTTGCTATGGAAGGAGAGTCCCCATTTTTCCCATGTGAAAATCCAAAAACCTAATTGTATGGTCTGAGCTTCTAGATGCACTCTCCATAGCTGTCTTTAGGGTTGTATGAAATAAGAGAAAAGAAGCCAGCTGTGTCTACTGAATTAACAAAGGGTCACAGCCCTGAGTTTAGGCCCAGAAGCATCATCAACTCACCCTTTAAATACATAACTTTTCAGAGATGTGCTTGAAACAATCAAATGTCTGCTTTTACTTAACTTATTGATTAAAAGCCAGTTGCATAAAACAATATGTAGATTTAGAAATATTGCCCTCCCCTTTCATGTTTCATTTGTCAAAACTTTTTGACATTGGTCATCATCCCCATGACAGTAAAACTTGGGGTCATCCGTGTCAAATTTCCCACCATCACCAAGCTCTTGTAGCCACTTCTCTCGCATAACAAAACCAGATCTTGGTGATGTCATTTCAGGTTAACATATCTGCCCCAGACAAACTCAGTCATTGAGAAAGGGCCCTGTGATTTGAGAGTCTGTGCAAGGACTTAAATATAAAGAGAGTCCATTTCTGAGGATTAATTATAGGAGGGGATCTCATCTAATATCCAGACATATAAAGTACTAAAATATAATTGTGTGCCTTTTAAAAGAGAGGCATAGCCATGGGCACACAGGGCTGTCGGTGCAGGTAGGACAAGCTGGCACGTGACTCAATCCATTGGTGTGTCACTCAGCTGAACACCGAGCCTCGGGTGGTTCTCACCCGTTGTAGTTTTCAATG
The DNA here is from genome assembly GCF_015220235.1 of Choloepus didactylus. Taxonomy (NCBI): domain Eukaryota; kingdom Metazoa; phylum Chordata; class Mammalia; order Pilosa; family Megalonychidae; genus Choloepus; species Choloepus didactylus. The sequence goes on along the minus strand of NC_051324.1, from coordinate 63,219,199 downwards.
ATTGCTTTGGTTAGTCATGCATGTTTAATGCATATTCATAAGAGAACTGGTTAAAGAGAGGAAGCATAGGAACACTGATGCAGAAACACCAGAAGTTAATGAAGAAGCATAAAAATAACAATAAACCTGCAAATTCACAACAAATCTCCAGATCCACTGATTGTTTTCCATGTGCCTTTTCTGGCACATTAGGATGGCTCTAAGTTTTAAAAGCTAGACACTAACATGGAGTGGTTGAGCTCCGCTTCCACTTTTCGTGTATCAAGAAAGAAAAACTACTTGGATCTGCAGTCTTTGTTTGCAGAAACATGCATGAGATAACACCTAATACTTCTGCTCTGCCTTATCAATTAGAATCGAAATACAAAAAGGGCTAAAATTAACCAGTATTTTCCCAAATATAATGCAAAAATTTCCAACATTAGGTTCCAAGAGCAATTTTACCTATTTTTACGCCATAACACAACATCCAATCTATATTTTGTACAAAACATAGTCCAAAACCAAACATAGTATCATTTTAAAATGTATTTCTTGAAAAATCATGTGTTCTTTTACTACAGGTAATTTAAAGAAACATGTCCCTTATTAAAGAGGGAAAGTAAAAAGTTACCTTTGGATAAAATACATTATGAATGAAATTAAAGAGTATATTTTTTTAATGTAAGATATGCAATATTTTGCTGACATAAAATAAAAACTATTTTCTAATTTAAAATCACTTTTGTATCCTATGCCGTACAAAATGAGGAAATGATGTTTCAAAAAATTTTTAAGGGAGTTTGAGAGATTATATTCTTAGGAAAGGAATTTGGGAGTGAAGATGAGATTGGGAAGCATGGAAGCTTCTTTCCTGGCTTAGCCATTGGATGATCCTAACCAGGAGAAGCAGGGCTGCCTGAGCACGGCTGTACCTTTTAAAACAGAGCCCCTGCTTTTGGCAGGACTTAGCTGCGGGTCCCAAGACTAGCTTGTGTTTTTTGGCAAACACTGTTTCAAATGCCAATGCTGTTTTTGCACAGCTTTATGCCACATTACTTTTATTTACATCTAAATTGCTTCTGCAGTCACTGTATAGTCCCACGCAGTGGATTATAAAATTATTCGAAGGTCGTAATTCTTCCATGTTTATTAGCATCTAGGCAAAGTCGACCTTGGGGCCAGAGGTCGTGCCACGGTGCCCTCAGTGTAGTGGGATCTGCTGGAGGGAACACGCACACTCTGCCGGCCCCATCGCACTCAGCCGACGCTTTCCAGGAATCCGTTAGAGATTTAAGAATGTGTTAAGTCCCTGACCTCTACACGGGCCTCCCTCAGCCCCCTGGCTAGGTCCACTCCCCATGACCCAGCTGAGGTTTCTTGTAGGAGATGGTCCCATTTATTCCTCTCAATCCCCCAAAGATCCAGAACTTCCCCTGTTCTTCAAACTTCAGATATACTAAGTGGCACGTCTAGGGCACTATTCAGTTTATGGAGTCCTGTCTCACTCCTTCTTTCTTAGTCCCAGGCGTCTTGGGTCTTTACTAACTCTCATTCCGCTCGTCAGTCCCCTCCCTTCTGCCTCTAACTGTAGAAGAATATCTAGTTCTTCCTTCTCAGCTGCTGGGTGTGTTGTTTTGTTTTGTTCTGGTCAGCCCCTGTCACCAAGGACTCAGGTAGGCAACTTGGTATTGGTGGTACGAGATATCGGACAGTATCTCGCAAGAAGCCTGGCTCCTCCTAATTTGCATGTCTACACCTAGCTCAGGGAGGCCCAGGCCACTCCTGTTTTGTCCTTCCATCTCTGTGTGCCTAGAAAGCATCAAAGCCTCGCTCCCTTTCTCTCTGGCCATCTTACCAGCTCTCTTTTCAGGCTCACAGTTGAGTCTGAGTCCGAGGCGTGAATCCCTCCTTCCTTCCAGACAGCAGCGAGATGAGGAGACGCCCGTGGACTTCTTCTATTTCATTGACTTTCAGAGACACAACGCGGAGATCGCGGCTTTCCATCTGGACAGGTAGGGCTCGTCCCCTACCTGGAGACGGCAGTGACCACACGAGCCAGTCCCAGGAGGGGGCATTGGGGAGACCAGGTGGGGCCTCCCTGACATTTCTCCCTTCTGGCTCTTTCTCTGCTTCATCTTTCAATGATGACTTCTAACCCAACATGTCCCATCCAACCCCATGGATTGAGTAACACAAGGTCTTTTTATGTAATGAAAAGAGTAACTTCTAAAGAACACTAACTTTGCCATTCTCCTAACTTTGCCATCTCGGTCATAACGTTGCACTGTCTTCTAGTTTCCTGATCTTAAAACAGGGAGACTGTGCCCACTCCCATTTGTGCGAGGAGGCTTAAGGTTATGATGTTAAAAGAGGAAAGTACATTCTTTAACTTCATAGTTCCTACTGGTCTAGTCAGTGCTTGCTACTCAAAGTGTGGTCACGTGGCCTATCAGCATCCAAGAGCTTGTCTGGAAATGCAGAATAGCAGCCTCACTCTAGAACTACTGAATCAGAATCTGCATTTTAACAAGCGTCCCAGGAGACTTGCACGCACGTTAAAGGATGAGAAGCACTGACCTAGACCACATCTTGGATGGTGGGAAGGTTTGCCCAGGGGACTTGGTAGAAGAAGGACTCCTTTTCCACCCCTTTAGACCTGGGATTGCCCTGGGCACTCTCCAGTTCCGTGCTGCAGACGCCCCCTCAGCCGCCCCCCTGCAGACATCCCCTCAGACTCCCCCCTGCTGGGTGTGGTCAGGAACGTCAGCCCTTTCCTAAGGTGCGCTAGTCTGGAGCCAGGATTCCCTCCCACTCTGAACCTCCCTCAGATCTGACAGGGCCCTCTCTCTTTCAGGATTCTGGACTTCCGACGGGTGCCACCAACAGTGGGGAGGCTAGTAAACGTCACCAGGGAAATCCTGGAGGTCACCAAGAATGAAATCCTGCAAAGTGTTTTCTTTGTCTCTCCAGGTAGAGTACTGGCCAAAGCAATATTCCAGTCTAAGTACCTGGTAGGCCAGCGAGCCTGCCATTACATTCCGCTGTGGTCTGACCCCCTCCCGGGAGGACCGTCCGTTATTGGGATGGGAAGATGCTGTCATCCTACCCTCCCAAGTGGTCTGCCTGAGAATAACACAACATAACTGTGAACGGGAATGGTTTTGTATGAGATGCTAATAGCCTGTGTGGGAATTGAAACTGCAAGCTGGCCTCCCTCCCTGGAATCGGATGTTATCCGTCCAGGCTAATGAAGAACCTTCTAATTGTGTAGCAGAGGATGCAGTGAACCTGAGCCCCACACTCTCTCTGCTGTGAGACATGGAAATTGTTACCCAGAAGGCTCAGTGCAGTAGCATTCATTGCCCCTACATCTGGAAAAGGCAATATTTTCTTCTTCTGCCTTTCCCCAAACAGTGATTTCAGGGTCTCCTTGCCTTCCTAAAGGATTTTCTGGGGCGGGAAGATGGTAGGCCTCCAAAACCCTCCTCTCATCCTTCTCCTCTCTCCCCCCTCATCCTCTAGCCAGCAACGTGTGCTTCTTCGCCAAGTGTCCATATATGTGCAAGACCGAGTACGCTGTCTGTGGCAGCCCCCACCTGCTGGAGGGCTCCCTCTCTGCGTTCTTGCCATCCCTCCACCTGGCCCCCAGGCTGTCTGTGCCCAACCCCTGGATCCGCTCCTACTCACTGGCGGGGAAAGAAGAGTGAGTTAGCCCTGTGGCCACAAGGCCATGCCCAGTCCTTGAGAGTGGCTGCAGCCACTGTCCCAACGACCTGGCCTAACCTTGTTTTGGCACCCCCAGGCTGCCTCAGTTCTCCTCTGCCCCATCTCATATTGGCTGTGGGACTGGCTGGCCTGTGTGTTCTCTTCCTTTAGTTCATTTATTCAATTATAAAGAGCCTAATACGTACCCAAGCCTAGGTCTAGGGGATACAAAAGAAGACACAGTTCCATAGTCTAGTCGGAGGGACTGATGAATAACCAGATTATTACAACACAGTGCAGTAACTGCTATCATAGAGGAGCCCGTGGGAGAACACCTGGCTCACCAGCCCCGTGACCTGACCTTGTTCATAGTGGTATCCACAGTGCCTAGCAGAGTCCCTGGCACACAGTAGGTGCTCAATTAATGTTAGTTGACAGAATGACTCAGTCTATCAATCAAGTCACCCTGCTGCATGGTGAGGAGAGAAGTAATCATGGAAAAATTTCTTAGAAGACACGTCAGATTCGAAGGCCTTATGAAGGCTAAGAGCCAACCAGATAAAAAAAGTGCATTGGGGGGCAATCAAGGCAAAGAATTATGTATAAGAGCAAAATGATGAAGAATAGCTCAAAGGGGATTACACAAGGTTCAGAACTGGAGGGTCGAAGTCCAAGGGGCCTGGTGAAAGAGGCTGTAAGGATGCAGGTGAACAGCACTTCACCAGCCCCTCCCCTGCCTGCCCCATCACTCCCCTCTGGCACGTGGTATCCCAGCCATCAGTAGAGCACCCAGCACATAGGTGTTCAGAAAACATATGGTGAAAGAACCCAGAACCTTCTTACCACTTGGAATCTACACCTCCCATTTGTCTTTGGCCAGGGTCTTCTTGAATGTACCAGCTACCACCTGCCATGCTGAGGAGCTGCTTCCAGCCTGGGGGAAGGCAGAGATTCGCGGGGAGGTGTAGGGTGGGCCCCCAACCCCAACAACTTGCCATTTTGGCTTTTCCAGCCCCAGGACTTCTTCTCACCCTCAGGTGGGAGGTCAATCCACTTTACTGCGACACAGTGAAACAGATCTACCCCTACAATAGCAGCAACCGGCTCCTCAATGTCATCGACATGGCCATCTTTGACTTCTTGATAGGTAGGTCCCCCCACTCAGGGAACACGGCACCCCCCACGTGCTCAGGAGTGGCGGAGGTCCAACAGGACAGAAGTTAACACGCTCTCCTCTCTCAAAGAATGGGGAGAAACTGAAGGGGTCATCACTCACAAGAGAGGCATACAACCATGTCACAAGGCCTGCATGGGCTTCAGATGTGAAGCTAGTTGTTGCTTTTTCTAAGTGAGGGGAGACCAGCAGGAAGATAGGAAGGTGTTCAGTAACTGCGGAGCAGTGGGGGCGTCTAGTGCAAGGCCACAGGCCCAAGGGACTAGTAAGCCCACCTTCAAGTCCCCCAAGGGACCAGAGTGGCCAATCAGACAGTACCCAGCCCAGCTCACTGCCATTCCTTTTGGGAGTTACCTCCTGGGTGCTGTAGCAGGACCTCATTTGAGGATCTCTGGGCCTAGAAAGGCTGGCATCCATCATACAGGAGTCACAAAAATACCACTTTGGTGCCTGAGTTAGAATCGCCAGCAGGGTCTGGAACAGAGGGAGGGAACTGAAAGCCTTACATCTGAAAACAGTCCATATTCGGGTCTGCTTGTTTAACTTTCTTCCCCCTCCCCAACTTCACAAATACCCTGAGGGAGTGACAGTTTGTGGCCCTAGAGTCTGCTAACAGGCCTCCATTCCTGAACTCAGTCAGGAGCTTGTGTCCCCCAGGCTGATTGGCCCTACCTCCAATTTCTCCCCTTCCTTACAGGAAATATGGACCGTCACCATTATGAGATGTTCACAAAATTTGGGGATGATGGGTTCCTTATTCACCTTGACAATGCCAGAGGGTAAGTGTTACCTCCTGTGTCCCGCAGCCCTACGCCTCCATGCAGCTGCTCAGAGGAAACCAGAGGCCCCAAGAATGAGGGGTCCCATTGTCACATTCCCCGTCCCCTCCTTCCATTTCCTTGTTTCTCTTGATTTCTGAGAAGTATCATCTGGTTCTCCTTCAGCCTGAGAGCACTCATGTGCCCAAGTGAAGTAGATTGAGGCTTTCCGTAATTTTTTTTGCTAAATGGTATACTCCCAGAGGCAGAGAACCTGGCTCATTCAGTGCTGGCCCTTTGTGGTTGATGAATGAATGAATGAATGAATGAATGAACCAATGGATGAATGACCAAAGGAAGTGCCTGGTTTTAACATCTTTGGACAGAGGCTTTTGTAACCTGATTTGGAAGAGAGCTAGAGTCAGCTGCCATGATCACTAGCATTTTACATTTGGAGCTATGATTCAAGAAAAGGTTGAGGTAGAGAGGAGAGAGAAAACATTAAAGAAATGAGAGATAATAGCTTGCCACCCATGAAAAACTGTTTCTTCTTCTAGGTTCGGACGACACTCCCATGATGAAATATCCATCCTCTCACCTCTCTCCCAGTGCTGCATGTAAGTTTCCAGTTAATGGGTAGTTAACAGTTGTGACATTTCATCCTGCCTGCAACCAACCTCGGGAGGTCTTAATCAAATTTTCATTGGTCTAGGATATGGGTGGGTAGAATAACAACATAAATTACCTCATTTCTTATACAACTACAGAATTTTCCCCAGCAACATCTCAGACTTTTTCCTCCTCCGGCACAGGATGAATTAGAAACTAATCTTTTAAACCTCTCAATCACTAACTTTAATCTTTAACCCACTCAGATAATCACCCATTTTTGCAGAGCCCGACAGTCTTTGATATTATTAATCAGACCCCTGCTTCGCACAGCACTAATCTAAGCTCATAAATATTCCTATTTGCTCACCAGCTAAGCAAAATCCTTATTAAAGTCCCATAAACCCATGTCAGATTGAAAATACTAAGGCTTGTCGCCTGGCCACCCTTTCTCTCTGGAGACCCTCTAACCTACTTCCATCCTTCTCCAGTGTTTTAGCCAGCCTTGTAAAATCGTCCACCTGCTCAGCTGCATTATCCAGAGCTAATTATAAATATGTGATTCACACCTAGCAAAACCATCTCATTCATTTCCAGCTGGGAAATTCAGAGCATGAATATTCTTAACATCTTGGGTTAATTTCAACATGCTTCCCCGTTTGCCTCCCTTCTTCTCCACCTGAGCAGTGACCAAAAGATCGACAATTAAGCTGCTTACACATCTGAGTCCAAGTCAGATTCTCCTACAAAAAGAAACCAAAATCCGAAAGTCGACATTGGTCCCATCCTATTTCTATCCCTCTGATTTTAGAATCTGACAATTAAATATTATAAAGTTGGCAAGATAAGCCAACTTGAAAGGTGAAATCACTGCCCTCCCCCCTACGTGGGATCAGACACCCAGGGAAGTGAATCTCCCTGGCAACGTGGAATATGACTCCCGGGGAGGAATGTAGACCCGGCATCGTGGGATGGAGAACATCTTCTTGACCAAAAGGGGGATGTGAAAGGAAATGAAATAAGCTTCAGTGGCAGAGAGATTCCAAAACGAGCCGAGAGATCACTCTGGTGGGCACTCTTACGCACACTTTAGACAACCTTTTTTAGGTTCTAAAGAATTGGGGTAGCTGGTGGTGGATACCTGAAACTATTAAACTACAACCCAGAACCCATGAATCTCGAAGACAGTTGTATAAAAATGTAGCTTATGAGGGGTGACAGTGGGACTGGGAATGCCATAAGGACCAAACTCCACTTTGTCTAGTTTATGGATGGATGTGTAGAAAAGTAGGGGAAGCAAACAAACAGACAAAGGTACCTAGTGTTCTTTTTTACTTCAATTGCTCTTTTTCACTTTAATTATTATTCTTCTTATTTTTGTGTGTGTGCTAATGAAGGTGTCAGGGATTGATTTAGGTGATGAATGTACAACTATGTAATGGTACTGTAAACAATCGAAAGTGCAATTTGTTTTGTATGACTGCGTGGTATGTGAATATATCTTAATAAAATGATGATTTAAAAAAAAAAAAAAAAAAGTTGGCAAGGAACAAGTTTGGAGACTGGCAGTACCTAGGGCTTTTGAGAGGGCAGCAGCTTCATCAGTTCACCTCCTAAAAACTTCTTCCATTAAGTTGAAATCTCCTTGGAGAATCATAAGCATCACTGTACTTTTTGATTCCCTTAGCAGTGTCAGAGCAAGCACACATGGCCTGGTACAATGTGTTTCATACAACTATTGGATTACAGATAGTTCAACAGGCCCTTGACCAAAAGGCCATTGAGAAAAAGACTGAAAATACTGGGTAAAGTCACCATTCATTCAATCCCTTTTTATCTGGTTCTCAATAAAATGTGCTTCGAAGACACTAGGAGAGAAAACTCCCAGAACACAAGCTATAACAGCTGCTTGTGGGGAAAAAAGTGAACTCGGGCCAAGTTATTTTCTTTATATTTGCTTATCTGGTTCCTATGATTCTGTGCTTTCAGGATAAAAAGGAAAACACTTCTGCACCTGCAGCTGCTGGCCCAACCAGACTACAGACTCAGTGATGTTATGCGGGAGTCCTTGCTAGACGACCAGCTCACCCCAGTCCTCACAGAACCCCACCTCCTTGCCCTGGATCGGAGACTGCAAATCATCCTGAAGACAGTGGAGGGGTGCCTAGAGGCCCATGGAGAGCAGAGTGTCATAGCCAGTAGCCCAGGAGAACAATCAGCCCCAGATTCAGCCTGGCCAAAGTGACCAGCTAGGGGCAGGAAGAGACGTTTAGAAAATACACCAGGAGCCAGCAGTGCACTCCCCAAGTGCTGACCACTGCTGCTTCACCTTCACCTTCACCCATGGCTGCTGGAGGTCTCGATCTCAGGAAGGATGGAGGGCATTGGGATTGTTCTGAAACAGCAAGATAAGTGGGATCCACTGAACCTGTATCTCTTGGTGCATTGTGTCTAGAGTGAAATGCCTTGGCTCCCTCTTTCCCAGAAAGCACTGTTTTCATCAAGGCCACAGTCTATCCTCTGAGCCCACTGGGAAATCTGGATATGGTTCAGGCTTGGAAGGTTTGGAAGCCTCAGTCCTAGGAGAGTATTAACCATGATGAATAAAATAAAAGGACATCAAGTGGTTACCTAACTTTCCTTTAGATTCTTATTATATCTACAAGTCAAGGATAATTCCCCAGACCAGGTATATCACCAGCAGGCTAAAAATTGGCAACCACTAATACTTAGACTGGTTTAAATGAGATTTTACACTTTCTACTTAGATTCCAGTCATTAGGGCCCAATTAGAATACAATATTCTCTACTGATAGGTCTTAACATAACTTGTCAGAAATGCTATGGTAAGAGGTAAAAGAAACATATAGGGATTTGCTCAAAATATCAGAAAAGGGGTGTTTCAATCTGAAAAGTATTAAGGATCAACTAAAATAATATCAAGTGTATTGAAGAGTAAAAAAAATTACATCCAAGAACAACAGAAGGAAGTTCAATGGAGGGTAAATGAGAAGGGGGGGGGGGGTGCCAGTTGAGGAGGTCTCTGGAAGGTCAGGTGGAGCAGCCTGGAAACAGGCCCATCACGGAGATGAGCATGTACCAAGGCCAGAGAGAGGAAAGCTGGGGCCCCATCAACCACAATCCTTTTCCCATAAAATCCTAGGAACTGCCCCCCACCTACTCCCGATAACCAGAGGCAGTTTCATTCTCCCAGAGGAGTAGGGGGCTATCTGGAGAGAGAGGACACTTTAAATACCCCTCCCCACAGCTGCTTGCTCAAAAGGGACTAAGGCAAGCTTCCTTTCCAAGCCTCCCTTGAAAGTAGAATATTAGGGATTCCCAGCCTCTTCGACCTCCCTACTGACTTGGTGGCATCTGAAATTCCTTTAATAGGGGGCTTTGTTTCTCATTCCACAATTAATGACAGAAAATGCAAATGATAGGAACATACTCATACTATGTTATTAACTGGTCAACAAGTAAAAATGTCTGATTTCATCAGATCAACTTCTCTTCTGATAAAGGCCAGAGATTCAAATACTACGAGTGTGAAGGGAGTAGAAAGCAAGTCTACTCTCTACCCTAATTTGAAACAAGGTTAAGGACTAGAAATGTCATTCAAGACTTCTGCAGTGTGTTCAAAAACAGCCCTGAAAGGATCAATATCTGACCCACGCCAGTACCCCACCTTCCTGTCGCATTGCCCCTGAACGTGTATCTCCACAATTTTAAAGTCATGACCATTCACTGAGTTCCTCCCATGTGCAGTTTTACCTGCATTTCAGAATCAACATTCAGGTTTCCAGTCCTCCCAAACATCCAGACAGAATCCCCTACTGCCACTGTACAGAGAAGAAAACTAAAGCTCAGAGAGCTTAACTGAAATTACACAATTTTAAGGTGTTTTCTACTGTAATTAAAAAAAAAAGAACAGCATTTCAACCACTTTATACTTATTTGCTTTTAAAAAAAATCAACTATTTACTAGAGGAACTTTTAATCCCAGAGAATTCTTTAACTGAGGTGACTCTATTGATGCATAGGGCTTCCCACTGTTTCTCCTACTTCAGCTTTGCCCTTTGGAGGAGGGACCAGGAAATCACACTGAGAAAAGGTAAAAAATATTCAGTGCAGAGTTCACAAGATTGCACAAAATGGCCATTTAGTCTGGGACTTCCAAGTTGTAGGACTTCAGGAAGGTAAGCTACAGCTCCGTCTCAAACCCAGTCACTTCTGTCCTAACGGACTCGCTTTTAAATGCCCCCAAATAAAATTTTGTTGCACTTTTTGTATGACAGCAATAAGTCTGACCAAAAGAAAAACTAACAAATCAATGACACAATGCCATCCAACAGAAACTAAGGATTAACTGTTACCTTTTCCCTTCCTCCCCCAAACCAATCTTGAAGTGACTAAGAGCTGAATCTGACCACAACATGTAGAATACCTCAACATCATACTAATTCACTTATATTTAACATTCCATTATTTTTTTGCCTAATTACAAAGTTAAGGCTCTATCGTTTGTCAAAAATATCAGAAAACAAAAGATTTCCTTCTTGGAACTATCAACTTCTTCCAACATATTGGAACTGTTGCTTAACTTCCCACGAAATAAAAATTCTCCTCTATGTAAAACCTTTTATTGTTATTACTGACAGCAATCTAAAAAATGAAAAGGGATTGTATAGTATATGAATTAGTGGGGAAAGGGAATTCATGTTAGCCTTCCCAAAGTCAGACTAAGGGCAATTTGTTGAGTTTGAAAAAACTGCAAAAAAGAACTAATTTTAAGATCTATTAACTTGGATGATAAAAAAGCTCTCCATCTAGTGGTGAACTTTAAAATCACAAAGCTGCTTAAGCTAAATTGGCAGAACTTTTACAAAATGAACAGTTATACTCATTGGTAGGCTTTGTTTTCAGGTGGAGTCAGAATGATGTCACAGCTCTGAACTTACGTCAACAAGTTTTAGCTCTATATGTACACAACGTTAGTTTCTACATAAAAATTCCATATAGTAAGAAGGGAGCGGTTCCTCCTTTTAAATTCCCACAGCTACAGCCTTTATTGGTAACCACTGAGGGCTACCTTGGGAACTAAGAAATGGTTATCTAGCCATTGCTCCTTAATGCTGTTTTAGTCCACCCAGAAACACACTGCCAGGGTCTAAGAAAAATGCACAAAGCGTTCATTTACTGTAAGTTTGGGGTTAGAGAAAAAGCAGTATAAGAAAACTGATGTCATGCTACTTCAGTTTTAAAGTGTCAACACTTAAGTTAATAAAAAACAACAAAAAAAAATGATTCTACATGAGCCACTATTTTAGAGGGAGAATTAAACTATAATCACAGCAGTCAATCCAGGAAAATATTCTTTAGTTATATTTTATTGTTACTCTAGAGGTGCCAACTCCAGTGGGCTGGGGGAAAGGATTACGGAACCTGGACAAAGAACACATATTGCAAAGCAGGACACATTAAGGACAGTCTTCCAGAATACAATCTATCTCTAACTTCACTGGATATGAAAAAATGAATACCAACACATCAATGAGCACAACTTAACACCTGTGTTAGAAATCTTAGGACTAGGCATTGGAAATAAGGCTTTATTATTTTGCATATGAAAGCACACCTAAATATCGAAATATATTTTAGATTTAAGCCAAAGAGTATGCTAAGCCAGAAATGATGTTTCCCCAGTAAGTCTGGGCAAGTTCCAGGGCTACAAAACCAGTCTGTCTTCAATAAAAAGGAAATCTTTGGCTTCTGATTTGATATTTTCCTTCCGTGACTCAGCAGATAAACAAATCTGCTCCATCTCAATTACCCTTTAAGCAAGGTTTAGACCCATTCTTTGTCTGACAAACTGAATTGGAAATCAGTGAAAATAAATGCATTACATTGATTCCATAATTCCCTTTCACTTTCCATTCTTGCCCACCAGAGAAGGAGATGGGGGAGGAGGAGGGACAGAGAAGAGAAGAAAAGGAGAAAGGGAAGAAAAACTGATTACATTTAAGAATTTAAATTATTTAATCTTTTTTTATTACTTGACCTACCATTAAGACAATCTATAACAAAAAAGTAGCATATATTAGCGCATACAATATACTCAGACTGGTAACCAGGAAACAATACAGAATGGTCCTTTGGCCAACTATACTTTCTAGGGCAGCAAAACTCATAAATTCACTTACCAAGGCCAGAAATGACTTCTAAAGTCCTGAATATCAGCTAAGACAAACTATGCCAATTGTGATTTCTTGCATGTACTTGGACTGCACAAAGATAAAGCTTTAAATGTGGTAATTTTTAAATTTAGACTTAGCTTAAAATTTCTTAGGTCAAAAACTACAAAAGGGAGTAAACAGCAAGCCAAATGATTTTAGAGTTAAACTTTAGAAAGCATCATATGTATCTGAACATACATTAACATGATTATATACATATATGAAACTGCAATTTTATGGCATTCTAAATAACTCATTTAAGTACATTTTTGGCATTTAAACAAAGATCAAATCAAGCTTTAAGCTAATAAGAACATAAGTTTTGTTTTTAACTTTTTAAATATAAAAAGGTAGCTAAACAAAAAGACAAGTACAGATCAGAAAACCACCCTTCAATATAGACTTTTGTAAAATAAAAATATTTGCAACAAGGTAACTTTCTACCCCACACTAAAATGTAAATAAAATCTCTTTCCCACTTACACTCCATACTTAGTTACAGTCTAAAAAGTGTTCAAATCTATGAACATCTACTATGACCAATTTAAATTACGTGGGAAAGAGTAGGAAAGAGGATTAATAATCAAAGCCAGTTGCACACAGATGGAAAAATGCTTACAGTCACTCCCAAACATAACCCTACATTATATATAAATCACAAGGAAAATAAAAGTGCCTACATTATGGAACTGTGAAAATTTGTTTTAAAAAATAACAATAATAAAAATAAACTGTTGGGTATCATTGGTGCACGTGGAATAATGTAACACACAAGGCTGGAAAATACTGAAATACAGTTAAGACTCAAACCACAAGTTTTACTTGAAGAAAAAAAATGTTTGCCAGAGAAACAACTGCTGGACAGGAAAGCAAGACCTTCAGCAGGATGGCCTTTTAGAACAATTGGAAACAACAGATACAGCCCATCCCATCCCCAATCACCATATATTCTAGCTGATGTAAAAAGGAGGGGAAAAAATGGTTAAACTACAGTAAAATAATACTTCCCAAGCCTCACACCCCAATGAACTTTGTCCCCCTCTGAACTCTGCCCACCTGACATTTCTCTCTTTAGCACATCACTTCCATTTTTCTGTCATGACATCTGTTTCATTTGTATCTACTCCCAGAAAACTCAATCTCTTGGAATCACAGTGTTTAACGAGCATCGGAGATTACACTGGAGTCAACTGAGGGATGTACATTAACTAAAAGCTCTCAACTAACAACCAAGAGTGTAGGGCTCAAAATCTAATTCTCAATTCAGCATCTGATGATCAATATTTGGCACTAGCAGGATAAATAAAGGTCTAATCAGAATTTGTGAGCTGAGGCAGATGTAATTAAATCATAACCTAATATCTGCAATCTATGATTTGGTTTGAAACTTAAAAGGCAGGTATAGATAGCCACATCTAGAAATATTTAAGAATTGGACAGAAAACACGAATAACAAGAAAGCCAGGCAAATTAGCTTGACAAACAAAAATTCTGGTTAAAAACAGGAAAAACTGAACAGATCATAACCATCTGATAATTAGCAAAAATGGGCATCCTTCCACCCTTAAACTAGTTTAAATACAGATGGATGTCTTTCTACCATACTAAGATTTTTCTATATCCAGTTTTCTGAAACCTTAGAGCTTAATGAGAAATCATTTATTCTATAAAGAAATACAGCATATACGGCCACAGTCTTACATATGCTTATGATAACCGGAAAATTGTGTCACTTAAAAAAAAAAAATCTTGCACTGTTACATCATTACTCTATGGTAATTCATTTGGTGCTGGCATTTGCCCTCACCAAAAAGCATGGCACTCACTGCCACATTGAATACTAACACTGCACAAAGAGAAGCAGTAACAAGCAAAGTCTCCACAGAACTCTTTCTATTTATTTAACTGTGTATGAGCATTCAGTTAATGCTCCAAATTAAAAACAGTGCAATAAAAGCAACTTTTAATATAAACAGACAAGAAGCTGCGATGCCAGTGGCCATTTGGCGCTGCAAAGAGGGAAAATAAAGCCGCCTGCATGAATGAAGCACAGATTGTGGAGAGGAGAAAAGGGAGGCAAAGGAAGCATATTTCAGACAGACAGCGACACGAAACTGTTGTACTGCTGGATGTTTCGTTTGAGGATATCCGAGCATGGACCGAGAACACGTTCAAATCTAGGTCGGTCCAGCTTAACGCACTTCAACGGGCCACGAGCCACCACCGTGGCAGCACGAGGACGATTCATCAGCAGTGCGATTTCGCCTGGATAAGGGAAAAGGAGAAGGATGAGAGTGGTCAACTTCTATGGAAAACATTTTCTTAGAGGCTCACTTTGGAGAAAGAAAACAAATATTTACTTCTCTAATAACTTAGTACAGGTTACACCACACCAGAACTTATAAAAAAAAGAAAGAAAGAAAAAGAAAAAAGAACCCAACTGAAAGATACAAGACAATCAACTTTAATTATTAACTGAGTAAAGGTCAAAATCTTACACTATTTCCCTAAAAACCAAAAAAGACTGCAATTAAAAAATGAAATTCAGAAGAAGAAAAGACAAAGTTACAAAAGACTACAACATCTCACTGAAAGGTGACTCAAAGAAACTTCATTATTTATAGTGAGGAAACACACATACCAAAATAATCAGAAGGCCCCAATCTTCCCACTTCAACAAACTCTTCATTTTCTGACCGACGTTGCAGCACAGCAGCCGAACCCTATAACAAAGTCACCAAGAACAAAACAAAACAAAAATACTTTCAAATCCAGAGTGACATTTTAAATAGCCTAAGCAACATTAGCCACTTAGGGGAAGGAAAAAAAAAAGGGGATTCAGTGATTATTTCAAAACCCATTTTCCTATAATAAAAGATGACTGAAAAGTTACAAACTTTGATTACTTAGCTAGCATGTGTTCCGCCCCCACGTTCCCATCCCCTGAAGGTTCTTCCCACCAATCTAAGATACCAAAAAAGTTTAGATTCAGGGGTTAACAGACTGCAGCCCGAGTCAAATTAGGCCTGTTTTTGTATATAAAGTTTTATTAGAACATATCCACGCCCATTTGTTTACATATCTTCTATGGCTGCTTTTGCTCTATAACAGCAGAGTTGGGTAGTTGCAACAGAGACCCTGTGGCCCACAAAGCCTATGTCTTACCATCTGGCCCCAGGCAGAAAGAATCTCTGGAACCCTGGCTCACACAAAACCAATTAGAAAATACTGAGCCACATTTGCAGCAATCTGCTATTCAAATATGGTTGACAGACAAGATGATCTGCTATATATTTCCATTAATCGTGAAGATATAAAACATGGTAACTTTTTAAATTTTAAAAATTATCTGTGATCCTCATTTGCCAAATAGCCCAAACACGGGCATTTAAACAAGGACAGTGTAGAATCATCATGGCTTACTATGTTAAATGGTTGAGTTTTCCTTGACTTACATAGTGAGGATTCATTTGGTTAGGTCAGGGTTTAGGTCTGGAGTCATTCCAGAATTTTAACTCAAATTCATTTAAAATCTGCTTGCCTGGCAGAAAACCGAACAACAGTATTTCAAAATGAAAGATAAAGCTAACAAAAAAGGATGCCCACCGTCACCACTGTTATCCAACACTGCACAGGAAGTTCTAGCCATAGCAATTAGGCAAGAAAAAGAAATAAAAAGCATCCAAATTGGAAAGGAAGAAGTGAAACTATCTCTTTTGACATTTAGGATCAGAAGAAATGATCCTATATAGGGAAAATCCCAAAAACTCCACAAGAAAGCTATTAGAGCTAGTAAATGAATTCAGCAAGTGTAGGGTACAAGATGAACATTCAAAAAGCAGTGATGTTTTCTAAACAACAACAATGAAGAATGTGAAAAAGAAAATCAAGAAAACAATTCCATTTACAATAGTATCTAAAAGAATAAAATACTTAGGAATAAATTTTAACCTAAGAACTGAAAGTCTTATACACTAAACACTAAAAATTATTGTTGAAAGAAATTTGAGACTTAAATAAACGGGAAATCTTCCCATTTTCATGGATTAGAAAATTTAATATTGTTAAGATGGCAATACCATCCAAAGTGATCTACAGATTCAATGCAATCCCCATCAGATTCCAACAGCCTTTTTGCAGAAATGGAAAAGATGATCCTTAAATTCACATGGAATTGCAAGGAACTTCAAAAAGTCACAACACTACTGAAAAAGAACAAAATTAGGAGAACTCACACTTCCAGATTTCAAAAGTACTACAAAACTACAGTAATTAAGCAGTGCAGTACTTGGCATAAGGATAGACATAGACTAATAGAAAGGAGTTAAGAGTATAGAAATAAACCCGTACATCAATGGCCACTTGATTTTCAACAAGGATGCTAAGTCCACTCTATGGGGAAACAACAGCCCCTTCAACAAACGGTGCTGGGACAACAGGATATACACATGCAAAAGAATAAAACTGGAACCCCCACCTCACACTATATACAAAATTAGCTCAAAATGGATCAATGACCTAACTATAAGAACTCTTAGAAGAAACCAAGGGAAAATCTTCATGACCTCGGATTTGGCAATGGATTCTTAGCTATGATACCAAAAGCACAAGCAATAAAAGAAAAATACATAAACTGGACTTCATCAAAATGTACAACTTTTGTGCACCAAAGGAAATTATCAAGAAAGTTAAAAGATAACCTACAGAATGGGAGCAAATATTTGAAATCAAGTATCTAAAAAGGGTCTAGTCTCCAAAACATATAAAGAACTCTTACAATTCAAAGGGCAAACAACCCAATTTACACAATGGGCAAAAGACTTGAATAGACATTTCTCTAAAGAAGATTCACAAATGGCCAACAAGCAAATGAAAAGATGCTCTACATCATTAGCCAATAAGGAAATACAAATCAAAACCACAATGAGATACTACTTCATAGCTACTAGAAAGTCTAAAATCCAAAAAATAGGGGAAAAAAAATATTGGCTTGAATGTAGAGAAAAACAAACACTGGGAATTCTAAAAAGGTATAGCCACTGTGGAAACAGTCTGGCAGTTCCTCAGAAAGTTAAACATAGAATTACCATATGACCCAGCAATTCTACTAGGTAGAGGCATACCTCAATTTACTGCATTTGCAGATACTGCATTTTTAACAAACTGAAGGTCTGTGGCAGCCCTGCTTTGAGCAATTCTATCAATGTTATTTTTCCAACAGCATGTGCTCACTCCATGTCTTTGTGTCACATTTTAATTACGGTATATAGGCTGTTTTATTTTTAGACATAATGCTATTGCACACTTTTAGACTACAGTATAATGTAAACATAACTTTTATATGCACTGGGAAATCAAAACATTGATTAATTTTATTGCAATATTCGCTTTATTGCGGTGGTCTGGAACCAAACCCGCAATACCTACAAGGTATGCCTGAATATATGCAAAAGAATTGAAAACAGGTACTCAAACATATACTTGTATACAACTGTTCATAATACCATTATTCACTATAGCCAACAGGTGGAAATAACCTGAATCTCCATTAATGGATGACTGGATAAACAAAATGTGGCATGTCCAAGTAATGGATTATTATTAAGCCATAAAAAGGAATGAAATATTGATACATGCTACCACATAGATGAACCTTGAAAACAATATGCTAAATAAAAGAAAGCAGAAACAAAAGGCCATATATTGTATGATTTCATTTATGTGAAATATCTAGAATAGGTAAATACAGAGACAGAGAGAAAGTAGTGGTTAACAGGTGCTGGGGAGAGGGGAGAATGGGAACTGACTGCTTGATGGATACGGAGTTTTTCTTTTGGGGTGATGAAAATGTTTTGGGAACGCAATAGAAGAGGCAGCTGCACAACATTTTGAAAGCACATAATGTCGATGAATTGTATATATTTAAATAGTTAATTTTATGCTATGTGAATTTCACCTCAACAAAAAAAATATTAAAAAAACTAAAGCTATAAATCAGAATTAACCCCTTTTACGCACTTATGGTGTACAACTTTTTAAAGTATCAAATGCAGGGTTCTTTACCTCTAAAATAATGAAAAACTCATCCCCTGGTTCTCCCTGCACCACAATCTTTTGCCCATCTTCAAACTGAACCGGTTCCAATGCATCAGCAACTGTGAGACGTTCCCACTTGTCCAGAGATTCTGAAAGAATCAAAAGTATTGTTGTACCTTATTTGGTGTTGCTAAATGTTTTAAAACATAAAGTATAAAGAGATTCAACCAAATAGCCATGTCCATTCAACACACCAGCAGTGTCTCAGATTAATCATGGCACCTGTCTTCAGTGACCTCTACCGTAGTCTCATATTACCTACAGACGACCCTCAGATCCTTCCTTTAGTAGCCCAGGGGCCAGTTTAATTAATACCAACTGCACTCACTGGTGAAGGAATAAGAAAACACAACTTTCAAGTTTTCCTAATGACTGCCAACAATGCAACACAGTACCCAAAAGTAATACTGCCACTTACCGTATTATTCACATTACTTCAGCAATTCATAGAAATAACTTCCCTCTTTAAATCCTCACTTGAATTTATTTATTAAATGAAGAGCTAGAAAATAACTCTTGTTCCCAAAGTCCAAAACTAACATCTAAGACACTAAATAGAAGTAACCATTCCATAGAAAAGGCAAAACAAGGACAGATAACTGTAACCTTATAAAAATGGTCATCTCCCTCCTAAGAAGAACAGGTTCTAACAAGTCTCCAAGGCCACAGAAACAAAAAGCACAGAAACACTTTCAATTAACCTACTTTATTCTCAATTTCAACAAACTTCAGTTATTTTTTCAGAGGACGCTACCAAATGACACCTAATCTTTCCACAGAGGAAACGCACTCTTGGAAATACTTTTCTGAACAAATGAACTCAATGATGGAGGAACAAGGACAAAAGTCAGAATAACTGTAACTGTCCATAGTCAGAAGGAGGACCCTTTTAGCCTTTCTGTCTTTTCAGGAGGAATAAGTAGCACATATAAGTCCAGAAAGCTTTCCCCAGTCCAATAATTTCTATTAAAAGGTTTGTGATATATTAGCAAAGAAAACCCTTTAAAATTACTTCTGAGTCAAAGCTTTGACTCTGTCAAATAAAAATTCCACATATTTTTCATTCTATTAGCAAAAAAAGTATAAATGAGTATGATAACTAGAACAGTTTTTACAAAACAATAGTTCTGCTTAAATTATCAATAACATTTTCATTTTAACAGTTCTCTGTGCAATCTTCCAAAACTCACCTAAAATGGACACTTTACTAAGGAACTCCTCATACATCTTCCGCTTTCTCAGCGTGCTTCCCTATAAACAGAACAAAAATCACACCCAAAAATGTGTAAGTATCACATAATGCAGTAAAGTAATAAATATTAAGTTTCAAAAAAACAAAACTCAGAATAAGTCAAAGCTTGCTGTTGCTTCTTCTTGATGTGAGATTATTTTTCTTCATGTTGAAGATGGTGAGCCCCTGTATTCAGCTCTAAAAGGCTCTTGGTAAACTGCACCTAAAAGGAAAACCTGGCATATAGCCAGAGAACATTCCTAGCACCACCAATTAGTGAAATTCCAAATAAGCAAATGATCACAGTTATCACCCCCCCCCCAAAAAAAATCAAACAAACAAAACTACCCACACAACCAAGTAAGATATGTGATATGTGATTAAAGCTGAATGTATTCCCAGCCAAGGGTCCTTACCCATCCCCAGCCCCCACAGAAGTAAAGAAATAAACCGCTGCCATTTAAGAGAAACAAAAAACAAAAACAACAACAACAACAAACCACGGGCCATAGCCCCAAATTTAACCAAGTTGCCACATTTGCATACTTTTAAATATATCTGGGGAAGAACAGGGAGAAACACACAGACCACTACAATAACCATTTCTTACACCTGCTGAATTGTCTTAGCATTATATATACATTAATTTTCAAAAAACAAAAAATTTTCAAAGTACATCAGATTGCATACTTTCAAACCAGAGAGGCACTGTACAAATTTAAGAAAACCATTCAGAAAGACTGAAGCCATTACTTGGGACTTAAACCTCCAAAGCTACCCTAAAAACTTGTCACAAACTTCTCAAAAAGCTGGACTATATCAGCAGAATGTTCCCATGCTTTATTACTTTGTTACACCTTTAGTGAGAAGGGATATGCCACGTGCATTTTTTTTTATTATTAAATTCAGTTTTATTGAAATACATTCACACACCATACAATCATCCATGATATACAATCCACTGTCCACAGTATGATAGCATAGTTATGCGTTCATCACCACAATCTATCTCTGAACATTTTCCTTACATCAGAAAGAACCAGAACAAGAATAAAAAATAAAAGTGAAAATAGAACACCCAAATCATCCCCCTCATCCCACCCCATTTGTCCTTTAGTTTCTATCCCCATTCTTCTACTCATCCATACACTAGATAAAGGGGGTGTGATCCACAAGGTCTTCACAATCACACTGACACTTGCATTTTAATACCCTTTCACAGTTTAAGGAAGTCCTAAATCACTTTAGGCACTTAAATGTGCACTTAGGCTATCTGTGATGCTTAGGATTAGGTCAGTTAAGATGTGCCTACTGGCAAATGGATAGATTTTCAACCATGAGCTGACCATCATATAGACCAAATTTTGTTTCCCATGTTATTTCTGACCAAATTTTTACTTCAAAAAATCCCTGTCTTCAAATGGTATAAGGAACAAAGCTAAATTAGCCTTAAAGCACAACATGTGATTATGAAAAGTAACATTCTCTTTTAAATTTGGTGATAATGTTATTCAAACATTAGTTACACAGGCAGGAATTCTAAATCAGACTCCAAAAAACCACGATGTCTTACCATAAGGATTCTTCTATAGCTGTCCCTGTCAATGCCCCACAATTTCACATTTGTCTTTGCTTTGACAGTGGCTGCTCTAGGTGTTCCATAAATCAAAGCAAGTTCTCCGAAGCTCCCTCCTTCCCCAACACTGGTTGCCCATTCATTGTTAACATAAACCTAAAATGCAAACGATATAAAATAATTAGTTTTTTCTATATACACAAACACATGGAACTAAAAGCCCTCAAACATTTTTAAAGGGTCAAAAACCTGAACGTCGCTCCAAAAACATAAAATACATGTGTTCGGTATACAGCAAGCAAAACGACTGACTTGTGACAATGAGTTAAAGAAGTTAAAAGTGCCTGGGACCTACTAGGTTTAATTATCTAGTAGGAAAAAGGTACTCTGTACTCTTTAGGGATAGCCAGGAGTAAAGTTTAAGCATTAATAATCATACATGTTTACAGAGTATTGTGCTAAACATTTTATTTACAGAGGCCACCAAATTTTCTAATAATCCTGTGAGATCAATGCTGTTATTATCCCTATTTCACTGTAAACAAGCCTTACAGAATTAAGAAAGTTGTGCTAAGTCTCATAGCTAATAGAAGCTGGGTCTAGACTTAGGTTTGTCTTACTTCAGAGTATGCAGTTCTTAACCACTACTCCAACAACTTTTGAAATGCATGTCAAGCTAGAGAAATTATCTTCACAAAGTTTCTCTATGTCATTAAAATACTTTGTAAAAGTGTGGCTGCAAGTACCAGTGGAATTTGAAACACAAGGCTATAACATTTAGCTGTTCAGAAACACTATCCTAGAAGGATATTTCAATGACTTGAAAATTATCAACATATTTTTTGTTATTATTAAAACTTACATCCATCTCTCCTTGATCAATTACATAGAAGTTATCCCCTTCATCACCTAAAAGAAAGTTAAAAAGTTAGAAGCATATTCCAAATTAAAGAAAGACAAGTCAAAACTATCCAATTAATTAAAACAAACCCATTTTATAGTGGTGCTATGAAAGACTGAATTACAAATTAATGCAATCATTCAAAAAGAAAAATCCAGTACTGTATTTTAAAAGTCAAAAAACTGATAATTTTATAGTCATCTCCTGATGAAGAATACCTCTGGAAAAAATAACTAAAAAAGAAGCCATGTATGTGTACAAAGATACTACTTGCTATGTCACCTCTAACAACAACAAAAAAAACCAGAAACATCTCAAATAATTAAGCAGCAAAATATCAGATTGCCACTAAATGGGAAAATATATGGCTTATGAATACCCAGGAAAATGTCAAGAGCAAAGAAAAAAAAAAAGGAGAGGATAACCAAAAGATGAGATCCATGTTAGCCTAAGTAGGCAAAAATATAAGAATCGATAGGAGGATGACGTCATCAACATGGCAACATAAACAGCTACTGAAAACTCCTCTCTAGAGGTTCAACCAAAAAAGAAAGGACAATTCTGAATTGTTTGAAAACTCTGGAGGAAGATATAGACTGGAGAAGGACCCTGCAGATGCTGAACTGAAGAAAGAGAAGAAATATCAGGTAGGAATCTTCCATCCCAGACCAGATGGTCCTCCCTCCTCCCTCTCACTCGGGCTCAGTACGGGAAAGGCACAGAATCAGCAGAGAGGACCCCTCCCACCAGGGACAGATTTTAAAATCTCTCACAGCAGTGAGACACACCCCCACTGTCTGAAGACCCAGGGGATATGGGAGGACATTTCAAGGCCCAAGTCAGTGAGGGACAAAGAGACTGAGAAAACATGGACAGAGACGTGTTTCCAGCCCTGGGTCTAAAAAACCTACCCCCACCCTTGAGGGAAATAACAGCCGACCATCGATTCCTCGCCTTGGGGATGACTGGAGTACTGGGTCAGGTGAGGGAGTACTTTGCCACAGGTGTAGCCCCACATTAAACCAGATTTTGGCCAGCAAAGTGAGGGCACAGGAATCCCACAGTTTAAGCTCACCTGTGTAGACGCAGCCTGTGCTCAGAGGCAAAGCTGCCTCTGAGGATGATTAAGTTACCGAACGGCGCCATCTGCTGGACGCTCTGGAAAGTGCAATGGAATTGAACCACTTTTAAAATATGTTTCAGACCTTTCATTAGGACCACAGGAGCTGGTCTACATGCCCTGCACAGAAACCCAGCACCGTTTTCACTGAGAAATACGGACAACCCAACTGTCAAAGCTGGGCTCTAAAACAAACACAGGTCTTGGTACTGGCGGAAAACAGAGCACTGGATGCCAGCAGATTTGTATTACCACATACAGTGAACTTGCTGGGGTGCCCAATGCCTACCTCGCACCCCTGTGGCAGGCCACAGTGGGTGCCTGATTTGGGGGAAAGACTGGGAGGCAGAGCCAATCTGACAACTGGCCAGCAAGAGAAACAAAGAAATACAGAGATCAAAGAAAAGTAACCTGAAAACCCAAAGCAAAAGAGAGAAAACTACCTTCAGAATAAACTAATCAAGAAAACCAGATACCTAGACAGCAAAAAAATCATGAGTCACACCAGGAAACACAAAGATATGGCCCAAAGGAACAAACTAACACCTCAACTGAGATTCAAGAGTTGGAACCAACCAATTAAAGATGTTCAAACAAATCTTCTAAATCAAATCAACAAGTTGAAAGAAAATGGGACAAAAGAAATGAAGGATATAAAGAAGACACTGGATGACCATAAGGAAGAATTCATAAGTTTGAAAAAACAAATGGCAGAAATTATGGGAATGAAAGGCACAACAGAAGAGATGAAAAAACCAGTGGAGACATTCAACAGCAGACTTTTAGAAGAAAGGATTACGAAACTAGAGGACAGGACATCTGAAAACCTACACACAAAAGAACAGATAGGGAACAGAATGGAAAAATATGAGCAGGGGCTTGGGGAACTGAATGACAACATGAAGCACACGAATATATATATTATAGGAGTCCCAGAAGGAGAAGAGAATGAAAAGGGGGCAGAAAGAATAGCAGAGGAAATAATCAATGAAAATTTCCCAACTTTTATGAAAGACATAAAATTACATGCCCAAGAAGCACAGTGTACCCCAAACAGAATTGATCCAAATAGACCTACTCCAAGACACTAATCCAACTGTCAAATGTCAAAGATAGAGAATTATGAGAGCAGCAAGAGAAAAGCAATCCATCACATACAAGGGAAGCTCAATAAGACTAAGTGTGGATTTCTCAGTAGAAACCATGTAGGGGAGAAGGCAGTGGTATGATATATTCAAGATACTGAAAGAGAAAAACTGCCAACCAAGAATTCTATATCCGGCAAAACTGTCCTTCAAAAATGAGGGAGAGTTTAAAATATTTACAGATAAACAGACACTGGGAGAGTTCGTAAACAGGAGGCCTCCTCTGCAAGAAATATTAAAGGGAGTGCTACAGACAGGAAAAGACAGGACAGCAAGGTTTGGATAAGAGTGTAAAAATCAAGATACCAGGGGAAAGAAAGACGGTAAAGATAGGGCATCTGATGCTGAAAGAGTACAGAATGTTCAACAGGATTGATTATATAGATCCAGAAATGGATAGCACAATTTGGGTGACGGTAGCACATTTTAAGTACACTAAACAAAGATGACTGAGTACAGTTGGAAGAGGAAGGTTAGGGGCATGTAGGACAGCAGAAGGACAGACAGTAAAGACTGGGATGGTGTAACTTAGTGAAACCTAGAGTGGTCAATGATTGTGATTAAATGTACAAATATAAGAATGTTTTTACATGAGTTTGTCAATTTTGCAAGGTGTTAAAAATGGGATGGTATTGGGGAAAAATACAATCAATGCAAACTAGGGTCTACAGTTAACAGTGGCACTGTAATAGGTTCCCATTAATTGTAACAAAGCCAATATACCAAAGCTAAATGTCCATAAGAGGGGGATATAAAAGAGGGGTATGGGATTCTTGGCATTGGTGATGGTGTCTGACTTTTTATTGTATTTTAATTTTTTGTTGCTGTTGCTTTTTTAGTTGTCATTTCTTTCTTTTTCTTTTTTTTTTTTTTTTGCCTCTTCCTCTTTCTTTGTGGAAGAAATGGAAATGTCCTCATATAGATAGTGGTGGTGAATGCACAACTATTTGATTATACAGGGAACCACTGATTGTTTACTTAGGACAGAACATATGGTGTGTGAATAAAACCATCCGAAAATTAAACAGATGGATACAAGTGCTCGAGAAAATGTGGAGAAAGGGATGTACCTAATCACCACTGGTGGGGAGTAGAATGGTATAGCCCATCTGGAGGGCAGTGTGGTGGTTCCACAGGAAGCTAAGCATGGGGTTGCCATATGGTCCTGCAACCCCGTTATTGGGTATATACTTAGAAGAATTGAGAAGAGGAACATGAATGGACATTTGCACAATGGGATTTATGGTGTCAGTATTCACGATTCACAGTGGATGGAAGTGGCCGAAGGATACATCGACTGATGAACAGAAGAGCAAACTGTGGTGTATACATTCAATGGATTATTGAGCTGCTACAAGAATGAAGCTGTGAGGTGAATGGACATTGAGGACAGTATGTTGAGTGAAATAAACCAGAAATGAAAAGAAAAACATTATAATACCTCACTAATATGGATAAACTACAATGTGCAAACTCTGAGAACTGAATCTGAGAGCACAGGTTATCAGGGGAAGGCTAATGGTAAAAGTTCCTAGATTGTAAGCTCTTATAGCCGTTACATCTATTCCTGAGTTGTAATAGCTATTTCTAAATTCTGAGATGCTGAGCTCTTTGTGCATAACCTGGTCAGTCCCTAGAACATTGGATATGTGAGAACTGAGACTCAGAGCCAGAGTCCAGCAGCTATGAACGTCAGCACTACCCCATATAGCAAATGTTAAAGAGTCTGAAAAAAAGATCAGACTTCACTTAGAGATACGAACGAAATGGACTTGGTTAGGACTAAGGTAAATCAGACTAAAGGGTAAAGGACAATACTGATGGTGTTTTAAAACTTCAACTTCCATGTGAGACAAAAGAGATGTTTATTGGGTGAAAAAGCTATATTTTTTGTAACACACTATATAATTTAACTTGTATGGCCAGTTTATTTAAACACCGTAATAATTACATGGAACTCTGAATAGGGAGTGAAATCTGGTTGGTTCTTACAGGTTAGTGTGAAGCCCTGATACACCCCAGAGTAATTTGGGCAGAGAATAAAAATGTATTTGCAAAGCCCCCTTGAGGGACTGGGGTAAAATGTAGAAATATTAAACTTCCCCACCTGGGGAATTAATGATATTCTCACAAGCAATGGGGATTACCAATTTAGAAGGCCCAGCCCTTGATCTTGGGGCTTGCACTTATGAAGTTTGTTACTGAAAGGAGAGGCTAAGCCTACTTAAAATTGTGCCTGAAGAGTCACTCCCAGAGAACCTCTTTTGTTGTTCAGATGTGGCCTTTCTCTCTAAGCCAACTCTACAGGCAAAATCACTGTCCTCCCCACTACGTGGGTCATGACTGCCAGGGCTGTAAATCTCCCTGATGACATGGGACACGACTCATGGGGATGAGCTTGGCCCTGGCATTATCGGATTGAGAAAGCCTTCTTGACCAAAAGTGGGAAGAGAAATGAAACAAACTAACGTTTTAGTGGCTAAGAGATTTCAAACAGTTGAGAAGTCATTTTGGGGTTATTCTTATGCACTATATAGATATCCCTTTTCAGTTTTTAGTGTATTGGCATAGCTAGAAGGAAATACCTGAAACCGTTGAACTGCAAGCCAGGAGCCTTGATTCTTGAAGATGACTGTGTAACTATACAGCTTATACTGTGTGACTGTGTAATTGTGAAAACCTTGCGGCTCCCACTCCCTTTATCCAGTGAATGGGATAGATGAGTAGAAAAATGGGAACAAAAAGTAAATGAATACTAGGGAGGGATGGGGGGTATGGGATGTTTTGTATGTTCTTTTTTACTTTAATTTTTATTCTTATTCTTTTTTGTGTGTGGTAATGAAAATGTTCAAAAATGGATTATGGTGATGAATGCACAATTATATGTTGATACTGTGAATGCTTGTACAATGTTGATGATTGTATGGTTTGTGAATATATCTCAAAAAATTGAATTAAAAAAACAAACAAAAGAATCAATAGAAGGCATGGAACCTTACAGATAGGCTATATGAAGTATATTTTGCTTATCTATTTTATTTTAAAAATGATTATTCATCAATAAAAGGATTTATGAGACATACTGCTATAAAATTCCATACAACATTCAAAATTGAAAGGCAAGAATTTCCTTTAACAGTTATTATTAAACAAAATTGTATTTGATGCGAGAATTATTATTCCCTTAGGGAAAAACTGCAGTTTAGCTCAGAGGATTTTAATTCAAAAAAAGAAACAGGAAAAGTCATATATAATATAACAAATGGAAGTAGAATGAAAGAGAGGGGAAAAAAAACCTCAAACAAAACAAAAAATAAATCCTACATTCTCATCTTCTCTTCTGTAATATTGCATGCACAGAAACAGCAGCCCTTACCTTGCTGAATAACAGTCTCTCCAGCAATAAAAGAGACTGGAAACATGGCATCAAAAATATCACTGCAAAGGAGAGAAGGCCTCAGGTTACATTTCACATATGTCTTTTCTCTGGATTTCAAACATTAACCTTAGAATTAAAGCTGCCAGATTCTCAGTCCCACAGTCACTGGGTGAATGATTATCAAGACCCTTGACATTTACAACAATGAGAATAGTTTTGGACTATAGCCTTTCTGGAAAAATAGTATGCATAAGAAAAAATCTGTGCCTACCTTCTCTCATTATCATCAAGATGTGAAAACAGCACATTCTTTTCAATGGCTTTGGCTAAAGCAGCCATTGTCTTGTAATCTTTTGGTATAACCTATGAAAGAATTGAAGGTCAAATGATGATTCTATAAACCAAAAATGTTTGTTAATTGTAACCTGCATTACAATTAAATGTCAGCCTACATTATGGTATTTAAACAAGACTGCTTTGAGTTAAATATTTGCACTACAACACACCTGTATTATCTTTGATCCACAAAGTACTCAACAAATATTGACTATTTATCCCCTTCTACACAGCTAGTTCTAAATTTAAAGGCTACTATTTGGTTTCCAGTTAACAACTAAAGAAATAAACAAATACACCGTGATCAAGGTCATTATTCTAAAGCAAAACTAAGTCTTTATTTCATGACAATTAGTCATTTTTAAACTGCGATCATGTACTATTACATTCATGAGCCTTAAGTGCCAGGACAATTCTGGTATCCCTTAGGGCTAATAGCATAACTTGAAATGACAGGCCAGCTGTAAGGAAGAGCAGATTAGGATGAATGAAGCTTGTAAGACAAAAGGTTAAAAGCCTCCACGTGAAGACAGGATGTCAAAAAACAGACACTATGGTTCCAGAGAAACATGAGTGCTACTGCTACCTGCTCCTTCCACTGCAACACAACAGGAAGGAAAAGACAGAGCCCTGCCCAAAGCCATTATTCCTTGGTTTGTCATTACCATAGGTAATTTTCCGTGATGGCATGTTATTACAGAAACTTCTTCTCCAGTACCCAAGACTGTACAGGATGAAGTAGGATTTACCCTGTTTTGTGCTCTATACAGGATGAAGTAGGATTTACCCTGTTTTATGCTCTATATACTATTCAAAATACTGCATGCTTTCATTGAATGAGAACAGATGACCACCACATGGGTCCAAAAACATTTTCCCAATGTTAGGTATCAAAACTACCTTTCTAACATATGACGCCGCATCTTCCTCCGTGTAGACTTCAGCACTGATAGCACCTCTTCGCCTCCGGCCCTTCACCACCGGATTGGGTGGAGGAGGAGAAATTTCATCCTCCCGCGAGTCTGCACGGGTGCTTGCTTTCTGCAGATTCTGGATCTGTTTAGCCTCCTCCTGAAAGAAATGACAAGTTTGCAAAATGAAATTCTTCAGCATGTAAAGCTGGTATTCTCATACAATCACAACCATCACAGTCACTTCAAATCTCTTCTACTACCAGTGTGAAAGTCAAGGGGAAAAGGCCAATTCTAAATGGGAAAAATGGAGAGTAAAGTTTGAAAAGAAACACTCTCAAAGGACCACAGTGTTTCTCATATGATAAGAGCTGCCATACTTTATTAATGAACTAAAGCCATTAGTACAAGGACACATAATATTATGGAAAAAATAAGATATTCAGAATAACAAAACACTGACAATGACCTGTAAACCACACAACAGTACTAAACTACAAAACAAAGATTTTTTTTAATGCTGCTACTGCAGATAATAAGAAACACCCCACCCCACCCCAAAAAGAATGTTATCTAGAACAATTCATACATAGAAAGTGACCAAAGAATGTCTAGATTACTGGGTTATTTCATTAATTCAATAAGCACTCCCTGGATCTGCCATTCCAAGAATTCTAAGAGGTAATGGAATATAAAAACAAATAGAAAAGGGTCCTGAGCTTGTGGAGTTCACATTCTAGCCGGAGTACTGGACATTAACAAATAAAGAAATGATGTGATAACCAAGAATTTAAATACAATCAGATCTGACAGAACTTCTCCCAGCAGAGCTTAGAAGAATACTTTATTATTATAAGGTCTTACACCTGAAGTTAAAACAAAAAAAGAATTTATCTGCTTTTAAAAACTTCTTATTGGGCCAATTTAAATAAAAACTGAGACAAACTACTTAACATTTTTATTTTTCAAATCTAGGGTCTTAAAAAGAAATTCCTCTCAGAACTACCATAAAGAATTGGGTAAGTAATCCTGACTGAAGAGGGGAAAAACATGTTGTCTACTACTTTCTCATTCATGTGATCCGTTCTGCATTATTTTTCTAAGCCATCTTTCAAATTCATTTCAAATTCTAAATGAATTTAACATTTGTCAAAAATTTTAGGATAACAAAGAAATTAAGGAAATGTCTCTTTTTTTTTTCCTGCATGGTACTCTGCCCTGCTTTGGGCATCAAAATAAAAACAAGAACTTATGTATGCTACAAGAAAAGTCTAGAAGGATAAGGATAATCATTAAGGTATTCCTATTAGTAAAATCTTGCCTGATTTTTATTTTCTTCTTTTTGAGAGGGGGCAAGTTTATCTTTATTTTTTGCACTTCTCTAGATTTTCTCATCTTCAATTAAGGAAAAATACAATGAGAAAAACATGTAACAAAAATGACCAGTTTTTTAATACACATTTAATTATTATTGCATTTACTTCTTGAACCAGTAAATTCTACTTCCAGGAATTTATTCTAGGACATGCATATGTGTGAAATGACATACAAACAAAGGTATTCAATGCATCACAGTTTTTAAGAGTGAAAAACTGGAAACAGCCTAGATGGCAAATTATACTACATCCATAACAATGGATTGCCATGGACAGGTTAGAAAAGAATAAGGAAGCTCTTTTGCATATGAATTTGTCTGCAAATGCACAGATTATCTCTGGAATACTAGCTGCATTCAAGGAGAGCACGGGGTAGGAAGAAGACTTTTCATTGTTACACCCCTCTATACCTACAGAAATCTGATTTAAGTGTGAATATATAACCCATTAAAAAGATACATTTTTTAGAAAACTCATTTCATATTTTCATTCTGGTAGTTCCAAACCCAGTTAAGGTTTTCCCACTCCATTCCCATGCCATATCAACAGAGAACTATAAAACTCAAGTCTCCCCAAAGTATATGATTATAAATGAAAAGACAAACCCTACCCCCAAAATTGTTATTGGCATTTCACAAAAATGTTTTGGGGGGATAGGGAAAGCAGAAGCAACATCTCACTTGGGACTGAATTTTTAAGACAATTTTGAGGTACCAAAAAACATTGATTTTTAACACTTTTTCACTGATTCTTGCAAGCCTTTTTCAAAGAGCAATCTGAATATAACCTTATCATGATGACTCAGAGCCACTTCTGAAGCCATCAGTTTCTAACATGTACTGTGATAAATTTTATACCCTTTCTAATGCTGTTGTCATTCTGCTCTCAGTACCCTCTCCTAAGCTCCTTCACTTACTAAAACTAAAACAAAAACAAAAACAAAAACAAAAACAAAAACCCCAGTCTACTTAATGGTTAAAGGCATCATGGTCTAGAGTCTTTCGGTTCAGATTCTGTCCCCATCACTTTCTATGTTTTCACAATTATTCATTCCCTCTCTTCCCTTACCATTCTTCCCCATAGGTGGAGTAAACTTCCCACAATCCTGGACTTTGGGCTTGGCTGTATAATTTGCTTTGGCCATGGAATGTAAGCTGACATGCCATACTACGTTTGCTTGTATGGTCTGGCTCTGCCCTCTTGAGCTTCTGTCCTCTCTCTGCCTTGAGAATACTATGCCTTAGTGGCTGCTGCTTCCACTTCACCCCACAAGGCATGTGAAGTGGAGAAGACAAGATGGGCTGAGCCCAACAGAGCTGCGGATGACTAAGAAATAATGATCTGTCCTAGTAAGCCACTGAAATTTGGGGGATGTCTGCTGTTCCAGCAAAAGCTGACTACTGCACTGTATGACCATACTCAAGTTACTTACTTTAGCTGAGCTTTAAATGCTTCCTCTGTAAAATGGTGATAATCATTTACCTCACACATCTGAAATAATGAGCTACTATATGTCAGATGCTTTACATAGTTCCTGGCACACAGCAGACAGTCTCTGGCCATAGCCATTATAATTGCTCTATCATACAGGCTAGGTTCTAATAAATACAAGCATAAAAGAAGTCTCAAATTCCAAATGACAGTCTGAAGTAAAGTGCAAAAGCTCTCAAGGGACCAACTGTGAGAGTTTTTTGGTACATTTCCTAATAAGTGGTTGAAGCAACCAGAAATATGAACTCTGGGTCACAGAGAAGAAGGTGAAGAGGAAAAATACTGATTTTGAATGGGATTGCATATTTTCAGACATAGAAACCTGACACCTAACACGTAGAACAATGACCTGTTAAAAGCTAAAAATCTAGAGTTACTCAAAAATCCAGGTAGCTATAGTCAACCCTGATCAACGGAGTGTATACAAATGAACAAGACCCTTGAATTACAGGGAAAAGTTTGTAATGTGGTGACTTTTAATAGGAGATAAAGAAGTCAACACACATTAAATCTTAAAAACCCATTTGCAAAGAAACTACTTTAATAATTACTTCTGGCTTTCCACCTTGGTTAGTGTTTAAACAGTGTATGGTTAAGTACAGGCTTTGAAACTAGCACCACTCATTCAACACCCCCTATAAAAAGACACATACTTAATGTCTCACCAATTTTAGCCCCTCATTTGATGGTTTCTATTGATGTCCAAAGAGAAGAGGGATCATCTTACAGTGACCCATTTCAGAAACAGATCTCCAGGAACACACTTTATTTCACAACAGGGAACACCCATGTCCTGGCTCTATGGTACTTTCACTACCGTTACAGAAGTTATTTAAATAAGAAAAAGCCAGAATTTCTACTATAACTGAAAGACAGCAAAGCAACATTCATTGTAACTGGTTAATTTTTTATTTTTAATTATTCTAATCATGATACTAAACTCCAAATTTAACAAAGAGCTTTTCAAGAAAACAGAAAATATCTAATCACTGCCACCCAAACATTTTTTAAAACTTAGTATAGATTATTTTTCTAATAAATTCTGATTAAGAAATTGTCCAAATCAATGGGAAATGTTATAAAGTTTTATTTAAATAAAGATAATTAATGATCATATACCTAAAAATTTTCCCACCAATTGATTCATAATCCTTATGAACCACCTCAAAATTTCAGTATGTACAAGAAAACCCATAAATTTATCCTGCTGATTTAAAGAAACAAATCAAATAAACAACTCAAACTATTCAAAACATTTAGCAACCCAGGCTTTTTCATTCATTACTTCATGAGGGAAACAAACTGAAGTGTTGTGTGTTTGCTTAAAAAAGCATGTATCATATACTTACATCACATGACATTTTCACAATGATAATGAACAAAAATTAAAACCTGGATTACTTTTTTTTTTCAATAAGGAAAAAGTCCTGACAAAATTATAGAGCAAATTTTTGACACCCATCAATCACGACATCTCTGCTCTACAGTCAATTCATGTGAGATATACTGTACAGTAAGAGATTTCACTAATCAGAATTCCTTATATATCTGTTACAAGTTGGATTCAAATGTCTCATTACACTTGTTTAAAAGGTGGGATAAGGCTTATTAAACTTACTTGATTTGTTGAACAAGAGAAAAGCATTACCTGCTTTCAAGTACCCAGAATCTCTCATTTCTTATTAACTGCTGTACTGTACTGTACTACTTCTAATCAATTTTAACTGCTAGTTTTATCTGTTAATTAAAACAGTTACGGGGAACTGATTGAAATTTCTTTGTTAGCCAAGTTAGCTTAGCATACAAATTCATTTTCTGATAAATTCTACTGATTTTAAATTTTTAAATTACTACAGATGTCTTAACTGTATTTCTTATTTGAAATTCTGTTTTAGACCACTCATCAGTTAGAATTCCTTTTCCCCTAAAAGAGAAAGTTAACGACACTCTACTGTATTAAATTTAACAATTTCCACAGCCCTTCATCACCTCTCTACATTATTTTTTACCTTCTCCAACCTCTCGAAGTATTCCCTGAGGAACGCCATGGGCCTCTCAGGCCGAGCAGTGCACAGCTGCACAATAGAATCCTTCAGCAGGGCCTGAATGTTGTGCTTCTGGACATAGAGCTCACATTCCCGGAGGCTGCGCTCCTCCTCACTGGCGGAAGTACTGCCAGACGCCATGGTTTTCTCTACCAAAAAACACAAAAAACATACATACATACGCTTATGTAAATTACTTACAAAGAGCAAATGCCAATTTGACCTTTGACCTGCCAAATTCATTAGGCAAATGATTCACAGAGATTTTTTTTCCCACTAAATATATATAGTTTTAAGGGGCTACATGCAGACTAGGGAATAAAATACGTAGATAATTATAGCATTCTTCTAAAAAGTTTCATTTGGTTCCTGCTGCAGAATCTGGGCTCTGAAACAGCAACAGCAAGAGGCAATAGCCTTAGTTCCTAAGAGGAAGTATGAGCCACTATCCTCTGCAGAGGCAGGCTGCTGAGGAGGCAGGCCCTTAAGGGAATTTCATTCAGTTCTCCCCTGCAAAAGGAATCATAATGACGCAGGAAGTGTGTAAATGGTAAACAGGACAGAGAGTTACAAGGGCACACAAGTCTACTCTAAGTGAGAGCAAGTAAGCAAAATGAAGAACATCTGACATTCCCTACACACAACTCCTATCCCATGGGAGTGTCCTAATGTCACACAGCAAACCACTGGAGCAAAGGATCTGATTAGCCAACTACTAGAGTAATCAAAATTTTTAATGACACAAAAGGAACCCTAAATGAGTTTCTTTTAAACTGTTTTTTAAAGCAATTTTATTGAGATATATTCATACACCATAATCCATCCAAAGTATAGAATCAATGGCTCACAGTATCATCATATAGTTGTGCATTCATTGCTGCAATCAATTTTAGAACATTTTCATTAATTCAAAATAAGGAAAAAAATTAAAAAGAACACCCAAAACATCCCATACCCCTTATCCCCTCCTATTATTTATAGATATTTTTTTCTTTATTATGCATATGCCCATACATTGGATAAAGGGAGTATCAGTCACAAGGTTTTCACAATCACACAATAAAAGCTACATAGTTATACACTCATCATCAAAAATAAGGTCTACTGGATTACAGTTCAACAGATTCAGGTATTTCCATCTA
This sequence comes from Choloepus didactylus, assembly GCF_015220235.1. Lineage (NCBI taxonomy): Eukaryota > Metazoa > Chordata > Mammalia > Pilosa > Megalonychidae > Choloepus > Choloepus didactylus. Next base: position 63,183,986 of record NC_051324.1, on the reverse strand, counting down.
CCTATCTTAATACACTAGAAACTAAAAAGGAATACCAGATGAGTTTTTAAAGCAATCAAAAAAAAAAAAAAAAACTTTATCAAATAAACTGTAAAAAATTTAGACAAGAAAATGTCAAAACATTTTCATCTGAAATGTTTGTGTAAATGTGAACCTTACATAAACAGTTAACAAAATACATTTAATTAATTTTAGTGGATTTGAACTACCTTGATGTAAAATAATGAGCAGCTTACTGTGGAATCAAAAGCTCAGTAATTTAACAGCAGGGTCATAAACTGTTTTCCTCCCACCCCCTAATTACTAGGCAATTAAGATTAGACAATGTTCCTCTCCACTCTACAACTGAATTCAATACTAATCGGAGTTTTCCAATTATAATGCACACAAAACTACTGGTATGCAACTGTAAATGTAAAAGGAGAAAGGAATATCAGAGTAAGACCTACTCTCAAGTGGTACAGTGTTACTCATTTTGTTTTGACAACTTTCATGATAAAGGTCAATTAACAAGTAGATTAATTAACAGACCATGAGAAAGTATGTGGCTCCATGACAAGCACATAAATTAAAGGCCATGGAACAACAACCTGCCACTACTTCAGAAATACTCGAGAACAAAAACACAGATGTGTATTTATTTTAGGGTAGATTTATACCAGCCACGTTTCCAGGTCAAATCATATAACTGAGAATTCACTTCAGTAGGATTTTCTGTATTTCAAATAATTCTGAAGGCCACCAAGAACAATGATAAATCAAACCTTTTATGCTTCAAAACATTCAGGCATTTCAGAAATACCAAGACATCTATTCAACTGATCAGAAGGTTAATTCAAAGATCAGGTCTTTGGCTGGTAGAGATGAGAGAATCGGGTCCAACAGGTAAAAGCATTTCTCTATGTTTGAAACAAAGTAATGTATTAAAAAGACCAAAAAGACCACGCTAGTAATAAAGTAGTATATGAACGAAAATGCCCCAAGATTAATACAGTCAACGTGTGAATCCTTGAATATCCAAATTTCACGGTCTTAATATTTTTAACGTAAGATATCTACATTAACTCTGTATTTATACTTATTTTTAAGATCCCCAACAACTTCACCACCACAACCACTCCGTTATTTTAACTATTATAAAACATACACTACGTCTTGACTAATAAGGACACACTCAGCTCTTTCTTTTGGAAATTGAGCTGTGATAAAATTCAGTTGCAGAAAGATTACACGTCAGGAAATATTTAAACCACTTTGAAAAACTGTTCCTGACTCAGACCGCACTCCCTCAGACACTTTCGTGGGGTCATCTTTCCTTCCTCTGCTGAAAAGCTCTCTCTCTCTCTCGTGGCACCACACGAACAAATGAGCTAGAGGGGTTAATGGTTATCGCGTATTTTCGAAGGGAAGGCCCAAGAACGTGCCCTTCGCTTCACTTATACCACCACGATCATGACCACAAAATGAAGAATTGGGGACCACCTCTCAACCTACTCGAGTCGGGGTATCGAGATGGCCTCACGGGTAAAAATCGAGAAAGGGAGGGAGGTGGAAGGGAGACAAAAGGAAATTTATGAGCCAGACTACGATTATCTCATCGTGGGGGGTGGGGGCTCACACTGGCAACGAGAGGAAAACCGATTGCTGGGCAAAGCTGGAAGGAGACGGAAATGAAAAGAACTGCCCAGTCCCGAAATCAGCCACAATTGGAGAGCGGGGGAAACGACGATGGCCGATTCCGGTAAAATAGAGTTGCTGTCCTTCAGGAAACGGGGGAGGGCGAGCGAAGAGACCGCGGGGTGCGGAGGCGACTGGAGCGCCGACGGCCGAGGAGAGCCGTGGATGGCGGGGGCTGCGGGGCCGGGGCGCCGCGGAGGGGGAGGGAACGCAGGCGGGGGGCGGGGCGGCCGCAGAGCCCAGCACCCCAGCCGACGCCCCGGCTGTCTGGGGCCCCGGAGGATGCAAAATGGGAGACAACGGCACGGCCGGGGCGCAGGGCCTCCGGGGAGGCGCCTGCCGGGGAGGAGCAGGGGGGTGCGGCCGTCCCCCTGCAGGTCGCTCCCCGTGACGCCATCTTGGATTGGTCCAGCGTCCCCAAACGGGCAGCGGGGCGGCGAAGCGAGCTACGCCGGGACTCCCAGGCGACCCGACTCACCTGGGGACCGGATGCAGCGGGTACGGAGCTAACGATGCGAGGCTGAGGCGCGCCGAGCTTCCTCACCGCTTCCCTCCCAGCCTGGCTCAGCGCAGAGACAGCGACTCGGCTGCAGCGCCACCGGAAACGACCGGGCCTCAGCCAATCAGCGCTTGGCTGCTGTCGTCAATGCGCCTCGTTCTGGCCAGAGCCGTCGCCTTGGCAACCTTAAAGGCGCAGTGGCCCCTGTTCTTCCCCTTCCCCGCTTTGAAGGACTCCCGTCCCTCCACACCTTAGAATCGGTCCCCTTTTGCTCCACTTCTTTGCATCTTTTATCTGCAGCCCTTCTCCTCAATCTCGCCTTTCCCCCTTTCCCCACTCGCTCTAGTCCAGTTCCTCCTTCCTTCCTGTTCACCTGCCCTTCCTTACCTGTTCCTCTCTGGATGTCTCAGATCGCCTTTATTCTTTCTTCTGCTCTTTGCTCCCGGTCCGCGTGGCTGTCTTGAGTCTCCTACTCTCTTCCTCCTCCTCTCATCTTCCCCGCCTCTCCTCCTCCCCACTCCCTCACTCCTACCTTCCTCGACGCCTCTGCCTTTTCTCCCTCCCTTCAACCCCCGACCGACCCACGTGGGGCGTCTCGGATGACAGATGGGCGACTCCGCCCCGCGGCCCCTGCAGGAGGAGGACGCGGGGCCGGGGGCGGGGAGAGTCCTGCCGTTTCCAGGCGCCGGAGGAGGCGGCGGCCCCGGAGGATCTGCAGCAGCTGCGCCGCGGGCCGAGCGCGGGCGGGTGCCCGGGATGCGCAGCCGAGTCGTGCATCCTGTGCCCGGCCAGCGCCCCGCGGGGCTCCGGGGTCCGGCCCGCCATCCGGTCCAGGAAATCAGAGCCCTGCCAGGGCTCTGCTTGGCTGTTGGGCCTGCTGTCCCCTCCAGAAGCGCTGTCGTCAGTGGAGGCCACATCGTCCCTATGGACACAAGGCACAAAAAAGGACTTTGTCAGGGTCCAAGAACCTTCCAGAATCTGAAATGTTCCCCATTATCGTGCCAGACCCCACACGGTGAGAAAGAGAGCCGTGCAGATTGTCACAAACGCTCAATGAGGACACAAGAGATGTGTGCTGCCCTCAAACACTACCCTCATCGTCGGGAATTCAGGCAAAAAACGACTTCTTTACTCCTTCAGCCATTTCTTTCCATCTGTCCATGGTGGAAGAAAATGGGGACAAGAGACTGTTTAGATGTATAAAGTCGCTGTTATAAATAAAGATGGTTCTTCGAGGACTTGAATCCAACTGTCTTGTTGAGGTCTGTTGTACTCTAGGGCTCTGTGTATAAAATACATTACATGTTTAACACTTAATGCAAAAAAAAATGCAAAATATGTCAATTTTTATATTGAGTACAGGTTGAAAAGATAATGTTTTGGATATATTAGGTTAAATACCATTAAGAATAATTTCACCTTTGCTTTTTTTTTTTAGTAGCTATTGGAAATTTTAAATTACATATGTGCCTGGTGTTTTATTTCTGCTAGATAGCACTGCCCTAGGAGACCAACAGCTCCCCTAAGCCCACCAGGCTGTAAGAGTCCAGCTGGCCTGCATATTTTATTTAGTTATGGTTGTCCCCTACATTCTGATGGTCAGGGGGAACAGAGGCAACATCAGAAGGCAACCACAGCAGGGGGGCAGTTTCTCCCCCTCCCCACCCCCAATGTTAACCTTTGATATTTTTCCAGGTACTGATATAACTGCATGGGTGGGCGGAATGGGGCATTAAAGACCAAGCTTCAGTCTTAAAGGATTTTGGCCTTGTCTGTACAAAGAGGAGGCTGATAAACTGAACTCTGGGCTGGCAAACAGGAGGGGGAATTCGATAGCACTGAGCAGGCCCAGTCATGTTCTGGGAAGAAAACATTGCAGCCATATAAATCTGAGTTTGGTCTCCAGCTCTGCCATCTCCAGTAATTGACTTAATCCCCATGAGCCTCGGTTTCCTCAATTGGAAGAGGATAAGCAGGACTGCGTTAAAATTAACTAATAAAGATAATAATGGCAAACATGTATGTAGCACTTACTAACTTCCGGGCACCATCCTAAGTGCTTTTACAAATAATAATTGATTTAATCCTCATAATTCTACTGTGACATAGGAATTGTTATTGTAACGGAAGAAACATGAGGCATGGAGAGGTTAAATGACTTGCTGAAATCTGTGCTGACAGTGTGGCTCAAACCCAGGCGGTGATCTTCATCACCCCCTTTTGCAGTATATATATAAATAAAGTGCCTCGCACAAGTGTGGGGTGCATTAAATAAATGTTAGTTTACTTCCCACTTCTTTCCCCCCTTCCTAAAGAGGTACCCAAACTACAAGGTTAAGACAGTTGGGTTGTGCCCCCACTGCTCATGTTACCTTCCTGAAGCAGTCAAGACATTTAGAATAAGGAAAGAAGCAAAGTGGTGACATTGAACTGGGTGCTTTGAGTGACAGCTGCTTCCTTGCTAAGGCCTGGGTTTGTGTCCCCATTCAGCTGCATCCAGGCACCTGTCCAGCCACGAGCTGCTTCCTGTGTCAGTGGAGCTCAACTTTGTTCCAGCTGCCACATCCTCATACGCCAGGGCTTTAGAAGACAAAAAGGGAAACGGGCAGTAGGTGGTTGCGCCTGGGGAGAGTTCACTGAGACAGCTGCTCTGAAAAACCAAACTGCCTCAGTCAGTTCCAAAGGGCGCGAATGTCCTTTCAGTGCCTCTGGGAGAGTACCAACTTGTAAATTACATTTCAGAAATTACAATTATTCCACTGTCCTTTCTGTGTGGTTCCCTCTCCTCCAGAGGCCTTCTGCCCTAGATTCAAAGGCATTGGCCAGGGTCCCAGAAGAACTCAAAAAATAAATTTTCAGGGTGGTGGGGTTGTAAATAAATTTTTCTCTGTTAAACAAAGTTCTTTAATTGCTGTTAGCATGTTTGTGCAACAATAGCAAAGAAAATTTTTAAGGAAAATACACATCAGTGGAACATTTAGTAAGCAGAAGTGGAACAAAGAGAACTAGAACATAAAAGGAAAGACCACTTTGGTGGCCCATTTCTTAGTGTTTCTTGTGCTTAAAGTTTCCATGGACTAAGGACAGAGCCACATATTTCAGATTCCATGGAGAACCTTTTGCTCTGCCTGCCTATTTGCAGACTGCAGTGGTACTGAGTATTTATGCTTCCCATGGGACCCAAAGTTGTGGCTTTAAACATAATCCAATTCCAGGAAACCTTCAGATGCCAAAAGTCTTCTTACTTTTCTCACTGGCAAATGGTTATCTAAACTGAGGAGGAGTGGATTATCTTAATTGTTAGCTGAAAACATTAACCAAGAAACCAGAAGGATGACAATCTTGGGGTCTAACACTAAAGAGTGTTCCAAGTAAAATTATCTTCATCTCAGATAGTATCTTTAAACCTACAATGTTCAACGGGAGAAAGAGAGAGTGAATCAAGTCACGTTCAAATATTTGTAAGAATCTATATTAAAATGTTATTCCTCTGGATATCGAGCTCCTTTGCCTACACTGTTAAACCAATATTAACCCTTTGTGAGTGGATTTGAGGTTTAAAAAATATAGTGACGGGTTTGTCACCCACACAGACCTTTTGAGTGTTGTCATGGATAGTAGGATCATTGACCAGGATACAGAAATTCATTTGTCTCCGTTGAACTGACAAAGTGAACGAATATTGTTAATTCACCACTCTTAGCACTTTACTGACCACGTACCTGTATCTCTTCCAGAAATTCTTGATATATATATATATATATATATATATATATATATTTTTTTTTTTTTTTGGGGGGGGCGAACACAGTAGCCTTTGGGAAGCTCATGAAAACAATGGGCTTTCCCCCCAGAAAATATGCACAATTAAACACACCTCAGGGGATTCTCAGATCCTAAAGCCTATCCATGCATGGACATAGAATCCCTTAAAACTATATATTTCCTGCAGATCCATATGTCGGGCCCTAGGTGTCAGGGATGCAGAGATGAGTGAACTCAGCCCCACCCACTAAAGCTCACAGTCTCAGGGGATCATTAAGGATATGGGTAATCAATAGAGAAGCCCTACCAGGAGGGGGGGGAGGCTAAAGGAGTACACTGAAGGGGTGGCTAATGGAGGCTTTTGGGGTCATGGAGGGCTGCCCAAAAGAGGTACCTGGGACCCAGTGGTACCCATGATACCTGGCTGTTCTTTCAGGCAGAGGAAATTGATGGGCAAGACAGAGCATGGCTGAAGGATAAGATGGATAGATGGTGGGGATGAGGCTGGAGAAGTAAGCAGTAGCCTCATAAGGAAGGGCTGTGTATGACTTAGACAAGGGGATAGCAATCGTTTCTTTCTGTAAAAGGCCAAATCGCAAATGTTTTAGGCTTTGCCAGCCATCTTGTCTCAGTCACAACTACTCAACTCTGTCATTGTAGCACAAAAGCAACCATAGACCCTATGTAAATGAATGGAAGTGGATGCGTCCCATAAAACTCCGTAACACTGAAATTTAAGGTTCACGTAATTTTCACATATCCCATTCTTTTTTATGTAAAAATGATTCTTTCTTGTAGGCTGTACAGAAACAGGTGAGCGCTGGATTCAGCCCATGGGCCACAGTTGGCTGACCCTTGCCTTAGAAGTTCATATTTTCTTCTTAGAGTTACGAGGATCCATCAAACCATCTCACGCAGGGAAGAGATGTGGCCAAGTATACACTTGATCACTCTATTATCAAGCAAGGATGGGAATGTGGGAGTGTGAGGGAGCCTGGAGCAAGGAGACTTGTTAGGAGGCTGTTGCAATGCTCCAAGTGAGGAATAGTGGTGACTGAAACGTAAAAAAGAGTTTCCATGCAGGTGATTGGCGCTTGTGATTGATGAGGATAATAAAGGAGAGATGGGACTCAAAGATGACACCGGGATTCTGACTCAGGCAATGAATCATTGCTGCTGCCATTTACCGATTCAGAGAACGCAGGAGGTACAGCAAGGGTGGGTGAGATGGTACCGACTTCAGATTGGAAGGCGTTGAGTTTGAGGGGCTGTGGGACATCCATGTGGAGCCTCCGTTTGCTGGCTGGTCGGAAACTCAAGAGAGAGCTAAGGGCTTTTCAAATCATCAGCATATTGATTGCAAAGCCTTGGACTTTAATGAAATCCCTTCTAGGAGGGTGGGTTGAGAGGGAAGAAAGGGGAAGAAAAGGTGACAGAGTACAGAACTATGAGGAAGTTCAGCAATGAGAGGATAAAGGGAGGAAGCAGACCCAGAAGCAACATTGAGAAAGTAGGCAGCGAAGTAGGAGAGAATGGGATCACAGAAGCAGAGGAAAACAAGTGTTTGGAGGAACAAATGCTACGGAGAGAACAAGTGAGAAATGAAGAGTCAGGGCAAATCACAGCACACGTGAGAGAGTGGAATCCCAAATGATACTTCTGATCTACCATCAGGGAGGGACTACACTGGGAGATGGTTCTCCACATGAACTCATTTGCATCGACCAACCAATAAGAGATCAGAGAATAAATAATCGTGAAGCTGATATGCTGCTTAACGTTCATTTGAAACTTGTATCAAAAGACACTGGGAGTATGGAGAATGTCCAGGTTGCAATGTTTTCATGAACTGCTTTTCTACTCATATCCCATGGCACAAATTCTCAATCTTATCCTCACCCAACCACTTCTGCAGGATGATTTTGAGTGTTGTTCCCAATTGGCACAACCCCAAACCTGGTTCCCATCCCTCTCAGGAGTTCTGACAGTTACCCGACATACGTTCAATAAATTCCTTTTCTGATTATGTCACCTAGGATTTGTTTCTTTGCTTACAAATAAGAACTTTGGCTCGTCTAAGTCCCTTATCCCGTCCTAAAAAAATAATAATAATAATATAAAAATCTCTAGGCACCTGTTTGGATAATCAGGAAGTAACCTATTAGTTAATGTGAGGTTCATGTCAACCAAGAAGAGAAGACCGTGAGAGGGTGACAATGGTCAGCCTGTCAAAAGTCACAACTGCAGGGAGAACCCGGGCTGGCCAGTCACACTTTTAGCACTGCTGGGCCACCCACATCTGATGGCGGCTACCCAGAGCAGGGAGCTCTGTTTAATGTTCATCACTTAATGCTCATCGCTCTACAGGACAGCAGTTGTCTCAACTAGAAAGGACCAGCACAAACAGTACTTAAGTGTAAACTAAACAAAATTGCAGAGAACTTTCTAATACCCACACTGAGAAACTCTATATACTTTTTACACTTTGAAATAATTATTCTATATGGGATAGTCTTAATGGTGGTCATTGGTGAGCCCTAACAAACAGCTCTTAGGACTGGCCCTTCTGGACTGAATCCTGACTTGCTGTCCTAGCCCTATGTGCCCCTAGAATTGAATCCCAGAATGGAATTTGGTGCCCAGTTTCCAAATGTTTTCTTAACCCTTATTGCTGAATTGTTCCTACCTCCTCGTATCCCTCTCCCCACTCAATTTCTAACTCCTGCCTCCATGACATCTCCATCCTCTGAACTCACTTTGGCATTTTGGATTTGTAACTGACTTCCTGGCCAATACCATAGGTTCTCACAGACTTTTCTTACTCTCCTATCCCTTTGACCTCGTCTAAATTCCTGTCCCAGTATTCTCCTGCTCTGCCCCATTCTCCTATGACCCAGAGCTGGTATCAAAGAGTGTCCTTCAGCCCTAGTTGGGAGTAGAAAGTGTTAGCATTTTATGCAAAGCACAAATTCTTGAGGAACTCTCATAATTTAAGACTAATCCTGAAGAAGGATGATGGGTATTTTGTTTATCAGCTGAAGTAGCGCCACCGAGTGGCAACAGTGTGAACAAAATTTAGGATTCACTCCAGCTTTGAAATTGCATGGCTACGACCTTATTTCAAATTCGCATAATTCTAGCTCATACTTTTTTTGTGTAAACTATTACCTTGGGTTGACCAGGGCAGTCATCCTTTCCTTCAATCAGTAATAATTTAACCTGTGCTTGCTCTGTGCCAGGAACTGTGGTGGGCACTGGTGCTACAAGGAGGAACCAAATGCAGTCCTTGCTCTCGGGGAGCTTACAGGTGGTCTTGAGAGAAAGGACAGGAAAATATGCATGGTGGAATGGAGAGTAGACAGGAATGGCTTCCCAGAGGAGGTGACATCTAAACCGAGCTAAGAAAAAGGAGAAAGAGTTGGTGACAAGAGGGAAAGAACACTTTTCAGGCAGAGGAAATGTGCAAAATACCTAATGGTGAGAGGATGCAGGCTGTGGGACATTTCAGGAACTGCAGATCATTCAGAACACTGGGGACCAGAAACTAGGAGGGAAATTGGCAAAAGACAGGCCTGACGAATTCCTAAGACTAAGGATAGCACATACATAGAGTGCTTCCCTTATGCCAGGAACTGTTCCCTTGCTTTGCATACACTAACTCATCCAATCCTCACCGCAACCTTTGGAGGTAGGTATGATTGTTATTCCCATTTAACAGATAAGGAATCTGAGGGAGAGAGGAGTTGAGTAGCTTGCCCAAGTTATGCAGATAGGAGAAGGCGGAGCTGGGTGGAACCAAGACCCTAAAGCCCAGTTAAAGAAGTTGGACTTTCACCTAAGAGTAATTGAAGACCTTTAAGGAGAGGAAGGACCCGATCAGGGATACACTTTAGAAAGGTCAGAGGATGCCAGAGAGTTCTTTGGTAACAAGATTGAAACAGAGGATGCTTGGGAGTCAACACTAGGAGAAGATGCCAACCGACCTCAGAGCCAGTCCAGGAAGCGAGGGGCAGAGGCATGGGATGGAATTAGGATCAACTGCCAGGTTTCCAGGAAATGAGTGGGGAGCTGCCAGGATCCCAAAGAAGGCTGCAAGAGGCAAGGGCATGAGAAGTGCAACTAGCTGGCTTGCAGCTATTTTTTTTAAAGGTGGAAACATCTACCAGCTTGCTTGAGCTTGACTGAACCCAGTGCCTGACACCAATTTATCTTTTTGACTTATCTCCCTCCATTCACCCTAGATCCTCACCAACTGTAACCTATGTTGTTATTTATACCCAGACATGCTTACAAAAGGACTGAAGGGGCACAATAATAAACTTGTAATAAAATTATGTTTAAATATGAATAAGGATAAATATCAGGATCAGAAGACACCTAAATAAGAGCAGAAATCCAGATTTGGTGGGGGCGGGAGGGCAAATGGAGCACAAATATTCAAAGTGTAGGTCTCAGGGTGTCAAATGTCTTCCATAGTGGCTCAGGGCTTCTAGAGAGAGTGAGTTTCCCAAGAGAGCCAGGCAAAAACTGCGTGGCTTTTTATGAACTAGCCTTGAAGTCCCAGAGCATCACTCCCACCACAGTCTCTTGGCTGAGTAAGTTACTAAGGTCATCCCAGACTCAAGAAGAAGGAAACTGAACTCAATCTTTCAACAGAAGGAGCATCAAAGAATTTGTGGCCCTCTTGAATCTGCCACAACTGGAATTAAGGAGGCAGTAAAGGACTATTTTTTATTATATGAGGTTTTAAAAAGTATTTTTAATATAGAAAAATACAAAGATGAAAATTAAAATCACCCACTATTCCACCACCTAGAAACAATTGCCGATAACGTTGTGAAGAATCTCCTCTGGGTACTTTTGATGCACAGTCTTTTCAGACTCGACATATATTTTTGTGCTTTTCCACTGAAGAGCTTTAAACAGGGAACAGACATTAAATTTGCAAGTTGAAAAATTACTTCGGCATCAGTAAGGCAAAGAGGTTGGCAGGAAGACAGATGAGAAAGCGACTGCAGTAATGGAGGCTAAGGCAGCACTGGAGGCTTGGCTACAGAGGAGGAGGTGAGTGGACAGCTCTTCCATGAGCTTCCCCCAGCTCAGTTTTTTTTATATGGATGATTTATGGAATATTTTAAATATTCCATAAAGTGCTTTGCAAATATAGCTCCAGGACAAGCCCCAACCCAGAAACAGGCTGGGGAAAGGACCATCTGGAAGTTTATTTCTCTTTCATACTACATATCTACCAGGTAGCCAGAAATTCCGTTCCAGTTTATCTTCATACCACACGAGGTTTATAAAATGACCTGTTTCTAGACCACTGGAGCAGAGAGAAAGAAATGGAGAAGCGCACCCTGGTTCTCAAAGCTGCTGCTTGGAAAGACCAAATATCACTTCCTCCTGCATTTCATTGGTTAAGCAGTTCAAAATCCAATCACATGGGGCAAGGAAGCCATGTCCTCGCAGGGATCTAAAGCCCCTACAATCTGGCTGCTGTTAGCCTCTGACCTCTGCCCTCCTACTCTCCTGCTCACACGTTTCTCCAGCCACACTAACGTCCCTGTGGTGGCTCAAACAAGCCAGGCCCCCCTCCACCTCAGATCCGACTGCTCCCCAACAGCCTCAGGTCCCCTGCCCCATCTTCTTCAAGTCTGTGCTCAACGTCACCTGACTGTCTTATTTCCAATTGCAACCCCCTTCCCATCCCCATTATTTTCTTTACATTTATCACCATCTGACATATATATTTTCCTCGTTTGTTTACACACACACACACACACACACACACACACACAGAGACATGAGCTTCATGAGAGCATGTTGTAACTCCAGTGCTTACAACAGTATCTGACACACACAAGATGCTAAATAAATATATTTTCAATGAGTGAATGAATGAATATGAGAAAGATCATTAGCACAGGAGAAAGTCAGAAAATACTGACAAATTAAAATATTTGTAAATATTCCTCTTATTACATAGCATAGTGCCATGCTAGATAAATTTTGATTAACTAATTCGATGGCCTTCATTTGAAAACTCTAGAATATAAAAGTGCACCTGATGGTAGTCTATTTCTCAGTGGTAGAATTATGGGTAATTATGGTTGTTTATATTTTTCTGATTTTTATTAATAAAACAATATTTTGAGCTCACAGTGCTATGTATGTACATGAATGTCTTATTGAATGCACACAACATCAACTTTGGGAAGTAACTAACATTAGTACACCCATTCACACTTAGGTAACTGAGGCATATTAAGATGAATAAATTATACAAAGTAACACAGCCAGTCAGCAGTGGAGCCGGAATTCAAACTCAAGTTTGAATCCAGATCACGTAACCACTCCACTGTGTTGCTACTTTCACAATGAGCATCATTTATTTTTATGATATGACGAGGGAGGAAAAGCCTTATTTAAATGAAGGAGGAGGAGAAGAAAATAAGAGAGCAAGAATAAGAAGAACAAGATAAAATGAACAAGAAGAATCTCATGGTAAAGAGATCGTGCCTCCTGACACTACAGCCTCATAATTTTCATAGAACAGCCTCCTGGAAAGCACTGATGCTTTCAAGACTCTATAGTCCTATAGAATCAAAAATCCCATGGGATCTTCTCTGCATAGTCCAGAGACTCTGACTAATGTGAAAACTGATTGCATAATTGGTGGATTCCTGGGAGAGTCTTCTGCTCCGTTTTGATCAATCAACAGCCTGTCAAATCACCAAGTGTGTTATGGACTGGGAGACTTGAACATTGACCTTAAAGTATGTTTCTTTAGGTCAATGAATTAAACAGAAATTTTGGACATGAAGAATATGCAGCTCTTGAGTCTTTTGAGAGAATAATTGGAATGTTTCCTCCTTCACTCACCAGGGCCTCTATTCTCCAAAAGCTTCTGATGCAAAATGAAGTCTAGCTCTGTGGAGCAGGCACAGTGGCCATTTTACTAACAGGGGGAGGGGAGTGGGAGAATTTTAAGGGTCCTATTTCCAGAGCAAAGGATCAAAGGCGGCCACCAGAGGGAAATATTTTTAGAAGGCTTAACTCACTAGAAGCAACAAATGTCTTCTCCTTTTTCTTTGCCCTCTCTCTTCTGCAAAGCAGGCCAACTTACCTAGGTCTAGGACAATATCCTTGTACAATATCCTTGAACAATATCCACATTCAACTCTGTGTGGATGTGAAGTCAATAATTGTCTCCCACTCACTCTCCACCTGGGTTGAGCTGACCTTTAATTTTAGACAAGTAGTACCGTGTGCACAAACTATTGCCGATGATTTTGTGGGTAAAATAATCAGCAGAAAGGCAGACCACGGTTGGTCCTTGAGTCTAGCAAATCCCAGAAGTTCAGGCTGATCTTTGAGTCTTTAGCAAAACATGTTTACAAATGTCAAAACATTCCTTTAAGTAATATTTGGATCAAAGAAGTGACCGTAATAATGGAAGTGTTTAGGCCTGAGCAACAATGAAAAGACTACATATCAAAATGGCTGAGATGAAGCTCAAACAGGAGCTAGAGGAAATGTCCCAGGCTACGTACTTCCTTCTGTACTTTGCTTTATTTGCTCAGCATTGTGGTTCTTGAGATTTTATTGTCAAATGAAGATTTGGTTCATCCATTTAACTGCTATATAGAGAGGCGTTAGGCACACTTGTCCTGCCTGACTCAATGGACATTCTCAAAGGAAATTTATTTGCTACACTTTTTTGGTAGATATTTTTTATTAGGTTTAGGAGGTTCCCTTCTACTCCTAGCTTGTTGGACATTTTTATCAGGCATGTGTGTTGAAATTTATCTATCCACTGAGAGATCTATTTCAAGGACTGTGTTTCCCACTTTGTCGATTAATATATTAAAATTGCGTTAAATGCATTGATTTTTTCAAATGTTTAAACCACTTTTCATTGTAGAAATAAATCCAAGTCAGATTTTAAAAGTGAAAAAAAAAGACATTTAAAAATGTTGATTGATTGATTGATTTAAACAAATAGGGACACTCTGGCAATTTGATTTTGAATGTCAGCTTTCTTTGATTTTTATTTCATGAGCTGATTGAGAGACACCTTCCCTGGGAGCTGCAGCAGGCGCCAGCTGACACTGGGTTCGGCTGACCGTTCGTCACGTGACCGGAGGCCCCCACTGCCTTCCTGTCGCCAGCCTTCTCACTATGTGTGACATCAAGGCCACCGGAGATGAAGCAGGCTCCTGGGACGCTGCTGTCCAAGGCACCCAGCCCTCAGACGATGCCTGTGCACACACGCCAAGTCCAAAGCAGGAAACAACCTCCTGTCAGCATCCCCTTCATTCATTAGGAAGCACACTTCACCTTATTAGAACAGCCACAGTGACAGCTGACTCCCTACCTTTCCAAAATTTAGTCCCAGGAAAAAGCAGAGTCAAGCTGACTTAATGCTCTAAATTTGGAAATGTTCCAGGGGTAAAATTTTTCAGTTGAATCAGAGACAGCTAAACTATATATAGCTACATATAATAGAAAATGAATACAAAATATATACTCAATGATTTTAGAAGGATGAGCAAGAATCAAAATATTACCAATGATCACCTTTGAGTACTAGGATTGTAACATGCATTTGTTTATTGTATGATATTATTGTATATTATATGATTGTAACACACATGTAAATGACTTCAACATGCATTTCTTTCTCTAAGAGGTCTTTTTCTTGTTAAGTTTTTAAATCGAAAAATTAATACATGCACATATTTAAAAAGCCAAACAGTGCAAAATTATACAAATGAAAAGTAAATTCCCTCCCACCTCATTGCCAAGGCTTTGGAGAATGGGAAGGGACCTGAAATCACTGTTTCCAGTTTCTTGTGATTCTTTAAAAAATCAACAATGAGTATCCAAGGGAGACAGAACAATTGATTGGTAGATTGATAGATTAGTGGATAGATCAACAGTTCTATCTTTAAACAGAGACAGACTGCTAGATTTTTTTCTTTCATGCAAATGGTAGCTTGCTACATACACTCTTTGGCTTCTTATTTTAATTTTTTTTTTTAACTGTTGTTTAACTTTCTTAAAAGTCATCTACTGGTTCTATTTTTCATAATTTTAATTGAAAAAGTATGCACATGACAAAAACTTAGAAAATATTGAAGCAAAAATCAGTCCTTTTCTATTCCTTAGCCTGTCAGTCCATTTGCTTGGAGACAACCACTATCCAGCTCCCTTCTAGAAATACTTTATACATATAAAAATTTAGCAAGGCGCTGTGTGGGACTTTTCTTGTTGTCTCTAGATTTTGGCCAAAGTCCCTAAACTGAAGACAATAGGTGATAAATACCTCCACATTCTAAGAGAGGGGTTAGAAACACCCACACAAGACTTTCTATAAGATGGCAGAATTGGTACAAGTATCCATCTCCATCACCCTGAAGGAGGGAATCTTTGGAGGCGGCAATTTTAGGAGTGGAGAGTGCTATTCTCCTCTCCCAAGGAAGGCAGGAACGGGTATGTGACCTGTGCAGTCACACGGGGCCACGCACCTGCTTTAATGCTCTGTCTGCCGCCATCTGGGCATTCTTAATCATTTTGTTTTTGGACTTCGGGGTTTTAAGTGAAGTCAAACCTGACAGTAGAGCAGGGGGTGGAGCAATGCTAACGTGGGCAGGGACTCAGTCCAAGGGCATGCAGCCCAGCAAACGGGCTGACAGTCCAGGGTGTGCGCGCACACGTGCACACACGCCCCTGGGAAGTGTGGGGTGCCACAGGACCCCCAGGGTGGCCGGGCCAGGATGGATGGGAGTCACAGTGATAGCAGCAGCAAAAGTAAGTGTCCACATGCAGGCAGCACTGGACCCACCATCCCTGTGGTGTCTAAACAAGTACTAAATCTGCAGCCTGAGCGCCAGGCGGGAACGGCCAGCACACAGCTAGTAAACTTTGTCAGTGAATTATACAAAATAACAGGGTCACATGGACATTGTAACGAAATGTCAGGGAATGATTAGAATTCTTCAATGAGTTTGGAAGTTCTAATTTTGAAAACTGCTGCAACGTTGCAAAGCAAATATCCACAGGCTTAGAAGCAGAAATTATATTTCAATGTCATCACATGTGATGGAAAAGAATGCTATTTTATATGATGCTTCAGAGGAGCCAATTATTAATGAGGATAGTAATTTTTAATATAGCTTTATTGAGATATATTCACACACCCTACAATCAATCATCCACAATGTACAGTTATTGACACTACAATCATATAGTTGTGCATTCATCACCAAAATCAATTTCTGAACATTTTCCTTCCTCCAAAAAATAAAAATAAATAAAAATAAAAGTAAAAAGAACACCTAAAACATTCCATCCCTCCCATCCCACCTGTGATGGTTAGGTTCGTGTGTCAGCTTGGCCAGGTGATGGTACCCAGGTGTCTGGTCAAACAAGCACTGGCCTAACCATTACTGCAAGGACATTTGTGGCTGGTTAATAAACCAGAGGCTGGTTTATTAAATCATCAGTCAGTTGGCTGCAGCTGTGACTGATCACATCAACAAAAGGAGTGTCTTCCACAATGAGAGAATCCAATCAGCTGGATTTAATCCAATCAGCCGAAGACTCTTAAGCTAGACAGATAGAGGACCTTCACTTCTTCTGTGGCTGACCAGTGAAGGTTTTCCTGAGGAGTTCATCGAAGTTGCCAGTTCGTGGCCTGAGGATTTCATTGAACACGTTCATCGGAGTTGCCAGTTTGCTGCCTGAGGATTTCATCCAACATCTTCAATGTAGTTGCCAGTCTGCTGCCTGCCCTATGGAATTTGGACTCATGTATACCCACAGTTGCGTGAGACACTTTCATTAATCTTATATTTATAGATATCTCTTGTTGATTCTGTTTCCCTAGAGAACCCTAACTAATACACCACGCTATTTTTCATTTAGTTTTTGTCCCCATTTTTCTACTCATCTGTCCATGCACTGGATAAAGGGAGTATGAGCCATGAGATTTTCACAATCACACAGTCACACCGTGTAAGTTACATAGTTATGCAATTGCCTTCAAGAATCAAGGCTATTGGGTTGTAGTTTGACAGTTTCAGGTATTTCCTTCTAGCTGTTCCAATACACTAAAAACTAAAAAGGGATATCTACATAGTGCATAAGAATGCCCTCCAGAGTGACCTCTCCATTCCATTTGAAATCTCTCAGCCACTGAAACTATTTTGTTTCATTTCTCTTCCCCCATTTGGTCTAGAAGATTTTCTCAATCCCACGATGCTGGGTCCAGGCTCATCCCCGGAATCATGTCCCATGTTGCCAGGGAGATTTATACCCCTGGGAGTCAGGTCCTACATGGGGGGAGGGCAGTGAGTTTCCAGCTGAGTGGGCTTAGAGAGAGAGAGGCCACATCTGAGCAACAAAAGAGGTTCTCTGGGGGAGACTCAGGCACAATTATAAGTAGGCTTAGCCTCTCCTTTGCAGTAACAAGCTTCATAAGGGCAAGCCCCAAGATTGAGGGCTTGTCCTACTAAATTGTTAGTCCTCAATGTTTCTGAGAATATCAGTAATAATCCAGGTGGGGAAGACCAACATTTCTGCATTTTTCCCCAGTTCCTCAGGGGGGCCCTGTAAATATATTTTTATTCTCTGCCCAAATTACTTTGGGATGTATCAGGATTTCAGACTAACCTGTACAAAACTATCAGATCTCACTTCCTATTCAAAGTTCCATGTAATTATGGTGTTTGAATAAACTGACCATACAAGTTAAATTATTTAGTGTGCTGCAGAAAATACAGATCCTGCACCAAATAAACATCTCTTTCCTTGGTCTCATACAGAAGTTGAAGTTTTAAAACACAGTCAATATCGGAGGATGGCAATTTTTAAATTAATTTTGTTTTTTGTAATAGAAGATATAGCTATAGAATACATTAACAGGGTATTTGAGTAATATAAAAAGCAAAAAGCCACTGTGGGTTTCTTGTGTGACCTCCACAAGTTATGGAAACGTCAGAGGCAACATTAAAATGCTGTTGTATCCATTTACATTTAAAATAAAATTCGGACACACAAAAATGATCTGTATGAAGAGTTAAATCTATTTTAGAAAAATTATTCCCCAGGAATCATCAGCTTTAGCTGGATATACTAAAATTTTTATTTCTAAATAATTTATTAGAAACATCCCAATGTTGTCCCCAACATAAAATACTCTTAACAGTTCCAGTAACAGTTACATCAGCAGAAATATGCTTCCCCAAATTAAAAATTATCAAAAATTATTTTCAATCTTGTATTTGCCAAGAACAACTGACTTCACTCTGAACTATATTGGTTGAAAATGAAGTTGCTATAAGTATAAATTTTGATAACCTAATAAATGAATTTGCAGAAAAATTAGCCAGAAATATCTAATGGTCAATCAATATATCATATTAATAAACTATTATATTAGATAAAATTATGACACTAAAATATTTTTTGCAATTTGTAAGTTTATGTTTATACTCGTGTCATTATCACATTTTATAAGTAACAAATTTTTTTTAATAGTGAAAGCATTATAGTATAGTGCCATGAACAGCACTTTTTCCTGCTTTTGTTAACAGGGGATCCTGCATTTCCATTTTGCACTGGGCCTCACTAATTATGTAGCAGGCCTTGGCTAGAAACTTTGTCGAGCTGCAAAGAAAAGACTCACAGGCCCATCCAGTATAGCAGAGAGAGGGGAAAGCTCTTGGGAGTTTGGCCTGTATCTCCTAGGATGTGGGGGGCAAGGATTTGAACATAGAGCCTGGTGGCTGCCTCCTTCCAGTGGGTAATACAGAGAGGGCATCAGTGGGGCAAGACTCTACTCCAAGCCATGGCAAAGGAAGGATTCTAAGTTTCCTGAGTAAGGGAGCCTGAGGACGTTATCAAGGTGGGCGCCATTTTGAATGGCCCCGCCTGCTGGCTGCCAGAGCCACTGGTCCCAGGAGAAAGAGGCTGCAGGTGAGCACAGGGGAGGGAAGCTGAGAGGGAAAGTCTGCTGAAGAGCACATCGCTCGTATCAGGAGCTGGGCAGTGCAGAGGGTTCCTCAGGAGTTGGTTGAAAAACCACAAATGGGGCCATTAAGGCATGTGGGTTGCTGCCTGTTATGGGTTGAATTGCAACCCCCCCATCCCCCCAAAAAAGACATGTGCAAGTCCTAACCCTCCACAGCACCGTCCTGTGAATGTGAACTTATCTGTAAATGGGATCCTTGAAGACATGATTAGTTAAGATGAAGCCAAACTAGATTTGGGGTAGGGGGGTGGGGGAGCCTGATCCAATACCACTGGTGTCCTTACAGGTAGAGGAAATTTGGGTATGGACAGAGAGAGAGGGAGAGAGAGACAGCTATGTGAGATTACATTATGGCGCCACAAGCCAAGGCCCACTACGGACTGTGGTCACCCCCAGGAGCCAGGTCTGGGGCATGGAACGGATTCAACCTTTTGAGAGGAAGCCTGGCCCTGCCTTCACTTGGCAGACTTCTAGCCTCCAGCACCATGAGATAAAAAATAATTCTGTTGCTTAAGCAGTCTGTAGTACTTTGCTATAGGAGCCCTAGCAACTAAGGGCTAACTAAAAAACTAATAAATAACTAGTAGAAGAGCGTTAGGCAAGAGAGAGCTATCTACAGGAGCATCTGAGCACAGACTTGACCACTCCAATCTCCTCCCCTGCCTCCAACTCAGGAGAAGATGGTGATGGAGTAGGGAGTAAGAGGTGGGGAAAGAGGAAACAAGGAGCTCAGAAGTTCTGAATTGGCTGTGAAAGGAAAGTTTTGATAGTAGATATAACTGGATATTCTACTCCCTGGAAGGACTTGAAAAGTTAGGGAATCTGCCCAAGTTGTGTGTTTGAGGACAGGGAGCTGTAATTACCAAAAAAATATACTGGCTCTTGTTTGGGCCCCTACTGAGTTCATATAAGAAACCAGTTATGTGTGTACATTAATACACACATTTTTAATACAAATAACAGCAGATTATAGACCTTCTGCCACCTTGATTTTTTCACATAACAATATATCTTAAAGATGATTCTATGTCAATACCTGTAGAGTTGCCTTCTTCTTCTTAATGGCTGCATAGTATGACATCTCTAGATATGCCATAATCAATATAACCTGTTCCCCATTGATGAACATTTAGTTATTCTTTGATCTTTAATGCATTGGCTTTTTTATTTTTGTTACACATCACTGAAAGAAAACAAAGAAAATTGCATTTTTGGATTCCTTGATTAATTTAGCAAAATAATAAAGAATAACTTATACAGTGAATTATTAATTGTTTCTGTTTTCCCCCCATGGTGTGATACTCTGGCATTTGATGGTAAATAAGCATATGATTTTGGAGTAAAAGACACTCCAAGTGTGGCAGTGACCACTTATTCACCTGGTGACCTTGAATAAATTAAGTTTTCTGAGCCTTCATTTCTTTGTCTATGAAGTGGGGATAACAATTCCTACCTGCAAATGTTGAAATAACAGTTAAAGAAAATCTTTGGAAAATATGGAGTACATACTACTTGCTCAGTAAAGGCATGTATGTGGATGGTGTGTGGCTGCAACACTTTTTTTTTATTCAGTTGTATTGAGATACATTCACATACCATACAGTCATCCATGGTGTACAATCAACTGTTCACAGTACCATCGTATAGTTGTGCATTCATCACCCCAATCTATTTTTGAACATTTTCTTTATGCCAGAAAGAATCAGAATCAGAATAAAAAATAAAAATAAAAAAAGAGCACCCAAATCATCCCCCCCATCCCACCATATTTTTCATTTAGTTTTTGTCCCCATTTATCTACTCATCCATCCATACACTGGATAAAGGGAGTGCGATCCACAAGGTTTTCACAATCACACTGTCACCCCTTGTAATCTACATTGTTATACAATCATCTTCAAGAGTCAAGGCTACTGGATTGGAGTTTGGTAGTTTCAGGTATTTACTTCTAGCTATTCCAATACATTAAAACCTAAGAAGTGTTATCTACATAGTGTGTAAGAATGTCTACCAGAGTGACCTCTCGACTCCATTTGAAATCTCTCAGCCACTGAAGCTTTATTTCATTTCATTTCACATCCCCTTTGTGGTCAAGAAGATGTTCTCAATCCCATGATGCCGGGTCCAGATTCATCCCTGGGAGTCATATCCTGCATTGCCAGGGAGATTTACACCCCTGGGAGTCAGGTCACACGTAGGGGGAAGGGCAGTGAGATCACCTGCCAAGGTGGCTTAGCTAGAGAGAGAGGGCCATATCTGAGCAACAAAGAGGCACTCAGGGGGAGACTCTTAGGCACAATTATAAGCATGTTTAGCCTCTCCTTTGCAGTAACAAACTTCATGGGGTCAAGACCCAAGACAGAGAGCTCGGCATGTCAAGCCATCAGTCCCCAGTGTTTGTGAGAACATCAGCAACAATGCAGGGGAAGAAGTCCAACACCTCCACATCCTCCCTGAGGGGGGGCCCTGAATATATTTTCATTCTCCACCCAAACTACTTTGGGATGTGTTGCTATTTCATTCTAACCTATACACACCTACCATATCTCACTTCCTATTCAAAGTTCCACGTAATTGCGGTGTTTGAACAAACTGGCTGTAGAAGTTATATTGTTTAGAAAATATAGATCCTACACCAAATAAACATCTCTTCCCTTGGTCTCAAGTGGAAGTTGAGGTTTTAACACACAGTCAGTTTCAAACTTTACCCTTTGTCCCGATTTGCCCTAGTCTTAACCAGATCTGCTTCATTCATATCTCTAATTGAAGTCTGGGCTCTTTTTCAGCTTTTTTTTTTTTTTTTTTTTAAACAGTTGCTGTATGCGTTAAAACTGACATTCGTATCTGCCGAGCTCTAGCTCTGAGTTTCAGGTGTCACACAGATACCCAATATTCCAGAGACCAATCAGTTTATACACCAAGGGATCAACTTCTCAGAGTTTGGAGATAGCCATTACAATTCGGGAATAGATTTTGACTGCTGTAAGAGCTTACAGTCTAGGGGCCATTACAATAATCATTTCTGTGTTCGGCTGTACTATAAGATTCAATTCTTAGTTTAGACATTGTAATTAGTCCATATCAGTGAAGCATTATAATGTTTGTCTTTTTTTCTGGCGTACTTCATTCAAAATGCTGTCTACAGGATCCATTCACCTCATGCGTGTCTCACAACTTCACTCCTCGTAGTTGCTCAATATTCCATTGCATGCGTACACCACAGTTCACCATTCTGTTCCTCAGTCAGTGTACCCTTAGGCCACCTCCACCCACTGCAAATCATGAATACTGCCTCCATAAACACCAGTGTGCAAATGTCCATTCATGTCTCTGCTCTCAGATCTTCCATGTACATACCCCATAACGAAGTTGCAGGACCTTATGGCCCCACATACTTAGCTTCTTGTGGAACCACCACAGTGACCTCCAGAAAGGCTACACCATTCTGCCTCCTCATCAACAGTAAATAGGTACATCCCTCTCTCCATGTTTTCTCCAGCACTTTTACTCCTATTTATATTTTTTCCTATAATTTAATAGAGAGATATTCACATAACATACAATTATCCACAGTGCAACAGGTTTTTAACCTTTGGTTAGCTTTTCCATCACTATGCATCTTGATTGCCTTTGGCAATGATATATTCATGAAGAATACAAATATATTTAATATTAAGCTAAGCAAAGGATATTGAAGAGAAAAAACACAGAATTTAAAGATGATGCAGTTCAAAGGCAAAGAGAAGTATTTCCATTAATACCAATCGTTTGTTCTCAAAGTATGCTCCAAGGGCCTAAGCAAGACTCTCTCGGGGGAATGGGGGGTCTCTGAGGTCAAAACTATTTTCAAAATAATACTAAGATGTCAATTACCTCTTTTGTTCTCTTTCTCTCATGAGCACACAGTGGAGTTTTCTAGAGGCTACATGATGTGATAACACCACAGATTGAATGCAGAAGCAGATATGAGAATCCAACTGTCTTCTATCCTGACAGACATTAAAGAGATTTGTAAACTGTACAACAATGCCTCTCCCATCACTATTGTTTTGTTTGTTTTGGAAATAGAAAAATGGTATGCTATTAATATTAACATATAATGGGCTGACTATTTTTAAATAACAATAAATATTTTAAATTATTCTCCATTTTAATTTCTACTGTAGTAAGTAACGATAGATAAAATCCACATGAACAAAAGCTCCTTGGGGCACTCAATAATTTTTAAGGGGACAAAGTGGGCCCCAAAAGTTTGAGAGCTACTACTATAGCTCTAACATAGTTATTGTTATTTAACATTATAGTTAGTAAACAGTTGGTACAATATCATTGTTCAAGAGAGGTCAAAAAAAAAGGACAGATTATAAGTTAATGGAAAGCTAATTTGGGAATGATTTTTTAAAATTATTGATTCTGTGATTCACTCAGCAAATATTTCACGGGCCCCAGCAATATGGACAGATACTGCTGTGGGTGCTGGAAGAGATGCACAAGATCCTGCCCTCTTGGAACTCACATTCCCTGTAGAGGATACAGACGGAAAACAGGCAAACAAATAAATAAACACAAAAATTTCAGGTCCTGATAACTGCTTTAAAGGAAATATATAGGCTAAGGTGATAAGAACCCCTGGGGGTGGAGGGAATCGGGCAATTGCATACCTCATTTCACAAGGACCTCAGACCCCACTCTACATTCATGGATTGGGAGTGTGCAAGAGAGGAGAATAATAGACTGTCACGTAAAGATTCACTATATAAAATGGTGCAAAATGAGTGATTCTGTCTTTGGTGTGAGATAATCTCCTTTTCTCAAACAACTATCTCACTGCTCCCCGGGAGTCGCTGAAGCAGGATTCTTTCGAGAGTTCAGGAGAAAGAGAGTCCATCAGGAATGTGAACAGAAGGACATGCTGATGTCCCCTGGAATGAAAGTCAGAAGCAGCAGAGCATTCCGGAGTGCAGTCAGACAAGGGTCATCTGTACATGGAGGCTGACTTAGACCCCCACATGTGGGACAAATCCCCAGGGAGGAAGGAGACAGAGAAGAGCTGAGGGCTTATGAAAGGGTCACTTTAAATTTTTTAAGATTTGCCTTGTCAGCTTGATGTTTTTCCTTAGGGCTCTTAACTAGTCTCTGAAACTGAACTTCCATAAGAATTAGAAGCCCACTAAAGGGTGTTTCTGACCTCAAAGAAATAATGAAAACTCAATTTTCCTGCTTTAAACAGGCAGCAGTGAAAACTTACTGTCATGTTTTTGGAAACCACTCCAGCTTTTTATTCCTTATGTAAATTTGCAATCAATAAGGAAAATAGGAGAGCATGTACATAATGTGTGCCAAAATAAACTGGCACAGTCAGTTTTAGCCAATGAGCATTTGCCAGTTCACATTTCCATTTATAACAGAGGTTCTCACTCATCAACAATGTGTGACTTAGCACTGCTGAGTGTGACTTACAGCTGCTGCAGCCAGCTCAGTGCACAAGCCTGTCTCCTTTCTGATAGTGTTCCTAAAATTAAAGGAATTTTCAAAACATCAAACCAGGACATTTCATTCCAGTTCTTCACCAACTGGCACATTTTCCATTACATCTCCTCTCCTCTCCTGACTTCAGCTACTACCTCTTAATTGTTGACTCCTGAATATATCTCTCCATTCCAGATATTTCCCCTGCACCCCAGATATCAACTGCCTCCTAGACATCCCCTCTTTGATGTTGCACAGAATCTTCATATAAAGGGACAAGTCAGGGTTCTCCAGAGAAACAGAACCGATAGGATAGATAGATTGATTGATTGATAGATGTAAATATTATGAAATTTATTATAGAAATTGGCTCACACAACCATGGGGATTGGCAAGTCTGAATTCCATATGGCAGGCTGCAAGTTGGGAACTCCATTGAACATTTCAGTGATTTCCCCAGGAGAAGCCGGCTGGCTGAAATAAAAAATTCTCCCTTCTGACTGCTGAAATCATCAGTTCTCTCTTGAAGGTCTTCAACTGATTGGATGAGACTTCTCTCAATGCTGAAGGCACTCCCCTTTGTTGATTGCAGATGTCATCAGCCATATGTACAATCAACCGACTAGTGATTTAAATCCACAAAATACCCTCACAGTGAAAATCAGGCCACTGCCTGCTCTGCCAAACAACTGGACACCATAACCTGGCCAAGTTGACATATGAACATAACCATCACTGGGACCAAAGGTTCAGGTTCCCAAAAGCTGTTTCTCTTTCTGTATCATGTACCCTAGTGATCAGCCCCACTCTCCACCTTAAGCAGAAACCTGCAGAGTGGAGACCACCAGGCTGAGTCCAAGCTGGGATGCAAAACCATGTTCCAGCCTATCTGAAGAACTGGTGGTGTACTGAGGGGTTTTAGCTAACAGAATAAATGATAATAATGAAAGAACAGGTCAGGGAAGGCAGCCCAGGATCCCTTAGACATAGATCCCTTGCCTTGGCCCACGTCCTCCCATCTAAGCTTTATGAAGGGAGGGGGCTATGCATTTAAGATGAACAAACTCCCATATGTGCGTAGCAAAAAGAAACCCAGCACAGAGAGAGGTCTTGCCTTTGCCTTCAACTTCTGGGAGGTAATATCTAAGCCCTTGGAACGTCACACCTGACAGCAGTATCTTCGTTTGCCTGGGGGCTTTGGGTCACACCAGATAATAACAATGTGATTTAAGATGGGGGCTTTTGGGTCACATGGTAGTAATTGACCTGGATACCAAGATCAACCACATAGATAATCAATCAATCATGTCTACATCATGGGGCCCCAATAAAAACTCTGGACACCAAGGCTCAGGTGAGCTACCCTGGTTGGCAATTTTCTGCACATATTGTCACACGTCTCTACTGGGAGAATAATGCTCTCCTGACTCCACTCAGAGAGGACAATGGAAGCTCCGTGTTTGGTAGTTCTAGACTCTGCCCTATGTGCTTCCTCCCTCGGCTAATTTTAATCTGTATCCTTCCCCTATAACAAAGCATATCCTTTTAGTATATTACCAAACATGGGTGGTTTGCGGAACCCACTTGTGGTGACTTGGAGCTATGTACCCCAGGAAGACATTCTTAATCTTAATCCATTTCTATGGGTGTGAACTCTTGTAAATAGGAACTTTTGATAAAGTGTGGCCCAACTGGATCAAGATAGGTCTTAATCCTATTCCTGCAGTTCTTATAGTCTATACCAAAGGTCTATACTGAAGGTCTGTACTGAAGGCCACAGAGACAGAGAAAGCTACAGGAAGCAGCCGAAAGCTGAAAGTCAACAGAATCAAGAAGCCAAGAGAGGCCACCACGTGCATGTGACAGAAAAGCCAAGGACCAAGATTGCCAGAAACCAGCCTCAGAATGCCACAGTCTTCTGGGAGAAAACATCACCTTGATGATGCCTCAATTTTGGACTTCTAGCATCAAAATTGTGGGCCAATAAATTCCTGTTGTTTAGGCCAAACATTGCGTGGTATTTATTTCAGCAGCCAGGAAACTAAAATACCCCCCAATTTTGTAGTTGGTGTCAAAAGTGAGGCTGGTCTTGCAGAGGAGTGTGCACCCTCTAAACTGTACCATTTGCTCTAAAACACTCACAAAATGACACAAGGCATTTGACCCAGAATGGGGAGAGAGACTTGAGGATAGAGGGTGGCTTCGGCTTGGTGAGAGCTCTGGGGGATCCAGTACCTCTCAAATGTCCCAGGGTTTGCAACTTTGCAGGTGTGGCATGAAACTTGTGTTGTCACAGTGGACACCAGCAGTCAGGGCAGCAGTGAGGTATCACCCTAAGGCCCTTCACCAGCAGGGACATCCACGTAAGCATATCCAAAGGGCGGGTCCCCTGCACGTATGAGGTATTCCCAGGACCGGGAAAGCCTTTGAAGGTTGCCAAATGTCCCAGAGAATGTAGAGGCAAGAGTCAGTGAAATTTGGGTAACTCCTGATAATGCAACCACATTTGTAATAATAAGCCAGTGTGGCCTGCAGGAACCCAAGTTACTCTAACAGCCACTCTACACACTGACCTATCTCTACTCATTCCCGCATGTAATTGACCATTGAGTCCCAAAGATTCTACCTCCATTCCCCAGCTCCCGGCTGATTTCTGGTCTCATCATCTCTGACCTGGACTTACACAGCAGCCTCCCACCGGGTCTCTGCCTCTAATGGCCTTCCCTCTTCCACATCCTCTCCCCCACATCTGCTGCTGCAAAGAGCTACCTAAGATGCAAGTCTGATTTTGTGGATCACCATTGCTTATACTCCTGCTACAATACAGGTTGTACATTGTATGTTGTTTTGCCTAGACCCAAATCTGGGCCTTCTCTGGATGTCTGTCCATTGCCTGAGAAAGTCCGAAGTTCAGGGCAGGAGGGAAGGGTATTAAGCCCTGATCAAGCCAACAGAGTTCATAGCACAAATGTTCAGCTAAAAATGTCAGCTGGATGAGGACCCAGACAGACAAGAGGCACCAACAAAAATAATACACAGTTGTTTTTTTTTAATTGACAATATAGTGCTCATTCTTTTTCTTCATGATACAAATTGGTACACCCAGACATTTTAGGTGGGTTGCAATGTTTCAGCTTTAGAGTCACAGAATTTTAGAGTAAGAAGCAATCATTTTGTCCAGCTTTTCTCAAACTTTCTTCTCTGAAACACTAGGTTCTGATTACACCTACAGGTAAAAACAACCAGGAACGAACCTGGTCAATGTTGCTTTATTAACTTGCTACTGCAAGGGGTGCACACTCCAAATGAGCCATGTGTATCTCAATAAGAGGCTGTGGAAAGGGGCTTTTTGTAGGGCTTGGTTTTGTGCTAAATGATTCTACGGGGAGATGGGTAGGAGAAGCAGGAATCAGATCAGGACTGGACGATGTCACAAGGCAGGGCAGGTTAACAACTGGATATCTCAGAAATTTTTGTTCAGGAGGTAGAAGGAATGAATTGCAGATGGGGAAGTCATTGACAAAAAAGAATTTATCACTCAATATTATTCATTATGCAATGGCAGTGTGGCCTTGGGATAAATACTGTTTTCCACTGCTCTTGTGCTGGACTTGTTTGTAACTGTCAGGAGCATCACAGTCTGCTCATGGGGGCTGATTCTCACTTTCTC
Organism: Choloepus didactylus; assembly: GCF_015220235.1. Lineage (NCBI taxonomy): Eukaryota > Metazoa > Chordata > Mammalia > Pilosa > Megalonychidae > Choloepus > Choloepus didactylus. The sequence continues at coordinate 63,155,870 of NC_051324.1, read as the reverse complement.
AGGTCCCACAGGAAGTTAATGGGTTTTCCTGGAAGAAAGGGGTTTTAAATAAGCCTGGGAAATACTTGTTAAACAATGCTAAATAAACATAATGCTGGGCTTTCTGGAGCCTTTAACATGCTAAAGTGAATTGTGAATCTCCTAAGACACCTTCAATTTATTTTCAACACAGTTGCTTGGGTGATTCTCTTTAAAGGTAAGTCAAACTTCCAGTGGTTTCTCATCTCACTCAGAGCAGCCCCCCACCCCATTACCTCTCTGGCCTCATCTCCTATTATTCCTACTCCCCTCCCCCACCTTGCCCTCCAGCCACACCTGCCTTCTCGCTGTTCCACCCAGTCTTGCTGTTCCTTCCGCCCCCGAGCTTTTCCTCATGTGGCTGCGTGTCACGCTCTCTTCTCTCCTGCAGGACTTTGTTCAAATGTAACCTTCCAGTGAAGCCTTCCCTGCTCATCCCATTTAAAATACAAACTGCACACCCTCCCCCCACCCCCAAAAAAAACAAATCCAAGGGCCCATACCCTGCTTTATTTTCTTTCTGAGCACTCATCACCATCTAACGTACTACATATTTTATTTATTTTTCTTATTTATGGTCTCCCTGCTCATGTGGGCAGGAATTTTTACTTGCTTTGTCTAATGGTATATCCCCAGCGTCTGAAACCAAGGCTGGTATATAACAGGCATGGATGAATACTTGTCAAATGAATGAATGAATGTGTGAGCGCCTTCCAAACTTCTCCTACAGAGGAAGCAGTGAGGGAGGCTTCTGTTTTGTCCATTTACTGACGGTAAAGAGGGTATGGAAGAACACATAGGGGGCCCGCAGGACTCTTCTTTCAGGGCTGTTGTATCAACTATCGGTTATCTAATCACTCAAGCCAGCCTTCCCCTGAAGGTCAGCCTTGGCTAGTGTTTTCCCTCCCACCTGCCAGGAACTAAATACTGTGGAGCACTAGATGGCGCTGTTCACCAACAATCGCGGGATTCTTCGCCCCGATGGCCTTGGAGATCACCTTCTTCCCAAAGAGGTGATGAATTCCGAGGAATCTTTACCACTCATACACCATCTCTCTAGACTAGGAAGAAGCCCAGAGCCACAAGGTGCCACTTCTCAACTACCCACCCCCACCCAGAAGATCAGGTCAACCCTTTGCTTGGGAGGGAAGGATGTTTCTGAATACCTGTAGTCATACCCTTGGCAGACATAAGCACAGCTTCGGTCCCCTTTGGAAAGCTGCAGGACTGTGCACCGTCCTCGTTGTGCTTGGCTTGTGGCCGTCTTGGCACCATCCTGTCTCTTTCTCTTGACCCTTGCCTCTTTGTCCCTTTATAGGATGAAGTACAGGTTAATATGCCAATTCTATTTCTAGCTTGAACCACGGCAATCTCAGAGGCAGCATCAAATGGCAACCTAGGAACAGAGCAGAACTGACAGCAAAGTACAATTGCACCATGAGCTGCTCTAGGACCATCGGAACTTAATGAACATCTCTCAGCCTTTTTGCAGCTGTGTGATAAGGATAAAAACTCCTGGACAAGGCAGATGAGCATTTGATGAGGAAATGTGTGAGGCTCCAAACCAAGCTTTCTTTCCATAAAGTTTTGTTTCTCTGCCAGGCATCATCTATAGTTACACTCTAAAATCTAAGTCAGCGTGATTGGTTGGCCTTCTCAACCCTTCTCTTCATTCTTGGCTGGTCTTAAGATTTCCTAGTGAACACAAACTCCATTCTATGAACTCCTCTGCATTGTCTTGGGTGGTAGACCCCTAGTGGCCCATATGTCAGCAAGTGTATACTTGGAAAGCTACCATCTTCACGAACATCAGCTGTGGGGTCCAAGGGCCTGGGCTCCCCCTCCCTAATGGGAATGAGACCCCAAAGCACATGGCAGCCTGCCTGACTGGGACAGAAGTTGAAGATCATCAGACCTCTTCAAGGAAGAAAGCGTGTACACAAGGTATCGTAAACAAAGCATTGAAACTCCCCTCCTCTGATCACTGTTGATAACAAACCTCCAGACCCCTGTGTCACAAGACTCTACTGAAACAGTATTCTCATACCCTATGGAATGTCTTTGTCCTAAACTCTTATAAGCTGCCCTTGCACCATCCACCCTTGCAGAGCACTGACTTCCATTTTCTGGCCAGCTGTCACCAGGAAGAAATCTTTCCTGTTCCTAAGTCCTCATAAGCTCATGTCGTACTCTGTGCCTGGCATGTTCTTTGGTTTTCGGGCAGTGCTGACCCAAGTCCTTCAAGAGCCGGGTTGGTCCCTCCCACAAGGGACATGACTCCCAAGGGAACGAATCTCCCTGGTGATGTGGAACTTGACTCCCAGGAATGAGTCTGGCCCTGGCAGCAAGGGATTGAAAATGTGTACTTGACCAAAAGGGGGAAAAAGAAAAGTAACAAGCTGAGGTTACAGTGGCTGAGAGATCCCAAATAGAGTCGAGAGGCTATCCTGGAGGTTTCTCTTACACAAGCTCCAGCTAGACATCCCGAATGGCCACAGTATGCCATGCCCTTACCAAAAGTAGTCCCCAAATACCTAGGTCCCGACCTGAGATTCTATAAAAGAGTCACTCACTAAGTTTTATCTTTCAGAAACTTAAATCCACCAAAGTGTTTCTATACCAGACAAGTCCTAAAACCCAGAGGCAATAGCCGCTTTTAGAACAACAATCAGACACATCGCCCTTCCCCATACTGTCAACACCCCCTTTCAACATGAACAAGTTAGGGTGCTCACTGCCTAGACACCCCTGATAATGTCGAGAAAGAGATTAAGTGAGAGGAAGGGGTAGCAACAAACAAGATAAGATTTAACAAAAGTCTATCAATACTGAAACTTCATATAAATGTATATATTTTTTAGATGCTGGGGTGTTGGAATAGCTGGAAGGAGGTAAATGATATCATAGAACTATAACCTATTAACATTCTTTGAAATTTTCTCTATAGCTACTAGTTGAATTGCCCTTTGGAAGTCTTCATCGTTCTGTATATACCCTATATTTCATAATAAGGAAAGAACAGAAACTGTGGAACTGTAACCCATACAATTTTTTAAATTACCTGTATAACTGTTGAGCTGCACATCAAAAGTTAACACCTTTCTGTATGCATGTTATATTTTACAAAAAATGGAAATAGCTGAACTCGTGGAACAGTGACCCATGACATTCTTTGAAATTTGCTAACTACTTATTAAATCATACCTTGGAAGTTATCACTTATATGTTAAAGTTCACAATAAAAAATGCATTTTTAAGAGATAAAACAAGAAAAAAATAAAATGCATTGGAGCATTAAAAAAAAGAGAACGCTAGGTTGGAACATCAGCCAATCAGCAAGTATTTATGGAGAAGCTGTGATTTCCCTTGGTATTTTAGGAAGATAAATCTGGAATCAAGAATAAGACAGATGAAGGGAGAGATTGAAAACAAAAGACATCAATTTTGCTCTTAGTGAAATGCCACTGTTTCTTACTCTTGTGAGCAAAATAAAAGTCAAGGAATATTAGAATGATGGTTGTTTTTGTCCCCTGTCCCCTTTTTTAAATCAGTAAAACCAAAAATAATGGTTCCGTTTGGGGAGCACGGGCATATAATCAGGGCTGTTCATTCATAGTGGCCAGGCTTTCCCACTCAGGCTGTGCCTAAGATTAGAAACAGAAGTGTCCAATGCAACCTGCTGCTCAGCTGGCTCTCAGCTCTCTAGCTGGGGCCTTTCTGTTTGCCAAAGTGAATCATCTCCTTTCCCAGAAATCACCCTAAAGCCCAGCCCCTCCTCACTTACTCTAGAAATGTCAGGCTGACTCCTGCAGCTTCCTTCACATTGTGACACAACACCCTTCCCTCCCCCCATCCCCAAATCTTGCCTACTCCATATTGTCCCCAGGGCCCTTCCTCCTTCGCCCTTTCTCAAATTACTATTACACACTTGTCTATTGTGGTTCAGCTCTTCCTCAGTTCACGTGCTGAGTGCTGAAGACGTACCAGGAAACAAAAAGGAGTTCATTTCCTGTGACTTGGTTTGATAAAAACAGAAGAGATTTTTTAAAAGGAGAGGACAGGAGTGGTGCTGGTTCACCTGGTAGTTACCCTAATTACAGACGTCTGGGTGTTATGGGCAATCGCACTGGGTGACACGAGGGTTGCATCAGACAGGATGTGTCATTTTCAACTTCATTTGTTAATGCCCTGTGCATGTCCTAATCAGCATTTTACAATTACAACCCGATTGTTACACAAATAGGAAGTCTTCCCATTAGCTGAGGATGTTTAATTCCCAGATCCCAGCTTGATTATCCCAAATTTTGCTGACTGTTTCCCCTGGAAATAATGGATGTTTTTCTGGGAAAAGACAGACATTTAGGAATTTCAATTGGAAGAAGAAGAAAAAGCCAAAATCTTGTTCCCATTGCATACAATTATGTTTTGTTTGTTTGTTTGTTTTCTTCTTCTTATCCTTTGTCACTGTTATTTAGCAGAGAAATTTCTGTTCCAAGAATGTGGAAGGATTAGGATGGCATAAGCTCAACATTCAAATCAGAACTTTTCTCTCCCATAGAAGTAGAATTTTTTTTAAAAAATCAGACTGACATTAAGTTAACTTAGTATTTCTTACTTATAACCTTTTCCTTGGCTTTTTATCGAATGGACTTCCAGAAATTTTTTTTGGAGAGGAAAGCCTCTCAAAACAGCTGCCTACACCTCTAGCATAGGTCACAAACTGGCCCTCCACAAACCACATCCGGCCAGCAGATGTATTTAGTTTGGTCCACATGGTGTTTTTTTTTTTTTTTTTTTTTTTTGGATTTTACTTGTTTATTGTCTGTTGTTCCCCCTCAGAATGAAAGCTCCTTAAGGGCGGGGACTTTTGTCTGTGGCCTGTATTCCCTGGTACCTGGAGAATTGTGCCTGTATACAGCAGGTATTCAATAAATATTTTTCTTGTTGCCTGGAATGGGTGTTGAGTTAATGAGATCTTTGGGGCTGCTGGAGAAGCTGGTACAGAAAGAGGATGATGGAGGGAAACCCTGTTCCCTGCATCCTCCCCATTTTACACTTGGAGGGGGGGCGGATTCAGCTCACTGGGTGACAGGGTCGGCGGGGTGCAGAGGTACCCCAAGCAGCCTGGGTTGGACCTGGGATGCTGAAACAGGACATTTGGGGAGTCACCTTTGTCACCAGCTCACTGAGGAACTGGAGGAATTTACAGTTCTTGATCTGAAGGCACTTGGAGAAGGAGCCGGAAGGAGACAGGGAAGAGCTGACCCTCTTCCTGCCACTGGTCTCTGCCAGGCCCCCAGGTCCCCTCCAGGCCTCTGTCCCAGAAAGACTTGCCCAAGACCCCCCAAAGGCTCGGGAGCCCCATCGGGGATGGGGTGGGGTGAGGGAGTCCCTTGTTTAGGAGCCCAGGAATTGGAGTGCTGGACCCAGCAAGGCGTCTGACCACAGGCATGAGGGGTGCCATGTCTGACGTGGTGGCTGGCTGTGGAAGATCTCGGGGCTGTCCTGAACTCAGATCTTGGCTGCTGGCCTCTGGGGCGGCTGCTTCTGCAGCAGGGCCAAGGTGTCCCGCTTCTCGATGGAGCGCAGCTGCTTCTTCTTTGCCCGCTTGAGCTTGGTGGGGTTTCGGATCACTTGGACAATCTCTGCCTTCCGCTCATTCTCCAGGCGGCGCTTCAGGTTCTCAGCCCGGCGCTGTTTCTTCTCCTGTCGGCGCTTCTCCTTCTCCTCCTCCAGGTGCCGGGCAAAGTCCTTGGCCAGGTTCCTCTCCTGTCTCTCCTTCATCTTCCGCTGCCATGGTGTGCGCAGGGGCTTGTCCTGAACCATCTGGGAGAACCTCTTCTTGGAGCGATCCTTCCACACTCGCCCCGACTTAGGTTTCCCCTTTGGGATCATGGGAACCTCCTCCTCCTCCTTCTTCAGCTTCTTGGACGCTGGGGCCTGGGCTGAAGAACCTCCTCGCTTCTTTGCCCCGAGGTCGCCTGCCACGGCCTTCCTGAATGGAAATGGCTTGCTGGACTCGGGCTGACCACGGGGGGAGTCGGGTGACTGAGGTGTCAGTTCCTGTGGTGGCCGCGAGGGCTCCGGACCTGGTGCTTGATGAGCGGGGTAAGGCTCTGGTGATCCTGGACCCGGCTGCAGCTGATGTCCGGGCGTCTCCGGGACTAGCTCTTCTTTACTCTGGGCCAGCTCAGGGTCCGGTTCTCCCTGGTCCTGGGAGAACTCTAGTGACTCCCGACTTGGCTTTAGCTGACTTCGGGGGGATTCAGGGCTCGGTTCTGGCTGTCTTTGGGACGATCCCAGGCCGAGATCTTGCTCCAGTTGCCTTCGGGGAGACTCCAGGCCTGCACTCTGCCGGAGACTGGGTGATCCGGGGCTGGTCTCCGGCAGCCGTCCGGAGGAACCCAGGCCCGGCTGCGGCACACTCAGAGGAGACCCGGGCTCCCTTGTTTCCTCTGGCTGCGACTCAAACTCCACAAGGGCCCGTCGCGCCCGTAAAACTGAAGTGGGATTCTCGAGGGATTCAGGCATTAGGCCTTCCAGACGCCGGCTGCGTCTCAGTGGCGTATCCATTGCCCAACTTGAAAGTTTCCAAGTCCAAACACACGTGCAGACACCCCACCTGGTGTTTTTATAAAAATATGTATTTGTTGTCAACATTGCTGCAACTGAAAAATGTACACTGGATTTCCAACACTTGGTACTAAAATAATGTAAGCAAGGCCATTAATAATTTTTTATATTGATTACCTGTTGAAATAGTATTTTTGATAGACTGTTTTAAATAAAATATTCTCTTACAATTGACTAGCCTGTTTCACCTTACTTGTTTTTAATGTGACAACTAGAAAATTTTAAGTTAAATACAGGGCTCACATTTGTGGCTCTCATTATCCTTCTGTTGGACAACACTGCCTCAAAACATCTCTTGGAGTTTGCCCTAACATTTCTGGTGTTTCTGCCTTCACATTAGCCAATGTTTCCTCCACTCGTAGAATTTCATATTCCTCCCCTAAACACTTCTAGGTTTCCCCTCTTCTAATCATTTCTGCACATTCTGGCCCAGTTTATCTGCCTAGCACATTGCTTTTATCATGAAACACTGCTGCTCAAAAACTAACACCAGTTCCCAACTCTACTCTATGAAGGTCAAACTCCTGAAAATGATAGCTTTCACTTTAAAAACCTTACTGTGCATTTTGTGTATATTACTTTACATAGTCCTGGCAACAACTAGCACCCAGCATGCTAGAATCTTGTTATTGTTGTTTTTTTTAATATATAGAACAGATAGGACTGCAGCCTTTGGCTGAACTGAGGGGATAATGTAGAGACAGAGAACCTTTACACAGAGAGGCTACAAAAATGATGCAGTTAAAGCATCCAAAGAAAAATTCTTTTCACTTAGGATGGCTTATATAATACCACACCACCAACTAATGAGGAATCAACACCTGTGGCTCTATGAGAGGAACTATTTTTATATCAGTTGGGAGAAAGAAAAACAGTTGAGAGAAGAAACTTAAATTTGTGTCTCAGAAAACGGAAACCAAAAATCCAACCCCAGCAGGAGCCAGCAGGTAGGGCCCCAGCCACAATCCAAGCAGCTTAAGTGAACTAGTCCTCTTCATCTATCCATTCTGAGTTCAAGGTTCCAAAATATATATAGCTTGGCCACAAATTAGAGAAATTTGAACTATGCCAATTTGAAATGCTGTGACATAAAATAATTAAAATATTTTATCTGCAAAATTTGAAAAGACAAATTAAAAATTGATCAAGAATTAAATAAACCCACAGCTGGTGGGGCAACTGATTGATAGACGGTGTTGACAGTAATTCTATTATGGCAACATGTATTTAGCTTGGGAACCGAAATCCTAGGTCAGGATTCATCTGGAATTATGTGAGTTCTGAATTGTGCTAGGTCTTCAAGACTGCCTCCTTTCATAAAATATGCCAGCTGTGTTGCTTTAGGCTGCAGTTGCCTCTTCTGTAAATTGGAAATAATAACACTTTCCTCACAAAGTATTACAAAAATTCATTTAGAATAAATATAAAATACAGTCCTTGGCCTGTAGCAAGAGTTGTCAAGAGCAGGGCAATGGATAAGATGACTTCATATCTCTCTGGCCCTAGCATCCTCATTTTAAAAACTTCTCAAAGCAGCTTGAAGACTCTACAGAAGCGGGGCTTTGGCGTCTAACGCGGTTTGCTGAACTCCAGTTGCTCCCTTAAGAAGTTTAATAGGCAGAGAGCTACACATGACAGGGGTTTGCGTGGGATGGAAACGTGCGCGTCCGCCTGTCCCCTTGGCAGCGGCCCGGACGCAGCTTCGGGGCCCGAGCCCGCATATCCCGCCCCAGCCGCGCTAATTCCCGCCTCCTCCCTTCCCCAAGGCTGCTCTGGCAATGAAAACACTACCACGTGGCCTGCAGCCCTCGCGTCACGCGCCTTCGCCCAATAGGGATCTGTGTCACGGGGTTAGGGGCGGGTCGCCAGAAAGGCGGTCCCGCCCCCAGCCGCTGTGGATTGGCTAAGAGGGCGGTGTCCGACTGCTGCGTGGCCAATGGCGGCCGGCACCGTGGGTCCCGCCCAGTCAGCAGCTCAGCTTTGCGAAACCGGAGAAAGGGGAGGTGGGGGTCGGTGGTGCGCGGGCCCAAGTGGGGCGGGGTGAGCAAGGGGCGGGGCCCGCCGAGCCGGCGCGAGCGGACTGCTGAGCTGGCTGTCGCCGTCCGGAGCCGCGGCTTCCCGGGGTCGAGCCCCGCAATGGAGGCCGAAGCCCCGGACAACCCCCCAGGCGGGGTCGAGGCGGCACTCAGCTGCTTCTCCTTCAACCAGGACTGCACGTAAGCAGAAGGGCCAGCCCCTGCCGGGGTGGGCAGGATGGCTGCGGAATGCCGCGACGAGGGGGTGTCCGGTCGGCCCCGGGAGGTCCTCCGCAGGACGACACGTGGCTGCTTGGGACGGGTTCGGGTCTCGCTATCCCCGCTGCTCCTCTCTTTCCCGCTTCCTCCCCGGAGTGGGGGAGGGGATGAAGTCCCCCCACTCCCCCGCTTTCCCCCACCCTCCCGGCTGGCGGCCGAGAGCCAAGAGAGAAGGAAGAGAATTAGCCGAGGGAGTGGGGCGTGGGGCCGCAGGGAGGCGAAGGAATATGGGGGAAGGGGCCGGTGGAAAAGCTAGTGACCCAAATGGAGATCTGGGAAGGAAGGACAGTGGCCAAAACAAAGGAGATGAGGTGGGGGTGAGGGGTTGAAAGTTGACCCGAGACGATGTAGTGGGGCCCAGGAAGGTGAGAGTAAAGAATAAACTTTCCCATTTGTCCTTGAGCATCTCAACGTGGCATCTGGGCAGGGCCTCGGACAGAGACAACCTATCCCTTTGGCCAGGACAGCCCCTGTCCCAGCCCCAACCCAGGGCATCTTGCCTGGCCGCTCTGGATATGAGGCTTTCGATTTCTCTTGCTGGGTTTTCCCACAGCCCACCCAGCCAGGCTGAATCTTCTTCTCCAAGTCACACAGCCTTCTCTGGGAAGCACGGACACTAGCCTGTTGCTTTTCAGAGGATTTTTGTTTAGCTTTAATGTCCACATTTAGACTTTGGCCAAAGAGTGGGTGTTGCCCAGCTGTGTTTCAGGCATCTTGAGGATGCCAAGGATTCTGTCTCTTGGAAGCCAATTCCTGCTTTCTTCCCTCTTTCCATGAAATAGTTAGAAGCCAGCCCTCAGCACCATATGGAATAACCTCTTTGGAATGTGCTCCAGAGCATCAGGCAGGGATGATGCTTCCCAATTTCCCACTTCCTGCTGTACCAGTTTCTGTTGTGTTCCTTTTTGGAGTCCCTTTCAAGCTTGTACCTTGGCTGCTCTAGACAGAGCTGTGCTAATATTGAACATTCAGTGGTGTGATTAAGGTCACCATGTGCCATGAGCAACCCTGGCTTCTATTCCTTTTGTGTTTCTGTTTAAAAACACCCTGTACAAAACAATATGCCTTTGTTTGAAAAAAACTATGTGTAATCATGTAATTGAGTAGCATGACAGCTTGGATAGATGAGGGGCTTTCAAACTCTTCTTGCCCACAACCCACAATAAGAAATGCATATTACAACATCACCCAATACCCATGTACATATAATATCACCAAAAAATGAGTCATTAAATAGTATTTACCTTACTTATTAATTACACTCTGGTGTTTTCAATTTCTTTTTTAAAAATCTGCTGACCCATGAAATTGTTTTTAGGATCCACTTGTGGATTAAGACCTGCAGTTTAAGAAATGATGGTCTAGATAAAATTCTGATGTTTTGTAAGAAACATTTTGTAAGAGGGTATGGCATGTCTGTTGAAATGCCCAGGAGTTATTTTCTTCTCAACTGAACATAGGTTAAAGAGGGGTGTTTGTTTGCTTTTTAGCAGTAATTGCTCTGAATTCTGCTGTGTAGCATTGTTAATTATGTTTGAAAAAAAATGGTGTTAATTTTAACTCTGGTTATCAAATAATATGAAGTCCCAAATAGCAATTAGATAAGAATGCTATTTTCAAAACTGTAGGTGCTTTGAAAGTTAATTTCTTTAGTCCCAACTGTCAGTTCTGTTTTCTTGGATGGAGGCTCTGCTGGACAGCTCTGTCTCACCTATAAATAAAAATTCTTGTCACAGTCAGTTGCTCTGAGCCATGAAAGGATATGACATTGGATTTTAAAATAAGTCAAGCCCCTTACCGAAGACATTTGGGAGTATCTGTGTGTTTTCTTTCTATAACAGGCTGAGTTTGGGATCCAGTATTTCTGGAGAAGGTGAGTGAAAGTAACTAAGCTTTACTTATATTCTACACTCATACTTCACGATCGGCACTGTGTTAGACACTTTGGGCACACTTTTCCTTTAATTAGTAACATGTTAATATCCCAAATCCTATTCCCATGAGAGGTAACAAGAATTTTTTTTTTTCCCTACAGAAAGCCTTATGGATAAAATAAGTCTAAAGTCTGAATTCCTTGATTCAAAGTAATATTCCTCTATGGCCACTGATCAATCATTTAAAACATAATAATGTTCACACTCACATTTTGTCAAATGTAAAAGTCTTCTGCTCCAAGAGCAAGCAGGGCTTATGTTCAAAATCACTTTAAACTGCTAGCTCTTTTGGTTAATCACGTAAGACTCTAGTTACAGTATTGTTTCTTCTTATAAGCTTTACAAATCTGTTTGCAATGAAAAGCGTCTATATTTGTGTGAAAATGCTTATGTGAAGAAAGTTTAAAAAGTCATCACTAAGAGTCTGTTTTGAAGTTTTAAGATGCTGCTGGCTTGCTTCTGCAGTTGCTGTTTGTCATTGTTAATACCATGTTTCCAGATGCCAAACCCCAGTTCTAACTGCACTGCTGGTGCTATACGAATGTCTAACATACCAGTTTGGCTACTCAGCAAGTTGGAAGATTAAGGGACAGGACCCTTGCTGCTTAAAAGTTGACTGTCATTGCCTATCACTGTGTCCCAGGGAAGAGCAAATGTTTGGGTAGAAAAAAAAATTCCAATAAAAAACATGTGTTCTGATTTTCAGGTTAGTGAAACAAGAGCCTTGGCCATCCAGGCTCGTAGTAGTAAGTTGCTTATTTTAGTATGTGCTTCCCTGTGAAGAACAAATCTCACCTCTTCATAAATTTGTTTTGAGTGAGAAAGTTGGACTAAAGCATCCATGTCAGCTCTAACATCCTGTTTTCCCAGGGTGGAAGTTCTCAGGGCAGACTGCTTTCTCTGTGCATGTTCCGCTTCAGATTTTGTGGTCCACTTAGGTGTTGAAGGCAAAATGGGAAACAGCTGGTTGGGATTCCCTAGCCCAGCTGTTGAGCAAAGTTGACTAGTTTGTTTTCATCACCAGGCCAAGGAAATCTGGGTTCACGCTTTGCCTTTATCTATGGGTTGAAAAGTGAGATCAGATTTTTTTAGGCAGTGTAGCCTAAAATTGTCCCACATAAATGTTTAGTTGCGAAGTTGTTTTGGTTGACTCTGATGATAGTTTTGTTCTCAACCCTGCTGCACATTAGAGAACTTAAAGGATTAAAAAAAATCCAATTAAATATAAATCTTGGGGTTGAGAGGGGGAATAGGCAGTTATCGGTAATTATCTTTCAACTCCCCAGTTGAGTTTAATGTACATCTAGGGATGGGAGCTACTGGTATAAAGTATCTGGGATATTTTCATGACTTTTAAACTGATGAAAGGAAGCATTTATTAAATTTTGCCTATTAATGACCTCCAATGCCCACTATGAACATGTGTGTCTTTTTTAATCAGGAAAAAAAATGTCACTCAGGAAATAAAAATAATTTGCCCCTCGGTAATGCACCTCTCAGATGAATGGATCATCCCTAATTATTTTGGGAGTAGAACTAAGATGAATATCCTTAAACATTCCAGTTTTTTCTTTCTGCTGAGTAGTGAAAGCTTGGTCTTTGAGAGGTTTGACATTTGTTTGATGACAGAGCTCATTCAGGTTCACGTCTCTAAAACATTTCACGGTTTTATTTTTGTCTTTGACCTTTTCCCTTTTACTCCGTCTGCCTGACAAGGTGTGCTTTATCATTTAGGAAGTTATCAAGTATCGAGGCTCCTGAGTATGTAGGTTTCCCTGTATCCCATGAGGACAGGGAAGGGTGTCTATTTTCAGACCGAGGTGTGATTGGAATACAGTACCTGTTAACCATTCCCATGCCGTCATTCTCTCCCGCAGATCCCTAGCAATTGGAACCAAAGCCGGTTATAAGCTGTTTTCCTTGAGTTCTGTGGAGCAACTGGACCAAGTCCATGGAAGCAGTAAGTGTGTGTGTGAGATCTCAGGGACACCAGATCCCCCCTCTAGACTGTAATCTGCAGTGTGACTGAGCTTTCTGCTTTCCCCTCCCTTAACTGTCAAACTTAAGGAGTCAGTATTTTTCAGATTTAAATACAAATTGTCTCCACTTGCTTAAAAAAAAAAAAAAAAAAACCCACAATGAAGCCCTTATTAAGATTTGGCAATAGATTAGGTAACTTTTTTCTGTGTTCTGAAACTCTTTGTTTGAAATCATATTGTTGACACTTTTCCGTATACCTATAGGCCCGGCCATCAATTTTTAATTGTCACACTATAAAGGTCATTTGAGATTTCTTTTTGCCATTATATTGGCACTGTAGGCTATTGGTAACATTTAATCAGTCATAGAAGTATTTTCTTTCTTTTAATAAAACAGTACTCTCCTATTTATGCAGTCCATATGAAAGATGTTGAAATACTTCCAGCAAATATTAAAAATAATTCTGTGATGAATGCACAGCTATATGATAATACTGTGAACAACTGATTGTACACTTTGGATGATTGTATGGTATGTGAATATATCTCAATAAAATTGCATTTAAAAAAATAATTCTGCTTAGAAATTTACTTCTCTTATTTTCTCATGGTAAGTAATAGTTTATGCCAGCATGATAGTGAAGAATGCACTGCCTTGGGATTTCCTGGAAAGAAAGTGGTTTGGTAAATAAAATTTGGGGCTCCTAATTTACTTGTAAGATCTTATTTTTAGTGTTCCATTTTCATGGATAGTTTGCTCTGCATCTGCCCCATGTCACTCCCTCCGGGACTTGTCCATGCACAAGAAAGGCATGCCTATGACAAGCACGTCCTCAGAAAGACACAAGATGCTCAGGAGGTGTTCTACTGTACCTTCTTGCTGAGTACAGAATTATTTTCCTGGTCATAATACCCAGGTCAAGATTGTTGCAACAGGACAGGGAATCCAGGGAGGATCAGGGAGCACAGCAAGTAGAGGTTCAACTATGTCACTCTCGGCCCATGGTGATAGCACTCTTGGCCACAGAATCAAGAGGAAATCTGAAAACCAAGGCTCCCAACTGTGGTCCCCCTTTAGGGTATATTTTGTCCAAACCTTCAAAACAAACGATGGAACCCCAGTGCCCCAGAGGGGTGATTCCACCTGTGCAGAAACCAGTGGGTGTCAGGAGAAGCTTTCAGAATCCTGGCTCTGTGTTCTAGTCACCCTCCTACGTAAGAGTTTTCTTTACTTTAGGTAACTGAAAAGGGGTTAGAACTGTAACCTCAGGAAACGATGGCGGTCCCACCATGGGGGGGAAATACTGTAAATGCACGCTAACGGAGGGCACCCAGTAAGCAGTACTTTGAGAAAGTTCCATAAACTGGCGTGAGCTGTGCCTGGTGTTTTGAGACTGACACCCTTCTCCCGTGTGACGGCGCTGCCTCTTGCCCTCCCAGACGAGATCCCAGATGTCTACATCGTGGAGCGCCTCTTCTCCAGCAGCCTGGTGGTGGTGGTGAGCCACACCAAGCCACGGCAAATGAACGTGTACCACTTCAAGAAAGGCACCGAGATCTGTAACTACAGCTACTCCAGCAACATCTTGTCCATACGGCTGAACCGGCAGGTGAGTGTGGGAAAGCCCTCAGGGCTTCACAGCTTCTGCTAATTTGAGCCAAAGACGAACAAGCATCACAGTTTAAAGAGGACTTTAATACTCAGGCCTGGGCTTATAGGAATATTGTGAAGAGATTTTACTCCATGCGCTTATCTTAAAGGTGAGTCTTCTCTGGTCCGTCTGCCTCGTGTTCTTTCTTGAACTATGGCCACTGGAACTTTCCCCCTGGCGCAGGCTGGAACCTGCAGGCACCTGTCGGAGCTCTGGCTCTAAGCGCATCCAGGGGCCCCCCCACAGGTGGCCTGAACCCAGAGGCACCCTGTTCTGGTTCAGCCCTAGACGGTGGCATCACTGCAGGCTGGTCGTACTGCTTCTGGGAATGAGACTCCCGAGGAAAAAGTGGGTCCTCCCGGGTCGGTTCTGAGGGCAGTCAGTAAAATTGCCCCATCTCTTGCCGTCTGCTTGGGTTTTCCCAGTCGTCCAGGTTTCCATTTCCCAGCTAATCCTTGAAGACTCTTTCTTGTAGTGTTCTCTTTGTTGAAGGAAGGATTATTCTTATCTTGAATGTGCAATGTGTCTTTAAAAATAAATTCTTGTTAAATAAGTCTTTAGGGTATCCGCAGAGCTTCCCTGCAGTTACTGGATTTTCAATCCTATGATGGCAGGGGCTGTGTCTGTTTTGATCACTATTGTAGACCTGGAATATAAGGCAGGGCCTGAAACATCCTCAGTAATATCTGTCTACTGACTGACTGCTGCCTAAGTAGATAAATCAATGTAAAGATTCTTTGTATGACAGTACATCTCTGTCAACTCAATTCAATATTCTCAGGAAGGTGGAGGTTGTTGTATTCATTGAGGATGATGATTTTTTTCTTCTTTGTGTCTAAACTGTTCAGAGCCTATCAATTTTTTTTTTTTTTCAGCAAATAAGAAAGTACTTTCTTAAGTTGATGAGAAGGAAGAAATTTTTTTTCTTTGAATTGATCAACTATTTTGATTGAGTATCCATTTTAAGTCCATATAAAACAGTGTGGTCAAAAATAACCTGAAAAATAGAATGTGGGAATTGGGGTAAGGCGTTAGCAGGAATAAGGAAGAAAAGAAACCCGGGTTCTGGGCAAGGGAGGGAAAGACAGTTTGAGGGTTTTCTATTGAAGGCTTTTAAGTGAAAGTTGTTGCTTAAGCGCCTTATGTGATATATGTTAGTAGCACATTAAATTTCATTGCAGAAGTTTTTATCTTTGCACATAGTAGTAACCAGAATATGAAGATGAAGTATCTGTGTTTTTGTTTTGTTTTATTTTTAGCACTTGGTTATCTTTTTAAAATTGTTGAGGTAAATGTTCTGTACTCTAACCAAAGATCAGAATTCTCAAATAGTATCTATTGTATTTAGTATAACTTCTCCCTTACTCTGATATGTTCATTAGCAAATGGGGAAAGGAAGGATAGTTCCAGGGTCTGAGTCTAGTTAACCTTTGGTGTCAGCCCTCCTCTCAATAATACTCATTAACTTTAAGGCTCTCCTCCCCCACCTGCCAAACAATATCAACACACCTGTGTTCCAGTTTGCTAATACTGCCTTATGCAAAACACCAGAAATTGATCAGCTTTTATAAAGGGGGGTAATTTGGTTAAAAAGTTGCAGTCTTAAGGCCATAAAATGTCCAAGGTAAGGCATCAACAAAGGGTACCTTCACTGGAGAAAGACCATTGGCATCCAGAAAACCTCTGTTAGCTGGGAAGGCACGTGGCTGGCGTCTGCCCACTCCCAGGTTGTCTCAAAATGGCATTCTTCAAAATGTCAGTGTCAGCTCCAACAGCCATCCTCAAAATATCTCTCAGCTGCAGCTATTCTCTCAGCTCCTGTGTGTTCTTCAAAGTGTCCCTCTTGGCTGTAGCAAGCTCGCTCCTTCTGTCAGAGCTTATATAGTGCTCTTGTAAACTAATCAAGGCTGAATGGGCAGGGCCACACCTCCATGGAAATTATCCAATCAGAGTTATCACCTACATTTGGGTGGGTCATATCTCCATGAAAACACTCAGTCAAAGAATTACAATCTAATCAACACCAATACATCTGCCCACACAAGATTGCATCAAAGAATATGGCTTTTTCTGGGGAACATAATAATATATACAAACTTGTACACACCTACAACTACTCAGCAATTAATGGCAAAGCTAATTGGAAGCCACATCTCACAGTTCTTACATCCTTTAGCATTTCTTCTCGTAAGCAGATGAATTGAAACATGTATGGGAAGACTTTTAGGTTTGCTTTCCTTAAAACATTCAGGTTTGGGATATAACTTTTGATTCTAGAAAATAAATATTAGATGACTGCTGCAGCCTCTCCTAACCAGGTGTGGGTGCACTGAGGTCCCGCAGGCCCTGCTGCCCCCCCAGAGGGGATGAAAAGAGGGGAAGAGGCAGCACTTCCTGCTCCATGGTGGTCAGCCCACCTTTTCATGAGTCCTCTGGACAGCGGAGTTCCTTTAAAAAAAAAATAATCCAAGTTAAAGATTTATGTGGGGAATCATGAGAATACAAAATCTATATTTTCCTGTAAGTATATAGAAAGGAAGAATACTTCCTACCTGGTATTTTTCCTTTTAAATTGATGTTATCCCCATTTTATCTAACTGAGGAAGTGTATTTTGTGGGCAATAAACCAGATGTATTTGGATATGTAAACACAGTTCTTTAACCATCTGCTCCAAGGACGCTTGTTATACAGATGGAGGTTGATTGGCTCCAAAGCCTCCAGCGCTAAATTGATAATGCTCAAGGGAAGAAGCTATAAATATATTTTGTAATAAATCAAAGGAGTTATTTATTATAAAACCTAGAAAAATGGATGCGCACCAAAGTGTCAGGGAAGGCACCGAGTTTAAGGTAAGACCCCAGTCTGCTGGGACTGAGAGCTGATTATTAAAGAAAGCAATTCCAAGGGTCATGTTTGTTCCAGAAGCACACCGTTCTGGTTTGATAAAGCTGCCGGAAATGCAATATACCAGAAATGGATTGGCTTTTACAATGGGGGTTTATCAATTCACAAATTTACAGTTCTAAGACCACGAGAATGTCCAAATTAATGCATCAAGAAGTAGCTCTTCTCTGAGGAAAAGGCCAATGGCATCTGGAACACCTCTGTCAGCTGGGAAGGCACGTGGCTGGCCTCTGCTGGTCCTTTGCTCCTGGGTTGCATTGCTTTCAGCTTCTGATTCCAGTGGCTTTTTCCTTAAGCATCTATGGGTTCTCACTTAGTTTCTCTGGGGCAAACTCTGGGCTTCATCTTTAGTTTAGCGTCTCCAAATGTCTGGGTCTGTGTCGGCTCTTAGCTTTCCTCAAAATGTCTCTCTCTTTTATCCTCTCATAGAGGATGCCAGTAAACTAATGAAGACCCACTGTGAATGGGCAGGGTCACATCTCCATGGAAATAATCTAATCAAAATGTCCCACACACAATTGGGTGGGTCACATCTCCATGGAAACAACCTAACCAAAAGATCCTACCCCAATAAGTCTGCCCCCACAAGACTGGATTAAAAGAATATGGCTTTTTGTGGGGTATCACTCAGGTGGGCTAAAGCATTATATTCCTTTCAACACCCAACACAGTAACACCTCGTGACCTCTTTTCACTTGGCCGAGAGCACTGCCGTTGGAAAGAGGCTCTACACCTGACGAGCTGTCATTTGAGAAGGAAGGGAAGGGTCTCCATCACTGGGGAAAGAGCTTCCAGAGAGGGGGGCTGAGTAACAGGGTTGCTGCCAGGGCATGCGGGGCACGTGGATGAGGTGTAAGATGAGGATGAAGGGCTCCTTGAATTCCCTTTGCCAGGGCTGGAGGAGAGTTTGAATGGAAAGAAGTAAGATTTGATGATAAAGACAGAAGAAACCCACATCTGTATAAGAAGGAGACCTTTCTTAAGGGCTTTGACAGGAGCCTGTCAGATGGGAATACGAATCAAAATGATTACCCAAAATTGTGTTAAATGGCAAAGGGAATCTGATCAGGAAGTATTCCAGATTCCCTGTTCTAAGCGAAGGGGAATTTTTTTTAAAAAAAGATGATGAGGAGGAGGAAGAAGTCTCAATTTCAAAATAAAATTCTTTATTTATGCGTTTGTTTACGTGAATAATTGTATGTATGCGTACATAAGCATCATCTTCAAATTGCATCCTCAAAATTCTCTCCTTTAGGATTAGAATCAGGTTAGGTCTTCATAAGAAAGATGAGTGATGTGGGTTTGGATTTGCATTTCCAAGGAATTAGTCCAGTAGACTGACGAGTCTGTGTGATTACAGAGGCTGCTGGTTTGCCTGGAGGAGTCCATTTACATACACAACATTAAAGACATGAAGCTCTTGAAGACCATTCTGGATATTCCTGCCAACCCAACAGGTAAGCTCCAGAAACAAAATAGATGCCCCGAAACCTCATGCTCCTTTCACAAGCTCTTATTCCCACCTAAATTGAAAACCTGAAGCAGTGTTTATGCTTTATAAGTCATAGAGGTGTTTTCCTTGAAGCCCTGTTTTAATGATGGCAGATTATATCAGGCTATGCGTCCTGCAGGAGGGCTGGGTGGTCACCACTGCAGCCTTAGATAAACTCCCTTCATCTGAGACCCATTCTCAGCATACATGTCAAATCATTTAAGCTAGACAGGCAGGAGATTTCATGCATGTGAGGTTGAAGGGTGTTTACCCTAATTATTTTTTGTGCTTCTTCAGTAGGGAGTAGGTGTAATAATTAAAACAGGTTTTAATTTGATGTGTCTGCATGCCTAGAAGAAAGGTGACCAGAACCTTAAAGAATGTGTTTTCTGACATTTACAAGGAAATCTCTCTATTTGGATGATATATATGATAGGATGTTGGGCTTCACCATGTAATAAAGTTCTGGTATTTATAAATGGGATTAGTTTGGACTTTTCAGATTGAAATAGCAGATGATGATGTTCTATGAATTCATTGAGGTAGATATAAAGAAAAGGAAGTCCTTCATTGTGTGGTAGAATGGGTAGTCATCACCTTAGAACAATTTCTGTATCTAATGATTCTGATTAATATTTGTTAATTGTATTCCAATTCAGTATCATTAAATGACCACTACAGTTTACAGTAGAGTTTATGAAATGCTTTCATTATGTCCTGTAGTTTCCTAATTCTTTAACTTTCAATGCATTTCAAGATGCATGTGGCCCAGGGCAAGTCACCTAGACTCTTTGAGCCTCAGTGTCCTGATCTGTGAAATGGAATAATAATACCTGTCTCACAGGATCAGCTGGGAATTAAACAAGATGTTAGTGAAAGTGACCAATACAGGGCCCGCCATGCAGTAAATATTTCCTGTGCCTCATTTCCCCCTCTGTACCTCAGTTACATAGATGGCACTTTGCTGTTGATTTCTGGGCTTTAAAGTTTCAGCTAAGACAAAATGATGTTTTTAAAGAACAAAGCAGTTAGGGCTGTTAGAAAGTTCTGTGAGATAATGACTTTGAACAGATTTCACAAAATGGAAGATGCTACATGAGGGAGCTAGGGGGTGGTGGTGGTGAGTGTTTTGTTTTAGGAATGAGAGGTTGAAATAATCTGGAAAAGTATCTGTTGGAGACCTACTATGTGCCTGGCACCTTAGCAGGCTCCATCAGGTATAGACAGGAAACTACCCATCAGGAACCTCAAATCGAGCCAGACACCGGGAGACAGGATGCTCTGTAGGAGGCGCGGGAGACAGGTGTGCCAGCGGCCTTTGGTGGAGCTGGAGCCCCGCATGGAAGCGAAGTGGGCTCCTCTGTTGGGAGGCGAGAAGTGCCCGGGGAGCTGAGCCCTCCGGAGGGGCATGGGCCGTGCTGGGCCCTGGCGGATTCGGGGAGGGAGGGGACCTCCACGCAGGCAGAAAGCAAAAAGCTGCCTCTGGCCTCTGTTCCTTTGAAAAGAGGGGAGCTGAGCAGGCTCAGTGCCCTCTCCAAAGCGGGGGGTCTGTGGGTCAGCGCGGCCGTCAGCTTCCCTCCCTCAGCTCCCGTCAGGCACCCAGACACCTCAGGCAGGAGGATGTTGCTTCCCTCGGGAATGAGGCACTGTTCCTGTGGGAAATGCGAAGTTTCTTCCCATTTACTTTTATTTTTTAGCAAATGCAGTTGCTTTTCTCAGCTTAGGAAACTCACTGGTTGCCTCACCTTTTCTTCAGCTTAAACAAGGAGAAAATAAGGTTTAAAAGTGTGGGGCTAATTGTGTTTTATGTTAGAGAGAATGTGTCTTGTTTGTAAATGGAATGATTTTTATCTCAGGAATAAATAAGAAACAATGGAAGGGTTTCTCATTGTCTCTGATGAACATTCTGAATGGATTCAGAGCTAGATTTAGCCTTTCTTTCTGGAAAACCAGGGGAGGGTTGACCTAAATGTGTCATATTACTCCGTTGACATTCTTTGGAGAGAGAGCCCAAGACCTTTGCAAGTCCTCAAATGTATAATTATCACCTCACCTTATAGTTATCTCACCTTCTTCTTCAGTAAAATGGAGATGATAATTTTTACCCCACAGGGTTTTTGTAGTGAGGTTTAACTGAAGTCTGTGGAGTAAATGAGAGCAAAGCATTTGCCCTGCCGGTGCGGGACGGTCAGCTGGGCTCACTCAGCGCCCAGCCTCCACCCTGGGGACAGCGTCCCGCAGGTCAACCTGTGTTTCAGTGACATGACCATTTCCTCACTCCAGGCCCTTCAGAGGACAGTGAACTTTCAAAGTCATGGGTTTAGAAGCCTCAGATGCCAAGTGTCTCCTTTATTGGTTCTCACTCTCTAGTTTTATTTTTTATAGGAAAACATAAGACAAAAACTGTCTCTGAATTTTCTAAGTCCATAGTGGGTACACAAGGACGACAGAATCACTTGTCTAATTGGCTTTAACACACAAAATTCTGGATGTATTTTGACTTGATGAGTGCCAAACAAATTAGCTATGCAGAGTTCTGCCGTTGCATCATGCTCAGTAGCTAATGCAGCTGTAAATTTCCTTCCTTTTGTCTATGTTTGTGTCATGCCCATTCCTGTTGTGTCAAGGATTGCAGGCCATTTCCTTTAAAGAGCTTGGGCCAGACAGGGCTCAAAGTTAATTTCCTGCTAGCACAGCAGTCAGTGCACTGAGCAGTTGAGGGTGGAAATCTCCATAAAAGATCTCCCAACTGCAGAACTCAGGTAGTTCACAGGCTTTCAGGCTCTTTTGCAATGTTGGGGGAGCAGCCACATAGCCATGTGTTTAATAGAACAAAAGAGTGGTTTCCTCCCCAGCAAGTCCTCTTTTTGACAGTGGTAACACAGGTCAGGTAAAACTCTGTCATTTGTCGTAGTATAGAGCATTTGCAGTACAGAGAACATTTCTTTCCTTTTTATTTTCGAAAATTGGAAAACATTTTGAGATGATAGCCAATTCAGAGGGAACTGTATTTTAGAAATCGCTGTTAACTGCCTTTGAGTTTGACATGTAATACTATAAAAACCAAGCTGAGAATGACTTAGAATCATAGACTTTCCTTCTGTTTCCAGCTGATGATGACATTGGCTCTTGAATCGATACCAGGCACTTCTCTTCCAGCTGTAGAAGAATTACAGCCAAACCATGGCAGTGAAATTATAGCCGCCGATGATTTATGGAACTATGTGTCGAGTCTAAAACAAGTCCAAAAGCCACATCAAAACCTAACTCCCATATAGAAAGACACTGGAAGAAAAGATGCCCCAACATCAAGAGTAGGGGTGTTAGCTTGTGGGTGACTTTCTTCCCTTTCTTTATGTTTTCTATGGCATCACTTTTATGCTATAAGATAACAGTAAAGAAAAAGCCCATTTCCTTCCAAAAATAAAGTTGGTGTGACAGCTGCAGTGGGGACAGGGCACTGATAGAATGAGAAAGCCTGGAAAAAAATCTTCCTGCTTTCCCTGGGTGTTTCACAAGGTACATTCCTGTAGCCGGTTGATTTTGTCTGAGACTTGGACAATAAGAAATAGATGGAATCGTGGTAAGCCTTTCCAAGGATCTTCATTGCACATCCAGAGTCGGCGTGCAGGATGCTTGGCTAAATTTCTATGGAGTGGCATAGGAGCAAGTCCTGAAGCAAAACCATCAAATATAGGGTATGTGTCAGGGTGAGGACCTGCCCTTGCCATTCTCCTCTGTCCCTCTTTGTTAGAATCGAGTGTCATCTAATTTGTATTAGGTATAAGCCTTTATTCCTTTCTGGATATGTACATTTTAACCAATCTAAAAGATAACTGGAAGAGTTTGCCCCAGGGCTTCTGCTTAAAGACCTCCTGGCTGTCTCTGACACAAAGATGTGCCCCAGTATTTTCAGAGGGAGGAAGTAGGTAAATGAAGACTTGGCAACTTGGAGTGTTAAAGCTGGGTGGACCCCTAGATCATCAGGACCCCCTTCCGGGCCACAAAGAACTCAGCCAGAGTTACACAGCAGGTGGTCAGGTCCCCAGCCATCTCTGCCAGATAAATATTCTTAAAGCACTGCCTTTTTATTTTAACAGCTTTACCAAGATATTATTCATATACTATACAGTTCACTCACTTAAGGTGTATAGTTCAGTGGTTTTTAGTATAGGCAGAAAGTTGTGCTACTATCACCACAACCAATTTTAGAACATTGTCATTATCCCAGAAAGCAACCCTACACCTTTTAGCCGTCATCCCCCAATTTCCCCATCCCCTCAACCCTAGACAACCCCTAATCTACTTACTGTCACTATAGATTCTGGATATTTTAGATAAATAGAATCATACAATAGGTGACCTTTTTGGTCTGCCTTCTTTCACTTAGCATAACGTTTTCAAGCCTCATCTATTTCGTAGCGTGTATCAGTGCTTTAAATATTCCATTGTAAGGACATACCACATTTTGTTTATCTCTTCACTGGTTGATGGACATTTGGGTTGGTTCTACCTTTTTGCTATTATGAATAATGCTGCTGTGGACATTCATTTACGATTTTGGAGGTAGACATACGTTTTCTGTTCTCTTGGGTGTATATCTGGGAATGGAATTGCTGGGTCATATGGTAACACTCTGTTTAACCTTTTGAGGAGCTGTAAGACTCTTTCCCAAAGCGCTGCAACATTTTACATTCCCACCAGCAGCACGAGGATTGTGATTTTGTCACAGCATCACCGACACTTGTTTTAACCCTTCTTTTTTATCCTACCCATCCTAGTAGGTGTAAAGTGGTTTCTCATTGTGATTTTGATTAACACCACCCTTTTTCAAACATATGTGCTCAGAAACCTTCAGTAGTTACCCACGATATTTGCATTTTAAGATCTTAATTCTTTAGTTTGGCACTCAAGTTCTTCCACAGTTGCCAATTGTATCTAACATCTTTCCCACTAACTACACCATGGGAACCCATCACGGGAGTCAACCTGACCTCCTGATTGTCTTCCCTCCCCAGTTTCCCAAGACCAGAATGCCTTCTGCCTGCCTAGCTGTTCTTGAAATTACATTTGGATTGCAAAGAACTCAGATGAGATGCGGAACTGGGGTTCCCAGAGCATAACTGGGAAGGTATGAGTAGTCTCTTCTAAGATCAGGGCCAGGAGTGATCTTGTATGTGCGAGGGGGTGCAGGGGTGCCAGAGTGTGCAGTGAAGGTTTCGGGGCCCAGTCACTTTCCTCCTATAGGTCTGTGTGGCTAATAAGGGTGCAGCCCTGGCGGTGTACTTGACAAAGCCATGAGAAGGTGGGGCCTTGGTTCCAATTCTAAATGTTTGATTATTTCTCTCTGATAAGGTAGGGCATGTTTTAGCCTGATCCAAATTTTTTCCTTTATTTTTATATAAACAACCCATTTAACATACTAACATAAGAAAGAAGTCAGTTACCTTTTTATTTAAAAAGATGTCTCTCTTGCATAGTTTTCTCGAAGCTCCTACTCTGGTGAGTGCTTTGGCTCTATCATATATACCTTTATTAATCTAAATCATTGTTGCGAAAATCCTTTATTTAAAGGCTGTTGAGATAACCCTTCCTCCCCCCTTAAATCCCCTTGTAAATAAAACTGCTTATGTCAGTTCACTAGTGTGATTGGCTGGTTACTCTTCCAGAATGTTGAAGCACCTTAAATTCACACTGTCCACTTTGTTTAGCTTTTTTCATGGCTAGGCACACCGTCTTAGCTGCCAACACAGACCTTAAATGAGCTTCCACCTTTGGAGGCACCCATTTCCCTTATCAAGGCAGGATATATGGCTCAGAAATGAGCGATTTCTAAATGGGACCTTTGCTTCCCATCTCCTTTTCCCCAAATTGAAATTACTGGCCAATTTTATGTATTCACCTGCCAACACACCAGAAAAGCCTTTGGACAATGGAAATAATTATTTCCGTTATGAATAAGGTCTCCTGTATCCCTACTGGGTAATGGAGTTGGAAGAGAAGCAGCTGTTGTTTAGAGCCCTTGGCGAAAATGTGAAGAAGAGCATTTTTAATATTCTAAACTGTGATTGCTTAGTTGCAGAAAGGACATGACCAGTGTGAAATCAGGAGCTTTTTCCCCTGCAAATTGACCTTTATTTCCTTTAGCTAAAATCATCAATGGGAAATAAATGTCTACAAAGCCGTTCCCCCACTGCCCAGTAGGTGTCACTGTGGTCGTACTGTTTACAGATGCCCTTTCTCACCTGCGTTTTCTCTCCATGGACACTGGCTTTTCATCTCCTGTGTCTTCCTTGCCAGGTTTATGTGCCCTCTCTATCAACCATTCCAATTCTTACTTGGCCTATCCTGGAAGCCTGACGACAGGGGAGATTGTGCTTTTTGATGGACACTCCCTGGTAAGTTGATGGTGATCCGGATGTGACCCAGCCCACCCACCATGGCCCTGTGGCCCCTGGAACGTGAGAAGCAGGCCCTGTTGGGGTGGGATGGGGCGCAGAGGTGGGAACAACCCAGGGCCGGGGGTGGTTCTGGCCACAGCGGGTGGGTGTGGAGGAGAGGGTGATGCCCGGTTATCAATGGCACTTGCTCGGGGCTGGCTATCAGGAAGCATGCTGGCGAGGCAGAGTGCCAGCTGCAGGCAGACGTCTGTGTGTAATGGAAAATGCTTGCCAGCTGAGGGCTGTCTGGTTGAATGTGTCGCCCTGCGCCTGTCACACTGCACGTGTCATGGCCCAAGGCAGAATGCAGCTGCTTCTCGTTTCCTGTCCTCTGGCCTCTGTGGCTGCACAGGACGGGCCAGGATTGCCTTGGGAAGTCCCCTAAGGATGTACGAGGGAGAGCCGCGATGGCGTCACCACCTCCTGGGAGCAGGGAAGGGATAGGAGTGGAGTGGTTCTGGAGGCCAAGTCTCGATGCACCGGAAAACAATGTACAGCTTCCATGCAGATGGTCTTGTGGAAAGAGGGAGAGACCAAGGGAGCCCAGCAGAGGAAAGAGTGTGTCTCAGAAGGAAAGAAATGAGGGGGAGACGAAAGCCATCTTCCTTCCTCCTGGCATCAGTAGCCATTTTTTCTTTTTACCAACAG
Organism: Choloepus didactylus; assembly: GCF_015220235.1. NCBI lineage: Eukaryota > Metazoa > Chordata > Mammalia > Pilosa > Megalonychidae > Choloepus > Choloepus didactylus. Next base: position 63,129,875 of record NC_051324.1, on the reverse strand, counting down.
AAAACCGTCTGCACTATTGCTGCCCACGAGGGGACGCTGGCTGCCATCACCTTCAACTCCTCGGGCTCCAAACTAGCCAGCGCATCTGAAAAAGTGAGTGCGTCCTGGCACCGTCTGCACCTGTCGGGGGTGTTGCTGGACAGTTCCCGCCGTGCCCAAAGACCCGATGGCCCAACACTGGTGATACGAGGACTAAGCCATCTTGGGCCCACTGAGAACATGTTTCAGAACGACCCCTGCAGGTCGTTCATCGGTTAATTCAGCAGACCCAGGGCCGACACTGTGCAAGATACTCTGCACAAAAACTGAGGCCTTGTTAAGAAATGCATCTGCAAATGCCCCGTAGATACAGCGAGAGGCTACGTTTCATAAACACAGTATGAACAAAAGGCTTTGTGCCTAGCAGGGGAGAATAATCAGGCAAGGTGATCCAGTTGAATTTCAAATGCCATGAAAAGCAGATGTATTTTGACAGGCAGCGATGGGATGTTCTCAGAAGGCAGAGCCCTTTGAGCGCAACACACACGCACACAGGCGTGTGCACACAGACACACAAGCCTTGGGCCGGGGTGGGAAGGGAGGAGGGAGGAGGTTACTTGCACATGCTCTAAGAAATGCTTTTGGGGCACATCTACACACAAAAGAAAAGCCTCCATGAGCAACACTTTGTGTTTCCTCCTCAGAGACAGATGTTCAAAAGCAATAGAACAAACCTCTCTCTAGAGGGGCCTCTGTGTGAAGCCTTTCATAGTTACAGAATGTCCATCTGTTTTCTTCTCCAGGGCACGGTCATCCGGGTGTTCTCTGTACCTGACGGGCAAAAGCTCTATGAGTTTCGGAGGGGAATGAAAAGGTCTGTGTTCAATGTAAAACCCACTGTAACATACCCTCAGGAGCCCTGCAGTGGACCCTGGCAGCCCGAGGAGAGGCCGGGTGTGCCCGCCTCTCACCTAGAGGAAGTATAACTGTACTTTCTCAGGTAACTGCCTTGGAGGCTCCACGAGTGCTTAGTAAAACCGAGAGCATGGATGCTGTTTGAACAGGGAATTCAGCCAAGAGGGGCCTTTTTTTTTAATAATTGATTTTATTAGAGCAGTTGTAGGTTTACAGAAAAATCACACAAAAAGTATGAAATTCCCATATACCCCTCCCTCCACACATACACACTTAGTTTTCCCTATTATTAACATTTTGCAGTAGTGTGGTACCTGTTTTACAATTGATGAAACATTATTATTATAATTATATTAGATGTAGGTATTTTGAAGATGTCCATTATTGAAGAAGTTCCCTGAGTTTTTGTTGTTTTGGGGTTTCTTTTTTTTTGTAGTGCAGGTGTGCCAGTGATGAATTCATTCAGCTTTTATATGCATGGGAGTCTTTCCTTTACATTTACTTTTTTTAAAATTCAATTTTGTTGAGATATATTCACATATCATACAGTCATCCAAGGTGTACAATCAGTTGTTCACAGTACCATCATATAGTTGTACATTTATCACCCCAATCTATTTTTTGAACATTTTCCTTGTACCAGAAAAAGTAAAAATAAGAATAAAAAATAAAAGTAAGAAAGAACACCAAAATCATCCCCCCCCCCATTTTTCATTTAGTTTTTTTGTCCCTATTTTTCTACTCGTCCATTCATACACTGGATAAGGGGAGTGTGATCCCCAAGGCTTTCACAATCACACTGTCACCTCTTGTAAGCTACATTGCTATATAATCATCTTCAAGAGTCAAGGCTACTGGGTTATAGTTTGATAGTTTCAGTTGTTTACTTCTAGCTATTCCACTGCATTAATACTAAAAAGGGTTATCTGCGTAGTGCGTAAGAATGTCCACCAGAGTGACCTCTCAGCTCCAGTTGGAGTCTCTCAGCCACTAAGACTTGATTTCATTTCATTTTGCATCCCCCTTTTGGTCAAGAAGACATTCTCAATCCCACAATGTCAGGTCCCGATTCATCTCCGGGAGTTATATCCTGCATTGCCAGGGAGATTTACACCCCTGGGCGTCAGGTCCCACGTAGGGGGTAGGGCAGCGAGTTCACCTGCCAAGGTGGCTTAGAGAGAGAGAGAGGCCACATCTGAGCAACAAAGAGGCACTCGGGGGGAGACTCTTAGGCACAATTGTAAGCAGGTTTAGGAGGGGCCTTTTTTGATGTGTGCATCAGTGGCTGGCAGAGGGGAAATGAGAGAGCTAGGGGGTCACGAACCAAGAACAATTTCTTCCGTGGAAACAGAGGGTGATGTGAAGTGTGATTGTTTGGGATCTTACAGCTGTGGGGTTTGCAGCAGTATTGGTGCACAGAGCAGCCGGGAGGTCCCGAGATGACTGTAAAGAGCAATTCCTCCCTCCAGCTGACTGAGGAAGGGCCCTCCCTTGTTCCTTCTCACCTGTGAACATGCCCTTTTATGACTCCTTCTGGCGTTAATTTCTAAATAATGACTAGCCTAAGGTTGAGGGGATTTTAGAATACGTAGCCTTCTTCAGATACGTTTAGTTTTCATATAAAGCTGATCTTTGAGCTCTAAGGCAGTGACCCTCATTTTCTGGCTAATGAGCCCATGTGTTGCCATGTCCCTAGGTATGTGACAATCAGCTCTCTCGTCTTCAGTATGGACTCACAATTCCTCTGTGCCTCAAGCAACACCGAGACGGTGCACATCTTCAAGCTGGAACCTCTCACCGATAGGCAAGTACAGCGCCCTGTGCCGACAGAGACCGTGGAGCGGACCCCCGAAATGCCCATTAGATAAAGAATTCAGGCGCTGGGTGGGGGTACTGTACTGCTGTCCACTGCCAGCATAGCAGGTATCTTTTGCCATAAATGTGGTTTTACTTGTTCACATCTTCTGCAAAGTGGTAAGTGGATGCTAGTGAAGTCTTGGTGGCATATGCACAAAAACCCAAAACCTGGGGGCCACCTGTTGGAATTGGCATCCCAGCTCTGCCCCTTATGAGCTGTGAGATCTTGAGCAAGGAACTGAATCTTTCCATACCTCAGTTTCCTCATCTGTAAAATGAACCTGACAATAGTGCATGCATCTTAGGGTTGTTGTGAGGATTAAACAAGTTAGTTGACCTAACATGTTTTGGATAGTGTCTGGCACATAGTTAGCACTAATAAGTGTGAGCCTGTGTAGCTATAAAAAGTTACGTATTTATTATCGCTATTAGCACCACGACTGCATGGCTGGCAACAGTTTTAATGCCTGAGAGTGTAACTAGCAGGAGTGGGGAGAAGACTGACCATGTAAAACATGTGGTAGGTGGCAGCCAGTGGTGTGTACATTTGTTTTCTGTTGCTGTTGCAACAAATTATTGCAAATTTAATGGCTTTAAACAGCACACATTCATCTCACAGCTGTGTAGGTCAAAGCCCCAGATGGAACAGCTGTGTTGTCTGCTCAGAATCTCACAGGCTGAAATCTGGGAGTTGGCCTGCTGTGTCCCATGTGGAGACCTGCGTCCCCTTCTGAGCTTGTGCCTGTAATTGGCAGAATTCAGGTCCCTGCAGTCATAGCAGCAAGGTCCCCGTTTTCTTGCTTGTCTTCATCTGGGAGCTGCTCTCAGCTCCTAGGCACTGCCCGTCTTCCTGTGCAGGTAGCCTTCAAATCTGCAGCATCATGCCATGGATTCTCATGCTTTGGGTTTCTGACTCTACCAACTGGAGAAAGCTCTCTGCTCAAGGGCTCATGTGATTAGAGCAGACCCAGCTGGCTCTCCCTGTCCAGTCAGCCACACTGTGCATCCTACCAAAGTTGTGGGAGTGATAGTTCGTCACCTTCACGTGACCTTGGGGGCCGTTTCTAGAAATCCTGCCCGCCATAATGTGTGAGCTTTAGTTTCTAGCTGTTAAGTGGTGCATGACCATATCACTTATACTCGGAGGTATTTTCCACTAGAAAACGATGAATTTTCCTTCCCACCGGCCGTCATCCATGGCAGTGTCACCTTGCCCAGCCCCCTCAAGGCAGCTCACCCCTTTCCTTGGGGGACTTCCAAGACCTTGTGTCCCCCAACAATTCTCTTTGGTGTCAGTGGAAATTGAAGCATGCGGTCTTAGTGATATGCTCAGTTGCATTCTAAAAGCAGGTGGTAGAGTCAGCAAGAACGGCACTTTCACACTGGTCTAGCACGTCATGGTCTGGAGAGAGCATTTCCAGGCTTCTTCCGTGGGTGCCGGTGATGTTCCTAGACAGCAGGCAGAGCAGGAGACGTGATTCCCGTCTCGCAACTGAGAAAGCTGAAGGCCAGTGAGGTTCAGAGCAGGCCCCGTCTCCAAACCCAGGATCCTCTGTGCTCCATTATCCACGCCTGCAGGCTTCTTCAGAGCCGCCTCAGAGCATCAACTCTGGAAAACTTCTCTAATAAGAGCCCTGAGTATGTGGTCCTGGGCTGGATTTCACAGCTGTACCACAAGCGGCCTCTGTTCTGTGACTGAGAAGAAAGAAATTCTTCTCCTAATGTCGTAGAACTTCCGTGAGAAACGTACTCTTCCCTCCGAGCTGGTGTGAGATGGTGCCTGCCCTCCGTCCCTCGCTCCACTGAACAGCCTGAGGTCACCAGCAAATGCAGCGGCTCTTTCAGCCCTGACCCTGCCTTTCCTCTAGAGGCCGAGTGCAGCGCTTTGAAAACGCCCTTTCTCCTGAACCGTTGCCCCCAGCTGGCATCTGTGACTGGACTGCTGCCCGCGTGTTCCTCAGCCTCCCCTGGAGGCTTCCGTGTGTCTGTCTCCCAAGGCTCACCGCTTGGCCAGTGGTTCTTCTCACTCTGTGCCCTCTCCCCGGCGACTAGATCTGCTTTCAGGGCTTTTCTTTCACATCTTCAGACAGCCTCTAAAACGTAAGCCCTGATCTCTTCCGAAGCTTAAGTTCATCGTTGCCGCGGTGGCTTTGAGCAGCGGGGGTGGCGGGTGGCGGAACTGCGCGAGACCTTTCACGCCGGGCATCACCGAAGGATCTCAGACCGCTCACTCCGGTTGGGTTTATTGCTGGTATGTAAAGCCTGAAGTGGCCGTGCAGACTCATTATCTTCTCCTGTCAGTGGTCTCAGGTGACAAAATCTTCAAGTCTGGACCCTCCCCTCAGCCTGTACCTGAAGTCTTCGTATGTCCCTGACCCTGTGGCCCCGCGGCCTCCTCGGCCCTGGCCCTCTGGCCGTCGCCCTAACCGGGTCTCCAGCATCCCCCAGCTGGTTGGTTTCATTCATCTTCTGTTCGGTCTCACTCCTTCCGGGCTCACCTTACCAGCCATTCTCTATCTTCTTGCCAGGTGAATCTCTTAAAATGCTCCTTTGACCATGTCACCTCCCTCCTCAGAGCCTTCAGGGACTGCCCCTTGCCCTCGGGAATAAAGCCCAGCGGCTCCTCCCTGGCGGCCAGGCTTTCCTCCGCGGTCCCGGCGCCCTTCTCTCCTGCTGCAGTCCCCCGACTCCTCCGCCTCCGCCTGCCCAGCTGGTTTGTGATGCGTTTCTCACCTGCGCCCACATACACAGTGTCTGCCTCCAGCCCCCCACAGCTCTGAGCCACACCTGCCTGTAGGGCCCACCCAGCGACCACCAACCCCAGAACCTCTTCACCCGCTCCAGCCTCGGGGACATCTTCTGATACAGTAGCATCGCCATGTACCTGGCACCTCGCTAAGCTTCCTCTTCAGTCTCGCTGCAGCCGGATCAGGGTGGGGGGTGACTGTGGCTAGCCCTGTTTTACAAATGAGGAAACGTGGGGTCAGAGAGATTAAGGAAACTCGTGAATTACCCATCCTCTCCCTCCTCTGGGGCCCTGGAGTAGCTGCAGCGTGTACCATTTAGGTGGCACCTTATATTGACGCCTGAAATTTTATTAATTTTAAAAATGTGGGCTATGTCTCCACCTTGGATGCGGGATCCAGATGTTATACCTCCCTGTAAATCCCACCCGTTAGCGCAGTGCTCTGGGGAAAGCAGTCCAGGTGCATTCCGTGCTGCTCAGGGCCCTGGATCTCAGTGGGGCGCCTGCTGGGTCCGAGCCACTTTCAGGCAGGAGCATCAGGGCCCAGGGAGGTTTTTCCAGAGATCACCTAGCAACTTGGTAACAGAGTGAGAAATAAACTCCACAACGTCTGAGCCCTGGTGTGTTCCCCACCAGGGGCTAGTCCGTTAGACAAGCCGTGTCTCAGTGGGGTCCTTCTGGGAGCCCCCCGTAGCAGCTCTGGCCCTTGGGGTGCTGTGCTGAGCACTGAGACAGGTGACTCCAAGGCCATTCTCACGTCTCTCCCCAACAGCACAGTCACCCCCTTTATCCGACAGAGACCCTGGGATGAAGCTCGATGGCTGCAGGGAAAAAACCAGGCCCATTTGAATTACGCTCACCATTTTGAATCGCTGGGGGCTTGGGTGGCTCCAGGGCTGTCCTGAAATACTGCCCCAGGTGCTTTGCCTGTAGGTTTGCATCCCACTCAGTCTGGTTCAGGAGGCCTTAAAATTGAGATCTGTCTGTTCTCTGTGAGCCCGGGACAAGGCTTGAGCTTATTTTACAGAGTTCAGATATCATTTCCATCTCATTCTCTACCCTAGTCCTCTTTGGAAATCTAGGAATCAGACTAATCACCAGATACAGCTTTTGCAATGCTAGGAAAGCAGTAGCATTGGGAACCTTTTAACAACTTCACAACAGCCCTTCTGAAGGACAAACAAGCCCTTGGTGCTATTTTATTAGTGCCAGAATAGCATGTCCTGAGTTGTTCTAGGTGGGCAGAACATTATGCTAAGGTACAGTTTCTTCCTGTGGCAGTGAGTGCAGCTAATGACACTTGGGTGTGTGGATTACTGGATAGGTGCCAGCCCCCGCAGCTCAATCCCATCTCTGCCTGTGCACTGCTCCCCTAGTCGACCGGACGAGCCTTCGACCTGGAGTGGCTACATGGGAAAGATGCTCATGGCGGCCACCAACTACCTCCCGGCCCAAGTGTCCGACATGATGAATCAGGACCGGGCCTTTGCCACCGGGCGTTTGAATTTCTCTGGGCAGAGGAACATCTGCACCTTGTCCACGTATGTATGGCACCACTGTCTCCGAACCAGCAGGAACCTTTAAAAATTTGTTTTCTCAAAGCACAAAATGCCCAGACTCGCAAAAAGAAAGGAAAGAGAAAATAGGCAAGCAGCAGGGTGGACAGCATCAAAACCCTGTCACCCTACAGTCTCCCATCAGCACTTTTCCTATTTGATCTTAGTATGTATTTGCACGGGGTGGCTGGAAGCCGGCATGGGTGTTTCAACCTTTTGGTTATGGTGACACTGTCTTGAAAAAATTCCTATTTTTATGTAACTGTGTAAAAAGCCTCTAGTTCCATTGTCTAGGTTCAGATACCTATGGGGTTGACCGATGTTTTGTTTAAGGTATTACTTGATTAAAGAAGTTTAAACATATAAAAAAATATAATAAAACTAACCAGAAAGGATGGTGAGCCAGCTTTGCACTTTCTCCCTTTCTGTCACTGTTCATGGCAGACACATACTAGTAGCTAATGCTTTTGCTGGTGGTAGCTTTTCAAAGAATAAGAGTGTGCTTTATCTCAGCCGGGCCATTATGTTCCTAGACAGGAAGGAATCCTTAAAGTAGAATGTAAAGAAGTAGCCAGAAATCCAGACTCTGGGATCAGTGGGTGAAGGGCTTGTACATGACAGGAGAAAAAGTTAGTGGCGGCTGGCATGAGCGAGGCTTTGTCAGTGAAGGCTAGTCTGTCACCCATCTTTACCACAGTCACACTTCTTGTTTTACTTGGATTTTAGGATCCAGAAATTGCCAAGGCTGTTGGTTGCATCATCCAATGGATACCTTTACATCTACAATTTGGACCCTCAAGATGGAGGAGAGTGTGTTTTAATCAAGACCCACAGGTGAAGATACTAGGTTTCAAAAGCTGGATGTGTAGAGTTGTCACTTCGCCAAGAACAATGACCAGCTTCCGGGCCCTTGATTTTATTTCTTCTTCATCAGCAGTCTCTGTAGCAAACCTTTGGCGGGCAGCTGCTTTGCTTTGGGCCCTACGTCGGGTGCCCTCAGCATGGCGAACTCTCCTGGAAAAGTGCCACCATGAGTATCATTCAACGTGCAGTCTCTTCCTGCTGGGACTGTGCTCCTAGTTCAGTCCCTAGCACATAGTGGGGGCTCAAAAATGAAGCCAATGGATTGGATTGGATTGAAAAGTCTCCCGACTTCTGCTGTCAAGGGCAGGGCCACCTTTTTTCCTGCTCTGGACAGGACATAATGAGCTGGCACTGCTGCCCCCCTCATTGTTCGCATATGTTAATGTCCATGCCTGAGTCCCAGGAAGACCAAAGGACCAATGTGGGTTTATGAAACATAAGAGAAGTGGGTCATTTTGAAGTTCAGCAATTGACCCCTGCTAAATCAAGGTCCCTGGGGCTCATGACGACCTGGCAGTGTGCCCATGGGTCTCATTTAAATCCAGGTGGCCAAGCATGTGCTACCTAGTGCTTTTCCTTTTGACGGTGTTCCGCATAACGATGATTTATTTTTTTTCTTCCTTTCCATCTTAACTGTTGCCATCAGCTTGCTTGGCTCAGGAACAACAGAAGGGAATAAAGAAAAGGACCTCAGACCTTTATTACCTCAGTCTTACGCAGCAACTGTAGCCAGACCAAGCACATTTGCAGCCTCCACGGTGCCGGGTGAGCGGATGGGGCTGACTGGGGTGAAGGGGCTGGAAGACAAGGGTGGGGAGCGCCCCTGACACGGCCTCATTCCCCTTTGTTGTCATCAGTGGGTGGTGCGCTCTCCCTGAGGTGTCTCCTTACAGGTGAGGCCACGGTTATAGCCCTTAAACTCAAGTCCCTAAACGTGGCAGGCGTAGCACCAGATGATCCTCTCCCTAACAAGCAGCCCTTTGCCTCTATGGGAATCCCAAAGAGGGTAAAGTGGTGGGCACGTGGGTGGAAGGGTGGGTGAGTCTTCCCCACCCACCAGCAGAGGCCGAGAGGGCGCCAGTGGGGGTAAGTTTGGACTTCAGCGCGGCCTCCCTGGTCGACTTGGATCGCCTCTCTCTGAGGACCCGGCTCCTGGTTAGTGGCTTAAGAACAGCCGCATGGCTCCTCTCATTACTGGTGTTTCTTGTTCTTGGTTTCCAGGTTATTCCGAGGATGGCGGGGCGCTCCGAGGAGAGGTTATTCCCGAGCACGAGTTTGCGACAGGCCCAGTGTGTCTCGATGATGAGGATGAATTTCCCCCTGTGAGCAGTAGGAATCCCTAGAAGAGCAGCTCGCTCAGTCTGTGTGCTTAGAAGAAAGCCTTGGGAGAAGTCACTTTCCCTGTTACCTCGTCTCTAGCTACTAATCCTCTCCATTAATGTTCTGAACACCATAGAAGGCTTATTGTACTTTGTACTCAGATCCTGCAGACTAGCCCTTAGGTACTGGACTACACTCTGACAGCATTAGGATAACCAGACACAATCCAGGGAACCCCTGGCTGGCCTCACTGCATTTGGAGGCCTGGAGTCCTTTACTTCCGCTTCTGTAGCACTCTCTTTGCTGCTCGTAAGGTAGAAATTTAGTCTGTATAAAGCAGGTGCTTTTCCAGAAGGCTGCCTTCGTTGTGCTGAAGGTGATGCTTTTACAGGGACAGGCTGTTGTTCACAATGAGCTGGGCTGCCGCCCTCCACAGGTGGGCCCTCGCCTCACCCCTCTCAGCCTCTGAAGCGGCAGAACTGACCCACCCCAGGAGTGGCAGGCACTCATCAAGAAGCAACCAAGGAAGGCCAGGGCCAGAGCTGCAGTGTGTGAGCTCACTGGCTTGTTTAGCTGGGCTTCCCAGCACCCTGCCCCAGCTGTCTGGCAGTGAGGGCCCCAGGCTTGAATGGGTGCAAGGCTTGGCTCCGTCTGTCTGCAGCTGGAGAGAAAGAGTCTTCCCTGGCTGGTGGCCAGGGCCTCCTTGGCTTTGGATTCTTAATGCTTCCATTTGGGGCAATGCATAGATCCCTTCTATGAGCTTCATTAGAAAATATTCCAGATAGTCAACCCGAAATCATTTAGAGAGTGGAGGCTGTGTTCAGGCCAACACTTGGAGAGCCAGCTGAGCTCAGCCTCCAGGAGCTAGAGAAGAGAAGTAGCTGTTTGGGCATTCAGTGCCCATTAGGTCTTGGCAAATAATGTTTTCTCCTGATCATTATTTTGGGTTAGTTGAGATTCCATTTGCAAAAGAATGATGTGCAGGCCTGGCTTCTTCCTCCCACATATCCATGGGGCAATCTATAAGCATATTTGGCTAAAAAAAAAAAAGCTGCTGTGGGGCCCTTTCCTGCAAGACCAGGGGCATCTGCCTGCCTTTTTTCCTGGCTTCATTTGGGGCTGTGGATTGCAGCATGAGATGTGCAGTTCTGGCTTTTAGTAGGCAGGTTGCAAAATATATTGCCACTGGTGGCGAGCAGTAGCTCTTTAAAATACTAATTATAATTAACCAACATCTAGGGACTTGCTGCTTACTTGTAAACCAGCCATGTGCCTTTGCGTTCTCCTGGCCCTGGCTATCCATAAAGGGCTTTTTGTCTGTCCCCAAAGTCGGTGGTTATCATGCCAGAGCCGGAGAACTCACTCTAAGTCAGAAGCAGTGGGGAGGAACACAGCCAGCTTCTTAGGGTTTAGAGAGTTCAGACACTCCTTAGGTTCTATTTTAGGAAGTTTGGTAAAAGCCTGTGACTGCTTTAAAAGACTATTCGATTATTAATCAGATTCTTAACTGTAATCAGAGTAAACCTCACAAGTTCTTATATTTGCAGAATGGGGGGGTACTTTGGATATTGGCTTAGGAGGTGGTTTCCTGCCAAAGAAAACTTGTGTAAAGCAATAGGTATCCTGTGTGAACCATCTGTTTGGGGGGTGGGAGTGGCAGGGATGGAGAGGTTTAAGAGCTAGTGCTAAAAATTGTCAGGGGGGCCAGGTCACCTCCATTCGGCTGGAAGCAGTGCCCAGGTGTCCTGCCTCCCTCGTTAAGGACCAAATGAGTAAAAGTTGATTTACGTTGCCGTAGGGATTTTTATTTCTGCACAAGGAACACTTCCTGCCAGTGAGATAGTTGAGCACTGAACACAGTTCCCCATGGCAGCTGTGCTGGGCAGCCCCTGCGTGCAGAGCTGGGGGCGGGAGCCGTGGATGGCTTCACGAGGGCTGAGAAGCTCAGCCTTGTTTTTGAGCCTGCAGCTTCGCCGGGGAGCAGCCCGCAGTGTCCTCCTGAAGCGGTGACGCAGTCACAGGGAGGCTTCCCCCTCAGCACCCCAGTGTCGGAAGAGTGGGTGCAGCTGGGATGCTCTCCAGCTCGGCTGTCTGGGGGCCTGCCCCTGCTGACAAAGGCTAAACCCGAGATACTAGGCAACTCCCTACTTTTTGCCTTTATTCTGAATTGTCATGCCTTTTGCAAGTGTCTGTCTAGCATCACAGTCTTAATCATGTTCTTTAAAAACTTCTGGGAGTGTGAAAGGATTTTGGGGTCTCGGCCTGGTTAAAAATCACCTCTTTTTAATACAAACCTAGGCTTACCTGGATAATCTCCATCAGGGGCTCAGAAACAACGATCCCCCCCAGGCCCTGGCCTCAAGTACGGGGTCATCACTAGTGATGTTTTATAAACACACTGACACTTTCCTGGCTGTGATCTGTTATCTCCTTGGGCTTTACTTTGCTCCAAGAACAATGAAACAAAAGAGAAGTGCTCATTTCTTGTACCTCAAAAAGATGCCATATCTGGGAGGACAAGCAGCTTCTGTTTCGGGAACAAGCCAGCCTTCAGGAGTCGGCATCCTTTCTGAGAATAGTCTTAATCTTGTGAACAAGGTTAAGGAAATTGGGACCAGAGTATTCGCTGATTTTTTAATAGTGATTTGGTTGTCTGTGTTTACAAGTAAGACAGGCCTTTTAAAAAATGCACATATAAACACACACACACACACACACACACACGCACACACATGTTTTATATATGGTCAGTATTTTCTGAAACTGTGCCATATTAGCCTGCACCTAAATGAAAGGGGTGGATTTTCTGTGGCCACAAGTGTGGGGTCAATCTGGACAGACCGAGCAGCCCTGCAGGGCCCAGCCTCCCCCTGTTGACCCTGCCCGGACACAGAGCTGTTGCTAATACAACCTTCCTGGAAAGAGTAAGGCCGTTCTGTTTTGATTTTGGTAGATAATCTTATGCCGCGGAAGTCAGAAGGGCAAAACGAAGCAGTCCTGATGAGAAGCACACCTCAGAGATCAGGACATCCCTGTCAGTGGTTTTGGAGAAAACAAGGAAGGTGGAAGAGCGGAGTGCAGTTGTGTGCACGGAGAGGGGGGCAGGAGTCCCGGGGGGCTCCGCCGCTTAGGCTGGACCTGGTTGACTCCTCGCCAAAGTCTCCCCAGCCCTGGTTGCCAGTGGGCATTGCATACATTTTATGCACATTATGCTATTTAAACTATGTTAAAAGGATTGTGTAAATGCCAACTAACATTATCGGTATATAACCAGAAATTTGTATTAAAAGGGGCATCCTTTTTAAATGTATGCTGTGTAAAAATGTATTTAGAGAAAAATCTCTTTGAATTGTATTTCTTGTACATTACAGAGAGAGAGAGAGACTATTTTAGCCAGGCAAATATTTTTGCAGTGATTGGAATAAATCATTTATTACCTTTGAGTCCCATTTAGGACACTAATAATAAAATCATGGCAATGCATCTTTGTGATTTTGAAATTATTTTTATTTTGTTTTATATCTTTAAGGGCTTCAGAGGCAAGAAGAACTCCTAAAATCTTTAAAGTACAGTCATTTGACCTTTAAAAAAAAGGTAGGGGGTGGGGAAAAGGTCATTGGTTATCATGGCCTCTTCTCCTCCGAGATCTAGAAACAGACCCGACTTCGTACTTTTTACTCAGGTTATCTCCTAGAAGCTTCTAGAAATGTGGGATCCTGGGCCCACCCCAGATCTACTGAGTCAGAATCTGCATTTCCACAAAATGCCCAGGTGATGTGTGTGCACGTTAAAGAAGGAGCAGCACTGCTGGACAGAGCTGCTGGAATGAATCTGTGCCAAGATGGCCATAGCTACTGGGGCCTTAAAAAGGAAACCAGCGTGTCCCGAGCGCCTGCCTCCACATCAGGCAACATTCCAGATGTGTTCATTTATTGGCATATTTAACACTCAAAATCAGCATGCAAGGTAGGTGCAAGCTATGTAAACAAGCTAAGGAACTTCTGAGAGGTTAAATAATTGCCCAGGTTCAAAAGCAGGGATTTGAACCTGTGTCTCACTCCAAAGCCTGTGCACTTTCCATGACATCAAGCTGCCCCAGGGCCAGTGCAGGGCCAGTGCAGGTCAGTTGTCCTCCCAAGCTGAGCCAGGACATAGCCGGCATGGGGAGCGCGCAGGGGCAGCATAGGATGTGCAAAATGCTGGCATATGTGACCACAAAGAAGGCAAAACTGAAGCCTGGAAGTGAACTGGCCCCATCCTACTTCCTGATATTCCTCCTTGTGGAAAAGCAGCCGGTTACACGGTTTGGCAGCGGCAGACAACTCGGTGGGGATTACAGCAGGGAGCTGCTAAAGGATCCTGGGTGTAGTCTGCTCTGGAGACGTTGTCATCAGCAATGTCTTGGAGAACACCCGCGAGAACCTGCCTGATCCTAGGCAGTATGGTCTGGTATTCAGCACTACCTATTTCCAGAGGCACTGCCTCTGCAACGTCATCTTCCAGGTTAAAAATAAGGGGGGGTTCATGGTACTGCTGGGGTCCAATGCCCCCATCACAGGCTCTGGCTCCACCTAGAGAGGACAAGACAACAAAGAAACTCATTAAGTCCTCCTGGGCCCTATGGTGTAGAGCAGAGCTGTGATTGATTTTAAATTAATTCCAACATGCCAGCACTTGAACATTCAAACGACTGCTCTCCCTTTCAAGGATATTACCATTGGCTCCTCCCAGGGATACCCCTGTTGTCCAGAATGATTTTGGAGTTTCTCCTTGGAACCCCAGGAAAATATTCATTCAAATCTTTTCAATCTCTACCCTGTAGAAGTAAAGTTTACTTTTTTGGAAATTTGATTTTTTGAATACCCAAAGATATTCAATCGGGTGAATAATTCTTGTATGGATTAGAGCCTGCCTAATAAGGCAGTCCCCAAAGAGGAGTGACAAAAATGTTCAGGGTGATGACTCCAAACATCCTTGGTTCTTATGATTCAGGCAAAGTTTTTTTGTCTTTTCCATACAAAAAGCAGTTAAAGTATCTGTTACAGATGAATATAAATGAATAAACAGAGGAATTAAAGCAAAGACGAGCTCTCAGAAATACAAGAGTCCCTGAACACCTCCTTTGGACTGCAGATCTGCCTTTTAGCTCCTTAGCAGCCCAACATTAATAAGATAAAAAAAAATAAAAAATAAATAAAAATTTAGGAATTGCTCAGGGGCAGCAGAGCTTTTTTTCTCCTGGAACTGAGGTCTGAGAAAAAGTTCCCCACCGGCTCTTCCAAAGGGGACCCTGTGTGATGTCGTGCTCAACAGCATCCTTAAGAAAAATACAGCTGTGTGGCGAGGGTGGTCCAGCCAATGACTTCTCGTCTCCTCCTTGGCCATGAGTCACGGGCACAGTGCCAAAGTGCAAGTCAGCAGGGGTCAAAGCCATTCTACCTAAAGGTGCAGCTCTCCGGCCCAGTTTGGCCAGAAATAAAATCCGAATAATGGCGAAGAATGGGCGGATTGCATAACCTGTAGGCAGCTTTCCAATAGTGGTTTTCCACTTGTGATTGAGATTCAGCTTGTTCAGCAGAGAGTAAAAACTATAGTCTTTCTCTAGAGTCTGGAGTAGAATCTGACCATTCTTCATTGCTTGTAAGGGGCAGTGACATGAGCTTTAACCATCACTGAAGTAAAAGTTGGGTTTGACTCCTTGTTTAAAAATTGAGGAATTCCACTTCAGGGAATGGTGGAGTAGCTTGTATGGAATTAATCCCCCCCATAGATAACAATTATCAAATCTAAACAACATATTAAAAAAAAAAACTGAAGGCACTAGAAAATAATCAAGACAAGCAAAAACCGGAAGGGATTCGACCCTTGAAAGAAGGGAAACACGCTGGGTTTGGCCCATGTTTTTAATGTTTTAAGGTTTTTCCCTTGGGGGCACTCCCCAGTCTGTGCAGCACGGAGCAGTGAGAACTCAGGCAGTTCCTTTGGCTTGAGGCGTCAGAGGACAGAGTTCAGGGCTGCCAAAATAGCTGGAAATTGATGGGGGAAATCCTGAGAAGGAAGGAGGCTTAGAGAGTGTGGTGGCTTGGAGTAACGTACCCCAGAAAGAAAAAGTTACTAATACATTCCTGTGGGCGTGAACCCATCTGTAAATAGGACTTTTGAAGATGTTAGTAAAGTGTGCCCAAGCTGAATGAGAGTGGGTCTTAATCCCATATGGCTGAAGTCCTTATAAACAAAGGAAGCTGGATACAGAGAAGCCATGGGGAGCAGCCAGAAGCTGGAAATCATTAGAACCGGAAGAGAAAGAGAAGACACCGCCATGTGCATTGCCATGTGACGGGAAAACCAAGGACCAAGGATCACCATCAGCCAGCCACAGAATGCCACAGTCTTTGGGGAGAAAGCATCACCATGCTGATGCCTCAATTTTGAACTTCTCCTAGCCTCAAAACTGTGAGTCAATAAATTCCCATCATATAAGCCAAATCATTGTCTGGTATTTGTCTTAGTAGCTGGGAAACTAAAACAGAGAGAAAGCCCCTAAATCTGTATACAAACTCCCTTCAAATCCTTGGCTGACCCCTGAACTGTGCATGCCCAGGGGACACTCCGAGGAGCCCAACATAAAGCAGCAGCTAGAAATTGACCAGCCTTTAGGTAGACTGTCCAAGGAAAACAGAGAAGACCCAAATTACTAAAATTGGGACCATAACAACCAACAATACAGAAATAAAAGGAATATAAGGGAATATGCTGAACAACAAGTTAGCCTAATGAAATAGACAAATTCCTAGAAACACACAAACTACCAAAACTAAATCAGGAAAAAACAGAAAATCTGAAGAGACCTATAACAAGCAGAGATTTGAGAGTGAGCAAAATCTTCCAGAACCATGTGGCTCACTAGTGAATTCTACCAAAAATTTAAAGAAGAATTTATACCAATCCTTCTCAAAGTTTTCCAGGAAATCGAAGAGGACAGAGAACTTCCTAATACAGTCATTCTACGAAACCAGTATTACCTTATACAAAAGCCAAAGACATCACAACAAAAGAAAACTACATACCAATATTCCTTATGAATATAGATGCAAAGATTCTGAACAAAAATACTTTCATACAGAATCCAGCAGCATGTAAAAAGGATTCTACACCATCACCAAGTGGGATTTATCCCAGGAATGCAAAGTTGGTTCAATATATGAACATCAATCATTGTAAAACACCATATTAATGGAATAAAGAACCAAAAACTCACATGATAATCTCAACAGATGTAGATAAAAGCATTTGACAGAATCTTATATCCTTTCATGATATAAATACTCAGCAAAGGAGGAAAAGAAGGGAACTTCCTCAACCTAAAAAAAAATAACGTCTATGAAAAACCCACAGTTAACTCATCATTTGTGATGCAACACGAGAAGTTTTCCCCCTAAGATCAGGAACAAGACAAGATGTCTACACTCACCATTGCTACTCAACACTGGAGCTTCTAGCCAGGGAAATTAGGCAAGATGAAGAAAAAAAGCACCTAAACTTGAAAGAAAGAAGTACAAGTCTATTTGCAGATAATATGATTTTAGTCCAAACTCTCCAGTTAAAAGGAAGAGATTGTCAAACTGGATAAAAAAGCAAGACTCAACTCTGTGCTTTCTACAATAGATGCACTTTAAATATAAACAAAGGTAGGTTGAAAGTAAAAGGAAGAGAAAAGATGTACCATGGAAGGCACACGGAGTGGCTATATTAATATCAGATAGCATATACTTCAAGCCACGGAGGACCAAGATAAAGAGGAATATTTCATAAGGATAAAGGGTCAATTTATTAAGAACACTGAACTATAAGAACATATAGACAAATCCACAATTCTAAGTAGAAAATTTAATACCCTTGTCTCAGTAATTGATAGAACTAGACAAAACTATCATAATGAATACAGAAGATTTGAACAGCTGCCAACCACCTTGACCTAACTGACATTTATAGAACATATATCCAAGACTGCAGAATGCACGTTTGCCTCAATACAACATGCAGTGTTCTTCAAGCTAGACCACGTGCCAGGCCTCAGAGTAAGTCTCAATAAACTTCAAAACACTGAAACCTTACAGAGTATGTTTTCTGACCACAACAAAATTAAATTAAAATTGTCAAAAATAAGATAGCTAGAAAGGCCCATAATTTGGAAATTAAGCAACACATTTCCAATTAACTTCTGGGTCAAGAAAGAAATTAGAATGGGAATTAGAAAATATTTCCAACTGAATGGTAATGGAAATAAAACACATCACAATTCGTAAGATGCAGATAAAGTGGGCATAAAGGGAAATCTATAAATGCTTATATTAGAAAATAAGGAAGGTTTAAAACCAATTATCTAAATATTTACCTTAGGAAGCAATAAAAAGAGTAAATTAAGCCCAAAGTAAGTACAAGTAAGAAATAATGGAAATAAAAGCAGAAATCACTGACATAGAAATAATAAAGAAAGCAAACCCAAAAGTTGTTTCTTGGAAAAGATTAATTAAAAAGAAACTAAGGGAATATTAGGAACAATTTTATGCCAATAAAATTGGCAACTTTGATGAAATGGACAAGTTTTTTGAAAAGAAACTCAACTTACCATAGCTGATACAAGAAGAAATAGAATAGCTTAATAACCTTTTTAAGAAATTAAATTTATAATCAAATACTTTTCCACCAAGAAATCTCCAGTCCCAAATGGTTTCTCTGGTGAAGTCAATCAAACATTTACACAAACCCTTTCAAAAAACAGAGGAGAAGGGAATACTCTGCAACTCATTTCATGAGGTCAGCAAAACCTTGATACCAAACTCTGACACAGGTATTTCAAGAAAGGAAAATTATAGAATGATACTCCTCATGAACACAGATGCAAAAGTTTTTAACAAAATCTTAGCAAATCAAATCCAGCAATATGTACAGCAATAATACATCTTGACTAAGTGAAGTTGATCCAGGAATGCAAAGTCAATTTAACTTTTGAAGATCCATCAGTATAATTCACAGTATAAAGAGATTACATATGCAGGTATACACATTTACAAAAACTTGTCACATTGTACATTTTTGATCTGTGGCTTTCACTGTGAATAAAGTTTATCTTAATTACCTAAAAAAGGAAAAACAATAAGGTGCGTTAATTCTAGGCTACACCAAAACACACTAGTCTCGTTTAAGGCACTCCTAGTTCCTGACCGTAAAATCATATACTCACCAGAGAAGACGCATCATTCTCTAATGTAGTAGATGCCAATTCATCTAGCTTAATCAGAAGCAGTTTTTTTTGTGTATTTTTTTGTTTGTTTTTTTAGAAGCAGTTTTAAATAGTTAAGGAGAGGAACAGAATATATCCCTGTCTCCCACTACTTGGAATTTTCATCTGATCTGTTGACAGTCCTGTCTTCCCCACCCTGATTTTTCTGAGAGTTTGGTGATCCTCAGGCCCACAACCCCTCCACCCCCTGGGTAATACAACTCCTGACTGTGATCATTTTAAACTGTCCTATTACTGCATAGGAACACTTAGGATTCCAATATTGTGGTGCCAAGGCCTTTTTGGCAGGGTTATTACTTCTGAAATCAATTCAGCCTGGAGCTCCCATACCTCTTAGATAATGTAATGTAAGGATCCTAATCTTGGAGCTTTCCCTCTGAAAGCATAACAAATATCTTACTGGTTTGCATTTTAGGTTTTGGAGAATCACAGATTTGTGTGACATTTTTAATATCCCTCAGGTTATGAACTCAAAGAACTTGTTTGGTTTTTATGCCACATTTTCTTCAGTGTCATTTATTTACACTCAGAGAAAATAATTTTTGCTCTTTATTACGTAATTCTTTGAAAAGCTCCAATAATAAAGAACTGAATCAAATTGGGATCTGCATCAGATCCCAGAATTTGTTTTGTTTTGTGTTTTTCATTCATTAAAAAAAAAAAAAAAAATGTTGGGCTTCTCCTAGGCACAAGATTCTGTGGCAGGCACTTCAGGAAAACAAAGATTAAAGAGCTGAATAAACTCTGAGTTTAAAGAGCTTAAAACTAGTAAGAGAAATAAGACATGTACATAAATAGTTGGCATATTTAACAGAATGTGATAAATATCAGCCTAAAAATCCTATCCAGCCGAGGAGGTGAGAAGGACTTTTATGAGCAAGGTGGTATTTGATTTGGGTCCTTATAAGCTGAGCAGGTTTTTAATATGAGGGTCAGGGAAGAGGCCCCAGGATGGAAACAGTCCAAATTCAGTGGGTGGCAAGAAGCAATGAGGGATTTTGAGAACCATTCTGACCTACTATGACATTTCTAAAATATAGATTTAAGCCAGTCACAGAGCCAACCAAGAAGCAGAGAGACTTCTGTCAGTTTGCTAAATAGACCTCTAAAGTCTATTTTCTGAGACAGTCTACTGTTAAGTAAATGACACTTGAAAGCATCTCTAGGCTTCCATTTAATGATCGGCCAAACTGGCATTTAGGGCATAGCAGTGGAATGAAGTGTTTTTCGCAAGAGGAGGAACAGTATAAATGTGCTCGGCTAGCTCTGAGCTAGCTGGGAAATTCAGCCAGACAGAAGAAAGATCTCGTTGGAGTATTTGTGGGTGCAGGGGGCTGGTGTTGGGCCCTTCTGCCAGACCCAGGGTCTGGGCAGCACCTTCAGAGGGTGGCCCACACCCCCTGCCAGAGGAGAGGGTCCAGATGAGGTGGCCGGAGAGACAGGGAACCCCAGTCCCCGGCGGGGCTGAGCGGCCCCTCACTCACCGGTGACGTAGAAGGCCTTGTGCCGCTGCAGGCGGACAGTCTGCAGGGCTCCGAACTCTCCGGCTGCCCCACTGTTGGGGTGAAACAGCACCTGAGGAGGGGTCGCAGGACTTCATAAGAAAACCACACCAGATACTCCCTGGGAAGCATTGCCGGCTTTGTCCCGGTCCTCCCTCCCCACCACTACCCCTGTTCCCACCTGCTGCCTCTTGGAGCCTCGGCACTGCAGCTTGTGAAATGGCTATTTTGCTGGTTCATTAATGGGAGTGGGTTACAGCCCTGGACCAGCAGGTGGAAGGTCTTGCTGGGTAGACCAGATTCCTAGGCCCAGGACACATATTTGCAGGGCCCAGTGCGGAATGAAAAAGCAGGGTAACTTGTTCAAAAATTCCTAAGAATTTCAAGACGGCCACAGCAGAGCTTTAAACCCAGGGCAGAGCCCTTCCATGTCTGGGGCACTGTGTGACCACACAGCTCGCAGATTGCTGAAATTAGCCCTGCCTGAGCTCCACTCCTCGGAGTGGCTAATTCTGTGAGTGTGGGATGGGGCCTTGGAATCTGCATGTTTAACAAACATTCCCAGGGGTTCTGGTGCAGGGATCCTCAGATCCTTTTGCAAAAGCATCCCATCTATTTTATAACTCTCACTCAAGCAAAAGTGGCATAAGAAGATAAAGATCAGGGGAGAGGACAGCTCAGTATGATTTGGGTTTGGGAACTTGAAGGGGAAAAAAAATCTCTAGAACTGGGCACAATCTAACCTCTGACCACTGATTTCCTCCTCACCTTTGACTCAATCCTATTCTATTTGGACCAAGGACATCTTTCCTCGCCAGGTCACAGATGAAAGAATTACTCCCCAAAAGATTGGAAACACCAAGTTCTGGGTTCCCACTGGAAGGATTTGGTCAAAACTGAAATGAACAGTGTCCCTGGTAGGCTGGTGAGTCTGGGCTTGAAGTTTGTGTCTGCCCTGGAATGAGTCATGACCGTATATACCACTGGAAAGACGCCTGTGTGATTCAAAGTTTCCATGGGGGTTTTAAAAAAAAACTAAAAATGAGAAACATCTGGAGGACAGTCAACAGCTGTCCCCCCGAGTTTCACAGCCCTGAGAAGATGCCCTGAGGGTGGGGCTCCTCCCACACCTGCTGACCTCGGGGCTCTCGTGACAGTCCCTACAAAGACCAAGCATGTGAGTGTGATGACAGCAGGGGCCTTCCAAACAGGAAAAGAAGTCGTCGCTCAAAAACCCTCATTCCTTCCATCCCTGCAGAACGCCAAGCCTCACGCCACAGGAGGCTGTTTTATTTCCTTCTTGGGGAGGCAGGAAGCGTGAGACTTGGAAAACCTCTTGCCAAGTGATCTCTGATGCACTCAGACATCCAGGAGACAGGAGTCAGGGTTTGCTGGTTCAAATCATTGATGTTATTTTGAGTCTCAGTAACAGAAATTGGGAACGGGCATTCGGTGTTACCAGAGGCAACTTCCAAAATCCAGGAGGAGGCAAAACTGGAATACCCTCATTCTCAGAAACGTGGATGGATTTTGGAGAACTCATATACATGCTCCCCCACCCTTAAGCAGACTGAACTGATTACAGCATTCTTGTCTGTATCAACATAGGGAGGAGGCTGGCAAATTTACACCTGAATCGAAGCTGAAGATATTTCCTCTGCAGATGCTTGGTGCAAATTTCAAAGATGACATTATCTTCTGCAAAAATGTTGAGCTTTCTCAGTGCCTTCTTTACCTGTGTGCATGCTTGCTTTGCTTTATTCTGTTTTGTCTTTTAAGTGGGCAAGCATCTCCTCACATTAGGTCCTGGAGGCCGGTGCTTAGAGTAAGCCCAGCAGGAGCAGGGAAGCACAGCTGGTTCTCCAACAGGGGTGGGTGAGGCCGACAGTGGTTTCCCGGCCACCCCTGACGGCGTCTCTCACCACTAGGGGCCTCCCTAAGAGAAGTGATCGGTGCTCGGAGACTAAAACCCAGCTGCTTTAACCTATGGCCACGAGGGCTGTGCCAAGCATTTTATGACCCACAGCAGCCCAGACTGGCCTGGCCTGGGTAGATGCACAGCCCTTAGGGAAGCCTTCCCTGTGTGGACAGTTTCTGGACCTGGTCATGACAACCTGGGGCTGAGAGAAGACTCGACCATGTGGGGCCATTACAACTTCCCTTCCGTGTGGGAGCTGGGAATGCAGAGTGGACACCTGGTTCCTGATGGTGAACCCGGCCCTTCCCTGCTCTCCTCCCTCTCTTTGTAGCTGCCCTCTCTGCCTGGGCTCAAACCCATTACAATCAGAAGCAGAAGGAGCAGCAGATGCAAGAATAGGTGACATGACGTGACAATCCCAAGGCCGATGCAGGGGGTGGTGGGAAGACCGTCCAGTGTGAAGACCCACAGCTCCTTTTTTGCCATTACACCTCTCAAGAGAGGGCCTAGGGAGGCAGCTAGAGGGTCCGTGCTCTTGGCTGCTTCATCTCTTCAACCCACTGTTACTACTTTTGCAAAACAGTGAAGAACCCAGTTGCTGAGATTATTTGCATATTATTGTCTTGAACTGAGCTTCTTGGGGTTATTTTCAGCTTCTTGAAACTGGGACAGTCTTCTAAACCAACCCACATTGAAATCCCTGTAACCTAGGACATATCCGAGGGTGAACACAACTAAATTGTGTTTATTTAAAAATATGTATCTAAACATGCATGCATGCGTGTGTGTGTGTGTGTGTGGGTGTGGGTGTGTGTACACATGCATAAAAAATCACTAATATGTTTACCTACTGGCCTTCCCCACAATCATTGCAAATTCAAGACTATTTAGTCTCTGGAGTCCTTTTACTTTGCTTCAACAGAAGAGGGCTCCCCAGAGAAAACCAAACCCAGATTCAGGGCCAACTACTCATTTGCCCTCAAATAGTCTCATCTTGAGTGTCTTCATTTAACACTGCCGGGACCTAACGCTGGGAGGGGCTGGGTGTGCCCCCCAGGTGCCAGCACTCATCTCCGGAAGATCCCATCGGCAGCTGTCTGCAAGTGCTTCCCTCGTGGCTGTCTCCTTCTGGGCTAGCAGGTGTGGTCTGGGAGCAAACCGCCAGCGACTCCAGCTGCGTTACCACACATCATAGGAAAACCCCAAACAGTGCTGTGACTTACATCTGCTTCTCTTTACCTGTTTCCGGGGCCCGACCCTGTCGGGCACTAGACCCAGAACCCTTAGCCCCGAGGACGGGGCCTCCTGAGCCTGCGGAAAGCTGCAAGCTGCTGCTCCGCTCTTTGCGGAACGAGGCGGGGCCCTCCCTTCTGAGAGCGGAAGTGAGCGCGCGAAGGACGCGGCTTCGACAGCAACGTCAAAGAGACCGGAGCCCTTGAGCCCTTCCTGGTGACCCCAGTCACTCTATTAGTAGCCATGGCAATAACACTCAGGAGCACCTCTCCGCTGACGTCTTTGAGTACCCCCCCAGGGTCACAGGCTGCTAACTTCCAGCCTGGAGGCGGAAACCATCTTCCTGCCTCGCTGCTCGGGAGAGGGGCTGGGGGGTGCTCTGCCACTCCGGAGCGGCAGATATTCTCCGGGAGCAGCGGTGCTTCCTCAGAGGACATTTCAGGCATAATCTGACAACCCCTAAAAATGGCGCCACTGTTTACAGGTGCGAAGATGACCCGCCGAGGCCCGGAGCTCCGTCCTGCAGGGGAGGCTGAGCGGGAAGGGCAGCGTCAGCACCCGCGGGGGGGGCACTGAGTCACTTCCATGTGACCCCCCGGGACAGACAGGAATAAACCCTTTGATGTCTGGGTCCTAACTGAGGAGCCTTGCGCTCTCAGGGCCTTCCACCGGGGCCCCCGCGGGCCTGCGGCACCTTCCCCCCTCCCCCCTCCACTTCCTTTGGGTGAGAGGAAAACACACGGAAATGACAGGGAAAGGCCATCAGGCCTGACATTTCCTGGCCATCAGTGCCACCGAGCACTTCAGAGCACACGGAAGAGGGGAGGGCCTCCGAGGAAGTGACGCTGGGAACTGAAAGCCCAGAGCTTTTGCTCGGTCAAGAACGGGCAGCAGGGCTGTGTGCTGGGCCTAAGAGTCAGGAGGAGTGTCGGGGGCTAACGTCCCTCACTGGTCCTGCAGTCCAGAGGCCATTTCTCCCTTCCTTCCTTCCTGCATTTATCCATTCATCCAATTCAGCTTTCCTGAATGCTGGCTAGGTGCCAGGCATGGTGTAAGTGCACTGAGAATTTGGTGGTAATCCCAATAGCTTCCCTACAGGAAGCTTCTGTTTTAATGGGGGACCCCCATGATAAGTGAATCACAGAACTAGGCAGACACTCTTCCAGCAAAAATGGACTAAGCACCTCCTTTGTGTCATAAAATTAAATACATGTGGAAAAGGTTTCTCATACATTATAGGGAATAAGCACCCAAGTATACCCAGCCTAAGCCAGGTTAGTTAAATGTAAACCTGGATTGACAAACTGGATCAACACTAGGGGAAGATGAGGAGGGGAGTGGAAAGAGAGGCTCCTCTCAAAGGAGTCACCCCTTGGGGTGTCTTAGACTGGGTTGGAACCGGCCAATACAGAGGAGGGGAGGTTCCATCTGTGCAAATGCCTGGATGAGGGATGGCAGGTCAGCCTCCTGGAGAGCAGGGGAGGGGCACCCCCTGCCCCACTTACCCTGTGCCCAGTCTGCAACCCACCAAAGAGCACCTCGGAGACATCCAATCCATCAAAGTGCCGGCCGAGGGGCAGGCTGGCCCGGGCCAGGGCCACCACCGTGGGGAAAATGTCCAGCACACTGCCAGAAGAACAAGACAATGTCGGCCCCGGCTGCTCCCAGACTCTCTCCCTGGCGGTGCTGTGGTCAACACCTGCCTGAAACTGCCCAGACCGAGCACCCGCAGCCTCCTATGTGGCCTGCCTAGTCTCCTCCTGCCTCTCCTTCCAGTTCCACCCTAGTAACTGCTCCTGCAAGAGGCAGTGGCCTGGAGGGTCAGCACCCAGACTGTGCAGCCTGGTCGTTGCCTGGGTTCTAATGCCCACCCTGCCACGTCTTAACAACTGTCTGGTTTCCCACTGCCTCAGTTTTCAACTCTAAAATGGGCATGATCATAACGGTGCCTGCCTCACAGGGTGGTTATGTGGATGAAAACAACTTGACACGGGTAAGGCCTGGCACTGAGGAAGTGCTTGTTGAATGTCCACTACCCTATCTTTCTAAGATCTAACAAGTTCCACCTGCCACCAGTGAGGCCCCAGCCACGCACTTAGAGGGACCAGTGTGTGACAGATGCCTGCAAAAGAATGTTCATTTCGTTTCTCATTCTCTGGGTCTCTGCATAGTAAATCGTGTTTGTTGAGAATGCCACGATCCATGAAACATTCTACCCCCTTTCTTTAAAGTTCTTTTTCCTCAATACAAAATAATGTATGTTTATTGTAGAAAAAATTAGAACATACAAAAATATTTAAAAACATACACACAAAAAACAGTCCCATCACCCAAAGGCAACTGTTGTTAATGTTTTGGTGTATTTTGTGAATGTAATTTTAATTTTTTTTAAATATGTGGTTCAGTCTTACCCAATGGCATAACACAGACCCCTCTGGCCTACCGTACTGGTATCAGGGAAAACTGCTCAGCGAGAACAGAGGGGCTGCCCTTTCGACAGAGCTGGTGATTTGAGGGCCTGGAGGGCAGCGTCAACGTGAGGCTAGACTTTGCCAGGAAAAACCTGAGGGCTGAGCACAGAGCGAACTTCAGGCTCACCTCCAGGGCCTTACCTCCCCACTTGTCCCACCCTGGGACCTGGGGAGGGGGTCTCCGGCCTCCAAGACGGAGGCTGCAGAAGGGACCCGCCCGCTGAGCTGCTCCTCTTCCCCACCTCAGGTAGACTCTCCCTGCTGATTACAGGACGGAGTGTTTCTGATTTGCCTTCAACTTTCACAGTCCACATAGCTGGTGGCTTATCTCCAGATATCATGCTCCAGAGCTGGCCTCCCCCATGAATGAGAGTCGAGGGGTGCGGGCTGAGCACTTGCAGGGTACAGAACAGTCCAGAACCTGTCCAAAGCCCAAGGTTCCCACAGCAAATCATGCGGCGAGGACTGCAGCACCATCTGAGAGAGCTGCAGAGGCTCCGGGCTGTTTGTTTGCGCCCTTTCTAAATTGCACCCTCCAGCAAGGCGCTGAGTGTCACAGAAGGGTCAAATCAGTGAGCAACAAAGACAGGATCTGCATTAGATTTTGGATTGTGTGGTGTGCTTTCTTCCCCCATATTATGTGTGTGTGTGTGTTTCCCCCCCTCTAGCATCCTAATTATATAGCACTGCACCTCATGCTCACAGGATCCTCAAGTCCAGAGTCTGGAAGGAACTTCAGAGGCACCTAGTCCACCAGGGGCACAAAGAAAACTTCTTGCCGAGCGCTGGCCAGCTCAGCCTGTCAGAAAGTTCTTCCTCGTGTAGAGGGGAAGCCAAGCCCGGGAGAGCAGCTCTGCAAGAGGCAGGGCTGGGCCCCGGGCTGGGCACACATTTGGGGAAGGAAGCTCAGCTGCTCCAAACCTCAAACAACCCTGCCCAAGAAACTGGTCCTGGGAGTCCTTGAAATCTTGGAGAGAGAGACAAAAACAAAAACAAAAATACATCAGCAACTTCCAAGTTTCCACAGTTCGTTGTGAGGCTTGGGATGGAGGCCTGATCTTTTGTGGGACTTTCGTGGGTCTCCTCCTCCATAAAAAAAAAAAAATACATGTGCATATTAAAATTTACTTTTGATGACTGTGTTGGGATGAAGACAAAGAAACAAAAATTATGTATTAAACGATTTTCTTCCACCCGAAAGTCCATTTTTATTTTCTTCTGATTTTTAAAGAAATTAAATCATTCTCACTAGCCCCTAAAGGTACCGCGGGACCTGGCATGGTGGCTGCTGGGCCTGCCGGAGCAGGTGGCCGTGGCCTCCGAAGGGAGGAAACCCCACGTGGACGGGTCTCGTGGTTAGGAGAAGGTGAGGCCAAGAGCCTCCCCACGAAAGACGAGGGTTGAGGTCGCTCTGCCCAGCGACCTGCCGGGCTGTCCCCTGAGTGGGCAGAATGACATCCTTGCAGGTTCTGTTGCCCAGATGAAAGTATTTTCTCTTTTCTTTGTGTGGCTTCCGCCAGCCCAGGGCTGAGGGCTGTTCGTGGGATGTGCACACATTTGCTCTCACCCAAGGAGTAAGCAGCAGAGCCTGGGCAGGGGCAGGGAGGCTGCAGCTGTGCCCTGCCCACTGGACCCCAAAGTGTGCTGCCCGCAGAGCACAAGGGCCCCAGGGGTCTCCCCCCAAACCCCGGACCTCGGGACACAGGCTGATAGGAGTGGAGGCGCTTTGCTGGGCTGTCCTGAGTAGAGGGAGGGGCTGGGGAGAGAGGGTGTTCCCCAAAAGCTGGGGGCATTTGACTGTCCATATGGGAAAAGGCAAATCCGATGTGAAGACAGAAGTGAGAGGGGTGAGGGTTGGGGGCACTTGGGCATGGGCAGGGGGGAGGCTCTTTGTCCCTGTCTCTTAGGAGTGAGGGAGGGGAGAGCACAACTTCCTCCAGACAGTGGACAAGTGGAAACAGTCCCCGGGAAGTGAGCAGCAGTTCTTTTTTTTAGCATTTAGTTGTAAGTTTCTTTCTGCATTTGGTTGTAAATTTCTTCCTGCATGGGAATCCCCTCTGGGTCTCCCCAAGCTCCCCCCCCAAGCTCAGTAAAGCTCTTTCCCCATTCCAGCCTGGGCTTAGCTTCGCCACGGAGATCTGAGGGGCTGGCCTGCGTCCACACCTCGCTTACCGGCTTCTCCCGGCCCCGCTCAGGTTCCTCCTTGAGGCCAGCAGGGCCCCAAACAGCACTGTTCTCAGGGAGAATGGGGGTCCCAGTGGGGCAGGAGTGCTCGCCAGCAAAACATGCCCGTCCGCTGCAGAGTGGAGAGAGGGGCTAGAGTGGGAGAAGGTGAGTCCAACCTCCTGCCCACTGCCAGAGGCAGGAAGAAGCCACTTTGAAGGAGGAGTGAGACTGGGTCCTGCCCAGACCTAAGCTTCATCTACTGTAGCTTCTCCTTCCGGGGCCTGTTCTGTGCCTCGAGACAGTACAGAACTGGCCAAATCCCCTCCACATGACTGCCTGCCCCCCAGAGAGCTGAAGGGCAAGACTTGCTCCCCTGGCTGCCCAGCACCTTTAGCTGCTTTTCAAATGAGATCGTTTCCAGTCCTCTAGAGCATTCTGGTCACCTTAGATGTGTCCTAGCTCATCTCCAAAAGAGTGGTCCTCTGCTCGGGGCAGAGATGGGGCCTTCCAGCTCAGACACAGAGCAGGCCCGTCCCCTTCTTGTATTTGGCTAATAGAATTTATATTAAAACTGGACTTCTCAACCCCAGGGGATGTTTGTGGTATCTGGATACATTTCTGGTTGTCATGCTTGGGGCCGGTGCGATTGCTAGTCGCATCTAGTGGGAAGAGGCCAGGGAATCTGCTAAACAGCCTATGATGCACAGGACAGCCCCACCCTGCCCCAAACAAAAAATGACCCAGTCCAAAATGTCAACAGCACCGAGGCTGAGAAACGTTGCATTACTTTTAGGTTAAAACCACCAGACCTCTTCCCCAACAGCTGCCAAAATTCTGTCCTCCTGAAGGTAAGTGGCCTCCTCCATAGTGGGGGCTTTGAGTCTGATTTCCTCATAACTCCATCCCCAGACCCTGGAACAAGGCTCGACCCAGAGTTGGACCCAACAATAAATATTCGTGGAATAAATGAGCTCTCCCCATTCTGTAACTGCCGTCGGGCTTTGGGGTCATGGGCAAGACCATTTTTTAATCTTATTGCATCACCCAGGGGTACACCAAAATATTGACAGTGGCTATCTCTGAAAGGGTGGGGCTTCGTGTGGATCTCCCCACACACACTCAGACACCTTGCTTTTCTGTATTCCTGATATTTACATCAGCTTGACTACTCCCCGATGCCCATGATCCCTTGGGGCCACTGGAATAAAGGTTTAAGGGACCCTGGCTCTGGCTCTGAGTGGCTTAATGGAGTTATCTCTGATCTGGAAGAAGCTTTCTATCCCTCCAAGGGATAACGTGCTGGAATCGGGGATAAGTAGCTTGGAGCTGAACCGTCTGGCTGGGCTCCCAAGAACATGACGTAGGAATGTCAGTTTCTTGATTAGGGATCATAATGTCTTTCTTCTGTCAACAACAAGTCCCCGAGGGACTTATGGAAAGAGGCACTAGAAACACGGCAGCTGTTCAGGCAGGGAGAAAGCTCCACCCAAGTTTTCCTTATGTGACTTCACATAGGGAAATAGCAAGAGGGTGAATTCTATTAGGACAAAACTTCCCTGCTTCCACACAGACTAATTTAACACCAAAAAATACTCTAAGAGGGGCTGCACAGGTATACTGATACAGTCTTGGTGAAATTCTCCCTGTGGGGCCTCAAGCATATGTTACTTTGGGTCAAAACTTGCTTCCTTGGGTCCCTAAGTCAGGTGCCACCTCTGAGCTCTGAGTTCTTGACGAGCTGATGCAATCTTACTGTGGGGCAGGAGCTGACTGCAGGTGCAGGTGTGTTCTCAAATGAGAAGCATGTGCTTGGTGTTTGGAGACGCAACTGGAGAGACTGCCAAGTTATGTGTGCATGTGCAACCCAGCCCAAGGAAGCTTGGCCCCTCCTGAAGAGCTCTCGGACTACATCAAGTCAGCCCTCTACAAAGCTGCCCTCCTGGCCCTCTTCCCGGCCTGACACCACAGACTCCAGGCAGAGCTGTTGTCACACCTGCTGGCCCCCGCTGACAGCATGCTGCCTCTCCTGATTGTACAGGGCTGACCCAGACATCCTGGGGCCCCACAGGCTGACAGGGATGATGCTGACCCTCCCCCTACTTTGGCCATCAGAGCCGTCCACCCTTTCCTTCCCCAGTGCTCCACACTCTCCTCTTTCTGCCCCTCAGCCTGGAGGTGCTGGCAGATGCCCGTGAAGCTTGCTTTGCCCCCCCAGGCTGTGTTCTTTATGTCAGAACCCATCTCTGGCTAATGGTGAAGAACCTCTGGAACTAGGAGATTAGGCTTTAACCAGACCCAAAACTCTGAGCATGTGAACAAGCAGCAGGTTCTGCACGGAGTCCCCCTTGTTAACTGCCTAAAAGGCAAATTATTTGGCTACCAGCAAATCTATGCTGCTACAATCAGAGTTTTGATTCCATCTGGGAACACCTGGTTTCCTTTTGATTTGACATCTCTTCCTTCTCGTTTCCTCCCTCTGAACATCTTTTCCCCAGGGAACCCTCTGGGCCAGCAATCCCCAGGGCTCCCCAAGGCTATTTTCCTTGCTGCTGTCCCTCTCCCTCCAGCCAGCCCTCCCCACAAAGGCACATGGTGGGGGGCACTTTCTGAGGTCTCTGGCCACCTGTGCATCCACGATTTTTCTCACCTGAAACTCCGAAGTCTCAAGATAGTTTGGGTCTCGTACCTTAACAAGGCAGAGCTGGTGACATTCACGGGGACTCTGCCGGGCCAGTAAGCCAGAGCCGGGACCCGGTGCCCTGCTTCCCAGGTGGTCTGCTTGGCTGGGCTTCCCCCTGCCAGAGGAGGGAGGCATTTGGTTCATCAAACATTTGGTTCATATTATCGGCACTTCTTTTCAGCTAAGAGAGGGTCTCCGGGAGCTCAGCCCTCTCCCCAGGCTTCCAGTAATTTCAATAAAGGAATGACTTCTCTTAGTAATCAGCTATTTTTACCCAACTAGCTGATTTTTCAATAAATACTTTCATTTTCCTGGACTTAAAATATGTAAACAGTTGCCTCAGTCATACTGAATATTGACTCACATCACCATAATTTCTTCGTTTCACATTCACCACTTGAAATTAACTTGTTAACGACTTGCTTATTTAAGTGTGTCTCCACACCAGGAAAGCAGGAATTTCCTCAGTTTCCTTCACTCTAATAGCACCTGAGACACAGCAGGTGCTTAACAAATACGTGTTGAACAAACGAATTTGTCCTCCTACTGATCATAATATAACTGTCTTCCTACTGATCATAACATAACTGAAAACATACAACTATTTGAACGGAGAGATATTCGGAAACTTCCCCGGCTATGTGATCTGCCCAACAACAAGTCTGGCATAGATTTTATTGTTGTATTTTGTTTTGCTTTGCCTTTCCTTGAATCACTGAGATGTTTTGATGTTGTGGAGACAATGTCATTAATAGCTTGACCTCTTGCCTCTGGGGGGGGGAGGGTAAGAGCAGAGGTACACTCCAGGAACTTGACTTTTGATAATTAAAGGAATTATTTTTGTAACCACTGAGTCAAAAGTGACTGCCAGTGTAACGATGACCAGCGGGTTGGAAGAGATGAGGTCATGTTTTATGGAAACATCCTGAATAAACGTTGCATTGAATTAACCGTGACCATCTCCCCCACCCACACACGCTCCCCCACCCTCATCCTGGCCAAGAATTCCACAAAGTTAGCGTGTAAAAGCCCTCCCAAGGCAATCACTCTATGGAGCTCACACATACCGTGTCCACGCAAGTTCCCTATGTTTGACTGGTGTAAATAACAAAAGGAATTACAAGGAACCTTTGATGTCCCTGGCCGAGCACCCACACCGGAAATGCTTGACATTCTCAGGACTTTCTCATAACCACTTTTGGAGACCTCCCCCTCAAGTGTTAAGCAACAAAACACAAAACAACTCATGTCCTATAGACTGTTTATGTTGAACCAATTGGAGTTCGTGCCGGCTGAGCAAGAAGCCTTTTGATCTTGCCCGACATTTTGCAAATACATCCAACCTCACTGAGAGCCATTTCTCCCATAAATACATAGAGTCCACTCCCAATTATTCATACACATGGAATGAAGAATGCAGAGCTGCAGCAAACATAAAACGTATTTCCACGTGGCTCTGGAATGCATGACTTATGCTTCGGCTTAAGTCCAAAGAGCAGGGAGGAAGCCTCCACAAATGCACTCCTGCCGGGGCTATTTGCATGGAAGCTTGAGGTACGGGTGGAAGAAAATATGGAGCCTGTTTATCTGCATGCCTGGAGTGTACAAAATTCAAACAGGCTTGCTTATCCTTTGAGGACAAATGCTAAGGAAGGATGACGACTTCGTTTGGTTCATAGGAACAAGCCATTAGCTCTGCTGGTCGACCAGAAGGCAGAAGCGGAGAGCTGGCACTGTGGAAGGCCACGGGCACCAGAGACAACACACAGGATGTTTCCAGAAGAGTCAACTGGCCCATAATTAATAAATTTGCTGATTGGTCCTCACCAGTAAGGATTCTGCTTGTTTACACAAACTTTTGTGCTGCTGTTTGCATTTGATTGACTTTCTTCACACATTTTTCAGAGAAAAATACTTAAATGTGTTTGCCCTATTTCAGCAGAGGGCTCCAAACTGGAGGGGTTAGGAGGAAGTCAGCCAGTTATAGAACATGTACGTGACAATAAAATGGACAATCCATGGGCAGAAATTCAGGAATTAAAAGAATGAGAGAGAAGGACTGATGGAGAGAAGCTCCTTGGAGCCCTCGCTTAAGGGGCGATCTCTCTTTATGTAGCCAAGACTGCTCAGATAGTTCTGGCTGAATCTAGGCTTCTAGCTTTAACAAAAAGATAAAATTCTATACTCCAGCCATGCAAATGATCACAGGCCCCCAGACCTCGGACTCGGAAGGAATTTATCTCAAAAAGAGTCCACCATATGGGCAAGCAACTGTAAAAAAAAAAAGCACCCACAACATGAATATCATCTTTCTCCAAATCCCAGTCTCTCACTGGCCCTGCTAAGGATACACAGAACTTTAAAAATCCAACTGGCATTATCCATGAGTCCAATTATCAGATGCATGTGCTCCTATCTACCCATGCTCCTTGTGGTCTATCTGCACCCAGGAGAGCTGCCCCTTGTTTCCCTTTCTCTTCAGTGATACCTGCCCCTACGAAGGGAAACTTACTCCTAGTTAAACATATCAGTTACAGTAACAAAAACATCTGTGGTTTACTGAGCACGTAGCCCCAAGTTAAGACCTCCTAAGCATAATGCTAAGTGAGGCCCTGCATTATCTCATTTAATCCCTATGACATGCTTGGGCGCTAGGCACTATTACCTCATTTTCCAGATGAGGAAACTAAAGCTCCGAGAGGTTACATGATTTGCCCAAGGTCACACAGCTAGCAAATGGTAGAGTCAGGATTTTAATCCAGGGCTAACTTCACAGCCAGAGCCCTTTTCCTCTAGATTACTCCATCTCTTACAGGCAGATGCAGTTTAAGAAGTGAAGTTTTCTAGGACAGCAGTTTCCATCCCTGAAAGCATCTTAGAATCACTTAGGGGAGCATTTAGAAAACGCCCATGCCAGGAACCCCTCCCCAGAGACGGTGATTTAATTGGCTGGGACACCGATATCTTTTAAAGCTCTCCCAGTGATTTAATGTGGAGAGTGACTATTCCAGGAGAAAAGAAGGAAAGGATAATATTGGGAGGAGGACGCAATGCAGTTCAAAACTAAATGTGACTTACATACTTTTTAATCTCAGGCTTTATATTGCTGCCTTTTACCTTAATGCCATAAAATCATAAATGTGACCCTATGATTTACAGTAAGAATAACAGAGAAATCCATACATTAAATTTCCATGCACTTTTCAATATCAAAAGCTATTTGTTGGTTCAGGTGGACCTCAGAGCTTCGATCAGCGCCCGGCACATCAGAAGCGTGGGCTGCATTTGGCTCCCTGCCGAGGAGTGCCCGTGCATGACCAGGGGAATGCATTTCAATGCCCTTGCAGACAGTTATGACTCCAGTTAAGGCAGAATCTCTTCCTTAAAGCAATAAATATTTAGCCTCAGCAAACAAATTATAAACAGAACCGTGATTCATGAATTCGCTTACTTGTTCTTCCCTGGCCATGGAAGCGAAGTGGTATTCGTGATGCATCAAATTCAGGCAAGCTGAGGACAACTCACGCTTAGGAATAGCAGTCCTTCTGGGGCAGGAGCCCACCGCTACATTCCACTGAGTCAGAAAGGCAGGGAAGCTACTAAGGAGGTTCGCAAACTTCTCGGTGCAGTCGAAGCACCAAGAAAACTGATTTAAAGTTTGGATTCCTGGGTTCCACCCCTAGAAATTCTGATTTCAGAAGTTGGGGGGTGGGCTCTGCTTCTAAGTGATTCTGAAGCCATTGGTCTGAGAACCAACATCAAGAAATATTAGCAGGATAAGTAGGAGGAGGCCTTTGGTGCCAGACAGATCCGAGTTCTAATTCCAGTGCCCCCAACCCTCACTCCTAACCACGTGGCAGTGGGCAGAATTCTCAACCTCCATTAGTCTCAACCGTGACTGTACTCCTCTCAAAGGGTTGTGGGAAGAGTTACATAAGATAAGGTATATAAAGTTCTAAGCAAAGTTCTTTGGCATTCAGTGCCTGCCTGGGAAAGTACCCAACAAATGCAATAAAAATTAAAATAAACACACAAACAACTGAATAAAACAAGACAAAACCAACATAACAGGTAGAAAATAGCATAACTCACAACCTGGCAGCTCACACACTGAAATCAGCCCTTTGATGGTTTGATTTGGCAGGCATAGTTGTTTTTTTTTTCTTAAACTATTAGTGAATGTCAATAGAGAGGGCCCCCCTCCAGTTGACTGAATTCCTAGCACTCCCCACCATTTACAAAAACAAACATTAGTTTATTTATGTTACCTGCCTGACCTACAAAGGCATTCGAATTTCTTACTTGGGGCAGAAGGGCACGCCTGATCTGTAATCTTCGAAAGCAGCAGGCTTCGTCTCTAAATATAAATCTGTGCCCCTGCCAAGGGCGTCCATAGCATTACTGGCTCTCTAGAAAGGACCTAGGATTCTGGCTGGCCTGGGGTGGCCCTGAGTGTGGGTGACGGGGGCTTTTGCCAAAGGTCAGGCAGGAGCCCCGACTCGCCTTCTGCTGGGGCCCCGTCAGCTGGCCGTGCCCACGTCCCCGTCCCTCGTGCCCTCACCCAGCAGCACCTCTTCCCCAAATGGGATGGAAGGCCCAGGATGCAGAGGCCACTTCCTAGGGAAAGGTTATGCAACAACATGATAGCATAAAACCATAAACAGCTATGGTCCCCCCGAAGCCTCGGAGGCCAAATTCAACAGAATGTTTCCTCATCACCAGGGGAGAGGAAGGAACAGTTCTGCTCTTCAAATAAAACAAGAAAAGATTTTCCAGACAGTGGAGCAGTCAGTTAGGGGAAAAACAAGGTGCAGGTTCTGTCCCGGGTACGAAATGGATCTGGACCGGGGAAGGGGGAGGCTGCTCCGAGCCAGGCCTCCCCTGCCCGGGCTGTGGGCTGGGGGTCAGCGGTGGGGTCCTCTCCATGCCCCATTTCTTTGGGAAATGGCTGGGCTGCTCTGCTTTGTCTCCCTCCTCCCCGACCCGCCTTCCCAGTTCAGTGTCTCTCATCCGCGCAGGACCCAGGCAAGCCAAGTGGAGCATCCACACTCAGAGACGGGGTGAAAAGATGACTCCAAGAGACGCTGCCTCATCCCATCAGCTGAGCTGGGTGGCTTGGCCAGGAAAGGAAAGAGAAGACAAGGAGGGGGGCCCAGGGGCCTCGGGAACAGGGGAAGGCAGCACGCGGCCTGACGCAGCAGGTTGGCTGCGGGCAGAAAGAAGCAGGAGTCCGGGTACTGTTTGTCCTGCTCTGTTGCGAAAACATTGATTGTCTTCTCTCTTTCATCTGCTCTCAAGACTGGCCTCCTGCTGGATGTTGAGACATCCCACTGTTGAGGAACCTGGGTGAGGAGGGGCAGGTGGTCCAGAGGGACCACAAGCCCCTTTCACCTGAGCCCCCCACCCTTGCCACACACCCCTCCCACAGTGCCTGGCCCTTGCCCAGCTCCCTGCAGGGCTCTGCCTCGCTTCCCAGAGCCCCCAGCAGGGTTCCCAGCAGAGAGGAAGAAGGAGGCCTTGTGGTTGACAGGAAACTTGTTTGGACAATGAGGAAGGGGAAATGTTTACCCTTAGGCAAAGTTTGCTTTCAGACTCTCCTGGGGGGAAAAAAAGGGACTGACATCCAACCTCCACCCCACCAGCCCCACCACAAATTCAAGCCCTGGGCCCCAGAGATACCACATCAAGCTACAAGGATGGCGGCAAGGCCCTGCCCAAAAACGAGGAGCAACTGAAGTCCAGCTTCAGAGCAAAATTCCCAAAGACAGAAATCCAGAACAGTTTTAAAGTTATCCACATGGTATTGTAAGGTGCCCACATATTTGAGGAGGATCTTCATAGTGTTTTCCAAGCCCTTTCCAGTTCTCTTCTAAGAGCACACTTAGTTTGTTTCCTTTAGCAATGAAGAAATAGACCCTTTGAGGGGCTGGTGGAGGCCAAGCCCAAGGCTGGGTGCTTCCTGTGCAAGATCGGGGTTGATTCTCGCAGCCTCCAGCAAGGGGGTCTATCACCCCCACCTCACAAACCAGGATCAGCTCTTCCTCCCAAGCTGAGTCAAGATTCAAGCCCCACTGGGCCTCCAAAGCCACTAGCTCTTTCCACCACGCAACTCTGTCTCCCACAGATGTCGATAGATCCGGACTGTCGCAGGGGCTAAAGACACTCTCCTTGTGACCATGTGGTCCAAAGAAGCTAGACAGGAGTTTCCAGACAGTGGAGCTCGGGTGTCACAGGGTGTCGAGGTCAGACTGTGTGGCTCCCTCACCCGCTGGCTGGCTGGGGTAGGCCCTGCACCCTCCCAGGCCTCCTTTTCCTCACCTGGCCACACAGGTGGTTGGAATAAAGAGTACTAGTGTATCTTTCATCCCTGGTGTTCTAGTTTGCTAATGCTGCAGAATGCAAAACACCAGAGATGGATAGGCTTTTACAAAATGGGGGCTTATTTCACTACACAGTTACAGTCTTAAGGCCACAAAACATCCAAGGTAACACATCAGTAATCGGGTACCTTCACTGGAGATGGCCAATGGCGTCCGGAAAACCTCTCTTAGCTGGGAAGGCACATGGCTGGCGTCTGCTCCAAAGTTCTGGTTTCAAAATGGCTTTCTCCCGGGATGTTCCTCTCTAGCAAGCTTGCTCCTCTTAAAAAACGTCACTCATAGCTGCACTCCGTTCTGTCTCTTTGAGTCAGCATGTTCTATATGGCTCCACTGATCAAGGCCCACCCTGAATGGGTAGGGTGACACCTCCATGGGAGTATCCCACCAGAGTCACCACCCACAGCTGGGTGGGGCACATTGCAAGCAAATCTAACCAGCACCAAAACGTCTGTCCCACAAGACCACAAAGATAATGGCAGTTGCGGGACACAATACATTGAAACTGGCACACCTGGCTTTCTTTGAGGCCTGGGGGTTTTGTTCCCGGCTTCTCTCATTTCTAATTTTTGGCTCAATGGACATGAGTCTTATTAGCACTTGCCCCTCTCCCCACCCCCGGCCCTACAGATGTTAGGGGGATCTTTTAAAATCAAATAACATGCTGGAGGAAAATGGGATGGGGGGTGACTGCCTGGTTTCTTCTGGGGTGATGAATATGTTTTGGAACTTGACAACAGCAATGGTTGCACAACATGTGACGATACTAAACACTACTGAATTGTACACTCTAAAACGGTTAATTTTATGCTATCTGAGTTTCACTTGAATTTGTAAAAACTGAAGGTTGCTCTCTTAAAATTCTTCCATGGCTCCACATTTCCTTAGAATTAATGCTAAAGTCATTAAACTGCAAGAAACGACCTGCTTTTCCTTCGGCCTCGTCTCTCCCTTCTCAACCTGCCCCCAACAAGGTCCAGACACACAGACGCCCGGGCAGCTCCCGAGGGCAGCACCAACCTTTTGGGCTCCCCACCTCCGATTCCTAGCTCTCTCCTACTCATTCTTCAAGACCCAAGCCTCTTCAGGGAAGCCTTCCTGCCCCTCTCTTGTCTGGGTGAGAAGCCCTTGTGCTCCCCTCAATCATGGAGGTATTATAATCACCTCCTAAAGTACTTGCTCCCAGCACTGTCCAATAGAACTTTCTACAGTGACGGAAACCATCTATATTTGCACCGCCCAGTAAGAAAGGCACTAGCCACATGTAGCTATTGAACCCTTGACGTGTGGCTACTGTGACCAAGGAATTTAATTTTAAATTTAATTTTAATTAATTTTAATTTAAATAACCACATGTGGCTAGGGGCTACCATATCAGACAGTGCAGCTCTGGGCAGATGGTTCTCAAATTTTAGCCTGTATCTGAATCACCTGAGAACTCATTCAAGCACAGATTGGTGGCATGTGTCCTCAGAGCTTCTGGTTCAGTTGGTGTGGGATAAGGCCCTGGAATTTCTTTCTAACAAAATGGTACTGATGCTACTGATTTGGAGAGCACACTTGGAGATCCACGAGTCTCCAGTTCTAAGTTTTAGACTCAGAAGGTCTAGATTTGGATGTTCTAGACTGGTGCTTCTCAAAGCATGATCCCTGGACCAGCAGCAGCAGCATCTCCTGGGAACTTGCTAGAAATGCAAACCGTCCATCCCTACCACAGACCTATGGGTCAGAATAGCTTTTTGACAGGCCCACACATTTAAGTCTGAAAACTCTAGATGGTGATCCCTGGGGGTCAGGGGCTTTGTCACCAGCATCCCCAGAACTGAGCACAGCTCCTGGAACGTGGTAGGTGCTTAACAAATGCTTGTAGGAGGAAGGAAGGAAAGGAGAGATGGCAAGGGACTTCCCCGCTAGTAAATGTATTTCAAATCGGGCAAAGTTCTTCTTCCAAAGAACATGCCCCCAGTCCACACCCCTAAACCTTACCCACTATTTCAAAACTGCCTCACAGGAGGGAATAGACAAGAAGAGGTGGGTCGTCCAGATGGGAGATCAGCAGAACAGAGAGCTCCCCGTGGAGGAGGCGGCTCACTCACAGATCTGTATCTCCTGGTCTCCATGCTCTCTGGACTAATGCCCTGTAGGGTCTGATTTCTGAGCTCTTCCAGGCTTTCTAACCAGCCTGGCCTGAGAGTGTCCCAGGTCCAGAGAAGATGAATTATAATCAGTTAATGCAAAACAAAAAAAGCTCAAACAAACAAACAAACCCACCACTCCCAACCCACAATGCATTTCTCCAGGTCACTGTTGTTTTCAGGCATTGAAAATATTTCCATCCACCTCCAAACCTCCCTAGCATCTTCCGCTAATCTCACTCTCCAGGAATCAGAACATACAGCGCAGCATTCTTTAACTGGAGAGAACCAAAGAGATTAATTTAGAGAGAGAAAGAAACACCAATATCCCGAGAAATTAAGTAGCTCAAGGTCACTGAGTAGAGGGGGAAGGTGACACCCAGTTCTTCTGACCCCCAATTCAAATCTCCAGACGCAAGACATGGCCACAGTTCCGGTGGCTAACTCACTTGCAAAGTCCTCAAAGGACCTGATCCAAGGCCTGCAGGTGAAAGGTGAAAAATAAAAACAAATGCTCAGCACTTCCTTCTCACCACCAGCCACGAGGTGCACAGCTGTTCTGGTCTCTAGGGAGCTACAGAGATGCTGTCAAACTGATGGGAAAAGGAGCTCGTTGTCTTCAGACCAGCAGACAGCTGGGGCCTTGGCTCAGGAGCTAACTGGACAGCAGGCAAAACCCAGCCCCAGACTTTAAATTCCGCCACAATCCTCAAAGGGAGTAATAAAAAGGCAGGCCCATTTCTGAACCCCTTCTATATGGGTACCTTCCAAAAGTTTATTTTACCTTTTTTTATACAAATAATACCAGTTTGTTGCGGAGGAAAGAACAGTAGGAAAATAACCTTTAAACCCTCCCTCCCTACCCAGAGGTAATTAATGCAAACTTTTGTTACCATTTATTACCTCTTTCAGGATTTCTTCTGAGAATATAGAAGCTTATTTTTATAAATGAAATTTTTCCTTTTATATTGTTTTGTCACCTGCTTTATTCACTGAAAAACATTTAATGCAAATCTTTCCAGGTCAATAAATGTGCATCACTTTAGGGGCTCCTCAGTATTCCTTTGAAAGATGCATTATGATTTCTTTTAGCAGTCCCCTGGTGCTGGGCACTTGGGTTATGTCCAAACAGTTTAAAAAAAAAAAAAAAAAAAAGACAAAGAAGAAGAAACTACCGTGATAAACATCCTTTTACATACATATTTGTGCACTTGGCTAATTATTCCCTAAGAAATTTCTTAGAGAAGGAATTGATGCCTCAAAGGCATGCACATTTTTCAAGCCTTTGTTCCATGCTGCCAAACTGCCCCCACCAGAGTCGCTCTCTCAGAAAGTGAGATCCTCATCTGAGTCTTTCCCAGAGCAGGTGGGATCTGAATTGGAGGCTAAACGATGGTTACAGAGAGACAGAGGGAACAGCAAGAGGGAGTATTTGGTGGTGAGGAGAACACCAACTATGACTTCAGTTAAAAGTCTGGCTCCAACATTGTATTAAAATGTCAGTGCCCTTATTTCAAATTCAAATGCTGACAGCAATGGGGTTATTTTAAATAAAACTGAGGATTTCATTTCCTGAGGCTTGATTCTTTAGAGGATGGCTGCCATTTTTGTTTTTTGTCTTTTAATGTTTTGAAAATAAACTGGAACTAATTTTAAAAACAAGGAATTAAAAAAAAAAAAACATTCACTGTCCCTCCTTGTATGTACATACAATGGAATATTTTCCGATCATAGAAAGAAAGAAGTTCTGACACATACTGCATGAATGAAACTTGAAGACCTCATGTTGAATAAATTAAGCCAGACACCGAAAGACAGATGCTACATGATCTCACTTTGCGTGAAATAACTAGAATACGCAAATTCATAGACAGAAAGTCGATTGCAGGGTATCAGGGGTGGGGGTAGAAGTGGGGAATGGGGAATTGTTTAATGGGTACAGAATTTCTGTTTGGGATAATGGAAAAGTTTTGGTAAGGGGATGGTGGTGATGCTAGCACAACCCTGTGAATGTAGTTAACACCATTGAATTGTATACTTGAATACAAATACAAATATTATGTTGTATGTAAGTAACCGTAATTAAAAAAAAAAAAAAAGTCTGGCTCCATCCTCAAAAACTGTGTGTCCCTGGACAAGTTACTTAACCTCTGTGAGCCTGTTTCCTCATCCATAAATATTTCACTGTTGTAAGAATTAATGTATGCAAAAAACCTTGCATAGCTGTGCATTAAATGCTCTTGAATGAATGAAACAATTAATGGTTGGATGGATGGAGGGATGACTAAGGAAAAAAAAAAGGAAGAAGAAAGAGCAAGGGCAGCAGGATAAAAGCAAAGGCAAAGCACATTTTTTGGAAGGCCAGTGGACTGTCTTGTTGGGGAGAGGACTGGTTCCTTTAGGGGAGACCCAGGAGAAAAGGAGAGAAAGGGATGGTCCACGCTGAACAGAAATTTTCCACCCCAACTTGTTCCTTCTTCTCTGGAGGCTAGTAGGTGAGCAACTTTGTCCCTGTTTCACAGCGGTGCCCCTAAAGACCTGGATATAGCTTGGCCCTCCTGGAGGTACAATCCCATGCTCCAGCCTTGCCTCAGTATCCACAGTGGGGTCCACCAACCCCAGCTGAGCCCCCTACCTTGGTGAGTTTGCCACGATCCGGTGAAGGGACCCACACTTCCTGCCAGCTCACACTTCTGAGCCCAAGGACCGTTGTCTCCTGGAAACCAAAAGAGCAGCATAGAATGGTCAACAAGGTAGGGGACCATTCGGCCCGTATCTCTGTGCACAGCAGGGGACTGGCTAGAAGGACTTGTAAAATCAAATATGATCCCTACCCTCGAAGGACTGACTTACAGATGAGGCCTGCCCCTGTTTTATCAATCCCATCACCATCATCCTCATGCCTGTTGACCGAGCAACTATTTATTGAGCCCCTATTAAGCATCCAGTGCTTCACATACATCATCTCATAATCCCCCAACAACGCTATGAAGAAGCTTCTATTATTAGTTCAATTTTGCAGATGAGGAAACAGAGGTCGGGATTAGAGAATGGATTCAAACCCAGGTCTCTATTTGACCCAAAAGCAGTGCTTTTAACCACTGCCCTCCATCCAACCAGGGGCCCGAGACCCACAATACCCGTGTCAGCCCTTGGGAGGGGCCACAAGTTCAGCTCCACTAAGGCCCCTCAGCCGAAAGCTATGACCTGGTGA
The DNA here is from genome assembly GCF_015220235.1 of Choloepus didactylus. NCBI lineage: Eukaryota > Metazoa > Chordata > Mammalia > Pilosa > Megalonychidae > Choloepus > Choloepus didactylus. Next base: position 63,087,638 of record NC_051324.1, on the reverse strand, counting down.
CCTGTGGCACCGGGAGTCCTGGGGACCAGGGAAAATGGTGAAGAGGGAGCCTGAGAACCACCCAAGGACTATGTACATTCACAATGTCAGGGTCATTCATTAGCAATTGAGAGCAACCCTTAGATAGCCCTAATCTCATACACAAGGGGCCCACAGAGGGGCCTCCTCTCTGTGCAAACCTTTCCAGGCTCAGCCCTGCAGGCCCCACAGATATGCACTCAGCATTCAAGCCTCAAATACTAGCAGGGCCCCAAGTTCAATTCAAAGCAAGCTCCCCAGCCTGTTAAAAGTATCACTTAGCCAGATGCACCTCTTCAAGGGACTTGTGTGGGGTTATCTATTAGAGCTCAGTCAAGCTGGCTGGTTTTTACTCCTTTCTTTACCTGTAAACCAGAGGAGTGTGTTTTCCTTTGCTGTGCGGTCAACTTTGTCCTTGATCTGGCCCACCAGGCTGTCCATCTCCCGGAGTCCTGCTCTGTACGCTCTTCGGCCCGGTGGGTCTGCTGACAGCGGGGTCCCGGATAAGGGCACGTGCATGTGGGCCAGTCCCATGTAGAGCAAGAAGGGTTTCCCACTGGTGCTGAAATGGGAAGGCCAAGAAGTAACTCTCCAGAAGGCTCTCCTGGCCTGCCCAGAGCTCCTGCAGCTCTCCCTTGCCTCGGCGGAAACCTCCAGAACATCTTCTCCATCAACAGCCACCCCACGTGCTCAGAAAATACATGTTTCTCTATCATATTCCAAGAAAATGTGGGAATAATCTGGTTAGCCAAGTGAAAAATAGCTTTAGTTGTAATAGTAATTAGAAATAATTGTAATGATTTTTGCTGTCATGAACATTTATTGAGAGCTTATTTAGTAAACTCATATTGTCTAGTTCATCTTCGGGATAACCCCCACGTTATCTTTTTCAGGTGCAGAATCAGAGGCTTAGAGGGATCGAAGGATTTGTCCAGGGTTACACAATTAGTAAGTAGCAAGACTAGATTCAACTCAGGTCTGGCCAAGCACTAAGCTCCTACCCTTAACTGCTGCACTCTGAAGTCCAATGCAAAGAAATTTTTACATTTTATCTGCTGTTTTGCAGCTTCCAGGCTATCATGTCCAGCCCCAGCCTTCACCCTTATGAAGAGATAAACAGATGGTTCAAGTAGGCCACAGGAGATTCCAAGAGTGAACGTTACCACCAGAGAACATCTACATCAAGTCTCTGTTAGAAGCCCAGGCACCCGCCACCTCTGTTTTCATCCCAGATTCCCAGGGAAGACATGGAATGAAAGGCGTGGGGTGGGGGGGACAAGATCAAGGTCAGCTGAACAGCCTTTCCCCTTTGGCAGCAGCAGGGACATCCCCAAAACCCTCTGCTACAGGTTACATCCTCGGTGGGGTGGGGTAGGGGTGACTTTCAAGAAGACACAGTGTAAGATGGTGGGTAGCTCTCAGTCAATTATGCAAACAGTGGCAATAACTCTTTTTTTACACCAGCCAACCCAGAGATTGGTTTTTCACATTGCCTCCAATCACCTTCTTAACTTACTCAGGCTTACACTGCCCCACATTATGTTCTCCGAGTCCTCCCGGCCTCAGCTCTGCATCAAAACTACCCTAAGAGGTCCCCCAATTGCAGCAGTGGGACTGGTCCTGCACTCAGCTGTCTCTAACAAGCACAAAACCCCAGACGCAGTTCCGGAGAGACGGTCCTCTGCCTTTCCCATTTTAATTCGGTTTCTCGGCAAAGTTACTGGAGTTGCATCATTCAATGCGGTGGCCACTTGCCATATGTGGCTATTTAAAAGAAAATTAATAAAACTTAAATAAAATCTAAAATGCAGTGTCTCTTTTGCCCTAGCCACATTTCAAACGCTCATGTTGCCAGTGGCTACCATTTTGGACAGTGGCGATATCGAACATTTCCTTCATTGCAGAAAGTTCTCCTGGACAGTTCTGGTCTCGAGCCTCTGCTGCCCACTCTCCACGGGGCAACCATGAACAGTTGTACAGTGCGTGTCCTGTATCGGATGTCCTGCTGAGGGGGTGAATGGGGCTTGTCTCCAGCCCACACTCTCCTGACTGAGCTGGGCATTTGCACAGGTCGGCTCCCACCAAGAGGGGGCACCTTTCTCTAACTTGTAGACAGGCACCAAACTGCTGTGATGTGCTACAGTGGGCTCCAATTTCAGGCCGGTTGTTAAGCACGGCCATATTAAAAATTAAATCATACACCCTACAATCAAATAAAGCATATTTAAAACACAGGTAATAAATACAATTTATCAGATCTTAATTCTTTTACATTTTATTATTACCTATGTTCTTGAGATTATTCATGTCTATTGTATCTGTGTGGTGGAAATGCTATATAATACAATCAATGCTATATAACGCTATATAAAATGCATTACTGCCCATCTCTTCCCAATTCCACATTCAGTGACATCGCGTTGGTGGCTTGAAAGCAGCCATAGTAAGAGTATTTACACCACAGAAATTGGCGAACTCTACAAATCGGGTCTTTTCTCCCCAGAGAGTTAGCCATGAAACATGAACTCGCTTACTTCTACATATGGGCTATGGGTGGTTCCATCGCCAAACTCCCACATATACATGAGTTTCTCAAGGCCACTCGAGCACCTTGGGACAGAGGCCGAAAGAGGGGACTGTGAAGAGAGGAGGAAGAGTGGACTGGAAAAGATCTCAGGCTTTGCAGACCTGCACCCAAATCCCAGGAGTTTTACTTTTCATGATTGTGTGACCCTGGGTGACTAAATTAACCTCCATCATCTGCAAAATGGGGACGTCAAACATCTCCCACACGGTTGCTGAGATGGCTGACTGCCCACAATGCACATTAAATATCCATAATTAATACTTAGGATGACACAAGCCAGCAGGAGTAAGGACTGATGGCGCCGGGCGCTGCTTCTTTCCTGTGTCCGGATGCTGTGCTAGAATTCACCAAGATGGAGCTTTGTGGGCCCTGACAGACTGGCCCCTGGGGGTATTTGTCCCCCAGGCCACCCCTTCTTTATACCCCTCGGCTGAATGGGAAACAAGGTGGATGGGGGGAGACCTGGTTTTTTTTTTTTAAGCCACATACAAACAGAATTGTTCCATTTCTGTTTTAAAAATATGTTTATGTTTCTGCACAGAATAAAGCTAAAAAAGGATGTACGTGGACCTGCTAAAGCAGGTTGTCTCGGAGGGGTGGGATTTCAGGTAAATTTTTTGTTTGTTTGCTTATCTCTGTTTTCAGAGATTTCTAAAGAGAGCACATGTTATTTATGTGGCAAAACAGGTGGAGCAGTGAACAGAGAAGAAAAAAAACAAATGAAATGCCAGAGGAGACATTCCAGGAGAAAGCAGATGGAGCAGGGCATGAAAATACACTGAAGATTAAATCCCAGGACAACCAAGTCTGGAAAAAAGCACCTGATCCGAAAAGGAAAAGGGCAGGTGAGAGGCACCCCCCTCTCAGGAGGGGTCCCCAGACAGTGGCCGGTGGCTGGAGAAAACCATGCTGGAGGTGCAGGTGAGACTGGGGGTTCCCACTCCAAGCTCTCTCAGCTCTCCTGCAGGGGTCCCCCGGGACTGAACAGACAAGGGGCCTCTCTGGAATGGCCCGCTGCGGTAGTCACTCGGCCCCCACATTCCTCTGTCTACCTCTGGGACTTGGTGTTACCGATAATGTTCAGGAACCCACATGTGATTTGTCAGTTTTGTTTAGAAACTTTCTGGAGCTTGTTGTAGCCGTTGGGGCCGTTCCCAATGCCCCAGCCCCACATCTGAGAGCCTTTCCAACCAGGTCCTTCCCAGCCTTACCTTCTCCCCTCTCACAGGCTCCTACAAACCCCTCACCTGCTTCTGCCCTTCAGGGCACTGATTATGCTATTCTCGCCTTGTAGTTTTCCCCCAAATACTTCATCAATTCTTAAGACCCAGCTCGAAAGCCACCACCCCTGGTGAAACCCCCAGCTGCTCCCACATCAAGGATGGCTCCATCCTCCCTGCTCCACCCCCACCCCCAATTTTTGTTCCTCTGTTACACTATTGCTCACAGCACAAACTGCATGAAAGCCAGTTTTTTACATATCTGAGCCCTCGCTAGCCTGGGAGTTGCCCGAAGACAATGACAAGTCTAATACATCTTTGTCTCCCTAGTACAGTGGTGGCACATTTTTGGGGCTGGATTGAGTAACTAACCCATTTATCCATTCATCAGTGAAAAGGAATTAAGCCCAAACTCTGCCCCGGGCACTGGGGATAGAATGATGGACACGACAGATATGATCTCTACCCCCTTGGAGCTCAATGTCTTGCGAACAGGAGAGAGAAAAATGCAACTAAAAAGTAATCAGATGATGTTTATGAATTTAGTAGTTGTGAGAGAGGAGAAACACAGGGGGCTGTGGAAGTGGTAACCAGGGACCCCAACGGGGCTAGGGGAGGGGTGGAGAAAGGTGAGACCCCTGAGAAAGGGGGAGCTGGGGGATGAGTGACTGATGAGGTCGGGGCTATGCCTGTGCACGGTGGGGGCTTCCCAGGGAGGGGAGGGAGCTGAAGGAGGAAGGCCTTAGACGTAATTGCACAGCTGTCCATTAGTTCATTCATTTACTCATTCTTCAATCATCCTGGGCATCCAGACAGAAGAAAGAAGAGACAGGGCTGAGAATTGTCCAGGTGTTGAACCCAGAGCCCCAAGGGTAGGCTGCAGGTTGGTGAGTGTTGGGTGAGAAGAAAAGACACTTGATTGTATACCATGGATGATTGTATGGTGTGTGAATGTATCTCAATAAAACTGAATTTAAAAAAGAAAAAAAAAAAAGATAAGGAGATGTCCAAACCGAAGGGGAGCAGCTATACAAGCAGGGAGCAGGAGATTAAGTAAAAGAGGGAATAAAGACGTCATGGGTGAGCCCAGGTTCCGTTCGGGGAAAGCTGGGACTTGCTTTCCATCTGTGCACCTCGAGGACCCGGTTCTGAACAACAAATGCCCGAGAAGGTGGACCCAGGCCTCAGATTTCCCAGGCAGCTCTGACTTCAAATACCCTAGGCCGCCCCTCAGACTTCAAATACCCTAGGCCCGAGACGTGCATCCTTGTCAAACCCTCTGTCCTCTATTTAGGTTCAGTGCGGAGTCCCTGGGAGAGGATCAGCCAGCTCTGCGGCCCAAGAGCTCTCTTCTTTTCCACCTATTCAGAGCTTTGCCTCCTGCTTTAAAAAATCCAAATCAAGGATTAACCTCTGCATTGATGCTTGGTGAAGGATCTAAATTCAAGTAAAGACCCAAGTAAAAACTTTCAAAGAAGTCCTAAGTCAGCCCCCTTGCCATGCCCAAGCCCACTGTTAGAGTCCAGTAGGGGTGGGGAGCCACACTGGAGGGACACTGGGTGGCTCTGATCAGCAGGTTGGGGGTGGGCGGAGCACTGGTGGTGGGGGCGGGGCCCGTGGAGGAGGAAGGGGCTCAGATCCTGGGGCCTTTTATGCCCACCTGCAGAAAAATTGTGGATGAATTGGCAGGCCAAATCCTAAAGAAATCCGCAAGGTTGAGGTTTATCTTTGGTAAAGTTAAAAGCCAACAGGATTCATGTGACTTTTAAGCTTATGGCTAATTAATAAATTAGCAAACTCTTCACCCTTTTCAGATGATAAGGGGTTTGCTAGTTGATTTGTTTCTCCAGTGACTAAACAGTTAAGTGGCAGCTGTCTGGGCACTGGGTCCATTCCAGAGCTCGGGTTAAACTGTCCCCATTTGCCAGGCACTGGCCTGTCCTCCCTCTCAGAAAGGAGTGGGCTTTCCACACTGGCCAAGAAACATTCAACAGCAGGAACAGAGGCCTGGAACCATCTCGAAGTTCAGGGAGCTGAGAAATGCTCACTCCTCCTGATGGGAAAAGGGACTTTGCCCGTCTCATATGTGCAATCGGGGGTGAGGGTGGGGGTGGGGGCAGTGTTTCTCGAAAGCCCTGAAAACCCCATAAGAGCCAATTTCTGAAGCTGCTCCCAGGGTTGAGGTCTCATGTAGGTTTTATTATCAAGAAGACATGGTGGCTGGATCTGCCTACCTTGCTACCTGTCCCCTCCCTGCTGATCTCTCTACAAAGTCCAACGTGACTGAGCAAGAAGAGGTGGGGAAGAGGAAGGAGGATGGGGTTGGGGGAGGTGGGTAGTTCCTGCACATTCAAAGAGCTGGTTCAGCCCCAATTATCCACGAGTGGAATCCACTTTTGATTCTGTGCAAGTGCACAGCCGCACAGCACATTTTTCCCTGCCCACATAGGAAAGGCTGTGAAAATACCAAAGGACCTACTGGAAACCACGCCACTGCCCTTGAGGGGCTTATAATTAAGGGAGACGATAAGACTAAGGCACGTGGGGTCCTTAGGGACTAGCACAAGGGAAGAGTTATGAAGGGTCAGGACAAGCCCTGAGGTGGCAGGGGAGGGGGCAATTGTGCATGTGTGTGAGTGCACATTCTCACACCCCATGGCCTATGTATGTGAAGCCAAGGTCAGTGTGACAATTTGGGAGCCGCCCATTGTTTCACAATGTCCATTCTTTTCCCTGACCTGACAGAGGCTGCAAATCAGCAGCCCTCAGTCAGACATGACATGTTAAAGACACACTGTGGTTTGGCTTGGGTTTTTGCTTCTTGTTATTTTTCATTTGCAGTAATTGCCAACATTTAAAGATCAGGAGATTCTGCATAAGAGCCAGATATCTTATCTGTCTGTAAAATGGGTAGATCTGACAATGCTTTGTTCCCACAAAGCAACAAGCAGCTAGAACTAGGTAGGGTGCCCCTTTACATGGGACAAGCTTTCAAATTCACCGCAGACCCCACCACTCCCTAGTGCCCTATACTCTGCCTGTTTCTTTCTTTAAGATTACCTCCCTGGGCCCTGGAGATGCTGGAATTTGTAACCCCTGTGTGGTAGAATGGACCCCAAAGGTGCTAACCCCTGGAATCTGTAAATGTTCATTTATAAGGCAAAAGGGCTTTGCAGATGCAATTAAATTAAGGATCTCAAAATGGGCAGATTTTCTTGGATTATCTTGGTGGGCCCTAAATGTAATCATAAGTATTCTCATAAGAGGCAGAGAGAGGGCAATTTCACTACAGAAGAGGAGAAGCAACACAAGAAGGGAAGTGGAGATGGGAGCGACGCGGCCCTAAGTCAGACAGTACAGACGGGCACCAGAGGCTGGAAGAGGAGGGAACCAGGCTCTCTGAGCCTCCAGGAGGAACCAGCCCTGCTGACACCTTCATTTCAGCCCCGTCAGACTCATCTCAGACTTCTGACGTCCAGAACTGTTCAGAATAAATTTCTTTTGTTTTAGCCACTAAGTTTGGAGTAATTAGTCACCCTAGCAATGGGAAACCAATACACCCTGAGAAATAATGGATTCGACAAATGACTTGAGTGGCTGAAGAAACAGTGGACAGGCCTATCCCCAAGGAGCTTTTACCCCAGTAGGAGAGAACAAAATCATCATGAAATGACAGCAGTGTGTGAACAGAGCAGGGAAATGGGGAAACTCCTAGGAGCTCTAGAAATGCAGCTTCTCACCCAGGCCTGGAAAGACTTTTATTTACAGAAGACACACATGCATCTACCTTTGTTGAGCAAAAAAAACCCTGCCATAGGTCTGGTTAAGACCAGGGCAAGCCAAGCCAAAGGGTAAAGGTTGAAACTGATTGTGTTTTAAAACTTCAACTTCAGTGTGAGACCAAGGGAAGAGATATCTATTTGGTACAGGATCTAAATTTTCTAAATGGTACAACTCTACAGTCGATTTGTTCAAACACCACAATTGCATGGAACTTTGAATAGGAAGTGAGATACAGTAGGTTAGTATAGGCTGGAGTGAAATAGTCACACATCCCAGAGTAATTTGGGCAGATAATAAAAAATATATTTACAGCCTCCCCCTCCCCAGCCCCGAGGATCTGCGGGAAGGTGCGGATGTGTTGGACATCCTCACCTGGACCGGTGTTGATGTTGTCACAAACATTGGGACTGGCGGTTTGATGTGCTGAGCCCTCAATCATGGGACATGCCCTTATGAAGCTCGTTACCACAAAGGAGAGTCTAAACTTTCATGTTGTTGTGCCTAAGAGTCTCCCCGAGTACCTCTTTGTTGCTCAGATGTGGCCCTCTCTCTCTCTAACTGAGCCATCTCAACAGGAGAACTCGCTGCCCTCCCCCCTACATGGGACCCGACTCCCAGGGTTGTAAATCTCCCTGGCAATGCAGAATATGACTCCCAGGGATGAATGTGGACCCGGCATCGTGGGACTGAGAGTATCTTCTTGACAAAAAGGGGGATGCAAAATGAGACGAAATAGTTTCAGTGGCTGAGAGATTCCAAATGGAGTCGAGATGTCACTCTGGTGGACTTTCTTACGCACTATATAGATAACACCTCTTAGGTTTTAATGTATTGGAATAGCTAGAAGTAAATACCTGAAACTACCAAACTCCAACCCAGCAGTCTAGACTCCTGAAGACAATTATATAATAATGTAGATTACAAGGGGTGACAGCGTGATTGTGAAGACCTTGTGGATCACACCCCCTTTATCTAGTGTATGGATGAGTAGAAAAATGGGGATAAAAACTAAAGGACAAATGGTGTGGGATGGGGGGATGATTTGGGTGTTCTTTTTTCACTTTTATTTTTTATTCTTGTTCTGGTTCTTTCTGATGTAAGGCAAATGTTCAGAGATAGATTGTGGTGATGAACGCATAACTATGTTATCATACTGTGGACAGTGGATTGTATACCATGGATGATTGTATTGTGTGTGAATGTATTTCAATAAAACTGAATTTAATTAAAAAAACAAAACAAAACAAAAAAAACCCTGCCATGGCTTTGGTGAGGGCTGAAACCAGGAGACATGGTGTGTGGGAAATGTGTGATGGGATTGGGGGTTGTTGAAAGGGATGGGGGCCAGCCCTCGAGGGGCAGGGGGTTCCTTGCCTTGCACGCTGGATGAACTGTGTAGCTTTCTCGGCATACTTCTGTGCGAGGCTGCTCAGGTTGACCGGCTGCTCCACGATGGCGAGGTTCTCATACAGAGGAAGCGCCAGGTCTGTGTAACAGTCCCTCTCGGGGGGCCTGTGTGGAAACCACAGGTGGGGTGGGGTCATTTCCATGGCCTAAGGAGTCACGGAGTAGCAGCAAAATGTCTGAATGTAGGGATGCCCATAAATGCAAAGCCATTAACACCAATTAAATCCAAGTGATTTAGAAAGCGCTTTGCCATTTCTTCCAGGTGTAAAACCAATAAAATAGTTTCTTCCATTTCCCACAAATACATGTTTCTGCTCCTCGGATAAGCCAACCACTCAGTCAAGCTGCCATAACAATTTCCCACAAAGACTATCCTCAGCTAGGGACACTAGTAATCGCATTTTTGCAAGAGGAGTCTGGGGTTTAAACAGGGTAAATAACTCAAGCCGAGTCCCTTCCCCAATGAGTAGCCCCATCTCTGGCTTTTTCCCACTCCTCTCCCTAATTGATGACCCCTGGGTGTGGTGTGTAACATTCAGTATTTTCCTAAATCGACAATTGGGATTTCATTTGATATGAAGTCCACCAATGGGACAGAATATACAAGATGGCCTGGGAAAATTTTCATGGTTTGGGGGATTTGGAGAAACTTTAGCAACTGTAAAAAATAGGTGTCAAACCAGTAACATCTCCTGGAAAATCTAACTCAGCTCTGGGGCTTACAGAGCCAGACAGATCTCATACAAGGACACCCGATCAGTACGTGCTGAGTAACAAGCTGGCCATGATCTCGGGTGACTTCCCCAACCTCTCAGGGCTTGAGTTTCCTCATCTGCAACATGGGGGTGCTCCTGCCCACCTTACAGGGGATGGGAGGACTGACTGCGATAACAGATGGTTAGTGCCAGGCACACGGCACAGCACACACCAGGAACGCAGAAAAAACCAAAGCCCTTTGCCCTGGCTGCCACAAAGGACCAGGAGAAGCTGAGAGAAAAGGACAGGGAAGGGGGCTAATGGGAGGCTTCTCAGCCAGACGAATTCTTGTCAGATGTGAACACGCCTTCTTGAACAAATCCAAACACCCTGCTCACACATATATGCACATACACCCTGACAACAGGGTAACACCGAGTAGACCATTTCCAAGAACCACAGTTTTTGGAAAAGAGTTTAAAAAAAAAAAAAAAAAAAGAGCTATCAGGGTGTCAGGCATCAACAATCCTTAATCCCATCATCTGTGTCGCATTTTCAGCTTTTCATTATTTTGTTGCCACTCCACTGTCATTTACCTTCTCCCCTTTTCTTCCCCTCAGCCAACCCATCTATCTATTTGATTTTAATATAGATTAAAGAGGGACTGGCTGGTGTATGTCAAACCTCATTCTGGCCAGAGAATTCCAGGCTTGACTCCCAGGCCAGGGTCGGTAACGAGGGGCAGCGGCTGCGCTTCTCACCCTGGACTGTGCACGCGCATCACCTGGGCATCCTGCTAAAACGCAGACTCTCGGGGGCAGCCCGCAGATTGAGCATCTCTAAGACTCCCAGGCAGCACCTGTGCTGCAGGGCCAGGGACCCCACCTTGAGAAGCGAGGCTCTAGAGGACCTGGACTCCAGACTCAGAGATGCTCGGCTTGTAATTGCCATTCCCACCTCTTACCCAGCTCCCGGGAGACCTGGGAAAGGTGAGCTTCCTCACCTGTACAATGAGGTCAAATACTGCCTCCCACAGTGCAGTTGTGGATCACAGATACATAGAGCGCCTAGAACCTGATTCCTCAATAAGCGACCATTATTATAGCAACTGTGTTGTTATTAATGAGCCAGCTGAGACTCAGCTTCCTCAAGGGGTTCAGACACCTGCGGCCTTACAAATAACAAGAGTGTGCTCTCCCTATAAACAGAGCACAGGGTTTGTGTGGCTTTATTAATCGAATAAGATTTATTTTCTTTTTCAGACAATAAACACATTGCATGCTCATCACAGTGCTGGGAAAACTCAATGGAAAAGAAAGAGAAGGAAAACCCCATCACCCTAAAATGTTGAGAGGACTGTTGTCAACATTTTGGCCTGCTTCCTTTCAGTCTCTCAATAAGGCTATAGTTAGAGATATGGAAATGGATGTAGTTAAGATCTCATTGTTGATGATATGTTTCCTGCTTTTTTTACTTACTATTAGATTGTGAGCATTTTCCCATTTCATTGAATAGGTGTCAAACACATCCTGTTTAATGCCTGCACAGCCTGCCAGCACCAGAACGCTGACTTAACGTTAGCAAGGATGAGGAAGGGCTTGAAGGAGCTTTTGCACCCTCTCTCTGTCTATCATTCCTCAGGTCCAGGAGCAGAGCCAACAGGTAGAAGAGGAGGAAGGCCCACCTGTGTGAGACCCTGGCAGTACTAGGCTCTCCCCAGGTGATCTCAATGGTCCAAGGGACCTGGAAATTTCCAGCAGCAGAAGTCCCTTGACCTCACCTTTGCAAAAAGTTTTCTGGCACTCAATGCAAATAATGCATTTACATTTGCACTGAAGGTATAGCCCACCTCACATGCTGTCTTCACTGTCCCCCATCTTCTCTCATTTACTTCTGATGGACCACCCCCTTAGGACTTCACCTTGCTCTAGAGCTTGGAGCAAAAGCCTTGCATAGCATTACCTTGATGGTCCCTTCCCCAGTGGACACGCCGGACACGGAGGGTGGTTGTAGCCTGGGCTATCAGTGCAGCCCATATCGTGACTGTAGGGGATTCCAAAATAATAATCGAAACCTGGAACAGAAGCAATCAGTTAGCACCCCACTTGGCTGCCATGCTGTGTGCCTGCTTTCTTACACCCATGGCAAAAATTTAATTTCCCATGATTTAATACTGCAGAGCTATGAGGTATGTAATTAAAAGAGGATTTGATTAATATCCCTTTGTAGTAGGCAAAGAAAAGCACTTTGCTGGGTTCTGGTTGTAAGATTAGATTTGCAGAAACATCTTGTGATTAGAGTTAACCCAGACTGGGAGGAAGTGGAGAGAATTATTGAACACCTAACGTCCTCAGAGCAATTACCAACATGCTCGGTGAGTATCTGGTGAAAATCTACTATATGCCTGACAACTGAAGAGATAAAATAAATAAATCCTGTCCTCAAGAGACTTTCCATCTGAAGGAGAGATGAGACAGATTAAGCTACAACAGATTGCTGGGTAAGCTAACAAGAGAGATCAGAGGACAGGGTTCCCACATAGTGGGGGTGGCATGGGGTTGGGGAAGCAATCTTGAAATGCTTCTTGAAAGAGATAGCACTTCAGCTCAGACTGGCAGGATCTGGGTTTGAGGTGGTTGGGTGGAGTAGGAGAAGGATGTGAACATCAAGGTGAGAACTGAATATTGTGCATTGATTTTTTTCCAAGATCTTCTCCCTTCTCTTCTCCAACCCACACTTTTATCTCAAGGATACAGCTACATATGCAAACAGAATGCACAGTTTCTCCAAAAAAAGGAAACCTCCCCTCAACTACCTGGATAGGTTCTTCAGTTCTCTTTATTTCTCCAGAGATGGAGAGAACTTGAATCTCTAAAAAATTGTGATTTATCAATGGCCTCAAACTTTAGGCCCAGTGAACAGAGAGGCATTTCAGCTTCAGCTCCTGCCCCTGCATCTGCTCCTTGACCCACTCCAGGAGCATATTTCCTAAAGTAACCAACTTACCTTTGGTCTCCTCCCCTCGCCTTACACCTCGGTGGCCCAGTGGCCTTGCCTAGAATTCGCTTCTCTGTGTCTCTAAGGGTGAAACTTTATTGGTGTTTCCCAGCCCAGTTCTAGTGTGAAGTTTTCCATATAGCTGCCCTGTCCTCACCCCATCCCACTCCATTCTGTTCCTCCAATCTATTCATACCCCTTGTACAGCTGAAAACTTTCCATCATCATCATCACGGACTACACAGGTCTCCCCAACCTGTGAGTGCACTTCTTGAATTTGCACTCATATTTTATCTTTGTAAACCCAATACGTGGCCAACAAATGTTTGCTGTGCTGAAAAAAATTGGTGTCTCCATGCTAACCTGGCTCATAGTAATAGAAAGACATGGATGTCCCATCCATGAATGTCATAGACCTAAGATGTAGACCACTAATGCCTTTGGTATCAGGAACGAGTCTAGACAAGGACTCAGCAAACTTTTTCTATAAAGGGTGAGACAGTAAATATTTTAGGCTTTGAAGCCAGATGGCGACTCACCTCTGCCAGTGTAGCACAAAAGCAGCCAAACAATAGGTTAACAAATGAACATGACTGTTTCCCAATAAAACTTAATTTACAAAAACAGGTGACAGACTGGATTTGGACCGCAGGTATATACCATATACCACATGTATACCATAGGTGTCCTCAGATGCCAGAGTTGGAAAGAGGTCTCATGGGTTTACTGGAGCCCTGATCTGAGAAACAACCAAGAGCAGGAAGCATCTGGATGTAGAGAGGGGATGTGTGACTATACTGGGCATGCTCCAAGGAGGGTTTGGAGGGACAGCCACCAAGATGATGGAGAACCAGAAAGGTGCACCACGGAGAGTGGTGATGGGTAATTTTATGTGTCAACTTGGCTAGGTGGTGGTATCCAGTTGTTTCCTCAAATGCTGACCTAGTTGTCATGTGGTGGTATTTCATAGAAGGGATCAGCATCTGCAATCAGTTGATTTTAAGCAAAGGAGATTACCCTCGATATGCAGGCGGGTCTTGTCCAATAAGTTGGAAGTCTTAAGAGGAGGAACTGAGGGTTCCAGGAATCAGAAGGAATTCTGCCTCAAGCCTATACTCTCCACTCCTTCCTGAGTTCCCAGCCTAAGGAATTTGGACTCTAGACTTCAGCACCACTCTTGGGAAATTTTCAGTCTCCTGTCTGCCCAACGGAATTTGGAATTGCCAGTCACCACCACCATGTAATCTGATTCCTTATAATTAAATCTCTTATTATAGATACACATATAACCTGTTGGTTCTGTTACTCTGGAGAACTCTGACTGATACAAGAAGGTACAAGAGGAAGGACGGTATAGAAGTGAACTGAGAGACAGGAATCAAGAAATCAGAGTCTGAGTCAGAAGGCTTTTAGGGACTATCTGGTCTAGTGACAGCGAATGTGCAGGAAGTGCATCTCCACTCTCTGCCCACTCCTTTGGCAGACACCACGAACCCATCATGGCGCCACTTCCTGTTGAGCAGGACCAAGTCCCAGTACCCCTTCCAGATTAGGATGCCAAGAATGCACACTCAAAGTGTTGGCAGCCTGATCCAGTCTGATCAGAGAGGAAAAGTAAACTCTGGAGTAGTTTTCAACGAGTGGAAAAGCCAGATCTCCACTTTCCCTATCTGCCATGTTTAAAAAGCACACAGAAGATGCCAGGAGGGCCCAAGTGGGAAATGGGCGTGAGGGAGGAGAGGGGGTGGAATGAGCACAAAAGGGGAGGCAGGAGTCTGAGAGGATGCAGAAAAAGCCACTTCAGTCAATGAGGCTACTGAGCAGTGGGGACCAGGGGGCAAAGGCCAGCTTCAGGCCAACTCTCTGAAAGTCAATTCCTCAAGTCATTTTCCAAATCCAAAATCCTTCAGATGCATACCTCCATCCAGATCCAGGACAGAGCAATGCAGCCCTTTCCCATGGAGACAGGGAGAGATATTAGAGCAGGGGCAGAGTAGAAGTCTACAAAAATAGAAGATCCCACTGAAGGGTCTTCTGTTTATAAAATGGCAGAAGCAGAAGCAGAAGGGGAAGCATACATAGGGGCAAGAAAAGAGGATAAGCCATGAAAATTGAGATAATGGGCAACCGCTTTGAGGAAAGGGCCCGTCCATTCCCATGTGAAATGGAAGAGGCAGGACAGGGAAAAGGGGAGACGCAACCACAATTTTGAAAAAGCTGTCAATAATTCAGTGACTTGGATATTCAGAGAATCTGTCATTGAACAAATTGATTTTCAGAGGATGGGCTTTTGGCAGGTTGATCTCAGCTTGCTTCACCAGGGCCAGAGGACAAGAGGTCCAAGGAAGCAAAAGGCAGAAAGAAGCCACGAGGGATTGTCTCTAGTTTGGGGCCATAGTCAGTTCTTTGCTTATGTGACCCCATCAGATGACTTTTACTTCTTATTAGATGAGATGTGGCTGGACGTCAAGATGGCAGAGTGTTCCTAGAGAGCTCAACTCTGAGTGTTCCCAGAGTGATTGTTCTTGGAGTCCTGTGCTAGAGGGAGTACTGAGACTGGGCCCTGCTCAACAGGAAGTGGTGCCATGATGGACTCATGGTGTCTGCCATGGGAGTGGAGAGAAGGAGTGGAGCCATACCTCCTACACATCTGCTGTCACAGGACCACACAGCCCTGGAACTGGGAGCCAGCAAGAACACGGACAGGCCCCCTCAGTGGGGAAGCCTTAAGGGCAGGCAGGCACCAGTGCAGGAAGGTCTAGAAAAGGTGTCAGGGGAGAGGGACATGAGGTCATGGGGGAGTCCTGGGCACCCTAAACACACTCAACTGACCCTGTGAACGAAGGAGTCCTAACATAGAGGGCAAATCCCCCAGGGGCAGGATGGCTTAAGCGTTAATGGAGTCCTTTTACATGGGGATTTGTATTTTCCATCTCCCAGGTAACAAATCCCCCAAAGAATTCTTACCACGAAAGTTGGGGTGATAAGAGCCATGGTGCCCAAGATGCCATTTGCCTGTAGAAAAACAAGAGAGAGACTTTCAGAGGAATCCCCATAGGGACTCCCAGACCCTCTGGGGAGCTGATTAAATACTCAGTTCTCCATCGGCTTTCCCCTTTCCTGAGGATAAGCAAAGAGAGCCTGCAAGTGTGGTTGTGAAAGCCAGGCCTTGCTCTCGCGGACTGGGAGGGAGACCAGAGGAAGACAGCAAACAAGTGAGGATGACTCAGGACCACGCAGAAAGGCCCGTGGTGAAAGGGGAAGACAAGACATCACCAGGGGCCCAGAGAAGCCACTGGCCTGAGCCTGTGCCCCTGGAAGGGCATTCAGCACCCACGGGACCCCAAGCAGCCCATCGCCCCCTCTGCTCTCCCCTGCTGCCCTGGGAACCGCAGAGGCCCCCACACCTAGGGTTCAGAGCAACTCCCCACACAGTCTTGGAGAAGCCCCCAGGCTGGTTTCATCATCTTCCTCTCTGGCCAGCGTCAGCGCCCGCTCAGCGCCTGCAGAGGCTAGGAGAGCTGCCCCCCCTGCAGTGCCAGTGCCAGGGCATGTACCAGGCCAGCTAGTGAGGAGACCCACACACATGCTCCCTGGAAAGGGGTTCAGTCGGGGAGAAAAGGGGCAAGTGAGAGCAAATCCAGCTCGAGAAGAAGGCAGCTGCTGCCCCCCGTTGCAGGGTAAGGTTTTGGCATCATACTATGTGGGTGGTAGGGGCTCTGACAATGCTGGATCCCTCCAACCTGCCAATGTTCCCAGGAGTGTCCCCCAGGGAACCCACCCCCAAGGCAAGGGGGGACAGAAAAGAATGCTGTACAAAGACCCAAACAGCATCAATGTTAACACAAAGGAGAGAAAAAGCCGAAACAGATGACCACAGGAGCATGGGGCTGAGCAAATTAATTTATGTGGCCTCAAAAAAAAAAAAAAAAAAAAAGAAAAGAAAAGAAAAGTAAAGAAAAATACTACCAATACTACCAACTCATCTTTTAAAGACAAATACCTGTGGCAAAATTTTAGAATCAGTGGATATCCATTACTCCCTTCTTGCAAACTGCTTTGTAGTTCAAAAAAATTTTTAAGTAAAAAGTTGAAGAGGAAAAAAAGACAAGTACATGGATTCCATTACAGAGAAATATAAAAGAATAAAGGTGGGGGGAGGACCAAGGCATATGCACAACTGTGTAAAAACACATGAACACGGACCAGGATTAGCAGCAAGTTGTGGGTGGCATAAACAGGCTTCATAGTCCTTTGGTGGGTTTTAACAAAGTTTCCTATAAGTAGGTTTTAGTTCATAACGTCAACACATGGACGTGCTTAAATATCGTCTCCAGGACATAGAAAAAGGTAGTAGGTGGTGAGGGGTAGGAGTGGCAGCTAAACACCTGCCCCATGACCAGTCGCTTGCTTGCAGTTTAAAGGAATAAAGAAGGAGGGGCAGGTGAGGGAACCCAGCTCAGGAAGGCACCACTGCAGCCCCCACTGCAGAGTGAGGTCTCCGAGTCACACTACAGACTGGCTGCGAATGCTAAAATACACGGATGCAGGAAACGGTCCAATAAAGAGTCTCTGCCCCAAGCGGGAGCTTCACAAATGGTTGCTGTTGATGTAGATGTTAACACTGGCGTACCTTGGGGTGCAGGAAGAGAAGGGTTGAAAAGGGCTGGGCCTTAACTGGTCTCTCCTCCTACCCACTGGGGCTTGTTCTCCTGGGACCAGCAGGGCTGCTCTCCAGGCTCCTTGACCCACTGCCCCGGCGCCTCCCCTCTTCGGGGTAAACCGACCTCCTCCCTGCTCCCCGTTCGTCCTACACCTTCCCTCGCCATTTCCCAAGCAGCGGAGGGAGGCAGCGATCCCGCCAAGCCCAGCTCTTTGCGAGCCAGCAGATCAAGCACAGGCAGGCGGAGGGTGCCGCTGGGACAGCCCCCAGGTGGCCCTGCGGGGAGATGGCTGCGAAGTGATGCAGGTAAGAGCGCAGGCTGGAGCCGGGCCACCCGCCCAGGCCTGGCCTCCACGCTCCTGCCTGGGTAACTGAACACCTCTGTTCACCCGTCTGCAACACAGTTTTCTCACCTGTGAAGTGGGGTAAATTGTACCAGTAGTGCCAACTGCACTGGATTGAAGGGCATCCCCCCCACCCCAAATTCATGTGAAAAAGGAAGGAGGGATTGGAGGGACGCGGCACCAAGCCAAGGAACGCCAGGAGTCACCAGAACAAGGGAGGATTGTCCCCTCGGGCTTTTGGATGGAGCGTGGCTCTGCCGATACCTTGACCTCAGACTTCTGGACTTCAGAACAATGAGAGAATAAATTTCTGTTGCTTTAAGCCACCCATTTGTGGTAATTTGTTCCAGTAATCCAAGGGAATGAATACATCATTAATCTCAGATGGCATCCCCATGCCCCAGTGCAAATAAACACTTAGCCCAGGGCCTGGAACATAATAAATATTGAGAGGTGCCCAAATAATTAAAAACGGAAGGAAGTTGTTGGGCAATATGGCAGACACTGCTGGCTACTTCCCCTATTTCCATGTCCCCATTTATCCTACTACCAGAACTGTGTTTTTGTGAGAGATCAAGGTGTCCAAATCCAAGTCAATCCGTATAATCCCGTCTCCAGTTTCCCAGCCTTCCTTGCAGCCAGGGGTGGCCATGTGATCCAGCTCTGGCCAAGAAGACATAAGTACAATTCAGCTGGGGAAGGCACAGAGCCTGAAAAAGATTTGCTCTTCTGATAAAAGTGGACAAATGAAGCTGGCACCACCTCTCCTCTCTTCCTTCCTTGAAGCTAACTGTAGTGCACGGCGCTGCAGCTGCTACACTGCAACCATGAGGCAACAAGCCTGAGGATACAATGCAATGTACTAAGGATGGCAGAGAGACAGAAAAGACCTGGGTCCAAGTGACGTTTTTAAGCAGCAGAGCTAAAGCAAGCAAGCACTTGCTTGATGCCATCTCTAAGCTTGACACAATGGGAGGGAAATAGCTCCATATATGTTTTAGTCCACTGTTAGGTCTTTTTGGTTACTTATAGTTGAAATCATTCCTAACCCATACAGCAAGAAAAAAAAAATAGCAGAAAAGGTGGCAACATGTTGGGGCGACGCTAACACAAAGCAGTCAGTGGGGTAAAAGCAGTGGGGAGATGGAGCTGGGCCGCGGGCCGCAGCATTACCTATCATGCCGGTGACGTAACCAGCCTGCTGCAGCACCTCGCCCAAAGTGGTCTCGTTGAGCGGGAGGCCGCCCACGGAGGTGACCGCAAAGTTGTGCGTGACTCCATTGCGGATGCCAAGCCGGCCGGTGAGCAGGGAGGCCCGGGAGGGCGAGCAGGTGGAGGCGGCTGCGTGGAAATCCACAAACCTGCACAGAAAGAAAACTGGTCAGGACCCTGCCAACCATGGGACGCCAAACCAAGGGAAAATGCAATCCCCACTCACTTCCCGGGATTCCAGTGCTGGGAAAGAGCACAAAGATCACCTAGTAGCTGGACTAGTAAAGAAATGAAGCCCAGAGAGGTGAGGTGACTAGTTCAAGGTCACACAGCTACAACAGCCACTGTATGCCCAGCCTTTTGCCAGACACTGTGCCCAGAAAGTAAAGAAGTCTTAGGGGTTGTCCTACCTTCAAGGAACTTCAGCCTCATTGAGAAACAACATGTGCACAAACAGCAGCCATGCAAAGCAGGATGTAACTAAGACCCCAGATGGGTGACAGAGAAGATGGAAAGCAGAGATGACAGACATCCTAGGATTGAAATTGGGAATGAGAGCTCAATGAAGTTCTAAGCCATCCAACAAGACCCCACAGAGGAGGTGGGCGGTGAGTTGGGATCAAAAAGATGAAGCGGTTTAGAATAGAGTTGCTGTATTCCATACCCTTTTCCAAAAGAAACTTCATTCTGAATCCCAAAATATAGAACAGATAAAATCTGGGTGGCTCTGTCTGAAGCAGGAAAGGGGAGACTGAGCCCCATTCTCCAGCTCCTTCTGCAGAAGCTCAGGGCTCTTGTGAACAAATAAAAGATCTCAAGCAAGGGCATTCCTGGGGGAAGACTGGCAGATATTCTTATTTTTGCAAAGGGAAACACTGGAAGGATGAACCAGAAACTAATAAAAAATTATTTTCCAGAAGGAAAATGAGGGGTGGAGGAGAGGGGTGGGAACAAGAATTTTCTAGGATATGTGGCTTTGACTTTGAACCACGTAAATGTTTGATTTTTTTCAGAAAGTAAAATTAAATCAAAAAGGCAAAACAAGCAAACCCTATAAGGAAAAAAAAAAAAAAAAAAAAACGGAAACAAATGTGCCTAACTATATACCAAATTGCTACTATGACCACACAGAGGAAAGACTCCTTACAAGAGGCCTTGCACACAGTACATTCCTAGTGGGATATATTCTAAGGACAAAAAGAACAGCAAGGAAATCTTAAACTTCATAGCTGTATTGTTGGTGGAAATATTGGTATCGTAATTTTGAAACTATTTTATGTATACAGCAAGATAAAGCGTGTAGTTTTAATAATGTTCCTAAAAAGGAACCAGGATTTTCAGTGTAAGCAAAAAGAAATAAAAATATAAAATAAATTAACCCAGAAGAAAAATTCAGTAAAGTTAAAATTTAATGAAAATGTCCTTATGAACTCATGATTTTACAAAATATTTTTCCTAGCTATACTCCTCTAAAGAGGCCTCAAGGCACTTACCCTCCAGTAGCAAGAAGCACACCTAGCACCCCAATCACTGTTCTAGATGCTGCTCCCAATAAAAGGAGTCAGGTCTCCCTGGAGAAACAGCTAATTCCAAGTCTGGGGAAGGACAGTACCAGATGGATCTGGGACATACAGAAAACCAGGTCACAGGATCCAGCTTGAAGGGGCTCCCACTGGCTAAATTTAGGACAATTTGGGGATCAAAAAGAATAATCACTGTAACTGATTGTAAGCCATGAATAAATAAAAATCCATGAGTCCATGTTGTCATAAAAATTTTTTTTAAAATCCACGTGTCCATATTGATACTCAAAGCCAAGGCATTTGCCACCATTGGGAGAGAGCAGTCTACCAACTCCTCACCGTAAAAATTAGTAATTACAAGGAAAGCACTAAACACTGACTCTGCCTTTTTAGGAGGACCTACAGCTAATGCCAGGTGATGAAGGAAAGGAGCTAAGGCTGTGACAGAAGACTGGCAGCTGGCACACGTGGAGGACAACAGGATTCAGAGTTCACCATTCCTGCCACCCCCACAATAACTGATAATCATGGATGTGCTGGGAGTGAGTATTTGCACCCGGGCTTCACCCTCAGTCACTCCTAAACTGTAAAGCACAGGCAACCACCATGTTATTAACTGATAAAACTCCATGCCATTGATAACCAGGCAACCTGACCTCACTGGCCTCCTGATGGCATGTAGAATGAAGTTCACAACATCATGGACTCTTGGCAAAAATGCTTAACCTGAATTTAATCAAGCCTCTGCACTTAATTTTCAGGTTACAGGAAACATAGCTCATAGAAGGACAAATTCAGTGTTGCCACGATGAAATGAACTGACAACCCAATATCTAGACATTCCATGAGACAGTCAGGTTTCTTCAAAAAGTCAATATCATGGGGGAAAAATATGGGGTGGGGGAATGTTTACATTAGAAGAGACTAAAGAGAGATAACCCAAATGTAATGCACCATTCTTGATTGGATCCTGATTCAATCAAACAAGCTAGAACACATATTTGGAGGAGAATTAGGGAAATTTAACATGATATGGGATAAAAAATAATATCTGGGAATTATTGTTTTATTCTTGGGCATAATAATGGCTACATGGGAGAATGTTCTTCAGAGATGCATATTGTATTTACAGTGGAGGATCAGGATTCAGAAAATAAACTTACTTATAAATAGAGAAAATAAAAGCAGAAATGGTGAAATGTTAACAATGGTTGCGTACAGAGGTGTTGATTTTACTATTTAAAATTTCCTTTATGTTTGAAAATTTTACATTAAAACTTTTTTAAAAGTTTAACAGTTCCACAAAAAGTTAAAGAGAATTACCCTATGACCCCATAATTCCACTCCTGGGGATAGACCCCTAAGATTTGCGAACAGGGACCCCAACAAGTACATGGACACACACACTAAGAGCAGCACTGTCCACTGTCCCCAAAAGGTGGAAACAGCCCAAATGTCCATCAGCAAATGACTGGATAAACAAATTGTGGCATGACTATTCCATGGCATATTATTCAGCCATAAAAAAGAATGAAATTCTGATATACACTTCAATGTGGATGAACCTCAAAGATATTACACTAAGTGAAAGAAACCAGACACAAAAGGTCAAATTTTATATGATTCCAGTTAGATGAAATATCTAGAAAAGGCAAATCCATAGAGACAGAAAGAAGATTGCTGGGGGCTGGAGGGAGGTGAGAGAGGGAACAAACTGCTTAATGGGTGTGATGGTTTGGAGATGCATGTACCCCAGAAAAACATGTTCTTAAACTTAATCCATTCCTGTGAGTGTGAATCCATTGTAAGTAGGACTTTTTGATGAGGTTACTTCAGTTAAGGTGTGGCCCACCTCAATCAGGATGGGTCTTAATTCCATTACTAGAGTACTTTATAAGCAAAATGAAATTTAGACACAGAGATAAAGCCACAGGAAGCAAGAAGCTGAAATGCAGTGGAACTAGAAGAGAACAGAGAGGCCGCCATGTGCATTTCCTCCACGTGACAGAGGAGCCCAGGACCAAGGATCGCCGGCAGCCAGCCCAAGAACACCAGTTTTCGGGAAGAAAGCATAGCCTTTACTTGAACTTTTTCCCAGCCTCAAAACCATGAGCTAATAAATCCCCATTGTATAAGCCAACCCATTGCACGGTATTTGCTTGAGCAACCAAGGAAACGACAACAAACAACGTGTATAGGATTTTACTTTGGAGCAATGGAAGTGTTTTGAACTAGATAGAAGTACTGGTTGCTGAACGTTGTGGATGTATTAAATGCCACTGAATTGCTCACTTAAAAATGGTTAATTATATGTGATGTGAATTTCACCTCTTTCTCTCTCTACACACACACGCATACACACACACACACACCCCGTCTCATTTTTAAGTCTAAAAGAGAATGGAAGTCTGGAGTTTAGAATGAGCAATCAGTTACAGAAGGGGTGGCTCCCACAGTTTACTGAGTGACTCAGGAAGCGGGTAGCAGGCCGTTCAGAAAGCAGAAGGGAGCTCCTGAGGGAGCGAAAAGGGAAGCTCACAGAGGGCAAATGCAGAAGCAAGCAAGGAGATGTTTTGATTGGCTGACATTACGTTTCCATTTTACCTAGGGGGCTGTGCTACAGAGTGGGGAGTAGATACGCATCAATTAGTACAGTAAGCTTGTCCACTCTGATAAACTCTCTCTACTGGGACAGAAACCAGTTTTATCACCAAGTGTTGCCTATAAGCAACCCTGTAGGGTAGGTTCTGTTTTTCTGGGCAAACCCCTGCAGGCCAATTGATTTTGTCTTCTGGAAAAGCCCTTCTTGGAAAAGGGTCTTCTCCTGGCCATGCCCAATGCAGGAGGCCATTTTATTTTCCTTAACGGCTGTGAAAGCAGGCCTGCAGGGGGCAGGTCAGAGCAGAAGGGCACCAACCACAGAGCCTGCCACCACCCCTCATCTCAGGCTGGTTCTCACCTAAGTGAGAGCCCTCAGGGCTTGGCAATGACCCGAAACCTGGAAGACAGTGCTCCCATCATCTGAACTGGGCCAGCACCCCCACCAACCTGGCCAATGTGCTGGAAGGCTAATGATGGGGTTGATGGAAAATCTCAAAGGTCACTTTTTCTTGTTATCTGTTCCCCTGACAGAGGATAATTTAGGGCAGGAAAATGGGGAAAGACTCCGAGGTCCCTGTTTCCTCTGACAAGCAACTCTGGAGGAAGCCTGAGAGAAGAAGGTGGTTGAAATATGATTTCGAGAAGATTCCACCCGGAGTTCATTTATGCAGCCTCTGTCTGGGGGCCATGACCTCCATCAGTCAAAATCCTATGAGTGTCTAATGTTTTTCCACCCCATGGAGATGCCCCCAGCCTGAGCTCTTGCCCTGCACCATGGCCTTAGCATTTGTGGAAGGGATGGCCCTACTACTGTTCCTTTCTTTTCTCTTCTGGTTTCTTTCCTTTTTATTTATTTATTTTTTTCATATTACAGTCAAGCCTAGAGATCATAAGGAAAATCTTTTTTAAAACCCTGTAAGGAAAATGCTCAAAGAGAACTTCTCAAGAAGGGACAAAGGCCCATTGAGCTGGGTGTCAGCCAGTCTGCAGGTCTTCAGATGAGAAAGTTACTTATTTCATTTATTGATTCAATCATTTATTCTAAAAATATTTATTGAGCAGCAACTATGGGCAGACATTGTGCCAGATGCTAAGGAAGCAAAGAAACAGTTACTGTTCTAGATTAACTTACGATTTAGTTTTCACAAAAAAGTCCTATGAGGCAAGTTCCATTTCACTACTTATCTAGCACTAACTATGAGCTTGGTACTTGTTAGGGGTTGAATTGTGTCCCCCAAAAAGATATGATGAAGTCCCATCTCCTGGTGTTTTTGAAGGTGACCTTCTTTGGAAATAGAGTCTTGGCGAATGTAATCAAGTTCAGATGAGGCCATACTGAGTTAGGGTGGTGTTCTGGTTTGCTAATGCTGCTGTTTCACAAAACACCAGAAATGGATAGGCTTTTATAAAGGGGGTTATTTGGTTACAAAGTTACAGTCTTAAGGCCATAAAGTGTCCAAGGTGAGGCACTAACAATAGGGTACCGTCACTGGAGAAAGGCCATTGGCATCCAGAAAACCTCTGTTAGCTGGAAAGGCACGGGGCTGGCATCTGCTTGCTCTCAGGTTGTGTTTCAAAATAGTGCTCTCCAAAATATCTGCATCAGCTTCCAACGGCCATCTTCAAAATGTTGTCTCAGCTGAAGATAGCTCCTTCTGAGTTCTTCTTATAGAGTGCTCTAGTAAACTAATCAAGGCCCATGCTGACTGGGTGGGGCCACACCTCCATGGAAATTAATCAGAGTTCACACCTACAGTTGGGTGGGTCACATCTCCATGGAAACAACCCAATCCAAAGGTTCCAACCTAATCAACACTAATACATCTGCCCCCACAAGATTGCATCAAAGAACATGGCTTTTTCTGGGGGACATAATACAGCTAAACCAACACAGGTGGGCTCAACCCAATGATGGGTGCCCATTTAAGAGGAAAGAGACACAGACACAGGGCAGACGGTCAGGTGAAGACAGAGGCTGGAGCGCCGCTGCCACCGGCCAAGGAATGCCTGAGGTCTCCAAAAGCAAGGAAGAGGCAAGGACGGATTCTTCCTCTAGAACCATCAGAGGGCACGTGGTCACACCAACACCTGGATTTCAGGCTTCTGGTCTCCAGAAGTGGAGAGAACAATTTTCTCTTGTTTTAAGCCACCCATTTTGCAAGACTTCATTTTGGCAGCCCTAGGAAGTAATTCAGCATTTACACGTTGTTAGTATGTTTCATCCTCACGGCAGCCCAAGGATGTGGTGTTATTGTATTATTATGATCCCCATTTCACAGATGGGGAAATCGAGGCAGAGGAAGTTGAATGACTTGCCACAAGTGCCATCAGGGGCAGAGCCAGGGCTTGCACCTGGGCATTTGGCTCCACGGCCCACACTCCCGGCCACTGCATTATACAGCCAGGTGTTCAGGGGCATGCCTCAAAACCTGGGCGGGTCTGATTCAAAATCCCACACTCCTGCCATTAAACCACAGTGCCTCCATTAGGAAGTTGAGGGGCTGATCTCCAAAGTCAAATGGAAAGGGCCAGGGAGACTCACCTACTCTACAGCCAGTCTGGGGGGAAACAGAACCCAAGAAGACAGTGAGGTTTAAAGTGGAGAAGAAAATGTGCCCAGGCCCCCAAAGTTCACTGTAAAGAAGGAGAGGCTGGACTGGCCTAGGTGTGAAAAGAGGCCTGGAGACCTAACCATCCGGGACACACCCACACACATGCAAAAACACCCACATGTGCACACACATGCACATCGATGTGGACACACTCATTTCCAAATGCAGCTGGTTGTGAATTGAGGAAACAGTTGACTTTGATGGCACATCAGAAGAACTTCTTAAAATAAGATGATGAAACACTGGCGCTGGCTTTTCAGGGAGGCTGGGGAGCCTCCGACCTTGAAAGCCTTCCAGAGAAAAAGCAGGCATCTGAACACCTGAAGGTTTTCCTCAGAGACCTGCCTGAACTTGAGAGTCTGCAGCCACAGCCTCAAGATCCCTTGAGCAAGTCATGTGATGATTCTAGGAGTGCACACTTAGTTTCCTCATCTCTGGGTACCCCTCAGCCACTCCAAGCTGGCTCTCTCAGCCTCTGCTCCAGTCCATTCAGAGTAGCAACTCATCCAGACCACTCTCTCTTGACAGATCTTTTCTTCTGGAACCTTCCTCCTCCGCCTTCCAGAAGACCTGTCCTCATCCTCTTTGAATATTCCCGATGGCTCCATTTCTACCTCCATGGTAGGTTTGTCTTTCTCTGACCATTTTTAGATGGTAGAGGTTCTCCAGGACTCCTTCCCCAACCTGCTTTTATTCTTACTTCTCACACCCCTTCTGGGAAATCCTGTACAATCCCTCTCCCTCAACTAATGCCTGTGAATGAGATTCCCAAGTCCATAACCCCAGCTCACACTCACCGTAGAGCTCCAGACCTTCACTCCCATCACCTCCTGGGCATCCTCATCGGACACCTTAGATGCAATCATCTGGGGTCGAATTCACTGTCTTCACCTTCCAAGCTTGCTCCAATGTGCCATCTCTATGAGCGGCACCGCCCTACTCCCAAACCATCCCGGCAGAGAACTCAGGGACCCTGCCTCTGCTCTCCACTCTCCCTTACTCCTCACATCAAACTGGCCCCCAAGTTCTATCAGTTATGCCTCCTAAATGGCTCCCTCCTCTCTCCCATCCACTATCACTGCTCCAACAGAGGCTGTTAGGAGTCATAGTCAAAATTATTACAAGAACTTGGTCTCCCTGCTACTCCACATCAGCCTTCAGGCCAATGTAAATGTCTTCCTAAAACACAAATCTGATTGTTCCAATCCCTTAGGGAAAAACATGCTCTCCCTTTGCCTGCTTCTCGAGGCTCAACTGTTGCCCCTTGACTCTTCCATGCTCCATGTTCCCAACACAACCGTATTATACCCAAACCTCTGTGTCTGCTCATGCTGTTCCACCACTGAGAATCCCTCCCTCCCCACTATCCCACTATCCCCTGACTGACAGGTCTTAACAGCCTTCTAGACTTAGTTCAACTGTTCAGATGTAACCACTTCCATGGCACCTTCCTTGGCTGTTTTAGTTTCCTAGGCTGCTCAAGCAAATACCATGCAGGGGGATGGCTTAAACAATGGGAATTTAATGGGTCAGGGTTTTGAGGCTAGGAAAAAGTTCAGATAAAGGCTATGCTTTCTTCCCGAAGACTGCTGTTCTTGGGCTGGCTGCCGGCGATCCTTGGTCCTGGGCTCCTCTGTCACATGGAAATGCACATGGCGGCCTCTCCGTTCTCTTACAGGTTCCACTGAATTTCAGCTTCTTGTTTCCCATGGCTTTCTTATTGTCGGAATTTCATTCTGTTTATAAAAGACTCTAGTAATTGGATTAAGATCCATCCTAATTGAGGTGGGCTACAACTTAAGAAACCTCATCAAAAAGTTCTACTTGCAATGGGTTCACTCCCACAGGAACGGATTAAGTTTAAGAACATGTTTTTCCATACATACAGCTCCAAACCACCATACTGACTCTGCTTTCCCCCTCCTATCCAAACCCCCATGACTGCATAGAATCAGGGGCCCCCATTCTCCATGTAATTAAACCACATATAGACACCAGCATATCCCTTACAAGAACGAACTGTAATTCTTCTATTTCATGTTATGGCAGATTAAAGATGGCCCCAAATTCTTTAACATGACTCCCTTTTAATCTCCCTTTGTGTCCCCTCTTCTTGAATCTGGGTGAGATCCATGACTGCTTTGACTGATAGCTTAATGTAGAAGTGACATTTGTTGTGATAGTTTCTGGGGCCAGGCCTTTAGACACCAGCAGCTTCCACTTCCTCTTTCAAATCACCATGTGAGTTGCCATGTAGGACACTTGACCACTCTAAGACCACCACGCTGGAGAGGCCATCTGTAGGTGGTTTGTCAATGACTCCAGCAAAGCCCAGGCTTCCAAACATGCCTGTCTAATGTCAAATCATGTGAGTGAGACCATCTAGGATTCCCCAGCTCCGACCATCTGCTTGCTGGGTACCCCCAAGTAACCCCAGTCAATACCATGTGGAAAAGAATTGCCCAACTGAAAACTGCTAAGAACTCCTGACTCAAAAAATCATGAGATATCAAAAAAATGCTCATTGTTTTATGCTACTAAGTTTGGAGGCAGTTTGCTACATAACAACACATAACCAGAACAAAGCCTCTCTCTCTCACTAGACATTATTTTGTTCACTATTAAGTTCCCAGCACCCACACAAAGTGGATGCTACCAAACGTGTATTGACTGGATGACTCCAGTCTCCTCTTTGCTTTTGTCCAACATAAGTCTTGCTAAGGATGCCTGATGGTGCCAGCCCCAAGAGCCTGACTCACATCCATTAAAAACAAGGGAATGCTGTTTCCCAACTGACTTTCAAGAACACCATGGGAACTGTGGTGGTGCTCAACATGTTTTCTTCTCGTGCATGAGCTTCATGGGAAATTAGTACCTGAAATTTGCCCTGGTGGGTGTGGAGTTACTAAATGCTAAGGGAATTCAAGTGGCTCACAGAGAAAATGCTTCAGTTTGCTAAGCTTGAGCGACTTTTGTCCACAGTGGACTGACCTTCTCCATTGTGGCTGGGATGCTCAAGAGCTGTTGACCGCAGTAGTCCAAAACTTCATTGCCTGAATGCTATACCTGCCTCTCTGTTTTTGAATGGGCTGCCCTGAGTTTTGTCTCTCCTTGGACATGTTAATGCCATCACCCCGGGAACAGCTCTAGCACTTTTCTACAGCAAGATGTAGCTTGGAGCTCTTTTGCAGACCGCAGGTTCGGTGAAAGCAGCAGGGCTTAGAGTTGCAACTCCATCCCTAAGCAGCTAGGTGCAGTGCAGTCGGGCTGCGCCATCAAGATGGTGAACAAACAAAACTTGAAGAGAGAAACTCAGGTCAAATGGAAAAAACTCAGTTCATTTTCACATCATCGCTTAACCTGATGCTTTTAGGGCTCACTTCCTTCCCATGGTGTGCTAAATTTCCTTTATTTCCCAGTCTTTGGAGGGACCTGGTGGTACTCCACCCCCCAAAAAGCTCACACCACCCCATGCAGCCCAATGAACTGACTTCCACATCACCCTTTTCCTCTCTCCCTGCTGCTGTCTCCATTTCGTGGAAACTAATTAATAAGCAATAAATTGGTCTGGTTATTTGGAAAGCTTTTTTTGTTTTTCCCCAAATCTACTTGGGCAGGCTCAGGCCAGTTCACCAACAGGGGTCCTAATTAAAGTCTGAAAATAAATCATAAAGCAAAGCTGGAAATACAGAGCCAGACATTATAGCAGACCTGTTAACAAGAAAATTAAGACTCACCCAGACAAAAAACAAAGCAACTTGCCATTGCATAAATTACGTGTATTAGAATCAGGGAGCGTTCGTGCTGTAAAGGCCGTCAGCGAAGCCTTGGAGAGACATAACATTATAAAGTTAAGCATGTCCAGCCTTCATTTACAGGGAATTTAAAATAGGTGATGATTCTTTCTGTGGCAGTGCTCTAAATTGCAATGTGACTAGAATAAAAACAATGCTTGCCCCATTCATAATTTAAAGGTTTGGAGGTGGAAATAGGTTTCGAAAATAATTAGCTGTAGCCTTTGTGTGCACAGAGGGTGGGAGAGGGGAGATGGGAAATGGAAAGACACTGAAGTAGGATTTAGTCACACAGAGAACATCAGCCTTGACGTTGCCTTCTGTTAAATGGGATGAAGATAGTGACTCACCCCTGAGATGAGGAGCCGTAGGAGCTCACTGAGAACATGGATATGGAGGCCCTTTGCAAGCTGCAAGCAAATGTGGCAGCAAACAGTGAACTTGGTGTCCTTGTGTACTCACTCATTCATTCATTCATCCACTCATACTCTTGTCCTTGTCAAAAAGGGATTCCTGACAATTGAGCTCAGTGTGGGCCTTAGCAAATTTTCTTCTTTCCTTGTCACATTCTTGTTGCAGATATATGTGTATTCACACTCGAAGGACACACACAAGGAAAATGACAATGGGACACACACATGGGCATCTCAGTGCCTCCTGGATCTGACACTTCTTTCCACTGCCACGACCCTGAGCCAAGGCATCCCTGAGGTTCTGGCAATATGTCCCCTGTCCCCAGTCTAGTAAACCGGAGCAATGCAAGTTGCATGATTTCAGTCCTTCGGGACTCCCCATGGCCTTCAGGATCAAGACCAAACACCTGACATGGCACACGATGCCCTTCACCAGCTACCCCACCCATGTGTCCAGCCTCACACTCCCTGTCTGAGCTGGACTCAGCCACTAGAATGGAAGCCCCAGGGGAGCAAGGATTTTCATTGTTTGGATCATGGATATACTCCCAGAACCCAAGACAGTGCTGGGGGAGGCTCAATGACTGTTTGTTGGGCAAATGGACACAGTCCAGTTCTGGGTCTTTGGTCATGCTTTTCCTTCTGCCTACAAAACTCCTTCCTCCCTCCTCTTCAGGCTACTTACCCTCATCCTATGGTCTAAACTCACACAGGTCAAAATAGATGACATCATTAAGTACCTCTTGATTTTGCTCTAAGTAATGGCCTTTCTCTTCCCGTGGTGCCCCCGCCGCCCCCGCAACCAACCCCACCCCACCCAATCCCCACCCCACGCCCACAGCTCCTTGCTCTGAGCTTTATCAGCCCAAAACTAAGAAGCCCAGACAGGGCCTTTCTCATTGCACCATTTGAAACTATTATGGACCCCAGAAGAGTCATGCTCTTTTAACCCAATCTTGTTGAGTGGAACATTTTGATTGAGTGTTTCCAAGGAGATGTGACTCACCCAACTGTGTGTGACACCTTTGGTTGGGTTATGTCCATGGAGGTGTGGACCCTGCCCATTCAGGGTGAGCCTGGATTGGTTCACTGGAGGACATAAGAGAGCTCAGGAACCAGTACTGATGCTGACGCTTGGAGATGCCTGGAGATGCAAGCAGAAGGATGTTTGGAGATGCTAAGTTAAGAGATGAAGCCCAGAGTCTGCCCCAGAGAAGCTAAGAGAGGACCCCCAAACGCTTAGAGAGAAACATCCTTGGAGAAAGAAGCAAGGACGCATAAGAGCTGAGAGAGAGGAGCTAAGGCAGAAGCCCAGAGACATTTTGGAGAAAGCAATTTTGAAATACAACCCAGGAGCAAAGGACCAGTAGATTCCAGCCACATGCCTTCCCAGCTGACAGAGGTGTTCCAGAAGCCATCGGCCATTCTTCAATGAAGGTATCCTCTTGTTGATGCCTTAGTTTGGACACTTTTATGGCCTTAGAACTGTAAATGTGTAACCTAATAAATCCCCTTTATATAAGCCAGCCCATTTCTGGTATTTTGCATAATGGCAGCTCTAGCAAACCGGAACATTCATTCTTGACTGTGACCAAGTTATAAGTACTGAGCTAATCCTATCCCCCAAGCTGTCAATTCAATTAGCTCTAACTCATGCTATAAAAATACCAGAGCATATAAAGACACCAAGTACATAGACACGTGTGTTCACAGCAGCGCTATCCACAATTGCCAAAAGGTGGCAACATCCCAAATGTCCATCAGCAGATGACTGGAAAAACAAATTATGCTATAATCTATACAATGGAATATTATTCAGCCATAAAAAGGAATGAAGTTCTGATACATGCTACATGTGCTACAACATAGATGAACCTCGAAAACATGGCTAAATGAAAGAAGCCAGTCACAAAAGACCATATACCGCATGAGCCCATTTCTATGAAATACGCAAGAGAGGCAAATCCATAGAGACAGAGAGCTGGAGGCTTCCAGAAGCTGGAGGGAGGGGAAATGGGGAGAAACTGCTTATTGGGTACGGGGTTTTACTTTGGAGTGAACTGTTCACTTGAAAATGGTTAATTTTATGTTATGTGAATTTTACCTCAATATATTATTTTTAAAAGATAAAAGCATCAGGGGTGGGAGGCACCTCAGGATTTCCTGCTGTTACAGCACATTGCCCTTTGCTGACTTCTAAAAGGTGATTTTCTTGTCTTTGCTGCCACCAGGCCACCAGCCTCTTAAGGGCAGAGCTGGTGGTGGTCTCCCAGTGTTTGTCCCACGACCTGCTCGTAGGAAGGACGAGAGGGTTAAAAGAGGAACTAGCAATAGCCACTGGATGGGCAATGCTGAACAACTTGGCACGGGCTGACACTGAAGCCTTTTCTCCAGGATTGTCTGCTGTGCAGATCACGGTGCTCCTGCATGTCCTGAGCTATTAAACAGAGCCACCCAGGAAACCGTGCTGTCCCCTTTCTGTAGTATCACCTTCCCCCCAGCGGGTAGATGGGTACAACAGAAGTTTTCTATCTATTTGACCTTTATACCCATGTGCAAAGACGTAAAGCAGACTGTCACAAGACACTGAGCACTTACAAGAAGATAGGATGGGACCTCCCAAAATAACATCTCAGAGTTGACAGCGAAAGTCAAAGGCCAAGAGGATTTATCCCTGACGGTGGTCCTCCCAACCCTGAGTGTGAGTTACTGTGTCGGGGAGGGATAAAGCTGGAATGATGTGGGGAGGCTCTTCTCTCCCTCCTTTAAGCCTTGTTCCGAGGTCCTTTCTGTCCCATCCCCTGTAGTGCCCATAAGACATCAAGACACCATCGCCATCTCCTCAGTTTAGAGCACTAACCTAAAACTGATCTTCAGGTTACAGCAAAATCCCAAAGGGACAGGAGGGCTGAGAAAGAGAGTACTGGAAGTTATCAGGGTGGGTGAATTTTTGCAAATAGCCAATTCTGAAAACAGAAATCAAATCAGGTGTTTGATCGAATTGACAGCTCAATTCCTTCCTCACTGAGGTTCTTTTTAGAAAGAGCCCCAAGCCCCTGGGAGCCTCTGACCTCCCAGTGGTGAATACTGATCCCTGATTCCTAGCTAAGTCACCACCTACAACTCGCAGCTTGAGAAGCAGCAGCAGCAGCAACTTGACTCAGAATTAAACTGGGGACATGGAAGGGGCAATCAGGGTGCAAAGCTAACATCCTGCAAATCAATTTACGCTGTAGACGTACTTACTGTCAACTTGGCTTCTGAGCCGGCCTGATGGACAATTGAAGTCACTGAGCATCTCAGGGCTGCTCTCTCTATCACTCCTTATCCCACCCTTCCACCCCCTGAGAGTTCTGGGTCATTACTACTCAGGAGCTCAAACCTCCTAGGCAGGAGTCACATACAAGTTACCTTCCAACCCAAGAACTGTCAAGAAATAGGTTGCTTGTTCAACACACACGAAACCAGCGTCAGTCTTTCCTGGGTGTGCAGCCGCCGAGAACCAAACCAGCATCCAAGTTTTAACTAGCATTATCAAGGTATTCACAGGGTTTTCAGGGTACTTTAAATATTTTTCAAACTATTTTGAAGAGCTGGAAAAGACACCAAAGAAATGTATGTGTCCTTTCTTCTTTTTTTTAAAGCATGAGCAATTCATTCCTCGATTGCAAATTATAATGCAAGTTGCTTTACATTTCCTCCTTTTCTAATTGTTTGAAAAGTTTAAGTTTCAGTTGACTACTAAGTCCCTGCCATTTTTACTTGAATGCCAATGTTTTTATTTTCTTCTGCTTATCGGATCATTTTTAAACTCACAAATGTTCAACAGCACTGTCCAGCTCAGATCTGCACAGGACACTGGCAAAATGACAGCCACCAGCCAGGGCAGGTGAAACATTTTGGTTGCTCAGGCTACTGACAAGTGCCAGGACCACGCCTCCTTGCAGTGCACACAAGGGCATTCATCCAACCCTGGGGAGCTCCAATCGACACCCTCCGATAAAGAGATATTTGCTGATTTGTGGTAGCTTTCATTTTTCCATTAGTTTATCATTAATGTTGGTAATCTGCAAACTAGTTAATGTACACACTAATCTTCTCTCACAAGGTAGGGCCTCACTTTCCCCATATGTGATATGGCGGTGTGGTTGGTTTTTACCTGTGCTACTGTGAAGGTCAAAGCTCAAGGTCATGGGGTCTTAGGCCACAATCCCTATTTTAGCTCCATGTAAATGGAGTTTCAGGAGTCTGAAAAGGGATGCCACAACATAAAGGCACTGAAAGATTCTGCTTTTCTTCCTTAAAGGATTCCTTTTTTATCTGCAACAACGGATGACATCACAAATATATTGTGACTGGGGCCCATTCCATCCACAAAATTGGCAAATTGCATCTATCAAAACCAAGTTTAAAAATGAATGGTGTATCCTGGCAGGGGAGTAAAAAAAAAGGAAATGCTATAGGACCTTTATTTCAGTGTGGCTCTGGGGATCTGGTCTAGGAATGAGCAGAATCAAGCAGATTCCAAGAGGATGGCGGAGCTCTACAGCTCGGCTTGGGGAGGGATAAGGCAGGTCCAGGCAAGCACAGAGCAAGATGCTGTTGGAAAATAAACTGAGAAAAGAGGCATGACCTTCCAGCCAAGGGAGGGAAACAAGGGGAAGGGTGGTGGGATAGTGAAGCCAGTGTTCAGGGGATAACAAGAGCTAACACATATCAAGCACCAATACATGCCAGATACTCTTTCTGCTGCCTTTCAGGGTGACTCATGTACTTCTCAAAGCAACACCATGATGTAGATGCCTTTATTGCCCCCATTTTAGAGATGATCAAACTGAGGCTCAGCATTTAGTAACTAGCCCAGTGTCCCAGAGCTAGTAAGTGCTAGACCCAGGCAGCCTGGTTCCAGATCCCAGGCTGTGATTAACTCCTCTGCTCATGCCCAGGTTAGATTTAGGGGTCTAAATACTTGAACAAATATTTTCTGGGCACCTACTACCTGCCAGGCATTGTTTTAGGTACTGGAGACGTGAAGACGGTAGATAAGGCCACTCCTCTAAGGCAGCCAGTGAAAGAGACAGGCAATAAACAAGTAAACGAAGATCATTTCAGTGGCGATAATGAACTAAAACAGGAGAGGTTAGAGACATGCACAGTGAAAGGAGGCAACGCTGCAAAGAGAGCTCAAGGCTTCCCCGAGGACAGTCGCAGCACCTGAGCTAAGGCAGAAAGGATGCAAGAGGACCAGCCATTCAAAGCCTGACAGGTGAGCTTCCCAGGCAGAGAGAACAGCCAGTGCAAGAGCCTGAGGCAGGAGAAAGCGTGTGCTAGGAGCACGGGGAGGGCTTGGAGATGAAGCCAGAAGTAGACGGGCAAGATGGCAGGCATCTGCGATTACTGCAATCACACATCCCTTTTCAATGATTGACATCTCAACTGCATTTCTCAAGTTATCACATAACTGGACAGCACAAAAGTCCTTTGTCACAGAGTCGAGACGTCATTCTGCAGGTTACTCTTACGCAAGCCTCAGCCAGATATTACAAATTGCCACGGTATGTCAAGCCCCAATCAACAGTACCCCTGAGAACCCTAAAGAAAACCCAGGGCTCTAAGACTCTATAAAAGTTTTACTTATTAGGTTTATTTTCCAGAAACTTAAAACTTCCAGATTGTTCCTATGCCAGACAAGCCCAAAACGTAGCGGTAACAGTCTCTCCCAGAACATCAACCGGTTGAAATCCCCTATCCCATAATATCAACACCACTTTTCAACACGAAGAAATTAGAGTGGTCATTGCCCAAATATCCCTGAAGACTGACAAAATGACCAAATGAGAGGGAGGAGTTGTAACAGAGAAGCTAGGATTTAACAAATGATTATGACTATTGAATCATTATATAGATATTTCCTTTTAGTTTCCAGTTTATTAGAACAGCCAGAAGGAAATATCTGAAATTGTGGAAGTGCAGTCTATACTATACTTTGAAATTGGCTCTATAACTGCCTGTTAAACTGTATTTTGAAATTTGTCACTTTTCTGTATATATGTTATATTTCACAATAAAAAATGTTAAAAAAAAAAAAAACAAAACTCCTTTGTCGGCACAAAAGGGAGACAACATGTCGAGATCCCAATCTCCTTTTCTTCAGTGGCCCCATGGCAAAGCCTGCACAGGCCTTGAAGAATACTTTTCTCTAATTCCCTTCTTCCTCCCAGCCCTTAAGGAAAAGGTTCTGGAATGAAGGAATCTGGGTTTGAATGCTGGCTTGGTCAGTCACCAACTCTGGCCAAGTTATTTAACCTCAACATCCTCAACTGTGAAATAAGAGAAACGTGGGGTGGTCGCGAGAATTAAATGGGGAAGATGCCCAAGGCCTGGCACTTTGGAAGCACCCGGCAAGGGTGAGCTATTTTTGCAGTCGTTGTGTCAAGTCATCAAATACAGGCAGAGGCCCAAAGGCAAAGAGGACCCTGGAATCCTTTGCAAGCCACCCCCCTAGAGATAAACAGGGATTGATGCCCCGTCCCCCATCTCCTCCTTCCATGATTTATCATTTGAAGCTTTCGTCATGCAAATCGGCCCATTCACACTGAAATTCAAATTGGCATTGTTTATAAAAACTCATAAACAATAATAGCTAACACAAACCTCTGAACCACGTGTGCCAGGCACTGTGCAAAATGCTTTCACTTTTCATTAAGTTCATGGGTCAACTTGGCTGGGTTAGTGTCCAGGCGTTTGCTCAAGCAAGAGCACGCTGGTTGTTACTGAGAGGGTATTTCACAGGTGGACTTGCACCCATAATCAGTCAACTGTATCTTCGGCTGATTGCATCTACTATCAACAACGACTGCCCTTGGCAAAGTGGGGAGTCTCAAGATCCATTCGGTGGGAGGTCTTAAAAGCCAGTACTGAAGATTTCAGAAGTCAGAAAGAAGCATTTCTGCCTCCTCTTTAGCCAGCCGGTGTCTCCTGAATTCAACTTTACGTCACTGGGGTTTCCAACTTGAAGCCTGCCCTCTGGAATTCGGACTTGCCAATCCCTATAGACTCATCATATATATGAGTATCATTTTAGATACATCTCTCTATATCTGTCAGTTCTGTTTCTCTGGAGAACCCTAACACTCACGGATTATTTAATTTAAGCCTGACAGCACCCTATGAAGTGGGTGCTATTATTGTCCCCATTTACAGAAGAGGAAAGCAAGGTTCGGAGGGATGATATAGCCTGCCCAGGATCACACAAAGAGGTGGCAGAGCCTGCCCTGATTCAGCGTGGCTCCAGAGCTTATCTTCTTTGGCATGATATTTAGTCTCCAATGAAGCCAAGATTTATTGAGCACCAGCTAAGTTACAGACTATCTGTAGGATATAGAGATATGTAGAAGAGTAAATAAGAAGGAGACAGTAAAACAGACGTTTTCTGAGCCACTCTCAGACCCCGCTGGGCAATAAGAGTGCAGTCAGAAGGCCGTGGCTCCCCCAACCGAGAGAGGCCAGTGATGAGTCAATCACGGCTCACAGGAAGCATGGTTTTCCTGTCAACAAAGCACCGAGTGAAAAGCTGTCGACCTCAGACCAGAGGGCTGACTCCTTGGCCGCTGTCACAGTCACAGAGGGGAGAAGAAAGGAGCAGCGCCCACCAAACTGCGTTTGCATCTGGCCCCGAGATGCCCTTCCTCTCTGGATGAGAATGTGCCGCTGGGCACAGCTTGTGAGAACGTCCAGGCCTCGCAATCTCGGTTAAATAACAGGTTTGGTATTTCCCCACCAACCCCCTTAAGAATGAAAGCAAGGGGGGGATTTAAGTATTTGGCAACCCAGGTCCCTGGGAGGATCCCCTAAAAGCCATGGATTAATGTGCTCCTCAGAAAAAAATTCCCAGGTGCAAAGTTTGGGGTGACATTTCAGAGCATCTTGGATTCCTAAAACCTCTTTGTTGACAAATATTTATTAATTCCACCTAGGTGCCAGCCCTAGGCCGGATGCTAGGAATATTACAGGGGGCAGAACAGACAGGGTCTCAGCCTTCCAGAAACCCGGAGCTAGAAGGGAGGCGAGGCAAGTAAACAAGCACCATGAAGGGTGACAGGGACAGCAGAGGGAGAACAGAGGTATCTGAGAAAGCGTTCTTGATGTGGAACTGAGACCTAACTAATGGGTAGAAACTAATACTAATTAGCCAGGGGAAAAGGAAAGTAAACCAAGAAGAGGGAATGGAATAGGGAGGCCCAAACAGAGGTGGGCAATGAGTGAACACAGCTAGAAGACAGAAGGGGCAGAGCAGAGAGCCAGTTAGGAGGGGGAGCTGGTCTTGTTAGATGTCGCACAGTCTGATTTTATCCTGAAGCCAAAGGATGCCTCTAAAGGACAGGAAGCAGAGGACTGAGTTTCTATAAAGTTCATTAAGGCTGAAGTGAGGCAGACGGACTGGAGTAGGTTGAGGCCAGAAGTAGGGACCTCAGGGGTTCTGTATCTCAGGAAAAGTTCTCAGCTTGAGGATGCGAGTGGTCAGAAGGCTGTGGAGTCCCATGTGTTGTCCTAAGGAGCCATCTAGAATTATTCCCATTGAGCTTAATGGAGAAGTTTAACCCTTTGCAGCCAGGACTGGTGCTGGTCCATCAGATCAATGTTAGCCTAAGAAAAACACCCTCAAGTCTGAAAGCTCTGCCCTTGTTCTTGGTCTAAGCAAGGGAAGGGGCCAGGCATTAGGACAAAAGTCTGTGCTGGCTCCTTTACAAACATTTCAACCCATCTACATGCACCTCCCACCCCTTTTGTGGTCCCTTAGAGTTAAGTGTACCTTAAATGGACTAATACATCATGTCTGCTTATAAATAACTCCTTTTGCCTTTGTGTGTGGTGCTAAATATTCTGTGTGAAAGAAGTCTCTCCATGTTCCAGTGGCCTAGTCGACTCTTAGTTGCTCTCCAAAGGTCACCTTCGTTCTTGAACCCCTAGGCTGGGTTCTACACCTTCCCCTCTGAACTCCAAAAATTCCTGATGCGGCCTCTTTCACGAGACTGTAATCATAACTTTCATTTTAACCTATCTCCTCTACCAGACACTAAATACCTTGAGGGAAATGACTTTCGCCTTCACCTCTAGTTTCCCTTTTCCCTACATAAAATACAACAATAAATGTTATTGGCTGGCTGGCTGGCTGGCTGGCTGGCTGGATGGATGGATGGTTTTCTCATGCTATACTAGCTTCAAACCAAAATAATAATAATAATAATAACAATAATAATAATAAACAAAAAGTCCACATGGACCCATCAACTGCCCTTCAAGTGCTTTCAAGGGCCCCCAAGAGTTTTCACGGTAAGACATCCAAAGAGATGCCACCTTGACATCTTCAAGACTCACCTCATTCCCTCGGCAGCCATCTTATCAAGGCGGGCAGTGTCCTTTGTTTCAGCCCAGTTCACTCCCAGGTCACCCCAGCCCATGTCATCAGCCAAAATGATCACGAAATTTGGTTTCTGGTCTCTTGTTTCCCCATGGAAGCAAAACTCCACAGCAGGATAAAGAAATCCTGAGAAACTCACCCCCACCAACAAAACCTTTAGAAAAAGCCAGCCCATGGTGGTAAACAGAGGATTCTGATTGTCTGGGGTGATGGCGAGCCACCACTAGAGACTTTTCCAAGAGATCCCTTCTGCTCACTTTCAATGTGGGAAGTCCATGGAGAGCAGCAGTGGAGTTTGCAGGGAGAAAGTACTGGTGGCAGTGCTGGTGGTGATGGTGACAGGAGTGGTAGCAGCAGCGGTGCTACAGAAACGAGGCCCCCATCTGGAATTCTGATTCAGGAATCAGGACACTTGCAACTCCTCATTTGGTTTGACCCTCTTCAGTCAATGTTTCCCCACCAACAGCTTACAGCTCAGTAAGATAAGTGGTTGTGTGCAAGAATGAGACATTCAGCATCAACAATTACTCTTTTTCACTTGGATTCTGTGAACTGTTCCAAGGTTGATCTATCATGGCCACTTAGAAAGTGACTCTTCTGTATTCACCGACTTTTAGAGCCGCAGCTCAAGCCTCACATTTGTTTGGGACCCCAGCTGGTGACTGCGGGGTAAGTTCTTGCATCTGCAGGACACCTGGATAGTCTAGAAGCCGCAATTGGCCCCTGAATGAGTTTCTAAGTTCCAGATGGCAGTGGGCTTCATGTTTCTGTAAGGTTTCCTGAAAGAACAAAAATTGACAAGAAAACAGAGTTAAAACTGCCAGTGCAGCTGTGTTGTACACAGTAGCTTAGGAAATAATCACTTTTCCAGGCCAACAGATGTTTTCCTTCTTATTCAAGTATTTAACTGGCTCATCATTTTCTCCACCTGAAAAATAGTGATGACAATAGTATTCACAATGGACCACTAGTCATTAGAGGTTGGGCAGTAGAGATGCTCTCTCCCAACCCACGCACTGTACAAATGAGAATACCGAGGCCCAGTGACCTGATGGATAAGGATCAGCACCCGGTGCTGCTAAATTCCAGGCCGCCCTCCCCCTCCCCACCACACTTCTCTGATTCCCAAGAAATTTCCAAATTAGTTGTGACCTTATCAAGTGCAACGAAAATTCTAGAAAAAAAGGTAAGACTCTTATTACCAAGATATGATTCTTTATAAAAAGTCGTGCTATAAACTAGCACTGCTATATAAAATTCTTGATAGAAATTAATTTGGAAAAAATGGAAAGGTAAAAAAATGTTAATGGTAGACTGTAGGTGGCGGACATATGGGTGTTTGAAAATTTTCATAGTAAAAGCTTTTTTTCTTTTTAAAGAAAATGTGTCCTATATTCTGACAAGGTAACTTTTGATAAGAAAATCTAAAGACTTGCTAGACCAGTGCTTCTCACACTTGAATGTGCATATGCATCAGCTGGGGACTTTATTAAGATGCAGATTCAGTAGGCATGCCCCCAGGGCCTGGGAATCTGTATTTCTAACAATGACCAGGGTGAGGCCAATATGGCTAGTCCTTGGAACACACTGAGTAAGTAGCAAGTAGAAGAAAGCAAATATATCATGAATCTGGTCTTAGAAGAAAACGGACACTGCTTAACCTAACTAATGATGACTCAGCTTCAGCAGACAAGCACAAAAGCAACAAATCAAATGGAGCCGTGAAAGACAGGAATTACAGCCTATGTTTTTAGCTGCAGGTTATAAACGGAGCAGAAAACAAGATCATGTTACCTTTAGTTCATTTTAAAACCCAAAATTTACAAGGTTATTAAGGAGACATTGGGAGTTAAAATTTTGGAGCAAATAAGAATCTCAACCCGAACCATGAAGGGGATTAAAAGAGAACCAATTTATAGCACATGAAGATGCTGTTAGCGCTGTGACTGCCATGGATGTTATCTCCAGTTGTGTATCCATGCCCTTGAGGAAGGAATGCAGAGCTGACGAAATCAGCCAGCCAACCCAATGGTCAACCCAAGGGGATGGGGGAGGCTGGAGGTATGTAAATTCAGGAAGATCTAGATAAATTCAGAAGGATGGGCAGATACATAATCAAAATAAAAGGAAGTCCAAATAAACTCATGGTCATCTGGAGGCCAATGAATCAATTGTTCAGAAATGGAAACTCTACCATCTTCCAAAAGGAGAGTTATTTTTTCAAACTCAATTAGATTCAACCGGTATTTGTTGATCTTGAGGCCCCGAAGACTTCTCTCTTTCTGCAAAAATGAGCCCTTGCTCAAGGAGGGTGCTTAACAAAAACTTGTTGACTGGCTGCTTGATTCTTAGCCTCACTCTACTGGTCCTGGCCATGAGCAATGTCACAGGAGGCTTTTCTTCTTAAAGCTACTTAGCTTGGAACACCAGAGTGGCCTCATTCCTCATCAATAATCCATTTTGGAATGACCCAACACACAAGACTTCAGGCCAAAAAAAAAAAAAAATTCACTTAAGAAAAAAGTCAAAATTAAGGTGGGAGCATAAATAAACAGATTGTTTTTCTTTAGCATTCCATGGTAAAACATTCCTTTGAGGATTTTCAAAGAGAATCATTAATACTTAAAATTTTCATAGAATGGAAATAAGCTAATTTAACCAGTATGGCCATTGCATTATCCTTCACGCCAACATGTCCAGGGAGACATTTAATTCTTTCCCCATTTATTTTTTCAACTAAAGGGAAAAGACAAACCAGACATTCAAAGAATGGATTCCAAACCACGGAATGCAATTAAGGTCCAAGCTGTGACTTTAAGCTCAGGTGCCTTGAAGAAATTGGCCCAAGTTGCTGCCCTCAGACCTTATCTGCCGTTACTTCTCAACTTTTTCTTTATGTGTCACCCTCCCACTCCCAGAAAAGAGTGAGCACAGGCAAAGAGCACTCCTCTGGACTAAGAAAGAAAGGAGGAGTCTTTGACAAATAAAGCATTCACCCTTCTTCCCAATGGGGAGGCAAGCACTGGACCCTGTTACTCAAGTCTCACAATGGAGGCCCATTTGTTTCATCAGCACGTAATTGGCTATGGGAGATCCTTGCTGCTATGAGTTGAATTGTGTCCCCCAAAAAGATATGTTGAAGCCCTAATCCCCAAGACCTCAGAACACAACCTTTATTTTGGAAACAGTGTCTTTACAGATGGAATCAAGGCATTTGTGAGGTCAGACTGGAATAGACTGGGCCCTTGACCTACTGTGACTGCTGTCCTTATGAGGACAGAGGAGACACAGGGGCAAGGCCATGTGACAGCTGAGGTGGAGATTGCAGTGATGCTCCCACAGGCCAAGGGATGCCGAGGATGACCGGCAAACCACCAGAGGCCAGGAAGAGGCAAGGAAGGACACTCCCCTACGGGTTTCAGAGGGAGCACGGCCCTTCCAACTCCTTGATTTCAGACCTCCAGCCTCCAGAAGCAGGAGACCATGAATTTCTGTTGTTCTGAGCCACCCAAATGATGGTCCTTTGCTACGGCAGTCCTAGGAAATCAAGAGACTTACTGAACCTAAAGACAAACCACTCCCCATGCCTCAGGTGCCGGGTGGGCAGGAGCAGGGTGAACTTTGGTTGCCAGTCAGCTATGCCAGTGAATCTTGTTCTTCTCTGTGGACCCCGTTTTAAAGCTGGGCTGCTGGGTATGCCAGAGCTGACCTTCCCACTTTCTGGGCTGGCTCATGGGTAAAGGCACTGGTGAGCACAGAAGTGACCAACGGGTAGGCTGTAGGGAAAAGGGCTGAGATGCAAAGGGCTGAGGTCACCTGCAGACGGGAAGCCCAAGAAGTCCTTGGGCTTCCTGAGCCAATTTGCCCCATCGGCTGCCCCCGGTCCCCCACGAGCCAAGCATCCTCTCCAAGAGCACTGGACAGAGTTGAAATAACAAGACAGTCAGGCGGACCTTTCTGGCAGAGGGCTCTGTTGGTTTTCCAGAGACAAAAGCTTCTGATGAGCTGAGGCCAAAAAAGACAAAAGAGCAGGGGGCAGTGGGAGGCTCTGGTTGCAGAGCACTGTCGGGTTACCGGCTGACTCAGAACCTGCTGCCGGGTGCTGGCTGGGGGGCCGGAGGTCATGGAGGGACCCTGGACATCAGCTGCCCAAGTGCCATCTGAGATGACAGCTGACCTCGTGTATGCCCTCATTCGTCCACCAAATGGGTGCCGAGAGATAGGTCCTAACTTGGGCAGTGGCATACATAGCGAAGGAGACCGACAAAAATGTCTGCCCTCCGGCACTTTCTTTCTTCTGGGGAGAATAGGCAAAATAAATAAAATAAGCAAAACCTAAGTGCTGTGGACAAATCGAAACAGAAAGGGTACCAGTATTGTGAGGGCGAGCAGGCCGCAGCGGTAAAGAGGGCGGTCAGGCACCTCCTCTCTGAGAAGGCCAGGTGTGTGTAAGAACTGAAGGAGGGAAGGGAGTGAGCAATGTAGCATTCCGGGAAACGGACATCAGACAGAGCACATCAGAGAAACCAGCCAGGGCAAAGGTCTGGCCCATGTTTGAGCAAGAGTGGCAAGATCTGACTTACATCCTAGCAGAATCCCTCAGGCCGCTCTGCTGAGAAGCAATAAAGGCCCTGAAGAGTGGCAAGGGAGGAAGCTGAGAGGTTAGGAGCCCATGGCCTCAGTCCAGGTGAGTCCAGGTGAGAGACAGTGCCCCCTCAGGTGCCGACCTGAGCTTGCACGACCCTAAGACTCAGGGCTGCCTTAAGTTTTGCACCCAGCGGGCCTCGCTTGCCCCAGGTGGAGATGAAAACCCAGTTACCACGGTAGCCAGGAGAAACGGTTATTTAATGTCAAAGCATAATAAACATCCTCTCGCTCCTTCCCTTGCCCCTAGACCTCAGCATGTCCGTTTGGGGCTGGCCCAAACACAAAAGATTGCATGTTATAGTGTACCTGGGGGGCCTGCTCT
This sequence comes from Choloepus didactylus, assembly GCF_015220235.1. Taxonomy (NCBI): domain Eukaryota; kingdom Metazoa; phylum Chordata; class Mammalia; order Pilosa; family Megalonychidae; genus Choloepus; species Choloepus didactylus. Next base: position 63,043,378 of record NC_051324.1, on the reverse strand, counting down.
TAGCTCAAAAGAGGGTGCAGAGAACATTCCTGATTGCCTAGGAAAGCAGTTTCACTTAAATAATTAGCAGCTCATTGAAATGCCTTTTTTCTTTTTTTAAGCTTGGAGACCTCAAGCCAGACCCTGTTAATTGGGAATATCACTTCAATGAACCAAACAATGCCAGGAAACCCATCCAGAGGGGCACGTGACATCCAGCCCAGTTTCAGGCTGGGACCACCTGTCAGGGCCGTCACACACCTGGCCTTCTCAGAGAGGAGGTGCCTGACCGCCCTCTTTACCGCTGCGGCCTGCTCGCCCTCACAATACTGGTACCTTTCTGCTTCGATTTGCTCCACAACACTTAGGTTTTGCTTATTTTATTTATTTTGCCTCTTCTCCCCAGAAGAAAGAAAGTGCTGGAGGACAGACATTTTTGTTGGTCTCCTTCGCCATGTATGCCACTGCCCAGGTTAGGACCTGTCTCTCAGTACCCGTTTGGTGGAGGAATGAGGGCATACATGAGGGGCAGGGGCCAGTCTGGGAGAGCATTAACCTCCCCTTTTGTGGGACATAACACCCAGGGGAGTGAATCTCCCTGGCAACATGGGACACAAATCCTGGGAATGAAACTGGCCCTGGCATCAAAGGATTGGAAGTGCCTTCTTAAAAGGGGTAAAAGAAAGGTAACAAAATAAGGTTTCAGTGGCTAAGAGACTTCAAATAGACTTGAGAGATCCTGGAGGTTACTCTTATGCAAGATTCAGCTAGATATCCCAAATGGTCACAGTTTGCCAAGCCCTAACCAACAGAGGTCCTAAAATACTAGGTCTCTATCTGAGACTCTATAGAAGTTTCACTCACTAGGTTTATTTTTCAGAAACTTAAAACCTCCAGACTGTTCCTATGCCAGATAAGTCCCAAAACCCAGAAGCAACAGCTGCTTCAAGAATGTCAACCAGATGCAGCCCCCTTCTCCATAATGTCAACACCCCTTTTCAATATGAACAAGTTAGGGTGGTCACTGCTGAGATATCCCTGAAGATTGAGAAAGTGATCAAATGAGAGAGAGGGGTAGCAACAGACAAGACAGGATTTAACAAAGGATTAGGATTCCTATACTGAATCTTTATATAAACATATATTTTTTAGATGCTAGGGTATTAGAATAGCTAGGAGGAAATAACTGAAATGGTGAAAATTCTTTGAAATTTGCTCTATAGCTACTCATTAAATTGTACTTTGAAAGTTATCACCTTTCTGTATATATGTTATATTTCACAATAAGGAAATAGCTGAAACTTTGGAACTGTAATCCATAACATTCTTTGAAATTCGCTACATAAATACTTGTTAAATCATACTTTGAAAGTTGTCACCTCTCTGCACATATATCTCACAATAAGGAAATAACTGAAATTGTGGAACTGTAACCAGTAACATTCTTTGAAATTTCCTCTCTAACTACTTGTTAAATTGTACTTTTAAAGTTATCACTTTTCTGTTTATATATTTCACAATAAAAAATGTAAAAAAAAAAAAAAAAAATTCAGCCATAGCAAACTTCCCCAGCACCAAACACAATGTGAGAATGAAACAACCCAACACAAGGGAAGCCTAAACACAGTGCCTGCTCAAAAATGTGCTCAGAAACATTGGCTGTTGTTATTACATCTCTTGATTTTTTGAGGATAAACACAACGAATATGAAAACTTTTCAAAAGTATGATGAAGCCCAAAGCCTTACTAAAATTAATATTAAACAAAACTATTGTGAGTGTAGATGGTGAAATCCAGACTCCCTGCAGCTACTGGCTAAATTTTTGCCAGAACCGTTTGTCTGTGTGCTCCGCTGTTTGATTCTGAACCCCAGAGAAAGTTGAAGCTAAAAACACCACTGTCACAAGCAATGTCAAGGACAAAGTGAAGAGTCATTCTGGTTTGCATTTTCAAAGCCCTAAACTATGTTACCTTCTCACACAATCCCCGTGGCCTCTTGTGCCGTCTTGGCTAGAACTGAGCCAAGTATCCTTGGCTGGGCAGGCTCTGCTGACAGCTAGCATGATTCTTGAAGAGCAGTGCCTACCAGAAAATCTGGTTTGGGACAACGTCACTGTATGGGGCCAAGTCAAGATGTAAGGTGGGGGTGAGGGAATCCCCCTTTGCTGACACCACTTCAAAGTGGGAAATACATTTCACTATCAGAACGATCAGAAAGAAATAGCCCATGGCACTAGGATCAGGTGCCCTAGCAAGAAAGATACACAAATCTAGGATATAAGGTCCAGGAGGGCAGTGACATTTACTTCATGCACTGCATAATCCTGGTACGTAGGAGACAGGGTGTTCAATAAATATTTGCTGAGTGACTGCATCTAACGTGAACAAGTATGGCCACACAAGCTCTGTCCTGCCTTGAACATCCAGCTTCATGTCATCATTTCCTCAACCTCAGATGACCTTTCCAAGTTGTCTTTCCTCAGAGATGCTCACTTATAATTCTCACTTGTAAAAACCTGCACTTGTTGAAATGCCGCTTAAAGGAATAACCACACGCTTGTCCTGTCTTCTGAAGTAGACAGTACACACTTTGCAAGAAGGAATCGCATCCTCTGGGGTGTGGCTTTCAGGTCTGGGAGGCGACCGCACCAGCAGCACTCACGGGTGGGCTGTGAATGAGAGCAGCTGAGCCGAGAGAGGAGCCACGGGCGTGGAATGAGCAGATTGGGTTCTCAGGACTCAGTCCGGCCAGGTATCCCACCGAGCGTTTGACACACCTCACCTCCTGTCCCCAGCACAGTCCCGGAGCACCCTTCTAGCTTCTTGGTGTCACCCCCCGACCATCTAGAACTGCGTGGATGCACTGCCCCTAAAGGGTTAAAATGGAAACTTAACTCTGCAGACTGTTCCAGGAAGAGTGAACCCAGGGAAGCAAGCAGCAGGACCGGCAGTGCGTGTTAGACAGGACGGAGGGAGCCATCATCTCCCTTCAGCCAGGAGACGAAGCAGGAGAGCAGGTTTTCAGTCCTTGGGCCCTGGGGAACAGGGCGGGTGGGGCAACTTCAACCCTCCCAAAGAGAGCCTTGTTTGATCGGGGTGAAACCCAGTGGCCCCGTACACAGCAGTAATCTCAAACAGCACTTTCCAACACTCCCCATTAGACTGCATGACCCACAACCGTGTTGTAAAAGTTCAATACGACGTAGTCATTCCTGAATGCGACATGATTAAAATGATTTTGTTCTGAGTGTTTTTTTAAAAAGATTTTTGCCACAGGCTGGAAATAACTTATAGAGGCTTCCTCAAGGCGATGTTCTCTCTCTCTCTCTCTTTTTTTTTTCTCTTTAAGGCGTGAGAAGATGACTAAACCACAGGAGCAGTAAATTGTGAAGACTGAACAGTTTGGGAACAAAATTCAGTATTGAACTCAAATCAAATTTGCTCTAGAGTTTATGAGACACACCCAGTGATACATCATCAATACTGCACCCAACGTCAAGCAGGCGTGATAGCAGTCAGACCATGATAGGTCCCCAGTGCTATGGGTGGGGAGGGTCCCTGCTGTCCCCGGATACAACATGCCCGTTCCCACCTCCCCCCGCCTTCCCTGCTATTCGCCACCCACCCGTCCCTCACCAGCTCAACCACCCCCTTGCCAGTCCTCACAAGGTCTTTCTCTCCTGCCCTGGGCCTCCCTGGTCTCCACACTTCTCAAATCCCCCAGCAGTTACAGGTTGAAAGAGTTTCCAAGCAAGGACTGTGGAGCATCACAGCCCTGAGCCACTCACGGGCGTCATCTCAGTTAACCGAGCAGCATAGCGCCAAGTCCCGTGTACATCAGCCCTGTGAAGTCAGTGTTATTCTTAGTATCCTCGATTCACAGATGGACAGACTGAGAGGGGACATAGCTAGTGAGGGCCGAGCTGGGATTCCAAGTCGGGCTTCAGAGCCTGTGTTCTCATGCTTCTTACATTTACAGCATCCTACATTTGCTCTTGGTTACTTATCCCTCTGCCTCTCACAGCTCACTATAGTGTCTGGGGCTTGTCTATCTCACCCGAAAGAAATTAACTGTGAGGGTGGGGACCACACCTTTCTGTCCTCCTAGTAATAGGGACTATACTCAGTGGCTGTCTTAGGTGGCCAGGACCCCTAGAACCACAAACCGGTTGGCTTAAAGAACAGGATTTATTGTCTCTCAGTTTTGGAGGCTGGACGTGCAAAATCAAGGTGCTGGCAGGCCATGCTTTCACCAACGCCTGTAGCGTTCGGGTGGCAGCTTGCCGGCGACCCACAGCTCCATTGCTGCCTCCGCCACATGGCGTCTGTCCCCTCCTGTCTCCTCCTCCTTGGCTGTCTGTCCGTTCCTGTCTCTTCCTCCTCCCTGGCCGTCTGTCCTCCCCTCCTGTCTCCTCCTCCTATGCCCTCTCTGCTTCTGTGGACTCCACTCTTGTTGGATGGAGGACCCCACGGTTCAGTTTGGCCTCACCTGAGAGGATCTCTGAAGTTTGTCCCACAGGTCCCGGGGTGAGGACTCGGACATGTCTTCATGGGGGGACATGATTCAATCCACAGCAGTGGACTTCAAATTCCTTTTGGTTGGGTATCTCCTAAAACAATTCTGAAAAACAATCAACCCTCTCACCATTTTAAATTATCTCAAATGTTTCACTGGAGCTTTAAGTAGCTGCAAAAGATACAATTTTGATTGCATTTGTAAATGATGGCTTTTGAAATAAGACTATTAAACCACTCTTTTAAATGTACCTGGGGTAATATAAACACCACAGAACTTGATATCCTCTGCTTTAAAAATTGCAGTTAAGTTGGAAATTTTACATCGTTTCTTTTTCTCAACACTGTATTTCCATTCTACTCCCCTTTCAGAATTCTATCCCTATATGATTTTATGTTCAAAAGTACTTTATTGATGACCTAATCCTACTTCCCTATGCGGTCGTAGTTGACTTGTCTGGGGGGGGGAGGTGGCGGCCGGTTGCCAAATTCTAGGCTTTTAGGATTGCTTGGAGGGTACTGGCGGCGGGGGCTCTTTCCCGGAGGCGAGGGCGAGGCGGGGGACTGGGCCCGGTCCCCGGCGTAGGCGTGCAAAGTATGGAGGGCGGCGAGAAAGGAACAGGCGGGACACGGTTCTTTTAGGGTGAAGAAGCCAAGAGAGTTTATTAGGGGAGAGTACAAGCTTATATCGGGCGTTTAGAGGGCGGGGTAGCTGTAGAGGTTAAAGGCTTGGATTGGTTTTGAGAGGGCGCGGAGGTTGATTGAAAAGGGGCGAGAGTTGCTCCGGTAACGGTGTCTGGCAACAATGTATGCGCACTGGTGGTGATGGGAGTTGCACTGGCAACGGGGAGTGTCTGGGCAAGATAAGGGGGTGGGGAAAAGGCGGTTCCCTCTGGCAAGCCTCCCCTAACAGTGGTATTTTGGGTGAGGAAATGGGGCCTGCTTCTGGCCTCACTTTCCCAGGCCCAGGGGGCTGCGGAGGGCGCTGTCGCCCGTGCCCACCACCCTCCCCAGGGGCTGATCAGGTCCCCCAGCCCAGGCCCGCCAAGTTGAAGCACGTAATCAGTGTCCCGCACCCTAATACAAACTCTGCATATAAATGGAAATTTAAGTTTTTACACTTTTCTCCCAGAGCAAAAAAAAAAAAACACAGAAAACCCTTCTTGATTGAGTTACTATCACTATTACTGTAAGTCATGATTTATAATAAAACAATGTATATTATAAATTCTGACAAGTTGTTATTAAACATAAAGGTAAATGTTATTGAAAATTCATCTTTAATGAGATGGACTAGGCGGGGGTAGAACAGATGGACTTGAAGAAAGGTTTCCCCAATATCAATATTTTGATGTTCCCCAGAGGTTTTTACAGCTGGAGAAAAACACCATAGTAAGACGCAAACTGGAGAAGGTCAACTGGGCAGGGCCACCAGCTTTGTACCACAGGCAAGTTCTCAGGCAGATCAGTTTTAGGAAAGAGCTGATGTTCTGAAAACTGATTCCCTAAAAACTATCTGTGCCCAAGAACCCCTTGGCAAATCTTAAAATTCCCCCAGGAGCAAGCATTACTCGAGTTTGAAGGCCCCTGCCTTCCTTCAAACCATCGGATTTGGGGATGGAGAGGTGGGGAAGTCCACAAACCACAAGATAAACCCAGCACGCCTCCCTGGAATATCTGCTCACTGAAAAGTCTTCTGGATGGAAAAGTGTGAGAGGCTCTCCACTGTCTAGAGAAGCAAATATTAACATTTTACTGCAAGACTCTGCTTCAACGGAGTACAAGTCCAGCACCCAGAAGTAAGATGAGGTGCGGGGAGAGAGGCACAGGGACAGGAAGGGGGAGAGTGGAAGGGTAGGAGATCAAGGCCTCCTAAGAAGGTCCCTTAATACTCCTCTCCTTTACTGGCTGCCCTGAAGACCCAGCTCTGAAAGCAGGCTGGTGGGACCCTCTCCTCTGAGCTCCATCCGAGATTCCTTTCAATCTACTTACCCCAAGTTGAACTTCTCACAGGCTGGTAAGTGTGGTGAGCTTATTTGCAAGCCAGGGTCATATCTGCCTAGCAACCCAACATGAAGACTCCTAGGACTACAAACGTTGACAGAGAACAGGCAGGCCAACTTAGCACAAAAGAATCTGTTCTCATGCAAATGACCCTAGGCAAGAGGGCTAGAAAAGAGAGAGAAGTGGGGACAGCTCTGGAGAGCCAATTTATTTCCCAAGAAGATATCTAGGGACTTTTTAAGGGCATCGTTATAACCTTGCCTACTGTAAACCAAGAACCAGAGGGGGCTCTGCCTGCCAATTGGGTTGCAACAGACAAAAATGAAGAGTCTAAGAGGGGAGCTAAGAACTTAATTTCCTGATTTGTCTGGTTCTGTACCCCAGATTCCAAAGGTTCCTTTGTTCTTATTTAGAACTAAACAGAGTTAGTTTTGTTTGGGGGGAATTTTGATTAGCATGGTAATGCAGTGCTTTCCCTCTCTTTGCTTTCCTTGGAGGAATGAAAAAAGCAGGGGTTTTCAAGTTTGGTCTAAGAAGGATTGAGGGAACAAAGTGAATCCAGCCTCTAATCAGGGCAGGCAAAAGTTAATGGTTTGCAGCTGGAGCACTGGGCAGACGCTGCACATCTGGCCACCTCCCCATCATCCAAATACAGATGGCAAATGTCACCTTTGGGCGAGCAGAGAGGGGCTCCAGTTGCAAAAGAGCCAGTGTGTATCTACAAACGTGTAACCTTAGGCAAATCCCTGCCAAGCTTTCTGCTTCGCTTTTCTCATCTGTAAAATGGAGATACTGACAGTGTCTTAACTTTGCCAGGGCTGCTGTGATAAATACCCTACAATGCGTAGGCTTAAACAATGGGAATTTACTGCCCCCCAGTTTTGGAAGCCGGAAGCCCAAAATCAAGGTCTCAACAGGCCATGCTTTCTCCCAGTCAAGCGTTCTGGTGCTGGCTTGCCACACTCCTTGGGTTCCTTGGCTTGCATCTCTGCCTCTGTCACATGGTGATCTGCCTCATTCTCTGGCTTCAACTGACTTCCGGCTTCTACTTCACCTGCTCTGTCATCTTCCTCGATTTCCTCTCCTTATAAGGTCTCCAGACATATGAATTAAGGCCCAGCCTGATTTAATTTGGCCTCATCTAAACAGGATCATCAAAGATCCTGTTCACAAATGAGTCCTCACCTTAACTAATAACATCTTCAGAGGTCTTATCTACAAAGGGGTTCACACCCGCAGGACCTGGGTTTAGGACCTGAAAACGTCTTTTCTGGGGAGCACCAGCAGGTAAGTGTCAGATTCAGAAAGCTGCTGATGGGGTTAAAATTAGATCATGCTGAGTATGGCACTTAAAATGGTGTCAAGAACAAAGCAAACATGCAAAAAAAAGTTATTATTTATTATTATTATTATTATTATTACAATTATGCCCTCCAAAAAGCCAGTGGTTTCACTTGGTTGAATACTCAGATGTAACCTTTCCAATCATTCATTCATTCACCCCTATGCCTTTTGACATTATTTGTCTGATTTTTAACATCAGGAGGCTGAAGCACCAAGATCTTAGGTGACTTGCCGAGGATTACCCAGTTAAAAATGATGGTCTGTGCCCCTGGGTTCCTGAGCAGACTCAATACCACACGTTCAGTGTGATGTTAAACATGGCAATGCCACCTGAGTTCAGCAGCAGGTCTGATACACTGGAACATCCTAAGATCAAAGGTGGCAAATACCATCAGTCCTGTTTTAGCATTAAGTGTTTCCACTTTAGTGATTAAAATCAGTTTCTACATATCCTTACACATGGATTCTTTGAAGAACGACTCAAAAAAGAATTGCTTGCAAGGCTGTGCTGGAGCCAGCAATTGGACTTGGTAAGCCATGAATAAAAATAGCAATAAGAGCTTATGAGTCCTGAGGAGTTACCAGATGCCAGTTACTGTGCTCCCGGCTTCACACCGTAAACAGAATTTTGCACTCTGGGGAGTCCTGCCATCAACTCCATTTTACAGATCTGGGAATTGATGCTCTAAGAAGTTACACCTATGAGGCTGCAAAGCTACTCAGTGGCACCCCAGTTCTACAGTACTGGCTCTAACAGGGCACTCGGCACCAGCACAACTGCTCCCCACCTAACCCATGCCAGGGCATGTTAACAGCAACGGATGGCATTTAACCCAGCAGACCCTATCCCCAAATCATGGGAAATCAGGCAGCGAGCAAGAAAGGCTTTTTATTAAAATTCAGATCCCCGACTCTGTCCCGGTGGCGACTCCGTGCACATAGTCCCAAACCAGGCTCTCTTGAGTTGCCGACATAAGACTCATCCCCCAGAACATCAGTGAAGAGGACAGCCTGTGCCAATGTCGGCAGAGGAGGGCGAAGAATAAAGCCCGTGCTTTCGAGCAGATCCCAAGTCGGCCCTGGAGATGTAAGGTGGACACCAGGAAGCGCCCCCGCGGGCTCTGAAATCCCTGGGACCCGACACACTGCTTTGTCCCCACGAGCTCGTAATTGAGGTTTCCTGTGCATCATCTGCTTCGTTCACAGTGACCTTGGGGTCGGGGACTTGGGGATTAGGGACACATAGTCCCCAAACCTCTGGGTCCCCTATGGGGAAGAAGGAGGTCCCCCTCTGCGGGCAATCGGCCGTGCACCTGTGTGGACGTAGCTTCCCGCCTGGGCTGGAGGGTGCGCGCGCGCCCCGGGCCGGGATGCTGACTCGGCCCGGCTGCTCACATTCCTTTCGCATCCCTTTCGCGCGACGGGGATGCTGTTGCTGCAGCAGCATCACCAAAGGGGGTTTGGGGGAGGGACAAGGAACCGTAGGAGCCCGGCCATTCGCTCCCTAGGGCCCACTGCGGCAGTCGCGTCCGCCCCCCACCTCCCGGAAGGGGAACGGTGGGGGTGCGCAAGTTGACGAAATTGGGGGAAGTGGGCGCGGGAGGAGGAACTCAGGGTTCGCGGCGCCGCGCGCGCAGATCACACCCAAACTGGAAGGAACCTGTTCTGCCCGGGGCGGGCGCCCAGTCGCCGCAGCCGCGAGCGCCGTGTGAAACCAGCCCTGGCGCGCGCGCGCCACCCCAGACCACCCCTGCACCCCCTGCTCCCGACTCCCAAGTCTTCGGGGTGCGGGCTGGGCGTGGGTGCGCCGGAGGACTGCGAGACGGAGCGGCGCGTCCGGCCGGGGGTGCAGGGAGGGAAGGTGGCAGGCGCCCCCGGATACCCCTGCCTGCCTGCGTTCCCCGTTTGCACTGCAGCCGGGTTCCTGGGTCTGGGTCTGGTCGAGCAGAGCGCGCAGAGCCCTGCCCGTGGGGAAGGGGGCGCCGTACCCAGGACCCCAGCGGCACTAATGGGGGCGGCCCTGCGGGCCCCCGCCGCGGCTCGGGGAGAGAGATGCCTTTACCTTGCGTGACCCTCAGCCCCGGCCGCAGGCGGGAGGGCGCGCGCCCGGCGCGGTCCCGACCCACGTGGGCCCGCGCGCGCACGGCAGGCCCCCTCCTTCCCGGCGCTCGCAGCACATGGTCGGCGGCGGCGGCGGCGGCGGCGCGCCCCCGAGGCCGGCGGAGACCGGCTGCAGCCGGTATAGGATAGGAGATAGGCAGCGGCGCGGGGCCGGGGCCCGGGCAGCTCCACCCGCGGCCCGGACGCAGGCAGCCAGGGCGGGGGTGAGGGTGTGGTCGGAGTGCCCAAGGCGCGGGAGCGGGTGGGGGCCGGGGCCGGGCCTCTGTCCGCCCGGCGCGCCGGGTTCACCGGCCGACCCAACTTGTGATAGGTTCAGGCCCTCCCCTAAGGGGTTAAACCTTTCTCGTGTTATGAGCGGTTTATAAGGAGGGGGAGGCCAAGCCTCCGCCTTATCGGGAGCCTTTTGGGGTTTATTCTCTTCCCTTCTAACTTGGTGAGTTGGTTTTATTATTTTACATGTTTAAAAGTTTGATTGTGGGGTTTGGGGTTTGTTTTAATCTGTTAGGGGTTTTTTTTCTTATCTTTTTTTTTTTTTTTTTTTTTGGTGAGGGAGGCGAAGGAGAACACTTAATATCTTAATATTTTGGAGAGGTTAGTCCGCAAAATCTTGACAGTTGGGAATGCTCTGGGCCACCGGCTGACGCGCTCTCGCCGGCGTGGGTAGCCGAGAGTTTGGGTGTCCGTGGCCCTGGTACAGTTTGTGTACGGAAAATACATAAGTAAGGCCTGGTCTCTGAGTGCCCCCCCCCGCCCCGGATTGGGGGTTCCGGGCCATCGGGCGTTATGGGCGGCGGGGCTGAGCCCCTGCGTGGATTTCCTCATGAAGTTGCCGGCGCGTCAGAGCGAAATGTCAGAGGTACCTTCCCCAGGCTCGCGCGCGCGCGCGGGGCGGCCGCTGAGGCAGTGCGAGGGAAAGTGAGGCTCCCTACTCCCCCTTACGACACGCATCCCCGGGGCAGCCAAGGTGAGCTCCCTAGGGGAAGGCAGGGAGCTCCCTGCGGAGCGCAGATCCAACACCTTGATCGTCAGAGCTGTCAGCGGCTGACGGCTGGTCCCGCGCAACTTCCAAGGTTCCCGGGGCTGCCAGCTGCAGGAAAGCGCCGTGCAGCTGACCAGCAGTGCGGCGAGGGAGGATGGTTTTGCAGAGGAAATGGGTTATTTCCTTCTGGGTGGTGGCTTTCTTCTTCTTTTTTAACTCCCCCAGCAGACAGGTGATAAAAATGTTAGGTGACATGTAAAATGTCACCAAACGCAGGGGGCATCAGTTTTAGAAAAGGCTCTCCTAAGCCAACTGGGGAAAAGCAATTACAAGTTTTCAACCTGGAAGCCGGTTCTGTTTGCTCAGTTAGACACTTCATGCCAGTGCCTTCTTGCAGGAGATTGGCTTGTACCCTGGGGATGAGATTTCTCAGTGATCTTACTGTTTTTGCAAATCATAGTAAGATGGGTCTCGTTTGCCAAAAAAGCTTAGTTCTTACCCTGAAATCTCTAAGTGATGCAATTCCCCATGTTCAAAGCACCATTACGTGGCATTTGGGGGGATCAGCAATACATCCTGCCTGTCTGGTGGATATAGAAATACCTCTTCTATTTATGGAAAGGGTGGCCAAGATAGAAACCTACAGCATGTAAATAAACAATGCAGACAAATGGAAAAGCTCCCTCTATCTTAATGAATACCAACTAACCCAGAGTTTTCCTTCTGTGGTTTCCAAAAAAAGGACTTTCCTCAGTGGAACTCCTGAGGAGGACACTTAAATTAGGGGCTTAGGTTTCAACATCATGGTCTTGTAAAATGGATGAATCAGGTTCTATCAAATGATTCAGAGCTGTTGAGGGAGCAGTTCCAGACAGGTTTGGGATTTTTTTTTTTTTTTTTTTTTAAGAAAATTCAAATGGAGAGCAACTAAATACAGACCGGTTTTGTCAGAAGCTGTTGTCCAGGCTATGCAGTTAAGAAAAACATACATTCAGTACATTTGCTGAGGCTCTCTGCTCTTACCAGCAGCCTTCTCCATTTCCCCCCAAAGCCTGCAATTTGAACTTTGTTCTGAACTGACTTTGGGCTGACACCCTTACAGTCGATAGGAATCCAATATTCTACATTCTCGATGCCCTCCAGTCAAATCCTTTCTCAACAAGTACACTCACAGTGAAACTCCCAGGCTTAGCAGACTCCTAATCCTTGACCGAATACCCATTTATTAAAGGTGATGGTTAGTGACAACTAAATGCTAATAGAAAATAATCCAACATGCCCAGCATATTTTGTCATTATACTTCCTTCCAGACAACATTAAGGTGATCGAAAGGTGGCTGTCCAGAACACGTTCAGAATTGTATAATTTTACAGCTGAAAGAGACCTGATACTGCCTTGTCTAACCCCCTACTCTTACAGTTGTGGAAACTGGGGGATTGAGTGATTTCCCCAAGCTTGTACAGCCAGAAATTCAACAAACATTGCCCAAGGGTCTCATGACCACACGCCCTGGACCTTGCTTTCAAATGATTTAAGTGAACTGAGGATGGAAGAGTATAACTTAGAGCAAGTCTGAATCAAAGCTGTGATAGAACTGTAGCTGCTTAGGGCAGGAAGAGATCTGAGATCTTTGAGTTCAAACCCCTCATTTACAAGTTGATGCCGAAAATGCAGTGAAGAAGATTCCCCCAAGGCCATGGGGTTGACCAACTTGCATCATCAAGTTAGATCCCCACATGGTAAACTAATATTCCTTCCCATTGGAGACAGTCAGCTGACCATAAAACCCAGAATGGGACAGATGCTTTCTGCATCCCGGAATTCATAGAGGCTTTTAAGTACCTGAGTTTCAAACTTCAGGCCTCAGTTACTTGCTTTGTTTGCAGACACAGAGGGTTTCTTAAGCCAGCTGGCCTTCTACTGGGCAAATGGAATAAAGAAGAACCCAAAGAAAGGAATTTTTTCTGCAACTAGGGTCGCCCTCACTTTATGACTTGGTTTTATAAGGACAGGGCTGTGCATTCCTCCAGGGGCACCTCAAGACTCAAACTTTGTGTAGTATACTTTCATTGAGCACATACTGTGTGCCAAAAGCTTTGCCAGGCATGAGGTCTGGAAAGAGCAGGTACTTTTCCTGAATGTACCTTCCCAGTTGGGTCTTACATTCAAAAGGCAGAAGTTCTTGTCTAGTAAGTTTTAGGAGTCAGGTTATTCTGTTATTATTCTATATTGTGATCTAACTTTCAAGTTAAATGTTGAGGACACAGGAGGCTTTAAAAGGATGATAAAGGCATAGACGTTGGAGTAGGTATAAGGTGTCATCTTTCCTTTATGTTGATCTCAGAGACAATAAGAAAGAGCACCTGTCCTCCAAAAAATCCGAGATTGCAGGGGAAAGTTATTCATTAGTAGTGTAGACCACAGATGTAATGCAAAGTTAAAAAAATAATAATAAAAGAATGAATCACTCTGAAGGGGCTCAAAAAGTAAAGTTAATAGAAGTGAAGCAATCAAAAGCTCACTATCTTCTCACCAGTTTTCATAGATCAGATCCATCCAATGTCCAGCTACTTTACATCCATGTTTGCAAGAATAATACAGCACTTACACCCTTCTCATAGCTTGCTTTCCTTGTGTCATCAGGTTTGCCCAAAGAATCAGTTGCTTCATAGACCTCAATGCTAAAAACAGACTTATGGACTCTTAAGACTGGGTGGAACTTTAAAGATTATCTAGTTCAACCTCCTCATTTGCCTAATGAGGTCAAAGTGACTTTCCCAAGGTCACATAAATGAGTGGTGAAACAGTTCACATCTCTTTCCACACATGAGTCAAGGCGGTTTTATCTTTTTAAAAATGTGTTTCCTCACTGTCTCAATATAAAACCTCTCTCCCCCTGCCCTTTAGAATGCTATCCTGCTGGATGATACTGCAGGGTCCTGGAGGGTAGGAGATCCGATTCTGGACCATTCTGCCAAGTCATGTCACCTCTCTGGGGCTGTTTCCTCATTTTGCAAACAGGAGTTGGACAAGATGAGTTCCAAATTCCCTTTCAGGAATCTAACTCCATTCCATGGCTACCAGTTGATCTTGATTCCAGCCATTTCGCAGGTGCAAACCACTGATCATAAAGGCAAGGGAAGAGTGAAATGGCCACTCTGCATCACTAGAACTGAAAAATTAGCCTGACACAGAGCATTCTGATGGTGGATAGGTAATTGCGTATTAATACAAAAAACAGCAATATAAAACTAGTCATCTAAGTGCAGTCCAACAAGATTCTGTCTCTTGATCCTGCAGTGATTTTAGGTTAGGTAGGGATTCCGTTTTTCTTTCTGGGCCTTTGTCAGTTTTATATATATTTATGCAAGTTCATCCCAAGCCCTCCAGGAAGACACACGGGGTGCCCTCCCAGGTTTGCACAACCATGCCAGTATGATCTTGGACTTAGTAGCCATTTGGTTCTGACTGCTTGTCAGGAACATACTGAACTCTGGGAGGAGGTAGCTGAATGGTTTTTAATATGATGGGTTTCAGTTTTGAGGTTCCTCATTATTATCATCAACAAATATTTAAGTCCACAGAGGCAGATGCCATTGATCTGTCATTTCATTGTAGTATCCCCAGTGCCTAACGCAGGGCCTAGCACTAGTAAGTACTCTGTTGAAAAAAATAGCTGAAAGCTGTGTGCAAGGTACTGTGGGGAAATACAGAGAGATGTAGGCTCTTCATTTTGTTTCCCAGAAATGTATAAGTTAATTGACAAAATAAGATATACACACAGAAGTAAACGACGGCACATGAAGAAGAGAGGCCGTGAGGTTGAGTCGGTCAGAGGATGCATTACAGAGGAAGGGGGATCTGACGAGCAGGGCCTTGAAGGTTATAGGCTGCCAGCTGAAGGGAGGGCCAGAAGGTGGGGGAAATGACGTGGCCAAAGGCGAGGTGGAACTAGAGGGCCAAGAAGAGCCCAGTGTGACCACGGCAGGTGCATCAAGTCTTAGATAAAGCTACAGATTGGTCAGTCCAACTATGAAGGACAGCAGAAGTCAGCCTTGTTAGAGAGTTTTATTCCTTGGAAAGAGAGAAGCCGTTGAAGAAGTCTGAGCAGAAAAATGTCACGACAATGCTGTATTCCAAAAAGATTCATCGTGCAAGACACTACTACTCAAGGGCTTCACAAGAAAAAGCTCCAACTCATGGTCTGGTAGGGGAATGAAATGGAAGGGACAGAGGCTGAGGACCCTGACAGCTCCAGGCCTGCCACCATCATTTCCCCTCCTTCCCACTCCTTCACCAGAGATTAACACTATTCTAAAGCCAGCAGTGGGTATACTTTTTCTTTTTTTTCTGTCTTCCAAATCTTAAGCCTAGTGTTGTTTTCACTCCTCTTCCACAGCTGCCTCATCTTTAGAGCAACTTTTGAAAGGCTGGTCATGGAGGGGGATTACGGAAACTTCATTGCTGAAGGGCTCCTGGATCCCATCCTAAGTCAGTGGCCTTCGGTGTTGGGGAACACTAAGGACAAACTATTGTGGAACTACTCACCCTACATCTTGAACCATTTAACTGCCCTTCCCACCCTCCATTTACTCTCAGGCATGACATATCACAACACAATACAAAGGTCTTTGCCACAGAGAACACAAGCATCTTAAAGCATCTTAGGTCGCATTTTATGCAGCCAAATATTTACCAGTAATAGGGTAAAAAGTGAATGTATGGTCCTTATGTATGGCTGTTATGGGAATGAGGCTATCCCTAGGGTGACTGATATTAAGTTAGGTCAGATTTGCTGCTTTTTAAGATCTGTAGAATAAATTCCAAGTATTAGCTCAGTATCAGAAATTGGCAAGTCTACTGCATAGATTTGAGTTGTGCCCTCTTATTTTTCATACAGCCTTCCATCATCAGTAACACCCTCTGCCTTGGTACTTGAACACGACAACCTATGGCTAGAAAGAGGATGCACATGCATCCTGAAAATTCACCTGCATACAAATGTATGATCATAGAGAATTCTTAAATTTAAGGTCGGTGGCCACTAAAAGTTTTAAGACCATGGACTCATTTATTTTTACAGGTGTCATTAGTTTTTAGTTGGGCTAAAAATACACGTCATTGTTTCAAAGAAAGGCTTTGAAAATGACAATGTTCATTTGCTAGCGCCCACCTGATAATCCAGAAGACTTCAAGTAACCCCCCTCCAGTGTTACATACAGTGTCACCTTTTCCTTAATGGTGTTATGGCACAGGTCTGCTTGTTCTGGTGTTTGTTGAAATTTGAATGGAAAGGCATGGGGAAGTCAGGTGTCACTTGGTTGGGTCAACTGGTTACCCACACAGAGTCCCACAAGTTGGCTGTGCCTTAATTTCATCACTCTCAAGTATTTGTCATGCACTCAGAAATTCAGTTGCTAATATAGCAGTGGTGATCAACTTTGAGGAACCTACTCAGGCTAAACAAACTCCCTAGAAGACAGAATTCGCATAGTTTGATGTATAGTTAGTTACATTCTGTCCATGAAGTTACATCCCCATGAGACACTAACTCATAATCAGAATGTTCTTACAAGTGGTGGATGGGAACAAGGAGAGTGGTTGGATGTTCTCAATGGCCAGTCGCTCAAGCAAGTGGACATGCTTATGGTATCTCAAGCACTCATCCATGGAAGGTAATGGAAACAAACCATCAGTGTTTGCCTCTCAACCTCCCTTTTCTAGGCTTCGTTTCCAAACAACACTCCTAATGATCAGTTCAGACTTGACCTAACTTGCCTCCTTCAAGGTCAGCATTGATCCGTGATCTGGTGGACATGATGTGTCCTTCAAATGCCTTTGAATATTCTGTTCTGATTCCTTATGCTTGTTTATTTGTTTTTCCTTAACTTAACTGTCACAGGGAAGTCTTAATTCCAAGTTCTCTGGGGGCCCCATGTACAATATAAAGAGTTGAGATTAGATAGATAGATAGATAGATAGATAGATAGATCTTGCCAATATATACATATTACTGCCCAAAGAATAATTAGCAGGCCAGAAACAATGAAAGAATAGTTACAGGCCAGAAACAATAAAAAGAATCATATGATTTTATACTAACTGCACATGATTTAAAATATCCAACAACATAAGAAATGTGGCAAGTTCATATCTGTTATGTTAGCCAAAGAGCTTTAGAATCATCAACCCTCCTGCTAATACTGGCCTGATTTTTTTTTTTTTTTAATTTCAGATTAAGAATGACCCAAAAGAAATCAAAGATTTGTTCCAGAGCCAATGTTTATACTCAAGTGCCTGACGGAAGATGGGGCTGGGCAGTGGCCATTTCTTTTTTCTTCATTGAAGTCTTTACCTATGGAATCATCAAATCATTTGGTGTCTTCTTTACTGACTTAATGGACAGTTTTAGTGAATCGAATAGCAAGATCTCATGGATAATATCGATATGTGTGTTTGTCTTAACATTTACAGGTTAGTACATCTTTCAGGTTAAACATGCTTATATAAGCCTATGCCCCTTTCAATTTGCCTGCCAATTTAATGGGACTCGGTGTGTGACAGCTGTCATTATAGGATCTATTTGCCCTTTCTAGCCTCCATTAAGTCATATGGTTTGGGGGGATGGGAGTGGGAGTGGCAAAAAGAGAAGAGGCACTGAAGATAAAAGTCTTATTTGCTATCCTTAACTGCTTTCAATTTTGCACACATGCATTAAACACCCACTATATGCACGGTCTTAAGATACTGTAGATTATTTTGGGGGACAGCAGTAGACCCCAGTTCTATGGAGACATAGTTATTTTCTGAAGAAGACCGATAGGACTTGGTGTATCAGGCCCTGGTCTCATAAAGGGCATGCTCAGCCACACAGGTTGGAAACATGAAAAAGCAGAGGCAGAAGAAGAAAGATGGAATGTGTAAAAGGATACATATAACATAAAATGACAAATATGGTCCTGAGGTGACACTTGAATTCCAAACAGCTGCTTTTCTAAAGGACTTCATTATTCACTATACAACACTCCCAAATCCAACAGCATATTATAAAATGGGATTTTTAGAATCATTTTTAACATACAGATTTCACTTGAGCCCATACAGGCCTAATTTGAACACGCACACCAGATCCCATGATGGTTCATCTGTGAGGGGCAACACCAAGGGTTTTCGGACATGACAAGGCTGTTGAACTCACCTCAGAAAGTTAGCCAGGCTGACCTTAAACTTCCCCAATTTCACGCTAATATCCTGCCGTGGAACTATTATCTCTGAAGTTATTGAAGCCTTCCTTTAAATGTAGTTAGTTTTCAGCCATATGATGTCTTAAAGAAGCAGCTCTATGTTTTCACCTATTGGGTAAAGTAAAAATTTATCTTATTCGTCCTAATAAGGTCTCCTACAAGTTTCAAGACAGAGTTCCTGGTTCCAGTTTGAGCATTAAGATACTTAATTTTTAAACTGGAATGTTTATTTTCTCAGAGAGATAACTGAAATGAACTAGAACCACACTTTTACATTTAGAAATGCAAGCAACAAGAAATTTCTTTTATACCAGAAAATTTCTATTATACCAGAAAATAATTCTTCTGAATGCTATTTTTCTGGTAGTTAATGCTTTGAGCCAACATACTCAAAGTTGATAACGGTTTCTTTCTGAGCTATATTTAATATTAGTTTACATTCTAACAAACATAATAGATGTGTATGGACCAACCCAGCAAAACTTAATCCTTTTTTTTTTTTGCACCTCCTACCCAGCATGCTCTATGTTCTTCCTTGCCCCAATTCTCACTTGTTCATTTATCTCAATATATTAAAGTCAGTATTAATGTTAGCCTAAGTAACATATGGTTATAGACCTAATTTGCCAGATTTAAATGTACTAGGGGATACAAAGTATAGAACTAAGCCGAACAATTTATAATTCATCAGGCATTTTGACTTATCTTTCCTAGAGTTTCCCTCCTTTCGGTGTGAAGAGCTGAGAACTTATGATATTTTCACCACGTAATCATTTTCAAAAAAAGTCAGTTCAGAAACTAAGGTAGAATTTGGCCCTAAACAGAGCTTTTTTAAAAGCATCCAAAGCAGTGACTATAGGGGAAAAAGAAAAAAAAAAGATTGATGCAACCATAAGAAAATCACTTTTTATTAGAGAATCATATAAATGCAATCTAATTTTGTAGGCACTTCAGGGTGAGTCAAAATATTTCCTCTACAAATACAGATATAAATTTCATACAATTACTCTGGCTTTCTCTTGAAGGGGCCCAGAGAATATCGTCCCATTTCAACAAATGCTAAAATTAAATTCCTGAACTGACTTAAGTAACCACTGCATCAAATGTATTTGATATTTTCCACTGCCCCTCGGTGTCCAAGACTTAAAGGAGGGAATCTTATCAACACTTAAGCATTGATGAGTTAAAACATTACTTTACGGTCTGTTTGTTTTTTAACCCAGCACCCCTCTCCACCATCCTGAGCAGCCGGTTTGGCCACCGTGCGGTGGTGATGCTCGGGGGGCTGCTCGTGAGCACGGGCATGGTCTTGGCTACCTTCGCCCAGGCCGTTTACCACCTCTACATCACCATCGGGATCATCTCTGGTAGGTGCTTCTCGGCCCAGTGGCTCCCTAGAGACTTGGTTTCTCTGGGTTTGGAGATCCAAGAAGAGAAAAGAGAGAATAACACTCAACTTGTTTTTCTCTCTCTCTCTCTCTCTCTCTCTCTCTCTTTCCTTTAAAATTAAGAATGTCCCAGATTAGTGGGTTTTGAACTGGACTGTACAGACTCTAGGGGACATGAGAACCTGTTCTCAAGGGCCCAACAGTGTTGGTTTGATTGTTTTTAATTTTAATTTTTTTTTTAATTTTAATAATGGTGAAGATAACATCTCTTTGGCTATAAATTTTCAACTGAAAGACAAAATTTTCACAAAATAAGATTTGAATGTCTTTAGGCAGTATTTCTTAAATTGGGGTCTAAGGATCCGGGGCTGTGAGAGAGGACACTGTAGGCTCAACTTATTCCTGGGGATCTGAGAACACTTTTTTTCCCTTTAAAAGGAGTCCATACATTACTCAGAGATTTTATATAGAGAGATATACAATATGTGTGTGTACATGTATATATATGTATAGACATATGCGTGTGTATACATATATATATGTCTAAATATGTACTTAAGATTTATAAACTTTAAAATTTTCCATATATTTATGTACATATCAAAGGACTCATTTTATTTCCAAGTAGAATTCTTATACAAAAACTATATTCAATAAGTTTTGTCCACTGTGAATTTATAAAAATCTGAAAAAGTACAGAAAAGGAGAAGAAGCCAGAAAACATTATTTTTAGAATCCTGGCACCCAAAACAAGTGTTGCAGTTTATCCAACCTTTAATGAAACCCATTTTTCTTTGCTAGGCCATCTTTCTCCAGAATGAATTACTTGGTTGCTAAAACTTGTGATTTATAAAACAAGAACAAATTGCCCGGAGCTTTGAACGTGCCCTTCCAGCCTCAGGGTGTGGTCCTCACGGTTTGGTTTCACTTTCTTTCACAGGTTTGGGATATTGCTTTAGCTTTCTCCCAACCGTAACCATCCTGTCCCAGTACTTTGACAAAAGACGCTCCGTGGTTACTGCAGTTGCTTCTACGGGGGAGTGTTTCGCTGTGTTTGCTTTTGCTCCAGGTACGTGATCTATGATGGTCTACATATCGATGAGAAACAGGGGAAGCAGCTGTCCTTGTGACCCCAGCTTTCTTCAGTGGTCTGCAAAGGGGTGACTGTCACTGTAGGTCTCATGCAAGGTTATTTGCCTTCTGTTTTCCAGCACATTTTTAGGATAGATCTTCCCTAATCCCCCATTTTAGGAATTCAAGCCATTTTAATAGTAGTTTGAGTTCACATGAATAGGAAGATACCTGGTAAATTTTCAGTGGTCAGGCTCAAAACGTGCATTTCAAAATAAATCATTTAATGTTCGGGGGTTAGGTATACTATTGTTTCTCTCCTGTGTCAAAAGAGCTACGTATTCAACATGGATTTAAATTAGGTTAAGAAAGTCAGTTTTATTATCTCCTTGTGGCTAATCTCACAGTAAAAGTTTATCCTGGGTTTATTTCTCTGTCGTTAGGTTAATTATAATCTAACAAGTGGACAGACCACCCTGGAGACCCAGAGGTATCCCTTACCCTGTCATTTTCTGAGAAATAGGTCCACAGACTGTGCTCTGATTTTGGAAGATATATGTAGAAGTATTTAAGGGTGATGCATCATGAGGTCAAATGGCTTAGAAAAATAAATGCACGT
Source organism: Choloepus didactylus (assembly GCF_015220235.1). Classification (NCBI taxonomy): domain Eukaryota; kingdom Metazoa; phylum Chordata; class Mammalia; order Pilosa; family Megalonychidae; genus Choloepus; species Choloepus didactylus. The sequence goes on along the minus strand of NC_051324.1, from coordinate 63,022,113 downwards.
GTGTATATAAATACAGAGAGAAGACAGAGAGACAGATGGGAGCCAGAGAAAAATGTTAATTGTTGAGTGTAGGTGAAGAGCAGGCTTGTAAGTGTTCTTTCTACTTTTCTGATGGTTTGAAATTTTTCAAAATAAATTGTTGAGGGGAGAAGGAATCAGGGGACCGTGCATACCCTGGAGGTAGAGCTGGGCTGTGGCCAGCTTTGTCCCCAGCCCTGGGCACAGTACCTGGCACCTGGTGAGCACTCAGGAAATGTTCAATGTAGAAAGGAAAATCAGACTGATCATTGCAAGGTGAGAATAAAGCACTTTGAAATGCCTAGGTCTGAAATATTTTGCAATTCTAAGTTTTTCAGATGTGGGGGGTGCACAGGGGAGATGTGAGTACAACACAGGTTACAAAGTAAGCGGAGCCTCGCCAAGGATTGGGGGGCTTTCCTGCTGAGCCTGTATTCTGGTTAACTGAGTTACCATAGCTGTCATACTTGACTGTCAGCTCTCAAAGAAGCAGAATATAGTAAAATGAAATTGTATTGGCCATCATTTAATCTATCTGGAATGATGAAGATACTTTAAGATCTTTCGGGGTGCCTGCGTTGTCCTGTGGTAGCCATGGAGCTTCAGGCTCTCTTTGGCCACATCCTTAGCCTCACGGGATCTCTGAGGTATCTGGTCTACCCCTCCAGTCAGCCTCTCAACAGTAGCCTGGGACCCAACATAATGGCAGGAAGGAGGAGAACTCAGGTAATTAAGGACATATCACCAGGTAGAAACTGGAGAACTGTATCATTTAATTCTGGGATAATCATATGAGCTTTCAGAGTCTTAGTCCATTTTAAATTTAATCTATTACTTCTAAGGATTGAATGAGTGGATGTATAATGATACGTAGATCTGAGGTCGGCAAACTCTTTTTGGGAAATGCCAGAACATAAACACTTTAGGCTTGTGGACTGTGTGGTCTCTGCCACAACCACTCAACTCTGCTCTTACAGTGGAAAAACAGCCACAGACTACAAATGAGCAAGGCTGTGTTCCAATCAAACGTTATTAACAAAGCAGGCAGTGGGTCCGATTTGGCCTGTGAGTTGCAGTTTGCTGAAACCTGATATAGGTCACAAACTTAATTTACTTCTTGTACCTCTTCCTGGCAAAATGCTACCCACCAAAGCTCTTCTGGAGCCCTGGGCTGAGAAATGTTATTTTATGTATGATGATCATGATGTAATTTTCTCCTTATTGATTCAAAAAAGCACTAAAACCTAGAATAATGCATGGTACAGGTTGACAGCATTCACCCTGCTCAGCAAATCTTTACAAAAATTATCACTAAATCTGCATCCACATTTCTTCTTGACATTTTCTCCTGGGTCCTGAGTCCATTACTGACCTTAGATTTTATTTCCTCTTTGCCACTGCCTATTCAAGCAATCACGGCTCTGAAGGAGAAAATCGGCTGGAGACACAGCCTCCTCTTTGTGGGCCTGCTACAGTTAAATATCATAGTCTGTGGAACGCTGCTGAGACCAATTATTATCCGAACGGCCGGGTCACCCAAGATAAGCACACATGAAAATCGGAAAGAAGTGCAATATATGCTTGAAAACGAGAAAACACACACCTCAATAGACTCCATTGACTCAGGAGTGGAAATAACTACCTCACCCAAAACTGTGCCTTATCCCGCTAACACGGAACTGGAGCCGAAGGCGGACACGCAGCAGATCCTCGGGAAGAACATCTCCAAGCAAGGCGTTAAGAGAGCTCCATTGTTGGACTTCTCGATTTTGAAAGAGAAAAGTTTTATTTGTTACGCATTATTTGGTCTCTTCGCTACACTGGGCTTCTTTGCACCTTCCTTGTACGTCATTCCTTTGAGCATCAGCCTGGGCGTTGAACAGGACCGAGCTGCTTTTATCTTATCTGCGATGGCGATTGCGGAAGTTTTCGGGAGAATTGGAGCCGGTGTCGTCCTCAACAGGGAGCCCATCCGTAAGATCTACATTGAGCTCATCTGTGTCATCTTGTTGACTGTGTCTCTGTTCGCCTTTACTTTTGCTACAGAATTCCGGGGTCTTATGTCATGCAGCATATTTTTTGGTTTTATGGTTGGGACAGTAGGAGGCACCCACCTCCCACTGCTAGCGGAGGATGACGTGGTGGGAATTGAGAAGATGTCATCTGCAGCTGGAGTCTATGTCTTCATCCAGAGTATATCAGGACTGGCTGGACCACCCCTGGCAGGTAATGTGAAGATGTAAAACACAAACCTTTGTCTGCTACCTCCTGAGTACTTGTGCTAGCTTCCTGTTCTAGCCTAAAAGAAAATCTATTGATTTTTATACTTCCACAGAATCTTAGAGCTGGCAGGGATTAGAGATTACCTGAGCCAACCCTCTTGATCTAAGTATGAGGAAACTGAAGGCTAAAGAATATAATCCAAAGGTCCAATGGTAATTGAGTGACCAAATCACAATTTGAACCCACGTGTGCAGTCCAAGCAGACCCCAGCCCTTTCCACCATCTTGCCCTGCGTGATGTTAGAGGAGAACCCGTGGATTTGTGTTATTACTCATCTGACTTTTGAAATAATGGAACTAAAGGATTTCTGTACATCATCTCGCCATCTTAGGAATAGTGTAGGGGAACTGCACGTGTAGCAGCTCTCCTAAATACTTAATTGATCACTACAGAATATTATTTCCTTGTAGGAGGGATGTCGGTATATTTTATATCTTAAACCTGAAATAGGTCGTTATAAGTTACTGTGATTAGAAATCGCATTCCATATTAAAAGATACCTGTAGTGAACTCAAGTGAAAATAATACAGCTCTTTACTTAAGAATATTATATTTTCAAAAAAGCATGCATCTCTAACTGTCCCATGTTTTAGATTCCCTGATGGGACATATTTAGCCTATGACGAATGTGTTGGCGACTTAATTTTCTCAGATGCTGAGTATTCTGTATGTTAGCGGGGTTTATATTTTCTCTCCCGTCTAGAAAAGATTCCTACCTTCAGCTCCCTTTTTTTCTTTAGAGAAACAAAGTAAAAAAAGATGCCGAGAAGTTTCTGAATTTGATGGGAACCTGGGTGAGAGAGGGTCTGTGTCCTGTAAATATGCTGTTGACAGATATACTGCTTTCTCCCAGGTCTGCTGGTCGACCAAAGTAAAATATACAGCAGAGCCTTCTACTCCTGCGCAGCCGGCATGGCCCTGGCAGCCGTGTGCCTCGCGCTTGTGAGACCGAGTAAAAAGGGACTGTGCCAGTGTCATCGTTCAGCTGAAACAAGGGCGGAGAGTCGTCGTAGGAAAGCTTTACAAGACCCACCTGAAGACTTTCTTGAAATGGATCTTGGGAAAAATGAGCACAGAGTTCCTATGAAAATGGAGCCCGTATGACGTGCTTTCGTGTAACATCAGCCACTGTGTTGGCTGGTGGGGAGGAAGGCGTGAGATGGGATGGGGGAGAGGAGTTAGGGGAGCTCCACTCTACCCCACAGTCAGCTACATTTAAAGGGATGTCCATGGGAACAGCACCACCACCATTGTTTTTCCTTTTGTTTTCCTTTTTGCTTTTTTAAGCCAAAACGAAATAACCAAATACTCTTCCATATATAAATCTGGTTGTATTCAGTAACAATACCAAGATACATAGAAAGACACTTTGGTTCACATTCCAGTTTTAAAACTTTGACATGAATTGGCAAAGTGGTTTTAAGGGCTCTCGTATGTGATACACTACTATCTTATAAAACATCTAGCCCAGGTCATCAAAATGAAATTGCCCATTCAAAAAATCTTAAATCGTTTTTTAGGTTTCTAATTTTTAAAAATAAATGAATAAATTGTTTAAAACCCTTTTAAAAAAGTACTGCAGTTCCCATTAACAAATTATGGCCTCTTAATTTTCCAAGTATTTCATGGATATGAAGTATGGTTTAAGACCAAACATTTGACTAATGAACAGAACTTTAAAAATATATACATATGACTTGAACTTCATAAATGTGAAGATTACGACTTCTTTTTATGGCCAGTCTTTACCACAAGTGTTTCAATACAAAACACAGAATGGCATTCAAAAATGTGTTTCCTGTTGCTTTTAATTATTCAGAAATATGTGATTGTAATATCTTTAATTTAAACCAATATTTATTACTAAGTTATTCTAGGAGAGGAATAAAGTAATCAAAAGAAATAAAATCTGAGCATACGCAGCATTTTTACTGCCTTTCTGCAATCCTCTGAATGCCTCAAAGAAGACTTCTTCATCTTGTAAAGTTACTCTCCTAAAAGGCCAAATTATAACGACTCTTAATATGTTTCAAGGCAGAGTGCTATTTAAAGGGAACAAAATAATGAATAGCAAACTGCCTTCGTTTTTAAAATATTTTTTGTCACCTAAAAATGCTCAAGGATCATTTTTGACCAGAATTATATTTCATGGTATTGTGGAAGCATTTCTGATTTTTTCTTTAAACATCCAGCTGTTGAAGCCTGTCTGCTATTTCATGTGGGGAGCAGAGACATTTGATTTACCATCATGAGTAATAAGTGACGATTTTACATCATATGTAAAACGTGACTTGATCTAAGTTGCCATAGGCATCAGACAACTGGTCACTTGTTTGTGTGCAGTTACACTACATGTATACTATTTCTCATTTTAACATTTTTTTGCAAAGAGGGCAAGTGTGAGGACAACAGAGAGGAGCTGCTTACTTACTTCTTTGTACCGAATCTCATCCTACAGGTGACGGTCAATGCTCACTGCCCCATACTTTCTCATTTTTACTGTTAATTTATGACAACTCAGGGGGAAAAATATAAACAAGCCTAGTTTGGTTACAGGTACACACAAGCTTGAATATTTCTCTGCACTGAAATCAGAGTGGCATAGTTCTTCACCTGCTACATTTTATAGTGTTTTATCAGCCATAGATATAGGACAATCTATAAAACTTAGGGGAGGGAGGGGATGAAAGGACAAAGTGCCTGTCAAAATCAGGCACGCCTAAACAAGGTGGATGTAGCAAATCTTCTGTCACTGCTTGAGGAGGACTTTGAGCTTGTGGCAGTTTTGCAGAATTACATGACTTCAGCACTTTACAACCTATTTTTTACTATGAATGTTCGATACCATTTAATATTTGTAACTGATTTCTGAGGGATCCACTCTATGTCCACTCTGTACACTGCATGAAAAAAAATGTATGGCAATTTCAGTATGCCAGTAATCAAAGTTTTAAATGTTTGGAAGAAAACAAAATAAGACTGCTGATTTGTTCTGTATTGGTGACATTCTGGTACTTCTAGATTTGCAATAAGTTTATGGCTTTTTTATTTAAAAGAGACTGATTTTCTTCTGCTGTAAAGTGTTTTTTTTTTAACTGACTTATAATCTTATCAGCATCATTGTTTGATTCAGTTAAAATTATAGGAAGCCTGAGAAAGAGTCATTTCAAATAGCTTTTGTAAACACTTTTCCCTTCTGCAAAATCTTTTTTTGCTGTTGTTTTGTGTTTTTTTTTGTTTTTTTGTTTTTTTTATTCATTTTATTGAGATATATTCACATACCACGCAGTCATACAAAACAAATTGTACATTTGATTGTTCACAGTGCCATCACATAGTTGTACATTCATTACCAAAATCAATCCCCGACACCCTCATTACCACACACACAAAAATAACCAGAATGATAATTAAAGTGAAAAAGAGCAACTAAAGTAAAAAAGAACACTGGGCGCCCTTGTCTGTTTGTTTGTTTGTTTGTTTCCTTCCCCCACCTTTCCACTCATCCATCCACAAACTAGACAAACAGGATTGTGATCCTATGGCCCCCCCAGTCCCACTGTCCCCCCTCATAAGCCACATTTTTATACAATTGTCTTCAAGATCATGGGTTCTGGGTTGTAGTTTGATAGTTTCAGGTATCCACCACCAGCTACCCCAATTCTTTAGAACCTAAAAAGGGTTGTCTAAAGTGTGCATAAGAGTGCCCACCAGAGTGACCTCTCGGCTCCTTTTGGAATCTCTCTGCCACTGAAGCTTATTTCATTTCCTTTCACATCCCCCTTTTGGTCAAGAAGATGTTCTCCATCCCATGATGCCGGGTCTACATTCCTCCCCGGGAGTCATATTCCACGTTGCCAGGGAGATTCACTTCCCTGGGCGTCTGATCCTACGTAGGGAGGAGGGCAGTGATTTTACCTTTCAAGTTGGCTTAGCTTGAGAGAGAGGGCCACATCTGAGCAACACAGAGGCACTTGGGAGGAGGCTCTTAGGCACAATTATATGGAGGCCTAGCCTCTCCTTTTCTGCAAAATCCATTAATTCTACTAGAGACACATTAAGGTTTCCAACAGGTATTTGTTGAACTTAATTATTTCTTAATGAAAAAAATATGAATGAAATGATATCATAATAGCCTCAGAAAGTAACAAGATGAGCCTATCAAAAGTAATAAGTGTGAACACTTAAGACTGTCTAAGCCATCCTTGTAAGAACTGTTCTAACTTCTAAATAAACAGCACAGACTGTCTATGCCAGGGCTTGGCAAAGTTTTTCTATCAAGGTCCAGCAAGTACATATATTACTTAGTCTTTGTGGACCACGTGGTCTCTGTCACAGCTGCTCAACTCTGCCGTTACAGCACGAAAGCAGCCAGACAACACGTAAATGAATGACCATGGCTGTGCTGGAATAAAACTTTACTGACAAATATGCAATGTGAATTTCATAACATTTTTATGTCATGATTTTTACATCTTTTGACTTTTTTAACCATTTAAGAATGAAAAAAAAAAAAAATTTTTAGCTCACAGGCAGCAGCCTAGAATTGGCCCAACCATTGTCCTATGCAGCCGTGTCACTGGAATGCTCAGTATTACCAACAGTGACATTCTGTGAGCCTGAGTCTGACTGATACGAAAGGATCACTGTGGTCAAAGCATACTTTAGATCAAAGGTGCCAAAGATAGGCGAGATCAAACAGCTGATGGTGCATTTATTAATTGTCCCTTTTCATTTTCTGTGGCTAGAGATTCTGCTTTAACCTTGCTGATGTAATAACATTGCAGTATAAATGTAAACGGTTTCCCCCCAAAAGTAAAATGACCCCAGTTGTAAAATGAGTTAAATCATGTGTCCTCTTAAGACACTACATCCTTAACTTATACAATGTTTCCAAACTTTTTAACAAAGTTATGGATTTTATACTCCAGATGATGTGTAATGTCACTGCTATACATTCATTTGCCTTTCTTTTAGGTTAATACCTGGAGATAAAATAGAAAGTAGATTCTGAGTCAGAGGCATTTATTACATGTAGATGTCCTTACTCCATTCCAAATATGCTGAACCAGAAAACATCATCAATCCTTATTTTAAAAAGCTCCTACAGAGAGGGTAAAGACTAAGGTGGCAGTGTAAGATGCTACAAGGTGCTGTTTCCCCACAGAATCTTTGAAAAACTAGCAAAAACTTGCAGAACCATTTTTCTCAAAGCTCTGAAAAATAGTTAAAGGGTTGCAGTAACTGGACAATTGCCAAATCAAGAAATGCAGTTTTCTCCTACCTTTAAATATGGTAGGAGAGGCAGAACTGTGGGAAGGTAGCAAAGTAGCAAGCTCCAGGAATCAGTCCCTCCACCAGAACAACTATTAAACAGGCAGGAACTATCTGAATCAACTATTTTAAAATTCTGGAGTCCAGTAAGTAGAGTATTGTACAGCACCCAGGGAAGTGCAGAGAAGAAGGCTGATAAAGGATAGTAAATACCAGTAAAATGCTGTCTTCACATTGCAGTAACCATCACCCCCCCTTCCCACCCACCCCCAGCCTCACAGCAGGCAGCAGTGAGGTCTAGCCCATGGTGTAGCTCTCTGGTGCCAGAGAGGGACAAAAACCCCAAGATCTGTGGGAGGGGTGGGAGCACTGCTGGACACTGCTTTCAGTTAGCTACTCTGGATTTCTGGGAGCCATACTCCAACCTGCCCAGACGAAGGCAGCAGAGGAGACTTGCAGACAGGGCACTTCCTCCTTCATCCCGCCCCCCCCCCCCCCACAGGAGCAGACTGAAGCTCCCTTTGTGGGTCCCTGGCCTTGTTCTGGTTGGGAAAAACTGACTTGGGAAACTTCTTTCAGACATGACCCCCTTCCAGAATTTGCCCTCCAGGCAAAAGTAGCCTGAGACAATGAAAGCAATGTAAGAAATAATTGAGGTGGACAGCCTGGGGGAAAGGCTTACCTGCTTTAAGTCCTGCAGTGGAAGACCCAAGAGAGGGAGAAGGTCTGTTTCCTGAGAAGTAGAGGGGGCATTCGAACTACTGTAAACAGGGGAGCTCATAAGGCCACAGCCCAGGACAAGACACAGGCCCAGAAAAGTCAGGGAAGACCATGCACTTCACATTTGCCTTAATCTCACCTTGCTGACAGGAGGACTAACCTCTGAAGGAAAGCACCAACCAATGCAAAGCCAATCTGCAAAGATGGTGAAAGGTGTTTTTTTGCTTAGGTTTGCTTAGTTTTGTTAGCTCTTGACACGCAACAAAATCTCTGTCATATCACTAGCTGTTGCAAATTCAAGAAACAGACATCTCAAGGAATAAATCCGAGTTAACACTTTAAAATATTAAAATGTACAGTGTCCAACAAAAGATTACAAGACAGACAAAGAAATAGGAAATGATAGCCCATCCAAAGGAAGAGGATAAAAATTCAGAAAACATCAACAAAGATGACCAGATTGTGGACATATCAGACAAAGACTTAAAAAAATGATCTTCAATATTCTCAAGGAGATGAAGGAAAATACAGAGAAAGAACTAAAGGATATCAGGAAAACAAGGAACGAATAATGTGAGAATCCCAGTAAAGAGATAGAAATTTAAAAAAGGAAACAAACAGAACTAGTGGAGTTGAAGAACACAGTAACTGAAATGAAAAATTCCTAGGAAGCTTTCAACAGTAGATTGGAGCTGGCAAAAGAAAGAATCAGCAAACTTGAAGAAAAATTAAATGAGACAGGCTAAGGAGCAGAAATTAAAAATAATTATGAAAAAAATGCCTAAGAAACCTCTGGGACACCATCAAGAATACCAATATATGCATTACGGGAGTCCCAGAAGAAGAAAGAAAAGAACAGAAGGGATTTCAATGAAATATGACAGAAAACTTCCCAAACTTAGCAAAAGATATGAATATGCATGTCCAAGAAGCCCAGAGAACACCAAACAGGATAAACTTGAACAGTATTCCCTATTGCATACTGATCAAACTGTCAAATGCAAAGGACAAGGAGAGAGTTCTAAACACTGCAAGAGAAAAGCAACATGTTATTATGTACAAGGGAGTCCCAATTACATTAAATGCTGCTTTCTTATCAGAAATGATGGAGGCAAGAAGGCAATGGGATGAAATAAAGTGCTGAAAGAAAACTGCCAACCAAGAATTTTATATCTGGCAAGAATTTCTTTCAAAAATGAGGGTGAGAAGGTGGGGCAAGATGGTGGAGTGGTGAGGTATGGAATTTAGTTACTCCTTGTGCCAGTTTGAATGTATTGTGTACCCCAAAATGCCATTATCTTTGATGCAATCTTGTGTGGGCAGACGTATTAGTGTTGATTAGATTGTAATTCTTTAAGTGTTTCCATGGAAATGCGACCCACCCAACTGTAGGTGATAACTATGATTGGATGATTTCCATGGAGGTGTGGCCCCGCCCATTCAGCGTGGGCCTTGATTAGTTTACTGGAGCACTGTATAAGCTCAGACAGAAGGAGTGAGCTTGCTACAGCCAAGAGAGACACTGAAGAATGCACAGAAGCTGACAGAGTAGCTGCAGATGAGAGACAGTTTGAAGATGGCTCTTGAAAGAAGACTCTTGCTCTGGAGAAGCTAAGAGAAGACAAACACCCAAGAGCAACTAAGAGTGACATTTTTGAGGAGCTGCAGCTGAGAGAGGAACGTCCTGGGAGAAAGCCATTTTGAAATAAGAACTTTGGAGCAGATGCCAGCCACGTGCCTTCTGAGCTAACAGAGTAACCAGTGAAGGTACCCAATTGTTGATGTGTTACCTTGGACAGTTTATGGCCTTAAGACTGTAACTGTGTAACCAAATAAACCCCCTTTATAAAAGCCAATCCATTTCTGGTGTTTTGCATAAAGCAGCATTAGCAAGCTGGAACACTCCTCTAGGGCAGCTGGTAAATAGCCAGGAACTGTCTGGAACAACTGTTTGAGGGACTTCTGTAACCAGACATACATCATACACAAGTCTGGAATGGGTGGAACAGCTGAGATCACAGCGAAGAACCGTAAACTTCCCCAGGAAGGGGGCTAGCGCCCCTCCCCAACAGGCACAGCAGACTATCTTGTAACTAGTTCCCCAAGGGGGAAAAAAAAATCTGTGCTGGGAGCAAGGAAAGGGGCTCAACCCAGCCCCAACTGCAGAATTAATTAACAAATTCAGACTGCTGAATAAAATCGCCGAATAAAAATAAATGAAGAGCAAACACAAAAGGAACGAGGAGGTTTCTGCCTGTCAGAGAGGAGGCGGCACCACCACCAACAACAAAACAGAGACTTCTGGAGTTGGAAACACTCAGAATACTCGAAAAGGGCAGGGCCCTAAGAAAAAGGGGCACATAGAAATGGGTACAAACTCTAGCTCTTGATTGACAAAACTGGGGAGCTGGGGTCCAGCTATGAAAAGGGTTTTTTCTTTTCTTTTTCTCTCTAATTCTTTGTTGTTTTACTTTTCAATAGCCCAGTAGAGCTGCCAGAACTTTCTGCTTTCAGCACTGCCCTGGGCAAGGATGGAATTAAAGTTGTCTGAGAGTCACTAATCAGATGAAGGAGATAATTCCCTAAAGGGTGTATCTTTAAATAGTCAATACTGGGAGAAAGGGAAAGTGGCTAGGCAAAGCTAAAACTGTGGCTTTAATCATGGCAGAGAGGAGGGAGGGCTGACAGAAAAAAATAAAATGAAAAAGTAGTAATAAAAAAGAATAAAGACGGAGGCTTTTGGAGTCGGCTGAGCTCAGAGTGCTGGAAAGAGGCTGTACCCCAAGAAGTGGGGTGCATGGAGCCAGGTACCTGCTCAAGTTCTAGTCTGGCAAAACTTGGGGGCTGAGGAAAGGCTCTGAAAAGGGATTTCTTTTTTTTTTTTTTAACTATTCTAAGTAGCTCAGTAAAGAAAACCATAGATATTTTCAACTGGCAGCAGACCCAGGCAAGGGTGGGGCTAATATAGGTCTGAGAGACAAAGCAATGAGTCTAGTGGGGGAGATAATTCCCTAAAGGGCATAACTTCCCCAAGAAAAGGGGGTGCAGGGCTCAGCTCAATTGATGGACCTTCTTCAGAGAACTCAGATCCCAGGGGCTGGAAAACAGAAACAGCATGAGTCAGCCACACCCGTGGCAGGGACAGGGTCTTCAGAGAATTAAAGGCACTGCATTTCGTTACACCAGTGTGGAGCTGTGGGCTGAGAAGTGCCATCTGCTGGACGGGATAGGAAAAGTACAGAGTCTAGAGGCCTCACAGGAAGTCTGACAACCTGCGGGACCTCATTCTCAGGGAATCTTTATATGAAGTATAACTTCCTCCTGAGATCTGGGCCTGTCTGGACAGGGAAAATCTGATTGGGGTTGCTCATATCTGGGGAGACCCCCTCACAAAAAGGTTACATGGAGGCAGGGCAAGAACCAGAAAAACAAGAGCTGAAAATTTCTGATCAACTAAACAGAAGCTATGTTAGAGGTGTATGGTAAGTTGAACTGAATGCCACAGAACAAAGCCAACCAACAGAAAACCCTAGGTGAAAGAGTGAAAACAAGGTCCAGAATAAACTAATCAAGAAAACCAGATGTTTAGACAGCTAAAAATAATGAGACATACAAGAAAACATGAAAATATGGACCAGCCAAAGGAACAAACTAACACTTCAACTGAGATACAGGAGTTGAAACAACTAATTAAGGATGTTCAAACAAATCTCCCAAATCAAATTAATGAGCTGAAGGAATATGTGGCAACAGAGATGAAGGATATAAAAGACGACACTGGATGAAAATAAAGAAGAATTCATAAGCTTGAAAAAACAAATGGCAGAAGTTATGGGAATGAAAGGTACAATAGAAGAGATGAAAACACAATGGAGACAAACAACAGTAGATTTGAAGAGGCAGAAGAAAGGATCAGTGAACTAGAAGACAGGACATCTGAAATCATACACACAGAAGAACAGATAGGGAAAAGAAGGAAAAATATGAGCAAGGTCATAGGGAACTGAATGACAACATGAAGCGCATGAATATATGTACTATGGGTTTCCCAGCAGGAGAACAGAAGGGAAAGGGGGCAGAAAGAATAACAGAAGAAATAATCACTGAAAATTTCCCAACTCTTATGAAAGACATAAAATTTCAAATTCAAGAAGCACAGCATACCCCAAACAGAATAGATCCAAATAGACCTATTCCAAGACACTTCCTGATCAGATTTCCAACGTCAAAAACAAAGAGAGAATTCTGAAAGCAGCAAGAGAAAAGTGATCCATCACATAAAAGGGAAGCTTGTTAAGACTACGTAAGGATTTCTCCACAGAAACCATGGAGGTGAGAAGGTAGTGGTATGATATATCTAAGACACTGAAAGAGGAAAACCGCCAACCAAGAATCCTATATCTGGCAAACCTGTCCTTCAAAAATGAGGGAGAGATTAAAATATTTTCAGACAAAAAAATCACTGAGAAAGTTTGTGAATAAGAGACCAGCACTACAAGAAATACTAAAGGGAGTGCTACAGGCTGATAGGAAAAGACAAGAGAGAGAGGTTTGGAGAAGACTGTAGAAATGAAGATTATAAGGAAGGGTAAAAGGAGAGAGAGAGAAAAATAAGATATGGCATATAAAACCCAAGACAAAATGGTAGAAGAAAGTACAGCCTTTACAGTAATAACACTAAAAGTTAATGGATTAAACTCTACAATAAAAAGACATAGACTTGCAGAATGGATTAAAAAACAGGACCCATCTATATGCTGTCTACAAGAGACTCACTTTAGTCACAAGGACAAAAATAGGTTGAAAGTGAAAGGTTAGAAAAAGATATTTCACACAAACAAAAAAACAGAAAGGAGCAGGGGTAGTTATATTAATATCAGACAAATTAAATTTCAAATGAAAAACAATTAAAAGAGACAAAGAAGGACACTATGTATTAATAAAAGGGAAAATTCATCAAGAAGACATAACAATCATAAATATTTATGTGCCAAGACAGAGTGCCCCAAAATACATGAAGGAAACACTGACAACACTGAAGGGAGAAGCAGATACCTCTACAACAATAGTTGGAGACTTCAATACACCACTCTCATCAATGGACTGAACATCTAGACAGAGGATTAATAAGGAAACAGAGATGTTGAATTGTATGATAAATGAAATAGACTTGACAGACATTTATAGAACACTACACCCCACAATAGCAGGATACAGATTTTAATTGAGTGTTCATGGATCATTCTCTAGGAGAGACCACATGTTGGGTTACAAAACAAGTCTCAAAAACTTAAAAATATTGATATTATACAAAAAATTTCATGGATCATAATGGAATGAAGTTGGAAATCAGTAACAGGCCATAAGGTTGGAAAATTCACAGATATATGGAGGGAAACAAGACACTCTTAAAGGAAGAAATTACAAGAGAAATTAGCAAATATATTGAGGCAAATGAAAATGAAAACACAACATATCAAAACTTATGGGATGAAGCAAAGGCAGTGCTGAGAGAGAAATTTATTGCCCTAAATGCCTTTATTAAAAGAGCAGAAAGAGCAAAAATCAAGGAGTTAACTGTTCACCTGGAGGAACTAGAGAAAGAACATCAAACTAACCCAAAAGAAAACAGAAAGAAATAACAAAGATTAGAGAAGAAATAAGTGAAATTGAGAACATGAAAATAATAGAGAGAATCAACAAAACCAGAACTTGGTTCTTTGAGAGAATCAATAAAATCAACAGACCCTTAGCTAGGCTAATGACAACAATAACAAAAAGAGAACAGATGCAAATAAATAAAACCAGAAATGGGAAAGGGGACATAACTGCTGACCCTGCAGAAATAAAGGAGATAATGAGAGGATACTATGAGCAACTTCATGCTAATAAACTAGACAGGTTAAATGAAATGCATAACTTCCTAGAAAAGCATAAACAACCAACAGTGACTCGAGAAGAAATAGATAACCTCAACAAACCAATCACAAATAAAGAAATTGAGTCGGTCATCAAAAAGCTCCTCAAAAAGAAAAGTCCAGGATCAGATGACTTCACATGTGAATTCTACCAAGCATTCTAGAAAGAATTAGTACCAACCCTGCTCAAACTCTTCAAAAAACTTGAAGAGGAAAGAAAGCTACATAACTCATTCTATGAAGCCAACATCATCCTAATACCAAAGTCAAACAAAGATACTACAAAAAAAAAAGAAAATTATTCACCAATCTCTTTAATGACTATAGATGAAAAAATCCTAAAAAAAAAAAAAACTTGCAAATCAAATCCAGCAGCACATTAAAAGAATTATACACCATGACCAAGTGGGAATTATTCCAGGTATGCAAGGCTGGTTCAACACAAGAAAATCAATTAATGTAATACACCACATCAATAAATCAAAACGGAAAAACCATATGATCACCTCAATTGATGCAGAAAAGGCATTTAACAAAATTCAACATACTTTCTTGATGAAAACATGCAAAAGGATAGGAATAGAAGGGACCATTCTCAATATGATAAAGGCAATATATGAAAAACCTACAGCTAACATCATCCTCAATGAGAAAAGACTGAAAGCTTTTCCACTAAGATTAGAAACAAGACAAGGATGCCCACTGTCACCATTATTATTCAACATTGTACTAGAAGTTCTAGCTAGAGCAATTAGGCAAGAAAAAGAAACAAAGGCATCCAAATTGGAGAAGGAGAAAACTTTCACTGTTTGCAGATGAAATGATCCTGTATGTAGAAAATCCAGAAAAGTCTACAGCAAAGCTACTAGAGCTAATAAATGAATACAGCAAAGTGGCAGAGTACAAGATCAACATGCAAAAATCAGTAGTGTTCATATACACCAATTATTAGCAACATGAGGAGGGAGCCAAGAAAAAAATTACATTCACAATAGTAGCCAAAAGAATCAAGTATTTAGGAATAAACTTAACCAACACCACAAAAGACCTATACACAGAAAACTACTAGAAATTTCTAAAAGAAATCAAACAGGACCTTAAAAAATGAAAGAACATACTGCGTTCATGACTTGGAAGGCTAAATAAAGTTACGATGTCAATTCTAGCTAAACTGATTTATAGATTCAATGCAATACCAATTAAAATTCCAACAACATACTTTGCAGAAATAGAAAAACCAGTGTTCCAGTTTGCTAATGCTGCTGTCATGCAAAATACCAGAAATGGATCAGCCTTTATAAAGGGGGGTTATTTGGTTACAAATTTACATTCTGAAGGCCATGAAAATGTCCAAATTAAGGCATCAACACGAGTATACCTTCATTGAAGGAAGGCCAATGGTGTCCGGAAACCTCTGTTAGCTGAGAAGGCATGTGACTGGCATCTGCTGATCCTGGGTTGTGTTCCAGCTCCTCTCTCCTCCTGTGCATTCTTCAAAATGCTGCTCTTCAGGTGTTTTGTCCTTTCTTGGCTTCTCTGGAACAAACTCTGGGCTAGCATCTCTAAAACATCAGCAAAAGTCTGCTTTCAACAGCCATCTCCAAAATGTCTCTCTCAGCTGCAGCACTGAGCTCCTTCTGACTGAGCTCTTATAAGGCTCCAATGATTTAACTAAGACCCATGCTGAATGGGTAGGGCCACACCTCCATGGAAATAATTCAATCAGAGTTATCACCTACAGTTTGTTGGGTCACCTCTCCATGGAAACAACCTAATCCAAAGATTCCAACCTAATCAAGACTAAATACACCTGCCCCCACAAGACTGCACTAAAGAACATGGCTTTTTCTGGGGGACATAATATATTCAAACTGGCACAACCAATAACCAAATTTATTTGGAAGGGCAAAGTGCCCCGAATAGCCAAAAAAAAATCTTGAGAAAGAGGAATGAAGTGGGAGGTCTCACACTACCTGACTTTGAAGCACATTACAAAGCTACAGTGGTCAAAACAGCATGGTACTGGCATAAAGATAGACATATTGATCAATGGAATCGAATTGAGAGTTCGAAAACAGACCTCCAGATATTGGGCCGACTGATTTTTTATAAGGCCCCCAAATCCACTGAACTGGGATAGAACAGTCTTTTCAACAAATGGGGCTGGGAGAACCAGAGAGCCATAACCAAAAGAATGAAAGAGGACCCCTACCTCACACCCTATACACAAATTAACTCAGAGTGGATCAAAGACCTCAATATAAGAGACAGTATCATAAAATTCCTAGAAGATAATGAAGGGAAACATCTTCAAGACCTAGTATTAGGAGGTTACTTCTTAGACCTTACACCCAAAGCACAAGCAATGAAAGAAAAAACAGATAAATGGGAACTCCTCAAATCAAATGCTTCTGTACCTCAAAGAAATTTGTCCAAAAAGGTGAAGAGGCAGCCAACACAATTGGAGATAATATTTGGAAACAATGTATCTGATAAGAGACTAATATCTTACATATATATTAGTTGTATAAAGAAATCCTACAACTCACAACAATAGTACAAATAGCCCAATTATAAAATGGGCAAAAGATATGGGAAGACATTTCTCCAAGAGGAAATACAAATGGCTAAAAAACACACGAAAATATGTTCATCTTCACTAGCTATAAGGGAGATGCAAATCAAGACCACAATGAGATATATCATCTCACACCAATAAGAACAGCTGCCATGGAACAAACAAGAAACTACAAATGCTGGAGAGGATGGGAGAAATTGGAACTCTTATTCATTGCTAGTGGGACTGCATAATGGTACAGCCACTCTGGAAGACAGTTTGGCGGTTCCTCAGAAAACTAGATATTGAGTTACCCTATGATCTGGCAATTTCACTTCTCGGTATATACCCAGAAGATCTGAAAGCAATGACACAAACAGATATTTGCACACTGATGTTCATAGCGGCATTGTTCACAAGTGCCAAGAGATGGAAACAATCCAGATGTCCTTCAACAGATTAGTAGATAAACAAAATGTGGTAAATACATACCATGGAATATTCTGCAGCAGTAAGAAGGAACAAGGTCATGAAACATGACAACATGGATGAACCTTGAAGGTATAATGCTGAGTGAAATAAGCCCCCCATACAAAAGGTGAGATATTTTATGTTACCACTAATGTGAATTCCATGAAAAATGTAAAACAAGTGTCTTATAATGTAGAATATAGGGGACTTGGAGATAGATAGAAACTAGTGAAGGGGAAATTATAATCTGATATGTAAAGATATGATAATGAGGGTGAACTTAATGGTATGGGAATGGTCAAGAGTGACTATGGTTCGTTAATGGGATTATAAGTTATCAGTGACTCACTGAAGTCAAACATGTTTGTAAATGGTTGTTTAAAGGCATATAACACACAGAGTAGCACCACAAACCTACATAAGCATCAGCATGATATAAGGTGTGACACTGGTGCAGAGGGTTAACAACAGAATGGTATATGGAAAAACTATCCATTACATATTAAAGATATGTTTAAAAGAAATATCTTATCAACACTACGCTAATACTAGGGATGAATAATTAGCAGCTGACAAGAGCTCTGGGGTATATTATGTTATGATAATTGTTTAAAGTTGGGAGTGATGAGGATTGTACAACTAAGTGAAGATAATGTAAGAAACTGACCATTTATCTTGGAATAGAATATATATTAAGTGAAATTAGGAACACACTACTTAATAAATCAAGCCCTCAACTTGCGGCTTGCTCTTATGAAACTCAGAGTTGTAACTGGGAGGCTGAGCCCTCCTATAATTATGCCTACGAGGCACTTCCAGGGAACCTCTTTTGTTTCTCAGATGTGGTCTTTCTCTCTCTAAGCCCAACTCAGCAAATAAATTCATTAACTTCCCCCCTACGAGGGACATGACTCCCAGGGGAATAAATCTCCCTGGCAATGTGGGTCATGGCAGCAAGGGATTGAAAATGCCTACTTGACCCAGAGGGGGGAAAAAGAAAGGTAACAAGCTGAGGTCACAGGGTCTGAGAGATTCCAAATAGAGCCGAGAGGCTATCCTAGAGGTTTCTCTTATGCAAGCTCCAGCTACAGTATGCCATGCCTTTACCAAAAGTAGTCCCCAAATACCTAGTTCCCTACCTGAGATTCTATAAAAGAGTCACTCAGCAAGTTTTATCTTTCAGAAACTTAAATCCACCAGAGTGTTCCTATGCCAGACAAATCCTAAAACCCAGAAGCAACAGCTTCTTTAAGAACAACGATCAGATGCAGCCCCCTTCCCCATACTGTCAACACCCCCTTTCAATATGAACAAGTTAGGGTGCTCACTGCCTAGACACCCCTGAAGATGGAGAAAGGGATTAAGTAAGAGGAAGGGGTAGCAACAAACAAGATAAGATTTAACAAAGGTCTATGAATACCAAAACTATATATATACATATATAGATGCTAGGGTGTTGGAATAGCTGAAAGGAGGTAAATGATATGGTAGAACTGTAACCTATAACATCCTTTGAAATTTGCTCTATAGCTATTTGGTGAATTGTGCTTTGAAAGTCTTCACCTTTCTGTATCTAGCCTATATTGCATAATAAGGAAAGAATTGAAACTGTGGAACTGTAGCCTATAACAATTTTTGAAATTGCCTATATAACTGCTTGCTGAGCTGTACATTGAAAGTTACCACCTTTCTGTTTGCATGTTATATTTTACAGTAATGGAAACAGCTGAAGTTATGGAAGTGTGACCCATGATATTCTTTGAAATTTACTCTCTAACTACTTGTTAAATTATAATTGTACCTAAGAGTCATCTCCAGAGAACCTCTTCTGTTGCTCAGATGTGGCCCCTCTCTCTAAGCCAACACTGCAGGTAAACTCACTGCCCCACCCCCTCATGTGGGACTGACTCCCAAGGTGTAAATCTCCCTGGCAATGTGGAACATGATTCCTGGGGATGAGCCTGGACCCAGCATCATGTGATTGAGAAAGTCTTCTTGACCAAAAGGGGGAAGAGAAATGAAACAAAATAAAGTTTCAGTGGCTGACAGATTTCAAATGGAGTCGGAGAGGTCATCCTGGAGGTTATTCTTATGTGTTACACAGATATCCCTTTTTAGGTTTTAGTGTATTGGAATAGCTAGAAGGAAATACCTGAAACCGTTGAACTGCAACCCAGTACCTTGATTCTTGAAGACGACTGTATACTATTTAGCGTACACGGTGCATCTGTGTGATATTGAAAACCTTGTGGCTCACGCTTCCTCTATCCAGTGTATGGACTGGTGAGTAGAAAAATGTGAACAAAAATTAAATGAATAGGGTGGTGGGGAGGATGGGATGTTTTTGGTGTTCTTTACTTGCATTTTTCCTCTTATTTTATTTTTTGGAGTAATGAAAATGTACAAAAATTGATTTTGGTGATGAATGCACAAAAATATGGTGGTACAACATGGATGACTGTAGGGTATGCGGATATAGCTCAATAAAACTGAATTGGAAAAAAAAATGACACAATAAAGACATTCCCAGAAAAAAGCTGAGGGAGTTCGTCAACACTCCACCTACCCTACAAGCAAAGCTAAAGGGAGTTATCCAGACTGAAAGGAAAGGATACTAGACAGCATTTCAAAGTGGCATAAAGAAATAAAGAACTTGGGTAAAGGTAACCATTTGGATAATTATAAATGCCAGTATTATTGTATTGTATTTTTGGGTTATGTAATTCCACTTCTTACTTCCCACACATGCTAAAATGCAGATGCATAAAAAGGAATGATAAATACGTGGTTTTGGACACACAATGTA
This sequence comes from Choloepus didactylus, assembly GCF_015220235.1. Taxonomy (NCBI): domain Eukaryota; kingdom Metazoa; phylum Chordata; class Mammalia; order Pilosa; family Megalonychidae; genus Choloepus; species Choloepus didactylus. The sequence continues at coordinate 63,002,066 of NC_051324.1, read as the reverse complement.
TAAAGATATAATTCGTGACAAGTATAAAAAAATGATGGGGGGACAGAGGGATATGGGAACAGTGTATGTGTATGCTATTGAAGACAAGTTAGTCTGAAGTCGAATATGACTGTAACATATTTATGCTGTTAAATTTTAACCCCATGGTAACCACAAGGAAAATATATGAAGAATATATCCAAACAGAAATGAGAAGGGACTCAATATGATACAATACAAAAAATTAAATCAACATGAAAATAGACATTAACAGAAGAATGAAGGTTAAAAAAAGATATAAAAAGCAAAATGGCAGAAGGAAGTCCTGCATTATCATTAGTGACCTTAAATATAAAAGGATTAAAATTTCCAGTCAAAAGGCAGACACTGGCAGAATGGATAAAAAAGCACAATGGAACTACATGTTGTTCACAAGCGATTCACCTTAAATTCAAAGACAAAGTGAAAAGATGGAAAAAATTTACTATGCAAGTGATAACCAAAAGAGAGCTGGGGTAGCTATACTAATATCAGATAAAATAGACTTTAAGTCAAAAACTATTGCAAGGGACAAGGATGGTCATTGTACCAATGAAAGAGTAGATTCAATAAGAAGATATAACAATTATAAGCATATATGCACCTAAAAGCAGAGCCCAAAAATATATGAAGCAAATGCCAATACATTTGAAGGGAGAAACAGACTGTTCTTCGTTAAAAGTAGGAGAATTTAATACACCACTTTCAATAATGGATAGAACATCTAGACAGAAGATCCATATGACAATACAAGACTTGAACAATACTCTAAACAAACCAGACCTAACAGAAATATATAGAACACTGCACCCAACAACAACAGAATACACATTCTTCTTGAGTAAACATGGATCATTCTCCAAGATAGACCATATCTTAGGTCACAAAACAAGTTTCAATAAATTCAAAAAGCATTAAAATCACACAATGTATCTTCTCTGACCACAATGGAACAAAGCTAGAAATCGATAACAGAGAGAGAACTGAAAAATTCACAAACACGTGAAAATTAAACAACATACTCTTAAAACAACCTACGGGTTAAAGAGGAAGTCTATGAGAAACTTGGAAATTTCTTGAGGTGAATGAAAATGAAAGTACAACAAACCAAAAAACATATGGGATGTAGCAAAGGCAGTGCTGATAGGGAAATTATAGCTAAATACTTACATTTAAAAAAAGGAAAGATTTAAAATCAGACACCTAACCTTGAAACTGGAAGAACTAGAAAAAGAAGAGCAAACTAAATCCGAAGCAAGCAGAAGGAAGGAAATTAAAAAAAAAAAAAAAAAAAAAAAAAAAAGAGCACACATAAATGAAATAGAGAATTAAAAAAAAATAGAGAGACAACAAAAACAAAAGTTGGTTCTATGAAGAGATCAATAAAATTGACAAACCTTTAGCTAGACTGATGAAAGAAAAAAGAGAGGACACAAATAACTAAAATCAGAAAGGGTGAAGATTATTAGAAAGGGTGGACATTACTACCAACCCCACCGAACTAAAAAAGGACTATAAAAGGATACTATGAACAACTGTATGCCAACAAATTAGATAACCTGGATGAAATGGACAAATTCCTAGAAACATAAAAACTACCTAAACTGACTTATGAAGGAACAGAAGATCTCAGCAAACCAATAATTAGTATAGAGATTGAATCAGTAATCAAAAACCTCCCAACAAAGAAAAGCCCACATGGCTTCACAGGGGAATTTCACCAAACATTCCAAGAAGAATTAACACCAATCCAGCTCAAAACCTTCCAAAAAATTGAAGAGGAGGGAACACTCCCTAATTCATTCTACAAGGCACCAATATCACCCTCATACCAAAGCCAGATAACGGTACCACAAGAAAGAAAATTACAGATCAGTATCTTTTATGAATACAGACGCAAAAATCCTCAACGAAATACTAGCAAACCAAATCCAACAGCACATTAAAGGAATTACACACCATGACCAAGTGGAATTTATCCCAGGTATGCAAATGTGGTTCAACATAAGAAAACCAATTAACGTTATACACCACATTAATAGAATGAAGGAAAAAGACACATGACCATTCTCAATTGATGCAGAAAAGGTATCTGACAAAATCCATTACCCCTTCTTGATAAAAATGCTTAGAAACTAAGAATAGGAGGAAGATTCCTCAACATAATAAAGAGCATGTATGAAAAACCTACAGCTAGCAACCTACTTAATGGTGAAAGACTGAAAATGTTCCAAGATCAGAAACAACATAAGGATGCCCACTGTCACCACAGTTATTCAACATTGCGCTGTAAGTCATAGCCAGAACTTACCAAAAAAAAAAAAAAAAGGCATCCAAATTGGAAAGGAAGAAGTGAAACTTTCCTTATTTGCAGATGACATGAGCCTAAATATAGAAAATCCTGAAAAGTCCACAACAAAGCTAGAGCTAATAAATGAATTGAGCAAAGTAGCAGGTAGTAAAGAGTCAAATATCTATGAATAAATCTAACCATGGAGGTAAAGCACTTGTACACAGAAAACTACAAAACACTGCTAAAAGAAATCAAAGGAGACTCAAATAAATGGAAGAACATTCCGTGTTCATGGATTAGAAGACTAAATATGTTTAAGACTTCAATTCTACCCAAAGCAATGTACAGATTCAATACTATCCCAGTCAAAATTTGAAAACCTTCTTTGAAGAAATGGAAAAGTCAATCATTAAATTTATATGGAAGGGTAAGGGGTCCCGAATAGCCAAAGTCATCTTGAAAAAGAAAGAAGTTGGAGGACTCATACTTCCCAATCTTAAAACTCATTACAAAGCCACAGTAATTAAAACAGCACAGACATGCAGACCAATAGAATCAAATTGAGACTTAAGAAATCAACCCTCATATTTATTGTCAACTGGTTTTTGACAAGGAGGCAAAGATCAGTCAACTGGGAAAGAATAGTCTCTTCAACAAATGGTGATGGGAAAACTGGATCTCCTTATGCAAAAGAATAAAGGTGGACCCCACCCTACCTCACACATCATATTCAAAAATCAACTCAAAATGGATCGAAGACCTAAATATAAGAGCCAGCACTACAAAATTCCTAGAAGGCAACACAGGGAAGCATCTTCAAGAGCTTGTGTTAGGCAATGGTTTCTTAGACTTTACACCAAAAACACAAGCAACAAAAGAAAAAATAGACACAGTTAGAGACTTGTGTTTCTCAAAAGACTTTATCATGAAAGTAAAAAGACAACCTACACAATGGGAGAAAATATCTGGAAGCCACATATCCAATAAAGGTTTAATATCCAAAATATATAAAGAAATCCTTCAATTAAACAACAAAAGACAAATAACCCAATTTAAAAAGGGGCAAAAGACTTTGAATAGTCATTTATCCAAAGAAGATATATAAATGGTCAAAAAGCACAAGAAAAGATGCTCAACATCAGTAGCCATTAGTGAAATGCAAGTCAAAACCATGAGGCACCATTTCACAACCACTAGAAGGGCTCTATTTAAAAAAAAAGTGTTGGAGAAATAGGAACGCTCATTCATTGTTGGTGGAAATTTAAAATGGTGCAGCATCTGTGGAAAATAGTTCAGCAGTTCCTCAGAAAGTAAAATATAGAGTTATCAAATGACCAGCCAAGCCCAGTTTTAGGTATACCCCAAAGAATTAAAAACAGAGACTCAAACATGTATTTGCACACCAATGCTCCCAGTGGCATTATTCATAATGGCCAAAAGATGGAGACAACCCAAGTGTGCATCAACCGATGAATAGATAAACAAAATGTGATATATCCATACAGTGGAACGTTATTCAGCCATAAAAAGGAATGAAGTTCTGCTACAAGCAACAACGTGGATGAACCTTGAAGATCTTATGTTGAGAGCAATAAGCCAGACACAAAAGGACAAATATTGTATGATCTCACTGATATGATACAATTAGCATAGGCAAATTCACAGACTCAGCAACTAGAATACAGGTCACCAGGGGCTGGGGTGGGGAAAGGGAATGGAGAGTTTATGCTTAATGGTCGCAAAGTTTCTGTTTGGGGTGATGGAAGAGTTTTGGTAACGGATGGTCATAGTATTAGCACAACATTATTAATTTAATTAATAATATTGAATAAGATATTTGAATATGGTTAAAAGAGGAAATTTTAGGTTGTATATATGTTACTAGAATAAAAATTTTCCAGAAACTACAGAACTATACAACACAAATGGTGAATAATGAACTCTAATGTAAACTGTGGGCTATACTTTACAGTATAATTACAACAACACAGTTTCATCAACAGCAACAAAGATACCACATTAATACAAATTGTTAATAATTAGAAAAACTGCATGTTTGAGGGGGATATACAGGATCTCTGTATTTCATGCATGATTTTTCTGTAAACCTACAGCTTCTCTAATAAAAAATAAATAATTTTTTTTAATGCCCCTAAATAAGGGGTTCACTGGTAGGGATCTATTGTTTAGAAGCCACTTGCTTATGAACATTACTTAAAACCACCAATTTAAAGACAGTTACGCTAAGATCTCACTGCCATGGTTATTCATTGCATTGAGAAAGGAGAAGCTGCTTTGTTTTCTGATTTGTGTTTATATGTCCTAGTGACAGCTAAGGTCTCCAACAGGTGGCCAGGCCACTATTGCTATAAGTAAGGAAACTAGGGCCCCCTGGTGTTCACTTTCTGTAACGACTCCCTGAGGCTGCAGCAGAAGAAAAGTGGCAAGTAATTTTGTAATAACAAAAACTTGTAATTTTGCCTTTCATGTAAAAAATTCTCACACCCAAATCAAAATTACTTCAGTGAAGATCGATTTCCTAGAGGGGAAACTAGACAACAAAACTGAAATCCCAGAACACTTAATCTATAAAAGCTTTTCAAATTCAACTCACCGAAGATTACTGAAAGAAATCAGAAATTGTAGACATGGATGTATATCATTTATAGAGTGCTCCAGGACCTCAAGAAAAGAAAAAGCACACTAACTATTCTAACTTACTACCCTTGAATTCGATCCCAAAGCTTTAAATACCTTGTCTACACTGTGGGGTCCTGCTCTAAGTCCCAACCTTGACCCACACTTACATATCCAATGTACACCTGGATGCAAACTACATCTCTGCAGCTTGAAACACCCTCATCAGAACTCGTGAACCTACTCCCCAAACCCGATCCTCTGCGAATCCAATTGGCTCTATTTTCTAAATATATTCAAAATCTGACCACTTTTGCCATCTCCACCACTACCCCTGATCCAAGCCAATATCTTAGCTGGATTTTTCCAACAATCTTCTGGCTGGTTTGCCAGCTCCACTCTTAAGACACACACACACCCACACACACCCACACACACCTGTTTCCGTTAACCCCCTCCTTGCCTTGATTTTCCATTGAGTAGCCACAGTGATACTATTAAAGCGCAGGTGAGAACATGGTCACTTTTAAAATCTAAAATCTCTAACAGCGGGCCCCTCGTGAACTCCCTCCTCCTCTCCTTTCCCCTCCCATTACTTTCCTGGCTCCCACTACTCTCGCCACACTAACTGTTCCTTGAAGACATCTGGTTTCCCCTTCCTGATACACTCTTCCCTTAGATGTACATACATAGTGTGACCCTTCAGTGTGGTCCTCTCCAAGGTGTTACCTCCCCAAGGAGGCATTTCTGACCATGCTACCCAAAACACTACCTGTTTCTACCCCTTTACCCTGACATTATGCTATAAAAGTATTTATTTGTTTACTTTTTATTATCTGTCTCTTCCACTAGTTCATTAGGATAGTAGGGTTTTGTTCACTGCTATATCCCCAAGGTTTGAGCAGGGCCTGCTACATAGCAGGTGATGCTCCATCAATATTGTTGAGTGGATGAAGAGGTGAATGAATGAATTCTTCATTATTTATTGAAATATATATATATATTAATTACACAAAAGAAAAAAAAGTTGGTTCCTATTTAAGACTATAGCTCCGGAGGGCCTGGTACTGGTGTGAAGCAGTTAGATGGCTACAGAACATGTCCCAACACATGAGGGGGCTCTCAGAGCAGCCAGCTTGGTTCCTACATGGTGAGGGTCAGCTGGAAGAAGAAAACACGGACCCCTGAGCAGAGACGAAACAAAAAGTAGGAAGAAATACACACAGGGATAGGTGTACAAATGGAGGGCTGTCAGTTTTAACACATGGCCTGAGCAGGTTTTTTTAAATTCATCTATTTTGCTGTAGACATTTCCTTAAAGACACTTTTTTCTAATGTCTCCACTGGTAGCAAGTGCTTTTCTGGATACTGAACTTCTCTTTTGGGGGAGCCATGGCAGAACTACGTAGATAGCTACTTTCAGGAACTAAAGTTGGCCCCGTGTGAATAGAAAAGAAGTTGGAAAATATGTTTAATCTTATAACTCCTCCTAAAAACAATCTGAAAGAAAACCTGGGTGGGTTTCTGGCATGGCTATTACTTCTTATGGGTGAAAACAATGCAGAACTCGAAACTGGGGCAAACTTGGGATCTGGTCCCATGTTGGCCATTGGTTTAAGTACATGCAAGTTTGTGCTTCAGGCTTATTTCCTCAACTGTGAAATGGACTAAACAATCTCCACACTATTAACATTTTACAACTCAGATTAAAAAAAAAAAAAAAGCGCCTTTAATGGAGATACCAGGCCGTTGGCAACGGGAAGAGGAGATAAAAACCACCTGCCACAAGTAGCAAGAACCAAAGCTCAGTCAGTACGGAACCCGGAAGCCTTCACAGTTAGTCTCCACACCTTTCAGCTTAAATGTCAACACACACTGCACTGCCAGGAAACCTGCATGAGTTTTTCTTTAAATAAGCTTTTTGTTGCCTATTCACTCAATTTTCCAGATCCACCTTTCCTTGTAGAGTAGAAATTGGTACTGGAGCTATGCCGTCCAATACCGAGCTACCGGCCACGTGGTACTGCACGACTGAGCACTTGAAATGCGGCCAGTGTGAACTGAAATGTGTTGTAAGTGTAAAATACACACCAGATTTGTAACACTTAGTAAGAAAAAAAGGACACAAAATAGATCAATATTGGTTACATGTTGAAATGATAATATTTTGAATGTATTAGGTTAAATGTGATATTTACTAATATTAATTTCGCCTGCTTCTTTTTGCATTTTCTCATGTGGCTACTAGGAAAATTGAAATCACCTATGTAGCTCATATTATATTTCTATTGGACGGTGCTGTTCTAGATTTCAGAACTTAGGAAGTGACTAAGATTCAAATTCTAAAATAAAACAGTTCTTAAACGCTCTACCGAGAACCGGTTACACTCACTGCTCTGCTGACGCCGCCATCCTGATTTTCGAGGGCCCCGCTTAGGCTTGCTAAGCGCGCGCGCGGCACACGTGAGCGCCGCGGGACCCCTTCCGCCAGTCCCGCAGGGGAGGGGAGGCCGCACTTCCCAGTCCTCAGGGGGGAAGTCCCCCGGCGGCCGGAAGCAGGTGTGGCGCGGGCGGCTCCGACCCCCTCCCGGGCGCGCGCAGCCGGGCCGCGCCGCCGCTTCCTGCTCGGGAAGGGCCGGAGCGCAGGGCGGGCCGGAGCGGCCGGGCAGCTGCCTGCGTCGGAGTCAGCGCTCCTGCCCCAAGGCCCGCCATGGGCCCTCTTCCCACAGAGCGTTTGAATTTTACAAGTATCCGCATCTAGGGAATTTGGGCCTCAAAGAGCAGACCAGACAAGACCCAAGGGATCATCCTTGCTAAATTCTTCTAACCCTCGCCATTAAAAGCCTTGGTGGACTGAAATGGCAACACATCTCTTTCCCTTGACCACAGGGAACCTTCTAATTCCATGGACGTACAGCATGGTTCGACCCAGTTTACAACTATTTCTAAAATAGCAAACAGTGGAACTATTATTCTTTGTAAAATACTTTCCTTCATTCAGCATTTGCAGGGCAAAATCTGCTTGAATTTTTGCTATTGTGTGAAAATTATTTGTACAAACTAAGGGGATTTAACTATATAGTACATAAAATGAAGTTGCAGTAGACAAACCATTATTTTTATCTTTCACCCTACGAAATTGTCCAGAAGTGACCACTGCTGAATCCATGCCTGTTGCCTAAAACTCATGTCACGTTCAGTCCAACTTTTAACAAGAATGAGTGATTTGTCTCTTTAACAGATCCCCCCCCCACCCCACCCCTGTCTCACAGTAGGCACAAATGGACTTTGTGTCTTGTCCAAATAACTGTGACTCCCTATTTACACATGTAGCCAAATCTGAGTTCTTTTAGGTTTGTCACTAATGCTGACCTACAGGACTACTTGTCTTGTAGAAAAATGAAAATTGAATAGAATAGGCAATAGTTAGAAATACATTATTCAAGGAGGAACTGAAATCTGTAAAAGAATCCGTAAAATTCCATGCTGTCAGTTCGCTTATCAGTATTAAAATTGACCATGTAGTCTCTCTGCAATTAATTTTAATGACAAGCCACCATTTTCTGAAATGATTTAGAGGTTTAATAAGTAAGAAACTGAATCTAAGGGAAACCATTGACTCAGTATAAAACTTTGCTTTAAATCATACTGCAGAAATAATAGCAATAAAATAATTTAGGTTTCAAAGTACCAAAGGAAAACAAAACAAAATCCTTCCTGTAAGTCATACTCTCATGGCAAAATGGGAAAGTGGGAAACGCGTTCTGCTCTCAGGCATTCAGTGTAATTATGAACTCTTCTAGTGTGCTATGCCAGGATATGATGATCCAGCAGAGGCAGTTTGCCAAGGCTGAGGTTTGCAACCTGCTTCCCACCAGGGCAGTGGGGCTGATGATCACTGCCTGGCGGATCATCATGGGCATGCATGGCACTTCAGCAGGCAACCCCATTGCACTCTTTTCCCACTCAAGCAAACCCTCCAAATGCAAAGTGAAAAGGACATTATAGGGACAAATCAAAAACATGCTCTAAATCTACAGAAAAGCAAGAGCAGTCACAAACATAAGTATCATTATAACAAATTATTTACAAGACCCCTTGCTTATGACTGTCACCCCCAAAGGCTGCTGTGGTTTGAGTACCACTGCTATTTTTCACTTGTAAATATTCTTAAGAGGAGGTCACAATTTAAGCTGTTAAAATAACAACTGAAATTAGCTGTTGCTTCTTTCAGGGATAAGCTAACAACTAGCAAACCATAAAAGGAGGTAAGGCACCCCAGCAAGTAGGGCAAGTTCACAGAGAAGGGATGTGAATGGAGGTCAGGGTCCATGAAAGTTCAGCAATGTGACAGCTGGGCCTAACACAGGGTGGGCATCTAGTCTAAAAACTGAATCAAAGATCCCCTCCTGAAAATTACATTAGCTAGAAATTTTTCCTTGGGACATATAAAGCTATTTTTAAAGTATTTATTTACTTACTAATTACTGCCAGTCATAGTTGTCTTGTGAGACATAAACATATTTTACGAATGGAAATGACAGGCTGGCTGTCATAGACCAGACTATCAAGATAGAAAATAGAGTTTATATAGGGTTTATTATTCAAAATGAGCCTCATTTCAAAGTTTAGGTGCTTTAAAAAAGGTTCTATTCTGTTACTTTGACATAGTACACAATCAGTAAACAGTTTATTCCGATGAAGTACTCCACCCACATGAAAGCATAATGTACAAGCATTTTATTTTAATTACTCCTATTTGAAGGTCCTTATTTTTGGAGAACAGCAAGGCATTTTATTATCCACTCTCTCCATTCCTTAAAGGCTTCCACAGGTTTTGGCAAATGCACATTATCCTCACGACTATGTTCCAGACTTTCTCCAGGTATGTCAGCAGATTCATCATCAATCCACCTCACCAACACCTTGAAAAACAGAAATATTTTAACAAACCACAGCACAATAGTTTTAGGCAAAAGAAAAATATTGGCTTCTAAACTGTTCGTGTAAATCTGTGAGTTATGAATATTATCCCATCAAGATGTTCCATTTGATAAAGATGGTATTATGAATATGAAACAACCCTCATGATACACAGTGAAAAAGCATACGCTAAAACTACACAAACTATGATTACAAATTATAGTTTAAAAAAATATGCAAAGAAAAGGTTAGAAGAAATACACTAATTCTTATACTGTGTTTTGTTTTTAGGGCGGTGGGATAATGACTTTTCTTTTCTCAACAATGTATGTGTGTAAATACATACATCAGGGTACACCTAGGTGTGGGCAGCATGTATGTGTGCAGTTGTATGGATGAGTAGTCATGTATGTATAGTCACGTGGAGGCTTATACTGACATGTCTGTGGGTGTGTGCACGCGCGCACACACACACACTGACTTTAGATCCTTTCCCTCTTTCTTTTTCAAAAAAATCATCCTTTTCTCCTCATGAACATCACATCTTCTGCCCCATATTTGGAAGGATTCATCATCTCCAAACATTTATATAGTTTAAATAAAAAAGAACTTGGCCAGACAGATCAATATTCTGTTCCACAAAGTAAAGCTTTCTTGCCCTAAAAGGATGGGAAAGAGAGAAATCTCTTCTACCATTTCTCATTGAACTATATGTGTAAAGCCCTCACAAGCAAGTTGAAGTAAGGATGGTTCTTTGTTTTTTTTTCTCTTTAAACCACAGTTTCCTGCTTATCTTTGCACTAATTTCCTCTGATAAATTACAGCTCTAGAGACTGGCCTAATAGAAATCGGCAGTTTCCTACCTAAACAGCTACTTCCCCCCTCCAAGCCCCCCTCCAAACTCACTTTGTATCTTTCTACAATGCTGAAGCCAAGAGCACACTGCAACTTGCGTAAACAGATGGGGCAAAGGTTCAGAGGGCGGCGGTCAGCTTCTTCCAAGTGGTTGGAGCCTTGCATGAGGCATGAGAGCCACTGGCAGTGTCGCAGTCCAAAAATGTGCCCAAGCTCATGGCTTAAAGTCTGCAAAACATTCACAGTGAGGCTTTACATCGCCACCATCACAACAGCAGCAGCAGTGAGTTACACATGCCCTCTTCTTGCCCTTCCAAGAAACAAGTGTATAGGAGCAACTCCACTCACCATCATCACCAAAACTTCAATCGGGTAGCTTCAAACCTTCCTGTCTCCCTAAATGCCTTACTGCCTTCCTTACTATACTTAATTCCTTCCCCTGGACCAGAGTTTCTCAATCTCCATATCACTGACAAACTTGGAGGTATAATTCCTTTCGGGGGTGGGAGGGTGGGGATGGGGGCTTGCCTGTGCAATGCAGGATGTTTAGCACCATCTCTTTCCCATTTGTGACACCAAACATGTTTCCAGAAATTGCCAAATGTTCCCTGGTGGGCAAAACTGTCTCAATTATTTCAGATTCTGGGGCCCTTCTCCCAGAGATGCTGATTCAGTAGGTTTGTGGAGTGGGGAGGGGTGGGGAGTGGGGGGCTCTACCTGCATTTAAAAAAGTATACCAGATGAGGAAGTCCATGGAACATGCTTTTGAAACACTTCTCTGAGACAAGGAGTTCTCAAACCCCTATGAACAGTACCAGTGACAGCAGAGCTTCTCTGGCCATGGAGAAAGGGAATATGAAGAGACAGGCTTTCCAAACAGCAGGAGCAAGGGAAACATCAGGAACTGTCAGAAGGACTGCAGTCTGAGATTTCACCTTGAAGCAGACTGGAACCCAAAGAATCCCATTCTCGTTGAGAAAGCCAAAGAGCAGAGGTCCAAAGACTGCAGAAAAGCAGCTATACCTGATAATCATGGCAGAGCCATGAAGACATCACATACCAAAAATTCTCTACCATCCCCCAACTAACAAATTTCTGCCCTAGAACAAACTGATCTTGATTGCCTTACAAATGGAATAGAAATTAAAGGGTGTGGTTATCACCCTGAAGCACTGGCTCTCAAACCCTCAGGGCAGCAGCAGTCCAACCGCTTTGAAACCTGAGAGACAAGGGAGAGTGTTTGAGTTTTCCAGAAAAGCAGGGCAAAGTTAAAGTTATTGGTCATGTCAGAAGAAAGACCCTTGTGGATCCAACTTTTTCTATACCACACTGACCAACTTCAGTGGGCCCTTCAATGGCACCTAACCTAAACTCCTTACCCTGGTTTTCATGCCAAACACTATCTTATCCTTTGCACCTCTGCTCTAGCTGTCTGCCAGGAAGAGCATCCCACCGTTCCTTATAGGTATCACCTGGCAGTTTCATCACTCTACTGCACTTAAATATTCATGTATCTATCTCCCCTACTAGACTACACACTTCAAGGGCAAAGGCTCCCTCTTATTCATTTTTTTGTTTCCCTAGCACTTAGCACAAAGTCAGGTATATAACTACCACCACCACCACCAAAAAAACGGTGAGGAGGAAGCTCAATAAAAGCATTTATAATGAGCCCCAGAGAATCTAGCATTTAATTGTTCTTTGACTACTTATGTGACTGTTATCTTTTTCAAGCAAGCACCTTAAGGATGGAAACACTTCTTTTATGACATTTGTATTCCCCCCCAGAGTCTGATACAGTTTGCTTTATTTAGAACAGTGGTGAGCAAACTATAGCCTACAGGCTAAATCTGGCCCACCACCTATTTTTGTATAGTCCACCAGCTAAGAATGGTTTTTACATTTTTAAAACATTAAAAAAAAATTCAAAAAAGAATCATATTTTATGACATGTGAAAAATGAGATGAAATCCAAATGTCAATATCCATAAATAAAGTTTTATTAGAACACAGCCATGTGTACTTCTTTCATATTGTTTATGGCTACTTTTTGTACTACAACAAAAGAGGTAAGTAGTTGCAACAGACACCTATGGCCAGGAACACCTAAAATATTTACTAACTGGCCCTTCACAGGAAAACTTTGCCAACTCCTGATTTAGAAAATATGACTAAAAGAAACTATCAAAATAAAAAACTGTGCCAAAAGCAAGGAAGGTAAAAAAAATTCTGTATTGATTATTTAACAAGGAGATAACATAGCTGTATGGGTTAGGATGTATTATGCCTCCCAGAAAAGCCATGTTCCTTAATGCACTCTTGTGGGGGCAGACTTGTTAGTCTTTTGATAAGGGTGTGAATTCTTGATTGAATGTTTCCATGGAGATTTGATGCCTGCCCATTCAGGGTAGGTCTTTATTAGTTTACCAGAGTCCTTTAAAGACAGCTCACACAGAGAGCAGATAGAGGAAACCACCCCAAGATCTGCTAAGCCAGGACACACAGAAACTGAAGGAGCTGAAAGAGATGCTTAGAGATGCTTGGAGATGCTAAGCTAAGAGACGACCCACAGATGCCTAGAGAGAAAGCCACTAGAATCAAGCTGAAAGCGAGGCAACCCGGGAGCAAAGGACCAACAGACGCCAGCCACATGCCCTCCCAGCTAACAGAGGTGTTCCAGGCACTATCGGCCATTCTTCAGTGATGGTATCATCTTGTTGATGCCTTAGTCTGGACACTTCTCTGGCCTTAGAACTGTAACTCTGTAACCTAATAAATCCCCTTTATAAAAAGCCAATCAATTTCTGGTATTTTGCATAACGTCAGCTCTAGCAAACCCGAACAATAGCAAGGAGGAAAAATCTTGATGAGTTTCTATCAGTCTGATTAATTTAAAGAATATTTATATAAAGGAAAATCATCCAGCATTTTAGAATTCTACATTCTCTCAGATATATCTGAGTTTGGAGACAAGGATTTTGAAAACTGGGGAAAGAGTTTTTAATTGTCATAAAAGAGAACATGACTAGCAATACTCTAAATTACGTTAAGAATTAAAATAAAACATACAGTGATTATCACATGACTGAAAAAAAAGAACAGAATTCATGTTTATCTAATCAGTGACACAGGTCTCCATATTACCAGGGATACTTCTGGGCATCTTGTTACCAAGAACCATCTGCTAATAATACTTACCAGCTTGAAAGAGTAGGTTACCTATTCATAGCAGAATTCTGGAGTCAAATTAACAGGATGTGGGTTACAGCAGAGGCTATGTGTAACTAACAGGATGAAAAATTAGCATGGATACTGTAAACTTCAACATTAAGGTATCCATTTAAATTCTGTTTTTATTGACTAGTTATGTCAAACAATATCCACCAAAAGTATGCACATGATACAAACTCATTTATATATTAACTTAAAGACTATTTATATACAATTTAGGTAATTAAAATCTCTTAAAAATTCACCCAATGCTTTTCGAAACAACTTACCTTACAGGATCGAAGCAGCAAAATACTAGTGATTTCAGGAATATAATAGTTATCAAAGACTGAATAGTCACTTGAAGATGTTTTCTGCAGCTTCTTCACTTTGCCTTTATAGTTTGCACTATAAAAATCACTGCCATACCTGGCAAAGCTGAATATCCCCACACCTACAGAAACATGAAAAGCAACGAGCAGAATGAGCATAAGATTCCAGAAGACAAAAAAAAAACAAGCCTGCTAAGACATCATTCAGCGAGCACCTATCTGCACCACTGTGCACGCAGTCTAATATGCTTAAGGTCTGCCAAAAAAAGGAGGACCACTGCCCCAGACTGCCCTATCAAAATTTTCGCCTCCTTCTGTTATCCAATTTGCCTCACCCTGAAAAACTCAATGGACTCGAGGACAAAGTCTTGAGAAAGCAGAAGTTTCAAAAGAAGTCCTTTTCTCAAAAAAAAGAGTCCAAATCAAGTGCTCCCAAAGGAGCAGTGGAAAACAATCACATGAACGACACAGTCGTGTCATGAAGATAAAACTAAGAGGGCCAGATTCAGAGGAACTATGAAATGATGGGCAGTTGGCAAAAAGAACACAGAAAGAAACAGAGACCCCACAAGCCAGAGAAATCACGAGACCCAGGAGAGGGAAAGAAAGAATAGCCAGCCCCTTAAAATGCCTTGGCTCCTGACAACTTTCCATTTCTAGGTTCATTTTATGGGTGTCATCACAATAAGCCTCCCCCATTATTTTTTTCCTTTGAATAACTGTAATTATAATAGCTAACCTTTATCAAGCTGTTACCAAATACCAGAGATGGTACCTGGTGCCTTACACTCATTTTCTTGATCATAGTAACCCTATGAGATTGCTACTACCTCATTTTGAGGCACAGGAAACGGAGGCTGAGAAACCTGCCCAGGGTCACATAGGATGAAAACAGTCAAGTCCAGGAAGTCTAACTTATCTACTATATCACTGCAAACAGAAAGCCTTACAACTAAATGTAGTCCAAAGAACAGAAGGAGAGAAAAAGACTCTTTTTTACATGTAACACAATTTGTATACTTAAATAAATGGTATGGTTTCAGACGCTCAAAAATATATCAGAATCACTTATAAATGTAGATTATACCACCTCTGATAAGACCTATTTAAAGGTTCCCTCAAATTCCATCCCACTATTTTTGTAATGTGAAGGGGTTCATTCTTCACACATATGATCTCCCTGTATAGGAACTCTATTAATTTTCTACCAATGCCACATGCAACATTTACTTGCTATCAACTTAACATATCAACTCCACCAGCAGGTAAAGCTCTACAACTTCAACAGCTATGGTTCTCTACTCTAGTGAGCAAGAAATACCTGAGACATCTGCTTAAAATGCATTTTTTGGGCCCTATCCTCAGACTTTCTGATTTAGTCTGAAGGAGGCCCTGGGATCTGCATTTTAAGCAAATTCCCCAAGAAACTGTGATGAAATGCAGGTATCCAGGCACCATCCCCAGAGTTTCTGATTAAGTAGTTCTGAAGTAGGCCCAGTAATTGCAATTTTTAGCAAAATTCTCAAAGTAATTCTGATACCTGAACTCTTCACACTCTACCTTGAGAAACTGCAGGGGAGCAGTGTTTTTCACACAGCAGGTGGCAACCAAGTAGTGGGTCCTAAAATAAATTTAGAATTTTTTTAATGAAATCAAATAGAAAATACCAGGGTTCCTTGCACACAGTACATGCTAAATATTGTTTTGTTAATCTTTCATCTCAGATAAACATATCCTCCATATCTAGAGAATATATATTTATAAATATATGAGCAATATTTTTCTATATCTTTTTATTTATATATATCTAAATAATCTTAAACATACACACATGCACATTCTATTTCATTTCTTTAAATTGCTGGTTGTGACCCACCTAACTTATTTCCCAATCCACTAATGTGTGTGAAAATCACTGTTCTAGGAAACAACAGCTGCATTTCTTCTGTACCCACCACAGTGGTGGGAACATAGAAGGCAATTATATTATTATACAGAAACCAAATTCATTTGTACATACAAGAGGCAGCTAGAACTCCTAATTAAAAGTTGTGATATAAATTAAATCTTCATTAATACTCTCAAAACTTCCTGAATAATACTGAATTAACCTAACTTCTAACTCCCTTTGGCTAAACAGCACTTTAAGAAAATACTAGGAATCCCATGTGTATACATATGAAGGAACAAACATACCACTATATTTCATTCTGTCTGTGCATACAAATACCACTTAAGCAAGGATCGGTAGCTGCAGAACATAACATAGCACAAACAAAAAACACAAAGAGCACATCCTTCTTTCCAGTAACAGTCAATCTCAGTAAACAAAAGGGCTGAGATGCTTTGGAAAGACTATCACTGCCCAGCTCACATGAATTACTTTTGTCCTCTGGTTTCGCAAAGGCCTTTAGTCTCACCACCCACCCCACCCCCTTTTTAGCACAGCACAACTGTATCATGTGGGTGGTATCTGGCCATCAGAATAAACACCCTTGTAAATGACTTCCTGTGTTTCAGTTAGAGTTATATCAACCATCTTTGCATACACAAAGAATATACAATTTGATGCACAACTCATTCTACAGTATAGGGGAATGCTTTATAACTCAACATGTTTAAATTACCACTTTTATTTATGTCTGTCAGTTGTTATTTGAAAGCGATTAAAGCAATTTTTTGAATGGAAGTTTTTTACAAACTCATGGAAAGTTTGCCCAATCCATTTTCATTCAAAGAGAAAGCCCCTTGCCCCACCATGAGAAAAATTCAACTGAAATTTGAAATTTAGAAAATGACAGTACTCTGGAAGTTAAGATAAACCTATTCATGTATCACAAGGGCCCTCCTAAGGCCAAACAAGTGTGGGCATGCATATTTCACTACAATACCACCTTTGGCAAGAACATTTTCTTCTTCTAATCATCCTACAAATAGAGGATTATTTTCTTTAGTAAAATAAATGCTTCTGCCAATCTTTGTAAACTCGGAGAAAACAAGGTCACTTGTCGTAAGACACTGTCTTATTGCCTAGCAGATAAATCCTGCTATTTTACTACCTCTGGTCTTATGGCATACAATATTTAGAAGACTTACCCAAAAAGCAGAACAGTCATTAGTACAAAAAAGATTAAAATGTGGATATTTTTCTACTGTAATAAAGAAATGTGGATCATTCTTAGGATGTTCATTTGATTATTTGTTTCTTAAGTATGGATTAAAGCAGAAATAACAATTTTGGGGAATGTTTCCTAGCCTACTCAAATGCATAAAATAAATTAGCTAGCAATAACTGATTAATTGCTTTTTAAGTTATTTTTAATGTTTCCATCAAAGGAGAGAATTTCTGATAAAAAGCGAGCTCACACCATAAAAATCAGGAAGACAGCAGTAAACCCGACTCCCCAAGAGCATGTAGACAGCGACAGGGTGATGGTGGGCAGAACTATACAGAACCACATGAAAATGGGGAATTGAGGATGAATGGGGTAGGTGGGAAGAAGAGATTCTAAACCCTTCTGATCAGTGACTAAGAGAGGGAGCTATCTAGTAGAAAGAAACATTTATCAGAGTCCCCACTCCCATCCTACCCAACCCCAAGCCTAAAAGTAATATCCAGATGGACCATAAACTCTCAGTACAGTCCCTGGCACTTACTCCCCACTCACAGAATACTAAGGGACAACCACTCCCCTTAGCTCATTGGTCTTTTCCCCTTGGAGCCTGTCCTAGATCCTGAGAGATAGAGGATAAAGAAAGGAAGAAAGAAAAAAAAGTAAAAGTTTGATTTGTTTACAGATCCTTTCCCATCCCTAATATTAGCATGGAGGGTTCCCAATCAAAGTTTATTATGTCTCATACAAACACAAACACATATATGTGTGTGTCATAAGATACATAAAGATAAAGAAGCAGACACTTAAAATCACACCATCGCTATGCCACCTACATAAAATGACAACAAAAAAATACAAGAGTTGAAAAATAATTAGGAAGATTTTCACTTAGGTTAATGATGGTTCAAATACCTTTAATTTGTTTAATTTGCCTTGCTGCTGAATTACTTATGTTCAACCTCTGTTGTTCTGAATGCCTACATATGTCAGGGATAGTTAGGTCGTTTTTATAAATGATCTTGAAGCAACTCTGCAAAATAGGCACTATTACCTTCATGTAGCTAGTGAATGGCAGCCCTGGAGAGAAACCCAGATCACTAGTGCACGGCATGATGCCACACTGAAAAAACTAGTTTTAAGTAGCAAAATTATAGTTAGTGGCAATTTCT
The DNA here is from genome assembly GCF_015220235.1 of Choloepus didactylus. Taxonomy (NCBI): domain Eukaryota; kingdom Metazoa; phylum Chordata; class Mammalia; order Pilosa; family Megalonychidae; genus Choloepus; species Choloepus didactylus. The sequence goes on along the minus strand of NC_051324.1, from coordinate 62,983,513 downwards.
TCCCTCTTTTAACATCTTCAGATACTCTTAGCAAGCTGAGGAAGTTTCCGCCAAGAAAGTAAATAAGAATACCATCTGTCAAAGAAGCTTGTCCAAAGACAAAATTCCAGGAGTCTCTTGGATAAAGATCAATCATCGTTATCCCCACAACACAGAAGGCATTTCTAGGTTTCTTCTTTTTTAAGAACTTCAGGATGTCCCCTGTTTAAAAAGAAATGTGTATGTGTAGCTATGATATATATATTTTTTCCTTTACTCAATTCAAATCGTAAAATGGTTAAATTCACCTGCATGAATTTGGAGGTTTTGTGTGTTATCATTGACTCTAAAGGAACACTTTGTTGCAGAAACGGGAACCGGTTCTAGGAGTTTTACTGTCAAGCCATAGAAAAATGCTTCACAGTAGCCCATGAGCCATCTGACATATTCGTCACTGATAATTCTAGTGTTCCCTAGAAATCCTACAATGGCGACAAAAATTAAAAAAAAAAAAAAAAAAGTTAAGATGATTAAAACAGTCTATAATTTAGAAATCTGGAATTAGAAACAAAACCAACTCTATAAATTTTCAGTGTATCTTCAGCATATCATCAATGAGTTACATTGATGTTAGTATGAATTAAAAAGAAACAAAACATCCTGTTTTAATTCAGTTTGGCTACAAAACTTCCACAATTGCACTGAACGTCAAAAGTGACCACCCAGTATAGTTATATATAACACTATAAAAACTGCCCACTTGAATCAGACCAACAACCCCAACTACCCCTGACAACAGCACCACTGCAAAACCAAACCAAAACCAGTATATTACCAACATGTACCAATGGACTGTATATAAATAATGCATTTCTCAGGAGAGGGTTTCTTTCTGTAAGGATCATTGAAAAACTGTTCAAAATCTTGGGGAGACTCAGGATGCGAGGTGATCCAATCTGATTTCGAATGCAAAGTGATAGGTCCAAAGAGATCACTGGTTGGCTGGAAGGCCTCATTCATCAAACGCCGTTCCCCAGCATCTAAGTTCTCATACTGCAACACAAGCCCTGGGGACTTTGAGATGAGAGCCGTTTTTAGTGTCTGTTCCGAGTGCTGTATTGTTTGCATCTACCAAAAAGATACAAGTAGTCAATTATAAAATGCATATGCTTAGTGGTGACATTAATCTACCTGCTCTCCATACACATCTCTAATTTCTCCCTGGAATGGAAAGTAAGTGATTGATTGCTAATGCCTGAGACAGGCCACACCAAACTGATGTTCGGTTCCCCCATTTCCAACCAATTTCTTGGGGAGGGTGTCTGAGAAATTGAGCAGAAAATCAGGAAATTCATTTTCCCATTTCATAAGGAACCTGCTCTCATTATTAAAACTAGTGGTGACCGTAACAGCATGACCTGATATCCAATTTTCTCCTGTCTCTGGGGTAATAATATTATGAATTGACTCATTAGGGCCACATGAAAAAACTCATCCTTTCCAATGTGACTCAGAGATGTTCAATTTCAAACAAAAAGAGAACTAATGTAAGTTCTGCCATTTCTGTGATTTAACTGCAGGGTTGACAAGATATATCTCAGTCACTGAAGTTTACTGCCTCAAACTCGTGTTACTGGAGAAGACACTGGGTGACTAATCAAAGCCAGACTCAAAATGACAGGCCTCTTCCATTCACATGGTGTTCCTAATCAGAGATTCCATCCTTCCCTCTGAATGGGTCAAACAACTGTTCCACCAGGAGACTGAGTTAGAAAAGGAAAAACTGAACACCCCGGTCTGGATCCTATCATATTCACTAATTATCTAGCTTTTCCAGTTTAATGATAGACACGTGATGGGAAAACTTAAGCTAATGGCTATTCTGACTAAACATCTGAACCCTAGGATTCAAGAGTAAGGCACGAACTCCAAATCAGACATCTATATAGTCAAAGCTCGGAAGTGAGCACAGAACCATCCTCAGGACTACAAAACTGGGCAGAATTTGACTTCTGCTGGACAAAACAGAAAGCAAGCTGTGACCCCTAGTCTTCCACCTACCTTCAGGGAGGAAAGCTCCCATTGAAGTTTTTACCGTAGGAGGACTGGCATGTCTGGGTCTGGCCTGCCTGGGGCTGGCTGTAGACGTGGCGTGGCGGGCACCTTCAACCTAATATAAACAAGTCAGTGGGGAAGATCAGGAGGCCTCCTCCAGCCTCCCAGATTTGCTCTGGGAGGAAATGGGCAGGGAAATTAAAACGGGGTCACATCAGAGGGCAGGACGTCTGGGACGCTTCAGAGATAAAACCGGGAACATCCCGGGCAAACCGGGACGCGCTGGTCACCCCGGCTGTTTGCTTATGGCAACTCACACTTTGGGCCTGAACCTGTGCAGAAACACCCAGTCCCTGGTTAGCGGTGGAGTGGGGGCCTCCCCCAGGAAGCTCTCGCTTCGCTTTTACGCCTGGGGGCAAAAGGCCTCACAGGCCAGGAGACACCGCCGCCCCCGCTGCCCTGCTCTCCCCGCTTCCACCCCGGCCGTCCCTCCCACATCCTCACCCCTCCCCGCGGACCGCGACAGCAGCCCGCCCCTACAGTGGGGCTGCCCAGCTCAGGAGGCCTCTTCGGAGCTAGGACACCCCCACGCAAAAAGCCTCACCCCGCAGGGCCGCAACGACACCGAGCCCCATTGCAGCGGGCCCTGTGCGCCTGCGCGGCACAGCACGTCGCGCACCGCACCACGCCACGGCTCGTCGCACAACGTGCCCCACGCGGCGTGCCGACCCTGCCCCGCCGCGCCGCGCCACGCCCCACGCCCCACGCCACGCCGTACGCCCCACGCCACGCCACGCCACGCCCGGCGAGCGCTGGCCTCTGCCCTCTTGCCCTAGGGCGGAGAAGGGCCGCGAGCGCGCGTCCTGACCACCACAGAAACTTTTTGGCCTCGTGGGGGCGCCGCGGCTGGGATTTCAAAGCGCGCGCTCGGGCCGGGCCGGCTTCGCGGATGCTGGGGCAAGGCGGGCAGAAGCGCCCAGCTCTGGGGCCTGAGTCTTGCGACCGCGGTTCCCTGTCCCGTCCCAGACGCGGTGGCGTCGCCGGGTTTGCGTGTTTGTGACTGTCCTAGTGCGCCGTGGGTTGGAAAAGGCGCAGTTGGCGTCACTAGTTTTTAAGCAGCCGGGTCCCCAAAAAGTTGGCCGTCGCCGCAGGTTGACGCACAGCCTCGGCGTTCGCTGCCGGGTGCCGTCACTCGCGGTGCTTTCCCTTCTTTACTTGGTTAGAGCGGCTCTCTGCGGCCGGGCACGGGGGAACCGAGACCGGCAGGTGGAGCACGAGGGATCGCAGGCCGCGCGGAGGCGGTGTCCCGGGCAAGTCGCCTTATGTTGCAGGGTTTTTCAGTTTCACCTAGGGATGCCTCCCCTGGTGTCTCACTGGCGGAAAACACCAAAATGCGTATGCTGAAGAGAGGCTAGTGGAGTTAAAAAAAAAAAAAAATTCAGTTAGGACTGAGCTAGCTGTGGCTTTGGGCAAGCCGTTTCACATCTGGATAATGAGAGGATGGAACTCTGATCCCTAAGGCCTCTTTCAGCCCTGGAAGTTGTATCATAGCGCAGAATCCCCTAACCCACTCCTGTAAAGCCCTCTCTTGCATCCCAGCGCCCATTTAGACGTTAAGACACCGTCGCTAATTAAAGCCACTGAGTACCCCCAATTATGAATCGCCACCTAGCCTGCACCCCCTCTGTCTTCGAAGCTATTGGCCAAAAGCCGGTCTCCAAATAAGCCTCCCCTGCCTCCCACCATTCTTCTCCAACTCAGCTTCATTGTTCCCCAGATTCGTTCCATGCTCTCTACCACTTTTCTCCTAGCATCTCCTACACAAGAACCCTGAGGTAGCCCTAATCGATTATAAACCTGTTTCCTCAAACCACCACCTTTTACCAGTGGTTCTTTTCCAAGTCCCATGGGCACCCAACTTTCCTCCCTGGACACCACCACTCCTATTTTAAAAATACACGGTATGATCATGTTTTGTAAATATTTGTTTTATCTATTGACATTAGGTTAAACTTTCTAATGTTCTTGTTCAATCATTCTGTATCCTTGATGAGTTTTTTAATCTCAATCAATCGAAAAATACATAAAAGTTGTCAAACATGAAAGTGAATTAGTTAGCTTGTCTTTTGGTTCTGTTGATTTTTGCTTTATGTATTTTAAAGCTATATTATAAAGTTCATATAAGTTTCAAAAAATATGCAAATAAAAGTAATAGTGATTACCTATGGATAATGGGAATCTGGGTGGTTTTAATTTCTGTCTCCATTATTCATTTCCACTTTTTCAAACTTTCTACAGTAAATATGTATTATAGTCAGAAAACAATGTTCACAAAGTAAATAATGTATTTAGGCATTCTTGAATATACAAATAACCTATAGGCACTACAGTTTCTTCGTGCTTTAGAAAATTCAAGGCATTTAAGGGGAGACAGGAAAGACAAGAAAATGTAGAAATAGTTCAGAGGAGGGGACCTCAGAGCCAGATTCTTCTCCCCAACCCATTTTCCCTTCAGTTTCTGAATTTTAGTCACTTCTGACGTTCCACTAATTAGAGATTAATTTAGATTAACAATCAACCTATTGCTCTTTTTTTCCAATTCATTGATTTCATTTTAAAATTGCTAGATATATGAACTTATTCCCAGTACATGTTTTTAAAAGCCAAATAGTACTAAACAGGTTGTATTAAAAAGTAGCAGTCCCTACCCGACAGGCCAACTTCCTAGAGGCAACTGCTCTCAGTTTTTCAACTGTTTTCCCTGGTCTTTATCTCCATATTTCTAAATAATGTGTGTATAGTGAGATTTCTTGATCTGTCAGTTTCATATAATATCTGTTGATCTATTGCCATGATGACAAAGCAAACATTGTTCACTGCAGAGTTACACAGTATACTATGACCATGTTTTCTTGTAGAACTCTTCATTTTTGCCCGGAATTAATATCATTTATTTTATTTGATTTATTTTCTTTTTAAAATTATATAATATTCATTTGCCTAGTTTTTATGGTGCCTTCTCTGATTTTTCAAAATGCTTCATCATTTCTGTTATACACTTCTTGATAATATTTTCTATATGGCTTGAGCACAACTACTAAATTTTCTTTCTGGGACCTTCATTCTGGAAGTCTCCATCGCCCTATTCCCCTCCAGACTCCTGCCTGGCTGTTATCCTGGAACTGCACATACACTCTGGTCTGTCAAATCCTGTATCTTAAATTCTGTGCCTTCCTCTTTGTTGCTTTACTCCTTTGGCTGCACATCCTCCAGAAGTTTCTAGAATAAAGGTTCATCAATATTTAAGGATCTTGCATGTCTGAAGATGTTCTTATTCTACCTTCACACGTGATTGAGAGTTTCCTGGGTAGTGTGGAATTCTAGTTTGAAAATCATTTTCCCTCAGAATTGTAAATAGTTTGCTCCATTATCTTACTTTCAATGTTGCTACTGAAATGTCAATGCCATTTTGATTCCTAATCCTTTGCTTGTTACCTGCTTTTTCAGGAAGATCTTAGGATCTTCTTTAAGTTTAGCATTCTGAAGCTTTATAAAGTGCCCTAATCTGGGCCTTTTCTCCCATTAATTTTGTTGCTCACTCACTGGGCTCTTCAATCTTAAATCTCTTATCCTTCCATTCTGAGACATTTTGTTGCATTATATCTTTGATGACTTCCTTCCCACCATCTTTTTTCTTTTCTTTTTATTAGACAAGTTGTAGGTTTACAGAAAAATCATGTAGAAAGTACCAAGTTCCCAAATCTCCCCCCCCACACACACACAGTTTTCCCTGTTATTGACACTTTGAATTAGACAACTAACCCATTTTTAACATGAGATTGCATTAAGAGGGTCCAGAGTTCCTCATTCACCTGGTAGTTTGAATTCCTCTGCTCAGTTTGCTTGTCCTCCAGCCCTTAGCTGATATCAACTGTCCTAAGGAAATGGAAGTCTGATGGGTTAGAAGAGGGAGCAGGGGGTGTAATTTGTAGCCATGGAATGCCTGGGTGGGAGAGCAGCCCAGAGGAGGTAAGGCAGATAGGGGAAGGGTGCTGCAATCCAGGACCCGGGACCTGAATGCCAAAAGGAAGGTGGGAAGATGGTAAAAAAAGTTCACCTATATTTAAACTGTGCTCAAAGCTAGGGCTATATGCAGAGGATCAGGAGTTGACTCATTTTTTGGCTTCTGCCCTACAGTGAACCCTGTCCCCAAACACCCAGCTTTCAGATACCATAGGGGTTGATTAGGACTGTGTAAGCAAACCTGAGAACCCAATCACCCTGGGAAATACAGTTTCTATGAGAAAACACTCTCTGCATTCCAAACACCCAACTTATAAATGATCTTTTGGACCGTGTCCTGCTTGCTAACTGGGGCTTAATTTGCTTGGAATGGGCCAGCCCTGGCAGTTGCTTAGGGAAGAGAGGCCATTAGCAGAAATGAAAAGCAAGAAGTCCTTTAGTCCATTATAAAAGAGGATTTTTCTACCTTTTATTATTTATGATTTGGGACTTCAGTTACTTGTTTCCTGGAACAAACAAAATGTTGCAGCTCTACTTCAACTTACTGGAGCAAATAGATGCTTATCTTCAATCACACATCAAATTGCTAAGCCCTTATTACTAAGGCTTACTTGTCACTAAGGCCCTCGGTGTCTTCTGTGGCTTCTCTTGCAATTCTTTGATATCTTGTCATGCGAGTCATATTCTATGCTTCGGGCAGTTTCCACAAGCTACCACAATGTGCCTTTTTAATATACACAAAAATGGTATGCTATATGTATTTATTATATATATTTGCTATATTATATATAGCAAATAAATACAGTAAATGATGGATTAAGCAAAAGCAGACTTTATTTTTTACTGTAAGAATGACACTTCCTGAAAAATAAGTATTAGGGGGTCCCAAGACTTCCTGTGTTGTTTAGGAATCCTTCAGTGGGCTAAGAAAGTTAGCTTTAGGGGAGGGAAAAAGACCCAGGTCAAGTGCTCCCGCTGACCGCTGGGGTTTCTCCGGCCGCTGCTTTAAGGAAGAGAGTGTGATCTCTTGTGCTACAGCTAGGTCTGAAAATTTCAGTTTTTTATTTTTTCATGTTCCGCTTTTTTAGTCTCCAAGGGGAGGGGAAGCCTGAATTAGACACATAAATGAAAGAGGAAGTGCCTCAGCACTAACCGAACATGAAACGGAGCCCACTCAATCAGTGACCTCCATGGAAATACTGAAACCATCCTTTATGTCCTTTCAGACTTCCTGCGGGAGGGGACAGCGGCCACCCAGTGTCCTTTCAGACTTCCTGTGGGAGGGGACAGCAGCCACCCAGAAGAAACCAGCCTCGCTCTGGCCAGGTCAGTGCAGGGAGCAGCCACAGACAGGTGGGCGCTTACCTGGCGGTAGAAGGACCACCTTCTGATCTGACAAGGCAGGAAAGGCTTTCTTGCAGCTGGCATGTCCTCAAGACCTCTTTCCCAGAGGCAGGAAGCACTTAACTCACAGCAGGGAGCTGCTGGGGCTGTGTGAAATGCAGGTGCCATTGAGCAGGCTATCCCAGGGCTATGAGGCTGTAACACCTTGCCTCAAATTGACACTCCAAGTCATCCAACAACTACCCACCCAAGCACCTGTGGGGTCCAGCTGACGCTAATGTAGAGACAGGACCCAAAGGTCCCTGAGAGCCCTGGAGGGACTGACAGCTCTTTTTGACAGAGAGGACGTGAGGGACGTGAAAACGAGCAACAGAATAATGGAGAAAACCAGGGAGAGAGTCCGCGAAGGTGAAGCCTGAGTGGTTAAAAAGTTTATAATTCTTGTGCAATGTGCATTTCTACTATGTCAACATAATGAAGAGGAGTAGTAATACATACATATTATAGGAAAAAAATGGAAGGACAGAGGAGTAGGCAAAAGAACAAAATCACCCTGGTCCCTCAGCCCAGGGAATACTGTCTGACAGTGTAGATTTTTTTTGGGGGGAGGGGGTATGCACTCTTTAACATAATTGTAATCACATGAGACCTCCAAAATTGTACATGCTGATTTTCCAGTCTATTTATTTCTTATTCCAAAACGAATACTCTGTGTATAAAGATGTTCATCACAGCACTGTTTATAATACTAAAAAACTGAAAATGAGTGTTCATCACTAGCTCTTCAGTCAAATAAATGAAGTTATAATTACATAGTAAAATATTATGCAATCATTAAAAAGATTGATCTTGTGCTATATTTATTAATGTGGAAGGATGTCTCCAAAATTTTGACAAACTTTTTTAAAATTAGGTTTCAAAATGGTATATATAATTTGTGCCTGTATAATATAAAAACATGGGTGTATATGGATATAAAGAAGGATGCTTGTCAAAATCTTAACTGTTCTCACTAGAGTAAGTACTTTCAGTGCTGTTTACTTTCTTCACCTTTTTCAGTACTGTTTGAATTATTTTTGCAAGGATCATTTACTAGTTTTATAATTTAAAAAAACTCATTTTGAGTAAATTTTATGTAAATCTATATTATTGATATAAAGTATATCCATTATATAGTGAGTGAAAATGAGGGTTATAAAACATATACATCATATGAGATCATGTTTCACATAAATATATATATATATATATATATATATATATATATGTATCTTTATGTATCTATTACACATAGAAAACCGCTTGAAGGATATACTCCAAAGTGTCACAGAAGGTAGGTCTGAAGGATGGGACAATGGTTGAGTCCTCCTTTTCAAAAACTTGTAAATTTGCGTTTTGGTTTTCTTATTTTAAACAATGCTATTTCCATTTACGGCACGGAAAAAAGCAGTCCTTTGGGCTGCGTCTTGGAAGAGCAGGGATTAACCAATCCAAAAAGCAGGGAAGGGCTGTCTGGGCTGAGGGAACAGCACATACTGAAGCCACAAAGCCACAGCAAAGCACAGCATGTCTGCTGGAACACATCGCACCTGGCACCCATCACCACGGGGTACCCCCTCCTTCTGGAAACCCTCCTTGCATTTCTGGGTCACTTCTCTCCAGGCTGCCCAGCGGCACCTGGCAGCCAAGCAGGCACCTACAGGGGACCCGAGGGAAAGAGGCACAGGCTAACAACTAACAACTCAGTAAAACCTGGGTGCAGTCTCCGTGGGGATCAGGAAGATTAATCTGGCCTGCTTCTCAATATTCCAGAAGCTCGGGCCCGATACCATGCTGGGGACATCCTGGAACCCATGGTCGGTGGGCTTGGGTTCAAGCTGAGGCCCCACCCCTTCCTCGCAGGCCTCGTCGTGGACATGATCCTTTGCCTCTAGGAGACTCAGTGTCTTTATCCACAAAATGGGGGCAGTCAGAACCTCTGCCCCAAAGAGTTATTTGAGAGGATGAGATAAGACAGGGAAAAGCCCCTTCCAACAAAATGCTCCTCTCCGGAAGGAGTCTCCTCTAGGAATAATGGTTACAGGGCAAAACCCAAAAGGCAAATACACAAAGACCTGGTATTTTAAGAGGTCAGTTTTTGCTGAGAAACCAGTGCTCATGACAAGCACTTGTGATACGTCCTCGTGGTTGGACATGCTGGTCACAAGTTCTAATTGTGGAAATATTCACTGACAAAACAGCCCGTTGGTGTGTGTCACTGGAGGTAGTTTAACTCTCTAGACCTGGAACTGTCCTATGAATGACTTGGAGATTATAGATATATTTCTTTATTAACTAAGAAGGAAGCAGTTATTTATAATCATTTTCGCAGAACAAGGATTAACTCACAGTCTAGATAGAAAGCAGAGCTCCTGAAACAGCAGGAACTAAAAGTAACTAGCCAGGGGCTAGTCCTCTTTTCTTCCTTCCTGCACCTTCTCTCATATTTGCTGCTCTTTGGCTTCCCTCACTTTTATGTCCACACCTCTGTGGATTCAGAGTCCGGCCTGGCAAGCTGGACAAAATAATTTAAACAGTAATTCAAATAACTTTGTCCTCATAAAACACGAGAAGTTTCTGGGCATGTGGATGGCTATGAAGTGCCTTCAAAACGGATTAGGCTTTTCTCAAGGGACCTGGGTATGAGAGGGACTGATGACGTTACTTTATTTCAAGGGTGAATGTTTTTTCCTCCCTAATATTTGGATTTCTCACCTGATGTCTTCTTGAGCTTGTTTTCCAAATTGTCAAGGTATTTGTTAACCTTTAAAGCTCTTCTCCGCATGACTCCATGGCAGGGCAGTAAGGCGCACAGACGTCAACTTCGGGAAGCCAGGGGGTTGGGGCCTAGCCGAGCCACTTGCTGGCTGTGTGGCCTGGGACAAGGGGTCATTGAAGTACTCTAACTCTATTTCTTTATCTCTGAAACTGGGATAGGGTGTCCTATAGGGTGTAGTAAGCATTCCATAAACGTTAGACATGATTATTATGCACTCGTGCCCTAAAGAAATGGATTCTGCCATTTACTGTAATTAGAGACCCATTGTCATCATTGAGAGAAAACTCTGGGCGTCACCTGGTGTGTGATCCAGCACAAGAATGGATCAGTCTCATATTATCCGCACTCACAGAGAGAAGGGTGCAAAAAAACCCCGATGCCATTTATCTAATGACCACCCTCAGAAAGCCAAATACCTACGCTTATAACCTGGCACATTCACTCCCAGGGTACGTGACAAGCCACATTCAACCAAGTTTGCTTGGGGAATTCGTGGATGATTCCAATGGCCCTTGCGCTCAAAGGCCTGGTAAATTCATCTCCACGATCGGTCAGAGCTGTCCCAGACCTGGAAACTGGTGTTCCTGGGACAACGTTAATGAGCATAACCAACGTTTGTCTTTTTGACCTTCCACTTTCTATTTGTTGATCAACCCCCTTCTGACTGGCACATTCTTAAGATACAGTACAAGAAGACCCCAGAAGTGTTTTTGTAAATATGCTTTTTCTTATTTTCTCCAATTACAATCAAGTCTTGCAAAGGGGCCCCTTCTGACTTATTAAGATAAAATATTACATATTTCTATTCCAATCCATTGTGTGTTAGTTTTATGGTTTAACTCTCCAAGTAGAGTTGCCAGATAAAATACAGGATGCCCAGTTAGGTTAGAATTTCAGATAAACAATGAATAATGTTTTGGCATAAGCATGCCCCAAATATTGCATGGGACATATACTTACACTAAAACATAATTCAATGTTTATCTGAAATTCTAATTAAGTGGGCACCTGTATTTTTATTTGCTGAATTCCCTATCTCCAAGGGAAGTCTTATGTCCTTATTTCCAACTTCTTGGAGGGATGGCAACTTTATTGTTTCTCCTATAACCCATGCACAGTCCTGGGAGGTGACTCCGTGTCAGCTTGAGGCCTGTGCCTCAAGCAGGGCAGTGGATTCCAGTTTCTCTCCTGGGAGCCCAGAGCCGTCAGGCAGCAAGGACTGTGAGGAGAGGCCACGAGGGGAGGGGAGACCCTGAGACTCTGCCAAGGAGAACCGGGGTGCACAGCCTGCAGCCAGAACTGAGGCCCCAAGGCAGCTACCACCACCCCCGCCCCGGCTTGAGCCATTCCAGCCGCCCCAGTCGTCCAAGTCCAACTGGCTGAGACCCCTGACACAGGGACTCGTCTTAGACAAATTCAAGCTATCTCCACTGTGCCCCGATTAAATTCCTGGCCCAGAGTATTGTGAGCAAATAGCATGGCTGTTGTTTGAAGCCACTGCGGCTTTAGGTCGTCTGCTACTCAGCAGCGCTCTCAGGAAAGGTGAAGTGCACGGAAAAATGTCAGGGATCTGTGCCGTCCAGCTGGTCTGGTTCCTGGGGATCAGAGAAAGGAGCTGCCCAGCATTGGCCGCTGGAGGCTGGACAGTAATTCCCCTCCAGGACCCTGGTTTTCTGGGGTGGGAGTGGGCTGACCAACACCGGGCATTTCTCATTCCTGAGCTGAGGGACCCGCCCCGTCCTTGTTCAGCCACAGCTAACACTTCCCCCAAAGAGGCAGCGCCATGGGGGGCCGCACTGGAGGTGGGGGTGGGTGCCACGGAGCCAAGGGTGCCGCCAGCGGGCAGACCCCTGTCATGCCCCCCACCTTCCAGGCAGTGGCCAGATCTCCTTCGTTCCTCCTGGAGCAGAAAGCAGGATGGGTCACCGGGCCTCAGTGGACCCAGGCCCGGGAAGGGGACACGTGGGGAGGGTGGCTAAATCCAGGGACCAGACTGGAGGGCAAGGGAGGCCTCACAGGAGGGGTGGGCGCTGGGCTTTGGACTGCTCAGAAGGGGACAGGCCGTCTGTCCTGCATTCCGGGGACTCCAGTCCTGAGCAGGCAGAGAACCCCAGCTACAGAGACGGGCGTTTTGGGGGCAGTGGAGGGTTCGTGGGAGGCAGGAAAGGCAGGCAAGAAACACAAATGCCAGGGCAAGGCAGCGTAGGCCCAGACCGTTCTTGAAGGCAGGGCGTGGGTCTGGTTCACCCTATGACTTGGAGGTGTTAGATGAGAAGTTTCTCTTCTGCTCAGAGATTTGGTGACTCGGAGATTTAGTGACTAAAATAAAGTGTGGGTGAGGTGGTGCCAGGGAAGGGAAGAAACTGGAAAGGTCAAAGACAGTTCTGAGGAGGGTTATGGAGAAAATGAAGTGGCTGCCGACAGAAACAGGAAGTCAGAAGGGAGAGCTGAGCTGGGAGGGAAAGATGATGTGTTTGCTGTTGGGGAAGTTGGGAAGTGATGAGGGTACAGCTCCATTACTGGCTGAGGGAGGCTGAAAAAGAGCCCCCCCCAAAGCTCTCCGTGTCCAAATACCTGGACCCTGTGTTACCCTATGTGGTGAAAAGGATATCCTTACAGATGTGATTAAGGATGGGGAGATTAGCCTGTGTTATCCACGTGGGCTCAATGTAATGACAAGGGTCCTTAGAGAGAGACCGAGGAGATCGGACCACAGACAGAAGAGAAGAAGGTGAAGTGACAATGGAGCACAAAGCGATTTGAAGGTGCTGGCCTTGAAGATTAGAGTGACATAGCCACGAGCCAAGGAGTGCCCAATGGCCACCGGAAACCGGAAGGGGAAAGGAACAGATTCTCTTCTAGAGCCTCCAGAGGGAGTCCGGCCAAGCAGCACAGATTCTGGTCTTTTAGCTTCTAGAACTGTGAGAGAATAACATTTCTGTTGTTTTAAGCCACCAAGTTTGTGATCATTTGTTACAGCAGCCACAGGAAACGAATACACCAGTCATCCCATAAATCACAGGCTTTAATGCACAGCCGGGCCCACCAACCTGGACATCAGGTTGACGGCTTTCCTTGTGGTATCTCTTCATCCTCGGATAATCCTGTGGGGGAGGGGTGGTTCGTACCCCCTTCAGAGAGGAGGAGACTGAGGCACAGAGAGGGAGAGTAGCTTTCTCAGGGTCATGGAGCTGGTCGGTAACCGAGCCCAATTTATGCCGAGATCCGTGTGACATTGGAGGTAACTTTACCTTCTAAACGCTCTGCTGTGTCTCCTAGCTAAGAGCATTTATTCCTAAAAATATTATACATGCAAGTTTCAGGGTCTGTTAACCAAATCAGTGCCTTACTCTCTGTGTCCAGTGTCTTGAAGTTATTGTGTACAACAACTGCATTTCGAAGCCCCGTCTCCGTCCCGGGGTTACAGCTTGCTGTGCTGGAATGGGCATGTAAGCGGCTCTCTCCTACCCCTGGCATGTCACAAACTGGGACCCTAAGGGGCAGCAGCTTGTTCAAGGTCTTCAAGCTGGTCCTGTGATTTCAGAGCCAGAATCAAAAGCCAGTTCAGAGCTTTCCCACCTGACAAACTGAGTATATTTTAAGAGCAAATTAGCTTAAATGTGAAAAGAAATGGGGGCTTGGTCACATGACCCTTGCTGTTTGAGACAAGCCCACTCTCCAGAGGTGAAGGGGAAAGCAGACACACTTTCTGTACACTGGCACACTGGACAGGGAGGGTCCACCCTGCCACACCCACCTTCCTCCTCTGGGAAGTAAGACCAGGAACTTGTTAGCTCACTGATGGGTTGGGGGGAGGACCCCTGACCCAAACTGGCCCATCCATTGGCTGCCGGGTGGGCTCCCTCCAACCAGCGAGTGAGCTGGAGAATTCGGAGAGGATTGGACATGAGAGAGGAGGTGGGGGAGGGAGACAGAGACTGGGAGAATGGAAGCGAAATGGTCTCATTTTCTCTCTATCGATTGATCTTGCTTGACTTAAGTGTTTGAAAAATGAATGTTAAGAACTTTCAACCACTAAGGAAAGTTTAATGCCTGCCTTGACACTAGGTTAACTCTAAAAAATACCAGTTGTTTGTTTTCCCATGGTAAAAATAGAGTTGATCTGAACTTTTGGTCATTGATTTAAAAATGGTTGATTCCTGTGGTGCTCAGCCAACCACAGGTTGGGGTGCATACAGATTTTGCTTACAGATCCTAATAATATGAGACTAGACTTTTCCTTCTTACCATTTCCCTCTTAAACCACCAACATCAACACAACTCCTAAGCCAGGGAAGCTTTAGTTCACAAGTATCACCACTGCCAAGTGATATTGTAGCCTGAGAACTTCACACATCAACTTCCGGTAGCTCTGGAAGAAACTTGGCAAGGGGAAAAACAAAGGAAACGAAGAAGATATGAGAAGGAAGTGGGGGAAGGAGGAAGGCAAAGAAATCGAAGGAGCTAAAAAGCAGATAAAAAAATGTTTATAGCAAACTTACTGGGAGTTAGAGGTGTCATAGCTACGGCAACAGACACCCAGAAAGGCTCAGTCATTTCCCTGAAGTCACACAGCCTGGGAAGTAGAGAAGCTAGGATTTGAACCCAAGAAGTTCATCTTACCACAAAGCCCATGTTTTTCACCATCCAATCACAGGAGTACCCACATTCACTCCTTAAAGAGCCTTATAAATAAAAGGAAAAAGCAGAAGAGTAATTCTCTAGAAAAGCCATTATTCAGAGTTGAAAGCCTGGGTGAAAAATTGTGGTGAGTTATGTTATATACTGGAGTTGTGGGTTTGGACCTCTTGTATAATTGAGCCAAAAGGCCATTAAAGAAATGGATCCCACAGAGGCTGCCAAGAAAATGCAGCCCCTCTGGGCTTCCTGCTAATAAGGACTTGTGGCTGGGGTGAGAGCATCTTGACACCACGAGTTTAGCATAACTCAGCCCTGCGTGCCTTTTGGTGGGGATCCCGCTCAAGGCTAACTTCTGAAACTCTTTTACACTTAAAACACCACCCCAATGAGGATGTGCTTTCTTCATTTTTTCCAACTTTTCATCATGAAAAATTTCAAACATACACAAAATTTGAAAGAATAGCATAATGAACAAGTAATATTTCTCCATTTGCTTTCTCTTTGTCTTTTTCACTGTCTCTCCCTACATATAACCATATATGTATGTATCTGCAAATATATGCCTAATATTTCCCATCTTCTAAGAATATGTATTTTTAACTACATAACCATCATATTCCATTATCACACTGAGAAAATGAATAATAAATCTATAATACCATTGATATTCAAAGTGTCCTAATTGTCCCCAGAATGTCTTTTTTTTTTTTTTTTTTTTTTACAGCTTTTTAAAACCAGGAACGGATCAAAGTTCACCCATTTTATCTGACTGTATGTCTCTTTTGTCTCCTTCAGTCTAGAATATTCCCCTCTCCACACTTCCCACCACACATCTCTTTATTTCCCCCCCAACCTTGACTTTTTGAAGCATCCTGGCCAAAGGTCTTGTAAAGGCCCTGCATTCTGGATTTCATTTGTGTTTGTTTTCCCCTGATGGGATTTAGTTTGTTCCTCCACCTGCAGTATTTTCTAGACACTCAGAAGGTAGATCTAGAAGCTTGATTTGAGTCATATACAACATTTGGGCGGAATTCTCTGTTCATATTTCATCACACCAGGAGGCACATCACACCAGGTTGCCTCAGGTTATTATACAGCGTTTGACGACTTAGGGTGGTGGCTGCCAGCTCTCTCCATTGTAAAGATGCATTTCCCATTTGCAATTAGTAAGTAATCTGTGGGCTAATACTTTGGCACTGTACAATACCCTATTTCCCAATGCCTTCACCTAATCACTTTAGCATTCATTAACTATCCTTGCCTGAATCCATAATTACATTGGAAGTTGCAAAATAGTAATTTTCTAATACATTCTTCTTTCTACATTTATTAGTTGGTATTCTTCTGTAGAGAAGAGCTTCCCCCACTCTCACTTGGGACCACTTGAGGCCAAAATGTACTGTTAATTTCTTTTTTTTAAATTAAATTATATTTGAGGTCAAGTAAAACATGGAGGGATGTGCTGGTTTGGATGTATTATGTCCCCGAAAACGTCATGTTCTTTGATGCAACCTTGTGGGGGCAGACACATTAGCGTTGATTAGATTAGAATCCTTTGATTGTTTCCATGGAGATGTGACTCAATCAGCTGTGAGTGAAACGTTTGATTGGATAATTTCCATGGAGGTGTTACCCCTCCCATTCAAGGTGAGTGTTAATTGGATCACTGGAGTCATATAAAGGAGTTCACAGACAGAAGGAACTCAGAGCAACTGAGGGTGACATTTTGGAAGAGCTGCAGCTAAGAGAGGACAAAACGCCCCAAGAGCAACATTTGGAGAATGCCTTTTGAAACGCAACCTGGGAGCAAGTGGACACCAGCCACGTGCATTCCCAGCTAACAGAGGTTTTCTGGAAGCCAGTGGCCTTTCTCCAGTGAAGGTACCTGTTGTTGATGCCTTACCTTAGACGCTTTATCGCCTTAAGACTATAACTTTGTAACAAAATAAACCCCTTTATAAAAGCCAATCCATTTCTGGTATTTTGCATAATGGCAGCATTAGCAAATCCGAACGGGGGAGATCCCACTATGGACTCATGGATTTTTATTTATTCAATTCAAACAACCAATTACGGTCAATATTCTTTTGATGTTCAAATAGACCCAGACTCAGCCAGTTGGAACTCCTCCAGTCTGGCTCTTGTGCCTGTTGAACATGACCCCATTGGTTTTGAGTGTTTCCTTGATTCAGGACTCAAAATGTCCAAGGCTCACCTTTTACTTTCTTAGCTCTAGACGTGGGGTCAGCGATTATTCTCAGGAGTGCTTGTTCCTTCAGTGGGGAATGGCATTTAGAGACCAAAATCTATGTGAAAAGTGTGCCCATGACTCTTGGGATAACATTACTTGTAGGCCTTCTCAGTGGATATGTTAAAAAATACAATTTTTAAAGTCATGAATTTATTTTGCTATTTTCATTCAAATTTAATATTAGACGTTTTTTCTTAAATTTTATGTTATGTTTACCTCTTTTCTCATTACATCAAATATCTCGGTTACTAATAATGCTAATATATTTGTTATTTGCTTCATACTATACATAGAATGGCTTCAAATTACAATATTAGTACCTATAGATAAGGTTTAAGACTTGTTTACAGTTTCTTTTGTCTTTGTCCCACTCAGGATATCAATTCATGGTTCTGTACTGTATTCAAAAGTAACCATAAACAGTATTTTGTGTAGTAACATTATCAACATGATATACAGATAGATTCATTTGTTTCAGTGTGTTTTCAATATTGAGTTTACTTTTTCTTTTAAGTTTTATTTTTTGAATATGCAAAATATCCATATGATTAAAAAGTTAAAATGGTATACTCAGAGAACTTTTGCTTCCATCTCTAATCCCTTTACTCTATTCTCCAATCCCCAAGGAAATCAATCTTATTAATCTCCGATTTATCCTTCCAGTTTTTCTTTTTCCCTTCTTTCCTACCCAATGGTGGCATACTAAATGAGATTTTCTGCACCTTGCTTTAGTCACTAAACAACACATCTTAGGAACCTTCCATCTTGGTACACAGAGGTGTGATCATTTTAAAACATGAATTGATTATGTCCTTTCCCTGCTCAAAACCCATCAAGGGTTTTTACCTCAGAATAAAGTCTGAAGGCCTTATGTGATGTATAAGGCCCTTCTTGATTTATCATGGAATTTATGCTCTAGTGGTGGACACCACTAGTCACATCAACAGTCATATAGTTTCAGGTAATCAACATAATTGCACTGAAGAAAAAAATAAGGTAATGAGATCAGAGTCTGACTGTATTTGGACCATTTCAGAGACTGGACAAGAAGGGCCAGCCTGGGCTGTGGCATTGAGGGACCTGAATGACACGAGGGTCTTAAGTGCTCTGAAGGCAGATGTGATTTGCACCACCTAGGAAGTAAGGTCGAAATACTAATTAAAAGGCAGTTTAAGATACTCTCAAATACAAAACAAAACAAAAAAAACCTTCTAAAGTTATTTAAAACTGTCAACATTTTACTCAGTGGTTGCAGCATCCATCTTTTGCTGGAGAGTCTTCCAGAATGTACGACACAGGGCCAGACAGTTATGCTCCGTTTCTTTCCAGTCTCCCCTGATGACTCACTTCTCCTCCTGGCCTTCCTCTGCATATTTCTCTTCTAGAGTTTCTCTCTCTCCTGTTGCTTCACCTTGGGCTATTCCTCTACCCTCCCTTTAAGGGGGAGACTTCCCTGCTAACAGACTTCTCTTGTCACTCTAGGCAGTCAGAATCTATGACAATCTCATCCACGCTGTTGGCTTTAGCTACAGTGTTTTGTGTAACTCACAATCTGTATTTTATATCAGACCTCTCTACTGACCTTGAGCATTGTACATCCAACTGGAGCCCAAAAGGACCTCAAACTCAGCACCTCAGTCGGATCCCATGTAGCCCACCCATAGCTGCTTCTCTCCTTGTATTTCCTACTTCAGCAACTACTCCATACCACGGCTACAGCCAGGAACTTGGAGGTGGGGGGGGGTGTTAATCTTACATTCCATATTCTTCCTTCCACCTGCTACATCCAAATGCTCAACTGTATTTTCTTTCCTATCTTTTTAGTCCATTTCCTCCCAATTCCATTGCCCCTACACTAGTTTGGGTTCTTGTTTTTCCTGTATTTCAATGGCTCTGACTCCAGGTCTTGCCGTCTCCAATCTAACATCCTCACTGGCACCGCTGCACCACCACTTGGATCATGCCATACCCCGTCTCACAATGTTTCTGTGGCTTTTTATTCCTGTAGGATAAAATCCAAGGGCCTCAGTCTGCCATGCAAGGCCCTCTATGATGTGTTCCTTGCTCATTTCTCCAGCTTCGCCTCTTGCCACTCACCCACAACCATCCTATTTACAACCATTTGAAGTTCTTCCTGCTGCCCCGACTTGGGCCCTCCACCAAGCCTCAGTCCCTTTGCACATGCCATGCCCTCTAACTATAACTCCCTTGCTCACCTATGTCTACTCATCTTTTATCATAGCATTTCACGTTTTTCTTTCCCCTGCTTGATGGTGAACTTCTCAGCAGGGATGGTGGGGTTGTTTCTTCTTTTTACTCCCAGTGTCTAGCATAATGCTGCTAGTTAAAGGAGCTCAGTCAAAGCTGGTTAAATGAATGAATGCTGTCCTGTCCATCTCACATTGTTGTTCTCCTGTTCCTTATGCCCAGATATCCTTAAGGCATCCTCAAAGCCCAGCTCAAATGCTTTGTTTTCCTCAAAAGTGTCCCTGATTCCACCTCGATGGACGTAATTGCCATCATCTAAAGTCCCACAGCACTTTACCTAGTCCTCTTGGATGGTATTTATTACTGTTTATCATTTTTTTTAATAATTCAATTTTATTGAGATATATTCACATACCATGCAGTCATACAAAGAGTACAATCAATTGTTCACAGTACTACTGTATATCTTGGTTTAATTATTCACACACCTGTATTTTCTCTCCCACTTGAATGTAAGCCCCTTAATTTCAATGCCCTGTGTGGATCACTTTCTTATCACTCAATGTATCTAACACATAGGTGACATAGTAGACATTTAACAAACTTGATAAATTTTGCAAATATCTTTTGAGTACATGTAAGTATCCAGCAAGCTATTAGACTCCAGGACACAGAGGTGAATAAGACACACACAGTGGGCTCTGTGCTCAGCAGCTTACAATCTGATCTACCAGTCAGACTGGAAAACAACTCTTAAACATGGATGATTGAGATCAAAAGAGCAGCAGATGATAACAATGTGATTATACCAAGAGCCACTGATTGTACACTTAGGATGGATTATATGGTGTGTGAATAAAACTGTTTAAAAAAAAATAGCCCCAAGAATAAAAAAAAAAAAAAAAAAGGAAAGAGCAGCAAACGAACTGTTTTGAAACAAGTAAGGAGAGGCTCATGCTTTGCCTGGTCAAACGCAGGGGTGATTTTTTGCTTTTAAATGTTTATTAATGTTTATTAATTTTTTTTGCAGAAAATGTAGAAAACAGAAGAGTGTAAAGAAGAGAAAATCACTCAGAAACAAAGTTAACATTTTGGTGTGTTTCAATCTTGTTACTGTGTGATGAAGAGCTCAAATTCTCTCTCTCTTTCTAGCAGTTGTGGTAAGATATAATTCACATACTTTAAAATTCAACCATGTAAAGTGCACAGTCCACTAGCTTTTAGTACATTCACACAGTTGCACAACCAACACTAGTATCTAATTGCAGAACATTTTCATCATTCCAATAAGAAATCCCACACCCATTAGCAGTCACTCCCCATTCCTCATTTCCCCCAGTCCTAGCCAACGAACAATCTACTTTATATGTCCAAGGATTTGCCTATTCTGGTTATTTAATATAAATGAGTCATATAACATGTGGCCTTTTGTGTTTGACTTCCCCCAAGCATAATATTTTCAAGGTTCATCTATGTTGGAGTGTGTATCAGTACTTCACTTCTTTTAATTGCCAAATGATATTCCATTATAAGGATGTTATCACATTTTACTTATCAATTCATCAGTCATGGACAACTGGGTTGCTTTCACTAGCACCCAACTCTGTGTTTGGTTGTTATGAATAATGCTGCTATGAACAATTACATACAAATGTTCATGTGGGCACGTTTGCATTTCTCTTGGGTATATATACCTAGGATTGGAATAGCTGGGTCATATGGCAACTTATGTTCAACATTTTGAGAAACTGTCCAATTGTTTTCCATTGCGACTGCAACATCTTACAATCTCGCCAGTAGTGCATGAGGGTTCCAATTTCTCCACATCCTCAACAACACTTGTTATTGTCCTTCATTATTATTATTGTTGTTGTTATTATTATTATTATTATTGCCATCCTACTGAGTATGAAATGATAGCTCACTGTGGTTTTCATTTGCATTTCTCTGATGGCTAAAGATTTTGAACATGTTTTCATGTGCTTATTAAAAGCTTTAATTCTTATTTGGATATTACTATAAAAATCTTGGTTACTTAAGGATAATTGCAAATATCAAGTCACCAGAGAATAAAGGGCTGAAGTTTGGTAACTGAGTGCCCTCCCTGGTGTGCGTTTCCCTGAGAGGCTTGAGCTGGCTTTTGTAAACAATTGTGAGGAAGGACATCCTTGGACATGAGTCTTATATAGCTAGAGAATGTCCTACAAATTGTATTCTTGGCTCAAACACCTCACTCCTCTGGAATTTGAGTCATGGAATTTATTTGCTTTATAAAGTTCACAGTTTGGGAATACTATACGGGTATGGAAAGAGCACTGGACTAGCAACCAAGAGGGCTGGCTAATGCTCACTTTGCAATTGACTGTGGTAGAATACAAAAATAGTAGAAACACCTGCAGCAGAATGCAAAAATGATAACACTAAGGATCAAAGTTGGCTAAGTGACTTGTTTTGGCCAATAGGGCTTTCATAAACACAATGCAAGCAGAGGCTTGAATAGTACTTGTGCACTGGGACTTCATCTCTTGCTGTGCTTGGAACCCTGAGGCCACTAAATGATAAGACCACCTGGTCTGCCAGAGGAGACCCAAGTCACCAGGAGACATATGAGCAAGGCCATCCGGGGTTATTCAGCTGTCAGCCAACACTCCCGTTGACCTGAGATGCATGAGAAAGCCTGGCCTGCCCAGATCAACCCCCCATAAACCCATGAGATAAATAAAATAATTGCTGTTTGGGGTGATTTGTTACACAGCAAAGGCTGAAGTACCATTTAACGTAGGACAGTCTGTTCACCTTTAATTTCAGCAGCTTCATTGTAAAGTTAAGGGTTTGGATTAGATCCACATTTATAAACTTTTGAGACCACAGACTATCCACCTCATTATAAACATTTTACTATTAACTATCCATAAAAATGTTTTTAAACAATTGTCAAATCAAGAAAAAAAGAATGCTGTCTTTTAGAAATACATATTGAAAATTTTCAGTGATATTTATATGACATGATGTCTGGGGTTTGCTCCAAAATATTATCTGGGGTGGGGCAGGGAAAAGTGGGGGTATGGATGAAATAAGATTGACCACGAATTATAGTTGAAGCTGAGTGATTGGTACATTGGGGTTCGTTATACTATTCTATTTTTGTATATGCTTGAAATTTTCTATAACAAAGTACAAAAAAAATCAAACCAAAACAAGAAGGAAATTAAACTAAACTGACAACAACAACAAAACCCAAAACTCGAGGAATGTAAGAAAAGAAGAAAAATAAAGCTCAATCTTACAATGCAGAAATAAAATCATTTAATCCATTTTTGTTACTAAATAGGCAAAATAATTTCTATAAGATTTTGAAATATTTTCCCCAAACTGGGAGTTATTCACGGATTCACAGAACACAGATCCAGCTTTAAAATGTTCTATCCTCTTCTATGGTGCTGCAAAGAAGGTATAGTTCAACCCTCACAAGGCCTTCAAGATGTTAGATTTAGTAGGAATATTGGAGGATTTCAGAACCACATTCACAGGTTTCTGGGGGGAAAAGTCCTGTTCAGAAGTAATCTCTGATTTCCAGGAATTTGAAAACAAAGCAGATATTGTCATTGTTGCTACTGGAAGAACAGTTGGTATCATGAGTTTGGGCAAGGAGTTCAAGTAGAAAAAAAGGCCTGCAGTCAGTGAAACATGCAACTATTTAAAACAAGTATCATAGGGATTTATGCTAATGATATATTAATGAATCATATATAGGGAAAACTTAATTGGACAGAAACACTAAAATTATTTATAGTGGTTGTGGTAGAGTAATGGGATTATGGGTGATTTACCCCCCAAAAGTTTTGGTAGTATACGAGGAAAAGTTCTATCAAAAAATGTGCAAATGGAAGATGCTCAGGAGCTGCTAGATTCTTATCCTTGCACTGACCATTGGAAAATGGTTCTTGGAGAAAAATGGCAGGAAATCAAGCTTAAGTCAAGTCAACTCTGCTGAAGTTTTGGTGAGCAGGAAATGAATTTGACCTTCATATATGTGGTAGATTGAATCAGGTACTCCAACCAAAGACATGTTCTTAATCTTACTCCGGGTTTCTGTGGGTGTGAAAACCCATTTGTAAACAGGACTTTGAAGATGTATTAAGTTAAAGGGTGGACTCATTTGTGAATAGGATCTTCTAAGATTCTATTGAGGCATGCACTGAATCAGGGTGGGCCATAATCCTTTTTACTAGATGCCTTATAAAGAGAGGAAATTTGGATACAGAAAGAAGCCAGAAGTCAGTGGAAACCAGAAGAGCAGACACAAGGAGAGTTTGCCACGTGATGGGAGGCAGAGCTGCAAGTCAGCTACAAGGATGCAGAACGCCACAGCTTTGGGGAGAAAGCACGGCCTTTCCACAGCCTTTTGGACCTCCAGCCTCTGAAACTGTCAGATAATAAAGTCTGTCATGAAGCTGACCGATGTGTGTTACTTGTCACAGCGGCTCTGGCAAACTAGTTGGAAGCACCAGTTTTTTGAGGCCATCAAATCCTGACTTTAAACGCCTTAGAACGGCCAGCAATGTGCACTTTATTTATTTTTTTTTATTATTTTTTTTTGGCTTTTATAAAGGGGGTTCATTTGGTTACAAGGTTACAGTCTTAAGGCCATAAAAATGTGCACTTTAATATCTATGACTTGTTACAAGGAAATTCCCCATGAGAGAAAGAGTACAGGGCAAAAATTGTAAAAACACTGTGGGTCCACTCCCCTTTGTCTAGTTTATGGATGGATGAGTAGAAAAATAGGGGAAGGAAACAAACAAACAAACAAACAGACAAAGGAACCCAGTGCTCTTTTTTACTTTAATTGCTCTTTTTCACTTTAATTATTGTTCTTGTTATTTTTGTGTGTGTGCTAATGAAGGTGTCAGGGATTGATTTGGGTGATGAATGTACAACTATGTAATGGTACTGTGAACAATCAAATGTACGATTTGTTTTGTACGACAGCGTGGCATGTGAATATATCTCAATAAAATGAAGGAAAAAAAACAAAAAAAAAACCACTGTGGGTCAATATTTTAAAAACCTATTGAGTTGCCTTTAGTGTCCTCAACGATACCTAAAATTATCTCATTAAGTCCCTCCCTTTTTAATTTTTTCAGGAAACATTAAAAGCCTAATAATAAGACCTTTGTGTTATAGACTATAAAATACTATATTATACTAAAAACAATTTTTGTTACAAGTTGGAATATTCTGGAAGGCGGAATATCCAAGGAACCCGAGTGTAGTAAGAAGACGGAAGCCATCTGGTTCGACCTCCTCCCTGCCCGGTCTCGTCAGTCTCGCCAGGCCCCTCCCGAGCTGGGCTCGGTCAGCTGGAGAGCCGCTTCTCCTCGCCGCCGGCCCGGGCCGCCTCGGGCGCAGCGCGGGTTACTCGCGGTCACTCTCCGGCAGTCAGACGAGTCTCTGGGCGTCGGTTACTCAGGGAGCGGAGCGAGAGCGTCCGCGTGCAATTGGGGTTCACATTTCCATCGCTTAGAGGAGCCAAATCAGAAACATAACAAGCTCCAAAACGACGCAGAAAGCTTCAGTGCACCGAGGGAGGGTAAGATGGGAGGCACGATGGGAGAAACTGCTCGCAGCCCGGGGTGGGCGGGAACTGGGGACCCTTCCCCTGAGCCAGGCCTCGGGGGAGGAGTAAGATTTGCAAAGAGAAGCAGCGAGAAGCCGGGGGCAAAGCGAACGCCCCAGGTCAGCTGGCGTGGAGGCCGCGGGAAGGGACGGGTGGTTGGAGAGGCAGCTGGTCTCTAGATCCCGGATGCCTCGAATGCCAGGCCAGGGAGTTTGTACCCGACTCTGTTATATGCACTTTGGAAGGTTTTAAGCTGTACAGAACTCTGCCTTAGATTTATGCTCATTATTTCCATACAGTTGGGCATCCAGCTCTTGGTCTGCAATGTATTCCTCGTTTACGTTGATTTATAGCATCTTTTCCCAAACGATAACCTGCTGCAAATGCAAGGATTGCCTGTAGAAAATGAGCCTTAACTTGTAATTTCATCAAGAGTTGAAGTTTGGGTGCTGTGATGTTCTTTTTTTCAGGATGAAGTTTCAGATGAACTCACTCTGATGTTAAAATAAATCATCTAGGTAAATCCCAGAGTTTGTAAGAGCTGGGATTTTCCATGTAGAAAATAGGAAAATAAAATAAATATACTTTTTCTCTCCCAAGGTCAGCACTGTTTGACCCTGAGTTTCATTTTATGAGCTTGTTCGCTCTCTTCAACGTTTAATGGGCAGAAAATCAAGGGTAAGTCTAAAGCTGCAACATAATTAATGACAAAAGGATTGTCAACTTTCAAAAGACGTCACTGCTTTTGTTTTCCTCCCATGTATCTTCATGGGGAAAAGAAAAGTCAACACACTCCCTCGCTCAGAATAAATGTTAATTCTGGACACAATTTCTCAGTATTCTCCTGGTGAACAGAAAGGCCTGGCAGCTGCCTTGAATGGTTAGCTTGTACTGAATGCTTGTTTGAGTCTTTTGTTTTCTTGGTTCACTTAAAAGAAAAAGGAACTCTTGTGAAATACAGCTGCATTGTTTTCCTAGTTATTCCTCCCTGCAACCCACACCACTGTATTTCAGGTGTCCCACTAATTTCCGAAACAAAACTATGGCATGTATTTTAAAACACTGCCCTAGGTCATCCGTTTTTTTTTGAGGATTTGCCAAATTTCCCAAGTTGGCAAAACGAACTTCTGGTTTAACCCATAACCTTGAGTTTCCTGTGTTCTCTTTCTACAACCCAAATTGTGAGCCATGGAATAGGTCATTTTAAGAGCATCTTAAACAAGTGAAACATGATCCTGACAGTTAACCATGATTGTGCCAAAATACTTTGCTAGCCATAATCTGAGTTTTAGCTATTTTCTTTTACAATATTGAATTCTCCCTTGTTCTCAACAAGAGCATAAGAAAAGGATTTTTTAAAAAGGTGTTTTGGTTTGTTTTGGGGATTCAAATGCTCAAAGAAGTTTAGTTTCAACTTTAAAAGGATCTTAAATCTCTTGCAGAAGGCCTTTAACAACCTGTTCCCCAAATCTTAGATTTTTAGATATTTAGTCTGAATTTTCCTGTCTCAATTTTTCTTGGCTCCAACAATGAAATCTCACGTTAAAAGTGAGGTCCTGAAGCAAAATTTTCATTTGCCAGAGAGGCATGGAGCCAACTGCTTGGGTATACCCAGTGACACTGAACATTTGATGCCTGCTTGGCATTTCGAAAGGTGGTAGAAAGCCCTTCATTCTGCTTTGGGGGAACAAAGAATAGAATGTGCACCTCTTTCAGTAAGTGCCACGCAAGGGAGAAAGATACTGAAAGTTACTTAACAGCTTCTCATTTAGCTGAAGTTGTAAAGGGAAACGATGACTGGGAGACCACGTACCCTCCATGTGACGTGATGAGAATGGGACTTCACCTCTGTGCTCCCCCAAACCCGTACCTCCAGTTTGACATGAGAAAAACATCCGACAAATTCCAATAGAGGACTTGAATGTGACTAAAAAGGGAAATGTTATGTTGTAGTTCTGTTACAATAAAAATTAAAAACAAACAAAACAAAAACCAAAAAGAACCACCCAAGAGAGACGGGAACAGCCTGACACAGAGACTGTCCAAAAAAGGGGTCCATGCAGCTCCCAGTCTGTCCTTGAAAACATCGCTATAAAAATTTTATTGTAAAATATATTAGATACTGAGAAACAATATCACGTTATGACACGTGTACCTACCTTCCAGTTTATCAAATCTAAAGACATTATGCTGTATTCATTTAGAATGTTTTAAAAGATATTTTAAAAGGTTTACCGATATAATTGATGCCCATCCATTTTCCTCCCTCTCTCTCTCCAGAGACAACAATAAACTATTAAAAAAAAAAAAAAAATCCCAACAGAAGGAGGGATGTTCTACAAAATACCTAACCAGTGCTCCTGAGAACCTGTCACAGCCAAGAAGAGCCCAAGGGGCTCATGGATGGGATCCTGGACAGAAAAAGGACATTAGGGAAAAACAAAGGAAATCTGAATAAGGTATTGACTTTAGTTAATATTAATTATCAGTATTGGTTCATTAATTGTGACAAATGTCATACAAATGTAAGATGTTAATAAAACAGGAAACTATTTACAAGGGGGGGATATAGGGGAGCTTTGTGTATCTTTGCATTTTTTCTGGAAATCTAAAACTAGTCTGAAATTAAAAGTTTATTTATTTATTTATTTATTCAAAAAGATGAGTCATAACATGTTGGCTTGTTTTTTAAAGGCTATTTCAATTGCAATAGTCGTAACAGCCTTAATTCCGTAAGCTGGACAAACCATGAGCCCAGATGCACCACACTGCAATTTCAGCTGTGTAAGAGGAGCCCAGAGAAAAACGAATGGTTCCTCTTTCCCCAGTCCCACGTCAAAACAAGTTGTGTCTGTGAACTCCCTTGGAAGAAGTCCACATCTCCATCTTTAATAAGGAAAAGTTTATAAGCAAAGGCAAAGTATTGTTGGCGATCTGCTGAAATAATTTCTGCGTCTTAAGTCACTAGATGAAACTTTAGACAATACTATAAATTTATATTTTATATTTATCAAACTGTTAGTTTAAACATCACAGTATTGAATAGTTTATTAAATGTCTAATTTTTACAAAGCAAATATTAATAGCAAGAGGCAAAATGTTTGCAAAATATGTACAAAAGTAAAAAGCCTTAATGAACTTGCAACTCATTTTATAAATTCAAACCATTCTTTCCACTTTTAGACTCCTTTAGAAATAATTTATTGTCAAACCTGAACTAAAGCACTAACAAGAAAATAAAATTACAGTATCAGATAATGTGCTTAGTTCCCAGAAAGTTATAAAAAGATACATGTATTAAAAAAATCCTAAGTCACAAATACTTTTATACAGAGCTAATACAAATCTTGTTTTGTTAGGTACAGTATCTATGAGGTTGTTACAAAGTATACTTTAATAAGGCTTCTTGTGATAAATGAGCTCTCATCACATCACAGTTGTATAGAAGAGCCATTTAAAACATTTTGCGATTCTGCTTTCAAGTAAGAGGTTAAGAAAGGGTAAATGGCATAGGAGGTTGCATTATTATGTATATTTTCCAAGAATTAACCCCTACTCACCCACCCTACCTGGCCTTTTTTCCCCTGGTACCATCAAATAGGCATGATTGAGGACAAATCCATCATTTGACTATGGCAAGAAATAATTATAAACAAGCTTTCTAAGTACAAACCAAAATCACATACCACGTAAGTAGCATATTACTATTATGATATTCATGGACTGAGAATGTGTGCATAGTGAGTCCAGGCATACTTCCATCCATCTGTACTTTATTTTCATCGTTATTGTCAAGAGCAGATTTGGGTAGGTCACAACATCTCTATCAACTCAGAAAATACTGCCATTATCATTCATGCTTAAAAACAATCAATGTTTCACATAAGCTCTGTTATCTGAAACCAGATGGTTAGACTGGAATGCCACAAGAGTCAACACATCTATTTAAATGCTACGTTCAAATACAGACATAAGAATGCTGGTGGTACAAACATGGTGCTTTAAATGACGTTCATAATCACTTACCACCCAAAGGCTAATATCTACTTGATGATATGTGAAAAAGCCATAAAGTCTAACTTGTTTAAAATGTTCGGGTTTAGACCTATATACTTCAGTCTCTTTGTATAAAGAAGCTCACACCTTGTACCGTGATACAACGGGTACGTACTATACCATGTGCTTTACTTAGAAAGTGGAGGCACATACACAACCACCCACTTACAAAACAGCCGCTTTCTTCCTCATGGTTACTAGATTGAAGCCAAAATATATCCTACAGTTTTAAAAAAATCAGTATTTTTACTCAAGCGGCACAACACATGGACGATCATCTGTAACTAACAGAATTTAGCAGGTTGAACTGATGGGAAAGAGAGAGTGACCCTGTACTAAGATTTCCAACTGAAAAAGACATGTGCAAAATTTCTGTTCCAGATTCCTCAAATAAAACTAAAAGAAATGAAAAGGTAACAGAGTGACTTTCTCTAGATTTATTAGGGAGTTTGTTACAAATGTTTGGGCTTTACAGGCATGATTTCATGGATTCAAACAAGAAATTAAGAGTTAACACTGATATTTAACCTTCCCATTACATATACAGATATAACATTGCTACAGATTGCAATGGAGAGAATCTTGTTTCAAATGGCCTATTTTGCGGTTTTGTTTAAATGTATCCATTAACTAATGAAAGCACCAATTTGAGGGCTTCTTCAAATAGTGATTGGAGTTTCAGGACATAACAGTGCATAACTTGGTAACTTTATTCTTCATTTAAATAAGGCATAACCGGATATGTGTACTAATGATGAAAATACATTTTATCAAAAGCATAAATACAAGTATTTGGGTATACATTGAAAGTTAAGATTTACCCATCCCCTCTTACAAAAAATTATAGGGCTTATGATTTCTATTGAATCTAAAACAATACTTACAGTTATTTCTGGCATTAAGCAATTTTACCTCCTTTTATTTTAAAGCAACCACTGCCCCCTGACTAAACAAGGATTTCCCTAAGCAGCCCCACTGCAGAGATGAACCAGCAGACGTTCCCCATGCAAAGTACATGCCAATGTAACTTGTTAAAACAAATCAAAAAAGAATGATCTTTTTCACTCCACCTTGCCTTCTTTGGTTGCAGTTGCTCTCTATCAAGTGTCCTTTCCAGGCAATAAAATTGAAATGATTTCAATTTAATAAAATATTTGGCAAAAATCAACAATTTAAGTTATTTAAAATAATATTTAAGTGGCAGAGGCATACAACTTGGATTATTATTTAGAACTTCAGAAAACATTTAACAAAACTCTCTTTAAAAAATCAAGGCTCAAACTTGTGTTGTTCTTTGATTTATAAGGCAACTCTGTATGATATAAATTTCTTCAAGGTCAGTGAAGACACTTGTGTGATATTTCTTGAGAATAAAACAAGAAGGCATTCAGGTTTAAGAACAGAATGTAATATAGAATTAGGCACATTTTATTTCAAAACATAACCATGAGGACAGAAAAACTGAACATATAACAAAGAATATTAAATTTAAATTACTTTTTTAGAGGTTAGAGGGAATTGGCATAATGAAAATTACAAGCATCCTTTCAATTCTGATCACTAAATATTCTCTCTCTCTTCGTATAGTGGTATTTCAGAAGGATCTGGTTTTCATGCTACCACTATAAGACTCCTTCAAATGGTTTAAAAATACAGTATATTACAAATGTGATCTAAAGCCTTTAGATTGAACCTCACAGCTCTACTGAATGTTCTACACAAGTCTGCCATGAAACACAAGGAATTTACTGCCTCAAAATATTTTCTAGATTTTAAAAGAATGTCGACTCGGAGACTTCACACATGCCAGGAAAGAAAATCACAAATGCCAAAAATAATATCATATCTATTTGGTGTTTTAACATTTCTTGGTGGTAGACAACATGGAGAAACTTGGAGATTTCTGCTTTGTCAGGCAATGTTTATGATTCACAGCACAGATATTAAGTATAATTTAAATAAGACTACGTTTCCTCTTTATGTAGGGAATTTATGTTAGCCTTCAGTAAAATTAAATATTCTGACCATTCCATAAAACTATATGCTAAATGTTCACATAGACTCTTCACCAAAAAATCCAATGTTACTGTGCACATACATATCCAGAGGGAGTCACTAGCACTGAGATTACATTAACCCTGTGGATTTAAACAATGTATCCTTTTTGGCAAGAAGCACTAGATGGAAAACTATTCAAACATGCATGAATTCTCCTGTGCACACCTGTGTTATGATGTGGGGCTACACGTTTGTAGCTCATGTATTACCAACACATGAAACACCGGCAGCTAGTATGCGTATGACAACGGTAGCACTTCAAATGCAAGAAAAGTAGGTATGTTAAGAGCAATGCCTGGTTGGCTCACTGAGAAGCCCACCTCTTACCCTTGACAGCAGAACAGACCAAGCGCCAATGTCCTGGAAAGGCTGGGTGATCCACAATGTTGACCAATCTTTGAAGGACTTTCTAACCAATAAAATACCTGAGAACACAGTCAGCTATACAGTAAAGTGACAGATATCACAGTCTTAATCACAATTTTCAAATACAGGAGAAAAGCTGTTCAACTTTTCAAACTGTCACCAGCCTTGTAAATTTGTTTCTCTAAATCCAATTCTAGCACTACATATAACCTACATGACAGTATTTTTTACTACTGCAAACCAGCCATTCTGGTGAGTTCACTATGAATGTATTTATAATCACAAAGCTACTTCATGGGTGCGTTTTAACTTGGTAAGCAGCGGGAGAAGTCAAATGTAATTGTCTTTAAGTGTGAACTAAACAATTACCATTTATCCATAGAAGTATCCTTAAAACATTTAAAATGTACCTCGAAAAAGCCGGTATTTCATAAACAATAATTATACAAAAATGTACATACTGTATCTTTTAGAGATACACAAGAATGAGTAAGAATCTCAAATAATGCCTTCTTGAATAGCTTGACAGAGAAATACTGCCTTGGCAAGCCCCAAATAAACAGAAAATCCCATAAATGCCACAGTCTGGAGTTGATGGAAATGGACAGGAGAGCAAAAGAAAGATGGTTGTGATGGTGCAATAATGTTTTCTACAATAAGGACCAAAATCATATGAGACAGGATTTAGAAGTGTGACTGGAAAAGGTATGTTTACTCAGAAAATTCTGCTTCCAAGTTGCTTGTAGCTTTTAGTTGCTACTATGGCCAGAATGTTTCACATATGGCACATTACTTATATGATAATTAAATATGAAAAAGACAAATTATATTTTACTCTTTACTGTTGATCAAAACACTATACATGGCATTTGCTTACCTTTTGCTCCCCCTTCCCCACCATTTGTGAACTCTTCATTAGCATCAGATCAAAAATCCTCATGTAAACTTGAAAACATTAAGAAAACTATCTTCAGAAACCAAAGAAATTTTAAAACAAAAAAAGGGGCTAAATCTGGGTAAACCTACAGAATGCATTCCTTAGATCAAACTTTTTTCCGATAGCCCTTTCAAAATAGGAAGTCAAGTGTCATTGCTATGTGTTAGGCAGACTAAAGACATCTTATTTGGTTTACTTGTTCTTGGCCTCATACCTGCAAGTATTTAAGGACAACCTCTAAGCTTGGCACTACAGGAAAATTCAGTTTGAAAATTGGAAGAATTTAAAGCCTGAAATATACCTAATCTGACGTATGCCAAGAAATTACCACTTGTCTCAAATGGAAGCCATAGTGAAACAGATCAAAGCCTGAGCTTCAGCAGATATTGGCAATGTGTTATTCAGCAGCTTTCACCCACAAACTAAAGTCCACAAAAGAGGGACTAAGACTTCCAGGAAGTTAATCAAAGAATCAAAATTTTTCTAATTCCTGTTGTAGACTGCTACTTTAAAAAGAAAAAAAAGAACAAAAACAGAAAACAATCAAAGACACAAAAAGATATTAAAATAGCAAGTCTTTTGTACATCACTGTAGCATAAGCTGCTTGAGGTTGTCATGAAGAATAGTATCCTTCACATCACGGAAAACAAGGCGGATGTTTTCCGTGTTAATAGCAGTGGTGAAGTGGTGGTATAAGGGCTTCTGCTGCTGGTCCCGGCGTTTGTTACGGAAACATTCCACCAGGAATTTTTGGACGTCTCTTAAGCAGTGGGGATCCCCTTCAAATTCTAAGAAATAGTCTTTGATGCTCACAATTTGCACTTTCTCCTCAAGCAAGTCTGTCTTGTTTAAGAAGAGAATTATGGAGACATTGCTGAAAACCCGGTTATTGACAATTGTTTCAAAAATGTTCAGAGATTCTGTAAGGCGATTGGTCAGTCGATCTTCCATTAGAACCTGGTCAAATTCACTTGAGGAAACAAGGAAAAGTATTGATGTCACACTGTCGAAGCATTCAAACCAACGTTTCCTTTCTGATCTCTGACCACCTACATCAACCATTTTGAAAGGAACACTTTTAATTTCAAAGTCGTACTCATGAATGCCTTTGGTGGGCCTTCTGGCAAGCAGAATATCTTGTTGTGAGGGAACGTAATCCTGGAAAGGAAAAACACTGTTTTATACTTAGTAATCCAGAGGCAGTAATTATTAGAGCTTTTAATTAGAGTTTTTAACTACTAACTAGTCCAGTGTCCAGTGAACAGATATACAAACAAAATCACCTTTTCTTTTTTTTAAACGATCCTGCACAATATACAGGATTTCCATACACCACTCCACCATCAAGATCACTTGCATTGGTGTGAAAAATTTGTTACAATTGATAATAGCACTTTTTGTAATTCTACTATTCTATTTTAAAAATTTGTTACAATTGATGAAAGATTATTAAAGTAGTACTATTAAAACTATTGTCCATAGTTTATGTAGGGGTGTATTTTCCCCATATTCTCAACCTCAAAATGACTGTTTTTAACACTTCCTGATAACAATAGTTGTTATTTTCATTATAAAGTGCCAAAATACATTAAAACGTTAATGTACAAAGACTGTTTCAAAATTCACTGCAAATGACCAGCATCTATTATTTTCTTCACTCTAGCAATACTAATCAAATTTAAGTTTCCATCTTCTCTACCAATTGTGGCCCCTACCCCACTATACCTCCACCTTCAATTCTGCCCCCATTATTACCCACTCTTACTTAGCTCTAACCAGGGCAACCTTCTTGCTGCTCACGCATGTGCCGTCTCGGCACCTGCTCCTTGCCCCTCTGTTAAAGCGACGGGATCTGACGTGCTGACTCGTGAGGATCTCCCAGGTCACGGTCCTGTCTGTCTCCCTAATGCACTATAAATGCTCCTTTACTGTGCATTTAGCTTCACGGCTTAGAATTCTAGACCAGGTCACTCCATGTTTTCGTTGCTGCTATATTACGTGGGTGAAAAACACTTTTTCTGCTGTAACTAATTAACCACATTTACACTGGGGTGTTTTCTACGTTTGTTTCCAGGGCACAGTCTAAGTAGTAGCAAGACTCTGGCTTTCTCATTTATTGACCCAAGAACTTGTAAGTGGTCACTGTGCTGAGTGTCAGTACCTTTGCCTGTGCACTGGAGACCCTGGCCTCTCTGCCTCGGAGCACTGCTGAAAAGACCAAGTGAGTTCTTCCCTGCGAACAGGACCAGTGAACTCCAGGGGCTACCTAGACAGCAACCCCTGCATACTTCTGTTAAGCAAGGTAGCTGGTTCTTTTTTCTCAGCTGAGCATTTTCCAGACGTTGACACAGCTTTCTGGCAATAATGAGGAGAGCTTTTAATGCTTATCATCGAGATCAAAGTATTTTTTAATAATTAAGGCAGGATTTAAAACAATGCTGCATTTTCTGCCTTCCCAAAGAGGATAATATGATTTTGAAATTTTATTACAACTTGAATACTCATCTCAAAATGGCATAATGGAGTTAAGGAAAAAAAAACACAACAAAAAAAGGCAGTTTTTACGTTATCTGCAATCCAGGGCCATTCATTAGATAACCCGAGACCCTATCAAAAGTGTTAGCTTTCCCAAGTTTCCTTCTAGCTTGTGTTCACACATTACTACTTTACTCTTAATCAACATATGCAAACAATTTTTAGCCTCCATCTCCCTCCTTTTTTGCCTAAGATTTTATCATGAACCATTCCATAGGCTGATAGTCATATTTAATTTTAAAAGACTGTAAAATAGCTCAAATGGGATCAATGTGCTGTAATTTACATAAACATTCTTAACTAGTGAATTCAAAGTTGTTAACAATTTTTTGCTGCAATTAATGGTAATGCTGCAATTAAAATTCTCATGCACATGTTTTTCTCCTTCTGGACTATTTCCTGAGACTAAGTAACAAGAAGTAAGATTATGAGGTCAAAGGTTATAAACATTTTGATGACCCTCGACACTTACTTCCAAACTGCTTTCCAGAAAAGTGGCACCAATTTAGTGCCAGCAGTTTCAGAAAAGATGCCAGCAATGAGCTTTTTTTAAAAAAATTTCCCAATTCCATAAAAATATAAAGTTCTTTATTACTGTTTTAATTAGGAGCTAACAAGCTAGTTCAGAAGCTAAAGGCTAACTCACAGGAAGCACAGAACACAGGACAATGTAATGAAGCTTCTGAGCTAAGTGGACCGGCAGAGAAAAGTGTAGTGACTGTGAGTGTGAATTCTAGAGCCAGATCTCCACAAACTAGCTGTGAGATCTTTACCTAGATACTTAACTTCTCTGTGTTTCAATTTTCTCATTTGTAAAATAGAGACAGTAATGCTTACAGAGTTGCTGGAAGAACTAAATGAGTTAAGTGGGTGAAGAGCTTAAAAGCCATGTCTGGCAAACAGTCGATGTGTCAGCTCTTACCAGTTCTAACATTACTGATGGCCACCAGCACCACCACTACCAAGGAAGAGAAGAAAATCAATGGCAGATAAGGCAGGTAAATTCCATTTGAGTCTCTCGTTTTTAAATGGGCACTAGTCATTGCCCCTGACAATCTACTGACATTCGAACACCTGTCCAATAAGAAGCCTCATTTTCTTTACCACCAACTCCCCTGAATCCAACCAGCTTGCCTTTCCTCTCTACTTCCCACCCTACCAACACTACCAACATTCTTTAAGTGTCCTAGTCTTGGACTCTTCTCTCTGTCATCTCTTATTTTGTATCAAATACTGTCACTCGTTTGAATCCCTTTCTTACATTTTCCGTTTCCTCTTTACTCCCACTGCCCTCATTTTTTTTTTTTTTTAAATAATCTCAAACATGGACTTTCATCTCCTCACTGGTTTCTTTGTCTCGAGTGTCTTACACCTCTTGGATCCATCTCTAAGCCTCTCTGAGATAACCTCTCCCAGACTAACCCTCCTAACGTCATGGCTCCAGAACTTACAGGGCACTCCTCACTGCACTAGATCCAAACTCTGCTGACTGGCTTTTGGGCCCTCCTTACCTTTTCATTTTTGGAACTGGCATGCTCACCCTAGTGCCCACACAAAGCTTCACTTCTTGATACAACAGTACAAATGCAATGAGCGATGCATAAAAAACCAAGCTACTGCCTTCTAGAAATCTGTTTTTACAACTTAGAGCCAAGAACTTCATGTATCCTTCATCAGACAGCTGTGCTTCCTAAAACTAAAACACATCCAGCTCTCTCCCATCTTGGTGTGCAGCAGTTTCTCTTTACATATCTAAATCCAACCCATCCTTAATGCAGTTCAGATTCACTTATTCTTACGTGTTACCTCTGACTTCTCCAGTCAAAACATCTCTCCATTTTATAAACTAATATTATCTTCATGATCAGTATCATTTAACTGTCCTCTGCATATTTCACTGTATGTTACTTTTGTCTGACTAGACTGAGCGTCTTAGATACAGGGATGAAAGATGAAAATAGCTATCAATGAGCCTTTACTATGTGCAAGGCACCATTCTAAACATCTTGCATGGCTTGGTTCAAGTAATCATCCCATAAACCTATGAGGTAGGTTCTCCTACTATGCCCACGTTACGGATGAAGAAACGAAGCTTTAGATGCCCAAGGTCACACAGAGCCAGCCCATGTGGAAGCTGGAAACTGAACCCAGGAAGCCTGGCTGTAGATCCTATGTCCTTGACCCTTGTGCTGTTGAGACTTCAATGGCCCTGGTAAGTCAGGAAGAGATGGAACAGTGAATGAAATCCTGGACTGGTTTGACAGGCACAAAATGGTTGGCAAACATGTGGCACACCAGGTGTATCCTCCCTTCCTTTACAACTACCTACTGATCATAGCTCCTTATCCTTTCTATTCCAGATGTAGCTTCAGAGTTGTTCTTGACATAGCACTCTAAGCAGCTACTACAGATTGATGGAGTTGACCTAGAGTCATTCCTTCAAAAGCTGCAGGCCAAGCATTATCACTAGACACCAGGAACTCAACTTTCCAACCGAGAGATGAGGTCTTAGCCCTCAGGGAAAGAGGTGGGTAGAAAACAAGTAAACATATAAATAAAAATGCAAGGGCTGAGATTGAGAATAAGAGGAGGGGACCTACTTTGAATTGTGTGCTCAGGAAAAACGTATCTGAAGAGGTAAACTGAAAATTTAACAAGTCAATACTGGGACTGGATTGCAAAACATGAAATAATTCATAAAATTAGAGTTTATCTACAAAGTTCTCTCCATTTGGCTTATGCTCACTTTTTTAAGGCTTCAAATTGGACCAGATGGAAAAGTGGTAATGAAATAGGTCTTAATAGGAAGTTTCACTAATGTGGACTGAGTAAAAACAGAAAAACAGGGAAATCTCAACTTCTGGGAGACATCTGTGTCTAGAAAACAGGCAGCATAAAAACACTGGCTTAAAGGCAGGCAGATGTAACTTAGCAAAGTACAAGAATGTAAAAAT
Source organism: Choloepus didactylus (assembly GCF_015220235.1). Lineage (NCBI taxonomy): Eukaryota > Metazoa > Chordata > Mammalia > Pilosa > Megalonychidae > Choloepus > Choloepus didactylus. Next base: position 62,945,667 of record NC_051324.1, on the reverse strand, counting down.
CAACCTGTTAGAGCAAAAAAAAGGTACTTTTTCGTATGTCATAGATACACTAGTATGTAACTTTCCCACCTGCAATAGATGTCACTTTATGCTTTCTTTCAATTACATATATATATATATTATAGTTAAAAACCTCAAAGAACCCTAAGACCATAGTAAACTTTGTAACCGAAATTTGCTTGAAGAGGAGGCAAGCAAACTATACTAGCTTTAGTAGGTAATAAATGACTCTCAAAAATTTTCTAAGTAGCAGAAACCTTTTTTCCCATGAATTACACAGAAGTCCAATTATGTAGGACAGAGAAGTGGAGCTGCTCTGCCTGCAGTGGGCCTGGGAAACCAGAGCCAGTGACAGTGCCAGCTCCAAGGAACATACTACAAGAGAATAATAAACTCTCTTTCCCAAGACGATTCTTTCTCCTACATCTAGTCTTTTCAGCAGGGCCTCAGAATCTAGCCCTCCTACACTGTAACTCAGCAGCATAGAGGAGTCCTGAACTGGAAAATGTCGTTTGCCAAAAGGTTTTGAAATGATTCAATGTTATGTTTCTGCTTGCAAAAAAAAAAAATAATAAAAATAAAAGGCACTGAAGTATAATAATGTGCAATCTCATCTTCAAATATAAATTTTCTTTAAATGGTATTACTTTCACGAAATAGTGGATGGGGCACTCTTCAAGTAAACAGTAGAAAGCTGGATGATAGAGGCAGGAAAAAAAAAAAAGAACAGCGTACCAACTGAAAAATAAAAATACTTTTTTCATTTTGAAAAAATAAAAATCATTCCATATTCCTAGCTATCAGTCTAAAATAAAGCAGGAAGAGTCAGAATACTACAACTAGGAAAAAAGAAAGAACAGAGAGTTTAATAATTTTTCTAAATTTCCTAACAAGCTGCCCTAAAATAAAACTTCAATATCCAGACTACTGTTTTCAAGTAGCAGTAACATAAGCATTCATTTTAAAACTTACTGATTCTCCAAGTTTATCCAAGTTATCCAGGAAATATTTTACAGATTCACCCTAAAAACAAGAAGAAAATGTAGAGATATTAGAGCTTAGACATGGAAGATGTTGTTACAACAGTTTATATTACACTGTCTGGCTGAACGTTTAATCCAAACATACTTGTTTAGTCACCAATTTCAGATTGAATAGCTAACCCTTGTAAAAACATAAAAATTCTTTCTCTGTCATAAAATGCTAAATTTGCAAAGCCCAGTTAATTTCACAAATGCTTTATAAAAAGCCACACCCTAAGAGATCTAAATGGATAAAAATATATGCATGCTTTGCCATATAACCATCCATATACCCCCAAGGGAAGATGTAATTAAGTAGTAAAAACAGCTTTTGAGATAAAACATAAATACACAACTAAAATTCAAGTGGGATTCTTTTTGTCTACATTTTCTCTATCTTAAGTTTATAGCAAATGGTGGTTATTCTAGAAACTAGAAACAAACCAGGGATGAGGTGTATAAAATCTCCCAGTAACAGGCATGTGCCTGGAAAACAGGTCTTGCTCTGGAAGATTCTGGATAACGCTACAAGGTTCCTGTCTCCAACAGGTCTTCTACCGAGTGCCTACCCTTTCTAAAACCCAGGTCACTATTAGACCTTCAGGCAATTCTGAACGTCTAATCTAAACTGTAGGGGAACACACTCTATGATGAAACATTTGACTAGAGGACTGACAGATAAGAGGAAGAACCACTTTGGGAAAGAAAGGCTGTAAATCTTAATAGTTGCCCAATTCTCTCTCCCCACACTTTCACCTTCCTGCGGGACTTCTACCAGGACTGCATTCCCCCTGCCTGAAGCTGTGTACACAAGCTCCTTAAGGCATACTTGAAAGTACAGGAAAATCACCTGAAGATCTTGTTAGTTCTGATTTAGTGGGTCTTGGGTGGGACCCCAGTTTCTGCAATTGGATGACGCTGGGGACCACACTTTGAGGCACAAAGTCTTAAAGCAGCCATTTTCAAGCTTTTCGTTCTCAGGACCCCTTTATACTTCTTAAGATTCTTGAGGATCCCAAAGAGCTTTTATTTGTGTGGGTTATAGCTATTGATATTTACCAGTTTTACTAATGAAATGCAAAATGGGAAAAATATATTTATTAATTCATTTTAAAATATCAACAAACCCATTATGTTAACTGTAATATATATTTTTGCATGGCTTAATAGAAGACAGCTAGATTCTCATATCTTTTGCTTTCAAACTGCTGCAATAGGTTGTTATCGTTGAAGTACATGAAGAAAATGTAACTTGAAAAGGGAGGAGTATTTTAAGAACCCTTTCAAATACTTATATTCTTCATTATCACACCAAAACTTGACAAGTGGTAGATTCCTTTTTTTTTACTTTTGAATTTTATTTTGAAATAAATTCAAACTCAGAGGAACAGTTGCAAAAACAATACAAACCCCATACACAGAACTCCAGCATACCCTGACCCCCCCCCCGATACCCCAATCTACCAACTTTAACTTCCTGTCACACCACCATTTCTTTCTCTCTCTCTTCTTCCCTCCCTATCATCCATCATCTATTGCTGTCTTCTGAACATGTGAGAGCAAGCTGCACACATCCTTGAACAAACAATATAATTCACATATACATTTCCCATGAACAAGAACATTCTTTCATGCAATTACATTAAGCGCAGCTAAGAAGTTCAAGAAATTCAACATTGATACAAAGCTTACATTCTATATTTCCTTATTTTTCTTATGTCCCAACTGCGTCCCTTTGCGCCTCCTGTCCTCCATCCTCAGATCCCATCCAGGATCATCCTTGGCATTTAATTGTCATTATCTATTTAGACTTTTTTTTTTTCCCAATTGTGGAAACATACATACAGCCTAAATCTTCCCATTATAACCCCTTCCTAGTACTCCATTAGTGGGATTAATCACATTTAGAATGTTGCAATGCTATCACCTTCCCACCATCCATTACTAGAAATTTCCCTTCACCTCAAACAGAAACCCTACACTCATTTCTTAACTCCCCATTGCCCCTTCTCGTAACCCATACTCTACTTTTCATCTCTAAGGTCATATTCTCTGATACTGTCTTTGTGTTTACGGTGGGGCTTAAATTTAACATCTTAAATCTATAACAATCTTGTTTTTCTTTGATTCCAACTTAACTTCAATAGGACACATAAACTATGTTCCTATACTCCTCCATTCCCCAACCTTTATGTAGTTCTTGTCAAAAATTACATATTTTACATTGAGTCCAAAACCACTGATTTATCATTACAGTTTATGTATTTATAGAACCTATAGGACGTAAATAGTGGAGTTACAAATCAAAAATACAGTAGTATTGGTATTTATATTTACTACGTGATCTTTACTGGATATCTTTATTTCTTCATCTGTTTTCAGTCAATTGTCCCTTCCTTTCAGCCTGCACAATTCCCTTTAGCATTTCTTATAGGACTGATCTACTAGTGATGAAGTCCCTCAGCTTTTGATTATCCGGGAATGTTTTCATCTCCCCCTCATTTTTAACCTCCAGGTGTTTGTGAATTTTTTAAGTCTCTGATGGTTATTAACTTCTATTTGTACTCCACTGTGGTCAGAGAATGTGCTTTGAATAAATTCAATTTTTTTTAATTTATTGAGGCTTGTTTTATGTCCCAGCATATGGTCTATTCTGGAGAAAGATACCGTGATCACTAGAGAAGAACGTGTGTACCGGTGATTTGGGATGTAATGTTTTATATGTGTCTGTTAAATTTCTCTATATCTCTCTCTCCTTTCTTTATTTCTCTGTCGGTAGGGCCTCCCTTTAGTATCTGAAGTAGGGCAGGTCTTTTATTAGAAAAATCTCTCAGCATTTGTTTGTGAAAAATTTAAGCTCTCCCTCAAACCTGAAGGAGAGTTTTGCTGGATAAAGTATTCTTGGTTGGAAATTTTTCTCTCAGAATTTTAAATATGTCATGCCACTGCCTTCTCACCTCTGTGGTGGCCGCTCAGTAGTCACTACTCAGTCTTATGTTGTTTCCTTTGTATATGGTGAATTGCTTTTCTCTTGCTGCTTTCAGAACTTGCTGCTTCTCTTCAGTATTTGACAGTCTGATCAGAATATATCTTGGAGTGGGTTTATTTGGATTTATTCTATTTGGAGTTCGCTGGGCCTTTATGCTTTGTGTATTTATATTGTGTAGAAGGTTTGGTAAGTTTTCCCCAACAATTTCTTTGAATACTCTTTCTAGACCTTTACCCTTCTCTTCCCGTTCTGGGACACCAATGAGTTTTAAATCTGGATGTTTTATTTTATCTATCATATCCCTGAGATCCATTTCCATTTTTTCAATTTTTCCCCCATTCTTTCTTTTGTTCTTTCATTTTCCGTTCTGTGGTCCTCGAGGATGCTGAGTCGTTGTTCAGCTTCCTCTAGTCTTGTACTATGAGTATCTAGAATCTTTTTAATTTGGTCAACAGTTTCTTTTATTTCCATAAGATCATCTCTTTTTTTATTTACTCTTGCAAGTTCTTCTTTATGTTCTTCTAGCATCTTCTTCATGCTCTTCTAGGGTCTTCTTCATGTTCTTTATATCCTGTGCCATGGTCTCGTTGTTTGTCTTTAGTTCTTTGATTAATTGCTCCAAGTACCATGCCTCCACTGATATTCTGATTTGGGTGTTTGAGTTTGAGTTCTCTATATTGTCTGGTTTTATCATATGCTTTAACATTTTCTGTTGTTTTTGGCCTCTTGGCATTTGCTTTACTTGATAGGGTTCTTTCAAGATATGAAAAACACCAATCTCTAATTTGTCAGATCTACAGCTTGGTGGCGTACACTTTCTCTAACTAACCAGCAGATGGCGTCCACAAGTCACCTATTCCCCTCAAATTAGTTCTCCCCAACTTTGTCTTTTTGTTGTGTGCAGATTTGATTCTTGTGGGTTTTCAATTGGTGCACCAAGTTTGGGTGTGTTGCTTGTACTGTCCGCTCTGAATGTGGGGCGTGTGTCTGAGCGGTTAGGGAGGCAGGGCAGCTTTAATAATCAAACCTCCCAGGTGTTCCCAGAGATTTAAGGCTGCTGTAAGAGTTTAAACCTTCATTTCAGTCTTGCCACAGACTCTCTCTGCTGCTGACCCACAAGTCCTTGGTATTGGCGTAGGGTCCCTGGGATTTCCGAGTGGGTCCCCCTTCCCAGCCATGCTCTTCCAGGACCTCTGCTGAGGGAAGGCTGTGCCATGTCACAAGTGCGCGCCGGCCCTCCAGGGAAGCCCTGGGCTGCCGGGCCGTGCAGGGGCATTCCCAGCCTGCTGTAAAGATGGCTGAATGGTGCGTGTTAACTTCCCCTTTTCACACAGCTCCACCTTCCCAACTCTGGGACAACTGGCTGTGGGTGCACGAAAGGCCACTGTCCACGGCCGATACTGTGGCGTGTGCGTGTATTGCGGGAAACACTCCCCGTCACACTGGGACCCTTGGTGCGGCTCTGGGCTGTGACTCCGGCCCCGGGCAGGAGCATCCCCAGCCCGCTGGGAAGATGGCTGCAAGGGGCGCAGTTTCTTTCTCCATTTGGCTCCGCTCTGCCCTCCTGGCTCTGAGACAATTAGCAGCGGGTGCAGGAAGGGCTATCTTCCACGCTAGATACTGAGGCGTTTGCAAGGCCCGCTCCTGCTGCGCTTCACTGCTCATTTCTCGCCGCCATATCCACAGCCGCTCCCGGGTTTTTTTTTTTTTTTTAAAACAAAGAACTAGTCCATCTCCAAACACCAACCCATGGTTTCCCCATACCGCAGTGCGACAGCCAGACTTTCAGCTGGCTTACTCACTCGTTTCAGAACGCAAACTCCTGGTTTCACCAAATACACGGTCCCTGTGGATTTAGCAGACCTTGTCTGGCTGGTGCATCGCTGGACCTGGTGTTCTGGGTCCCTTTCTGGCTTTTATCTAGTATTTTTCAAGGAGGTGTTTTTTTGCCCTGTCTCACCTAGCTGCCATCTTAGGTTCCCTCTCAGTGGTAGATTCTTAAAGGTTAGGTGCACTACAGAATCTGAAACCCAATCAGTGAACTTTTTGCATTGTTATATTAAAATTCATTCGTCTATCCCGAACTTCTAATGAATCTTTTTACTTACGCACGATTTTGTAACATCAGTCACTGGTCATGTGGAACATATTCAGTCTCTAAGTTATGCAGCTCTTCCTAATGTTGACACATTTCATTATACAGTATTAGAAAAACTATTTGTTAATTGCACCACCCATCTCATCAGGCCTTAACTATTGAGAAGCTGTCAAAGTCACAGTGGCAGGCAGACAAGCTTTTGCTTGAAAGCTTAAATTTTATCACTGCAACAAATACTCGCAGTTATTTTCCTTGACGTGACAAGCTAATTTCCTTTTCTTAAAAAGGTCTGTTAAATCAGTTAGTAAAAATAGTATTCCATGAAAAATGTGGCTAGTTCAGCTCACAGTGCAACCAGTGGTACAGTGCTTTTTGTTGAGACAACAGTCCTGTTTCAGCATGCTGCAGGAGTGTTTCTAGCATACCAACCTTTTCATCATACAGAAAAGTAAAGAGGTGAATACTTATAGCTGAGATGAAATACAATTAATAATTTTTACTGCTTAATCAAGGATATTCTGAAGTGAGCATGAATTTATTTTTAATGTTTTTACTGCAAATGCATGGCAGTGAAAAATACAACTAGAAGAGCTTGGAACCAAATGCACTAATCTGTGCCGAGGCACGAGCAGTTTCACCCATGGATGGTTTTACCAATTGTTCTGCACCATTGGTGTAAGTGTCGACATAGCAAAAAAAGGGAAGTAACATCTGAGTATCATTATGAAGAGTTTTAAACTAGAAGACACCCAAGGAAGGGTTTCAGGAATACCCAGGGGTCCGTAGATCAAACTTTGAGAATTGCTGCCTTCAAGTATCTCATGGAGGAAGGCGTATGTGTGTGTGTATATGTGGTGTGGGAGTGATGGGGTGGGGAGTGTCTGACTTCTACTTCCTTATGATTCTAACTCATGGTAGTTGCTTTTGCTTTTTTCTGGACCTGGAATATTGGTGTCTAGCATTTAAGATGATTTTTAAGAGAAAGGAAGAGAAAAAAATCTTTTAAGAATTCATGTTGGGTTAATGAAGAGATTATTTTGGTCAAATCTATACTGATATTTTGTATTATATCAGCTATTTTAGTGAAAAAATATTTTCATTTTTTTGATGGATAACATAGGTCAAATGATACTGAGCTTCGTCTTTAAATAACATCTTTAGTATTTACTTATAGAATTGTCTGTACAACCTAAGTGAGGTTATGCATTTAAAGTACTTAAAAAATATAATTTGAATAACTATCACAAATTCTGTTATACCAAAGTACAACCATCAGATTCTCTTGGACAAATACAAAATTAAAAAGTGACTCTATGTATGAACCAGATTTACCATTACCCTTTCAGTGCTGTGCATATTTGAATACTTAAATAATGTTAAAATATTTTAAATGAAATTTAATACACTTCAGAAAATATGCTATAACTGCTTTGTAATGTGCAGTATTGTATTTATTGGCTTAGTTTTCCCTCACTTTAGAAGTAATACATTTACAGTGGAAATATGAAAATCTGAAAACTTGAAGGAAATACAATGAAGGAAATAGGCAATAATCTTTAATTCTACCACTCAAGAAATAACCACAGTTGACATTTGAGGCTATTTCCTTCTAATCATTTTTTATACATATTTAACATAGATGAAATTATAATATAGAAGCAAGTTCGCAACCTGATTTTTTGATTTAAGTAAACTGTAAATTTTAATGGCCATATAATAATCTTTGCTATTGATAGGCTAAAATGTTATATAAAACCATTAATAGAATGTTGGATATCTGAGTTATTTCCTTCAAACACAAAAACCATTATAAATAATGTTAGGATAAACAGCTTTCAGCATATAGTTCCATGTGTTTTGTGGATTATGTCCTTAGTGATCTCAGAAGAATTACTAAGGCAGAGTATAAACAGAGACTCTTAATACTCACTGCCACAAGGCTGTACTAATTCTCTTCTACCCCACCACTGTTAAATGCCAAGTTTATTTCTTAATAGTAAATCTATGATGAAGGTATACTAAGCCAAGATCATATAAGAAATACAGTTTTGCAGGTGCTTTCATAATGAAGTAAGGTGCAAACTCTGAGAGGCCACACTGTGGTGAATGATGCTTGCCATTTTAAGGGCCCTAGAGCAAGAAAAAACACCTCCCACATCCAAATCAACAATAAAAGTTCAACCATACAAACATTTATTCCAATACGTATTGTTTATCTTAACTGATGGCCAAAGAAATGAAAGTTAAAGTAATCTGAAGATGAACATTATCAATATTATCTAAAGCAGCAAGTGCCCTCCTTTTTTTTTTAAAAAGAAAATGCTTATCCCCAGCTCATTGCAGGTAAAGTAGAAGAATTCATACATTCATTCTAGTGACCCACTGTTTCACACAAACCTTTTGGTCTTGGTCTTTCATGGAGTAGCATACTTCATAAAATCTTTAATGACCTTTGACCTATTCTAAGGAATTTATTCAGCATAAGCAAAACGATAGATACAAAAAGATATTTGCTCAGTGCTATCTATGATGGCAAGATCTGAAAATTCACTTTTCCACTTAGAACTAGGGGAATGGAATGATTTAATAAATTATGGTAACAAAAAGTCTTTTAAGTCATCAAATAGCAGTTATACTTGACATAACTGCTACACATGAAATATGTATGCCATTAAATGCTAAATTAAAGTAGTAGATTACAAAATGCAGGTCCATGGTCCCTTATCCATAATTCTAAAATTTAAAAAGTGTAAAAAAGTTTTTTTTGCAAGCTTGGCACCAACACTAATTTAGCAGCAAATACTGACCTGAACTGGTGTGCTTATTTATTCTACTTAGTGAAACTATTCATATGTATTGCTGGGGAAAAAAAAAACAGAAAAAGAAAGAAAGAAAGAAAAAGAGAAAAGAAAAACACTGTGGATAATAGATATATGCATTGTATTACTTTTCTGAAATCTGAAAAATTCTTAATCCCTTATACAGCTGACTCAAGGATTCATAAGAAACTAAGGACCTATATTACATATGCTTTGATTTTAACCATTTAAAATATGACAAAGGCAATTGGTGGCATTATAGGTGACTATATTCTCTTTTCAAAAGAAAAAAGAATAATCAATCTGTTTTTCTCTTGGTATTATAAATGTAAAAAAAAAATTTAACAAGTTTTTTCACTATAGATTTTTGACTTAACTGCCTTCCCCATGAGGAGACCTTAGGTCTTCCGGATACAAATTACCAGATGCCTTTGCTTATTAGAAATTCATAATTTCACCAAAATCAAATGATAATAACTACAGAAAAATGCATGTGCTCCCACTATTAAATTCCAACTCCAAATGAAGGAAGTTACATCAATGTAATTGATGAAATCCTTTGTGCCCTGGAGACTGCATAAAATCAAAATCAAAATATTTATAATTCACTTCTCCATTTCAATGTGTAGATTAGCTCTAATATTTTAAGTCCTAAATTAAATTCCCTACTGCCAACTAACCTATACGTTGCCTTTTCCTCCATCATTCAGCCAGTCTCTCTTCAAGGAGTATAAACACTTTTAAATGTTATTCCTATGAACAATACCTTTTGCTTAATACAACTCTCCAATCAAAAAATGTTAATTCATCATTTTCCATCACAGATGCTACTACTGATCCTTCCATTAGTAAGAAGAGAGAGTAGAAAACGTAAGAACGGGTTAAAAACCTTTTAATGTTAGTGGTTGTAAACCAAAGCAGCAATACTGTTAAGAAAATTAAACATTAGATTTTCTACAATTTATCATAAGAGTCCAGATAAAAATTAAATGACCAGGTGGTTCCCCCAAATTATCTATTCTGAAACAAATGATTTTAAACACACACACATACACAAACACAAGTGTGCATGTCTGTAAACACTGGCGATTTGAAAGGATGAATACTTTTCTAAATTAGGTAATTTTGGGGAAATTTCTCACAGCAATTTTTAAGAGTCTTGCTGATAAAGCCCAAAAGAAAAAAAGCTGTCTTTTTACTATCTCAAAAAAAATTCCAAATCAAAAAAATATTTATAATATGTGTATCATTTGCAATTCAGCCAAAGGATGGAGAAACGAATAATGCTGTCTCCGTTCTCAGTCAGCCAAGAGTTTCTGATCATCAGTCTGTTTGCCTTTACTGTCCATATGCAATACACCTAGCTCAGTGGCTGGCATCTAATAGCCACCCTCTCCCCACCAAAAGTGTTTGGCGAGTCAAGTATGAGTTACTGGGACAGTTTCCCCGAAATATTTTTTCCTAACAATTTCAGAAGAAGTGATCAAAAGCTTTCTAGTGGTCTAATGTTAAGGTTAAGGAAAAGATGTGAATTCTAGTTCTTTCTCTGAGTGTCCAGCCAACTTCCCGAGGCCTCAATTTCCCCCTCAGTAAAATGAGGAAGCCCAGTGGTTCAACAGAAAATCACTCAAGTTCTGTCCTGCTCAACAACTTCAATTGGTACAATTGATTTAAATATAAGTTCTCCTTTCGTTATATGCCACCTGTCCATTAAACTTAAATTCACTTCAGTTATGACTCATTATTCAAGTTGTGTTACTTAGTCTCTTTTGCTAATACGGAAATAAATGATTTCATGTCTAGGGAAAGAAGCATCATCGGTTTGAGACTCACTTTTTGTTGGTTATTTATCAGAAGATTATGATGAGATTACTATAGAATTTCCCAGTCCATTTTATATTACTGAATGGAATTTTTAATAAAATTCCAAAGAAAATCCATTCCACATATGGCTTTTTTAATTCAAAATGTTTTACATCATCTCAGTTCTTTTTTCTCTGTTCAGGTTATTGTCATAAGCACAGCATTCTGAGAGTTTTCCAGTATTTCTTTGGCCTTGTGATATGTAGGTTCCCTCTAAATAGTGGCATAGCAGCCAGTGGACCTGGGTTCTAGCCACAAGACAGGTTTTGCTAATGACCAAGTCAGTGACCACTGGTAAACTTAAGTTACCTCAAGCATAAAGTGATGGTAGATGAGATTAGTTCCAGTGTCCCTCTGAGTTGTAAAACTCTTTGAGTTCTATGAACTATATTTGATATCAGTTTTGCAAAGTTGTGTCTAAGCTGGAAATGGCCTAAATATTATTGCCCTTTTCACAAGAGTCATTTTGTTATAAATATTCATTCTTTGCTTGCGAAGACAAAATGGGTTGAGGGCCCTAAATTTGAAAGTAACAGAAAAGCTGAGAACACAAATTAGACAATAATTTCTATTAAATAAACTCACAGTTACAGAGACACTTAGCAATTTATTTGTTCAGTTACTTAACAAGTGACAGATTTATTCCATGCTTTCTTCTGCATCAGCTAAAATAAAGTACATAAAGGACAGGATTTAGAATGTACTAGTTTAAAAGGATGTGGAATTTAAACAGGAACAGGACAGTCAAAGAGTAAAGAAGGAGAAATTACTTGTTCTTTCAGAAGAATAAACTCAAATACTGGCAGCTTTATGTCAACAGGAAGGAGGCAACTCTACTAACAGAAAATAGGTACAAAGTAGAGATTTTAACTTCAAAGTCTGATCCATGCCTAAATGATATTACGGTAGTTATCTGTAGAGATGAGGATCAAATCTAGATTTTTTACAAGCAAGGCATACATATTCTAAGAAGCAATTTGGCAGTATGCATCAAGAGCTCTAAAAAAATTCTCACTGTAACATTACAGAAAGATTACATACAACTACAACATCAGCAGTGAATCACTATTGTGGCAGAAGGAAAAGGTGGCTCACAGCCACTGATAATTCCTTTTATGCACCTAGATTCTAGACCAGGGGTCAGCAAGCTGGGGCCCACAGGCGAAGTCCAGCCCACTGCCTGTTTTTGTATGGACCGAGCTAAAAAATGTTTTTTACATTTCTAAATGGCTGAGAGTGGGGTGGGGTGGGGGAATCAAAAGAATATTTTGTGACATAAAAAGTATACGAAGTTCAAATTTCAGTGTCCATATACAAAGTTGTATTGGAACACAAGCATGCTTCTTTCTGTATATATACTGTCTATAGCTGTTTTCATGCTACAACAGACAGAGCTGAGAAGTTGCGACAGAGGCCATATGTGGCGCCTTCATTGCTTTGCACTGTTGCTTGGTGTGATGGTTAGGTTCATGTGTCATCCAGGCCAGGTGATGGTACTCAGGTGTCTGGTCAAGCAAGCACTGGCCTGTTACTGCAAGGACATCTGTGGCTGGTTAATAAACCAGAAGGCTGGTTTATCAAATCATCAGTCAACTGGCTGCAGCTGTGACTGATTACATCAACCAAAGGCCTGTCTTCCACAATGAGAGAATCCAATCAGCTGGATTTAATCCAATCAGTTGAAGACTTTTAAGCTAGACTGATAGAGGACCTTTGCTTCTTCTTCAGCTAACCAGCAAAGCGTTTCCTGAGTAGTTCACTGAAGTTGCCAGTTTGCTGCCTGAGGAGTTCATTTGAACATCTTCACTGGAGTTGCCAGTTTGCTGCCTGCCCTATGGAATTTGGACTCGTGCATACCCACAGCTGCGTGAGACACTTTTATAAAATCTTATATTCATAGATATCTCTTGTTGATTCTGTTTCCCTAGAGAATCCTAACTAATACACTTGGCGTACCAGAAATTGCAGTGTCACACGTATAACTAGACAGCGTTTCACATGCCTCTGGTATTGCCATACTACATTTTTTTTGTTACTACAAGCATCCATCAATACAAGAAACAAAAAAGAAAAGTGGACTTGGAATGTCATGCTCTTAAGGCAAGATGGAATGTGGATTATTTTGATAATTCGTTAAAGCACTGTTACTAGATAATGGCAATACAGCTGTTCTAAAGGAATACAATGGACATCAAAATTACCAGTTTAAGTACACACAAGAGTACTCTCAAGAAAGCAAGGGTCAGAAAAATTACAAAGCTTACACTGGAATAGCAGAATTCCTTCACAAAAATTAAAAAATTAAAATGAAACTACCACCAAAGTTAATTTCCAAGTGCCTCATTTGTTAACCAAGCAAGGAATGCTGATTATCAATGGAGAGCTGTTTGATTACAAAAGCTGAAGGAATGTGTCAGAGAAAATAAACTTGTTTAAGACAACTAGCCTTTCAGTGAGAACAGTCGCTGAAAAAATTCTGGACGTTGGGGAACAACCATCAATAATCTACTGAAAAAACAAGGCAAGTGAATTTGATCTTTTCCTTGGCTCGTGATGAGTCCATAGATGTTACTGATACTGCACAGTTGTTTATTTGAAAAGTCAATGCCACGTTTAAAGTGACTAAAGAGTCAGCCTGTATGAATAATCTGTGTGAAAGAACTACAGGTGAAGTTTGAGAAAACATTAAATCAGTACAACTTTAACTGGAATATGTGAGGATGTGTTATAACTGATGGTGGGAAAAATATGTATGGAGCAGAAAAAGGTTTAGTTGGACAAATTTACAAAGTTGTAAAAATGGTCATTCCTTGTGTTACTCATTAGCAGGTAATGTCGACAATGAATTTGATTCCCTCTCATGGATTTACCACCATAGGTTCCATAAATTTCTGTCAGAAATAGAAGCAGGACATCCATACTTGCCCTACCACATGGAATGATGGCTAGGTAGTGGTAAGTTTCCACTGAGATTTTTTTTAGTTCAGTGCTGAAACTGAATTTTTTCTGAATGAGAAGAATCACCTTCAATTACTCTTTGTGGAACACTGAAGAGCACTGAAAATTAGCTTCAGCTGCAGACTTGAAAATGTGTCTAATGTTCAACACAAAATTAAAAGGCAAAACAGCATTTTCTGCAAAACCTACACTGTGGTTTTGCAGAAAATGTTGCAAATTTTGACAACTAGTATTGTCTGAATCACAAGCAATGTCCAACTGCTTTATAAACATTTTTTTTTCTGTCAAAAGTTAAACAGGAAGTGAGATCTCCATTCCCATACAAAGTTGCAGCAGATATATTTCCACACTCATATAGTTCCAGTGGCTTATTTCCGACCCCAGTGTAGGTGCAAGGCAATTTCCATATTTCAAAATCCATTTAACTGTACAATTAAGGAGCTTCCACCTAACCTTCAACTGGAAGTGGTTAATCTGCAATTAAGGCTAAGGGCAAACATCAAGAAGAATCTAACAGAATTCTATAAATGTCTTTCAAACAACAAATATGTGCAATTAAAATACGCTCATCCGGCAGTACCTATCTGTGTGAAAAGATTTTCAAGGATGAACTATATCAAATCTCGTTACAGATTAGCATTAACGTATGACCATTTGCAATCGATTTTGATAGGGTACAGTAAACTGTGAACCCCAATTAAACAAAATGTTACCTCTCTCCCCAAAGAATGCCATTATTCTATATTATAAAAGAATGCCATTATACCTATATATTAACTGTACACCACTTAATATTATTCTATTTTGAATTTCATCAACAAAAAAATTCATGGAAATTTGTTTTCTCTCTTTTTATATAAATACCTACACATAATGTTCTTAATTTTCCCCTTGGCCTGCAAAGCCAAAAAATATACTACCTGGCCCTTTACAGAAATAGTTCACTGACCCCTGTTCTAGACCATTTGTTCTCAATCCTGGTAGTGCATCAGAATTACCTAATGTGCTTGTTAAAAATACAGATTCCCAGGTCTACAAATGAAAATCTAAGCAAGTTCCAAGAGAAATGATTCTGATGTCACATCCCTAACATCAGTTCAGATCTTGACATATATTTTACTCAAAATTGGATTTTATTTTAATACCATCTTTTGGGATTGATTATTCCAAATAAGCAGTTTTTTTTTTTTTTTTTTTTTTTTAAGGCTTGTAAAGATGCCAAGAAAACCAAGAAATTGGATTAGAAATTTAATTGTTTTACTGCAAAAGTATGTTCCAAGCAACAAATACGTTCTTCACAATTCAACTAGGATCTCACAAAATATTAGGCCTTCATTTGGGCTATCTGAATTGTGACATGCGCAAGTAGAACTAAGTCTAAAATTAGAACTTTTCCTTTTCCTTTTCTTTAACTGACTTGGCAATTCAGACATACATTGTTTCCTATTTTACTAGCTACCTACCTCTCCACATCTCTAGAGACTTATTTCAAATGTCGATCACAATCATAGCCTTCAAGATAACTTGAGATTTTGTGCTTAAAAATTAATGAACCTGGTACACCAGACTTAACACCATTAAGCTGCTAAAAAGCACAAACGAGAAAAAATATTAGAACTGCTAACTTATATCTTAGCAACAGGATGGCAAGGAACATGAAGCCTTAATTAAAGTTACAAAATTAATGTGCTTCTATAATAGACATCTAAACTTTGCATGGCAGGTAAATAAAGCAATTCGAAGTGCGTAAGAAACACTCTCCCTTTTTTAACATGATAAACAGCTAAAACTTGCACTGCAGGATAAAATCAGCAATACAGCAAAATACAAAATACAATGAAACACTGACCGTAAGTCATGTTTTAATTTTTCAGAGTTAAAATAAGAGGCTTACTTTGCCAAGCAATTATAATTTTATAAATGTTAGAGCTGTTAATCATCACTGAAAATCCTAAAATGAGAGCGTTTTCTGTATTCTACAATCCCTAGATTACGACCAAATCACTAGCCACCCCCACAAAAAAAAAAAAAAAGAAAAAGAAAAACCCATAATAAAAAACAAAAATCATACCCAAACCCTAAACAAACCTAAACCCTTCAAATCAAGACTTCACCATCCCTCTGAGTCAAGTAGGGGTAACGATAACATACCCAGTTCACAAGTACATTGCACTGCATTACTGCTTCATTTTATCCCCAAAGGGAAAAATAATCTCTAAATAGTATCAGTTTCAGAAAGCTATGATTAGAAAACAATATACAGCTTAGATGTGAGGCTTTCCATTAAAAAAAAATAATAAAGGGTAGTCATTATCACAAGCCATAAAATAGTATTATAATATGTAAAATAAAGCCATTTCCATAGATAAAACACAACTAAGGAAATAACTTTTGCCAAGTGAATCCGACACTAAAGAATTTTAATTCTGCCAAAAACATGTATCTGAGGGGAAGATTAAAGATTGAAGACCTTATACAGTATGATCCTCCCTTTAAGAATAATGCTTAGAAAAAGATCATAAGGAAACTCATTAAAATTTAATAGTGGTTATATGGATATATACATTTACCTTTTTTCCAGTGAGCCCTCAAGGTTCACTATATTTTCTGGAGCAGAAGGAAAGGCACTATTTTATGAAAATTCAGCTTACTGACTACTGAAACACTTTCCTATATCCTGATCTTAACACTTTTATGTCCCTTCTCTTGTCTCAGAAATCCGAGGTACACCTGTCTCAAATTATCCAGTTCTATTTATTTAGTAAAATCAAATTTCCATGTCACAGTCTTTTAAAAATGGAAGAGACCCTTTGCTTAAATTCCTATACCATTTTTATATCAGCACCTCTCTTCTGGTCTGAGTCATTTTTACTTTGCACCCAATCATTTGTGTACTTGTCTTATCTCTCTTTCGACAATGTATTGCTCCTGGGGACAGAGTTCATGTCTTATTCGTTATTGTAATCCCCTACCATTTTCATATAGCGAGGTTTTAATATATATGTTTGAAAAAAAATGTCATAGAATTGGACTCTCTTTGGAACTAGAAACACAGTGATATGCTAATTTCTCCTGTTAACAAAGGTCCTTTTAAAGAATAATAGCCTAAGTAAAAACAAACAAAAACTAGAAACCTAATTAATCAGTTTGGAAACACACTTTATAGGTAATTCTTAACAATGCCCATCATCTACTTCCAAGAATAGCTGTAATTTGAATTTTCCTAAATTGAAGCAGTTGCCTCCATGAAGGAATGAACTCATTGGCACTTAAGACATTTAAAGAAATACTCCAGGCTTATGGGAGCCCAATTTCATATAGCACAAGAAAAGTCCTAACTAGATCATCTGTCCTGGTCTTGGGTGGTATAGTGCCACAACCTTATGCAATTTTCATATCACCAAGGATGGTGAAAGCCAAGGAATAAGGATCTAACCATCTCTAACTGCAGCCCCTCCCCTTTGCTCTTCCAACCAGCTCCTTATTCTTTGAATCTGTAGCCCCTACACACACACACACACACACACACACACACACTCTCTTTCCAGAAAGCTACAGTTTTCACATGTAATCTCTAGTCTAGCTTCCCCCACTGGGTGATAGCTTTCTTAAGGAGAAAAAAATATCCTTTTTTGTTTAAATAAAGGGGAAAAGGGATACTAACAAAATACTGGGAATTTTATCTCACTGACAAATGTTAGAGTTGTTGGGGAAAACTCAGTCAAAACTGAAGGATCAAGGATATCAATTAGTTGTGCTGTTCAGTCAAAAAGTGATTACTAACAACTACCTAAAGTGTGAGAAAAATAACAGCCTCAAAGATAAAAGCTGAGTTAGTGGTACAGTCAGTATTTTGTGTTCAAACTCTCTAAAGATAGTCCCTACTTATCTCACCAATGTATTTCCTATTTTTCTCTATAAAATGTGCTTCAATCAAAAGCAGTCTCCCCATACTCACTGAAGATTGTCTGTCTACTCCTGTAACTTCTAACACTACCTCCCCCCATATCCCTCCCCACTTCCTCATATGACTTTTCTTTCTAGATGCAATTCAAACCTTAGCTCTTACTCTTAAATACATAACAGGGAAACAAAGACACAGATTTCAGAGTGGGAAGGAGCTTGGAGAACAACTGACTTTATCTCCCATTTTACATCTAAGAAGCCTAAAGCTCAGGGAAGTTCAGTGGTTTAGCCAACTCACCGATCTATTTTAGTGGTGGAAATCAAGGCCTGAATGTAAGACAGTCTGATTCTTAGTCTAGTTTTTGCTCCCACTATACCACGATTTTTTCCCCCACCTCCATTGCAACCTCTCAACTCTAAGTAATATACTCTTCACTGAATATCTATTGCACTTAGGGTTTATACCTCTCAGCACATTTTTATATGTCGTACTGAATGTAAAAATCTAGACTGCAAGTGCCTTTGAGCTCTTGCAGTTTAGAGCTCTCTATATCCCAGAATAGGAATATTGCCTGGCACATGGCAACAGCTACATAAACATCTGTTGAATTTTTTTGGTATTATATCTTTCCCTTCATGACATCTTATTATTTCTGCAAATGTCAGAGTCTTTAGAAGCATAATATATAGACCAGGAAAGCTTTAAAATAACCTTCTATTATGAAAGCCCATTTGTTTATTAAGATGTAAATACATCTGGTCACCAAAGATAGAAAATTGAGAGATCGAAAACTTATATGGCTAAGTTCTTCAGAGGCATGGAATGTCTTACTTTTTTCAATATATCTGGATGCTTATTACATGAAAAGTATAGTTGGCAGTGGCATTAGGAATATGCTAAGATAAAATGGGAAGATCCTATTCCATGTAAGTAACTATTAAATGTTAATATCAATCAAAAAGTCATGTCATAAAAGTGATAAAAAGTATTCTGACAGTTCAAAGAGAGCAATATTCAGATTCAATTTTGAAGGGGGCAAAAGTGACCTCAAATTTTGAGGACTGCTTCTTCCCTAAGCAGATTTAAGAACTTTCAAAATACTTCTAATCCTGAAGTTTCGGCAAATTCAAATTCAGTGATGACCTAGCAAGACTGTGCATGTTCCAGGGATCGCTCTCCAGACAGTGGTAAAGAATCAAGATGGTTCAGAATTCGAAAGGTTTTCGTTTTTGCCATATGTTGTACATATTTTAATTACTACTATGAGGAAATGTGACAAATGTCAAATTCTGAGAATTTTAAGATATATCACCCATGCAACCGACTTCATCTCACAAGACTATTTTATAGACAATATAATGAAAGTCAGAAGAATGTTGCAATGAAGTGAGACATTCAAGTTTGTTTTCTACTAAAATGAACCACTGTTGCTTAAAATGTCTAGAATTTAACTGCAGACCAATTAAGTGTGTCCATAAACAGCAGAAAGTTCACTTTGAAAAAACAAATTGATTATAAATAAAAAGACGTGAATTAAAAAGTATCCTATTTTTATGTGTTGAGGCCCTTTTAATTGTGAGACTAAGATTTCTTAATATAATCTTTTGTTTAAAAGTAAACATAACAGTTGAAGAAATATTAAAATTCTAAGAAAATCTGTATTACCAAGCTATTTTAGTGAGAAAATCTCTTCAGAAACCTAAGGATACATGTGATTCTGAAATGACAGCATAACTCAAAGTTAATATCCAGTTTCTCTTTATATAGAAAACCAACAACTAGCCAAGCACTATAAACAGCAAGACATATCCTGAGGTACTAGCATACTACAAAATAGATGCTTGTGTTCTAAACGGCTAAATCTAACGGCTTAAAAAAGCTTACATGTTTTCCATGAATAGTTAAGTCCTTGTATTTGCAAGCATGGAATATTTCAAAAAGGAAAAGGACCTAGAGAAATGAGAAACTAGAAATCTGTTTACTGTTTAACCCTGATCATGACTGTAAATTACTTCTACTGCCATGAGATTGTTGTATACCTGTAATACACCTTTAATTGTTATCAGTCTTACACTCCCCAAAACAAATCCATGTCAAAATTTTTTCCAAATATTCATTAGACAGCCTTCATCAATCATGCCTGGAGAAAGCTATTTAATAGGAAACATATTAACTTGCTTTTAAAAGTGATCTAGAAATAGGTTTTCATCAATAATTCACATTTGTGTGTATCAGTAATTTCAGTCCTGCAAAAAAACTGATGAAGTTATATCTAAATAAGGAGGCTTTAGCATAATATTGTATGAATGATTGTGTAACACAAGGCTTTTCATCTAGCATGTATTTATGAAAGGCTTTCGACAAGGATGAAATACCAGATATAAACAAGGTACAAAATGGAATATTCGGGGGTAAAACTGGTTCATGCAACAAGACTTCATTTCAAACTATGAGTATGGCAAGTAACAAAGACAGAAGGTGGTATTTCTTATTATTTAAAGATTCAATTTACCGTCCTACCTGTCCTCTTTCCATTCTCTCTCCACATACTCACATGAAAACTTGAAATGTACCATCATATTGCTCTGTCCATACTACATATCTGAAATCTAAGATTTTAACACTTATGGATAAGTCCTTAAAGACAGTAAACATAAACTGAGCTTGATTATTTTTAAGAATTTGTTCATAGCTCTGAAAACAACTCTAAAGTTAAAAGAGTAAATATTAAAATTATACAGATCTTTTTAACAGGGTTCTATGTGTTTTCTCCCCTTGCTTTTTATTTCAAAATAAAATATGATGAAGTAATTACTAGCTTTACACATGGGGCAGACACACAAAACTGATCCTGGTTGTCAGAGCCTGTCATGCAACAGGGTGACTTCTCTTAGTTAGTACCTTCCAGCATTCTCATTTTGCCTGGTCTTCACAAAGGGCCTTTTGTGTTGTTCCTTATCTTTCAGATTACTTATCTGTTTTTTATGACTTTCTCTCCTTACTCCATTCTTCTCTGGAAAAAAACATTATAAAGTATTTGATGTGACCCATATCACATGTTTTTAATAAGGGTATTATTGTCAGCTTCATTACTAAAGCATACGTAAAGTACCATCACATATCTTTTTGTTTGGTTCACAAGGAGCAAAACAGTATTTACTTAGCCAAAGAATAAAAGCCATTTCCCCTTTGTGCTGCAGATATGTTTTTAAAAAGTAGACTCTAACTGAATGCACAATTTCAAATTTCTTCCTAGCATTTTCTATATGCATCAGTTTAAAACTTCTAAAGAGCCAGAATTAGACAGTTACAAATAGTATAAACTATCTCAATATTTGAAAACTTTAAAAAAATTAAATATCTTTTCAGACCAAGCTAAGATAGTTTATAATAGTCTAAATAAAATTTCCAGAAGAATATAATCCCTTCTTTAAAACAGAACAGATTTTAGAGTGGAGTGATCAAGTTACGGCCCTCACTAAAATAGGAAATGATCATAAGTACAAAGTGAAAAATACTTCTATGTTTGCTTGGCCTAACATTAATATTAGTAACTGACATTAACTCTTCTGAGAGTGGGGTTCAACAAACTGGTTAATATAAACACAATGTCCTCTTGAACTTAAAAAGGTCTTAAAAAACTACACCCTACTAAGCCATGTGGTAGTAAGATATGAGTCCAGTCCGCTTGAATTCAAGTGAATTCTTCTCCACTTCATCATCCTTCTCCCCTCTCCAAGTCCTTCTTGTTTGGCTTTCCCTTCACCACTTCTCCTGCCTCAGTCAACAATAATCTTCCTGTTGCCAAAACCAATGGACCTTACTAGACCTTTCAGTGGCACATGACACCGCTGACAACTTGTATCTTCTTGAAACACTTTCCTGGCTTCCCTGCTATGTGAAGTTCCTGAATTTCTTCTACCTTTCTGACAACTGCCAGCATCTCCTCTAAACATTCTTAAAAAGACTGGGAGATTCTTTAAGACTCTATCTCGAGTCCTCATCTCTTTTCCTTTTATAACCTCTGGGTAATCTTATGTGTTCCACAGACTTTAAGTAACACCAGAATGCAAACAACTCATTAAATTCAAAGCTCTGTTCTGGATTCCAGATGCATGTATCTTACAATCTACTTGCTACCTTCACCTGCTGTCTTATTAAGAGATCTCAATATACTCTGCCCAAACTAAACAATCTTCCCCCTTGAATCTCCTTCTCCTACAATTTTCCATTTTCAGTAAAAAGCACCACCATCTCCTAGTTGTTAAAACCAGAAGCCAAGTCAGTCTTAACATGCCTCTCTCATCCCATATTCAAACGAACAGAATCCCAATGATTTTCTCTATAAAATAAACCTCGAATCCATTTTCTTCTCTTCATCTCTGTAGTCACCACCTGTTTACAAGTTGCTCTGGCCTGCACTCTGCAAGTCTCCTAACTCTGGGACTGATCAGTACCTAGAACAGTACCTGGCACAAAGGCTCTCAGTAACTGACTGCTCTCATACTGACTGCTCTCCTCACTTACCTCCAAATTCCACACAGCAGTTTTGTGAATATACAGCATTCAATTATTTAGGTATGGAAGATTAGAAAAAAAATGAATTTACAGACTATCTTACATTTGAATAGCAATTTATTTGTTTAAAGTATATTCATGCACATGACCTCATTTGTTAGGCCCAGTGCAGCACAGGTTACACTGTGAGTGACTCTAGGACTTGGGAAACCTGGTGCAGCTGTTCAACCCTAGTAGCTTCCACAATTTTCTTTTACCTAATATCAATAAATGGATACAGCTACACTTTACATAACGAGGCCTAAATGAAGTTTCTCCATACAATACCTACTGAACCAATTTGTCCTATTTAACAGGCAAAGAATTTTTAAGTTACCCAGGGAATAAGAAAACAATAACCAAGATGCTGTAAAAGAAAGCCTTTTCGAGTCTCTCACCCCAATTGTTTCAGCTCTTTTTCTTTAATCTTTATAGAAGGATTAAAAGAGAAGTGTTCTATTAGCAGACTAAATGTAGCTGCTCAAGCGCAAATAACTTTTTTTGGTATAAAATAGTTCTGTTTAATGGCCAAAAATGTTTTTAAATAGCCAAATTAAAAAAAAAAAATCTTTTTTCTTTGGTGGGGAACAAATTTGAAATTGGTTATTTTGCTCCATGAGAAAAAGAAATTCTGTTAGACTACCACTTTTAGTTGTTTTTTTTAATACAGAATGTTAAGAAGTTCCAAGATCTCACAAAAAGCAGCATGAAATCTTAAAGATCACGCCCTATTTTATGAATATAGAGAATTTTTTACTTTAGAAAAGAATCCCCAAATATTCTCTTTAACCTGAGTATTTACATCACCTATGAAAAGTTATAGGCAAGGGAAATGGCAGAAAGGGAAAGTGTGCACAGCCTGGAGAGGGAAATGGGGAAGGGAGTGCTACAGAACCCAGGAGGAGAGAGACAAAAAAGGGAGGAAGTACCTGAGCCTTTGCAAAGGTTATCTCGCCAGGCCTCAGCAGGAAGGTAACAATTTAGCTAATTCTGCCTACACATCAGAAGCTGTGGTTTCAGAAACACATTCTCCAAACAAATAATTCTGCCTAAAAATCTTGTAGAGAAAATGGGAAAGGTCAATACTGGTCAGTTTCACCACACATCTATATAAAGTTGTATTATTTTCAAAGCATTTTTATTTTCATTGTTAACATTTGATTAATCATTTACAAATATATACAGGGACTAGTCATAAAGATACAGCCTTATCATTTATAAAATGATTTTGTTGGTTTAAGATGAAAATACAAGCAAATGGCTTTCAGAAATGACATCACTGTGGCTGTTAGGAAGAGACATGTGAGCAATATTTCTTCAAAAGTTTATACAGTAGGACCTTGTTTTATGTGACCAATAAGATCCAAGACCCTTTGCATGGGTTGAAAATCACAGATAATTAGAACCCCATTATTAATAGTATTTCTTATACAAAAATACCTGTCACATTTTTTATAAGTAAGGCAAATAAACACAACAAAAAGCAAACAAAACTAATCATAAAATAATTTTTAAAATTTTTAATTCTCTGCCTTTATTTTTTTTGATTGCCAATTGTGCTGAGTTCCTTTAAAACAAGGTCCTACTGTATAGTCAATGTGGTGTAAAACAGTCAATATAATTAAAAGTAAAGGTAAAATGAGCTAATCAGAGTCGGTATCAAAACTTATGTATGAAAAAATTCAACATTAAAAAAGCACAGAAGAGGTTTTTAAACAGACACTAGGCTGGAGTACCTCTTTTGTTTCTAATGTTAAAAGTCCAGAAAATATGAATTAAGCAAAATGATATTAAGAATCAATTTAACTAATGAAAACCTCAAAGCTCTCTTTGATGTACTATCTTGTTTAGACAACATATGGTCAAAGGAGACTATAAATCATATATTCTACATGATTTAGAATTAGAGGCTGAGGGACTTGCCCAGCTCAAACATCAGTGGCATGTGAGTTCTGGCTGCCCATCTTTTTCCACATTATCCTGCATTCCAGCAGAAAACCAGCTCAAATTTTAAGGTCATGACATTAAAACCACTTGTAAAAATATTTCGCAGTATGCAAAGTAAATCAATGAATTTGAACATGATTTTCTAATTCATTTGGAAGATAAAAAGTAAGGTCATACATGGCACAACCAAGTCATAGGTCTTACTACTTAGACCAAAAAACAAAATATTAAAGTAAAATGCTTCTACTGCAGAGTAGACAGGAATGAAAAAGTTTACCTACTGCACTGGTTTAAAAATCATTTTGATTTGTTTTGCCAAAAGAAGAGACATTAAATTTGAAAGATTAACATAAAAAACTACCATCACTACAACAGACTGGTAACTTAAACCAAGGCCACTGAAGTCCAGTTTCAAACAAAACTACCCCTTGATCTGTATCAGCCCACTCCAACACTGCTCTGCTAAAATGGATATAACAATGTAGGAAAAAAAGACATCTTGTAAAAAAGATAGGTTCACAATATGAGGAAAGGTAAACTGTAGCATGTAGCTAGAAAAAAATGAAGTACTTTCAAGCAAGGAAAGAAAAACCACTGCTAATTTCCAGAAATGTGCTCTTAAAAAATGGGGTGGTGGTTTCTAATTGGATCAAAAATCTGTGACAAACTGCAATCTGGGATGCTTATAAGCAGTATGAAAACTGTTATAATTACATGAGAAGAATTTGAACAGAGTTCATGAAAATAATAATAGAAGTGCTCTGATATCACTCTTCCCCAAACAAAAAGCAAATTTGGGCAACTGAATACCAGATAGGTGTGAATTTCCAAATGACATTTTCCTAAAAATATGTATGGTCACCTGTTTCACAGAACTGGTTGCCAGTAAAGTCTTTTTTCAAAGTATATTAAGAGCCATGTTCAATGATGGAACATTAGGTAAGGATCACTAGCTACAGTTAGTTTTGAAGGAGATGAAGATGCAAACTGAGCCTTTACCATGAGGAATGGTGGTAAGGATGAACTGTATACCACTGTAACTTAGTGTATTTATCATTAAATGTCATTTAAGATTATTTATATCATAACTACAATGTAAGTTAGTAAAGTAGAAAAGGAATGATGCAGGATATTTTGAAAGTTCAGAACGTAAAAGAACTACATGAATAATAGTGCAATGCTATATACTTAATAAAATCTTATACAGACTTAAAATAATGTGCTTAATGGGGGTCTATTAATTATTTCTGTGTATGAGTGATGGTCAGAACGGGTTGGGAAAGAATGAATGAAGAATGAAAGAAGAATGCTTCATGATACAATGCTTGAGCACTTGCAAAACAGTTTAGTGGCCACAGGTATGTACTAGGAGTACAGAGACCAGGGATCTGGTTTCTATTCTCGTATCCTTTACTTGCTCTGTGATCTGAAGCATCTCCCTGAACTTCTCTGCATCTCAACTGTTTCTTCTGTGAAATGGGGACAATATGACATCCTGTTTCTCTCACAGGTTTTTGAAAAGGGTTATATGAAATGTAAGTAATAAAGTTTTGAAAAGTACAAAGAAATTTTTATAAAACATAAGTTAACAAGCAAGGATATAATTATCAAGCACCGTGAATTACTTTTCTGACAGAAAAATTGGCACTTGCTTTGGGCTAATATGACTAGATACCCCAACTTGGCTGGGCTGTGGCCTATTTGTGAAAGATGAACAGAGAATATCAATCTGAGTCCCTTTGGCAATTATGCTTTTATTTAATGCAAGCTCACACCTTTTTCCTGGGTTAGGTCCACACTCTAGGTTAAGAGTTCTGAAACTAAGCCTAGCTTTCATAATAAAACTATTTCCTTCATCCATCTCCAAGGGTGTTTAGTAAACATTTTTGGAGTAGCATACATTACTGTCCCACCAGCCTTGTATAAAGATAAAAGGTAATATAGAGAGCAGCACAATATTTTACAATTCCCCTAGAGTCCAGACACCACACAGCCAATTTTCTACCAAAATAAAAAAACAAAAACATATGAAAACATCAACATAACACATCAAGTGATATACCTATGTATGTGTGTGCATATGAAATCTCATTAGGTTTTACTGACATTCAAACATATGCAAAGACGTCCTCTTTGATTTTAATGTCAACAGTATTGTAGATCTGGGTTTCCGAGGTGAGGATAAAATGTCATTCTGACATTTGAGCAAATTCACCAACAGGAACTACCTAAAGAGACCTAAATTTAAAAACTCTACAACTTCTAATATTGTATATAATCCTTATGTTATACAGACTGAATATTTTACCCTTACTCTAGAATCAGTAGCAACTCAAAGTCAAAGTCCTTTCCTGATATTATCCATACAGAAAATGGATCAAATCCTTCTCCAACAGAAACATAATTTTTACAACTGAAAGTAACTGATTCATTTTATAAGGCAAATCCAAATTAGTAATAAAGAACAAACAGATGCCTCTGATTCCATTTCAAAAATAGGATGCAATGCATTAGAGATAAATATTTAGCCAAAACTAAAGCTTCTAGTTTTACTTAGTTGGTATTCAGTTCCTAGACCAATTCCTGAAGCTAAACAGTTACTCTGTTACACAGACTGAGGGAAGATTAATGAGTAAATTATCTTTTCAGCTTTGGAGAAGGGTAACTCACCAAGCACAAACTGTACTATTTGAGTAAGAAAAATTAAGTCTAACCAAAGCTACCACGATAACAAAGAAAACAGTTTTAGTTTCAGGAATTGCAAAGAAAGGCTGGTCATTACAGGAAATTGTATTAATGCTGACAACGTTAACTTGTTTAGAGAAACTAGGAAGCTGTGGGGTGTTCCTCCCTGTGTCACACATACTTTCCTGTCCTACATAACCAGTTCTATAAATTTTGCTCAGAGTTCTGAATAAGTAAAATGTAAAATAAAACATTCAAAAATAATGAATCGGCAATGATTTCTACCATTTTGTTGTATTGCTTCATGTCTGCAGTTATATCATTTCCCGGCCAATCCCTGATCCCTCTCATTTCTTTAGTCATTTAAATTACCAAATTCTCTAGCTATTGTCACTTAAGACTTTTTTCCTGAAGACAGGGTATCTGAGTGCAGTTGGCAGATGATACTGAATACACAGCCAAAGCTGAATATTACAAATATTTCATCCAGTACTAAAAGAGACCACTTCTGAGGCTCTTCAATATGCTAGTTTCTAATAACAAAAGAGATACCTTAAGCTATACCAAGACTGTGAATTTCAGGTTTTTCTTTTTCCACAGTAAATTATTTAGCTTACCCATAATGGAACTAGCCAGAAAAGGAAATGTTTGCCTTTGGGAACTGGGGAAAGAAAACATTCATGTTTGCACCCAAAGTTATTACTAACAAAAATGAGTGGCCTGCTAAAAAAAACTGTGATATCACTACGCTATCCCTTGTCTGAAAGTGATTAAAGGACAGGCATTCTTTTTTTTTTTTAATTAAATTCAGTTTTACTGAAATATATTCACCTACCATACAGCCATCCATGGTGTACAATCAACTGTTCACAGTACGATCATATAGCTATGCATTCATCACCACAATCTATTTCTGAACATTTTCCTTACATCAGAATCAGAATCAGAATAAAAAATAAAAGTAAAAATGAACACCCAAATCATCCCCTCCATCCCACCCTATTTTTCATTTAGTTTTTGTCCCCATTTTTCTACTGATCCATCCATGCACTAGAAAAAGGGAATGTGATCCACAAGGCTTTCACAATCACACTGTCACCCTTGTAATCTACATTATTATACAATCGTCTTCAGGAGTCCAAACTACTGGGTTGGAGTTTGGTAGTTTCAGGTATTTACTTCTAGCTATTCCGATACATTAAAATCTAAGAGGTGTTATCTATATAGTGCATAAGAATGTCCACCAGAGTGACCTCTTGACTCCATCTGAAATCTCTCAGCCACTGAAACTATTTCGTCTCATTTTGCATCCCCCATTGGTCAAGAAGATATTCTCAAACCCATGATGTTGGGTCCAGATTCATCCCCGGGAGTCATATCCTGCGTTGCCAGAGAGAGTTACACCCTTGGGAGTCGGGTCCCACGTGGGGCTGGGGGTGGAAGGGCAGTGAGTTCACCCACCGGGGTGGTTCAGTTGGGGGGGTGGCTTGCCACATCTGAGCAACAAAGAGGTACTCAGGGGGAGACTCTTAGGCACAATTATAGGCAAGTTTAGGACAGCCATTCATTTTAAGCCAAATGTAAATCAGGGAAAGCCTTAAAAACCTTCAGCCTTGTTTTTTTTCCACTTCAATTAGCATTAATAAATGTAATAATCAATCATTAATTGAAATGAAAAAGCTAACGTGTGATTATATAATGCAAAGACTTTCAAGCTCCTGGAAAATTAACAAGCTAGCAGAAGGAAATATTTCCTATATCCTAGAAGGAAATTAATGTACAATGTTTCTTCTTTTTAAAAGAACCTTCTAATTCAGTGTGCCTAAGAACTGAAGAAATCGAATAAGTGCCAGGCCCTATGCTAATGGCAAAGAGAAAAGACAAAGCATACCAAAGGAGCTTCTAATTTAGTGGGAGAGCCAATCAAAAATGTAAATGACTCTAAAACATGGTGGACTATGAGTGTTAGGAAGTACACTAAGGAGAGCACAGGGCACAGAGACCTATTTCAAACAGAAGAACTGGGGAAAGCTTCAAGAAGGGACACACCCGCTAAGGCATTGTTCTTCGAGTGTGGCCATGGAGCAAATCCATCCAAATCACCATGACTATTTGCTAAAAATAAAAATCAGCCCCAACCCAGATTACTGAATCAGAACCCATGGTGGTAGAATTTGGGAATCTCCTTTTTTTTTTTTTTAAGGTACCCCAGGTGACTCTAATGCAAGGGGTTCATGGACCACATGTACTCACATTAAAATTTGATTACCACTGCTGTAAGTGAAGGGTAAAACTTTAATGAACAGATATGGAAATGAAAGATCCTGGCAGAGGGACTTCATGAAGAGAGCCATGGAAGCAGAAAATCAGAGTATACGGGAATTAAGAAGTTACAGGTTATGTCCAGCAGGCTAATGAAATGTAATGCTGGAATGACACGTTAGCTAGAGTCTTGATTTACACAAAGAAGGTGAATACTGTTCTGAAGGCAGTGGAGAATGATCAAGCTTTCTGAGCAAACCCATGCTTCTGTTTGAACAAGATTACCCTGGAGTCCAAGCAAGAGGCAGTAAGACAATAATGTAAAGGAGGGAAGGAGGGAAAGGATACAAGAGACTTTACAGAGATAGAAAAGACAGGACTTGGAGATTTGCTGTGTGTAGATAAGAACTGAAGATGACTTTGAGGAAAACTTTAAATAAGCCAAGTGCCTTCTCATGCCCAACACTATGCCAGGCACCAAAGGCATCCAAAAGAAGAGTCATTAATTCAGCTTAATACAGGATGCCAAGTACTATTAATGATGAGGATACACAGCAAAAAAAAAAAAAAATCCCTGTCCTCCAGAAATTTAAAATAGATTTCAACCTGTTCCTTTTTTCTTGTATCCCTACTTTTTTAATCAGGGAAAAAAAAAGTGCTTCTATACATTATGCTGAGTGAAGAAGCCAGACGCAAAAGGTTCAATAGTGTATGATTCTACTTACATGAAGCATCTAGAATAAGCAAATTCATAGAGACAAAAAGTAGATTCAGAGACTGCCAGAGGGAGAGGAGTTGGGGAGTTACTGCCTACTAGGTACTGAGATTCTGTATGGGGTGATGAAAAAGTTTTAATAATAAATGGTGGTGACAGCAGCACAACGTTGTTTATGTAATTAATACCAATGAATTGTACACTTAAAAATGGTTAAAATGGGAATTTGTGCTATATGTACATGTTACCACAAAAATTTTTTTAAAACAGTGTTTCTGGAACATTCCCCTGCTCACCCCTGACGCCTTCTTTGCTCCTAAAGCATCAGTTGAGTCAAGTCAAAACATGCAGATCCTCATCCTGGGTGGTTTTGTCAACTTAAATTCTTAATTTTTAACATGTAACGCTGTCAGCTACTAAACAATAATGATAGATAGTCCCTGCTCTTCAGAAATGGACCAATTACTGGATGAGACAAGATACACACATGAAAGCAGAGAACTATACAAGAAGGTACATAATCAAGTCCTAGGTTGTATGATACAAACAGCCATAATTAAGAGAAAACAAAGATTAAGGTGTCAGTTTTTTAAAAAGCTAATACACACACTTTTCTAGAAATTTCAGTAGCCAAGACTGCTTCTGAGTACAGACTGTAATAGCAGAGTCTGCTGGTTGTATATCATTTTGTAGCCACACCCATAAATGGGGATCACGTTAATACCAGTGACATCATCAAACAACTTTCTAAGCAATTTTACTTTTAACTGTCACTTTATTTTGATCATATTACAGTAAAACACTTCAGGGCTGAACTCTGAACTACCTCCAGATTGCATATGAGTCTAGATTGCTATCGTTGCTGGAACCTTTCCGGTCTTTGGCAAATAAAACCAAGAATGCAATCAAAGCGTTCACCATTAAGTCAGAAAATACTTGATTAAAAATCTATTTCAATCATTGTTTTTGTATCTTTAACCTAGATCTCATCTTTTCTTTTATATCCTCTCTTCTATGCTATTTAACTGTTATAATGTGTTTCGTGTGCAGTCTTAAGACAAAGGGAAGTAAGTAAATGTAAAATAAATTCTCAGTGATTTCCATGTGAAACCAAGGTACAAAAAATAACTAGGATAATTTTATTTTTTAAGACGGCACATTTGCTTAGGAGCCTTAAAAGAACATATAAAATGCAAATATATAAAAAATACATTTACTGTAAACATTATTAAGGATTTTAATCTTTCTTGATATTACATTAACTTGTATCATAAAATTAGTACCTCTGAAAACTAAATGGCACATCTGAACAACTAGGTTCAGTTAATGAACTCTTATACCAAGAGTAAAAGGTAAATATTTTAGAAGGATGAACACTGTTATAATTAAGAAAAAAGTATTTTTTAAAAGAGAAGAAAACACCTAAGAGAATCATCTTGACCTTACTTTCAGAAAGGAAAGAGGCCCAATTAAACATAATAGCTTTCCCATATCTATACGGTTTACCTTATTTTTATCTTGCTTATCAAAAAGCTCATCTAGACAGCAATCCAAATTTCTGAGGCCACAATTCTGAGTAGATACATTATACTGTAGAAGTCAGTCAAAAATGTGTGCTAATCAGGTATTACTAAATGTCATTAAAAGAAAATCATATTTTAAAAGAGCAAATCTCTTACCAGTTGAAATTCTCGTCGTCGATCATAGGCATTCTGTATGCCGCTGTCTGCCCATAACGCTCTTATAGCAGGAAGATATTGTAAAAAAACCCGTGTTTCCACCATTCCCTGGGCTGCCATGGGTGACCGGGTATCAAATGCCATCATTTTGTCTCCATTGAGTTGGTTTGAATTATCTCCCCAAGGAATATGAAGCTTCTCTCGGGCATCTACCAGCACCCTCATACCTTTGTTTTTAAAAAAAAAAAAAAAAAAAAAAAAAAGTATGGGGAGGAGTCATTAAATATTCTCGTAAGATTTATTCCTTAAAAAGCACTAGTATTACTTTCTTTAACTTAACTATTCCAGACCCACCTCCTCCAAAAATGGAAACCACCCTTAAAACAATCCCCCCATAACTCCTCAGAGTTTTCAAAATCTAACAGCTGCCCATGCTTATAAAATTAGAGCCTTGAAAAGCAAACACAATTAACATGACTGCTCTTTCTCAAGGATTTTAACCTGTTTTAATTTATAAACTTAGACTTCTGGGGTACAAAGTGGTTACAAGAGAACCAAAACCACTGTAGGATAAAGAAAACATGTTGCAGAGCCTGGTGTTCAGGCTCTGGAAAAAAAAAAAAAGGTCGCAATCAGGATTTTATGAACCTGACTAAAAGACACTTATTAAATGCCAAGAACCAATCATTATCGCTCCGCATTCTATTTGTTTCCTCAGCACCCTGCCTAACCCCAACTCTGCCTCTGCTAGGAAAACACAAAACTCAGAAACTTCTCCCAAATCACGCTTCAAATCAGTATACATCACAGATGGTCTTAGGAATCTCTAAAAGGAAGACCCAATTACAAAATGAGATAAAAACAGGGATTGCAACTCACTGAGATTAGTTCAAACCCAGCAGTCGATCACTGAACTGTTACCTATTGGTCCATCTTAACAGTCAAGTGCCTATTGGAAACTCATTTGTTTGGATAATTGAAAAACTATTTTGCTACCAATTTTCTGATTATGCCGACTCAACAAAACTAGATGTCTAATGACACTGTCTCATAATCAATGCTCAAAACAGGTCACCTTCAGACCCAGGGTACATTAAGGAACCAGATGTTTACCTGGTTCGTGATCAGTTAACATGCTGATTCTAGTCATTAACATAATTCCTTAAATTTAGCTGCACCAGGATACAAAGGTACCTTCAATTAGGACTGGTAAGGCAAACAGAATCTGAGGCCTTAAGAGACCTTAATTAGGATTTGTGCTAAACTTGGAGGGTTAAATACAACTGTTCTCATAGTGGTCTGTTTGCTTCTTGCCTAGCGCTCTTCTCTGGTCATTAAACCATACTTCTCCCCATTCAGGGAGTTTTCCTCTACCACAACCTGGGAGAAAAAAACCTGACATGAAGGAGTTGCCTAAGTACTTCTTAAACAAAAAACCTATTTAAAACAAAAATTTTTAAAACTGCGTGAAAGGATCTGAAATCTGTAGCAAACTCCTAGACAACTGCTACTCAAATAAAAGAGAATCCTGATGCACCTTAAGTACCCAGCTCTGTATCTTCGTTTTCTCCAATGTCTTTTATGCAGAAAATATCTGATGCTGAGAAAAATGAATGCTAATTATCTTTCAAATGATAAAGGAAAAACTTCTCTTAGTTCCAGAATTAAAATTTTTGTGCATTTTTCACTTAAGAACAAAGTTTAACTTTTTAATTAAAAAGATACCACCAAACAGAAGCAGAACCTGTAATCCAACCTGACACTGATATTGATTTACTGACTCAACCTGTACAAGATCCACATCACTTTTAGGCCAAAGACTCTAATATTATTATACAGTTTCACTTAAACAGGAGAAGCAAATGGTAGTACACTCCCCGCTTACCCCTCCTAACAAAAAACAGAGTGGAACGTGTAGCACAGTGATTACAGGCAAACATCCTGCCCGCCCGTGACAATGCGGCGAAAAACCACAGATGTTAATTTTTCAGAGCTAACTGTATGGATCTACCCTCTCCTGAATCCAACACTGAGAAAATGACACCCTCAAGTTTCATATCCTTTTCCAAAAGCGCCCCAGAGGCTGTCACCCTTCGCCCTTGAGAAGAGCCTCGGATAAAAGTTTCCTTCTTGCGACGGTTGCAGAACTCCCATACGCAGAAGGCGGCCTAGAAAGCTGGAGGTTGGGAGCGGACCCGACCCCATGTGACTCGGGTCACCCACCCCGGGCAGCGAAGTTTGGGCCGCAGGACCGGCGGGGATGGGGGTGGGGGAGAGGGTCTGATGCCGGCCCTCGGGTCTTCCTGTCTCGTCTGGAGAGAGGAAGGCAGGAGAGGTCACCACGCATCCCGAGACACCCGGTTCGCCTGACTTCCTTGTAGGAGGAGGCGACGCCGGCGGAGGGATGGGGGGTGGGGAACTGGCCGTGAACCCCCCCATAGGGGCGGCGAGGGGGAAAGCGGGACGTCCCCGTGCATCCCCTCTCCTGGAGGCGAGGGAGCCCCGGGCGGGCACGACTGGGTACCCGGGGCGCGCCCCCTGCCCGCCCGCCCGGGCCAGTCCTGCGCGAGGGACCGAGCGGGAGAGGGCGGTGCCCAGCCCCGCGCATACTGCCGCCGACCCCAGGCCCGGCCCTCGGTCCCCGGCCCCCAGCCCGGCACCTTTGATCACGTTGCTGTAGATGGTGGGGCGGAACTCCTCGCGCGCGCGCTGGTCGAAGTCCTGCCCGTGGATGATCCGCATCTGCTTGAGGAAGGTGGACTTGCCGCTCTCGCCCGCGCCCAGTAGCAGAATCTTCACGAGCCGCTTCACGTAGGTCTTCTCCCGAGACAGGCATTTGTCGATCTCCTTGGACTTGCGCTGCTGCTCGGCCTCGCCGCTAGTCAGCACACAGCCCGGGAAGCACACGGACAGCACGGACCGCGACGGCAGGAAGTCCGCCATCTTGCCGCCGCCGCCTCGGCGGGCCCCTGCGGCTCCGTCCACCTCCTCTTCGGGCGGCGGGCGGCTCCGGCACCGCGGCTGGAGGGCGGGGAGCGCTGCGGCGGCCCTAGCGCGCCCGGGGAGGGAGGGAACGAGCAAAGTGAGTCGAAGGGCGGGCCAGGCAGGGCGGGCCCGGCGAGCAGGGGAGGGAGGGCAAGAGGGCGGGCCCGGGAGGGTGGGCCCGGGAGGGGCGGTGGCCCCTGGGCGTGCACGCGCCCGCTGCCTCTCGGAGACGCGCACGTACGCCGCGGCCAATTTTCGGCGCCCAGACTCGGGCCGGCGAGTCACGCGCTGGCTCGCTGGCTCTGTCGCGTGCCCGCGACCGCAGTCGGGCGCGCGTGCGGAGTCCCGGGAGCCGCGGTCACGTGGTCTCCGGCCCGACTCCGCGGCCGTGCGAGCGCCTGCGGAGCGTGGCTTTCTGTTTCCCTTTAATTAACTTCGTTTACTTAGGGGCCCAGGGGCTCCTCCCCGAGCCCAGGCGGCCGGATCCTAGACACTCCCCTTTGGGCTTCCCCCGCCACTCCGCTCTCCAGCCGCTTCCGCTGCCCTTTCCTTCGGTTACGTGCTGGCCGCCTGCTGTCACCTTCCCGCGCCTTTTTTTCAAGGCTGATAACTCAAAAATCACCCAAACAGCGGGCGCAAACCTGGAAGGTTTTGGGGATACATTTGCTTACGGTGGCTCAGTTGACAACCTGCCCTCCCAAGCCCAGAACGATAACCAGAAGCCGTATTTATTCCCTTCTCTCTACCCCGTCCCCCACCCCCGCAGCTCTTTTTGGAATTCTCAGACCCCTGTAGGTGCTCGCTCTTCTTTGCCGAGAAAGAACTGGAGTTGATGTTAATCTGAGATACGCTCCGAGGGCTTGATAACGTCTCACTGATGTGGATTCCCATTCAAGCTGCTCTATGGCCTCAGTAATGCCCGCCGCGTTGAAATCTGAACGGCGGCGGCAGGAGGGTGAGGTCATGGTGAAAATCCCCCCAAACCGGACACTATGATGCAGACTCTTCCGATGAGGAAGCAGATAAGCAGACATACCGAGGACAGGAGCAGGCACATTGTAGGTTTCCTGCCACATTACAGAGGATATGACCACCCAGGGGACTTTTCTGCCCCAGCAGATTCGGAGCAGGACACCTGAATGAAAAGGACTGTGAGTGAACGAGCCCGAGAAGTGACAGCAGGGTTAGGAGAGAGACTCGCCAGCAAGGACCCCGGAAGACGGCGTCTTCATTTTTACTATTTCCTTCAAGTGGAAAAAGCCTTTTTACTCTGTCTCTGTTTTTTGGTAGTGCAACATAATGTTCCTTGGTTGAACTCCTGTGGCACGGAAACTCCCTGTGTGTTAGGGAGGTGGGGTGAGATATCAGCACTCAGTGAGGCTCCTGAGCAGGTTTAAATTAAGAAATCGGTGCTAATCAGTTACTGTTGTGGTTGAGTTAATGACTGAGAAGCCTCATGACTCAGTAAATTAGTTACAGTAAACAATGCTGGTAGTAGGATTATCTCTGGTTGTCCTGAGCAAGCCCACAGGGTGGACAGTCTGCAATATACAAAGTAGAGTAGGCTCATCTCCTGCGTCTGTGGGTTGATAGGGTCTTAATCACTGGTGGGTGCAAAAACCTACACTGGGTGGAGGGTCTGTTTCTAGGCTCCAGGCCTTTTTCTCCAACAAGGAAAGCCTAAGTAAATTCTCTCTCTACCTGGGACGGGCACATCGCCCCCCAGGCACCATTCCTACGTGGAGTGCAGGTGCAAATCTGGAGTTGTCTTCAGTTAAGACAGAAGGAGGGAAGCCTAGATGTTAAGTAAACATCTTTTTATCCTTTTTTTTTTTTTTTTTTTTTTTTAACAAAAGTGTGTGCTATGGAATGGAGAGCCAAGGATGCCTGGAAGGCAGGAGGTATTCCTGGCCAGCCAGTTCAGGTTGTGACATGTAGAGTGGCAAAGAAAGCTTTGCAAAGCCCTGATTGTAACCTTCCCTTGGAACAAGCCTCACTGCCCTAATGGGTGTTTCTGGAAAAGAGACCTCTTTGGGCCCAGCCTGGGGTTTGGCTTCAGCTGTCCATTGCCTCTAACTGGTGATCAAGACACCTTGCAAATTTTGAAAATAAAAGTGAGTTAGGGGCTTGGCAGTTCATCAGAAAGTTAAACATAGAATTACTATAGGGTCCCACAATTCCATTTCTAGGTGTAAACCCCAAAGAATTGAAAACAGGTATTCAAACAGAAACGTGTATACAAATGTTTGTAGCAGCACATTCGCAGTAGCCAAAAGGTAGAAACAACCCAACTGTCTGTAAATGAATTGATGAACAGATAAACAAATTATGGTCTACCCATACACTAGAATATTTTTCAGCCGTAAAAAAGGGATGAAGTTCTGATACATGCTGCCACATGGATGAACCTTGAAGACATTATGCTAAGTGAAAGCAGCCAGACACAAAAGGCCACATATCGTATGATTCCATTTATATGAATTGTCCAGAATAGGCAAATCCGTAGAGACATAAGGCAAATTAGCAATTGCCAGGGGCTGGGGTTGAGGGTAGAGTGGGAGGTGACTGCTCAAAGGGGACAGAATTTCCTTTTGAGGTGATGAGAATGTTCTGAAACTAGACAGTGATGATGGTTGCACAACATTGTGAATGTACTAAATGCCACTGAATTGTACACTTTTAAATGGTTAAAATGGTGAATTTTATGTGATGGGAATTTTACCCCAATAAAAAATAAGTTTGAGAACAAATATTTTCCATTAAAGAAAAGTCATCAGCATCATTTAACATTGGAGTTCCCACTATGTGCAGTATTGAAGGAGTGAAAGTCCCATTATTTTTATTTTAAAATAAAACTAATGATTTTAATTATTTGCACCAGAAGAAATCTACTGTAGCAGTCACTGCAAGTTGCACTGTAATAATATTAGTGACTTTTTTTTTCAGATAGATTTGTTTAATCACTGAAGAAAAATCCAGATATTTTTAAGGGCGGGTAGAGTCTATGGGTTATATTTGAATCTGCTGGGCACCATGTTTCCAATAGACCCAGATGTTAATGCATTGGAAACATCTATATTGTTGCTAGTCAGTTAATTTATATGCAAATGAGATATTCAGATGCCCTGTGGAGGTGTGAAAATATTCCTTCTGGAATGGTTGGTAAATGCAAGGCTCTTCTTTCTGGAAACACAAAGCCTGGTGGCATTCAGTTTTGCAAGAGAAATATTGAAAGGTATGACTAAAAAATTAATTTCCATGCAACTTTCTCCTTTAATGGGGTCACCTTAGGAAGGAACAAGCCCTCTCCAACAATGCCTTCAATTCTTGAAACCCATTGGTCAATCTTTTGATGCAACTGAAAGAAAAATAGCCTCTCTACCATATAATCACAGCTTATTTTCACTTCTAAAAAATGGCATTATGGAACTTATTTACCAACCCTTGTGCCAAATAACTTTGGACTGTTTACAAAAATCAGGATTATCCATGAAAGACAAAAATTTGTCACCCTCAGACATATTCAAAATAATGTGCCAGAGGCTCTAGGAAGGATTCCAAAAGAGGAGTTAAAAATTTTTTTGAATGATGAGAAATATTTAAATAAGCATTTCACTTGCCAAGGTGACTACTTGGAAAGCGACAACACCCATTTAGGTATGTTTATTTAAAAAGCAGTCACATTATTTGATGGTTAAACCTTGTGTTAATTTTTTAAAGAAATAATGACACATCCAGCATTCTTACTACACGATTCTCTTCTGTCTCACCGTCAACATAAAATAGGTGGATTCTAGTCCTTTTTTACTGATAAAATAGGCATGGACCTCATACCTTCCTTCCCCTACTAGGAAAGGAAGGGAATTCCCTGGCTCTCCTATAATATAATCCCCTACATTTGTGTAATTTTGTATGGACGTCAAAGCATTTTGGCCTGCTTTTCTCAGTCTCTGCTCACAACAGCCCCATGAGGAATCATTCCCATTTGACACATGAGGAAGATGAGGAGGAGTTTAAACATCTTACTCAAAGCCTTACTCTGACCAACTGCAGGGTGAGGATGGGCACTCCCGACACTTGACTCTGAGTCCAGTGCTCTTTCTGACACACCAGAAGTACCAGAATGTTCAGGTGTATGAAGTTCAAACTTGTGAAGCAAGTAGCTAACCCTACAGAACCACAAGGCACCATGAAGTCCAGCAGTTGTGTCTGCTTCTTTGTCTGTCGGCTGTCCCAGCCCCTTTCAGGCTGACCACCATCTTGGAGTTCGCCAGTTTCTAGGCTGATGCTGGGAAGACACTGAGTACTTAGAGCTCAGCCTCTGGTTTGTAAAATGTTCCCAGGTGGCTAATATAAAACTGAGAAGAGGAACCACGCTTCTGGCAATATTTACATGATATGCACGTCCCATATGTTCTCTTTAATGTGACTTGAGTTTGAAAAGACAAACTTTTTTGCAGTGAAATCTGGTGGTGCTCTTCTAGAATAAGTCTTTCATGTGGAAGATTTCATATGAAACTAGACATGTGGAATTGAATTGTTGATGGGTTTTTTTGTTGTTAATAATGGAAAACATGACTTTAATTATTGGTTGTATTTTTCTCAGCCTCTGAAAAAGATCTATGAATTGCTGTTGACCAGCTGTGACCTCAACTCATCTGAAGTCAGAAGCCTCTGGGCTGTGTTTAAGACACATGCCACAGCTCATATAAGCCCTTATGCCCTGCTTACCGCATTGGACTCATTTATGGGCAATCTATTTACAAAACACTGACACAAGGCTTTGCCTGTAAATCTGAGATTCTTTTTGAGAAACGCCAAACATCCCACTCATTCCCTCTCTTAATTCCCCTTAAAGCTTTGAAAGATGAGGCATACTTTTTATCTTTTATTGCTTATAAATGGGCAGCTCTATTGTCAGAAACAGGTAAAGTTTCTTTAATGCAAGTTCTGTTTCTCCAGGGAAGTTCAAGTCTTCAGAATCTGGATTTATTCCTGTGCCTGGAAGTCCTCTGCTCCATGATAGCAGCAGTTTTCTCTTCCCTAGAACACAGGATTAACAGGCTCAGACCTGCTGCTTCCAGAAACCACACTCTTGGCTAGTTGTCTGAGTCCATAGGTAGCATCACACGTGATGGCCTGTACATCTACCCTTTCCTCGGTATAAAATGCCAGGGAATGCCAGCTGGTTGAGTTTATCAGCAAGCAGTAACGATTCACCAAGATGCACCGAGAAGATGGCCCCTGTGGCAGCCTGGCTCCTGAGCAAATAATGTTGTCAACTCATTAGTCTCCAAACTCCTGAGTCAGCTGCCATGGAATAGAAAGGCTAGCTCACAGTAGGATTCAGGGAAAGGCAGTAGTTGCTGAGTCAGAATGATTGAACTGGAGATGATTGATTCTAGAAGATGAGGCCCTGGAGCCCCAGGTCCCACTCTGCTTGAGTTATTAGAGCTTTCTCCTGGGCCAGGAGGGTTAGGCCAGGTCTGAACATGAGAAGCTGATGAGGGGAGGAAATAAAAGCAAGAGGAAGCTGCTACAGTGTGTGTCGAGCAATTTTTGCTTGTGATTGTTTTTCCCTTTCTTGTGCTAATAAATAGAACTGTAATAGGGAAAGGTTTATTTAATAGCGAGGTAGCCAGCTGTTCTGTCTAAACTATAGGATAGGAATGGTATCTCGTTGCCCAGAAAGGGAGTGTAATACAATGGCAAGGGCTTGGGTGAGAGGCTCCCTATCTGAGCCTTGGCTTTCTTATCTGTAAAACAGGGATAATTATATGGAAAGATTTGCTGTGAGGATTAAATTATAGAAAAAATTGCACTTGGGGTCTGTCCATAAATGGGAGATTGAGTTTTAGACTACTTGAGAAAGGAACAACCAAACTTATTTAAAATCCCTTTGACAGTTTAGCAAAGCAGTACTGTCTTTATCAGAAAGTTCTCCCTGTGTCTTTCTTAAGCCCTCTCCTATGATTTAAACATATTTCTTCTCTTTCCTATGCTCAGGTTCACTCACAGTGGCTGAAGCGTCACCCAACAGGGCCTGATAGAATAACAAGAAAAATAAATGACTATTAGGGGATGCCCCCAAATCCCTGCTCTGAAGAGCGTTGGGTTTTATTTGTTCTCACCCGGCAGCTCCAGGAGCCTAAGGAATCACCTTCTCAAAGAGAAGGCAGAGGTCCATGTGGAGATATCGGCATGGTGAATTAAGAGCATGGGCTTTGTTTTCTAATCTGTAAAATGGCTATAATAATTTCAGACCACTTTTGTGGGGACATTGTGAAAAGACATAGCAGACCTTCTGTCAATGTTGTCACATTTCCTTCTGTCAAAGTGTTTAGCTGTCCAATCGATGAACTGGTATCTATACCAGTGAGGTCGTGGGCAATGATGGTGGTGGTGTGGGGTACCTCATCGGCATGCAGGTGGATCCCGCAGCCCACAACCTGGGCTCTGTCCATCCCTCCCCCTTCAACATCCACCACTAGACAGCCCCCAGACCTACAGGTGGCACACCATGGTGTGGTCCCCACATCCAGGGGAGCAGCCTGGGCCTGCTTGAATAAGGAACTTTGGAGTCCTGGGTACCTGGAATTTGGTCTGTGTGTGGGTGGGGAGGAGGGGGAGGGAAGGACAGCTCTGAGAGTGCCCCTTGGCCTTGCCCCATGGGTAAGGAGCAGCACCGGGTTTGCAAGAGCAGGACCTAATAAAGCACAGGCCGGGGGCAGGGGCTATGGGAGCTGAAGGTGGTGCCAGCCTCTAGACTGCCTACAGTTTACAGACATGAGGCTGAACTAGACCTCAGAAGCTTCCAAATCCCCAGACTCTGGAAGTAAATCCCAGAAGAGAAACTCTTGAATGCTTGGTCAAAACGTGGCATTTAAGTCATTCATTAGCCAGCGCCTGGTGGGGGACTGTTTGGGCCACTGTGGTGGGAGCTGCTGAGGCTCCAGGGCAGCACTGCCCTCCCCGTGGCCACTCTGGGCAAGGAGCCAAAGAGCCCTTTATAGAACAGCAGATGCATAAATGTGTCTTTAGATTAATCATCAGTTTCCGTCCACACTGGATTTCTGCTAAGGACCTCGAGAAAGAATAAGGTGCAGTTACCCCCAAGGAGTTAAACACCGCTTGGAGAGAAGGGGGCGAGTTCTGTGGGGGCAGCCACAGGCAGTGTGTGAAGCCCCTAAAACCACAGGCAAACTCCTGCCCTGTGACTTTTGAGCTATGCATGTGCTTTAGAAGGGGCAGAAGGCAAGAGGTGCTCAGATTTTAAGATTAAAAACCAATGCCTTAGATGGTTTTCTCTTTAAATCCAATTATAGAATCAGTTAGGTTTTTTTTTTTTCTTTTTGCTTTTGTTTTTTAAAAATTTTATTGTGGTAACCTATATACAGCATAACACTTTCCATTTTAACCACTTGCCAGCATGCAATTCAGTGGTATTAATTACATTCACAATGTGCTACCATCTTGGTTAACTTTTGTAGTATAAAAGAATGAAGATGGGGGTGCTATTTAATTGGTAGAAACTCTAAACAAACCACTATAGCTATAATTTATATCTTGGGTCCCTGAAAGATTTGCATCTCCTTGGCCCTCTTCTTAATTATCTAATCTTCTCTATAAATAGGGGAACAATAATAGTAGTGGGCACTTTGTCAATAGTTGGGAACTAGGGGGTATTTCTGAAAAGCCTTCCCCTCCCAAGCATGTAGTCCTTTCATAGGTGAATGTTCTTTTGAACAATTGCTTTAGATTAATTTTATGTCCATCCCAACAGTGCCAGGTATTTTTCTAGTTTGG
This sequence comes from Choloepus didactylus, assembly GCF_015220235.1. Taxonomy (NCBI): domain Eukaryota; kingdom Metazoa; phylum Chordata; class Mammalia; order Pilosa; family Megalonychidae; genus Choloepus; species Choloepus didactylus. Next base: position 62,903,375 of record NC_051324.1, on the reverse strand, counting down.
CCGGCAGTGGGAGAAAACACCTAAAGGTCTCTTGGTTTTGGTTTCCGGTCCATCGTCCCCAACTCTCTACCCCTTCCTCTCCCATCCTCTTTCCTTGCTCACCTCCCTCAGCCCTTCCATCCCCTGCTGCATCCCTTCCTTCCTCATGCCTCCCAGCCTCACCCCCACACCCCCACCCCTGTCTCCCTTCCCAGTCTGGACTCCAAGGTCCTATAGCATCCTGCTTCCCTCCATCATGGCCCTTGTCACGTTAGATTGTAATTGTCCTCACCTGCACCCACCACTCCAGAACCTGGGCTGTTTGGGGCAAGAGACACAGCCAACTTATCTGTGGTTCCGCAGCATCTAGCATGGCATATGGTAGAGGCTTAATAAATGTAGGTAATTTAAATGAACAGGCACCATCTGCCCACTGCCAAACTTACTTTCCTGCATTTCTAGGGGTAAGAGCTGGGGTTAGGCCTCCTGGGACTGTGGGCACCCTCTGCAGTGACCAGGGGGAGGCCATTGGCTCAGCCCCACTCGTTAGTGCTGGGGTCCTAGATGAAGTGGGGCAAGAATGGACCTTGATGCACACTATTCTAACTTGGAGTGGCTAGATAGTACTAACTAGGGGTTATTAGGTGACTCGAACCAGCTGGGTGGTGTGTGTGTGTGGGGGGGGTGAGGGGTTAGGAAACAGACATCAAGTAGTCTGCCCACAGTGGGGCAAGCAGAACAGTCAAGTTCCTACGTGTGGGGCAGGATAAACTAGAACATGAGCCATCCTTATCAACACAAACGCTTGGTGAATGTCCGCTCCTATCTAGCATGAAGTGGGGTCAGAAAGAGCACTGGTAAGAGGCAGGCAAATATGGGTTCAAATCCCAGCTCCACCACCTCAGATGCCTATCCGTCCCCTGGCATAAGCCACTTGTATTCTCCGAGCTTCATTTTCCCTTTCGGAAAAAGGGAGCCAATTACACCCACACCTCAAAGTGTTGTTGAGAGTGTTATGTGCAATAATATATGCAAAGCATCTAGCAAAGTGCTTCACCCATAATAGGTGTCCTGAAACGGTAGCATTTGTTGCTCGGCATTGGGAATTAAAAGTGTTTAAAATGATTTAGTTATCAAGACAAGGCCTATACATCTAAAGATTAAAAAGTCAATACAGAGCCACATATGCTAAGTCTTATAGGAGCTATGCTGACAATTGCTTCAGGATTCTAGGAGCTAGTGCCTGGTTGTCTAATAGAAATATAACACAGGCCACATACATCATTTTAAATTCTCTAGTAGCCACATTCAAGAAGTAAAAGGTAAAAAAAGTGAAATTGATTTTAATAATATATTTTATTAAAACCAATGTATCCAAAATACCATTTCAACAGGTAATCAGTATAAAGCTTATTAATGAGATATTTTACATTTGTGTGTGAGTGTGTATGTGCAGTCTTCAAAATCCAGTGTGTATTCTACTTATGGCACACCTCAACTTGGATGCTAAATTTTCAGCAGCGATACTTGATCTGTATTTAGATTTCAAAAAACTTAGAGTTGAAAAAGTAGATTTGCACACCCAAGTTGTTACAAACATGCTTAAAAGTTTTCCAGTAACTGAATTGAGTGTCAGTCTTTAACTTGAGAGGTAATAAGAAATTCAGTGCCTGCGTGTCACTAGCCACATTTCAAGTGCTCACTAGCCACACTGCTCTGGTGGCTCTTTCCTGGGATGGGGGACAGGAGGGTGAGACTCCAGGAGAGGAGTGGGGAGAAGGACTCCAGACCAGTGGAAAAGCCCGGAAGCAGGGGGCAGCTGGCATGGGCCTGGGACAAGGTGGAAGCCAGTCTGATCAGACCCAGCAGGTTGAGGTGAAAGAGGCAGATGAAGTCAGATTAGGAAGGGCTTCAATACCAAGTTACGCTGACATTTTATTCTGTCATTAAATGGAAACCACCGGAATCTTTCTGAGCAGGAAGTGAGCGACATGTGCACAGTTTTAGGACTATTCATGTGGCACCGGGGCTCATGTTGGGGTGGAGAGTGGAGACCCAGCAGCCAGGGAGCCCAGTTTGGAGATGGCTGTGGGAACTCAGGTGTACAGTGATAGCACATGGCCTAGCGTGAGAATGGAACGGAACCTTCCGGAAACTTTCCAAAGACAGACTCCATAGGACTTAGAAACTGATCAGCCTCTTCAGAGGGAGGATGAGGAGAGGGGCAGAGATGGAAGGAGGCTTGGGGTTGCCACTGAAAGGTTTCAGGCACCAGGGTACCTCTGCTGGTCAGGAAGGGGCTCCTCTAAGACACAGAGACGATCCCAGGCCCAGAAGCCTTGTGTATTTTCTACGGAATTTTTTTTAACAAAGCAAATGTGTAGTTTACAACACCCACCCCACCCTGTGAATCACACGGCGACCCTGGACTTTGCCCAGAGTCTCTGAGATTGTGAAAAGCTCACGATCAAAGGAACTCATTGGGGTGCTGGGTCCAGACTGCAGGTAGGTTAAGGGCCCCCACCCCCTATTCTCAGACGCCAAGGGAGGGGTCTGGGCCACAGCCCCTCTGCTCTCTGTCAAGCTTTCTCACACCCCTGCATCTCCCCTGGGAAACTCATTACTTTTACTGTGAATTCGGGCTTTGCTGTCATGATTTGGAGAAAAGGTGTTGCAGAGACATGGCTCATCCCTTCGCCCTCAGCTCCTCTAATCTTCCACTGCCCCGAGTCCCTGTAATCTCCAGTCTCTACCTGCAGGTGGTCTGGGTCAAAAGAAAGCCTCCTGGAGCTGCTGGTATACCCGCAGACGGGCCCAGACCACAGTTAGGGATTGGCCTAGGCTCTGTGCCTTCTATTACGGCAGCAAGCCCAATCCCGCATTGCCTGGACGTGAGAGGAGTGCCTGCCATGTGCCAGCACCATGTGAGGGGCTGGGGAGTACAAAGGGGACTGGGTTTACTAGGATTTTAGGGTGGTCAAGGCAAATCATCAGCCAGACATTGCTCTGTGCTACGATGGGAGGGGAGCAAGGATGGCTGCCAGGGCAATGGAAGTCACAGCATCTCTACCAGCTTGGGAGCTCTGTGGGGCTTCTTGAAAAGAGGGCAGTGGCATTTGAGTGGAAAGAAGAGGAGGGGATGAGGGGCAACGGGAAAGAGGGCATTCTGGGCTGGGGGAATACCATCAGGGCGAAGGCAAGCAGGCAAGGAATGACAATGGAAGAATGACGAGATGATGGTGGTCGTCATCTGCTGTGCTCTTGCTACATGCTAGGCAGTGGGTCAAGGGCTTCCCATCCATCAGGCTTCTCCGGTTCCCAGGAGGGAAATGAAGCGTGAAGCCGTGAAATGTACTTGCCCAAGGACACACTCAAATGACCTTTACTGGTACTGATTCAAACCCAGAAATGCCTGACTCGTGCCTCTGCTTTTTGCAGCACATCTGGAAGCCATTCGGCATCACACTGGGAGCACTTGGGGAACCCAAACTCATCTGCAAGTGGTTTGATTATTGTTTTGATGACTCGACCAAAGCCATTTACTTAGGGCTTCACGAGGTACTCCCTTTTGCTGATTGGAATAACTAGAAGAGTTGTACAATTAGTTCTGTACAGGACGTGAAGGGGATCCTTAAGTGACCATCTTGGTACTTACTGTCCAGTGTCAGGTCAGCAATGTGCAGTGGCCGCTGCCCCTGATGTTTCCAAGGGGCTCCGAGCCCCTCTGGCTGGGTGGGTCTGGGCCTGCGCTTCCTCCTGACAGTGGGCCCTGGGCCGAGCTGCAGGCACCTCTAGGCCAGGCTGATCTAGCTTCAAGCCTGTCCCGAGGAAGATGAGGATGCAGTTCGTGTAAACTGCAGCCATTGCCAGCGCGCTGGGTAAACACGGTCTATCTCCCAGTCCAATGTTTCCGTTGGGGAGGCTCCTCCTCCAACTGGGAAACTTGAATCCAACATTCTTATCAACTTGAGCTTCCTACGCTGATATAAGGAAGCTATTAAAGTCCGTTTCCTGGCATTGCCTTGACCCCATCAAAGCTCACTTGAAGCGAACGTCTGTTAGAGGGGAATTTTTTTTCTGCACTCCAAGAGTCCATTACCCCATCTCAACCCCCCCCATATCAAACAACCTGCAGGAATTTTGAAAATGTTTTTAGTCAAGGTCTTGAGTCCTTCAAGTTTTTACTTTTCATTTCAGTGATTTAAATTTATTTACTTGGCTTTCCGGGCCTTCCTTAAGCAGACTCAGGCTGCCTCCTTCATCTTATTTCTGGACTCTTTTTTTCCTTCCCAGTGTCAGTCTCTCCTTTACTGTCCCTCAAACAGATCCTGCTCACCTCTTTTATTTTTTATGTGATTTTATTGAGATGTAATCACATGACATACAATCATTCAAAGTGTACAATCAGTTGTTCGCAGTATCATTATATAGTTATGTATTCATCACCACAGTCAAACTTTGAGCATTTTCATTACTCTAAAAAATAAAATTAAAATTTAAAAAAAACATCCAAAACATCCCATTCCCCTCCTCCCAGCAATTGTTCATTTACTTTTTAAAGTACAGTTTAATTGAGATATATTCAAACAACCTACAGTCATCTACAGTGTACAATCAATTATTCACAGCACCATCATACATGTGTGCGTTCATCACCAGATTCAATTTTTGAACTCCAAAATAAAAATAAAAGCAAAAAAGAACACACAAAATTTTCCATCCCCTCCATCCCATCCTATTCTTTATATAAGTTTTGTCCCCATTTTTCCACTCATCTGTCCATACACTGGATAAAGGGAGTGGGAGCCACAAAGTTTTCACAATCACACAGCACACTGTGCAAGCTACATGGTTATACAATCGTCTTCAAGAATCAAGGTCACTGGGTTGCAGTTTGAGAGCTTCAGGTATTTCCCTCTAGCCATCCCAACACACTAAAGACTAAAAAGTGATATCTATATAGCGCATGAGAATACCCTCCAGAGTGACCTCTTGACCCCATTTGAAATCTCTCAGCCACTGGAACCTTATTTTGTTTCATCTCTCTTCCCTCTTTTGGTCAAGAAGATCCTCTCAATCCCACAGTGCTGGGCTCAAGCTCGTCTCCAGGAGTCATTTTCTGCATTGCCAGGGGGATTCACACCCCTGGGTGTCATGTCCCACGTAGTGGGGAGTGTAGTGAGTTCACTTGCTGAGTGGGCTTAGAGAGAGGGGGCCGCATCTGAGCAACAAAGAGGCTCTCTGGCTTTCTCAAAAGGGAAAGCCCTCAGATCGAGGGCTCTGCCCACTAAATCTGCTCACCTCTTTTAAACTTTTCCTCCTACTGTGCCCCTTCCCCTGCTTTCCTCTCATGCCCCCCACTGTGAAAGTCCTACTGAAGTAAGGAGTGGGAGGAAAAAGAACTGGTGATGAATGTATGTCCCTCAAGCTATAGATTAAAAAATCCGAACACTCCTCTGTCACGTGAATTAGTGCTGTGGTAGCCCACCTCCAAGATGGCCCCCGCGAGTCTCGGCTCCAGGTGGCCATGCCCTTGTGTAGCCCCCTTTCAAACTGAACAGGACTGACCTGAATCCCCAGCAGGATATTGTGTCACAAAGTGTTACTTCCAGGGGTAGGTCACCAAAGACACGGTGGCTTCGGCCTTGCTCTCTTGGATCACTCACTGGGGGAGGAGCCAGCCGCCATGTTGTGGGGACATTCAAGCAGCCTTACGGAGGGGTCCAGTTGGCGAAGAACTGAGGTGTCCTCCCGAGAGCCAGCCCCGCCTTGCGGGCCACGTGAGTGAGCCATCTTGGGAGCAGATCCCAGTCGAGCCTGGTCAACAGCTTGTCTGCAACCTCACATGACCCTAAGCCAGAACCACCCAGCTGGAACAATCCAAATTCCTGACCCATGAAATTATGTGAGATCATGTTTCTTGTGGTTTTAAACTGTTAGGTTTGGGGATAATTTTTTTCTAATGCAGCAATAGGTAACCAGTTCAGTGCTGAAAAATAACAATGATAATAATAATAGCAGGTAACACTGCTGAAGGCTTGGCAAGTGCCAGGAACTGCTTAGCATTTTAATGTAATACCTCATTTAGCAGTAGAGTCAATAATAACAATAACAATAACAATAATTAACACTCATAATGTGCCAGAAACTGTTCTAATGGTTTCACATCCTTTTATGAATCCCTTCAATCCTCATAATGATCCAATGAAATAGATACTATTATCATCATTTCTTATTTTACATATAAGGAGATTGAGACAGCGAGAAGTTGAGTGATGTGTCCAGGACACACAGTTTGGACGTGTCAGTGCTGGGAACCAAACCCAGCCTGTGCCCTTGACCACTATTCTCCATGTTCTTTTCGCTCTCCCATGTGTGCAGGTCTCGACTCCACAGTACAATTAGACTCTCATTTTCTGGAGACAATGCCTTTGCTTTTGATTCCCACCCATGATATGCACATAAAAAGGGTTCCATAAATTCTGGTAGGTATGCTGTCTCCCATAGCCCAGAACCTGATCATTCTCCCAGTCAATGTGGCACTTATCAAATGTAAATATAGTAAAACTCTTCCCAGGTTTGAGCAGAATTGCTGCCCCACAAAGAGACCAAGGTGACAGCACTGCATGAAGAAATATTTTTATTATTATTTTTTAGATCGCCCCATATTTTATCCAAACAGGTTTATCCAAATATGAGGCTGGGATTGTTCTGTGGCCACCCATGTTCTTTGATCCTAGCCTGATTGTGCCGGTTTATATATGTATGTCCCCGAGAAAAAGCCATATTCTTTAAGGCTTTCTTGTGGGGGCAGACACATTAGCATGGATGGGGTTGGAAACTATTGGTTCAGTGTCCATGGAGATGTGACCCACCCAACTGTAGGTGATGACTCTGATTGGATAATTTCCATGGAGGTGTGGCCCTGCCCATTCAGCGTGGGCCTTGATTAGTTTACTGGAGCACTATATAAGCTCAGACAGAAGGAGCTCATAGCTAGCTGGAGCTGAGAAAGGCATTTTGAAGACGGCCATTGGAAGCTGATGCAGACATTTTGGAGAGTGTCATTTTGAAACGCAACCTAGAAGCAAGCAGATGCCAGTCACGTGCCTTCCCAGCTAACAGAGGTTTTCCAGATGCCAATGGCCTTTCTCCAGTGAAGGTACCCTTTTTTGATGCCTTATCTTGGACACTCAATGGCCTTAAGACTGTGACTTTGTAACCAAATAAATCCCCTTTTATGAAAGCCAATCCATTTCTGGTGTTTTGCATTCTGGCAGCATTAGCAAAACTGAACATATCCTGATTATTTTGGGGTACCAAGCTCCCGCTATGGTCTCTGGGGACATTAAAAATACCTTCCCTCTATCAGCCAGAGACTCACATGAACCTCTGGCATCTATTTCACTTAAAAGCACAATCCACATAAACCCACCAGCTAGCTTCAGCTCTTGCCTCCTGGTTTAGGAGTTGGAACTTTGAGATGCTGAAAGAAAAGAGGGTGTGGACTCTGCAGAATGTGAAGTCCTTGTTCAGAATGACCCTGGGTCAGGGCAGTGCTAGAAGGAGCCTGTGGCAAACCTTGAGCTGGGTAGGTTCTTTTGTATAATTTTCTCCACCGTTGACCTGACAACACAACAGTTGGCTTTAAAAATTCATTTTACCAAACATTCATTGAGCATCTACTAGGAGCAGAATCCCAGACTTAGAAGACAGAGTCCCTGACTGTTAAAGTGCTGACATCTATTGAGGAAGACTGAACAAAGTATATCATACTATTCCAATCATTTTAGGGGCTTGGACAGGGGAGGGAGAGAGCCAAGTGATGGGCAAGTATGGAAGTTGCTGGGACTCCAGTTTTCAAACTGGAACATTGTGGTTATGGCCACTTAAATATCATCCTGGTGGCCTGCTCATCTTCTGTATCTGGAAGCAAGACAGCAAGTTGGATGGAAAGTGTTGCTTTTACATCCTGTTCCAGGGATTTCCTGGAAGGACAGAAGAAAGGAAAAGAAAGCACAGGCTCTTGGGCCCCAGCTTGCTTCTCTCCAAAGAGGTGTGAGTCACCCTTGAGAAATAGTCAGCAGAACCCACTAGAACAATCCAAAGCATTACTTGGTTGTTTTGACCATGGCATAAATATGTCCTAGGGGCTGGCTTGAGAATGCATGAAAAAGCAATCAGCTTGGGGACACCTCCTGAAGCCCTAGACTCTCCACATGCTCCCTTAGCTGACCAGAAACCACTGATTCAAAAAACAGTGCTGGAGGCCTATGGGGTGTTAGGCCCTGTACTGGGAGCTGAAGATTTAGGATACAGACATTGGGATGCCTCAGGTCTATAAATTACTGCAAGTCACAGACTGTGGGTCACTGAAGCAGAACTGGAAGTGCAAATTTCAATTCTGTGACTGCCAGGGATCTACTCAGTACCCAGCAGAGCCCCAGGGAGGGTCTGCATTCAGGTGGTATTCCCAGACCCCCAGTTTCAGGGCATTTGAGCCATTCTCTGGGCCAGCTTCCCTGGCCTTACCAGACTATTCTTGGCAAGACCTACAGCAGCATAAAGTTGGGGTCAAAAGTATGAATTGTGGAGCTAGTCCAAAGCTCTTATCAGTTCCCTGAATGTGGCACAAAACATGTGAGTGTTAATTTCCTCCCCTCTTAAACAAGGATAATAATACTTACTGCTCAATATCTGTAGAAAGGAATCACTGCTGATAGATTTAGCATCTAGAATGCCTGGATCAATAAGTATTTTGCTAAATTTAAAAATATACACATAGTCCTTGGCCTTGAGAGGCAGTCTCATGGGTGGGAAAGATGAGATGCATCTCAACATATAATTATAATACAGTGCGATCCCAGAAACAGAGTATGTACAAGGTATAGCGGTCGTGGAGAGGAAGGCCTGGGAAGCTTCACAGAGGAATTGACACCCAGAGCAGAATTTGAAAGGTTGATTAAGAGTTTGATAGGCATGAGCATGGAGGTGTGGACCAGTGGGTTCCATTCATACCGAACAACCTGGTATTGCAGGGGTGGAAAGTGCAGGGGAGGACGGATGGGAGGTGAGGAAGAAAAGGCAGGCAGGGAACAGGTCGTGAGGGACGTCATGTGCTCTCCAGAGAAACATGGACCTTATTTATCTCCTGTGGGTGATGGGGAAACATTGCAAGATTTGGGGTATCAATCAAGTCCCAGAGAAAAGAGATGGCACAAACCAGGTAATGAAGGAGCGCTTACTAAAGGGACTATTTATAAAGGTTTGAGAAGGGTTTAGGGAAACCAACAAAGAGTGGAGCAATAGCGCAGCACTAACAATGGCAGGAAATTGTTAGTGCATCTAGGCTGGAAGCAGCAAGGGGAACGAGTGACAGCCAGAGCCCTGGTAACGACAGGAGAGGCCACCTGACAAGGGCATGGGCTTTGATAGAGTGAGGCAGCCACTGGGAGCTCATATTGCTAAGTAATCAACTGCCCCACTTTCCTCCCAGCTACTAATCTGCTTATCTAATTGGAAGCCAGAGGCTAAGGAGGCCCAGGTGATGCAGTCTGTGAAGCCAGCCCCCAAAAGGCACAGCTGGTAGAAGAGGGTGGAAAGTGGATCTGGAGAAGTTAATGAAAGCCATTCAGTAGGATCTTTCCAGAAGAAGCCAGAAGATCAGCTGATGGCTAGAAGGAGGATGAGATGGGGGGCAAGGAAATGGTCATAGCCTGGGCTATGATTTGAACCTGAACTTTAGCCTTATAGAAGGCATGGACAGGCATTTTGGAGGGAGAATTGGCCACACTTGGTAACCACAGTTGGGGAAGAAGAGGGAGGAGGAAGAGTCTGGCAAGATTTCATTTGGGGAACTGCATGACTGTCATTCCTGTCGGTTCAGGAAGGAAAACAAGACGAAGATCAAGTTTTCATTTTGCTTGAGGGCCTGGGGGACGGAGAGCACAGTGCTAATGAGCTCACCTTTGGACATGTTGAAGGACTGGGCAGGCATCTTCATCAAGATGTCTACAGGCCGTTGGGGGCTGGGTCTAGCAATGCACCGTGCAACACAGCAGCCACTAGCTACATGTGGTGACTCACATTTAAATTAATTAAAATTAAATAGCATTTAAAATTCAGTTCCTCAGTTGTTCCAGCCACATTTCAAGTGCTCAAGAACCACACATGGACAGCACAGTTTATGGAATGTTTTCATCATCACAGAAAGTACTCCTGGACAGCACTGGTCTAGAAAACCGGGGAGAAGTTAGGGCTGGACATAGAGCCTTTGGGGCCATCGATGTAAAACGGGTGGTTAACTATTGTGGGATGTGTGAGTTTGTATTGGAGAGTAAAGGAAGTAAGAAGAGAAGTGGGCTAAGGGGGGGCTTTTACAAAACATAAACATTGAATAGGTGGCTTGAGACCTAGCAAAGAAGACCAAGAAGCAGTTTTCAGATGTAGAAGAACTAGAACAGAGTCACAGAGTCATGTCCCAGGAATCAAGAGAAAACCTCAAGAAGGACGGGGTGGGTGGTGTGGAATGTTGCAGACAGTGCAAGAAAAGGAATGAAAGGTATCTGATATCTGAGAAGTCATTTGTGGAGAGAGCAGTGTAAGTGGAACAGTGGGGACAGAATCTAGCTTGCACCAGGTTAGGGAGCAAATAGGAGAGGAAGTGGAGATAGCAAGTGAGGATCATCCTCCCGGAAAGCTTAGACGTGAAAGAGATAGAGCAGTAGCTGGGAAAGATGGCAGGGAGGGTGGGGTCACTTTTTTTCTCTCTCTTTTTTTAAAGATAAGAATGGCTTTAGCATGTTTATAGGCCAAGGGTGAAGAAGGCAACAGAGAGACAGACAGAGACAGACAGGCAGAGAGAGAGAGAGAAAAGATACTGGAGGATACCGGAAAGAGAGGAGAATAATGAAACGGAGCAAGGTCAAGGAGGAGATAGGAGAAAACAGACTCAAGAGCACACACAGCTGGAGGGGTGGCCTTGAATGGGGGAAAAGGATACCTCATCTTCTGACACCGGAGAGAAGAATGGGGCCCTGGAAGCTGGGTCTGCGGTGGGGGAGGGTAGGAATTAGGGTGGGTAGGACAGCTGCTTAGCCAGGCTGGTTGCCATTTGTCTGCAGAGAATGGAGGAAGTGGGGGTTTGGCTGGGGACTTGGAAGAGGGTCTAACACACAGAATAGCTGCTGAGGGGATGGTGGAAGGAGGAGATGTGTAGTTGGGGACCCAAATCAGACAGAAGGCCTTGGTAACCCTGCTGTACTTTTGCAGTTGTGTTTTCCTCCAGATTCTCTTATTCACCTGCACATGGGGTTGACCCAGGCCTGGCAGGTTTGAGGGTGAGTCCAGCAGAACAACAAAAGGCTGTTGAGGAGTTTGTTCCTGCCACTGGCCTGGAGTCCAGGCTTTGTGGGATAGGAAGTGTGGCCTACGGGAAGTGATAGCCCAGTTGGGACTGCGGGGTTGGGGCCCTGGCAGTGAAGAGCTGTGGGGAGGGGTGAGGGGGAGAGCGCCAGCTGGAGGGTGGGATGCTGGCGCCAAGGGCAAGGAGCTGCAGTCAGAATTTGAAGGTGGCAATTTCTGGGTGAAGACAGGTCCAGGGTGTGGCTTTGGGTTTGGGCAGCTGAAGTAAAGGGGCAGCAGAGGTCCTGGATGCTGCAGAAATCGAGGATCCATGAGATGGGGAAGTTGGATAGGTCACCCGTGGGGCCCTGAAATCACCCGTAATGAGGCACAGCGACTGAATATAGGAGAGAACCCTGGAGGCAGATCCCCGGATGGGTGGAGGGGAGTCCAAGCTGGATGGTGTGCGTCTCACAAGAGGAGGGGTCTTGCATCAAAATGAGGGTGTACTGGGCAGGTGTGGGGAAGCCACTGCTCACAGTCACCTTGTGTCAGGGGGAAGTGGGGAGGTGGGGAAAAGCTGGGCTGCTCAACTGATTGGGGGCAATGTTCTGCAGGGAAGATTCTGTGAGGACACAGAGGGGAGTCTGTTTAGGAAGGGGTCTCCTGGGGCACCACAGACAGAACAGGGAGGGTGCGTGGGTGGAGAGGAAAGCAGTGTAGGGACAAGACACGGGCTTTGAGGAAGTTGTCAGAGCCCCTGGCCCTACCCCTGGGGACAATCACAGTCCAGGGGGGTGATACAGAGCCCCACGGGAGTGCTGAGTATCACATGCAAGGCACAGAGTTGAGGCTAAAGAAGGTAAGAGGAAGGAAGCAGGGTGCTGACTAGGGTGCAGGGAGAAGGTTCCAGAAGCGGGGGTTTGGGGGCTACATCAACCGTCAAAGATGTGGAGGAGGGGAGTCTAGGCAAAGGGAAAGGCAAGAGGTAGGAGATTCAACATGTGCCCAGGAAAAGGCAGGTCGCTTGAAATGACTAAAGAAGAGGAGGTCTGGGATGGGGAGAGGTGATGGCGGGTCTAGGCCAGCTTAGAATGGCGGGGTGAGGGACATGGCCTTCATAGGGGAGGAACCCGGGTGTCAAAGAAGACCTTTGGGGAAGGGATGCATAAGATGCTAGCAGTCCTTGAGCAAGGAAATTCTCCTGGATTCTCTTTGGATTTAAAAAAAAAAGATTTGGTGTCTGCAGGAAGGCCTTGGCTTTGAACCTGAAAGTGCTCCTACCAAAGAATAGAGAGAGAGGAGGCAAATAAGCAGAAGTGCTGTTGCCAAGGTGAAGGTGCCAGCTAATGTTACCGGGGAGAAGAGAGGAGAGACAGATGGTCAGAAAGATGAAGGGGGGAGTGGAGAAGTGGCGGGGAGGGAGGGAAAGAAGTAGCATTAGACTCACTTGAGAGCAAAGAGAAATGAGAGCAAGGGAGTTGGAATTTGAAACTCCCCATCTAATAAAGAAAGTGGAACTTGTGGATGTTAGAATTCTCACAGGTGCTCAAGTTTTTACTTCCTTTGAGTGTCCTGGATCAGTCATCTTCCGGCACCCTTCCCGATGTCATATTCTTGGGAAAATCAGGGGCAGAAGGCAGAGGGGGCAGGAACTTTGGAAAGTCCCTGGCTCTGGAAAGTCACAGTTGGATACACCTGCTGCCCGCGCTGTCCCTTCCCCTGCTCTGGCAGGTGGGGTCCGCTGGCAGCAGAAGGAGGGGCTGGAGTTCGGGGAAGGCTGACCCTGAGCCACCCCATGTCCTGTCATGGAAACGCCAGGGAGGGCAGAACTCCAAGGGAGATCCTGGTGGCCACTGTCCCTAGGGGACCACCGGCTGTTGTCAGTTTTACTGAAGCAGCCCAGTGACAGACTGCTTGGGATCAACGCCCAGCAAAGCCTGTGTGACTCAGTTTCTCCATGTGTAAAATGGGAATCAGAGGGAGGTTGTGAGGATTAAATGAGCTGAAAGACGTTTAGGGCCCAGCGCCTCGTAGACACCAGGCAAACGCTGGAAGAATCTCCCACCAGGTCACAGCCTGCAGGACCTGACAAAGCAGGGAGCTCCGCCATCCCCAGGATGAGGTGGCTGTACAGGCCTGGGTTCCGTGGTGTGGAGGGAGGGCACCTTGGACCTCCCATCTTGGAGGGGTACCTCCTGGCCCTCTTGATTTGGAACATGGGCACTGCAGGAGGCTGGGGCAGGGTGTCCTGAAGGGGGGGTACCAGAGGGGAGGGGATACCTGTCTTCATTGAATGCCTGCCACTGGGAACTCAGCTTAGGGTATCTAGGCTAAGTTCAGAGTGGTCTTGCTTCCCCACCCAGACCACCAAGGGCTCACTGTGGCATTCCTGCTTGAATTGGATAAACTGGGGGTAGAAATAGCACTTGTGTTGCTGATAAAAGCTAAGTTGGAGCCAAAACTAGGCAGAACCTCCATGAGGTCACAGCCCTGCTGGGCCAGGCCGGGGCTTCCTAGGGTGGGGCAATGCAGAACAGATGTGCCTGCAGAAAGCTTGATGCCCAAGAAGAAAGGGGGTTGTTCTTTCTAAATCTGTGCTTCACTGAGTCCCTGCAGTGCGTCCTCCTGGGCGGAGCGAGTAAATGGGCAGAACGAGACTGGGAGGGTCACACTCAGTAGAGCAGCTCAAGGAAGAGTAAGCCTTCCCCTGACGTTGCCGACACCCCCTATCGCCACCCCTCTTATTTCTTTATTTAGTCCACTTATTGTGTGTGGAGGTGCAATGCAGGGTCATGGTTAAGCATGTGGACTTTGGAAAGCCCACCTCTGTTACTTCTTAGTCCTGTGCTAGCTCCCCACCAGGCCTCGGGGACAATCGTGGCACCTGCCTCTGGGGGTTGCTAAGATGAAATGGGTGGCCTTCAAAACTTAAAAGAGTGCCTGACTCATGAGCATTTGTTATTGCTATCATTATTATTATTTGAAAGCTCTGTGGGAGGTTTGAAGAAGTGGCAGCCATGGTTCCAGCTTTGCAGGAACCGAAAGGCCCTCACTATGTCAGATAAAGGGATTTTCATTAAATTGCTGTGCATGCATGGACAGGCAAACAAAAACAACAGGCTGCTGGGCCTCTATGGGGCTGGAGCTGAACAGGCAGACAGTGAGGTTTCTGGGCCATCTGCTCCTTCATTTCTGCTCCCTCATTTCTGCCCCCACTGCATGTCTTTTGGAGTCTCCTTCTTCTTTCCTGCATTCAGCGTATATTTACTAAAGGCCTGCTGTGCCCCAAGCATGGTGCCCAGTGCTTAGAATAGGCTGTGAATGAGAGGCTCAAGCCCTTGCCCTCAAGGAAGACAGAAAGACAGACAGCACAGAGAGAATCACATAAGAGTTAAAAGATCAAGGAAAGCGGAGCACAATAGAAAGGAAATGCACAATAGAAAGACCTAGCCTACTGGGGAGGGAGTCAGGGAACAGACATTTCAGCTGGAACCCACAGGGGGAGGGCTGGCCAGGTAATGGATAAATGAAGACTAGTGTTGGTCCCAAGTGACATCCTGGAGGGAGAAAGAGGCTTGGGCTATTACAGAATGGAAAGGAGTCAGCGTATCAGGGTCATAGAAATCAAGACAGGGTGGGCATGGGATGGTCTTGTGGGTGGACAGTGTCCAGACTTAGGGGCCTTGTAGGATGCATTACAAATGGACCTTTTCCTAAGAGCTGTGGTAGACCACTGGAGACCTTTAAGTAGAAAAGCAAACTATTCCAATATAGAGTTAAAAACAAAGTCACTCTGGCTGCAGGGGCAAGAATGAATTGGAAGCTGGAAGGGGTGGGGGGGGGCAGGAATGGATGCAGGAGGATCAGTTAGGAACCATCGTAGCTGCCAGGCAAGATGTGCAAGTAGCTTGGATTTAGCTGGTGGCTGTGGAGATGGGCAGAGGTAGATGTATTAAAGAAACGTCAAGAAGACACAGTCAGCATAACTTGATAACTGATTAGATCTCTGGAGTAAGGGAGAAAGCTGTATCTGGATGATTCTCAGGTTTGTGGGTTGAGGAAGTGGGTGTTCGTATTATTTACTGAGATAGGAAGAGAGTGAAGGAGACACAGGTTGCAGGAACCGAGGGCTTATTGATTCAGTTTTGGACACCAGCAAATTGAGAACCCGAATGACATGAGATGTCAGGGTGATGCTGAGTAGACAATGTCGGATGTGTGGCTCTCTAAAGAGAGATCTGGGTTAAAGATACATATTAAAGTGATTAGCAACTAAATATAGGGTTAAAGGGGATAGAGATAGGGTTAAAGGGGATAGAGAGAGAAGTGAACATGGAGCCAAGAATTGAGTCTTGAGGAACTCCAGCACTTAAAAGTCAGGGGGAGGAGAGCAGCTGGCCACAGAGACTGAAAACAAATGGCCAAAGAGGTGGGAGGGAAATGAGTAGCATGAAGTGTTATGGAGTCTCAAGAAAGAGTGGATGCCAAGAAGGGGAGGTCAAGTGGATTGAGTCAAAGACCCCTGAGAATCAAGTAAAATAAAGAATAAGGTCTCCATTGGATTATGCAACATGGAGGTCACTGATGAATGAGGGAAGAGTTTTGTTGGTGAGCTGGAAGCAAAAACCAGATTGGAGTGATTTAAGAGGAGAAAGGTCAGTGGAAGATGTTGAGACATCTATCTTACTGAGGTTTTCTTGCCTCCTTCAAAACTTTGCTTCTATGTAGCTTGGTTTGTTTTGCTGCCAAATCCGGGTTGACCTTGTACTGCAGCTTCCCACAGATAACTTACTTAGCTTCTCAGCATTTCTTAGTTCAAATTCTTAAGAGCCTGATTGATTGTCTCAATAATCCTTGTGCAGGTGGTGGGATTCTCTAGTACAAACAGTTTCCTTAATAAGGACTGTGGTCTGGCTGATTCCCTTACAAGGTTTTCTAGACAGGAAAGCAACAAGAGGCATTTCTACACAAATGTGGGCGCAGATATCAAGAACGTGACCTATGTCACGAAAAGCACAAACTAAGGGCTATGGGTGTTCTAAGCTTGGAGAATGCAGAGGTTTCATGGAGGAGGAGAAGGCAATGGGACTGGGCTTGGCAGGTGGATTTCAACACCAGAGAGGGGTGTGAGGAGGACAGACTAGTGGTAAGGAGTCGTGGAGGCAAAGACGCAGAGGGCATTTGGCCATTAGTCTGGAGCGTCACAATGACATGAAGGGAGACATCCAATGTGACATGGCTGGAAAGGCAGGCTGGGCCAGGTGTAGAAGAAAAATGGTAGCTTGCATTCACCGAATCCTAAGATGTGAGAAATATCGTCCTTATCTTCATTTATAGATGAGGACACTGAAGCACAAGTCGGTGTCCTCTGGGGTCATTTGACTCATAAATGACAGCACTGGGACATGAACCCAGGCACTCTGGCTGTAGCATCACCTATTTAACATTCCAGGATCCCAGAGTGCTAGAAGAGTATGTGTGCCGGACCCAACCTTTTTCTTTTACACGTGAAGATAAAAAATCATCTAGGATAAGTGACTTGTCCAAGGCCACCCCAGCTAGCTATGGCAGAATTGGGACCCAAAGCAGAATCTCTGCTTCCCAGTATGTCCCTTTAGCTTCCTACATTTAATTTCCTATCTTTCAGACTTCTTTTCCCAGAATTAGGTATTATAAAATTTTTTTAAAAATTTGCTTTTCTATATTTTCAGTCATGTAATTACTTTCATAGCAGAGAAAACAAACGTGTAAAGCAGAGGCATCAATGTTATTAAGCAGAGCTCACCTGCCTCTGGTTTAAGGGAGGGATACTGGGTCAGAAGAGGAGGGTCAGAAGAAGGGACAGAATTATCGTATTTCTTGCAAGTTTTTCTGGGAGATTTCTGCCCTGGACTCATTGCAGGAACTCCACTCCTCAGGATGGAAAGGATGAGGGGGAAACACCCCTTCTTGTACGTCAGCCTCTAGGTGGGGACCAGGACGTCTTAAGTCAGGTCATTCTATGAGATATCCCCAAAGTCCTGGCACCCATCCACTTTCCTCCCCACTCCCTTCCCGGCTCCCTGACTTACTCGCTCTCCCCAGGGAGGCAGAAGAGTTACTTCCTGGAAATGATGGAGGCACAGGGAGGAGAGCAGAAAGCCTGGCTTTCGGGAAGGAGATAACCTTTCCTGCTGAGCTGAGACTATCGATTTACACGGCCAGAGGTGCTCTGAGCAATTTCTTGTAAGGATTGCAAGATGAAATGCATCAGACTCTGTGAACACAATGTCACAAGACTATTCTCTCTCTGGCAGGTTTCTTGGGCTAAAAATAAGACAATGTTGGCTTAAGAAATTATTTCTTATCAATGTAGTTACTTGTCTTGAACACTCTTGGTACTGCCCATTTTTTTCCCCTCTCTCCCCAGTCTTGTCCAACCCATCATGTCTTCTCCCACTCACCATTCAAATATAATTTATTTATATCCCAAGTCATTCCAAAGAAGGCGTTGTGGCTCACCCAGATTAAAAACTGTGCACAATAAAACCCACGATATATGAATTCAAACAGGAAAACAGAATGGGGAAAAAATAGAAATCAAATCTTTCATTCCAGCAACTGAAGGCTGCAGAACACATTCAAACTGTTCTGGTGGCCAAGATGAAGAGCAAACATGATACATCTCTCTTATCTCGCTTGATCAGGAGAAAGAAAGCATTGCCAATTTTTTTTTTTTTTTTTTAAAGGAAGACTAAGCTTTTCTTGGTATTAAACATTGAAAGAAACTTCTCCTATGGCTCATGATACACAGGCAGAATGGATAATACTTGACAACAGTTTTGGATCAAATCAGAATTTTTTCAAAGAGAAATTCACATGCTAGTTCTTATAATAACTTCTGGTAACGGTTGAAAATTCCAACACTGGAGTTTATCCAGAGATTCTGATTCAGTGCTGGCGTTTGATCAGTTCTCGAAAGCACCCGTTAAGCTCTGATAGGCAAAAACTTTTGGATGTGAATGCTTTTTTCTAAGGGATTAGCCACTCCTTTGCAATTTTGTTTGAAAACATGGACATGGTTGTCATCAATGTTGTCATCCCAGTCACTGCTAATGATTTTTATTGATTTATTATTTTTTTATGGTTTTTAACAGGTTACAGTATTGGAGGACTTCTGTGGCATGCAAATAGAGACATACATACCTCTATACTGCCAGTGACACATTCATGAGGAATTGGGGTATCATCATTCAGCCACAAATCTATTTATGTTAGTTCTCATCTGATCTATTTATTTAAACCATGTTTCTCTTTCCACAAGTGATTCAGTAAGGCATACAGGAGATGCCTAAAATAAAATGAGAAAATATGAATTAAAAATCTGGACCAAGGGAAACACTAAATATGGAGTCAGGACCAGGGAAGGTATAGTGGGAGTTTGGACAGAATGAAGATATGACGGCAATAAAATCCCTATGGCCACAAATTGGCTGCAAATTGTCTTTGGGCTTCCTGGCGGGGGTGAGGGGGAGTTCATTTTTTCCCCTCTGGTCCACAAATGTCTTGCTGAAACACAACTATACTATCCTGCTATCATTCCCCCAATCTGTAGTCCATTACCATCACAAAAAACTAAGGATGATATAATTTGCTCTTTGTGACCCAACAATAGCCTCAGAGGCTTCCACTTCCATTTCTAAGAGCTCTTGGGGTATCTCTGCATTGTGCTGGGCTGTGTTCCATTCTCTTTTCTACTCCAAGCTTCTGCTACTTGCTCAGTTTGTCTTCCTCACCACATTAGCTGATGTAGGGCTTTGCCATGTGGGCTCGATTCCACCTTGGGGCTTCTTTTCAAATGTGGCTTTCTCTGGCTATTTCCAAGTGGCTGCTGGCTCAAGGGGCTATTTCCAAGAGTGATGATCTGCTCTGTCCAGTTTCTCCTTTTTCGTCAGGCCGTCTTACAGGTTGTTGGCCAGACTGGTTGTTTGAATCAGGTATCCAATATCCTTGGTCCATTTAGCCAAGTCAAATGGTTCAGAATATGAGCCAGAGGGTGGTGTAGGGGATGTGGAGAGAGCCACGAGTGAAGCAATCTTCTGAGGAACAAAGTTTTAATATGACAAGCAATCGAGGACATCATCTGTTCATTTTGGCGAGAGACTGGGCATGAGTGTGGGAAAACTAGCTACCCTCGTACTTCTGTAGTACCAGTTTATAAATACTTCTGTAGTACCAGTTTACAAAATAAAGACCCTTGTCTTTCTGTAAAACTTTTCTTCTGAGTTACTTAAGTCCTCCTTCTTGGAAGTATGTTAAAGGCTTTGGAAATTCTGCAGGAAACCTTTTTAAATGTATTTAGCCTGTGGATGTCTGAACATATTTGACCATAACCACCCCTCCCCCCCAACACACACACTTTTTTTTTTCACATGTAATATTGATTTATAGTCTGGAACAAGTATTCTTTCGAACCTTGCTACTCAGAATGAGGCCAGCATGGGCTTCCCCTGGGACTCTACTGGAAATATAGACTCTCAGCCTCACCCCAGACCTATGGAACCAAATCTGCACAGTAACAAGATCCCTAGGGGACTCATATGTGCACTAAAGCTTGAGAAGTGCTGCTTGGGGAGCAAAGTCTGGGAAATGATGGACAACTCTGACCTAGTGACTGAGGCTCTGAGAGGTGACTTGCCTTGTTTGAAGCCCAACAACGAGGCAATAGTAGATTTGGAATCAGAATCCAAGTGTTCTGGGTCCCAGTCCCATTCTCTTTCCACCCCCCAAGACATCTCCCTCTTCTATAAAATGAGGAAGCTTGATTAGATCACTGTAGCATAGGAAATTGCCTTGTGTTTGGATGACTGTATGATTTATTGCCCAAATATAGTCACTTCTGAGACGCCATTAACTCCTGCAGGGTGACAGGTACAAACTGTCACTTATGGAACCCACTTTCCAGTTCACCGAACCCACTCACATCTGTTAGCTAATTTAAACAGCATAAATATCCAATGAGTACTCCTGAATGCCTCTTTGTTGCTCAGATGTGGCCCTCTCTCTCTCTAGCTAAGCCAGCTTGGCAGATGAAATCACTGCCCTACCCCCTACGTGGGATCTGACACCCTGGGGTGTAAATCCCCCTGGCAATGTGGAATATGACTCCTGGGGAGGAATCTGGACCCAGCATCGTGGGATGGAGAACATCTGCTTGACCAAAAGGGAGATGTGAAAAGAAATGAAATAAGTTTCAGTGGCTGAGAGATTCCAAAAGGAGCTGAGAGATCACTCTGGTGTGCACTCTTAGGCACAATATAGATAACCCTTTTTAGGTTCTAATGACTTGGAATAGCTAGCAGTAAATATCTGAAACTATCAAACTACAACCCAGAACTCTTGAGTCCTGAAGATGACTGTATAACAAAGTAGCTTACAAGGGGTGACAATGTGATCGGGCAAGCCATGTGGATCGCACTCGCCTTTGTCCGTGTATGGATGGAAGAGTAGAAAAACGGGGGCAAAAAAAAAAAAGCACCCAGTGTTTTTTTTTACTTTAATTTTTCTTTTTCACTTTAATTTTTATTATTACTTTTGTGCGTGTGGTAATGAAAATGTTCAAAAATTAATTTTGATGATGGATGTACAACTATACGGTGGTACTGTGAACAATTGATTGTATGCCTTGTATGACTGCATGGTATGTGAATATATCTCAATAAAATGGAATTTAAAAAAATATCCAATAAGCAGATGTACTCTAAAGTTCTTTCTAACTTTTACATAAAACCCAGTTCTCAAGTAAAACAATAACACAAAATGCATCTCATTATCATAGACAAATCGCATATCTAAAGTAATAAAGAAAAAAGGGAGAAAGCTCAAATCAGCAAAACAAGAGAATGGGGAAACAATCACAGATACAAATTTCAAGTGGTTTTGAAATTACTTTGCTTAACCTCATTCAAATAAATTTGAAAACTTGGATGAAATGAGTGGTTTCCCCTGTCATAACCATTGCAGTGGCCGAGCTGGGAAAAGAAGTTACATCCCAGGGCTTCCTGCCAACTCAGATCCCTATGAAACAATCACCCTTTAGAGTCTGGTTTCAGAGACTGTTACCGCAGCCCTTTAACTGGGAGTTAGGATGTCTGGGTGGCTTGGCAGGAGCTGGGCTCTTTCACTGGATGGGAACAGATTATCTGAAGGGCGTCCACTGAGTGTGTCTCTTACAGAGAGCTCCCACCTGCCCTCTTGTGAAGTCAATTTTATTTGCTACATTCATTGGTTTTATCTGCCACACTCTGGCCACCACGTCTATGGCTGGGACAAAGGCACATCCCTGGCCCCGAGAATCCTGAATGTTAGACATGGGAGGTTCATCCTGTCGGAGATAACCTAATTCTAGTCCCTCATTTTATAAATGAAGAAATTGAGAATGAGGAAGAGGAAGTAACTGTCAAGCTGAGACTATTTTCGTTTCTCCCATTACTTAACAACCCTATGAGGTAGGCACTTTCATTGCATCATTATCATTTTACAGCAACTGAAGCACAGAGTGGTTAAGTAGCTTTTCCAAAGTCACACAGCTAGGAAATAGCAGAGATTAGATCCCAGTTAATGTGGCTCCACACTCTCGCTTCTCTTCAGATTGTATAAATCTTTGCCTTTTACCAATTAATGACTCCAGAGCCTATCCTCTTACCTCCATTTACTAATCCAACAATGCTCATATTATTCTGATACTATATATATCTCAGAATATTGTAATACTGTATGTGTGCACATGTATATATGTATACATGAGTATATGTGTATGATAGATACATGTTTGTATGCATGTATGTATCTATAATGGAACAATAGGTACATTATTAAAAAACAAAAAGTCTCAAGTGACATAAAATAAACTATCGTTTACTGGGTACTCACCACATGTGGGGCACTGTTCTAAGTGCTTTTATGTTCATTAGCTCAGTAATTTCAAAGCAAACAAGCAAAAACAAAAATACCCATGGGTAGACGCTGTTAACTTAATTGATTAGATGGTGAAATTAAACCCCAGAGAGTTTCCCTCACTCTCTTGAGATACTCCAGCAAAGTTGCAAAGCCCGGTTCCAAACCAGCCCATCTGGCAGGCCAGCGGCATTCTTCACCTCGGACCACGATCTCTGCCACGCCTTAGCTCATTCATCCGGTCCTCACAGTACCTGACAGACAGGTGTTATTACCCAGCCTCCCACTTGTTTTTCTAGGGAGAGATGAGGAACCTGACACTTTAGAAAGTTTAGTAACTTGCTAACGGCATTCAGTGATTTGGCGGCAGACTGGGCTGGGATCCAAAACCCGTCGGGCTGTTTTCACTTCCCCAGGCTTTAGAGCTGGGTCCCTCCCTGCTGCTCCTACTGCTCCTTCCCTGAAATGCGGATCTCAACCGCGGCCCCGCGGGGTCCCGGCGGCGTCGCACGCCGCCCCCTGGTGGCAGGTTGGCGCCAGCGCAGCGCATGCCGAGGAGCCCGCGGCGCCGCTGCTGATTGGCTGGCCGGGTTCCAGTGGCTCCCCAAGTCCGCTCAGAGTCGGATGTGTTTGAGGGCAAGTTGGTCTCTGTCGTTGGAGCGTGTGGTACCCAGGGACACGCAGGCTGGGCATGTGTGCCAGTTTGGATGTATTATGGCCCCCAAAACTCCATTATCTTTGATGCAGTCTTTGTGGAGGCAGACATTAGTGTTGATTAGATTGGAATCCTTTGATTGTTTCCATGGAGACGTGATTCAATCAACTGTGAGTGAAATGTTTGATTGGATAATTTGCATGGAGGTGTTACCCCGCCCATTCAGGGTGGGTGTTAATTGGATCACTGGAGTCCTATAAAGGAGTTTACAAACAGAGGGACCTCAGAGCAATTGATCGTGACATTTTGAAGAGGAGCCGCAGCTAAGAGAGGACAAAATGCCCCAAGAGCAACATTTTCTAGAATGCCATTTTGAAACTCAACTTGAGAGCAAGCAATGCTAGACAGGTGCCTTCCCAGCTAACAGAGGTTCTCCGGATGCCAATGGCCTTTCTCCAGTGAAAGTACCCTATTGTAAATGCCTTACCTTGGACACTTTATTTATGGCCTTAAGACTATAACTGTAACCAAATAAACCCCCTTCATAAAAGCCAATCCATTTCTGGTGCTTTGCATTCTGGCAGCATTAGCAAACAGGAACAGCATGGGTCATGCTGTATAAGGGTAGTTTGATTTTATCCTATAGGGAGCCCTTGAGGACCATGGAGGTGGTGAGTGTTGTGCTTAAAAGACTGCTCTCTTGGGAGCCAGGGGGACTGGCTGGGATTTCTTCTGTTCCCTGGGTCCTCTTGTGCCCCCCACACCCTCAGGCACCTGGGGGGGCCCCGGCACCGCGGGGCCCTTGTTCCGGTTCTGGGTTAACTGAGAAGGTTATGTCCCGCAGCCTTGACCATCTGGGAGTGAGGCAAAAAGAAAGTTCTTCCGGTCCTCCCAAATGCTTCCCTCTTTGACTTTGGGAAACAGTTGGGCTTGGGTGAGGACTACAAGGAATGGGGATCTTCACGTGGCTTGGACAGAATTGAGAATTGTTTGTATCATTTATACGTTTCCTCCATTTAACATTGATTGGGCACATCATTAGATACAGCGATAGCACAGACAATGAAGACACCGTCTGTCCTCAAGGGGCTTACAGTCCCATGTCCCAGGTGCTGTGATGGACACCCGGAGAGTGAAAGAAACACCAGCATCTGGGCACTGACTTTACCCTGGAAGATCGTGAAGGGCTCCTGAAGGATTCGGTGGAGACCTACTGGGTCTCCAAGGGTGGGAGGGTGTTGTGCAGGCAGAGGGGTGCAGGAGGAGAGGCTGGACCCAGCAGGGACTGTTGCATGCTGAGTGCTGGTGGGAGCTGGCTGGTGGTGTGCCGTGGGAAATTGTTTCTAGAGGGAGGCTCTGGCCTTGAGAAGAAGACCTGAGTGATGATGCATAGACCAAGCTGGCCACTGAGGACACAACAGAATGGGGCCCATTTCTGAGGCCAGGCACAGCTAACGGGGCCTCAGGATGGGGGCATTTGGACTGTGGAAGCTGCATTGTGACCGGGGCTCAATCTCCCTGCCAGGAAGAGAAGGTGGTGGTTTGGGGTCATATTTATGTCTTTGTACAGCAAAGCACATGGTTATTATTGTCCCCCGGGGGTCCTCTCTGGCTTATAGAAAAACCGCAGTCCCTGAGGCCCTGTAGAGTGACAGCCACGCAATGTGAGCAGAAAGCTTGAGTGTGGGTGGATGGGATAGTGAAGTCACCACCTTCTGGCACTTTTGGTGACTACCGTGGTTCTTTCAGTGCTTGATGTCACACCTCAGTCGGCTGGAATCTAAGCGGGGACACCCTGGGCCGTGGTGGGTCAGGCAGAGTCCAATGCCACCTTCTTTTGCCAGCCTTTATTTCTTTCCTCAGGAAACAGTTGTGGAGAAGTCAGGATTCTGGGAGAGCTGGGAAGCTGTGGGCTGGTCAATGGGGGGCTGTTGACAGTATGAGGAAGGGCTGGGGGTCTTCATTGTGACTGAGGAAAGGAGATTCCTCCTGAGGGAGGCACACAGGATACTGAGATAAGGGGGCTCAGGGAGAGGCCCCAGCAGCCCCCTCTCAGGAGTACATGAAAATCAGGGTGGCTTCACTGTTGTTTGTGGGCGGGGTTTCTGCTGGAGACAAGGAGCTGCAAAGACCACCTCTCAGAGACCAGTCCAGACCCTGGGAGCGCTAGCCATATATTTTTGCACTAAAGATTCATTATTATTTTTTTTATGGAAGTCCGGAAATGACCTCCCTACTGGAGAAGAATCTTTCTCTCCTATGTGTTAAAAATAGCTCTTATTAATCCCCTTCAAAGGTTAGTTTCAAATTCTTCATAACTGGGTTTTGAACAAAAGGAAAAGGAATGAACTTTCAGAAAAGTTTAAACTTCTTGCTGGCAAAACAAGTACAACCATCCCATACGCTCTTGAGCTCCCCGGCTTCAGTACAGAGAAGATGTTTCGTCCACTGACATACAGCATTTTGAGTAAAAGTTATTTCTAGCCTGAAAGTTATCAGGGAAAGGAGGAGGCCACCTTGCCCTGTGTTCAGAAACAAGCATGTCAGGGTGTGTGCTGGGGGAGGAGGTGACTGCTGCAGCCCAGGCCCGGGCCCCTGGTATCCCCCAACAGAGAGAGGGCTGCACCCAGTGTACCCTCCAAAGCCCTTCTAGGGGTGCTCTCTGCTTCCCTCCTGCTGCTGCTGTCAGCTGGCCCAGCACACCCGAGACCCACCAGGCCCCAACTCTGCAGAGCGCCAGTGGAGCCAAAATGAAGAGTGTTTGTTCCAGAACAAGTCTGAGGGCCAAGGAAATGCCTGTGGAAGGAAATCAAGCACTGTGGTCTTGCAGAGGAGCCTCGGGCACCACCGGGGCAGGGCTGCGGCCCGTGAACTTTCCAACAGGCTGGCACTGGGCCCCGGAGCCCGAGCTGTACCACCTGATCTCAGCCCATCTCTCCAGGTTGTGTATCAGCTGCAAAGGCTGGTTCAGTAACCAGGGCTGAACCAGTAAATCCCACCCCTGAGCGCTGAGTTAGGACTTTGTCCCCTGCTGCTTCCCTTCTTGGGAATGTGGGGCCCTCCCTGGGCTCTTGGGAAGGTGGGAGGTTTTCAGCTTAGGAGCAGCTGGCTGAGTGGGAGGTGGCAGGTAGGAGTTTTCCAATTCAGGACTCCCCTGCGTGGCCCTTCACCCCCAGTGTGGCCATGTCTGTCCACCCACTGTCCCCTGACTGTGCTTCAATGAGGCCCCACCTGTCTACCTTTGCTCTCATCATTCCTCCATTTAAACCTGTGACCTTCTCCCTCTCCACCTGGCCACATCATGGGCTCCCTTCCAAGTCCAGTTCCTCTGAGAAGTGTTCCTGGACTATCCCGCTGATCTCGGTTCCCTCTGAGCTCCTGTGCAATGAGAATCTGTGTGGCCCACATGGGGCAACCTTTACCCTGCGTTGTGGGTTAGTCACTCTGTCTATAGACTTTGCTACCCCAGCTCCCCAAGGACAAAGACTATGCCTTTTACTTATTTTATCAATCACAGTATTGGGTCCATAAGAAGCATTTAATAAACCTCTCTTTGGATTGTGTTGTCTAGCTGAATTTTTCTGATGTAGCCCTACTGGCTGGTCCCTAAAGACCAGGCAGTTAGGAAGAAACTTGGTGACAACAGTCACCTCTGTCACTACCACCCCCGCCCCAGCTCTCACCGTTCCTATATTGTCTTCAAGATTATGTAACAGTTTCACATCAATATTTTCATTTGATCTTCACAACCACCTTTTTAAGCAGCTGGGGCAGATGCTGCTTTTTTCTTTTCCCCAGTGGATGGAAATACTGAGGTTTGGAGAGGTTAAATGACTGGCCTAGGGCTCAGAGAGCCGAGAGAGAAAGTCTCAGCGAGGCTGGGAGAGCCCCATGGTCTTATTCAGATGACAAGTACATTCGTGCATGGAAAAGGACTTTGTGAACTGAGGGTCATACCGGGTTATATAGAATTATGATGAATTGCAGAAAAATAATTACTGAGAGATTGAAAGAGTTAACTCAAGAGTGAGCATCTGTTTGGATGGCTCTGGATTTGTTGATAGAAGAAAGAGTGTTGGTAGCATTCGAAGGGGTCCTTCAGGTGGAGATGCGTAGCAGCAGCTGGAAACAGGAGGGGAGGACTGACTGACCGAGCACGGGAAGACCTTTGTTCTCGTCCCATACCCTGACATTTCTTACCTCCGTGCCTCGGCTTCTGCTGTGCTCTGGTCCTGAGACTCGCTTCCCTTTTGCACCAGAGCTTGAGGCTATTATTTCCAGTTGTCTCTGAATGTTTCTGAGTACGTGTTACTGCAGCATGGCACAAATTGAAGTTTTTCTCCTCCTGTTTGCTTGGCAAGGAGGCTAGAAACCTTGGGATCGTGTTCTCTTTCCTTCCCCAGGTGGAATCCAGTTGCCAAGTTCAAGAGAGTCCACATCTCCGGAGCTGCTGTTTCCCATACTCTCTCCTCGCCCTCACGGCTTCTGCCTGGTTCAGGTCTTCACCTTTCGCTCGGCTTGTTGCAATAACCACCTCCCAGCTGCATTCTCTCACCCCTGCACGCCCTCCTTTTTGCTACAATCTATAATTTTGTAATACAAGGCAAATGATGCGGCTCCTCCCCGAGAGCTTCCAGATGCCTATGGAATGACATTTGAGGTCTATTGTGCCCTTGATCCATTTTCTCTGCTTGATGCATACCAGGCATTTTTATCCCTTCAAGCCTTTGCTCAGGCTAGTTCCTCAGCCTGGAATGCCCTTTTTCTCTGTGGCAGAGGCAGTTTTCATCCTCACCATTCCATGTGTTCTCTTAGAACTAACGGCCCATGAGCAGAGGTGACGTGCGTGGCTTCCATGTTGAGGCACTGGCGGGCAGGTGCAAGTTCTCTGTGCTTTTCTCTCTTTCTCTGCATATTGATCGTGAAATACAGGATGAAGGAGCCATGGCCTGGATCACTGAGTCACCACATTGAAGGAGTGCTCTGGACATCACCTGACTTGAATTGGAGTTGGCGCAAGAGAGAAGTAAATCTTTGTTGTGTTAAACTTTGTTACTGCAGCAAAACCTTGTCTAGCCTGACTGATATGCTCCCTTTTCTGCCAGTTAAAATCTTCACCTTTTAAGTCCCAGCTTAAATGCTACCTTTTTCTTTAAAAGCCTTCCAGAACCAACCCATCACTGATCAAAATTAATCCCTTTCCTTTGTGCTTTCATGTATTTGACGCTTGGTTTGTGGTCTGTGGTTGTAGCATTAGTGAGGGAGAATGATTAAGAGTATGAATTCTGGAGCCAGACTGCCGGAGATAACATTTCAGCCCTGCCACTTATTAGCAATGGACATTTGGATTAATTACTTAACCTCCCAGAGCGTCAGTTCATATTTAGTCCTCTAGTACCTATCAGAGGTCTGTTAAATAGTAACCGTTTTCCACCCTCATTCTATTTCATCTTTCAGATTGAAGCATCAGGAAAATACATACAGAGATGCGGATCAGAGGGCCCTGGCCCTCAGGGGTATGCACCATGATACAGGTGATATGTTCCATGGCTCAGAGATGGCCTGGAACAGGCTATAGTCTCCTCCAACTAATTGATTATGTCAAACTGGAGGGACAGACTCAGAGGAGGAAGGAGCCATGAATCTGATGTTACTTCTTGCAGCTATTGGCTTACAAGTCATCTTTTTTTCCTTTGTTTTTCTAAAATATACATAACATAAAATTTACCACTGTAACCATTTCTAACTGTACAGTTCAGTGGCGTTAAGTACATTCACAATGTTGTGTAATCGTCACCACTATCTATTTCCAGAACATTTTCATCATCCCAAACAGAAACTCTGTACTCATTAAGCAATGACTTCCCATTCCATCTACCTCCAGCTCCTGGTGACCACTATTCTTTTTTCATTCCGTATGCATTCGTCTATTCTAGATGCCTCATATAAGTGGAATCATACAATATTTGTCCTTTTGTGTCTGGCTTATTTCACATAGCACAGTATTTTTGAGGTTCATCCGTGTTGTAGCATGCATCAGAATCTCATTACTTTTTATGGCTGAATAATATTCCTCTCTGTATATTCCACATTTTGTTTATCCATCCACCTTTAGGCTGTTGTGAATGATGCTTCTGTGAATATCAGTGGGTGTCTCTGTTTGAGTCCCTGTTTTCAATTCTTTAGGGTATACACCCGGGGGCCTCGGCAAGTCCCCACAGGTACTCTTTACTGCAAGCTTTGCAGTTCCCTGAATGTGCCATTTGCCTTTGTATATGCTGTGCCCTTTGCCTGGAATCCTTTCTGCCTCCAGTCACCCAGCTAACCTCTACTCAGTCCTGCCCAGCTCACTCTGCCTTCCGTGATCTGCCTTACTAACCTTCTCTCTCACTACCTCTCCTTCATACCCCCGCGCCAGCCACTCCAAACTGCTCGCACTTCTCTGAAAGTATCAGCTGTCCCCACAGCTCTGCTTGGCTTCCTCTGCTGGAACCCCCTTTCTCCTCTTTTCAAGCTGTTAATGATCTCTTCAGCTTTCCAGGTGCACTCCAAGCATCACTTCCCTTGGAAGTCTCTCCTGATCTTCCCCACCTAGAACCAACCATTCCTGCCCATGTCTTCCAGGCAACCTTTGGGTACACAGATTTCTTGCCTTAACACCTTGAACACGTCAATGCTCTGGTTTGCATATCCCTCACTCACATTGTCATACACTGTGCACTCCACAAAGGGAGGGGCCATGTCTTAATCCTTCGCTCACTCTGGTTCGCTTGTTAAATACTCGACGAATGAAAAAAGAAGATGAGCACAAAAGTAGACAAGAAATTTTTGTTTTTTGTTGTATGAGGGAAGAGTCTGTAATTAAAATCATGTAAAATCAGGAAAGGATGATTGGAATTATATACAAGTAGTGAAAATGAATGAGCTACAGCTAATTGCAATTACATGGATTAATATTAGTAGTATGATGTTGAGTGAAAAAAGCATGTCCCAGAAGACAAAACACAGTGAGACACCCTTTTGATAAAGTTTAAAAAAAAGTAAAACTAAACAATGTATTGTTTATCTAATACATCAGTAAACATATGTGATAAAACAAAAGGCGAGGAAATGATTAGGTACAAAGTTTATGGTGGTGGCCGTCCCTGTTCTTTCTCCCTGATGTGGGCAGGGCTCACATCCTCATAACCCGACATTCACCTGAGAACAGGGATGCAGGTGATTGGTTGGAGAGGAGCATATTGGTAAATGTAAGTTATTGGGAATATTAATTCATGGGTATTCCTGATACTATGAAATAAATAATAAATGAAATAAATAGAAAGGGCTGTGCATGGAAAAATGATGCTAGTGTGTAACAGCCCGAGAATTATGATGAACCCAATTTGATAAGCCTGAGGTCCCTTACAAAGGGGCAGTGGTGATGGGAGTTGTTCTAAGTCCTGAAGAAAGAGAAGGATGTTGCTGAACTTTAAAACTCTGATAGTTGAATATGAAGTGGAGGCTGCCATAAACAAAATGGATGATTTCGGCTGTTGGGGGTAAAAGGCAGCACAGTTTCAGCATGCTTTGAATGGTAAGATAAGAAAATAATAAGTTTCATTCCATGATAAAAATCTGCATTTGGGTAATGAGATGGCATCTCTCATAAGGAGCAGGAAACACGCAGACAAACCTCTGGGGAAACTGGAATGATAATAAATCAAAGATGCATGCTGTGACTGGGGTCTGGGGAACCCTCTGCCCTAGAGAGAATTTTGATCCTTACTTCCCTTTTCAACCTCATGGAGTTCTCTGTATTCATATTTGAGAGCCTCTCACCTTAACTCTCCACTCAAAGCAATCTTTGCTTCTTGCCCATAATACTTAGATAGAGCAGGGGGCTCCTGAAATTTCTGTCTGGGCCAAGTTTCCATTAGTTGGAGACACATACCTGGTGACTACATAAGCCTCTTGCAGAAGCACTTCATCCATGTATATGTGGAAGGAGACCTGTATACAGGTAGGCAATTTGGGCTTTTAAAGAAATCAGCACAGAATCAGAGTGAAAATTCTAGAAGAAAACACAGTATCTCCAAGGACAGAAGAATACATCTCCAAGGATACAAGAAAAAAAAGAGTAAAGAAACCAAGTCTTCATTAATTTCCAAGGACCATAAGCTATAGGGCAAGCTTTGAGAGTTAGATCAGAGCAAGACGAATACTTTGAGTCCTGGCCTGGCAGACACTAAATTTAGCATCTCTCCTCTCACTGCCAGCCCATGCACCCTGGGTCTGAGCCCACTCTCCTCCCTCACCTCCCAACTCTCCACATGCCCAAACCTCCTGCTTCTTACCCTCTGTCCTGCTTCCTTAGGCTCCCTCTCCAGAACTTCCAACATGCTCCTAGCTTCCTCTCCTGTGCATTTGCTGGATGATTTTTCCACACAGGTCTGGGTGTCCTCCAAAAGAATGGTCAGAAAGTGCTGCAAAATGAGCAGCTCCAGGATCTCCCCTTCCAAATAAATGTCTGGACTAAGCCTTTCATGGCAAAGCTCTTGGGGCCTTCTCAGAATCTCACTGGATATTGGAATCATCTGGTACAAGAATTTCCTAAAGTGCTGGCATAAGATCTCTTGGCGGCAGTTCTGGCCCCAATTTTCTGCTTTTTCTACCTTCTCTATCCCAGATTCCTCTTGCTCAAGTGGAGCATGGGAATCCTAGGTTTTTGGATCTTTTAATGTGGAAGTCATTATTCACTTGTCACAGATGGGTTCTGCAAACTCCAAGAACTCTGCAAATTCTGGATGATTCCTCTTTAGGGCCACTCCTTAAGCATAACAAATTATTATCAATGCAGATAAATGACAACTGTTGTTGGGAGCACACATAAAAGATATACAAAGCCAGTTACTACTGGAACTTATTAATTAAAAGCAGAAAATATTTATGAGCTACCATAGATGATAGCTATGATATATCAACAATGGACAAAAGTGATTTTGACTATCTGTCCCATGGAATTGCAGGGTATTATTTGGTTAGAAAATGATATGTAGTTAGTCTTAACAGCAAGTATAATATCACAGGGAAAGGAGGTTACTAAATAGATAAATTCATGGCTTAGCTGTTGGAGAGATTATATGGGGCCCACGGATAGTTACATTTTATGGAATCTGAATATCTATAGAATAAAATCAATCATCTTTAGAAGGACCTAACAGAGTGTCTATGAAGTGCCCAAATCCAAACTGGGTGACCTGGGTGAAACTTCAGGGAGGCACAGCTGGATAAGGGCTGTAAACAGAAAAGCTTAAAGTAAATCAATTGTATCACACTCTAGCTTGTGAAAGAATAGGTTTGGGGAGATCATCTCTGAAAGGGATGTTCAGAGAGACAAAATGACTCATTGTGCCTCTAACACCATGGGAGAAAGTACTATTTAACCATGAAAATGAAGATCTAGCCAGACTGACAGGTACACCCCTATAGTGAGAATACCTTATGCCATTAAACTTGGATTTCATTCTCCTTGACCTGATTCAGTGCTCACTATGTGTCTCCAATATAATATACCATAGTATAAGAATCTGGTCCCCTCTATAGATCTTCCTACAGGGGAGGAGCACATTTTTGGCAAATGAGGTTATCCAGTCTGAATGATAATTATATGTTTCACTAGAAAGGAATTAATTCATACTCCAGGTTTATACATCAATCTCTTTTTTTTGCAGTTATTTTATATTAATTTATAATTTCATTTGATACTCAGCTGTTAGTTTTCATCCATATTGACTATCTGTTGGTCTTTGAAAGTAGTGACAAGTACATAGGTAATCAATGTATGAAGGTTGTTTGATAAACCTTCATTCTCATTATGTTTTCTGGATAACTGTACATAGATACAGTATGGGATATTCCTTATTCCTTTGATCCCAGCAGCTTTGTTGAGCTTGGTGTCAATGTGTACATCTGGTGTTCTGATTTCCTTCATGGCAAATTTCTAGATTTCTTTGAGTGCCCAAGGGCTATTCATCTTCAAGCCCACTCCATTGATGTGCTTTGTGAATGCTGATGGTGTATGCCCTGGACACAACCTTGTTGATGGCAGAATGACCCTTTTTCTTGCCACTCCAGAAGCTATTTGGCTGGGACCAGGTTGGAAAGGAAGCCATCAATCTCTTGAGTGTGGGTAGCATTACTGTGTCTCCTGCTGTGCTTACCTCTCTGCGGACTAATAAAACTAGTTTTCTGGCCCTAGAGAGTGGACCAGACACCAGAACAAGGGTATTCCAAGGTATCGTTACCTAGTCATCCTCAGGTAAGTCTCATTTGAAATTGCAAGTTTAGTAACCTACTAGTAGGACACTTCAAACTCTCCTTGACAGAGGTTTGTGCCAAACATGTGAAACTACCTCATGAAGGGCTTCTATTGGTGCTTCAGTAATTAAACTATACTGAATGAAGTTCAAGTCAATCCATCCTTATACTAAACTTTATCCTATAATGTCAAAGCAGGATCCCAGTGAATGTTACTTAATGTATACAGAGAGCAGGTCAATCACTTTGGGAGCACTTTCCTATCCTTCCATATCCATGCACACCTAGCAGCACCAACGGCAGATGGTCGGAAATTGTTCTCAACATGATTTTTAAAAATGAGGAAACAGGAACACAATAGGGCATCCCAAAATTTCTGGGCCCAAAATGTTTTTTAGCTACTTTCTATGTATACGATGAGAAAATATTACTCAGCTCTCACTAAGGAGCCCATGAACAAATTTCCCAGGCTTGTCACTAAGAAGCTCTGAATTTGATGAATTGTAGAATTGCCACTTCAAACAATTCATTTTTATAAATAATTTTTCCATTATTTTATAATTATATATTGATAATATTTGCTCAGTAATGTTGAGAGGTGTTATCTACTGTGTATGAGCTATGTCGCAGGAAGAAGGGCAAGGAGGGGAAAATATCTGTTCATTTCCTTTTCTGAATGTTACGTGGCTTGTGTTACTTTATTGATTATGGACCATTTTCTGAATGCTTTATAAAACTGATATTATCCTTACTGAAATCCAATCAGATGATTTTCAAAATATAGATCTAAAATGTCTCTTGAGAAGTGAGAGTGCCTTTTGAGCAGTCCGTACCCAGATGAATGCTTTTTTTTATGTTAGCATTTCCAAAAATGGGTTCTGGGAAAAACCACATTAGAGAGATATTAATAGGGTGTTACGCAAGTTTCTGTGATCAAAATGCTTTGAGAAACACCAGGCTAAACAAAGTTAAGCAAGTTCCATTACAGCAGGGCTTCTCAGAACAACTGAATAGTCCGTCATTAACAGCTAGTCATTAAGAGTTCAAATCCCAAACTTACTTGTCAGTCTTTTATTTTTCCCTCGGGAATGCATGGCAAATAATCTTTATATGAAACATTTCCAACAGAAGCTCCTAAGATAGAGTCAGATAAAGGATATCAGTTTCCTAAGTGAACATACAGCACTTTACAATAATTTCAAGTTGGATATGATGGCAGACATTACCCTCATTTTTAAATTGAGGACACGTGTTCAAAATGTTTAGGCAGCTAGCGCCTTCCGCAAATGGCTGACTAGGGATAAGCCAGTATTCTGCAGGGTACCCAAAATTGCGCAGAGTCCCATTCCTCCTGGCTAAGAGAACCTGATTCTAAGCCTTCAACCTCCTTTCCCACCAGGAGGGCCACCTACATCTTCCACCCTTTACCTCTCTTCCTCCTTCCAGATTGCAGTTGGTCCGCTCATTCCCATTTTCTCCAAATCCTTCTTCCAGACCTGCAGTTCCTCATTGTTTTACTTAATGCCTCTCACTTAACCTGGCCACAAATAATTAGTAACTTATATTTTTTGTTTCAGTTTTAAAAATGGGCATTTTGGATGTTCTCTGTCTCAGATAGATACACACACACAAACGGATCCTAAATTACCTATTTTTAATTTGGGGTGGGTGAAAGAGAATTGCACAATGTTAAACAGGCGAGAATGACTTTATTCAAGGCGAATGCAACAAGGTAAAAAGGCCAGAACTAATTCTGAATTCAACTCCGCCGAGGCAAAGGACAGAAGGGTTTTCATGCGTGGAAAAGTACTAGAGGACATTAGGGGGAGGTTAGGCAGCGGGGTGGGTCCACGGTATGGAGTTATCTTCCGAGTTTGCTGTTAAGGCCAGCTGGGACACGTTCCATCCGCATCCGCGTTTTGCAAGGGCCTGGGTGAAAGGAGGTCAGGTGTCATTTTCATTATTTTCTGTGAGATAGTTGGCCTCGAGAAGTTACACATAGAGAAAAAAAAGCCCACAACTCCGGCTATTGGAGGGGCCGACCCCTGGGCTCCAAGACAGCTGTGCCTGGTCTCCCGCCACCCTTCCTCCCTGCTCCTCTCCCCAACAATTCTGCGTCATGTGCGCCCCGGGGGGTGCCGCCCGCAGTCACGTCGCTGTTTGGGCGACCACGGCCGCCCCGCTGGCCCTCCCGAAAGCCTGGAAAAGGGGAACAGAACAGCAGGCAGGAAACCTCCACCAAGGCAGCGTGAACTCTAACCTGGGACTCCGAGGAGCAGGAAGTGAGCCGCCGTCAGGGTGAGCCGCCGGAAGCCCGCCTCCCGAGAGCCCGCCTTTCCCCTCTAGGAGTGTGGAGGTTCCCACACCTCTGTGGTCTGGCCCCCGCGCCGAGCTGCAATCAGGAGGGAAGGGAACAGCGGGGCGAGAGAAGGAGCCCCCGAAGCCGGGCGGGGAAGAGCGGGTCAGTCACTTTGGGAGCACTTTCCTATCCTTCCACACCCATGCACACCTAGCAGCACCAGCGCAGACGGTCGGAAATTGCTCTCAACACGATTTTTAAAAATGAGGAAACAGGAACACAATAGGGCATCCCAAAATTTCTCGATGGTTTCCTGACGGTTTTTCCCTAGTGTATGTGCAAATGCATGCATATATATATATTATATATAATATATATAGATGAAGTCTATAACTTTCATGCTGTAAAACAACTGAAATCATCCTAAATAATTACAAAAAGAGAAAGGTTTTACATTTGATGTCCCTTCTGAATTAGAACCCTAGGCTGGGGCTGGGGCTGGGGCTGGGGCTGGGGCTGCTGGCCTTGTCTGTCCTCCCAGGTCTGGCCCCCGTCTCTAATGTTGCAGGCATGAGTGGGCACACCTGCCCTTCCACTCACCCCCAGGGGCCCCAACTAGCTCCTCTGCTTGTTGATTCTCAGGTTCATGTCAGTCAACTTTCATAGTTTCTTATTTGGATTTTCCACTCTAAAATGAGAAAGGGGGGAAACTATGCAAATATACATAACTGTAGAATCTAGTAAAATTTGGGTAAAATTAGAATTGTCTGTGTTCAAAAAAAAAAAGTAATAGCATCCGACACAAATAGGTGTGGTGAAATTGGTCATTCTGGTCAGTGCATAAATGTACTGCCTGTTGAAAAACCATCGGCATTCTATATCAAAAGTCACTGGGTTGACATTTGTGGAAAATCTGCCCCAAGTAAATAATCCAAGAGAAAGGAAAAGCTGTGTTTCTGAAGCTATTCTATAACAGACACCTGTTGTTTTTGCTTGCTCAACATCCAGTTTCCCTTTTTCTGGTTATAACACTATGATTTTGTGTGTGTGTGTGTGTGTGTGTGTGTGTGTGAAACTAGCTAACTCTCAATCCATTTCCAGGCTTGGGGGGTATGACCTGGGCCTTGCTGATCGAATATCCCAGCATGGGAGACCATGAAGTTAGGAGCCAGACTGTCTAGTCCCAATCCTAGATCTGCTGCTTAATCCAGCGTGTCCTTTGGCTGATTATTTAGCCTCTGTGAGTCTTGGTGTATAGCGGAATGGGGATGCTAATAACAGATACCTATCTCACAGGGTTGTAGGGAGGATTGTCTGAATGAAGCATGTGTAATAGTCCTGGTTGTATAACTGCTATCGTCTCCTACCTCCATGCCTCTGATCCATATTTCCCATGGCTGACAGCCTCTTACCTTTGTTTATTTTTCCTTTTTTCTTTCTACATACTCCAATATCTATTGCATTATCCTGGAAATTATATTGTATATCTTTCTTTCCTACTGGACTTTCCCCTGAGGTAGGACAGGGTTTTATTCACCTTTGTACCTTGGGTGCCTAACATAGTTCCTGCCCCAGAAATGGTTTTCAACAATGGTTTCTTGAACAAAAATGAATACTCCCTAACACAGAGTAGACAAAGATGGAACAATTAAGGAAACTGTAATAAATCCTAGAGGATAAACAAAAGGGAAATAAAGAGGACCACATGAAGAGAGAACAATTTTCTTACAAAACATGGCTTGATCCCTGGGGATTGCAGACCCTATTTCTTCTTAGCCCAGGACTTGCTCTTACATGGTGGGCAGCTGAGTTCCATGAAGAGAATAGTACCTAAGGCCCGCTTTCTGAATTACTGCTTCCTTTTTCTGTCTTGGAATCCATCTCCTCCCATGGGAATTGGCAAGAAATGACCATTCCCTAAAGAGAGGTCAAATCTACCCTCAGGATATGTCAGATACCACCCTACAAGCCCAATATTCATGTACAAAAAAAAAAAAAATCACACATGCAATGCAGGTGGAGACAGGGCTTAATATACAGAAAGACACTATGGATGGAGCAGGCTCCTGTAAGCGCATGGAGAGGTGCCTTGGGGTAGCCAGGGAACACTTTCTGATGGATGATTGCCTAGCCTCAGTGGATAATACATATGGGTAAGTGATATCAGTATCTATTTTTCTGCCATGAGAGATTCCCCTGGAGCCACATCCATCTGAATCTCAAAAATTTTTAGAGTTGGAAGGAAAAGACAGGTATTTCTAATCTACCATTGAGTGGAGTATAGACGTCATCTACAAAACTTTGGACAATGTCCACAAAAGCTCTGAACACTCCAATGACACCCAGCTATCTGGTCCATGAAGCAAACTGTTTATTTTGTGGGACAATTCTAGTTGCTAGAATTTTTTTCCACTCAGTCCTTATTGATCTTCCTGTAACTAAGTCCTAGTTCAGATTTGCTAATCCTTAGTGATCTTTGGTGCTGCAACATAAATCCAACAGATGTAGAGGGACTTCTTGTCTTAGCTAACTTCTCCCACTGCCAGATTCTGTAATTTATCAAACATTTTAATATATTTACTACAATTTAATAATTAACATTTGATTTCCCATAGCAAACAAATGAATTATTAGGAAGTTGAGGCTCAGAATGTTTTATTGACTTTCCCAGGCATGCACATGCTAGAGACTCAGACACAGGTCTTTTGGCTCCAAATCCTGTGCTTTTTCCATGACCACGGTGCTTTGCCTCCCTAAACTCACAGATAACAGTGACATAAATTCAATAAAATAGACTCTGGCTGTCTACCTGGGAATAGGATTGATCCATGACTGGGGAATTTTAGGATAAGTCCATTAAAGAGACAAAGGTATGAGGGATATTGAGGGGCTCTTATGAAGTTAGTGCATGTGACAGTTAGTGCTGAGAGGAACAAGAAAGTGTCTTAGCTTGCCAGGCTATGACAAGCACCACACTGTGAGTTGGCTTAAACACAGGAAATTTATTGGCTTATGGTGTTGAGGCTAGAAGTCCACATCTAGATATCGGCAAGGTTTGCTTTCTCCCAGAGTCTGTAGTGGTCTTGTGCTGGCTGCCAGCAATCCTTGGGGTTCCCTGGCTTGTATTTCTGCCTCCCATCACTTGGGGATGTCCTTTCCTTTTGTCAGCTTTTTCAGTTTGTGCCAACTTCTAGCTTCTTCCTGTATGGCCTTCTCCAACTCTGGCTTCCATTTTTTTTCTCTTTTTATGGTCTCTGGTAGTATGGATTAAGACTTATCCTTTTTCTTTTGGCCACACCTTAACTAAAAATAACATCTTCCAAAGGTCCTATTTACAAACAGTTTCACACCCACAGGAATGCGGAGTAAGATTGAGAACATGTTTTTGCTGGGGTATAAAACTTAATCTATCATCCTGGGAAACTTGTAGAAAGCAGACGGCTCAGGGGCCTGGGTGTCCCCAGGTAGATGGACAATAGGTAAGAGGAGTGTGAGGGGGTGGGAGAAATGGGACGATGGTACACTGAATTTAGAGAGCAAGATACAGGAGTCAGGCTTTCAAAGATGGCCCGGTTTGGGGTAAGGACAAGTTCCAGGATATGGCCATGGAACTGGGTGGCTGAAGTGAAGTAGAGCAAAGGTCACTGGAAAGGAGGAGGTCAAGGGCTGTGAGACTCAGGACTTTGGTGGGTTATCCACTGGGATCTTGAAATCACCCAAGATGAGGGAAAGAGGAGGAAATGGGTAAGTGTTCTAGTTTGCTAATGCTTCTGCTGGAATGCAAAACAGCAGAGATGGATTGGCTTTTATAAATAGGGTTTATTTGGTTACACAGTTACAGTCTTAAGGCCATAAAGTGTCCAAGGTAACGCATCAACGATCGGGTACCTTCACTGGAGGATGGCCAATGGCGTCCAGAAAACCTCTGTTAGCAGGGAAGGCACGTGGCTGGTGTCTACTCCAGAGTTCTGGTTTCAAAATGGCTTTCTCCCAGGATGTTCCTCTCTAGGCTGCAGCTTCTCAGGGCAAACTCTGGGCTGATACCTCCAAAGCATCAGCAAAACTCTGCTTTCAATGGCTGTCTTCGAAATGTCTCTGTAAGTTGCAGCTCTTCTCTCAGCTCCTGTGCTTTCTTCAAAGTGTCCGTCTTGGCTGAAGCAAGCTTATTCCTTCTGTCTGAGCTTATATAGGGCTCTAGTAAACTAATCAAGGCCCATCTGAATGGGCGGGGCCATGCCTCCATGGAAATTATCTAATCAGAGTTATCACCTACAGTTGGGTGGGTCGCATCTCCATGGGAACAATCAAAGAATTACAGTCTAATCAACACTAATACGTCTGCCCACACAAGGTTGCATCGAAGATAACGGTGTTTTGGGAGACACTATACATTCAAACTGGCACAGTAAGATACTCAAGTTCTAGGGGGAACTTCCACCTGGAGGAAGACAA
Organism: Choloepus didactylus; assembly: GCF_015220235.1. Lineage (NCBI taxonomy): Eukaryota > Metazoa > Chordata > Mammalia > Pilosa > Megalonychidae > Choloepus > Choloepus didactylus. Next base: position 62,863,410 of record NC_051324.1, on the reverse strand, counting down.
ATGAGAGAAAAACAAGGACTCAGGGTGGAAGGGTTGGGTGTATGAGCCTCAGAGGATGAGGGTTTAGCACTTAGCACAAAAGTGGAAGAGTAATTGCTTGGAAGTGGCAGTGGGAAACTTGGACAACCCCAACTCCTGGATGACAACAAAGGATCAACTCAACCTCCCCTGTGATGGGGGTAGAATCCTCAGGGAAGAGCCCAGTTGCGCCTGGGGCAAAAGTCTGGTAGAACATTCTAGGAGACTGAGAGGCACCCTTGAGACATTGCGGAAGAAGGGAAGGCAGCAGTGGGAGGATGGGTGGGTGGGGAGATGAGTAGTGTTGGGTTGAGAGGTTGTGACAAAAGTCAGACACACAGTGGACTGCTGGAGATGGCTGATGCCTACTCATGAGAGCTGACTGTGTGCATCTCTTCCCAATTCTAGTCCAGTGGCTCCATGCTCAGCGATGCCCCATCGGTAGGATATTATACCATGGAAACTGGCATGGAAACTGCTACAAATCATATCTCTCCTCAGCCCCCTCCCCCCACAAAAAACAAAACAAAACACAAACCGAAACCACTGTCTACAAGCCACTGACTGGTCATACCCTTGGTGAAACTCATTGACTAGGAAGGGAGGTAAGATATGTCCCATATATCAACAACCCAGGGTTGTTGAGTGGAAAATGACACATGTGTGGCACAAACTCAAAGCCGGAGGAGTGAGGAGGAGGGTAGCATCTTCTCAGATTGTGCAACTTGACCCGATATCTGAAGTGGGGGCAGCAGAAATAGGATTTCGTTTGTCAAAAATGTGGAGGAGGGGATTTTCAGCAGAGCAACTGGCAAGCGAAAAGATGTGAGGGTGGGAAAGTCCAACAGGTGCTGGTGAAAAAGCAATTTCAGGCCTGGCTAGAGAAGAGAGCTGATGTTGGGGAGCAGTGAAATTACGGCTGGAAAGTCAGACTGGGCCAGACAATGAAAGAATGACCTTTATTTGGGAGTCACTGAAGATTTTTGAGTACGATAGGGGCATTATAATAATACCTTGGGAAAATTAATTCTCTGGTTTTGTACTTTCAAAAGTTGAGATATAATTCACACACATTAAACTCACCCTTTAAAAAGACAGAATTGAGTAGCTTTTGGTTTATTCACAAGGCTGTGCAGTCATTATCACTATTGAATTCCAGAACATTTTTATCATGCCCAACAGAAATCCAGTATCATTAACAGTCCTTCCCATTCCTTCCTCCCACAAGGAGTTTGCACTTTTTACAAAATACCATGTTTGGTGTCTGCAGGGTGGTTTGAATTTTGAACCCCAAAGGGGCTGTCTACCAAAGAACAAAGAGAGAAGGGCAAAGAGCAGAACTAACCTTTCCAAGGTCTAGCCAGTGTAACTGAAGAGACAGAGAGAGAGAAAAAGAGCAATATTAGATCCACGTGGGAGCAAAAGCAAGGAACATGTGGGAAGTGGATCTTAAAATGCAACATCTGAATAAAGTGGAAGGTACAGATATTAAGAAAAATTCTTGCAGGGGTTAACTTTTTCTTCATTGCTGACCCTGTGTCAGCCATCTTCCTGCACCGTTCTAGACACTGCCATTCCTGGGGAAACCAAGGGGAAACCGTGGAAGGGGCAGGAACTTTGGAAAAATCCCTTGCTTTGAAATGCCTCAGGAAAGATCCTTGCTCCCTCTTGGCTCCTCCCAAATGGCTGTCAGTAGCAGGAGGAGGCCTGGGAATCTGGGGCTGTGGTGTCTGAGCCACCCCATCACAGTTGGGCAGGGTGGTACCACAACATCCAAGGATGATCTTGGTGGTCAGCATCCACTGTGGACCCTCAGCCAGCAGGCATTCTGTTTAAGCATCCTTTGCAAGTATAGGCATGTGTGGCAAAAGAAAGTATGGCTTCAGTAAGACTAGTACAAATGGGGTCCACCAGGTGGTACAGTTCCCTGGGTCTCTTCTCCAAATGTGGATCCATCTTTTCCCCCCCTCTCTCTGTTCACTTGTAGCAGCAGTGGTTGGGATGTGTCGATGGTGGTGCCCAGCTCCTTCGAATATCCATCACATGGAATCCCATTTTGATGATGCTGGTCTGAGTCCAGAGGGGCTAGCTCTGTAAAGAGCTCTAAATCCCACTCTACCGCCCAGATGGCCAACAATGCACCCTTCAGGGTTGGGTGAACTTTTTGTTCTACTTAGAATACCAAAGCCATATGGTTTTGCAATTGGAGGGGACTTCTGAGTTCATCAGATCTGATTCTCTCTTTTTGCTGGTGAGAAATTTGGGGAAAAGAGAGGGTAGGTGACTTGATCAAAGTCACCCAACCAACTAATGTGTAGAGACAGAAAGCAGACCAGTGGTTGCCTGGGGACAGAGCTTGGGGGGGGGGGGCGGGGGTGTGCTGTGGAGAATCACAAAGGGGCACAAGGAAACTTCTGGGGATAATAATAGTATGCTCACTCTCTTGATTGTGGGGATGGTTTCATGGGTAGATACACATATCAAAACTTACCAGATTACACACTTTATACACTTGCAGTCTATTGTATGTCACTTATACTTGGATAAAGCTGTTTTAAAAAGTCACCAATTCAGTTAGAGACAGAGCAAGGACCAGAACACACACCTTGTGCCTTGAGACATTCTTGCTTCCCCTTAAGCCCGGCGTTTTCTTTTTAAGTCAAAGCCTATTCAAGTCCTAAAGTGCCTTTTCCCATAATGTTGCTTTTAAAACTCTGTGATTCCAAATTTTCTGTAATTAAAAGTAACACTCTTATAAAACAAAGTAGCAGATGCCATTTGTTGGAGATGGAATCATGTCCCACAAAAAAGGTATGTTGAGGTCCCAAACCCTGGTCCTCCTGTGGGTGTGAGCCCATTTGTCAATAGGACCTTTGAAGATGTTATAGGCTAAGGTGTGCCCAAACTGAATGAGGGGGGCCTTCATCCAACATGGCTGGAGTCCTTATGAGCGAAGGAAATTAGACACAGAGAGGAAGGCATGAGGAGCAGCCGGACGCTGGAAGCCAACAGAACCCAGAAGAGAAAGCAGATGCTGCCATGTGTGCCACCATGTGATGAAAAAGCCAAGGACCAAGGATCGTTGTCAGCCAGCCCCAGAATGCCATAGATTTCAAGGAAAAAGCACCGCCTTGCTGACACCTCGATTTTGGACTTCTAGCCTCAAAACTGTGAGCCAATAAATTCATGATGTTAAGCCAACCCACTGTATGGTATTTGTTTTAGCAGCCATGGCCTCTCCAGCAGATCGAAAAATGCATTTAGGTCCTCCCCCCCCATATAATTTTTTCTTTAATTGCAAAGGTAATACACACTTGTTACCAATTCAAATAAGAGAATTATGTGAAATGCAAACCAGGGTTAGAAGCATGGACAGTGGCTTGGGCAGTCAGAGGAATCTGACATAATTTCTGTCCTTATCAGGAAGACATCCAGCAGTTGTGGGAGGCACCAGGACCAAGCTGTACCATGTGCTTGGGGAAACAGGATGAACTCCCAGACCTCTCCTCTGGGTGTCCCTACTGTCATAAACATTTAACCCATTCTGCCGCTTCTAATCGGTTTGCGTACCTTGTACCACCTCCCCCCCCCAAAAAAAAAAAAAAAAAATCCTTTGCCCTTCTCTGCCCTGCCTCGTGCTCCAGGAGGCTAACCCCTAACAGGCTGTACCATGCTGCAGCACACAGCCTCCCGGGCCCTCTGGCTTCTGGGCAGGTCTGAACTATGGGAAGCACCAAGAGGAGACTGAGGGCAGGAGGGGCTAGTAATCCCCCTGGCTACCTCTCTGGCAATGGTGGTGTCCCTCCAAGATGCAGCCCCCTCCCCCAGGGCTCCAATAAGGGCTTCCTGCCCCCTCCCTTCAGCCCTAGGGATGGTAAAGGCTTCTGGAGTCTGCTATTCTCTGGGTGGTTCCCTCCACCAGGCCCCACCTCTGTGAGAATCCCTTCGTGTGGTTGGCTCTGCCCAAAAGTAGTGGCCTACATCCTTCAGGTTGCAATGCACTGTTTAAGATGCTGTCTCCCCTCCTAGGCTGGGGGAGGGGTCCGAGCGCAGGGACCGTGTCTTTTTTTTTTTCCTTAATTGAGATAAAATTCACATAACCTAAAATTCATCATTTTTACCTTTTGAAATGTACAATTGAGTAATTGTTAGCATATTCACAATGTTGGGCAACTAATACCACTTTTTGATTCCAGAACATTGTCATCACCCCAACATGAAACCCCATACCCTAGAAGTCACTCCTGACCCCTGGCCCTTGGCAACTACTATTTTACTTTCTGTCTCTATGAATTTGCCTATTCTGGGCATTTCATAAAAATGGAATCATAGAATATGTGGTCTTTTCTGGCAGGCTTCTTTCACGTAGCATAATGTTTTCAAGACTCATCCATGCTGTAGTGTGTATCAGTACTCCATTCCTTTTTATGGTCGAATAATATGCCATTGTGTGGCTATACCACAATTTGTTTATCCATTCAGCTCTTGATGGACAGTTAAGTTGTTTCCACTGTTTTGGCCGTTATGAATAATGCTGCTATGAAAATTCATTTGCAAGTTTTTACATGGAAATAGGTTTTTAATTTTCTTGAGTGTACAACAGGACTAAAATTGCTATGTCATATGTAATTCTGTGTTTAACTTTGTGAGGAACCACCAAACTGTTCCACAGAGCCTACTGCATTGCACATTCCCACTAGCAATATACAAAGGTTCTGATTTCTACACATCTTTGCCAACACCTGTTACACCCCCCCCCTTTTTTTTTGAATTATAGCCATCCTAGTGGGAATGAAGTGTTATTTCATAGTGGTCTTGATTTGCATTTTCCTAATGTTCTAGTTTGCTAATGCTGCTGGGATGCAAAACACCAGAAATGGATTGGCTTTTATAGAGGGGGTTTATTTGGTTACACATTTACAGTCTTAAGGCCATAAAATGTCCAAGGTAAGTCATCAACAATTGGGTACCCCACTGGAGGATGGCCAATAGCATCCAGAAAACCTCTGTTAGCTGGGAAGGCATGTGGCTGGTGTCTGCTTCAAAGTTCTGGTTTCAAAATGGCTTTCTCCCAGGATGTTCCTCTCTAGGCTGCAATTCCTCAAAAATGTCACTCTTAGTTGCTCTTGGGGTGTTTTTCCTCTCTTGCTTCTCCGGAGTAAGAGTCTGCTTTCAACAGCCATCTTCAAACTGTCTCTCATCAGCAGCTACTCTCTCAGCTTCTGTGCATTCTTCAAAGTGTCCCTCTTGGCTGTAGCTCCTCTTCAAAATGTCACTCTCATCTGCACTGAGTTCCTTCTGTTTGTCAGCTCATTTATATGGCTCCAGTGATTTAATTTGGACCCACCCTGAATGGGAGGGGCAGCACCTTCATGGAAATTATCCAACCAAAGTCATCTCCTACAGTTGGGTGGGGCACATCTCCATGAAAACACTCAAAGAATTACAATCTAATTAGCACTGATATATCTACCCACACAAGATTACATCAAAGATAATTGCGTTTTGGGGTACAATACATTCAAACCGGCACACCTAATGCTTAATGATGTTGCACATATTTTCATATGTTGGCCATTCGTATATCTTCTTTGTCCATTTTTTAGTTGGGCTGTTTGATTTTTTTGTTGAGTTGTAAGAGTTCTTTATATATTCTAGATCTTTGATTTTTATCCAATATATGATTGGCATACATTTTCTCCCATTCTGTGGGGTGTCTTTTCACTTTCTTGACAGTGTCTTTTGATGCAGAAAATCTTAAATTTTGATGAAGTTCACTTACCCATTTTTTATTGTCATTGTTGTTGCTTGTGCTTCAAAAAGCTTCAAGGTCACGAAGATTTACACTTATGTTTCCTTCTGGGACCATGTCTTTTTAAGCATTATATCTCCAGCACTTAGCATGGTGACTGAAATGAACTGACTTATTGTGTTTATTGGGGTTTTGGGATATTCTCCTGAGCAGGTAACATGACCTGGGTTTTAAAGAGTATCTGCTGCTTGTATGTGCTGTGTAATGACTGCATCATTGTGCCAGGAGGAGGTTTTATGCTACAGGGGACAAGGTCCAAGTTTACATAAATCACATTATATAATATCCAGGGCAGCATGACTCCAATTTAGGCCCTGAGTCACAACCTTTTACTGATGACAATAGTAGTGATGATGATGATGATGATGATAGTAATGATGATGATGGAATGTCTACTTCCAAGAGCAAGTCACAGGAGGCTTCATCTCAGTAGTTATGTCTCTCTGCCTTATTGCAAGATATTTGCTTTTTTTAGCCAATATTTATACAACCAAATGCCCGTGTTTTATGTGTACAGTTGGATGAAACTTTTCCAACTCATGAAAAACTTATTTACCACTGTAATCATCAATTCAATAAAAATATAGAACATTTCTAACACTCTAAAAAGTTCCTTTATGCCTCTTTACATCCAATCCCTGACCCACACCCTATAAACCCCTGCTACCAAAGGCAACCACTGTTCTGATTTCTTTTGTCATCGTTTAGTTTTGTGCCTTCTAGAATGTCATATAATTGAATCACACAATAAGTGTTCTTTTGTTTTTGGCTTCTTTTGCTAACACAATGTTTTTGAGATTCATCCATGTTGTGTGTCTATCATTACTTTGTTACAAGGATGGAAAAAGGATACAAGGATGGAAGCAGAGATCAGAGAGGAGAGGAGAGGCTATGCAGCTGGTGTTGAAGATGGAGGAGGGGCCATGAGCCAAGGAAGGCAGGCGCCTCTAGAAGCTGGAAAAGGTCAGGGATTCTCTCCTAGAGCCTCCAGAAGGGACAGAGCCTTGCTGACAGATTTTAGACTTCTGACCTTCAGAACTGTAAGATAATAAATTTGTGATAAGTCACTAATTTTGCGGTAATTTGTTAATGCCAAAATAGGAAAGCAATACACTTACTATGTACAAAACACCATTTGGTACAGGGTGGCTTGGAGAGAGAGGGCATGAGAGCTGGGAGACTAGGGAGAAGGCTTTTGTAGAATCCAGGGAGAAGAGATGGAAGGTCTGAATTGAATGGGGCAATGGGAATGGACACAAATGCTTGCAGGAAATGCTGTGTGGCAAGGATTACGTGGACAAGATATTTGCTCAGAATGGGGATTGAAGAAGAGCAGGGACCCAAAGGTGACTCAATTTTGGTCTAGAGGTGCTAGTTATTGAATTCACCCCTACCCAAAGTCCCTTTTGACCAGTACACTGGATGGCCATGTTTCTGTCATGTGATCTGCCCAGGGGCCACAGCTGATTGAGCTGCAGACACATGACACAGCTGGGTTGGTCCAATCAGATTTTCTTCTTTAGGGAAGGTGGACTTGGGTAGGAGGAGAGCAGAGGAGAGTTGAGCTGCAAAGTTGCCAGAATCTGGATTGGACTCAGGGCCAGGACAAACCACGTAAAAGCCGAAGTTACGAGCTACAGGAAGCAGGGAAGGAGGAGAATGAGGAACAGAGCCAACCAGCTTGAAACATCTCAACGGCCCCTCTCACCAACAGCGTAATGTGGGTGCTCCACAGCTGATCCTTGCCCACCTCTCTCACCTCAGTCTACTGCAAACTCCTACCCAGCTAACTCTTTGCTGCTACTCCCAAACCAACCTGATCCTTGCACCTGTGGCTTTCTGGTGAGGTTCTCTGTGATGTACCAGTATTTGCCCCTTTGCACCTAGTTATCTCCTCTGCTTCTTTTAAGACTCCTCCTCCAGGAAGTTTCCCCTGATTTTTCTTCTCTTCAGCCTGGATTTGGTGTCCTTCCACAAAGTTCTGTATTACATTGAATGTGTCTCCATCATATATAGATTTTGTTTTATCCCATTTTTGTTCAAGTATTCTTCTCTCCCAGTGGGTCATAGTCTGCCTTGAATTTCAGCCTCTCGCACAATGCCTGGCATGCAATGTGTTGTTTAAATGAATGGATGAATTAAATGATTTTTTATTTTTTAGAACACTACCACTTTGATGGTAAATTTCATATGTCAACTTAACTAGGTTATGGTGTCCAGTTCTTTGGCCAAGCAAGCTCTGGCCTAATTGTCACTGTAAGGGTATTTCATAGATGGATTTGCATCTATAGTCAGTTGATTGCATCTATAACATTGTTTCTACAATCAACAAAGGAGATTGTCCCCAGCAATGAGAAGAGTATCTTCATCTAATCAGTTAGAGGTCTGAAAGCCAGAACTGAGGATTTCAGAAGTCAGAAAGAAGAATTTCTGTTTCTACTTCAGTCAGCCAGCTTCTCCTGCAGAATTCAACTTCAGCTTTGTTAGAGTTTCCAACTCGTGGCCTGCCCTACAGAATTTGGCTTTACTAATCCCTATGCGTGCGTGAGCCAATTCCTATAATAAATCTCTTGATATTTACATAAATGTACATATTCTGTAGGTTCTGTTTCTCTGTAGAACCCTGACTAATTCAACCACTAAAATTTTAACACCGCATTACATGTTTGAAAGTAAAGGCCTAATTTAGTTTGAAACTAAAGGTCTTCTTACTTCTTAAAGACTGCAGGTTCCCCACACCTGATTTAACCTTCTCTGCAGTGCTTCCCTGCTCATCTCAAGAATATAAAGCTGTCTGCCCATCCCTGCTTTAATCAGGTCCTCTTGGTTGCGAGAAACAAAGATCAAGACATGTAGGATGATTTGTAAAGATGCACATGCCCTTGGAAAGCCACTGAGCTGGGGCCTCTCTGCTGTTCTCTGCTTGTTTAGTTTGTTTTTCTTCCCTTTTCTGATGGCTTCCTCTGCTCACTCCTAGTTTCTGCTTCCTCATAACTTCAGCTTGCATCTGGACTCACTTCCTCTGGCTGTGGCTCAAGTTGACATTTTGGGAGGGAATAATCTGGCAAACTCATCTGACATTGTGTGGTCACACTTCCAGCATCTCTGGTCCAAGGAACTTAGAGTGCGTCCCACAAATCGTGGTTTCTTGGAGAGCAGGGCCTGATGGAAGAAGGCATTCAGAGGCCTCTCCTGTCCCATTACCGAGCAAAGATCCTTGAAGTTTGCCCCTCTTTTCCCTTGAGTAATTTAAAGTTTCTCATCCTTGATCTTAGGAAAGCCCTTATCTCTTCTCTGCTTCAGATTTATAGAATCAAGAAATGTTGATGCTAGAAGGGCTCTCATAGCTCATCTGCTCTGGAACAACCCAGTGTGTGTTCTGTAGAACAAGAGGCCAAAGATGCTCCATGAAAAAAGGGCAGCATGTTCCAGCCTGTTTCCTCAGGCCTCAGCTCACAGGAAACACACTTCTCAGTGGCCTGGTTTGCTTGGCAGGATCTCTGGTCTGCAGGGATGGAAACCAGATTCTCTAAAGTGGAAGCTCTGAACGTGGAGTCCAGGAAAGTCTCCAGGAGGGACCAACCACGAATCTGTTGACATTATTTGCAAACTTGAGTCAGTGTTGTGCGTGTGTGTGCACATGCACACACACAAGCATGCTTCCTGAGTGTCCATAGCTTTCTTCAGATTCTTACAAGTATATATGACCAAAAATATGGACTAGAACACTTGCTTTAAAGAGGCATCAATTGACTATGCCTTCTTGAGGCAAAGCCCTCTTAGTTCTCTTCCCACTTTAAACTTTATCTTCTACTCGAGATGGCCATCCAACCTGTACAAATGGGAGAAGGTACTTTATATGACACAGTTGGAGGGGTCTTGGTGATTACTCAGGGGATTCATTCTTTCATTTTTTAAGAGATGGTAACACTGAGAAGTAGAGAAGTAACCGATAACTTGCCCAAGACCAGACAGCTGGCTCAGGAGGGACTACAGCATTCGGCTCTTCCTTACTGACTTCCTTTCTTTCTTCAACCAACACCTCACCAATTCCTCAGCTATTCACACAATAGGGCACCGCCTATTTTTCTAAACATTTATTGAAGGCCAAGCACCGTGTAACACATTTCCCCATTAAATGTTATAGCAGCCCTACGGATATCTATTGTTATCCCATTTTTAATATTTTTACCTTTTCAGATAAGGAAATTCAGACCTAGAGATTTTAAGGCACTTGCCCTAAGGAATGGGAAAGCCCGGCTTCCCCACCACGTTTTAGCCTTGTCTCGCGCCTGCACATAACCGCTCCCTGGGTCAGAGGCTCACTCCCTGCACAGACCTACTCGCGGGTCCCCGGAACGCGGGTCTCGCCTGCGGCTCCGCGGGGTCCCGGCGACGTCGCACGCCGCCCCCTGGTGGCAGGTTGGCGCCAGCGCAGCGCATGCTGATGAGCCCGCGGCGCCGCTCGCTGATTGGCGGGCGCGGGTTCCAGCTGCTCCCCAAGTCCGCTCGTGCGGGGCCGGGGCGCCGCCAGCAGCAGCCGCGCGCCCCGCCCGCCCCGCCCGCCCCGCCAGCCGCCTTCCGACGCCGCGGGGTCGCGGGGGCCCAGCCCGCGTCCTCTTTTGGGGTCTTTTTTATTTTCTCTCGCTTCCATTTGGGTTCTGGCTCCGAATTCACCCAGGGTCCAGGATGACAATCCGCCACCAAGGCCAGCAGTACAGGCCGAGGATGGCATTTCTCCAAAAGGTAACCCCGGCCCCAGCCCCCCGGGGCCCCGGGCGGTGGGCGAGGAAGCCGGCTCTGGGGGGCGTCGGGGAGACCTGGGGCGACCCGGAGCGTGGGGCCGGGGGTAAAGGGCAGCCCGGTGGCGCATTAGTGTTTGGCTTTTATTAAATGACTTATTTGCTGTGTGTGTGTCTTTTAAAGACTCTAATGATTAGATTGCCACGTGACCTATTTATAGTGGAGAAGCTGAAGCCAGAGGCTCCCCTGGGTGGTCTGCTGGAGGGTGGAAACAACCTGTTACTCAGCTCAGCCGAGCCTGTGTCGGGTTGGAGACGACGGTCTCCTGATGCGCTTGAGGAACCCAGATGTTAAATTAATGAGCTCCTCCATTGTTGTCATTTTTCTGATCCAGAAGTGTAGTGTTTTAAAGTAACTGTGTGTGGGAGAGTGTATACAATGAACACGGTGTGATTCGTGGGATAAAGGGCCACTCCGCTTCCAGTGCCCCGAGATCCCTCATCTGAGTGTGTGTCTGTAGATCTGTCCGTGTGTGGGTATCTGTTTCTCTGTGCTGGTGCCAGGCTCGGAACTCCTTCCCTTTGGTTGCAAATGCTTTCCAGACCAAGTGGCCAGGCACAGGGGGCCCGTCCTGGGTGATGTGTTTGGGGGTGAAGTGGCTCATGTTGTTCAGGGCTTTTGAGATAACCGGTGTTGGAAGAGCTTCGGGTCAAGCCTCTGTCCCTTGTTCCCTCTAGAGCCACTTTGCACTGCAAAGCCCGTCTTTTCGGCTTATCTTGTTGAGTAGAATTAGCTGAATGCTTTGTGATGTGCGGGGCCCTGCCCTGAGCCCCTGGAGCTCAGCAAATTGGTCAGTGACCAGCTGTCCTCCTTGGCCCAGGGCCGAGGGGTTTCCCGGGAGTTGGGACTTGCAGAACTAAAACTGGGACATCCCAGGACTGTCCACCCCAGGATGGCACGTCACCCTGAGTCCACTTGCTTTGAGAAGCTTGTGCTCATCCACCGTGTAGTAGAGGTGCAAGGGACATCTGTGAACCAGAGGGGCTGAAAGAACATTGTCTCAGAAAGAACCCCAAGATCCGATACTGCAGACACTGGTTCTTAAAAGCAGCAGAAACCGCCTAAGTCTGGTATCAGAAAGCCGTCAATCATCTTTCAGGATTTTCCCAGAACTGCCTTCTCCCAGGCAGAACAGCTCTGGCTTAGAGGCTCAGAGAGAAATCGTCTGGAGACTTTCTGTTTGTTTTCTGAATCTCAGACATTCTTTTCCATCGTGACTGTTATCTCCTATTTTCCTCTCTACTTCAGCCACTCAGATGACTGGTGTCTTGGTCACCAGCCTCCCTGCCTCTACCCAGCCTTCTCTCCTTCCTTCTGGCCTCCTTCATGCTGGTTTTTTTTTCCCAAACCGTTATTGATCTCCTCAACCTGAAACCCTCCATTAGCTTCCCCCGGCTCACAGGAGAAAGCTTTCTCAGCCTGGCTGAAGCCCTGCTCCCAAACCATCTCCCTGGCTTTACCTCCCATCCTTCTTTTACACCTGCCTTCCAGGGAAACAAAATGAACCAGCCACAAGCACTCATCTGGGTTCTTGCTTCTGACTTTCTCATCATTCCAGCAAACTCTATACCCCTTCTCCCCTTCTCCCCTGCCAAGCTCCCACTCCTCCTTCCAGGCCTAGCTCAAGGTCCCTGCTCTGTGAAGGCCGATTCTCTGGACACCCCCACCCCCACCCGCACCCTAAGCACAACTGCTCCAGCATGGCTCCTTTTCCTTTGCTTCTCTGGGCTGGGATCTCGTCTTTATATTCAGAGGTCCTTTGCCGGGTCCCAGAGCTCCGTAGAGCAAGGCTAGGAATAGAATCAAAGTCTGCAGAGCGGGTCTCAGGAGCCTGGTGCCGGGGTGCCTTAGAGATGAAGCAGCTGAACCAGCCGTCCAGGCTTCTGGAGAAGGGCCTGGGCCATGGGAAGATGGACATGGTGCAGCTGCACTTCCCTGCTGGTTCAGTGGTTGTTCCTGAGGGGTGCCATGTCCTCAGCGGGGCCCCATGCAGCTCACCTCACGTGCTTTATCGCATCTCTTCCGTAAGCCACTGGCTACTGTCACCATTTTACAGAGAAGGAAACTGATGCTCAGAGAGACTAAGTGCCATGCCCTAACCCCACAGCCACTGAGTGGTGGAGCCAGGAACAAATCCAGGGCTAGTCATTGTCTGCCATCCAATGTGATACAACCCTATGAATTCGGGTATGATGTCGGGCACCGTGGAGGCTGCAGGACGGCCTGGCTGAACGTGCCTGAGGGATGTGGGTCTGAGAGCTGAAGGTGAACAGGGAATTCCAAGCAGAGAGAAGGCTGAGGAGACGGCATGTGCAAGGCACAGAGGCATGGGGATCTGGTGGGTTTGAGGACATGTTCTGTGTGAATAGTCTGAAGTACAGGGGAGTAGGAGTCTGGAAAGGTAACAGGCCTTTCGAACCTTTTGGAGGTAAACTTTTATGCCATAGGGAGCCATTGAGAACTATGGAGGGGGTGAGTGTTGTGGTTAAAAAAGTGCTCTCTTGGGAGCCAGGGGAACTGGCTGGGATTTCTTCTGTTCCCTGGGTCCTCCTGTGCCCCCCACATCCCCTGGCACCTGGGGGTTGGCTCCTCACAGGCCCTGCTTTTTCCTGCGGCTCCCCAAGGCTTTCACACCCACAGCCTCCTCCTCCGGCTCCATGCAAGCTGCAGGATAAGATGCTGGGCCACCAGGCTGCCCCCCGTCTCTGGTTTCTTTTGGCAGCCTGGCGCTGGGCACCCCCACTGGGAGGCTCCTGGGCCGGTGGAAGGGGTGGTGGAGAGAGGTGGGAGCCCACCCGTCCAGGGGCTCTGCTGGGGACGTTGATGACACGCAGTGGAGGGAAGAGCTGGGTGTCAGCCTGTGGGGGCTCCAGCACTGGGGCGGGGCGGGGTGGGGGCTGCTGGTTCCAGTTCTGGCCCACCCCCTCTGAGATTCCCAGTCACCGTCTCAGCCAGTTCACCGGCTACTGCCCTTGGGATTTCCCATGGCTTTGACTTTCTTGGTGCCAGCTGGGGAGGAATCCTTTAGATTGACATGCTTCTGGCCTCTGCTCAGAAGGGGGTGCCAAACCAGAAACATTAGGGGTCCTGGGCAGAGGGTGGTGTCTTTTGCTTTTATCATTCTTTCACTCAATGCACATGTATAATTGAGCACCTATAGGCTAGGGCTGTGCCAGGCGCTGGGGGCAACACGGGGTTGAGACACAGCCCCATCCTCCCAGAGCTTAGAGCCTAGCATATAAGCAAGGAAAAGGTATTGCATATGCGGTGGCAGGCATTTGTAGAGGATGTGTATATATATAAGATGCAAAGGAGGGAGCGGTCAGTTCTTCCGGGGGTAGAGGGGCGATCAGAGCAGGTTTCATAAGGGGGGTTTGCAACTGAGTAGGGGTATGAAAAATTAGTAGTTTTTTTTTTTTTGCCAGGAGGGTGGGATAACAAGTGACATTTTAGGCAAATATAAAGCACAAACATATGAAAAGCCCTGTAGTTTGGGGGACTCATAAGTGGTTGTGATGCCCAGAGTAGACAGCAGATGGATTGGGGATTCATGGATAGAAAGGCTAGTAGGGAAGCAGAGCCCAGAATTAGAGGCTTTTTATATTATGCTGAGGAGTTTGAAGCTTCCTGGGACTCTTGGGAAGCCATGGGAAGTTTTAAAATCTGGTACAAATAAAATGAGTTGGTTTGGTTTATACACTAAAAGATGATTCTGATTAGAGGGCATCAGTTGTTCTCAACCTTGGTCACCCCCTTTTTTTTAAAATTCAATTTTATTGAGATATATTCACATACCATACAGTCATCTACAGTGTAGTCAGTTGTTCACAGTAACATTATATAGTTGTGCATTCATCACCTCAATCAATTTTTGAACATGTTCATTACCACACACAAAAAAGAATAAGAATAAAAGTTAAAGGAAAAAAGAACATCCAAAACATCCCATATCGCCCATCTCTCCCTATTATTAATTTAATTTTGTCCCCATTTTTCTATTCATCTGTCCATACACTGGATAAAGGGTGTGGGAGCCACAAGGTTTTCACCATCACACGGTCACACAGTGTAGGCTATATAGTTATACAATCGTTTTCAAGAATCAAGGCTACTGGGTTGCAGTTCAACAGTTTTCGGAATTTCCTTCTAGCTATTCCAATACACTAAAGACTAAAAAGGGATAGCTATATAATGCATAAGAATAACCTCCAGAATGACCTCTCAACTCCATTTGAGATCTCTCAGCCTCTGAAACTTTGTTTCCTTTCTCTTCACCCTTTTGGTCCAAGAAGGCTTTCTCAGTCCCACAATGCCAGGGCCAAGCTCATCCATGTAAGACATGTCCCACATTGCTTGGCTGTCCTTTTAAAAGATACTGATCTGAAACTCTTAGTGTTTGTGATTTATTTGGCTTGGTGTGGGGCCCAAGCATTGGTCTTTTTAAAGGTGATTTGAATGTGCAGCCGAAATGAAAGTCCTTGGGGACGTTTGGCAATATCTGGAGGCATTTTTGGTTGTCACAACTGGGGGTGCTACTGGCATCTAGTGGGTAGAGTCCAGGGATGCTGCTAATCGTCCCACAATGCACAGGACAGCTCTCAACAAGAAAGAATTATGTAGCCCTGCATGTTGACAGTATAGCAGTTGACACCCCTTGGGCTAGAGGAGGCCCTGGAGGCTGAGACAGATCTTTGGCAAAGGGCAGATACCAGATGGAACAGAATTTGAGAATCCGAAAGGGAGGTTAGAAGACATTCCACTGAGGCAGGAGTTAGTGGGTAGATAAGAGAGTTGTCAAAACTCAAAAGTAGATGGGAATGTAAGATGGTGCATCCACTGTGGGACGCAGCATAGAATTCCTCAAAAAGTTAAATATGGAATTACCACGTGGCCGAGCAATTCCACTCCTAGGTATATACCCAAAGGAATTGAAAACAGGGGACTCAAACAGAGACTTGCACACCAGTGTTCGTATCAGCATTACTCACAATCGCCAAAAGGTGGGGACAACCCAAGTGTCCTTCAACAGAAGGATGGATAAATCAAATGTGGCATATACACACAATGGAATATTATACAGCTATGGCAATGAATGAAGTTATGATCCATGCTACAACAACATGGATGAACCTCAGAAACACTGTGCTGAATGAAACAAGCAGGACCCAAAAAACAAATACTAGCATGATTCCACTTATGTGAGGTATCTGGAATAGGCAAATGCATAGAGACAGAGGTGGATTGGAGGTTTCTTAGGTGTGGGGAAAGTGGAGGAAGGGGGCGTTCTTGCTTGGTGGGTACAGAAGATTTGTAAATTTTAGAAATTAAGACACAAAAAATAGAATCAGAAGAAGCTGGCCACTGCTCGGCGGGATCCTCTGGATGCTTCCTGGGCTTTTGGCCAGGGTGGGAAGGTCCAGTTGGGGAGAAAGGGCACGGCCCCCCTGAGCCTGTGCGACGTCAGGGTGCAGACGAGGGGCGGCCGGCAGGGCTCCACGTGGTCAGCCTTATCAGCACGAGCACGTTCTCCTCTCTACACAAACAGCTCACCGCTTCTGGGTCACATTCCCCGTCTTCGTACAGAAAAGTACTGATGATTATTGTCCCCCTGGGAGCCTTATCTGGCTTCAAGGAAAATTCCAGCCCCGAAGATCTTAGCAGTGAGTGACAGCTCCTTAATACGAGGAGCAGCGTGGGGGTGGGTGGGTGGGACACTGAAGCCATCAGAGCCGTCACTTCTGATCCTTCAGTGGTGGCGGGCTTCCCTGACATGGCTGCGGTCACATCCCAGCACTTTGGCATCTGAGGGGGGAACGTGAGGCTGACACCCTGGAGCCCTCCCCCAGCCGGGGGTCACACAGCGATGGCCTGGGAGGCAGCATTTATCTGTTGCCTGGGAACAAGATCTGGCTGATTCGTCTTGGGAGAGGCTGGAAACGTTGGCTGGGGGTGGCGGTCACTTTTCAGAGGGACCCTCTCAGGGTACAAGGAGAAAGGGGCAAGGGTTTGGAGCAGTTTGGAGCCGAGAGGCAGGCGTTTTCCTGGGGAACTTGGAAAGCAATTCAGATTCTCCTCTCTCTGTGATGGGCAAGGGGTTTTTTCTGGTTGGGTCTGTCAGAGACAGTGTCACAAGCTGACCTCTTGTCATTTCTTTGTTGGGTGCTTGGGGAGACCCCTTCAGAGCTATTTATATGAGGAAAGGTCCGAGGAAAATTTATTGGAATACTCATGGACCGAACTCCCTAAAAAGTTCCTGAGGCACATGTAACACTCCTTCCTCCCACCCCATCCTTCCTTTCTGTGAGGGATGATACACCTGCTAGAAAGAAATCTGACTCCCCTCATTGTGTTTCTAAAATAACTCTCATTATTCCTCCTCTGAAGGTTATTTTCAAACCCTTTATAAGTTGATTTTTTTTTTAATGCAAAGAGAAGGAATTAAACCTGGTAACTTTTTATCAGAGAAACGCAAGTTTCCCACAGGTTTCTTTTTCTCCTCCAATATGTGGGTCCTCCTGTGTTGGTGAAACACTGTTGTTTCATCTTGTAAGGTATTTTGAATCCATGTAGCCTTTCATCCGGCAGCTGATGTGGGAATGGGCTCTATCATTAGAAAGTCATGCACTTTTTGGGGTGCCACAAATCATGGTTAGTTGAAAACTCTAGAAGGAGAGACTCCTACAGCCCATGGGCCCCCGAGTCCCCTGGCCACCCCCAAGGAGAGGCAGGGCCGGCTAATGCCCTCCTTGGGGGTGCTCTTTGCTCCCCTCCTGCTGCTGCCATTCAGCTGGCCCAGCCACCCAAGACCCACTAGACCCCGACTCCTTACAGGGCCAAGGGCCACATCTCTGAGTCCCCTGTGTGCGTGCTCCTTCACCTCCAGTGCAGCCAGCTCTGTCCCTTCCCTGTCCTGCGAGGGGAGGCCGGGGTCTTCTCACGTCATCCCTCCCTTTGCAGGGGAGCCCCCTCCTCACCATCCAGGGAAAGCTGCTTCCTCACTGGGCGCCCCTTCTTCACCTGTCAGCCAGCCTCCCACCTCCTGACTCTTTGCCATTAGCATCTTCCCTGTCTTCCTGGTGCTTAATTCCGTCTGCGAATGTTCTCCAACAACTCCTTTCTCTGTGCATTGCTCTTTACTGAGCGCTTTAAATGCTAATCTTATTTAATTTTCTTGACATCCCTGCCATAAGTTAGGTACTATTATAATCTCTATTTTACGGAGGAGTGATTTTTTGTGCAATTTAGTAATTTTCCTAAGGCCTCTAACCTTATAAATTGGAATGGGGATTTGGACGGAGCTGTTTCTGACTCCGAGCCCTCACTTTTATATTACTTGACTGCATTTTCGTACAGTTTGTCTCCTAAGTCTCTGAGGACTGGGACTCGGGCTTTTCCCTTTTTGAGTCTCCCACGGTGCTCAATCGTTACCTCCCTTAGTTAGCAGAGCTGGGTTTTTAATCCTCAGGCATCTAAACACAGCCCTGCGAGTAGAGTTTCAGGTGTATTAATTGTGTGAATGCTACCGATGTTAATGATTCCAACCATAACCATGAACATTGGTGTCTCTCCCTACAAAGCCATGTTTACGCAATTCTTTAATTAGATAATAAGAGGAGCTGTGCTGAAGAACAGAGCACATATTATCCTTGTGCTCAATCGATGGTAGATGAGATGTTAAATGAGTTGCCCAAGACCTTACAATTAGTAGAAAAAGGAAATCCTATGAAGGCGGTGAGAACCCAGGATTCTTTTTCTTTGGAACACAAACACATTCAAGCTGCACAAGGCCATTGTAAATTGTAAAGGGCCGTACAGTGTTGGGGAGTGTTCTTTTTATTAAATGGCAGGAGAATAATGATTACATAACCATGTGAGGTGAACTGAGGGAAGCAGGTGGATTGGTGAGTGTTTAGTTTGGGTGTGGCTAGAATTTCGGTCAGGATGGGTTTGCGGTGGAACTGTCCTCCGCAAGGACGTGTCTGTCCAGCTGGGCAGGGCTGCCCGAGCCTCAGGAGAAAGTTGAGGGTCAGGGGGAAGACAGGAGAACCCTTTGTTCCTTCTTGTCCTTCTGCTCACTGCGGCCCCTTCAGCCCGTAATGCTCTCACCCTCCCTCCTTCACCTTTCCACTGCCTAATTCCTACTCACCTTTTTAAGATTCACTTTGAGTCACACTCTCCAGGAAGCCTCACCTGACCCCTTCCAGGCACTCTTACATTCTTATCAAACCGTGGACTCACCTTTGTAGCTGTACTTATTCCATAATATCCTTGGACTATCCAGCGAGCTTCTGGGACCTGGGGGCCACGTCTTCTCATCTTTGATTTCCCAGAGTTTACCCTGACTCTCTGGTTGTTGACTGACTGACTGACCATCTGCAAGCACATCTGGGTCAGGGAGAGTGGATGGTTTCCCCATCAGTGAAGGGTTTCCTCGTGGAATGTGAAGTTCTAAACCTCTTCGTGGAAGGCTTTGTTGACATCACATTAGAGACATTGAATGGCAAGAGAAACCCTGGTTATCTTTTTTGAAGAGTGCCAAACATCCAGTTCATTAAAAAATATCCCTCAGTTGATTTTACTTCCATTTAAATTTTTTCAAGTCAAAAAATAATTTTTTTAATAATAAAAATTATTAAATACTCCAAAGACAATCAGGACTGTCTTGGCTGTTTGCCTGCAGTTTGGTATTCCTTGGACAGCTCATTGGCTCTCTTTGGCTTCATCTCTCTCTTCTATGTTCATTTCTGTCACTGACCCTTAACTGTTCTGAACCTCGGGCAGTCATTTCCAATAGCCTGGAGACATTGCCTGAGGCTATGTCAGCAGCTCTTCAAAGACAGCACTCCAAAGCAGAAGCATTGGCTTCCAGAGGGTGCTCCTTCTTTTCTCTTTTCTCTTTTGGTAGCTGGTGGTTCTGGTCTTATGGGTTATAAATCTTGGCATTATTCCCTGCCACCCTCACTGCACCACCCAATCATTGCAAGGACAGTTAATCCCAATGTCATCAAGGCTTTAAAAACCATCGTTCCCTGTTGCTGCCTTCTTTTATTTATTAATTCATGCAACAACTATTTGTTGTATACCCCTATGTGCCAGGCACTGTCTAGGCATTTGGAATTCAGCAGTGACCACAACAAAGACCCGCCCTGGGGAGCTTACCTTCTAGGAGCAGGGGAGACACACAATGCACCAGTAAACTCTAATAACTAGGTAAATTATTTGGTATGTTAGGAGGTGAGTGGGAGAGCAGGAACGTCAGGAGTGGAGTTCGGGGTTGCAGCATTAAATAGGATGGCCAGGGAGGGCCTGGTGAGAACAGCAGAAGAGGATGGGGGTGAGGGAAGTGAGCCAAGGAGCTCTCTTGGGAAGAGTGGGCCAGACGGAGGGAATGGCCAGAGCCAGGACCCGGAGGCAGGAGCCTGGGAGTGTGTGTGGCCTGGTGGGGAGCCACCAGGCGGCCAGTGTGGCTGGATGGGAGCCGGCCGGGTACAGGAACGTAGGAGAAGAGAGAGGCAGGGTGTCCCAGACCGCATCGACCTGGAGGGAAACTTTGCCATTTATTCAAAGCAAAATGACCGTTGCAGGATTTTGAGTGGAGGAGTGACATATCTTAAATTAATTGAAAGACTCACTGTGGTTGCACTTTCGAGAAGAGACTGAGGGCAGGGGTTGGCCCGAGAGGGAGCCCCACCATCTCTTTCCTGGACTATTGCAGTAGCTTTGTGTGGATCTCCCTATTTTTTTTTAATACAGCTAATTTCTTCACATCTCAATGTTCTTCTTTCTAGCATTGGCCACATTTCCAAAACCCAGGCTAGGTTATAGTGTTCTCCAGCAGTAGTCTCTAGAATAAAATCCAAACTCTGGGAGTGGCATTGGAAGTCCATTGTGATCCGGCCTCCAACCGCCTTCCCAGTTTCATCTTCATTTTAATTTTCCTGGCTGCTGAAGTAAATACCATGCAATGGGTTGGCTTAAACAACAGGGATTTATTGGCTCATAGTTTTGAGGCTAGAAGTCCAAATCAAGATGTCATTCAAGGCGATGCTTTCTCCCAGAAGACTGTGGTGTTCTGGGGCTGGCTGACAGCTATCTTTGGTCCTTAGTTTTCCTATCACATGGTGGCCTCTCCTGGCTTTTTGGTTCCATTGACTTCCAGCTGCTCACCTGTGGCTTTCTCTCTCTCTGCGACCTTCCCTATAAGGCCGTCAGTAATTAGATTAAGACACACCTTGATTCCACTGGGCCACACCTGAACTGGAGAAAATTCAACAAAAGGTCCTGTTTACAAGAGTTCACACCCACAGGGATGGATTGAGGTTAAGAACAGGTTTTTCAGGGGTACATTGCTCCAAACCAGCACAATCTCCCATTATTTTCTGTTCTTTTCACATACTGTGCACTATCATCTTTCCATGCCTTTGCTCATTCTCTCCCTTTCCATCCAGCAAAATCCATTTTTGTTAACTCCCATCTTCTCTTAAAAGCTTTCCCAGAATCTCAAAGTCAGAATTAATCTTGTTGAGTTTTGTGTATGAGGGCTTCTTTATGTCTACAAAGTACACATTTATTTCTGCTTGTACCATACTTATTCAAGGCCCATCTGTCTCCTGCACCAGGTTGGAAGCTCCTTGGGAACAGGGATGCTGCCCATTTTTGTGACTTTTGATCTTCCAGTGCCAAGCATAGGGCCTCACTCAATTAATTTTTGAAGTGGTTCCCATCAGCCTGCTTTTTCTGTTCATCTTGTAGATTGAAGCGCTCGTGAAGGACATGCAGAACCCCGAGACGGGGGTCCGAGTGCAGAGTCAGAGAGCCCTGGTCACCAGTGTCCCTCACGCCATGACAGGTGATGTATCCTGCAGCGTATCCTGGAACTTGGCCAGGGCCTGGCAAACTATGGCCCACGTCTATATTTGTCAATAAAGCTTTATTGGGACCCGGCCACACCCTTTCATTTATGTATTGTCTGTGGCTGCTTTTACACTGCAACAGCAGAATTGAGTAGTCATGGCAGAGACCTTATAACCCACAAAGCTGAAAATATTTACTGTCTGGTGCTTTACAGAGTAAGTTTGCTCACTCCATTTCCTTCTGGGGGAGAGGTCAGGGAGGAAGAAGAAAAGGACTCAAGTTTTTCCTGAAGGCACTTCTCTCAGGTGGTCATCATTTAAGTCATCATTTAAAAACTTGTATTGTTGCTATTGGTTTTTTATTTGTTTTGTTTTTATGAAATCAAATAGCAGAAAAGAAAAACAAACATTGGGCAGAAGAAAATAACTGGCCCTTGTCTTGTTCCACTCATCCCTACCTTCTAATTTATATCCAGCCCCTTCATAACTGCCCCCTGGGGACCATGTCATGGCTACTTTCTGCATGGGGTAGAGGACTGCACAGCAGCATTGGAGGGTATTGGCAGAAGGGGCTAGATGCCATAAGAAGAATGCATTTTGATTAATGTGTTGCATATGTTTTATGATCTTGGATTTGTAGTAAAAAGCATGTTTTGTACTGAGGCATATTGCCTACAGAAACAGCTTTTCAAAGCCAGGATCTGGAACTTGCACTGAGCCATGCTAGTGAGCTCTCACTCTCTGCCCCACCCATGACCTGACTATTTAGTTTTTACTCAAGTTGCCTGTTCTGGTTTGCTAATGCAGCCAGTCGTTTTGCACAACACCAGAAATGGATTGGTTTTTATAAAGGGGGTTTATTTGGTTACAGAGTTACAGTCTTAAGTGTCCAAGGTAAGGCATCAGCAATTGGGTACCTTCTTCACTGGAGAAAGGCCATTGGCATCCGGAAAACCTCTGTTAGCTGGGAAGGCACGTGGCTGGCGTCTGCTTGCTCCCAGGTTGCGTTTCAAAATGGCGTTCTCCAAAATGTGTCAGCTTTCAGTGGCCATCTTCAGAATGTGTCCCTCAGCTGCAGCTCTGAGGTCCTTCTGTTTGTGAGCTCTTTATAAGACTCCAGTGAACTAATCAAGACCCATGCTGAATGGGTGGGGCCACAACTCCATTGAAATATTCAATCAGAGCTCACACCCTAACCCAAGGTGTCACTCACAGTTGGGTAGGTCACATCTCCATGGAAACAACCTAACCCCAATATCCCACAAGATGGGATTAAAAGATCATGGCTTTTTCTTGGGGGACATAATATATCCAAACTGGCACAGTGCCCATGTCTTTTGCAGAGGCAAGCCTGGCTAATGACCCCCTGTTCCCTTTTCTGACTGCTTAGAAGAAGGGGCACCCCACCCGCAAGTTATCACTTGGGGCTCCTGGAGTGCAAGCAACAGAAGACCAACTCTGGCTAGTTAAAGCAAAAGAGGAATTGTTTGGAATGCTGTAGGGCAGCTCACAAAAGTAAAGGAAACACTGACAGGCTAGACTTGGGAAAGGTTAGGAACTAGAGTAGCTCTGGGCATCCAAAGAGCAGAGACTGGTAGACAGACTTTGCAGGTGTCTCTGCTCTCCTCCATTATTTAAGATTTAGCTGTGACAATTTTTCCTGAAGGCATCCCTGCCCCTGATAGTCCTTCACTGGGGCCTGAATTTTCCAGTGGACTGGGGAGAGCCTCCAGGGGAAAATAGCTTGTCATACTCATCTGGGTATCCCCAGAGCTTAGCAAAGCCCTGGTTCATAGTAGATGTTCAATAAAAATTTCTCAAATGTGTGAAACAGTCCTGATCTAGCTTTGTGCAAAGAGTTCTGGATGTTGAATGAAGCACCCTGAGATTGAATCCCTGGTGTGCCTTTTTCTAGCTGTATGGCCCCAGTCTGTTCTCTTATCTGTAAAGCAGGAACAGGAGTCCCTGCTAAGAGAATCATTGCAGAAATTAGAAGAGAGAATGCTGTGCTAGTGCTCAGCCTATGGTGGATGCTCAATGGGTGGCCATATCTAGCACTTTCCATGTGTATCTGTTAACATTTATGATAAAGTTACGGGGTAGATATGACCATCCCCTTTTCCAGGTAGAGCAATTGAGACACAAAAAGGCTCAGCAGGTTGCTCATGTCACTAAGCTAATAGATGACTAAGCTTGGATTTGAGCCCAGTTACATGATTCCAGAGTCCATACTCTTTTCTGCTGTCAGCGTGTGTGAGCTGCTTTTCTTCCTTGCACAATGGATGCCTACAGTTCCTGGACTTGGGCAAGGCTGCCCATGCTGCCATGTTCTCCCTTTCTCCTCCTGAGCCCAGGTGAATTCCAGCGGATGTAGGAGCAGAACACAAGCAGAAGCCCCGCACCTGCCCTTTGCACTAATCAAAGCAAATTGGGTAACCGGCTGTCCCCCTCCTCAGGTGGCAGGGGACCTGGGGCTTGGGGATGTGGGAGCCTGAGCAGCCTGCCGGGCTGTTGTCACAGACCATGGCATACAGAGGGTGGTGGCACCATAATCCTATCTGCTCTATTTCAGGAAGCAGTTAAGTGGATGAAAAAACCCTCAGCTCCTTGGTGGAGAGAGATAAACACACTCCTGTCTGCAGGGATCTCTCTTTTTGTCTGCACACCACTAAGTAGGGTCTCAAGACTTGTAGCAGAAAATCTAAAACACCCAGCCTGAGGATTTTAAGTAGATTTTAGATGATGAATTCTACTTCTGAACAACCAAACTGGAGTGATTAAAGCTGACGCTGAGAGCATCAGGAGAACCTGTTGAAAGCAGTAATGGTGGCCGTGTGGGAGGTGACAGGAAGAATGGCGGATAATTGTGCCCCAGGGGGTGGGTAGGAAGGAAGAGGTACAGGCTGACCACGCACAGTGATAGCTGCTAGGCAGTGTGAGAGCAGGACTACGGCCCTCTTTGGAGGGCACAGAAGAAATGTCCTTTGCCACCACTGAGGAGGGAAGTATCCTTTGCAATGTCCAGCTCCAAGGACACAGGCATCGGGGTCTCAGACCCTGACCCTGCGCTGGGGCTGCCACTCCTCACTGGTGTCTTCTGTGGGCTGGTTCCCATGCAGGCAGGAGACCCAGCTCGGAAACCTTGGAGACCAGAAAGTGTGGTCATGGGCATTTGCCAGGGGGCCTCTGAGTTGGGGTGCTTCATTCCAGGGGGCCTGGTCTTTCTTCTGAGATGATGCTGTCCACCTGCAAGGACCATGTTCTGTTTCTGGGCTCAGGGCTCCAGGCTGAGGAGGAGATTCAGAGCCTCCGTGGCCTCCTACAGCAGCTCTAGTCTTGTTGGCAGAACTTGGCTTGCCTTAACCCTTAGATAAAATCTGAGTCCTTGAGGAGGGGGTAAGGGGATGTGAGTTCTCTCCAGGTCTTGTCCCTGCCTGCCTCTCCCCATGTCTCTTGTGTCACTCCCCACTGTACATTATTCCCAGGCTGGCCCCTATGATTTGCAGGACCTGGGGCAAGAGTACAAATGGTGGCCTGCAGACCGTACGTCTGAAGTTATGAACCAATCTGCAGATTGTTACGAAAATATGTCTCGTCCTCCTATCTTGACAAAAGTACCTTTGTAACGAGCTGGAAGGCCAGGTTTGAATTTAGAATTCCCTGACTCCTCAGAGTTTTGCTTGGGAACATGGGCCCTTCACCCTCAGCCCACCCCCATCTCTTCCCACTCTGGGCTCTGAGAAGTTGTAGGTTTACAGAAAAACCATGGCAGAAAATATGGAGTTCCCATATACCTGCCCCCACTATTAACATTTTGCAATAGTGCAGTACCTGTGTTACATCAGATGAGAGAATATTACTATAATTGTACATTATTGTCCATAGATTGCATTAGGGTTCACTGTTTGGGTTGTACAGTCCCATAGTTGATTTAAAAAAAATTATTCTAGTGACAGATTTACCACCTAGAAATTTTCCCTTTAACCACTTTCTGATGTGTTATTCAGTGGTGTTAATTACATTCACAGTGTTGTGCTACCATCACCACCATTCATTACCAAACTTTTTTCATCATCCCAAACAAATTCTCCCATGAGTCCATGCTCCATCCAGACAACTGCCTCCTACCTGGTTTTTTTTCTCCCCTAGTGGTAAGACTTAGTCTATTTACTTTCTAGTTCATGAAAGATAGTCCATGCACAAATCATTATAAGGCAAAAAAATAAGCTCCATAAGAGAGGTAAAGATTAGTTTGTGTCAGGGAGATTAAGCTGGAAATCTGGTGAGAGCCAGATCACAGGTGGCCCTAAATTACAAGCTGCAGAGTTTGGACAGAATGAAATTGTGAGCAGGGGAAGGACACGGTCACAGAGATGTGTTAGGAGGTTGTGAGACATGTTTGGAGGCGATGACAATGGTCCCATGTTTCTGGTTGTGCAGGAAACGATGTTCTGCAGTGGATCATCCAGCGGCTTTGGATCTCCAGTCTGGGTGAGAGTTCATCAGCACTGCTGTGTGCACAGCACCATACAAGGATCTTTGGAGGGTAGAAGCCAATGAAGGATTAGTCAGTGACTTCAAGGAATTTACATTTTAATTGGGAAGGCAAAGCCTTCACATGTGAAACAATCAGAATCAAAAGCCAAGGCATGATCATTTGGGGACAAAATGGTTATTTTATACAAACTACTGAGAACAGGTAAATGATAGGGGTAGTTGGAGAGGAGTCAGTCAGGAAAGATTTCTTGGAGATGTGCTTACTTTCTAGTTGATGGGTGATGGTCCATGCACAACTTATTGCCAAGCAGAAAATAAGTTCCACAAGAGAGGCAAAGATTAGATGTATACAGGGGAGATCTGGAAAGACGTAATGCTTGTGAATTGGTGCAGGGGAGCTCAGAGGATATTCCTGAAAAACTAAAAAGAGCAATGGCGCAGAAATGGAATGAACAAGAAATGGGGTGGTAATGAGGGGAAATTGGGAGTAATGACTTCAGCTGGGTATGGAGAGTGGGTGTTGGGGGGTATGTACTTGGATTCTAAGTTCCATCTGAGAGATAAGCAATAGGAAGCCAAGGGAAATTTTTGAGCATGACGGTGTGTATGATGATCATATTTAAGTTAGGATGTTTGGCAGCAATTAGAAGGAGAGATTGGAGCAGAGAGAATCTGGGGACCAGACTTCCCACCAGAACAAAGGGTGTTGTTATAATGAGGCATAAAACATGAGCATCTGGCTTATGGTGGACAGAGTGGACTTTAAGAGGGAGAGGTGGGGAGGAAGTCTTCCAAAGCCATGGGGGCTCAGCTGTGGGATGGGAGGTAGGGCTGGGTGAGTGGGCATGGTGGGCCTGGAGGACTGGGGGGATCAAATCCCTTCCCTGGCATGGAGAGACACAGCTTTCATTGGTGTTTTGGGAACAGAAAGAACAGAAAAAACCAGGAAGGTTTTCCTTTAATTGATGCAGATCCTGAGACAAGGCTATGAATTGGAGGAGGTGGGGAGCAGGTTAGTGGGAGAATCTGAACCTGGGATGCAGGCAGAGTTGAGATTGGGATAGAAGTTGACAGATGAAAATGGCGTCCTTTTCCCTTTTCTCTTTGAGTGTGGAAGTACCCCACAGCCAGAGACATTCCCCACTCCGTGGCCTTCTACACACCCAAAGGTCTGAGTGTCATCCCCAAACCATCTACATAGGACCACCTGTGACATCTGTTAAAACTCAGGGTCCCAGGCTCCATTTGAGACTTCTTGAGCTGTCCTGGGGTAGGGCTGGGGAATCCTCCTTTTAGCCTGCTCCCCAGCTGACACTTCTCCATGGTGAAGTTCAGGAACTGCTTTCTTTGCTCCTAGGTGCAGTGCTGTTAGGATGGGGGTGCATGTCCTGGACTTTGGGGTGGTCTTTGGGGGTCTGGGCAGTGAGCTTCTGCCTTTGGGCTCCTGCTCTTAACTTCCATGTCTGAACTACTTCTTCCCAGAGGCACAGAACTTGGGCAACTTTTTTGTCAAGTATGGCTACATTTACCCCCTGCAAGATCCCAAGAATCTCGTTCTGAAGCCTGACAGCAGCCTCTACCGATTCCAGGTGAGCCTTAGCCTTGACCTTGGGTCTGGCTCTTGCTCTCATGTTCATCTTATTTGGAAAGACCAACGATTGAGTCCATATCCTCACAGATCAGCACTTTAGAAACAGTGGAGAGGGCTAAGGTGTCACAGGGCTGGGGGTCTGTGGAGTCACAACCCTGTATCCACGCATGCTTTCCTTGGTTTCTTTTATAGACTCCATATTTCTGGCCCACCCAGCAGTGGCCGGCCGAAGATACGGACTATGGTAAACACCCTACCCCACACACATGCTTTTGGTAGTGCGTAACATGCTATTTATTTACTTGCTGTGCTTTGGCGACATTTGTCTTGCTGTCATCATGACCTTATGTCAGTTCACGTCTGCGTTGGGAATGTTCCCTGGGGAAGGGACAGGTCTGCTGAGCCCAGCATGGCGGCCTCATGCATAGAGCTGTATACATGATGTTGAATTATGATGATGGTGGCAAGTGATTTTTTTTTTTTTTCTTTTCCAGCCATCTATCTGGCCAAGCGAAATATTAAGAAGAAAGGGATTTTAGAAGAATATGAAAAGGTATGGAGATGCTTTCAAAGACGAGATCATTGTGATTGAGTGGAGTATAGTCTTGGGCTGTTATTTCCCTCTACCCCTGTTTCTACTTTCATATGTCTTTCCTCTTTCATTTTCAGAACAGAAGCTCCTATAGTGCTCAACCCATCACCCAGGGCTCTGTAGGTTGTGATGCGGCTCTGGGAAAGAAAGTGGGTGTTTACTGTCCACTATCCCATGTGTATTAACATCCCCTCTGTCGAGTCTTTGGGATTGGTGGGTCTGACGCAGCTTCTAGAATGGCCTTCTGCAGTCTGGGCTGGTTTCAGTGGTCCAGGAAAAAAGACAGACAAATGAGAACTATGTTATATATGCCTGGGTCTGAGATCTAAGATGCCACCCAGCTTATATTATTTCTTGGGTAGGGTTGTCCTTTGTTCTATGATTTGCCATTTTTGTGCTAAAATTTCCTTCTTGTTTGAAATAATGGCAATAATAGATTGTATGGATTTTTTTTCAATGCCCATACTTGGCAAAATAAAACAATTGGTCCTCCAAATTTTGAAAAATTTCTGGGGACCCCTGGATTAGGTGGGAAACCTTCTGAAGCATTTTGAGAGGAGCTGCAGTGGTTTCTCTGCACCATAACCACCACCCACCCCCAGTCCCCATTTTCTCCTGCCTTCTTACTCATCCTTCACTGGTTTCTAGGGACTCTCCTGGGCAGTATTTTGAAAACTTGACATTCTTGGACTCTGGCCTGGGAGATTCTGCAGATCTGGGTGGGGGTTGGGGTGGGGGAGTGGGATACTGTGTTTTAAAAACTTTGTCCAGGTGATGCTGAAACTCTGCCAGGTTTGGGAACCTTTGCTTTGGTTTAGGGATGGGTGAGAACCTGCGATCTAAAGCAGTGGCTCTGGACCTGCACCTCATCGGCCTCACCTGCAGAGCCAGTTAAAGCACAGGCTGCCGGCTCCACCCCACCTGTTTCTGATTCAGTAGAGCTGGGATGTTGCTTTGGGAACCACTTGCTTTAGATGATAAGGCATTATCTCCCCAGGCAACCTCATTCAAAGGCCACTCACTCTTAACTGTCATGAGTCATTCACACTTTGATGTGACTGAGCTCTCCTCCCTTGCTGAGAAGAGCACTTTGTCCTGGTTTTTTGTTTATTTATTTTGAAACAACTCGCTGAACTAAATTCTTCCCCGTGTCTAGCTTTGGTTTCCCATGCTGTAACTTAAGCCCTGGCCTCACTGGCTGCTGGGCACACACTGTTTACCAGCTTCCTTTTGCTGTTCCCAAACAGTATGACAGTTAATCAGCACAATAGTCAACAACCCATGGTTAACAGATTCCTGCTTGAGTGAGTGGTAGGAAAACAATATGTTGGACTTTAGCTGAATGAGTCAGATTTCCCCAAGGACACTTCTTAACCCTCAAGGGGCTAGCATTTCTGAGCAGAGGATGACAATCTCGCTGTTTTTCTTCTTTACAAGCATGTTTTTAGAAGGACCAGCATCACATCTCTCTGAGGGTTTATCTTTGCAGATTTGTGGCATTTTATGTTGTTGGATATTGAGTTTCCATGTTCTTCCCCAACCCCAGTGCTCTCTTCTTAATTGGATCTAGGATATATTTATTTTTTAAAAAAAATGCAAGCCAAGTAGGGCTTATCATAATGGCCTTTTGCAAATTCTCTGCTACCACTTGAATGAACACCATGGCCAAGCCCAGGTGGAGAACATTTGGCTGGGTCTGGGGTTCCCAGGCTAACTTAGGGGGCTCTGCTCTGCTGCATACCACACATGTCATGGGACTCAGCGTTCTTATTATGTTTTCTTTCTCTAGGAAAATTACAACTTCTTGAACAAAAAAATCAACTACAAGTGGGACTTTGTCATTATGCAGGCCAAAGAGCAGTACAGG
Organism: Choloepus didactylus; assembly: GCF_015220235.1. Lineage (NCBI taxonomy): Eukaryota > Metazoa > Chordata > Mammalia > Pilosa > Megalonychidae > Choloepus > Choloepus didactylus. The sequence goes on along the minus strand of NC_051324.1, from coordinate 62,833,377 downwards.
TGAGTAAAAGGAGATGGCAGTCTTCCTTTTAGTTCTGCCTCCTTCCCTTCCTTCTGTGCTTCCTTTATTAAAACAAACCTCTGTTGGGCATTGATGTGCCAAACACTGGGCTGGGCATAGGGTCTAAAAGGACACAGTGGGTCAGGCAGATGGGCCATAGGCCACGATGCTACTCTGGGATGAGGACCCCACGGTGGGGCTTTGCATAGGCAGCTATAGAAATGACCACTCACCTGATGCCTGGGTTCCGACGGCTGCATAGGAGGTAGCCAGGAGAAGGATGGTGATGGTGGTTGGAGAGGAGAGGTGGGGTCGGGCAAGGGGTGTTCTAAGCAGATAGAACCAGAGCTGGGAGGCAAGAGAGTGCCAACTGCAAGCAGTTCCTTATAGCTGGAGAAGAGAACTTGAAGGATGACACTAGTAGAAGGCTGGAAGCTTCCACAGGAGCAGATTATGAAAGGGCTTTGTCCTGAGGGCCACGGGGAGCCATGGAAAGATTTTAAGCAGGGTAGGAATATCATGAGATTTGCTCACTCTCGTTTGTCTGCTGTCTACATCAGAACCAGAGCTGAAAAGTCCCCTCAAGAGCTCTACCTTGTCAGTGAGAGCCACATGTAAATGTTGGGGAAGGTGAGTTGTGGGGAGAGTGTATCAGTCAGGACAGGGGTAAGCTATTGTAACAAACAACCCCAATCTCAGGAGCTTGAAACCACAAGGTTCATTTCTCTCTCATCTTACATGTCCCCTGTGGTGGGTCATCTGGGGGCTCTGCCCCATGTTGTTCACACTTTCAGACCCATGGTGATGGAGTAGCACCATCTAAAGCAGAGGGAGAAAGAGAGAGCACCTGGGTGGATCACAGTTGACTCTTGTCACTTCTGCTCACAGTTCATTAGCCAAAGTAGGCCCCTTGGTTGTGCCCGCCTTCAAAGGGGAATAAATGAGGACATACAGTCCTACTTTCTGCCTGAAACGTGGGAGAGCTACAACTATCTGTGAGGCCCAGCCTCACTCACCCTGACAGGTCCAGCTCCCAAAGTGTCTAGACTTGCTTGGTGCACGCTTGGGCTGGACAGTGGAGAAGGAGCTTGAGAAGCAGCCTTGGAGTTGAGCAAGTGCTTAGCTCCGTTATGCAAGAGTGGTGGTTTAGGAAGAATAAAAAATTCTCGCGGGAGATGGCTTTTTTGCCTTCTCTGGGGGGAAAATATATTCTTGTAGTTTAGATTCAAAGAGAAGAGCACTAATGAGAGCTGGCACTGCTTTTTAGCCCCCAGCACATTTCTACCTGAGACAAAGCAACATGGGGGTAGCTTCAGAATCTTTATCACTTATTTTTAGGCTTCATTTGGTGAGTTGTAGACCATCTCATTTTTTGTTAGGGAGAGTGGGTATAGATGCCAGAGTAGTAATTATTATCACCTCTCACTTTTATTGATGGGGAAACTGAGTCTTGGAGAGGTTAAACTTACTTGGCCAAGGTCAGTCAGTGAGGTAGTGGCAGAGCTCAGACCAGTATTGCTTCATTCCATTCAGTGCAATGGTTTGATTCCTACTTAGGTTCTAGCACAGGGCAGGGCACCAGGGACACAGAGATGGAAGAGATGTGCCCAACCCCCAGCCCTCCCTGCCCTCCTTCCCCCTTCTCTGAGCAGGTCGAGTCCAGCGAGGACCATGAACCCTGACATATGCTGTCCAGGATGCTCTATCTTCTCCCGCAGCTCAGAGCTATTCTCAGTGGCCCCGGAGGCCCTACCACTCAGACCTTGACCTCAGCCTGGCCAAGGCTCTGTGCTGCCCATTTCATGGGTGTTCCTTTCCCTGAAGTCTTTGGCTCCACCCCATGGCCCTCTTCCCTGCCCCATATCCCCCACTTCACTTCCAGGTGTCTTGGGATGAGCAATTCCTGAAAGCCTTTCTCCTTTTGAGATGCTGGCATTTCTCCACTCATTCCGTTGCTTGACTCAAAAGGGCTCTACTTTTAGATGTAGGGTCTCATCACAAAGTGAGGCTGGCCATGTAGGTTGCCCATGAGGTAGCCACTTTATCACACCGAGTCCTTCAACCCAGACGCCTCTTCTGAGTTCCAGGCTCAGACTCCAGCTACTTACTCAACATCTCCTTGTTGATGTCCCATGGACATCTCAAACTTAACTTGTCCATATTTGAACATGTTCCCCTCAGTCCCCAAACCTTCTTTTCCTCCAGTATCACCCATATCCGTACAAAGAAGCACCATCCACCACCCTCCTTACCCCTCAGGTCCACTCAGTCATCCAGGCTGGTGACCCCTTCTGGAACTAAATCTGTCTGTCTGCATTGTCCCTACACTGGTCGAGCCAACCTCACTCTCGCCTGGGCCATGGCATCATCCTCCCAACTGGCTTCTCTGCTCCCATTTTTCTCCAGTTTGGAAAGACAAATAGGATCATGTCACTCCTTTCAGATAATATCTGAGAGCTCTCAGTTCGAATGTTGCTTCCTCCAAGAGGCTGTTCTGATGAGCCATTGCTGCTCACAGGTCATCCAAAAACCTAGGGACTCAAAACTGACAATTATTTTATTATCTCTTAGGGTTTCTGTGGGTTGGGAATTTGGAAGGGCCAGCAGGGCAGTTCTGGCTCATTGTCTCTCAGGTGGTTGTGGTCAGATGGCTAGAGCGAGGGGCCTGGGGCAATGGGTGCTGGCTGGGCTCTCACACCTCTTCTTGTCACCTTTTTGTCTCCATGTGTCTCTCCACGTCCCTCCACATGTGTCTCCTCATCACTCCCCATCTCTCCTTGTGTCCCTCTTTGTGTCTCTCTACATCTCTCCACATCTCTCTACATGTCTCTCCTCATCTCTCCTCATCTTTTCATATCTCTCCTTACTTCTCTCCTCAGGTTTCTCCTCATGTCTCCTCATCTCTCTATATCTCTTCATGTCTCTCCATGTCTCTCCTCGTGTCTCTCCATGTGTCTCCACGTCTCTCCTCATCCCTTCATGTGTCTCCTCATGTCTCTCCTCATCTCTTCATGTCTCCCCTCAGGTCTCTCCTCATCTCTCCATCTTTCTCCACATCTCTCCTCATCTCTCCTTCTCTCTCCATGTCTCTCCATGTCTCTCCTTGTGTCTCTCCATGTGTCTCCATGTCTTTCCATGTCCCTCCACTTATCTCCTCATGTCTCTCCTCATCTCTCTGCATCTCTCCTCATCTCTCTACATCTCTTCATGTCTCTCCATGTCTGTCCACGTGTCTCTCCATGTGTCTCCACGTCTCTCCTTATTTCTCCACGTATCTCCTCAGGTCTCTCCTTGTCTCTCCTCATCTCTTCACGTCACTCCTCAGGTCTCGTATCTTCACATCTCTCCTCATCTCTCCTCATCTCTCCTTGTCTCTCCATGTTTCTCCATGTGTCTCCACATCTCTCCTCATCTCTCCACGTCTCTCCGTGCCTCTCCTTGTGCCCCTGCACCTGGTCCAGTGTGGCCTCCTCACAGCATGGCGACATCAGGGTGGTCAGCTGCTTGCAGGCCCCTCCTCCCCAGGACACACAGGCTGGTTAACCTGGTAGAAAACCCAACTGGGTTGGCAAGGGGAAGTGGGAGCGACAGTGAATACATTTAATTTTCCAGAAGAGTCTGGTGAAACATCCCGCTGGGATGGCACTGTTCACCCCATCTGGCTCCCTGGTGTTGTTCACAATACATCAGCTGGGAAATAAATCCACCGACTCTGCCTTGCTGAGGGCTCGTGCGTCATCCCGCGTTGCCTGGGAAAGCAAGCATTACTGAGCCTCAGCTCGGGTCGCCGTGGAAATGGTGCTGGCTGGGGCCTGCAGCAGGACAGTTTTTGTTCCTTGCTCCTGTAGAAGGAAAGCCCAGCATCATCTCCTATCCCTAACAGAAGGGGGGAGACTAAGAGATGAGAGGGGAAATAGCCTTTTTCAATAATAAGTTCGCCTCAGAAAAGCCCCTGACTTGAAAGGAACTCTGGAGTGACATGGTGGAACTAACAGGAAGGGATGCCCTGACGTTTTCCCGTCACGTCCTCAGCAGTGACCACTGCCTGCTTGTTCTGATGGTGATTGTGCTGTTCACCAGTGCAGGGGAAATTAAGAAGCCAGGTGATCAAATGCCAGCCCGGGATGTCATCCGGGTCTCACTGCAGGGGTGAGGTTGATTGGAGTCTGGGGCTAGTCGTGGCGGCCTGGTTGCATTTCAGCAGTGCGTTGTCAGCAGGAGCGTGGACTGGGCCAGGCTGCCTGGGTGCAAGTCCTACTTCTGCCACTCACTTATAGCGTGACCCTGGGCGGGGCATCCAACCTCTCTCTGCTCCAGTTCCCTGATCTGTGAAGTGAAGAAGGGTCACTGGGCGGATTGAACTAGCTCATACAGTTTGCAGAAGTATTTGGGAGGGTACCTGGCACCTAAGTGCAATATTTGCTTTTGCCATTATTATTTTTATGGCCAACCTGGGTTATTTGGCAGGCTGGGGAAGAGTGGCCGAAGTGCACAGGAGTGGAGGCCACCACTGACCCAAAGATGCAAAGTATTCCTGACTGGCCTTAACTGTGGCTCTTGGCTTTTCAGGACTGGAAAGGAAAGGAACAAAGCAGATAGGTATGCACTGGATTGCCAAGAGAAGGCATATTGGCTGGTGCATCGATGCCCTGTGAGTATCAGCCTCCCAGGCTTTAACCCATTTCTCCTTGTGACCCCCCAACCCCTCCTTGTGCTCGCCACCCCTTTGCCAGCTCATCTCCTGGGGTGAGAATGGGATCAGCAGGAGGAGCTGCTCAATGAGGGGGTAGCATCCCAGTGCCTCGTGGTTGGAAGAGGAGACACACTGTCTGGATGGAGTCTACTTATGGCCATCTGTTGGAGTTAGGGTTACCTAAGGAAAGGATGTGAATGTGTTTTTCTATTATGAGGGCTGGAATGTTTGGGGGGTGGGGAGAGGATATCATGCCTTAGAAAAAGAATTTAAGAAGAAAAAAAAATCAGAACTCAGGGTAGAAAAACAGAATATTGTAGAGAACTGAAACTCTCTGTAGCCAAAGCCATCCTTCGTGTCTCTTGCTCCCTCCCCTTTTCCTCTCCCAGATCCATTCCCTAGGAGCCAAGATGAGATGCGGGGAGGTGAGAAGGATAAGTGTGTGTTAAGCTTTTCATTGCTCGAGCACATCGCACCTCTGGCTTTGGCACTTTTAATGGTCCAGGGACACAAGGGGCACACAACAGTGTAAATTGTCACAGCTCATCGCTGGGAAATGGAAGGCTCATCCCTGAGCACAGAGAGCCAGACAGTGGCTGCTGCCCACTGTGGCTAACTCTTGTGCCTCGGTTTCCTTCTGTGTCAGACCCAAGTGCTACCTGCTGATCATGAGAAGTGGGATACGTGAAAGGGATTCCAGAAAGTGAAGTGTTCAAAACAAACACTCCTCCTCCTCCTCCTTTAGTTTCCTTGCCTGCCAAGGTGTCTGGAATTCTCAGAACCAGAAAGTGAACTGAGTCAATCATAGTGCCAAAGTTCATGGACTTTGGAACTTCTAGATCATCAGATTTTGGCCATTTTGTTAATCTTCTTTCTTCATTCAAAACGATTCCCCTAAGGCATTCCATCTGTGCAGGCATCTGTTTGGAGACCTTATTACGGAGGTTAAGGTGCTGGGGTTGATCCGCAAGCAGCTTGTTTGGTTTTGCTTTGTTTCACCTTCCTCCTCTAGTTACACCAGTTTGAAAATGCCCAACCCAGGTCCTTGGGGGGCTGTGAAAGTGTGGATGATTGAGCATCGGGTCCTGGAGAAACAGTGCCAAGCGCATGCCTCCCACTGGTAGCTCAGGAGGGAGATCTTTGTATGAGAAGGAAGCAGCATGTTGTTCAGCCTGTACCTGGTCAGATATTCCACAAGAAGGGAGCCTTACTAAGGATAAGGGAAAATGACAGATAAGCCACTCATTTGGCAAGATGCCTGGTGTCCAGCAGCACCCATAACCAAGGAGGATGGAGAATGTAAAGAATCCACAGTGTGGGAACGGCAGTGTGACTGCATTCCGTACAAAGCCCCACACTCTGGCTGTGTAATGCTTCCTTCCCCTCCATGATCCTGCCACCGGGAGTCCCAGCTGAAAAACGTGTTATCCGAGATCTCCTCTGTTCTTCTGGGGTGTGCTCTCAGCCCCCACCTCAGGCAAGTGGTCAAGTGGCTCTTCATCAGATGACGTTGAAGTACATAAACTTCACAATGTGTGTCTGCCACCACCACCTCCCCAATCTCCACCCACCACCATTACCATCAAATCCATCATCACCATCACCACAGTCACCTCCACCTTCACCACCTCCACCACCTTCACCGATCTCCACCACCTCCATCTCCACGTCTACCATGTCCACCACAGTCACCTCCACCACCTCCATCACAGTCACCTCCACCACCTCCATCTCCACCACTTCTACTGTCTCCACCACCTCCATCTCCACCACCTCTACCGTCTCCACCACCTCCATCTCCACCACCTCTACCATCTCCACCACCTCCATCTCCACCACCTCTACCGTCTCCACCACCTCCATCTCCACCACCTCTACCGTCTCCACCACCTCTACCATCTCCACCATCTCCATCTCCACCACCTCTACCGTCTCCACCACCTGCATCTCTACCACCTCCTCCACCTCCACCACAGTCATCTCCACCTCCACCACCTCCATCTCCACCACCTCTACCGTCTCCACCACCTCCATCTCCACCACCTCTACCGTCTCCACCACCTCCATCTCCACCACCTCTACCGTCTCCACCACCTCCATCTCCACCACCTCTACCGTCTCCACCACCTCCATCTCCACCACCTCTACCGTCTCCACCACCTCCATCTCCACCACCTCTACCGTCTCCACCACCTCCATCTCCACCACCTCTACCGTCTCCACCACCTCTACCGTCTCCACCACCTCCATCTCCACCACCTCTACCGTCTCCACCACCTCCATCTCCACCACCTCTACCGTCTCCACCACCTCCATCTCCACCACCTCTACCATCACCACCACCTCCATCTCCACCACCTCTACCATTTCCACCACCTCTACCGTCTCCACCACCTCCATCTCCACTTCCACCACCTCCACCAGTCAGTTCCACTACCTCTACCCCCTTCACTACAATCACCTCCACCTCCACCACCTCTACCACCTCTGCCACCTCCATCTCTACCTCTGCCACCTCCTCCACCTCCACCACAGTCACCTCCACCTCCACTACCTCCGTCTCCACCACCTCCACCACCTCTGCCACCTCCATCTCCACCTCTACAACCTCCACTGCCTCTGCCGCCAATGCCACCATCACCATTGCTATTGTCATTGTCACTGTTATCATAAACATCATCATCACCACAAGAGAAATAGAGAGTTTACAATGTGCTGGACACTGTGCTAAGCATTTTGTGTTTATATCTTATTTAATCTTTGCAGCCCTGTGTGAAAGGCAGTATTATGATCCCCTCTTTAGTGATAAGTGGGTTGAAGCTCAGAAATGTTGACAATTTGCCCAAAGTTACAAACCTAGCAAGTGACAGAGGATTTGAACCCACATACAGCTGACTGCAGGACCCTCCCTCTTGACTGTTGTGCTCTTTTATCTCCCATGACAATGTCATGTGATGTCTTAGTGCGTTTGAGGCTTTTTTGTAATCTCCTCAATTATAGCACATTGCACAAGTCACTAGTGCCTGCGGCCGGTCCCTCTTTTGATAGCACTGGGGACCAACGTTCAGAATCAGGCTTGGATGTTCTCTGAGCAGCTGTAAAACTCCTAGTGCACGAAACTGCTCTTCACATCTAATCTCTCTCACCTCTGCTCCCCTAAATCAAAACTGGGCCAGTAGTCAGAGAGGAAGCACAGTGCATCTGGACCCTGTTCTCCCACACTTTTTATGAACGCCCTTGGCCCCTTGTTGACCTGAGCGGGTGGAAGGTGTTCTGTTTGGAGAGCTTCTGTTTGAAGAGTATCTCAGCCTAGAAAGTGAGCAATCTGGATGACAATCCAAGGAAACCCAGGAGCTTGTGGACTGTCAGACTGTCTCCAGGAGACCCAAACAAACTGCCAGTTCATGGGGAAAAAGTCAGCCAACGCAAACAAAGCATTTGGCACTGCGGGGTGGAAAGCAGCCAGTGTGTGGACTGACGCTCACCAACTGTTGTAGCATATGTTACCGAGTCAATGCATTCATTTGTTCATTTGTCTATTCGTTCTTCTGTGGATCCTTTATTGAGCCCTGACTCTATGCCAGGTAAGGAGTCAGGTGCTGGGAATAACACAGCTAGAAGTTATTGAGCACATCCCACGTGCCTGTATTACGCTCTAGGGTAGATTATCTCATTCAGACCCTGGCAGTGACCCTATGAAGTAGGGAGTATCATCGTTCCCATTATTCAGGTGGAGAAATCAAAGCTCAGAGAAGTTAAGCAGCTTGTTCACTGCTAGGATGTGAATCCATGTCTGACTCCAAAGCTTGACATCACTGCTGCTGTGCATGGAGGACCCACATGTGGTGCCCTTCTGTCACCTCAAGGAGCTCAAAATCCAAATTAATGTCCCCCAGGTGAGCAGTGCTCTCCCAGAGCTGAGACCCCAGTGCTGAGGGAGTACAGGGGTATGTTGAGCCAGGTGCTGTATCAGGGATGTCGTCACCGGCAGAGGCCAAGATCAGACATGGGTGGCAGTGGCTGAGTGATCTGACCCCATTCCCCGTGGGTCCCGAGCCCAAGTGCCAGCCATGATTTAGCATCCTGTAATGAAGGAAAATTATGTTCTGCTCCCAAAGGGGACAAAGTACTGGCCCAAGCATAATGAAACAACAGTCAGTCCGTTGTGTACATGAGCAGACGGAGAAATGGCTCCTTTAGAGATGCCACTTTTGGGGCATTCCATGCATCTCAGCTCCTGTGTCTCCTGAGGCTGCAGCCCACTGCTTGGGACCCCTCTGTGGACAGAGGCTGCCTTTGGCAGTGTCTGCTCTGAATCAAGAGGTCACTTGATTGAATGTCAAACTAAATGGCCCATGTTTCAACCTCCTACACAAACACTCCACCAGAGAAGATGCCTGCCCTCCATTTCCTGTTGAGGTTGGGCTAAATGTCCAACAATGGAGAAGGGCAAAATAAATTAAAGGATTTGCTGGTTTCTCTCATCACAGAACACCCAGGCACTTTCCTCTGGCCTTCCACAGTGATGGAACATTGTGAAGCTATTGAATGAACGTTAATTCTTTTAAAGGCCATTTAATGACCTGGGAAAATGGTCTGACATAGAACATTATGTCATAAAACCAGGATGAAAAATTCCCTCTACTCCGTGGTCCAAATTTTCTTAAACAACATATTCAACAAACATTTTGTAACTGCTCCCTCTCTGCCAGGCACTTTGTAGACAACGGGGGATATTTGGATTTGGATGCTGAGCCAAGGCAGATGTGGGCATACACTTTCAAGGAGCTTACAGTCTGGTAGAAAAACAAAGACCAGCAATTATACACAAATAAGTGTGAAATCTACAGAATGCCAGGAGAGCTGGTAAGGGGCTGGGGACCTGATCAGATCCGGGGCCAGGGAACACATCTGTGTGAAAGTGGCCCTCCAGCCGAGTTCTGCTCGGAGCAGCAGACTTCTCTAACCCCTGAATCTAAAACCTGCTCCCCTGGTTCAGCCTCATCTCTCTCTATCTCTTTATCCTGTTTTATTTATTTATTTTTTTCATGCAAGTATTTGGTATTTTATTTTATTTGTTTCCTGCCCCCTGCATCGAAAGGGTCTTAACTAATGCTCCAGGGAAGAGAGTGGTGATAAGAACAGGAGAAGGGACAGGAGGGCCTGGTGAGAGCCACCAAGAAGGGGTGCCACCAGCTCCTGCCCGGCCCTGCTCTGCAATGCTGAGCCCAGAGAATGTCGCTCCCTGTGGAGCAATGATCAGGAGCACACGAGGTCCCTTCTTAACCTGAAGTATGAAGCAGTTTAAAAATTGCACCTTTGGCTGATGCCTGAGGGCTGGTTGCTCCCCGGCCTTCAGGGCTCCTCTGGCTGAGTGGGGGGAGGCTGGGCCTTCCCCGTGGGGTTTCCTGGGTAAGGCCTCCTGATCTCCCGGCAGCCCCCGCAGGAATGCGCTGTGGCCCGTCTTTCCTGTGCACCGAGAGGCGGTGCTGGCTTATCTCATTCGAGCATCTTCTTGTGCGCCAGCAGCTGCGTCAGCCGTGGCTCTGGTGATGTCCCCGTGGAGGCGCAGGCTTCATGCTACTTGCTGAACGAATGAATGGATCCTGATTCTCCCGAACCAGCCAAGGCAGCAGGGCAGCCCCTGGGGAGTTTTGAAGGCAGGAGTGCCGGGATGGGACCACCTCCATGTGTCCCCGCTGGGTGTGGAACCATCGAGACTTAGCCGGCTGCTGCCCCAGTGATGCAGGAGCAGACCGGAGCCAGGCAGGGGCTGCAGCAGGACCCGCAGGTGGAGCAGGACAGCCCGGTGGGGGGCTGCTGGCTCTGAGAGTCTGGGCGGGGAGGACCCCTCCTGGGCTGATGAGGATTCCAGTTCCGCGTCTGCTCCAGGGCGGGAAGTTCAAAGCAAAGAGCTGGCTGACTGATTCACATTGAACAGATGATCACACTTTGAAGCTGCCAAGGCTGTGACTGCAGAGACACGGGCTGGATGTGTGAATGTGGGTGTGAGTGGGTGTGAGTGTGTGCATGCATATGCGTGTGTATGTTTGTGAAGTCTGGCTTTGATCACACTGGAGGAGGGACTCTTCATACCAGATGGAGGGAGAAACTCCTAGAACCTGGAACTCACCTTAGACAGAGGCATTGATTTTTATGCTAACACAACAGCCCAATACCAACACACACACACACACACACACACACACACACACACATGCACACACACACACCTCTGCATCATCCCTTCATAGGTGCAGAGTAATTCACCATTTGTGTGATTAATTGCTGAATGGCTGCCTCCCCCACAAATTTGGAAGGGCCTAAAGAGCAGGCATCTCAGGATGTGTTCACCATGGGCTCCCCAGCACTCAGCACAGTGGCCAGCACATAATAAGTGCTTCATAAATAGCTGATGACTGAATTCCTCATGTAACAATGACAGTAAGGGTGGTGTCTCCATTTCACTGCCCCCCTTGCCCCTGCCCGTTTTCTGTTTCCTTCTGCTCTCTCTTGCTTGCCCAGGCTGTATGCCTAATACTTGACCCAGTGATAGCCTAAGTTAGAGTTGCCAGATTTAACAAATAAAATACAAGATGCCCAGTTAAATTGGAATTTTGAATAATTTTTAATGTATCATTTTATGTAAAACATATTTTAGATATATTTTTTGGTATAAAAATAAAATAAGTATACAAATATTAGTGCATAAATTATTCGTTGTTTATCTGACGTTTAAAATTTACCTGAGTGTCCTATATTTTATTTGGCAACCCTACCTCTGAACTACAAAGACAGCTGACCCTACTGGTGAGGCTGAATCTGGTGGAAGAAAGCCCAGTTGCTCCTCCATTCTTTCCTTCAACCAGCTTGGTTAGTGACATGTCTTGAGTATTTGATGTGTGCCCAGTGCCAAACCAGCATAGGAGGAAGTGAAAGACCCAAGTTTCTGGCCTCAAGGAGTTGAGAAAGAGTAAGATTGGCTGGAGAGTTGTGCTGCCCAATGGAGAAGGGGCCGACAAAGATGGCAGAATCAGCCCTTTACATGCATGACCCCAGAATGCATGTTCCTTTGTTCAATAATAGCTACCCACCATTGAGAGTGTCATACCCCTTTTTGTTCAAATCCTTACTCATAAGAAGGAATCTTCTCCATTTCATAGAAGGGGAAGTGAGTGTAGAGAGGGGAAGTGGTTTCCTAAGGTCTTTTGCATAGCCGGGAAGCAGCAGAGTCAGGATTGGAACCCAGAGGTGCCCGACTGAAGCTGGGGCTCCCCCAAAGCACCACAATGCTAATTCTTTCCTCTGCTTCCCTGCCAGCCCAGACAGACGTGGTGCAGAGTGGCAGAGGAGCCGAGAGTCCCACCTACCAATCCCAGTGAACTCCTTTTGAGCTTGAATGTTATTCACCATCCTTCTTTCTTCTATCCATCCATCCATCCATCCATCCATCCATCCTTCCATCCACCATCCTGCTATGTTAGGTTCTGGAGATGCTGTGGTGGCAGAACAGTCCCCATGGAGCTCCCTGGCTTCCCCAGTGGGTGTCACACATCCTCTTGACTCCCCAAGCCCCTTTAGCTCACCCTCACAACTGGCAGCTTGGCCAAGACCCAAAGTCAATCTGAAACTGGAGACTTGCTCTGTCGTGGTGCTTATGCTGCGTTTATTCTGTCCAGCCAGGAGTGAACAACGTACTGGACTATGGCCTGGACCGAGTCACCAATCCAAATGAAACGAAGGTAAACCAGGTATGTCCGCACTCGGAGGTGCTCACCGGGAGCTGCGCACTTTGGGCAGGGCTGGGTCAGAGTCTGAGGCTCGGAAGGTGTCCACACATCTATTCATGTCTCTGGGGGCAATGATGTTCCCCCTCTGAGACTAACAAAGAGAGGAGGGCTGTGGGCTCTGTGATTTGGGGGCAGGGGGAAGGCCGTGGCTGGGGTCCTGGGTAAGGAGAGATTATAATTGGACTGAGACAAGAGTGGAACATGCAGGTCAGAGCAAATGGAACCTAGATTGTTGGTTTTCAGGCTTTTCTGAGTCACCTCCCCCTGTGAAAATCCGTGAAAGTTATAAACCTATTCTGCCCCCAAATGCACAGACATTTTGCACACAATTTCAGCCAACAAAACTTCTGCTCAATCAACTTTGATTTAAACCTTAACTGACATGACAGGGCCAGGAATGCCACACTTGGTTGGTGTCCCAGTGGGATAAAACCTCACCTGTCTTTGCAAAGATTCTCCCACACTCTCTGTTTTAGAGGAGACTTTCCCCAAATAAGCCCCCTTCTTATTGGATGGATGGCCAATTTCCTATAGTCTTTGTTTACTTGCAGAGATGACGTTCATAAGCTGTTGCCACAGTGGACATCTAGGTCAGGGTCCGTCCACCCTGGTGCTATTGACATTTGAGCCGGGTCATTCTTGGTTAGTGGGGGAGGCCGTCCCGGGCTTCAGAGGATGTTTAGCAGCTTCCTTGATGCCAGTAGCTCTGCACCCCTCCCCGCCCCCTGTCCTGACAACCAAAAATGTCTCCAGACATTGCCCGGTGTCTCCTGGGTGGGGTGGGGGCAGCAAATGATACCCCAGTTAAGAACTAGTGATCCAGATAAACCAGCCTAAAACGGATTAAATGGCTTGACTGCTTTGTGTCTAACGTCATCTTTGTCCACAAAGGGGTCAGTAACCTCTTTGGCTTGGCCGATCGTCTGTGAGACTCGGCAGGGCCTTAACACAGCAGTGTGGGTCGGGAGGGACGTGCTGGGGAGGGGAGAAGAGGCAGAAGGAAGGTGATGGGGAAAGGAAAGGCAGCAGGGAGAGGTGGAGGGGCCGCTCTGAGATGGTGACAAGAGCCTGAAACTCAGCATGACTGTGGGGGGGGGGGGCTCCACCTGCGCATTAGGGGATTCGGGACAAAGTCCAGGTGGAGAGGGACGTCGAGCATCCCCGGAGTGGATCATCAGGTCCCTTCTCCGCTCAGAGCGGCCGTTCCTTGACAAGCATGGGTGCTGTTGCCTCCGGCCGCCGTTCCCAGGGTGGCCTTTTCCATGTCCCCCTCGTCAGACAGCAGAGAGTTGCTGAGGCCTCGTAGGCTTGGTTGCCGTGGGAACAGAATCATGGCGTAAAATACTGAACCCGGGCGGGTGATTTGCTTTTTTATGGATAACTGGCATCTCCGGGGACCTCTCTCATGTGGAGGAGGGGAAGGGTGGGGGCAGAACGCACATCACCCACTCGGACAGGGGGGTGGTTTGAGGGTGGAGGGGCGGCCGTCCGTGCCCCAGGCCCCGTCCGAGGCCACCCAGGACTGGGCTTCGTTCCAGTGGTGACTTGCCCTGCTTTACCCATCAGCTTCTGTCTCTCTCTCTCTTCTCCACCAGCTCTCTTTCTCCTGTCTGTGTGCCCTGGCTGCTGTGGAGAATTCAGAAGAATAAAGGACCGTGATTCTCCTGCCAGTGCCCTCTCCCAGCCCCCTCCCCTCGGCCCACCCCAGCGGTTCATGGGACTGGAGGCTGGCATGGCACCGTGTTTGATCCATTCGTAACATTTCCCACCATTTGGCTGAGGGTTGAGGCTTTATGTCCCCTGTTTTTCCACATTGATCTGTGCTGATAAGAGAGGGTCACCGAGAATGCCAAGAATATTATAAATCCTGAGGAGGGCAGAGGTTTTGGGTTTTTGTCTCAGTGCAGAGAAGACTCACAGTGCATGAGCTGGTTTGCAGAAAGGGGTCACCTCTGAGAATCAGTGAAATCTTGAAAAGATATCTGTTTTGCTTAAATGGAGGCAAATGACCCAGAAGAAATAAATACCACTCAAGTGTAAGAAAGGAGGCTGTTTGGTAGGCAGGTGTCTGGGGCCACTGGGTGAGCGTTTCCTTAGGCTGCTGGCCCAGGGTCAGCAGAGCTGCCCCACCTCAGGGGGAACCAGCCACAGGCCAGGGGCACACCCAGGGAGCGTGTGCAGGGTGCCATGGGTGCACAGCCCCCCATCTTCCCTATATCAGATCACAAAGACTATTTGGCTCTGCAGAGAAGAGACTGGGTTGAGTCTTCTCACTGGCCTGGGTGGGAGCAGTGGCATGCCTGGGGGGCCCAGGACGTGATGGAGGGGCAGGGGGCTGCTCGTGGCAGGGGTCTCATTTCCATCTAGAGATGAGGGGCAGGGCAGTGCGCCGAAGAGAGCTTTGATATCGGAATGAATCCCAGCTCAGCCACTCACTGGCTGTGTGATCTTGGACAACCTCTTGAGCTATTCAGATTCTCAGCGCTCTCAGCTATAAAACAGGAATACCAATAGTCCCTTCCGTACAGGATTAAACAAGTTCATTTATGTAAAATGTCTAGAATGGCATCCAAAATGTAGAGTCACTTCAAAGCCAGTAGCTTTTACTATAATGTTTTTCCGTTTTGTGAGAGAGATAACTTATGGGGGACTCTTTGGCCCTAGCCCCCATTTGGGGGAGCTGTATCTAGCCAATTTCCTCATCTTTCCTTCGTCCTTCTTATACTTTTAGCCTGGTTGGGGGTGGGGAGAAGAAGACGCACAATGATCTTGACTTCTCTGCCTAGTCCAATGAATAGCTGCCGAGTGTGCACACTGGTCTTTGAGTAAAAGCCAAAAATATCACTCCAGAGTATGAAACACTGTGCTCTGCAGAGCCCTCAGCCCGGAGCCTCGGTGAATGAAAGCCTCCCATATACTCCCACCTGTTGGAGACAAGCTACTTGACTTTCTTCTCGGGGCTCTGGGTGAGCAGTGCTGCCGGGGGGAGGGACGGCCCTAATGGCTGCCCAGTGCTGGAAGCTCACCGTGTGCCAGGCATTGGGCCAAGCGCCTCCCACCTGCTGACAGCTCAGCTAAGGCTCACGATAACCTTGGGAGTAAATAGTACTGCTAGCATCCTTATTTTATAGTTGAGGAAACAGGCCAAGAGAGAGAGTAAAAAACTCATCCAAGGGCACACAGCTCAGAACAGTAAAGCCAAAATATGAACCTCAGCTGGTGGGCCTCAGAGCCCACTCTGTTCCCGCCTGGTGTGTTCTAATGTACATTATGCAGCTTTTAGAAGCTCGAGGGATTTCACTAAATGCTCACAGCAACTTGGTAAGCAAGGTAATATCATTTCCATTTTTCATACGCCTGAAACAGAGGGATTTAGTGGCCTGCCCAAGGTGGCCCGGCCAGGATTCAAACTTAGGTCTTTCCAGTCCTACAGCTCATGCTCTTTCGTCATGTAATCGCCCTCCAGCCCTTAGTTCCTGCACCCAGGGCGGCCTCAGGGGCAGGTGATCTGGACAGTCACACAGGGCCCCGTGCCTGGAAGGGCCCTTGCTTGGTTTAATGTTCTGCTGTTGCTGTCTGAACGTTGTCAGTACTTTTCTGAACACGGGGCCCTGCATTTTCATTTTTGCACTGGGCTCAGCAAATGGGGTTTCTGTCAGGACAGATACTTACTTCGGATGATCAGGCCCTTAGCATTCTGGTCTCCTTGGACAGGTGTGCCCTTGTCTGCTTTACATTAACCTCTTCTGTTTCTAGATTTTCTGGTTTCTGATTTCCAGCCCTCTCTCCAGCCCCAGTGTCTGTGCTGCCCCATTCTTGGTTCCCCATCTGGGGTTTCGCTCCGTGGCTGGCTGCCTGGTGTCAGAGCCCTTGCTCATGTCTTCCCTGGGCTCCCCCCTCCTGCCTGGATATGGCCCCAGGGCCTCTCAGGGGTCTCACGCTTGACCGGTCCTGCCTCAACATTTGCCTGCAGCCCCCGTCTGGTTTGGGGGTCCACAAGACAGCCACCAAGCTCTCTAAACAGGCCCTAGATGTGTCCCTAGATGGGCAGCTCTGCAAGCGAAGGGTACTAAGTTAGAATTCCAGCATACAGAGCGTTCAAAGATTCCTTACGCAGGGAATTCAGAATTTAGCAAAGTGTGTCACTGGCGAGGAATAAAGAAATGGACTTCCCTCCAGGAAGGCCAGCAAATGAGAAAGGAGAGGATTTATATGTGTGAATTCCAGGGTGGAAAACATGCTTATTTCTTCTTATTTTATCATTAGGTGATTTTCTTTGAAATCTTTGGAAGTGTGTGTGTGTTTTTTTTTTAAATAACTTTACTTTAAAACAATGCTTCTTATGGCCTTTGGCTGAGTAACAATAATATTAATAAGGGTGACAGATTTAGCAAATAAAAATAATGGACACCCAGTTAAATGTGAATTTCAGATAAACAATGAAATTTTTTTAGTGTATGTCCCAGATGTTGCATGGGCTTCTTCTATTTTATCTGGTAATTAGCATCCGAGGCCTGTGCTCAGCAACCGACTATCAACCCTAGTTAATAGCCGCTGTATGTTGGGTCTCTGCTCTCGGTGAGTCCCCTTATGTCCATTATCTCATTTAATCTCCTGTTTTAGAAATGAAGACACAGAGGCTCTGAGATGCTGAACAAGTCATCCAGGGTCCCATGACCGGTTAGGACAGAACCAGGATTTTGACCTTGGCCTGAACCCTTGAGCCCACACTCTTTCCTAAACCAGTCTTCCTCTGTGAGATCAGATTGTCTCTCTGTCCTTTAGAAAAGTCCAGAACCCTCTCCTTCCACTGCCACAACACACACATACACACACACACACACACGTATATACACACACACACACACCCCTAGAAGGACAGAGGAACCCTGTACCCCAATCTAGAGGAAGCTGACACCATGGACAGTTATTTTTAAGACCGGAAATAAAAACTGAAATTCCCGCAGCCAATCCAAGATAGAGGTGGGGAAGCCTCTGTCTCAACCAAACCCTATTATTAGAGAACATGTGGCAGGACTGGTTCCCAGAAGACAGCTGCTAATTCTGAGCATCAGAAAACAAAAAGCAAGTCACACCAGATACACAGCCCTAATAAGGTAATAAAATCAAATGAAGTGAATTAAAATATATATTTTTAAAGAAGACTGAATACCAGGGCCATGGCTCCAGGAGCAAACAAACTAGGCCAAAGGAAAACCGCAAAAGGTAGAATAGAAATGAGTAAGCCTGAGGCTGTGGCTTGTGAGTGCAGCTCCCCATGAAACCCCCAGAACACCAGATAGACTAAATGTTCCCCTCATTTCATCTGGTTTTGGCCACCCAGGAGTCCCCTGGCCGCAGATGCAGGCCACAGAATGGAGGGGTGTCAGCTGCTGAGCATGTGCCTAGCTTGATTGCAATCTTTACCATCATTAGTGATAATTAAAGAGTATGTCCTGTGTTTGTGTTTCATCTCGGGATTGAGGCTCAGGCCTCTTTTTGTTTTTTGAAATTAAATGACTGGACAGAGTCATCCCCTTCTGCAGCCTTCTCAGCTTCAGAGCACAGAAGGATTTGGTAAAGAGAGCAGCCAAGATTGGAGAAAGTTGACCTAGTCAACTATTTTATGTTTCTCGTGGATTAATCCTCAGCTTTGCGAGGAGGCTGGGTCATTTGGTTCAAATGCAAGGGCACTGACATCTGGCAGAGCTGGGCTTGAATCCTGGCACAGCCAGTTACTAACCAGGAGATGCTGGGAAAATTGCCCATGACATCTCAGAGCCTCAGTTTCCTCCACTAAAAATCAGAATAATAAGACCACCTTTCCTTAAGTCTTGGGAGGGTTCAAAGAGGAGTCAATTTCTTGGCACTAGTCACTGTGCAGTTAAGATTGCCCTGAAATCCAGCTTCTTTTAGGAGCAGAGGCGCTGACTAGTAGATGCTCTCCTCCGGAATCCACCCCAGCAGGATGCCGACAGATGGATCTGATCATAGTAGCTTTGAATGCAAATCCACTCTGGCCCTAGGGTCCTTCTCTACCTGAATCATGTGTCGGCTAAAGCAGAGCCTCATGTTGGGAGAAAAATGGAAACAAATGATCACGGTGGTTGCCAAAATATTTGGATCATTTATGTAGCATTTTCATTTTTTTTAAGTGGAAAAAGATTCGATTATGCTTGGAAAATGTCCCCATTTTTCCAGGCTCCAAGCACATTGCAGTTGTAATCTATTCAATATTTGTTGAGCCTTGACTCTGCAGCAGGCCCTGTACTAGGGGATACGGCAGCCAGCAAGATGCGGTGGTCTCCCTGCCTTCCATGATGCTGAGTGGGTGTTACTTACATTAAGCAAAGATTCGTGCAAGTATATATGTGGTTACAACTGTATTAGGTGCTGATCAGGAGGAAGGCAGAGTGTGTGAGTCCCAAACAGCAGACCTGTCTGAACGTTACCCGTCTGAGATAACTGTCCCTACTCCCCACTCTAGAAAAAGCTTTCCTGTGAAAAGCAATGACATAAAAGCAATCCAATGGGGGAAAAGAAAAACAACAAAACTGAAATCCAGTGTGGCTTAGGAGAGGCAAGTATGTGACTTTCCCAACTGGGCTGTCGGTTTCTTGTCCATGGGCTCCAGGGCCAATGCTTGTTTTCCTAACTGGCTGTGGGAAGTAGTGTCCTCCTCGGGCCTCTGACTCTAATCCAGCTTGTCTGGTTGGGTTAAATGTCTTGGATATTAGCAGCCAGGGATTAAGATGCTCAGCTTGGAGCATGAGGATTGGCTCTTGCTCACAACCCCACCTGGAAAAACTGAGACTAGGCTCGCTGCTGCACCTGTCCTTGAAGAGCTGTGTGGGGCAAACGGTGCCATGGAAGCCCCTCTTGGATTGTAGAAGAACTGTGTATTTTAGAAGGAGACGGGTCTGAATGGTTGCCAGGAATTTCTAAGGGCCTAAACTTGGAGCCCCTCCTGGAATCATCCTTTATTCTGCCATAGCTCAAAGGGCCCAGAGAGAGAACTCCCTGCAGCTCACCCTGGCACTTGCTCCAGCTGTTTCGGTGAGGGGCTGGGGCCCGGGTGGTCTTTCACATTGCAGCCCAGCTCACGGACTCTGCTTGCAGCAGAGGCTGGTCTCAGGGGTTTTAATTGTGAGGTTTATTTTTTGACAACCTGGCTTTTTTATTCCAACTTGTGGTATTGGTCAAGTGTTATGAATACATGAGGAATGACCCATTCATTCAGATCGCTCCCTCGTGAGAAAGGACACAAAAAATCCAGCTCCACGCTAGTTTCCCAGATTTATCTCTCATTCCCTGGAAGGTGGTCCTGTAAGTACTATGGAAGAAGGGGGCAAACCCCAAATGTAATCTGTAATTCATCTTGGCTTATAGGAGAACAGGGTAAAGCTTTGGTGATAAATCGCAGCCCCTCCCTCACCAACTCTCTTAGTTGGTGTAATTCTCCAGTCGTTGGGTAATGTAGGGTGGAGGTGATGAACTACCTTTGAAGTAAGAAAAGATGGACAGTTTTATCATGGGGAGGGATTTTTATATTTTGAATGGGTATTTGAACTGTAATGATGTAATGATACCTGTTTAATGATTTCTGTTTCTTTGTTTTACAGAAACAAACAATCACTGCTGTCAGAAAAGAGGTAATTTGTCTCTCAAGTTCCTGCAAAGTGTGACTTTGAAACCCCTAACAAATTACATATACTTTGGCTTTATGCTCTACATTTGGTAATGAAATGAAGACCATGTGTAATGTGCAAACAGTTGTTTCCAAACTAACGGACAGCACAGAATGACAGCAGCTTTTGTAAGACGTGAGTCGGGCTGATGCTGAGACACAGGGTAGGAGATGGCCCCGCAGGTCACAGCTCTGAGGGATGACCAGGGGGCCCATGGGGGCGGGCACTTCAGTGTCTGCATCCACCGCCTACAGTTACTGGGCCTGTCACAATCTGTCCAGGGTGGAAAATGACCCATTTTGGAAAGTCTTGGATCTGGAGCCCAAGATAGAGCTTTGGGAAATGTCTTAGTTTGTCAGAGCAGCTGTCACAAATACCACACAGTGGAGGTGGTTTTTAAACAATGGGAATTTATTGGCTCACGGTTTTGAGGCTAGGAGAAGCCAAAATCAAGGCATCGGCGAGGCTCGTTTTCTTGTGAAAATCTGTAGTGTTCTGGTGCTGGCTGTTAGCAATCCTTGGGATTCCTTGGCTTGTATTTCTGCCTCCTGTCACATGGCGATGTCCTTTCCTTTCTTCTCTACTGCTGGGTTCTCTGATTCTCTTTATAAGGGCTCCAGTAATCTGGATTTAGACTTACTATCATTCAGTTGGGCCCAGCTTAACTAAAAATAATATCTTCAGGAGGTCCTATTTACATGGGTTCACACCCACACGGACATGGATTAAGATTAAGAACATTGTGTTTGTTGGGATGCATAATTCAACCTACCACAGAAAGTACTGGCCATTGAGGTGGGATACGTCAGTGGACATCTGATCAGGGAAGAAGGTGGTTGAGGAGATGGATGGCTCGCTCCTGCCGAAGCTGAAGAACCAGGAAGGCTCACTCTGCTTCTGTCAGCCAGAGACCTGTGAGAGAAAAGCCGAGCATCTGTCCCCGGGTCTCCGTTTCCTGCTCCTTAGAACCTTTTCTTTCATCTGGTGCCTTTTCTCAGACCATCACATGATGGATTAAGGGGGCCACTAACTTGAAGTTGGGGTCCATCTCTCCATGGTGGGTCTGAGCCCTACTGGTGGCTGGCTCGAGGGCATGAGATGGCTGCTGGGATGGATACTTGGCCTCCAAATTTGGAGGCCATGTGTAAATATCAGCATCAGCAACCCTCAAGGGTGGGGAATTTGGACATCTTCTAACACCTGTTTCTCTTCCAGATCATGTATTACCAACAGGCCTTAATGAGGTCCACGGTGAAGTCTTCGGTGTCCCTTGGAGGGTATGTCCCTGATTTGTTGGTCATTCTGTGGTTTGGACAATAGGTAGGAAAGAGGAGAACATTTGCTTTAAGATGAGCCTGACAAGTCATGAACTTAAGAACTGTGAAGGGCCAACCAGTCTCTTAGGGGCTTCGTATCTCAGTTCTTCACTCGGAATAAGCCTCCAGGTCTTACATGTTAGGCAAAATCAAGGGTGAGTGAAGTTCTGTGCGAGCCTGCCGTCTTTATTGGATGGGAAAGGTGGAAGAGGTGAAAAGCCCACAGTCTGGGCCCTACATGGATCCAACACGGCCTGTGTCCCTATCGTTAACCACTCAAATTTATTATTTCCTGGTTCGTGGTACTGCTAAATGTCCATTGTTAATCTTTGATTTGAAATCCAAGTATAATAAGTTGGAAATTTATATTTAATTCGTTGAACTTTCAAGCTCCCTTGATCCAGCCACTCCAGGATATTATTTAGGAGACACCAAAGGGTTTCGTGCCTCTCAAACAAAAGCAATTCTTTTGAAATGTGAACCTCATTTTAGGCCCATCTCACTAACTCGGGGCTTTTTCTGCACATGTGGAAATGGCTTTGGCTTATTACTGTGGAGGCCCAATGTGACAAATCATCTGTTATGAATGTGGCATTGATTGGGACTCAAGATGCTATGTTTTGTTTAGTCCCTTCTTCCAATATGGCTAAGAATCCGGCTTTTGTAGAAATCTCCAAAAATCTTTAAGTTTTCCAAGTTCCCTAGTTTGCAGAAATGCTGCCTGCCCGAGAAAATGTGCCCTGCGCCCACCCACATTTTTCAGTGACCGCTGTCTGCTGCTGCTGACCGCTAATCACAGACGAGGAGTAGAAAAGCATGCTCTGTAGGGACTCACTTGGGGTTTTGATGATAATCATTGTTCTTTGATAAAGTCAAAATCATCTTAGTTTCCATGAAACTAAACAGAAATGGAGTTGAAGGAGACACAGGCTATTGGATATTTCTTAGGTGTGCTGCCCAATTTGTCTTGGTGCCTTAGTACTGTAATTTCAACATCATTAGTGATTGGACCTGTGGACCAGTTATTTTTTTCCAGTTGCTCTACTGATAAAAGTCTGATGGACAAATAAGAGGGACTTGGGAGAAACAAACCCAGTCCTCTGGTGTGTGTCCAGAGCATGGAACCTCTTCTGTCAAAATCCATGGTATAATCCCCAACTGTGGGTTGGAGGCCCAGCAGGTTTTGTTCTTCTTTTTTTTTTAAATTTACAAACTGCCCCGATCCCAGGATAAGTGTTGACTCAGAAGTTCTGACTCAACCAGGGGGAATTAGCTCTTGCCCAGAATTCGTGTTTGGAGTACACATGTCAATTAGACCACAGATTTTGAATAATTGGTCTAAATTCTAAAACCTAGGCATTATCCTGCTAATGGGTGGGGTCCAACATGAGAACCGAATCTCAGCGGGTGTCGGGATGCCAGTGTCATCTCTATTTGAATACATGTAAATGAAATCTGCCTTGAATTTTAAAACCTCATGATAAAATGTAAAATGTGAAATAGATACAGAGAAATTACAAAGAAATGGGATTGGGAGACCACTTTTTTTCTAGAAGTAGAATGGGGACAGCTCTTGTCAAATACCATCCAAACCCAAGGGCTATTAGAACATTTTTCTAATTACACAGTAATAACTAAATTGATAAAGGAAAAGGAGGACAATTGACCAGAGTATTGGTTTGGTTTCTTGGGTGTTGGACTTCCAGGACAACATTTTCGATTTGCCTTTTAGGATCGTCAAGTACAGCGAACAGTTCTCTTCCAATGATGCCATCATGTCCGGCTGCCTCCCCAGCAATCCTTGGATAACAGATGATACCCAGTTCTGGGATTTAAATGCCAAGTTGTATGTATTCAATAGATGGTTTGTGAAAAGAGAAAAGTCGTCTTTTTAGCTTTGTGTATTTGGTATCTAATTAGGGTTAAAATAAGATACTGGAGGGCAGAGCCCTAAATCTGCCTTTCTAAATTATACCATTAGCTCCTTTGCTCTGTTAATTTTGAAATATTGTTGCTCCGTGTGCCGGCATATATCTTTGGAAGAGGGGGCAAAGGCAGAAATTCAGAAGGAGAGTCCAAGATAAAAAGGGAAGGATTAAGAGAAGGGCACAAGAGTCAAGTCAGAGAGAAATGTGGAGGGGAAGAGGGGAGAGGGACTGGTAGGGTTATATAAGGGGGATGAGATGACGGGAAAGGGAGCGAGCTGACCAACCAGCTAGACATTGCCAGGTACTTGCCATGTTCTAGGTCAAAACCAGGGTCATCATTACCCAAGGCAGGGAGGAACAAACAGGTAACACAGATCCAGCCAGGTAAGCAGCTTGGAGAGTTGCAGGCATAGCCTGGGGAGAAGGGCTCAGTTCTGAAGTTAGAGCAGCCCTTTCACCTACCACATGTAGCCTGCTGTAGGCAACTGATCTTAGAGTGGACCACAGAGCCAAAGACCCTACAACCACCTTCTGGGATGCTTCCCTCACTCTTTATAGTCTCCAGCTATTAATCTGGTTTTGTGGAGTCTATATCTCTCCCAGCAGATCAAAAAGGGGAGGTGACCCAAACCCACTTTTGGAAAAGAATGTGCAGAATTTGGCTCCCCGTGGAGGAAAAGGTGGGGCAACCTGGCCAGGAAAAGGTTGTCCCAGGAGGGCTTGGATGGCAGCTGAATTTTAAATGGAAGGGAGAGTAGGGTTTTAAAGGCCGAGGTAGAGATTTGCGGGTGAAGGGACAAGGGATGAGATGTTTTGTGTTGGAGCCGCTGATGCCTCTGGAATGTGAGATGCCACAGGGAATGCCCCATTGAAATTGGAAACCTTGCTCTTGAAGGTTTAGATTTTAGAGCAGTATTAAAACTACCTGGGAAGGTCATTTAAAACATACCAATGTCCACCAGCCCTTCCCTCCCAGAGCCTCTATCCCTATGGCCTGGGTAGCCTCCTCACCCCTAGTATTTCCTAAGAGCTCCCCAATGATTGTAAGGAGCAGCCAGGACACAAGACTCATTTACAGCATTGGTTCCCAAAGTGGGGTTCCAGGAGCAGCAGCTGCAGCATCACCAGGGAGCTTGTTAGAAATGCCCATGCTTGAGCCTCGCCCCAACCACCCCTACTGGATCAGAAACTCTGGGGATGGCTCCCAGCAATCTGAGTTTTAATGCATCTTCCAAGTGATTCTGATGTACAGTGAAGTTTGCAAACCACTGTCTTAATCCTGGCTCTGCTTCTTACCAACCTTGTGAGGCTGGGCAAGATTTACCTACTGAGCCTCAGTCTTTGCAGCAATCAAATGGGGATAACAATACTCAACTCACAGTGTTCTCTTAAGGTTTCAGTGATATGTTTTTAAAGCACTGTGCCCCACCTATGGTGACCTGCCATTAATGGTGGCTGTTAATGTAATTATATTATAATTGTTTTTACACTTGTTTGCAAGCTTGCTTGGCTTACTCTGTTTTAGATCCCATTGGCGTGAATTGTATCCAGACCCCAGTAGGAAATGTGGTAAAATGGACTTTGAAGCCTTGTTTCAAAGGGGCTGTGTTGAGTTGAGAATTCCATAAGGAACAGGAGAGAAAACCAACTATTTTCCTGATTCTCTGGAATGTTAGTCCTCGCCTAGCTGGTGGGCTCAAATGTCCTACCTGGGATCGGGGAGACCTTTCAAAACACAAAAGTGAGGCAGTGTCTGAGAGAAAGCTCTGGAGAGAGTGCTTGGATGATAACTGGGGTCTGTGCCAAGGCACGAGGCCTGAAGGCACACAGGTAGAACTGTTGGCAAGACAGGCAGGGCTTCAAGAGCAGGCACTCAGGCTGCTTTCATCGTGGCTCTCCATCACCGAGTACAACGTCAACCGAGAACGGTCAATCCCTACCCGATGCCAGTGTGTCCCATAGTGAAGGGGCAGTTCTGCCATGGGTGATGACGGGCACTGACCACAGTGCCCATAACTGGGGCTGCTCTAGAATTCTCTCCTGATCGCGGCAGTCACCAGGCCTGTTTCCAGGCACTGGGGGAGCCACTCACGTTCTTTTGCCTTGAGAGCTAAAGGAGCAGGGCATTCTCCCCACCTTTGGGATGGCAGTCTCCTAGACAGGATGTCCAGGGGACCTCTTTGAGGCTATGCTTTCCTAGCAAGTGATTACTTGGATTGTATGTTTAGGGAGGGATTGGAGGGGGATAGGGTGGGTTGAGCCCTGGACCCTGGGCCCATTGGAAGTCGGGAGGATTAAAGTCCTTCACTCCCACCCAGGCACTGCCCAGCATGGCCCCTGCCCCTGCGTGGAGTTCCTGAAGCATTTGCATTTATACATCATCGTCCTTGCAGGGTTGAAATCCCAACCAAGATGCGAGTGGAACGATGGGCCTTCAACTTCAGTGAGCTGATCCGAGACCCCAAAGGCCGACAGAGCTTTCAGTACTTTCTCAAGAAAGAATTCAGTGGTGGGTCCTTGGCTTTAATACTTTTTTTAAAAAAGAAGCACTCCTTTAATGGCTAGTATCGGGTATTGGGGGATTTCTCAGCAGATGTTTTTCATAGCTTTGCTTGTGCTCTTAAACAGGTGCTTCCTTTTACAGCTTTAAGCATCATTTAGAATCCAGGGCCCATTCTTTCCATAGGTGGGGGGAGGCCCCACCATCTGCTCACCAAACCACAGGCTCCATCTCCCCTTTGCTGTCCTCACTGCATCCATTTGCTCCTTGGATCACCAGCCACAGAGCACTTGGTGGTTCCTAAGTACAGCTTCTCAGGGATACCAGAAAGGAAGGGAAGAGACATAGGCAAGCTTTCCCCTTTTGTCTCTCAGCCTGATTTTCTTTAGCTCAGCAGCTCTCTAACCTAGCTGCATATAGGATTCACCTGGGAATATTTTAAAACACATGTTTGCCTGGATCCCCTCCCCAGAGTTTTTATTTAATTGATTTGGGGTGGGAGCAGCAAAGCTCTGAAAACTCCCCAGGTAATTCTAATTTGTAACCATGATTGAAAACCACAGCCTTAACTCGTGGCCTGATGTCTTCAGGGCCTTGGGAAGGTGCACATTTTAATGGATTGGGTGGGGCCATCCCAAATATCCTGTCTCTGGAGGTCTCCTCAGGCTGGGTACAGCTCCGAGAAACATCTGCGGAAACCAAGAGGCTAGAGCAGAACCAATTTCATTAGGATGTACATTGAATAGTTCCTTTTATGGGATGCATTTACATCCTTACCGCATCCCCACCTGGAGGAAGTCCGCATTGGAGCCCAGATACTCAAGCTGATCACTACCTAAGACGCATTTGTTGTGCGGTTGCTTCTGACACTAATTCTACTTGACATGCCATTAGTCTGTTTGCCTGCTTGTTGCAGAATATTACATTATGATATGGATTGTTGAAAATCCTTGTCCCTAATCAAGGCTAATTGCCATGATATAATAAAACCCAGAAAAGTGCTCTTAGCATGGGCGGGAAGCAACTGGCAAATAAGTGACTAGGGCTCCACCTAGTGGCAACTTGACAAACTGCACCCACACATTCTTTAATAGCAGTGAGAATCCACGGAAAAGATTTTCCTACATTATTAAAACCATACTATTGGCGACCTTTTCATGAGACTCCCGAACCTTCAAGTATGAGCAGCGCAGATGGAGCATTAGCTTGCTCATTTAACAAAAAAAAATTTTTTTAATTGAGATATAATTTAAAATGCCGTAAAATTCATCCTTTCAAATTGTACAGTTCAGTGGTTTGTAGTATATTCACAAAGTTGTGCAACCATCATCACTATCTAATTCCAGAACATTTCCATCACCCTCCGGAAGAAACAATGTATCCATTAGCAGTCAGTCTCCATTTCCCCCCTCTAACCCACGCCCCATGCCCCCAGCCCTAGGCAACTGCTAATCTACTTTCTGTCCTATTATGGACATTTCATGCAAATGAAATCATACAATATGTGGCCTTTTGTATATGTCTTATTTCACTTGGCATGTTTTTAAGGTTCCTCTATGTTGTACCATGCATCAGTACAGCATTCCTTTTCATGGCTGAATAATATTCCATTGCATGGCTACACCAGTTTATTAACCCATACATCAGTTGATGGACATCTCCACTTTTTTGGCTATTTTGAATAATTCTGCCATGAACATTCATTTACATGTTTTT
The DNA here is from genome assembly GCF_015220235.1 of Choloepus didactylus. Lineage (NCBI taxonomy): Eukaryota > Metazoa > Chordata > Mammalia > Pilosa > Megalonychidae > Choloepus > Choloepus didactylus. Next base: position 62,805,746 of record NC_051324.1, on the reverse strand, counting down.
GTGTGCTCATTTAATTTCCACCCTACGCAATTAAGTCTTTTGCTACTGGCAAGATATCTGCATTGAACTTGGTGTAAGATTGATTGGTGCCCCTTAAGAGCACAGCTGGTCTGTTGGTCATGCCTGTGATCTCAGGCCTGAGAACACCCTCAAGTTCACGCTGAGGAAGAAGGGCCTCTCTGGAGCTGTGGGACCAACTGGCTTGGAATGACTTGCCCAGCCTTTTCCAGTGTGAAACACCTGAGAGCCTGAGACAGCCTGTGGATGGGGAGGAGAGGATTCTGTCCTGCCCTTTTCCCCATACGACGGCACCCATGGTTTATACTCACACACAGTTCTTATATCCCATTGGTGTGATCATCTTTATTTTCCCAGGCAAAAACTGACCCCCTGGTATGTCTGCACCAACATATTCACATATTTCCAGGTGCAGTGGAGACCCAGTTGGAGAACTTTGCCAGGAGTCTGGCTTTGCTTTTCAGGCCAAGAGGAGCAGAGACTTTCTGGCTCAGTGACCTTCAGTTAAGTCCCCTGGGAGGGCCAGGCCTTCCCTGAGAGCCCATCCATCAGCATCTCAGCTGGGGCAGCCACTGTGTAAGGACCTTTGGGCTGCAGTGCCCTGTGAGGGGCTACAAAAGACAGGCTGTCTATGCACTGTCAGACCAAGGAGGCAGAAGTCGAGCACACTCACTGGGGCATGAGCAAAGTAAAACCGGTTTCTTTACAGAGGCAATCTGTATAGCATAGCAATGCATGTTTACAAGCTTAATCTTATGTTACGTGTTCGAGCTGTCTTTGCTAATAGCCAAATTCCTGTACAAAAAAGAACATAGCAGCCCCTGGGAGTTTATTATGAGATCTGACCTGTATATTGTTGGAGGAAAGAGCAGGACCCATGTGTAAATGTATTTCTGCAAACATGAGCGTGCCAATCCAGTTTCGTGCTGCTGTCCCAGGCTCTGGAAGCCAGGTGCAGCTCCTTCCCTCGAGGAGGGTTTTGTCTGACCTCACAGTGCAGGATGGGCTGTTTTGCAGAAGGAAGGATGTTGGCCAGGCCAGGGAACTGAATCTACCCCAGCTGAACCATTCCTTTTCTTTCCTCTTTTCTTCTCCCTGCTTGCTTCCTCTCTGGCGTTTGTCTGCGTGGATGCCCTGCTCCCTGCGCAGGAGAGAACCTGGGATTCTGGGAAGCCTGTGAGGATCTCAAGTATGGCGATCAGTCCAAGGTCAAGGAGAAAGCAGAGGAGATTTACAAGTGAGGATGAGCAGATTGTTGGGAGAGTGCCCCATGTCCTCCCGCTGACCACCTGGCTTGCCTTTGCAGTTGGAGATAGAACGGGGCACCCGTTCAGTGTCAGTGTCACACCCGCTGGGCTATAAATACCTTGGCACTGCCTTGGAAGGTCCCGGGGTCCCCTGAGGAAAGCTGAGACGCATGACGTTTCCCTGCTTCAGTGGGAGTGTTTGGGAGTTAAAAAAGCAAGCTGCCCTGATTTACAGTGCAGAGAGCTTTGTCCTTGACTGAACCCCTGAGGTCTCCTAAGAGAGATGCAAACAGCAGAGAGATAGAGATAGAGATAGAGATAGAGATAGATAGAGAGATATGAGAGAGAGAGAGATGGGGGGTGAGAGAGAGAGAGATATGAGAGAGAGAGATGAGAGAGATGAGAGAGAGATGAGACAGAGATGAGAGAGAGAGATTAGAGAGATGGGGGTGAGAGAGAGAGAGAGAGAGATGGTGGGTGAGAGAGAGAGAGAGAGATATGAGAGAGATGGGAGAGAGATGAGAGAGAGAGGGAGTGAGAGACAGATATGAGAGAGAGAGATGAGAGAGATGAGAGATGAGAAAGATGAGAAAGAGAAGGAGAGATAGAGGGAGGGAGAGATGAGAGAGAGAGATGGGGGGAGAGAGAGGGGGAGAGAGAGAGAGAGAGAGAGAGAGAGAGAGAAGTGGTGAGGAGGTGAGCCAGGGGAAGACCCTGTCTCCAAGCAGTCTCAGAGGAGGGAAGGGTCAGAGCAGAAGGAGGCTCCCCACTGTCTGGGGCAGTTATCCAAGCTTGGGGTACGAATGTGGGCCCATCCCTTACTTATTTTTTCAGTTAGTGGCTCTAGCCCCCATATGTTCAGTTCAGCAGAAAGTCTCTCCTCCAAATCACCCAGAACCCGAGGGTTCCAGTTCGAAAGGGTCAGCCCTGCTGCTAGGGGCCAGGTGTGTGGAGGCCGCCTGGGAGCCCTGCCCCACCGGCCTACTGGGTGCTCCTGTCCTGCGGCCGTCATGCCCGGGCTGGTCCGTCCGTCTGCACAGGCCGTCGCGGGCACCCAGGCTTGGACTCCAGGGTTCACACCCACATGTTCAGCTGCGGTCCCCAAAGCCCACCCACCAGGTCCCACCAGAACCAGCCCTCCTGCGGCCTCCTCCCCTCCTGATGACTTAATCTTCCTGACTTGTGAGGCAGCGGATTCAGGTTGGACATCCCCGTCCCCTAACAGCACCCTCCTGTATGCCGCTGCAAACTCGCCCACCTCCTCACGCGGGGACGGGCTCTGCACACCGAGAGAAACAGCCCTCAGGTTGTCTCTCCGGAAGGCCCCAGCACATCCTTCCCCAGACTGCCTCGCACACAGACACCTGCACAACTCCTAATTCCAGAAACCCACTGCCAGGGAAGCGTCTGCCTCCATCTCTCCTTTCTCCTTGGGCTGCCCATTGAGTCAAATCTTGTGAATTCCAAAAATTGTGTGGTACATCCTTGGAGGCTGGGAAAGTATCTGTGTGTGTATTTCTAAGGCTGCACCAGCTCAGCACTGGACGCCCTGGGAGGGCTCTGAGTGCCTGAAGTCCCAGCCAGAGCCTCGGGCTCAGAAATGTGGCGGATTGGGGTTCCAGCTGGGGGCAGGGGCCTGGATGCCCACATCACCAGGCCTCTGGGTGTTGGCTCTTGGGCTGCCTCCCAGCTCTGCACTGGAGATTTTTCACCAAATGTGAAATTTTCAAGCAGCTGTGGAATTTGTTAACCTCCAGGGCTCCAGCTACTTGGCCTAACACTTCCCTCCCCGTCCCCCAGGCTGTTCCTGGCCCCAGGGGCAAGGCGGTGGATAAACATAGACGGCAAAACCATGGACGTCACCGTCAAAGGGCTGAAGCATCCGCACCGCTATGTGCTGGATGCCGCGCAAACCCACATCTACATGCTCATGAAGAAGGTAGGTGGGGTCTGGGCTGAGGACACGTGTGGGCCTGGAGCCCCTTCCCTTCCCAGGCACTTGGGAGGGCCTTTGGATTGGCAGAGAAGGGAGGTGATGTCTGGCTGTGGCTTTGCCTGTGTTGAGATAGAGTCTCGCCCTCTTGTCCACTGGGCTGGAGAGGACCTCCTGGGGCAGCTGTGTGCATTCTCCCACCCTACAGCCACGGTATGGGTGGGATAATGACAGTAATAACATAGTATGATTAGAATAGCCGATGTTTATGGAGGGCTCACGAGGTGTTGTTGCTGTGTAAGTGTGGACCTCCGGACTCCAAGACAACCCGGCTAAGGAGGCATTGCTCCACCAGAGTTGAGTAGCTTGCCCAAGAGCTCACCAGAGGTGGAGCTGGGATTCAAACTCGTGGCTGCCCCAGTCCAAGGCTGAGCTCTCAGTCTCCACGGTGGAATGTTGAGAAGTTCCAGTGGCCCGAGATCTAAGAAAGTATCACACGTGGAAGGTTTAGTGTTTGAAACAGACAGATCAGTTGTGATTAGAGTGAAAACCCCAGAGAACTCAGATAGACTTCTGGATTATTAATAAAAGGTTGAAACAGTGGGAATTTTTAGGGGGTTGTTGAGAAATAAAGGGAACCTGAGAGAAAGTCAGTTGAGTTCTTAAGAAATCAGAATCTGGGGTTCAGAGTTAGCCTTAGAGACGATGCCTTATTGGGCTCCTACTTTGGTGGCATCCCTTACAAGACTCTTCAGGAACTTCAGTTTCTCATAAATTGCTCCTTTGACGGCAAAGTATCTCTATAAACTTTGCGATAGGATGTAGGTCGGTGTGAATGGTAAATTTTTAATAGCTTCCCTTATTCATATTTGTTTTACTTAGTCTTTTAAAAATAATTTATTGAGGTGAAATTCACATAATATAAAAATAACCATTTTAAAGTGAATGGTTCAGTGGCATTCGATATGTTTACAATGTTGTGCAACCACTGCTTCTCTCTGGTTGCAAAACATTTCCATCACTTTAAGTAAACCTCCTTACAGGTTAAGCAGTTTCTCCCCATTCCGTCCTCCTCCCAGACCCTGGCAACCAACCCCAGGCTTTCAGCTGCTGTGGACTTACCTATTCTAGATAGTTCATACAAACAGATCCATACATTATGTGTCCTTTTGTGTCTGGCTTCTTTTACTTAATATAAGGTTTTTTAGGTTCATCCATGTTGTAGCATTTATCAGTATTTCATTTCTTTTTATGGCTGAGTAATATTCCATTGCATGGCTAGACCACAATTTGTTTATCTGTTCATCAGGGACAGACATTTGGGCTGTTTCCATCTTTTGGCTATTGTGAATAGTGCTGCCAAAAACACGTGTGTCCGTGTACTTGTCTGCATACCTGTTTTCAGTTATTTTGGGTGTGTACCCAGGAATGGAATTACAGAGTCATATGGTAGTTCTATGTTCAGTTTTTTGAGGAACTGCCAAACTGTTTTCCACAACAGCTCAACAATCTTACCTTGTGCCAGCAACGTATAAGGGTTCCAGTTCCTCTACCTCCTTGCCAACACTTGTTATTTTCTGTTTTTTTTTTTCATTACAGTCACCCTAGTGGATGTGAGGTGGTACATTAAGTCAACCATTATTGTGGTTTTAATTTGCACTTCCCTAATGACTAATGATGTGTTTTAGTTTCTTATGTGTATTGTAATTTGGAGAAATGTATTTATTTAAAAAGTTTTTTTTTTCATTAGAGATGTTGTGAGTATACAGAACAAACATGCATAAAATACAGGATTCCCGTAGAATCAACACTCGTAGAATGCAACACTCGTTGCTCAATATGTTGCATTGGGGTGGAACATTTGTTACAATTGATGAAAGCACATTTTTATAGTTGTACTATTAACTCTAGTCCATGGTTAACTTAGGGGTCACGTTTGTATTGTGCATCATTTTTAAAATCTTTAATAACTCAGAATTTTCAACAAACCAGAGTAGCCATTTTTCACTATTTTTTGTCAGTCAGATGTCCCTGCGTTTACCTTGCAAGAGGATTCACACCAGGGTTTCTTTAATAATATTCTTCCGTAATGTATTTAAAAATGTTCTGATTCTTAAAAATGTAGTTTTCATACAGCTTTTTGGGAAGATGCCCAGGAATCCAGCTGCTAGCCAGAAGGAAGCTGGATCACGGGTAACTGGAAAATATAATGGCAACTACTTGTTGGACTTGATGTCACCATGGTCCCTGTCTTGTGATGATAAACTCAGTGCAACCCAAGGGACTGTATAATCCCTATTCTACTTCTTAAAACTTTCTGAAATAACTTTTACTGCTACCCCATAGACTTTGGAGTGGTGCTGTTAGAGTAGATTTTTTTAAAAATACTTAATCCCTGGGCTGTTGCAATGGGCTTTGTCCCATATTTGTTATGTCTAGAGATTTCAGCTGGCAAGCATTCATGAAGCACCTTCTCTGAACCTGCCCTGGTTGCAGGGAACATCCACACAAAGGGAGTCTGAGCCTCTATCTTTTTCTGTAGTCTGTAGCCTTTCTACCCAAGACACAGGGCAGAAGGATACTTGGGAGCTTAGAAGAACCATATGCATTTCTGCTCGTTTTTCTTGGAAGAAGGTGGTGGACTGGAAAGCTTGGATGCAGGTGCCCTCTTGTCCCATGGTTGCTTCACCGAAGACCCACCAGGTGGATTCCATGTGGGGGCTGGTAGACCAGTGGTTTGCCAACTTGACAGTGCAGCACAATCACCTGGAGGCTGGCTGGGCCCCACCCCCAGAGCTTCTGATTCAGTAAATCTCAGTGAGACCCAACAATGTCCATCTCTTCCAAGTTCCCAGGACCACATTTGAGAACCTGCTCTAGCCAGCTATCTAAAGGCCTTTCAAATGAGAAGACAAATTCTCTTCACTTGTTTTCTTACTGCCGAGGGAGGGTTTGAAAATGGCAAGCACATTTGTTTGATTTGACACTTACCCTCTTGTAATTACTGTTTTTTTCTTTTATTCTCACTAGGATTCTTATGCTCGCTATTTAAAGTCTCCAATCTATAAGGAAATGCTGGCCAAAGCGATTGAGCCTCAGGAAACCACCAAGAGAAGGCAAGTAGAATTGTCTGTAATTGCTGGTTGCCTGCTGTTTAGTTTACAGAGACGTGAGGGTCTCTTTCAGCCAAATGACCACTATTGAGATGTTTCTTTGATGAAAATATTGAGGGCTGGAAGCATTGCTTCGGGAGTGATTGCCTCATTTGCTTCATAATGCCCTGAAATCACTCTAGCAAGATTTCCTTAGTAATTACTGCCAGTGAGTTTTGTTTCCCTAATGCGGGTTCAGAAGAGTTTTGATTATCATTGTCAGACTGATAATTACCCTCATCACAAATAGAATCTTCTCATTGGCTTTTCATTGCTACACCTCTCGGCCTCCAAACCAATGCATGGGAATTGATTTAGCTTCATCTGTGTTTCCTTGTAATGTCCCAGAAGAGGGCAAGGAGGGCTGATATTGGAGGCCTAGAGTTCCTGCCTCAGGCTCAGAGCTTTTATTTTCAAATAGCAGATTGCACCCCAAGAGAAAATGGTAGACTGTTAGGGAAAAAGAGCAGCAACATCCCGAGACTTCTTGCTGCCTCTGCTGGGTGCCTCGTAGCAAGTCTGTTAACTTCTGTCTCCCTCTCCTTGGAGATATGGATCATCTCATCTGGTAGAGCCAATGGGACAGTGGGTGAAATAATGCTCTGAGGGGCAGTTTGAACACTTTTGGGGTGGGGGTGGGGGAAACCTCTAAAGGGATTGAAGAGTCAGAAGAGTAACCAAATGACAGCTTGAACAAAGACAGGGGACTTGGGCAGAGCTTTTCCCAGCGCCGGCCGTGGGTCCCATGGTTAGCAAGTGCTCTCCTGCTTGCCTGCTCCGGCCCACGCTGGGCTCTTTTCCAGCATCTTCCGTCCATTCAAAAGGGGGGTGGTTGGACCAGAGTCTTTATCAAAGGAGCTTAAAAAAGAGAGAAACTCAACTTTGTTTCATTCTTGAGGATAATGGCCCTGCTATGAAAAGAGGAGAAAGGAGGCCTTTGTGTCGCTTTCTACGAGGTCACCCGGTAAGGAAGGGAGTTCAGTGTCCCTGGGGACTTGAAAGCGTCTCCTTTAAGCCACAAGAAACGGCCTGAACAGCCCCAGACATTCTGCCAGCAAGGAGTGGGGAGGGAAGGGGAACCCCACACTTCTCTCTCCAGATATTTTTTATGTTGGGGCAGACGTGAGAGTTCAGCTGGCATCTTTCCTGCGGCACACCGGGTACTTCGAGTCCCCAGGACGGCCCAAGGCCACTGGCCGAGTCTGGCCGGGGCTCTCACGGCTGATAAAGTTGCAATCACTCCTGGGAGTGAGAATATCCACACCAGTGCTTCTGCAAAGTGTGAAGCTCGGCAGACATACGTGCAGGGATTGCAGAGGGTGGGAATCTGTTCCATGGCCCTCAGGTGTAAGACAATGTTTAAAACAATTTTTTTTTCTTTTTAGGAAAAGTTAAATTAAGCTCCAAGTCTCCCCCTTGGCAGGGCTGGCAGGAGACCCAATACCAGACGTTACTGGTAGGGGAGCCGCCCCTCCCTAGGGCAGACGCACGATTCTAGGAGGCTTAGGAGCCTGGAAATCTGGGGATGAGCCCTAGGTCTTCAGGCCACTAGTGCTGCTGAAATGCCTTCTCCTGAGCCTGGGGGGCCCTCGCAGGCGGGTGACTCAGCTATTCTGTCTCCGGGGCTACCTGGACTCCGAGAGCCTTGCTGAGGTTGTGGTAGAGAGAGTTGGTTCCAGGCATCCACGTTGGGCTCACAAAAGAGGTTCTGCCACCTCGCGAGGTGGTGCACACAAGCAGCATGCAATCGAATGCACCCCTCCTCTTAGGCTCCTTCCCTCTTTCTCTGCCTGTGGGGGCTGAGCCCTCTTGGATTGTCTAGCTCTTGCTTTCCTTCCTGAGCCGTGGCTTTGAAAATAAAAGCTCTGAGCCTGAGGCAGGAACTCTAGGCTTCCAGTACCAGCCCTCCTTGCCCTCTTCTTTCCTGAGGAGCCCACAGGAAGTTAAGAAAACACGTTGGTTTCTTTTTTTTTTTAAACTTTATTTATCAAAAAATTAAAAAAACAAACAAATAAAAAAAGCAACATTTCAAACAAAACCAAAACAAAGAAATAAGAAAAACAAATAATCTAAAATATCTACATTGCTTCCAACATGTTCCTATTCTACCCCAAGAAAATTAACAAACCATAACCGAACAAAGAAATAAAAACAAATAAGCTAAAATAACTACTTTGCTTCCAACATGTTCCTACCATACCCCCCCAAAATTAACAAACCATAGTCGTTCGAGTACTCCTATAACATTAAGATTACCCTCTATAACTTATCTGTTCTTATTAGATTATCGTTCCCCCTTCACTATTTGCTGTCTATCGCTAGGTCCCCTACATTCTACAATATAAAACGTTTATTTTACATTTTTCACAGAGTTCACATTACTGGTAACATACAATATCTCTCTTTTTGTGCGTGGATTATTTCACTCAGCATTATAACACGTTGATTTCTAAACACTGTGGAAGGTATTCTGTAATCTTCCTCATCAGAAGAGTCTTCCTTCTGCCTGACCTAAAATCTTCCCACGGAAAGAGCTAAAGTTGAACCTGTCTTCTGAGGACCCCACTGAGGTCCACCGGGAGGATGAGGGAGTGAGTCCAGGTGCTGGCCTTCCAGCCCCACCCCCCATCAGGCGTTGCAGTGTCATTGTTGGGCAAGCAGTGTGACCTTCTGCCAGTGCCAATCCTGTCCTTGGTTCCAGCTCCAGCCTCCCGTTTATGCGGCGTCACCTCCGCTCCAGCCCGAGCCCTGTCATCCTGAGGCAGCTGGAAGAAGAAGCCAAGGCTCGAGAGGCAGCCAACACCGTGGACATCACGCAGGTCATGAGCAAGCTGGACCGTAGGAGCCAACTCAAAAGGGAGTTGCCTCCTAAATAAATCTACCGTTTCCGGAGGTTTGGGGCATGCACTTGAGAGAAGCAAAGAAAGAAAAAATGAAATCAGAGTCTTAGGGCATTCCGTTCCCCTCTGTGTGACAGTGAGGTAGCCCCGGTCACCCCAGATTCCTCTGACCTCCACTGCCAGAGCAACTAGAGATGGTTCTCGCACTCCACCTCATCAAGCTACAGGGTTGGGTTGGTGACGGGGAGGCTCACCTGACTTGGTGGCTGTGTGATGGCCTCTCTTACTTCTGAGAACCATAAAGGGAAACAGGCTGGTTTGTGCACCACCATTTGATTAGAAAAAAATTGAAGAAAAGGCATCCCCCACCCCCAAGACATAATTCTTTTAGGCATATTAATTTATGAAGCTCTTCATCTATCTCTCCAATTTAGACTCTGCTTCTACAGCAGGATTTGAGATCCTGCCAAGGGGCAAGTTGCAGGGTTATCCTGTAGTTGTGCTTCCCCTGGATTCCTCTGTTACACCTGCTTAGAAAGACCCTGCTTAGACATTTTTCTTATTGAGCTGATTCTTAGGCACAATTTCTTAATGGTTGGTGAGCCCTCTCCTTCCCTTTCATCTCCCCATTTCTTTATCCATGCTGGGAGAGTAAGCAGCTTATAGGAATGAAGGATGATTCAGGCTTGAGGCTTCCAGAGCAGTCAGAGCAAAATGGCATCTTTTAGGCTAAAAGACAAAGGTGCTGATATCTTCATTCATGGTTAGGAGGGATGGTAGATATCTGTGAAATTTTCAAAGTGACTCGGAGTCAAAGATAATGCTCTTCAGGTATGTTTTCTAGATAATGGGGCTTTCTTCTTCTACAGCTATAGCCTAGGGCCAGCCCTGTGGTCAGGAGTGGAAGGAAAAGAGAGTTCAAGGTCTGACCTTGGGAGTCCTGGAAGATCATTCTCAAAGTTAGGCTTACCCTGCACACCTGGGTAAGCATCCAAAGGAGACAGAGCAAGAGGGTGCGCAAGAGAACAACCTTGCGCAGCAGGAAGACTCATTCATTCAACACATTTATCGAACACCTACTATGTGCCAGGCATTGGTGAGTAAAACAGGTCCCTGTCCTTGTGGAGCTTATAGACTAGGACTGTCTATAAATAAACAGTATCAGTTAGCTATTGCTGTATAACAACCAACCATGAAACTACAGTGGCGTACAACAGTCAGTGTTTATTGTTCATTCTTTTAAGGTCATCTAGGTGGCTCCGTTGATCTTGGCTGGTCTCACTCGCATGTCTGGGTTTGGCCCCTGCTGGTTGATCTGTTGTGGCCTAGGCTGGCAAGAGCGCGGTGGCTCTGCTCTGCTTCACGTCTCCCATCCTGACACAGGCTAGCCTGGGCATGGTCCCCTAGTGATGGCACAATTGAAAAGGAGTGAGTGGCAACACATCAGGCTTCTTGAGGCATAGGCTTGGTCTATTCCTCCTCATTTTATTGGCCAAAGCAAGTCACAAAGCCAGCCAAATTGAAGAGGTGGGGAAATAGACTCAACCTTTTGGTGAGAGAAATTGCAAAGTCTCATTGCAAAGGACATGGATACAGGGAGAGGTGAAGAATTGGGGTCATCATTGCAATCAGCAACACAAACAAATCTATGATAAAACTTGTAGAATGAATTATAAAGGCACTGGGTATGGCGCTGTGATAGGTGAGATGGGAGTGTGTAGATTAAGACAGATAAGCGAAGGATGACAGAGAGTTGGTGGCAGAAAGAATGTGGGCTGGGCAGGGAGAACTGCCCCAGAGGGGCTGCATGGGCAGAGACCTAGAGGTGGGGAAGTGGCCTGGAGTGAACTGACTGGAGGAGGAGGTGTAAGATGAGGTATAAGATGAAGATAGAGAGATGGGCAGGGGCCTGGTCATTGAGGACCTAGTAGGCCATTCTAAGAAATTTATGGCTATTGGTTTCATGTTAGCAAAATTATTCCAACCCCAAAAGGGGAGCTTATTCCCCCCACTTTTACTGCAGTCAGAGACTAGTTTACACTCTGAAAAAGCACCAAGAGGTATATATGCTTCGTTCATTTTCAACAAGGTTGGAGTCCTCCAACCCTGGGGAAAGTACCTTAAGCAGAAATTTCAAGTAATAGACCATTGTAAACTGAGTGAGATAGGAGAGGGCCCATATCAATCTCATTTACCACTTGGAGTCTAATGCTTAAGGCCTAGTGGGTTCTCCATAAACATGTGTCACATGATGAATGAATGAATGAAAGAGTGAATGGATGAATGAATGAATGGAAGAGGCTTCAGTTTGGAGAAGGCCTCCTGGGCTCTGGTCATGGGTCTACACCAGCCACGTGGGCTTAATCAAGCCACTTAATCCCTCTGCTTCCTTCTTTGTGAAATGAGGGGTTGGGACCAGATCCACATGTCTCAAAATGGGCTTTGTGAACTCCAGGGTACCCAGCCTGGGGCGGCAGCAATTTTATTTGAAGATTTGGAATGGGAGGAAAGTTAGGTATTTTAAAAATTTCATATTAAAATAATCATGAATATATTATGAAATAGAATGCAAAATGTACATGAAATTTTTAAGATAAAATTGGAGACATCAAAGACATTTCATGCTTAGCTGTGGCAGGTCCAGGTTATGCCCTCAGACTCCTGGGGATCACGTGTACTCAGCTCTCCTGCTGTTTGGCCTACTTTGGTGGGAAAGTTAGAGAAGCACAGAGCCAGAGAATATTTGCTGTCCCTTCTAGCTACCCCCTTATGAGCTGAGATGACGTACCTGGCAAAATGGTGGTGAGGGTCATTGGGGGTATCAAATACATCCTGAATTCTTCAGGGCACAGACTATGTCTTGTTCATCTTTGGCTCAACCATCCACCATCCCATCCCAAAGGTTCCTAGCTCTATGGCAGAACATGATAGACTCTCCACAAGCATCGATAACACACCTGCTCGGTGTCAGACACACGGGTCGCACATGCTAATGAGAGACACAAGCATACAAAGTAGGTGATCATTCTTTATTGGAAGAATGACTAAATGAGCATGTCAACCTTAGACATCTGTAGGAATGTAGACGATAAATGACTTTGTTCCTGGAGGGCAGCAGTTAAGTTCCACAAGGGTATTTTAAACACCTGCTTTGGGTAAGAATGCGTGGTGGGTGCTATGGGGATACAAAATTGAACAAGATGGTCTCTGCCCTCGAGGGGCTGACAGGAATGCCCAGTGCAGAAAGCTGTAGCACGAGGCAGCATGTGATCAGGTGTGAGGTTTACAACATGCTGAAGGAGCACAAAGATGGAGAGAATTGTTTTGCCAAAGAGCTCAAGACAAGCTTTGGGAAGGAGGCATGTTTGAGGTGGGTCTTGAAGGAGAGGAGGGTTTCACCAGAGGGATTAGGGAGTGGCCCTGGCAGAGTGTAGGTAATGCCCAGAGGGAGCTACTGATCGCCTTATCAGAGCTTGTGGGGGTTAGAGAAAGGCGGACAGTCCTATGGCACCAGATGGATAGCCCTATGGCATCTGGCTGGATTCCAAGCCAGGCACCCCTTAGCCAGGTGCCCCTGAGCAGGGCATGGCTTGGAGAACTGTGTGGTGGCCCTGAACCCAGTGTCCATGGAAGGGGTGAGTGAGAAACAAAGCTGGAAAGGTGGGTTGGAGTTGTGTCATGGAAGGCCACGCATGGAATGTGGGCTTGGTCTTGAGTTCAAAGCTGTGCTTTAGGAAGTGGATCCTGGCAGCCTCATAATCCTTAAGTACCACACCCATCTTGCCCCTAGCTGGTTCAGACACCTCTTCTCTGGCTTTCCTTGCACCCTGCTCATGCCTCTGTCTGCACTGTATTGAAACAATCACCTTATGTGTCTTTTTTTCCCCGTTGGGCTGTCAAATCCCGAATAGGAGAGGCTGTGAGCCCTCAGGGCCAGCTGCAGTGTGGACATGTGTTGGTTCTCTGCGTGTTTGGTGGGCTTCAGCAGACTGGAAGATGGGGAGTCTAGACATGAGGGCTGGGACTCTGGTCTCAATGAAGAGGAGGGTCTGAACTGGGAGAGTGGGCTCAGAAAAAAGAGGAGAGGTGCTGGAGGCAGAATGGGTAGGACTGATCACCGATGGGATTATGCAGGAGGAGGAATTGAAGATGAGCCCGAGGGTTTGAGTGTCCAAGGATAGGGGGAAGGTAAGAAAAATATGGAATATGGAAAGAAGACTGGATTTTGTGGTACCCATGGGAATGCATGGGGAAGGTTTTGGACCCCCGGTTGAAAATGTGTATACCATTCATGCAATAAATGTTTACTGAGATTTCTTATGTTCCAGACATTGCTAGGAGCGAAGGACCCTCAAGGAGCTCCAGGCTAGAAATAAGACAAACACACTATAATCCAGTGGGTATCAGTGTTCCATGAGCAGTACAACATGGAAGGAGGGTGTCAAGGAGGGAGTGGTCAACCTATTTGGAGGTGTTGGCAAACTGGACCTAAAAGATGGAGTAGAATTTGCCAGATGGAAGGCAGAGAATTGTGGTCAATATTTATAGGCTACCTACTTCTGTAAAGGATTTGAGGCAGCTTGTAACATTAAAGTACTACATGATGGAACCTCCAAATAGATTGAAAACTAGTTTAAAAAGTATTTCTGTGCACAGTGTACCTAGGATGACAGAGTTATTACAACTGAATGCTGAATTTTTTTTTTTAACATTAAATTTTGCTCTGAGCTTTCTGACAACCACCGAGCAAAAGAGAAACAGATTGGTTTTAGAATTCTATGGTATGGTGAAACAGAGCATTCAAGTTCTCCTTGACTTAGAGCCATCTTCTTACCCTCACCCCCTAATAGGAAGTGGACAGTGTGATTCTGGAGAGATTTCCAAACCATTCCTGTCATAGGCATGGGTGATAAAGAACCGAATAAAACAAAGTCTCCTTTCATGGAGTTCTAATTTCATGTTCTAATGGAGGGATGACCGACAGGAGATAACAAGTGTTTTGAAAATAAAGCAGGTTTGAGGGATTTGAATTATGGAAGGCGAGCAATTTTAGATGGATTCATTCACACAGAAGTGACTGTGGATGCTGGAGGAGTGGATGAGAACTCAAAGGAGAGAGGAGGGACAGGGAAAGAAGAAAGGTGAAGAGAGAATTTGGAGAAGGACTCTTTTTAAATGTGCAAGAGAAGAAAGAGAACTGAGGGTGGAGAGGGAGAGTTGTTTGAACGATCGCTGAGGAGGCAAACGGAGGGCATGAGCAGGTTGCAACAGTGTTGTGGTGGAGACAGTTAGTGCTCACTAAATATTTCAAGTGTACTTGTCCATTTCCCAGCCTCCCGTGTGGTTAGGTTAGGGTCATGTGACTGGTTCTGGCCAATGGCCTGTGCTGAGGCTGAGAGACCATCTTCCACCTCCATCTCTCTCCACAGCATGTGGCAACCTTGAAGTCCACCTCATTGGCTTCCACATAGCACAGCCACGAGGCACAGGAGGCCACCTTACCTACGTCGGACTTTATGTGAACAAAAAGTGGACCCTTATCATATGAAGTCCCTGGGACTTTGGAGTTACTGCAGCATAGCCCGTTCTGTCCTGACTGCTCAATGTCAAGTCCGTAGAAGTTGAGTGTGTTGAGGATGAAGGAGTGGCCACTGAAATGAGCAGTTAGGAAATCACAGGGGACATTTGAGTGGGCCATTTCCATGGAATAGTGAGGGTAGAAGCCAGATTTCACGGGGATAGGGGAGATTATATTGGAATCAAAGAGGGGAGGCAGCAAGTGTAAGTGACCATTTCTAGAAGTTTGGGGTGAAGGCTGGAGATGTAGGGATAATAGAAAATGGAGGATCCAGAGGAGACCTTTTTAAAAGAGCAATGCAGATGTGTTTCCTAAATGAGGGGATGATCCTGAGGAGTTAGGGAGAAGAGAAAAGGCAAAATTGGTAACAGAATGCCTGGAGAAATCTGAAGGGGATCACACCCAAGGGCCAGGTAGAAGGGGGCATAAGAGTTCATTTTCTGATGTTGCAGCTCAGAGAGATTTTGAGGTGGTACCAAGGGAACCTGAAGGTGCTTGGTTGGAATGGGGTCAGTTTCGTAGTAAAGTAGAATTTGAGACATTTTCTTAGAGGATGGAGGTTGTGTAATTGCAGGAGAAAATTTTTGTGACAATCACTGTGAGACAGTGAAGATGTGATGGGGGAGGCCATGTAGAGTGCGTGGAAAGTTGACAAGCTGTGAGAGGGAAGAAGAGTCCCATCTGTTTATCCAGAAGCTTCTGTATGTTTGAGGGTCAGATACAGTGAGAGAGATCTACATTCTATGATGCTCTTTGGTCAACCAGGCAGTGAGTGTGGGAAATTGATAGAATTCCCACCAACTCTTTCACTGGAAAATGCTGTGGCATGTCCACAGGAATGAGAGGGGTTGACCCCCAGGTATCCTTGACTACTTTTCATGATGAACTTGAGAAACCCACTTCCTGGCTCTTAGTCAGACAAGCACCAGCACAGGGTAGTTCCTTAAGCATCGCTGAATGAACCAGTCTCTGTAGTGATCTCTAGTGTGCTGTGCCTTTAGGCACCATGTTAACTCCCTAATGCCATAACTGAGACAACTTAATAAGCTCTTCTGCCCATATGGCCGATATTATTATTCTAGAATAAAAGTTATTCCATAAGGTACCAGAATTTCCTTTGTAGAATTTTCCATTTTGAATTTAGAGAAAAGACTGCTTTTGTTGTGAAGATTAAGTGAGAAAATACAAGTAAAGTACTTAGGACCATGTCTGGCACAAGGTAAGTGCTCAATAAATGCTATCTGCTATTATAATCGTTATCATTGTCGTCATTGTCACCACCACCATCACCACCATCATCACTGCCCATCATCATCATCATCACCATCATCATCATCACCTTCCCCATCTTTATCACTGTAATTATCACTATCATCACCATCACTTTCACCACCACCATTAACGCCATCATTATCCCTGCTGGCTTCGTGGTCTTACAGTGAGCTTGTGCTGTCTTCTCTTTGTCAGCGTTGTCCAATGCAGTGACTCCTTATTCTTTATTATTTAAGGCATTTCCTGAGGTGTGTTTAAAATATTGTTGCCCCAAGCCATCTTACTTCTCTGCTCTCTCAGAATCTTGCACTGTGGTCCTCCAGCTCTCCAGGACCATGTTAGGATATATTTGAGGGGGATATGGTAGGGAGTTGATGTCATGTCCCATGTGTGCAGCTCCTGGGAGAGGGATGGCCCACAACAGGGTAGGAACTGGTCAGTCCCATGGCTCCCAGTTTCATGGCTGAAGTCAGGGTTTGTTCTAACTGGGAAGGTCTTGTGCTGGACTCTGTCAAGTGGGAGAACTGGTAGGAGAAACAAAGTGTTCACTCACACGGATTTATCTCCGTGGGGCCAAGCTTACTCATTTGCTTTCGGGGCAGTAGGGGAAAGGTAGGGTGGGAAGGAACTGGACGAGGGGACCCTGTACACTGCATGCTAACCCTGAATGTGTCCCTCTCCTCACCCTGCTGCTCCCAAGAAGTAGGAATTCAGGTGGCCACAAGGTCTTCTCCAAATTCATAGCTGGTTTTCTGAGGACAGAAAATGGATCACATCTCTATGCCCATCTGCTTTGCCTTCCATTAAAAAGGCTGTGATTGTGTTCTCAAGGCAATGTACCCTCTCCATTTCGTGCTCCCCCCTTCTCTTGACTCCCTTGCATAATAAAGCAGCAGCACACACAAAAATCAAGCCTATCTTCGCTGTGTCTTTGTCGTGCCACATTTCTTTTCCATGTGTCTTGCATACCACGGTCTTGCTGCTTCACACCAATGGGCTGGTGGGGCTCGGTCTGCAAGGGCAAGGACTAGGGGCCTCTGTGGGAGAGGCTGCGGTGGGGGGTTCATGGTTCCCCGGTGGGAGTGGGCAGAGCCTCCAGGGCCAACTGTGCTAATGGCTATTTGACCAGAAGAAAGGACCGTCTCATCCAGGTAAGTGAAGCAGAATAGTGAGAACCTTCCTTACCTGTCATTCATCCTGGAAATGACAGTCTGGGAAGGAGACGATGCTGGGGGAGGAGACAGCTGGGGTGGGACAAGGAGAGTTAGGAAGGAAGGTGGAGAAAGGCATAGAATTTTGGGGTGGGGTATGTGGAGTGGCTTGTCTAGTCATTAGCTGTGTGATCTTGGGCAAGTTGCAGCATCTCCATGAGCTTTGCTTTTCTTATCTGTAAATTGGGGATTATAAGAGAAGATTATCACAAATTCGGAATAAGTGGAATTCAATTTAACGAACCAGGGGTTCTTCTGTCAATTTGTTGAAGGAGGGAGATGTCCATGCCTTCCCTATCTCTCTTGACAAATCTTATTTCCCAATTTTGGTATTCTGACCCACTCTCCGGGACCCCAAGTCCTTTCCCCACCCTCAGGGGCAATGGGATGGTAGCGTGGGTCATAGAAAAAGCAGAGGCTTTTGGTTGCGCAGACTTGGCTTGGATTCCCGTTTGGTTGCAGAGTTGTCTATTGCTGCAAGCACATACCATGAATTTAGCAGCTTAAAGCAACACCCATTTTCCAGGTCACAGCTGTCCAGGGGTGACTTGGCTGGGTCCTCAGCACAGGGTCTCACACTCAAGGTGTTGGCCATGCTCTCCATGTTCCTATCTGGAGGCCCTTGGGAGGATCCCACTTCCAAGTCATTCACCTTATTAGCAAGATTAAGCTCCTTGTGGTTGTAGAACTGAGGCCCCCATTTCCTTGCTGGCTGTCAACCAGGGACTGGTCTCAGCTCTGAGAAGCTGCCCACATTCCTTGCCGTGTGGTCCCCACATGGGATGTGACCATCCCACTGCATTTACAGGTGGGGCAAGGAATCTCGGGGTCCACTTTAGAATTCTGCCCACCACAGTCACTTCTGTTTTTGAGAACCTGGGGAAGGTAATGACCCCCTTCTGGGCCTTGATGTCCTCTTCCCTAAACAGGTGGCTGAGAGGGTTTGCAGAGTGCCCAGCATACGGCAGATGCTTAGTAAGTTCAAGGGCCATCCTCTTGCACTTGACAGTGAAACATTCTCTCAAATCCTTTATCAGAGCCTGGCCTTCTCCCCTATCAATACTAGAAATTATTCTTTGCAGACGGTGTCCTAAATGGAGACACTCCTTCTATCCAGGTTTCCTAGGGCTACAGTTACGAATACCACACAATGGGTGGCTTCAAACAACAAACACGTCATAGCTCTGAAGGCTGGAGGTCCAAAATCAATGTGTCAGCAGAGCCTGCTTGCTCTGGAGTCTATAGGGAGGGTTAGGGTTAGGGTTAGATTTAGGGTTAGGGTTAGGGTTAGGGTTCCTCTGTTTCCTCTGGTTCCTCTCCTGGCTTTGGGCCGCAGCCTGCAGGTGATCCGTGGCTTCTCTGCCCCAGTGGTCACGTGGGCTCTCTCTCTACCTGCACCTCTTCTCCTTTTCCTAGAAGGACACCTCTCACTTTGGATCAGGGCCCAGCCTACCCCAGAACGACCTCTTGCCCATTCCACCTGTAACGATCCCATTTCCAAATAAGCTCACCTTCTAGGTACGGGGGGTTGAGACTTCATCATATTTATGAGAGGACTCGACTGAACCCACAGCACTGCACTCCTCCGGGAAGCAGTTAGAAGCACAGCGCAGGGCTGCTCAGCCTTCCCAGGCTTAACAATGACCTTGGGCTTTGTTTAGAAATGCTTTCCCCAGTCTCACCTCTGACTCCCCTTCAGTGGGCCTGGGGGGAGCTGGCATCTGTGTGTGTAAGGAGTGTCCCGTGCCTCTAGGTGGGTGATCTC
Organism: Choloepus didactylus; assembly: GCF_015220235.1. Classification (NCBI taxonomy): domain Eukaryota; kingdom Metazoa; phylum Chordata; class Mammalia; order Pilosa; family Megalonychidae; genus Choloepus; species Choloepus didactylus. The sequence goes on along the minus strand of NC_051324.1, from coordinate 62,786,730 downwards.
AGGCCACACTGAGGAATCCAGCTGGCTTCAATCCTGCCCCACTGTGCCCTGGGACCATCACCTGGGGAGCCCCTTGGCCTCTCCAAGCGTTAGAATCCCCGTTTCTAAAGTGGGGGTGATAATAGGTAGCTGCGTCACCGAGTGGCTCTGAGGGTTAGATGCATTAATCCATGTAAAGTGCTCGGTCCAAGGCATCACGTTTGCTAATGTCTCACTGGGTGTTAACAAAAATGTTAATTATTATCATAATAGCCCAGTGGCCCCGGGCCTCAGCCTGGGCCCTGGCTCGCCTGCCTGTGAGCTTCTGAGCAGAGGAGCAGATCAGTGGCTCTGAGCTGCTGTTGCAGAACAGAATCTTCCAGAAGTTCAAGGAGTTGCTGCCCTCTGCTGCCTCCCAGCCTTTCTTTTCCTCCAAAGCGGTTCTTGGGTGCGTCTGCCCTTCCCACTCAGGTTGCAGCCAGCACCCTTGGGTGACCTGGGATCCAGCCACGCTCCACAGAAGCAAGCCCCTGCTCCTGCCCCGGGCTGCCCTCCTCCCGCCCCGGAGCAGTGCCCATGTCCGGGGGCAGGTGGGTCCCTCGGAGCACAGCCGCGTGGCAGTGGCAGTTTCAAAGAGCGTTTGTTCTTCACTGAAGTCATTTCTGCTTCTCTCTTGGAGGCAACGTTGATCCAACTGCCCCAGAGTCCTGCCCCCCAGAGGCAGCCGTGGCACCGTGGCCTGCACCCCGAGCATGGGGAGGGGGCTAAGTTAGCAGAGGGCAGCCTCCAGTCACTGGCCAGGGCCCCCTGGCCCACCGCTGAGCTCTCTCCTTTCCTTCCCTACAGCGGGGCCAGCATGCCGCCCCCAGCCCCCACCTGGCTGTGTACACCGGGACCTGCGTGCCCCCCTCTCCGGGCAGCCCCTTCCTGTCCTGCCGCTCCCCGCGGAGGCCAAGCCTCTCGCCCAGCCGCTTCATCTGGCCCAGCAGCACCGTCTGCCCCTCGCCCAGCAGAGCGGCCCTGGGGGGCTCCTCGGGCTCCCAGCAGCCAGAGGACCCCCGCGGAGCCTCCACTGACCTGGAGCTGAGCCTGGGATGCCCCCTGCCCCCTGCCCAGCCCAGGGCCCCTCCCAAGGCACGCCCGGCCCTGGCCCTCGGTGGGTTTCTGAGACGTGGCTGTTTAAGCTCGTCGCTCTTTGCCAGGCTCTCACCCAAGTGCCCCGCTGTGCCCCATGGGAAGGTGCAGCCCCTGGGGGACGGCGGCCAGCAGCTGCCACGCTTGAAATCCAGGAAAATACCAAAGTAAGAACCAGAAGGGGATTGTGCTCTGTGTGAGGGTGAGTGTGTGTGTGTGTGCATGCGTGTGTGTGTGTAGGACAGTGCCTGTGGGTGTGCACCAAGACATGTGAGCATGGACTTGAGCTGGGATAGGGGAGCATGTAATGGGGAGGGTTCTGAGAGAGCAGATTCCACAAACAGGCTGTTCAAATCCCTTGGCCCCAGCAAGTTCCCAGAAACTTGGTTTTTAACTCTCTCATCTCCCCCGGGGGGGGGGGGGAACAGATGTGCTTCTTTTCCCTCTTTTTTCCCCCGGCCCCATCCTAAGAATATTAGTTCAATAAATTCATGGCATTTTTTAGAGGGCAGGAAAGGTTAGTGGCAGCAGTAGGAACCAAAAATGCTAAGTTGCACGGGGTGTGGTTGCAGGGCTCCAGCCCCCTTCCCCACCTTAGGTGCCCCTTGGAGACCTGCCCATGCCCCCTGCACACACACACATGCACACACACACGCACACACAGTCTCAGAAGAGCTTGCAGGGACGCTGCAGATGAGTCTCTGGAAGGGGAAGTGCCCCGATCTGCCTGAGAGGAGCCCCCCAAACTCCATCTGCGGTGTCCTGTGAGCCTGACATTTGAGGACCCTCAGGTGCCCTGTGTTGGGTGCAGAGTCCAGTGGCTCTGATGGGAGTGTGATAATCTCTGCCCCATGGCAGAAAGAAAAGCTGCACCAAGCAAAATGCTCCCTGAGAGGTTTTGGAGGAGGAAGACTCCATCCAAATGCCCTCGGTTGCCATGGATACCTGAGGAACGGGGTGGGGTGGGGGCTCCCCCAAGCTCTGCTGTCCCTGGAAAGCAGGGGTCATCACCACCCCCTCTGCCGCCTGCTGGGGAGTGGCAGGGGAGAGTGACGCTGGTGGCTGCAGGAGAGAGGGCAGGATCCAACGTGAGTGAGTCTTGATTTTTCCCAGCCGATCCTGCTGCAGGAATGCTCTGCCTTTGTGATCCCTGCCGGCTCGCACGTGGGCTCGGGACTTTTAGCAGGAGCTTTCCCCAGGGGCCTGCACTTCACTGGAAGGTGTTTCAAAAGGGGATGAGAATTAAGAACTGGCATGACCTACAGGGACATCCTGAATCTATCAAAACCATAAAAGTTCAAGCCTTTTGAAAATGAAAATGATGCATCTTTGGAATTACCATTAATTCAACAAGAAATACACATCACCCCAACCTCTCCCTCCCTCCCCCCAAGAAAGGGATCCACTGCACCAATCACTGCACACACAACTTCTGGTAAATTGTTGCGCATGAAATTTTGGTAAATGCACCTATTGTGTGAATCTTCTCCAGGGATGTCAGGATAAGGTTGGGGATTTGTTGTCCTTCCTGCTCTATGCTACTTGCTTTCTCCTTGCACCTGAAGCTTTTTCCAGATCAAAATGGATGTGCCCACGGAGAGCGGGACCTGCTTGATGGACTCAGAGGAGGACGCCAGGACGGGAGAGCCAGGCGACCGCACCGCAGACAAGGAGGTGGTCTGTCCCTGGGAGAGCCTGGCTGAGGGGAAAGCAGGCTGAGCCGGGCCAGGAAGGTGCTCGCTGCAGACTCCAGCTCCCCCGAGGCTGGAGGGGCCACGGGACATGCTTGCTCTTGAACCAAAGTGCATTACTATCCTATTGGGGTCAGAAAGACAAGGTGCAGTGGATAGTGGGGAAGCAGGCTCCGGCTTGGGCCCCCGACGGCCACCACTGTCCCTTCCTCCTGACCTCCCCTCCGTGGGCAGAAGAAAGACAAGCAAACCTGAAGACTTTACTTGCTGCCTTAATATCAATAAAAGGTTGACATGTAAGAGCCTCTTTGACTGGAGTGCTAATGTGTGTCTGGTTTTATTAAGTTAAATGTGTATAGTGTTCTGGATAGAAGGGACATTGAGTTCCTTCCAAGAACTCCCTCCCTCTCTAAGGTGGTTTGTGCACGATGCTTTCATCAACCGAACTTCCCAGGCTGATGCTCCAACATTTGGCTTCTCACAGGAAGGGGTGAGGGCGGGGCAGCCTGGGGAGAAGGCTCTGTAGCCTCAAGCTGCACAATAAATGATGCAAACCTGGTGGCATGAGGCAGACAATAAACAGATGACATCTATCTTCTCACAGTCCTATAGGCCAGGGTCTGAAATCAAGGTGTCAGCAGGGTCTGCTCCCCCTGAAGCCTCTAGGGCAGGGTCCTTCCTTACCTCTTCCAGCTTCTTGTGGCTCCAGGTGCTCTTTGGCTTGTGGCTGCATCACTTCAGTCTCTGCCCCCATCTTCAAACAGCTTCTCCTCTTCCATATCTTATAATGACACTTGGCATTGGATTTAGGTCCCACCTGGGTAATCCAGGATGATCTTGCCTTGAGGTCCAAAACTTAAGCTGGCATTGGTGTGAAATATTTGTTTTAGTTGATGGTAACACATTTTAATAATTGCACTATTATTCAAAGTCCAAGGTGTAACTTGGGGTTCACTGATGGTGTCGTGTAGTTCCATGGATTTTTTTTTAATTTTTATTCTGTTACCATATATACAATCTAACATTTCTCCTTTTGTTCATATTCGGATATACATTTCAGTGCTGTTAATTGCATTCACAGTGTTGTGCTACCGTTACCACCATCCATTACCAGAACATTCCATCATTCCAAATAGGAATCTTGTACATTTTAAGCATTAACTTCCCATCCCCTATCCCCACTCTGTCCGCAAGTAATCTACATTCTAGATTATGACTCATTATGAATTTGCTTATTCTAATTATTTCACATCAGTGAGATCATACAATATTTGTCCTTTTGTGTCTTATTTCACTCAACATGATACTTAAATGTTCATCCATCTTGTCACTTGGATCGGGAATCCATTACTTTTTCCAGCTGAGTAATATTCCATTGTATATACATATCACATTTTATTTATCCATTCATGGGTTGATGGACACTTGGGTTGCTTCCATCTTTTGGCAATTGTGAATAATGCCTCTGGGAGCCTAGGTGTGCAAATATATGTTTGAGTCTCTGTTTTCAATTCTTCGGGGTATATACCTAGACCTGGGCTTGGCTGGTCTGTGGTAATTCTAAACTTAGCTTTCTGAGGAACTGCCAAACTGTCTTTCACAGAAACTGCACCCTTTTACATTGCCACCAGCAATGAATGAATGTTCCTATTTCTCCACGTCCCCTCCAGCACTTGTTATTTTCCATTTTTTTAAAATAGCAATCATTCTAATGGCTGTGAAACGGTATCTCATTGTGGTTTTGATTTGCATTTCCCTGATGGCTAATGATGTGGATCATCTTTTCATATGCTTTCTGGCCGTTTGTGTATCTTATTTGGAGAGATGACTGTTAGGTCTTTTGCCAATTTTTAAATTGAGTTGTTTGTCTTTTTGTTGTTAAGTTGCAGGATTTCTTTATATATACTGGATGTTAATCCTTTATTGGATATGAGGTTTCCAAATATTTTCTCCCATCATGCAGGTTGTCTTTTATTTTCACGATGAAACCCTTTGAGGAACAAAAGTTTTTAATTTTGATGAGGTCCCAACTATCGTTTCTTTTCTCGCTTGTGCTTTTGGTGTAAAGTCAATGAAGCTGTTGCCTAACATGAGGTCCTGACAGATGATGCTTCCCTACGTTTTCTCCAAGGAGTTTGATAGTGCTAGCTCTTATATTTAGATCTTTGACCCATTTTGAGTTGATTTTTGTATATGGTGTGAGGTATGGGTATCCAGTTTACCCAGCACCATTTGATGAAAAGACTTTTCTTCCCCAATTGAGTGGTTTTTGCCACCTTGTCAAAAATTATTGGCCATAAATGTGAGGGTTGATTTCTGAGCTCTCAATTCTATTCCATTGGTCTATATGTCTGTCCTTTGCCAGGATCGTACTGTTTTGATTACTGTGGCTTTGTAATAAGTTTTAAGATTGGAAAGTGTAAGTCCTCCAACTTCATTCTTCTTTTTCCAGATGGCTTTGGCTATTTGGGGCACTTTACCTTTCCATATAAATTTGATGATTGGCTTTTCCATTTTTGCAAAAAGGTTGTTGGAATTTTGATTGGAATTGCATTGAATCTATAAATTGCTTTGGGTAGTTTGACATCTTAATGATATTTAGTTTTCCAATCCATGAACATGGAATACCCTTCCATTTATATAGGTCTTTTTAGTTTCTTTTAGCAATATCTGTAGTTTTCTGTGTACAGGTCCTTTATACCTTTGGTTAGATTTATTCCTAGATATTTGGTTCTTTTAATTGCTATTTTGAATGGAATTTCTTCTTCCAATTGTTCATTGCTTGTGTATAAAACACTACTGATTTGGGGATGTTGATCTTGTACCCCATCACTTTGCTGAATTCATTTATTAGCTGTAGGAGCTTTGTTGTAGATTTTCCAGGATTCTCAGTATATAGGATCATATCATCTGCAAATAGGGAAAGTTTACTTCTTCCTTTCCAATTTGGATGCCTTTCATTTCATTTTCTTGCCTAATTGCTATGGCAAGAACTTTCAGTACAATGTTGAATAACAGTGGTGACAGTGGGCATCCTTGTCTTGTTCCTGATCTTAGAGGGAAGGCTTTCAGTCTTTCACCATTATGTAGAATGTTAACTGTGGGCTTTTAATATAGGCCCTTTGATGTTGAAGAACTTTCCTTCTATTCCTAGTGTTCTAAGTGTTTTCATCAAGAAACAGTGCTGTATTTTGTCAAATGCCTTTTCTGCATCAATTGAGATGATCATGTGTTTTTTTCCTTCATTTTGTTAATGTGCTGTATTACATTAATTGATTTTCTTATGTTGAACCAACCCTGCATACCAGGGACAGATCCCACTTGATCATGGTGTATGTTCCAGTTTGCTAATGCTACCAGAATGCAAAAAAAAACAGAAATGGATTGGCTTTTGTAAAAGGGGGTTTGTTTGGTCACAAAGTCACAGTCTCAAGGCCATAAAATATCCATCAACAAAGGGTACCTTCACTGGAGGATGGCCAATGGTGTTGGGAAAATCTCTGTTAGCTGGGAAGGCATGTGGCTGGCATCTACCCCAAAGTTCTGGTTTCAAAATGACTTTCTCCCAGGATGTTCCTCTCTAGGCTGCAGTTCCTCAAAAATGTCACTCTCAGTTGCTCTTGGGGTGTTTGTCCTCTCTTAGCTTCTCCAGAGCAAGAGTCTGCTTTCAATGGCCATCTTCAAACATCTCTCATCTGCAGCTACTCTCTCAGCTTCTGTGCATTCTTCAAAGTGTCCCTCTTTGCTGTAGCAAGTTCAGTCCTTCTGTCTGAGCTTATATAGTGCTCCAGTAAACTAATGAAGGCCCATGCTGAATGGGTGGGGCCACACCTCCATGGAAACTATCCATTCAGTTTGGCAGGTTGCATCTCCATGGAAACACTCAAAGAATTACAATCTAATTAACACTGACACGTCTGCCCACAAAAGATTACATCAAAGATAATGGCGTTTTAGGAGACATAATACATCCGAACTGGCACACTCCACCCCCTGGACCCCAAAATGACATCATCTTTCCATATACAAAATAGATTCATTCTATCACAATATCACAAAAACTTAAATCATTTTAGCAACAATAGTTAAGTACAAGATCCCATCAGAATCAGTTATAGGTGTGGTCTGTCCTAAGGCATAATTCCCCTCTAGCTGTGGACCTGTGAAATTTAGAACAAGTTATGTACTTCCAATATACAAAGGAGGGACATTCACAGGATAAACAAACACTCCCACTGCCATAAGGATAAACTGAAAGGAAAACAGGGTTTAAGGGACCAAAACAGTTCCTAAAACCTGCAGGGCAAACTCCATTAGATTTCAAAGTCTGAGAGCCATTTACAGAATGATGTTGCATCCTTAGGGCTTGGGAGAGCGGTTGTCTAACCCTTTCTAAGGGCCTTTGCAGCAGCCCTTTCCTCTCCAAATGCTGGGGCAAGTGCTCCAACATATCCACACATTGGGGAGACCACCTTCTTAGCCCCACCCTCCTCAAACATCAGGGCAGCATCCGGATTCCCTTCTATTTCTGGGGCACATGCTCAACCCCTTCAGAACAGTGGGGTGTGGCCAGGCTCTTTCCAGTCCCCTGGGAAGGTGCTCCACCCTCTTTGAGGACTGAGGTGGCAACATCTTTCCTGAACATCAAGGTGGAAGGCCCACCTTCAACCTCTGGATCAAACTCACCCTTTCCATACATGTGGGCCACTCTGCTCTCCCAGCCTGAGATCTCTTGACTCCAGACCTCAACCTCCATGGTTCTTTCTTTGAAGAAAATTTTCCTTCAATTTTTTCCTTGTCTCCTCCAGTTCCCAGTGGCAGTGGCTCTGTCTGTAAAGAGCTTGCAAAAATTCTGTTGGCTTCACATGAAATGCACAGGGGTCAAAGCTAGCAGACAATAGGACTTTCCACAAATCCTTTCTGCTTAATTCCTTCTCCAATCTTGGCTTGTACCGAAATGGTGGCTGGGTTCCATGTTTGGTTACATTCTTATGTTGGGCTGTAGATTCTGGGGTTTCACCCCTGGGAAGCCCAGAGTTTTTCAGGCCATCAATTTCTGGTTTCTTTGTAACCAAGAGTTCATTTCTCAGTTTATCTCTGTCCTCTCGCATTTTATTATAAGCTGCAAGTAAAAGCCAGGCTACTTCTATATTTTGCTTGGAGAGCTCATCAGCTAAATATTCCATGTTGTCACTTTAAATTCTCCTTCCATACAACATCAGGACTCAATCAGAAGTATCTTTAGAGTCCATATTTTCACAAACAGTCTCTTCTATGCAGTTTAGGCCTTTTCCAAGCTCCTCATAATTCTTCCAGAACCTTCCCTTTATACATTTAAAAAGCAGTTCCAACATGTTTGGTATTTGTAAACACAGCAGCACCAGCACCCCACTTTTGGTACCAAAATCTGTTCTAGTTTGCTAATGCTGCCAGAATGCAAAACACCAGAAATGGATTGGCTTTTTTTTTTTTTTTTTTAATCATCATTTTATTGAGATATATTCACATACCACGCAGTCATACAAAACAAATTGTACTTTCGATTGTTTACAGTACCATTACATAGTTGTACATTCATCACCTAAATCAATCCCTGACACCTTCATTAGCACACACACAAAAATAACAAGAATAATAATTAGAGTGAAAAAGAGCAATTGAAGTAAAAAAGAACACTGGGTACCTTTGTCTGTTTGTTTCCTTCCCCTACTTTTCTACACATCCATCCATAAACTAGACAAAGTGGAGTGTGGTCCTTATGGCTTTCCCAATCCCACTGTCACCCCTCATAAGCTACATTTTTATACAACTGTCTTCGAGATTCATGGGTTCTGGGTTGTAGTTTAATAGTTTCAGGTATCCACCACCAGCTACCCCAATTCTTTAGAACCTAAAAAAGGTTGTCTAAAGTGTGCGTAAGAGTGCCCACCAGAGTGACCCCCCGGCTCGTTTTGGAATCTCTCTGCCACTGAAGCTTATTTCATTTCCTTTCACATCCCCCCTTTGGTCAAGAAGATGCTCCCTGTCCCACGATGCCAGGTCCAGATTCCTCCCCGGGAGTCATATTCCAAGTTGCCAGGGAGATTCACTTCCCCGGGTGTCTGATCCCACGTAGGGGGGAGGGCAGTGACTTCACCTTTCAAGTTGGCTTAGCCAGAGAGAGAGGGCCACATCTGAGCAACAAAGAGGCATTCAGGAGGAGACTCTTAGGCACAAATACAGGGAGGCCTAGCCTCTCCTTTGCAGCAACCGTCTTCCCAAGGGTAAAACTTATGGTAGAGGGCTCAACCCATCAAACCACCAGTCCCCTATGTCTGTGGTCATGTTAGCAACCATGGAGGTGGGGTAGGCGAATACCCCTGCATTCTCCACAGGCTCCTCAAGGGGGCACTACATCTTTTTTTTTTTTTTTCCTTGTTTGTCTTTTTTCTTTTTCTTTTTCTTTTTTTTTTAACTTTCCCTTCTTTTTTAAATCAACTGTATGAAAAAAAAAGTTAAAAAGAAAACAAACATACAATAAAAGAACATTTCAAAGAGACCATAACAGGGGAGTAAGAAAAAGACAACTAACCTAAGATAACTGCTTAACTTCCAACATGTTCCTACTTTACCCCAAGAAAGTTACATAATATAGCAACATTTCAGTGAACTTGTTCCTACTACATCCATCAGAAATTAACAGACCATAGTCATTTCTGGGCATCCCCAGAACGTTAAATAGCTTATCTGTTCTTCTTGGATTATTGTTCCCCCTTCCTTAATTGCTCTCTACTGCTAGTTCCCCTACATTCTACATTATAAACCATTTGTTTTACATTTTTCAAAGTTCACATTAGTGGTAGCATATAATATTTCTCTTTTTGTGCCTGGCTTATTTCGCTCAGCATTATGTCTTCAAGGTTCATCCATGTTGTCATATGTTTCACCAGATCGTTCCTTCTTACTGCCGCGTAGTATTCCATCGTGTGTATATACCACATTTTATTTATCCACTCATCTGTTGAAGGACATTTGGGTTGTTTCCATCTCTTGGCAATTGTGAATAATGCTGCTATGAACATTGGCGTGCAGATATCTGTTCGTGTCACTGCTTTCCGATCTTCCGGGTATATACCGAGAAGTGCAATCGCTGGATCGAATGGTAGCTCTATATCTAGTTTTCTAAGGAACTGCCAGACTGACTTCCAGAGTGGCTGAACCATTATACAGTCCCACCAACAATGAATAAGAGTTCCAATTTCTCCACATCCCCTCCAGCATTTGTAGTTTCCTGTTTGTTTAATGGCAGCCATTCTAACCGGTGTTAGATGGTATCTCATTGTGGTCTTAATTTGCATCTCTCTAATAGCTAGTGAAGCTGAACATTTTTTCATGTGTTTCTTGGCCATTTGTATTTCCTCTTCAGAGAACTGTCTTTTCATATCTTTTGCCCATTTTATAATTGGGCTGTCTGTACTATTGTCATTGAGTTGTAGGATTTCTTTGTATATGCAAGATATCAGTCTTTGTCAGATACATGGTTTCCAAAAATTTTTTCCAATTGAGTTGGCTGCCTCTGTACCTTTTTGAGAAATTCCTTTGAGGTGCAGAAACTTCTAAGCTTGAGGAGTTCCCATTTATCTATTTTCTCTTTTGTTGCTTGTGCTTTGGGTGTAAAGTCTAGGAAGTGGCCTCCTAATACAAGGTCTTGAAGATGTTTTCCTACATTATCTTCTAGGAGTTTTATGGTACTTTCTTTTATATTGAGATCTTTGGTCCATTTTGAGTTAATTTTTTTGTAGGGGGTGAGGTAGGGGTCCTCTTTCATTCTTTTGGATATGGATATCCAACTCTCCCAGCCCCATTTGTTGAAAAGACCATTATGGCTCAGTTCGGTGACTTTGGGGGCCTTATCAAAGATCAGTCGGCCATAGATCTGAGGGTCTATCTCTGAATTCTCAATTCGATTCCATTGATCTATATGTCTATCTTTGTGCCAGTACCATGCTGTTTTGGCAACTGTGGCTTTATAATAAGCTTCAAAGTCAGGGAGTGTAAGTCCTCCCACTTCGTTTTTCTGTTTTAGAGTGTCTTTAGCAATTCGAGGCATCTTCCCTTTCCAAATAAATTTGATAACTAGCTTTTCCAAGTCTGCAAAGTAGGTTGTTGGAATTTTGATTGGGATTGCATTGAATCTGTAGATGAGTTTGGGTAGAATTGACATCTTAATGACATTTAGCCTTCCTATCCATGAACATGGAATATTTTTCCATCTTTTAAGGTCCCCTTCTATTTCTTTTAGTAGAGTTATGTAGTTTTCTTTGTATAGGTCTTTTACATCTTTGGTTAAGTTTATTCCTAGGTACTTGATTTTTTTAGTTGCTATTGAAAATGGTATCTTTTTCTTGAGTGTCTCTTCAGTTTGTTCATTTCTAGCATATAGAAACATTACTGACTTATGTGCATTAATCTTGTATCCCGCTACTTTGCTAAATTTGTTTATTAGCTCTAGTAGGTGTATCGTTGATTTCTCAGGGTTTTCTAGATATAAGATCATATCATCTGCAAACAATGACAGTTTTACTTCTTCTTTTCCAATTTGGATGCCTTTTATTTCTTTGTCTTGCCGGATCGCCCTGGCTAGCACTTCCAGCACAATGTTGAATAACAGTGGTGACAGCGGGCATCCTTGTCTTGTTCCTGATCTTAGAGGGAAGGCTTTCAGTCTCTCACCATTGAGTACTATGCTGGCTGTGGGTTTTTCATATATGCTCTTTATCATGTTGAGGAAGTTTCCTTCAATTCCTACCTTTTGAAGTGTTTTTATCAAAAACGGATGTTGGATTTTGTCAAATGCTTTTTCAGCATCTATTGAGATGATCAATTGATTTTTCCCTTTTGAGTTTTTAATGTGTTGTAATACATTGATTGTTTTTCTTATGTTGAACCATCCTTGCATGCCTGGAATGAACCCCACTTGGTCATGGTGTATGATTTTTTTAATGTGTCTTTGGATTCGATTTGCAAGTATTTTGTTGAGGATTTTTGCATCTATATTCATTAGGGAGATTGGCCGGTAGTTTTCCTTTTTTGTAGCATCTTTGCCTGGTTTTGGTATTAGATTGATGTTAGCTTCATAAAATGAGTTAGGTAGTGTTCCATTTTTTTCAATGTTTTGAAAGAGTTTGAGTAAGATTGGTGTCAGTTCTTTCTGGAAAGTTTGGTAGAATTCCCCTGTGAAGCCATCTGGCCCTGGGCATTTATTTGTGGGAAGATTTTTGATGACTGATTGGATCTCTTTGCTTGTGATGGGTTGGTTGAGGTCTTCTATTTCTTCTCTGGTCAGTCTAGGTTGTTCATATGTTTCCAGGAAATTGTCCATTTCTTCTACATTATCCAGTTTGTTGCCATACAGTTGTTCATAATATCCTCTTATAATTTTTTTAATTTCTTCAGGATCTGCAGTTATGTCACCTTTTTCATTCATTATTTTGTTGATATGGGTCTTCTCTCTTTTTGATTTTGTCAGTCTAGCTAGGGGCTTGTCAATCTTGTTGATCTTCTCAAAGAACCAACTTTTGGTGATATTTATCCTCTCTATTGTTTTTTTGTTCTCTATGTCATTTATTTCTGCTTTAATCCTTGTTATTTCTTTTCTTGTACTTGGTTTAGGATTGGTTTGCTGTTCATTTTCTAGCTTCTTCAGTTGATCCATTAGTTCTTTGATTTTGGCTCTTTCTTCCTTTTTAATATACGCGTTTAGTGCTATAAATTTCCCCCTTAGCACTGCTTTTGCTGCATCCCATAGGTTTTGGTATGTTGTGTTCTCATTTTCATTCGTCTCTATATATTTAGCAATTTCTCTTTCTATTTCTTCTTTAACCCACTGATTGTTTAGGAGTGTGTTGTTTAACCTCCAGGTATTTGTGAATTTTCTAAGTCTCTGATGGTTATTGACTTCTAATTGTATTCCATTGTGGTCAGAGAATGTGCTTTGAATAATTTCAATCTTTTTAAATTTATTGAGGCTTGTTTTATGTCCCAGCATACGATCTATTCTGGAGAAAGTTCCGTGAGCACTAGAAAAGTATGTGTATCCTGGTGATTTGGGATGTAATGTCCTGTAGATGTCTGTTAAATCTAATTCATTTATCAGATTGTTTAGGTTTTCAATTTCCTTATTGGTCTTCTGTCTGGTTGATCTATCTATAGGAGAGAGTGATGTGTTGAAGTCTCCCACAATTATTGTGGAAACATCAATTGCTTCCTTTAGTTTTGCCAGTGTTTCTCTCATGTATTTTGTGGCACCTTGATTGGGTGCATAGACATTTACGATTGTTATTTCTTCTTGCTGAATTGCCCCTTTTATTAGTATGTAGTGGCCTTCTTTGTCTCTCAAAACATCCCTGCATTTGAAGTCTATTTTATCTGAGATTAATATTGCTACACCTGCTTTCTTTTGGCTGTAGCTTGCATGAAATATTTTTTTCCATCCTTTCACTTTCAGTTTCTTTGTGTCCCTGTGTCTAAGATGAGTCTCTTGTATGCAACATATTGATGGTTCATTTTTTTTGATCCATTCTGCGAATCTATATCTTTTAATTGGGGAGTTTAATCCATTTACATTCAACGTTAAAACCGTGAAGGCATTTCTTGAATCGGCCATCTTATCCTTTGGATTATGTTTGCCATATTTTTCCCTCTCTCTATTAATATCCTTTATTGTACCCATACCGAATCTCTTTAGTACTGAACCTTTGTCCAAGTCTCTCTGTCCTGTCTTTGTTTCTCTGTCTGTAGGGCTCCCTTTAGTATCTCCAGTAGGGCAGGTCTCTTGTTAGCAAATTCTCTCAGCATTTCTTTGTCTGTGAAAAATTTAAGCTCTCCCTCAAATTTGAAGGAGAGCTTTGCTGGATAAAGTATTCTTGGCTGGAAATTCCTCTCACTCAGAATTTTAAATATATCGTGCCACTGCCTTCTTGCCTCCATGGTGGCTGCTGAGTAGTCACTACTTAGTCTTATGCTGTTTCCTTTGTATGTGGTGAATTGCTTTTCTCTTGCTGCTTTCAGAACTTGCTCCTTCTCTTCTATGTTTGACAGTGTGATCAGTATATGTCTCGGAGTGGGTTTTTTTGGATTTATTCTATTTGGAGTTCGCTGAGCATTTATGATTTGTGTATTTATGTTGTTTAGAAGATTTGGGAAGTTTTCCCCAACAATTTCTTTGAATACTCTTCCTAGACCTTTACCCTTTTCTTCCCCTTCTGGGACACCAATGAGTCTTATATTCGGACGTTTCATATTATCTATCATATCCCTGAGGTCCATTTCGAGTTTTTCAATTTTTTTCCCCATTCTTTCTTTTATGCTTTCATTTTCCATTCTGTCATCTTCCAGGTCACTGATTCGTTGTTCAACTTCCTCTAGTCTTGTACTATGAGTGTCCAGAATCTTTTTAATTTGGTCAACAGTTTCTTTAATTTCCATAAGATCATCCATTTTTTTATTTAGTCTTGCAATGTCTTCTTTATGCTCTTCTAGGGTCTTCTTGATTTCCTTCATATCCCGTACTATGGTCTCATTGTTCATCTTTAGTTCTTTGAGTAGCTGCTCTAGGTGCTGTGTCTCTTCTGGTCTTTTGATTTGGGTGCTTGGGCTTGGGTTATCCATATCGTCTGGTTTTTTCATATGCTTTATAATTTTCTGTTGTTTTTGGCCTCGTGGCATTTGCTGAACTTGATAGGGTTCTTTTAGGGTTTGTAGACCTATTGAAGTCCTTATCTCTAATTTATCAGATCTACAGCTTCGTGGAGTACACTTTCTCTAACTAACCAGCAGGTGGCGTCCACGAGCCACCTGTTCTCCACAAGCCAGTTCTCCCCTGCTTAGCCTTTTTGGTGAGTGGGGGAGTGAGTCTTGTGGGGCCCAATTGGTGTACCAAGCTTGCGTGTGTAGTTGGTGTTGCCTGCCCTGTATGTGGGGCGTGTTTCTGGGTAGTCGGGGAGGGGGGGTGGCCCTAACAATCAAATCTCCCTGATGATCCTAGAGTTTTAAAGCTGCTGCAATAGTCTAATCCTTCAGTTCAGTCCTGCCACAGTTTGTCTCTGCCACTGACCCACAAGTCTTTGGTATTGGCGTATGGCTCCTGGGACTTGCAAGTGGGCCCCTCTTCCAGGCTGTGCACCCCGGGTCCTCTGTTGAGGGATGACTGTGCTATGTCCGAGGTGAGTGCCGTCCCCCCAGGGCAGTTCTGGGCTGCTGGGCTGTGTAGGGAGGCTCCCAATCTGCTCAAATGATGGCTGAATGGGGCTTTGTTAATTCACACTGCTTCACCTTCCCAGCTCTGGGACATTCACCTGAGGTTGCAGGGAAGGCTAATGTCCACGCCCAGTTTTGTGGTGTGTGCCTGTTATTTGAAGCACTTCCGTCACACTGGGTTGTCTGGGGCAGCTCTGGGCTATGGGGCTGGCGATGGGCAGGAGTGTTTCCTGTCCACCGGGATGGTGGCTGTGAGCGGACACCCCCCTTTTCTTGGGAAGTTGTGGTGTTTAGTGAATTTTCTCAGCCACTGGATTATTGAATTTTGTCTCAGAGCTCTCTTAGTTCTGCTCTTGACTTGACGTGCCCAAATTGCAATTCTTTGAAGCTTTCTGTATTGGGCTTCTTAGAGTAATTGTTTTAGAAAAAGAAAAAAGGATTTAAAAAAACAAAAAAAAAAAACAAAAAAAAAACCGGCCCTCCTCAGAGATCTAATGGGTTATTGAAATGCTAATAGACAAAGCAACCAGGGCCATTAAGGAAAGGTCCACAGGGCAGAGAGATCAGCTTTGCTTCGGGATTTGCATATGCGCCTCAAGGCCTGAGCTCCGCCCTTCCCCTTTCTGTGTTCACCAGAACTCCAAAAATCCTCTGCTTTTATTTTGGAGTTTTTCGTGTTGTTTTTTTTCTATGCCTGTCTCCTCTCTGCTGGGCTGCCTGCTCTCAGAGTCTCTGGTGTCTGGTCTCAGTCTATCTATGGTTGGAGTTTGAATCAGTAGAATGAGTTTCCGATAAGAGCAGCCACTGCAGTTCTCCCTTCTCCTTCCCGGAGCTGACAGCCCCTCCTCCCCGGGGACTGAGCCTGGCAGGGAGGGGCGCGGGTCCCCTGGCCACAAAAACTTACAGATTTCGCTGATCTCAGCAGTTCCACGTTTTCATGAGTGTTGTATGAAGTATGCCCAAAGACAGATTGCTCTGTGGTGTCCAGTCCACGCAGTTCCTGGCTTTTTACCTACTTTCCTGGAGGAGTAACTAAAACTTACAGCTCACCAGTCTGCCATCTTGCCCCGCCTCCGGATTGGCTTTTATAAAAGGGGGTTTATTTGGTTACACAGTTACAGTCTTAAGGCCATAAAGTGTCCAAGGTAATACATCAACAATCAGGTATCTTCACTGGATGATGGTCAATGGTGTCCAGAAAAACCTCTGTTAGCTGGGAAGGCACGTGGCTGGCATCTGCTGCAGAGTTCTGGTCTCAAAATGGCTTTCTCCCAGGACGTTCCTCTCTAGGCTTCAGCTTCTCTTCAAAATGTCACTCACAGTTGTTCTTGGGGTGTTTGTCTTCTCTTAGCTTCTCCGGAGCAAAAGTCTGCTTTCAAAGGCCATCTCCAAAATGTCTCTGTAAACTGCAGTTCCTGTCTCAGCTCCTGTGCATTCTTCAGTGTCCCTCTTGTCTGTAGCAAGTTCACTCCTTCTGTCTGAGCTTATATAGTGCCCTAGTAAACTAATGAAGGTCCATGCTGAATGGGCAGGGCCACAACTCCCTGGAAACTATCCAATCAGAGTCATCACCCACAGTTGGGTGGGTTGCATCTCCATGGAAACAAAGAATTACAATCTAATTAACACTGACACATCTGCCCACACAAGGTTACATCAAAGATAATGGCATTTTGGGGGACATAATACATCCAAACTGGCGCAATGTATAATTATTTTAATATGCTGTTGGATTTGCTTTGCTAGTATATTTTCATGAGGAGTTTTGCATCTACATTCATAACAGACATTGGTCTGTAGTTTGCCTTTCTTGTGGTATCTTTATCCAGCATGAGTTAGGGAAGGTTCCTTCCTCTTCAATGTTTTGGAAGAGTTTGAGCAGAATTGGAGGTAAGTCTTCTTGGAATATGTGGTAGAATTCTCCTGTGAAGCCATCTAGTCCTGGGCTTTTTTTGGGGATGGGGTGGGTAGGTTTTTTATTAATTCAGTCACTTTACTAGCAATTAGTTTTTTATTTCTTGAGTCAATGTAGGTAGCTTGTGTGTTTCTAAGGATTTGTCCATTTCATCTAGGTTGTCTAATTTACTGGCATCCAGTTGTTCACAGTATCCTTATATCGTCCTTCGTACTTCAGCAGGTTGGTATTAATGTCTCTCTTTTCATTTCTGATTTTTAATTTTTTGTATCTTCTCTTTTTTTGTTGTCAGTGTAGCTAAAGTTTTGTCATTTTTATTGATCTTCTGAAACTTTTGGTTTTGTTGATCCTTTCTACATTTTTTTTTCTATTTCATTTATCTCCACTCTAGTCTTTGTTATTTCCTTCCTTCTACTTGCTTTGGATTTGTTTGCTCTTCTTTCTCTAGTTCTTTCAGTTTTGAGGTTGGGTCTCTGACTTGAAGTCTTTAAGCATTTAGAACTATAAACGTCCCTTTCAGCACTGCCTTTGCGGCATCCCATAAGTTTTGGTATGTTGCATTTTCATTTTCATTTGCCTCAAGATATTCCCTAATTTCATTTCTGATTTCTTCTTTAACCCATTGGTTATTCAAGAGTATGATGTTTAATTTCCACTATTTATGAGTTTTCCATTTTCACCTCTGTTATTTCTAGTTTCATTCCATTGTGGTTGGAAAATGTACATTGTATGACCAATATTTTTGAATTTATTGTTTTATGACTCAACATATATAGTCTATCTGGAAGAATGACCCATTTGTATTCAAGAAGAATGTGTATTCTCTTTTCATTGGGTGCAGTATTCTATATATGTCTGTTAGATCTGGTTGGTTTAGTGTACCATTCAAGTCTTGCTCTTCTTATTGATTGCCTGACTGGATGTTCTATCCATTATTGAGAGTGAGTGGTATGTTTAAGGCTCCTACTATTAATGTAGAATGATCAATTTCTCCCTTCAAATCTGTCAGTATTTGCTTCATATATTTTGGGGCTCTGCTGTTAGGTGCATATGTGTTTATAATTATTACATCTCCCTGTTGAATTGTCTCCATTATTAGTATGTAATGACCATCTTTGTCCTTCATTACTGTTTTTCACTTAAAGTCTATTTTACCTGATATTAATATAGCCACTCCAGCTCTCTTTTGGTTACTACTTGTGTGGTATATATTTTTCCCATCCTTTCACCCTCAACCTAATTGTATCTTTGGCTTTAAGGCGAGTCTCTTGCAGACAGCATATAGTTGGATCATGCTTTTTCATCCATCATGCCAACCTCTGCCTTTTGACTGAGAGTTTAATCCATTTACATTTAAACTCACTACTGGTAATACAGGACTTCCTTTTGCCATTTTGTTATTTAGCCTTTGTAAGTCTTATACCTTTTCTGTCCATCACTTCCATTAAAGCTTACTTCTATATTTATTTGCTATTTTGTGTTGTACCATACTGGGTGCCTTCTCATTTCTATCTGGATATATTTTTAATCTGTTTTCCTTGTGGTTACCAGAGGGTTAAAATTTAATATCCCAAATACATAGCAATTATATTTGGTTTGATACCAACTTAACTTCAATAGCATACACATATATATTTCCGATACCCCTATGTGTCCCTACCATTTTTTTTTGTGCTTGTTACCACTTGTATCTTTTGTATATTGTATGTCCAAAAACCTAGACTTATCATTACTTTTTATGCATTTGAATTTTAGCACCTGTAGGAAGTAAGAAGTAGAATTACATACCAAAAAATGCAATACAATAATACTGGCATTTATAATTACCCAAATAGTTACCTTTACTGCAGGTCTTTATTTCTTTATACTGCTTTGAACCACTGTCTAATGTCCTTTCCTTTCAGTCTGAAGAACTCTCTTTAGCATTGCTTGTAGGGCAGGTCTAGTGGTGATGAACTCCCTCAGCTTTTGTTTATCTGAGAATGTCTTAATCTCGCCCTCATTTTTGAAAGTGAGTCTCACCAGACATAAGATTCTTGGCTGACAGTTGTTTTCCGTCAGCACTTTAAGTATTTCAACCCATTGCTTTCTTGCCTCCTTGGTTTCTGATGAGAAATTGGAACTCAATCTTACTGGGATTCACTTGTACATAACATGTTGCTTTTCTCCTGCAGTTGTCAGAACCCTCTCCTCGTCCTTTAAATTTGATAGTGTATTCAATATATGACAGGGTTATTTTTCTTCATGTTTATCCTGTTTGGTGTTCTTTGAGTTTCTTGGATGTACATATTCATGTCTTTTGCTAAGTTTGGGAAGTTCTTTCTCATTATTTCTTTGACTATTCATGCTGCTCCCTCTTTCTTTCTCCCTCTGGGGCTCCCATAATGTGTATATTGGTACATTTGATGTCGCCCCATCACTGTCTTAGGCTATTTTTGCCTTTAATATTTCTTTTTTCTTTCCATTCCTCAGCCTCACTCATTCCAAGTGTCTTGTCTCAAGTTCACTGATTCTTTCTTCTGCCAGTTTCAACCTGCTCTTGAAACCCTCCTGGGCATTTTTCATTTCAGTTACTGTGGTCATCAGCTCCAATAGTTGTGCTTGGTTCCATTTTTAAATTTCTGCCTCTTTACTTAGACACTCATAGTGTTCATTCAGTATTTTCCTGATATCCACGGGTTCTTTCTCTACTGTCCTTTATCTCCTTGATCATTTTTAAGATCATTTTTAAAAAGGCTTTGTTCAGTATGTCCAGATTCTAGTCTTTTTCATTGGTGTTTCTGTATTTTTATCTTCTTTCTTTGGATGAGCCATCATTTCCTGTTTATTTGTTTTGTACTCTTTTGTTGTACACTCTACATTCTAATATTTTAAAATGTTAACTTTGAGATTTACCCCCTGGGATGTCTGTTTCTTGTTTTTGTAACTAGCTGGTAATAAGATAGGGTTTTTCTTGAGCTTCAGTCCTCTTATCAGGAAGGTCTGCCCAAGGCAATTCAGTGTGCAGAGTTTTCCTGTCTTCCTGGGCTTCTGTCTTGCCCTGGGTTTTTGCTTGTTAGCTGTTTTGGAGGTCCTCTTTTTACACGAGTTTGGTTGGCCCCTTTGTTTCCCAGGGGGCAAACCTACCTCTCCTGGGTATCTAAAGCTGGCAGATCTTTGTCCCAGACTGTCCACCTCTCTAATTTTTTATACTCCTTTTCCCATTGTCTCATACCGCTTTTGCCTGGAGGGCAAATTCTGGGAGGCAGGTCACCCTGGGGAGGTTTTTCAAAGTTGGTCTTTCCCAGCCAAAACAGGATCAGGGACCCAGAAAGTGGGTACAAACCCATAGTGCCCTGTGGAGGGGGTCAGGAAGGGTGCCAAAAGCTTCTCCGATGGCTTCCCAATGTTGAGCTTTCTTGGTCTGCCCAGCAAATGCAGCCCTTCAGCTAACTGTCCCCCACAGCCCTGAAGAAGTGCTGCATCTTTAAATCTCTACTGCCTATGCCCCTGTCCATGGAGGGTTGAAACAATGGCTGCCTTCAGAGCTGGAACCCAGTGATCTGAATTTGCTAATCAAAAGCTGTGCTCCGTGATCAGCTGTGTCCACCCTGTTCTTGGGAAGAGGATTTTTATGTTCCTTTCTGTCACAGCAGCTAGCCAGGGACTGGACTCCGCGGTCGCCTGCCATGGGAGTGAGGAACAGGTACCTGTAGCTGCTATACAGAGAGAGCAATGTACAGTTCTTTACCATGATTTATCTGCCTCTTGCTCCTGCTCTTCCCTGGATGCTGTACAATGTTCTTCTGGCCTCTGGGGTTCCAAAAATATCTGTTTCAGACAGATCCTGCCTGTTTAGTAGTTGTTTTGGCGGAAGGACTGAGTCCTGGAGTTTCCTACTCCTCCGTCTTCCCAAGTCCTGTGGGACATTCAACCCCGTACAAGCAGAGCCAAGTGTGTTGGTTCAGATCCTCTGAGAAGCAGGCACCAAGGCAGCATTAGAGGGGCAGGAGATTTATTATTGGAAACACCTTTGAAGGAGAAGGGCTGGGAGTTGGAAAAGAGGGGAGAACCTTCAGATCACGGTGTAGGTCTGACCTCTGCGGGAGGAAGATTGGGTGGGAAGGGTCTCAGATGGCAGCGCAGTAAATGTTGACTAGGTTGCTGGAGCATCTTTGAGTCAAAGCCACCATTGGAGGACCCCTGCCTCTTGTGGAATGGTCCTGCATTCACAGCCCCACCATGATGGATCATTGGCTGGGGGTGCCTGTGGGAAGCTGGGCCTCAGCATGGCCATGCTGGTGCACCCATGGGGCAGCAACCGCCATCGGTCCATCTGCTCCCTGCTGTTGAGGGCTGAGTGTGCATGGGGCTAGTGGACATTTCCTGGAGGTTTGGGTGTCCTCCCACCTCTTCTATCATTTATTCATCCAACAGGTATCTATTGAACCCCTACTGTGTGTAAGGCACTATGCCAGTCCCCGTGGGTGCAACCGTGAGGAAGAGGTCCAGCTCTTTGCCTCATGAAATTTATCTAGAGCAAGTGTTCCTCACCGGGGGCAATTTTATGCCTTGGGGGGCATTTGGCAATATCTGGAGACATTGTTGGTTGTTATAACTTGGGGGAGAGGTGCCAATGACATCTAGTGGGTAGAGGCCAGGAATGTCACTAAACATCCTTTGATGTACAGGACAACAAAGGATTATCCAGTCAACAATATCAATAGTCCACTCTTGAGAAATCTTTTCTAGAGGTTACAGATTAACCCCGTGCTGCAGAATCTGTGCCCCTTGGCTTTGGTTTCTGCCTACCACCCTGAAGTGTCTCCCCAAAGGGTCTTACAAGGGGTTGTAAGTGGTTTGGACAGTGTGTTGAGGTAAGGGGATAAATGGGTAATAAAACAATTCTTGCAAGTTCCATGAAAGTCCTTATAGAAAAAGAAAAAAGTCCCCCGAAGTCCAAAGCACTCACTATGCCCATCCACTTTAACAGTGGATTCAATTAGTGGATCAAAGTCCCTCTGTTGCTTTGAACCTCTGCCAACCTATCTTACTCAGTCCATCTGTCTGCACCCATCTAAAGATGAGTGGCGGGTAGGTGTGTGGTAGAGACCTGGACTTGAAGGGAAACCAGACACTTCAATGCCCAAAGAGAGTCACTCATTTAAATTTTGCAGAATCTACTCCACTGGGCTTACAAGAGTCACTCACCTAGGGATAAGGAAACTTTTCTTCCAGGGAGTAAGTGAAATAGATGGGGGTCTTTTCTAGAAAGTGAGTTGGCTGATTCATTCCATATCTTTTTTTTTTTTCCAAAGTGGGTCTAAAATGAAATTAAGGTGAAGCAACCCATACCTTAGCTTAGTACCAGCTGGTATGTTAAGAAATTGGAGAATCTCAACCCTGAACTTGGATACTAGTACTTATAGGGCTCCACTTCTATGCCCCAAGGTTTTAAAGAGAAATTAAGTCCAGCATCACCGACAGAAGGCTTTAGAACTTTCACTGGTTGCGTTCCTTAAGGTACAGGCTAAAGAGGTGAAAGTGCAGTAACAAAGAAACTCCAGAAAGAAGGAAGTGGTTCAAACATGAAGGAAGTTTCTTGATAGTCCAGGTTAAATGGAGTCCGAGGAATAGAGGAAATCAGGGACCAATATTTTTATTTTGTGCTCTGCCCATCCCCTAGTCACTGGGGACTGGTACAATGATTCTCCACCTTTTTGGGAGGTTAGAATCCTCTGGGAAACAGCAAAAGGTTCCCTTGCACAGGCCACGCCCCATTCCAATCGCACCAGCACCTCCAGGGATGGGTCCAGGCATCAGGGGAGTTTGGAGCCCCTCCCATTCAGTTCCACGTCTAGATGCAGTTGAGAATCACTGTTCTTGAAAGTGCCTGAAGCTAGTTCACCACGCCCACATCCATGTTCATGCCCAGGGGTCAGGGAAAAGAGGAAGTAATGGGAAGGCAGTGCTGCTCTGAGTCCATAACCTGGAAGTAGCAGGCATCATTTCCACTCACATCTCATTGGTCGGCACCTGGCCACATGGCCACACCTAGGTGCAAAGGAGGCTGGGAAACGTAGTCTCAGGTTAGGCCAAAGTGTGAACAGCTAACCTTCTGGAGTTTCTAATAGAAGGAAGGAAGATGGGGAGAATGGATAGTGGACACTTAGGCTCTGCCATGCTGGGACTATGACACAGTCTTGGTGGTGGTGGGGAGCAGGGAAAGGAAGATTTGATGAAGAAGGGGAGAGTGTGGGAGGTGGGGAAAGAGAAGACAGACTTGGTATTCTATTTGGCCAAATATTTGGTAAATGCCTATAAAATGAATTTACACTCTATTCCAAGGTTGGATGGCTTCTCATTCATTCAAACGAATACCTTTTATGTACTAAGCACCAAACAAGGTACTGGGGATAAAGCTGGAGAAGGAGCTGCCCCCTGGACCTCATACCAGGATGAATGGCTCATGGGCAGAGTGCACGGCTGGGAGACGAGAAAGTCCTTTCCTGCCCCTGTCCAGCTTGGGGCACCTCCATTTTCCTCACCTGTGAACTGGGGGTGACACTTACACCCGGTTATTTGGAGATTTATCAAATGAGGTATTACATATGTAACTGTTTTATTGCTTGCCCAGAACTTTGTAGGGTGCAAGAAGAAAACAGGTTTATTTTTTCCAAGTCTCCCTTTAAACCTACACTGTGAATGGCTCCTTTTCCTAATCCTGGAAGAAAGCTCTGGCCATCCCATAACTTTTCTGGTCACTCTCAAGTAACAGAAAATCCTCCAGGCCCTGTCAGGCTCAGTTTAGCTGTGAATGCAAGCTGAATATTAGTGTCATAAGCCAAACTCAGGGACTCCATTTGAAGGTAAAGCCTTTTCCCTCCTCCAGCTCGGACTGCTCCAGGCAGGGACACCTGCAACGGTGAGGGTGGGAGTGAGGGAAGGCAGCCTTTTCTCTCTTTTCCTGCCTTGCTTCTCTTTTCTTCCTTCCCCATTCATTATGTAGCTTCTGGCTCCTGGAGGGGTGGAGGTGGGAGAAAGTTCTTATTCGACCAACGCGGAAGCCACCCGTGATGGGGCTCTCTGGGATTCCCTGGCCGGTCCTTACCTGGGCCCTTGGGCCTTCTGGCCTCAGCGCCCTCGTCAGAAGGGAGTCCGGCCCTGCCCCGCTGGCTGATCCCCTGAGCGTCCCACCCACACCCTGGCTGGGGTCACATCCCTGGTCCTCTGGGGCAGGAGTCAGAGTGTCCGTGGCTGGCTCCCTCCCCTGCAGCCCTGTCAGACTCCAGCATCCTTGCCCCACTGGCCAGGGGTGGGCAGCTGAGCCTGGGGCAGCTCTGGGTTCTCATCCGACCTCAGTCTTACCTCTCGGCTCGTTCACGCTCACGCTCTGGGAGAACAAGCCAAGTCCTCTGGGTGACCTTGCAAAGCCCCCTCACTTAGCTTCAGGGAGGGGAACACAACCCCTTTCCCTGTGGGTGGTGTTATGGATTGGATCATGTCCCCAAAAAGACATGTTCAAGCCCTGACCCCCGGTCCTGTGGCTGTGCCTTTACACTAACATTTGTAAATAGGACCTTTGAGGATGTTATTAGTTAAGTGAGGCCAGACGGAGTCAGGGTGGGCCGTGACCCCATAAGGCTGGAGGCCTAAGGGCAGAGGAACTTTGGACACAGTCAGTAGGAGACGGACGGCCACGTGTCAGAGGCTGAGATGGAGCTGTGGGTCGCCGGCAGGCCACCACCAGGATGCCACAGGCTTTGGAGAAAGCACGGCCTGCCGACCCCTTGATTTTGGACTTTAAGCCCCTAGAACTGTCAGACAAATTCCTGTTGTGTGAGCCAACCAGACTGTGCTATTTGCCACGGCAGCCCTGGCCACCTGAGACGGGTGGGTTTTCAGAAATGGCGTTCTGACCACCACCTTCACCGCTCCTGCTCCCAGCGCCAGCCCCTCCCTGGGAACGGGGCAGGTGGCGAGCGCCCGCTGCTTGCTGTTTCTTCCCAGGCTTTGGGGCAACTGTAGAAGTGGAAGCAGAAAGAATCCTATGGTAATATCCCCTGACATTTTTCCAAGTTCCAGGGACGTGGTTCTTTTCCTGCTGTGGAAAGTGCACAAGCAGAGCAAGTGTCTGCAGCAGTCCCAGGGCAGCTGGCCCCTTGCCCTGTGGGGTGGGGACCCAGTGACCCACGTAAAGAGGTGAATTCATTGAGCCTGGGAGGAGGCGGTTGTTTCCCTTCGCTTGTTTGCCAGGAAAGAAGAGGAGAGGGGGCCACTAAGAGCCTGGACCGGCCGATTACTCAGAGAGCCCCAGGGCGCTCAGAGGGTGAGCTGGGGAGACAGTGGCACCCTGGGCCCCGCACCCCGGCCTCGGATGCCCAGCCCTCGGCTCCGGGCCACCTTCCCTCCTCACACTTCACCAGAAGAGGGAGTCCGAGGCTCACGGATCCCCGAAGAGAGGCTTCTGGGCAGTGACCCGTGTTGGAGAAGAGGGGAGAGGGGTGTGAAGCCAGGGATGTCCCTTGTTGGAAAGGCAGCGGGGAGAGGGGGAGCGGCGTGGGGACTGGGCTCCCCTGCAAGCTTTGTGCCTGGAGCTGGCCAAGGGGCGACCGAGGAGCAGGGAAGCCCCTTCCTCCTTCTGTGCTGCCCTTGGCGCCTGGGGGCCCCCTTCAGGGTTCCCCTGGCTGCTGCGTCCCGGTGGGGACGCGAGGGGAGGTCGACGCTCTGTTCCTAGGGGCTTTAGGCGCAGGTGAAGGGTTGAGACTGCGGGAAAGCTCCTGCTGAAAGGAAGCTCCCGCCTTCTCCTGTTCTCTGCTGCCAGTGGAATCCACCCTTCGAGAGTCACCTCTGTGTATGCAGCTCTGGCTCCTGGGAATGGAAGCCAATTAAGCCTCATTCATCTTTCCTTCCCTGGCGCGGGTGATTTCTCAGTAAGTGTTCTGAGTTGCTGAGGCTTGGGGGCCGGGCCTGTGGAGGAGACAGGGGTGGGGAGAGACACATGTGGAATAAATGGTGTCAGAAAACAGGAGGTTGAGGTAGGAGACGGCTTATTTTCTTCAAGGGAGAACAGAGCTAGAGTATTCGAAGGCCTCTGCAGGTAGGAGAATCTTAGGGACAGCTGGAGTGGGGCCGCGTGTCTGAGGAGGGGTAGGAACCTGCCCGAGTGCCGAGAGGTGTGTGTGTCTGTGTGTGTGCTTGTGCAAGCAAGCAGGACTACATGTGTGTTTGGTGTGTCTGGGTGGTGCATTTATGAGAGGCTGTGGATCTGGGCACAGGGTGATCATACACCCCAATGCAACAGTAATTCGGAGTGAACTTGGAGGCCACAATGCTCGTGGAAAACCATCACCAGGATGTGTCCTTGAGAAGGTCAGTGTTTATGAAGGGCACCTCTGTCTCCCTGACCCTCTAATGTTTCTGAGCCCCCTTTCCTGTCCTGGACTGTCTGATACAGTAGCTATAAGGCAAAAGTGGCAGTGAGCCCTTGTAAGATGGCTATATGATTGAGGAAAGGAATTTTAAATTTCATTTGATTTTAATTAATTTAAGTGTAAGTAGCTGCACATGGCTGGTGGCTGCTGTATTGAACAACTAAGATTTAGAAAGAGTCAGGCATGTGAGCAAGCACACAGTGCATGTGTTACCCAGGAAATAAGCACCAAATTCCTGGGATGCATGAAGGATCGATTCATTCTATTTCAGAAAAAGTGAGGGAGGATTCACCCTAAGGTTACACTTGAAATGGACTTTGAAAGATGAGTAACAATTCAGCAGGGCAGTCCAAGCAAAGAAACGCCCCTCAAAAGGTAAAGAGCTGTGCTTCCCAAACTGCATCACGGAGAGCACTAGTTACCTGACATATTAAAAATCAGATTCTACGGTTGTGCATGGCTTGGCTCTGGAGCTAGTCTGCTTGGCTGTCATTATTTGGGTGTTCCAGGTAGAAGCTCTGGAGTGAAGGCCACAGAGAGCAAAGCCACTGTCTACCTGAGAATGGGTGTTGTGAGCAAGAAATACTTTTGGGATGGTAAGCCTCTGAAATTTTGGAGTTGTTTGTTGTTGCAGCACACTTGAGCTTATCCTGACTGTAGAATTCCTCCTCTCCAGGTTTGCCAATGAGACATGAAAGGAGGAGATAGATCCAGTGTCCAGAACACATCTTTCAAAGGAGGTGGGGTTTCCTTACCCCCACTCTCTACCTTCCTGAAAACAAACCTAGAGCTGAAAAACCACCTGTTGATGACAACAGGGCCACCTGCTATGCCTAGATTGCTTGCCTCTGGACTATTCCATAAAAGACAAATAAATGTCTATTTAAGACACTCTATTTTTGGGATTTCTTTGTTATAATTGTTTAACCTAGTTCCTAACTTCCACATCTCACTAGTAGAAATCGGGCTTTCAGGTTATATTCAGCTATAGTGGAAAAGAGTTTGATATCTGCACTCCAGAATCTTCATCAACAATTGTGACTATAAGTATTAAACTTGGTAACTCTGAAATCAAATGATCCCTGGTTACATCAATGGTCAAAAAATTTGGCATGCGCTGTCTTCTATTTCTATCTCTTAGAGTTGCACAATGAATCCGTAAAGCCTGTGACATGTCCTGAGATAAAGAAACCCATTTAATTCTCTTTAGCCCAACACTTCCCAAACAGTTTTGCCATAAAACCTTCTGGGCCAGAACATCTACTAATACCTTGCTAAATTAGTGTTCCATGGATAAAGGTTTGGGAAATGCTGATATGCAAGCATTAAAGGACATAAGGTTTTCAAGAAAAGATAAGTAGTTTGATGAGGCTAGAATGTAGAGGTGATATAGAGGGTGATAGAAAATCAGGTGGGAATGGTAGACACGGTTGGGCGACGAAGAAACTTCTGTGCTCTGCCAAGGAGTTCAAATTTGACCCTGCAGGCACTGGGGAGTTTCCCGGCAGTTTAAGCAAGAGAATTATATGATTAGAAGTTTTTGCTCTGGGTTTTTATAAATGTAATTAATCTACAAGTATCTCAGTACAAAAGGAAATATATTGTTATAAATATTTATAAAGAGAGAACTCATACCATATATATTGTGCTTCAACCTGTGTTTTTTTTTTTCACATACAATGTCTTAAGGATCCTTTCATTTTGGTATGAATAGGTCCCCCTTCTTCTTTTTAACTGCATAGTATTCCAGGGCATGCCTTTTATTATTCTTTTATAGATGAACACTATGTTGTTTCTAATTCTTTCACAAAAACAGTGCTGTAATGAACATCCTTCTACATTCCTCTTTGTGCACATGTCCAGGTATCTCTCCAGGAAAGGCACCAACCTAATACACCTACCAAATTGCCCTTTCTAAAAAGGCCTTACAATGTGGAATGTGACTCCCAGGGAGGAATCTAGACCCGGCATCGTGGGACGGAGAACACCTTCTTGACCAAAAGGGGGATGTGAAAGGAAATGAAATAAGCTTCAGTGGCAGAGAGATTCCAAAAGGAGCCGAGAGGTCACTCTGCTGGGCACTCTTACGCACAATATAGACAACCCTTCTTAGGTTCTAATGACTTGAAATAGTTGGCAGTAAATACCTGAACCAATCAAACTACAAGCCAGAACCCCTGAATCTTGAAGACGATTGTATAACAATGTAGCTTATGAGGGGTGACAATGGGATTGGGAAAGCCATAAGGACCACACTCCCCTTTGTCCAGTGTATGGATGGATGAGTAGAAAAATAAGGGAGGGGGGGGAAGGGGGGGAAAGGCACCCAGTGTTCTTTTTACTTTAATTGTTCTTTTTCACTTTAATTTTTATTCTTATTACTTTTGTGTGTGTGGTAATGAAAATGTTCAAAAATTAATTTTGGTGATGAACACACAACTATATAATGGTGCTGTGAACAACTGAATGTATGCTTTCTATGACTGCATGGTGTGTGAATATATCTCAATAAAATTGAATTTAAAAAAATTAAAAAAATAAAAATGAATAAAAATAAAAAGGCCTTACTAATTTGGGTTGCTAACAACTATGAAGGTATGAGAGTAATCGTTTCCTAACATGCCAGGCAGACTGATATTAACATATCGGCATTTTTCTATGCTGGTGTTTGCTGCAACAGTGAAACCCCCTGGGATTGGGGGCATCCTCCTAGAGGCCAGGACAGGAGGCCACACAGTCTGGGGCTTAGGTCCCCTGCAAACTCCCGGCCCTGGGAGAACGAGGACGGGGGATGATGGCAGAGACCACTGGGCACGTGCCTCCTTACCTGCCCGCTGGGGCTTCCCAACTGGCAAAGGTGACCCAGCCTTGAGTTTGTCTTTGTTTGACTGGTGCCACCATCATCAGTGGTCCTGGTGAAAAGCTTAACAGCAAGTCTTTATTCTCTATCAGTTACATTGCACTTTGTATCATTTTAATATGTGATTAATCTCCTGGACAGATTGGGAGATCCTTGGGATTGGGGATGACGTTAGTCATCGTTGCATGCCTGGGATACAAAAGAACCTGGGTTCCTGGAGGGGCAGAGAGAGGAGAGTTATTTTCAGCCTCCTTGTTGGGGGCTGGGGCCCCCACCTCTTCCCCAGCAGTGCAATCTGTCTCTGCAGGCACAGGTATGCTCCCCCCAGCCCCAAATCAGGCTGAGAATGTCACCTACCAGGTTGGCCATCCTGACCCCAGAAAATGACCCAAGCCCCTCAGGCACACCCCTGTCACTTAGGGTGGGGCTGTAGGATTGTTGAAGTAGAAGAGGCAGGTTCTGTGGCTGCTTAAAATTCCCGTTGCCATAGCAGCCACCCTGCTGCACGAAGCTTTGCTCTCGGGGAAGGCAGGGCTCCCTTCCTCTTTAGCTGACTCTGAGGGGACACTGCCTTGGGATCAAGCTTGGGCTTTGCTCCTGGGTCCGAGGATTGTCCCAGAAGCAGAAAGTTGGGATCAGTAAGACAGAGAATGGGACCCTTAGAAGTCTGCTTAACCTGGAGAATGCAATTCTAGTCTGAGGGAGCTGGCAGGAAACCCTTCAGGCAAGAGATCTCAGGGGGAAGAGAGAGGGGTCTGCTGGGAGTGTAATAAGATGTGTTCATGCTGCTTGACTTGGGAGAAAAGAGCAAGCGTGATGGAGTGTGTGTGTGTTTTTAGCAGCAGAGCTAAGGAAGCAGGGTGGTTTACAAATAGATGTGGTCTAGCTCAGCAAGTCTCAGCAACATTAGTAATGCAAACATTCATTCAACGCACGTCTACTAGGGCATGCTGTGTGGTGGGAGCTGAGGGCTACAAGGATGGTCACTGGGTTTCAGCCCTCGAGGACTTTCCCAGCTGCTGGGGTCTTGCAGCAAAGCAGAATGTCACCGATCGCCCAGAGAACACGAAGTCTCAGCAGGAAGACGCAGCCCCTGGTGCAATCCGGGTATCCACAGAATTTGGGCTGAAATGTAAAGGGAGGGGAGAGGAAAGGGACACATTCCAGGTGGAGGGCAGTGGCCAGAGGCTAGAGAGAGGGTGTCCTCAAGGAACCAGGAGTCTAGTCTATGGAAAGGAGAGCAGGCGCTCTTGTAAAGTTAGGCTGAGCTGGGGGAGGAGCTTCGACTTGATTTCCCAGGCAGTGGGGTCCCAGGAGGATTTTGAGGCTGACAGTGGCTGACCAGAGATGCACATTGAAAAAGTGAATCTGGGGGCAGTGGGTGGGGTGGGCTGAGAGGAGGATTGGCAGGAGACAGCAGAGAAAGTTTCTGAAATTTCTGCCAGACTGAAGAGGGTCAGGGAAGCCATGCTAGGGTGACAGCAATGGGGTCGGGCAGCTGGACAGGACCTGGGACGGACATCTGGGAAGGGAGAGGGTGATGTCGAAGGCACCAAAAGGGAAGCTCTAGGGAACGGTGCATCCGGGAAATTCCGTGGACCAGGAAGTCTGGTGGAGGAACTGGCCGGGAGACAGATGCACAATGTTGAGTTTGAAAACGCGGAACTGGTCCTCAGGAGAGAAGACGGACGGGTGGAGGTTGTGTCCCCAGCTGCCAGGCCGAAGGGGCCTGAGACCAGCCCTTGTTCCTCTCCACAAGCTGGGTGGTAGGAAAAATGGCATCTTTTGGAATTTGCAGAAAGGAGCTGTTTGCTCGTCCGGGCTGGGCGCCAGAAGGACTGGGGCTGCCTGGAGGGGGCACCTTTTTTTCTAATTTGCACAAAGGTGCTGGGAGGGCTAGCAGGGGCCCGGGGAGGAGGAGGGAAGTTAAGTGATGAGGACAGTGAGGTGAACTGATCGTTGGCAAGAGGAATTTGTCAGAAATCTCCTAACGGGTATGAAATGCCTATGGCCTCCTGGTGCTGAATTCTTCTTCCTCATTTTTTTGGCATCACTGTTGGCACTTTTGGTTTCATTGTGCTCCTCATTCAACATTTCTCCCATCAGCATTAATATTAATTAATTAGTTCAATACATATTTATTGAGCACTTACTGCTGCTATCTGCGGGAACTGGGAATATAGCAGTTAGAGAAACAGATAAAAATCCCCGCCTTTATTGAGCCTGCACTCTTCTACAGGAAGACAAATCAGTCACATGTACAGTGCATTTAATGGCAGCGAGTGCCAAGCAATACACCAGGAAGGGAAACAGGGAGTGGGGGTGGGTGGGGAGTGCCGTCTGCATCGGGGTCAGGTAAAGCACCTCCGAGAAGATGACATTTTTCAGACATTCAGACCCAAGGGGGGCGTCACGGTGGTGTCTGGGGAAGAATGTTCCAGGCAGAGGGGACAGCCTAGACACACCCCGAGACGTGCCTGCCTGGTGTACTTGTGAGGTTGCATGGGACGGGTTGTCCGGGCAGGGGGAGCCGGGGAACATGGTAGGTGTGAGGTCCAAGAGGCAAAGGCCAGATTGTGAAAGGCCTTCTTGGCCACCACGAGGACTTGGGCTTCTAGTGGGAGGGGAGAGAAGCCACTGGGATGCTGGCACGGGTGTGAACTGAGGTTTTCAGAGTCCCTCCGGCTGCGACAGGCTTTGGGGGCAGGAGGAGAAGCAGGGGGCCATTTGAGAGGCTCTCACAGTCACCAGAGTATGAGGCGATGGTGTCTTAGAGCAGAGTGGTGGCAGTGGAGGTGATGAGAAGGGGTGAGTTTCTGAATATATTCTGAAGGTAAAGCTGACGGGACTCCCTACTGGATTGGATACGGGATGCAAGCAAAAGGGAGGGTCAAGGGTGATTGCAGATTTTTTGGTCACAGAAACTGGGAGGATGGCATGGCCTTTACTGGGATATGGAAACTTCAGGAAGGGAGATCAGGAATTCCCTTTTTGGATGCGTTGAGTGTGGACATCTACCAGACATCCGAGTGCACATAAAGCAGGGAGCTATCATATGAGTCCAGAGTTCAGGGGAGCATTCTGGGCTGTGGTTTTATATCTGGGAGTCTCCACCACGTAGCTGAGATCGTCAAGGGAGGCAGTGTTAACTGAAAAGAGAAAAGGTCAAGAGTAGTCCTGAGGCATGCTACACTTGGAGGCCGGTTTGATGAGAAAGAACCAACAAAGAATAATGGGAAGGCACAATCAAAGAAGGAAGAAAACCGGGTGTCCTAGTTTGCTAATGCTGCGGAATGCAAAACACCAGAGATGGATAGGCTTTTATAAAACGGGGGTTTATTTCGCTACACAGTTACAGTCTTAAGGCCACAAAACATCCAAGGTAACACATCAGCAATCGGGTACCTTCACCGGAGGACGGCCAATGGCGTCTGGAAAACCTCTGTTATCTGGGAAGGCAGCTGGCGTCTGCTCCAAAGCTCCGGCCTCAAAACGGCTTTCTCCCAGGACGTTCCTCTCTAGCAAGCTTGCTCCTCTTCAAAACATTACCCACAGCTGCACTCCGTTCAGTCTCTTTGAGTCAGCATGTTTTATATGGCTCCACTGATCAAGGCCCACCCTGAATGGGTGGGGTCACACCTCCATGGGAGTATCCCACCAAAGTCACCACCCACAGCTGGGTGGGGCACATTCCAAGCAAATCTAACCAGCACCAAAATGTCTGTCCCACAAGACCACAAAGATAATGGCGTTTGGGGGACAAAATGCATTCAAACCGGCACACCGGGAATGTATTATGTCCTGGAAGCAAGGGGGAAAAGTGTTTTGGGAGGAGCAAGTGACTGGCTGTGTCAAATGCTGCTGATGAGTCAAATAAGGTAAAGATGTGTTCACCGTGGCTTTAGTGACAGAGGACGCTGGTGACCCTGACAACAGCAGTTTCAATGGAGTGGAGGGGCTGAGACCCTACAGACTTTGGGGTTCCAGAGAGTAGGTAAAGAGAGGACTGGGAGACAGTGAGTAATGAGAACTCTCTTTCAAGAAGATTTCTTGTAAAGAGAAGAGAAAAACTGGGACAGTAGCTGGAAGGGAGAGCGGGGTTAAAAGACTTTAAATTCTTTTCTCTAAGGTGGGAGAAATAATTCTAGCATGCATATAGGTTGACGGAAAAGATCCAATAGTTAAGGGGAAAATGAAGATACAGAAGAAAGAGGTTTGGACTCCAGAGTGGTATTCTTTGGGTGGGTGAAGGTGATGAGATGGAATCTCCAAAAGGAAGGACGTGTTTCTACTGGGAGCCCAGAGTATTCCTTGTAACAGGGGAGAAGGCAGCCTTCCCAGGCACAGATGTAGTGGAGTGGGTGGATGTGGCCATGGGAGCACGTGAGCATTCTCTTCTGATGGCCTCCATTTTCTCAGTGAGAGTGTGGGTAGGGGAGTTATTGGCAGTTTGGGGAGAGAAGATGAGGAATGGTCATGGAGGACAGTGGGAGCGGGAATGGGCAAGGGGGTTGTGCAGTGTTCCCAATAGCATTGAGGACTGACTTATGGTTAAAGCATGAGATTGCACTGAGTTTGCTCGGGGGTTTATGTGCTGCATGACTGACTGCTCAACGTCACAACAGAATTTTCATAGGCAAGTGCCTGTGCCCCACTACTAACATATATGTCCAAAAATACATCCTTCAATCCATTCTTCATGCAGGTTGGCTCTAAATATTTGCCCTCACAAGTCATGTTTTGGGTGACTTTCAACCCCTTCTCCTCTTGCAAGGTATAATTGAAATTCCCTCCAAACATCACTCTTACTTACTATATAGGAAAATACTTTATCCTTAAACAACTTTTTCTTTCATGTTTCTCCTCACCCTCCCCAACCCACCATGTATGATGAGGGGCATAAGAGCAAAAAGTATTATTTTCCCTTCTCTGATACATGTTCATGATTGTTTATGTTTCATCTCCATCTCAGTTATTCCTAAGCTTTGCACCATGAAAGATCTTTTTCTTATTCCATTACACTCATGTATATCAGGTTTAAAAGGAATTAAGAAATGGGGTTTATTTGGTATTCATGTATTTTCTCATTTTATCAATTAAAAATTACACAGCCTCCAGTCAGTTTTCCTGATCCTTAGCTCCTCCAACTTTTTCAGGACACTGCAAGTCATTCATCTGTTCTTAGCCTGGTGTGAGGGTTACAGGGGCCGTGGATAAAGCTAGAGGGCTTAGCTGGATTATGAGTACTATGATAAATTTTAGATTTTCTATGAAGAGAGTGGAAAGCTATCAAAAGATTTCAACCAAGGAAGGACAAGATATCATCTGTATGTTTGAAAGCTCTCTGTGACCGCAAAGTGGAAAATGGATTGGCTGAACCAAGGAAGTGGCAGTGAAGATGGCAAGAAGCAGATTTGAGATTTGTGAGATATGTAGGTGGTAGAAATAACAGGACTTGGGGACCATTTGGATACAAGAGAGCAAAGGTCAAGGAGAAGTAGAAAAGGTTAAATTCAGGCTTAGAATCTAGCGAAGTAAGTTCATCCCAAAGACTGATTCCAAAGAAACAGTCACCCACAAGTCACCCACGATGTGACAGAAGGAATGCATGTCTGTGGGGAAATTTACAAGCTAGGGTTACGTTCGTTCATTCATTTATTCATTCAAATATCAGTGCCATAAACATCGATTGAACACTAGCTATGTAAGAAACCACCCCTTCTCTTGAAGAACTGAGTGTCTCTGGAGGCTGGAAGACAAAATCAAGGTGTCAGCAGGGCCAGTCTTCCTCTTATGAGGAGAGAATCTGCTTCATGCCCCTCTCCTGGTTTCTGGTGGGTGGCCAGAAACCCATGGCCTTCCTTGGCTTGTAGCCGCATAACTCAATCTCCGCCCCTCTCCCATGGCCATCTCTTTGTTTCTCTCCTACTGACTATGTCCAAGTTCTCCCTGCTTCTCAGGGCACTGGTCATACTGGTTTAAGGGCCCAGCCTTAATCTTCAAAGATCCTATTTGCAAATGAGGTTGCATGCATATGACCAGGTTAGAGTCAAATGTATCTTTTTGAAGGATACAATTCAATCCATAGCAACATGTAAATAAATAAATGGCAATACAGTCTATTATAATAAAAGTATATATAAAGTTCATTTTGGTATGTTTCCTTCAAGTCGTATTTGCTGCATATACACTACTTTCTTGAAATTTTTACTAGGTGTTTCTGTCCTTATACCAATACCATGGTATTTTGTTTAGCATAACTAACTTTACTATCACCTCTATAATTTTACTCTGTCTTGAAATTTCAACAATGCATTAAGACTTGAGACAGTAGTTAGAAAAAGGTGAAGAATTATTTGTAGATAATATGATTGTAAATAAAGAAAACCTAAAAGAATAACCTAAAAATGTTTTCAATTAATCAGAGAGTTTAGTAAGAGGGTTACATAAAACAAATAATAAAAAATATCTGTAATTTTCTGTTCTACCAGTGTAGTAGATTTATTACTTGCCTAAAAGCCTTCTTTCCCATCTGGCTTCATGGAGAGTAGCATATACTTTCAGTCTGTGGGCCACATGACTTGCTTTGGTCAATGAGAGAAAGTGACAAAAATGTGCCAGATCGTAGCTGAGGCCCTTTTAGTAAGAGGCATGCCAAGTTTCCAGCAAGCTCTCTTGGACCGTCTGCCACCCATCACTAGAGGAGCAAATTCCAGGCAGCCACTATGCTCTCAGACAATGTCCCGGAAGTAGGACATGGAGTAGACCTGAACACAACGGAAAGTCCACCCAGCTCGGCTAATCTAGGCAACATCAGATAAACTGCAGCTGGTTTATGGACAGTGAAATAAATGTTTACTGTTGCAAGCCATTGTGATTTTTAGAGGTTTTTTTTTTGGTTTGTGCAGAATAATCACAACAAAATAATTGATTAATATGACCAGCAATCAGCAGTTAGAAAATGTAATGAGAGAATCAATCACATTTATAAAAGCTTCCCAACCCCAATTCTTAGGAGTAACTATAACAAAAAGTGCATTTGACTTAAATAGAAAATGCCACCAAACTTCACTGAGAAATTTAAAAGAAGACTTGAATAAATTGAATGCTTTATCATATTTCTGGATGGAGAGAACATTGTCACAATGATGATTAATTCTTCCAAAGTTAATTTTTTATGTTGAATGCATATTAACCAAATGTTTTAAACTCTTGCTATAAGAATAAATATGTAAGGATTGTTAAAATATTTTGAAAAGAATGAATGGCAGTGTGCAGGGGTTTGTGCTTCCAGATATTATAACATGCTATAAAATGACAATGTTAAAAACACTGTGGTACTTGTGCAAATAGAATGGCATAATAAATAGACAAACTATAGTTACTGGAATAGGTAAGAATACATAATAAAAATACTTACAAAATACATCAGAGGAAGGATTATTCAATAAATGGAACTGAAATAATCAGGTCCTTTTGGAAAACACTCTAAATATTCATCTCACATCAAATAGATTAAATTTCAGACTAATTAAGGAGTTCAATAAGTCATAATAAAATGGAAGAAGATAATTTAAAAAAAAATCTCAGGATACGAAAGAACATTTTATGGTTAAAATTACGGTGTTAGAACAAGTGGTTATATATAGGGGGGAAAAAGCTCTTAATTCTTACCTCACACCATGCATGAAATCAGTTCAAGATGGATCAAAGACTCAAACATAAATGCTAAAACAATAAAGCTCCTAGAAGAAAATACAGGAGAATATCTTCATGACCTTGAGGTAGATGAAGATTTCTTGGAGAATACAAAGAAAACACAAACTATAAAAGAAAACAATGATAAGTTGTACTCCAGCAAAATTTAAAACTTTGGCTCATCAAAAAATAACATCCAGAAAATAAATAGGAAAGCCATATAAGGGGAAAAAATACTCGTAATACATTTTCTGTATACAAGAACTTGATTCCAGAATATATAAAGAATCACAACAATTCAATAATAGAAGACCCATTACCCATTGAAGTGGGGGAAAATGCCACAGAGAGTCGCTTCAGTCTCCTCTCACAGGGGAGCCCTGGAAGGTCAGTTACGCCTCACAGAATTTCATGCTCCTTCTCGCATAACTGTCCAGTCACTGCCAGCTCGCTGCATATTTAGGTGAAGCGGCTCCAGTGGCCGAGGGCAGGTCTTCAAAGACCATCACAGGTGATGGTTGTCAGAAGCAAAACTACACTGACGCCAGCGAGAGGCTCCAGAAAAGGCAAAAGTTTGCTGAGGGATTTCAGGGGCGCACCAGGGTCCCCAGTGACTATTTCTAAGAAGTAGAGTTATATATGATTAGTATACTTTCTATATGTTTTTATGTTGCCCATATTTTCTACATAATAGGAATATATGATTTTACAAACAGAATAAAGATGATTAAATAAAATGCTAAGCCATCTGCTGACCCTGTATCTTCCTTTAGTTATTCCTCTTAGTTCTTCCCTTCTTTGCTAAGCTTCTCTTAAAAGAAAATTTAAGATAAATTTTATTTATTTCTTTTCTTATTACAAAAGCAACACATATTCCTTGTAAAAAAGAGAGAGAAAATACAGATAGGTAAAAAGTAGAAAACAAAACACCCTTAATCCAAATGCTTATAGAGAGGAACTGTGAATACCTTGAGGTATAGTCTCCCAGGTGTACGTGTGTGCCAAATACAAATGAGGTAATACGGTAAATACGTGGTTTTTAAATAAACTTTCAAATTTTAGAATAGTTTTAGATTTACAGAAGCATTGCAAAGACAGTACAGAGAGTTCCTTTATATTACAGTTTATTACCTGCTTTTTTCACTTAGCCTGTCATGAACTTTCCATGCCAATAAATATTCATCTCAACTTCATTTGCAATAGCAGGACCACTTTCAGTTGTATGGATATGCCATAATTTACTTGGCCAATTTGTGACAGTTCTACTTTTCACCTTTATAGGTTTGTCCTTAGGAAAATTTCCTATAGGTAGAGTTGCTTGGTCAAATGGGAGGAAAAATTTTAAGGCTCTTGATAACTGTTGATCATTTGCCTCCCAGGAACTTTGTAGCAATTAACACTTCCACCAGCAGAATATGACAGCACCTACTCTAGGTATTACCTACTCTAGATATCACAGTTTAGGAAAAAGCATTCTTTTTAACCCCACTGCCATGATCTTTGTCTAAACCCTCATTATCATCTCTGGCAGAACTTATAGCATTTTCTCCTCTCTGGGCTCCTCACCCCCAGTCCCGCTGCTTTCAACCCATCTCCTCACTGCTTCCAATGAGCTATGGAAAGACAGACCCAAGCATTTTATCTTTTGCTTAAGACCTTCAGTGGATCTCCATTTCTCTTAAGATAAATATCAAATTCCCTCATATGGTAGAACAGTGTGGTAGCCAAAAATAC
Organism: Choloepus didactylus; assembly: GCF_015220235.1. Classification (NCBI taxonomy): domain Eukaryota; kingdom Metazoa; phylum Chordata; class Mammalia; order Pilosa; family Megalonychidae; genus Choloepus; species Choloepus didactylus. The sequence continues at coordinate 62,748,069 of NC_051324.1, read as the reverse complement.
AAGCTTTAGGAGCTTCTGGGGATTGTGGTGGAGTAGGAAGCTCAAGGACTCACTCCTCTTCTATAACAGCTAGTAGACAGGCAGGAAGTGACTGAAACAACTGTCCTGGGGCTCCAGAGGCCAGGGGAGCACTGTACAGCATCCAGGGAAGAGTGGAGGAGGAGCTGAGAAACTGCAGGAAAAACTGTGGATAGCTTTCTCTAAGGCAGCTGTCAGCACCCTCCCCCTACTCTCAAGGCAGGCCCCCTTGGGGCCTGGTCCCTGGCTGGCTGCTGCAGATGGAGAGGGATGTGGAAGTCCTGCTTCCTAAGACTGGGGATGGGGGGCTGGCTGAGCACTGATTATGACTTTTGATTGGCAAATTTGGATCACTGGGTACTGGTTCTGAGCTGCTATTTCAGGCAGCCCCAGACAGGAATGGCCATGGTCATTGTTTCAACCCCACTCCAGATGGGGGCATAGGTGATGGAGGTTAAAGGCACAGTGCCTCCCTAGGGCTGCAGGGAACAGTTTGCTGAAGGGCACCATCTGCTGGGGAGGCCAGAAAAGTGCAGCTCTGGGGAGTTGGCAAAAAGGGTTTTGGTGTCTTTTCTGAACCTCCTCCCAGCACTCTTTGGAGCTGGTCTGTGCCACCTTCAAGGTTCCCTGGCCCTGACAAGGGAAAGTGCTTTCCAGGGTGACCTTCTTCTCAGAATTTACTCTCCAGACAAAAGCAGCTAGAGGCAATGAAAGGAGTGTTAAAAAAACAAAAACAAAAACAAACAAACAAAAAAAACTAGAGAGGCAAAAGAAAAACAAACAAGATCAAGATTCCCAGAGAAGGAACAGAGGAAAGGAAGCTCTCTCCTAGGAAGGAAAGCATTGCACAAATACTGCAATCTTAAAAATTGGGCTACCTATCCACATCTAGAATTAGATGAGGAAGAGCTGGAAAAATCTAATCAGTTAAACACAGGCAATTCTAAAGTCTAGAATAAGATGAATAAAGTGTCAGAGAATAGTCTTAACACAAAGCCAATGAACAATAAAATCTTAGGCAAGAGAGATAAACAGACCTTCAGAGTAAACTTATCAAGACAATCAGATGCCTCGGAATAAACAAAAAATTACAAGTCATACTAAGAAACAGGAAGATAAGGCCTAGTCAAAGGAAAAAATTAAAACTTTGGAGGAGACACAGAATTTGGAACAACTAATCAAACATGTTCAAACAAATCTCCTAAATCAATTCAATGAGATGAAGGGAAATACGGCCAAAAAAGATAAAGGATATTAAGAAGACACTGGGTGAGCATAAAGAAGAATCTGAAAGTATAAAAAGAAACATAACATAAATTATGGGAATGAAATCACAATAGAAGAGATTAAAAATACACTAGAGACATACAAAAGTAGATTTGAACAGGCAGAAGAAAGAATCAATGAACTAGAATATAGGACAATCAAAATCTTACAGACAGAAGAATGGATGGAGGAAAGAAAGGAAAAAATTGAGCAGGGTCTCAAGGATCTGAATGACAGCAAAAAGCACCCAAACATACACATCATGGGTGTCCCAAAAGGAGAAGAGAAGGGAAAAGGGGCAGAAAGAATATCTGAGGAAATAATGGCCAAAAGTTTCCCAACTTTTATGAAAGACATAAATAGACACATCTAAGAAGCTCAACATACTCCAAACAGAATAAATTCTAATAGACCTACTCTGAGACACATACTAATCAGAATGTTAAATGCCAAAAATAGAGAATCCTGAAAGCAGCAAGAGAAAAATGATTCATCACATACAAGGGAACTGCAATAAGACTAAGTGCTGATTTCTCATCAGACACCATGGAGGTGAGAAGGCAGTGAAATGATATATTTAAGGTATCGAAAGAGAAAAACTGCCAGCCAAGAATTCTTTATCTGGCAAAACTGTCCTTTAAAATGAGGGAGAATTTAAAATAGTCCCAGATAAACAGTAACAGAGAGTCTGTCAACAGGAGACCTGCCCTACAAGAAATATTGCAGGCTGAAAAGACAGGAGAGAGGGGCTTGGAGTAGAGTGTAGAAATGAAGATTATCAGTAAGAGTAACTAAAAGGGTAAAAAGAGAGACAAAAGATGACTATAAAAACCAAAGGACAAAATGGTTGAAGTAAGAACTGCTTTTACAGTAATAACATGTTAATAGATTAAACTCCCCAATCAAAAAACAAAGATTAGCAGAATGGATACAAAAGTATGATCCAACTACACGTTGTCTACAAGAGATTTGCCTTAGCCCCAAAGACACAAATAGGTTGAAAGTGAAAGGTTGGAAAAAGATATTCTACACAAATAGTAAAAAACAACAACAACAAAAAAAAAACAAACAAAAAACTGGGGTAGCTATACAAGTATTGGGCAAAATAGACTTTAAATGCAAAACTGTTATAAGAGACAAAGAAAGACACTATATATTAATAAAAGGGACAATCCATCAAGAAGAAATAACAATCATAAATATTTATGCACCTAGCCATGGTTCCCCAAAATACATGAGGCAAACACTGGCAAAACAGAAGGGGAGGAGTAGACATCTCTACATTAATAGTTGGAGACTTCAATACACCATTCTCATCAATAGATTGAACATCTAGGCAGAGGATCAATAAGGAAACAGAGAACTTGAATAATATGATAAATGAACTAGACCTAATAGACAGGTTTTGCACCCCAAAAACAGCAGTATATACATTCTTCTGAAGTGTTCATGGATCATTCTCCAGGATAGACCAAATGTTGGGTCATGAACAAGTCTCAATTAATTTTAAAAATGTTGAAATTATACAACACACTTTCTCTGACCATAATGGAATGAAGCTGGAAATCAATAAAAGGCACAGAACTGGAAAATTCATAAATATATGAAAGTTAAACAACACATTCTTAAACAATCAGGGGGTCAAAGAAAAAATTGCAAGAGAAATCAGTAAATATCTTGAGACAAATGAAAACAAGAACACAACATATCAAAACTTATGGGATGCAGTGAAAGCAGTGCTGAGAGGAAATTCATAGCCCTAAATGCCTACAGTAAAAAAGAAGAAAGAGGTAAAATCAAAGACCTATCTGCACACTTGGAGGAACTAGTAAAAGAGTAGTAGCAAACTAATCCCAGAGCAAGTAGAAGAAAGGTAATAACAGATTAGAGCAGAAATAAATGAAACAGAGAATAAAAAACTATAGAAACAAGACCAAAAATTGGTTCTTTGAGAAGATTAATAACATTGACAAACCCTTAGCTAGACTGATAAAGAAAAAAAGAGAGAACGTGCAAGTAAATAAAATCAGAAATGAGAAGGGGGACGTTTCTATTGACCCCACAAAAATAAAAAAGGATAATAAGAGGGTACTATAAGCAACTGTATGCCAACAAATTAGACAACTTAAATGAAATAGACAAATTCTTAGAAACACATGAGCAACATACACTGATGCTAGAAGAAATAGAAGCCCTCAATAGACCAATTGCAAGTAAAGAGTTTGAATCAGTCATCAAAACCTCCAAAAAAAGGAAAAGCCCAGGACCAGATGGCTTCACAGGGAAATTCTACCAAATGTACCAAGAAGACTTAACTCCAATTCTGCTCAAACTCTTGCACAAAATTGAAGATAACTCTCTAACTCATTCTATAAGGCCAACATCATCCCTATTCTAAAGCCAAATAAAGACACCACAAGAAAAGAAAACAACAGACAAATACATCTTCTTAACATAGATACAAAAATCATAAACAAAATACTTGCAAATCAACTCAAACAGCAGATTAAAATAATTATACACCATGATCAAGTAGGTTTTTATCCCAGGTATGCAAAGGAAGTTCAACACAAGAAAACCAATTAATACAATTCACCACATTAACAAATTGAAGTGAGAAAAGCATGTGATAATCTTGATTGACACAGAAAAGGCATATGACAAAATCCAGCATCCTTTCTTGATAAAACACCTTGAAAGCTAGAAATACAGGCAAACTTCCTCAACATGATAAAGGGCATATACAAAACACCCACAGCTAACATCATATGCAATGGTGAAAGACTCAAAGCTTTCCCAAAAAGATCTGGAAAAAGACAAGAATGCCCAGTATCATCACTGTTATTCAACATTGCGCTAGAAGTGCTAGCTAGAGCAGTTAGGCAAGAAAAAGAAATAAAACGTATCCAGACTGGAAAGGAAGAAGTAAAACTTTCACTATTTGCAGAAGACATGATCCTATAAATATATAAAGTCCCAAAAAATCTACAACCAAGCTACTAGAGCTAATAAACAGTTCAGAAAAGTGGTGGGACACAAGATCAACATGCAAAAATCAGTAGTGTTTCCATTCAGTAGCAATAAGCAATCTGGGGAGAAAATCAAGTAAAAATTCATTTATGATAGCAACTAAAAGAATCAAATATCTAGGAACAAATCTAACCAAGGATGTAAAGGACTTGCACACAGAAAACTACAAAACATTGCTAAAAGAAATCAGAGAAGACTTAAATAAATGGAAGGACAGTGTATTCATGAATTGGAAGGCTAAATATCAATAAGATGTCAATTCTACTTAAAATGATTTATACAGACTCAATACAACCCCAAACAAAATTCCTACAGCTTACTTTGCAGAAATGTTAAAGACAATTATCAAATTTATTTGAAAAAGTAATGGGCCCTGCCCCCTCTCTCACCAAGTCCACTCGGTGGGTGAACTCGCTGCTCTCCCCTCTATGTGGGGCGTGACTTCCAGGGGTGTGAATCCCCCTGGCAATGTGAGGAATGACTCCTAGAGATGAGCCTGGGTTCAGCACTGTGAGACTGAAAGGATTTTCTTAATCAAAAGGTGGAAGAGAGATGGAACAAATAAGGTTCCAGTGGCTGAGAGATGTCAAATGGAGTCGAGAGGTCACTCTCATAAAGATAGATATACTGACCAATGGAATCAAATTGAGAGTTCAGAAATAGACCCTCACATCTGTGGCGAATTGATGTTTGACAAGGCTGCCAAGGTCTATGGTCAACTGGAACAGAATAGGCTCTTCAACAAATGGTTCTGGGAGAACTGGATATCCACATGCAAAAGAGTGAAAGATGACTCCTATCTCACACCCTTTACAAAAATTAACTGAAAATGGATCAAAGACCTAAATATAAGAGCCAGGACCATAAAATTCCTAGAAAATATAGGGAAGCACCTTCAAGATCCTGTGATAGGCAATGGTTTCTTAGACTTTATACCCAAAGCACAAGCAATGAAAGAAAAAGCAGATAAATGGGACCTCCTCAAAACTGACAACTTCTGTGCATTGAAGGACTTTGTCAAGAAAGTAAAAAGACAGCCTACTCAATGGGAGAAAATATTTGGAAACCACATATCTGATAACAGGTTAATATGCAGAATATACAAAGAAATCATACAATTCAACAATATAAAGACAAAAACCCAATTAAAAAATAGGCAAAACCTTTTCAGCATGAAGGAGTTAGAATGGTCATGGCCCAGATATCCCTGAAGATTGAGAGAATGATCAAATAAGAGGGAAGAGTTGTAACACAGAAGTTAGGATTTAACAAATGATTATGACTACTGACTCATTATACAGATATTTCTTTTTAGTGTCCAGTATATTACAGTAGCCAGAGGAAAGTCCTGAAAATGTTGAACTGTAATCCAGTAGCCTTGATCTTTGATAATGATTGTACAACTATAAAGCTTTTATCTTGTGACCATGTGATTGTATAAACCTTGGGACTCACACCTTCTTTATCCAGTGTATGGGTAGATGAGTAATAAAATAAAGACATGCATGAAAAAAAATGTGCAAAAGACTTCATTAGACATTTTTCCAAAGAGGAAATACAAATAGCTAAAAAGCATTGAAAAGATGCTCAACATTGCATCATTCCTCAACATTTTAGGGGAATGCAAATCAAAACCACAATGAGATATCATTTCACACTTACTAGAATGGCCACTACTAAAAAAGAAAAAAAAAAGGAAACTATAAATGTTGGAGAGGATGTGGGGAAGTAGGAACACTCATTCACCGCTGGTGGGAATGCAAAATGGCACAGCTGCTGTGGAAGACAGTTTGGCGGTTCCTCAGGAAGCGAAGTATAGAATGACCATAGGACCTGGCAATCCTGCTACTGGGTATGTATATAACCAGAAGAACTGAAAGCAGGGTCTCAAACAGACATTTGCACATCGATGTTTACCATGGCATTATTCACAACTGCCAAAAGATGGAAGCCACCCAAGTGTCCATCATCCGATGAATGGATAAACAAAATGTAATATATACATATGATGGATTATTGTTCAGCTGTAAGAAGGAATGATGAAGTCCTGATTATGTGACAAAATGGATGAAACTTGAGGGCATTATGTTGAGTGAAATAAGCCAGACACAAATGGACAAATACTGTTTTTTTTTTCACTGATGCTGTCTAATTATAATAAGCAAACTCATAAGTTAAGATCTAGACTATAGGTTACCTGCTCAATGGGAGAAAATAGGATGGGGGTAGAGAATGGGGAACTGATGCTTAATTTGTGCATAATTTCTATTTAAATTGATTGTAAATATTTGGAAATAGATAGTGGTGATGGTAGCATATTATTGTGAGTATAATTAATAATTAGTGCTGAATTATGTGTGTGAATGTGGTTGAAAGAGGAAGTTTTGGGTTGTGCATATCACTAGAAGGCAAGCTAGAAGCTAGAACAAGGTGCTGTATAACACAGTAAACACTTTTGTGGATGATGGACTTTGATTAACAGCATAAATATAAGAATGTTCTTTCATGAATTATAACAAATCTATTACACCATTACAAGGTATTAATAATAGGGTGGTATATAGGAAACAATATACCTAATGTAAATTATAGACTATATTTTAATATTCTTTCATCAGGTGTAACAGAGCTACCATACTAATGCTAAGTGTCAACAACAAGGGGGTATATGGGAACATTGTATTTTTTGCATGACTTTTCTGTAAACCTACAAAATACTACATATTGTATGATTCCATTTATATAAAATGTAAATATAAATAAATCTATATAGAGAGAATTAGATTAGTGATTATGTAGGGCTGGGAAAAGATAGAGAGATTAAGAGGTGACTGCTAAGGGGCATGGGGCTTTTCTTTTTGGATTTAAAATGTTCTGAAATTGATTGTGATGATGAATACACAACTCTGATTACAATAAAAGCCATTGATTGTACACTTTGGATGGATTGTATGGTATGTGAATATATCTCAATAAAACTACTTAAAAGAAACAAAAACAAAACCAGCTCTAGAGTTGAGTAGACTTGAGTTGCAGCCTTGCCTCTGTCACTCAGCATTGGTATAACTTTTGGTTCATTACTATAAATTGTGGTAATAATATTACCCATTGCATAGAGCCACTGCAGGTATTAGATGAGTTAAATGATGTAAAGTGCTCAGCATAAGCTCAGCCCATAGTAACTATTCCATAAACATGTCATTGTAATTACAAGGCCTCCCAGGATCTGGTCCACAAACACACCTTCAGCATCATCTGTCCCCTTCAAGCCGTGGCTGTACTTTTGAGCTCTTCTCAGGTCTGAATGCTCTGCCTGTCCCCTCTCCCTGCAGCCTCCTTCAGGTTTCCATCTAAACATCTCTTTTTCTGACCCCATAGGCCAGGTTAGGAATTCCTTGCTCTACCGTCCAAGGGCATCCTCTATTTCCTCTCCCGTAATACTCAGCTCATATTAATGTAATTGCCGATTTATTTGCTTCATCCACCAGCCCAGAGGCTCTAAGAGGAGACTGGGTCTAGTTTGCTCATCACTGAATTCCATGTCCAGCACAGAGGAGACATTTAAGAAATAGCTGTTGACTAATTAACTTGGCTCTCCTGCTGACATGTGCTCAGTGCTTTACCTGGAAACATCTGACCGAACCCTATGAGTTAGGTACTGGTGTGATTCCCATTTTTGCAATAAAGGAATCTAGGCTTAAGGAGATTAAATAACTTGTTCACGATCACATAGCTTGTAAGTGAGAGAGCTAGACACACTCATACTCAGCTATGTGGGACTAGAATCTATTCTCTTCACCATCACATACACTGCAGTTCTTAATGAGTGAAGGTAGGAATTGCTACATTGCTGAACATATGAACTGGATTATTAATGTATGACTTTAAAGTGTCATCAGGAAGTGACAGCCTGGAAAATGACAAGTGTGAAATGAACTAGTCTTAAGGAGTATTCCTCAAGAAGTGGTATTTCAGTGATAGAACTGTTAAATCATGAAATGTTGAAAGTAAAAAGGTCATTTGATACACAAACATCCATCTCCCAACCAGATCATCAGCACCTCAGGAACTTTATTCCTCATGGCACTAAACACAGTGTTAAGCCCACAGTAGGTGCTCAAGATCACCTGTGGCTCATAAACCATGGCTGCAAATTCATATAACATTTAAATGAGCAGCCAGTCAATGCCTGCATGGTCTTATGTTGGGCCAACATTTCTAATTTGTAGAGTAAATGCAATAAGTTAATATGGGTAGTTAATAAGGGGTTTTCAAGAAAAAGTCTAGAAGGCGTAAAGGATATTGTAGCAGTGTGGGTGGCACATCTCCTATTTTTGGGTCCCCAGGCAGGGACTTTCAAACTCTTTTGACTGCCTCTGGAGTAAGAAACACATTTTACATGGAGGAGCAGACACTGTGGGTGCTCCATTCGTATAGCTTTGGTCTGCTCAGAGGTTGCCACAGACAGTTCCTCTGCGAACTGATGGCCACCCCAACTCTCTGCCTGAGAGCGTTTTCTGTCTAAGGGGGCATACTTGGTCTGTGTGAAGTGCCAGGGAGCCAATGCCCAGATGAGATCCTAACCAACGGGGGGTGGGGGTGGGGGGTGGGTGTTTGTGGATACTTTCTCCAGATTCTGCACCTTTGGCAGGACAACTTGGGGGTATGTTCCTTGGAGTCTCTCAAAGTGTCCCCAGGGGGACTGAGCTCCAGTGGCTCACCGTGGTAGCCCAGTTATTAACAAAGTCTTCATTGGCTTTGCTCCCTTTTTGGTCTCCTTTCCCCTATTCTCACAGCACTCTCTGAAATTGCCCCCCAAATAATCTACATGCTGTCAAATCCTTGTCTTAGGGTTGGAGGGGTAACGGTGAAGTGAAGACACATAGCGACAAGTGCACTCATATCTGAAACAAATGTTTTAAGAAACATTAACCCCTGATCCATCAAATGCACTCATGTTTTCTTTTCTATTCTGTTCTGCTGGTTACGACCTGCTAAACTGATTCGATGACCCACTCATGGACCTCAGCCTGCAGTTTGAAAACCATCCCAGAGTGTGGGGGCATTAAGGAGAACTGGGTCTTGACCATAAAGGCAACTTGATGGTGGAAATGCATCTTGGGAGGCACAGAGAGCACCTTAGGTCAGCGGGGAAGGTTTCTAGCAGCCCGTGGGCGCCTCCGTCTCATTGGGCAGAGGGTCAAACTGACACTTCTTGTTAAGGGGCTACTTCCTTGGCCTCTGCTGACCATTTGGGCAAGGAGCCAAATTAAAAACAATGCCCCCCTTTTCTCTGGGTCACCTCAGAGAAGACCATTGCTAGAAGTGAGGGTGGGGAGAGCAATTAGGAAAGAGGAGGAGAAGTAGATGTGGATTTTCAAAGGTCAGCTGGAGGAAGATTAGCAAACGCTTAGAGATTTAGTCCAAGTGCCTTTCCTGACTGGAAAAATAACAATAAAAGAAAGGAAAAAACAACACCCAAACCCCATAACACTAGTGGGGTAGAAGATGAAAAACACTTTAATTCATAAGGAAAAGGACTTGAATAATTGATGTTGCCACCATGCCAAAGATAATTTCAGCTCTCTCTCTATCTCACAAAGACATTTAGCATTGATTGAGATCAAAGTATCAGCAACCCCTGCTGCTAGGCTGAAAGGCAAAACTCACAGCGGCCTTTCTCTGCTCTGATAATGTCGTCTTTATGTAGTTAATAAACTGCACACTTCAGTCAAACTATATCATTACAGAAGACTTAGGGAGCTAATAATTTAAAAGCAAAGAATTGCTTCTGTTCTTCACTTTGAACTAAACAACATTCTGTTGAATGAGGGGACATCAAAGTCTTGTCACTATTACCAGCACGGATTGAGCAGAAGGCCGCACAGAGTGGGTACTTTAGTCATCAAGGAAAAAAAAAAGCAGAAAGAAAAGAGAAAGATTAAAGATATTGGCTTATCAACCTAAAGGCAATACCAGGTGTTTTATTATTTTTTTTTCTTACTATGCAAGCATCAGGTGGTTTGCTTATCAATGAAGGTCCTTGTTCGATGGATATTCATGAACCAGATCTGACCGTTCACTTTTCGCCCCAGCCCCGGTTTGAACTTCGTTATACCCAACTTTCTGTTTGCCTTCAGCCTGCCCACCCCTCTTGCCAACCCTGTTCTCCCCTGGTTCTGTTTTCCCGGTTTCCTCTGCCTCCCTTTGTGAAGAGCAGTGACCTCTTTCTCTCCATCTCTCAGCACTGGCTCGTGTGTCCTGGTCCAGTTCATCTGCCTCCGTTTTGCCTCTGAGACTTCGGTGGATTGCTGGGAGGACATCTGCACGTGTGTTTGGGGAGATGCCACCATCCTGCGCAAGCGTGTTCTGGGATGGAGAACCCCCTCGGCCATCACCCACTCCCATCCTGGAAGGCTAAGTTGTCTGGTAGTTTCCAAGAGTGACACTCTGCAAAGCAGAGGCGACGCCCTGACCACCCTCGCCTGCTGTCACGGAGGGTGTCTTAGACTGGGTTTGCTGGAAGCAGGTGTTCTCAGGCAGGAGACCAACTGAGGGAGGCTCTCGGAGGAAAACCTGTAAGAAGTAAAGGAGGCAAGAGAAGTGAGAGGAAGAAGCCAAACAAAGATGTGGCTTAAGGAGCGCTGGAGTATGAAAGGTGCCACAGGGCTGTTCCACCGTGAGCAAGGGGGCTGGCCTTTGTCCCCCATATTGGTCAGCCCTTGGCTGCAGGCTGACTTCCCAGGCACTTCCGTGCTAGGAGGCTCCCACGGGCCAAGCACAATTCTCCGCATGAGGTGCAGCTGTGAGGAGCCCTTTGCAGCCAGCACTCACAGCAGCTGGGCGATAGGTGCACACACCTGGCCAAGAGGCTCCGGGAGGGATACTATGGAGGGTCAAGGAAACAATCTTTTATGTGTCGGAAGACTTTAGAAAATGTGCATATGATTTAACCCAGCAGTTTTAATTTTTGGTTTTTAACCCAACGAAGATGCCATGGATTTGTAAGAAGTTGTGTTATCATCACAACATCATGATCATCATCAGCATTGTCATCTTCATCATCATTTGTCGAACACCTATTTGCCAAGCTTCTTTCAACAGTTCTGTAGTGCATTGCAGATGTTTGATAAATCAAGAAACCGAGGCTCAGAGAGCTTAAGACCCTTGCCGTAGGCCCCACTGCTTGAGAGTGGTAGGTCTATGGGATTTTCACTCCAGTGCAGTTGACAGTAGTGAAGATTTGGCAATAACCTACTTGTGCCAACACTGGGTAGAGTAAGGTAAATTACGGTACCTGCACATAAGGGTAGAGTGTGCAGCCAGCAAAAATGAGATGATGATGTAGGGATGGGTCCATAAGACATTGCTAAGTGGAACAATTAGGCTATAAATATGCATTATGCTGATGTGAGTGTGTGTGCATGTGTGTGTGCAGACAATATTTTTTAAACATCAAGGGATATATTTGTTCCTGGATTTCCTTTCTCTTTGGTGAGCCTCCTCCTACCCTCTAGCCAATTAAAGTTCAGCTCTTTGGTGCTCATTGCCTCGGGGAAGAGATATGAAACAGAAAGCAGTGGAAAAGGAACTTTTTTGTCGGGGTCTGAGGCTTACAGACAGAAAACTCAGGACAGAGAGAGCAGATCTGGGTGAAGGCGGGATGGGCAAACATTTCCTGGATCCCACCCTGGATAAAGATCCACTGGGGTTGAGGGGGAAGGGTTGGGGTAAACTGGGGTGGGGGTGGGAGGTGGGGGTGGGTTGACAGCTTAGAAGCTGTAGGGTTCCTGTGGGATTCCTGAGGAAGAGTCCACTGTCCCGCCTGTCACGTGGCTGTGTGTGTGTGTGCGTGTGTACGCAGAGGTGAGTGTGTGCAGAGGTGGAGGGGGAACACAGAGACCTCTGGGTCGGAATAAGGCCTCCAAGAGCTGAGGGGATCTTGGGCCAATTCCTCGGGGGCCTTTGACCCAAGAGAAGGAATGCTGTGTGGAGGGGCTCCTTTCTCAGACACCCCCACTTGCAGAGAAGCATCAGAGTATTCCCCTGGGCTCCAGGGACACCCTTGAGACAGTCTCTGAACCCAAAGGGCTGCAGAGGAGAATGAGGGGTGATGGGCAGCACACCGTTTAGATGGATGCCTAGATCTCGGACCAGCTCCCCTTGCCCCAAACTCCCACCCCCGTCCTATTCTTTTCCACGTCCACGCAAATTTGGACACAGCTCCAGGGAAAGAAGGTAGAGTAAACTGATGAGGTTGAGCTCCTGCCTGAGTGGAACATGACCTCAAAACAGAAATCAATTTGAGCTAGAGTAAATAAAGGTCTATTTCCTGCCCATCTGAAGCTGTGGACTGGGATTCATGCCCACCACTTCTGTACAGGAAGAGAGTAAAAGGACATACCACAAAATTATGATTTGGTGGTTTTCCCTGAGTGATTTCTGTTTCCTTCTTGGTGCTGAGCAGTAGGATCAGTTCTCAGCTGCTTGGCCAGCAGGCTCCTGCTGCTATTAACAAAGTGACACCAGACTCTCTTTTTCCCCATTTCACGGATTCTGCCACGTTAAGGATTCTACATCCTAGAGCTTCTACTGATCTGTGGCTTGTACATAAAATCTTCTCTCTGGGCATCTTTCCATTGCTCCCCAACCCTGGAGAGAGACACTCCCACTGGATGGCCACTAAAGGGCACTCTTGGTGAGCAAAACCCTTGCCTCAAACCACCACATGGGCCACTGATCAGCAAAGATGGCGGCTTCGGGTCAGTCAGCTGTATCATCATCAGATGGTCAAAACAGCCACCCACACTCACAAGGACTACTTCTGGTCACTTTGTTTGAAAGGGGGCAGTGGGGATGATAGAACCTTAGGGACACAGCAATGCCTCTCCAGTATGCCAGGCCACCATTGGCCATTAATACTTCAGTTCCAATTAGTCAGATTAGCTGGGCCTAAGGAGAGAACAGACAGGGGCAGAAAAAATTTTGTGAGGCAGTTGTCAGCTTGGAGAAATTTTATATATATTTATCTCATTTCTAATAATCATAAAAGGGAAATAGAGAATTTTTTTTTCTTTTTATAGAGGGGGATATTGAATACCCGGACACTTCAGTGGCTCCTGCAATTTAACCTGCAAATGGTGAGGCTGAGATTTGAAGCCACCTATGTCTTATCCACTCATTGATTAATTCATTCCATAAATATTTATTGAATGCTTATGATGCCTGCATGTTTCAGGCACTGTCCTAGGCCCTGGGTATACGTCAGTGACCAAAACAGACTTAAACAGCTTTCAGAGAACCCAGCTGAGGAGGCCAAGCCTGGCAGGGAGCCGTACTAATCAGGACTCTTGGCTGCCAGTGACCGAACCCAACTTGAAGCAGCGTACGTGGAAAGGGGTCTTTATTGGACAGATGCTGGGCAAATAGCAAGGAGGCTCTGAAAAACTCCGAGTATGGAGCCCAAGGGCTTTGCTTGCTCCAGCTCCCACTTCTCCTTCTCTCTGGATATCAGCTCCCTTCTCTCAGCAGACAACATGACTTCCAGCAGCTCTGGGATCCAATTGCTTACATGGGATGGGGCTCTGTGACTGGACATAGAAAATGTGTCCACCTCAGCAATCAGGAATTTGAGGTCCTTTACCAGAAGTGAGGAGGAAGCAATGCTGAGATGACAAAAACTACAGTTACCCCCTGAGTAGCCAGAAGTAAGTAAGGAGGACTGGACTCCTAAGGGATGTGTGGGAAAGAGGGAGATGGGATGACTGCAGAACAAAACTGTGCCCCATTCAGGCAATATTCACTGAGTTCTTTTGAAGTGTTAGACTCTGGAATGGTGCTATGAACACAGGGATAAATAAAATATAGTTCCTCTCCTTGAATAACTCGGTCCAGCTGGGAATACAATCATATACAGCAAACAATCATATTTATGATAAATAAAAGAACCAACAACTGTTACCAATTATTTCTTTGTTTATAGAATCCAGAATTTTTTTAGGTGATCAGATGCTCAGGGCAGATGGGCCCCTCCCCAGTCCCAAAGGATAAGCCATGATTGGTCCAAACCAGGCATAGTCATCCCGTGACCCACTCCTAGGCATTGGTTTAGGGGTGGACATGTGACCCAGATCTGTCCAATGAGGCATTAGGGGAAGTCTTCTGGGCAGAGACCTGGCACCTTCTTCCTGGTTGAGAAGGGTTGTGTATGAGCTTGACGTTCAGGGAAGAGGCAGCTATGATGGGATGAGGCCTCCATTTCTCCTCCTCTGGACACAGTACTCTCCATTTCCATTTTGAAACCTTCCCTTGCTCATTCTCAGTCAGCTGCCACCATAAACCTGACCTGACCAATCAGAGTATTCCATTTCTCCAATCACACCCATAGGTCTAGGAATTGGCACCGAAACAAGTTAGGCCTATAGGAGTCAGCCCTGGAGCTTTAGCTGGAACTACCAGGAAAGAGTTCCCACTTTTTCCCTGTGGCCATTGTCTACAAAGACTATGCAAGCTTGGAGCTACTTGGTGAGGGGCATCTTTTCGACCATGCCTCAGAGCCTGCCTGAGAATGAGGCCAACATTGAGGAAAGCAAAGCAGACAGATGAAGACAGAGAACCATTTCTGACCACATTGTTTACAGACCTGGTTTTAGCTATATTCCGTGGCAAATCTACCTCTGGACTTTTGGGTTTATATAAACCAATAAATTCCCTTTGGGACTTGAGCCAGGTTGGGCTGAATTTCTGGCACTTGCAATCAAAAGTGTTCTGATTAAAATGGTGAGCTTCCTACATAAATATTAGCATGGAGAAATTGAATCAGAAGTTTGCAATATTCTCCTTGGAAAAAAGACCCAAGGTTCCAAGGACATGAAATCACCACATAAAATATCTCCTCCTCCTCCAGAAGAGCCAACCTAGAAGCAAGGCTGTTTCTGAAAGAAGCGACTCTATGGCTGAGTGAGAATTGTGTTGAAGAAAGCTGGGCACACTGGGTTGGTTCTGATATGTTTCTGACACTCAACCCTCTTGTGATATGGAAATAGGGGCAGCATAGAAAACATTTATTAGTCTAATGAAGTTTCCATTCATCTGTCCATCCATCCCTACATTTGCCCATGAATTAAACAAAGATCTATTGAAAATAAATGACTGTGCTAGGCACAGGCCCTTCTGAGAGAGAGGGTTTGAAGCACTAGGTCAAGGTCAAATTAGCAGGACACTCCCCTTCCTGGAGGCCAGGGTCCAACTAGACACCCTCTTTCTCATCTGCAAAATGAGAAAATCTGGCTAGATACTTGCTCATATCCCTTCAAGCTCTATTACTTGATCCAAATAATTTTCAAAACGTATGATAAATTAGAGTGTATCTGGTTCAATTTTTTCATGTCTGGGATGAGGAAACAAAAATTTGGGTGTTGGGGGGCTGTTTTGAGAGATTTGTGCAAAGGCCGTATGTCTACTTCACCTCCTGGTGACTCCATCTCTTTAGGTGGCTGTGGGTTCCACCCCCAGATGGCTGGTGGGTGAGTAGAGAAGACACTACAGGTAGAACACACCTGTTATGGGGTAGCAGTTCCAGTTAAGAACCAGAATGGCAGGAGTGGTGATGACAGAAAGTGGAAAAGAGAGCTGAGAGCCCCAGAAGAGCTGCCTCTGTGGGCAACGCCCCCCCCCCACCCCAACAATGAAAACAGTGCGTATCTGCATTGACTGGGAAAGGAAGGAGGCCAGCTGCCTTGTAGGACGTGGTTTCTGAGTGGGGCTCCAGGAACTCGTGCAACACTCAGGCTCATGGAGGGCGCCAGGCTGCTCTGCCCAATAGCTATTCCCCCAACATCTCCAAAAAGGAAATTGCAGGCATGTTCCTACTTTGCTCAAGACTGAGGATTATGGAGCTTAAACTCTCCTCCAAGCCATGTTCAAGCTTTTGACTTAAAAGGGAAATGTTTCATTTTAGGCAAAATGCATCCCCTTCTTTCCCCCTTGCTGGAATGAGAACAAAGCAATTCAAATCAGAAAACAGAGGGATCTCATGAGCACTGTCCACAGGGACCCGGCTCCCAACTGGATCCGACGGAATTTGATTGAAGTGCAACTGAACCCCTCTGCGTTTGTTCAAATGTCATTTAAATAGAAACGTTTCAAATCTCTGCCAAGGAACTGCCCAGGGGGTGGCGCGGAATGGAATCGGGCTGCACTGCTCTGCAGGCTGCTGCAGGCTGGAGACCACAGGGGCGGGACCCAGCCAGGAGACACCGACCTGGCCCAAATAAAAGTGGTGGGAAAGAGAGAAATGGGGGAGGGAGGGAGAGAAAGGTAGGAAACTGGGTGGAGGAGGATTTTCTGGGCGTTTTTTTTTTTTTTTTTTTTTACAAGCTGTAAGTGAGACACAGGACACCTGCATCTGCTTTTTTAAAAATTGTTATTATTATTAAAGATAAAGACAGATTCAAAGCATGGAAGTATTCAAAGTCAGGCGAAGCAGGGGAGCTTCAAGATTTTGCCTGGGCACCCTCATTTGTCACGATGATTCCAACGTGAACGCAGCACGCAGCAGCTGTGTTTGGCCTACTGGTCTGGAAAAAGGACAACCACACCTGACTCGCCTGGGCTTTGTCAAGGCAGTGGGATAGGATTTGATTCGGGTTTGAAGCTGAGGATGTAGGTGTGTTTCCTCACTCCCAGCGGTGAAGACGGCCAGGACAGGGGTTTGATGCCATCAGCAACAAGCTCTGGGAGTCTGCGAGGATGCCCTGGGTCCGCTGTCGGGGGGGCCCAACAAGGAGAAGTCTGGGTACCTTGTCCTCCCCTCAACTGTAACAGCAACTCATTTATCTGTAGTTTGGGGTAATATTTTGTGGCACAAAGAAATCTGCCACTAACAACACTGTTGGAGAACCACTGAAGTGGACAATCTTGGAGGATCCTTGTTTTTGACATTTTATGAAATAAAAAGTGGGGGAGATATTGGAGTGGAGTAATTTGCTCACTCCTAGAGACACATTGGTATGGGATAGAGTTAATTCAGTGCATCAGAACCTCTCTTTTCAAGACAGTAGTCTTAATAGCTGTTGGAACAACCATGTTGGCGAAGGACGCGATATATGCAACACATTCAGCATAGTTGAGTCACGTCTTTACATCTGATGACTTTGAGTCTGTATCTTCTTTAGCCTTTGCCTGTGGGAAAGTGATAAAGCAGAGATTCTCCACATAGCTCAGGATGAGGACCACTTTTAAATATCAAAATTTTCTGTACCTCCCCGCTCCCCTCCTCCTGCCCCCAAATAATAGTAGCTGGACCTCTTTATCTGTGAAGACAGAACATACATAATAAAAAAGTCCACTCTGAATTTAATAATTCATTGAAATAACCTTGCATTTTATTACTGCATCTACTTGTATATGAAAAATCATTGCACATTTATTTGCAAGATGTTATTCATTCATTCTATAAATAATGCTCAGCTTAAAGACAAATTGCTCTAGTCTTTACAATTACTCCAGAGTCCACAGATTGGGGAACTAAGGAAAATATGCAGAATGTGTGCCTGCAGGCTCATCTCCTAGGCCTACTGTATCATGCCATCTGTTTCCTGAAATTCAGCCTCAGAATACTTCCTAACATAATACTTAAACAAACCACTACCAATCTATGGGAGTTGGCACATGAGATAAACTCATTTACTACCTCAGTATAGACTGTACGTTTCTAGAGGTTAGGGGTCAGAGGCTGTTTGCTTGCCATTGTTGTCAGCCTAAAGACAATAACGAAAGACCTCTAGAACCTGGGATGGATTCGCACGGGCCTGGTTTAATCAGGCTAGTGGGTGATCAGGCCCTCCATGCGGATGGACTAAAGAAACACTGAGAAAGCTCAGTATTAGTGACCCCATAACATGTACCTTCCCCTAACTTGAAATTATTAAACTAAAGATGTATGAGAAAAGCAGCCCAAGAGTCCCTAATGTGAGGTCTCAACCCCTCTTGAAGACATTTGCTCTCCTGACTTAGACTACCTCATAAAGCAACAGAGTATGCTCAAACAGCACATACCCCATCCCCTTTCATCACTGTGTTTAGCAAAGAAGAGCATGAAGGAGTCCCTTTTAATGAGGGACACTGACAGAAGTGGTAGCTCATACACTGAGAAAAGACTCACAATATGAAGGGGTCACTCACTGTAACATGGTCATTTACTGAAACCGTAGAACTTCAGGGCTGAAAGACACCCAAGAATCCTCTCAGTTAACAGATGAGGGAACTGAGGCCCAGATCAAAGAGTGTTCAAACATAATTAACTATTCCATCAGTCAGCGATCTAATCTGGTACAATCATACTTCCATAACTTTTGTTAAGTTTCAGTAACTTTTGTTAAAAATCACAGAGGATATGCCATTTAATTAAGAAGGTATGCTAAGGAGATGGGGCAAAATGGTGGCGTACGGAGGTGTGGAATTTAGTTAGTAAGCTAGTAAATAGCCAGGAACAACAAGCAAATAGTCTGGAACAACTGTTTGGGGGATATCTGTCACTGGACACCCATTGTACACCAGTCTGGAATGGGTGAAAGGACCAAGACCACAGCATAGAACTGTAAGTAAAGCCCCCAAAACTGTGGAGGCAGTTACCCTCCCCCACTGGCATGGCAGGCTGAGTTGGAACACTTCCCTGTGGGAATAAGAAGTGATCTCTGTTGGGAGCAAGGGAAGGTAACTCAACCAAGCTCCAATTGTGGTTTTAATTAGCAAATTTGGACTACTGAATACAAGCTATGAGCACAGACAAACCCAGAGCAAGCAGGAAAGGAGCCCTGAGGTCTCTCCTGGCAGAGAGGATGCAGGGCTGATGGAAAAAAAAAATAAATAAAAACAGAGGCTTTTGGAGACAGCTGAGCTCAGACTACTGGAAAACAGCTGTGTCCCAAGAAAAGGGGCCCATAAAATCAGGTACCAACTCGGCTCTTGACTAGAGAAACTGGGGGGCTGGGGACTGGCTCTGAAAAGGGGATTCATATTTATTTTTATTTTTTTTCTCTCATTCTAAGCACCTCATTAGCGAAAACTCAGGCATTTTCAATTGTCAGCACTGACCCAGGCAAGGATGGAGTTAAGACAATCAGAGAGACAAAAGAAGACGTCAAGTGAAGGACATAAGTCCCTAAAGGGCATATCACCCCTAAGAAAGGTGGGGCAGAGCCCAACTCAAGTGGCTGCCCTCCCCCAGAGAATTCAGATCCCAGGGACTGGAGGTAAAAAAAAAAAACAGAAAAACAGAAACAGCTTAAGCTTGGCTTCTGACTATGCTTGTCCTATGCAGGGACAGGGTCTGCTGAGAACTAAAGGCACAGCACCTCTTTACACCAGTGGGGAGCTGCGGGCTGACAAGCACCACCTGCTGGTCAGGACAGGAAAAGCACAGTCTAGAGGCCTCAGAGGAAAGTCTGACAATCTGCTGGGTCTCATCGTCAAAGAAACTTGACACTGATTACACCCTCCTCCTGAGGCCTGGGCCCACCTGGTCTGGGAAAATCTGATTGGGGTAATCGAGGAAACCAGATTGTCTAGACAACAAAAAACTATGAGTCACACTAGGAAAAGCAAAGATATGGCCAAGTCAAAAGAACAAATTTATACTTCAAATGAAATACAGGAGTTGAAACAACTAATTAAAGTTGTTCAAGCAAATATGCTAAATCAAATCAATGAGCTGTGGCAAAAGAGATGAAGGATATAAAGAAGACACTTGGTGACTATAAATAAGAAGAAAGATTGAAAGAACAAATGGTAGAAATTATGGGAATGAAAGGCACAATAGAAGAGATGAAAAACACAATGGAGACATACAACAGCAGATTTGAAGAGGCAGAAGAAAGTGTTCATGAACTAGAGGACAGGACATCTGAAATCCTACACATAAAAGAACAGATAGGGAAAAGAATGGAAAAATATGAGCAGAGTCTCAGGGAATTGAATGACAAGCATGAAGTGCATGAATGTACATGTCATGGGTGTCCCAGAAGGAGAAGAGATGGGAAAAGGGGCAGAAGCAATAACAGAGGAAATATTAACTGAAAATTTCCCATCTCTTATGAAAGACTTAAAATTTCAGATCCAAGAAGCACTGCATACCCCAAACAAAATAGATCTGAATAGGCCTAGGCCAAGACACTTACTAATCAGGTTATCAAATGCCAAAGACAAAGAGAGAATTCTGAAAGCAGCAAGAGAAAAGCAATCCATCACATACAAAGGAAGCTCAATAACAGTATGTGTGGATTTCTCAGTAGAAACCATGGATGCAAGAAAGCAGTAGTTTAATTAAGACACTGAAAGAGAAAAACTGCCAATCAATAATTCTATATCTGGCAAAACTGTCCTTCAAAAATGAGGGAGAGTTTAAAATATTTTCAGACAAACAGACACTGAGAGAGTTTGTGAATAAGATACCTGCTATATAAGAAACACTAAAGGGAACACTACAGGCAGAAAGGAAAAGACAGGAGAGAGAGATTTGGAAGGTTAGGGGCATGTATGACACCAGAAGGAAAGGTAGAAGATAAAGACTGGGACTGTATAACTTAGTGAAACCTTGAGTGTTCAATGATGGTGATTAAATGTACTAATATGAGAATGTTTTTACATGAGGGAGAATAAATGAATGTCAATACTGCAAGGTGTTGAAAATTGGATGGTATAGGGGAGAAATACAATCAATGCAAACTAGTCTACAGTTAACAGTAACATTGTAATATGATTCCATTAATTGTAACAAAGGCAATATACTAAAGCTAAATGTCTATAAGAGGGGGATATAAGGGAGTGGTATGGGATTCTTGGTGGTGGTGTTGTTATATGACCTTTTCATTGTATTTTATTTTATTTTAATTTTTTCTTCTTTTATTTTTTTATTCCTCTTTTTTTTCCTCCTCTTCCTGTTTCTTTGTGGTAGAAATGGAAATGTCCTTATATAGATTGTGGTGGTAAATGCAAAACTATGTGATTATACTGGGAATTATTAATTGTTTACTTAGGATGGAATGTATGGTGTGCGAATAAAACTGCTTAAAAAATAAACAGAAGGATACAAGTGCTGGAGAAAATGCAGAGAGAGAAATATACCTATTCTCTTTTGATAGGGAAATAGAATGGCACAGCCTAGCTGGAGGGCAGTGTGGTAGTTCCACAGGAAGCTAACTATGGGTTGCCATGAGGTTCTGCAACCCCGTTATTGGATATACACTTGGAAGAACTAAGAGCCGGGACATGAATGGGCATTGCACACTGGTGTTTATGGCAGCAGTATTTACACTCTGCAATGGATGGAGGTAGCCTAAGGGTACATTGACTGACAAATGGAATGGTGAACTTGTGGTGTATACATACAAAGGAATATTGGGCAGTGGCAAGAAGGAATGAGGTTGTAAAGGCATGCAACTAGGTGAATGGACCTTGAGGACAGTATGTTGAGTGAAATAAGCCAGAAACGAAAAGACAAACATTATAACACCTCACTAACATGGACTAACAATAATGAGCAAACTCTGAGAATTGAGTCTGGGAGCATGGGCTATCAGGGGAAGGCTTATTGTAAAGGTTCCTAGATTGTAAGCTCTTACAAAAGTCACATCTATTCATGAGTTGTAATGGTCATTTCTAAATTCTGAGATGCTGAGCTGTTTGTGTGCGACCTGGTTGGTCCCTGGAGCTTCAAATGTCTGTCTGGTGCCTGGGACTCGGAGCCAGATGTCAACAGCATGTGTTGCCATTGCCCCATGAAGCAGCCGTCAAAGAGGCTGAAAAGGAGATCAGGCTTTGATTGGAGATATGAATGAAATGGACTTGGTTGAGACTGGGGTAGCTCAGACTAAAAGGTCGAGGATGATATTGACCATGTTTTAAAACTTCACTTCTGTGTGGGACCAAATGAAGAGATGTTTATTCAGTGCAAAATCTATATTTTCTGTAGCACACTATTATAATTTAACTTGTATGGTTAGTTTTCTCAAATACTATAATTACATGGAACTTTGAATAGGGAGTGAGATTGGGTTGGTTTGTATAGGTTAGTGTGAAGCCCTGATGCATCCCAGAGTAATTTAGGCAGAGGATAAAAAGTATTTACAAAGTCCCCTTGATGGGCTGGGGAAAAATGTGGAAATATTAAACTATCCCACATGGGGAATTCCTGATAGTCTTGCAAGCATTGGGTAATACCAGTTTAGTAGGCTGAACCTTTGATCTTGGGGCTTTCCCTTATGAAGCTTGTTACTGCAAAGGACAGGCTAAGCCTAGTTATAATTGTGCCGCAGAATCACCCCCAGAGAACCTCTTTTCTTGCTCAGATGTGGCCTCTCTCTTTAAGCCAACTTGACAGGTGGACTTGCTGCCCTCTCCCCTGTATGGGACATGACTTTCAGGAGTGTAAATCTCCCTGGCAATTTGGGGCATGATTCCCAGGCATGAAACTGGACCCAGCATCGTAAGATTGAGAAAGACTTCTGGAACAAAGGGGGATGAGACATGAGACAAAATTAAGTTTTCAGTGGCCGGGAGATTTCAAATGGAGTCAAGAGGTCATTCTAGAGATTATTTTTATGCATTATATAGATATCCCTTTTTAGTTTTTAGTTTATTAGTATAGCTAGAAGGAAATATCTGAAACTGCTGAACTGCAACCCAGTATCCTTGATTCTTGAAGATGAGTGTATAACTATATAGCTTATACGATGTGACCACGTGATTGTGAAAACCTTGTGGCCCACACTCCCTTTATCCAGTAAATGGACAGTTGAGTAGAAAAACGGAACAAAAAGTAAATGAACAATAGTGGGGGAGGAGAGATGTGGGGTGTTTTGGGTGCTCTTTTTTCTTTTATATTTATTCTTATTTTTATTGTTACTTTTTGGAGTAATGAAAATGTTCAAAAATTGATTCTGGTGATGAATGCACAATTATATGATGATACTGTGAACAACTGTACACTTTGGATAATGTAGGTTATGTGAATTTATTTCAATAAAATTGCATCTAAAAATATTCTATGACTGAAAAAAAAAAAGAAGGTATGCTAAACTCCAAATCAAACGCCTGTGCATCTTGACACTCTTAGTCATAGACTAAAGCGGATGAAAATCTGTTCATTCCTTTGAATGTGGCCCTGGAATAATGGATAGACAAAATAATGGATGGAGTAAAATTCTCTCCCCTTGCCCTGACTTAGACATCCCATGGCATTCAGCTATCATGGAGTCAGATCCCATATCAGCTTTTATTATCCTGGTGGACAGACGTCATCTGGTTCCCATTATCAGTGGACTAAGGATGTCCTCTCACCTACCCACAGCTTTTAAAGATAAAAGGCCATAGGGTCAAAATCCCAGCTGAGATTTTTGCAGAATTTGACAAGCTACTCCCAAAGCTCTTATGGAAGTACAAGGAACCAGAATAACTAAAACAATCTTACTGAAGAAAAAGAACAAAGTCGGAAGACTCCCACTTTCCGATTATGTAGCTACTTTACTCAAGACTGTGTGGTAATGGCTTAAGGATAGACATAAAGATCAATGGATAGATCCGAGAGTCCAAAAATCAACCCTTACATTTATCGTCAGTTGACTTTTGACAAGGATGTCAAGGCAATTCAATGGGGAAAGAATAATCTATTCACCAAATGGTACAAAGAAAACTGGATAGTCACATGCAAAAGAATAAATTTGGACTCCTACTTCATACCATATACAAAATTAACTTAAAATGGATCAAGGACTTAAGTGTAAGAGCTAAAACTACAAAATTCTTAGAAGAAAACATAGGAGTAAATCTTCACAATCTTTGATTAGGCAATGATTTTTTACACATGACACCTAAAGTAAAAGTAACCAGAGAAAAAAATAGATACAGTGGACTTCATCAAGACTAAAACTTTTGTACTTCAAAGGATACTCTCAAGGAAGTAAAAAGACAACACATAGCATGGGAGAAAATATTTGCAAATCATATATCTGATAGGAAATAGTGTCCAGGATAAATAAAAACACAACTCAACAGTAAAAAGACAAACAACCCAATTTAAAAAGTGGCAAAGGATTTGAATAGACGTTGCTCCAAAGAAGATAAACAAATGGTCAACAAGCACATGCAAAGATAAGCAAGATCATGAGTCATGAGGGAAATGCAAATCAAAACTACAATGAAATATAAGTTCACAATCACTAGGATGGCTGTACTAAAAAAGGTAGGCTACAACAAGTGCTGACAAGGATGTGGAAAAATTGGAACCCTCACACATTGCTGGTGGGAATGTAAAATGATGTAGCTGCTTTGAAAAATGGTGTGGCCATTCCTCAAAAAGTTAACATAGAGTTACCATATGACCCAGCAATTTCATTCCTAGGCATATATTCAAGAGAAATGGAAACATACATCTATGCAAAAATTTGTACCTGAATGTTCATATCAGCACTATTTGTAATAGTCAAAAAGTTGAAACAACCCAAATGTCCATCTGATGAATGCATAGCTGATGAATGGATGAACAAAATGTGGTATCGCCATACAATGGACTGTTATCTAGCCATAAAAAGGAATGAAGTACTGATTGATACATGCCGCAATGTGGATGAACCTTGAAAACATTATGCTAAGTGAAGAAGCCAAGCATAAAAGGCTACATATCATGTGAGTCCATTTATATGCTATTCCACAGAGACAGAAAGTAGATTAGTGGTGGCCAGGGACTGGGGGTAGGGGTGGGGGTGGGGAACGCATGCTAATGGGTGTGGCATTTCTTTTAGGGGTGATGAAAATATTCTGGAATTTTGTAGTAGTGCTGGTCACTCAACTCTGTGAATATACTAAAACATATGGGGCACGCCCAGCCAATGCTGATGACTTGCTTTTCCCTTCTGCTCATCTTCCCAGTGGGGTGAGAGCTCAGTGCTAACTGCTTATCCATGAGAGAGCATGAAGAGGGAACAGTCAGCTGCACCCCTCCCTGAGCAACACCCCCCACCCCAGCTCCAACAGGAAGGGAATCTGCCACAGCCAAATCCCCCAAGTCTAGATTTTGTCTGAAGGCTACTTCCCATTAGCCCTACAGGAATTCAGCAGAACCGTTAAGTTACAGTGCTGGATGAATTTCCCAAACCGATGAGTTTCCAGATACCCAATCTTCTGCTGCTTCCTCTTCTCCCTTAAAAAATTTCAGATTGCTTACCTGGCTCCTAGGCACCTGCCCCCTTGCACTGTCCACCAAGGTGTCACCTGGCTTCACCTTAAGTGACCTCCCTGCTATCCCGTCTCTGATAAACCAGAGAGCCCTCCGCAGAAGTGGAAAGTGACTCAGATGATTCCTCCCCGAAGCCAGCCCCACTCTCTTCACTCTCCTTGCTCTCTCTCTCACTGCAAAGATGGTATCTTCCTAACACTTGTCAAAAATTACAGTGAGACCTACTTTCAAATGTTCTGTCTGTACTTGCCGGCCAGGAAGGCAAGTCTGTCTCCAAAGAATTTGCATTTACAATTCCAAATATGCACTTTCACCAAGACCAAAGAATGTCTTCTTGCTTTCAAGCCGGGTTTGGCGTGACCTCTAGGTTTTAATAGTTTCAACAAAGTGTCATTTGACAATTCAACCACATTCAGAAAGAGAAGGAAAGAGGATGTCCTTTCATATACGTGTGGACTGAATGGAGCGTCAGTGATGAGAAGATTTAGCCCACAGTCAACTACTTTATTTTATCTTTTGTTTTCACCCTTTATTTAATATTTTAATCTCCACAGAGACGCTAGTATTTTCATTTCCAGGTTTTAACTCCTGTTTTGGTTAAGAGGGTCAAATGGAGCCTTCTTGAAAAAACGGAGAGGTCTTCATTTCTTGCTACAAAAGCATCAAGACTATTTGTTTTCTGTTTCTCTCCGTCTCTCACACCCAACCCAGCGTCCCTCATGCGCCCCCCACCCCAGCTCCAGCAGAAAAGGAATCGAGATTTGTCTGAGGGCAGCTTCCCATGAGCCCCACAAGAATGCAGCTGATTCTGCTCTTTCCACAGCTGCCCCAACCACAGGGAAGTCACCTTCCAAATGCCCTCCCAGCGGGGGTCGGCTCCCGCCAGGCAGGAGCAGGTCACCCCCAGACATCCCTGCCCTGGAGGGAGCCCCGGGGCTGCTGTGACAGGCACAGAACCCCGGCAGCCAGGAGGAGGGTGTCTTGTGCCTCCAAAGCCCCATCTCCGGGCTCGGTCCCTCATCATTTAACTTCTTGTGCTCCTTCTCCCCCTCACTCATAGAAGGCTCCATCTCGACAACTGTGAGGCCTTCACTCCACGACTCAGCTTGACACAATAATCAGTGTCGCATGACCCAGCTCTGTTGTACTTAGAAGTCGGCTGAACAGTGGGATTTCCTGCAAGGATGTCAGTCAGCACTTCAGCAGGCCTGGGGGCCAGGGTGGGGGCAGGTTTACACAGATGCTCACGTCTCTGGCCCTCGAGCAGGTGTCTGCCGACCTCCCTCACTGGAAAGAGTCCCCCATGGGTTTGGGGCGTGAGAGGCCAGAATTTGGAGTGGCCTTCAGTGGGGACTCAACTACAGGCTTACTGCCACGCCTGGTGCCCGAGGACATGAGCGGACGTTGGAGGACGTGGGCACCAGGGGTGGCAGAGCGCGTCAGTGCCTTGCAGAAAGCTTCACTGATTCTTCGCGGCCACTGCATGATGGCTCATCTTATGTGTCGACTTGTCAAGGCTGGAGTTCCCAGCCATTCAGTCGAACACCAATCTAGATATTGCTGTGAAGGTATTTTGTAGAAGTGGTTCACATCTATAATCAATTGACTTTAAGTAAAGGAGGTTATTCTTGATTGCGTGAGTGGGCCTCGTCCAATCAGTTGGAAGGCCTTAAACACACCTGAAGTTTCCCTGAGGAAGAAGTAATTCTGCCCCAAGACGGTAGCTTCAGCTTCTGCCTGAGAATTTCTAGACTGTCAGCTTGCCCTAAGGATTTTGGACTTGCCAGCACCCATAATCTCATAAGCCAATTTCTTAAAATCTATCAATCTACTATCTTTCTATCTATCTATCTACCTATCTATCTATCCATCTATCATTATCATCAATCTGTCTGTATATATGCATGTGATTTGTGTACATATGTGTGTACACATGTATTTGTGTATGTACATCTCCTATTGGTTCTGTTTCTCTGGAGAATGCCAACGACACCCATATGTGAGAAATCAGACTCAGGTCAACAAAGTGCTTTGCCAAAGGTCACAGAAACAATAGGTCACAGAGCTGGGACCTGCACAGAGGCCGTGCGAGCCCTCGGCCCATGCTTGCAGCGTGGCACCACCTGGTTATTTCGTTTGCTTCTCCTGACAGACCTTTGCTGGGGTGGTGGGGGGACATTTGAGACCTGGGGCTGGTCTCTCCTCCCTGCTGGACTCTCCCCCAAGGGTCCCCATCTGCGGAGTCCGGCAGCCACCCTCTCCTCATCGCCCACCTGAGCTTACTCGCCTTCATCTGCAGCGTGAACCCCGCACTGTGACTCATCTGCAGCGAAGGGGAAGGTGACAGAGCCCCTCTCTAGAGTGACTGGGAAGGCTGCTACTTGGAGCTAGATTGTGAGGTTTCTCAACCTCTTCCACCCACGGGTCCTTAGCAGGGGAGCATGAAGAGGTCTAAAAATTCTTTGAAGTGTTATACTTTATCTAAAAAAAAAAAAAGGCATGGAAAAATTACTTTCTGCTTTGTCACATATCTGTTTCATTAAACATTCATTGTTTGAAATTACTTCCTAGCTAAATGGATTATTCATGCTATAATAAGGCCTGACGTTAGGCAGAAGTTGGGCAAACTTTTCCTTAAAGGACCAGATAGCAAATATTTTAGGCTTTCTGGGCTATAAGGTTTCTATTGCAATTACTCAGCTACTTTGCTGTGGCACTCCAGCAGCCACAGACAATAAATATGTAAATGAGTGGATGCAGCTATATGTTCCAATAAAACTTTATTTACAAAAACAGACAGTGGGCTGATTTGCTCTGGTGTCAGTGGTTGGCTGACCCTTGATCTAAGGGGTCAATATGGTGTATTATCATTAAGAACATAGGTTTTGGGGCAAGAGAGGGTTGAATGGGATGGTTTGGTTCACACAAAAAAACATTTTTTCTCCCCAAGGCTCAGATGTGCTCTAGGGTCAAGTCCAAGCTGGAATGCTCTACGGAAAACCACTCTCACTCCTGATACTCAATTCCTGTGACTGACCTGGTACAGTCCGGACCAACTCCTTCCTCCAACACAACTGACTCTCTCAGGTGAGCCAATGACCCTTCCCCAAATCTGAACCCCCCCCCCCAGCAATACCACCCAAAGTTTGCCAATCATGCCCATGAGTGACTGAAAGATAGTGGGGTGCAGGAAGCTTCCTCCCAGGAGGTCCTCAGTCCTGACAGAGACACCAATGGAAAAAGACACTAAGAGAATGGGGTGTTTGCAACTCCAGATGCCAAAGCCCAGCCCCAGCCCATATAAGACCTCCATGTCACCCTCCCCCAGTCAAATCTTTTTTCCTTGCAAGGTATCCATTTCCAGTTTTCCTTCTTGGAGGGGACTTTTACCTGGGACATTTGGCTGTTTATCTTGGGCTCCCAGAAATGATCACCTGTGCCGGTTTGAATGTATTATGTCCCCCAGAAAAAGCCATGTTCTTTGATGCAATCTTGTGGGGCAGTCATAATAGTGGGGATTAAGTTGGAACGTTTGGATTAGGTTGTTTGCATGGAGATGCACCCCACCCAACTGTAGATGATAACTGATGGGATATTTCCATGGAGGCATGGCCCCACCCATTCAGGGTGGGCCTTGATCAGTGGAGCCATATAAATGAGCTGACTCAAAGAGAAGGAACTCAGTGCAGCTGTGAGTGATGTTTTGAAGAGGAGCTACAGCCAAGAGGGACACTTGAAGAAAGCACAGGAGCTGCAGATGAGAGACATTTTGAAGACGGCTGTTGAAAGCAGACTGTTGCTCTGGAGAAGCTGAGAGAGGACAAATATCCCAAGTGCAGCTGTGAGTGACGTTTTGAAGAGGAGGAAGCTTGCTAGAGAGGAACGTCCTGGGAGAAAGCCATTTTGAAATCAGAACTTTGGAGCAGACGCCAGCCATGTGCCTTCCCAGCTAACAGAGGTTTTCCGGATGCCATTGGCCATTCTCCAGTGAAGCTACCCGATTACTGATGTGTTAACCTTGGACACTTTATGGCCTTAAGACTGTAACTGTGTAGCCAAATAAACCCCTTTTTTATAGAAGCCAATCCTTCTCTGGTGTTTTGCATTCTGCAGCATTAGCAAACTAGAACATCACCGAAAACCCAGAACGTTGAGCCACGTGTCTGATGCCTCTGTCAGTACCTGAGCCTGGGTACCAGGGAAATTGTACAACCTCCAAACCAAGGCTCCCAAGCCCTTAGCTTGAGGGGAGAGCTTCTCCCCTGCCTTCTGGAAGGTCTTGGGACATTTGTTAAAAACAGCTTTAATGAGGTATAACTGACATAATAAACTGCACATATTTAAAGGGTACAATTTGACAAGGTTTGACATTTGTATATAACTGAATACATGTATCACCACAATCAAGATAGTGAATAATATATCTATCTATCAAGCTTTCTTGTGCCCCTTTGTACTCTCTCTGTCTTGCTTTTCTCTTCATCCCCCTCCCCAGGAGACCACTGATCTGCTTTCTCTCACTAGTGACTAGTTTGTATTTTCTCAGTTTCATATAAATGAATTCATAAAGTAGGTAGTTTTTGGTCTTGCTTCTTTGTCCAAGCACATTTAGTCTGAGTTTCATCCATATCCTTGCGTGATCAACAGTTCATTCTTTTTTTTTTTTTTTTTTTTTTTTTTTAAGAAGCAAAAATATAGTTTATTTTAGGAACCTGGAATGAAAATGCCATTTTATATCATCTAATTAACAAAGTATACTATTTGTCTGGGAAAAAATTAACTTATTTTTCCTAAGACTTAATTTAAGGAAAAATTTATCGCATTTGCAATTTCATATCTTCAATGCATAACAAAATACCCACAATACATATTGTGACTGGATATTTTCATTTACTCTCCGTTAAAACCAAGGGCATAATATTGCATATTTATTCTCTAAAAGCATTTTTATGTGAATCTTAGGAAATATGGGCCACTTACTTTGTTTAAGCTTACACTGCTAACTTAACTAAGGGGTGAAGTTTGGAAAACACAGAGCAGTGATTCTCTACCCTAGTCATGCATTGGAATCACTGGGGAGCTTTGAAAATCACGGCGCCCACAGCACATAGGGGACCAATTAAATCAGGATCTCTGGTGAGAGCCCCAGGCAATTTTTAAAGCTCTCGTATTATAGCAACGTGATGTCGAGGTTGCCAACCCTTGAAATAAATGAATGAGTAGTTACTGTCTCTTTTAGCCTGCCATTGAAAAAATATCATTTTTCCTTAGTGGAACTTTTGATAAGTGTTGGGTTGCAATCAAACAATATACCAATAAATTTCTAAAGTGTTAGTAGTAAGTTCATTCTTTCTTACTGCTGAGTAGTACTCCACTGTATGCATATACCCCAACCACCTGTTGATGGATATTTCAGCCATTTCTGGTGACTTAGGTCAAGATGGTTGATAGCATCAATCAAGTCAACTATACCTTTGCTGTTTTTCTGTCCACATGATATATCAATTATTGAGAGAGGAGTATTGAAGTGTAGATTTGTCTATTTCTCTTTGCAGTTCTATCAGATTTTGTTTCATGTATTTTGAAGGTCTGTTAGGAGCATAAATGCTTAAGATTGTGTCCTCTTGATTAATTGATCCTTTTACCATTATGAAATGACTTGGTTTCTTCCCTGGCCCTCAAGGCAACATTTTGGTGGCTTTAACTGAGTTTCACCAGTTAAGACCATGGGGACCAGGGTAAGTTTAATCCACTGTGAGAGGCCAAGTCCTGCTTGTGCCTGATCCACTCCGACTGGCTGTGAAATGCTCCTCCTCCAGTTTCCTCCTCCTGATTCTCCAATGGGAAGGGCTTAATAGAAAGTAAATCAGAGGTAGGGTGGTTCCAGGACTCGGAAGATTTTGGGTTTTCACTGAGTACAGCCCAACCTGGGGATATAAGGATGGCAGGGAGACATGGTGACCTCATACAAAACTCAAAATGCATTTTTAAGAGACAATTTTGTTGGAACCAGGGCTCATGCTATTCAGTGTCTTCTGAGGTGGTGCTAAAAGGATCTACTGTACAGGAGCAATGTCCTAGATTTATGGGTTCCTGACTAATTCCACCATAAACTTAATTGCCTTTTATTTGGCTTTGAAGCCCAAAGACATCCCTGGCACAGGGATTCCCCACTCCCACCCCCCACTCCCCCCCCACACACCCAGACTCTTGGCAGGAAGTAATGACTCAATATTCAAGTGCCAGGGTTCCTTGACTCATTCTCCAAAGGGTTACTTCTGGCCCGGGAGCTGGACTCTCCCTCTCAGGAAGTGACGTCAGACAGAAGCCGCTTTCCCAGCAACATGCTGGAGTATTTGGAAGCAAAAGCCCAGGAGTTGCTCCTCCAACCCCTGTCTTGAACACTAGGGACTCCAGCTCATCATCTCATCCCCTCATAAGCCCACCCTCTGCATGCTAGGAGCTCTGCCAACTCGGCCAGATGCTTTCCTGTGTTGTCTCAAAATGCCTCTTTGTTCTCACTGCAACCCTGGAAGTCAGGTGCTACTGTACTCATTCTGCAGAGGAAGACACCAAGGGCTGGGTGAAGGAAAGGAGCTGTGGGGGTGCACGGCAGAACTGGGGCTCAAACTCGAATTGTCCAACACCAAATACAGAGCTTGTCCCATTCCTCCACACTACTCTTCTGGAAACAATGAAATGAGTTGGTGCATTGGAGGCACCATGCAAAAGAGGAAAGATGCTTTGGCATCAGGGACTCTTTGGCTGAGTCCTGGGCAAGTCACTCAGCCTTTCCGAGCCTAAGCTTGCTCATCCGTAAGATGGAGATCATAAGGGTAGGCACCTCATGGGGTTCTTGGAAGGATTAAATGTATGTAAATGTCTAATACCTGATAAGAGTCCAATTAATATTAGTTATCATGAAAAAAAGAGATTGCAAAGATTGTTTCCATCTCACTGTGAACAAAATCCAAAGTCCACGCCGTGGTGACAAGACCCTCTGTGAAGGGGGCCTACATCTTTTTGCTCTCACTGCCTCTCTCCCCTCTGTTCTGGGCGTTTTGGCTGCCCTCACCTCCTGGCCGCCCCTGCTCGAGTGCAGACCCTCCCTGCTTAGTTCCTCTGCTCGCCCTCGCCCCCCAGTCTCTGCCCAGTCTGCTGCTCACTTCATTTGGCCTCGCTTGAGAGTCATCTGATTTGAGGCCTTTCCTGCCATCCCTATTCAAAATGCCACCCCCCCTCCCAGCACCGCTGCCTCTGCAGGCTGCTTTATTTTTCCTTCACATTTATCGCTAATTGGCACATTCTGTATTTGCTTAACTACACCTTTATTTCTGTCTCCCTCCAGCAGTCTGCAAGCTCCGGGGGAGCAGAGATTCTGAAACCGGGACAGTGACCAGCTCACAGTAGTTTTCAATAACTGTTTGTTGTATGAAAGAACAAATACAATGAATGAATGAATGAATGAATGGGAACTGACTGGTTTTCCACCCTTGGTAGTGAGGTCCAAGCCTATGATCCTGCCCCTTTAGCCATTTTTTGAAGAGATGGTTCAACAGGAGGTCAGTGAAATGTAACGGCGAGGGCAGCGTTGCTGGCTGCCCCCCCAGCTGGGCTCTGTATTCAGGGCCTTAATTAATCTTTACATCTACTTTTATTGGTGGAGAAACAGGCTCAGAAAGTCTCAGTATGTTGTCCAAGGTCACACAGTAAGGTGGGAGCTAGAATTCAAACCTGCGTCCGCCAGTCTCAGAGCCTCTATGCTTCCCCCCACACCAAGGTGGAATTTTTTTCAGCTTTGAAGTCTTAAAGAGAAAAATACTTGTAAAGATGGAAGTTTCCCTCATCGGGGGGCTCCATGGGAAGCTGTCAGACCCTAGCTCCCAGAAGAGGGTTCTGGCCTCTCGAATTCTTGGCAGGAGGCGTGAGATATGCTCAGACCCTCCTGTCACTGACCCTGAAGAAGTGTCTTCAGAAAGGCTTTTAATCTAAAATCCCCTGCAGCTTCCAACCACCCACATCTAAAACAGTGTCAGCGGAACCCTCTCATATTTGACATTCTTTCCCAGAATTCCTGGCCCCAGAGTTCTCCAGCAAAGCTTCCTTTTGTGTTCCTACCTCCACGATTTCTTGAGCATTTGGAGAAGGAGCAGGAAGAAAGACTTTGGCCAATGCACTGGGGATAAAGGACAGCAGCTTCTTTGCAAATTTGTTTCAGAAAGTCCATCTCCAGGAAAGGTTCCAGAAGTTGGCCCAGAGGGGTTGGGGCCATTAAGGGGTCCCTGGAGTCAGGAGCCACAGTTTGTGGCTCAATATGCACTAGGTCCAGCTTCAGAGGCAATTGGCCCACCTGGCAGGCCAGCAGAGGGGATCCATCACCTTCCCACTGTGGGAGGGTCTGAGCTCAGACAAACAACCACCACGCCCTGCACCTCTGATAGAATCAAGTCAAAAGTGAGAAGCCCACATACAACCGTTCCTGGCTCTGGGCCCTCTGCACAGGCCTGGGTGCTCACCCGCCATGTCCATTTCACCTTCCAAGCCAGTCCATTGTCTGGTCAAGACCTAGCTCAGCTCTCGAATCCATCCTGAAGCCCTCTCAGGTCAACCCGCCCAACTCAGACCCCTCCAAACCAGACTTCATGCAGCAGCTGGTGGGGGGTGGGCTGGGGGTCTCTCTGGAACACAAATTTAATGAACGCACCCCCCTGCTAAAGGACGCAGGATGAGCCAAGCTCAAGAGCCACTCCAGCCACTGTGACCCCCTTCCTTGGTCACACTTTATCTTTCTTCTTCTAGGCCTTTGGCCTGCTGGGGACGCTGCCTCTGCTCCCTAATCCCGAGTCCACCCCACCTCCCTCTGAGCACCACGTCCCACTGGTCCTCACCCTCACCCCAGCAGCCACCACTCTCTGACATCCCCAAGTCATGTGGGGTTCTCCCCAACCACATCACATCTGTTCATGTTGTGGTGATTTCCTGTTTGCTCGTCTCCCTCTTTCCCCAACTGCAAGTTTCTTGAGGGCAAGGACTTGGGGTGTAGCTCTCTGAGCCATTCCTTGTAGATCTAAGCAGAGATTTACAGGGTGTCTGCTATGAGAAGATGGGTTTCGTGGTGGTCTTTGAGAGGAACCTCAGTGGCTTCTCAGATCCCCTCGAACTTCTTCCGCCCTCTGGGTTGGTGTCTGTGGGTTGGCGTCTGTCCCACCCTTGCTGGTCACTTGTCCTTTTTCAGATTTAGAGGGACCTCACCCCTCTGGGTGTGGAATCTGGCACCCTGAGTGGTTGCCAAGGGGCCAGATGATACAACTGGTGGAGCTAGCTACTCGTGGAGGGAAAGTGGACCACGGCAGAGGGGAGGGAGCTAGGGGATAAATTCTCCCTCTTTCTCTCTTTAGGGGCATACTACTAGGTGTATTAGAGAAATCCTGTACTCCCAGCAAGCATGTGTGCTGAGAACCTGCTGGGTCTCCTTGTAGAGTACTAACCAGCCCTCTGCATCATTTTGCATCTCTCCTTGCCACCTTTCTCCTTCTCTCACTCTTGCTGCCCTGGGCTTGTACTTGGCAAATAAGTTTCAGCCACTTTAATCTTTGCTTCAGGCCCCACTTTCTAAAGAGTCCTGTGCTGGTTTGAAGCTGTATGTACCCCAGAAAAGATCATGTTCTTTTAATCCATTCCTGTGGGTGTGGACCTATTGTGGGTGGGACCTTTTGATTAGGTTGTTTCCATGGAGATGTGACCCACCTCCTTCAAGGTGGGCCTTAACCCTCCTACTAGAGTCCTTTGAAAGAGGATAAAATTAAGAGAAGACACAGAAAAAAAGCCCCAGAGAAGCCGAGAGATGAAGCCACTGAAGCCAGAAGCTGAAAGCAACAAAACCCAGGAGAGAAGGACCAGCAGACATCGCCAAGTACCTTCCTATCTGACAGAGGAGCCTAAGCTCACAGGTAGCTGGTCTTCAGGGAGAAAGCATTGCCTGTTGATGCCTTGAGTTGGGCATTTTCACAGCCTAAGAACTATACGTTTATATGTTAATAAATACTCACTGTAAAACCCAACCTATTTCTGGTATATCATATTTCGTCAACTTTAGCAAACCAAAACAGGCCCAGTCCCAGGTCAAATAAGATTAGGAAATACTACATACTTTACCCAGCTCCAAATTTTTGAGAATCATGGTGTCTCAAAAGGCTCTGAGAAGTCCTGCAGTAAAGAAATCTGTTCAACATACACACTAACATTTACTGACCACTTACTATATGCGAAACACAATTCTAACTTGTTAAAATTCCCCTACAGTCCTCTGAGTGGTCTTGTTATTATCCTGTTTTACAAACAGGGAAACTGAGGCATGAGCATTTAAGTAAATTGTTTAACTTAACACACTCAACAAGTTCAAAAGCTTGGCTTCTCTCCAGGTAGTCTCCCTCCTACCTGCACGCCCATAACAACAGTGCTACAGATACCCTCTGCTATAACTCAGAATTGTCCTGACATTTCCGATGATGGAACTTTTTTTTATCATGTCATTTGTTAGCATCAACTGAACTAGTGCCACTGAAAACAGTTTGCTGTAAATTTATCTTGATTTCCCATGGTGATCGCAATGGAGCCAGCAGTGATCTTTCCACCCGCATGTGCTCAGAGGCCAAGCACAACCCTCCATTAGCTCACAATTTGCACTACAATAAATATTTTTAGGAAAGAAAGAAAGGAGGAAAAAAGGGAAGGTTGTCCTCTTAAAAACACCAGGGACCCCGTCTCAAGAGGAGCCATCTGGGTGGAAATTCAGTGGTGCTTTCAGTTCCTGTTTCTGGCTCCCCAGTAGACAGTGAGAAACTTCTTCAAATCTATGCATGGTCATCAGTTGCTCTACTCTTTGTGGTTTCTAAACCCGGGGATGGCCAAGAAGAAAACTAGAAGAGGCTGCTGTGATGATGACACATGGTTCCTGGCTTCTGGGGGTGGAGCCGCCATGTATAACTGCACAGGTTGTACACTGCACAACTGCAGGGGGTGCTGTTCCCATCACTGTCCATTGCACAGTTGCCTTGCATGGGAACCACATGGCACAGCAACCACAATGCTGAGGTTTGGATGGGGTGGAGTGAGGGTAATTGCAGGACCATAATCATTACAAACACAATCTGGCTTATCTGTGTGGCTCAGGGTGTAGTCCGTGCCATATCACAAAGCACCAGGAAGTTCTGACACTGGCGCCTGGAAACCTGCCCTGTCTGAGGCGAGGCCTGGGTTTTAGTGGGAGTGTCTGCAGTGGCATCACCCTGACAACATGGCATTGAGCACCCACTCCCTCCCAGCTTTGTGTGCAGAGCTCTGAGGACACCCTGACTTCCCTCTAAGCAGAGTTTCTCTATTGTGGCACAATTGGTATTTTGGGGCAGGTTATTCTTCATTGTTGGGGACTGTCTGTGTTATCAACATCTCGGGTCAGATCATACTTTGTTGGGAGGGGGGTGCATCATCCTGTGCATTGTAGGGTGTTTCGCAGCATCCTCGGTCTCTACCCACAAGATGCCATTCGCTCCCCCAGTCCCAATTGTGACGACCAGAAATGTCTTCCGCCTTTGCCAAATGTCCCCTGGGGGCCAAAATCACCCCCGGTTGAGAACCCCTGCTCTAGAGATCAGAGCTGTGTCATTGAACATGGTAGCAGCTAGTCACGGGTGGCTCTTGAGCATCTGAAATGTGGCTGGCCCAAATTAAGATCTGCTGTAAGTGTAAACTATCCACCTAATGTTGAAGTGTTAGTATGGAAAAAAATGTAAAATGTCTCATTGATAATTTTTAAAACATTGATAATATTTGGGGTAGATTGGACTAAGTAAAATAGATTATAGCATTAATCTCACCTGTATCTTTTTACTTTTTCAATGTGGCCATGAGAAAATTAAAACTGCATATGTCTCACATTATATTTCTCTCTAACAGCCCTAGGTTAGAGAGCCTCCATCCCTGCTTGTCCCTGCTTGCTTTCACTCCTTTAGGCGACGTAATGAAGTTAGTTTGTCAGGCTGGCCTCTGTGTTACTCCAGTCGTCCACCCCCATCCCCAGAACCTTCTGTTGCTTCTCAGCACCCAAAGATCATTCTCAGGTCTGCCCCTTTAAAAAATATCCCCTGCTTGAGGCTTTACCCTATCAAAAACACCAGGAAGGAAAGAGCCAATAAGCCTCCTCCTTCAGACAAGCCCACCTCCATGGGCAGCTGCATTTGTGTCTTACTGTTTTTGCCATGCTAGAACCACTCCATTGGTTTCTTAACCCCTGTTCCTGACCCTCTCCTCTTCCTTCTGCAATATTCCAAACACATGCCGTGATCCTATTACTCCCCCATGTAAGCACTTCAATGGCTCCCTCTTGACGACCAGAGGTAGCCCAGACTTCTGAGCTGGACATTCAAAACCATTGCGAGACCACCGCAATCCACTTTTGGGGGCCTTATCATTACCAGTTTTCCTTCCTGTTCCAATCCATTGGATAGCTTTCCTTGCATTGGCCTCTTTGCTTGTCCTTCTTGCCACTTCATTTCTGTCTGTCAAAACCTAGTCATCCTTAAAGATGCTTTTAAATCCCTCCTCCCCAAGAAGCTTTTGGACATTATGCTCTCCATGGTGACCTTTCTAATCATCAGGACAAGTCTGCTCCAATTAATTGAGAATATTCATCTGATGGTCTTGAGGCCAATTACTCAAACTATTCTTCACCTACTGTATCACTCCTTAGCTTTTCATGCATTTATGTCTTCTTTTCTCGAGTTTGTAAATTCCTTCAATTTGCCTTATATGAATGTACTCATGAGAATAACTAGACAATGTATTTTAAAAGGAGGGCTCTCCCTCTCAAATTGGAGACAGATGGTGCTCATGTTTGTTTGGGCCTTGTGTTGTTTCCTAAACTCCCAGCACTGTATGTGGCAGATCATGATATCCATAAATGATTGTTGATTGGTTTAATGGGGAATGAGTCCCTGATTCAGAAGAATAAATCAAATGGTGGGGGAGTGGTTTAGGCAGAGTAAGGCACAGTTTGGCTAAGACTTGTGCAATGGTTGAATGGTGCCCTCCCCCATTCAGATGTACCTGGAACTTCAGAACGTGACCTTATTTGGAAATAGGGTCTTTGCAGATGTAATTAGTTATGGATCTTGAGATGATTGGTGTCCTTGTAAGGAGAGGAGAAGAGATGAGACACGAGGAGCAGATGGCCATGTGGAGGTGGAGGCAGACTGTGCAGCCACAAGCTAAGGGACACCTGAGGCCACCAGAAGCTGGAGGAGGTCAGGAGGAGTCTTCCTAGAGTCTTTGGAGGAAGCATGCCCCTGCTGTCACCTTGATTCCAGATTTCTTAGCCTCTAGAACTGTGAGAGAATAACCGTCTGTTGTTTTGAGCTACCCAGTTTTGTAGTGCTTTGTTACGGAAACAGATGTGAGCCATTCCTATGTGTAATCTACCCTAACTCTGGGGTCCTTCTCCGAGAGGGGGCAGGAGGTGACAGGGAATCTCTGGAGTGAAATCCACCCACGTCCCCCACCTTTGGCAGAACATCTGAAGAACAATCTTTGCTGCCAGTGATTTCCTAGGAAGTGCCCATCCTCTCTTCTTCATCCACCTTATAATTCAATATTTGAACTGGCAAATTATGGCAATTAACCAGAATGGTGGGCCTTATTTCTCTGCATCAAATAGTGCCGGGCCCTTCTTGAAGGGCTGTAAACCCTGATGCAAAGGGAGGAAGGGAGACAGCAGGGCAAGGGGGTGGTCCTTCCTGAACAGCACACTCCACATCAAATCAGCTCAGGGAAGCTGTTATTTTCCCCTCATTTGCATTACAGAAAAGCCACTCTTGTTTATGTGGCTATAAATGGCTTTCCACCTGACCTTCCTGGCAACCCCACCGACCTTTGATCCGCCTCAGGCTGAAGCTTTGCAATAAAAGCTGCCCCTTCCCTTTGGCTTTTGTCCTCAGAGCAGGGCAGATCCAAGAAGACAAGGGTCCTCTCAAGGGCTTCCCAGGACCAGCCCAGCCTGGCTGGAGATGGGGAAGAACCAATGGGGAGCTCTACCAAATAGCTGTGTCCACCTGGCTGCGGAGGGTCGAGGGACAGGAGCAGGTTCTGGGGCTTTCCGGGGCTTTCCAGGGCTTTCTGGGCCTTTCCGGGGCCCTGCGGTCAGAACAGCCAGCAGATGTCTCTGTTACACACTGTTTGCACCCCCTTGTTCCCTGCAGGGGTTCACGCAGAAAGTAGATACAGAAAGTCTCCCTCCTTCCGTCCCCAGATTGTGTGCAGGGTGGGCCCAGGGGTGATTTGGGGGGTTCCTTGGTTCCTGTCTTCATGGGAGAGAGCAGGGGGAGGCATCTCAGGGGTCCGGAGAGACCAGCAAGTCGAGACAGTGTGAAGGGATAGAAGGGAGGGAGAACGCCCAGGGGGAGAGGGGCAGGCAGGGAGTATTACAGGGGGGTTAAGTAAGTACACAGCCCCGAAGGAAGGGCTGGGTCATCATGATTTGCATCCTACCTCTTGCAAGCTTTAGGCCAATTACTCAATTTCTCTGTTTCCCTGTATTCATCAATAAATTGAAGACAATGCCTCCTAGGGTTGTTGGGATATTTAAATGACAGTCCAGATAAACAGGGCCTGCCACATGGGCAAGCACTCACTAAATCTTAGCCGGTTTCCTATTAAGTAGACCAGGCAGGTAGGAGAGGTTGGGGAGAACTTGTACAGTCCCTCCACGGCTTACGTGGCTCCCACCCTAATTAATGGCAGGAAGAGGACGCCAATAAATAGACAGGGGACAGGAAAGCCCTCTTTCCTTCGGCACAGAGAAGATTCACATCAGCTTTGATTAGATCAAGTCTCAGTGGCGAGGAAGCTTCACCCAGAAAGGGACAGAAGCAGTTGGAAGGCCAGTTCTACTCAAACCAGCAGGAGGCGGGGACTGGCACCCCGGGGCCTTGAGGACTTGTCGGGACGTCAGTCAGAACTCCTGTCTTGGTGGCATCACAGTGGAAAAAGGGAACCCCAAGGATGGGAAGTGACAAGTGATCACTCACTCTGAAGAAAGAGAAAGGAGCAAAGCAGCCTCGTCACCCGATGACCAGCAGGCTCAGCCCTGTGGGGAAGACTCTAGAGCTGATCATCAGCCCCGGGGGAACATGGGGGTGGGGTGTTTTAGTGGTAAGAGCGGAGGTGGGCTTGGAATCCTAACATCCTCACTCACAGGTTATGTGGCCTCAGGGCAAATGACTTTAACTGCAGTGCCTACCACACCCACGAGGATGTTGCAAGGATCCAATGAATTAACATGTGTGAAGGGCTAAGAAAGCAAGTTCCTAATGTGAGACAGGAGGAAATCATCCAACGTAAAGAGTGATATCAAGAATACCTTATCTCAGACCAATTTAATTTTAATTAATCTTCACTTTAGGGGGAGAACATGGCAAGTCAGGGCTACAAGGTGACCATTTTGCTAAACCAAGGCCCAGACAAAAGTGACTTATCCAAGGTCAGGCTCATTAAGGGCAAAGGAGGAACCTGGTCACTTAAAGTGTTTTTAAAAATTATTTCTCTTCATCCCGATATCAGGATATAACCTATAATAGTATGTCTCCATGAATAATAATAGGTGCTTCTAGAAACAGGGTCTTACGGAAAATTTGAATTTGGGGAGCACTGGGTTAGAGAAAATCACATAGGATTTTTTTTACTGCAGGACTTCTCAGAGCCTTTCAATATGTCTAGACACATTGTGACTTTCCAAAGGGCCAGGGTAGGGTACACCATTTCTCAAAGAAATTAACCATGCTATGCTTGTTTTCTTGGAACATCTCATGGAGTGAGTATTCACAAAATATAATTTGGGCTACCAATATATACATTCTACATAAAAGCTTTTGATTTGGAAGTGTCTATGGGGGATGTTCAATAGTTCAACGTGAATAATCAACTCCCCAGGCACGCTATATCATCACGTCTACAAATCAGCATGTAATAATGCAATGTATACTGCTTAATCCATGCTGATTAATGTATATAGTTAACAAGAAGGCTCCGCACCAAATGACAGCACTTACGTCTGCAGAGTGGTGTGACAAGTTATTTTTGTTATTTTTATTTCCTTCTTTATGCTCATCTACACTTCATAAGTGTTCTGCAATGAACCTATATTTCTATGGCCAAAAAGAAAGGCCATTTTTTCTTGCAAAATCAGTGATGTGGCATCTACTTGAAAGAAGCCATCCTCTGGGGAATAACTGCAGGACCTATCTCTAGCAATAATGTAAACAAAAGGATGGAGGTTGTGCTCATCAAATCTTCACACAGTACTAAATTTGGTGGGGAGGCTCCCGCTCAGATGGCCAAGAATAAAATTCAAAACACTGTGACAAATTGAAAACATGGCCCTGTAAAAACTGGATGAAAGTCAATAGGACAATTATAAGGTGATATATTTAGGGCTAAAAACAACTACCATATGTTTAGGATGAAGACAGAACCATCTTCTGAATGGTCAGCAGCTACCAGGTGCGTCCCTACTACGTGCTAGGTCATGGTCGATGGGTTGGCGCCAGACCCAGGATTAGGAGAAAAAGACCTGGTGATGTCCACAGGCTGAGGACAAATGAGCAAGACCATCCTGTGGTCATATCAGCTGAACACAAAATCCTAGTACATTGGTCTGACCAGGAGTTATGACTCCTGGTTCATAAAAGAGAAGGATTTTGAAATCAGGACAACCCTCCAAATCAAGGATTGTCATCACTCAGCACAGCAGGCTGTCATCTGTCCCCTGCCAGCCTCCGGGAACATTTTGGTGTCATGTCCATGTGTAAGAGGCACCCTGGGGCCTGCAGAGAGGAGACAGAAGAGTTAGAACTTCTGGGACGTTTTACTGGTTTATGGGGACAATCAAATTGAATATTTGAAATCTGAGCCATCTCTGGAAAGCCCATCCTAGAAAAGCCTGGGCAGCTGGTGGTAGTCAACAGAGCGCTTTGCCTTCTTCAAAGCCGACTTAATTCTGCACACATAAAAGGCCTGTGACGTGCCACAGCCCAGAGTCTTCCCCCTCTCCAGTCCCGCATTAGTCAGCTTCTCATTAGACTGCTGAGTCGAGTTTGTGTCACCACACTCCGAAAAGGGCTTGGGGAGGCTGGAAGGTGTCCAGGCAAGAACCACAGAAATGATCAAAGGGATGGAAACTAGGCCCTGTGAAGAAAGGTTAAAGGAATTGGAATTATTTTGCCTGGAAAAAACCAGTGAGAGTCTGAATAACCAAAATCCAGAGAGGAACCACACAAACCTCGCTTTAGTCGACTCACTTCCCAACCACAGCCTTCATCCGAAGGCTCAACCGGAAGCAATAACCAATGGCTCACATTTCTTGTGCATTTACCCTACACTTGGCTTGTGCTCTGTGCCTTGCCTGGATTATCTCATTTCACCCTCAGGCAGTCCTATGGTTATCCCTCCCTTTCAGGGGAGGAAGCTGAGGCCCAGCAGAGAGAGTTCCTCTCGCTGGTGAGTGGTGGACACTGGACTCGAGCCCAGAAGCACTTCCCCAGTGTATTTCCAACAGGAAATGTTCTTTCCCAGTCCCCTTCAAAAGAGCAGCCACATCTCATATTGTAGAGCATGAAACTTGTGGACGATTGTTAACAGCAAAAACTTGTTAAATGACTGAAAGCATTATGCTGCCACTGCATTTGGTTTCAGCAATGTGTCTTACACAATGTAAAATAACTAATTTCCCCTATGTTATATTGTGTAATCCTCAACATTGCCTGTCACTAACCCTCTTTTTAGAAGAGGAAACTGGGAGTTGGAGGGTTTTTAGTGTCATCACACAGAGAACTAGTGGTAGAAATAGATTCGAATCCTATTCATGCAACTCTGAAGCCAGTGCTCTTCCTAATAGTCCCCAGAAAGAAACACATTGGAGAGAGAGAACATCCATAAATATTGGATACTAAATACCAGGGAGGTCAAACCCTGACTGACATAGGCTGTATTTCATTCCTACAGCTCAGCAAGCACAGGCCTTTGCACCCACTAACACGGAGATGCAAAGAGTATTAATAGCGAAGCTATTAAACAGGAGGTCTGGTCTTTGTAGAGAAACAGGGGCAAAAGGGCGTGGCAGGTTGCTCTTCAAATGCAAGTCTGAAAAAGCTTAACCCGCTCCTCAGGGGGATAATAAAATGGATCAGAGTGTGAAAACACAAATCTAGCCCATCTTGAACTAGAGTAAAATTCTTACAGATCAAAGAAGAACATGCCGGCTATCATCACGCAAGGGAAAACGTGGAACTGGGCCTTTGTAATTAGCCCTCCCCTTTAGTGAAGGAAAGTGATTACCACTGAATTAATAGAAAAGAGGATTAAGATCCATGGGCCCCATCGCTGTCTCCTGGGGCCAAGGCAGGAGAGGGTTCTTGTAGGAAAGAGTGGCCTACAGCACTGGGGGCTCTCAGGGGCACCCGAAGACAATTAGGATCTGGCTTTGTTGGGAGAAAAGTGGTTTCTGGATGGAGAAGCAGCAGCAGGAGGAAACTGGGGAGTTTGCTGTTGGATCCTGGGCCAGAGCAGTTGAACATCCTCCGATTTCTGCCCCTGAGTGTATGATGTGTCAATGGCTACCATCTATGGCACGTGCTCTGGGTCCCATGTGTGTTATAGTGATATTATTTTTGAGTCTTCACCGCATTCCAAGATATCCTCATTTTACATGGAAGAAACATAAGCACAGGGAGGTCAAATAATGAACCAGAGAACTTGCATCTCGTAAGTGGCAAACCCAAGTCGGGAACCCATACCTGCCTTCTTCAAAAGCCCCCATCCTCTCCAATGCATTTGTGTTTTCCCTCAAATCCTTGCTTTCCCTTTTCTTTCCAACCTTCCCAGTACTGAACCTGATTCTCTGTATCCATTGCAGATGCTTGATCCTGCTGATCAAATTTAAAGCCATGGTAAAACATAAACCAAAGAATCCATCTCTCCATCAGACCAAAATACAATTGAGTATTATTCAGAGTGTCTGTTGTGATGTGCTACTCCTCAAAGAAGTGTTCTGTGGTCAGATAGGAGGGGGGACCAGACATATATGACCC
Organism: Choloepus didactylus; assembly: GCF_015220235.1. Taxonomy (NCBI): domain Eukaryota; kingdom Metazoa; phylum Chordata; class Mammalia; order Pilosa; family Megalonychidae; genus Choloepus; species Choloepus didactylus. The sequence continues at coordinate 62,703,387 of NC_051324.1, read as the reverse complement.
TGACCACAAAGTGCTTTAGTGTGTAAAAGGCACAGAGGGTTGCTACCGTTCCTCATTCTTCCCCAGCACCCAGCCCAGCATCTGACCCCGGCAAATATTTATTGATCAAATGAGTGAGCAAATGCATGACAATTGTATTGAACCCTGCTGGCTTGGTTTAACCCAGTATCTCTAACTTTATCCACCAGTCTCCCTTTTGTTGGACCCCACCACAGTGTGGTGCTCCGGGAGACGTCCTGCCAGAAAGGCTGGTCTGCGTTAACATTGTCTGACAAGGGACCCACAGACATCCGTGCTGTGGAGGTGAGTTCCCACTGTGACAGGTTTCGGAAAGTCTCTCAGTGGAGAAACTGGAGGTAGAGCGGTGACTGAGCTCGGGGTTTAGCGAGGAAATCCCATAGAGCCTAGGAGCTGGCCGGGGCTCTGGAAGATGGGGAAACAGTAGCTGCAAGACCAGGCTCGGCTGGAAAAACACAGTCGGAGTGCAGGAGCCTTCTTAGGTCAAACTTCAGGTAATTTTGGCAAGAGCTGTTTCTCCCTGAAGCTGAGAGATGGACATGAGGACTAGGTTGAAAAGGATCCTACTTTTTTTTTTCTAGAAATTGAGAGGAAAGAGAAAAAGAAAGGCGAGAGGGAGGAAGAAGAGAGGGTCAATTCTCAAGGACCCCAAGGGAAGCTTAGAGCCACTCACTCATTCAGGAAGCTAAGAGGTCTGTTCCATCTGAAGAATCTCCTTCCTTTCCCCAAAGCAGGAGCCCAATCCTGTAAGCCATGGCCTCTTGGCAAGTCTGTCCCATTCGCGGGCTGCTAATAGAAACAAGACCAGGCTATTTATACTTACAGATGGTGCAAACTGCAGTGGAACATCAAATGAGCCAGATGTTGGTCGGATGGAGGGAAATTAGTGAACTTGGCTAATAGGAATCAAAGAGCCCCTGGAGAAGGCTTTCTGGACCCAAGATGTGCAGGACCCGAGAAAGTAGATGATAAGAAATGCTGTGTTGTGAGAACTATTTGATTTAGTGCAACTTCTGAAGCCCAGCAAGGAGAGTCTACTTGAGCTTGTTTTGCTTGGGGGAAAAAATGCAGTCATTGTCTGTCTCCATTGTTCCTTCTGAGACTATGCAGGAGACCCGAGCAGCAGGCTTTTCATCTCCAATTATTTTCAGCCAAGGGACAAAACAAATGGCAAATAGCACTGAAAAAAAAATTTTTTTTAGAATTAATATTAATAAAAGATGTGTTGGAGGCTCTAACTGAATCCCAAGGAAGCAGGGCCAGCCTCACGTGTGGGTGGGGGAAGGAGAGGTAGAGGCAGAGCAGGAAGGGCAGGACAGCCAGGGGTGGTGGCAGACAAAGAACAGGCACGTGGGGCTGAGCCAACCGCTCCCCAAGTGACCACTAGGTGCCAGTGGACGGCGAGGGTGCCGGGGTGCCCTTGGCAGTCTGACATCTGGTTGGGGGCTGTAGCCCTAATGCCACGTGGCGCCTCTCGGGGCAGGCAGAGAGTTGCCCAGCACTCACCAGGAATGCTGGCGCCACGGGGGCCCCCCTTCCAGCCGGGTGTGGCCCAGATGGCTCCTTTGTGCAGCTGCAACTCACAGAGGAGGCGGGCGGGTGTCCTCACCTCCCCGGGCCCACACCAGCCCCCAGCCCCGGCCAGCTTGGCCAGTACGAATGGCCATCTGTCAACAAGTGCTAGCAAGTGTCCACCGGCTGCACAGCTGTCCTCTGGGAGTTTAGATTCCACATTAGAGCCGTTTCCTGGCTCCTTCCGGACATGTAGATTCCTCAGGGGAGAAAAGGGTGACATGCGATGGGCAGAGACAGATGATTCCAGATGTGGATGGAAGAGGAAAGGCCGGTCCCTGGGGACACTCATTCCTTCAGCAAAACCTGTTGAGCATTCCCAAGGGGCTTGGGATTGTTCTAGGGCCTAGAGAAGCACCAGGGAACAAAACAGACAAGATCCCTGCCCTCCGCGAGCTTACACTCCAGGGTGGGAGAGAGGCAGTAGTCCCAAATACACACATGCAAGTATGTGTAAACTAACACCAATTTAAATTAACTAATACAAAAGGACGAAGTGTGACAGGGCTATGGGAGAAAACACTAGAGAACCACAAGGGCCACACGGGGAGGGTCTGGTTAGTGGCCCGGTCTGGGCCTTGAAGAATTCTCTTAGCTTCTGTCTCCTTTCACCCCCCGGGGCCCAGGGAGGCATGAGTCTGGAGAAGAAGCCAGAAAGAGATTATGTTACCCAACAAATGGACTATGCACATTAATATATGACATGGATTAAATTGTGTCCCCTAAGAAGACATATTCAAGCTCTAACCCTCAGTCCCACAGTCATGACCCATTTGGAAATAAAATTTTTAAAGATGTTATTAGTTAAGAGGCAACACTGAAGTAGGGTGGGCCATCAATCCAGTATGATTATTGTCCTTATAAGCAGAGGAGATTTTGACACAGAGAGACAGAGACAGAGAGAGAGAGAGAGGGCCATTGACAGAGCAGAATCTGAGTTATGCCAGAAGCCAAGGAACATCATGGAATGCCTGCCACCAACAGAACCTTAAAGCCTGGCCCTGCCCACTCCTTGATTTCAGACTTATAACCTCCAGAACTGTTAGACAACACATTTTTGTTGCTTTAGTCAACTAGGCTGTAGTACTTTGGTACAGCAGCCCTGGCAAACCAAGACAACATACTAAAACAAAACAAAACAGAACAAAACAAAAACAAAAACAAACAAACAAACAAATAAAAAACAAGCTACCTCTCAAGATAGAGACCCCATCCTGCTGCCAGGTCTCTGTGATCTTATTTCCTTCTTTTTGTTGGTCACCAGGAAGCTCAGAGGCAGAAGCATTATGGTTTGCCTCCAGCAACAAACACGGTCTTCATGGTATGTCTGTGATGTAACTTAATCCCCAGTTTTAGCTTTTCTTTCCTGCTTTCAAGTTCACTCTGTTTCATTTCCTTTATTGCTAATTTTTATTTGTGTTTTATCTTATTATATATTTGTTTATTTTTCATTGCTAATTTTTATTTGTGTTTTATCTTATTATATATTTGTTTATTTTTCATATACTGTTTTAAAGCCTTCCTGAAACCCGTGGAGAAATAGATCAACAAAACAAATATAGACATTGATGGGGTGCAATTAAAGCCTAAAAAGCATCCTTGCATTATGTGATTCTAGGTGGATTGTAAACCGGGAAAACAAATTTCTGTAAAGGGCAGTTTAGGGACAATTGGTGAAATTGGAATATGGACTGCTCATTAGAAAGAAGCATTGTCTCAATGGAAATTTCCTGAACTTGATAATTTACTTTAGCTGTGTAAAATAATGTCTTTGTGTTTAGGAAAGGCACACTAGAATATTAAAGGGTGGAGGGTATGATATATGCAAACTACTCTCACATGGTCAGGAAGAGGGGAATATATATATATATATATATATATATATATATATATATGGTAACACATATAAAATATGAGAGAGAGAAAATAAGGAAAGAAAAAAGACCACAATATCATACTTGAAATATGAAAGACCTTGTGTATGCAGGTGAATTTGCTTGGCAGTTTTAATTACAATGGAGGCCCTGTTTAAAGGGAGTCTGAAAAACCATCTTCTTCTTCTGGCCTACGACTCCCCCTCCTGCCCTCTCCCCTAGGACTCTAACTGCCCCCCTCCCCCCACCAACATCCCAATGCTAAAAGAAGACTGAATTTCGGAGGGATTCCAGGAATAACTGCTTTCAGATCATCAGGCGTGGCCCTCGTTTGCCTCCAGCATTGGCGTAGGTATGACAGTCCCCAGCTAGGTCACCAGCAAGTGTTAAAGCTTTTAAACATTTTCTTTTGGAGGTTTATTAGTCCACTGGAGAAACACCTCAACATTTGCCTCCCAGCCCTGACTTCTTGTCACTACAATCCAGCTGCTTTAGGCTTCAGAAGAAGGGAAAGAGCACGTGCCAGCAGGCTAATCGCAGACTTTCTAGAATCGGAAATAAGCACTTTCCACCGGCTCAGCTGCAGCCTCTGCTTGGCCGGAAGTCACCTGCAGCTCTGCTCTCCTCTCTCTCCCACACATCTGACTTCCCACCCCGCCTTCAAGGGGGCTTGGCTGGAAAGCTTTGAAAAGAAATGGGGAGCTCCAAGCAGTAACCGTTGTTCAAGAAAACTCAAGCGTGGTGCTTCAGATTTCCTTTCTCCCCGCTCTGCTCTTATTGCTAAGGTCTCAAGACTGCAAACCAAGGGAAAAAAACCTTCCTAAGAAGGTGAGGTATATGCAAGCCCTGGCTCCTGTGCTACCTGGCAGAGGCTTTGATTCTGGCTAGTGTTCACCAAACTGTCCTCAGAGCACAGTGGCATACACCCCACTGCCTTCTGGGCTGGTTCAAGGATGTTGAGAGGACTTTGGGTTGTGCCCAGCAAGCGAAATTTATCAAGCTGCCTCTCTCCTTAGCAAAGACTTGGTGGCCTTCTTATTTGTTTGCCTTCCTATTCCCACTGGTGCCCTCCTCCTACAGGCGTCCTGCTCGTTTGCGCTTGCCAAGTGAGCAAGGGGATGCTCTCTGATTCAATGAGTCATGGAAAAGGCTATTTGAACCTGACTTGTTGCATCCAAAGGACCTCCCACATGTGGGGGGCCAATGGAGGAGTCAAACCATTCGATATGTATGTACAGAAAGAGGGTGAGAAAAGAACATGGCAATTGCAGACGGGCTTCCAGTTCAGAAAGTAGAAAGTGACTTCCTTGCAAATCCCAGAAGTGGCAATTTATTCCCGTAGTCCATTATTTTGCTCTTCTTCAAACCCTTTCATTCACACAGTACAAAGTGCTTTTCGAACTTGAGCTCTTTCATCCCAGCAATGACCATGCGACATAGCAGATGATGACAGGGATTGGCCTGGCAGCGAGAGAAGCCAAGCCCTGGCAGAACAAGGGGGTTTAGCCCAGGAGACCCTCAAATCAGCCTCAGCATTCCTGCCGGCTGTCCCCTGGGGACTCAGATGGAGGCCTGGAAAGCTGGGCTCCTGGGCCTCCAGGGGGTCCCTGGACTCTTCAGCCAGGGGTGAGTGATGGCTGTGAGCCAAGGTCAAGCCCTTCACCTTGAACTCTGCTCCACCTCCTGGCCCAGCCCCAGGCTCTGCTCCCTTCTCACCTACCTTGCCCCTGGGCCCTCACGGAGCTCTCAAACCTCCCAGGCCTTCCCAGGAGGCACAGACCGGCAGAGTCAGAGGCCCGGGTTCAAGTCCTGTCCCACCACCTGCCACCTGGGCAAACTTGGGCACAATCTGGCGTCTCTGGGAAGATAACTGTCTAATCTTTGCGTGGTGGCCCATCCTTGATCCAGGCAATTTCATCCTTCTCTTACTCTGTTTCTTTTTCTCATTAATTTTTCATTTTAATTATGATAAAAGATCCGTAACATAAAATTTGTCAATTAAGCATTTTTATTTTGAATGGACAATTCAGTGGCATTGATTACATTCAAATGTTGTACAATCATCACCACTATCTATTTCTAAAATCATCATCACCCCAAAACTCTCTTTCTCTTAAACACGTATTTAAGAGTATTTACTTTCTTTGTAATTACTTTCTTTGGAGCCCTTTTGCCCTCAGTCTACAAACTAACATAGATGGAACTGATGTAATCAAATGGGTGACTGTGCCACCCTTTTCAGGGAAAATGCTAACATAGATGGAAAATGCTCGCATTTAATTAAATTGCATTTAATTCAGACCTTGTGGAAGTATGCAAAGGGGTATGTGAATGGCAACTGGCATTTGGGAAGAGGGTTGAGGGATGTATTGGGGCGCTCTGCCCCTCCAACCCACCCTGTAATAATGAAGACGGCAACAGTGACCACCGGAGCACTTTCTGTTTCCGGAACACTGATTCCGGCCGGGCACCATGTGATTTTCCCCCAAACCATTTAAGATAGGTGGGTAGTGCCCCATTTTGTGGATGAGGACTCCGAGGCCCGGGACGTTGGAGGAGCTTGCTCAAGGCTGCATCGCCGGTCAGTAGTGGAGCAGGACTGGATGCCTTGGGCCCCGCATCTCCCAAACCCTCCGTCCTCAGTCAAGAGCACTTCAACAGGCCCCCGTGTGTGGGGACTGCATCTTATCCATAACTTAAAAATGTATATTTACTTACATGTGCCGATGTGTAAATGTGCTGTCATAGACAATGGGGGAAAGTGATGTATAAGGCAGGGACATGGGTGTGCAGATTCTACAGCCTAGTGTGGCCGAGGTCCTCAGGGGTTGGAGTGAATGCAGCGAGGAGATGTAGAGAGTGGGGGGCGTTACCTGGTGGGGCAGGGGCTGCCTTAGAGCAGGTAGTCTGGGCAGCCTTCTCTGAGGAGGTGACTGAGAGCTGAAGGGTAAGAAGAAGAATCCGGAGGCAGGAATGAGCCTGGCAAGTTCCAGAATCCAAAAGCAGCCAGGTGTGGCCAGAGGGGAATAAGCTCAGGCCAGAGGTGGATGGGGCCACCGCAAGCGAGCCTCTGGGGGCTGTGGAAAGCATCTGAGCTTTATTTTACTGGAGGGATTTTCGTAGGGGAGTGGAATGACCTGATTCATGCTCTAAAGAGCTGGCTCCAGCTGAAGGAGGGACTGCACGGGGTCAGGACGGGAGCCAGCAGATGCCTTTGAAGCATTAGGGAGGAGGCCAGTGCATCTTATACCAGGGAGAAAAGTCTGTCACAGACTTATGGAAAAATAGATCAGTAAAACCCCAGCACCCATGCTGGCACTTTACTGGGGCCTGGAGACAGCTGACGTAGAGGACAGATGGACCACAGGAGGTCTACCAGGATGGGGGCTCATCCTACTTGGATAGATCACCATCCAAAGGGGTCAGTGCAGACTTTGCCCACCCCAGAGTCTCACCTCCAGAATCACCCTCTCCCCTAGCACATAAGGCACCATTGGGTGAAGTACAAAAAGGTGTACCCTCTGGGCAAACAAATTCCCAAATGGCACCCCCTCCTGCCAGGGATCCCAGAGTGGCTGCTCCTGTTTCAGCTCTCACTTGGGCCCCTGGGCTGGAGGCCTGTGGGCAGCTCCTGCCCGACATGATGCGATGGGCCAGTTCAGAAGATGATCCAGCCCCTTACACAGAGGTATCAGGGTCACCACCCAGAGGCAGAGCCATGATGGCAGCTAGCGGCTATTGAGAGTTGACTGCATGCCCAGGCACTGTTCTCAGCCCCTCATGCGTGTTCACTCTTGTTTCATCCTCAAATGACTCTGGGAGGCGGGTGCTGTCATCATCCCTACTTTACAAGGAGGAAACTGAGGCTCAGAGTGGTTTGGAAGCTTCCCCCAGGTTACAGGGAGCCAGGGGTCCAGTCAGGGTTCAAACCCATGCTGTCTGGCTGTGCAGTTCATGTTCTTGGCTCCTATCCCACCCTGCCCCCTCAAAATGTTTCCAAGAACTCACACATCCTTCAAGTGCTAAGCTTTCGCATCCGTTTACAGCCATCCAGGCCTCTTTAATAGGAGCCCAGGGGGGTGAGTCACCCAGAAAACTAAGTTGATCAGGAAATTAAGAGACTGCAAAGAGAGAAGGAGAGGGATGAGCATTCAGAGAAACCATAATGTGCAATCCAGCTCTAGAAATAAAGAGACACCCCTGACGGGCCGGGCTGCACCCTTGTTTCTGTGGAAAGGAGAAAGGCTGCTCTAGCCCAGCTTGGGAGGAACCCCTGGTGCTCAGCAGCTGGCATGGGGAGAGCCAGGTTCTCTGTGGGAAAATCGGTGATGGCAGTGACTATCCCCCCACCATGACAAGCCTGTACTTACACGTGATTAAACATGCTCTCTGCCAAGGAAGTACCCCCCTGCTTTAGACAAATGGGGGGCACCCTCCCTCTCCGAAGTGCTGTTGTGGCGGTTTATGTGGAAGACAAGTTCTGAATCCAGTCCAGGTCTCAAGCCACATTCCAAATTTTCTTTCCAGCAGCCCCGGCCTCACTTGGACCACGTGGAAGGCTGAGGCGTGCAAGAGCCGTCACCCAGCCACACTCATGGCTTGGGGTTGCAGGTGCACAAACCCTGAAGGCCACACACCCACTCTCAGTCTCTAAGAAGCGGTGACCTCCCTGTTAGCCCTGCTGGGTCCCGGAGACATCTGATTGCCCTGTTCCAGGAAGGAGTGTTGGAAAGAAGAGAAAAAGTTTCCTAGGTGAGGAAGGAAAAGAAGATATGGGCGTCCCTTGATTGTGACAGGGAATTCAAGGGAATGGAGGGTGGCTTGGTGAAACCACCCCCCTGCCCTCCCCTTGTCCCCTGCTCATACCCAATTCAACTCTGAAATAGAGATAATGGTTACCAACGTGCCCGTTTTCCCGCTCCAGTTCAGCAAGAGGAAGCGACCGTTCATTCCGCTAATTACACATACACCCACGCACGGACCTAAATAACACCACGCAGGAGATGTGCACGTGTGTTTTGCACAGCCTCACACATCTGCTTCCAGAAGCCTATAATTAGCACCTCATAAAGGACAGATCTATGTATTAGAAAACACTAGCCTAGATCCTGGGCGACTGACAAGCCAGAAAACTTAATTTCCCTCTTTGTAGGTGAGATCTTTTAAGCTACTGTTCGATTGCCTCAACAGATTAGGCTAGCTCTGAACTGCTTTGGAGAAATGTGTTCCTTTCCCCAGCACCACCCCCGCCCTGCCCTCAAAGCGATAAGGCATCTGTAAACACTCTCTGAAACTCTTTCCCCAGCCTTCTTGGGTTTGCCACTTTGAAGTCAAACTACAGGAAGACATCCGTTCAAGATGAAAATGTCTTGCCAACTGATAAAGAAGTGCGGATCCAGCTAAAATCCACTGGGTAATAGGGATTAGGGAACCTGAGAGGGTTTGTTTGGATTGAAGACCGAGTTGAAAAATATGAGGTTTGGATTCAATCAAAAAGAACCCAAACATAAATCTCTCCCCTGCATTCCCAGATTGGGGGTGCTCAGGGGACACTGTGCACCCAGCTTCAAATTCAGAAAGTCCTTCAATTCCATAAAAGACTCATTTAACTTTTCCTTTTGTGCACTTGATAACATTCTGGGTCTCCAGTGTTATCAGGTGCACAAATCACCTGAAGAGCTGGTTAAACTGCAGATTCCAGGGTTCCTCTGCCATAGAGTTTTCTTGGCATAGTCTAAGGTGGGACCCAACCAACTGCAGTTTTAGTAAGACCCCAGGGGCTTCTAATGCAGATGATCAAGAGCAGCCTTTTAGAAACACTGTTCTAGAACTAGCTGACACGTGGACAATACCACCTAAGCAGGGCTATGGTCTGGTGGGAGGTGCTAGCACTAGTGGCGAAAATATTGAAATACCCAGACAGTGGTTGTTAAACAGCCCCAGAGGCTCCGAGTGCCCTCTGAGTGCCACCTGCTGCCCCAAATGCCCTCCCCCCTCCCCCAGGACCTCCCTCCTGGACTTCCCTACAGCTCAGATGCCAAGGAGAATGAAGGCCCAGTGTCTGCTCTCGCTGACAGTGTCTTATCAATCACTAAGTATCTTCACTACCCCTCTGCACACACACGTTATATGGCACGACCGTGCCCGACTCAGCTTCTCTTGGTTGACCACATCATGAACTGCTCTCTCCCACTTGCAGTGCCTTCTTCTACTCCTTTCTTGGTTGTCCTCTTACCCCTGACTTCTACCTGCTCCTTCCCCTTTGCTCTTCCCCAGCCTTTATAGGTTCTCCATCCTAGGTTCCTTCTCTTCTCCAGCCACACTCATCCTAAGTGATGACTTTAAGAGCCATCTGCATTCATTTCCCAGGGCTGCGTGACGAAGTACTACAAGCCAGGTGGCTTGAAACAACAGGCATTTATTTTCTCAGTTCTGGAGGCTGAAAGTCCAAAATCAAGGCATCGGCAAAGTTGATTCCTTCTGGAGGCTCCAAGGGAGTAATCGGTTCCATGCCCCTCTCTCTTGCTTCTGGTGGTTTCCTCACAACCCAGGGCTTGGAGCTACAGCACGCCAGTCTGCCTCCAGCGTCACATGGCATTCTCCCTGTGTGTCTGTGTGTCCAGGTTTCCCTCTTTCTATAAGGACACCCATCACTGGATTTAGGGCCCACCCTACTCCAGTCTAGCCTCATCTTAAATTGGTTACATCTGCAAAGATCCTATTTCCAAATAATGTCATGTTCCCATGTACTAGAGGTGAGGACTTGAACATATCTTTGGGCCTGGGGGACACATTTCAACCTAATATACCATCTAAGCGGCAGCGGCTGCCGATCTGTAGTCACAGCTCTTTACAGAGTTTGTCCTTGATCCCTCTCTTTCCTCACCACCTCATCCAATCCATCAAGTTCTGCCAATCCATCCAGAATCCGCCTGCCTCGCTCCACCTCCACCACTACCACCGAATCCACCATCATCTCCTGACTCTCCTAACGACCACCCTTCCCTCACTCTTGCGGTCCTGCAATCCATTCTCTATGAGCTGCCAACATGGTCTTATTAAAACAATCAGGCCTCTGCTGGCGCGCGCGGGGCGGGACCCCCTCTTAAAGGCGCAGGTCGGGCGCGGGGAACGACGCGGGCGCGGGGCGCGGGGCGCGCGGGCGGCTGGGGGCCTGGCGCGCTTGGTCGGGTCGGCCTCCCTAGCAGGGACTCCGGCTGGGGCGCGCGGGGCGGCAGGGCGGTGGCGGCGGCGCGGCGGGCGGAGCGGCGCGGGCCCAACTCGGGCTGGGCTTCCTGCGGGCCTCGGGCTCGTCCTGCCCGCGCCTCGGGCTGCTGGCCCGGCCAGGGACGGCTTCCAGGTCCGCGGCGCGCAGGGCCCGGCCCGGAACGGTGGCCCGCGCGGCGGAAACCTTCTCTTGGTGGAGTCACGACCGCTCCAAAATACCTGCAGAGCCGCGCGCTGGCCGCCTGCCGAGCGGGGTCCAAGACTTATGGATGAGTTGAATTCTTCTCCAGTGGGGGCGCAGACACCTCCATACCAACCCCCACGCTGCCGCTCCGGGCGTGGACGGCTCCCACCCGCCCCAGAAGTCCCTTAGGATGCTCCAGTACGTGCATGACCACTACCTGGACACGCACGAATGGTTTATGAAAACAGACGGAGAAGGTCTGGAAAATATCCTGAGGAGTTTGAATAGCACAGAGCCCCTCTTTCTTGGGCAGACGGGACTGGGTAACTACAGAAGAAATGGGGAAACTGGCACCCGAGCCCGGCGAGAACTTCTGCATGGGGGGCCCCGCTGTGACCATGAGCCGGAGGTGCTTCCGAGGATGGTGCCGCACACTGGAAGATGTCCGGGAGAAATGTACAGCACCCACGAGGATGTGGAGGAGGGAAGATGCCGCCAGAGGTTTGCAGGGGTGCAGCGTGTCTGATCTTATGAGATGCAGCAGCTTTTTTTTTTTTTTGGTGACATTTTTTATTGTGAAATATAGCATATACAGAAAAGTGATAACTTTCAAAGTACGGGTTAACAAGTAGTTATAGAGCAAATTTCAAAGTATGGTATGGGTTACAGTTCCACAATTTCAGTTAGTTCCTCCTAGATGTTCTAATACACTAGAGACTAAAAAGAAATATCAATATAATGATTCAGCATTTGTAATCGTTTGTTACATCCTATCTTCTCTGTTGCTACTCCTGCCTCTCGTTTGATCACTGTCTCGATCTTCAGGGGTATCTGGGCAGTGACCACCCTAACTTTTTCATACTGAAAAGGAGTGTTGACATTATGAGGAAATGGGATGCATCCGGTTGATGTTCTTGAAGAGACTGGTGCCTCTGGGTTTTGGGGCTTATCTGGTTTAGGAACAATCTGGAGGTTTTAAGTTTCTGAAAAATAAACTTAGTAAGTGAAACTTTTATAGAGTCTCAGATAGAGACCTGCATATTATTTAGGGTTTGGGGGAATACTGTTGGTTGGGGCTTGGCGTACTGTGGCAATTTGCAATGTCTAGCTGAAGCTTGCGTAAAAGTACTCTCCAGAATAGCCACTTGTCTCTCTTTGAAATCTCTTAGCCACCGAAACCTTATTTTGTTACATTTCTTTTCCCTTTTTAGGTCAAGAAGGCATTCTCAATCCCACAATGCCAGGGCCAGGCTCATCCCTGAGAATCATGTCCCACGTAGCGGGGAGGATAATAAATTTATTTGCAGAGTTGGGCTTAGAGAGAGATGCCACATCTGAGCCACCAAAGAGGTTCTCCGGGGTTGACTCTTAGGCATAATTATAGGTAGGCTTAGCCCTCCTTTACAGAAGGAAGTTTCATAAGAGCAAGCCTCAAGATCAAGGGCTTTACTTATTAAGTAGTGGGTCCCTAGTTTCACATAGCAAATATTCTATCCAAAATAAGCAATGTCTCACATTATCTTCACTCTGTTGCATAATCATCACTCTCAATTTTAGACAATTAACATAACCCAAAACACCTCATAACTTGTATCCCCCGTCCCAATTATTTACCCCTAGTATTGGTGTGGTACTATTAAAGTATTCCTATTAAATATTGTCCATACATGCAATAAGTAGTCTTTCCCATATACCTATCTTTTGTTAATTCTTTGTACAAGTCATACCTTTTAAGTAGATCATGCAAGAATTTATTTATATTTGTAGTGCTAATCTGTGCAGCAGCTTTTTTTAATGAGAATTATGAACAGAACAAAAAGGGTTACATTAGAGAGCTCCATAACAGTATGATTCAGTGAGCCATCACATGACACCCCAACGAAAACCCACTCTACCAGTACCGACTTCACAGCTATATGCTTAGTTGCAAAATAGCTGAACTTCGCCATCGCACAGTAACGCTTCTCAAGATATTGTCCTGATGAGCAAATACAGTAGCACTGAGATTCATAAAGAAGATCTGCAGCTTGGAATTCTTCCCTCTTTTATGAGGTTTCAGCCTTGCCAATGAGAGGGTATTTTGGAATGGGAGTTTATTACTGGAAAATATTTGTATTCAGCTGCTGATGGCCAGTCCCTTCAAAAAAGGATGGACCCTGCCCAGAGAGAAGCTCTAGATGAAGTTGTCATGCCGGTCATGGAGATGACCAATGCCAACTCCAAGGCCAGAGAGCATCATTGATTTTAAGGAGATACAGTATGGCTAGCATTGCGTCAACCCCATGTACGGGGCTGATTACACAGTGGACCTGCTACTCCTCTGTAATAAGGACAAAGGAAAGAAGATAATGGTTCCTGAGATGAGACATGCGCATCCACAGCAGACCTTCAGCAAGATCCAGTTTGTGGAGCTCGAGGAGCTGGATGCCAAGAGGCTGGCCAACAAATTAACCAAGAATCTTAGCCTTTCTCTCAAATTCCCTGAAGAATTTGTATTATGACCCCCAGGAAAAGCCATATTCTTTGATGCAATCTTGTGGGGCAGACATATTAGTGGGGATTAAGTTAGAATGTTTGGATTAGGTTGTTTACATGGAAATGTGCCCCACTCAACTATAGGTGATAACTCTGATGAGCTATTTCCATGGAGGCATGGGCCCACCCATTCAGGGTGGGCCTTGATCAGTGGAGCCATATAAATGAGCTGGTAAACAGAAGGAACTCAGTGCAGATGAGAATGACATTTTGAAGAGGCGCTACAGCCAAGAGGGGCACTTTAAAGAATGCACAGATGCTGAGAGAGTAGCTGCAGCTGAGAGACAGTTTGAAGATGGCCATTGAAAGCAGACTTTTGCTCCAGAGAAGCCAAGAGAGGAAAAATGCCCCAAGAGCAACTAAGAGTGACATTTTGGAGGAACTGAAACCTAGAGAGGAACGTCCTGGGAGAAAGCCATTTTGAAACCAGAATTTTGGAGCAGATGCCAGCCACGTGCCTTCCCAGCTAACAGAGGTTTTCTGGATACCACTGACCATCCTCCAGTGAAGGTACCCAATTGCTGATGTGTTACCTTGGACACTTTATGGGCTGAAGACTGTAACTGTGTAATCAAATAAACCCCCCTTTATAGAAGCCAATCCATTTCTGGTGTTTTGCATCCTGGCAGCATTAGCAAACTAGGACAGAACCCAAAGATAAAAGATATTGATTCCTTTGTCTGGATGTTTTGATCTGTTTGTGAGATTCGTGGGAAACTTTGAAAAGACGTGTTTTATTCCAAATCAGAATGTCAAGCTTGTTACACTGCTTTTCAGTTCTGCCTCCAACCCTGACAAGGCTAAGCAAGTTGAACTAATGAGAGATTATCACAAAAAGTATCCTAAAGCTGACATGCAGATTTTGCCTGTGTCTGGAGAATTTTCTAAAGCACTAGTCCTTTAAGTAGGATCTTCCCAGTTTAATAAATGAGCCCTTACTCTTCTTTTGTGATGTTGACCTCATGTTTACTACAGAATTCCTTCTGCAATGTTGAGCAAATACGGTTCTGGACCAGCAAATATATTTTCCAATCATCTTTAGCCAGTACGGTCCAAAGATTGTTTATAGTGGGAAATTTCCCAGTGACAAGCATTTTGCCTTTACTCAAAAAACTGGCTTCTGGAGAAACTATGGGTTGGCATCACTTGTATTTATAAGGGGGATGTTGTCTGAGTACGGGGCTTCGATAGTTCCATTCAAGGCTGGGGGCTTGAGGATGTGGACCTTTTCCACACAGCTGTTCAGGCAGGCTTGCAGATGTTCAGAAGCCAAGAAGTAGGGGTCATCCACGTCCACCACCCTGTCTTCTATGACCCCAATCTTGACCCCAAAGAGCACAAAATGTGCTTGGGGTCCAAAGCAGCCACACAGGGGTCCACACCTACTGTGTTTCCTCATTAACAAATACAGTAACACCGAGACTCATAAAGAAGATCTGCAGTTGGCTGAATTGTGGCTGGAAAAAAATGATCCAAGTTACAGTAAAAGTAGCAATGAGGAAAGCCAGATGTCCATCTCTGCTGGAAAAGACACTTTTAATGATCTAATTTATTTTTACAAAATTTTTGTATGATCAGTTTTTGAAGTCCGTACAAGGATATAATTTACACATGATTTTCTTACAAAGGAGCCCTTTAAGATTAAGATTGAGCTTTTTGAACAAAAATGTGATTGTTTGCCTTTGAACACATCTTCTTGCTGAATGTTATGTAGCAAACCTGCTTAGTCATGACTTGAAATGTACCTGATGAACAGAACTTTATTTTTTATATTTCCTTTTCAAACTCCTTTTGCTACAGTCCCATGGCAGAAAACATGGATGCGCCTGCAAAGTATTACCGTAACATAACTCTGTCCATCTGGCAAATGTTCCATTGCACAGATTCTAGCTTTTGCCTTTTTTACAATGATTTTTATTTTTTAAAAAAAACATTTCATGTTTTAGTTGTAACTTAAGGAAATGTGGTCCTAGTTGTATTGTCATCTTAGGAGAGCTTTCCAAAGTTGATCGTTTCTCCCAAACTGTGCCCTTCTTCTAGTTGTACAGATGAGGTGTCACTGTGTCACTGGGTTGGCCTAAATGGACCTGGCAGTAAATTTCAAAAAGGATTTGGCATTCTCTCTCTTCCCAACTGTGCCAGTTTAAATGTATTGTGTCCCCCAAAATGCAGTTATCTTTGACACAGTTTTGTGTGGACAGACATATTAGTGTTGATTAGATTATAATTCTTTGATTGAGTGTTTCCATGGAGATGCACCCCATGCAACTGTGGGTGATGACTCTGATTGGATAGTTTCCGTGGAGGTGTGGCCCTGCCTGTTCAGCATGGGCCTTGATTAGTTTAGTAGAGCACTATATAAGCTCAGACAGAAGGAGCGAGCTTGCTACGGCCAAGAGGGACACTTTGAAGAATGTACAGGAGCTGAGAGAGTAACTGTAACTGAGAGACACATTTTGAAGACAGCCGTTGGAAGCTGACACTGAGATTTTGGAGAACACCATTTTGAAACACAACCTGGGAGCAAGCAGTCGCCAGCCACGTGCCTTCCCAGTTAACAGAGGTTTTCCAGATGCCATTGGCCAACCTCCAGTGAAGGTCCCTGATTGTTGATGACTTACCTTGGATACTGTGTGGCCTTAAGACTGTAACTTTGTAACCAAATGAAGCCTCTTTATAAAAGCTAATCCATTTCTGGTATTTTGCATTCTGGCAGCATTAGCAAACTGGAACACCGATTCTTCTCTTTAAAGGGTAAAATATTAATATTTAGAATGGCAAAGAAGAATTATTGTCATAAATCTAATGTATGGAAACTTAAAGAGAAAAACAGAAAAAACACTGTGATGAAAACATTGGTTTTGTTTGCTTCATCCCTCCTGTTCGTGTTATGTTGATGGAGATGGTTATTTCCTTCTTTAATTACTGTTTTGTTTTCTCCTTTGTATCTGTAGTACCTTTAATTTATTTAATATCCATTGTTTCGAGCTCTGCTTTCTGCAGTACCTGTAGTTACTAGTATTTATGTGTATTAGGAGTATACAGTCACTGTTTGTTTTACTTGCAGTAAACTGATCTCCAAAGATTTCCTTTGGAAAACGTTCCCCTCCTTAATTTTTACATTCCTTACCTTTTTACCAAATATTAAGTGTTCTTTGACAATTTTGGTATTCCTGTGTTGGGGGGGGGGTCAAAAGTAAAATGGATCTCTCACTGCATCAGAAAGTATGTTTTAAACTCACAGATCAAATGTGTCTTAATGAATTATTTTTTCATTTAGATTTCAAACAATGCCAGGATTACACATCATTGGAAATCTGCTTATTTGTAAATAGTCTATTGCTCATTTGGAAAAATAAACCAGTGAACAATATTTTCTATTGTAAAAAACAAACGAAAACATGATCAGACCACAGCAGTGCCCTGCTTAAAACTCTCCGAAGGTGTCCTCTTGTGCTTAGAGTAAGCCCCAAATTCCTTCCCATGGCATACAGAGTTCCTGCCGCGGAGTACCCCAGCCTCACTTCCCGCACTCTCCCTCTCACCCACCACCATCCAGCCTCTGTGGCCTTCCTTCCGGTGTTCAGAACATTCCACGCTTACTCCTGCCCCAGGGCCTTTGCACTAGATGTTCTCTTGGCCTGGAACACTGATTCCCTGCAGCTGGCTTCTTGTCCTTCAGAGCTCAGCTTAAATAGATCTTACAAACTAAAGCAGCTACCCAGTTCCTCTCTAACACCCCATTTTAATTCTCTGCAAAGTACTCAGCACTACCGAACGTTTTAATCATTTATTTGTCCATTTGTTGGTTTATACTCTCTGATGAGAGTGTTAGCCCCAGAGTGCCCTACTTTGGGAATTTGCTTCTGCCTGTTATAGCTTTTTCAACTCCCTTTTAATTCAGCCATCCATGGTCACGTTTTGCTGCATGCAGGGTTCCTATCTCTGCCAGCTATCCTATTCTTAGTATGTCCTGAACTAGGAAAGTGATAGGCAGGCTTAGTTGAACTGTGTACAAAGAAAAGTTAATGATTCTGAGCCAAGGCAAAGATTCTTTTAGAAAAATCCCAGGCCTATCGTTCATTTAGTGCAATAGTTCCCAAAAGCTCAGTTGTGGCTTTGCTATGTCAGAATTACCTGGGGAACATCTGAACAATACAGATTGCTACAATGCACTCCCTGGAGGCCTGTTTCAGTAAGTCTGGAGTGAGCTCTGGGAATCTCTAGCCGGCCAAAGCAGCCTGGACTGGCATCATGGCTTACAAGTTAGGTTACCACTACCTTCGTGCAGAGGCAGGGGGATACCGATTAGAGACCTTCAGAGAAGTTCTAAGGACAGTGTTCTCAACCTCAGCACAGTGGACATTTGGGGATAGATGATTCCTTGCTGTGAGAGGCCGGCCTGTGCATTGTAGGGTGTTTGGCAGCACCTGTGACCCCCACTCTTTAGGTGCCATAGCACTCTCTCTTCCTCGCACCCAGTTGTGAAAACCAAAAATGTCTCCCGAGTTGTCCCCAGTTGAGAACCACCACTCTTGGGTTTCAGCTGTGTTCCAGAAAGCTGAGATAGCTGATGGGAGGCCTCTCTATTCAGTGGTCTAGAAGATTCAGTTGCCCAGAATATATAACATATGCAGTGGAGCCTAAGGCCAACTTCTGTTATGCTAAACGATTGTCTAAACTGATAAGTGCATCTGTGCTGGCTAATAGTGTACATGGAAATCAAGAACAGCTTTAGCTTTTAACTAATCAGAAAGAGATATCCTGGTCAAAGCTTATTTGAAGACTGCCATGTTTTAAAACTCGACATGGCTTAAAACAGAATCCTGTAAGTTCCTTTGCTAAAATACTTCCAGGAAATATTAGGTATAACAATAGTTTGCTACATGAAAATGGCTTTGAAAATCTTAAAAGTGCTATAAAAGAAAAGAGATTTTTTTTTTTTTTGCAAAGCATTAAACTGGATGTGAATATGACAGATTTCAAAGACTGTCAAAATAATGAATTTACATCATAAATGTGTCGGCTTTTCTTTTTTAAAGGCTCTTCCACCACTCAGGGAGGCATTTAATGGTGAGCAGGTTCAAAATGTCGCCAACTCCCACTGGCACAAAAGGGGGGCGATCCCCACTAGAGTCTCCGGGCTCCGGATAATGTCTCTGCCTCTTTTCAAGTTAATAAACTGCACTCCTGTCAAAGTGCAGATAAATGAAAGAGACGGCACCATTGTTTTCTCCCACATCTTGCTAAGAAAGATATCTCCCAATATTTCGGGAGGACCAGTATGCCAAAAAAATAAACTTGAAATAAATCCACCCTGCCATGACTTTATGGGATCAAAGACAGTGGAATTTCCACAGAGACACTTTTCTGAAGTTTGCTGTGCTTTAGTTCAGAGAGCGGCTCATTAGGAAGCTTCTTATGCATTTGATTGTTTCAAAGTTAGCCATCTAAATTTTTAATCATGTGTGGGTGCAAGATGGTCACTGGGTTGCACCTAAACACTGCAAAGTCTTTATATTCAAAAGAGTCATGTCAATATAATATTTTCATGAATAATCAGCAGGTAGGCTTGGGGAGGGGGTAGCTTCCAACAGCTCCACTCTTTGATGGAGGTGGAGACAGGGTTCTGAAGTTGCCTACTGAAAGAGAAATAAATCTGGGTGTTTTGAAATCTGAATTCTTTTCGCTTTGAGGGAGTGAAGCCACTGGTGTCTTTTCTTCCCCCTCCTCCTCTCTTTTGGCAGAGACGGGACTTCCATTGATGATAGAGGGGAAAATAGAGCTTACCTGGGATCCCAGCCTCTCCCACTGGGGTCTGTAGGACAGGGAGAACACTTACTTGCTCAGCGCCCTTAGGTTAAATTTCTTCTGATACTAACGACAGATCGGTTTTTGTTTTTTCCTCCTCACTGGGGACAGCCAGTTTTTCTTTCTCAAGAATCTAATATTTGATTGAGAACACAGTAGGGCAGAGAAGCTTGCTGCACTCAATTCCATGGCTTTCAGTGGTCCTTGGGTAGCAGCTCCTTCACGCTGATGTTTCACGAGAGTTGAGTGGGACTTGCACTTACTATGGGCAGAAAAGAGGGAGAGGAGGAGGCTTGGAAGAGATGTGGCTGCCATGTTTTCCATAGAAGACACAGCACAGCCAACCTGGATTGCAAGGGCCTTGGGAGGCCACGAAATCCATCCCTTCGCCTCAAGATAACATGTAATCCACTCCACATTTACTGAGCATTTATTCTGTGCTGGTCTCTACTCTGAGTGCTTTGGAGGTGTTAACACAATGAATCGTCACAACAATTCTAGGTGGCAGGTTCTGTTATTACTCCCATTTCACACGTGAAGGAGCTGAGACTCAGAGCTAGCACATGGCAGAGCCAGGATTTGAGACTAGGCAGTCTGGTTCTAAGAGCCATGCCCTTCCAAGTGGAGGGAGGTCATTCTCATTGACCAAGGCCAGGGGCTGACTCGGCTGCAAAACCCAGAGTTTCAAGAGATAGAATTAGCTTAGTTCTGTTCCAGGTTCACAAAATGGACTCCTCGCCCCAGCTCCACCAGCCCTGGCCACTGGAGGTGACCAGATACAGGAAGTGAGATGAGATAAAATACTCAATGCACACCCAACTCTGCCCTGGGGAGAATGCCCAAGGGGCCTTACCTTGGGGAAAAGCCTTAATGACATCATCAGGCTACTCATTGTTTGGAGTAATGGGATTCTGCCTATTCCTAGATTCCTTTTTGCCCACAAACAACTATTTAGTGCCTGGACACTTTATACTTTTCTTCAGCTCCCTATAAAATTGCCATATTTAAATGCTTTATTGTCCAAGTGGAAATGAAGGCAATATTTCCTCTTGAGTGTTGCTTTTTTTTTTTAATCTTCATTTTATTGAGATATATTCACATACCATGCATACAAAACAAATCATACATTCGATTGTTCACAGTACCATTACATAGTTGTACATTCATCACCTAAATCAATCCCTGACACCTTCATTAGCACACACCCAAAAATAACAAGAATAATAATTAAAGTGAAAAAGAGCAATTAAAGTAAAAAAGAACACTGGGTACCTTTGTCTGTTTGTTTGTTTGTTTCCTTCCCCTATTTTTCTACTCATCCATCCATAAACTAGACAAAGTGGAGTGTGGTCCTTATGGCTTTCCCAATCCCATTGTCACCCCTCATAAGCTACATTTTTATACAATTGTCTTTGAGATTCATGGGTTCTGGGTTGTGGTTTGATAGTTTCAGGTATCCACCACCAGCTACCCCAATTCTTTAGAACCTAAAAAGGGTTGTCTAAATTGTGCGTAAGAGCGCCCACCAGAGTGACCTTTGGGCTCCTTTTGGAATCTCTTTGCCACTGAAGCTTATTTCATTTCCTTTCACATCCCCCTTTTGGTCACGAAGATGTTCTCCATCCCACGATGCCGGGTCTACATTCCTCCCCGGGAGTCATATTCCACGTTGCCAGGGAGAGTCACTCCCCTGGGTGTCTGATCCCACGTAGGGGGGAGGGCAGTGATTTCACCTTTCAAGTTGGCTTAGCCAGAGAGAGAGGGCCACATCTGAGCAACAAAGAGGCATTCGGGAGGAGGCTCTTAGACACAATTATAGGGAGGCCTAGCCTCTCCTTTGCAGCAACCGTCTTCCCAAGGGTAAAACCTATGGTAGAGGGCTCAACCCATCAAACCACCAGTCCCTATGTCTGTGGTCATGTTAGCAACCATCGAGGTGGGGTAGGCGAATACCCCTGCATTCTCCACAGGCTCCTCAAGGGGGAGTGTTGCTTTTTTAAAAGAAAATTTCCCTTGGAAGCTGATATTTATTTGCTAAAGATTCTAATTGTTTTGATATAACATCCAGAAAGACATAATCTTTATAGTTTTTATAATTAGAAGAACAATAACAGCAGCCTCCATTTATCAAGTGCTTATTATGTGTCAGGTACCGTTCTAAGCACTTTATGTATATTAATGCATTTAATGCTCACACCGACCGTGTGAGGTTTTGCTATTATTATAATGGGGAAATTGAGGCCCAGAACGATTAGGTAATGTGGCTGAGGTCATACAGCTCGTAAATGGCAGAGTCAGGATATACGTATCCTAGAGCTGCATGTATCATGACCATGTGGAAAACCGTGAATCCATCTTAGATCCCTTTCTGAAGACCTTACTAGAAACACAAGAAGGACCTCTGAAAACTTACAGTTCACCTCCATGAGGTCCTTTGCAGGGGACCTAGAACCTTAGGGGGAGGCCATGTGGCTGGTGGGTATCCAGATGAAGAATGCTCCAGAAAGTCTCCCAAGAAGCCATGAATAAGGGCACAGAATAAATTTGTGAGGAAAGAATCCACAGTGATTCAGAAGTTGGAACCACTGCCCAAGAGATGGGTTAAGTCGCTGTGTGGGGAGTGGAGCAGGAGCAAGCTCTCGTCAGCCCAGGCTGTCGCCTCCTTAGGACAAACACGTGGGCCGAGAAGCACCTGTGTGTGCTATTCAGGCTATTCTGAAAAGATAAGGGTGGGCACAGGTGTGGGAAAATAGGCACTCTCTCCTACGCTGGAGAGAGGAGTGGAAATTGGTACTGCCTAAACAATTTGAATAATAAAAAAAGCCTTAGAATGGTGCACACTCTAGAAATTTATCCAAAAAGAAAATTACACACTCAGATTTAAGTATAAGAATGTTCCTTATAGTACTATCTATAAAAGCCAAAAATTCTGATACCATCTATATTTCTGAAAAATACAGTATTGTTTAAATAAATAATTTGTAGCAGATCCACACCAAAGAATACTCTATTAAACATGGTACAACCATTACACATGACATGTGAAAGAATAATAAATGACATAGGATTGTTATTCATACTTATCAATAAGAAAAAAACAATTCAGAAAGAAATATATGTACATATAAAGAGTTCATATTTTAGCAAATAAAAGCAAGCATTCACATAACAAGAATGGTATAGAGACCAAATATTAAGAGTAATTATAGCCAAGTGATGACAATAGAAGTGATTTTTAGTTCCTTTCTTTTAAAAAAAAGTTCTACAATAAACATAAGTTACTTGATGTAACAAGGGAAAAAAAAAAGGGTATTATACACTTCAGATTTTTGGTCCAAGGTGATTTTAATGCATTCCATACAGATGAGTCCTCTGTTTGAGTAAACCAGTTTGCAGGATCCCTCCACGTCTAGAGGTTATTTTATGATGACACGTAGCCCAGACTCACTGCGCCCTGGAGCAGTTCGAGAAAGTTCTAGATCAGAGCACCTCACGTGGCTGGCTCTCAAGCAGGCCCTGGGTGCGGCTGGCATTGTCGGACGGGGCAGAACCTGGCAAGGGTGACATGGTGGCTGGGGCCTTCCTACATGGGGCTCCTTTTTGCAACCCTGTTACTTAGAAGCAGAGCCAAATCACATTAGGTAAGGTGGTAACTTGCGAAACAAAGCCCAAACATTTGTTCAGAAAGACGCCAATGAATCCACAGCGTGAATGTCTGGGAGGAGAAACTCATCAGACTGGAAGAGCCTGAGCTTTGGGGCCAACGCGTGAGGTGTGATTAAGCGTCTCCACCACCTCAATCAGGGAAGTGAAGAGGGTCAGTTTCCTAACAACCTAAAACAGTATCAAGGGACAAGATCTGGGTTTTCAATGCTTATTAAAGTTTTTCTTCCTCCAAAAGTAATTACCTTGTCACGTCAGGTCTGTGGAGCTGGACTAATCGGCACAATGAGCAGGAAGCTTAAAAGCAAACTCAGGTGTGTACTGGCCACTGTCACTGCAGCGGAATGTATGTTCTGAGTCTGGAGACCCGGGTCTAGCCCTCTTTTGCTAATAATTGAGTTGTTGTGACTAAGATGTTTACCTCTCCGGTTTTGGTTGACTTGGCTTGCAAATGGAAAGAAAAACACGTGCTCTGCCTACCTACAGGGTTATTTTGAACACGGTGTTTCTGTTGCTTACCATTTTATCCCTTCCTCATGGCTTGCATAGTACCTGGTACAGAATAGTGCTCAATAAAAATATTTTGAGTGACTGAATAAAGAAAACCATGAGCTAGTCTCCATGTAAGTGGTGTTCCAGGGATCAGGAACCACACCGGTGGTGGCAGAGACTGACGAGCTGGAACCCAAGCCTCTTCTTCCCTGGGCTCCCAGCTAGACTGCATTTCCCAGACGTTTTTGTAACAAAGCACGTGTGTGGCTGGAAGCTAAGCAGAGGCAATGAGCACTAAGCTTGGCCATAAAAACACCTGGGAAGCGAGGTGTTGAAGATGGCTGTGTATAAGATACAAGGGGACTGAGTCCCTGAATCTCAACTAGGAGGAAAGGCCGACACCACTTAAGCAAATCTATTTTGACTTTATGTAAGTAAATAATCAACACCTTTTGTGTTTATTTTTAATTTTTGTGCCATTGCACATTTTGGGAGTTTATTTAGCTTCTCAAGCTGTTTTAAGTGTTATACAGTCATGGCATCATTCATACTGTCTATCTGAGAGATTCCTAGAGGCCAAGTGACATTGAGGAGAGAGCCAGGCACACGGTTCTGGAGTCTTAGACTCAATTGTATGGCAGCGACTATAACAGAAATAAGCCTCAAGAGAGTTGGAAACTCTTAAAAATGTAGTTCTGACCATCTGCTGGGGATTGAGTCAAGTCCCCCACAAAAGACAGGCTCAAGTCTTAATCTGTGTCCCTGTGGGTGTAAATAGGACCTTTGAAAGTGTCATTATTAGTTAAGGTGTGGATTCATTTGTGAATAAGATCTTCCAAGATCTTATCTGGATGAGGCCAGATTGAATCAGGATGGGCCTTACCCCACATGACTTGAGTCCTTACAAGTTTGAAGAAATGTGGATGCTGTCAATCAGAAGAAGCCAGAAGTCAACGGAAGCCAGAAGGAGCAGCGGTGTAACAGAAGCAGAGATGCAAGCCAGGGGACCCCAAGGATGGCAGCAAACTAGCAGCAGAATGCAACAGACTCTAGGAGAAGGCACAGCCTGTCAAGACCTTGATTTTGGACTTATAGCTTCCAAAACCGTGAAACAATAAATTCCCATTGTTTAAGCCAACGTATTGTCGTAGCAGCCCTGGCAAACTAAGACACCCTGCAATTTCAAATGGTCCCAATGAGGAAGCAAAGGAGGATATACCTGAAGAGACTAACTGCAAAGGGGATTTCAAGACAGTTCAGACTCTAAAAGGGCACATACAAAAGACAAAAGGAAGGTCACACAACCAAGGACAAAGATACCTTGGTAGACCAGAATTAGAAGAATAACATTGGGAGGCTGAAACTTCTGAACAATACTTATGATGACTGTATTAGGGCAATGTCAGCCAATGAAACCAACAAAGCATAATATTTCAGTAGTGTCACGTAATTAAAGCTGGTTTCTCACCCATGTAACCATTCAATGAGGGGTCCTGATCAACAGGTGGATTCCAGGTGGTGATGGAGGGATCCCTGCTCCTTCCACCTGGTGTCAGCTAGTGGAGGGTAGAAAAGGGGTGGATAAGACTCACTCACAAGGTAAACTCTTAAGCCCAGCAGTGATGTTCATCAGTTCTTCCAACGTTCCATCAGATGGAACAGTCACATGGCCCCATCTAGATGCAAAGAGAGCTGGAATGTAGTCCTGGGCAGCACAGCCCTTCCCAGAAACAACCCTACACTATGAAAGGGAAAGCATAAATCATTGGTGGACACTAGCTGCCTCTGCTACAATACTATAAAGCACTTTTTTTTAACCTTATAGTTAAAGTAAGAACATGATCAAGAGAGAGGTGGGCCTACTTCTTAAGGCTATTGGTGCAGTGCTTTATGATGAAAAAGGAAATATGAAGTTCCCCATCTCCTCTTGCTTCTGATTTTTCTGTCTCAGAGGAGAATAATCAGACTGCATAGAATAGAATGGACATTGGCCAGAAGGAATGGAAGCCCTTCTGGAACATCTACCCACTCTGGATGGTGAACTCTCCTGGCCTGGATCCAGAGATCTCAAGGGGACTTGTGAAATGATGCCAAACCAGACATCATGAATAACAGTAAAAGTTCCAGAAAACTAAAGATGCACTCCTAATTGCCATTAGGCAGAAGAAGATTTCATCAAGAGTGATTGCTTTATGTATTTACTACCAATACCAGGTAAAGGCCTAGAAACAATGTTTTAAAAAAAGTTGATACCCTAAGGAAGGTAAATCATAGTCAGGTGTCAGCACAGCTTCCTGAGACAGGCCAGGCTGATCACAACTTCATGTTGCACAGGATTAATAATATGGTACATGAGGAGATATAGTGAATCCTGATGACTTTTAGAAAGCATTTGACAAGATATGTCATAAAATCCAGGGACACTGGACTTGGGAGATGGTACAATTATGGATGTTTGAATAGTTGTCATGCCCAAAAGGTGCCAATAAATAAACAGGGAGTGGGGGCTGCTAGATCAGTGCCTTCAGGAATGAGGTATCATCAAAGAGTAAGATTGGGCCAGGTGTTTGACTACAGGGAGTGGTAGGGACAGAGGTAAAGTGGAGAGCCCATGTCTTGCCAATCAGGGACGACACCCAGGGTCACCACACACAGCCACATGGGATGTGCCATGCACAACCTGCACAACCATATACAGCTGCTCTGGCTGCACCAGCTGGTTGTGGGCATGTTGGATTGTGGACAGTGTTGAGACATCTTCAGACTTTCAGGAGAACATAGAAATCCAGATGTTGGACACTAATTCAAAGTTAAAAGAAAAAAAACAACAACAACCAGGAAACGAAAATCCACTGTGCTGGCCAAACAAGCTCTCGGCAATCAAATCACCAGTGTAACCTCTGACCCAAAGAAAGATTTCTAGTAGCAGAGAGCTGTGTCGGTCCAGTTCTATTCGGCATTTTTATCAATGACTTGGATTAAGCTCCAGAAGGCATGTGGATCAAATTGGCTGCTGACACAAAGCCAGAGGGATAGCTGGAAGACCAACTAGGGATTCTGAACAACTTCAGCAGACTGGGACTGCGCAAGAAGGAGATTTTGGAAAGACAACTGTAAGGTCATGTACTTGGATCCAAAAAAACTAGCTGTACAAGGACAGAATGCTTCAGAAGAGCACATGCTAAGAAAACACAGAAAGAAAGAAGGAAACTGTAGAGGTTTTAGTTGCCTGTAAATTAACACAATGCAACGGTGTGATGTGGTTGCCAAAAAAGCAAAGACACTCTTAGACTGCATCAAAAGAAACAAATCCTATACTGCTCCATTTGAGTGCGTCTGGAGCTTCACCCTCAGTTCTGGGAAACACTAGAGGAGGGACGTGGAGAAACTGGAGCACATTTAGAGGATGTCAGTGAAAGGATTGGAAACAATTCAAATGAAGATTGGCGAAAGATGTTAGGGCTACTTGGCTTGGAGAAGGGAAGACTTGGAGATATCTAACTGCTGGGTTTAAACATCTGGGGAGTAGTCATGTGGATGAGGAATTAGACATTTTTCTTATGGCTAGACTAGTGGTAAGAAGGAAAGGGGACGGGAAGTCAGAGTTCAGCTCAACATTCAGACAACTTTCAAACATGTCTCTGAGGAGGGGAAGGGCTACCAAGAAAGGAAGCTAGCCGTGCCAACCCCCCTGCCCCACCCCACTCCATCCCTAAAGGCGGAAATGTGGAAGCAGAGGGTGGCAAACTTGGGCAGGGATGGTGTAGTGAGGATTCAATGGTTAAATGTTGGCCTTGTTAGAACAGTGATGGGGCATCTGAGATGGAATGAGAATGTTTCCAGTTGGGAAAAAATAAAGCCACACCATCAACCTCTGACAGGTAGGGATGGCAGGAAATAGCACATCAAAGAGGAGCGGGAGGGGAGGCAACAATAATGGTGATTGAGTGAGAAATTAAAGTATCAGAGTCTTTACAAGTGATGTCTCAAAAGGATAAATCATGGTAGGCGGTGGTGGGTGAAGGTGGCTTATCAGTCCTGTAGGGGGATGAAGGGACTGAATGTTAAGGTGAATTTTTAGTAATGGGTTGTAAAAACCATGGTTCCCTTCTCTATGGGATTTGGGTATCACCAATTGAGCCACCCTTCTAGAACAAAATCTCACTGAATTCTTAAGCCAGAACCCCCCTGGATGAGGTGGTGTGGCTCCTTTGCTTTACAAATTAGGAAATCGAATCTCACAAAGGGGAAATGACTTGTATAAGGTCACATAGCTGGTGAATGACAGAATTGGAACCTAAACCAGGGCCCTGACCCAGGCTGTTTCCAAGGTCATCATGCCTCAGTTTGGACCTTCCATAGAAAACTTTACCTCAGAATCATCAACTTTATCCTCAGAATCACCTTATTTTGGTGACTTAAGAAATGTCTTGGTAGTAAGTGTAATGGACTCAAGACTTGGTGCCTTCAAGAGCCTGAGAGATAGGTCTTGGGACACATCCATTCTGTTCTCATTTATTTTCTCCTTAGGTAGATTGGTTCTAAGACTCACATTCCATCATATTCTTTCTGTATCATAGATCTCTCCTATTTGTGGTTCCTTTGACATCCTCTGATCAGAATCAGGCCCAAGAGCCCTCGATCTGGCGGCCTTCCCCTGTGAGGCTAGTTGCTGCAAGGCAGAGGCTAAGCCCACTTATAATTGTGCCTAGGAGCCCCCAAGAGCCTCTTTGTTGCTCAGATGTGCCCCTCCCCCACACTCTAAGCCCACTGGGCAGGTGAACTCACTACTCTCCCCACTACATGGGACGTGATTCCCAGGGATGTGAATCCCCCCGCAAAGCAGGAAATGACTCCTGGAGATGAGCCTGGATCCAGCATTGTGGGATTGAGAGGATCTTCTTGAGCAAAAGAGGGAAGAGATGAAGCAAAATAAGGTTCCAGTGGCTGAAAGATTTCAAGTAGAGTCGAGAGGTCACTCTGGAGGGTATTCCTATACACTATGTAGATAGTACCTTTTAGTCTTGAGTGTGTTGGAATGGCTAGAGGGAAATACCTGAAGCTGTCAAACTGCAACCCAGTGATCTTGATTCTTGAAGACGATTGTATAACCATGTAAATTGATAGTGTGTCTGTGTGACTGTGAAATCTTGTGGCTCGCACTCCCTTTATCCAGTGTATGGCATAGACGAGTAGAAAAATGGGTACAAAAATTAGATGAAGAATAGGGTGGGATGGAGGGGATGGAAAGAGTTATGGGTTCTTTTTTGCTTTTATTTTTATTTTGGAGTAAGGAAAAGGTTCAAAAATTGATTCTGGTGTTGAACACACACCTGTATGATGGTGCTGTGAATAACTGTACAATGTGGATGACTATAGGGTGCGTGAATATATCTCAATAAAACTGTATTTAAAAAAGTAAATGAACAATGAGGGGAGGAGAATGGGATGTTTTGGATATTCTTTATTTTAATTTACATTTTAGTTTTTGGAGTAAAGAAAATGTTCAGAGTTTGACCATGGTGATGAAAGCACAACTATATGACAATACTGTGAACTACTGATTGTACACTTCGAATGACTACATATTATGTAAATATATCTCAATAAAATTGCATTAAAAAAAAGTCAGGTGCAGCCAGGTCAAAAAACTGGAGCCCTCGTAGTCCATCCATGGAGGCCAGTTCCCAAATCCCTTTCACACTGCTTCCTCTTCCCCGAAGTTCAGCTGCTTGACGAGGCAGGAGGAGGTGCCAAGGCCCATCCACCACATTGTGCTTGAACACATTCCACTGGCACAGACTCTGCCTGAATTCGTCACTGAGCCAGTCACATTGCTTGATCTCCTCAGAAACACCTCCGGGCTGCCTACTGAGTGACACACACAGAGGGGGACCTCCTGTGGTATAGGCTCACTCTGTACTAAGACGTACTTTCACAGCTCAACAATTTCCCCTCAGCTTCTGCCCACCATGGCCATAGAAGGCGATGAAGCAATGCCCCTCTGGAGAGTCTACATGCCATCAAACCAAGATCCACCAAATAAAACCCTTCTCCTGGGGCTTCAGCTGTTATTCCCCTGAGGTGAGGCTTCCTGAGTACAGAGCTGAATTGTCTTCAAGTAGCTGGCATGCACGGGGTTCTTCTCCTAGCACATTAGCTGAGGCCTCATTTTCTTCAGTGGCTTTTCCCTTCTGTCTCATTCAGCTCAGTGATTTCATGCTTTGGTAGTTGTGATTTTCTCAACATGTTCTTAAGAGAGGAAAACTCTCCATTCCCAAATTCTGGAATATAGGAAATCTCCTCCTTCCCCTATGGACACCATAGGCCTTGGGGACACTAGGCAAGCCTAAGCCAAACAAACAAACACACAAACATCAAGGATCAACTTTCTTCCAATGACTGGAAGAAATGCACATTTCATTGTTGCCAAAGAGGGATGAGAATCCCTGGATCCCAGAGTCATTCCCTTCCTCCTATAGGTCTAAGGCTGCTCTAGTAAGCGTTACAAACACCTACCAGAGTGAGAAGTGAGATGGCCTCTAGATGAGGCAGGGAACCTGAGCTGGAGACCAGTCTTCTGATACTCTGTTGCTTTGTATCACTTCATACCAACTGTGTTGCAGGTAGGACACAGTGGACCTTGGTTCTGCCCATCTAGGGACAGCCTTGGCTAGCAGTTCAGTAATGTTGGCTCACAGTGAACAAAGGGTGTCTCCGGGCTGAGCCCAATCTCCTTTGGTCACATCTTTCAAGTGATCTTCAGCCACAGCTTGGTTGTCATCTACAGTACAGTAATTGTTCTGGATGTAAGGATATCTAAGTCAGTTTGCTTTCCTTAGCAACTGGCCTGGCTCGTCACCCTGTGATAGGCAGCTTCTGAGAGGACCCCCAATTATCCTCACATTCTGAATTCACATCCATGTGTAGTTCCTTCCCACATTGAATAGGGCTGACCTATTGGTTAACAGAATATTGTGGAAATGACCAAGTATGACTACTAAGGCTGATCAGAAAGACATTGCCACTTCCTCCTTATTCTTTTTTAGATCACTCACTCTAGGGATGAGTGGTTGCCATGATGTGAGGACACTCAAGCAGCCCTACGGAGAGGTCCAAAGGGCAAGGAATGGAGGCCTCCTGCCAACATGTGAATGAATGACCCATCTTTGAATCAGATCCTCCCTAGTGCCTTGATAGCTTTAGAGCTCCTACACTGGCTTGTCACCTGTTCTAATAAAGACCATACAAAACAAAGACCCTCCTACATAGCTCATTCTGGCAAAGAGACCATGGATACGTTAAATATAAATGATCATTTCTGAATTGGGGTAGCTGGTGGTGGATACCTGAAACTATCAAACTACAACCCAGAACCCATGAATCTTGAAGACAATTGTATAAAAATGTGGCTTATGAGGGGGGACAGTGGGATTTGGGGGGGCCATGGGGATCACACTCCCGTTTGTCTAGTTTGTGGATGGATGAGTGGAAAGGTGGGGGAAGGAAACAAACAAACAAACAGACAAGGGCGCCCAGTGTTCTTTTTTACTTTAGTTGCTCTTTTTCACTTTAATTATTATTCTGGTTATTTTTGTGTGTGTGGTAATTAGGGTGTTGGGGATTGATTTTGGTAATGAATGTACAACTACGTAATGGTACTGTGAACAATCGAATGTACGATTTGTTTTGTATGACTGCGTGGTATGTGAATATATCTCAATAAAATGAATAATAAAAAAAAAAGATCATTTCTGCCGTCTCTAAGATCAGAGGCTGCCACTTGAAAGGTATATTTTTCCATCATTGAGGATCAGAGCTTAAGAATATCAGGATTCGTTATGTGACAAATTGCTGATGAATTTGAGAATGAGTGCCTGGAATATCTAGTTTAAAAAAACAACACAACCCAGGTGGAAACTCATTATAAGTTCTTATGCAACCGTAACACCAAGAAATGTATAAATTAAATACAATAAAATGCCAAAACCAATAAAATTCAAGCCAGCAACATTAATTAATTTAGTGTGATAGTTGATTTAGTTTAGTTTATTTTTCTTTGCTGCATTGCTGGATTGGCATTTTTTGAATAATTTTTTTTTAATTAGAGAAGTTGTAGGTTTACAGAAAAATCATGCAGAAAACACAGAGTTCCCATACACCCTCTCCAACCCCCCCCCAAAACACACAATTTTCTGTATTCTTAACACTTTTCATTAGTGTGATAACTGTTACAATTGATGAAATAATATTATAATTGTACTATTAACTATACTTCATAGTTTACATTAGGGTTCTGTTTTTGTGTTGTACAGTCCTATGGTTTTTTTAAAATTTTTATTCCAGTAATATATATACCCTTTTAATCCTTTTAGCCACATTCAAGATATAATTCAGTGGTGTAAATTACGTTCAGTGTTGTGTTACCATCACCATCATTCATCACCAAAATGTTCCCATCATCCCACAGAAATTCTCTGCCGATTAAACATTAACTCCCCATTTCCTACCCCCACCCTGGTGCCTGGTAACCTGTATTCTAGTTTCTGAATTTGCTTTTCTAATTATTTCATCACAGTGAGATCATACAATATTTGTCCTTTTGTGTCTGCCTTATTTCATCATCATGATGTCTTCAAGGTTCATCCATGTTGTTCCATGTATCAGAAGTTCATTTTTTTTTGTTTGTTTTAATTTTGTTTCTTTATTAGAGAAGTTGTGAGTTGACAGAACAATCATGCATAAAATATAGGATTCCCATATACCACGTTGTTACTAACACTTTTCATTGGTCTGGAACATTTGTTACAATTACATTTTTTATAATTATACTAGTATTTATAGTCCATGGTTTAACTTTGGGTTCACTTCATTGCTTTTTTATGGCAGAATGATGTTACATTGTATGCATTTACAATATTTTGTTTATCCATTTATCTGTTGATGGATGCCTGGGTTGCTTCCACCTTTTGGACATTGCGAATAATGCCACTGTGAACATCAGTGTGCAAATATCTGTTTGAGTCCCTGCTTTCAGTTCCTTTTGGTACATACCTAGAAGTGGGATTGACTGGTCAGATGGTAATTTTATACTTAACTTTCTAAAGAACATGTAGACTATTTTCCACAGTGGGTGCACCATTTTACATTTCCACCAACAGTGAACGGGTGTTCCTGTTATCCCATATCCTCTCCAACACTTGTTTTTTTCCATTTTAAAAATAATATCCATACTAGCGGATGTGAAATAGCATCTCGTTATGGTTTTGAGTTCCAGTTCTCTAACGGCTAATCATGTGGTGTGTCTTTCTATGTGTTTTTTGGCCATTTGTCTATCTTCTTTGAAGAAATGTCCTTCAAGTCTTTTGTCCATTTTTAATTGGGTTTTTTTAAATTGTTGAGTTGCAGGGTTTCTTTAAATATCCTGTATACAAATATTTTTCCAATTCATTAGGTGGTCTGTGTACTTTCATGATGATGTCCTGTGATGCACAAAGATTTTTAATTTTGATGAGGCCCCATCTATTTTTTTATTTTGTTGCTCATGGTTGTAAAGTCTAAGAAAGCATTACCTAAACAAGGACCTAAAGAAGCTCCCCTATTTACTGCTAGAAATTTTATATTTTGGTTCTTGTATGTAGGTCTCTGATCCATTTTGAGTTAATTTTTGTATATGATGTGAGGTAGGCATCAATCTTTGTTCTTTTGCATACGAATACCCAGTTCTCCCGGTACCTTTTGTTGAAGACACTGTTCTTTCCCCATTGAGTGGATTTGGCGCCCTTGTCAAAAATCAATTGGCCATAAATATGAGTGTTTATTTCTGAACTCTCAATTTGATTACACTTGTCTATATTATCTGTTCTTGTGCCAGGACCATGTTTTGATTACTGTAGCCTTGTAATAAGTTTTAAACATGGGAGCCGTGAGTCCTCCAATTTTGTTCTTTTTCAAGGTGGTTTTGGCTATTTGGTCCCCTTACCCTTCCATGTAAATTTGATGTTTGGCTTTTCCATGTCTGCAAAGAAGGCTGTTAGAATTTTGATCAGAATGTTTTTGAATCTGTAAATCACTTTGGCTAGAAATGATATCTTAACAATATTTATCTTCCAATCCATGAATACTGAATGTCCATCCATTTATTAGGTCTTCTCTGATTTCTTTTAGCAATGTTTTGTAGTTTTCAGGGTATAACTCCTTTACAACTTTGATTTAACTTATTCTCAGTTATTGGATTCTTTTAGTTGTTATTACAAATGGATTGTTTTCTTGAATTCTTCTTCAGATTGTTCATTATTAATGTATTGAAACACTACTGATTGTTGCATGTTGATTTGTACAGCCACTTTAATGAATTTGCTTATTAGCAAATTTTTCAGGATTTTCTATATATAGGGTCATGTCATCTGCAAATAAAGAGGTTATTACTTACTTTTACTTTTTAAATTTGGATGTCTTTTATTTTTTTTTCTTGCCTGATTGCTCTGGCTAGAACTTCTAGTATACCGTTGAAAAACAGTGGTGATGGTGGGCATCCTTGTTTTATTCCAGATCTTAGAGGGAAAGCTTTTAGTCTTTCACCCTTGAATACAATGCTAGCTGTGGGTTTTTCATATAAGCCCTTTATCATGTTGAGGAAGTTTCCCTCTATTCCTATCTTTTGAAGTGTTTTACCAAGAAAGGATGCTGGATTTTGTCAAATGCCTTTTCTGCATTAATCGAGATGATCATGAGGTTTTTTCCTTTCAATTTGTATAATGTGGTATATTACATTAATTGATTTTCTTATGCTGAACCAACTTTGCATACCTGGGATAAATCCCACTTGATCATAGGATATAATATTTTTAATGTGCTGTTGGATTTGATTTGCAAGTATTTTGTTGAGGATTTTTGCTCTATATCTATAAGGGATAGTAGTCTGTAATGTTCTTTTCTTGTGTTATCTTTATCTGGCTCTGATATTAAGGTGGTGTTGGCCTCATAGAATTATTTAGGTAGTATTCCCTCCTCTTCAATTTTTTTGGAAGAGTTTGGGCAGGATTGGTGTTACTTCCTGGAATGTTTGTAATTCCCCTATAAAGCCATCTGGTCCTGAGCTTTTCTTTGTTGTGAGGTGTTTGATTACTGATTCAATCTCTTTATATGTTATTGGTCTGGTGAGATCTATTTCTTCTTGAATTAGCATAGGTAGTCTGTGGGTATCTAGGAATGTGTCTATTTCATCTATGTTATCTATTTGTAATCCTTTTATTTCTGCAGGATCAGTAGTATTGCCTCCCCACCCCCACCCTTCCAATGATTTGTTGATTTTATTGATCTTTTCAAGGAACCAACTTTTGGTTTCATTGATTCTCTCTATTGTTTTTTTTTTTTAATTCACTTTTCATTTATATCTGCTCAGATCTTTGTTATTTCCTTCCATCTGCTCACTTTGGGTTTAGTTTGCACTTCTGTTCTAGATCCTCCAGTTATAAGGTTAGGTCTCTTATTTGAGACTTTCTTCTTTTTAATGTAAGCATTTAGAACTATAAATTTCCCTCTCAGCACTGCTTTTGCTGCTTCTCATAAGTTTTGGTATGTTGTGTCTTCATTGTCATTTGCCTGAAGATGTTTCCAAATTTCCCTTGTGATTTCTTCTTTAACCTATTGGTTGTTTAAAAGTGTGTTAATTTCCACATATTTATGAATTTTCCAGTTCTCTCTCTGTTACTGATTTCTAGCTTCATTCAACTAAGGTAAAACAATACATTGTATGATTTCAATATTTTTTAATTCATTGAGACTTGTTTTGTGACAACATGGTCTATCCTGGAGAATGACCCATGTGCACTAGAGATGTATGTGTATTCTGCTGTTGGGTGTTCTATATATGTCTGTCTGTTAAGTCTAGTTGGTTTATAGTATTATTCAAGTCTTCTGTTTCTTATTGATCTTCTGTCTAGATATTCTATCCATTATTGAAAGTGGTGCTTTGAAGTTTCCTACTATTAACATAGAACTGCTTGTTTCTCCCTTAAGATCTGTCAATATTTGCTTCATATATTTTGGGGCTCTGCCATTAGGTACATATATATATATTTATTATTGTTATGTCTTCTTGAATTGGTCACTTTGTCAGTATATGGTGACCATTTTTGACTTGAAGTCTATTTTATGTGACATTAGCATAGCTACCTCAGCTATCGTTTGGTTACTACTTGCATGGTATATTTTTTTCCATTCTTTCACCTTCAGCCTACTTGTGTTTCTGAATTTAAGGTGAGTCTCTTGTAGACAGCATACAATTGGATCATGCTTTTTTATCCATTCTGCCATTTTTTTTTTCTCTTTTGGTTAGAGAATTTAATCCATTTACATTGACATTAACTGCTGATTATGCAAGATTTCTTATGTCATTTTGCTTTTCAGACTTGGTAAATTTTATATGTTTTTTGACCTCAATTCTTCCATTAATGCTTATTTTCATTTTTTTTTTAATTGTGTACCATTTTGAGTCCCTTCTCATTTCTTCCTGTAACTATTTTTCAGGTATTTTCTTTGTTTACCATGAGGCTTACATTTACCATCTCAAATCTCTCACAATCATGTTTGATTTGATACCAACTTAATTAGCATATACACGCAATGTTCCTATACCTCTCTGTCCCCCCATCTTTTTGTTGTACTTATTACAAATTATACCTGTATACATTGTATGTCTAAAACAATAGATACATCATTATTTTTATGCATTTGCATTTTAGAACCTTTAAGAAGTAAAAAATACAATAGTATTGGCTTTTATAATTATCCATATGGTTACCATTACCAGAAATCTTTATTTCTTTACACTGCTTCAATCCACTGTCTAGTATCCTTTCCTTTCAGTGAGAACTCCTTTCAGTATTGCTTGCAGTGAAGATCTAGTTGGGACAAACTCCCTTAGCTTTTTTTTTTTTTTTTAAATCTGGGAATGTCTTAATCTCACCCTCATTTTGAAAGGCTGTGCAGCTAGATTTAAAATTCTTGGTCGCCAATTGTTTCCTTTCAGCACTTTAAATATTTTATCCCACTGCTTTCTTGTCTCCGTAATTTCTTTTGAGAAATTGGCACTTAATCTTATTGGAACTCCTTTGTACATAATACGTTGGTTTTCTCTTACAGCTTTCAGAACTCTCTCCTTGTCTTTGGCATATGACAGTTAAACTACTAAATGTCTGGGCATGGGTCTCTGTGAGTTTATCTAGTTTGGAGTTCACTGAGATTCTTGAATGAGCACATTTGTTTCTTTCATTAAATTTTGAAGTCTTCTGCCATTATTTCTTTGAATATCCCATCTTCCCCTTTCTCTCTTTCTTCCCCTTCTGGGGGATCCCATTAATGCATATATCAGTACTCTTGATAGTGTCCCACTTGTCTCTTATGCTCTGTTTGCTTGTTTTCATCCTTTTTCTTTCTGTTCCTCAGCCTGAATCATTCAAGTTCACATATTATTTCTTCCACTAGCTCCATTCTGCTGTTGAAGCTCTCCAGGGAATTTTTCACTTCAATTATTGTGGTCTTTAACTCCAGTATTTCTGCTTTGTTCCTTTTTAAATTTTCTGTCTTTTTATTAAATTCTCATATTGTTCATTCATTGTTTTTCTGCTTTCTCCATGCTTTCCTTTACCTTC
Source organism: Choloepus didactylus (assembly GCF_015220235.1). Classification (NCBI taxonomy): domain Eukaryota; kingdom Metazoa; phylum Chordata; class Mammalia; order Pilosa; family Megalonychidae; genus Choloepus; species Choloepus didactylus. The sequence goes on along the minus strand of NC_051324.1, from coordinate 62,666,356 downwards.
TTGAGCATATTAAGGACAATTTCTTTAAAGTCTTTTTCCTGTATGTCCAAATTCTGGTCCTTCATTGATGGTTTCTGGATTGGTATGCTGTTCCTTTGGATGGGCCATCATTTCATGTGTCTTTGTTTGTCTTGTAATCTTTTGTTGCACACTGTACATTTTAATATTTTAAAGTGTTAACTCTGGCATTTAGTCCCTGAGCTGTCTCTTCCTTAAGTTTTTATCTAGCTATTGATATGACAGATATTTCCTTGTGTGTCAGGAGCTAATAAAAACAAACAAACCAAGGCAAAAGCACCTTTCACCATTTTTGCAAATGGGCTCTGCATTGACTGGTGCTCTCCTTCAGAGTTTAGCCTTCCCATCAAGAAGATCTGCCAGAGGTGCTTGTGAAGTCCAGGTCCTTTTTGAGCCCAAGTATTGTACCGGACTTGTAATCTTAGGAATTCTCCCATTTACAGGAATGCGAATGCCCCCACTACTCCCCATGAAATCGACTTTCTCCTCTTCCTGGGTGCTCTATCATATGACTTAAAACAGGTAATGCTTTGATGTAGGATGCCTCAACTTAATTTTTTTGTACACTGCTTTAGCTGTCTGCAAGCTGCTTCTGCCCTAGGGCAAGTCTGGATGGGTAAGCCAGAGAGTTGTTTCTTGGAGCAGTCTTTCAGGTTGTCACCCAATAGATTGGCACCAAAATATAGGCACCCTAGAATGCACATAGGATTCACTTTGCACTTTCTGGAACAGGGTCAGGGACCCAAAATAGGAGAGCAGTTTAGCTCCACAGTGTTCTAGGGAAGGGATAGGGGTAGAGGCCTGCAAGGGTGCCACGAGCTTCTTCTACCATTTTGAAAACTATATTTTCTTGATTTGGCACTTGCTCATCTATTGCAGCCCTTTAACTGTTTGCTGGAGATTTGAGGAAGATAGCTCTGCCTTTTTTTTTTTTTTTTTTTGGAAGCTTTTATTTAGTTTTGTTGAAACTAAACTGCTGTTCACAACGTGGTCCAATGCCACGGTCCATGCTCTTTTGAGGTAGGCATACCTGGATAGGATGCAATAGGGTGACTCAAGTTCCCACCATATCTCCCCATCTGAACTACTCTTGGAACTTCCATTCATATAGTAGCTGTTCTTTCATTTCGCCTTTGCTTGAGAGGAGCAAGTTAATGTCTTTTCTTTTCATTTTAGACCTCAAACAATGAACCATATCAGGGCTTATGGGATTATGAACACAAACACAAACCTGAGCCTTGAAACCACTGAGCAGATGGATATCCAGATGATGCAAAGTATGGAGTATACAGTCATTTTGAAAGCATTCTCATAAAACGAGAATACAAGTGTAAAATTCTCAGGGAGAACACATGGAACCCTGTGAATCCTCAGTGGTTCATGAACAAACCCTGGAAAATGGAAGGACAATGTAACAGAATATTATAAAGCCACTGAAAGGGAGATGTTGTAGAGGAGCAACTCCTAGCAAGGAGAGATATTTATAATATACTGTGAACTGAAAAAAGAAAGTGGTTTACAAACAGCATGCACACTTGAGTAAATATATTATGCAATAAGTATTGCTTATTATATTATTTAACAAGCATTAGTTAATATTACATTGTTGTATACATGAATAATAAAATAGTATTATATAAACAGATTGAGAGAGAGAGAGAGAGAAGAGAAAATACATAAATGTTAATAGTTCTACTTGGGTGGGGTACTATGGGTAATTTTTTATTTCATTTAAAAATGTCCTGTATTATTCAAATTTCTACACTGAGTATGTGTACATTGTTTATAATTAGAAAAAAACAAGTTTCTGTTTTTTTTTTTTTTTTGGTTTTCTTTTGGAAGGATACGACAAGAGGGGCCACCTTTCACAGGGCTGACATCTCCAGCTCTGGGGCAGCTCCTACGCGTGGGTCTGGAAGAGCAAAGGGACACCAGTGCCCAACAGTCTGGTGGACCTCCTGGCACACAGGCAAGGACTGACAGGGAGCTCAGGCCTGGCCAGGCTCCCACTGGCCTGGGGGGCTGGGAGCGGCCCAGCAGCCACCATCTGGGATGGAAGGTCAGAGTCTTTTCCTTCCAACACAGCAGGAATGGGATGGAAGAGTCACTGGGAGAAAAGGAGTAAAGAGCAGGGCCATGAAACTAGGTCAGCAGGAAATCGAGGAAATAAATAAAGGGTTCCTGTGAGGGGGAGGCTTGCTTTGATCCTGGGGTGGGAATGGGAAGGACTGACCCTGGGAAGAGAACCAGGTTACTGTGACATCCTCGGCACACCGCTGGCCGACACAGTCAGAATCTTAGAACTACACAGCTGGAAAGGACCCAGTTGTTAACCCACCGGCCACCCTCCCACCCCTTTTCCTCTGCCACCTCTTATAGCTCTGCAGTAGGCCACCGGCAATGGCATGCCATTCCTCCTCTATCTGGCCATACAGAACTCTTAATGATCCCCACACCTGACACCCACTTTTGCACATGCCGAATCCTCCACCTGGATTGCTTTTCTTTAAAAGTTCGTTCAACTCTGTTATGCTTTGACTGCAGCAATCTTACCTCTGAATTTGTTGACATCCAGCACCCACCATTAGCTGAATTACTGGTTTTATTGATATCAACAATCTGTATCTACTCATACTTGGGATATTGGCTGCTTTTCCGTAGAGGAGCCTTTGGAAACCAACTTGACCCTTGCTCCAGAGAAGTTTCTAGAAGGGCCACTCCTAGGCTTGTACCTTGCCTCAATCTGAAAAAGAAAATAATTCTCTATAGTTTTTGCCTCTGTTGAGCACTTGCTGTGTAGACAGACTAAAGCCCCTACAAATTCATCCCCATCCTGATCCCTGGAGCCTGTGAATGCATTAGCTTACATGGCAAACTTTGCAGGTATGATTAAGTTTAGGCTCTTGAGATGGGGAGATTTTCCAGGATGATCTAGTGGACCCAACAGACTCACAAGGGTCCTTAGAGGAGGGGGACAGGGAGGTCAGAATCAGAGAATGCGATGTGATGCTGGAAGCAGGGGTCAGGGTGATGCAAAGAAGGGGTCCTGAGCCAAGGACTGTGGGTGGCCTCTAGAAGCTGGAAAAGGCCAGGAAACCGATTCTCCCCTGTATGATACTGTATGATGCTACTTATAGGAGGTATCTAGGAATAGCAGATTTGCAAAGCCAGCAAGTTGGTAACAGGTTACCAGAGGATGGGTGGAGCAGGGAAGGATGTTGTCACCTGGTGGGTGTATACTGTCTGTAAATTTTGGAATTTTAAAAATGAAAGTCATACTTTTTAAAAAGACGCGGACCAATCCCTCAGATCAGGCATGGGAGGTCCAGCCCTCCCTTCCCACCCGAGGTACCCCACGTGGCACTGAGGGACCCTGAGCTGCCCTTGCTTGGATGGTTTTGAGGTGACCGCTAAAGCGTTTCCACCTGGGAGCCTGGGAGGCAATCTTGGCATCGTCTGGATGTGTCTACACAGGCAGACGCTGCAGCCCATCCCTGAAGGACGACCTGGCCCGAGAGTGAGGACAGGAGGGGCAGTTGTGAGTTACCCCCAGGCTGCCCGTCCCTGTGTGGACCCCATCCCCTCCCCTTTGACAATCTGGGAAGGGGCCTGGGCTCTGATGCCGGGAAATGGGCCGAAGACCCCATCCCACCCCACCTCTACCTATTGTCCCCAGGGTAAAAAAGGAAAAAGAAGTTGAAACTCTCCTTCATGTTTCTGTATCCTCAGGGCCTAGCGGAGGGCAGCGGGCATCCACCTCTACACCGCGCATGCGTGAGGGGTGAGTTATTCCGGAAGGGGCGGAACCACTTGCCCAGACAGAGCTGATTCCCACCCCAGCCTGCAGTCTGGTTCCGGTGGCCCAGACCCTCGCGCCCGCCTGGCTTTGCTCGGTGTTCAGAGCAGCTGGTGCTGGCCAGCGCAGCTCCCTCTGACATTCTGGCATTTTCCCACAGCGAGTGGGGGCAAATCATTGCTTGGGGTTAATTGTCCCCTACATCTTCCTTCTTGTGTGATTATCATGCTCCGAAATCTGTTATTGAATTTGTACCCCAATTCCCCTCTTCCCCAACACACCTACATACCAAAGATGGATCCATTTAGATCCAGGAGGCTGGTATCTTGTTTTCAAATGCATATCATTACAACTGTTTTTAAGAAAGAAATCCAGAAGACAAAAGCAAAAAGGCTGTCCTTGTCTATTGCTGCTCTTCAGGGTTGGACTGGCAAATAATTAAAAAAAAATTCTCTTTTTCCCCTGAGACTCACTAAACACAAGGATCTGGGTTTATCCTGAGGACCTGCAGAGGAGTGGAAAGTCACCTGAAATTGGGGCAAAAGAAAAGGGAGGAGCTTTGAAATCAAGCAGATCTAGGTTCAAAATCCCTGCTCAGCCACCAGCCAGCTGTGTGACTTTGGGCAAGGCTGTTAGTCTCACTGAGCCACCGTATTCTCATTCATCAAAAGGGATAATACTAATATTCCAGGATTGTCAAGAGGATTCAAGGAGATAATAACCATTAAGCACAGGCATGCGGTAGGCACTCCGTAACAATCAGTCAGCATGATCCTAGTCTCAGCTTACTTAACTTCCCTGGCTCTCGATTGCTTTGTCTGTAAAATGGAAGCATCTAGACTCTGCACTTCAGTCATATTGACCTCTTTCAATTCCTTGTATGTGTGGTGCTCCCTCACTATGGGGATTTTGTGCTGACAGTTCATGTAAATTAGGATTAGATTCAGCTTTATAGAGAGACCCCATATAAAAGTGAGTTAAATGAGATAGGAGTTTATTTATCTCGCCTAAAGCCTGGGAAGGTGGTCCAAAGCCAGTCTGGTGGTTACAAGACAATCAAGGAACTAGGCTTTCGTCTATCCTTGTTGTTCCACCATTCTCAACATACAGCTTCTACCTCATGGCTAAGATGGCTGCTCAGTTTCAGTAATCACGTCCACATTCAGCCAACAGAAAGTTAAAAAAAAGAAGGTGAAAGGCACATCCGTTCCTGGAAAGACACTGGAAGTTGCACACAGCACTTCCACCCACATTCTATTGGCCAACATTTAGTCACATGACCTCATCCAGCTACAAAGGAGGCTGGGAAATATGGTTTTCATCCTAGACAGCCATGTACACAACTAAAAATTGTGTGTTCCTACTATTGTAGAAGTAATATACCAAATATGGGGGACAACTAATTGTCTCTGGTGGAGTTTCCTCTTTCCTTCCCCTCTTCCTTGCATAATCCATAAAAGAACAAATTGTTAAATTGTACTGCATCAGAATTTAAAACTTTTGCTCTTCAAAAGACACTAAGACAAAAAAATAAGCCACAGATTTGGATAAAATATTTGCAAAACATATATCTGATAAAGGACTTGTATTCAGTATATATAAAGAACTGAAAAATCAAACAATCTATTAAAAGCTAGACAAAAGATTTGAAAAGACATTTCACCAATGAAGATATATGGATAGCAAATAGACACATGAGAAGTGCTCAATATCATTATATATTAGAGGAATGCAAATTAAAACCATAATGAGATACAGCTACATACCTATTAGAATGGCTAAAATTTAAGACTGACCATGCCAAGTATTGGCAAGGATGTGGAGAAACTGGGACTTCCGGTTTCCCAAATTCTGGTGGGAATGTAAGATGGTACACCAGAATATCACTTTGGAAATCATTTTGGTTGTTTTTTTATAAATTTAAATATATACCTCCCATATCATCTAGCCATTCCACACCTAGGTATTTATCAAACAGAAATGACAGCATACCATTGCCCATGTAAAGATATGAATGTTCACAGTTGCTTTATTTGTAATAACCCCAACGTAAATGTCCATCAACTGTGGTGTATGCATAAAATGGAATATTACTCAGTAATAAAAAGAATGAACTAGATACACTACATTACAACATAGAATATCAAAGTAGTTCTTGACTGTAAGAAGCCAGATTAAAAAAGAGAGTATATACTGTATGATCTCATTTATCTAAAATTTTTGAAAATTCAAACTAATGTATAATGACAGAAAGCAAATCAGTGATTTTCTGGAGACAGAGGGGCAAGGAAAAAATACAGAGGCATGAGAAAACCTTTTGGGGTGATAAATATGTTCACTATCCTGATTGTGGTGATGGCTTCATGGGTGTATACATATGTCAAAACTTATAAAAAACACACATAAGTTATACACTTTAAATATATGCAATTTATTATATTTCAATTATATCTTAACAAACCTGAAAAGTTCTAGCATATAATATTTATGCTATAAGTATCTATAGTATTTTATTATAATAAGAGAGAAGACTTGCTATGGATAGCCAAAAAATTACTAGAATGTCAAACCTATCAATATATATATATATATTTAAGTTAGTAAAATTTACTTGGCACAGTGAGCATCCCAGGAAAATGTTTATAATTAACATTAGAAAACCAAGGCATGTGATTAAACACATTAACGTAATTAAAAAGAACAATTTTATTATCATCTTGGTATATGCAGAAAAAAAATTCCACAAATTAAACACCTTAGCAAACCAGTAATGTAAATGAAATCCCTCATCTGATAACCTCAACAACCTTCATATCTAATTTAGAAACATGAGCATTTCCTTTAAAGTCAGAAATAATATAAAGATGGTTCCTTTCACTGCTTCATGTATCTAATTAACATTACATATGCAATGCTAGCCAATGCAATAAGACAAGAAAAATAAATGAGAGGTAAAGTTTGGAAGAGAATAAACAGTTAATTGGCAAAGGCATGACTGTCCACATAGAAAAGTCTTAAAGGGGCTACAGAAAAACTATTTGAATTATTAAGAGAATTTTTTAAAGTTGCTGAATACAAGTGAATTATTCAGGTGGAAGTTGCATCTTAGGCCAGAATCAAGCTTCCCAGATTAAAAGGGACTCTGAGAAATAAATCTAGTAAATTTCTCTGCCACTTACTAAAATAATAGTAACAATAATAGCTACTATTTATTAAGAGTGTACCACACCAAGAATTCTACACTTAACTATTTTTTAGTATCTACCTACTTTAGCAGTAGGAATATATCGGTGCAAGACATGGTATTTATTACGTGGTGCCTAGAGCTCATGTAAATTTTCAGATGTTGAAATAACTCCATCATCCCATAGTTTCTTGCAGCTAACAGGTTGGGATCCAGTACTATAGAGGATTATATTAGCTAGGCCAAGCATTTTACTCTGGAACATTTTTTCTTGTAGCAGCATGCCTTCTTTCCTTGCATCCAGTAGAGGGAAAGCAAAAGCTTTCTTTAGACTTAAGGAAGCCACAATGCTTATCTGTTGGAAGAGGTATGAAGCAAGTGGCAAAATGCATTAGTGGGGGGAGAGGCAGAGTCTGTAGATTTTCATATTCACAACAATTTTCTGAGGCAGTGTTCTAGTTTGCTAATGCTGCCAGAATGCAAAACACCAGAAATAGATTGGCTTTTATAAAAGGGGGTTTATTTGGTTACACAGTTACAGTCTTAAGACCCTAAAGTGTCCAAGGTAACACATCAGCAGTCGGGTACCTTCACTGGAGGATGGCCAATGGTGTCCGGAAAACCTCTGTTAGCTCAGAAGGCACGTGGCTGGCATCTGCTCCAAAATTCTGGTTTCAAAATGGCTTTCTCCCAGGACGTTCCTCTCTAGGCTGCAGTTCCTCAAAAATGTCACTCTTAGTTGCACTTGGGGTATTTGTCCTCTCTTAGCTTCTCCGGAACAACAGTCTGCTTTCAATGGCTGTCTTCAAACTGTCTCTGTAAGCTGAAGCTCCTCTCTCAGTTCCAGTGCATTCTTCAAAGTGTCCCTCTTGGCTGTAGCAAGCTTGCTCCTTCTGTCTGAGCTTACATAGTGCTCCAGTAATTTAAATCAGACCCACCCTGAATGGGCAGGCCAACACCTCCATGGAAATTATCCAATCAGAGTCATCATCCACAGTTGGGTGGGGCGCATCTCCACAGAAACACTCAAAGAATTACAATCTAATCAGCGCTAAAATGTCTGCCCCACAAGATTGCATCAAAAAAACATGGCTTTTTCTTGGGGACATAATACATTCAAACCGGCACAGGCAGGTACTGTTATTATCTACATTAAAGTTAAAGAAACTGAGGCACAGAAAGGTTAAGTCAATGTGCCCAAGTTCCCACAGCTACTAAGGGATGGAGCTCAGGTTCGATCCAGGTTTGTCGGATTCCATTACCCAAGCTCTTTCCATCCTGCCAAAGAGATGAGGAGTTATACTGTCTTTAAAGACCTTCAGATTGCCATATTACATAAACAGAACAGTTAGGCAGGTAATTCAAATTGGCAGGCAATTAAAAATCAGTGGATTTGGAGTCAGAAGAGATTTGAATCCCTGCTCTGCCATTTTCTACCTATATGACTTTAGCAAGTTTCTTAATCTCTCTATTCCTGTTAGTTTACTTATAAAATAACAATAATACCAATTGTACAAACTTGTCTGAAGATTTTTCACTCAGTTTTTTCAACAAATACTTGTTCGGCACCCGCTATGAGCTTGGGATTCATCAATGAAAAAACAAGGCAAAAATCCTGCTTTCGTGGGACCCATAAGCAATGACACCCTAGCAGCAATGAGCCTACCCAGCACCCAGATATTGGTTGTGAATACCATTCTCCACTAAAAGGAAACAGGACTCCTTGGAGAAATGGCTGTATCTAGGGTTTGGACAGAGAATATACAAAATGAGCCTAGAGCATCTTGAAGTGCCAGCAACTAAGGAAGGCTCAAAAAACAAAACAATGGAGGTGTGTCAAGGAACATAGAAGCCAACTTGGAAGAGCTCATAATGGCCAAAAGCTGGGACAGTTTGAGTAACAAAATAAATAAGAACAGTTTATTATAATCAGAAGTGTAATATAAATGTCCATGAGTCTGTACTGATATAAAAAGCGGCTGAATAAATAAATGAGGGAAAAGAGACAAAACACCCATATGAATAATTTAAGTAGACTATTCCACCTTCAGGGAGTGGGGGCTGTGGTTAATGGTTTGCTTCCAAAAAGTAGCGTATAGAAAGGAGGGGAAGAAAAGCAACTTTACTGGGGAGATACCTGGCAAATACCACCTTGGCCAGGTGATCATGTTCAATTGCAAAAGTGATAGTCCCATGGATACCAGATGCCTCAGTTTCCCAGCTAAAACAAATGCCATATAATGGGCTGGCTTAAACAATGGGAATTTATGGACTCATAGTCCAAAATCGAGGCATCAGTGAGGTGACGCTTTCTCTCTGAAGACTATGGCATTCTTGGGCTGGTTGTTGGAGATTCTTTTCCATCTCTTGGGAATGCACATGGTGGCATCTTCTCCTCTCTCTTCCTTGTTTTGTTGACTTCCAGCTTCTGGCTGCGCCTGTGGCTTCCATCTCTGTCCTTGTTTATAAGGACTTCAGCCATATTGGATTAGGGCCCACCCTCATTCAGTTTGGGCACCCCCGAACTAATAAAATCTTCAAGGGTCCTATTTACAAATGGGTTCACACACACAAGGCCAGGAGTCGGGACCAGAACATGCCTTTTTGGGGGTATCCCCCTGACATGTTGATGAAGGTGGCACTTCACATCTGTGGTCTTCCTCCCCCAAACCCAAAATCCAGTCTAATCTTGATGGAAACACCAGACAAACCTGAAACGAGGGATGTCCTACAAAACACCTCCTCAAAACTATCAAGGTCATAAGAAACAAGGAAAGTCTGAGAAACTGTGACAGAGCAGAGGAGCCTAAGGGGACATGATGACTAAATGTAAGCTGGCATCCTGGATGGGATCCTGGAACAGAAAAGGGATGTCAGAATGAAGTGTGGAGTTGAATGAATAGTAATGTACCAAGGCTTGTTCCTTAGTTGTGACAAATCCACCATGGGGGTGTACCATGTTATTGGTACACTAGGGAAAAATGGGTATGTGGTGTACATGAACTCTTTGTACTATCTTTGCATCTTTTCTGTAAATCTAAAATGGTTCTAAAAGAAAAATTTTAATTTAAAAAATATCGTGACCTCAAATACTTATATTCTGGTGGGGGGACAACCAACAATAAATAAATAATAATTAAGTAAATTATGTGGTAGGTTTGAAGAAAATAAAAGTCATGAGTAAAAGAGAGGAGGGTAAGGGAGGGAGGGGACAGGCAGGGGTGAGTGCTGTAAGGATACATCTTAAATTGAGCTAAAGCACTTGCAGGGCTTGCATAGGGCTGTTACATAGTAAGGTGCTCAACCTTCCCATTTTATAATCATGCATGTGGTGGCCTCACCTTCCGAATGTTGTTGTTAGGATAAAGTAAAAAAAATTGCATTATTCAAAGTACACATAAGCCAAGAGCATGGAGAACCAACCCTAATGCTCACCGGATTAGAAGGGGACACCAGAGCAAGGTTAAAATATTTGCCGCAGATAATCTACAAAATGGGGATGTGGACTTTTGAGCACACAATCAAGACCAATGCTTGACTATCCCATTAAAAATCTCCTGGACAACCCAAACAGTAAACCCTAATGTAAGCCACAGACTATAGCTAACAGTACAGTTATAAAAATTGTGCTTTCATCAATTGTAACAAATGTACCACACCAAGGCGTTAATGATAGGGTGGGAAAAGGGGATCCCACATTTTATGTATGGTTTTTCTGAAGACCTACAACTTCTTTAAAAATAAATAAATAAATAAATAAATAAATAAATAAATAAATAAATGTAAGGTAAGGCGACAGAGAGAGAGAGAGAGAGAGAGGGAGAGAGAGATTGAGAGAGGGGAATTTGTTTTCCTGGTAAAGAAGTTTTCTAAGAGCCCTTTCTGTTAGCTCACAAGTCCACGAGTTCAGAAGTTCTATTTTAACATTGCTATTACAACAAAAAGAATAACTACTGATGGTGTCTCTTCAGCATGCAGGCTGAGCCCATTATCCTCAGAATGATCCTGCAAAGGAGCCTTTATGACACCCGTTTTACAGGTAAAGAGACCGAGGCTCAGAGTGCTTCAGAAACCTGCCCCAGCCACACAGCGCAGCATCACTGCCATTCAGCTCCCTCCTGCTGTTCTTTGACATCAGGGCCCGAAGCAGGAGACAATGTCAGTCCATTCTGTTCTTTGTAACCACAGAGGCCCAGGACTCCACACTCCCTTGAACTAGGCTGGCCCGGCACCCCCACCCCATCCCACCCAGCACATGCCAAAGGACCTAAAAGACTCCATTGATGTGGACCCACGGGAAGCCCGTGTTGAAAGCAAACACAGAGCTCATGATGGTGACTCACAACTTCTAACCCTCCTCCTAACCAGTTGCATAAACTTTTCCGATGTATTGAAGTCTTGTTAGAAATAGTGCTTCATGGGAAGATATCAAGGAAAGTGTCCCAGGAGCCAACCAGCAGGCTCTACTCTGAGTCCTCGGCCCCTTTTTGAGGTTTCTCCTTTTTTTTTTCCCCATCAGCAAATCCTTTCAAAAAAAAAATTTTTTTCCCTCACCGTTGACCTTGTTCAAGCTGCTAGTACTTTTTCCCCTTACACCGGAGCACTTCTGTAAATGTTTTTGTGCTTTGTTCTACTTCCTGCACTCTTTGAGCTTGGCTGTGATGTCTGTTCAGCGGGGCCTTTCTGATCCAATTGGCCCTCGCCTGAGCATCCTCTCCCCAGGTATCAAAAACGAGGGCCGTGGGGCCTGGAGGGCCCCTCATTAGAGGGAGGCGGCTCTGCTCTCCCACCAGTTCCAGGCAGAGAGGGCAGAGCCAACTCTGCGAATGACCAGTGTTGAAAAGAAAGCTCCAGGGGCGCGAGAGAGACCCAGATCAGTGGGGTCAGAAACAGAAGGTTAGAAAAGAAAAGAAAAGAAGGGGGGGGGAGAAACCCAAACCTTCTCTCTTGACTGCCTAAGTGGCTCCCTTTCAGACCTGAGGCTTTCCAGAAAAATGTTCTGTGAAGAACAGAGCATTGCATGCAGCGAATTCTTCCTGTGGAGGGCAACACCGTGGGGTGCCTCAGGCATTTGTTCCCAGAGCCGCTGGCGACACTCAACTCTGCATTCTGGAAATGGGAGATGCCTTTTATCTCAGCAAAGGGTGACTCGGTCATCAGAGGGGCATTGGTGATCAGCTCCAACAGGACGTGGGTCCGGAATCTTGCAGGGGGTGCGGATAAGTCAGCCCCCTTGGAGGGAGGAAGGAGGGGAGAGGACCCCTGGATTGCTGCCAGGGGTGGGCCAGGAGAGTTCTGAGCAGGGAGCTGCTGTGGTCCCAGGGGCGTGGGCTCTCCACAAAGTGCGTGGGGCTGGCCCTCCACAGGGGGTGCTGCTTGTTCTGAGTAGTGCAAGCAGCACTGGACTTGGGCTCAGAAGACCTGGTTTCAACACTAGGTGCCCCCCACCAGCAGGGTGGCCTTGAACAAGCCAACCACCCCTCCAAGCTTTACTTTCCTTTTCTGTAAAATGGGGACATTCCCTGACTTGCCTTTATTCAGTCCTGAACATGTGTTTTCTTGAGCAGCTGCTCTATATCAGCTGTGGAAATAGAAAGACATCAAGATGGCAAGATGCCTGCCCTGAAAGACCCCTCAATTGGGGAGATGGCAAGTGAACCAATAATTAAAATCCAGTGTAGTGACTACAGTGAGGGGGGAATATACAGGGTGAGGGAATAACGTGGGGGAAGTGGTGATTATTTCTTTCTGGGGAAGTCATTAAAGTTGACATTTAAGTCTTGAAATACAACTCAGGAGCTTGACAGGGAGATGAGGGAGAAAGAGAAAATGGCAGAGGGAGGCACTTGTTGCCAAAGCATGGAGGCAAGCTCAAGGAACTGTGATGGGTTTTAGAGAGATGGAGTATAGAGTACAAGGGGGGTGTGTGCACATGTGTGCGCCCTTGTGTGCATGTGTTTGCATGCATGTGTGTACACATGTGTAAGTGTGTATTTGTGTGTGTGTGTGTGTGTGTTGTGTGAGTGGTGCAGGGCTAGGACTAGAGTGAAGCAAGAGAGGCACGTGCCTTGGGCACAAAATTTAAGGGAGCACCAAAAAAGGCTCTAATGATAAATAAAAGTTGAGTTCTAAAAACTCAAAACTGATGCCAAAAACCCATCATGAAAAAAATAAAAATTTTAAATTAAGACAGGCTGGGACCAGGCCCTTGCATGACTCAAAGCAGTTGCCTCACCCTAATCCTGGCCCAGTCAGGTCCTCCCTCCCTTGTCTCCAATAAATGTTCAATCAACGTAGCTGTTTCCGAGTAGGCATTCAGCGGAGCGCAAGCATCTGCTTCCCATCTTCAAAGAGCATCTTCTTCAAATACGCGGGCGCCGAGGAGATGGATGAAGGTCGGGGCTCGTGAGTTTGGCTGCTGGTCATTGTGTGGCACCAGGAGTGCTGTCCTCCCCGACACGGAGATGCTGCTACTAGGCCAGCCTCAGGGAGGGGGATGCAGGAAAGACCTTACTCCCCGCTACTGCCAGTTGCCTCCCTTCCCCCAGTCCCCACACGACACCAACAACAGGCAGTCCTTAGGGGATGCGGATAGATAGGGGAAAACACTGATGCAGGAAAAGGCATTTTAGAACTGAATACCAACCGTGGATGTTTCCAGAACTGAAGGGAATGGAGGAAAGATAAAATAGGACAAGCCCCTCCTCGCTGCGTGTCGTTGCCTGAAGGCTGCCTCCCCACCTCCCTTCCTCAGACACTGAGCCACTTCCTTGATCCTTTTATCTGTCCTTCTTTAGGAAAACCATTTCCTCCCACCCCAAATGTGTGACTCACGTAGGAGCGGTTTCACCACCCACCAGGGCAACCCGTCGGACGTGATGCTGCCTGGTACAGAGCCCAGTCCCCGAGTTCCTCAGTCTGGAGTAACCCCAATGGGGGTTCAGCGGGGCGATCCGTGGAGGGTATTGGCACTCCAGGTACATCTCTCAAAATCTCACCATCAGCATAAGGGAAGATCTGCCCCCTAGTTCTACACCATAGACAGAACACAGATATCTTCCAAGGATACGGTACAATTTTTAGACAGTGGAGGCAAAAATCATACTCAGGATGAGAAATCTTTCCTAAAATCAAAATAATTGGTCAAGTGTTCCATAGTCCCTAAGAGAGAGATGCACATAGAGTAGTTCCTATTTTCCTTTCTTGGCTTATCCTACTTCCTCTACAACAAGTCTGCAGATCTACGTGGGCATAAAAAAACGGGACCTGTGACATCTTCATAAACCAAGCTAAATCAGCAGCAAGATACTTGTGCAAAAGCCATCTTCAGTGAGTCGACCACCTGGTTAGCACTCTCCAGGTGCAAGCGAGAACAGACCCGGGTAAGCCCACCCCAGAAAAACCAAGCAACCGGCTTGGCCCCAACTCCCTCCTCTCCTGGCGAGCACCCCACCCTGCCCCGTCTAACCCTGGCGAAGATGAAATGCAGACTCGGTGGGGGAGAGGGAGGGAGCTTGGCACAGGGTTGATGGGGGGGAAGGGGCAGAAGAAGGAAACAAGGCCTTTCCTTCAAAGAGGACGTCTCTCCCCTCCGTGATGAGAAAACCCTTCCTAAGGGGATCCTCCTCCAAAATGATAAGGCCTCTCTGAAGGGGCAACAGCTCCCGGTTACATGCCATCTTTGAGGCCAACAGCCCCCAGTGCTGCAAGGGCTTGGCTGGACGCCCCCGTCCCTTGGTGGAGAGTCTGAAGTGACTGGAGGCCCAGCTCCTGAGCAGCTGAAAGTCCAGTGTCAGACACGCGGGGGAGACCTCCCCTCAGGTGGGGATGGGGAGGGGGTGGAAGGAGAAACCGACAGCCACAGGTCTGAAATTGAACAGGAGCCGAAATAAACAAGGCTCCTTGCCCTGGCCCAGTGGCTATAGACCCCAGGGGCTGAGCCCCAGACCCTGGGGGTCCCTGGGTCCCAGCAGCTGCGGACCCTGCTCCTCTAAGGGACAAGGATGGGGGCCTGCCCTGTGGGCCTCCTGACCCAGACAAAAGCAGCCAGCCCAGCACCGAGCATCGCTTTCTCCCGTGAAAGGGAAAGCCACTGGTGGGATTATCACCCTAAAGCCCCCCACTGGTGCCACGGCCCTCCAGAGACCTGCCACCCAGAGTGTGGACCAGGCGCCCGCGGCCTCAACCGCACCTCGGACCACAACCCAGAGCGGCTGAACCGGATGCTGAGTGATTCCGTCACTCTTTATGTTTGAGAAGCGCTGCTCTGCGGGAGCAAAGAATCAGTAACTCCTTTGCCCTGGTCTGCAAAGAATACCCAATCCCCTTCTGGAACAAAACTGCAGCAGGGAGTAGAGTAATCAGTGGTGGTGTTAACTGGTGCAGGACAATAGCCTTCCAGTTTACAAAATGCTTCAATCCTTGCTACTGCTGGGGAGAGTCAATAATTATGGGTGTTGCCATTTTAGAAGACCAGGAAATTCATCTGGCTCAGGTAGGGAGAGGCTTACAGATTGATAAACTGAGGCACGGGGAGGTTATGAGCGACACAGCCCCCTATGAATGGGGGGCAGGCCACCTTACCCTTTTGGGGGCCACTTCGCAGCCTGGCCCAGTGAAAGGATACTGGACAGGATGGGGAGTCAGGAATCCTGAAATCGGGTTTCCGTTCTGTCCACGCCTGGCCATGTGACCTGGGTCTGATCCCATAACCCTTCTGGGGCTGGACCACACGGTCTCTGAGAACTCCTTCTGCTCTGACATGTGTCTCTTCTCTCTCCAAAATCATTCACTGGAGAATGTTTTCTTGGTCTATTTTAAAAGGTGATTGGACTTACCAAAATACTATTTCCATCCGTCCATGACAAGCAAGGAGGCACTGGGGTTTCCCTGGACGTCAGCAGGCAATGGGGGTGAGAGTCAGGTTTCATGTGTCACCAACCCGGAGGTGAGTGGCGCTTGGGTGCTCCAAGCAAGGTCAGGAGCCAGACTGCCACTGAAGGAAAGGACGTTTTTTGCAGGCAAACACAGGTCTCCTCAAATACCCTGTGGCAATTAACTACAAAATAAACATCACCAGGCAGGGGTAGCTGTGCAATTAACTGCAAAATAAACACCACCCGGGTGGGGGGGCCTCCCTTCACTTACCTCTCCTCTTCCTCCTGCTTTTGTGGCTTTTGTCCCTGTGACCTTTTGATGTGGGGCAGAAGATCCTGCAGGTTGGGCCCTGCCTTCTGGGGAGCCCCCCACCCCCAATACCTGTCATTTCAGTCTCAGAACAGCTGCACACAGCGGAAGAATGTCTCCATCAGCAGAATGTTCTCAGACGTTAGGGACAGTTGCAGAGGAAAGGGGAGTCCGACTGTTGCAAAAGGTTTATTGCAAGGACCCCAAACACAAAATGGGCATGAAGAGCTCCCGGGAGAGCCGTTTCCTTGGGTCCCAGGGTTCCCGGGATACCTCTCTCCCCTCCCCACAGGTACGCGCAAGCCGGAGCTGAATGAGGGTTGCCGGATGGTGATAAAGTGACCCCTCCCCACCCCCATCCAGGCAAGGAAAGAGAATTCTGGAAGGAGAAAATCAACCCCCCAACCCACCTTAAGCCAGCGTCACCCAGCTCTGAGCTTGTAATGGCTGCCCCTTAGCATGGAGGCAGGAAAAGCCAACGGGGTCTCCGGCCCGCTTTACCCACCGGGAGACATTGTCCAGATGGTGCTCTGAACAGCCTCCCGTAGGTCTAACTTCCTTCTGGGCCAGAACGAGTGTCACTGTGGCGGACACCAGAACCTGAGCGGCTCTCCCTCTGCCGCCCGCGCCTCCCCCGGGTGCCATCCCCTGGCGGGCGCCGTTTCCCACCACAGACACAGCGGAGGCGCAGGCTTGGCCCCGGGCGCACCGCGCAGCAGGAAGAAGTTGTCCGAAGTTTTGCAAAACTTGGCCAGAATCAAAGCCTTGCCCCCTTCGTCTTGGTGGCTTGGGACAGGAGTGGGCTCGAATAATTTCTGCCTGATCAACTAAGGGAGGTGGAGTGTGTTTGTGTGTGGAGAAATACAAGACCCCGGCTCTCCAAAAGGAAGAGAACAACCGCTGATGTCCTCTAGAAAGGGTTTCATGGCACTTTTGGAAAAGTCTGCATTTAACAAAGCTGAGTAGCCCAGACTTCTGTCGCTCAGGCATTGACGTCTCTGAAGCAAAAACTACAAAGGTCTCTGATGTTTGTTCCTTCAGACTTTTTTATTTTTCCCACGATATGAACTTTTTTTTTTTAGGCCCCCACTTTCTAGGGAACTCTCCTTCGCTTCTTTTTCTCGCTGAAGCTGCAGATGTACATTATGGTGGTGTGGAAAAAAAAAAAAAAAGCTAATTAAACTGCAGAGGCTCGGCGGGAGGCAGGCAAGGCCCCGCCGCGCTCACGGGATGATTGATTTGCACTGTCACACAGCTCTGCTGGGTGTCATAACTTAGTGACAAATCAGGGATTACAGGGGCCCAGAGTGACTCTCTGCCTTTGTTGTGCGGCAGACATCAAAGCGGCCGGGCATATTAGTGTTTTTAATAAGTTGTTAAGTCAGGAGTAGCTTACAGTTTAGAATTACTCTGTGCACATCTGAAGGTGGGGGTGGGGGGTGGAGTGTAAGACAAAACACAGCCCAGATTGCTCACTCGGGTTCAAAATAAAATAATATAAAATAAATAGAAATAAAATAAAAGAGGGCAGCCTGTGCATCAGGACAGGTTCTTTGCAGGAGGTGTTGGAGGTTTTGCATTATTTGTCTAAGCCGGGCAGGGGCCTGCTGTGGCGAGCGCACTGTCTGGAAATTAGGTTTTTCGAGAGGGGAAAATGCAGTGACTTCAAGCACTACAGTTCTGGGGGCTTAATAAGGCAACGGCGTCATTTTAATCAGCCAGACGGAGGCTGGGAGGGTCACTAATGTGTTTGCAAGTGAATATCCTGCTCCCCTATAATTAGTATCATAAAATGATTTGGGCAACTCGCCTTATCTCGAAAGTACACAAATCGCCAAAGACAGCTGCGGTCCAGGCCTGTTTTTCTCAGGATTTTTACCTCCACCAACAGAATGGAGGCTTGGAAATCAGAGGCAGGTGGGAACCTGAAAGCTGGTAGTGCTCCCGACGCTGTTGCCACCGCGGGGTCCAGAGTTTCCTACGCGGAAGGGACTGAGCCCCCTCGGACGGCCTTCCCACTCTTGGTTTTATCCCAGTGATTCTGAGCGGGAGGGAGCCCCACTCCCCGAGGAGCCCCAGTGCTGCTATCAGGCGTGGACTCCTGAAGTGGGTGTGTCGCGGTCAACACCGGGCGACTGCGCCCGGGAGGCTTGGAGCCGCGGCGGGCGATGCTGTGTGAGCCCGAGCAAGGCGGTTAACCTCTCCGGGCCTCAGCTTCTTCATTCCACGTAATTAGAAAGAATCGCTTACTCCTAGGTCACATGGTCGAGAAAATCCAAAACAATGCTGGTGGAACTATTTCATACATTCTTGGGCATTGTGCTAATCCATCAGAAAATTGAAGAGTGGCATGAAGCCTTTTCCCACACGTATTTTGACGTGGGTAAGGGAAACACCCACCTGTGAGCACCACGTGACAGTTTTACATCTCCAGAAGCATTTTCATTGACCTTCACTTTGGTCTGTGTTGCAAATAGAATCCATGTGGGGATGAACAATGACCTTGATTTTCCTTTGTGTGTAGGTATGAATCCTTGTATTCCTATTTACAGTCCTATGAGCAAAAACAAAAAATAAATAAATAAAAATCACAGAAGATTCCATTTTTACTGCTAAGAATTAAAATGAAGGAATTGGCACCAAGATATAGGACGAGGCTTAAGAATGGGGAGTGGTTGCTTAGTATGAGCAGAATGTTCAATTAAGATGAACTTAAATGTTTGGAAATGAACAGGGGTGTTGGTAGCAAGATGTGAGAATAACTAACAGCGCCGAATGGTGTGTGAATGACGTGGAGAGGGGAAGCTCAGAGTCATATATGTCACCAGAAGGAAAGTTGGCGGTCAAAAGATGGGAATGTATAAAACTGAATCCTATGGTGGGCAATGTCCATGATCAACTGTACAAATACTAGAAATCACTTCCATGAACCAGAACAAATGTATGACAATACAATTAGAAGTTAATAATAGAGGGGCATATAGGGAAGAACTATATACTTATTACAAACTATATACTACAGTTAGTAGCATTTCAACATTTTTTCATAAACAGTAACAAATGTACTGTATCAATACTACGAGTCAACAATTGAGCGGGGTTGGTTAGGGATAGGGGAGGATTAGAGTTTCCTTTTCTTTTTTTCTTTTTTCATCTTTCACTTTATTTCTTGTCTGGAGTAATGAGAAGTTTCTAAAAATTGAACAAAAATTAAGTGTGATGGATGCACAGCTGTATGAGGGTACCCAGGGGCAGGTGATTGTACACTTTGGATCTTTGGATAGTTGTATGGTATCTGAACAATCTCAATAAAAATGAAAAAAAAAAAAAAATGAAGGAATTGGCAAGGTAAGCCATGCTGCCAATGAGAGGGTGAGGGTGAGTGGGTGTGGGGGTGGCACCTATCGCATGCCGTGGGCCCTATGGCTGGGTCTTAGTTTGGTGGGTTCCAGAGTGAGATGTTGTCGCCTTGCTCAGGGGAGATTCTCCACGCAAATTCATGAGCTGCAGATTGAGGAGCCAGTGTGTCCTTCACATGGAGATAATTCCATCTTGAATGCTGGGATCTGATGGGCACCTCCCCCTCTTGGGCGGTGCTCTGGGCAGCCCCTGTGACAAGTCATTATTTTTTGACTCCTAGATCCACACCACCTCGTCCTCTTTTTGACATTCTCTCCAACACATGGCAATTTTACATGCAGTGCAGTTTATCCTATTTAGGATATTCCATTCTGTGACAGGGGAAGCACCACATATTAATAAACGCATCGCGCAGAATGGGTTCCTTCACTGTATGCTCCAGTGCATCCATCTGATGTTGACTCTTATTCCTTAAAATTACAGTTACTTTTTAAAACACAGATACTTTCCTTTGTAATGATTATAGAAGGAAATTCTGAGTTCATCTACACCTGTGCTCCTCTCCCACCAGCTACCAATTCCTCTCTTTAAATGAAATCTCTTATGGAAAAGAGCTTGGCCTTATCTAATAATGTCACATCAACTCGTAACCAGCAATTCCACTCCTCGGCACATATGCTGGGGACCATCCCACACGGACACCAGGAGGCCAGGCCAGGAAATTTCATTACACAATAGTGAAAAAATGGAACCCCCCACTAAATGTCCATCAGCAGCAGAAGGGTCAAACAAATCGTGGCACTTTAATACAAAGACATGCTAGTGATGAGAGAAATGACTGAGCTGCAGCTATGGACATGAACACGAATGCCTCAAAACACACCAAAGGATGAGCAGACACATCCAAGTCTCAGAAGGTGAGGCGAAGTATGATTTCTTTAACAGGAAGTGCAAAAACAGGCAGAACTAAACAATGTATTGATTTGGAGACACATGGAGAGGTGAAACTATAAAAAGAAGCATGGGAATGACTGACACAAAATTTAAGATCTTGGTTTCTTCCGGGTTGAGGGTGGGGGATGGGGAAGGCAAGTGAGGGCTTCCTAAAGGCTGGTGATATTCTATTTCTTAAGCTGGGGAAAGAGTACACAGCTATTCATTTTATGACTACTCTGAATTTATATTGTGTATAATGAATACAATTTACACAGTCTATCTGTTGCACGTCTGATACGTTTTCCAAGAAAAGAAAGTTCAAAACAACAAGCTTCTTTGAAAGACACTTTTAAGAGAATGGAGAAAACAAGTCACAAACTGGGAGAAAGTATTTGCAAATCACCTATCCGATAAAGGCCATGTATCTAGAATATATGAAGACATCTCAAAACACAATAATCAAAAAGCAAGCAAACCAACTTTAAAAATGGGTAAAAGATTTAACATTCTTGCAAAGCCCAAACCCTGGAAATAAGAAATCAGATCAGTGACTGCCAGTGGCTAGGGGGAGGGGCTGACAATAAATGGGCACATGGAATTTTGAGGAGGGAAGGGATCTGTTTATATCTTGATTGTGGTGGTGGTTACACGACTGTATACATTTGTCAAAACTTGCAGAACTGAATACTAAAAAGGGTAGATATTCCTGGTGATATTTGTGAAATACCACCACCCCCCACCCTCCCTCCCCCAGCAAGCTTTAGAGCAGTATTTTTCAAATTTTTTTAACCATGACTCACATGACAAAACACATCTCACACACACATGTGACTGAAAAAAATTATTTTCATAAACAAGTCCGAGCCCTATTATGTCTGATGCACTCTGATGATTCTATTGCATTTTAAAAAATCTAGTGGAAGTCACCTCCATTAATTCAATGGAAGGGAGGGAGTGAGGGAGGGAGGGAAAAAGAGAGGGAAGGAGAGAAGGGATGCTCTCACTTCTGGGGGTGGGGTGTCCTCCTAGCATGATTAGATTCATTGAGTTAATGTGTTGGGTTGGGGAAAAGGATGTGAGGATTAACCATGATCTTGGAGTTTCTTGATTAACACAAGCACTCAATACTTAGACATATGGTTAATGGGTACCAAGAGTTCACGAACCAGAATGCTCACATAATTGGCAGAGTTCCTTCTACCATCTTCTGTCTGGAGAAACCAAAAAAGACAAAGGCATCACACCAGGAATGTATCAAAAGCAAACAGCATCCGGAAGATGGTCTAGGGTTGCAGAAGTCTGGTTTGGTCTCCTGCCCCTTTAGGAGCTCCAGTTAGTGTCACCCACTTTATGTCTTCCGCATGTAGCTCACGAATTCCTCAGATGGGTGGTGGTAGGGATCTGTGGAGAGTCTCAGGGAGGGTCTTATTTCTGATACAAGGAAGAAGGGTGGGAAGGAACAACAGGAAACCCTAAATGGGGGGACGGTCTGCCTTTGGGTGTTTGGGACAGTGAGAGAGGAAGCCATTCATGACTCTAAGGCCATGCTCAACATAAAGGACTGTGAGGTACCAGGAAGCTAACGAAGAAAGAGATTTACCAGTTATTCACGTTATTCACCTTAAAAGTCATCTCCTCACAGAGAAATTGGAACTGACCAATCATCACCAGTCCATCATTGCTTTATTTTGGTTCTCCACATAGCCCTTAACTGCATTTCACATTTTTATGATCTGTTCGTGTGTGTTCGTGTGTACACCATTTGTCGCTGGTCTCCTCTCCCCACCCCGATCCCTGCCAGTGGGATGTAAGCTTCACTGCCTTCAACTTTGAATTAATCAGAGAAGCATCCTTTGATGGTTCCCCACATGAGAATAATATTCAGATATCCAACACTTCTATCTCACACAGAGGTGTAAGAAATAACTTCTTTAGTTACCAAGGCAGGAGATACACAATATTGATAATAGCTGTTGCCTCTGAGAAGGGGAACTAAAGAATTGAGAGACAGAGCTCAAAAGACAAACTTTTTATGGTACATTTTTGTATTATTTGCCTATTTCATATTTATTTCCTATACTAAAACTTTATTTAAATTAAATCTCTCTCTCTCCTAATTACCCAGAATGAGTATTTCAAACTGCTGCCATTTAAAGACCCTTGGGCCTTCTGACTGATACTTGTTTCAATGGTTCACTTCCAAGCCTCACCTGTGTATTTGGAATTTAGACAAAATACATGGACATTTTCTTGAATATTCTGTTTTTGACCCTTTACCTTCCTTTTCCCTGGAGGAAATAAGAGAAATTCCTGGAAGAATCTTGGGAAATGATCTCCTAGTCTGTAAAACCCCCAAAAGCAACGGCTGGACTTATTCTTTGGCGCATGCGTTTGCTGAAATGTTGGATTGATCACAGCAGGATGAACAGAAGTTTCTTCTCTTCCTTCCCGATGTCCTGCTGGGTTGGACCTGTGTGCCATACATCCCAGCCCGGGCCTCCCCAGAGGGTGTCAGTGTCCTCCCGCCTGAACTGGGGAGAGCTTCTCTCTCTCCAGAGAAACCAGTGGCTCTGGAAGAGGGGATTGTCTATCATCCGTGCCAGTTGGCTGAGTTCCTCTCTTGGCTGAATCAGGAAGCTCATAAAAAGACCTTATCTCTGGGTAACCCATGCCTCCCCAGTTTCCACCCGCCTGGCGCCTGGGAAAGAACAACAAAGGGGTGTCAAGAACAATGACTGTCTGTGAAGCCGAACCTGCACCAGCAGAGTCATGGGAACCCCAGGGTTTCGAGTCCCTCCCTGCCCCTGGCCTGGTGCCCAGGCGGTCAGGCATCCTCCTCGGTAGACCAGGCGGCCCTGGTGGCCGTTTGTGCTCCACAGCTTGTGGTCTTACCCACATGTTTGCTTAAACGTTACTCTTCTAAGACAGCCTGATTGGTGGCCTGGTTTTCTCCTTTCATTTCTTGGAACTCTAGAAAACGACATCATTTTCTTTCTTACCTTCTCCTCCCTCGACTGAGTTAAAATCAATGCCAGTAAATGTCACACGCTGCCCCCTCACTGCAAGCGTCTTTCCAGAGCCCCCTGCTCAGGTTGAATTCTCTGTGTGCAGAGGTCACTGCCCAAGGCCTAGGAAGTGGGTCATGTCCCCCTCTGCCTTGCCCGAGCCTAGGGGCTGCCTGCAAATGTCAATACACTCCGTCACCTCTCCCAGGAGAGATGGTCCTCCCAGACCCTTCAGGAGGCCTGGCTGCCATCCCATGGCCACCAGGGCCCTCACCACCTCTGAATAACCTGAAGGTCTTTTCCTGATGTTTTCCTACCTGCCATCGATGTCTTATCACCAACCTGAGACGTACATAGGTAAGTATTTTTTATTTCCAATTTATGGATTAAGAAACTAAGATACAGGTTTGTTTAAAGCTATTATCAGTTACTGGTTGAGAGAAGCCAACACTCTTGATTCTTAAGCTAAGGTGTTTCCTATTTTATGACCATCTCAGAAATACCTCATCCAATTTTGGGTCCTTTTCCATTTCACCATTCGTATCACAAACTATTAGAGCTGAAAAGTTCCTCAGTGTGCAGCCACATCCCACTGCCTCATGAGGAAACTAAACCCCCAAGAGGGAAGTGGCTCCCTGAAGTTATTTAATGAGTTGGTGGCCAAGTTTGGATGAGGCAATTGGGCTGGTCCCAACTCAGCCCCTTCCCAGAACTTCCCTCTGCTCCCAGATTCCCTGATGCTGGGGTCCAAACTATGGATATGAGCTACTGACACTCAGTGCCTGAGTCTTCTCCTGCCTTTCTTCCCTGACGGAGTGACCAGGCTGGCCAGGCAATCCTTGGTCTCCTGGCCCATGTGTTCATCTGCCTGAGCTGCTGTAACAAAGTACCCCAGACCAGTTGGCTTAAACCACACAAATTTATTCTCTCGTGGCCCTGGAGGCTGGAAGTGCAAAAGCAAGGTGTGGGCAGGGCCGTGCTTCCTCTTCTGGGGAAGGATTTGCTCCACACCTCTCCCCTGGCTCCTGGGGGGCGGCCAGCCATCCACCACGTCCCCCAGTTTGTAGAATCATACTCAGTCCCTGCCTCTGTCACTTGGCCGTCTCTCTCTCTCTCTCTCTGTCCCTGGGTCCCTCCTTGTGTCCACATTTCCTCTCCCTATAAAGACACCAGTCATATTGGATTACAGCTCATAGTAATACAGTTTGACTCCATCTTAACTAATAACATCTTTAACGATCATATTTACAAATAAGTTGACATCTACAGGGCAGGGAGTTAGAATTTCAACATGTTTCTTTCTGGGGAGACACAATTCGACCCACAACAGCCCATTAGTCTGTCTCTCTGGTCCTTCTAGCTGCTAGAACCTTCTGAAGAGGGAAGGTGGAGAAACTAGAGGACTCCTGCCATCCAGGAGACAGAAAGGATGGGTACAGGAAAGAAAGAGTGAGATGAAAGTGGAGGTGAGAAAAGGGGCAGGAATCCCAGCCACTGGGAACGCAGGACCTTAGGAAAACTCCTCGTCGTTCATGCTGATTATGAGTTCTGCCCAGGGGAACTAATAAAACAAGAACAGAAAAAAAAAAGGAAGGTACCAGTTAAGTTACACCATCTCTACTTAGAATTGATTAGGCAGAAAGCTGTCACCTGCATCTCATTACTACACAGATTCAGGACTTCAAGAGGGTCAGATAGACTTTGTTGTGCCTTTTATTTTACTAGGATGGTTATTCGTAGCCCTACCCACTCAGCCTTCCTAATGAATTGGCTAGGCAGGATGGCCAGAGCTTCAGGGTTAGAAGAGACTTTAAAGATGCCTATTTAAAACAAAACTAAAGCAAAAATGTGTGGCTTCCCTGTCTTCTTCCATTTCTGGTTTCTGATATCAGGTCAGACCAAGTAACCACGAGAGGGCTCTTGGGTAGTTAATCAGCCATGGCTGGGATACGTTAGCCCACGTAGTCGTGGAGGCTCTTAAGGAGTTAATCAGCCTTGGCTAAGTCCTAAAGAAGCTGCAGCCAGGAGCAAGCTGCCCACTGGCTTCTTTAGTGCCAGAGAGAGTAGAGAGTGGCCTTAAACTGGGGGTTTGGGGACAGGAGCACCCTCCGTGTGTTCAGAAGTGAAGCTGAACACGAAGGGAAAAGCAGAATGCAAGCTCTGGGTCTGGAGGTTGTAGATTTAGTAGGAATGTGGGCCTGGGACTGCCTGAACAACCCTTGATGATAGGTGTGAAATCAATATCCCCACCCCCGTATCTCCAGCAGCTCCTCTGGAAAACTATCAGAGCTGTACCACCTGGTGAACACACAACTTATTTTGCAAACACAGTTTCGAGCCATTCTCTAGCTTCGCCTTCCACCAGAATGAAGCCCCTAATTTCCTTCCATGTGGAAATGTGGGAGCCACCTCACAAGCATTGAAGTCTATTTCCCTATAGAAGAGAAAAATAAACTATGCATTAAAAACAAAAAAGACTCTATGGAAATACTCTAAATATTAACCATGGTTGTCAGGTTGGTGGGACAAAACCTAGCCCCAGCCCCCATCTACTTTTCTTCAATTTTGAAATGTACTATAATGCAGATAGGGTAATTTTATACTAATAAAATATTAACCCAATTTTTAAAGATACTGAAAAGCAGGTTAATTGTCATCTTCCTTCATGGGTGGAGAACAGAGTGGGCTATCCCCTTACAGGCAGGGTCCCCAGACGGAAAACCTTTCTCCCTGGAGGGCAGGTTCCTGCATCATCCCCAGGACCTCCTGTGGGGATCCCAGCTTTGGGCTCCTCCAGTGCTTCCTTAAAGAGCTTCTGGTTCCCTCCTGTCCCCACAGAGACAGGGTCCTATGGGAAAGCCAAATCCCATTGGCCTCCAACTCAGCTAGATGGTGAGAAAATGGGGACTGGACCAGGCCTCCTGTGTGTTACCTTGAAACTTGAACAAGAGCTTCCAAGTCTGTCTCTGGCTCACTTGTCTGTCCCCACCCCCTATCCCCCCAACCCAAATATAAAATAACCTCAGATTAAAAATAAATTCCTCCAGAACTGGGGCCTGTCAAGAGGACCCTGCTCAGGGACAGCTCAGTGCAGTAGAAGTTCTAACCTTCAATTCTCTGCAAAAGCTCTGTTTTACATGCCTTTAACACATTAAAAGCTTTAGCTACTTTAAACATAGAGTTTCCTTATGAACCAGCAATTCCACTCCTAGGTATGTACCCAAGAGAAATGAAAACATATGTCCAAACAAAAACACGTACACCAGTGCTCATAGAGCATTATTCATAATAGACAAAAAGTGGAAACAACCCAGATGCCCATTAGCTAACAAAAAAATAAACAAAATGGTGAGATAGCCATGCAATGGATTATTCAGCCATAAAAAGTGAGGAAGTACTGATACATGCTACAACATGAGTGAATCTTGCAAACATCACGCTAAGTGAAAGAAGCCAGTCACAGAAGACCACATGTTATATGATCCCACTGGTATGAAATGTCCAGAATAGGGAGATCTATAGAGACAGAAAGCAGAGGAGTGGTTGCTTAAGGCCAGGGGATGGGGATGGGGATAACTCAGGGTAAGGAGTTTCTTTTCAAGGTAATGATGTGTTCTAAAATGATCATGGTGATGTGGCATGAATGCAAATATACTAAAAACCATTGAATTGTACACTTTACATAGGTGAATGGTATGGTATCTGAATTAATTTCAATAAAGCTTTTTTAAAAAAAGCTTTAGCTACTTTATTCACAAATCAATCACACATATTCAAATATACACACACAGGTTGTACAGCAGCCCTGAGCCTGGGGCCTGGGAGGAATTCAAGGTTGAGCACAGCTGCCAGGCAGCCAGGCCCGCAATCCACATGGAGCGCAAACATCCGGCTCATGAGCCCAGAGAGGCAGGCCGAGAAGTCCAAGCTGGCAGGGAGGGCAGGCGCAGCCCGAGGCAGCAGACAGGGCTGTCCTCCTGCACTAGCCACTAAGTCAGGTGCAAGGAAACTGGGCAGGAAAGGAGCAAATGCTCAGAAAAAACTGGAGGTTGCAACTGAGGGGGCTGGATTTTCTTCTCACTTGAGCTGTGCTGACCCATCTTCTTGGCCTGGACTTGCTCCACCGAGTGGCTGCCTGCTCTGGGGTCACTCTCTGTGCCCCAGTTTTCCGGCCACCTGGCTGGCTGCTCTTATCCTTGGATTGCTGACATAGGAAGAGGGAGGTGAAACCCTCAGGTTACCTCGATGGTTTTGTGAGGAATGATTTGCTTTATGGATTTTGACCCCTGTAATTTGGGGGTATGTTAGTCCTTGAACTAAATTGTAAACTGGGGACAGGAAGACCTGTGTACTGGACCAGAAGCTGATCTTGAGATTTCTAGTTTCCGTCAGAGAAAAGGAAGAGCTGGAGGCCTGAGCCAATGTCGCTCTCACATGCAAAACACCCTTTGCACAAAGGTAGTTGCGACTGAGAAGGAAAAGGCCAAGGGTTATAATCAAGAAAAAACAAAACAAAACATCTCATTGTGTGTCAGGCCCTGTTCTTTATAGTCCTTAACTCACTGGAGCCTCCTAATCACCCAATGGACTCCACTGGGTGGAAACCAAGTGCCAACCTCACAGGTTGTTTGAAAGAGTTAAGTGTGGTAACATTTGCAGAAGTCTCCAATGGCCTTAAATGCTTCAGAAGTATCGGGTCTCATCATCCTGTCCCTTCACTCACAGCGTATTGTAGACCTAAGTGTGCTCCCATCACACCCTGACTATAGGTCTCAGTAGCCCATCTTAAAGATGGGAAAGGTGAGGTTAAGCAACCTGATGCAGTAGATTACGGAATCATGGGATGGCAACTGCCTCACCTAGTACCCCGCCCACACCAGGGGTTTCTCAAAGATCCACTGAATCTGAACCACTCAGGGCACTTGGTAAAGACAGAGGCCTGGCCAGGACTCTCCACAGACCTACTGAATCAAAATCCCCATGAGCAGCTTTAAGTCTCCCCCAGAAGATTCTGGTGCACGTGGGACATTGTGGGCCTCTGCGCTCAGTCAAGAGGGACTTGGAGAGAGAAAACCTAAAGGAAAAAGAAAGAAGTAACCAGAAAAACAGAAGGATAAAAGAAGAAGAAAGCTGGAAAATATGACTGGCATCAATATTAAAATGACAGCTAAATTTTCAGAGTGTCCATGTGTGTGGGATACTATTCTAAGTGCTTTCTATCCTTTATATTAACATATTTGAGCCCCAGGACCACCCTCTGAGGTGTTATTATCCCCATTTTACAGATGAGGGGATTGAGGCTTAGAGAATTAAAATGATTGGCCTGAAGTCACCTAGATAGTAAGAGTCATAACTAGGAAAGAGTTGTAAGTACCTTGCTACCCCAACCGCCCTGTAGAGAAATAGGCCAGGATCTTGAGAAAGAAGAAAGAACCAGAAAAGAGACACTGCCGAAAGCTGTCATGACACAAGCTGTCTCCCGATCCCAGTGTGCCTCCTGCCTGCATGAGCTGGGATTAGAGAAACCCATCGGGGACTTGGCAAGTTTGAGAATGGACTTTGGCACAGTGTGTGGATGAGCAGCAAAGCCACTCCAAATGCTTCCCTGCCACTTGGGAGGGCATCTCGCATTGGGCATAGGGGCTTGAAAAAAAAGATTCGTCCACATCCAAATCCCTGGGACCTGTGACTGTCACCTTATTTGGATAAAGGGGCCTTGTAGCTGTGATGGCCTTAGGATCTCAAGGTTAGATCATCCCAGATTACCTGGGTGGGTTCTAAATCCAATGACAAGTGTCTTTATAAGAGACAGAAGAAGAGAAGGCACAGAGAGGAGAAGACCATTGGAGCTGGAGGCAGAGTTTGGAGGGATGCCACCACCAGCCAAGGAACGCCAATAGCCACTAGAAGCTGGAAGAGGCAAGGAACAGAATTTTCCCAAGAGCCTCTGGGGGTACACAACCCTGCTGACACTTTGATTTCAGACTTCTGGCTTCCAGGGCTGTGAGAGAAGAAATTTTGATTGTTGTAAGCCACCCAGTTTGTGAAAATTTGTTACAGCAGCCACAGGAAATGTACACACTGGACAATGCTTTATTGATAATACTGATAAAATGGCATTGCTGTGTATATCTGTCCATCTTCCCCTTTTCCTTTTCTCAGGTTCTAATTCCTGCCTTTCTTTAGAGAACTGCTTCCCCTGCAACTTCCTGCCATATGATTCTGGTGGCTTATCCCATCCCATGCCACCTTGCAAATTGGAGAACCCCAATTCCCCAACCACAGTGATTGATCCAGGGTGACTCGTGACCCAAGCTAGTCCAATCAGGTCCTTCCTTAGATTTTTGTATAACTAAAGTGATAAGAGAGAAGCCTTCTCTCTTTCCTTTGGGACTGTTAAATTAGAGCAGGAATCCAGGGCCCCAGGATGCATATTCCTGCTGTGTGGAGAAAGTTCACGTGCTGTCAGCCAATGTGCAAAAGGTAACAAGCAAGAGGCCAAGTCAGAGAGTGACGGACTCCTGATGCCAGCTCCACCGTTCCTATGCAGCATTACATGAGCCTTAATGTTCTGAGCCAGGCTAGCTTGAGTTGGGTGCTGGCCCTGGCAACACACAGAGCTGCCCAGCCCAACACAAGGGGCTTGTAAGTAGAACCGCCATGTCCTCCAGGCTGAGGAGCACTTGGAAACAAGCCTCAACACATTATTTGCATCTTTTCCATTTCAGGAGATGTTTAAGGACAAGATCCAGGGTCAGTGTTGCTATATTTTGAAGAAAAGATGAGAAATAAATATGCTTGAGAAGTGGGTCTCCTTTATCTTCATAGCAAAAGATCCATCTTCATGTCCAAAAGATCCAATGGGGCCATTTGCAAGCAGGAGGTTCATTTCTGTTTGCCAAATCATGGAGAACAGAACAAAAATAAAAGAGTCAGACAGGGATCCAAGTCAGGGGAGGGCAAGGGGGCCCTGATCCTTTTCATAACCACACGAAGCCACCTATATATCTAAACCCTGGCCACAGGATCACAACGACATCTGAAACTTCTTGTAGGTGTTTCCTTCCCAGTACAGGTCTCTTTGGGTTTCTCGGCCCATATGTTGCTAATTTTCCATCTTTTCAAAGCTCTGCATTGCATTTAAAGTCAGAATGCATCCTATTCATTGCTTCTGAATTTGAGGTAGAAGAAATCACTGAGGTCAGCAGGCTCTTTAATACAAAATAAATGAGCAACGCTGTGCAGGAGCACGTGAGCTCACGTGTAGCTTACTGTGCATAAGCACACACGTAGCTTACTATTTCCTGCCTTAATCCACTTTTCGGCTCCACTGTGCAACGTCACAGGAGAGACTTGGGTAGTACCTCTTAGAAAGGTTCCTCACATCTCCTTCACAAAAGAAACCTCTTTCCAGAAGTTACCTTTTGTAGTTAGCCGGGTCTGCTCTATAGACTCTGACTGAGCTAATTACTGGTCAGCAAGCAGCTGCTTTGAACTGGTCAAACACTAAAGGCCCTCCAAAGATCTTGTTGCTAGGTGCCTGTTTTCATCTATTGCCTATCATGTTTACACATGGTAATGGGTTCCTTCTCTCTCACTGGAGGTGCAACAGAGAGGAGGCACCTCTGATTAAGGCAGCAACAAAGAAACGGGGGAAGGGAGGTCACATTTTCTTCTGGCAAGTTTCAACAGTGAGAAGGCTAATGGAGAAACCATATTTGATTGTTGTTATTCCTCTAAAGGAAAAACCAAATGAGAGAGAGAGAGCACGTGGAATGAGGGTGAGCCATTGGCTTCCTTCAGGAAAAAACAGTAAATTTCCAACCTGTTCGTGGTCACCTGTGGAGCTCCTGATGGAGCAGTGTGTAGGCTTGAAAACCCACATGCATGATACTCAATGAAGGTAGCTTAAAGTGGATGCTAGGAAAACAAACAGGTGGCAGGGGTCATTCATTTCAGTAAGTAGGACGTTTTTCTAAGGAATAGGACAAAAGGGACAAAAATAGTGGGGAACAAGGAGTTGATGGTGCTCAATCCCAGGCAAAGTTAAAAAACTCATAATCATAACCTTAAGTTCAACCCTTAGTTGGGGACAAGTGGTCTTATGACAAGGAGGATACACGGGAGTTGTGGGATAGAATGCCTGAAGTTTGACCGTACCAGAACTTATAGGGTAGTGGTTCTCAACGGGGGGCAATGCTGGTCCCCAGAGGGTATTTGGCAATGCCTAGAGCCATTTTTGATTGTCATGACCAGAGGAGGCGGGACAACTAAACATGACCTGAGGACAAGCTCCCAAAACATTTATTCCATCCTAAGTGTCCATAATGCTGCTGGTAAGAAATGCTTATTATAGTTTCTACAATTTGCAAACCCACCATAAGCATCCCTAGGCAGCATATTTGCCTTCCACCAGGTATTAGCACTTTTCCTACTAAAGATCTTAGATGTGAATAGTTGAGTTCCCCCTACAAACTCTCCTTCATGAAGTGATGAAGGCAGGTGCATTTCAATTACGATTCACCTCCACATGGCTAGATTTTACCAGACCAGAGTAGGACAACTGGCCCAACCCAGGCCAATCAGATTCTTCTCATAATGTTTTATAGTTAAATAGGGGACATTCGAGAAACTAACATGGCGGCTAGGTGAGACGGCAAAAAAACGCCTCCATGAAAAACACTAGATAAAAACCAGAAAGTAACCCAGAATACCAGTTACAGTGATGTGCCAGCTGAATGACATCTGCTAGTATCACAGGGGCTGTATACTTGGTGAAATCAGGAGTCTGCATTCTGAAATGAGTGAGTAAGCTGGCTGGAAGACCATGCGGCGGGCTGGGGAAGCCAGGGCTTGGCATTTGGAGACCAACTGGCTCTTTTTTAAAAAAAGGGAAAAACCTAGGAGCGGCTGCAGCTGTGATTGTGGGAACCACACAGTAAAACACAGCAAGAGGGGACTGGGCTGGCCTCTCAGTGTCTGGCCTGGAGGATAGTCCGCTGCAGATACCCTCAGGGCCAGGGAAACGGAGGGGAGAGCTGGAAGCTGAAAGAAAACCCACAGCCCACAGCTGGCTCCTCAGAGGGCTGGATAAATTCCTGCCCAGGGCCGTGCCCACAGCCCAGAGCCCCGCCAGCTGTCCCGGAGCTGGGAAGGAGGAACTGTGCGAGGAGGAGGGGGTTGAGATGCCCCGCTCGGCCATCTTTGCATCAGGCTGAGAGCTCCACTGCACGGCCCGGCAGCCCAGGGCTTTCCTTGAGGGACGGCACGCATTTGAGACACAGCATGACATTCCCTCGGCAGAGCTCCTGGAGGATTGTGGCTAGGAGGGGGGACCTGCTCAGAGAACCCAGGGACACTACGCCAAGTCCGGTGGTTTGTGGGACAGCGAGAGAGAGAGGGTATGGGGCTGAAATGAAATGAAGGCTTAGACTCTTGCGGTGGCCTTGAATCTCTGGGAACCAGGGGGATTTGAATATTAAAGCTGCCCTTCCTCCCTGGCCACCCGTACACACACCCCACATTCAGGGCGGACAGCTCCAGCAACACACCCAAACTGAGTTTTCCAACTGAACCCCACAAGAATCATTTCCCCACACACCGCAGAACAAGGTGGAGAACTGACTTGAGGGGTATAGGTGACTCACAGATGCCATCTGCTGGTTAGTTAGAGAAAGTGTATGGTCACCAAACTGTGTTTCTGAAAAATTAGACTGGTATCTTTTTTTTTACAACTTGAAAGAACCCTATCAAGCAAAGCAAATGCCAAGAGGCCAAAAACAACAGAAAATCTTAATGCATATGATAAAACCAGATGATATGGAGAATCCAACTCCAAACACACAAATCAAGATATCAGAAGAGACTCAGTACTTGGCAGAATTAATCAAAGAACTACAATTGAGGAATAAAAACATGGCAAAGGATTTAAAAGACATCAAGAAGACCATGGCCCAGGATATAAGCAACATAAAGAAGACCCTAGAAGAGCATAAAGAAGACATTGCAAGGCTAAATAAAAAAATAGAAGATCTTATGGAAATAAAAGAAACTGTTGGCCAAATTAAAAAGACTCTGGATATTCACAATACAAGATTAGAGGAAGCTGAACAACGTCTCAGTGTCCTAGAAGTCCAGAACAGAAAATGAAAGAACAAAAGTAAGAATGGAGAAAAAAATTGAAAAAATCAAAATGGATCTCAGGGATACGCTAGATAAAATAAAACGTCCAAACCTGAGACTCATTGGTGTCCCAGAAGGGGAAGACAAGGGTAAAGATCTAGAAAGAGTATTCAAAGAAACTGTTGCGGAAAACTTCCCCAACCTTCTACACAATGTAAATATACAAAGCATAAATGCCCAGTGAACTCCAAATAGAATGAATCCTAATAAACCCACTCTGAGACATATTCTGATCAGACTCTCAAATACTGAAGAGAAGGAGCAAGTTCTGAAAGCAGCAAGAGAAAAGCAATTCACCACATACAAAGGAAACAACATAAGACTAAGTTGTGACTACTCAGCAGCCACCATGGAGGTGAGAAGGCAGTGGCATGACATATTTAAAATTCTGAGAGAGAAAAATTTTCAACCAAGAATACTTTATCCAGCAAAACTCTCCTTCAAATTTGAGGGAGAGTTTAAATTTTTCACAAACAAATGCTGAGAGACTTTGCCAATAAAAGACCTGCCCTACTTCAGATTCTAAAGGGAGCCCTACTGACAGAGAAACAAAGAAAGGAGAGAGATATATAGAGAATTTTAACAGACATATATAGTACCTTACATCCCAAATCACCAGGACACTCATTTTTCTCTAGTGATCACGGATCTTTCTCCAGAAGGGACCATAAGCTGGGACATAAAACAAGCCTCAAGAAATTTAAAAAAAAAAAAAATCGAATATACTCAAAGCACATTCTCCAACCACAATGGAATACAAATAGAAGTCAATAATTTTTGAACTGTAACTCCACTATTTACTTCCTACATGATATAAAATACACAAACTCTAAGGACAAATCAGTGGTTTTGAACTCAATGTAAAATATGTAATTTTAGACAACTACATAAAGGTGGGGGAATGGAGGAGTATAGAAACATAGTTTATGTGTCCTATTGAAGTGAAGGTGGTATCAAAGGAAAACAAGATTGTTATGGATTTAAGAGGTTAATTTTAAGCCCCACAGTAAACACAAAGAAATGATCAGAGAATATAACCATAGAGACAAAAAGTAGAGTATGGGTTAAGAGAAATGGGGGAAGGGGCAATGGGGAGTTAAGAAAGGAGTGTAGGGTTGCTGTTTGAGGTGAAGGGAAATTTCTAGTAATGGATGGTGGGAAGGTGATAGCATTACAACATTCTAAATGTGATTAATCCCACTCATGGAAGGCTAGGGAGGGGGTGGAATGGGGAGATTTAGGCTGTATATATGTTTCCACAACTGGAAAAAAAAAAAAAAAGGCTAAATAGATGACAATTGAATGCCAAGGATGAACCTGGATGGGATTAGAGGATGGAGGACAGGAGGCTCAAAGGGACACAGTTGAGACATAAGGAAAAGGAAATATAGAATGTAAGCTTTGTATCATTGTTGAATCTCTTGTACTTCTTGCTGTGCTTAATGGGATTGCATAAAAGAATGTTCTTGTTCATGGGAAGTGTGTATGTGAATTATATGTTTGTTCAGGGGTGTGAGCAGCTAGCTCTCATAGGTTCAGAAGACAGAGCAATAGATGATGGATGATAGATAGGGAGGGAGGGGGGGAGGGAAAGAAATAGTGATGTGACAGCATGTTAGAGTTGGTGGATTGGGCTATCGGGGGAGGGGGGTCAGGGTGTGATGGAATTCTGTGTATGGGGTTGGTATTGTTTTTGCAACTGTTCCTATAACTTCGAATTTATTTAAAAAAATGTAAAAATATATATATACTGACTGACATTAATAAACCACTACAAATCCAAAAAAAAAAAAAAAACAAAATAGGGGACATTCTATTAGTCAAGAAAGGATATGATGTACTATGGTAGTGAATAACCCTAAAATGTTAGTGGATTAGAAAAATGTTTATTTCTTCTTCATATTACATACCAATGCAGGTTGTCAGAGGTGGGTGGGTTGGCAGTTTCTCTTTTCCACATAATCACCCATCTCCTGATACCGTCTTCTCAACATGAGGCTTCAGGGTTTGCCAAGAAGGGAAAGAAACTTCTGAAGGGGCTTGCGCTGCTTTTGAAAGCTTTGCCTGGGAACTGACACACGCCCCCTTCCTCTCTTGCCCATTGGCCAGAACTAGTCGCATGGCCTTACCTGACCGCAAGTTTTGGGAGGAAGGTGCCATTTTCCCAAGCGCTCAGAAGAAGAGGAGAACCAGGCATGTGTGAGCCAGTTAGCTGTGAGAAGCTGGGCTGCAAGGTCAGGTGGTGTCAGAGCTGGAGTGGGCATTCAAACAAACCAAAGCTGAAGTTGAAGGAGAGCAGATCCCAGGAGGAAACAGGATGCTAGTCGGGAAAGAGATGATGGGACAGATGTGCAGAAAGAAGCAGCGGGCACATGGGTCCTGAAGGACATAAAAAGTAGGTGCCCCCATCTTAGGCAGCTTTCTGCTCCCCAAGCAGCCCCTGCCGGGCTTTGTTCACCTGCAATCACTAGGTCAGCACACCAAAGCCCCGCTCTGAGCCAGTGTGAATGGATTTGTGTTCCTTGCTACCAAAAGAGCTTTGACTTACGCTTCCAGTTGCTTCTTTAGTATGTAATTCCCTGTTAGGATGTCGGGTTATGGAAGGAAGAGGGACTCTCAAACTAATGGAGCTGCCTCAAAGATGACAAATCTCCTAGGGGGAGCTTTTTAGAAGAGCCCACATTTCAAACAGCCCTGACTTAACACAACTAACTGGCTCATACTGGGGCCCAGACATTGATGTAATTTAAGAGGCTCAGAAAGACCTCTACATCCACTTGTCACCCCAACATCCCAAAGATGCTGACACAGGGTTGGTTGTGAACTGCTTTTGTGCCATGGAGCCCTTCTCAAAGTAATGTTTTTAAATGGTTTATATATGTTTAAACACAGAAACTAAAATACATAGGATTACAAAAGAGACAATTACATTGAAGTAACAGTTGTCAAAATAGTTTTTTACTGAGACATAATAATACGTGTATTTTTAATTGGTCCATTAAGAAGTTCTAGTGACAGGTTTACTACCTACCATAACTTCAAAGTAGCAATGAGCGTAAGTAGCCTTTTGAAATATTTGCAATAACTATAACATGATACGAAAATATCTATTCATTTTACTGGGAACAAAGTTATAGATACTGCTCATACAACTATGGTTTGCTGCCTCCATTCACACTTGAAGGATGTGCTAAATTTCCATTAAACGTTAGTGAAAATAAAGACATACTTTAACATTTAGAAAAATAAATAAATATTTTATCATTAATGGAAATGAACACATCTCTTCTCCCCAGCCAAGTTCATAGACACTTTGAATTCTATGATGCCTTAGCCACAGATTAAGAGGCTTTGGCCACCGGGCCTCAGACAAAACACAAATTGATTTTCTGAGCAGAAAATAAAAAAGCTAGTAAAGAGGAAGCAGATATAGTTGATTATTCCAAGGCTAAGCAATTGTCTTAGTTAACTAGGGCTGCTATGACAAATACCATACAATGGGTTAGCTTAAATAATGGGAACTTGTCTCATGGTTCTGGAGGGTTAGACAGCCAACACCAAGGTCTCACCAGGCCGTGGTTTCTCCTGGAGACTATAGCGTTCTACAAGGCTTGTCACAATCCTGGTTGTTCCTTGGCTTGCATCCCTGCCTCCATCACTTGGCTTCTTCTCCTGGTCAGTCATCTGGGTCTCTGTCTCAATTTCCTTCCTCATAAGAACTTCAGCTATATGGATTAAGGCCCATCCTGATTCAATTTGGCCTCATCTGAATAGAATCTTCCAACATTCTATTCACCAATGATCCTATTCACACCTTACTAATTTTAACATCTTCCAAGTTCCTATTTACGAATGAGTTCACACCCACAGGACCAGGGGTTAGGACTCGAACATGTCTTTTGTGGGCAGCAATGGACAATGATTAATACTCAAGGTAAATTAGTTTATCAGCTTAGTTTTTGGCACCATGGAGGTTTGAGTGTAAACAGGAGAGGTCGGTTTTGACAGAGAACTTGAAGTTGGCAGAGGATGCTGAGTCAGGAAACAAGAGGAGCTTTGGCCTACCACCTGCAGAGGGGAGCAAGCTGTCCTCAGAGCAGGCGGGCATCGGAAGTGCTGCCAGAGCTAAGGGAGAAACATCTACCAGTGGGCTCCATGCCTGCCCACTGGAGGCGAAAGTCTAAATGGGCACTGGAGATCAAGCTGAGGATTGAGGAGAAAGAAAATGAGGGCGTGGGGGGTAGATGGAATTAAATTCACAGGAACAGAATGCATGAGGCAAGGGCTACAGCCAAATACCTCTGTTACTGAAACCCAAGCCCTAGATTCTTTCTGTGACTGAAGGTGTCTGGGGGGGAACATAAGTTATAGGCATTTGGAGAACCAAAAATTGTCTGAATAAGCCAGAAGAGAAGAACAGGCAAGGAATTAGAAGACTTGGGTTCTATTCTAATTTTTGTCTCTCTAATCTGCTAGGCCACATAAACCAAGCCATTTTATCTCTCTGGGCCCTGATTTTTTCTTCTCCAAAACAAGAGGTTTGGAT
Organism: Choloepus didactylus; assembly: GCF_015220235.1. Classification (NCBI taxonomy): domain Eukaryota; kingdom Metazoa; phylum Chordata; class Mammalia; order Pilosa; family Megalonychidae; genus Choloepus; species Choloepus didactylus. The sequence goes on along the minus strand of NC_051324.1, from coordinate 62,628,143 downwards.
CAAATTATTTCATTTGCAAACATTTTACAAGGTCAAGATCAGCCATCAATACCCCAGCACTATGATACCAAATCCTGGCAGCACTGTGACAGCTCCTGAGGAACTTGAAAAAAATTCCGATGCCCAGGTCCCATCCCCAGAGTTCTGATTTAATGAGTCTGACATGGCCTGAACATCTGGATGTTTAAGTCCCCAAGTGATTCTAATATGCAGCCAAAGGTGGGCACAATTGCTTCAGCACAGATTAGTTTCTCAGGTTGACTCATAACTTGGTAGAGCACTGATAGATTGAGGTAGAGGTCTAAGGTCAGGCACGTGGGACAGCAAAGGAGATCAGGTCCAATAGGACCTAAGGACTGAAAGTAAGAGCTACCCCGGGACCTGAGAGGACCCAGGAAAGGCAGTGAACACAGGGTGGGCTGGGAATGAGGGAGTGTGGTCTGCAGTTCAAGGGCTCATTTTATCCTTTTAGCTGTGTGGACTTGAGATAATCACTTTCCCTTTCTGAACCTCAGTAAAATGAGCCCTGTTAGAGAGAAGGGAAAGGAAACTAACATGTATTGAATACTCCTTATATGGCTGGCACCGTACAAGGTCCAGAACACATGCATATGCTCTCCAATTTCATTCTCACGCTCTACTTGACAGATGAGGAAACTGCTGTTAGAAGTTAAACTCTCTCTCTACCTTATCAAGTTATTGCATGATTAAAATGAGTATACATGTGTCTGAAATGGGGTTGCCAGCTTTAGCAAATAAAAATCCCAATTAAATTTGAATTTTAGATAAACAACGAATAGAATAATTTTTATAAAAGTGTGCCCCAAATATTGTTTTCTCTAACATCCCAAGTTTGAAACCATTTTTTTCAACCATGAAGGCTGTACACATGTACAGTTTTATTGGTTGTTTGGGCTTCTGATTAGTAAGAAGATTTTCTTTATTACGGATATTAACCCTCTGACATATGTCTTAAATATTTTTTCCTATTTGTGTCTTATTTTTTACTTTGTTTATGGTGTTTGTTGAACAGAAGTTTTTAATTTTTATGTTGTCACATTTTCCAATCTTTTTCTTTATGGTTTATGGAATTTGTGTCATGCCTAGGAGTTTCCATCCAAAGATTATAAAATATTCACCCATGCTTTCTTCTAGTACTTTTTTGTGGCTTTATTTTTTACATACAAAGCATCTGGAATTCATTTGAGCAGATGATGGCTTTTTTTTTTTTTTCCCAAATGGCTAGCCAGTTGTCCCAACAGCATTTATTGAATTATCTATCTTTTCCTCACTCATTTGAAAATGCTCTTTATCATATACTGAATTCCCATGTCTACATGGGTATGTTTCTGGGTTCTAATTTGTTCCACTAATCCTATAGATTAGTGGAATCTATTTTTCTTTGGCTGGTATGACACTGTTTAAATCACAGTAATTTTATAATATGTTTTTATTATCAGGTAAAGCCAATTCACCCTTGTTTTCCTTCTTTAAGAGTTCCTGAGTATTCTCACCTTTCTATTCTTTCAGATGAATTTTATAACTATTGTATCAAGTATCCCAATTTTTTCAAAGTAAATCAGGGAGAAAAGACCCCTTAACAATACTGTGTCTGTCTATCCAGGAACAAAGGATGTCTCTCCATTAATTCACCGTCTTTAAGTCCCTCAGCAGAGGGTATGCTCTTTCTTCATATAAGTTCTGCAAATTCTTATTTGATTTATTCCTACCATTTTTATTTTCCTTTTATACTCATTGTATTTTCTACTTGATTATTGTTTGTATGTGCGTATGTTAGTAAAAGGGAAGAAGAGAAGAGAAGCAGAAAAGGAAAGAGAGATAAAGACAAATCTTAACAATTTCATAGTTTTCCTCAAGTCTATCTTCCTAGATTTCAGGGAAGGTTCAGTTCTTTATGGTGATGCCCCTAAAGGAAAAATCACGGGTTCGGGGACATAGGTCTCCAGATCTGAGAAACAGACGAACCAGACACAACCCTCCTCCCCATTCTAATTGACTGTTTCTCAGATAATAGGAAGCCTAGAGCAAAAGACCGCGGGGCCTCTCCTCAGACATGCCCTTCATCTGTGCTCCGTATCCCATTGGCTCTCTGGGCAGGCCCCGCCCCTTCCTGCCACAGCCCACCACCAGCTAAATGTCCTATTGGCTCTCAGGATAAGCCCACCCCTTCCTGCCGAGGTCCACTTCCTGTTGTGATGCTCCAGTGCTGCTTGGATATCCTGTTTTCGGTTTTTTCCTCTCTGGGCATCTTTCATGATGATCTGCACCTCTGAAGAGAGTCTGGCATCTCCCTGACTCTCAGCCTTGCTTAAAGATTTACATTTTTGATTTCCTCGCCCAATTTCTGACTGAATACATAAAAGAGAATTGTAAATGGTTAGAAAAATCAAAGTTCTTCTTACATACCTGCCGTTCCACCAAGTTAGTATTCTGTAGCTCATACCAAGAGGCTGAAGAAGTGAGGTGGAATAACTCACCTTTTTTTCCCCATGCTGAGGTTTTCCAAATGTTAATTCCTCTCAGTCTTAGAGTAGCTTCAAGTTCTCAAGGCCTTCTGGAAGCTTGTCGGGCATAGCTGCCTGCTTTACTTGATCTCAGGTGGTGTGGGGTGACCACCCTGGACACACCTCATGGAAGTAAGTGTGAGGGAAAGGTAAGGACAGGTGCCATTGCTGAGGCCAGGAAGGGCTGGCCAAGGGCTGATGTGTTTACTAGATGCTCCATTCTCCACCCCTTCACCTCCTCCCCTCACACACAGGCCTTTTTCTCAGACCCTTCCTCTATTCTGCCATTCTTCTCTGCCGGTTCCCTTTCTTTTTCCTGTGGAACCTATAGGGTGCTGATGACTGCACAGGGCATTTGGGACTGAGGAGGCTGCCAGCTCTTGACAAATAGCAAATATTTAAGTGCTAGTTCACATTCAGAAAAGCAAGATCTGCATTGCCATTTCCATTTTTCAATGGGGAAAAATAACAAATGCAAAGAATCTCAGAGCTCTCCCTAAAATAAGATGTGGAAGATGAGTGAGGAAAAATAACAATGCACTTAGTCACAAGTAGGGCCAGTCCTAACTAAACTCACGCTCTTGGCCCATGAGAGGGGAAACTCTTGCTGAGTGATAGACAAAGTCTAGAACTTAGAAGCTGAGTGAGTGATGTTTATGTACATCTGTGGACCACTGGGGACCCAAAGTCATAGGTTCAAATCGGATGATTGAACAATTCTCTATAGGTTCTTCAGCCACGGACTTTCAAATCACCCCATGCCAGCTTGCTAAGAGAGCTGCACTATTAGATTTCAAGTGCACACCACTTTACCTAAAGAAACACACTCTGTTCCCACTGCCCCACTTACAACCTGCCCTCGGAAATGGAAAACTCCACCCTATAAAACATTTCTTTCAAATGCCCTGCCAGAATCCTTTCAGAGAACTTTAAAATATAATGAATCAATTTCCACATCTCCCACCTCCCAATTACAAGAGAGTGGAACACATTATGATTTCTCCAGGGTTTATATAAGACTCATTTCTATTTTTTTACATACCATTTCAAAAGAGGCCCTATTTAGCGTCTGAAACCTTTGGATGGGGAAAGATGCAAAGACCCTCCTCTCCAATTCTTTTCCCTGTTAGACACAGTCTTCTTGAATGATACAAAGAGCATATAGGCCAGAAATACCCTTCCAACAACTGAATTCAACCCCTGAATACACATCCTTAACTGCAGTCTTCATTGAATGACACCATTAGCAAGAGCCTGATGCTGTTTTTTGTTGTGTGGAGAATTGGATTTGGAGAGTTTGGGATCCAGGTCTCTCCTGGCAATTAAGTTTGGAAACAGAAGATAAAAGAGATGAATGAATTGTGGATAAGGACCCAACTCTTATCCCTGGGGGAATTCACACAACCCTTCTAGTCTGGCCAACTTACCTGCCATTCATGGATCCTAATTTAGTTCAAGCTTCGTATCCTTCAACCCAACCTATGAAAAAAAGAACATCTGGGAATTCCAAGGTGGGGCAGTAGGGGAAAGGATTTCATTTTGCCACTCTCCCTCTCCCAACCTCTGTTATCTTTTACTGCTTCACAGTTCATTGTCTCACTCTGTCCTATACCTCCCACCATCATTCTTTTACTTACACACATCCTTTAGGAAACTGAATCTGGAGAAGGATTCATGTTCTTTTGGATGATGATACTTTCAAACAACTGCCTGACTGAGAATATCACCACCCCCTCAACATTCCCTCCTTCTGGCTCAACATGGAGAAATTTCAGGGTTCTCCACAGCTAAGTGTTGGGGTCTTTCCTTGATTCCTGCTTCTCATCTACTGTGCATTCCCCAGGAGCAGTCTGTGGATGGGAGCTAGGTAGCTACAATGCAGGAAGTCTCTTGAGACCAAAAGGTAATTTTAAAATCCCAATAAATCCATTCCCTTTTTCTGGGAGTTCACATATGGCCAGCACATTGGAGACCTTATCCAAAAGACCAGCTTAGAACATGGGGTAGGAGTGATTTCTGTCATTCAGACAGGCTGTCTTCTCCCAAATTATTGGGTAATCAGGGCTCCATGCACCTCTAGTCCATTGAGGGTTTGCCCATGTCACTGGTTTTAACCTAACCTGATGCCCCTTTTAGAATGATCCTCACTCTAGGAGATAAAGTAGCCGTCTTCATGAGTGATTGCTTCCAGACCCAATGAAGAGAAACTCATGTGTTTGAAATGCCTGCCATTCTCTATTTCACCATAAAGTAGCCAATTTAATTTTGCACATTACTGTTTGATAACAACCATGTGTGTGTCTTCTTTATTTATATACTCAGGAAAGGACCTGCTTGGTCAGTGTGAGATAATTTCACAAGAAAAATGGAACCAGATGTGACTCCTTTTTATTTGGCTCTTCAAACCCAAGCAATCTAATTCCCAGGGTCAGTCTTCACTTGGGTTTTGGGTTACCTTGTCAAAGAGGATCCTTTTACATTGCAGTGTTTGCTTTTCCAAGGTAACTGGCAAGCAGGAGTGGGCAAAGATGTTAGAAAGTTGGTTCCTAGCTTAGAACTTTCCATCATTTCCAGGCTTGGAGATTCAATGAGGTAGAAGTTTCCTCCTTTGGAGTAGAACATGTCAGTCCAGAAGTAGACTTTTCCCACCATCAAATAAACCATTCTTTAGATATCTATTTGGTACAGGATCTAAATTCTCTAAACGGTACAACTCTACAGTCGATTTGTTCAAACACCACAATGGCATGGAACTTTGAATAGGAAGTGAGATACGGTAGCTTAGTATAGGCTGGAGTGAAATATTGACACATCCCAGAGTAATTTGGGCAGATAATAAAAAATATATTTACAGCCTCCCCCTCCCCAGCCCCAAGGGTCTGGGGGAAGGTGCGGATGTGTTGGACATCCTCACCTGGACTGGTGTTGATGTTGTCACAAACATTGGGACTGGCGGTTTGATGTGCTGAGCCCTCAAGCATGGGACTTGCCCTTATGAAGCTCATTACCACAAAGGAGAGTCTAAACTTGCATGTAATGGTGCCTAAGAGTCTCCCCCTGTGTACATCTTTGTTGCTCAGATGTGGCCCTCTCTCTCTCTAACTGAGCCATCTTGATAGGTGAACTCACTGCCCTCCCCCCTACATGGGACCCGACTCCCAGGGGTGTAAATCTCCCTGGCAGTGCAGAATATGACTCCCGGGGATGAATGTGGACCTGGCATCGTGGGACTGAGAGTATCTTCTTGACCAAAAGGGGGATGCAAAATGAGACGAAATAGTTTCAGTGGCTGAGAGATTTCAAATGGAGTTGAGAGGTCACTCTGGTGGACATTCTTATGCACTATATAGATAACACCTCTTAGGCTTTAATGTATTGGAATAGCTAGAAGTAAATACCTGAAACTACCAAACCCCAACCCAGCAGTCTGGACTCCTGAAGACAATTATATAATAATGTAGATTACAAGGGGCGACAGTGTGATTGTGAAGACCTTGTGGATCACACCCCCTTTATCTAGTGTATGGATGAGTAGAAAAATGGGGATAAAAACTAAAGGACAAATGGGGTGGGATGGGGGGATGATTTGGGTGTTCTTTTTTCACTTTTATTTTTTATTCTTGTTCTGGTTCTTTCTGATGTAAGGAAAATGTTCAGAGATAGATTGTGGTGATGAACGCATAACTATGTTATCATATTGTGGACAGTGGATTGTATACCATGGATGATTGTATGGTGTGTGAATATATTTCAATAAAACTGAATTTAATTAAAAAAAAAAAAAGACAGAACTACAAAAAATAATAATAATAATAATAAATAAACCATTCTTCCAACTGCCCAAAATACACAAGCACTTTGGGCCTGAAGCCCAAGGTCAAACTGCTGAGGTGACTCATCCAAAAATTCAAAACAAAAGAGTTGGTCAGGACTGACATCAAAGAAGGGCAGACTTTTCTCTTTTCATCTTATTTCCTTTTTTTTCCCCTCCATCTCAACTTGTGCTGGCAGGCCTGCCATGTACAGTGGTATAGTTTGTATACTCTTCAAAAGTGCCCAGCCAAGAGAGTGAGTCGGAACCTGAAATCCAGCCCATACTGTGCTTGCCAAACTATGTTCTCTGGCAGGGGGTGCATCTGCCTGGAGGAAAAGGAAGAGGCACTTCCGCCCATCCCCCCCACCTCTACCCCAAATCACTATCTGCTCACCAAGCTGATATCCCTGAGGCTGTATCTTCCCAGAAGTGGTATGTATTTCTAAGAAGCTATACATGCTACTGACAATAGACTGAGATATGAATATGCAAGCACCAGAAAATATGTTCCTACTCTCTTACCTGCTTACATTAATATTTTCCAACAGGTCACACTTCTGTATTCTGACCTGTCTTGGGAGGTCCCAGGGTAAGGCATCAGGAGAGGCTTTAAACCTGGGACCATAGCTATATGACACTTGTGCCACCACTGCTCCTGTGGCAGACATTACTAATCAATCCTTGAATTCTTTCCCACTGAGCCCAAATTGGTCTCACAACCCTTTCCCACTCAGTGGAGTACTCTGCAATCTACTAATGGAACACGATTGGCATACAAAAGGAAACCTATTTGCCATCTGTCACTGACACAAGAACACCGCCAAACACACCACCCCAAAACTCAATGGCTTAATGAAAGCAGCATTTATTCTTGTCTCCCTGTCTTTGGAGCAGCTGGGGTTTGGCTGAACTCGGCCAGGAAGGCTCTGATTCAAGCTACGGTCTGGCGGGCCTCAGCTCCTCGCTGTGGACTGGGCTCAGGTGGGCTCAAGTTATGTCCATTCTGGGGCCTGGGCTGCAGGGTCCACAGCCAGCCAGGGAAACTCTCCTCATGGTGACAGCCAGGACACAAAAGGGCAAGCCCAGCCACACAAGCACATTTTTAGTCTCTGCATATGTCACGTCCACTGACATACCATTGGCCTAAGCAAGTGATATGGCCAAGCCCAAAATCAAGAGGTGGGAAGAATGCTCCACCCACTCTAAGGCCAAGGCAAGGACAGAGAACTGTGACCAAGCATTCCATCTGCCATACCATCTCTGCCCCAGGCAATGGGCAGGGATAGTGTCAAAGCACATTTGTTGTGATGACCCATACTAGGCTGATGTTCCTTTAATGTCCTCAAGCCAGCCTTCCCCAGCCCACAGCCAACTGCTTGGCCCAGATGGGTTGATAACAGGGGGCAGGGGCTGAGCTTCAAGCCCAGGATGCAGGGATAGAGTGGTTCCTTATATAGCCCGGCCATGAACCTGGCACTGAATGGTAATTAAGATGGATCTGAGACAGGTGCTTGTTCCAGGAAATGGGTACATGTACAAGTGAGGGGGTCAGGTGGATTCAGTGAGCCTGGGCTTCACGGTGTGTGATCTGGAAGAAATGAGAGCGCAGAAGTCACGACAGCTCAGGACAGAGGTGCCCCGCAGAGAAATAAGCATGGGTGGGGAAAGTCCTGCTGATCCAAGCTGCAAGAGCGTTTCATTTTTGCACATCAAAAGCAAAGCATCCCTTCAGGCTATAGCACCTCAACACCAAACTCAAAGGTAAACCCAGAGAATTATAGAGCCGGGAGTTCACAGTCAGAGATGGAAACTCAAAGGAGTAAGATATAAACAAAGAACCAAGATGGGGGGAAGTAGACAGGAGGCACAGGGAGTCCCAACTCCAGGTAAGGGAAAACAGGGAGGGCAGGTGCCTCCTCTGGTCAATCCAAGCAGGCTCCCTGGAGGAATGGGCATCCAGGAGCTGCTATGGGAATACTGTCACTCCAGCACAATGGCATGCCCTAACAGAGGCCCTGGGAGTAGAAGTGGGATGGGGAGACTGAGGCATTTACTGCACAGAAGCTGAGGCAGGGGAGGGGAGGGGAGGGGGGCTGTGTGGAAAGGCCTGTGAACAGTTAGTTGCAGGCTTTGCACCAACCTGATGAGGAGAACTCAGCAGGGCTGTAAGGGTTTCCCTTTAGAAAAGTTCAGTTTGTGTTGTTGTTTTTTAACTTACAATGGTAAATAGAAAAAGAAAAGGTGGTAGGAAGACTTGTGACCTTCCCAGCAGACATCTCAGTAAAAGGAATTAAGAAGAGGAGACTCACCCCATCTGTATACTCCTCCTGCCACATGGAAGCCCAAATCAAAACTCTAACCCACCTAACCTACCTGGATCTCTAATCAAGTTGATAGAGCCCCTATCAGGTCCAGGCTTTATGGTAGGTACTTTACATAGCACAGCAAAACGGTAAGCAAGGGACTATTATCCCCTTTTACAGATGGGTAAACTGAGGCTTCGGGAAGTTAAATTATTTCTCCATAGTCACATGGCAACAGAATAGTAAAGCTGGGAATTCAACCCAGCCCGTCTGAATTTAAAACCCACATCCTTAGTCACTATATTATACTGTTTCCAAGAGATGTCACTTACTTCAAAGAGACCGCAGACAAGGAGTTACTTTAGTTAAGCTGAGCCCACAGCTCTAGGATTCGTTTGCCAATTGTGAAGCCATTTATGGCTATGAAGATTACGATTATCCAGAAAATAACATGGCCTCATTTTCCACAATGTACCAGAGAGAACGTTTCTGAAAGCAGCCGAGACTCTTGGGAATGTTCTTTTGTCAAGTGGGTCCCAGGTTTTTCCCTCCATGCTGCAGAGTCCTGGCGTGTATTCTTTGGGAGAGAAGCAAAGCGTTCATGACAGCCAAGGGGAGGCTGTGAGAAATAAGCACTTCCCTTTCAAGCCAGGCTAACCAAGTCTGGCTTATAGTCAGGTCAGCCACTGATTTTCCTCTCTTCTCCAGAGAGCACTGCCACAGTTACATGGATAAAAGCCAAGGAATAAAGACAGAATTGAATGGCCCAACTTAAAAGAATAGTTTTGAAACAGGTTAGAGAACTCCAGTTGGGGGTTGGCTTGTATTGAGAAATGTCTGTTACTGAGCAAGATGCTCAGCTCTTTCAACGGGTGGTTGGGAGGCACGGGGAGAGGTTGTATAATTGCCATAAAGGCTGAAAGGAAACCTCTTTCTTTTGTCTTGCTTTTTGTTTCTTGCAGCCTATATCCTCTGTTCTGCAAGTTTGACTTTGAGCTTGGATTTTCTAAAAGTGTTTGGGGTTTTGCTTCCATAAGGTCAAGCTCAATACATGCTTCCCTCAAATTTCACTGATGCTCAAGCTTCATCCAGCCTTGCAAAAGAACCGTCTCAAAATCACCAAAGAGGGCCTGACAACGCTAGGACAGGTTGGTGGGGAAGAAAACACATTACCTGGATGCATGGCAAAGAATGTCTCTGCATCCCCAGGGAACATTCCTAGAAGAATTGTCTCATAGCAGAGATCAGAGGCTATGGCTGTCTTTCAGGGGAGGTAATTCATCTTAGGTAGAAAAGAAAGTAGAGGAAAATGGTGGGATTGCAAAGTAAGAAAAATGAATTCACATCCATAAATACTCTTTGAGTGTTTATAACGTGCCGGGAAGTGGGCTAAATAATGTGGAGAACCAAACCCGTTTTAGACAGTTTTCATGAGAACCCCAAGAAACAACATTAGCAAAAGAGAGAAAACAAATGGAAAACTGGGTTATTTTTCCAGGCCAAAGGACTTTGTTGCCTCCTGTGACCTCTGGAGGTAAACTATCCAGTTAGCTGGAATAGTCTGAGATAAAGGTGATAATACAGACCCACCATCAATCCAATATGGGGATGGGTTGAGTTGAACCACCCAAGGTTCTCCACCCAGTTTCTCTTGTGATAAACAGCAGGTACTTGCAAGATGGACTACGAAAGTTACAGATTTAGTCAGTGCAAAACTATTTGATTCTTCCAGGTGAGTGTAACCCTTCAATCTTGGCCTCCTTAACCCTGTTCTCACTTGTTAACCAGCTCAGGTGCTGGTTAACTCACTGCTTTCTTTCTTCTAGGTTTCTTCCAACACAAAAGAATTTTCCCTTCCAGTTCTCACTAAACGGCATCATGATTCCCTTCTGGAAAATAACTCCTTTTCATCCCTTACTTAGCTGGAGACACTCAGGGATCTGTACTAAGTCATGACGGTAGGTGGGTCCCTTGCACTCAGCTTTCCAGACACTGCACAGGTCAAGCCAAGTTTGGGGAATGAATGAAAATCAGAACAACATGTGGAGCCAAGGCTCTGTGATTCCCTAGAGTCCGCAAGGTCACCTACCTGGACTGGAAGGACAGTCATCTGTCCTCTGCAGATCCTGGATTCACAGGTCAGGAGCAGGGACAGTGTTTTTTCACCTACAGCAGAGGCTACTAATAGCTGTTCTCAGCTTCTTCCTCAGGAAGAAAGCCCTTTCTATCCCACCCCATCCCCACTTTTCACTTGGGCAGGCCTTGAAAAAAGACCACACTGCCCAGCCTCCCTTGCAGTTGATTATACACTAGCCAAGGTCTGTGAATGGGTGGCATGTGCTAACGCTGGGGACACCCTTAAAGGAAGGGAACGTGCTTGTCTCTTCCCCCTTTTCTACTTCCTGCTGACTGGAATGCAGATATGACGGCCGGAACTAAAGCAACATTTTGGCTCATGAAGACATGGGCCACACCCTGGGGTGGTCCTCAGACTTTTTGGTCTTGTGACCCCGTTGACACTCTTAAACATTTTTTTTTTTTAATTTTATTTTGAAACAAATTCAAACTTACAGGAACAGTTGCAAAAACAATACAAACCCCATACACAGAACTCCAGCATACCCCGACCCCCCTCCCCCGATACCCTGCTCCACCAACTTTAACACCCTGTCACACCACCATTTCTTTCTTTCCCTCCCTCCCTCCCTGCCTATCATCCATCATCTATTGCTCTGTCTTCTGAACATATGAGAGCAAGCTGCACACATCCTTGAACAAACACTATAATTCACATATACATTTCCCATGAACAAGGACATTCTTTTATGCAATCCCATTAAGCGCAGCTAAGAAGTTCAAGAAATTCAACATTGATACAAAGCTTACATTCTATATTTCCTTTTTTTTTCTTATGTCTCAACTGTGTCCCTTTGACCCTCCCCTCCTCCATCCTCAGATCCCATCCAGGATCATCCTTGGCATTTAATTGTCATTATCTATTTAGACTGTCTCTTTTTTTTTTTTCACTTGCGGAAACATATATACAGCCTAAATCTTCCCATTCCAACCCCTCCCTAGCATTCCGTTAGTGGGATTAATCACATTTAGAATGTTTCAATGGTATCACCTTCCCACCATGCATTACTAGAAATTTCCCTTCACCCCAAACAAAAACCCTACACTCATTTCTTAACTCCCCATTGCCCCTTCCCCCACTTCTCGTAACCCATACTCTACTTTTCATCTCTATGGTCATATTCTCTGATACTTTCTTTGTGTTTACCATGGGGCTTAAATTTAACCTCTTAAGTCTATAACAATCTTGTTTTTCTTTGATACACCAACTTAACTTCAATAGGACACATAAACTGTGTTCCTATAATCCTCCATTCCCCCACCTTTGTGTAGTTTTTGTCAAAAATTACATATTTTACATTGAGTCCAAAACCACTGATTTATCATTACAGTTTACGCATTTTAAATCCTGTAGGAAGTAAATAGTGGAGCTACAAATCAAAAATACAGTAGTATTGGTATTTTTATTTACCATGTGATCTTTACTGGAAATCTTTATTTCTTCATGTAGTTTCAGTCAATTGTTTAGTGTCCCTTCCTTTCAGCCTGCTCAATTCCCTTTGGCATTTCTTATAGGACCGATCTATTGGTGATGAAGTCCCTCAGCTTTTGATTATCTGGGAATGTTTTCATCTCCCCCTCATTTTTACCCTCCAGGTGTTTGTGAATTTTCTAAGTCTCTGATGGTTATTGACTTCTATTTGTATTCCATTGTGGTCAGAGAATGTGCTTTGAATAAATTCAATTGTTTTTTTTAAATTTATTGAGGTTTGTTTTATGTCCCAGCATATGGTCTATTCTGGAGAAAGTTCCATGATCACTAGAGAAGAATGTGTGTCCTGGTGATTTGGGATGTAATGTTCCATACATGTCTGTTAAATTTCTCTATATCTCTCTCTCCTTTCTTTGTGTCTCTGTTGGTAGGGCTCCCTTTAGTATCTGAAGTAGGGCAGGTCTTTTATTAGCAAAATCTCTCAGCATTTGTTTGTCTGTGAAATATTTGAGCTCTCTCTCAAATTTGAAGGAGAGTTTTGCTGGATGAAGCATTCTGGGTTGGAAATTTCTCTCTCTCAGAATTTTAAATATGTCATGCCACTGCCTTCTTGCCTCCATGGTGGCCGCTGAGTAGTTACTACTTAGTCTTATGTTGTTTCCTTTGTACGTGGTGAATTTCTTTTCTCTTCCTGCTTTCAGAACTTGCTCCTTCTCTTCAGTAATTGACAGTCTGATCAGAATATGTCTTGGAGTGGGTTTATTTGGATTTATTCTATTTGGAGTTTGCTGGGCATTTATGCTGTGTGTATTTATATTGTGTAGAAGGTTTGGGAAGTTTTCCCCAACAATTTCTTTGAATACTCTTTCTAGACCTATACGCTTCTCTTCCCTTTCTGGGACACCAATGAGTCTTAAATTTGGACATTTTATCTATCATATCCTTGAGATCCATTTTGATTTTATTTATTTTTTTCCCCATTCTTTCTTTTGTTTTTTCATTTTCCATTCTGTGGTCCTTGAGGCTGTGAGTCATTGTTCAACTTCTTCTAATCTTGTATTATGAGTATCCAGTGTCTTTTTAATTTGGCCAACAGTTTCTTTTATTTCCATAAAATCACTTATTTTTTTATTTACTCTTGCAATTTCTTCTTTGTGCTCTTCTAGGGTCTTCTTTATGTCCTTTATATCCTGTGCCATGGTCTTCTTCATGTCCTTTATATCCTGTGCCATGCTGTCATTGTTTATCTTTAGTTCTTTGATTAATTGTGCCAAGTACTGTGTCTCTTCTGATCTTTTGATTTGGGTGTTTTGGTTTGGGTTCTCCATATTGTCTGGTTTTATCATATACTTCAAGATTTTCTGTTGTTTTTGGCCTCTTGGCATTTGCTTTACTTGATAGAGTTCTTTCAGGGTCTAAATATACCAATCTCTAATTTGTCAGATCTACAGCTTGGTGGCATACACTTTCTCTAACTAACCAGCAGATGGCATCTGCAAGTCACCTATTCCCCTCAAGTCAGTTCTCCCCAAATTTGTCTTTGTGGTATGTGGGGATCTGATTCTTGTGGGGTTCAATTGGTGCACTAAGTTTGGGTGTGTTGGTGGTGGTGTCCGCCCTGAATGTGGGGCATGTGTCTGAGCAGTTAGGGAGGCAGGGCAGCTTTAATAATCAAACCTCCTAGGTGTTCCCGGAGAATTAAGGCTGTTGCAAGAGTCCAAGCCTTCACCTCAGTCCTGCCAGAGATCATCTCTGTCACTGACCCACAAGTCCCTGGCACTGGCATAGGGTCCCTGGGATTGCCGAGCGGGACCCCCTTCTCAGACATGCTCTTCCAGGACCCCTGCGGAGGGAAGGCTGCCCCATGTCACAAGTGTGCACCGGCCCTCCAGGGAAGCCCTGGGGCACCGGGCCGTGCAGGGGCCTTCCCAGCCTGCTGTAACGATGGTTGAATGGGGTGGGTTAATTTCCCCCTCATCGCACAGCTCTGCCTTCCCAGCTCCGGGACAGTTAGCTGTGAGTGCACTAAAGGCCACTGTCCATGGCCGATACTGTGGCATGTACACAGTGCTGCGGGAAACACTTTCTGCCACACTGGGACCCTTGGCACAGCTCTGGGCAGGAGAATCCCCAGCCCGTCAGGGAGATGGTTGCAAAGGTTTCTTTCTCCTTTGGGCTTCCCTCTGCCACCCTGGCCCCGAGACAATCAACAGTGGGTGTGGGAAGGGCTATCCTCCATGCCAGACACCAAGGCATTGGTACAGCCCGCTCCTGCTGTGCTTCACTGCGCGGTTCTCACTGTTGTATCCACAGTTGGTCCCAGGTTTTTTTTTTAAAAAGAACTAGTCCATCTCCAAATGCCAACCCACGATTTCCCCACACTGCAGTGCGGCTGTAGGACTTTCAGCTGGCTCACTCACTCGTTTCAGAACACAGACTCCCTGTTTCACCAAATGCACGGTCCCTGTGGATTTAGCAGACCTTGTCCAGCTGGTGCATCTCTGCAACTGGTGTTCTGGGTCACTTTCTGGCTTTTATCTAGTATTTTTCATGGAGGTGTTTTTTTGCCCTGTCTCACCTAGCCGCCATCTTGGGTTCTGTCTCTTAAACATTCTTAAGGATCAACATAACCTTTTGTTTGTGAAGGTTACATTTCTTGATATTTATGGTATCTGAAATTAAGAAAAATTTCAACACAAGGAATACTCCAGCACATACTCCATTAGCCTTCACAGCAATGATATCATCATACTTCATGAAGCCTCCAGAAGACTCCACTACACGTATACTCACCCTAGGGAGAATAAGACTGGAAATCAAATAGCATCAAGGTATTATATAAAAATAGTTTGGACCTCATAGATCTCCTGAAAGGATCTTGTGGACACCCAAGGGATGGAAAGCAGTGAACCAAAAGGTGCCTAAATCTTGGAGTTTACAGAATGAGTGACCACAAAGCCTACTTTGACTCCAGCCTCTTTGTGTGAGAAAAATGCAATTAGACTTCTCCCTTGTTGAAACCACTGCTATTTGGGGTCTAATCCTAAACAGTGCACTATCACTGTGGTTCTAGAGGGACTGTGGCCATATTTTTATGATTTTCCTCTCTCCAGAGGCTAAAACTAACAGATGTATTCTTGCAGAATTAAAAAAAGGGACAAAAATTTCAAGAAGGCACTCCTCTTTCTCCTTTGTCAGTTTTTAAGCTAAAATATCACCTTCCCTTTATCTACACAGCAAAAGGAGACATAAATGAAAAGTCTGAACCACAGGATTCATCTTGATGTGTGATTGTACCATACTGTAAAAATCATTCCTGAATACAAAAGCACAAAGCAGGTCAGAGTTAACATTAATCTTCCCAACACCCCAGTGAGATGTGTGTTATTATCCCCATTCCACGGATGAGGAAGCCGAAACATGAAAGAGCTTGCCAATTACTATAATATAGTGTTTTCCATTTTCAAAGCATCCCTGTTCATTAATTAGCACATCCACGCAAAAAGAGCCTAAGAGCTAGGTAAGGAAGTGTACTTTGTACTCACATCCAAGCATCCCTAAATCCTTTGTGGATCCTGAACTCATTAATATTATTCCAACATCTGAAAACTTGTTGCATATGTGGAGGAGAGAACAGGAGGCATGTGGAGGAGGGAAAGAGCTTCCTCCAGCTAAAAGAAATGCATGAAGAGACTGAGTGGCTCACCTAAGGCGAGAGTAAAGATTGTTAAACTCCAGCCTGTTGCCCAAACCTTTGGAAGGCTCAGCTGGGACCCTCTTCCCCAACTCCTATGGTGGACTCTCTCTTGGAGTCTGATACAAGTTACTTTCAGAGTAGAACCTACTGCATCTATCTCCTCCAGGGGGTATCTAACCTAGAGATCCACAAAACACTGTTGCCAGGCCCAGCAAGCATCCAGCTTTGTCCTGCGTCCCCAAAGAAGTGCCCATTTTGAAGGACCAAGATCATTCCCAGAGGTCCCTCCCAAGTTCTCTGAAATAGAATAGGTGGAGAAAGAGCGATCAAGCTATTTGCACCCCTCTCATGGCTACAGACAGTTGGGAAAACAACTGCCAAAAAAATTCAGTGGTGGCTCTTGCTGTAAATCGTGACAGATGACATTTATAGCATGTAACATACTACCACGGGGTACGCTGAAATGGTATCATCCTTCTGTGCAGTGTAATTGTTGTAGCACTGGGAAAAAGGAAAGGTGGGGATGACAGTCACAAAACATTTTACAAGGCTATAAATAATGAAATATTCAAGTTAAACATACCGAAATTGGCCATATTTGAAGATAAAATGAATAAAGTAGGTTAATGTAATTTTTCAGAATAATGAACATTTTTTTTAATGAGTGTGGGTTTTTTTCCATATCTCTATGCCACAGATAATTTCAGGAAGGCAAGAATGTGCGTTATTGAAGAATGAGCAAAGATAAACCTGTAGTTATGGTTTAAAACAATACATAGAATTTATTCATTTTCAATGTGATATTAATACAAATAAATTCATTCTTACTCACACTTTTTTCATCTCTCCTTGCCCTCTTCCTAACAAAAAAATTATTCATGAGAAAAATTTTAAAAATACAAACATATAACTATCAAAGTCACACCCACAAACACTGTAATAATTCCCAACTCTCAATGATACATCAGGACTTGTAGTTCGTGACTAGCTTAGCACTTTTATAGCACTAACTGGAATCTACACCAAATCCAAGACAATGAACTCTGGCTGTCCTGCCTTCCATACTACCGCCGTCATCAACAACACCGAGCATCTGTTTAATTGTAAGTAACAAAGTAACCTGTGAAACTTACACCTTCCATTGACAATACCTCCTCTAGACCAGTGCTACCCAAAGTGGGGTCTGACTGATGTTGGCCCATGAGCTGTTACTGGTCCTGATGAGGTAAGTACAGAAATTGAGAGGGAGCCTCTGGAAATGGACTTTGCCATGACATCCAAGCACATCGTCAGTTGACTTGTCTCACTGCACTGTCTAGACCAGTTCTGGAGCTCCATGACAACTCATGCTGGTGACAGCTGAATAGTAGTCATGTGCAGTAGAGCCACATACTGGTCTGTGATGGACTGAAAGGTAAAGCATATGAAAAAGACAAAAATAATAATAATAACAGAACCAGTCCTTCACCACATAGAGTTAGAGAAGCACTGTTCTAGTACTTAGGGGTGGGACCAGTCCCAGCTATTTATCCTCTATACAGTTGAACATCTTACAGCTGGACAGAGTTGAGTGTAGGAATTTGAATTCCTATTTAGAAAGCCCCCTTGGGGGAACATGTCCTTCCAAGCTGGGAAATAGACATTTGAGAAGGAATTGGTGTTGGTTTGGAGATGTTTTGATGTTCGTCCTGGAGATTGTCAGATCAGTAAACAGAACCTGGGTAGGATCTATTACATGGACTCAACTCTAAAGCCAACAAATCGTCTAGTTCCACAGCTGCATCCATATCCCCAGATTTCTACTTCCAGAATTTTTAATGCAAGGCTAAAGCCTCTCCCTTTACAAGTCTCTTTTTTAGGCACAATATTTGATACAAGAGACCATCCTGTCGGCAATTTTGTCGTGTAGTGACTTGAAAACACATGACAGGTTTTGTCATCTAGGACAGGCGTCAGAGGTGCTTAACAGTGAATAAATGTAGTGGTGTTGAGCACAGGAATAGGGATAATTCTTCCTGATCCCCATTTTAGGACTCCTTTGATCACTTCCTAGGTTTAAATTTTCAGTTTGTAAAGATGAGTTTGTGCCAATATGGTCATTCAGTGGACACGCCACAAAATGATCTCCAGAAACTTCTGTTGGCTGGAGGTTCAGTTCCCAGGCCATTCTCACACCACCTCCTCAGCCCCCTCCCCCGAGCCTTCTAATAGCCAAGATGGAATCAAACATCCAAGAGAAAAATATCGTAACCACAGTTCAAGAACAGTGTGTCTGTAATTAAGAAAAGATTTTTGATCCTTAAAACAGACAACCCAATACATGTTATATGCATGGAGAGCCAGAAAAAGAAAGCTGAACACTTGAAACGTTTCATTTTTTAAAGTATGCAGATTTCTAAGAAAATGTCCCCACTGTGGGTATCTTAAATGTTTGCTTAATGTTCACTGACAGTCATGGCAGAGTTAGGAAAATGGTCTGAAGAACATTTCTCGGACAGAGTGCCACACTTTGCTTTGCTCCTGAATACTTTTCAGTAATCACAAAAGAACTGTTAAGTATCTCTTAGTGTTGAATGCTAATGGAAAGGAAAAAAAAATCCAAGAATTATTTTATAGGCTTAAGTTTGGGTATAGTTCTGTCTGGAAATGGGGATGGCCCAGTAGGTAATAGCTCAGTTTCTTTCAAATGTTTAAGTCCCAGAGATAAGGATAAGGTTAGTGATTGATTAAGAGTAATTAAAAATGCTTTTCTTAACCGTCCTTTGAACTTGAGCTTTGCCAGAGCCTTTTTTGTGAATAAACTACCAGCACATTTGCCAGCAGAGACTTCCTCCCTCCCTCCCTTCCAATTTCCTTCCTCCTTCTTTTTCTTTCCTTCTCTTCTTTCTTTCCTCCTTTCCTTCTTGTTTCTTTTCTTTCTCTATATATTTCTTTTTTCTTTCCCTCTTCTTTTGTTTGCTCCCCTTTCTTCCTGCCTCCCATCTTTTCCTTCTTTTTCTCTCTTCTTTCTTTCCCACCTTCCTTCCCTTCACCCTTTCTTCTTTTCATCTTTCTTTCTTTTCCCTGTATTTGCTTCCTACCTTTCCTTTGTTCCTCCTTTCCTTAACTCTTCCTTCCTTCTTCCTTCCTTCTCTCTTTGCTTTCTTTCTTTCCTTTTCTCTTCTTCCTTTCTCTCCTTCCTGTCTTACCCTTTTTAATCCTTCTTTCTTTATCACCTCCCTTGATATCTCCCTTTGCTTCCTTCTACACTCTTTTCTTTTTCTTCCTAACTTTCTTTCTTTCATTCTCTCTTTTCTCTCCTTCTTTACTTAATTTAAAACAAAAACAAAACAAACCTCTAGGTCTATGGGAAAAACTCTTTTCCCAAATTGGCTCTATTTAGTACTTATTCATTAACTCCATGCTCTGAAAACAAAGGAAAACAAAAAGCTTGCAATTGTTTCATATTTCTAAGTCAATAAAATGTTTGATAGAACATAACTTAGTAAAATTGGTAAAAATGTTAAACTTGCCCCCTACCAGGGCTTTCCTTTGAAAAGTTGCTCTGTGCAAGTTTCTTTAAAATCTCAGAAGCATTAAATTCTCATTAATGTAAGCCCAGTGTATTTATGGTGTCAAAATATGTTTTAGAAAAGCCAAGAGCAACTGTTACACAAGTTGCCTCATTATCAATAATCTAGCATCGGGCCTTTTATGTGTCATTTCTTTACACAATATACTATCATTGATGACTTTTAGCAAATACATCATGGCAAAGGATTACTCTCATCACAGGCAGCCTTTGAAAAAGATATGCTAATTTCTAGGGAGCAAGAAAACATCAAAACAGTGCCAGCAAATAGCCAAGGGACTTTTATGTCTTAATATCCCTCAGAAGTGCTTTATCTCGTAGTGCAACGTGTATCATAGTATAAACAGGAAACGAAACAGCCCCAGCATCAAAGAAGCATCAGGCCATGGCTGTAATTTCAGATCAGGTTTAATAAAGGTTATCTGCAGTAGGCTAATCAAACAAAAGGGTGCATGTTTTAAAGAGCCATTTGATAATTTCCATTTAAGGTTCTCTAACAAAGAGATCCCAACAAATCTTATGACTCTTGCTGAATCCTTACACCTCCTTGCCTTCATCAGTTGCAAGCCTGTTCTAATGTCCTAATTTTTAGGTGATTCTAATTTTGAGGTGATCAGCTTATCAGAAGTTGGCCTACCTTTATGCGTGCCTTGATTTTAAACATATATGTAGGAACAAATGAATCAAAAAATAGAAAAGAGTATGTACTCCAAGAGAAGGCTCTTTGGAAAGGCACCCAGCAATTATATTCAGAGCCACAGCTGAGCAGCCAAAGGCAGGTTATAAGTTCTTAACCCGTCCTTTAAAAAAAAAAAAAAAAAAAAAAAAAAACCTTGATGTTTTCCATTGCAGAAGCATAAATTTAAGTCTAGCACAGCATCGATTCGTGGCTTTCCACCAGAGCATGAATTTGGGAGCAGCAAGGAGAAATGGCTCTTTTTCTACTTATCATGAAGTGGTACACCCTTTTGAGGTTCTGATTTATGTGCCCAAAACTGCCCTAGGCAGATGACCAAGAAAATGAATCCACTCTTCTCTCCATTACACACAAGACATCTTTGACAGTCATCAGCCTGGAAAGGCACAGACGATATCTGGTGGGTGCTTCCACGTCACTCCTGGTCCCCTGATGGGACCCATCCCATGACGGGGTGCTGCAGCTGGGCCATGCCATCCACCTCCTAACTGGCGCTGGCTCCTCCTCGTCCCTCATTTCCCAGCTGAGAAGGGACAGTTCCCAGCATTTGCAAGTCAAATATTCCCCACTCAGTTCCTCCCAGCTGATGACTGTGGAGGTGCCAGGGGACAGATGGGCCATCTGTGAGCTGCCTGCCCCTCCGGCTCCAGGGGAGGGAGGTGGCTGTGGAGGGGAAGGGTCATCTGCCCAGCAATGGGGCCGGGCTTGGCTGGGGTCCAAGGGTCTACTTAGGATAACTCCACCCCTTAGAGGCATTTCCAACAAAATTCAGTACCCCATGGCCAGTTTCTTTATTCTGCTCCCTGAAGGAATGGGGACTGTGGGGCTGGGGAGGGAGAGAGGAGAGTTTCTGGGTGGGAACCCGGCAGTTTTGACTAGTCTCCCCGACAAGGCACAATATCCCGGCCTCCCAGCTCTCAATCCGTCCAGGGAGGCCTCCCTGCTTTTCCCCAAGTGTTTCACCAGGTCTTGCCTCAGACCCCATGGGGAAGGGTAGGGAGAGGGAGGTGGGGGACCCCTGGCACACTGCCTGCAGCCCATCCATCTCAGCCAGCCAGACGGGGCGGGGCCACGTCTCACCCCCCCCCATCACGCTACCACCCCACCCCCCACCACCCCATCACCCCACCCCGGGCACTGCCATGGCCTCTGCGCGGTGGAGGGTCCCGGCCATACGGACGCTGGCGGCCAGGGCAGGGAGGGTCAGTGCCGCGGCCCAGCCGGTGCCATATGCCCGGGGCCGACTCCAGGCAGCCGAGCACCGAGGCCCCTCCAGCTCATTGTTGAAGCAGCTGGGGGACGCGGGGCGGCGTTTCTGCTTTGCTGGGAGATATCCTGCCTTTATCTTCTCTTCCCCAGCCCTCCGGCCCCCGACCGAGGCCTAACGATGCCCGACCCCAGCGCGCCACATGGCCGCGGGCGCGCTCCGTGAGAGGAACGTCCACGGCGCAGGGTCACCAGCGAGCCCCGCGCCCCCCGCGCCCCCCACCCAGGCCCCACCAGAAAATCTCAAGCTTGACAGATTCCCACAACCCAAGCAACCCAACCCATCCGAATTCCAAACCTGCACTGTAATCTCTCCACCATTATATTCTGTGTGTAAGAATCTGATAAAACAAAGACTCAATCACTGCCGCAAACAATGGCAGCGCCATCCATTCAGGGTAACAGATCAAAGGCACAGGGGACAGGCGGAGGCATAAACATCAGTCTCCAACCCCAAGACCTTTATCCCTGGATCTTCACCCCACCCATTGGAAACGTGCGAGTGCAGATATAGTTTGGAGACTCTGGGATGGATTTCAGGACACATGTAATTTCTGTCTGTGAAAGCCGGCCGTGGGAAACGTTCAAGGAAAAACAAGCTTGTCAGAGTCGATTTGTAAAGGCTTGCATCGAACTGGAGTTAAGGGTTTAGGTTTTTTCTTCCTTGAGACTTAACTGTTCTCCGAAAGTGAGGCTTGTCTGGCTAATGGGCGAGTCTGTGAGGGTTGAGACCACAGGCAACAGTCTATTGCTATTCTTTTTAATTTCATTTGTTCAACAAAGTATTTGTGGAGGGGGTTTCTTTTCACACAAGCCGGGAGGTTCACCTAGTAGAGGTCAGAACCTGCTCAGTTTTATAGAAATATAATATTCAGCTCCTTAAAGTGTTGTCATGGCGATTGACAGCTCTAGGCAATGTTGCCATGTGAGTTTATTTGGGGAGTCAAAGTCACCCATGAGAACTTGGATGGACAAGGATTTCAGTCAAGCTCTGCCATTTATTAACTGTGAGAGCCTTGATGGCCTCTTCTATAAACCTCATAGGATTGCTCTATAATTACAATCACAAAGTCATTGAAAACTTAGTACAGACCAGGCAGGGTACTTGGCACATAAACTTTTTTTATTTAATCTCCCAACACTATTAGGTAGGTGCTATCATAGTTTACATTTTACAGATGAAGAAATTAAAGCACAGAGAGGTCAAGTAAGTTGCCCAAGGTCACACAGCTAGCTACCTAAAGGGCAGCAGGGATGTGAACCTTGACAAACATGCACAGATATAAAATCACAATGGGGAGAGAAAGCCATGGAAGCAAGAAGCTGAAAGCAAAGAAACCTGAAAGAGAAGGGAGAGACCAGCAGATATCACCATTTTGCCTTGCCATTTGACAGAGGAGCCAAAGGGCACCGGCAGCTGGTCTTTGGAAACAAAGCATCACCCTGATGATGCCTTGATTTGGACCTTTTCTTGGCCTCAAACTCCCAACTCCACAAATAAACTCATCACCCTCCCCTCAATGGGGGACAGGACCCCCCAGGTGAATGAGTCTCCCTGGCAATGTGGGACATGGATTCTGGGAATGAGCCTGACCCTGGCATCGAGGGGTTGAGAATGCCTTTTTGACCAAAAGGGGAAAAGAAAGTCAACAAAATAAGATTTTAGTGGCTAAGAGAATTTAAATAGTGTCAAGAGGCTGTCATGGACGTTACTCCTATGGAGGCTTCAGCTAGATATGCCAAATGACCACAGTATGATAAGCCCAAATCAACAGTAGTTCCTGTGCCAGTTTGAATGTATTATGTCCCCCAAAATGCCATTATCTTTGATGTAATCTTGTGTGGGCAGACATATCAGTGTTGATTAGATTGTAATTCTTTGAGTGTTTCCATGGAGATGCACCCCACCCAACTGTGGGTGATAACTCTGGATAGTTTCCATGGAGGTGTGGCCCTGCCCATTCAGCATGGGCCTTGATGAGTTTACTGGAGCACTATATAAGCTCAGACAGAAGAAGTGAGCTTGCTACAGCCAAGAGGGACAGTTTGAAGAATGCACAGAAGCTGAGAGAGTAGCTGTAGATGAGAGACAGTTTGAAGACAGCCGTTGAAAGCAGACTCTTGCTCTGGAGAAGCTAAGAGAGGACAAATACCCCAAGAGCAACTAAGAGTGACATTTGTGAGAAACTGCAGCCTAGAGAGGAATGTCCTGGGAGGAAGCCATTTTGAAACCAGAACTTTGGAGCAGATGCCAGCCACGTGCCTTCCCAGCTAACAGAGGTTTTCCGGACGCCCTTGGCCATCCTCCAGTGAAGGTACCCCTTGTCGATGTGTTACCTTGGACACTTATGGCCTTAAGACTGTAACTGTGTAACCAAATAAACTCCCTTTATAAAGCTGATCCATTTCTGGTGTTTTGCATTCCAGCAGCATTAGCAAACTAGGACAGTCCCAAAAACCCTAAAGAACACCTGGATCCCTATCTGAGATCTATAAAAGTTTCACTCACTAAGTTTATTCTTCAGAAACACAAATCCTCCAGAGAACTTCTATGACAGCTAAGTCCCAACACCCAGAGGCAATAACCTCTTCAAGAACATCAACCAGATGTGTCCCTTTTTCCCATAATGTCGACACCCCTTTTCAACATGAACAAGTTAGGGTGGTCACTGCCTAGACATCCCTAAAGATCGGGAAAGTGATTAAACTAGAGGAAGGGGTAGCAACAGACAAGACAGAATTTAACAAAGGATTATGAATACTAAATCTCTATATATTTTTCTTTTCCTTAGTTGCTAGGGTATTAGAATAGCTAGAAGGAAAGAACTGACATGGAGGAACTGTAACTCAGAGCATTCTTTGAAATTTGCTCTATAGCTACTTGTTAAATTGTAATTTGAAAGTTTTCACCTTTTTGTATATGTTATATCTAATAATAAGGAAATAACTGAAACTATGTTGCTGTAACTCATAATGTTTTTGGAAATTTTCTATATAACTACTTGTTAAATCATTCTCTGAAAGTTTTTACCTTTTTGCACGTGTTATATTTCACAATAAAGAAATGGCTGAAACTGTGGAACTGTAACCCGTAACATTCTTTGAAATTTGCTAATTACTTGTTAAATTGTACTTGGAGAGTTATCACTTCTATGTATATATGTTATATTCCACAATAAAAAATATGATTAAAATTAAAAAATCAACTTATTAAAAAAAAAGTTACAGTGGACAAAACCAAGTAAATAATCTAACCCTGTGCAGTTCCAGATGGTAGCCACAAGCCACATGTAAACTGCAGAGACACAGAACCCACATTCATTGCAAAAAGTGATTAAACAGTAGTTGTCAGACATTTTTAGCAGTGGAATTATTTTCTCAAATAAAATCTTACCTGGAACCTCAATGTATCAGAGGAAATGAAAGTGTCACTTTAATTAGTGCTAATTTATTTTACAAAGTCAAATTAATAGCGTTTGCTAATGACACAATCATTAAGAACCATGATGTTTTTGTATATGTTAATTACTACATTATTTATTTTCAAATTTTGCATTGTGAAATAGTACATAAGCACAAAAAAGCATGGAAGTTAAATGGAGAGTTCAACCAATAATTATAATGTAGACACTATGTAACCATCACCCCATCAAAAGCTTGAACACTGCCGGGATTTGGGATGCCCTCCTGCTCCCTCTCTCCCACTCAGGCTCTCCTGCTCACATCCCCTTCCATCCCCCAGAGCTAACCGCCACCATGAAGATGACTTGATTGATGAAGTCAATGTTCAGTTAGGGATTATAGATCTGAGCACAGCAAACTACAGGTCATGAGTTAAGAACTTTTTTTTTCTTAATTTTTAAATGGTGAAAAAAATCAAAAGAAAAACTAATATTTCATCATGTGAAAATTATATGAAATTCAAATTTCAGGGTCAACAAATAAAGCTCTACTGGAGCGAAGCCAGGCCCGTTCTTTGACATTTCGTCTACAACTGCTGTCTTGCTACCATGGCAGAGCCGGGTAGTTGCAGCAGAGACTGTGTGGCCTCCAGAGCCAAAAATATTTACTGTCTGGCACTTTACCCCAGTCTCAGCATCCAATTTGTAAATTATTCCCATATTTTTATTTTGATTGTACAGTAACAAGAAACTTAACGATTCACACAGATATCAGGTTGAAAATGGTTTTTTGTTGTGTTTTTTTTTTTTTAACAACTCACCTTGCAATCTCAGAATACTTTATTAAACTTATCTGGAGATGCAAAAGAGAAACAGCTTGAAATTTTATTTCCAAGTTGCAACACACACACCTTGGTGTGCATTCTCTGTTGCACATATAAAAGTCAGAGAGGAAGGACCCATAACTTAGAATTAAGTGCAAAAAAATTGATACAACAAGACTGCCAGGCTGTGACTTGTTGTAAGTGTACTGTGGTTGTGCAACTGACAATAAGGCAATGTCCAGAGCAGGCGATGAGCACACACGACTCAGTTCTGTCTGGCTGTTAATGGAGTTCAGCCCACATTAGCTGCGGCCATGCACAATTTTTCTGTGAGCCCACATGCAAAGCCTGAATTTGGAAAGAGCCCATGCAGCCTCCCTAATGGATGACACATTGACAGGAAGTTCAAGTACAGGCACAGAGACAATAAGTTAAGACTTTAATGGCCTCTGATGTGTTACAATATGGTACATATCATCCATAAGTACAGCTGTTGGTTTTGGTTACAACTTTCAAGACCCATTTTTTTTTCCATTGAAATTGAATTTTGGGGGGAACCCACAACCACTCACATATACTCCACTGGAATATCCATATGCAAAGGGAAAGGGTTGGGATTTGTTCTTAATAATTGTTAAACAGTAATTCTCAAAAAGTAGAAAGATGGAGGTGGGGGGCTGCATATCAGAATTGGGAAAGAGGATATTATTTTCATAATACAGACCTTGCAGAGTCAAGCTGGACGAAGTCCTGGTAGCTGTTGAGTCTCACATTGAAAAGGGTTGACCAGTGGGGGCCTGGGGGCCAAGGGGGGTTGTCATCAGCTTAGTGGAGAGAGCTGCAAGTGAGCACCATGAGGGCAGTGGTTTCACTGGACCCTGGGACCTTTTTGGTTATCTCGCAACCCTCCCGTCATGTGGCCGACTCCTTCCCGTTCTGCAGCCCCACAACTCCACTTTCATGCCCACGCTCTCCTGGCCTCCAGCTGCTCTGCCCCGTCCCCCACGCCTGGCCCAGCTGCACGGCCTCTCCTGCAGACCGGTGCCCGGGAACCAGTCCCAGAAAACAAGCAGAACTGGCCTGAGAAGGGGAGTTCTCAGGGTTTCCCCCCACAAAATTTACATCTTCATGGACTCTCGGGAGTCGGAGAAGCTTGATTCGATGTGCATCACTGTATGACCTTCACAACTTCTGCCATTTCCAAGACCCATGAACTTTATTCGAATGCATTTATTTTAAAAGGAAACTTCACATTAGTCCCTTAAATGGAAAACAAGCAGGGATGATGTGCATACAAGTTAAAGAACCAAGATATATAAAACAGGTGCAAAGCAATGCTCAACTGTCTCGGCTGAGGGTCTGAGCCTGGGTCCCAAGCTCAGTCCGTTTATAAGGTATAGGGAAAGGTGCGCAGGTGAGAGAGAGGTTGAAGGGAGGCTTTCTGCTTGCTCTCGATGAAGACGATCGAGAGAAAGTGGCAAGGAGGAGGACCTGTGTCGCTGTGTGACTTAACGCTACTTAGGCTGTATTCCTCTGCGTTTAAATCATCTCCCATCCTGCGAGTCACACACGTCCCATTAGGAAATGAGACAGCTACAAGCAGAGTCCCAGGCTCAGGGATTCCCGCCGTCACTTGTCAGCTCTGTGACCCTGGTAAGTGACTTAAAATTGCTTTGCCTTCAAGGAGGACAGTAACCGCCCCTGCTTGGGAGGGATTAACTGAGAGGGATTAAATGCTGGAATTAAATGAGAGACCAACATATAAAGTTCTTAGCACAGCTCCTGGCACACAGTGAATATGTGACAAATTCATTCATTTATTTCACAACTATCTATTGGTAATGTAAAATGTGCTGGGCACTGTTTGTTGCTCTGGGGATTCCACAGTTAACAAAAGAGATAGAACTCTCTGCCTCTGAGGGGGTCCTGGTGTTCGAGAAGATGGGTGGATAGCTCGCAGACGACTCCTGGTCTCCTCATTTTAGTAGCACAGAAACTTGGGGTCTGTCTAAGATCTGGCAACAGTTATGTCTTCCCAGCAATTGGCTCTGCATCAGCCCCTCTCCCTAATGTTCTTTCACCTGAGGTTACAGAGATATCCTTTGTGCATCAAGGAACAGCTTCCTGGTAAAGAACCCTGCTCTCAAGGATGAGATAAAAGACTCCAGGTAACCAAGGCAACCTGTGAGAGAGACTCAGGATGCTGGCCTCGTTCTGAGTCACCTTTGGCTGGAGCTGAGTTGTGGAGTAGAAGTTTTCCAAGTGGGGCTGGAATGATCTGGAACATGCAGGACCTCCCCAGCCCCCAGCTCCCTATTTTTCCTCTTGTGGGGAGAGGAGGATTGACTAATGCTAATGAAGTTTAAGCTTCAGCCTCTCACTTGCGTGAACCCCTCTGAGTGCTGGCAGGGGCTAAGAGTTCTAGAGTCTTCTAGCAAAAAGAAGTCAGGTTGCCATTTCTGTGAAAGCGTTTCTACGAAAGTATTTCTGATAATTTTGCCTAAAGAGTTCTCCTAAGAAAAGGTCAGGATCACCAAAGCCCAGTCATTTGCCGTGATTTATTTTCTCATTTTAAAGTACCCATAAAGCTTCACTTCAGTACCTAGTTTTGTTTTTATGGCTTTGAGTTCTTTCTCTTAAAGAGGAACCCCTTCCCCCAACAAATTGTGTGTGTGTCAGGTCCCACAAAACTTGGGTTTGCCCCTAGAGGGGGGCAGACTTGCTCACCAGAGACAGCTGGTTCAGGAGAAAGACAAGACCATGCAGCATCTCGGTTCTAGTTCCAACTGCTGCCGCAGGCGGGCTGGTGAGCCTGGAGAATCTCTTCACCACTGTAAACCGGCACCATCTCTTAAAGGGGTGGGTGGGCTGGACTCCGTGAGGCCCTTGCAACCCAGGCAGGGTCTCTCCTGACAGACCCTGAAGCCGGGCGGTATGGATTGGATCATGTCCCCTACAAAGACATGTTCAAGGCCCAACTGCTGGTCCTGTGGGTGTGAACCCATTTGTATATGGGGTCTTTGGACATGGTATTAGTTAAGGTGAGGCCAGACTGGATCAGGGTGGGCCTTAACCCCATGAGACTGAAGGCCTATGAGCAGAGGAAATCAGTGGGAGACAGCCGGGGACAGAGGCGGCCACGGGACAAAGGCAGAGATGGACATATGGGTTGCTGGCAGCCACCACCAGGACCCTGGAGACCTTCACAGAAAGCACAGTCCTGCTGACATCTTGATTTTCCACTTGGAGCCTCCAAAATTGCGAGACAGTACATTTCTGCTGTTTAAGCAAACTAGTCTGCGATACTTGGTTACAGCGACCCTGGCAAACTGAGACAGCTGGGGACTCAGAGGTAAGATGCCCCCCACCAGGGAGTCAGCAGGACCCCCTCCTCCCCCCCGCAGCTTTGTGAAGCAGAGGAAGGAGGGCACAGGTTTCCCCACTGGATCAGCCACCCCATCCCGGGCAAAATCATGTGGTTTCTGTGCATGTGAGTTCCAGGCACTATCTCCAAACCGGCAAATGAAACCCTCAGATGATGATAATCAGCCTGTGTTCTATTCATTGGACTATGAGTAAAAACGTGTACCTTGTAACATGGGGTATCATGGATGAAGGTTGCTGGCATCCTCCCTGGTGCCCCTGTGTGTGTTACTCTGGTTACACAGTGTCTCAGACAGCCCAGGGTCATCTTAGTCAGGCAGGCTCAGAAAGTTCCACTTGAAAAAGGTGTTGCTGGCCCGGAAATTTGTATGCATTAGTTCATTAGTCTGGAAGTTAATGCAAAACACACACACACACACACACACACACACACACTCACACATTTATATGGAAGATAGATCCCTGTATGGTAGTTAGGATGTTTTTGGATACAAGTAACAAAAAACTCACATCAAACCAGCCTAAACCTCAAAGGAATTTGTTGGTTCACGTAATGAAAAGTGCAATGGTGAACTGGACTTCAGGAGTGGTTTGATCCAGGTATTGAAAGTGTCATAAAGACTCCATCGCTTTCTCTGCCCTTTCTAATTTGTTGGTTTGGGTGTCCCCAGAAGCAGACCCTGAGACCAGGATTCTAGTATAAGTGGTTTATTTGGGATGTTATTTTGGGGAAGGGAGAGGGGGAACAGGAGAATGCAGGCATTCTCTGCACAATTAGCAATTCCCAGATTTTTCAACTCAAAGGTGCCAGAGGTCACCTACAGAGATCACAAACTAAAATGCTCGGGGTCAGGCAGCAGCACAAGTGGGTGAAACAGGCCAGGGAGATCCTGCTGGGTCCCCAGGGCACCTTCCTGAACAACCAGCCCCAGCTCTCTGCTCTGGCTGCCAAGGGCTGCCATGAGAAAATGTGGGCCCAGAGGTGCCAGATTTTCTGATATTTCAAGAGCAGCCAGAAGTCTGTATTTTTATATGAACTCTCCCCATCTGAAATGTTGGAAACAAATTCAAATGTTGTGGATACTGTGGGCCAAATGACACACATCTGTGGGCCAGACACAACCTTGGCTTGTCAGTTTGTAACTTGGGATGCAGACATCCCCAGAATTTACAGAAGGGTGTACTGAAGGGTGTACTGAACTGGTCCAGAGAGGGTTAGTGACTTACTCAAAGTCACATAGCTGGTCAATGGCAGGGCTGGGACTGGAACCCATGTCTCACTGTTGCTGTCCATTATCCTTTATGATCAATCAAGCTCAGGAAAAACTCAACTCAGTGTGCCAGACAGGGGTCAGCAAACTACAGCCCAAACAAGCCATTTGTTTTTATAAATAAATTTTTATTGGAACACAGCTATGTTCCTTCCTTTACATATCATCTATGGCTGCCCTCGCTACAGTGGCAGCGTTGCATTGTGACAGACACCATCTAGCCCGCAAAGCCAAAATATTTACTATCTGACCATTTATAGAAAAGTTAGCTGGCCTCTACTGTAGACCCTTGACATTTGCAGATGTCACATTTCTTGTTTCAAGTATTCATGAGATATCCAGCAGTCTGAGCAGTAGTAGTTTAGTAGCTTTTCTGAGACACACATCCGAAGCCCGAGTGAGTAAGGCGGATCTGGGGGTGCAGACCCCAGCAGCTGCAGCTTACCTCATCCTCTATGAGTTATTCCCATGAGATGATGAGAAAGAGAAAACCCACCACCACCACCTACTCACCAACAACCCAAACTTCTCTTTGTGGGAAATAGCCCTGAAAGGAAAGAGGAATTAAGGGGCGTTAAGAGGTCTTAGAATGTGAAGGTTCTTACAAGTAAACAGAAATGTTCAAGAAACAGTAGAACAGTGACTATAACAGTGGACAGGATCAACATACACAAACACACACACACACACACACACACACACACACCTATGGACACAAGAAAACGTGACTTGTGATGCACTTTCAGAGACTGCTCCCTGGAGCACAAAAGTTGTGCATCCAATGGCTGAGACCACGTGAATGCATGGAAGGGTTGCTGAGGTGTGTGAGACCCAGCCCAGGACTCCAGACTTTTGTAGGAAACGTGATCTCGCATCTGTCCCGCGAGCCTCCACCTGGGCGCCCTTCTCCCGCTCCTCTCCCCAGGAGCAGGGAGTTTGGCAGGAGGAAGTGGGTATGCTCAGATCTGTCCCCTCTGGGCTCCAGGAGTGCCAGCCGCAGTGAGTTCCCATCCCTTCTCTGCTCGTAGAAAGCTGATGGCCCTGGCAGGAGAGGGAAGCCCATTCTGGCCACATGCCTAAGCCACGCCTCCCAATCCAGCCTTGGTCACTGATAAAAACTAAAGCTGATATATTTCATCTCCAGTTATATGTCCGTCTCTCTCTTTTCTCTCTGGAACTTGGAAGAGGGAAAAAGCTCTTATTTCTTTGAAGCAATTGTGATGTTAGAGGGAAATTATCTGCTCTAGCTGAAGTCACAAATTTGGAAATTTCGATTTTCCCCACTCAAATGTCAATCAATTCCTCTTCTCACTGGAGGCTGGCCCTGTTCTAGGAGCCACTGGCTTCCATGGCAGGAAAAGAAACCCAGTTCACCGGGAGCCACCCCTCCACCCAGGAGTCAGTAGATGATCGGTGAGTGTGTGTTTAATATATGAAATAAATGATTCAACAAAACGCCAGAAAATAATGTGGCATATTGTGGATACAGGCTACTATATATAACCTCTTAAGTGGATTATGTACCAGACGTTTGTTACAGGTGATTTGAACCCCAATGTATATACTACTGCGTATCCTTTAATCAAATATTTATGCTAAGAAAGGACAGTCTCCCAGGTCCCACCATCCAGAAACTAAGAGCACATTGTCTCAAAGGACAGGCAGGAAGGTAGAAAACTAGAAAATAAAAGATACCTTAAAAATCCTACATGTTCCTTATAAATTACTCTCTCTTGCTACTAAAGGTCAGTCTTCACTTTGAATCAAACAGTTAAAGCTCTAAGAATCTGTGAGAAGTCATGGGAACTCTGGAAGACATCATTCAAAAAGTTATTTCTTCTGGCCTCTCATTCTAAGATGAATTGGAAGTAGACAGAGTTAGAATATCTATTCGAAAGGTAACACACACACACATGCATATATGCATTCATATATATATACAAAGTGAGAAGTGTTATGGAGATATGTAAATTAACAACTAATTGCAGGTGTATGCACTAGTTTAATCTATCAGGAGAACAAATTAGCAGCATGTATCAAAAGATTTTAATATGTTCAAATGCTTTGATCCGATAGTACTATCTCTAGGACTCAACACCAAGGAAAGAATCAGTGATGTAGGAAATGATTTACATGCAAAGATGTTCTTTGCTGCTTTATTTCTTTTTTTTAATTCAATTTTGTTGAGATACGTTCACATACCCTACAACCATCCACAGTGTGCAATCAATTGTTCACAGTACCATTATATAGTTGTGCATTCATCACCTCAATCAATTTTTGAACAGTTTCATTACCACACACAAAAAAGAATAAGAATAAAAGTTAAAGTAAAAAAGAACACCAAAAACATCCCATATCCCCCATCCCTCCCTATTATTCATTTACTTTTTGTTCCCATTTTTCTATTCTTCTGTCCAGTCAGTGTATAAAGGGAGCAGGAGCCTCAAAGTTTTCACAATCACACATTCACACCGTGTAAGCTATGTAGTTATATAATTGTCTTCAAGAGTAAAGGCTACTGGGTTGCAATTCAACAATTTCAGGTGTTTCCTTCTAGCTGTTCCAATACACTAAAGACTGAAAAGGGATATCCATACAATGCATAAGAATAACCTCCAGAATGACCTCTTGACTCCATTTGAAATCTCTCAGCCACCGAAACTTTATTTTGTTTCCTTTCTCTTCCCCTTTTTGGTCCAAGGAGGCTTTCTCAATCCCACAATGCCAGGACCAAGTTCATCCCCACGAGTCATGTCCCACGTTGTCATGACCCCTGGGCATCATGTCCCACGTAGGGGGGAAGGCAGGGAGTTTACCTGCAGAGTTGGCTTGGAGAGCGAGGGCACATCTGAGCAACAAAAGGGGTTCTCTGGGGGTGACTCCTAGGCACAATTTTAAGTAGGCTTAGCCTCTACTTTGCAGTAACAAACTTCATAAGGGCAAGCCCCAAGACTGAGGGCTCAGCCTTCAAATTGGTAGTTCCCAGTGCTTGTGAGAATATCAGTAATTCCCCAGGTGGGGAAGTTCAATATTTCCACATTTTCCCCCAGTCCTTCAGGGGGGCTTTGAAAATACATTTTTTATTCTCTGCCCAAATTACTCTGGGATATAGTGGGGTTTCACACTAACCTATACAAACCAACCAGATTTCACTCCCTATTCAATGTTTCATGAAATTATGTTTGAATAAACTGACCCTACAAGTTAAATATTTATAATGTGTTACAAAAAGTATAGATTTTTTGCCTAATAAACATCTCTTTCTTTGGTTTCACACAGAAGTTGAAGTTTTAAAAACACTGTCAATATCGTCCTTTACCCTTTAGTCTGATTTACCTCAACCCTAACCAAGTCCATTTTGTTCATCTCTCTACTTAAAGTCTGATCTCTTTTTTCATCTTCTTTAATGTTTGCTGTGTGGGGTGATGCTGACATTCATAGCTGCTGGACTCTGGCTCTGAGTCTCAGGTGCCACACAGATACCCAAAGTTCCAGGGACTGACCAGGTTATACACAAAGAGCTCAGCATCTCAGAATTTAGCAATAGCCATCACAACTCAGGAATAGATGTGACTGCTGGAGGAGGTTACAATCGAGGAAACTTTACAAAAAGCCTTCCCCTGACCTGTGCTCTCAGACTCAGTTCTCGGAGCTTTGCCCACTATAGTTAGTCCATATTAGTGAGGCATTATAATATTTTTCTTTTCATTTCTGGTTTATTTCACTCAACATATTGTCCTCAATGTCCATTCACCTCACAACTTCACTCCTTTTTGTAGGAGCTCAATATTCCATTGTATGTATACATCACAGTTCACCATTCCATTCGTCAGTCAGTGTACCCTTAGGCCACCTCCATCCACTGCAAATCATGAATACCGACCCCATAAACCCCACTGTGTGCGGGACACTGATTACGTGCTTCAACTTGGCGGGCCTGGGCTGGGGGACCTGATCAGCCCCTGGGGAGGGTGGTGGGCACGGGCGACAGCGCCCTCCGCAGCCCCCCGGGCCTGGGAAAGTGAGGCCGGAGGCAGGCCCCATTTCCTCACCCAAAATAACACTGTTAGGGGAGGCTTGCCGAAGGGAACCGCCTTTTCCCCACCCCCTTATCTTGCCCGGACACTCCCCGTTACCAGTGCAACTCCCATTACCACCAGTGCGCATACATTGTTGCCAGACACCGTTACCGGAGCAACTCTCGCCCCTTTTCAATCAACCTCCGCGCCCTCTCAGAACCAATCCAAGCCTTTAACCTCTACAGCTACCCCGCCCTCTAAACGCCCGATATAAGCTTGTACTCTCCCCTAATAAACTCTCTTGGCTTCTTCACCCTAAAAGAACCGTGTCCCGCTTGTTCCTTTCTCGCCGCCCTCCATACTTTGCACGCCTACGCCGGGGACCGGGCCCAGTCCCCCGCCTCGCCCTCGCCTCCGGGAAAGAGCCCCCGCCGCCGGTACCCTCCAAGCAATCCTGAGAGCCTAGGATTTGGTAACCGGCCGCCACCTCCCCCCCCCAGACGAGTCAACTGCGACCGCAACTGTGCAAATGTCCCTCTCTTCAGTTCTTCCAAGTATATACCCAATAACCAAGTTGCAGGACCATATGGCCACCCCATGCTTAGCTTCCTGTGGAACCACCACACTGCCCTCCAGATGGGCTGCACCATTCTACTTCTCCACCAACAGTGATTAGGTACATCCCTTTCTTCACATTTTCTCCAGAAATTGTATCCCTCTGTTTATCTTTTAGACAGTTTTATTCATACACCATACATTCTATCCTAAGTAAACAATCAATGGTTCCCTGTATAATCACGTTGTTATGCATCACCACCACTATCTACATAAGAACATTTCCATTTATTCCATAAAGAAAGAGGAAGAAGTGAAAAAAAGAAAGGAAAAAATAACAATTAAAAAACAACAAAAGAAAAAATAAAATTAAAATTAAATACAACACTAATGCCAAGAATCCCATACCCTTTCCTTATATCCCCCTCTTATAGACATTTAGCTTTGGTATATTGCCTTTGCTAGAATTAATGGAAGCATCTTACAGTGTTACTGTTAACTATAGACTCTAGTTTGCATTGACTGTATTTTTTCCCCAATATCAACCCATTTTTAACACCTTGCAAAGTTGACATTCATTTGTTCCCCCTCATATAAAAATATTCTTATATTTGTACATTTAATTGCAATCATTGACCACTCTAGGTTTCACTAAGTTATACAGTCCCAGTTGTCATCTTCTATTTTTCATTCTGGTGTCTTACATGCCCCTAAACTTCCTCTTTCAACTGTACTCACAGTCTTCTTTGTTCAATGTACTTACAATAGTGTGCTACCATCACCCAATATTGTGCTCCAAACCTCTCTCTACTGTCTTCTCCTATCTGCCTGTAGTGCTTCCTTTAGTCTTTCCTATAGAGCAGGTATCTTGTTTACAAACTCTCTCAGTGTCTGTTGGTCTGAGAATATTTTAAACTCCCCCTGATTTTTGAAGGACAGTTTTGCCAGATATAGAATTATTGGTTAGTGGTTTTTCTCTTTTAGAATCTTAAATATATCACACCACTGCCTTCTCGCCTCCATGGTTTCTACTGAGAAATCTGCACATAGTCTTATCAAGCTTCCTTTGTATGTGATTGATCACTTTTCTTTTGTTGCATTCAGGATTCTCTCTTTGTCTCTGATATTTGTTAATCTGATTATTAAGTGTCTTGAGTAGGTCTATTCAGATCTATTCTGTTTGGGGTACACAACACTTCTTGGCTCTGTAATTTTATGTCTTTCAAAAGAGATGGGAAATTTTCAGTGATTATTTCCTCCATTATTGTTTCTGTCCCTTTTCCCTTCTCTTCTTCTTCTGGGACATCCATGACACATGCATTCAAGTACTTCATGTTGTCATTCAATTCCCTGAGATGCTGTTCATATTTTTGCATTCTTTTCCCTATCTATTCTTTTATTTCTAGGAGTTCAGATGTCCTGTTCTCCAGTTCATGAATTCTTTCTTCTGTCTCTTCAAATCTGCTGTTGTATGCCTCCATTGTGTTTTTCATCACTTCTATTGTGCCTTTCATTCCCATAAGTTCTACCAATTGTTTTTTTAACCTTTCAAGTTCTTCCTTGTGCCCACCAAATGTCTTCTTTATATCCTTCATCTCTTTTACCATATCTTCCCTCAACTCATTGATTTGATTTTTGAATTGATTTAGCATATTTGTTTAAAGATCTTTAACTAGTTGTTCTCATTTGATGTGTAAGTTTGTTCCTTTGACTGGGCCATATCTTCATTTTTCCTAATGTGACTCATAATTTTTGTTGTCTAAGCATCTGGTTTCCTTGTTTACCCCAATCAGATTTTTCCAGACAAGATGGGCCCAGGTCTCAGGAGGAAGATGTAATCAATTTCACATTTCCCTGGGGATGAAACCCAGAAGGTAGTCAGACTCATGTGAGGCCTCTAGATTGTGTGCTTTTCCTTTCCTGTCCAGCAGGTGGTGCTTGTCAGCCTAGAGCTCCCCACTGGTGTAAAGAGGAGTGGTCCCTTTAATTCTTAGCAGACCCTGTCCTGGCTAGGGGTTAAGGTGTCAGAAGCCAAGCCCAAGTCGCTTCTGATTTTTCTTTTTTTTTCACCCCCAGGCCCCAGGATCCAAACTATCCAAGGGAGGGCAGCCACCTGAGATGGGTCCTACCCCCCCTTTTCTTAGGGAAGATACACCCTTTAGGGAGTTATCTCCTACCCTTGAATTCCTCCTTTGTCTCTCTGACTCTCTTAATTCCACCATTGCCTGGGTTAGCACTGACAATTGAAAATGCCTGAGGCTTTCTCTAATGAGCTACTTAGAATGGGAGAAAAAAAAAAAAAGAAAGAAAAAAGAGAAAGCCCTTTTCCAGAGCCAGTCCCCAATCTCCCAGTTTCATCAGTTGACCAGTGTTGGTACCCAGCTCTCTGTGCCTCTTTTCTTGGGACACAGCCATTTTCCAGTATTCTGAGCTCAGCTATCTCCAAAAGCCTCCACTTTTTTTTTCTATCAGCCCTGCCTCCTCTCTGCTGGGAGAGACCTCAGGATTCCTTTACTGCTTGCTCCAAGTTTATCTATGCTTGTAGCTTGTATTTAGTAGTCCAAATTTGTTAATTAAAACTGCAGTTGTAGCTTGGTTGAGTTACTTTCTCTCACTCCAGGTAACCTGCTTCTTTTTTCCACAGGGAAGGGTTAAAACTCAGCCTGCCATGCCAGTGGGGAAGCTTTACTTACAGTTCTATACTGTGATCTTATCCATTCCACCCATTCCAGGCTGGTGTGCAATGCATATCCAGTCACGGATGTCCCCCAGCAGTTATTCCAGATTATTTACTAGTTGTTCCTGGCTATTTAGTAGTTGCTCTAGAGGACTAACTAAATTCCACACCTCTCTATGCTGCCATCTTGCCCTGCCTGCTTTATTTCTAATAGAAGAAGAAAGGTACAGACACAAATGTCCAACAACAGGGAGGCAGCTGCTTAAATCCACTCGATCACAATTATTTGCTTGGAAGGCACTCCTGATACCTCACTGGAAAGGTAACATCGCAGAGTGGTTGAGCCTGTGGCCTTCCCATCAGATCGCTGCAGCTCTAACCCTGGCCCTGACACCTACCAGTGGTGTAACCTTAGGAACTTAGCTTTTTATGCCTTGTCTTCCTCATCAACAAAACTGATTGGATTTAGTCCTCACTAAATCAGGTCAAGTCCTTATAGCAGAAGTGTTCATAAGTTTTAGGTATTAAAATGAAGACAGAATATTGTGCAGCCACTAAACGCATGTTTCAGAAAAATACTTACTGATGCATGGAAATTTGCACACATTAATTTTTTTCTTTTTTTTTTTAACTGAGGTATAACTGACATAAAGTACACAAATCTTTATTTGAACTTGCACTGAGTTTTTACATATATATTGTCCCATGCAATTACCACTCATATTAGAATATAGAACACTTCCAGAATCCCACAGGCTCCCTTTAGCAGTCAACACTCACCCAAGAGGGAAACACTATTCTGCCCTCTATCACCATAGACTTATTTTGCCTATTCTTGAACTCCATATAAATGGAATCAAACTCTTGTGTTTGGCTCCTCTCGTGTGGCTTTATGCCTGTGAGATCCATTCATGTCATTGCGTATAGTGCTTGTTCCTTTTTATTGCTATATCATATTCCATTGTAGGAACATGCTGTACTTTTTTTTTAACCTTTCTACTATTGATGGACGCTTGGGTAATTTCCAAATTTTGGTTATTATGACTATAGCTGCTAAGGGCATTCTTTTAGTAGAAATGAGCACTTGGGTACATACGCAGGAATGGAATCACTGAGTTAGAGAATACATGTATATTTAGCTCTGGTTGATATTACTGAACTGCACACAAGTTAAATTTAAAAATCAGGAAAAAAATGTATATATACTCTATGCTTCCAGTTTTATGTGTATAGATATAAACATAGATATAGACATTTCCAGACAGAAATGGAGACAAATATAGATATGTGATAGAAGGAAATTCATCAGAAAGTTAAATGTAGATGTTTTTCTTCTTCTTCACCTATTTCTTGTAGTGATCATGGCTTACTTACTTATTACAGAAATATAATAGCTGTTATAATTTTAATAGTGGTCATTCTGTACATTGGGATTATCAGCAACTAGTATTTTATATTACAACTGTTTCTGTATTTTCTGATTTTTCTACAGAAGGCATGAGTTCCTTTTATAATCAGAGGAGGGAAATGCTTCTATAAAGAAACATGGCAATCTGTTGAATCCTGGAAGGAATTACAGTAATATGCTGTTAGCTGTGATCTCTGAGTTGTGAGAATTTAGATTATTGCTGCCTTTTATTCATATTAATTATCTGCATTTTCCATATAGGATAGTGACCATATGTTAATGTCCTAGTCTCAGGGGGAGAAGAGAGATATTCTAAAACATTAGCAGGAAATAAACCATAAAGCCATAACTCATAGAATGAGTGGCCATACCAGAATTCAACAATCACTGACATATGACAATAATTGTATGGCGCGTCACCAGCTGAACTATGACTAATTGGAGATGTTCAATTGTGCCAGAAAAAAAAAAATGCATTTTCAAAATGATGACATTCAGTGGGTAGCATCATGCACTTTATAAAAGAAGCAATGTGGGTTCAAAGTCCCGGGGCCTGTGCAGCTCTCACTCCACACTGCAGCTGAGAGGACCAAGAACTGGGCCTGTAAAAACAGAGCCTGAGTGGAAATCTCCAAGCTAGAGGAGCTGGGATCCCAGCTCTCACCCCCACTCCCTAGTGGCCAAAGGGGGAAGGGGTCACCCACTCGCTGCGTGGGTCCTTGCCTAGGGGAGTCCCAGTGACTGGGTGAGGAACTGTAACATTTAATTGGCTAATATCTGGAGACTGCTTTGAAGATGAAAAATGCCAGGCAGGTATCATCACCCTACACTTCTAAGGATGATACATGGGAATAATAATAAAGTTCTCCCCCGCTGGGCCTTTCATCCGTGGATCTCAAAGCACTTAACGAACATTAATTAACTCTCCCAGCACCTCTATGAACTAGGCATTAATAACTTCTTACCTTAGATGGAGAGACAGAGGATACGTGATTTGCTCAAGCCCTTGGAGAAGTCAGAGTCAAGACAGGCATCCGTCTCTCTTTGGACAAGCGTGAGTTAGTGGCCTCCTCCATGCCAGGCCTTATGCTAAGGGCTAGAGACCACCCTGGTGTGCAAGATAGTACCACCTTGCAAGTGCCAAGGATTAAATGTGCAGATATTTTGCAAACCACTTGTGAAATAGTCAACATTAAAAATTAAATCATATAAACTTACAGTTTAATTATATTAAAAACAAAGGTGATAAAAACTCCAAACTCGTCACTTACTAATTATTTAACTCATTTCACTGTTATCTATGAACTTGAGGTTATTCACATCTGTGTTGGAAAGAGCATATAATGGTGTGCTATTGGGCATCCCCCCAATTCCGCGTTCAACAACGTCGTGCTGGTAGCTGCAAATCATCCACAGGGAGAGTGTTTGCACCATGGGCATGGGCAAATGCTGCAGATCAGGACTTGAATCATTGTTTTCTTGATTGTGTAGACTTAAGAAAGTAATGGAAAAATGTTAATGCAGGTTAAGGTCAGAAGTGTGTCATGTCTGTAACTGTTACATTAATAGCACCAAAAAATTGAGGAGATATTCTTCCAGCATTCAAGAAGAATTCCCCAATTCAGCAAAGAATTCACTCACATCATTGACAAATGAGTGAAGTTCCAACACACGTCTTCATTGTTTCACTTTTCTCTTATTACATAAATGAAAATATTTGCCAATATCCATGTCAGAGCTCTACTTGCTGCAGTTGCAACCATCAGTCGCCTCAGATACAAGAGTTTGGCAAAAGTCACTGAGAGCATTCTATGAGAATCATTTGGCCCTACGGAATTTACAGTGAAAAGAATTGTGTACTTTATTTTAATTTGTAAATTGGGTCTTATATCTCCATTACAAAAGTACAATTTATAACACTTTTACATGCATACATTCATTTTCCCCCCAGAGAGCCTGCTGTTAGCATTTCACAGCACACCACTGGAGGGATCCATGGATGGGAAAGGAACATTTCCTGTCCTGAGGGAGTCAACAAGTAAACAGGTAATTTCCAGGTGGAAGGCTACAATGTGGTCACAGGAGCTTTAGTGTGAAACGAATCACACTTAGTTAAGCTCCGGGAACCATCGCTTACCTGGACCCTTCCAAGGCCTTGGGAGGGGCGGGAGCACTGTGTTCACATGGTCAGCGCATGTTTTTGTAAAATAAAGTAAGCCATTTGAATGGTAATTTAAGGCTGAAAGATGCAGGTAAGGGGCATCTCCACAATTTTCTTAGTCTCCCAGGGCTGCCGTAACGAAGGACCGCAAACCGCGAGGCTCAAACCAACTGAAATTTAGGGCCTTACAGTTCTGGGGGCCAGAAGTTCAAAATCAAGGTGTGGGCAGAGCTCTGCTCCCTCTGACACCTGCAGGGAAGAATCTTTCCTCCGCTGCTTCTCAGCCTCTGGCCCAGCGTTTCTGTAGCTTGCAGCTGCAGCGTTTCAATCTCTTCCTCTCACCGCATGTGACATCTTTCCCTGCTTCTGTGTCAAATCTCCCCTCCCCTCACTCTTCTCTGGGCACCACCATATTGAATCAGGCCCTACATCAGTCCGGTTTGGCCTCATCTTAACTAACCAAAACTTCAAAGACCCCATTTCCAAACAGGGTCACAGTCCCAGGACTGAGGGGCAGCACCTGAGCATATCATTTTTGGGGAACACAATTCAGCCCATAACAACAATGTTTTCATTTCTGGTTCCAGGGCGCCCTGAGCCCCAGCTGCTTTCCTTCCTCTTGGAGTGCAACCCTTCTTTGGATTCCATATTATCCCACAGGACCCTGCCAGTGAAGTCTCCTTTTTGCTAAGCTAGTTGGGTGTCAGTAGAATTAGAATAGTCCTAACTATTATAATCACCTGGGATGCTAGGTTGATTCTTTCAAAAAGCTTTATCAGGCTGCTGCCTAAATGCATGGTGTGATGTAAATAAATTATGAGCACACAATCCCTGAAACCAGGGGTTAACCATCTGAGACACAGAACACGTTGATACGTGCAGCCCAAAAACAGACAAGTGAATGAAAACCAAGTTCAAACCCAATGTAAAAAGATAGATCCACACAGAATCAGAATTAGAAGTGAGTTTTCAAGGCCACCTAACTCAACTCCCCTCTGGCACATGAAACGCCTCTGCAACGTTTCTACTTCCCAAAGGATTTCAACCCATTTTCGGTGTCTTATAAAAGGGTCTTTCTATGTTGAATCAAATTCTGCTTTCCTGTAACTAGTCTTAATTATATGCCCTGAAGCTACATAAAATAAATCAAAGTCTTCCACATGATAGCACTTGAAATATTTAAAGTCAACATACTATTATTAGTAATAGCATTCCCATTTATCGAGAAACTACTACATGCCAGCACATGTTTTGTCACTCTTAATCCTCATCACATGCTTAGAAGAAGATAACATCCTGAGCTTTGTTTTACAAATGAGGACACTGAGACAGAGTGGGGTGGAGCTGGGGGGTGGGAAGAGAGGGGGCCTTAAAATTCTGGGAAAGAATTCCGAAGAGTCCAAGAATTTGAACCTGGCTTTCCAGTATCATTCTGAAGTTACATATGTCAAGCTAGGGAGATGGAACATATTTAACAGCATGATCATTTGATTTATTACTTGCAACTATTTAGACACGTGGTATGTGGGCCTCTATTTGTACTCTTGCCCAGAGTCCTGCAAATGTTAGAAGTGGGCCTGATGGTGAACAGCAGTTAAAATTTCCTTTTCATCTCAGCCTCTTACTGTTTTCTCTTTGGGGTTCTATTGCCTCCTGTTTCCTGAAGACAGAGTGGTGTCTTTTGTTCATGTATCCATCCCACTGCCACCACCTTCTGTCCCTGCCCTCTTGGATGCCAGAGGCCAGCATGGTTGAATTCCCAGGTCACCATGTGAGGAGCATATCAATTTTCTTTTGCTGCAATCCCAAAACTTAACTGGCATAAAACAACTCTTACATTATGCTGACAGCTTACATGGGCAGTGATTCTGACATGGCACGGTGAGGACAGCTTACCTCTGTTCCATGATGTCTGCTGTCTCAGCTGGCAGGACTGGAAAACTGAGGGTGACCTGGCCGCTGGGGACTGGAATCATCTGGAGGTGTCAC
Source organism: Choloepus didactylus (assembly GCF_015220235.1). Lineage (NCBI taxonomy): Eukaryota > Metazoa > Chordata > Mammalia > Pilosa > Megalonychidae > Choloepus > Choloepus didactylus. The sequence continues at coordinate 62,585,010 of NC_051324.1, read as the reverse complement.
CACTCACGTGTCTGCTGGTGGATACCAGCTATCAGCTGGGACCTCCGCTGGGCTGTTGCCTGCACATGGCCACTCGATGTAGGCTAGTTTGGGCTTCCTCACAGTATGGCGGCTGGGTCTCAAAAGCCCAAAGAATGAGTTTTCCAAGAGACCAATGCGGAAATCCATGGCATTTTTATGCTCTAATCTTGGAAGCCACATAGTGTCACTTCTGTCATTCTCTCTTGGTTGAGGCAAAAACAAAGGTCTGCCCAGGTTTAAGGGAAGGGGCACAGACACGACTACTCAGTAGGAGTTTCACAATATAAGACAAGCCCACAGGATAGGAGATACTGCTGTGGCCATAGCTGGGAAAAATACTATGCCGCAGGGAGGAAATTCAGGGCCAAAAATCCCACTGGCCTTTCCACATGGGAATCCCTATTCTGATTTTACAGGTGAGAAAACTAAGGCTCAAAAAATTTCAGGTACTTGCCCAAAGTCATACAGAATGTGATGGTGTATTCCAGTGTGCTCCAACCTCAGTGGTACTCAAACTTCAGAATCCCCTGGAGGGTTTTTTAAAACATAGATGGTTTGGCCCCAACCCCAGAGTTCCTGATTCGGTAAATCTGGGGTGGAGCCCAAGAATTTGCATCTCTAACAGGTTGCCAGATGATGTTAATGCTGCTAGTCCAGGGACCCTACCTTGAGAACTACTGGCAATATTGAGTCCATACGCACGTGAACTTCTCATATTACAGCTTGCGTGATGAGTATTGATGAGATCCCTTAACCAGGATCAGCAAAATGGAAATGACTTAAAAGCACCATGTCTTTAATTCCAAGAGAAAACCTTACCTTTGCAGCAAGAAAAGATTTTCTTTATCCCTAATCCACTTCTCTTGGAGGTTTTCAGTAAAACAATGTAAAAGGACCTAGACTTCAGCAGCATAATAACCTACCAAAGATATGCTATGAGAGGATATCAATATTAGCAAAAGAAAGATGTATTTAATTTGGAGATGTTTCACTCCAAAAAGCCAAAAATACTTTTGTCCTCTTCTTCAGGTCAGACAAGATACGTGCCTAAAACTGAAAGGACCTGACTCTGAGCCTCCGTCATGAAGTGGGATGCCTTGAAGAGGTCGGAGGGCACAAAAGGGAGGTGAGAATCCTGGGAGAGGAGAAGAGGACGGGGTATTAAGTAGTCTTGAGTGCTTTTTATCCAATATTTCTTCTTGAACATGTAAGGTTGCATTTCCTGGCCCCCTTGTGGTTGAGAGGGACAAGATAGCTAGATCTTGCTAATTTGTCTGAGAGAGGTGATTGGTGTTGCTTCCATGCGAGAACACTGAAGTGCCAATTAAAGATCCTTGAGTGCTCTCTTTTTCCTCTGTCATGTGCCTGGTAATGTTCATGACTGTGGCTGCTGTATCATCTGGGGCAGAACACCTGCCAATCCATGATGGGCATGTAGAGTGAATGAGAAACAAACATTTGCTATTTTAAGCCACCGAGATTGGAGGGGATGTTTATTACTGCAGCATAGGCTAACCTATCCTACCTGATACAGGAGACGAGAGAGAAGGAACATCCAGGCATCTCTCCAAGGAGCATTATGAATGGACCACAATAAGACTGGTTGGGAACAGCAAATGAGTATCTTGTACCAGCATTCTCTTCCAGATTTTGCAGGCTTATCTAAGTGAATTTGGGCAATACTTCCTGTTATTCTACACTCCCGCCACTTTGCTTTAATCATGTTTCAGCCAGCTATGTTCCCTCTCACACTGATCTTGACTAAAGGATAACTTCAATCCAACATCAATATAATCAGATTCAAGACTGAGATTCTTAACAACTCCCTTCTCTTTGTTGCTCAGCCACATACTCTGTCTTCTGCGGGCTGGCGAAGATGCTAAGGCTTTGTCAATGCAGTCCATGCAGGGTTTCCCCCACCACCTACTTTCCAAGCATCCCAGGCTGATGGGAGCCCGCATCCATGACATTCCTGAAATAATCCTGCCAAGTGGGAAGAAGGAGGATATTTGTGCTGCTGGGTTTCCAGCATCCCACCAACGACCAAGGGGCCTGGTTCAGACCACTGCCTTGCCTGATGGAATAGAGGGGCAGAGTTCCAGCAGAAGCGGCTGGGGTCCAAGAATGGAGGGCAGGGGTGTGCGGGAGCTATCCCAGGCACCCCCACCCCACCCTACCACCCGTCCCTCAGGGTTTCTATTGCCACGTGTCTGATTTTTTAAAAAATAAGTTCAAGGGGAAAAACAAAGCAAATTGGTTTAAAAAAATGTGAAGGGTTGAAACAATTTACATTTTGAGCCTGACCGCCCCCAACCATCACCAAAAAATTGCATCTTTTCACCATCTTTAACTTTATAGTCTTATGTTTTTCATCAAACTTTGAAGAAAAAAAAAAACACAAACAGTTATGGCATGCTTTTAGCACACTTGCTGTTGCTCTAGGTGTCTCCATTTAGATCCCCAGCCACCCCCTGACATCAGCCCATACCCCACCCCAGGCTGCAGACAGACCTGAAGCTTCCTGTAAGGACAGTAGCTTTTCAGCCACCCACCAGCTTTTCAAGCACACTGCCTATATTTGGGTTATTTCCACTTTAATGGTCTACATTTCCCCAAGATAGGAAGCTGGAAACTCACTTTTCCATCCTTCTCAGCAGCAAGGGCATGGTCATGTGATCTTGGCTCAGCCAATCAGAAGCACCCTCATGGGGCCTCAGTTGAAGAGTGACACTGAGAATTGGGTGTGCCACAAAATCCAATTGGTAAGGATAGGTGTGTAAATGTCAGGCTCCCAGTGTGGACATCCAGCTTCCAGAGGCAGGGACTGTAGCAGCAATGGGGTCCTGGGCTTTGCCTCCCAAAGAGTGGCCTGGGTGTCTCTTGGCTGCAGAGCCTCCAAGCTCTCTTCAGTTTTTATTAAACTGTTCTCTGTTTAAACACTCCAGGGCGAGTTCTTTTGTTTGCAGTGATAAACTCTGACAAATATGATGGCTAACACAGCACCCTCAGCATCCAGATGTGTGTTGTCTCCTGAGCCAGTTTGAAACTGTTATGGACCCCAGAAGAACCATGATCTTTTAATCTAGTCTTCTTGGGTGGAAACTTTTGATTGAGTGTTTCCATGGAGATGTGACTCGCACAACTGTGGGTGAGAACTTTGGATTAGATCATTTCCGTGGTGGTGTGGACCCTGCACATTCAGGGTGGGTCTTGATTAGTTCACTGGAGCATTTAAGAGAGAAGCTGAGATCTGACACAGACCCAGATGCTTGCTAACACTGACGTTTAGAGATGCTTGGAAATGTGAACAAAAGGACATTTGGAGATGCTAGGGTAAGAGATGAATGAAGCCCAGAGTTTGCCCCGGAGAAGCTAAGAGAGGACCCCCAGACACTTAGAGACAAATGCCCTGGGAGAAAAAAACAAGGCTGCACAGGAGCTGAGAGACAGGAGTGAAGACAGAAACCCAGAGATATTTTGGAGAAGGCTATTTTGAAACACAAACCGGGGCAAAGGACCAGCAGCCGCCAGCCACATGCCTTCCCAGCTGACAGAGGTATTTCAGATGCCATCAGCCTTTCTTCACTGAAAGTACCCTATTGTTGATGCCTTAGTTTGGACACTTTTCGGCCTTAGGACTGTACATTTGTAACCTAATAAACCCCCTTTATAAAAGCCAATCTATTTCTGGTATTTTGCGTAACAGCAGCTTTAGCAAACTGGAACACCTCATATGCTGTGGGGTTCATTTTTCCCAAGACTCTCTTCTCCCCTTCTGTCTAGTCTCATCCAGAGAAGCCTCTGAATTTGGAGGCTTTGGAAACTTTATTGATGGACCTATTCCTTCATTTGGAAGTATTAATTGAGCACCTGCTAGGTCCCAGATGCCATGATGACTAAAATCACACAAGTCCCTGCCCAAAGGGGCTCACAGTGTAGTCTGGGAGACAGACATGAGCCTAATAATCATACAAATGAATTTAAAGCAGTGGCTTGATGAATACTCTGAAGGAGAGAAAAACATGAGTACCAGGGGCCTTAAATTAGGAGGTTTGACCCCATCATGGAGGTAACAAAAGCCTTACTTTAAGAAATGATACTTCGTGATGGGAATGATGCTCTGTCATCAAATTTTCCTTTTCCTTCTGGGCATGTGGGAGGACTCCCTGTTCCAGCTTGCCTTGCATCTAGGTGGGCCCATGTGACTAAGTTTTGGCCCATGGAATAAGGCAGAAATGAGGTATGGCACTTCCTGGCCTGGCCGTCAAACATCTATGCAATCTTCCACAGTCTCACTTGCCCAACTCCAAGACGGCAGAGCTGTGCAGTGGAAGGTTCTGGATCCCTGAATCACCACTTCAAGGAGCCACCAGAGAGAGCTGACGGACCCACATTGCCCTTCATTGTTAGTGGGAAATGGACTTCCATTGTGTTAAGACACTGATATTTCATGAGTCTTTTTTAACTTCAGCTTAGCCTTTCCTACCCTAATTTAATGCACAGTTGAGCAACAAAGCTGGAGACTGACTAGGAGTTAAATACATAAAGAGAGGACAGAGGCAGAGAGAAGGGCACTGGGCCAGGTCTTTGCGATGGGAGGGAGAAGGGCAAGAAGGAGGAATTGGCAGAGGCCAGGGAGGGTGGACAGCACGAGAGGCAGCAGGGGTCAAGATGAGGCTGCGGAGGTGGGCGGAGGCTAGACCGTGCGAGCTAACTCGCGGCCAAGTGAAGCAGTTGTGTCTCCAAGATGTGTCCTGGCTCACGGTCTCTCCAGCCAGATACTCCAGTGGGGTCCTGTCTGCTTGTTTTAAAGCCAGAGGCCCTGGATTTCTTCACTGTTTGACTTCCTCACTCCCAAATGCTGAGGGCCTTGAGAAGAAGCTGTACTTTTCCGTTCTACAGTAAGCAAGCCACATCAAAGCCCAAGAAGCCACAGGCATCTGGAAAGTCGTGGGTCAGATATTTAATTATTCTAATCTAGAAGTCTATTCTCCCCACACTGCCAAGAACAGAGAGTTCCTTTTTGAAAAATAGGGTAGTTCATTTGAAGGGTTGAATCTCCTCCTGGAACCACAAGGCCGTTGCATACACACCAGGACCCTCAAAGCGTGAAGATCCCCAGACACCTCCTCTCAGCCACAACAATGGAAAACAGCAGGAGGCCCCTCTTGTTGGAACTAGTGGGAGGTTAGGGTGGCCTTGGATGTATTGTATTTTTATTTATTTTTAAGAAAAGCCACCTTTAGGATGCGAAGAAGCGAGTGGAGACATATTTCCAAACAACAATTTTGATAAACAGGATGAAATCAGATAAAGACATTACTGTAAAAATATTGCCTCATCTACAAAGCTCAGGACATTTTTTTCCCTCTTGCTCTTTTTTATCTTTGAGGAAGATAATGAAAGAGGAAGCTTGAAACCCCATTTCTATTGATGTTCGAACACACAACTGCCGGATTTAAGAACCAGAGGAGATCAAAGGGAGCAGGTTCTGTTCCGATAAAATAATAGCAGCGCTGGCAGAGGGTATGGGGCTCATTTAGGAACTTGGAGGCCGGGAGTTGTTAATGCACCTTGAATTGAGCTGAGGACAGAAGGAAAAATGCCTGAGATTCTGAGGGATTAATTAGGAATACAATGAATAACGTTATAATGGCTGCACAGGCATTTGGCTGATAATCTTTTCTTCTTGAAACCTTCAAGCCCCCAATATCAGCACCATCCAGGGGAGAAATGAAAGGCGATGGCTCCATCCTTGTTCTGCAGAAGATTCTCCCGCCCAGAAATTTTAACTGGCCTAGGACCATTAAATCTGTTCTTCTCATTGGGATCTGGGATGAGAGCTTGGGAGAAATAGAGCTGGAAATAGTGCAGGTGAAGTAACAAAAATGTTTTATGTAAGCTTTGACCGAGTCTCATATTGTCTTCATCTTAAAATGGATATTCCAGTGAGTTTCCATTCTCCCTCCACCCATGCCTGACTGGGTAGTGACCACTGTTGAGCAGATGTGGCAAAGCAGGTGAAACCCTTTGGGAAAAAACCACCTGGACAGGACCCTTGTAAACAAAATCAATGTCTGCACGAATCTAGTACTGATAATAAGAACTAATTCTCTGTATTAAATCTTAGAGACAAGAACCTTCCAGACTGCTGTCCTTTATTCCTACATGCATGCCAACTTAAGGAGCAGGAAGTTGAAAAACTTAGCCAACTATACTCTCCTAAAGTAGTCATTGCAGATGAAAATAAATGGTCAGAGATGCAACTGTGGGCAATCTGTTGAAATGGATTCCACAAATACAAAATGATTTTTAGTATTCACCTAATTCAAATGTAACCAGGAAGGTGAATTAATTCCAAAAAGACTGTAGAAACACATTTTAAACCTTATTCCATTTAAGCTATTCCTGTTTTTTTTCACCACTTCTTCACTGATAGTAGCAATAATATTATTAATGACTAGAACTTGCTTAGCTGCTACTAATTCAGGCACTGAACTGTGTGCTTTATGTGCAATACGCCATTTAATGCTATAACAGCCTGGGGAAGAAGGCACTTTATTATTCCCATTTTATAGATGAGAAAACTGAGACCAGAGAAGCTAAATGATTGTGCATAGTCACTCAGCCAGTGAGTAGCAGAGCCAAGACTTGAACCCAGGCTGTCTGACCACACCCCCTGCCCCAGGCCATATTGTCAACCACCTGCCACCCTGCTCCAGAAATGGAGAGTCCAATGACCATACCAGCTGGGAGGGGAGCAGAATTGTAGATGACTCTAGAGTGTTTGACCTCACTCAGACCTTGAAAATAAACCTCTGCATAAAAAAAAAAGTAGCCAACTTGCCCCCTTATTTAAGTTGGTCTGCTACAGTAGATTGAATCAGTGATGAAGGCAGCATGTCTATGTTAGAAGCAAATAATAGTCCAAATTTTAAACAGAACAAGTTTACACCTGTACACTTCATGTCTTGGAAAAGCATTAAGAGTAAAACATATTGTTATATGATGCAACATATTGATAACCGTAACGTAATGTATTTACCCTATTTGGGGCACTAGCTAAATGACAGGCACTGAGCTCCTTCAGTTGGCATGCATGTAGGAATCAAGAATAGCAGCCCGGAAGGTTCTTGTCTCTACTATTTAATACAAAGAATTAGTTCTTATTATCAGCACTAGATTTGTGTAGACATTGATTTTGTTTACAAGGATGGTACCCAGGTGGTTTTTTCCCAAAGGGTTTCACCTGCTTTGCCACTTCTTTTTACAGACATTATGCCTTCTAATCCTCACAACAGCTCCATGAGGTATATATTTTTATCCCATTTTTCAGAAAAGGAAAAAGAAGCCAGAGATGTGAGATGAGAGAATCAGAGATGTGCCGAGTTCATGCAGTTTCCAAGTGCCAGAGTTGGGATTTGAACCCATGTCTTTCCAAAACATATGCTCTTTGCTACTGTGACTGCAGCTGCAGAGCCCCACTTCGTCCCCAGCTGGGGGAGGCTCTAGTCCCCTCTTGTGGAAGCACCACCACCCAGGCGACTGCTGAGAAATCGAAGAGTCATTCTTGCCTCTTCACCACTCAGCGCCACCATATCCATACAGCTGCCGAATTCAATGGATTGCAATTCCATTATTTCTCACATGTGTCCCTTCCTCTTCCTTTTGATGCCTTGGTTTGGATCTTCTAATAACAGACTGGAGGAATTTAAAGAAACCGCCTAAGGGAGCATAAGAGATGTCAACGTAGTATTTGTAAAAGAAAACCATTTGGATTGCCACAGATTTAAAAGTTCCCATTACAGGCAGAAGGGGACCAAAAAAAAACTCCACAAACTAATAACCTCTATTTGGAAAAATTTATCTTGCTCCCCCCATCCCCATTGAAACATACTCCTACATCTCTTGTGGCAATGAAAATCGATACAACCTTTTTGGAAAATAATTTGACTGTATACCTGTATATCAAAAGCCATAAAAATATTCATCCCCTTTGACCCAGTAATCCCAGGAATTTATTGGAAGGAAAAAATTCAAAATAAGGAGAAAAAAAAAAGAGCTAGTTATATACAGAGGTTCATTACCTCTTTGTAATAGCAAGAATCTAAAAGCAAAAAATATGCCAAATCATGGTGGAATAGCGAAGTAAGGTTCAGTGTAATTGACTCAAAGGCCTACTAGGTAGTTGCAAAAATAATAAATACACGTACTAGGTAGAACCTTGGAAAAATACACAGGGAGTAATGCTGAATGAAATATGTACACTCCACAATTGCAAATACATAAAAGCACGTATTTTACAGATGAAAAATGGAAGGGATCATGGAGAAATGTAAATAGTGTGTATGGTTGATTAGTGGGATTATGGAACTGGCTCTCTGATGCTTTCGAGCTGCATGAAAATGTTTTACAGCCCCCTTGAAGCGCCCCACGAGGGAGTGGGTGTGACTGTGAGAGGGGGCTCCAGCCCCAGACCCGTGAGGCAGGGCCTTGGCGGGACCCTCTGAGGCCTCCTTGTACTGGGCCGGCAGCCTGTTAGGAGGGTCGCCATGGGGCCAACTCCTTGTCGCCCTTAGGCCGGCAGCCCTGGGTTCCGGGTCACCCAGACCAGCCCCAGGTCATCATTTTCCCAAGGTCAGGGGGAGGGCTCTGACCCTCCCCTGAGGACAGAAGCTTGTCCAAGGTCCAAGCTGCAAGCAGAAGCACAGTGAGGCCTCCCAGCTCAGGTGACGAATGGGTCAGGAGCCTGGGAGAAGGCAGGCAGGGGACCAGAGAGGTTGTGAAGCTCCCAGGGACGAGATCCAAACCCCAGAGGGCATGGAGCCTGCCCTCCGTCAGTGGCGCTGCCCAAGTGACCATATCACCATCCCATGTCCTCCCAGCTCGTCTGCTGCTCGGCTGAGCCCCCTCAGCCATCCTGCATAGCATGACCCTCTTTTTTCTCTCTTTTCCACCTCTTTATCCTTCTCTTTTCTTCCCTCCTTGGCCCCAGGCCTGTCAATGACACGCGATGCTAAACATGGTTGAATCCTGAGGTTGGGTCCTCGCAGATGCTGTCTTGGATTCATCCATCTCATCCCCACCGAGTGATTCCAGATCTGTCCACTTGCTGGAGGTAAGGAGCGACTCTCCATGGTGCCAGCTGAGGGTGACCACCACTCCATCACCCGCGGGACGCTTGCCCACCCCAGCTGTCCTCTGGCTCCACACACCAGGGACGGAGAATTAAGGCTTTGGCTGATCAAAACGCAGTGGGCAGACAGCCAGCAGGAGCTCCGTTGTCCCTCTCTGCCATCTTGGACGTCGCTCCCAAGCAGCTGCCTTCGGAGTTTTAAACAGCGCTTGTCCATGGGACCGTGGTTTTTGCCAAGGCTGGCACTGGACTCAAAGGAGTTTACAACTGGGTAACTCGGAGCCTCAGTGATTGCCCCTAGCCTCTCCTCTCTTGGCTGGCATCCTCTGGGTCCATGAGAAGATGGATAAATCCCACTCACAGAAGAACTGGGGGGGGGGGGGGAGCCAGAATTAATTAGCGAGAGAAGATATTGCAATAAACAGCATTTTCCTAAGAAATGCACTCATCACTTTCAAGTCCAAAGGTAAATCAAATCAGGCTAATCCCGGCTAGACTAGTAAAGAATCTGGTTCAGGGGACATAGGAAAACTATGTGTTTTCAGCATAGCAGTTGTACGCTGATCCACTTAGTTTCCTGAGGGTGTTTAGAAATGGAAAGTTGTTGTAAATATTCCGCTTTCCCTCTTCTTATACTTGGCAGCATTTCATCGTTGTTGTTGTTGATTTAGGATGGGGTTTCTCAGTCTTGGTGCTGTTGACACTTGGGCTGGAGCATCCTTTGTTCGGGAGCTGTCCCATGCATTGTGAGATATTTAGCAGCATCTCTGGCCCTACGAGATGCCAGGATCACCCTCCTCAGCTGGGACAACCAAAAAACCATCTCCAGGCATTGCCAGATGTCCCCCTTTGAGAGTCCGCCTCCAACTCTGATAACTGATTTAGGGAGAAGGAGAGGTTGAGGGGAGGAGGTTTGCTAATCCAAAGAGAAATCCAACCCAGCTCCAGCACATCTCATCACTTCTTGATAAAGAGACAAATCTTAAGGAGCGGGAGGTTGCTGTGCTTTCGGCTGGAACCCATAGAGAGAGAGCTTCTAGTGCTATAACCCTGGGAAAGGCCAATGCACCAAAAAAGACTGGCTGTCACTGCTGGTCAGGGGGCACAACCTAAATGCTCCTGCTTTTAAAATGGCCCTGGTGGGCAGGCATGCTTACAAACTTAAACGACAAACAAAATAAGGACAAATTGTTGTGTAAGAAAACAATGGCTCCTTGAAGTGAACCCCCTTACAACATTTCCAGCTGTCTTTGGCTTTATTAATTTGGCAGATGGTCTGAGCTGCAGGGAAGCTCTCAAAGATTAATCAGAAACGAAGAAAGCATTTCTGATATTCTTATGTAAGCCAGTTTTGTGTAAAGTGCTATTTACCCTAATTGTTTTACCTGTGGCTTTTTCAGCTACACCCATTGGTGAAAATGAGGTTCAGAGTCCAGTGCTGATGTTTCAAGTGCTCATTTCACGGATTTGCTCAATCAAGGTTAGCTAGTCCTGAGCTGGACTCTAGATGGTAACAATAAAAGAGGCGCACAGGAATGTTTGGAGAAGCAGAATCTATACTTTTTAACCAAGTGCAGAATACAAATCAGGCAACGTATGGACTCTACTCTTCTTGATGTCACAGAGCACTGCAATCCTACAAAGAGGTGAACTAAATCAAAGGAGACTCCCTGGAAGAGGTGGGCTTGGGGTCAGATTTTCTGGGAAGACCCATGGATCAGCCGAGGGTCTCCCCCACACTCTGCAGGAGCAGAGGGCTTGCTGGAACAATACCCAAACCCAGATTGTTGGCTCTCTTTGGACATCCCATCCCAGCTTTGATGACATCTTGCACCTTCTGGGTTCTCCAGGCATCTTCCTCTTTCTTCCTGCTGCCCAAACTCCAGAGCAAAGCCTGTTCTCTCCAGATCCTTGCCCCTTCAAGAGAGAGGAAGTTCAGACTTCCTCTGGTGACACAGAATGCGAGAGAAGCAGCCTTCCATCTTTTCTCTCTTCTCCTTCCATTCCTCCCATCCAGCAGGATTTGCTCCACTCCAGGTGTAATTCTCTTTCCAAAGAGGGAAAGAATAAGACATTTAACCAGGTTACCAAATGCCTTCAAGCACCCAAAAATTCAAGCTTTAAAATTAGCTGCATGGAAGACGCTCCCAGCGGCACCGAGTGTGGATTCTCTCGCAAGCCTGGATTGGCAGCCACTGCAGCCCCCTCCCTCCTTCCTCCCTTTCCGGTGCCTCCCCAGCCCCATTCCTGGGGCTGCAGTGGGAGGAGCCGTGTTCCAATCACGTGACCCCGCCCCTCTGGCCATAGTTGATTGGTCCAGGGATGGACATCTGACCCAAACCGGAAGACTCCAAACTCCTCCCCAGGGTATTTATAATATGGACCATGAGCTTACATTTCCCATCCATACAAGTCATGCCCTACTTGTTTAATTAAACAAACACATATAATGCTTACCATGCATCAGGCACTCTTCTAAGTGCCTCATAAATATGAATGCGCTTCATCCTCATAACAATTTTTTGAGGTAGATACGATCATTGTCCCCATTTTATAAGTGGGAACACAGAAGCACAGAGAAGTTAGGTAACTTATCTAAGGATGCACAGCTGGGGAGGGGCAGAGCCACTACACCACATTACTGTGGGGAATTAAAATCAAGCAGGTGGAAATCTGGAATCAGGTTTCAAGTCTGATCTCTGTCACCTTCATTTTGCCCTTGTGTAGATGGCTTAGCTTCCCTGGGTCCCAGTTTCCTCACCTGCAAAAGGATGACATTGGATTAAATGAGTGTTTCCCAAAGTGTGATGTAATGACTGGTGGCATGAAAGGTTAGTCTAGGCGATATATGAATAAACATGTTTGACAGTTATATATTTATTTTCATGTCAATCCAAAAATTAATTAATTAATTAATTAGTTTATTTATTTATTAAATAAAATGCTCTGACCCTGGATATTACTGAGAGTAGTCCTGGGGATGAGACCAAGTGGGTAAAAGCATCGTGGTTCGGGACCAGGTTAAGCAAATAAATACAGAATCACAAAGCTGAAAATGTGGGCCCTCACCTCTCGTGTGTTCCCCCCAAACTTGAGTCCTTGTGGATGGGGTTCTCCGTTCTCCCACCCCCAGGTGGACTTGTGACTGAGGCCTGGCCACAGTGTCCTGGAGGTGGACATGGAACCTGAGGCCTCCCTGGGGCTTTTTACTCCCCGCCCACCACTGCTGGCGACCATCTCGCCACCACCCGGAAAGGACAAAGCTGAGACAGATGCACAGAGGGCCTGGAGACGGGGAGAGGGGGAGCTTTGGTGGCATCATCTGAGGCTCTGGCCAGATCAACCCCTGAACCTTTCGGTTGCCTGCAGCAAGACGTCTTTCTCTTTCCTTTTCTGCTTTTGTAAAAAAAAATTCTAATTTGAATTTGGTTTCCATCCCTGACAACAAAAGAGCTTTGACAAACACAAGAACGAAATGTGGCCTTAGGGCTTAGTGAACAGCTACTATTTCCTTGTGCCAGGTGGTGACACCACAGTCTAAAAAGCCACAGTAAGTTTGGTGGAGAGAAGGGGGGACATGGCAGCTCCTGTCCCGGAAGAGTTAGCTGTGTGCTTCCCCTAAGGGTCAGACAGCATGGAGGAGAGAAGAGAGGAAAACTTTAGCATTGACTTCCTTGAGCCTCAGTTTGCACATCTGTAAAATGGGAATAACAATATCTCCTTTGTAGGGTGGTCCCGGGGCTAAAAGGGAAAACACGAGCATCCTGCTTAATGTGGTTTCCTAAGGTACCTAGCAAACGGTAGCTGCTTTATATTGTGTCAGATGTTTTATATAAATTATTTATTGAATTCCAGGTGATCCTCACAATACTCCCATACTTTAGGTATTATCATTCCTCTTTTACTTAAGAGAATTCAGAGAGGTTAAGTGACTTGCCCAGGGCTAAACAGCCGCTAAGGAATAGAGCTGTTCTTCAGCGGGGCCCGAGTGACCCTCTCCAGTCCCGGCCTGGAAGCATGACCCCCAGGAGCCAGGAGTGACAGGCAAAGGAGTGTGAAGACCACTGGTGGTGGCAAAAAAGCAATCCAAGATAGCAAAGCAGATTCCCCGGACATCTTCTCACCTCCTGACACCGCTGTTTCTCGGAGAATCCTGGGTCTGAGGCTCATAGGAACATCAGCTTCATGGAACAAAGGTATAAAATAATTCATCAAAGCACCCAGTCCCGATGTATCAAGAGGAGCTAACACTAATGCACGACCTCCGATCCCAGATGTTGTTACAGTTGGATTACATGGACTTGGAAAGTTCCAGCCTGAAATGCCTGAACGATAACAATAGAAAACAGATCAAAAGCCCAAAGAAAGAAATCAGGAGAAATGAAAACCAGAAGGAACTGGAGGGGAAGATGAAAGAGAATTACAATTTGACACCAAAGAGGAGCCAGTGTTTAAGGTTTTGCTGGAAGTTGACCCATATCCAGATGAGATTTTTTGCAACATTATTGGAAGTATGAAAGAAAAAAGGCAACCTTGCACACTTCTGTAGACCTCAGGAACCTCAGGGTTAAAAAAGCTCCCCAGGGGTCTCTTAGGCTCACCCCTCCCCCTTTTAAGCAGTCCTGGGGGCTCAGTGCCTGGGTCTGCGCAGACTCTCTCCTTTTCAGCTCTTCTATAAATACCAGGAAGTCAGCAAAGTATAAGAGGACTAGAGGACTGAAGATGAGGTGTTACAATCCCCCTGGTCAGAGTCCCAGAAGAGTTGCATTGCTCCATGAGTCAGAACACTCTCAGTTCAGATAATAGAGACCCAACCTACACTGACTTAAGCAAAAAGATGGAATTTGTTGACTCAGATAACCAAAACGCTGAAGGACATCTACCTTCAGGTTTGGTTTGATCCAGGAGTTCAAATGAAGTCACCAGGACTCAGTCTCTCTGTTCCACTCCATATTTGCTTTATTCTCAAGCTCCACATGGTAGCAAGATGGAAAACTTCAAAATTCCCAGGTTAGAATACAAAAGAAAAAGGATGTGTCTCTCTCCCAGAAGCCCCAACAGGAGACTCATCCAGGCTCATTGGCTTTAAACAAGTCATACACCCACCCGGTGACCAGAGGAACATGGTTCACCGATTGGCCAGGGAAGAGTCACATGCCTGCACCTAGAGCTAAGGATAGGATCAATTCCATCCTCAAATTGAGAACTGAGAGTAGGAGGAGGGTGGTCCTTCTGAGAAAAAGTGGGGTCCCATCATTAGGAGAAGGTAAATAGATCCTGGAAGACAGCAACAATGGGTGGCCACTATTGCCCATCCCAGCTCTGTCCCCTGAATATGACTCCCCTTTGTCATTTTCTCCCCAGACAACAAAGTAGAAAGTAACAGCATTTTTACCTAGACCCTAAATATCGCTGTCACATATCATCCCCTCAAAAACCACCACCCATGACCCCTATTTTGACCATGCAATGTCCTAGGCAATGGGGTATATACAAAGTCACTATAAGACTTGGTCCCTTTCATTGAGAAACCCATACTCTAGTAAAGTGTAGGGGAAAATTGGGAAAGGATTTTTCGATTTTATAGGGATGTGGTAAAATGGTGAAAATATTCCCGCATTATTACAAAATAAATAATCCATTCGAAAAATATTAACCTGAAATTTCTCATGAAACTCCTTGGTTCTTTAGTTAAGTCTCTTGGGAAGTGAACTGACCTGACCCCATCACTCACCCCAAATTTTAAAAACCTTGACAATTTGACAGAACATTATTGCATTTATTTTTGTATCCGAGACTTCAAATATCCCTAGGAGACTGATGCAAATTTTTATCAGAATACTATAGATAAGGAAGCAGAGAAGCTCAGAGAGGTTGAGTGACTTCCATGAAGTCCCACAGTTAATAGGTGATTTTTCCCAAACTTCAAAGACTGCTCCCTGCTCCACCCCCACATCAAACCACATGAAACTGCTGGAAGTCGAAAACTTTGTGGCTCATGCTGGATACACAGGAGGCCAGAAACCCAAGAGGTTGTCTCCGGAAAGAAGAGTCCAGAAGATATTTGAGGCCTGTGCTGGTTTGAATATATTATGTCCCCCCAAACACCATTATTTTTTATGTTATCTTGTGTGGGCAGACATATCAGTGTTAATTAGATTGTAATTCTTTGAGTGTTTCCATGGAGATGCACCCCACTCAACTGTGGGTGATGACTCTGACTGAATAGTTTCCGTGGAGGTGTGGACCCACCCATTCAGCATGGGCCTTAATTAGTTTACTGGAGCACTATATAAGCTCAGACAGAAGGAGCGAGCTTGCTACAGCCAAGAGGGACACTTTGAAGAATACACAGAAACTGAGAGAGTAGCTGCAGATGAGAGACAGTTTGAAGATGGCTGTTGAAAGCAGACTCTTGCTCCGGAGAAGCTAAGAGAGGACAAACACCCCAAAGAGCAACTAAGAGTGACATTTTTGAGGAACTGCAGCCTAGAGAGGAACGTCCTGGAAGAAAGCCATTTTGAAACCAGCACTTTGGAGCAGACGCCAGCCATGTGCCTTCCCAGCTAACAGAAGTTTTCCAGATACCATTGGCCATCCTCCAGTGAAGGTACCTGATTGTTAATGACTTATCTTGGACACTTTATGGCCTTAAGACTGTAACTTTGTAACCAAATAAACCCCCTTTATAAAGCCAATACATTTCTGGTGTTTTGCATTCTGGGAGCATTAGCAAACTAGAACAAGGCCCATGTTATTAGTTCATGTTCTGTGCTACTCAGCTACATGTATAAAATTGTAAGCCCTTCCTACAGCTGAATTCATTCAACTAACAGGTTTTTTGTTGTGTTTTTTTCTTTGCTTGTTTGTTTGGCCTGTCCACTAGATGCCAGGCCCTGGGCTAAACCTTGAGGTTACTGAGATAAGATGGGCCCCTGCCTTACAGGAATATACATGCTGGGCAAGGGGGAGAAAATAGGTATTGACCAAACCACAGAATCAATGCAAAATTGAAGAGGCTGGGGTGAAGGACACCTGCTCATACTGGGAAGACTTTCAGGAAAAGGAAGCTCGGGATAGAGAAGGTGGGTCTGTCAGGTGTCAGTGTTGGGAATAAGAGAATATTCCGGTGAGCCTGAAGTGATGGGCAAGGAGGGGAGTGGGGGAGACAAGGCTGGAGGCATCAGAAGATACAATTCTGAAATGAATGCCAAGGAGCTTGACCAACTGAACCCCAGAGGCCACAAGAGCTGGGCAAGTTTGGGGCTGGGGAACTTTAAAGTGACACACAAGTTTTTATTTTCAGTCTACCTGGCTTCAGTGCAGTGGGAGATGGGACATGGACATGTCGGCAGGCAGAGAGAGCTGTTGGGAAGCTGTTGGAGTCCTCCAGGTGAGAGAAATGGTGGCTATCAGAGCTAAGGTGGTGCTGGAGGAGACAGAGAAATCCTTGGGTTTGAGATGGATTCAGGTAGGGCTGCAACAAGATGGGGAGGGCTGGAGTAGGGATGAAGGAGAGTGGAGAGTGGAGATGGCACTGGGGTCCCAGGTCAGTGAGAGGGACATGGGACTCACGGGAGGAGGACTGGCTCTGAGCAGAGAGGAGGCCGAGGTGTTTGAGCTGTGTTGAGACTGTGGTGCCCGCAGGAACGAACTGGGAGGAGTCTGATGGGCCACAGGCTGCGTGGGGATGGGGCTGCTCCAGCCATTTGGATGGGGAGATAGATTCAGGAATGTTCAGCGAGTAACCAGAGGAGCAAAGCTGGTGGGTGTGGATGTCCTGGAAGCAGAGTTTGTAGAGTGAAAAATTGACCAAGGATAAACTACAGAAGACAACACCTAAGGGGCGCAAAGAAAACCAATAGAGATGGGGAACATTGGAGCCAAGAGGAGGGAAAAGTTTTTAAGGAGAGGTTGTTAGTCAAAGTTCACAGAGCGATGTGGTGAGAGAAGGGCTAAAAAGTGTGTATTGGATTTCTCAACAAAGAAGTCCTTGGGCTCCTTGAAGAGCACTAGAGAGCAATGGCAGGGCCAGAAGCCAGCCTGCAGTTGTTGAAGAAATGAACACACAGTGATGACATGGCCACAGCGACTGGGGACAGCTCCTTCAAGAAGCTTGGCGGGGAGGGATAGAGAGAGATAGGGCCGCAGGGTGGAGAGAGGGTCTGGGGGCTTGGGGGGTTAGGTTATTGTTATTTTAAGATGATAAAAAGCTTGCAGGTGTTTATATGATACCTGAGGACCCCAGCAGGGGGGCAGGGATAGAGTCAGAGCCTGGAGGAGAGGATTAGCTTCTTCCTCAGAGGCTGGAAGCAAGAGGTGGGAGAGTCAAGAGTTAGATAAATGCGTCAGTGTGATGGCAAGGAGTGGAGAGAGGTCAACCAGATAACCTGGATTTTCTCAAAGAATTAGGAGACAGGAGTGTCTGCCACAAGTAAGGGCCCAGTCCTGGGGTGGTCCCAGCTGGGCTTGAGGACAGCGGTGAAGGTTCCGAGCAGTGCTGGAAGGGAAGAGAGAGGTGGCTGGGCACGGCTGGGTCACTGAGTTTAGAGGCTGGAAGGTTCTAGGGGCCCAGGACAGCCTGACTGTAAGATTTCAGCTCTTCCGATTTGGAATTTGTGGAAAGGCCAACAGGGGCTGGGCTGAAATATTTTAATTATGAGGAAAGACTCAGCTGAACCAATACAGGCAATAAAATAACATAGAAGGATAAATGTTTAATCCACTGGAGGGAACACACTTTTCAAGCATCTTAGCAGGACCCGTCTACAGCCTGAGTGATGGGATTATATAAAAAGACACTGATCCATCCACTGAGGTAGGTCTGCAGAATTTCTACTTGACACCACCTCTTAGATTGGTGGCTTTACCAAAAGTGCTTGAAAGTAAAACCTTCCCAAATGTGCCCTAATTTCTAGTTTTTTGATTATTCAAACTGGGTGATGGAAATTGGTGAAAAAAAAAAAAGTTATTTTGCATTTTTATGAAATTCTACATTTTTAAAAATTAATGCTAAGGGGAAATTTTAGGTTGCATATATGGTACTAGAATGAAAATCCACAGACCTGCACAACACAATGAACACTAAGTTAACCCAGGGACTGTAGTTAATAGTACAATTATAAAAATGTGCTATCATTGAGTGTAACAAATGCACCACACCAATGCAAGGTGTTAACAATAGGGTGGATATGGGAATATGTATTTTATGTATGATTGATCTATAACCCACAACTTATCTAACAACAACAAAAAAACACACATAAAAAGTAAGCACATAGAGGCAGGCATTCTGGCACGGGATCCTCAGCCTGGCTCTGCCACTTACAGACAGGCTCCTTTACCCCCCTGGGCCTCAGCTCCCCACCCCTACCCCCACCCCAAAAAATGAGTGCTAAGACCTAAAATACAAGCACGTTGGAAAAGCCAGGTAATGCAAGGGACATGAGCACACTTTGGGCTTGTGCCTTCATCTTGGAGCGACAATGTCTTTGTCCATGCAGCTCTACAGCGAAGACAGATCCACTGCAGGGCGGAGTGGGGAGGAGCGTGGTTAGTCCAGGGTCCATTCTCCTTTAGGAGTGGTATATTCTGCTGACGGGGCATGGGACGGTGCGGGGAAGGATGGAGACCACCGAGAGGGACTGGGTTCAGCAGCCGGCACCCTGGTTGGCAATAACAAAAGCTCACATTTCCTCAGCCTGGACTGACATTGTACCAAGGGCTTTCCATGGGCTCTCTCAGGTGACCTGGACAGGTGCCCTCATCATCATTACCATTCTGGAAATGAGGAAACTGAGAGGCATTGAGGGGTGGCAGCCAGTCCAAGTGAGGGGCAGAGCCAAGGAGGGGGCCCAGGTTTGTCTGACTCGAGGCTGGTGCTTTTAACCACATGCTTTGTTGCTTCTGTTTGTACATGACGTCACAACCACCCAGGTTTTTGGTCATCACAGAGTTCTAAGCACCCACAGCCCACCCCATGAGACTCTGAGCACAAATATCAGCATAGCAGTGGCAGGGTCACCTAGTGCCCAGGCTTTCGATGGAAAGGGTGTTTCTTCTGCCCCAAGCATCATCTCCCCCAGTCAGTGTGCAGCAAGATTTGAGGAAGGGCGTTTCCATGAGATTACGTGCTCAGCACAGAGCGGGCACTCAGTAATAATGGTGAGAAAAGGGAAGCAACTTTGGCAGAACAGGAAAAGGCCAGGAAGCTTCCTAGCTACTGAGTTTGAGATCACTGATGTCTTCTCTCTGTGAGCACTTACCCAGTTCCAAACAGATGCCAGATTCTTTTCTCGGCAATGGCGTGGTAGGGGGAGGGGACTGTGCCTGCCCTCAGGGCTGACAGCCCAGCAGGAGGGCCAAGCAAGGACCCATGTGTATAACACAGTTTGGTGATGTCACAGTGAAGGATGCTCCAGATGCTGAAGGGTAAGTGGAAGAGGAAGGAGTTTTGCTCAGAGGTGATGGGTTGTGGCTGACAGACTCTGAGGGGCCCCCGGTGATCCCCACCTCCTGGTGCTTATGCCCTTATCTGGCCTCCTCCCCCTTGAGTGTGGGCAGGGCCTGGGACTCATTTCTGGCCAACAGAGTATGGCAAAGGTCATGGGAGGTATGTGGTTCTGTTATCACACAGTTGTCATGCTCATCTGTGGGGGGCTCTCTCCACCAGGCTGGCTTTGAAGGAGTGGACAGTGGCCTCCAGCCAGCAGCCAGCAAGGAACTGAGGCCCAAGGCCCAGCAGTCTGCAAGGAACCAAATTCTGCCAACAAACATGTGAACTTGGAAGTGGATCCTTCCCCGGTTGAGCCTGAGATGAGACCACAGCCCCAGCCGACACCTTGATTTCCACCTTGTGAGACCCTGAGTAGAGGGCCCTGCTAAATGACACCCAAACTCTCAACTCACAGAAACTTTGAGACAGGAAGTGCATTTGTTTTAAGCTGCTATGTTGTGGTAATGTTATAGAACAATAGAGGAGTACTACAGGGTCAGAAGAGGCTTCCCAGAAGATGACATCTCTATGCAGTGTTTCTTAAACTTTAGCCACCGGGCTCCGCCTTTCACACAAAGTCCAGTCTGTTGTCCATAGTGAGTCCACTTCACAAACTTTCTTAAACAGCCCAGGGTTCGTGTGCTGTTTCTATTTTTAAAATGAAAGTAATCTTTTAAATTCACAGCAAATGATTGAAAAAGGCATCATTTGCGTTTTAATTTTTATACCAGTATAGTACTTTTCATGATGAAAAAATTGCAAACAAGAAACATTTTTTTATCACACTATGTTCCTTGATTTGGGGTTCAGAAAATGATCTCACCTTTCCTTTGGCAAGGGGGAGAGCCCCAGCTGTGCAAAATGTGCAGTTAGCTAAACTGAGGGCAATGTTGGGGTAGTTTGCTGACTCCAGAACAGCCTTCCATCTAAACTGCAGGCAGGTTCTGCATAACCTCTGAGGAGAGAGAAGCTACTTATGCTAAGTGCTCATGGTCATGTCTAAGAGTACAGGGGGCAGATCTGGCTGGCCAACCCAGAAAGAAAGAGGAAATTAAACAAGTTAGCTAGTAAGAGCTGCCCAGGAGACTGAGAAGTTACCTTGGGCTGGGAGAGCAGTTGGGACAGAAAAGGGCTTCTGGAAGAAACAGAGGAAATGAAGATGCTGGGCTTCATGGAGTGCTTGCAAATAAAAGAGTCATGGAAAATATAGAGCCAGAAGCTAGAAATGAACTAGAGATGTAAGAAGAGGGCCACAAACAGAGAAGGGCTTTGGGTGGAGGGCTGCCTCAGGGAGGGAGGAGGGAGGCAGAGAATAGGAGAGAAGAGAAGAACACATAAAGACAGAGCAGGGAGGGCAAAGGAAGAAGTGGATGAGCTGCATACAAAGGACTCCCAGGGAGGGCCACAAGAATTTGCCTAAGCAAAGGGACACTGAGGCAGGGGTTTCCTCAGTTTTGGTCCTGGCTGTATCCCCTGAGCCCAGACTGTGCCTGGCACAGAGAATCAACTCATATGTTGCTGAATGACTGGACAAAGACTGAAGAAGTGGAAGAGGCATGAAACAAAGCATTCAAAGGAGGAGCCAAAGAGAGATTTCACCCAATTCATCCACCCATCCATCCATTCACAAACACTGATTGAGCCTTCTCTTTTGGCCCAGCACTATTACCACTGGGAATAAGGCCAAGAACAAAGAAGACAAGGTCCCTGCTCTTAGGAAGTTTTCTAACCACGTGTGCCAGTTTGGATATATCATACCCCCCAAAATGGCATTATCTTTGATGCAATCTTGTGGGAGCAGACGTATTAGTGTTGATTAGGTTGGAACCTATTGATCGAGTGTTTCCATGGAGATGTGACTCAGTCGACTGTGAGTGAAAAGTTTGATTGGATAATTTCCATGAAGGTGTTGCCCCACCCATTCAGGGTGGGTGCTAATTGGATCACTGGAGTCATATAAAGGAGTTCACAGAGAGAAGGACCTCAGAACAACTGAGAGTGACATTTTGAAGAGGAGCTGAAGCTAAGAGAGGACAAAATGCCCCAAGAGCAACACTTTGGAGAGCGCCATTTTGAAACACAACCTGGGATTGAGCGGATGCCAGCCACATGCCTTTCAAGCTAACAGAGGTTTTCCGGATGCCAATGGCCTTCCTTCAGTGAAGGTACCCTATTGTTGAGGCCTTACCTTAGACACTTTATGGCATTAACACTGTAACTTTGTAACCAAATAAATCCCCTTTATAAAAGCCAATGCTTTTCTCGTGTTTTGCAAATTGGCAGCATTAGCGAACTGAAACAGATTTTGGTACCAGGAGTGGGGTATTCCACACACAGCAATGCTTCTGACCAAGGAACCCACTTCACAGCAAATGAAGTGAGGGAATGGTCACATACTCATGGAATTCTCTGGTCTTACCATGTTCCCCATCATCCAGAGGCAGCTGGGTTGATAGAATGATGGAATGGCCTGTTGAAGACTCAATTAGGTAGCAATACCTTGCAGGTCTGGGGCAGTGTCTCCAGGAGGCTGTGTATGCTCTGAATCAGTGTCCTCTCTATGGTACTGTTTCTTCTAGAGCCAGGATTCACAGGTCCAGGAATCAAGGGGGTGAACAGGAGTGGCACCACTCACTATCACTCCTAGTAATCCACTAGGAAATTTTTTGTTGTTATTCATTTCATTGAGATATATTCACATACCATGCAGTCATACAAAACAAAACTTATACTCAATTGTTTACAGTACCATTATATAGTTGTGCATTCATCACCAAAATTAAATTCTGACATTTTCATTACCACACACACAAAAATAATAAGAATAAAAATTAAAGTGAAAAAGAGCAATTAAAGTAAAAAAAGAACACTGGGTGCCTTTTTTTTTCCCCTTCCCCCATTTTTCTACTCATCCATCCATAAACTAGACAAAGGGGAGTGTGGTCCATATGGCTATCCCAATCACATTGTCACCCCTCATAAGCTACATTTTTATACAATTGTCTTCAAGTTTCATGGGTTTTGGGTTGAAGTTTGATAGTTTCAGGTATTTACTGCTAGCTATTCCAATTCATTAGAACCTGAAAAGGGTTGTCTATATTGTGCATAAGAGTGCCCACCAGAGTGACCTCTCGACTTCTTTTGGAATCTCTCTGCCACTGAAGCTTATTTCATTTCCTTTCACATCCCCCTTTTGGTCAAGAAGATGTTCTCCATCCACTAGGAAAATTTTTGCTTCCTGTCCCTGCAAGCTTAAGCTCTGCTGGTCTACAAGTCTTAGTTCCAAAAGGGGAAGTGCTTCCACCAGGAAACACAATAATAATCCCATTGAACTGGAAGTTAAGACTGCCACCTGGCCACTTTGGGCTTCTTATGCCTCTGAATCAACAGGCAAGGAAGGGGATTACTGTACTGGCTGGGGTGATTGATCCTGACTATCAAGGAGAAATACCACTGCAACTACACAATGGAGGTAAAGAAGAATTTTCCTGGAATATAGGAGATCCCCTAGGGCATCTCTTAGTACTACCATGGCCTGTGATTAAAGTCAATGGAAAACTGCAACAATCCAATCCAGGCAGGACTACCAATGGCCAAGAAACTTCAGGAATGAAGTTTTGGGTCACCCCACCAGGAAAGAACCACGATCAGCTGAAGTGCTTGCTGAGGGTAAAGGGAACATAGAACGGACAGTGGAAGATGTTAGTGATAAATATGAACTACAGCCATGTGCCCAGTTACAGAAATGAGGACTATGATGGCATGAATATTTCCTCCTTGTTTTGTTATGAGTATGTTTTGTATTTGTCTGTAAAGCAAATATCTTTGTTTTCTTCTCTATCTTATCTCCTTATCATACATATGACATAAGTTTTATTATTCATTTTGCAGTATTTAATTTAAAGGAAATCAATTTTGAGAGTTAATGTCACCCAAGGACTTGCATCCTATTCTGGAGAGATTTAGTGGGTTTCCAGTTGTACACAGGACAGCGAAGTATTATTAGGCAAAACCTATGTCTGTTGTTGTTCTCTACTTAGAGATAAAGTATGGTTTAAGGTGATGTGTATAACTGCCAAGTTGACAAGGGGTGGACTGTGATGGTTGAGTTCATTTTCTTTGCTGGCTCCTATGTCGTTTGCCTTCTCTGGTGTATTAGTTTAGGGTTCTCTAGGGAAACAGAGTCAACAAGAGACATCTAAATATAAGATGTTATAAAAGTGTCTCATGCAACTGTGAGATGCACGAGTCCAAATTCCGTGGGGCAGGTAGCAAACTGGCAACTCCAATGAAGGTGTTGGTACCCAGGTGTCTGGTCAAGTAAGCACTGGCCTAACCACTTTTCAAGGACATTTGTGGCTGGTTAATAAACCTGAAAGCTGGTTTATTAAATCATCAGTCAATTGGCTGCAGCTGTGGACTGATTATATCAATGAAGGGTGTGTCTTCCACAATGAGAGAATTCAATCAGCTGGATTTAATCCAATCAATTGAAGACTTTTAAGCGAGACAGATAGAGAACCTTCACTTCTTCAGCTAGCCAGCGAAATGTTTCCTGAGGAGTTCAACATACACCTTTATTGGAGTTGCCAGTTTGCTCCCTGCCCTATGGAATTTGGACTCATGCATCCTCACAGTTGCGTGAGACACTTTTATAACATCTTATATTTAGATATCTCTTGTTGATTCTGTTTCCCTAGAGAGCCCTAAACTAATACACCAGGGAAGGCAAACAACATAGGAGCCAGCAAAGAAAATAGATCCAAAGTGTTAAATGATACTATGAAGGAAATGAATCAGGACAGAGAGTAGAATAATTGGGTGGGGTGACAAGTAGGTGGGCAGAGAAGGTCTCAAGGAAGAAGAGACTGGCATTTCAGCTAAAACAAGACAAGGAGAAGGAGCCAGTCATATCCAGATGGGGCCAACAGTCAGTGCCACATCCAGCAGGGAATCCATTTGGGCACATTGAGGAACAGAAGGAGGCCAGTGTGGGTGCTGCGTGAGCAAGGGGAGGGGGCTCAACGTGAGGCCCAAGAGCTCGTGGGAGCTAGATGGGGCAGGCGGCGGCTGCAAGGACATTACATCATCTGCTTTATTTTTTTTAATCTCTCTGGTGGCAGGATTGACGAGGGGCAGGAATGGAAATGAGGAGACCATGTTAGGGGTCTGGTGAGAGATGGCAGTGCTCCTGCCACTTCAAGGGGTCCCATTGGTGGGAGAGAGACGTGGGCAGGCTTGGACCTGATCCCACCCCTGAAGTGTTGGACATGGAAGAGGAGAGACCAAGAACGACTCCCAGGACTGGAAGGTGGCAGGGCCTCGCCCTGAGATGGGTGGGAGCCAAGAGGGCCCACAGTGGGGGCAGTGGTGCTCGGTGGGGAGAAATGCACAGTTCCATTTAGAGTCGGTTGAGTTGCAGTGCCCATGAGACACCTAAGGGAAGATGCCAGCTGTCCAGTTCCTGGGGCTGCCATAACAAAGTTCCACAAACTGGGGGACTTCAAACAACAGAAGTGTGGTGTCTTGGTTGTGGAAGCCGGAAGCCCCATAGGAAGGTGTCAGCAGGACTGTGCTCTCTTTGAAGTCTGTTGGAAGCATCTACCCCACACCTCTCTCCTGGCTTTTGGCGGTGGCTTGCCGGCCATCCATGGTGTTCTCTGCCTTCAATGTCACATGGCGTTCTCCCCCTGGCTCTGTGTTTCTCCACCTTTCTTGTTCTTATGAAGACACCAGTCTTATTGGATTAAAGACCCACCCTAACCTGGTTTGGCCTCATCTTAACTAATAACATCTTCCAAGATCCTGTTTCCAAATAGGATCACATTCACAGGACTGGGGTTTAGGACTTGAACATATCTTTTTGCGGGATGCAATTCCAATCTGTATCACCTACTCACTTGGATGGATCGTGAGTCACCAGCATAAAAATACTCCTTAAGTGCACAGGCCTGGATGAAATCCTGCAGAATGAGGTGTAGAAAGAAAGTCACTGGTTAAAAATCAATCAGTCACTCAATCAGTCAGTCAAAAAATACAGCCCCCACCCCCTTCAGATTAGCTAAGGTGACAAAGAATGACAAGTCTCAGATTCTCAGTTTTGGCAAAGATGTGGGAAAATGGGCACTGTCTCACACACAGCCTTCAAGATAAGTATCTTTAACCCCAGAAATTACAGTTCTAGGGATTAAAGAAGGAAAAAAATATGTGCCCAAATATGTCTGTATGCATGTATGTGCTCGCTGTAGTTTCCTTAGCAAAGTATTGAAAAATAAAGAGTAGCTCAAGACAGTGATATACTATGTAACCATTTAAAATGATGTAAAAATGTTACTGGTGTGTCAGGGGAAATTGTGAGACTTTGAAGTGGGCAAAGGAGTACCAGGTGTCCTTTGGATGGAATGCTGCACAGATCCAGCAGACCCTCTGGGGAAATCTGATGCTGTAGGACTCCGCACCTTTCATTGTCTTTGATATGACTATTTTGCTACTGCATAAATTGTAGAAAAGAAAAGATTCTGATCTATAGAAATACAATCAATTTTGCCCTAACTGGTGTCCACCCTGCAGAAAAGATAATTCCAAATATTACATTTTCTTGCAATAAATATATTAACCTGTTTTGCATCTATTAGTAAATTCTTTTCAGCATTTCTGATTGCTTATATATGTGTTGGTTCTTTGGATTCTCCTTTGAGCAGGGATTCCCCTTAATTAGTGAGTTGAAATAAATCTTTGAAACGTGTTGATTTTATATTTGCATGACTGTCATGATTTTACCTTTTTGAAAGTTATCCTTTAATAGCATGTGTTCAGGTTTGCTAATGCTGCCATTTTGCAAAACACCAGAAATTGATTGGCTTTTATAAAGGGGGTTTATTTGGTTACAAAGTTATAGTCTTAAGGCCATAAAGGGTCCAAGGTAAGGCATCAACAACAGGGTACCTTCACTGAAGAAAGGCCATTGGCATCCAGAAAACCTCTGTTAGCTTGGAAGGCACGTGGCTGGTGTCTGCTTGCTCCCAGGTTGAGTTTCAAAATGGCATTTGCCAAAATGTTGCTCTTCAGGCATTTTGTCCTTGCCTAGCTGCAGCTGCTCTCTCTGAGTTCCTTCTGTTTGTCAGCAATTTTATATGGCTCCAGTGATTTAATTCAGACCCACCCTGAGTCGGTGGGGTAACACCTCCATGGAAATTATCCAATCAAAGGTCTTGCCCACAGTTAATTGAATCACATCTCCATGGAAACAATCAACAGGTTCCAACCTAATCAACACTAATATGTCTGCCCCTACAAGATTACATTAAAGAATATGGTTTTTTCTGGGGGATATATATAAACCAGCACAGCATGGAAAGGTTTTTATGCTGTATAGATCAAGTATCAGTAAACTATGGCTAGTGGGCCAAATCTAGATAGGCACTTGTTTTTATAAATAAAGTTTTACTGAAACATAGACATGCCCATTCGTTTATGTGTTATCTGTGGCTGCAACAGAATTGAGTGGTGACAACAGGGTCTGTATGACCCACAGAGCCAAAAATATTTACTATCTGGTCCTTTACAGGAAAAGCCTCCTAATCCCTCCTATAAATGAAAAAAAAAATTACCAAGTAGAATTCCAAAAATGTATTATACATATATGTATATACATATACATAGAAAAACTCCGGAAGGATATACAAGGAAATGATCTAAGAGTCACTCCATATCCCACCCACCAGTCATGGCAAAAAAAATCCTCTTTACTATTAAAAGGAAGGCTAACTCAGAAAGGATGGTCATAAAATGTTTAATATAAAATTATACATTCAAAAACTATTCATGTTCAAGGGATTAGGATGTGGAGATCTTTAGGAGCCCTTGTTCTTTCTACCACAACAGGGTTATCAGCCAAAAAAAGTATGGAACACACATGGATTAAAATGGAATATAAATAAAAGTGATGATTATGAAAAATATGCAATGGCATGGAAAAATGCAAAGTGAAATGTCACATTGAGAAATATGAAAATAAAGAAACAGGCTATTCAATTAAAAAAAAAAACTCTTCACGAAGGCTGCTTAGTAGGGTAGACTGGGATAAGGGTGGCCACTCGTTCCAGCTTTTCCAGGACTTTGCCAGTTTTAAAAGTGAAAGGCTCACATCCTGGGAAGCCCCTCAGTCCCACACCTACTGGGACAGCTGGTCACCCTAACTGCAAATCAGAGTATCTTGGTTTGGATCCTGGATCTGCTCCTTACTGGCTGCCTGGGCACCCTCAAGTAAACCAGCTACCTTCTCTCAGCCTCGCTTAGTTCTACCACAAAATAACAACTCCCTGTTCTACAGTTCTGGTTGGAGGAAGACGTGAACGTAGCCTATGAACGTGTGCTTAGTAAACAGTCGACGCAATGGCAGTTGCCACAAAATTACTGCTTTGTCTCAAAAATAAAATTACGCATTGGCTAGACATCGCATGACCTTACAACATAAATAGGATGCAAGAACAATTACCTGGGAGGTAGTCATATAATTATAAAGTGATCATATAATTTGTTGTCCAAACCGGGACAGTGTTGAGAGTGAAAGGGAACTGTTAATAATTACACGGCAACAACAGGTGTAAACCGGGAACGTCCAGGGCAAACCCAGGCCCACGGTCACCTGGTCTTGGACCACGAGATGACTTGGGAGCAGGGCCAGGTACATGCCGTATGGCCTGTGTGGTCACCCAGGACCCAGCTCTTAGAGGGCCCTGTGCTTGCTTTAATGCTCTGCTGTCACCATCTTGAAATTCTTAATAATTTTTTAATGAGGGGCACTGCAGATTAAAAAGCTGGTCCTGCTTGGGAGAATTGTTTGGGGCATCAGGGAGAGATGGCGCCACCTCGGAAACTCCTTCAGCCCTAGGGAGCTAAGCTTTGGACCCCCTGAGGAGAAAGGTCCAGTATTAACCCCAGCTGTTTCCAATTCCCTGGAGTTAAAAATAACAGCCCATACTGCATTACCCCCCCGCCCTGCTCCGAGCAGGTGCCGGCCTATAGGAGGCACCGGCCAGCCCAAGCCCAGTGCTGCTCCTCGGGGCTACCCTGAGCCTTGTGAACTCTGGTTTTGTCCTTGGCCAAAAGTTCCGCAGCCTGGCAGAGGCTTGGGCAGCCGAGCAGCTGGATGAACCCTAGAGGGCATTTGAGTGTGAGCCATCCTGGGAAGTTCAACCTACTGATCTGGCAACCCCCAGCCCTGCTAAAGGCTGGGAATGCCGTGTACTGGGCTTTCAAGGGCAATAACTATAAAATCCAGTTCAGCATCTTAACAAGCAGAACAAAGCCAGGTAGTGTTGCCGGAGGCATGCAGCTGCTTTCCCAGTGCACAGGAGGAGGATGAGAAACTTGGGGTGAACCTTGGAAATGACAGTCAGGAGCCGACCAAAGGCCCAACTGCCCTAGCCTCATCATGAAGGTGGGGAGGGGCAATGGAGACCACCTGTCCAGGCTGTGCTCCCCAGGAAACCCCGTCCCCCATTCCCCTCACTAATGGCGGGGTTTCTCAACCTCAGCACTATTGACATTTGGGAGTAGATAATTCTTTGTCGTGGGGACTGTCGTGTGCACTGTAGGGTGTTTAGCATCCCTGGTCTCTACCTACCAGATGCCAGTTGCCCCAAACCCCAATGTCATGCCCCCCACTCCCACCCCCAGCGGTTGGGACCACCCAACAATGTCTCTAGACTTTGCCAAATGTCTCCTGGGGGGCAAATTGCCTCCAGTTGAGAAGCCCTTGTCGATGGCCTCTTAGTAGATTAGTCTACAGGCTGGAAGTGAGGATTAATGCGTTCATCACAGTTAACACACTCAGAGCCCAGCAGGCTGAGCCTATAGAACTGTTAATTAAATAAATGAATTGTAGCTCCCACCCTGCCCAGCCTTAGTAACTCCTTCCTTTGGCCCCTCGCTGGCACCCTGGTCTCACTGCGCTGCAAATACAGCCAGGGCACCTCTGTCCCCACCACCCCACCCCTCGGGGTCTTGCCTCTCTTTGTGGTTGCGCCACCTGCCACCAGGCGAATTTCTTAACCTCTCTGTGCTTGGGTTTCCACGGCTGTGCAATGGGGATCATCAATGTATTGATCTCATGGGGTTGTTTAGGAAATCCCACGTGTTAATGCACCAAAGGCCCCTGAGACAGTGGCAGGCACCCAAGAAGTACTGAGCCCTGACTAGCAGGCACTGGTGCTGGGACCACCAACGACACGGGCAGGTGTGAGAAACCAAAACAATCCTGCTCACCCTGCGCGTGAGCCCGGGTGGTGCGTGCATGTGTTCAAGATCGGCAACTGGGCACTGGCCTCCAAAAACTATGGGGTATTTTCCTCCTTCCTTCCTTCCCTCCCTCCTTCTCTTCTCTTCTCTTCTCTTCTATTCTCTTCTCTTCTCTTTTTCTTTTCACTACAAAAGAACAAAAACTCAGTCAGGAACAATTAATGGAGTGAGTTAGTGAGACTATCTTGGATCTGGGTCCTGCTGTAAACTGGCCAACTCCACCTACCTGGAGATGTTGGCCTTGGGTTCCTGTAAGTCTCTGATCTGCTTTCCACATGCTCCTTGGGGGAAGGCGGTGGGTTGGAGGTGAGGTGGGGGTGCCTGACAGTAAGTGGGGTTTTCCCAGGACTGAGGGGTTTCCTGAAAGGCAGAGCTTTCAGTGCTACAACCTGGAGAGTCCTGAACCAGCCAGGATGAGTTGGGGACCCTAGCTGAGAGTCTAAGAATCTATTAAGACTCCTGGCTGCAGCAGAGCCTGCCTGCCAGGGTGATTCTTCATTGTCAGAAACCTTATTCCCGAGGGTTCATGAAGTGGGAGACTGAGACCCGTCCCTGCCATGCCCCTGACTCCACCCAAGGCAAGCTCCTGCTCCTCTGGTTTCTCCAGGGTGGTGCCCCACCCGGGGATGGGGACGCCATGCCCGGCTCCTGCCATGCCCTTTCCTGGCTTCTTGGGGTCTGGCAGTGGCAGTATTGGGCCCAGGGCCTTTCCCTGAGGGGCCCCTGGCCAGCCCCACCCCCGGCAGCCAGCGCAGGCCCTTCCTGCCCCTTACCTGTGCCTGGGTCACCTGGCACCTGTGCATCCTCCCCGTGTGCTTTGCTCACATGAGCTTCTTCCGCCTACCTGGCGCCCCAATGCTGGGCCTCTCTCTGTCATCAAAAGAATCGCTGATCCTGAACCTTAGTGACTTAGCCCTCTTTCCCCTCCTTCCAAACCTTGGCGAAAGCACACCTGTGGATGACAGTTGCAATGAATGCTATCACTCATAAAAGATCAAAAGTAAAACCCAATGGCTGCTGTGAATCCTGCCGGCTGGAACCACTTCGAGAGTCTGGGGGTTTACACTCCTTTGCCTGGAGCAGGGGTGGAGAGGAGCCCCGTGGACGACTGTGCCACTTTTCAAATCTATGCTTCCACATCCTTTTTCTAGAGGTGGAAAACCTGGACCCACTGCGAGGACATACAGCTCTAAAACTGGCCCCTCCAGAACCCATTTAGGGTGGGGACACAGATGGGAAGGATGCCTAAGCTGCCCGTGGAGGTGAGGAAAGAGGTGAGGGGACACAAGTGGAGGGGGACCCTCTGCAGAAAAGGTAGTGAGCCCAGAACTTTAACGTCTGCTACTTGAACATCTGCCTAGAACTTTAATGTCTGCCAACTTCCGGGGAACAGGAATGAGAAGGCCACCCCGCCCCCCTTGTAGTCTCCATGGAAAAATGATCCGGGAGGAAAAAGGAGGAGGGGCGGGGGTAGCCAAATGGGAGCAGAGAGGCTGCCCAGAAACTGCTACTTTTATCAACTTGGATTTGTTCGCAGGTGAATGCAGTGCTGATCGGAAACAAGTCTAAGGGATCCCTAAAGAATAAGCTCTGGAGCCAGGTCCCAAATGCAGAGACGTCTCCAGACAACGGTCCTGCCCCTTGCCCCCTCCCCCCACCCCAGTCTCACAAGAGTTCAAAGGACACAATTGTTCTAAAAGTGTTGGTGCAAAGCTTCTTGGGCTCTGCCTAGGGGTCACTCACAACTCATTTGAACCTCTGTTTTGCAGGCACAGTCTGCAATGGTTTGCAGCATTCTTTTTTTTTTTTTTTTTTTTAAATAGCTAAATCCATTTAATACTCACGCTTATTCTGCAAAATGCTTTAAATCAGTACCTTAAAACTTGAATCTAGTTTTTTCTCCAAAGAAGAAATTAGCTGGCATTGATCCCCACTCGTCTTTTTTGCTCGCCTGTAATTGAAAAGTGCCTTTTGTGGGGGAATTTTAAAAATAATTATGGCCAAGTACTTCAAATGGAATCCAGTTCACATTTCAGGTTTTTGTGACATCCTTGTTCAGGAGGGAATCTTTTATGGAAGGTCTATTTTAAGTTGCACCTTCCAGATCCTTATTTCTGTCCCTGAAAGGCAGTGGCAGAAGCTGTCTTCCCATTCACTGTTGGCTGTATCGGGGCTCTCAGCCGGGGAGGGGGGGGGGTGCTCCAAGCAGAGGAGACAGTGGCTTTGCACCCAAACCCTGCTGTCTTCCCTGTCAGGCTGTTTTATTCCACTAAAAACAAACAGCCGAGGATTCACCCACGCTTTCTCTCTCGCTTTCTCGCTTTCTTGGCTCCTCCTTGCTGGAGGTGGAGAAGCTCATTTGATCTCAGGCACCAAGTGCCCGCTGTCAGATTTCTCACCTTCGCCAGAGAGCAGCCCCTTTGAATTCCCAGCACCCCGGGGCCTGCAGGCTGACTCAGAGGCCCCGAGTTGTTTTTGCAGGTGTGGGGGAGGGTCTCCACTGAGCATTTCCCACCCACTCTTGTCTATTCATTCCACAGATTTTTACTAACTTCTGTTGAGAAAAATTATTCAAAAATTTAGAAATAAGGCAAAAAGGTAACTTCGTGACCTCTCAAAGTCATACTAGAGCATTGTTTAACAAGCCCTCCTGTCTTAGATTGAGCTCCCTGGAAAAGGACTTCTAGACAAAGAGGAGCAAGCAGAAGGTTCTGGGGTAAAGAGGGGTGGGGAGGCAGTGCACTCAGGGGGTACACCTGTAAGGAAGTGAGGACGAAGAAGTCTGGAGCTGGAATGGCCTTTACAGGCGTCTGGAACTGAGGCAAAGGGGCTCGGCTTTGTATGCATAGCTCAGGACCACTCCTGGGAGGGTGGGGTGTAAATCTGGGGGACGCAGTTCCCTTCGACCCCTGGCAATTCCTAGTGAGAACTGTGAGCCAGGAGCCCGCTGGTGTTCCCAGCAGCTAGGGGACAGGGCGTTGACCTGAAGGGAAGTTCAAGGGAACACCTGAGAGTCACGTTATGCTAAACGCAGGTAACTGACTCTTATCTCCTATGGATCCTTGAGGTTAGATGCTAATTTAAAGAAAATTTGTGAGTTGCAAATGATTTTTGTTCCATAGAGATGCAAACAATTCCTGTCTAGGAAGAATGACAGCCCTCAAGTTTACAGGGGCATTGCCCTGTAGACCTTAGCCAGTTTTGAATGAACTTGAAGTCATTTTCAGCATCCTTTCTTTCAATGACTTTAGCCTCTGGGACACTCCTGTGAACCAGTGCACTGGTTTGTATATATTATGTCCCCCAGAAAAAGCCATATTCTTTAATGCATTCTTGTAGAGGCAGACATATGAGTGTTGATTAAGTTGAAACCTTTGGATTAGGTTGTTTCCACGGAGATGTGACCCACCCAACTGTAGGTGATAACTCTGATTAGATAATTTCCATGGAGGCGTGGCCCTGCCCATTCAGCGTGGGCCTTGATTGGCTCACTGGAGCTCTATGAAAGCTCAGACAGAAGGAGCTCACAGCTAGCCGTTGGAAGCTGATGCAGACATTTTGGAGAGCGCCATTCTGAAACGCAACCTGGGAGCAAGCAGATGCCAGCCACGTGCCTTCCCAGCTAACAGACGTTTTCCGGACACCATTGGCGATCCTCCAGTGAAGGTACCTGATTGTCAGTGTGTTACCTTGGACACTTTATGCCCTTAAGACTGTAACTGTGTG
Organism: Choloepus didactylus; assembly: GCF_015220235.1. Classification (NCBI taxonomy): domain Eukaryota; kingdom Metazoa; phylum Chordata; class Mammalia; order Pilosa; family Megalonychidae; genus Choloepus; species Choloepus didactylus. Next base: position 62,551,330 of record NC_051324.1, on the reverse strand, counting down.
ACCAAATAAACCCCCTTTTATAAAAGCCAATCCATCTCTGGTGTTTTGCATTCTGGCAGCATTAGCAAACTGGAACAACCAGCTTCACCAACCCTCTGGTTCCCTCATTCCCAGGTTAACTAAATCTCTGCCCCACGCAGGGCCAGTGCCAAGGGGAGGCAAGAGGGCATCTAGGGGGCTCCTTGGCCTCACCAAGCCGCAACCCTGGACCCATGCTCACTACAGTTGTCTGGCTCATGTTTTTAACTGAAAGTTACACTTGATACCTGTGAGCAATAAAGATGGCGTTGACCCAGTCACGGGCTGGTGAGCTCCCGTTGCCTGTCCTGGTCTCTCCCTCCACCAGTGGCTGGAAGCAGACAGGTGTCTACTGTGTTGGAGGCAATGTCAGAGATGTGACTACAGAGCAAGGAGGCTGTGCAGCCAGGTGGGCAGGAGCTGAGCCCGGGAGCCAAGCAGGTCTGGGCTTAGATGCGCCTAGTACTGTTAGTCAGAGGACTGGGCTGAGGACTGTGCCTCTCCAAGCCTTAGTTTTCATATCATGAAAATGCAGCACGAATAGCAATGCATCCCTCAGGGAGCTACTGCGTGTTAAAATCCCTGCCCGGCCATGTCTATGATTAACTGTACAAATATTAGAAATCTCTCTCATGAACCAGAACAAATGTATGACACTACAACTAGAAGTTAATAATAGAGAGGCATATAGGAAAAAATATACCTATTGCAAATGATATACTACAGTTAGCGGTATTTTAACATTCTTTCATCAACAGTAACAAATGTACTATACCAAAACTATGAATCAATAATGGAGGGGGGCATGGTTAAGGGTATGGGAGGATTTGAGTTTCCTTTTTTAGTCTTTAGTTATTTTCTGGAGTAATGAAAATGTTCTAAAAATTGAAAAAAAAATTAATTGTGGTGATGGATACACAGCTGTATGATGGTACCATGGGCAATTGATTGTATACTTTGGATCTTTGGATAATTGTATGGTTTGTGAACAATCATAATTTTTAAAAAATGTGATTTAAAAAAAAAAAAAATCTCTGCCTGTGGAATGACCTATAATAAGCAGCCAGTAAGTGGTAGATATTAGCACCAGCTGTTCTAAGGAAGAGGCAAGCTATCTGTGCCCTCCCAGCACACACAGACACACACAGACACACACACACACACACTCTCTCTCCAGGTAATGAGGATGAAGGTGGGGCAATGGGACAGATCCCTGAAGCACAGGGTGAGGTGGTGCCACGGCAGGGCACAGGCGGGTCTGGAAAGCAGCCACTTGGGTCAGGAGTGTGGATCACACTCCTGCCCATGACTGGCTGGCAGCACCTGGGGGTGAGCACAGCCTGCTGAGCCTGCGGTCAGTGGCCACTGATGAAGCAACTCAAACACCTAGACACAGTGGCTCGCCACCCAGCAGGAGAGGACCTGGTCTTTGCACACCAGCCTTTCCCTTGGGCCCACTGATCTCAGCTGTCAGAGAAGCCAAACAAACTGGTCCCTGCCCTCCTCACCCAGCCCAGAGCCAAAGCAACGAGGAATCTGATGGCCAGAAATGTCTGAGGTGTAAAAGAGAGACGTCCCAATGCCTAGATCGAGATTTTCCTTTTGTGTTAAGTGTAGACCCTGATTTTTTCTAGTCTAGGCTGGTTTCTTTTGGCATCTAGCACGGTGCCTAGAACTCAGAAGGGGCTCAATAAACATGGCATTGAACTTGGTGGCCCCAGGTGAAGCCTGGGAACAGCCCACAGAAAAGTGACCCCTCTTCCTTTATTTATCAAGGGAAATCAAGGCACCCCCTTTTGCTGAGAATGCGACTCAGCTCCACACAAGTCTGAAATAGGTTCTGTGGTGAAGCAGTTGGCAGCACATTGTGTCCAAACCTATGTCAGTCACCTCCTTACACCCTGAAAAGCCACAATATAGCAGCTGTACTGTCTCTTAAATAATAGTGGGGAGAGAAGGTAGTCTATTCATCTTAGCTATCCCAGCTCCCAGCCCATGCCTTCCAGAAAAGAAGGTAGCAGCCCAGGATTGAGAGTCAGAGAGGCTTTGCCTTAAAGCCCAGCTTCACTGTTTCTTACTGGGTGGCCTAGAACTTGTAACTTAATCTCTCTGCTGATCAGTTTTCTCATTTATATAATGGGGATGAAAGCAATGATCTCGCAGAGTTGTTGAGACAAAGAAGGTAAAATATAGTGCCTACTCCATGATAAAAGCATGATTATTGGGGCCTGTCCCAGTTTGTATGTATTATGTCCCCCAGAAAAAGTCATATTCTTTGATGCAATCTTGTGGGGGCAAATGTATTAGTGTTGATTTGGTTGGAACCTATTGGTTCAGTGTTTCCATGGAGATGTCACTCAATCAACTGTGGGTGAGACCTTTCATTGGATTATCTCCATAGAGGTGTTGCCCTACCCACTCAGGGTGGGTCGTTATTGGATCACACAGGCCCAGATGCAGAGCAACTGATAGTGGACATTTTGAAGAACAGCTGCAGCTAAGAGAGAACAAAACGCCCCAAGAGCAACACTTTGGAGAACGCCATTTTGAAACGTAACTTGGGAGCAAGCAGATGCCAGCCACGTGCCTTCCCAGCTAGTAGAGGTTTTTTGGATGCCAATGGCCTTTCTCCGGTGAAGGTACCCTTTGTTGACGCCTTACCTTGGACACTTTATGGCCTTAAGACTGTAACTTTGAACCAAATAAACCCCCTTTATAAAAGCCAATCCATTTCTGGTGTTTTGCAAAAGGACAGCATTAGTAAACTGGAATACGGCCGTAGTAAAAGAGGCCAAAGCCCACCCAACTTCCCCTTGCCACTAAGTTGTGTTCATGTGACCAGGTTCCGGCTGATGGGATCTAAGCATAAACATCATGTATCCTCTTCCAGGAATCCTGCTTAAGAGAAAGCTGATGTGCACTCTTTCCCTTTCTTCTCTGACTAGTCCATCTTCCTGCTAGTCCTGGACATGATGACTAGAGCTGGAGCTGGAGCTGCCATGCTAGACCATAAGGTGACGCTCAGAATGGATACCATGCTTGGTGGACCCCCAAGATAGAAGGAGCCTGGGTCCATCAGGACTAACTAGAGCAGAGCCCTCTTACCAGCCCTGGACCACCTGCTTCTGAAATTTTATGGGAGAAAGAAATAAATTGGAATCTTGTTCAAGCCACTGTTGCTTGGGGTCTCTAGTACTTGCGGCTGAACTTAATCCTAATGGATAAATTTAGTTTCCTTCCCTAACTCAGAATAAGTGACTGTTACATGGTTATTGAGTTGTACTGTATCTGTGGTGTCACTGGACATCCTAAGGCATTGATAGTCACATGCTTTAATTTTCAGACCCATCCCGGCTTTCAGGGTTGAGTGTTCTGCTGGAAGATGGCGGAGGAGCTGGCACCCCTTCCTTGGACCCACATCACTGTGTAGGCAGTGGCAAGCCTGCAAATAAAAGCATCCTCAGAATAAAAGCTCTTGTGACCCTCAGAGCAGAAGGGACACGTTACTGAAGACCTTTGAGGCAGTTTGTTCTATTGTAGCACATTGAGGGTAGGTGAGAAGTACGGAGGGAAAGGGAGTAGAGATAAAGCAAAGCACGTCCCTGAGCTCCTGATCACTCTGATTTCTCTCCCAATCTCCCAGGAATAAAGGGGCTGCTATTGCCTGAACTCAGTTTATACACATGACTAGCAATCCTGCAAGCCAGGGGACACTGCTCCCATTTGGCAGGTGGTGTAGCATGGTTTGCCCAAGACTCACAGCCACGGAGCCATAGAGCCAGGATTTGAGTTCAGCTCTGCAAGGTTCCAAAGACTGAGTCCTCCCCAACCCCATCAACTCCCCCAAAGACCTGACTCCACTTTGTTGTTGGGGTAACTGTGCAATCCCAGGCCTATACTCCAATTGTTCTGAGTTGCCATGCATACAGGAGCCCGTCTCGATCCACAGCACATGCTGCAGTAGAAATAGCACTTTCTCGGTTACGGAAAGTCAGGTAGATTAAGGGGCAGGTCCTGCCGCCCACTCAGCAGCTGTGTGACCTTGGGGACATCCTTTGGGCTCTCTATATTTATCTCTTCCTCTGTAGATGCAGTAAGAACACCCATCTCAAGGGTTCCCCATGACAACTAAATTGGAATCCCGTGATGATTTACATAAAGTATCCAGCAAGAGAAGGAGCTCAGTCACTAAAACTAGTAACTTACTTCCCTTTGATTTTATCTAGAAATTCTGCCTGGTAAGGAATGTGAGGACAGAAGTGGGACAAATCGAAATTATCCATCTGTATTCATTTCCTAGGTTTGCTGTAGCAAAGTACCACAAATGGGGTGACTTGAAACAACAGAAATGTATTGTCTCACAGTTCTGGAGGCCAGGAGTCCCAAATTAAGGTGGCAGTAGGGCCACCCTCCCTCCGAAGGCTCTAGGGGAGAATCCTTCCTGGCCCCAGGCTTTCCTTGGCTTGTGGCTGCATCACTGCAGGCTCTGCCTCCATCCTCACATGGGCTTCTCCCATGTCTATGTCTCTGTGTCCAAATTTCCCTCTCCTTTGTCATCTCCAAAGACACCAGCCATTGGATTTAGGGCCTGCAGTAACCCAGTTACTTAATTTATCTTAATCTTAACTGGATTGCATTTGCAAAGACCCTGTTTCCAAATAAGGCCACATTCACAGATACCAAAAGTTAGAACTTGAATGTATCTTTTGGGGGAACACAATCCAACCCCAAGCCCTTCCCGTTTCTTGCACATCAGCCTAGTAGAATGGATCAAGATGAGCTGCAGCTAGTCCTGTGGCTGGGTAACCTTGGGCAAGAAAAATAACCTCTCTCAAGACCTAATGAGAAAGCACACATGAAAGAATTTTATCAATTGTAAGGAGCTGGCCAAACAAAGATGGCGACACTGGCACGCAGATGCAACCTGGGGATGGAAGCCATCACTCCACATGTTTTCTTTTTAGAGGACAGCTAGACAAAGGCATCTCCTCCGCAAAAGACTGGGGCAGGCAGTTTGGTTAATGGTCCTTCACCTAGAGGCCAAAGGTCAAATGTCAGAGCAAGTCCTTGTCTACTAGGAGGATTCCTGCTGGGAGGCCTGCGGGCGGATGCCCTGGCTGAGGCCTGAGCAACTGGCTCTCTAACCGAAGAAAGGGACACTTTGTGTTTGATATTCTGGGGCTGGAGATGGAGAAGGAGCAGGAAGGAGCAGGACGTGCAAGCCTGAGGCTGCCGGACTCTTTCCCTTTGCTTCCTGACCGACACGCGGGACACCCAGCAGAACCCACTTGCTCATTCAGTAACATCTATCATCATCATCATTATTATTAGTTCACATCCATTGAGCGCCATCCAGGGCCCAGCACTGTGCTGAGTGAGCACTTCCCCGAAAATGTCTCCACAATACTGTGCAAGGTGAGGCTGCTTCATAGCCTCGTTCGGCTGGTCAGGTGACCAGGTTAGAGGTGTTTCCCTGGATCCCCCGGTCTGACCCCCGAGCCGAGGTTCATAGCCTGCATCCATCTGAGGGGAGAGCAGGGGGCTGAGGAGAGGGAACTTGGCTCAACAAGGTGGGTCCCCAGCTTGCAGCCCAGGGGGGCACAAATGCTTCCTAGCAGGAGAGGCCTCCACAGGGTTTAGGGGACCCCACCTCCAACTATCCCCATCTTGTCCTCTGGCTCAGTAGGGGACCACCATCCACGGGTCACCCCCGGTTTTTAGAAACTCTCAAGCAGTTGCCTCCCCTCCCCCACAGCCAGTCGCCCGTCCAGCCCCATCAGTTTGACCCAAGGTCAAGCTGTGGGTCCTAAGCAAAGAGTGAACTGAGTCCCCATCATCTCATCCCTGTCCCCGAGTGTCCTGGGGAAATAGTGCCATGGCCCCAGAGGGCAGGTTTTGTTACCGACAAAAGGTGAGATGGTGAAAGAGTTTGGTCCCAAACAAACATGAGTTGAGCTCCTTGGGCTTCTGCGGCTGACTGGTGGCTTCAGGGTCCCTATTTCAAGCTCTCAACAGCCCTGGGACGTGGCTCACACTCTGCTTCCATCACTACCTCTTGGGACCCTCTGGATGACCCTGGGCGAGTCTTTGGTGCCCCTGGCCTTAGGTTTCTGTGTGTGGATTAAAGGTGATAAGTGTGTAGAGTGACTACTGCCAGCCCAGCATGTGATAGAAGCTCAGAAAGGGTGTCTGTGATTAGGCAGGGTGAGGCTGCTACCCACGCTTCACAGACCAAAAACATTGAGGCCCAGAGAGGGTGGGTGACAATCCCAAGATCACAAAGCACACTGGATGCAGAGCCCAGACCAGGAGCTGAGGTTGATTCCCACCCACCTTGCTACTTATTTCTCTAAACCAGCTAGACATCTCCCACCCTCATCTGTAAAATGGGCTGTAGATAGTACCTGTCCCACAGGGTCTCTGTAGGAACCCACAGGAGCAGTGGAGGGTAGCAGTGTAGCCTGTGGACTAGGGAACCAATTGCCTGAGTTCAAATCCGAATTCTCCGTTTATGAGAGTTGTGACCTTGGGTAAATTATCAACATTTAGGTGCTCCGTTCTCCCATCGGTAAAGTGGAGCTACTAAGGATCTACCTCCTGGGCTTGTTGGGAGGATTAAATGGGTCAATATTCAATCACCGTCCCTCAACAAGCAGAGCTACTGTTCTGACACCCTGCTGCCGGGTGTGCCCAGGCTAGAGAGGTCTGAGCTCACGGAGGTGGCTTCTAGCAGGACAGAAGGAGCTGGCTGCAGAGCGATCCACAGCCCGACCCCAGAGAGGACTGGGCACTGCTCGGCGCTGAACCGTCAGGACCAGGACTGGGAAGGGAGACCAAGGGGCCTGGGGCCTGGGGCCAGGGGTCCACCCCCACCCGCTGAGAAGTCCTGCTTTCTACCCAAGCCAAGCAGCAGGCAGGTGAGCCAAGCTCTTTGGTAACCAGATTTTGAGCAATTCTCTAAGGTGGGTGCAAAGTCCCAAAGGAGCCTGTGTAGCTGTGTCGTTACAGCCTCGCATCTGATCTCTGTTTTAAAGACATTCATTACTAGGCTTCCTCTCTATTTATTTTTAGACGGTCCCTGCCTAGCTGTTGGTGAGACTCTGGCCAATCTCCAAGACTGGACTCTGTTTTCTGATTTTTTTAAGCCATCTTTTTTTTTTTTTTTAAATGAGAACTGAAGCAATTTCTTAATGCTGCCTTCAGAGGTCACTTGTCAGCTTATCAGCAGCTTGCCAGCTATGGAAAATTAGGGTTTGCTTTTTTTGCTAAATTAATGCAAAATTAGTTTCCTGATAGCCATGCACTCATCCTTCTCTATGCTGGGACTCGCCACCCTGCTTTGTGATTGTCTCTTAGGAGTCCGTCTCCCCTATCAGATGGGGAAGCCCCCCAGAGAAGGAGCAGGGTCTTTCTCTCTTGCTCTTGTCATGATTTCCTTATTAGTGTCCCCAGCATATAACAGTGTGGGGCACAAATTGGGATCCATAAATGTCAAGTGAATGCTCGTTCCTCCCCCACCTCCCCTTAAGCAGGTGCATGCCCCATGGGGAGCGGACTGCAGGGGGCAGAGATTCTGCCAGCCCTGCTGCCCTCTCTTCCCTGTTCTGGAGCAGAGGACCTTATGGTCCTCTTGCCAATGGCGCCCATTTCAATTGGTTGGTTCAGAAGAGATGAACCTGGCTCATGGGGTCAGAAGGTAGACCCCAACCTGGGCAGAGATCCCAATCCCTGTGAACACGGTTGGTTCAGGGATGGACCCGTGAGCTAAGAAGAGCCAATCAGAGCACCTCCAAGAGGGCAAGAGGGAGCCCTGGTGGCCCCATTTGAGCATCTAGCTCTGTGCTGTCCAACACGGTAGCCACTAGCCACATGTAGATTTTTAAATTTAAATTTAAATTAATTAAAATTAAATAAAGGTAAAAATCCTTTTCCTCATTCATGCTAGCAAGTGTTCAGTAGCTACATGAGACTAGTGGCTACTGCACTGTAGAGCACAGATACAGAATAGTCCCACTATCATAGAAAGTTCTATTAGACATCACTGATCTAAATTCCATCATACCTAAAACGCAACAGATCCCAGTAGATTTATTTCTTTCCTTTTATTTTTCTTTTTGCTTGAGTTTGTTAGTTGAGTTTCTATCACATGGAAACTGAATGGTCTTGACCGATTAGTATAGAACTAATTCACTAAGCACCCACGGGTGCTGAAGCTCATCCAGATGGGCTCATTTTTGCTTCGGTTTATTGACAGAATCTTTCTGTTTCTAGACAAGCCCTCGTCAGAGGACCATAGAATACCAGACCTAGTGGGATCAAGTAGTTCAGCCTCTCACTTCAGCCGGCAGAGAGCTCACCCTTTCATCCAGGCACTAATGGGTCCCTCTTTCTTTCTCTCTCATGAAGATCACCTGGAACCGTGATCTTGTATCTCCCCTACTTTCATGCTCTTCATTCTCACTGACAATCACGTTGTTCCTATTTGTACAACAAAATCCTAACTGCCTTTGAAAGATACTCCAGCAAGGATCTGAGGCTCCTCTGGGCTTCCTCAGATGAAAGGGACTTATTTTAGGGAACTTGGGTCAGTGAGAAAGAGAGAATTCCCACAAGAACCCAGAACAGCCCCCAACCCAGGCTTTCCAGAGACTGAATGTGGTGCAGAGAATGGAAGGGCAACCAAGACCCAGGACAGCTTCAGCAAACAAGTTCTCCTGCATCCTCTGCAGCACTTGATCCTTAATGTGATTCTATCCCCACAACTAATTCTTTGACTCTCCATTCCTATATTTCCAGTTTAAATTTGAGAGAAAGAGAATCTGACCAGACTGAGAAAAGCTCCAGCCCAGAACTCCACACAGGCTGCCAGCCCACTGATGAACTGGCTGTTCTCAGGTCTGCTGAGCTGGGAGGGGCCACATGATATCAGAACAGTGGCAAAGCTGATCTCTCAGCAAATACTGTGGACAGAGCTGTCATTCCAGATGCCTAGTGTTAGGAAGGCATCAATTATATCAAAAGTAAGTGTGCAGGCTGTGAGGCCAGACTGGGTTCAAATTTTAGTTCTTCTGTTCCTTAACTGTGACCTATAGTTGACTGCAATTTATTTAAACTCTTATCTGTAAAATACTGTAATAATAATACCTACTTTACTGAGTTGATAATAGCATTAAAATAAGTAAAGTAGGCAAAGCGTTCAGCAGAAAGCCAGCATGCAATCTCAGTTAGCTGCTACCATCTCCTGCTTTATACCATCAGCCCCTCAAGACATGCAGGACGTTGGCCATAATAAATAAGAATTGTACCAAAAGGCAAGAGAGCTAGTTGTCAGTCCCCCTTTTCAGTCACTGGCCAATTATACTTCCTCAAGCTTCACATCTTGAAATATAACTATTTCACCTGACTGTAGGCAGAAGAATAGACCAGATGGTTTCATCTCAATCCATAAAATTCTAGTCAATGATTCATCTATCACAATTTAGCCTATTTCTTCCTGCTTGATCGTCCAAGGATAGAGAACCACCACACCAGCTCTGCTCTTAAAAACCCTTCATTCCTGCTCCAACCACGTCAAGCCACTGGTTTTCTGGTCATCTGGGGTCATCAGACTATCCAAAGAGCCTGTTGCGTGTCCTGCTGCAAGACCCTGAAGTAGACATTCATGAAAACGTCTGCCCTCTCCACAGAGAGGCTCCTAAGAAACCATCCTTTCTGCTTCGGGACAATGTCCCTGGGCACGGCCGATTGGTCCAGGAATAGACACCTGACCCAAGCTGGGCCAATCAGGCTCCCTTCCTAGGACTGTCAACCGAGAGAGAACGTATCTCAGCAGAAACTGGAACTAAACACAAACACTCAGTGCTAGGGGGTGTTGGGAGCTTAAAACAACAGAACTTTATTGTCTCATGGTTCTGGAGGCTTAAAGTCCGAAATCAAGGAGTCAACAAGTCCATCCCTTCGGAAGCCTAGGGAAGAACCCTTCGTTGCCTCTTTCAGTTTCTGGTGACTCCTGGCAATTCTTCGCATTCTTCAGCTTGTAAAGCACCACATGGTCCTCTTCTCTCCATGTAGCTTTTGTGTTCCCTCTTCTTATGAGGATAACCAACAGTCATTGGATTTAGAGCCCACCCTAATCCAGTATGACCTCATCTTAATGAGTTACATCAGCAAAGGCCCTATTTCCAATAAAGGCCAAATTCTGAGGATCCCGTGGGCGTGGATTTGGGGGAACACTATTCAACCCACTCTACACTGTATTCCTTGGTCATGTTGGCCAGCAATCATGTTGTCCAGTAACAAGTTCAGCTAGGCAGAAGGTAGACTTCATATAAGCAGGATCTGCTGCCTCCAGTTCCCCCAGAAAATTCTCTCTCAACATTTCCTGAATTCTCTATACCCTTCACAAACTGCCCCTTCTCCCACAGTCCACTCTATACTGGTGAATGGTGCAACCATATGTTCAGAAATCACTCATGCCAAAAACTTGAGAGCATTCTCAACAGCTCATGTCCCCCCACTTACTCCACCCCAATCCTAAAAGACACACAATCCCCTGCGTGCTCCAGCTCACACCTGCCGCCTCCCCTCCTCTCCCTCTCATTTCTGCCTCCAATGGGTCTTTTGCACCTGGGCCACCATGGAAAATTCCTGTCCATCCACTACTCTGCTACTGGAACCATCTCAAATGCATTTGTCCAGGGCACTTCCCAAATCCCTCTGGGAATCACTTGAAGCTAAGAACCCTCAACTTCAGAAAAATGCACACAGGCACAGAGCACACAATTTCACTCAGAATTTCAAGAGTTTCACAAGCTCCCAGGACCCCCAGGACAAGGCTTCCCCAACTTTAAAGTGCATACAAATCACCTGGGGATCTCGTTAAAATGCAGATGTAGATTCAGATGCAGTGGGTCTGGGGTGGGCCTGAGATGCTGCATTTCCAACAAGACCCCAGCTGAGGCTAATGGGGCTGGGACCTAGACCACACTTTGAGTCTGGGGGCTCAGTGCATGATGATGATTCCTTCCATCGTGAAGACAGATAGCACTAACAATATGCATATTTGATCTCCCGCAGCAACCTGTTAAGGCTGGCTTGATTAGCCCCATTTTATAAGTAAAACAACTAGGTTTGGCCTCCGTGAACTGCCTAAGGTCAATGTTTAGTAAGTGGCAGAGCCAAGATTTGATCCCAGATAGCCCAGATCTGTCTCCAAATTCCTTGCTCTTGACCTGACACAGACATGTCCCATAAGCCATTCCCATTCATGTCCTCCACTCCTTTCTCTTTCTCAGCACCTCTAACACTGTGATCACAGTTATCTGCTCACATGTTTGTCTTCCGAGTCTTTGAATCTCCAGCCCTTAAGCAATGCCTGGCACGAAGTAGGTGCCCAACAGATGTTTGCAGGGCTGAGTTTCTTTGTCCCCCCACCCAGTGCAGCATCTGGCTCTAAACTCAGTCTGAGTCTGATTTTACCTTCTTTCTACCTTGGCAGGAGCCTCCCTGAGAGAAGCTCCATAACCTGAGGGTGGGGAGGCCCAGGGGAAAGCTGGTCAGGGCTGCCCCAGCCCCGGCTCCCCCGGGGGCTCCTGGATAGGTGGGTGATGAGGACATCTGGGCATCCTGCGCCTGGGTGTGAAGGTAACTGAGACCCAGGCCCCTGCTCCGTGCCAACCACTCACAGGGGAGAAATGATTAAAAAGCTGGGGAGACTGACTCATGTGGAAATATGAGAAAAAAAAAAGCCCAGCAGTCCCTGGAATATGTTTAGCTTGGCTCCAGCACAAAGGGGGGATGTGATAAGGGCTCCAAGCTGGAGGAAGGCAGCAAGGAGTTAGGAGAACTGTGCAGGGGACTGGCTGGGAAGGATGGAAAGAGGAGGCAAAAAGGGGATGGAGGGGAATGTGGCATCTAGGTTGTAAAACAGTTCCTGGAGTCAAGGGCAGCTTTCCATGGGGAGGCCCATTCTAGAGATCTAAAACTTTCCAGTGGAGTTGGGGACCACTACCAGAAATCTAAAACATGCCCTCTCCATGCCAGCTAGCCTTGGCTTCAGCACCAGGAAACTAAAGGTTCATTCCTTCAGCAGATGCTTTACTGCCCACCCTGTGCCAAGCTCAGTACTGAGTTACAGCAATGAACAAAACCAATGTGGTCTCTGCCCTCAGGGCACTGACATTGTATCAGGAAGAAGCTGTCCCTGAGGCCTTTGTCCTGGCTCTTCCCTGTCTGGAAAGTTCTTCCCACATATATCCTTTGTCTCCCTCAAGTGTGTTCAGATGATACCTTCTCCATGACATCTACCACAGTTAATACGGTAACCTTATTATTGAACACCTGAGTTAATATGGTAACCCATGTGGAGTCCCACCCCCACCCCACTGCACCCCCACTTCTCCATTCTGCTCCACTTGTACTGTTTTCCAGAGCACTCAGCACTTTCTTACATACTATATATTTACTCGTTTATTTTGTCTATTGTTTGCCTATTTTGTCTATTGCATCTGTCTCTTCCCACTGGAAAGGCCCATTTTGCCTCAGCTCATGACCTAGAAGCAACGCGGTCATGCTCTCCCAGGCACCACGCTCTCCTCAGTTCTTGGTGTCCCACAGCCAGGCCATCAGAGCGGAGCACGCAAGGCCAGAGGACGGACGTGGGACAAATGCTGTATTTGTCCTATGGTTTTAGGTTTTAACCAGGGTTCCTGGATAAGAGAGAGTCAAAATACCTTTTTATATCTCTTCCCTCCTTCATTACTTCCTTTGGCCTCTTTTCCTCCAGCTGTCTGTGAGCCGGGCTGGGTTTTCCACACGTGTAAAGAAATTGCGAAGAAATAATAAATAACCTTGAGGATAATAAGGATGGGGATGATTGTGCAGGGAACTTGCTGCCATGTGACAAACAATTGACTTTGATTCATCGTAGGAAAAATGTAAAGTCTAGTCTCTCCCCTGAGTTGGAACACGTGTTCTTAGGCAGGTCGTAGCTGCTTAAAACATCCCGTCAGGCTGGTTCCCCTCTACTGAGATGGGGAGGTGGTCGAGAGACCCAGCTATCACCAGGAATGAACAGTGGTCAGAAAAGAGATCTTTTCCTTTGCCCAGAAACCTGACCCCTGATTAAATGAGTCCACATACCAGCAAGTGCAGCAAAGGGGTTAGAATGTGAGTTCTGGGAGCAAACCCGCAGGAGGCTCAAATGCCAACTCTACTGCTCATAACTGTGGACCTTAGTTAAGTTACTTAACCATGTTAAGACTCAGTTTTCTCATCTGAAAATGGGCTAATAATAGTACTGTCTGCTTAGGGTAATTATGAGGATTAAGAACAAATTTCCACTGCTTAGCACAGAGTAAGCACTTAATAAATATTAGCCATTATTGTTATTATTAAGCACAGTTTCATGTTAGCTACTCCAAAGGAAAGGAAAAGTGGGAACGTGAGTGTCTACCATCACGGACCTACAATGCAGTTGGCGAGAGGAGGTACCCACCCCCCGACCTACTCCCCCCACCCCCACGAATGCAGAGGGAGGCCCTGCCATCAACCCAGCCGCTGAAATGAGACTGTGATACTCCATCGCCTCATCGTGTCACCCACATTCTGATGGGGTCTTGGAGCTCAGCAGCTGCCATCTCCAGCCCATGGGAGCATCGCATATTTCCCCCCTGCTCACCCCCTTGCCCATCTTTTCTCTTCTCCAACAAGCTCCTCTGTGGCAAGAACCGCATCTTACATCTTCCCATTCCCGCTCCAAAACTAGCATGGTGCTTTGTACCAGCAGGAACCCAACACATGTTTGTTAAACATGAAATGTGTGCTTATAAATACCCCCCAGCGAGTCCCTCATGGTAGAGGAGGGGGAAACAAAGACCTTGTGGGCTATGGGCCTAGTCCAGTGTCATGCAGCCACTTATCAATGCAGCCAGGAAGGGGATAAAAGCCTCCTGATGCCTGGCCCCACCCTCACCTTTGCAGCCCCTCAAAGTGAGTGATTGGCAGGTAATACTCCCTGGCACTGAGCAACCCAAGTTTGTGAGCTGTTACCCTGAGGAAGGAGACAGGGCAGTCGTGAGTGAGATGATAGCTCAATGGTGAGAGAACCTCTGCTGCCTGGGCAAGAAAGACATATGAGAGGAAATTTTAGAGAAGCCAAGACTGAAACATTTATAGCTTGTTAAATGTTCAGTGCACTGTCCAGGCCAGCAGTTTTGATGGCCCAGGGGTTTCCCAGAGCCCCTCAGACACAGGTGGGGGCAGAGAGGGGGCGAGGGAGTGTGTATAAAGGAGGAAGCCCAAGTGGGGAGGGTTCCAGCCACATGTCTGCCCCACCTTAACTTTAATCTGAGCAGCTCTGCCTTTATCGGGTTTATTTGTGTGTATTTCTGGGTATGATTTCCTTTGAACAAAGGGATCTGTGACTAAAAAAATGTTTGAAAGCCACTTACTATTTCCAGTGGGAGTTCAAGGCAAGTAGAAATCAGGAATGGCTGGAAATGCTGGGACAGACTTCTGGGGGGGGATGTGGAAGAAGAGAGGGGGCTCTGGGGGAGGCTGACATTGGAATGGATGAGTAGATAAGCCCCGGCAGCAAGGGGCCTCCTCAGACAGGAGTAAAAGTCAAGGTGACAAACAGTGGGAAAGAAGGGCGATGTGAAGGGTTAGGCTTGAGAGGGGGTAGAGGGAGGGGGATTTCTCATTCTCCTGAAGCTGCCCCTGGCCTCTCATTTGTGAGGTTCCCTAGAGGCAAGCCTGGGTCTTAAGGTCTATGGCAGCAATTCCCAAAACCTGGAACCAGAAAATGTTACCTTATATGGCAAAAGGGACTTTGCAGATGCAATTAAGTGAAGGAGCTTGAGATACGGAGCTTAACCTGGATTATCTGAGTAGACCCAGTGTCATCAGAATTGTCCTTACAGGAGGGATGCAAGTCACAAGAGCAGAAGACGTGATGCCAGAAGCAGAGATTGCACTTTAATGATGGAGGAAATGTCGGTCCACAAGCCAAAGAATGCAGGCGGCCTCTCGAAGCTGAAAAGGGCAAGGAAATGAACTCTTCCCTCAGAACTTCCAGAAGGAGCCAGCCTGCTAACACCTTGACTTTAGCCCAGCCAAACTGATTTTGGACTTCTGATCTTCAAAACTGTAAGAAAACAGATTTGTTGTTTTAAATCACTATGTCTGTGGTCATTTGTTTCAGCACTAACATAGGCACTAACATAGTTAGGAATGTAGATCACCCTGGTCAGCGCTTCGGTGATTCTGCTGGTTTTTCCCTCATGATCACAATACTATTGCTGCAGCTCCGGGTATTGCATCCTCCCATAACCATATCCAAAGGTAGGAAGGGTTGAGTCCCTAAGTTACTACTGTTTTTGTGAGCAAGAAAAACCATCCCAGAAGCTCCCAGCAAACTTCAGACGTGTCTATGTCTAAAGCAATCATTGACACTGGGTTTGGCTTAACCTGCTCAGTACTCATCCTTGGAGCTGAGGACAAATTCATAAAACACAATATTTGAATAGAAATGGGTTTCAGGGAGGAAGATCGGGGGACAACGACACAGCTCAATGATTCCTGGAGGCCGTGGGTTTCCAGTCTTCCATTCACACAGGCACAAAGAATAGTTCACACTTAAGTGTGAACTGTGCAAACACAGCTCCATGCATGAGCAAGCCCTGAACACACACCCACCAAGTGGAGGACTTGCTGAGGTCCTAGCTCTGTGTCTCCTTTAGACAGGGGTGATTAATGAGATTGACTTAATGGGTCTTACTGTGATCCATAGGAATGTGACAAAATATCCAGTGAATTTGCTGGTCTCACTCTATCCAAGATGGTGCCTCACTGGGGTGGCTTATTTAGGTGGCTTGTACTGGGGTCTATGGAGGGTCTGTATCACCAAGAGCTGCTTTTCATTGGGCACTTTGATTCTTAACACCAGCCAGTGGGTTCCTAGGTTGTACCACTTCTGATACCTTTGTTCTCAACTTAAGAGTTTCACTGATGGCTACTGGCTCCCGTTTAGTTGATGGCTGCTGGATCCCCTGTTTAGTTGATGGCTGCTGGCTCCCCTGTTTAGTTGATGGCTGCTGGATCCCCTGTTTAGCTGATGGCTGCTGCCTCTCTTGTGGTGAAGCACCCACCCCATCAGTAGTTTTCAGTAGGAAGCACCAGAATGGGACCTCATAGATACCACTTATTAGCTAAATGAACCTGAACTGATTACTTAGCCCTCTGAGCCTCAATTTCCCCTTCTGAAAAATAGGTACAGTGCTGACACTGTACCAGCCCTGCCTGCTGCTGGTTTACTGGGATGAGATTCGAGGTATAGAAATGGAAGGTTTTGTGGACGGTCTGGCTCAGCCCCCAAACCATCATTACCAGATGGCCTGCTGAGCCTGCACAACTGGTGTGTTCCCAAGGATGAAGGGGACTGTGGGGAAGAAGGCATCTGCTGATATTCTAAAAGCCACTCACCAGGAGAGATGAGTTCTAAACTCAACAAGGCCACAATATAGGAAAATCTATCCCTTCATTACATGATGCTGGCAAATTCCTTAATGTCTCCAAACCCCAGTTTTCCCACTTGTAAAATAAAGGGGTTGGAGGGATGAGCTCCTTCTTGGCTCCAACACTCTGTGGCTACTGATAGACATTTGATTTTCGAGAGACATGAACCACGCCACAGTCTGAGCACAATTTGATTACGCACTCGGCCGGGTGCCTGCTCGTCTCACACCCTCACAACCACCTGTGTGACAGATGATGTGAAAAGAGAGGTTCGGAGAGGTTAACTTTCCCCAGGTCACACAACTAATTGAATGGCTGGGCCCACACATGAACTTAGGCCTGCTTGTCCCAAAGCTTATGTTTCTTCCATTTGTATTAATTATGCTGAGATTCTCCCAATTTGCAATGACATATTCTTATGCTGTTTTGTAGAGCAACCAGACATATTTTCAAAGCTCCTTTAAAAGGAAGGTCAAAACTAAAGTCATTTAAGTGAGTGAATGGTTAATCCCACCAACAAATAAAGCCCTGTATATAAACTGCCCCCAGAATTCAGCCCTTTCAAGATAGAGGGGGAAGGGCCACGGGGAGGACAAAACACCCAGTGGTCTCTACCGGGTTCCTGGAAGATGGAAGAAGCTGAAGAAGAAAGAGCAGGAGAAAGCTCCCCACCCCCACCCCCGCCCTCAAGTTAGAAAGCCAGGCAGAGAGAGAGATCAAAAATCACGAAAGTTCCCTCATGCCAACCTCTCCCTGTTTTAATTAAGCAGCAAGTCCACACACCCACCCCCACTCCCTCAAAAATGCTTTGCAATCAGCAAGAACCACCGCGCAGCAGGTTGCAGTTAAGGCTTCAAACAAGCAGCAGCCTCGTGAAATGCCAGCAGCCCACAGGTGCCGGGCGTGGGGTCCCTCCCGCACCCACACCCAGCCCCACAGTCACAAGGTGGACCAAGAAGCTGCAGAACGCCCCCTGCACCACCACTACCCCCCCAACCCCCCCAACAGGGCCATCTCCACCATCACCCTCAGGGGGAGACAGTCTACATCCACACACTCCGAAAGATCTTACTGCTATAAAGTGCGATGCATTCTTATTTTCTCGTCTGTTGTTTCACTGCTGATTGCAGCCTTCTACATTAATTCCAGGACCCACTGATGGATTTTGAGGCTGTAGGATGGAGGTGTAGGCTGGCCAGGTCCCCCCACCTCCCTTCTCCTCCATTCCATTCTTGAATGGCTCTACTTCTTCCACCAGGCTTTGCACATGCATTTTGCTCAGAAGCCTGTTCCTCTGCTGCCTGCTCTCACTTCCAGTAAGTCTTCTTTTCCTGGGCTGCCGTAACAAAGTATCACAAACTGGGTGGCTTAAAACAACAGAAATTTGTCATCTCACTCTTCTGGAGCCCAGAAGTGTAAAATCTGTAGGGGAGAATCTTTTCTCGCTTCTTCCTAGTGAAAATAGAAAAACTTTTAATAACATGAAATTTAAGATCTCCAGGCTTTGTCAAGCGATTCATGGATCTGGGAATTAGAGGGGAGCTCCGCCAAGAGGCAGAAAGGGCAGGGTTATATGGACAGGCTTTCATGTCAAACAAGAGGCCAGAGGTAAAATTGACTCCACTGGCTACATCAAGATGTTTATCTTTATTTAGCGAACACCACACTAGAGGAGCTGGGACACACAAGCTCATCTAGAGTGGGCGGACTGTCATTGGTTGGCCTTTGATTTCGGGTTCTGGGGGAGCCCAGTGCTACAAGAAACAGGAGCTGGGTCAAATTTTGTTTTGCTAATATATCTTGGGCCCACATGCATTATTTAACACAAGCTTCTGGTGGTGATTTGCTGGTGATCTATGCCGTTCTCCCTTCTGTCTGCATCCAGTTCTCCCCTTATAAAATAACGGTAGTACTGGACTAATGCAGTTTGGCTTCATCTTGGTTAATCACATCTTCAAAGTTCCTATTTCCAAATGAGGCCACATTCATAAAGCTTGGAGTCAGGACTTGAATGAGTCTTTTGGGGGTGACATAATTCAACCCCTAACATAATGTGACCCCTCAATGAAGTCTTCCTGGAATTTCTGATTTGTTCCATTGTGTTTGCAGCACCTCTGCTCCCCACTGACCGTGTTGGGTGTGTTAGTCCCGTGAGATATGGTCGTGAGCTCCCCAGGGCAGATTCATGGTCAGCGTCCCACAGGTCAAAGTTTCTCAGTCAACATCTCCAAATGCAAGAGAGGGACAAGGATGGAGAGCAGAAAGGATGGAGGATTTGGACCCCTCCCTCCCAGGGGCAGGTCGGGGTACCAAGGAAGGAAATGAGTATTTACTGAGCATCATCTCTGTGCCAAGGTCCTTCAGTGCTTTGAAGAAAGCAGCCAGGGGTGTTCAAATCCAACAATGACCACAGCCACCTTGGTCTCTCAGGTGGGGAGGGAGGAGGACATGTCTGGCCCCTGAGGAGAGACTCTGAAGAAAACACTTAGATATGCCTGGATAGGCCTTCTTGCAAGAGCCCTAGGGCATAATCCAGAAAGGCAGGGAATGAGGCCAAGGCCCAGGAAATGGGAAGAAGTGGGGGGATGGGGAGAGAGAGTCCCTGGAGGGGCCCCATCTGTGAAGGGGGCTTGCAAGTGCATTTCTAGAGCAGTGATGTCTGACGTTGAATTTATAGTCTTCTCCACAACTCCAACCTTCAGTAACTTTTGTTCAGTGGTTCTTTGGGAGACAGTAGGGAGAGGGAGAATTCGGCCAAGGAAAAAGGGTGGGGCCTCGATGGGAACTGCGAGCAACAGTTAGGAGCAGGCCCAGAGCAGCCACCAGCAGGCCTGGCACATGTATAGCGTCCCATATGCTTTATTTAATCCTCGTGTTTGCTCTTCAAAGTGAACATTATTATCCTCATTTTACAGATGAGGAAACTGTAAGTCTAAAAGAACTTGAGCAAGGCCATCCCAGCTGCAAAATCAGCCTTGCTCAATTGGGTAAGCAAATAATGTTTACGGAGCACCTACTGTGTACAAGATGGGGATTCAGAGGCAGCTAAGGCCCACCCTGTCCGGCAGCAGCTGACATTCTAGTTGGGCTAGTGAATCCAAGCCCCTGTAAAGACTTTCCAAGTCCAAAGGGCAGAGATCAGTGGAGGAAGTGAGCTTTGAAAGTTCTAATCAGGATCAATGATTAGACAGGGAGAGAGAGCCAGCAGCAGCTCAGGAGCAGGCGGTGCTTTTGTTCCGGCCGCGCGCCCGCCCCTCTGGCCCCGCACTGGTTGGTACTGATGACCTGGAAAAAACCTGCTCTGGGCCAGAGAGGGTCACGGGAAAGCCTTTATCTCCCAGCCTCCCCATTCATCAAGGGCCCCAAAAGTAGATGTTTGATCTCCAAACGAGATTGTACATGTATATATCGTCAGGCTAGAAAAAAGGTATCCATCTCACCACGGTGATTGTTACAGATGAGCATGTGAAGAATACCGTGGTCACAAGCCGCCCCAATTAAATACAAATCTCTGGGGATTGGGACCCAGGCTTCGGTATGCTTTAAAACCTCCCAGGGCTGTTCTGCTGCTGGGGAGCACTGAGAGTAAGCTCGGAGCTCTGTTTCTTCACTTTAAAAAAAAAAAAAAAAGGAAGAGGCCTGAGCCTCTCTCCAAGCAAGGAATAGAAAGCAGAAAAGAACTGGCTCCTCTTTGTGATCTGGGTCCAAACCTCTTTTTCTCTCACTGAGGGATTCTCCCAGCAACCTCCTTACCCTGGCAGGCATCAAGATCCAAGAGGCGGCTGCCCTGAATGTGTGGTCCTCAGCTAGAGAACAGAAAGCTCTTTGAGGTTTAACAAGAGGCTGCTCAGCTCTCGGGTCCTTGGACTACTCAGATCTAAAGGCAGAGCCTGGGCTGCCCCATGAGGATGGAGACAGCCTCCAAGCAAGGCTGATGTGCTGGTGTACTCCAAACGCCGCCGCCCTTGCCACCTCTTTCCCCCTCATTCCAATGCTTGAAAGGGTGCAGGAAGCAAAAGCCAGCAGCTCACCTCACAGTACCCCTCTATGGCGCTAGGATGGCAGGCAGTAAACCGCGTCCTCCACCTCACCCTTCCTTCACTGGAGGGAAACCAGCTTAAAGTCAACCAAGTAATGGGAACCCATCACGTTGGCACTGTCAAGGTGTCCCGAGTCTCCTGCACCCAAACCTGTTCCTTGTGGCACTCTTCCAAGCAGACCGCAGCTTAGCTTTCCTGAGGTGGGTGAACTCTCCACATGTTGGGGGGTTGGAGGGATAGGGAGTGAGTCCTTGAAAGGCACGTGGGTTACTGGATGAGCTGTGGGTGGGGATTTTCTGCACCCTCTTCACTCTCTCTGGCCTCAGCACAGCAGATGTTGAGTGGCCTTAGTTGGGAAACTGCCAACTGCCTCTTCTCATTCCTGTGGTTTTAACGGTTCACAACTAACTGGGTGCTTTGCATTTGCCTTTAGGCCTCCTCATTTCTCTTCAGGCTCAAACTCCCTTGACCCTACATCTCCTCCCACCCCACTTTCTCTTTCCAAGTCCTCCCCTCCTGCTCACACCAGGTCCCTTCACTAGAATGGCTCTGTCCAATGACTTCCTAATCCCAGATTCCATGAACATTCCCACTCCTTTTACCCAATGTCTCAGCAGCCTTGGACATTGGTGACCACATGGTGTAGGTGTAGTCATAGGGAGGCTGTAGGGCTAAAATGAAGCAAAATTTGTATTTGAGATCTGGCACATAGTGCTCAAAAAATGTCAGTTCTCCTCCAACCCCTGCTACCCTATGGAGACGATAAGGTGCAGCTGGGAGCCGGGTGCTAAGTGGTTTAGCATTGCCTGGGGATGGTGCGAGGGAGGGTGGGAGGGGAGGTGGGATTCCAGGGAGGAAGAATCAGTTTCCACATATTGGTTTGAGACCTAACAGAAGTGGCCACCCCCACCCTTCTTGGGATACCTTTAAAGAACATCATCTCTGTGGTGGAGAGAAAAAGAGGGGTACAACATCCACTCTTCATCTTTCCATAGAAGAAGCACAATTGAACCTAAGTGGGATCTCTGGGACTTAAATAGAAGTGACTTGGGATGCCCCAGCTTCCCCAGTGGCTGCTTTGATTAGGAGGCAATCTTTCCTTACCTGTTTTCCTTTGAAGAGTTTAGTTCAATTTACAAAGGCGTGGGTATCTTCATTGTTATTTAAGTTTCAAGGATGGTATAGCCCTGGAGGTAGACACCCATGAGGAAATGGGGCACTTGGGAAAGGCAGACAAAGGAAAGAAAAGAAAAGGCTAAATGCATATTTTTTTAAAAATCTGGTAAGAACAAGGGAAAAATATTTATGAATAGTTATGAGCTCAGATAGGGAAATCATTTCTAAGCATAAACATATTAAGAACATATAAAATAAGAAGGAATAGATGAACTATATTTTTTAAATGTATAATTTCTCTGTGTTAAAAACAAACAATTCTATACATTAAAAAACAAAAATTTATAATTAAAAATATATCATGAAAAAATATTTGCAACATGATAAAATTAATATCCTTAATACATAAAGAGCAGTTACAAATCAATAAGAAAAAAGAATGGACAATCCCAGTTAAAAAAAAAAGTTCGACGAACATGAAGAAGGAATTTACAAATGAAGACTCACAAATGTAAAAAGTATAGCTTCACAATTACTAAAAAATGCAGATTAAAACAACAGTAAAATTCCGTTATTCATATTTGACGACCATTAAAAATTAATGTTCAGTGGTGGCAAGGGTATGGGAGAGACTTCCAGGGAAGATGCCAGACTAGGGAGTTCCAGGACTTAATCTTCCCATCAAAACAGCTATTAAACAGGCAGGTGCTGTCTGAAACAACCGTTTTGAAACAACAGAGGCCAGAAGAACGCTGTACAGCATCCATGGAAGAGTAGAAGGAAGCAGCAGATAAATCACAATAAAGAGCTGTAAATTGCTCTCTCCTCACAGTGGCTACCAGCAACCGCTCCCCACTCTCATAGCAGGCACCACGGGGTCCAGCCCCTGGCTAGCTGCTGGTGACAAAAAGGGACCTGAAAATCCTCTTCCTCAAGAACAGGGGTGGGCACTGCTGACTGCTCATCATAGCTCCTGATGAGCAAATTAGAATCCCTGGTTACGGCTCTAAGGGCCACTATTTTTTCAACCCCACCCTAAGAAATGCATTTGCAGCCATTGTTTCTACCCTCACCTGACAGGATGGAGTGGTGGAGATTTAAAGACACAGCCCTTTTTCAGGGCTGCAGGGGACAGTCAGCTGAAAGGCTGCATTTGCTGGGCAGGCCAGGGGAGCTCAACTTTGAGGAGCCATCGCAAAAGCTTTTGGAGTCCTTCCTGATGCCCTCCCCAGGGCACTTTGGAGCAGGTCTTAGCCCCATTCATGGGTCCCTGGCCATATTCTGGCTTGGAAAGACTGTCTTGGGGGAAGTCCTCTATGGGGTGAATTTGCCCTCCAGGCAAAAGCAGCATGTACAAAACTTACAACGAAAGGAATGTAAAAAACTATAGAGGAAGACAATCTGGGTCAAAGACCTGCTGACTTCAAATACCCTGGAGAGGGAGGTCTGTCTCCTGGAAAGGAGAGGGGACAAGCAAACAACTGTAAACAGAGGGACTCCAAAACAACTAACAAGCAAAAGCCCAGGACAAGACAGAGGCCCAGAAAGACAGGGAAAACCCTGCCCACTGCATTCGCCTTGGGCAGACCTCCTGATAGGAGACTGAAGCTCAAGAAAATCTCCTAGTTATCACCAGCTGTTTACAAAACCAAAAAAATAGACATTCCAGGGAATAAATCCCAGAGTTACTGTTTTAAAATAATTAAATGGACAGTGGGCAACAAGAGTGCAAGACAAAGAGACTGGAAATGATGGCCCATCCAAAGGAAGAGGATAAAAATACAGAAAACACCAATGAAGAAGATGAGAATGTGGACACACCGAACAAAGACTTCAAAAAAAATCATCTTAAAAATGCTCAAGGAGATGAATGAAAGTACAGAGGAAGAACTAAAGGAAATCAGGAAAACAATGAATGGAGAATATGAGGGCATAAGTAAAGAGACAGAGATGTTAAAAAGGAACCAAACAGAATTACTGAAATTGAAGACAACAAAACTGAAATGAAGAATGTCCAGGAAGTTTCAAGAGCAGATTGACCTGGTAAAAGAATCAGATAACTTGAAAACAACGAGATACTTGAAATGAGTCAAGCTGAGGAGCAAAAAGAAAAAGAAATATTAAAAGCAAAATTGCCTCAGACAGCTATGGGACTCCATCAAGCACACCAATATATGCAACATGGGAATCCCAGAAAGACAAGAAAGAAAGGGGCAGAAGGCATAGTCAAATAAATAATGACAGAAGACTTCCCAAACCTAGCAAAAGACATGAATATGCATATTCAGGAAGCTCAGAGAACATCAAACAGGATGAACATGAAGAAAAATACACCCCATCATATATTGATTATATTATCAAAAGCAAAGGACAAGGAGAGAGTTCTGAAAACTGCAAGAGAAAAGCAATGTATTACATACAAGGGAATTCCAATAAGATTGAGGCCAATTTCTCATCAGAAACCATGAAGGCAAGAAGGCAGTGGGTTGAAATATTCAAAGTGCTGAAGGAAAACTACTGGCAGCCAAGACTTTTATATCATGCAAGACTCTCTTTCAAAAATGAGGGGGAGCTTAAGAGATTCTCAGATAAACAAAAGCTGAGGGAGTTCATCACCAATAGACCTGCCCTACAAGCAATGCTAAAGGGAGTTCTTCAGACTAAAAGGAAAGGACACTAGAAGGTGGTTCAAAGCAGCATGAAAAAATTAAGACCTGTGGAAAAGGTAATCGTTTGGGTAATTGTAAATGCCAGTATTATTGTACCGTATTATTTGGTATGTAACTCCACTTACTTCCTACGGGTGCCAAAATGCAAATGCATAAAAAGTAATGATAAACCTAGATTTTTGGACATACAATGTACAAAGATATAAGTGGTAACCAACACACAAAAAATGGGGGGACAGAGGGGAATAGGAAAAGTATATGTGCATGCTACTGAAGTTAAATTGATATGAAGCCAAATATGATTGTTATATATTTAGGATGTTACATTTTAACCCCATGATAACCACAAGGAAAACAGATGAAAAATATATCCAAATGGAAATGAGAAGAAACTCAAAATGGTACAACACAAAAAGCAAATAAATATAAAGGTAGGCTTTAACAGAAGTGAGGGGAAAAAATGTATAAGACTTACATGGGCTAAATAACAAAATGGCAGAAGAAAGTCCTGTATTATCAGTAGTGACTTTAAATATAAATGGATTAAAGTTTCTAATCAAAAGGCAGAGATTAGCAGAATGGATTAAAAGAAAGCATGAACCAACTATGTGCTGTCTGCAAAACTCATTTCCATGTCAAAGGTATATGTAGGTCATGGGTGAAAGGATGGAAAAAATATACCATGCAAGTAGTAACCAAAAGACAGCTGGGGTTGCTATACTCATATCAGTTAAAACAGACTTTCAGTTAAAAACAGTTGCAAGGGACACTGTCATTATACACTGATAAAGGGGACAATTCAACAGGAAGATGTGACAATTATAAATATATATGAGGAGGCGGGGCAAGATGGCAGACTGGTGAGCTGTAAGTTTTAGTTACTCCTCCAGGAAAGTAGGTAAAAAGCCAGGAACTGCGTGGACTGGACACCACAGAGCAATCTGTCTTTGGGCATACTATATACAACACTCATGAAAATGTCAAACTGCTGAGATCAGCGAAATCTGTAAGTTTTTGCGGCCAGGGGACCTGCACCCCTCCCTGCCAGGCTCAGTCCCGTGGGAGGAGGGGCTGCCAGCTCCGGGAAGGAGAAGGGAGAACTGCAGTGGTAGCCCTTCTCGGAAACTCATTCTACTGATTCAAATTCCAACCATAGATAGACTGAGACCAGACACCAGAGAATCTGAGAGCTGCCAGCCCAGCAGAGAGGAGACAGGCATAGAAAAAAAAAAATAACACGAAAAACTCCAAAATAAAAGCAGAGGATTTATGGAGTTCTGGTGAACACAGAAAGGGGAAGGGCGGAGCTCAGGCCTTGAGGCACATATGCAAATCCCGAAGAAAACCTGATCTCTCTGCCCTGTGGACCTTTCCTTAATGGCCCTGGTTGCTTTGTCTATTAGCATTTCAATAACCCATTAGATCTCTGAGGAGGGCCCTTTTTTTTTTTTTTTTTTTTTTTTAATCCTTTTTTCTTTTTCTAAAACAATTACTCTAAGAAGTCCAATACAGAAAGCTTCAAAGAATTGCAATTTGGGCACGTCAAGTCAAGAGCAGAACTAAGAGAGCTCTGAGACAAAAGGCAATAATCCAGTGGCTGAGAAAATTCACTAAACACCACAACTTCCCAAGAAAAGGGGGGTGTCCGCTCACAGCCACCATCCTGGTGGACAGGAAACACTCCTGCCCATCGCCAGCCCCATAGCCCAGAGCTGCCCCAGACAACCCAGTGTGACGGAAGTGCTTCAAATAACAGGCACACACCACAAAACTGGGCGTGGACATTAGCCTTCCCTGCAACCTCAGCCGATTGTCCCAGAGCTGGGAAGGTGGAGCAGTGTGAATTAACAAAGCCCCATTCAGCCATCATTTGAGCAGACTGGGAGCCTCCCTACACAGCCCAGCAGCCCAGAACTGCCCTGGGGGGACGGCACTCACCTGTGACATAGCACAGTCATCCCTCAACAGAGGACCCGGGGTGCACGGCCTGGAAGAGGGGCCCACTTGCAAGTCGCAGGAGCCATACACCAATACCAAAGACTTGTGGGTCAGTGGCAGAGACAAACTGTGGCAGGACTGAACTGAAGGATTAGACTATTGCAGCAGCTTTAAAACTCTAGGATCATCAGGGACATTTGATTGTTAGGGCCACCCCCCCCTCCCCGACTGCCCAGAAACACACCCCACATACAGGGCAGGCAACACCAACTACACACGCAAGCTTGGTACACCAATTGGGCCCCACAAGACTCACTCCCCCACTCACCAAAAAAAAGGCTAAGCAGGGGAGAGCTGGCTTGTGGAGAACAGGTGGCTCGTGGACGCCACCTGCTGGTTAGTTAGAGAAAGTGTACTCCATGAAGCTGTAGATCTGATAAATTAGAGATAAGGACTTCAATAGGTCTACAAATCCTAAAAGAACCCTATCAAGTTCAGCAAATGCCAAGAGGCCAAAAACAACAGAAAATTATAAAGCATATGAAAAAACCAGACGATATGGATAACCCAAGCCCAAGAACCCAAATCAAAAGACCAGAAGAGACACAGCACCTAGAGCAGCTACTCAAAGAACTAAAGATGAACAATGAGACCACAGTACGGGATATGAAGGAAATCAAGAAGACTCTAGAAGAGCATAAAGAAGACATTGCAAGACTAAATAAAAAAATGGATGATCTTATGGAAATTAAAGAAACTGTTGACCAAATTAAAAAGATTCTGGACACTCATAGTACAAGACTAGAGGAAGTTGAACAACGAATCAGTGACCTGGAAGATGACAGAATGGAAAATGAAAGCATAAAAGAAAGAATGGGGAAAAAAATTGAAAAAATCGAAATGGACCTCAGGGATATGATAGATAATATGAAACGTCCAAATATAAGACTCATTGGTGTCCCAGAAGGGGAAGAAAAGGGTAAAGGTCTAGGAAGAGTATTCAAAGAAATTGTTGGGGAAAACTTCTCAAATCTTCAAAACAACATAAATACACAAATCATAAATGCTCAGCGAACTCCAAATAGAATAAATCCAAATAAACCCACTCTGAGACATATACTGATCACACTGTTAAACACAGAAGAGAAGGAGCAAGTTCTGAAAGCAGCAAGAGAAAAGCAATTCACCACATACAAAGGAAACAGCATAAGACTAAGTAGTGACTACTCAGCAGCCACCATGGAGGCAAGAGGCAGTGGCACGATATATTTAAAATTCTGAGTGAGAAAAATTTCCAACCAAGAATACTTTATCCAGCAAAGCTCTCCTTCAAATTTGAGGGAGAGCTTAAATTTTCCACAGACAAACAAATGCTGAGAGAATTTGCTAACAAGAGACCTGCCCTACTGGAGATACTCAAGGGAGCCCTACAGACAGAGAAACAAAGACAGGACAGAGAGACTTGGAGAAAGGTTCAGTACTAAAGAGATTCGGTATGGGTACAATAAAGGATATTAATAGAGAGAGGGAAAAATATGGCAAACATAAACCAAAGGATAAGATGGCCGATTCAAGAAATGCCTTCACGGTTTTAACGTTGAATGTAAATGGATTCAACTCCCCAATTAAAAGATATAGATTTGCAGAATGGATAAAAAAAAATGAACCATCAATATGTTGCATACAAGAGACTCATCTTAGACACAGGGACACAAAGAAACTGAAAGTGAAAGGATGGAAAAAAATATTTCATGCAACCCACAGCCAAAAGAAAGCAGGTGTAGCAATATTAATCTCAGATAAAATAGACTTCAAATGCAGGGATGTTTTGAGAGACAAAGAAGGCCACTACATACTAATAAAAGGGGCAATTCAGCAAGAAGAAATAACAATTGTAAATGTCTATGCACCCAATCAAGGTGCCACAAAATACATGAGAGAAACACTGGAAAAACTAAAGGAAGCAATTGATGTTTCCACAATAATTGTGGGAGACTTCAACACATCACTCTCTCCTATAGATAGATCAACCACACAGAAGACCAATAAGGAAATTGAAAACCTAAACAATCTGATCAATGAATTAGATTTAACAGACATATACAGGACATTACATCCCAAATCACCAGGATACACATACTTTTCTAGTGCTCATGGAACTTTCTCCAGAATAGATCATATGCTGGGACATAAAACAAGCCTCAATAAATTTAAAAAGATTGAAATTATTCAAAGCACATTCTCTGACCACAATGGAATACAATTAGAAGTCAATAACCATCAGAGACTTAGAAAATTCACAAATACCTGGAGGTTAAACAACACACTCCTAAACAATCAGTGGGTTGAAGAAGAAATAGCAAGAGAAATTGCTAAATATATAGAGACGAATGAAAATGAGAACACAACATACCAAAACCTATGGGATGCAGCAAAAGCAGTGCTAAGGGGGAAATTTATAGCACTCAACGCATATATTAAAAAGGAAGAAAGAGCCAAAATCAAAGAACTAATGGATCAACTGAAGAAGCTAGAAAATGAACAGCAAACCATTCCTAAACCAAGTAGAAGAAAAGAAATAACAAGGATTAAAGCAGAAATAAATGACATAGAGAACAAAAAAACAATAGAGAGGATAAATATCACCAAAAGTTGGTTCTTTGAGAAGATCAACAAGACTGACAAGCCCCTAGCTAGACTGACAAAATCAAAAGGAGAGAAGACCCATATAAACAAAATAATGAATGAAAAAGGTGACATAACTGCAGATCCTGAAGAAATTAAAAAAATTATAAGAGGATATTATGAACAATTGTATGGCAACAAACTGGATAATGTAGAAGAAATGGACAATTTCCTGGAAACATATGAACAACCTAGACTGACCAGAGAAGAAATAGAAGACCTCAACCAACCCATCACAAGCAAAGAGATCCAATCAGTCATCAAAAATCTTCCCACAAATAAATGCCCAGGGCCAGATGGCTTCACAGTGGAATTCTACCAAACTTTCCAGAAAGAACTGACACCAATATTACTCAAACTCTTTCAAAACATTGAAAAAAATGGAACACTACCTAACTCATTTTATGAAGCTAACATCAATCTAATACCAAAACCAGGCAAAGATGCTACAAAAAAGGAAAACTACCGGCCAGTCTCCCTAATGAATATAGATGCAAAAATCCTCAACAAAATACTTGCAAATCGAATCCAAAGACACATTAAAAAAATCATACACCATGACCAAGTGGGGTTCATTCCAGGCATGCAAGGATGGTTCAACATAAGAAAAACAATCAATGTATTACAACACATTAAAAACTCGAAAGGGAAAAATCAATTGATCATCTCAATAGATGCTGAAAAAGCATTTGACAAAATCCAACATCCGTTTTTGATAAAAACACTTCAAAAGGTAGGAATTGAAGGAAACTTCCTCAACATGATAAAGAGCATATATGAAAAACCCACAGCCAGCATAGTACTCAATGGTGAGAGACTGAAAGCCTTCCCTCTAAGATCAGGAACAAGACAAGGATGCCCTGCTGTCACCACTGTTATTCAACATTGTGCTGGAAGTGCTAGCCAGGGCAATCCGGCAAGACAAAGAAATAAAAGGCATCCAAATTGGAAAAGAAGAAGTAAAACTGTCATTGTTTGCAGATGATATGATCTTATATCTAGAAAACCCTGAGAAATCGACGATACAGCTACTAGAGCTAATAAACAAATTTAGCAAAGTAGCAGGATACAAGATTAATGCACATAAGTCAGTCATGTTTCTATATGCTAGAAATGAACAAACTGAAGAGACACTCAAGAAAAAGATACCATTTTCAATAGCAACTAAAAAAATCAAGTACCTAGGAATCAACTTATCCAAAGATGTAAAAGACCTATACAAAGAAAACTACATAACTCTACTAAAAGAAATAGAAGGGGACCTTAAAAGATGGAAAAGTATTCCATGTTCATGGATAGGAAGGCTAAATGTCATTAAGATGTCAATTCTACCCAAACTCATCTACAGATTCAATGCAATCCCAATCAAAATTCCAACAACCTACTTTGCAGACTTGGAAAAGCTAGTTATCAAATTTATTTGGAAAGGGAAGATGCCTCGAATTGCTAAAGACACTCTAAAAAAGAAAAACGAAGTGGGAGGACTTACACTCCCTGACTTTGAAGCTTATTATAAAGCTACAGTTGCCAAAACAGCATGGTACTGGCACAAAGATAGACATATAGATCAATGGAATCGAATTGAGAATTCAGAGATAGACCCTCAGATCTATGGCCGACTGATCTTTGATAAGGCCCCCAAAGTCACTGAACTGAGCCATAATGGTCTTTTCAACAAATGGGGCTGGGAGAGTTGGATATCCATATCCAAAAGAATGAAAGAGGACCCCTACCTCACCCCCTACACAAAAATTAACTCAAAATGGACGAAAGATCTCAATATAAAAGAAAGTACCATAAAACTCCTAGAAGATAATGTAGGAAAACATCTTCAAGACCTTGTATTAGGCGGCCACTTCCTAGACTTTACACCCAAAGCACAAGCAACAAAAGAGAAAATAGATAAATGGGAACTCCTCAAGCTTAGAAGTTTCTGCACCTCAAAGGAATTTCTCGAAAAGGTAAAGAGGCAGCCAACTCAATGGGAAAAAATTTTTGGAAACCATGTATCTGACAAAAGACTGATATCTTGCATATACAAAGAAATCCTACAACTCAATGACAATAGTACAGACAGCCCAATTATAAAATGGGCAAAAGATATGAAAAGACAGTTCTCTGAAGAGGAAATACAAATGGCCAAGAAACACATGAAAAAATGTTCAGCTTCACTAGCTATTAGAGAGATGCAAATTAAGACCACAATGAGATACCATCTAACACCGGTTAGAATGGCTGCCATTAAACAAACAGGAAACTACAAATGCTGGAGGGGATGTGGAGAAATTGGGACTCTTATTCATTGTTGGTGGGACTGTATAATGGTTCAGCCACTCTGGAAGTCAGTCTGGCAGTTCCTTAGAAAACTAGATTTAGAGCTACCATTCGATCCAGCGATTGTACTTCTCGGTATATACCCGGAAGATCGGAAAGCAGTGACACGAACAGATATCTGCACGCCAATGTTCATAGCAGCATTATTCACAATTGCCAAGAGATGGAAACAACCCAAATGTCCTTCAACAGATGAGTGGATAAATAAAATGTGGTATATACACACGATGGAATACTACGTGGCAGTAAGAAGGAACAATCTGGTGAAACATATAACAACATGGATGAACCTTGAAGACATAATGCTGAGCGAAATAAGCCAGGCACAAAAAGAGAAATATTATATGCTACCACTAATGTGAACTTTGAAAAATGTAAAACAAATGGTTTATAATGTAGAATGTAGGGGAACTAGCAGTAGAGAGCACTTAAGGAAGGGGGAACAATAATCCAAGAAGAACAGATAAGCTATTTAACGTTCTGGGGATGCCCAGAAATGACTATGGTCTGTTAATTTCTGATGGATATAGTAGGAACAAGTTCACAGAAATGTTGCTATATTATGTAACTTTCTTGGGGTAAAGTAGGAACATGTTGGAAGTTAAGCAGTTATCTTAGGTTGTTGTCTTTTTCTTACCCCCTTGTTATGGTCTCTTTGAAATGTTCTTTTATTGTATGTTTGTTTTCTTTTTAACTTTTTTTTTCATACAGTTGATTTAAAAAAGAAGGGAAAGTTAAAAAAAAAAAAAAAAAAAAAGAAAAACAAGGAAAAAAAAAAGATGTAGTGCCCCCTTGAGGAGCCTGTGGAGAATGCAGGGGTATTCGCCTACCCCACCTGCATGGTTGCTAACATGACCACAGACATAGGGGACTGGTGGTTTGATGGGTTGAGCCCTCTACCATAAGTTTTACCCTTGGGAAGACGGTTGCTGCAAAGCAGAGGCTAGGCCTCCCTATATTTGTGCCTAAGAGTCTCCTCCTGAATGCCTCTTTGTTGCTCAGATGTGGCCCTCTCTCTCTGGCTAAGCCAACTTGAAAGGTGAAATCACTGCCCTCCCCCCTACATGGGATCAGACACCCAGGGGAGTGAATCTCCCTGGCAACGTGGAATATGACTCCCGGGGAGGAATGTAGACCCGGCATCGTGGGACAGAGAACATCTTCTTGACCAAAAAGGGGATGTGAAAGGAAATGAAATAAGCTTCAGTGGCAGAGAGATTCCAAAAGGAGCCGAGAGGTCACTCTGGTGGGCACTCTTACGCACACTTTAGACAACCCTTTTTAGGTTCTAAAGAATTGGGGTAGCTGGTGGTGGATACCTGAAACTATCAAACTACAACCCAGAACCCATGAATCTCGAAGACAGTTGTATAAAAATGTAGCTTATGAGGGGTGACAATGGGATTGGGAATGCCATAAGGACCAAACTCCACTTTGTCTAGTTTATGGATGGATGTGTAGAAAAGCAGGGGAAGGAAACAAACAGACAAAGGTACCCAGTGTTCTTTTTTACTTCAATTGCTCTTTTTCACTCTAATTATTATTCTTGTTATTTTTGTGTGTGTGCTAATGAAGGTGTCAGGGATTGATTTAGGTGATGAATGTACAACTATGTAATGGTACTGTAAACAATCGAAAGTACAATTTGTTTTGTATGACTGCGTGGTATGTGAATATATCTCAATAAAATGATGATTAAAAAAAAATAAAAAATAAAAAAAATAAAAAATAAAAAATAAAAATTAAAAAAAAAATATATATATATATATATATATGAACCTAACAGCAGAGTCCCAAAATATACAAAGCAAATATTGAGAGATTTGAAAGGAAAAAATGACCATTCTACATAAAAAGTAGGAGAATTTAACACACTACTTTCAATAATGGAGAGAACATCTAATCAGAAGACTAGTTAAGTGAACACAGGACATGAATGATACACTAAACCAACTAGACCTAACAGACATACATAGAGCACTGCATCCAACAAATACAAAATACACCGTCTTCTTCAGTGGACATGGATCATTCTTCAGGATTGACCATATGTTGGGTCACAAAACAAACCTCAATAAATTAAAAATATTGAAATCATACAACCATGATGGAACAAAGCTAGAAATCATTAACAGGGAGAAATGGAAATTCACAAATATGCAGATATTAAACAACATACTTTTAAACAACCAATGGGTTAAAGAGAAAAATCAGAAGGAAAATTAGGAAATATCTTGGGGTGAATGAAAATGAAAATACAACATACCAAAACTTATGGGATGCAGTGAAGGCAGTGCTGAGAGGGAAATTTGTAGCTCTAAATGCTTACAATGAAAAAGAAGAAACACTTCAAATCAGAGATCCCAACTTAAAACTGGAAGAACTAGAAAAAGAAGAGCAAACTAAACCCAAAGCAAGCAGAAGGGAGGAAATAGCCAAGATTAGAATGGAGCTAAATGAAACAGAAAAAAAAATAGAATCAACAAAATCAAAAGTTGATTCTTTGAAAAAATCAATAAAATCTACAAACCTTTAGCTAGACCAACAAAGGAAAAAAGAGGATACAAATAACGAAAATCAGAAATGAAAAGAGAGACTTTACTACTGATCATGCTGGAATAAAAAGGACTATAACAGGATACTATGAACAACTGTATGCCAACAAATTAGAGGAAATGGACAAATTCCTAGAAATACACAAATTACATACAATTGACTCAAGAAGAAATAGATCTCAACAAACCAATTAGTCTAAAGAGATTGAATCAGTCATCCAAAACCTCCCAACAAAGAAAGCCCAGACAAGATGACTTAATAGAGGAATTCTGCAAAACATTCCAAGAAGATTTAAACAATTTCTGCTCAAATGCTCCCAAAAAATTGAAGAGGAGGGGACACTCCCTAATTCATTCTATGAGGCCAACATTTCCCTCATACCAAAGCCATATAAAGACACCATAAGAAAAGAAAACTACACATCTATATCCCTTATGAATATAGATGCAAAAATCCTCCACAAAATATACTAGCAAACCAAATCCAACAGCATATGAAAAGAAGTAAACACCATGGTCTAGTGGGATTTATCCCTAGTATGCAAGGTAGTTTCAACATAAGAAAATCAGTTAATGTAATAATACCACATTAAAAGAATGAAGGAAAAAAAGTGCACATGATCATCTCAATTGATGCAGAAAAGGCATCTGATGAAATACAACACCCTTTCTTGATAAAAACAATTAGAACACTAAGAATAGAAGGGAACTTTCTCAACATGATAAAGGCATATATTAAAAGCCCACAGTTAACATCTCACTTAATGGTGAAAGACTGAAAGTTTTCCCTTGAAGACCAGGAACAAGCCAAGGATGCTCACTGTCGCTGCTGTTACTCAACTTGGTACTGGAAGTTCTTGCCACTGCAATTAGACAAAAAAATAAAAAAAAATCATCCAAATTGGAAAGGAAGAAGTAAAATTTTCCCTATTTGTAGATGACATGATCCTATATACAGGAAACCCTGAAAAATACAAACAAAACTCCTAGTGCTAATAAATGAATTCAATAAATTAGAGGATACGGACAAAGTGGTGTGGTGCAATATTAACACCCAAAAATCAGCAGTGTTTCTATACACAAGCAATCAACAATTAAAAGAAGAAATCAAGAAAAAAAATCCATTCCCAATAGCAAGTAAAAGAATCAAATATCTAGGAATAAATCTAACCAAGTATGTAAAGGAGTCGTACACAGAGAACTACAAAACATTGCTAAAAGAAACTAAAGAAGACCTAAATAAATGGAAGGGTATTCCGTGTTCATGGATTGGAAGACTAAATATCATTAGAGGTCAATGCTACCCAAAACAATTTATAGATTCAATGCAATCCCAATCAAAATTCCAACAACCTTCTTTGCAGAAATGGAAAAGACAATCAGCAAATTCATATGGAAAGGTAAAGGGCCCTGAATAGTTAAAGCCATCCAGAAAAAGAAGAATGAAATTGGAGGGCATACAAAACCACAGTAATGAAAACAGCATGGTACTGGCACAAGGACCGAAATATAGACCAATGGAACAGAACTAAAAGCTCAGAAATCAAGCCTCACATTTATGCCCAACTTATTTTTGACAAGGGGGACAAGACCACTCAATTGGGAAAGAACAGTCTCTTCAACAAATGGTGCTGGGAAAACTGGATCTCCATTTGCAGAAAAAAAAAGAAGGAGGAGAAGGAGGAGGACCCTTACTTCACACCACATACAAAAATCAACTCAAAATGGACCAAAGACCTTAATTTAAGAGCTAGAACTATCAAACTCCTTGAAGAAAATGTAGGGAAGCATCTTCAGGACTTTGTGTTAGGCAATGGTTACTTAGACTTTACAAGCAAAGCACAAGCAACAAAAGAAAAAATTGATAAATGGTACCTCATCAAAATTAAAAACTTTTGTTCCCCAAAGGACTTCATTATGAATGTACAATGACAACCTACACAAAGGTAGAAATTATTTAGAAGCCACATAACTGATAAAGGACTAATATCCAGAATATATAAAGAAATACTTCAACCTAACAACAAAAAGACAAACAATCCAATTAAAAATAGACAAAAGACTTAAACAGACATCTCTCCAAGGAAGATGCACAAATGACCAGAAAGCAAAGGAAAGGGTGATCAGCTTTGGCTGTGCCCCCATTACAGTACAGCCCTACCCCTGGCTGGAGAAAGGGGCACAACCAGGGTCTCTGGGGGGCACTTCCTTTCAGCAATACTCATCTCCAATAGCTGCTCTCTCATGGTCTCCACCAAAACTCTTCTAGTTATTTCCTATTTCAAACCCTCTTTGCCTATTCTCTCTAACTTGGAGTACCTGCAATATCAATTCAATTGGAAGTGCCTATTGAGACTTTTATTGGGGGAGCTTTATTATCTCTCACTCAATATCCCCACTATCAGGAAAGCAAGGCTCTATTGTGATCCTTATTTTCAGCGGGTGAGCAAGCAGAGGTGCAGAGGTTAGCCTGCTAGATAGAGGTCACAGTTAATAGCAGAGATGGGGTTCGAATGCCATAGTCAGATGCCAGAGCCTAAAAGCCCTATACAGGCTAGTCGGGTTCCCAAGGGGCGGCCCAAGGATCAGCAGGGTCAGCATCACAAATCCCCAGCTGGTTCATATGCACATTCTCATTGGAGAAGCACTGAGATCTTGTTAAACTGCAGATCCTGATTCAGCAGATCTGAAAAGCTGCCTGAGATTCTGTGTTTCTAACTAGATCCCAGATGATCCTAAAGCTGCTGGTCCATGGATCAGACGCTGAGAAACAAAGTTCTACGACATCTGCTCTGTTTTCCTCCTCACTTTGAAGCAGCAAGCCTCCTTCCCTGTCCCCTGAGGGAACAGGGCTCAGTCCCTCCGGCCCAGTGCTCCTGGGCCTCCCCTCTGTTCCACTAC
This sequence comes from Choloepus didactylus, assembly GCF_015220235.1. NCBI lineage: Eukaryota > Metazoa > Chordata > Mammalia > Pilosa > Megalonychidae > Choloepus > Choloepus didactylus. The sequence continues at coordinate 62,514,559 of NC_051324.1, read as the reverse complement.
CTGGTTCCCCCAGTGGGCTCCTCCCCTCTCACCAGGCCTAGAACCTCTTCACTGAAAGATTTCCAGAAGACTCATGATATTTGTTGGTCCCTCTTCTTTACCATCCCCTCCCAAGCGATTAGCTTTTGTGTCAGATCTCTCTCTCTCTCTCTATTTCTCTCTGCTGACTAGCTTTTCAATAGTCACCAACTTCCTAACAATTCTGTTTATTGCTCTTTTCTTGATCCACTTTTTCCTTGACCTTGTGCCCCCCTAGATGTCGTTGACCAAACTCCACACGGCTTAGCATAAAATTTTGGCCCTGGCTTGTCCTGATTCCTTCCCACCTCTCGGACCTGTTGCCTTGATTCCAGTTCTTCATTCTATCCCTCAATTATAAGTCTACCTCAAGTTCAGAGAACACCCAAAACTAAATCTCCAGCACTGATTTCTCTCTAAATTTCCAACCATGCATTTCTGATTTCTGAAACCTAAGTCCTCAAAAGAAACTCATTATTTTTCCATTTAATTCCGTGGAACTCAATAAACACGTGTTGCCTGACAGTGTGCTATGAGTTCCCAGGTGCAGGCCCCTAACCTAAGGAGTGTGCTGGTAAACTGGCTCTCCTAAAGAGAAAGTCCTGATTTATAGCTTTTGCCAAACTCCATGGTGCAAGTAACCCCACCATGGCTGATTTCAAGCTTCTAACATGATGTTGCTGAACATGGAGTTGGGAAGAGATGTGTCAGCCATTTCCCCCATCACTGCCCTCAAATCTTAGAACCATCCTTCTCTCCCTCCTCTCCCATTCACCCTCACATCTAGCAAATCAGCAAAAGTGGTGATTTTAAAACAAGACCCTAAAATTCTTTTAAAGTAGTCTGTGAAAAGTTAAAGAGGAAAAAAGGGAAAAAGAATAATGTGGCAAAGGAAAAAACAGCAAGATATTAGACTTAAACTCAATCATTTTGATAATTACATGAAATTACAAATGGTCTAAATCTTCTAATTAAAAGGCAGAGATTATCATGAATCTTGATTTTTTTTTTAAAAAAAAAAGCAAGACCCAACTCTATGCTATGTATAAGAAATATACTTTAAATCTAAAGATATAGCTAGGGTAGAAGTAAAAGGATAGAAAAAGATACAACATGCATAAGAAAGCAAGCTATATTAATATTGGACAAAATCAGCTTCAGGGCAAAGAATATTGTCAAGTACAAAATGAGATGATAGGGTCAATTCATCAAGAAGACATATCAATGTGAAATATGTATGCATCTCAGAGGTTCAAAATACATGAAGCAAAAACTGATAGAACTAAAAGGAGAAATAAACAAACCCACAATTATACCAGAGAGTCCAAAACATTTTTCTCAGTAATTAACAGAGCAAATAAACAGAAAAGCAGTAAAGGTTTAGAAGACTTGAACAACACCATCAACCAAATAGACATAATTGATATTAATAGCACACCCCATCCAGCATCAGTAGAATACACATTCTTTTCAAGTGAACATGGAGCATTCATTAAGATAGACCAAGATGTTTATTTGGTGCAAAATCTATATTTTCTGTAGCACACTATATAATTTAACTTGAATGGTAAATTTACTTGTATACCATAATTACATAGTACCTTGACTAAGGAGTGAGATCTTGTTGGTTTGTACAGGTTAGCATGAAGCCCCAGTACAACTCAGAGTAATTTTCACAGAGAATAAAAAGTATTTGCAAAGTCCCCTTGAGGTACTGGGGAAAAATGTGGAAATATTAAACTTCCCCAGCTGGGGAATTCCTGATATTCTCACAAGCATTGGGGACTCCCAGCTTAGTAGGCTGAGCCCTTGATTTTGGGGCTTGCCCATATGAAGCTTGTTACTGCAAAGGAGAGGCTAAGCCTATTCATAATTGTACCTGAGAGTCACCCTGCCCCACCGAGGGGGGGTAGACAGACTATTTGCTACAACACAAAACAATGATCAATCCATGTAAATGGACTGAGATCACAGATTATATTCACTGACCATTAAGGAATTAAATTGAGAATGAATAATAGAAAAAAATATGGAAAATCCTGAAATATTGGGAAACTAAACAACATACTTCTAATTAGCCCATGGATCAAAAAAGAAATTCCAAGGGAAATTAGAAAATATTTTGAACTGAATGATAAAGAAAACCCAACAAAATTCGGAGGGAAATTTATAGATTTAAATGCTTAATGAGAAAAGAAGATCTAAAATGAACTACCTAGGCTTCCGGCTTAAGAAACTGGCCAAAGAAGAGCAAATTAAATCCAAAGTAAATAGAAAGGAGGAAATAATAAAAATAAGAGCAGAAATCAAAGAAATAGAAAATGTTTACACAGTAGAAAGACTCAATGAAACTGAAAGCTAGTTCTTAGAAAAGATCAATAAAATTGTACATCTCTAGCTAGACCAGTCAAGGAAAAAAGGGAATACACAAATTTTCATTATCAGGAATGAAAGAGAGGACATCATTACAAATCTTGTAGATAATAAAAGGATAAGGAAATATCGTGAACAACTTCATGCAAGTGAATTTGACAGCTTAGATAAAGTGAGAAAATTATGTGAGGGACAAAAGTTACCAAAACTGACCCAAGAATAAACAAGAAATCAGAAATAGCCTAATCTGTTAAAGAAATTGAATTTGTAATTAAATATCCAACAGATATTTGCATGCTGATGATCACAGTGACATTGTTCACAATTGCCAAAAGATGGAAGCAACTCAAGTGTCCATCAATAGATGAATGGATTAAAAACAATGTGATATATACATACAATGTAATATTTTTCAATATAAAAAGGAATGAAGTTCTGATACATGTGACAACATGGATGAATCTTGGAGATATCATGTTGAGTGAAATAAGGCAGACACAAAAGGACAATTACTATATGATTGCACTGATAAGAAATAAACAGAATAAGCAAATTCATAGAATACAGGTTACCTGGGGCCAGATGAGGATAGGGAATGGGGAATTAATGCTTAATGAGTAGAGTTCCTGTTTGGAAAAGCTTTGGTAATGGACGGTGGTGATGGTAATTATCACCACTGGATTATATGTTTGAATGTGGCTAAAAGGGGAAATGTTAGGTTGCATATAGGTTACTAGAATAAAAGTGTTTTAAAAATAAGTCTGTACAACACAAACAGTGAACTGTAATATAAACTATGGACTATTGTTATTGGCATAATTATAATAATATTGTTTCATCAATTGTAGCAAAGATACCACATAAATTCAGAGTTAATAATAAGGAAAGCTATGTGTGTGAGGGGCTGGGTAAGCGGGAACCCTGTATTTTCTGCATAATTTTTCTGTAAACCTACAACTTCTCTAATAAAAATAAATAGATAACCTTGGGGGGGGGGAAACCTTAAACAAAAGGAAATTTTAGGTCAAATGACTGTACTGGTAAATTCAATTGAAAGTTTAAGAAGAGATAATGCCAATCTTTCACAAACTCTTTCAGAGAACAGAAAGTGGAAAAGGGGAAACTTCCCCAGCATCACCCTGACACCAAAGACATTACAAGAGAAGAAAACTACACACCAATATCTCATGGACATAGTGGGGTTCATGCCAGGAATACTAGGACAGTTAAACATTTGAAAATCAACCTTTATAAATCAGTTTTACAATATTAAACAGAACAAAGGAGAAAAGTTACATGATCAACTAAATCAATGTAGAAAGATTTGAAATATTTCAACCTACATTCATAATAAAAACTCTCAGAAAGCTAGAACTAGAAGGGAAGTTCTTTAACCTGACATAGAGTATCTACAAAAACCTATCACTAACAACATATTTAACTATGAGTAGCAACACTTTCCACCTAAGATCAGAAACGAGCAAAGGTATCTGACCTCATAAGTTTCATTTAACATTTTATAGCAGGCCCTAGTCAATGGAGACAAGGATTGTGCACCTAGAAAATCTTTAAGAAACTATTTAAAAAACTAGTAGAAATAATAAGTGAATTCAGCAAGTTCACATGATGCAAGTTCAATATAAAAATCAATTATATATTTATATACTAGCAAAGAACAATTGGAAAATAGCATTTTAAAAATACCATTAACAATAGTGTCAAACAAGCATGAACTACTTAGGGATAAATTTAACAAGTTATATCCAAAATTTGTATACTGAGAACCACAAAACATCACTGAAAGAAATTAAAGAATACTTAAATAAATGGTAAGATATGCTGTGTTCATGGGTTGGAAGATTCAGTGCTGTTAAGATTGATCTATTGATCTATAGATTCAACTTGGTTCCAATAAAAATCCTCAAAAGTTGATTTTTTAATTGAAAATATGATTATAAAATTTATATAGACATGCAAAGGACCTAAAATAACCAAAACAAGTTTTAAAAAGAAAAACACAGTTGAAAGACTTACACTATCTGATTTCAAGATTTATTATAAAATGCCTCACTAATATGGACTAACTATAATGTGTAAACTCTGAGAACTGAATCTTAGAGCATAGCTTATCAGAGGAAGGCTTATTGGAATGGTCCCTAAACTGTAAGCTCTTAAAGCAGTCATATCTATTCCTGGGTTGTAATAGCTATTTCTAAATTCTGAGATGTTGAGCTCTTTGTGTATAACCTGATTGGTCCCTGGAACTTTGGGTATCTGTGTGACATCTGAAACTCAGAGCAAGAGTCTAGCAGCTATGAATGTCAGTATTACCTCATGCAGCAACTGTTGAAAAAGAGTTCAGACCTCAATTAGAGATATGAATGTAGTGGATCTGGTTAGAAGTAAGGCAAATCAGGCCAAAGGGTAAAGGATGATATTGACTGTGTTTTAAGACTTCAACTTCTGTGAGAGACCAAGGGAAGAGATGTTTATTTTGTGCAGGATCTATATCTTCCACCCCACACATGATGCAAGGTCAATATAAAAATCAATTATATGTTTATATACTAGCAAAGAACAATTGGAAAATGGCATTTTAAAAATACCATTAACAATAGTTGGGGGGGGGGACTTGTATGGTCAGTTTATTCAAACATCATAATTACATGGAACTTTGAACACGAAGTGAGATCTGGTAGGTTTGTACAGGTTAGTGTGAACCCCTAATACATCCCAAAGTAATTTGGGCAGAGAATAAAAATATATTTGCAAGGCCTGCCTGAGGAACTGGGGAAAAATGCAGAAATGTTGGACTTCCCCACCTGGGTTATTACACAAACATTGAGGGCTAACGAATTAGTAGGATGAGCCCTCGATTTTGGGGCTTGCCCTTATGAAGCCTGTTACTGCAAAGGAGAGGCTAAGCCTACTTAAAATTGTGTCTAAGAGTCTCTCCCAGAGAACCTCTTTTGTTGCTCATATGTGGCCTCTTTCTCTTTAAGCCCACTGGGCAGGTAAACTCACCGCCCTCCCCGCTATGTGGGTCATGACTCCCAGGGGTGTAAATCTCCCTGCAACATGGGACATGACTCCAGGGATGAGCCTGGATCCAGCATCGCAGGATTGAGAAAATCTTGACCAAAAAGGGGAAGTGAAATGAAACAAAATAAAGTTTCAGTGGCTGAGAGATTTCAAATGGAGTTGAGTGGTCACTCTGGAGGGCATTCTTATGCTCTATATAGATACCCCTTTTTAGTTTTTCATGTATAGGAATAGACAGAAGGAAATACCTGAAACTGTCAAACTGCAACCCAGTAGCCTTGATTCTTGAAAGTGATTGCATAACTATGTAGCTTACATGGTGTGACCGTGTGATTGTGAAAACCTCTTGGCTCACACTCCCTTTATCCAGTGTATGGACAGATGAGTAGAAAAATGGGGACAAAAACTAAATGAAAAATAGGATGGGATGGGGGAGATGGAATATTTTAGGTGTCTTTTTTACTTTTATTTATTTATTTATTTATTTTGGAGTAAGGAAAATGTTCAAAAATTGATCTGATGATGAATGCACAACTATATGAAGGTGCTGTGAATAACTGATTACACACTGTGGATGCCTGTAGGGTATGTAAATATATCTGAATAAAACTGTATTTTAAAAAAAGATTTATTTTAAAGCTACAGTAATTGTATTGGCATAAATATATATAAATATGTTTATATATGCTATATAAATATATTAGTAAATTAGACTAGAGAATCCAGAAACAGCCTCATGCATATATGGTCAACTGATTTTCAACAAAGGTGACAAAGTAATTCAACAGGGAAAGACAGCCTTTTAAAAAATAGTGTCAGACCATCTCGACAGGTGAACTCACTGCCCTCCCCTCTACGTGGGACCCGACTCCCAGGGGTGTAAATCTCCCTGGCAATGCAAAATATGACTCCCCAGGATGAATGTGGACCCGGCATCGTGGGACTGAGAGTATCTTCTTGACCAAAAGGGGGATGCAAAATGAGACGAAATAGTTTCAGTGGCTGAGAGATTTCAAATGGAGTCGAGAGGTCACTCTGGTGGACATTCTTATGCACTATATAGATAACACCTCTTAGGTTTTAATGTATTGGAATAGCTAGAAGTAAAGACCTGAAACTACCAAACTCCAACCCAGCAGTCTGGACTCCTGAAGACAATTATATAATAATGTAGATTACAAGGGGTGACAGTGTGATTGTGAAGACCTTGTGGATCACACCCCCTGTATCTAGTGTATGGATGAGTAGAAAAAATGGGGATAAAAACTAAAGGACAAATGGGGTGGGATGGGGGGATGATTTGGGTGTTCTTTTTTCACTTTTATTTTTTATTCTTGTTCTGGTTCTTTCTGATGTAAGGAAAATGTTCAGAGATAGATTGTGGTGATGAACGCATAACTATGTTATCATACTGTGGACAGTGGATTGTATACCATGGATGATTGTATGGTGTGTGAATGTATTTCAATAAAACTGAATTTAATAAAAAAAAAATAGTGTTAGAACAATTGGACATCCGTATGGGGAAAAAATGAACCTTGATTCTGATCTCACGTCATAAATGAAAATTAACCCAATATCAATCATGGTGCTAAACTTTATAAAGTTAACACCATAAAAATTGGGGGAAAAATTCTTTATGTCCATGGCATAGGCAAAGATTTTTTTTTTTTTTAGATAGGAAACAAAAAGCACTATCATAAAATTTTTTAAACATTGATAAATTGGGCTTCATCAAAATTAAAAATGTCTGCTCTTCAAAGACACCATTAGGGAATTGAAAAGGAGAGCCACAGACTGAGAGAAAACATTTGAAATACAAATGTCTGACAAAGGATTTGTATCCAGACTAAATAAAGAATTCTTATAACTCAATAATAAAAAGACAAACAGTCCAATTTTAAAAATAGGCAAAAGATGTGTTCAGGTGCTTCCCAAAAGAAGATATATTAATGTTTGATAACATAAAAAGATGCTCAAATGTCTTTAGCTATCAGAATGCGTCAAGTTAAAAAAGACTGTTCATTCAAACAGCTGATGGGAATATGGAGCAGCTGGAACTCTTGTACATTCTCTTACCTTTCTAGTGGAAATATAAAATTGTACAACTTTGGAAAAGTCTGCCAGTTTGGTATATAGTTAAATATACCATTACATACAACCCAACAATTTCACTCCTTACTTAAGAGAAATGAAAACTGTAAATCCACACAGACTTGTAAATGGACGTTCATAGCAGAATTATTCATGATATCCCCAAATTGGTAGTCACCAAAATGTCCATCAACAGGTGAACAGATAACTAATCTAATGGTCTATCCATAAAATGGAAAACTCCTCAGCAATCAAGAGGAACAAACTATTTATACATACAATAACAGGGAGGAATCCACCAACCAATCAACCAACCAACCAACAAACAAAACTATGCTGAGAGAAGGAAACCAGACAAAAAAAAAAGTACTTACTGCATGATTCCATTGATATGAAATTGTAGAATTCTCAAATGGAGACAATTTTGCCATCCAGGGACATTTGGCAATGTCTGGGGACACTTTGCTTGTTATGACCGCAGAAATGCTCATGGCGTCTAGAGGGGAGAGGCCAGGGATGCTGCTCAACATCCTATAAGGCACTGGACGGTCCCCAGAGCAAAGAATTATCCAGCCCAATATGTAGGTATGCCAGTTGAGAAACTCTGGGCTAAACCAATCTACAGTGACAGAAAGCACATCGTGATTGCCTCAGGCCAGGGGTGGGAGCAGGAGGATTTTAACTGCAGAGGGGACAAGAGTGAAGAAATGTTTTATATCTTGATTGTGGTAATTGGTTACACAGGCTATATATTTATCAAAACCCAATGAATTACTTAAAAAGGGAGCATTTTATTTTATGCAAATTTTACCACAATAAAATTGATTTTTATAAAAATGACTCCGAATGCTACCTTGAAATACTTTTTGGTCATTCCCATCCATCAGATAACTAAAAGGGAATGGTTCTAACTTCTAAATGTCTCTGAGCAAACCTCAGAGGTACTGGATGGGACCCGTGAGATAGCAATTTGGAAATCCTTCCCATCCCACCGCATTGAATCCACGCTGTATAATTACAGTTTGCAAAGGGTGGAACCAGGAGGGGAGCATCTGAGCAAGAACAAAGAAATCCTCTGGTCAATCAATAGCATTAGCATATCATATTATTGCACACCTACATCTGTGTGTATATGGACACCCTCACATGGCCATTTGCACATGTGCCATTTCCACAGTGCCCAACACAAAGAAAGCACATAGTAAGTGTTAATAACCTTTGCCCCTAATGCCGCATTCTGTATGCTTTTATCTCTACATCCATCAATGTTTTAATCAAAACAAAACTCTTTAACCTTTTAGCGAGGATGCGGTTTCTTCAAGGGGAGGAATTGTGAACAGAAGGCAGCTTCTATGAGAATCTTTTCAGAAACTCAACAGTTTTGGAGCCCTTTCCAGGTTCATGCTGAAGCCAGCTCCTACCGGCTTGCAAGACCTGAGCGTGCACATCTCTTCCATCTCTTCCCAAGTGCCAGTGCACTGATCTCCGATTGGTGGTTTGAAATCAGCCACAGTGGGAGTATTTACACCATGGAAACTGGCAAAATCTATGAGCCTGGCCTTGCTCCCTTGGAGAGCTGGTTGTTAAGCCTTTGCCAGCACCGTGCTGCCTCTGATTTGGAAAGCAATGAAATTGATACACAAGAGTGAATGCATGTGGGTGTGAACACGAATGTTGTGCTCTGGAATTTATGAGCTTTCCTCTTATGTCATAAAGACACTTGCAAACTGCCCTGAAGATCTGTATTACTGTAAAAAGAAAGCAAGAGGGAGGGGGGCAGGTAGCCTGGATAAATTCCACACGGTGTGTGAAAAGACAACCCTAGTTGGTAGCAGAGGGGACTACCTCTCTCTCTCTCTCTCTCTCTCTCTCTCTTTCTCTACAACTGTCACTCTCTGATAGTGGGATTTAACAAACTTGATTTAAAAAAAAAATTATAATAAAAGAAAAGAAAAAACAGAAAGCACAAAAGAGCAGGGAGGGGAAAACCCTAGGTAGAAATCAATGGAGCCTTTAAACCTTCCACACTGAAAAAGTCTGTGTTTTTCTGTTGTCTTTGGGAACCCGCTGAATGGCTGGGAAACTGTTTTTAATAAACAAGAGTTCAAACACTGGGGCTCCGTAGCCAACAGTCACGCCTTAAACTCTAAACTTTACATGAAAACTCTCCCAGTCCCTTTGAACTTTCCTTCCCTCTCGGCAGAGCATTCCAGTGTTTATGCATTTTTTTGAGATTGCTGGCAGGATCACGAGGCGCTTTGAATACTTTCCCCCTCTTTAGCAATCTCCTGCCTTCAGAACCCATTAATGCCTCACTCAGCAACATCAAGGTATTGCTTTGAAGTCCCTTCTGGCTACAGGCCTCTCACACTCTTTGGTTACTGTGCAATCAAATAATTAAATGGATTCTCAGGGAAAAAAAAAATCATTCTTTTCCTTGGTAATTAAACACTCCAGGTTGGACAGGAGCGCTGGGTTGCCAAGGGAGTGAGAATCTATAAAGACTTCAAGCCCAGAAGTCTTTGCTCGCAGCCCCCAGGGGAGAAAAATAATAACAAGAAAGCCAGCTCGGTCCTCACTTCCCTTCTTGCGCTGGCAGCTTCCCTGTGCCCGCGGCTCTCCGGCCTCAGGACCTCCCTTCCTAGGAGTGGGGGGGCGTGCGGGGCAGGATCCCCACCGAAAGGCCCCTTCTTGGGGAGGTGGAGGGGGGCGTGGCCGGGGTTGTGGGCAGGAGGCATCTCTGGCCAAAATAAGGCAGCCAGAGCTTGTAGCCGCCGGAGGGCAGGGACCCCCGCCCGGCCCCTCTCCCCTAATGAGGCAGGAGGAGGGGGCAGGGGGAGGAGGGGGGAGAGAAAAGGGAGAAAAAGGGGTGGGAGGAAGGGGAAAGAAAGGGAAGGAGAGAGTGAAGAGGAAGCGACTGAAAGTGAGAAGAGGGATGGGGAAGGGGGTGGAAGGAGGAAGAGGGGGGAGAAAGAGGCAAGGGGGGAGGGAAAGGAGGAGAAGGCAGAGGGGAGGGGAGTGGGGGGGAAGGGAAGTGAGGGAGGCGGAGTGTTTAGGCGGCTGCTGCTGTTGCCAACGGTTTTTAGTCTTCCAGGACCCTTCTCTACCAGGGTTAGCTTCTCCCAGAGCAAATCTGACTCCCACCCTCTGGGTAGAGCCCCAGCTGGAAGAGCCCAAGGCTGCTCCGCTTTTATGGCCTTGATTATCACCTCTGTTTCCCACCTTTTTCCAGGGTTACCTTTCCATTATTCTCCTGACCACTTCCTAGGACCCTTTAAGTCTCAGCTTTGGAGCAATTTTCCTTGGGGGAGAGCCAGCGGAGGTGCCCCCTCCTCCTCCTCCCCAGACAGGCTTTATTAAAGCAGCTTGAATCGGAGGTCTCAAGTGATACAGTCGAGACTTGGGTGAGCTCTTTCTGGCTCCAATATCCCACACCTTCTCTCTCCATTTTGCGGCTCTGATTTCCTCTTTGCTGGTGTCATCTTGGGAATGCTCTCTCCACACCATGGCCCCCAGAAGTTCTGGGTTTCTCTCTCACCATTTTAGAAAGCCCCAGCAGAGAGACCTCTTCTCTGAATTCAAGGCCTAAGTCCCAGGGCTGACTCTCATTGGACCAATTTAAATCACATGTCCATCCCTGAACCAATCACTGTAGCCAAGGTGATGAAATACACTGATTGGCCAGATGCTGTGCCCATCTTTGTAGCTGAGGGGAGTTTCCCACAGGAAAAGCAAGACCTCTTACAATGAGACAAAAGCAGGATGCTGGGCGGGCTAAAATAAAGGATGACCACTGCAAGAATACATCTCACTGGTGTCATTTACGGGGAGTCTCAGAGGGAGGGGGCTGGGAAGACCCTGCGTGTTGGGGGCAAAATGATGATGGTAAACCAGGACCTGAAACGAGAACTCATCAGATCTTGTACAAATGGAGGTGAAGAACCATGGAGCTCGGCAAGCTGCAGACCGGCACCCAGAAGTTCCCACGGATGGGTGGTCTGAAGGTCACACAGGTGAGCAAGGAGCAGGACCTCCCTGGGTGAGGCAGGCAGGAGCTCCAAGGCGCTTCCCGTCCCCGTCCAGAAGTGGATTATACAATTCCTGGGGAGTCAGGACCAATCCTGGGTGTGGTGTGCCTCCCCCCTCCACGCAGGAAAGCTATGCTGGGCCGCTTTTCACGAAAGTACACACAAGGGGAGGAATTAAGGCAGATCTGGACCAAAACGGTGCGCAGAAAAGGCCAGAGTCTGCTCAAACCAAAGAAAGTCTTCACACACATAGAAATGTATCCTGAAGAATTATAAGAGGCTCAGAACACTTTATTGAATGAGTGACTGTGAAACAGTGGAAGTAATGATACTAAAATGTTATTCAGGTGGGAGGAATATAGATGGGTTTCTTTTTCTTTTTTTACATGTAGTTTTCAAGTTTTATACCATGAGTACTTATTTTTGTGGTCAGAAAAAATAATTGAAGGAGAAATTCCCTAACCTGCTCAGGTCCTTAGCACTCTATAAACCAATCTTTCACTATCATAATGCACTTTTGCATTTACTTCATTTTCTCACCATCTCTCTGTCCCTCACCCCAGGGACCCAACTGCCCTCAGTCTGGATAATTGGCCTCTGGCTGGCTGGGACGCAGGTGGCTGGTGCAGTCCAGCCTCCTGAAGTGGGGTGGGGAAGGGTCTCGGCTTCAGGAGGGCCAGGTTGGCCCTGGAAGCCCAGGCCGTGGTTCCCACCGAGCCAGGCTGGCTGCTGAGGGAACAGGGCTCAGATGTGCTGCAGCTGTGACCCTCCCCACACTTGTCTCCTTCCCCTCCTCCCCCTGCCCTTGGGCCCCTTCAGGCAGAATGAATAAACAACAAAGGCCTTGTTGCCGTCTTAGCCATGCCAAGAAGCGGGTGTCATCTGGAGGCTGCTTCAGCCCAAACCTTTTATGTTGACAAATTATGTTGATCAGAAGACTAAGTGCTTCTTGCTGTCTTCAGCCTGCCAAGTGCTCCACAATGATTCACAAGTCATCTATACAACTGATGGTCACAAATGATCTCACCCCAGTGGAAACAGACACTCAGGCACCCCTTAGCTTATTGGGGATGGGGAGCTGAGGTTCAGTTCATGAATGAAAGTCCCCGCCAGGATGGTTGATCCCTTCCCCTGGGAAAATATGGCAGAACTCAGAATCCCAGAGAAGAGATTTGGACAATTCTTCATGTCTAGGATGCAGCTTCCAGGCCAGAAGAGGTTTAAAAACCATGGAAGAGAACCATGCTTTGTATTCGCTTCCTGGAATTCTTTGGAGATGGAAATTCCATAATTTCTCCCAATGACTATTCCAGTGTTTTATATCCTGCTAGCCAAGATACACTTCAGAGTGACAATTGTCTCCTGTTTTTCATCCTGTTTTGCCTTCCACAAGCATAAAGGCTCACATTCTGGCTTCATCTTCAGTTGGGTAAAGGCTTAGACAACCTGGATTTTCTGGTTTGACCCAGGTTGGGTAGAAATGAAAACTAGAGTTGTGGGTAGTATTCAGGATAGAGTGTGCCCAAGAAAAACTAGCTTAGTCTGCTGGGCTATGTGAAGGGAGGTGGGCAGGGAGGTGCAAGATGGAATTATGGAAATGGTTGTCAGGGAGGGTACAGATGTCAGGCACATGGTAATGGTAAGTTTCTCCTTGAAGTGATGCTCAAAGTTTTTCTTTTGCTTTTTTTCTTTTATGTCAGGACAAAAAATTATAGGTTTCACAATTTTATCAGTCAGGAAACAGATACCATTCTAGTTATTTTAAGCAGAAAGTAAATTAACACGGATTTAGGGGCTTAGAAATGTGCTTAAAAGAGTTAAAAGAGTAGGCTCCAGGTTGAGCCTTCAGTCATGACTTCCAGAACCGTACAGAGCTCACCTGCCTGGGGACCATTTGTGAAGATGGTGCCATAGGCACCACCTGGTTATCAGAAAGCTGCCACGGCCACCACACACCCACAAGCTAGGGACTGGACACCATGGTGTGGGCACTAGCTACCACCTCCTGCCCCGCAGCCCCGCAGCACACAGGGAACTGGGAGCGGATGCCGGGATGTAGCTGTGATAAAGCCCTTGTGTCTCCATGAACTTGATGCCCTAGACAAGAGCCAAAGGGGCAGAAGATGCCTTTGCCTCCCACTGAGTGAAAAGGATTGGGATCCAATTCACTTCTAGATACAAGGGAGTCTGGAAAGCGTAATTTTCAGCTTTCCAATTTCTATAGTACAGAGAAGCACATTAGAAATAAGGGATGAAGGTTGAGTAGGTAATTCACAGCATCCACAACTAGGAAGCTAGATTAAGTACCAGATGCCCAGTTAAATCTGAATTTCAGAAAAACAACAGCTTTGTTTAAAAGTGTGAGTTTGTCTCAACTATTGTATGGGACATACTTACAGTACCAAAAGTATTCACTGTTTTTCTGACATTCAGATTTAACTGGTACCTGTATTTCAGTTTTCTCTCACTGGAATCATTGAGTGAGGGTAGGAGAGGGCCAGCCTTCAACCCCGGGGACCATGCCTGACATGAGCAGGAGAGGCTCAGGAGGTGTTCACACAAGGGCTCCCAACATCGTCATTCGGGCTCAAGTAGAGCTTGGGAAAGTGGAGGGAAGTCAGGATAAGGAGGCCGGATGCATTTTATCTGGCACTTTCCATGTTGCTCAGGCTGAGTTTGTGTCTCTGTAAAAGCTCTTGTACATTGATGTCTGAGTGACAGGCCTTGCTCTCAAAGGGGTTTACATCTCAGGAGAGACAAAAAGGAAAAAAGTAGCTGTAGATACGTGCATAGGCTGAGCTCGCCCCAAATGCTAGAGGCCACAGGCGTTCTCGGTGGGAGCCAGGGAGGTTGGGCAGGGGTCAGGCCTCCCATAAGGCAGGTAAGAGAGGACAAAAGGGGGTGCCACGTCAGGCCCGTGGACCACGTGAGGGGATCAACCGATGATGGCCGCTGCATGTCCATGGTGCCTATGATGAGCCAGACCCTCTTCCAAGGACTGTGCACACCTGAGCTCCTTTCACCTGTTCTGTGAAGGATGTTGATGACTATCCTCCTTTTACAAAGAGGGAAACTGAGGTAGAGAGAATTTCAATGCTCAAGGCTACCAGCAGCCAGGAAGTGGAAATACTACTACTAAAAAGGCCAGTTTCGTTTAAAGTGAGAACCTCAAAGATCTAGGCTTCCACCTAAATCGATGGCACAAATGTCGACTGAGTGTCAACCACGGGCACAGCCCTGGGGACTCAAAGACAAGCCACCACCTCAGTCTGGCAGGATGAGGCCAAAGCCCTAAAATGGACTTTTGTCCAGCAATTCTATGTTAAAAACCTTCATCCCAATGATTATAGAATATTTAGCTATGACTATTAAGGGAGTGTTTAGTTTTGAAGATGTCATTCCAATGGTGCTTATACTAATTGTGGAATTTTGAAACTATATAAATATATAATATAAACTGTATTATTATTGTATACATATAATATAGAAATGCAACCATAAATGGTTAAGTAAATTACAATCCAGCCATACATTTAAGTCACATTGTGGAAGAACATTTATTGATAAGGAAAAGTGCCAATGACATATTGAGTGAAAAATGCAGATTATAAAATAGTATGTACAATCTGGTGCCATCTTGGTTTTATCTATTTATTGTCGTGGGTTGAACTGTGTCCCCTGAAAAGGCATGTTCCAGTTCTCACCCCTTACTGGTGACCTTATTTGGAATTAGGGTCTTGGCAGATGTAGCTGAGAAGTTAGGACGAGATCAAGCTGGAGAAGGCTGGCCCCTCAATCCAATGACTGGGGTCTTTGATTTGGACACAAAGAAACAGAGGAAGAAAACAGAGCCAGTGAGTAGAGCTACAGGCCAGGGAACACCTTGGGCCACCAGAAGAGGCCAGGAAGCCTTCTCCCTTCTCCTCTTGGAGGAGCCTGGCCCTGCTGACACCTTCATTTGGACTTTTGGCCTCCAGAACCGTGAGACAATAAATTCCTGTTTTTTTAAGCCACTTAGTTTGTTGTAATTTGTTACAGCATCCCTAGGAAATGAATACACACACACATATACATACATATATTTGTGTGTGTGTGTGTGTACATATTTTACTAATTATCTGAAAGAATAACTAGTGGTTATCTGTGATGTAACCATAGCCGATCTTAATTTTCTTCTTTGGCTTGTATTCCATATTTCCTGAGCTGCACACACACTGGTGAATAAAGACATTCTTACTCCCTTGCAGGTGAAGAAGTAAGCAATTAAATATTTAAAGTTACAAATTAGAACGTGTAGTGAGGAAATGAAAGGAATTCTGTGATGGAGAGGATCAGATGCCAATGCACATGGATCTGATGGTCAAGGAGGACCCCTGACATTTGGGTCTGAAAAGGAGGCAACCTTAGGGAAGGCTGAGAGAATGGGTAGGCCTAGCAGAGGCAACGGCACATGCAAGGCCCTGAGATGGGAAAGGGCAGAGCGCGTGGGGGAGTAAAGGAGGTCAGTGTTGCTGGAGCACAGGGGTTTGTGTTTTTAGAACTGGGCACAAGGTGAGGTGGAGGAGCCCCTGATCAGGGGGCAGTTCTTGTGACTGATCCCTTTTTAAGTAATACCAAATGTACATACAGGCTCCCCCTGAGCTGCCAGACCTACTCAGGGTCCTGTCCAAATTCTACATGTTTGGGCCAGAGACTCTGTGTCCAACAGGCTGACCGATCCCTGGAATAATTCTGATACCAGCCGACATTTAGCAAAATGCCTTTTTTTTTTTTTTAAACCAAGTCAGTCCTGCTCACTTCCTGGGACGTGTCTTGGAATACAGTAGAAGCTCATTCTCATGTACAGTTTCCAGAAAATATGGTTGATAAAGTGAAATAGGGATTGCTAAGGAAGATATAAATCACACTTGTGAAACTTCAATGTAATTTGGGGAGTTTCTGTACAACCAAATTATTTACTAAAGGTTAAAAAAAAAAAAAGCAGCATTCTTCTTGACCAAAACAAAACAATCTTACCCAATTATTCAAGTAGACTGGAATATCCTTCTTTTCGACAGCATGATTATGGTTCCAACATATTCCGGGGTAGGGGAGAGAATAAATCAGGATCCGATTTCCAAAACCCCACATTCTGAACTCCTCTCCACAAACCGTCACCCTGGGTGCAAGTCCACATGGAATTCCCAAGCCTGTATTGGCTCCAACTGGAAATCTGTTTCCAAATCAAGCAACCTGCAAATCCATCTTCCCACCACCTCCTTGGGTCTGTGCCAGGGGCAAGGGAGCAGGACCAGAGACCCCAGATGCCGCAGCAGGAAGGGCCTGATGGGTGGGATTTCCACCAGAGATGCTCATGATAACAGGTAGAGGATGTAGCTGTACCTATGTGTGAGGCCAGAGGCAAGCCAGTGACCCCAGGCCACCTCCCTTCGCTGTCAGGACAATTTCAGAAGGCAGACACCTTCATAAGATCCCCATTTGACAAATGAGGAAGCTGTGGCTTTGGGGATTTACATCAGCTCTAAGTGGACTCCGACCTAGGTCTGCCTGCCTAGGCAGTTAGGACTAAATGACGTGAATCTGATTTGAAGCCAGTGGAGTTCAGAAAGCAACAAGGATCAAAGACTGCTGGAGCAGGGCAACACTGCCACACACACCTGGGGCTCCGGGTGGTGCACCTGCAGCTCTCGCAAGCTCTCAGGTAAGGCTGAAGCCTCAGGTCCTCAGAACAAACCAGCAAGGGTTGGAGAAGCAAGGGAGGATTTCTGGAAGAGCTGGGTCTCAAAATGACTTGGGGAGAGGAGGAAAGGGATGACAGTCCACGCACTGGTTTTAGCCAGTTTTGGGGGCACACATCCCTTTAAGAGTCTAGTAAAGCCTTAAACCCCCAAGCTGGTGGAAAGCACAGGTGATTCTGCAAACAAAGGCAGGAGGTCACCAATGGCAGAGGTCCACCCCCACCGAGTTAAGAACTCCTGGTTCCTACAATGAGAAGCAGAGAAACAGGCTCTCAGAAGAGGTGGAAACCTGAGTGATCAACTAACCCAGCTCTGCCTTGCAGATGCAGCTCAGAAGGTGCCAAGTCTTCGCCCACACTCATCCAGAAAGTGGTGGTGTTGGGACCTGAGCCCAGGTTTGTCTAAGCACAAAGCAGGCACTTTGCTTCACTATTATCCTCACTGGGTGAATCAGGTCAGAAGATTAAAAAGCCACCCCCAAACAAACCCCCATTCCCCCATCCCATCCCCAGTGCACAACAGGTTGCACTGCTTCACTTTTTTGGTTTGGAAAGAAGCCTTTGGATTCTTAAAGTGGGTTCGGGACGCCCCTGTGGTGAGCCCCCACTTCAGCCACCCGTGATGTTTGGACCAGAATCAAGTAAGTACAGCTCCCCTGCCTCGTGGCAGATTCCCTCATGCCCACACAGTCTTGTTGGGGGAAAGCTTAGAAGCCCCCCAGCCATGGCAACCTCACAATGCTGCCACCACACTGAAGTCGCTCAGTTCCCATCCACCTCTAGCCCCACCTGCCAGGATAGGGCATTTCCAAAAGCAGGCAAGGACCCAGCCTTACTCTACCTGCCAGCCTGAAAGCCGTTTTGCAGCAGGAACAAAAAGCCAAGCAGATGCAGAGCAGAATCCCCCACCCCTCCTTGTGACAACTAAGCCCAATGGCCCCCGCAGACTGTTTTTTAAAAAGCACTCATCACAGGACTCCTTTAAATAGACCCGAAAGCACACACCTGTCCAGAGGACAATTGAAGGCTACTCCACACACCTAGCAACGTCCACGGCCACAGGGAACTCACCTGTCCACTGAACTTGGTGGACTGCCCTTCTTGCCTCTTCTGGAACCACCTGTTGTTTGTTCCCGCCCGACCAGCCCAGCTCCTCACCCCGGAATACAAAGACAAGATGAAGTTAATCAGATCCCAAAACACAGACTGGCTGGTTAGCACGGACCTCAAGGGAGATGCCCCAATGCCCGCTCACCTGGACACACCAGGTCTACAAACCCATTTCCCAAGAAGCTGCTCACCTGAGACACCTGTTGAGGTCCAAGTACTCCTGGGAGGCCCCTGCCAGCCCTTCTCACCTGGCAGCCCACCTGGCCTGCTCGGACACCTTCTTCTGGCAGGAAGAGGCTAAAAGCAGGTGGTAGATGGAAGAGGACACGGAAGGAAACATTGTCTAGGTACCTTGAGCCTGCTCCACAGCAAGAAAAGCCTCAACCAGCATAAAGGTGATTTTACAGTTTCAGGAAACCTCAGGGCAGGCCCCGATCAGATGAGAGTTCAAGGTCAGTTAGATGGGCTCAGACACGGTGGGAAGTCAATTGCCAAAATCCCGTACAAAGGGTCCCCTGGCCTGGCTCTCACCCCCTGGATTCAAAGACGAGGCTGGCGTGTTTTTTGAAAAATATAAAATTTTAATAAAGGCTACATCTCTTAATTACAATAATTATTGTACCAAGTAGTTTTCCTTAAATGAACTCTTTATAATGCATAATTTACAGTATAAGTAGAACAAAATGCCATGGCAAAAGTCATTGAGTACAAGACTTGTAATAAAAAGGCATAAAATATATTTATACATAAACCCCTTTGAAAAAACAAGGGAAAGCTGGAGCCCTCAACACAGGGCGACACACGACAGGAGTGCCGTGCGGTACAGGTACTGTACTGATTCGAAGTCAAGCACTAGAGATAGTGGATTAATACGCCTTTGCCGTTCAATATATACAGACGTAAAGCACAAGGTCACAATGGCAAACAGAATGTACAGGTTATCTTAACACACAAACCCAAACATTGGAACGAAGGGGTTCTGGGGGAACGGGTGCTGCGAAGCCTCTCACAACTGTTCCGGAATGGCTGTGGTCCAAAGACTTAAAAAAAAAAAAAAAACAACAAACCCAACCAAGGAACTGGCATTTCAATAAAAGCATAAACTTGAACCACAAGGTGATGATCCCATGGGCCTCAGCCACTGGGCCCTGGGCGGGCTGCAGGACCTCGGGCCGCTGTCACAGGGTGAACCTGGGTCCTTCGCTATCAGCCGCCCCACCCCGCCATGGGTCATCCCAAACATGACGAGTGATGTTGCGACAGTCGACCCTCAAGACCTTTATGGCAAAATAGAGCAGCAAAGAAAAACAATGCACCAATTTCTGTGTATGTGAATGGTAGGGCACCATTTTAAAAAGTCTATCTTCACCTGGACAAATGCAAGGCAAAGCACAGTTCCTCTTTCAATGAAGAAATTATTTAACGTGTGCTCCTAGCTCTACTCCCAAGTTTAGACAGAGTGATTAGAACTTCCTCTCTCCCCCTTCTGTGTTTAAAAGCAGCATATCCATAAACTGGGGGTGAGGGGAATTAATTGTTCAATAAATATCAGTAAGGATTCCTGTTCAGGTAAGCTATGCACAGTTTCTCTTAGTTTATGGATTTCAGATCCCTAGGAAGTCATATATTATGTACGGAAGTCTCTCAAATACAGTCAGCATCGTCAATAGCCAAGAGTGGTCATGTTTTTAATAAATAGTTCAGGCTTTTCTTATCTCAGTACCCAGCTCGTGAATAATGAAATCCAACCTCCCCCCACCCTCCCAAAGGCCCTGTGGCCAATTCTTCCCTCGACTTTGTCATCTTCATTGGTTTAATTTTCCTTCAAAGTGTTTTGTCACCGTTGCCTGTGCCCAAAACAGACGGGCTGCGTGGGCTTTGGCGCCACAGTTCACCCAGGCCAGGCCCGAAGGGGTCAGTCGATCCGCTCCACCTTCCCCAGGATCCTCCCCTCGTACATGGGGAGCACGGCATCGTCGTCCCAGATCTCCTCAAAGACCGCTCCGCAGGCAAACTCATCGCTGGCTTTTTTGAAGTAAAACCTAAAAAGAAAACCAAAGGAGCTGCTCAATAAAATTGCATTTTCTGCTCTGTTTAAAACAAAGGTATGCCAACATCGAGAACGGAGACATCTTAAGAATCTGCTACAGTGAGTGTGCATGGAAACCCTTGCCTGTATCTGATTTCTGATGGCCACTGGGGTTGGCATAACGGTCCGTGGCAGGGACGGCTGGTGGTGCCTGGGAGAACAGCGAGGCGCACTGGGAGAGGCAGCTGTCACCCGTGGCCTCGCACCTACCAAGAGCCCTGAGGCAGCGAGTTTGCCACACACAGTGCAGGGCGGAGCTATTACTTTCTCTTTGGGTGGGGTGGGGCGCACACGGGAGAGGAGGAGCAAAGCATCCTCCTAAGTCACTTGCAGTGGCCCCAAAGGGGAGAGAGATTCAGTGAGAGCCCGGACTTGGCTTCAGGTGCAGCCACCCTGTGAAGAGGCACGGCCGGCTTCAAGCCAGTTGGTCAGTCTGGAGGCTGACACCTTCTGGTCCTTTCTACCCACCAGTGCCCGAGTGACAACACATCCCAGAGGTCTCTGGCATGGCCAGGGAACAGGCTGCCTTTGTGGCCACTGCTGTTCTCCACCCTCCTCTCCCACCCTACCCCCCCAGGGCCGAACCCTAAAGGCCCTTCTGTTCTGCCTATTGATTAAAGGGTCCTTTTATCCCACCCCAGCATTCTTTCTTCTAAGACTGTTTAATTGCACGGGTGCAAACGACCAGCCTCCCTCCGGACAGAAAACTGGGAAACAACTGCTGTCCCTCCGGCCAGACCCACCCCCAATCTCCTTCAGAGGGAGTTAAGCGAGGGCCTTCACCTCCTCAGTCCCCAGCAAGGGGGACCCCTCAGGTGGACTGAACTCGCCCCTGCAAGCTGTCATTTTCTGCCAGTAAGGCCACTCATGGGGGAAAAGGTCTCAGTCCCCTGGGGAGGGGCCAAGGGGCTCTAAGAAATTTAACTGTGTCTCAGGGTAACAGTTTTTTGTTTTTGACTTTTGTCTTAAAAAAAAAAATTAATTCCCTTTGGTTAGAGTTGAATTTTTTCCGCTTTAATGAAGGCAAGCCAAATACTTTCATAGGAGATAAGGCTAAATAAAGCAAAACAGCTGGGTTTAGTCAAGGTACTTTGTTTTTAGCATTCCCGGCTGAACTTAGGCATGGGGGGTGGGGGTGGGTTTGAACCATATCACAGCTCTAATGGATCAGAGATGAAAATGTTCCCTATTCAGGGGATCGAAAAACTTGGGGTGGGGGGGCGTGCCCGAGAAGAGATGGTGAATAACGGGGTGCCGGGAGATCTGGCCTGGGTGGAAGAAAAGTCACTTTTCCAAACAAGAGGCTCGAATCCCAGCCCTGCTCTGAGTCCTGTCCCGGGCCCCCAACTCCAGTCCCTCTGGGGTTTACCAACTGGGGCTTTTACAGCATCTCTGAGCAAACACCCGATGACCTTTTACATAATTGCAACCTCCTTTCAGGACAGGAGAGGCTGCATTCCCCAGCCCACCCCCAAACTTCAAAGGCGCTGCCCTGGCCTTGGGTTTCTCCAAGAAACGGGCTTTTCCACTACAACATGCTGGCTGTGGCAAACGCTGCTTTCTTCTGACATCTGGCACCAATAGCATCTGGCACGCCCGGAGTGACTGTTCTCTTTTTGAACCTTTGCCATGTTGAGGTTACCCAACGCAGCCCCTGGCCCCCATGCCCCAGCCCCTTCCTCTCACTGGGATTTTTATGGGGGGAGGGGGGTTGCACCTCGAGATGTCTGCCTCAGAGAGGCAAGGCTTGGGACCTCGTGCTCCCTGTCCCCAGGAGGTACCCAGAGAGCAGAGATAAGGCTGCCTGAGGGCCCCGGCCACAGCCTGATCCAATCAGGAAAGAATTCAAGAGCCGGCCATTTGTGCAAGTCTTTGTGCATTAAATGGGAGGCCGGAGCTTCAAAGCCAGGCTTATTAAATGTGCCTTAGGAAAAAAAAAAACAAAATCAGAGCCAGATGTGACCGGAGCTGCCGGGAGAGGAGCCTGCAGCCGCCCCGCTCGGTGCTCGCCACCCCTGCGGGGCACCTGCAGTTCCACCCCAAGCCCAGCCAAGTCAGAGCCGAGATCAAAATGAAGCCCTGGAAGGGCACACTTGTGTAATTAGTTTCACCTTGTGCCTGTTGGAGATTAAAAAAAAAAACAAAACAGCCAGGCCTGTTCCCCAATCCCTTTGATGCATTTGCAGAACTGTCTCTGCCCAGGTGTGAAAGGGAAAGACCAAAGCCCAACTCCACCCTCCCTGACCATCACCAGCAGAGCCCCAGTCCCCCAGTCCGCTCCCCGCCCTCCCCAAAGGAACTAGTTTGGGCCCCTGCCCGGATGAACTCTGGGCTGAAGGCAGCTGGGGGAGCTGCAAAGGGCCGGCCCTGGCCCTGTTGGTGGGCTCCCCTGCACCCGGAGCCAGTGCCCACCTGGTGGCTTGCTGAGTGTTGTCCGGAGCTCTCCACTCGCAGCCCGGCTCTGGAGGCGTGAGTGGCTGGTCTCACCCCACCCCAGCCTTGCACCCTGCACCGAGACCTCACTGGAAGCTGAGAAATGACCCGGGGCGGGGCTAGCGCCCACCTCTCAGCTCTCCAGTCCTCCCCATGGCCCTCCCGAGGCCCCAGCAGAGAGAAAGCCGAGAGCCTGGGCCCGGGGGCCAGTCCTCTTCACCTGCGACCCACCACGGAGCCTGCCCCTTGTTGGCTATGGACAAAAGCATCTCAGCTTCACAGTGAGGCAGTTCTCCGGAAGAAGGCCGAGGCGGGACAGCGGGACCCAGGTTCCCCAGGAACGGCTCTGCCCTCCTCAGAACCTGAAACGTGGAGAGGGTCTCCTCCATCCAAGGCGGGAGGAGGGCAATCTTCTCGGCTCCTGTCTCCTCCCCAGTCCGTCCGTCTGTCCACCCTCTTTCTCTCCTACCAGTTCCTTCCTTTCAGGCCAAGCCTCCTGGCAAAGCAAACCACCCCCTTTCTCCTCAAAGTCTTGTTCACCTGCTGGAAAATGTCCCTCCCTGGTCCCTACGGGAGCCCCCCCTGCCTTGCTGCTGTGTTATTTCTGTCAGCAGTGAGAGGAGCGGAAATGCAACAGAACCCAAACATCCGGCAGCCCCCACCGACAGCCTCCTGAAGCCCCTCCTAAGCCGCCCTCTCTCCGGGACCCCTCCCAGGTCTGGGCCGGTCAGGGAGGCTGTGCCGACTCAGGCTCTTGGTTCTGAGCACACACACTCTGGAGACAAAAGAGGACACTGGGCTCTTACCTATAATTTCCCTTTTTGCTGAGCTGCTCTTTAAAGTGTCCCAGGGTCAGGCTCTGAGCCTTCAGCATCCTCCTGTACGGAATTTCTTCTCCACAGAAAAAGTAAGTGACAACCAGCTCGCTGGCCTGGAGCGGGTGGACACCTGCCAGTTTCTTTGGCTCTTTGTGGCTGAAAATAAGATGGAACGTGACGAGTTCAGCATTTCAAAGTAGCAAGCGAGCAGGCACGTGAGAGGAAGGGGTAACAGCACAGGACTCAGGCTGCAGCAGTCAACTCAGGGTGGGACCCCCACACCTCAGGGGCAGCCTCTCTGAGGTTAATACAAATGGGGTGCTTGCCAGTGAAGGTGGGGGAGCACAGAGGATCACAGAGCCACAGGGACACTCACCCCAACAGGGAACATGCTGTGGAGACAAACCCAGAGCCCCTCCTGGGACAATCTGACCCTGAATGCCCAGAGCCCACTGGGGGAGAGTCCCTGGTCATTTTGATTTCCCCATTTGTTCTGAGTTTTTGGAGAGGAGCTTCAAGAAAGGAAGCTGCTGGCCAGGACAGCTGGAAGACTTAAGGTCAACCAATTAAAAGGAAAAGGTCCAGGGAGGTGGCTTAGTCAAGACTTCAAACATTGCTCATTGCTCAGGATGAAGAGGCTAAAAAAGAAAACTTTAATTATTTAGGCCATTTTAGATCTCTGCTGCAGATTCCTCTTTAAACACACCATCCTGTAATTAAACAAAGCCAGGCTTCTCTGTCCACTGTGCAAGAGTGTAAATTTACGAAAAGAAACATGCATAATTGGGGCAAGTATTCCTTTTCCTCCAAACAAAAATCCAAGATCTCCCCCTCCATCTCTACAATGATGGAGGAACATCTTCCAGCTCAGGTGTGACAAAAAGATGTTTCTGGCACCGCTAACTTGCAAGCCGAATGGGGGTGGCTTTCCCCTACATGCTAATGGCTCTGCCTTGCTGGGTGCCCAGGAAACCTGGGCCTCTCCGTCCCAGCAGGAAGGAACCGGTGGGCACAGCCACGGTGCATTTCTAAGAGTAGGAGGTCTCTAAGGAGCCTGATTTATGGCTGTTCCTGATCATTAATGTTAAAATCAAGAGATGATTTTACATACTAAGAAAGGTTTCAAAAAACGCAACCCCTGGGTAAGCCGCTGCAGGGATCTCAGCCATGCCAGGTAAGGACACTCACTCTTCCAGAGCCAGGCTCGGGCTGGAGAAGGGTGTGGCTCCTGCCTGGCCGGTGGCCGAGTGGCTCCTGTCCCTCTGCTGACCGGCTGCACAGCACCTGAGGACACAGCCGGGGCGAGGGATTTAGTGGTGCCCCCTGCTCCCGGGGCTTCCTAAAGTCCCACGGACCCGACTTTCAGCCGTGGGGACCCAGCCTGGGCAAACACTGGGTCTTGGAGGCCAGGAAGTCGTCCTGGGGACAGCTCCCACCCACCCAAGTCCCCTGGGAGGCCAGGGCAGGACACGCCCTGCCCAGGCAAAGGGCTGAAGGCTCCTCGCTCCCCCTGCTCATTCAACCAGCTGTGAACCATGGGGCCAGGAAGGAAATTGAAATCCTTTCCCCTATCTCTAGACATCATTTGCCTAACAGATCCTGGTTAGCTCCAGCAGGACGAACACAACTGTAGAGAACTTTCTAGAGGTTCTAGAAGTTGTAAAGGAGAACCTCTGTGTCCAGCAGCAATTCCCCTTCCCTGGCAGAGGTTTGGGGCCCAGGCAGAAGGAATAGACCCAGGTGCAACCTCCACGCCTGATCACCACCTGCGTGCAAATCCCCCCTTTCCACTTACCGCTGCTTTGGGGGCTTTGAGACTTCAGCCAGCCGGCGACAGGCCTCCTCCAGCTGCGCCAGGGTGTTGGGTGGGGTCAGGGGAGGCATGGCAGGGTCCTGGGTGAAGGGGTGGGCCCGGGAGAAGGTGCGGGGGTGCCCGTTGCCAACCCCCCACAGGTGGTGTCGGCTGGCTCGCTCGCCTGGGGCTGCCCGGGCAGGCTCCCCGGGGTGTGCTTTCTTGGTGCTTTGGGCACTGGATGCAGAATGAGGAGAGAAAGCAGAAGGGAAGAAATTAGGTTAGAAAAATTGGAAAATGTGACTTCAATAGAAACATCTCTATTCTGCCGTCAGAGAGACAGAGAGAAAAAATAATTCCACCATAACACGAATAGGGGCTGGTGCCAACACAAGACATTTTTGCGGTCTGCTAGGTCCAAAGTTTAATACTAGAACAGCAGAAGCAAACAGGCGCATTTGTTTTTGACCAACTGCAAAAATAGCCATCCCCGGAATACCTCGGTATTGACCACCCGGCCACTCGCGGGCGGGCAGCGGGTGTTTACCTATGGGGCTTGGGCTTGCTTTCCCGCTCGCTCTCCAGCATCCACTGCCAGACATCCTGCGACCTGTCTCCTTCCTCCCCGGGAAGCTGCAGCGCCCCAGCTCCACCTGGGGCCCCTCCTTCCCTGGCGGGCAGAGCCAGGCCTGACTCGGTGCCCTTCCCACTCCGTCTGGGCAAGGTACTGCCTCGGCTGCCGCTGCGGGGAACCAGAAACCACACCAACCCCGAGACCCTGTTAGGGCTTCGGGACTCCTCGAATCGGACGGTTCAGCGAGCGGGAGGGGATGCTGGGAGGCCCCGTGCACCTGCCAGCCCCCCACCCCGCCCCCTCCCACCTGGAGGACCCCACCTCCTGCCAGCCCAGGGCTACGAAAGGGAGAAGCCCGAGCTGGGGCAGCGCGGTCTGCCTGACACTCACCCAAACTGCTCCCCCGGCCCAGGATCGGGGGCCCGGGGATGGCTCTTGCACTTAGAGTAGCAGTAATAGGCGAGGCCTCCCGCGCAGAAGCAGTGAGCCCTCTGCGCGGCCTCTGCCTCGATCTGCTCCTTGGTCCTGGGGCCGGCGTGGTGGTGGATGTAGTGGTGGTGGATGTGCTTCGTCGTCTGCTTGGTCACGAAGCCCTTGCCCCCGAGCAGGGGGCAGCCGGCTGGTGGGGCGGCCGAGGGGGGCGGCTTGCTCCCGGGCAGGAGGAGGGAGTGGTGCTGGTGGAGGGAGCGGTCAGGGGAGCGGGAGCGGGGGCTGTAGCGGCCCACGCCCGGAGACTGGCAGCCAGGGGTCTTGAGGACCCTCGACAGGTGGTCGTCGAGAATCGTCTGCGGGTCGTCCTCATAGCTGCCGCCGGAGGGCAGGAGGGAGATGGGGTGCTGGGGGAGGGCACCCTCCCGGGAGCTTGGCGCTAGCTCAGAGCCCTCCTTCTCTTCATCCTGGACAGGAAGGCAGCAGAGGGGAAAGTGACCCAATGAGTGGGAGGGGCCCCCAGGAGACAAACCTTCACCCAGCAGCCCGCAGGGGGTAAAAGGGAGGCAGGGAGGCGGGTCCACCCAGCACCACCTCTCTCATCTGCTGCAGCCTCTCCTCCAGGCTATGGCGGCTCTCCAGCTCCAGCTTCAGCTTCTCCAGCCTGGAGATCAGCTCGGCGGCGAAGGTGGTGGGTTCCACGGGGGTCATCTCCTTGGGCAGGCGGTGGGTTCTCTACAGGCGCGGGGAGGACAGGGGCGAGCTGGGTTTAGCGGACCCGGTGCCGGGTGTGGGCCGGCGGCTTCCGCAGGGCTGCCCGGGCTGGGCACTGCTCGGCGCCTTCTGCCTGGACGGCGGGTGCATGGCGAGGCAGCCGGGGCTGCCCGGGCCTTTATGCGCCAGTGCTGGGGCCACATGGAGCGCCTCGGTGCCCACCAGCATTTGCCTTGGGCAGGAGCAGTTGGTCGCACTCCGAGAGGCCCTGCTTGTTCTCTCTGTAGTACAACCAGCCCATCAGTAGCTACTCTGAAGTAGGAAATCTTCAAAGACTGTTGTCGAACATCAAAAAAAAAAAAAAGCAGCCCTCGAGGTGGGGAGGGGAGAGAGACCAACTCAAGGAATAAAAAGTAGAGTCTAAACAGAAAGGGAGTTGGAAATTAAAAAAAAAAAAAAAGATTGGAAGGGAAGTGGGGGTGGGGGGAGAGGGAAAAAAAAAAAGTCAAGCAGCCGGATCAGAGCCGAAGTGGTAATTTATTTCCTGGCCGCACACTGCGCACCTTTGAGGAGGCTGGCGACGTCCCCGCGCTGTCCCCGCCCCTCCTCCCTATCTCTTTGTACAGAAAATGAAGAAAGCTGCTGCCGGCTAGTAGCAGAACACTGCTGCGCTCGGCTGCCCGAAGCCGATCTATCAAGGGAAAAGGGAACATCTCCAAATCAAGTACAGAATATAAAAAGGCACCGAGAACGCCTGCCAAAAGCAGCAAACAGAGAAGACCCCTGCCGCCCAGCTTTCCGTCCCTCTCCTGTCATCTCTGCCTCCTGCCCACGCCCCCCACCTCCTCGGCTGCTCCACCTCCGTCTTCCTCATTCCCCTCTCTTTTGCCCTTTACCGGGGGGCAGGCAGGTACCACCTGCGAAGGCTGCCACTCCCCCCACCAGATGAGGCAGGCCTGGCCCCTGCAACCGCTAAACTGGAGAAACGAGCCCCTCTGTAAGGAACTGTGTTCTCACCCAGGCCGGCTCGATGCAGCCCCTGATCAAAGCTCTGCCTTATGGAGAAAGTTGATTTGCACACCCCGGGACAAAATCATCTAATTTACAAGCTTGGATGAGAGAATGTCTCTTCATAAAAACACACACACACTGCCGTCAAAGAAAAACAACACATCACCAATACTGTTGTATTGTGGGGAGGTGTTTTTACGGGGGTGAGGGGTGTGTCTGGAGACTGGAGATCCTCAGGAAAGCAACCTTCATATGTTAATTTTAAGACAAGGTAAGTCTGTCCTTGTCTGTGCAAGGAGCTTTCAGAGAGGCGTTCCTCTGGCGACAATCCACACACTAATGCAACACGGAATTAGCAATTTGATGTGTTAATTTTCTAAATGCAACCTAACTGGACGGACCAACTGAATTCTCCGAAGCTGGCAGAAAGGGTTTTAAACAGATGCCTGCTTGCAGCCGTGTGGTGTCTTCCTTGCAACCTGGCTCTCAGGGTGTGTACACAAGAAGCCCGGCTCCTGAAAGGGGAGTGCAGGGGGTGAGGCTCCCAAGACCAGAGGTACGCATGCTACCTGCTCTCAAGGACATGAAGTAAAAAGGGAAGTCCCAGCAAAGCCCTTTGCCAGCAAGCCTGCCCTCCTCTCCATCACAGGACGGAGCTGCACATGGTCACTCGCTTTACCTCAATAGTGGGTACTATGCCAAGTTCTGAGGCTGGAAATGGACAAGACGGAGCAGCTGCCCTCCCAGGCTCTGGAGATCAGCAGGAAAAATGGCCAGGTCAAGAGAAGAGTGAATGACTGAAGTGACAGAGCTGTGCAGCAAGCACAAGCAGCAGCAGGGTCTCCCAGGACGTGCTTTTCCTTCCCAAGGAGGCTGGAATTCCTTCAGGCTCATCATTCAATCATTTGTTCAATTAGTAAGTGTTTACTGAGCATCTATTATGTGCCAGGCACTGTTCTAGATTCTGTGGATTCAGAAATTAACAGAAGAGACAGAAAGCCCTGCCCTCATGGGGCTTCGTCCTAGCAAGTGCTGTATGAGTGGACAGAAGCATGGATCATTTCCCCACATTTCTTGGTTTCTTTCTTATAGAGAATTTTCTTTTTTGAATTAAGAAAATGTAAAGGTTCAAATGGGTCATCTAGAACATGAGGACTGCAACAGTCTGCTCAATCTTGCACCCAACCGCCGCCCACTGACCCCTCTTGCCCAGCTCTTCCTGCCCCTCCTGCTCCTCACAGCTTCCCGATTCCACCCCCCACACCCCGTCTCCCACCCTTTTCCTTCAGGACTCGACATGGCTGAACACAGCTGCCTCCACAGCTTAGCACTCACCGGGAAATGAGGTAGAGACACTTGGCCATTGGCCTTCACGCTGCGATGCATTTCTCTCTGGAGCTGTTTCTTACTCCCCATGCGGTAAGGAGGGATTCCATCCCTGAGGGAAAGGAAGACAGGACCCACAGGCTCACCAGGATGCTCTCAGCACAGGGCTGACTCACACACGCCATCCTGTGGTGCCACCAATGGACAGGGCCCCCCGCTTCCCCGGGAGTGGGCCGCGCATCAGCAGGTGCCAGCACTGTGCCCATGGGGAGCGGTCAGTCTGGGGCCAGGCTACCCACCAATCACCTTGGAGACTGGGCTCCCTCTTGGATGCAGGAGCAGCGACTCAGAAGGAGCTTGGGAAGCTCATCTCTGGGTTACCTCTTAGAACTACGTTACCACCCAACCAGCCCAGACGGAGTAAAGAGGCTCCCGTATCTCACAGGTTCTCCGAACGGTCCTCCCAACAGTCTGCTACCACCACCAATATCCCAAATCAGGGAACCAGGGACTTCCCAAGAGAACAAGGGCAAAAGGTTGTAGGGCTTAACCCACAGAGGGCTAAACCAGGCATTGGTGAAGGCATGTCTAATTCTCCAATAGGCAGCCTGAATCCTTTCCAAATTGCATCCTTTTATAAGTTGCCACAAGGCTCTCCCCGGCTCCTTTCTTCTCTCAGCTCCACACCCCACCACCCCCAACCAGTGGCTTCTCAGGCACATGACCAAATGGGCACCCAGAGAGGCGCCCCGCCACGTGCAGTCCTGTCATTCATTCATTCAAGTATTTCTCTCGAGCACTGAGTATGTGCCAGGCTCTGTTCTAGGCTCTGGGTGAGTGAGCAGCGAATAAAGGGGGGAAGGAGCAAACAGGTGCCCGTACGCAGCTTATACTGGGGACACAGGCACGAAGATACCCAGAGTGTTAGGAGGAGGCAACTGCAGAGATGAAACACACCGCAGAAACAGGGGAGACAGGATGGCCAGGGGCAGGGGCTGCAATTTTAAACAGGGTGCTCCTAGGGCTCCCAGTGAGGTGACAGGTGAGCAAAGACCTCAGGGAAGTGTGGAACCCTGTGCCCTTCATCACTCTTTAAAAAAAAAAAAAAATTAGCAAGGAAAGGAAAAGAGGCTGGAAAAAAAAATAAAGCCTTCACTTCATCTAGTCTTCACTAAAACATGACCTGGAGTTGCCATGATTTTTTTTTTTTTTTTTAAGAATTTCATTCTTGAAAGCAGTTGAGTGCTCACGGTGTAACTATTCTCCCATCAATGTCCCTTCCAGAGGTCACTCGTTTACTAAAACCGCAGGGTTGGAAGAATCATCATGGTCATACCATTTCCATAATGAATTATACTCTGAGGCCACAAATACTGAAATTAAGTGTTTGGATAGTTCCCCTTCCTTGGTTTTTTGTTCACCATTGGGTAGGATATGTCTGGAAACAGAGGAAGGAGTAAGCAGCTCTGGCTCATCAGTGGGTGAAAAGCAGCAGGGAGCAGCCCAGGGTACTCCATGATGCTCCGGAGTTCTGAGCGATGCACTTTCCAGAAGCCTGCAGACCTGGGCCCAGGGCCGTGGCGGCGACAAGGAGATCACGGAGGATCGCAAGCCCCTCTGCAGGGGCCAAACCTTGACTAGGAAGCATCTGAAGGCCAATCACACAGAGGGGAGCAGGGGAGAGGACAGGTCAAATCTACAGCCAAGAACTTAGAGACCAAGTGTTGGCCCCAAAGTCCGAGCGGGAAGCGGAAGGGTTAGCCGGCTGTCCAGTGCACGGAGGAGTTATTCTCCCAGTCACTGAGAACCGGCACGTGCCCTGGTTCTTGAAGGCACGGCAGGAGAGAAGGTTCTAGGGTCCTAGGAACCAGCTGAGCCATGTCAAGTTTATTTATCAAAACTCAGTGTTTCCATCTGGAGACAGTCATCAGTCATGGCAGAAGACGGCTCCACGGGGCTCTCCCAGGCACGAGCAGCAACGGGTCCCAGCCTAGGTGAACGACCGCAAGGAGCTGCCAGCACCCATGCACCGGGTTCCTACGTGGGGGAGACCTGGCCTAGACACCGGACGTCTAATCCGACTTAATCCTTACAAGAACCCTAGTCAGCCACGTTTCACAGATGACCGGAGATGCTCCATCGCTTGCTGGACGTCACAGTCAGTGGAGGGTGGCTCCAGGATGCAAATCCACGCTCCCACTGGACTACAGAAGTCGTGCCCTGAAATCAACACCCTGCACTCACAATCCTTCCGTACTCTCTGGCACTCACTGGCTTTACGGCGTGCCCCGGGATTCCCGAGGTGCGATACATGTCCCCCCTTCTCTCACCTAGAATCCTTGGGGGTGAGGCGGGGTGGCTCACCAACTGGGTCTCCTGCTGGTCTAACCCAGTCCCCTATCCTGGCTGGCTCCCCTTCTGGGGCTTCACAAGAGGATGGACGGCCCTTCTCCCAGGCCTGTCCTTGACAGTCTCGGGGGAGCAGAAGTCAAACACCCCACGCACCCCCACTGTGAAACAAGCAGAGCTTCAAGAGTCCCAGGAAGAGTCCCCCATCCATCCCCTCCAAGACTCCATCCTGCGGTTTCCACCCCATTCCCCCTTTCTTTCCTCCCAGATAGAAACCAACGGTGAAGGCTTTTATTCCACTTCTTTCTCCAAGTAAGGCAGAAGAAAGAAAAGAGAATGGGGCTGGGGGAGGAGGCAGCAGGTCACTGCCAGATTAAAGGCAAGAGAAAGGAATGATTTTATAAACACCCCTCCCCCTCCACCACACCCACAACCACACCTGGGGCAGGTAAAGGACCAAACTGCAGGAAACTTGTGACCGGAGCAGAGAAAGGAGACTTCAACTTACTGAGGCTCAAAAAGGCTTTGCAAGATGTCTTCAAAGAAATGTGGCTCTAATTCCCCCCCAAGCCAGGAATCTTCTTCCAGAACAGCCCCTCATTCCAGAGGGGGCCTCTCTCCTTTTATTTGCGCTCTAACAGTCTGTGATCAGTTTCTTGGCTGCTCAGAACTGTGGGCTGAAGCACGCCACAGCTCCGGTCCCGCACAGTCTCCTTTAATTATAAACATTTCAGCTAACGAGCCCGCTGCCGGCCCAGCTGTTTTGGGGAGCACTAGTTTTGAAGTGCGGACTCCAGTTAGCTGCCATTTAAGCCGAGCCAATTAGCTTAGCCTTTTGACTCCGCCGCGCCCACCCTGACCTGACCATGGCTTTGAAATCGGGGCCGTGCGCACGCGCAAGGCGGCTGTCGCCGTTTGGCAGCCACTCTGAGGGTGCCACTGATCGCGCCAACATCACAAGCCTGGTTTGTACGATAAGGTGATATTTGAAGTTCAACTTGGATGCATCCCCTGGTGTCCAAAGTAAATCCATAAATAAGATATAAGGAAATAAAGTTAAATAAGTAAAATGACCTATGTCACTATCCCCCGTGTGAAACGCGAGGCATTAATCTTATGCCGATTTGGGGACATTCTCCAAGCTGATCCTGCTTGGAAGAGCCACGCTGCACAAAGAGGAGAGATGGGGAGACGCGTCCACGGGGTCGACCTGATTTCGCAACTCCTGCCCCCCTTACACTGGCGGAGATACCCTTGGGGGGCAAAGAGCCTGCTGCTGCTGTTCTCTCTGGTCCCCTCGCTTTATCCCCCACAAGCCTGATGCCCTGGCCCGCTCCTGCAGTCCTTCAGCCCCCAATGCTCCAAGGACTGAGGTTTAGGGACTTGCTGGGAGTCTGGCAGTTAACTTAAAAAAAAAAGAAAAGAAAATTAAGAAGCCATTTCTTTCAAGAATGTAGGTTTTGGAGTAACAGGCTCGTAAAACCGCCTTCTCAGAGGCCTGCGAGGTGGAGACCCCAATCCCCAACCATGTTAACAGGGCTTTCTGCTTAATGGGAAAACAGAAGTCAGCAGTGGGCTTGGGGAGAAGGAAATGATTTCCAAGGCCCTGCCTGCTCTGCACATCCAGGCGAGACTTAATTGGTTCTGTCGCGAATGAGACGATGGCTTCCCTGGGCTTGTGTCTAATGAACTCAAGCCTTCTGGAGTCTATTGAAGGCCGCCTGGGACCCCCTTCTCCAGCCCGCACCCCCTTCCCAGGGCTCCCCGGCCCCTCCCAGCCTGCACCGGCCATTGTGAGGCCATTGTGGCAGCAGGAGAAACAGCCAGGGCTCTTTTCATGCTTTATGGGGCACTCCCATTCACTTGTTCAAGGAAATTTCAAAGGGGCCTGCTACCCTCTTATCCCCTCTAAGCTTCCCCGGATGAACAATGGGCTGAAAGCGATTCAGTTCAGCTTTTCATCCCCCACACACTTGCTTTCCCGCTCGGTGCTCTCGTCTGGGCAGGGCCCACAGCTGGCTGTGCTCTGCAGAGGGTCTAACCCAGCCCTGGGAATCCCAGGCGATGTGTCCAACACTGGGCAGGTCACCCACACCCAGGCCAGCCAGCCAGAAAGTGCCTCGTGCAACTCTGGCTTTCAGTTCATGCCAAGTCTCCTCGATGAGCGAGGGGGGAGGCCCTGCAGGCTCCCCACACCAGCGCCCACTGGCAGCCTGGGACCCACAGGGAAGTATCAGCACAAACGCATGGCCCATCCAATGGGCCCTCGTTCTGGAGATGCTGGTCCTCCGCGAGGTGACCACTCCCAGCAGAGGATGACTGTGCTCGGGTGAGAAAGATGTACCCTGCCCCACGAAGGCACAGCACCCCCAATGCCATAAGGAAGGCCAGCTGTGGCGGAGGGTCAGAACAAACCATAGCAGTCAGCCAGGTCTCTGAGCTGCACTGGAACTTTCCCACAACATCGTGGTCTCGTTCCACACCAGTCCAAAGCAGCTGCACCACCGGGCGGTTTACAGCACCCTGGGGTTCTGCCACCTCAGGACCCAAGTGTGTCTTTCTGTCCCAAAGACAAGGCTGCTGGGGGAGGGATCTGTCTGCACCATAGTGGAATTTACTGGCCCACACTCTAATTCCTTCTGCTATATCAGGCAACTTGCAAAGGTGACTTGTTTACGGTTAAGTGGCTCCCCAATGCTCTAAGTCCACAAAGGGCTTCAGCTAAAGGGGTCAGGGGAGCTTTATACTCACCACTAAATAAAATTAAGAAGTATTTCTTCTGAATGGGA
This sequence comes from Choloepus didactylus, assembly GCF_015220235.1. Classification (NCBI taxonomy): domain Eukaryota; kingdom Metazoa; phylum Chordata; class Mammalia; order Pilosa; family Megalonychidae; genus Choloepus; species Choloepus didactylus. The sequence goes on along the minus strand of NC_051324.1, from coordinate 62,479,833 downwards.
GGAACATGGGGGAGAACTTGGAACTTGCTCCCTCCTACTCTTCCCTTAACCCATTAGAGCAAGAAAGCAGTCTGATCACTGATATATAAAATGTAAAAAAAAAAACAACGCAGCTCCAAGGCCCTTTTACCAACTGGTCCTATTAACAGACCCAGGTTGAAATTTCCATGCTTATGAGGCACGGCAGGCAAAGGGCGGGGCCCACATCTGGCCAGAACTAGAACGCAGAGGACTTGGATTTGGGATCTGTCTCTGGCATGAACAGGGATGGGATCACTGGGTCTTACTTCTCATCTGTAAAGATCACGACAACTGCCTACTTTTCTAATTAGGTCCATGTGAGCATCAAACAAAAACATGCACGGGGACTACACCCAAGTTCTCTCATGGTGAACCCACGATGGGTCCTGAAATGCAGCCAAGGGCCAGGAAGAGAGCCAAAAACAGTCTCTAGGAAAACTGAACAGAAGGACTGAGAGTCTTAAGTAAACCATGTCTTACTTAGGAGAGTCACTCAATGCCCTCATTCAAATTCAACTTACTCTTATTTTACAGGTAACGGTAAGACTTCCACGTTATCTGCCAATAAAACCCGAAAAGGCCATGCTGCTAGAAGAAAACAGTAGACAGAATGAGAGAAGAAAAGAAAAACTATTGGGAAAAAAAAGGGACAGGGAACACTAATAGTTATAGGGGCAGTGAGTCCTCCATAGCCTTATAGTCTATGAGGTGATTCTACAACACAATATGAAAACAGATCTTGGCATTATTTGGATCTCAAGGGAAAATATGCCTTGTCCAATGCTGTTCCACAGAGCAAAACATATTATTTTAAGAAATAAGTTCAAAGGATAACTTTTTTCAAGTATGGATATTTCAATAGAGCTCAGTGTGGAAAACTCACTTCTGTGGAACCCCCCTTTCTCTGTCCGAGATGAAAGATGTCTACTCTTACTTCGTTTTTGCTGATGCCAAAATGTTATTCCTTTATTAAAACTGAACCTTCCACCCGAAGGCTCACTCTCCCCTAACAGGGGACTTGATAGGAGACAATAGAGGTCACCAGGAAAAGTGATGGTAAAGTTCCAAACTAACCTCATCGAATGTCCTTCCTACTGGTTCTACGCCCCAGGCCAATGGCCAATAGAAACCAGACAGTTTCAAACAAACTAGAAGAATAGATGGTCCAGTTTTAGGAAAATAAAGGGAATAAATGCTAAATAAGAACCCCAGCCCCATGTGTTTGCCTTTCAAAATTGTTCCCTTGGGAGGCAAAATACCTTCTCCAAGAAGACTAACAATTCCCCAAAACATTTGTGGAAAAAGCCTTCAAAGAGCATTTCTAGAGCAGTGGTTCTGAACTGGTGTGGCTGAAGCCCCCGGGGAGTTCTGTGGATGCCCGGGCCCCACCCCATGTCTCCTGAATCAAATCTCCAAGGATGCAGGAGGGAGGAGACGCAGCCCACCCGCACATGCCCCCGCGAGACCCCCAGAAAACCGATGCACCCCATCCACGAGGAGAGTGGCACACATGCCTTCAGGAGACCTGAAACTCAGAGCGTGGCCCCGTTCAATGGCCTGTGGACCTTTTCAGGCCACCACAGTGACTTAGTTTGCTTGAAAAAATGAAAGCCATCCTTCTGTAAAGTGTCCAAGGGCAAACACTACTTTGGAGAGGTGGGACAGTGAGTGAACAACAACCTGGAACCCTATGTTGGGTCCCCAATACCTGACATTGTAGGCACCCCACCAATGCTTAATGAATTGCACGACGTCCGTTTGAATGTGGGAACATCACACACAGTCACCCCTTTTGGGAGCTCTGGTGTTCTGACTCCCACTTTCAATGTGTTTTTCTCCAAAAACAATGAACATTTCAACACAAACCCTTCTAAAGCCACCCTGTCTCCCGACATGTTGGTTCTGCACAGATGGAAGGCCTGGCTTTCAAAGACCAGACAAGCAATTCTGTCCATAGGGAAGGCAAGTAAAGTGGCAACCTACGAGGGTTTTTTAAACAAGGAATATAGAGATATTCACCTTAACCTTCTACTTCAGTTTAGTTTCCTTCTGTTGAGGAAGGCTCTTAAGCCTAACACAATCCAGACTACCATCTCACCCCCTCCTTAGCCACCCGCACACCAGAGCACTCTCCCCTTCCACCCAAAAAATGTATATACACACAGCTGGGGTTTGCAAGGCCAGGAGAGAATGGCTGAGGATTCTGCTCAGCTGGCTTGGTGGGTGTGCCCGTGCGTGGCAGGGACCCCAGAGCACTTACACGCTGCTGTCCGTCATGGACATGGAATCATCAGTCAGTGCATCACTGGATATCTCGCTGTCATTGGCGCTGGTGGCAGGTGCAAAGACGTAGCCGGAGCCTACGTGGTATGGATTAACGGGATCACTCCTCTTGAAGGACCTACAGGACAAGTGAAAGAGCAGTGTGGTCATGGATCCTCATCAGAAACCCAGGCAACCAGGAGACCCCAGGACAGCCTGGGGCACCAACCCACACTCTGCTCAATGCCAACCTGCTACTGCTGTTCTTCTGGGCAGAGAGTAAGGGCCCCAAAGTAAAGCCTATTGAGCCACTGACTCGCCCATATGGAGGCTAGGGGACAAAAGCAGGCCTGTCCCTCTGTCCTCAAAGGTGGGCTTGCCAGGGGACAGAGTATCCCAGAGGCATCCTGGGGGACGTTATACTATTCTCAACACAGATTTACACAGAGGAGCAGGACTCTGTTCCAGGAGGGGAGGCTTAGGCTTGACAGAGGGGGAGAAGTCAGTGGAGATGAAATGTCTTTCCCCTTCCCACCCACCCCCATCTAAGCTGGCACTAGAGGAAAACAATATCGGGACTGTGAGACATCCTAAGCATCCAAACATCCCCCCCCCCAAACTCCCCACTGGGGGTCTGTTAGTACAGTTCAGAGCTACAAACAAACTAGAGGCCTGGTTTGGCATTCCCACCTCAGCCTGGGGCCCACAGTGAGTTGGATGTCCAGGCCCATGTTTGAAACTCCCATCGCAGTGAGCTCGAAACGACCCCCTCCCACAGGGCTTCCTCCCACTAGGCCTGGTGAAGGCAAACGGATTACACCAAGCAGCACACCAGCTCCAGAGGAAGGTCCTGGCTCCTCCTGAGTGTCGGCCCTTCATTGAGGCTGCCTCTAGCTACCCACTTTTGGCTCCTGACATCCTCCCAGAACACAGTGCCCATCTCCTGCTGGGCCACATTTCTCTCCTGTCTCCAGCCAGGGACTTAAGGGGAGAGGGGGATGTGACCTCTTTAAGAGGAAGGGGCCACTGCGGTCAGCGTGCTGCATGAGGAGGCCCCGTGTACAAAGACCCTGGCCTTCTCCACTGGGCCCACCAAGCCTGAGCCAACAGCAAAGACATCAGTTGGAGAAGAAGGACTTTATAAAGATGGCCCTGGGGTTGGCAAATGAAAGCCACCATGAAAGGTCACCCATCAGTACTCTACACACATCTGCTGAGGTCCTATTGACTCACTATGTGTCCAGCACTGGGCTCTGGGTGTTTCCAGCCAGTCTCTGGTCTTCCAGCGCCCACGGAGTGGGGTGGTGGTGAGACGACAGGAGGAAAGAATGCAGAGAGTGTCGCAGCCCACAAGGAGGACACGCCTTTATACACTCCTCTGTGTAACGCTCACAGCCACCGGGGGAGGAGGAGCACTGTGCCCATTTTACAGATGAGGCGCTTGATGGACCCAAAAGGATGGCAGGCTGCCATCCATCACCAGCATCTCTGCTGGAGCTGGTGAACGTGGGGTTGATTCATCTGGCTCTCACTCAAGCTCTCTGTCTGTCTCCTAATGCAAAGACTACCCTCATCATTTTAGACACGTGCTTCTAGAAAAAGAGGTAGGATGAGGTCCCAGTATAGGTACCCAGATCACGGGGATGGGACTGTTGGGGATGGCTCCTGGAAGAGGTGGAAGGAAGGTGTGCCTTGATGAATGAGCAGGACTTCAAGGAGACGACATCCCAGACTGGGGAAGGAGAAAGGGAAAGCCAGTGAAAAGCCTCCCCAGGCTGGGGGAAGAGGGGCTCTAACTAGGCAGGTTAGGAAGGCCTGGAGAAGACGAGGAAGCAGGGACAGAGTCTGCCTCAGCCCACAGTGGGGGGCAGAGGGGGCCTTGTAGGATCCAAGTGAGCCACTGGGGTCAGCCAGAGATGGGTGGGACCAGGTAGGGAGCCCAGGGGGGGCTGGAAAAGAAGGAAGAGACAGTTCCTGTCTTTGAGGAGCTTGCACTCTAGTCAGAATGACAAAACTTAATGTGCAAAGTTACATTCAGAGTCATAAACTGTTGGAGCCAGAGTGAACCTTAGAAATGATCTGAGCCAACACACTCAGTTTAGAAATGTTGACAAAAACCAAGAGCTACCATCGACTGAGAGACTTACTATGTGCTGGCAGCCTTCTACTTCCACCATGACGACTACATCAATGCCACGGGGCGCGGCCTCTGTTTTCTTCACTGCTGTACCCCACCCCCATCCCACCTGCACAGGGAAGAGTGCTGCATACCACAGGTGCTCGGGGCACAGCTGCCACTGGGTTATCTCCTTTAATCTTCACAACAACCCAAGCAAGTAACCGAGGCCTACTGGGATCAAGAGACTTGTTGGAGGCTGCCATGCTGGTGGCTCGGCTGGATGGAGCCCACACCTCAAACCCTAGAGGAGCTCAACCTTGATTCTGCTCCACTGCACAGGCTGAGAAGTGAAGACAGATCTTAGCAGTGTTACGTAGGTACAAAATTGACTGAAGATGCAAATCAGAAGCATCTCACTCAAATCCACGTGCACTAAACACCTTCGATCACAGGACCGTGAAGTGTCCCTTGGTCTTCTGGAACTGTTCTGGTATCTGTATCTATAGAGGGTGAGAAGACCTGGATTTTTTATGAAGATTAAATGAGAACTTTTCACAACTAGTTTAGGTAATAAACTCTATTATGGAAGGACCCCCCCCCCCCCAAAAAAAAAAGAGAAAGAAAAACAAAAAGGTAAAATGAGAATGGTAAGATATTCCATGATGGAGAACTGGTCCCCAAGTCTTCAATCTGGAATTCTCAGACACAAAAGATGGAGAAGAGCAGTGAGTGCAGAGGAAAGAGAACTGACTCTCCTGGAGAAGAGAAGGCTGCAGGATGGGTAAGATGGTCTCCCAGTTGATCAGGGGAACTTACAAGGAAGATTGTTCTTGGTTCAGCATCAATACTAAAGGCACAACACGAGGAAACAGTCTTTAAGTCAGAAAGAAGAAAGCACTTTTGAATGGTCTGCGTGGACTCATGCAGTAGATGGGGGAAAGTTTTGGAATCACCCAAGTCTTTAAAATAGCCCAAAGTTCCTAGTTGTCTGGGGTACTCGGACAGGGCCCCTGCCTCAACGCAGGGTGGACAAGATGACTTCTTCAGGGTCCCTTCCTATCCAAAAGAACCCAGTGAAAAGTAAATCTGTAAGTACTTGATAGGGACCAGAAATCAAGAGGCTGGGAGCTGGGTGACCACAGCTGAGCCACAACTTCACTGGACTTGGAGTACCCACCGGAAAATCAGCAGCTCAAGCATGACCCTCGGCATGAAGTTCTCACATGCTCTGAAGGACCCTACAAGGAGTCCCAGTAATAACCTGAAAAACCAACTGCCGATAAAAACAGAAAGCTCCTGTTCTGCCACATATCCTCCTAATTTCTTCCGTAGCATTTAACATGACTTCTAATAACATATCCTTTGGATGGTGACATGTTGCATGCCTATCTCGAGCTACTAGACTGTAAGCTCCATGAGGGCAAGGACCACATCTGTCTTCTTCACAGGTGCATCCCCTGTGCTAAAAGCAGTCTGTAGCAAGTGGCAGGAGCTCAGCTTTCTTAACGACCTTAAAAGACCTAGGACCATCGAGTGGGTTACTGAAAAGTGCTTTTTTTTTTTTTAATTTAAGAGACAAAGTACAAAATAAAAACAAAAAACAAAAAACAAAAAATTCCCTTAAATAGCATTCACTCTTTCCAGCCCTTCAGTCTTGCTATCTTTGTCATATTAACACATCAACAATGTCCCAAATTCAAGAGTTATGTTTCACCCTCTACAAGGAGAGAATGACTCAATAGAAATTCCTTCCTCCTCAACAGAAAAGACATCTAACGCAAACCTTGTGTGTGCTCACACAGCTTTGCGCTTATTTTTTTTACACATGGAACCAAAAATAAACTCGACTCCCTTCACTTCTAAAATAGAGGACTAGTGTGTGGCCAGCAATTAAAAATGGAATATACCGCTCTCAACTCAGTTGACTGCAATAGAGTATTGGGTTTTTCTACAATCACATAACAAGATGAGGCAGAGGAAGGAGGCAGGGTTGTGGGGAGACAGGGACTCAACTTCTAAGAACCCATAACTTTATCAAATGGCCGCATAATTTTAAGAAAACAGATTAAAGCTGTTTTCTTGTTATTACTTAAAAAGGGGGGGTGGGGGAGGAACTGGATCCTGCTGAAGAAATTGTACCCAGATGCCCTGATTATTTCTTCATTGCTGGTGTGCTCCCAGTTGCTGCAAGGATTTTTAATTCCTACAGAGAGCAGAGGCCTACAGTACGGATTTTGTATTGGGCATGCATCCACAGACCCAGTTTCTAACATCAATAGGCAGAGGGTTTTCAGCTGACAGGTAGCAGAGGCTCCAGGGACCTTAAGGGAAGGGAAATGTCTGCTGCTTTCTTCCCCTAGACTATTCTTATCTCTTATCTTGATGAGATGCCAGTGGCCCTGCTCCCTCCCCATGCAGCAGGGCAAAGCCTCCACACAGAAAGCACAATAGAACTGACCTTTGGGGGCCTCTTTCTGGGTGTCCCCATCCCCCTCAAAACAGTGCAACTTAAAAAGGATTTGCTTCTAAGGGCTTGTGTTTCGGGCTTTCCAAGGGCCCTCTGACAATTCACTCACAACCTCACTGCATAAAAGGAAGTACTCTTCAGCAAGCATTTTCTAAGGGAAGACCCAAGCAGCTTGCAACAAGGGATCTGGAACTCAAACGGCATTGGGGGACTGGGGCTTTTGAAAACAAGCAAATGTTACAAGTATATTTTAGCAAACTGCTCATCAGCGCTTCCATCCTCTAATTGCCGATGACTGATTCCAGCATCTTTCCTATGGCATCCTTTCCTCTGATAATGGAAGCCAAGCTTGATTCCGATGGCTTTGCACAAAAACGAATCTCATCAGCGAGAGTTCTCTTCAGCAGACAGGAAGCACTTGGGGCCAGCAGAGGGCCATGTGGTGGGCCCGACTTATTTTAAGCGAGGCAGATGAGACCCGCCTTGGGCAGGAGCACACAGGGCCGGTGTGGTCAGGGAGGGACATGGGGAGTGCCCACTGCATCCCATGCTGTATTCTCTTTCCCCAAATAAATGCTGGCTGAGCTCCTAATCCCACAAGCCCCTTAACACACACCTCCACACCTTGGCACCGTACGTGTGTCTACACACGCATGCACGTGTGCTGGAGTTTTCACAGTGCCTCCACCAGCAGGTCACGTCTGCCCCGGGTTATTTATAGAGACCATCAAAAAGCCCAGGCATCCCACTCAACCACGCTCCAACCAGAGTCATTCCCTCCAAGGATAATTCCTGCTCTTCCGTTCCAACTGTTTATATTAAATCTGACACCAAATCAGTAAGGACACAAACAAGTTGTTAAAAACGAGGCTCCGCTGAGTGCCCAAGATAAACACGCACTCAGAAGGCCAACCAAGCCCCTGCCTCAGGGGTTGGTGAAGGGAGGCCCTGCCCGGGCTCCTGGGTTCTGTTTCATTCATCCCACTAACTTACTCAACCCGTTAGTTCCCATATGTCAGGTACTCTGCACTATGAGGGAGTGGGGGAAGTGAGTTAGGATCCCTACATCCCAAGAACCAGCAGTCTGGCTCAAAAGGCAGGCTTGTGTAAGTCTGAAGAGTACAGAAAACTGAGGCGTGGGAAGGGGGGATACTCTAAAACCTTACAATGAAATATGAACTGAAACCAAAGGGTCATCCTTTGGAAGTGACATCCTAACCCGGATGACCCAACTATTATCATAACCAAGCATACTAATTATAATGTTTTACATAAGTTCAAAATGTTTCCATTTCCAAAGGGCTTTCATGTTTGTTATTTTCAACCTAATAAACAACCCTATGACACAGGCAGAGGGGATGTACCCACCCATTTTACAGATGGTACATGGAGCTCAGAAAGGCAGGAACCCAGGTTGTCAGTGGTGGACTGGGCTGGAAAACAGGCCTCTGACTCTCGGACACCTCCCAATACACTGTACATATACACTTCAATATCTGCATATTAAAATGAAATTAGATCATTTGAATACATCTTAACCTCTCTTTGTGCTCAGGGTTAAGACAGGGGCTTCACTTCATCCAGGTAAAATGCTTCATTTCAACCCCACGGTGGGAGAAAGCAGACACAATCCAGCATGGAAACTTAAGAGGCCAATGGAGAGGTGCCCATAGTTCACAATGAAGAAGGCGGCCTCCAGGACTTCAAAACCATCACTCGAGTAACCGCCAAGTTTAAACCTGGAAAACAGATGAGGCCTCTCAAGGGGGAGGGGTCCCCGCAGGGTCCCGCCTGGGGTGTTCTTTCTTACTGATGACACCCCAAACCACTCACTGTGCTATTTACAAAGGTGATGCGTGGGCTCTGACACCAGGAGCCACAGAAACCCCACCCACGGAAGGCCCCGGAGAAGCAGCCTGACCTGGCATAGAGCCGGAGGGCAGGTGAGGGCAGGTGAAGACAGGTGAGGGCAGGTGAGCATGCAGTAGACCCACATGTTCACAGAACAGAGCCGGGGGGGGGGGGGGTTGCTCTCACCTGCCCAGTGACTGCCCTGCCCCCGAGGCCTTGCCTTAGAGCAGACTCCATCTTCTTCCCAAACTAACTGAAACCACAGCATAAAGACACTGAAACAACCCCCTCACGTGAATTCCTTGCGAAAGCCAACCCTTGACCTCTGTCTCCACTAAGGTGTAGACCCGATGTCTGAGTGTGGGTGCACTGGCTCCCAAGGCTGCAAGAGTGCCCCCTGGTGGCCGGAGAGCAAACCTTTCCTCTCCCTGAGACCAGCTGACTGGGCTGCGGGATGTTCAAGATCAACATCTGGTGCCCGCTCCTCCTCCTGCACTGCAGGCCACACCCTACAGAGAGGGGGCAATCGCCATTGCATCCTAGGTCCCCAACATACAGGGAAAGGTCCACAAGGGTTTGCTAGATAGGACATTCAAACAGCAATGGGGTGCCCCACCACCACGCCCACCTCCCTTCCCCTTCCTGTAATAAGCAACAACCTAGAATTAAGAGGTCCTTTTCTTTTTGGATATTCAGTAGGGGAGATGGAGAGGGGAAACAGAAAACCTCATTCTACAGGAGGTCTGAAGTTGCCTACAAAGGTCAAGAATCTTAAGACTTGACCATTCCGTAAAGGACTGTCTTCGAAGCTTTATAAAAAGAGAAAGTACTTCAGGGTCCCAGCCCTCTGAGACCCAAGATCTCTTCTCCATCAGCACTAAGCAACAAAAACAATCAACCGGAGGTCTGACCCAGGACTTAACACCTGGATTATTAATATACCAGCAGAATAGAAAGCAAGGAGTCCTTCATTTGAGAAAGTCACAGGTCCTTCTCTAGTCAGAAGCTTTTCTTGCTGGGTAGATATCTAACTCTACAAAGAGAACCACAAACTCAGCTGTTAAGTCAAATTAGCACTTATCTTAATGCAAAAGTTCAAAAGATCCCACTTACCCCCTCATTCAGTGAGTGCACAAGCAATTTATTTCCTGGGCCTCATCACAACCCAGCTGCCTCTCTGGACACATGAATTCTACTCTACTGATTAGTGGGGAAATGACCCCTTCCAAAAACGGTGCTTAGTGGATCTGGTGACTCACAAGCATCAAAAGCTGCTGTCCTCTCTCTCTCTCAACCCCTTCTAAGACAGAGCCCAGGATAATAAGTAACCCACATTAATGAATACTGCTTGCCACTGTTTGAAGTGAGCACTGGAGAACTGCAGGTATTTAGCTGTGTGCATCACTTCTCCCCCACCTTTAAACAACGAAACGCAAGATCAAAGGGTTCACAGCCAGCAGTCCCAGCTCTCAAAAGACCTATGTCAGTCTCAGCAGCACATCAGGCCAGCCACCCTGCTTAACTCGAAACATCTGCAAAGTCCACTTTGTTCACCCCCCAGCGGCCCCTACCAAACTCTTACCTGTAAGCATTTTCAACAGTTTCCGTGGACCTCATACTGGCTGTAGCCCTCAGAGTTTTGCTGGACAGGCCAACCACAGTGGGTGACAGTTTGCATTTGAAGTCAGCACAAGTCCACTCCTCTTCCTCATTCAAGGTAGGGAGATAGCCACACACGACCTTTAGGCTCCCCAGTCCCCCGTTACTCATGTAAGCTGTGTTTTCTCCCCCACTCCTCACGTATTCGAGGTATATGTCAGAAGTCAAAAACGTCTGGTAGGCATTCTCCTCCATCACCGACTGGATCTCAGTCTGCGCCTGGTCAAACATGATGGAATCAATCTGCTGCTTCTTAATGCCATCTCTTATGTAGGTTTTGGTGGCAGGTTTCAGCTGCTTGGAGACGATGCTGTTGTTCTCGATGTACCTTTTATAGATCGCTTTGGCTACTCGTAAAGTTTTGGCATCCTTCAGGTTCATCTGCCTGAATCCACTGCAGGCAAACCAGAAGTCTAGGATATCCACGCATTTCCCCCTCTCCAGGAAAGTCCGGAAGAGGTAAGCCCCGTCCTGATCGCCCAACAAGGAATGCAAGGACTTGCTCCACCTGGTCAGAGGGGAGTCCGGGGATGCCCGCCCTTCAGGCTCTCCCAACCCTCCCTCGTTCCGCCTGGCGTTGGAGGAGACCGGCATGGGTTTGGTGACCTGGCCCTTGCCCACCCCGGGCTGGCAAGGTGGGGTCTCCCCTTCCTCCCCTGGAACCGGGGGCCGTGGGGCATCCTCGCGGAAGCTGCTGCTGGGGTCCGGGAGGCAGGTCACCAACACGGTGGTGCTCATGGTGGGGGAGGAGTTCTCACTGAGTTTAGCGGTTTTTTTTTTTTCCCTTCTTCCAGTTCCTCACAGCAATCAGCGTGGTCTCTTTCCCTCTCAAGTCAGCAGGAGCTCATCTGAGCCTCCTCTCTAGAAAGAAAAGGAAGGGGGGGAGGTGGAGAGAGAGAAAAGGGTATTGATCTAATCAAAACCAGATCTACCCAACATCAAAGCAAAAAAGTAAACAGGCTTTTCAACTCCCCAAATTCAAATCAAGCAACCCAGCTATCTGCGAGGTGCTCATCTAAAGTATAAGACGCTGCTTTTTCAAAGGCGAAATCTGAGCTCCCGGCACACTTTTCCGGGGGGAGTGGGGGAGTGGGGAAGGGACGGGAAGGAGGTGGGAGCGAAAGAAGATGGGGGGGTGTAGGGAGACAGGGGAGGTGAAAGACATAGCCTTGAAAAAACCAGCTTTGGCCCCGGCACAGGTAGGGCGACCCGGGCCGCGCCCCCTCCCCCCACGCCCCCCAATAGCATCAACTCCAAAGACACTCTCAGCCGCCGGCCTGCGTGCAGGTGAAACCAATTTCGGTAAATTTCCTAACTCCGCTCTCTGCACAGATAACTCGAGCTCCAAACGTGCCCTTCCTCGGCATCTGGTTCCCATTCCCCCAGCCACCCCCTTTCCTCTGCACTCCCCCTTCCCACTCCTTAAAAATTCAGAAGATCCTCTCCCGAAAGAAGCCCGCCCAACAGAAGGCGGAACGGGCTCCCGACTCCCAGATTCGACAGGCAAACGCCCCTCAACCCAGATATACATGTTCGCTGCGTCCCCCCTCCCGACTCCCGCCAGGAATCCGGTTCAGTTTAAGTGTCTCCATCTCGGTCTCCTCCATCCCCCCAAACCAAAAAACAACTCACACAGCCCAGACTTTGATCTTCAAACTTTCCGAGAGACTAGAGAAGCCTTGAGACCTACCGCCCCCGTCCCCCCTCAACCCACCTCCTGAAGCCGCGAACCCTACAAAACCGGATCAGAAGCTGTCTCACGCTACCGCTGTATGTGCCAAGATTCCCATATTCTACTGATCTCAAGCCTATCTTTTTTTTCCAAAAGAAAAAAAAAAAAGTCTTATCTAGCCAATAAACAAACCGCTCTCCTTAGCACGGGAAGGATCAAGCTAAACAGAGCAGGGTCGCGCGGGTGGAATGGGGCACGACCCCAGGCGAGGCGCCGGGGACCCCGAGCCCAGCAGCACCGCGGGCGGAGCGGCGGGGCAGCACCCGGTTACCCAAGCGCTGGGGAGATGGGGCGGCCGCGTTACCTGGAAGACGAAGGCGGCCTGAAGCCGGGCTCTCATCTCGACTGACACCCTCCGGACCGGCCCTCCCCACCCCCCAACCCAAATCAAGCCGAGCGCCTCGGGAGCCCCGCCGAGCGCGGGGCCGGAGCCCGGTCAGTACCCCGGCTCCACCGCTCGCAGAGGCGCCCGCAGAAAAAGCACGGAAAGCGGCGGCCAAGTCCAGAAATGGCGACGCGCGCGGAGACTCTGGCTCTCGGCAAAAGGAGCCGCGGCGGCGAGGCGGCCAGGGGCGCGGGACCCGGGCGGGCAGGAGGGACGCAGGGGACGCGAGCGCCCCAGGCTCGGGCCGGTCCTCCGTGCGGACTGAGCCTCGGCCGGCGCTCGGGGCCCCTTAGCGCGCGGACCCGCGGCTGGGAGGGGAGAGGGGAGGGAGGAGAGAGGCGGGAGGAGAGGATGGGGCGGGGGGGAAGAGCTGGGGAGGGAGGGGGCGGAGGGGAGGGCCTGGAGGGCGCCGCCACCCTTTCATCCCACCTTCCCCAATGCGCTCCCGCGCGCAGTCGCACGCCGACTCACAGCCCTCACGACGACAGCGCCGCGACCCCCGGGGCGGGGGATCTGCCCCCCTCTCCGCCCCCACAGCCACCCTAGCCCCGGCTCTGGGGAGGGGGGCTCCGGCGCGGCCAGGCCCAGCCCCCTGGAGCGCTCGGCGCCCGGCCCGCGGCTCCCCTCTGCGCCGGGCCGGAGCGCGCCCCGAAATAGCTCTCCGGGAAACTTCAAAGGGCCGCCCCGCCGACGCTGCCCGGGCACTCACCGTTGATCCACGCGCGCTCCGCGACCAAACCTCCAAGGCTCCCCCCGCAGGGCCCCGGGCCCCCCCGGGCCGGCCCCGGCGTCGGGGCACATGGGGAGTCGCGCGGCGGGAGTGGGAGGGCTGGGGGAGGCGGAGGAACAACAATCTCGGGATTAGAGCGAAAGCCAGCGGCGAGGGAGGGGCCGCGCGGCGCGCTCCACCACCCCTTTTCTGCAAAAGACCCGCCCCGGCCACCGCCCCCGCCGAGGCCGCCCCCGGCCCCTCCAGCCCCCGCCGGCCCGGCACTCCACACAGGTCCCGCTTCCAGCAGGCGCTCGGCGCACCAAATATCCTCCGGGCGCTTCCAACAAAAACTGCGCTGTGGATTTAACTGTGCACTTCAAAGGCGCGAGCCGAGCGCACGGTCCTGAAAGGGAGGTACGCGCAGGCCGCGCCCCCGCCGCCCCCGGGAACCTCCGCGCCCCTCCTCCGGGCTGCCCCGCCCGTGCCTCCACCCCCACCCCCCGACCCGGCCCGGCCTGGGCCCCGCCGTGCCCTCTCCGGCTCCTCCAGGCCCGCGCCGGGGCTCGGCGCGACCTCTCCCCAGTCCCCGGGGGGATTTCTTTGAAGCGGCCCTCCTAGGGCCAGGCCTCCGCCCCCACCTTTTACATCAGGGCTTCTGCGGGGGAGGCGGACGGCTCGCTCGCCCGGCGGCCCCCAGATCCCCGGCTTTTCGGGGTTATTTTTATTTCCAGACTCTCGGGTCGTTACTGAGTTGCCAGGACCTTATCAAAGCGCAGCCGGCTCCAGCCGACTCCCCCCGGGCCGGGCTTCGGGAGCCACTGATCCCGCCGCGCCAATCACCGCCACGCTCGGCCGGCCCGCGCCGCCCGCCTTAAAGGGACCGCGCCCCGGCCCGCCCCCGCCGCACGCTCTGCTCCCGCGTTAACCCTTCTCCGGCCCTCCTCCGCCCCCTGCCAGCCTCCCGCGGCCCCAGTGGCTTTCTCAGCCTGAGTTTCTAATTTTCTCTTTCAAGTTCTCCGGCCTCTTCGCTCTCGTCTTCTCCCTCTGCCTTCCCCCGCCCTCCCCAGCTCTGGAATGCAACAGTTTATTGTAGCATTCAGGCCGTCGCAAGAACTGCAAGCAAGCAGATTTTTTTTTTTTAATCATCAAATACTTTTTACCTCTATTAAAGTTTCCCTGGGAATTGGGGCTTGGGGGACTTTAAAAAGGGATTTCTAGCCCTAGGCTGGACTGGCCAAGTGTCAGAGGGCGCCCGCGGGCCGGGACACGTAAGGCGTGTGCGTGCTTGAGCGCCTGTGTCTGACTTTGGGCAAATACAGGACCAAGGTGCGTCTGTGGATGTGTGAAGATGGGGGTGTGAATCTAATCCCACAGGCCTGAGTGCTGGGGACCAGTCCTGACACCAGTTTCCTGGAGATTTAACCCCAACTTCCCAGCCTTTTCCTGGCGGGTCAGACCGCCTCTCTGCAACAACTGCATAACCTCCACGCTCTCCCAAGCGCCCCCCACCCCCCCACCATCCTCCCATGCCTCCCCCAACCCCCCCACCGAGACATGCTGTTTTAATGTACTGAAAACTCCTCACTCCACCGCCACCGTCCAATTCCTCCTTGCCTTTTCCCAATAATGTTTATGGGACAGAACTTCACTCAAAATAATAAGAAATATGCCACAAAACCCAGAGTACTATTTAGTAGTCATCCATCGCTATAGAATGATCGATCCCTCATGTGATGATGTCATAGTTAACTTTTCTTCCTCTTAGGAAATACAAGGGTGTGAGCCAGAGAGCCAAGGACTGCATGGCAGAGCTGACAGCGTCATGAGAGCTGTGCAAGGCTTTGGCTCTCCAGCCCTGCTCATTTTTTCTTTACTTACTTTCTTGTTGAACTTAATGTATTATGAGCCCTTTTAAATGCAGAAGTGCCCCTAACCTGGCATTAGGCCTTCAAAAACTCAAAAAATTCAAGAAACTTGTCTGTCCATTCAGGTTTCCATAGGAAACGATGAGGGCGGTACACCATCTGTGACATGCTGGAAAGGGGCAAACGGAGGGTCTACGTTCCCTCCAGCCTCAGCCTAGAATGGGGGTATGAGGAGCTCCTGCAGCCCGGGATGCTGGGTTCTCCCTCCCCGAGACCTACCTCTGTGGCCGAGGTTGGCCCCTGTGGGCACACCTCCCCAGGCACAGGGCTGGCATAAAGCCAGCAGTCCAGGCTACGGAATGTGGCCACTGCAGGACCAAATACGAAGACCAGAGCAAGAGTGTTGGCCCACTGACTCATCTTTGCCTTGAGACAATGGCAGGCTGTGAGGAAGCTGGAAGCAGGTCTGGTTCAGGCTGGTGTCCTCCAACAGACCAGCCTTCCGGAAGCCCAGAGGGTGAGTGGCCCACAGCCCCCCTCAGCTGCCAGTCTGTGCGTGTGAGCTTGGAGCTACTGGATGGGACCCAGGGCCCATGGCACACCCATCCGGCCACCCCAGGAGAGCGAAGAGCAAAGCTGTCCCTTGGGTTAGAACCTGTGGTTCCAGGGAGTCTTTAGGCCACAGAGGGTGTTATTACAGGAACAAAAGTGTATACAGTGGGGCCTGAATTGCCAAAGACGCGTCTATGGTGTAAACAGCAGCAGCACTCACACACACGCAATGTGGGGGAGAGGGGAGTGAAAAATCAAAACATCCAAAATCAAAATAAACAATGTTCAAAAACAGGGGGATTTTCAAAAGGAAGTGGAAACTTGGTCTTCATGGGTGGTTTTCCTCCCCTCCCAGCTGTCCCCACTGACCCTCCACTGCCCCCCAACCAGCCCGAAGCATCAAAGGATCAGCTCTAACCAGAGGACACCCCTTGGGCTCCCCTGTCATCCCAGGCTGCAGCAGGAGGGACTGGAGATGGGGAAGCCAAGCAAGGCCTGGTTTGATTTGCATCTACTCAGTAATAATCCCTCTGTGTGCCTGGTTTCTAGAACAGGTGCTCGGTCACCTCAGGCCAATGACCACCCCCCCCACCCCCGCCTCGCCCTTGTCACCCCTGCCCTCCCCCCCAACCGCCTTCATATCTGGTAGTGCATTCCCCATCCAGCAGGAGGCCCGGGCAAAGTGCTGAGCTGCCAGAAGCCCTCTCTAGCCTCTGGGTTTCTTTGACCACTTGTTGATAATATTTCTAAGAGGAAAATCCAAAGTCCTTTGCTTATACCCAGCCCCTTTCTCAAGATAGCACAGTTTTCCATTTTCCCCTTCTCGCTGGCAGCAGGGCTATCATGTGACTGGTTGTAATCCTGCACGGTTGCCTAGAAACTGGAAAGCAAGGTGATGGATTTCTGCACATGCTCACTCCCCCCACCCCCACCCCCAGCCCGAGCTTGCTCTTTAAAGAAAAACCCTACAGAGACTAAACAGCCCACTTTGCCTAAGTGCAGACAAGTTTAATAAAGCAGGGAGTGATTCTTTTCTGGAATTATGTACTGGGCTGAAATTCTGGAATCCCAGACAACCAGAGCTCAGGGCTCCCTGAGAGGCATCTGGCCAGATCTGTGACCTTTTGTCAGCCCCACGAAAACCACTCTGGAGGGGAAGTCACACCAGCTGGGACTCCAAAGGAGGTCAGACCCAGAACATTGCCCTCTAAGATTCAGTAACTTGGTCTTTTATTTCTTGGGAAAAGTCCTGCCTTAGACAATGTACCTTTGTTTGGGGAGAGAGGTGGAAAGATACACAGGTAACCTTGCCTGAGACTCTTGGTTACCTAACTGCTCCAAGTCTCCATTTGTTCACCCCTGGAGAGGAGGAAATGTCTCTCCAAAGGCTGTTGTGAAATGAGCCATAAGGTAAGCATAGTAAGTGCTTGACACGTACTAGGTACTCAAGACACGGTGATTATTTGTATGCAGTCAAAAACCTGCCACTTGTTCTAGGGAGGAACTGCCCCTCTTCAGAGTAAGACACCCTCCAATCAGCAGCCACACTCCTGGGGGTGGGGGCCTGGAACCTGATCAGGAAGGTCCTTTAAAGCTGAGCCAGCCCAGCTGCCAACTCTGCAGAGGGGCCCGGGCTGGGGAGACAAAGGGAGCTGTGCCTTTCTGCCTTCTTTCAAAGAGACTCCTTTCCTGTTCCTAATAAGGTATATCAGAACTTTTCAGCCCCAGGTGCCCTTAATATCTTGTTTAATCCATCCCCATCGTTTAAGCGAGGAGGAAAATTAAGCAAAGAGAAGGTGAAGGGATTTTTCCGTCACTTCACCCGTGTCAGAACTGAGCTAGAACCTTCTAGCCCTCCTGACTTCTGGTCCATCCTCTTCTTTTCCCTCCACACCATGGTAAGAAGACCCAGGGCAGGGCTGGCTAAGAGAGCTAAGCATTTTGATTCTTTGGCTCTCATGGGAAGGCTAATTAATAAGCTTTGGGACGGTTTCTTCAAAATATTGCAGCAGCAATGCAGCCTGAAATTCCTCTGAAGCATGCTTCCTTCAGCCCCTGCTTACAGCCATGACCAGCCTTGGCCTCAGGAACTGGGCTACCTGTAGCCGGATCCTGGGCTGTCCCACCAAGTCTGTTCCGGTGGGAGATGTTTCCCTGGACATCCCAGTGAGGTTGAAGCAGCTTAAGAGGAGGAGAAGGAATAAAAGGCAGGAGGAGAAGGAATAAAAGGCAGGAGTCAACTTCCACCCACTCTCTTCTGCCTACTTCCTTTCCCCTTTGCAGAGAGGGATTGGGGATGCCAACAAGGAAATTTTGAGTCCACAAGGGAAATGTGAAGTTTCGCCAAGAATTCCTATCCATAGAAATGTTGGGGGAAACGTCTTTTGTTAGCAAAATTAACATCTTTACTATATTAACTTTAAGTTAGTTAATTTAAACAAAAATCTTAAACTTCCTAATTTTATTTACTTTCAAGTGTTTTTAATATTATTATAAATGGTGCTACAAACTGCTGGATATTTTGGAAACTCATCTTCATCTTGGCTAGTTTAGGAGTTGGCCTGAGCTTTACAACCAGACAAGAACATTAATATTAAAGCAAATCTAGAAAGAGACTCTGTTTTCTGCAATTGTCTTCTCTGTAATGTCAAGCAGACCCAAAAAAGGTCATTTTCAGAAAAGGAACTAAAAAACAGGAGAAAAAAAAAATCTCTGAAGGCATTACTCAAACTGGTGCCACATGAAACGTTGCTAATATAAATAGGTCTGTATTCCTGAGCCATCCCCAAAGATATTTTTTTCTGCTCCTGATGTTTCAGTTTGTTCATTTTAAACAACTTCTGGAAAGTGAAGTTTTGCTGAGCTTGAAATAAGTTTCTCCGTTTTTTCATGTCAGTTTGTCTCTTGACATGCTTCGAACATCTCTACACACTGACATTGCCTTCCCAGGCCCCAAAGGGATTGCCACAATAAGGCAAGCTGCTTGCTGGAATCCCAGGCTACCCCCAGAACACTGGCGAGGTTCTGGATTTTGCTCCATGTTGCAGAACCTTCCGTACATCATGTCTTCAAGTTTCTGCTTTATTATATAACCTTCCGATGTTGTAGCGATGACTCTTCCCTTAACCTGAGGGGCTTCAAAACAGTCAGGTAGGGTAGAGTGGCTAGCAAACCTCTTTCGAGAGGAGTCTACACTGGTTCTCTATGGTTTCTTATCTCTCCTTCTGCTCTTCAACCCATTATAGTCTCTTCCTCTCTCACAACTCCATGGAAACCGTTCTCAGCCAGGTAAAAGGCATCCTGATGGATAGGTCAAATGGGTCCATTTTAATCTTTGTATTGCTTGGTTTATCTGCATCTCTCTCTCCTCCTAGCCCCCCTCGCTTATCTACAGGACTTTCCCCCATTACTGCCTGGCTTCTCCAGCTGCTTTTCCTCCCCTCATCCTTCACGTGTTGCTCTTTCCCTGGGTTCCTTCCCCCTAAACTGTTTCTGGACAGTCTCCTCACTCCACCCTTAAGTACAGACTCCATCTTCTAGAGACCAGGTCCTTCCAAAGTCACAGCCCCGGCCTCTTTAATGACTGTCCTTCATTGTTTTCACACTTTGATAGGCTGGCCACAAGCCCTCTGATTTTTTTTTTTTTTAATCCAAACTGTACAATCAGTTGTTCACAGTATCATAATATAGTTGTACATTCATCACCACAATGAATTTTTTGAACATTTTCATTACTCCAAGAAATAAAAATGAAAATAAGAATAAAAAATAAAATACAAAAGAACACCCAAAACGTGTCATACTCCTTCCCCCCTATTATTGATTTACTTTTTGTTCCCCTTTTTTCTACTCATGAATGAGCCACAACGTTTTCACAATCACACCGTTACACTGTATAAGCTCTATAGTTATATGATTTTCTTCAAGAATCAAGGATGCTAGATTGCAGTTCAACAGTTTCAGGTATTTCCTTCCAGCTATTATAATACACAAAATTAAAAAGGGATAGCTGTAAAGTGCATAAGAATAACCTCCAGAGTGACCTCTCGCCTCCATTTTGAAATCTCTCAGCCACTGAAGCTCTACTTTGTTTCATTTCTCTTCCCCCTTTTTGGTCAAGAAGATTTTCTCAGTCCCACGATGCCCGGTCTAGGCTCATTCCCGGCAGTGATGTCTCACGTTGCCAGGGAGATTTACACCCCTGGGAGTCATGTCCTACATAGCGGGGAGGGTGGTGAGTTCACCTGCAGAGTTGGCTTAGAGAGAGAGAGGCCACATCTGAAAACGAAAGAGGTTCTCTGGGGGTGACCCTTAGGCACCCTTATAAGTAGGCTTAGCCTCTCCTTTGCAGTAACAAGTTTCATAAGGGCAAGCCCCAAGATTGAGGGCTTCAATATCTTTAAAACTGAACCTATTTTGTCCTCACCTAAACCAGCCATCTTACTGTTAACCAGTGACATCACCATCCCTAGATGCCAAAGTTAATATTTAGACTTCTCTCCCTTGCTCCCCCACCCTCCGATCGATCACCAAGCCCGGCTGATTCTGTCTTCTAGAAGTCTTAAAATCACTCCCTTCTGCCAGCTCCACAATCACCATCACGGCTCAGATTCTTATCTCTTTCCAAGAAGAGAGAAATGTTCTAACTGTTCTCCAGACCTGCCTCTTCCAGCCCCCGGCCCCGGGGTCTCCCCTACGCAGGGCTGGCTGGGCGAGCGCCCCACAATCCAAAGCTGGCTGTGTATCTCCCTGCTTCAAATCCTTCCCTGGCTGCACAGGGAGGCCCAAAGCCCTTAGCATGTCCTACAGGAAGGTCTGCCAGGGTTGATCCCCAGCTCTCTCTCATCCCTGCTAGGCACAGTTCCATAGGTGCCTCCCAAATAGTGCTACTCTCAAGACTCTCCTGGCTGGCTGGCTGCCCTCCTCAGCTCTCTCTCCCGTGGCTTCCTGCACCCCTGGGTGAAGCCTGCCCCCTCCCCTCTGGACTGGGAAGGTGACTCTCCTCCCTACGTCCCCAGCACCCAGGCCTTACCTCTAGCAAAACTTTTAGCTTGATCTACTTCTCAGACCCACCCATTCAACCACGACCTCTCTGAGGACAGGGATCCTGCTTCATGATCCTGTATCATTTGTAACGTGTCCCTGGTACAAGGCAGGGACTCCATAAATGGTTGAACTGTGTTGGGGATAAGGGTGATAGTTGAAATATTTAACAACTGGCCCATCAGAACAGATGCAGCCTCTGTCATGGTGCAGGATCTTGGAGGACCCTGCCAGAGTCAAGCCTCTAGTTGCTGGGTCCTGGGGAGCTGTGGTCAGCAGTCAACCCCCAGCCATCCCCACTGCCTGGCATTCATGCCATCACCTTGAGTCAGAGCAGGACTTACTATCTACCTCTAATGAACTGAGTATGGCAGACAGGATTGGGTTATAAAAAGATGGCACTTTCTCTAGCACCCTTGCGAGGCAGCCCTGTGCAGAAGCCCTCGTGGCAAGAGATCGTGGACACTGATGCCCATCCATTCACTCGAGTCTTGAAATGCCTGCAGATCCTGCTAATAGTTTTCCCGCAACATTGGGAAGAGACCTTAAGCTAAAGGCACCCAGCCAAGCCCTCCCCAGATTCTGGACCCACAGGTCAGGATGCATCCTTCAGGGAGACCAGTGGCTAAAAAGACTTTCTGATAAGACTTTTGCCCTGTTGGCTAATATTGCTAATGCTGACAGGCAAGTTGCAAGACATAGGGGCTGTAGGAATTTTTTTATGCCCTTTATTAAAGAACAGCACTTGACGGGGAATGGTGGCAGGCATGAACTGGCAATAATTACAACATTGAGCTTTTCAAGTGTTGCTGGAAGTTTCTATTAAAACATATCGAATTTCTCCAAATAGATTATGAAAGGAAAAGCAAAATCATTTTGAGATTTTACTAAATTGCATGAGACAGCTGATCACACTCAAAAATAATATTTGTTCCGTTGCCACCTTTCCTGTTGAAGTTAGTCACATCTTGCTCCTGTCTTCCTTGGCTGATAGCTCAGCCGGCTCAATGACTGTTTATTCCACTTAATTTTTTTCTAACAACCCTTAAGTGTTTGAATGATTCATTGAGATTATCAAGACAGATTTCACAGTTCCAACGGTTATCTTTTTCTATGGTCAAAAGTTATTGGCAAAAAGTGTTTATCAAGAGCCTTAGTTCCAGGAGATGAGGAGAGACAAGAGCCTATCAATCTAGAAGGTAAATGTCAATGTTATTTGTTAGCTCTTGCATTCAGATTTAGAAAAGGGAAATTAATCTTTCCTTTGGAGTGATGGGGAACCTGGAAGAAAGATGCCAGTGAGAGTATCATGATTTAGATGTGGTGCCAAAAATAACAAGGGCTCATTCTTTAAATGATGATGGTCTTTGGGAAAGCAAGTCTCTGTCAATTAACTTAAATGGAAGGGAAAAAAAATTCCTGAATGGGATGACACAGAAAGACTCTGGGGAAGGATTCTTCTCTCGTTTTATTTGCTGACCGTTTTAATGACCATTGTCTCTGAGTGGACATGGAGAAATTGTCTGCAGATCAGATATGGTGGAACATGCTTAATCACTTTGTAGCAAAAGCAATAGTACCCCAAACATAGATTGAACTGTATAGATTGAGCCTCATCTCCTGGAACTAAGGCTCTTGATGAACACTTCTTGCCAATAACTTTTGACCATAGAAAAAGATAACCCTTGGAACTGTGAAATCTGTCTTGATAATCTCAATGAATCATTCAAACACTTAAGGGGTGTTAGAAAAAAATTAAGTGGAATAAACAGTCATTGAGCCGGCTGAGCTATCAGCCAAGGAAGACAGGAGCCAGATGCCACCAACTGCAACAGGTGACAAGGCCAAGAAGGCAAATCTTTGAGCTGATAATACTGGCCCCCTTCCCCTGAACTGAGTATTTCTTTTTGCAAAATTGATTTTTTTTTTCCAAAAAGATCCATTTGTCCAATCTGTTTAAATCTGTCTACCTTTGTAAAAATTTTCACATGGATCAATTAATTCACAAATCAGAAAATGATCAAGACCTGGAAACTTTGGTCACAAAAAGCAGAGTGTGGTGAGTAAGGGATGTCTTCCCCTTCTCCATCAGAAGGTTGGCTCAGGAACCTGAACAACTTGCAAGAGAAAAGTGGGAGGGGCCCAGTGGAGAGGGGGCAGGGTGGCATGAGGGTCTCCACGGTGGATGCTGGGAGAGCTCCTTGGGGAAGCCCCAGCTGCAGAGCAGCTTCTAGAAGTCAAGACCAAGAAGGTGGCAAGGGCCTGGGGTGGCAGTGAGGCCTTTTGCCTGTTTTCCCCTTTCTTAAGCAGCTACTCACCTTGCTTAGGGGTCAAGCAGCTGTTTCACCTGAACTTGGCTCACCCTTAACAGACTTGACCCTTCCCACCCCCCACCCTTGAGCTTTGACCTTTCTACCCCCACCAAGGCTGCCTTCCTTCCCCTTCTGGAGCCATCCCCAGGGGGTCCTCTGCTCTGAATTTCCCTGTGAAAAGGTGTCAACCACAAACTCTAGGGTCCCTGTACTCTTGGCAACAGCTATGACACAGGAGACAGGACCTAGGTTTTTCCCCAAGGAAGCTTTTCCTGAGCAGTGGGCATCGGAATGCCACTGACTGGCAACCTCCTTGCAACACACTCTGTGCCAGTTCTTGGATTGGGATAGGAAGGCAGAGTCCTTGCCCTCAGTCAGCTTCCTATCTGAACTAGGTTGGCTGGAGGACATCAACCAACCCTATGGCTACTGAAAGATTTTTTTGCACCCAAGGCTGAGAAGGACAAGTGGCTGGACGAGGAGAGCACAGTATGGGGGCCCTGATGACTGGGGCAAGGGCAGCCTGGACCAGGAAGAGCCTTGGCTGGAGGACGAGCCTAGAATTGTCTAGAATTGCTGCTCTGCCCTGGATGGGGTGTGACCTAGCCTGGAGGCATGTGGCAACAGGAACTGCAAAGGCCCTAGGCTGGGGGAGGCTCTGCCTTTTCCAGAAACCCAGAGAAACTGAGAGGCAGGGAGAAAGAAGGGTGGGGGAGTGAGACTGGCTGCCGCAGGCTTAGCAGAGCCTTGTGGGCCATGGGAAGGAGGATTCTTCTTTATCCTACAGCCTATTTGGGGGTGAGGGGAGTGTGGCCCAGTGGTTAAATGTGGAAGCTCCAGAAACAGAGGCTGGACCTGGCCCCCTATGGAGAGTCTGCTACTGTTCTCTGCCTCAGTTTCCCCAATTGCAAAATGAGAGGAATGGCAGTACCTGCCTCAGAACTGATAAAAACGTTTTAGCCGGTGAATCTAATCTCTGAAAGATGTTAAATGCATGGCAATCTGATGCAAAGGGTTTCCCAAGGCCAGCCAAGGTCTTGGCCTACATTTAATCTTCCGGTTCCTGGCCACCAGTCTTCCACTTTGGGGGGGGGGGGCTGCAGCTAGCCTGACCTGGTTGTGAGTCTTCCTCAGAATGCACCCCCCTCCCACCCCACCCACCCACACCACCACACACACAAGTCTTGCTGCAAAGACTCTGAGAGACTTGCAGATGGTCAACTGGTCTTTGTTTTTAAGACCCCTGAACCTGTGTACAGTATCCGTACCCCTCTCCCATCCGTGCTGGCTCCCTCCAACATCACCACCTCTCCCAGGCGTGCCCCCTGCTCCACTGTGAGCAGCATAGATGCGTTTTATAATCCTTGTTGTTCTCCCAAGTTGCTGTGAGATGGCCCCTGGGGGTGAGGTTCCATCCCGGGGGTCCCCCTTGCCCTGAAGCCTCCTGGCAGCACCCGCCCCCTCCCCATCTTCCACAGTGCTTTGCCTCATGGGCAGCATGTTGGCTCTTGTAACATTTTTTTTAATGATCGAAGTGTGATTACAAAGTTTATGTGGACTTCTTCCTGCCCATTTGTTCCTCTCTTTGTAAATCCTGCCAGATGCTGTGTTTTATCGATTCTTTTCAATATATAGATTCCATTACTCATTCATATTCTGTGTCGGAGAAAGGCTGGTTCAAAGAGACTCCTCGGGGCGGATGTTGCGATGGCCACGGACAGTTCAAACCTCCCACCAGGGCGCAGTTTTTTTTACTGACCAGGAGTGCACGGGCAGGCGGTTTTCCCAAAGGTTGCGGTGTCTCACCCGTGACCGTGACCGAGGCTTTTGAGCGATTTTTTAAAAAAAGTTTTTATTGTGGTAACATATATATGACACACAATTTTCCATTTTAAACTTTTCAAGTACACAATTCAGTGGGATTAATCACATTCACAATGTTGTGCTACTGTCACCACCATCTATCACCGAAACCTTTCCATCGCCCCAAGGGGAAACTGCACCCTAAGCCTCAACTCTTCATTCCCCACTCCCGGCCCCTGGTAACCTGTACCCTACGTTCTGCCTCTCTGAATTTGCCTTTCTACATATTTCATATACGTAGACTTATACTATATTTGTCATTTTGTGCCTAGCTGATTTTACTCAGCATGATTCTTTGAGTTTCATCCATGTTGAAGCAAGTATCAGAACTTCATTCCTCTGTGTGGCTACTTAAAGGATAGACCACATTTTGTTTATCCGTCTGTCCTGGACGGACACTTGGGTTGCCTCTACCTTCTGGCTATTGTGAATAGTGTTGCTGTGACAGTGGTGCACAAGGATCTGCTCGTGTCCCAGCTTCTTGGAGTGCTTTCAGAGCAGCTGGTTGTAATATGTTGGTACTGGCAGTGGCAAAAGAGTGGCCCTCCCGGATGGAGCGGAGGTTTCAAAGAGGACGACGAGCGCCTGGCCGCTGGACCCAGGCTCTCCAGGCTCTCTGGTCCTCTGCACATTGCACTGCTGACTCACATTCTTTCAACACCTTGCTCGTCTTCCAGCTTCTGTGTCCCTTATCCCTGCCTGGGCTGTCCTCTTACTCTGTCTGCCTGGCTTGGGTCAACACATCCTGGGGACAGGACCCTTTTGGCAGAACCTCATCAAAGGACTGAAGGAGTATGTGGGTCCATCTGTGTCTCCTGCTGTCCTTGAAGACAGCCCAGCGCCAGGCACTCAGTGTTGAATGGAGATGGAAGGAGGCAGGAAGATGAGTCTGTTCATTCTGGCTGTATTTAA
Source organism: Choloepus didactylus (assembly GCF_015220235.1). NCBI lineage: Eukaryota > Metazoa > Chordata > Mammalia > Pilosa > Megalonychidae > Choloepus > Choloepus didactylus. The sequence continues at coordinate 62,454,078 of NC_051324.1, read as the reverse complement.
CCACAAGTTTGTCTGTACTTCCAGGGACTAATAGATATGTCAAGTAAACCTCTCAGGCCATCAAGCCTTCAGTTTTCAGATTTCATTTCCCTCTCTGATGGGGTCAGTTGGCATGTTAGGGAGACTTAATTTCCCTCCTAGGCGCTGTGGATGAAGCATAGGGATTCTTGGCCCTATTTTCCTAAAGCTGGATGAATGTTTTCTAGTTGGACTCTCCATGCTTGACATTGCCCACTTCAATAAAGGAGACAAGAGTCTCCAGTCCTCTCAAGGCCTACTGGGATGGAGTGCCATGGACACTGCGCTGCAGCATCTTCCTACCACCCTTCATGGAAGCAGACCTACTCCATCCTAGAGGGTCAGCCTGGGCACCTGTGTCCTCCCTCCCTCGCCCCAGATGGAGGCAGGCTTACCTTCCCCTCCTCTAGCTTCCATGTGGGAGAGGGACTTCAGAAGAGAAGAAGGATCATTTTGATTGTTGAGTTTCCCAGAATAAAGAGGATGTGCATAGCTCTGCCCTTCCCTCATTCATGTTGGTCTGCAAGGCCTTCTCTTCTGCTCCTCCGAACCCTAAGTTTCACATGACAGGCCCCGTTGGGAAGATTCAAGTTTGTCCCTCTAAACCAGTGAAAAGTAACTAAGCATGTCTATCATTTAGATCCAGCTTTACAAAGCCAATTATTATCAATTATTGCCGTGCACAGAAGGGCCACACAGGCAGGAAGCTGTGCTTGCTCCATCCCAGAAGTATTGCCTCCCCCTCCTCTGCAGGCAGCCTGGGCTGAGCTGTCCCTGTCGCATATGTAAGGCTTCAAAGTTGCCAAGACCAAGCCTTGCTTTTCTTTTGTATCCGGCATAGTGTATTGAAGGAACAAGTGAAGGAATTGACGAATGAGAAGCAACTTTGGAGTCAGAAAGACAAATCAAGTTTCACATTCTGACCCACTGCCCACCCACTGTGACCTTGAGTAAGCCGTGTACCCTCCTTAAGCCTTAATGACCTCATCCACAAAATGGAACTAAGGATAGATAACTACTTTTGAAAAATTGTGATGAAATACAATAAAATTAACTCTTTTAACCATTTTACAGTGTACAATTCAGCGGCATTTAGTACATTCACAAGGCTGTGCAACCATCACCACTATCTAGTTCCAGAGCATTTTCATCACCCCCAAAGAAACCTCGTACCCATTAAGTCTTCACTTCCCATTTACACTGCACCCCAACCCCTAGGCAACCACTAATTTGCTTTCTGTCTCTATGGATTTGCCTATTCAGGATATTTCCTACAAATAGAATCATAGAATATGTGGCCCTTTGTATCTTTCCCTTAGCATAATGTAAATGACAACTTTTTAAGAGTTTATGACTGAAGTGATTTCTCAGCTACCCTTTCGTATCTGTTTCCTACATTCCAGTCCTGGGCCCATAACAGAGAGCATGAAGATAATAGATGCCTCCCACAGTTGCCGGCAGGGAGAGAGGAGAGGCAGTGATGGCTACTACTCTCCTTATTGTCATCCTCCTCAGGGGTACAGCGGATCTGCAAAGCCGACCCAACCACGGAGCCACGGAGCCCTGGGCAGGGTGATCAAATGCCACCATATGACTGTGGCTACTGGGCCAAGCGAGGCGGGATGCTCCTGACACACACCCTTCCCAGGGCTGGAAGCCCGTTCCCAGGGGAAGGCAGTTCTGGGGCTCAGGGCGACATCCACCAGGAGAGCTCCCGGCCCTGGCGCCTTCTTCCCTTACAAAGAACAGTGCTGTCTGCGCCCCCAGGGCCAAGGAGCAGTAAAAGGGCCATAAAATAAAGCAGAGTCACCATAAACCAGAGACAGAGTCATTAGCAGTTTCCTTTCCGATAAGGCCTTCAAGGGTTCCGAGGACACTGCTCTGATTGCCTCCGATTTCCATGGCTGGGTCCCTGTGCCCTCGATGTTTGAATTTGGTTCAGAGTCCAGGGAAAGGAGAAGATCAGGGAGGAGAAGCAGAGAGACAGGAAAGAACAGGAGGGCACATCTCACCCAGGGCAAGAGTCAGCTGCAGGGGGTATCAGGCCATAAGGATAATAAAGACACTAACGGCCAACACGCAGAGTCCTCCCCAGTCCTTCCTGGGGGCCTGGGCTTCTGCCAAGCGGCTTTAACAGATCATCCCACTTACCCTTCCTTGAAGCAGGCGCTGCTACTGTCAACCTATTTTACAGGAAATTGAGGCCCAGAGGCAGGTCCCACTGCATAATTTGCCAGGCCTGGTGCGGAAAGCCCCTTGTTCAACAATTATTGGGAATTTCACAACAGCGACAGCAGAGCCTTAAAGCAAGCGCAAGGCCCCTGGTGCTCGGTGTGTGCCTGCGCGGGTCTCAGGCCAGGAAGCCGCCCCGCCCAGGAGCTGAGGCACTTGACCAGGTCACAGGGCAGGAGGTAGTTGGGAAGGTGTGAACACAGTGTGGTGGAGAAGAAAGAACAGGGCTCTGGGGTTGGCCTTGACTCCCTCCAGACACGGCCCTGTGCCCTGACAGATGGATTCAATCTTGAGGGGAAGGGAAGTCAAGGTGGGCTGCTGACTTGGAGGATGTCAACCTCCACGTGTTTCAACATCCTTCTGGGCCAGTGGAAGCGGTTGGGGCCGGAAGGAAATGACACCACCTAAGGTCCCTACTGGCGGATGTGAAGGCCTTCTCTAGCTGACGGGAGTTGTACAGAAGCTCTGCTCCAGAGTTAGCGTCCCTCTCTCTGAATGACAGGAGTCAGTGCTCACAGACCTAAATACCTGAAGGCTTTTGATCTGAGCCACTATTTTTGAAGACCAGAACCATCAAGTTTCACAGATTTTTCAGCTGACTACATGAACAGTGATGCATTCTTATCAATTGAGTACACAATCGGGGTGGGGGTGGGGGATAGTGGTCAGCATCCAGACTGAGCCCAGAGACCTGAATCCCATTTCTGGCTCTGGCTCCAACTAGTTCTGTGGCCCAGGCCCCTCTGGGCTGCTGGAGGCCCTCACCTACATTCGGAGGGGCCTGGATACAAGTGTCTCTGCCTCTGTGACTCTTACATTAACGACTCTTATGCCCCCATTTTCCCTCCTCACTGCAGATCCCATCCAAGGGAGATGACTCAGCCTCAGTGGGAGGAGCAAAGACTTCAGAAGGCAGCAGGCTGTCACCCACTCACTCTTCCCATGTTGCAGCCTGATTAGAGCCACGTATCCCGTGACCTTATTGGAGGATGACAGGGAGGGGTGAGGAGCTGGCTGGTGCCTTTGTCTAGACCTCAAACCATTCTAGAATGATGGCGTGGATGTTGGCAGATGCTAAGAGATGGAACCCACTTTTTCATCTGTTCCTGTGGCCTCTTCCAAAGAGCCATCATGCTTCTGCCTCAGAAGAAAGGACCAAGTTTCCCCAACACTTCTGCAGTTAACAGTGGGTCTAGGACATCTATTTCAATCATTCAGATTATTTGTAATAGGAGGAAATTGGAAATGACATCCATGTCCTTACAGTGTTGACTAAGTGAATCACCTGAATATATAAGCAATGCATAGGAATATTACACAGTCATTTAAAAGGTAATACACTTGTGAATGATATTAGAAATGCTTATGATATGGGATAACTTCAAAAAGCAAGATGCAAAGTTGTAAAGAATATGCAGGTAAAATGTATAGAAAAACACTTGACTGGTAGATGGCGGGAGTATGGATAAGTTTTTCTGGCTTTTTATTCTTGTGTTAGCCTGCTATGGCCATGTCCAGCCCCTCCGTGACGGGCAGGCTAGGATAGCTGTATTCTGTTCCATGTGACCCCGCCTCCTCCCTGGGCATGTTGGAGCTGATTGGACTAAATTCACCCATGACACTCGACGGCAGCCAATCATAGGCTCGCCAGCACCACGTGGCTTGCGTCCTCTGGCCTAGAAAGATGAGCTGGTTTATTCGGCTTTTTTCTTGCTCTCCCGAAATTTGAACCGAGAAACAAACGTTCTGCTCTACGGGAGTCCGTGCTGCAGAAGAGGACCAGACGAGGAACGGCCGGCATGGGCCAGCATCTGTGGAAGCAAAAGCAAGCAAAGAAAACGGGCCAGCAGTGGGAGGAGAGCCAGGCCGAGAGGGAGATACACGACGGGCAGCCACCTCAGCCGCGTGGGTTTCCAGCTCCCCACCGAGCCACTTATATTCCGGCGACACACTCCCGTTTTCTCGAGTCGTTGCAACTCAACAGTATTTTCTTGTACTTTTCAAAATTTGTGCAATGTTTTCATATTACCTTTAATATGTGGCTTTTTCCACCGAAGAGACGGTGCCCCTATCAGTTTGGAATGCTTTCTTATACCCAGTTACACACTGCAAGTAAGTTTGGTCTTGCATCTTGTTGCCAGGGCTGCAGAAGAGCCGCAGTTGAAGGCAGTTTGGACACCGTAAAACCTGGAACGTCCATTTGGGGGCTTCAGAGACTCCCAAGCAGGGCCTGTTGGAGACAACCTGACAAGCCAACAGGGCTTTGTCCTTCTCAGAAATGTCATCTTTGAAAGGCAGTTTGGCCTCATTTGTTTCAGGCTGATCATCTTCTTAAACAATGGTAGGTAAATCTGCATTTATATATGGGTCTCCAACTGCCTTGCACAGACTTGCAAGTGAGCATGCATGTGTGCACACACACACACACACACACACACACACACACACACCAGAGAACAAGTGGTCTGCAAATACCGAACAAGAAAACAGAAGAAAATATATAATTAGTTGTAGATTGAAGTTCATTTCCTTAGGCAGCAGACTTTTGTTACCAAGTCTAAACAGACAAGAGAGATGAATTTCCTGGCCCTATAATCCCTTTAGCATTTCTATCCCCACACAGGCTTCTCCCCTTGAAGTTTTTGTTCTCCACACGTCCTGCTATCTTCGACACTTGGCCAGATCTGTGGAATTGAAAGGGATGGCAGAGCAGCCTCAGATGTTCTTACTGCATGGATAAAATCCACACGACCACACTCCCCTATCTATTAGCTTTTGAGAACTCTCTTCCTACCAGCTTGAAATAGGGATTGCCGAGGAGGCCCAGGGTGGAGAGAGTGGGGGAGGGGCAGAGGTCACGTGACGCTTCCTCAAAGCCACCAGGCAACCACAGTAGTTGCACCCCCAGGCTAGTTGCAACCACCCACCCCCACAGTAGTGCACCCCCAGGCTGCTGGGAAGGGACAGAAAAACACTGGCTTTGGAGACCTTAAACTGAGGCTCCTATCCCAATGTCACCACTTTGAAGCTGTGTGAGTTTGGGTAAATTTTTCATTCTTCCTGAGCTTCAGTGTCCTTACTGGTGAAAAGGGGAGGACGGAACGAGAAAATGTACATGAAGGTGCATTGGTACAGTAAATCCCTATAGGTGTCCGCCTCCCTTCATTTTAGGGAGCCAGGCTGTAGCTGCCTTCTCCTGCCCTCTCTGGCCTCCCAAGATCTCTTCTCTGAGCAGACTGACTGTTCCCTTTGCAGACTGTGTCAACGGGCCGTGCCATCCTGGCCTAGGGAGGAACAGGTGTCTGCGGCCACGGCTCTGCAAGCAGGTCTGGAAACACGTGTCCAACCCAACTCCAACCAGATGAGCCTGGCCAGATTGCCTCCACAAGCAGCCAAGCCTGTTTGTTCCCAAGAGTCCTTGGTCCCAGATTGGCAAGCTCACCTCTCCATTCCAGAGGCTCCATTTGGAAGGTCCAAGCCATGAGTCCTGCAGCTGAGTGCCACCAGGGACAAGAAGGAAGGATGGGTGCCTGCCCGGGAGTTCCACAAGGCCAGGCCTCTTGCTGACAGGCAGAAGGCGGCGCTGGGCAAGGGGAAGAGGGCTAAGAGGGCTGTTCCACCACCACCAGCCTTCCCATATGGAGCAGATGGGCCTGAGGCACTTGGCCACTGCCCTTTGCTGGGTTAAAAGTGGTGGCTGAAAAAAGAAATATGCCACCCCCCCCTCTGCTCCAAACCCAACCCACCAGAGAATGCAGCATACCAGCAAAGAGTCACAGAAGGAAAGGAAATCCAAATGTTTTGAGTTTAGCTATTAAGCATAGTTTCCAGTGAGTGTACTCATGTCTTGAAATGAAACAGATGAAAGCAACATGTGTCAATGGTTGTAGAAAGGCAATAGTGTCATCAACAGGAAATAAAGAAATTGAACACTGGAGCCTCAGCCCAGAACTTAACTCTTCTGGTGCCCCAGTCCCAAAGGCTTTCTGCATTGAAGACGGAGGAAGTTTCCTCTACATTGGGTCTCTGTCCCTCCAAACCTGCCCCTTTGGCCCTGGGGAACCCCTGGCAGGGATCAGGAGCCCCAGAGAAGGACTTTCTTTGTTTCTTAAAAGATGATGGCCTTGGAGGGAAGGGCACCCCACTGAGCCTTGGAGTGGCTGAAGAGGAAGCCTCAGAGCCTCGCTCTCCATGAGGCGTCTACAAAGCCCTGGCTGTGCAACCACAGTTAAGAGTTCCTGGCAAGGGCAGTCCGGCTGCTGGCAGAGGTGGCCATGGCAAGGCCGATGGGCTGGCGCTGGAAAGGTGGGCAGCACCACCAGGGACCCGGTGCTGAATGCTACTCGGGCTGGGGTGCAGAGGGGAGCGGGCCAGGCCTGGGAGAGCTTACCCAATCCCTCTGCCCAAGACAGAATAAAGAGAGGGTGCACCAGCCTGTCTCCCTGGCTCCAGAGAATGCAGGAGGAACCGTGACTTTGGCCCTGGGAAGGTGAGGCTAATGTCCATGCACCTTGATGATGGTCAGACCAGCTCCTCCAGGCCGAGTCTTCCTGCTTTTATCTCTGAGGGAAGACTTATGTTTGGCTTTAGGAATACTCATGTCACTGGCCACCCAATGTATCACTTGCAAGCAATATAAAAATGGAAAAATAAAACAGATAAAAGTGCTGGGAGGCACCAAGTGAGCCCATTCATCATTCCCATTTCAGACCTGGACTTGGGGCTCCCGGGCCCAGTGGTGCCCAGAAAGCCGCTGGGGTCTGCTCCTGCTATCTACGTCCTTGGGGGAGTGGTTCTAAAAACTGCAGATTCCAGAACTGTGCTCCAGAGGCTCATGAGGCCAGGGTTGGATCAAGATGTCCCAAAAACCCACTGACGGTAGCATTGTCATTACGTGCAGGTAAAATCAGTGGCCAGAAAGGCCTCAATTTCTTCTCTCATGCCTTTTTTTTTTTTTAATTTTTGGCAGGTCTCAACACTGGATTCCAGCACAGGTGCTTTGGTCTTCAAGCAGAAACGTACGTACTTGGGTATACTGTATCTGTGTTCACGTCTCTTGAAGGAACATCACCAGGCCCCTGGGACCCACATCTATAGGTGCCGGTCATGTGCCACACACTGTGCTAGTCTCAGAGACAGAGTCCAGCGATGGTCAGACACAGGCTTTGTCTTCCCAGAGGCCTCACTGTCAAAAGATCAGCATATAAACCGACACTGAGCCAATGATAAGGGGAGAGCCAAGGTGGACATGTCCACAGGTGCTAGGGGAGCCAGGGGGCCACCGAGCCCACCCCAGGTGAGATGACAAAGCAGCAGAAGCCATCCAAGGACACCAAGAAGGGCAATCCCGGGAGATGGAACAGTGTGAGCAAACGCTCAGGAACCAGAAAAGGCCTTGGAAGTGGCGGCAGCTACCTAGAGAACTGCATGGTTCTAGCACATAGCAGGCAAGGGGGGTCTGGAGTGGAGGTTGGCATGGCCAGATCAAGGAGAAACTCACGGCTCTGCTGGAGCATGGCCTTGACTTTGTAGAGAAATCATTTAAAACCCAGTGGCCAGGGAGCGAGGCAATCCCTGCTGTGTTTTAGAAAGCTCCTGGTGGGAGTACGGTGGCTGGATAATGAGGGGTGGCCTTCAATGGGGGAACAGGAAGCAGGGAGACTGGATGGGAGTCTGTACACTCACCCAAGAGATTGTAGTTGAGATATTTACATTTCATTCCAGTAATCATCTTAGGTTGAGCTCCGCAGAAGCTGACTCTGAGATGGGAATTCATGTGAATTATTAGGGAATGTTCTCAGGGAAAACCAGTAGGGGAGTGGGGAAGGGGTACAGAAAAGGGAAGGAAGCCAAGTAAGGGTGTGATACCAAGCAACGTCCCACAGAGGGTGACTTTGGTTCAACTCTCGGGCAGTGCAGGTCACACCTCGAGGCCGGCCTGGCTTGGGGCAAGAAGTCTGGGATATTTATACCCCAGCGTTTGCCAGTCAGAGCTGGGGGGGAAGATGGGGGAGGCAGACACTTTCTGCCCTGAGCCTGCAGGAGGAAAGCTGGGAGGGAAAGCTGGTGGAGGCCGGTGCCTGAGGGGGTGCGGTTCGGAGGGCAGCAGCTTCCAAGCCCCCCAGCATGTCCCATGAGCACTGGTCTCAGCCAGAACCGGCCAGGAATCAGTTCTTGGGAAGAACTCATGGCTCACATCTAGAATGTCCAGGGAAGCCCCAAGCAGGGCTGCTTGTGCTCCATTTCCAGGATTATGGGGGGCCTAATGGCTCTGGAAGTTTCCACCAGCTGTGAAGGGGCAAAGGATGGCACAGAAAGGAATGCTGGCCCAAGACTGGCCTCATGTGCTGACTCTGAACACATCAAGGGCTACAACAGGGGCTTCAGCAAAAATCTGGGGCCGGGAGCTCCAGGCCTGGCTGCCACTGGCTGGCTCTGCAAGGACGGGGCAAGTTCAAGGCCCCACCTGTGACTCAGGGCTCTCATCCACAATTGGGATGGCTCTTCCTGCCCTATCCGCCTCCTAGGGTTGTAATGAGGATAAAAGTGGGATTCCAGCCTAGGAAAAGTTGTCCAAAAATGTTCAAGGCGTGCTGTAAATGCAGTTTACTCCACTTATGAAATGATGAGTAATGCTAGGGAGGAAAAGAATAACAACTGCACACCCCCCACAGGCGGAGGGCTGCCTTCCCAGGCTTCATGCAAATGTGGGAAGGTACACAGGGTGGAACTTTGACCCTCAACGCCAGACACTGACAGAGACCTTGGTTTGTCACTGCCTTCACAGATAGCACTACGGCATGTGATGTCCACCCGAAAGGCAATGAATCACTGTATATTTAAGTTACAGCTTCAGACTGGTAAGAGATCAGATTTCAAAAAGCCTGTAAGCAGGCTCAGAGCCAGCTCACCATCCTCCCAGGTGCACACACACAGCCTGCCCCTGTCCATCCCAGTCCTGATCTCCACCCTCCAGGGCCAGGCCAGCCTTCCCTGGTGCTCCAGAGCCATTCAGCCCCAGCACTAACCGCTTCCACTTATGATGGGGTGGGGAAGCCATCGCCACTCTCTGGAAAACCCTTTCTCTGGATGAGGTGGCCTGGAGGGCCTCACCTCTTTCCCTTCTTCCCCTTGGCAGCCCCTCCACATCCTCTCCCTGACAGACCCACAAGCAGAGTAGCTCCCTCCAAGACCTGAGAATCTGTGTTCCAGACCCTTTCACAAAACCTGCTTGTCCTGGGTCCTCAAGGTTGCAAGAAAAAGTGAAAACTATGGCTGTAAAACTGACCAGTCAAGGAACTCCTCTATAACCTCTGCTGGCAACGAGGTCAGTGTTGGTGCCTGATCTCACTATGGGAAGCCTGGTGCCCCAGAGGAGGGGTTGAGGGTGAGGGGGTGGGGATCCCCATCTTCTGGAGGCCAAGGGCACCTCTGTCCATTTACTGTCTCTAGACCATAAGACCTTCAAAGGGCAAGGACAGGAGTCATTTGCCTTTACATTCCCAGGGCTCATGTGGGCAGGTGCCTGGCAGGTGTATGTGCCCTTGAAGATTGACAGTAAATGAGCAGCTGCATTTCATCACGCACCACTGGGGAAATTGAGGATCAGAGAGGCTATGGGACTTGCCCAAGTTCTGCTGGTCAGTAAATGGCAGAGTCTGGATTTGAACACGTGTCTGCCTGCTTTCAGTTTGGGCTCATTCCAATACAGCACAGATGTGTCTGAACTAAGACGTCTGGGTTACATCATAAAAATCAAAGGTTGACGATCCCCAATTCCCCAGCGTCCAGTCCCCACGTGGGTCAGTGCTGTCCCAGAGCTGAGGCTTCATGGCCCTGCCCACAGGCACATCTGTGATGATGAGGGCTCTGGATAAGAGTGTGAAGGAGGCCCGTGTCCCTGGCTGGGAGGACAGGTCACGTGAAGCATCTTTCTAAGTCACCTTCAGGTTATCTCTTCGGCAGGAGTATGTAGGCCACAGTGCATAAATATCCAAATTAGAGAATTTAAAAAATTTGAAGATTGGATTCTGGAACAAGCCATAGCATTCCCTCGTATCAGATTTATCTAAGCACAAGAAATGCTGGAAATTAGTCATAATTTTCCAAGAACAAACCAAATGCAAAGAATTGCAATTCTCAAAAACATAACCTGAAGGGTGTGTGACCTATTCATGATGAAGAAGAGTCTATTTCAGTTGAGTACGCAAAGATGTACATTACATGTGCTTATTCCTGGGACTCTTTGAGTCTCTGGTAGTCCAGGCACGGTTGGTCTAAGTGCTCGTTTCTGAACTTAACGAAAAAAAAAAATGCTGGAAGTGAGGGTTGATTCAACTAATTAGATCATGGGTGTTAAAAGGTGCTAAAACAACCTAAGGACCTGCTCACTCCACGGCCAGTCATCTCCCTTCCCTCCTCCCACCCTCTCTCCTCCCCAGCACAGTCATTCTGTACATGGCTGGCAGCTGCAGTTAGTAGGCAGAAGTGGGGCTGAGGAGGTGCCAGTTGTGCCCCCAGCTCTCTTCTGCCCTGCCCTGATTCTTCCACCTGAGGCCCAAGCATGACCTGGCGCTCTAGAAGTTGGGGCTGCAGCTTGCGATGCTGCAGACCCTTTTGCTAGGGGAGCTGTCATTTATGCTTCCTGAGAGAAGGCTTTTGAAGAAATGGAAGTGAGGCCTGCAGGTGGAGGGGACGGCAGTCAGGGGGTCTTCTCAGGCCTGCCGGTGGCCGTTGCACCCTGAGAGCTGGGCAGAGCTGTCTGCACTGTGCAAGGTCCTGTGCTGGCCCTGGGTGGCCAGGAGTGCATTTCCTGGTCATCTGGGGATGCAGGTGGCCCTCTGTAGAAGCCCCGGAGGAGAAGAGCTGATGGGGCTGAGGCCTGCTGGCAATGGTGGCATTGCTGAAGGTTTCTAGAGATCTTCCCCAGTCCCCCACCCCTACGCCCCCATCAGGTCTGGCCCAGGAATGTGGCCAGAGCGCCCCGTGCCACAGTCTCTCCAGAGAGGCACTGGCTGCCCTGGCAGCTGTTCAAGTGTCGATCCATTTCAAAGGCCTTTTGTTAAACTTCTAACGGCCAAAAGGCCAGCCTGAAGCCAGGCGCTGGGAAGGGCTGGCAATTCCGGTGACCTGGAAGGCTCTCTGGGCTGCCCTCCACCCGGGAGAATGGGCAATCAGCGCAATAAATCAGGGGATGGGTCCGCAGGGGCTATACGGTTCAGAGGCGGCTCCCTCCTGCCTGTGGGATTTACTGACTGGCCACGCAGGTGTCAGGAGCTGGAAGGCAGCTGGGGAGGTTTGGGAAGGATATTAGCAAGGGATGTTTGCAAGCGTCTGCACCCAGCCTTGGATCCCCTTTGGGCATTTTCCTAGTGTTCTGGCGACTTCCTTCATCTTTTCCCCAGGTTTTGAGACTCTGCTTCTGGTTGTGGTTCTGCTACCACAATTCACTTGATTTCAGGTCAAGTCGCCTCACCTTTTGGAAACTCTTATTTCTCAGTCATAAAAAAAGGCTTGGCTGGCTGCCAGGCTTCCTGCTTCTCTCCAATGGGTGCCGAGGGCATCTCAGAGGAGGCAACTTTTATTTATTTATTTTTGTGCACATCTTTCTGGGCTGAGGGAGTTGGGAAGGCAGCAGCAGGGAGGGGTGGCCAGCGCCCAGAGGGGGGCCCATCTGACTCTCAGAGGCCCCTGAGAGTTCAAGTCCACCTCTGGCTCCAGGACCGCCTTTCCCCCACCCCACCCCAACCGAACCATCGCTGGGTGGGTTTGGGCCCCAATATCAGTATTCCTAACCTGCCCTGAAGAGCCTGCCCTGGGGAGCAGGCAAAGACCTGGGTCTGGCGGAGCAAGGCTTCCCTTCCCTCTGGAAACCCGTGTGCTTTTTGTGTGTCTTCATTTGCTTTGAATACTTAATTGCCATTGTGAAGGGGTTGGGGGCCCAGGAGGACCTTTGATCTTCTTGCCTCCCCAGCATTTCGGGGGTCTGAAGTTTGGCAAAGAAGTTTTGGGTTAGCAGCAATGGATGCCATCCGCGAGAGGGGAGCGCTTGGGCCCAAATTGATGTCAGGTTCCCGGCCGGGCGCAGCGTTACCTGGAGCTTTGAAGCTCCTAATGACTCCAGACCGTCTTCTCAAGTGAGCGGCTACAAATGTTAATAAAATTAAAGCCACCTGAGAGTTCAGCTTGGAGCGCCTTTGAAAGCAAGTCTGTGGTGGGTTATTACCCTCAATTACCTAGTTGTCCACTCTCTTAGCTTGGGGATAAACTCTTAACTCTTCCCTTTGAAGTCATTATCCTTTTATCTATGACTGGACCAAGGAATTTCAGGACGAGAATCAATGGAAACTTCATAAGAAGAGCAGAGCCGGGAGGGAAAAGGTGTGACTATCCCTTTAACCGTGGGACGACTCGGGGAGGCTGGGGGAGGGGCAGAGGCTGGCCTGTGTCCCCAACTGACAGAAGAAAAAGGAAAGGGGGGGAGCCACCAATAACAATCCAGCAAGCAATTTTCAGAACTTCTAGAAAATAAGGGGAAAGTGATCATTTGGGGGCGATCAGAGAGGTGCAGCCCTCATCAAAGGGGAAGAGAAAGTAATGAAGCAAAAAGACACAATTAAAGAATGGGCTTAATTAGGGCTTTGATGTCTGACATGGTGCATGACACTGTTAAGGGGGAAGGGGACCGACTATTCATGCGCCAGGAAATGGCTTGTTAAAAAGATCTGTCCCCCAAAGAGACGGTCGGAGAGAAGGAAACTTTCATCCCGGGCGTCTCCAACCAAAGAGGAAAGTCAATCTCACAAGGATCCTCATCATTAGGAGGGAGGAAAAAAAAAATCGTAACTTTTTTTTTTTTTTTTTTGCAAAAGTCTTTCTGGGTACCCAGAGGCAGAAACTTTTTCGGGAACATTATGCTGCCTGTCTGTCCCTGTTTAAAAAGAGAGAGAGGGAAAGAGAGAGGAAAAAAGAAGTGTGTGGGGGCTAACTAAGGTTGGAAATGTGTGTTTCATTTCTCCTTTTCATTTAATCCCATTTGGAGTGCTTGTCTACACAGAAAAGATGAAAACCCAGAGGGGAAGCGCTTGGCTCTGCAGTCTCCCAGTTGCGCTGTTCTTTGTAACAAGCCCTGCGCTGCTTCTAAATGTGACATTTCCCGCACCTGCCCCCGCAGCCATGCAGCCCGCACCCTGCTCTCTGCCTGACGCACACGTGCACACACACCACCAACTGAGGATTTGAAAGCCCACGTTTTGCCCTTGTTACAACAACCCCCTCCTCATTAAAAAAATTAAAAAAAAGAATAAAATAAAAACCCTCTTTATTGTGCACATCTGGAAAGCTGCCCTCTCCATCTGCTAGGCCCTGACAGTGTTTTTAACCACAAGGCCCACGGCTCCTCCTGCAATGTGTCATGGAGCTGGGGGCTTGGAAGCCTTGGCAGGGGGTTCCGACAAGCAGGTCTGCCCTTGGCCCGCTGGATCTCGGGCTGGGTTCTGGGGCCTGGCCTTCATGGTGCTTTGAGTTTAAGGGAGGCAGCTGGTGGCCCTGAGTCTGTTCAGACAGGAAGTGATGGCTGCAGATTCTCGTGTTCCTAGCAAGAACTTGAGTCAGGACCCCTGCCAGCACCGGGAGGAGGGACACGTGGCTTTGAGACCCCAATGTTTATGTTTCTGATTGGCTTTGAAATGAGCTTGTCTTGGGTTTTCATTTCAAAATGCCCCTGTCTTGGGTTTTTACTTTTTCTCTCTTATTTATACACACACTAGCTAGCACTCTGGGAAGAAGAAGAAGAAGAAAACAAAACAAGCAGGTTTTTGGAAAGTAGAGGGGTCTAGGTGAAAAGATGAAGATGTTTCTCATACTTTCTCCAAAGGCCTAAGGCTCTTCCCCCCAGATTCTGGACTTTTTCTCTGAGAGAGTAATCCTTTAAAGACTAGCCCTCATTTCTTGTAGGTCCCTTTTCCATTTCTGAGATTTAAAGGAACCAGAGGGGTCACCCATGTTGGCACATCACCCAAAAGAAGCCACGGGGCTTGGGCCTTGGGGCTTCTTGGGGACAAGGGTGCAGAATGCACCACAGGACGTTCCATTTGAGGGGGGCATGTGACCCCGGCCCAGACAATGAGAAGCCACAGGAATTGAGGATCCCGGGAGTAACCCTGAGTGGTGGCGGATGTCCTGGGTGGTGGTGATCTCCAACATTAATTCCGAAGTGAGCAAAAGGGGCTGAGGAGTAGAAGATGCTGCAATTCTGCTGCTCCCAATTCAAGTCCACGCTAAAGTCAGCTTAACAGAAAACAAACTTCTTCAAATCAAGGGTAATTATTCTAGATACGTAAAAGCTGCTTTATAATAAGATGTATGCAGGAACTTCTACTTGAATTGGAGGGTTTCATTTGCATTTTTGCCAGATCGACAACTGCTCAACATTTCTATTGTAAAGAAATAAAAGATTTAAAAGGCGCCATTATCCTAAATCGGCCCACATGAAGACATGATTGTAAACGCTCCTCCTCACTTCAGGATTTTCCATTTTATAGTGATTTTCTAATCTTTGCACATTGCAAAGTAAGATGTTTGGGGATGTTTATAGGAGCGTGGGGTGGGGTGGGGGACTTATGGAGAGCCCAGAGTTTTTAAAGAGCTTTAAAATGACGAGTTATTCTAAAGTACTTTTGAAGATGTTTCTTTAGTACTTTGTCCTTACTAAACGAAGATATGATACAAAATGTTGTTTTTAATTAACTTTGTCCTTACTAAACGAAGATATGATACAAAATGTTGTTTTTAATTATTGGTTGTGGGGAAGCTCTAATCCCAGTTTTGGATATGGGATTATCCTGAATGGAGCTGGGAAGGAAGGGATGTGGGGAGGGGACTCTGGGCTGGCACGGAGACCCTGGGAGTGCAGTTTGGCCACCTTGAAAACTTTGGGGAAGTTGGGGTCAGGAGTTGGCTTGATTCTTTGGTGTCACTTCTCCATATTTTCCTTTGGGGTATACTTCTTCTTTAAACCTATTTCTTTTTTAAAAAATGGAACAAACATTTCTGCAGCAGGAGAAAATGGATGTTAATTACCAAGTGAAGCTAAACCGAATTTGTCAAGAGGTTTCTCAGAAAGAGGCCACAGGCCATAGCGAGAAGTCTTACTTTAGGAACCGGGTAGCAGGCTTTCCTTTCATGTTTCTTCCTGAGAGGAAGACTTCCTGTGATGAGAATGGGTGTCAGGAACAGGCCCCTATTAAAGGTGGCCTTGCTGGAGGCATGAGGGGCCCAGCGCCAGCGATATTCCTTTGAACAAGCTTCCGTGAGTCTCTGGTCTCAAAGCAGAAACAGGCCCCAGGTCAGCACTCACAGGATGGATGAGCCCTGTGTCCTACTGAAGGAGAGATGGAGTGGGGCAGGGGAGAGAGAGAGAGAGAGAGAGATTGTGTGTATGTGTGTGTGTGTGAGAGATTGTGTGTGATTTGTGTGGAGAGTGTGTGCGTGAGAGAGAGTGTGTGTCTGTGAGAGGGAGAGAGATTGTGTGTGTGAGATTGTATGTGTGTGTGAAGGATAGTGTGTGTGTGAGAGAGAGCGTGTCTGTGTGTCTGTGTGTGTGTATGTGAGAGAGAGAGAGGGAGAATCTGTGTGCGTGTGTGTGAGAGAGTGTGTCTGTGAGATAGAGGGAGAAAGACTGAGGCTGGGACACTCCAGAATGTTTTTCACTCTCGTGGAAGTAAAAAATGAACTTCAAACCCACACCCACCACTGCAGCAACCCAGGCTTCTTGGCACAGGCTTGGGGTAAGGGCAGAGGTTTAGCTGTCATGAGTCTACACCTCGCTCTGCCACATACGGCAGAAGAGAAGTTTCCTGTCTCAAGTTTACCAGCCTCAGTTTCCTGGCTGAGGAAGACATTGCACAGGTGGTGCAATGTCTCTGGCATATTGCAGCAGGTGCTGAGCACATTCTCGTTACTATTTTCCCAGTAATTCTTTTGTGTCACCCACAGAGAACAGATTCCACTAGCCCCCTAGACCGCAAGCTCCTTGAGAGTCGGAGCCACATCTCACTTTGCATCTTCAGGTCCTATGTGCAGCCTGGACATGACGGGCACCAGTACCTGTTGTGGTTGCTGTCACTCACCATTAAAGAATTGCTGCTGGTCAGGAGAAGGTGGGGGAATGAGAACTACTATAGATTTTGCTTTACAAAAGGATTGTTACAATGAGACATCGATTAGTTTTATCGAATGGAGGCATCAAAATTCAGGTACATGCTGGAGTCCATCATGAGTTCAACAGTGACACCTACTGGTAAATCTTGGAAATGCAACCCAATTCTATTAGACATTGCCAGCAACTAGCCCAAAGAAAGAGGAAGAGGAGAAGGAAGTTCAGAGATGGAGGATCTTGCTTGGTCTTAGAATCAACAGAAGAGGAGATGAAGTGAAGGAGACACTCCTAACTTATGAAGGAATGAAATGCTACTACACCTGGCAGGCTAAGCACACCCAACATGAGGCAGATCTTCCTATCCCAAGGGAATCTGATTCTACAAAATGACGTGGCTTGTCTAGCAGTTAGGATGCATCTGTCTTGTCTTGGCTCCATAACCCATCATAAACATGTAAAATGTCTGACTAGAGCATAATTAACATTGGAAAATGGGATAGGCCAAGAGAGGATCAAAACCATGGCCCTGATGTAGGTACTTGTCTTAGTTTCTCAGATGCTAAAAAAATAAGATACAATAGGTTGGCTTAACAACTGGAATTTATCGGCTCACAGTTTCAGAGACCAGAAGGCTTGCTTTCTCCTGGGGTTGGTATCTTCTGGCTGGCCGGCAATCTTGGGGTTCCTTGGCTTTTCCATCACCTGGTAACGCACATGGCAGTGGCTTCTTTTTCTTCTGTTGACTTCCAGCTTCTGGCCACTCCCTGTGGCTTCCTCTTTCTGCCTGAATTTCATTCTACTTATAAAGGACTCCAGTAATCCAGATTAAAGCCCAACCTAATTCAGTTGGGCGACCCCTTAACTGAAGCAACACATTCAACAGATCCTATTTACAAGGGGTCCACATCCACCAGAAGGCAGACCAAGGTTAAGGATATGTTTTCTGAGGTACATAATGATCCCCAACAGTGCTAATAGACTGAATTAATTAATTAGAGAGGTTTCCCTCCCCCAATCAGAAGACAGTACAGCACTGATCTTGCAACAGAAGTCAAGAGGAAAGTGATTCACTTTATGGTGATCTTTACTGGAACCCATTTGTTTCTTGAACTTGCCTTAGCCTTTGCTCTCGGGAGGAATGATTGTGCAGATAATCTGATGAGGCTGTCCACTATTTGTTTCCACTAACCTTCCTTGAACACCTTCTATGTGTTAGGTGCTGGCACTGAAGCCCCCCTGAAGCAGATCATAGGGAGAGTTCCAGGTGACATCCATTAGAGTGCTCTCTTTGTGTCAGGCTGTTTGAACAGTTTAGCAATGCTTATCACTGGCTAGACTTAGGGTCTTGGCTAAGTCATTTAAATTCTCTCTTAGTTCCTTCTTCTGTAAAGTGAGGGTGTTTGACTAGATCATCTCCAATATCCCTTTCAGCAAAAATATTCTAAGAATTATGACCCATGCGGAAAAGAATAGGTAATTGCTATCACTCTGTATAAACACAGTATTGCTAAAGGCTGGTAATAAATTTTCTCACTGTCTGTCATAACTATGTTCTGCCACATCCGCTCCCTTCACACACACAGATGTTTTCTGTTTTTTTTTTTTTTTTTTTCTTTTTATTCCCCTATCAGAAGCCTGCTCCCTTCCTTCTGAGTGCCTCGCCAACGTTGATGCCATCTATTTCCGGCAGGTTCCTTATTAGAACTTCCAAAGCAGTAGTGCCTGGATGCCATGCTTGTCCCCCGACACCGAGGGAAATGAGTCAGATCCGCGAGAGCACATCCACTTTTCCCGGGCACCTCCTGGAGGGCAGGCTGAAGGCAGACTGTTTGAGGTGGAAGAGTAAAGGAGGAGAGTCCTTTCACTACAGCAGCTGTATGGACAGTCTTGTGGCAACCCTTCCCTGAATTTCCTCGCCTTTGCAGAGCTCCCAATGGTCCCCCGATTCTTTGCCTAACAGCTGGGGAGTTTCCAGAGCCAGCTGAATGGTGTAGGTTTCCATATCTTTTGAGAAGATTATCAGGCATGAGCCTTAACAGCTTAACATTTTTGTAATTGTTATTTCTCCACTGAAATGCAAATGTCTTCCCTCCTACCTTGTTTCACCAGAATGCTGTGCAGGGTAGGTCTTCTGTTGTTCAAAAAGGAGAGACTGTTTGGAACAGTTTGAAGTATCTTTAAAGCAACAGTCAAATCATCCATTCAACTAAATAGGAGTCAACTCCCCTAGAAATAACTTACAAAAACTTCTTTGCAGTGTGACATTTTCAAAGCAAAATTCTTTTCTCTTTTCAAAATACCACAAGCAATGCAATGAGTTCAGGGAATACTGCCTGCCAAGCTTCAATTTTTATATTTAACCTTTCTTCTTTTTTAACGTCTTGCAAAAACATGCTTGAAACTCTTCAAAAACCTTTTCAGCTTGAAAGTTTGGGAAAGAGTCTTAACTGATGAAACCCTCAGTTCTTAGCTTCCCTGTACCTTCCCTTCCCCCTCCTTTGGTTAAAGAGAAAAATCATGCCTGTCTGTTCAGCGAACAAGGGTAACTCTAATCAGGTTGGGAAAGTGCCAAGTATTCAGTGCTGGCTGCTGACTTTTAATGTCCACAAACCTGAATGACTCTTAATCAAGTCCCAGTGTCTTTTAAAGCAAGAACTCATAGGTTTTTGGGCCATTAAAGGTGAGAAGCCCCCAAATTCTGGTTATAATAGAAACATGACATCAAATCCAGTACCCCGCTACCTCTGTGACAGGGCAAATAAGCATTGTAGAGTCAAGGTCTGCCAAAGAAATGGAAAATATAGGTGTAAAATGGAGCTAGTGGCTAGTCAGTATTAGAATTGAATTTTTTAAAAGGTGTTGATAAAATACTTGTTAGAACAGGAAAATTGGATTAGTGGTGGAGTTCTGGACATGCCGTCCTTGGGACTGAAAAAAAAATCATCTTGTTCTGTTTTTCCCGGAGGCCCGCAAAGCACTCAGCCCAAATATGAGCCCCCTAATCTTGTTTTCTTTTTCTCTAGCATGTATTTTATTAACCCATTTTCTCATTTACCCACTCTGAATAGCTCAGTGGGTAGCATCCTTCTTAGAAAGTGAAAGCCTCCTTGGAGATGCTGTGTTGGAGCAGAAATGCACACAAACTCCCAGCCCTGGAGCAGCAAAGAAAAGCCCCTTCTGTAATCCTGTCTGGTGAATCCACACATTGTACTCCAGCCAGCCAGGAGTGCTCAGGCCTTATTAAAACATGGGCCGTCAAGGAATGCAGCTGGCAACAGGCTGGTGGTTTGCGAAGTGATTACTATCTAGGTGGGGATGAAAAGCAGTCGTTCCAATCTGGGGCCCAAGGCACAGGCAGCTGCTTTCCATGTGTCTGCCACCTGGCAACAGGCTACTGTCCTAAAACCTGATGGTCCCAGAACTGACAGTCTCTTGAAGGCACCAGGGTGCAGCTTGTTTTGGACTCAGTATCTAAGGGGATCAGTCACAGGTTTGGATTCAGCCAGGGGACCTGAGTTCTCATCTTAGCAGCTCTACCATTTTGATGTGTGGCCTTGCACAGCCACTTTCCTTCTTGGAGCCATTTTATAGGGGTGGTCCTGAGAAACCTCTGTTCTCCATACAGGAAGGTGGGGGGAATTCTAGGATAATGCTCAATCCCAGGTCCCTTGGAAGAGACACATACTGTCCCTATTTCAAAGTCAGGGCTTAAGACAGGAGGTAGTTGTATCTCCCTTCAATTTCCCATTCTGATTCCTAGAAAATCTGTTCCAGAGTTTCTCTGCAAAATTGAGGTAGAATGGAGGTTGGTAAAGAGCTGCACAGGGAGTGAGTTGACTCAATTTAAGCCAACAGACACTGAGTATCTACTATATGTTCCAGTCCGTGCCAGGTGCTGGAATGATACAACATGCAGAAGGTCATCACTTACCAAGGGAATGCAAATTAAAATTACAACGAGCTAACACCATACATTGACCAAAACGGCTAAAATTAAACAGGCTGATAGTACTAAGGGTTGAAAAAGGATGTGAACCATGGGAGCTCTCATAAATAGGAGTGAAAACTTATTCAAACCACTTTGGAAAATTGTTTGGCAATATCTAATAAAGCTAAATAATGTCTATCCTATGTCCTAGGAATTTTATTTCTAATTTATATCTAGGGAAATGACTTCACACATCTACCAAAGGATGTGGACAATAATATTCATAGCAGCTTTATTCATAATAGTCCCAAACATTGGAAACAACCCAAATGTCCACCAGTGGATGAATGGACAGATACATTGTGGGATATTTACAAAATGAAACACTACACAACAGTAAAAAGGAGTGAACTGCTAATATAAGCAATAATGTAGATAAAACTCACAGATGTTATCTTGAATGAAAGAACCAGGCACAAGAGAACATAGTATATGATTCCATTTATATGAAGTATAAGAATAGAAAGAATTGATTTGGTGATAGAAGTCATACTAATGGTTACCTCTGGTTGTGGGCACCGATTGGGAAGGGGCACAAGAAAACCTTCTGGGGTGATGGAAATATTTTACACCTTAATGTAGGTCATGTTACATAGGTATATATGCTTAAAAATTCATTAACCTGTACAAATAAAATGTGTCCACTGTAGTGTATGTAAATTATACCTCAATAGGAAAAATAAACAAAACAAAACAAAATTCTCTAAATGTATATTTTAACTTTTCTCATTTGTTTCCTTGGTCTTCCTGAACCAGACTAAGTTCTTCAAAGCAGAATAGCCTTATACTAATAAATATATATTAGTAAAAAATAAAATAAACCCACATGTGATGAAATTGCATGGAACTAACACACACACACACACACACACACACACACACACACACACACACACACACACACACACACACACACACACACACACACACACACACACACAGTATTCTCCAGGCAGTCATGCAGACAGGGAGGGGAGAATGGGATAAAACACTATTTCTGAAAAAATCTGAAAATACACTGACATTTTTTCTTTCAGCACTTTCTAGATGCTGATCCACTGTCTTCTGGCCTCCATCGTTTCTGATGAGCTGTCAGCATTAATTCTTAACATTGCTATCCTGGATATAATGTCTTTTTTCTATGGCAGCTTTTTAGATTTTTTCTTAATACTATTTGGTTTTCAGCAGTCTATGATGTACCTAGTGTGATTTTCTTTGTATTTATTCTGCTTGGGGTTCACTGAACTTCTTTGATCTATGTTGATGGTTTTCAACAAATTCAGA
Organism: Choloepus didactylus; assembly: GCF_015220235.1. Taxonomy (NCBI): domain Eukaryota; kingdom Metazoa; phylum Chordata; class Mammalia; order Pilosa; family Megalonychidae; genus Choloepus; species Choloepus didactylus. Next base: position 62,432,398 of record NC_051324.1, on the reverse strand, counting down.
AAATTTTTGGCCATTTTTCTTCAAATATATTTTCTTTCTTATCACCTGTCCTTCTGGGATTTTAATTATACATATGTTAGAGCCAATGTTATTGCCCCAGAAATCAGTGAGGTTCTGTTTGGTTGGTTGGTTTTTTTGGCAATCTTTTTTCTCTTTTCTTCAAATTGGATGCTTTCTTATTGACCTATTTGCAAGTTTTCTGATCTTTCTTCACTATCTCCAATCTGTTATCAAGCTCATCTAGTCAATTTTTCATTTCAGTTCTAGAATTTCTTTGTTAAAATTTTAATCTCTTCTCAGATTCTCCATTTACCTCATTATGACCATATTTTCCTAAACTCTTTGAATGTATTTATAAAAGCTGCCTTAAAGTCCTTGTCTGCTAATTCATACACCTGAGTCATGTTAGTGTCTGCTTCTCTTGATTGCTTTTTTTTTCCCCTTTTTATTATGTGTGTTGGTTTGAATCTGTTATGTGCCCCAGAAAAGACATTCTTGTGGGGGCAGATTTATGGTGGGTGAGATCTTTGGGTTAGGCTATTTCAGCTGAGATGTGACCCAGCTCATTCAAGGTGGGTCTTAATCCTTTACTGGAGTTCTTTTTGAAGAGGATAAAATATAGTAAAAGCACAGAGAGCCGAGAAAGAAACACCCCAGGAGAAACAACCAATAAACCACAGGAGCTGAGAGAGAAATGCCCAGAGACATTTGGAGAGAGCCACTGAAACCAGAACCCAGGAGAAAAGGACCAGCAGACATTGCCATGTGCCTTCCCATGTGACAGAGGAGCCCTGGATGCCAGCAGCCTTTCCTCAGAGAAGATATCTTCCGCTTGATGCCTTCATTTGGTCATTTTCATGGCCTTAAACTATAAATTAGTAACCTAATAAATTTCCATTGAAAAAGCCAACCCATTTCTGGTATATTGCATTCTGCAGCTTTAGCAAATCAAAACACTGTGGATCATATTTTCTGTTTCTTTGCATGAACAATAACTTTTTAAAATTGTATAATGGACACTGGGTTTTAAATGTTGTAGAGACTGGATTCTATCTTCCTTTGAAGATTACAGGTTTTATTTTAGACAGGCAGTTAACTTGATGGGGCTCAAACTCTTAACTATTTCCTCTGTGGTAGCAGTAGCTGAAATGTCTGCTCTGTAATTTAAACCTTCCACCTATTGCTTTCTGTGGCCCCATGGCAGGGGTTCTCTCTGGCACATTCACAGTTCAGGGGGCAGCCAGGGATCTGATGGAAGTTCATAGGCAGATTTTTGGGCACCCCCTCTAGCTCCTCCTTTCCTGTACCCGCCTCCCCCCTTTAATTTCTAGTTACTCTGGCTGACCACTACTCTGTCTTCTGATACATAAAAACAATAAAACTGTAGCTTGAGTTCTAGTTTCCCCACATCATGGAGACTGGAGACTGCCCTCAGAGGAAAACTATATAAATGTTCGTTTCAGTATAGTTGCTGTCTTTCAAAGATTGAATACCATCCAGTTTATGCCTGTTTTTGGCCACTCTCCAGTGCCTCCAAATAGTTGTTTGTTTGTTTTTTTCCAAAAACCGTTTTGTCAAAAGCTTATAATTGTTATCTACAAAGGGCTAGTTCAATACAAGAAATTATTGGAACTGGAACTCAACACAGTTCCTATCTCGGAACATGTGGTATATGTGTTTGTTTCTGTGTGTGTGTGGGGTGGGGGGTGGGGGGGTGGCAGTGGCAAGGAGAATGATATACAAGGAGATGGCTGGGTATTCTCCCATTTGAAATTCTACTCAACATCTGTGGGGGCAGAGCAGTGGGCCAAACACTGGAGATCCTCCAGGGTAGAAACCACACCATCTATACTTCTGAGGCATCAGGGTCAAGAAAGCACCTTGCACAGAATCAAGGGGCAGCAAATGTTGACCTGAACTGAACTGAATTCTGACAGTTATACTTTCAAGAGCTATACCTTGCCAGATAGACTACATGCTTACACAAAAAACAAAAAGACATTACACCCAGAAACATAGCAACCTATGGCAAATGATTCAGCCCCAGCTGAAAACAGCTGTGTGGTAGCTGAATGGGAATTAAGCACTTTGCATCTTAACTTAGATCCACCATTAACTGTCTATGTGACCTTGGGTCATCTTCCTCTAATTTGGTCTAATTTGGATGACCAAGATCCCTTTCATTAGCTCTATCTCTATGAAGAGAATGGATGTGTTTGGGATTCACAGAAAGCAAAGGGGTCCTTTCCTTGCTGACATTTCAGCTTTGGGGCCTTGAAAGTACAAAGCTGCAGTGTAACCTTGGTCTGAGTCAGCTCTGTCACACGAGGGTCCTGGCACAGGAAAGCTTCCAGGTGGTCGGAAGCTGGTGAGCCTGGGCTTCCCTCTGAGTAGTGAGCCTGCTGGGTGGATATTCATGAGGAGAAGCAGCCTAGCACTACAAGAATGATGAGGGGGCCAGTGAAATCCATTTGATTATTCTTTTTTTCTTTTTTTTTAATTAGAGAAGTTGTGAGTATACACAACAATCATGAATAAAATACGGGATTCCCATATACAACTCTACCATCAACATCTTGCATTGTTGTGGAGCATTTGTAACGTTTGATGATAGCACATCTTTATAATTATACTATTAATTAAAATAGTTTAACTTAGGGTGCATTATTTGTACAGTGTAGGTCTATGGATTTCTTTTAAAAATGTTTCTGGGTGTAATGTCTTTTTGTTTTCTTGTACCATATATACAATCTAACATTTCCCCTTTTAATCATATTCAGATATATATTTCAGTGCTGTTAATTGCATTCACAATGTTGTGCTACCATCACCACCATCTATTAGCAAAATATTTCCATCATTCCAGATAGGAACCCAGTATATTTTAAACCTTAACTTCCCATTCCCTATTCCCACCCAATCCCCTGGTAGCCTATATTCTAAATTCTGACTCGATGAGTTTGCTTATTCTAATTGTTTCAAAACAGTGAGATCATATACTATTTGTCCTTTTGTGTCTGGCTTATTTCACTCAACATTATGTCTTCAGGGTTCATCTATGTCATCACATGTATCAGGACTTCAATGCTTTTTAAGGCTAATATTCCATCGTATGTATTTGTCACATTTTATTTAACCATTCATCAGTTGATGGACACTGGGTTGCTTCCATCTTTTGGCAACTGTGAATAATGTCCTTAAGAACACTGGTGTGCAAATATCTGTTCGCATCCCTGCTTTCAATTCTTTTGGGTATATACTTAGTAGTGGGATTTCCGGGTCATATGGTAGCTCTATACTTAGCTTTCTGAGGAGCCGTCAACCTGTCTTCCACAGTGGCGGCACCATAAACATTGCCAACATTTGTTATTGTCAATACCAGCCATTCTAATGGGTGTGAATGCTATCTCATTGTGGTTTTGATTTGTATTTTCCTGATGGCTGATGATGTTGAGCATCTTTTCATGTGCTTTCTGGACATTTTTAAATCTTCTTTAACCCAAATTGGGTTATTTGTCTTTAACCCAAATTGGGTTATTTGTTAAGTTGAATGATTTCTTTATATATTCTGGATATTAATGCTTTATTGGGTATGTGGTTTCCAAGTATTCTCTCCCACTGTATAGGTTGTCATTTTACTTTCATCATAAAGTCCTTTGAGGAACAAAAGTTTTAAATTTTGATGAGGTCCCATTTATCTATTTTTTTTCTTTTGTTGCTTGTGCTTTGGGTATAAAGTCTAAGAAACCATTGCCTAACACAAAGTCCTGAAGATGCTTCCCTATATTTTCTTCTCGGAGCTTAGTGGTTCTACCTCTTATATTAAGGTCTTTGATCCATTTTCAGTTGATTTTTGTAAATGGTGTGAGGTAGGTGTGTTCCTATTTTTTTTTGCAAATGAAGATTCAGTTTTTGCAGCACCATTTGTTGAAGAGACTGTTCTTTCTTAATTGAGTAGTCTTTGCCACCTTGTCAAAAAATCAGTTTTCCGTAAATGTGAGGGTTGATGTCTGAGCTTTCAGTTCTGTTCCATTGGTCTATATTTCTGCCCTTGTGCCAGTCCCATGCTGTTCTGATTATGGTGGCTTTGTGGGTTTTCCAACTTCATTCTTCTTTTCAAGCTGACTTGAGCTATTCGGGGCTCCTTCTCCTTGCATACAAATTTCATGATTGGCTTTTCTATTTGTGCAAAGAAAGTTGTTGGAATTTTGATTGAGATTGTATTGAGTCTATAAATTGCTTTGGGTAGTATCAACATCTTAACGATATTTCATCTTCCAATCCATGAACACAGAATATCCTCCCATTTTTTTAGGTCTTCTTTAATTTCTTTTATCAATGTTTTGCAGTTTTCTGTGTACAAGTCCTTTACATCCTTGGTTAGATTTATTCCTAGACATTTGATTCGTTTACTTGCTATTGTGGATGGAATTTTTTCTTGATTTCTTTTCTGCTTGTTCATTCCTTGTGTATAGAAACACTACTGACGTTTGGGTGTCAATTGTGTACCCCATCTCTTTGCTGAATTCTTTTACTAGCTCTAGAAGATTTGTTGTGGATTTTTCAGTGTTTTCTGTACATAGAATGATGTCATCTGCTTTAGTTTTTCCTATCCAATTTGGATGCCTTTTATTTTTTTTTTTCTTGCCTAATTGCTCTAGTAAGAACTTCCAGTACAATACTGAATAACAGTGGTGACAGTGGGTATCCTTTTCTCGTTCCTGACCTTAGAGAGAAAACTTTCAGGCTTTCCCCATTAAGTAGGATGTCAGCCTGTGGGATTTTCATATATGTCCTTAATCATGTTGAGGGAGTTTCCTTCTATTACTAGTAGTCTAAGTGGTTTTCTTTTTTTTAATCAAGAAAGGGTGCTATATTTTGTCAAATGCCTTCCTGCATCAATTGAGATGACCATGTAGATTTTTTCCTTCATTCTGTTAATGTGGTCTGTTACATTAATTAATTTTCTTATGTTGAATCAATCTTGCATACCAGGGATAAATCCCACTTGATCACGGTGTATTAATGCTTTTAATGTGCTGTTGGATTTGGTTTGCTAGTATTTTGTTTAGAAGTTTTGCATTTATATTAATAAGATATATTGGTCTGTAGTTTTCTTTTCTTGTGGTGTTTTTATCTGGCTTTGTTGTGAGGGTGATATTGGCTTTGTAGAATGAATTAAGGAGTGTTCCTTCCTCTTCAATTTTTTGGAATGCTTTTGTGCAGAATTGGAGTTAAGTCTTCTTGGAATGTTTGGTAGAATTCCCCTGTGAAGCCATCTGGTCCTGGGTTTTTCTTTGTTGGAAGTTTTTGATGACTGATTCAATCCCTTCACTAATAGTTGGTTTTTTGAGATCTTCTATTCCTTCTTGAGTCAATGTAGGTAGTTTGTGTGTTTCTAAGGATTTGTCTATTTCATCTAGCTTATTTAATTTACAGGCATACAGTTGTTCATAGTATTCACTTATAGTCCTTTTTATTTGAGTGGGGTCACTAGTAATGTCCCCCTTTTCATTTCTGATTTTCATTATTTCTATTCTTTCTCTTTTTTGTCAGTCTACTTAAAGTTTTGTCCATTTTATTGATCTTTTTGAAGAACTTTTGGCTTTGTTGATTTTTTTTTCTATTTCCTTTATCTCTGCTTTAAACATTGTTATTTCCATCCTTCTGCTCACTTTGGGTTTAGTTTGCTCTTCTTTTTCTAGTTCTTCTGGTTTTGAGGTAGCTCTCTGATTTGAAGTCTTTCTTCTTTTTTAATGTAAGCACTTAGAGCTATAAATCTCCCTCTTGGCACTGCCTTTACTGCATCCCATAAGTTTTGGTTTATTGTTTTTCATTTTCATTCACCTCAAGATATTTCCTAATTTCACTTCTGATTTCCTTTTTAATCCATTAGTTGTTTAAGAGTATGTTGTTTAATTCCCATGGATTTGTGAATTTTCCCTTTCTCCCTCTTATTGATTTCTAGCTTCATTGCATTGTGGAGATTATACATTGTATTTTTCAATATTTTTGAATTTATTGAGACTTGTTTTGTGACCCAGCTTATGGTCTATCCTGGAGAATAAACCACATGCATTTGAGAAGAATCTGTTTTCTGTTTTTGTTGGGTTCAGTGTTCTATTTATGTCTGTTAGGTCTAGTTGGTTTAGTGTATCATTCAAGTCCTGTATTTCCTTATTTATCTTCTGACTAGATGTTCTATGCATTATTGGGAGTAGTATGTTAAAGTCTCCTACTAGTAACGTAGACCCATCAATTTCTCCCTTCAAATCTGTATTTGCTTTACTTATTTTGGTACTCTGCTGTTAGGTGCATATATATTTATAATTGTTATAGCAGTTGAATTGTCCCTTTATCAGTATAAAATGACCACCTTTGTCCCTCATTACTGTTTTTTACTTAAAGTCTATTTTAAGTCAACTCTCTTTTGGCTCCTACTCGCATAGTATATATTTTTTCCATTCCTCATTCTCAACGTACTTGTGTCTTTGACTTTAAGGTGGGTCTCTTGCAGACAGCCTATAGTCGGATCATGCTTTTATATTCATTCTGTCAATCTCTGCTTTTTGACTGGAAGGTTTAAACCATTTATTTAAGGTGACTACTGATAATGCAGGAATCAAACTTGGAAAGCTGGAGGCTCTGCTTTTCTCCATCTTGAGTTACATCTTGGATTGTCATGGGAACCTGCCACTTTCCTCCTTTCATGTCTCTCAGTTTGTTTTTCCATCATCTCTGTACAGAAAATCAGAAGCATCAGCAACGGGGAAGCTAAATCCTTGTGTGTCTAAGTCTTTCTGAAGGCATTCAGTTTTAATGATGTCCCCAAGTGAGGACATCTGGCTGGATATCAAGGATCTGATTGCTTCATGCTTTTCCCTCCTATTGCCCAAGAGTAGCTACTTATCTGCATCCTAAGATTCTGTCATAGAATCCTGGAGTTACAAAGGATCTGAGAGATACAGATCAAGGGTTTACACAGTGCAATCTCTCATCTTCTTATGACTTCTCTGACACCACTGCTTGGATACTTGCAGGAATGAGTCCCACTACCTTCAAAGAAAAGACCTACCTTGGACAGTTACTATAATCTTGCAGATAATGTGAAAAGAAATGACGTTCCAAAGAAAAATTTTCTTCCTCAGTGCCAGCAGCAGCTGACATTGGAAGGTAGAAACTTCCTCATGGACTCTTTCCTCACTGCCCAAGGGAACATCTCTCCAGCAAAGAGAGAAGAAACCAAGGCCCCAGGAATGGACGCAGTATTGCTCACTACCGGAGAGAAAAGCCATTTGAAAGCAGTGCCAGAACCGTCCCCACCCACCCTGGCAATTCCCAGTCCATTTCTCAAACTCTTGCCCAAGAGTAGACTCTTACCCATACTACTCTTTGGGCCTTTAGCCAAGTGCTGCTCTCCTATAAAATTTGTTATCAGATGGCTTATGAAATTAAGCTTTGTTGCCTTTTAGCACATTTCCAAACAGACACTGTTCCCAGGACTGCTAAGGGCTAGACCTTTTGACCTTTCTTGGTCACAAGATACATACAGTGATGAAGAAACCATTATGGACACTGGCCCAAGTGTGACCATTGTCAAAAAAAAAAAAAAAAAAAAAAAGGATTGGCTCATCCCACCACCACAAAATTAAATTAATGTGTCTAATAACTCAGAGTGTGCTGAGGGAGGGAGGGAACAAGCAAGAGGGGAAACAGTATGGGCTTTGAAACAAAAAACTTGGGTTCTAGGCCTAATTTGGCCACCAAGTAGCTGATCTTTAATCTCAAAAAAGTCACTTTACCTTAGAGATTCTCAATCTCCATTCTGTTCAAAAAAAGGGGGGGGGGAGTGAATAATAACAACTGTGAGGGTTTAGCCACACCATTGGGAGAAAATCATGTGAGTTAATGGATGGAAAAACATTTTCAGAAAAAGTAAATAACAGTGAAATGAAAGGGGAAGTCATGTGTTTTTCTAATACTTAAGACACCAAGAAATTACTTATAACAATGAGGCATTAAGGCCCAATTCTGGAGAAAATTAAAGACCTTGGGTCAAAGTAATAAGCCAAGTTTTCTTAAATAGATAAAAGTGGTGTCCTACATTTGGGAGGCAAATACTTCTGGTTAGTCACAAGGTCAGTGGAAGTCAAGACAATGACACAGCTGAGAACACATGGGCTTTCTGGGTTACAAGGAGCAGAAACTCCTCTGTCAGCTCAAGACAAAGGGGGGTGCAGTGTCCAACACCCGGGCCATGGAGGAGGCTCGAGGGACTGCCTTCTTTCTCTCTTTCATTACGTTGCCACATCTCTTCTCTCTGGTTTGCTCACTTCTCCACATAACCTTTCTTGGCCACTGAGCTTTTGCTTTCTCATAACCCCAGTTTCCCGAAGTGCCCCACGGTCTTTTGCCTGTCTCCTGGCTCTCTTGCACCTTCAGCTCCTACTGCTAACAGCCCTGTTCTCTTGGTGGTTCCTAGTTCCAGTTCCTGCTAAAGGGAATCTTCTTACGCCAGCCAGAGGTCACTGACTGATCATCAGAAAGGAGGCAGGGTGGGATTCCTGTAGTTGGAGCAGGCACTGTCAGGGAGGGCAGGTCCCCTCAAAAGGGAACTTTAAGTGTGGCAGGCAAGGTGAATTTTGACTTGATAATGGTTCCCAAAAAAGTATACACAGTCTCAAGCTGCAGTAATAGGTGTACAGCATCCAGATCAAGGGAGATAATACTCATTCAACCATTTATTCATTCCTCAAAAAAAACACAACAACACAAAAAGCCCCACATTTATTGAAAGTCTCCAATATGCCAATTCAAATTCTGTATCCTTGCTTTCAAGGAACGTATACAAATAAACCAGTTATCACCATACAGCATTAATAGCTGTTAGAGAGATAATAGGAATGGAGAGCAGAGGCAGGAGGGAGGTCAGAAGGGTTGACGCAAGCTGAGTTGTGAGGAATGGGTAGGCATTAGCTAGGAGATGGCCTGGAGAAGGGTGTTCCGGACAGAGGGCACGGCGTGTGACAACGCCAGGAGGCTTGAGGTCATATGGTCCAACCAGAAAGCCTCAAGTCATGTAGGATGGCTGTGTGGCCTGTGCAAGTGACGCAGATTCCTTCACTCAGGTAATAGTGAAATTAGTACCTACTAGGTACTAGTCTGTGAATATTAAGATGAAAATAACACCATCCCGCCCTTAGGGAGTTTACAATCTATCAGGGGAGATCTTATGACAAGTGCAAAACTGTGTGACCATAGATGTGCTCATCCCTCACTATGGGCCCACGGGAGGAGTCTCCAGATTGCAAAGGACAGTGAGTACTAAGGGAAGGAGAGTGGTTTGTACATTTAGGATGAAATTAAGGAATGTAGGCAGAGGTGGGTTCCCAGAAGATAGGCTAGAGGTAGTGGGGACAATGGACAGCAGTGTGGGAGGCTAGTTAAACTTTCACAATAGTTGAGAAATAACAAAGGCTTGAGCTGTGGAACCAACAGAGATGATGGAGAAGAGATGATAAACCAGAAAGCTATTTAGAAAGGAAAATTTGCAGAAGGGTTGATGAGTTAGACGTACATATAGAGGAAGCAACAGAATTCAGAGGTGTGCTTAGCTCCTAATTGGGTGGCTGGGAAAGATGATAGGTTCAGTCCTGGACATTCTGAATCTTGGCTGCTCATTGGACATGAAGGTGGAGACATCCAACAGTTGGACTAGATGGGGCTCAAGTTCTGGAGACAGGACTGGTGAGTGTAATAAGTTTATGCCTTGGAGCTGAAGCCTTGGATGTGGAAATGATTATATGGAGTTTGAGGTCTGGGAATACAAACATTTAGAGAGAAGTAGAAGAGAAGCCCATAAAGGAGACTGCAAATGGCAGAGAAACCAGCCAAGGGAGAAGAGATTAAGAAAGTAGAGGGTGGCTTATAGAGTTAGATTGGAAGAGAGGCGGGGGTGGGTGGGGTGGTGGTAAAACTTTGGATTTGACAAATATGTAATCTTTGCAAGGGCAGTCTCAAGGCAATTATCAGCATTGGAAACCAGCAGGTGAGAAGGTGGAGACATACCTGTAGATCCACTATTTTGAAAAGCTTGGTTGAAGGGAAGGGGAGCACCCAAGACCACATCTGGGGGATTATATTCAGTGGGTACCACATTTTAAGAGGGCGAGCAACAAATTGAAGTGGGGCCAATGAGTCCCAGTATGTTGATGAAGGGTCTGGAAACCATGTCACATAGGAACCGCTGAAAGAACAGGATTTTTCGCTACAGGTGAAGGTTGAGAGGGTACCTGACAGCCATCTTCTACTATCTAAATGTCTGTTACAAGGGAGAAAATTAGTTTTGCTCTGGGTAGACCTAAAAATCAGAATTAGGACTAATAGGTAGAAGTTACAGGAAGAACAATTTTGAGTCAATATGAAAAACAACTTCAAATAGGAAGAGCTTCCTATAATGGCATGGATTGCCTTGGGAGATAAAAATTTTATGTTGTCATCAGAAGTATTTAACTGAGTCAAGACTAGCACATGGCAATACAGGGGAGTCAAATATAGGCAGCTGGACTAGGATGTCCTCATCCATCCATCCATCCATCCATCCATCCACCCATCCATACATCTATCCATCCACCTGGCTTTATTCTACAAGGGATGTGAGCCAGGCAACCTGGAGATTCCAGAAGCCTAAAAAGTTTCAAATTAAGGGCATGCAAAGAGGGAAATCAATCAGCTGCAACTATACCCTGTAGGCCAAATTCAGCCTGCTGCCTATTTTGGTGAATAAATATTCATTGGAATGTAGATGCATCCATTCTATGGCTGCTTTCTCACTATATGGGCAGAATGGAATAGTTGCAACAGAGACTGCATGGCCAGATGCTGAAAATACTTATCAGCTGGACCTTTATAGAAAAAGTTTGCTGACCCCAGCTCTACTCTCATGAGACAGAATGATTGAGCACATTTTTGGAAAATGGTTTCCCATTTTCCCAAGCTTTACTACTTGTGCCAGTTTGGGTATATTATGTCCCCCAGAAAAAGCCACGTTCTTTAATGCAGTCTTGTAGGGGCAGACATATTAGTGTTGATTAGGATGGAACTTATTGACTGGGTGTTTCCATGGAGATGTGATTCAATCAACTGGGTGAGACTTTTGATTAGATCATTTCCAGGGAGGTGTTACCCCACCCATTCAGGTTGGGTCTTTATTAAATCACTAGAGTCCTATAAAAAGAGTTCACAGACAGAAGTTGGTCAGAGCAACTAAGAGTGACATTTTGGAAGAGCTGCAGCTGAGACAGACATTTTGGAAGACAGCTGTTGAAAGCTGACATTGTAGAGAACACCATTTTGAAATGCAACTTGGGAGCAAGCAGAGGCCAGCCACGTGCCTTCCCAGCTAACAGAGGTTTTCCAGATGCCAATGGCCTTTCTCCAGGGAAGGTACCCTTTGTTGATGCCTTACCTTGGACACTTTATGGTCTAAAGACTAACTTTGTAACCAAATAAACCGCCTTTATAAAAGCCAATCCATTTCTGGTGTTTTGCAAAATGGCATTAGCAAATTGGAACACTACTAATTGAGATTTCTCTAGTTTATCTTAGATTGGGTATAAATCTTTAGGAATTTGAATTTGCAGATGGAAAATAAAGAGCCAAGTAGGGACTCAAACATGGAGTTGTTTAACAAACACAGCTGCAGGTACAGATTCTGTTAGGTCCAGGCGGGGTTACAAACCAAAATCAGGCATGGGCAAAGGCTGCAAACTCCTAAAATGGAAACAGTGAAAGTAGTCAAGGGAGCCTGGCAGCCTTCTCCAGATGAAGGGGCTTTGTAGACCACCCAAACCTGGGTCGGACTTGATGGAATGGAGTTATCTCAGAATTCAAATAATACTTCTTCCCGTGTTCTACTCAGTGAAGCGGGTAAAAGTTCTTGCACAGTGTCAAGGATTTGTCCTTCAATGCAACCTAAGGGTTAGTTTGCTCAGCCACAGGTTTCTGGAGGGTGTGTACAAACAGTAAGTCACTGCCTCTCTGACCCAAGTTTTTTCTTCTCTGTAACATTCAGGTTGGCTGCTTTAACAGAAAATGGCCTTCCATTTACTTCCATCATGTCCCATTAAAGTCCATGCTCCATTTACATTAGAAAATGAACCTGAACTTGCAACTATTCAAATAGGGTTGCATTCATGCAATGGCTGGGAAGGAAGGGGCAGCCAACCTTGCCTACACCCAGAGCTTGCCCAACGGAACACACATAAAAGGTACAAGTGTCCATTTATCCCCAAACCTGGAGCATCCCTGCTGCCTTCTCCTGAATTCTCAGGCTGGGAGAGACCTCTCTCCTGGATGCTTATTTAGAACTCTCTTAGGGAACTTACTACCCAATACTGAATACTACAGGTATTTAAGTACCTACCTTCTTTTTTCTACTAGATTGTGACCTCCTTAGGCATGGGACTTGTGCCTGATTCATCTTTGAGTCATTCTTTCTAGCCCAGTACCTGACACATAGTGGGTATGTCTCAAATATATACGGAATGAATCAGTGAATCTAAAAGCCTGCTAAGTGTGGTTGCCTGGTTAGGCTACCAAAGGGAAAAAATGGCCTCATTCCAACTAGAGTCAATCATTCCTCAGGGGAGCTGGGAGAGAGAAACCCTTTCCATTAGATGATTATGACTGGGCCCCAATTTGTGACTGGTCAATTTGGCAACACTAGACATGGTCTCTGTATTCATCAGTCTGCAGGATGACTCTTGGATGAAAAATTAAATAGGGCAGGTATTCTTACAGGGCAAAGGAAGGGAATGAGAGGAAAAAAGAGCGTGAACTTAAGCAGGCTGGAAAATGTTCCCCGAGTTGGTGAAGGAGGAAGGGAACTGGTGATGGCCTGAGCAGATGGGAAAAGTAAGCAATGGAAAATAGAAAATTCAGCTCACATGGCTGGTTGGGGGAAGGCGGCTGTGCACTCTGGTGGGGTAGATGGTCCAGTTGTCAAGTGACTTCTAGACAGCCCAAGTTACTTCTTAGGCAGCTCCCTCCTAGGAGTGGTGCTAGGGACAGTAGATGAAGGGTTTTGGGCCCCTCCTCGGTCATGGGGTGTGTGTGTGTGTGTGGGGGGGGTGGTGCTACTTCTTGTAAAAGTTTAAATATTTGTCTTCCCTGCTGCTGTGGATGGCTTATAGTCCCGTCCTTGCCTTTGATGTTATAGGGCAATTTAAGTGACACTCAAACAAGCCACCTGATATTGGTCATTCTTTACTCTGGAAAGCTAAGAAGCAGACACGTGGGTCACTCACTATACTAATCTTAGGAAAGAAACATTTCAGTTATGTTCTTGGAAAGTCACTGATTCAGCAAAAGCTATTTGCTCTGACTACTCCACAGCTCCTCTCTATCCTTCTGGGTAAAACTTAACTTTGGATTAAGTTATTAGGATTAAAGTTTCTACATATTCAGTGTGTATAAAAGTTGGAAGAGGTATATATGACAATTCTAACCGAAGAAAGTGATCCTCCACAATCTAATGGTTATCCAGGTGGTACCAAGTTCAATTATTCTCATTTTTCACAGGCACCCTCTTATAAATTGAGATTCCGTTTGTAAGAACCTGTGTCGTAACATTGGGAACACCAAAAGCGGTTTCAAAAATAAATAAAAAAGCAAACATTTTCTTACATAAACACTTGGCAAATATGTCAAAATAACAATCAATGCAAAAACAAGGAGAGAAATGCTCCTTTTTTGAAGACTTTTGTTTTTCTGGGCTGGGCTGCCTGAGTTTTCTTAAAATATGAGGCCAATGATATTGGACAGAAAAATAACATCATCTTATTACATTTTTCCTTGTTCCAGAAAGCTTGAAAATGTGTTCAAAATTCTCTAGAAATACATTTGTATGGTAAGTGCTGGGTAAAAGAAGTTCCCTTGCTCCATTTCATTGACTTTTCTATAGAGTTTTGATGCTTCCAAATAGGTTCTTATAGCTTTCCTGGTACTTTCATATCAAACCAAGTAGCTCATTCCCAGAAGTGATGAAACACTGCTTTGCTGGTACGAAAAATGTCTTCTTGTTCTTATGTGTTTAGCAGAGAATTGATTCTTTTACCTAAATTACAGCTTGATTCTGGGGCATATGGATTCATTGCACATGATTAGGTTTCTATAGTGCTATCAGAACTTTTTCCACCTCCTAAATGAGGCTACCACTCTTATCATAAAGGAATTGGCTCTTTATATCCTTCTATTTTGTGTCCTTGTTCAAAATTGTGCTCACAGTCAAATGAGATTCCTTCCTTTTAACTAAATGCTTTATTTCTAAAATGACGGCCTTTCTTGATCCTGTTGTTGATTCAAGAAAATGTGCATTATATTTCCTTTTCTTAGATACAATGAAGCATGAAAATTTCTTAATATTTGAAGAATTTTTAAGAAACGAAGTGTTGCAAAAAAGTTCTAATTCTTTCTAAGCCGTAGGTGGAGTCAGATGAATTACCACTAACCCTGACCTTGAATGGGTAGCCTGTATAATCCAACTGATAAAGGCCATGGAAAATACACGTTTTGGGGATTAGTAGGGCTCTTAAGGTTAAGAAAAAGCCTTAAACCAGGGAAGGGGTGGCAAGGCAAACGGTTGAATGTCAAGGGTTTTCTATACTTAATATCAGCTGCAGGTGGCACTACCTAGGTGATTTCTACATTATGACTTCTGTATCTTAAACATGTCACTAATTTGATAGTCCTACATTTGTGGTCTATTTATCCGCATGGTGAATACAGAGTTTAAATGGCTAGCCTAAAGCCACTTTAACTAAAGTGTTAGAAATGGGACCTGGGTTATCAACACAAGCTCTTGCTTTAAATAAAGTATTGGGAACTATACTTTCACAATAAAATATCTACCATCTTGCTGAAGATACAGTAGAATTATACTTTCCTCTTCTTTATGGTCAGAAGGCATAATGTAAAATTCAGCTACCCTTAGGGGCATAATTACTCTATTAATACAGATAGAACCATAAGGACCAAGTAGGAATTATAGTATAATCAAAGTATACAAAATGGAATTATTTAAATTGTATTAGGTGAAGTTAATGTAAAATAAGACTCTACTCCTTTTGGGTCCAAGTGCTCCTTTCAGATGAAGACAAATGCTATTTTGAGTTTTACATACATTTTTAGGAACCACCTTCAGGATTTCTCCACAATACTACAATTCTCCTGATTGGGATTCTCTTCATTTGTCCCTGAAGTACCTGGATGAAAAGCACATCCTATGCAACAGTAGAGTGGTGAGTATTCTGAAATCAAGCTCATAATTACCCATGGCGTTTCTTAGCTTGCTTGTAGCCAATGCCATCTGGCAGAAGACTGGCACCATCTCAGGAACACCAACAATGTAAAAATCCTAGTCTATGTCTAAAAAGCTCCCTTCTCAACGTCTATACTGCAATGGACAAGCCAAATATTGACATGCTTTAAAATTACTACTGGGTCCCAACTTCTCTTTTTGCTGCTGTGAGGGGCACATTCTGTTACTGAAAAAAGAAATCCAGAGTTAAATTAGTGGCAGTCCAGCCCTTCAACTCTTGGCACATTTATCACGACAGTCATCCCTACAGACAGTCCCGGTGGGAAACCCTACCCTCAGATACCTGGGAAGTCACAGTCGGGCCAGCTTGACCTGACTGGATTCTCCCAACAGCTCAAAGGCACCTGGCAAAGCTGGGCTTCTTTTTTCACATCTTTGGAAGACAGCCAGCAAATCTAAAGTATCTCCATAGTATCCTCGCCAGGCTGGAGATCCTAAGTGCCCAACGGTCCTGTTCTCTGTTATCCTTAGTAGAAAAAAAGTTTTTTTTCTCTCTTTCTCTAAAACAAGACCATAATCTAAGCTATTTTGATAGAATTGTAATGCCTTGCCTTATTTTCTTTCTAAGTCTCTATTAATAACTTTCAGTGTTAGATGAAAGAAATTTTGATGCCCACTTAAAAAAAAAAAGTAAGGACAGGAAGACATTTACGGCTTCCAGACATTGTGGTAAGCACTTACAAAATCCATTAAAGAAATTTAGGGTATCGTGATGCTTTTACGTATTAGGAAGTCTTACCTATAGTTCCAGAATTTTAGTAAGTTTAATTTCCTTTTTTAAAAACTTGTTTCATCTTCTGGCGTTGACTACTAGTGTCTTTACACAGGCCCGTACATTGCTGTTTTTAGTGCACTCTTCTCTGCCTCCAAAACGTGTTCATAACCCATTTTTCTTTCTTTCTTTTTTTTTAAATTTGAGGTATAGGTTTACAGAAAAATCATGCAGAAAATACGAAGTTCCCATATATGCTCTCCCTGCCTTGTTCCAGTTTGCTAATGCTGCCTTTTCGCAAAACACCAGAAATGGATTGGCATTTATAAAGGGGGTTTATTTGGTTACAGAGTTAAAGAATTAAGGCCATAAAGTGTCCAAGGTAAGGGGGTATCTTCACTGAAGGATGGCCATTGGTGTCTGGAAAACGTCTGTTCACTTGGAAGGCTCGTGGCTGGCGTCTGCTTGCTCCCAGGTTACGTTTCAAAATGGCGTTCTCCAAAATGTTGCTCTTGGGCATTTCGTCCTCTCTTAACTGCAGCTCCTCTTCAAAATGTCACTTTCAATTGCTCTCAGCTCTGTGTGTTCTTCCAAGTGTCCCCTGTGGCTGTAACAAGCTCGCTCCTTCTGTCTGAGCTTATGTAGTGCTCCAGTAAACTAATCAAGGCCCACGCTGAATGGGTGGGGCCACATCTCCGTGGAAATTATCCAATCAGAGTTATCACCTGCAGTTGGGTGGGTCCCACGCGTCTCCATGGAAACACTCAAAGAATTACAGTCTAGTCAACACTAATACATCTGCCCCTGCAAGACTGCATTAAAGAATAGGGCTTTTTCTGGGGGTCATAATATATACAAACCGGCACACCCCTCTACTAACACCTTCCATTAGTGTGGCACAGTCATTACAATTGATGAAATAATATTATTATAATTGTACTATTAACTACAGTCTATGGTTTACATTAGGATTCACTGTTTGTGTTGTCTAGTCCTATGGCTTTTCAAAACATTTTTATTCTAGTAATGTGTACAACCTAAAATTTCCCCTTTTAAGCACACTCAAATATATAATTCAGTGCTGTTAATTACATTTACAATGTTCTGCTACCATCACCACCATCCATCACCAAAACTTTTCCATCACCCCAAACAGAAACTCTTTAACTATTGCTTTTGGGAGAGTTGGACATTAAAAAGAATTTTAAGTTTGGTGATCAAGTATACTAACTTAGGTAAGTTCTATGTAAGTATCAATTCAAGTTAAAGTGGACTCTTCATTGTTGTTATCAGTAAGAATAAAAATGCCCAGAAACCAATGATCATTCCAGTATCTCATGAGGATCAGACACAAAACTAGATGACTGAATGTAGGGGAACTTCCTTCATGGAAGATCAGTTTTAGCATCATGATTTATCCCAAGGGCAAGTTTGCAAAATGGCTAGCTTCGTTTTGTTACTCTATAAAAATTTACAACTTGGTGCCTACATGGCTGATGAGAGAACTGAACTTTCAAAAACGTTTTCATAAAGAATCCAGGACCAAGTCACCTGGCGGGGCCCAAGTAAGCTCCTGTTTGTGGGTTTAGTGTCAGTTGGAACCGTAACCAAACTGTTATTTAGAATAAAAGGAGGGAACCCTGCCTCTAAACCCTAAGGAGCTCTCGAAACATGACACCTGGCTCTCCGCCACTTGTCTCACTACAGTGGATGTCTGGGAGATACTGCACCCTTTAGTTCAGACTCTCCTCTGATCCACTGCCCTCCTGACGTCTTCCTCAAGGTCCTCCTTGACCTTACCCCTGTTTCTCATTTATAAACTCCTTTTCCTTGGCTTCTCTAAAGGTGCACTTCCTCTTGGTTTTCTTCTATCCCTCCACATCTTTTTGTTTGTCTCTTCCATCCTGGTGGGGTCTCAGTTCTCGCAGCACTGACTGTCACACAGGAGATCCTGATTGACCAACCTCTGGGCCCTGACCCAGGTTTCCAGTTACCTGATGGAGCTCATTATGTCTAAACCCAAATTCATCACCCACCCTACCACCCTCTGTCCCCCTCCCCCAGTCTGTGCCATGCATCTCTTTAGGCTAGAAACCTCAACCCCACATTGTTTCTTTTTCTTTTACAATCATCTCATTCATTCAGCTGCCCTGGTGGCCACTGAATCTGTGACCTACTTTCCACTCACAAAGATGGGCCTCTCTTATGGGGCACTGGTCCTACTTGTGGGAAAATATGACAACAATTTCCTAAGTTTTTCTCTGCCTTCAGTCTCTGATCTCCTCTAATCCATCCTGCCTCGTGCTGCTGCCAGAAAAACACTGATATAGAAATTTCTCACAATACTCTTTCATTGTTCCTTGTTGCTTATAAAATAAAGTCCAAACTTCTCTATGGAGGCAGTGGAATATAGCAGAAGGAGTAAAACTGAACGACTTGGAGAAACATGAGTTCCAGCTTCTGCTTTCACCACATAGTAGCTATGTGGTCCTAGGCAAGTTTCCAAACATCTTTGCTTCAGTTTCCTCTTGTATAAATAATACTTATCTCATACAGTTATTGAGGATTGTCATAAAATAAAAATAGCCTTTCATTTACTGAATGTGTATTGTACATTAGACCTTTTTAATGCAGCATGTCATCTAATGTTCATAACCATTCTGTACTATTTCCTCCCTTTTCGAAGATGAGGAAACCTAGACTCAGAGATGCTACGCAAACCTGGCCAAATCCACGTCTGTCAGACTCCAAAGCTCTTAATCAACATGTGCTGGGGCTGAGCCCAACACACTGTGGCACTTGCCACACACTGTAGGTACTCAATAAATGTCCCCTTTGACTTCCATAATCTGACTCCAATATGACCTTTACATATTATCTCAGACTACATTTCTTCCAGCAATTTCTGATATAGATGATCTGAATGACTTAGTCTGGTCATGATTCCATCTGGAATGCCCTTCTCTACATTTCTCTATGCCAAAATCCTTCTCTATACCAAAGTGCAGCTTAAATGTCACCTCTTCCTCTAAGACCTTATTTTGAAGTGTTTCTGATTCCTTGGAATCTCCATAATATTTGGCATTTCTCATTTACAAATATCATATTCTCTCTCATATTATCTTTTTTTTTCCTGAATATGTCTTATCTTTCCTCATGGGCCATAAGCTCTTTAAATGCCAGAAGTAGGTCTCATCCACCTTTGTATGCCTAACCCCTAGCTCAGTCCCTTGATCAGATGAGGCACACAGCAAAGGTCTGTAGGATATTTAATGAATAAATAAATCCTAGTTATTTTTGAGCAAATTCAAGTAAGTTTTGAAGAGTTTGGCTCAATCAACAGTTTGCATGAAGTAGAAATGCTCCTTAGATGTTAAAAGTGACACCACAGAGAACACAATAATTATAATTTGAGACAGAGATGGAGCCAATGAATCTTTCTTCTCTACCAATAAAAAAGTAAGAGAGTGAACATTTTATTGTTTTAGTCAAAGTACCTAATAGCAGGGGCCAGGAGTAGAAGGTTTGAGTTTACTTAGATTTGCCATACTAATTCGCCTATTTTAAAAAATTAAAATTTTCAGCATTATAAGAAAAGAGGTATGGATTTACCTTTTGAAGGTATGGATTTACCATCCCACACTCACACTCCAAATAAGATTGTAGAAAGGATTTTAAAGGAAAAAAATCATCCCCTTAATTTACCCGATTTGCATTCCAGCAGCTTCCAAATTCACATGCCCAAATGCATAAATAGAAATGCTGAAGAACAAAATCAGATAACGCAAGTGAGAACTCAGTCAGAGAAAGGTTCCCTAACACTGTAGGAAATATCACTCTAAGCAGAAAACTGCTCCCAGATCCTTAACTTGGAGAAGGAGCAGGTGGGGACAAGACGAGGCAGGAACCCAGGCTTCTTGGAGTAACCACCGCAGCAGGGCTTGGGTAAATGTTTTTATCCCAAACACAATAGTATGTAACGGGCCAAATAATCAGTTCAGAAAAGGATTTCACACAGGATTGTGACATTCCTGCAGCTGGGAAAAACCAAAGTGTTCAAGGAAACGGGACTAGAACCCAAGTTCACGCCTACCTGAGGAGCAACATCAGGGCCAAGGTCAGGTAGATGACAGCTCTGGTCAACCCTCATCCAGCAAAACCGGGAAATGCAAACTAGTTTAGAAATCTCAGCTGATGTCAAGATGTTGCTGCAAAAGCTGCAAGATTCTCAGGACCCTCCACCAGCTAGGTAGGAACATATTTCCTCTTCCTAAGGAAATGGGGTCTTTTCTATTTGCCTTTCATCCTTAAACTCTCAGGCTCTGCTGACTGAACAGATTTGAACCCTAGACCACCTAGTCACTTCCACGTTTTCAAAGCACACGCTATGATCACTAGGTTGAATCAATCGTCCAGCGACCGGCACTGTGCAGCGAGATGCAGAGAGCTGGAGTCGGTGGAAGGGCAGCCTCTCTCTTCCTACTTGGCTTCAGTTAACTTATTTTCACTCCCTGACCCAGGCTCAGGCAGAGAGGAGTGATTCAGGAGACGGGATGAGTGGCATAAACAGAGATAAGTCAGCCCTGTCTTGGTGAGAAAGCTAATGGGGCAATTAGGGAGGCTGATTCATTTGTATATCTAGATGATCATGCTCTATTTAGTTGAGTAGTTTTTAAGTGTTCTGTGGTTCAGGAAATTTTCCCTCGCAGGCTCAAGTCCACATCCTTCCATGTGCCTCCCAGTTCCACAAAAGAGGGAAAAGCCACTGCAAGCACAGGGTATAGGTTTTGGTGGACCTTTATAATAACACACTTGCTAAGATAATTAAGATAAAGGGTGTATACCAAGCTCCAAGCAAGGAGGAGTCGAAAGGGATATTCAACAAGGGTTGCTATCTTTTGAAAGACTCACACAGAAGAAGACATGGCCTTGCCTCGTTGAACATTCCTGCTAAGTCAGGGCTTCCCAAATGATGTTTCCAAATCCCTAATTTAACCTGCAGTAGAAATTCAACAGACACTAAGAATTTTTGAACAGGAAGGAACATTTTAGTAATCACCCCAATTTGAGCTCCCTGAACTGGTAGTTTGCAGAACCCTGTATAATACAATAAGTGGGCCAGAGAAAAACCCAAAACCCAGCAAACGATTCCATGCTCAAATCCTTTTAGGAGATTCTAGACTAAAGAAAGTTAAATAGGTTTCTTTACCAAAGGCTGCAGCAGGTTAATCCTTGGGCATTCCCGGGGTCTAGGACCCTCCCCTGGACTGTGGGTGGCCTGTGCCGCGGCTCTGATCTAAGAATATGGCCAACGTGACGCTGGCCACTCTCTGGGACTGGCTCGCTCTTGAGCCCCTGCAGCCACTGTGCGCCACCCACCAGCAGCACCGGGCGGCAGTAACTGAGCCACCGCGGGCTTGAACCCCCCCGAGCCTCCCCTGGCCAGCCCCAGCCAACGTCCGCCTGTCCCTGCAGAAGACCCAAGCGAGAACAGGCACGCTGAGCCCGCCCAGCCCCCAGCACCAATAAATAAGTTTGGGGGCAGTTACTGCATTGTCTAGCACACAGTAGCAACCAAATATTTATTGAATGATGAGTGATATAATGTGAATCTTCAAGAGGGGGATAGAGCATGCCACATTTCTAAGTGTATTTGACATTTGAACATTTCGAGGCAATTCATATAGCACTGGCTTGACAGAACCCCATGTTGACAGTGACTCGGAGGACTGAAATGGTCCTGTTTGGGAGGACTAGTCTAGTTGTACTCCTTTATGTTATAGCTTAGAAAAGTGAGGCCAGATACAGGCAGAAAATTGCCTAAGGAAACAATTAATTGGTAGACTCCATCTAGGAACTAATTTCTTTTTCTAGCCCATGTGAAGGACCATGGACAAAATGGTTTCACTCACGTAACTCCTTGCTAGCTAATAAAATACGTCAGGCTTCTGCCTGGGCAGCCCTCTCTATCCGTTCCATGATGAAGTCTATGTGTCCAACTAGCCATTTTCCAAGAGGCCCTTTCTAAAATGGTAGATTCCCAAAGAGCATATAAGAGTATTTATTAGCCTTAAGTATTTATTAGATTAAGCTGCAGCTGTAAAAAGCACCAGAATCAATAGCAACTTCTTGGACCTTTGGTTTTAAGACACTTGCCTGATGGAAATCCTTGCTTAACACTGAAATGTCGGGAAGAATGAATTTTCAACTGAACTAGATATTGTTGAGGGATCCAGATTTCAAAATTCCTTTAGTCTTATGTTACATATTTTATTTCTCTTCCTCTGTGTGAGACGTAAATAAAATGATCTGAAGTTTTTTCAGTTTTGAAAACAATGTAGTTTTTTCTATTTTACTATTCCAATACCGTTACAGCTTAAGCCACAGCTTCCTAATCAAGTCTCCAAATCCTGAACCACTTCAACTGTTGAAAAAAAGTTTCATCTAATTATCTTCTTCTCCCACTTTGAATTGACCAACCACACATCTTTTTCTGGTTTCATCAAAGGAGCTGCCTGGACAAAAGCATATCCAGTTTTAAGAAGGCTTTAGTTAGCAGACTTAAAATTGACCATGCATTTTAGTTTCAGTAACTTGCAATTTCTACCTCCTTTCATAATTCACTTTAAAGAGCAAACCTTCTTTAGTGCCAAGGCTTGAAAGAAACGACCTTCCTGAACAAAATATGAAAGCTGAGAAGACATAGTTCTTTTAAGGAAACTATGAATTAAAATGACCTTGTGTTCTGAAACTTTTCTCCCACTATTTTTGATGTTTTACCTTTCCTTTCTACTCTTAGAAAGAAAGCTGAAACATCACTACCTTCTATGGACAGTAAGGCCCTTCAATAAGAGAGATGTTAATTGTCAATTCAACCGCACAGTTTCTTCTTTCTGCACTTTCTCTGCCGATTCCTTTAATAAGTCTCCTCCCCCCATAAACATATGCCTGTTTCTGAAGAAAACACCTTTAATATGTGACATTACAGGGTGATGTTCGAATCTGACCTATTTCCCTTGGGTCACAGTCAATTATTTTGAACAAACTATGAAGCAAGCCTATCCGTTCTCCCTTCCCTCTATCTTAGTCTTCCTTTCTTCTTCATTCTGGCCCGTGGAGGGCTGCCCTCTGAGGGGTTCATTGTTGAGTGGGGAGGTTGCCAGTTCAGAGGTCAGGCCCCGAAAGGGTGAGCCGCTTGGTGACGCAGAAATGGCGGACTCTGACAATACCTCGACACATGCAGAAACCGAACAATTAACTTTCATGTTCACCCCTCTCCTCCCTGACCCCAAAACTGGAGAGTTACACACACCAAGAGCACTGTGATCCCAGAACTCTTCCTCTGCTCAGCTGGTTGCAAATGCTTTTCCAGCTACTACCTGTTGACAACTATATGTTGAAATGTAAAAAGTGCAGGTGGATGATTCAGGTACGGTCGGCCAAGAATAATAACTTGAGATGTAACTAAATCAGGTACTTGTGACAAACAATTGATCTTCCACCAGATAAAAGGAAGGATGAACTCTTAGATGATTTTATAATAAAGTGTGATATTTATAATTTATTGCCCAAGCACTTGCTTTCTCTCCCAGTAGCGATTTATCTTCTCAGTGCTCAATTCAGTAAGGCATTTCAAACATGCCAAACGCAATTTTTCCTTCTCTTCCTTTATCAGAGAACTTTCACAAAAACATTAGTGTCGGCCACCTATTCCTATTCATGTACAGTCAAACTGACCTAAAATTTCATTTACACTCAGAAATATGTGACACGCTGCAGAAGGAAACAGGATCTGGGTAATGTCAAAGGTTCACTGGTGTCTGTAATTTCATAACCCTCAAAATAAGGCAAAGAAAGAATAGCAGGCAACGTTCCAAAACACCTACTGATATTTACTCATGGAAAACAAATATTCTTGAGTGGGAGCTCCAATTCCAGCACATGATCCAATTCACTAATGCATTCTCACTTCCAGCAGCTACTAACCCTACTAACGAAATCTGTTGAGAGTCAACCTCTTTTTCATGGTCTATACAGAAGTATCCTTAATCTTTCCCTTCCAAGTGCTAAATTAGAGTCTGAGTATCGACTGTACTCCTTTGTTAGGTGCTTTCAAAGGCATCTGCAATGATTTTGTTTCTTCCTGAATATTCTTTAAGAAGCCAATGCTATAATTTATTGCACATACAAGAAAAACCTGATCTTTAAAGACAGAGCCTGACATTCCCGGAGAAGGGGTGGGGATGAGCATCCGCATGTCTACCAGGCAGAGTGAGTGGGCCCAGCAGGGAGGATTTAGTGCAGGAATGAATGCCAGGCCTCCTAGATGGCTGCCCAGTAAAGCCGCGTTTAGGCTGATCCTAGCCCTGGCGCTGGAAGTGGCCTTAAAATCTGTTACTTCCTTATCATCTCCATGTCTTAGTTACAGGACAAAAAGGGGTAATTAATCCGAGTGCAGCAAACAACAGAGATGGGCGTGGGAAAGAGAAAAGAATTTTGAAGAAGTGTAAATAAACTTTCTGCCCTTGTACTTTTACAGTAAACTAGATGATTTACAGCCCCTCCCAGGGGCCAGACTTTTTGAGTGTCTCAAAGGGCCAGTGGCACGCACCACAATGCAGTCAAAAGAATTTGGAGCATCGGTTGTTTCCTGGTTGCTGGTCCACTTACTGCAATTCAAACTTTCCTTGCCAAATCAGGGTCAACCAATCAACACAGAACTGCTTATCGCCCATGCAGGTGGGGAGAGAGGCCTGGAACTCAAATACCCATTCACCAGAGCAACCTCATCTCTCAAGCAGGAAGCACCCTCCTGAAAACAGGGCTAACTGCAGCATATTTTGCAATCACTTGCCAACGTGTTGAGTATCCTCATAACATGTCTCTACATTTTTAGGTTTTCTTAAAAAGTGTCGATTGCCATTATAATTAAAACAACAACCATAAAAGAAGAGATTAATAAAGTCACACTAGAACCATAGCTGCTCTATGAAATTCTTCCACTACTCTGTCCCTGGAGTCCCAGGATCCGATTGGAGAGCAAGATGACAAGTACTTAGACTGATATGAGATGACCCGGTGATTTTATTCTAAGCAGCAACTTCATGCACTAATTACGGATTTGATCTTCAACATTTACACATGGTATTTTCCCCTTTAGGGCCAAATGAGATTGTCAGTATTTTCTAGGGAAAAATACCAAGTATATGTCACACTTATTTTAGCAAATGAGGTGCAATAAAAAGTAAGAAATAATGATTAAAAGTACAAAATAATCTTTTAATAACATATGGCCATGAAAACAATGTAAATGTGTTGAAATGTTTTGGTGTGATATTACAAACGTGATTTTGATCATACGCAACTGGTAACATTCTATGCAAAAGCATTAACAAGGCATAGCATAAGAAATCATTTCTTTTCTCAAAATAAGCCATTCTCAGCACACCCTCAGATGCATGCAAATATGGAAATCAGGAGTAAAAGAATGTTAAAAAAATAACTTAGGCAGACACAAAGAAAACCACCCCACCAATATATGAATGATGCATGTTTTTATGATCTTAATTACATACTTTTAAGTATTAAAAAATGGCATTGATCTCACAGTTTACTTCACAATATCCAAATCTTCAAACCTGCTGGAAGAAGTCCACAACGCAGCCCAGACAATTGCCTCCATTGCACTCATGCAGTTACCTGATAATAAAAAATCTTAGTTATTTCTTTTTCTCGGTTTATTTAAAGGCTGCCAATTATAAAATATATTCCAATTAGGAGAAGTTGGATAGAGATTGAACAGGATGTTTGCTACCAAAATTTCATCATTTATGCCTATAAGAGATCAAATCAGATCTACCCCAAGCAAACAATTTTTTTTTTGAAAAATGAGATGCACAAGCTCTTTACTTCTGATGCCAAGTCAGTGGTTCAGACTTTCATTCCACTAGAAGGAAAACTGACTGCTCTAGAGCAGTAGATAAACAGAAGCTATGTCAGTGATGTCATGCACACCTTTGACTACAAAGGCCGGTGCATCTGAGAAGGCCATACTCAAGTTCCTGTGTGTTGCGACATAACTGAGCCGTTTATTCTGTTCTGGAGAACACCTGCAACAGCGTGGAACCCCCTGGGGCTACAGGACTTTGAAGAGGGGACCTATAATATTAAGAATTGCATCATCTTCCTATCTTAAAGGAAGACGGTGTTTCCTGGGCTTCAAGACTACGACTTGTCATGACCACCGAGGTGAGGCCTGGGCTTGCGAGCACCGCAGACTCTGGTTCTGTTCTAATAGTGCTGACTAAGCTCTGTGATCAAATAAAGATGGCTATTTACTAAAATAAGCCTTTCTTTTCTAAACACCGACATTGTATCTAAGCATTTTAATAAAGACTTAAACTTCAAGCCAGCAGTCTCACAGGGGCAAACAACACAAACAAATCAGAAGGTATTCCTGATCCCAAGATGTACCTTCTGCCTTGGTATAGAGTCAGTTCTTCTTGGAGGATGGTTGCTCTCTTCTGCAGAAAGTTAACCTAGAAAAGACACCTTGTATTAGAAGAGGTGAATGTGGCCTGGATGTCAGTGTTGCGCAGATGGTCTGGTAGGATTTTATCTAAAGTTGGACAATTCCCTAGATAAGCCTCAGAAGATCTGCTGAAATGTCAATGTTGTGTTTTTACATTTGATCAGGTCCCACTCCTACTGAAAGTCCATCAGAGACTACAGAATAAAATCCAAACTCCTTGTTGGGAGGCCATTTTGATCTGGCCCCAGCCTGCCTCTACAGCTTCATCTCATCACCCCCTCCGCACCAGCACCACCCCACACCATGTCTTCCACCCCTCTGTTGCCCTTTGGCTCATGGATTTTCCCTGTTTGCAAAGCTAGGCTCACTAACTCCTATTCATCCTCTAAGATTCAGTTCAATCCTCACCTCCTCTATTGAAGTCTTCGACTCCTCCCCAGCTGCCCATCCCCTCTCACCCCCAGGCAGAGTCAGTGGCTCCCTCCTCTGTATACTTGTTCTCAGCCACCAGCACTCCCCACACTGTCTTGTGGTTATTTGTTTTCCTATCTCTCCCCTAACCAAGAGACCTTCTGGGCAGGGATGCTGGTTATTCGTCTGTGTCCCCAGTGCCATTTACAAGGCTGGGCATGTAGCTCATAGTCACTAGATGCTGAATGAACGAATGAGTAAAGAGAAAATTACTGCTTTCTGGAAACCGCAATCTATCCTGGGGATTCCCTGAGGTTGGAGAGACAATGTTTCCTAGTGGAAAGAGCCTGAGCTTTGTCTGGAGTCAGGCCAAGCAGGGTTCAGTTCCTGTCTTGGCTTTTACTGCTGCAGGAAAGTTCCTTAAGCTTTTGTTGTCTCATCTGTGAAATGGGGGTAATGACAGCTACTCCCCAAGGTTATGAGGATGATGTGAATGATTGATAGAAACCACCTAGTGCTGAGCTCAGAGCAGGGGTGACCCCAGAACCCCCATTCGTGGGGAGCTGGGGGATGGAAGAAACCGGCTTGTTAGCAGATTTGCTCAAATCAAACCTTTAAAAATGGGGTTGGATTATTCTGAAGTGTGAATTTTCATAATATTAAGGCTACCTATGTCAGGCATAAATTCAAAAGCACCTTCCACCACCAAATAAGAATGATTTTTGGATAATGCATACTAGGGCTTAATGTAATCAAGAGTCAGTGGTATTTGATCGTTTCAGAATTGTTTACTCTTGCCGCTTTGGTCTGAACTGAAACCATGGCAACGGGTGATTCTGAAACATAGTTATGCAAGAGAGTACAGCTGGCAGAATATAAAATGTGCTTGAAAGAGAAGAAAGCACACTCTTTCTAAAAGGGTGCATATCAAAATGTCCCCTCACTTTTGCTTATTTGTAATATCACCCTGGTCTTAATTTTACCCAATTGCTCAAATGACCCATAGGAAAATCAATAATTTGACAGATGCAAGGATTACACTGGTTGAACCTCCCTTCACCCCACCAAGCTCTGCAATAGGAATTCCGACAATTTTCAAAAAACACAGACACCTGTGCTTTCAAACTAAATTTGCTCCCTGTACAGCCTGTGACTAGTCGATGCAGCTGCCAATTCTGCGGCACCGGTGCAGCTGGCAGCACTCTCCGGGTCAACAACCAGTTTTCGGGGGCTGAAGTGGCTTTTATTACAGTGAAATGATATGAATGATAACAGAAGCCCTGCAGGTGGGTATCAGGTTTCCGATTTTTTCTCCCTAAAAAAACCTCCTCTGAAGGTGCCAAGTGCCACATAGCTGACCCTACGGAGGCTTTCCTGCTAAGTTAATGGATAAAACACACCTTGAAGAGAGCTTTTCATGTAAATAAAGATTACTTAACCCTTTCAGCGTTAACACTCTACTCTAGCACTTATTTTTATATGCGCCAGAGAGGATAGCTAAACTTCTTCTTAGCCTACAGAAGCAACAACAAACAGTAATATCAGGATTGACATCATAAAAATTTCATTTTTAGGTAAGAGACTTTTCACTGAGGAAAATATATAAAGAACAGCTAAAATTTGCTCCATGTTTTGTCTTATATATTATAAGTAGTTCATGTGAGTATCACCAAACTATATCATTTATTTTATGTGTAAAAATATTTAATGAGCACCTACTATGTGCGAAGCTCTGTTCTAGAGGGTAAAGAAATCCTTTCCCTGGTGGAACTTTTGCAGAAAAAAGAATGTTTTAAATTTTTAACTGTATTAGGAATGGGAATATTAGAGTAAAAAATTTATTAGACCAATGATACAGAAAACCTTCAAACAACACAGAAGTATATATGAAAAACTCATGTCAGAATTTTAAAATAAGTATCTAAATTTAAAGCATTGCTATTTCTCATGTTATATTTTGTGAATAATACTAAGAATTCTAGATTTTGGCAAGAAATATTTAATCTAATTGTCTGCATACACTGACATTATTTTTCCTTGAATTTAAAATGTTTTGCTATCCCAAACAAAAACACCAGAATAAATGCTTCTAACTTAACCGTGTTTTCAACCTTTTCGTGCTTTAACATGGTGAAAAATTAGCAATGTGCCTGGTAATGACATTTTGGGCCTGATACCAAGAATAAAGGGGTGAGGCTGTATGGGAATGTTGACTGTAAAAGGAAAAAAGCTACCATGCTGAACTTCTCAATTTCATGGGTGTTTTTAAGGAAATCTTATCAAGGAAATGAATTCTTAGAACATAAGAAAAATAATTCTAAAGGAGAATGTTCATCATGGGTGGTGGGCCATGCTGCAGCATCACATTGATTGCCAGCACCAATTCAGAATTGAACTTATTTGCAAGTCTCCTTTTCATGCACATCACCTAATTCTTTGGAAAATGCCCGACTCTAGGAATTACCTGGGATTTCAGGGAAGAAATGGTGTCTTCAAGTTCTTGTCTTAGTGATGCTGGCATCAGCCCTTTGAATTTAGTTTCATATTCCTGTCGTATGTAAGTTATCTGAAACAGAAAGCAAATGAAAGCTTATCTTTTCTACCATGGAAGTGAATGCTTTGAATTGAAGAAATCCCAGAATAATATCTATTCATCACAAAGAATCAATTGTTACACGTGGCCAGAAACCACATGATAAAGATGAAATAAGAAAAAGAACTTCAAACTGAAAAAGTCTCCTGGCTTGACCTTGTGACTCTGGGAGAGACCGTCCCTGTGACTTTACTCTAAGATCCTTGTTAATCCAATTTTCAGCATCTCATAAATACGGAAAATACACGTTCTTTCCTCTCCACTCTTGATGTGCCACCTGTTTCCTTTTCTCCATCAGGATAGGGACATAGCAGGTTGTGATTTGAGGACAATGCATGGTGCATCCTTGATTTGATTAAAGCATGTCCTGAACTGGCTGAACCCTGAACCTGGGGTATGCGAGAGATTCCCTGTGACTATGAAGGCAGGAAGGCAGGGGCATCTGCCCAGCTGTGTCTCCAAGCCTCCTCAACACAGGTAGATGAGCGTGCCCGTGTCATAGTGAGCTTCCCTGGTTCACGGGTTTCCCTCTGCCTCCTGAACAGGATGTGCTCAGAACTGATGGCACTGGGCTACTCGAGGAAGGGTTGATAGCTCGCTGCATTCATCTCTTGAAAAGCTAAAGGCAGAAGTGAGGGAGGTGGAAGAATATGACTGAGCAGGACGAAGTGCATGAGTGTGAACACAAGTATCATTTTGTATGTGTTGGTGACTTTTTCCAGCTATATTTCTACATTTTTCCTAATCAGAGATGTGATGGAATGAATTACTTTACAAATCTGTTGCCTGTGTCATATGCGACAGCTGAATATTAAAACTGAATTGCACTGTATCCCATAAATGATTCATTTGATGTAACTGGAAATAGGGTAATAGATTATGACAATGTGTGCCACTGAGTGCAGTTAGACAGCCCTTGGATTTACTGAAGAAAATGTAAAATTACTAGCCTTTAAGCTCCAACTTCTCTTATATTAAACTGACTTAAGGAAGAAATGTGTTCTAATAAATCATTTCATTATCTACTAAAATCCCATGGCAACTGTTTTAGAATATAAGTTCTCAATTTTTGGCAAAGTTTTTTTTTTTTTTTTTTTTTAAAGATATGCTCTAATCTTATAATCTATCCCTAAAGGAAAGGAAGAAACAATGAAAAATTCTCTCTCCCACTGAAGCAAAATCTTTGTGGATCAAATATTTGTTGGTGCTCATATATGCTGATTTTTTCCCCACTTTCTCTTCTTGGATTCCAAAAGTTACATCTGCCAGGGGGCTCAAATGAAATGTAAATGAAAAGCAAAATACATGCTACAGACACCAGACTCTAAGGGCAACATTTACTGAGGGTTCACAGGCCACAGTGACTTTTTTCTGCCCCTAACACTGGCTTTGAAATTTTGAGCTGCTGTCTTCAGAAAGGACTCCTGTTTGCTTTATTTCTTGCATTCTTGTCTCTTTAGAATGCCCACTGACTGGTTATTTGAAAGATAACTTGGCTGGGTATAAAATTTCTTTGCTCACACTTTCTCTCAGAACTTTGGAGACTTTTCCCCCAATACCTTCTGGCATAAAGTATTGCTAAGGTGAGGGCTGAAACTGGTCTGATTTTTTTTTTTTTTCCATTTCAAATGTTAACTTTTTCTGCTTAGATGCTTATATTATTTCTTTTTCCTTAATTCAGTAACTTTACTGGGATATGTATTGATGTTAATAACAATTTTCCCAACACACAATGTGTGTGCCTATTCATCTTTAGATTCAAGTATTCGAAGAAAAGTTTCATCTGTTAGAAGAATTATTTATATTCTTGTATTAGGCTTCAAATAAGATTTTGGGGTTATATTTGTTCTTTACTCATTTTCAGGAATGAAAGAGCATGTTTTGGCTCTTCTTTTACAATCTTCCAAAATTACAGTTTTCTCTACTATTATTTTTACTTTTTTATCATTTCATGTCTATTTTATATCTTTCATTTCATTTTGTGTGTTCCCTCTAGACTTATAACATATTTTCTTGGATGTTTTCAGTTATGATTTTACTATTTTTGTTTCTCCTAACAGGTTTCAATTTCTGCAATCTTTTCATTTTTGTCTACCATTTTTCTTAAGCTCTGAGAGATCACCTTTCATCTGTCTGTTGACTTATATCATCTTTAAACATACTCCTCTTTCTTCTTCTTCTCTATCCTCCTTTTTTTCCTTGAGAGAAAGCAAGAGATACATCACTGTGTATTGTAAATGCTTTGACACTGTGGAGAACTGTTTGTTATAAAGAACCGTAATTTGTGTGAACCTTCCCTCTGTTTCTTGAGTAATTTCTCATTTGATATATGTTCATTATTTGCTTTTTTGCTTACATTCTCTCTTCCCCTTTCTCTCCCTCTTTTGTTCCCTCTTTTAAGCTACAAAGATCTTATGCTAGTTCCTTTTTTAAAGAATAAATTTTATTTTTGAATGGAACCAGGTATTTGTTGGGGAGAGCAGGCTGGAGCAGGCCATGGCTATGAATTGATTTTGTTGTCTTCAAGATCTTTTGGCCAAATCTATTATTTCATTTGTTCTGGGGCCCATCACCCCTCAGTTTCCAAGTACTCTGGAGGTCACGGCCAAGCACACAAGCTCTTCAGTTTAATGCTCATGGCTTCTCCAAGATCCTCTTGCCCCCAGCTTTATGCCTGATGGTCTCCCTCACCAGGAAGCTGAGCCACAGACAGCAGAAAATGGTGTGTCAGCAAGGTTGCTATTTGATCACCATTATCCCTTCTGCCACTTTTTATTCAGTATGCTACATTATACAACTTGTATTGAGGATTCATGCAGTTCTACTTCCTGTCTGCTCCTTTCTTCTTTGTTTTTATGATTTCAGTAAATCTTGAGTAAAATTAAAATGAGCCCCTGGCACATCTGAAATCACCTCACCAATGAGTAAGACTGGAAAATATTACCATCCTGAATCTTTAAACCCAAATCCTGAATTTAAAAATCATTACATCAAAGAGAATCCTGTTACTTGAATAAAGTCATGGAAAATTTTAACCAATGTGTTTTACTCTATATGTGAAGTTAAAATATTAATAATGGCAAACATTTATTGAGCACTTTCTATATCCCAGATAAAA
Source organism: Choloepus didactylus (assembly GCF_015220235.1). Classification (NCBI taxonomy): domain Eukaryota; kingdom Metazoa; phylum Chordata; class Mammalia; order Pilosa; family Megalonychidae; genus Choloepus; species Choloepus didactylus. Next base: position 62,399,654 of record NC_051324.1, on the reverse strand, counting down.
TTCTAAATTTTTTACATGCATTTAATCCTTCCAATGACCCAATGACACAGGTGTGTTTATTATCTGCCTTTTAAGGGTAAAGTAACTGTGAAAGATAAGCACAGAGAGGTAAGTCATGATTCAAATTCAAGTAGTCTGACTTTCAAGTATGTATGCTACGGTCCCCTGTACCTCATACAACTCTTCCAAATGTTATAATGTTTCTTACAACCCAAAAGGAAAAGGATCTCGCAGACACAACTGGTTAGAGTAGTTTTGTCCATCACACACTAGAGGTCTCCTGGCATATAGGGGACGGGAAACGGGCATGAGAAGCACTGCTACTCTCCTTCCAGATATCCACCAAGTTTGTGCTCTGTTCTTTTAAAAATGACAACATTAACAACAACAATGACAACGTCAATTGGTTCCAGAGCATTCTCTATGCTTTCTCACTGGTTTAAAAATTTTAATTAAGGACTTATATATAAGCCTAATAAAAAAGTCTATCCAAATACAATGCACACACTGATCTAAAATAAGAGTTCCACAAATTCTTCCAATAAGTACCCATTTTAAAATCCACCAAGTGAAGGATATACTCAATTTATCACGTGGCAAGATGATAAAGAGGAAGGAAAGAATTAACTTACATTCCTTCAGGTGACTCTTGACTTCTGCTGTTTTCTATCCCACCTCTAACTCAGGATGTGTTTGAGGAGACATAATGAGGGAGTGACAAATATATCTATAGGTTAATCACAAACTATTACTGCTCAATATGCCGTGTCCCCTGTCTTCTTTCTGCTTTCCCACATTTCCCTAGTGGTTGACTATGAAATAATTGGACTCACAACAGACCAAGGAGAAACAAGAGGAAATTAAATTGATCTAAACAAAGGGTTTGATGGGCATACAATTCCTCTTATTACGTAGGAAGATGCAAAACATATACATAAATGTATTTTATTATTAGATTTGAACATTAAATTTCATTAGGGTATAGTATCCAATTTTATCAGTGACTTGTGTTTGTTAAATACAAAAGTATTCAAAGGCAGTTCTGGCTTGAGCATTTTTGGAAAAGGGTTTCCAGGATGCGGCTGCCTAACATCCAACTCACCTATCCATTCCCACCACCCTCAAAAAACTGCATAATGATCTGCTCTCCCAGATTCCTCAGCAACATCACACTACAGAGACATAAGCCACCCTTCTCTCCACCTGCTTACCACTTCTCTCCACTTTTCCTCATATTACTTCCTTTAGCACAGTGGAATTAGGAAACACAAGACATCAGGAGAAACAATGATATTTTTGTAACATACCAAGGCCCCTGGGAGCTGAGTAGAAATGGTGTATTTATAACATGGTACCCATGTGATCAAAGTCAAGGCTTTCTCCAAAGGGGAAGCCTAGATAGCTGTGCTCTGCTTCATGGCGAGAAACTGTCCACCTTTCCCCCAAAGGCACGGCATAGGCGATATGTCCTCCAATTTTAAAAACAGACAGTGAAGATGAAGAGCATCTATAACTAGAGTTTAGTGTTCGAATTAAGCAAACCATACCATGGGTAATCAGACAAATATTCACTTGCATAAATGGGAGTCTACAAAGAAACTGTCATTGACTTGAACCAGGAAGATCTCTAGAAATAAAAATTTAAATCGATGCCAAAAAAAGTGAACCTTGGAAATTTATAATTTCATCAAAAATACGGGAGGGAGAACTGAAATATATTTAGCGATGTTTTTATTTGAAAAACACAATAACTATGTCAATTAGCCATGTCAGTATTATCAAAACTATTTCAATATGTCAACCACCTGTTGTATAACTTAAAAAATCAAGAAGAAACTGTGCAACTTTGTACAAACAACTTAGGGACAGTGCCTCAAACACAAGTTATTATATTTCAAGCTTCAACGTACCTAACATCGAATTCACTTTTGAAGAGCTAAGACAAGGGGAGGCCACTTATAGAATTGCTACTGGTCCATCTTGTGATGGCTTTTACACTTTAAAGAATAGTCATTTATTATTGTATAGTTGACTCTCATTATTCGAAGTAGTTATGTTCTATGATGCATCATGAACTCTGAATTAGCGAATACTGAACTATTGCTCCTAGCGGAACTACAGAGTGAGGTTCCTGCTGGTCACAGCCCTTCCCCAACCCATCAATACATAACCTTGCTTTATGTGTGCTTTTGATGAGAGACACCCTGTATCTTTTTCTTTCTCCTTAAATTGCATACAATGATTATCTAGGAAGTTCTTTGTTTCAATAGCCTTTTAGAAGCTGCCTCCATTTAACCTCATTTAGAAACAATATCATTGCCTTCTAAACATTTTAGAGGCAATATTTAAAGAAAACCTCAGAACATAAATTTAAGCAAGTTTAAATTGGGGAGGGGTGTAACTGGAGCTGGTGGGCAACAGCACTGCAGCTCATGCCTGAAAGAAGCTTCTCTAACACAGGAGTTCTCTCCATAAGGCATATCACAGTCTTCTTGTACTTAGGAAACTAGACAGCACTTCAGCACTACGCTTGGGGGCCGTTTCAAACAGTGAAATCACCAACAGAAAGCACAAACATGCGTCAACCGTGGCACTAAATATACCACAGAAGGACACTGGTTTATGGTACGAGAGCTGAAACAAGAAGGCAGGTATCACCTTGTTCCATCTCAGAAGGGAACGAGCGTGTCAGCCAGTTCAAATATTTTGCTGCTTTGTGTCCGTAAATGATCGTGAAACTACCCCAGATATTGATTTAGGGGTCATAAATAAATTTTAGTGAGTAGGCAAATTCACAAATATGGAATCTGTGAATAATGAGTATCAACTGTGTTTTGCAGTAAGGGTGAAGCAGTTCAGGAAAACAAGTGTGCCCAGTATTACTTTACAAAGTCCAACCAAACACTTTTAGGGTCAGTTCAGCAGAGGAAAAAGGGAACTAAGTTAGAATCCTACTGATGTTACTAACTCTCCAGCCTCTCCCCATCCCTCCATAGCCACTGGGACCACCCCAGTCCAAAACTGTCTTCACCTTGCCCTGGACCCTGCACAGTGGTATGTCGGTTTTGCTTTTTGAAGCAAACTTTTTTTTTTTTGACTCAACCTTCAAAACCAAAATCGAAATCCTTTACGTGACCAATGAAATCCAGCACAGTCCAGCCTCTATTTACCCCCACCCCAAGGAGATCCCCCTGGCTTCCAGAACACCAGACATGTTACCTTTCTTTCCATTTGCTCACCAAATGCCCCATGCTTTTTCTCATAGCAGGGCATTTACAGGCACTGAAATCCCTTCCCAACAACCCCCTTTGCTACCTCCTTGGGGCAATTCCTGTGCCTCTTTAGAGCCTGCCCTTCCTTTAGTTCCCAACTCGCCCATCCCTTCCTCAGGGCCAAGGTTCAGCTGCTGGGCACTTGCACTGCTACGCTGTGTGCTTACTGTCAACTCCTGCGCCATACAGGTCTTTAGATATTTTTGGTGCACCCTCATGACACGTCTGTCATACTCTCCACAACACGAGGTTCCTCTCTGTTAGAGCACCCACCTCAGCCAGAAATTATGTCAAGTCGAACCACATGATATTGCAATATTTGGATTTTCTCAGACCATTCCCCACAACTCCAGCCCACATGTTGGGGAAGCAGGATCTCAGCTCAAAATTATCTCCCCATTCAGCCTGGATTTCTACCAGTTAGAAACATATGGGAGAGTTAAGGGACATTATCAGATATTTCTGCTCAATGTGGATGAGTTCATTCAGAATCCTGTCCTTTCAACACCTGGCTTGGCTGAATGTCACAAAGCATGGAGTTGATGGCGGGTAAGTTGGAAGGGGTGGGGGGAGAGCAAGAGGTAACCTTGGAGTGTGGTGTTCACCTGAGGGAGGTGGCCTGACAGTGAGCAGACAGCACTGAAAAGACACTGGGCTTCTAAAGAGTGGTGAAGAGCAGGTAAGAGGTGGAGGGAGGAGGACAGAAAGCGCAGTTTTCTGGGAGGGACTTGTGACTAACGCAAACACAAGCATGGAGGACGTTTCTGAGGGATGAGTCTTTGTGCAGTGAAAAGTTTTTGTGTGGGCTTTTGAGGAAAGTGAATATTTAAAACTTATGTTTGATACAGAATTCCAGTGTGGTTTGAAGAAATAGAATCAAAGAAGTAGTAGCAAAAGATGGCAGAAATTATTTCTGCCCTAGTGCAGTTGAGAAAAAATGCACTCCATTCTTCTAAGAAATTCCATTTTTATTGGGGTTAAGGAATAATGTGTTGCCACAGCAACTGCCAAAACTAATGTGTTTTAAGAGTGGTGCTCTGCAGCATAGCTTGTGTGCTTTGATTCTAAAATATAAAGTGAAAATGTAAAAATAACCATGATTTTCTTAGCAACCTTTGAAATGCTCATTTTCCCTTTTTCTTCAGTGTGGCTTTATCTTTGGTTCTTTATTCTAACTGGTGTCCTCTCAAACTGGGTACGCAGCGCAACGGGTGTCCTCTGTTCCCCGCTCACGGAACCAGTTTCCCCCAAAAGGAGGTCTAGACTATTCCATAATGGGCCTGGGCCTCTAAGGAAAGGGGGTGGCTGGTGGGAAGCAGCTGCAGATCTCTAGGGTAGCATAAACCAGTTTCTGGGAAAGGTAATATTTTAGGAAGAAGAAACAGTTTTATGGGACTAGAGAAAATCGGGCATCAGAATGAAGAGAATGGCACAAACTAAGCACTTTAATTAGGGTTGGATGCTCTAAATCCAGCTCCATGTAGTTTAAAAGATTCCCCAACACAGAAAGGAAACCTTGTCTCTAATGAGGATTAACACCCAGAGGAAAGGTGGGAAGTGTGTAAGATGGAGTGCCAGTTTGGATGTGTTATATTCCCCAAACGCCATGTTCTTTGATGCAATCTTGTGGGGGCAGATGTATTTGTGTTGATTAGGTTGGAACCTATTGATTCAATGTTTCCATGGAGATGTGACTTGGTCAACTGTGGGTGAGACCTTTCATTGGATTATTTCCATGGAGGTGTTGCCCCACCCATTTAGGGTGGGTCTTAATTGGATCACTGGAGTACTTTAAATAGAGCCACACAGGCCCAGAGCAGCTGCAGCCAAGAGACACACAGAAGAACACAGAGGAGCTGAGAGTAGAACACAACCTGGGATCAGCAAATACTAGCCACGTGCCTTCCCAGCTAACAGGTTTTCCGGATATCATTGGCTTTCCTTTGGTGAGGGTACACCTGTGGTGGTGCCTTCATTTGGATATTTTCATGGCCTTAAGACTGTAACTTTGTAACCGCCTTTATAAGAGCCAATCCATTTCTGGTATTTTGCATAACGGGAGCATTAGCAAAGTAGAACAGATGGTCAAAGGCCAGAAATTTACCTAAATTTGTTCATGAATCAAAGATTTAAATATCTAATAAGATTGAAGTTGTGCTATAAAATAACATGTGAATACTAAAATTTTGGACAGTTTTTTGCATATAAGTCATATGTTTTACCTGCTAATGGAGATGAAAAAGTTAAAACCATGTTACAGAAAAAAAAGTGGCCTTAGCAGGTACTCCTTTAGTGTGCAGTTGTGGTTTTTGCCCTTCAGCGTTCATTTACTAGTCTTCTGGTGACTGGAAAGCACTAATTCCCCCACTCTCTGTCTCACCAAGGGTCATGGGTAGAGTAGATGACAGATGCCCAGGCTAATCCCCACACAACATTCCCTGGTGCCTGGGTTATTGGTCCAAGTCCGCTAACCAGAATCACTAAGAGTCAAGAGATGTAGACCCTCATTCACTGGACTTCACCCCTGGGATGTCATTTCTGGAGTTCTCACAATCATCTTGGTACCACAGAGTACAAGCAGGTCTGAGAGAGAGTGGGGCCAATCTGAAGGAAGCAAACTTAGAAAAGGAGAGACAGGAACTGGGCCCTGTATCAAGCGGCACCTCATTTTTCAGTTTGGGTTGGATTTTCTGTCACTTGCAACCCAAAGAGTCCTAACCAAAAAAAACATAGAACAAACAAAATATTATCTTGCATTTGTGTCTGTTACATCTATTAGAACAGAGGTCAGCAAACTTCAGCCCATGGACCAAATTTTGCTGCTGCCTATTTTGTTTTGTTTTCAAATTTTTATTATGGTAACAGACATACAATGCAAAATTTTCCATTTTTAAACCACTTTCATTTGTACAATCCAGTGATATTAATTACAGTCACAATTTCGTGCTGTCCTCACCAACATCCATTACCAAAACTTTTTAACCCAAATAAACTCTGCATTCATTAAGCAAAAATTCCCCTTGCCCTCCTCCCTTGCCCTACTTCTGGTCACCTGTAATCTATTCTCTGTCTCTATGAATTTGTTTATTCTATGTATTTCAAATAAGTGAAATCATATAATATCTGTCCTTTTGGGTCTGGCTTATTTCACTCAAAATGATGTCTTCAAGGTTCATCCATGTCATAGCATGTATCAGAACATCACTTCTTTTTATGGCTCAATAATATTCTATCATATGCACATACTACATTTTGTTTATCCATTCATCTGCTGATGGACACTTGGGTTGTTTCCATCTTTCAGCTGTTGTGAATAAGGCTGCCATGAACATTGGTGTATAAATACCTGTTTGAATCCCTGTTTTCAATTCTTTGGGTATATACCTAAAAGTGGAATTGCCGAGACATATGGTAATTCTGTGTTTCACCAAACTTTTTCACAGCAGTGCTGCCTGTTTTTTGCAGATAAAGTTTTATTGGAACACAGCCATGCTCATTGGTTTACATATTGTCTATGGCTGCTTTTGCACGACAATGACAGAGCTGAATAGTTGTAACAGAGACCGTATGGCCAGCAGAGCCTAAACCATTTGCTATCTGGCCCTTTACAGCAAGCTGGCCGACCTCTGCACTAGACCGTGAGCTCCACAAGGTAAGGATGTGTTAGTGTTGCTCGCTCTTTCAGCTCCAGTATTGAGCACGGGGCCTGGCATGTGATAGCAGCTCAATAAATATTTGCTGAGTGAATGAATGAACCCAAGCTTCAGAGCAAACAACTGTTGGTGTTAAATCAGTCTTTGTCTTAAGATGACAGGATCTCAGAATGTCTAGGGCAAACTAATCCCAGAAACCTTTCCCTAAATACAAAGGGCAGATTGTCATCACAGTATTGCAGTTCTTAATCAGTACTGGGGATATTAATAAGTACGCCTAGCTTCAAAGCTGAGAAAGTCACAGGCAAACACCAGGGCCTAAAGGGCTGCTGAGATCAAAAGGGATCCTAGAGATTCATCCCCAAGGAGGGGAGTTTGTTTCATCCACGCTTTGTTCCCTCCTCTATGTTTCTTTGCCTTTTCTCACAACCAGATTTTTTATAGGGTTGCTATATTTAATGACCCATGCATCTCTTTCTTCTGAAATTAAATGCCAGCTCTTTTCTCCCTGGAATATAGATAGGTTTTTCTTCCTAAGAATTACATTACTAATATCTTTCTTCACTTAGGTTGATACATACTATGAACCTTCAAAGAAAGGTTGATATGGGTCTTATGTTTGATGATTATGCTCAGCACCATGACTAGAGGCACGGAACGAGAGAGGAGGACAGGGAAAGCCTGGGGAGGTCCATGTGGAAGAACATGGCCACGTGGAGAGCCAAGCTTCTATGAATTAGTGGGAAGCAACCTCTCTACTTTGCTAGGTATGTCTCTGAAAGGGTTTGGAGAAAATAAAACCTGAGGCCAGGTATAATGGGTTGACGGTGGCTCCCCAAAAGATATGCCCACCTTAATTAAGTTAAAGATCTCAAGATGAGAGCATCCTGGATTAGGGATGGCCCTGAATCCAGTGACAAGCCTTCCTTAGAAGGAAAGAAAAGGGAAGAAGACACACAGAGGAGAAGGTGACATGAAGATGGAGGCAGAGATTGAAGTGATGCGTCTGCAAGCGGAGAGACGACAATAACTGCCAGCAGGCAGCAGAAGTCAGGAGAGAGGCATGGAACAGATTCTCCCTCAGACTTTCCAGAAGGAACCCACCCTGCCAACACCTTGATCTCAGACTTCTGGCCCTCAGAACTGGGGAAGAATCATTTCTATTGCTTTAAGCCACCCGGTTCGAGGTAATTTAAGGCAGACCTAGAAACTAATACAGAAGGACAGGGTGATTTTTGCACCTATTTACATTTACACTGCCTGGCCATCCTCTCAGAAGGAGAGTGGACTAATCCTTTTCAGTTGGGGACAGACTTCCTGAAAAGGTACTTTCTATCAATGGGACAACCAAAAGCCCCAGCCAATGGGGAAAAAAAGTCTCAAAAATACCTGAGATTTTGATTGACTTTGTTAAAAAAAGACTCCAGGGGACTTAAAGAGAGGTTGATATTTAGTAAGCCTGATGGGAGTTTTAGAGTCTGAGATTTACCCTTTGAACATCAAAGTGAAGTTGGAGCATTTGGCACAAAGTAAATGCTCAGCAAACATCGTTTCAATGAGTAAATGACTGAACAAGGTTATGGCTGATTAGGTAGGTGGGACCCTGAAATTATGGAGGGCAGGAAAGTCATGCCAACAAGTTTAGATTTAATGTAGTAGAAAATAGGGAAAGTAAAGAGAAACCAACACTTAGGAACACCTGATATATTCAGCTACTGGATTAAATAATTTATATACAATCATTTACATATTGTGAAGATTCTAGTGAATGCTTACATGGCATTTGGGAGTAAATATGATCACACGTATTTTGTAGATGAGGTAGCAGGCTCACAGTGGGTGAGTGCTAGAACCAGGACTGAAACCCAACATCCCAAACCATACTGTGTCTGCCCACTTATTACTGCGGGGCAGGAGGTAGGGGGACGGGAGAGATTAAGGGAATGTCAGGAGAGGAAATAGCCTGGGATTCAGGAGGCCATACGGGAGCAGCCAGAGCAATCTAGGAGAGTGAGGAGTTCTGGTTTGAGGGAGACACTATGGTAAGATCATAAAATAGAAGCTGACGATTAACTGGCTTGTAGAATAAAGGCAACAGATGAGTTTAAAAAGAATTTATGCCTTTGGCCATGTGAGGTTACTAAAAGGCAGGGCAGTGGGGAGAGGGAGTTGGCCTGGGTGTGCCTAGGAGAGGAGATACATTTGGGTTTGCATGTACTTAGTTTGAGGTGCTGGGGAGACATTCCCTTCCACATTCATGTGGAAATATGGGAGTGGAGCTTCTGAGTAAAGCCAGGACTGGAAACGTAAGGATCACGGGCCAGAAGAGGAAGTTGAAGCCTTGGGAATGGGAAGGGGAGATTGGGGATTGCTCAAGGACAAAGATTGATCCATGCCTGGCTCCGATATTCAGAGGAGAGGGAAGTGGAACCAGGAAAAGCAGAGGATTGGCCAGAGGTGGGCTGAAAGGAGAGTGAGGGGCATGGTCTTGGGTTTCACAAAGGAAGGGGAGCAGTGAGGTGCCAGATGCTGCAGAGAGGTCAAGGAAAACGAGTACAAAGAAAAGAACATTGCTGTCATTTGCCTCTCATATCATCACCATATGTGAAACAGAACAATCCAGATCAGCATATTAGCCATAAAAGAGATTTTTGGTGAACAGCATTGGTACAAACAAAGGGAGTTTAAGAAATTAGTTTGTGGATAAATACAATGTTTCCTATTTTTAAAACACAAATTACAAGAGACGGGTACATCTAACATTTGGTTCACTATCATTCAAAATATCTGATTTGGTCAGAGGTTTTTGACTCATTTTTTCAAAAGAAGCAAGCTAGGATTGCTAGTTCTTCTCTGCATATTTGAACTCTTGACAATTATAAATAAGTTAACTCTCCCCCTCGAAGTACCAATTATCTCCTTATGTTTGAGAAGGCACTTCTTGCCAGATATGGCATTCTATACAAATTGCCAAAAAGGAATACAAAGATAGTTATTGTCCCCCCTGGTGCACCAGGGGTTTATTTAGGTAGTTCCAGTGAACACTAATGAGAGTTTTGTGAATTCCCTTTCCTCCCAGCTAATGGGAATAGAAACCCCACGACCTCATGGCAGAAAATTTCAAAACCCCTTTGCAAACAATCACTAAGTCTATGAGTTGGTCACCTGCACGAAGCACATATTTAAGGAATTTTAATTCAATTAAAAGTTAGGGAATGTGAAGTTCTGCAAGGTAAGTGGTCCGCATCTGTATCCAGCCAACGTGTATGAGTGACTACTTCATGCACAGTTCCGTGTGGAGTAGCAAAGTGAGGATGAAATAAATGGTTCTTGTCATCAAGAAGCTTACACATGTCACATGGGACATGAAAAGGAGCTACGTAAATGCACAATTGAGGTAGAACAGGCCAAGGAAGGGAACAGGAGAGACTGATTACTTCTCAGTGGGATAATGGAAGTCTTTATAGAGGCCACGATATTTGACTTGGACTTGGAAGAATGTGTAGGAACTTTCAAGACGGATGAGAGGGAAAAGATCCTGCCAACTGAGGGAAGAGCAGGAAGCACGGTGGATGAACGTATGTGGCTTGCTTAGGGACTATCAAGTGGTCGGGTGTGGGTGGAGCGCAGGGGTGGGCAGGGGATGAGGGAGAGACAGGTGGAGACTTTGTGGTTAGGGCTTTGAAGGTCATGCCAAGGCTTCTGGGCTTTATTCTGAAGACAATGGGAAACCCAAGGCTTTTGATTGGAGACTAACATATCCTGACTTTCATTACAGGAAGAGAAACCTTCTTACATAGCTGTCCTGCTTCTAGTTTGTTTTCTTTTTCAATTGATTCTCCACACTGCTGCCTATTTCTCTAAAATGCAGATCTGATCGTCTCTCCTCACCCCCCCATGTAGTGACACTTCAGTGATTTATTCTATCCATGGATGAAAGACAAACTCCTTGGCATGGATCACCTAAGAAACTTCTCATCTGATCTTCGCTTAACTTGCCAGGACATTGAGCTTGAGGAACAACATGGCATTTCCCCCTACAGCCCCATGCCATTTTGTGCCTCTTGCCTTGCGTGTACCATTCTGTGCCCCTTTGATGCCCTTCCCTCCACCTGACTAGCTGGAGAACTCGCCTACTCACCCCTCACCTCACGTGGTGCTTCTCCAGGCCATTTTCCCTCCTTTTGCGTCTAACAGTTATTATGGTTACGACTGTCATCAACATCATCACCATCAGTGACTACCATTTACTGAGTATTTACTATGTACCAGAGCCACATTGCTCTCCTTGGCACATTTAACTTCACTTAATCTTCTCATGAATCCTATGTGGCAGATTCTTTTATGGCCATTTCCAGCTGAAGAAACAGGTTTAGAGTGGTTACTGTCTTATCCATGGTCACAGGGCTAATTAGTAGCTGAGCCAGAACCCATGTCTAGGACTTCCTTACCCCCAAGCCTCTGCTTTTATGTCATATATCACCACATTGTAATTATTTATTTATACTGCTTTTCTCATTAGATGGTGGGTTCCCTGAGGGTAGGTTCTGTGTTTTACTAGTGATCAATGCTATTTAAAAAATACATAAGGTTAAATTGCTATTTCTTTGAAGTTCTGACAACATCATATGGATTATTTTTGCCAACATATGTACATTTTTGCCAATCTCTCATATAGGCTGGAGTTCACTTGAATTAGAACAAACCCAACTACATAAACCTGGGCTTTTTAACCAGCAGGACACCTGCTGTAGGTGAAACAGTGGCCAGTGAGTGGTTCACTTGCAGTTTTTAAAGAGGGACTGGGGCTTATATTTTTGCAAATAAGATAAGTTGTTAGTGAATATTAACTTGATTTGGTCCATTTAGACATTCATGAAAGTAAAATTTCTGATAGAAACAGTCATGTGAAAATATCACCTTTAAAGATCAGTGCACTCTTCCTGACTTAGATAAAACCAAGGCCATCTTAAGAACTGTGTGCGGAGAGCAGTGGCTGTGTAAGACGGAGCAGGAGGCTTTGTCTTCTAATCTTTTTTTCATTATTATTTTCACGAGTGTGCTCTTTCAGGAATGTCTTGGTGCATTCTTTATAAAATTGGTGCTCAGATATTTTTAAAATACATCAAACCAACAAAGGTCAAATAAAGAGCAGGAATATTTTGTTCTTTTAGTTGAAGACATTTCTTTACTATTAAAAATGTACTGAAATCTAGAAACATATTATGATGATGTCTGAAAAGAATTCATGCTAGAGAGTAAGAAGAAAAAGGAAAAAGCTTTCAACAGTCACTGGTGGCTGAAGGGCTGTGTGATACTCATCTGGATAGCTTTTTTCTTTACTTCAATGGCAGAGAAAATCCATTATTTAAAATTAGAGAGTAAAATCCTAAACATTGTGTGCTGATATTATGACCAAGCTCCTTCCTCACGTTAACTGGTACATAAGATAAAACAGATTATGGTGAAAATTTCAACTAAGGGAAAACAAACAGGGTATCTTTTCTCATTAGACAGAATTCTGGAGGGTTTGTTTTTGCTTTATTTCCAACCATAGAAGGCTGTTACCAGAAAGTTCTTTCTCCATTGCTCGAGTGCCCAAGTTGGTTACTTTGCACTTCATAGTGATTTCTTTCCCCCCTTTTATCTTGCATATGAATTTAAAACTGACACTGGCAGCAGAAAAGTCTAAGATTTTTGGGATAAAGATACTATTTTATCTTGGATGATGCTAATTTTTTTCCCCCAGCTTTGAAAAAATCTTTTTTTCTCCTTCACTTTGATAAGTAAGCTAAGTTAATCTTGCTTCCTGGTCTTGGGAAGATTTTTTCATACTAAGATGGGTGAGCACAAGTTCCTGTAATACGAGTGGCTCACATGATCTTTGACATGTCCACCGATCTTGGGGATGTAATGGTTGTCATATTGTGAACTTAGATTAACATACTCTATAAATGTCCCATAAGACAAAGTAAATGTTCAGTGGAATGGGAACCTTGGGAGGATTCATGTGAAATTTTTTATTTAGTCTATACATGCTGTAGCTCACCTTCATTTCTGGATCACACATGGTGACCATAAGAAATCTGAGGGAGAAAAGAGGGTAACCAGCGTGATTGCACTAAGAATTAGGTGCAAGGTATGGAAGAGGGGCTCATCTTAGATGTAGAAGCCTTTAAATGATCATCTCGGGACTTCTGGAGAACCTTTACTTCTTAATTTAAACTATTCCAGGCCAAGGGGATGGTAGAGACTGATGGGTGGTGAGGTGGGAAACTGCTAGGACTGATGGAGCTGCCTCAAGAAGCCCAGCCCACAGCACGCACAGTGTTCTCCTCTGTACCTCTCCGATTCATCAGCATTTGCGGAACCCCTAATTGCTTACCAGTTTATGCTCTGTGGGGAATATAAAAGAAGAATAAAAGCCTGCTTTCAAGGAGTTGACAATTTTGTTGGGGAACAGAGTTACCCTACAAATATTATACATTCAACAATGGGGAACTGAGAAATTTGGGGAAGAAAAAGATCTTTGTGGGACAGAACGATTTGGGAATTTCTGACAGAGGTGGTGAGGTGAACTGTACTCCCAAAGGTGAGCAACACTTGGACGGGCAGGAAGTAGGTGACAGGACGTTCCAAGACAGGGAAAAAGCAAGATCCAGGACAAAAATCAGTGTAGTTGGTATGGAAACTAAGGGTCTGATTGGGGATGTTGGGGAATGCTTAGAAATAATACTGGACAATCAATTAATCCAGGCTGCAGAGAACCTTAAATGTCAGGCAGAGAAGTCTGACAAGGGACCAGGAGCTGATAGGTTTTTGAGCAGGAGAATACTAGGATGAAGGTGGTTGTAAGGATGCTTACTCAGAGATGAGAGGCTGGGAGACCAACGAGGAAGAGATCAGATCATCCAAACACTGAGGTGATTAGGACAGAACAAAGATGGCAAGCGGAGAGAATGGCGACAATGAATAGGACTGAAGTGATGTGATTTGGTGATGAAGTGGTTATGAAGTGGACTGGTGGGGAGGGCAGAGGATCTAGACCCAGTATCTCATAGCCTCAGGACCACGCATGGGCTTGCTTTGTAAACCCAGTTGAGAGGAATGAACTTGTCTTTCCTCCTGCTTACCACTCCAGGTCCCTTCTAGAATTGGAACTCTGGGCCAACAAGATAGGAACCTGGGGCCTCTGTAAGAGCAGTTGTAGAAGGAAACTCTTTTTGGCTGATTTGAACCTGAGAACATAGGTTCAATATGGTCTTGAAACCATGAGGGGGATAGCTTGCAAGGAATGAAGCCAATGCCAAATAAACAGAGCTATAAAACACACGGAGAGAGAAAAACTCACTTTTGGTTGCATAATTTGAGCTATTGGATTAAGCTTCCTTTGAAACCACTACTCTTTCTTAGTTACATGAACTAAACAATTCTCCTTATTGTTTAAGGCAGTTTTGAATTCAAACCATTATTTCTAATAGGTTATTTGACCAGAGCCTAGATTTCCCTGCCAAGGGCCTAGATTTTGCACCCAATGGGCAGGCCCAACCAATCACCCAGAGATATACTGACGGCCACCTGATTTAAACTCTGCCACACCCTACTGACTGGACTGGATTGCTTCAGGTACTGACAGCTGCCCCAACCCCCAAACCAACTTCTACATCTTAAAGTTTGAATTTTCCATCCCTTGACGTTTCCTACCTACTCACTCTCTGGTCAGAGCCTTCCCATTTCCAAATTAATGAGTTAGTTTCCTCACTTACTTTCTTGCTGAATTAACCAAGACTTTATACCCTAAAATCTTACTTTGCTTGACTTTCTGAAGGGACTTTCTGAAGACATTCCTCTGGGCCAAATGCCAGCTCTTGGTATTTCCCATCACTTGCTTCCTTCATCCCTACACTACCTTATGCTGCTGAAGAAAACAACAAAACACACACATTGTTATTTTGGTAGGATCACTTACAAATTCATGCTATTTTAATCCCAATGGAACTTCTCCACTGCTGGCAAACCTTTTGCTGGCCTCTGTCATCACATTGTGTGGGGGTCTTTTTCATACAGCTTCTATCTTACGGGAGACCTAGTCACCTAGCAGTCATTATTGCTGGTGATCTGCCAATGACACCTGTGCTTGGTGAAGCTTTTGGTAATACCTAGTGAGCACCACCGAAAATAATGTAATATAAAGATGTTTAGTTATTTGCTGTGTGTCTTAACTGATGCAGGCCATCAAAGTAATAATTGCAGAGACCAAGGTATAAATCAATAAAACAAATAAATGGAAGTGATTAAAGGAGAAAGCCACTTTAAAGCAAGTGTTGTGCAATCTTCTAAAACCTTAACCAAACTACTTTGCAAGACAAATCATAATAGTTTGCCTTTGTTTTTACTAAAAAAGCACTAATAACAAATAATGGGAAGTTCAATTGATAATTGAAGAAAAAAAAGTTTTCATAAGTGAGGCAATACTCTGTTCAAATTATTAGTCTGGCAAGGCATATTCAAGATACTTTGGTTTCTTTATACTTTTTTCCCCTTTATTTCAGATTTTATATGAATGAAACACAATGAGTAATTCCTTCTCTTTGGATCCTTCTGGATATTATTTAAACAATGGCATCTGGTCTCGGGAAATTTAATGCTAAGTCAGAGGAGAACTTGAAAAATAGTTTACATCTGGTTTTGTACTCCCCATCTCGGGAAGGACACAGCGAGAGCGGAGGAAATAAGCACACTGTTGGCTCCCCAGTGCTGGTGCTGGTGGGGCCGGTGCCACTGGTGTCACACGCACCGCAGCCTTCCCTTTTATAAAGGGAGGGATTAGTGCCACCTTCTTTGTAGCAATGTCGTGACCTCTGTAATGCTTCTTAAACTGAGGACAATGATGGACCCACCAAGCCTTAACACATGATTTCAATCTGATCTGACAGGACTTACACCCAGAAGTCCAGAAGGCTAATGGTTGAACAAGCTTGGGAAAATGTCCAGGGACCCAAATGTAGAAGCCCAATGAATCTCAGAAAATCATCTCAATTCAGGGCAATGGAGTGGGGGTCTAAAAGGACATTTTCTGAAGTGGTATCTGTTAAAGTATCAACTAAAACTGTGGCTCCACTATAATGTACTAGAAGGAAAAAAAGAACACAATCCTATATTACCTCCTTCATTTATTATATTAAGGATATGTTTTTAAAAAAACACTCCTATTCCCTTGTTTTAAAAAAATGCCTGTTGAAAGGAGTCTCACAGAGGCTAAAACTCAGCAGTATCATGGTACTTTAGCATGGTATTTAACTTTAGGATACTGGTTTGTTTTAAATTTCTCACATTTCGTTAGACAAAAATGGAAACATGATTAAGGTCAGTTTATAATATTTGAATATGGAGGTTACGCTTAACTTGTAGAATCACAAAACAAAATATATGATAATGTTACCATCATAGAATCCATGGAATCCTAGGGGCTAACATGGCCAATGTCCCCAGGCCAGGGAAGGTTTGCTGGGCAGCAGCTCCCCCTGCCCTTCAGAGAGTGCCCAATGCCCTGGACACTCCCGTATCACTATTCTTAGGGGACTCACCCCATTTCAAAAAACTAGAAGTTGCTGACAGGGCCAATTTTTAATTTTTTTGCCTCGTTTTTTGATCCTCAGGGCTCTCCAGGCACTCTGAGCTGTTCAATATACGTATGTTAAATCTTTGGTTCTAAGTCAGGAACTTTCAACCCACATCCAAGAGACCTTGTTACCCCAGTGCCTTATACTTCAGCATTTCTCTTTCATAAGTTAGATCCTCCACCTGGAAAATCCTCTGTTTGTAGTTAAGCCCCAACAGTTTACATAATTCATAAGCACAAGGGCAGGGGAGTCAGTTACACCTGCACCGCCACCTGACTGCAGGTGGCTTTTGGGAGCAGCATCCCTGCGATTACACAAACTGAAAAGGAATAAAAGTGCTCTCTAACCACAACCCCAAATTAGGCTTACTTTCCCTCCTTTTAAGGAGTGTCCTAGTTTGCTAATGCTGCAGAATGCAAAACACCAGAGATGGACAGGCTTTTATAAAACGGGGGTTTATTTCACTACACAGTTACAGTCTTAAGGCCACAAAGCATCCAAGGTAACACCTCAGCAATCGGGTATTTCACCGGAGGATGGCCAGTGGTGTCCGGAAAACCTCTGCTAGCTAGGAAGGCAGCTGGCATCTGCTCCAAAGCTCCGGCCTCAAAACGGCTTTCTCCCAGGACGTTCCTTTCTAGCAAGCTTGCTTCTCTTCAAAACATCACTTCCAGCTGCACTCGTTTTTTTCTTTGAGTCAGCTCATTTATATAGCTCCACCGATCAAGGCCCACCCTGAATGGGCGGGGCCACACCGCCATGGGAACATCTCATCAGAATCATCACCGACAGCTGGGTGGGGCACATTCCAAGCAAATCCAACCAGCACCAAAAACGTTTGCCTCACACAAGACCACAAAGATAATGGCATTTGGGGGACACAATACACTCAAACCGGCACAAGGAGGGTTTCTTTTCCTCTTCATTTGCGTTAAAAGTCACCTGGTTTCTATTTTCGCAACTTAGCATTAGTGATTCAGTGCAAGAGCTGGTTCTGCCCTTTTAGCCAAGGACAGGTAGGGACAGGTACTTTTGACTGCCAGGCCACATTTGGCAAAACTGTCAAGTGACGCTTTTTTCCTGCCTCTGGTCTCTCCTTTCTCTGTCCCTTTCCCCACTTACAGAAACCTGCCCCCACCCCGTCCTGTTGTTCACTATTTTCACATTTTGTACCCACTTTCTCCTACCAAACTTTCTTTTGGGAAAGACTCTGTGTGACCACTTCGAGGGATCACCTGCATTAATTAGCCTCTAATTGAAAAATAAAGTTCAGGTCCCTAATACCTTGAAATTTTGCCTCCAAGATTTCAGTTTTCAGCAAGTAGACAGGGGAAGCATTTCGGGAGAAGGGCAGCAGCCCCTTGTCTTTTCACTGAATTTATGCAGCTAGTTTGGCTGTCCCTGGTGTTAAGACTAACTCTCTCACTATATGGCCTATTATTATTGGCTCATTTCTCTTTCTTTTCAAAAGACATTATGACATTGAGCCCCAATCGTTAGGTCAATTATAAAACCTACATTTAGTAGTTGGAAATTCCTTTCTAGAGACTCTTTGGTTTTCCACTCTTTAAATCTGAAGTGCCAGATGGAGATGTGTTTGTTGCCACACAGATATCAGTGTAGGGCTTGAGTATGAGAAAGAAGTATGGCCTGAGAGGAGAACTTTGGGAATCAATGCAAGGAAGTGAGAGCAGATGCTGATGGGAATAGATGATATCCCCAAGGAAGAGAAGATGGATAGCTGGCAGAAGTAGGGAGTAGAGACCAGAAAACAGAGGCTACCTACAAAAAGGGGAAAAGCCAAAGACAAGAAGTCAGGAAAGGAGATTGAAAAGGTGGGGACTAAAAAAAGGAGAAGAAAAATAGGATTATATTGGGTCAAGAAGCCAATACAAGTTAACTTCAAGAATCCCTTCCACTAAGCTATGAGCTCCTTCAGGGAAGGTTATTATCCTACCTATCTTACACTCCAGGGCTATTGCCTGTCACATAGTAAGTGTTCAGTAAATGTTTGCTTAATGAATAAGTGTCCTCTCCTGTCAAAAATAAGACATTTCTCCCTTCAGTAAGGCATATCTTCTTTGAGGTTTATTGATGATTAAAAGAGGGTTGAAAACTTGCATTCTGTCATTTCCAAAATAAACTCTTATAGTTGCACTGATATCGTAGCTAGATTTCCTAATGAGCAGGATTTCAACTCACTGTTTCTGTTCTGCTACATTCTGTATGTTGTTATAGTCAGTTGGAATTTTGGGGAAAATTCGTAATTGAAATTCTCAGGAAGTTTCCTGTTGCTGGCGATATCTTTGCACACACAAATGCAAACACTTTCATCATTTTTGTCACCTGTTTAAAAACCAAATATCAGAAAACATCAACTTTAAAACATATCATGTGTTCTTCAAGCTTCAACCTAACCCAGCTTTCCCTCCGATTCAGATACTCCTAAATGCCACAGCTCACAAAGAAGTGAAATCAGCAACAATTAAACAACTTACTTTTCAAACATGCTGCAATCAATTTTTGGCAAACCTCACTAAAAAGATCAGCATATGCATAAGCAAAAATTTAGCTGTTTAAAGATTAATGAAGACTAACAAGGCACTACAGAATTATAAATCTGATTGTTAGTCCACTCAGGGTCCAACACCCTATGTAATTTATTATGCATGTATTTATTGATCAAACAGTCATTAAATGCTTTCTCTGTCCAAAGCACTGCGTGGACGCTGTGGGAGGATATCAAGATTAAGCTCACTGCAAATGATTGAATCAGCTCACACTAAGGAAGAACAAACTACTATTTCTAAAGGGAAATGCATTTCTCAGCTTTCAGTTTGAGTTGTTTGCCTGTGGAGGGGTTAGGTAAAACAAAGGTTTCATGGTTGAAAATGGAAATACTATAAGCAGATGGCAAAAGAAAAACAGTAGAAGTATATATTTGCCCCACAGTCAACTTTCACCACATACGGGCTCAGGAATCTGGTGGTCAGACCACAGAGGGACATCACAGAAAAGAGACCCCTTGGCTACATAGTCTGAGAGGTCCAGAAGAGGAAATTGGGAGGGAGTGTGACTACATGCAGTAACGGGGGAGACACCCTCTGATCCCCTAGATAGAGGGAATCCTGTACGTTGGAGACGAGGATCCTGCACAGTGTCTAAGAGGTTCCATGACGGGTATAACAGGAGTGGGCCAAGATGCCACGTGGTCACCGATGAAGGGGCTGCAGGGCACAGTGCGTCGATCTCATGTGTATAAGAGAACTCTGGGACTCTGTGTCCTCCTTGCACCAACTAGAGATAAAATTTGTTCGTGCCCTATGGGGTGAAAGTTGACTATGGGGTAAATATATATTTCTACGGTAATATATTCTCTGCCTTCAGGGAACCTTAGTCTAGTGGGAATGATAAGACAAGTACATAAGTAATTATAATGAAAGTGATGTGTCTAAACCCAACAAAGCGTGGCTGTTAGAGAGCAACAGAAAGTAATACACAAGTAAAACATAAAAGGCATTTCCATTAAAGATGGGTAAAAGACAAGGACATCTGCTATCCTTGTTACAACTCAATACTGAACTATAGCCCTAGCTCGGGCAATAAACAAACAAATATGAGATGTAAGGTAGAAAGGAAGACACAAAATTATTGCTATTTAGGAATGATACAGTTGTCTACTTAGAAAACTTAAGAAATCAACTGAAAAGCCATCAGAACTAATATTGTAAGAGTGCTGGTTGGCTGTACATATGTTAAAAATATGACTGCTTTCCTAAACACCAGCAATAACTGATAAAAAAAAAAATATGAGGTATGAGGGAAAAACCCACAAAAGGAAAAAGGTAAATTTAAGAAATGTGCAACATCCATAGAAAGATAACTTTCAATTGTACTGAAGGACGCAAAAGAAGACCTAATTAAATGGAGAGACAGGCCACTGGGGGCACTCAATATTGCAAAGATGCCAATTATCTCCCGACTAATTCACAAATTCAATGCAATTCCAACCAGAAGTTAAACTGGATTTTAAAAAAATGAAACTTGAGGAGCTTATTCTAGATTCCTATAGAAGAGAAAATGCTTACAAATAACTAAGACCATCCTAGAAAAAGAAGATGAGAGGTAGGTACCTTTCCCCTGCAGATAATATTTCCTATGCACTAGCACTCTTCTAAAGGCTTTATTTGTAATAATTAATTTAATATTCAAGTCGACTTTGGGAGGTAGGGACTACTGTGAACCCATTTTAAAGATAGGGACACTGAAGCAAGATAAGGGAAGTGACTCACCCCAGGACCCATGGCAAGTAAGTGGAAGTGGCAGATCTGGGATTTGAACCCAAGCAATGTGGCTCCAAAGTTCATGCTCGTCACCACCACACTATCTGACTGGCACTGGCACAGGAAATGGATGAGAAGGAAAGAATAGGACCCCCTATTCTTGTCAGTTCCAAACAGATTCATGTATATTCATGTACATCCAGAGAATTTGATTTTTGACAAGGTAGCATTTCAAATAAAATGGGCAAAGTATATCATAATCAATATATGGTGCCAATAACTGGCTATCTATTTGGGGGAAAAAAAAAACGAATAAAGTAAGAACCCTGTATTAGTTTTTTATTGTTGCAGAAACAAATCACCACTAATATATCATGTTTAAACCACACAAATTAATTATCTCAGTTTTGTAGGTCTGAAGCCCTAGGGTGCCCAGCCAAAATCAAGGTGTTGGCCAGCTTGGGCTCTCGGCTGGAGGCTCAAAGGAAGAATCCACTTCTGAGCTCATTTAGACTGTTGGTGACTCCGGTTCCTTGCAGCCGCAGGGCCGAAGTCCCTGTTTCCTTGCTGACTGTCAGCCAGGAGCCTCAAGGCCAGCTGCATTCCTCCTCACGTTGCCTCTCCTCACTCACACCAGGAACGGTGGGGTGAATCCTCACGCTTGGAACTTCTCTGACCTCCCCTTCTGCCCTATCTCTTCTCCCTCCACCTTGAGAAAGTTCTCTGTCTTTAAGGGTTCAAAGGATTCAGTCTGGGCTCACCACTTGGATACAGTATACTCTTCCTATTTTAAAGTCACTGATTGGTAATATTAATTACATATGTAAAGTGTTTTGCTTTATAACGTAACATTGGAAGATTCCAGGGATTAGAGTGTAGACCTCTTTGGAGGCCATTCTAGCAACCATAATCCGTATCCCACACAGTATATAAAAATAAACTTGGGGTAGATTAAGGAGTTGAATGTATATCACAAAACTCTTAAAAGTACTATAAGAAAATAAAGGAGAATATGTTTAATAATCTTGGGGTAGGGAGGAACTTCCTAAGAGAGCTTAGAAACCATAAAGAAAAAGATGGAAGATGACATTCTCAAAAAATTAAAGTACTGAATAAAAAATTAAAAGTTGGGAACCTTGGAGGAAATAATTGCAACTTAACTACAAACAACTATTATATGGGATATCTAAAAATATACTTCTATAGATCAATTTAGAAAAACCAATAGTAAAAATTAGCAATGAATGTGATCAAGCAATTCACAAAAATGCAAGTGCTCAATTTCCATTTCTAGTGACAGGAGCTTAGATAATTTTTTCCCAAATCTGCTTCAAAGTAGTAGGAAGCTAATGAGGCAGGAAAGCATTATGGGGCCAAGATCCTGGAGATGACAGAAACCAGGAGGTATTGTGAGCTTGGCATATGTGGTCATTTTTACATAGATGCCTTTGCCAATTCCAGAAGTGGTGGGCGAGAGGCTGAGAAGCTAAACAGATCTTTTATGACAACCTCACAAAAAAGTCAGGGAAACACAAAGTGCAGTCCAGGTCTTATTAAGGGGAAATGTCTGCTAAAATCCTCATGCTCTGGGTGTATTCTAAAGGGCTATACCCTAGGAGTAGGAGCAAAATGGAAATAGACCAGTCCTCCAAACCATCTCAATCCCTCAAAATGGATTAAGGTTATCCAAGATTGCTAGTGCTAATAGCTATCTTATCCAGAAGCAATTTTTTTTTTGAAGAAATTAACATCATCTTATGTCTGAAATCATTTCTATAAATTTTCATATACAATTTCTAGCGCTCAATCAAAACAGCCGGGCTCAAAAGAAAGCAAGACAATATGACCAAAGCCAAGAGGAACAGAAGACAACGAAGTAAGACCCAAGCGAGCTCTGGATAATGACTATCAGACACAGATTTTAAAAGAACTGAGATAAATATGTTCAACAAAATGAGGAAAATGATTGCCAATGTTGGCCCAGAATGGGAAACTCTAAAAAAAGAATTAAGTAGAAATTCTATCTCTGGAAAATATAATAACCAAAATTAAGAGTAGGTTTAAAAGCAGATTAGATGCTGCAAACAGAGAATTAAGACCTGGAAGCTGGGTAAAAGGAAGACATCCAGAATAAATACAGAGACATAGAGAACAAAGTTGGAAGGTCTAATGCAATATGATTATCATCCTAAAAGGAGACGAGAGGAGATTAGGCAGTAGGAAATAATGAAGAGAAAATGACTGATAATTTTCTAAAACTAACAAAACATATCAAGTCACAGAGTTAGGAAAGTGCCAAGAACCCTATGCAGGATATATATATATAATCTTAGATTTCTTCTAGCAAAAGGGCTGAAAACCAAAGACAAGAAGAAAACTTTAAAATATGCCACAGAGAAAAGACAGAGTACCTTCAAAAGAGTAATAGCTAGACTGAAAGCTGACTTCTAAAAGGAGATAATGGAAGCCAGAAAACAACATTTTGAAGGCAGATAGCTTCAAAATGATGAAAGAAAAAAATGGTAACTTAGAATTTTATACTTCACAGAAATATCCTTAAGAATTAATTAATTGAAAATCTTTCAACAAAGAAAACTCTAGGTCCAGATGACTTCATTAGTGAATTCTACCAAACATTTATGGAAGAAATAATATCTAATATTATACAAACTCTCCCAGACAATAGATTGAGGAAACACTCCAATTTGTTTTATGAGGTCAGTAAATTTTGATACCAACACCAGATGAGAACATTACAATAAAGGAAAATTACAGGCCACTCTCACTCATAAACACAGATGTAAAAACTCTAAACAAAATGTTAGCAAACCAAAATCCAGAAAAAGATAAAAAATATAAGTCATTATAATCAAATAGGCTTTATTCTGGGAATGCCAAGTTGGCTTAACATTAGAGAATCAGTTTATAAAATTCAATAACACAACAAAGGAGAAATCCACATGATTATCTCAAAAGATGGAGAAAATATATTTAAGAAAATTCAACATCCATTTATGCTTTAAAAGAGAAAAAAAAAACTTAATAAGAATAGAATGGACTATTATATGATAGTGGGAATCTATGCAATCCCTCTACAACAAACATTGTATTTAATGGGAAAATGCTAAAAAAAAAAAAACTTTTCTCTGAAATTGGAGAACAAGTCAAGGATGTCTGCTGTTACCACTTCTAATCAGTATTGTACTGGAGGTTATAATCAGCAAATTATGACAAGAAAAAGAATTAAAAGGTACATAGATCAGAAAGAATGAAAGGCAATTGTCATTACTTATGAATGACAGGACTTTGTACATAGAAAATCCAAAAGGATATATACAGATACAGTATTAGAATTAATAAGTGAATTTAATTTAACCAAGTTGCTGAGTATGAGACTATGTAAAAATTCATGATTACTTCAAAAGATGGAGAAAAGGCATTTAAGAAAATTCAGTATCAATTTATGATTTCAACAAGAAAAAAGACTTAGTGAGAGTAGTTGGGAACTTCCTTCACATAAGAAAGAGAATCTGTACAAAAGCCAGTTGTATTTCTATATACCAGCAATAAACTGTAAGAAAATAAAATTTTAAAAAAAGACACCATAGTATCATAGTATGTCTAATACCCAGGAATAAATGTAAGAAAAGATGTGCAAGGTATCTTCACAGAAAACTATAAAATGCAACTGTGAAAAACACACAACGCTTAAATAAAATATGGATGGATATACCATGTTCATGGACTGGAAGACAAAATAGAAATTCACAAATCAGGTCTAAAACTTATATAGAAATGCAAAGAGCCACAAAGAACCTACCACCAAAGCACTAAATGCTTCACAAGGGTAAAGTTTTTTGTTTGTTTTGTTCAGATGTGCATGTCCAGGGCCTAGAAAAGGCCTGACATATAGGAGGTACTCAGTAAATACTTGCAGAATTGAATCAAATGTTTTAAGGATCATTTTAAGGGTTACAAAAGGGTTCATGCTAAGCTGGTACTCATGTTCTCATTTACCTTCCTCCGTTTATCAAAAGTCACGCAAAAACTCAAACTTTTATGGGCTGAATGGGACATCTGGGACCATTCAGTCTAGTTTTCCATCATGTTTTTACTATTCCTACAGAGGCATTTATTCAAATAAAACCGTAGGCTGAAGGGTAGAAAAATAAGATCAATTGCTGCTCTGGTTTCACTGGGGGTACCAGGCCCGGCACACCACACGAGACCACTGATTCCTTTCTGCTGCTGCTGATGTAAGAACCAGGACAAGATCTGGGCCCTTTCCACCATGCCTGGCTGGCACACCAGAGCCAGGAAGAATCACCCACATGTTTGTCAGGGCCAAACTAACAGCTGCAAATGCCTTCCGAACATTTTTTTTTTCATAGTTAGACTCTCTCCTCCCCCTTGCTCCCTGCAATTTTATTGAGATATATTCACATACCATACAATCATCCACAGTGTACAATCACTCATTCACAGTATGATCATATAGTTGTGCATTCATCACCACAATGAGCCCTCGAACACATTCACCACTCAAAAACAAAAACAAAAAAAGAAAAAAAATAAAAGTAAAAATGAACACCCAAAACATCACATCTCCCCCATCTCCCCCATTATTCATTTACTTTTTGTCCCCATTTTTCTACTCATCTGTCCATACATGGTTAAAGGGAGTGTGAGCCACAGGTTTTTACAATTACACAGTCACACCATATAAGCTATATAGTTATACAGTCACCTTCAAGAATCAAGGCTACTGGATTGCAGTTCAACAGTTTCAGATATTTCCTCCTACCTGTTCTAATACACTGAAGACTAAAAAGGGTTATCTATATAATGCATAAGAATAACCCCCAGAATGCCTTCATAACTTCTTAATAGTCAAAAATTATAAAACCTCTTGTCAGAGTGTCCTCTACTTCCTACTTCTCCATACCCCTTCTGAAAAAGCCTGAGTGCAAACTTCCCTTACAAAACCAAAAACGGACCTTTAAAGATTCTGTTCTCATTTATAACAGAAGCTCCTGGAGGACAATCAAGTTTTCCATGTCATGTCTATAAACCGACAACTGAGGAAGTACTACATTGTCTGATTCAAAATAGGCCTCTTATGCCATAAAATATTAATGATGTCGATTATGTTACCTTCTTCACTAGATCCTAAGTTTTTCATTTGATTCAATAAGTTACTGTTTTCATTTGAACATTTTTTAGCATGTTTTTTCCTACTGGAAATAGGTCCTCTAATTCTGCATAGAATTCCAACAGGTTATCTATATGGAAAATATATTCAAATAGGCCTTTTCACTTCTGAATTTTCCTTGGTATTCAAAAATCACTTTGCTTTCCTTATTTCCAGTTGAACCTGATATACATGTGTGGCCTCTAAAATTACTCTGCTCTGCCATTTGTTTGACAATAAAACATTTCAATTGATTCTACCTCAAAATAGCCCTCTCTCAACAGGAAAAGATCTTTTCTGGCTGGACTATAGCAGAAAAGGAATTGCAAGTAAGTGGCATCTTAGAATGTTGGCTATTCTTTTCTGAACGTGACAAGCACAATAAATAGTCATCAAATATTTCTTCCTCCTAACCATGCTGACTCACTCCCGCCCTCTTTCACATCTCTGTGTTTATCTCTTCTTTTACTTCCTCTTTCCAGCTGTTTAGTCCATGAATTCAGTGTTTCGTGCCAGAGAAGAAAGCCTGGACAGGCCAGCGCTCAGGGATATAGTCTCCTTTTTATCTTCCTGTGAGACCACATGCGATTACCCACGTTAATGCTTGAGAATTCTTGTCCAACCATTTTGAAAGGGCTATGGTATTGACCACAATTTAGCTTCACATTTTTGTTTGCACTTTTTTCTTTAAGCGCATTTCACGATTTACTGATTTGATTTAAAAAAATGAGAATACATTATCACATTACTTCATTACAGGCGTGAAAGCTGAGCCCCAGCCCTGGGCAGGCACAGCCAGGCTTTGGCACCCAGCAAATTGAAGAGTGCAGTCGCGCCCGGGGCTTCATTGTCCCCCAGCGTTCACTGTGTGGACGAAGAGCCGCTTCAATGATGCGGAAAATGCTCTACGGAAAAACAGCTGCAGAGAGGCAGAGGGTGCTTCGCTGGCACTTGGGTGCGGCATGTCAGCAAAGCGCAGAATGACAGACCACAAGCAGGCACCTCAGGGACCCCGCCTCCTTTCCCCTCCCCAGCACAGTAAGCCCAGGGAGGTTAAAAACAAAAGGAATCTCAGCTGGCAGAGCACATTCCCTGCAGAAGAGCTGCTCTAAGCCATCTTTCAAGAAGGGCATTGTGACCCATCATGGAGAGCTTTAAGTGGTGGTTTGGGGTACAAGTGTTTGACCTGCTTTGCTATTAAAATTTACTAGAATAACTGATTTACGAGGAACATGTTTTGATGAGATGTATGTTTTAATAAAAATACTCATGTCCCTGACACTGGGCTTCAAGTGTTTTTTTTTTTTTTTTTTTTTTTTTTTTTTTCAGAGAACAGAAGCAAATGTTCAAACTCTCATTGAGAACAAGATGTGGCCAAAATTAAATGTGGTTCTATCTCTCATAACAACGCAAATTTTAGAATGATGCATCATACCAGCTGTCTGGGAACAAATGGATTTTGTTGGCATGAGAACAAAAGAATTAGCCTGAATTTTGTAAATAAACTGTGGTTATTAAAATTACTTGAAACAAGCCAGAATAATAACCATTAAACATGAAAAGTCAATAAAAGCCTTTGAATTATATTTCTGTTGCAATTATTATTCCCGTTTCCATAATGTGCATTGGGATGAAACATAGCTTTCTGCTGTTAGTACTTTTAAATAAATTTCACTACAGATGAGTTGGCCAACAGCAGCTAAGATTGTGAAGTTTTACAATCCATTATGGGAAATGGAAATTAAAGGCTTGGAAATCTGTAAAAGATAAATTTGTGCTTTTAACAATTGTCACAATCATTGCTTAATTGATTTTCTGTCTCCAAAGCATCTTCTTCTTTAAGGCTGTGATTTGCTGGTTGCCCTTGATGATGACTGAGGTGGTTTAAAGATAAGCAGTGCTCTACAATGAAAGCTTTACATGTATTGAATTTAGTTCTCCTAATACCCATGAAACTCTCCAGGAGAACCCTGGGCACTGGTGGAGGCAAATAAACTCTTTGGGAATCCAAATGATGGTAGCCGTAATGGTATAACAGACATGTCCAGAGATGTTAACGTTATCAGAAAGCTACTGATACTAAAGGAACCAAATTTCACTCTTAAAAAAAACCCAGGAACCTGAGGAAATCAGCAGAATGTTAAGTTTATTATATGGAGAAAAGGACGGACTTTTTTTTGGTGTCCTCTCTGCATTGGCCTGAAGGCATCTTGTGGAAGAGATTTGGAAAGAAATTCTGCCCTGTTTTAGAAGAGAGCAGAAAGGTTGGCTGCCTGGGCAGGGTACTTGCATTTTGCTTTCTCTTAGTTTTCCTTGGCCTACCAAGCCTTTTGGTGCTGTGATGTTTGGTGATTAGCTGAGGAACACAGAGAAGCCAAAAGAAGGCTCAATGTTCTACTAACCCCTGATGAAAATTATAAATGAGTATCTGTGATAATTATTTTAACAAAATTTGAGACAAGAATATGTTTAGAATATGTTTCAGAAGAGGCCTATTACTAAGGACCCATAACCACTACCCAAGTTCAGGGGCATTTTGAAACTCTCCATCCCCAAACTGGTTGTAGTTTTTGATGCTGTGACTCCTTCTTCCTTCTCTCCCTCCCTCTCTTTCTTCCCTCATTTCCTTCCTCCTTCTCTCCTTCCTTTCTTTCTTTCATTAATTCACTGAGCACCATGTTGCCCAGGCACTGGGCTAAATGCTGAGATAAATATGACCCAGTCCTGGCTCAGAGTTCCATCCTCAAAGAGTACACTGCCTCTTGGGGAAGCCTGATGAAAAAACTTTAATGAAGGTCTATACAGGGTGTTAACAGAGCCCAGACGAAAGAGGGACATGGGACGGGCAAGGTGGCTTTGAAGGTGGGACTCAGGGAAGCAAAGGCTTCAGAGAGCAACTGAATTAACCACAAGCACTGACGGATGCCACGGAGATGACAGACAGGGTCCTCACCCTGAAGGAGCTTGAAGTCTGGTAGGAAACTCTCTCTCACTTTGCCCTTCATCACATCACAGTCTCCTGGTTTTGCTCTTATCCCTCTGACTATTCCTTTTAAACTTTCTTTGTATCTTCCTCTACTGTCTCTGGCCTCTTGAATCTGGTCACACCCCTGGCTCTGCCCATGGCCCTGTCAATATCATCCACACCTTGTGGGCTTCTGCTACATCCCCCAGCAAAGGGGATTCTGATAAATTTACATTTTTAGGGTTCTTTCTTGACTTCTAGATTCAGAGTTTCAGCTGTATGCCTACCAATTAATGTCCTCCTGCTAGCGTCTCAAATTCAACAACTAAAAAAATGGCAGTATCACTGTCCTCTGTACACCATCTTATCAGTTCAAAACCTTTTTAGTGTCTTAGACATGTTCCTTTTTTCTACCCTCCAAATCTCTATGTTCTATGATTTTTTTTCCTTTTAACTGAGTCTTCACATCTACCCTTTCCTTTCCAGTCGCTTTGAAAACATCCAGTTCTGAAAACATCCCTTCTGACTAGGGACATGAATGCTAGTATTGCAACTTCTGAATTGGTCTCTTTTCATCTCCCGTTCATTTTATCTACTGCTGTCAGATTAATTGTTCTAAAGTACAACCATAATCATGTAACATCACCCAGTTAAGAGAAAAAATTCTCAACGGCTGTCAACTGCTTTCTGCCCAACTTCTTAGCATCACATCCAAGACTGTCCACCAGTGGTCCTAACACACAGCACAGCGTAGGTGCAGAGTAAATAAACAGCAACAAAAGGGCTTTTCCCGCCTTTTAAAAATGGATGACATGAATGATGCTAACTTTCTGGTCTTACTTTCCTCTTCACTCATTACCCTCTGGCCAAGCTATTACTCACTATGCACTGAACACTCCTGAACCTGTTTTCCTTCATGCCTTCCCTCATTCAGTTCCCCATCTAGAAAGTCCTTCCTCTCTGCCTCATGATGTCTAGCTCACATGCCCCCTTCTCCCTACAAATAATCATAGCAACACATGGCAGCTGCATAGTGTTGTACAGTTGTGAAGTATTTTTAGACACATTGTCTCATTTTGATGTTTACAACAGCCCCACGGGAAGGTATTATTACTGACCTTTACTGATCAGGAACCTGAGGTCCAGAGAGGTTAAGGGACTTACCCAACATCATGTAACTGACAGTGACAAAGCTGGAGTTAGAACCAGCAGTGCTTTTCCCACTGCGTAAGCTAGACCCTGAAGCCCCTCCGTTTCCCCTCATGTGTCCGGGAAGGGTCTCTGGGACAACCCCCCAGACAATCGCCACTTATGACTGTCTTTCTGGTCTCCAGATTCTCTCCTGATGAGTCTAGGCCTTAATATAAAGTTGGTTGCCACAGAGCTGTGACTGAAATGTTAAAGCATGATTGGCTTTTAACTACATATTTTAAAACAATTCCTGGGTTACATGGGCCTTTGAATTCCGTGCCTGGAGTCTTCACCTTGTACATGTCTCCTCTGCTCTACCAGACTGGAAACTCCTTTAGGGCAAGAACTGTAACATTCATTTTTGTTTCTTCTCAGTATCTAGCAGTGTCTAGCACAACATGCCTGGCAGAAGAATGAAATGGTGAGTAAAAAAAAAATGACTGACTTTCCTGTGAAATGCTCAGCATTGTGTTTTTTTTTTATTAGGAGATTTCTGAAGTATTTTTTTCCTCACTAATTTATTTAAAATAATATTTTGGGAAACTGAGTGACCAATGTAATCAAAGCCATTCATATTTTCAAAATTTAAGATCCCTAATTGAAGCAAAGCTTTTGGTATGAGTATGTTAATCTCTACATCATATGAGATTAGAAACGGGCATGGTTTAGTGTCTTTGTGATAAGAACACCAAATAAATTTTTAAATTATTTCTTCCCTTTTTTCCCCTATCATTTCTCAGACCAAACTATCTCACAAGGGCTAGTAAATTAGTCTCATTGTGAATAATGAAAACACTGTTTGCTCATGAAAGTGGATTTTCTTTTCATACATAATATTTTTATCTGTACCTGACTCTAGTGATACAGAGCACAGAGCATTTTACATGGTGTTCCATCTAATGGAAAAGAATATCCTTCAAGTGAGGAGTCTGTGTACAGTCCTGCCCTGGGTTGCACAACATCAGGTAATCCACATCCTTTCCCAATGACTCAGTTTCCTTGTACCATGAGGAAGTTTGATCAGAGCTCCGATCTCCCCTCCTTTGCTGAAATGATGGGGTTTTTACTCAGATCTTATCTGGAATTAGAAATTATTCACTCCTGGTATGGATAAAAATAATGGTGATTTTCAATTCCTTTATAATTTATGGATTAAAGGAAAAGTAGGTTTCTGGAAGTCTGACTTAGCAAGAAAGTTAAGTTTTTTTCTAATTTTTCACGGTTTCCCTTGAATCTGCATAAGGGGCAAATTCACCCTTTGTGACTTCTGATGAACAAGCCCTCTCCAGGGACTCTGCTTACTGACCTACCAAGAGTAAGGAGTTAGAGGAGAGTTGTGGCACCAAAGCAAGGGCAGGCTGCAAGGATACCACCCAAAAAGGCCTGATGAGAAGCAGCTTTTGGTTTTTAATTAAAAACACAACTTTAAAAATGCCTCATTCATTTTTTGTTTTTATAGCATCAAAACAGGAATTTTTCTTAAATGAGAAGCAGAAAGAGTTTAAACTTTTTAAAGAAAGCAAGTTAAAAAAAGAAGCCCAGGAAATTGTCCTTTGTAATTCTGCCAGTTTCAGTTTTGAGTCTTTATGTGACTAGTATCAAGATAATAATATTTGGTTAAAAAGAAAGAGAAGAAAGTTCCAAGGAGCTATTTTGCATACATTTCAGTTGTTTGGCTGATGTGAGGTTAGCTACTGTCATTGCAGTTACTTTGAAAGTAAAAGGAAAATCGTAAGACAACCATTTCAACATTTTACATATCCCAAGTAAGGTCACCTATAAGCAGACCCTAAAAAATATACATGACGACAATTCTACTTATGTATGATTACTTCTGTTAGCAGCACAAATTGAAAGAAGGCAATAGGTAAAATTTGGATAGAATAGCAGATTAAATTAAAAAATAGAGTAATGATTTGCTCTCCAGTTTTGTTGAAACAACTGATATTTTTTTCTGGTTACACCCTAGGACCTTGTGGAAAAGAACCCAGCATCTATCTAATGGCTGCAAAGATTATGAAACATCCAGCTCTTCCCATGGGCATTTCCTGACATTTCTTTGGTAAACCGTGGCCTAATAGAAGATATCAGGAATCCGTGTAAGAAATATTCTAAAAATCTATTGTCACTACAAGATGAAAGCAACTTTGATGATCAAAAAGAAGTCAATAAAAAAAAGACTGAAAGTAGTTCCTGAATCCTTCCCTATTGTTCATTTGGGATTTCTTAATTTCCCTACTCTCAATATATTATGGAATTTTCTGTGTGAAGTTTTGCCATGAATTAGAGTGATGTCAACAAGATTTCACCTTAAGTGATATTTTATCACAAACTGGAGAAGCCTCAGTTCTCCTGGGAGCACCGTTACCTGCTTGTAAGAAGTTGTCTTTTCCCCTTCCTCTAGTTACAAGACTCCTAGCCAGAGGAGGGGGCTCGGCTGACCCTTAGTGGCAATTAGACCTAAGCTGATTAGACTGAGCACCACCAACCCATCCAAGGTGGCCAAATCTGCTGTGTATTTGCTTCCTTTGCTTTTCTCGGCCCATGGAGGGTTAATAGCATTTTGCTACTGTACCAGGTCTCTGGAACAGTATGTTTGTTTTCCTGCCATCCTCACTAAATTCGGCTCAACTCAATCCAATCTGCTTATGATCAAAATGAAGACGTGGGTCCCCTATTACTGCTATTAAGCATTCTTTTTTATTAACTTGAAATGTTGTACTTTAAAGTTGCCATGAAAGGAGCAGAGGTTTGGAATTCAGATAAACCTGGGTACCTGGGTGTGAGTGAACCTCTGCTACTTACTAGCTGTGTGAACTTTGTCAAGTTACTCAACCTCTCTGGGTTTCAGTATGTCATCTGTAAAATGGGGATAATAATATTGACCTTGCATGGTTATTGTGAGGATTAAAGGAACTAATGTGTGTAATGCTTCTTGTATAGTATGTCACTGTAGGCATTTGATAAATCGTAATTAATAATTTATCATAGTATTTCATTCTACTTTTATCCTAGTATTATCACATGTATGACATAGACCTTGTATGATATCTATATATACATATACCTGTATATATGCATATATACATATTCATGCATAACATATATACATGATATATAGACATTCATAAATACATGATATGTACATATCATGCAGGGTATATATTAGAGAGTAGGAAGGGATTACAGGGATTATAGGTGGTCAATTCAATTCAGTAAGTGGTGATATGCACCAGCTATTAGGTGCTTACCTTTGCCATTTTGTACAATGCGCCTTGCCTCAGGATTCTATTTGTAAACATCTCCAGAGATGAAAAAAGCTTCCCTACCAGCCTTACTTCAGTGCTTGCTCTTCCCACAAAATCAAAATGACCTAAACTAATATTCCTGTACTGAGTTTTACTATGAGACAACTCAAGGATAAAAGTCTCATATACATATGGAAGATTCTGCACATAATGGATTAGTGGCACTTAGAAGAATGCTAGGGATGCTATACCCAATGGCTGGGAACAATGCATTTACAAAAGGTCTCATTAAGAATCGTGATCTTTATTGATACATTATTGATTTTTTTATTTTAAATTGTCACCATTACCATTAAGAATAATTTGTTATAACCACAAGAATTGGATGAAAACAATTCTGTCATTTGAAAAGAAAACGTCATTAGCTATTGTCATAGCCAGATACTTCTGGTTTATATTAGATTTATTTTATTTTATTTTATCAATATAATGGAAAAGAAGAGGGTAGTCAAAATTCAAAAGAAAACATGATTTACATCTCTAAGTAAAATAATATCCACTTAATTTTAAAGGATGACTTGGCAGATACTATTGGCTGCATACCCAACATCTTATTCCCCCCTTCCCTACTTAAGTTATCCTTCTTCTCCTAAGTCCATCACCAACAGGCAGATCTGACTGGTCTAGGCTAATTTTAACACCCTGAGTCCTCCTGCCAGGGACTGGCCAGGGACCTGTTCTAGCTAATGAGATGCAAAGGGAGGTGGGGTGGTGGTGGGGCTTCTGGGAAAGATGTACTTACTCTTCAGAAGGAGACCTCAGAAACAGACGGTCCCTTCCTACTTCTGGATATTGCCCAGTCTGGATGGGAAGTCAGAACCGGATGGGACACAGACCTCTTGGAGTCACTTTGAGAATGAAGGCAACGTGGGAGCAGAGCCACGGGAATGTCTGAGAAGCAGGGCCAGAGCCCCAAGACTCTCTGCCCACAGCCTGCCCTCCCCTGTACCTCTTGTTTTATCAAGCAATCAACTCCCTTATTGTTTATGCCAGCTGGAAGTGGAGCTTTCTGTCACTTGCAACCAAAGCACCCTAGCTGAAACAGGTAATTCATAAGCTCATTGACCTAGAGAAAGTCAACAAACCAAGAAGTTGAGCAGGAAAGGAGAGGTTACCTGTTCTTGCGACTCCAGTTCTCTGTGCTGTAATTTTTTCTCTGCACTTCGCACCTGATTCGAGCAGTTGTCTAGTTCATCTTGTAAAATCTGAAAGAATGCAAAGTAAACACATGGCCATTCAGAATCAGTTCGCTTGAAAAAAAGTTTTACTAAATAAGCTGGCATTAAAAAGGCATCGGCTCTCCAGTCTACTACTGTTGATTCTAAAGAGTTCAGGCAAACGAGATCAAACTTCTATAAGTCAGGCCCGGATGTTTTCTGCTTTAAGTATACCTAGCATAAAAAAATTCTAAATTTATAAAGTAGACAAATGAGCAGGTGTCAGTTCATTTTATTAAATTGTCTCAGAGTCCCAGCACAGAACCACAAGCATCTACTAAGGCATAAAGCTACTGATAGTTAAAATAGCCCCATCAGTACTCTTACTTTCTGAAAAGTGTTGTGACATATAGGATTGTAATATCTGACCAACATGACATTTTTCAAAAACTATATTATGGTAATTTGAGAAAATTTTAGACACTGTAAATGAACCCATTCAACATGTTAAGTCAAGGGAGATGACAAGGAATTTGAGGAACTTGTAAGAAGTGGACAGAGATGAACTCTTTCAGTTGCCAAATAGCTGCTGGAGATAGAACTCAGGTTGATATGAGGACCACAGAAAACACAAAGCTCAACAATTTCCTTGTATCAATTACTATTTTAAGTAAAGAGGTGAACTAGAGAAGAAACAGGATACACTCAAACTATCCAATGTAATATAGGTATAATAGGTGGAAAGTTACAGTGAGCAGAACACATGGTATGGGAAAAGCAAAGATACCCAGTAAATTCTCACAAACAAAATTCATTCAATCAGTACTACTGAGTTTCTGCAATATGTCAGGAACTGTGCTAAGCACTATAAATATGGCAGTGAAAGAAAACAGACAAAAAAATCCCTGTATTCATGAAGCTTACATTGTAATGTGGGGAGACAATAAGCAAACAAGTATAATATATGTCAGTGATCACTGCAGAAGAAAGATAAAGCCAGGAAGGGGCATAGGAAGTTCTGGAGCAGGATGGAGGGGTACGGCAATTTTAAACAGATGGCCCAGGAAGGCCTAATTGAGCAAAGACCTGAAGGAAAAGAGAGAGGAAGCTACACAGGAATTGCCTTCCAAGCAGCGGAAACTGTAAGCACGAAGACCCTGAGGTGGCACAAAGGCCCGTGTAGAGAGTGAGCAAAGGGGGAGAAATAAGGTCAGGGCCATAACCGGGGGTTGAGTCCTCTAGAGCCTCCTACGTCAGTTAGGGACAGTAGATTTTATTCTGAGCGAGGTGGGCAGCTCCTGGAGGGTCAGGAGCAGGTGGTGCTTTGGTTCCTGTCTGAAGAACAGGCTGAAGAGGGGCAGGGGCAGAAGCAGGGAGGCAGGTGAGAGGCCAACGTGATGTGGACAGAGGACAAAGGAGCACTGGATCAGGTGGGGAGGGAAGTGTCCGGTTCTGGATGTATTCCGAAGGTAGAGATACAGCCCTGATGGAGCAGATGCAGGGCAAGAGAACGAGAGGCATCGACGTGGACAACTTTGGTCTGAGTGCAGTTGCCATTTACTGAGATGGAGAAGATTGAGGGAGGGGCAGGTGTTGGGGAAGATCTGGAGATTAGCCTGGGATATGATATGTTGGAAATAACTGTTCCATATCCAAGTGGAGATGCTGGTAGCCACTGGGTGTAAGGGTCTGGAGTTCCGACAGAAGGTCTAAGTTAGTGTCCATTAAAAATTCTTTCAATGCCATGCTGGTATTTTCTAACTAGCTATGGGCAGGGTTCTTAACCTTTTGGGGGGTTATAGACCCCTCTCCTTTGAGAACCCAAGGACAGCAATGTGGCCAATT
This sequence comes from Choloepus didactylus, assembly GCF_015220235.1. Classification (NCBI taxonomy): domain Eukaryota; kingdom Metazoa; phylum Chordata; class Mammalia; order Pilosa; family Megalonychidae; genus Choloepus; species Choloepus didactylus. Next base: position 62,363,166 of record NC_051324.1, on the reverse strand, counting down.
CCCAGAAAGGAAAAAAAACAAACAAAACGTATTCTTACAATCTTGCCTCTGAGTTCAGGGAGCCCATAGGTTGCCTGCAGTCCATCCATGGATGGGCCCCAGACCAAGAAACTCCAGTTTAAAAGATAACACAGTTTGAGAACGAGGTTAAAGGCTTTAGAGTCCTGGATACTATACTTGATTATAAATCCAAATTCAACTAGATCTGAGAATGAGACTGAAATGTTCCCAATCCCTTACTTTTTATATAATTGTATTCTTATGGTTTGTTTCCAAACAATTAGGGAATGCAATTGTGACTATCCTTATTGATAAAGCAGCATTTTTTTCCTTTTGATAGTTACCAATACTTAGAATATTATCAGTTTCCCTTGTGGCATCATAGGGAAGTGTAATGATCACTGTTATTAGGAAGAAGCAGCTCCCACTCTTTCCTGCTCTCTGACCTGTCTTCATATTGCTTCAGAGTGATCTTCGTAAACCCAAATCTAATTATGTCATTCCCCCAGTGAAATGCGTAAGCAGCTCTACACATGCCTGGGATAGAATCTGAACTCCTTAGCAGGAATACAAGGACCTTCATCATCCGGCTTGTGCTCCGGCCAAGCTGAGTCATGTGAAGCCTCCGAATATCAGGCTGATGATGTTTCTACCAATAACAGTAAGTTGGGAGGAATTTATTTTTCACTCTCACTACAATCCTGTGTGGCAGGTATTATTTCATCTATGTTAGGGAGGACATAATTGAGGCTCAGAGTGGTTAAACAGCTTGCTCAAGTCAACGTGGCCAGCCGGAAGACATTGGCTTGGAATTTTAAGACATTTTTCTCTAACTTCAAATTCAATACCTTTGCACTATTCCATGCTGCCTCTTTTTTGCTCCGTACCTCTTTTCTCATTTCTTTGCCTGGAAGCCCCTGCCTTACCTGCTCTGTTCAATGGTGCAATGTCCCTGACCTACCCAGAGAGCTAAGCATGGACCTTTCTGGGCTTTCATACCATCTAGTGTTTAACAGAATTACTTTACATGACTGGGTATGACTGAGAGCAACTGACGCTCAGGGTTCTCCCCTCTTTTTCTCTGCAAGCCTAGTGCCTAGCCAACACAATGCCTGGCACACAGTTGACACTGAATTCATGTTTGTGGAAGAAACTAATAAATATTTGAATTCTACTCCCTGAGGAAATTTATTTTAGTCACCAGGGTTACCTACTGTCCTTAAAATGGCATACAAAACTAAGGGTTATGTTCCTCAAGACAGAGAATATACAAAATATATCTTCCAAATAGCCATACAGCTATCTATCTATACACACATGCACATCATATCATTATTTTTTGCAATAACATATTGTCTGTTTTCTGCCACAATTTAAAAAAAAAACACTCCATTGACTTTTTTTGTTTTCATTATTTTACTGAAAACAATTAAAGGAGACAAGCATCTCCCTTGTCCTAAACAGAAAGTTGTTCCCTACCTCCTCCACCTTCTGCCTCCTCCCTTCACCAGTAAACTCGTGAAGGTGCCACCCTCAGGGTCCCGAGTCCCCCTCCCATTCTCTCGCACCTCATTATAACCTGACGTCAGTGGGCCCACTTGTTACCTCCCAAGTGCCAAAGCCAGAAGCCAATTTTCTTCCTCATTCCACAGCAGCACTTGGTCCTGTTCATGCCCTGAAGGTTTTTTCCCCTTCAGTTTTGAGGAAATGGTTCTTCAGAGTGAAGTCAAGAGATTAAGTCCAGGGGCTGCTGCCAAGCGAAGGCCAGGCAGGAGAAGGGCCTGAAACAGAGCAGTGGGTGTGGAGAAGGGGATGGATGCGGTGGGATCTGGCAAAAGAGGAGCTCAAGGATACCATAAGGCTTTGTCACCGAATGTCAGAGAATCGCTACATCCTGTGACGAAAGGACAAGGAGCAAGTCAGAAGCGGTGGGGCAGTATGGCTTTGAACGTGTTGAGTTTGAGGTGCAGGTGGGACTTCCAGGAGGAGCTATCTAGTACATGACATTGGAAAGATGGGTCTGGATGGTGGACAGAGGTCCTGGATAGAAGTGCAGATGGGGAAACTTCCCAGGGAAGCAAGTCAAAAGAGAAGAGGTGCTAAACCTGACCTTTTGGGTGATACCCAAACTTAGAAACAGGCATGAGGAGGCCATGAAAGCTGATGAGAATTCATATGGTAGGAGGTGGGTGGAGAAGTTAGTACTATGGAAATCTAGCCAGAGCAGAGTTTCAAAGAGGATGGTGTAACATAATTAGATCTGATCCTTTCCCCTTTCTTAACACAGTGAAGAAACTATTAGGTCTACCATGTTTTATCAACTTAATCAAGATAGAATTCAAATTATGCTTGATTTTCAAAGGGACCACTTTAAAAATTTGCTCATAGTTTAACTAGCAATGTAAAATGTGACCTAAGGTTAATCAGAGAAAGCTATGTCTAGAAATCACTTTTATCATTTACTGAAAAATCAGTTTAAAAAAATTGAAAAGTAACCAAATAATATTCTACTTTCAAAAAAGTTAAAATGCACTAGATGAAAGAAAAAGGACAGTTTACATTGGCAGCTGTTCCCAGTCTTATAGTTTAAGAAATTATTAGGCTACTTGGCACAAGGACTATGTGAAATGACCACAATTACTCAATAAGGACAACTGGGGAAATTTCTCTTCAGTTGTGGCTTCTTTATTAAAAAACTTTCAAAGTTTGACACTTGGCAGAAAAAAAAAATCACAACCTTTAGTTTATTCCCAAGAAAAGCCCAAGATAATTAAAGAATGGAACGTCCAACACTGGATCAAAAATACAAAATAAAACCCAACTTGAACAGTTAAACTGTTTATTCTGCAAAATTATTCCTTGTGTCTCGGCTCTACTGTGTTAACTTGCATCATTACTGAGAAGACAGTCCTTTCATCCTAATTAAAATTTGCCTTCAAATACCACGTAAGTCATCTTGCTATAGGAAGCTACACTGTGTTTGACTGTAAGAGTGCTTTGTGTTGGTGGGAACAAAGGACACTTTCCAAAAGAAAAATTTAAATGACGCAATGAGCTTTACAAGAACAATGAGGGTATACCACACTGGTAAAAAGAGAGAAGGTTACAGGATAATCTGATTTGTTTAAAAATGGTAAATTAAAGTGCAAAAGATTTTACACGTTAATGGACTCTTCAGGTTTAGTGGAAGGCCCTGCTAGCTAATGGGACTGCATGCCACCTGCATCCAAACTAGGGCTTTTCTGTTGGTTTGGAAAGAATATAAAATTTATAAGCATAATTCAAAGCATGCCACTCCTTAACTTGTAAAACTGTGCTTTAAGGAATTATGTATAGAACCTAAAACTTTTTACAGAAACCTAAGTTTTCTCTCATAGTTCTGAATCAATTAAACAAGTATGAAGTGATGGGAGTTACATGTAATTTAATAACGAATAAATGAAAACAAAAGTTCATTTCAATTATAAAGTAGGTAAAAAGTTATTTAATAAAGGAAACTCACTGGAAGGGAGAAACGTTAGGTTTCTGTGATGATAAGAGTATAATCAAAATGTTCCCAGTGTACAGGCATGTAACAGAGAATGGCTTTCAGATTTAGCATTTTAGCATGGACAGAAGTCTTTCCAGAGATTTCTGAACTTGCCTTTGGCCAACCTCTCAGCCATGTATTAGGTAAGACTGGGTGTGTGTGTGTGTGTGTGTGTGTGTGTGTGTGTGTGTGAGAGAACTGTGACCTCACCACCCTTTACACAGTAAGTTGTCTAAACACACGAATTTGTCATTAGTTCACAACCCAGAATTCAGGTTCTCACCAGTGAGTACAATCTTAAACTCTCTACTTTCCCATCGTCTCATCTTTGTCAAAATCTCAGTTGTGAGAAACTTAAATTAGGAAAAATCCACTTCCAAAATCAACACAGAATCATTGACAGTAGAAAGGCCACCTTTCTCTGGAATCAGCTGTTCTGGAAACTTTGTAATGGCACAGTGAACACTGGAAGCAGATTTTCTTACATGTTTAGGTTACACAGGCTGTAAAATGTGCCTTTTTAAAAAAAAAAAAAAAAAAGAGTTTTCAAACCAGTTCTCACTGACTTGAAATGTAATGTAACTTGCATTTATATTCTGCCACATTCTGTGTTCCCAAGTCCTGGCAATGTGCTTGTGCCTGGCCTTTTCACAATGGCCATGAGGCATAGGGGTGCATTTTTTTTCTGATTTCCTACCATATATTGAGAGGGCAGAGTGTAGACAGATCCTCCCCTCTGTGCTGTTCCATAGATCTGCCCACATGGCCTCTGGCAAGTGGGGATGTGAATGTTAGGGTTCTGCAAGTGAGAGTGTTGTGAGGGGCAGGATTAAATCACGTGTAAGCAAAAAAGATTGTGGATTTAAATTCTGCCCCATACAAATATAAAACTGGAATCGGCAAAGTTGGGGTTTTTGCGGGCTTTGGCTAAAGTGTGGGGTCATGAAACAGAGGGAGGCAGACAAGCCCCTACTGGGTGAAATTCTGACTGGGACTCATTAGCCTCAAACTGCACGACGGAGGAGTTTAAAAAGAAAAGGAACAAAAAAAAAATCACAGTATTTGTGTTAAAGATACTTCCAGAAAGAAGTCACCCAGGCAAACTGTTGAAACTTGTGGACACTGAAAGATACATGGGGGCTCTGATTACGGTTCTTCCCTACTTTAGCGTATGCTTGAAATTTTTCAATAATAAAACATTAAAAAAGATAAGCTTTCCCACTGAAAACAATGAAGTCACCATTCTCTTCTTTTCATAAGGTTCAAATTTACTACCTTACTCAGTAGGAAACAGATGATTCGTCATCATTCAACGGGTAGGGCGTGATCAAGGAGAATTCCCCCATGTATATTCTGGACATAAAGTGAAGGGAGCAGGGAGTGGGATGTTCATATTTTGAGCTAAGGAGAAGATAACTGAAAAGGGAAGGTTTATTTACATTTTTACTGAGGTACAATTTATTTGGAGTAAAATTCAAGGTTTATTTGTTAATAGTGATGGCCTGTTTTTAAAACATGCAATTTTTAAAACTTGCATTTAAAACCTGTAATTTGATTTAAAAATGTGTGTCATATAATTTCTGTTAAGATGATGAAATCTGGGCATACACCTCCCTTCCAGTGCTTGGTTTGCACATCAAACAGAAATGAGCCCTGATCTGTTAGTACAGTGAAGAGACACAAATTATAAAGGCAAAACAAGGGTGACTCTAATTTAAACCTTAATTACCTTTTTAATAAGGGCCACATTTGTTTAAGTGGCATTTCTCTAATTCAGTCTACAAATGGTGCTGACGATATTTCTGAGTAGGTGTTCTCTGACGTGCAAATCAACACAGAGAGACTCAAATGTTTTTCTTTCTACTACTGCTAACTGAAAGCTGAGATAAAATACAAACAAAAGCAACAAAATAATCTTTTTCATGTCACATCTACAGATTTATTTTTATCACCTCTTAAATGACTGGGACAAAGCAAGAAGGCCAAGCCCTGTCATCTGCATAACGAGATACAAATCTGGTACTACTGAAGATTACACCAGGGTAGGGAGTGATATTTCTACTGGGTGGTCTCACTGGCTGTTTACAGAGGCTGCTGGAGCTGCTATTTTATTTTATTTTCTAAAAATAGGCCAAAGCTACAAACAAAAGTAACAAGTCTTCTTCAACTGGAATGCCACTCAAGGTTTCTTCCTTGAGACCTACCAGGATGAATAACAAACTATTAAAAAAAGCTTTATTAGTGATGCTATGGTAATAGAGAATGGGTTCATACTACAGACCTAAAGAAAACAAGAATCACAGTTTATTACAGAAACCACTAATGTATTCACAGCACAAGAGTGTAATTTTTTTTCTTTATTGCCTACATTTAGGTTTTAAATTTTTTAACATTCCAAGTAAGCACCTTCTTTTTCTTTTTTTAAACAAACAAAATAACCACTCATAATTCAGTCTCTCTCTCTCGCCTGGGATATTGCTATGAAGAAAAGGAGATCCTTTGGGATTTTAACGCAATACATATGCTATTCTTCACATAAGGTAAATAAGGTAATATTCCTTTCAGGTGGAAACGTTTCAGTTTTTGCGACAGAGCACCTATATGAGAAATTGCCCTTGGATGTGAGCTATTGTTATTGCACTTATTAGGCCACTGATTCAACATAAAAGGCAAAAATGTTGTGGACATCATCAAAATGAGAGTAGTGTTTTTCCCCCCAAATAAGAAAGTTTTCAATCCTTTAAAATTCCAAAAAACTTCCTTTAAATGTCCTATGAATGCATTCTTAAAAGGAGTTAGTGTTTCCTGGTCTTACCAGAAATTCCAGAAAAAGAAATCATGTCATTCCAAGACTTTGATGATCTAAGGAAGCTAGAATCTCTGAATGCACCTCATGAATGTTTCCTGAGTCACACCAGAGACGTTCCTGGCATTACCTCCTTCTTTTAAAGTGGCCAGTATAATGCTCCTCAGGAAGTTCAAAGCACAGTTTTTCCCCTGTCACTCCAGACAGCTTCGCTTGTGAACAAGTTCTTATCTCGGGTGGTAGAAGTCTAGGACTGGGTTCAAGGATCGCAGCTAGATTTCTCAGGATCATAGAGGAATTTCCTCATTTGGCCAGCATGATAATCACTCAAACTCCAGTCCATTCTCTGCAGAACAGATTGTAACTGTTAAATCCTGACAGACCACCCCTTCTTCTGAGCAGCCCAGGGAAGAGGGAAGACCCATAAATCATTTCATTTATATTTTGATTTTCTTACAATGCTAATCATTCACACATGCAAACCCTTGAATCTGCAGCATCCTTCCAATTCTTCCCCAACAAGCCGTGAATTTCTCCTCTATTAATACTGAAGTCCAGATTCATTTCTTCCATGAAACATTTCAAACCTAGACTGGAGACAACTTGTATTCCTCAGTAAGTCATTAAGTCCTTTATATGATAGCATAGTTATTTATCTCTTTGTAGTATGAATTCTTTTTTCCTCTCGTTTTAGACAATGAAACCCATAAAGGTGATGGGTTTTTTTCCCATGTTTTTAAAGTGATCTCTGAAATGCTTAGCAAAGTGTTATTTCTACTATGGCACTAAGAATTTCATAGTAACATTAGCCAATTATATAAATAAAGATCAAGTTGCCTTTCACTTAAAACAGTATTCTTACTGAAGTTTCTCCAGATTGTTTTTTTCCCCTCTCAAACTATATTTCAGTCCTCTCACTCTGTCCCTAGATAAAAATAGCTTTACCAGTCTGCTCCCTCAAGTGTCAGAAGTGGTGACCCTTCTTGTTGTCTCAAGATAATGCATCTACCAGTGTCCTCATTTCTATCTCTTCCCAAATTCTAAGGAGTCGGTCCCATGCTGATGTCTCCCTTTCCGCTGACCCCCTCTCAGCATCTAACCTGCACACTGGTCTGGCCTCTGCTGCCCTCTGAAACCCGGTCTCCTTGCTTTCCACACATTGTAGAGGTGATCTGTTGAGTCACCTCCATGGTTCCTTCAACCCTGACATGCTTTCATTTGTGACGGCCACATTTCTCAAACAGGTATTTTACTACCTGCTCATATTTCTCCTCAGCTAACTCCCTTCTAATCTGTGACTTGAGTTTGGATTCCCTCACTTTATTAAACACTTTCTCTGCAAGGGGACAATGACCCTTTCATTGTCAACCCAATGGCCTTTTCCATAGCTTTAATTACCTTGACCTGTCTACTGGACTGAACAGTTAGATACCGCTCCTAGAAATCCTTCCCTTTAGAAATCCAGGGGATGCTCCCCCTCCTACAGCAGGCCTTTCTCTCCTCCTCCTCCTGCTCCTCTTCTTCCCTTTCTACTGTGAATATTTCCCAAACTTGGTTCTTCTCTCTCCACTCTTCTTTCTACACCTTGTCTTCTTTGGACAATTAATTACTTAATCAGTTCCATAACTTAATAAAAGTATGTCCATAATCTGGGCAGATACTGTGTGCTAGGCACTGTGTTAAACATTACCTTCAAAAAAGCATCTAATGTATGTAACAGACTTGTAAAAGGATGATTATAATACCATGTAAACAGTGCTAAAGAGAAGACTTGCCAAGCATTAGGATTGAAAACAGAAGGAAAGCAGCATATGCTGGGGAGGGTTGGACAGAGAAGGCTTTCTAGAGGATGTAATGTGGGAGCTGGGGACTGTCTGCCAAGAGAAGAGAGTAGAGGAGTGGGCCACGCAATACAACTGCAGAGAAGGCAGGGCTACATGAAATGGCCGGATGTGCTGGCTGTGCAGAAGGCCTGGTGGGCAGAGGGTGGGCACCAAACTTGGAAAGGCTGGCCGGGGTTACTGGCCTTGTGGGCCAGGACGTCACTGGAATTTATCTGGTAGTAATAAGAGACCATAAATTGGCCTAAGATGATCAGATTTATAATATAGGGAGAACATTCAGGTGAAAAAGTGGAGAATGGTGGCAGTGAGGCCTGCTGAAGGCTATTAAGAGTCTTGGCGAGATTCATGGACAAATCCATGGGACAAAATATAGGAAAGGATCTGTTTACACTGTGTCCTCTCAATGCATGGTAGAAAACCAGGATCAGAAAAACGTGCCTGTAAACGTCATGATTATGTGTGAAAAGATGAGACACACAAGCATTTTGCTAAGGTTTGGGAACACAGAGTGAGGCAGAATAAAATTACAAAATCCATTAAATGCCAAGTCAGCGAGAAATGGTTTGGAAACTCAAAAAAACAAAAACAATATTTTTAAAAAGTTACAATTTTACAGCTCTAAGTAACATAAAATGTATAGGAGAATCATGAGTTCATTCTGCCCTGGCTGGGGACCATTAGGAGACTACTGCAACAGACCTGCGAGAGAAGAAGGATGGATTAGAGATGGTGAGAAGTGATCAGCCCAGGGGCATGCACACAAGGTCGGCACCGGAGCCAGAAGGTCTGATGGAGCATGGCAGTGGGAGGAATGAATGTACTTTGCTGTGAGAGAGGGAGGTTCAAACAGCTACAAGGTTTCCAGCATGGTGAACTGGGTGCAGTCGTCAGGCAAGGCAAGGAACACAGCAGAATTACAGTGTATGGAAAGGAAGAGGAAAAATAAGTTTCCATGTGACCCAGATTCAACAGTAAAAATGAGGCCAGTGACTTTGATCCTTAGAGTGTGGTGCCAAAAACAAAAAAACAAAAAAACAATACACAAAAAACAGTGGAGGAAACAGTTTTGGGGCAAAAAGACCACGAGTTCAGTTTAGAGCCATTGAGTTTGAACGCGTATCATGGTACCCAGCTTCCCCTGTCCAACACAAAAGGGAAACACTAGTTCTAACTCACACTTTCCTGCTGATGACTCCTAAAGCTCATCTCCACACTCGTTAGCTCACAAGTCCTCTAATTTGGCTCTTCTACGTGTGCACATGTTGCCTCAATCAAGTCCAAAACCAAACTCCTGGTTCTGTCCCCTCCCCACTCCAGCTCCGTCCCTCCTGTGCTGCCTGCCCACCAATGACACAGTCACCCGCCTTTCAATCCCACAGCACCCGTGAGTCCCCTCTCTCAGTTCTCACAACCAGTTAGTTGGCCCAAGTTCCTTCAATTTTTCTTTGAAATGGCTCTTATCTAGGTCGTTCCTCGTTTATTCATACCAGGATTACTGCACATCTGGATTCCAGACTTTTCCCAATTGTCTGCATACCAGTGAAGACGAAATTTACTTAAAGATTGCCTTTTTGTGTCATTCTCCATCTCCCAAAACTCAAATGCCTGCCCATCTCTTACCACGTCAAGACTAAAATCCTTCCACCTAGCTTTAAATCCCTTTATCAACCGCCTCATTCATCCATTTGGGCTTCTTTCTTACTGTGTCAGCTCAGAGCTAACATGCTAATGCCCTTGTGTCAGGCACTGTGCTAGGGGTGTTCAATACTCCACCTCCTTTCACAACAATCCTCTGAGGTAGAGCCCGCAATTTGTAAGAGGAAGAGGAGGCTCCCAAGGCTGCCCAAGGCTGTCCAGCTGGAAAGTCACTCAGAGTGGAAATGATCCCTGGTCAGCGTGACCCTGGGGAGAGCCAAGCTGCCTGAGCACGTACCTTTCCTGCCTCGCAACCTCCACCTTTTGCTACCTACCATGGTTCACTGTTCTTTTGTTCCTCGGATCTAGAATGCTTTCTCTTCCGCCTAAGTCGATGCTATCTTCCTTCAAGCCTTCAGTGACCCCAAATGCTCTGGGTTTGGCATTAAGATATTAAGTCCTTAATCTTATGGATTAGAATGTATGAAAAGCAAGAGGAAAAATTAAGTTCTGGTCTGGCACAGATTCAACAGTAATAGTGATGTCCCATGGCTTGCCTGTTAGACCATGGTGCTGAAAAGGAAGGGTATTTACAAGGGAAGAAACCTCTCTTGTTTTATACATTTTCTCTCTGAAACACTAAAATACACACACAAATACACACTCCTTTCATACTACGCTGTTTGAGCAGACCTTTTTAAGTCCAGGTAAGGACCAACAATATTATCATCATGAGACAACCTAGAAAGTGGCATTAGGGGAATATTACTAGTATTATATTTGTATTTCTATAATTGTGTATACAGTCATTTCAGATTATAAAGGAAGCAATTCCAATAGAATGATGGTGCATTCCTAGATGATGAAAGAGAAAATGGTCAAGAAGTGTAGAGAGAGATTCTTAGGTGAGGTTGTTTCCTGAACCTTACATTCATATGGGGGATGGAAATCATATATACCAGATATGGTGTTTTTTGTTTTTTTTTTTAAACCCTTAGGATACTGTGATATCTGGAGCCAATACTTAGGAAGGAAGAAGTTTAAAACTTTCCATTTAAACCACTTAGAATGAGAGGATTTACAAAGATCCTGCTTAATGTTCAGCTGACACATTGTCAAAAACATTTATCATCCAACCTTTTGAAGTTTCTTCCACTCCCTTCTAGTTATTAAAGCTTGGAGTGCAATTAGTTATCAACAACAAAGCCTACACATGATGGTGTTTTTATAGTCAGTCTTTCAGTTTTATTTCTGAGCTACCAAGCAAAATTAAATTCTCCTGATCAGAAAAATGGCTAGCAAACCAGTTTTCATGCTGAATGCATACAGATTAATTTCTGAAATCACCTCTATATGGACCTAGAGAGAATGTAGGGGACTTGGAAATTTCATTCAAGTGTTTTACAATGCCCCAAATTGTAGGACTCTTTAGGTATTAAAAATATGCCATTTTAAGTTAAGATTGTAATTCTCTCAGTGTAAATGAGGAAAGAGTGACTGACATCATTGAGGACCTCTCTGGCAACTTTATTGCTAACGTAAATTTTTTTAGATTGGGAATAAGCTCCAGTACATATTTTGAAAGACGAACCAAAACTCTCTCTAGATAGTACAGTTGAATAATATTTTTGAGTGCATATAATATGTTAGATGTCATACAGAAAGCACAAAGTTGGGTAAGACATAGTCTCTCACCTTTTGAGATTACACTATAATAGGAAGTAAGTGATAAGGACAAAAAGCAGGAGAGCACAGTAAGTGTCTTAAGCATTCACTTGAGAGAACAAAAGGAAAAGGGAAGGACAGAAGAAGAAGGGCAATGACACTGAAAAGAAGCAAACAGATAAATCTGGAATGTGGGACATTCTCTGGGACAACTGACCTGTTTTCTGCAAGAATTCAATGGCAAGGGGGAAAAGTGAGGAGGGGTCTGCCGTAGATTAAAAAAGACATAAGGGATATAACAATGAAATGTAACAAGTGGATCTTGTTTGGATCCTCATTCAAACAAACAAACTGTAAAATGGTATTTTTGAGTCACCTGAGGGAATCTAGTATGAACCAGGTAGTAGATGACACTAAAAATTAACTAAGTTTGTTAGAATGACAGTGACATTGTGATTATATAAGACAATGTCCGTTTTCTGAGAGGCACTCTGGAATACACAGGGCACATCAACCTGGTACATCACCCAAAAGCCTTGAATAATAGCCACAATTTTGACAGGCAGGAGGTGGGAGAGGGGGAGGAACTGCCTGCCAAAGAAACAGCATTTGCAAAGGTAAAGAAGAGAAAAATGGGGGTGTGCTTAGGAACGACCGTGCAGTCCAGTTGGGCAGCTCCTGGAATAAGTGAAGGGGACGTAATGCTGAAAAGGGAGAAGAGGCCAGAGCATGGAGGCCTCAAGGGCCAGGCTGAACTTACTCTTAATTTGGTGAAGAGGAGAGGGGCTTTTGTGCAATACCTAAACTCAGAAAAGATATACAGAGCTGCATCCTAGACATCTCAAACATGTCCCGGGTTTCACAGGTTCAAAACTGGATATATCATCAGTTTCTCCCACTTTCTTCCTCTATCCTCCTACCCACCCTTCTGCCTAAACCTATTTCTCCTCCTATATATTCAACTCGAGATTAAAGGAAACCTTTTTCAGCAGTGTGATGGTTGAGTTCATGTGTCAACTTGGCTAGGTTATGGTGTCCATGTTGTTTGGTCATGCAAGCAGTGGCCTGATTGTTACTGTGAGGCTATTTCATGGATTTAAATCATCACTCAATTGATTGCATCTGTGGCTGATTACATCTACAGTCAACAAAGGAGAGGAGAGAAGCTTCACCCAATCTGCTGAAGACCTTAAAGGGAAAACTGATGATTTCAGCAGTCAGAAAGAAGAGCTTCTATCTCTACTTCAGCCAAGCTAGTTTCTCCTGGGGAATTCATCGAAACCTTCACTGGATTTCCCTGCTTGTGGTCTGCCCTACGGAATTCATACTAGCCAATCCCCACAAGTCATGTGGGCCAATTACTATAATAAATCTCATCATATTTACATAATATGTAAATTTACCTCCTGTTGGCTCTGTTTCCATGGAGAACCCTGACTAATACAACCTGTTATCCAAATCAGGGATCCTGAGGATACCCCTGAGCTTTCCTGACCCCTTAACCTCCCATCCAATTATTTACCTGTCTTCTAAATATTTCTCCCCAGTGGCCCTACTGCCACTGCTCTTATCTCTCATCTGGATGGTGACCTCACTCAGTAATCTCCCCATTCCAGTTCACTGTTGCTACTGAAGAAAAACAGGAAAATATAAAGAAAATAAAATTTCCATAATCCTTGCACTTGAGATATGACTGCTATTAACACATTAAACTTAGGCAGGACATATTTAAGGGACCCCAGAGCACCATCCTGTGACTTATTAAGGCACTTTACTTCCTGTTGGTCTTTGAGCTGGGGCCCAGAACACCAGCTGGTGGCCAGGGGACTGGCACCCACACGCCAACACGAGATAAGAATGGATGCTTGGGTGTTCTCTCGCCTTGCACTCCTGGTTGTTATATCTTATTCTCCGGGAATATCCCTCCCCATCTGTCTTCACCCTGTCTGCCTGGGCTTCAGCTCTTTGCTGCAGTTCCCTTTGCACTTTGCTCTTTGCCTGCAGGGTGGGATGGTCCTTGTGCTCCCCTCTCCCTTCTTCGGCTGACTCTCCCCTGAAGAGGGAACAGGGAATGTCCGAACCCCTGGTTCTTGCTGGAGTAAGGCATCTTCAATCTTCTGCAGCTTAATTCTTATCAAAAGATTACTTTAATGAAATAATACTATTTGTAAAGATTTGCCTAAGGATATAGACAACAATTGCTGGATGTTCAAATTGTAATTCATGGATAAATCCACCATTCTGACTCCTTGTAGAACTTTGTGCTTTGAGTATGTGCCTTCAGTCCAAGATGAGGAGGACTACAAGAAAGAAATAGCCCTGAGAAATTTGCTGATTTTCTTGTAAGAATGTTGCTGAGAACATAATGAGCTACATGGTATAAATGCTCTTCTACTCATTTCACTCTGCTTTGCGGTCCACCTTCTACCCCTTCTGCCAATGATCTTTCCAAAATACGAATCTGACCTTGTCCCTCTTCTGCTAAAAAAGAAGAAATGAAGGTAGTTCTTCACGACATGCAGCCTAATTTCAAACTCTCAAACCTAGCAGGCATCCTTGCCACTCAAAGTGTGGTCTGTGGACCAGCGGCACTGACATCACTGGACGCTTCTTAGAATTGCAGGATCTTACGCCCTTCCCCAGACCTTCCGAATCAGGGTCTTCATTTTAACCAAATCCCCGGGTGAGCTGCAGGCACATTCCAGCATGAGAAGCACTTTCCAGCACACCGCAGTGAGGGTCTCACAGCTGAAGTTCCTCTTGGGTCTCAGTGCTGGGAAAAGCTGTGCTTCTCCTAAGCACTTGATTTCTGTTAAGGATACTTTCTTTCTTTCTTTGCTTTCTTCATTTCTTTATCTGCTGTGGAGCTCAGACCAAACACACAGCTCTATTTTAACAGTTTTATTGGACTTTGTAGCATGCATTTTGTTTACTAATCCTACTCTTGGTTTCATTGTATTCACCCATCTTGTTTTTGCTTTACCCTGATTTTCTCTTTACTAAAGTTTTATCCTGGTGTACCACATGCATCTCCCTAAGCCACTTGAAATGTTTTTTGGAACGAGGTGGAGTAGGTACCTTAATGACGTGCACCTGCTTGCAATGACGGCATTAGTATAAAGCAGGACTTGGTAGAAAGAAGAGTGGGGTGGGACCCTGGGGCCCTGCCTCATCACTCACTAGCAGCTTGACTCTGAACTGTGTTTCCATCTACGTCACAGTGAGCCATTTGGAGAAATGGTCCTCAAGTCATCTTCCTAATCTAAATCCAATTGCTATGTGAGAAATTGGGGTTTCTAATATTAGAGAGGCAGTTTAGTCTAGTGGTGAGGCATTCGAATGTGTGGTATGACAATTAAGCTTTTAAGTCTTCAAGTCTGGCTACCTGGGGTTGAATCTGTGCTCCATCTCTTGACCTAGGGCAAGTTACTTAAATTTCTCTGTGCCTCAGTTTGCTCATTTGTAAATAGAGGGGATGATAATAGTACCCATGCCATAAGGTCGTTATGAGGATTAACTGAATTAATACACAAAAGGATGATGCATAGTACAGATATAAGGAGCTCAATGAAAAATGTTTTGACTTCACAAAACTCGCTCATATATTTGATAAATCCCTATTGAATATCCAAAAAGCTTGACAGACCTAGCTCGGTCAGAATGATGACAGTAAGATACTCTTAACACAGAATTCCCTAAGAAAAATTATAAAAACTTAACCAAAAATGGATTATATAATCAAATTGGTAAACATGGTTAACCATTTCTTATTGCTCAATTGTGACAAAATAA
Source organism: Choloepus didactylus (assembly GCF_015220235.1). Classification (NCBI taxonomy): domain Eukaryota; kingdom Metazoa; phylum Chordata; class Mammalia; order Pilosa; family Megalonychidae; genus Choloepus; species Choloepus didactylus. The sequence goes on along the minus strand of NC_051324.1, from coordinate 62,347,895 downwards.
TAATAGCTGGAATTTTTCAACATACTTTTAATCCCTCACTTTCCCCCCTAGAGTGTTGGTAATGAAATAGTAAAAAAAAAAAAAAAGACAAGCTGTAATAAATTATTAGAATTTTAAGGGAGCTGGGAATTCATTCCTGAGATTTTTGGGATGCCAACAGATTCAACTTAGGTTTCATTTATCGCGTCCATTATCAAGTAACTGCATGACTGAATGCTTCACTTTAGCCCCTGATTACACCAAAGTAATTAATATGTGCTCACTGAACAAATTCTGGCAAAGTACAGGGATGGAATTAAAACAAAACTAAAATACCACTACCACTTCCCCCACCTCCGCAGCCCAGAGACACTCACTGCTTGGTGGAACCTGCATCAGGGAGCCACGGCTTGGTGCCACGTGCCCAGCAGGCCGTACCTGCCACTTCACCTCTTCACGCTGACAAAGCTGCCCTCACACCAGCAGCCGAGTCAGCCCCCGAGAGGGCGTTTCGTTACCGCCTCAGCTCACTTAACGCATAGGTGCCAAATGCCACCGTGTTCAAGGGGACAGTTTCTGAGCTGCTGTGAGGGAAATAAGGGGGCAAAATGAATGGTTCTGGCCCTCCCAGATTACCTCTCAAGGTAATTAGGACACATTTTCCATCATGTGTGCATATTCGCTGCATACAGAAGATGAGTAGTAGGACAAGGAACAAATACCTCCTTACCCGCTTCTTTGAGCTCTCTGAGGAAACTGAAGTCCTCTGTATTCATATGGCAGGTGGAAAGTAGCCTGGGGAAAATGATGTCTAATCCTTCCTATAACTCAGGCAGGAGTAACTCCAAAGACTTTTGAAATGTGGCCTATTAAAAATGCTTGCAAGAATAACACAAACCAGGACAAGGCCATCCACATCACTATCCCTCCCCAAAAAAGCAGAGACAAACATATAATTTTTGCCATGCCGTGGGGCTTTCAAAAGGGTTTTGAGCAACAGAAAAAGCCTTCTGCTTTCTCACCAGCAAATGTAAATAGTGACCAAAATAGTCCTAGAAAGTAAGCTGGGTCAGGATTGTCTGGGCCCTGCTCTAACTTTCCCTTTTGAAGAGGAGATGTGAGGAAGTCTCCTCTGTGTAGGTGGCCGCTGTGGGTGACATTCAAAGGAAGGGCTGGAGGGGGCACAGAAGCTGTGCTGTCAGTAGCACGGAACTATGATGAAATCTGCACTCATGCCCAAAATCACCCCTGCCAAGAGGAGCTCGCTAATGCTGGGTTAGGAAGGAATTAAAAACTGGGCATAAAAATATGAAAAGACAGATATAAGGTACAAAGTAAGTGGGGAACACATCCAAACTACAGTATTGTTAACACTGATAACCCAAACAACACTATAATCGTCACACATCAATCATTCCCACTTTTCCTGTGTGTTTTTCTGGTTTCTGAGTTTTATAGTAAGGCAGGCAGATGATATGTGGCAACTGGGTATTCTGGTAGCTTTACGGAAATGCCTAATGTAAGATGTGAGTAGAGTATGGCTTTCTATCAGATAGTAGTTGTCTAGGGTGTTAGTTACTAGGTATGAAGACAGTTAGAACCTGATGACACAATTCAAATGATTACATAGCTTTCTGGAATTGCTGTTTTTATTTTGGGGATCTGCAAGTCCAAATCTGCAAAGGATGCAAATTACATTAACTTTAGAAACAAAAACATAGGAAAATCTAAATATAGCTATTTAAGGAACACCTAGACTATCTAAAGAACAACTTAGACAAATAGACCTTATTTTAAGAAGCTATACCAAATTGTTGTGCTACACATCAGTTCCTACAAATGGGCCACACACAGATGATGGCAAAAATTCACGTATTCCACCAATATTGTCTGTTTCTGTCCTTCAAATTCAACAGCTATTATTTCCTTCTACATCAAGTCAATTTACTTTCCTTCTTCCCTAATTCCTCTCCAAGGAGCTGAAGAATACCCAAGCTACTACTTCTCTCTATTTCTGGCCACTCTTCATTTGTGCATACCAGCTTCTTGGCTTCTCTCCTAAAGTGGCCTTCTAATGTCAAAGTTAAAGTTCTGTAAATCTTTGTTTTAGTTTCCTAGGCTGCTGAAAGCAGATACCATGAAATGGATTGGCTTAAACAATGGGAATTTGTTAGCTTACAGTTTGAGGCCATGAGAATGTCCAAATCAAGCCTTCATCAAGGCGATGCTTTCTTTCCAAAGACTGGCTGCCAGTGATTCCAGACATGGCTGGTCTCTCCCTGCTCCAGGGTTCACTGATTTCAGCATCTTGCTTCCACAGCCTTCTCTCTCTCTGCATTCATTCTACTTATAAAGGACTCCAGTAATAGGATTTAGTCCCATCCTGAATGAGGTGGATCACGCCTTGACTGAAGGAGCCTCATCAAAAGATCCTGCTTACAATGGGTTCACACCCACAGGAATGGATTAGATTTAAGAACATGTTTTTCTGGGGAACATACTGTTCCAAACCGCCACAACCTTGACTATGCCCCTCACTTAAATTATGGAAGACTCCTCTACTTTTTCCCTTTCAAAAGGGATTTGAAATATTTTATAAGAGAATGTGTCCCCTTGATATCCACACATAATCAATTTCTTTCTATTTATCTATCTATCTAAAATCCTGCACACAATGTAAATATTTAACATTTTTAGTTAATTCTACTTGTTATATTGAATTTATTTGGGGTTGTGATAATACAACTGATCAAATTGTGAAGAAGTCAACAAACCAGTTATTTTATGTTTTAATTATTATTTTATTTTGATCTAAATGATGACAAATCTTTATCACTGACTTGAGAATTACTGGACATTTAGATGAAGATGAGCATTACCCAAGAGTATATCCATCTCTTGATTTACTCTTGTCCTTCTATCTGTGTCAATTTAGAATGTGAGACCAGGCCTAGTTTTCTCCCAACTCCTACAATGAGGTGACCACAGTATATTCATTAATCAGCCATCCATTTCTCTAGTCATCTTCTTTATTTCTTTGTTTCCCCTCCTCTGAAAACCTTAACTTCACCTTCATTTTGGCAACACATTTTACTGCCATATCTTGCACTCTATTTTTACTTGGAATTGGTACATGTCTGAAATCTTAAATTAAGCAATCCTACACCCTGACTTGGTAAAAGGAACAATATCATCAAAGACTAATATATAAGAAAACTGTGAGTATATTTAGGCAATAAAAATATTTCACTGTAGGTGATGCTTAGGGTACATATAGGATACAGTGGAAGGCGGGGGGGGCTAGTTGAGCTATTTGCTTTACATTTCACTGGGCAGTGGGGAAATTAAAAGCTTTTGAGTAGGGGAGCAATATCCTTAGATCTGTATGAAAATATGGCTGTTTGTCTGCATTTGTAATACATGAAGGAGGTGAGTGAGAGGGAGCAAGGAAATCTGGGAGGAGTCCAGGAGAGGAGTAATGAGCATAAACTGGATTGAGACAATGGTAATAGAAAGGAAAGGATTAATTTAAGGCAGAGAAGCAAGCAATTCTGTGTAGCACAATTTAAGTCAGGAGTAGTGAGTGTGGGAGGAAATATGTTGAGTTCCAAAGGCCAAGAGATCACACATACAAAGGTGTCTACTCAGTCTGGAACTTGAGGGGAAACTAGGGTTCATGGGTTCAAAGCGGTGATACTTCTACAGTGATTAGAGTAGAAATTGTAGGAGTAATAATACTGCAATTACTACTACTACCATCACCACTGTTCCTCCTCCTCCTCCTACCACTACCACTCTTCCTCCTTTTCTCCTCCTCCTCCTATTCCTACTACTACCACTACTATTACTACTACTACCATTATTACTACTACCACTACTATATACTATAACTACTACTACCACTACTACTGCTACTACTACAACTCCTCCTTCTATTCCTACTACTACCACTGCTATTACTACTACTACCATTACCACTACTACTACTACCATTACTACTACTATTACTACCACGACCACTATTACTACTACTATAATTACTACCTCCACCACCACGAAGATTACTACTACAATGACTACTACTATTATTACTTCTGCTACTATTGCTAATACTAAAAATAAGTAAGAGGTTGTTGATCACTTCTAAGAATGTGATTTTATTGGCTGGTAGATGTAAAAGCCAAATTCATTCTTCATTCAACAAAAATCTGTTGGGTGCTTACTATTTGCCAAATATTGAACTGGGCACTGGGTATAAAGCAAAGAACAGGAAATGAATGCATGATGAGAAAGTAGAGGGGACAGGCATTAGCCTACTCTTTGAAGAATTAGTTGGCTGAGAGAGGTTGACACAGGAAATTATCTAGGTGGGGGACGCTAGTCAGAGTCAAGTCAAAGTGTGTATTTAAGGGAAGAACCAAAGTCAAGCAAGATTATTTAACCCTATGTGTCTGAAGTATTACATTATGCTATTTGTATTGTGAGACACAACCACCATTTATAATAATGTTTCTGTTGGAAAATGCGCTCAGAGTTTCCATTTGGAAAGCCAGGAACACAGCTTTCCCTGCAACAGTCCTGGCAGTGTAACTGATTTAAATTTGGGGGGGGGGTGGTGGTAATGATAAAAATGAAGGAAGGAATTAGGAGACTGTGAGGGGAAAAAATGTTTGAGGCCCTGATGCCGCAAAGGGGCACTTCAGAGGATGAGGTGGTTCTGAGGGCTTTGCTGGGGCAGGAAAGTTACAGGAAACGGAAGACTGGGAGTCATGTGCTATGAGTGCAACGTCTGGATTCTAGAAATTATTTATTGTCATAATCTTTAAATAAAAAATTGCATTTTGAACCTAAAAAGTTAAGCCTGAAGACACTCAGCTGCGATGAAATTTATATTTACATGTTCCATTGTATTCAAATCCAAGAAAAATGCCAACCTTTATGACTGGGCTCTCATTGGGAAATATAAATTTGCTAAGCTGAATTAACTCTGTATGTTTCAGGATCTGTAACTTCACAGACTTAAAATTGTCTTTACTACGAATGTAACACCTTGCCATGCCCTCTAAAGCAGGCTTTTTAAGGATGTCACGTGCCCCAGGCAAATGGCTCGATGGATAGTATCCATCTCACACATACTCTCTTTAATCCATAATGATCTCACAGACACTAGAACAAGTTAGTCCCAGGAGAGAGAGAAGAATTCCAAAAAGACACTAGAAATAGAACAAAGAATAAGATCTTGAAATTTATTTGATGATTTCCAGAAATGCCACCTTTGACAACTATACTTAATTTGTATCTTTTCTTTTGATTAGCATTTTTCCTCTCTAGCTTTTGAATCCTGGCTCTTTCTCCTGGCTGCGGGGCTTAACTTAAAGACAGATATTTGAAAGTAAATATTCTAATTCAGTGACCCCCAGTGTAGTAGGTATGTTTTATAAATGGTATACCATAAATACAAAGAATTCCTTTGAAATATTTTCTTTTTTCTCAAATCCTTTTTTCCAGATTCTTTCAGGTTTTGAGTTTTCATTTTCCTGCACACCATTTCTTGGAAAGCTAGCAGCTAGAGAATTTGTGTCCAAGTAAAGGCATGTGTGGCTGCAGGTGAAAATGTTTAAAAGGGTCCCTGACTTCTTGACCAGGAAGAAATAAGAGAAATCAAAGCAGGGAAGCAGATCCACAGAGATGGCTCCACTTCTCTGAAGCCCACTGATGGTCATTAAGGTTTGTCCTTGGGGACGAGGTCTTAGCAATCTCACTCTTTAAAAACCACAGGGAGGAAAAAAAATTTTTTTTGCCTGTTAATATTTTTTTCTGACAAGTTTTCTCTATTAACAGAAAGTTTGGCTCAGCTCTTCAACTATCCATACATGACTAAGCAAAAGTGTTGGGGTATAAATGTGATATTTTGCCAGGTTTTAATTGAAAGTTGCACTTACCATTTTTAACTTCAATTAAATATTTACTATTTTTTCCATAGAATATAATCAATGACTAAATTTTTGCAAAGTGCCCCCTTCAACTTTAGTGTCCACTTGACCAGTATTAAATTCTTCTGGTTTTATTCTGGGAGGATTTAGTTTAGCTTTCTTTTATTTATTTATTTTTTGACACATTGAATATGCTCTGGATAAAATGAAAGGAATTTTTATGTCATGAAATACTATAACCTCAACATGATGAAACAGATACTTGGATAAACATCATAGGAAGGGAAATCCAACTTATCAGGGCTGCAGGACAGTTTAAGGACTAATGGCTGAGAGGGCCAGGCCAGGCAAAGTTCTTATCTTGGGGTATGATTCTTCTCTTAGCCCTAAAAACTTTGTCAGGTGTTCACATGTGACAATTTCAGAGGCATTCTCCGCAATAACTTGTGTCAGAGAGTTGTAGAGTGAAAGGAAGAGAAAGGGGGTGTGGAAAGATATGTCTGAGGACTCACCCCAAAAGAGGACATGGAAAATACAAGGATTCAGGGGTGCTTAAGGAGGTAAACCACTTGTTTTTTTTTGTTTTTTGTTTTGGCATGTGTTGCCAGATCATATAAAAAAGAAAGTGTTTTTTTAAAGAAACCGTATTTTGAGTGCTTTCTACATTTCACGTGACAGTGGACGCTGAACTGGGGTTGATTGGTCAGTGCTACCAGGCAAGGTGAAAAGTGGACACACCGCTGAGTGACCACGCTGTCCAGGGAGCTGGGGCTCAGCAGCAAACTTCCTGCTTGTGGTCCTGCTCTCCGGGAGCTTCGAGGCCACTGGGAGCAGCAGGGAAGTATCAGCTCCCACTCCATGGGGCCGGATCAGTGCTACTGGGGGAAAATCAGAGGGTCCAAGAGGAGCCTAAAGTTTGGCTCATAAGCCAGTCTGGGAGGCTGCAACTTTCTGGAGACAGTAACACCTAAGATAAGACCTGTAGGATGAGTAGAAGTTAGAGAGGGAGAGGGTGAAGGAGAGAAGAAGCAGGATGGGCTTATGATATTCGAAGACTTAAAAGGAGGTCAGTAATGGTGGGACCATGAAGTGCAAGGAGGGAAGAGACGAGAGGCGGCTGAGACATGCTGAGACATGTGAGGCAATCCGGAGGGGCCTTGGAAGCCCAGTGGGAGCATCTGGACCCCGGGAAGTGAACGATCCCTCTGGCTGTGGTGTGGAGAAGAGCTGGGGGCAGGAGCCTGTTCAGGAATCAGGAGAACCAGGTGCTTCCAGGAACTAGAAGGGCCCTGTGGGTGGATGCAGAGAAGAGAAGCTGCTGAGTGAGAATCAGAGGACTGGGTGACTGACTGCCTGTGGGAAATGAAAGAGAGGAAGAAAGCAACGGTGAGGCCTAGCATTTCAGTTGGGTCAAATGGGAGAAAGAAGCCATTAACCGCATTTGGGAACACAGGAACAGCAGAAAATTGGAGGGGTTTCTGATGATAGTTTCAGTTTTCAATATGGTGAGCTTCAGGTTTCTGTAAGACACGTTGAGATCTCCGTAGATATCCAGGAAGCTTCCAGAAAAGATATGGAAGGGAGTAAGAGCTGAGAGATCTGGGTTAGAGATAGAAAGTTGCCTGTGGTCGGAATATAGATGGGGTGGATGAGCTTGCCTAGGGAGATCCAAGAGCCAAGGAGAAAGGCAGCCCAGACCGTCCCCTGGAGGGAAAGCGAGGGGGGCAGGGCCCCTAAAGGAGACTAGGAGGGAGCTGCCAAAGAGGCAAGAGGAAGGAGAGAGCCTTCCGCTGTGTCAGAGGTTTCAGGGGGGTCAAGAGGATAAACACAGAATGCCCAGTGGATGGAGCAATAAGAATGCCATTGGCAACCCAAAGAGCAGATTCTGTGGAATGAGGAGGGCAAAAGCCAGACTGTAAAGTCATGAGACAGGAGCAGGAATGGGGTACTGTAGGGATGGAGTACTGTGCGCAGTATGGACAGTAGCTAGATGTGGAGTGGAGTCAAGAGAGACTTCTTTAATATGGTTACATTTGAACATACCTCAACTCCCTGCTGGAAGCCCCCCCCCTTTTATTGTAATTCAGTAATTACATATCTTTAGGACTTAATAAGCAGCAGGCATTGTTTTAAATGCTTTTCAAATATTTAATTCACAGAATTCTCACAATTCCTATAAGATCATTCTTATTACTCCCTTTTAAGAAGGGAGGAAATTGATGCACAGAGAGGTTAAGTGACTTGCTTGAGGCCACACGGTTTCTAAGAGGTGGAGCCAGGATTTGAATCCAGGCACTCTGGCTCCAGAATCCATGTTTTTAAGCTCTATACCTCTCTTTGAAGCAACATGTGCAAGATAATCTAAGAGGATACTTTAAGCCTCAAGAAAAATGAAACAGCGATACAGTAAAAATATCAGGTTTCATGGAACACTGCAGTTTGGCAAAGTTTGAAAAACGATTCAATACAGAGCCTACCAGTTTCATTCCATTGTGCTAGCATCCTTATGAAAAGAAAGAACGCTACTGTATTGACCCCTTTTATTTATTCATTGATCATTTGACATCAGACAAATAAAGTCATTTGAACTAAATGGATTCTCAAAATAATTGGCTTCCTTTTGGAAAACAAATTCCTAAGGCTTCCTGCAAATCAATCTAGGCATAAGTGTCTTTGCTGAACCTCTTGATCTAGGAGGCTGCAAGAGATCCGTACCCTCCAGCACTTCCTTTCTCTGGAATGCTCTTTAAATCAGGTAAAGTGTTGAGAAAGTTGCCTTATAAAATCATGGTGCCTTTTCTAAATTGGCCTTTGAACATTTTGTACCTAAGGACAACTAATGATAATTTTAAAAAAAGTAGATCACAGCAAACAACAAAGCCAGCTATATTTCTGTGGATAGTCTGAATGAGAAATGGCTTTACTAAGCCCCACTCCAAAAGCCAAGGGGACATTCTGCTTGAGTCACAAGGAACCACAGTAGCCTGTGAAAAGATGCTCCATCCATTTCAGAACTTCATACATATTTTAAAGTTAAAAATAGCACTTCCATTTTCATATGTATTTGAATACATGGTGTATGAGAGAGAGAGAAAGAACTTGAAGTCCTGGGTTCAAGGCTAGGTGTAGCCAATAGCTACATGAAAAGGACCAGGCATTTCCCCTCAAGTAGGCTCAAGATTTTTATTTGTGAAAAAAATGGGGGGAGGTAGAAGGAGAGTGGGAGGTCCTTGGGGCCAGTTCTTTCAGATTCCTTTTAGGGTTAAAATTATATTAATCAACAAAATAAGCTGGGGATATGATTTCAACTGGTATGAAAGGAAACGGAATTCATATCAATCCACTATATTTAACACTCTGCTCATTAAACTTTTTGAAGAATAAAGGAAGAGTGTATGAGAACATCATGTTTGAGAACAGAGAGATGGTGAGTTCAAGTGGAAAATCACCACTGAGAAGAAGAGAAGTCAGAATAAAAACCAGCTAGAGGAAACGTGACACAGGATCTGAAAGACAAGGCTGAGATCTGAAGTGATCAGAGCTCAGGATCAGTTTTAATGAAAAAGCATGAGGCCAAAAAGTGAATTGGTAGACCTGTTGGCAGCAAGCCTGAACCGGGGCCAGGACAGTTGATCACATGGAAATACCCATCGACTAGTGTGGGAAGCATTTTGGGTCAAGCATACATCTTTGGCCTTTTCAAGCTGGCAGATCTAGATAGCATTTAATGTACCATTATACAATGTGTTCAAAGAGGAATAATTGTGCAGTCAGATATAGAATGTAAACTGTCTTGTGATTTTATAATGTACTTGTGTATTCTAATAGGAGTCCAAAAATGTTTCTCCATACTTCCCAAGACAAATGTAACTTACAACAAGGTGCTGCTTATTAACTATACCAAAGAAAAAAATCCGGCCAAACTCAAGATCTTTGGGAATAAAGATTTGCTGACACTATTTAAAAACAAAATGAAATTAGATAAGGCAGCTTGGAAAATAGAGAAGAAAGAAAGTTCATCTCTCTGAGGAACAGCGGTATTTCCTAAAATCTGAAATAATTTTTTAGCAACAATGAAATATTACTGACAAAAATGATTCACTGCATAAAAGCTGGCAGTCCACTTGAGGTCTGGTAAGAGTTGTGCAGGAAAGTAGTTTATTGGGAGGAACCAGAGAAAAGCCCAGTTCTCCAGATGAAGAAATATAGGTTAACATAGCGTTTGAATGTGGAATGAATCTGCTGTTAGGAATGGCAAGAACATAAAATGTGGAAAACATAAAATATGGAAAAAAGTGTAATTGGGAAGAAAAAATATAATTCATGTTTCTGAGAATGTTGCTGCTTTGTTTTATGAAATAGTCTATTTGTTTTGGCTCCAACTAAGCTCAAGAATGTTTCTGCATATTTTAGAGTGTAGTTTATAGACATCAAAGGAACAATCTCCCCTTTCATCATTATTTACACATAAAAATAATGCAATTTGTGGTGCAAGTAAGATGTTACTTCTTAAAAATCTCTAGAGTCTAATTTATTAATTGCTTGAAATTTAAAGTTAAACAAGGGAGATGCAAATCTTATGTCACCCTGAAATATTTTACTACCAAATCTTGTTTTATTAATGAGATTTTGAGCAGCCGTATGAATATTTATTTAGGTGGTTAGAGGGCTTCATGAAGAATCCTGGAGCAAGTGACAGAGACATAAAAGCAAAAGGGTTCTGCTTCTCTTGAAAAAATGGGGGCAGTTTCTTTGTTTTTAATTCCACTTTTTCCTGTGTGCTTCCAACATTAAAGCATTCCTGCAACCCACTAACCACCCCAGCTTTCTTTCACTCCAAATCTTTCATTTCAGCTGCTTCTCCTGCTGTTATGATAGCAATAGCCTCCTATTGACAATCCTGGAAATAACATTTCGGTCTTTATTGATAGCATGGCAGCATCATATTAATTTTTTCCAATTATATGCATTGGAAAACACAATGCATTTATAAAATCATGTCTATTTTGCTTAATTTATTATTTTGTTTCCTTTGAATTGCTGTGTAAAGCTATATAAGTTAACTCCCTACTTTATATATTTCATTAAGCAACAAATTTCCTAAAAATAACAGTATAGTATCAAGTAATACAGAATGAGCTAGAACTGTCTCAAAATTTTTCCTTGATTGATAAGGCACATTTGTGCAGAACTGGTTATGAAAATACAACTGCTTATTCATAGGTTCACTTTTTCTCACTACGAAAGTATAATAACCATTGGAAAGTATACATATATGTATATGGATATGCATATTCATTCTATATTTTTGGAAAAATATACACACATACATTCCATTTCCTCTTTTAAAATTATACATACATCTCAACCTAAACAAGAATGTAAGCATAGAATCATGTAAAATAGGGGTAGAAATACTTAGGAAGTCAGGTGTTAAACTTCTGGAGCAACAAAGATGATCTGAAACCAAGTCCCCCAGAGGCTGGCTCTCAGTGCAGCCCTGACCAAAGGCACCTCCTCCTGTCTCCGTCTGCCCCTTCCAGGCCTCCCCTGCCCCTGCTCAGCTTCTCCTGCTGTCCTCCAGGCTGCCCACCCCACCCCACCTGGGAAGACACCTTCAAACTCTTGTCCTCAGGCTCCTAAACTACCCTCTGACTCTCCATCCCCCTTTCCCCTCCAGATATACTTCCTGGTCCTTCAAGTGAAGATGATCTCATTTAACTAGAAAATCTCTGATTAAACAATTTCATGTGACAGTGTGAATTATGCCAGGTGGTTTAATATGTTAAGATATCAAGGGAAGTCAGCATTTTAAAAGAAAAGTTTGCTAACCTAAAGGCTTAGATTTTTATTTTGGTGGTGGTGGGTCCCTAATCCTCCAACTGGAAGGTTGGTATAATGTGCTTAAAGCTGGCTTAAAAACAAGCAGTGACAGAGATAAAATTTAGCCTTTAACAACTACGTGATTTTATTCTTTAAATCAATTAAATGTTTCTTTTTAGATGCCCATGACTGTGGGTCCTATGCAGAATCCGGAAGTCTGAGACATGAAGTAATAAAGGGAATCATTCAACACTAATAGGACTTCGTGAGAGCATAAGGCCCCCAGGGACTGGGGCAGTCAGAAGAGCTTTGTAGGGGAGGTTGGTTGGCCCCTGAGAGGGCCTGGTTAATACTTGGCAAGTCTGAGGAGTGAATAAGCGGCGGTGGCCGGGAGGAAGATATACAACATGGGCGAACCCAGGATGTGGGACTGGGCCTGGGGCTCGTGGACAGAGAGACGAAGAGCATGACTGGAACAGAATGTGCAAGCTGAGGAGCACTGAGGAATCTGGACAGGCTTTGAGAGCCGGGCAGAAGAGTTTGGTCTTGATGCTACAAGCAAACCTCTAAAAGAATATATTAATTTAGTAATATGACATTGTAAGAAAGTAAAATATCATGGCAAGAAAATGAAAAATAAAAAACCCCATTCCTCCTAAATAACCACTGACCCATTTCTGAAGACCCTTTCAGGAAAATTTAAACGTATACAATAGTCTGAACTCTTTTCACTTACTACATTTGGCAATCTTTCCTCATTTTTCAGAGAGCTACTTCACTCTTTAAAGATGACTGCATAATGTTTCATTTTATGGATGTACCGTAATTTAGGATTTTTTCCTGGCTTTTTGCTCAAATAATGCTGCAAATATATGGTAAATCCTTTCAAGTATATCCATGGGATAAATTCCTGTCAGTGGAACTGCTGTTAAAGGTTATGTGCATTTAAAGTTTTGGTAGATACTGCCACACTGACTTCCCGAGAGTTGCACCAATTTATACACCCAGCAATAGTGCATGAGACTGCTTGTTTCCCCAAACCTTCCCCATAAGCCACTATTTTTTCAATTTCAGAATTTTTGCAAGTCAGGTGGCAGTCAGGCCTTCAAAGGTGACACCTTTGTAGTTCTGATTTACATTTCTCTCATTATGAATGGGAATGAACATTTTCCCTGTTTACTGGATATTAATTCTTTGTCTGTGAATTCTGTGTTCACCTCCTTTGCTCTTTTTTGTTTACTGGGTTGTTAGTCTTTTCCTATTGATTTCTAAGCACTCTTTGTAAGGCAGGGGAACCATGGTGATCTAAGATTTCCCTGGCACTGTTCTTCATACCAGACTGGAACGGAGAGGATTTTGGCAGGGACATCAGCTGAGAGGAGGCTGTTTTAAATCAACTGCAAGATGAGAAGAGCTCCAAATGGGGTCATACCAGAGAAATAAGAAATACATTGAAGGATTCTGGTGATAGACTTGAGATAAGTTGGGATAAAGAGAAGAGAAAGATGAACACAAAGTTCCTAACAGGAAACAGAAAGACTGGGGGTAACCCTGATAGACTGGAAAGAAGAGCCAATTTGGAAGGGAAGATAATAATTCGATGTTGTAGTTTGTTGGTCTGAAATAGTAGTGTATCCTCCAAAAGAATTTGATTTATAGGCAGTGTAAGATATAGGACCAAAGCAGAAATCAGGCCTGGGCTTCTGGGAATCATCTCTACAGAAATGACAGCTGAAGTCACAGAGGAGATGAGCTCACATGGAGAGGGAAAGGGGAAGCTGAAGGCCAGGGCAGAGCCTTCAGGAACATCCATGAAGCAGAAGAGACCCCAGCGAATGAGACAAGTAAAAAGAGTATCATGTAAGCCAAGAGAAAAGTGAGTTTCTAGAGCAGGGGTCAGCAAACTATGGCCAACAGGCCAAATCTGGCAGCTTACCTGTTTTGTAAATAAAGTTTTATTGGAATATTAGCCATACCCATTTGTTGACAGATTGTTGATGGCTGCTTCCATACCACAGTCGCAATAGCTGAGTAGCTGTGATAGAGAACATATGGCTTGTAAAGCCTAAAATATTTACTGTCTGACCCTTTATAGAAAAAATTTGCCAACCCCTGTTCCGGAAGGAAAATTGGTGGTCAGTGTAGTCAAATGCTGCTTGGGGTTAGAGGGTGATTGGAACTGGTAAAGAGCTATTGAATCTGGAGAAGAGGTAATAGGTTACTTTGTAAAGTAGACTTTTTGAATTATGTTGGGATTAGGAAAAGGCCTTTAGGAGAATGGATGGAAGAATGGATCATCTAAATATAAACATCAGAAAAAGCAGAGCAAGTGATTGCTCAATATTAGAAGGGATAGCTAGAGGGACAGTGCGAACCTGTCCATCCACTCCCCTGTGATGAGAAGGTTAAGTGTCACCATGTCCATGGGGACTGGAAGTCAGTGGAATGAAAGAAGTGGAGAAAGGGATCAGTTGTAGGCAGTGGTACACTGATAAATGTTTAATAATCGGCTGACACACATGCACACACAAAGGAGCCCTGATTTATAGGCATGTGCGCCAATTTCTATGTTTTATGCTACCAATGGTTTAACATCTAGCTCACAGAATTCCTGGCAATGTAACAACTGCCCAAGCTGCAAACAAGTCCCTAGAGCTGACTCTAGCCCATCACTGACTGTAGGAGTAAACTTGTATGTTGAAATTACTAATGATGAAGTGACAAGCTCAAGGTGTTGACTTCTCCTAGGAATAAATCCTGAAAGCAAGAGACAATAAAGTAATAAATATAAGGAAGAGCAAAAAACTTCAATATTGATAAATAGTGAAAGACAGATTGTCCATGAATGCCTAGAAGTGCCCAAATTTGGTTAGAGGGAATGGGCAAAAGGTCACCTTCATTCAGGTCACAGCCAATTAAATCAAGAAATTCATAAAACTAATACAAATAATTTAATATATTAAATCCTTAAGTCTTCTATTAACTAGACTCTATATAACCCAGCACTTCTGAATATATATGCACATGTAAATATATACATTTATGTGAATATACACATGCACAGGCATAGTATTCATTCAATAACTGCTGATTTATATATCTCAATGATCATTAAGCTTATCATACTGACTTTGAAACAGTCTCTGAAACAGATCAGAATTATTAAAGAGTAAATATTTCCAGAGGAAAAAGGGTGGGAAGACGGCAGAGTAGGAAGCTCCAGGAATCAGTCCCTCCACCAGAACAACTATCAAACAAGCAGGACCTGTCTGAATCAACTATTTTGAGACTCTGGAGTCTAGCAGAACACTGTACAGCATCCAGGGAAGAGCTGAAGGAGTGGTCTGGTACATACCAATAAATTGCCCTCTCCACATGGTGGTTACTGTTGGCCGGCCCTCCCTCTTGCAGAAGGCCGTGGTGGAGTCTGGCCCCTGGCATAGCTTGCTGGTGCTGGAAAGGGACATAAAAACCACTTCCCCAAGATCTGGAGGTCGGGAGGGAGGGCATGGGCTGATCGTTGATCCTGGCTTTTGATTAACTACTTCAGATCGCTGGAGACCTGGCTCTAAGGGCAGCCATTGTTCCAACCTGCCCCAGATAAAGGCAGCAGAGGAGACTTAAAGACAGTGTGCTTCCTCTTCCTCAGAGCTGTGGACAGCTGAAGAGCTGCATTTGCTGGGCAGGTCAAGAAAGTGCTGCTTTGGGGAGCCCTGGAAGAAGCTCCTGGTGCATTTCCTGGTCCCTTCCTCATCTCCTTTCTGGCTGGCTCTCCTTTGAGGGTCCTTGGCCTTGTTCTGGTTAGGAAAGACTGATGTGGGAAACTCCTCTCTGGCACACTCCTGCTCCTTAAATTTTCTCTCCAAGCAAAAGCAGCTTGAGACAAAGAAAGCAGTGTAAGAAATAGCTGAGGTGGATGGCCGGGGGCAAAGGCTTACCTGCTTCAAGCCTGGCAGTGGAACACCTGGGAGAGGGGGAGGGTCTAGCTCCTGGGAAGCAGAAGGTGCATTCAAACTTCTTTAAACAGGGGAACTCCTAAGCCACTATCAAGCACAAGCCCAGGACAAGACAAGGCCCAGAAAAGACAAGAAGGACCTTGTCCTTTGCACTCACCTTGGGCAGACCTTCCTGATAGCAGGACTGACACTCCAGAAAATCTCTGTCTTATCACCGAGTTACAAACTCAAGAAACAGACATCTCAGGGAGTAAGTCCCAGAGTTAACACTTTAGAATATTAAAATGTACAAGTGCACAACAAACTATTGCAAGATAAACAAAGAAACAGGAGATGAAGGCCCATACAAGGGAAGAGGATAAAAATACAGAAAATACCAGTGAAGAAGACCAGACTGTGGATATACCAGACAAAGACTTTAAAAAAGAATCTTCAATATGCTCAAGGAGAGGAAGGAAAATACAGAGAAAGAACTAAAGGATATCAGGAAAACAACGAATGAACAATATGATAATATTAATAAAGAGATAGAAATTTTAAAAAGAAACCAAACAGAACTTCTGGAGTTGAAGACCACATAACTAAAATGAAAAATTCCCAGGAGGGTTCCAACAGAAGATTGGAGCTGGCCCAAGAAAGAATCAGTGAACCTGATGACAAGACAATGGAAATGAGTCAGGTTGAGGAGCAGAAAGAAAAAAGAATTATAAAATGCAAAAATAGCCTGAGACCTCTGGGACACCACCAAGCATACCAATATATGGGTTACAGAAGTCTCAGAAGGAGAAGACAGAGAGAAAGGGGAAGAAGAAAAATTCAAAGAAATGATGACAGAAAATTTCCCAAACTTATCAAAAGACATGAATATGCACATCCAAGAAGCCCAAAGAACACCAAACAGTATAAACTTGAAGAAATATATGCCCCATCACATACTGATTACACTTTGACTGGAAAGGACAAGGAGAGAGTTCTGAAAACTGCAAGAGTAAAACAACATGTTATGTATGAAGCAGTCCCAATTAGATTAAATGCCAATTTCTCATCAGAAACCATGGAGGCAAGAAGGCAGTGGATTGAAACACTTAAAGTGCTGAAAGAAAACAACGGCCAACCAAGAATTTTATATCTGGTGAGTCTTTCTTTCAAAACTGAAGGAAGATTAAGACATTCTCAGATAAACAGAAGCTGAGGGAGTTCATCACCACTAGACCTGCCCTACATGCAATGCTAAAGAGAGTTCTTCAGATTGAAAGGAAAGGATCCTAGACTGTGGTCTGAAGCATTATAAAGAAATAAAGTCTCTAGTAAAGGTAACCATTTGGGTAAATATAAATGGTAGTACTATTGTATTGTATTTTTGGTGCATAACTCCACTTCTTACTTCCTACAGGTGGTTAAATGCAAATACATAAAAAGTAATGATAAATTTATGGTTTTGGACATACACTGTACAATGTTTTATTTGTAACAAGTACTAAAAGAGGTGGGAGGTTAAGGGGTAAAGGAACAGTGTATGTAAATAGTGAAGTCAAGTTGGCATCCAATCAAATATTATTGTTACATATTTAAGATATTAACATTTAACCCCCTGGTAACCACAAGGAAAACAAATGAAAAATACATCCAGATAGAAATGAGAAGGGATTCAATATGGTACAATGCAGAAAATCAAATAAATAGGAACGTAAGCATTAATGGAAGAATTGAGGGATAAAAAAGGTAAACAACTTACAAAGACTGGATAGTGAAATGGCAGAAGAAAGTTTTGCATTACATTTACATTATTAAATGTAAATGGATTAAACTCTCCAGTCAGAAGGCAAATATTGGCAGAATGGTTTAACAAAAAACAACAAACCATGACCCAACTCTATGCTGTCTACCAGAGACTCACCTTAAATTCAAAGACATAAGTAGTTTCAAAGTGAAAGCATGGAAAAATACATACCATGCAAGTAGTAACAACAACAACAACAGCAAAGAGAGCTTGGGTAGCTATACTAATAGCATATAAAATAGACTTTAAGTCAAAAACTGCTACAAGGGACAAAGATGGTCATTATATACTGATAAAGGGGGTCAATTCAATAAGAAATCATAATTATATAAACATATATGCACCTGACAGCAGAACCCCAAAATATATGAAACAAATACTGACAAATCTGAAGGGAGAAATTGAAAGTTCTACCTTTATAGTAGGATACTTTAATATACCATTTTCAATAATGGATAGAACAATATGGAAATAATCTAAACCAACTAGACCTAACAGACATAGATAGAACACTTCACTCAACGACAAAAGAATAGCCTTTCTTCTCAAGTGCACATGGATCGTTTTCCAGGGCAGACCAAAACTTATGTCACAAAACAAGTCCCAATAAGTTCAAAAATATTAAAATCAATGTATCTTCTCCGACCATAAAGGAATGAAGGTACAAATCAACAACAGAGGTAGATGTGGAAAATTCCAAAAACATGTGGAAATTAAATAATGTACCCTTAAACAATGAATGGGTTAAAGAGCAAAGCACGTGGGAAATTAGGAAATATTTTGAAATGAATGAAAACAAAAATGAAAACGCATGAGAAGTAGCAAAGGCAGCGCTGAGAGGGAAATTTATAGCTTTAAATGCTTACATAAAAAAGAAGAAAGATTTCAAATCATAGACCAAACCTCAAAACTGGAAGAACTAGAAAAAGAAGAGCAAACTAAAATCAAAGTGAGGAGAAGGAAGGAAATAAAATATTAGAACAGAGACAAATGACATAGAGAATAAAAAACAAGAGAGACTCAACACAACCAAAAGTTGTTCTTTGGAAAGATCAGTAAAATTGACAAACATTTACCTAGACTAACACAGAAAAAAGAGAGAGGACACAAATGATTAAAATCAGAAATGAAAAAGGGGGGCATTACTACTGGTCCACTGAAATAAAAAGTACCATAATAGGATACTATAAACAACCATATGCTGACAAGTTATATAACCTAGATGAAATGGACAAATTCCTAGAAACACAAAAACTACCTACATTGACTCTGGAAGTAATAGAAGATCTCAACAAGCCAATAATTAATAAAGAGATTGAATCAGTAATCAAAAACCTCTTAACGAAGGAAAGACCATGACCAGACGGTTTCACAGAGGGAATTTTACCAAACATTCCAAGAAGAATTAACACTAATCCTCCTTAAACCCTTCCAAAAAAATTGAAGAGGAGAGAATACTCCCTAATTCATTCTTCAAAGCCAATATCACTCTCATACCAAAGCCAGATAAAGATACCACAAGAAAAGAAAATTATAGACCGATATCACTTACAAATAAAGATGCAAAAACCCTCAACAAAATACTTGCAAATCGAATCCAGCAGCATGTTAAAAGAATTATACACCATGATCAAGTGGGATTTAAACCAGTTATGCAAGGGTGGTTCAACATTAGAAAACCAATTAATGTAATACACCATTTTAATAGAATGAAGGAAAAAACAATATGATCATCTCAGTTGGCACAGAAAAGGCATTTGACAAAATCCAGCATACCTTCTTGATAAAAACGCTTACACAACCAGGAATAGAAGAAAACATCATTACAAAGGGCGTATATGAAAAGTGCATAGCTAACATCATTCTTAACAGTGAAAGACTGAAAGCTTTCCCTCTAACATTAGGGACAAGACAAGATTGGCCACTGTCACCACTGTTATTCAACACTGTCCTGGATGTTCTAGCCAGAGCAATTAGGCAAGAAAAAGAAATAAAAGACATTGATATTAAAAAAGAAGACATAATACACTCTATTGCAGATGACATGATCCTATATACAGAAAAATCCTGAAAAATCCACAACAAAGCTCTTAGAGCTAATAAATGAATTCAGATATGTGGTGGAGTACAAGACCAACACCCCCAAAGTAGTAATGTTTCTCAACACTAGCAATGAACAATCAGAAGAAGAATTCAAGAAAAAAAATTCCATTTATAATAGTAACTAAAAGAATCAAATATCTAGAGATAAATCTAACTAAGGATGTAAAGGACTGTACACAGAAAATCACAAAACATTGCTAAAACAAATCAAAGAAGACCTAAATAAATGGGAGGACATTCCATGTTCATGGATTGAAAGACTAAATATTGTTAATATGTTGACTCTACTGAAAGCAATTAACAGATTCAACACAATCCCAATCAAAAATTCTAACAACTTTCTTTGAAGAAATGGAAATGCCAATATGAAATTTATATGGAAGGGTAAGGGGCTTCAAGTGACCAAAGACATCTTGAAAAAGAAGTATAAAGTTGGAGGACTCACAATTTCCCATCTTAAACCTTATTACAAAGCCACGGCAGTCAAAACAGCATGGTACTGGCACAAGGACAGATATAGAGACAAATGGAATCAAATTGAGAGTTCAGAAACAAACCCTTACATTTGTAGTCAACTGATCTTTGACAAGGGGGCAAAGACCACTCAATCGGGAAAGAAGAGTCTCTTCAACAAATGGGGCTGGGAAAATTGTATCTCCATTTACAAAAGAATGCCACATAAAAAATCAACTCAAAGTGGATCAAACATCTAAATATAAGAGACAGAACTACAAAATTCCTAGAAGAAAATGTAGGGAAGCATCGTCTCGACTTTGTGGTAGGCAATGGTTTCTTAGACTTTACACTCAAAGCACAAGCAACAAAAGAAATAATAGATAAATGGAACTAAATAAAAATTAAAAACTTTTGTGCATCAAAGGACTTTATCATGAAAGTAAAATCACAACCCAGGCAATTGGAGAAAATATATAGAAACCCCATATCTGATAAGAGTTTAATATCCAGACTATATAAAGAAATCAACTCAACAACTGAAAGACAAACAATCCAATAAAAAAATGGGCAAAAGACTTGAGAAGACATTTCTCCTAAGAAGATATACAAATGGCTAGAAAGCACATGAAAATATCCTCAACATCATTAGCCAATAGGGAAATTCAAATCAAAACCACAATGAGATACCATTTTACACCCACTAGAATGGCTATTATTAAAAAAACGGAAAATTACAAATTTTGGAGAAGATGTGGAGAAATAGGAACACTCATTTATTGCTGGTAGGAATGTAAAATGGTGAAGTCTGTGGTAGTCAGTTTGACAGTTCCTCAGAAAGTTAAGTATAGAATTACCATATGACTGAGCAATTCCAGTTCTGGGTATATACCCAAAGGTATTGAAAGCAGGGACTTGAACAGATATTTGCACACTGATGTTTATAGCAGAATTATTCACAATAGCCAAAACGTGGAAGCAATTCAGGTGTTCATCAACCGATGAATGGATAAACAAAATGTGGTATATAATCACAATGGAATATTATTCAGCCATAAAAAGGAACAAAGTTCTGATACATGCGAAAATATGGATAAACCTTGAAAACATCATGTTGCGTGAAATAAGTCAGACACAAAAGGGCAAATGTTGTATGATCTTACTGATAGGAACTAATCGGAATAAGCAAACTCATCGAGTCAGAATCTAGAATACAGGTTACCAGGAGATTGGGTAGGGGAGGGGAAGAGGGAGAAAAGGCTTAAAATGTACAGAGTTTCTATATGGGATGATGGAAAAGTTTTGGTAATGGATGGTGGTGATGGTCACATAACATTGTGAACACAATTAACAGCACTGAATTGTATATTTTTATGTGGTTACAAGGCAATATGTTAGGTTATATATATGGTACTAGAATAAAAATTATTTAAAAATCCATGGAACTACACAACAGTGAATCCTAAGTTAAACCATGGGCTATAGCAATTAGTACAATTACAAAAATGTGTTTTCATCAGTTGTAACAAATGTATATGCAAGGTGTTAATAATAGTGTGGTATACGGAGATTCTGTATTTTATGCATAGTTGTTCTGTAAACCACAATTTCTCTAATAAAAAAATTCCCAAATAGTTTTTTGTTGAATTTTTTAAATATTAAAAATTTAAATGATCCATATATATTCCAACAGTTAATTAACAAAACCAATTCATTTTTTCAACCATGCAATAATCAAGTTTACTACATATAATCACTTAGTGACTTCCAAAGAGTTAAATTTACCTAGCCTTTCTTTGTTAAAGGAGAATATATTTTCACCTGCATTCTTTACTCTCTCATGCATTCATGCATTCACTCATCAAACCTTAACTGATTTCTTAATATATAGAAGGCAGTGTTCCAAGGGCTAAAAATATTTCTCACAGTACTTGAAGTATTTTGTTGACTAAACAAAGAATCTCCTTTAATTAGTTTTTAAACAAAATAAAAATTTGCCAGAGAATAGAACTGGAGGGAAGGGATGGGGGGAAATGCATTTGGAGGAGAATGGTTCGTTTCTTCTCTGCTTGTTTATTGTCATTGCTTTTCCTTGCTCTAGGAAGCAAGGTCACAATTCACTGCCACACTGTATCCAAGCTTATCTTTCAGAGCATTCTTCCTGGAAAATGGCACTTATGGTTTACGCAGCTATGACTGAATTGCTCTGTCTTCCTTTCTAAGTGAACAGGCAAGCCTTCTTGGGTGGGATGGAAAATACATTTCTATTCTTAGCATTATTAATTCTAATTCAGGAGGGCACAAAGAAAATGCTACTTCCCTCTGTGCCCTTAGGACGTGCACGCAGGGGAGACAAGAATTAAATAATGAACAGGTCCCAAACAAAGGCAACTGATGCTAGGCACTGAGATTTCTTTCTGTTTCTCAATGCTACCAAAACCCCTCAATGAGGTCTGTAATTTTATTCTTTGGAAAATGGATTCCTGTAAGCTTTTAGCACAGTGAGAATTGCCCAATCCTATGAAATATTCTTCCCCCCCCCCCCCCCGCTCCAGTCCTTCTGGTAACACAGACCAGATTTCTAGATGTCCTACTGGCAGCCGACCTTTTCTCGTGAACTCAAGTCAGTGGCCAAGGGAGAGAAGCATCGATGCTTTAAAATCTCTTTTCTGTGCCTACAAGCAAAAAATTTACAGCATTTCTCCTTGATATGAAATCTCTGCTTGGACATCTGGCTTCACAGTGAGGGACTTTAGATACACTAGCTTCAAAGAAAGGACTTCGCACTGGTGGTGCAGTGATGCCAGAAGAATGTTCCCAGTCTTTCAATTGAGCTATTTTTAACAATTTCCCCAAACGGAGTTCTGTGAGTTCAGTAGAGAGTGCTTGCTGACTAACTTTTAGATAATCTGGCTTTGATGTACAACTTTTTGAGGGCTCTTTCCCTGGAGCATACAGATGATGCTCTGATAAATATACAAAGTAGGACATTTTATTAGATTCCACCTAATCTGGCAAAATATATCGCTGTTATATAGGCTCTGAATTTCCAATATCTGCTATACCATCACAAAATATTTACAAACTTGCTGCTGCCAATAAAATGAGATTCAAGTGACATCACTAGTCATTAGAGCTTTGGTTTATGATGTGACATTATTCATTTATTCAACATATCTATATTTATATCTCTGTCTATATATATATATACACTTCCATTTAACCATAGCATTTTGTTAAGTGCTTGTTTTCTAGAAGTTTAGAGACTAGTTGGTAATCAAAATACAAGTTCACAATCTCCTGTCTGTAATCCTGAAATCTAAAAATCTTCTGAAAACCACAAGTTCTTTCCAAACTCTAACATGCCAAACAAGTTGGGGCAACAAAACCTGATATTGTGAGGCTATTTATAATTTATTAGGGATACTCATAAGCTTCTCTGCACATTTAAGTGTTTGAGTACAGTGGGCTGCCTCAGACCCCTCTGGGGATACAGTATGAGCATTGAAGTACCTTCCTAGAATCTGAAGATTGTGATTTGCAAAACACATCTAACCTCACAATTTTGGATATGGGACTGTGGACCAGAATTATAATGCAGCAAACACTTTAGTAAAGGAATGAACAAATTAAGTCTTAAAGGGAAAGGATGTTTTACAAAGAGATTGTGGACATTTCCCACAGAGGCATGGGATGAGAGAGAGAGGACTGGCGGATGATGAGGTGGAGAGGAGGGCCCCATCTAGACAAGCACTTCTCAAAGATTTTGGTCTTGGGATCCCTTTACACGCCTAAGAATTGACCACCCCAAAGAAGCTTTGTTTATGTGGATTATATCTACTGACGTTTACCACATTAAAAATTAAAACTGAGAAATATTCAAAATGTTTGTTAACTAATTCATTTTTAAATAACAGTAATAAACCCCTTATGTGTTAAAATAGTTTTAAAATGAAGAATAATTTTCCAAAGCCAAAAAAAAAAAAAAAAAAATTAGTGAGAAGACTGGCAGTGTTTTACATTTTTGCAAATCTTTTAAATGTCTGTACTAAGAGAAGACAGCTGGATTCTGATAACTGCTTCTGTATTCACTCTCTTGCAAAGTTTTGTTTTGGCTGAAGTATAGGAAGATAAGTATCTGGAAAAGGGAGGAGTATTTTAATAGCCCTTTAAGATGACTGTGGATGTTCCCTGTTACTACACCAAAACTTGACAAGTGGTTGTTTCTTAAAGGTGAGTTGCAATGTGGAATCTGAAACTCTATCAGTGAACTTTCTGTACTGTTATATTAAAATCCATTGTTCTGCCTGCGTACTTTGAATGGCTCTTTTACCCAGGCATGATTTTGACACTTCATGCATTTGGTCGTCTGGAAAATACTGGCCCAGTGAGTTATGCAGATCTTCTAAATATTGATATTAAATATCAATATACTTCATTATACTCCTCTTCCCTCTATCACATCATTAATATCACCACTGATACCATTAGAAAAGTCTTTAAGAATTGGGAAGCTGTCAAGCTTACAGTGGTGGATATAAGCTTTTCAAAATTCTAAGTTTTGCTTGAAAGCTCAAATTTTATCATTAGCAGCAATATAGTCAGTTGTTTTCATTGAAGTGACAGGCTCATTTCGTTCATTTTCCAGAGAACACCTGCCAAATATTCAAGTCTGAATAAGCAGTTTGTCAGTCGTTTGTTCAAAGTGACTAGAGTTCAGCTCATACTCAAAAGCTGAACTGTTCTTTCTCGAGACAACCATCCTACCTCAGTATGCAGCCAAAGTGCTTTATGTATACTGCCTGTTAATATGAAAAAGATGTGTTCTCAAGGATTGAGATATAATAAAATTAATACATTTTATTGCTTAAATTCTGTTTTCAACTACAAGTAAATGGTGGTGAAGCAAATAATGACCAGTAATACAGTTTCAGGCCAATCCTTCGGTTTGTGCTAAGGTGGCAAGAGTTTTGCCCACCATTGCTTTTGTACCATCAGCACAGATGTTAAGACAATGAAAGAGGCAAATAATGTCTTAGTGATATGGAAATAGTTTTGACCTCATGGAGCCCCTGAAAATATCTCAGGGACCCCAAGGGATCTGAGGATATCACCTTGAAAACTGCTGGTTTAGATCATAAAGTGTTTCATGTGGCATACTGAAAAATATGGAGAGCCGCTGATTAATTTTAAACAGCAAACAACATGCCCAAATTTGTGTTTTGGAAAGGTGACTCTCCCACAGCGCGAGGAATGGATTTTGAGAGGGCTAAGCTCCTGGCAGAGATTCCAGATAGGAGAGGCTGTGATAGGCCAGGTCAAAGATGACAAAGGTCTAAGAAAGTAGGAACTTGTGATTGCGGGGTGAGGTGTGAGTTTGGAGACATTCAGGAGTTATCTCTAGGAATTTGTGAAAGGCGAGGGAGGGGAAGAACTCCATTATGGGGACTCATAGGAATCTGACTTGAGTGATGAGGTAGATGATGGTGGTACTTCAGTTCATATAAATCAATACAAGAAGCAGATTGGAGGTTGGAGAAGAGTGAGAAGACTATAAATTTAGTTTATGGCATATCAACTTTGGGGCTATCGGCCATCCAAGTGAAAATGTCCAATGATGGTTAGAAATATGGATTGAGAGCTCAGGACAGCGGTCTGGGTAGAAGCAAAAATTTAGTTTATTTGCATGAAAACTTTCATGAAGGGAGGAGATTTCCAATGACAGTTTACACAGAGAAAGTGGAAGAGGCCCCGAGTTACACCAATATTTGAGTGCAGAAAAGAGGAGACAAGGGGTGGAAATGAGAAAGAGGGTTTTGGAAAGGTAGATGAACTGGAAAAGTGAGGCCATGGAGCAAAGGGATATTTTAATGACTGTTTATGTGGTAGATTAATTAATATTCACAGTTCTTCATGATCTCCTATTAGAGTGGGTGTACATTTCCCCATCCCATTGACATGGATAGAAACAGAGTTGAGGCCTCAAGAATTTTATTTTAGCTCATTTTCTAATACGTCAGTGATACACAATGAGGAAGACACTCCAGGAAGCTTCCACTCCAAGGAGAGTATGGAGACATGGAGAGTTGGACTGAACCCAGTCTTAACTCCTGGAGTCAAACCCACTCAAACCAAAGCCTGATTCAGAGCCACCCATCAACCTACAGGCAGATTACAAGAAAAATAAAAGTGTGTTATTATAAGTTATTGAGTTTGGAGGACTGTTATGTTGTATTTTATTGCAAAAGCTGAATAACACAAATTTCTTGTAAAATGTTATAAAGAAGTCTAACAGGCTTCTAGAAGCAGATAGCAGATTGAATTTTTTCCCCTAATAGCCAATGAAATGAGTAGATAATAAGAGAAAAAAACTAGCAAAAAATGCATTAATAGCAAACAAATAAGGGAAAAGGTAGACGTAATACAAAAACCCTCAAAAACCTGTGGTCAAGGAAAGAAATATGGTTCTAGAGTACACTGGAGAGTTGCAGATTGGCTCAACTTTAAAATCTGCCAATGGCCCCCAGAAGCATTATTTTGTTATTAGTGAACAAAATCCTGAGAATTCTCATTAATATCACCAAATTTTCAGAATAAAACTGTGTGGTTAGCTTTATCTTCTTCCTCTTCTCACTGGGAGTGACAGAGATGGATATGGTGTAGAAATAGGTAAATATCAGGACCTGTCTATCTCTGAAGGAAGTGGAGGGAGGCTTCAGGACTTCAGGGCTACACACCAAACTGGGAAAACAATTCAAAATCCAAGGACCCAGAAGATGCCCCTCCCCTCATTTAGGTAGTGTGAACCCTGAAAAACATTTAACAAAATCTCAGAGAGAGAAAAGTCAGCCTAACAAGACTGCGTGGATGCCTCTACACCAGCTTTTACTTTCCTTACCCTTTCCCTTCCTTCAGGCTAGAGAAAATGGAGAGCTATATACCCCAGAAAAACATGTTATTAATCTTAACCCCTTCCTCTGGGTGTGAACCCACTGTAAACAGGACTTTTGATGAGGCGACTTCAGTTAAGTTGAGGCCCAACTGAAGCAGGATGTCTTAATCCTGTTACTGGAGGCCTTTATAAGCAGAATGAAATTCAGACACATAGAAAGCCATAGGAAAAATCCAGAAGTCAACAGAACTCAGAGAAGTCAGGAGAGGCTGCCAAGTGCATTGCCTTGTGGCAGAAAATCCAAAGACCAAGGATCGCAAGCAGCCAGCCCCAGAGCGCCATAGTCTTCTGGAGAAAGCACTGCCTTGATGATATCTTGATTTTGGACTTCTCACCTCAAAACCGTGAGCCAAACATACCCCTGTTATTTAACTCAACCCATTGGTATTTGTTTTAGCAGCCAGGAAACTAAAACAGACACTACAAATCAATTTTAGGTACAGAGAGAAGAAAATCAGTATGCTTCAGAAAAATTTGATATTGAACGCTTAACATCTAGACATATTCTGGTTAACTACTGAATTTATCCTGACTCATCTACCAAACTTAAATGATTACAGCAGGCTTCCTGAGGAATACCTCAGGAAAAGCAAATTGCCTACATGGTGGGAAACCCAGGCTGCCCAGCCTTCTCCACAGTGAAGGTAAATGCCAAGTGAGCAATGTCTACAAAGTTCTCACGGGAAGAAAATGTGAATGAGAACACTGTGCCCATGCAATGTGTTATTCAAACATAAAGGTTAGTCAGCAGACATTCTTAAACAGAAATGTTGCTATATTAGGTAACTTTCTTGGGGTAAAGTAGGAACAGGTTGGAAGTAAAGCAGTTATCTTAGGTTACTTGTCTTTTTCTTACTCCCTTGTTATGGTCTCTTTGAAATGTTCTTTTATTGTATGTTTTTTTTTTTTTTTCTAATTTTTTTTTTCATACAGTTGATTTAAAAAAGAAAGGAAAGTTAAAAAAAAAAAAAAGAAAAACAAGGAAAAAAATATGTAGTGTCCCCTTGAGGAGCCTGTGGAGAATGCAGGGGTATTCGCCTACCCCACCTCCATGGTTGCTAACATGACCACAGACATAGGGGACTGGTGGTTTGATGGGTTGAGCCCTCTACCATAGGTTTTACCCTTGGGAAGACGGTTGCTGCAAAGGAGAGGCTAGGCCTGCCTATAATTGTGCCTAAGAGCCTCCTCCCGAATGCCTCTTTGTTGCTCAGATGTGGCCCTCTCTCTCTAGCTAAGCCAACTTGAAAGGTGAAATCACTGCCCTCCCCTCTACGTGGGATCAGACACCCAGGGGAGTGAATCTCCCTGGCAACGTGGAATATGACTCCTGGGGAGGAATGTAGACCTGGCATCGTGGGACGGAGAACATCTTCGTGACCAAAAGGGGGATGTGAAAGGAAATGAAATAAGCTTCAGTGGCAGAGAGATTCCAAAAGGAGCCGAGAGGTCACTCTGGTGGGCACTCTTACGCACACTTTAGTCAACCCTTTTTAGGTTCTGAAGAATTGGGGTAGCTGGTGGTGGATACCTGAAACTATCAAACTACAACCCAGAACCCATGAATCTCGAAGACAATTGTATAAAAATGTAGCTTATGAGGGGTGACAATGGGATTGGGAAAGCCATAAGGACCACACTCCCCTTTGTCTAGTTTATGGATGGATGAGTAGAAAAATAGGGGAAGAAAACAAACAAACAAACAGACAAAGGTAACCCAGTGTTCTTTTTTACTTCAATTGCTCTTTTTCACTTTAATTATTATTCTTGTTATTTTTGTGTGTGTGCTAATGAAGGTGTCAGGGACTGATTTAGGTGATGAATGTACAACTATGTAATGGTACTGTGAACAATCGAATGTACGATTTGTTTTGTATGCCTGTGTGGTATGTGAATAATCTCAATAAAATGAAGATTAAAAAAACAAAAACAAAAACAAACAAACAAACAAACAAAAAAACTCAAGAGGAGAGAGCACCTATGAGTCTGGAAGAAAACTCTTTGACCATGAAATTTTACCCAAAGAAGAAAGGAATCAAAAGTAAAAACTTTGGGAGTGGGCATGCTGTGGAAAAAGGACTAGTGGTGAGCACTGCATCCACGTAAATATAGAATGAGTGTTAAATTAAAGGATATAGTTAAAAACAAATTGTGACCTCCATAAACCTGGACAATGTGAAAGTAAAAATACCACCCAGAGCAGAAGATGGTAAGAAGGGGTGATTAGACAAAGTAGGAGGGTGCTAATATACTCATCTTTCAGCAGAAAAATCAATATATTCTGTCTAAGCGTTCAATAATTCCTTCCTTTTACTCTAGGTTCTTTCTTACGTTGAATTTAAATAGAATTAAAAGCTCTTTAAAAATAAAAATATAGTATCTAGAGAATTATCCCATTTTATAAATCTATTTGGCCTTCCTTCGTTTTTTTCCTTACTCATAGCAGGATAGCTGAAATGATGTTCACTTGATGCTATGATGTTTATTTCTGGGTGGTAGGATTTGGGGTGACTTTAACAATGGTTACTTTTGCTTTTCCCCTGCCTTTTGAATTATTTATAACGAGGGTATGTCATTTTCTATTTTTTAAAAATAAAAGCAACAGAGTGGATTTTCTTTAAAGGAAGGCATGATGTAAATTCTGGGTAGTAGGGATATGGATATTTTCTTCTTTGTACTATTTTATACAGTTGGGGAATGAATAGGAGATGAAAGATGACCTGTAGGAGAGACTACTGTAGTGCTTTTCAGATGGTCTCAAAACCTGCTGCTGCTAGTCCACTTGATTCTGGGTTGGTCCTGTAACCTGTTTTGACCAACAGAATATGGTGAAAGTGACACCAAAACTTCCTAGCGTAGGCATTAAGAGAAGTGCAGGTTTTGCCTTCACCTCTTTGAATGCTTCCTCTTAGAAACCAGCTGCCATGTAAAAAGTCTGGCTGCTCAGTTGGAAAGAGAAGCCATATGGAGAGGGCCTGGAAACATCTTAGATGATTTCTTGCTGAAGGTAACGAGTGGGCCCAGTGGATGCCACATTGAGCAGAAGAACCACCTGAATTCCTGACCCAAAGGATTGTCTGCATATAACATAATTGTTGCTTTAAGCTGCTCGGTTTGAGCTAGTTTGTCATATAATGGAGCTAACTCTTTTTAGAAGTTTGACTTTGAATATAACAAGTGAGCTAAAGCAGTAAATAAATGATAAAGAAGATTTTTGTTCTCAATTTGTAAAGATGGGGTATATTGCAGCATGAAAGATCTCTTTTTATAAATTTGTTTCTTTTTACCATAAAAGAATTAGGCTCTGTGGAAGACCTTGCTTTGCTGTTTCTTAAAGAGCAAGGATCACGCCTTGTGCTGTGCTAGCTACCACTTCCCTTAGTGAATTCCTTCACGCTGGTGGCTCTTCCTTTTTGACCAAGCAATTTGTATTACTTCTTATTGCAAATGTGGTGATACAGAAAATTTACAATATAGAGCTAAGATAAAAGAAGAAAAATCACCACAACTTCTACCACTCAGAGATAACCAGTAGTAAAATACTGATATCTGATTCCAGTCTTTTTTCCTTTCATATGTATTGTTTATTTGCAAAATTGAGCTCAAGTCTACATAATGTTTTGTAAACCTGCATTCTTCATTTAAAAAGATCTGTGAACATTTTGAATATCCTTAAATATTCTCCAACATCATTTTCAATGCCACATCACTTTCAGTTTATGTGCTATGATGAAAAATAAAGTATGGAAAGGGGATAGAGAATGCTAGGGCTGGGACTGTCTGGCACATAATAGGACCTCAATAAATAGTTACTGAATAAATGACTGAATATTATAATGAGCTTGTTTTTGACAACTAAATCTTAGGGCCGTTCTTTAGTTGCCCCCATAGGGCAAATTCTGAAAATGGGTCAAAGGCTAAGCATGGCTCTCAGGCAATTTAATAATGATATGTATTACCAAATTATCCTCCAGAAGTGTTTTGTCAACTTACACTGCACCAGGCTAGTAGCATTTTACATGGACTTTAGTAGACTAGTTTATACCTCAAGCTTTCCTCTAAAGAATTACTTTAATGAAAGGTGCTATTTATCCACAGAAAGATTATTGTAAGCTTTGGCAGAGTAAGTACTAGCTTTACTTTTTATCTCTATTCTTGATCATAAACTTGAGAGACCTCAGCTCATCACTGACCCAAGAAGCAGGGTGAAGTACCTTTCACCATTAGCACGCACATTTTTTTTATAGTGGAATTTAATATGCTGGCAGGCAAATGCATTTTATTTCAGAAAATCAAGTCTCATGGTGACTGTGCTTCTCTCTGAGTATCTATAAATCTATATCTATTGCATAAAACACTCAAATATAATTAGAACGTCTACATCAAATGACTGTTGCAAACATGTTGCATCATCCAGAGATCCAGGCAAGAAGAGAGCCCTTGGTCACAGACTCACTTTCATATACATAATGTAGGAGATGGAGGTATGGTGAAACAGCTAATAAGTGAGGCCCTTAAACAGCCTGACTTGAACCTGGCTCTGCTAGTTGTTTAGCAGTATGACCTTTGGGCTGGTTATTTAACCTTGGAGCCTCAGTTTTGCCATTTGTAAGATGGGGATGATAGAAATACCTTCCTCACAGAGATTACTGTAAGGCTTAAATGAGACAATGAACATGAGATGAATGAACATGTTTGGCAGAGAGCCTGGCACATAGTACATGTTGAATAAACATCAGCTATAAACATAATTCTTATGTGTGTGACAAAGCCTGGGAAAAAAAGAGCCAAGGCACTGAGTGTAAATGAGTCAATTATTTTAACAACTGCAATCTAAGTTAGTAAAAAAAATGTTTTTCACTTTACACATAATTTAAGGGTATGAACCAAAACTGAACCATGTCCTATCTACATTGTAATTTTAATTATTTATTTTCAGGTATCTACATTGCTTTGGAGGTCATAAATTTAACATATACATATAAATTGCCATCTCTTTAATTCAGTCCTTATGATTGACACTTTGTTGGAGATGAAGATCAGAATGTTTTTCCCTATTAACAGGTAAATGGATTAAAATGAAAAAAAAATGATTAGAAATGGGCAGTTATACTAATTATAATTCTTCCAAGTCTAAGCTCTTTTTTAATTTATAGGAAATGATACCAGAATTATATTATTATCATGGACTAACAATTTATGCTTTCTCTTTTTACTTATTTGGGATTCAATCATTTATTTACAATTTGAAAGATTCCACTATGGACCATATTTGGACAAACTTGGAAAGAAATTCTCTTGGAATAAGTTTTTATACAACAAAAACAATTTAAACAGAGTGTGCCACTCAGTTCATGCAAGGCAAAACTGCTATACAGATTCAAGGGCATTTTATGTACATTTATAGATGAAAAAAGCTTGAAAGATTTAAAAAAATTACCAGACAATGAAAAAGAAACATCTGTTTCTTCTCATTACACATGTAGGGGAATAAAACTCACAGAAGGAAATAAATAAGGAAAATGTCATTAACACCAAAAATGTAGTCCTCACCTCTAAACTGAGGAGGCTGGATGTAATGGCCTCTGAGGTTTTGTCCATCTCAAAAGGTTTTTTATTCTAGTCAGTGTTTTCCCAGCTTAAAGGGTGTATATAAAAATGCAACTTACAGAGAGGTCAGGTAGAAAAGGATAGTGATAAAACCCAAATGTCTTGTTTCTTTTTCTTTGCTTTGTATGATTATGCTACATGTTTTAAGTTTTGCTGTAACAAAGTAAAATCATGGAAAAATAATCTTTTGCTGGGAATTCTTAAAAAAAGGTTTTGTTCTCTTTTAAACCTTATTTATAAAGGTTTCCAGATGCTTATCCTCACAGATTAAACACAGCATGATGCAGACATGTACAATAATATTCACTGCTCTGAAGCCAGGGAGAAACTACTTTGAGATTTAACTGCCTATCAGCTGAAGAACCAGAGTCCAGGGAATTTTCTGTTGCTGTTAGAGGTGTGATTGTCTGAAGTCACTTGGAAACAACCTGGCTTCTCAGCAGCAGCACATTTACCCTGTACTATGTCAAAGCACATCAAATGGCTGGCTTTCTAAACCATGAACAGGCTCTTTCTGATTACGCAAATACATAATGGAAAGGATGTGGGTAAAAAATAGAATGTAAATTGGAAGCTGACTTTTGAATTTGTTAGACAGCAGTACTGGGCTAACATAGTCATTCTAATTTCAAGAGACAATTCCAAAGTGGTTCTCAAGAGAAAGGACAGGGTATTTAAAAATATTTGTTCAATATGAATGGATGGGTCTTGCCAAAAGTGAGTTTTCACGCTGGCATGCGATCTCTTTGAGGGAAGTCAGCCTGAGTCACCGGACACATCAAACGCCGAGTCCAGTGCCTGGAATTACTGCGGCTGTGTGCACAAGCCAGATACCTGCGTTCCCCTGCCGCTGCTGGGATTTCAGCCCTCCTTTTAATTACATTAAAGCAGCTGGTACCACTGGTTACTGAAGTCTTCAGATTACCTTGATTGCTCGGTCATTATCTCTAATCAGCTGCTGCTTCTCATCTTCAAACTTTTGTATAACATCCTGGAGCCGCCTCTCTGCAGCAAGCTGCTGCCGGCTGTTCTCCTCTTTCAGAGAGGAAATGGTTGTCTGAAGTTCAGCTATGATCTAAAATGAAAACAGCATGCTATAACTGCAAATTCTTCAATGAGAGGCATCAAGTTTATACGTATTTATGCTTGACAAAAGAATGAATTTGACAAAATTCTACTTCACCAACTAAATATTTTCAATTAACATGTCACACAATATAATGCACGAAATTCCACACAATAAAAAGCCTATAATAAAACTGTGAATGGTGAACAACTGCTGAACCAAATATATTTGGAAGACATTTCCACTATAACATTCCACAATATTTACTCATCAGAAGAAAGAACATCTGTGATCTTAAAAATATGAAGGCAATCAGATTTTATTTTCCTGAAATACACACTTACTTGAATGAGAAAAGATGTTCTGCCTTTAATAACATTTTGAATTGTGATAATCAAAGAAAATGAACAGAGTTCATTCTTCATAGTCACTTAATTCTATGCAACCATTTTTGAGTATTTACTAATTATCATTATATTGTGCTAAGAACTTTAAATCCTTACGTCATTCACTACCATGAGACAAACATTACTACTGCCTATTTTTTTTATAAGTGAGGAAACAGAAGCAAAGGAAGAGGTCAGATATTTTAAACTCTAAAGATGACATCCAACTGAGGAGAGCAGGAGGAACTAAACCATGCAGTCAGATCAAACACTGCAGTAATTGGTTCTTCCAACTAGCCTACTTTGTTTTTCTTTTAAACAAAATTTTAGTATTGGAGAAAAGTTTATTTTTATATACTTCTAAATAGGTAGTTCTCTTCCTAAATCATATATATCCACTGAAGTTTACTTTGGTTCAAATAGTGCATTTCAGAGACTCCTGGAAGTATTCTTGACAACAGAGGAGTGGTTGGGATCAGGCACCCTCCAAGTAACCATGTGATGAGGAATCTTCTACATTTAATGGAGGGAGCTGGGCTTGATGAAAGCATTGCCCTCTCTTCAGACTAGATGGATCCATTTCCTTTCAGATTCAATGGTGATGACTTTTTTTAAAGCAGGAAATGGTTGTTTCTTCTACTACAAGAAACAAGATTGGTGCTAGGTTAGAATATAATTCTGTCAGTTCTATGGGGAAGGGGCAGTTGGTAAGAAACACTGGACAAATTAGTTATCTTCAGTGGAGCTCATTTCTCCCGACTATTATTTGATGACAAAACTAGATTACAGCATTATAAGGCCATAAATAGGAACTGTCTGGAGTCACCCAGATGCCAAGTCCTACAGAAATCTTAGTTGTTACTAATGACCTAAATAATAAAGTCTTTACAATAAAATATGGAGTATTTCTACTTTTAAAAGCAAGTAACCTCACTGTAACAAAGTTTAACACTTAGAATTCATAAATATTCCAAAAAGAAATGATAAAATAGTAGTATATTAGTAGTATGAGATGCAAACTTGAACCTTCTGCTATGAGTGGAAGAATTCATTTACTGAGAATGATGATGTTTTCATCTATTTTCTGAATTTTGATTAAATGTTATTTCCATTTTGGCATCCATTCAATTAATTATCATAGCACTGCTGTGAAACAGGGAAGGTTAAATTCCTGTAGTATGTGTAAAGAACTGAGGCACGTAATGATCAACTCACAGTCACAGAGTAAGAGAAGCCAGAGATAAGAAAGAGCCAGATTTCCTAGGCCCAATGTGAGACTTAAGATTGGTATTTTATAAGAACATGGAGCCAAATAGTAAAAATAGCTATACTATTTCAGTGTTTCAAGTTAAGTAAACTACAACATTGTAGGAGTGCTGGGTTTAATTCTATAATGTGTGTGTGTATTTGTGTAGTTCTGTGCAATTTTATCACATGCATAGATTTGCGTATCCACCACCACAGTTATATATTTTTAAAGTGAAAAGTAATTTTGTTGTTATTGTTTTTTTAATACTAAGATTTAGAATAGCTTTGAACTGACCAAAGATGATAAAAATATCTTTGGGTACTTCAAATGACCACAGGGCATGAATCAGGGACACCTCCCATTTTCAAACTTATGACATGAGTACATCAAAAAGAGATAAATGCAGGTTTTGGAAGGGATGGTGAGCAAAGTTCAGGATGTTCTGAGAAGGACACACTTGCTTTTGTGTGGAATATGAAACCTAACATTCTTTGGGGGAAAAATGAGATTCCTTTGGGAGATTGTTTCTCAACAATGAAATTGTTTCTGGAAAGTTATTTTAAAAATTACAAAGATGATAAAAGGGAGAGACTGTCAAAACACTACAGGTGAAACAACATAGATGGACAAATAGATTGCTTGGTTGATAG
This sequence comes from Choloepus didactylus, assembly GCF_015220235.1. Classification (NCBI taxonomy): domain Eukaryota; kingdom Metazoa; phylum Chordata; class Mammalia; order Pilosa; family Megalonychidae; genus Choloepus; species Choloepus didactylus. Next base: position 62,311,955 of record NC_051324.1, on the reverse strand, counting down.
ACTGATACATAAGATGGATATAGAGGGGCAGCTAATATATGGTATTTTTTAGAAATCGGGATTTAAGACTTACTTTAAGATTGAGCAATAAACATAATAACCTGTTTAATATGCTTTAGGTAAGGAACAAAACTCTACTGGCAGATCTAGAGTGTAAGACAATGAACTATTTTATCCTTAGCTCAGTGCTTAATTATAATTGGCACTTGATAAATTTTTAAGTAGTGGGAATATAATTAATGATCATAGTAAATAAGAAAAAACTCATCACCTGGCAAATTATATTGAGCTAATGTAGACTTTTCATAGAGTAATAATATAAAAAGTTTCTGACAAAATGAAAATTAATCCATACAATTGTAATCAAAACTATCCAATTTTGAATCATAATTAAAAATCAAGAAACAAAATGCTACCACTTAGCTAACTGTTAGTACCCTGTGTTAGTTTCAGAGAAAGAAGTGTTTTTTCATATGGATACTAAAAGTTAGTATTTCAGGAAGCAAAAGGATAGTTATTTTGGGTGAATGCTATTAGCAATCTAACTTATGAAAGCTATAATAATTTATACTTATTATTAAGCAATTAACACTTGGCATAAATATTAGTGGCCTTATTTAAGGTCTTAAAAATAACAGGATTCTAACAAGAGGTTAAGATTTCATCTTTTCCTCATCTTATTGCTTTTGCAGATTTTAGTATATGTAGTTTGAGATCTTTATAAAGCTCTTTCTTAAAATACAATAACAAGACAAGCCACACTTAGGAAGGATAGGTGAATGTTGAGGGTCCCTCATAAAATAAGTGGAAAAGTGGGTCCTTCACAACTTTTGTATTCTGCGTTGTCACTCTGGACAGAGTGACATGAAGGCTGGGGACGTGAGGGACAAGTGGAAATATTCCCAGGCACTGATATGCATCAAGTGGGTAAAAGCTAGCGCAGGGCAGTGGTCTCTTACAGTGGACAGGCTCAGCTGGCAACCCAGCTCTAGTATTCTCCACTCTTCTACCTACATATATTCTAGCAAAATGGCAATACCTTTCTTGGAAAAATGGCCACAAGGTGCATCACTTGAGGGGGTGGGGGCAGGGGGGCGAGAAACTGTATTAAAATTGAAAAGGCAAGGTTAATGTATGATATTAAGATATAAAGAACAAATAAATGATTCTGATGGAAATATTTGGGAGTGTGCCCAGTGGTGATTCAAACATTTCCATCATATGAACGCTGGGGATCACAGAAGGGGGTACAGTCAAGGGTTTAGTCTATACGGTCCATTGGGCCCTAAAAGCCTGATTAAATCTTAAATATTTAGTAAATTCCTTTAAAGGAGGAAAATATTTAAAATATTTTCCAACTTAACCTGATGATCTCTCGGGTACCAATGCATCCACTACCAATGCATTAATTTTATTATGGCTTTTGTTTGTTTTGTTTTTGAAAGAGAGATTTTTTAAAACCTGATCAACAGAGTAAAGCAACTTTGTTTCTGGCATTCTCATTGGCTTAGATATGAGTTAGAGATTCCAGTAAACTATCACTTGAAAACAGAAAAAGCCAGTCCACAGTTTTGTGTTATAATGTTCACTTTCAAATAATCTTATATGCTTCTCCAAAATGACTGGCACTCTGAACCAATGTTTCTCAAATGCCAGTTCACACACACACACACTTATATTTTTATTTACATGTATTTAGAGGTGCACAAAGAAAATATTATCAATGAAAGATTACAATCCTACTTTTTACGGGAAAGATGGATTATCTTTTATTACACACTCTCTAGGATTTCTTCTTTTTGGTGTTTTACTGACCTTTCAGTTATGAAATGATGGTTATAGTTCATGATAATTGTTACTAGTTGTTTTTTTCCTCCTTCTTCATTCTTTCCTGGGGAAAACAGTTAGCAACCCTATGCGCTTTCAAATTTTGGAGTGAGATTTTATCAACTATTCAACACCCAAAATTTGGTAACTACTGACTAGATCACTCTCAAAACTAGATGGAGGATTAAAATGGAAGAATAGTTTTGCCAGAGATGTATAAAGAAAAGAAACTGGGCTTGGAGTCACAAGGCAAGGGTTTGAGCCTTGCTGAACAATATATCTTTCTGATTTGGGGGGGGAAACTGCCACCCTTGCTGTGATCTATGAAATGGGAATAATAATACCTACCCAAATGGTGGTGGAGGTCTAAATTAAATAATTACAGGAGACATACAGGGTCTGCATAAATAATTTCTCCCTCCTTACTGACCTTTTCTCATTCGTCCCTTCCTCCTTTCCTTTCTCTATTATACTTTTCATACTGCTACTATAATAGCTAACAGTTATTAAATGTCTTATTATGTACTAGGTACCGTACTAAGCATTTTTTGGCATTGCTTGATCTAATACTTAGACAACCTTATGAGGTAAGTACTACACCCCCATTACACAAATGAGGAAACTGAATTCCAGAGAGCACAGGTAACTCGTGGAAGGTCATGTAAGTGGTCGGGTTGGTATTCAAATTCAGGTCGATTAGTCTCCAAAGCTCAGGCTTCCTTCCACACTAACTTACATGTAATTTGCTTTAGTATCAACTTATCGGGCTTCTTCCTACATTCCTTTAGATAACCTTAAATACTCCTTTTTGCAGACTCATTATTTAAGCATTTTTATTAGCGATCTTATATCTCACTCCCAGGCTGCCTCCCCCATTTAACATCAAGCAAAGTACACAGGATATAAGGGCATGTCAGTTGGGGATTTTTCATGGTTTCATTTGAACTTTAATTTTTGGATTAATAAGATTTCTTTTTTTATAAGAATCCTTCTTCTCACTGGATTGAAAAGGATATTTCCCTATGATCCTCCCTCAAGGAAGGGCTAGAATAATGGCAATCAAGACAAAATCATCATCTTTTATATGTGTGTGTGTGTGTGTGTGTGTGCGTGCGTGTGTATTTTCATTTAGAAAAAAACATACTGTTTTCCTAATGAAATGTGTATTATACAATATATATGCACATTTTAGAAATAATTATAGATTCTAAGAAAATTCATAGTAACTATCACTGACATTTTGCTGGTATAAGAGCAAAAAACTGTAAGGGATTGGGCCAAGTTGGTGTCAAGGTTAAGAGCTTCTGCTTTAGGTCAGATCCAGGTTTGATCCTAGTTTAGTTTCTGTTTCCTCAACTAGAAAAAATGGGGCCAACAGTAGTTCCTAACCCCAGAGTTAGTGTGAATGAAGACCGAAAGAGGCAATATGATTAAGTGCCCCATAAACGTGAGATAATGTTTTGTGTTGTTCTCACTAGTTAGTAACTGACAAAATGGTACATAAAATCCAATTTACTACATGTCACTATATACACGCAAAACATTAAGAAAAGTTGATTTCAAAAGTCTTTAGATACAATGTCCACAAAATTTGTTGGCTTAATTTATCTGTCTGCAAAATGAAGACAAGTAATATTTAATTATTTTAGAATTACTCGGACAACCAAGGAATACCTGGAATTTCCCTGAAAGATGCTGTAGCATACCATTACAACAATTTATGCAGAAAAAGTACTTCTGCACCATATTTCAAGTAGATACAAGCATTCAATTTTTGGCCTTTCTTCTATTAAAACTACTACAGTAACAACAAACAGCAAGACATGCATGTAGGGACTGATAATTCTTCTTTCTCCTAAAAGGAGTCAACACTTGAGCTGCTGAGTTAACTCAGAATTATATGCCAATTTGAATTTTGTTGATAAGCAGCCTTTAGGTGCAGCAAAGTGGAATACTACAAAAAAGCGCAGATGGTATCAAACTGCTTACATCATAGATGTAGGTGTGTATCTCCCACCCTTGTGAAATATGTTTCAGCCTGGGCTTGTTCGAGTGCACAGGCTGGTTTTACAAGATCTGAGACAGAGAGAGAGAGAGAGAGAGAGAGTGTGTGTGTGTGTGTGTGTGTGCGCGCATGCGCATGTGCTGATTCAAATGGTTCAATATGCCTAATTTTTCTTGATTTTTAATAAGACATAAATATTAAAAGCATATTTTACTTATTTATAAACCCATGAAAAATATGCTAATCCATGAAAAACTAAAGAGAATTAAGTTTAACTCTAAAGTACGAGAGCTTTTATTATTATTTTTTTCTGAGTGGGCTTCTTTGCCTGTTTTAACGTTGCTTACCTGTGAAGATTTGGCAAGCTTCTGAGCATAGTCCTTCTCAATCTGCTTCAGTCTGCTGTTGGCCTGAAAAACACACACACATGAGCACACGCGCGGTGACCTGTCAGCTTGGTATCTCTTCCACATGCCTGTCACCAGGCAGCTGGGCTGGCTGCCAGCTGCACCGCCCTTCGGGGGCGGCCAGAAAACCACAGGGCTTGTCTTTGATCTAATGCCAACTATTCATTACTTAAAAACCAAAAAGGAGAAAGAAAGAGAAAGAAAGTGGGGAATCTCTCCTACCAATTGTTTGACAAACACAAAACTCTGGCGGAGAGAAAGACAAAGGGAGAAGTAGAGAAATAGACACAGCTCAAGTGTGAAGACTCAGAAGATAAAGTAAGGGGATGAGAGAAGAAACAAAGGGGAATGAAAAAGAAGAGGGGAGAAAGAATTGGAGGAGGAAGAGAAGATAAACTAAATATATTTCACCTTAGTTTAAAGATAAAAAATTGATGCCCTGAGAGAAAGGCAGATACATTTTTAGCTTCACTGAGCAAAGGGTTACTGAGCCCCTACTCTGTCTAACATACAGGAGGTATTTTTTTAAGTGACAAATAAATTTAAATCAAACAATTTTTATGTTCTAGACCTACAGTGGCCTTTCCAGAATAATTTCACATTAATTATTACTTGATTATTACTTTGCCATTCAAGTTCTGATCCTTTGTATGTGACCTTCTTTCCCCTCTCTGGAAGTGTTTGGGAACAGTGCTCTATCTTTAGTGTTCGGAAATGTCACAGTGACATGCCCTTAGTCTGGGGCCTTTTTTCTTCCATCATGGGGGCACTGAATAGACTCTTCCAATCTGAGCCTCTGTCCTTCATTTCTGGGAAAGGTTTTGGTCATTACTTTGATTATTTTCTCCCCTCTTTTATCCCTGGTCCCTCTCTCTCTCTCTTTTCTGTCCATCTCTCTCTCTCTGCAACTCTGATTGTTGGACCTCTCAGATTTATCATCTCTTTTTTCTTATTATTTCTGTTTTCCATTTCTTTCTCTTTTTTACCTTAAAAAAACTTCCTATTGAATTTTTTTAAAATTGCTATCATATTTGTAATTTCCAAGGGATCTTTCTTATTCTCTGAACATCGTCATTAATCCCTCTTCACAGATGAGGAAACTGAGGCACAGAGAGGCTACATAACTTGCCCAGCATCACACAGCTAGGGAGTGATGGAGCTAGGTCTTGATCCCACGCAGTTGGGCTGCAGAGCATGGAGGTTTCACCAGCTAGAGCACATTGCATAATGTCTCTCAACAAATTCCGTTCCTCCTGAGGACACACACATGCACACATACACACACAATGTTTTTTCCTATTCCTTACAGAATCTGTGTTTTTCCTGAGTTCTTTTTATTTATGTACTTTATCCAGACTGTTTTGGTCTCTGTCTTTCACTTTAGATACTTTCTTCAAATGTCTGGTGATCTTTGGGGCTCGCTCTTTCTTAAAGCGAGGCCCTCAAAAGCTGAGCTGTTTACAGGCACGCTGTGGATGAGTGGACAGCATGAGGGGCACTCAGAAAGGGATCCAGACTCTGCCATGTCAGTATCCACCTGGGCTTCCCTCTTAGACCTGTCTGCCCAGTGCTGCATCCTCCAGTTTACTGCCTGGCAGCACAGATCTGGCTGTGTTCCTGGAAGGGTGCTGTTCCGGTTTGCTAATGCTGCTGTTATGCAAAATACCAGTAATGGATTGGCTTTTATAAAGGAGGTTTATTTGGTTATAAAGTTACAGTCTGAAGGCCATAAAAACGTCCAAGCTAAGGCATCAACACAAGTATACCTTCACCGAAGGAAGGCCAATGGCGTCCAGGAAACCTCTGTTAGCTGGGAAGGCACGTGGCTGGTATCTGCTGATCCCGGGTTGTATTTCAGCTCTTCTCACAGCAACCGTGCTTTCTTCAAAATGTTGCTCTTGAGGCGTTTTGCGCTCTCTTAGCTTCTCCGGAGCAAACACTGGGTTAGCATCTCCAAGGCATTGGCAAAAGTCTGCTTTTCAGCAGTGGTCTCCAAAACGTCTTTCTGAGCTGCTCTCCAAAATGTCACTCTCAGCTGCTCTCCAAAATGTCACTCTCAGCTGCTCTCCAAAATGTCACTGCTTTTAGCTCCTTCCGATTGTGAGCTCTTTGGACTCCAGTGATTAAATCAAGACTCACCCTGAATGGGCAGAGACCCTATCTCCATGGAAATCATCTAATCAAAGGTATTACCCCAGTTGGGTGGGTCACATTTCCATGGAAACATCCAATCAAGATGTCACACCCTAATCAAAAAAGATTAATCAATCTGCCCCCCACAAGATTGCATCAAAGAATATGGCTTTTTCTGGGAGATATGATATCTATACAAACTGGCACAGGTGCCTAGGTGTTCAGAATAGAGGCTCTCTTTACCCTCCGCTATACTTGGGTCCCTTCTCTCATTCCATCTCTCGGGAGAGTAAACCAGGGCTGGGGGTAGGTGCAGGCTCAGGACACATCTGGGTCATCTGATCTGGGTCACCTGCCTGTCCCCTGTAAATATTTTCAGCCAATCCTCTTCTCCGCTATACCCCATCTTGAGCCTTTAGGAAAGAGCTTGCAGCCTCTAACTGGCAGCCCTTCCCATGCCCCCTACCCCCCAAACTCTTTTCTCCCCAGAGATTGTTCAGTTGTCAGTATTGTCCATTTCACCTGTCCATTTTACTTGTCCAGCCCCTTTTGAGATTCTAAAATGCTGTTGATTTATATCCACTGTTATCTCCCCTCTTTGTTCACTTTGAAAAGTGTTAGCATAAAAATATTGATGCCCAGGTCTTATCCCCAGAGGGTTTTTTTATTTTTACCTTTTTTATTCAATTTTATTGAGATATATTCATATACCATACAATCATCCAAAGTGTACAATCAGTCATTCACAGTACCATCATATAGTTGTGCATTCATCACTACAATCAATTATTGAACATTTTCATTACTCCAAGAAAATAAAAAAAATAAAAGTAAAAAGAACACCCAAAACATCCCATCCCCCCATCCGCCCCTATTATTCATTTAATTTTTGTTCCTGTTGTTCTACTGTTCTACTTATCTGTCCATACACTGGATAAAGGGAGTGTGATCTAGGTTTTCACAACCACACAGTCACACCGTGTAAACTGTATAGTTGTACAATCGTTTTCAAGAATCAAGGCTACTGTTATCCCCAGAGGTTTTTATTTAATTGGTTGGGGGATACAGACCAGGCACTAGGATTTAAAAAAAAAATCTCCTCAGCCAAAACCACTGGGTTCATGCCTTTTTCAGTTTGATTCCTTTCATTTTGGTGGGGTTTCCTGAGGGGGGTGAAGATAAACAGGTGAGGTCTGTCCACAGATTCAACTAGCCATAAATATTTTCTTTATTTTGATATCACAAATGAGACTAGGAAGTAATTTTGGGCTCTTAACCCACTCCGGGCACACCTCCACTGGAACACTAAGGGTGAAATAGTTGTTGACTAACTTGTCTTTCTCTTGCGCAAGATTGTGAGACCCCAGAAGGCAGCTCCCAGCTCCTAACATAGTGCTTGGCGCACAAATGTTTACCTAATGAATGAATGTATTCCATACAAACCCTTTTCCTGTTCTATAACCTCAGTTCATACCTCTGACACTATCCTGTCACAATCATGTGTTTTATGGACTTGATTCAAAAGCATTCTTTGGAACTTATTCCACAAATTTCTTTGCATCTATAATCCCTTCAAGTACACAAGTAGTTTTGTTTTCTCCAGAGTAGAGAGTGAACGTGAATATTGCTTTTTGTAGTAAGCCATCAGACTGTCCCAGCTCCATAATTAATAAAGCCATTCGTCATTACAGAATTAAAGCCACTCTGAACCTCTTGAGGTTTATTTGTCTTGGTTCACATTCTGCCAATGCTATTTATCACAAAATGCTTGATAAAGTGTCATTTATTTAATAAGCACTTCTGTTAGCTCTTACCAAGTGCCAGGTGCCGTCCTAAGTGCTTTAAAAGTATTTATCCAGTAGAAAATTTAAAATTTTATTAAAGTGTCATAAAGAATAAGTTTCTGTTCCCTAAAAAAGTTGGGGTCAGAGTAGCTGGTCAATGCAGGGGAGGCCATGCCTTGGCGGCAGCCGCCCTTCATGAGCCTGCGGCTACAGGACGCACATGCCAGCCCTGGAGCTCACAGTCCCAAGCAAAGCTCCATACAACTCCAGGACCAATTCATGCATCCACTCCAGGCATCCTGGAACACAGCAGTGAAGAAAAGAGACAAAAATTCTTCCCTCCCTTCATTTTATTCCCTGTAAGAGAGTAAACAAAATAACTAATAAAAGTTATATAATAGTTTAGAGGGTGCCAAGTATTATGGTGAAGGATAAAACCAGAAAGGGAGATGGGATGTGCTGAAGGCTAGTGGATGATTTACAATTTTAACAAAATGGAAGTCAGGGAAGGCCTCGCTGAGAGGGTGGTATTCGACGAGACCTGGGGGAGCCAGGGTGGACTCTAGGGGCGTGTCCCTGTAAAGGGAAGAGTCAATGCAAAGGCCCTGAGGAAGGAGCATGCCTGGCATGTCCAAGGCCCAGTGTGGTTGGATCAGTAAGTGGCATCTCCCCCAGACAAGACAAGGGCCAAGAGATAGCAAGGGGCCTGATTCTGCATGGCTTGCAGGCAACTGTGAGGAATCTGGCTTTTCATATGAGTGAAATGAGGAACCAGTGAAGGACTTGCATTAGAGGAGTGCCATGATTTAATGTAAGTATTCAGAAGATCACTCTAGTATGGGGACAAGAATCAAGCATCGAAACCAGTTGAAAGGTTCTTGCAAATAATCCAGGATGGTAAAAGAGGAGGTGGTGAGAAGTAGAACCAATGAAGATGCTGTATGACAGAAAGCGATGAGTCAAGGATGACTTCAAGATCCCGTTGCAAGCAACTGGAAGAAGGGGGCTGTCATTATCTGGCATGGGAACAACTGCGGGTGGGGCAGGTTTTGGGGAAAGGTCAAGAGATCAGTTTTGGCTTCATAAGCTTGGAGATGCCTAGCAGACATCCAATGTTAAGTTGACTATTTGGATATATAAGTCTTGAGTTCAAGGGAGAGGTCTAGATTAGAAGTACACATTCAGAACTCATAAGTATATGCATGATATATAAAAACATGATATTGGATGAGATCTCAAGTGTATATAAAAAGAGAAGAGGTCTACATACCCTGAGTCAAGAGCCTGTAAATGTAAGAAGCTGGGGAGAAGAGCAGGAAAGCCGACTGAAAAGTGATGGCCAGAGAGAAGAGGAAACCAGGATAATACTGAATCCTGGAAGCCAAGTCATGGAAGTGTTTCAGGGACTGGTGAATTGTGTCAGATGCTGTACATGTATCATTAAAGTGAGAACTAAGAAACACACACATGGGTCTAGCAACATGGAGGTCACTGGCGATATAGTTAAGAGCAGTTCTGGCACAGTGGCAGGGATTAGAGAGGAACTGGAGCAGAATACAGACAATTTGTTACAAAAGGGAAAGAGAGAAATGGGGTGGAGACTGCAGGGGAAGTCGGTGAAGAAGGGGCTGATTTGTTTGTTTTTTTGAAAGATGGGAGAAATAAGAGCATGTTTTGGGAAAAAAATATCTGTCAGCAGAGGGGAAAAATAGGTATGCAGTTGATTTACTGGAGATACGTCCTTGATTGATGGGGGGGTGGGGGTGGGCTCTAGAACACAAAGTGGGGAAACAGTCTTTAATAGGAATGCAGACAAGCCACCCATAGCAGCAGTGGCGGAAGTTTCGGATTGCTACTGTTTTTTTCCATGAGGGTACGAGGAAAGATTCATCACCTGACCATGAGGATGGTAGAAGAGGTTTTGGAAGGTTTAAGGAGCGAGGGAAAGTGTGAAAAAGATATCTAGTTAAGTGGAAAATGGCAGGGACAGAGGAATATAGTATGATTCCTAAGATTCTAGGAAACACTAGAGCCTGCTTGAAATTAGGAAGGTTGAATTTAAAGTGAGACAAATTTGTAGTATATAAACACCTCTAGAATTTGCTAATGGCTAAACAGAACAGAATTAACATGGGAGAATAGTGAGAGTAACTGAAGAAATAAAATTATCAACCTTCAAGTATTTTACTATTTATTTGAACCTAATTTAGTTGCCTAAATTTCTGAGTGCCTCTTTAATAAATCTAAAAAACTCTGGTTTGGCATGGTCAAAAATTTATAACGAATTTTCATGCAAACTCCCGAAAACATTTTTTGAATCATTTTACTCTACCAATGGTAGTGACTGTACATTCAATTTCCATACATAAAGTCAGGTTTATTTATTTTAATTTAACCCTTATTTTTACAGCTATCATTTCAATATAGAAACATAATTGTCAAACAATCACCTGCAGCATGGCCTGAAAAGATGTAGAATAATAGGACCTAAGCAGGTTTTTTTTTGTTGTTGTTGTTGTTTTCAAATGTCTCCTCACTACTCCCATTTATGCTTGGTCGTGCCTTCCACCTCTCCACCATCTCGCAGTTCCTCTCTGCCTTTCTAGAGCTTCTTCCTCAGGTCATTCCCCTTGTTAAAGAGCCCAAAGTCTTGGTCCACTTCTCTGTAATTCCTATCAAACTCTTGTGTTTAAAACTCTATTGAAATGGAAGAAACCAGCCAATTTTCAAAAAGGTGTCAATGGTTGGTGTTCTAGTTTGCTAATGCTGTCAGAATGTAAAACACCAGAAACGGATTGGCTTTTATAAAAGGGGGTTTATTTGGTTTCACAGTTGCAGTCTTAAGTCCATAAGGTGTCCAAGGTAATGCATCAACAGTCAGGTACCTTCACTGGAGGATGGCCAATGGCGTCCGGAAAACCTCTGTTAGCTGGGAAGGCACGTGGCTGGTGTCTGCTCCAAAGTTCTGGCTTCAAAATGGCTTTCTCCCAGGATGTTCCTCTCTAGGCTGTAGCTCCTCAAAAATCTCTCAGTTGCTCTTGGGGCATTTGTCCTCTCTTACCTTCTCCAGAGCAAGAGTCTGCTTTCAACGGCTGTCTTCAAACTGTCTCTCATCTGCAGCTCCTCTCTCAGCTCCTGGGCGTTCTTCACAGTGTCCCTCTTGGCTGTAGCTCCTCTTCAAAATGTCACTCTCAGCTGCACTGAGTTCCTTCTGTTTGTCAGCTCATTTATATGGCTCCACTGATCAAGGCCCACCCTAAATGGGTGGGCCCACGCCTCCATGGAAATTATCTCATCAGAGTTATCACCTACAGTTGGGTGGGGTGCCTTTCCATGCAAACAACCTAGTCCAAATGTTCCAACTTAATCCCCACTAATATGTCTGCCTCACAAGATTGCATCAAAGAATATGGCTTTTTCTGGGGGACATAATACATTCAAACTGGCACAGTTGGTAACCATTTAATGTGCTGCTCTCTTCTTGCAGGGTACTTCACATTATGCCTTAACTCAAAAAAGTCCTTCAGTCCTTTATATTTCACTTTTGACTATGAAGGGTGAAAGTTCAGGCATTCATGATTTCCTGGAAGGCTATCAGAAGAGAATAATATTAGGAGGCTCTTCTATAGCACTTATGCATAAGAGAATTCCAGATCTTATAAAACAAAATTTCTTTAAAATATTATAGCATATGTTTCAGAATAGAATGTTTGTTTTTAGGCTGAAAACAAAACAAAACAAAACAAAAGATACTTCCAAGATCCGTGAAGCTTAACATAAAGCTCAGATTATTATGCAGCATTTTCTACTCAAAAGCTTTGGATTAATTCATTTGAAGCTTCTTGGAGAACTGTGAATACAACTGTGGTCATTCTGGTGACAAATGTTTACTTTTAACTTCACCATCTTACCAATAAACATATCCAGAGAATTTGTAACAAATGCTGATTTATATTTACTTTCATTGAATTTAAAGATATTTAAAGAACATTTAAATCTCTACGATATACCTTAAAATAAAGTTACAATTTTGTGAGCCTTAAATAAAATTAATGACTTCCAATCTGGGCTTGATGGAATAATTGGGGCCAGACTTAATCTGCCACAGTAAGCAACTAGAAAACTGGACAAAATATCGGCAAAACGGTTTTAGTATATTGGGCAACGGGCAACAGAGGACTGTGATCCCTACCAGAAGGGAAGCAAATGAGGGAAGCCCTACGATAGCCTCTACTTTCTGCCTGGAAGCATTTTCTGGGCCTCAATATAGGGATAGGGAATTGAAGCAGAGCAAAGAGCAGTTTTGTGGGCTGAGGAGAAAAAGACTGGAGTTTAGGAAGGCTGAGGCAGTTGGAATTTATGGGGCAGAACACTGGAGAGTTCCAGACATTTACATGGGGTCCCATTGAGTCTATTACTGTGCATGTGGTACAGTTAATTTCTGTAAGACCAAGCAGAAGTGACTAGTAAGCTTTAAGTTAAACAACTCCCAAGGCTCAGACAAGCTGGGAGATGTTTTGTGTTCTAACTAGCCAGAATGGAGAGTCCTCACTGGACACATTTTAGTAGTGGGGCCAAACCAGTCTGAGAATAAAGTCAACTTTAAATCTGCTCTTAAAAAGGTTAAAAACAGCTAAAATGGATCAAATGTATCATCCACAAGGAACTTATCTGTTCCCAAAAGTCAAATAGTCTTTAAAGAAGGCAAGAAAACCCAGAATTCAACAACATAAAATCACAATGTCCAGGATCCAATAAAAAACTAGACAGGAGAAGAAGCAGGGATATGTGACAGATAGGCAGGAGAAAAATCGATCTTTAAGTCAATTGTAGAAATAATAGAGATGATGGAATTCACAGACCAGAACTTTGTAAGACAGCTACTATCAACATATGCAAAGATATTAACAAAAACATGAACTTAACAAAGACAGAAATTGAAGATATAAAAAGAACTAAATGGAACCTCTACAGCAGAATCAGATAATAGCTGAAAGAATTTAACTGGATAGGACTAACTAAAGATTAGGCAGATCAGTAAACATGAAGAAATAGCATTTTAACTATATAAATGATTCCCAGATAGAAAACAGACTGAATTAAATGAACAGTCTCAGTAATCTGTGAGATGATATCACATTGTCTAAACATACACAATCATGTTATATCCCAGAAGGAAGAAGTTCCAGAAAAATATTTGAAGACATAATGGCTTAAATTTTTTCCAAAATGAAAACCATAAATCTGAAAATCCAAGACTATCAACGAAACCCAAGAATATTAATGAAATCCAAGAAAACCACATCAAGACACATGATAATCAAATTGCAAAGAACAGAAATAAAGATGAAATCTGGAAAGTAGCCAGAGAAAACAGATACATTACAAACAGAGCAACAAAGACAAGAATGAGGGAGATTTCTTGTCTGAAACCGCAAGCCAAAAGACAACATAATGAATCTTTAAAGTGCTGAAAAAAAAGCTGTCAATCTAAAATTGCATATCCAGTGAAAACAGCCTTCAAAACTGAAGGTAAAATACAGACATTTTTGAACAAAAATCTGAAAGAATTTGTTGCTAGCAGATGTGTACTATAAAAAAAGTTAAAGGAAGTTGTTCTGGCAGAAGGAAAATGATACCAAAGAGAAACCCGAATCAATTCAAAGGAATAAAGATCATTGGACAGAGAAAATACGTGTATAAATATAAATTACTTTTTATTCTCATTGTAAAATTTCTTTACAAGATAATTGAATGCTAAATACAAAAATAATAAAAGTATATTGTGGGACTCATAATAAATGTAGAATTAGAGTATAGGATAGGAAGATTAAATGGAGGCATACTGTTATTAAGGGACTGACATTTTATGTAAACTGGTATAATGGTATGTAAAGGTAGACTGTAAAACCCAGAGCAATAACAAAAAATCAGAGGGGTAAATCTAATAAGCCAATAGAAGTAAAATAGAATATAGAAAGTACTCAATAAATCCAACAAAAGGCAGGAAAAGAGGAAAAAGAAACAAAGAAAAGATGGGAAATAGAAACATAGTAAAACAATGATTAAAAGAAAAAAATCTATAATTGCATTAAATATAAATGTTATAAAATGCCAATTAAATGACATTTTCAGATCAGATTTTTATAACACAGGATTTAACATGTTTTCAAGAAAAACACTTAAAACACACACACACATATAAAATCACAAGTATGAAGAGAGATGTACCATGCAAACAGTAATGTAAGAAAAGAGTGGCTATACTAATATCAAAGTAGATTTCAGAAGAAAGAAGCTTACCAGAGATAAAGAGGTACATTTCATCATGATTAAAAAATTAATTCATAAAAATGATACAGCAATCTTAAATGCATATGTACCTAATTTCAGAGCTTGACAATACGTAAGTGAAGACAGAACTGAAAGGAGAAATAGGCAAGTCCATAGATTATAATTAAGGCTATTTCAACACTCTTAGGAATTTATAGAACAAGTACACAGAAAACCAGTGAGGATATAGATAACTGGAAAACACTATCAACTACCTTGATCACTAATCAAAACAGAACATATGCTGGGCCATAAAACAAATTTCAATAAATTTTTAAAGGATTGAAATCATACAGAGTATGTTGCCTGACCACAAAGGATTTAAATTAGAAATACATAAGAGAAATATATCTGATATTCCCAAATACATGTAAAATAAAAAATACACTCTAATAATCTGTGAATTAAATAAGAAAACACAAGGAAAATTAGAAAATATTTTTAAATGAACAAAAATGAAAGCCCAATATTTGTGGAATGGAGCTAAATCAGTGTATAGAAGAAATTTTTAGCTTTGAATTCTTTCATTAGCAATGAAGAAAAGTCTAAAATAAATGATAGAAGCCTCCACCTGAAGAATCTTGAAAAAGAATAGCAAATTAAACACAAAATCAGAAGAAGAAAATAATGCAGAGCAGAAATCAATTAAATAGAAAACAGAAGAACAATAGAGAAAATTATAAAACCAAAAGCTGGTTCTTTGAGAAGATCAATAAAATTGATAATCCTCTAGAAAGACCGATCAGAAAAAAGATAGAAAAGAATCAAATTACCAACATCAGGAAAGCATGAGAGAGGATATCGCTATTAGATCCTATAGACATTGATAGGATAATAAAGGAATATTACAAACAACATACTTCCAAAAAATTTGACAACTTAAATGAAATGGATAAATTTCTTAGAAGATACAAATTACCAAAACTGACTCAAGAAGAAATAGAAAACTCAATGAACTTTATATCTATTAAAGAAATCAAGTCTCTAATTAAAATCTTACACACACACATACGAACCTAACTCCAGGCCCAAGTAACTCAACTAGTAATTTCTATCAAACATCTAAAGAAGAAATAATACCAACTCTACACAAACTCTTTCAGAAAATAGAGTAGGCAGAAATTACATCATGACAACTGGTTAAGAAGGAACAATGTTCCTCCACCAAGACATGGATTCTACATCTCTAACCACTACCTAAAGCCTCCCCAGTCTGCCTTCCTTTCACACCAATATTTTCTTCTATATTGATTTTCATGTGACTATAAAAAGGCTTTTTCCTCTCCCTTGAAATCTTGATGTCACCCTGTGCACTGTGTTGACTTCATAAACATTTACTTCCAGTATCCTCCTCTGTGTTGGGCACTGTTTTTTTTTTCAGAGGTAAAAGTTTTAATGCAGTTGGGGAGGAGACAGATAAATGAATTAATAAAATACAGCATGTGTCATGAAAGAGATATGCATAAGTTGTTACTACGGAAAAAATATGAGATACCTAACGTCAGAGAAGGCTTCTGTGAGGAGGTGAATATTAAAGGATGATGATGATGATGATGATAGCAACAACAACAAATATTTATTTTGCTCTTACTCTATTGACACATGTTGCTTAAAAGCTTTACACATAGTAACATATCTAACCCTCCTCCAAACTCGGTGAGGTAGGCACTATTGATATCTTCACTTTACATATAATGAAACTGAAATAAAGAAAGGTTATATGATTAGGAATGAGTAGGAACCAACCAATTGAAAAAGAGAGAGAAGGAAATTTTAGATGAAGGTGCATGGTATATTTGAGGCACCATGCTTTCTTTTCTTCCTTCTCAGCCACATTTTTTGCAAAGGTAATCTCTACCTTCTGCCTCCACTTTCATTTATTCATTTGTCCAAGAAATATTTACGGAGCTCCTTGGTGACTACTCATTCTTTCCTTAATGGCCTGAAATTTGATCTCTTGTCTCCTCTATGCAACTCACCAATGACCTTCTTACTGCTAGAAGAGGCCATTTTTTTTCTTATTATGAAAATAAATACAGACTCTGGTGATGGGTGTACAATTCTGTAAACTTATTAAAAATCAGTGAGGGCTAGGTGAGACAGGGCAAAAAAAGACCTCCGTGAAAAATACTAGATAAAAACCAGAAGGTGACCCAGAAAACCGGTTTCAGTGATGCACCAGCTGGATAAGTTCTGCTAGAAACACAGGGGCCATACACTTGGTGAAACCGGGAGTTTGCATTCTGAAACGAGTGAGTAAGCTGGCTGAAAGACCCGCGGCCATGCTGTGGTGTGGGGAAGTCGGGGGTTGGCGTTTGGAGATGGACTGGTTCTTTTTAAAAAAAAAAAAGGGAAAAACCCAAGAGCAGCTGCAGTTGTGACGGTGGGAACCGTGCAGTGAAGCATGGCAGGAGCGGCTGAGTCAGCCTCTCAGTGTCTGGCGTGGAGGATAGCCCGCTGCAGATTCCCTCAGGGCCAGGGGAGCGGAGGGGAGAGCTGGAAGGAGAAAGAAACCCCGCTGCTTGCAGCTGGCTCCCAGGTGGGCTGGAGACACTCCTGCCCAGGGCCATGCCCACAGCCCAGAGCCCTACCAGGTCTCCCGGAGCTGAGAAGGAGAAACTGTGCGGGGGTGGGGGTGGGGTTGAGATGCCCTGTTCAGCCATCTTTGCATCAGGCTGAGAGCACCCCTGCACGGCCTGGCGACCTGGGGCTTCCCTTGAGAGATGGCACACACTTGTGACGTAGCACAGCCTTCCCTCAGCAAAGGTCCTGGAAGATCACAGCTGAGAAGGGGGGCCCACTCGGAAAACCCAGGGATGCTATGTCAATGCTGGTGGTTTGTGGGTCAGCGACAGAGGGTCTGGGGCAGAACTGAAATGAAGGCTTAGACTCTTGCAGCAGCCTTGAAACTCCAGGAACACCTGTGGGGTTTGAATATTAAAGCTGCCCTGCCTCCCTAATCACCCAGACACATGCCCCACATTCAGGGTGGACGGCTCCAATAACACACCCAAACTAAGTTCACCAACTGAACCCCACAAGAATCATTTCCCCACATACCACAAGGACAAAGTTGAGGAGAACTGACTTGAGGAGTATAGGTGACTCACAGATGCCATCTGCTGGTTAGTTAGAGAAAGTGTATGCCACCAACTTGTATTTCTGAAAAATTAGACTGGTATTTTTTTTTTTACAACTTGAAAGAACCCTATCAAGCAAAGCAAATGCCAAGAGGCCAAAAACAACAGAAAATTTTAATGCATATGATAAAACCAGACGATGTGGAGAACCCAATTCCAAACACCCAAATCAAAATATCAGAAGAGACACAGTACTTGGCACAATTAATCAAAGAACTACAATCGAGGAATGAAAACATGGCAAAGGATATAAAGGACATGAAGAAGACCATGGCACAGGATATAAGGGACATAAAGAAGACCCTAGAAGAGCATAAAGAAGACATTTCAAGAGTAAATAAAAAAAATAGAAGATCTTATGGAAATAAAAGAAAGTGTTGGCCAAATTAAAAAGACTCTGCATACTCATAATACAAGATTAGAGGAAGCTGAACAACAACTCAGTGTCCTAGAAGTCCACAGAACAGAAAATGAAAGAATAAAAGAAAGAATGGAGAAAAAAATCGAAAAAATCAAAATAGATCTCAGGGATATGATACATAAAATAAAATGTCCAAATTTAAGACTCATTGTTGTCCCACAAGGGGAAGAGAAGAATAAAGGTCTAGAAAGAGTAATCAAAGAAATTGTTGGGGAAAACTTCCCAAACCTTCTACACAATATAAATACACAAAGCATAAATGCCCAGCAAACTCCAAATAGAATAAATCCAAATAAACCCACTCCGAGACATATTCTGATCAGACTCTCAAATACTTAAGAGAAGGAGCAGGTTCTGAAAGCAGCAAGAGAAAAGCAATTCACCACATACAAAGGAAACAACATAAGACTAAGTTGTGACTACTCAGCGGCCACCATGGAGGTGACAAGGCAGTGGCATGATGTATTTAAAATCCTGAGAGAGAAAAATTTCCAATCAAGAATACTTTATCCAGCAAAACTCTCCTTCAAATTTGAGGAAGAGCTTAAATTTTTCACAGACAAAAGCTGAGAGACTTTGCCAATAAAAGACCTGCCCTACTTCAGATACTAAAGGGAGCCCTACCGACAGAGAAACAAAGAAAGGAGAAAGAGATATAGAGAATTTTAACAGACATATATAGTACCTTACATCCCAGATCACCAGGACACTCATTTTTCTCTAGAGATCACGGATCTTTCTCCAGAATGGACCATATGCTGGGACATAAAACAAGCCTCAATAAATTAAAAAAAAAAATTGAATATATTCAAAGCACATTCTCTGACCACAATGGAATACAAATAGAAGTCAATAATTTTTGAATTGTAACTCCGCTGTTTACTTCCTACATGATAAAAAATACACAAACTCTAATGACAAATCAGTGGTTTTGAACTCAATGTAAAATATGTAATTTTTGACAAGAACTATATAAAGGTGGGGGAATGGAAGAGTATAGGAACATAGTTTATGTGTCCTATTGAAGTTAAGTTGGTATCAAAGAAAAACAAGATTGTTATGGATTTAAGAGGTTAATTTTAAGCCCCACAGTAAACACAAAGAAATTGTGACAGAATATGACCATAGAGATGAAAAGTAGAGTATGGGTTAAGAGAAATGGGGGAAGGGGCAATGGGGAGTTAAGAAATGAGTGTAGGGTTGCTGTTTGAGGTGAAGGGAAATTTCTAGTAATGGATGGTGGGAAGGTGATAGCATTACAACATTCTAAATGTGATTAATCCCACTAATGGAATGCTAGGGAGGGGGTGGAATGGGAAGATTTAGGCTGTATATATGGTTCCACAATTGAGAAAAAAAAAAGTCTAAATAGATGACAACTGAATTAGATTCTGGATGGGATCTGAGGATGGAGGGCAGGAGGCTCAAAGGGACACAGTTGAGACATAATGGAAAAAAAAAAAAGGAAATATAGAATGTAAGCTTTGTATCAATGTTGAATTTCTTGTACTTCTTAGCTGTGTTTAATGGGACTGCATAAAAGAATGTTCTTGTTCATGGGTATTGTATATGTGAATTATAGTGTTTGTTCAAGGATGTGTGCAGCTAGCTCTCATATGTTCAGAAGACAGAGCAACAGATGATGGATGATAGATAGGGAGGGGAAGAAATAGTGGTGTGACAGCATATTAAAGTTGGTGGATTGGGGTATCAGGGGAGGAGGGTCAGGGTATGCTAGAGTTCTGTGTATGGGGTTTATATTGTTTTTGCAACTGTTCCTATAACTTTGAATTTATTTCAAAATAAAATAAAAAAAATCAATGAACTGTACACTTAAAAGAGAAGAATTTTATGCTATGTAAATTATACATCAATAAAGCTGTTGAAAGAAATACATGCTCACTTAGAAAATCCAAGCAATCAAAAAGTATACATACATATACATACACATCTACATATATCTGCATATCTATATATATTTAAAATCTCCCGTAATTTCTTACCCAGACCAACAATGTTGACACTTTAATGATTTTCCTGTGCAATATATTTGTATGTAGCAGGATATTTCTGAAGTCTTAAACCTGGGATTTTCTTTTTCTCCCCAGCCCTTCCCATCTTGGCACCTCCTTCCAGAAGGAGATGACACAGAAGCATAGAGAGAACAAAGGAACAAATTTTTGGCTTTTTAGTGTCTTAATCTGGGCCAATTGGACTCAGGGCCTAAAAGTATATCAGCCCAAGACAGTTTTACTCTGCCTGCTTCCCCCACTCGCTTCCCATCCCCAGACTACAAAAGAATCTCCAGGCTGGGGTTTGGAAAACAGCATGAAGTGAAGTGGAAAATGCTTACCTGTTGGTCTGTCCCTGAGAAAAGGCCCTATTTCTTGCCCAAGCCTGGAAGATGGGGAAAAATAGAAGCTGTGTGTAGGTGGGGGCTATTCTCAGAGCAGAGGGGAGGACCTGCACTCACGTGCCAGATGCTGGCCAGAGACAATAAAACCTACACTTTGGAGGCACAGCAGTTTGTATATCGGAGCCACAAGCTGAAATGGTCTGGTTTGGCCGGGGTGTGTAGGCAGACCAGCAAGCCGCTGAACCCAGCTAGTGTCCTGGGGGCTCATGCTTCTAGCTGGCCATGGGCAGGAGAATAGAAAATGTCTTGGGTGCCTGGGAGGAGCACGGACATGGCAAAGAGAAGGGGCTGTCAAAGAGGAGGGAGGAATGACAGGGAAGTGACAGGTACATACTGAAAACCAGAGATCAGTTGGGAAGACGGCTCTCTCAGGGGATGCTGGGTGGACAGGGGATGCCTGAGAGCAGAGTGTCCACACCATGGCACGATACAGCCCCTGGGGCCTTGATGCTGTCCTGGGGAAGTGGGGGAGTGACTGAGGTCTGAGGTGAGGTAACCAAAGTCAAGTATCAAGTTCTGCCACACAGTCAAATGGGGATTCAAAACAGAAATTGAGATTATGGCAAAATATGCACATCTGAGTCTATAGCCTGAGATCTGTACCCTTTCCAATATTCCACTATTAGGGTTAGGTTAGGGTGAGATTTTGGTGGTATGGAGCTCAGCCCTTGGCTTGCTATCCCCTTCCTTTCGATGGAGGAAAACGCATGAAAGGAATGCTAGCATTTGGGAAACAGTTGAGCTGCTTTATTATGGATGGTTCTGTGCCCAATACCCTTGTGGCTGAGCTGTGGTGAGTGGGCTGGAGCCTGAGACTGAGTCTCTGGGCTTTGTGGGTTCAAACCTCTCTCTCCCAAGTCAGAATGAACCTTTAACCATCCTTTGGCAAGCCATATGGTATAGGAACTTGAAGCAATGGCAGCCTGCAAAGGCACAGGAGAGACAGCAAGATAACTGGGCCTTCCCTAAGCAGGCTGCAGCCCTCTCGTCCCCACCCTACTGCCCCAGCACGGATGGGGAAGCACAAGAAGACAGAGCCGTGCAAGAATGCCACACGAGGATCCTGCTTACCAGCAAGCTTGGCCCAAAAAATGTGCTCATTCGCATCAGTGTTTCTTCTGCATGAGGAGCAAGGGGGAGCACAAAAAAAGAGATGGGCAGGAGAGCAAAAGCATTTTCTCTCACAGTATTGGCCACTTTGCATGATATCATAAGCATTTTCCATGTGTTAAAATGATTTCCAAACCTAATTTTTAAAAGCTTAATTATTTCATTATATGGATTGAGTATAAAAAATGATTCCTATCAATCTAGGCAAGGACTGACTGTTCTATAGCCATGGGTAGAGTAGACTTCAGAACTGGTTTCAAACCTCTTCAAATGGCCAATGACAACTTTCCTCAGTCAATACATTTTGCAGCCAGCCAGTGTCAGCCCCTCACTTGTGAAAGTTAATCAGAGACAAACTCCCTCCAACAAGCACGCTTCTGAGAGCCAACCAAGTAGCAACAGTTTCCCCCAAGTCACCCCACGTCTACAGATGATGTTAAGCCATGCCTCTGAGAGTCCCCAATCACTGAAGTCTACTCAGCCCCCAAACTTTACTTATGATGATCAGTTGCATGTAAGAGACACTGTATCAGACTGTCTCTGTATCAGAGACATTGTCCCTGACCAGCACTGCTTTCTTGCACTACAGCTTTGTCTTGTATTTCAGATACTAGTGGAGGACTTGTCATCCTTTGATAGCATCCAGCATGACTTGTTGAGCCATTTCTCTATTGCTGGATATTTAGATTATTCTCAATACTTTACTGTTATAAATAACACTGTATTATGTATCCCCACACATAAATGTTTCACTGCAGCACTGATTATATTTCTAAGATAAACTTCTAGAAATGGAATTACTAAGTCAAAGTATAGAAACATTTCTAAAGCTCTTTATATTGTCAAATTGCTTTCTAGAAAGGTTATTACTGGTTTACTCTCATACATCAGTGTCTGAGGTACCCATTATACTATATGCTTGCAAGGATTAAATATTTTAATTTTATAACAATCTTTGCCACTGTAATAGGAAAAATAGTTTACTTTAACTTGTATGTCTTTATTTGTGAGAATGAAATATGAAATTTGTTTCCATATTCTTCCACAGTAATAAAAGTTCTGGCTGGGCACTTGCTGCCCAGAATAAACACATTTTCCAGCCTCCTTTGCAGCTGTATTTGGCCGTGTGACCAAGTCTTGCCCAGTGGCATGTAAGTGGGGGTGTTGTACAGTGGTTTCTGGGACATTTCCTTAAGAGACAGTGCATATGTGACCTTTGATTCTTCTTTGTCTGTTTCCCATCCCCATGCCTCAGCCTTAGAATCCAATTTGGGACACAAAGATGAGGGTACCACAGGTCAGCCTGGCATCACTGAACTGCCAAGCTGGTCTTGTAGTGAGAGAGAAAAAACAATCTTGGGTAAGCCATTATCATTTGTCACTCACTGATGATTCTAATCCTAACAAAAGGCCATATTTCCTGAGTTCCTCTCCTGATTTCCCAACTTCCTATTAGCCGTTTCCATCTAAAGTGACCCACTGGCAAACTCAAAATCAAAAAAATCTGTGATTCTATATTCTTTGAGGGTGGGAGCTGTAATGTAGTCTTTATTCTCCCCCAATCCCACACCAAGGCCAAAGCCAAGTGTCTTTTTAAATAGCAGGCATTCAATAAGTATTTGGTGATAGAAGTGTTTCTCCCCTTCATGCAGATTCTTTATCTGGGGTCCACTGATTGGCTTTAAGAGTCCATGAACCCTCTAAAATTTTATGCAAAGTTTTAGATATACTGTATTTTTCTGGAAGAGGATCCAAATATTTCAATAGATTTTCTAAGGAGTCTATGGCCCAAAAAAGCACTGTCCGTATGGTTCCACTATGCTTCCCTATGTTTATACCATTCTACCCACTGAGGGGGCTTACAACTGCTTTTTCTTCAGTCCATTGGTCCTTAACACTTCTGTGGTTTTACCCAGTTCAGGTCTTTCTCAACTTCATATATTCCCCTGACTTGTTTCCCAGCCTCCATACTTAGCCAACCTCTAACCATCCCTGAATCCCTGTTGATAATTCCTTTGCTTTAGAATCTTGCTTACTAAGTCCAAGCTCCTTGGCCTGCAATTCAGGGCCCTCAGTGATACACAGATCAACTCTCTTTTCTGCTTCAGCACCCCCAAATATTCACTTTATCCTTTTAGGATATAAGCTTCTCAAAGGCAGTAATCTTTGTGTAGTCTATTCATTGAGATAGCCCAAGACTAGCACATGGGTGCTCAATCAATAACTACCTGGTAAATGTATAAAAATTTTCTAATGTGGATTAATAGGGTTTTCCAGACCCCTGCTTTGCTTTGCAGTCACTTTCCTTCTGCCGTAATGCTA
Organism: Choloepus didactylus; assembly: GCF_015220235.1. Lineage (NCBI taxonomy): Eukaryota > Metazoa > Chordata > Mammalia > Pilosa > Megalonychidae > Choloepus > Choloepus didactylus. The sequence goes on along the minus strand of NC_051324.1, from coordinate 62,288,057 downwards.
TTCCCTAAGGCCTGCCCCATTCTTCCAAATCATTTCAAATCCTAATATTGTTTTCTTTAAAAGTGATTTGTTTTTTTTTCCTTTTACATTCATAGTTCTGGTAATATTTATAACTGCTCTATAATCTTTTGAAAACATGCCTTATCTTTCCTAAAAGATTATGGACTCCTGAAAAGCAGAGATTGTGCAGAGTTTGTAGCTCTAGCATCACTGTTTTGTTTTTAACAGCTGCTTGGAAATGTGTTTTAATGAATAAATGAAAAACATAAATACAGGTGAACTGGTAAGATTTTTAGCAGCTCTCTGAGCAAAAGATAGAAAAGGTGAGGTAGAGAGAAAAGTAGAAGTAGAAAGTTTATGAACATTTAAAAATTATGATTTACCATACTTTAGTACCTAATCTAGGAGGAGATTAAAGATATTTTTGGGAAAAAAATATTTTAAGACATTTTAAGATAATTCAAATATTCCAAGGATGCTGTTTATGAGACAAATAACTTTTTAAAGGCTTATTTTAAAATCATTTCAATGGAAAAATTTACTTGTCTCACATTGCAGTTATTTAGTTTCTCCAGATAATGTACTAAGTGATAAAATTTTACAAACTTAGTTAAAAACACAAAAACTAAGTCAGAAATTATGATATGAGTATCAATGGTATTGAGGAACTATTTTTACTTTTACTTCCATATTCTTTAGTTTTCAGAATAAAAAAATTAATGGAATAAATAAAAGATTTCTATTGGTTGTTCATTTAATGATGCCTTCATAGTGCTTTGTATTCAGCAGACACTTAATGTTTATTGAACTGAATGTTGAAAAAAGGTTTAATCCATCCATGACTTGGTCATACTAATTTGTTTATAACATTCTCCATGATCAACTACTTAATTAAGGATTAGTAGGAAGAATGCCATTTACAAGACTTCTGATTACCACATTTGCAACTTCAAAGCCCATTCCTGAAACAAGTAATCAGGACAGAAGAGTGGCAGGAAGCAAACAAACATTTGTTGAGTACCTATTACATGCCAGGCGAGGATACAAATAATAAAATAAAGTTCCAAAACTTTTCAGTCTTACTCTGAGGCAAGGCTAAGTTCTCAGTTCAATACAACTGTTACAAGAAAGGTTACTTTAAAAAATCATTTTCATTTTTCTGTGACATATAAATCCCACATATGAGATTGAGCAAACTGCAAACTAGTTTAAATAGCAAAACATCTGCAAGTGTCACTGCTCCACACTTAGTGACCCCTTAGTTTTAATTAGTTTCTAGAAAACTGATTCAATTATCTTTGAGAGTTGCTTTACACAGACCCAGAAGCTAATAACTAGGAACTCCAAGTGTTAGTTTTTGTCACTGCCTCTTCATTTTATAAGAATACCAGGGAGAAGCCAGGGTCTCTGTTAAAGAAGGAAGGAACTGGACAGTTTTTGAAAAGGTCTCTGGTATCAGTAACAAGATCACTATTTACTGAGCATTGATAATAAATATTGATGGGTGCATTCTCAGGAAAAGCGCCCAGCTTCCTGAATTTGGCCCTATTTCTGCATAGATTTTCTGCCCACACGGCGTCAGTAGCTGCAGTCAATACTGCGGACTATGATAATGAGTATTTAATGGCAGAGAACCTAAAGAGTAACAGTGGGACCTTGATTTCCTTCTCTCACTGTAATTCAGCAGGACTAATTTTCCCACTATCGCAACATACACTTACAAGGCTAACACCCACAAATGATCACATAAGAGTTACATGCATTTCCCACCCTACTCACTGAATAAGAAAGCAAACTACGAAACAAGCTTATGGAAATAAAGAATTAAGATCTAATCACATTTCTAAAGCTCAACCTCAGAGAAGCTCTCTGAAGCAATGGCCACAGAAACTGAAACTCATTTATTAGTTGGGCAGAAACACAAACTTTAAGAGAATGAGGGGGGAAAAAAACCACTTTAATTTGCTCCAGGGAAGAAGCAACTATTCTCTGATGTGCAAAAAGGAATTTATCATCAAAGACCAAATGTAAATGGAGCCAATTACTTTTCTTAAGAAACTCTACCTTCTGTAAGACTTTTGTAAGTCTTTTACACTGCTATACTTTACACCAAAATAAAATGTTGCATGATTTGACAAATGTCAAAGGCAAATGACTACTGTATTCAACAAATTTTAACATACATACATTTAAATATATTTATATTTTCATATGAGTGGCACATTCTGATTTTTTGAAGTGCATAGTCAAGCACTATCTCAAATACATGATTTCAGAGATCAAAGAACATTGACGTTGTTCAACGATCAAACGATGTTAACTGAATTATCAGTGAAGTAATAAATTATTTCAAATAAGCTTTGAGTCTAGAAGTTAGATATCACAATCGGGTACACTCATAAATCCCATTACATATTTTATGTATTGTTTTGGAAAATTTTTTAACTTTTGGCTCATTTGGATAGGAAAAAAGAATGTAGTAAATATTAAATGGAAAGTTTATGAAATAATATATGTACAGGAAGTTGCTTTATTACATTTATAGGCAGTTCAATATAAAACAGTGTTCTCAATACACTTCAAACGCTCTATATCCTCCACTGGATAATTTGGAAGTTTGGAATAGGTACTGAGAGGACATTCTTGAAATTTAGTCATTAGCTACTGCTAATTAAAAATGAGAGGCTTATCTATTTCTCCAGGATCATCTATATTAAGACAGAATTATCAAACCAATTCCTTTAAAAATAAAATTTAAAAGTTTGTCAGCAATGAGTAGGATGCCTATACAAAACATACCCCCTGTTCAGTCTACAAACATCAGACCTCCATTTAGTTTTGCTGCTGTCTAGGTGAATCTCCCATCACCAGACCCCCCAAAGCTGCTCCAACAACCATTTTCATCAACTCAGGTTGCTTTGATTGATCAATAGCTGTTGCTAAATGGTAAGACTAGAGCATGGGAGTAAAGAGCATGGGCTCTGAAATTAAACTGACCTGGGAGGTGTGAACATGGGCAAATTATTTATTTTTATAACCTGCAAATAAAGAGGACAGTAAAGATTAAAGAGGGCTAGGCTCAGCAATGTAGGAATGGTGGAAATTCAGGATGGCCAGCATTGGAGAGTGGTGAGGGAGCACTGGAAAAAGGACAAGGACCAGGTTCATGTGGAGGAAATGGGAGAAGTAGAAGGGAAGGCAAGAGGGATCAGCAGGGGATTTGATAGACTGAGAGTCATGAACTAGCTGAATGATGCCGAGGTCTAAGGTATAGCTGCATTTTTTGATGGATTAAATAGAACTAAAAGAGAAGATGTTTTACTATAGCTGAGGTTAAGAAACTATAAGGCCATACTGTTAGGAAAGTCAGCTATCAAAATTAATCTTTCACAGTCAGTCCCAGTTACTCCTTCTTATTCATCCTTACACTTCAAGTCCATGAATAGAACTATTTGCCTCATCTTTTTTCCTGGGGAAGCAATTTTCTTCCTGATACATCCCCAAAAGTGGTGCGCTCTGATGCTTTTGACATTGCTGATCATTTACTCTTCTTATTTGTAAATGTTCAAATGATATAATAATTGATAATACAAAGGAGCATAGTATTTTGTAAATTTATGAAACATGATATAGAACATTCCTAAAACAACCACAAAATTTAATATCTAGCCTTACAAATGCCCCTGTATTTACTGTGTGCCCTCCCCCCTTCCCCAGCCCATCCCCTGAATCCTCCAGAGAGGACTATCTCCTGAATTTTATTTATTGATTTGCTTAAAAAAACATGATATGGGTAAAATTATCATGTGGAAGATCATATCACTAATTAATATATTATTAATTTTACTATTTTTGAGCTTTATACAAATATATTCATGAGCTATTGTAGTCTCCTACAATTTGTTGCTTTTTGCATATTGTTTTTAAGATTCATTCATGATGTTTCTTTCAAAGATGTATTTCCATCATTTTCACTGCTTTATATTATTCTATAGTGTGACCAGATCAAAATCATTCATTCCTCTGTTAATGGACATCTGGACTCTTTCCAGTTTTCTCTTTCATGAGCCATGCTGCTATGAACATTTCTGTACATGTTCTGGTACTCATCTGTGAGTCTCTAGGGCATATAACTAAGGAGTTGAATTGATGGTTCATAAACCATATGTTAAACTTCATAAGATAATGCCAAACTGACTTCCGAAGCAACACTTTACATTCTCACCAGCAGTACACAAGTTCTTTCTGTTCCACATCTTCAACCTCACTTATCATTGTCAGACATCTTATTTTTTTTTAATAACAGCTTTAGAGAGATAAAATTCACCTGTAAAATTCACCTTTTTAAAGTGTACAATTCAGTGGTTTTTAGTATATTCATACAGTTGTACACCCAACACCATTATCAAATTCCAGAACAATTTTATCATCCCCAAAATAAACCTCATATCCATTAGCAGCTACTCCCCAATCTACCCTCTGCTGAGTCCCTGGCAACCATCAATCTACTTTCTGTCTCTAGGCATTTGCCTATTTCATAGAAATGAAATCATAATATGTAGCCTCTTACGTCTGGCTTCTTTGACTTGCATAATATTGTTAAAGTGGCGAATTATATTCATGGATTTCTAACGTTAAATTACTCTTGCTTTCCTGCATTGAGCCAGCTTGGTCACAATGTATAATCATTTTTACATACTTGATAGATTCTGTTTTTAATTTTTTGCTAGGAATTTTATACCTAAAATTAAATGTGAGTTTGGTTTTGTAATTTTCCTTTTATTGTCACTGTCTGATTTTAATATTGATGAAAACTATACTGGCTTCTTGGAATACACTGGGGAATATTACCTTTATTTTTCCCCTCTGATAGATTTTATATATTAGTGGAGTGGTCTGTTCTTTGCAAGTTTGGTAGAACTTGTCTCCAAAATCATGTGGGCCTGATGTTTTCTTTGAAGAAAAACTAAGTATTCTATTTAATATCTATAAAAACACTGGAGTTTTCCATTTCTTTAGTAAATTTTCTCTTGAAATTTGTCTGTTTTACAAATAAATTTGTCCATTTATTGGCATAAAATTGTTCATTATATTATCTTTTAAAAACTGCGGGCTCAGTAGTCATTTCCCCCATTTTATCCCTGATATTGTCTCTTGGTGCGTTTCCCTAACTTTCTAAGCAATTGTCCAGAAAATACATACTTTACTGTTCTCTTCAAAGCATCAAATTTTGCTTTAATTGAATCACTCACGTTTCATTAAAACTTTCTACTCCCTGGGTATCCACGACATTATCCCCTCCTGGTTCTCCAGTACCTCTCTGATAGTTGTGTATTGATCTCTAGTTGATTTTAAATGCCATCCGCTCCTCCCTTTCTATACCTGTTTTTTAAAAAAATCCATCCATATGATTTTCAATAATCTTTTTGTTGACATGACTTCCAACTCTGCCTTTGGCCTCTACAACACTTCTACCCAGGTCCAGACTCACATCCAGCTGCAGGCTGGACTTGCCCTCTCTTAGCTGCTCCACAGTTTGGGACACTCAGCTTGCCCCAAACTGAACTCAATCATTTCTTTCCTGAATCTGTTCTTCCTCGTCTTAATTAATGGCACATTCATTTAGTCACTCATATCGGAAACTGAGACTAATCCTTCTCCTTCACTCTTGACAATCCTGCCACTTTTTATTTCAAGACCCTTACCTTGTCTCTCCTGAATTTTCATAAAAGCCTTCTAATGGGTTGACCTGTTATTCCCCCTAGCTACTTAATTTTTGCTGTCTGATATAGAACCACCAATCATCTTTCAGCTGGTTATCTAGTTAAAATGTACTACTGACCATCTCATTTTGTAATTCAAAGCCCTCCATTGCTTCTTTTTTTTTTTTAATTTTTTTTTAGTTTTTATTGAGATTGTTCATATACCATACAACTATCCAAAGATTCAAAGTGTACAATCAATTGCCCACGGTACCATCATACAGCTGTGTATTCATCACCATAATTAATTTTTTTCATTTTTAGAACATTTCAGTACTCCAGAAAAGAAATAAAGACAAAAAAAGGAAACTCCAATCCTTCCAAACTCCTAATCTCCCCCCCCTCCATTATTAATCTATAGTTTTGGTATAGTACATTTGGTACTGTTGACGAAAGAATGTTAAAATACTACTAACTGTAGTATATAGTTTGCAATAGGTATATATTTTTTTCCTATATGCCCCTCTATTATTATCTTCTAGTTATAGTGTCATACCTTTGTTCTAGTTCATGACAGAGATTTCTAAGATTTGTACAGTTAATCACAGACATTGTCCACCACAAGATTCACTGTTTTATACATTCCCATCTTTTAACCTCCAACTTTCCTTCTGGTGACATAGATGACTCTGAGCTTACCCTTTCCACCACCTTCCCACACCATTCAGCACTGTTAGTTACTCTCACAACGTGCTACCATCATCTCTGTTCATTTTCAAACATTTAAGTTCACCCTAGTTAAATATTCTGCTCATAATAAGCAACCACTCCCCATTCTTTAGCCTCATTCTATATTCTAGTAACTTATATTTCATGTCTATGAGTTTACATATCATAATTAGTTCATATAAGTTAGACCCTGCAATATTTGTCCTATGTGTCTTATCTCACTCAATATAGTGCCCTCAAGGTTTCTTCATCAACCCATTTTTTTTTAAGACGGTTTTGTTCACACACCATACATTCTATTCTAAGTAAACAATCATTGGTTTCCTGTTCAGTCACGTATTTATGTATTCAGCACCATCGCCACTATCTATATAAGGACATCCCCATTTCTTCCTCAAAGAAGGAAGAAGAGTGAAAGAAGGTAGGGAGACAACAGAAAAAGAAAAAAATAGAGAAAAAATATGACAGCTAAAAAGCAACAAAAGGAAAGATACATTGAACTAAAGTAGAATAAAGAGTCATACAACATCACCAATGCCAGGAGTCCCACACACTTCCCCTATCTCCCCACCCTACTCCCCATATGCATTTAGCTTTGGTATATTGCCTTTGTTATATTAAAGGAAGCATAATACAATATTTCTGTTAATTATAGTCTCTAGTTTGCATTGATTGTATTTCCCCCCCCAATCCCACCCTATTTTTAATACCTTGCAATGGTGACATTCATTTGTTCTACCTCATGTAAAAACATAGTTGTACCTTTTATTACAATCATTGATTACCCTAGGTTTCACAGAGTTATACATTCACAGTCTTTATCTTTCATCTTTCATTCTGGTGTCCCACATGCTTCTTTTTTTTTTTTTAATTTTGAAATAAATTCAAAGTTATAGGAACAGTTTCAAAAACAATACTGACCTCATACACAGAATTCCATCATACCCTGACCCCCCTCCCCCGATAGCTCAATCCACCAACTTAAACATGCTGTCACATTGCTATTTCTTTCCCTCCCTATCATCCATCATCTATTGCTCTGTCTTCTGAACATACGAGAGCTAGCTGCACACATCCTTGAACATACACTTTATACAGTTGTCTAAAATTACATTTTTTACATTGAGTTCAAAACCACTGATTTGTCATTAGAGTTTGTGTATTTTATATCAAGTAGAAAGTAAATAGTGGAGTTACAGTTCAAAAATTATTGACTTCTATTTGTATTCCATTGTGGTTGGAGAATGTGCTTTGAGTATATTCAAAAATTTTTTTTTTAATTTATTGAAGCTTGTTTTATGTACCAGCTTATGGTCCCTTCTGGAGAAAGATCTGTGATCACTAGAGAAAAATGAGTGTCCTGGTGATTTGGGATGTAAGGTACTACATATGTCTGTTAAAATTCTCTGTATCTCTTTCTCCTTTCTTTGTTTCTCTGTCGGTAGGGCTTCCTTTAGAATCTGAAGTAGGGCAAGTCTTTTATTGGCAGAGTCTCTCAGCATTTGTTTGTCTGTGAAAAATTTAAGCTCTCCCTCAAATTTGAAGGAGAGTTTTGCTGGATGAAGTATTCTTAGTTGGAAATTTTTCTCTCTCAGGATTTTAAATATGTCATGCCACTGCCTTCTCGCCTCCATGGTGGCCACTGAGTAGTCACAAGTTAGTCTTATGTTGTTTCCTTTGTATGTGGTAAATTGCTTTTCTCTTGCTGCTTTCAGAACTTGCTCCTTCTCTTCAGTATTTGAGAGTCTGATCAGAATATGTCTCAGAGTTTATTTGGATTTATTCTATTTGGAGTTCGCTGGGCATTTATGCTTTCTGTATTTATATTGTGTAGAAGGTTTAGGAAGTTTTCCCCAACAATTTCTTTGAATACTCTTTCTAGACCTTTACCCTTCTCTTCCCCTTCTGGGACACCAATGAGTCTTAAGTTTGGATGTTTTATTTTATCTAGCGTATCCCTGAAATCCGTTTCGATTTTTTTGATTTTTTTCTCCATTCTTTCTTTTGTTCTTTCATTTTCTGTTCTGTGGACTTCTAGGACACTGAGATGTTGTTCAGCTTCCTCTAGTCTTGTATTGTGAATATCCAGAGTCTTTTTAATTTGGCCAACAGTTTCTTTTATTTGCATAAGATCTTCTACTTTTTTATTTACTCTTGCAATGTCTTCTTTATGCTCTTCTAGGGTCTTCTTTATGTCCCTTATATCCTGGGCCATGGTCTTCTTGATGTCCTTTAAATCCTTTGCCATGTTTTCGTTCCTCGATTGTAGTTCCTTGATTAATTGTGCGAGGTACTGTGTTTCTTCCGATATCTTGATTTGTGTGTTTGGAGTTGGAGTCTCCATATGTCTGGTTTTATCACATGCATTAAGATTTTCTGTTGTTTTTGGCCTCTTGGCATTTGCTTTGCTTGATAGGGTTCTTTCAAGTTGTAAAACAAAATTCCTATCTAATTTTTCAGAAACACAGTTTGGTGACGTACACTTTCTCTAACTAACCAGCAGATGGCGTCTGTGAGTCACCTATACCCCTCAAGTCAGTTCTCCACCTTGTCCCCACGGTGTGTGGGGAAATGATTCTTGTGGAGTTCAGTTGGAGAACTCAGTTTGGGTGTGTTGCTGGTGCTGTCCACCCTCAATGTGGGGCGTGTGTACGGGTGGCCAGGGAGGAAGCTTTAATATTCAAATCCCCCAAGTTCCCGGAGATTCAAGGCCGCCGCAAGAGTCTAAGCCTTCATTTCATTTCAGCCCCAGACACTCTCTCTCACTGTCCCACAAACCACCAGACTTGGTGTAATGTCCCTGGGTTCTCCGAGCGAGTCCCCCCTCCCAGCCGTGATCCTCCAAGACCTCTGCTGAGGGAATGCTGTGCTACATCATCAGTGTGTGCCATCTCTCAAGGGAAGCCTCAGGCCACCGGCCGTGCCGGGATGCTTCCAGCCTGATGCAAAGATGGCTGAACAGGGGACCTCAACTCCTCCCTCCTCACGCAGTTCCTTCTTCTCAGCTCCGGGACAACTGGCGGGGCTCTGGGCTGTGGGCACGGTCCCGGGCAGGAGTTTATCCAGCCCTCCGGGGAACCAGCTGCTAGCCGTGGGGTTTCTTTCTGCTTCCGGCTCTCCCCTCCGTTCCCTCGGCCCCGAGGGTATCTGCAGTGGGCTATCTTCCCGGCCAGACATCAAGAGGCCGGCCCAGCCCCCTCTTGCTGTGTTTTACTGCGTGGTTCCCACTATCGCAGCTGTAGCCGCTCCTGAGTTTCCCGCCCCCCCCTTTAAAAAAAAAAAAAAAAAAAAAGAGCCAGTTGGTCTCCAAACGCCGAACCCTGGCTTCCCCAGACTGCCGCGCAGCTGTGGGTCTTCCAGCCAGCTTACTCACTCGTTTCAGAATGCAGACTCCTGGTTTCACCAAGTATACAGCCCCTCTGGAACTAGGAGACCTCGTCCAGCTGGTGCATCGCTGTAACCGGTATTCTGGGTGACTTTCTGGTTTTTATTTAGTGTTTTTCACGGAGGTGTTTTTTCGCCTTGTCTCACCTAGCCACCATCTTAGTTTCTCCCCCCACATATTCTAACCTTCCTCTTTCAACCATATTCACAGTCATCTTTTTTCAGTGTACTTACAGTGCTGTGCTACTGTCTCCCAAAATTGTTTTCCAAACCTCTCACTCCTGTCTTTTCCTTTCTGTGTGCAGTGCTTTCTTTAGTGTTTCCTGTAGAGCAGGTATCTTGTTCACAAACTCTGTCATTGTCTATCAGAGAATATTTTAAGCTCTCCCTTATATTTGACAGTTTTGCCAGATATAGGATTCTTGGTTGGTGGTTTTTCTCTTTCAGTATCTTAAATATATCACCCCACTTCCTTCTTGCCTCCATGGTTTCTACTAAGAAATCCTCACAGTCTTATCAAGTTTCCTTTATATGTGATGGATTGCTTTTCTCTTGCTGCTTTCAGGATTCTCTCTTTATCTTTGATGTTTGATAATCTGATTATTAAGTGTCTTGGCATAGGCCTATTCAGATCTATTCTGTTTGGGGGTATGCTGCGCTTCTTGGACCCATAATTTTATGTCTTTCATAAGAAATGGGAAATTTTTGTTGATTATTTCCTCTGTTATTGCTTCTGCCCCTTTTCCTTTCTCTTCTCCTTCTGGGACAACAATGACATGTACATTCCTGCATTTCATTTTGTCCTTAAGTTCTCGGAGACATTGCTCATATTTTTCCATTCTTTTCTCTATCTGTTCTTTTGTGTGTAGGCTTTCAGGTGCATTGTTCTCCAGTTCCTGAGTGTTTTCTGCTGCCTCTTGAGATCTGTTGTTGTATGTTTCCATTGTGTCTTTCATCTCTTGTGTTGTGCCTTTCATTTCCATAGATTCTACCAGTTGTTTTTTCAAACTTTCAGTTTCTTCCTTATGTACACCCAGTGTTTTCATTCATTATACACTTTATCTCTTTTGCCATATCTTCCCTAAACTTTTTGAATTGATTTAGTATTAGTTGTTTAAATTCCTGTATCTCAGTTGAAGTGTAAGTTTTTTCCTTTAACTGGACCATAACTTCACTTTTCTTACTGTAGGTTGTAGTTTTCTGTTGTGCAGGCATCTGGTTTCCTTGGTACCCCAATCAGGTTTTCCCAGATCAGAACGGACTCAGGTCTCAACAGGAAGCAATAGTGTCAAGTCTCCCTGAGGGTTTGTGTTAGAAGATTGGTACACCCTGTGAGGCCTCAAGTCACTGTGCTTTTCCACCCAGCAGGTGGTGCCTCTCAGCCTGTAGCTCCAGATTGGTGTAAAGAGGTGTGGCCCATGGCTGTTTTTCCCCCAGGCTCTGGGATCTGGTTCTGAATGGAAGGCAGGTAGTAGAGCTTGGCACCACTTTCTTCCTTTTAGGGAAAATACACCCCCTAGGGTGGGGTCATTTACATTTTAATAGACTCTGCCTGTGCTATCTCCACCCTTGTCTGGTCAGAGTGCTGGGAACTGAAAATGGCTGAGGCTTTCTCCACTGAGCCAGAAAAGGGACAGAAAGCCCCCTTCAAGGCCAGTTTGTGGCCACCCTCTGGTTCTCCAAGGTCAGCCTCTGTTTGCTTGTTGGGGATTTTTATCTTGTATTGAGCAGTCCACGTTTGTTAATTAAAACCTCAGTTAGAGCTCAGCTGAGCTATATTCACTTGCTCAGGGAGCGTTGTTCTCTAGCACCATGAGGCTTTGCAGTTCGGGTCATGGGGGGAGGGGGCTCCCGGCTTGGGTCCTCAGTTTTTAATTACAGATTTTATGTTGCTATCTCGGGCATTCCTCCCAATTCAGGTTGGTGTATGATGACTGTACAGTTACGTTTGTCCCCCAGCAGTTATTCCAGATTATTTACTAGTTGTTCCTGGTTGTTTATTAGTTGTTCCAGGGGGACAAACTAGCTTCCACTCCTCTCTATGCTGCTATCTTCTTCTGTCTCCCCTCCATTGCTTCTTACTAATCAAGTCCAAGTCCCTTAATGAGGCATACAATGCCATTAACTGCCAGGCCTCTATCTCTGCAGCCTCAGTTTCTCTACTCCATACATCACCCTTTTTGTTTCTGCTAATACCACACTGTGTGTGATTCTCTCAACATACATGTCACACCCTACATTTTTTTGTCCAATCTATTTTATTCATAAATATCTTTTCTTCCCCTGTTGGATCTTAATTATTTCTAAAGACTCAGTTGGGGAAAAGATACATCATTATCCATTAAGGAAATACAAATTAAAAGCACAATGAGATACCATTCACACCCTCTAGAATGGCTACTACTTAAAAAATGGAAAATAAGTGCTGGAGAGGATATGGAGAAACAGGGACACTCACTCACTGTTGGTGGGAATGTAAAATGTAAAGCATAGCTGTTGTGGATAACAGTTTGGTGGTTCCTTGGAAAGTTAGGTATAGATTTACCATATTACTTAGCAATCCCACTTCTAGGTATATGTCCCAAAGAATTGAAAACAGGGACTCAGATATTTGCTCTCTAATGTTCATTGTGGCATTATTCACAATTGACAAAAGATGGAAGCAACACAAATGTCCATCAACTGCTGAATGGATAAATAAAAGGTGGTGTAAACACACAATGGAGTATTATTCAGCTGTAAAAAAGAATGAAGTCATGATGGATGAATCTTGAAGATAAAGTGTTGAGTGAAATAAGTCAGATACAAAATTTGGACAAATGAAATAACATAATATTTTACTGAAATGAAATAATTAGAATATTCAATTTTATAGAGTTGAAACTAGAACACAAGTTATCAGGGACTAAGGTGGGGGTAAGGAATGGAGAGTGTTTAGTTAGGGTTCTCTAGGGAAACAGAATCAATGAGAGATATCAATGAATATAAGATTTATAAAAGTGACTCATGCAACTGTGGGTATGCACAAGTCCAAATTCCATAGGGAAGGCAGCAAACTGGCAACTCCAATGAAGATGTTTGATGAACTCCTCAGGAAACAAACTGGCAACTTTGATGAACTCCTTAGGAAACGCTTCGCTGGTCAGCCAAAGAAGAAGTGAAGGTCCTCTATCTGTCTCACTTAAAAGTCTTCAACTGATTAATTAGATTAAATCCAGCCAACTGCATTATTGCATTGTGGAAGACACGCCCTTCATTGATGTCATCAGTCACAGCTGCAGCCAATTGACTGATGATTTAATAAAGCAGCCTGTTGGTTTATTAACCAGCCACAAACATCCTGGCAGCAACGGTTAGGCCAGTGCTTGCTTGACCAGACAGCTGGGTACCATCACCTGGCCAAGCTGACACATGAATCCAACCATCACAGGGAATTAATGCTTAATTAGTACAAATTTCTATTTGAGGTAATGGAAAGTTTTGGTAATGGATGGTGGTGATGACAGTACAACATTGTGACTGTAATTAACACCACTGAATTATCTATGTGAATGTGGGTTAAAAGGGGAAATTTTAGGTTGTATGTATATTACTAGAATAAAAATTAAAAAAAAAATAGCATAGGACTGTACTACACAAACGCTGAACCCTAATGTAAAAAAAAAAAAAACAAAAAAAACTTCAGTTGGCATCATCTCCTCTAGGAAGTCTCCCTCAAGACATCATCTGGACCAAATCACATTTCTGTATCAGTCTGTGCTCATAACCATTTTATTGCTTGTGAAATTATATTGAAACCACGTATTTATTTGCATAGATCTACAGCTAGACTGACAACTCCTTAATTTTCAATTTACTAGATATCTTAACTCCCAGCACCCAACAGATAGTAGGATGCAAAAAATTTCCTTCTTTTGAAGGATTTGAATTGAAGTCTACCCTTGGGTTCCAAATCCATGTCACAACTGTGGCAGAGCAGGCTCAGTGTGCTCCACCGGAAGGAAGTGGCTAGGAAATGGGCCAAAGATGCTGAGGGTATCAAAATGGGTGGCGCTACTTCTTCCCTGCCTATTGAAGGGCTGGAAGCCTGAAGCCCAGGAATCCCACGCAACAAAAGATGAAAGTGTGCTTCCTAAGGAGCCTAATCTGAGAAGACAATATGGCACCTGGGAGGCAGGGCGTCTAGATAGGACTCGTTCTCGGCATTTATGTCCTGAAGTAGGGAGAGCCACTTTCAGCTTTGTAAGAGGAATTAGAAGCAGGAACTTAGTGAGGGATCAGGGTGTCCAATAAACCAGATTAGGGTTTAGGGCCTGATTCAAGTTGTAATACTGATATGTTATGAGAACTAGGGGGTCCAGGGATCTGGTGGAAGCCTGAGTGATAGGGGCACATGGTGAGAACTATCCACCATAGTACCTGCTCCTACCCTTGGCTCCTTTCATTCCTTGCACAGAAGTAGCCTGAATTAGGCCCCTGTTTTTTAGGCATATGGGTTCAGGTCATTCCTTTGAAGATTCTCTGCTCTGAAACCTCTACTTGCATTTGTTTTTTCACAGGGATGCTCTAAAATAGTGGCTCTAGCCTGAGAGCCTTGGACTTATGAGGCACCATAGCAGCATTATCAGAGGACACGAGAAAAAGCCTGTTAGAAGTGCTTGGGGCCTGCAGATTTAATCTCTGTGATCTTCTGTTAAACTGTGCCCCTATCCCCATTACAGATGTTTAGGTCCTTAAACTGTCTGCAGTTCCTTTCCAGCTAGGTTTTTGCAGCATCACTGCTAAATCTTCCATCTTGTCTGACACCCTCCCTTGGGGATATTCTCTCTCCTCTCTCTCTTCTCTCTCTCTCTCTCTCTCTCTCACACACACACACACACACACACACACACACACACACACTCACTCACTCACCACCAGCTGGCCTTCCTTTCAGAACAAAATCAGCACCATGGGCATCCTATCTATATCGTGATTACATGTTATTCTGATCCATTCAGCGTACAGGGACAGGTTCTTAATCTTCATGTGGTTCTTGGGGGGGGAGATTTGTTTGTTATAATGTTAATGTCAGATTGATTTATTACAGCATTAAAATAAACCTTCCAAATTTTAAGAGAGGAAAAAAAGATCAATGAAAGGATGACACTAGAAGACAAAAAATAAAAGGGAACCAAAATCTTGAGAAAAATTTTGCACAGCTTTAATGTCTGCTAACAGGCTACAGGATTTAGAAATATTTCCCCGAAAAGGATTAGAATGAAGGAAAAAAGTAGGAGAAACTATACCAGAGTGAAAGAAGCAAAAAATCCCCAGATGCTTCTGATAATCTGTCAACTTTGGAAACCACTTCTCAAGCCAATTGACAGAGGACACTTCCTTAAATAAAAATATTAGGGAAATAATTTATGCAAAGCACATGATTTCCGATAGCCACTTCTGCAATATTATCTCTCTTTTACTATGAATTCCTTCTGAAAAGAGCCCAACAAGTTGAGATCTGTTCTTCTAAATAAATGAATATCATCAGCTTTGATAACCCCAAGAGTTTCTATGGCAACAAAGAACAAAGATAATAACTATCAAAATCTAAATAATCGTGGGTGCTTAGTGAGCTTAAACTGGTTTTCTTATAATAGCTTTAAATGTAATAAAAGCAAACAGTTCAGCTCCAAGGAGTCAGACAGCATTACTACAAGAGCATTTAACTAATTATGTGGTCCCAAATAATTCCAAATAAAAGTAGAATGGAATACATTGTTTAATCATGAGGGCAATTAAAAGACATTAATAAAATTTTAACAGAGTTTACCACCACTCTCAGCATGTAATTATCTAACTCAAGTCATACAGCTAGGTGTTAGAATCTACTTCTCTTTACTAAATAAAAAAATGGAAACTCATTTTGGGATTTGCTTCTCATTCATTTTCAACCAAATATCCAACTTCATTTCAAATTCACACAAGAACAGCAAGAGCTTCACTTAAATCAGTTTTTCTACAAGTTAAACATCCCTCCAACACTCAGATATGTCTATCGAATTGCTTTGATCTTTATTCCCAAATTTATTGCTCTTTGTAATCCATGACAAAATATAATGTGATTTACTATATCTCTGTATGACAGCCCAGCAGCTGAAAGAACTTAATAATTTAGCATAAGGAAAAAAACCTTCTGGCACCAAAATATACAGATCGTAATAGTGGCTCTTTAGTATCAGTTTACAATGAAGCCTATACAAGCTGATCATAAGAACCTCAAAACAATTCTTTTTTTTTTCCCTTATGCATTTAATGAAGGAGATTTTTATTCCTGAAACATGCTTTGTAGCTACAAGCAAATAATTTTGGAACACTTTGCTTTTGTTCTCATCAAAACAATGCAGTGCTAGTCACATACTCATGGTTCCTTTCTCAAAGAAAAGTAAATTTCATAATTTAATCTCAAATAAGGAAATGCCAAACATGGGAACCTCAGGAGACTCTTAAAAAGTAAATTTACATTTGGTTATGATAAATAAAAAGCACAGATTAGAAAATTAAGCATTGTATATGTAATAATCAAAATCAAGAGGAATCAAAACCTATCTTTGGAATTGCTAGAGGTGAAGTTTCCCTAAAATTCCCTCCTCCTGAATGTAAGAGTCTGTATATATGGCAGGAAATGTTGGACTAATGGCCCTTCAGGTCTCTTTCAACACGAAATTTCCACCATCCTTGAGACCGCTGTAGGAATTTTAGCAGTTTTCTTCTCAATGAATAAATAAGGGTAATTTAATGTTTGTGGCTGATATGAAGTATACAAAAGAAAGTCTTTAAACTCAGTCTAAATCTAGAGAACACACTATTAGAAAATAACTGACATGCATTAAATTTTTTTCATTGGAGAAGTTGGAGGTTTACAGAACAATCATGCATAAAATATAGGATTCCTATATACCACCCCACCATCGACACTTTGCATTGGTGTGGAACATTTGTTACAAGTGATGATACACATTGTTACAACTGTACCATTAATTAAAGTCCATGACTTTTACAAAGGAGCCAGAATGAAAATAGAATGGGTTCTCAGTAGAGATGGCCCGCCCATTCCCTCAACCTACCTGTACGTACAGCTCCTCCACAGAAGGAAGAGTTGGCAGTTGGGTAACCCAAATTGCCTTTTATGTAGACCCAAATTGTATCTGCTTTTATTTCATGAAAAACTGATTTCTAAATTTCAAGTTGAAGTTAATAAATATTAATAAATATTATTTTATTACTTAAACATTATTTATTTATCAGTAAATATAAATAAATATATGCATGTATTGAGCCCCTAACACATACTTTAGAACAGTGGCTTCCAAACCTATCTGTGCACCAGAACTCCCCACCTCATAGTCAACAGGTCTGGGCTAGGGACTTTTTGTTTCTGTTTTAAATAATCACTCCAGGCAATCCTGATGCTTAATCAGGTTTTGGAACCTCTGTTCTAAAATATCCTTCAGCTTTTGTTGCAGTTTTTATCATATATTTAAATCCTTTAGAATGGATAGGTGTTGATGAGAGAAATATTGATGATCTACCTACTATATGCATTTTTGTAACTAGGCAGAAAAATACAATTTTTGGCTTTATCATATGAATTTTGCACCCCAGGTGATTTTTTTTTTTATTAGTTCTTCCAATTCTTGCAAGAACTTACACTCTATCTTATATCTTCATTCATTTTTTTTTTTTTTTGTCCTTGGAGCAACAGGTGGCAAACTCATCTGAATCTGATTTGCTAGTATTTTGAAATGTAGAAACATTTTCCTATGTTTTCTCACTGTAAGTACACCATTCATGGAAATTGGATCCAAAACTGAGAAAAATTTCTACCCTCCAGGTTTGTTAATATACTCTTAAGTTCTCACAATTGTTTGAGACAAAAACAGCATTTCTAGAAAAGTTTTGCTGGAAAGGATAATCCTTTGACTCAATAATCAATAATCCTTTAAACTTTATTACTCTCTTTCTCTTCCTTTCCCTTGAACTATATCTCAATTTTCTGTAAGTAACCCCCTACCCTACTTGCCATAGTTTAGAGCAATGGTTATGCAACTATTCTTTTGAATCAAAAAGAACTGTAGTTTTCTTAAATAATTCCAGTATCATTCCGCTGAAACTTTTAAATCATCTATTCAATGTTTGTTGAATGCCTGCTATAGCTATGGACTCTTCTAGGTCCTGGGGATACAGCAGTAAATGTAACAGGCAAAAATCCCTGCTCATAGAATTCTAGTGGAAAATAACAGAAATAACAGAATAACAGAAACATTCTAGTGGAGAATGGCCCACTATTTCTATTAGAGTATACAACTTCTATCTACTGAAAAGTAAATTCCCTTAAGGCTGCATCTGTTTATTATTCTATTTTTGTACCCATCCCTGTGACAGATAAAGTATTTTGCATTCAGTAGGAAAAGGATAAATATTCATTAAAAGTACAGATAAATCAGTCTTTCTCCCTCCACTGGCTCCTTCCCTTTGCCCTGTACACATATATCTGAGGACACCATCTTCTCAAGTTTCTTTTCTGTCTTCCCTTTCCTTCACTGTATACTGTAGTGTTTTGAAAGAGTAGTCTGTACCTACCATTTCTACTCTTTCCTCTAGCTCCTCTGCACTCCACCACTCGACTGAAATTGGTTTATGAGTCACCAATTACCTATAGGCAACTCCCAAAGTGCTTCAGGACCCTCAACCTGTCTAACATTCAGAAAAAACATTTCTCACTGCCTGCTAGAATGTTCCAGATGGATACCCCGCTTGTATTGAAAATTTTAGACTGAGTCCATCATATCCTCCTTCAAATGCGCTTTTTCTCTGTGTTCCCCTTCTCTTAGGTGATGGCATGTGGACCTTGGGCATCGTCTCTAGTTGTCTCCTTTCCTTTCTGCCAACACAGTCAGGTATCATACCATGCGGTTTATACCTCCATCTCCCCTTCTACTACCACTGCCCAAACCTCTGTATGTCTTCCATAGACATACCTTCTAATTGGTGTTCCCTTTAAACAATAATCATTTAGAATGTGAGGTCCACAAGGGAAGGGACTTCATTCTGTTTTGTTCACTGATACACTCCAAGTGCATGGAACAGAATTGGGCACAAGGCAGGTACTTAGCAAACATCTGTTGAAAGAATGAATGAATTCATTCAGTAACCCCTACACGTGCCAGGCACACAAAGCCATTTTATACATACTCTTTCATTTAATCTGCACACAACCTATAAGGTAGGAACTATCATCCTTATTTTAAACAGGAAGACACTGTGACTTGGGAATATGCTCTAGTCACAAGCTAGTAAGGCGGCAGCTGGGATTTGAAGCTAGATCAGTCTCACTCCGAAGCATAAGCTCCTAATCACCTTATGACTGCCTCCTAAACTTCTCAGAACCTTCAAGTTGGTTACTCGACTATTTAATAAATTCTCACTATGTGCCCAGTACTTTATATAATTATCTCATTTAATCACAACACTGCAAGAGAGGTATTACCCCCATTTTACAAAGACGAGCTCAGAAAGTTTAAGGAACTTTTAAAAAATTAGTAGGCTATGAAGAAAGGATTCAAACGCCAAAAAATCATTTTACTTTTGGTTCCCTACAACTACTACACCAGAATTATTTCCCTAGAACCTACCATTTTATTCGACTTCAATGGTTCCCAGTGCACAAAGAATAAGGGTCTAAACTCCTGAGTCAGAGCAGTAAGCTCCTATTTCCTGATTTCCTAGAGAATGTGCCCAAGTTGTACTAGGTCCATGTTCTAAATCTGTTCTGCACCTCTAAAACATCCTTTGCTCAAGTTGCTCCCACTAGTTACAATGCGGTCGTCAATTGTTCCAACCCATCCTAGAAGAATCAGTTTAAATCACATCTTTTCCAAGAAGCTTTTCCACATCTCACTACTGAAAATCATTAATTCTGCCTTTCCTTTGATTCCTAAAGTGCTGTTTGCTTCTTTGACGGCATCTCTAAAAGTTTGCCTTGTATGTACCTATGTCTGTCTTCTTTTATTAGACTATGAGTTCTCAGAATACAGGAACTTTCTTTGAATCCCTTATAAAGAGTTTAGCACAGTGCTTTGTGCAAAAGCAAGTACTGCAGTTTGCAGAGCTGAACAGAGAGAATGACCAGGAGCTTGCCTATCTCGGGTAGGATAATACACCACCACTAGCTATTAGATTTTTTTTTTATCATGCCCGCATTCATCATTACTTTAAAAATTAGCAGACAAGATTGTAAAAACATTGATATTTAAGTTTCCTCCATGTAGAAATCAGATACTTAACTGTACAGAAACAAATCCAAGACTTTACATAGTTTGATAATACCAGTTAAAGTAGAATACTGTAGACATGTGTGGATCTCATTAATATGGGATTCTCGGTTGCCATCTTGATAATCTCTTGGATAGTCATCTTGGTATCCACCATGATATTCAACTGGATATTATGCCTGATGATTCCAGCCATCATTTCATGTTCCTGATCCTTGGCTTCTATTTTGAGTGAATGGTTCTGCTGGAGCAGCAGAACATTTGGGATCATATACTTGTCACCCAAAGCCCATACACAACTTTGTTGATAATCATCTGCAGAAAGATTACTAAGATATCCATTGATTTTTATGTTAGTTTCTGAACATAGATGTCTCCTTCGATCCAAGCCTGGCTAGTCCATTTGTTAATGCCTGTCTGCCATCTTATTCTTGTCTTGGGATGGTAATGATGCCTCTGACCTTATAGGCTGTCACAACCACCCAGCTGGCATATTTGCTTATCCATCAGAAAGTACATTACACTTGTTCAGCTTATGATTTTCTTTCATCAAAATGTCTTCTTTGTTTCTGCAAACTTGACTCCAGTGGCGGTCTAGTGTCAACTTGGGCCATGTTTCCCATCTCCAAAATATCATTTGTTTAAAAAATGCACAACGGATTCATATTAGAAATAGTGAGTTGAAGGAAGACTCAAATATTCACTGAATCCAGTGAAGTTTGAAAGGGATTGTCTTTCAAGCCCAACTAAAAGGTGGTCCCAGTGCTCATATTGGTTACCTTTTCTATCCAATTGTACAGATCTTTTGCCTGATGATCAAACTGAAAGCAATCTTGTTCTTAACCTGAGAGCCTAGAGGAAAGACCCCTGTTGAAGAAGGATGTGGTGGTTCTGGAGGCAGGAGGAGGCTGCAGTTGGGTCCGAAGGCTCTCATGCTCCTGGCTAAAGTGGAAGATGCTTATAGCTCACTCCTGTCTGCATCCGTGGAGATGACTGGGTGATGTCTGAATGTGCTTCTTCAGCAATATGGTCTGGCTGGGTCTGAGGGCCTCCAGATATCCTCTGGTATCTCACTAGTTTTGCAGCACTGAATGTCTCTATAAAATGCCCCCTATTCCCTATCCCCCAGATCTGTAGGAAGTGGTTGGCATATGACCCCAATCAATGGAGAGTCACCTCCTTACCATCTCCCCAGGATATTTTGTTTTAAAGGACAAATTATATATTCATAACTTCTATTCAAAAATTTAAAATTTGATGTCTTCTTATTGACATTTGAATGAAAGATTCTTATTTAGGTTAGAGTATTGCTGGGAAAGGTTGGCTGGCCAGCTGGCTTCCAAAATTACTCAGGCTCCTCTTGTGATGTCATCCATGAGGTGGCATCTCACTTGTTGAATCCATTATGCATCGCACTCTGATCCTGAGCCTTGCAGGTCCAGAAACTCAATAATGCCCATGCCCCTGTGTGGGTTATTTGAAAAGAATAACTCACACAGGGTAACCCATAGTAGACCCAGGTTCTTGAAGGCACTATTATCCTATGTTCTACCCATGATTAAATTTCATTTAGATTTATACATAACCTTGCTCACATTCTAAACCAGCCTCTTGACATCCTTAATACCTGTCATTTGTCATAAGCTCTCATCTCTAGCACTGTAATCTCAGAACAGAACTTGGAAAAATTCCAAGAATTTTTACTGTCTCTAATTTGAAAAGGTTATAGTTAATTGCTTTAAAATCTAAAGCTACAAAATCCTTGAAGTACTTTTCTGATGAAGTGTATGACTATGGGTTTCAATTCACAAAAAATAAAGATCAAATAAAATTCTACATGCAAATTATGAATCAGAATTTGTCCTGTAGTATTTTAATGTAGGCTTAATCTTTATTAATGGTCATAAGTCTTCAGAAAATGTAAATAGAGTAAACAAAAGATGAGTACTAAATAATTTACTAGCCAAACAGGCAATGACTAAATGTTTGACTTTCTTTGATGTGTCAAAGGTATAACACAAATGTTTTATCCCAAAATAGACTCAAGAGCTGTTCTCCTCCACTTGGTTTACAAAGATTAAATATAAGATAATGTAGCATATAATTATTCAGTGTTGCTTCCCTTTTGTTTTCAAGTTAAACAGAAAGAAAATGCTTTATATGCACAATTTCCTCAATAGGCTGTTTTCTTTCCCACCTCACCCCCATTTCTGAAACAAAATCCGTGGCTGCCAACAGAAGATCCATTGGAATATCGACCTATTGAAAACACTTTATCTTTCTTAGCTTCAACAACAAGCTCCCAATACCAGGGTAGGGAGATGAGACTGTAAACTGGCACTAACCCCTCTACCTTACTCAGTCATTTATATATCTATTCTGTTGTCTGCCTCCCATTCAACTCCAGATTCAGGGCCAAAAATTCTGGGTTTGTGTCAAATCAAAGAATTTGGATTTTATTCTCAATGGATGGTGGTCTAATATAGGTTTTTGTTCAGGGAGTGACACGATTAGAGCTATGGTTGGGAAGATGACTCCCATGGCAGCGTGGAGAATGAACCAGAAGGGCAAAGCAGGTAACTGGGGCAATATATCACAGAGAACTGCTGTCGGTGATAAGGGCCTTTGTTTCAAGTCCCAATGCAACTACAATAACAGAGGAGAACCAAGAGGTGAAATGGGGCTATCCTGGACTTGAACCTCTTATTGAAGAAGAAAGCCAATTTAGGACAAAGAAGAAACAAAAAAAAAAGAAAGAACTTGAACTTGTTATACATTACCTACCTTTCTATCAAAAACACATTGGCACCAACATACTGGCACATTCACAAATGGAATTTTTATAGTCATTCCTTGTTTAAAGATTTGGTATAGTATTCAGAGTGCAAGTGGGGGAACAAATGAAAGGAGTTGTACTGAGACATCTAGTTAACAATGGCTGAATCATACACAAGTCCTCAGAAAGTGGGTAAAAAATCTTGCCCTCTCCTGAAGATGAAACCAATCTCTCACAAGCTCTCGCACCTCTTGAGTCACTCCTCAATATTCTTAGTCACCTCTACTTCCCCAGGCTTTTTTTTTTTTTTTTTTTGTAATTGACATATAATTCATTTACCATCAAATTTGTTCTTTTTAAGTGAACAATGTAGTGGGTTTGGGACACTCATAAAGTTGTGCAACTATCACTACTATCTAATTCCAGAATATTTTATCATCCCCAAAAGAAACCCCATATCCATTTAGCAGTCACTCTGCATCTCCCTGCCCCTCAGGCCCTGGCAACTTTGTGTCTCTATGGATTTGTGAATTCTGGATATTTCATATAAATAAGACTTATACAATATGTGACCTTTTTTATCTGGCTTCTTTTTTGAAATTTAATTTTTTATATTTTATTAAAGAAGTTATAGGTTTACAAAAATATCATACAGAAAATAGAGTTTCCATATGCTGCCAGCCCCCATACGGTTTTCCCTATTATTAACACTTTGCATTAGTATGGTACCTTTGTTCCAATTGATGAAACAATATAATTATACCATTAACTATACATCATAGTTTACATTAGAGTTCACTGTGTGCCTTGTACAGTGCTAGAGTTTTTAAAATTTTTTTATTGCAATAACACTTAGAACCTAAACTTTCTACTTTTAACCACATTCAAATATATAATTGTGTTAATTACATTCACAATGCTATACTACCATCAACACCATCCATTAACAAAATTTTTCCATCATCCAAAACAAACTATATACAATTTAAGCATTAACTCCCCATTCCCTACCCCTACCCCAATACCTGGTAACTGTATTCTGGTTTCAACTCTATGAAATTGAATATTCTAATTATTTCATATTAGTGAGATCATACAATAGATTTGTCCTTTGTTTCACTACTTTATTTCACTTAACATGATGTCTTCAAGGTTCATTCATATTGTTGCATGTATCAGAACATCATTCCTTTTTATGGCTGAACTATATTCCATTGCATGTATATACCACATTCTGTTTATCCATTCATTGGTTGATGGACATTTGGGTTGCTTCCACTTTTTAGCAATTGTGAATAATACCACCATGACCGTTGGTGTGCAAATATCTGAGTCCTGCTTTCAAATCTTTTGGGTAAATACCTAGAAGTGGGATTGCCAGGTAATATGGTAATTCTATACCTAACTTTCCAAGGAACTCCCAAACTGTCTTCCTCAGTGGCTGCACCACTTTACATTCCCACCAGCAATAAAAGATTGTTCCCTTTTCGCTACATCTTCCCCAACATTTGTAATTTTCTGTATTTTTAATGTAGCTATTCTAGTGGGTGTGAAATAGTATCTCATTGTGGTTTTTATTTCATTTCCCTCAGAGAAAATGAGGTTGACCATCTTTTCGTTTGCGTTTTGGTCATTGTATATACTCTTTGGAGAAATATCTATTCAAATCTTTTGCCCTTTTTAAAATGAGTTGTCTTGGACCTGCCCTGAGGAGGCATGGCAAGATGGCAGACTGGTGAGCTGTATGTTTTGGTTACTCCTCCAGGAAAGTAGGTAGAAAGCCAGGAACTGCGTGGACTGGACACCACAGAGCAATCTGACTTTGGGCATACTTCATACAACACTCATGAAAACGTGGAACTGCTGAGATCAGCGAAATCTGTAAGTTTTTGCGGCCAGGGGACCCGCGCCCCTCCCTGCCAGGCTCAGTCCCGGGGGAGGAGGGGCTGTCAGCTCCGGGAAGGAGAAGGGAGAACTGCAGTGGCAGCCCTTATCGGAAACTCATTCTACTGATCCAAAATCCAACCATAGATAGACTGAGACCAGACACCAGAGAATCTGAGAGCAGCCAGCCCAGAAGAGAGGAGACAGGCATAGAAAAAAAACAACACGAAAAACTCCAAAATAAAAGCGGAGGATTTTTGGAGTTCTGGTGAACATAGAAAGGGGAAGGGCCCTGAGGCGCATATGCAAATCCCGAAGAAAAGCTGATCTCTCTGCCCTGTGGACCTTTCCTTAATGGCCCTGGTTGCTTTGTCTCTTAGCATTTCAATAACCCATTAGATCTCTGAGGAGGGCCCGTTTTTTTTTTTTTTTTTTTTTTTTTAATCCTTTTTTCTTTTTCTAAAACAATTACTCTAAGAAGCCCAATACAGAAAGCTTCAAAGACTTACTATTTGGGCAGGTCAAGTCAAGAGCAGAACTAGGAGAGCTCTGAGACAAAACGCAATAATCCAGTGGCTGAGAAAATTCACTAAACACCACAACTTCCCAAGAAAAGGGGGGTGTCCGCTCACAGCCATCATCCTGGTGGACAGGAAACACTCCTGCCCATCGCCAGCCCCATAGCCCAGAACTGCCCCAGACAACCCAGTGTGACGGAAGTGCTTCAAATAACAGGCCCACAACACAAAACTGGGCGTGGACATTAGCCTTCCCTGCAACCTCAGCTGATTGTCCCAGAGTTGGGAAGGTAGAGCAGTGTGAATTAACAAAGCCCCATTCAGCCATCATTTCAGCAGACTGGGAGCCTCCCTACACAGCCCAGCAGCCCAGAACTACCCTGGGGGCACTCACCTGTGACATAGCACAGTCATCCCTCAACAGAGGACCCGGGGTGCACGGCCTGGAAGAGGGGCCCACTTGCAAGTCTCAGGAGCCATACGCCAATACCAAGGACTTGTGGGTCAGTGGCAGAGACAAACTGTGGCAGGACTGAACTGAAGGATTAGACTATTGCAGCAGCTTTAAAACTCTAGGATCACCAGGAAGATTTGATTGTTAGAGCCACCCCCCCCCTCCCTGACTGCCCAGAAACACGCCCCATATACAGGGCAGTCAACAGCAACTACACACGCAAGCTTGGTACACCAATTGGACCCCACAAGACTCACTCCCCCACTCACCAAAAAGGCTAAGCAGGGGAGAACTGGCTTGTGGAGAACAGGTGGCTCGTGGACGCCACCTGCTGGTTAGTTAGAGAAAGTGTACTCCACGAAGCTGTAGATCTGATAAATTAGAGATAAGGACTTCAATTGGTCTACAAATCCTAAAAGAACCCTATCAAGTTCAGCAAATGCCACGAGGCCAAAAACAACAGAAAATTATAAAGCATATGAAAAAACCAGACGATATGGATAACCCAAGCCCAAGCACCCAAATCAAAAGACCAGAAGAGACACAGCACCTAGAGCAGCTACTCAAAGAACTAAAGATGAACAATGAAACCATAGTACGGGAGATAAAGGAAATCAAGAAGACCCTAGAAGAGCATAAAGAAGACATTGCAAGACTAAATAAAAAAATGGATGATCTTATGGAAATTAAAGAAACTGTTGACCAAATTAAAAAGATTCTGGACACTCATAGTACAAGACTAGAGGAAGTTGAACAACGAATCAGTGACCTCGAAGATGACACAATGGAAAATGAAAGCATAAAAGAAAGAATGGGGAAAAAAATTGAAAAAATCGAAATGGACCTCAGGGATATGATAGATAATATGAAACGTCCAAATATAAGACTCATTGGTGTCCCAGAAGGGGAAGAAAAGGGTAAAGGTCTAGGAAGAGTATTCAAAGAAATTGTTGGGGAAAACTTCCCAAATCTTCTAAACAACATAAATACACAAATCATAAATGCTCAGCGAACTCCAAATAGAATAAATCCAAATAAACCCACTCCGAGACATATACTGATCACACTATCAAACACAGAAGAGAAGGAGCAAGTTCTGAAAGCAGCAAGAGAAAAGCAATTCAACACATACAAAGGAAACAGCATAAGACTAAGTAGTGACTACTCAGCAGCCACCATGGAGGCAAGAAGGCAGTGGCATGATATATTTAAAATTCTGAGTGAGAAAAATTTCCAGCCAAGAATACTTTATCCAGCAAAGCTCTCCTTCAAATTTGAGGGACAGCTTAAATTTTTCACAAACAAACAAATGCTGAGAGAATTTGCTAACAAGAGACCTGCCCTACTGGAGATACTAAAGGGAGCCCTACAGACAGAGAAACAAAGAAAGGACAGAGAGACTTGGAGAAAGGTTCAGTACTAAAGAGATTCGGTATGGGTACAATAAAGGATATTAATAGACAGAGGGGAAAAATATGACAAACATAAACCAAAGGATAAGATGGCTGATACAAGAAATGCCTTCACGGTTATAACGTAGGATGTAAATGGATTAAACTCCCCAATTAAAAGATATACATTCGCAGAATGGATCAAAAAAAATGAACCATCAATATGTTGCATACAAGAGACTCACCTTAGACACAGGGACACAAAGAAACTGAAAGTGAAAGGATGGAAAAAAATATTTCATGCAAGCTACAGCCAAAAGAAAGCAGGTGTAGCAATATTAATCTCAGATAAAATAGACTTCAAATGCAGGGATGTTTTGAGAGACAAAGAAGGCCACTACGTACTAATAAAAGGGGCAATTCAGCAAGAAGAAATAACAATCGTAAATGTCTATGCACCCAACCAAGGTGCCACAAAATACATGAGAGAAACACTGGCAAAATTAAAGGAAGCAATTGATGTTTCCACAATAATTGTGGGAGACTTCAACACATCACTCTCTCCTATAGATAGATCAACCAGACAGAAGACCAATAAGGAAATTGAAAACCTAAACAATCTGATAAATGAATTAGATTTAACAGACATATACAGGACATTACATCCCAAATCACCAGGATACACATACTTTTCTAGTGCTCATGGAACTTTCTCCAGAATAGATCATATGCTGGGACATAAAACAAGCCTCAATAAATTTAAAAAGATTGAAATTATTCAAAGCACATTCTCTGACCACAATGGAATACAATTAGAAGTCAATAACCATCAGAGACTTAGAAAATTCACAAATACCTGGAGGTTAAACAACACACTCCTAAACAATCAGTGGGCTAAAGAAGAAATAGCAAGAGAAATTGCTAAATATATAGAGACGAATGAAAATGAGAACACAACATACCAAACCTATGGGATGCAGCAAAAGCAGTGCTAAGGGGGAAATTTATAGCACTAAACGCATATATTAAAAAGGAAGAAAGAGCCAAAATCAAAGAACTAATGGATCAACTGAAGAAGCTAGAAAATGAACAGCAAACCAATCCTAAACCAAGTAGAAGAAAAGAAATAACAAGGATTAAAGCAGAAATAAATGACATAGAGAACAAAAAAACAATAGAGAGGATAAATATCACCAAAAGTTGGTTCTTTGAGAAGATCAACAAGATTGACAAGCCCCTAGCTAGACTGACAAAATCAAAAAGAGAGAAGACCCATATAAACAAAATAATGAATGAAAAAGGTGACATAACTGCAGATCCTGAAGAAATTAAAAAAATTATAAGAGGATACTATGAACAACTGTATGGCAACAAACTGGATAATGTAGAGGAAATGGACAATTTCCTGGAAACATATGAACAACCTAGACTGACCAGAGAAGAAATAGAAGACCTCAACCAACCCATCACAAGCAAAGAGATCCAATCAGTCATCAAAAATCTCCCCACAAATAAATGCCCAGGGCCAGATGGCTTCACAGGGGAATTCTACCAAACTTTCCAGAAAGAACTGACACCAATCTTACTAAAACTCTTTCAAAACATTGAAGAAAATGGAACACTACCTAACTCATTTTATGAAGCTAACATCAATCTAATACCAAAACCAGGCAAAGATGTTACAAAAAAGGAAAACTACCGGCCAATCTCCCTAATGAATATAGATGCAAAAATCCTCAACAAAATACTTGCAAATCGAATCCAAAGACACATTAAAAAAATCATACACCATGACCAAGTGGGGTTTATTCCAGGCATGCAAGGATGGTTCAACATAAGAAAATCAATCAATGTATTACAACACATTAACAAGTCAAAAGGGAAAAATCAATTGATCATTTCAATAGATGCTGAAAAAGCATTTGACAAAATCCAACATCCGTTTTTGATAAAAACACTTCAAAAGGCAGGAATTGAAGGAAACTTCCTCAACATGATAAAGAGCATATATGAAAAACCCACAGCCAGCATAGTACTCAATGGTGAGAGACTGAAAGCCTTCCCTCTAAGATCAGGAACAAAACAAGGATGCCCGCTGTCACCACTGTTATTCAACATTGTGCTGGAAGTGCTAGCCAGGGCAATCCGGCAAGACAAAGAAATAAAAGGCATCCAAATTGGAAAAGAAGAAGTAAAACTGTCATTGTTTGCAGATGATATGATCTTATATCTAGAAAATCCTGAGAAATTGACGATACAGCTACTAGAGCTAATAAACAAATTTAGCAAAGTAGCGGGATACAAGGTTAATGCACATAAGTCAGTAATGTTTCTATATGCTAGAAATGAACAAACTGAAGAGACACTCAAGAAAAAGATACCATTTTCAATAGCAACTAAAAAAATCAAGTACCTAGGAATAAACTTAACCAAAGATGTAAAAGACCTATACAAAGAAAACTACATAACTCTACTAAAAGAAAGGGACCTTAAAAGATGGAAAAATATTTCATGTTCATGGATAGGAAGACTAAATGTCATTAAGATGTCAATTCTACCCAAACTCATCTACAGATTCAATGCAATCCCAATCAAAATTCCAACAACCTACTTTGCAGACTTGGAAAAGCTAGTTATCAAAATTATTTGGAAAGGGAAGATGCCTCGAATTGCTAAAGACACTCTAAAAAAGAAAAACGAAGTGGGAGGACTTACACTCCCTGACTTTGAAGCTTATTATAAAGCCACAGTTGCCAAAACAGCATGGTACTGGCACAAAGATAGACATATAGATCAATGGAATCGAATTGAGAATTCGGAGATAGACCCTTAGATCTATGGCCGACTGATCTTTGATAAGGCCCCCAAAGTCACTGAACTGAGTCATAATGGTCTTTTCAACAAATGGGGCTGGGAGAGTTGGATATCCATATACAAAAGAATGAAAGAGGACCCCTGCCTCACCCCCTAGACAAAAATTAACTCAAAATGGACCAAAGATCTCAATATAAAAGAAAGTACCATAAAACTCCTAGAAGATAATGTAGGAAAACATCTTCAAGACCTTGTATTAGGTGGCGACTTCCTAGACTTTACACCCAAAGCACAAGCAACAAAAGAGAAAATAGATAAATGGGAACTCCTCAAGCTTACAAGTTTCTGCACCTCAAAGGAATTTCTTAAAAAGGTAAAGAGGCAGCCAACTCAATGGGAAAAAATTTTTGGAAACCATGTATCTGACAAAAGACTGATATCTTGCATATACAAAGAAATCCTACAACTCAATGACAATAGTGCAGTCGGCCCAATTATAAAATGGGCAAAAGATATGAAAAGACAGTTCTCTGAAGAGGAAATACAAATGGCCAAGAAACACATGAAAAAATGTTCAGCTTCACTAGCTATTAGAGAGATGCAAATTAAGACCACAATGAGATACCATCTAACATCGATTAGAATGGCTGCCATTAAACAAACAGGAAACTACAAATGCTGGAGGGGATGTGGAGAAATTGGAACTCTTATTCACTGTTGGTGGGACTGTATAATGGTTCAGCCACTCTGGAAGTCAGTCTGGCAGTTCCTTAGAAAACTAGATATAGAGTTACCATTCGATCCAGCGATTGCACTTCTCGGTATATACCCGGAAGATCGGAAAGCAGTGACACGAACAGATATCTGCACGCCAATGTTCATAGCAGCATTATTCACAATTGCCAAAAGATGGAAACAACCCAAATGTCCTTCAACAGATGAGTGGATAAATAAAATGTGGTATATACACACGATGGAATACTACGCGGCAGTAAGAAGGAACGATCTCGTGAAACATATGACAACATGGATGAACCTTGAAGACATAATGCTGAGCGAAATAAGCCAGGCACAAAAAGAGAAATATTATATGCTACCACTAATGTGAACTTTGAAAAATGTAAAACAAATGGTTTATAATGTAGAATGTAGGGGAACTAGCAATAGAGAGGAATTAAGGAAGGGGGAACAATAATCCAAGAAGAACAGATAAGCTATTTAACGTTCTGGGGATGCCCAGGAATGACTATGGTCTGTTAATTTCTGATGGATATAGTAGGAGCAAGTTCACAGAAATGTTGCTATATTAGGTAACTTTCTTGGGGTAAAGTAGGAACATGTTGGAAGTTAAGCAGTTATCTTAGGTTAGTTGTCTTTTTCTTACTCCCTTGTTATGGTCTCTTTGAAATGTTCTTTTATTGTATGTTTGTTTTCTTTTTAACTTTTTTTTCATACAGTTGATTTAAAAAAGAAGGGAAAGTTTAAAAAAAAAAAAAAAGGAAAAAAAAAAGATGCAGTGCCCCCTTGAGGAGCCTGTGGAGAATGCAGGGGTATTCGCCTACCCCACCTCCATGGTTGCTAACATGACCACAGACATAGGGGACTGGTGGTTTGATGGGTTGAGCCCTCTACCACAGGTTTTACCCTTGGGAAGACGGTTGCTGCAAAGGAGAGGCTAGGCCTCCCTATGGTTGTGCCTAAGAGCCTCCTCCCGAATGCCTCTTTGTTGCTCAGATGTGGCCCTCTCTCTCTAGCTAAGCCAACTTGAAAGGTGAAATCAATGCCCTCCCCTCTACGTGGGATCAGACAGCCAGGGGAGTGAATCTCCCTGGCAACGTTTAATATGACTCCCGGGGAGGAATGTAGACCTGGCATCGTGGGACGGAGAACATCTTCTTGACCAAAAGGGGGATGTGAAAGGAAATGAAATAAGCTTCAGTGGCAGAGAGAATCCAAAAGGAGCCGAGAGATCACTCTGGTGGGCACTCTTACGCACACTTTAGACAACCCTTTTTAGGTTCTAAAGAATTGGGGTAGCTGGTGGTGGATACCTGAAACTATCAAACTACAACCCAGAACCCATGAATCTCGAAGACAGTTGTATAAAAATGTAGATTATGAGGGGTTACAAGGGGATTGGGAAAGCCATAAGGACCACACTCCACTTTGTCTAGTTTATGGATGGATGAGTAGAAAAATAGGGGAAGGAAACAAACAGACAAAGGTACCCAGTGTTCTTTTTTACTTCAATTGCTCTTTTTCACTCTAATTATTATTCTTGTTATTCTTGTGTGTGTGCTAATGAAGGTGTCAGGGATTGATTTGGGTGATGAATGTACAACTATGTAATGGTACTGTGAACAATCGAAAGTACGATTTGTTTTGTATGACTGCGTGGTATATGAATATATCTCAATAAAATGAAGATTAAAAAAAAAAAAAAAAAGACATAATGCTGAGCAAAATAAGCCAGGCACAAAAAGAGAGATATTGTATGTTACCACTAATGTGAGTTCTGTGAAAAATGTACAATGTTTTATACTGTAGAATGTAGGGGACCTAGAGATACCAATTAGTGGAGGGGGAATGATAATCTAATAAGAACAGATAAACTATGGAGGGTAATCTCAATGTTAGGGGAATGCTCAGGAATGATTATGGTTTGTAAACTTTCTTGGATATAGTAAGATCATGTTGGAAGCAATAGAGTTATTTTAGGTTTTTGTTTTTCTCTTATTCCTTTGTTTTCTTAGGGGTTGTTAATTTTCTTGGGGTATGTTAGGAACATGTTGGAAGCAATGTAGTTATTTTAGATTATTTGTTTTTCTTACTCCTCTGTTTGGACATGGTTTATTAATTTTCTTGGGGTATGGTAGGAACATATTGGAAGCAAAGTAGTTATTTTAGGTTATTTGTTTTCCTTAATCCATTGCTTTGTTTGAAATGTTGTGGGGTTTTTTTGGTTGTTGTTTGCCTGTTTGTTTTTAATTTTTTGATAAACAAAGTTAAAAAATTAAAAAAAAATCAGTAGAAAAATGGGAGTAAAAACTAAATGACAAATAGGGTGGGATGGGGGGATGGTTTGGGTATTCTCTTTTCACTTTTATTTTTTATTCTTATTCTGATTCTTTCTGATGTAAGGAAAATGTTCAGAAATAGATTGTGGTGATGAACGCATAACTATATGATCATACTGTGAACAGTTGATTGTATACCATGGATGACTGTATGGTTTGTGAATATATTTCAATAAAACTGAATTAAAAAAAAAAAAAAAAAAAAAGACCTGCCCTACTTCAGATACTAAAGGGAGCCCTACCAACAGAGAAAAAAGCTGAGGGACTTCACCACCAGATCAGTCCTATAAGAAATGCTAAAGGGAGTTGAGCAGGCTGAAAGGAAGGGACACTAAACAATTGACTGAAACTACATAAAGAAATAAAGGGTACCACTAAAGATCACATGGTAAATACAAATACCAATACTACTATATTTTTGATTTGTAACTCCTACAGGATCTAAAATACATAAACTGTAATGATAAATTGGTGGTTTTGGACTCAGTGTAAAATATGTAATTTTTGACAAGAACTACATAAAAGTGGGGGAATGAGGGAGTATAGGAAAATAGTTTATGTGTCATATTGAAGTTAAGTTGGTATCAAAGAAAAACAAGATTGTTATAAATTTAAGATGTTAAATTTAAGCCCCACAGTAAACACAAAGAAAGTTATCAGAGAATATGACCATAGGGATGAAAAGTAGAGTAGGGGTTCCGAGAAGTGGGGGAAGGGGCAATGGGGAGTTAAGAAATGAGTGTAGGTTTTCTGTTTGGGGTGCAGGGAAACTTCTAGAAAGGGATGGTGGGAAGGTGATAGCATTGCAACATTCTAAATGTGATTAATCCCACTAATGGAATGCTAGGGAGGGGGTGGAATGGGAAGATTTAGGCTTGTATATATATTTCCACAACTGAAAAAAAAAAAAGACAGTCTAAATAGATGACAATTAAATGCCAAGGATGATCCTGGATGGGATCTGAGGATGGAGGAGAGGAGGCTCAAAGGGACACAGATGGGACATAAGGAAAAAAAAAAAAGGAAATATAGAATGTAAGCTTTGTATCAAGGTTGAATTTCTTGAACTTCTTAGCTGCGTTTAATGGGATTGCATAAAAGAATGTTCTTGTTCATGGGAAATGTATATGTGAATAGATGATGGATGATAGAGAGGGAGGGAGAGAGGGAGGGAGAGAGGCAGGGAAAGAAAGAAAGAAATGGTGGTGTGACAGGATGTTAAAGGTGGTGGATCAGGGTATCGGGGGAGGAGGGTCGGGGTATGCTGGAGTTCTGTGTATGGGGTTTGTACTGTTTTTGCAACTGTTCCTGTAAGTTTGAATTTATCTCAAAATAAAATTTCTTATTAAAAAAAACAAGAAATAAAAGAACAAGATAAACAGCAAAAAATAAATAAATAAATAAAATGAGTTGTCTTTTTATTGTTGAGTTGTAAGATTTCTTTATATATGCTAGATATCAAACTCTTATCAAATATGTGGTTTCCAAATATTTTCTCCCATTCTGTTGGATTTTTTTTCTTTTTTTACTTTCATGATGACACACAAAACTTTTAAATTTTGATGAAATCCCATTTATCTATTTTGTCTTTTCTTGCTTGTGCTTTGGGAGTAAGGTCTAAGAAATCATTGCCTAACCAAGGTCCTGTAGATGTTTCCTTATGTTTCTTTCTAGGAGTTTCACGGTTCTCATTGTTTAGGTCTTTGATCCATTTTGAGTTAATGTTTCTATATGGTGTGAAGTAGAAGTCCACCTTCATTCTTTTGCGTATGGATATCCAGGTTTCCCAGCACCATTTGTTGAAAAGTATTCTTTCCTCAATGAGTGGACTTGGTTCTCTTGTCAAAAATCAATTTGCCATAGATAAGAGGATTTATTTGTGAACTCTCAGTTCAATTACATTGGTTTATATGAGTGTCCTTATGTCAGTATCATGCTGTTTTGATTACTGTAGCTTTGTAATAAGTTTTAAACTTGGGAAGTCTGGGTTCTCCAGCTTTATTCTTCATTTTCAAGATGGTTTTGACTACTTAGGTCCCCTTACCCATCCATATAAATTTGATGATTGGCTTTTCCATTTCTGTAAAGAAGGCTGTTGGAATTTTGATTGGGATTGTGTTTTATCTGTAAAGTGCTTTGGGTAGAATTGATATGTTAACAATAATTTGTCTTCCAATCCATGAACATTCATTTAGGTCTTCTTTGATTTCTTTTAGTAATATTTTGTAGTTTGCCAAGTGTAAGTCCTTTACATCCTTGGTTAAATTAATTCCTAGATATTTGATTCTTTCAGTTGCTATTGTAAATGGATTTTTTCTTTGATTTCCTCTTCAGATTTTTCATTACTGGTATATGTGAATACCATGATTTTTCTTGTTAACCTTGTATGCTGCAACTTGGCTAAATTTGTTTATTGGCTCTGGTAACTTTGTTGTGGGTTTTTCAGGATTTTCTCTGTATAAAATCATGCTATCTTCAAATAGGGAAAGTTTCACTTCTTCCTTTCCCATTCATATGCCTTTTATTCTCTTTTCTTGTCTAACTGCTCTGTCTAGAACCTCCAATACAATGTTGAATAGCAGTGGTGAGAATCAAAATCCCATTTCACTTCTGATTTTAGTCAGATACGTCTTCCCTCTTTTTCCTTTGACAGTTTAACTAAAGGCTTGTCAATTGTATTGATCTTTTTGAAGAACCAGCTTTTGGTCTCATTGATTCTACTGTTGTTTTTTTCTTATTCTCTATATCATTTATCTCTGCTCTAATCTTTGTTATTTCCTTCCTTCTGCTAGCTTTGGATTTAGTTTGCTCTTCTTCTCTAGACCTTCCAGTTGTGAGGTTAGGTGTCTGATTCTTTTTTAATGTAAGAATTTAGAGCTATAAATTTCCCTCTCAGCACTGCCTTTGCTGCATTCCATAAACTTTAGCTATATCATGTTTTTGTGTTCATTCACCTCAAGATATTTCCTAGTTTTCCTTGTGATTTTTTTTCTCATATCCATTGGCTGTTGAAGAGTATGATGTTTAATTTCCACATACTTGTAAATTTTCCATTTCTCCATCTCTTACTGATTTCTAGCTTCAGTCCATTGTGATTGGAGAAGATACACTGTATACTTTCAATATTTTATAGACACTTGATACAGTCTGTCCTAGAGAATGACCCATATGCACTAGAGGAGAATGTACATTCTGCTGCTGGCGGATCAAGTGTTTCATATCAGCCTCTTAGGTCTACTTGGTTTATATTATCATTCAAGTCTTCTACTTCCTTACTGATCTTCAGCCTAGTTGTTCTATCCATTATTGAAAGTGGTGTATTAAAGTCTCCTACTAGTGTAGAACTATTTATTTCTGTCCTAAGAGCTGTCAATATTTGCTTCATATATTTTGGGGCTCTGCTGTTAGTTGCATATATATTTATAGTAGGTATGTCTTCTTGTTGAATTGATCCCCTTATCAGTATATAGTGGCCTTCTTTGTCCCTAGTAACAGTTTTTGGCAAAATCTGTTTTACTTGATATTAGTATAGCTACCCCCAGCTCTCTTCTGGTACAAGTTGCATGGCATATCTTTTTTCCATCCTTTCACTTTCAACCTACTTTTTCTTTGAATTTAAGTTGAGTCTCTAGTAAACAACATAAGTTGGATCATGCCTTTTTATCCATTCTGTCAGTCTGTGCCTTTTGACTGCAGAGTTTCATCCATTTACCTTTCAAGTAACTACAGATAATCCAGGACTTTCTTCTGCCATTTGCTATTTGGTCTTTGTAAGTCTTATACCCTTTTTGTTCCTCAATTCTTCCATTAATGCCTACTTTCATTTTATTTTATTTCTTGTAGAGTAACTTTTTGTGTCCTTTCTCATTTCAGATATTTTCTTTGTGGTTACCATGGGCTTAAGTTTAACATCCTAAATCTGACAATCTTGTTGTATTTGATACTGTCCCTATACTTCTGCCCCTCAACTTTTTGTGTATACAAAAAAAAGTATATCTTCTTATAGTTTATGTCCCAAACCATAGATTTATCATTACTTTTTGTACATTTGTATTTTAGAACCTGTAAGAAGTAAAATGTGGAGTTACGTACCCAAAAATAGAATACAATAGTACTGACATTTACAATTAACTATATGGTTACCTTTATTGGAGATCTTTATTTCTGTATACCATTTGAAACACTGTCTTACTTCCTTTCCTTTCGGTCTGAAGAACCCCTTTAGCATTTCTTGTAGAGTTGATCTCATGGTAATGAACTCCCTCAGCTTTTGCTTATTTGGGAATGTCTTAATTTCATCCTCATGTTTGAAACACAGTCTTGTTGGATATAAAATTCATGGTTGGCAATTATTTTCTTTTAGCACTTTAAATATTTTTCTTCACTGCCTTCTGGCCTCCGTGGCTTCTGATGAGAAATCAGCACTGAGAATCCCTTGTACATAGCACGATGCTTTTCTCTTGCAGCTCTCAAAACTCTCTTCTTGTCCTTGGCATTCAAAAGTTTGGTATGTCTGGGCATGGTTCTCTTTGAGTTTAGCCTGTTTGGGGTTTGTAGGCTTCTTGAATGTGTATATTCCTGTCTTTTATTAAATTTGGGAAGTTTTCTGCCACTATTTCTTTGAATATTTCTTCTGCCCCTTTCTCTCTTTCTCCTACTTCTGGGACTCATATACTGCATATATCAGTACTCTTAATGTTGTCCCACAGTTCTCTTAAGCTGTTAACTTTTCTTTTCTTTTTTTTTTTTTTTCTTTTTTCCTTTGTGCTTCTTAGCCTGAATCATTTCACTTATTCTGCCTTTGAGTTGACTGGGATTCTTCTGCCAGGACCTGATCTGCTATTGAAACCCTCTAGGGAATTTTCCATTTCAGATATTGTGGTAATCAATTCCAGTATTTCTTTTTGGTTCCCTTTAAAAATTATCCCTTCATTGAGAAGCTCATGTCATTTTCCTGATATCTTATATTCTTTTCTCCTTGTTTTTCTTTATCATCTTGTGTATATTGAGCTCAT
The DNA here is from genome assembly GCF_015220235.1 of Choloepus didactylus. Classification (NCBI taxonomy): domain Eukaryota; kingdom Metazoa; phylum Chordata; class Mammalia; order Pilosa; family Megalonychidae; genus Choloepus; species Choloepus didactylus. Next base: position 62,250,000 of record NC_051324.1, on the reverse strand, counting down.
TTTTAAAAGAATTTATCTGGGATGTCTAAAGTCTGGTTTTTCTCATTGATGGTTTCTGAATTTTTATCTTTTTCCTTGGATAGGCCATCATTTCCTGTTTCTTTTTCTGTCCTGTAATCTTTTTGTTACACACTGTACATTTTAATATTTTAATGTGTTAACTCTGGGATTTAGTCCCTGAGCTATTTGTTCCTTAAATTTGTATTCAGCTAATGATCTGAGAGAAATTTCCTTGTTTGCTAGGAGCTATCAAAAATGCAGAAATCAATGCAACTTTCACAGTCCTTAAAAAGTTGGCTCTGGGATAACTGTTGCTTTCCTTCATGGTTTAGCCATCTTGCCAAGATCAGCCCAGGGAAAAAGTGAAGTGCAGGGTCCTGTCTGTCTTTTCTGAGACTGAGTCTTATCCTCACTCTTGGCATTAGGAACTCTCCCATTTACAGGAATGTGAGTATCACCTTTATTCTGATGAAACAGACCAAACCCCACCCCTAACCCTGGGTGCTCTATTTTATGTCTTAAAGCCAGTAATCCTTTGCCCCAGGCTGCTTTGACTGAATTGTTTCATATACTGCTTTAGTTGCCCTCAAGCTGCTTCTGCCTGCACCACAAGTTTAGGGAGGGCAAGCCAGAGAGGAGTTTCCTGGATCAGATTTTTATGCTGCCTCACAATAGGCTGGCACCAACATTCAGGTATCCCAGAACATGCATAGAGGTTACTCTGCTCCTTCTGAAACAGAACGAGGGACTTACAATGGGAGCACAGGCTGGCCCACATGGTACCAGGCAGGGTGCGCAAGGGGCCAGCAAGGGGGCCACATGCTCCTCCTGCCATCTTTAAAACTGCATTTTCTTGATTTGGTACTTGCCCAGTTATTACAACCCTTTAAATGTTTTCTGAAGTTTTGAGGAAATGGCTCTGCCAGTTTTTGCTAATTTTTCAAAGATTCTGTGGAGAACAGCACCTTGGAACTTCTAACATCTCCATCTTGGTCAACTGTAAGTCCCCTGGCTTCTTTAACTTGCATAATATTTCAAATTCATCCATGTTGTAGCAAGTATCTGCGCTTTGTTTCTTTTTACTGCTGAATGATATTCCTTGGTATATATAAAATCTGTTTATTCCTCAATTAGTGGCCATTTAGTTTGTTTCCACGTTTTGGCTTTTGTGAATGGTATTGCTATGCATATTTGTGAACAAGCTTTTGTTTGATCACCTGTTTTCAGTTATTTTGGGTATATAACCAGGAGTGGAATTGTAATAATATGGTAAACTCTATGTTTAACTTTTTAAGGAACTGCTACAGACAGCCTTCCAAAATGGCTGCATTGTTTTACAATCCTACCAACAATGTATGAGGTTTCCATTTTCTTCGCATCCTTATCAACATTTGCTATTGTCCATTTTTTTATTATTCATCCTAATGGGTGTGAAGACAGGTATCGCAAAGTAGTTTTAATTTCCATTTTCCTAAAGACTAATGATGTTGAACATCTTTTCATGTTCTCATTGTTCAGTTGCATATTTTCTTTGGAGAAATGTCTATACAAATCCTTTGCTTATTTTAAACTGAGTTTTTTTGTTTTTGTTTTTTTTTGTTTTTTTTTTTAATTAAATTCAGTTTTACTGAAATACATTCACACACCATACAATCATCCATGGTATACAATCCACTGTCCACAGTATGATAACATAGTTATGCGTTCATTACCACAATCTATCTGAACATTTTCCTTACATTAGAAAGAACCAGAACAAGAATAAAAAATAAAAGTGAAAAAAGAACACCCAAATCATCCCCCCATCCCACCCCATTTGTCCTTTAGTTTTTATCCCCATTTTTCTACTCATCCATACACTAGATAAAGGGGGTGTGATCCACAAGGTCTGCACAATCACACTGTCACCCCTTGTAATCTACATTATTATATAATTGTCTTCAGGAGTCCAAACTGCTGGGTTGGAGTTTGGTAGTTTCAGGTATTTACTTCTAGCTATTCCAATACATTAAAACCTAAGAGGTGTTATCTATATAGTGCATAAGAATGTCCACCAGAGTGACCTCTCGACTCCATTTGAAATCTCTCAGCCAATGAAACTTAAATTGAGTTATTTTTTAATTGTTGTGTTGCAAAAGTTCTTTATATATTATGGACACTAGACCCTTTTCAGGCAAATATTTTCTTCCATTCTTTGGGCTGTCTTTCTAACATTCTTAATGAAGTTCTTTGAAAATAAAAGTTTCAAATTTTGATGAAGTCTAATATATCAATTTTTCTTATGCTGCTTTGCTTTTGGGTGTCATACCTTAGAAACCATTACCTAATCCAAAGTTGCAACAATTTATGCCTATGTTTACTTCTGAGTTTTATAGCTTTAGCTCTTACATTTAGGTCTATGATCTTTTTTTTGAGGAGAGATTTTTGGTTTTTAATAAAAATAAAATGCTGTACACTGTTTACATACAAGGCAAAAACAATACAAACACAAGTATAAAAATGTTAAGCATACTACAAATAAACACTTATTTTAACCTATAATTAATCTATATATAACCCCCTGTTTTTCTATTAGGTGTAATTAAGTGCTCAGGTTCTTTTCCCATCCAAATCCACAGTAACAAGAGCTAAGTGGAAACTGATATGTTGGCTATTAATTCTAGAAATACAGAAGTAAAAGCCTATTTGATTTTTTTCATCTTGAAAGACATCACTTTCTATCAGGTACACCATGTATTTTATTTTATTTTTTGCTTCAGATCTTTTTTTATTTGTTTTTAATAGAGAATTGTAGGGTTACAGAAAAATCAGACAAAAAGCACAGAGTTGCCATATACTCCCCCCACCCTGCACACATGGTTTTCCTTATTACTAACATTTCATGTTAGTGTGGTAACTTAGTTACAATTGATGAAACAATTTTATTATAATAATACTATTAACTACAGTTCATAGCTTACATTAAGGTTCTCTTTTTGAGTAGTATAATTCTATGGTTTTATAAATAATTTTTATTCTGGTAAAATATATCCAACCTAAAATTTCCCATTTTAACTAGTTGCAAATATACAATTCAGTGGTGTTAATTATATTTGCAATGTTGTGCTAATGTTATGATCTATTTTTAGTTAATTTTTTTTTTTAATCATCATTTTATTGAGATACATTCACATACCACGCAGTCATACAAAACAAATTGTACTTTCGATTGTTTACAGTACCATTACATAGTTGTACATTCACCACCTAAATCAATCCCTGACACCTTCATTAGCACACACACAAAAATAACAAGAATAATAATTAGAGTGAAAAAGAGCAATTGAAGTAAAAAAGAACACTAGGTACCTTTGTCTGTTTGTTTGCTTCCCCTACTTTTCTACACATCGATCCATAAACTAGACAAAGTGGAGTTTGGTCCTTATGGCATTCCCAATCCCACTGTCACCCCTCATAAGCTACATTTTTATACAACTGTCTTCGAGATTCATGGGTTCTGGGTTGTAGTTTAATAGTTTCAGGTATCCACCACCAGCTACCCCAATTCTTTAGAACCTAAAAAAGGTTGTCTAAAGTGTGCGTAAGAGTGCCCACCAGAGTGATCTCTCGGCTCGTTTTGGAATCTCTCTGCCACTGAAGCTTATTTCATTTCCTTTCACATCCCCCTTTTGGTCAAGAAGATGTTCTCCATCCCACGATTATTTTTAGTTAATTTTTATGCACAGTGTGAGGTAGGGGACCAACTTCATTCTTTTAGGTATACATATACAGTTTTCCCAGCACTATTTGTTGAAAAGTCTATTCTTCCCCATTGAATTGTTGTTTATACCCTTGTCAAAAATCAACTGACCATAAATGTAAAGGTTTATATCTGGACTCTCAAGTTTATTACATTGACCTATAGTGTCTATTGTTATGTTAGTAGCACACTATTATAATGGGATACATGAGTGCTCCAACTTACTCTTTTTAAAGATTGTTTTGCATATTCAGGGTCACTTGAGTTTCCATATGAACTTTAGGTTCTATTTCTGTAAAAAAGGCAACTGAAATTTTGACAGGAACTGTTTTGAATCTGTAGATCAGTTTGGGGAATATTGCTATCTTAAGAATATTATGTCTTCCTCTTCATGAATATGGGATGTGTTTCTACTTATATAGATCTTATTTAGTTTCTTTTTAACAGTATTTTGCTATTTTCAGAGTTTAAGCCTTACACTATTTTTGTTAAAACTTTCTTATTTTATTCTTTTTTTAAAAGCAGTTTTATTGAGATATATTCACATACCATACAATCCATCCAAAGTGTACAATCAACAGCCTTTAGTATATTCACAGAGTTCTGCATTTGTAACCACAATCAATTTAGAACATTTTCATTACTCCACAAAGAAAAACCCCATGCCCCTTAGCAGTCACCTCTCAATCCCTCTATCCTTCCCCATCCCTACATAGACACTAATCTATTTCTGTCTCTATAGATTTATTTATATTTACACTTCATACAAATGCAATCATATGATATGTAGTACTTTGTATCTAGTTTCTTTCACTTAGCATAACATTTTTTTAAATTATTTTTATTTTTTTAATTAGAGAAGTTGTAGATTTACATTAAAATAATGTAAAAACTACAGTGTTCCCATATACCCCTCTATTGTAGACACTATGCATTAGCATGGTACCTTTTGTTACAATTAAGGAGTACTAAAATAGTACAATTAACTATAGTCCAGTATTTTATTCTTTTTGATGCTATAGTTAATGGAATTATTTCCTTAATTTCATTTTTGGGTTGTTAATTGCAAGTGTATAGAAATAAAATTGTTTTTTGTATATTTATCTTGTATCCTACAACCTTGTTGAACTCATTTAACTGCTGTCACACTTTTTTTTGTGGATTGCTTTGGATTTTCTACATAGAAGATCATGTCATCTGCAAATAGAGATGGTTTTACTTCCTTTCCAATCTAGGTGCCTTTTATTTCTTTTTCTGGTCTAACCTCCCTGGCTAGAACCTCCAGTACAATGTTCAAAAGAAGTAGCGTGGGAAGATATTCTTTGTCTTCTTCCTGGTCTTGGGGAAAAGCTTTCAGTCTTTCACCATTATGTATGATGTTACATGTGGGTTTTTCGTAGCTCTCCTTTATCATGTTGAAAAAGTTCCCTTGTATTCTTAGTTGTTAATGTTTCTATCATGAAAGAGAGTTGGATTTTGTCAAATGATTTTTCTGCATCTACTGAGATGATAGTGTGGTTTTTCCCCCTTAATTCTATGGTTATGGTGTATTACACTCCATGACTTTTCACAATGAACCAACATTACATTCTGGGATAAGTCCTGTGGGGTCATAATGTATAATCCTTTTTATATATGGCTGGATTCTGTTAACTGGTATTTTGTTGAGGAGTTTTGCATCTATCTTCATAAGACATACTGGTCTGTAATTTGATTCCTGTGATTTCTTTGTCTGGTTTGGTATCAGGGTAAGACTAGGCTCATACAATGAGTTGGGAAATGTTCCTCCTCTTCTATTTTTTGAAAGAGTTCATGAAGGATTGATAATAATTTTTCTTTAAATGTTCGGTAAACTTCATCAGTGAAGCTACCTGCTTTTGGATTTTCTTTGTGTTAATTATTTTATTACTAATTCAATCTCTTTACTTGTTATTAGTGTATTAAGATTTTCTATTTTGTACTGAGTCAGTTGAGGCAGCTTGTGTCTTTCTAGGAATTTGACCATTTCACCAAGGTTATCTAATCTGTTGGCATATAGTTGTTCCTTCATAGTATTACTTATAATCCTTTTTATTTCTGTAAGTTTGGTAGTAATACATTCTGTCATTCCCGATTTTAATAATTTAAGTCTCGTCTCTTTTTTCTTAGTCTAGGGAAAGCTTTGTCAATTTTTTTTATCTTTACAAAGAATGAAGTTTTGGTTTCATTGATTTTTAAATATTGTTTTTCTATTATTTGTTTCATTTATTTCTATTCTGATCTATGTTATTCCCTACCTTCTGCTTGGTTTGAGTTTAATTTGCTCTTCTTTTAATAGTTTCTTAAGGTAGAAGTTTAGGTTATTGAGATCTTTTCTTTAAATAAATTTTTTTATTAGCAAAGTTGTGGTTTTACAGAACAATCATGCATAAAATACAGGATTCCCATATACTACCCCACCACCACCACCTTGCATTGTTGTGGAACTTTTGTTACAATTGATGACAGCACTTTTTGGTAATTATACTATTTTTTTTAACAGTAGTTATCTTTGTTAAAATTGATGAAAGAGTACTAAAATAGTACTATTAACTATAATCTATAGTTTACATTAGGTGTATTTTTTCCTAGATACTACCCTTGCATTAGTGTTGTACATTTGTTATAATTCATGAAAGTCTTATACTTGTACTAGTAACTATAGTCCATTGTCTACAATAGGGTTCACTGTGTTTTACAGTGCTATGTTTTCTCTTTTAAGTTTTAGTCTAGTAGAGTTTATTCTTTTTGATGCTATCAAGGTTCCCCCTTTAATGACATTCACCTATATAATTCAGATTTGCCCTTTTAACGACATTCACCTATATAACTCAGGTTCCCCCATTTAACCACATTCACCTATATAATTCAGTGCTGTTAATTATACTCACAATAATAAAAAGCTAAGTATAGAATTACCATATGACCCAGCATTCCCAATACTAGGTATATACACAAAAGAATTGAAAGCAGGGACTTGAACAGATATTTGCATACTGATGTTCACAGTGGCATTATTCATAATTGCCAAAAGACTGAAGCAACCCAAGTGTCCAACAAGTAATGAATAGATAAATAATATGTAGTATATACATACAATGGAATATTACTCAGCTGTAAAAAGGAATGAAGTCCTGATACATGCAACAATTGTATGATCACTGATATGAACTAATTACAATAAGCAAATTCATAGACCTAGAATCTAGAATATAGGTTACCAGGGGTTAGAATGGGGTTAGAGAATGGGGAGTGGATGCTTAATTTATACAGAATTTCTATTTAAGTAGATTGTAAAGGTTTGGAAATGGACGGTGGTAATAGTAGCACATTATTGAGATCTTTTCTTTTTTTTAATATATGCATCTATACCTCTAAATTTTCATCTAAGAACTGCTTTTGCTGTATCCCTTAAGTTTTGGTATGTTCTCTCTTTATTTTCATTAGTCTCAAAGTATTTTATCATTTCTTTGTGATTTCTTCTTTAACCCATTGATTATTTAAGTGTGTTGTTTACTTTCTACATATTTGTGAATTTCTAAAATTTCCTTTGTTTTGACTTCTAATTTCATTACATCATGGTGAGACAATATGCTTTTATGATTTCAGTCCTTTTAAACTTATTGAGAATTGTTTTATGTTCCAACATATGGTGTCGCCTAGGGAATTTTCCATGTGCAATAAAGAAGAAAGTGTATTCTTCTGCTTTGGGGTGGAGAGTTCTGAATGCATCTGTTAGGTCTGGGTGGTTTATAGTGCTATTGTCGAAGTCTTCCATTTCCTAGATATCCTGCCTAGTTCTGTCCATTATTGAGAGTGGACTACTGAGGTCTTCAACTATTATTGCTGAATTTTCTATTTCTCCATTCAATTCTGTCAGTTTTTGCTTCATGTGATTTGAGACATTATTTTTTTTTCAGGTAATAATTTATTAGTGTGTTTAAATTATCAAGGAACTTATCTTAAGTTTAAGTACATCCAGGATTCATAATTGTCCCAAACACACAGGAGATTTGCACAATTTTCTTTTCCAGAGTACAGAAGCATCCTTACACAAAAATTTTTAATTTGGCTCTGAAAGCATTGGTTTTGTCCAAAATATTAGGGAGTAACTTCGATAAACTACAACAAAGAGCAGATAGTAATGATGGCAAAAACAGACTGGAATTCCGTCTTATTTCTTGCCAACATAGCTCTTTTAGGAAGGTTTTAGAGAGATTCGGAGGAGTACAGGGATTATTGTAGAAGGATTCGGCAATAGTCTATAACATTCAGTTATCAATTATATACTCATATTCTCTGTCTCTCCAGCACATACACATACAGTCACTCTTCCCCCTTGCAAGTCTTTCCAAGGGCAGTTGATAGAGTACTGCACTCTTTGATCTTCTTTTCCAGAAAACAGTATCAGCTCAGGACACCCATTGTCCCCAAATGTTTTCTCTAGTCCTGGTGTCAGAAACAAGTCCATTTATCCTACTCAACATTGACCTCTGCATCTTCAGATGAGTTCTGATAGAGTACAGCTTGGCCCCTGACTCAGACTGAGGCTCTATGAGGAAGCTGTGCTGTGGTCCCCATGCCACATGTCTCCCAAATGGGCACACTGGGTATGGATGGCAAATAGACAGAGATGAAAACTCTTGAAAGCAGTTTGCTTTGGTTCTGGCTGGGAAACAAGGGTCCAGACATCACAGAAGATTGAAAAATCAGGTCACATGTGAAGGGAACTTGAACAAAGGCAGCTGTTGCTCCTTATATCTGTGTTTACAGAATATTTTTTCTCCTGTAGAAATAACTTTCTTGAGAATCAGGCATAAGGGAGTTTGGCAGAAGAGAAAGTTTCTTATTTCTTTTCAGTAAATTGCTGCTGGGTATATCTTTGGTTGGAAGCTGGACCAAAGACACCTACCAATTTGACCTCAGGTTTTTTGTGTTTTTATTTTAAATGAAATTCATTTTTATTGAAATATATTCACATACCATACAATCATCTATGGTGTACAATCAACTGTTCAAGTACCATCATATAGTTATGCATTCATCACCCCAATCTATTTTTGAACATTTTTCTTACACCAGAAAGAATCAGAATAAGAGTAAAAAATAAAAATAAAAAAGAACACCCAAATCATCCCCCCCCCATCCCACCCTATTTTTCATTTAGTTTTTTGTCCCCATTTTTCTACTCATCCATCCATATACTGGATAAAGGGAGTATGATCCACAAGGTTTTCACAATCACACTGTCACCTCTTGTAAGCTACATTGTTATACAATAGTCTTCAAGAGTCCAGGCTACTGGGTTGGAGTTTGATAGTTTCTGGTATTTACTTCTAGCTATTCCAATACGTTAAAACCTAAAAAGTGTTATCTATATAGTGCATAAGTATATCCACCAGAGCGACCTCTCGACTCCATCTGAAATCTCTCAGCCAATGAAACTATTTCGTTTCATTTCGCATCCCCCTTCTTGTTCTCGTCTTCTTGTGAACAAGAAGATGTTTTCAGTTCCACGCTGCCAGGTCCAGATTCATCCCCAGGAGTCATATGCTGTGTTACCAGGGAGGTTTAGACTCCTGGGAGTCAGGTCCCACGTAAGGGGGAGGGCAGTGAGTTCACCTGCCAAGGTGGCTTAGCTAGAGAGAGAGGGCCACATCTGAGCAACAAAGAGGTACTCGGGGGAGACTCGTAGGCACAATTATATGCAGGTTTAGCCTCTCCTTTGCAGTAATGAGCTTCATAAGGAAAAGTGGGACATTATTTTTAAGTGTATATATGTTTATAATTTTTACATCTTCTTGATGGGTTGACACTTTTATCATTACAGATGCCCTTGTTTCACTAGTAATTATTTTGGCCTAAATTGTAATTTGTCTGATATTAGCATTGCCACTTCAGCTCTCCTTCAGTTATTATTTATGTGTTATATTCCTTTTACTTTCAACCTATTTGTTTCTTTGACTCTTATGAGTATCTCTTGGAGATAGTTGTGGTAGGCTGAATAATGACTCCCAAAGATGTTCACCTAATATCCAGGACTTATAAATATGTTAGGTTACAAGAAAAAAGGGAACTAAGGTTGCAGATTGAATTAAGGTTTATAATCAACTGGGGAACTAAGGTTGCAGATTGAATTAAGGTTTATAATCAACTGACCTTGAAATGGGGAGATTAAACTGAATTATTTGGCTGGTCCCAAGGTAATCACAATAGTCTTTATAAGTGAATAGGGAGACAGAAGAGAGAGAGCCAGAGAGATGGCAGTGTGATAAACACTCAACCCAATGTTGCTGGCTTTGAAAACAGAGAAATGAGGTCCTGAGCCAAGGAATGTCAGTGGTTTCTAGAAGCCAGAAAAGACAAGGAAACAGATTCTCCCCTGAGCCTTCTGAAGGAATGCAGCCCTGCCAACAACATGATCTTAGCTCAGTGAGACTCATCTCAGACTCTGACCTCTAGAACTTTAAGATAATGAATTTGTGTTGGTTTAAACCCCAATGTGGTAATTTGTTCCAGCAGCAATAGAAAATAATATAACAGAATCTAGTCAGATCATGTTTTTTTTTAAAAAAATATCTCTTCCACCATTCTCAGTCTTTTAATTCAAGTATTTATTCTTTTTACATTTAATGTAATTACTGATAAGGGATAATATACATCTGTCATTAAGATTTCTGTTTTCTATACTTATGTCTTTTTTTCCTGTTGTTTCTCCATTCCTTCACTGCTGCCTACTTTTGTGTTAAATATTTTCTAGTGTACCATTTTTATTCTCTGGTCATTTGTTTGATTATATAAGTTTTGAATGTTTTCTTCATGGGTATTGGAATTAATATCATTATTTATAACAACCTACTTTGGATTAACACCACCTTAAGTTCAATAGTATAAAAAGTATTGCTTCTAAATAGCTCAATTCCTTCCCCACATCTTTATGCTGTTTTTGTCATACAAATAACATCTTTATTCATTGTGTACTCATCAACACAGATTTGTAATTACTACTTTATGCAAAGTTGTCTTTTAAATAAGATAAGAGAAAAAAGTTACAAAAGTACAGTATACTATTTATGTTTATCTATATAATTATCTTTTACTGGTGCTCTTTATTTCTCAATGTGGATTTTCCTTTCTTTTTATTTCAGCCTGAAGGATCCCCTTTAATATTTCTTACAGGACATGGTTCTTATTAACAATATTTTCAGTTTTTGTTTTTCTGGAAATGTTTTTCTTTCTCCTTCATTTTTCTTTTTTTGTAGTATCTTTGCCTGGTTTGGGTATTAGGGTGATGATGGCTTCATAGAAAGAGTTAAGTAGCTTTCCCTCTTCTTCAATTTTCTTGAAGAGATTGAGCAGGATTGGTACTAATTCGTTCTTGAATGCTTGGTAGATTCACATGTGAAACCATCTGGTCCTGGGCTTTTCCTTTTTGGGAACTTTTTGATGACTGACTCAATCTCTTTACTTGTGATTGGTTTGTTGAGGTCATCTATTTCTTCTTGAGTTACTCCGTTTTTTTTTTTGTTTTTTTTTTTTTTTAGAAAAGGGAGGAGTATTTTATTAGCTTTTTCAGATAATTACAGATATTCTTTCTTGATACTACACCAAAACTAGACTAGTGGTAGTTTCTTTCTTTTTTTTTTTTTTTTTTTCATTTTTATTGAGATTGTTCAGATACCATACAATTATCCAAAGATCCAAAGTGTACAATCACTTGCCCCTGGGTACCCTCATACAGCTGTGCATCCATCACACTTAATTTTTGTTCAATTTTTAGAAACTTTTCATTACTCCAGACAAGAAATACAGTGAAAGATGAAAAAAGAAAAACAGAAAAGGAAACTCTAAACCTCCCCTATCCCTAACCAACCCCCCTCAATTGTTGACTCCTAGTATTGATATAGTACATTTGTTACTGTTTATGAAAAAATGTTGAAATACTACTAACTGTAGTACATAGTTTGTAATAGGTATATAGTTCTTCCCTATATGCCCCTCTATTATTAACTTCTAATTGTATTGTCATACATTTGTTCTGGTTCATGAAGTGATTTCTAGTATTTGTACAGTTGATCACGGACATTGCCCACTATAGGATTCAGTTTTATACATTTCCATCTTTTGACCTCCAACTTTCCTTCTGGTGACATATATGACTCTGAGCTTCCCCTTTCCACCTCATTCACACACCATTCAGCACTGTTAGTTATTCTCACATCTTGCTACCAACACCCCTGTTCATTTCCAAACATTTAAGTTCATCCGAATTGCACATTCTGCTCATACTAAGCAAGAGCATCTACATTTCTTCCACAAGGCAGGAGGGAGAGTCAAAGAAGGTAGAGAGGCAAAAGAAAGAGGAAACAAAAAAAAATGATAGCTAGGAAGCAGCAAAAGGAAAAATAACCTTAAATCAAAGTAGAGTAAAGAATCAGACAATACCACCAATGTCAAGTGTCTAACATGCCTCCCCTATCCCCCCTCTTATCTGCATTCACCTTGGTATATCACCTTTGTTACATTAAAGGAAGCATAATACAATGATTCTATTAGTTACAGTTTCTAGTTTATGCTGATTGCATCCCTCCCCCAATGCCTCCCCATTTTTAACACCTTGCAAGGTTGACATTTGCTTGTTCTCCCTCGTAAAAGAACATATTTGTACATTTTATCACAATTGTTGAATACTCTAGATGTCACCAAGTTACACAGTCCCAGTCATTATCTTTCCTCCTTTCTTGTGGTGTCTCACATGCTCCCCATCTTTCTCTCTCAACCGTATTCATAGTTACCTTTGTTCTGTGTACTTACATTGTTGTGCTACCATCTCCCAAAATTGTGTTCCAAACCACACACTCCTGTCTTCTATCACCCTGTAGTGCTCCCTTTAGTATTTCCTGTAGGGCAGGTGTCTTGTTCACAAAGTCTCTCATTGTCTGTTTGTCAGAAAATATTTTGAGCTTTCCCTCATATTTGAAGGACAGCCTTGCTGGATACAGGATTCTTGGTTGGTGGTTTTTCTCTTTCAGTATCTTAAATATATCACACCACTTCCTTCTTGCCTCCATGGTTTCTGCTGAGAGATCCGCACATAGTCTTATGAAGCTTCCTTTGTATGTAATGGATTGCTTTTCTCTTGCTGCTTTCAGGATTCTCTCTTTGTCTTTGACATTTGATAATCTGATTATTAAGTGTCTTGGCATAGGCCTATACATATCTCTTCTGTTTGGAGTACGCTGCGCTTCTTGGATCTGTAATTTTATGTCTTTCATAAGAGATGGGAAATTTTCATTAATTATTTCCTCTATTATTGCTTCTGCCCCCTTTCCCTTCTCTTCTCCTTCTGGGACACCAATGATACGTACATTATTGTACTTTGTTTCATCCTTGAGATCCCGGAGACATTGCTCATATTTTTTCATTCTTTTCTCCATCTGCTCCTTTGCGTGTATGCTTTCAGGTGTTTTGTTCTCCAGTTCATGAGTGTTTTCTTCTGCCTCTTGAGATCTGCTGTTGTATGTTTCCATTGTGTCTTTCATCTCTTGTGTTGTGCCTTTCATTTCCATAGATTCTACTAGTAGGTTTTTTGAACTTTTGATTTCTGCCATATACATGTCCAGTTCTTCCTTTACAGCCTCTATCTCTTTTGCAATATCTTCTCTAAACTTTTTGAATTGATTTAGCATTAGTTGTTTAAATTCCTGTATCTCAGTTGAAGTGTACGTTTGTTCCTTTGACTGGGCCATAACTTTGTTTTTCTTAGTGTAGGTTGTAATTTTCTGTTGTCTAGGCATGGTTTCCTTGGTTATCCAAATCGGGTTTTCTCAGACCAGAACAGGCTCAGGTCCCAGAGGGAAGAAATACTCAGTATCTGGTTTCCCTGCGGGTGTGTCTTAGAAAATTGCTCCACCCTTTGATGCCTCAGGTCACTGTGCTTTTCTGCCCAGCAGGTGACGCCTGTTAGCCTATAATTCTTGACTGGTGTGAGGAGGTATGGCCATGTTTCCCCAGGCTCTGGGGTCTGGTTCTGAATGGAAAGGGCCCCACCCCTTTCCTCCTAGAGAAGACAGAGCCCCCAGGTGGAGGTCATTAGCATTTCAATGGTCTCGCTCTCTGCTTCTGGTGTCTCCACCCTTCCCACGGTCACAGCCCTGGAAACTGAAAATGACTGGGGCTTTCTCCACTGAGCCAAAAAAGAAACAGATAGTCCCCTTCAGACCCAGTCTGAGGCAACCCTCCGGCTCTCCCAGGTCAGTCGTCACCCAAAGCCTCTGTCTGTTTTTTGGGGCTGCGTACCTGTAGTGAGCAGTTCCCACTCGCTACTTAAAACCCCAGTTGGAGCTCAGCTGAGCTGTATTCGCTTGCTGGGAGAGAGCTTCTCTGTGGCACCACGCGGCTCTGCAGCTCAGGCTATGGGGGAGGGGGTCTCCCGACCTGGTTCCGCAGGTTTTACTTACAGATTTTATGCTGTGTTCTCGGGCATTCCTTCCAATTCAGGTTGGTGTATGATGAGTGGATGGTCTCGTTTGTCCCCCCGCAGTTATTCTGGATTATTTACTAGTTGTTTCTGGTTTTTTGTAGTTGTTCCAGGGGGACTACTTAGCTTCCACTCCTCTCTATGCCGCCATCTTGCTCTCTCTCCTTCATTTTTGAAGGATGATTTTTCTTGATTCAGAATTCTTGGTTGACAGTTTTTTTTTTTTTTTCTTTCAGCACTTTTAATATTTCACTCCACTTCTTCCTGGGTCTACATGGTTTCTGATGAGAAAGCAGCTTTTAATCTTATTGAGAATCCCTTGTATATGATATGTGTATCTTTTTCTTGATGCTTCCAAGATTCACTCATTGTCTAGATTTTCAACAGTTTGATGATGATGTTTCTAGGTGTGGATATCTTTGAGTTCACTGTGCTTGGAATCCATCGAACTTCTTGGATATACAGATTATTTTTTTAATCAATTTTGTGATGTTTTCACACATTATTTCTTTAGTATACTTTCTGCTCCTTTCTCTCTCTCCTCTCCTTCTAGGTATTCTTGATGATGTCCTATAGGTCTCAGATGCTTTGTTTAATTCTTATTTCCATCAGACTGGATAAAGTTATTTGTCCTATCTTCCAAATTCATGGATTCTTTCTGCCTGCTCAAATCTGATGTTGAGCCCCTCTGGTGTACTTTTCATTTCAATTATAGTACCTTTCAACACCAGAATTTCCATTTGGCTGTTTCTTAAAAAAAATATTTCTATCTATTGATACTCTGTATTTTGTGAGACATCATTCTCAAACTTAACTTTAGTTCTTTAAACATGGTTTCCTTCAGTTCTTTGAATATATTTGAAAAAGCCGATTTAAATTCTTTGTCTAGTAAGTCCAACAACTGGGATTCCCCAAGGAAAGTTTCTATGAGTTGCTTTTGTCCCCTCTGTATGGGCCATATTTTCTTGATTCTTTCCTGTATTATATTTTTTGTTGTTGAAAGCTGGGCATTTTAAATAATATAATATGGCAACTCCGGAAATCAGACTCTCTGCCCTTCATCCCTGTTTTTGTTGCTAGTTATTTGTTGCTGTTGTTTAGTGACTTTCATGAACTAATTCTGTCAAGTCTGCATTCCTTGTCATGTGTGGCTGCTTGGTTAGCTTAATGGTCAGCTAATGATCAGAGAGAGGTTTCCCTAAATGCCTGGAATCAAAAAGTCTCACAGTCTTAACTGAGGGGGCTGTGTGTGCATTTGAGTATGCCTTCAACATTCAGCCAAGCAGATTACAACTATGCCTTAGCCTTCAATTGCTACTTGTGCAGACCCTCAAGGTCAGCATGAGGTAAGAGTTTAGGACCTTCTCAGGTCATTCCTCAACATGCACATAGGCCTGGGCATGCATTTTGCATTCTTGATTTCCAGGAATATATCAGAGAATATCAAAGATCCAATCACCATGTCATTCCCACTTCTCCTTTGAAGTCTATTAATTGTCCTGATATCCACCTCACCCTGGGCAGCTGTGATCTTAAATAGTTACCTCTAATTGTTTTTGACAGCTGCTCCTAGGGAAAAGACTTGAACACTTCAGGCAAGCTCTGAGTCAGGTGAAATAAAGACAACCTTGTGAAGGGGGGGTCTTCCTGGGAACCCCCAGACAGGTGAAATAATGACAGTTCTCCAGAAAGGGGGCTTTGAAGGAGCACCAACTCTGTTCTTTCCCCTTTGGTGGCTACCAGTATACTGGTTTTTACCGTGATTGCCAAATATTGGTTTTCAAGGCTACTGCAGAGCAGGGGAGGGGAAAGGGGATAGGAATAGGGCAAGTTGAAATGCCACAAAGCTTGCTGGTTTTTATTAACATTTGCCGTTTTTCTGGAAAAAAGACTTCCCATATTGGCACAAGCCTTTGGGTAATTTCCAGAGTTTGAAATTTTTGATTCTTTTTAGTTTTTGCATTGCTTTTATGAAGGAGAGTATTTTCAAAGGGCATTACTCTGCTGTTTTCCTTAGTAACTTCCCCAACTTACTCTTTAAGTGTTTTCTTCAGAGTTCCATCCTTTCCCTTCTCTTCCCATTCCATGAAACTTCCTAGGGTAATATAATCCATGATTCGGCCTTCATATTCTACCCTAAAGTCATTCATTACCAAATCTACATCTTTAACACAACATTTTTCTCAGTAAACCTTATTTATAAATGACCACTGGACATTTCTGTGTGGATATTTTACAGGTGCCCCCAGCTCAACAAGTCTTAAACCACCCATTCATTTGGTCACCACTAGAAAACTAGGAGGCATCCTAGACCACACCCTTTCCTTTATCTTCAAGTCTTCACAAAAAACCTCCTTTGTCAAGTCTTCTGTCATCCTATTTTTCCTAAAGCTAATAATTTTCTTATCTTATTAACTTTCTCCCCTTGTATAAAATTTACAGAGAAATTCCTGTAACTAGACTAATAGCTCTTGGGGAGCAGAAATTATGTTATTTATCTTTTTATTTCCAGAACTCATCACTGTGCCTAAAATACATTGTATTTTCCAAAGTTGGCCAAACCAATATATATCCCTTCCCATATGCTCTTCTCACAATGTGATGTTGCAACACCTCCATTGAGAGCTGAGGTCTATATTCTCTCCTCTTGAACCTGGAGAGAACTTTTTAACTGCTTTAATCACAATACTATGATAGAAACGATACTGCTCGACTTCTAAGACTAGGTCAAAAAGTGGCATGCATTCCATCTGGTTCTCTATCTCAGGACATGAGCCTTGGGAGTTATTCAACATGTGATAATCCTAGCTACCCTGAAGCTGCCAGGTAGGGAGATCACAGGAAGAGACCACACATACATGCCAGAGGAGCCCTAACTGTTTGAGTCCTCCCTGCCCAAGAACCAGACAATGGAGTGAAGAAGTCTTCAAGATGACTTCAGCCCCAGTTACTGTCTGACTGCAACCACATGCAAACCCTGAGCCAGAGCACTCTGTTAATCAGCTTCCAAATTTCTTCACACAGAAACAGTAAGAGACAATAAATGTTATTTCAAGCTACTCCATTTTGGGATGATTTGTTACACAGCATTAGATAACTGTAACAATTGTAAATGAAGGAATAACGATGATAGAGAATTGCGGTGTTTACGTAATATTGCCTTTCTTTTCCCTACATTTTAAATGGAAAAAGTGGTAAATATGCAATTAAACCAGAAATAGCTCATATTTGTGTCAAAGAAATTTCAGGATGTAATCAATGTAGACACAGAATGAACTTGTGTCTATAAAGTAAGTCCTTTCCCAGAATACCTTTGGGGTTGAGTTGTTTTCTCTAAATATAATTTATTGTACCATTAAATCAAGCACTACATAGTACCTTAAAAGGTAAAACCTTTGTCCTCTCCTTCCCACAAATAGAAAATTTCATAAGATAACTTCTATATGATCCAGATTAAAACTATCTAGCATTGTAATATTTAAGTATATCATGCTTTGTGCATTAAGTTCTTAAGTAAAATTTTGCTAAATGAAATGTCTTAATATGTTTTGTAATTTCATAGTCAAAGGAATCCTTTTATAAGTCATTGAGCAATTCAGTTAAATATGAATTTCCACACATTTAGTGATACTTAATAAATTTAAAAGTACTCTGTAATTATATATTATTTAGTATACCCTAGATGTAGACAAATCTACAATGACAGAAATGATTTTGTTTTTAACACATTTAACCTCAAGCTAATAGCTGTTAATATCTTCAGATGATATTTCTTTAGAGCAGATGCTTACTTAACACAGATAAAAGAAATTCAACATTAAACAAACCCTCATCCAAAAGAATTTGCCACCTTTCAATAACTTCTCAGCATGTTTTAAAGGAGTTGGGATTAATTACCCATAATTTCTCAAAAGGTGTTTTGTCTGGTTTAACTAAGTGAAAAGAAATGTTAAGTAAACACAAGTAAATCTCTTCAATTTGCTTTAGTTTCCCAGCCGCTCCCTGTGGCTTCCTCTGTGTCCAGTTTCTTATGCTTATAAGAACTCCAGCTGTATTGTATTAAGGTCCATCCACATTCAGTTTGGGAACCCTTTAGCTAATACCATAGTATGGTATTTACAAATGGGTTCACACCCACAGGACTAGGAGTTGGGACCTAAACTTGCCTTTTGTGTGTGTGGGGGGGGGTGGGGGGGTGGGGGGGCAGGTAATGAGTCAATCCTCAACACATTTTGATTCATAAACAGAAAATAAATTTTCTCTGAATTATTAAAATTGGATTGCAATCTATGCTCATGATGTTGTTTTGCATTCGAAGTCTATATAAAGTGTTATTTAAAAAACAAATTTTCCACTTCATATCAAAGGTGAATAAATGTATTTATTCCCTGAACACATTTGTAGTACTCTATCAACTGCCAAAATTTCCCCTGTACGAGATAGTTTACAGTGAAATATTAGGAAAATTTTCCCCAAACCATGTTTCATTTATTTTTGCTTAATGCCTTAAGCATAATTCTTCATTAACTATATTCTGATGCCATAATTTAAAAATTCCTTATTCGAATTTAATTTTAATTCCCAATTTCAGGCAGTTACATTCTGGGCTGAATGAATTAGTGGTACTTTGTGAATTATTTAAAATGCATTTTGTATCAGGTGAACATATGTTATTATCAAAACTGGATCATTTTGGAGAGTGAATGGGGTGTTAAGAATTAAACTGAGAAAGCAGGTATTGAAACTGGGACTTATGGTCACCGTAAATATCATATCTTCAACATGCCATTATCAGAATAACATTAAATGTCACCATGTTAGGTAAGGTCCACATTCCATCTAGCCAAGGATAGATACTGTCGAAGTAATCTTTATAGTGCCATCAAGGGTCATAAATTTCCCCATGAATGTCATCATTTTAACGTGTTTTAAAAAATTATTTCCCTACTATTTCTACTATCACCGTAGTACCTCACTTGCCCCAGTGGTCAGAGTCCCAGCAACATAGTCAGGTACATTATTTAGGAGCAGCCCTTAGCCTTTGCCCATGCTATTGGGTATATAAAATCAGTCAATAAATTGAAAGCAGCTGCCATCAGAACAAAGTGACAACTGAAGGAGGGGGAGGAGTTAGACATATAAAAAGGAGAGAGAACTAGAAGGACAACATGGGCACATCTATTGTTGGAGATCTCTTATGTGGTGCCAAAATGTTCACAATGACGACTCTGATTTGTCAGGAAGGGTTGCTGATGTCTTCAAGAGGTTTTGTTTAAGAGAATAGGGGAGTACGTAGAGCATGTTGGAGAAATGTCCTTCAAAATGGTAAGTTTTGGCACATAAAAGGGATTACATTTTAGTTATTGGAACATTTTATTCCTGGACAATAGCTGATAAATGAGGTATTCCTTATTTCCTTTTATTTGTCCTGAAACTACCTCTTTCAAATTCATCTTAACAGTGCGTTGCTGAAAAAATATTAGAGAATCCAATCATAGACTCTCAATTTTCTACCCAAGATGAAAACTTTTAAAAAATCTTCATATGCAAACTGCTTCATTCCTTTTATCGGTTTAGTAATCCTGTTTCAAATGTTTACCAGTTCTGTGTTGCTTTCAGAATTCTAAGCTGCACAGTGGATACATTCAGATGATAGTTTATACAAAAGCAGAAAAATGTTTTATTGTTTTGTTCTATATTATTTCCAGAGAGCCAGAAGAATCTGTCAAGTTTACTGGTTGGTGAAATCAGGAATCAAAAAATATCTCTTATAAAATATTTCAAGTCTCAACTGGAGTGTTATAGCTTAAAAAAAAAAAATTAAAGATCCATTTATCCATTCAAAAACACTGGATGACTACTGTATGCCAGGCAATGTTCTGGGCATGGAAGAAATAACAGTGAATAATAAACAAGTAAACAAATAATATAATATCATCTAAGAAGTGAGAAGTGGGAAGAAAAAAGATATAGTACAATGATAGAAAGTGATTGGGAGTGCTCTAATAAGGGTTAGATGCTTATTAGAATTTCAGGGCAGATGTCTAGCAAGTAGTTGGGCATACAAGGCTGTAGCTCAGGGAGGAGACTAGGACTAGATATAAATTTGGAAGTCCTCAGCATGTAGTGGGTGTTTAAAGCTGGACTGGACAACATGGGTTAGGGACTGAGTAAAGAAAGAAAGAGGAGCAGAGACTGAGACACCCAACCATTAAGAGGGCGTGAAGATAAGGTGGGGCCAGAAGAGGAGTAGAGTAGGAGCAGCTAGCCAAATAGGAGAAACCCTGGAGAGTGTGATATTCCTCCTAACTGATTAAAGTATATCAAGGTGGGTGCAGTCAACAGTGTCAAAAACTGCTGGGAGGTCAATGGAGATGAAGACTGAGGATGAAACACTGCATTTAGTGAAGAGATTGTCGACTGGGCAAGAGTGTTTCAGTGGACTGGAGGTGCTAAGATCCCTACTGGCATGGATAAAAGAGAAAGGAGAATATGAAAAAGTGAAGTAGCCAAGTTTTGAGGAGTTGGCTATAAAGAAAACAGAAATAGTGTGGTGGTTAGAGGGGGGTGTGGACTGCAGCAGAGACATCTACTGTTCATTGAATATCCATTTGCTCTAGCCCACGTTTCCTAGGTTTGGGTGTGAGTTCCTCATGGCCCTTCTCCTCCAGCCATGGGTGGCCAGATGTTGCAGACAGTGGAGCCTCCCTGTCAACCAACATTGGACCTAAAATCTGGGAAAGTATTAATCACCTGGATTCATTGATAATTAACTGGTTTAAGCCTACAATTTCTTTGGTGTGTTAAGCCACTGAGATTTGGGGTTCAATTTGTTGCCTCAGTTTAAGAGCATAGTTTGGCATGGGTTTTTTAAATATACAGTATGTTTTCTAAGCTTTTTGAAATAATACAGCAGAATGAAAAAAAAATGTTGAAATAAGAGAAAGGGTGGATAATTACAAGATAGGGGCACAATGCACCAGTGAAGGTCTTAGATAGAGGCACACATTTCCTTAAGTAAGGTATCCATCTACTCTAAAGGAGAGATGGCAGAATATATGGATACAGATGATAGACATTAGAAGGATAGACAGTTCCTTCTAATGAGAAGGTTCTCTTCTGTTTGTTTCCACTGTTCCAGTGAATTTGTGTTTATCATCTGAGAGTGAGGAATGGAAGGGCAATGTTGGAGGTTTAAGGAAAAAAGACAGGTATGAAAGTTTCCTACATAGCAGGAAAATGAATTAACTATAGCAATGCTGACGGCCTGCTTAGGATTTTTGGCTGTAAGTTTAAGTGAAACCAGTTAGCACAAGTGTCTCTTCTCTTGCACCATGTTCAACTGCTTAAATACTGGTATAAGGTACAGATACATGGTTTAACCAGAATTGGTGATTTGCCAGTGAAAAAGGTGGAGGAAAAAGGGGGTAAGGAAATTGGGGATATATTCAAGGGAATGAGTACATTGATGGACCATCACATCTAAGCTGAGAAGTGAAAACATAAACTGATAGAAAAGTGATAAGGTTAATGGATTAGAAGTCCCCATGGGGCAAAACTGTTGGATAAGGACTTTAAACAGAGAAAGACTGGTAGTGGCTAGAGAGAGTGGAATGCCAGAAACCAAGATTTTGGAGGTGGTGCAATTATTGGAATCAGCAAGGGCTCTAGGTCAAAACCATAGGAGTAAGCGGCTAAGGTGGGGAAGAGGAAAGATTGTTGAAGGGAGGGGCTTAAGTAGCCAAGAGGCCAGTGGGTTGTAATGATTCTCATGGATGGGACAATCCATCCAAAGTCATCTGGACTATGGTCCATTAGGATTTGGGGTAGGACAAGCTTTGCTCTTTCCGTACCAATATTATCATGTAACAGTTACAGCCACGAAAGTAAAGCCATATGAATGAGATGAAGCAATATCTAAATTTCATAAGTGTTATTTAATTAAATGAGAAATAATTTAAAATTACTCCTTTGAACTTTATCAATCTCCTACTTACAAATGAACACTAAACAAATAGCCATGCATTTCTGCCATAATAGAGTGCCACATTTTTGATCTACTACTTTAAACTGAAATGATACTTTATTACTAAAATACATGTAAATTTATCCTTGTTTTCTTTCCACTGTTAATATGTAATTTTTTTGCCATTGCTGTTTTTCAATCATAATCATATTTACTAAAGCACTTTTTTTATGGTTGAAAATACCAGAAGCTCCCTCAATTTTTATTAAATGTTTTTCAGGGTATTTACACAGGAAATGGCTTTTTCCCCCAAATAGATGATTCACAGTTGAGAAAGGAACAAAATTTGTCTCGACTCCATTGCTCCGACACAGACCCTGGACTCAGAGAAAACTTTTTCAAATCTATCAAAAGTAGCAGTCTGATGCAGCTGACAAGGATATCTACAGCGATCAAACAATAGTCAACTCATTTATAATTGAACATTTTTATGGAACTGTTTTTGGTTCCCGTTATACATTATCTCCATAAGACTCAACATATTAAAACAAAATATTACAATGGAACAACAAAACTTCTATTTGGAAAAAAGGCAACTTTCCAAACAAGCATCCCTAATCTCTCAAAGACAACGATAAGGCAATCTGGCAGCTTTTAAAGTCAAAGTGACTTTCAAGCATCGCTATTTCAACTGTCAGAAAAATTTTAAGGTTGTCAGTGTAAAATTTAAAAAAAAAAAAGAACTAATACTTTTAAAAATAAAAGTAGAAAACTTTAGAATTTAAGTAGGGGGAGAAAGCTTGTTTTTTTAAAAAAACATTTGTAATGTTGAAAACAAAAGCCGACATTGCTTTTCTAAAGCCATTTTTGACAGAAAGAACTTTTCAAATAGAAATAAACATCTAGGGTACAAATTAAAGCACAACTCTAGAACACCAACTTCAAATAATAAGATAATGCATGGGTGAGCACAGAACCCAGAGAGCAGGACACTACAGGAGGATTACACTACTGATGATCCAATACGGAAAAAACAGGAAAGGTCTGGTTTTTTGTCCAGCGACCTAGACCAATAATTCTTTTAGAAAAGATCCAATAAGAGGATTCAATATGTTCCAATGAGAATGTATCCAACTATTAAGTGGTTCCAATGAGATCAAATAAGAGTTCAAAGATCTATTAAGCACCAAATATTCAAGAACACCAATCAAGGTAAAAACCAGAAACACAGAAGAGAAGGCTTGTGACTATTAGGTGTGGGTTACAAGGGGTCAGGAATCCAAACCAGAGTCTAGTTGGGGACAAGGAATGGAGCCAGAGGCATGATTTGGTTCATAAAACCAAGTATCTTGTGAAGCAGGTGCTTCTTATAAGTTTTGCTCACAGTGACCCACCAAAAGATGGCTAGCTTAGCTGGGTAAAGGGGTGGGACGCAAGCAATTTCTGACATAGATTTTGAAGACAGCTAGATAATATACTGGAATTAGAGTCTTGGTTCTGCAACTTGCAGCTGTATAACTCTGAACAAGCTGTTTAATTTCTCTGAGCTGCAGTATCTCCAACTATTCGAAGGTGAATAATAACTTCAAAGGGTTGTGAGAATTAATTTAGCAGATAAGGCATATGAAAGTACCTGGCACATATCAGTTGTTTTAACTTCAATTATTTTCAAGAATATATTTAGTACAAGGATGTGGGAAACTGAGGTTCTGTGTTATCTGACCTTGGGAAGCTACAGAGAAGACAGTTAATTTGTTTCATGACATTGACAATGGCAACTTTTAACAAGAATAATTCTATTTAAAAAATCTGGTATTTCTTTGCCAAATTGTTGAGGTGGAAATGAGAATAGAAAAGAGGGTAGTAAACAAAGTAAGTATAAATACAGTTAAACTCAGATAATCTCTTTATCTACTAAAGGTGCCCTTTTCTCATTATAGAAAAGAGGTGAGAAAGCATGAAAAGATAAACCTTAAAAGGACAGTATCCAAGAAAGAAAAGGGCAGAATCGTATTCAGAGGGGTTACTTGTTTGGGACAGCTAAGCTAGGTTTTGACAAAGGCTTTGTAAGATCCCGTCTTTCCATTGCATGTTAAATGCTCTTTCTCTTCAAAGGAGTAGTTGAAGCATCATTTCTTTAGGGAGGCCTTCCTTTGTCTCTAGACTAACTTGTCTGCTCTGTTTTGTTCTTACAGCTTCCTGGTTTCCCCTTCATAACATGACATCATAGCTAGTGTTCCATGTGTATAAGAGCACGGGTTCTTAACTGCCTAAGTTGGAATCTCACCTCTCCAAAATACTGAACTCATCTAAGCCATGACTAAGAGGATAATAGCACTTACTTTATAGAGAAGTTATGAAGAGAAAATGAGATAAATTTTTACATCAATGCTTGACCCTTTATGCAATAAATGTTGTTCACTTTTACTAGTAGTAAATAAGGGGAATTAAGGCAAGAGTGTTTACCAATACAGATATCTAACACATAGCCCAGCATGGTGCTTCTAAAAAAATAACCTAGGATGTGTCCCTTACTGGAAAATTAGTGGAATAACAAATCTGTAAAATTAATATACCTTGAAAATTGCTATGATTACTTCTTTTAAATACAGGCAGTCCTCCCTTTCTACAGTTTCAATCTGCACGGATTTCAGTTGTCAAGTTTTAGTTAAATAACAACAGTGGCCCAGCAACACAGTTCAACTTTCAGTTACCATGGTATATTTCCTGTGGTGAATGTTAAATCATTTTCTGATTTTAAAAAACTGTGCTGCTTGTTGTATTATTATTATCTTATTAAGAGTTCTTTATATGTGCTGGATAAAAATCCATTATTAGATACATACATTGAAAATATTTTCTCCCAGCTGTGGCTTGCCTTTTTGTTTTCTTCAGTGTCTTTTTGGAGGGCAAAAGTTTTAATTTTGATGAAGTCCAATTTATCAGTTCTTTTCTTTCATGGTTCATGGTTTTTTGAGTCTAATCTAAGAAATCTTTGGCTAATCCAACATCACAAAGATTTTCTCCTATGCTTTGTCATAGGGTTTTGTACTTTTAGCTTTTATATTTAGGTCTAAGTTTTGGTTTCCCAGCTGATAAAACATACCATGCAAAGGGTTGGCTTAAACCATGGGAATTTATTGGCTCACAGTTTCAGAGGCTGGAAGGCACGCTTCCTCCTGGGGTTGGTATTTTCTGGCTGGCTGGCAATTTTGGGGGTTCCTGGGCTTTCTGTCAGGTGGCAATGCACATGGAGGTGTCTTTTCCTTTCTCTCTCTGGTTCCATTGATTTCCAGCTCTTGGCTGCTCCCCATGGCTTCTTTTCCATGTCCAACTTCCTTTGTTTATAAGGACTTCAGCCATACTGGACTAAAGCCCACCCTCATTCACGTGGACACACCTTAACTAACAACGTCTTCCAAGGTCCTGTTTACAAATGGGTTCACATCCACAGAACCAGGGATTGGGACTTGAACATGCTTTTCATGGGGGATAGGATTCAATCCCCAACAGTCTATGATTCATTTAATGTCAACTTTCGTATGTGGGGTAAAAGTTGAGGATTTTTTTCCTCCATATAGCTATCCAAATTGTTCCAGAACCAACTGTGGAAGAACTACTTTCTCCCCTTATTTTGTCACATTTTTTTGCAAAAAATAAATTTGTTTTAAATTGGTGGGTCTATATCAGGGCTATTAATTTTGTTCCATTGAGTTATATGTCTATCCTTCCACCAATAACATACACACTTGATTTCTATTGCTTTACAGTTAGTCATGAAACCAGGAAGTGTTAAGTCCTCTAACTGTATTCTCTTTCAAAATTGCTTTGGTTATTCTAGATCCTTTCAATTGTCAAATGAAATTTAGAATCCTCTTGTCAATGACAGCACAAAAGACTGCGGAAATTTTGATTGGGATTGCACTTAATCTATAGATTAATTGGGGAAGAACTGACATTCTAATAATATTGTCTTTCTACCCATGAACCTGGTATTTCTTGCTACTTATTTAGGTCTTCTTTAATTTATGCCAGCTATGTTTTGTAGTTGTCAACGAACAGATATTGCACATATTTTGTTAAACTTATCTCTTAAATATTTCATACTTGTAATGTCATTGAAATGATACTGATTTTAAAAATTTCAATTTCCAATCATTCATTGCTAGCATATAGAAATACAATTGACCTGGAACCCTTGACCTTGCTAAATTTACTTATTATTTCTAATAGCTCTCTTTATAGATTTCTTGACTTTTTTATCATGTAGACAACATTTCTGCAAATAAAGACAGTTTTACTGACTTCTTTACCTTTTATTTCTATTTCTCTCCTTGTTGCACTGGCTAGGACCTCCAGTACAATGTGCAATAAAAGGGGTGAGTGGGAATATCTTTGTTTTGTTCCCAAGCTTAGAGGAAATTATATAATCTGTCACCATTAAATATAATGTTAGCTGTAGATGTTTTTCCTTTTCTTTTTGGTATGCACTCTTGATCAGGTTGAGGCAATTTCCTTCCATTCCTGTATTCTGAGAGTTATTATTGATGGGTGCTAAACTTTGTCAAATGCCTTTTCTGTATGTACTCAAATGATATCACAATATTTCTTTTCTTCATCTGTTAATATAGTGAATTACATTAATTTTCAAATGTTGAATCAATCTCGTATTCCTAGAATAAACCCCACTTTATTCCTGAATGAAGCCCATTATAAACCATGCTGTGTTATCCTTTTGTTGGGTTTGATTGGCTAATATTTTGTTAAGGATTTTTATGTGTGTAGTCTATAGCTTCCTTTTTTTGTAATATCTTTGTTCAGTTTTGGTACTAGGGTAATCCTAAATTCATAAGGTATTTGGGAAGGATTTCTCTTCTATTTTTTGAAAGAGTTTGTGTCAAACTGCAATTCTTGCTTAAATGTTTGGTAGGATTCAGTAATGTAGCCATTTGGTTTAAAATGTTCTTGTTAACCTATTTATTCATTCATTATTGCTAGGCTAATTCCAAAAAGATATTGTAGAAGTAGTTGTTATATGATTGTTTTCTGTAGAGAATACTATCACAGTAACTTGTATATAGAGAATACCAAATTAAGTGTTTGTGAAAGCAAAAAATAAAATGTTACCTGGTTTATGTTATTTTCTTACCTCACTTAAAATATATTTTATTGTTCATGAACCGACAATATATAAGATATAATTAATTCTGCATATAATATAATCAAAGGCAATTTTATAAACACAAATATAAAGGGATCATTACATGTTAATGATTACCTATTGTGCCAGTTTGAATATATTGTGTCCCCCAAATACCATTATCTTTGATGTAATCTTGTGTGGGCAGACGTTATCAGTTTTGATTAGATTTCTTTGAGTGTTTCTTTGGAGATGCGCCCCACCCAACTGTGGGTGATGACTCTGATTGGATATTTCCATGGTGGCGTGGCCCCACCCATTTAGGGTGGGCCTTGATCAGTGGAGCCATATAAATGAACTGACAAGCAGAAGGAACTCAGTGCACTGAGAGTTACATTTTGAAGAGGAGCTACAGCCAAGAGAGACATTTGAAGAAAGCACAGGAGATTCAGATGAGAGACAGTTTGAAGACGGCCGTTGAAAGCAGACTCTTGCTCCAGAGAAGCTGAGAGAGGACAGATATCCCAAGTGCAACTAAGAGTGACATTTTTGAGGAACTGCAGCCTAGAGAGGAATGTCCTGGGAGAAAGCCATTGTAAATCCAGAACTTTGGAGCAGATGCCAGCCACATGCCTTCCCAGTTAACAGAGGTTTTCCGGACACCATTGGCCATCCTCCAGTGAAGGTCCCCGATTGCTGATGTGTTACCTTGGACACTTTATGACCTTAAGACTGTAACTGTGTAACCAAATAAACCCCCTTTTTATAAAAGCCAATCCAACTCTGGTGTTTTGCATTCTAGCAGCATTAGCAAACTAGAACATCTATGAATATTAAGCCCATTGACTAATACTGTTCATTTAATTAGGGGGTTAATGAAACCACCTAAGATATGAGAGCAAAACTGAAATATTACTTAATTAAAATATTACAAAATAGTGGCTGAAATACTTGATGTAAAGATGTGTGAAGCTATTTAACTGTAAAAGATTACAAAACAGTTTCCTAAATAACCTTCTGCTTTCCTTCTTCAGAGAGTTGATCAAAACAAAAATCAGACTCCTTGTAATTAGAGTCCCTGCTCATCTGATTTTTAAAAAATAAAAGACTTCTCCAAGAATTGTCCATGAAAAACTGTGCTATTTCTAGCCTCTGAACAGTCAAGATTGGATTTGTAACTTTGGGCAATTTTGACTTGGTTCTATTCCTGAGGTCTCACGGGCATTTCAAAAGCAAACATCAATCTGAACATCTGGATTTTTGGTCAAAATGCTGTTTAATTCCTTGGCCAAATAAGGCACATTGTAAAAGGATGGCAGAGGGGAGTTAAAAGTGATGCCAAAACAATACTCTAACTGGCAAACGGTACGGTTGCCAATTTCAGACAACTTTTATAGTATTTTATTTTCAACTTATAACTTAATAAATGCAGATACCATGGAAATTCTACAGCCCCTCAGGGTCTAAAACATGGCCAAATGTATCCTACTTATGTCTGGGTGAGCCGTTTATCCAGAAGAACTGATACTACGTTGGGGGCTATTTTATTCTCAGCTATATTTTATGGGAAATGAACTAATTTGTAATTTTTAAAAAGCCATGAGAAAATACATTTTGATCCTTTAAGTCCTGACCAATGATGATGTCTTTTCTTCTTTGTCTCTTCAGTACTTAAAACATTGCCTAGCTCACATCATAGGTATTCAATAAATGCTTCTTAACTCGAATATGAAGTTTAACTGAATTATACTGGTAACATGGCAATATGCAAAGTAATCCAGAGAGTCAGACATCAGTGTGATATATAGTGAAAGAAGTAAAAACATTTCTTTTTCCTTCATTAGAAGTGGTTCCAAATGTACATAATTTATTTAGGCAGCCATTCATTTAAATATTGTGAAAGGGTTTTTTTTTAAGCTCTGTTAAAAATAGCAAAACCGTCACTGCAAAACATCGACAGTCACATATTTCAAGATAACGTCAAAATCTTAAATTCTTAGCTTTTTTGAACAGAAAATTCACAAGAGATAACCTCGTTCACTTCCATACCACTTCTCTAACATCCTTTCTCAGTATTCAGTTCAGCAGATATCATTATCATCAGAAGCAAAACCACAAGCTAAAAAAAAATCTCAAGAATTACAACAAATAAGACAGAGGGTTGGCAAATCTCAATTTCATTATAACTTGCTTCTCTAGGCTAATGTTCCGGGACTACCTAGTAGCATGGCTCTTTTGACGCATTCCTGTTTAAATCCCTTTTAGATGGTTTGAGACTCCAGAGAAAATACTATTTTAATCAGGTTTTGGTCACAGTCATATAGCAGGGATTCAATATTTGCTGAAGTAAATAATATCTGTCCTTAATTTTTTAAATTCTAAAATATTTCACAAACCTTTTAATCATATGTAAGATCTTCAATGACTTCTGGAGTTCAGATTGACTTCCAACACATAAAATTTCACTCTAACAGATGCTCTATTTTTAGAAAAGTTACAGGCAAAATACTACTACTCCATTCCAAGAAAATGCCCTATAAGAATTTTAAGTTCCATGGGGATGTTGTTGAGGATGTTAACTGCAATATACAATATCCTCTTCGTGAGAACCCCCTAGTAAATTTTCTCTGAAGATTTTTGGTTCTAGGACTTTGAACTAATGACTTTTATTTTTTTTTTTTTTTTTTTTTATCATCATTTTATTGAGATATATTCACATACCACGCAGTCATACAAAACAAATTGTACTTTCGATTGTTTACAGTACCATTACATAGTTGTACATTCATCACCTAAATCAATCCCTGACACCTTCATTAGCACACACACAAAAATAACAAGAATAATAATTAGAGTGAAAAAGAGCAATTGAAGTAAAAAAGAACACTAGGTACCTTTGTCTGTTTGTTTGCTTCCCCTACTTTTCTACACATCGATCCATAAACTAGACAAAGTGGAGTTTGGTCCTTATGGCATTCCCAATCCCACTGTCACCCCTCATAAGCTACATTTTTATACAACTGTCTTCGAGATTCATGGGTTCTGGGTTGTAGTTTAATATGAACTAATGACTTTTAAAATTTTACTGCACTGAATCTTGTTCTAATTGTGACGCTCTCTTTACATTTGATACTGGAAATGTAGAGCCAAGTCGAGCCCCATTACTAGGAGGTATACACACCCTTAGTAGCATGCATTGTTTTTTCTTGAAACCTACTCTTAGTTTCAGCTTAATCTTCCCCTTAGATCTGATTCCTTACTTTAAAAAAGTCTTGCATTTAAAAAGTCACCTTCAGCTTCCAATATTTTCTCCCCTAATGATATGAAACAACAAAAATGGGAAAGTTCTAAACAAAAAGCACACCCTCAAGCATCACCTGAAGCCAGAGAATGTCAAAACTTCAAAGTAACCATGAGTAAAAAATGAGATCATTGTTGCAGGCAAGATCCACTGATGGATACTAAAAGTAGTGGACAAAAGGCTAAGAAGAAACAGGATATTTGCAGAGTTTCAAAGTATTATCCCTAAGATATTTATTAATTACAAAAGGAGAAGTATAACTTTACTTAGCTTAGCTTTACAGTTAACAAACAGTTAACTTAGTAAACTTTACAGGTTACAGTGGTTAACCTGGCAGACATCACCTTAACCAAGCAATCAATGATAACACCACTAAGTAATAAGACATGTTGTTTTCATGTATCCCTTGACGTAATGTCTTGAGAAGGACACAGTATCTTACTTCTGTTGTCTTCTTGCCAAAAATGCATAACCTCATTTTTCAAATGAAACTTTGAGATATATTCACATACCATAGAATCCATCCAAAGTGTACAATTAATGGCTCACAGTATCATCACATAGTTGTGCATTCATCACCACAATCAATTTTAGAACATTTTCATTACTCAAAAAAAAGGTAACCCAAAACATCCCATACCCCTTATCTTCCCTATTATTGACCCCTAGTGTTGGTGTGGTACATTTGTTACTGTCGATAAAAGAATATTAAGATATTACTGTTGTTTGTGATAGGTATATTTTTCCCCATAAAGCACTCTATTATTAACTCCTTGTAATAGTGCCATACATTTGTTCTTGTTCGTGAAAGAATTATTTTATATTTGTACTGTTAATCACAGTCATTGTCTACCAGAAGATTCATTGTGTTATACAATCCCAAGTTTTAACCTTTAGCTTTTCTTCTGGGGACATACATGACTCTAAACTTCCCCTTTTAACCACATTCACACACAATTCAGCACAGTTAATTATACTCACATAACATGCTACCATCACCTCTACCCATTTCCAAACATTTAAATTCAACCTGGCATAATCTTGTTTTAATCATGAAAAAAGCATTCAACAAATACAAAGTGAGAAGAGTTCTACAAAATAACTGACTAGTTCTCATCAAAGTGTCAAGGAAATGAAAGATAAGGAAAAACTGAGGACCTGTCAAATAGGAGGAGACTGATGACAACTAAATGCAATGTGAAATCCTGGATCAGATTCTGGAACAACTACAGAAGGTTTATTAGTGGAAAAGCTGGGGAAATTCAAATAAAGTCTGTAGTTATTTAATGGTATTATACCAACGTTAACTTCCTGGTTTGAATAAATGTATTATGGGTAAATAAGATGTTAACATTAGGGGAAGCTCAATGAAGAGTGTATAGGAATTCTCTGTACAACATTTGCAAATTTTCAGTAAATGTAAAATAAAAAGTTTTAAAAAAGTCACCTTCAATCGTTTTTAGAGTGAGGTTTTCATAAACAATTACTGCATGACATTCTACCTAACTGTCATTAGCGCATAGCTTCCTATTTTGTATCCTTTGACGGCCTCAGAAAATTCTCCATATTTACTGCCAATTCAAATATTGTACTTCAAGGACCACCTCCTCCATAAAACACCTTCTGATTACTAAAGACATTCTCAGAATTCCCAGCACTGGATCCTAACCTAGAATTTGATTACTATGGTTATATAGATTTTTAGTTGTTTTATGTTTGTATTTCTCGTCACAATAATAATAAAAGATACAGAAAGCAGGGACAGAAATACACACCTTTTTGCAATCTTCCCCAACACTGAGCTAAGTAGACAGTAAATACTTGTTAAATATGTTGACTCATTCACCTGTAAAATTATTAAGGAAACTATAGAGATTTGGAAGTTCCCATCATCCATTTACTAGCTCATAATGCTATTAGTCACCAAATATAGGACTGAATGGACCATCAGTTATGATCCAAGTATGGCAATTCCAATAATTTCCTATTCTCAGTAAGTTCCTAAAATGTATGATACTTCCTTCAATTTAATAAAGTACTCTGGGTTAAATAAACACCATAATCCATATTAGAGAAAAGGAATTGCAATAATCAATAGAAACATAGACCTAAATATGTTAAAAGCTCACTTAAAAATCTGTTAAAATTCCTCACTGAATAATAATATGAAATATATAATTACATAAGCAACATTCAAAAATAAGATTCAAAGATACCGACATTTTATGAGATATTTTCCATGACCCAGGGTTGCTTCCTTAGAGTATTTCTAGGATGTCTACTGATCTGTTAAAATCATGCAGTGGGAACAAATGTCCATTTTCTTTGCCAAGAAAATACCATAGATGAATATTAAAAACAGTTCTGTTAGCCAAAATTCACATCTGGACACACTTAAAAATGTAGCTTTTCTTTTTCAATACTAATTTGTAATATATTCTGAAAAACACAAAAATGTTGTACACTCCTCTACACCTGGCTGGTGAACTAGTGTTTTAGCCACAAGTGCAGTTGCTACAGCCTGTACTATAACTGAAATTGATTATCAGTATAGTCGAATTATGGATATTTGTAAATGAGTGTGTGTGCATGTAGCTTATATATATATATATAGTTGGGTGTGACTGCAAATATAAAGTTCAAAACATACTCTAATGATGGAACCAAGCAATTAAAAGCAGTAAAATATTTTTCTAAAGGAAATATAATTTAAAATATGGGAGTTAAAGAGAGATTTTCTTAGCAATCTAGGGATTCGATATGTAAAAAAATTAACCCGTTGACTAATAGTGTTTAAAAAACTTATAAAAGATCACTAATTCATTGAGAATAATGGATATTGCAATGTTTGTTTGTTTTAAACAACTGTTTAATATGTGTGGAGGAGTAATACACTTTGGGCCTGATTTCTATATTGTGTATTTCCAAAAATTCTCTAATATTTAAGTAGTAGAGACTCTAATCCAGTGGAATATCAATAATGTATGCATGAAAGTATATTATTTAAAAAATGTATATCATCTTGATTTTTAAAAAGAATGTGGAGGGTCAAGACCAAGAATAAATTGGGTGTTAAAAATAGACATTTAAAAATATCTACAGCTTTGTCTACCATATGTTTGTATATATGATATTAAATTTAAAAAATCCTGTATGTTTGTCATTGGACCCAACAAACTAGGAAATTACAAATGCTCCTCCTTCCATAGTCTACATGCATTTTCCCTGGTTGGTATGATCTCATTTGATTCTTCGTATGTTAGGTAAGCTTTGAGAATTCATTTTCTAAAATTCATCAGGTTAGTAATAAAATATGTTATTGTGACAAATAAAGTGTTGATATATATTGCTTCATTAAAATAAAATTAATCCCTCACAGGGAAACCTATTAAATAACAGGTACTGATACGATTACCTACATAGAAAATGCCAAAGAATCTACAAAAAAAAAAAGTAAATAAAATTAATAAGTGAGTGTGGTAGACTGAGTTAGGTACCCTAGAAAAAAGCATGTTCTTAATTTTAATCTGCCTTCCTGTGGGTGTGAACCCACTGTAAATAGGACCTTTTAAAGGTGTTATTCTTAGTTTGGTGAAGCCCAACTGCATAAGGATGGGTCTTAATCATATTCCAGGAGGCCTTATAAAGAGAGGATACCAGAGTCACAGAAGTCAGAAAGGAGAGGACATCACCATGTGAAAGGAAGCGGAGATACAAGCCAAGAAACCCCAATGACTGCTGATAGCCAGCATGAAAGTGCTACAATCTTTGGGGGGAAAGGCAAGCCATGCGGATATCTTGATTTGGACTTCTTTGAGCCTCAAAACCATGAGCCAATGAATTCCTATTGTTTAAGTCAAAATCAGTTTGTGGTATTTGGGATAGCACTCCCGGCAAACTAAGACAGTGAGTTCAAGAAAGTTACAGGATACAAGGTCATTATGCAAAAATAGAGTATATTTCTATCTATATATTAGCACATGAACAATTGGTAATTGAAGGGAAAACCATGAAATTATTAAGTATAAATCTAACAAAATATATGCAAGATCTGTATGCTGAACACTACAATCATTAATGAAGGAAATAAAAAAAAAAGACCTAAATAAATGTCAAGATATTCCATGTTCATGAACTGGAAGACTCCATGTCGTTAAGATTTCATTTCTCTCCGAAGAGAGATATAGATTCGATGCAATTAAAAGCAATCCCAGCAAGGGAGAGCTGTGTGAAAAGGGGGAAATTAACACGCCCCATTCAGCCACCTTTACAGCAGGCTGGGAACAGAGCAGCATGGCCTGGCGGCCCAGGGCTTCCCTTTAGGGACGGCATGCACTTGTGATGTAGCACAGCCTTCCCTCAGCAAAGGCCCTAGAAGGGCATGGCTGGGAAGAGGAACCCACCCAGAAATCCCAGGGACCCTACGCCAATACCAAGAACTTGTGGGTCAGTGGCAGAGACAATCTGGGGTGAGACTAAAATGAAGGTTTAGACTCTTGCAACAGCATTAAATCTCCAGGAACACCTGGGAGGTTTGATTATTAAAGCTGCCCCACCTCCCTAACCACTCAGATACACGCCCCACATTCAGGGCAGACAGCACCAACAACACATACAAACTTGGTGCACCAATTGGACCCCACAAGAACCAGACCCCCACACATCACAAAGACAAAGTTGGGGAGAGCTGACTTGAGGGGAATAGGTGACTCATGGATGCCATCTGCTGGTTAGTTAGAGAAAGTGTACACCACCAAGTTATAGATCTGACAAATTAGAGATTGGTGTCTGAATGAGCCTTCATATCCTTAAAGAACCTTATCAAGTAAAGCAAATGCCAAGAGCCCAAAAACAACAGAAAATTTTAAAGCTTATGAAAAAACCAGATGATATGGAGAACCCAAACCCAAACACCCAAATCAAAAGACCAGAAGAGACACAGTACTTGGAGCAATTAATCAAATAACTAAAGACAAACAATGAGAGCATGGCACAGGAAATAAAGGACATGAAGAAGAGCATGGTGCAGGTTATAAAGGACATCAAGAAGACCCTAGAAGAGCATATAGAAGAAATTGCAAGAGTAAATAAAAAAAAAATAGGTGATCTTATGGAAATACAAGAAACTGTTGACCAAATTAAAAAGAGTCTGGATACTCATAGTACAAGACTAGAGGAAGCTGAACAATGAGTCAGCAACCTCAAGAACCACAGAACAGAAAATGAAAGAACAGAAGAAAGAATGGGGAAAAAATCAAAAAAATCGAAATGGATCTCAGAGATATGATAGATAAAATAAAACATCCAAATTTAAGAGTCATTGGTGTTCCAGAAGGGGAAGAGAAGGGTAAAGTTCTAGAAAGAGTATTCAAAGAAATTGTTGGGGAAAACTTCCCAAACCTTCTATACAATATAAATACACAAAGCATAAATGCCCAGCGAACTCCAAATAGAATAAATCCAAATAAACCCACTCCAAGACATATTCTGATCAGATTGTCAAATACCGAAGAGAAAGAGCAAGTTCTGAAAGCAGCAAGGGAAAAGCAATTCACCACATACAAAGGAAACAACATAAGACTAAGTAGTGACTACTCAGCGGCCACCACAGAGGTGAGAAGGCAGTGGCATGACATATTTAAAATTTTGAGAGAGAAAAATTTCCAACCAAGAATACTTTATCCAGCAAAACTCTCCTTCAAGTTTGAGGGAGAGCTTAAATTTTTCTCAGACAAACAAATGCTGAGAGATTTTGCTAATAAAAGACCTGCCCTACTTCAGATACTAAAGGAAGCCCTACCGACAGAGAAACAAAGAAAGGAGAGAGAGATAGAGAGAAATTTAACAGACATATATAGAACATTACATCCCAAATCACCAGGATACACATTTTTCTCTAGTGATCATGGAACTTCCTCCAGAATAGACCATAGGCTGGGACATAAAACAAGCCTCAATAAATTTTAAAAAATTGAAATTATTCAAAGCACATTCTCTGACCACAGTGGAATACAAATAGAAGTCAATAATCATCAGAGACTCAGAAAATTCACAAACACCTGGAGGTTAAAAATGAGGGGGAGATGAAAACATTCCCAGATAATCAAAAGCTGAGGGACTTCATCACCAGTAGATCAGCCCTATAAGAAATGCTAAAGGGAACTGTGTAGGCTGAAAGGAAGGGACACTAAACAACTGACTGAAACCACATGAAGAAATAAAGATTTTCAGTAAAGATCACATGGTAAATATGAATACCAATACTACTGTATTTTTGATTTGTAACTCCACTATTTACTTCTTACAGGATCTAAAATACATGAAGTGTAATGATAAATCAGTGGTTTTGGACTCAATGTAAAATATGTTATTTTTGACAAGAACTACATAAAGGTGGGGGAACGGAGGAGTATAGGAACATAGTTTATGTGCCCTATTGAAGTTGGTATCAAAGAAAACAAGATTGTTATAGACTTAAGATGTTAAATTTAAGCCCCACGGTAAACACAAAGAAAGTATCAGAGAATATGACCATAGAGATGAAAAGCAGAGTTGGGTTATGAGAGGTGGAGGAAGGGGCAATGGGGAGTTAACAAGAAATGAGTGTAGGGTTTCTGTTTGGGGTGAAGAGAAATTTCTAGTAATGAATGGTGGGAAGGTGATGGCATTGCAACATTGTGAATGTGATTAATCCCACTAAATGGAATGCTCGGGAGGGGTTGGAATGGGAAGATTTATGCTGTATATATGTTCCCACAATTGAAAAAAAGACAGTCTAAATAGATAATGACAATTAAATGCCATAGATGATCCTGGATGAGAGCTAAGAATAGAGGAGAAAAGGCTCAAAAGGACACAATTGGGACATAAGAAAAAAATGAAATATAGAATGTAAGCTTTATATCAATGTTAAATTTCTTGAACTTCTTAACTACACTTAATGTGATACATAAATGAATATTCTTGTTCATAGGAAATGTATATGTGAATTATATTATTTGTTCAAGGATGTGTGCAACTTGCTCTCATATGTTCAGAAGACAGAGCAATAGATGATGGATGATAGACGGAGGGAGGGAGGGAGGGAGGGAAAGAAACAGTAAAGTGACAAAATATTAAAGTTGGTAGATCAGGGTATCGCTGGAGGGGGTTGGGGTATGCTAGAGTTCTGTGTATGGGGTTTGTATTATTTTTGCAACTGTTACTGTAAGCTTGAATTTATTTCAAAATAAAAATTAAAAACAAAAACAAAAAACAAACAAAAAAAAAACAATCCCAGCAAGATTATGTGTAGAATGCATCATGCTGGTTCTAAGAAAAGCAAAGAAACTATCATAGGCAAAACGATTTGAGAAAGAACCAAGTTGGATGAGTCAGACTAATTGTTTTCAAGACTTTCACAATAAAAGCTACAGTAATTGAGATGGTGTAGTATTGAAGAAAGGACAGATATACAGATCAAAGGAACAGAATTAGAGAGTCCAGAAGTTGACCCATACATATACGGCCAATCGGTTTTCAACAAAGGTACAAAGGCATTCCAGTGGAGAAAGAATAATCTTCTCAACAAACGGTGCTAAAACAACTAGTTATTCATATGCAAGAAAATGAACCTTAATCTATACCTTCCACTATTCACAAAAATTGACTTGAAATGGACCACAGACCTAAGTATAAAAACTAAAGCTATAAAACTTCTAGAAGAAAACATAGGAGAAAATCTCTGCAACCTTAGGTTAGGCAAAGATTTCTCAGATACACACCAAAAGTATGGTCCCATGAAAGAACAAATTGATAAACTGGGTAAGAATTAAGAATATCTGCTTTTTGAAAGAATATCTGTTAAAAGAATGTAAAGTCAAGCCATTGACACAGGGAATGCAAATCACATATTTTATAAAGGACTTGTATCCAGAATATTTAAAGAACTCTTAAAATTCAGTACTAAGAAAATAAACAAGCAAATATAAAATGGGAAAAAGATTTTTATATAGACACTTTACCAAGGAAGAGATTCAGATGACAAACACACACATGGAAAGATGTTCATCTTCATTAGTCATTAGTGAAATACACATGCAATGAGATACACCTATTTGAATGGCTAAAATAATATTTAAAAACTGACAATACCACGTGCTGGTGAGGATGCAGAGGAAATGGAACTCTCATACATTGCTGGTGGGAATGCAAAATAGTGTACCCACTTTGGAAAGCAGTTTGACAGTTTCTAACAAAGTTAAAAATGCACTTAACACACAACCTACCCATCCTAGAGAAATTAAAACTTATGTTCACACAAAACCTATAATGAATATTTAACAACCCATATATTTCTCAACTGGAGGAAGGGTGAACGAACTTTGATACATCCATACAATGAAATGTCACTAAGCAATATAAGGGAATGGACTACTGCTACATGCAACAACATAGGAGAAGCCCCACATGCATTATGCTAAGTGAAAGAAGCCAGACTCAAAAGGCTACATATTGCATGATTTATTTACATGAAATTCCAGAAAAGATAAATTAATAGTCACCGAAAATAGATCAGTGGTTGTTGAGAGGTGACAGGTAGGACAGGGGGTAGTTTGATGACAAAGGGTCTGGGGGAATATTTGAGGTCATGGAAATGTTCTTTGATTGTGGTGGTGATTACAAGATTGTCAAAAGTTGCAGAATTGTAAAGAAAAGGTGGATTTTCCAGTATGTAAACTATATCTTGGTTTTTTTTAATTTTAAAGAGGAATGAATGAAGAGTCACAGGGGCACAGGGAAGAGTCCAATTTCTTCTTCCTCGGTGTGGGAAGGAGGGAGGTGGGAACCGGTGACATCCTTGAACGAGGATGATAATATCACCAAGGCTTCCAGGCAGAGGGAACAACATGTGCGAGGCTGTGAACGGAGAAAGTTTCCAGCCTATTTGTGGAACGGGGAATTGTCTGGTGTGGGCCCAGCACAGACTGTTTCTGTGGTGGGGGAGACAGTTAAGGTAGAAGAGCAGAAATGGGATTATGCAAGTTCTTGAAAGAAAAGCTGAGGAGATGTGGCAACTTCACTTTGTGGTGGGCAATGGCACTTTGTAGGTTTTAAGCAACGGAGGGAAATGCCATTAGCTTACATTCTACCCCCTCCAGAGTGTTCTGCCTGATTTCACCCAACCACACCCCCTGCCACCTGCCCCCACCCCAACTTCTAGACACCTTCCTGGGTGCTTCTCAGGACACCCTGTTCAACAGTTCTAGATGATGGCCCTGGTTTCAGTTAACTGTAATCACAGTTTCATTTATTCCATTACCTGCACCCCATTAAAATGAATGTCCTTGAGGGGAGAAGCTGTGCTTGTATTGCCAGGGCTTAATCTAGCCCAGCAACGAGATTTGGTTTTTGGAAAGATCTTTCTGGCAGGAACTCCAAGGGCATCAGCCTTACCGTGCACTCCCTGAGGCCGGGTGGTCCCACATCCCTCGGGGGCCTCAGACTACCAGTCTGCTTGCTCTCGAGGATATGACCAGTCTCCTCTTTCCTCCTGATCAGACCCAGGGCTTGGATTTCCTGGAGACATGAGTAGTTTAAAGTCCTAGAAGCCCACATTTCCTGTGGCTCCCATCGAGGTCCCAGAAGCAAGGGTGAAAGCCCCAAGAGCAGAAGGGTCAGGCTTCTGCTTCTTGTCTTTGATGGAAATGAGGGTCTAGTCTCCCAGCCCTGACAGAAGGGTGACTTGGGCCTGGGTTACAGTACTGGGGCCCCCCAGGCTCTCAGGCAGGGATGGTGATATCACAATCAGACTGCTAAGTTAACCTAATGTGATGCCAGGGCTGAAGGGCCAGCACATCCTTTCTTTCATGACTCTGATGCCCCAGAGGCAGAAAAGGGGCAGAAAAGGTGAAGAAGGCTGAAAATGCCCTAGGGCTTAGGGGCAGGGCAATGACACAGCTAGATGGTGACCTCTGTATATCACTGTTCAACTTACAGAGTATTTAAACTATAGAACATTTAGAAAATACTGAAAAATAAATTTAAAAACCCACATATAATCCCATCTCGCAGAGTAATGAACTGATACAACTCTGTCCATTTTTTTTGCAGAGTGTAATCATATTTATGGCTAACTAACAATAGATCAAACCATATAGTTTTATGCTATTCTTTTTTCCTTTTAGCATTTTACTGTATTTTCTCATGTTGTTAAATATTATTCTACAACAGAATAAATACTTGGTAAAGTATAATTTATTCAAAATTTCCCATATTATTGGGCATTTATGTTGCTTTCAATTTTTTTACTATTATATGTGGCATATAAAGAACAATTCCTATACATAAAAGTGCCTACATTAGTGGAAAACTGTCTAAGAATTATCCAGATTTTCTGAATAGATAATCTAATTCACCATTCTTCCCCTATTCCCCAGGGCTTATGGGTTTTCCTAGGCGTATTCCTACCATTTTAACTAGCTGCTTGTGTTTCCTTCCAGAAATATCCAGCATAAATACAACCATATAACTTATTTTTTTTTAAATATACATATTAAACCTGCTGTTGTTAGTTTTGCCTTCTTTGAATGTATCATTTATTTAACCAGTCCCTTAATGATGACTCTTCAGGTTGTTTCTATCTTTTTCATTACAAATAATGCTGCCAAGAATATTCCTGTACATCAGTCCACTTCACAAATGCTTGATTATGTCCTCTAGAATGGAAGCTCCAGGCAGGGAGGGATTTTGTCTGTTTTATTCACGGCAATATAGTTAGCACCTAGAACAGGGCTTCTCCAATAAATGTATTTGGAATGAATGACTGAAAATTTTCAGAATATATTCAAAGACAGGGCTTGCTAAGTCAAATAGAATGTGCACCTTTAATTTTAATGAATATAGTCAAATAGATCTTCACTGAGATTGCTTCAATTTACACACTTAGGAACAATGTATGGGAGTGTGAGTTTCGCCCATACTCTTTTCAACAGTTTACAAACTCTTTTAAATTGAATGAATGAAGTTATTTTTTCCACATGCTTAAAAGTCATTTGTATTTCCTTTTCTGTGAATTCTCTGTTCATGTTCTTTGCTTCTTTTTCTATTGAGTTGATGTTTTTATTGATTTATGGAAACTATGCATAGAAAGAAATTAGTCACCTCTGTGTGTGTATGTAATATTTTTTCCTTGTCTTTTCTTTTTACTTTGTTCATAGTTTGTTTTATGATATGCGATTTTTTTTTTAACCTCCCATGTGGTCACATTTATCAATATTTCCTTCATTACTTCTGGGTTTTAATGTCATGTTTTGAAAGGCCTTCCCCATTCCAAGACGAAAAAATGATTCTCCTTTGCTTTCATCTAGTACTTTTAAAAAATGTTTAAGAAGTTTATTTAGGTGTAGAAATGAGGAAGGGATACAAATTTTAATTTTTTCCAGATAGCAATCAAGTTGTAATAACATTATTTACTGAACAATTTATTTTTCTCCACAGAATTTGAAATACTATCATTTTGATATCAGTTCCAATATATGTATGGATCTATTTCTGTATTTTCTGTTCTATCATATTGCTCTGCCAGTCATGTGTCATTGCCTCAGTGTTTTGATTATTGTATGTAATGAGATTTTTGAAAATCTGGTAGGGATAGTTTCTCTTCTCTAGTCTATTTGTCAAAACTCTCCTAAATAATCTTGCTTGCTTATTTTTTTATATAATCTTTGGACTCTTCTCACCAAGTTACACAATATCCTTTGGTGACTGGTGGGCGGGCAGGGTCCCCTTAAATACTTGACTTCTTGTGGGTGCTGCCCATCTCCTAGGCCATGGTCCTTTTCCTGGCTCACTATCACTCTCTCCAACTGTACATGAATTTCATTCTTGGTGATTTCAGGAAGCCTTGGGTGGTCCTTCTAACACTGTTTCTCTGTTCTGTGGAGCCCCATCCTGCAAACTTCTAAGCTATCTCATGCTCACAGAATAAACGGTCATTATCAATGCGGCATGCCCTCCATGTCTCCATTTCAGGCATCCCACTTTCTAGCCACTAACTCCAGGATTTCCTGCTCTCTTCTCTAGCACCCTGATCCTGATACTCCAGAGTCTCCCTTACACTGCATTTTTTATATTTTTTCAGTAGTGCTTGGATCCCTTTTTAAAATACTATGTAGGTTACTTATGAAGTATGTTCACTGCTTACTATCTGTCTCCCCTGCTGGAATGTGAGCTCTGAGAGGACAGGAATACCTAATTTGTTTGTTTAATGCTATTTCACAAGTCCATAGGACTGCTGTACACATCAAATGCCTTTCAGCATTGAAGGGGAGTGTGCCATTTCTTGCTAATTGTCCCCCAGTGTGCCAGTTTTAATGTATTATGTCCCCCAAAATGCCATTATCTTTGATGCAATCTTGTGTGGGCAGACATACTCGTGTTGATTAGACTGTAATTCTTTGATTGAATGTTTCCATGGAGATATGACCCACCCAACTGGAGGTGATAACTCTGGATAATTTCCATGGAGTTGTGGCCCCACCCATTCAGTATGG
Organism: Choloepus didactylus; assembly: GCF_015220235.1. Classification (NCBI taxonomy): domain Eukaryota; kingdom Metazoa; phylum Chordata; class Mammalia; order Pilosa; family Megalonychidae; genus Choloepus; species Choloepus didactylus. The sequence continues at coordinate 62,206,823 of NC_051324.1, read as the reverse complement.
GCCTTGATTAGTTCACTGGGGCCCTATAAAAGCTCAGACAGAAGGAACAAGCTTGCTACAACCAAGAGGGACACTTTGAAGAATGCACAGGAGCTGAGAGAGAAGCTGCACATGAGAGACAGTTTGAAGACGGCTGTTGAAAGCAGACTCTTGCTCTGGAGAAGCTAAGAGAGGACAAATGCCCCAAGAGCAGCTGAAAGTGAAATTCTGAAGAGGAGCTGCAGCCTAGACAGGAACATCCTGGGAGAAAGCCTGTTGAAACCAGAATTTTGGAGCAGACACCAGCCACGTGCTTTCCCCGCTAACAGAGGTTTTCCGGACACCACTGGCCATCCTCCAGTGAAGGTACCCGATTGTTGATGCGTTACCTTGGACACTTTAGGGCCTTAAGACTGTAACTGTGTAACCAAATAAACTCCCTTTTATAAAAGCCAATCCATTTCTGGTGTTTTGCATTCGGGAGCATTAGCATACCAGAACACCTAGCATCCCTTGTTATATTTTCAGTCTAAATAATACTCTCCCCCCAACTTTTAGCACTGCACATGTCCTGTTTCACATTTTGCCAGTGAAATATTAGTGGAAATGATGTGTGCAACTTCCACGGCACTTCCCAAAAAAGGAAATTGCTTGTCCTCTTCTTCCTCTTTCCCCCCTTCCTGCTGGTTGGGAAATGGTGACAACCTTTAGTGCAGAGGTAGAAGGCCCATGTTGAGGATAACAGAGGCACTCACCAGCCAGTGTGGCTTCCTAAGGGAATAGAACCATCTGCTACCAATCCTGAACCACCCTAATACTTCTGGACTGTTACATGAGAGTGAAATAAACTTCTATCTCATTTATCCACTGCATTTTGGAGTTCCTTCTTACAAAGCTCAGGGTACACCCTAACTAATATGGAGAGGACCACACACAATTTTTCTCTTTTGATTGATTAATATGATAAATTATAGTAAGAGCATTCATAATATTGAACCATCTTTGCATTCCTGAAATAAAATTCATGTGGTCATGTGGTCATGACGTATTATGTTTTAAGTATGCTACTGGTTCCTTTTGTCTAACATCTTCTTTGAATTCTTTACAATATTCATAAGTGAGACTGATCTGTTTTTAGAGGGATATCTTTTTTGGGGTTTGGTGTCAATGTTATGCTAACCGAGGTATAGATCAAAAGAAATGGGTATTTTAAGAATCATAATATATAATATCAGGAAGTTTATATCAATTTATATTTCCATCAACAGCATATTAGAATGTTTATTCTCTATACCCTTAGTATTTGGTATTATGATTATTTTAATTTATTATGTGTTTAATAAACTTTTTTATTTTAAATTTTATTGTGGTACCAGATATATAACATAAAATTTGCATTTTAACCATTTTAATTGTACAATTCAGTGTTATTTATTACAATTTCAATGTTGTACAACCATTACCACCATCCATTACCAAAGCTTTTTCATCACTTCAAATGGAAACCCTGTACCCATTAAGCAATATCTCCCAATTGTCCCCTCTCCCTGGCCCTGGGTAACCTCTAATCTATTTTCTGTTTCTATGAATTTGTTTATTCTAAGTATTTCATGCAAGTCGAATCATACAGTATTTGTACTTTAGTGTCTGGCATATTTCACTCAGCATAATGTTTTCAAGATTCATCCATGTTGTAGCAGATATCAAAACTTTACTGCTTTTAATGGTTTAGTAATATTCCTTTGTATAGAAAGATCACATTTTGTTTATTCATTCATCTGTTGATGGACACATGGGTCATTGCCACCTTTTGGCTATTGTGAATAATACTTCCATGAATATTAGTGTACAAGTATCTCTTTAAGTTCCTGTTTTTAATTCTTTGGGGTATATACTAGAAGTGGAATTGCTGGATCATTTTCTAGGTTTAACTTTTCAAGGAACTACCAAACTGTTTCCCATAGTGCCTGTACCATTCTACATTTTCATCAGCAATGCACAAGGGTCCAATTTTTCCATATATTCACCAATACTAGTTATTTTTCATTTTTAATAATAGCTACCTTAGTAGGTGTAAAGTGGTATCTCATTGTGGTTTTGATTTGCGTTTCCTTGATGATTAATGATGTTGAGCATCTTTCCATGGGCTTATCGACCATTTGTATATCTTCTTTAGAGAAACATTTATTCAAGTCTTTGCCCATTTTTTAATTGGGCTTATGGGTGGGCCATTTGTATATCTTTCCATGAGCTTGTGGGCCATTCATATGTCATCTTTGGAGAAACATTTATTCAAATCCTTTGCTCATTTTTTAACTGGGTTGGTTGTCTTTCTGTTGTTTAGTTGTTGGAGTTCATTATATAATGGATATTAATGTCTTATCAGATGCAAGATTTAGTATTTGGTATTAAAAATTACACTTTGTATTATTAAAAATAATTTGTGTCTTCTAGAGTTGAAAAATACTATTTTGCCTTAATTAGTATTTTCTTGATTACTTGTGAGGATGAAAAATATTTTCATATTTTTTTAAGCCAAGTGTACTTTTTCTAGACATGTACTTTCTCTGTTTTTCTATTGTGTCCCATAAAGTATTCAATGTAGTTAAATTTATTTGTCACATTCAGTTATTAATTTATTCAATTTTCACAATACTGGACCAAGCCCACAGTGGGTAATTGCTTCCCTTCTATTAAGAACAGGGTTATAACCAGACTTTATTGTCTACCCAGAGCTCTTCCACTGGACTCTGCCCCGGGATAACATTGCAACCTCAGACACTCAACACTAACACCTAATTCCCAGCAGCTTAGCTTACCCTTTCCCTTTCCCCCACAGGAAGTACCTAAACAAAGGAGTCAGCCATGTGGAATGGGGAGGCTTTGTCCCCACACCCCGACTTCTTTGATCCTCATAATAAATGGAAACCATTTTTGTTCTAAGTGCATAAAATGCTACTGAAATGCTGGTGTAGTGCGGAAAAACCATCAATAATGGCTGGTTGGAAGATTAAAATAATTATAGTTTAGTTATCTATAACTTAAGTTCAATAATACTGTCAAAAGGCATTAACTCATATATTTAAAACATATCCACTGAGCACTATAATTTCAATAATTAGGTCACAGGAGACATAAGAAGAAAAGATATGTCCTTTATCTAATGTTTGCCCTCACGATTAGAGTGACCATATAAGTTAGCAGCAAGCTGGGACACTGCAGAGTGAAAGGGGGTGGGGCAAATGCCAAATGATAAAGGTCACTGGGACAACAGGTTAAACTGCGACCGTTCTGATTAAACTGGAATGTATTGCCACCCTATTTATGGTAAACTATGAAAATAGTGCCATAAATTACTATATCTGTTCTTCTTTATAATCATTTCAACACTGATAAGATGTTAATCATATATATGATTATACATGTGTTCATATATACATACATACACACACATACTATACACATGATCTTTTCATCCCATTTTCTTCAGTTTTATGAAAAAAAAATGCAGTGTCCTACAAGTTTAGGTATGAAGTTGAAAGGATCAAATGGATTGTACAATTATTAGCTATAATCTTAAACACACACACACATGCACAATCCAAAACAAAACAAAACAAAAACCTAGAAAACAAAATGAACAGAAAAAAAAAGCTTATGTGCAAAAACAGCTACTTGTTTTACACTCTCAGGTTCAATATCAAACCCTGAAGGTGGCAAATAAGCTGTTTCATTTTCACAGCTTCCAAGTCAAATCATTCTTTGGCTGTGCTGACGTAATGTCTAGATAAACATTTTTTTCACTTAAGAAGACTCAAAAAGACAAAACCAACAAGTTCTGATGAATGACAGAACTCCTATTTTTAATGGTAGTATCAGAATACTAGAAAACAAGGGTAGGGATTGACTAGGGAGGATAAGTCCTATGAATTATAAATGCTTATCTTAAAAATAAACAAGTCATTTAAAATCCTAGATTTTATTTGCAAATAATCTTAATCTAAAATATTAAGTCTTCTAGTTTTCTCCAAGCAAAACATTGTTCTCTAGCCTAGGAAAACAAGACTTTGACGTTAAACTATTGATTGGCTCTTCCAGATTGCTAGAAAACAGGGGTGCTTTTCAACATGCAGCACAGCCAGAGGGTGAAGCAGCAGGATTCTCTGGGAAACAGTGTAATCCCTTCATCAGAGGGTAGCCCACTCCCATCTATATCCATAACCCCATGTTGGAAATGAGCTGTGCAGTTCCACTCAGGTAGGGATAGTAGAACCTTTATCAGTGTAATTATTCAAACATGAATGATTTATAGATACCTTGCTCTTTTTGTTTACTAAACAAACACCCTGACATTACTGCCCTATTTACTGAATGGAATCACTGTGAAGCAGGTGGAAAAAAAGAGTCTAAGGAACATGCAATTCCTCTTATTATATAAGGAGATGCAAAAATTAAAATAATGAAAATATCTGATTTGATTATATATTTTGTCAAACGACAGCAAACACCTTAGCTTTTGTATTAGACAAGATATAACCCCTTTCATTAGGCACAGAAGGTTTACAATTGAGGTCATCTGGCGACACTTTAAAGTTCTAAATCTTAATATATATGAACACCAGTTTGTCACATTCAAATTACATACACACCCTGAGTTTTCTAAGATGCCATTTGTGTGTTTTTCTTTTGTAAATTAAGGTATTAATTGTTATATTTAAAGATGCTATCATATTCCATTACATTCACCTTTGTGGCTTATACATCCAGAGAAAAATGCCAACCTTAATTCAGCAAGACTTGTGAGATATAATAAAATTGAAGTGGATACTGTTTGTCAGTCAATTTTTGTAAGTCTGAACTGTTTGTGTTGGGGGTAATATTTAATTTAAAGTTTAAGCATATAAAACTTCACATTTTTTAGTAAAGGAAAAAGTCAGGGGAAAGATCAAAGTAAAAGAACAGAGCTGAGATTCGAAATCCATTTTAAGCCAAAATGACAATGCCTTCATAAGTTAATATTAATCCTTTAATTATAAATTTCAAAGGTTTAAGTAGTTTCTATGACCTTAGCGTTGAATAATTATGCCATATGGAGCTTTTCTTCAATTTGAAAAAGATGCTGAATTGTTGCTCAAAGGCTTTTAATGACTTCAGGCTGGCAGAATTCCAGGAGAATCCTTCAGATCCCATTTAAAGTTACAGACCAGGAACCCCAGGCTGGTAAATGCTAAGTCAATTTCACAAAAACTTTTGATTTAGTGGAGTACATTGTAGAAAATGTTTGATGTGTTGTTACATTTTTAATATCAAAATGTGAAGGTTAAAATAACTATTTATAATGGAGAAATCACAAAGGAAAAGATTAATAGATTTGTTTACAAACCAAAATATTCTCCGTATCAGAAAGACCATAAAGTTAAAAGGCACATACCGACATTATGTGCCACGATGATGATAAGGGTTTATCATCTGAAATATAACAGGAGTTTTTATAAGTTGTGAGAAAAACACTAACACCCTAAAAGAAGAGAAACTGGCAATGGACATGAACAGGCAATCCCCAGAAAATAAATTATGGATAACATATAAATATATTTTAATTGTTCATTCTCAACTTTCAAAAAATGCACATTAAAAACATAAACTTTTTGCAAAAAAATACCAAAAACTAAAGAAAAATATTAATGATATGAAGTTCTGGCCAGGATAACACAGATATTCTGTTGGGGAAATATGAATTGGTAGAACTTTCTGAAAAGCAATTGGTGCAGTCAGTCACACTGAGATTTTTTTTTTTTTTTTTTTTTTAATTTTGAAATAATTTCAAACATATAGGACAGTTTCACACTGGGATTTTAACTTAAGGGAAAAAAACTGGAAATGTTGGCAAAGATTTACATATAAATAGATGTTAGTCTCAGCATTAATTTAAATATTTTTTAAAAGCCTAAATGTTCAAAATAGAGGAGTATCACAATAAATTACACAATATCCATAAAATGGAATATCATGAAACAATGAAAACCATATTTCCAAAGGATTTTAAAAGACATTGGTATATTCTTAGTATAAAAAGCAAGAGACAAAACTGTTTATTCAGGATGATCTCCATCAGCTAAATTAATCTATTTTACATACACATTAAATTATTGCTCTCGGTACCTCTGGGTGGTGGAAATAACCAGAGAATGTCATACTCTTCTCCATTTTCTAAAATATCCTCTATTTCAATAAAGGTCCTTTTGAAAATAACTGAACAGATTTCTGAAACAATGGTAAATTTTACATACCAAAGTTTTAAACATTCTTCTGAAAACTACTATTATCTCTTAGTAATGTCCTTTAATTTTTCAAAGGTTCATATGTTACGGACTTTGTTTCAATTTGGTTTGAAAAGATTTGAGAAGAAGCTTTTGCTTTGACAATGTCAATCATTTCCTCTCTTGGATTCACTAGTTTGAGTGTTTTGACCTTGTGGAGGTATTTCATGTCTCTCTTAATGTGAAACCATCGAAGATACTCTCCAGGTTAAATCGCTGCTGACAGAAATTCAGGTAGGATCTGGACTTAGAAATTCTTTTATAACCATAACATTTGAAGTGCTACTGATACAACCCAGGCCCACATGGAATGTTAAATTTAGATTATTTATTATCCTTGTGTTATTTTTCTCTCCTCTTTGAACCTCAATTTTATATTCAATAATAGGAAAATTAACCTCTAAACCCCTCAATTGTGACTGGATTTTGAACTGCTAGCAAAAATTTTAACATTCCAGATTTATTTAGAGATGCTTTTTATTAGAAATAGGGAGAAGAATTCAAGTACCTTGCACATTGACACAACAGGCTAGTAACAGAATTACCAGCTTATTAGTAGCATTATTCAAACTTTTATAGTAAAAACTCAAATGTTTACTAATTTGTATCAGAAAAAACATAAAACTATGTGCAAAAAAAAAGATTTATGCTGTTTGTTAGTCAATACAACACTAAAATAACACGAATGAATAGTTGAACATAAGATGTATCCTGTCCTACCCAAGTATTTGATCAAATTTGGATAAATCAGTAACATTTTATTTATTCGCATTACGTATTGTTCAGTGGGGCTATGCTGTCTCTCTGCTGATCATCATTCTTTCCTTCGCTCACTCAGCATTTAATGAATGCCTGCTTGGCACTATGCATGCCCCTGGAGGCTTAGAAATGAACATGTCACAAGGATGGCTTTCAGGCAGCTCACAGTCCACATCTTCACAGCATCCGGAAGTGCTAAACTCCTTTTACTAGTTAAGTAAAAACCATTTATCTATCAAAAATACAAATTACTCCTCATAATAAGAGCCCAACACTTGTATTTTACCAAATGAACACTAGAGTTGGAGGATTCCACCGCCTCAACAAAAATCAAACTTAACTCTTGCCTATACTACTGTCTTTCCTTTCTCTAGACTCTCCATCTTTGCCTACAACTTCCTGCATTCTGGTCTACCTCCTTGGAGCCTTGATTCATGTGAGCTAAAATTGCTAGGCCAAAACCCCATTTCTCTTTTCTTGAATTACTCTGTTCTCAGTTCAATTCGGCAGCAATTCACTTTTCCAGACTCATAGTGCCCATGCTCACCCCTCTACCTGCAGTACTCCAATTCTACCTACGTAAATTCTTATATCCTCTTCCTTTTGGTGGCATTCCATCCATCTGCTCAGTCTGAAGTCTTAATTCTTTTTTTTAAATATACTGAGCTATATTTGCATACCCTACAATCATCTACAATGTACAATCAATTATTCACAGTACCATCATATAGTTGTGCATTCATCACCAGAATCAATTTTTGAACAGTTTCCTTATTCCAAAAGAAATAAAAATAAAAGAAAAAAGAACACCTAAAACTTTCCACCACCACCCCCATCCCACCCTTTTATTTTTTGTCCCCATTTTTCTACTCATCTGTCCATACAATGGATAAAGGGAGTGTGAGTCACAAGGTTTTCATAATCACACAGTCACACCATGTAAGCTGCATAGTTATACAGTCACCTTCAAGAATCAAGGCTACTGGGTTGCAGTTCAGGTGTTTCCTTCTAGCTATTCCAATACACTAGAAACTAAAGAGGGATATTGTACCAGTTTGTATGTATTATGTCCCCCAAAACTCCATATTCTTCAAGGCAATCTTGTGTGGGCAGACATATTTAGTGTTGACTGGGTTGGAACCTTGTGATTGGATGTTTCCATGGAGACATGACTCAATCAGCTGTGGGAGAGACGTTTCATTGGATTATTTCCATGGAGTTGTTGCCCCACCCATTCAGGGTGGATCTTTATTGGATCACTGTAGTATTTTAGAAAGAGCCACACAGACCCAGACACAGAGCAGCTGTGAGGGACATTTTGGAGAGCAACTGAGAGTGGACATTTTGAAGAGAAGCTGCAGCTAAGAGAGGACAAAATACCCCAAGAGCAACATTTTGGAGAATGCCATTTTGAAACGCAACCTGGGAGCAAGCAGACACCAGCTACATGTCTTTCGAGCTAACAGGGGTTTTCTGGATGCCATTGGCTGTCCTCCAGTGAAGGTACCCAATTGTTGATGCCTTACCTTGGACACTTCATGGCCTTAAGACTGTAACTTTATAATCAAATAAACCCCCTTGATAAAAGCCAATCCATTTCTGGTGTTTTGCAAAACAGCAGCATTAGCAAACTGGAACAGATATCTATATAGTGCATAAGAATGCCCTCCAGAGTGACTTCTTGACTCCATTTGAAATCTTTCAGCCACCGAAACTTATTTTGCTCCATTTCTCTTCCCCTTTTTGGTCAGGAAGATTGTCTCAGTCCCATGATGCCAGGTCCAGGCTCATCCCCAGGAATCATGTTCCACATTGCCAGGGAGAGTTACACCCTGGGAGTCATGTCCCATGTAGGGGGGAGGGCAGAGTCCACCTGCCACGTGGGCTTAGAGAAAAAGGCCACATCTGAGCAACAAAGAGGTTCTCTGGGGGAGAGACTCTTAGGCACAATTATAAGTAGGCTTGCAGTAAAAGGATTCATAAGGGCAAGCCCCAAGATTGAGGGCTTAGCCTACTAAACTGTTAATCCTCAAAGTTTGTAAGAATATAATAACCCAGGTGGGGAAGAACATTTCTGCATTTTTCCTCAGTTCCTCAGGGTGGGGGGGGGCTCACAAACATATTTTTATTCTTTGCCCAAATTACTTTGGGATATATCAGGATTTCCCCCTAACTTGTACAAACCTACCAGATCTCACTTCCTATTCATAGTTCCATATAATTACGGTATTTGAATAAACTGACCATACAAGTTAAATTATTTAGTGTGCTGCATAAAATATAGATCCTGCACCAAATAAACATCTCTTCCCTTGGTCTCACACAGAGGTTGAAGTTTTGAAACACAGTCAATATCTTCCTTTACCCTCTGGCCTAATTTGCTTAGTCTTAACCAGATCCGTGAAGCCTGAATTCTTGAAACTCCTCACTCTGCCAACTACTGTGATTCTTCATACTAAGAATGCAGGTGACTTAGATATAAGCTCTTATCAAGTCTTGTCAGATTAAAAGTCTTTGCCAATCCTCTTCTTCCTTCCTCCCCTGGCAAAAGTCATGCTTCCTTTCATCAGTCATTTAATATATACTAGATGAGCACCTACCATGTGCCAAGTTTTCTAGGTACTGGTGGTACAGAAATGAAAAAAGACAGAAAAGGTTCTGCTAATGGAGCTTACATTCTGATGAAGGGAAAGAGACAATAAAGAAACAACTTTAAAAGATTACTTCAGATGCCGAGACATGCTATGAAGACAACGGGACAAGGTAAAGGGTAATGGTAAGCAAGACTTTAGATCAAGGGGTCAGAGAAGAACTCTCTCCAGAGTGCAGAATGATGAGAAGGAGATAGCCATAGGTAATAATGGGGAAGAATATTTCTGGCAGAGGAAGTGGCAGGTGAAAAGACCTGGAAGCAGGAGAGAGCACAGCATGTTGCAGGTACAGATCAATGTCCCATGTGGCTGGAGCCTAGGAGCTGAGTGGTGTGGGTGGGCCTCATCTTTCAGATCTCAAGCCACCAATTATCTGATTCTTGGCATAATTAAGCTCTTTCCCTCCATTAATCCTTTCTCATAGACTTCAAAATTCTCAAGAATTTTTCAGCCTAAAATGCTGCTCTGTGGAACTACATCTTCCTTTTATACCACCAAATTTCCCAAAACAATAGACTATTCACTTATCTCCACTTCCTCACTACTCTCTCACTTATCTTTTGTAACCACGTTTCTATCTGCACGATCATTTTCAGTGCTTTGTCCAAGATCATCAGGGACTTCTCAGTTTCAAATCCAGTGACCTTTCCTCAACTCCCAACCTTCCAGATTTCCTGTAACATTCTTGACTATCCTCCTTTTCAAAATGTTCTTTTCCTTGATTTCCGTGAAAATATATTCTTACATTCCTCTTCTCTTGGTGACCCTTCTTTGCCTGTGTCCTCCTTAACTTTCTTAATGTAGCTGTTCCTTTAAGTTCTTCCTTCACAACTCTTGTGTTTTTCTTTCTACGTTCCTCTCTTTAACAGCCTCACTCGCTCCCAAGACCACAGGCCATGCCCTTTCTGTGAGTGATTCCTACGCTGTTTGTGCCAGGACATGCCTTTTAGAATGGCCTGCAGAAGTGTCCCTTCAATAGGCAGGTGAAGCTCACAGCTGGATATAGGAACACTTGAGACTCCACTTCTTCATAACGAAATTCATCCCCACATAAGAAACTTCTCCTTAAGCTCTCAATTTAAGGGTTGAAATTATATTTAAGTCTAATCAATCCCATCTCTGGGCTTCTTCTCAAACATGTCTCCTCTATCCCCTTGCCACTGCTGCACACCACCTCTCATGAACCTCTGACGTCCCCCAAGGACCTCTTGCCCGGACTAATCCAGTCCCTGCCAATTATTCCTACTGCTACGATGTCTTGCCAACACTGACAGAATGTTTTTTCCCAATAATCACTTGAATCTTGACTCTTCATTGCTCAAAAGACGTTAGTAGCTTCTCTCTACCCAATGAAGCTAAAATATTTATCATGGCTTTGAAGACCTTCCACAATCCCTAAACTGTCTTGAAGCCTAATCCCTAATCACTCCCCTCAATTAACCTATATGCCATGTAAACTTTTTTGTTTGCTCTTGCTTTTGTTATTCCTTTCACTTGGAATGCCATCTTCCATATCTACTAGTCAAAATCCTACATATTACATCCAGTTCAAAGTACATCTCCTCCAGTTAATTTTCCTGGATTTTCTCAGCAGAAAATAATTCTCCCCAAATTCACCCTCTACCTCACATTATAGTTGTTTGTGTATGTGTCTTGAATTCACTGTTATTCTGTAATCTCCTTGGGGACAGTGTCCATGGTTTTTCTTTGTTTGTTTTCTGTATCCCCATAGTGCTTGGGACAATGCCTCTCGGGGATACAGAAAATCTTATAAAACTAATACTGATCTTTTTTTTTTTTACTATCTGTAACCTGCTACTTGGTAACACATATAAACCTGTACTTGAAAAAGTTCATCTTCTATTAAAAAGAAACATTTGAAATGTGAGTATATAATACAAGAAAATTAAGGCCTAAATTATATGTTTTATGAGTCTGGCCTCACTATGTCCAATTTTCTTAAATCAAGGTGCAATGCTATTTGTGCCATTTTAGAACACTTACTTAGAAATACTTCGAACTCTTAGCCAAGGTCATTGAAGCCAAGGTAAGGTATGTAAACGGGAGCTAACACAAGAGATAAATGGCAACAGTGCTTTCACTTTCCATCAGTCTCTCATCTGCTATTGTCAGAGGACTAACTAAGACTATTCCATATAAGCCCCAATTCCTAAAACTTTCTATATTTTAGCATCAAAATATTATGTCATGCTTAGATGGAATTATCACTAACTTCTCCACTTAGATGTACAAAAGGTATCTTTACCAAAGCATGTCCCGAACGGAACTCCTGCCCGACCCGTTGCACTTACAGTCTTCCTCCTTTCAACCAAGAGGAACTTTACTTCCCCCGATTTAGGCGAGTAACCTGGAGCCATCCTCGACTCCTCTCTTTTTCTCATGCCCCACATCTGAACTAAGAGCAAATCCTGCCAGCTCTGCCTGCAGAACACATCCCAAGTCTCATCAGTTCTCACCACCGTCACTGCTACCACCCAGCCCAAGACTCTTATCGTCTCTTGTCTGAATTAGTGCAATACCTTTTAATTGGTCTACTTCCACCAGTGCCCCCAATTCAGTCTATTCTCAGCAAAGCAGTCAGAGGGACCCTATTCAAATGGGAGCTAAATCATTTTGCTCCTCTGCTCAAAACCTGCCAAGGCTCCCCTACTCAGTCAGTCACTGCCACGTCCTTTGTGTGGCCTCCTGCGCACACCTCCATGACCTGGGCCCTCCCCTGAGGTTTCTTCTCTGACCTCACAGCCTTTTCCCCTCCTCCTCACTTCCAGCTACACTGGTTTCCTTGCTTTCCCTCTAAGAAGCCAGGCTCGCTCCTCTCTAGCGCCCTTTCTCCATTTCCTTCTGGGTTCAGAGCTATGTTGCCAAGGTCCAAGTCTGCTAAATTCTGACTTTTTAATAACTTCAGGTACTGTGAAGTAAAAACCTCAAGATCAGGGTCCATGTAAAATCAATAGAATACTGCCTAAAATGGTGTGGTATTCTCTATGAAGGCTCAGCATTATTCAGTCACAAAGAGGAGGAGGTAGAAAACAGAATCAGAAACAGAAGAGTCTTAAATCACTTTTTTCACATTTCTTGATCCCAAGATACTGACTGCTCTGAAGAAACTCAAGGGGCAATTTAAAGTTGTTATGATTAATAGAAATTCACATTTACTACCTGATTAAAATAACTTACACTTATCAGACCATCAAAAGAAAGAATATATGGAATTGTGCCTTGAATATATCAACTCAAAATGTATGTGTAAACATTATATTGACATTCATTCCAATGACAAGTAATTTTAAAGAAACTTTCCTTATTTCTACTGAAACAACAATCTGGAAAAATAGGTCATCATTTATGTTATACTGTTATAAAAAAACAAAAATCCAGAAATGATTATTAGACGACTTAGAAAATTTAGGACTACAGACCAAGTATTCCTAATCAGTATACTATTTCATGATATTATAATATTATTTTATTACAATGTATATTTAATTACTACAGCATGGATTATTCTATACAATCCCTTCCATGAAAGTCAAGGGAAAAGGTAGGACATTCCATAAATTATTTTTGTGGTGCTCAGGGCAAGATACTCAAATTACTCATTAGAAGCACTTACAAATTTGAAAAGTAATTCAATGTCCACCACTTTTTAGAGATTAAATATTAAGGTGGTAGCAGTGGACTTTAAATCAAGATTTCAATCGTCTATAAAAACTCCACTTGGTTTCTTACCTTTTCCAGTGTCGTCTCTGTTTCTGCAGCGTGAGACTTTTTCAGTTCCAGTTTCATCTTCTCTGATTCAGCCTTCAGTCTGCTGACAGCAGTCTCGTGGTCCCTTGCAGCCCTCTGCTTTTCCTCTTCACGAAGAAGACCAAGCTCCACCAGCTGCTGTTTCCGCTGTGAGTTCACATTAATCAGTTCTTCTTTCAACTTGTGAACCTGGGTCTCCATGTCAACAATAACCTTGTTTTTAAAAATGGAAAAATGGAAGGGGACATGAATAGGAAAGTCACAAAAGAAGAAATGCAAAAGGAAATAAACGTGAAAAAAGTTCACTCCTTCCTTCCTTCTTTCCCTCATCCCCCAATCTCTTGCCATTCCCTCCCAGCTCAGAGGAAAAGACAACTTGGAACATTTGTACTATGTGTTTGTATCCTTCAACAACATATTAATTTTATTTGTTTCTACTAGCTTTGAAATAGAATATTAAATGGGTTCTTCTGCATGTTGCTTTTTCAATTATTCAACATTATGTTCCTGAGAATCATCCAGTGTACCTATTACATTTTTGTTTTACTATTCATTGATTTCTGCTCGTATTTTTGTTAGTAATAACAAAACTATTAATATTCAGCTGTTATTTTCTTTCTGCTGTCTTTGGGTATATATTGTATTTCCTCTCAACTTATTTTGATGCTTAACTCACTTATTTTATAAACTTTTTCTTTTCTGATTTACAAGCTTTAGACTCTAAATGTCTCTCTAACTATCACTTTAGTGCAATTTCTTAAGTTTAGAACTATGGTAATTTCATTGTCATTTAGTTCAAAACATTTTTTAACTTTCATTATGGTTTCGTCTTTGACTTATGAGCAATTTAAAAGCATGTCTCTTAATTCCCAATCATATGGGGTTTGATGGTTATCTCTTCTGTTATTGGCTACTAATTGCATTGTGGCTAGAAGTAGTAGTCTATATTACACTACTCCTTTGAAAATTGTTGTGATTTGCTTGATGACAAATTATAAGTAATTTTTTTAAGTTTCACATGTGCTTGTCAAGAACGTGTATTTTGTTTATTTTGCACAGTTGGGTTCTGTGGTTCATATATGTCCACTGGACCAAACTTCTTCATTGTGCTGTTGAAATCTATATCTCACTGATTTTAAAAATTAATGACTATTTTTTAGAGCAGTTTTAAGTTTCCAGAAAAATTGCACTGAAAATACCGAGAGTTTCCATATACTTCCTCCTTTAACCACCCACCCCAATTTCCCCTATTATTAACATCTTGCTCTACTGTGGTACATTTGTTATAATTGATGAATCAATATTGATATATTATTGTTCACTAAACTCCATACTTTACATTAGGATTCACTCTTTGTGTTGTACAGTTCTATAGGTTTTGATAAATGCATAACACCATGTATCCACCATACAGTATCCACCATTGTAGCATCATACACAAGTTTCACTGCCCTAAAACTCCCATTTGCGCTACCTAGTCACCCCTCCCTTCCTCCCTCACCCTGAATTCCTTGCCACCAATGAACCACTGATCTTTTTACTGTCTCTCCAGTTTTGCCTTTTCCAGAATGTCATACAGTTGAAATCATACAGTATTTAGCCTTTACAAACTGGCTTGTTTCACTCAGCAATATGCATTTAAGGTTCCTCCTATCTTTTTGTGCCTTGATAGCTCATTTCTTCTTATTGCTAAATAGTATCCCATTCTATGGATAGAATATAGTTTGTTAATCCATTCACTTGACAAAGGACACACTGGTTGCTTCTAAATTTTGGTAATTACAAATAAGGCTATTATAAACATTTGTGTGCAAGTTTTTTGTTGTTGTTGTTGAGCTACTGTTTACTTACAGATGTACAAAAAAATCACCCACTATAATGGTATATTTTTCTATTTTTCTTTGTAGCTCTGTTAAATTTTCCTTTATATATTTTGATGTTATAAGGGCCATATCAGTTCTATACTGTGTGAGTTAACTGGATTTTTGTTATTAAATAGTGATTTTCTTTTCTCCTAATATTAATTTTTGCTTTAAACTCATTTTTTTTGTTTAACTAACAGACTTGAAGAGTAGTTTTATTTTGTGGGGGGGGGGGGGGTGATAGTATTTGCTTGGTATATTTTTATCCATCCTTTTACTTTAAACCTTTGTGTATCTTCTAGTTTTAGACATATATCTTGTAAACAGCATACAGATTTTGCATTTTAGTTTTTTAATGCAATTTTATTAAGATATATTCACATACCATACAGTCATCCAAAGTGTACAGTTGTTCACAGTATCGTCATATAGTTGTACATTCACCACTACAATCAATTTTTTTAACATTTTCATTACTCCAAAAAATAAACATAAAAATAAGAATAAAAGTAAAAATAAAAGTACAAAAGAATACCCAAAACATCTCATTCTCCTTTCCCCCCTATTATTCATTTACTTTTTGTCCCCCTTTTTTCTATTCATCTGTCCATACTCTGGATAAAGAGACTGTGAGCCACAAGGTTTTCACAATCACACGGTCACACTGTATGAGCTATATAGTTATAAGACCATCTTCAAGAATCAAGGATACTGGATTGCAGTTCAACAAGTTTCAGGTATTTCCTCCTAGCAATTCTAATACACTAAAAACTAAAATGGGACATCTAAATAACACATAAGAATAACCTCCGGAATGACCTCTCAACTCCATTTGAAATCTCTCAGTCACTGAAACTTTATTTTCTTTCATTACTTTTCCCCCTTTTGGTCAGGAAGTCTTTCTCAATCCCATGATGCTGGGTCCAGGCTTATCCCTGAGAGTCATATCCCACATTGCCAGGGAGATTTAAACCTCTAGGAGTCATGTTCCATGTAGGGGGGAGGGCAGTGGGTTTACCTGACAAGTGGGCTTAGAGAGAGAGGCCACATCTGAGCAACAAAAGAGGTTCTCTGGGGGTGACTCTTAGGCACAATTATAAGTAGTTGGCCTCTCCTTTGCAGTAACAAACTTCATATGGGCAAGCCCCAAGATTGAGGGCTTGGCCTACTAAAATGGTAGTCCCCAATGCTTGCCAGAATATCAGGAATTCCCCAGGTGGGGAAGTTTGATAATTACACATTTTCCCCAGGCCCTCAAGGAGGCTTTGCAAATACTTTTTATTCTCTGTTCAAATTACTCTGGGATGTATTGGGGTTTCATGCTAACCTGTACAAACCACCCAGATCTCACCCTCCAGTCAAGCTTCCATGTAAATATGGTGCTTGAATAAACTGACCATACAAATTAAATTATATAGCATGCTACAGGATATATAGATTTTGCACCAAATAAACATCTCTTCCTTTGGTCTCATACGGAAGTTGAGGTTTTAAAACACAATCAGTATCATCCTTTTCCCTTTAGTCTGGTTTACCTCAGTCCTAATCAAGTTCATTTCGTTCATGTCTCTAATTGAAGTCTGAACTCTTTTTCAGCTTCTTTAACATTTTCTGTATGGGGGTAATGTTGACACTTACAGCTGCTGAACTCTGGCTCTGGACTTCAGGTGTCACACAGATACCCGAAGTTCCAGGGACTGACCAGGATATACACCAACAACTTAGCATCTCAGAATTTAGAGATAACCATTACCACTCATGAATAGATGTGACTGCTGCAAGAGCTTACAATCTAGGAACCTTTACCATAAGCCTTCCCCTGATAACCTGTGCTCTCAGATTCCATTCTCAGAGTTTGCACATTATAGTAAGTTCATATTAGTGAAGCATTATAACATTTCGATTCTGGCTTATTTCACTCAACATACTGTCTTCAAGGTCCATTCACCTAGTTGCATACCTCACAACTTCATTTTTTTCTTGCCACTGCTCAGTATTCCATTGTATGTACCGACCACAGTTCACCATTCCATTTATCAGTCAATGTACCCTTAGGCCATCTCCATCCATTGCAAATTGTGAATACTGCTGCCATAAACACCAGTGTGCAATGTACTTTCAGTCCCTGCTCTCAGTTCCTCCAAGTATATATCCAATTATGGGGTTGCAGGACCTTATGGCAATCCCATAATTAGCTTCCTGTGGAACCACCACACCTCCCTCCAACTGGTCTGCGCCATTCTACTTCCCTACCAAAAGTAATAGATATATCCCTCTCTCCACATTTTCTCCAGCACTTGTTTCCTTCCCTCTGTTTATTTTTAAGCAGTATTATTCACACACCACACAATCCATCCTAAGAAAACAATCAATGATTCCTGGTATAAACACACAGTTATGCATTCATCACCACAATCTATATGAGGACATTTCCATTTCTTCTGCAAAGAAAGAGGAAAAGGAGAAAAAAAATGAAGAATAAAAATATGAGACAGAAGAAAACTAAAAATCAAATAAAATACAATGAAAAGGTCAGACAATACCACCACCACCAAGAATCCCACATCTCTCCCTTATATCCCCCTCTTATAGACCTTTAGCTTTGGTATATTGCCTTACTATACTTACACTCATCTTTGATCAGAGTACTTACAATATTGTGTTACCATCACATACTATTATGCTATCCACTCCACTTCTGGATCCATACAATCAATCCTGTTGAACCTTCTGTACTCCTTCAGCATCAAATGCCCAATCTCTAACCTCTTTCTAACTCATGATAACCTGTGTTCTCAACTCTCAAATTTCACTCATCAATGTTAGTCTGTATTCTTGAGCCCATACAGTATCCATCTTTTTGTTTTCTGGCTAATTTCACTCCATGTAATGTCTACCATCTACCATTTTGTTTTTTGGATTTTGTATGTCATATCTTATTTTATTTTTAATTTTTTCCTCTCTCTTTTTACCCTTACTGATAGTCTTCATTTCTGCACTCTTCTCCAAATCTCTCTCTCCTGTCTTTTCCTAACTGCCTGTAGTGCTCCTTTTAGTATTTCTCATAAAGCAGGTATCTTGTTCACAAACTCTCTCAGTGTCTATTTTGTCTGAAAGTATTTTAAACTCTCCCTCATTTTTGAAGGACAGTTTTGCCAGATATAGAATTCTTGGTTGGCAGTTTTTCTCTTTTGGTATCTTAAATACATCATACCACCACCTTCTCACCGCCGTAGTTTCTACCGAGAAATATGCAGTAGGTCTTATTTGAGCTTCCTTTGTATGTGATGGACCGCTTTTCTCTTACTGCTTTCAGAATTCTCTCTTTGTCTTGGATATTTGATAATCTGATTATTAAGTGTCTTGGAGTTGATCTACTCAGAACTATTCTGTTTGGGGTATGCTGGGGTTCTTGGATCTGTAATGTTGTGTCTTTCATAAGAGAAGGGAAATTTTCAGTGACCATTTCCCCCTTTCTTTCTGCCCCCTTTCCCTTCTCTTCTCCTTCTGGGACACGCATGACACATATATTCATGTGCTTCATATTGTCATTCAATTCCCTGAGACCCTGCTCATATTTTTTCCATTCTTTTCCCTATCTGTTCTTTTGGGTGTAGGATTTCAGATGTGCTGTCCTCTAGTTCACTTACCTTTTCTTCTGCCCCTTCAAATCTGCTTTTGTCTCCATTGTGTTTTTCATTCTTCTACTGTGTTTTTCATTCCAAGTTCTGTCAATTGTTTTTTCAAACTTTCATGTTCTTCCTTATGTTTACCCAATGTCTTCTTTACACTCTTCCTCTCTTTTGCCATATCTTCCCTCAACTCACTGATTTGATTTTTGAATTGATTTAACATATTTGTTTAAGATCTTTAATTAGTTGTGTCGGTTCCTGTATCTCATTTGAGGTGTTTGTTCCTTTTACTAGGCCATATCTTCATTTTTCCAGTGTGATTCATTATTTTTTTGTTGTCTAGGCATCTGGTTTCCTTTACTATACTAATTAGATTTTCCCAGAGCAGACAGGCCCAGGTCTCAGGAGGAGGTTGTAATCAGTATCATGTTTCCCTGAGGGTGAGATCCAGAATATTGTCAGACTTTCCTGTGAGGCCTCTAGACCCTGTGCTTTCCTATCCTGCCCAGCAGGCAGTGCTTCTCAGCTCGCAGCTTCTCACCATCTTAAAGAGGTGTGGTGCCTTTAAACCTCAATTGACCCTGTCCAGGCCAGGGGCCAAAGGTGTCAGAAGCCAAGCTCAAGGTGTTTTGGTTTTGGTTTGTTTGTTTGTTTTTTACCCCAGGCCCTGGGGTCTGAGTTCTCTGAGGGAGGGCAGCCACTTGAGCTACACCCTTTAGGGAATTATCTCCTACAATTGAGTTTTTCCTTGGACTCTCTATCTTAACTCCACCCTTGCCTGGGTTAGTGCTGACAATAGAAAATGCCTGTAGCTTTCTCTAATGAGATACTTAGAATGAGAGGAAAAAAAAAGGAAAAAGGAAAGAAGTCCCCTTTTCAGAGCCAGTCTCTAGCCCTTTAGTTCACCAGTCAAGAACAGAGTTTGTACCCAGTTCTCTGTGCCCCTTTTCTTGGCACACAGCCCTTTTCCAGTATTCTGAGTTCAGCTGACTCCAAAAGCCACTTTTTTTCATTTACATATGTATTTTTTTTTCCATCAGCGCTGACTCCTCTCTGCTGGGAGAAACCTCTGCGTTCCTTTCTTGCTTGTTCTGGGTTCATCTGGGCTTGTAGCTGATATTCAGTAGTCCAAATTTGTTAATTAAAACTTCAGTTGGAGCTTGGTTGAGCTACTTTCCCTTGGTCGTGGCAGAGGCTGCTTCTTTTTCCCACAGGGAAGTGTTCCAACTCAGCCTTCTGTGCTGGATGGGGGAGGGTGCCAGCTCTGCAGTTTGGGGAGTTCTAGCTGCGATCTCAGCCACTCCATCCATTCCAGACTGGTATACAATGTTGTCCAGTCACAGAAGTTGCTCTAACATTTGTTCCAGATTATTTACTAGTTGTTGCTGGCTATTTGCTAGTTGTTCTAGGGGACTAACTGAATTCCACACCTCCTTATGCTGCCATCTTGCCCCACCCTCCTGCATTTTACTTTTAAAATTGAATCAACTGGGATTCTGGGAAGATGGCAGCATAGAAAGAAGTGGAAGACTTAGTCTCCCCCAGAACAATTCATAAATGAACAAAAAAACAGTAAATAACCTGGAATAACAGCAGGCAGACAAACGTGACTGTACACTCAACACCCACCGACATGAATTGGGAGGAATGCCCGAGATCACACCATAAAATCTGTAAGTAAAACTGTGGACCCGCGCTGATAGCCGAGAACCTAGAGCCGAGAGCCCCTCCCTCACGGAAGCCGCGCCGTGCACTTTCTCAGCCCAGCTTCAAGTGAGGTTTCAATATGAACTGCTCAATACAGACAGCGAATCCTCAACAAGCAGACAGAGGCTTTTGGTGACAACTGACCTTGGGAGAATCGGGGGACATGTCTGTCTCAGGATAGGGAGCCCAGAGGTTCAGGTGCTATATCTGGCTGACGGGTGAACCTGGGAGTTTTTCTGTCCCTGGCTCTCTCTCTCTGGAGAAAGCCTCAGCTGTTCTCAGCCAACAAGGCATTGCAGTAAAGAGAGCCTCAGACATTCTGCATTCTGAAACGAGCTGAGAGCCCCGCGGCACAGCCCAGGGGCCCAGGGCTTCCCTTGAGGGGCAGCACACACTGATGATGTAGCACTGCATTCCCTCGGCTGAGGGAGGTTCGCGGCTGGGAGGGGGGATCCGCTCGGAGAACCCAGGGGTGCTACGCCAAGTCCGGTGGTTTGTGGGACACCGAGAGAGAAGGTCTGGGGCTGAACTGAAATGAAGGCTTAGACTCTTGCAGTGGCCTTGAATCTCCTGGAACCTGGGAGATTTGAACAGTAGAATTGCCCTTCCTCCCTGGCCACCCGTACACACACCCCACATTCAGGGTGGACGGCTCCAGCAACACACCCAAACTGAGTTCTCCAACTGAACACACAAGAATCATTTCCCCACACTCAGTTGAAAAAAGGTTGAGAACTGACTTGAGGGATATAGGTGACTCACAGACGCCATCTGCTGGTTAGTCAGAGAAAGCGTACGTCACCAAACTGCGTCTCTGAAAAACTAGATCGATATCCTTTTTTTTTTGATACAACTTGAAAGAACCCTATCAAGCAAAACAAATGCCAAGAGGCCAAAAACAACAGAAAATCTTAATGCATATGATAAAACCAGACAATAAGGAGAATCCAGCTCCAAACACAGAAATCAAGATTTCAGAAGAAATATTGTACCTCGCAAAATTAATCAAAGAACTACAATCGAAGAACAAAAACATGGCAAAGGATTTAAAGGACTTCAAGAGGACCATGGCCCAGGATATAAGGGACATAAAGAAGACCCTAGAAGAGCATAAAGAAGACATTGCAAGAGTAAATTAAAAAATAGAAGATCGTATGGAAATAAAAGAAGCTGTTGGCCAAATTTAAAAGACTCTGGATATTCACAATACAAGACTAGAGGAAGTTGAACAACATCTCAGTGTCCTAGAAATCCACAGAACAGAAAATGAAAGAACAAAAGAAAGAATGAAGAAAAAAATTTTAAAAATTGCAATGGACTCAGGGATATGATAGATAAAATAAAACGTCCAAACTTAAGACTCATTGGTGTCCCAGAAGGGGAAGAGAAGGGCACAGGTCTAGAAAGAGTATTCAAAGAAATTGTTGGGGAAAAATTCCCCAAACTTCTACACAATATAAACACACAAAGCATAAATGCCTAGCAAACTCCAAACAGAATAAATCCAAATAAACCCAGTCCAAGACATATTCTGATCAGACTGTCAAATACTGAAGAGAAGGAGCAAGTTCTGAAAGCAGCAAGAGAAAAGCAATTCACCACATACAAAGGAAACAACATAAGACTAAGTAGTGACTACTCAGTGGCCACTATGGAGGCGAGAAGGCAGTGGCATGACATATTTAAAATTCTGAGAGAGAAAAATTTCCAGCCAAGAATACTTTATCCAGCAAAACTCTCCTTCAGATTTGAGGGAGAGCTTAAATTTTTCACAGACAAACAAATGCTGAGAGACTTTGCCAATAAAGGACCTGCCCTACTTCAGATTCTAAAGGAAGCCCTACCAACAGAGAGACAAAGAAAGGAGAAAGAGATATAGAGAATTTTAACAGACATATATAGTACCTTACATCCCAAATCACCAGGACACTCATTTTTCTCTAGTGATCACAGATCTTTCTCCAGAAGGGACCATAAGCTGGGATGTAAAACAAGCTCAAGAAATTAAAAAAAAAAAAAAAATGAATATACTCAAAGAACATTCTCCAAACACAATGGAATACAAATAGAAGTCAATAATTTTTGAACTATAACTCCACTATTTACTTCTTACATGATAAAAAATACACAAACTCTAAGGACAAATCAGTGGTTTTGAACTCAATGTAAAATATGTAATTTTAGACAACTATATAAAGGTGGGGGGATGAAGGAGTATAGGAACATAGTTTATGTGTCCTATTGAAGTGAAGGTGGTATCAAAGAAAAGATTGATAGGGATTTAAGAGGTTAATTTTAAGCCCCACAGTAAACACAAAGAAATTATCAGAGAATATAACCATAGAGATGAAAAGTAGAGTTTTGGTTAAGAGAAATGGGGGAAGGGGCAATGAGGAGTTAAGAAAGGAGTGTAGGGTTACTGTTTGAGGTGAAGGGAAATTTCTAGTAATGGATGGTGGGAAAGAGCATAAGATCATTCTAAATGTGATTAATCCCACTAATGGAAGGGTAGGGAGGGGGTGGAATGGGAAGATTTAGGCTGTATATATGTTTCCACAATTGAAAAAAGAAAAAAAAAAAGTCTAACTAGACGACAATTGAATGGTAAGGATGAACTTGGATGGGATTGGAGGGTGGAGGACAGGTGGCTCGAAGGGACACAGTTGAGACATAAGGAGAAGGAAATATAGAATGTAAGCATTGTATCATTGTTGAATCTCTTATACTTCTTAGCTGCGCTTAATGGAATTACATAAAAGAATGTTCTTGTTCATGGGAAGTACATACGTGAATTATAGTGTATGTTCAAGGATGTGTGCAACTAACTCTCATATGTTCAGAAGACAGAGAAATATATGATGGATGATAGGGAGGGAGGGAGGGAAAGAAATAGTGATGTGACAGCATGTTAAAGTTGGTGGATTGAGCTATCGGGGGAGGGGGGTCCTGGAATTCTGTGTATGGGGCTAGTATTGCTTTTGCAACTATTCATGTAACTTTGAATTTATTTCAAAATTAAAAAAAATAAAAAAAAATTGAATCAACTTCTGTCTTTTAAATAGAGCATTTAGTCCAATTAGTTTGTATATGCTAATATATTTGCTTTTCTTTTTTCCTCTTACATTCTTATTGCCCTACCTTTTCTGTTTCTTTTTCTCCTTTTTTCCCCTTTCTTTGATCTACATGAATAGATCTTCAATTTTCCTCTCTTTCCTGGTTTGAGAATTATACACTGTATTTTCTTCTAGTGGCAACAGTAACAGAATTCAGCACCCATGCTTCACTTAAATTTTAAAGTTAATTATTTTTGGTATCCTCCTGAAAAATAAAAGAAACTTGGGGCATTTAAAGTTCTGTTGGCCCTTTCTAGATTTATATGCTACAGCAATCATTTATATTAAATAGATCTTGTCTTTCCTCAATATTATTGTTGTTATTTTATTCAGTTAATAGCTGTTTAGATATAGCCATATATTTGCCACTGTCTTGTTTCATTATTCCTTTTTTCAAGTGTAACCTCCCAATAACCTCAAGTGTTTTCCTTACATTCTTTTAATGCAATTTAGTGGAAAATACTTTCAGTTTTTATTGTTCTAGAAATGTCTTTATTACTCTTGTTGTTGAAGAGTCAGCTGTAATTTCTTTAAAGATAATTTGTTTGATCATTCTGACTGCTTTTAAGATCCTCCCTTTGTCTTTTGTGTTCTTTATTTTTTATGCTTTCCCTAGATTACAGCTTTTATTTAACCTGGTTGGGACATGTTAGTCCTCTGAATCTGTCTTTGAGTTCTGCAAAATTTCGTCATAACCTATTTATGTAGTATCTCTTTTCCATTATCTCTCCATTCATTATGCAACTCATTTAGATTTAGGTTTTCCCATTCTGTCTTTCATTTCCCTTAACCTCTTTCATATTTTTCATCTCTTTTCCTTTCTCGGCTACATTCTGAAAATTTTCTTCTGTGTCTAATCTGCTGTCAAATCTATCCAGGTTCTTAATTTCAATTGTTTTGTTTTTACTTTAAGAATTTTTTTACTCTTTTTAAAATGTATGGTAAAAGTTATAGTCCCTTGCTTTTTACCATTTTAAATCTTTGTAAATTTCTTTAAATATATATCATGTATTAGATACGGCTATAGTCTGTTCTATGACTGATAATCCCAGTATTTAAAGTCATTGCAGGTCTGATTCTGCTATTCATCATTTCTGAAGGCTCTTTTTTTATGGTGCTTTGATTTCTTGTGTTGTTTTGCATTTCTGTTCTTTTTAACTGTGAACTCATATTTCTTAGAAATTTATCTGGTAGAATTCAAAGTGCGTTCTCTTGGAGTCATGTGACTCTGACAGACACCTGGAGATATCAGCATCTCTGGATAGCTTTAAAAAAATTCTCAGCCTCAGGTTTTTCAAAATTCTCCGAGAACATGAATTTTGGCAGTAAATCTTCATGAAGTCTGGCTTATAGATACAAACTTAAAGGGGTGAGCCCCCCACTTAGTTCCAACAAGTGAAAAGATATTTTCTCAGTTCTAGTTTATTAGTTTCTAATTTGCCCATATACTGTGGCTACGGCCCTTTGGTGTTCTACCTTTATGCATGGTGGTATCCTATGAGATTCCCCACCTTAAGCAGGCCCTGGGTTTTGTTTTTTGTCTCCTGTGTTCCAAGAGGGTCAAATAAACTGAACCTCAAATTAACATAGTTTAGAAAAGGTCTTCAAAGTGAGAGCTGCCTTTATTGCACCAGGTTCCTGCTTTCATTTAACTAACTTAACTCATGGATACACTCAAAAAGATGTTTTGTTCTCTTTCTATAAAACCGTATGTAGCCTTTCCAGGGTTTTTAGAGGGAGAGATGATTACGGAACCTTATCTACCATACTACCAAATGAATAGTTTGTTTTAAGGGAACCTCCTATTATTAATACCCATACATTAGCTGTGCAATGGCATGCAATGTTTTCTAAAACACAATAAATGCTTTATGTATGATGTGCTTTCAACAAGCACTGGATAAGCTGAGATCTCCCTGACTGGAAACCAGAAAATCCAAACACAGCAGTAAATGGCAAAAGTAACATAAGGATGCTGGGAATAGCAATACAAAGCTAAGTGAGTAATTCACATTTCATAACAACCTTGTACTCATACTATTTTGAATTTTAAGAACTTTATAATTTCTACATGATAAATAATAATTGCTAGCATTTTGAGTGTTTACTTTGCATTAGGCATCTTATATAGATTTTATTTAATCTCTGCAACAACCCACTAAGATATTATTGATATATTAAGTTTTCACTTATTTTGGATTGTGGTCAATACACATTAAAAGTCTGTTTCTCAGCTATTGACCCTGCTCACTCTGGATTGGACTAGAAAGGCACTGCATATGTCTTGACAAAACATTTTCTGTTGGAGGGAGGCAAAAGACTTAATATTAACAAACCTGAGTCCCTGGGGGCTGGAGGTGATAGGGAACCCCATTTTTATCCTGCCTCTGTAAAACTGCTGATTTGATATAGATAGTCCCAAAAGAATATACAAGAGGAAAAAAAAGGCCTACTTCATAAACCTGAAATAAAATGAGTCATTTTTCTCAGAAAATATATGCTATGTTTTAAAGTTTATCTGTTCCTTTGTTTCATATATGTATTGATATATATAGCTGTAGAGCAATTGTCCTTGACAACAAAGTCTCTTGCCTTCTTTCTTTCATAATGATTCCTCCTTTTTTGAACTCAATACTTGTACATAATAAAAGAAGAGGTAGTCAATTTAATTGAGCTCTAAAACAGATGAGAAATCTTCTAAGAAGAAATAAAAAACCACTATGATAGACAAGAGTGACAACCATTATGTTTCTAAGAGGACAGAATATTCTTTAAAAAAACTCAGTGACGTCAAGATGTCAAGAAGGCTGCTGACTCCCTTCCCCAACATCTACCCTGGAGAAACAATAGGAAGAAGCATGAATCTGAGATACTAATGATGACAATAAGAAAAACAGCCACAAGAATGACTACAAACTCTGAGAAGGTCCTTGGAAACTAAGAGCTGTTCTGACCTGGAGAATATATGTGTGTGGAAAAGATGGGGTTGCAGCCTGAGGTGGAGGACAACAGATGGTGGTTTGGTTTTACTTTCTGCCCTTGCCTCTCTCTTCTGTTGCAAGGGGACAATTTTATCTGTCCCTTCACCATGTTGGAAGCAAGAATCCAATACAATGTTGGTATGAGCGCCATAATTTCAAGGCAAGCTAAAGCCTGGCAGGAATGGGAGCATAAGAAAACAGGTGCAGAGTGATCAGAACTTCTTGGGCATTCACTCTTCTCTTTCCCTTCCAAATTCCCAGGGCTGATGATTTATAACCTTACAAGATGCCTCCTCTCAATTTCACTTATTTCCAAGGGGTTAAAAGTGAATTCTGGAACAAGAGATTTTCCTGATGGAGTGGCTATGAAAGGGAGTTGTGTAGCAGTGGAGCTCTCTTTCTTAAGACTCATAACCTCCTTCATAACTAACTTCAGCTCATCCAGTGGGTCACAGACATCAGTATGGCCTTTTTTCTTCCCCAGAAGATCTTAAGAGTTAGACTAATTAGTGCTCCCACAGGAATGTGGGCATACAGGCCAAATAAATAGACCTCAGGAGTAAAACTACTATCAAAAGAAGACAACAACTAAATGACATATACTACCTGAAGCACCATAATTAGAACAGGTAGATTATAAATTTTGTAAAAAGCATAATAAAATGTCATAAAAGAAGAAAAAAGTGGAAATTATGGGATAAAAAACAGGTTGGATACAGCCAAAGAACAGATTAGTAAATTGGAAGGAAGATCAGATTGAAGAACTCTCCCAGAAGACAGCAGAAAAAAATGAGATAAAAAATATAAAAGTTAGGATTTGGGGAGGACAGAAGAAGTGCAAAAATCTGAGTCTGAGCAAAAGAGATAGGGAAAAATGTTATTCAAGTTCAATCTGATTTGAAAGCCTTTGCTTTTTATCACATACTATAGACTGTGTCAAAGTAGTAAGAATTTCTCACAACGAGGAGTAGCTATTTATTGTACTTTAATTTGTCTTACTGTGCACAGAATACTCCCTGGTTTTTACCATGATTAGTACAAAGTTAATATCCAAAAGTCATCAGGCCATAGCCATAGTATCTTTATAAAGAATAAACAATGAACAAGAAATGATAGTTTTCCAAAAGCACTGACATAACCCCAAATTGAATTTCAATCCTTGTCAATGTACATAAAACTATTTTAATAGTATAACCACTGTGTAGATACTTTTCTACCTTTTCTCACACTGAATTTTACATCTTTATTACAATTTATTAGTATATTTGTCACTTTCAATGGCTAATTGGTATTTCATTATTACAATATATCATAGTTAATTTAATCACATCCTTATACCTGGATAGTTGTCTTTTTCAAATATTCATTATTACATATAAAACATCTGTAGGCACATTACATTTTTGTTTTTGTTTTTGGCTACTGTCCTAGTTTGCTAATGCTGCGGAATGCAAAACACCAGAGATGGATAGGCTTTTATAAAACGGGGGTTTACTTCGCTACCCAGTTACAGTCCTACGGCCACAAAACATCCAAAGTAACACATCAGCAATCGGGTACCTTCACCGGAGGATGGCCAATGGCGTCTGGAAAACCTCTGCTAGCTAGGAAGGCAGCTGGCGTCTGCTCCAAAGCTCCAAAGCTCCGGCCTCAAAACGGCTTTCTCCCAGGACGTTCCTCTCCAGCAAGCTTGCTCCTCTTCAAAATGTCACTCACAGCTGCACTCAGTTTCCTCTCTTTGAGTCAGCTCATTTATATAGCTCCACCGATCAAGGCCCACCCTGAATGGGCGGGGCCACACCTCCATGGGAACCTCTCATCAGAATCATCTCCCACAGCTGGGTGGGGCACATTCCAAGCAAATCTAACCAGCACCAAAAACGTCTGTCCCACAAGACCACAAAGATAATGGCATTTGGGGGACACAATACACTCAAACCGGCACAGCTACTACAGTACATTACCAAAATTATTTGGTCCAAAGATAAGAGTCAAATTGCTCCACACAAACACTGAGTCCAACAATGTAGATGTGTACCTGTTTCCCCACATCACTATAAGTGTTGTACTTCATCATTTTTGTATAATTTTATTAGTTGACTAGGTATATGATGGTAACTTAAGAGAACATTTTTGATTGCTAGTAACACTGATATGAACTGACCTTAATTTAACGATGATTTTCAAACAGAAAAAATATACTGAAAAATGCGTCAATTAACCATAGAAAAAATAAACATTAAATGAAAGAACTTAATGTTGAAATTTTCCCTTAGGTACTTAATATTTCAGTCATTCGCATGTGTTGATATTGAAGGTGATAAAAGTACCAAGAACCATCTGGAATGGATGTACTCATTTTTCTTTAATATTATAAATGGAAAGCTGTAAAACAATCTATATGACTAAAATAAAAGAGGAACTAGAGAACAGTTTTACAAATTAATAAAGGTTGTATCTATAAGAGCTTAGACACTTTTAATCAGGTTAACTTTTACTTAGTAGTTAAAAACAAATATATCAGTTTCCTTAGAAAGCTAATGACTTCCTAAACCACTTTGAATCTGACAAGTTCTGGCAAAAGAAGTGGGAGGTTAAAACACTGTACAAATTTTTATGGATTGCCACCATCAAAGCAGTCCCAAACAAAATTAGATATGCACTTCATAAAACAAAATTTATCTAATTTGAGGACATGTTCATGATTAAAAAACAACCATTTGGATTATTTTCAAAATTGAAAAATTATTCTATAGGCACCCTTAGAAGAAAATAAACAACTTACTGATATGTCATCTTTGTACATTCATAGAGACTTTATGAACAATCACCATCAGAAGCCGAAACATTCCCATGTGTCACTTTTTAATTTTAAATTATGTCAAATTCACTACTCATTAACAGATACTTATTAGGATATATGATGCAGTAGCCACTGTGATAGGAAGCTTCAGGAAAAAAAATTTCCCTAAACAGTTTAGACTATAACACATAAGCTACACACACACACATACACACATACAGAACTATAAGAGGAGACAAAATGCCATCAGAATTCAGATGAGGCAGCAGTTACTTACTTTATTAGTAAAGATTCTGGAAAACTGAATGTATCTGAGATGAGCCTTAAAAGATGATTACCATTTGAGGATAGGAAAAGATATAGGTCATTTCAGACCTATATCAAGCCTAAGCATCAAGGAGGAATAGGGGAAACTTAGAAAAGAAACATTTGGTGCATATATTGAAGGACCTTCAAATGTTAAGCTACAGGGGTTGGATTTTATTTTGATGGCACTGGAGAACCATGAGTTGAATGCTAGAGAAGGTGAGGGGTATGTCAGGAGAGTGAGCCAATAGTGGTTCATTCATTGTAAGCAATGCACCATACTAACAGAAGATGCTGATGGGTATGGGGTATATGGGAGCTCTAAATTCTATCTTTCCAATTTTTCTGTAAATCTAAAAGTGTTCTAAAAAAATAAAGTCTACTTATAAAAACTAAGCACAAGAAAGAAGCATAGAAAAAAAAGGGAAAGATCAAAAATTATGATCGTTGACTCAAGTCCAACTCTATCAATAATCACAATAATGTAAATGGACTAAAACACTAGTTAAAAGAGTGGTATGGTTAGATTTGTAACAAATCAAAATTCATCTGTTTTTTAAAAAGAGACACACTGGAAACATGAAGTGTTTGAAACTAAAGAGGTGGGAAAAGTTATACCAGGCAAATATTAACCAAAAAGTACTCTCTAAATACATTATCATTAAAAATGATTTAAAATATTTCATTTATAAGGAAGACACATCTAAACATGTACACATCAGATAAAACAACTTCAAAATATTTAAAACAAATTTAATGGAACTATACAGGAAATGGACAAATCCACCATTCCAGATTTACTCATGCCTCTTTTTAATTATTATTAGTTCAAAGAGATAAATAAATGGTATAAAAATACAGTTTAAAAACAACATGCTCTCAGTTAGAGATCACAGAATCATCAACAAATTGCAAGAAACTGATATCCAAGAAACTATATTCTTTGACAACCCTGAAATTATGTTAGTAACTAATAACAATAACAACAATTTCCCACATATTTGGACATTAAAGACATACACTTTAAATAATTCCCGGTTCAAGACAAAATTAAGATGAAAATTAAAAGTACCTGGAAGTGATTCCTGGAAGGAGACACAAAACACTTATTACATTGGTATTGTTTTAATGGGAAGGAGGTGGGGAGGTGCCGACAGTCAGGGGTGAGGTGAGATATTTTACTGTATCTATTTTGTGACTTGTGAATTCAGGTCTAGGTTAGCATATTTTCTATTCAAAAATAAATTCGTAACATTTAAGTAAAAATACTTAGACACAATAATGAAGAGATTCGTTATCAAATCCTGAGGGATGCAGCTAAAGTGAAGGAAATTCTTAGCCTTAATATATTAAATATTTTTAAAAGGCTAATTATTAACGAAGTAGGCAACCAAGTTAGCAAGACAGAAAAATTAATGGCAAGACTGATCAAAGAAACAAGAAAGAAGGTGCAAACGAACAACATTAGGGGTGAAAAAGCTATGGCAATATTATCCAGAAAAGAGACAGCAATAACTAACATTAAAATTTCAGAAAGGACATGACTGCAGAGCCATCAGAAATGAAAGAAAATAAAAGAATACTATAAAAAATATTCTGCCTAATATGGGAGAATTGAGGTGAAATGGACAAATTCCTAGGAAAATACAAAATGCTAGAAGAAGAAACAGAGACTAAACAATTTAATATAATTAAAGAAATTGAAAGAATAGTTACAAATGTTCCCATAAAGAAATCACTGTGCTCAGATAATTTTATAGGTGAGTTCTAAAAACTGTCTTCCAAGGAGTAATCATTCCAGTCGTTTATAGTATTCCAGAGAATAAAGAGACGAATCCTCTCAAAATAATTTAGAAGTCATTATAAAATTGATCCCAAAAGTTGTCAGGGATAAGAAAAGAAAGAAAAATTACAAGCCAATTCATTCAAGAACACAGGCATAAAAATCCTAAATTAATTATTAGCAAGCCGAGTCCAGCAATGTATAAAAATATAATACACAGTCACCAAGTTGCATAAAAAAATTCCTAAAACTAAAAAAAATTTACCCAAACTGAATTTAGAAAAACTGGAAAACATGAATCATCCTATAACCATTGGAAAGAATCAAAATACTAGTCAAAAAATCTTTCCAGAAAGGAAATATCTAGCCCAGATGGCTCCTCTGGCCACTTCCACCAATATTTAAGAAACAAATAACTCACTCATACAAATTATTTCAGATAACAGAAAAAGGAGGATGATTCAGCAACTTGATTTATGAGCCTAACATAACATTAAAAATACATGCCAAGGACAGTCCAAGGATGGAAAATCTCAGGTAAATCTCTCTTAACAATTATTAGCAAATTATCAGCAAATTGAATCCAGGGATACTACATCATGACAAAATCAGATGGAACATAATGTTGAGCCAATGTTAGAAAATATTATTTAATATAATTTACTCCATTAATAGATTAAAAGAGAAAAGCTTTATGATTATCTCAATAAACAGAAAAGCATTTCATAAAATTCAATGACTGAAGCTCTTGGCAAAATAAGAATAGAAAAGAACATTCTTAACCAGATAAAAGGTATTTATCAAAAATTCACAGTAAATTCCGTTCTTCATGGTGACATTTTAAAACACTGCTTTTAAAACCAGGAAGAAGGACAGTGCCACAAATATACCACTACTTGTATGCTCAAGGGTATGAAAAGAAAGAGAAAAAAATGAAAACAAAACTTTTTAATCACAGATGTTATGATTGTCCATACATAAAATGCAAAATTTATTTACAAATTATTAGAAATAAATGTTTAGAATGGTGGCTGAATAAAAGATCAATGTTAAAAACTCAACTGTAATTTTTATATATCAGTAAGATAATTAATTGTAAAACGTCACACTTACAAGTATATCAATAAATATAAGGTTCTCAAAAGATGTGTAAGACTCTAAGAAAAATATTTTGTCTTTTTGAAAGACAGTAAAGAAGACTTAGGTGACTGAGAAATATATCATGTTGATAGAAAGTCTATCCATCAGTCTACCCAAATTGATCTACAGTATCAACGCAAGTCCAATTAAAATTTCAACAAAAGCTTTCAAGAAACTTGATAAGCTGATTCTAAAATGTGCTGCGATGAACACAGTACCACCACCCTGTTGAAGAAGGATAGCTGGTGTGACATGCTCTAGCACTTAGCAGGACCTAAAATCCTATGTTAGATAGTGTAATATTATCGTGGAAAATAGGAAAATTGATTGATGGAACAGAATTGAGAGCCTAGAAACAGATTCACATTGGACAGAACTGAAACTGCAGTTTAGTGGGGGAGGAAAGGATGAACTATTCTTAAAATTGTACTGGGACTGTAAGTTATCCTTATGGATCCCTACAAAACAAAACAGACAAAAATCAAGTCTTTCCATTCCTAGGTATCTATCTAAGAGAAGTAAAAACATGTTCACAGAAAAACTTGTGTAAGACTGTTCATCGCAGCACCATTCATAATACCCAGAGTCGTTTCTGTTCTACTCTTCTCCTTTCTACTAAAATGCCATCAAGGGACGAACGAATAAATAAAGAGTGGTATATCCATACAATGGTATATTATTGTGGAATAAAAAGGAATGGAGTACTAATACATGCTACAACACGGATGAATATAGAAAACAAGGCTAAGTGAAACAAGCTAGTCAGAAAAAAATCATATATCGTATGATTCCACTCAAATAAAATATCCAGAACAGGCAAATACAGACAGAATTTGGATTACTAGTTGCATAGGGCTGAGTGTGATGGGGGGGGCGGGGGGATGAGGTGTGGCTGCTAATGACCATGAGTTTCTTTGAGGGAGTGATGATAAAGTTCTATACTTGACTGTGGTGACAGTTGTACAGTTCTGTGAAAATAACTAAAGCCACTGAAAAGGATGCTTTACATGGGCAAATTGTATGGTATGGGAATTACATCTCAATAAAGCTGTTATTTCAAAAAGTCAATTCACAGTATATTAGAAACCAAATATGAAAGGCAAAATTGAAAATATATGGGGGATGGCTTTATGACTGCAAGGTGAGGAAAAAGTTTCTTAAACATAACTTAAAGGTGACTAACTTGAAGAAAATATCAAAAGACACCTTAAAGATAATGAAAAAATAAATCACAAACTGGAAGATGAGATTTGCAACATAGGTAATTAACAAAAGAATAGTATCCAAGATTTCTAAAGCACACAAGAAATAAAAGATAAACAACCCATAGAAAAATGAGTAAAAGATACAATCGGGCACTTCAAAAAAGGCAAATCTTAACATATGAAAAGTTACCCAACCTCATTAGTAATCAGAAAAATGTTAATAATTGGGAAAACTGTCTAGGTTTGGGGGGGTGTTCATGGGAACTCTGTATTTTCTGCATGATTTCCTGTAAGCCTACAACTTCCTTAATAAAAAAAAATTAACTGATTAAAAAATTAAAAGGGAAAATAAACTAGAAAAAAAGCATTGAATGAAACTGCAAATCAAGTTTACCTGCATGAAACTTGCATGAAAATATTTTCATAAAGTTCAAAAAGAAGCAAAACTAAACAATAAACGGCTTAGAGAACACATATGGTATAGAGCTATATTTTAAAAAAAGTTAGATAACTATCAAAACAAAATCAAGGGTAATGGTTACTCAGGAAGCCAGGAGTATGGGAAAGGAAGGAACCCACTGGTTAGAGGCACCAGTTTAATAATATTCTAATCCTTAACTTGAGTGGTTAGTTTAGTTCACGACGTTCATTTTGTTTGTGTGCATTAGTGCTTAAATATGTGACATATATTCTTGTACGTAGCAGTCATTTCACAATAAAGAACATTTTTTGCAAAGATGATGAAGTTTTAAGCTCAGGAACTAGAATGTTTGCAAAAGGAATAATTTCTTAAATTTTAATATGATTCTTTTTAATATACTGTCTTTCTATTTAATATGGAAATTCTACGATAATTTTTCTTTTTTATAGTGGATTTGTCATAAGGTACTCTTGCTTTCAATCACCTGCCATTATTCTTTACTTTTGATTATTATGTAACAAAGTTTATTAAAAATAATATATTTTTATGTGAATTATAGTGTTTGTTCAAGGATGTGTGCAGCCTGCTCTCATATGTTCAGAAGACAGAGCAATAGATGATGGATGATAGATAGGGAGGGAGAAAGGGAGGGAGGGAGGGAAAGAGAAATGGCAGTGTGACAGCATTTAAAGTTGGTGGATCGGGGTATCAGGGGAGGGGGGTCAGGGTATGCTGGAGTTCTGTCTATGGGGTTTGTATTGTTTTTGCAACTGTTCCTATAACTTTGAACTTATTTCAAAATAAAATTTTAAAAAAAGAAATAAAAAATATATTTTTTAGAACACAATAATTGTACTAGTTAACATTTTAATTATTTACGGTTAACGTTAAGGCCACTATGTTTATTATTTTAAATCATATAAGATTGATCAAAATGATTTCCCTATTTTCATTACACAGGACACAAAATAAATATTTGGATTTAAGCTTAAATGCAAAGAAAGCACACTATTTAAATATATGGTCCTTTAATCTTCTAAATTATCTTATAAATATCATATACAATAGAATTTTCTCTTCTTTTATAAACAACTCCCATAGGAACTGTAGCATAGAAGAGAATTTACCCTTGAAAGAAACAATGTTTTTATCTCTCAATGATTAATCTATTTCTAACAAATAGATGAATTGCCAATAAGCTCTGTTCTGGAGCAGGACAAGTGGAATATAATGAACACCACGGTTCAGGCAGTAGCAGGGCCAGACAATGTGGATTGGTATGATCATAAAGAAAGAAACAAAATGATAAAAGGCAGAATCAGTAGGTCTGACATCAGAATGGTCTGAAGCAGAGATGGGCACAACGGTAAGCCCCTCCAGGTGAACTGTGGCTTGCACGTGGGCTCTCGGATCTTTCAAGACTTTTGATAAGAAGCTATCTGGTCAGCGGTGCCAGTCATTGCTTTGTCTTTCCATCTGTATATACATCCATCTAAATACCCATTAGCTCACCTAAGCCTATTTCAAGGAAGTAGACTTTCTATCTATTGATGATCCCTTAGTGTCCATTTCTGAAAGGTGGTGTTCTTTGTCTACACATGAAGTTCACCAAGGAGGCAGAATTAGAGGAAAGCATTTGGGATTGGATTTCAAGAGGAGAGGTCCATACTCCCGACCTCCTCCTCCCTGGAAGTTTCTTCCGACAGGGAAAGAGCGAGGACCCCACAACAGGGGCCCTGACACCTTTCTCCTCTGCCCATCATCATTCTTCAGCTGTCATGAGATGTTATAAGCAGCAGGATGCACACTATGGAATTGCATCAAGCTTGGTCAGGGATTGTAACTGCCTCACACAGGCTTCATCAAGAATTCAAACACTTGTATTTGCTCTGCTTGGATTATGGGTGATGCAGAGTATGAAGGTTGGGGTGTGCCTGCCAGTCTCCGTGGGGAACAGGAAAGGACAGTAAAACAATGTCCACATCTTCATCATTTCAAGGAAGACACACCTAAATGTCACAAAATTGAAAAACCTCACGGATGAAGGTTGAAGAACCGATCATTCTCATTTCCTGGCTGGTCACATCATGCAGAAAAGTCAGGAGGACTCCTATATCCATCCCTGCAATTAAGGGTCCTTTCTAGGTTTTTTCACCTTTTATTCACTTAGTTCTTTCATTTTACCTAATACAAGAAGGACTAGTGCAGTTAGTGTATTAGTGAGACAATTAACTTATAAGTATCACATACAGCAAAAAGTGAGTGTATTATAGTACGTAGGGCATGTTGCTCCAAATGCACATATAATACTTTAATATTTCTTTGAAGATTTTGAAAATATTCCAGGACCATAAAATAATTCAAGATCATTACTATAAACATCAATTATCATCATCAAGTAATATAAATATATAAGGTTTAAGGGATTGAGGTTAATCTATGGTGACTACATGAATATCCTATAAGTACTTTAGAAAAAGGAAATCATTGTTATCTGCTATTTTCTTCATGGAGCACATACATTTAAATTCATCTTCCATAATCCTCCTTTTGCTTTAGATAAGTGGGAGTTTATTATGCAATAACTTTAGCTTTGTTTATTACTATATATTATATATTCCATTAAAAAATTTTTTTAATGTTTTTAGGCAAATCACCCAGTCTTCAGTTATATGTCTCTAAAATATCACTGAGATTTTTGTAAAGAGAAAATATTGGGAGATAAATATTGGCAGAGTTGCCAACTTATGAAGGAAAAGGGAAAAAATCAACCCATGGCTCTTTTCTTTCCAATTAAGTTTAGAAGGGAAAAACCTTGATTAACAAATCTGAAAATATGGATTTCTATTAGTTATGATATATAATGTTAAGATTCAATAAATTGATTATTAGCTTGAATTATTTTATATTAGTAGCATTAACTAATACATTTTAAAAACTGAAATCTAATATAGATAAAAGATTTTCTTTCTGTTATATTTGATTGATTGATCAGTCCTTATGTGAAAGTTATTAATGAAGCAAAACTACAGACTCCTATACCAAAAGTTTCCCTCCACCGAAATAAAATCGCGTCTTATTTGTTTAATGAAAGGAATACATTTAATGAAGTATGGATTTCTAAGGTTTTATTAAATATACAGAATTGATGTCAAAGTAGATATACAAATTTCAAAGGACAGAGTGTATATACATATATTAGGCTATTTTAGGAAAATATTGTTTTATCAATAAAAATATTTTGGCTAGGTTTAACATGTCAATTTATTTTACATATATTAAATTAGCACCATGCATAAAACTGCATCTTATGTTTATTATAATTTTAAAACTGAAATTCTCATCTAAATAGTTAAAATAAAAAGCATATTTTACTTTATGATTATATCCTACACCAGACAATATATCTTTCAACATCTTGGGGAAATTAATGATTTTGAATCATACCACATGTTACATAAAATCATTTTACATGTGAGGCAATTTTTCATAATGAATTTTTTAATAGTATTCACAATATTGTACAACCATCACCATAATCAATTTTAGAATATTTTCACTACTCCAAAAAGAAACCCCATACCCGTTAGTAGTCCCTACCCTTTTCTCTCCATACCCCCAAGCCCTAGGCAACCACTAATCTACTTTTTTTGCCTCTATAGAGTTGCTTATTCTAGACAATCCATATAAATGGAGTCATATAATATGTAGTCTTTGGTGACAAGCTTTTTTTTTTTAATTTTTAAGAGTAGTTGTAGGATTACAGAAAAATCATGCAGAAAGTACAGAGTTCCCATATAACCCTTCCATACACACAGAATTTTCCTTATTACTAATATTTTCATTAGTGTGGGGCCCTTTGTTAAAATTGATGAGACATTATTATTATATTATTAACTATAGTCCACAGTTTACATTTCCTATGAGTTTTTAAACAAACGTTTGTAATAGCATTTGTACATGGCTAAAGCTTTTGAAGTGTGTTCCCATTTGCCATAGGAAAGATGGAGTTGATATAACTAGAAAAGAGAGACCTTAAAGGGAAAAAGGTAAAGTCACATTAAAGAGTCTGGACAAGAAACCAAGTCTTCAGATTCCTGGAAACCAGGTCTTCAGATTCCTAAAGAAGCTAATTTTCTACTTTTAACCTGCTGCATAGAACTTTCTTGACTCATAATGCCTGTGTTCTTTCAAATGGAATGTATTTTTAAAATCCCTTAAATGACTGAGAGGTATTTTGAACTAAGCCAGCAGATTTGCCTTTAAAGTAATTTAAAAATTACATTGAGATCCAATATGCACATATGGTATATTTGTGTCTTGTTTTAGACTCTTCTTCTACAGTTATTAAATCTAGTAAATAAAAATAAAATTATTAGCTTATCTTGTGATTCAGTGAAAATATTTCTTCTGCAACTCGTAAAGATGAGGAAGGGGCTTAAATTCCTCCAAATCCCAAAAGAATAGCCTAGCTCTGAAAGGAATTCTATACCTGAAGTTAAAATGTGGTTCTGTTGTTCATGATGACACTACTAAATTACATGATGAAAGAGAGGACAGAGCTTACAACAAGAAAAACTTCAATTGGTTAAAAATTTTATAAAATTAACACTAAGTTTTGGAACATACTACAAAGGGCTAATGTCAAAAATGAAAATACATTTTTACCTGCAAAAGAAGAGTGTTCTACGTAGAGAAAAAAAAAAGAGAATGAAGATACAAAAGAAACACACTCATTAATTGACATGCCTATCTGGAGGGAAAAAAGAAACTTCAACAGAAGAACAACATGTAATGAGTCACAGGAACTGGCAAACATTTTGCTTGTATTTGTCTTTTGTAAGCAACAACAATACTGCTAAAAATTCATCATTCATGTTGAAATTTCAAGTTCTATTCTAAAAGAACCACCCAAGCAAACCTAATTGAAAATAGGTCTTGAGGAAAGTGAGTAAAAATCCCACAGTAATTTGCTCTTAGTTCAAGTTAAAACTAGAAGATAAAGAGAAGGTTCATGACACATTGGTCTGTTTTGGAAATTGCAAGTGAAATGTCTATTGTTCTTAAAAGGACTATGTATGAACATTTGTTATATTAAATTATTAAATTAAATTATACAAGTAGTTAACAGAAACACAAAATATAAATGTGTATATATTTTTTTCTAGATTCAAATGGAATTATAAACGTGGAACTATTTCACCTGAGAATGAGGTCTCAAAAGAAACTATCTTCAAACAGCACTTCCAATAGTCTCATCTTGAAAATTCAAAAGATAAGCACTAAAAAGCCAGCATAGCTGTATTATCCATAACTCGCTCTAGTGCAACATCAGGACTAATGAATAGGAGAACTCTCTGTTGGAAAGATGTTATCTGCAGCACCTAGAAAAAATTAAAAGCTATTTTCTTGACAGTGTTTCTAGGAGTAACAGGTAACCTATCTGGCTTTGGAAGAATAACGTTCAGTCTGAATTACCTCTTCACTAGAAATTTTCTTCTATAAAGAATGGCATTCAAGTCATTGGAAAGCAGATTTTCAACACTCTCTCCACTTACTATACTTTCCCTTTCCAGGAAAGCAAAGACTTGACCTAGGTTTTCTGCCAGTTCTAATATTAACACTCCAGCCAAACATTCTGTACACACTGAAGTCACTACTGCCCACACATTCTAGTGGTGCCATTCAGAAAACTCCAATTCCTGGGCCAACAACCATAGGACTTTACTAAAACAAAGTATTCCAAATTTCAGTTCCTCAATTAAGTATGAGAAAAGCTAGAATACTCTGAAGCACAAACGGTGGAAAGTTTAGTGAAGAATCAATGAAAGGGAGGAGATTCCAAACTCTTACAAAAGCTGAAGCTGACTCAATGATTGCCTCAGTCAGAAACAACATGGTGAGTCCACCCTTATTATTGTTACTCCTAAAATCATTAACTTCCCATTACGTATACTTTTTTGCACACTGTATATACTTCATGCAACTAATTCTTCAAATACATGCAGTAACTAGCACAGAGGGATCACATGATATGCTTTAAACCAGTACCATGAAAAAACCAGAACTGCCCTTTTAAGTGTGCAATTGAAAACATATAAGTCAATAATTTAATCTAAAGGAACAAATCTGAAAAATGATTATTACATCAGTCTTTTATTTTTAAAGCACCAGATTACAAGTGAGGAGATGTCACTTGTAATATTCCTGTCCTTCACTAATTTTATAAAATAATCTAATTCTGGGTAGATGTACTTCTAGGAATTTTGAATGAAGCTAGAGTAAGTATCCAGGCTAAAGGAAATCCACTTTGAAGCAATTAAGGCATTGGTGGTGAATATCCCCAGTACAACAGCAAAGTCTCCTTCCCAGTCAACTGTCCTCA
Source organism: Choloepus didactylus (assembly GCF_015220235.1). Lineage (NCBI taxonomy): Eukaryota > Metazoa > Chordata > Mammalia > Pilosa > Megalonychidae > Choloepus > Choloepus didactylus. The sequence continues at coordinate 62,166,008 of NC_051324.1, read as the reverse complement.
GAGAACAACTTTACTGACCAGGTGGGCCTCCCAAAAATATCTTAAGTGTCAGAAGACCTTGTACTATGCCTATGGTATAACAACAAAAGAGAAATGCTCTCAATCAACCCCACTTGTGAAAGCATCCTGGATGACTACTATAGCAACACAACAATCCAATGAAACTTGTGGAAGAAGAACTTCTTTTACTATAATAATTTGTACATGATCTTGTTACTTCCTGGTTTTGTTCCTCTACTCATAAAATGGATTCACCTAATATATAAAGAAATTGTGTGGGTACAGTCAATGCAAATACTAGAAAAAAAGTGAACCGAGTAAATTCAGGGTTATTTTACTATTTGCCTCTGCTTTAAATATAGAACACATAATTGTTAATTTTTTAATAATTTAGCCTTTTCACTTTAAAATTACTTTCAATTATATATTTTTGCCTATTTTTACCTGAGGCTGTATAAGAGCATAAAAAAGATTGTTCTTAAATATATCCTTCAAGTGCATATTAAAAAGTTATAAATAGTTCTGTAATAAAAATTGCCATATAGACAATATTAAGGACATGATTTATAACAATATAATGCAAAGATTTTAAGGTTAATTTATAGAAGGATTTAGACTACCACTTTTAAGGATTCATCTTACTAAACGTAATGTTAAACTTGCTGACATTAAACTCTTGTATCTGGTAAAACTAGACAGCTATAAAATTTAACTAAATTTGGCCTCTTCAAGATTCAAACACTAGCTAGAGATAAGCTGATTCTAATTATAATGCTTTTTAAAACAAAGTAAGGTTAAGAAGGTAAGACCTAGGTCAAAATCATGGATACCAACAGATTTTCAAACCAATAGAAAAATGCTGATAAGTAAACTTAGAGAGGAATAAAAAAAAATTAAATGTGGTTTCAATTAGCTTAACATTTTTTGATAAACATGCGGCATGAGTTTTTCACTAACCATCAAATCTATTTAATATTGGCATTTGTGTTAAAAATGTTTCACGTAATTTAATGCAGAACTATTGTAAAACCATTCTGAGATTTAAAAGTTCTGTTCATATAACTACTCCTAATTTCCACTAGTCAGTATTCATCAAGTTTCCAACACCTGTTTGTTAAACTATAGGTAGACTGCTAATTGCCTGGTGTACTTACCCAGTACACAGAACAAAGTCACCTGACAATATATGACAGATAATTTACGAGATTATTTTTCATTTCTGTTAACCTAAAGGTTCAGAAACTCCTTTCATCTTCTCTTCCTCTATTTAACCTCAAGCCCAAACTTGCACTCGCCCATCTACTCGCTGGATCATTCCCAGCTACAGAAGGACACACCCAAGATGACTCTAGACAAACAGGTATTGCCTGGAAGATAGGCTGTGGTCATGGTCCTGACAGGCTCGGCTGCCTGACTGAGCCATCAAACCAGCAAACCCTAAGAAAACATTAGAATGAAAATATACACCTGCAAAATGTTGAGGCAGAAATATTTGTTGCTATGGATATGGAATTGTATTTATGACCTTATCTTTATTCCATGCAGTACTTCAGCAAAGAAGTAGCCAATAAGAGGCAGAAATTTAACTAAGAATGTGATCACTCTACTTTTATTAGCAGAAAATTGTATAAGGTTTTTTTTTGTTTGTTTTGTTCAGCATGAGATACCTTGAATGTGGGTAAAAGCCATACACCAATTTCCTATGTCATAAGAAATATTTTTCCACATCTGGGTGATTACAACTGAATGCATATAATAAAGAGGAGGTCATTAACTAAAATGCTATGCATAATACAATCCACATCACTTAAATAAATACTCTGCATTTCAATTCTATATTTTAAAAAAATGTGTGTGCATTCCAAAATAATGCTTCAAAAATTTACAAGCAGTTTCACAGCTCTTATTTGAAATCCTTAAAATAAAGGTGTAGGTATTACCATTTCCATTAGAAATCTGAAAGTGGGTGCTCAACTGGATTAAGATACCTGTTTCAGTTCACAAATCTTGCAAGTAATAAACAGGGCTAGAACCCAGAGCTCTGACCCCATTTGACTGCTCTATTACAAAGCACTATGTTTCACTCAACTAAAATTTCTTGCTCTAGAACTCATAAAAAATTTGCACAGAGGTTTAGGCTCAAGTGTGACTGGAACACCTTCTCACATTTTAAAATCTTTAACAACAATGATTTATTTTACTTATTTTACAAATAACTGCCTGCTGGATTAATGGAAATGAGTCAACTAACAGCATTACTAAAGAAATTCTAAAGCAATCTAAAATCAGATTAGAGGAATAAAGCATATGTTAGATTCTCCCAGATAAATTTATTTTCTATAAAATGGTGAATTATTTATCTGAAATAATGTCACTTTATTAAAGTCTGAGATTTTGTTTCTCTTCTCAAATTTTATTGCATCATTTAATTACATTTCATCAGGGTGTTCAAGATTTGTTAAGAAAACCTTGACTCAATTACTGCTCTACTGATTCCCACTAATTTTTAGTTTTTCTCATGCTGTTCTGTTTCCCAAAGCATTCTTCTTGATCCTTCTACTTTAGATTTTTGGTCTTCAACTCACTACTGACATAGACCACTGTATCATGCAGATTGTCTAATGTACCCCATATATAGATGAAATTATGACTGTGCATCAGAAAAAAGGGTCACTCTTAAAGCATCTAGGAACACCACTGTAGAACACAGATAAGGTTTCCCTCTGCTACTTTAACTGTTCATCCCAATAATTACTCCAATTGATACTTAATCTTGCCTTCCTTACCCTAAAATGTACATATCTTTGTCCAGTCAATGATAAAAATACCTTACTGGCCATTTTTATAAGAACATAGTATATAACAGTACCAAAATATGTTGTAAAGGACCAAGATAGCCGTTTTTCAAAATTAAGATGCAAGTCAGAAATGTCCTGTATTGTCCTGTCAAAACTTTTTGTGCTGCCTTGGACAATATCTATCTTACTTGCCTCCAGCACTGACCTTTGGCCTAGTTAATAAACAGCTTTCCACTCCTGGGGAATAAAATTTCCCCAGAGCTCAACCCCCCACCTGCAGTCACCACCCATACGCTTCACCCAAAACCCACAGCTAGTCCCAAATGACCACCTGTTGGCCCTCAGTCCCTTTCCCCTTTCACCTGCATTTGCTTAAAACCAACCTAAATCCTTAACTCCCACAGGAAATTTACTAACCCTCACCCCTGGGCCACAATAAAGGCACAAGCTCGCAGGTCCCTCTGGCTCTGCTTGAGTGCTCCCCACCCGCTGGCTGGGTCCCCCACCCCCCGAGCCAATCGCACGTCCCATTGGCTCCTCCTGGCGTCCTTCTCTCCCTGGAAACCTGGGAGCAGTAAACTATCTTCTCTCAAGCACTGTTGTCTTGTCTCCCATTGCATCCCACCTGACCTCCACTTGGACCCAAATCCCAATACCCAACTGATTGACAACACCTGAATATCTCCAAATTTCTCTGAAAAAAAAAATGCATTATGAATTAACTAGTCAGGAATTTATCCAAACCTCTCGTGAATCTATTTCTGAGGAATACCTCAGAAAACAGAGAGTAGATGAAAACAGAAAAAGAAAGAACAATTAGGTCACTGCACTGAAAAAAGTATTCTTTATGAAAACTATTCACTTGAGTGTCTTAAAATATTTTTTTTTATAATAATACACCTGTGCCAGTTTGGATGTATTGTGGCCCCCAAAACGCCATTATCTTTGATGCAATCTTGTGGGGCAGATTGATTAATCTTTTTGATTTGGGTGTGAACTTTTGATTGGATGTTTAAATGGAGATGTGACCCACCCAACTGTGGGTGATCACTTTGATTCAATAATTTCCATGGAGGTGTTACCCCACCCATTCAGGGTGGGTCTAAATTAAATCACTGGAGCCATACAAATGAGCTGACAAACAGAGGGAACTCAGTGCAGCTGTGAGTGACATTCTGAAGAGGAGTTACAGCCAAGAGGGACATTTTGAGGAATGCACAGGAGCTGAGAGAGGAGCTGTAATTTAGAGAGATATTTTGAAGATGGCCATTGAAAGCAGACACCAGCCACGTGCCTTCCCAGCTAACAGAGGTTTTCCAGATGCCACTGGCCATCCTCCAGTGAAGGTACCCGATTGTTGATGACTTACCTTGGACATTTTATGACCTTATGACTGTAACTTTGTAACCAAATAACCCATCTTTATAAAAGTCAATCTGTTTCTGGTATTTTGGATAAGGCAGCATCAGCAAACCAGAACAACACATAATCAAACAAACCAAACAGGATAGAAGGGCTTTTAATGGAAAGTAACAGTACCTTTCTGCTGATGACTTGCCATCTCCAATCCACTCCCCAGAAGTAGCCACATTTAACTCTTTCAGTTGTCTGTTTTTAGCTCTGCTGATAATTTTCATATCGTTATATATTTCATGATTATTAATTTTATTCACTATCTACTGATTTATTGCTATGAAAGATAAATATTTAGTTTACTTATTGCATCCACCATCTCCCCTCCTCTAGCTTCAAAATACAATTGCATCACCATTTTTAGTTCCTTTATAGGTTACCTCAACAAATCAATTAAACTCTGCTTTTTCCAGCAGTTATAGGTAGTATTTTTTAATTATCCAGTTCACTTGATGAGTTTATGCCTAACCTTCACCTGGCTGACTCACCCTCACAACTTCTATTGTCTGAGTTTTACTTTTGTTATCTGAACATTTTTTTTTGTCAAGGTTGGTAACAATTATGTTGTCTGTACCCATAAATAAATTTTCCATGTGTTGGACATAAATTGATTCCAAGTGATAAAATTCAATATATACAGACTAATTATTATTCAAAACACAACCAGGTAATCTATTACAAAACAACATTTACTTCTGGTAGTTTTTTTTGTTTTGTTTTTTTGTTTCTGAGTCTTCTAATTATCTTTTTTTACTTTTCCTTTGCATTTTCTGCTTTTATTGCTTCCAAACATTATTGAGGATCCTCATGAATAGTATCTAGGTTTTTTCTCCCCACTTCAGCTACAATCTAGACTGGATGGTCTCTAGACTCATTGCACAGCTATCCTCTGGGACTTCCCTTTACCCCTCTCCTGCCTCCTCCTCCCACTGTTTCCTGGATCCTTTCTTTGTCTTTATTTATGTTTATGCCTTTATTTTATTGAAGAGCATCCACAAGTAATGTCCAAAGAATTGTGAGAAACTTTCCAAAGCCTTGCATCTTTGCAATGTCTCTATTTAACCTCATGATTGACTGAAAGTTGGTTTATGGATAGACATCTGGCTTGAAAAATTAATTTCCCTTTAGTAGTTCTAATGAAGGTATTGTTTTATCATCTTTTACCATTGATTATTGGACCTCTGAGGCCAATCTAGCTTTGTTCCTGTGAAGTGGACTTGATTTTTCTCTGGAAGGTTGTAGGATCTCCCTTTATGCCACCTGTTTTGAAATCTAACAATGATATGCATAGATGTGGGTCTTTTCCATTCATTATGCTTGGTACTTCATCAGCCTTTTCAGTCTAAATGCTCGTGTCCGCCAGCCCTGTAAACCTCGCTAGTATTATACTGACAATTCCTCCACTCTGTTTTCTGTTTCCTGAACATGAGTTAAATGTCGAACTTCCTGGATTAATCATCCATGTTTCATCTTTTTTAAAATACATTTTTATACTCATGTTATTGTCTCTTTGCTTTGTGTTCTCTTTTGTGAGAGATTTCCTTGACATTAATTTTGGCAAACGTTTAATTTTTTTTTTTATTTCTAAGAGTCCTTTCTTATTGTTTTGATTGTTACGTATTCATAGCAGCCTATTCTTTTATGAATATAAATACCATCTCAAATCTCTAATACTAAAATGAGTTTTGCCTTCTTTAAGTTTGCTCCCTAAAGTAACTCATTTCCTCTGGGGTCATCTGTGCATTTAGTTCAGCCTTTCTCTTTCGTGCCTCTCAGGCAGGCCTCAAATGTCAGACATCCCTGGCTGTCTGTTATATTCAAGATGGAGGGAGTAAAATGCAGCCTGGCATCTCTGTGTGTGTGTGTGACTGGTGCGTGTGTGTTAAGGGGCTCACTGTGCTTTAGACTGAGCAGTAGTAGTTCTTTACAGGCAGTTCACTCCGTTTTCCCGTCTTGGGGAAGAAGGGGCCAGCTGCTGGCAATTTCGGGCCTGTGACAGAGAGGAGGCGCCTCTTCTGTTCACTGGCTTTCACTGAATCCTCTCATCTCCCTTTGCAGCCCTCCCTCCCAGCATCCCTGAGGCCTGAGCCTCTCGGATGGATGGTCAAAGGAAGACGGGTTCCTTCCTAGGCCACAGTCTTCCTGTATAGCTAGAGTGGCTTTCTCAGCACTGCTTCCAGAAATGTGTCCAAGTGCTTTGTCAGCTGATGGCCACTCTTTATGTTTTCTTCATTATGATGGGTTTATGCTTTTTAAAAACATTATTGCTATCATTTTAAAGGCACCCAGTAAGGGACAGGAAAGAAATTCATGGGATCCAATTATTTGGGGCTTCTATGTGTGTGTTTTAAATGAATTTGATTCTATTCACTGAACAATTTTTGATTTTTTTTTAATGAAAGCAGTTATGGGTTTACATAAAAAGCATGGAGAAATTACAGAATTCCCATATACACTGAACCCCTGCCCACACTTTTCCTATTAGTAACATTTTGTATAGCAGTTATATAGGGAGGACTCTACGGTGCAAAGAAAGATGCATTTATATTTCAGTTCCACTTTAATTGTTTCCATTTTAGATCACTCAATTCTAGATGTTCGGTGTGTCCTGGGCCACATCTCTTTGGCCTGCCTGACTGCAGCCGAGCTGAGGCAGGAAGTTCAGACACGATTCTAGCTGGTAGGATTCAGCTTTTCCTCCGTGGGCTTTCCCTGAACAAGGGAAGGCCACTCCACCCAAGTGCAGGGCTGGCCCAGAAGTTCAGGGAACGGACGCCCTCTGGTAGCACCCTCAACCAAAGACGACAGAATTGCCTGGATAAATGCTCCAGCCGCCCACTATGTGGCGGGACAACTCTGCAGTGCCTTCAAAAGACTACCCAGGGGGGCCTCGAGGGCTGTGTCCCCTGGTTCTCAGAAGACTAACCAGGGGGGCCTCGAGGGCTGTGTCCCCTGGTTCTCAGAAGACTAACCAGGGGGGCCTCGAGGGCTGTGTCCCTGGTTCTCAGAAGACTACCCAGGGGGGCCTCGAGGGCTGTGTCCCCTGGTTCTCAGCAGTAACCAGCTCAATAAGGCTAGTCTCCCTTCCCCATCTCACTGTCTCCACCACCTCACTTCAGATTCCTCCTTGATAAACCACTTCTACCCAAATTCTGCTCTCAGCCTCAGTTTTCAGAGTAACCCAGACCAAGATAATACCACGTACAATTCAACTCTTCATGAAGCGCTTTGTAAAAAACTATGCAAAACTGCAAAGGAAGGGGCAGGCGGAGTTGATTAATATGTCTGGTTTATGCTTTATTACAGTCGATTTCAATAGCTGTTAGTTTAAAAACTAATATGCATCAAATTATTTGATGTGATATGAGGCTTAAATTAACCAAGAGCTTTAACCAAGAATTCATATATTAAATACAGTAATCATTATATGCACTAACATTTTGATAACTTTAAGTGAATATTATGACATAATAAGAATTCTGCTAACCAATTTAGTGAATTGCCAAGAAGTAACCTTCTTTTTGTACAGAAAAGTAGAGATGTACAAAAAGAAGCCAACCATAGAAACAAAGAGAATGTCTGGGGCACATTCATCAGTTGAGAAGAGCTTTCAACTAATTTCTGGATGACGGAAAGCAGATATGACCATCTTGAGATGCTGAAGGATGAAACAGGCTGTGAAAACCAGAGCTAATGAGGAGACTTCAGTGGAGCTGGGAGCCCATCTACGAACACAACCCTCTTGAGAGACTCCGGGCAAAGGTGAAGGCCAAGAGAGAAGTGAGAATGAAAACAAGCCCCTGAAGGTCTGTGCACAGTTGAGGTCGGCCCTGCCCCAACCTGCAGATTGCAGGCAATTGAGGTGAACAAGAAACGAACAAACTCGGGGACCCATGGCTTCTGCGGTGGAGTCTAGAACCCCAGAATAAAGCCCTCCTCATTCTGGCATTTGAGAGGCCTGAATTCTAACATGCCTCTGGTTCAAATGACCCCCGCCTAAACTTATCTGACGGAAGCTAGAAAAAGCCAGGAAACTGATTCACCCCTAGAGCCTCCTGAAGGAACGAGTCCTGCTGACACCTTGAGTTTGGTCCCAGAAGGCTCATTTCAGACTTCTGACCTCCAGAACTGTAAGATAATAAATTTTTATCGTTTTAAGCAACAAAGTGCGTGGTAATTTGCTACGGCAGCAACAAGAACTAAACACTAGTCCTCTTTTATAAAAATGAATAGAAAGCAAGAATCACCAAACATTTAAGAAAAGCCAAGACCAATAAATTTAAAAGACAAATATCAAGATAAACAGAAAAACTATCTCTGAGGAAAGAGATAATTCAGGGACCAGAACCTTAAAAAAATCATTCTAATTCATAAACTGGGAAAGAGGAAAATTTATTACATTTATCAAATGAGAACAAGATGCTCTAAAAAATAAACATAAAAAGTACAAAATGATTTCTTAGAGCCTTAAAATATGATTCTTGCAAATTAAGGGAAGGAAATCTCCAGAAGCATTAAGTGAAAAGACAAAAATGAAAGAAAATATGAGGAAAAAAATGGGTCATGAAAACTAAGCAGGGAGCTTCAATATACAACTAAAAGGAGCTCCCCAGAAAAAGAATAACAAAAACTGGAAAGGAGAAAATTATCAAACATAATAATACAAAAGAATTTTCCAGAGCAGGAAAGAGACTTGTGCCAAATTACATCAATTACAAAATTTCAGAAAACCACATTTTTTTGTTTGTTTCTGGAAACTTTGTGTTTTGTTGCAATTGTAAAAGCATTTAAAAAAATTATGTCTATTGCTAGGGTATAAAAATGTAGTTGATTCTTATATATTGTACTGATTTTATATCTAATCATCCTACTTAATTATTTAGAGATTTGGGGCTTTCCCAACTATTATTTATGTCATCTGTAAATAATGACGGTAGTTTTTGTTTCTTGCTGTCCAGTCCTCGCATCTTTTATTTTGTCCCATAGTACTACAGAGATACAGACTTATGTAAAGTATTTGATAGAAGCCAACACAATGGAAATCATCATGATTTTAAAGGCAATGCTTCTAAAATTTCATCATAAAGAATGACATTTACTGTGGATTTAATATATATTTTTTATCAGCATAAGGACATTTCCTTTGATATCTATTATGCTAATAATTTTTAAAAAATCATAAATTGGAGTTGATTTACTTTTTACTGAGGTTTGATTTACCTAAAGTTCAAAAATCTTAAATGTGCAACCCCCTCCTGCCCTTTCCAGTCAATATGTGTCCCAGGACACGTTAACTACAAGCAACACCCTCTCGGCATATGTTGTTGTCCAGAAACTTCTGTTGTCCCTTTTTTGAAAAAACAAAGTAGACAGCATCATTTTTTAAATATATAAACTCTGTATACATTCACCTTTATATTTACTAATGTATTTGCTCACTGCTCCTTTTACATCTCATATTTCCCTTCCGGTGTTGTCTTCTTTCTTTCTGGAATACATCTGTAGACATTTTTGTAATAAAAAATCTATTAACGGCAATTCTCTCCTTCTCCCTTTTTAAAATTGAAACTAACAGTCTCTCCTTTAACTAGTGTTGAAAAGAAAATGTCTTTTCTCACACCAATTCTTGAGAGAGTCTATTACTGACTATACAGTTCTAGGCTGGCTGTAGTTTTCTCTCAATGCTTTGAAGATTTTATTCCATTCTGTCAGGCTTCCGTCGTGGCCCGATTATTATTGCTATGCAGATGATCCACCTTTTTCCTCTGACTGTTCTTAAATTCTTTCTTTTGTCTTTGTGTTCCGCAGTTTCACTGTGATGTGTCTAGGTACAGTTTGTTACTTATTGATCCTATATTAGGATTTGTTGTCCCTCCTGAATCTGTGTATTGGCATCTTCCTTCAGGTCTTGAAAGTTCTCAGACACTATCTTGTCAAGTGGCACAATGCCCCATACCTGCTCTCCTTTCTTTCTGGAACTTAGATTACATACATATTACACCTCACATTATATTCCACAGCTCCTAACCTTTCATATTTTCCATCTTTTTTTACTTTATGTGGCATTTCAGGTAATCTCAAATTTTATTTTGCAGTTCACTAATTCTTTTGCTGTGTCTAAACTTTTGCTTTAATCTTTCCAATGAGTTTTTAATTTCAATTATGTCTTTGATTTTGAAAAGCTCTATTTGGGTCGTTTGTCATTCTGCTTGGAAATTTTGGTAATCTCGGCTTGCTTTCACATTTTTATGATTCACATTTTATTTCTTTAAACATTTCACATGTATTCTGTATTAGAAATTACATGAAGTCCTTGGAAGTAAAAATCTATTGGTCATTTCTGCTGATCTCACTCATGTTAGTTTGTTTTCTCATGTTTGTTGATTTTACAAGCTCATATTTTCTTTTATCTCAACTTTGGGATACTTGTGGGCCTCAGCTGGGATGGCTTCCTCCAAAGAGAATCTTCATTTGCTCCTAAGAAGGAGCCAGGGAACAATACCAACTAGGACCATTTTTTGCTTCCCTCAGAGGCTTAATGTGACAATCCCAAGTTCAGCTTCCCTGCCTTGTAATGGGTCTGAGAGTTTGTCTCCAGATTACTCTGCTGTTATTGCTCTTGGGGCAATCCTAACTTTCAGGTTTGCATTCTGTTCACCAATGTTTCATCTTTATTTTAGGAGAGGTTAGGAGTGGGGTAGTTGGTCCTTGACATCTTCCCTTCCTTTCTATGAGCTCACAAATGCATTAAAAATATGCTGTAGCCAGAATGTATAATGTGGTATCTTAATTCATACCACTGCTTTGAGTGGAAGTTCAGAAATGGTTTTTTTAACCTTGAACTTTATATCCTTATAAAATATGAGGGCAAAAATAATGAAATTTCCCAATAATGAAAGACTCAAAAAGTTTACCTCCAACGATTTTTTCTTGAGACATTACTTAAAAAGAACTCTAGCAAAATGAGAAAATAAGTCAAGAAATGGTAGCTCCAACCCAGCGGAGCAGTGAAAGAACGTCTCAGGGAGACAGCTATACAGCAGTCCTACAGGGCAACCTACCCATAAGGAGTGTGAGGGTGGAGAGTGAGCTCCAGTCAAAGACAACCCAGAGACCTCTCTTCGTGAATGCAATAACTGCAAGAATTAAAAACCCTGAGACTATGATGCAGATATATTAGTTGCAAGAAAGACACAATTAGAAATTCAATAAACATCAAAATAGGCAGACAGTCATAGCACCTTGTTCTAGTTTGCTAATGCTGCAGAATGCAAAACACCAGAGATGGACTGGCTTTTATAAAAAGGGGGTTTATTTGGCTACACAGTTACAGTCTTAAGGTCATAAAGTGTCCAAGATAACACATCAGTAATCGGGTACCTTCACAGGAGGATGGCCAATGGCGTCTGGAAAACCTCTGTTAGCTGGGAAGGCACATGGCTGGCGTCTGCTCCAAAGTTCTGGTTTCAAAATGGCTTTCTCCCAGGACGCTCCTCTCTAGCAAGCTTGCTCCTCTTCAAAACGTCACTCACAGCTGCACTGAGTTTTCTCTCCTTGAGCCAGTTCATTTATATGGCTCCACCGATCAAGGCCCACCCCGAATGGGTGGGGCCATGCCTCCATAGAAATATCCCATCAGTTATCATCTACAGTTGGGTGGGGCGCATCTCCATGCAAACAACCTAATTCAAACGTTCCAACTTAATCCCCACTATTCTGTCTGCCCCACAAGATTTCATCAAAGAATATGGCTTTTTCTGGGGGACATAATACATTCAAACCAGCACACACCTCATGCCCTTGATGTTAGAATTCTCTCCTACAAATGGCCCCATAGTTAGACACTAAGTTCTTAGAGAAGGAAATGATGGCTTGGCAAATTTTTGGAAATCATAAGATAATAACATTTGTTGTTTTCACCTTTTATAATCACTCGTGACTTGGTTGTAACTGCAAAACAGAATGTAAATATTAACAACCTTAACCCTGAAAGTAAATGTGTACCTGGCAAAAGGAGGGAAGAAAAGGGAAAGGCTAGTGAAAGACAGTAAGGGCCTCTTATCCTTAACTTAAATAGAAAAAAAAGTCAAGGATGAGCAAAGTTAATGGAACAAGAAAAAGACATACAAGTATATTATTTAAAATTATTAACTTTAACCAAGAGAAAAACTATAAATCATCATTATCCAATATAGGAAAAGGAGAGAAGGGTGGAAAGAGGGTAGCGTGTGGCAATTAAATCCTCATGTTTTGTAGCAAGGAGTCAATAAATGTTGTCTAAGTTCAACAAATCAAGATATGGAGATATGAGCATACTGTTCCATTATGGAAGCAATCAATGCAAGACATAAAACAGAAAAAGGTTAAAAGAGGTCTCTTCTAGAGATTGGGCTGGGAGTAGACTACTGACTTTTTTCAGAAGCTCTAATGTACTATTTGTTACTGGGTATATATATTTTGAAGAAAATAAGTATTAAAAATAGATCATATGTAAAAACCAAAATTAAATATTTAAAAGGGTGACTACCTTATGGAGGCAGACAAGATTCTGAAGGCAGTTTCAAGTAATTCAGCTGATGGAGCGAGCCATGGCTTTATTCCTGGGTGATGTGGCAAAAACCCACTGTCAAAGACCTTTCTAAGTGAGACCGGTGGTCTCTTCTAAGAAGCTAGAGTTCTAAGCTCTCTGGAGTCCTTAATTTACAGTTAAGCATACTTCCTAGAGCCAATTAACAAGCTTGTAATTTTGAAGCATGAAGAAGTACTCAGAAAACAGAGCTGTCTCCTACTTCTGGCTTTAGTATGGGGGTAATATGTGGTCAGTGCTCGATGCCTATTAATAACGTCGTAACTTTTCTTATTCAAGTGATAAAACTTTCCCCTGACTGTTCAACCTCAGAATCTTTGCCTAGTTAAGGAGCAACACGTTGATCCCAAAGTGAACTCTCAATGTCAGATGATAAAGTTTCTGATTATGATGAAATAAAAAAAAAAAATAGGAGTAGGTTGAATGTATAAGAAAGTCAGTGGCCCTTTGGGACATACTGCAATGGTCCCCTCTTTATTATAACTGATGTATTTTCCCCTTTGTGTCATTTTTATGAGAACAGATGCAGTGAACTTCACACATTGATTTCGGAGACTAGAAGACTGTGTGCATATGTGGGTATGTGTGTGTTTTTTGCCTTGGCCATTCAACATAGCTTCAAACAACCATCTTATTATTTTACCCCTTAAAAGTTGATGTATTGCCTGGAAAGGCACTAAAGACATTTCTGAAGATGATCTCAGACTATGTTCCCGTTGCCAAATAGCCATCCTTAATTATAACATCATACCCATTGGACGTGGATAAAAAGAACAGGCGATGACTCTGCAGCACGGCAGCGCACCATGACACAGGCCCACATTTGTCCTCTGAGTGGTAATACTTCCATGGTATAAAAGTGGATTTCTATACACGGAATTTAGTTCATGTGCCACAGAAGCACCTAGAATGTCTCTAAGATCAAAACCACATCAATCTAAATGGTCTTTACCAAAAGGCCACAAAATTAAAGACATTCTATATGCTGACCCCCACTTTTTGAAGAATTTGATATAAATTATGGGGAGGAGCAGCAAACTACGTAGGGTTACTGCTCTAACATCAGGGAATCAGTAGCATGATTCATTCCTTGGTTGACTGTGATGGCTTTCAGCAAAGAACTTAGAAAAGGATTTTTGTTGATTATGTTCATGCTGCTGCTCATGGACATGCAGCCTCTACAGGGCAGAAATTATTTACAGGTAAAATAACTTTGCATTTCATAAAAAAAAAAATTTAAAAGAAAACGCCACAGAAGCAGCACGCAAGGAACATGCATGGCTGAAGGACCCAACTTCCACCCTTCCCATTGACTTCCCAGAATGCTTAGGTCTCCTTCTTCACAGATCATATGGCTTCGTTGCATCTCTAACATTGCACTTAGCACATTAATTTATAATTATGACCCTTTGTCTTTTACCCCTTGGGATTAAGTGAGTCTTACCCATTTTTGCATCTTCAACAGCTAACAAAATACCTGAAGCTGAGTTCTGAAACTCAGTACATGTTGGATGAATATTCTTTAATTTTAATCATATTACCAAAATGGTAACCAGTTCTCTGAAGTCATCATTATAGGGGATTTAATGAACATGCTCTGCATCCTTTAGAAATCCAAGTTTTAAAAATACACTATGGGAATGTACAAAGCCCAGGCTTAGGTCCATCTCTGCAGAATAAATTTATTTATTTGTACTCATTCGTTCACTAATTAAACATCAGTACTTATGTCAGGCCCTCTGCAAGGTACTTGGGATACAGAGACAAAGAAGATGCAGTCTCTCCTCTGGAAGACACAAACAGGTAAAAACTAATGACGTTCTTATGGACTTATCCCATACTTTGTTTTTGTCACTGCATAATGGAAATTCTTCAAAAGCTCAAAGCATTAGGATGATAAATATCTTGACAATGCCCTCCACCAAAGAACAAACAAAACCGAACAATTTTAAAATGACTTGGAGGCTTCTCCGAGAGCCCAGCCCCCAGCCAGCCCCTTTCCTGTCATCCAGCCCAACTCTCCAGCCACTACAGACTGCTGATGGGTCCCAACGTGACTCCCGTGGCTCTTACTGATCAGTGAATCTGTCTTAATTAGTCCAGATGTTGGCAAATATCTGTATGAGGAACCTCTTTAGGTACGTGTAGGGTATATAGGTGAGGAAATGGATAAGGTTTCTTTTTGCAGTCTATTTGGGGGAATAGACAAAAAAGTAACACATACGTAATTATAAACTGAAAAAAAGTGCTGTGAAGGTAACCAAAAAGGTCCTTTGATAGAGACTAGCAGGGAAACCCTTTTAGATAGTCATTAGGGAAGGCCCACTTGCAGAGCTGACAATCAAGCTCAGACTTAAAGAATGAGGAGCCAAGCATAAAAAAAGATCTCTTTCCAGACCGGCATGCATGGAGCTTGGACATTGTCTCTCCCAGCCCAACAACAAGAAAAAAGCTGAACAAAATGAAAAGCAAACTCTTCTTACATGCATCAGATAATTGAGGTCAGAGGGCAAACCAATGCCCCCTGAACAGCAGAGGGACAGATAATGAAAGCCACAACGTATCTGGAGAAGCAGCTCAAGAACGGAAATTCTCTGCCGGATCCAGTACTGGTAGGAATGCTTCAACTGTAACTGGCGAAGTGCTGGAGGCTCAAGGTAGACTGGCCTGAAAGTAGAAGGCTCCAAGGGGCCCAGTTGTGATGGGGAGGGGGTGTCTCAGCTCTTTCCAGAATTTTACCTCCAAGAGCTCTGCCAGGTTCTCATGGTGAAGACTAGAGAAAATTCCCTTTTTCTTCCAGCAGGGGGAGGGGGAAAGCAATCATTTTTTTTAATGCAATTTTATTGAGATACATTCACATAACAGATAATCATCCAAAGTGCACAATCAGTTGTTCATGGCATCATCATATAGTTACACACTCATCACCACATTCAACACTTGAACATTTTCATTACTCCAAAAAAAATAAAAATAAGAATAAAAATGAAAACAAAAAAGAACACCCAAAACATCCCATACCCCCCATACCCCTCATTATTTATTTATTTTTGTCCATATTTTCTTATTCATCTGTCTATACACTGGACAAAGGGAGAGTCAGTTGCAAGGCTCTCACAATCACATAGTCACACTGCAAAAGCTATACAACTATGCAATCATCTTTAAGAACCAAGGCCACTGGATTACAGTTTAACAGTTTCAGGCACTTCCCTCTAGCTATTCCAATACACTAAAAACCAAAAGTACAATGCACAAGAACAACCTCCAGAATGACCCGTCAACTCCATTTGAAATCTCTCAGCCACTGAAAGTCTACTGTGCCTCATTTCTCCTCCTTCTCCTTGGTCCAAGAAGGCTCTACCAATCCCACAATGCTGGGTCCAGGCTCGTCCCCAGGAGCCACATCCCATGTTGCCAGGGAGACTTACACCCCTGGGAGTCATGTCCTACATAGGAGGGAGGGCAGTGAGTTTACCAGCAGAGTTGGCTTAGAAAGAGAGGTCCCTTCTGAGCAACAAAAGAGGCATAATTATCAGGAGGCTTAGCTTCTCCTTTGCAGGAATAGGTTTCATAAGGGCAAGCCCCAAGATCAAGGGCTTGGCCTATTAAATAGGGAGTCCCCAGTGCTTGTGAGAATATCAGGAATCTCCCAGGTGGGGAAGTTTAATATATCCACATATTTCCCCAATCCTCAAGAGGGCTTTGCAAATACTTTTTATTCTCTGCCCAAACTACTCTGGGATGTATTGGGGCATCACACTAACCTGTGTAAATGAACATGATCTCACTCCATATTCAAGGTTCCCTCAGGGGAAAACTGTTTTACCTGAGCCTAACCCAGCATGAAAGAGCTGGAGCAAAGGCCTGCCAGTTCCAGGCAATAAGATTTGAAGGCAGGAAAGAATAGGACACACTTTAGTACTGGAAAGGGGCCAGCATTGCTCAAGTCCAGTTAAAGGGGGATAGTAGATGGAGAGAAAGTTGGGGGATTGAGTAACTATTGGGCCAGATCATATGGGGATTGTAGGCCTAGTTAAGAAGCTTGGATTTTATTCTAAAGACAAGCTAATAGAGGATTTTAAGTAGGGGAGTTTTCTAATTCTATCTACATTTTGGAAAAGATAATTATAGCTGTTTAGCAAAAGAAAAGGAAAAGCAAGATCAGTTAGGAGAGTATTCCAGAAGTATAAATTAAAGGGTGGTGCCCTGGATTAGAGGAGTGGGTAGAAGTGAATGAAGTATGGAAAGAGATGAATGGATTGGAGACCTATATTAGGGGTTAAATCCACAGTATTCACTGATGGATTGAGAGAAAGGGAAAACCCAAGGATGGCTTCCAAGTTCCAGCCTGAACACTGAGGGGATAGCAATGCCATTGACAGACTTAGGGAAGATGAGGGTCAGGGGTTCAGCTCTGGACTTGTAAAGTTTAAAGTGTTCATGAGCTAGCTAAGAGAAGAAACTAAGAAGCAGTTGGGTATTTGAGTCCAGAGCTCAGGAGAGAGAAGGGAATTTTATGGTTATTAGCATATAGTTGATATTTAAGGCCACTGAAATGCAGGTGACCACTTAACAGAAGCAGCTGAGAAAAAAAGGGGTGGGGGGGCAGACTGCAGTATTTAGTGTAAGGTAGAGGAGCTAGTGCAGATAAAAGAAATTAAGATGGAGAAGTCAGAGAAGTAGGAGGAATCTCAGATTAATTGGGAAGATACAGACATAACTCAATGGCATAAAGTGAAAAGGAAATATTCAGTGATGAAAACTAAACTACCTGGTTAAAAGCAGTAAAAGACTAGTTAGTCACAATGTAATAAAAAAAAAATACGGGAAGCTAAAATAGAACTACAGAGTGAAAAACTGATTATATTGAGAGAAATTCAACTTCTTCAGTAAACTCTTATGAATATGTAAGGAGTAGGCACAATGTGCTTCCTGGTTATATCCTGTATGAAAGTGCTTTCATCCTGTTTCCTTCCAGGTAGAAGACAAGAAGAAGGAAAAAAAATGACAGAAAATGAAATAATCCAGAATATAAGGTAGACCACAGAACACAGTTCAATAAGAATTAAAGTATTTGCTTCTCTACTGTTGTCCGTAGAAGTTCTTCCAAAGGGTTTATGCTTTGCTAAATTAAATATTTATATAGTAAGAATTTCTCTATCAGTGTTTTGGACACTAATCTGTAGTTTCAAATGGAAATTCTATCTGGACAACAGGAAAAACAAAGGACCAGAATCGTCAAATTGGTATAATTATAGGGTACCAAACCTTCCAAGTAAATGGAAGAACCATTTTTTTGTTCTGAAAAATAGCACATTTCTGATATAAACCAGGTGCACTTTATCTTGAGAAAAATTTCTAATGGATTGAGATTATTCTTTATTCTGAATTACTATTAGAATATTAAAAAATAATCACTTTCTACTTTCAAGCAGCCTTAGACCTATGTTCTACATTAAATTTGTTTGGTTCAAGGTAAAATTTATCATTCAATAACACACAGAGCAAACAAAATGTTGAAGTATGCTTTCATAAATGATTTTTTTCCAAGATCAATAATTGGATTATTTTAATGCAAAATAAACAACTGTTTTTAAATTGTTTTACTTGTTAAAAAATTGGTTTGCATAAACTGATTACACTTCATTACCCTGCAGTGCACTTGAGCACATTCAGACTGAAAGAATATATAATGAAAGAGAATGCATCCTCACAACCCTCCTGTCAAGTTTTACGAGATACCAATCAACCAAACAGCTAGATAAGAGTCATGAGACTGCTGTTTTAATTAGCTGGTGATATTTTTTACTAAGAATCTCAGATGATGAAACTGTTTTTCCTTGTATTGAACCAGCTTGGCCCAGACTAGCCTGTCCCGCAGTGACATGTATATTGAATACAAATCAGACAGCACAGCTTTAAATCTGTGTTGCAGCTCTCATTTCCAATTCGAGAACTGTTCTATAATCATAAGCTTCTGGTGGATGAAAGAAAATCAGCTGTCTGAATATTAGCTAATGCCACATTTGCAAGTCCTGAAGAGATCTGTGCTGTTAAAAAAAAAAAAAATAGATCATTTCGCGTGAACCTATATATATGAATTGCTTTGTACTGCTCAACTGATAGAAGCAATGCCTGTGCTGGGATTAAACCCTTTTCATCATAAAACCTCATCTGGTTCGGAGTCCAAGTCCATCAAACCTTTTTCCTTTAAAGTCCCGCCTTTGATTCTACATCAATTTATTCAAACCGCAGCTGGGTGGCTGAAAACGAAAGGACAGCATCATTTAAACCAACCATGTTCCCAACTTGAAAGAAGGGCTATAATTAAAAAAATGGGCATAAAAGAATGGAAATGGGATAATATTTTTTAATGGTAGTTCAAAGGCCGACAGATGTCAGAGTCTTTGAAGATGTCAGTACACTGAGTAAAAAGTTGCTGTAAAAGAGCTTGCCTGAAAGGTGAAGCAGCTTTTTAATGGCTGAAAAAAACCCTTGCAGACACATCCTTGTGTTTTTAATTTGTCAGTGTTTCTGCAGTATTTTCTGATTAATGACACATGATTATAACTGCATAGCAGACATATTTTTATACTTGGTTAAATGAAAAGTTTATTGCACATTCCTTTAGAACTAGATAAGAATAAGGACACTTTCCTAGGAAGCCTAAAACTATTCTGATTGCTTCACATATTTATGCTAATTTTGAGGGGCTGACCAAATTCAGAGTTACTGCATGTTGCCAGTTTTTGTTCTTCAATAGTCTGATCGCTGGTAACACTGCAATTCACATGTGGTAGTTAGAATGCAATTCACTACAGTTTCCTTCTTTTTCTGTACATGGAACAATATGTGCCTGAATAATTAATTTGTGCACCAAGTCATGTCAAACCAAATTAATGTTTAGAAACATGCTGGAGCTCAACCTAAACAACCATAGGCTGCCACAGAGCTCAGAAGAGAAGCAGTTGCTTAGGGGAAACAAATGCAGCCATAGCTACAGTAGGACATTAACGCCTACTCAAAAAGAGCAAGCTGTAACAGCGTGTGTAAAATGCTGGGGGACACTGTGCTGGGATTTGGGGGAGGGGGATGAAGTATCTCCAAACTCTTTGCCCTTCTAAGTGGTTCTGACATGTCAATTTGATTGGTTCTGTGAAATTACCCTCACTGTCTTCAAGGATGTTAACCACAGGTCTCTGGTGAGTGGCAGCAAGAAGAGGCTTCCCAATAACAGGGAGGCCTGTAATCCACGTCCCTGAAGGTGCAGGGGAGAGAGAGGTCGCAGGCTTTGGAGTGAGACAGAATTGGGCTCACTTATGAGCTGCACAGCTGGCATCTGTTTCCATCTCTGTAGGAACTCAGATAATACCTACCTACTCCCAGAAAGCACACGAAAGTGCCTAGCAAATAATATTGTGCTTGATTCCCTTCTGCAAACTAAATGACACACCGAAAAATGAAAATGAGGCATTTCTAGTTGAAAACGCTTGTATTTCTATATACAATGAAGTCACATTTTAATGAAAATGACTATTTTAGTGAAAAATGGATGTTGAAATTTCCCACGGTTCCATTTCCAATAGTTAGCTAAGTACTGCTCCCTTCTTTCCGTGTAATCTTACATGGTGAGGACCCTTCAGCACACACCTGTTCACTTCCGACAGCTACCCTTTAGTCCAGCCCTGCAAGGGCATCTGGAGGCAGCTTGGCAAATAGGATACAAGGACTGGGACTGGGCTGAAGGAGAGGGAATAACGTTCTCAAGCAGGATCAGGCAGCAGGCCTGGGAAGTAGAGAGGAGGAGCAGGCAGCCCTCCCGATCCAGAGAGAGCGGATCTCCCAGTACGTGGGAGGCTGCAACCTGACCATGAAGAAGCAGACGTGGCAATCCTCTCGCCCAGGTTTTCTTTGAGGACAGGGGCAACCTAGGGATCTATTTTCCAAAGGGAGGGGCTGCTTCCTCTTTCAGGTCTCTAGGCAATTACAGTATTGGCAGGAGAAGTCTGTCTTAAGCACCTTCCTACCACTTGTCTGCACTCCCCAACGCCTTTCCCTGGCATCTCTCCTCCCTTACCTCAAGAAGTCTAAATTTGACTACAACTCCCCTCTGGTGTCCCCCCGAGAGTTATCTTCCTGTCACATCTCTCCTCCCTGGCTCCTTTTTACACTCTTTCCATCATCAAAACTCCCATTTCTTCAGTGTAATGGATTGTGGCTAAATGAGAGTAATAGGGGGTGTGGGGCAGATAACTAGATAACAGCAATGATCTCATTTGCAATCCTTTCTCCACTTGCTAAATTGCCTGGCAAGATCATGAACTCTTTCAGGGAAGGGCTTGGTCTTATTTGTTTTGTATCCCTCCTCTTTACATGATGACTGGTATATGAAGGTATTCAGTAAATGATGAATGAAAACAGAGATAAATGGAGGAATCTTTGGAAATATATTTTTATCATAAAAGAGATCATTTGTTGTTTCTACCAAATACCTTTGTTCATTTGAACTTTTAAAGTGCTTGTAAATTACCTATTCAAACTTATATTTACTTTATATTTTTATCCATTTTGAATTTTTAAATGCATGCGTTACCTACTCAAGGCAAAGGTATTAAATAGAGAAAATGGAAAGCAAGAGAAAAACATTAATCAGCCCAGACAAATTCCATACAGAGATATTTCAAGCACTCTAACTGATAGATTCCAGGCAGTGTGAAAGAATATTCTGGAGTGGGTGCTTTCTCACAGCCACTTGACTCAGTCTGAGAATCTGGACATATTCAAGCAGCTTCCGAGCAGCTTATGGATCTACTGGATCTCCTTATGTCCCTTTGGATTTGGTCTCAGCTCCTCAAATGCTTGGCTCTTGCACAGGCCTAGATAAAACCTGCTCTCATCTTCTCCTAAAATTAAGTTTCTGTCTCACTGGGTGAGCCTGGCAATCAATTTTGCTTCTCCAGGTGAGATGTGAAAACTTTCTTCATACCCCACCTGGGAAAGCTCTCTAGACCTGAACCCTAACTGCTGTCAGGAGCAGCTGTGAGACTGGAGACGCTGGGCTGGGCATGCAACTGATCTGCCCCACATCACTAAGGAAGCTTGGCTTAGTGCTGCCTGCAAGTTATGGCTGACTCTGCCACTAACCCGCTCAAGTCACTTCATTCATCTGGGTCTCATTTTTACCATCTCTGAAATGGACTTCCTAATCTCAAAATCTATGTGCAGCCACAGAATTTGCTATGAAGAGTCATTCTTCATAGGACTGTTCTTCATTTGGTGCATTTGTCCATTTATGTTGTATAGCCAGAGTTCACAATTTGAAAAAACTAAACTAACATTTACAGGGCTATTGAAAACTATATGCCCATTTCAAAGTCTCACAATAATCCAGGAGTCAGAGGTATTACTGCCTTTTATTTTTTTCTCTTGCCACTTTCTTTTGGTTCCCTTCCTATCTCTCTGGACTCAGTACACTTGATGTACTCAGTTTTCTTATCCAGCTCTATTTCTCCTATCTTCCCTGTAGGCACTGAGTGTCTCTGATTCTCATTCTATTCCCCCATATTGGGAGATCTTATCTTCACCCTTGACATCCAGTACCATCCATGCTGATGACTCCCAAATCTTTATTTCCTATGGAGAGCTCTCTTTTGAACTCTTGCCCTCTATCTCCAGTTGCTTAAGTGGCATTTATACCTAAATGTCCCTCAGAATATCAAGCCATAACACTGGGACCCCTGTCTCTCCCTCACTGCCACATCAACCTTCACCACTGCCAATGCTTAGCTGAGGCCTTCACTATCTCTCATGTGGATGACTCCTAACTAGTCATCCTTCCTCCAATCTTACTCCCCTATAATGCTTAATCCTCTGCTTAAAAGTCTTCAGTGACTTCTGATTGTTGACAGGAGAATACTGTTCTAAATAATTACCAAAAGGGGTAAACAATACTACAAGTAGGATAATGAAGTGAGATGGAAGAGACATTGTAAATAGAAATGGCAGCATAGAAGCATAGACAGGCAGTATAAACCCCACCCTGGAGACCACTGGTCAACAGGAGCCAGTCAAGACTCCTCAATAGAGTATAAAATGTTCTCTAGATACTGATCCTGCTCCTTCTGCTTAGAATGCTTTTCTCACTCTAATTTACAGACTGAATTTCTACCCATTTTTAAAACTCAATACATATGACATCTCCTTTATGCAACCTCTTCTGGTCACCTCCCCTGACCCTATACCCCATGATTATCATGTCTTCTTTACTTGGGAACAAAGCACCTCTACCACTTTATTGCACTCTGCTGTGAATACACTGGTAACCCTGGAGGGCCTGAAGGCTGGGCCTGCTAGAGAGGACCACAGAACATAACCTTTCCATAGACTCTTTGTTGTTTTCAGAGAAATGCTGGTATTGCTACCAGTTACTTATTCACCTGGTAGGTAACAGGCATGTAGCGAGAATTTCCAGAAAGTAGAGAAGAGTCAAAGTATTAATCTCTCCCACCCTAGAGAATGGCAAAGGAAGTTCCTTAAACTCAGCAGAAGGGTGCCTTCAGTGGGAACTTGAGGGCCTGGACAGCTTGTCCTTCTGACCAGGGATGACCAGGGTGTTACTGCATCTCCCACTCTCTGCAGCCTTCTGTGTGTGGTGAGATGCATCTTTTGCCTATGTTAAAGGAAGTCAGTCTTTGCTCATATCTGTTGGTATGAATCATGTCACCATTCTTTTATGACAGGTGCATAGTGCCTGTTTTTCCCCTATAGGGGGAACTGGAGGGCAGGGACCATCCCATTTTGAACATTCCTAGGCCTTAGCCTAAGGCCTAAAACATATTAGGAGCTCCATGAATGCCATCAAATCAATGAATGAATATTACAGATATGGAAAATGATGATGGATATTAAGTGATTTACCTGGGTTTATAGAGCTAGTAAGTGGTGGAGACTGGCAGTGAACCAGAACCAGCATCTTTGTCTTAATGTTCAATAAGAAATTGACAATTGCATCCATGCTTTAATTATTATCTATATGCCAACGATGCCCAGATTTATATCTCTGGAATCTTGACCTGCACATTCAACTCCTTGACTGGCAAATTGCCGTTTGGACATTTAAGATGCAACTCAGACTAAGCTTGACAACAAAATTCTTGCTTTTGATTTCATTCTCTCCCAATCTTCCTCAAATTTGACATCAACTATCTAGTTGCAACAAACCAAAACTCCAGGAGTTACTTTTAATTCTCCTTTCCCTCACTTCTCACACCTAATCCATCAGCAAGTTCTACTGACGGGTACAAATGTCATACAAACCTATCTATGGCTATATACAACAGCCAGAGGGATCTCTTAAAACCATGAATTAAATCATGTCACCTTACCGCTTGAAAGCTTCTTATTGTCTTCCCCTCACATTTAAGATGGAATCCAAACTCCTCACCAGGGCTTAAAAGACCCTGCGCCTGCTTTCCAACCTCTTCACCTATTGCCCTTCCGCACTGCTATGCTCATGCCACACACGCATCCTTTCTCATTTCTTGACCACGCCAAACTTCTTCTCCCTCAGGGGCTCTGTGCCAGTCGTTCTCAGTTTTGTGGCTTCTCATCAAGCAGATCTCAGCTTAGAAGTTTCTTCCTTGAGAGGCCTTCTGTGAAGGCCAGCTAACACAGTCACTCGGTCACTGTCTCGTAAAACCCAATTTTAATTCTCCACCTACCAGTGATGGCTATCTGATGCTCACCTTGTTTATTTGTTATTTGTGAATCATCACCTGTCTTCCCCTACTCAAAGTAACTTGCTTTAGAGGAGAGTACAGTCTGTGTTGTTCTTTACTGTACCAGGCGCAGGAACCCCCGGTGACCTTAGAGGTTGGGTCCTATGCAGCTCCAGGGCAACATGCACATACACCAGGAAGAGAAGGCACCTCCCAGAGCTATGCACTAAAAAATATTTATTGAATGAGTGAATCAGGTTGAAGAAAGTCCATTTCACAATTCTGCCTGATTTTTATAGACAGGGAAACGTAAGTGGACATAAATTTCATTTATATATTATCTGAAGAGTCACAATTTAAAATTTTCAAGTCACACAGTTCCATTTTGTCAATCAGTCTGGGACAATGAGATTTCAAAGAGCAATCAGAATAGTTAACAATAATTATGATTTTCATGAGAGAAAACTTCATCTACTACTCTTACTGAATTCAACGACTTTTACTTTTAAGAGGCACCCAGTTTATGGTGATAGTGATTTTTATTGCACGTCACTAGAAATGGTTTAGACAGGTGAAAGTATAGGAGTGCATTTTCAAGTTTCACCTGAAGTCTGAACCATCATATGCTCAATCAGATTTTTCAGGAAACACACTGTTCTTCTTGAACTCATGGCTTTTGTCTATCAACAGCTTTGATGGTAACTTTTGAATAATCGGAGAACAAAAAATTTTCAACCCTCACACTGCACTTCTCTTGCTGCACATGAAAACATTACTAAATCTAGAGTTATCATATAATTTGTCCAATACACAGGGAAAAAGTTTATATTACGAAAGTTAGCTTTTCAGGAAACATTTGTTAACACATGCACTCTGTACATTAAATGATACATTTGCAAATAACAAAATAAACAAGGTCCCAACCTAAGGATCTGAGGTTTGTTTCATTAATAAATACTAACTAAAGGAGCAAACTTATAATGAATGAATCCCCAGTTTAATTTTAACCTTTTCAAAGATCTGCAATATTTAATTCTTTCCACTAGACTATTCCCCTGTTCTGAGATGCTGGGCCTGGCCAGACTATTGCTTCCCTGTACACTGAAAACTCCTATGAGCAAAGGCAGCGGTGGGAGGGAGTGTCCCCCCCTCCCCACCCCCCACCCACACACTCCTCAAGACTAATGCTGCATTAAAAGTGCGCCGACAAAAAAAGAGAAGATGCCAGATTCAGGCCACATGGTTCAGCAAACTTCATTCTCTGAAGACACTATTTACTCACTTTCACATTTTACTAATACTCTCAGGCCTATCTTCAAATCCAAGCAAAAGAAATCAAAATAAACTGGAAAAATGACACACATTTTCAAAACCTGGAAGTCTTACTGTGTATTGTTTTTTCCTGATTGCTTGTGCTCTTTCCCAAACTCCTAGTATAATGGGATGATGGTTTGGAGCTGTATGTATCCGTTTGTAAGTAGGACCTTTTGATGAGGTTACTTTAGTTAAGGTGTGGCCCAGCTCAAAAAGGACGGGTCTTTATCCTCTTACTGGAGTCCTTTACAAGCAGAATGAAACTCAGACACAGAGAGAAAGCCGCAGAGGAAGCAGCCAGAAGCTAACATCAAGGGGAGCTGGAAGAGAAGGGAGAGACCAGGAGACGCCGCCATGGGCCTTACCATACGACAAGCTAAGGACCCATGGCCAGCAGCCAGCCCCAGAACACCAGTTTTGGGGAAAAAAGCATCACCTTGATACCTTGATTTGGACTTTCTTTTAGCCTCAAAACTTTCTCATAGCCATTGTTTAAGCTGACCCATTGCATGGTATTTCCTTGAGCAGCCAAAGGAAACTAAAACAAATACAACTATCCAAAAGTACTCAGGAGGTCAGGTAACAATGTAGAAGAACTGTGAAAATAAGTGAAAAAAATTTTATCACTGAATTTTATTATTTTTTTCAACTGAAACCATAATCTCACGTTTCATACCAACCTGACAATTTCAATGCTTTGCGGCACAATAAAAAAAAATTTTTAACCTTAAGATGTAATAGCCATAATTAGGCCAATTTTTATTATCTAAAAGGTTCCTCCTAATAGCAATATTCTTCAAATATTTCTGTACATAAATATTAAAGTAGCTTGAAAATAGACTATTATTTCCATGTAATGCCTCACTCTTCTCCTCAAACAGGAGTTTAAGGTCTCCCTAACATCAATCTCTGTCATTTTCTGTCATGAAAATGCTCAGGTGTTTAATATCTTTCATATCCTGCAACTAGGCATGATTCCAATTAGTCCAGAATGGAAGAAAAAACGACTGTTTAATAAGCTTCAATTTGCCAACTCTTTGAACATTTGATGATATCACCATTTTGTCAATCATTTCTTGCACTTCGGCTTCAACTTCTCTGCCATAAAAAATTACCTCAGATATACAAATGAAGATATCAGGGATGCCTCTTACAGAAATGAGTCAGAAATCCAAAAATGACTTCTTAAAGACATCAAGGAAGAAGAGTTAAGCATTCAATGTTTCCCAAAGATATATTCTGCCAACATTCTAGTAATTTCATTTGACACAGAGGCGAAAAGGAGAAAGAAGAAGAATATGCTAAAAAAGCATTTTTCCTTGTGTCAATGAAATTGACATTTAGCATATGGAGTAATAATTTATCTCCGGGGGATTTTATTTTTTAAAAAGGTCCTCTTAAACATTTTTAATTTCAACCAAATTATTTATCAATTAAGCCAAAACTTCATTGACAGAAATTGTTTTTGAGGATTTTAAAATAAATGCATTCTCTAATTATACCTTGTGCATCTATAAAGAAAGTCTTCAGGTTTGAACTTACTAAATCATCTTGACCTCATTTTTTTTTAAAAAAGTTTTGATTAGCTGCTGTCTTATAATAGGAGAAGTTAAAACAGAAAATGCTCATTTGGGTTCCTTTAAGGAAAAAAAATAACTGCCATTGAACGTTTTGAGATTAAAAAACTCATTCCATAAAATGAATGGATCATATGCAATATTCTAAAATAGTATGCAAATATAACAGCCATCCATCTCTTATAAACCATTCACAACAGCCACAAAGGTAACTTCCAGTCCTAAAAGTAACTTCCTAAACAAACCATTTTGATAGAGATTGGTGGGCCCCATTGACCTAAAACCCTAGTGGATTCCTACTCTGTGCATACTTTCTTATTTCAGTAATAACGTAGAAACCAAAAGTGAACGAATCTCAAAAATGCATTCATTTTTTCATTCTAAAAATTCTTAAATCTGTGGGAATTAATTCCCAAGGATGATATTAAGAAGTGCTTATTTCTCAGAACAGAGACACTGAAGAAAGATTGAAACTACTGGCTAAGACTAGACTTGGATTTACATAGTCAGAGATATGGGTATCAGTATTTTAAATCTATGGATTTATGCAGAATATTTTTAAATTCTGTAAATGAAATTCAGAGACAATAAGCTCATACATAAGCAGGTATATTGGGCAGGGGACTTTGCTGTGAGTACCAGCTACACAACGTATTGGTTACGTAACCTTGGGCAATTTATGTGTGCTTTCTGAATCTTTTCTCACTGGCAAAATGGAAATACATACAGTCTTCTTCTAACCCAAGTAAAAAGGTCAAACCAGTTTTCAAATAGGACATTAAATCCCCAGAGGGTCTGTAAGACTTGAATGAGAAAATGCAATGTAAAGGACCTAGCAGAGAGCTTAGTACATGGTAAGCACACAATAAATATTTGTTGTCATTGTTGTGATGCCACTGCTGTTGTTAAACATGCACAAGCACAAAAATTCAGTGTTGTTCTAGGAGGTCCTGCTTACTAAAGCTGGAATTCAAATAGCATTATTCAATTATGACTTCCCAGCAACATCAACTATGGCAAATCACTGAAAGAAATGCAAATTGCTATGGGAAGCTCAGCATGGAGAACAAAGAGCATCAGTGTCTTTCTCCCATGCCAGGCAAAGATCCACATACAAATCTGTTCTCTTCTGCCATGTCCAAATCTCTCCAAAAATCTAAAATCTTTCTTGGAGGAGGCTGTGCTTTAAAGATAGCGCACAGAATTAAGATTAAGAAGCCATGGTTTGCTAGTTCTGTGACCTAGGGCAAGATAATGTCCTTGAACCGCAACTGCCTTATGTGTAAATTGAAAAAAAATCGATTTGGTCATCTCCTTAGTTTACTTAATCTGACTGTATTATTGCAGGATATTTGTACACTTGATATGACTAAAAGCTTTGTGTCTGGCGAAACACCTCGTATCCATAGACTTGTGTTTCCCTGCAATCCTCCCAATTGTCTCCACTGTAGAGTGCTCACATTATACTCTTACTCAAAAAAAAAAAAAAAAAAAATCTCCAGCATTTATTTATTGCTTCTTCAAGAGCAATTTTAATCTTTCTAAAGAAATCCATTATGTACATGAGGACAAAAGACAGATTTTTAAAGCAATCATTAAATGACATTAAGTTGCTAATTCAAAGGGATCATTTTATGTTATTTAGAAGGTCTGTCTTTTAAAGGAATACTCTATCTAAAAGTGGACTACATACCATGGAATGTGGTTTCCATGGTAACTGCCATCTTTAAGAAATATGCACAGGCATGAAGATACACTGTATACTACTTCTAAAAATGGTTTATTCTTAGAGAAAAATCAATTTCCCTGCCTCAGCCTGTATTTTTATGTTTTTAAACTCAATATAATTTTTTTCCATGAAGAAGACAAAGGTGAGTCAATCATGATAGTTTAACAATAGGTATACATGTTAATTCTGTGCTTGTAAGATGGAAATAAAAACAGAATTTTAGAATAATAGTGGAAAAAAAAGGCTGGTGACTTATAAAAATGTAAGCTTTATTTGAAAGGGCATTTATTCATAGATTTTTTAAGTTCATAAGAAATAGTATTCTTATACATAATAATATATAAATAATACAAATATATATCAAATTCATATGTAATATTTTTAGACATACCACTATTGGAAGCTAATAAAACAAGATAGTCTCACCAATCAATCTACCTCAACATTTGAGAAGGATTTTCACCCCCATTATTTGGAAAATTCTGTATGAGCTAGGCCTTCAGCATTGGAAAACAACAGTACATCCCCACAGGCTTTTAAAAATAGCCTGGTTAGGAAAACCACTAATTATGTTTTAAATGTATACAGAAAATTCTTGGGCTATTTTAAATACAGCACTTAGATAATATTATAAAACTTAATCTAAAGAGCATGAATTGACCATTGTAAAGTGTGGTTTTACCACAAGTACAATGAAAAAGTCTTGTTTTCTTTCGGCAAAATAAAAACGTGAAATGTTAAAAATGTCTTCCACCAACTCTTCTAATGCCTGATGTTAAACGCTGTCCAACTTTGCAGCAAATCCAGTTAATACTTAAAACACACTTCACCTCACTCTGGCGTCCCGCTGTCCATCAGGGATGAGTATTAAAGTGCTGTGTGTACACCGCTGAACACAGGTCCCCACGCCAATGGACAGTGTGTGTCACCAGGAAGAAGTTACCTGAACAGCAAGAGCCTCAATATGTTGGGGCAAAATACAGTTTAAATAGTTTGGTTTTTCCAAGCAATCAATCCAGTTTGACCCAAAGAAATACAAAATATTTACTGCCTCAGAACCAAGCATATGATGTTAAGGAATAAATACAAATGATGAAATATTATTTTGGTTATGGGTAGGATATGAACCATTTTAGTATAGGTACATGTATCGTATACTCCTGGACAGTTACTACTTGATTTTATTATTCCTTACAGTTGTTTATGTGATAAATTCAGGGGACAAGAGAACCAGATATAAGAAAGAGAGTAACATACTTTGAATTCAATATTCAAGCATTAAATTCCACACTAGTTCTAATCTCAACCATGATCCTGATTTTTACTTCCTAAAGAAAAGATATTTTGCAAGGGTTCCTGGAACAATGATATAATGAGAGAATTAGAATTTTCTAGGCCCATGACTTAAAAAAAGCTCTTTTCATTCATAACATTTATAAAATGTGGTTTCTCAAAGCAAATTTCTGTTTTTGATCTCAGAATAATGTATCTTCGTCAAATTAAAATGAAATTAAGCACACTAAAATAAAATCTACTAATTACATTTTATGAGGTACTTAAAGAATCTAAGGCTTTCACACCAGATTTTACTTCCAAATGTTTTAACATATAGAGAACAGTATCAGTCAATATCCTTCATAAGAAAATGAACTGGTATAATTTCTTTCATTAGATAATTAGTTAAACAATTCAGCATGTTTCCCTCTTTGCTGTGGCTTCTAGGCAAGCTCAGAGTTTAAACTTGTACCTAATTGTAGCAGGTTTTTTTTTTTTTCAGTATCTGATGTGGGTAAATATTATTTATTGCTTAATTATCATTTTCAGTTATTATTCAAGTGTGTGCTCATCATGAAATGCTGCCTTAAATCTTTTTTGAAAGTAGTAGGGATACGAATAAATTAAAATCAAATATTATCAATAGAAAAATGCTACCAAAGCCCAAAGGCCATAAATAAAGGGTTTAAGAATAATGTTCAGGCTACACATATTGTTAAATGTGCCCTTTAAGTAACTTTGAAGAATGATAGCCAAGGCTTAATTCACTGCATGCATGCACACACCCTGTTTATAAATGGAGAATTTATCTTGTGCCCAGATCACCAAATTCATGGAAAATAAAGCAATGTTTTTAGGATATAATTTTTAAAAAGTAAAATGGTCTTACCATAAATAGCTTTAGGGAAAAAGTAATTGTTCATAGAAGAGAGTAAGAAGAGAAATTCTGAAAATTCCATGTTTTAGATAAGTAAGCGGTTCAGCCTCTTGAAGTAAATTGATATGACAAAATCAAGATTATTGGTCCATTTATAATGCAAAAAGTATTCAAATTAGAATCATGATTCTCAGTTTAGGGAACCAAGAAGGGCATTTAGATGTCAATGTCAAGCAAGACCCATTTTACTCTATACAGACACTAAGTTAATACATTTTCCAGTATCTCTGACGGGAACCTTCTCCAGGTGTGCCGCAGGTAATCTCCAGTTATGACAGCGGTTCACAGTGGTTACTGTGGTTACCCTGAGCCCTCGCTCTCTCTGTACCTCAGCAGGTCACATGGACAACAATCCTAAGATGGTGACGCCATCTCTGGGGTGGATCACAAAGGTCCTATGCAACAGTCTCTACAGGGTTCATACATGCCACTCACTTTGGCCACATAAAAGATCAAACAATCTCTCAATGATTCAGGTCCTAAAAGAACAACTAAGGGATCAAGGAACCTATGTTCTGATTTTCTTCTAATTCAACAGAATAAACTGCAGAGATTCTTTCATTATATTGCAGTTCAAAAGCAAAACAAGATTTACATGTAGAACTGTCATGTTAGAAGAGGCTTTCCTAAGATGATCTTTATACATTTCCTTTATATTAAAAAAAAAACATGATTGACTCAATCAAATCACTCTCCAAAATAATTTCAATAAGAGGGACCTGATAAATGAGAAATATTTGACAATGAGGTTATGAATTTTTATATGTTTTGATTTCTACTGATATGGATGCTTTTTCCTTAAACATTATGATCTTACATAGATACTAGAAATGAGCATCTTGTATGAGGGTGGTAAAATTTAACATGCATTTAGAAAATGTAAGTATTGCAACATAAAATAAATATTCTGCTACTGAAATCTAAGATATTATGACAAAAATATAATACATGAATAGGATAATCAGCTAAATGCACTAATTAAAATAAGGAAAACGGTTAATTATCCTTAGTAGTATTACTCTATCTTATCATTTCCCTAAAAATCAGAAATCATTTTAGTAACAACTAACCTGTAATAATTATATAGGATTTTCACCGAAACTGAGCTCTTAGTTGAATGATTGACCTTAAGGTAGCAACTGTACTTTATAACAATGATTTTCTAATCATTATAAAATACACCATATATTTGGAAGATGCCAAAAGGAGATTTTTAGGATACTGTCTTCATTCAAAAATCTGATGGAAGAAAAGCAGCAAACAAAACCAGAGTGTCCAAAATACATATTTCATGGTACTGTTTCAGTTAAATATTTCAAGTAGCCCTTTCTTCAAAATGGCCTCCATTGCTAAAATGGAGCAGCCAAATGTTAAGTGAAAAATCAAATGTCTCTCTGGAACTAAAATCAAAAATTATACAACCCAACATTTAAGATACATATATTTGTTCTGCATTAAACCACAACACAGTGATTTGAACAAAGATCTTCTATTTTATAAAACATATTGCCCACTCTGTTTTTCTGAAATTTGGGAAAGGAATTCAGGACTTAAAAGGCATTAAATATTAGATTATTTAGATCATAATATTGAAAAGATATATTTGCAGAATTTAGGACTTACCGGAAGGAAATTCTGAATTAATACCCTCAATAAATAACCAAAAATAAATACAATTTATTAGTATTTGGTATATATTGCTAAAAGGATTTTTAAAATGTATTCCCTGAAAACAACAAAGTACAACTTATACAGAAAATTATTTTTATTTTGATCAAGAATAAATGTAGCCTAAGTTTCCATTGCTTACTGGCATTCCCGTGACAGCCACAGCCAATTAGAAAAACATTCCAAGAAAAACACAAAATATAAGAAAAATAAACCTAAGATCCAGCATCCAAGAGGCCATATAGTCCTCATACTTAATATTTCAATAGAAAGAACATCTATTAGAAACTTTATTATACTATCCCTGTGGTTTAATTATACGTTAACAGTTCTAAAATTTCCCTTTTGTTATCACTGAATGAACCGCACCCTAAATGGCAGATACGACATATGAAAAATCACAAAGATTTCCCCTAAATTTGGCCTCCACTTCTGTCGGCTTTCCACAACATCACCAAAATAGTAGGAAATTATGTAAATTAATGTATTTTAGTGTACCAATTATTGAATTCTACTATCCAAACAGACCCTACACATATTCAGAACCCAAACCCCTTGTCATAGAAGACAATGGTAAGGTTTAACATCATGTTTGAGGGAAAGGGTAAGTTTGAGAAGATTCTTAATAAATTGCATGGTTAGAAATCAAAAGAGCCATCTATTTTACAAAGGATCCAAGGAATTGGTGGCAAAAGTATAATGCACACTGATTTAACAGGGACCACCTGGTTATTCTGGTACCATGGCTACTACAATGACGACCTTTTTAAAAACCACCATAGAACAAATTGGAAAATAATTTTCCTATAAATATATATTGTAGACAAAAAAAAAAATGTACTGAGCATGTTTATATTGCCACAGTTATTCTAAGAAAATAAAAGACACCTCAAAGTCAAATTTAAAATAATCAATAATTCCTATTCCTTCCCTTACCGCCTCCCGCCTTCCACTCGAGAGATTAATATCTTATTTCATTAGTAATAATTTTATGTTTAGATCATTGTAAAACTGTTTAAACATATATCATAACAAACTAAAGGTTTATTTCGTTGCTTGAAAATTATACTACTTGGGAAAGAAAGGTAACCGGGGGAAAAAGCTTATCTGTGGTATGGACAGTATGGCTAGATTTCAATGGGAAAAGAGGTGTTGAGACCCACTATATGTTATGATGTTAGTGGGAAAGAAAATTGTCTTTTTATTGTTATCAATTGCTCTTAATTTTTTTTCTAATAAAATTTCACAGTAATCTCAAGAGGATACACCAAAGGCCTTTGATTATATATACCCTAAAGAATGTATTGTTATCACAAAGATAGACACCCAATAAGACTTTTTTCATCTGAAATTTATAAAGATAATTTTCCATGCTGACAGTGCACATTTCATCCATAAGTTTGAAGAGTCAAATGCTACCACAGCTGGGGGTTATTCTGCCCAATGGCTTCCAACAGGGACTACAGAGATGGAGGCAAGTGTATGTGTACATAGGAAAAAACAACAGACCTGATGGGAAAGAGCCCTTCTCTGAAGTCATTTTTATCAATTACCATCTGAGTGATCTAATCAAATACAGAGCCTAATGAAAAAAAGCAACACTCTGAAGGATAAGCAAATATGAAAACAAAAGCTTTATTACCTACAGAGATTAAAACAAAAGGCAAGGAGGGGGCCCTGATACCCTTCATAGGGATTTGCTAAGGCTGAGGGGAGGGGGAAGGGGCAGATACCTTAGAAAAAAAAAAATCCATCATGAAAGGAACTGAGACAAGATTATAAAAAAGAGGCCAAGTTATAGCGCGCCATGGGATTTTTAATCTGGCTACCTGTGGTTTCTGTAGTTAAAGCCTTATTCATCCCCAAAACGGGGAGGGGGAGAGAAAAAAAAATCACATTTATATGTCAGTTTTGCAAATGATCAAACAGCGTGCATCAACAAGAATAAAAAGAAAACATTAAACGCTGATGACTTTGTGAAAATAGGTACCCGCTTTATGAAATATTATTGATAATTACCTGTGCATCTCGTTTCTTGAACTCTTGAATTTGATTTTCATGCTCCATATTGGCAGCGCGAAGCTGTTTTTCCAGTTTTTCAATTTCCCGTTCATGGTCTCGGACTAAGCTATCCTTCTCTGCGTTATGCTGCTGTAATAGGTGCGTCTTCTCCTGTTCATGCTCCAGCTTCAGCTCTACTATCTGATTGGACAATGAGGAGGACAGTTCATCAACAGAACATCCTTGTCGTCATGACAACTCATGTACAGCTTAATTTTTCTCTAATTTGTCCAACTTGAAAATTTTATTTTTGCGTCATTATTACCTCACCCCTGAAATACTGTCATTTGGGTGAGATTTTATCCA
Organism: Choloepus didactylus; assembly: GCF_015220235.1. Classification (NCBI taxonomy): domain Eukaryota; kingdom Metazoa; phylum Chordata; class Mammalia; order Pilosa; family Megalonychidae; genus Choloepus; species Choloepus didactylus. Next base: position 62,130,623 of record NC_051324.1, on the reverse strand, counting down.
AACCTCCTAATATTCAAGAAAGTTGGGCATATTCATTTAATCTTTCTGCAATCTGTGGACACAAATGTCTGAACATTGAAAAACAATTATGCTGTATGGTAGGTATTCCACCACCACTCCCCCACCCCCGCCAAGAATCCGGGTATTACTGATCAGCAATGGTTATAAACGGTTAATAGTCTGTACGCTTTGTTTTTTGCTTAAATACATACACGTAAAAAGCAGTTAAATCAGTCAGTTTTCTTCATGATTTTCAGATAAAAGAGCCAAGCTAAATACGCATCTGGATTATTGTACATACAGTTGTCTTTTTAAAAATAAAATGATAAATTTCAAAGCTCTATTATCTCGTTGTCAGCTACGGTATACCAACATAAACAGATGTTATGTGTTCCAGAAGGACACCTGCTGTGCGGCAAGCTTGTGCCATGATTTCATAAAAAGCATTCTGTTCTGAGGATCCTTTCCCAGTCCACTCCGCACTGGAGCCTGTGACCTTGGCCAGCCTTAGCCTCTCCCTGCTAGACTGAATGGCAGCCCGAGACCAAGGGCCTGGTTGCCGCAGCTTTTGATACTAATCCTCCCAGGCAGCGCACAATGGCACCCTACCTGGCCTGCAAACTATAGCCAGCCAGGCTGTCTTTGAAGCAGGTGATGAATAGAGGACTGCAGGAAGCCAGCTTCCCCAGTGAACTCCAGGCCACACAGCTGCTAAGAACAGTCACTTGGATTTTTCTTCAGTTTTGGTGGATTTCAGGGGGAAAAACTGCTGCTATCTAGAATATGTAGTGTTATTTTCAGTGTGAGAATCCATCTTCAAAGAAGCTAACAGTAGGAGCCTGCTCCAAATCGATCCTCTTTCGTGCAGTGAAGCACTAGACTACCTTATCTTAAAGCTATAGCAATCATTTCAGCAGGCATGCACGCTGCACACAATTTCAGAAGTTATATTCTTTTTAAATCTGGAACTTTCATGTCCTCATTGCAAACCAAGAATCATAAAACACAAATTAAATTAGTTTTAGGATGTAGGTTTCAGGATGTTTTCCTATTGTGATTTTTCTAAAAGCATTGGAAAACCAACAATTTCTGACCACTCATAAATTTATTACATTTTAGATGAAAAAACATACTAATTCTTGAATATATACACTTAGCAGGACAAAATAATGTCTAAAATAATATGGAAAAATTTATTTTGCATCTGAGACCAGAAATGTATTCTAGCGAATTTATGTTTCTTTAAAATTTAGGGTTCTCCCCTCCCACACTATTCTACTGTTGTCAACATACAGAAAAAAAGTCAGTATAAAAAGTTTCTCCTAAAATGCTATACCAAGTAAATAAAAACGTTTTCTCGGATTATTAGATGTTGTATGTTTTATTCTGTGATCCCCACAGCTACAACATTAATACCAACAAAAGAGAGGACTTAAAATTTTATTGACATCATGGCATTTTTCTTCATCCCACTGAGTATATGAATTATTGAGTTCAAACATTTTTATTTCTTAGACATTCTTATTTCTACTCAGTGTTACACTATCAAGCATCACTATAATAAAATTATAAATTTTAGTTTAAATTATTTAAGCATGTAAGAAAATAAAGGAAAGTAGAAGGCAGTAGAAAGTTCTGAGATCTTCTCAAAGGCTTCAGAAATACTGGGAGAATGGATGTGATTTAAAATTGACAGAAAGCAAAATATTTTAGAATGTTCTTAAGGAAAAGTAACAAATTGACCTATAATTGGGGCAGAAAAATTAAAAAAAAATTTCCCCCTAGGATACTTGACTAGACAAACCTGTGTGATCACTAGTAATGATGCCGCCTCATTCTAGGCTCAAGTAAAAATGTGTTTCCATAGGAACTTCTTCTGAGTCATATGAAGAGTTCTGATAGATTGTTTAAGCACCCTGCCCATGTCCAAATTTCAGTTTATTCATTTTTGAAAATAAGAAAAAAAATATGAAACAGTGATAATGGAGCAACAAGCCTAAAGACCAATGCTTATAAATTATTACTAGTTTGTTATTTTGCCAGGGCCTGTTGCTCAGTACTGCTAGTTAATTAACAAATCCCAAGGTTGCTGGATAATGAGCTTCTGTTGCCTTTGAAAGGCATAAAGGCTTGTCAGCATTCCTTGGTCAATTTCTAGATGTTACTGGCCCTTTCTGGTCTTTGCCAGGTCTCCGTGGTCAGCATCTTCTAGCAAAAGTGTAGAAAAACCCCAATATTTTGGGAGCATCTATGTGGCACCCATGACCATGAATGCCATCATGGAGGGGGTCTGGCACTCCCCAAGGACTTCCTGGTCCCTAGCTCTTTCATGTAAGTAAACATGACACAGCAGATCCTCTTTACCTTGGACTTCTTGAAACTTTTAGTTGACCAACAGTAATGTCTAAGGGAATGTGCTAGTTTGGATGTACTATGCCCCCCAAAATGCCATAATCTTTGATGCAATCTGTGGGGGCAGGCTTATTAGTGTTGATTAGATTGGAACTCTTTGACTGAGTGTTTCCATGGAGATGTGAACCGCCCAACTGTAGGTGATACCTCTGATTAGATAATTTCCATGGAGACATGGCCCCGCCCATTCAGCATGGGCCTTGATTAGTTTACTGGAACACTATATAAGCTCAGACAGAAGGAGCTTGAAGCTTCAGCCAAGAGAGAGCAACTGACAGTGAAATTTTGGAAGAGCTGCAGCTAAAAGAGGAAAAAACACCCCAAGAGCAACATTTGGAGAATACTGTTTTGAAACACAACCTAGGAACAAGCAGATGCCAGCCACATGCCTTCCCAGCTAACAGAGGTTTTCTGGACACCATTGGCCATCCTCCAGTGAAGACACCCGATTGTTTGTGCCTTAACTTTGACACCTTATGGCCTTAAGACTGTAACTTGGTAACCAAATTAACCCCCGTGATAAAAGCCAATCCATTTCTGGTGTTTTGCAAAACAGCAGTATTAGCAAACTGGAACAGGGACTAATGGTGACTGGCAGGTGATAAATCCTGGGAAACAAGGAGGATATGAAAGCAGGCAGCATCCACAAAGATGCATATTGAGTGGCCACTGAAGCCTCTAAGTCAAGGTGATCAAGAACCTATAATGTGTGCTATACAGAAGAATGCGATGCACCATAGCAAAGGACCCTGCTTAATTCAGGCTGGCTAGAGAGTTCCCGGAAAAAAAGAAGGGAAGTCTTCAAGATCCTTAATTCTAAAGGCTTTGAGCTGTGGGCCACAGAACTATACTGAGTATGTGCCCACTCTACACATATTAAAGCAGATCAGAATGTCTTCCAGGGATGATGGAAGTGATCAGCTGTCATGCAAAAGCTTATGGTAACACCTAGTAGTCGTCTGAGATATTAGGCTTGATGCCTTGGTAGCTGGAGTTTAGACAAGAAAACAGTGTTAGTAACTAGGAGGTATTAAGTAGACCCACATGAAATCACCATTGTTGTAGGTCAAGATAGGAGCTGAATAAAGGGTCTTCTCCATATCCCATCCCACTCTTCTCCCCACTCCTTGCCTAACTCTGAACCTGAAACTTAAAAGTGAAGTTAATTAGTCCCCCCAAACAGCAAGCCTCCACTACAGACTAAGTCATTTCACAGTAGGGCAATGAAGTCCTCATTCCAATTGAGGCTCCAATTTCAGAAATGTCAATTATGTAAGTGATAGGATGCACTGCAAGGCACTAAAAAGGAGGAATTAGGGTACAGAATACTAACATAATCCAAAGGTAGTAAAATTAAAGAATAAATATTCTATAAACTGTGGTGTTAAGAATGGGTTAAAGCTATAGAAAGTAGGGAAGGAGGTACTTCCTATACTCTGGCTAGGAAAGGAGGATGAGACCAGGGAGTCTACAGTTAGGAAGCACAGAGATACAGATTGAGCCTCAATGGCAACTGCTCCAATTAGTGAGCAGAGATATGAAATCTTAAGAGTTTGGACGGAATTAGAGTCCACCTACTATAATGTTACTCTTAATCCAAGAATCTTCTGTATAAAACCAAGGAAGATGTCATTCATTTGCTGCTCAAATGGTTTTCAGACAGGAGAATGACTATATTTCAAGGCAACCTATTCCTTTCTCATCCTGAACACACCCAGCACTGGATCTTCTGGGCAAAGATAGCAGGGGAAGCTGAAAACTGTGAAAAGGGCAAAAACAAATGTCAAAAACGAAACAAGAGACAGCAACCAAACAAGGAGAGAGGAATAATATCATGACCATACTTTTCAGCAAGTGGCAGTGAAAGAAAGAGAGCGAAGATTTTGGCACAGTTCCATGAGACTGACTATTGTGTCCCTGTTCCCAAGAAGTAGAACTGGTGCACTGAAATAATGCTGAGGAATTTTTGCTTATACCCCAATTGTGTAGAGAAATTTTCTGAAGATCTATCATTACTTTTTCTCTCTTATTCTGCGTGGGGGATGAGAAGGATAATTGTATAGAGTGGAAATGGCAGTTGGGATGAATAAAACTGAACGAATAAAAGTGAATTGAGGCCCACTGCCTCTGATAGAAGCATAAATTTCAGAGCTCCCATAAAAAAAGCAAATGACCTCCAATACATATAGCAAACTCTGGTGCCAGACATTAATAAGATGCTAGAAGACAGAGCAGATAGTTTCTCTAACAAAGGCTGCTCAAAGCTCTAATTAAATTCTCTTCCTACATCCCCTGTCATCTCAGACTACAGGAAAGTGAATGCAACAAAATACCTATGCCCTCAAATTGAAACTCAGAGGAAGAAAAACAGGTTGAAAATAAAGGCAGAAAAGGAATCAAAGAGAATTCATGCATATTATGTCAGAAAAAATAGGATTAAACAGACATACCACTTTTTTTTATTCATTTTATTGAGATATCTTCACATACCATGCAGTCATACAAAACAAAGTGTACATTCAATTGTTTATAGTACCATTATATAGTTGTGCATGCATCACCAAAATTAATTTTTGACATTTTCATTACCACACACACAAAAATAAGAATAAAAATTAAAGTGAAAAAGAGCAATTAAAGTAAAAAAGAACACTGGGTACCTTTTTTTTGTTGTTTTTGTTTTTCCTTCCCCCATTTTTCTACGTATCCATCCATAAACTAGACAAAGGGGAGTGTGGTCCATATGGCTATCCCAATCACATTGTCACCCCTCATAAGCTACATTTTTATACAATCGTCTTCAAGATTCATGGGTTCTGGGTTGTAGTTTGATAGTTTCAGGTATCTACCACCAGCTACCCCAATTCATTAGAACCTAAAAAGGGTTGTCTATATTGTGCGTAAGAGTGCCCACCAGAGTGACCTCTCGGCTCCTTTTGGAATCTCTCTGCCACTGAAGCTTATTTCATTTCCTTTCACATCCCCCTTTTGGTCAAGAAGATGTTCTCCATCCCACAATGGCGGGTCTAGATTCCTCCCCAGGAGTCATATTCCACATTGCCAGGGAGATTCACTCCCCTGGGTGTCACATCCCACAGAGCAGGGAGGGCAGTGATTTCACCTGCCAAGTTGGCTTAGCTAGAGAGAGAGAGCCACATCTGAGGAACAAAGAGGTATTCGGGAGGAGGCTCTTAGGCACAATTATGGGGAGGCCTAGTCTCTCCTTTGCAGTAACAGTCTTCCTAAGGGCAAGTCCTGTGGTAGAGGGCTCAGCCCATCAAACCACCAGTCCCCTATGTCTGTGACCACATCAGCAACCACTGAGGTGGGGAAGCCCAATACCCCTGCATTCTCCACCAGCTCCTCAAGGGGACTCTGCATAATTTTTTCATTTTTTTTTAATTAACTTTTTTTTTAAATCAACTTTATCAAAAAAAAATTTAAAAAAAACATACAATTAAAAAAACATTTCAAACAAACCATAACAAGGGAGTAAAAAAAAGACAACGAACCTAAGATAACTACTTTACTTCCAACATGTTCCTACTCTACCCCAAGAAAGTAACCTAATATAGCAACATTTCTGTGAACTTGTTCCTACCATACCCATCAGAAATTAACAGACCATAGTCATTCCTGGGCATTCCCAGAACATTCAGTTTACCCACGATAGCTTATCTGTTCTTATTGGGTTATCATCCCCCCTTCCTTAATTGCTCTCTATCACTAGTTTCCCTACATTCTACATTATAAACCATTTGTTTTACACTTTTCAATGTTCACATTAGTGGTAGCATATAACATTTCTTTTTTTGTGCCTGGCTTATTTCGCTCAGCATTGTCTTCAAGGTTCAGCCATGTTGTCATATGTTCCACGACATTGTTCCTTCTTTTTTTTTTTTTTTTTTTTTTTTTTTTTTAATCATCATTTTATTGAGATATATTCACATACCACGCAGTCATACAAAACAAATTGTACTTTCGATTGTTTACAGTACCATTACATAGTTGTACATTCATCACCTAAATCAATCCCTGACACCTTCATTAGCACACACACAAAAATAACAAGAATAATAATTAGAGTGAAAAAGAGCAATTGAAGTAAAAAAGAACACTGGGTACCCCTGTCTGTTTGTTTGCTTCCCCTACTTTTCTACACATCCATCCATAAACTAGACAAAGTGGAGTTTGGTCCTTATGGCATTCCCAATCCCACTGTCACCCCTCATAAGCTACATTTTTATACAACTGTCTTCGAGATTCATGGGTTCTGGGTTGTAGTTTAATAGTTTCAGGTATCCACCACCAGCTACCCCAATTCTTTAGAACCTAAAAAAGGTTGTCTAAAGTGTGCGTAAGAGTGCCCACCAGAGTGATCTCTCGGCTCGTTTTGGAATCTCTCTGCCACTGAAGCTTATTTCATTTCCTTTCACATCCCCCTTTTGGTCAAGAAGATGTTCTCCATCCCACGATGCCGGGTCTACATTCCTCCCCGGGAGTCATATTCCACGTTGCCAGGGAGATTCACTTCCCTGGGTGTCTGATCCCACGTAGGGGGGAGGGCAGTGATTTCACCTTTCAAGTTGGCTTAGCCAGAGAGAGAGGGCCACATCTGAGCAACAAAGAGGCATTCAGGAGGAGACTCTTAGGCACAAATACAGGGAGGCCTAGCCTCTCCTTTGCAGCAACCGTCTTCCCAAGGGTAAAACTTATGGTAGAGGGCTCAACCCATCAAACCACCAGTCCCCTATGTCTGTGGTCATGTTAGCAACCATGGAGGTGGGGTAGGCCAATACCCCTGCATTCTCCACAGGCTCCTCAAGGGGGCACTACATCTTTTTTTTTTTTTTTCCTTGTTTGTCTTTTTTCTTTTTTTTTTTTTTTAACTTTCCCTTCTTTTTTAAATCAACTGTATGAAAAAAAAAGTTAAAAAGAAAACAAACATACAATAAAAGAACATTTCAAAGAGACCAAAACAAGGGAGTAAGAAAAAGACAACTAACCTAAGATAACTGCTTAACTTCCAACATGTTCCTACTTTACCCCAAGAAAGTTACATAATATAGCAACATTTCAGTGAACTTGTTCCTACTACATCCATCAGAAATTAACAGACCATAGTCATTTCTGGGCATCCCCAGAACGTTAAATAGCTTATCTGTTCTTCTTGGATTATTGTTCCCCCTTCCTTAATTGCTCTCTACTGCTAGTTCCCCTACATTCTACATTATAAACCATTTGTTTTACATTTTTCAAAGTTCACATTAGTGGTAGCATATAATATTTCTCTTTTTGTGCCTGGCTTATTTCGCTCAGCATTATGTCTTCAAGGTTCATCCATGTTGTCATATGTTTCACCAGATCGTTCCTTCTTACTGCCGCGTAGTATTCCATCGTGTGTATATACCACATTTTATTTATCCACTCATCTGTTGAAGGACATTTGGGTTGTTTCCATCTCTTGGCAATTGTGAATAATGCTGCTATGAACATTGGCGTGCAGATATCTGTTCGTGTCACTGCTTTCCGATCTTCCGGGTATATACCGAGAAGTGCAATCGCTGGATCGAATGGTAGCTCTATATCTAGTTTTCTAAGGAACTGCCAGACTGACTTCCAGAGTGGCTGAACCATTATACAGTCCCACCAACAATGAATAAGAGTTCCAATTTCTCCACATCCCCTCCAGCATTTGTAGTTTCCTGTTTGTTTAATGGCAGCCATTCTAACCGGAGTTAGATGGTATCTCATTGTGGTCTTAATTTGCATCTCTCTAATAGCTAGTGAAGCTGAACATTTTTTCATGTGTTTCTTGGCCATTTGTATTTCCTCTTCAGAGAACTGTCTTTTCATATCTTTTGCCCATTTTATAATTGGGCTGTCTGTACTATTGTCATTGAGTTGTAGGATTTCTTTGTATATGCAAGATATCAGTCTTTTGTCAGATACATGGTTTCCAAAAATTTTTTCCCATTGAGTTGGCTGCCTCTTTACCTTTTTGAGAAATTCCTTTGAGGTGCAGAAACTTCTAAGCTTGAGGAGTTCCCATTTATCTATTTTCTCTTTTGTTGCTTGTGCTTTGGGTGTAAAGTCTAGGAAGTGGCCTCCTAATACAAGGTCTTGAAGATGTTTTCCTACATTATCTTCTAGGAGTTTTATGGTACTTTCTTTTATATTCAGATCTTTGGTCCATTTTGAGTTAATTTTTGTGTAGGGGGTGAGGTAGGGGTCCTCTTTCATTCTTTTCGATATGGATATCCAACTCTCCCAGCCCCATTTGTTGAAAAGACCACTATGGCTCAGTTCGGTGACTTTGGGGGCCTTATCAAAGATCAGTCGGCCATAGATCTGAGGGTCTATCTCTGAATTCTCAATTCGATTCCATTGATCTATATGTCTATCTTTGTGCCAGTACCATGCTGTTTTGGCAACTGTGGCTTTATAATAAGCTTCAAAGTCAGGGAGTGTAAGTCCTCCCACTTCGTTTTTCTTTTTTAGAGTGTCTTTAGCAATTCGAGGCATCTTCCCTTTCCCAATAAATTTGATAACCAGCTTTTCCAAGTCTGCAAAGTAGGTTGTTGGAATTTTGATTGGGATTGCATTGAATCTGTAGATGAGTTTGGGTAGAATTGACATCTTAATGACATTTAGCCTTCCTATCCATGAACATGGAATATTTTTCCATCTTTTAAGGTCCCCTTCTATTTCTTTTAGTAGAGTTATGTAGTTTTCTTTGTATAGGTCTTTTACATCTTTGGTTAAGTTTATTCCTAGGTACTTGATTTATTTAGTTGCTATTGAAAATGGTATATTTTTCTTGAGCGTCTCTTCAGTTTGTTCATTTCTAGCATATAGAAACATTACTGACTTATGTGCATTAATCTTGTATCCCGCTACTTTGCTAAATTTGTTTATTAGCTCTAGTAGGTGTATCGTTGATTTCTCAGGGTTTTCTAGATATAAGATCATATCATCTGCAAACAATGACAGTTTTACTTCTTCTTTTCCAATTTGGATGCCTTTTATTTCTTTGTCTTGCCGGATTGCCCTGGCTAGCACTTCCAGCACAATGTTGAATAACAGTGGTGACAGCGGGCATCCTTGTCTTGTTCCTGATCTTAGAGGGAAGGCTTTCAGTCTCTCACCATTGAGTACTATGCTGGCTGTGGGTTTTTCATATATGCTCTTTATCATGTTGAGGAAGTTTCCTTCAATTCCTACCTTTTGAAGTGTTTTTATCAAAAAGGGATGTTGGATTTTGTCAAATGCTTTTTCAAAAAGCATCTATTGAGATGATCAATTGATTTTTCCCTTTCGAGTTTTTAATGTGTTGTAATACATTGATTGTTTTTCTTATGTTGAACCATCCTTGCATGCCTGGAATGAACCCCACTTGGTCATGGTGTATGATTTTTTAATGTGTCTTTGGATTCGATTTGCAAGTATTTTGTTGAGGATTTTTGCATCTATATTCATTAGGGAGATTGGCCGGTAGTTTTCCTTTTTTGTAGCATCTTTGCCTGGTTTTGGTATTAGATTGATGTTAGCTTCATAAAATGAGTTAGGTAGTGTTCCATTTTTTTCAATGTTTTGAAAGAGTTTGAGTAAGATTGGTGTCAGTTCTTTCTGGAAAGTTTGGTAGAATTCCCCTGTGAAGCCATCTGGCCCTGGGCATTTATTTGTGGGAAGATTTTTGATGACTGATTGGATCTCTTTGCTTGTGATGGGTTGGTTGAGGTCTTCTATTTCTTCTCTGGTCAGTCTAGGTTGTTCATATGTTTCCAGGAAATTGTCCATTTCTTCTACATTATCCAGTTTGTTGCCATACAGTTGTTCATAATATCCTCTTATAATTTTTTTAATTTCTTCAGGATCTGCAGTTATGTCACCTTTTTCATTCATTATTTTGTTTATATGGGTCTTCTCTCTTTTTGATTTTGTCAGTCTAGCTAGGGGCTTGTCAATCTTGTTGATCTTCTCAAAGAACCAACTTTTGGTGATATTTATCCTTTCTATTGTTTTTTTGTTTTCTATGTCATTTATTTCTGCTTTAATCCTTGTTATTTCTTTTCTTGTACTTGGTTTAGGATTGGTTTGCTGTTCATTTTCTAGCTTCTTCAGTTGATCCATTAGTTCTTTGATTTTGGCTCTTTCTTCCTTTTTAATATATGCGTTTAGTGCTATAAATTTCCCCCTTAGCACTGCTTTTGCTGCATCCCATAGGTTTTGGTATGTTGTGTTCTCATTTTCATTCGTCTCTATATATTTAGCAATTTCTCTTGCTATTTCTTCTTTAACCCACTGATTGTTTAGGAGTGTGTTGTTTAACCTCCAGGTATTTGTGAATTTTCTAAGTCTCTGATGGTTATTGACTTCTAATTGTATTCCATTGTGGTCAGAGAATGTGCTTTGAATAATTTCAATCTTTTTAAATTTATTGAGGCTTGTTTTATGTCCCAGCATATGATCTATTCTGGAGAAAGTTCCGTGAGCACGAGAAAAGTATGTGTATCCTGGTGATTTGGGATGTAATGTCCTGTAGATGTCTGTTAAATCTAATTCATTTATCAGATTGTTTAGGTTTTCAGTTTCCTTATTGGTCTTCTGTCTGGTTGATCTATCTATAGGAGAGAGTGATGTGTTGAAGTCTCCCACAATTATTGTGGAAACATCAATTGCTTCCTTTAGTTTTGCCAGTGTTTCTCTCATGTATTTTGTGGCACCTTGATTGGGTGCATAGACATTTACGATTGTTATTTCTTCTTGCTGAATTGCCCCTTTTATTAGTATGTAGTGGCCTTCTTTGTCTCTCAAAACATCCCTGCATTTGAAGTCTATTTTATCTGAGATTAATATTGCTACACCTGCTTTCTTTTGGCTGTAGCTTGCATGAAATATTTTTTTCCATCCTTTCACTTTCAGTTTCTTTGTGTCCCTGTGTCTAAGATGAGTCTCTTGTATGCAACATATTGATGGTTCATTTTTTTTGATCCATTCTGCGAATCTATATCTTTTAATTGGGGAGTTTAATCCATTTACATTCAACGTTAAAACCGTGAAGGCATTTCTTGAATCGGCCATCTTATCCTTTGGATTATGTTTGCCATATTTTTCCCTCTCTCTATTAATATCCTTTATTGTACCCATACCGAATCTCTTTAGTACTGAACCTTTCTCCAAGTCTCTCTGTCCTGTCTTTGTTTCTCTGTCTGTAGGGCTCCCTTTAGTATCTCCAGTAGGGCAGGTCTCTTGTTAGCAAATTCTCTCAGCATTTCTTTGTCTGTGAAAAATTTAAGCTCCCCCTCAAATTTGAAGGAGAGCTTTGTTGGATAAAGTATTCTTGGCTGGAAATTCCTCTCACTCAGAATTTTAAATATATCGTGCCACTGCCTTCTCGCCTCCATGGTGGCTCCTGAGTAGTCACTACTTAGTCTTATGCTGTTTCCTTTGTATGTGGTGAATTGCTTTTCTCTTGCTGCTTTCAGAACTTGCTCCTTCTCTTCTATGTTTGACAGTGTGATCAGTATATGTCTCGGAGTGGGTTTTTTTTGGATTTATTCTATTTGGAGTTCGCTGAGCATTTATGATTTGTGTATTTATGTTGTTTAGAAGATTTGGGAAGTTTTCCCCAACAATTTCTTTGAATACTCTTCCTAGACCTTTACCCTTTTCTTCCCCTTCTGGGACACCAATGAGTCTTATATTCGGACGTTTCATATTATCTATCATATCCCTGAGGTCCATTTCGAGTTTTTCAATTTTTTTCCCCATTCTTTCTTTTATGCTTTCATTTTCCATTCTGTCATCTTCCAGGTCACTGATTCGTTGTTCAACTTCCTCTAGTCTTGTACTATGAGTGTCCAGAATCTTTTTAATTTGGTCAACAGTTTCTTTAATTTCCATAAGATCATCCATTTTTTTATTTAGTCTTGCAATGTCTTCTTTATGCTCTTCTAGGGTCTTCTTGATTTCCTTCATATCCCATACTATGGTCTCATTGTTCATCTTTAGTTCTTTGAGTAGCTGCTCTAGGTGCTGTGTCTCTTCTGGTCTTTTGATTTGGGTGCTTGGGCTTGGGTTATCCATATCGTCTGGTTTTTTCATATGCTTTATAATTTTCTGTTGTTTTTGGCCTCGTGGCATTTGCTGAACTTGATAGGGTTCTTTTAGGGTTTGTAGACCAGTTGAAGTCCTTATCTCTAATTTATCAGATCTACAGCTTCGTGGAGTACACTTTCTCTAACTAACCAGCAGGTGGCGTCCACGAGCCACCTGTTCTCCACAAGCCAGATCTCCCCTGCTTAGCCTTTTTGGTGAGTGGGGGAGTGAGTCTTGTGGGGCCCAATTGGTGTACCAAGCTTGCGTGTGTAGTTGGTGTTGCCTGCCCTGTATGTGGGGCGTGTTTCTGGGCAGTCGGGGAGGGGGGGTGGCCCTAACAATCAAATCTCCCTGATGATCCTAGAGTTTTAAAGCTGCTGCAATAGTCTAATCCTTCAGTTCAGTCCTGCCACAGTTTGTCTCTGCCACTGACCCACAAGTCTTTGGTATTGGCGTATGGCTCCTGAGACTTGCAAGTGGGCCCCTCTTCCAGGCCGTGCACCCCGGGTCCTCTGTTGAGGGATGACTGTGCTATGTCACAGGTGAGTGCCGTCCCCCCAGGGCAGTTCTGGGCTGCTGGGCTGTGTTGGGAGGCTCCCAGTCTGCTCAAATGATGGCTGAATGGGGCTCTGTTAATTCACACTGCTCCCCCTTCCCAGCTCTGGGACATTCAGCTGAGGTTGCAGGGAAGGCTAATGTCCACGCCCAGTTTTGTGGTGTGTGCCTGTTATTTGAAGCACTTCCGTCACACTGGGTTGTCTGGGGCAGCTCTGGGCTATGGGGCTGGCGATGGGCAGGAGTGTTTCCTGTCCACCAGGATGGTGGCTGTGAGCGGACACCCCCCTTTTCTTGGGAAGTTGTGTTGTTTAGTGAATTTTCTCAGCCACTGGATTATTGCCTTTTGTCTCAGAGCTCTCTTAGTTCTGCTCTTGACTTGACGTGCCCAAATTGCAATTCTTTGAAGCTTTCTGTATTGAGCTTCTTAGAGTAATTGTTTTAGAAAATGCAAAAAGGATTTAAAAAAAAAAAAAAACAAAAAAAAAACGGCCCTCCTCAGAGATCTAATGGGTTATTGAAATGCTAATAGACAAAGCAACCAGGGCCATTAAGGAAAGGTGCACAGGGCAGAGAGATCAGCTTTGCTTCGGGATTTGCATATGCGCCTCAAGGCCTGATCTCCGCCCTTCCCCTTTCTGTGTTCACCAGAACTCCAAAAATCCTCTGCTTTTATTTTGGAGTTTTTCGTGTTGTTTTTTTTCTATGCCTGTCTCCTCTCTGCTGGGCTGGCTGCTCTCAGAGCCTCTGGTGTCTGGTGTCAGTCTATCTATGGTTGGAGTTTGAATCAGTAGAATGAGTTTCCGATAAGAGCAGCCACTGCAATTCTCCCTTCTCCTTCCCGGAGCTGACAGCCCCTCCTCCCCCGGGACTGAGCCTGGCAGGGAGGGGCGCGGGTCCCCTGGCTGCAAAAACTTACAGATTTCGCTGATCTCAGCAGTTCCACGTTTTCATGAGTGTTGTATGAAGTATGCCCAAAGACAGATTGCTCTGTGGTGTCCAGTCCACGCAGTTCCTGGCTTTTTACCTACTTTCCTGGAGGAGTAACTAAAACATACAGCTCACCAGTCTGCCATCTTGCCCCGCCTCCATTGTTCCTTCTTACAGTCCCATAGTATTCCATCGTGTGTATATGCCACATTTCATTTATCCACTCATCTTTTGAAGGACATTTGGGTTGTTTCTATCTCTTGGCAATTGTGAATAATGCTGCCATGAACACTGGCATGCAGATATCTGTTTGTGTCACTGCTTTCTGATCTTCCGGGCATATACCAAGAAGAGCAATCGCTGGATCGAAGGGTAACTCTATATCTAGTTTTCTAAAGACAAACCACTTTAAGCCCAAGCAAGATGAGGGGGAAAAAAGATCCTGGACAAGTATAAAAATATTCTATCAGGAAAAAAAATACAACAAATGAACTTAGCAAGACAAGGAGAAAGAAGTAGGAAGAAAGGAAAGAAGGGGAGGGAGGGAAGGAGAGAAGGAGGAAAGAAGGAAGGCAGACTCATTTTTAAGTATCTTAAAAAACAGAAATGATTAGAGTTACAGAACTAAATAAGAGCATGAGTACAATGAAAGAAGAACTCAAAGACAAGAAGATAAAACAATATAGAATGTATTAAAAAATTAACTAGGCCAAAACGATTCCCTCACGAAATTAAGTCTAAATTAAAAAGAACAATAGGCTGAATAAACACAGCTGAAAACTGAATGAGAGTGGTATAGATGAAAGGCTCAAGTAAATCATAGTAAAGGCTCAGGAAGGAGACAAAGAGAAGATAATATAGAGACAAAATGGAAAAAATAAATCTATGTATATACAGATATGATATCAGAAATCAGAAAATTTTCCTAAAATGAAGAGTTTGATGCATACATCAAAAAGGGACACCATATACCAAGAAAAATTGATTCAGACTGAGAAAAAGAATGACTCAAGGATATTATGTTAAGCTCAAATACTGAGTAACTAAAAAATATAGCCCCTAATCCACTTTTGTTTTTTTTTACACTCTCCATATCAACCAAAGATACATTTCTCCTTCCCCACTTCCCTCATTTCCTAGTAACCTCTAATCTAGTCATCTCGTATAAGTGACATCATACAATATTGGTCCTTATGTGTCTTGCTTTTTTCACTGAGCATCATGTTTTCAAGGTTCTTCTATGCTGCCTGTCTCAGAACTTCACTCCTTCTTATGGCTGAATAATATTTCATTGTGTATATATATACCACATTTCCGTTATCCATTCAGTTGTAGAAGGACACATCCCCCCCCCACCACCACCACCCCACCTTTTCGCTATTGTAAATAATGCTGCTACGAACACTGATGTACAAGTGTCTGTTTTCACTTTCTCAGGGTATATACCTAGCACTAAACCACTCTTGATTAAAAAAAATTTGAGGATAAAATTCAGGCAGCCATGAGATGACTAGAGAACCTGTGCTGAGTAAAACTTAATGCCAAAGACAGTGTGCATAAAGTTTCAGAACAGAAAGGATGACCAAAATTTTATGCCCAGCCAAACTATACTTCAGAAATAAGGGAACACATAAAAATTATCAAGCATGCAAAAATGCAATGAATACACCTGTAAGCCCTTCTTGAAAAAAAACTACTTAATGATAAACTCTCAGCAGCCAAAAGATTAATCAAAATAAAGGACTCAGATATGGAGATGTTGGGCTAAAGTCAAGCGGCACCCTGGTTGGCTGTCTATCTTACCCCTCAGAACACCCTGCTCCGTTCACTATCACCACAGATCCCTGCAGGGTAAAACGCCCTGACTGACACTCTACTCTTGCTGCCCATTATAGTAATCACTTCCACCCTGCAGCTGACAGTTAGTGCCTCCACCTGGTATCTGCTATTTTGGACTCCACTATCCTATTGAAATTAGGCCACCCAGTAGCATGACAGAAGAAGCCACCACAGAGCTGCCAGTGGTGTCGCTGTCCCCACCACCAGTGCTTTCCTCAGCTCTTCAGTGAAGGGAGTGTCCTCTAGCCCCTTCCACGTGGTGAGTCTAAGGTAACAAAACCATTCTAATACTCTCCTTTCCCTGAAATGTTTAACTTTTTCCTGAATACTATGCCAAGGCAGTTCTGGCATCTCCACCTCAGATCAATGTGGCTGGAACACTTGATCACTACCTTCTATAATAACAAACTGCTCTAACCGTGCTCCTTTTTTAAAAAGGGAGATGAAGGGCAGTTCAAACACTGTGGACTCTTATCAACAATTATATATATATCAGACTAATAGTCCAAGGGGCATGTTGCTTTAAAATGTTAGCCATTAAAAAACAGATTTTCCTATTGGGCTTGCCAGGTAATACGTTTCTATCATCCCAAATCCTATGCAAGGGCTCCCTATGAAAAACTTCCTTCTTGGTAGTGGAATTTTATGATACTTTTTATATAGTTGATAAGATTCATGGCATTAAGAGCCACACTAAAATACTAGTGCATCATGCCCCGGTATTTTCTACTTAATGGGATACAGAATAACACCAAGCTAGGGCTCTGTGCAGTTTTGCACCTGCAGTTGCAAAATAGCATGTATGGATTATCAAATTAAGTTACCAGATTCTCTAGTAAGCTTCAGTGGGCAGAATCTATTGTAAAGTTAGCACTGTTTCTCTAGACTGGTTTTGTCTACATTTACTAAAAGATGTTGAATCTTGAAAAAAAAAATGCAGCTATATGATGTAAAAGGTGCTACTGGACATTCCATTAAACATGAAATAAACTCTCTTAAAAATAAACTTAAGGGCACATACAATCTGCTCAGAATTTTTGGAGTTAGAATAAAAATACATTTTAGCACAGAAAATATTGCAATATGGTCTGTCTTACTGAACAACGGCTTGATTGAAACAGGCACCAAAAAAAAAAAATAGCAAAAAGCAAGCAGTGTCAAGAGGAGAGATAGAATGTGTCATCTGTGGGTGGCCGTAGGGCTCCAGGATTAGAGATTTGTTACTACAAAAACAGGCATCCATGAAATCTGTCAATCAACAATTCATTTAGTCATTCAAGTTCTCTTTATTTAAAAGTTTAATATTACAGTGCTAACTGCTTTTAGAGATGGGACAAGGGCCTGCCAGCATATAATGCTTCTTCATTTCTTTTCCTCTCTGGTCAAACAGCACTAGCCAGGGACAAAAGCCTGCTGCAGCTCCCCCAGGCCCATGAAACACTGAGATCTGAAGGCTGGAAGCACAACAGGGACGGAGTGGGAACGCTAATCAACGATGCATGTGCTGAAGCAGGCACTATCCCCTGCACGTTTCTTTCCCATTAACATTTCAAAATACTCACCTTGTCCTCTAGGTGATGAGTGACAGTAATTACCAGGAGCTTTTAAAACTTTTTGAAAAATTAGCTACAATTTTTGTATTTTTATCTGCCAGATCACAATTAAAACTCAGGAAGAATTTAGATAGTTAAATGCTTCAAAAGAGCTTTTTTCATGGTTTCATGATGGTCAACTCAAGCTACAGAAATTGAGAAATTTCATGAAACTAAAACTTCGTCCTCTTAAATGGAGTTCAAAATTCTTGGGGAAGAAACATACCCTAACCCTATGTTTTAACTTCAGTTTATTTTACCTGTAGGTGTTTCTCTAAAATACATTCCATTCTTGATGAAAATTTGCATTTGTCTTAATCTAGTTCATCACTGCTGTTGAATGCATATGAAATATAAAAATCATCAAAGTCTGTCAACTACTATGGAATTTAGAAGGACAAACAGATCGATCAGGTTAAAAACTACTTCAGTATGTGGACCCTGACTTTACTTTCTTTTTCACTTTCCTCATCTCAAGAACCACAATGTTTAACAATTATTTACCAATCATTTTGAATGAAACTATGTGGCATTCAGGAGCAATCAAAAAAATAGAATTAGAAATAGAAGAAAACTACTCCATCTTCTTCATTACCAAATTGACCTGGCCTCTGCCTGGCCTCTGACTTTCCTACTGCTGGAATGGATGAACTGACTTGGCGGCCATCTAAGGCGAATTCTTCCATCTGTGAATTGGATTGCATCGCTTCTTGTCGAATGAAGCATACTGCTCTCACAATTATTCCACTGGTCTCGGCATCATCAATATTTTCTTCTCCATTTGCATCGTTTCCATCAACAAACAAACATTTTCACTCTATCTCATCTTTTTAACTTTCCCTTGACCCCACCTATCTCCCTAGCTACATCCCATTTCTTTGCTCCTCTTTCTTTCAAAATTCAGTTATGTTCCCATTCTCTTCTCTCTTCCACCCACATCATTCAGGTTTTTCTCCTGTGCGCCACTGAAACTGGTCTTGTTGGGGTCGCTAATGACCTTCTTGCCAAATCTCTGTTCCCAACTAACTTCCCGTCTTGGCAGAACCTGAAACAATCGCTTACTCACCCCCTCCTTCCTGGAACACTTAATTCACCGGGCTTCTGGGAAACCACACTTCCTAGTTTTTCATTCACTTCAACCGTCTGCTCCTTCTCAGTCTCCCTTGCTGCTTCCGCCACCTCTTCCCTATTGCTAAATGTTGGCCTCCCCTGGGGTCAGTCCGAGGACTTCCACTCTTTTCGCTGTCTACTCACATCTCAGGGCTTATTGTCAACATTCACCTGCAGCTCAGGTTGAAAATTTATCAATCATGTTTGATTTCTCTCTGTCCCTCACACTTCATTTCACATCCAATGCTAAGTTTTTCCTGAAAATATATCCCAACTCTAATCACTTGCCATCACCCTCACCACTACCAGCCCAGGCCAAGCCACGTAGTCTCACCGGACTACTGCAGTGGTCTCCTGACCAGCCTCCCTGCCCCCTCTCCTGCTTCCACCACCATCAGTGCTCCACATAGCAGCTAGAGAACTTTTTAAAACACAAACCAGAACTTGCTCAAGTGCTCCAATGGCTTCTCATCAAACTCAGAATAAAAACTAAACTCCCTGCCAGGGTCTCCAGGTCTGCCTTCTGCTTAACCTTTGCTCCTGCCCCTCTCCCTGGCTCAGACCATTAGAGCCACATTCAAACCCATTCCCACACCACCATGGCACCTGCTCCTTCCTCTGCCCGGGGCGCTTCTTCCTTACCTCAGGGTTTTATACAGCTTTCTTATTTGCTTAATTCAGGTCTTAATTTGAATATCACTTCTTTATAGTCCTTCACTGACAACTTCATCTAAAATAACACCTTATCTGAAATAACAACCATATATATAATAGCCCCTTCACCCAAAAATACCTTTTCCTGCTTGACTTTCCTTCACAGGAGTTATCATTGCCTTACCTTACACTATACCGTGTGTGTATGTGTGTACATGCATGTGTAGCATTGTTGCTGCTTGTCTCCTCTACCCGAAGGGCAGGGACTTGGCCTATTTTGCTCACTGCCATATCCTAAGCACCTGGAACACTGATTAGCACAAAGGAGTGGCTCCATAAGCATGGGCTAAATAATGGATGACCGAGTAGAGGTTACTTCTACTTTAGATTTTTAATGTATCTAGAGATTGGGAATAATGAGCTAGCCATATCACTACACAGAAAACATTTTTAAAATGCCATATCCTTAAAACTAAACATATACATTTCATACTACAGTTACTGAAAAGAACTGTCTCCATCTTGGCCGTCCAAACTCTCACTCTAGATAAGGGTGCCACTTGTCTTCAACAAACTGAGAAAAAAATCAAGGCAGAACAAAAACAAAAAAGAGGAGGCCCTGCCTCAGTGGCCAGTGGCCTTTCACTAAGTGTCAATGCCCAATGAAACCCAGGTTCCAGACACTCGCCCAGGTCCAGGAACCTAGGCTCTGTAGCTTCACAGCCTGGGTCTCTGATTACGGCAGCCTAATGGTTAGGAGTCTGGCACTTGACCTATTATCTGAGAGGTGTATTTGTGGCTGGCAGCACAGCTGCAGTCCCTGGATTAGATGGTTACGGGAAGAAATAATTGAAAAGGCTGGGAGCATCACTGGATCAGGCAGTGCGTATTTCCTGATCACCACTGAGTAGTGAAGAGGGTGATGTGTAGTTGGGGTCCAAAAATTACTTGGACTGAAAAAGGAAACCCAAGCAAAAAATTTAAAAAATTTTTCTAATGGTTTGAGTTTTAATTTAAATACAATAACTGCACAAAGTATACAATTTGAGAAGTTCCAACATGTATACACAGGGGAAACCATTACCACAATCAAAACAGTAAACATATCCATCACGCCCCAAAATTTCTTCTCCTCATAAACCGTGCTTACTGCTGCTTCCTGCACCCCCATTCCCAAGCAACCACTGATATGCTTTTTGTCATTAGAGAATAGTTTGTATTTTGAAGTTTTATATAAATATCTAGGTGTGGAATGCCTGCATCATGTATGAGATGTCTGTTAAAATTTTTAAGAAACTGTTTTCAAAATTGGTTGTACTGTTTTATACATCCACCATCTATGTTCCACATCCTCACCAATACCTGTTGTGTTCAGTATTTTACATTTTTAGACTTTCTAACAGGTGTGCAGTGGTGTCTCATTTGGGCTTTTCAAGAAACGTTTTATGTTGAAATAATTTCAAACTTACAGGACAGGTGCAAAAACAATACAACCCCACACAGAGAACTCTAACGTACACCCACCCAACTCCCAGATACCCAGATCCACCAATTTTAACATTTTGTCACCTTTGCCATTTCTTTCCCTTCCTCCCAATCTGCCTCCCTCCTTCCCTCCTCCCTTCCTTCTTTCCTATCTTTTGAATATTTAAGCAGATGGCACACAGTACTTCTATATACATTTCCTATGAACAAGGATATTGTAGTCACCTTAAGCACAGTTAACAAATTCAAGAAATTTAATGTTGATATAAAGCTTACATTCTATATTCCAGTATTTTCTTATGGCCTCTTGAGCCGTTTCTCCTCCGTTCTTAGATCCCACAGGGTATCAAGCATTGCATTTAATTGTCACTATCTTTTTGGTTTCTCTTTTTTTTTTTTTTAATTGAGGAAACATATATTGAACATAAACCTTCCCATCCCAACCCTTCCCAAGCATACCATTCAGCGGGTTCAATCACATTGACAATGTTGCCGTACCCTCATCACCATCCTTACTACAACTTTCCCTTCTCACCCAAAAGAGAAACTCTACAGTTATTTTGCATTAACTCCCCACTGCCCCTGCCCCTACCCCTACCAGCCTGTACTCCGCTTTCTGTCCCTACAGGTTTGCATATTGTCTGATGCTTTCTTTGTGGTTACCATGGTACTTAAATTTAACATGCTAAATCTATAACAATCTCATTTGCTTTGATACCAACTTAACATAATTATATAAATTTTATTCCTATATCCCTCTGATCCCCCGCTTTTATGTAGTTCTCACAAATTACCTATTTATACTTTATGAGTCCAACAGCACTGATTTTTTCATTACATTTCATACATTTGCCTTTTAGGTTCTGCAGCAAGTAAAACAGGGAGTTACATATCAAAACTACAACAGTACTGGTATTTATATTTATCCATGTTATTATCTTTACCAGAGATGTTAATTTTTTTCACAGGGCCTCAGTCAAGTGTCTAGTGTCCTTTCTTTTCAACCTGAAGGGCTCCCTTTAGCATTTCTTGTAGGGCCACTCTACTGGTGACGAAGTCCCTCAGCTTTTGTTTATCTGGGAATGTCATAATCCTTCTCACATTTTTGAAAGACAGTTTTGTGAGATACAGAATCGTTGGTAGGCAATTTTTTACTTTCAGCATTTTAAATATGTCTTCCTCCTGCCTTCTTGCCTCCGCGATTTCTGATGAGAAATGGGCACTTAATCTTATTGAGGTTCCCTTTTATGTGACACTTTGATTCTCCCTTGTGGCTTCCAAAATTCTCTCTTGAGCTTTGGGCATCTGACAGTTTGATTATAAAATGGCACAGTGTGGGTCCATTTGGGTTTATCCTGTTTGGGGTTCACTGAGCATCTTGGACGTGTATATTCACATCTTCTGCAAATTTGGGAAATTTTGAGCCATTATTTCTATGAATATCCTCTCTATTCCTTTCTCTCTTCTCCTTCTGGGACTCCCACAATACATATATTAGGACACTTTATGGTGTCCCACAGGTTCCTCAAACTCTGTTACCTTTTCTTCATTCTTTCCTCTCTGCTCCTGATTTCAATTGCCTCATCTTCAAGTTCACTGATTCTTTCTTCTGCCAACTCCAATCTGCTGTTGAGCCCCTCCAACTCTCTATTGATATTCTCTTCGTGTTCATCTGTTGTCTTCCTGATTTCCTTTAGTTATTTGCCCATGTTTTCCTTTAGCTCTGGGAGCATATTTAGAGCCAGTTTTACAAAATCTTTGTCTGGAAGGTCCCAGGTCCGCTCTTCCTCATTGATGGTTTCTAATGCTTTAACCCTCTCCTTGCCTGGCCCATCACTTCCTAGGAGCACAGGCCGGCTCTGGGCCAAGCTAGTGAGGAGATGGGGGAAAGGCCAGCCAGGGCACCATGAGATCGTACAGCTTTTAAATAGTTTTTATCTTGATTCGGCACTCATCCTGTTACTGCAATCCTTTAACTGTTTTCTGGAGTTTGAGAAAGATGTTTCTGCCAGTTCTCGCTAGCTGTTCAAAGCTTGTGTGGGGGGAATGGAACCTTGAAGCATCTTACTCGACCATTTTGATTGGGATGGGGTCAAAAAAGACTTTTAAAAATAGTGTTATAAAGTGAGCAAGAAGAACAAGACAAAGAAAACAATAGCAGCAATGAGATGTATAATAAAATACACAGGTGTTTAGAAATCAGCAAATCATACAAAAAAATCCATCCGGAAGAGACTTTAGGGAGACTCAAATTCATAGCACTAACTTCATCTGGGACATCAATACTGAAGAGAAATTTTTCACCCAGATCTTCTACTCATATCACTCTGCCATCATCAAAATAATTTCAAACAATTCCAGTTTCATCAGCTCTCCTGTCCATGTAATTGCTCCAACCTCCACAAATGATCTTGCTTTCCATCTCCCTAAGAAAGGCATCCTGGATTGAGACAGTCAAACCTTACCAACTCTGCTACCTATGGTGATTTGATCTAGTTTAGTTTGCTGGATGTGACCTTTCAGACATCAGTTTGAGTAAAACAAGCTTGCTTACTATCCTTAATGTTTCACTTTGTAAAATGATTTCAAGAAATTCTTTCCTAAATTTTAAATATAGGTATATAAAGAGATTTTCACACACACGTTTCCCCTTGATTTTCCTAACTATATTGCAAAAGAGAATAAGACATTCTATCTTCTGAAAGCATAATCATATCTAGTTTTACTTTGAATAAACTGAATAAACACAGAAAGAAAGAAAGAAAGAAAGAAAGAAAGAAAGAAAGAAAGAAAGAAAGGAAGGAAGGAAGGAAGGAAGGAAGGAAGGAAGGAAGGAAGCCTCCAACCTTGTCTTCCTACTACAAATCTACAAACTCTGGGCATCTGTATTTCCCTTCTCTTCTCACCAGTCCCAACAGAGGCTTACCACCCTCTCCGAGGCCACATCTCCACCTGTGCCGTGGGTTCCTCCCGCACACCTCTACCTGCCCAGGACACCTGTGCTAATATATCTTCCCCCATCTCTTGCTTTCTACTGGATCCTTTTCCAGTATAGCCAAAATAGTCTAATTTAAAAGAAGCCCAAGTTTCTAGGCTTTTTTATCTAAAAATCTAGACAAAAACTTAAACATCTGTAAAGGAAAGTACTGTGAGTTGCATGCTATCTGCTTTTTAAATATCCCAACCGATCTTACCTAAAATAACCTAAGCTTGTTTATCTCTTGTATAATTTCTGGGTTATCTTTGCTATTGTTTCTCCACCAAAATATTTTAAATTTCAAATAATGGTATCTTATAAGTGACCGACCCTTCAGTTTTTATTATAATCACAGACTACAAAAATTTATTCTTTCTGGAGAATTTGGCCACTAGTTTATGTAAACTATATTTCACTTTAAAGGCTTTGTAGTGAAAATAAAAGATATAAAATATAAAATATAAAATTAAAGAATGATATGAAGGGATACACATACACACATACACAAACTCCATATTTCAGGAAACCCTAGCATGCCTGGTTTGTTGTTTGTTTCCAACTTGAATGAAACTTGTGAAAGGACAATTAGGATTGTCTTTTTGTTCCAATGGGTTATACAGAAAAGAAACAGGAAATCTTGATGAAAGCCTGGACTTTACAGGATATTTGCGTGAGTATTTATCCCATGTGTTTGATGTTTTCCTTTCCACATCTGCACATTTTATGCTTGCATTCTGACTCAGATATTTTTAAATACCACTTTGCTTTTTTCAGCTTAATACAATTCCCCGCACACACGATGCTTTATATATGGGAGGGGCTGCACTTTAGAACTGAATAAGGAAACTGAGGCCCAGAAGGCACAAGTCATTCATACCCTCTGGATATCAATTCTCTCATTATAAAACGTGAGGATTGTACTGGAGAAGTACTTCTAAAACTTTTCCACCAAAGTACCCCTAGAAGCCTGAAAACAAATAGCACTCCCCTGGGGGGATCCAGGGGCATAGCCTGAAGCAGCTTCTGAGAGCTGGAAGTTTCTCTGAAATGTCCTATTTTATTGTAAAAATTCATGAGAACTTTGCATTTTACAAAACAGTTAAGTCTATGTTGTTTTAATGTAAATATTAACTCAACAGTAAAATTACTTTGCTTTCCCACAAAATCATCAAGTAAATCCAACACAGCAGGAAATATGAACCTAGCTTCACATGCACCTTGGCACTTGCTAACTCCCCCAGGGACCACCACCCCCAGTTTGAGAAGCAAGGGCCTGGGTGACCAGCATCTAAATCCCCTGCCAGTGTTAACTGCTATAATCATAACTTCAAAAATTTTACAACTTAGAGAAAAGTAAGGCAAAGTAATAGAAAAACTGTCACACTTGCACTTGAATAGCGACTGGGAAGGTAGGCAGAAGCCCTGAAACAAGGAAATTCAGCCAGACAGGGATGTAAGTAAATGAGCCGGTGGTGGCCCTGGAGAAGGCTGTGTCTGTCAAGAGACACATGGGGGGCTGAGGCTCGAGGCAGGCAAACGAACATAAAGCCACAGAAGCTGGGGTTTGGAAGGGACCTTCGCGGTAGAAACATTCACCAAACTCGCGTCCCTCCACAACACCCCACAGACACTTCAACCCCCTCATGCTCAGAAAATTATTTTCTCCTAAGACAAACCTTTCCGCAAGTGAATAGTTCCCTAATGAAGACCTACCTTGAAATGACTCAAAATATTCCTCACTGGGCCACCCACACCCAGTCCAGTTGCTGCCCTCTGGAACTCCACGGGAGGCAGTTTAGAGCGGAGGTTAAGAGCACGACTCAGTACAGTTTCTGGTTCTACTGCCTATCAACTGGGTGGGACCTTGAGCCGGTTACTTAGCTGCATGTGCTTCAGTCTCTACAACTAGAAAATGGGAATGACAAATATTGGATAAGTGTAAAGTGTGTAGAGCAGTGCCTGGCCTGAAGCAGGCCCTAATAACTGCTGGCCATGTGGATTATTATCACAAGACCAAGAGGAATTCTTCCTGCATGACAGGCTTTCGAATTGAAAAATAAATAGATACGCAATTCCCTTTAGTCTTCTCCTGGCAAAACAACCTTATTCCCTTAAATATTCCCTGGGTGACACTGTTCCAGATCTTTCTGTATTCTGGAAACTCTCCTTTAAACATGCTCGAGTTGGTCGGTGTCTTATTTAAAATGGTCATATGGACCAACTTATTCCTTATGTGACCTGATACGTAAACAACATGCTGGCACTGTGCCTATCACCCCTCTTGTCCCAGTGTCCCAGGCGTTGGACTCCTTCTCAGTGTTTCTTTCTGTCTTCCTTGCCCTCCTGCCCTCCTTCATGTCTCCTCATGCTTTTGAAGCTGATTTTCTAAACCAAAGCATGGAATTTAATATTTCACCCTAATAAATTTAACTTAATTTTGGCTTGTCATTTCAACCTGTTTAAAGTTTCAGACACTGATTCCTTTATCCTACATAATAACTATTCCTCTGAACTCTAAGCAAGTAGGAAAATTAATTTCTGTATCATCATCCAGTGACTGACAGACACTTAGAAATCTCATTTCAGGTTGACATGAATCATTCAGAGATTGTCCTTTGAACTATCACTTAACCACATAAATGTATCCAAGCCATATTCTTCCATAGTGTCTTCATGAAAGACCTTGTCAGAGACCTCAATAAAGTCTATACCTCTACTCCTCTTTCCTCATCTACCAGTCTAGCTAACCCATTTAAAAAAATGAGCTTAGTGTAATTGGCCTAATTTTTACTGAACCCATGCTAGCTTGTAGGGGCCACTGCTATATACTTATTTTTTCTCATTATAAATTTTCACAGTAAAAATCTTAACAATCTGGAGTAGTCAGGGGCAATATTGTTCCAGTTAATAAAATTTTCTGTTGAAAATCGGTTAACTAAAAAAAAGTTTTGTATATCATCACATCACAAATATTCTTCAAAAATGTATTAGCTCATATTCTTGCTTGCTTTCTTCCTTGCTTGGTGAGTTACTGCTTGGGGCCTTCATACTCAATATTGATTACAATGAACAGGTCTGTGGATACAGAAAGGATGAAAATGGGCAAAATCTGCACTGACCTGAGAAATCCTTTGGGTGTCTTTAAAATTCCTGTTAAAAGCTATATTTGTGGGCTGCCCAAGATGAACCGATTTTTTGGGAAAGCGAAACCCAAGGCCCCATCACTCAGTCTGACTGACTGCATTGGCACGGTGGATAGCAGGGCAGAATCCACTGATAAAAAGATTACCCAACTGGATGCTGAGCTAATGAAGTGTAAGGATCAGATCAAGATGAAAGAGGGTCCTGCAAAGAATATGGTCAAACAGAAAGCGGGTTTTAAAGCAAAAGCGAATGTATGAACAGCAGTGGGACAATCTTGCTCAACAGTCATTTAACACGGAACAAGCCAATTACACCATCCAGTCACTGAAGGACACTACGACCATGGTTGATGCTATGAAAGTGGGAGTAAAAGAAATGAAGAAAGCACACAAGCAATTGAAAATTGATCAGATTGACGATTTACAAGACCAGCTATAGGATACGATGGAAGACGCAAATGAAATCCAAGAATCTCTGAGTCATAGTTATGGCACCCCAGACTTAGATGAAGATGATCTAGAAGCAGAATTGGATGCACTGGGTGATGAGCTTCTGGCTGATGAAGAGAGTTCATATTTGGATGAAGCAGCATATGCACCTGCAATTCCAGAAGGTGTTCCCACTGATGCAAAGAATAAGGATGGAGTGCTGGTGGATGAATTTGGATTGCTACAGATCCCTGCTTTGTAGACTTGAATCGTTCAAGCACATCTAGTAAAATAAACACATATTCTGAAACCTGGGAAATACTTATCTTTCCAAATTTACCATAACTGGTTTAGGTTTCTTTCCTTTTTTTGAAGGAAGGGTGAATTACATGATTTTTTTTTTCTTCCGTTAAAGAGACTCATTGCTTGGGGTGCTTCTTTGTACTAAATTTGTATTATTATTTTTCTCTTATGAAAGACTAACTTGTTATTATCAATTACTATGTAATATTTTGTTTTCTTTCATTAATAATAATTTAAAATAAAACCAAGGAAATAGGAATCCTCAAAAAAAAAAGCTACATTTGTATAATCTTCCTCTGTTTCATGAAAATAAAATACAAAAAATGATATGATAATGTATGATTTCTATTAATAGTATCAACTCTCTAAAGGATTATTCAATTTCCCTTACTGGGTTAAGTATACACACAACAAAAAGTTAGTAGTTTTTAAATCTATCATTCTGAAAAAAGTTTAACACACTTCCAAGTGAATTTTTATTGAATGCATTTTTGCATTAAAAAAGTGATACTGTCACCAATGTGGGAAATAGGGGGTATAGAAAAAAATCAACCATGATTCCATTACCTGAAAAATAACATCCTTGTTTGAATATTTCTGCCTGATCCTTTTCATATACATGTATGGTAACACCCTAATTTGGATAGTTTGCATTGCTTTTCAGTGGGTCTTCCTCATTCTCTATGGTAATAATAGTAAAGGTCTGTATAATATTCCATAGTATTCATTCCCCTATGAGTTATAGAGCTCTGGGAAGAGCATCTTCAGGCATTCAGTGTATTTCAGGGATAAGGATAATTGGACCAAAGGGTGTAAACATTTTTATGAGTCTTGGTAGATACTGCCAAAATCCTTTCCAAAAGGCTTCAGTAATTCATAATGCCTCCAGCAATATATGAAACTATTTCACTAAATTTTGGCAAATTTTAGATGGTACATAATTGTTAATTCTAACTGGCATTTTTATTAACATCAAAGCTGAAGATGTTTGTATATGGTTGTTACTTGATTCTTTTCTTATCTTTTTCTTTCCTTTGCCAGGTCATTTATTGGAATCTGAATGATTTTTTATGATTTGTGCTAATTATTAGTTTAATAACAAGAGTCATTCTTTGCCTATCATATTTGCCATAACTACTAGTTCTTCTTTGGTTATTTTTTAACTTAAAATTATTTTTATTTAGTCAAATGTCTCTAAATTTTCCTCAGTGATATTTCTGTATTGTTTCCAACTTTAAAAAGTCAGAGTTGTGCCAAGACAATCACAAAATAAATGCAAATCAGGCACTGAAATCACTTGGCTACACTTGGTTATAAATTTGCCATCAAATGATTGTCATCAAAATGAAAATATAACTTTAAAAATACTCATAGAGTACTCTTCAACTCCCTATACTCACCCTATAATACAATAACTTCTGATTAGTATTTTGTAACATAAAGAGTTTTAAACTTATTTGTTTTCCTCTCTCTCCCATTCCTTCACCAGTTTAATCTGAGGAGCTGACTTTATTTTGTTTTTTAGTCCTCCTAATATTACTTTTAATCCAAAAAATAACTCGGTTATGTCTTTCAACTGTAGAGGAACGATATGTAATATTCCTTGTCCTTCCTTAACATTTTCATTTATACTTGATTACTACCTCCGTTTCCCTTTATCTCCTACCCCACTCTCCAATCCGAGGCTCTACTTGGACATAATTTTCTATACCTAGTTTCTAAAGCTAGTTTCTCAAGCAACCTCCTTCCATTACTGTAAACATCTTCCATGTCTCTTTAAAGAAAGTTTATTTCAGTGGAAAATAAATAAACTTCAGTTGGCATGTCTCAAAATGACTTTCAGGTGCCATTCACATACTAATCAGAACCTGGCTAAATCACTCTTATATTACAGTGTTTTTCTTTAAAGGATCTCAAGAAATAGCTCTATTCCACTGGCTTTTGCAGTTAGAAGTATGACATTCCATACTTTGGCACCTTTAAAAGTAACCTGCTATTTGCTCTTTGAAAACTTAATTTCCATACAAATAACTCAAGATTTATTTGGTTTTATTAATATAACTTTGGATGCAATAACTTTCTAATTTCTATATTAATTTCACTTTTAGGTTCTGTCTCATTTGTTCTTTTACTCTTACTCACTAATTCCTATTATTTGTAATTTTCAACTAAATGCTCTATCTTCTATACTTGTTTTCTTCTCTTTTAGGCTTTTCATTTCTTGATTAGTTTTTATTATTTGTAATTTTCAACTAAATGCTCTATCTTCTATATCTGTTTTCTTTTCTTTTAGGCTTTTCATTTCTTGATTAGTTTTATACTGTATAAGTTGTTTGAATTTATTTTCTATTTCACTAATTCATTGTATTATTGCTATTAAATACAATGTAAATGTTATAAAATACTTATGTTTTATTGTTTCTTAGCATTCATAACTTCAATCTTTAACTTATCCAAGTAATGCATGAATACATGCTTATTTTGACATTTCAAATAGAAAATTTTATTAAAAGCATAAAATGAAAGTTTCAATTCATCATACCCCTAATGCATAATTCCATGCCTTTCAATAGATGTGTAATCTTCCAGAATTTTTTGCTGAATTTATATATCTAATCATACAATAGACAAACGTTTTTATTTTATATAAATGGGATTATGATATGCAAATTGTTTGGAGCAAGCTTTATTCCCCTTAACAGTATATCTTAGAAATTTATGTATGTTGACAATATAGATTTATAGAAAACTTTTTAGTAAGTATGAGTATTCTACAGTATGGATTAAGCATAATTTATTTAATCACTCACTTTATTCTCAACTTTTTTCATAAGCCAAATAATCCTGTGCAAACATTTTAGCGCATGTATAAATATTTCTATAAGATAGGTTCCAAGAAATTGAGCTTTTGGATTAAAGAATATGTGAATTACATTTTTAAATCAATAGAATACATATACAAGATTTTAAAAAATCTTGTATTTTATTTTTTAAAAAGATTTTAAAAAATAAAACTGTAAAGATGATTTTATAATGAAAAGTCCTTGCCTCCCTACTCTCGTACCACTGGTAACTATTTTTAACCATTTATGTTTTCAGTTTTCTGGTGGTTACTTCCATACTATGCTCTACTTATTCTACATAATATGCTGTATAGCTCTTTCTTAATTTACAATCTAGACATTGTTTATAGACTATGATAAATATGAATTAAGCTCATTTACACTTATTCACCTTTTCTTTTCCACACCTATAAATAATATATCACCGCTTTCAGTTCCTCCACTAGCCAACCCTGTAGATTTAAAGAATATACTGAAATCTCTAGGTCTTATTTCATCACATGGCCATCATCTCAAAACACCTCAGTGGTCCCAACCTTCCCTTCTTCTCCCCTTCCCCTAATTCACCTCTACCTTTACTATTACACTAGGAAGTTGAAAACATTTATGCTCTAGTCTGCAACCATAAATTGGTTCTGAAAGTTGAATGCCAATAAATGGCACCTAATTGTCATGATCATCTACATATCATGCTCTGAAGAGCCTTATTTTGCTAAGACTATATTTCCTTCCCCCAGGGTGCTAATATCTGTGCTACTCAGTGGAAAGTGTTCCTAGCATCAAGATCCAATGCTTTCTCCTTTTTTTACATTAGCTAAGCTTTACAATCATAGTATGTGGGGTAGAATGTTTTATGCTCACCCTTATTTGATGCTTTTCTGTGATGCTCCTTTGAGGTCACATGACTTGCTTTGCCCAAGTGTGCCACTTCTGAGAAAGCCTTAACAGCCAGCATGTGTTTCAACATGATCTCTTTTCCACTTGCCACAGACTGTTCTAGATGGAGACTGCTCCATCACTCTGAGACTTGGACTCAAGATAACATAACAGACCAGAGCTGCAGCTGACCTTTAAAGGATATGTGGCATGAGTGAGAAATAAACCTTCATTGTTCTAAGCCTTTGAGATTTGGGTTCATGTCTGCCAGAGCAAAACCAATCTATCTATATCTTATGTATTCCGTTTTCCACAAGACTTCACTCTCAGAGGTGTCTGTTCTCCTGATTTAATATGAACTGACTGCTGCGTGGGCGTCTAAACAGCTATCATCCGGCAACTGGCTTCCACTGCTTTCTAATGGCCTTATTTTTCTCAGTTGACTCCTTGTTTCACTAGAAAACATCCTTAAGTAACTTCCTAAGAAAGGGCACATGGGAAGTAAACTTTGTTCATCCATGTCTGGAAATGTCTTTATACTGCCCATATGGTTGATAATTTGGGTAAAAATCATTTGCAATCAGAATTTTGAAGACCTTGCTCTTTCAGCATCCAGTTTTGCTGATTAAAAATCTGAAATTGGTTTGTATCGTGTTCCTTTGTGGTCTCATTTTCTCTCTCTGCAAGTTTTAGTAGGGATTTCAAACTCATGGCTACAGAGAACAGGTCAGTAACATGATTATATGAAGCAGTGCCTGTAATTCATATGGAGAGTGAAGAGGTTTACAGTGAATTGAGGAGTACAAGCACCACATAAAGGAAGTAATTAACTATCTCTCAGTGCTAGTTGATTGCTACCTATCAAGAGGCTACAGTTGCCAGATATACCAATGTTTCAAGAGAAGCCTGAAATGTGCATTTTTATATAAAATCATGTAAATTTTAAATGCTGACAACTCATTCAAAAATTGATTTCAGAAACCCTGTGCTAGAGGACTTCATCTGTAATCAGCCAGTTCGCCACCTTTTCATTTAGGATTTTCCCATTATTCTCAGTGCTCTAAAATTTTAGAGTGGTATAGTGTTCTAGTTTGCTAATGCTGCCGGGATGCAAAACACCAGAAATGGATTGGCTTTTATAAAAGGGGGTTTATTTGGTTACACAGTTACAGTCTTAAGGCCATAAAGTGTCCAAGGTAACACATCAGCAATCGGGGACCTTCACTGGAGCATGGCCAATGGTGTCCGGAAAACCTCTGTTAGCTGGGAAGGCACGTGGCTGGTGTCTGCTTCAAAGTTCTGGTTTCAAAATGGCTTTCTCTCAAAACATTCCTCTCTAGGCTGCAGTTCCTCAAAAATGTCACTCTTAGTTGCACTTGGGATATTTGTCCTCTCTCAGCTTCCCCGGAGCAAGAGTCTGCTTTCAATGGCCATCTTCAAACTGTCTCTCATCTGCAGCTCCTGTCGTTCTTCAAAGTGTCCCTCTTGGCTGTAGCAGCTTGCTCCTTCTGTCTGATCTTATATGGTGCTCCAGTAATTCAATTCAGACCCACCTTGAATGGGCGGGCCAACACCTCCACAGAAATTATCCAATCAGAGTCATCACCCACAGTTGGGTGGGGTGCATCTCCATGGAAACACTCAAAGAATTACAATCTAATTAACACTGATAGGTGTGCCCACACAAGATTACATCGAAGATAATGGTGTTTGGGGGACATATACATTCAAACTGGCACATATAGTTATTTAGTATCTTCTCCTTCACCTCCGGGAAACTTTTTTGTGTTATTTCCTGAATAATTTCTCTTCCTCTTATTTCTATTTTCTCTTAGACTTTGTACTAGATAGGGATTTATTCTCCCTGGTTGATTCACTAGCATCTTACCTGCTCTGTCTCTGGGTCATTTTGTACTGTTTTGTGGGAGAGCTCCTCCACTTTGTTTTTGATGAGGCTAAAAAGCAGTGTAGCAGAGCACTTATGAGCAGAGAACTGAGGTCCAGAAGCTTTGGATGGAAATATGGCTCTGCCACTGATGTGTGTGACTTGGGCAGGGCATTTATAGTCTCTGTGCCTCAGTTTCCTCAAATGTGAAATGGATAAAATAATAGTAACTACCTCTATTGCTTTTCTGTTTTCTAGTCTCATTTATTTTTGCTCTTGTAGTGATTATTTTCTTCTTTCTGCTTGATCTGGGTTTAGTTTGCTTATCTTTTTCCAGTTTCTTAAGATAGATGCTTAACTCGTTACTGCAAAAGAGAAGCTGAACTTGCATATAATTGTGACTAAGAGTCTCCCCCTGAGTACCTCTTTGTTGCTCAGATGTGGCCCTCTCTCTCTCTCTAACTGAGCCACCTCGGCAGGTGAACTCACTGCCCTCCCCCCTATGTGGGACCCGACTCCCAAGGGTGTAAATCTCCCTGGCAACACAGGATATGACTTCCGGGGATGAATCTGGACCCGGCATCGTGGGATTGAGAATATCTTCTTGACCAAAAGGGGTATGCAAAATGAGACAAAATACTTTCAGTGGCTGAGAGATTTCAAGTGGAGTCGAGAGGTCACTCCGGTGGACATTCTTATGCACTATATAGATACCACCTCTTAGGTTTTAATGTATTGGAATAGCTAGAAGTAAATAGCTGAAACTACCAAACTCCAACCCAGCAGCCTGGACTCCTGAAGACAATTATATAATAATGTAGATTACAAGGGGTGACAGTGTGATTGTGAAGACCTTGTGGATCACACCCCCTTTATCTAGTGTATGGATGAGTGGAGGAATGGGGATAAAAACTAAAGGACAAATGGGGTGGGATGGGGGGATGATTTGGGTGTTTTTTTTTCACTTTTATTTTTTATTCTTGTTCTGGTTCTTTCTGATGTAAGGAAAATGTTCAGAAATACATTGTGGTGATGAATGCATACCTATATGATAGTACTGTGAACAGTTGATTATATACCATGGATGAGTGTATGGTATGTGAATATATTTCAATAAAACTGAATTTAAATTAAAAAAAAAAAGACGCTTAAACCATTGATTTGAAATCTTCCTTCTTTTCTAATATAAGAATAAGAATACAGTGTTATAAACTTCTCTAAAAGCACTTTTACTGCAGGCTTTTTCTATCCCATAAATTTTGATGTGTTTTGTTTTCATTTTTATTCAATTCAAGATATTTTCTTATTTCCTTTGTGATATGCAACTTTTATACTTACTACATAATCAAGTAATTTTAAAGTAGCACCAAGAAACAATTCTAAAAACTGGATGTATCTTTACATGTATGGTTGTTTTATGACGATTAAAAACCTAATCAAAAGGGAAAGAATGCCAAACTGAGGAATCAGAAATTTGAACTGTCCCTAAGGCTCTAAACTATTGAGCTTATGACCTTGGGCAAGTGACTTCACCACCTAGGATTAATAATATACAGTCATATAAGACCAATTTTTTTTTAAGAAATAAAACACATGCACATACACATATACACACAGGTGATATCTGGTGATGTTTCACTGAAGATGGATTTCACATTAAGAACACTGAAATTCCTACCTTCTAATATAGAGATAGCAGACAGACACATATTGATCAAAGCTTAATTCAAAACCAATGAATAGTGTTTCTATTATGAAATCAAACTCAGAAGCATAATGTAACAGAAATTTTGAAATTATAAGACAAAGTTTCTGCTCTCTCATGGATTATATTTTCCTTTCAGGATAACAATTCCACATGATACACTGTATTCTCATACAAGAATTCCACAAGTGCACAAAATAGTGAGATGATAAATGCTATAACTTTGGAGAAAAAAGAAAGCAGTGTGGGCTGAAAAGGTCATGTAACGTTTGATGGAAGAGCTGGAACTTGAGGTAAGACTTGTAAGATGGACGTGATTTGCCTAGACAAAATATAGCAAGACAGTCCAAATAATGAAAATTACAAAGAAGGGTCAATTCACAGGTTTTGATCTCTATAATTATTGTGCCTTTACACAATCCTTACGAAAAATAAGTCAGGGAGGTAGTTTTACCAACATTTTAAGATTAAAACAACAAAACAATAATGACTTTAAGGACACATATCATATCAGACTTCCTTTTCAATGAACTCAAGTGAATCACAAATTGTTATCACTTAGAGAATAAAATTCAGAAATAATAATGGACTAATTAGTTCTTAATGTAGTACCTAGTTAAAAGGGGATTAAGAATGTAATTATGAAAAGAAAATCAGGTTTCCAGATTGAAAAATTCAAATATTGCTTTTAGGGGAAAAAAAAAAATTTCTTAACTAGAATGACCAAGGTAATTAACATTTTTCCAGATGTTAAGAGGCAAGCAAATTAGATGAACAAGGAAATATTTAGTAGCCACTGTAATTACCAGGAGAATAGGCAGGGATATATTTTTTAAAAGAAGGCATACAAACCTTTTTTATAACTAAATAAAAGGCAGAATACTTAGAGTGAAATCTAAACTCCGTGTGAGGCCCTATTTATGGTCTTCCTTCTCCTCTTCCACCACTGGAACTCTCCTCTTCACGTGCTGGCTCAACCCGTCTTGACTGTCATTTTGATTCCCAAGACCCTCCCAGCTTGCTCTCCTCTCAGGATATTTGAACTTGCCGTTCCCTCAGCCTGGACTACTAATCCTCAAGAGAGCTCACCGCTGGCTCCTTCCTATTTTTCAGGACTCTCAGCACAAATGTCCCCTACTCAGGGGCCTCCCTGACCACTTATCAAATGCTGGCAATCCCCTCCCTTCTCTCCACCCTGCAAAGTCTGTGACATGCCCTCTTTCCTTCTTCATAAGTCATTCTTTGAAATGATTTCCTTTTCTGTTTATGGTCTGGATGCCCACTGAAACAGAAGCTCCATGAGACGGGAGCCTTGCCTGTCCTGCTCACTGCTCTCCCCGGGGTTGAAACAGTATCTGGCATAAAGTAGGTGCTCAAAACCTATTTGTCAAATAAATGAATAAATAAATCAAATTAGTGCTCAAGATCCACAATAAACACCTTCAATTAAGCATTCAGATTAACTGTTGGAGTAGACTTCACTGGAGGGTTACAATTCTGTTTCAGTACTTTATTTAAACAAATACTGTTTAAAATATTTCAAATATATTGGTAATAAATGTTTCTCAGAAATATTTTCATTTGCATGGTTTCTGTGATAGAAAGAAATTTTTAAATGATGAATTATACATGTATTAAAAAATTAAATGGCATCATCAAAATGAAAGACCAACCTGCTGTTCATATCTTTTTTTGACATCTTCCAGCTGCCATAGATACTCCTTTGATTGTTTCTCACGGAGAGACTTGGATCTACTTAGATCTGCTTCTACTTTTTCCATCTATAAAATTTAAAAAGTATTAAAATTTTTAAATAAAAAAATTGCATTCCACATTTTTGTAATTTGATCATTCATCAGAATGGCAGATTTTAGGCATCTCACTGATCATAATCGTGAATTTAAAGATGATAAAATAGTGCAAATTATCAATTTATTTTAAAATATTGTTAAAAATTTCAGGCAGGGGAATTAAAATTGATATACAACTGCCTAAATTCTCATTTTATAATTACAAGTGGCAGAAATACAATTTTGGGCATTTAAGTATTTATCCAACAAGATTTTATTAAGCCCTTGGAATTTACAAGACACTGTGCTGAATGCAAGAAAATATTTGTAAACCATAAATCCAATAAGGGACTTGTATCTAGAACATATAAAGAAATCTTACAATTCAATAATAAGTAGGCAATTAAACCCAATTTAAAGATAGGTAAAGGATCTGAACAGACATGTCCCCAAAGAATACATACAAAAGGCCAATAACCATGT
Source organism: Choloepus didactylus (assembly GCF_015220235.1). Lineage (NCBI taxonomy): Eukaryota > Metazoa > Chordata > Mammalia > Pilosa > Megalonychidae > Choloepus > Choloepus didactylus. The sequence continues at coordinate 62,093,511 of NC_051324.1, read as the reverse complement.
GAAAAGATAACATCATTAGTCATTAAGAAAGTGCAATTCAGAACCAAAATATGATACCATTTCACACTCCCTAGAGTGGCTAGGATTAAGAACACAGGTCATAAGTGTTGGTGAAGATGTGGAGAAATCACAACCTGCATACAATGCTGATGGGAATGTAAAATAGGGTAGCCACTTGGGAAAACATCTTAGCAGTTCCTCGAAGGATTAAACATAGAGTTACCATGTGACCAAGTAATTCCAGTCCTAGGTAAGAAATGAAAATACATGTCCACACAAAAAACTTGTACAAGAAAGTTCATAGCAGCATTATTCCCAAGAAGAAACAACTCCAGTGTACATCCACTGATGAATGGATAAACAAAACACGGTATAGCCATACAACAGAATATTACCTGGCAATAGAAAGGAAAAAAGAACCTTGAAAACCTTATGCTAACTGAAAGAAACCAGTCACAAAAGGCCACATGTTACACGTTTCCATTATATAAAATGTTCAGAATAAGCAAATCTATAGAGACAGAAAGAAGATTAGCAGTTGCCTAGGGAGGGAGGCCTTCAGAGGAAATGAGGGTAGTAACTGCTAAAGGGTATGGGATTTCTTTGTGGAGTGATGAAATGTTCTAAAATTGATTGTGGTGATGGTTACACAACTCTGTAAATATACTAAAAACCATTGAATTGTATGCTTTAAATACATGCTTTACATTGTATGCTTTAAACGAATGTATGGTATATTATGTGGATTACAGGTCAATAAATACAGGCCTCGTGTGATCCAATCACTTTCCTAGCCCTTCACCACCACCACTCTAGCCCACCTGCTTGCTTGCTGGACCTAGAACATGCCAGAACTGCCTTACTCCACTCCACCCCTACTCCATCTCCTAGATATTCACGTGGCTTTCTCAAACTCTCAAGGTTTTGCTTAAATGTCACCTTTGTACTGACACCTCCCTGACAACTCTATTTTAAATTGCAGCCCAGCCCTCTTGTCCTACTAAACCCCTTCCCCTGATCTACTTCTCCCTGTTCCCAAAGCACCCATCACCTTCAGGTACACTGTATAATTTACTTAGTCATTAGGGATGTATTTAATGCCTGTGTTCCCGATGGAATGTAACCACATGTTCACGATGAATCCCAATCATTTAACACAGTGCCTGGCACTTAGTAGGGGCTCAATAAACACTAATCAAATGAAAAAATTAGAAGACACTGTGTACCCAACTGGGTCCTAGGCTTCAAATGAACAACTTTTAATATATAATAGTGCTATTTTCTTTAAAACCCATATAAAATAAAACAAATTAAATCTAACTTTTCCTATCATCTAGAAAATTCTATAGATGTTTTATTATCTCTCACTGGATGCTCTTTTACATATGACAGAAAACAATGTTCTTAGATACAATGTTGAAAAAGCTCTCCATATCAATAAAATGAAAATGGCACCTTTTATTCATTGTAGTACAGTATTTCATTTGTCTTTCTAACCCATAGATTGCACATTTTAGCATAATTTAAGTAAATATTTTTCTGATGCAACTGTCAGTTAATGTGAGAATCATTCTATCACTGCCTACTTTACATTACTTATTATTCTGCTTCACTGAAATATTGAGGTATTTCTTCCTTTCAACCTGTACACAACACCTTCGTTCAGGCTACCTTTCAGTAAGTGCTAAGATTAGTTAAAACATGAATATTGGGGGAAATGAACCATGAAAAATGCTTCCTTCACAGTTTTTCACATTAAACTGAAATACGAATATTCAAATGCATTTTTTCAAACATGATTAAACTTTAAGATTCTAGGAGTAAAGATAATCAGTGAAAAGCAGTCAGTCTCATTGGATAAGAACAACAAAATACACATTATCACCCACTACTACTGTCCAAGAATACATTCCAGTTACTGATTCTTACACTAAAGTTTGAAGTATTTCGATTATGGCATAATATCGAGCATCTGAATATTTCTTTGTAAATATCAAGGATCATGACTCTGAAAACAATAAGTTCTCAGCTTCCAAATTCAATGGTAAGAGTTCTAAGATTATTGATCCATTGATAATTGGTATCATGGTCAAGAACAAAATTTACTAATACAGTATTAAAGGAAGCAAACTAAAGCCCACTTTATTTTATTTCTAACTTATGACATAGGCTTCAAATGAAAGCAATTATTTTTATTTTTAAAAAATTAGTTGTGTTTGGGGAAAGAACACGAGATAGGGACTGTAGCATAGTAAACAAACGAGCAAAAATTAATAGAGAAATAACCTGAAACACACCTTACAGAGCCATTTAGTACCCCAAAACTATAATTAACAGAATAGGATGACTACATTAAAAAAAGTTCTGTCTTAAGGCATAATACTAAGACGGAAATTCTGCTGGTGACTCTCAACAGTTACAACCTCTGACTCAAGCTCCAGTCTTCAGTTTCCAAACACCTGGGGAGAACTCATGTCCTTACCTGCAGTGATGGCCTTCCTGTGCCCACCTTGGCCCACACCGCCACACTCCATCTTCTTTACCCCTCTACCCCACCTCCCTGTTTCTGTAGTGGCTCAACTATCATCCCAGCTACCTGGACTTGAAACTTTGACATTATCTTTCATTTTCCCTACAGTCAACAACGCAATTACTGTGTCACAACAGTTCCTTTGAAATGTCTCTCAATACCTGTCTTCATCTGTACTGCAGCACCAGAGGGAAAGTGTCACTGTAAAGGGTCTGCTGCATTCAAGAGGCTCAAGGCTCTCTCACCCTCGATGTGTTTCACATTAGACATGAGCAGGAGGCTTTTGCATCTGTCCTCGGCAATCTAACCACGTCTCCCTACACAACAATATGCCTGGCATTTCCCAAACAAGCCATGGCTATTCTTGACTCCATAGCTTTTGCTTCTCACATCATCTGGAAAGCCCTTTTCTCCTTTTCCCCTCATCCGAAAAGTCAATCTGTAAGGTTGAGTCAAGTCTCCCCTCCTCTCTGAAGTGTTCTCTAATCCCACCAAATGACGCACGTTTTCCTTTTCTCCATGTCTAGGAGCTAATGCCATTATTTTCCTAGCACATAGTGTTTTTCTCAATGATATGGAAGTGTTTCAAAGGTACAAGCTTTGTTCTTTCATCTAGATCATAAGCTCCTAAATAAAGGGAAGCAGGACATAATTTTTTATTTTGTATTTTAATTAATTGTCATGGAACACAGAATAAAATTCATTAAATTCTTACAGGATGCACAGAAGGGTAGGAGAAAGAGAAAGGGAAAGGAAAAAGAAAAGATAAATCAAGGAGGGAGGATGTGGTTCCATTAATACTTTTAAGGCAGAACTTCATATGAAATCGATTTGAGTTCTAATTTAAATCAGCACAGGATGAAATATTAAAATACTAAATATTAAAAATAAAAATTAAGAGCTCTATATATTCAAATTTGGTTTTTAAGTAGGAATAGCTTCTATAAAAAATGGAAAACCGTCAACAATTTAAAGTACAGGAAAAGACTTTTTATACGTACACATTAAGAAAAACTCAAGGTAATTAATAATTGATACTATAAGAAAATGAAATACATGTTACTTTAGATTATACTGACCGAAAATGCCAGACCCCACTCCATTCTCCTTCCACAATTTAATAAAAAATTTAAAATAGTTCATTTGTAGAAAAACACAAGGTTCTCTGGTTACCACAGAAACAAAAGATTCTGCTTCGTCACAGATCATTCCATATTCTATTCAACTTAATTAAAAAAAAAAAAATCTCTTATATTGTGTAACTGGCTTCAAAGGAACCTAAGAGTAAACCTTGTGGCAAAACCAGGAGCAGAAAGGGGCTTGGTTATATTTCTGTGACTGCGTTTAAAGAAGCAAGAAATAGGCAAAGAAGGGTGTTGGATTTTCCTTATATGCTGCCTAAGACATTACTTTAAGCTACCTGTAAGAGAAAACTCAAGTATCCATAGCTTAAACAACATAGGCCCTTATTTTCCTATCATATAAGTTAAGAAGTAGGCTGCCACCTAGCAGCTCAAAGATGTCAGGGTTAGGATCTTCTCCTAATGGTTGCAAAATGACTTCTGTAGCTCTGAACATCTGGCAGAGGGAAATAGAAGGGCAAAGGGTAAAGGATAAAGGGACAAGGGCAAAGGATAATGTGTTAGCTGAGTTGAATTCTCTTTTAAGGGACTTTCCTGCAAGTTCCAGTCAATAGCAAATCAATTATGCTATTTGCATTTCATTCTCTAGAATTATGTTAAATGGCCAGTTCCATCTGTAAGGTAAGAGACTGTAGTTTTAAAATTGGGTCTAATGTTGCCCTAAATAAAATCAGGGTTCTATTAGTAAGGAAGTAAAGTAGGAATGTAAATTGGGTGAACATCTGGCCTTCTCTGTCAAATAAGGTAATAATAGGTCATTACTCTTCCTCTAATAGAGTACCATTGTTTTGTTATATTTTGTGTAACAACATATATAATTCAAAACATATTTTATTGCATTAAATACATGTTTTGATAAACTATAAGAAATTACCTGTCAAATATTTTCAGATGTATGTAAAATAAGAAATACATATAGATTGATAGGTGATAGATGGATGAGGGATGGATGGATGGATGAATGGCTGGACGATGGATTGATGCATAGACGATAGACAGACAGTCAGTCAGGTAAATAGATATAAATGGCAGAGAGAGAGAGAAATAAATATTTCTGTGGCTGGCTAAGGACCCAATAGGAACTTATGGCCTCATCAGGAAACTCAATTAACATACTAATTGATTTTACCCATAGTTTTTTTGTGAGAGATAAATATTAATTGATTTAAGACACTATGTCCTGTACATGTTAGTATGGGAAATGATTGCTATGAAATGGAAGAGATTTGAAATTTGTGGGGTTTTTTAACATATTTCTAAAAATGTAAATACATTATTTTTACTAGCACAATAAGAGAGCTTACCTAAAATAAACACAAGAGACTTAACAAATCCAGTAATGAATTAAGAATTCTTCCCTATTGAGAACACAGCCCCTTATTTCCTTATTCCATTTGCCAACTTTTAGTTCATTCAGTTTTCATATTTCTTTAGGAGACTATTTCTTTATTAATATAAGACAAGAAATGATATCAAATCAATGATTATTAATGTTTTTTGATTATCATCCTTATTGCAACATCACCAATGTTTTGGAATCACACAAATAAATTTAAATATTTTAATATTTATTCAAATGGTAAAATCCTCTGGGGCAAGTATTACTAATTACATTTTTAAACTTTGCATTGAAATATAACATGCTATCAGAAAAATGAACATAGATGAATTTTCTCAAACCGAACACCTCCCTGTAACTAGCACCCAGATCAATCAACAGTACCTCAGAAGTCATTACCTCGCCACTCGAGGGCAACTTGCACAAACCAACTTTGTGTGTTGTTGTTTATATAAACAGAATCTTATAGTAAGAACTCCTTGTGCTCTTTGTGGCTGGCTTCTTTCACTCAACATTACATCTGTAAGATTCATCCAAGTTCTCAGGTGTACTTGTTGACTGTTCATTCTGGTCGTTATGCAGCATTCCACGTATGAATATACAACAATTTATCTATTTTACTATGATGGTTCTGGATAGTCTCCAGTTTCTGTTGTTCATTTTTTTTGGCTATTATGAATAATGCTGCTATGAATATTTTAGTATATATCTTTTGTGAACTATATATGCATCTATGAAGGGCATATACTTAGCTGGACATAAGGTATGCACATATTCAATTTTAGTGGATGTTATCAAATAGCTTTCCAAAGTTTGGTAATACCAATTTACACCCTCACCAGTAGTATACATAAGTCCCATTGTTCCACATACTTGCCAACACCTGGTATCCTGTCTTTCTCATTTAAGCCATTCTGGTGGATGTATAGTAGTGTTGCACTGTGGTTTTAATTTTGCATTTCCCTAATGACCAAAAGAGTTGAGCACATTTTTGTATGTTAATCAGTCATTCTGAGATCAATTTTTATGAAATATTTTTTCAAATATTTTGCCCATATTTCTATTTGGTGTGTATCCTATTCTTATCGATTTGTAGCTCTTTACCTAATGTGGATATGAGTCTTTTGTTTGATATCTAAATTGCAATTATCTTCTCCCACTCTAGGGTTGCCTTTTCACTTTCTTACTAGTCTGTTTTGATGAGGAGTTTTTAATTTTAATGAACTTCTATTTAACAATGTTTTGATTTTTATGTATAGCATTTTTTGTGTCCTATTTAGAAAATCTTTGCTTATTCCCAACTATCAAAAACACGTCTACATTTTTTTCTAAAAGTCTTATTGTTTTACCTTTCTCTTGTAGATCTACAATCCTTCTGAAATTATTTTTGTGAATAGGGTAAAGTAAGGGGTACGATTTTTATTGTTCCACATGGTTTTCACTTGACCCAGTACCATTTATTGAAATGATCATTCTTTCCCAACTGCACTGCACTACCTCTTTTGACACCAAACAAACTGGTCATATGTGTAAGATTCTGTTTTTGGTCTCTTTCTTCTGTCCCGCTTACCAATACCACACTGTATTAATTACTATAGCTTAATACTTGTCTTGCTATCTGGTAGTGATCTCTAGTTGTGCTCTTCTTCAAAAGCCTTAGGTATTCTTAGCCCTTTGCATTTCCATATACACTTTAGAATCAGGTTGTCAGTTCCCAAACATACCTCCCCCACCCCATAACACCTCTACGATTTTGATTTTTAGAATTGAGAACTGACTTTTCATAATATTGAGTCCATACATAAAGACATCCCTCTACTTATGTAGATATACTTTAGTTTTTCTAATGTTACCCAGTTTTCAGAATAGAAGCCTTGCACATGTTTTAATATTTATTCTTAAGATATGTGATTTTTTGGTGCTTTTATAAATGACAGCTTTTTAAATTTTTATTTTCTATTTGTTCCTGGCATATAGAAATAAAATTAATTTATGTATCATAAGTATATATTTAGTTAGAATTTGCCTTGGGAAATTAATTACCAATAACATTTTAACAAGTAAACACTTGAGAAACCCATGGTTACACAAAAATGCCCTAATTGTAGATAAATGCATAAATCATTAGGTTATCTTAGATGTCCCTCCTATGGGTCTTCCCAAAAACCTATTTATTCACTCATTGTACTGCTTATTATAATAATAACTTTATGACACAAGTCTATTACAAGGTCTATCACACAAGCCACAAACATGTCTTAATAATCTCTGTATTCCCAGGATTCAGAACAGTGGCTGGTATAGGGTAGGCATTCATTAATTTTTATAAATGAATGAAAGACAACATCAAGGCTGTTTAATTCCTTCTACTCGCCATTAAGTCAATAAAACACAGTATTTTTAAAACAAGAATAATTTTACTATTTTCACAATTATTAGCCCTTCAAGTCAGCCAAATGCAAAACGTCATGTTTTTTAGTCCAGTGTTCTCAGTAGATATCTTTTTGTTTATTTTGCTTTTGCAAAAGAGATTAATCATTGATGATTATTATAGGAGAAAGTTTCACTTACTACATTATGAAGCATTTTAAGGATACAAATTGAGATTTCTTATAATTATGTGTTTTTTGTTGTGTTCTTATGTTTTTTTCTTAATCATATTTTTTATTGTAGAATATAACATATTTATATAGAAGTGATAACTTTCCAATTGCAATTTAACAAGTAGTTAGAGAGCAAATTGCAAAGAATATTATGGGTTACAGTTCCAGAGTTTCAGTTATTTCCTTATTGTGAAACATAACATATATGCAAAAAGGTAATAACTTTCAAAGTACAATTTAACAAGTAGTTATATAGGAAATTTCCAAAAATGTTGTGAGTCACAGTACCATAGTTTCAGTTACTTCCTTATTGTAAAATAGAACTGCTCCGGTTTTCTAATGCTGCTATTATGCAAAATACCAGAAATGGATTGGCTTTTTAAAGTGGGTTTATTTTGTTACAAATTTACAGTCTGAAGGCCATAAAAGTGTCCAAACTAAGGCAACAACAAGAGGATACCTTCACTGAAGAATGGCTGATGGTGTCCGGAACAACTCTGGGCCAACTCTGGCCTAGTATCTTCTAGCTTAGCATCTCCAAACATCCTTCTGTCCACATCTCCAAGCATCTCTAAGCATTAGCAAGCATCTGGGTCTGTGTTGGCTCTTAGCTTCTCTTTTAAATACTTCAGTGAACTAATCAATGGGCGGGACTACACCTCCATGGAAATAATCCAATCAAAATTATCAACCATAGTTGAGGGAGTCACATCTACGTGGAAACACTCAATCAAAAGTTTCCACCCTAATCGAAACACTAGTAAGTCTGCCCCCAAAAGACTGCATTAAAGAACATGGCTTTTTGGGGGACATAATATATCCAGACCAGCACATTTCACCCCCTGGGCCCCAAAAAGACATGTGCTTTCCCAAATGCAAAAATACATTCATTCCATCACAATATAGATAAGTATAAAGTCCTAACATTCTCCTGTTTTTAAATTTATTCAGACTTGTACTTTGGGATGTAATGATTTATAAATGTCTGTTAAGTCTAATTCATTTATCATATTGTTTAGGTTCTCAATTTACTTATTGGTCCTCTGTCTTAGTTGTTCTATCCGTAGAAGAGAATGCTGTATTGAATTCTCCCACTATTATTGTAGATGTGTCTATTGCTCTCTTCAGTTTAGTCAATGTTTGTCTCAAGTATTCTGGAGCTCCTTGATTGGGTGCATAAACATTTATGATCATCATTTCTTCTTGGTGAATTTCTTCTTTGTCTTTTATGATATCCTTGGATTTAAAGTCAATAGTATCTGAAACAAGTATAGCTATCCCTGCTTTCTTTTGGTTGCAGCTTGTGTAGAATATTTTTTTCCATCCTTTCACTTTCAGTCTCTTTGTATCGCAAGATCTAAGATGAGTCTCTTATAAACAGCATATCAATGGGTCATATTTTTTAATCCATTCTACCAATCTGTGTATTTTGGAGAGTTTAATCCATTCACATTCAAATTTATTACTGTGAAGGGAGTCCTTGAACCATCCATCTTATATTTTGGTTTTTAATTGTCAGATCTATTCTTCCCCTCTCTCTCTTTTTTTCCTTTAATTTACCCCTACTAATACTTGTCAGTTCTGTGCCCTTCTCCAGACCTCTCTCTCTCTTTTTTTCTCAGCTGGTAGAGCTCCCTTTAGTATTTCTTGCAGGGCAGGTCTTTGTTAACAAATTCTCTCAGCATTTGTTTGTCTGTGAAAATTTCAAACTTTCCCTCAATTTTGAAGGAGAGCTTTGCTGGATAAAGAATTCTGGCTGGCAAGTTTTCTCTTTCAGAATCTTAAATATGTCATACCACTGCTTTATTGTCTCCATGGTGCCTGATGAGTAGTCAGTACCTAGTCTTACATTGTTTCCCTTGTATGTGGTAAATCGCTTCTCTCTTTCAACTTTCAGAACTTTCTCCTTCTCTTCAGCATTTGACAATCTGATCAGTATATGTCTCAGGTTGTGTTTATTTAGATTTATTCTATTTGGAGTTTGTTGGGCATCTTTAATTTGCATATTTATGTTGTTTAGAAGGGTTGGGAAGTTTTCCCCAATTATATCTTGAAACACTCTTCCTAGATCTTTACTCTTCTCTTCTCCTTCTGGGACACCAATGATTTTTATATTTGTTTGCTTCATGTTATCCATCCGTCTGCGTCAGCTTCCAACATCCATCTTCAAAATGCCTGTTTCAGCTGCAGCTCCTCTACAAAATGTCACTCTCAGTTCCTCTGAGTTCCTTCTGTCTGTGAACTCCTTTACATCACTCCAGTGATCCAATTAACACCCACCCTGCATGGGCAGGGTAACATCGCCATGGAAATTATCCAATCAAATGTTTCACTCACAGTTGACTGAGTCACATCTTCATGGAAACACTCAAAGAATTCCAATCTAATCAACAGTAATACATTTGCCCCCACAAGACTGCATCAAAGAATATGGTGTTTGGGGGTCATAATGCATCCAAACTAGCGCACCATCATTTCCGTGAGATTCATTTCACATTTTTTTATTTTTTTTTCACCATTTGTTCTTTTGTGTGTTCACATTCCATTGTGTGTCCTCCAGTTCACTTATCCTTTCTTCTGCCCCTTAAAAATATGCTCTTGTGTGTCTCAAGTACATTTTTAATTTGATCCACACTGTCTTTTATTTCCATAAGAATCTGCTATCTTTTTAATTTACTCTTTCAAATTCCTCTTTATGCTCTTCTAGAGTCTTCTTGATGTTCTCTATGTCTTTAACCATCTCGTTGAAATTGTTTTGGAGATTTGTGTGTACTTCTTTAACTCATTGCTCCAAATTTTGTGTCTCTTCCAGCTTTTTAATTTGTTCGCTTGGCTTGTCCATATCTTCTAGATTCTTCAAATGCTTTATGATTTTCTGTTGGCTTCAAGGCATTTTCTTGCCTTGAGAAGGTTATTTTGGGAAATAAAGGATTATTTGAGCATTTACATATAATTTGGCAGAATTACAGCTTGCTGGACAGCAGTTTCCCTATCCTACCAGCAGATGGTACTCTTGAGCTGCCTTTTACTCTCAAGCCGATCTTCCCTGAAATTCTCCTATGTGCTGGGTGGAGTCTAAACCAGGTAGGCATCCAATCAGTGCACCAGTTCTCCATGTGCACTGGGGACTGCCTGCCCTGGGGGTGCAATGCAAGCCCTGGACAGTTCGGCAATGAGTCCATTCAAGGGCACCCTCCAGCTCAAATGTGCCCCACTCCCAGCTTGCCATGTGCCCTTGAGCCTCTGCGGTGTGGGAGGGGTACAGATGCTTCTGTATGGTGCCCTCTCCTGTCCCCGCTTCTTTCCAGTGCACACTCCAGACTTCCATGGGGGGAGAGTAAATGCTGCCTCTTAGGTTCCCTCACAGGCACTCCTGGCCATATGGCTATGGAGGATCACCTCCCTAGTTAACTGTTAGGGTGGGTGCATGCTGCTCACTTCCTTGCCCGGTGGCTGTCTGGCTGCCACCAGCCCCAGGAGGCAGTTCCAGCTGAACAAAACTCACCCTGTTGTTTGAGGCACCGTCTCTCTGCATTTTTTTCCACATCCCCATCATGTATTTTAAGGGTCCCTCTATGGCTAGTCACACCCCAAAACCAGGGTCCAGGGCATCCTCCAGCCCCTCTCTAGTTTCTTCCACAGAAGAGAAGCCTGCTCCATCTCACCCACTCCGCCATCTTTCTAGAAGTTTGTTGTTGTGTTTTGTATTTCCATGCCAAATATTTAAATATATTCTTTGGACTCTGTCATTTTGAAATGATTAATCATCGATAGTATCCATTAAACCACTTAAATATACTTGTACAATTTTACCTCTACTACTTCATCTCACTTAAAGACTAAAATGCTAAATGTTAAAAGGGTAAGGAGAGATCTCCAGTATCACCAAAAGACAATGAAGGAAAAAAGCTTCTACCTATACTGGCCTTTTTATTATCTTACAATGGTTTAAAAATATTATTCAACATTACATGAGCCAGCACACACCTTGAAAAACAAGAGGACAAAGGTATAAGTCACAATGAATGTATTGCATGATGATTTTATTCTTCACGTCTATTTGTTATCCATCCAGATATAATGACACAAATATATCCAGATTGCATTCTTCCTTGCTTGTAACTTGACATTTTTGTTCATTAATTCAACAGCAAAAATAGGATGATGGACTAAATTTATAATCACTTGAAATGCAAAAAACTGTCTAAGCATCTCCAGTTGTGGTAAGAGCCATAACCAACCCCACTAGTCAATGGCAGGGATTTTCAGAATTTTTTTTTCATGGCAAACCAGTGAGGTTTCCAGACATAAAATTAATACCAGGCAACTGCTGTTTGTAAAGGAAAAAGAACAGAATTTAAAGCCAGAGGATACTATTTAGCAGCAAATTTCATTTAATGAGGATGTATTTTCAAGAGGAGAAAAATAAATTAGAAAAGTCAAGTGGCTAGAAGAAGCTCCAGGAGAAACTAGTTAGCTGGCATTCATACAGTCAGCTTACAAGATTAAAAACCTTCACTTTAAAAGGAATTGCTGCCAATACTTCAAAACGTATAGCTGTCTTTTCCAGTTATTCATTTGTTTCACAGAGAATGGGTAAATATAGGACTATTCCTTTTAAAAATATGACTATAGAGAGAGGAAGAAAGAATTCTAACAGAGTAATGAATTTTCACAATTAAGATATGCACATTTTACAAATCTAATTGCTGACAGCTAACACTTATAATGGATTTCACAACTGGAGTAAAAATTGGATTAATAAGTTTTTAATAAGTGATCTTTAAAAAGGTAAAGTGCTTTTACGTGAAAGAAATAGTGTGAAGCAATTAGTTAAAAAACTATGAGTCTGTGCCATTTCTGTCATGGGCCGCATTTATGAAACTGTAATTCTCTTTCAAAACAAACCCAAAGCTTTTTTTTTTTTAATTCAAAATCCCACTGTCTGTTATCTGCAGCAGTTTCCAAACAAAAAAAGATGTCCTAAAGCTCTGCTGCTTTTACACAAAAAATTCTGAAAGGGGAGACAGGATTGTGGGCAGGTGGAAGAGTAGGAAGCTCATAGAAATCCCTCTATCAGAACAGTCCTTCTATCAGAGCAACTATCAAACACGCAGGAAGTGTCTGAATCAACTATTTCAAAATATTTCAAAACTCGAGTCCAGGAGAACACTGTACAGCATCCAGGGAAGAGTGGAAGAAAGAGCCTGGTAAATTACAGTAAATACCAGTAAACTGCTCTCTCCATACTGTGGTTACTGTTACCTAGTCCCTACTCTCACAGCAGGCAGCAGTGGGGCTTGGCCGCAGGCAGAGCTTGCTACTGCTGGGGAGAGACATAAAAATCCAATTCCCCAAGATCTGGGGCAGTGCAGGCTGATTGCCGATCACTGCTTTTGATTAGCTTCTTTGGAGGGAAGGGGACCAGCTCTGAAGGCAGACATTGTTCCCACCCACCCTAAAGACAGGCTGCTTCCTCAGAGCAGCAGGGCTGCATTTGCTGGGCAGGAGCTGAGTCAAGAAAGTGCAGCTTTGGAGAGCCTGGAAGAAGCTACTGGCACCCTTCCTGGCCTCTCTCTTATCCTCTCCCCAGGGCAGTTTGGAGCCAATGAGTGCTCCATTTGTGGATCCCTGGCCTTGGGACTGGGAAAAACTGACTTGGGAAATTCCTCTTCAGCATACTACCCTCCCAGAATTTGCCCTCCAAACAAAAGCAGATTGAGACAATGAAAGCAGAGTAAGGAACAACTGAAGCAGATAGCATGAGCAAAGGCTTACCTGCTTTAAGTCTGACAGTGGGACACCCAGGAGAAGGAAGTAGAGGGGGCATTCAAATTCCTGCAAACAGGGAAACAACTAAAGCCACTAGCAAGCACAAGCTCAGGATAAGACACAGACCCAGAAAAGACAGGGAGGACTCTGCACTTTGCATTGGCCTTGGGATGACCTCCCTGATGGATAGCTGAACTCTAATATACAGCATTGGCCAAGGTAAAACCACTTTGCAAAGATGGTGAAAGGTGTGTTTTGCTTAGATGCACTTGGTTTTGCTAGCTACTGACACTCAAGGAAATCTGCCACATCACCAGCTGGTTACAAACTCAAGAAACAGACATCTCAGTGAATAAATCCCAGAGTTAACATTATAAAATACTAAAATGTATAGTATGCAACAAAAGATTACTAGACAAACAAAAAACTGAAAATGATGGAGAATCTAAAAGAACATGATAAAATTCCAGAAAACATCAACAAAGAACACCAACCTGTAGACATAACGGGCAAAGGTTTTAAAGAAATGAGCAAGGAGATGAAGGAAAATACAGAGAAAAAACTAAAGAATATTAGGAAAACAATGAATAAACAAAATGAGAATCTCAGCAAAGAAATACAAATTTTCAAAAGGAACCCAAGAAAACTACTGTCGTTGAAAAGGAGACCCCCAGGACACCATCAAGTAAACCAAAATATGCATAACAGGAGTCCCAGAAGGAGAAGAAAGGGAGAAAGGGGAAGAAGGACTATGCAAAGACATAATGACAGACAACTTCCCAAACTTAGCAAAAGACGTGAAAAAAATCATGCTTTTGGTTGTCCGTCACAATTAAGACCTTTTTTCCCAGCCCAAGGCCACAAAGATTTTCTCCTTTGTTTTCTTCTAGAAATATTATAATTATAATTCACATTTAGGTCTATGATATATTTTGAGTTAATTTTTGTTTAGGATGTGAGGCTAGGGTCTAAGTTCATTTATTTTCTTGTGGATACCCAATTGTTCCAGCACCATTTGCTGAAAAGAATACCCTTTCTCCATTGAATTACCTTGTCATTTTGTCAAAAATCAATTGATCATAAACGCAAGAATTTATTTCTGGACTCTCAATTTTATCCTATTTATCAGCATGTCTATCCAAGAGCTAGGACCATAATCTTGATTGCTATATGTTTATCTTAAGTTTTGAAACAGAGTAATATAAATCCTCCAACTTTGTTTATCTTTTTCAAAATTGTTTTGGCTGTTCTAGGTCTTTTGCGTAATCATACATGGTATAGAATTACCTTACCAATTTCTACAAAAAAGTGTTGGGATTTTGCAAGGATTGTGTTGAACTTATAGCTCAATTTGGGAAGAACTGCCATCTTGAATATATTAAGTCTTCAAATCCATGAACACAGAATATCTCTCCATTTATCCAGATCTTTTAAAATTCCTCTCAGCAATGTTTTATAGTACTCATTGCATGAGTCTTCAACTTGTTTCATTTCTCATAAATATTTTATTCTTTTTGATGTTACTGTTAATAGAATTGTATTAAATTTTCAGATTTTTCATTGCTAATATATAGAAATACAACTGACTTTTGTACATTAATGTTGTATTCTACAAACTTAAGACACTTACTGGCTCTAGAATTTCTTTTATGGATTTCATAGATATCCATCATTCAGGATCCTGTCTTATGAAGACAAGTGTACTTCTTCTTTTTTCAATCCATACACCTTTTTTTTTTTTAAACCTTAGTACACTGGCTAGACCCTCCAATACAATATTAAGTAAAAGTGGCAAAAGCAGACATCCTTGCATTGTTCTTAGGAGGAAATACATTTAGTCTTTCAAAATTAAGTATATTAGCTGTGGGTTTTTCACAGAATTCCTTTATTAGGTTGTGCAAGTTCCCTACTTGTCCTATTTCCCAAGAAGTTTTGTTTTGTTTTCATCATGAATGGGTATTGGATTTTTTGCCTCGCTTGAGAAGATCATGTGAATTTTGTCCTTTACTCTCTTAATATGCTTCTAAATATGCTTATTCTATTAATATGCTAATTAATTGATTTTCAGATGTTAAAACAACCTAGCATAAATTCTATCTGATCATGGTGTATAATCATTTTTATATGTTGCCAGATTCAGTTTACTAATATATTGTTAAGGGGTTTTGTGTATATGTTTATGAGAGAAATTGGTCTTCAGTTTCCTTTTCTTGTAAAGTGTTTATTTGGCTTTGATATCAAGGTAATACTTGCTTCACAGAATGAAATCGGAAGTAAGTTTCCTTCCTCCTTGATTTTCTGGAAGAGTTTTCAAAGGATTAGAATTATTTCTTCTTTGAATATTTTATGAAATTCACCAGTGAAGTCATCTAGTTCTAGGCTTTTCTTTGTAACGAGACTTTTAATTACCAATTACATTTCCTTACTTGTTATAGGTTTATTCAAATTTTCTATTACTACTTGAGACAGTTTTGTTAATTTGTGCCTTCTAGGAATTTGTTCTTTTCATCTAAGTTGCATAATTTTTTGGCAAAAAGTTTTGGATAATATCACCTTATAATCATTTTATTTTCTGTATGATCAATAGTGATGCCCCTTGTTAATTCCTAATTTTGGTAATTTGTATCTCTCTCTCTTTTTAATTTTTTTCTTTTGTTCAATTTAACCAAAGGTCTGTCAAATATGTTGACCTTTTCAAAAACCAACTTTCCGCTTCATTGATTTTCTCTATTTTTATGTTTGCTGTTTCTTTGCTTTCTGCTATAATCTTTATATTTTCCTTTCTTCTGCTTTCTTGGGCAGAAGCTTGCTTTTCCTTTTCTAGTTTCTTAAGGTAGAAGTTTAGGTTACTAATTTGAGAACTTTCTTTTTGGATATAGGTATTAAAAACTATAATTTTTTCTCTAAGCACTGCTTTACTTGTATACCATAAATTCTGATACATCATATTTTTTGCTTTAATTCAGTTAAAATATTTTCTAATTTCCCTTGTGATTTCTTCTTTGACTTACAAGTGAGTTAAATGTGCTTGATTTAATTTCCAAATATTTGATGATTTTCAGTATTTCTTTTTGTTGTTTATTTCTTATTATCAATGGGGTCAAAGAACATACTTCATGTGATTTTAATTCTTTTAAATTTGAGACTTGTCTTATAACCATGCATATGGTCTATCCTGCAGAATGCTTCATCAGTGCCTGCAGTTTTTGGGTAGAGTGATTTAAATCATCACCCAAGTCTCAGACTCACCTCTGAGTGGCACATTTACAGACAAAGCCAACTTTGAAAACTTAACTGAAATTGGAACCCATCCACAGAACATGAGACAAGACTTGTGCACTGAAACCAATTGGGTTGATAAGCTACTAAAACAAAAAAAAAAACTCAACATTACTCAGGGGATTCTAACAGGACTTAAAACCTACACAATATACAGTATATATTCTTTTGTGATCAGCTTCTTTCACTCAGCATAATTTTGAGATTCATCTGTATTGTTGTAGCTATGAGTAGTTTGTTCCTTTTCTTTGCTAGTTGTATTCTATAAACATTTTATTTATCCATTCGTCTTTTGAGAAACATGTGGGTCATTTCCAATTCTGGGCTTTGGGGAATAACGCTGCTGTGAACATCTGTATATAAGTCTTTGGACATGTCTTCATTTCTCTGGGTTAAATACCTAGGAACGGAATGGCTCATTAGCACAGCCATTGCACGTTTAACTTTTTAAGAAATTTAAATTTTTCCCAAGTGGCTGAACTATCTTATGTACACACCCACAGTGTATAAGAGCTCCAGTTGCTCCATGTCTTCACCAACACTGTCACTGGAGACTAATCTTAATCATTTTAATCATTCTAATGACTATGTGGTGGCATCTCAGTTTGGTTTTAGTTTGCAAATCCCTGATGAATGATGATATTGAACATGTAATTATTAATAATTCATACAGATTATTGTGCAAGGTGTCTGTTCAAATCTTTTGCCCATTTTTAATTAGGTGATTTGTCTTCTTACTGAATTGTAAAAGTTCTTTTATATTTTAGCTGCAAGTTCTTTGAAATGTAAGTTTTGTGACTCTTTTCTCACATTGCCTGGCTTGTCTTACTTTCTTTTGTTGTTTCTTAATGGTGTCTTTCAAAGAGCAAAGGTTTTTAATTTCAATGAAGTCCAATGTAGCAATTTTAATTGAAATTCAATTTTCAGTTTTACTGCACTGTGATCAAAAATATTTGTTCTTTGTGATGTCAAGTCTCAGAAATATACTGAGGGTTTCTTCATGGTCTACTGAGTTTTACAACTGTTACATGATTGCAGGAATTTAATGTGTTGTCGAAATATAGTGTGTTGAAATAATGTGTTGTCAAAAGGAGAAATACAGCTATTAAATAAACTGTTATTTAGACCCTTTATTTGTTTGGCTTTTGCCTCCTTGATCTGTCAAAGACGCAGAAAGTATACTAATGCACCCCATGACTGTCTGTCAGTTTCTCCAAGTATTCCTAATACTTTCTCCTTTTTAGATTGAGTACTCTTGCTTTAGCATGTAAAGATACATCCTTTTGTCCCGTTTATTGATACTATAACATTCCTACTTTTTGTCTGAATGTAAGTGATATACTCTCACTATCCTTTTAATATAATTTTTTGGTAAACTGATTTTAGTCATGCCTTTCATAAACAACTTACATATATGAATACACACACACACGTACACACTTGGATTTAAGTCACTGATACACTCTGTCTTATTTTGGTCATTTTGTTCTGTTCCTGTTTCTGCTTCTTCTGCAATATCTCCACTCAAGTTTTTCTTTTATCTTCTCAAGAATTTTGAGACTGTAGTGTCTTGTTCATTTTATTAATGACTATGTTTAAACATTTCAAAATTATTTTAACTTACCTTTTCTTCTGAGTCTCACCTAGTTCAAGGCAAAGTATTTTACATACTGTGCTCCCCCTATGCTCACTATCTCCTACTTCTTGATCTTTGTTAATATAATGTAGACATTTAGATTGAAGTTGCTGTTATAAAATATATATAATTTCTTTTATACATATTTCTACTTAATATAATTTCTTTTCAAGAATCAACTAACATTAGCATTCTATTTATAACAAGGTATGTAACAATTATTTAAATCTCTCTCTATTTTGTTGGATTCTGGTGTTCTCTACTCATCCTTCCATATGATTTCCCTATGTCTGAGCATTTTTGCCTCATTTCTGAATTGATTGATGTGTCCATGTAATTTTTTTCAGAAGATGAATAAGTGGTATATATTTTCTGAAATGTTACATATAAGAAAATGTCTTTCCATGGATTTCACAAGTGAAAAACTTCTTGGTTGTATACAAAACTGAGTCACAACCTTTCTCCTTCAAAACTCATAACTGGCTTATTTTTCTAATTTATTTGCCATTTTCATCCTGCCCAGGAATTTGCAGATTTTTCATTTCATTCCTGAGATTCAATTCTCTTCCCAGATGTATCAAAATTTCATTGCATTAACTTTTGCTTAACATGTAGCCTCTTTAATACAGCTCATGGCTTCTTATAAAAGCATCACTTTTCTGAATTTTTTTTCTGAATTTTACAGTAGATCCTTTTCAAAAGTCTATTTTTATCCTGCGACTGCTGAATGCTGATGCTTTTTCTTGTTTTACAGAATGTTTTCACAGGTCCTAGGTCATTTTTTTGGTTCTCCTTACTTACCCATGAATTCTGTGATTTGTTAATTTTATATCATCAGTTCCAAGAAGTCCCAAAGGTGCCTATCATATTCTCAGCTTATCTCAGGAAGTTGTACTGTCAGCTTTAGCAATTTCAAATACTTAGTTTTAGCCTTCTTAATGATTTACTTAAAAAGCCTTGCCTTAGGGCTCATTCCTTCAATATTTTCTGTATTCCTTTAAACTTGAAGCCTATAAGAGAGCTTCCTATGCATCTTCTTTGCATATTTGAACCAGAAAGTCTCTACCCTCCAGGACAAATTTTCAACAGGAACACAGAGAGAATGGAATTTCAAGCCCCATTTTCAGAACCCAAATTCACACAACTCATGATGAATGGAAATCCAAATCAAGAAAACACCACCACAACAACACAGTTCCAAACTAATAAATCCTACAGGGCTCAGCTGGATTCAAACATGAAACCTTCCTTAGGATGTTTCTACCCTCCAGTGTAGGGTTGGAACTCCTAAGGAAGACAACTCCAGATGAAAATGAAATCACAAAAGATATTACAACATTCTTTATAATCAGGAAAAAATTAAAATAAACTAAATACCTTTGAATAAGGAAGTTGATAAAATATTCACATGAAGAAATACATTCAGCATTAAAAGGAATGCACTACATCAAAACAGGCCACAGAAACATAAAAAGAGCAAATCTGACCAATCAATATATAAAATCTGTTAGTATTTATCTATCTTTTTAAAAACAGAGGCACAAAGCCATAATATATACTGTAGATAAAAGTAGAAATAGACTGAAAGAATATACAGCAAATTTACCAAAGTGGTTTTCTCAGAGGTAGAGACGAGAGAGTAACAGGACTGTGTAACAATAACAAAGCAAACTTCATCTGTACTGTTTTAGTTGAATTAAACCAAGTATCAACAATTATTGATTCTTCATGATGAGTACCAAGGTGCTTGTAGTGCTTCTCTCTATTATTTTTTTAAAATTTATTTTTCTCAAAATTAAAAGAGATACTACTTAATCTGTGCAAGAACTGGAGATAGCTTCTGTCATCCTGAATTGCCAGTTGAAAATAATTTCTATAACATATCGATAAAATTCTAATTATGGAACATGAACAAACACACACATTAATCTCAGCCCTTGTGTTACAGAAACTGAATGGTCATGAGGTTTCACCTGTAGGCTGATCCCATCCCCCAACATGAGGTACGTTCTTGTCATTACTGTATTTGTAAGTGGAACTTGAAAATGATCATTCTGGCATCGCTTTAAGGTTAAGTCAAGAAGGTACTATCTTTTGTGTGTGTGCTAATGAAGGTGTCAGGGATTGATTTAGGTGATGAATGTACAACTATGTAATGGTACTGTAAACAATCGAAAGTACGATTTGTTTTGTATGACTGCGTGGTATACGAATATATCTCAATAAAATGAAGATAAAAAAAAAAAAAAAGAAGGTACTATCCCTTTATCATTTTGAATCTCTGACCCTACTGTGTGAATACTTTTGATAAAGCTTTTTTAAAAGAATAAGGTCTGTCATATTTAAGATTAGAATGCACCTTCCTACTGAGAAAGTGACTTTCCAAAAGGATGGTGTGGTGGCTGTCTTACCTGTTCTTTCATTTCGGCATAGACTTTCTCTGAGTTCAGTTCCACCTGCCGCTTAAACTCTTCCAGGGCAGCATCTGCCTGCTGGGCCTGCAACCTCTGAATTTCAGTCACACGAGTTAGCTGTTCCTCTTTCTCCCTAGAAAAGTTCAGAAAAGCTCCAGAATTCAAATACAAAATAAAAGAATATTTAACCTGCTCTAAAATAAAATTCAGATTTCAATTTGTGATCCAGTTCCTACAAAACTTACCTTTAAAAAGTTGAGAATAATTTGTCTTAAGAGAAAACAAAACAAAACAAAATATGTGCTCTGATGAGAGCACCACTACTTCAAAAGATTTTCTTAAATACAAAACTGTTCAAAACCATGTACTGTCATCAACTGATAAGTGGTTCAACACAATGTGGTCTATCCAGACAATGGAATATTAGTAGGCCTAATATTCTACCCTCCAGTGTAGAATGAATGAACTGATACATGCCACAACATGGACCCTGAAAACAGTGTGCTAAATGAAAGAAAACAGACACAAAAGACCACATACTGCTTGAGTCCAATTAGATGAAATACTCAGAACAGGCAAATCCATGGACACAGAAAGTAGATTAGTGGCTGTCAAGGGCTGGGACAAGGGGAAAATAGGGAGTGATGCTAATGGGTATGGGGCTTCTTTTGGGTTTGATGAAGATATTCTGGATTTAGATAGTGATGATGGTTGCAGAACCTTGTGAATATACTAAAAACCATGGAATTGTATACTTTAAAAGGATGAATTTATGGTATGTGAACCATATATCAAAAAAAAAAAAGAAGAAGAAGAAAGAATCCAGATGTCAAGAGAAATATCTCTAAAAGTCATGTCTACTCAGCAGCTGACCT
The DNA here is from genome assembly GCF_015220235.1 of Choloepus didactylus. Lineage (NCBI taxonomy): Eukaryota > Metazoa > Chordata > Mammalia > Pilosa > Megalonychidae > Choloepus > Choloepus didactylus. The sequence continues at coordinate 62,071,921 of NC_051324.1, read as the reverse complement.
GCAGGGCAGTAGATCCAACAGTGCAACAAGATGGCCGGAAATTATTGTACCGCCGATATAGAAGATTTGCCTAAAAGAACTAATAACGATTTCATTTCTTCACACCTCAAACAGAAAGTATAGTCAAAAGAGTTCAACAAAACAAGAGAAAATCTTTGCATATGAATAGAACAAAAAATAAAGGTTTTAGTTTATAAATCCAAGAAAGTTAATAATAGCTAATTTTGAGTTTTGACCAGACGCTGGGCACTGTGTACCATGTTTTTACATATCTTCTCTCATTTATGCTCACAGCAACTCTATATAATGGCATTATTATATCCCTAATTTTACAGGAAACCAGGGCCTAGGGAATATTTCCAAAGTCAAAACACCTGGGAAGAGGTCAAGCCAGGACTCCATTCCCAGCAGTCTGCTTCTAGAGCTTGTGCTTTTCTACAATCCTGTGTGGCTTTCCCAACTTTCCAGAGTCCATAGGAAGAGGAACTTGGCTCACCTCCACTCAATGGGAAAGTCAACACATAGAGAAAACAATTATCTTACCATTAACTGTAATATTGAAGAATGCTGAATCATGAGATTATTTAACTCAAGCAAATCAAATTTTAGATAAACATCATAATGGAGGGAAAAAGTATTTCCGAAACCAAGATGCTACTGTCTTCTAAGACCCCAGCAAAAAAAAAAAAAAAAAAAAAAAAAGAGCTTTTTGGAGTTACTTAGATTTGAGTTTACAAACTTCTCTGACAATAATGTCTAGGCTTTCCAATAAGAAAATATATGTATGTCAAGTATCAAAACACCAAAGAACTGAAATCCTTTCTTGACGCTTAGATGGTAAAAAGGCTGATGAGAAAAACAGTGCCACCTACTTTCCATTTTTGCAGGACTGTTCCGTCCCTTTGTGAAGAGATGGAGCAATGTATATCTAGATTAGGGTTTCCCCACTGTGTTTGGACGTGGCTTATCTGCAAATAAGGAGTTCTCTATGTACAGGCTGGAGGAGCACACCCTGTATCCCTCTTTCCTTAATTTTTCATTTTAAATACCACCTGTGTCTATTTATCTCTTCATATCCACCACACATCTTCACACCCGAAGATGACAGCAATCATTACATCTCCATGATACCAACGCAATTTCCCACTGAAATCTCTTTTTCTTCCATGTGTCTGTTATATAGGCATAGCCACCATTTTTATGGCATACAGTGTTTAATACAAGGCCCCAAGATGTGTGATGCCCCACAGTGAGAGCTAAGCCATTCCAGATCATGAAGCATGCCAGATGTGGCTCCTGGTTACTGTAGGCTTCTGCAAGTTTTTTTTAAAGCTTTTCTTTAGTTGACTGTTTAATGGGAACCTGAATGTCTTGTGGTCCTCCATTTCTCTTACATGTTGTTGTAACATGTCTTTAATTTTAACTGGTTGCTAAGTTCCAAGGCTTTTATATTTGTGACACAATGTCAAGATTTTTAGCTCTGATTTTGCCACTTAATATCAAGACTGGTTCAGAGAAGATGGTGATCATACTGAAGACTGATTCGAGGGGCAGGACTACGTAAAAAAAGACTGAGCACTCCAATGGCTGTAGAGAATTTTAAGAGTGCATTTTCACCCTTCCTATATTATACTGCCCAAGCAGGAAGCATTGGGTTATATGTGAGGTTACATAAAAACACGGAATATTTTCTTTTAATATTCAATAGTTGAATATTAAAACAGCATAAGGGAACAATTACAAGTCAGGACAAATTTTATCAGATACCTTAGTCTAGACCTGGGTTGACAACAGGATGGATGTTCTCTGATGTGACACCCTCAATTGATTGGTAGGGGCTTCCTGGAATCCTCTATTAGGAAGATTCTGAGATGAGGCTCGGGGGAAAGGCTACTATACTTGATGAGTGATTCATTCATCTGTCTCCACTGCAGGAGTTTGGGGTAAGATGGTACAAGGGCTGCTTCTCTACCATCCAAGGACTGCAAAGACTATTTCATTTGATGTTAGTATTTAAATTTTGAGTCCCTTCTAAAACCACTTGTGAAGCCTATTTCGTAACTATTATTAAAATTTACTTAAAGTTTACCTTTGCTTGGACTCTCTGTCTATACATAAAGAAGAGAGCACACTGGACTATATTAGAAAATCTTAAAAGTTTATGCATCTTACAAGGGGTGACTCAGTGTGATTGTGAAAACCCTATGGATCGCACTCCCTTTATCCAGTGTATGGATGGATGAGTAGAAGAATGGGGACAAAACCTACATGAAAAATAGGGAGGGATGGGGGGGATGATCTGGATGTTCTTTTCTTATTTTTATTCTTTATTCTGATTCTGATTCTTTCTGGTGTAAGGAAAATATTCAAAAATAGATTGGGGTGATGAATGCACAACGATAAGATGGTACTATGGACAGTTGATTGTACACCATGGATGACCGTATGGTATGTGAATATATCTCAATAAAATTGAATTTAAAAAAAGTTCATGCATCATAAAATTTTCAAATAGGTACCATTAATTAGCCCAAAGGAAATTTTGCTAATACATTTTAAACTAATACATGACCTACAGCTGAAATATCAACTTTGTTCTATGCATATTGGAATAAGTTATATTTGCTGTACAATAATTAATATGAGCTATTAAGCCAATGTAAATACTTTCAATTTAATAGAACAAATCTTATCCACTATATCTTCTCATTCTTAGCTACCAAGTTTAGCTCGTTTACTTTATAATTAACTTATGACCACGTAAACCAAAGTTATAAACTTTAGCCATGTATTAAAGACCATATTAAAATACTGTCAAAAAGCAACTGCTGTTACTTGATAATTTCTATCCTAATTTACAAAGCCCAAATATTGTTTTATATTAAATAGCAAGCACAGGAAAATGTGTGTAGTCTCCTTACTTGTTTCCAGTCCCCTACTCCCACAACACCTGCTGAGTTAATCTGGTAGTAAAGCTGAATATCAAAGGAGGCCTCACCTCAATCAATGTAAATGAATGTTCTTGTCCAGATAAAATGTGACAAATAAATGAAGCTCCACTAATATGTAGGACTCTTCCATCTTAATTTAAACAAAATATCTGTCAATTCAAATAAAGGCGATAATCAATCATTTTTATGAGGAATCCATCTTGACTTCTACAAGGTGTTGAAGTAGAAGTGGTAACAGAGTTTGAAGCAAAGGTCTGGGCTCCTCATGACATAAGAACAGTACTCCTTATTACCATGATTCCTAATAGTATGTCTTACAAGAAGCACATACACTTGCAAAAATCTGACTTTGAAGATGATTTTTTTCAACAGAACTAGTTGTGGAGCCAAGCACATATGCACCATTCAAATGTCTTAGAGCTGGGCCTCCGTGAAGGCCTTATAGTGAAGGACACAGAGACAGAGAAAGCCACAGGTAAGCAGCCAGAAGCTGGACATCAACAGAACCCAGAAAAGAAGGGAGAGACCAGGAGAGGCCACCTTGGGCACTGCCATGTGACAGAAAAGCCAAGGGCCAAGGGTCACTGGCAGCCAGCCCCAGAATGCCACAGTTTTCTGGGAGAAAGCATCACCTTGATGATGCTTTGATTGTGGACTTCTAACCTCAAAACTGTGAGCCAATAAATTCCTGTCATTTAAGCCAACCCACTGCTTGGTATTTGCTTTAGTAGCCAGGAAACTAAAACAGGTAGGCAGAGAATTTGCTTCTTAGCTCCAATTTCTTTATAAAATTGCAGTCAATTTTCCTCATCTGAGTATAAAAAGGATAAAGAAAAATGAGAGCTACATTTTTACACAACCACAAGCTAATTCAGATTAAAGGATGTTCTGAAGTACATGGTTATTCCAAAAAAGGCGATAAAATGTCCAAAACTAATGAACTACACGTCAGCATTTCTTAAGCTTTACAAGCTAAAGTTTATACGTGCAGGCCAACTTTAATTTTAAAATCTTCCTTTCGCATATTTCTGTACCAGCAGTTTTCATAAAGGATGGCAATGATCCACCATATATTTATAAGGTTTCACATTACAGAGTATATTTCATTTGCTGCCAGCTTGGCATCTCCCCTGGAAACTCCAAGAGAAACAAAAGTACACAAAAAACAAGTCTGAAAAATAGCTAGAAAAGTCTCCATTCCCTTTCCAGCTGGGCTGGAAAACAGATTTCAAAGCAGTAATATCATCTATACTTGGTGCAAGTTGATTAGAGTGAGTCAGTCAAAACATTAAAATACAACTATGACTTAAAGGGTACTAAAAAAATACCTTTTACTGAGCATGATAGATGAAAAAAATGATATAGTGTCTTCTTCATCTGACTGCTGAGACTATGGACTCTGCTAAATTCTTGTAAAAAATGGCTAACACTGAGGCTTCAAGAGTCAAAAGGAACACTCAGTAAAATTGGAATTAGTATTGGTCTACATTTGACTGTACAACATTAAGATAGATTTACATGCAAAAACCATGCAGAAAGACTATATTTTACTCCATTCTCATAGAAATTTGGTGGGAAAATTAAATCACATTTCTTAAAATGAGGAACCATAATTGTATAGATTTTTTCTATTGAGGAAAATTCCTTCTTTCAAAACACTTCTCTGAAATGATCATCCACATCAAATCAAAATACGATTGACTATTTTGTAATCATTGGGGGAATGAAATATTCCATGGAACTAAATCCACAACTGAAAAATTGTCTTCAAACTTCAGTGAGCAAATGTTTTTTTTAAAAAAAACAACCTACTTTTGATTTCCCAATAATCGTATGATATATTCTTTCTTAAATGAAATATATTAGACATAATTTCATCTTTTGTGCATGATTCAAGATCATATTAGGAACTATTTAGTATTATAGTGAAATCTTTCTGGATTGTGTTGAATGAATCTGACTAACCTAGATTTTCTATGAATCGTTGAGAGGGAATGTTAATATCTATAACTATGATTCTGGAATTTTTCTCTCTCTCTCTATTCTATCTATTGTTACCTCATATTTTAAAACTCTGTTATTAAGTACAGATATATATATATAATTATATATATATATAATTATATATATATATATATATATAATTTTTAACTCTTACAGAGGTATTGACCCCTTTATTATAAAATATCCTTCTTGCCAAATATTTAAGGAAGAATTAATACCAATCCTTGACAAATTCTTCAAAATAACTGCAGAGGAAGGAACACTTCCAAATTTATTCTGTGAGTCTGAGATTGTCCTGAAACAAAAATCAGACAAAGACATCAAAGAAAGCTACAGACTAATATCTCTTATGAATATAGATGCAAAAATCCTCAACAAAACACTAGGAAACCAAATCTAGCAACATATAACAGGAACGATGCATCCTGACCCAGTGGGAATGCACATTTGATTTAATATTCAAAAATTAATCAATGTCATAACCATATAAATAGAACAAAAGACAAAAAATATAAGACCATCTCGATTGATGCAGAAAAAGCACTTGACAAAATCCAACACCTTTTCATGATATAAACACTTAACAAACAAGGAATAGAAAAGGAACGTCCTCAATCTGATAAAAGGTACCTATAAAAAACCTACAGCTAGCTTCACATCCAATGATGAAAGACTAAAAAACCTTTTCCCCTAAGATAAGGAACAAGACAAAGATGTCCACTGTTACCACTTCATTCAACATCATTCTGCAGGTTCTAGCCAGAGAAATTAGGCAAGAAAATGAAATAAAAGGCACTCAGATTGGAAAGGAAGTAAAACTGTTTCTGTGTGAAGACTACATAGTCTTATACATAGAAAATCGTAAGGAATACACACACGCACACAATATTAGCATTCATAAATGGGTTCAATGAGGTTGTAGAATACAAGATCAACATACCAAAATCAACTTTATTGAACTGGAAGATAGATGCATAGAAATTATTCAATCTGAAGGGCAAAGAGAAAAATAGATTGGAAAATAAATAAGCTAAGCCAAAGGGGCCTGTGGGACAATAATAAAATGAATAAAACATGTTTAATTGGAGTTACAGGAATAGAGGGAAGAGAATATGCAATGGAAAAAAAATCTGAATAAATAATACCTGAATATTTCCCAATTTTTATGAAAGATATAATTATACTGATTGAAAAAGCTCAGCAAAGCCCAAAAAGGATAAAGGGAAAACAAAACAAAACAAACAAAAATATTTGTTATTATCTGTTATCTGTCTTTTTGACTGTAGCCATCCTAAGAGATGTTAAGTGCCAAGGTGTTCATCTGATGGAACACTCTTCTGACAAAAACCTTTTATTGTCAACATTTAGAATCATCCAAAGAGTCTTGCCTCTAGGGTCAAACTCCAGTCCTAAAGAACCATGATTGGTTGAAACAAGTTAGTTATGAACAGGAAAGAGGAATCGTCAACTATCCAAAAACTTTGTACTATATGGATTTCAATTAAGTAGTCCATAAATCTCTTGAAGTCCACTGGATTATATTCTAAGTGGATAATTATAATTCAAAAAAAAATTGATTCTGGCATCAACCTCCTAGCCTTCTTTCTTAGTAATGTAGTCATGATCTTGAAGTTGTATGGGTCCTGGAAGGAAATTCTGACATCTACTCTGTCAAATACTGTAGAAGTATAAGAAATGGTTATCTTGGAGAAACTACAATCTGACTAAGGAGAAAGACAAAATGCAAGGAAAAAATCAAATAGTAGCACAGTATTAAATATACTAAATTTTGTGACAAATTTTAAGTGCTTTAGTAACACAGAATAGAAAGAGGCAGTGAGAGTCAGATAAGGAAACTAATCTCAGAAGATAAGAAAATTTATGTATAAAGTAGAAAATAAAGTTATAGGTAAATTTAATGAAAGTTTTAAATATTAACAGTTTAAAATTTTACATAATAATTGTGTGCTACAGTACCTTCTACCTATAATATGGGTCTCTAACTAAATCAAAAGAACACTATCTCAGCAAATAGGAACGCTATAAAAGGAATTAACATTGCTATGGTAAAATAAGAAAATCTTGAGAAAATAATCCTTGAAGATAAAATAGCCACAGTATAAATAGTGAAGAAAAATTCCTTTAAAATATTTAAACTATTAAACTTCAAAATAAATCCCATATCTAATTATGCTTCTTTTTATGTTTCCTATATTTAAGAAACTAGTGATTAAAAGATTCTTATATAAATTACATATCATATATGCAAAGTTTACATATATACTTACCAAGACATCTTATTTTAGAGGCAGTATTATATCAGTAAATAATAAGGCAATTTTTGTTCATCCTGTAAAGTGACAAAGCCTAATTATTTTGAAATAGGTACCAGACCACTTCTTGTTACTAGGGAGAGGAAGAAAGAGTGTGAAGTCACTCAAGCAGAATGATAAGTAAACCAAAGCCAGATCAAAGGAATAAAGAAGAAAGGCTGAAATGTGAAGCTGAAATATTTATTTCTTTCAAAACATCATTCATGCCTTGTCCCTGGGCAGTTCAATATTTCAAAGTAGCTGGAAAGTATTCTCACTTAGATTCATCACTATGCACAAATAGATCAAAATTAAAGGAGGCAAAGTTTCTCTTTATTTACCAAATATAAAAGTAATATTTATCATGTGAGGGAAGCTTTTATTATTTATATGTTTTTATTAGAGAAGTTGTAGGTTTACAGAAAAATCATGCAGAAAATACAGAGTTCATATATACCCCTTCCCACACACACACTAGGGAAAGGGTTTTTTGCCTACTATAAATGATTTCAAAACAACATGAAATGTATTTTAAAGTCACATTAGATTTTTTTCAGTACTTTTGGTGAATGATGTTGCTATAATTTGTAATATTCATAGCTTTAACTATAATTTTAAAATATCTTTGCAATTGATAAAGTGGAGAAAACATTTATTGACTATCTACTATGTTCATATATTATTTAATTTGATTTTTATAAATATCCCAGATATAGTTATTATTTACATTTTCTTTTCAAGAATCAGAATATTGAAGTTAAGAAGAGTTAAGTAATTTTCCCAGGTTCACATGTAAATGGCAGAACTTGAAAGTAAACTAACCACTCTTGATTTTACAGTCCAAACTTATTCTTTTGCATCATACTATTCTTTAAATTGATAAATAAATGTACACTTTTTTTTACTAAATTTCCAATATTAATTAATTGAACTTATACCCTAATCCATATTGTACTTTATCCTTACATAAAGTTAAAACTTGCATATCAAATCACTTTTAGAAAGAGAATGAAAACAAAAGTCTTCATACAATTATTTAACACCTTTTTTTCTGCCAGGATCTGTGTTAGGTGCTAGAAATATAAAAGCAATTAAGATGTCTCTGCTTTCACTACAGGAAACAATACAAACTGTAATACTTTCAGTGTCATAAAAGCTAGATGATATGAATACAATACTTTGAGCAAGCAAGAACCAGAATAATTCATTGTGTCTAGAGTAAAACGAGAAAGCTTCATAAAGGACATGGCATTTTGGTATGGTCATAACAGAATACTTAATAGGTATTTCACACATGCACATACATCCACACATATGAGTTACATATTCACTTCAACATGGTGAATTATTCCATATTTTAGTATACTTTTATAAAATATATTTACTTTTATTCCTGACCTTTATACTTTCTATGAAAAAAGAAAATCTTCATCAGAATATTTTTATTTATTTATTTAAAGAGGAAAATGAATACGGTCGGGGCAAAGGATTTCTCGAGATAGGATTAAGATTTTCTTTGAGAGATAATAAAATATGCAACCATTTTTACTTCTTATCAAAGCATATACTCTTCTGCTATTTGCATGAAAGTCTATGTTTCCTCTATGGTGGTTTTAAGATACCAATCTTTATTTGTTGATACATGTAATCCATGTTTCAATGACTATTTGTTCCCACCTAATACTTTTCCAGTGGTTCCAGAGGTTGTCTTGAATGTGCTTAATAATAAATACAGTCACCTGTTAATCTGCTTCCACATGGGATTTAAGAATTCATTTACCACTTCATGCCCAACACTGTGCTAACTGTTGATGGTTGCTAACATGACCACAGACATAGGGGACTGGTGGTTTGATGGGTTGAGCCTTCTACCATAGGTTTTACCCTTGGGAAGATGGTTGCTGTAAAGGAGAGGCTAGGCCTCCCTATAATTGTGCCTAAGAGCTTCCTCCCGAATGCCTCTTTGTTGCGCAGATGTGGCCCTCTCTCTCTAGCTAAGCCAACTTGAAAGGTGAAATCACTGCCCTCCCCTCTACGTGGGATCAGACACCCAGGGGAGTGAATCTCCCTAGCAACGTGGAATATGACTCCCAGGGAGGAATGTAGACCCGGCACCGTGGGACGGAGAACATCTTCTTGACCAAAAGGGGGATGTGAAAGGAAATGAAATAAGCTTCAGTGGCAGAGAGATTCCAAAAGGAGCCGAGAGGTCACTCTGGTGGGCACTCTTACGCACAATTTAGACAACCCTTTTTAGGTTCTAAAGAATTGGGGTAGCTGGTGGTGGATACCTGAAACTATCAAACTATAACCCAGAACCCATGAATCTCGAAGACAATTGTATAAAAATGTAGCTTATGAGGGGTGACAATGGGATTGGGAAAGCCATAAGGACCACACTCCACTTTGTCTAGTTTATGGATGGATGAGTAGAAAAATAGGGGAAGGAAACAAACAAACAGACAAAGGTACCCAGTGTTCTTTTTTACTTCAATTGCTCTTTTTCACTCTAATTATTATTCTTGTTATTTTTGTGTGTGTGCTAATGAAGGTGTCAGGGATTGATTTAGGTGATGAATGTACAACTATGTAATGGTACTGTGAACAATCGAATGTACGATTTGTTTTGTATGACGGCGTGGTATGTGAATATATCTCAATAAAATGAAGGAAAAAAAAAAAAGGAAAAACATCAATGAACTATTCAGACCCAGTTGCTGTATTAAAGGATCTTTCAGAGTAGTAGGGAGCAAAGACATTGAATTAATACTAATAAGAAGAATAAATGTTCAATTCCTTGAACAAAGAAGAAATAAAGGGCATTAAAGGTTTATAAAAAAGCGGGACAAAACCTCAGCCAGGAGTTAAGATGTGAGGAAGTGAGGTTAAAGCTAACGATTTGAAGGATGAGTAGAATTAGGTAAAAGAACATACAGGGTAAGGGCATTTCAACATAGAGGATAACAAATGGAGAAACCTTGAAATGGAAAGGCTGTTGTTAATTCAAGAAAGAGAGCAGAGGCCAGTGTGACCAAAGTGCAGAGAGCAGAGAGAGAGGGTCTTGTTTCAGACTGGGAAGTAGGCAGGAAATCATAGCATGCGGCCTTCTGGGCTACACTGAGGCCTTAGGTTGTTCTAAAGCCAAACAGAAGCAACTGAGCCGACAATAAAACAGTTACTACAACTGTATCCCATATGTTACAAAAGGTATTAGAGACATGAAAGATATAAAAAAGACCCAAATTGAAATTCTGGAGATGAAAACTACAATGTGTGAGATGAAAAATACAACAGATAGGATTAAAGGCAAATTACACATTGCTGAAGAAGAGCTTACTGAACCTGAAGACACAGCCACAGGAATTATTCAAAATAAAACAGGAAAAAAGAGAGTTATAAAAAAGGAACAGAACATCAGTGACCACTTTCAGCGACCTAATATATGTTTAACTGGAGGCCCAAAGGAAATGAGGAGGGGATAGAAAAAATATTTGAAGAAATAATGTCCAAATGCTTTTCAAATTTAATGAGAATTATAAATCTAAAGATAGAAGAACTCAATGAACTCCAAGCACAAAAAGAATAAAGAACACTAAATTGAGGCACATCATAATCAAATTGCTCAAAACCAGTGATTAAAAGAAAAGAATCTTAAAAATAGCTAGAAAAACAGACATGACACAGAGGAACAAGGATGAGTACGGCAGCAGATTTCTTGGTGGAAACAATGCAAGTAAGAAGACAGTGAAGCAACATTTAAAAATTCCTGAAAGAAAAAACTATCAACTTAGAATCCTATAACTGGAAAAAATATCTATGAGAAATAAAAGCAAAATAAAGAACTTTTCAATCATACAAATGCTGAAAGAATTCATTACCAAGAGATTCACAACACAAAAAATTGTAAAAGGAAGTACTTTAGGATGAAGGAAAATGACATCAGACAGAAATATGGGTATGTACAAAGAAACAAAGATCATTAGAAATGGTAACTATAAGAGTAAATATATAATATAAATATATATAAATATATAACTTTCTTCATGTTTTTAAATCTCTCAAAATAATTCACTGTTTAATAAAAATAATATTATACTGTGTGTTTATATATATAATTAAAATGTAGGATAAGAATAACACAATGGTCAAGAGGGGAGAAATGGCAGCAAGCAAATGTAAGATTCTTATACACTACTGCATAGTATCACTTAAGGGTATATTGTAATAAGTTTAAAGTGTCTGCTATAAACCCTAAAGCAATCACTAAAATAACAAAACAATGAGTTATGGCTAAAAAATAAATAAAAGAGGTAAAAAAGAATCATTAAAAATATTCAATTAATCCAACATAAGGCAGAAAAAGATGAAAAGTGGAAAAATGGACAGATAGAAGAAACAGAAACAAATAGCATGATGATAAACTTAAAACTAACATAACATTAATCACATAAATGCAAATGGTCTAAATATCTCAAATAAAAGGCAGAGATTGTCAGACTGGTTGAAAAAGCAACACCAACTATTTGCTGCCAATAAGAAACATACTTCTAAAATAAACATGCAAATAGACTAAAAATAAAAGGGTGAAAATTATATACCTTGCCAACACTAATTAAAGGAAAGCTGGAGTGCCTACATTAAGATTAGACAATGTAGACTTTAGTGCAAAGAATACTGCCAGCAGTAAAGAAGGTCATTTCATAGTAAGTCAACTTATCAACAGTACATGGAGCTTCTAAGTAGAGGAAGAAAAACTTCTAGAACTGCAGGGAGAAAAGACACATGCACCATTAAAGTTAGGGATTTCAATATCCTTCTCTATCAGTAATTGATAGAAAAATCTGTTTATCTCAGAAGAATAGACAAGATTTGAATAACACCATCAACTAACCTGACATAAATGATACTTATAGATCACTCTACCCAACCACAGCATAATACATATTATCAAGGTAGATGGAACATTTACCAAGATAGACCACATATTGGAATATAAAATAAGTCTCAATAAAGGTAAAAGAATTCAAGTCATACAATAGATACTTTCTGATTACAGTGGAATTAAATTAGGTAATAAGAAAAATCTCAAGTATATCTCAGTATTTGGAAACTAAACAGCACTCTTCTAACTAATCCATGGATCAAAAAAGAATTAAAATGAAAAACTATAATTTTGAACTTAATGAACATGAAAACAAAACATATCAAAATTTGAGAGATGCTGCTAAGGGAAAATTTTTTAGCATTGAACACCCAGATTAAAAAATATTACACATATTTCAAATCAGTGGCATCAGCTTTCACTGTAAGAAACAAGTAAAAGGGCATATTAACACAAAATAAACAGAAAAGAAATAATAAAAACCAGAACATAAATAAATAAAATACAAAACAGAAAGAAAAACATTAGTCAAAAATCAATAAAACCAAAGTTGGTTCTTTGAAAAGATCAATAAAATTGATAAACATCTAGCCACAATGATCATGATAATAGAAGATAATACAAATTGACAATACAAAAATCAGAGAGGTGATATCACTATAGATACTACTGGTATTAAAATGACAAGAAGGGAATACTACAATTTTTATCCTAATAAATTTAACAACTTACATGAAATGAACAGTGTTCTAGTTTGCTAATGCTGCCAGAATGCAAAACGCCAGAAATGGATCGGCTTTTATAAAGGGAGTTTATTTGGTTACACAGTTACAGTGTTAAGGCCATAAAGTGTCCAAGGTAATGTATCAACAATCAGGTACCTTCACTGGAGGATGGCCAATGGCATCTGGAAAACCTCTGTTAGCTGGGAAGGCACGTGGCCAGTGTCTGCTCCAGAGTTCTGGTTTCAAAATGGCTTTCTCCCAGGATGTTGCTCTCTAGGCTTCAGCTCCTCAAAATGTCACTCTTTGTTGCTCTTGGGGCATTTGTCCTCTCTTCGCTTCTCCAGAGCAAAAGTTTGCTTTCAAAGGCCATCTCCAAAATGTCTCTCTGTAAGCTGAAGCTCCTCTTTCAGTTCCAGTGTGTTCTTCAAAGTGTCCCTCTTGGCTGTAGCTCCTCTTCAAAACATCACTCACAGCTGCACTGTGTTCCCTCTGTCGGTCAGCTCATTTATATGGCTCCAGTGACTCAACTTAGACATACCCCACATGGGCGGAGCAACACCTCCATGGAAATTATCCAATCAGAGTCATCACCCACCACTGGGTGGGGCGCATTCCAAAGAAACACTCGAAGAATTACAATCTAATCAACACTGATAATGTCTGCCCACACAAGATTACATCAAAGATAATGGCGTTTGGGGGACACAATATATTCAAACTGGCACAAACAGATTCCCTGAAATACACAAAGTACCAAAGTTCATCACTCTAGAATAAATAAATAACCTCTATAGCCCTATGTCTAGCAAATAAATTGAATTTGAAGTTAAGATCATTCCCATGAAAATAACTCCAGGCCATGGTGATTTCAATGTTGAATCCTATCTTGCATTTATCAAAGAAATAATGCCAATTATTTCTTCAAATAATATCAATACCAATACTGATTTCAAGACTTATTTCAAAGCTAATATAAACAACACAGTATGGTATTGGCTTAAAGACAGGCAAACAGATCAATGAAACAGAACAGAGAGTTCAGAAATAGATCCACAAATAAATGAACAATTTATTTTTACAGAAGTGCAAAGGCAATTCGGTGGAGAAAGGGTAGCCTTTTCAACAAATGGTGTTGGAACAATTGGATATCCATGTGCAAAAAAAAAAACAACACACAAACAGAGTGGGGGTGGGGAGGGAGGGAGGAAACGAGAAAAAGGAAAATTATAAAACTTTTAGGAGAAAACCTTGTAACCTTGGGTTAAGGAAAGATTTCTTAGGACACCAAAAGCACAATCTAGAAAAGAAGAAATAAATTGGCCTTCATCAAAATTACAAATTTCTTTTCTTTGAAAGACACTGTTAAAAGAATGAAAAGACAAACCACTGACTAGGAGAAAATATTTACCAATCATCTATCTATTTGATAAAGGACTTGTATCCTAATATATTCTTTTCACATTCATTATTTTTATTTAATTTTCTAGCAGACAATTTACATACCTCCCCACCCTTCCTTTAAGTTAGTGCGAGAACAGAAAACTCTAAAGACTTGAAATCCCAAACTATCATGGCTCCATCAATGGCAGTAGTGCAAAATTTGTGACAGTCTTGCTTGTCCAACTCATAAACAGACACTTGAGTGCTGCTATTCTGGTGCAGTGTCTCCAAGGCTGTACTGCAGTCCTCAGTTGTGGCCGTTATCCATGTTGTAGAAGCGTTCCATGGCCGACACATGCTGGATGCTGTTCTTTGGGAGGCCTAGTTTGGAGACGAAGGTCAAGCAGCTGCAGTCATCGTAGTTAAAGAGCATTCATTGGGCAGCAGTTGTAGCCAGCAGCCATGACACTATTCTCAGAGATAAACGATACACTTAAGAGTGGCAGGAACTTTTTGAGGCATCAGTAATAGACACGGTGCTATCGTGGCTGACCCAGGCAGGGCGGCTCCCACTGGAAAAGAAGCTGATCCCTTGAACCCAGCCACCAGTGCCACTGCCACCAAACTCTGACATTAGCTGGCCAAAAGGCATCTTGCTGCTCCACAGAAACTGGCTGCTGTCATCCACTTCTTTAATGTAGGCAGAAAACACTCTGCATTTGAAGTCACAGGATTCTGCTGCCAGCAAAACATTGTTTGGGGTGCCAATCCAAGCTGAGGACCATGGAACAAACAGGCTTTTAATGTGCTTGCTTACCCACCAGTCATTTTCAGACTTGAAGTAACAAACAGAAATGAGTCGTGCTCCACTTCCCACAGCAAATTTGTTCTCTGGGGGACCACTTCACAAAAGTGGCCACATGATTAATTCTCAGGATCCCCAGGGTTGGCTTCCAGATACCATCTTTCTGACTCCAGACAGAGGCACTGCGATCTGCCCTGCAAGTGATGATGCGGTCACTCCTGGGAGCCTAGCCAGCACCTGAGATGTGTCCATTGTGCAACTTGAGTTGATGCACTTTCACCCACTGGCTCCTGTTCTTCTTACAGGTGTGAACTTCGTGGTTGTTGGGGTAAGAGTAATCTGGGTATGATCCCTGATCCAGGCATGACAGGTGATTGGCTCTACTAGCAAAAACTGATACAGAGACTATTCTTGGTGTTCTCAAAGGGTAGAAAGCTGGAGTTGGGGCAGTCCAGACAGTCCCAGAGTGGAGAATTCATGGACTCTGGTCAGTCAATGCAAACAGGCTCTGGCTCATAACATATTTTTAAAACCTTCAAAACTCAATAATAAAACAATCAAACCAATTTATAAAATGGGCTAAAATTCAAACAGGCACTCATCAAAGAAGATATATGTATGCCACATAAGTACATGGAAAGATTTTCATCATCGTTAGGGACATGAAAACTAACATAATAAGTTACTACTATACACTTCTTATAATTGCTAAAATCAAAAACTTTGACCATATCACATTTTGACAAGGATATTGAAGATCTAGAACTCATACACTGCTGTCGGGAATATAAAATGGCACAACCACTTTGGAGAATAGTTTGGCAGTTTCTTAAGAAGTTAAATATATACCTACCATTTTACTTCCAGGTTTATATCAAAGAGAACTGATTGTAAATGTCCACACAAAGCTTGTGCACTAATGTTCACAGCAGGGTTATTTTCAATGAGCAAAAACCAAAAATAGCCCAAATGTCCATCAACAGGTATATGGATCAACAAATATGGTATATCCATACAATGAAATAATAAAAAAAATTAAAAATAAATTAAAATAAATAAATAAAAAGGGATGAACTGTTGATCTATTGTATACCATGGAATAATCTCAAAATAATTATGCCAAGTGAAAGAAGTGAGGCCAAAAAGTATATATACTGTATACTTTTCATTCATTTAAAATCTAGAAATTAAAATACAGTGAAGGAAAGGAGATCAGTATGGTTGCCTGAACATAGGGAAGGTGGGAGGGGTCAAGCAGGAGGGATTACATACAGACATAAAGAAACAATGGAAACCAATGCATGTATTCACATATACATCTTCTTTGTCTTGATAGTAAACAGGTATATATGTATATCAAAACTATGATATTATAAATTTTATGTGCAGCTTATTGTATGTCAATTATAATTCAATAAAGCTCAGTAACAATAAAATGGTCCTTACATTTTATTGAGAGAACTAATTATAAGAGAAGTGAAAATTAAAACTATATTGAAATACTATTCTCACTTATAAGATTTCTAAAAGTAACAGCATATTTTACTGGGAGGCTGTGGGTAAAAAGGCATTTTTATATGCAGCAACAAAAATTCACTGGTATGACTTTCAGAAGGAGAATTTGGCAATATCTAGCAAAACTGCATATATGTTTCCCTCTTGACCCAGCATTCCCACTCCTAGAAAATCACCCTGAATATATATTTTAAACTACATGAAAACACAAATCCAGTAGGTTATTCGCTACAGCACCATCTGTAATTGCAAGTACTGGAAACAACCTGCATGCCCGTGCACAGGACAGTGGTTGCATAAACGCGCATTGGTATGGCATGCTGATGTAAAGAAGAAAGAGGAAGATCTCTACTGACTTCTATGGAATGACTTCCAGGATACAGTAAATGAAAAAAGCGAAGTGTACAGGAGTATCCACACCTTTTGTGTAAGAAAAAAAGAGGAAATAATGAGGTAAGTATGTATTTATTTGTGCAGAAGTAAACACAGGATCAAACAGAGCCTAGTGAGACTCTATTACCCATAGGGGAGGTTGGGAGCACAGCAGAAAGGACAGAAGGAACTGGGGTGGGGTGGGCCGTCTTTGAATATACCTTTAGTGTAGGTCTGACTTTTGGAAGCCTGTTAATGTTCCATTTAGGCAAAAAAAGAAAAGAAAAGAAAAGAAAAAAATAAAGAAGAATGGGGAAGAGAAAATCCCAAAATGAAACACAAACAGAAACAAATAATCCAACTGTATTTGAAATAATCAAGTACAGAATCACACTGAAGGGAAGAAGAAATAACCAAATTAACCTTTGAACAGTTTTTAGATCCCATGTTCTCAGACTAAAGAAAAAAATAAAATCCAAAATATTAACCTCTTAATTTGGTTTTCTCTTTCACAGAGACACGGTTTAGCAATTCAAAAACTATTTTCTGGTATTCTAGGTTTGAGCAAATAACTAAATATATAATGGAAGTCAGGTTTCTCCCTGTCAGTGAAGGGAATAACAAATAAGGGAAGGGGAAAGAATAGAATAAACCCTGTGGTATTGGGTTGGAGTTAGAATTAGTATGATTTCATGGTTTTCATATATTTATCTAGATATAGAAATAGAGATAGATGTGTGTGAGTAATGTACTTGTACATATGGAAGCACACATTATATATACACATGCCTCCAAATATATAAATACACATATGAATGCATCTGTTTGTGTGTATATATACATTAATATATTTCCTGGCTCAGCCTTCTGAGGAAGACTAAAATCAATTTCTTCAGAAAGGAAAAAAAAAAACACTTTTAGGAAATTTCTATGTGCCTAAGAAGAAATTATATTGAAAATAATGAACTGTGATACTTGGAACAAAACCACAAGGAAAACACTATATATAAAAATTTGCGGGATGCAACATAAGCTAAGCATTCCTTAAAACCATTTAAAACCTCAAGTGCATAAATTAGAATAGGAAAAGTAATTGAAAATCTTCCTTGGAATATGATGTATTTCTTACAGCACATGAAGTGGGAGCCCTAGTTAGGGAATAACTGGTGATTTCAGCTGTGGGATTCCTGTGTACCCTGACTTGTATAGTAAATTGCTTAAGTGTGACTATCAAAAGTCTTTTTGCATACGGGACAGACCACTCCCCTTGAAGAGAATTCATCCTAAGGAAAATCAAGTAACTTTTCAAGGCAGCAATATACTCTTGAAAAGACATGGTAGCTGGAGGCGGGGCAAGATGGCAGACTGGTGAGCTGTATGTTTTAGTTACTCCTCCAGGAAAGTAGGTAGAAAGCCAGGAACTGCGTGGACTGGACACCACAGAGAAATCTGACTTTGGGCATACTTCATACAACACTCATGAAAACGTCGAACTGCTGAGATCAGCGAAATCTGTAAGTTTTTGTGGCCAGGGGACCCGCACCCCTCCCTGCCAGGCTCAGTCCCGTGGGAGGAGGGGCTGTCAGCTCCGGGAAGGAGAAGGGAGAACTGCAGTGGCAGCCCTTATCGGAAACTCATTCTACTGATCCAAACTCCAACCATAGATAGACTGAGACCAGACACCAGAGAATCTGAGAGCAGCCAGCCCAGCAGAGAGGACACAGGCATAGAAAAAAACAACACGAAAAACTCCAAAATAAAAGCAGAGGATTTTTGGAGTTCTGGTGAACATAGAAAGGGGAAGGGCAGAGCTCAGGCCCTGAGGCTCATATGCAAATCCCGAAGAAAAGCTGATCTCTCTGCCCTGTGGACCTTTCCTTAATGGCCCTAATTGCTTTGCCTCTTAGCATTTCAATAACCCATTAGATCTCTGAGGAGGGCCTTTTTTTTTAATCCTTTTTTCTTTTTCTAAAACAATTACTCTAAGAAGCCCAATACAGAAAGCTTCAAAGAATTGCAATTTGGGCAGGTCAAGACAAGAGCAGAACTAAGAGAGCTCTGAGACAAAAGGCAATAATCCAGTGGCTGAGAAAATTCACTAAACACCACAACTTCCCAAGAAAAGGGAGGTATCTGCTCACAGCCATCATCTTGGTGGACAGGAAACACTCCTGCCCGTCACCAGCCCCTTAGCCCAGAGCTGCCCCAGACAACCCAGTGTGACGGAAGTGCTTCAAGTAACAGGCACACACCACAAAACTGGGTGTGGACATTAGCCTTCCCTGCAACCTCAGCTGATTGTCCCAGAGTTGGGAAGGTGGAGCAGTGTGAATTAACAAAGCCCCATTCAGCCATCATTTGAGCAGACTGGGAGCCTCCCTACACAGCCCAGCAGCCCAGAACTGCTTTGGGGGGACGGCACTCACCTGTGACATAGCACAGTCATCCCTCAACAGAGGACCCGGGGTGCACAGCCTGGAAGAGGGGCCTACTTGCAAGTCTCAGGAGCCATACGCCAATAACAAGGACTTGTGGGTCAGTGGCAGAGACAAACTGTGGCAGGACTGAACTGAAGGATTAGACTATTACAGCAGCTTTAAAACTCTAGGATCACCAGGGAGATTTGATTGTTAGAGCCACCCCCCCTCCCTGACTGCCCAGAAACATGCCCCATATACAGGGCAGTCAACAGCAACTACATACGCAAGCTTGGTACACCAATTGGACCCCACAAGACTGACTCCCCCACTCACCAAAAAGGCTAAGCAGGGGAGAACTGGCTTGTGGAGAACAGGTGGCTCGTGGACGCCACCTGCTGGTTAGTTAGAGAAAGTGTACTCCACGAAGCTGTAGATCTGATAAATTAGAGATAAGGACTTCAATTGGTCTACAAATCCTAAAAGAACCCTATCAAGTTCAGCAAATGCCAAGAGGCCAAAAACAACAGAAAATTATAAAGCATATGAAAAAACCAGACGATATGGATAACCCAAGCCCAAGCACCCAAATCAAAAGATAAGAAGAGACACAGCACCTAGAGCAGCTACTCAAAGAACTAAAGATGAACAATGAGACCACAGTACGGGATACAAAGGAGATCAAGAAGACCCTAGACGAGCATAAAGAAGACATTGCAAGACTAAATAAAAAAATGGATGATCTTATGGAAATTAAAGAAACTGTTGACCAAATTAAAAAGATTCTGGACACTCATAGTACACGACTAGAGTAAGTTGAACAACGAATCAGTGACCTGGAAGATGACAGAATGGAAAATGAAAGCATAAAAGAAAGAATGGAGAAAAAAATTGAAAAAATCGAAATGGACCTCAGGGATATGATAGATAATATGAAACGTCCGAATGTAAGACTCATTGGTGTTCCAGAAGGGGAAGAGAAGGGTAAAGGTCTAGGAAAAGTATTCAAAGAAATTGTTGCGGAAAACTTCCCAAATCTTCTAAACAACATAAATACACAAATCATAAATGCTCAGCGAAATCCAAATAGAATAAATCCAAATAAACCCACTCCGAGACATATTCTGATCACACTGTCAAACACAGAAGAGAAGGAGCAAGTTCTGAAAGCAGCAAGAGAAAAGCAATTCAACACATACAAAGGAAACAGCATAAGGCTAAGTAGTGACTACTCAGCAGCCACCATGGAGGCAAGAAGGCAGTGGTACGATATATTTAAAATTCTGAGTGAGAAAAATTTCCAACCAAGAATACTTTATCCAGCAAAGCTCTCCTTCAAATTTCAGGGAGAGCTTAAATTTTTCACAGACAAACAAATGCTGAGAGAATTTGCTAACAAGAGACCTGCCCTACTGGAGATATTAAAAGGAGCCCTACAAACAGAGAAACAAAGAAAGGACAGAGAGACTTGGAGAAAGGTTCAGTACTAAAGAGATTCGGTATGGGTGCAATAAAGGATATTAATAGAGAGAGGGGAAAAATATGACAAACATAAACCAAAGGATAAGATGGCTGATTCAAGAAATGCCTTCACGGTTATAACGTTGAATGTAAACGGATTAAACTCCCCAATTAAAAGATATAGATTCGCAGAATGGATCAAAAAAAATGAACCATCAATATGTTGCATACAAGAGACTCATCTTACACACAGGGACACAAAGAAACTGAAAGTGAAAGGATGGAAAAAAATATTTCATGCAAGCTACAGCCAAAAGAAAGCAGGTGTAGCAATATTAAACTCAGATAAAATAGACTTTAAATGCAGGGATGTTTTGAGAGACACAGAAGGCCACTACATACTAATAAAAGGGGCAATTCAACAAGAAGAAATAACAATCGTAAATCTCTGTGCACCCAATCAAGGTGCCACAAAATACATGAGAGAAACACTGGCAAAACTAAAGGAAGCAATTGATGTTTTCACAATAATTGTGGGAGACTTCAACACATCACTCTCTCCTATAGATAGATCAAACAGACAGAAGACCAATAAGGAAACTGAAAACATAAACAATCTGATAAATGAATTAGATTTAACAGACATATACAGGACATTACATCCCAAATCACCAGGATACACATACTTTTCTAGTGCTCATGGAACATTCTCCAGAATAGATCATATGCTGGGACATAAAACAAGCCTCAATAAATTTAAAAAGATGGAAATTATTCAAAGCACATTCTCTGACCACAATGGAATACAATTAGAAGTCAATAACCATCAGAGACTTAGAAAATTCACAAATACCTGGAGGTTAAACAACACACTCCTGAACAATCAGTGGGTTAACGAAGAAATAGCAAGAGAAATTGCTAAATATATAAAGACGAATGAACATGAGAACACAACATACCAAAACCTATGGGATGCAGCAAAAGCAGTACTGAGGGGGAAATTTATAGCACTAAATGCATACATTAAAAAGGAAGAAAGAGCCAAAATCAAAGAACTAATGGATCAACTGAAGAAGCTAGAAAATGAACAGCAAACCAATCCTAAACCAAGTACAAGAAAAGAAATAACAAGGATTAAAGCAGAAATAAATGACATAGAGAACAAAAAAACAATAGAGAGGATAAATGTCACCAAAAGTTGGTTCTTTGAGAAGATCAACAAGATTGACAAGCCCCTGGCTAGACTGACAAAATCAAAAAGAGAGAAGACCCATATAAACAAAATAATGAATGAAAAAGGTGACATAACTGCAGATCCTGAAGAAATTAAAAAAATTATAAGAGGAAACTATGAACAACTGTATGGCAACAAACTGGATAATGTAGAGGAAATGGACAATTTCCTGGAAACAGATGAACAACCTAGACTGACCAGAGAAGAAATAGAAGACCCCAACCAACCCATCACAAGCAAAGAGATCCAATCAGTCATCAAAAATCTTCCCATAAATAAATGCCCAGGGCCAGATGGCTTCACAGGGGAATTCTACCAAACTTTCCAGAAAGAACTGACACCAATCTTACTCAAACTCTTTCAAAACACTGAAGAAAATGGAACACTACCTAACTCATTTTATGAAGCTAACATCAATCTAATACCAAAACCAGGCAAAGATGCTACAAAAAAGGAAAACTACCGGCCAATCTCCCTAATGAATATAGATGCAAAAATCTTCAACAAAATACTTGCAAATCGAATCCAAAGACACATTAAAAAAATCATAAACCATGACCAAGTGGGGTTCATTCCAGGCATGCAAGGATGGTTCAACATAAGAAAATCAATCAATGTATTACAACACATTAACAAGTCAAAAGGGAAAAATCAAATGATCATCTCAATAGATGCTGAAAAAGCATCTGACAAAACCCAACATCCGTTTTTGATAAAAACACTTCAAAAGGTAGGAATTGAAGGAAACTTCCTCAACATGATAAAGAGCATATATGAAAAACCCACAGCCAGCATAGTACTCAATGGTGAGAGACTGGAAGCCTTCCCGCTAAGATCAGGAACAAGACAAGGATGCCCGCTGTCACCACTGTTATTCAACATTGTGCTGGAAGTGCTAGCCAGGGCAATCCGGCAAGACAAACAAATAAAAGGCATCCAAATTGGAAAAGAAGAACTAAAACTGTCATTGTTTGCAGATGATATGATCTTATATCTAGAAAACCCTGAGAAATCGACGATACAGCTAGTAGAGCTAATAAACAAATTTAGCAAAGTAGCGGGATACAAGATTAATGCACATAAGTCAGTAATGTTTCTATATGCTAGAAATGAACAAACTGAAGAGACACTCAAGAAAAAGATACCATTTTCAATAGCAACTAAAAAAATCAAGTACCTAGGAATCAACTTAACCAAAGATGTAAAAGACCTATACAAAGAAAACTACATAACTCTACTAAAAGAAATAGAAGGGGACCTTAAAAGATGGAAAAATATTCCATGTTCATGGATAGGATGACTAAATGTCATTAAGATGTCAATTCTACCCAAACTAATCTACAGATTCAATGCAATCCCAATCAAAATTCCAATAACCTACTTTGCAGACTTGGAAAAGCTAGTTATCAAATTTATTTGGAAAGGGAAGATGCCTCGAATTGCTAAAGACACTCTAAAAAAGAAAAACAAAGTGGGAGGACTTACACTCCCTGACTTTGAAGCTTATTATAAAGCCACAGTTGCCAAAACAGCATGGTACTGGCACAAAGATAGACATATAGATCAATGGAATCGAATTGAGAATTCAGAGATAGACCCTCAGATCTATGGCCGACTGATCTTTGATAAGGCCCCCAAAGTCACTGAACTGGGTCATAATGGTCTTTTCAACAAATGGGGCTGGGAGAGTTGGATATCCATATCCAAACGAATGAAAGAGGACCCCTACCTCACCCCCTACACAAAAATTAACTCAAAATGGACGAAAGATCTCAATATAAAAGAAAGTACCATAAAACTCCTAGAAGATAATGTAGGAAAACATCTTCAAGATCTTGTATTAGGCGGCCGCTTCCTAGACTTTACACCCAAAGCACAAGCAACAAAAGAGAAAATAGATAAATGGGAACTCCTCAAGCTTACAAGTTTCTGCACCTCAAAGGAATTTCTCAAAAAGGTGAAGAGGCAGCCAACTCAATGGGAAAAAATTTTGGGAAACCATGTATCTGACAAAAGACTGATATCTTGCATATATCAAGAAATCCTACAACTCAATGACAATAGTACAGACAGCCCAATTATAAAATGGGCAAAAGATATGAAAAGACAGTTCTCTGAAGAGGAAATACAAATGGCCAAGAAACACATGAAAAAATGTTCAGCTTCACTAGCTATTAGAGAGATGCAAATTAAGACCACAATGAGATACCATCTAACACCGGTTAGAATGGCTGCCATTAAACAAACAGGAAACTACAAATGCTGGAGGGGATGTTGGAGAAATTGGAACTCTTATTCATTGTTGGTGGGACTGTATCATGGTTCAGCCACTCTGGAAGTCAGTCTGGCAGTTCCTTAGAAAACTAGATATAGAGTTACCATTCGATCCAGCGATTGCACTTCTCGGTATATACCCGGAAGGTCAGAAAGCAGTGACACGAACAGATATCTGCACGCCAATGTTCATAGCAGCATTATTCACAATTGCCAAGAGATGGAAACAACCCAAATGTCCTTCAACAGATGAGTGGATAAATAAAATGTGGTATATACACACGATGGAATACTACGCGGCAGTAAGAAGGAACGATCTGGTGAAACATATGACAACATGGATGAACCTTGAAGACATCATGCTGAGCGAAATAAGCCAGGCACAAAAAGAGAAATATTATATGCTACCACTAATGTGAACTTTGAAAAATGTAAAACAAATGGTTTATAATGTAGAATGTAGGGGAACTAGCAATAGAGAGCAATTAAGGAAGGGGGAACAATAATCCAAGAAGAACAGATAAGCTATTTAACGTTCTGGGGATGCCCAGGAATGACTATGGTCTGTTAATTTCTGATGGATATAGTAGGAACAAGTTCACAGAAATGTTGCTATATTAGGTTACTTTCTTGGGGTAGAGTAAGAAAATGCTGGAAGTAAAGTTGTTATCTTAGGTTAGTTGTTTTTTTCTTACTCCCTTGTTATGGTCTCTTTGAAATGTTCTTTTATTGTATGTTTGTCTTCTTTTTAACTTTTTTTTCATACAGTTGATTTAAAAAAGAAGGGAAAGTTAAAAAAAAAAAAAAAGAAAAACAAGGAAAAAAGATGTAGTGCCCCCTTGAGGAGCCTGTGGAGAATGCAGGGGTATTTGCCTACCCCACCTCGATGGTTGCTAACATGACCACAGACATAGGGGACTGGTGGTTTGATGGGTTGAGCCCTCTACCATAGGTTTTACCCTTGGGAAGATGGTTGCTGCAAAGGAGAGGCTAGGCCTGCCTGTAATTGTGCCTAAGAGCCTCCTCCCGAATGCCTCTTTGTTGCTCAGATGTGGCCCTCTCTCTCTAGCTAAGCCAACTTGAAAGGTGAAATCACTGCCCTCCCCCCTACGTGGGATCAGACACCCAGGGGAGTGAATCTCCCTGGCAACGTGGAATATGACTCCCGGGGAGGAATGTAGACCTGGCATCGTGGGACGGAGAACATCTTCTTGACCAAAAGGGGGATGTGAAAGGAAATGAAATAAGCTTCAGTGGCAGAGAGATTCCAAAAGGAGCCGAGAGGTCACTCTGGTGGACACTCTTATGCATACTTTAGACAACCCTTTTTAGGTTCTAAAGAATTGGGGTAGCTGGTGGTGGATACCTGAAACTATCAAACTACAACCCAGAACCCATGAATCTCAAAGACACTTGTATAAAAATGTAGCTTATGAGGGGTGACAATGGGATTGGGAAAGCGATAAGGACCACACTCCACTTTGTCTAGTTTATGGATGGATGAGTAGAAAAATAGGGGAAGGAAACAAACAGACAAAGGTACCCAGTGTTCTTTTTTACTTCAATTGCTCTTTTTCACTCTAATTATTATTCTTGTTATTTTTGTGTGTGTGCTAATGAAGGTGTCAGGGATTGATTTAGGTGATGAATGTACAACTATGTAACGGTACTGTGAACAATCGAAAGTGCTATTTGTTTTGTATGACTGCGTGGTATGTGAATATATCTCAATAAAATGAAGGAAAAAAAAAAGAAAAGACATGGTAAAGGCATAAAATGTGGACAAGAGAGATGTGATTATCTCTGGGGAAAGAAGGAGAGAAAGCCCCATACCTATATCATTTTCTTTCTTTAAACAAAAAGGCTCCAAAGCATGTATTATAAAATGTTACCATGTGTGAAATGCGTACCTAAGCCCTGGTTATGTTATACTCAGCTTCCCTGACTTGGCTTATAAAGTAAGCTCTTCAGCACTTGAGACAAGAAGAGAACTGCTCTTTCATCTTGCTCTCTCCCACACCTGCTAATGGCCATTGGCTTCCAGAGAAGCATCTGCGAATTTGCGAATGCACCACTCAGCTTCCTGCGCTCTCTCTTCTGCAATGGCCTGTTGTCAAGATCTCTGAGTTATGGCAGGTCTGGCTGTACCTGGGTGGGTACACTGAATCCATGGCGGCAGACTCCCAAGCCTCACATTGGCCACACACCAACATCACAACTCTATCTGATTTTTCTTCTATTTTTTTTTTCAAATTGGTTCTAAATTCAAGGGAAACCAGGTATCATTTATTGGTCTCTAATCTCTCGCAAATCACAAATTTAACAAATTTTTCAGGTTTATACAAATTTATAATAAGAATTTATTCCTATTGCAAAAATCCTAGGTGTCTTAATAAAGCAGCAATGTCATTAATATTATTTTCATGAATAATCTTCTTTAAAATTCCTAAGAAAACAATAAAAAGTATGCCATTCCTCTACGAACTCAGACACTGCTAGTTAGAGTTTGTGATAATTTTTGATAGGGGAAGGGGGACATTAAAGTTAACCCTTATTTGTTCTAAAATAAATGTCTGTTCAAAAACAAAAACATTTGGTAATAAACTTACATATGCCATGTTAAATATATACATTTTTCAAATAAACTTACAAAAGACTGCATAAATAAATTTTCAATATACTTCACAACTCACATTAGCTAAATCAAATGGTTTACTATGAAGATGTAAGCTCCCAAGAGAAGTGTCTCTCTTGAAATGGAACTGGAAAGATGAGGCCTTCCTACTCATGGCTGGCATTTCTTAAAGTATCTCTCCTTCTCTCTATGCAACTGCTTCATTTTCCTCTTATACCAACATAATTACTCACAATGCTAGCTTGTACATGGCCCACAGTGGCCACCCAGCCAATCTTCATCATAGTTACTTTCCATTTTTTAAGCTTCTGTATTGATTATTGATAGGGTAAGTCTCTCAGTTTTCCAGTTCCAAATTCCCAAGATCAGGGAGCAGGGGCAATGCACTACAGCATAATGATTTAAGAATAAGGACTCTAGAGTTAAACAAACATCATTTCAAATCCTGGCAGCTCCACTTACCAGCTGTGTGACCTTAACCTCTTTGTCCCTCAGAGTAAAATGGACAGGCTGCCTTTGGATCAGGTATCCACTCCAGATCCAATGAGCATGGCAGAGAAGGGGAGGAGGTCCTACAGCAGAGAACACGGTGGGCAGTCGTCAGAAGAGTGGGTAGGGCAGACTCTCCCATTTGGGGTAAAAGGAGGAATAAGTAATGACATATCTAATATATGTTGCCATCTATGAGTCATTTGGATCAAGTCATTAAAAAAAGACACAAAGGGAAAACTACATGGTGACACAAAAACCATTTTATCAGGAAAAGAGACTGGATTAAGAATCACAAGTCCTAGGTTTAAGTCTCAGCTCTGCCCTACATTAATTATGCAATACTAGTCAAATTACTTAATTCCTTTGAATCTGTTTCTTCCCTTTAAAACACAGATAACAAACAAACACACTGGGATTCTTCTGAGGATAAATTAAAAAAAAATACATATTAAAATAATTTGAGTAACTATAAAACACTAAATAAAGGATTACTTTACTTCATTAGCTTATTCAGTTTGCCATTGGAATTATATTTATTTCACCACATTTTACTGCTAAAGAAAATTTTGATTGTAGTACAATTTGAAGTTAAAAATATAAACTGCTAAAAAACATGTTCTGCAAACTCAATTCCTAAAGAAAACATCCAACAAACTTAAAAGTGTAATGGTACAAATTAAATCTGTTGTCTGAAATAGTGTCACAAATGTCTCTGTCAATAACAGGCCTCTTGGCCATCATATTATATGGACACTAGTTTAAACAATGTGTTCTCATGAGACGAAATGCAGAGTTCTATGCAGACACATCTAAAGGGAAATATTTAATAGAAAAGAAAGTCTCTCTTTTCAACTTGAAATAAGATCACATATTTCTGTCTTCTCTTCAAGCTTTACATCATGCTTCTCAGAGGAAGGGTTAAGTCAGCAGGTTCACTGGAGCTAAGGAATGTTTACAATAAACTAGAAACTTTGCTGCGGCTCTAAAATGGTTTCAGATGCTCAAGCAGACTGCAGAAAAGAGAACAGCTGGGCTTTTCCCCCTCACTGATACTTAAGAAACTTATCTTTAAGAAGGAAATTATATTCTGAGTTTTCAACTACTTTCTAAATTGTGCTAACTTTTTCAAGATAACACAAATGTTTGTATCAAATGTAAAACTGAACACTTTTTAAAATCATCTACCAAGAATGGTGATGAACAGAAATATAAACTCTTAGCAGTGCATTCTAGTAACTCAGCAATCATTTTCAATTTAAAATATAATGGTAACAGTTGCAAGAAAAGTGACTTATCATCTTCCCAGTAATTATTTAGAAAAGTATTAAAACAAAATATATCTCTATTATGTAATAAACAGACGTTCACAGCATAGCCACAACCTGCATAATGAATGCAGGTACATTATGGATGTGGTCAAACTTTCAATATAAACTGCAACGTTCTCTATTAAACAGTGAATCTCCTTAGTAATAACTTCAAACTCTGCTACCATTCAAAACTATATGATTAGACGTAATAGAGCAAGCTAAGGAACAAGTAAGGAACTTCCCAAGTAAAGAACTTGAAATGTTTCTAATTATAATCATATAGCACCCCTTTAAAAAGAAAAGACCAAATCAAAGAATCAGACATCAAAAGGCCATTAGGTCTTTCAATCTAGACCATTTCCAGACCTAATTTTCTTCACATAAAACCTCCTTTGGGTTGTTTTCATTTTTCACTCAGAATGGAGATATATATGGTTCAAATTACTGAAAGCTTCTTCAAAGTTCTTTGACATTTCTGTATTCCACACCTAAACTGAATAAATTGTGTATCAAATAATTTCAAATGAAAGGATTCAAATTTTAACAGAGTCACCAATTAAAATATTCCCTTGTTAAATTTCATGGCAACTAACTTCAGGGAATATGATTTAGGAAAGAATAAAGGCAATCCACTAAGGAAATAAAAATCTGTATTTCTTAAGGAAATCTGCAAGTGACTATATTGCCTACTAAACAAACTTATATACTCTTTAAAAGACAACACATTTGACACATCAGCAACTTAACATTCAGAACATCTGGGAGTCAATCAAATATTACTAGCTATGTAAAATAACAGTGAGTTGGTATGCATAGCCAGGAAGATAATTAATCAACTAAAGATACCTACAAATTAATCTACTAAAGATACCTACAAATGACAAAAATAGAATTCACAGACGGGACCAGCAAATGGCTATTATAAATACTATGAATTTGTTCAATGATTAAGAAGAAAACATGAAAAAAATGAAAATGTACATGGAAGATATAAAGAAGGACCAAAGGAAACATCTAAAAAAATATTTTAAGATGAAATAAAAATTCACTGGATAGGAGTGAGAAATAATAGACGCTACTGATGAAAACATCAGCGAACTTGAAGAACAGAAATAGAAATTAGCACAAATGAAGCACAGGATAAAAAGACTGTGTAAAAAACTGAACAGTTTTTAGTGACCTCTGAGCATACTTCAGAAGGTTTAGTAAATGGGATCATGAAGAAGATCCCAGAAGAGGAAAGAGTAAAGGGAAACTGAAAAAATATTTAAGGAAATAATGGCCAAAATTTTTCCAAATTTGGGTAAATTATGAACTCCCAAACACATGACAAACCCAAAACAAGATAAACACAAAGAAAAATATGAATACAACCACATCAAGCTACATCAAAATAAATTGCAGACCAGTGATCTTAAAAAGAAAAAAAAGCAAAATGGTAGATTTAAACCAAATACATCAACAATGATAAAAAATATATAAACATTCTAAACACACCAATTAAAAATCAGAGATTGTCAGATTGGATAAAAATGGCAATCTCTAAATATATGCCATCTATAAGAAACTCACTTATGAAACAAAACAGGTTAAAAGTAAAAGCATGGAGGAAGATTTACCGTGCAAACAAGAATCCAAAGAAAGTGAAGTCATTATAATAATATTAGACAAAGAAGAGTTTATAACATGGAATACCAAGGACAAAGAGGGACATTTCATAAAAATGAAGGGTTGAAATCAAGAGTACATTCTGATCCTACATGTGTATGCACATGCCAACAGAGCTTGAAAATACATGAATCAAAAACAGACAGAACTTAAGAAAGAAACAGAAAAGTCTACAATACAGTAAGAGATTTCAACACTCTCCTCTCAGTATAATAGACAGGAAATCAGTAGGAATATTGATGACTTGAAAAACATTAGCAAACCAATTGCCGTAATTGACACAGACCACAGGCTGGGATATAAAATGAGTCTCAATAAAATGTAAGAAGATTGAAATCAAACAAATTATGTTCTCTGACCACAAAAGAATTAAACTAGCAATCAATAACAAAAATAGCTCTGGAAAATCCCTAAATATTAGGAAGTCAAACAATACACTACTAAATAACAAATCAGTCAAAGAAGAAAGTACAAGGACAATTAGAAAATATCTTTAGATGAATGAAAATGAAAGCAAAATACATCTCAGTTTGTAGGACTAAGAAAAAGCCACACTGAGCATATGGCTTACATGCTTCTATTACAAAAGAACAAAGAAAACTAATGATATAATCTCCCTTTAAAAGCAAGAGAAAGAGCAAATTAAAACCAAAGTAAATAAAATGAAGGGGAAAAAAGGATTAGAGAAAAAATAATTGAAATAAAGAACAAACAAACAACAGAGAAAACTCAATGAAACAAAATCTAGTTCTTTAAAGATAGCAATCGAGTTGATAAAATTCTATCTACACTCAAAGACAATAAAAGGTAAAAGACACAAAATACCAATATCAAGAATGAAAAAGGTACCAGATTATATAAAGAACAATTTACATGTGATTACAGGAGATCAGGCAAAAAATAGCTATAGCTTAGATATGTACTACAACAGCATAATCAGAAGTGAACAGATTTTAAAAACATCTATGAGACAAAATAAATACTATATTGTGATGACTAGATGTGGCGGGATGCAGAAGGGGTAGGTATCAAGGATGACTCCTGGGTTTCTTGATTGATTAATAGGCTAAAAAGTGATACTGAGATTGGGAACAGTGGAAAAGAAGAATGGGGGGAGATTGTGGGCATTGAGAACAAGTTAAGTATTAAGTGCCTTTGAGACAACTAAAAGGAAACATATGGGAGCAGATGGAAGTCCAGCACATTTATTCCTTCATTCAGGAAATATTTATTGAGGCCCTCTATGTACCAGGTGATAAGGATTCTGCAGTGATAAGATTCCTGCTTTAATGGAGTAAGATGAAACAGAAAATACACAGACAAATAAATATTAAAATATCATATGGTAATAAGTGCATAAAGACAATTAAGCAAATGAATGCTATGCACTGAAGATAAACATTTTTAAATCACTGCTGTAAGGATGGTGTAGAATGATGGTTACTAAAACTGTAGTCTCAGATTGGATTGTCTTAAGGAGAGAATTTAGAGTGAGAAGAGAGTGGGATGAATATGCAAAGAAGACTGTGTGGAAGGAAGAAAATCAGGAGAATGTGTGTCACAGAAATCCAAGAAGAGAGTGCTATAAGGAAGAGAGACTGAAAAAAGTTCAGATTGGAAGTCACTAATAACCTTGGAAGGAATAGTTTTGGTAACCTGAGACTGAATTGACTGAAGAGTGGAAGGAGAGAAAATGGAGTAAGTAAATAAGGAAAACAATTCTTTAAAGAAAGCTGGCTGTAAAAGCAAAGAGGGAGAGAGGATCTCATATAAAAGGGAGGTGTGAGGTTGAGACTGTTTTTTGAGATGGAAACTTATGCACGTTTAAATGCTAAAAGGACCAAGGCAGTTGAGAGATACTAAGAGAATCCTGAATTAAACTGCACGATGGAGAAAGATGGAATAATTGTGAACGGAGGCTGAGAATGGGTGGGGGGATCATTATGAGGGACACACCTTATAAATTAACAGAAGACAAGGCGAAAGTTTAAAAGCAGGCTATTAATGAAACTAGAAACAATATTTTGGCCTGGAGCCGCAAATAGTGAAAATAGCAATGACTTTACATGTGATTAGTGACAGATGACTACAGAGGTGGAGGAGGACCATTTGTCAGTCTAAAAGTGATGACAAAGACTTTTCTACATGCCCCATGAACAAACAGTGCCAGGAATAATTAAATACAGATAAAAGCTCAGAAGGAATTGCCTATTCTATTCCCTAGGAAAATGTGCACACAACAGGAGCTTGATAAGTATTTGTTAAATAAATAAAACATCAAGACGAGACAAAACTTATATTGTTAATAAAGCACATATTCAGTTGTATGAAAAATCAAAGAATGCTCATGGTAACAGAGAATATCATGATTTTCTGGAGTAAAAAAAAGCACTTGAGAGACCTGAAGTCAGACTTTGATTTACTTATTAATTTTGCAGAAA
Source organism: Choloepus didactylus (assembly GCF_015220235.1). Classification (NCBI taxonomy): domain Eukaryota; kingdom Metazoa; phylum Chordata; class Mammalia; order Pilosa; family Megalonychidae; genus Choloepus; species Choloepus didactylus. The sequence goes on along the minus strand of NC_051324.1, from coordinate 62,039,043 downwards.
GCTAACCATGTTGCATGTCCAGGAGGTCATACAGCACCACATGCCTCACTCTATCCTCTTGAAAAAGCGGCAAAAGACCACAAAGCAAGCTGAGATCAAGGATGTTTTCTAAGAAATCAAGTTTCAAGGTCATGGAAAAGGTCAATGTATATTTAGATCTTAGTCCCACAAGCTCATCTATAATCAAATCTACAGCAAATCACACTAATGGATTCCAAAAATGATGAGGCTGAATTACTGTGCTTATTATAGAATGATAAAAAGAATAGGAGTATATATATTACATCAGAAAGATTTCTATTTTAAAAAATCAATTAGGAATAGTTCTAGACTTCATATATAAAATGACATCTGGCTAACATCTCCTAGTCTTTCCCAAGTACTCACTAAAATTCCTAAAAAGAGAAAGGGGAAAATGAAAGCAAAATATCCCAATAATGAGAGCTGCAATAAAGAGACAGCCCAATGGTAAAACCTGGAAGGAATCTCCAATAACTACAAAAGGAAGGAAGGAAGGAAGGGAGGGAGGGAGGGAAGGAGGAAGGGAGAAAGGCAGGCAAAAAATCTTACCCATGTCCACCTAAAAGCAAATGAAAATTAGCCTCAGGAAACAGAACCAGAAAAAAACAAGGGAAGAAGACACTTTGTACATTCATCGGGTCAAAGATTGTGTCTAACACTATCAAAATTTTTGGTAGCTGTGAGTCTTCCATATGACGATGCTTTTTCCTAAGTAAGATCTATAAGTATTTTCCTCCAACCTTCTTTATCCACAACCATTCAAAGCCAGCAAGTCCCAGAAAATCACACTAATTGGGATTCAAAGTAAAGAGAGAATGACAGTGCACTATACGCAAGAAGGTGTAATCTCTACAACTGAAGTAACAAAGATGGATACAAAAATAGGAAGAAACCTGATTTCAAAATCCACTGAGAACTATGGGATTATTATAACTGCTAATCCCAAACCCACTTGAGTTGCCACTAACTTCAGTTGGGTATTTGAAAATGCCACTGAAGAGTATCAAGTTCCACTTGTGCCGTGGACTGCAAATAAGTCTATCCTACCCAGATATGGGTCTTATTTGGCACAGCATAAAAACTGGTTGAAGGTATACAGCCAAAATAAATATCTACATGTTTACCAAAAGACACATATAATAATAACATCCCCAAACTAGAAACAGCCCAAATGGTTATTGGCAATAGAATGGATACACAGAAACATAGTGTGGCCTACTTACTTTCAAATACTATTCAACAAATGAGAAGGAATAAACTACAATGGTAAGCAACCATTTGGATGAGTCACAAACTTAAATGTCGAGCTAAAGGAGTCAGGCACAAAAAAAAATATTTTATAGGCTACCATTTATGTGTAGTTCAAAACAGATACAACAATATATAGAGTTATAAGTCAGGATGGTGGCTGCTCTCAGGGATGGTGCGGTGGGCGGTTAGGAGAAGGGTTCTGGAGTGCCAGTAATATTCAGTTTCTTGGTCTAGGAGCTGGTTAATGGGTATGTTCACTTCGTAAACTTTTGGGTATCACACTTAAAGTTATAAAAATTATGAGACTGCATAATAAAGAACACTCTCAAAAGAGTTATGTTCATGAATAAAAACTGGATGGAAACAGAAAAGGGGTATTATGTATTATAGGTCAGTATTAGATACATTATGAGCAGAAGACGTATGGTTCATGATCAGAAGGCTTTTCACAGGGTCGTTGAGCTTCATTCAGGCATGAGTGATAGTGCTGTTGGCTGTGAATGCAATGTCAATAAAGCAACAACATGGATAAATAAGTTGTCTTCAAACAAAAACACATCTAAAGGAAGTGTGTATGAATATAGAAGTGGTAGAACTTTAGTTAAAAAAACACTTTTCACTAATCAGTTTCCTGCCAGAGATATTATTTAGGTGCCCAGGAACATTGAGTTGGATTAACAGAACAGAAAGGCCTATTGAGAAAGAAAAGGAATAAAAAATTTAATGGCAATAAAAAGGTTTGTTCAATCTCTAGTGAGTGATCTACTAACTAAAAGCAATATCAATGATAAAAATATCCATAATAAACAAAAGATTTTGAATGGTTCCTAAGAATTTGTAATAACAAGATTTGACCTGTAGGAGGGAAGAGCAAATCAGTATTGTAAGAAAAGAAATTTCTTTCAACTTCCCATGTTCCATACATGATGTTAGTACAGCTTCATTTCTTCTTGTTTCTTCATCTCAATCTTTACGTTATGGATTGCAGTTCTGATATCAAAAAAAGAAGAAAGTAAAAGAAACTTCAAGGTGAATGCCTTCTTGAATTTGTTCTCTCTCTCAAATTTCCAAAGGATTGAAGAATAAATATTATGTCCATGTTGCTGCTTCACATTTCTTTGCTTTAATCCTTTTTTGATCCTTTGTAGGGAATTAGATGACATCAGTTTCACATCATATTTGTATGGCATATGGTATCTTCACATCAGTAGTGATATAGAGTCATAGAGTCTGATTTTACTTAATTTACTTGATACTTCTTAGATTTAATATCACTTTCACCTCTTTTACCAAGTAACAATTTTTGAAGACTATATCTTGTACCAGTGTGGACTAATGCCAATTGTAGAAATATGCACATTTATTCTGGCAATAAGTGAATTAATGAAAATGGACAAAAATAGTTTTATTGTAAAGGTCTTAACACATGTTTGGCCATAAATATTAATTATTAAAATTTCAATGTTTAAGTTTTAATATATGTTTATAATACTCAACTTTAAAGAACTGTATCTTAGTTTTAAAATGATAAGGTCATTCAAGTAACTGCTTCCTAAAAACTTTTAACCTGTGCGCATAATCTGTAATAAATAAGTACTTTGGGATATAGTTAACAATTCAAAGAAGAAGAAATATGTTTCTTAGCAAATTTCTATCAAAATAAAAAACCAATATGTTATTTTCAAATATAGGTGAGATTTAGCATACTGGTTCAATCATAACCAATTTAGCAATAAATAATACCAACTTGCCTTTTGAAACATTTGGCTAAAATCAAGACATAAAAGATTAAGGTCACCATTAATTTTAAGACATAAACATGTTTTTATTTTGAAAAAAGTTAAAATTATACAGAATAATAAAATAAAAACATGTATCTCTAATTCTGAAGAAGTGCTTCTGTGATTTATTACAAGTCTTTTTTTAAACAAATAAAAGAGTGCCTTCTTTAAAAGAAGCACAAAAACAAAGAAAAATCCCTGATCATCAGTTGAGCATCTTTCATAACAAGAAATAAATTCTATTATGGAAAGATATAATTACCAACATTTTTTACTTTATTAAAAAATGGCTCAAATGTTATTAATATCTTGCTACATTTTCAATACATCTTTTCCTTCCCATAATCTTTTTTTCTTTGTAAATATACATTATATGATTTAAAAAACCAAGTTGTCTCCTTCAGGGTACAAAGTATAGTTTAAAGCATAACTATTCTAGCTATTCTTTAAAACACAGAAAATGACCAGTGCTGGAGAGGATGCGGAGAAATAGGAATGCTTGTACATTGGTGGTGGGAATGTAAACTAGTTCAGCCAGTGTGGAAAACAGTTTGACAGTTCCTCAAAAAGCTAATTACAGAATTACCATATGATCTGGCACTCCACTCCTAGGTATATATCCAAAATAAGAGAAAGCAGGGACTTGAATTATTTGTACACCAATGCTCACAGCAGCATTTATCACAATAGCCAAAAGATGGAAGCAATCCAAGTGTTCATCAACAGATGAATGGATAAGCAAAATGTGGTAAACATATACAGTGGAATATTATTCAGCTGTAAAAAGGAATGGAGTTCTGATATATGTGCCAACATGGATGAACCGTGTAGACATCATGTTGAGTGAAATAAGCCAGATACTAGAGGACAGATATTGTATAAAACAACTAGAGTATGCGACTTCAGAGACAAAGTAACCTATAGGTTACCAGGGGTAAGGAGGGTGGGGATGGGGACTTAAAGCTTAATGGGTACAGAGTTTCTGTTTGGGGTGGTGGGAAAGTTTTGGTCATGGATGGTGGTGATGGAAGCACAACACTGTGACTGTAATTATTACCACTGAATTTACACCTGGAAGTGGTTAAAATGGGAAATTTTATGTTGTATATACATTATCACAATAAAAATTAAAAGAAAAAAAGAATATTGACCCTGTCATCAATCCACTAAGTATCTGAAAAAACATGGAATGCTTTATCAATTTAAAAAAAAAAAAAAACACAAAATAATTAGACTTCACATATTTCCAGAGATTGCCTGGCTCTACACCTTGCTAGCTAAGTGAAATGGGACAAGTTACTTAAACTTTCTGAATTTCCTAATCTGTATATCAGGTTAAAACAAGTAGTACGTAATAGAATGGTTTTGATAATTAAAAGGCCTAATACATATAAAATACTTAGTGCCTAGCATGTAGTAAATTCTTGAAAAATATTACCTATTTAGCGGGTGTCAAAAGATAAGAAAACTCAAAGGCAGAGGTTCTCAAACTTTTGGGTCACAGGAACCCTTTACACTCTTAAAAATAATTGAGCATCCTCTAGCTAAGCCAACTTGAAAGGTGAAATCACTGCCCTCCCCCCTACGTGGGATCAGACACCCAGGGGAGTGAATCTCCCTGGCAACGTGAAATATGACTCCCGGGGAGGAATGTAGACCTGGCATCGTGGGACGGAGAACACCTTCTTGACCAAAAGGGGGATGTGAAAGGAAATGAAATAAGCTTCAGTGGCAGACAGATTCCAAAAGGAGCCGAGAGGTCACTCTGGTGGGCACTCTTATGCACACTTTAGACAACCCTTTTTAGGTTCTAAAGAATTGGGGTAGCTGGTGGTGGATACCTGAAACTATCAAACTACAACCCAGAACCCATGAATCTCGAAGACACTTGTATAAAAATGTAGCTTATGAGGGGTGACAATGGGATTGGGAAAGCCATAAGGACCACACTCCACTTTGTCTAGTTTATGGATGGATGAGTAGAAAAATAGGGGAAGGAAACAAACAGACAAAGGTACCCAGTGTTCTTTTTTACTTCAATTGCTCTTTTTCACTCTAATTATTATTCTTGTTATTTTTGTGTGTGTGCTAATGAAGGTGTCAGGGATTGATTTGGGTGATGAATGTACCACTATGTAATGGTACTGTAAACAATCGAAAGTACGATTTGTTTTGTATGACTGCGTGGTATATGAATATATCTCAATAAAATGAAGATTAAAAAAAATAATAATAATAATAATAATTGAGCATCACAGAGCTATTGCCTATGTGGAATATATCTATCAATATTCTCAATATTAAAAATTCAAACAAATTTTAAAATATTTATTAATTTTAAAGTACCAATAAATGCATTACCTGCTAACATCACATATTTTCATGGAAAATATCTGTATTTTCCAAAACAAAAAACTTTTCATGAGAAAAGTGGCATTGTTTTATATTTTTGTAAATCTCTTTAATGTACGGCCTAACAGAAGGCAGCTGGAATCTCATCTGCTTCTGTAGTCAAACTTTTTCCATATTACACATCTTGTAGCCTCTGGAAACTGTACACGTATGAAAGAATTAGTGAAAAAGGCAAATAATAACTTAATATTATTATGGAAATAGTTTGGCTCTCAGAGACCCCCTTAAAGTTTCCCAGGATTCTCTGCACACATTTATTTCAGAATATATGGAAAATGAAAAGAACCTTTTTAAAAATCCCATATGCTCAGCAACTAGGGGTAACCACTATTAGCATTTTATAATTCTTCCTTCTAAAATATTTATTGGTTTCTTTTGCCTTTACTATTTATAAAAGTAATATACAAATATTCTTATTTGTAAAAGATTCAAACTACATACAAACATAGAGAGAAAAAACGCAAAGCTCATCCTTACCCTCACTCAAAACACTTTAGTATATATATTCCAAAGTTTCAAGGTCTTTTTTAATGCATTCACACACACAAACATACACATACACATACAGAAGCAATTTTCTAAGTTCATCTTTATATCAAAGTTAGAATAACAGAAAGTTTAAAAACCAGGCAACAACATATTAGGGGTACATTAGCTTAGGTCTTCACAAAATGCCTACCTTTATAGCATATCTTAATATCATGATTTCAGCTTTTACTGAGGGTCAAAAGAAGTGTCAGTTTGTATTTTCTACATAACAACAAATCAGAATCTTGTTCCTTATTACTTAATTCCTTTCGGTCAAGAAAAAAAAATCATGATAATTGCCTTCTTAAGTTTGGTGCCACAAGGGATCATGTAGGATTAATGTAAATGCGCTAAAGTTGAATTATGGTGATGGTTGCAAAGTTCGGTAAATTTACTAAAATTCACTGAACTGTTCACTTGAAACAAGTGAATTTTATGGTATGACTGTTATACCTCAAATAAGCTGTTAAAAAATTAAAACTGGTGCCAGGAATAGATAACTTTTCCCGAAGAGCCTGCCTGTATCCTTTTATAAGGCAATGAGAGATGAAATAATATGGACTAACACACATTTATAACAGACATGGTTCTAAATGATCTATATTAATTGTTTTAAGCCTCCCAACAATCTTAGGAGGAGAATCTCATTATTATCCTCACTTTACAGATGTAAGGACTAAATCACAGAGAAGTTAAGTACCATGACGAAGGTCACACAAATTAGCACTTTGAGCTAAATTTGAACCCAAGACAGCTGGCTCCAGAATGCATCCTCTTAACCCACACTAAACTTAAATATCTCCCAAACTACCTGAAAGAGTTCAGGTCAGAGTGAAGTCAGTATTTAAGTACAGAAATAAGTTAATTTCTGGTACATTAATACTTACCTTTCTCAAATTTATGTTATACTTTAATTTCAATTATATGTACATATGTGTTTATACCTAAGTCATTTAAATATTTCTTAGAAATAAAGACAGAAATTTTACTCATCACTGCTTGAAATAAGTTTACTCTATCAATGTATTACAGACACAGGAACTATTTACTTGCTGAAAATGAATTCTTATAGGAATTACTAAAATTTTTACTTTTCCTATATTCACCCACTATTTAAATGATATAATCCTGAAAGCATTTCAAACTCATGGTGCTGGCTGGACCTGCAAGAAGAAAAATAAGGAGCACACTAAAGAGTTCTGGATAGTATTTAAATCCCTAAGATTTCCTTTCTCCAAAAGAAAGAATGGGTAGCTTTAGAGAAGTTTTATTAGGTCTGCCACTGGAAGAAAAACACAGATTTTCATTCCGTATACATGAACAGAGTACCAAAATTATAGTTTAGAGGAACATGATACAGTTTTGCATTGCCCAATAAAGATAAGAGATGCCAAGGTAACCAGTGGTGATTAGCAAAGGAAAAGTCAACTGAACAGCAAGATGCACTGAGCTACTGTTCAAGCAACAGGATGTCCCCTATAGCTGCATGAGACATAAACTGTACAGCCAGGTTCAGTGGCCCCAGAGAGATCATGTCTGTTTTGTTCAGCACTTTACACCCAAACCCAATAAAGTTCCTAGAATAAAATACATGTTAGGATAACTGAAATCATTTATTAGGCATTGAATGGCTGCAAGAGAAATATAAACAAAACAACGTATGCCCTCAAGCATTTACATTCTTACGTATAAAAGCATGTACTATATCCACAAGTATAGAAATTTAGAAATCCACATCCAAAATTCAGTATGAAGTTTTAAACCTAAAATGTTCAACTCCCTACATATTTTTAGTTTTCCATCACATATCCTAATAATCAAAATACTAGACTGTTTCATATTAAAGAATTCACTTGTGATATTTAAGTAACACGAACTCCTTGTGAAAAAAGTCTATTTCATAAAATGATGTAGCAGTAGAATGGCACAAAAGAAGACCTGAACAAATGGAAAAGCATACCATGTTCTTGGATACAAAAATTCAACACTGACATCTGATTCTTCTTTTGGTAAACTATACATGTACAGCAACCTCAATAAAAATACTACAAGTTTTTTTATTGCTACTAGACAAGCAAATTATAAAACTCAAATAAGAAAATATAAATAAGCAAAAAAAGAGAATCATTCTGAAAAAAAGAACACTGTGGCAGGATAAAAAGTCCTACTAGATATTAAATCTTATTTTAAACTTCAGTAATTAAAAGAGTATGAATCTGGTGCAAGTATATTCAGATATCTGAAGCAGAACATAAAATCTAGAAATAAGTACAGTGATAAGGTACTGTAATAAATGCTCTAGTGAGGAAAAGTCTAAATTATTAAATAAATGATGTTGAGGTAATTAGGTAGCTGTTTGACAAAAAACAGAAAAACAACTTCAAAATCCACACTGGATTAAGTTCCAAATGGATTGCAGATTTTAATATAAAAATCAAGCTATACATGTACTAGAAATAAAACAGATTTTTTAATAAAATCTAAGAGTCAGAAAGTAATTTTTAAGCATGGCTCAAAACCTAAAGTCATTTAAAAAATTGATAAATTTAACTATGTGTTCACTAATAGAGAACTGGTTAAATGAATTACAGTATATTCCCTACATAAAACAGAATGGGGAAGTTCTTTACGTCCTTATATGGAACAAACTCCAATATATATTCATGAGTAAAAAGTAAGGTCAGCATATGAATATCATGCTATCATTTTAGTGGAGATGACGGGGTAGTATATTTATGCTTACATATGAAAGGAGACACAAGGAAGTAGTCACACTGCTTCTTCCAGGAAGGAAAATGAATAGCTACAATGCTCCTATGAAGGGGAGTGTTCCCTGTGTACCCTTTTATGTATCTTTCAGATTTTAAACTGTGGGACTCTTTTTAATCAGCTGAAAAAATCATTTAAAAATTGTACAATTAACTACTACATTTTTACTTACAGCCCATTTATTTCTATCTAAGTAAGTCCAAGCAAATGCAAAACTTAACAGATTTGAAAAGGATTTATATAATCAAACATCTTTTATACCTACCTTTTATATATTATATAATTTTGTAAAGAGTCAAACATATTATATATTTCCACATTATAAAGTGATTGTTAGAAAATTCAAAACAATGATTAAAATAGAGACAAATGGAGTATCCAGTATTCATGAGTCACTTGCCTCCTCTTAACAAAAATACATGATTAGTCAGTCTGTTTTAATAGTGTCAAGAGGTCGCTGGCCACAGAGGCTATACCCCAGATTTTAGTTTTTTTTAATCTCTCTGTATTTCTTTTTCAAATCCAATTTAGTTTGTATACACTTACACACACACACACACATATACATACACATACACATATACGTGTGTAAGTACATGGAGCAAACTACAATCAAAACAATATGTTTTGGTTAAATAAGGACATACTTCCTTTAGGGCAATTTATAACCATTATCATATAAAAACCTATATAGTGTTCTAGCGAAATTACTACTACATATCCTCAACACTAATTGAAAAACAGAAAGTTTGCATAGATTAATATCAGGGTTAAAAATATTTATAATTTTTACTGTTTGACAATGGAATAAAAGATTGAATCAGAATAATACCATTTCATGGTATTTTAACATTTTGCTGCAAAAAGAGAAGTTTGAAAAGTTTTTCAATCCCAGTAGATGACTTTGGAATGTTTCACTGAATGTTGCTTAAAAAAAAAAAAAAGGACTGTATAGGACATCATTAACATGGCAACCTAAGACATCCCCAGGAAAAACCACCCCTCAGAGTCAACTAATAAAAGGACAAGTCCCCCTTGCTTAGAATTCTTGAGGATGACAGAAACTGGAAAAGGACTCCACAAATGCTGAATGAAAGAAAAAGAAAAATAATCTAGAAGAAAAGGAAGGAAATTTCCATCTGAGACCCTCCAGTCCATACTCCTCCCACATAGCTGGGGAGTTGTGCAGAGGCAGCCTGGGCCGAGTCACCCCAGCCACGAATGTAGACTAGAGAGCCATCATAGCACTGAGTTAGAACCCCATGTATATCCAGGCACAGGAGCCCCAGCCCATAGAGACCTAGGTGGAAAACAAGCTGCTGAGTTGTGCTGCACGCTGCATACACAAGGGCCCCCAGGAAAAACAGCGGGGGGGGGGGGGGGGGGGGGGGGGGAGAAAGAGAGATCATGGCAGAACTGTTGGCAGGAGGTGTGCACACTGAGCCCAGTTTCTGTTGGTTGGACCACCTAAATGAAAAATGGACTTTTGTGGATTAACCAACCTTTCAATATTGATACCACTTGGATCCCCATGATGGGATAACCTAACAAAGAAGAAACTGGAGACAGAAAAGCATCACAGAGGGAAAAAAAAGGGGTGAGGAAACTGAACTACTGTTAAGACAAGTTGGGTCCCAGAATTGAAAAGAGTAAGGAAAAGGGGTTGAAAGTGAGAGAGGGGGTGAAAGTGAGAGAGGGTGTGAAAGTGGGTGAAAAGGAGAGAGAGAATTTACACAAATCAGTGGATCTGGGGAGCAAATTCTGCACAAAAGCAAACAAAGCAGATGAAATTCCCAGAGAAGGAACAAAAGAAAGGAAGCTTTCTCCTGGGGATGAAACAACTGCACAAAAAGTGCAATCTTAAAAATTGTACCGCATATCCAGGGCGAGAATCAAATGAAGAAGAGCTGAGAAAATCTGAGCAGTTAAACACGATATTCTGCTTTGCTAATGCTGCTATTTTGCAAAACACCAGAAATGGATTGGCTCTTATTAAGGGGGTTTATTTGGTTACAAAGTTATGGTCTTAAGGCCATAAAATGTCCAAGGGAAGGCATCAACCATAGAGTACCTTCACTAGAGAAAGGTCATTGGCATCTGGAAAACCTCTGTTAGCTGCAAAGGCACGTGGTTGGTGTCTGCTTGCTCCCAGGTTGCGTTTCAAAATGGCATTCCCCAAACTTCAGCAAAAGTCTACTTTCAGTGGCCGTCTTCAAAATGTTTATCAGCTGCAGCTGCTCCAAAATGTCACTCTCAGTTGCTCTGCATCTGGGCCTGTGTGGCTTCTTTTAAAGTACTACAGTGATCCAATAAAGACCCACCCTGAATGGGTGGGATAACACCTCTATAGAAATAATCCAATGAAAGGTCTCACCTATGGTTGATTGAGTCATATCTCCATGGAAACACCGAACCAATAGGTTCTAACCTAATCAACACTAATACATCTGCCCCCACAAGACTGCATCAAAGAAATGGCATTTTGGGGGACATAAAACATCCAAACTGGCACAAACGGGCTACTCTAAAGGTCCAGCATAAGTTGGATCAGGCATCAAAGAAGAACCTTAACACAAAGCCAACCAACAATAACACACTAGAAAAGAGGGATAAATTGACCTTCAGAGTTAACTCATCAAGATAATCAGATGCCCCAATATAAGCAAAAAATTACAAGACATACTAAGAAACAGGAAGATATGGCTCAGTCAGGGAACAAATTAAAACTTCAGAATAGACAAATCTCCTAAATCAAGTCAAGGAGATGAAGGAAAATGTGGATATAGAGCTAAAGAATATTAAGACAATGTGTGAGTATAAAGAAGAAACTGAAAGTAAAAAAAAAAGAAACGTAACAGAAATTATTGGGATGAAAGGCACAATAATAGAGAATAAAAATACACTAGATGCATAGTACAGCAGATTTGAAGGGGCAGAAAAATCAGTAAACTAAAAGACAGAAAAATCAAAATCATACAGTTAAAAGAACAGAGAAAAGCATAGAAAAACTTGAGCAGTGCCTCAGGGATTTGAGTGATAGCATGAATTGCACAAACATACATGTCACAGGGGTTGCAGAAAAAGAAGAGAAGAGAAAAGGGGTGTAAAGAATATTTGAGGAAACAGCGGCCCCAACTTCCCTACTATTAGGAAAGAAATGAGAAAGAGATCAGTCACATACATCACAGGAGATCAGCAATACAGAAAAGGTCACAGTAAAGCAAAAGAGGGAAAAAATAAAGATATGACATATGTTCTAGTTTGCTAATGCTGCTGGAATGCAAAACACCAGAGGTGGATTGGCTTTTATAAAAGGGGGTTTGTTTGGTTACACAGTTACAGTCTTAAGGCCATAAAGTGTCCAAGGTAACACATCAGCAATCGAGTACCTTCACTGGAGGATGGCCAATGGTGTCTGGAAAACCTCGGTTAGCTGGGAAAGCATGTGACTAGCACCTGCTCCAAAGTTCTGGTTTCAAAATGGCTTTCTCCCAGGACATTCCTCTCTAGGCTGCAGTTCCTCAAAAATGTCACTCTTACTTGCTCTTGGGGTGTTTGTCCTCTCTTAGCTTCTCTGGAGCAAAAGTCTGCTTTCAACAGCCGTCTTCAAACTGTCTCTCATCTGCAGGTCCTGTGCTTTCTTCAGAGTGTCCCTCTTCGCTGTAGCAAGCTTACTCCTTCTGTTTGAGCTCATATTGCTCCAGTAAACTAATCGAGGCCCATGCTGAATGGGTGGGGGCCACACCTCCATGGAAATTATCCAGTGAAAGATCTCGCCCACTGTTGAATGACCACATCTCTACGGAAACATCCAATCGAAAGTCTCCAACCCAATCAACACCAATATGTTTCCTGCCCACACAAGACTGCATCAAAGATAATGGCGTTTTGGGGGACATAATACATCCAAACCGGCACAGATATATAAAAACCAAAGGAAAAAATGGCTGAAGTAAGCACTGCCTATACAGTAGTAATACAGTAATGATAATGGGTTAAACTCCTAAATTGAAAGACACATATTGGCAGAACAGATAAAAATAGCATGATCCAACTATATGTTTTACAAGAGACTCACCCAAAGACCCAAATAAGTTGAAAGTGAATGGTTGGAAAAAGGTATTCTACACAAACAGTAACCATAAAAGAGCTGGGATAGCTATACTAATATTGGACAAAAAAAGACATTAAATATAAAACTGTTAATTAGACAAAGAAGGACATTATATATTAATAAAAGGGACAATCCACCAAGAAGAAATAACAACCATAAATACTTATGCACCTAACCATGGTGTACCAAAATATATGAGGCAAACAGCAGCAAAACTGAAGGAAGAAATAGATGCCTCTACAACAACAGTTGGAGACTTCAATACACAACCCTCATCAACAGATAGAATATCAAGAAAGAAGATCAATAAGGAAACAGAGAACTTGATTAACATGATAAATGAACTAGACCTACCAGACAATATTAAAAACACTGCACCCAAAAAAAGCAAGCTATACTTTCTTCTCAAGTGCACATGTATTATTTTCTAGAATAGACCACATATTGAGTCACAAAACAAGTCTCAATAAATTTTAAAATACTGAAATTATACAAAGCATCTCCTCTGACCATAATGAAATGAATCTGGAAATCAATAACAAGCAGAGAACTGGAAAATACACAAATATATGGAAGTTAAATAATACACTCTTAAACAATTGGTGGATCAAAGAAGAAATTGCAAGGGAAATAAGTAAATACCTTGAGATGAATGAAAATGAGAATACAATATATCAAAATTTATGGGATGCAGCAAAGGCAGTGCTGAGAGGGAAATTTATAGCCCTAAAAGCACATATTAAAAAAGAAGAAAGAGCTACAATCAAAAACCTAACTACAAACCTGGAGGAACTAGAAAAAGAACAGCAAACTAATTCCAAAACAAGCAGAAGGAAAGAAATAACAGACAAGAGCAGAAATAAATGAAATTGAGAATAAGAACACAATACAGAGAATTAACAAAACCAAAAGTTGGCTCTTTGAAAAGATCAATAAAATTGACAAATAAATAACTAGACAGAGAAAAATAGATAGAAGACACAAATGAATAAAATCAGAAATGGGGAAGGGGGGTGCATTACTACTGATCTCACAGAAATAAAAAGGATTGTAAGAAGATACTATGAACTGTATGCCAACAAATTAGACAATCTAGATCAAATGGACAACTTCCTAGAAACACAAGAACAACGTACACTGACTCTAGAAAAAACAGAAGATCTCAACAGACCAATTACAAGAAAAGAGATGCAATCAGTCGTCAAAAATCTCCCAGCAAAGAAAAGTCTAGGACCAGATGTCTTCACAGAGGAATCCTACCAGTGATTCAAGATTAATACCAATCCTGTTCAAACTCTTCCAAAAAACTGAAGAGAAGGGGACACTCCCTAATTCATTCATGAGGCCAACAGCATCCTAATACCAAAGCCAGATAAAGATACTATAAGAAAAGAAAATTACAGACCAGTTTATCCTATGAATACAGATGCAAAAATCCTCAACAAAATACTTGCTAATTGAATCCGACAGCAAACTAAAAAAAATATACACCATGATCAAGTGGGTTTTATCCCAGGTATACAAGGATGGTTCAACATAAGAAAAGCAGTTAATGTAATAAACCACATTAACAAAACAAGGGAAATAGCCACATGATTATTTTAATTGACCCAGAAAAGGCATTTGACAAAATCCAGCTTTCTTTCTTGGTAAAAACACTTGGAAAAATAGGAATGGAAGGATACATCCTCAACATGATAAAGGGCCTATATGAAAAGCCCACAGCTCACATCATATGTAATGGTGAAAGACTGAAAGCCTTACCTCTAAGATCTGGAATAAGACAAGGATGCCCACTGTCACCACTGTTTTTCTACATTGTACTAGATGTTCTAGTCAGAGCAGTTATGCCAGAAAAAGAAATAAGGGGCATCTAAATTGTAAAGGAAGAAGTAAAACTTTCACTATTTGCATGGTATTTTCCTATATAAAAAGTGTCCTGAAAAATCTACAACAAAGCTACTAGAGCTAATAAACTAATTCTGCAAAGTGTCCTGGTATAAGATCAATACATAAAAATCAGTCATGTTGTGACCACAGACATAGGGGACTGATGGTTTGATGGGTTGAGCCCTCTACCACAGGTTTTACCCTTGGGAAGACAGTTGCTGCAAAGGAGAGGCTAGGCCTCCCTATGGTTGTGCCTAAGAGCCTCCTCCCGAATGCCTCTTTGTTGCTCAGATGTGGCCCTCTCTCTCTGGCTAAGCCAACTTGAAAGTTGAAATCACTGCCCTCCCCCTTACGTGGGATCAGACACCCAGGGGAGTGAATCTCCCTGGCAACGTGGAATATGACTCCCAGGGAGGAATGTAGACCTGGCATCGTGGGACGGAAAACATCTTCTTGACCAAAAGGGGGATGTGAAAGGAAATGAAATAAGCTTCAGTGGCAGACAGATTCCAAAAGGAGCCGAGAGGTCACTCTGGTGGGCACTCTTATGCACACTTTAGACAACCCTTTTTAGGTTCTAAAGAATTGGGGTAGCTGGTGGTGGATACCTGAAACTATCAAACTACAACCCAGAACCCATGAATCTCGAAGACACTTGTATAAAAATGTAGCTTATGAGGGGTGACAATGGGATTGGGAAAGCCATAAGGACCACACTCTACTTTGTCTAGTTTATGGATGGATGAGTAGAAAAATAGGGGAAGGAAACAAACAGACAAAGGTACCCAGTGTTCTTTTTTACTTCAATTGCTCTTTTTCACTCTAATTATTATTCTTGTTATTTTTGTGTGTGTGCTAATGAAGGTGTCAGGGATTGATTTGGGTGATGAATGTACCACTATGTAATGGTACTGTAAACAATCGAAAGTACGATTTGTTTTGTATGACTGCGTGGTATGTGAATATATCTCAATAAAATGAAGATTAAAAAAAAAAAATCAGTCATGTTGCTATACACTAGCAATAAGTAATCTGAGGAGGAAACCAAGGGAAAAAACCCATTTACAATAGCAACTAAAAGAATCAAATATCTAGGAATAAATTTAACCAAGGACATAAAGGACTTGTACACAGAAAACTACAAAACATTGCTAAAGAAATCAAAAACCTAAATAAATGGAAGGACATTCCATGTTCATGGATTTGAAGATTAAGTATCATTAAGATGTCAGTTCCCCCAAAATGATTCACAGATTAAATGTAATCCCCTTCAAAATTCCAACAGCCTACTTTGCATAAATCAAAAAGACAATTATAAAATTTATTTGGAAGGGTAAGGGGCCCCAAATAGCCAAAAAGAAGAACAAAATTGGAGGACTCACAATTCCTGACTTTATCACTTATTACCCAGCTACAGAGGTCAAAATAGCCTGGTACTGGCACAAGGAGAGATATATAACTGAAGTTCATAGTGGCATTATTCACATTTGCCAAAAAACGGACGTAAACCAAGTATCCATCAACCAATGAATGGATAAACAAAATATGGTATATACATACAATGGAATATTATTCAGCCATAAAAAGGAATGAAGTCATACATGTGACAACATGGATGAACCGTGAAGACACTAGGCTGAGTGAAATAAGCCAGACAAAAGTGGATAAATATTGTATTATCTCACTGACATGAAATAATTAGAATAAGCAATCTCATCTCATACCTCTAGAATATAGGTTACCAGGGGCTGGGTTGAGGATAAAGAATGTCAAGTTAATGGTCAATTTGTACAGAATTTCTATTTAGGTTGAGGTTAAAGTTTTAGAAATGGACAGTGGTGATGGTAGCACAATTTAGCGAGCGTAACAGTGAACTGGATATGTGAATGTGATTAAAAGAGGTAAATTTTAGGTCATATATATGTTACTAGAATAAAAAGTAAAAGAAAACATAGGACTGTCTAACACAGTGAACTCTATTGTAAATGATGTACTATAGTTAATAACACAAGTATAAAAGTCTTCTTTCATGAATTATAACAAATGTACCACACTAATGCAAGGTGTTAATAATAGGGTACTATATGGGAAAAAATACAACTAATGTGAACTATAGATTATACTTAATAGTACAATTTTAATATTTATACATCAATTGTAACAAACATACCAGGGTAATGCAAAGTGTCAACAATATGGGGTAAAAAGAATGTTGGATATTTTTACCTGAATTTTCTGTAAACCTACAACTTTTATTAATTAAAAAACTTTTTTTTAGTTTTTTAAAAACTATATAAATTCTCATCACAACACTTTCTTATTTTTATAGTACCAAAAACAGAAATCAAATTGGCTAAAGATATATGAAAAAGGAATAAACCAAACTTGTACAATTTTCTTCTCTTGTTGATAGATTTTAACTCCACCAAAAAGGCATTATATTCTTTCTGTGTTAATCATTCAAATTGCTATATCAAATAATTTTGTTATATATCATGTGCTGGTTTGGAGTCATTATGTACTGCAGAAAAGGTCATGTTCTTTTAATCCATTATTGTGGGTGCAGACTTATTGTGGGTGAGACCTTTTGATTACGTTGTTTCAATTGAGATGTGACCCAGCCCATTCAAATAAAGGACTCTTTACTGTAGTCCGTTATGAAAGGATAAAAAGCAGAGACATTTGGTGAGAGCTGAGAGAGAGAAATGTCCAGAGAAGCAAGAAGAACCCACAGGAGTTGAGAGAGAGCCACTGAAACCAGAACCCAGGAGAGAAGGAACAGCAGATGTTGCCATGTCCTTCTCTCCTGGGTTCTGGTTTCAGTGGCTCTCTCTCAACTCCTTCCCATGTGACAGAGGAACACAGGATGCCAACAGCCTTTCTTCAGAGAAGGTATCCTCTTGTTGATGCCTTGATTTGGCCATTTTTTCATGGCCTTAGAATTGTAACTTGTAATCTAATAAATCCCCATTGTTAAAAGCCAGCCCATTTCTGGTATATTACATTTCAGCAGCTTTAGCAAACCAAAACAATATAGATACTCATTTTTCCATCCCTTAGTCTACAAAGTTTCTTAAATAATTAGGCATGTTTGAAAAATGAATGCCTACAACTCATACCATGTCTGCAGTCATAGTTTCAGATAATTCTCAGTTACTGATTAAAATTATTTTCTACAATAAAAATAGGATGGAAAAAGTTTTAGTACATTTATAAAACAAGAATTGAAATAGTATTAAGGCAGCAACATTAAAATAGTTTCATTTCTGAGAAACAATAGCAACATGCAAATTAGCTTCAAGAAATTAGCAATTAAAGTGAATGCTGATGGCAACTGAAATGTTCCTCTTAAATAACAATAAATTCTAAAATATCAACTGGAGTGCTCAGTCAAACATTGAGTTGGCAGTTTCAATTGCATGGAAAGAGTATAAATATCAAATGCATCATCTACTCACAGAAAAATTCCCAGCCATTCTCAGTCTTTGACACAACCATTATGTCAGAATTCAGTTACCCAGTTTCTTCCCACTACCATCTCAAGTACAATACAAGCCACTCAATTGACAAGAACACACCCACACTATGATCTAAGTGAGTCAAAGAACCTGAGATTTGGGAGTCAGATCATCTACATTAGGTCTTTTTCTGTCATGATATATTTTTGTTGACAACCTCATCATGCCTCAATTTCATCATCTAAAAAATGATCACAATAATAAAAGCCACTACCTAACTTCAAATGGTAGCTGTGAGGGTAAGAGATAACAGATATGAAATCGCTTAATTTATACCTACTGAAACAAGTTTCAGCACCTGTCTTCCTAGCCTACAACATATTAGAAATAAATGAGGAAGGTATTTGCTACCAACAGGTCAATTAGATCTTAGTACTTTGACCTACTGCAAGAGAGGACGCAGAAAAACTCTATATTGCATTTTGAAGCCCTTTAAGGTAAGGGGAAACAGTCCAACTGTCCTTAAGAGGCTAAATTTCCACTTTTAATTACAAGACAGATAACCTTTACAAATATTTCTATTTAGATAATATAATAAACTATATTAGTGCTTGAAGGAACACCACATATCACTGTCCCAGATAAAAGAGATGAACTCCTTAACTAGAAGAAACCATCCAAGTCATTACTTTATCTTAATTAAATAATGCCTATTTAGGACATTGTAGAGTATGATGATTTTTTTTTTTGTCATTAGGTCATCTTCCAGGTAGCATAATAATAGCATATTGATGTGTGGGCATTGTGCTAAGTTCTTTAGGCAGACAGATACATAGAATACACACATACACATTCACATAATCTACACAATGACCCTATATGAAAGGTTATTATTGTCCCCTTTCCAATAGGGATGAAGGACATCTTCTCCAACAGAGGAGATGTCTGAAGTCTGGAGATTTTAAGAAACTTGCCCAAAATCACACAGCAAATAAGTAGCAGAGCCAGGATTCAAAGCCAGGTTTGTCTGACTCTAAATTCACTTCACTCTAAAATCTCGGGTAAAAATGGGTTTTTGATATCTACAGTGATTCTAACTTGGAAGAAGGCTTCATTAAAAACAATGGAATCAGAAGAATGGATAATGAGGAAGCAGAGTCTACAAGCCCAATTTCCTCTTTCAAGAAGTCCAGCCGTGACAGAAAGAGAGAAATGGGCTGGTAGCTTCGAGGCAAATTAGGGGGAGAGGAAAAATATTATATGGAAGGAGCAAACATGATAATATAACAAGGGGAACCAGTTGACTGAGGAAGAAGGCCTTAAAACAGAAACGAAAAGGGAAAACAACCTTCAGAGTGTGGAGTCTCTGGAGAGAAAAGGGTGGGATCAAAAACCTAGTTTATCTTTTCTCCAACAAAGATCCCCACTCTTCCTTAAAAACTCAGTTGAACCTTTTTCTTCTCTAAGAAACCTCCCATTATTAATCCATCTTACCAATTTTTCCCTTTTTACATGTTTTTTTAAAAAAACCTTTTGCCTTACACCACATTTATCATGTATTCATATATATATATTAATTTAAATGTATATATTCCTATTTCCTCTGAATACCTTCTACTACATACTCAACATGCACAGAAGAAATAATCCCTTATTGAGTGAATGAAAGAAAGAACGACTGCATGAATGAATAACATCACATTCTACAGGTGATATTTTTTCATCTTTGTGCATATGTATTAAAGAAAAAATTTTGCTAAAAGTCAAGACAAATTTCTATATCATATAACTGCCTTTTAGCAAATGAAAATGTCTCTGGGCCAACTGAACTATCACTATTCTTAGATTCAAAATCAATTGCCCCCAGAATATTTTCCTTTAG
The DNA here is from genome assembly GCF_015220235.1 of Choloepus didactylus. Taxonomy (NCBI): domain Eukaryota; kingdom Metazoa; phylum Chordata; class Mammalia; order Pilosa; family Megalonychidae; genus Choloepus; species Choloepus didactylus. The sequence goes on along the minus strand of NC_051324.1, from coordinate 62,018,937 downwards.
GAAAATAGCCAGTTTGTTCTTTCTTTTGAAGTTCAGACCTCACAATAAGTCACTCTGTTACTTTCAGAACAGATTATGTGTTGTTCTGGGTGCTATACTGTTAAGATCATCCAGATATTTAGTCAAAATGAAGACAGAACTTACATAGGGAATGGGAGAAAAAAATCTACAGAGGAGTTTTATTAAAAATTCAGTATTTGGCAGTCTTTTAAAGGCCCTATGTTGGCCCAGAAAATGCTTATGTTGAATCTGTACAGAAACCATGGAGGTATCAAAGTTTCATTATCACTGAACACTGAAAGATACTATATGGTTTTACAAATAAACTTCCAATATTTCACCAGAAAAAAATCTTTCTGAACTCTAACTGCACTGTCAAACAACTTAATCCATAGTTATTCTAATTATTTCAAGTGGTTAAGCTGACTGTAAAATCATTAAGGGCAGCCCTATGTCTTGGAATATATCTTATAAACTTTCTATTTCCTTCAATATGATGCTACAAGGTACATACACTGTAGATTCTAGACAAAATAATTGTTATGTAAAGGCAATAGCACTTGAGGAATATAAAATACAAATCAACAAACAAATGAAGAGAATACAAAGAAATTACAACAGAACAGAGGCAACGCAGAACAAAACAGAGAAGAAAGTATGATAAATTGAATAGAAGAAAGTTGTTAACATTTTAAAGAGAAAAAGTGAATTAATGAGGAATAAAAGGAGATTATATCAACTGTGATGGTTAGTTTCGTGTATCAGTTTGCCTATTGTTTGGTTAGGCAATCACTTGCCCAAATGTTACCAAGAAGGTATCTTGTAGATGGATTTAAATCATTGATTGTACCTACAGCTGACTACATCAAAATCAACAAAGGAGACTCCTCATCCAATCAGGTGAAGGCCAAGCAAGAACGGAGAATTTCAGCAGTCAGAAAGAAAAAAATTTATTTCTACTTTAGCCTGCCAGCTTCTCCTGAGGAATTCATGATCACCTGCATCGGAGTTCCCAGCTTCCAACCTCTCCAGGGAAAGTCAACATCACCATCAAGTCCCCAACTTAAGGCCTGCCCTATGGAATTCAGACTTGCTAATCTCCATGGTTTTGTGAGCCAATTCCTATAATAAATGTCTTTGTGACACACACACACACACACACACACACACACATTTCCAATCAATCCTGTTTCTCTGGAGAACCCCGATTAATACATCATCCGTAAAGCAAGAATGCTCCAGTTGTGTCACTAATGAAGTTGGAGTATAAGATACAATCATTTGACTTAAAAGTTATTGACTATTGAAGTTCTCTTTTGATTTCATCTAATGACATGCTTGGCGATATAAACAAATAAGCAGTAAGTCCTTGTATAGATTTTTTAAACATTGATAGTTTGTGATGGCTCAGAACATAAATTCTTTTAAGATGTTCCATTCAGCAACTGAGCCAATACATTGTACAAACAATGTTAAATTCAATACCATTTTTCTTGCTTCCCCAAACCTCCAAACAGGAATAACTTCCAGAAAGGACAAAATGAATACCCAGAATCAAACAAGCTTAGTATCAAATTTTGCCGAGAAGATTGCATAACGGTTTCCTCTCCCTCCCTCTGCTTAGTTAGCTGATTCTCTGGGAGTTAGCTAGTTATATTAAGCTCAAGGAAACTTCCCTTCCTACATCACTTTCTTGGGGCAGGTACTCTGCTGATCTTCATCCTATTAAAGCTCTTATCACCCTGTACTGTGATTGGGAAATTTCTGTAATATCTTTCCAACCATCTGTATCTTCCTTAGGGACTACACATTACCTGGCACATAGTGGGAACGCAATATTTACTGAATAAATCAATGTCTCCAGCCAAAAACTGAAAGGGCCAAATCAACTTAGCAAATAAATGGAGAAGACAAATAAACTAATGCCTTTATATACATTTAAGTATTATATCAAAAGACAAAATCTTTCCTAAACAATGTCTGTAGTAGTCCATTTTCAAATATAACAACTGGCACATTTCATTATCCAAATTTCTGAATAAAATCTGCAGAGGGACTTCTAAATGTCCTAAGACGTAAATCTCAAATATTTAAAAAACCTGTTTTCACTTAAGAGGAACAAAGCATCTGAAACCACTAAGCTCTATTTTCTTACATTCCTATCACTTAAAAACAGCTGAACTGATTTTTCCTTTTTTAAAAACATTTACTGGCTAGTAATAAAGTTCTGAAAACAGAGACTCATGGTGGAAAACTGAATCAAACTAAACCATAGCAAGGCTCTTATAAAAATATGAAGTTTATATTCTAGTTACTTAATTTGGCTCACAGTTGAGTGTAAGAGTATTTCAAAAAATTTAAGCCTATTACAATTTTACTCACTTCAAAGTCTCCTCAAATTTATGAATTTTCTTTTGAGCATCTTCCTTTTCTTTATCAAGTTCATTCTGTAAGTCATGAACCTGTGTGAAAAAGGCATGTAAAATTTACTGAAAGACAAGTAAAATGTACTCAAAGGAGAAATACAAACCATGAAACAGTAATCTTAAACCCATTTTTATATAAAATTAGATTTAGATATTTCAAGATAGAAACTTGGTTACCCACAATCATTCATCATAGAAGGATTTCAGTCCTATACTTGCAAGACTGATTTTCTGGCCAAACCTTGAATCTACCTGCATGTGAATTCTCTGTAAAATAAACTGACATGTAAGAAACTAACAAAGGGAACAATCACATTTGAAAAAATTTAATACAAATGAGCCAAGGGATCCAAGAGAGTATGACAAATCATGTTTCTGTATTCCCCCAAGCACATATGAATTATGATGAAATAGTTTTGTCTTCCAGTTCAGGGAATGATATGTTTAACCATTTACAGAGTTGGGGAGAAAAATCCCCCTGCCAGAGTTTCAATTTCTCCACTGAGTTATCCTTTGAGTTGGTGGAATGGCAGCATCAAAGATGGGAACTAAATGAAAATGTACTTTCACAGGAAGCTCTTCATATGCATATGCAGATAAGAATACCCAACATGGACATAAGGATCTTAAAATAGGAAAAGGAAGCTTTGCTACTGCTAGAGAGAAGAGGAGAAGAAAAACAGCAGCCATGGTTCTACATAGATGGCAACTAAGGATGCAGAGCCTAGCTGGTACGTAAGAAAGCTCAAGTTATTTAATGGGGTAAGAATATCAAGCCACAGACCCACTGGCAACCCCAGGTGAGGCTCAAGGTGCAACCTCTGGAGTGGAGAGTGGGGGCAGGGGTGATGAGAACAAAATACACACACACACACACACACACACACACACACAAACACACAGTACCACAGTATATCAAGCATTAAAGGAGTGCTAACCCAAAAGACCTGTAGTTGGCTATTTATATTACATTGGAGGGGGCTATTTAACTAAAAACCCTATGTTCTTTGATCTTTTCCTTTGTAATTCTCTTGTATTTTTTACCCTTAGTGTCTTCGTTTTTAAAGAAAGTTAAAATCAACAGTGTGCTTGTAAACTAAAAGGAGGAAATTCTCCACAAGACTATCACAAAGCTTCCACTGGATGCTTTGGTAGCAATCACCAAAGAGAGAAAAAAAACTGATAGAGGCAGAGAGGAAAATGCAGGGTGGTGAAGAGGTTAAAATATCAGAATTAGGAGACAAGAGCCCCCCACCACTACATTTTAAATAGCAAACTGGAAATCTTTCATGGAAATTATTTTTGTTACAAGAAGAAAAAGAGAAACTTGCCTTGCAAATGTTTGCCACTGCATTTATTTTACTTTACATGGAAAAAAAGGAAAAGTCTGTTGTTCAAAATTTTACCAGGTTCAAGATTGAAACTGCTGCCTTATTAATCTTAGACCTCAAGTATGTATTACAGTGCTTGGCACAAAGGAGGTATGTTGAACTGGAGTAAAAACATTACTCAAGCAATAGAAGCACCGTTCCAACAATGGTTTGGTCTTTTCAATGTATATAATCAAAGAATTAAAGTCCAAAAATGAAATTATGATGACCTAATATGAAGATTTTGGAAATATACATGTTTTTAACATAGTAAGATTCTTTCTTCAAATGAAATCTTGAAAGTCAGTCCAAAATAACAACTTAAAAAAAAAAAGCAGAGAAAAGCAGACACCTCCACAAGTGGAAGGTGAGAAAGAAAGCTGGGAAGAAAGCAGTTAGTAGAAGAAACCACCAGTAGTACAACTAATGATTGAACTGTTACCTTCTGTTGGAGTTTACCTACACATATTTGCTCATTCTTTGCTATTAATTTTTTTCTGTTGATTAATTTTATGTATGCTCCTTGTAAATATCTCACAGTTGGATTTGTTTTTTTATCAAAATTATACACTTTCTTCTTTAACCAGGGAAAGTTACTGCATTTATTGCTGTAAATAAAAATTGTGGTCTTATTATGCAATTTTGATTTATGCTTCCTGGTTTTTTATGTTCGTTTTTCTATATATTTTTTCCTTCCAATCTCCTGCATGTTTTGATAGACTGACAGACAGTTTTTAATTTCATCAGTGTACTACAAATGCTTAAATATCTAAATGCATCGCTCTCATTCACTATTTTGTGTGTTTTTTGTCTTATTCTGACTTGATTTTTTCTTTATCTTTAGGTTGATTAAAAAGTACATCATACAACAATTTTATTTTTCAAATTGACTATCTGAGCGGTATACCCTTCAAAACTTTGCGTATCTAAGAATTTCATTCTGGTGCCTTCGTGCATAAAGAAAAAGATGGGTATAAGATTCCTGAGTCACAACATTTTAGCCTAAAAACACGGTAAAGATTACTCTATTGCTTTATGACATTGAGATTTGCAACTAGGAAGACTGAAATCATTTGACTTTTACTTTTACCACCCCAAACTGGTTACTTAAAAGATCTTTCTCTTTGTACTTCAAGTTAAATGTTTTTAATCTCTTTTTATTGATTTGTATGATACAGAGTGAATCTCTTAAATTTGTTTGCATAGACCTTCAGAAAAGTTCTCGGACCTTTATTTTGCATTAATTTGTTCTAAGCCCTCCTTCAGGAAAATCAATTATTATATTTTGATTTTCTATTTTCTGCCCTTATCTATCACATTTTTGATCCTCTGTTCTTTTCCTTTGCAGCCTGAAAGATAATTATGTTTGTCCTTCATATCACTGATTAAATTCTTTACAAAATAAATTCTATTCTTAGCCAGTTCCTATGTGACTTTTAAATCTGCTACTGTGCCTTTATGTTCTTAAAGCCTTCCTTATAACTACCTCCATTTTCATATCGTCTTCTTTCCTTTTGACTATCTGTTCCTCTTTCATAGACATCACATCTTTTTGTAGTCTATTGATGAATTTCCTGATATTTTCTTTTGGATCACACAGTAATATAATTTCAGAAGAAAATCCTTTCTCTGAATCTTCTGTGTAATACTCCCATCACTTTCTTCTACAGTATTTTCCCACAGACCCTATTTTGGCTTTTTTCTCCCCACTAGTATTTGAACAATTTATTATTTCTCCAGATTCGGAGCTTGACAAAAAAAAAAAAAAAAAAAAAAAAAAAAAAAAAAAAAAAAAAAAAAAAAACCATACAGGTTCCTTGATTCCATTCTTAAAAGAATGAAGTTATGAGACATGCTGCAGGCAAATATTATGCTCAGTGAAATAAGCAAGGAACATAAGGACAAAAATTATATGATATCACTTATAAGAGATGAATAGAAACAGAAAATTTGCAGAGATAGGATTCAGAAGTTACTGGGGGAATGGGAGGAGGGGCACTGGTGGAGTGTTTGTTTGTAAATATAAAAAATTAGTTAAAAACTAAGTAACATAACTGATTTACAGTTTTCCAAGAGAAAGTTTTATTAAAATAGTATTGTATAAGTGAAGACATGCAGAAAAGTGAGTGAAATATGCATTTTGGTCAGATTTCAAATCAGTAAGACATGAAATTTTAAAGATTTGTATGAGAAGGTTTTCATTAAAACAAATCTCCACCTAAATTTTAATCATTTTTTTATTGTGGAATATAACATATTTATGAAAGCAGGCAAAGAAGTGACTTAAGAGAAGTGGGGAGTTGGTAGCTTTGTCAAGTTTTCTGCCTGCTCCACAGTGCAACATGTTAGGGTTAGAGAAGTCAGGATGCTCAACAAAAAGGACAGATGGTAGGAGAGGCACACAGCATTCTTCTACATTTTTCTAAGAAGTCTTAATGGAAACACAGCTATGCTAAGTGCTAAGTGTAAGTAGTTTTTTTTTATTCACCTAGCAGCTTGAAGATTTATGAATTTACCATACTCTTACCCCAATCGCAAGTCTTCTTCATGCATCACATAAATGCTGATGAATTTTATGTTATTTGGCAGTCTTTGTTTTCACCAACACTGTGAATTAAATTTTGTCTTTATTTTAATGAAAAGCTGACAAAGGGTAGAGGGTACATTAGAGACTCCTAGACAGATGCCATTTTTTCCCTGAATTTTATTATTTTTTACTTTTTATTTTGAAACATTTTCAAATGTACAGGACAGTTACAAAAATAATTCAGACCCCATACAGAGAACTCCAACATGTACCTCTTCCTCCACCCCCAGATACCCAGACCCACCAATTTTAACATTGTGCTACATTTGCAGTATCATTCTATTTATCTATCTGTTGCATACCTCATGCTTCTTGAAAACTTAATACTGCCAGGTACATTTCCTAAGAACAAGGATATTCACTTATGTAAACACTTTAAGTGTAATTATCATGTTCAAGAAACTTAACGTTCATATAAAGCTTACAGTCCAATTTTTTCATATGTCCCAATAATGCACTTTGAGCCTTTCCTCCTCCCTTGCTAGATCCCATCCAGGGTCATGTATTCTATTTGTCATTGTCTCTTTAGTTGCCTCTTTTTTTTTTAACTTTGGGAACAGACATACAATGTAAACTTTCCCATCTCAACCACTCCCAAGCCTGTCATCCAATGGGATTAATCGCATTCACAATATTGTCATACCCTTAACTAAACCTTACATTACTAAAATTTATCCATCTCCCCAAACAAAAACCCTACACCCATTTTGCATTAACTTCCCATTTCCCCTGCCCCCCATCCCTAGTAACCTGCACTCTAATTTCTGTCTCCATGAGCTTGTATATTCTCTGATATCTTCTTTGTAGTTACCACGGGTCTTAAATTAAACATCCTGAATCTACGTTTGCTTTGATACCAACTTAACTTCAATAGTGCATGCAAACTACATTCCTATGCTTCTCTGTCCCCCCTTTTATGTAATTCTTGTCACAAATTACATCTTGTCTTTACATCATGAGTTCAATATCACTGATCACATTTACACATTTCCCTTTCAGATCCTATAAGGAAGTAAAAAGTGGAGTTACAAATCAAAAACACAGTAGTTTTGGCATTTATATTTACCCATGTCATTACCCTCACCAGAGATCTTTATTTCTTCATGTGGCTCCAACTTTTGACTACTGACTGTCCTTTCCTTTCAACCTGCATAACTCTCTTTAGCATCTCTTGTAGGGCTAGTCTAATGGTGATGAACTCCCTCAACTTTTGTTTATCTGGGAATGTCTTAATCCTGCCCTCATTTTTGAAAGACAGTTTTGCTGGATATAGAATTATTGGTTGGCACTTTTTTGTTTTCAACACTTTAAATATGTCCTCCTATTGCCTTCTTGCCTCCATGGTTCCTGATGAGAAATTGCCACTCAGTCTTATTGAGGCTCCCTTGTATGTGGCACACTGCTTTTCTTTTGTGGCTTTCAAAATTCTCTCTTTATCTTTGACATCTGAGAGTTTGATTATAATATGCCTATAATATGCCATGGTGTGGGACTATTTGAGTTTATTGAGTTCATTGAACATCTTGGATACACATATTCATGTCTTTTGTTAAATATGAGAAATTTTCAGCCATTATTTCTTTGAATATTCTCTTGGCTCTCTTTTCTCTTTCTTCTCCTTCTGGGACACCACAATGAACGCATTATTATACTTCATGGTGCACCACAGATTCCTTAGAGTCTGTACACCTTTTTTCATTTTTTCTTCTTTCTGCTTCTCTGACTGAACAATCTCAGTTGTCATACCTTCAAAGTTCACAGATTCTTTCTTCTGTCTGCTCCAATCTGCCACTGAACCTTACTAGGGAATTTTAAATTTTCGTTACTGTGGTCTTCAGTTCTGCTTTATTCCTTTTCATTATTTCCTTCTCTCTATTGATAGTCTCTTGTGTTGGTCTATCATTTTCCTGATTTCCTTTAGTTTTTTGTCCATGTAGTCCTTTAGTTCTTTGAGCATATTTAGCATCATTATTTTTATAGTCTTTTTCTGGAATGTCCAGGTCTGAGCCTCCTCACTGATGGTTTCTAATGCTTTAATCCTCTCCTTTGCCTGGAACATCGCTTCCTCTTTTTTTTTTTTTTCCTTAATGTTTTGTAACCTTTTTTAGAAACAAGGACATTTTGATATTTCAATGTGTGAACACTGGAATTGAGACTCTGAGACATCTTCCTTAAGCTTGTATCCAGTTAGTATATTCAACAGATGTCATTTTGAACCAGAACTTCATTACAAATATATTTTAATTTTTCTTTGACACTGCCTTTTATTCTCATTACATAAATAAACACTTATATAGAAATTACACAGCTTAGGTAATTAAATTAATAAAAATGATCTCTACTTAAATTCAAGTAATGCAACATGTACTTTTAATCATCAGGGAATGAATTTTCCTGCAGAAGTGAATTTCCAAATAACTGAAATTTATAATTTTAAGTGGAAATTTTCAAAATATTAACCATTTTGGGAAAAAAATCTATCTAAAATTATGTGTTGATTATGAGTGCAAGCTCTGGAGTCAAACTGAAGGGGTTTGTAACCTTACTCTATCATAAGTTACTTAAAACTGTGCCTCAGTTGCCTCCTCTGAGAAATGAGGACCGGTATGTATCTCAAAGAATTTTTTTTTTTCTCAATAGTTGTTTTTACTTTCAGTGAATTGCAATGGATTACAGTTTGCAGACAATATGAGGTCATGTTCAAAAATAATTTTATAGAGACGTATTATAAATTTTGCTCTTATTTAAACAATCAGAAATGCTATACCAATTACGGAAATCCTTTAAACACACTAAAGTTTTTCCATTATCTCATGGAAAAATACATGAATTTAAAAACCATTACATTTTCTTTTATCTTTAAAAAGTTTCAAATTGTTTACCTTTCTATGACAAAAATTGACTATCAGTTGTATGATTGCAGAGAAATTTGATGTTTTAACATTGAGTGTGAAACAAGGGCTTTCTCAAACAAAATAAGTCAAAAAATGACCTAAAGAGAGGGTATTTTGAAAATTTTAGAAATGCTTTTATGGTTACAAGATTTTGTTGCTGAAAATGAAGTAAACGTGTCACAGAAAAACTCAAAGCAGCACACTTAAATACATTAAGCACTTAATGTACTTAAAATTTATAAATTTTAACACAAATTTTTTTCTAAAGAGCTTCAATGTATTTTAACATTATTGCTAAAAATGTAAAAATATAACACCCACAACATGGCATATTACATGAAGATAGAAATTTAATACCAAATTTCAATTATAATTGTCAGATAAGGTGGGAAAAATGAGCCCATGATTCAGTAAGTACAGGAAAATTTGCATTTCTACTATTCAGACATACGATTTTTAGTGACAAATATTATTCACCTCTTATCACCACTTTACCAAGTTGTAAAATAATCTGAACTTAGAACCAGTTTTCTAAATCAAAGTGTTAAACCAAGATTAAAAAAAAATCATGATGCAATTTCAATCATACATTTCTCATCATAATGTAACATTGCTGGAGAAGTCATGGACACATGTAGAGCTGCCACCTCCCAGCCCACACCTATCCCTGCCTCCTCTTCTTATTCTGTGACAGTATTTCAGTCTGCTTCCATTCCACTACTTTGGGGAAGATGTTAAGTCTAATGAAAAGGACCAACCAAAGTTTTAAACCTGGAAACCAATAACAAGCAGTCACAGATTTCTTTCCCTGCTCTTTGGACCCTTTGTGTTGTGTAAATAATAAGGTGGTCAACTGCTGAAAGTTTCTGTTGTGCCCTGTGCTGGTGTTCCCACAATACACCATGTAGCAACTTGCTCCACAGATTTTGGTGCAGCAAGCAGGATGCACAGGGAAGTAAGGAGTGGGTTGGGTTGGGACCATCATTTTATTTCAGTTCTTCCTTTTTTTTTTTTTTTTTAATCTTCATTTTATTGAGATATATTCACATACCACGCAGTCATACAAAACAAATCGTACATTCAATTGTTCACAGTACCATTACGTAGTTGTACATTCATCACCTAAATCAATCCCTGACACCTTCATTAGCACACACACAAAAATAACAAGAATAATAATTAAAGTGAAAAAGAGCTATTGAAGTAAAAAAGAACACTGGGTACCTTTGTCTGTTTGTTTGTTTGTTTCCTTCCCCTATTTTTCTACTCATCCATCCATAAACTAGACAAAGTGGAGTGTGGTCCTTATGGCTTTCCCAATCCCATTGTCTCCCCTCATAAGCTACATTTTTATACAATTGTCTTCGAGATTCATGGGTTCTGGGTTGTAGTTTGATAGTTTCAGGTATCCACCACCAGCTACCCCAATTCTTTAGAACCTAAAAAGGGTTGTCTTCAAAGAATTTTGAAGAGTTTAGCTCTTAGAATAATTTTGGAAATATAAAAATGCTCAATAAACGTTTAAAATTATTACTATTACCTCCTCAAATCAAACACTTTGTATACAAAGATTTTCTTGATAACTCATAATCATTATGCACAGCAAAAATCACAATGTGCCACAATATAACTCTCTTAGATGCACCATTGGCCCTTTCAAAAAATGGCCCCCAATACTAATCATTTTGAATTCTTTTAAGTCCTATTTATCACTCAATGTTCAAAGTTAACCTCTGCCAAATTTTCAGCTGCTACTTTTTGATGTCAGTGTGATAACTCAAGCACCTTGATGTAATTCATTACTTCTAAAACTATTAGAAGCACTTCTAAACGGAGCTATCTAGGTGGGAGAATGAGGGACTTTCCTCTGAGTTTAGCACGCATGTGCCAATGCACAGACTTTAAGCTGGGGGGTCCTTAAAACCAGAAGCTGTTTCTCATTTATTTTTTTATCTAGCACCCAGCATACTAACTGGCCCACACTAGGCTCATCCATAAATGCTGTTAGGGGCTTGTTATCTTTTTTTTTAATTGTGTATATTTGTTTTGTATGTTTTAAGGGCTTTGGGGATTACATTTTTAGTTTTTACCTATATTCTAGATAGCTGTCGGTAATAGATACTTGAACACCAGGTAAATGAGAAATTACTGCATACTGATCTCAAAAAATAAGGCTAAAAATTGAATATTCTTTCTGGGTTAAAGAAAATCCTTACTTATTTTTCACACAAAATAAAATTAAATAACAAAGAACTTAGAAAGAGATGATGATAATGTCAACCTTTCCTTTTTAATGTACAAATGAAAATAGGCAAGAGACTTAAATTGATGTGCTTATAATCCTTTCCCCAGTATATACTGTTAATACTACAAATGAATTTAATAATACTAAATAATGAAAATACAAAGAAGCTAGTCAAGGATACAGTATATATTTTTAAATATAAGCATTTGCTATATATAATTGATTCAGCAGCCATAAGCACATTTATTGAACATTCACTATTAAATATATATTTTACTCCTTCATTCTCAGGGATTTAAGTAATCAAGAGGGGAGTACTAATATAAATTAGAAAGGGGACTCAGTTATATATTTGGAAATATATATACTGGGGCAGATATCATGGCACAGAAAAGAGAATTAAAACTGTTGCTGACCAAAACATCAACTGGCTGGGTGACTCTACCACAACCCTTAACCTCTTTAACCTCTGCTTCCCAAAATGAAAAATATGGGGGGTTAGGCAACATGACTTCTATAAATCTTTTCACTGTATAATTTCATTTTATAAAACATCACTAAAGGCACATGTCCTTTAAAAAAGTCATGCCAGTAGGAAAAACAGACTCCACTTCATGAATTAAGTCGAAAAATATTAAATAACATATTATGTGTAAAGCTATGGAAATTTTTAATTATTATAACCTAATTAAAAGAATTACATTTGATTGCTAAACACTGGAATAATTACATTTGAGTGGTTTGGAACTGCATCAGACTTCTTATCTCAATTGTTAAAGACTTACATCAGAATGATTTTAGGTAGATATTTCAATTCTAGCACATTTTAGAATATACATGCTTAACATCTGTCTCACAAACTTCTCTAGGTAAACAGTACCAGCTTTTAGTCTCCAGTGCCTGTTTGGGAAACAAGCAATAGGTTATTTGTAGGAGGCAGGTGTTTCCTTGCTAGTAAAATCATTTAGCCTAACCATTTCCTGATTTAACAGATTAGGATACTTCATCAAACAATGCCATTTAGTTTTACTACCTATTATTTGTTTGATGTCCAAAGATCTTAAGAACAGGCAACAGCCACTGTAGATCAATAAAGACCATTAGATAATGTGTGTGCTTAAATTAGGGAGGGCATCTGATGCTGTTTCTCTCACCTCAAAGGCAAGCTAGAATGTTATGCCCCCATGGCGCTGCTTTCTTATAGGTTTGAGGAAATAATGTCATTCAGATGGCATTTCCTCCTCCTGAGCAGATATTCAGAACTAAGTTTTATACCAAAAGTTATTGAATGTGCACACCTGTAACACTGTCTAACAAACAAAAGCCCTATACATCCCATTTAGCTCTCCAGTTACACAGTCCTGGGGTATGGAAGATTTATGTCAGCTCTTTGAGTAGTCAAAAAGGATATTCCCTGAGGGGGGTACAAGACAGCAAATCTTCAAGGCTTGAGATCACAGCAGGTTTAATAAAGGAAGAAGAACAGATGTCAATTTAAAAGGAGGGCATTATGGAATTGTAAAACAAAAAGTGACACGCCGAGCAACACTTTCTCCCAATATAAATAATGTTAGGAACATATGCAATATGCACAAATACACTTATTTTTCTTTTAAAGATTGCTATTATTTTAAACAATTCTTATTTTTACATTCAAAACAGTTAACATACTTTAACCTGTACCTTTATTAAAAAGCTAGGTCAATAAAATAATAGAGGAGTATATGGGAAAAAACATAGCTATTACAAACTACGGACTATAGTTAATAGTAATATTTTAATATTCTTTTTTCAACAGTAACAAATTTACCACACCAATACTATGGGTCAACAATAGGGGGACTTAAGGGGTATAGGAGGGTTTGGGTTTTATTTTTTATTCTTATTTCTGTTCTGGAGTAATGAAAATGTTCTAAAATTGATCATGGGGATATATGCACAACTATGTGATGATAATGTCAGTAATTGTATACTTTGGATGGTTTGGGTGGTATGTGAACATATCAATAAAATTGAAAACAAAAACTAGGTCAATTGAGGAAAAGCCAAAAAAAAAAAAAAAAAAGCAGGGTCAATTGGCACTTCATGTTGGATATAAAGACTAACAAAAAGGAATTAGGTCTGCTCCCTGAAGTGAAACAGAATAGGGAAGGCCCAAGGTTTCTGGACAAAGATGAACTGAGTTCTAATATCCCCTCTCTTTGGGCACTCATCAGGGAGAGGGACTGAGAGAGGGAAATTGAGTTTCCTTAATGGCTAATGACTCAAGAAAAGAATGGTAGGAGAAAGAATGTCTTTCTAGTTCTCTCTATATATCTAACAGTCTTCAGTAGGACATAAATAAGTTTGGGATGGGAATACATTCTTTTAAAGCTAGCTGGTGCCTGCCTTTCTCCTTGTCCCCACTCCCTCTATCTCACAGGTACACAGATATCATCTCTCAGGAAGACGGCTGACCACAGGGTGTAACGGAGCAGGTGGCTAGGAAGGTGTGCCTTACTGGATGGAAAGCTAGAGAGCAGCCCGAAAAACAATGGACTAACAGGTACACCCAGAGGATCCAGATGCCTTACACGGCGGGGAGCAAGGCTTATGAAATGCATGTTCTTCTTCTGGTAAGCAAAATATTTATGAAGCTCCATGATTCAACAGTAGAAACTAAAGACATTCTTTACTCTATTTCAATGAAAGCAGTATTTCCCTCTCTTGTTTGGATATCATTTTTTAGACGCGAAATATATTTAAGATCTTGCATTGAGCTTATAATTTTAATGAGCACATTTGCAAGTCAACACATGTCAGGAGAAATACTCACTTTTCTAAATGATTAGAAACTTTCTTCCTCCTAGACATTAAGCCCCTGGAGGGCAGTGTCTATGTCCAATTCATCCTCAACCTGCCCCCCTCTTACGTACCATGATACCTTGGCTCAATGTAGGCATTTAATGAATATCTGTTGAATGACTATTTGGATAGATAAAATGTAATATTAGAAAGTGTTTTAGGAATTTTATGATATGAACTATATTTAATTTCAACTTATTCAAATTGAATTGGTTAAAGAATTAATCTTTGTCTCATTTTCCATGATGAGTGTATTTTAAGAGTAGATTAAGTTTGTAAATCTAGAAAAGCAAATAATTACAAAAGCAGCAACAAAATCTGTGCTATTTCAACTACTCTTTTACCTTCTGTATGTCTTAGAGCAAACAATTTCAAAAATGAAGTTTTCATAATCACAAATCAATAGAGCTCTGCACTTTACTGTCTAAGGTGTTAACAGAGCGCCAACAAAGCCCAAATTATTGCTGATAACAGGTACCAACACATCAGTTGAATTACTCATTTTTCTAAATGACAAGAAACACTTATTCAATTTTTTAAGTCATAGCCAATTATTTATTTGTTTTGTGCTTTTTGGTTAAGTACTTCAAGTTCTTATTGCACATACAATATAACAGAGTATAAAATAACTCCCATCTATTATATATCTTTAAACTGGAAGAACGAAAATATAATTTCAAAGTGTTATAATCAGAGGTTAACATAATAATACACCTCACTAATTAAATGTGAGATTTCAAGTGGTTGTTTTTAATGTTGATATACTTAATAATAGAACTGAGGGCACTCTTTATAAACATGAAAAGTAAAGATGCAAAAAGCTAGCTGAAATAAACTTAGAAACAAATTATTCTTTAAAGGGTAGAACACGTGGCTTTATAAAAATCAGCCCCCATTATGAATCACCTTATTTGCTATCTTAAAGGTTTTATAGCTTCCCATGAAACTTATTACCTTTTTTTCATGAGTGCGTTTTAAATGACTTTTCTCCATTTGTAACTTATTTTCTTGATCCTGTGAAGAATAAATGTTTGTTTTTATTACAATTAAAATTAATGCTAAAATTGGTAATATAATGAAATCAATCTATTTGACTATGAACTTTATTTCAGAATTTTGCATATTATTGAGAGAGTCCTAGCTGTACAATTGTCTAACTCACAGGTAAAAAGTTAAGTAACTTTAAACTGTAGGGCATAAAACCTTATTTATCTGAAGATGTTGCTACTCTCAAAAGTACCTACACTTTACAGTAAGAAGCTTTCTACCCTTTAGGATTAGAAGATTACTTTAAAATGACCAATTGAATCAATATGGAAATGATAAATCTGAAGTTGTATTTTATACCAATCCCTAGTACTTTTTGACCACATGAAGAAAGGAGAGATTTAAAAGATGCAAAAGAAATAGAGAGAGAAGGAGAAAAAGAGAAAGAAATTATGAAGATGGGCAAACAGTAATTTAAAAGGTGGAAAATTATCCTAAAATATTAACAGATTTATAAGATTCATATTTTAAACTAATCTCAAAAAAGATTATTCAAATTAAAATTACTATTCTTTATGGTCTATATCCCTTTAGTATCCACCTTTGTTAATTAAAATAAATAAGATGAAAAATTATAAATGCAATAATAGAATAGAATCAACAGCTACTTGCATTTCTGAGTTGTTTGTTGAATCATTTATGCATATAAATCAATAAAAGGAAAGGGGAGTTTTCATCATTGGTCTTCTGTGTAAAAATACAGGACTCACCCTTAGTTGTTGCTTCCTTTGATGTTCTGATTCTTGTAACTGCTGTTTTAATTGACAGATGTTCTGTTCTAATTCTTCAATCACACCAGATGCCTAGAAGGATTATAAGAAGAATTAAAGAGCAGAATAATAATTTTTGTACCATCCTATAATTTCTGGTAGAATAAATTTACCTTTTTTTCCTGAAAGTTCAATCAAAATTAAAAGCATCTATAAATCTGAATGAAAAATGTTTTCAAAGAAAGCACAAAAATTAACCTATTAAAATAAAAATGTAAGTCAAATTTTTCATAGTATTTAATGTTATGAAAATGTAACACTGATACAAAATACTAGATTTACAGATAACTTTTTTTATTTTAATACCAAATCCACTGGAAAATTTAATTCATAAAATATCAAGTAATTGACAACCTTAGAATTGGAGGCATAGGATTCTCTTAGCAGAAAGTTTCAATTATCTGACAAAAAAGTGTGTGGGTGCAGGAGAGGGTGCATATGGGCTCAAATATGTGCAGGTGACGACACAAAAACTAAAGCAGACGCAAGATTTCAAAACAATAATACTATATACAGTTACTCTACAAAGTGTATTATTAACACAACTGAGCTTATATTCTCAGAGTTTTATATAAGTTTCCTCCTTTAATTAAGAACTATGGTACTTGAAAGGACTAAAGTGCTTCTTAAAATGCTCTGTGTATTACAGCAGAATTCAGTTTAAATATTTATATTGTCCTCTATATTAGGCATTTAGCATTTTCAATGCCAACAAAAATTCTTGAAGATACAGTTATTTCAAGAATAAAGCAAAGTAGAGACTAATTTCAAATCCCAAATAGTTAGCTCCTGACTCTCTATGGCTATATGCCAAGTAAAGTAAAAAACTACTTTCTGCAGATGTATCTACCAGTATATATAATACCTTAGAAGCTGAAAGACCATGTTCTTGTTTCAGAAAGTTTATATCAGCATCATATTTGGTCTGTAATAATTTCATCTTTTGCTCATAATCATTTATAAGAAACTCTTTCTCTTTATGTAGAGCGTTGCGCCTAAAAGCAATAAAAAATAAAATACACCACTTTCATTATTTTTAGAATCAATCTCTAAAATAAAATTTTTTATATCAACTAAATCTAAATACACTCTCTTTCAGCAAATCAAAAAGTATCTACACTTTGGTCAACTTTTTAGAAGCACTGTTTCATATGTTAAAAAGGACTTTAAAACAAAACAAAACAAAAAAAAAAAACAGCATCATTTAGTTGGAAACCTCCTGAGGCTGAATACACAAAGTGTGATTAATTTTAACAAGTAATTTACAGAGTCAATAATCAGTACATCATAGCCACACCTGAGAGATATCTGACTTCAGACAATACCTTGCCTTTACTTCTTGTAATTCACTACATGTTAGCTGGTAACATCTCTCAAGTTCCAATTTTTCTTGAATTAATTTCTGCCTCTGTAAATTACTGTTTTCGGCTTCTCCAGTCAGTTGCTGGACGCGGGCCTCCAGTTCTTTGACCATCTGGTTCTAAAAGAATAGGTCATTGTTAAGAAAGGCTCTGACTGGCTCTATAACACTTCTTTATCATTAAGCAGACTGAAGAAAATATATGACCTCCTAGAGATAGAAATGGAAAAAAAAAAAAAAAAACAAACGTAGCATAAACCACACTAGCAAAAATTAAATCAAACTTCTAAATTAAGCAAGTCTTAAAAAAATAAAGAATGCTTTCTACTATAAAAGTAAGACCATTATGGTAATATACTTTCAGTCATTCATTCATTCAACAGATATTTACTGAATCTAGTATTATTCCAGGATTTAGGAACATAGCAGTAAATCAGAGCGATCAAGTCCCTATCTTCAAGAAGGTTACATTCTATGTATCTGTATAAGTTTAGATTTGTTAGGTGAGTACTCAGCAGTGTTCTTTGCTCTTCATTTGAAGTTTTACATTTTTTTAATTATAAAAGGAATATAATATTTTAAAAAGGAAATGCATAACCCCAACATTTTAACAGAGAAACTATTATCACATAAATACATAGGAATATTTCATTACATAATTGCAGTATTAGTACACAAAATTTTCATTCCTGCTTTTTTCCTCTTATTATTTTTTAGGGAGCACTTCTCCATTCTCTAGACTTCAAAATTATCCCTTTACTAAATCATTTCTCTATTAGCTAATATTTAATTTATTCTGAATTTTTAACCTTTAGAGGACTGCAATTTAAAATTTGGATGAAGGTATTCGTGACCTTCTATGCACTTTACTTAAAATTAGAGTAAGCAAGTATTAGCTGTAGAGACAAAACTTGGTTTCGGCTCTAATAATTACGTATCAGTAAATGTCAATAATTAGAAAATATCAGTAAGATGTTCCAATTAATTGTTCTTTTATGCTCTTTGGAAGATAAAACTTTAAAAATAAGATTTAAACATTAAATAATATTACAAGCCTGACATCCTTTCTTCATTTCATTTTTTTTCATTAAAATATGCAGTATTATATAATTTAAATTTTGCTGCAACAGCTTCCAAATGTGTAAAATGAAGATAATTATACCTAACTTAAAGCATGGTATATAGATTCATTGTTTAAAATACATACAATTTCTGGCTCCGAACCTTTCCCATGCTCTGATTTCTTCTCCGTGCATCCTACTCACTTTGTTTCTTTATTAAAGATCCCTCTGCTTTAGAAGTTCCTTTCAGAAGGTAGTATTAATTTTCTAATATAAATCCTAAACTCTCCTAGTTTCCTGAATAGTAACTGACTGGAAGAAATAGAGAGCAAAGTGTATCTCTTGCCTTCCAGTTTTAAATGGTGGACTAAAGATGATATGTATCCCTTCTTCTCTTGAAAATTATTGAACAGAGACAAGAAGTACTAGAAACAGAAATGCAAACTTCATCTTAAGCCCTAGGAGAGGAACTTCTACCTCTGGCTATGATGCAGTAGCTTGCAGCAGACCATACTCCCACTGAGAACAAAAGGCACAAAAAAACATCTGTTTGAAGGCAATGGAGACATTCCAAGGCAGCAGGACTTAAGGAGCCAGAATATAAGGGAGTCAGAGCAAGAAACCTCAGAAAGATGATTCAACGTTCGGTAAGCTGCCTTTACCCTTTAGGCATTTTCCAAATCTTAGAAGAGGAGAGTGGTGTAGAGAAATCAAAGCAGAGAGTGGCCAAGGCATCCTGGACTTCAGGAACCAAGATTCCTGAGATTACAGAGGCACAGAGAAGTGAGCTCCATACAAGCAATTATCTCAACGCACTGCCAAATTCTTAACATGCGCCACAACAGAGGCCAAGAAACCAATGGGAAAACCTGAAAAGCAGAGCAGGGTTTTCAGCAGTATCACTTCACTTAAAAAATTAGAGATTCTCCAAGGAGGTGGGCTCCTGGTAATGTTGCAGGCTATGAGTATGGATTTGTGTTGTGGTCTACAACTAGGAGTGGAGGTGAACAAAATGTAGACCAAGCCTGACAAAGACTGAAACACAGCCTCCAGTCACTTCAGTCCCTGACTAGTAAGGTAAACTGTCCCCACAATAGCTGTGTCTCAGAGGTTAGGGCAGATGCTCTCTGGAGGAAGATATCATCTCAAGCCTTTATTATTTTCATACCCAATGTCTGACACAATCAGAAACCACAAGTCATACTAAAAAATAGAACCAGGAGGGGGAAAAAAAAAAGTATAAATAGATACACACATAGTCCAGATATTGAAATTTTAAAATCTATGACATATTTGTTATTCTGACCCACAATATATTAGGAAAGTCTGCAAAATTCAATGGCAATAAAATAGATATGCATGAAAACTCCGTAAGAAGATAACTCATGGCTGTAGATCTTAGAAACAATTATCCAAACTAAGAGGCAAACAATCCTTTGTTTGGATCTATGATAACAGATGCTCTATATCTTCTCGGAAACCAATCTTGCATGAAGAAGCTAGAAAGGCAGCGCTCAATGAAAACATCATATAAACCATATTTGCAGGAAGCAGTCTAGGACTATGGTATGAGCAGCCTTGCAGTGGCCTATAATGGTGGGCTACAGAGTAATAAATCCTAAAATAATTCATTTGCTTACACTCCTGCATGGTAAGCGATTCCCTGCTAACATGAAACTTGGCCTTGGTCCTAAATACCCAGAAACTTTATTCAAATAACTGGCTCAGAAAGAAATGTGCATATTGAAAGACGAGTAATTATAAAAAATAGTCCAACATCCTATACAAATATACAGTAAGGAAATGGGAGGAGATGTAGAAAGAACAAAATGCAAATTAAGAACATTTTCCAAAAAAACCTAACATGACAGATTAAAAACCATATGAAATGTATCATAAGGAATATATTTTAAAATATAGTTGATCCTCATTATTCATTGATTCAATATTGGGGAATTTGTCTACTCACTAAAATATTTTTGTAACCCCAAAATCAATACTTGTAGCACTTTCATGGTAATTCACAAATATGCACATACAATGAAAATCTTAGCTACCCAACACACACATTCTGCGTCAAGGTCAAATAAGGCAACACCTTGCTTTCTCCTTTCAGCTTTCATACTGTAAACAAGTGTCCTTATTGCAGTAAATTTATGGATTTTTTTTTTTTTTGGTCTCGTTGTCCTTTTTTCTTGGTGATTTCTTTGTTTAAAATGACTTGCAAGTGTAGTGCTGAAGTGCAGTCTAGTGTTCCTAAAGACAAGTTGGTTGTGAGGGCCCTCATGAAGAAAATAATGTATTAAGTAAGCTTTGTTCACACATGGTTATAATGTTGTTGGCTGTGAGTTCAATGTTGATGAATCAACAATATATATTAAATAAGATGTCTTTACACAGAAATACACATAAAACGAGGTTATATATTTATTGGTTAGTGAAAATTATGTGGGAACCTTACTCTGTATTTCCCCTAGGAGCAATGGTTCAGTGTTCTTTAATTCAGTATGTGCAGTGACTTTATAGAACACAACATCTGTGAATAATGAGAATCAATTTTATTAAAAATTATTACATCCATGAAAATGTAACAAACTTTATCTCTATTTAAAAATCCATTAAAAATATATATATAAGAACTCAGGTAAGCCATAGCTAGAGAAGGCAATAAAACATGAGCACATGGATCTCAGGAAAAGGGGAAAAGGGAAAAGAAGCATCATGAAAATAAGAGTGACAATGAAAACAGCTCAAAGAAAAGATTATATATATGGGGAAAAGCAGTAAGAAGCATGATGAAAAGCCTGTGGAAAGCCAGCAAAATAAAAAGTGGAATGAGTAAAAATAACACAAAAAAGCAAACAAATAGAAAGGAGTCTAACATTTACGTAATTGTTGTAACTGAAGAAAAGAACTAAAATAGTAAAAAGCATGAAAAATATTAAAACTCACACTACCAGAAAATTTTACAATAAAAGGAGACACAAGGGTGTACTATAAAACTGACACAGAATGAGCAATGCCAAGACATATGGTATTTAGTTTGAGCAGCCTAGGAAACTAAAACAGCCCAGTAACAGAAACTTAAAATTCCCTAAAAGGGCTCAATGGCAGATTGGAGCAGACAGAAGAATCAGTAAACTTAAAGGTAAGACAATTGAAATTATCCAGTCTGAAGAGCAGTAAGAAGAAAGAATGAAGAGAAATGAACAGAGTCTGAGGAACCTGTAGGACACCATCAAGTGCACCAGAATAGTCAAAGAAATAATGGGTAAAAACTTCCCAAATTTAATGAGAGACTGAAAATACAAAACCAAGGTGTTCAATGACTCCAAACGGGATAAACCTAAACAGACCCACACTGCACCATGTTATAATCAAATAGTCAAATGCCAATTATAACAAGAAAATTCTGGAAGCCAAAAGAGAGAAGCAATGTGTCACATACAAGGAAAGGATCCTCAATCCGATTATGTGCTGATTTCATATCAGAAACCATAGAGGCAAGAAGGCAGTGGGACGACACAGTTAAAGTGCAGAAAGAAAAAGAGCACTAACGAAGAATTCTATAACTGGCAAAACTACCAATCAAAACTGAAGGAAGATCAAGACATTCTCAGATAAACGGAAGCTGAGGGAGTTCATCACCATTAGACAGGCCCTACAAAGATGATGAAGAGGGTTCTTTAGGTTGACAGGAAAAGCTATTAGACAACATAACAAAACTGAATGAAGAAATAAGGATATCTGGTACAATAATGACTTGGGTAAAAATATAAATGCTAATATTATTGTATTTTTTTTTTGTTTGTAACTCCACTTTTTCCTTCCTACAGGATCTAAAAGACAAATGCATAAAATATAAAAATAAGTTGTTTTGGACTCATAATATATAAACATGCAATTTGTGACAAGAATTACATAAAAGTAAGGGAATGGAGAGTTATAGGAACATAATTTATACATACCATTGATATTTACTGGTATCAAAGTAAGAGAGTGTTATAGATTTAGGATGTTAAACTTTAGCCCCATGGTAACTATAAAGAAAATATCGGAGAATATGCAAGCTCACAGAGACAGAAATTAGAGTACAGGTTTCAAGGGAGTGGGGCAGAAGAAATGGGGATTTAATACATAATGGGTATAGGGTTTCCACTTGGGAAAGTTTTAGTAGTGGAAGGTAAGAGGGTACAGCAACATTGTAAATATGAGTAATCCCAATGAATGATATACTTAGGAGTGGTTGAGATGGGAAAGTTCATGTTTTATATATCTTCTGAGAATTTGAAAAAAGAATGGGCAACTAAAAGACAGTAACAATTAAATGCAGTGATTCTGGACTGGATCTAACAAAGGAAGAAAAAAGGCTCAAAAGAATATTATTGGAACATTTAAAAAAAATAGATTTGAAAAATTTGGATTATAGACTCTAAGCTTTATAACAATGTTAAATTTCTTGAGCTTGATGACTGCACTTAAGGTGGTTACATAAGTGAATATCCTTGTTCCTAAGAAATATCCATGGCAGTATTAAGTGTTCAAGGGACATGATGTATACAACGTACTCTCAGGTGTTTAGAAAATGGATTGATAGACAGACAGATGGATAGAAAATATATCTTACCCATTCTTTGCCCAAAGAATGTACATGCATAGCTCAGGTTTCATATATAAAGCAGATATATATACATTCTTTAGCATTGTATATCTGAGACCCACCAAATGAGCAATGATAGCACAGTGGTACTGTATGTAAGGAACTAGCACACAATTGGGAATTCCTGGAGTTGTGCAAAACAGAATAGTTACCAGAGGAAAGGGAAAGCCTGGTAGTCAAGAAGAGGATTCAGAAGTAGAAAAACAGATGGTAGTCAATGAAGCTGGAATGACTAGCTAAAAGAGGGATGAGAGCAGCAGCAGAAGAAAATGGGTATGGTATGAGTAGGTTAAAAAAAATGATTCAGATACAAATTCTTCAAACACTGAACACCTGCTGAGACTTAACTGTTATTAGAAGCTGGAGTGATATCGTGTACAAGGACACTATTAAAGGTGGAACTACTATGCAGGTAAGCATAATAAAAGATGAAAAAGTAACTTCTGCAATTAAACACTTTATTGAACAAATACTTTTGTATATATTGATACCAACTTTCTGATTCAAGAAGCAAAATGTGATGTCAGTCATTCATTTTATTATATTAAAAGCATTTTCTGACCCCTCACAGTGTTTTACACACAATTTTAGGCACAAAGCAAATATAAGAAATTTAAAGCCTATAAAGCAAAGACTGTAGACATATATGAAATACCTAAAGAACAATATTTAGCCAAAATAATTTTTAACTGCATATAAGAAGCAGAGACAATACAAAATAGCAGACACCTCAAAATGGGTTAAAAAAATATTTAGGAAATAAATACTGGTGTAGAATCATGTCTTACAGGTTCTAACAGTGGAGAAGGGGAATTCAGTGGTACATAACAACAGGATCAAGGAAAGAACAAGTAACCGTATAGGAAATGATACGCAGATTACCTTGAGTGCAGAGGAAAGAGCACACTGGCAACTCAGAAATGGCACTTGAAAGACTAGGTTGGAGTTCCTGAATGGACATAGCTTGGAAGCAGAAGGAATAACAGACATTAGATTAGATATTCAAGTCCTTGATCATGGGGAAATGGGCCAATTTGCATTTGTGGGCTATGGAACAAGAGGAAACAATGAAAACACCCAGCAAATCACTGCAGGAGTCCAGGAATGAGGCAACAATGGCCTGTACTCAATTGGTCGCTGTGGAAACAGAAGAGGAAAGAACAGATCCAAGAAAGTTTTCAAGGAAGTAAATCGTATGACTCAGAAAAACATTAAATCAGGGAGATGAAAAGTGGCAAAGAAAAAATCTTCCAGATTCAAAATCTAATGTGCCAAGAGAATGATAATGCCAAATGGGAAATAAGAGAAAACTTGGGTAAGGCTACTATTTTGTTAAGAAACATCATAAACATTATTTTCAAGAAGTTGAATCTTAGGTAATATAAAACATCCAGTGGGCAACTCTACTGTAGACAGTATAAGAAATCAAGACCAGAGATATACATGTTGGAGTTTTACATACAAACTTTGTTTGAAACCCTGCAAAAGCTATTTTTTCTATTCTTTTCTGGATGATCAAAATCTTTACAAATTAAATACTGAATTAAAAAATAAAGAATACTGGATAGCTCATGGAATCTTTTTGTAACTGAGAAAATCAGGTTTAAAAAAAAAACAAAAAAACAAAAAAAAACTGAGAAAGTGCAAGAAAAGCCAGGTAATCAGAAACATTGACAAAATCACCCCACAGAACCAATCCAGGGACGACACCATTGACACCATCTTTGAACACCAGAGACCTCAACTTGTACAGCTGCTACAGCCCTACTAAACCTTGTCACCCCCGGAAAGTGGATGTTACTGACACCACTACCTCAGCCTCTACCAAATTCAACTGCTTACAGCTACTGTCTTTGTGTCTTAGTTTCCTATTCTTGCAGTAACAAATAACCACAAACTTAATTACTGCCTTAAAACAACACAAATTTATTATCTTACAGTTTTGGAGCTCAAACATCCAAAATGAGATGGCGGGGCTATCTTCCTTCTGAAGGCTCTAAGAAAGAATCTGGGAGAGGCGGGGCAAGATGGCGAATTGGTGAGCTGTATGTTTTAGTTACTACTCCAGGAAAGTAGGTAGAAAGCCAGGAACTGAGTGGACTGGACACCACAGAGCAATCTGACTTTGGGCATACTTCATACAACACTCATGAACATGTCGAACTGCTGAGATCAGCGAAATTTGTAAGTTTTTGCGGCCAGGGGACTTGCGCCCCTCCCGGCCAGGCTCAGTCCCGTGGGAGGAGGGGCCGTCAGCGCTGGGAAGGAGAAGGGAGAACTGCAGTGGCACCTCTTATCGGAAACTCATTCTACTGATCCAAACTCCAACCATAGATACACTGAGAACAGACACCAGAGAATCTGAGAACAGCCAGCCCAGCAGAGACCAGACAGGCATAGCGAAAAACAGCAAAGAAAAACTCCAAACTAAAAGCGGAGGCTTTTTGGAGTTCTGGTGAACATAGAAAGGGGAAGGGCAGACCTCAGGCCCTGAGGCTCATTTGCAAATCCTGAAGAAAAACTGATCTCTCTGCCCCCTGGATCCTTCCTTAATGGCCCTAATTGCTTTGCCTCTTAGCATTTCAATAACCCATTAGAACTGCAAGGAGGGCTCTTTTTTTTTTTTTTTCCTTTTTTTTTCTGTATCTAAAACAATTACTCTAAGAAGCCTAATACAGAAAGCCTCAAAGACTTGCAATTTGGGCAGGTCAAAACAAGAGCAGAACTAAGAGAGCTCTGAGACAAAAGGCAATCATCCAGTGGCTGAGAAAATTCACTAACCACCACAACTTCCCAAGGAAAGGGGAGTGTCCGTTCACAGCCATCATCCTGGTGCACAGGAAACACTCCTGCCCGTCACCAGCCCCATAGCCCAGAGCTGCCCCAGACAACCCAGTGTGATGGAAGTGCTTCAAATAACATGCACACACCACAAAACTGGGCGTGGACATTAGCCTTTCCTGCACCCTCAGCTGGTTGTCCCAACTGAGGACACACTGAAGGTGGAGCAGTGTGAATTAACAAAGCCCCACTCAGCCATCATTTCAGCAGACTGTGAGCCTCCCTACACAGCCCAGCAGCCCAGAACCGCCCTGGGGGGATGGCACTCACCTGTGACATAGCACAGTCATCCCTCAACAGAGGACCAGGGGGTGCACGGCCTGGAAGAGGGACCCACTCGCAAGTCTCAGGAGCCATACGCCAAAACCAAGGACTTGTGGGTCAGTGGCAGAGACAAACTGCGGCAGGACTGAACTGAAGGATTAGACTATTGCAGCAGCTTTAAAACTCCAGGAACACCAGGGAGATTTGATTGTTAGAGCCACCCCCCCTCCCTGACCACCCAGACACATGCCCCATATACAGGGCTGGCAACACCAACTACACACGCAAGCTTGGTACACCAATTGGACCACACAAGACTCACTCCCCCACTCACCAAAAAGGCAAAGCAGGGGAGAACTGGCTTGTGGAGAACAGGTGACTCGTGGATGCCACCTACAGGGTAGTTACAGAAAGTGTACTCCACGACCCTGTAGATCTGATAAATTAGAAATAAGGACTTCAATTGGTCTACACATCCTAAAAGAACCCTATCAAATTCAGCAAATGCCAAGAGGCCAAAAACAACAGAAAATTATAAAGCATATGAAAAAACCAGATGATATAGATAACCCAAGCCCAAGCACCCAAATCAAAAGATCAGAATAGACAAAGTACATACAGCAACTAATCAAAGAACTAAAGATGAACAATGAGACCATAGTACAGGTATACAAAGGATATCAAGAAGACCCTAGAAGAGCATAAAGAAGACATTGCAAGACTAAATAAAAAAATAGATGATCTTATGGAAATTAAAGAAACTGTTAACCAAATTAAAAAGATTCTGTATACTCATAGTACAAGACTAGAAGAAGCTGAACAACGAATCAGGGACCTGGAAGATGACAGAATAGAAAATGAAAGCACAAAAGAAAGAATGGGGAAAAAAATCAAAGAAATCGAAATGGACCTCAGGGATATGATAGATAATATAAAACGTCCGAATATAAGACTCATTGGTGTTCCAGAAGGGGAAGAAAAGGGTAAAGGTAGAGGAGGAGTATTCAAAGAAATTGTTGGGGAAAACTTCCCTAATCTTCTAAACACCATAAATACACAAATCATAAATGCCCAGCGAACTCCAAATAGAATAAATCCAAATAAACCCACTCTGAGACATATTCTGATCACACTGTGAAACACGGAAGAGAAGGAGCAAGTTCTGAAAGCAGCAAGAGAAAAGCAATTCACCACATACAAACGAAACAGCATAAGACTAAGTAGTGACTACTCAGCAGTCACAACGGAGGCGAGAAGGCAGTGGCACGATATATTTAAAATTCTGAGTGAGAAAAATTTCCAACCAAGAATACTTTATCCAGCAAAGCTCTCCTTTAAATTTGAGGGAGAGCTTAAAGTTTTCACAAACAAACAAATGCTGAGAGAATATGCTAACAAGAGATCTGCCCTACAGGAGATACTAAAGGGAGCCCTACAGACAGAGAAACAAAGAAAGGAGAGAGAGACATGGAGAAAGGTTCAGTACTAAAGAGATTCGGTATGGGTACATTAAAGGATATTAATAGAGACAGGGGAAAAATACATATGACAAACATAAACCAAAGGATAAGATGGCTGATTCAAGAAATGCCTTCACGGTTATAACATTGAATGTAAATGGATTAAACTCACCAATTAAAAGATATAGATTCGTAGAATGGATCAAAAAAAAATGAACCATCAATATGTTGCATACAAGAGACTCATCTTACACACAGGGACACAAAGAAATTGAAAGTGAACAGATGGAAAAAAATATTGCATGCAAGCTACCGCCAAAAGAAAGCAGGTATAGCAGTATTAATCTCAGATAAAATAGACTTTAAATGCAGGGATGTTTTGAGAGACAAAGAAGGCCACTACATACTAATAAAAGGGGCAATTCAACAAGAAATAACAAACATAAATGTTTATGCACCCAATCAAGGTGCCACAAAATACATGAGAGAAACACTGGCAAAATTAAAGGAAGCAATTGATGCTTCCACAATAATTGTGGGAGACTTCAACACATCACTCTATCCTACAGATAGATCAACCAGACAGAAGACCAAGAAGAAAACTGAAAACCTAAACAATCTGATAAATGAATTAGATTTAACAGACATATATTGAATATTACATCCCAAATTACCAGGATACACATTCTTCTCTAGTGCTCACGGAACTTTCTCCAGAATAGATCATATGCTGGGACATAAAACAAGGCTCAATAAATTTAAAAAGATTGAAATTATTCAAAGCACATTCTCTGACCACAATGGAATACAATTAGAAGTCAACAACCATCAGAGACTTAGAAAATTCACAAATACCTGGAGGTTAAACAACACACTCCTAAACAATCAGTGGGTTAAAGAAGAAATAGCAAGAGAAATTGCTAAATATATAGAGACGAATGAAAATGAGAACACAACATACCAAAACCTATGGGATGCAGCAAAGCAGTACTGAGGGGGAAATTTATAGCACTAAATGCATATATTAAAAAGGAAGAAAGAGCCAAAATCAAAGAACCAATGGATCAACTGAAGAAGCTAGAAAATGAACAGCAAACCAATCCTAAACCAAGTAGAAGAAAAGAAATAACAAGGATTAAAGCACAAATAAATGACATAGAGAACAAAAAAACAATAGAGGATAAATATCACCAAAAGTTGGTTCTTTGAGAAGATCAACAAGATTGACAAGCCCTTAGCTAGACTGACAAAATCAAAAAGAGAGAAGACCTAAATAAATAAAATAATGAATGAAAAAGGTGACATATCCACAGATCCCAAAGAAATTAAAAAAATTATAAGAGGATACTATGAACAACTGTATGGCAACAAACTGGATAATGTAGAGGAAATGGACAATTTCCTGGAAACGTATGAACAACCAGACTGACCAGAGAAGAAATAGAAGACCTCAACCAACCCATCACAAGCAAAGAGATCCAATCAGTCATCAAAAAGCTTCCCACAAATAAATGCCCAGGGCCAGATGGCTTCACAGGGGAATTCTACCAAACTTTCCAGAAAGAACTGACACCAATCTTACTCAAACTCTTTCAAAATACTGAAGAAAATGGAACACTACCTAACTCATTTTATGAAGCTAACATCAATCTA
The DNA here is from genome assembly GCF_015220235.1 of Choloepus didactylus. Taxonomy (NCBI): domain Eukaryota; kingdom Metazoa; phylum Chordata; class Mammalia; order Pilosa; family Megalonychidae; genus Choloepus; species Choloepus didactylus. The sequence goes on along the minus strand of NC_051324.1, from coordinate 61,989,455 downwards.
ATACCAAAACCAGGCAAAGATGCTACAAAAAGGAAAACTACCAGCCAATCTCCCTAATGAATATAGATGCAAAAATCCTCAACAAAATACTTACAAATCGAATCCAAAGACACATTAAAAAAATCATAAACCATGACCAAGTGGGGTTCATTCCAGGCATGCAAGGATAGTTCAACATAAGAAAATCAATCAATGTATTACAACACATTAACAATTCGAAAGGGAAAAATCAAATGATCATCTCAATAGATGCTGAAAAAGCATTTGACAAAATCCAACATCCATTTTTGATAAAAACACTTCAAAAGGTAGGAATTGAAGGAAACTTCCTCAATATGGCAAAGAGCATATATGAAAAACCCACAGCCAGCATAGTACTCAATAGTGAGAGACTGAAATCCTTCCCGCTAAGATCAGGAACAAGACAAGGATGCCCGCTTTCACCACTGTTATTAAACATTGTGCAGGAAGTGCTAGCCAGGGCATTTCGGCAAGACAAACAAATAAAAGGCATCCAAATTGGAAAAGAAGAAGTAAAACTGTCATTGTCTGCAGATGATATGATCTTATATCTGGAAACCCTGAGAAATCGACGATACAGCTACTAGAGCTAATAAACAAATTTAGCAAAGTAGCGGGATACAAGATTAATGCACATAAGTCAGTAATGTTTCTATATGCTAGAAATGAACAAACTGAAGAGACACTCAAGAAAAAGATACCATTTTCAATAGCAACTAAAAAAATCAAGTACCTAGGAATAAACTTAACCTAAGATGTAAAAGACCTATATAAAGAAAACTACATAACTCTACTGAAAGAAATAGAAGGGGACCTTAAAAGATGGAAAACTATTCCATGTTCATGGATAGGAAGGCTAAATGTCATTAAGATGTCAATTCTACCCAAACTCATCTACAGATTCAATGCAATCCCAATCAAAATTCCAACAACCTACTTTGCAGACTTGGAAAAGCTAGTTATCAAATTTATTGGGAAAGGGAAGATGCCTCGAATTGCTAAAGACACTCTAAAAAAGAAAAACGAAGTGGGAGGACTTACACTCCCTGACTTTGAAGCTTATTATAAAGCCACAGTTGCCAAAACAGCATGGTACTGGCACAAAGATAGACATATAGATCAATGGAATCGAATTGAGAATTCAGAGATAGACCCTCAGATCTATGGCCGACTGATCTTTGATAAGGCCCCCAAAGTCACTGAACTGGGTCATAATGGTCTTTTCAAGAAATGGGGCTGGCAGTATTGGATATCCATATCCAAAAGAATGAAAGAGGACCCCTACCTAACACCCTACACAAAAATTAACTCAAAATGGACCAAAGATCTCAATATAAAAGAAAGTACCATAAAACTCCTAGAAGATAATGTAGGAAAACATCTTCAAGACCCTGTATTAGGTGGACACTTCCTAGACTTTACACCCAAAGCACAAGCAACAAAAGAAAATATAGATACATGGGAACTCCTCAAGCTTAGAAGTTTCTGTACCTCAAAAGAATTTCTCAAAAAGGTAAAGAGGCAGCCAACTCAATGGGAAAAAATTTTTGGAAACCATGTATCTGACAAAAGACTGATATCTTGCATATATAAAGAAATCCTACAACTCAATGACAATAGTACAGGCAGCCCAATTATAAAATGGGCAAAAGATATGAAAAGACAGTTCTCTGAAGAGGAAATACAAATGGCCAAGAAACACATGAAAAAATGTTCAGCTTCACTAGCTATTAGAGAGATGCAAATTAAGACCACAATGAGATACCATCTCACACAGATTAGAATGGCTGCCATTAAACAAACAGGAAACTACAAATGCTGGAGGGGATGTGGAGAAATTGGGACTCTTATTCATTGTTGGTGGGACTGTATCATGGTTCAGCCACTCTGAAGTCAGTCTCGCAGTTCCTTAGAAAACTAGATATAGAGTTACCATTCGACCCAGCGATTGCACTTCTTGGTATATACCTGGAAGATCGGAAAGCAGTGACACGAACAGATATCTGCACGCCAATGTTCATAGCAGCATTATTCACAATTGCCAAGAGATGGAAACATCCCAAATGTCCTTCAACAGATGAGTGGATAAATAAAATGTGTGTATATACACACGATGGAATACTACACGGCAGTAAGAAAGAACAATCTCTTGAAACATATGACAACATGGATGAACCTTGAAGACATAATGCTGAGCGAAATAAGCCAGGCACAAAAAGAGAAATACTGCATGCTACCACTAATGTGAACTTTCAAAAATGTAAAACAAATGGTTTATAATGTAGAATGTAGGGAAACTAGCGATAGCAATTAAGGAAGGGGGAACAATAATCCAAGAAGAACAGATAAACGATCATGGGTAAATTTAACGTTCTGGGAATACCCAGGAATGACTATGGTCTGTTAATTTCTGATGAGTATAGTAGGAACAAGTTCACAGAAATGTTGCTATATTAGGTAACTTTCTTGGAGTAGAGTAGGAACATGTTGGAAGTAAAGTAGTTATCTTAGGTTAGTTGTCTTTTTCTTACTCCCTTGTTATGGTTTCTTTGAAATGTTCTTTTATTGTATTTTTTTTTAATTTTTTTTTAATTTTTTTATTTTTCATACAGTTGATTTAAAAAAAAAAAAAAGTTAAAAAAAAAACAAGGGAAAAAAATATGCAGAGTCCCCTTGAGGAGCCTGTGGAGAATGCAGGGGTATTGACCTACCCCACCTCGATGGTTGCTAACATGACCACAGACATAGGGGACTGGTGGTTTGATGGGCTGGGCCCTCTACCACAGGATTTACCCTTGGGAAGACTGTTGCTGCAAAGGAGAGGCTAGGCCTCCCTATAATTGTGCCTAAGAGCCTCCTCCCGAATGCCTCTTTGTTGCTCAGATGTGGCCCTCTCTCTCTCTAACTGAGCCACCTTGACAGGTGAACTCGCTGCCCTCCCCCCTACACAGGACCTGACTCCCAGGGTTGTAAATCTCCCTGGCAATGCAGAATATGACTCCCGGGGATGAATCTGGACCCAGCACCATGGGACTGAGAGTATCTTCTTGACCAAAAGGGGGATGCAAAATGAGACTAAGTAGTTTCAGTGGCTGAGAGACTTCAAATGGAGTCGAGAGGTCACTCTGGTGGACATTCTTATGCACTATATAGATAACACCTCTTAGGTTTTAATGTATTAGAATAGCTAGAAACTACCAAACTCCAACCCAGGAGTCTGGACTCCTGAAGAAAATTATATAATAATGTAGATTACAAGGGGTGACAGTGTGATTGTGAAGACCTTGTGGATCACACCCCCTTTAGTGTATGGATGAGTAGAAAAATGAAGATAAAAACTAAAGGACAAATGGGGTGGGATGGGGGGATGATTTGGGTGTTCTTTTTTCACTTTTATTTTTTATTCTTGTTCTGGTTCTTTCTGATGTAAGGAAAATGTTCAGAGATAGATTGTGGTGATGAACGCATGCATAACTATGTTATCATATTGTGGACAGTTGATTGTATACCATGGATGATTGTATGGTGTGTGAATGTATTTCAATAAAACTGAATTTAATAAAAAAAAAGCATACATTAGAAAAGAAGATCTAAAGTAAGTAATCTAAGCATAACTTTCCACTCGTTAAATGTGGGTTGCACATAATGACTTCCTTCCAGTGAGTACAGAATGGAAAGGGGGGGAAGGTTGATGAGAAGAGTAATTTCATAGTGAAGAAACCTAATGAACCCTAACAAACCCTATCTCAGCCAGGTGATCAAGGTCAACATCAAAAGCAATAAATCACATGGATAGTATGTCTCCTTGATAAAAATGGCACTTTACCTCTCTGTTCTTCCTCCCCAAACCCACAACCCAAGTCAAATCATGAGAAAAACATCAGATAAACTCTAATAAAGGGGCAACCAAAATATGCCTGACCAGTACTCCTCAAAACTGTTAAGGTCATGAAAAATAAAGTAAGTCTGAGAAAAGGTCACAGCCAAGAGGAACCTAAGGAGACATGAATATAAATGCAATGTGATCCAGGATGGTGGGATCCTGGAAAAGAAAAAGAACATTAGCTAAAATCTAAGGAAATGTGAATAAACTATGGACTTTAGTTAATAATAATGTATCAGTAATGGTTCATTATTTGTAACAAATGTGCCCTGCTAATACAAGATGCTAACAACAGGGGAATCTGAGTGTGGAGTATATGGGAACTGTCTTTCAATTTTTTATCAACCTTAAACAGTTCTAATGGTCATCGTATTAAAAATGATGACCTCATGCTATTTTAGGATTTATCCTTTATGATCATTTTGGGGTTGGGTAGAGAGAGGAATGCTGGTAAAGACCATAAAATGACAAATTCTAGTTATCTCAATGAGTTGAATGAATTGCTCTATGAATTATCCTACCTCACTACTAATAAGAGATAACAAAAAACATGAAGTGTGTAAGGTCTTTTCATACTCTTCAAGGTATGGGTCTAAAGCTGCATAGGGGCTCCTGGATGGAATTCAGAGTATCAGGGAGTTTGAATGAAAAAAAAATTTCATCTTTATTTTCACTAACATAACCATACTCTAGCATTTCTTTTCAACTTTGAATGTAGTCAACAAATCAAGTACTATTAGCAATACCTGTGACTAACAGAAGTCACAGATATTTATTTTTATTACAGTGTTGGACAATCACTAAATATTGTTTACTCTCATCGTTATTTAGCAATTACAGTAATTATTAGGTCCACTAATAAATCTTGATATTTATTGCACTGATAAAGAAGCATATATATTACTGTATCACAATTTCTATTATTAATATTATAATCTTATCTATTTTATTAAATTTAAAACTAATATTCTGAGAGGGAGTGCACAGACTTCACCAGATTCCCAAAGGGGTCCATGGCACACAAAAAGGTTCAGAACTCTACTTATAAAGCCTAGATTCTCAATAAAGCCACCCACAGACTTTCAGTGTGACTTAACCCTGATAAGAATAAAGACCTATCATTTTACAGTCTTCACCTCTCCAAGCATCTAATAATTTTCCTATAACTTTATAATCAAAAGTTCTAATATCTGCTTTAAAAATGTGTCATTTACATGTTTTTACTATGAGTTCAATACCAAAAGACATAAGTCTGATAATCTATACAACTGTCTGCTTACAATAAATGGCACTGAAACAAAACAAGACTCAACAGAAAAGGAAAAAAAAACCTGAAAGAAGAACAAAAGAGAGAAACTAATTCTCAGTGACAGTCTCGTCTTTCATCTGAAGCCATGCCTTGAACTCTACCTTGTTTAATTATTAAATCAGGAGCTGCTCGGCAAGATCTGTCTAGTTTTGATGGTTCTTAAATTCAATCCTACTGACAGGCTCTGTCCATTTTTCTCTATATTTACTATTACCTATGACAAGATCTGAATGCTAATTTTTAAATTCAACTTTCATTAAAAATAGAATAAAGTTTCTCTGACAGCAACCTTTTGGCTCCAAACTATCATTTTTCTTTATAATACAAATTTTTAAAAATTAAATTTCCACTGTGAAAGATATTTCTCTCTTAATATTATTTAATTAATAAAACAAACCAATGCAGTAAGTTTTTTAGGCAATCAGTGTTTCACAATCTTAACCTTAAATTTGCTTAATATATTTAATTCACTTTGTGAAAACTCAGAAAGTTGAAATGATAAAAATATATTTCAGACAAATTTGTTTTTTATCCATGACTGTGAATATCATTATGCTGATTATCCAGATAATAAATTCTTAATTTAACCCCATAAATTTGATCCACCGCCAGCCTTCTCCATGTTACTGAAGAGCACCATCATCTGCCCAGTTCTCACCTGGAGACTGATACCTGTTTCAGTTTACTAAAGCTGCCGGAATGTAATATACCAGAAATGGGTTGGCTTTTAAAATGGGGATTTATTAGCTTACAAATTTACAGTTCCAAGGCCATGAAAATGTGCCAATTAAGGCATCAACAGGACAACACCTTTTCTGAAGAAAGGCCGCTGGCACATGGCGTTCCTCTGTCAGATAGCAAGGCACATGACCAGCGTCTTCTGGTCCTTTGCTCCCAGGTTTCATCACTTTCAGCTCCTGGTTCCAGTGGCTTCCTGTCCGAGCTTCTGTGGGCCCTCTCAGCATCTCCGGGGCTTTTCTCTCTAAACTCTCTCTCTGGGCTTTTTCTGTCTTTTATTCTCTCATAAAGGACTCCAGTAAAAGGATCAAGACCCACCATGAACAGGCTGATCACATCTCAGTTGAAACAACCTAACTAAAAGGCCCCACCCACAATAGGTCTGCACCCACAGGAACAGATTAAAAGAACATGGCCTTTTTCTGGGTTACGTAACACCTCAAAACTACAACAATACCCAAGCCCATGCCATCATCCTCTCTTGCCTGGACCACCAGGAAAGCCTCTTCATTGGTCTCCTGCTACCATTCTTAGCCCCCTACAGTTTGATTTCCACACAGAGCCAAAGAGACTCTTTCAAAATATTAGCCCGATGGCATCACTTCCATGCTTTCAACCCATTAAGAAGTAAATACAAATATACTAAACATCACTGAACTGTACACTTTAAAATGGGAGAATTTTATGGCATGAAAGTTAAACCTCAATAAAGCTGCTGTTGTTGTTTAAAGAATTAAATAACATGACCTACAAGGCTTTATCTGATTTTTGCACCGATTACATTGCCTATCACTCTCCCTGTTTCCCACAGTGCTCCATCCACACTGCCTCCCCAAATGGGCTCAGCATATCCAAATTTAAGGTTCTTTGCACGGTTGTTTCCTCTGCCTCCTCAGGCCTCTACCTTAATGTTTCATCTTCACATAGGCTTCTCTAAAGCAGCACTCTCTTCCACTCTCTTAATTCCTCACACCAGTGTTGCTCAATCTTTTTTCTTATTGCCCACCTAAAGAGGCTTTTATGTATTTTTCTTCTAATTGCCTCCTCTCATGAAATTTTAATACCATAGATATACTTCCTATTTGTATATAGTCTGTGACCTTTGGAGGGCCACAAACCACTGTAATATCCATATTTTGACCCCAAGAACCAATTTCCACCTCTTTAGGGAGATATCGCCCCCAGTGACAATGCAGACCTTACACTGACTTCTTTTTCTTCATTGTACTTATCACTGCAGGCATTTCCACTTGTTTATTGGCCTTCACTCCCACTGAAATGTGAGCAGGCACAGACAAAGACTTTTTGTTCACCATTATGTCCCTATATCCCTAGCATCTAGAATAGTGCCTGGCACATTTTAGGTGCTCAGGAAACGTTTCTTGTATATGAATAAATGTAAATTTTAAATATGAACTTCCATTAACAGAAAATCTATTCATTGTTTTTCATTTTTGTACAGTACACTACATTTTTGTTAAAGTATACAATTTAGTAATAGATGAGAATATTAGAAAAAAGGTAAAGTAAAAACAAAATAATTTCAGGGATGAGACTGATATTTAAAAGCACTTTCTTGGTTCCATTAACTATCCCAATCTTGACCCTAAACATCTTAGTAATCCCAAATTTGACCCTGAACAGATCCCACATTTGACCCTGAACATCTTAGTAATAAGCAGAAAATATGATTACTTGTAAGGATCTGATATATGTATAGTAAGCCTTTCTTTTTAAATCCAATGATTTATTTTTCACAATTTTCATTTTAAAAAGGGATACACATTAAAGCAATAATAAAATAACATTTCTTACCTATCTTATTAGCAAAGGTTTTTGTTTGTATTTAATTAAGACACCCAACTTTGGTCTAAAACTGTGAAACAATGGGCACTCTCATTTAGTTCCAATAAGAGAGCAATTTATTATGCAGACATTATTTTTTTCTTTTTGACTATATCTTTTTTCTAAACTTGATAGTGAGCACATATATCTTTTGCAAATACAAAATATTTTATTTTTTTGAAGCCACAAGCACCACCATTATTTAACATTTTCTGCAAGTTATAGACAATATACAATAAACTAAATAATAAAATATTTGCTCCATACATGTAAGGGGTTAAAATATATAAGACTTACTACAACAACAAAACCCAAAATATAAAAGACTCAGGAATAAATGTTACAAAAGATATTTGAAGGAGCTCCAAGGTTTTGTTTTCTTCTTTACCTTGGAAAGCTGATTCTAAGTGTGTGTGTGTGTGTGTGTGTGTGTGTGTGTGTGTGTGTGTGTGTGTGTGTGTGTGTACACGCGTACTTACACATCCAAACATACATACAAAAGGAAAGGGCTCAGGCTAGCCTGATGGACAAGGCAGGAGGACTTCCGTATCAGAAATCAAGAATAATTATGAAGGCATAATAATGATGACAGCAAGATACCAGCAGAGGCAGAACAATTAGCCAATCAACTAGAATACAGACCTTCAAATATATTGAAATTTGATATATGACAGGTGGCATGGCAGATCAATGAAGAAAGGAGGAATTATTCAAAAGTAGAGCTGGAAAAAAATGGTCATTCATATAAAAAAATTAAGGAAATTAGATCCCTATCTCACACAGTCACAAAAAAAAAAAAAAACTCCAGACAAAAACTAAAAGTTAAAAGCAAAACTTTAAAGCTTTTAGTAGAATAATTAGGTGAAGTCTTCTGTACCTTTAATAGGAAAAGACTTGTTTAAGAAGAATATAAGCACTAGTTACGAAACTGATAATTTTCGCTAAGTTAAAATAAGAACTTCCTTCATCGAAAGATCCTCTTTCTCTAAATCCGGGGGACTGATGAATTACAATCTAGGCAGACCACCTCTCCAAGGCTGCCAGTGGGAGCACAACAGTAGTCCCATGCTACATGGGGCCTCCTACCTGAGACTCAGCCTTCCTCTCCACGTGAACAAACTCTAAGCAAACCACATTAGGACCCGGTCTTCCAGCTTTACCCCAATACACACTGGAGTAACTGACAATCCATGAGGCATGAGCTCACAGTCAAAAAATTAGACACCAGCCAAAAACTACTATGAAAGCAAGCCAGCAAAAATACATGTCAGTATATAAATAATATGTTAATGTATACAATATTATAAAACAGAATTATTAGAAAAATGGAACAAGACTTTTAAATAAGCCTAATAAATATATTTAAGGAGTAAACAATAATATTAATAACGTGAAACAAGAAGAATCTAATTTTTTAAAAAAAGAACCAAATGAAAATACTGGGTCTGAAAACAATAAGAGTTGAAACAGAAAGTATAATAGGTCCAATAAGCAACAGGTCCCACAAGATTCATTAATTGATGAGAGGTAAGATCAGAATGAGGAACAATCCTAGAAGCAGAAGATAGGAAGTAAATACAGGGAGATGGAAAGCATAAAACAAGACTGAAGGGGTACGAAGAACCAGTTGAAGAAATAATGTAAATACATTTCCCAGCACTAAAGAGAGATGAGCAAATTCAGATTTAAAAGGTTCAAATAATGCTCAAAAAAGCACACCTAGAGACATTACAGTGACATTTAACAAATATAAAAATATTTGCCAATGTTCAAAACTGTCTGTATCCTTTACACTTGAAAACCGTTTTAGATTACACTTTTTCCAATGTATATCTTTTAGGTGTTGCCATTGTCTTTTGGCATCGAAAACTGAGGTGAAGAAACCTGAGACCAGCTTAATATATTTTTTCCCTTAGAGGTAACTTGATTTTTATAGTTGTTTTCTTTTTTTTTTTTTTTTAAGAATAAAGATTTTTATTAAGCATTGTAGGTTGCATTCAATAGCCTTCAGATACACTACACCACAATCCATCTATGATCAATCAAACCCAACAGCAGTTCATTCTTGCACAGTCCAGGATTTAGGGCAAAACTCCTTCAACTTACAGGAAGATCCTACTCAGCTCTGGTGAGCAGGGACTGGGGAATTACACCTCCTTTCTAATCACTAATGTATGATGAAGAGCATCAGGACAATTACATGAAAACGAATAAGAAGGGATTCTGATTTCAAAGTACACTGGAAACATTAAGAGAAACAGCACAATGATAGAAGTATACCCGCTTCTACTAAATTCTTGATGGGAAAGTTCTTAAGAACAAGCAGTTTGTTTCCTGCGACAGAAGAGGGAGGAAGGGTTTTTGTTTTGTTTTTTAAGATCAAAGGTTTTTTTCACAGAATTTCGTATTTTGCTAATATGAAGGCATAAAACAGCAACAAAGAACAAGAATGCATACAGCAGTGAATACACCAGGGTAATGTTGATATTTAAAACAGCTAGATATTTTTTGGAGGGGTTTTAGAATAAATGCAACAGAGGTCAATAATCACAAAATTTTAAGGTTAGAGCAAGATCAGTCAATAACCAAACACAGTAAACATCTTTTACAGGTCTGTAGTTGTTTTCTTTTGATGGAGGGGGTGAAGAGGAATCTAGTTACACAAAGGATTCTAAAGGACCTCAAGGACTCCCAGAGGTCAGCCACCACACTTTGAAAATTGTTGTGATAAGAAATCTCAACTTCTGATATCTCCCAGTCAAGAGACTCTTTTACTCTCTCCAGAAAATAAACTTGTCTCTTCTGCTGAGGTAGGAAAGAGACAGTCCCAGGCTTCAAGAAGTGGGGAAGAAAATGTAAGATCTGGTTGTTGTTTGGTGTTTTTAATCACTAAAAAAAGTTTTATTATGGAAAATTCTAAACATATAAATACATAAAAGTAGAAGGAATAGTATAATAAATCTCTCTTTAGCCATCATCCAGGTTCAATATCTAACTGCCTCTTAAACAGACTTTTTAAGAATCCATCAGTCGAAGCCTCCCTTGCACCCTGCCTTCCAGAGGTTCCTGGTGCTGACAAGTTCTGAGCCAGGATGTCATTCATCTTGCTTCCAGCTTTCTCTACTGCTGGTTTTGGGTCCTGCCTTTTTAACAAGCTAGTCAGTTTCAACTCATCCTTCTCCTTTCCAAATGCAAAAACGTTATTGCTTCCTCATTCTCTTTGTCTTTCTGGGTTTATGCCTTGTTCTTCATTCCTTCAGCATTTTTATAGGAGAGAATGAAGGTCAATACTGTGTTCAACTGCCATCTTCAATCAAAAGTTGACTGACTTCTTAAATTGGGTCCTTCTTTTCTCACATATTTCTGTCTTGATTATTATTCTTGTATATTACATTCTAGATGTTAATAACAATTATCTATTGAGTGCTTATGTAATTTAGCTTATTTGTTTATTAGGATATTTAATATTTCCAGCAAGATATATTATATCACTGTTATCCTAAATTACAAATGAGAAAAAAATAAAACTTAAAGAGCTTAATGATACCTAAACTATTAAGGAACTGGGATTTGAACCCAAGACCATCTGACCCCAAAGTCCAGGCTTCAAACCACTGTGCAAACTGACTCCCATTTCTTTAACCCTGTGAGAAGCCTTAAAGCTAGTCTAAGGGTCTCTAGGATATGTCTGGGTAACTGATTCTTGTTCAATTTCACAGCTTTAAATTCAAGGAAGTACTGGTCTGGGGAACCATGAGTGGTAAATGAGGACTGGGTTCATGCCTGAGGATATGATACTCTTCCATTCTAGGAGGGCTTATTACATGTGGGTAACAGGAAGGATGCAATGCACTTGCCTCAGCTGTGATGAGCCCTAGTCCACACACAGATTAGCCAACCTGCAGAATGTTCCAGGCCTGTGTATTTAGGAAGCCAGCTGAGCTTCTAAAAGGCTGCAGATATTCACTCACTCAGACTTATTCTCTGCAACTATGTCCTCTCTAAAGAGGCTCTTTTGGGGGAACCTCCATCTCTTGTTGGAGGATGTTACTGGGCTCTCTGCTGTGTGGCCTGACTGTGCTGACCTCCTTCTGCATCCTTTCAGTTAAGGGGATTTGGGAGGTTTACCGATGTGATGTCTGCATATGGTGCCTCAGACAAAATGAATCTACTATGAAACTCTTAAAGTGGTCACTCTGTCTTCCCATTTGATTTCCTTCACATTAGCATTAAATATTTTCAGAAAAACAACCAAGTCTTCAGTTTTAAAAGAATGAAGTAAAAAAAAAAAAAAAAAAAAAAAAAAAAAAAAAATAAAGAAAAGAAAGTATCTCTGGATTGAAAATCAATGAAAAAACAAGATTTATACAGGCCTCTGGAGGTAAAGAAGGAAAGAAAGAGAGAGGGGGAGGAGGAGGAGGAGGAGAAGGAGGGGAGAGAGAGAGAGAAGGAAGGAAGGTAGGAAGGGAGGGAGGGAGGGAGGAAGGAAGGGGCATCAGACAGTCTAGAGTCAAATCATTCAGCAAACTTCAAAGAATTGTCCATTTTCACTTATAAACCAATATCAAGGAGGAAAGTAAACCTTTTTTCAATTCCACAACACACTTATTCATGCACTATACACATTAGTCAGGCATGGGGACATGGAGACTGAGAACACAGTTTCTAAAAATGGCAAGAAAAGAGAGACTTACCGTGGACTGTGTTTGTGCCATGTATTCACTTTCCATTTTATTCAGACGTACATTTGTGTCCTCAAGCAATTCTTGAATATTTTCAGTGTGTCTCTTTTGAAGATCAAACTTTTCCTTTTCCATCTCCGCTACCGCATTGTGAAGCTATACAATGAAATAAAGAATGACATTTTCACAACTATAAAATAAACTACTTTGCTATTCAGAAAAAAATGCTTTTCCACATTCTTCTATTTATACGGTGGCCTGGACAACAAAAAATATAAAATCCACACATAAGCATCCAAAGTAAAGATATCATATTAAGAAACACCTAATTTTTTTCTTTACTTTCTTGAATTCAAAATTTTAACGGATGAACAAATATTAAAGGGAAATATCTGCCTCAGGTTGAAACAGTAAATAATGCATAAAATAGTAAAACAGTAAATAAATCAGACAATATAATGCCTCTACTAAACAGCACTAGTAACTAGTCTTAAGTCAGAAAATAAATATTTATAATATTGTTGATGAGGAATATTGTCTGTATTATTCACCTTATTTGTATGAAATTTTACACGAGCAATGTTTTTAAAAATGCTTTATACCCTACCCTAAACCCTGACAAGAAACTACTTTCAGCCATTCCATAACCTATACAGACACAGAAGCAAAGATCACATTACAAATCAAATAGAGGATAAGGAGGATGACTAAGAAGAACAATGCAGTGTAAGTCCTCATGCCCTAAGGTCTTTACTTATAAAGATTATTATGAGTACACTACTTAAATGAATAAAGTTTTAATATGTGTAAACTAAGGTAAAGAAAACAAAGACACAAATAAGGGAGGTCCAGACAAACTTCCACAGACAGCTTCCAAAGGGGTATGAAGATCTCTAGTCCCATCCTCTCCCCTATCTTTGTGGCAGTGGAATCTGAGTCTAATTCCCATCCCCTGCATCCAACTCCAGTATCGCTTAATGAGTGGAGAGCAGGAGTCCAAAGTGGTCTAAATGATATATGTGATTCTCTATCCATGAACAGGGGAGAGAGACAAATTTGACTAGGACAACAGCAGAGGAACAGGGAAGCCGCTGAGAGATGGGGCAGCTGGGTGCAGAATGCAGGCAATAACTATGGTAATTACTGGGACCCTGCCCAATGTGCAGTTTTGACTATTTTAAAGTAGTCTCCAAGTTCCCTAGAGAAGAGAAAACTCTTCCCAGCTTAGTAACACCTTGGCAGTCACTCTTCCCAGATAGGTCCTGATGCCACCATCCCCAGGACTATTTCAGACCAACAGTGCCTTCTTTGGAAGGCACATATAACTTGAAGTAAATATTTTCAAACCAGACTAATTAAGAGAATATCAGTATGAGTTAACTGAAGATCCTTACAATAGACTACTTCAAAAGTAGTAGCATATTTAATTTCTTTTAAATACATATTATAATCTGAACTAATAGCTAAGAACTTCGAAACAAAAGTACAGCTTTAATGAGTATAGAAGACCCATTCATAATGAGTATTTTTATTACATTAATCTTGGCACTGCTAAATTAAATGCTCCTCCAAGAACGATCCATCCACTACTGATTTCGTTTTCATCAAAACCAATTTTATGCTAATTTAAGTACTTAAGGGAAAGGGCATCATGTTGGCAACTCATTCAAATCATTCAAATATGTATGTATAAAAAGAAAGAAAATGAAAGGAAAAAAGCAAATGTAGTAAAATGTTATCATGTGGGGAATCTGGGTGAAGGGTATACGGGAATTCTTTTGACTAGTCTTGAAATTTTTCTGTATGTCTGAAATTACATCAAAATTAAAAGTTTTAAAAAAAGTTTATACTATAAATTCTAAAGTCTGGATGATATTTCGTTACCTGAAATTTTAGGAAAGAATTGATGAACTGGACTAAATCCAAAATTTAAAAGGTTTAACTTCTAAAAAGTGTCCTACTGCTATTTTCACATTAATATTGCTTAAAATCTACTGGCTATGACAAAAAAACTTAGAACATTAATTAAATCCAAGAATTAGTCAAAAGTCAGTTTTCTAAATAAAATCTGTTTTATAGAGTACTTGACTTTTAAAAGAAAATATACAAAACATGAACAGTGGCTATTTCTAGATTGTAGAACTTTAAGTTATTTTTATTTTGTTTTTTCATGTTTCTACATTTTCTACTGTGAACATCCATTATTTTTATAAATAAAAATGTTCCTTTGAAGCATAAGCTTTGATATTTTTTATGCAGCTTACCTTTTTTTCCCAATCATTATTCAGAGATTCTGTACTTTGTTCACATATCTTTTTTAGCTCTGCAATCTGGTTTTCTTTAGTCTCTCTGATGACTTGACAATCACGGATAAGGGTCTGAACTGTCAAAAATGATAAAAACATAGTTAAACCAATTCTAGATAGCACATAAGAGTTTGATTATATGAAATACAGCATATCGGTTAATAGATAATTCAGTTTTTTATCAAACTTCTCAATCTTCTCTTCTAAAATAACTCTTATTCTTTACTCTCTTTTTTTCCATTCCTAAGATCTCAGCCTTGATTGAATTCATCATTACTCCTTCCCTAGACATTTTTAACAGTGTGTTATCATCAAAAGTATCATCTGCCTCCAGATGGTCCTCTGTTGCTTTAAAGAGGCTTTTCTACCGTACAATCCAATAATGTTACTCTTGGGCTTAAAATTACCCCACAAATTTTCCTCACCTGAAAGATACAGGCCAAAAACCTTTAACATGGACAACAGCTCCTCGTGATCTGGCTGTTCTCTAGTCATATCTCTTGATACTTACATATTTTAAATCGGTATTGTAAACACACCAATCCATCTGCAGATTCCTGAAGATATAGTCTTTCAGACATCACTGTCTAACAGTTACCTTTCTGGAATGTGCTTCCTTCTCTTGTTGAAAAACTCCTACTCATCCCTGGACTGTCAATTCAGAAATCATCTTCTTTGTGACCCATTCATCAATCCAATTCCTCCGCTTGTCTGGACAGAAAGAAACTCTCCCCTCTATAGAACCTCATCTAGTTCTCCATTAAGTCACTTATTACATTATGTGTCATGTCTGTTTATATGCCTATGTCTTGTATAAAACTACATTTCCTGAGAAGAGAGATACTTCAAAATTTTATTCACAGGGTGTAACAGGGCCACACAGAAGAGTGCTCAAAAAAGATATGTATTAATTGAATAAATAAAGCAGCCCACCATTTCAATATATTTTTACTTGTAGTACTTTAAAATTACTTCCAAAGTTTGTGTTGCTTAAATGAAATATTTTAAAATTATACAAAATATTTCTCCTATAAATCATTTAAATTTCTATCTTCTTTTTCTAAAATTCTTTAAAGTGTTATGATTTAAGTGAAAAATTGTTTAATATATTCAAGTCACCTGGATGGTAAGATAAATTCAGCTGTATGTTTGATTGAATATAATATTTACTTAGTTTACTGAGTATGTTCTCATTCACTTACTTTGAGAGAGCAAAATTTTCATTAACATTTTCATAGAAATTTCTTTTACTTTTAAATTTCAACTATTCAACAAATAAGAGGAGAAGAATCCAAGTTAATTTAATATTAGTCTTTAGCAACTACAACACATTTTACTTTACAATTCCTAGTTTACAACAAAACTAAGACATGTTTGGAATTCAAAAAGCCTTAATGAACATTATTTTTAAAATTTAGGCATTTTTGAATTGCCTAGTTTGAATTAGGGTAAGAAAAGAAAACCTGGAAATAAATTTTGACTATTTTATAGCCACTGATAATATTTGGAGAAAGAACCTGAACAAACAGGTAATTATTTTCACCAACATTAAAGGCTGGAAAAATACATAAAAGTATTTACTTCATTAGTTAACTTATATATGTAACTGCCATCCTAAATTAGTAAAGGTATTATGATTCACTCAGATATACTCAGATTTGTTAATTTGGGAGAGAGCCTTTAAGCCCCACATGGAAAACCCTAATGACAACTTTCCTCTCCACTTTCCTCTTATTCATTGCCTATATCTTATTATTCACCAAATCCTACTGATTCACTTTTCAAAATGTCTTCAGCTCCATTCTCATTGTTCTCACTGCTATCACTCAGATATTCTGGCCACACAAAATTATGGAAGCACAGGAGCATAAAATTTTAGAACTGGAAGGGACTTTACTTATTGTTTGTTTCAACCTCACCATTTTATAACGAGTAGGCTAAGGCCCACAAACTTCCTGAACAGCAGAGCTGGGGTTAGAGCCTGTTTTCTAAAGAATGGAAAGCTCTCTCTCACTCCATTCTGCCTTCAACCATGGTAACAGACTTAGAACCGGCCTCACCACATTGAACCCACCCATCATTACCAGGGATATTTCTCCTAAAACACAAGCACCTAAAACTCACCTCTCAAAATTCTTCTCTGACTCCCCCACCTCCATCCCCACCCCCAATCCATACCATATACAGGGTAAAATTCAAACTTCTAAATGTGAAATTCAAGGTCATACTTAACCTAGCCCCAAGTCATCTTCCTAATCTTTTTAAATCTATTTCTTATTATATAGGATATCCACTCTAGCTAAATGGTTTTGCAGCATCCTTCCCAAAACTTACCATGACAAGCCTTCCTATCACAGTATCTGGAATTCTACTCTCCAACTATTCAAAGCTTACAAATATTTTAAAGATCTATTTCCAAAACATATTTTCATTTCAACATTCTCTCTTATGACCACCTGTTGTATTTAAATATTCTTACCCATGATCAGTCGATTTAACGTTTGATCATGTTTTCTTTTCCTTCTTAATGAGAGTGTAAAATGGGGAATATCCTTAAAATGGTTTTTCCATCAATCACAATACTAGCATATACTTTTAGGCATAAAGTAGGTACTTCACGCAATGAATTACACTAGACAAAGAGGACTGATTTCCATTTACTGCTTTGTAAAAGCCAATAAGCCCTAATTCCATGAGTGTCCTCAACTGACCCATGACAGTTCTAGCCCAATGGAAGACAGTTAAGTAGAGGGAGTAACAATGACAGATTCTTCCAATTCCTTAACCAAACCAACAATAACTACCCACCCCCACCACTAACACACACACACACACACACACACACACACACACGTACACTCACAGTTTTTCTCCAGACATTGATTTGAATACATGAAACCTACATAAACTCTTCCATTGATGGAAGCCCACATAAACTTTTCTATCTCATACTATAAACAATAAGAAATTGAATTTTTCTTTCTATAGCCACTAAAATAACATGAAAATGTTATTAAAGGGTTTATATGACAACCCAACATCACCTTTCTTTTCAAGCTTTCTAATAGTTTCCTCAGTTTCACTTTGTTTTTTTTTGTATAACGTTTTCAATTCTTCTATTTCATTATTCTTTCTTTCTAAAATCTGCAAATAAATTTAAAATGTTTTAGTATACCTTATTGTCTTAAACATAAAAAACATAATTTTTAAACACAGCACAACAGTTTTTGCAAATCTACCTCAGCTAATCCCATAAATGGTTCCCAAAAGACACAAAAATTCTGTAGTTGTACACTGAGAAAATTATTAAATTTTCTATAATTTGAAAGAAATATGTTTTGAATTTTCATGTATCAATTCTTAAGGGGACTATAAATAATAAAGTGACTCTCAAAAATATAATTGAGAGGTTGAACTGTCAGAAAGTAGCAGAAAGAAACCATCAGAAATTTGACATGTTAGGATTGTAAAGTTCACCTGCACACTGCATTGGAACAGAACATTTTTTTCAGGTGAGCATATATGCCTGAATCCTCCCACAAGGGCCCTTCTATCATTTTAATGCATGATAACAAGAATTCCCAGATTCACAGGAATATGACACATATTAGGGTTCCTTGATCTCTAGCTCTGCTATTGCGAATCAGAAAAACCAGCTTAAAATGTGTCAAAAATTGTATGAATATTTGACATCACTAATTCATACTGTATCAAATGTTTTTAAATTTAAAATGTTTTAAATTTAATCACTTAATAAAATTGTATTATGATTTGTACTTCTAGATACATCTACAATCAACAAACCTAAAGAAAACATCAAAATATAGGAAAGCTAGCAAGCAGGGGAAAATGTGCTAACCAAGGGAAAAAAAGAAAACCACATTAATGCAGAAGTATGAATATCCACTTTCCTTCCGGTTGGGATATATTTCCTACACATGAAGTCAGCTAAAAAACAGTTGTTTATCAATGTCTAACCAACATTTCTTAGTGCTTTTAATACCAGCATTTTACTTTACCTTTCATTGTTTTAGTCCCACCTGTAGCATTGATTGGTAAATAAGAAAAGGGGCTAATTTGACTCTGCTGTCCAAAAAAGAAATGAAATGGAAAAGACTGTCTGCAAATAGAAAAGACACGTAATTTTTTTTCTTCCCTATTCCTGACACTTAAAAATATCATATATTCAACAAACTGATGAACATACATTCCAAATCTGGCATCAAGTCCAGGATTTTATTTATATTTTACCTGGCACTTGAAACTATTTGCATTGCTTCCTTTCTTCTCACAAAATTTATTTAAAAAGAGAAATTCCTGGAAAGGATTTTACTATTAAATATTTTTCTTAGGATAGGTTTTTGTAACAGACATACTAAGGAGCTACTTCAAACTCTGTTACCATGATTTTTCCAAATATACCATTTATATTCGTTTACATTAAGAATGACTACATATCAATAGATTCTATTTTTTGGGCAAATATTAAATTATACATAAATTATAATTACTGTATCTCCAAAATATTTATGATAAGGAACTGTTTTATTTAAACACTTTAAAATACAATTCTATTAAGAGCAAAAAATATTTCCCTTTAAAATTTGAATGGGAGAGAGGAAAAAAAGGAAAAGCATTAAATATTTTATCTGTTTCCTTTGTCAGATACTGGTTTCCATCTCATTGCTCTGAAAGAAGATGAGCCAAATATGCAGCTGACTAAATATTAATATCCTTTTAAGAAAGTTTCAATGCATAAACTATGGCCTCACTTTCCTGCCTCTGTTTCTGTGACTCAGATTTGGGAAGCAGAATCACAGGCTTAGTTTTGATACAGCAATGCTAAATTTCTATTTGGAACAACTTTCAGTATTTAAAAAAAGAAAATCCAAAATAATCGCCACTAAATTGTTTTAATCATTTCTAAAACACAGTAGCAACTGAAATTCCATGTAAAATAACCATGATTTCAAAATATCACAGTGCTGGACCAGTTAAGAAGAAAAACAAAATTTATTTAAAATGAAGATTGAAAAATTAGCAGGTATAAATCCCAATTAGATACTTAAGAAAGAAGCCTATATTGTCAGCACTAACATTAGAACACATGTATTCTACACCAAACAGAATTTAAGTGCAAGACTTCTTTCCAAAGTTAAAAAGGAATTTTTAATTACTGGAGAACAAAGAAAATTAGGGCAAAACAAATTCTAGTCTTAACAGCTGATGTCTTAACTCAAATGAAGGGTAATGATAGTATGTAAATACTATAATAAGGCCAGCCTTAAAACAAGGGTTAAACTAATAGGCAATGTAAACTGTACGACTTTACATAAACACGTATGTTTAGCAAATAATATTTAAGAATCAACTCTTGCTGAGATTTTACTTTAGCAAATTCCGTTTTTAACAAAGACTATCATACAATACATAAATGGATGGGTGGACGGATAAAGAGATCCCAAGACTTACAATATTTTAAATATTCAATATAAATAAGAGAGTAAGTGATATTCCCTACCTTCTGAACATCCATATCATGTTTCTGCTGCAGTTTAAGCTTCTCTTCATGAAATTTAGCTTCCATCATTTTTGTTTTCATGCCCAACTTCAAGGAAAATATTTTAAAGGTGTTATTAATTTACTCACCCTTTTGGCAAAAATACACAAATTAAATAAAAATAACTCCCTATATCAAAAAGAACATATAGAATGGTCCACTTTTATTTTGTAGCCACAGATTCTAGCAACCACATTAAATACACCAATATGTTGGTTACATTCGTTCAATAATTTCCAACCTAATTAAAATCTTCAAAATAAATTTCACTTGTTAGGCAAACTGACAATAGTAAGTATAGATTCATCAATTATTTACCCCTTTATCCCCCAAAAATACAGTCATTTTAAAGTGACCTTTTGCTTTTAAATTTAAATCTACATAGTAACTTAGCCTTTGAGTATTATTTTTAATTTAAGTCTATTCCAACTTTGCACTTTTTCCTTTTCTCACATCTATGTGCTTGTTTTAAAATACTCATAAATATTTACCTACATACTAACGTATGTATGAATGAAGGCCCATAAATATGGCAAATTATTGATAAACCCACATCTTTCTCAACAGGCTTTCAAGTTCTGTACCCTGAACTCTCAGACCCCAAAACCGTCAAGTCAAATGAATGATCTTTTGAGCTTTCATTGACAGCATCTATACTCCTCAAAGCTCCACCACATGCAACAGCACTGTGAACACAGCAAGAACACAACCAATACTTGTTGACAATAATGGATGCATGACAGAAAAAATTAAAAGCCTAGGACTATGTGACAGGTTTTAAGAAGAATGACATAAAACTGATTACCTCAAATGTGAAAATATTTCACCACATGATTCCTTACTGTTTAAAAGAATATGTACACTGGAATCTAACAGACCTCATTTCTAATTTTAATTCTAATCGTATCATGTGTTAACTGGTTTGCATTTGGGCAAGTTACCACTTTGAGCCTCTCTTGCCTCTTCTGCTAATTAAGGGTTATTATACCTACCTCAAATGTATAATCAATGACCATGCACAGTCCAATGCATGGCAAGAAGTAAGTGTGCAAAAACTACTAGACAACAACTTCCAGGAAATTTTTCTTATAAAATATTAGACATATATTGTCAAAACATTTTTCTTGAACATTTTTGAATTACACTTTAGAATTTTCAACATTTGTTTCAAATGCAAAATAAATAATGAATTTGAACTTAACAAGAAAACTTGCAGGATCAAACCAACATTTCAAAATGAAATTTTAAAATTTTACAAATACAATTAAACATAATGTAGATTCATGATTTTAAAATGTATGAATGAAGAAAGGAGACCGTTACCTGCTTACTATGCAAAGAAGAAGAAATCTGAATGTTTTCATTCTCACACCTCTAAATCACATTACTTTTTATTTTAACATACAGGGGGCTGGGTAATCTAAGTTCACATGAAGATCTTTGACAGAAGCATTTTGGGAATCTATTAAAAAAGAATCAACTCAAAAAACAAGGTGACAAATCTGGCCAGGTAAATTAGAAATGATTCACTGCCTAATCTTTCCATAATACCTTCTAAAGAACTTGTCATACCCTCAACTTCTGAGGGTCAGCTCTACCTACAATGTAACTATGCCCTTCTATCCCATCCCACCACCTCCCACCCGGTCAGTCTTGGTTAATCATATTAGGAATAAATACTGACAAAGGAATAAGCAATCCATTGGCTAGCAAATAATCATTCAGATTTTCTCTCTCCAGAATATGAACCAAAACTGCAAGTTAGCTAGTTGGGGATTAAACCCAAATTCTGGAGGGGCAGCAAACAAGAGTACATAAATGAATCCAGTATGCGGAGGAAACCAAAGCAAATACACAAACACAGCAAAGACTAGAAATGACGCAGCCTCTGAGATATGAAGTATCTCTAGGCCCCAGTGGTCTCTGTAACACCAGTTTACCCTTCAACACCAAAGGATCTGTGTGTCCTTTTTTATGTTAGGTAGCTTGATGGATCTATGTTCCTTGCAACCAAAGAGATGTACCTAAACTCTTTTTGTGTAACTATTTACCTTGGTATGATGTTAAACTTAAAGAAATGTTGCAATAATAGCATAAGGAGTTCCCATATACGCTTTACCCAGATTCACAAATTCTTTTCTTTTTGCCCAAGACATTTTATCATATTCTATATATATATAAATACACACATACATATCCATATTATTCTGAAT
This sequence comes from Choloepus didactylus, assembly GCF_015220235.1. Lineage (NCBI taxonomy): Eukaryota > Metazoa > Chordata > Mammalia > Pilosa > Megalonychidae > Choloepus > Choloepus didactylus. The sequence goes on along the minus strand of NC_051324.1, from coordinate 61,966,898 downwards.
TATTTGAGTAAGTTAGCGACATCAAGCCTCTTTGCCCCTAAAAACTTCAGTGAGCATTTCCTAAGAACAAGTACAGTGTCTTTCATAATCACAGCAACAGTCATCAAGATCAGGAAATATATTAACACAATATTATCTACCACTCAGTCTACAGTCAAGTTTTATCAATTATTACAATAACACCTTTCATAGCTATTTTTTCCTAGTCCAGGATCCATTCCAGATCATGCATTGCATTTAGCTGTCATGACAAGTGTATCTCCTTTAACCTGCAACAGTTCTTCAGCTTTTGTGTTTCCTTACCCTGAAATTTTTGAAGAGTACAGCCAGTTATTCAATGTTCCTCAATTCAGATTTGTCTGATACTTCCACATGATTAGATTTATCTGATATTGGCAGGAATACCAATGGAGTGATAATGTGTTCTTTTTCACTGCACTTTTTTTGAAACACAGGGTGTCAGTTTGACCCTGTATTACCAATGAAAGATCTGATGACCTAGCTGAGGAGGTGAACACCAAGATACTATGAGCACAGTATAAAAAGAAAGTTTTGCTATTGCCATTCTTAAAAGAGAGAGAGAGAGAAAAGGGAGTTATTCTTCACTTGAAACTAGCTCTAAATTTCTGCCCTGTATTCTAAAGCAAAACTAATGAATCATCAGAATTAGAATACCAAAACTACCTTATTAGCATAATATATAAAATAATACCAGAATACAAGGTAAAGATATATTTAGATATGTATATACAGTCAATCCTTGTTATTCAGATTCCATATTTGCTAAAAAAAAAAAAAAAATTGTAACCTCAAAATCAATATATGTGGCACTTTCACAGTCATTTACAGACAAGCACAAAAAGATGAAAAATTTTAGTTGCCCGACATGTATGTTTCCAACTGAGGTTGAACAAGGCAACACTCAAGCCTTTTTGTTTTAGCTCTAATACTATAAACAAGTATCCTTTTTGTGGTACATTTAGTGTCACATTCTTGTGCTTCTTTGTTTGTGATTTCACTGTTTAAAATGGCTTCTAAGCATAGTGCTGAAGTGCTATCTAGTGTTCCTAAGAGCAAGAAGGCTGTGCTCTAGCTTAGGAGAAAATGTGTGTTAGATAAGCTTGATTCAGGTATGAGTTATAGTGCCACTTGCCATGAGGTCAATGTTAATGATTCAACAATATATGTTAAATAAGGCATCTTTAACCAGAAACAAACATAAAACAAGATTATATATTGATGGCTTGGTGAAAATGTTGTGACCAGAGACTTGTAGGGACCTAAACTTGGATGTCCCTAGGAGCAGTGGTTCAGTATTTGCTAATTCAATATTCATGTAACTTTATAGAACATAACTAGTGTGAATAATGAGAACTGCCTGTTATGTATTTGTATATGTATATATAAACACAACACATACATATGTAATATATATACACACATACATTGTACATGTAAAATATATTGAACAGCATTGTTTAATAAATAAACTGAAAGACTGAATTTAACGCTTCTAATTTGTTTGATCTCCAAGTAACCCAGATTCCAAACAACTTTTAAGTTTCCTTTTCCTGGGTTTGGAATACCTGTAAATTTAAGAAGCCTGAAGATCTGCTTCAGGCTATGATGGAGAAAATGGTACTAAACTAACTAACCTCTCACTGTTAACCATAAAAGTGAATAAAAGATATAAGTTAACTGTTTTCAGGCAATGGATAATGGGTGGGGGAATACTGCAACCCCTGAGAGAATGGAAACGCATTGGCTGAGCCCTACGATCTTTCAGCTCTCTGCCTGGAAACCATTATCCAGCCACAGCACAACTGGAGTCAGGCAGAGGACCATGGGTACAACGAGCTGAGGTGGCAAAAATCAGTTAAGAGTAGCTGAAGGCACTGGCATCTGAAGTACAGGGCACCAAAGTAAAAGCTACACAGCAGGATCCTCCGCTAATCCTTGACCACGGGATGGGATGTGCGAGGACTAGGTGAGACCAAAAGTGAAAAAACAACAGAGCATGGCTGCTACGAGGTAGAGAATATAACAGATAACACAGATTAAACAGTGCTGGGGGCCTTGAACATCCTGTCTGGCCAGAATGGAGAGACCTTCCTAAAAATCTTTGAAAATCCCAGACGTCCACCTGAAACACAGAAAAGGTCATATCCTAGGCCTACTCTAGTGAAGCCTGTTGCCAAAAAAGCCTAAAAGCAAGGCTTCGTAAGATCCTCAGAGGAGAAAGAGTTTGTATGCTGGGTTCCACATACCCAAGTTAAAGGTGATCAACCAGTAAGTCACAGCCTACAAGAACCAAAAAAAAAAAAAAAATTTTCTTCAGAGGAAAATAACAGAATCCAGAGTCTGTATGAGGTATCATTTACAATGTCTTTTATGCAAAAGTTGACAAACTCATGAAAAACAAAAGCTGTCCACAGCAAGAACAAAGTAAATAAATAAAAGGATTAATAAGGCCCCAAGATGGCCCTATTCAGTACACAAGACTTTAAAGCAGCTAATATAAATATCTTCAATAAGGAAAGAAAAATATATTCAAAAAAAAGGAAATTTTTATTCAAATGAGAGAATAGATATGGAATCTCAGCAGAGAAATGGAAACTTTTATAAAAAGGAGACAAATGGAAATTCTAGAATGTAAAATTACAGTAACTGAAAAGAAGAAATTCACTGCATGGGCTTAACAGCAGGTTGGAGATGGCAGAAAAAGGACCTATAAACTTGATGACATATCAGTAGAAACAGATCAATTAGAATAGACAGATATTTAATATTTATTAAATATTAAGTTCAATAAATATTAATTTAATATATTTATATTTATTAATATTAATGTATTTCTATTACATAGATCAATAGAAATAGAAAATATAAACCAAAGAATTGAGAAAAGAAGATTGAGGAATTGAAGAAAACAAGCAAAAGCTTCAGGAATAGAGACATAATCAAAGAGAAATTGGAGTTAAAGAAATGATAAAATTATTTCCCAAATTTAACAAAAATAAAAATACAAACTTACAGATTCAACATGTTCAGTGAGCCCTAAGCCAGATAAATACAAAGGAAACTGCCCTCAGGTACATTATACTAAAACTGCTGAAAATCAAAGATAAAGAGAAACTCTTTAAAGGAGCCAGAAGAAAAGACACATTACATACAGGGGAACAATAATAGGAATGATTGCTTACTCCTCATCAGAAACAATGGAGATAAGAGGACAAAGGAATAGGATCCTAAAAGAGCTGAAAGAAAAAAAACATTGCAGATGAAAGGAAAACTAACAAAGCAGGTCAATAGCACAATTGCACTTCAAGAATTCTAAAGGGAGAACCTAAGATGGCAGCTAGGAGAGATGGGGCAAAAAAATACCTCCAAGAAAAATACTAGATAAAAGCCAGAAAATGACCCAGAACACCAGTTCCAGTGATGCACCAGCGGCACAAGGTCTGCTAAATCCACAGGGACCCTGCACTTGGTGAAACTGGGAGTCTGCGTTATGAAACAAGTGAATAAGCCTGCTGAATATCTGGCAGCCATGCTGGGGCATGGGGAACCTGTGGGTTGGTGTTTGGAGGAGGACTAGTTCTTTTTTAAAAAACCCAAAAGTGGCTGCAGATAAGGCAGCAAGAACCACACAGTGAAGTGTGTCAGGAAAAGGCTGTGCAAATGCCTCAATATCTGGGGTGGAAGACAGCCTTTCACGCACCGGCTGCTAATTGTCTCGGAGCGAGGAAGGCAGAGGTGAGCCAAAAGGGGAAGATAACCATGCCCCTTGCAGCCATCTTCCCAGCGGTGTGCCCAGCAGTGGAGCCACAGCCCAGAGCCGCGCCAAAAAAAACCCAGTGTGACAGGAAGTGTTTCCAGCATCACGTGCACACACCATAATATCGGGCGTGGATAATAGCTTTTCACACATCAACAGCTAATTGTCCCAGAGCTGGGAAGACGGAGCTGTGCGAAAAGGGGGAAATTAACACACCCTGTACAGCCATCCTTTCAGCAGGCTGGGAACGCACTTACACAGCCGGTGGCCCAGAACTTCCCTTGAGGGACAGCATGCACTTGTGATGTACCACAACCTTCCCTCTGCAGAGGCCCTAGAAGGGCACAGCTTGGAAGAGGGACTCATTTGAAAGGACTTGTGGGTCAGCGGCAGAGACAATCTGTGCCAAGACTGAACTGAAGGTTTAGACTCTTGGAACAGCCTTAAATCTCCTGGAACACCTGGGAGGATTGATTATTAAAGCTGCCCTCCCTCCCAAACCGCTCAGACACGTGACCCACATTCAGGGCAGACAGCACCAACAACACACCCAAACTTGGTGCACCAATTGAACCCCACAAGAATCAATTCCCCACACACCACAAAGACAAAGTTGGGGAGAACTGACTTGAGGGAAATAGGTGGCTCATAGACACCATCTGCTGGTTAGTTAGAGAAAGTGTACACCACCAAGCTGTAGATCTGACAAATTAAAGACAAGTGTTTGAATAAATCTACATATCCTAAAAGAACCGTATCAAATTAAGCAAATGCCAAAAGGCCAAAAACAACAGAAAACTTTAAAGCATAGGAAAAAAACAGACGATATGGATAACCCAAACCCAAACACCCAAATCAAAAGATCAGAGAAGACACAGTACTTGGAGCGATTAATCAAAGAACTAAAGACAAATGATGAGAGCATGGCACAGGGTATAAAGGACATCAGGAAGAGCATGGATATAAAGGGCATCAAGAAGACCCTAGAAGAGCATAAAGAAGAAATTGCAAGACTAAATTAAAAAACAGATGATCTTATGGAAATAAAAGAAACTGTTGGCCAAATTAAAAAGATTCTGGATACTCATAGTACAAGACTAGAGGAAGCTGAACAACGTACCAGTGACCTCAAGGGCAACAGAATGGAAAATGAAAGAACAAAAGAAAGAATGGGGAAAAAATCAAAAAAATTGAAATGGACCTCAGGGATATGACAGATAAAATATCCAAATATAAGACTCACTGGTGTCCCAGAAGCGGAAGAGAAGAGTAAAGGTCTAGAAAGAGTACTCGAAGAAATTGTTGGGGAAAACTTTCCAAACCTTATACACAATATAAATACACAAAGCATAAATGCCCAGCGAACTCCAAATAGAATAAATCCAAATAAACCCACTTCAAGACATATTCTGATCAGACTCTCAAATACTGAAGAGAAGGAGCAAGTTCTGAAAGCAGCAAGAGAAAAGGAATTCACCACATACAAAGGAAACAACATAAGACTAAGTAGTGACTACTCAGCGGCCACCATGGAGGCGAGAAGGCAAGTGGCATGACATATTTAAAATTCTGAGAGAGAAAAATTTCCAACCAAGAATACTTTCTCCAGCAAAGCTCTCCTTCAAATTTGAGGGAGAGCTTAAATTGTTCACAAACAAACGCTGAGAGATTTTGCCAATAAAAGACCTGCTCTACTTCAGATACTAAAGGGAGCCCTACCGACAGAGAAACAAAGAAAGGAGAGAGAGATATGGAGAAAAGTTCAGTACTAAAGAGATTCAATATTGGTTCATTGAGGGACAGTAAGAGAGAGAGGGAAAAAATATATCTGACAAACATAAACCAAAGGATAGGATGGCCAATTCAAGAAATGCCTTCACAGTAATAACATTGAATGTAAATGGATTAAACTCCCCAATGAAAAGACATAGATTCACAGAATGGATCAAAAAATATGAACCATCAACATGTTGCATACAAGAGACTCATCTTAGACACAGGGACACAAAGAAATTGAAAGTGAAAGGATGGAAAAAATATTTCATACAAGATACAGCCAAAAGAAAGCAGGAGTAGCAATACTAGTCTGAGATAAAATAGACTTTAAATGCAAGGATGTTATGAGAGACAAAGAAGGCCACTACATACTAATAAAAAGGGCAATTCAACAAGAAGAAATAACAAACATAAATGTTTATGCACACAATCTTTGTGCCACAAAATACATGAGACAAACACTGGCAAAACTAAAGGAAGCAATGGATGTTTCCACAATAATTGTGGGAGACTTCAACACGTCACTCTCTCCTATAGATAGATCAACCAGACAGAAGACCAATAACGAAATTGAAAACCTAAACAATCTGATAAATGAATTGGATTTAACAGCCATATATAGAGCATTACATCCCAAATCACCAGGATGCACATACTTCTCTAGTGATCATGGAACTTTCTCCAGAATAGACCATATGCTGGGACATAAAACAATCCTCAATAAATTTTAAAAAAAAATTGAAATTATTCAAAGCACATTCTCTGACCACAGTGGAATACAGTTAGAAGTCAATAACCATCAGAGACTTAGAAAATTCACAAACACCTTCAGTTTAAACAACACACTCCTAAAACAAATGGTTTATAACGTAGACTGTAGGGGAACTAGCGATAGAGAGCAATCAATGAAGGGGGAAAGATAACCAAATAAGAACAGATAAGCTATCAGGGTAAATTTAATGTTCTGGGAATGCCCAGGAATGACTTGCTTTGTTAATTTCTGATGGGTATGGTAGGAAATAGTTAACAGAAATGTTGCTATATTAGGTTATTTTCTTGGGGTAGAGTAGGAAAATGTTGGACTTCCTTGTTATGGTTTGAAATGTTTTTTTTTTTTAATTGTATGTTGTTTTTTAATTTTTTTTTTTTTGATACAGTTGATTTAAAAAAAAAAGAGTTAATTAAAAAAAAGAAAAAGAACAATAAAAAAAAATGCAGAGCCCCCTGAGGAGCCAGTGGAGAAAGCAGGGGTATTGGGCTTCATCACCTAGATGGTTGCTGATGTGCTCACAGACATAGGGGACTGGTGGTTTGATGGGCTGAGCCTTCTACCACAGGACTTGCCCTTGGGAAGACTGTTGCTGCAAAGGAGAGGCTAGGCCTCCCTATAATTGTGCCTAAGAGCCTCCTCCCAAATGCCTCTTTGTTGACCAGATGTGGCCCTCTCTCTCTAGCTAAGCCAAATTGGCAGGTGAAATCACTGCCCTCCCCTCTACATGGGATCTGACACCCAGGGGAGTAAATCCCCCTGGCAACATGGAATATGACTCCCAGGGAGGAATCTGGACCCGGCATCGTCAGATGGAGAACTTCTTGACCAAAAGGGGGATGTGAAAGGAAATGAAATACACTTCAGTGGCAGATTCCAAAAGGAGCCGAGAGGTCACTCTGGTGGGCACTCTTACACACGCTATAGACAACCCTTTTTAGGTTCTAGTGAATTGGAATAGCTAGCAGTAAATACCTGAAACTATCAAACTACAACCCAGAACCCATGAATCTTGAAGACAATTGTATAAAAATGTAGCTTATGAGGGGTGACAATGTGATTGGGAAAGCCATAAGGACCACACTCCCCTTTGTCTAGTTTATGGATGGATGAGTAGAAAAATGGGGGGAGAAAAAAAAAAGGCACCCAGTATTATTCTTTACTTTAATTGTTCTTTTTCACTTTAATTTTTATTCTTATTATTTTTGTGTGTATGGTACTGAAAATGTCAAACATTAACTTTGGTGATTAATGCACAACTATATAATGGTACTGTAAACAACTGAATGTACGCTTTGTTTTGTATGACTGCATTGTATGTGAACATACCTCAATAAATACGAATTTTTAAAAAAAAAGAATACTAAATGACTCCCGGGGATGAATGTGGACCCGGCATCGTGGGACTGAGAGTATCTTCTTGACCAAAAGGGGGATGCAAAATGAGACGAAATAGTTTCAGTGGCTGAGAGATTCCAAATGGAGTCGAGAGGTCACTCTGGTGGACATTCTTATGCACTATAGAGATAACACCTCCTAGGCTTTAATGTATTGGAATAGCTAGAAGTAAATACCTGAAACTACCAAACTCCAACCCAGCAGTCTGGACTCCTGAAGACAATTATATAATAATGTGGATTACAAGGGGTGACAGTGTGATTGTGAAGACCGTGTGGATCACACCCCCATTACCTAGTGTATGGATGAGTGGAGGAATGGGGATAAAAACTAAAGGACAAATGGGGTGGGATGGCGGGATGATTTGGGTGTTTTTTTTCACTTTTATTTTTTATCTTGTTCTGGTTCTTTCTGATGTAAGGAAAATGTTCAGAGATAGACTGTGGTGATGAAAGCATAACTATGTTATCATACTGTGGACAATGGATTGTATATCATGGACGATTGTATGGTGTGTGAATGTATTTCAATAAAACTGAATTTAATAAAAAAAAAAAAAAAAAGAATACTAAAGGATGTTCTTGAGTCTGAAACGAAATTATACCCAATGCAAAGTCAGAATTATGAAGGAAAAAAGAGTATGGAAACAGTAAGTAACTAGAGGATAAGTATAAAAAAAACATTTTTACCTTCTTATAACTTCCTCAAAAGAACATTGATTATTTAAAGCAAAAATATCAACACTGAAAGGTATGGTTTATAATGTATGTGAAACTATGATAATAATACAAAAGATGAGGGTGGAATTAAATTGAACTATACTGTTGTTATTATATTTGTGAAGTGGGAAATAGAAAGTGGGAAAGGTCTAGAGTGATTTGAAAAGGTACAATATTGGCATTAAGTAGATTTCAGTAAGTTAAGGATGCATATTTTTAACCCTAGAACAACCAATAAAAAACGTAAAAGGAAGTATAGCTAAGAAGGCAGTAGAAAAATTAAAAAAGAATAATAAGAAAAATAATCAACTAAAAATAAGGCAGGAAAGAAGCAACAGAGTAATGAAAAACAGAAGTAAAAATGAAAACAAGTATCACAAAGGTAGATTTAGACCCAAGCATATCTATAATTATATTACATGGTAACAGACTAAACACTCCAATTAAAAGAGATATTGTTGGACCGGATATTTTTTAAATGGTCCCACTACATGTTGTCTACAAATGACACATTTTAAATTTTAAAGGCACAAATACCTTGAAAATTAAAGCATACAAAAATATGTACCATGAAAACATCCAGAAAAGGAGTATTTTAAATGATGAAGAGGGATATTTCATAATTATAAAAAGAGGAATTCATCAGGAAGACGTCCTAAATATGAATGTATACCTAACAACAAAGTTTCAACTTGATCCAGAATATGAAACATAACTTTTATCCAGAATATAAGGAACTCTTACCAATCAACAGTGAGATGACGATCTAAAGTTTTTTTTAAAAGACTTTAACATTTTATATAAAAAGATACACAAATGGCTGATACGCACATGAAAAGATATTCAATATCATTCATCATCAGGAAATGCAAATTAAAACTACAATCATACCACTTTATACTACAATAATGATTAAAATATTTTTTCAACTGACAATATCAAGTGTTGGTGAGAATATGGAGCAACTTGAACTCTCATACATTGCTGATGGGAGAGTAAAATGGTACAGCTACTTGGAAATCAGTTTAGGAGTCTTCTCCAAACAAAATGAAAAAAAAAAGTCAAGAAAAAAAACTGGGTACACTAATTTTCATAGTAGCTTTAGTCACAACAACCAAAATTGGAACCAAACTATAAGCTGATTAACAGATTAACGGATAAAACAAATACAGAATATTCATAAAATGGAATATTATTGCAACAAAAATAAAAGAACAAACTGCTGGTGTACACTACAACATGGAAGAATTGCAAGTTGATTATATCAAGAAAAAGAAATCAGATGTAAAAGAGTAAATAATGTATGATTCCATTTATATTTCATTTATCCTTTTTCTAAACAATTTAATAAACTAGTTAAATTTCCCTATTTCCAGTTCTTCAAATCCTGATTCATTTTTCTCCTGCTTTTCTAATTTTTGTCAATTATCTCTGACCAATAATGAGTGTAGAATATTACAAATCAGCATACATATATACCACATAACATACTGAAGACTTTTTGCTATGAGAGAAAAAACGGATAATTACAAAACTTAATTTGAGTTTGGAGAGAGTAAATTTAGTATAGATAGCTATATGAATTGGCTGAAAACATCACAGGCAATAAATTACATTTATATACTCTTAACTTGAACTTGAAAATGATAAAAAGTCATGAGATCTACATAAAAACTAGAAAAAAGTTAACACACTAAGCCATTATCAGCCATTAGCCCCAAGATTTAAATTATCTATAAAATTAGTTAGCAGGAATTTGATTGGGACAGAAGACAAATTTTGAATGGGTAAGAGGAAATTGGGTGAAGTGTATAGTAATGAAAACTTAGGGAGCAAGTCAGGAGTACAGATGGAAAATAGAAACAAATGGTAATAACAGCCATTTATAGTTAAAAATCCTTACCTAAACAATTAAGAGATGCTATTACAATAAGGACAAACCATAATATAATCCAGCCTCTCTAACCAATACAAGAAAGTAGTAGCAGGAAGTGGTGGCAGCAGTAGTTGTTGTTACCATTGAAACAGCAGCAGGAGCAGCAGCAGGAGCTGTAGCAGCAGCAGCATTCGGGCAAGGAGTAGGAAGACGAAGAGGTTGCGGAAGAGGAAAAACAAAAACAAATGTTTCGTTGATTACATTCTTCATGCAGAGCACTGTTCCCAGCAACTTTTTGTTCAATGTTTCATTTAATGCTTGTTTCTGGTTTGCTAAAGTTGTTGGAATGCAAAATACCAGAAATGGATTGGCTTTTACAATGGAGGTTTATTATCTCGCAAATTTACAGTTCTACGGCCATGAAAATGTATAAATTAAGGCATCATGAAATAGAAACCTTCTCTGAGGAAGGGCCGATGCATCCAGCATTCCTCTGTCACATGGGAATGCACACTGCTGGCTCTGCTGAACCTTCTCTCCCAGGTTTAGCTTCTGGATTCAGTAGCTTTCTCCAAAATGTCTCTGGGCTTCTGTCTCAGCTCCTGTGGGTCCTTGTTTCTCTCAGGTTTCTCTCTCTCCAAGGCAAACTCTGGATTTCATCTCCAGCTTATTTCCTGGTTCTGGTTTCAACCACTGCCTCCAAAATGTCTCTGGGCATTTTCTCTCTAAGCATCTCTGAGCTCTCTTCAAAATGTCTCTGCCTTTTATCCTCTCATAGAAGATGCCAGTAAACTAATTAAGACCCACCTTGAAGGGGGGGGGGGGTGTCACATCTGCATGGGAATAATCTAATCAAAAAGGTCCCACCCACAATAGGTCTGCCCCCACAAGACTGGATTAAAAGAACATGGCTTTTATGAGGTACATGACAGATTCAAATCAGCACAATGCTCATAACAACTCTCTGAAGGAGATATCAGTATTCCCACTTTACAGATCAGGAAACTAAGGCATGAAGAGGGACCTTCTCAATGTCACACAGGCAGGGAGGCATGAAACCTGGATTCATGCTCAGGAGTCTGGGGTCCAGCTAATAAATTAAAGCTTCTTGCTGTTGAGTAGCTTTTAAAATAAGGTCCATCTATTTTAAACAGCTCAATATATAAACAGACCTCAAACTAGAATTAGAAGATGCACTATCTAAATACAGAAATAATCTGAAGGTTTAATAAGGAATGCTACCTTGGGACAGGGGAGAGGGAGGAGGGGCAGCCATAATAAAAATAACACAACCCATAAGCATTACATGCTTCTAAAACATACTGTGGTTTAACCTGTGTGGCCTGAAGTCCTCTTTTAATTTTTTTTTTTTTAATTAAGGGCTCCTACCTTTTTCAGACTCATTATCTGAAGCCACATTTTATTTCACTGATGTTTATTCAACAGATACTATAAAATCCCAATTAAGAGGTCCAGGAGGAAATTATCTATGTTTAAATATTCTAGTTTTCACCACAAAGCATCATTCTTTTTCTTTTTCTCTTCTTTTTTTCTCCTTTACTAAGTATTCCATATTTTCTACTTCCACTTTTTCCCTTCTCTTCATAATTTATTATTCACCTTATATTAAAACTGTAATCTTAAAGGTCACAAAGACATCATTTTTGTTTTCATCCAAAGGTCCTTTGATCACCAAATCTAAGGGCAGACATTCATCCTTTTCTCCTCAGCAATTTGCCCCATGATCATCCTTCCATGTTTCCTTGGCTTTCCTTGACTTCTGTGACACTGCACTAAATTCTGGCTGTCCTCCTACTTTGGGGAATATTTCTGTCTCCTATGCATTGTCCAGTTCTTCTTCCACACCCTAAAGGTAGGCATTCTTCTAGATTTAGGCCACAGCAATCTTGACTACGTATAAACCTTTGGGTTTGGTGATGTCCTCCAGATATAACTCTAACCTCCCATGTAGATGATTCACAATTCCCCAACTCTAGGCCTCAAATCTTTCCTAGGTTCCAAATGCCTCCTAGATAGCTCCAGTTGTCCATTCCTCTAATATATCTAATTTGAAAAGCAGTGAAAACTACCTACAGGCATACCTCAAAGATATTGTGGGTTTGGTTCCAGATGGAACAGAAAACGGGCATTGGCTTCAACTTCAAATCACCAGTAGCATTAGGCCCTAATGAGGAAGTCAGCCTGTCCTTTGGAAGCTTTGAAGCCAGGCATTGACTACTCCTCTCTAGCTATGAAAATCTGAGATGGCATCTTCTTCCAATAGAAGGCTGTTTTATCTATACTGAAAATCTGTTGTTCAGTACAGCCAACTTCATCAACTTGCTACAGCTTCTACATCAGCACTTGCTGCTTTACCTTGCACTTTTACATTATAGAGACAGCTTCTTTCCTTAACTTCATGAACCAATCTCTCTTAGCTTCAGACTTTTCTTCTGCAGCTTCCTCACCTGTCTCAGCCTTCACAGAACTGAGAGAGTTAGTACTTTGCTCTGGATTAGGCTTTGGCTTAAGGGAATGTTGTCGCTGGTTTGATCTTCTATCCAGACCACTGAAACTTTCTCCATATCATCAGTAAGGCTGTTTCACTTTTTTATAAGTCATATGTTCATTGGAGGAGCACTTTTCATTTCCTTCAAGAATGTTTCCTTTGAATTCTTCACAACTTGGCTAATTGTTTGGCACAAGAGGTCTAGTCTTTGGCCTTTCTCAGCTTTCAACATGGCTTCCTCACTAAGCTTAATCATTTCTAGCTTTTGATTTAAAGTGAGAGAGGTATGACTCTTTCTTCCAATTGAACACTTAGAGGTTATTAATTGGCCAAATTTCAATATTATTGTGTCTCGGGGAAGAGGGAGGCCTGAGGAGAGGGAGAGAGTTGGAAACAGCTGGTTGGTGAAGCAGTCAGAACACAGACAACATTTATCGATTAAGTTTGCTGTCTTCTATAGGCATGGTTCATAGTGCCCCAAAACAATTACAACAGTAACATCAAAGATCACCATAGCAGATGTAATAATAATGAAAACATTTGAAATATTGTGAGAATTACCAAAATGTGATACAGAGACATGAAATGAGCACATGCTGTTGGAAAAATGGTGCCAAAGACTTGCTTGACACAAAGTTGCCACAAATCTTCAATGTGTAAAAAAACACGGTTTCTGCAAAGTACAATAAAGTAAAGCACAGTAAAATGAGGTATGCCTGTACTATATACCAATTCTTTCCCCCACCCTCGACATCCAATCATTTACCCACCCAACAAGCAATGCTTCCATCCTAGCCCCACTACTGCCAATCTGGTAGAGTTCCGTATTGACCCTCACCTAGACTGTCAAAATAGCCTCTTCACTGGTGATATCCACCTCCGAACTTCCACCCACTAATTCATCTGAGACACTACTGGCAACTCACTTTCCAAAAGCACAGTGGTGAATGTCATTCTCCTGGTCAAACTCCAGTGGCTACCAATGCCTTGGCTTGGCAATAACATACACTCCCTGCTCTGTCACACTCGCTTCCTTTGCTTCTCCCTATGCAGTGGCCAAGTGGTCTGTAAGCTCCAGCTGAGCAAGCACTCTGCTTTCCTGCTTCCTTATCTCCTCTGCCTATTGCAATACCATAGGTGACCCAGTCCCTGGCATAAATGCCACCTCCTCTATGAAGTTGTCCTCAAGCTCCTCTCACAAAAGTGATTTTTCCTTCTCAATATGCCTCACAATGCTTCACATTCTATATTGCCTTACTATTGATTTGCATTATACTTCCTCTCCTGGAACCAAAATGTAACTTCTGACTCCTCATGAATGTTTGTCGAATCAAATAATTTATCATTGTCGTCACATTTGTACTCCTTTTATTCCCTTTGTAATAAATATGTACGCATACATGTACAAGCTATAGTAAAAACTAAATTTTAAGTTTTAAACAAGTGAATAACTAAGCCTAAATTATCAAGTCTTCAAAGTCAGGCTAAGGCAGTGTGAGCCACTAAGGAGTATGAGCAGGGAGGTCTTTCTTAAAGCAGTACATTAAAAAAGTGAGTATTCACTTATTCCATTACTAAAATCAGACATGGTGTGACTTGTTCTCCTCATCGATCCCCTAATGTTAAAGAGGTTTAGTTTGCAACCAAAATACCCTCTAGACCATTGCCCCCATTAAAAATATTTTATGGTGAATAAACTGGAACAAGAGGAAACCTTCCCCTCATATGACCAAGTCCCTGGACAACATGACCAGACGATTCCCTCAGACAATACTTGAACCACCCCAGGGCTTAAGAGAAAAATAGAGAGCCATCTAGGAATAGAAACAGAACCATCAAGAGATTGAGACTGGCTGCACAAGAGTAAGATGCATGTACTCCAAGCCATTCTATGGATAGCTTACTGCTAAGGCAAAGGAACTAAAACTGGATGGCTCCTCTTTCTAGAGGCATCCTAACAAGTTACTTTTTAAGAGAATTTGTGAAAATCCTATAATTGTTTAGAAAAAGGTTAAGAAAATTTATTTACAACATAAAGGGCCCCATTTTCTCTAAAATGTTTACTTCAAAGAATTTCTCTGAGGTTGGACATCACTATCAAATGAATAAAATTGATGAATATGCTCACTTATTTAGCATGAACGTATTTCCTTGGGAGTAAAAATATCCTACTTAACTGTATAGCTAGTTAAATTTTTGGACAATTACCAATGTCATTTGTTCTTTGTACTCAACTGAATATATACAAACTTTGAATTAAGGAACACACCAGTCTATTTAGCCAGCTATTCAACATTCATTCCTACAGAAGAGCCGATTTCATATTCAAAATGCTACTTTCTACTATCGGTAGTTTTATATGTGTAAATTGTGTTACACATTTGATATTGAACTTAGCAGGACACCAAACAAAAATAGCACAATAATCATTAATGACTTTGTAAGGAAAAAAATGCATTAAAGTAATTTAGAGAGGCACCATCCACACATTTTAAAATACAGAGACACTCCCTTAAATGTTATTTTAAAAGTTTCAATGTTGATCGACTACCTCAATCTTGTCAAAAGGAACAAAATGTACAAAAACAGCAAGATACATTTTCAAGTACAGAAAAGGTCTACAAGGTATACGAGCTTTCAACTAAGTATAAAATGTAGCCATTGTAATATTTTTGAAACATAATTCTTTTTTGAATGTCTTTATTTACCATGCCTATGTAGTAATTAAATTGTAAGGCCTAAAAGATCTAGAACATTTACTGATGTCAACCATCTGTATTGCCCAGCTATTTCCAAGCATAATCAGCAACATCAACTGAATAGATTTGTTTAGTCACATCTTCTTTCCAAGTTTCAACAATCATCACAGTAAATTTCAAAAGAAGTGATTCATAAAATAGTCATCACTCTACTTACAAAGATACTTAATTGTTAAAACCATCTTTCTAGAGAATTCTCTTAGTTACTAATCAGAATTACTTATCATGTTAGGATTAAGAGTCTTCCAAATTAATATCTCCAGCATATCCTACTTTCAAAATATTAATTTGAAATATGACATAATGCCAATTGTTATTCACTGTGCTTATTTATAAATATAGCACAAAAAGCAAGGAATGTCCCTTGTTATCTTATCCCCAGGAGTTAGAGATGTATGGAATTCTCCTAAACAATAATTTCTAATCTCCTCAGAACTCATCGCTCTAAGGAGAAAAGGAATATTTAAACATACATTGTGTGTGCTGGTTTTTTTTCTTTTTCCTAATGTTAAAAATGTGTTGATACAACATACACAAACTTAATTTTACAAAAAAGCATAAAAAAAATTACATACTGAGTTTGTTTATTTTGTTTAGCTACATTGCATTCCTTGGTGTTCTTTTACTTTCTTATTGGACTATCCTTCTTCCCATTCTCCCTACATCAACACCAGCATTGGGTATTTCATATTAACAACGTACTATGTTTCCCTATCTTCCCATGCTCACAAAATCATATACAAATATGCATGAACATATATGCATACATCAGTATGGATTTTGTCCCCAAATATCTATTCTCCTCTTTTTTCTTTGAGTCCCCACTACCAGGTCCCTGACACCATCACCAAGTTTGTGCAGGGAACATGGCTGCATCACAAGTAGCTACATGTGGCCATGTTACACGGGTATGGCCAAGGGGATTGATGGGGCACAAATGATGCAGGCAACTTTTGACTTAACATCCTAAAAAATAAAGTGGCTGTCTCTACATACACTGTTTCTCTCTTTCTGAAGGTTGACACTTAAAAGATAAGGCACCTACCATGAAGACTCAGATAAATGCAGCAACTGCCACTTCAGACCCAGACACTGAAGCCATATGCTGAGGACGGCACAGCCTCCTCCCAGCCTGGGTCCCTGATGACTTCACAGAGCAGAGCATTCCCTACATACCCTGGACTGTTAGAGGAGAGCTAAACAAATTCCCTCTTCTAATCTGCTATATTCTTAGAAACACAGGATTTTTCTATTAACACGTTTCACAAAAAAGAAAAGAAATTTTTTGCATCTTTTGCCATTCTCTCTGAACAATATCTCTCTGGAAATCCCCCTAAAATCATCTGTTACAGCTTTGATTCATCTTTTTAAATTGCTACCTACTATTCCTTAATAAGTTTGTTTAACTATTCCCCTAACACACATTCACTTTGTTTGCAGTGTTTTTCTACTATAAACAACACGACGAAAAACATTCTCATACATAAATCCTACACACTAGAGTTTAGTTTCTATGGGATGGATTCCTAGGAGATAGGCTCATGAGTTAATGGGCAAATATATTTTTCTTAATATATTTTGCCCTCCAGTAAGGGTTACAAGAATTCACATTTCCACCAAAAGAATAGACATCTCATTGCTACTATAATTTGCATTTTCTTGACAACTGCTTACTCCCATTTGAGACGTTTGGGGCCACATGAATTTGTTCTTCTGTGACATGCTCTTTCATAATCTTGATCCAGCTTCCTGTGAATCAGTAAGATTTCTTGGTATACTGTACATATTAACACTCAGTCTGCCCCAAACATTTTTTCCAAATCTATTATTTTTCTATTGACCTTGTTAATGGTATTGTTGCCATACAAAGTCTTTACTTTCACTTGCCTCAAATACTTCTATTATTGCTTTTATAGTTTCTGGGTTTGGAATGGTTAGAAAGTTCTTCCAATTTCTAGGTTTTTTGTTTGTTTGTTTGTTTTGTTTTGTTTTTTTTTTTTTTTGCAAGATTTTTGTTGTTTTGAGAGTTACTGATTTGGCTTTTTTTAGGTTAAGCCTTTGACCCATGCAGAATTTGTTTTTGCTTGTTTTTGTTGTTATGTGATAAGGATCCAATTATATTTCCTTCCAGAAAAATGATGTGTGCCTATATCACTTATTAAATAACAGTATTTTCTCATGTATTGATACATAAACTTTGGTATTAAAATTTTAGTTTTTCTAGTACTTAGTTTTTTTTTCTTTATACTGTCCTTTTGGGTTTTGGTGTCAAGAGTCTGCCTGCTTCATAATATGAGTTAATAAGTAGTCCTTCCTCCTCTATGCTCCCAAATAATTTGCATAATACTTAAATTAGTTCTTCCTTAAAACCGACTTCACATAAATACACAGTTGGAAAATGAAGGAAAATTTTAGTAGACTTTTCAGATAACGGTAGATATTCTTCTTTAGTACACCAATACTCACCACTGATAGTTATTGTTTTTTTTTTTTAAGTTAGTTGCAATATGGAATCTAAAACCTTTTGTACTCTGCCACATTAAAATTTATTGGCATATCTTGTACTTTGAATGGATCTTTTATCCATGCATGATTTTAAAACATCACGCACTTCTCATGTGGAAAATATTAGTTCTGTGAGTTATGTAGATTACCAGATATTGAAAATTTCATTACGTCACATAGAAATTTCACTTTTCTTTATAATACCACCAACCAATCTCATCAGAAAAGTCTTAGTGTTGGAAAGCTATTAAGCTCATAATGATTGAAACAAGTTCACCAAAATACTCATCTTCATTAAAAGTCAAATTTTATCATTAGCAACAAATACTGCCAGTTGTTTATTCTGTTCATATTTGAGAAAATTGCTGATAATTATCCAAGTCTGAATAACCACAGTCTGTCAGTCAATCATTCTTTCCAACAAAAATGGTGTCTCACAAAAACAGCAGTTATTGCAGCTCTTAGCTCAAAGAAATACTTTTCCTGTAGGCAGTCACTGTACTTTGATATGCAGCAGTTCATTATGCATACTTACAGTTAATCATTCATGTATCAAAAAGATGTGTATTAAAGGTACAGGACTTAATAAAACCAACTTTTTGTAGTGCTGGCTTCATCAAGGGCACTCTTAAGTAAACTGGTACTTGTTTCCTGCATATGTGTGGGAGTGAAAAATAGAATGACTACCAGGACAACGTGGTGCTCATGCTGTGACTCATGCTGACACGTAGTTTTACCCAGCATTGCTTCTGCACCATTAGTAAAAATGTTAATACAGTAAAAAATGAAAATAATATTGACCTTACAGACCTCATGAAAGAGTTTCGGGGACCCCAGGATTCATGGACCACACTTAGAAAACCACTAACCTAGACAAACTCTTGCACATGTGTACCAGGATACATGTACAGAACTGGTCATAAGATTTCTGTTGCTAACACCAAAAATTAAAATAGATTCATCAACAGAATGGTAAGTTATTGTAGCAGATTCATTTACAAGAAAGCAATGTAAATGAACCAACTATAGCTTTATGCCACCACATGGATGAATGTCAACAATGTAACTGTTCAGCAAAAGAAGCAAAACACAAAAGAATACATACTTTAGTCCTATTTATATGGAGTCCAAATCTGGTTATATAAAGATATTTTATTTTTAATAATGCAGGCATTGGTGGCATATTAATTTTTAAATAAACAACGAGGAAAATGTTCACAACAAATCAGGATAAGAGAAGCTTCAGGCTGCATCCCCCAGAGAAACTTTGAACATGGCCACACACATGGTCATACCCCGGGAATTCCCCAATTTTCATGGATATGAATCTGTGCTCTTCCCTAGTAAGCAGTTTCCTGGCAGAAACATTTTAAAAAAAACTCCAGAAAACAAATAAAGAACTGCAATAATAGAGTGAGTGCCAAAACAAGGAAAACATCACTTAAAAGTGGTTAAGATCTCCTGGAGCTCTCTCTCAGCCAACTCAGCAGGTAAACTCACTGCCCTCCCCTCTACTTGGGACATGACTCCCTGGGGAATAAGTCTCCCTGGGAACATGAGACATGACTCCCAGGGATGAGCCTGGTCCCAGTATTGTGGGTTTGAGAAAGCCTTCTTGACCAACAGGGGGAAAAGAAATGAAACAAAATGATGTTTCAGTGGATAAGAGATTACATCTGGAGATTATTCTTATGCATTATAGATATTTATTTTAAGTTTCTAGTGTACTAGAATAGCTAGAAGGTAATACCCGAATCTGTTGAACTGTAATCCAGTAGGTTTGATTCCTGAAGAAGACTGTCTACCTATATAGCTTTTATGGTGGGACTGTGTGATTGTGAAAACCTTGTGACTGACACTCCCTTTATCCAGTCTATGGGCAGATGAGTAATAAAATAAGACAAAAATATATATAAATAATAAGAGGGATAAGATGTATGGGATGTTTTGGTGTTTTTTATCTTTTATTTTCTTTATTTTGGAGTAATGAAAATGTTCTAAAATTGATTGTGGCAATGAATGCACATAACTATATGATGATACTGGGAGACATTGATTATATATTTTGGATGATTATATCGTGTGTGAATATATCTCAATAAAATTGCAATAAAAACAAAAAGGTCTCCTGGCGCCCTGGCTAGCCCCTTCCTGATCCCTTTACTGACTCAATAAGGAATTGGCCATAGATTCAATGCCCCAGTTCTGGAGAGAGAAAAGTAACTCTCGTGTACATAGTGGGAAAATGTATGTCTGGCCAAATCTATCTGGTGATGGCCCAAGGGCCTCACCATTCTAGAACATGCCCTGCATGAAGAAGGTGGCTCACAACCTCTACTACAGAATGCTTGAGACAGCAATCAGGGATTACAATATGATATTCCAGGGATTATAAGCAGTAGAGGGATTCCTGGCCGAAGGATGTACAGGGAATAAAGGATATATGGTGCAATGCCCAGGAAGGTGAGGAAACTGCTTACCAGGGAAGAAGACTGATTCATATCCATCAAAATGGAGGAATTCATGGGGTTACCTGTGTATGACCAAAATGAGACAAATTCTCAAGCCCAAGACACATCGCATGCACCACAAGGACCAGGGGAAGTCCCTATACTTTGGCCTCGAGCTATTCTCTAAACTCATTGTATGGTTAAGCTCTGAAGGAGAGCACCCACACAGGTGAATATGCAAAGACATGAAAAATTGTTTTCTTTTTTCTTTTTTTTTTTTTTTCTGTTAGTTCTGCACATTCAGCGAAAGCTCTGACATAACATTAGCTGGATACAAGCTTAAGGAACACACTTTAGAGTATAAATTCCAGCAATAAAACATTAAATTATCGAAAAGTCTAGGTTTCAAAAAAAGACCCTAAAACATAAAAAGAAACAGGAAATAATGGCCCAGAAAAAGGCAAAGATTAAAACAATAGAAACCATCAATGAGGAGGCTCAGAACAGGTACATTCCAGGAAAAGAACGCAAAAAAATAATCCTAAATATGCTCAAACAGTTAAAGAAAACATGGACAAAGAATCAAAGGAAATCAGAAAATCATAGATGAACAAAAAGAGAATATCAATACCAAAATGAAAATTACAAAAAGGAACCAAACAGAGCTGAAGACCACAGTAACAGAAAGTTAAAATTCCCTAGAGGGATTTAACAGCAGATTGGAGCAGACAGAAGAAAGAATCAATGAACTTTAAGATGACACAACTGAAATATTCACTCTGAGAAGCAGAAAGAAGAAAGAATGAAGAGAAATGAAAAGAACCTGAGGAACCTGTGGGACACCATCAAGCATACAAATATAGTCATTGCATGACCCCCAGAAGGAGAAGAAAGAGAAAGGGGCACAGAGAATAGTCAAAGAAATAATGGCTGAAAACTTCCCAAATTCCAAATTTACAAAAGACATGAATATATACATTCCAGATGCTCAAAGAAACCCAAACAGGATAAACCCAAATAGACCCACATCATGTATGCCAGTTTGAAACATTTATGCACCCCAGGAAAGACTACGTTTTTAATGCAATTTTGTGGAGGCAGGCTTATTACGGGTGAGATCCTTTGATTAGGTTGTTTCCATGGAGATATGACTCACCCAACTGTGGATGAGACCTTTTGATTAGATTATTTCCATGGAGATGTGACCTGGTCAATTCAAGGTGGGTCTTGATTAGTTTACACAGACCGAGACAGTTGGAGATGCAGACAGAATGACATTTGGAGATGTTAAGCTAATAGATGAAGCCCAGAGTTTGCCCCAGAGAAGCTAAGAGAGGACCCCGAGATGCTTAGAGAGAAATGCCCCGGGAGAACAAGCAAGGATGCAAAGGAGCTGAGAGAGAGAGAAGCTAAGAGACACAGAAGCCCAGAGACATCTTGGAAAACGCCATTTCAAAACCAGAGCCCAGGAACAAAGGACCAGTAGTGCCCTCCCAGCTGACAGAAGTGTTCCGGATGCCATAAGCCTTTATTCAGTGAAGGCATCCTCTTGTTGATGCCTTAGTTTGGACACTTTTATGGACTTAGAACTGTAAATTTATAACCTAATAAATCCCCTGTTTAAAAGCCAATCCATTTCTGGTATTTTGCATAATGGCAGCTATAGCAAACCACAACACCATGCCATGCTATAGTCCAAGTGTCAAATGCCAAAGATAAAGAAAGAATTCTGGAAGCCACAAGAGAGAAGCAATGTGTCACACACAAGGGAGCCTCTGTAAGATTAAATGCCAATTTCTCATCAGAGACCACGGAAGCAAGAAGGAAGTGGGAAGGAACATTTAAAGTACTAAAAGCAAAAATATTCTCACATTAACTGCAGTGGTGAATCCATAACTCTGTGATTATACCAAAAGCTACTGACTGTACACTTTGGATGGATTGTATGGATTGTGAAAAAAACTGTTAAAAAAGAAAAACAGCAAGAAATCACCAACAAAGGACTATACATCCAACAAAACTGTTTTTCAAAAATGAGGATGAGATTGAGACATTCCCAGAAAAAGAGAAGCTGGAAAACATCATCACCAATAGACTGGCCCCACAAGAAATGCTACAGAGAGTTCTGCAGGTAAAAGGAAAGTGCAATAAACAATAGACAGAAGCCACATGAAGAAATAAAGATCTCCAGTAAAGATAATGACATGGGTAAATATAGATGCATTGTATTTCACTTTTTACTTCCTATAGAAAATAAAAGGCAAATGCGTAAAATGTAATGATAAATCAGTGGTTTTGGACTTATAATGTATAAACATGTAATCTGTGACAAGAACTACATAAAGGTAGGAGGGCAGCAGGGTATAGGAGTGTACTTTATGTAAGCTATTGAGGTTAAGTTGGTATCAAAGAAAATGAGATTGTTAGAGATTTAGGATGTTAAATTTAAGCCCCATGGTAACTATAAAGAAAACATCAGGGAATATGCAAGCTCATAGAGACAGAAAGTAGAGTATAGGTTGCCAGGGATTGGGGGCAGGAGCAATGGTGAGTTAATGAAAAATGAGTGTAAATTTTCTATTTGGGTTGATGGGAAAGTTTTGGTAATGGATGATGGTGAGGATACTGCAACATAGTAAATCTGATTAATTCCACTGAACGTTATGCTCAGGAGGAGTTGGGAAGGTAAGATTTATGTTGTGTATATGTTTCCACAATTAAAAAAAAGCAAGGGCAGCTAAAGAAATTATGACAATTCAATGCTCTACATAATACTGGGTGAGATCTAAGAATGGATGAGAAGGCACAAAAGAACATTATTGAGATATAAGAAAAAACTGAATCATAGAATGTAGGCTTTATACCAATGTTAGATTTCTTGAACTTGATAATTATACTTAAGGAGATTCCTAGTTTGAAGGAAATGTACATGCAAGCATTATTTGTTCAGAGTATGAAATGTGCAACCTGCTCACAAAACAGAATGGAGGGAAGGAGAAAAAAAAGAAAATGCAAACGCAAAATGTTAAAATTGGTGGATCTGAGTATCTGGGGGAGTGGGGAAGTGGGGATATTTTGGAGTTCCCTGTATGGTCTGTATTATCTTTGCAACTGTCCTGTAAGTTTGAAATTATTTCAAAATGAAAAGTTGTTTTTTTTTTAATCAAGATCACAGTTAAGTATTGGGAAGACAGAAGAGATTATAATGGGGAAGGGTCAGATGGCAGGCTTCTGAGATATTGGCAATGATCTAATTCCTGCCTGAGTGGTGTTTACAATGGTATTTCCTTGTATAATTATTTCCTAAATTTTGGGAGATTGCATGTTTTGGCATGCTACATTTCATAATAAGAAACATTTAAAAATAGCAATTATCTCATTTATTATGTCAATGATCATGAATTTTCTTTATCTTGGGTTTATTTAAATTCTACATCTAACTAGCAGCTGAACAGAAATAAAAATAGCCTAACTGGCATTTCATGTAAGAAAGAAGCAACATACCTTTTTAGGCAATGGGTGGGAACACCCAATATGGGTAGAGGTGAAGTTCAAAGGAAATTTTCTATTTCACAAAAAGAGCAATTTCTACCATCTGTTCTCTCTGAAAATTGATCTCTCCTTGTTGTGTTGTCTCTTCTTTCATTTTCAGTGACAACAGTTTTCCAAATGTCTTAATCCATGTCAGAAACTTTTTAAGAGTACAAAAAAAAAAAAACACTGCTTGATGATGCTCACTGTCATACAGCTCTGTGATGTGGATATCAGAGGAAATGTGCTAGCAATTACAAAGGCAAACAAGTCCAAGTATGTTTGTGAATAACAGGCTAATGTTAACATAAAGCATCACTGTCACTGAACATATGTTCTCCCACAATGCCCAAAATAAACTGACAATTTTAAAGAACATCTTAAAATATTTATAGGTATATTTTTAGCAAAAAAAGAAAAGCACTATAATTTTTAAACTTTAATAAAATAAGATTGCAAATATCACACATTGAACATCTAAATTATTATTCACACAATTATAAATTTTAAATGGAAGGCATGCTTTATAACGATTGATTTATAACAGCTAATTAAATATTTTAGTACAATCTAAATAGTCAACAGAATTAAATACTTTAGTAAATGATTCATGAAATAGAGGAACTCTCTAATCTGAACAAAATTTCATATCACTCAATTTATTCTCAACTTATTGCATTGTCTCAGAAGTATTTCAACCCCCTAAAAATTTTGGTTTTTAACATTAATTAAGAAATGACTAACCTTGATACTATCACTACTTATAGTAAAAACCTTTGAAATGGATATGAGATAAAATAAAAACAGACTTTTAAAAAAGAGACTAAAACATGGGTGAATTTTTTCATAATCTTAGAGTAAGAAAGGCTTTTCTAAGCATGATACAAAAGCCAGAAGTCATACAGAAAATATTGTTAGACTCAATTTTTTAAGAGAAAACTTCTATACATTAAAAAACATTTAAGACCCACCCTGATCAAGATGGCAGAGTAAGATGCTTCAGGGGTACATCCACATACAAAAGCTTTGAATAACCAGCAAGAACTGGCAGAAATATCTTTCTCAAAGCTCCAAAAAACAGGTAAAGGACTGCAGTAAAAGGGTGAGCGCTGAATCAAGAAAAAGGCAACTTTAAAGCAGTAGGATCTGCTGGTGCCCTGGCTGGCACTTCCTGCACCCATCCCCATCTTGCCGCGGAGCTGGCATGTGCTCCGTGCGGCATGCGATGTGCTCCATGGTATGTGATCCATGCGGATCCCTTGACCTAGTTGTGAAGAGATCAGAGTAACCCCCATGCACATACTGGGAGCATGTATGCCTGGCCCAATCTTTCTAGTGTGGCCCGCAGGACTCGCTGTCTCAGAACTTGCCTGTACATAGAAGGCACAGTTCTAGAGCTCTCCTACAGAGTGCTGTGGGTGAGCAGTCAAGTCGTGCTGCATGGAACAAGGAATGGCTAGCAGGACACATGGTGCAGTGCCAGACTGTGAAGAAACTGTTTCCTAGGGAAGAGGGGACATTCATATCCGTGTAATGGGGGGAATCCCTAGAGCCACAAGCACTTGTCCAAAACAAGGGGCATGCACAGAAGGGCCTCCCTATGCTTTAGCCTAGAGCTATTCTCTAAACTCACTGTTTGGACAAGCTCTGAAGGAGAGCCCATGCAGAGGTCAATCTGTAGAAACTGGGAAAGGTGTTTTCAGTTTTTTTCCTTCTTTTTTTCTTTTTTTTTTTTTAGTTCTGGCATAACACTAGCTGGACACAAGTTTAAGGAACAGACACCCTAGAATCTAAATTACAGCAATAATACATTAAATTATCAAAATGTCCAGATTTCAACAAAAGATTAAAAAACACACAAAGAAACAGGAAGTGATTGTCCAAGAAAAGGAAAAGATTAAAGCATTAGAAACCATCAAAGAAGTTAAAAAACAGTTCTAATATGCTCAAAGAGTTGAAGGAAAACATGGACAAAGAACTAAAGGAAATCAGAAAATGAAAGATGAACACAAAGAGAATTTTTCAATAGAAAAATGAACTTTATGAAAAGGTACCAAATATAGCTGAGCACTACAGTAACAGAAATTTTAAATTCTCTAGAGAAGTTCAATAGCAGAATGGAGATGGCAGACAAAAGAATCAGTGGATGTGAAGATAAGACAACTGAAATATTCATCTGAGAAGCAGAAAGAAGAATGAAGAAAAGTTATGGAGAAACCTGCGAGACACTATTAAGTGTACCAATATAGGCATTGTGGGAATTCCAGAAGTAAAAGAAAGAAAGGGGCACAAAGAATATTCAAAAGAATAATGGCTGAAAACTTTCCAAATTTATGAAAGATATGAATATATATATCTGAGATGCTCAATGAACTCCAAACAGGGTAAATGAAAATAAACCCATACTGTGCTATATTATAATCAACCGTCAAATGCCAAAGATAGAGAATTCTGGATATACTGCTGTATCAAGAGAAAAGCAACATGTCACATTCACAGGAGCTGCAATAAAATTTAGTGCCAATTTTCACTAGAAACCATGGAGGCAAGATGGCAGTGGGAAGACATACCTAAAGTGCTAAAAGCAAAAAAAATCACCAACAAAGGATTCTATGTTCAGCAAAACTGTCTTTCAGAAATGAGGGAGAGATTAAGACCTCCCAGATAAAGAGAAGCTGCAGGAGTGCATCATTAGACCTGCCCTACAGGAGATGCTAAAGAGAGTTCTGCAGTTAAAAGGAAAGGACAATAGACAATAGATTGAAACAATATGAAGAAATAAAGATCTCCAGTAAACATAATGACATGGGTAAATATACATGCCAGCACTATTGTATTTTTGGTTTGTAACTCCACTTTTTGTTTCCTACAAATAATAAAAGGCAAATGCATAGAATGTAATGATATATCAGTGGTTTGCGACTCAATGTATAAACACGTAATTTGTGAAAAGAACTATATAAAGGTAGGGGCAGGAAGGGTATCTGAACATAGTCTGTATTTACCATTGAAGTTAAGCTGGTATCAAAGCAAACAAGATTGTTACAGATTTAGAATGTTAAATTTAAGCCCCATGGTAACTATAAAGAAAATATCAGGGAATATGCAAGCTCACAGAGACAGAAAGTAAAATACAGACTGCCAGGGATGGGGACAGGGGCAATGGGGAGTTAATGCATAATGGGTATAAGGTTTCCATTTGGGGTGATGGAAAGTTCTGGTAATGGAAGGTGTTATGGATACCACAACATTGTGAATGTGACGAATCCCATTGAACTAAATGCTTGGGAGTAGTAGAGATGCAAACATACATGTTCCCACAATTGAAAAAATAAAGGAAAATCAATTGAAGTGACAATGACTATTAAATGTAATACTTGACCCTGGATGGAATCTAACAAGGGAGGAGAGAAGGCTCAAAAGGACATTATTGGGATATATGAAATAATTGGAATACAGGCTCTAAACTTTGTATCAATGTCAAATTTCTTGAACTTGATAAGTGCACTTCAGGCAATTATGTAAGTGAAATATCCTTGTTCTTGGGAAACATACATGGCAGTATTAAGTATTAAGCATGATACATACCACCTACCCACAAGTGTTCAGAAAACTGCCTAAAATAGATAGACAAATGGATGATATTGATAGATAGTGACAGATACAGATACATGATGAAAGACAGAAAGAAACAAACAGCAAACTTGGCAAACTGTTAAAACTGGTGGTTCTGGTATTTGTTGGAGTTCTCTGTATAGGGTTTATATTATTTTTCGAACTTTCCTGCAAGTTTGAAAATATTGCAAAATGAAAGTTAAACAATACATGAATATTTTATATATATAGATATATGATAAAGACCTGAATTCCATAATATAAATTGCTTTTAGAAATCACTATGAAGACAAACATTTCAATGAAGATATGGAAAAGGATAAGAAAGCTCACAAAAGAGAAATAAGGCAATAAACATACAAAAAGCATGAACATTCTGACTTATAATGGAAGAAATGTAAATATAACAAGATTCTATTTTTCATCTCACAGATAAAAATCAAAAAAGTTTATAATCCAGTGCTGATGACAGACTGGGAAAACAGACATTCTCATACATCATGGTACAAGTGTAAACAGACATATTTTTTTTTTTTAATTTTAACAGTTTTATTGAGATATCATTTGCATAACATAATATTCACCCACTCAAAGAAAACGATTCAATTGTTCTGAATATACTCAAAGAGTTGTGCAGCAATCACCACAATCTAATTTTAGAATATTTTCATCACCCCCAAAGGAAACCCCATACCCATCACTCCCCATTCTCTTGCAAGCTGCAGCCCGCAGACATAACCTTATTTTAGGGAAATTTGTTGATGTCAATCAAAATTTAAATGTCCAACTCGGTGACTGAACAATTTCAGTTCCGAGAATTTATCCTATAACATTAAATTTATAATCCATAAAGATACTCACAATGATGTTCATGAAACAGTTTTTTCAGCAAAATAGTTGTAAATTAACTTTTGTCAGCTGAAATAGGTTATTTATAATATTTAGGAAGCTATTCATAAAATGCGGTACAGCAATAAAATCAAACACGAAACCATGAAAAAGAATGATCGAAAGATCAGCAGGATGCAAAACAGTAGACAGAGTATGATCTATGAGCTCATTTATATAAAAAAAAAAAAATTCCTTGAAAATTTCAAGGAGGCTAGATCCTGAATTTTTAGCAATCATTACCTCTAAAGAATACTGAATAAGGGTTAAGAGAATGAAGATTAAATATACAATTTTCTATTTAATATTCCACTTAAAAACAAAGTGGAATCACTTAAAACAATGCTATTTATCATTTTGAAAACACCACCCAGCAACAAAAAAGCATTTTTAGATGAGAATGTACACAAGACACATCAGGGTTTTTCAGTGTGGACATGCAAGGCTTTACTGAACTTCAACACAGAAAAACATTCATCCCATGACCACAAAAAAAAAGTTTAAGAAAAGTGACTTAAGCAAGTAGACACAAGATTATCCTTCTAAAGGAGAGCTCTGCATTTCATAACAAAGCATTTAAATTTAGAAAAAAATACAAGCTTGAAAAGTATCTCTGGAAAAGAGAGAAAAAGTAATAAAGCAATATGATTGCTATTTTCTATTTCAAAAGTTTTTTGTTCTGGAGCTGAAAATATTTTAAAGAAAAATACTTGTTCTAAATTAAAAACATGATTAGTATTTTTGCATTTACAAAGGCAATCTAGCTTGTTCTTTCTTCTGGCTTCAAACGATTCTTGATTACCTTTGACTTTTTTATTTTCATTCTCATTTTTGCACATAAAAAATTCCCTACTGTGCCTGATAATAATATACAATTTTCAATAGACTTCCACTTCCAAGAATTCATTTTTATTCCAGAAGTTAAAATGTCTGTGATACTAGGCATATAAAAATCCACTGCTTCAATTTTATCATTAAAAGATATAATTCATTACCCCCAAAAAAAATTTGGAAATGCATACAAACATAAAGATATAAAAATATCCTTCCCAAAATTATTTATATTAATGAAAACTGTAAACAATCTTAATATTCAATAATAGAGATCAGCTAAATTAACTGAGGATACTTCTATAATATGAAATATGATACAACCATTTAAAATAGTTACTTAGGAACACTACTTAATAGCATGAGAGATATTCAATATATACAATGAAATATATACATCATCTTTATTATCCAAGAAAAAAACATGTGTTTATATTATACATAGAGAAAAGACTGAAAGCTATACAACAGTAATTTACCAGCATTTTTATTTCTATGTGTTGATTTATAGGGTGATTCTACTTCCTTCTTTACACATGAATATATTTTCTAAAATTTCTACAATAAAAATATAAATATTTTATAATCAGAAATGCTAATTTAAAAGGAAGATGAAACTAGAGCAAACTCAGCATATACTTCAAAATATTTTATGTTGGAGAAAAAAATATGTCAAAAAAAATTTCATCAGAAAAAGTCAGAAATGACTAGGTAACTGTACAGAGTTATTTCTGCCCAAGGGTTCACTAGGTAGATTTTAAAATAAGGAGTAGGCTGATGTTTACATGCAACTTCTTAACAATGCCACAAATATTTTTAGAGTATGCCAAAAAGGAAAAAAAAAAAAACAAAAACAAAACCTAAGGGTGTGGAAAAAAATAAAGCCACATCTATTTTAAACTTAATATCTGATGCAATATATGATAGTTTTAAATATTTTTTTTCTTTCAATACATATGTGGGTAATGTCGGTATGTTTACTGCTGTCCCGAGTTGTCATCATAAAGAGTAAAGATTTTACTTAATACATGAAAAACAAAAGAAAAAAGCAAAAACTAAACTAATAATCCTGACTCTCCTGGGCTATGACTACACAATAGTAAAGCTAAATTAAGAGCACAGTTTTTCAGATTCTTAAAAAATTCTTAAAAACTCCTATTAGGGCTTACAACACACCATACAGATAACCAAAGTTTTTCAATGGTGTCATAAGCAAAAATAAAAATAGTAATTTAACAAAGCAAATTGATATTTGTTCAGTGACTACTGTATGTCAAGCATATAGGTGCTTTCAGACTACAAAATCCTCGTAATAACCCTGCAAAGCAGGTATCCGCCAACTTAGATGAGGAAACTGAGACTCAGAGAGATTAGGTCTCTGCCCATTTCCCACACAGCTAATAAGAAGAAAAATCTGGATTTAAACCTAGGTATATCTGATTCTGTGGCCTGTGCTTTTAACCCATAAGCAATACTGCCTCTTTAATAAATCTTTAAAATGACAAAGAAAGGCAATATATTATGTCATTTGTCAACTAGAGTGTAGCTTAATTTAGCAGATCTATGTAAAAGGTAAGAATAATGAGAATTGTGAATAGAAAGAATAGTGAGACTAGAAAACTACATTACAAATAAGCTGAAATAAAGGGAAGGTGGAGGGATTCAGTGAGGTCAAAAATACTGCCTCTTAAAAACTGCCACTTCCACTACGCCCCAGAATAAGACGCTCAGAAAAGAGCCTCTCAGAAAACCCGTCTAACAGGAGTGGAATTGGGATACACAAAATGGAAGATAGGCATTAAAAAACAGAAAAAAGAAATTCTGCCTATCCTGCATCATTATTTCAACTAGAACCTGAAAACTCATACCGCACAAAAACATAAAAATTGCGTTAATGTGATACATCAGAAAAATCTCAGTCCTACCTCTTTCTCATGCATTCGAGTGAGGAAATGATCATCAAGAAGACTGCTGGATTTCCTTAGGCTGAATTTGGGAGTCATCTGTTGAATGAGTATGAGTTATTTAATATGTTTTATCCTCAGCCCAAAAGTAAACTTGTAAACGCATGAAGCCAAGACCAAAATAATAACAACATCAAGGGAAAAAGTGATTCATTCAGTTCCAAGTGACTAAGATTAATACGACATTATGCTTCATAGGGTGGACCTACATTATTTTCTGTAAAAAAGCCACTGGTTATTTTATTATAAAATACTTGTCCCTAGAAAAAGTCCAATGGAATTTTCACCTACCAGAGAAACAGGGATAGGCTTCTGTCTCAGATACCGAGGATTTTCTATCTGAAATTTTAAAAACAAAATAAGGTCTTATTAATTTTGAAGTTTTAATGATTAGCTGGTATATGAAAACATTTTCTTTATATCTTGATATTCAGTTTGGCTTTTAGAAATGATACTGTATAGTTCTTTTTCAGTGGCTCCCTAACAAATAAAATACAAAGCATAAACCCCTTTCCATCTATAAATGCACCTCTGCGATCTTCTCACTGCCTAAATGCCCAGTCTTCATCATCCAATACTCCTCCCCTCACTCCCAGAACCCTAAATGACTTCTTTCACCAGAATAGGTCCTCCCTGCCTTTGTACATGGTTCTGTCTACCTCTCAAGTCCCTTCATTTTAATTTAATCACTACACTCCCAGCCATATTGGGTGGATGAAACCTTGAACTTATCTCTACAATAGCAACTAGTATACAAAATCCCTTCATAGTTCCTCCTACTTTTTCATGCTTATCTATTCCCACCATACTCTAAATTCAGAGGACACTGAACAATTTGTTTTACCCCTAAAGCACTACATTGTCTCATAGATAAGTCTTTGAAACCTGTGAAATCATTTTCCTAACTTCTTTATGTGGTTAACCTACACAAGACCCAGTCCAGGAATCGTCTCCCCTGGGAAACTTAGGTGAGTTCCTACTACTCCAGGAGTACTGTGAATATCCCCCTTATAACCCAACATCCATCTTCTCCACCAGACTGGCCCTCTGAAACAGCCTTGTTCACTGCTCCATCCCTAGCATCCACCACAGGGCCTGGCATCTACCAGTGCTCAATAAATATTTAGGGATGTATGGATGTATGGATGTATGGATGTATGGACGGAAGGAAGGAAGGAAGGAAGGAAGGAAGGAAGGAAGGAAGGAAACTACTTGATCCCACCCTCCTATAAGCTCCAAAAGTATCCTGTGCTCCTCTCCCTCATAACCCTTATACAGTATTTTAATTGTTTACCATTATGTCTCCTCATCTGTCTTTGAGCACAATGAAAACAAGGATATCTTCACAGCATTGTATCCCTGCTATCTAGCACAATAACTAACACATAGTCACATTTCAATGAAACATATGTTGAACTTATATATATGATAAATTCATAACACTGATTGCTATGTACAATTATTTAATTCACAAATGAAGCAATAATTAAAATCACTATCATGAAAGTCTAATTTCTTAAAGCAGGTATTATTGATCTTAAAAATCCAGGATTAGCAAATCTCAGCACCACCATAAACACACAAATTACTACATGGATAATCTCACAGTATACAGGAATACAAATATAACACTAACCATGACTACAACCTAGTAGTCATTAGCCTGGAATATACCATTAGAATAAACTGATAAACTCTTTCAAATATATATTATTGGGTTCTGCTCTTCTGATATACTACTTGTATCTTCAAAAAGCCCCCAGATAATGCTCAGGAAAGACTATGGTTTGTTAATTTTCTTGGGGTATGGCAAGAACATGTTGGAAGCAATGTAGTTATTTTAGGTTATTTCTTTTTCTAATTCCATTGGTTTTGTTTGAAATGTTTTTTTTTTTTTTATTTTTTTTTTAAAAAAAGGTTTAAAAAAAGCCCCCAGAGTGTTTATTATGGTTAATAATCATGGATTTCGCATAATTCACATCCAATTTGACAATAAAGGCAAAGATAAATAAAACAATTGATTAGAATGTAAGGGCAATGAAGTTAAAAATAGAACTTACTCAAGTTTTGTTTGTTTTTGAAAGAGAGCCTCTTATAACAACAGGTAGGATCTGAAGAAAAACTGTTCTTTAGCAAATTTACAAAATCATTTTCTTTGACCTACAGGCTGGTTCCCATGAAGTAGCGGCAACTGCCTGGATTTAATTTCTCTCTCCATCCTCCAAAAATTGATATAAATCAACAAAGAGGGCAAATAAAACCAACCCTCATCCATGCCTACATCTTAACTAGATAGAATTGAATACTAAAAACCTTGATTAACATATAAGTGGTCAAATATGGATTCCAATCAGCAGAGTAAGCTCTTGAACCAAACCAAAGTCACAACACGGAAAAAAGGAAGTACCTCAAAGTTCTTATAGTAGAATATATGTATATATATTTCATCAAATATTGAGTTTGCAGAAGGAGAATGGGCCACCTTAAGTGGGAGGCCATGACCTACTGAATCAGTGCTGAGGACAAGGGAGGGAAAAGAAGGAGCTTGGAAATACTGACAGAAAAGACAGTTTTAGGAAGGAACCACTATTGAGAAGAAAGAGGCACCTTGAAAGGTAGTTGCTGATGATAAGGGGGAAGAAAAAATAGCTGAAGAGTAAAGCCCTAAAGAAACAAGATAGAATCAAAGAATCAGAAGATGACAAGCCAAACTGACAACAAAAGGTAGCATTTTTTAAAGAAACTAAACTCACAATAGCAGAAGAGGGGCTTCTTGAACTGAGAAATCAAGTAAGCTACCCAAACTACCATCTCCCATAGAAATCACCTGCTTTTGCTTATTCAAGAAAATCTAAAATAAATATCATGAACAGAGGGGGAAAAAAAAATCCAACATCCATTAAAAAAAAAATCTCAATACCAAAAAGTAGAATATGAAAATCAATACACAAGGAGTTCCAGAAGACGGCAGCATAGAGAAGAGTGGAAACTAGGTAGTCCCCCTGGAACAACTCATAAACAACCAGGAACAACTAGTAAACAATCTGGAATAACTTCAGGGGGACAAATGTGACTGCCCACTCATCATACAATAACCTAAATTGGGAGGAATGCCTGAGATCGCAGCATAATATCTGTAAGTAAAAACTGCGGAACTGAGCCGAGAGCCCCCTCCCCCCACAGCCCAAACTGCAAAGCCTCACAGTGCTACAGGGCAGCACTCTCTGAGCAAGCAAATATAGCTC
This sequence comes from Choloepus didactylus, assembly GCF_015220235.1. Lineage (NCBI taxonomy): Eukaryota > Metazoa > Chordata > Mammalia > Pilosa > Megalonychidae > Choloepus > Choloepus didactylus. The sequence continues at coordinate 61,932,285 of NC_051324.1, read as the reverse complement.
AGCTGAGCAACAACTGGTGTTTTAATTATCAAGCGTGGACTGCTCCATACAACCTACGAATCCCCAAGAAGCAGACAGAGGTTTTTGGTGACAACTGACCTTGGAGAGCCAGAGGATCTCTCTAGGAGGGTGGGGGAGCCCAGAGGACCAGATGCTGTGTCTGGCCAACGGGTGAAACTGAGGGTGGCTGCGAACTGGCCCTGAAGGGGCCTTTCTGTCCCTTTCGGCTCAGTGGAGAAAGCCTCAGCCATTTTCTGTTCCTAGTGCTTTGAACCAGACAAGGGTGGAGACAGCACAGTAAGAGACTATCCAAATGCTAATGACCTCTTCCTAGGGGGTGTATCTTCCCTAAGAGGAAAGAATTGGTGCCAAGCTCTATTACCTGCCATCCATTCAGAACCAGACCCCAGAGCCTGGGGGAAAACAGCCACAGGGCATATCTCCTTACACCAGTCTGGAGCTACAGGTTGATGGGTGCCACCTGCTGGGCAGAAAAGCACAGTGACTTCAGGCCTCATAGGGTGTACCAATCTAAGATACCCTCAGGTAAACTGGATACTATTGCCTCCTTCTAGACCAGCCTCTTCTGGTCTAGGAAAACCTGATTGGGGTAAACAAGGAAACCAGAAGCCTAAACAACAGAAAACTACAACCTACACTAAGAAAAACAAAGCTATGGCCCAGTCAAAGGAATAAACTTAAACTTCAACTGAGATATAGGAATTTAAACAACTAATGCTAAATCAATTCAGTTTAGGGAAGAGATGGCAAAAGAGATGAAGCATATAATGAAAACACTAGGCATACATAAGGTAGAAATCCAAAGATCGAAAATACAACTGGCAGACTCTATGGAAATGAAAGGCACAACACAAGAGATGAAAAATACAATGAGACACACAACAACAGATCTCAAAAGGCAGAAGAAAACACTCAGAAACTGGAGAACAAGACACCTGAAAGCCTACACACAACAGATAGAGAAAAGAATGGAAAAATACTAACAACGTCTCCGGGAACTGAATGACTACATGAAACACAGGAATGTACGTGTCATGGGTGTCCCAGAAGGAGAAGAGAAGGGAAAAGGGGCAGAAGCAATAACAGAGGAAATAATCAATGAAAATTTCCCATCTCTTTTGAAAGACATAAAATGACAGGTCCAAGAAGTGCAGCATATTCCAAACGGAATAGATATGAATAGGCCTACGCCAAGACACTTAATAATCAGATTATCAAATGTCAAAGATAAAGAGAGAATCCTGAAAGCAGCAACAGAAAAGCAATCCATCACATACAAAGGTAGCTTGATAAGACTATGTGCAGATTTCTCAATAGAAACCATGGAGGCACGAAGGAAGTGGGGTATATTTAAAATACTGAAAGACTAAAACCACCAACCAAGAATCCTATATCCAGCAAAACTGTCCTTCAAATATGAGGGAGCTTAAAGTATTCTCTGACAGACAATGACAGAGTTTGTGAACAAGATAGCTGCTCTACAGGAAACACTAAAGGGAACACTACAGACAGAAAGGAAAAGATGAGAGTGAGAGGTTTGGAACACAATTTGGGGAGATAGTAGCACAGCAATGTAAGTACACTGAACAAAGATGACTGTGAATACAGTTGAAGGAGGAAGGTTAGGAGAATGTGGAACACCAGAAGGAAAGACGAAAAATAAGAGACAGGGACTGTATAACTCAGTGAAACCTAGGGTGCAAGACAATTGTGATAAAAGGTACAAATCTGTTTTTACATGAGGTAGAACAAATGAATGTCAATATTGCAAGGTGTTAAAAGCAGGGTGGGATGGGGGAAAATATAATCAAAGCAAACTAGAGACTATAATTAACAGAAACATTGTATTAGGCTTCCTTTAATATAACAAAGGAAATATACCAAAGCTAAATGCATACTGCGGGGGGGGGGGGGGCATGGGGGAAGGGTATGGGACTCTTTGCATTGGTGATGTCTAACTCTTCATTCTACTTTAGGTTAATGCTATCTTTCCTTTTGTTGCTTCCCAGCTGTTATGTTTTTTTTTTCTCTCTCTCTTTCTTTTTTCTTTCTCTTTTGTTTCTCTACCTTCTTTGACTCTTCCTCCTTCTTGGTGGAAGAAATGGAGATGTCCTTATATAGATAGTGGCAATAGTGATGAATACATAAATACATGACTATACAGGGAACCATCGATTGTTTACTTGGGACAGAATGTATGGTATGTGAACAAAACTGTCTTTAAAAAATGGGTTGATAAAGAAAACTTGAGGGCATTATATTGAGTGAAATAAGACAGACACATAAGGACAAATATTGCAGGGTCTCACTGATATGAACTAATTATAATATGTAAACTCATACACATGAAATATAAGTTACCAGGATATAGAACGAGAACAAAGAATGGGGAGTGGTTGCTTATTATGAGCAGAATGTTCAACTAGGGTGAACTAAAACGTTTGGAAATGGACAGAGGTGATGGTAGCACATTTTGAGAATAACTAACAGTGCTGAATGGTGTGAATGTGGTGGAAAGGGTAAGTTCAGAGTCACATATGTCACCAGAAGGAACGTTGGAGGTTAAAAGATGGGAATGTATAAAACAGTGAATCTTGTGGTAGGCAATGTCCGTGACTAATTGTACAAATATTAGAAATCTCTCTCATGAACTAGAACAAATGTATGACACTATAATTTGAAGTTAATAATAGAGGGGCATATAGGAAAAAATATATACCTATTGCAAACTATATACTACAGTTAGTAGTATTTTAACGTTCTTTCATCAACAGTAACAAATGCACTATACCAATACTATGAATCAGTAACGGGGGGGTGGTTTGGGGTATGGAAGGGTTTGAGTTTCCTTTTTTTTTTTTTTGTCTTTATTTCTTTTCTGGAGTAATGAAAACGTTCTAAAAATTGAAAAAAATTAATTGTGGTGATGGATGCACAACTGTATGATGGTACCATGGGCAAATTGATTGCACACTTTGGATCCTTGGATAATTGTATGGTATGTGAACAATCTCAATTTTAAAAAAGGAACTAATAGACATAAAAAAAATCAAAACACAGCATTTTAGTTTCCCGGCTGTTAAGCATATACTATACGACAGGTCAGCTTAACAACTGGAATTTATTGGCTCACAGTTTCAGAAACTAGAAGGCTTACATCCTGTAGTAGTATGAAGCTGTATGTACCCTGGAAAAACATATTCTTAAATCTAATCCATTCCTGTGCATATAAAGCCATTTTAAATACGATCTTTTGATGAGACTATTTCAATTAAGGTGTGATTCCCCCATCTCATTCTGGACAAGACTTAATCCTATTCCTGGAGTCCTTTATAAACAGAATGAATACAGAGAAGGAGGGAGGGAAGGAGAGGGATAGAGGGAGGGAGGGAGAGAGAGAGACAGAGCGTGCGAGCCAGGGAAGAAGAAGCTGAAATCAATGAAACCTGGAAGACAAGGGAGAACAGCAGATGTCACCATGTGCCTTGCCACATGGCAGAGGAGCCAAGAATTGCCAGCAGCCAGTCGTTGGGAAGAAAGTATCACCTTGATGATGCCTTGATTTGGACTTTTTCTCAGCCTCAAAACCGTAAACTATTAAATTCCCATCGTTCAAGCCAAAATATTTCATAGTAGTTGCTTTAAACAGCCTGGAAAACTAAAACACTTCCTCCCAGGGTTGGTATCTTCTGCTGGCTGGCAATTTTGTGGGTTCCTTGGCTTTTCTGTCACATTGCAATGCAAATGGCAGTGTCTTCTCCTTTCTCTTCCAGGTTCCATTCACTTCCAGTTTCTGGCTGCTCCCTGTGACTTCCTCTTTCCGTGTCCAATTTCTTGTGTTTATAAGGACTTCAGCCATATTGGATTAAGGCCCACCCTCATTCAGTTTGGGCACACCTTAGCTTGTAACACCTTCAAAGGTCCTGTTTACAAATGGGTTCACATCCACAGGAACAAAGGTTGGAACTTAAACATACTTTTTGTCAGAGACATGATTCAATCCCCAATACCCAGTGTATTAGTCAAGGTTCTTCAGAGAAACAGAAATGACAGGATGTGTGTGTGTATGTGTGTTGTAAATATTATGAGATTTATTACTGGAATATATATGACCATGGGGATTAACAAGTCTGAATTTTGTAGGGCAGGCCACAAGACGGGAACTCCAATGAAGGTTTCAATGGATTCTCTGGGAGAAGCTGGGTAGCTGAAGTAGGGATAGAAATTCTTCTTTCTGACTGCTGAAATCCTCAGTTCTCCCTTTAATGCCTTCAACTGACTGGTTGAAACATCTCCCATTACTGAAAGCAATCTCCTTTGTTGACTGTAGATGTAAACAGCCATAGATGCAATCAACTGACTAATGATTTAAATCCATCTAGAAAATACCCTCACAGTAACAATCAGGCTAGTGCTTCCTTGACCTAACAACTGGACTCCATAACCTAGCCAAAGTGACACTTCAAATCATCTCACATCGCAACATGTATTTAATGCAATTTTTAAATAACTTAGGTATAAAGAATGCAACAAATCAGATTAAACAAAAACAGAAAAATGTTAAATAGGAGCTGACCAAATTCAGGGAAGAAATGGAAGTGTAAGACAAAAATCATATAGGAAATGAAGACCAAAGTAAGAGTTGTCAAAGATACAACCAAAAGATACAACCAAAGTGACAGCAAGAACCCAGAAGGCAAGAACTGAAACTGTACTAAAAGTAAGAAAACGAAGCAGAAGTAAAGTTATTAAAAAGGGATCAGAGAGAAATTGATAAATAAAGAAAACATGTATAACAAGAGTTCAATAAACATGTAACTGGAACCCACAAAGGGGAAAAAAATCAAATACAACTAAATATCTAAAACTGATTCTAGAAAACTTTTCTGAAATAAAGAATACCAGAATCATCATATTGAAAATTCCCAATGTTTACTTTAGAAAAATGATCCAGACCCATCAATTCTGATACCTATTCAATGTAATGAATAAAAATCAATAAAAACACATTGATTTTTAAGAATAATTTTTTTAAAAAAATACAGAAGACTCCCATTCAAATAGACCAAGATACTTACAAGTGAAAAAAGTAAGGGAGACATCACATTTTTTAACTGTAACATACAACATGCAAAGCATGACAGCAGTGGAACAATAAGCTCAGGGAAAGAAAATGTGAACCAAGTATTTTACATCCAATCTAGCTTCCCTTCAAGAATTAAGGCCATGAAGCAGCATTTCAAACATGCAAGAACTCAGAAAATATGGCATTACAAGATCTACCCTGTGGAATCTACTAAAGGATAAACATTTTCTCTTAACTAAAAGATAATCAAGGTACGTTCAAATCAAGGGACTGGCAGAAGTAAAATATTTCTTGAATAAATATTATAACATCTGTAACTTACTTTCAAATGGTTCAGTTAAAACAAAGTTCCAAAATGTAAAAGGTGGTAGGTATAGAAGTTATCACCATACTATTCTTTTCCTATTTTAATATTTTTATAATGAAAATTGAAAAAAAAAGTTTTCCTCAATAATCTTTTAAAATCTAAACTGATAACTATCATATATCAATAATCTAAGCTTCCACCTTAGAAACTACAAAAATAAGGGCAACTTAAATCCAAAGTAAGCAAAAGAAAAGAAATTATAAAAATTAAAAGAGAAATCTATGAAATTGAAAACAAGAGAACATAAGAGAAAAATTATGTGAAGTCAGTTTGATCACTGATCTTTGAAAAGACCAATAAAATGTATAACCTCTAGCCAAGCTAACCAAGAAAAAAAGAGAAGACACAAAATACTAATAACACAAATGAAAAAGGGATCATCAAAATTAATCCCACAGACATTAAAAGGATAATAAAGGAATAATATGGACAACTCTATGGCCACAAATTTGATAACTCAGATGAAAGTGGGCAAATTCCTTGAAAGAAAGGATCATCCAAAACTCACACAAGGAAACTAGATAATCTGAATAAGCTTTTATCTATTAAACAAACTGAGTCAACAATTATTAACCATCCAAAACAGAAAGCACCAGGCCCAGATGGTTTCTATGAAAATTCAGTAAGAAAGGCAAGTCTGTGATATTTGAACCAAGACAACTCCCTCTCTCCCCCACCCCAGTGAAGCAATGGGGAGACCCCCACCCCAGACTGCTATAGCCACATAGCATATGGCTCCATCCTTCCACCTCCCAGCCAAAGGCTTTCTTCCCAGGAGGAAAAGGACTTCAGCATTCCTCATCCTGCCCGAGCTGCCTGCTGCTGAGACTAAGTCCTGGGCAAGTACAGTCAAGAGGCAGGGGCCCCCTTAATCCATATAACCTCAATTGGTGGGACAGAGCTCTATCTTGGATGTGGAATGCTGAGACTACCAGGATCCCGATAGCCCTTCTCCTTGCTCTTGAGGTGGGGTTCCACGCCAGGACAGGCAAGCCAAGAGAATCTTGGGCTACTGCCCACCCCCTCCACCAAGCTCAGCAACTGGAGAGGTGGGTGCCACTCAAGAGAATCCTGTCATTTTCTCCAGCAGCAGTTCCAGAGCACTGGCACAAAGATTTTGCCTCAGGGAAGAAGCAGACCATAAAAAAAGACAGCTCCTAAGGACCTGACTTCATCTGCAACAAAGGATGGAGAAGTTGAAACCTAATAGCACTGTTGAAACCTAACAGCACTACCAAAAACAGTGGAAGTTGTGGTAAAGGGAACTGAGAGAACATTCCTGAAGCTAATGAACATACAGCCTAGACTGTAGGCTGGCTAGTTGGCAGGAGAAGACATGGGAAGTAAGACAACCGGGAGGAGCCCTCCTTAGGTCAGAAAAGTAACTAACACTAACGTCAGCAACTACCTACTCTAAGGAACCACAATTTGATAAGATTTGTTTATAGAGGAATACACGCTTCAAGGCATCATTGTAAACAACAAAAGCAATCGGTGGTCAGTTAGTGGAATTTAACAGCTGGGTGTAGTCAGGGAAGGAGTGAGAGAGCTACCAGTACAACTGTCATCCCAGGGTGACTCTGGGCATATCCAAAGCTGCACCTGCCTGAGGAGCAACATGAGGGGCTCAACCTGTATGTTTGGTGGGCAAGGGAGAAAGGGAGTTGGAGTGTGAGAGAATAGATGTCATTAAAATAACCCAACCAGTCACTAAAAAAAATAAATAACAAACCCTGGAAGGGGGGACCAGTACCCAGAAATGCTGTAATATATTTTCTAAATGTCCACTTTCCAATAAACAATTACAAGGTATGCAAATTAACAGGAAAGATTGACCCGGACACCAGAAAAAAAGAGCAGGCAAAAAAACTGCCTGTGAGAGCAATCAGATATCTGATATAACAGAAAAGAGTTCAAAGTAGCCTTCATAAACATGCCCACAGAACTAAAGGAAAGCTTGATTAAAGAAGTAAAGGAAGGTATGATGAGAATGTTGCATCAGATAGAGAATATCAATAAAGAGACAGAAATTTTTAAAAGAACTAAATGGAAATTCTGGAGTGAAAAGTACAATAACTGAAATTTAAAAATCCACCCAGTGGGGCTCAACAGTAGATTTAAATTGGCAGAAGAAAGAACTCACAAACTTGAAGACAGAACATAGAGATTATGCAACCTGAAGAACAGAGAGAAAAAAGATGAAGAAAAATGAACTGAGCATCAGAGAAATGTGTGACACCCTTAAGCATACTAACACATAAATAAATAGTGGGAGTTCCAGAAGGAGAAGAGAAAGAGAAAATTTACAAATCAAAGAGAAAAAGACTAACGACTGTTAGAAAAATTGAGGGAAAACCTGAGGCACACTTCTCCAATGAGGAAATATGAAAGGCCAATAGAAATATGAAAATAAGCCCATCTCTTTGGCAACATGAAAAAAATATATAAAGTAATATGACAATGAAAGGAAATTTTATAGCCACCAGATTAGCATACATTAAAAATCTGGCAATACAAGAATTCAAGATGTGAGGCACTGCTAGTCAGAGTATAAACTGGTACATCTGCTTTAAACCTTAAGTTAATATAAAAACAAAATCTATTTAAATATATTACCAGAGAGAGAGGGATATTCTTTAGTAAACAACAGAGTACTATATACACACAGATTTTTGAAAAATATTTCTATAGGCAGCAAGGTTCACTCAAATATTTTTTGTCTGAAAGTATTTATATGAAAGTAAGTAATTATTATCTATTTTTGGAAGAAAGAAAACAGCATAAAAATCTTCAAAGACACTTGCATATCTGAAAATATATAAAACTAACTCAAGAAGCAGAGTATAAATATAAGGGAAAAAAATTAAAGGATGAGGAAACAGAATTTTCAAAGATGCTCAAGCTCTAATTAAGCTTAAATTTTAAACCTAAAGGCCAAGAAAACCACCTGTGACACTTTTACCCAGCTCTTCATTTATACATAGGGTATAAAATATAGGTTTACCTACTTAAAATGTAGCATTCCAAAATAACTATACAGAAGTAACTGCTATTTCATCATCTTAATCTTTAAAAGCTGTTAAATAAAGAAGTTAAAGACTCATTCTATTACCATAATTTCCCTTATCAAGTTGACCAAAAAAATAGAAGTCTATTCTAATTTTTTAAAAACAGCAACACTGTAAACAACTACCAATCCTCTATTGTTATTTGTGTATTGAACATTGAGTTTGTCTCATAACTACTTTTAATATATAATGGGAATTATTCATAGTAAAGCATGTTCTTGAGTCCATTTGGAGAAAATAAGCTATCTCTCTTCTGATTTTGTTAACAGCCGCCAGATGTGCTTTGAAGTTAATTATACCCATTTTGTAATCCACAACTAACATGGATTTGAAGCAATCTGTAAAAAGTCTTAACGTTTATTTTTTTCATGCTGTTTTTGAAAACTTCTTGTTCTCTCACAATATCTTAAGAAAGAATGCCACAATAAACAATGTCCAAAATGGAGGATAAAAAAAGGACTTACACAAAACATGAAAGTCAAACAAAATATTATATAGAAAGTAAAGCCAAAAGTAACTAAGTTGAAATAACAAGAATAAATCACACAAACTGAAAATTTCTTATTTAAGCAGCAAATAGAATCACAATAATAAAATATATAATAAATTAAACTAGATGTGAATACAGATATCTGAATGCACTCTGATGAAAACTGACTTTTGATGTTTTATTTTGTTTAGCACATTTGTTTGGTTGCAAAAAAATTCTGTTTGTTTATTCATTTTTTTTTTCAAATTCAGGATTTGGTCAAATTGACATAAGCAAATACTCCCTTATAGACTAATGTTGATCAACTACAGAAGTGCTAAGTTTCCAGAAAAATAAAAAGGCATTTTATCTGTAATTTAGCTGTCTTAGAGGGAAGGACATTATCAAGCAATATACTACCAGGAAAACAACTAAAATAAATGTTTTCAAGTCATAGCATCAGTCAGGAGAACTAACAAATCTCTCAACATGAAATTGATTTTTCTCCAAAAGTATGTTTCTAAGTCAATATTTTGGAACTTGGAAAAGTGTTTCCACAAAAATATTACTGCAAATGGAGGCTCACTCAATTTATTCACAGCTTTTCAACAAACATTTAATGAGCATAAATAAAATACAGATACAACAATCAACAGGCATAGGAAAAACAAATAAGTCAAAAGAACAGAACAGAAACAGACGTGTACTTTCACTCAATTTATGTGAGAAATGACATTGTGGTACAAAAGGAAAAGAATGGTCTTTTCAACAAATGGTAGTGATACCTGAGAATACACAAGAAACAAAAAATACATTTTAATTCCCTACCTCACAACATACAGAAAAATCACCTACAGATGGTCTGTAAATCTGAAAGGGAAGGGTAAAACAATACAGCTTCTAGAAGAAAATATAGGAGAACACTTTCAAGACATAAAGAGAATCAAAGGTTTATTAAACAGGACACAAAAGAGCACTAACCATAAAGGGTGAAAAAATGATAAAATGAACTTCATTAAAACTTCTGTTCATCAAAAGACACTGATAAGAGAATAAGAACAACAAAGTGGAAGAAAATATTTACATTACTATATTCCAAATGAACTCATAAGGAGGCGGGGCAAGATGGCAGACTGGTGAGCTGTAAGTTTTAGTTACTCCTCCAGGAAAGTAGGTAAAAAGCCAGGAACTGCGTGGACTGGACACCACAGAGCAATCTGTCTTTGGGCATACTTCATACAACACTCATGAAAACGTGGAACTGCTGAGATCAGCGAAATCTGTAAGTTTTTGCGGCCAGGGGACCCGCGCCCCTCCCTGCCAGGCTCAGTCCCGGGGGAGGAGGGGCTGTCAGCTCCGGGAAGGAGAAGGGAGAATTGCAGTGGCTGCTCTTATCGGAAACTCATTCTACTGATTCAAACTCCAACCATAGATAGACTGAGACCAGACACCAGAGACTCTGAGAGCAGCCAGCCCAGCAGAGAGGAGACAGGCATAGAAAAAAAACAACACGAAAAACTCCAAAATAAAAGCGGAGGATTTTTGGAGTTCTGGTGAACGCAGAGGGGGGAAGGGCGGAGCTCAGGCCTTGAGGCGCATATGCAAATCCCGAAGCAAAGCTGATCTCTCTGCCCTGTGCACCTTTCCTTAATGGCCCTGGTTGCTTTGTCTATTAGCATTTCAATAACCCATTAGATCTCTGAGGAGGGCCGTTTTTTTTTTTGTTTTTTTTTTTTTTTTTTAAATCCTTTTTGCTTTTTCTAAAACAATTACTCTAAGAAGCTCAATACAGAAAGCTTCAAAGAATTGCAATTTGGGCACGTCAAGTCAAGAGCAGAACTAAGAGAGCTCTGAGACAAAAGGCAATAATCCAGTGGCTGAGAAAATTCACTAAACAACAAAACTTCCCAAGAAAAGGGGGGTGTCCGCTCACAGCCACCATCCTGGTGGACAGGAAACACTCCTGCCCATCGCCAGCCCCATAGCCCAGAGCTGCCCCAGACAACACAGTGTGACGGAAGTGCTTCAAATAACAGGCACACACCACAAAACTGGGCGTGGACATTAGCCTTCCCTGCAACCTCAGCTGAATGTCCCAGAGCTGGGAAGGTGGAGCAGTGTGAATTAACAAAGCCCCATTCAGCCATCATTTGAGCAGACTGGGAGCCTCCCTACACAGCCCAGCAGCCCAGAACTGCCCTGGGGGGACGGCACCCACCTGTGACATAGCACAGTCATCCCTCAACAGAGGACCCGGGGTGCACAGCCTGGAAGAGGGGCCCACTTGCAAGTCTCAGGAGCCATACGCCAATACCAAAGACTTGTGGGTCAGTGGCAGAGACAAACTGTGGCAGGACTGAACTGAAGGATTAGACTATTGCAGCAGCTTTAAAACTCTAGGATCATCAGGGAGATTTGATTGTTAGGGCCACCCCCCCTCCCCGAGTGCCCAGAAACACGCCCCACATACAGGGCAGGCAACACCAACTACACACGCAAGCTTGGTACACCAATTGGGCCCCACAAGACTCACTCCCCCATTCACCAAAAAGGCTAAGCAGGGGAGATCTGGCTTGTGGAGAACAGGTGGCTCGTGGACGCCACCTCCTGGTTAGTTAGAGAAAGTGTACTCCACGAAGCTGTAGATCTGATAAATTAGAGATAAGGACTTCAACTGGTCTACAAACCCTAAAAGAACCCTATCAAGTTCAGCAAATGCCACGAGGCCAAAAACAACAGAAAATTATAAAGCATATGAAAAAACCAGACGATATGGATAACCCAAGCCCAAGCACCCAAATCAAAAGACCAGAAGAGACACAGCACCTAGAGCAGCTACTCAAAGAACTAAAGATGAACAATGAGACCATAGTACGGGATATGAAGGAAATCAAGAAGACCCTAGAAGAGCATAAAGAAGACATTGCAAGACTAAATAAAAAAATGGATGATCTTATGGAAATTAAAGAAACTGTTGACCAAATTAAAAAGATTCTGGACACTCATAGTACAAGACTAGAGGAAGTTGAACAACGAATCAGTGACCTGGAAGATGACAGAATGGAAAATGAAAGCATAAAAGAAAGAATGGGGAAAAAAATTGAAAAACTCGAAATGGACCTCAGGGATATGATAGATAATATGAAACGTCCGAATATAAGACTCATTGGTGTCCCAGAAGGGGAAGAAAAGGGTAAAGGTCTAGGAAGAGTATTCAAAGAAATTGTTGGGGAAAACTTCCCAAATCTTCTAAACAACATAAATACACAAATCATAAATGCTCAGCGAACTCCAAATAGAATAAATCCAAAAAAACCCACTCCGAGACATATACTGATCACACTGTCAAACATAGAAGAGAAGGAGCAAGTTCTGAAAGCAGCAAGAGAAAAGCAATTCACCACATACAAAGGAAACAGCATAAGACTAAGTAGTGACTACTCAGCAGCCACCATGGAGGCAAGAAGGCAGTGGCACGATATATTTAAAATTCTGAGTGAGAGGAATTTCCAGCCAAGAATACTTTATCCAGCAAAGCTCTCCTTCAAATTTGAGGGAGAGCTTAAATTTTTCACAGAAAAAGAAATGCTGAGAGAATTTGCTAACAAGAGACCTGCCCTACTGGAGATACTAAAGGGAGCCCTACAGACAGAGAAACAAAGACAGGACAGAGAGACTTGGAGAAAGGTTCAGTACTAAAGAGATTCGGTATGGGTACAATAAAGGATATTAATAGAGAGAGGGAAAAATATGGCAAACACAATCCAAAGGATAAGATGGCCGATTCAAGAAATGCCTTCACGGTTTTAACGTTGAATGTAAATGGATTAAACTCCCCAATTAAAAGATATAGATTCGCAGAATGGATCAAAAAAAATGAACCATCAATATGTTGCATACAAGAGACTCATCTTAGACACAGGGACACAAAGAAACTGAAAGTGAAAGGATGGAAAAAAATATTTCATGCAAGCTACAGCCAAAAGAAAGCAGGTGTAGCAATATTAATCTCAGATAAAATAGACTTCAAATGCAGGGATGTTTTGAGAGACAAAGAAGGCCACTACATACTAATAAAAGGGGCAATTCAGCAAGAAGAAATAACAATCGTAAATGTCTATGCACCCAATCAAGGTGCCACAAAATACATGAAAGAAACACTGGCAAAACTAAAGGAAGCAATTGATGTTTCCACAATAATTGTGGGAGACTTCAACACATCACTCTCTCCTATAGATAGATCAATCAGACAGAAGACCAATAAGGAAATTGAAAACCTAAACAATCTGATAAATGAATTAGATTTAACAGACATCTACAGGACATTACATCCCAAATCACCAGGATACACATACTTTTCTAGTGCTCATGGAACTTTCTCCAGAATAGATCATATGCTGGGACATAAAACAAGCCTCAATAAATTTAAAAAGATTGAAATTATTCAAAGCACATTCTCTGACCACAATGGAATACAATTAGAAGTCAATAACCATCAGAGACTTAGAAAATTCACAAATACCTGGAGGTTAAACAACACACTCCTAAACAATCAGTGGGTTAAAGAAGAAATAGCAAGAGAAATTGCTAAATATATAGAGACAAATGAAAATGAGAACACAACATACCAAAACCTATGGGATGCAGCAAAAGCAGTGCTAAGGGGGAAATTTATAGCACTAAACGCATATATTAAAAAGGAAGAAAGAGCCAAAATCAAAGAACTAATGGATCAACTGAAGAAGCTAGAAAATGAACAGCAAACCAATCCTAAACCAAGTACAAGAAAAGAAATAACAAGGATTAAAGCAGAAATAAATGACATAGAGAACAAAAAAACAATAGAAAGGATAAATATCACCAAAAGTTGGTTCTTTGAGAAGATCAACAAGATTGACAAGCCCCTAGCTAGACTGACAAAATCAAAAAGAGAGAAGACCCATATAAACAAAATAATGAATGAAAAAGGTGACATAACTGCAGATCCTGAAGAAATTAAAAAAATTATAAGAGGATATTATGAACAACTGTATGGCAACAAACTGGATAATGTAGAAGAAATGGACAATTTCCTGGAAACATATGAACAACCTAGACTGACCAGAGAAGAAATAGAAGACCTCAACCAACCCATCACAAGCAAAGAGATCCAATCAGTCATCAAAAATCTTCCCACAAATAAATGCCCAGGGCCAGATGGCTTCACAGGGGAATTCTACCAAACTTTCCAGAAAGAACTGACACCAATCTTACTCAAACTCTTTCAAAACATTGAAAAAAATGGAACACTACCTAACTCATTTTATGACGCTAACATCAATCTAATACCAAAACCAGGCAAAGATGCTACAAAAAAGGAAAACTACCGGCCAGTCTCCCTAATGAATATAGATGCAAAAATCCTCAACAAAATACTTGCAAATCGAATCCAAAGACACATTAAAAAAATTATACACCATGACCAAGTGGGGTTCATTCCAGGCATGCAAGGATGGTTCAACATAAGAAAAACAATCAATGTATTACAACACATTAAAAACTCGAAAGGGAAAAATCAATTGATCATCTCAATAGATGCTGAAAAAGCATTTGACAAAATCCAACATCCCTTTTTGATAAAAACACTTCAAAAGGTAGGAATTGAAGGAAACTTCCTCAACATGATAAAGAGCATATATGAAAAACCCACAGCCAGCATAGTACTCAATGGTGAGAGACTGAAAGCCTTCCCTCTAAGATCAGGAACAAGACAAGGATGCCCGCTGTCACCACTGTTATTCAACATTGTGCTGGAAGTGCTAGCCAGGGCAATCCGGCAAGACAAAGAAATAAAAGGCATCCAAATTGGAAAAGAAGAACTAAAACTGTCATTGTTTGCAGATGATATGATCTTATATCTAGAAAACCCTGAGAAATCAACGATACAGCTACTAGAACTAATAAACAAATTTAGCAAAGTAGCGGGATACAAGATTAATGCACATAAGTCAGTAATGTTTCTATATGCTAGAAATGAACAAACTGAAGAGACACTCAAGAAAAAGATACCATTTTCAATAGCAACTAAAAAAATCAAGTACCTAGGAATAAACTTAACCAAAGATGTAAAAGACCTAAACAAAGAAAACTACATAACTCTACTAAAAGAAATAGAAGGGGACCTTAAAAGATGGAAAAATATTCCATGTTCATGGATAGGAAGGCTAAATGTCATTAAGATGTCAATTCTACCCAAACTCATCTACAGATTCAATGCAATCCCAATCAAAATTCCAACAACCTACTTTGCAGACTTGGAAAAGCTAGTTATCAAATTTATTTGGAAAGGGAAGATGCCTCGAATTGCTAAAGACACTCTAAAAAAGAAAAACGAAGTGGGAGGACTTACACTCCCTGACTTTGAAGCTTATTATAAAGCCACAGTTGCCAAAACAGCATGGTACTGGCACAAAGATAGACATATAGATCAATGGAATCGAATTGAGAATTCAGAGATAGACCCTCAGATCTATGGCCGACTGATCTTTGATAAGGCCCCCAAAGTCACGGAACTGAGTCATAATGGTCTTTTCAACAAATGGGGCTGGGAGAGTTGGATATCCATATCCAAAAGAATGAAAGAGGACCCCTACCTCACCCCCTACACAAAAATTAACTCAAAATGGACCAAAGATCTCAATATAAAAGAAAGTACCATAAAACTCCTAGAAGATAATGTAGGAAAACATCTTCAAGACCTTGTATTAGGAGGCCACTTCCTAGACTTTACACCCAAAGCACAAGCAACAAAAGAGAAAATAGATAAATGGGAACTCCTCAAGCTTAGAAGTTTCTGCACCTCAAAGGAATTTCTCAAAAAGGTAAAGAGGCAGCCAACTCAATGGGAAAAAATTTTTGGAAACCATGTATCTGACAAAAGACTGATATCTTGCATATACAAAGAAATCCTACAACTCAATGACAATAGTACAGACAGCCCAATTATAAAATGGGCAAAAGATATGAAAAGACAGTTCTCTGAAGAGGAAATACAAATGGCCAAGAAACACATGAAAAAATGTTCAGCTTCACTAGCTATTAGAGAGATGCAAATTAAGACCACAATGAGATACCATCTAACACCGATTAGAATGGCTGCCATTAAACAAACAGGAAACTACAAATGCTGGAGGGGATGTGGAGAAATTGGAACTCTTATTCATTGTTGGTGGGACTGTATAATGGTTCAGCCACTCTGGAAGTCAGTCTGGCAGTTCCTTAGAAAACTAGATATAGAGCTACCATTCGATCCAGCGATTGCACTTCTCGGTATATACCCGGAAGATCGGAAAGCAGTGACACGAACAGATATCTGCACGCCAATGTTCATAGCAGCATTATTCACAATTGCCAAGAGATGGAAACAACCCAAATGTCCTTCAATAGATGAGTGGATAAATAAAATGTGGTATATACACACGATGGAATACTACGCGGCAGTAAGAAGGAACGATCTCGTGAAACATATGACAACATGGATGAACCTTGAAGACATAATGCTGAGCGAAATAAGCCAGGCACAAAAAGAGAAATATTATATGCTACCACTAATGTGAACTTTGAAAAATGTAAAACAAATGGTTTATAATGTAGAATGTAGGGGAACTAGCAGTAGAGAGCAATTAAGGAAGGGGGAACAATAATCCAAGAAGAACCGATAAGCTATTTAACGTTCTGGGGATGCCCAGAAATGACTATGGTCTGTTAATTTCTGATGGATGTAGCAGGAACAAGTTCACTGAAATGTTGCTATATTATGTAACTTTCTTGGGGTAAAGTAGGAACATGTTGGAAGTTAAGCAGTTATCTTAGGTTAGTTGTCTTTTTCTTACTCCCTTGTTATGGTCTCTTTGAAATGTTCTTTTATTGTATGTTTGTTTTCTTTTTAACTTTTTTTTTCATACAGTTGATTTAAAAAAGAAGGGAAAGTTAAAAAAAAAAAAAAAGAAAAAAGACAAACAAGGAAAAAAAAAAAAAAGATGTAGTGCCCCCTTGAGGAGCCTGTGGAGAATGCAGGGGTATTCGCCTACCCCACCTCCATGGTTGCTAACATGACCACAGACATAGGGGACTGGTGGTTTCATGGGTTGAGCCCTCTACCATAAGTTTTACCCTTGGGAAGACGGTTGCTGCAAAGGAGAGGCTAGGCCTCCCTGTATTTGTGCCTAAGAGTCTCCTCCTGAATGCCTCTTTGTTGCTCAGATGTGGCCCTCTCTCTCTGGCTAAGCCAACTTGAAAGGTGAAATCACTGCCCTCCCCCCTACGTGGGATCAGACACCCAGGGAAGTGAATCTCCCTGGCAACGTGGAATATGACTCCCGGGGAGGAATGTAGACCCGGCATCGTGGGATGGAGAACATCTTCTTGACCAAAAGGGGGATGTGAAAGGAAATGAAATAAGCTTCAGTGGCAGAGAGATTCCAAAACGAGCCGAGAGATCACTCTGGTGGGCACTCTTACGCACACTTTAGACAACCTTTTTTAGGTTCTAAAGAATTGGGGTAGCTGGTGGTGGATACCTGAAACTATTAAACTACAACCCAGAACCCATGAATCTCGAAGACAGTTGTATAAAAATGTAGCTTATGAGGGGTGACAGTGGGATTGGGAATGCCATAAGGACCAAACTCCACTTTGTCTAGTTTATGGATGGATGTGTAGAAAAGTAGGGGAAGCAAACAAACAGATAAAGGTACCCAGTGTTCTTTTTTACTTCAATTGCTCTTTTTCACTCTAATTATTATTCTTGTTATTTTTGTGTGTGTGCTAATGAAGGTGTCAGGGATTGATTTAGGTGATGAATGTACAACTATGTAATGGTACTGTAAACAATCGAAAGTACAAAAAAAAAAAAAAATGAACTCATAATCACCTAAAGAGCTCTTGCATACCAATAAGAAAAAGGCAGACAACCCAACAGAAAAAAGGGCAAAGCCTTAAATAGGCACTTCACTCTTAGAGGCTATCTAAACTGTTAATAAACCTGTGAAAAACATTCAATTTTATTAGTCAACAGGAAAACATATTAAAACCATACACTGCAATGCCACTATACAATCACAAGATTGGTTAAAAAAAACTTTCTAATTAAAAACAAAAATGGCAGGCTCTGTGAAGGTGGTGGACTAGGAGAAGCGAAGTAAACTTCTCCTCCATGAAAAATAGAAAATAAAGGTCACAACGCTTTCCAGAACAGCAGTTCCAGGGTTCCACGGGCTGGGCAGGGACTTCCACACCCATAGTGAGTGTGTACTTGGAGAAGCCAACAGACTGTGTTTAAAATGGTGGAGTGTTTGGCTTGGAATACCACTGGGTAACGGGAGGATGGAGCCGGCTGATGAGCATGGAGGAGAACAGTCTTCCACACCCCAGACACTCTCCTCAGCACTTGGCTTGGGTGATAACCCTTTGCACACCCTCAGCCAAGAGGCCCTGAGCCAGGGACTGGCAGTTGGAGCACGCAGACAAGCACAGAAGGAGGCAGCTTTCCATGCCCCATGCAACCACCTTTGCAGTTGGCTGGGGAGATGACCCTAAACAGCCCTGCAGCCGAGAGCTTCCTTAAGGGAATTCGGGATTCTGTGGTCTTGTGACAACACCCACTCTTCCTCCACAGAAGCCTGCAGTGTGCACAGCCTAAAGACAAGAGCACCTCATGGAAATGCCAGGTGCCCTTCCCTAATCCCAGGGACTTGAAGGCGCATGGCAGACATGGACTGTGGAGCATTTGAGCCAAAATTCAAACATGCAGTTCTGCAGCACCTACAGTACTCCACCTGCAGCCCCAGGTATGTCCAGGACCACTCTGTCCTGGAGCAGACTCCTGCCAAACTACACAGGGTACGTCCCCCCACCCACATGGCTGGCAGTCCCCAGTGAGCACAGAAAATTGGTGCACTGTTTGGACTTCCACATAGTTTGGACACCCACCCAGTGGATAGACGAAGTTGGGGGAGAACTGGCTTGAGGGTAATAGGCGGCTCAGGAGCGCCATTTGCTGGCAGCTCAGGGAAAGTGCATTCCACCAAGCTGTACCTCTGCCAAAAGATAGATAAATGTTCAAAAAATACTGCATATCCTAAAAGAACCCTATTAGGATAAGCAAATACCAAAAGGCCAAAAAACAACAAAAAATTATAAAGCATATGAAGAAACAAGAAGATATAAACAACCAAAATGTCCAAATTAAAAAGCTAGAGAAGACATAGAACTTGGAGCAATTAATCAAAGAAGTACATACAAACATCAAAGTCATGGCTCAGGATATAAAGGACATGAAGAAGATCATAAAAGAGCATAAAGAAGAATGTGAAAGAGCAAATTTAAAAAATAGCAGATCTTATGGAAATAAAAAATACTGTTTATCAAATTAAAAATAAACTTGAGACACAGCAGATTTGAAGACACAGAGGAACGAATTAGAGAACTCAAGGATAGAATGATTGATTGTGAAAGCACAAAAGAATGAATGGTGAAAAAAACTGAAAAATTTCAAATGGATTTCAAGGAAATGATGGATAACATGAAGCGAACAAATATAAGGAACATTGGTGTACCAGAAGGTGAAGACAAGAGTAAAGGGCTAGGAAGAGTATTCGAAGACACTTTTGGGGAAAACTTCCCTACCCTTCTAAACAACATGAATGTGCAAACTGAAGATGCCCAATGAACTCTAAATAGAATAAATCCAAATAAACCCATGCAGAGACATATTCTGAGCAGACTGTCAAATGCTAAAGAGAAGGAGAAATTTCTCAAAGTAGCAAGGGAGAAGCAATTCATCACATACAAGGTAAACAACCTGAGACTAAGGACTGACTACTCATTAGGCACCATGGAGGCAAGAAGGCAGTGACATAACATACTTAAATTTCTGAAAGAGAAAAATTGCCACCCAAGAATTCTTTATCCAGCAAAGCTCTCCTTCAAAATTGAGGGAGAGCTTAAAATTTTCACAAACAAATGCTGAGAGAATTTGTTAACAAGATTCCTTCCTTCCAAGATACACTAAAGGGAGCACTACCCATTGAGAAAAAAAACCAAGCAAGAGAGGACTGGAGAAGGGCAGAGAACTGAATAGTATTTGTAAAGGTAACTTAAAGGAAATAAAGAGGGGATAAAATAGATCCGACAAATAAAAACCAAAGGATAAGATGGCTGGCTCAAGAACTGCATTCAAAGCAATAACATTGAATGTGAATTGATTAAATTCCCCAATTAAAATATATAGATTGGCAGAACGGATTTTAAAATATGAACCATCAATATGCTGTTTACAAGAGACTCATCTTAGACCCAGCGACACAAAGAGATTGAAAGTAAAAGGATGGAAAAAATATTCCACAGAAGCTATAGCCAAAAGAAAGGAGGAGTAGCAATACTAATTTCAGATCAAATAGACTTTAAATGCAAGGATATCACAAGAGTCAGAAAAAGACACTATATACTAATAAAAGGGACAATACACCAGGAAGAAATAGCATTCATAAATGTTTATGTCCCCAGTCAAGGTGCTGCAAAGTACATAAGAAAAACACTGGCAAAACTGAAGAAAGCAACAGATGTTTCCACCATAACTGTGAAAGACTTCAAGATACCACACTTTCCTACAGACAGATCAACCAGACAGTGGACCAATAAGGAAACTGCGAACCTAAACAATAAGATAAACAAATTAGACTTAACAGACAAATATAGAGCATGACATCCCAAATTACCAGGATATACATTCTTCTCTAGTGCTCATGGAACTTTCTCCCAGATAGATCATATGCTAGGGCATAAAACAAACCTCAATAAATTTTAAAAGATTGAAATTATTAAAAGCACATTCTCTGACCACAATGGAATGCAACTAGAAGTCAACAACCATCAAAGATACAGAACTTTCGCAAATATCTGGAGGTTAAACAACACACTCCTAAACAATCAGTAGGTCAAAAAAGAAATTCCAAGAAAAACTGCTAAATGTCTAGAGATGAATGAAAAAGAGAACACAACATATCAATACTTATGGGATACAGTGAAGGCAGTATTGAGGGGGAAATTTATAGCTCTAAATGCATACATTAAAAAGGATGAAAGAGCTAAAATCAAAGAACTAATGGAACAACTGAAGAAGATAGCAAATGATCAGCAAACTAATCCTAAAGCAAGTAGAAGAAAAGAAATCACAAAGAATAAAGCAGAAATAAATGATATGGAGAACAAAAAAAAAATATATAGAGAAAAAATAAAACCAAAAGTTGGTTCTTTGAGAAGATCAACAAGACTGACAAACCCTTAGCTAGACTGACAAAGTC
Organism: Choloepus didactylus; assembly: GCF_015220235.1. NCBI lineage: Eukaryota > Metazoa > Chordata > Mammalia > Pilosa > Megalonychidae > Choloepus > Choloepus didactylus. The sequence goes on along the minus strand of NC_051324.1, from coordinate 61,910,933 downwards.
AAAAAGAGAGAAGACCAAAATAAAATAATAATTGAGAGGGGGCATATTACTGTGGATCCCAAAGAAATTGTAAAAATCCTAAAAGGATACTATGAACAACTGTATGGCAACAAACAAGACAATTTAGAGGAAATGGATAATTTCCTGGAAACACATGAACAGCCTGGACTGACCAGAGAAGAAAAAGAAGACCTCAATAAACCAATCACAAGTAGAGATCCAACTGGTCATCAAAAAGCTTCCCACAAATAAAACTCAGGGCCAGAGGGCTTCACAGGGAAATATTACCAAACTTTCCAAAAAGAAATGACACCATTCCTACTCAAACTCTTTCAAGAAATTTGAAGAAAATGGAACACTACCTAACTCACTTTACAAAGCCAACATCACTCTAATACCAAAACCAGATAAAGATGCTACAAGAAAAGAAAACTACAGGCCAATCTCCCTAATGAATATAGATGCAAAAAGTCTCCAAAGACACATTAAAAAAAATCATACAACATGACCAAGGGGGGTTCATCCCACGCATGCAGTGGTGGTTCAACATAAGAAAATAAATCAATGTAATACTACACATTAACAAATCAAAAGGGAAAAATCAAATGATCATCTCAATAGATGCTGAAAAAACATTCAACAAAATTCAGCATCCTTTTTTGATAAAAACACTTCAAAACATAGGGATTGAAGGAAACTTCCTTGGTAGGATAAAGAGCATATATGAAAAACCCACAGGCAGCATAGTAGTCACTGGTGGGAGACTGAAAGCCTTCCCTCTAAGATCAGGAACAAGACAAGGATGCCAGCTGTCACCACTATTATTCAACATGATGTTAGAAGTTCTAGCCAGAGCAATCCGGCAAGACAAAGAAATAGAAGGCATACAAACTGGAAAGGAAGAACTAAAGCTCATTATTTGTAGGTGACATGATCTCATATTTGGAAAACCCTGAGAAATCGATGACACAGCTCCTTGACCTAATAAATTCAGCAAAGTGGCGGGACACAAGATTAATGCACATAAGTCAGTAATGTTCCTATACACTAGAAATGACTTAACTGAAGAGACACTCAAGAAAAAGATTCCATTCACAAAAGGAACTAAAAAAGCCAAGTACCTAGGAATAAACTTAACCAAGGATGTAAAAGACCTCTTCCCAGAAAATTACATAACCTTACTAAAAGAAATAAAAGACCTAAAGAGAGGGAAAGATAGTCTGTGTTCCATGGATAGGAAGGCTAAATATCATTAAGATGTCAATCTACCCAAACTAATCTACAGAGTCCATGCAATTCCAATCAAAATTCCAACAACCTACTTTGCAAACTTGGACAGGCTAGTTATCAAATTTATTTGGAAGGGAAAGGGGCTTCAAATTCCTAAAAAATTCTAAAAAAAGAAAAAGAAAGTGGGAGGACTTATACTTCCTGACATTGAAGCCACAGTAGTCAAAATACCATTCTATTGGCACAAAGACAGACATACTGATAAATGGAATCAAATTGAGAATTTGAAAACAGACCCCCAGATATACAGTCGACTGATTTTTTTATAAGGCCCCCAAATCCAATGAACTGGGACAGAACAGTCCTTTCAATAAATGGGGCTGAGAGAAATGGATATCCATATCCAAAAGAATGAAAGAGGACCCCTACCTCACACCCTAAACAAAAACTAACTCAAAAGGATAAAAGACTTGAGTATAAGAGACAGTACCATAAAACTCCTAGAAGATAATGTAGGGAAATATCTTTAAGACTTAGTATTAGGAGGTCACTTCTTAGACCTTACACCCAAAGCACAAGCAATGAAAAGAAAAAAATAGATAAATGGGAACTCCTCAAAATCAAAAGCTTCTGTACCTCAAAGGAATTTGTCAAAAAGGTGAAGAGGCAGCCAATGCAATGGGAGAAAATATTTGGAAAACATGTATCTGATAAGAGAATGACATCTTGCATTTATAATGAAATCCTACAACTCAATGACAATAGTACAAACAGCCCAATTATAAAATGGGCAAAAGATATGAAAAGACAGTTCTCTGAAAAGGAAAACACAAATGGCTAAAAAACACATGAAAAAATATTCATCTTCACTATCTATTAGAGAGAGACAAATCAAGAGCACAATGGATATCATCTCACACCAATAAGAATGGCTGCCATTAAACAAACAGGAAACTACAAATGCTGGAGAGGATGTCGAGAAATCAGAACTCTTATTCACTGCTGGTGGGACTGGACTATATAATGATACAGCCACTCTGGAAGACAATTTGGCAGTTCTTCAGAAAACCAGATATTGAGCTATCCTACAATCCAGCAATTTCACTTCTCGCTATATACCCAGAAGATCTGAAAGCAGTGACACAAAGAGATATTTGCACATTGACATTTATAGCACCATTATTCACAATTGCCAAGAGATGGAAACAATCCAAATGTCCTTCAGTAGATGAATGGATAAACAAAATGTGGTATATACACACCATGGAATACTACACAGCAGTAAGAAGGAATGAGATCATGAAACATATGACAATATGGATGAATCCTAAAGACATAATCCTGAGTGAAATAAGCCAGACACAAAAGGAGAGTATACTACCACTAATGTGAACTCCATGAAAAATGTAAAATAACTGTCTTACAATGTAGAATACAGGGAATCTAGAGATAGACAGAAGCTAGTGAAGGGGGAATGATAATCTAATAGGAACAGATATGATAATGAGGGTGAACTTAATGGTATTGGAATGATCAGGTGTGACTATGGTTCATTAATGGGATTATAAGTATCAGTGATGCAATGAAGGCAAACATGTCTGTAAATGGTTGTTTAAAGGCATATAACCCACAGAGTAGCACCACAAATCTAAACAAGTGTTAGCGTGATATTCTTATAAGGTATGACACTGGTGCAGAGTGGTATATGGAAAAACTACCCATTACATATTAAAGACTGTATTTAATAGGAATATCTTACAAACACTACATTAATACTAGGTATTTTAATAATTAGTAGCTGGTAAGCAGCTGATAATAGCTCTGGGATGTATTATGTTATGACAATTGTTTAAAGCTGAGAGTGATGATGATTATACAACTAAGTAAAGATAATGTAAGAAATTGCTTGTTTATCTTGGGATAGAATATACATTAAGTGAAAACGGGAACCCACTACTTAATAAATCAAGCCCTCAACTTGAGGCTTGCTCTCGTGAAACTTAGGGTTGTAAATGGGAGGCCGTAATTATGCCTAAGAGGCACCTCCAGGGAACTTCTTTCATTGCTCAAATGCGGCCTTTCTCTCTCTAAGCCCAACTTGGCAAATAAATTCATTGACCTCCCTCCGACAACAACATTACTCCCAGGGGAATGAATCTCCCTGGCAACATGGCAGAATCTACTGTATCGGTTAGCTTTTGCTACATAACAAATCAACCCGAAAACTTCATGACTTAAAACTTCAACCAGGTTATTGAGCTCATAATTCTGTAGATCAGCAACTTGGGCTGGGTACCTTGGATGGCTATCTCATCTGAACTTACTTAAGTATCTGCTATACCAGCAAGACAGCTGTCCCTAGATGAGTGACTAAATTAGCACTCAGGAAGGCCATATTGGGTAGAACAGCCAGGTTTCCCATGTTCCTCACAAAAGGAACAGAGTACCAAGAAAAACTTCATGCAGTTGCAAGAAGACAATGGAAAGGTGAGTGATAAAAGTAGTTACCAACTATTCCTTGAAAATTGTAAGGCTCCTTACACACCAATTCATTTCATAGGCCAGCAAATACAGTATTAGCCTATAATTGTTAAATTTCCATATCTGTTATCCTGACCTCTTTTCAATTCTTAACACTGTTTTTTGTCCTGTCTCTTGTTTCTAGATCACATGATAGCAACCCAGAGTTCTCTATTTTACTGTTCCTTGAAAAACTCCAGCTTCTGTTTCATTGATCAGCTCCACTGGTTTGGGAAGGTGGGGATAGGGTGTGTTTTTTGTTTGTTTCATTTGTTTGTCTACTTTGGCTTGGTTTGGTTTTTTATTTCATTAAAATCTCTTTAAGACTCCATTTTCCTCAGCATCGCTTTGGTCACACCACAAAATTTTCTATCAATGTTCACCACTGTTCATTGCTAAACATTCCACACTCCATTTTAATTACCTCTTTTTACACACAGTTATTCAGAAGTGTTTTTGTATTTTGTTTTTAATTTCAGATGAAAACAAAGAGGGAAAGCCACTCTTTTGATGTCAATTTCTAGTTTTATTAAAATGGAGGCATTTACTGAGAATTTCTTTATGCCCTAATTAGATCAGTTATAAATACCCCATGGGTATGTGAAAAGAATACATATTCATATTCCATTCTTTTACTTGGTCTCTCTTCTCTAACCATATTTCCTTTCACTTTTCGAAACTGCCATGCTATCATTTCAGAAATCAAACATCAACATAGCAATTTCTCCCATCTCAAAGCATTTTTTTAGTTCTTTCAAAAAAGTAATTCAAGGAAAATAATAATTTAAGGCAGGAAAAACTCTACATTCAGAAACTGAAATTGCTCTGCTAAGCTTCCAGATATTTCACTCATCTTAAGCTACAGTTATAAATGAAAAATATATGTCTTACGGTACATTATAAACAAAAAATATATTCCTACTCCAGGTTAGAAGGAAAACATTACTTCCTTTTCCCTTATAACAATAAATAAAACAGTGTACAAAAAAGGATAATATATTGCCTCGTGGCTGGCTCCTCATGGGTAGTAACAGAACATAGTCAGCTTCTAATTTTTTTTAATTAAAACTCACTTTTTTTAGTATATACTTCAGTGAGCTTTGACAAATGCATAGTGGTGTTAACCACCAAAATATAATACAAATAGAGAACAGTTCCATGAAACCTAAAAAAAAAAAAAAAATCACTGGTGTTCCTTACACCCATCTAACAAATTCTACCCTAACCCTTAACCCCTTAGAAATTACTGATCTATTCTCAACCTTAGAGTTTCACCATTTCTAAAATATCATGTAAATGCAATCAAACAGCACATGGCTTTTTTACTTTTTAGTCTGGATTCCTTCGCTCAGCATAATGCATTTGAAAGTCATCCATTTTACTGAGTGAATCGATAGTTGTCTTTTTATTACTGGGAAGTAGTCTACTATATGGATGTACCACAGTTTGTTTATCCATTCTCCAGATGAGGGACATTTGGGCTGTTTGCAGTGTGGAGCAACTATGCAAAAAAAACAAAACAAACAAACAAAAAAAAGGCCTGCTATAAATACTGTTTTTTTTTTTTTAAATACAGGCTTTCATTTTCCCTGGATAAATATTTAGAGGTAACATATTTGGGTCATATGGTAAATGTATGTATGTTTAACATTTTTAAAAACTACAGTTTTCCAAAGTGTCTGTAACATTTTGCATCCCCACCAGCAGGAGGTGAGAGTTTCAGTTGCTCTTGATCCTCACCAGAACCTGGCATGGTCAGATTTTGGTTTGTTTGTTTTAGCCATTCTAATAGATTGGCAGTGATATCTCATTATGGTATCTTCTCATCTTTATATTGGATTATTTCCTTATTGTTGAGCTTTGCAAATACTTTATATATTATGGATAATATGGATACATGAACAGAAAATATTTTCCTCATCCCTAGTTTTGGTATCAAGGTAAAAACAGGCTTTATAAAATGTGTTCCCTCTTCTTCCATCTTCTGGAAGAGATTGTGAAGATTTGGCACTATTTCTTTCTTAAATGTTTGATTGAGTTTGTCAGTGAAACCATCTGGACCTTAAGTTTTATTTGTTAGAAGGTTTTTAACTACAAATTCAATTTCTTTAATAGATATAGGACTGTTTGGGTTATGTATTTCTTCTTTTTTTTTTTTTTATTAAATTCAGTTTTATTGAAATACATTCACACACCATACAATCATCCATGGTATACAATCAACTGTCCACAGTATGATCACATAGTTATGCATTCAACACCATAATCTATCTCTGAACATTTTCCTTACATCAGAAAGAACCATAACAAGAATAAAAAATAAAAGTGAAAAAAGAAAACCCAAACCATCCACCCCATCCCACCCCATTTATCCCTTACTTTTTATCCCCATTTTTCTACTCATCCATACACTAGATAAAGGGGGTGTGATCCACAAGCTCTTCACAATCACACTGTCACCCCTTGTAATCTACATTATTATATAATTGTCTTCAGGAGTCCAGACTGCTGGGTTGGAGTTTAGTAGTTTCAGGTACTTACTTCTAGCTATTCCAATACATTAAAACCTAAGAGGTGTTATCTATATAGTGCATAAGAATATCCACCAGAGTTCAAAGATAAAGCTTTTGCTTTCATGATTTTCTCTATTGCCTTTTTGTTTTCAGTTTCACTGACTGCTCTTCTTTATCATTGTCTTGCTCTGCTCTTGCTAATTTCTTTATATGGGGCTTAAAATAATGATTTAGATTTCTTCTTTTCTCTCTTGCTGCTTTCAAGACTTTTCTGCCTTTGTCTTTCAGCATTTTTACTATGATGTGCCTGAGTGTGGATCCCTTTGTGTTTATCCTAATTTGGAACTCACTGAAATTCTTGGATGTATAGATTCATGTTTTTGATCAAATTTTTAAAGTTTTCTGTGAAACATTATTTCTTTGCTTACTTTTTCTGCTCCTTTCTCTCTTCTCTCCTTCTTACACTCTCATTACACATATGTTGGTGTGGTTAACAGTATCCCAAATTTCTCTGAGACACTGTTCATTTCTCTTCATTCTTTTTCTCTGTCCTTCAGATTGCATAATCGCTTTCAGTCTCTCTTCAAGTTCTTGGATTCTTTCTTCTGACAGTTCAAATAGACTATTGAGCCCTTCCAGTGAATTTTTCACTTCACTTACTGCATTTTTAACTCCAGAATACCCTTCTGGTTCTTTATTATAATTTCTATCTGTTTATTGATATTCTATATTTGATTAGACATTGTCTTCATAGCTTCATTTACTTCTTTAAGCCTTTTTTCCTTTAGTCTTTTTTTATCATATTTCTAATAGCTGCTTTGCAGTTTTGTGTAATTTCACATCTGGCCCCTCTCACGGGCAGTTTCTGTTGCCTGATTTTTTTCTCCCTTTGAATGTCTTATAATCTTTTTGTGCTGAAAACTGGTAATTTTTGGAAATATATAGTAGCAACTCTGGATACTGATTCCACTACCCCCACCCCCACCCAATGCTGTTGTTTGCCTGTTCATTTCTTTAGTGACTTGGCCAGACTAATTTAGTGAAGTGTGTTTACTCCACAGTGTGAAGCCTTTGGTGCCACTCCCCAGAGGATGCAGCCTTGAGCATGCACACAGTGACCTGGGGATGACAGTGCTTTGAGCATGGCTCCCTTTGATTGCTTCTTTCCCTGATCTCTCTCTTAAGCTGTTGGTTGAATGTGGCACCATACCCAGATTTCAGAATCCACTAATTGCAGGCTGATTGCTCTACTGTTTTCAGCAATGCCTTGGAACATAAATTGCTCCACAGTATGATCCAATTAAATTCAGGCAGGGGGAGTTTTTGAGGCAGGTCTTTGAGGATTGTTCTGACCCAGCCAAGAGCTCTTAGCTGTCTCTTCCCGACTCTCTCTGGTGAACCTGCTAGCATATGGCTCATTGCTCTTAACGAAGAGGAGTGAACAGCCTCTTTTTATCTGCTTACCTCCAAAATCTCCACTGTTTTCTAGAGCACCCTTAGGCTTGAACTTCCCCACATTCTGTTTCAAATAAACTCAGTTTCTGTAGGGAGAGCTTCTGATCGCTCTGTTCTTATGGACTCTCTCTCTCCCGGTACTAAATCCTTAAGCCACTACTTTGGGCATTATGCAGGGGCAGTACTCTCTGGTCCTCATGGCTTGCTTTTCCCAGTGTGCCCTAGGAGCAAGCTGGGGTGAGAGCAATCAAGGCCTCAGTATTCTTGGTCTCCTAAACCCGGGGAAGGCCTCCATCCTATGAGTGGGAGCTGCATGGAGGAAGGGAATCTCCAGCCCCTCAGCTGCACTCACCAGGAAGTTAGTCTCTTCAACTCAGAAGGGATGATGAATGCTGGCAGTGTGCCCCTCCCAATGAGATTCTGAATCTCTTGACTGGGAGCTTAAGGGAGAGAGAACCTCATTTTCTTGGCCACATCTATCCTGAACGGCACCTAGCTGGAAGCTGAGCTGGAGGGGAAGAAGTTGGGAGTTAGTCATGACTCAAGACCATAGACTGCTGTTCTTACTGAGTTTTTAGTAGATTTTCTTGAATAAATGTTTCTTCATTTGCTATATGCCCTTAGGACAATTTTCAGAAACTTTAAGTAACCGTGTTTTTGTAGTTTTCACCAGTTAATGCTTGTTTCACTGAATGGAGTAGATCTGTAGAATTCCAAATGAGACCATCTTGAAAATGGAATTCCCTTTTCTTCTTTTCTCACATAGTTTTGGCATGCTGTAAATCTCTAAGACCTGCTTTACATGTATCCCACAAATTTCGATATGTTCTATTTTCATTTTAATTCATTCAAAAATACTTACTAATTTCCCTTCCTCTTTCACCCATGGATCATTTACAAGTACGTTTGTTTAATTTCCAAGAATTTGTGTATTTTCTTCATAATTTCTGTTATTGAATTCTAGTTTAATTCCCTTATGAGCAGAGAATGTATTATGTTGTGATGCTCTAGAAACCATTGATGTTTGTTTGTTTGTTTGTTTGTTTGTTTTAGCAGGTAATAAATTCACTTTAAATCAGACCACAAGTTCTGTCTCTCCTATGAGCAGTGGTTCCAAAGTCAGTTCCCTGTTCGAAGCCTTTACGATGCCATTTGGGTCTTCCCATCACTCAAGGTTTGGTCTGGGGCTAGGGCAATAGTTTAAATCATAGCTCAGTTCTCTAAGCTTTGCTATGCGTATTTGGATGTTCCAAATTAGGGATCCCCTTCTCCTGCTCTTTTCTCTCCCAGAATTCCCCCACACTCTCAGGCTCCAGGGCTCATTTCCCAGTACCGCTGGCCAGAAAGATGGAGTACTTTAGAGTTCTAGTTTCCTGCACTGTCACACAGTTCCATGTGACTGGGCCAACCTTCAGGGCAAAGTGGCAAAAGAAAAGAAAGAAAAAAATTACAAGAATCCTACCCCCCACCCACACCCACTCTGTTTGTATAATAGGGATGTCTTTTCCTGGTTGGGATGGGCCCATCCAGTGGGCCCAAACTGCCACTATTGTACCGCAGCAGTGTAGCTTTTCATTTGAGGCTGGCCTAGGGGTAGGACCAGGAAAGGAAAAAGATTCTCTGTACCCTCTCCCAGACATTTTTCCCAGTCATCAGGCCAGAAAGACAGGCTTCTCTGGTAGTGCTGCTATCCACTCTTGCTACCCAATTCCTCAATTTGGCCCCCCTGGAATCAAGCTGGGAGATGAAGGAGGAAACTCTCCACCGCCACTATATTGATCATTCTTCAAATTTAGACTTCCCTCCTCAATTCACCTGCTCTTCCTTATTTTTCAGCATCCTCAGGTTGCTTTTTGCATTCTGTTCACAGTTTTTAGTTGTAACTAGTGGGAGAAAGAGGCTATAAAAGACTTATTCCAACATGGCCAGAAACATAAGTTTATATCCACTTTTAAAAGAAATAATTGCAAACTTCTCAAACAAAACTCTGAATACAGTTTTACTCCCCAAATGCATGTTTTGGGAAAATGCTATCAATGTTTGATGACTTTGATTTGTCTTTTTATATAAGTGATTAATATAAAAAATTAGAAAACATAAAATATTAAGAAAACAAGTCTTTCATATTCTACCACATATAAATTATAAGCTAATATTTGAGTATATATTTCCAGACATTTTTCTATTGGAGGGACAGAGAGTTTTTTCTTATCAAAATATTAATTTTTTATGTAAACCATCTCTATAACTCTTTTTCATTGAGAAAGCTTTGCCTTATCCACAGAATTTGACACATTTAATCATATGAGGAAAACTATAGCCAAAAAGTATATCACGATATTCAGCTCTCTCAGATCACTCACAGTATTAAAATAGTCAGATTTCTAACATGAAATTGCCTAAAACAGCACTGTATAAAACAGTGCAACTGATTTAATGAGAATTATCCCAACTAATCTCATCTCAAAGCACTTCACTAATGAATGCAACATACAACTTCCTTCCCAGTACTTTCAATGAAATTAAAATAGGGACTCATGAAGAAGGAGAAGAAAAGAAAAAGGGAAAAATGAACAAAAGAGAGAAAAGGATGTAAGGAAAAGATGAGAAAAGAAGAGACAACAAAATTTAGATCTCAAAATAAACATTTACTAGTATCAACTCAATTACACATAACAATAACATAATTTTTTTAAAGATTCAAATTGGTCTATGCATTGTCATTTTTCTTTTAAGCCATCAGTCAACACTGACCATCATTTATAATGCTACAATTCAAAAGCTTCATGTAATGGAAGTTTTTAATTGTGTCAGCAAACTAATTTTCCCCATCTATTTATATATCAGTAAAATGGGGGAAAGGAAATAAACACCTGCTTAATTTTTGTCACGATTATGAGTTTTGTTGTATATTAATATTATGTATCTCATTTCCAAAAGAAAATTCACAAGAATATTTTAGACACCAAGATAAAAATACTCATGACTTTTTCCTACAATCTTAAATTGCAGCAATTTTTAAAATAAATGAAGCTACAAATAATCCCTAGTTAACAAAAAAACCCTACCATATTCCCTACATAGATCCTGAAGTATTAACCTAATAACAAAATAAAAATAGAAAATAACTTGGGAGAAACAAATAAAATATAATTTTTTAAGTTTTCTCAAATGTGTGCACATAAAACGTTTTCACTATAACACATGAATCATTGAATAAATGCAGAATATTGAAACCTTCCATCCATGCAATCACTCAAATTAGGTTAAAAATAGCTAGCATCCATAGCACTACAATCCAGAAAGCCATGCCTGTGGTCTAGAAAATAATGCATGAAATATACAGATGTATGTAATATATTAACAAAGCAAGAAAGATTCCTCAAAACTAAAGGTTGAGAAAGTTAAAAATTAAGAAAAAATAATAATACAGGAGGAGAATTTAATTGCTAGGTTTTATAAATAAGTCTCCACTTATTCCTAGAATAAATTTATTTCTAGAATAAACACACAAACTGCTGGGGGGACGGGGCGGGGGGGTGGAGAACTTATTTGGAAAAAAATGTATTAAAAAAAACTAGAAAATTCCAATTCTAGAACATCTAAAGCATCAGAATGAAGGTGTTGATAATCATGCTAGCAATATAAAAAATGTACCCTTAGTACAGATCTTAAAAACTAACTCTAGCCATTAACCAATTATTCAGAGGAAGAAAGAAAAAAAAAGGCCAGTGATTCATCCTCATACAAAACTAAAATCAAAGCAAAATCTATGCTTTCTAATACACTGAACACAAATTATGCAACTGTGATCAAGAGATATAATTCAGCCTGATTAGTGCATATATATTATAAATATATAAAAGTCCAAGACTTTTATATTTTACACTGTTAGTACATTCTTTGAACAATAAAAATGTGAAACCAAACCCAGGCAGGCCCAGTTTTATGCCATTACCTCAAAATATTTTAGATGTTTTATTTTAACTTTATCACACAAATGAAACGTTTAATCCTCTAACGGTTAAATAATGTGAAAAGCACTCTGTGTGCTAGGAAATGTACATCAGAAGTTTCAAATGGCTAAGGGCAAAGGCAAATTTAAAAGGAAAGCTCCAGAATTTTATTTTTCCTTTGATGTTGCTCTCTGGCAAAAGGAATTTGCCTTTCTGAGAGACTGCCTGTGCTCTTCCCCGGCTCACTCAGGACTTCCCTCCACTTGAAACTTCTCCTATGCCTTCAAACATGAAAATATTTTCCCTTTGACTTACTCTTCCCCTCTCATTATCGATGTTATTTCTCTCTTCTCTTTCATTAACACACTACCAAAATGAACAAGAGCCACACATTGCTTTCATTTCCTACCCACTTTTCCAACCTTCTAATTGTGGCTGCTCCACGCCGCAAGCCTCTCTCTTCACCAGCCCTCCTCACTCTTGAAAGACTGCAACTGCTTCAGCCTCTGCCTACAGCTACCACCTCTAGGAAATATGCCTCCAGCCCCTGAGTTTCATGAAGCTTTTAATTTTGAACTCCCCTATAAATCTAACCATCTCATCAAACTCAGCCAGTCCAAAATAAAACTTTTAAACTCCTAATACTCCCATCTGACAGCCTATTAACTACCAACATTACCCTTTCCCAGAACCAAACCTTTAGGTGCTCTTCTGTCAAGCCTCCAGTCACTAAGCATTCTTTACTTTCTTGGAAATGTTTGTCCTTTTTATCTTTTCCATCTTCCCAGAAATCACTAACAAGGGGTCTCCTACAAACATCCTTTAATTGGTTCCCTTTTTCCATTTCTACCCACATTCAACATAACCTTCATAATTCCACCAAGACAATTTTCCTAAAGCACTGCTTTCATTAAAGACCATTATTAGTAGAAAGGTTTTGGGTTTTCAAAAATAATAATCCCTGATATCAGTGAAGAAGTCGGAAATGGACAATCTTACATACCGCTGGTTGAAGAATAAATTGGTACAAACCTTCCAGAGGGCAACGTACCAAGCCTGTAATGTTACCTAAGAAACCTACTAAATATATGTAAAAAGATTCTTGTAAGGAATGTTACTACAGTATTACTCATATTAGCAAAACAATGAGAGCAACCTAAATACCCAAAAAAGAGCAGATTATGAAAATAAATTATGGAATACGATCCAAGAGAACAGTAAACATTACCAGTAAAATTAATGTTTAAAAAATTCTAGTTAGCATACAAATTTAAAATAACACACTATAAAACAATATCAGTAATATCTCAATTTTGTTAAAATTTTATTCAATTTTACAAACACATATAGAAAGATATATATATAACAAAATGTTAACACTTTTTAAGTGTCAAAATTTTGAAACATTTTCTTCCTCTGATTTTTTGTATTCTTCAAATTTTCAAATTATAAATTATTTTTGTAATAAAAAAGTACGACATTGTTTTAAACCATTTTTCATTTCCTCAAAGCATTTAGGCTGCACAGATAGAAAGTAGAATGTGGGAAAGAAAATAAGAAACCTTCAGGGCTCACTATTGCCCGTAATATAAAAGTTAAATGCCTCAATTTAGCATTCAAGGCTCTAAGAGCCCAGCCTGACAACACTGCCCACTCAACCCCTACATAAATCCCAAAGATCCAGTCATGACAGTTCCCTTACCTCCCCATTCCCTTCTCCATGCCTATTTCTTCCTTAAACCCCTATCTACCCTCCTCTCCAGCTACTCAAATACCTTCGTGCCCCTTAGCCTTTGTACATGGAAACTACTGTCCATAATGGCTACTTATCCAGGAAATCTCCCTGAGTTTTTTTAACCCAGATGACCTTGCTCCTGAGCCCTCCCTTTCCTCCCTGCCCCCAAATTCTCTATGTTCTGTACAATTAATTTTGGTATTTCATCATATAATGTCTTAATTTGATATTTAACCATTTCGAGGGCAAGGACTATTTTTGCTTCTTTGGAAAGCTACTTCTGTTACTCAGAATCCTTCTCAGTGCTAACACAGTACTAAATGTTTAATGTCTAATAATATTCACTGAATAGAATTAATTAGTTCAGAAGTTATCCAAATACAGTATGATCTTACCACATTTATATACATATGTAAAACAAATAATTTTTTACCCCAAGATTCCAACTATTAAGGCGAGCTTCAAGGTCACTGTCATCCAAAGAAATAGCAGATTTTTTCGAATGAACTTCCTGAAATACAAAAACAAGAGAAAGAGAAGGAAAAGGGAGGAAAGGAGGAAGAAGAAATGGAAAAAAGGAAGAAAAAATAGCAAAAGGAAGAAAGAAAGAAATTAGGACAAAACATGTCATTTGGAGTAATGAGAGTTTCGTGAGCTTTTTTTAGGACTGCTATATTGCCCTCAGAGGAAAGGATCATGTTACAACTGAGCTAAAATTCCCATTTCTGAGTAATGACTGTTTATTATAGACGCTTGGGGCTTTGAGATGCCTTTATAATATATTCACACAGTAACTAATTTTAAAAAAATCAAAAGAATATTTTAAAAATTAATCCACACTCTGGTCTTTAAGTTCTTTTACAAAAAGTTTTAATTGTGGTATACCACAGGAGCTTTAAAGGAGGGAGAAGGAGAAGGACACTTGAAAAGATGTTTTATTTACTCTAAGTAAAATCAGTTAACAGGGAAGTTTTGTGGTGATGTCCAAGAAGCTCTTTGTTCTTAAATTCTCATTCATACACTGAATAAAAAGAGAAAAAAGCTTTGGATTTACAACATGAAAAACACAATTATGCTGATTCTTTACTTATTAAAAAATAAAAAATCCATCCTTTTTTATCCCATGTAATTTATTATATTAAACATTTATCAAACCAGATTAAAACTATCATTAGCTGAGGACAGCCAAAGCTCTATAACCAGAAATGGACAATGATCTGAAAGCTCTAAAAACTTAGAAAGGTTTATCTGTGTAAAACAATGACTATACTACAGACCAAAAAATCTATTTTGAAACTACATTTGTTGGAACATTAGTTTCATGCTTTAAGAAAACCTCATTGCTAATAAATAAACCCATTTACCTATGAGTCATTTAAAATTATCTGAAATGATGAAAAATACACTAAAATGTTATGCACAGTTTACTGAGTTTCCAAATTTCTATTTAATAAAATGTTGGATTTCATTATTTACATATGATATTAAGATTCATTATTGCTTCTCCTGGTGATATTCTGCTTCTGTATGTTTTTCTTTGTGAAAAAAAGAACTTCTTAAGGAAGAAAATGTACCTGCCTTGTTTTATTTTGAGTAAATATCATGACTGACAATAAATTCACAACTATTTAAAACATGCTGCCTTTTTATTATTTATTTTTAAGTACCAAACTACCAATGGGGAAAATGCAACAAGTGACGCTTAGAGCAGTACGTGCTACAACAGCCACGTGTCACATTTTCTCTCTTTTATAACTAAAGGTCATAAGTAACACCAGACAAGTCAATCAGGCAATAAAGGCTGTAGTGAGCAAGCAAAGTTCTTTTTACAAAGCTAACAGAAATGCTCACCAGCACCTTGTTCAAACCAGGTCTAAGCGGTCAGATGCAAGAGAGGCCTTCACAGTGCAAGACATAAATGGCTCCCCTTCATCAGAAAGGCAGCAGAACCACTTCACTACAAATTAAACTGACTGCTTCCGAATTTTATGATCACATATTTAATGTATACGTGGAATAAAAGGGAAAAGGAAAACAACTAAAAAAACAAAGCTTTTCAAAGTTATTCTTCAACGCACACAAGAAACTACAGACTGATTGACATGGTGCTTCAGAATCATTTGAAAAAGCAGAAGGAATTCTGTGGAATATACCAAACACACCACTTTCTTTGACATCAGGATGCTCACCAAAATCTTCCAACTTTATTCACTACCTGTAATCAATCATCAGAACTTTGGCAATAAGAAACTAAACTTTGTGAAATTACTTTAAAACAACAAACAAAAATAAAATCTGATCTTACACAAATCTTTGGGGTAATATTTTGTCCACCTTCTCTGTAAGTTGGACTCATAGACTGCGATCTCATTTGAAGCCTTCCAGGGTATTGTTCCCTACTAACAAACCAAAATATTAACAATCAGAATTCAGGGGATTCAGAGGACACAAGGGTAGACAAATCTAGGATTACCAGTTTTTTCCTTTTGTAAATGAATTGACTGAATTATTTACATTAACAAGGTTGTATCAATAGCAAAGAAAAGAAACACAAATAATAGCCATTTATATTTCCCACATTTTATTTCATTTAAGATTTAACTATAAAAAATGATATTGAAATGCCACATACTTGTTCACAAATATATGATATTTTTAAGTGGAACAATGTATTTAAATCTTTCTCCTTCTTTCCCCGTTTCCTAAGTGTAGGGAGAGAGAAAATGAAGCATATACTCTCAGAGAAGATAACTGTTCCTAAAAAGTTAAGTTTTGTTGGACTCACATTCCACATCAAAATGAAGTCTTAAAATGTAAAAAAGAACAAAACTTGCATGTAGTTTAAAGTGTGAATTAATTAGAAACTATGTCAGAAACCACATATATTTTAAGTCTTCAATTAAAAAGTACACAATTGCTAATTTGGGTAAAACATGATAAATATAGCATAAGTATGAAACTAGTTTAAGTTTGAAAATGGATCTGAACAACGAAAAACCCCACTCTTCTCCAGTATAAATATAAAAATACCATTCTCCATTATTGCTTCATGGGTACAGAGTTGCTCTTTGGGGTGAGGAAAAGTCTGGTAACAGATGGAGTTAATGGTAGCACAACATTGTGAATGTAATTACTATTACTGAACAGTACACACAAAAGTGACGAAAATGGGACAATTGTTTTGTACGTACGGTATCACAAAAATTTTTTAATTTTTTTGAAAAACATAATTTTAACAGCTAATATCCCTCAGGGTATAGAGGCTTAGATACATACATCCAGCATCAATGCAAACTTTCGCGGACATCTCTTGTTTTATCTCAAAGTTCAGGCAAATTCTGTGCTCTTCTCCATAATATGTTTGTTTTAATATGAACACAATGTTTTAAAACAGTATTTAATATGAACATGATGGTTAAATGAATGACCTAGTTTTCCCATCACCACCAAGGTTGTTAGTAACAACCACCTTGGTGTAAAGTTGATACTCTAAGATTCATCAGGCACCTATGGAGTCAGGTCGATCATAGTCAGAGCATTGTGGACCCAGGAGATACGTCACCCCAAGGTAAGAGGCAACAGGGCCTGGTCAAGCCTGGCACTGAAGTCTCAAGTCAAGCTGTGTAACCTTGGACAAGATACTTCCGCCTCACAGCCTCATTTTCTTCATCTATAAAATGCAAACAATAACACTGACCTCCAAGGGCTATTGTGAGAATAAACAAGATATTGGCTATAAAGCTATTGACACATCACAAGCTCTCAATAAATGTTTTTGCTTGCAGTTTTTAAAAAAAATACCATCCTCAAACATCCTGCTTTAGCCTGGAGTCTTTGTATATATTTTTATTCAAGCTACTTCAACGAAAGTTCAATGACTATGAATACCTATTCTCTGAAAAGCTGCCACTCTGACTTCAAGATACATGAAATGAATTAAAGTCACCAATTTTCATCCACAAATCATATCAGGATTTCCTCCACAAGTTGTGGCCATACTAAGTATTTCCAAAAGATAGAACCCTACTTCAAAAAGTCAAGATTAAAACAAAAATGTTTTGGACCAGTAACTCTGATACTATTACATTCTTAGATTAGTTATTAAATAATTTAGAATGCATGAAAATGTGTATTTTAAATTTAAAAAGCTATTGATTTTTTATACTCCTACTCAGCATCCCAGAGGGCCACATAGTTAAAAGCAAATAAGAAAAATAGGCAAAGTAATATTTTGAGGATAATTTCATCAGCCAATATGCCTAAGCTGATAAAAGCATTTAAAGCTCAGTAATTAGGAGGAGGCAACCTGATATATGATACTAAGCAGTGGCCCCTTTCTTCTGTAAGAACAGATTAAATAATCATAAAAAGCACTATACTTAAAAATTGAAAAATCCTTACATATTAAAAGCAATTCTTCTCATAGAAAAGACTAACAAAAAAGAGGCCTGAAATATTTAATTATTTATTACACAAGATGCATATATAAAACAGCACACCCTTTTAATTTACTTGTAGCTGTCCTTCTGTTACCAATCAACTTCTTTCCCTTCACTATAAAGTTTCAAAAAAGTCATTGGGTTCACGTCCTAACCTGCCATATGTATTTCAGTCAACTACAAAGTCAGATTGTACTCATCCTGAAACCTCTATAAGTAAGGTCATCAATGATTTCCTAGTGCCAGAGCAAACTGAGCCATCATCTGTCCTTACCCTACTTGTTCTCCCTAAAATATCAGGCACAGTGTTTTAAACATGCCACTTTCATTGGCCCCACAGAACCACTCTTCACTAGTTCTCATCTTGTCCTTCAGAAATCTCCTTAACAATAACCTTCACTAGCTTTTCTTTCTCTGCCCACCGCATACACAGTGTAATCCAAGGGTTCTGCCTCTATCTTTTACTTTCATTTTACATGCTTTCCCGGGGTGATCCAATAAACCACTGGTTTTTCAAATAAGGAGAAGCTCTGATTGCCACATCTACATCTCCAGCCCAGATTGTTCTCTTGGCCACCAAATCCATTATGAATACAAATTGAATAACCCTACTTCCAATTCAACATGTCCAAAACTAAATTCATTATGTTGCCCCTAAACCATGTTCCATCCAATGCAGGCCAAGTAAAGCAGAAGCAATGCTGAAGCCAGCTCTTTGTGAAGGCAGCTGAGCCAACTAAAGAAGGAGGTCAGTATCCTTGCTAAAATCTGGATGGGCTAAGAAACATAGGTCATTTGGCACAGAAGTTTCATTTCTTGTCATGGAATCATCTCCAGCTGGAAACACAATTAACTGGAACTCTAAGCAGGTACAAACAGCCTCAAATTCTGGGTGAAGGGGCTACAAGTCAGGGTGAATAATGAGGCAGAGGACAGGACATAAAGCTCAATCCTATACACCTCTTTATGAAGGGTAGCATGTGTTTGCTGCCATACAGAATAGCAAGCTGTGGTGCTCATAAAGACAGCCTGCAATTGGTACAAGGAGGTACGACCACAGTGAACTCATGATTGTAGTACTTGTGCCAATTAGAAAAGGGGGACTGTGGCTCAAGTAACTTCAGGGATACAAAAATAACATATAAAACAAAAAACAGAAGGCCTCAATATATTAGTAAACTTCCCTGACATGACTCTTTACTCCTGTTAAGGAGTTTCACTTTTTCCTAATGCTAAAACATTTCAACAGGAAAGCAGAAACATTCTTGCAGCATCTACCTTGATTTCACATACTAGAGAATTTTAGACTTGCCCCTGTAAGATGAACAGAGATAAGACATGAGATATAAAACAAGATTTAAAAACCTGAAGGAAAACCAATCACATAACCTCTTACAAAAGAAACAAGGCAAAAAAAAAAGTGAGACTTCTAAAATATATATCTAATTTGTATTCTGAAAGTGGCTGAAATGCACATCTCAAACATAAAAAGAGAATGGCAATCTGCAATCACAAAAATCTGCATGCAAATGAAAAACATGATTGCCAAACTTTACGACCACAATGGAAGAAGACAATAGCAGATAAAATGTAACAGAAAACCACAACAGTGAATTAGAAAACCAGCTCAAGAAATTTTCCAAAAGCACAAAGGAAAAAAAAAAGGGATGAATATAATAAATAAAAATCCAGGAGATAAGGACAATACATTCAAATTCTCTAACAGAAATAATATGAATTCCAGAAGAAGGAAATAAACCAGAAACTGGGGAAATAACAAATAAAGAAATAGCAGTGACAATGCCAATAAAGATTGCATCAGATATTCTCACAAGTATTAGGGACTCCCAATTTAATAAGTCAAGCCCTCAATCTTGGGGTTTGCCCTTATGAAACTTATTCCAACAAAGAAGAAGCTGAGCCTACTTATAACTATGCCTAAGAGTCAACACCAGAGAACCCTTTTTGTGCTCAGATGTGGCCTCTCTCAGCAAACTCTGCAAATAAACTCACTTCCCTCCCCCTCTACATCGGACATGATTCCCAGGGATGAGCCTGGCCCTGATATCGTGGAACTGAGAATGCCTTCTTGACCAAAAGGGGGAAAAGAAATGAAACAAAATAAAGTTTCAGTGGCTAAGAAATTTCAAATAGATTTCAGAGTTCATTCTGGAGGTTATTCTTATGCATTCTTTAGATATTCCTTTTTAAATTCTAGTGTATTACAATAGCTAGAAGGAAATACCTGAATCTGTTGAACTGTAATCCAATAGACTTGATTCTTGATGGCAACTGTATAACTATATAGCTTTTATTATGAGACATGTAATGGTGAAAACCTTGTGACTGACACTCCCTTTACCCAGTGTATGGGCAGATGAGTAATAAAATAAAGACAAAAAGTATACAAATAATAGGGGGGGATAAGGGGTATGGTACATTTTCAGTGTTCTTTTTTATTTTTATTTTGCCTTTATTTTGGAGTAACAAAAATGTTCTAAAATTGATAGTGGCAATGAATGCACAACTATATGATGATAGTGTGAGCCACTGATTGCATACTTTGGATGGACTATACGGTGTGTGATTATATCTCAATAAAATTGCATTAAAAAAAGCTACATTAGAGAAAAGCCTCAAAGAATGAACTTACAACACCACTTTTGGCTAAGAAAAAAATGCAATGCAATGAAAAGGATGGAAACTGAAAATGAGCCAGGCTCTAATTCCAGAAACAACTAGAGAAAGCAGAGAGTATGACTCTTGAGAAGTAAGAAACAATAAAAGTTCCTGACCTAAAGATGGCGGATTATGAGAGACACAAAAATACGTCTCCATGAAAAACACTAGATAAAGGACAGAAAGTGTTCCACAACAGCATTTTCAGGGTTCCACCGCTGCACAGGGACTTCTACACCCATAGTGTGTGTGTGCTCGGAGAAGCCAAGACACTGCTTTTATGATCAGTGAGTGTTCAGCACAGAATGCTGCCGAGGAACCGGCGATTGGAGACAGCTGGCAAGAGTGGAGGGGAACAGCCTTCGATGCCCCAAGCACCCCCCTCAGCTCTTGGCCAAGAACTCCCGTGACAGGGACTGGCAGTTGGAACAGTCAGATGAGCACGGAAGGAGGCAGCTTTCCACGCCCCGTGCAGCCATTTTTGCAATTGGCTAGGAACATGACCCTTCTCAGCCCCGTGGCTGAGAGCTTCCTTGAAGGAATTCGGGATTCAGCAGGCTTGTGATGGTGTCCACTCTTCCTCCATGGAATCCCATGATGTGCACATCCTAGAGGCAAGGGAACCACAGGGAGCCCTCCCCCAAACCCAGGGACTCGCGGGCATACAGCAGAAAGGGACTGGCAGCATTTGAACTAGAAGGTGAGAAGCACAGCTCTGCAGCACCAGAGTACTCCACCCGCATTCCCAGGAACGGCCGGGACCACTGTGTCCTAGAGCAGACTCCCTGCCAAACTGCATAGGGCCCACCCCCCACCCACAGGGCTGGCCATCTCCAGGGCACACAGAAAATCAGTGCACTGATTAGACTTCCACATGGTTTGGACCCCCTGTCAGTGCATAGACTAAGTTGGAGGAGAACTGGCTTGAAGGTAAGAGGTGGCTCAAGAGCACCATATGCTGGTAGGTCAGGGAAAGCACATTCACCAAGCTCTAGATCTGCTAAAACAATAGATAAATGTTCACATAATCCTGCATTTCCTAAAGAACCCTATCAGGATAAGCAAATGCCAAGAGGCAAAAAACAACAGAAAATTATAAAACATTTGAAGAAACCAGAAGATATGGATAACCCAAACATCCAAATTAAAAAGCCAGAGGAGACATAGAACTTGGAATTAATCAAAGAAGTACAAACATCAAAGTCATGGATCAGGATATAAAGGATATGAAGAAGACCATAAAAGAGCATAAAGAAGAATCTGCAAGAGTAAATTAAAAAAATAGCAGATCTTATGGAAATAAAAGATACTGTTGATCAAAATAAAAATATTCTTGAGACACATAACAGCAGATTTGAAAAGGCAGAGGAACAAATTAGTGAACTCGAGGATAGGATGATGGATTGTGAAAGCACAAACAAATGAATGCTGAAAAAAACTGAAAAATTTGAAATGGATCTCAAGGAAATGACAGACAACATGAAGCACACAAATTAAGAAACACTGGTGTTCCAGAAGACGAAGACAAGAGTCAAGGGTTTGGAAGTATATTCGAAGACACTGTTGGGGAAAACTTCCCAACCCTTCTAAATGACAAAAATATGCAAATCAAAGATGCCCAATGAATTCCAAATAGAATAAATCCAAATAAATCCACTCCGAGATATATTCTGAGCAGAAAGTCAAATGCTGAAGAGAAGGAGAAAACTCTGAAAGCAGCAAGGGAGCAGTGATTCACAACATACAAGGGAAACAACATAAGACTACGTACTGACTACTCAACAGGCACCATAGAGGCAAGAAGGAAGTGAGACGAAAGAATTAAAATTCTGAAAGAGAAAAATTACCAGCCAAGAATTCTTTATCCAGCAAAGCTCTCCTTCAAAATTGAAGGAGAGTTTGAAATTTTCACAAACAAATGCTGAGAGAATTTGTTAACAAGAGACCTGCCCTACAAGATATACTAAAGGGGGCTCTACTGGCTGAGAAAAAGAAAGGCAAGAAAGGCCTGGAGAAGGACAGAGAACTGAAGAGTATTAGTAAGGGTAACTAAAAGGAAATAAACAGGTAGGGAAAAAATAGATCCAACAAATAAAAATCAAATAAGATGGCTGGCTCAAGAACTGCCCTCACAGTAATAATACTGAATGTGAATGGATTAAACTCCCCAATTAAAAGATATAGATTGGGTATGTTTTAGTTACTCCCCCAGGGAAGTAGGTAGAAAGCCAGGAACTGTGTGGACTGGACACCGCAGAACAATCTGACTTTGGGCATACTTCATATAACACTCATGAACACATTGAACTGTTGAGATCAGTGAAATCTGTAAGTTTTTGTGGCCAGGGGACCCGCGCCCTTCCCTGCCAGGCCCAGGCCCATGGGAGGAGGGGCCATCAGCGCTGGGAAGGAGAAGGGAGAACTGCAGTGGCAGCTCTTATCGGAAACTCATTCTACTGATCGAAACTCCAAACATAGATAGACTGAGACCAGACACCAGAGAATCTGAGAGCAGCCAGTTCAGCACAGAGGAGATAGGCATAGCAAAAAACAGCAAGAAAAACTCAAAAATAAAAGCAGAGGCTTTTTGGAGCTCTGGTGAACATAGAAAGGGGAAGGGCAGAGCTCAGGCCGAGGCTCATTTGCAAATCCTGAAGAAAAACTGATCTCTCTGCCCCCTGGATCTTTCCTTAATAGCCCTAATTGCTTTGCCTCTTAGCATTCCAATAACCCATTACATCTGCCAGGAGGGCTCTTTTTTTTTTTTTTTTTATCTTTTTTTCTTTTTCTAAAACAATTACTCTAAGAAGCCCAATACAGAAAGCCTCAAAGACTTGCAATTTGGGCAGGTCAAGACAAGAGCAGAACTAAGAGAGCTCTGAGACAAAAGGCAATCATCCAGTGGCTGAGAAAATTCACTAAACACCACAACTTTCCAAGGAAAGGGGAGCGTCCGCTCACAGCCATCATCCTGGTGCACAGGAAACACTCCTGCCCATCACCAGCCCCATAGCCCAGAGCTGCCCCAGACAACACAGTGTGACAGAAGTGCTTCAAATAACAAGCACACACCACAAACTTGGGTGCGGACATTAGCCTTCCCTGCACCCTCAGCTGGTTCTCCCAGAGTTGGGAAGGTGGAGCAGTGTGAATTAACAAAGCCCCATTCAGACATCATTTCAGCAGACTGGAAGCCTCCCTACACAGACCGGCAGCTAAGAACTGCCCTGGGGGGACGGCACTCACCTGTGACATAGCACAGTCATCCTTCAACAGAGGACCAGGGGGTGCAAGGCCTGGAAGAGGGACCAACTCGCAAGTCTCGGGCTACACACCAATACCAAGGACTTGTGGGTCAGTGGCAGAGACAAACTGTGGCAGGACTGAACTGAAGGATTAGACTATTGCAGCAGCTTTAAAACTCCAGGAACACCAGGGAGATTTGATAGTTAGAGCCGCCCCCACCCCTGACAGCCCAGACACATGCCCCTTATACAGGGCAGGCAACACCAACTATACACGCAAGCTTGGTACACCAAATGGACCCCACAAGACTTACTCCCCGACTCACCACAGAGGCAAAGCAGGGGAGAACTGCCTTGAGGGGAACAGGTGGCTCGTGGACACCACCTGCTGGTTAGTCAGAGAAAGTGTACTCCACGAAGCTGCAGATATGACAAATTAGAAGTAAGGATTTCAATTGGTCTACAAATCCTAAAAGAACCCTATCAAGTTCAGCAAATGCCAAGAGGCCAAAAACAACAGAAAATTTTAAAGCATATGAAAAAAAACAGACAATATGGATAACCCAAGCCCAAACACCCAAATCAAAAGAACAGAAGAGACACAGTACCTAGAGCAATTAACCAAAGAACTAAAGATGAACGACGAGACCATGGCACGGGATATAAAGGACATCAAGAAGAGCATGGAACAGGATATAAAGGACATCAAGAAGACCCTAGAAGAGCATAAAGAAGACATTGCAAGACTAAAGAAAAAAATAGATGATCTTATGGAAATTAAAGAAACTGCTGACCAAATTAAAAAGATTCTCGATACCCATAGTACAAGACTAGAGGAAGATGAACAATGAATCAAAGACCTGGAAGATGACAGAATGGAAAATGAAAGCACAGAAGAAAGAATGGGGAAAAAAATCAAAAAGATTGAAACGGACCTCAGGGATATGATAGATAATATAAAAAGTCCAAATATAAGACTCATTGGTATTCCAGAAGGAGAAGAAAAGGGTAAAGGTCTAGGAAGAGTATTCAAAGAAATTGTTGGGGAAAACTTCCCAAATCTTCTAACACCATAAATACACAAATCATAAATGCCCAGCGAACTCCAAATAGAATAAATCCAAATAAACCCACTCCGAGACATATTCTGATCACACTGTCAAATACGGAAGAGAAGGAGCAAGTTCTGAAAGCAGCAAGACAAAAGCAATTCACCACATACAAAGGAAACAGCATAAGACTAAGTAGTGACTACTCAGCAGCCACCATGGAGGCAAGAAGGCAGTGGCACGACATATTTAAAATTCTGAGTAAGAAAAATTTCCAACCAAGAATACTTTCTCCAGCAAAGCTCTCCTTCAAATTTGAGGGAGAGCTTAAATTTTTCACAGACAAACAAATGCTGAGAGAATTTGCTAACAAGAGATCTGCCCTACTGGAGATACTATAGGGAGCCCTACAGATAGAGAAACAAAGAAAGGAGAGAGAGACATGGAGAAAGGTTCAGTAGTAAAGAGATTCGGTATGGGTATGTTAAACGATATTAATAGAGAGAGGGAAAAATATATACGACAAACATAAACCAAAGGAACAGACAACTGATTCAACAAATGCCTTCACGGTTATAACGCTGAATGTAAACGGATTAAACTCACTAATTAAAAGATACAGATTCACAGAATGGATCAAAAAAAATGAACCATCAATATGCTGCATACAAGAGACTCATCTTAGACACAGGGACACAAAGAAATTGAAAGTGAAAGGATGGAAAAAAATATTTCATGCAAGCTACAGCCAAAAGAAAGCAGGTGTAGCAATACTAATCTCAGATAAAACAGACTTTAAATGCAGGGATGTTTTGAGAGGCAAAGGCGGCCACTACATACTAATAAAAGGGGCAATTCAACAAGAAGAAATAACAATCATAAATGTTTATGCACCCAATCAAGGTGCGACAAAATACATGAGAGAAACACTGGCAAAACTAAAGGAAGCAATTGATGCTTCCACAATAATTGTGCGAGACTTCAATACATCACTCTCTGCTATAGATAGATCAACCAGACAGAAGACCAACAAGGAAACTGAAAACCTAAACAATCTGATAAATGAATTAGATTTAACAGACATATATAGAGCATTACATCCCAAATCACCAGGATACACATACTTCTCTAGTGCTCACGGAACTTTCTCCAGAATAGATCATATGCTGGGACATAAAACAAGCCTCAATAAATTTAAAAAGATTGAAATTATTCAAAGCACATTCTCTGACCACAATGGAATACAATTAGAAGTCAATAACCATCAGAGACTTAGAAAATTCACAAATACCTGGAGGTTAAACAACACACTCCTAAACAATCAGTGGGTTAAAGAAGAAATAGCAAGAGAAATTGCTAAATATATAGAGACGAATGAAAAGGAGAACACAACATACCAAAACCTATGGGATGCAGCAAAAGCAGTACTGAGGGGGAAATTTATAGCACTAAACGCATATATTAAAAAGGAAGAAAGAGCCAAAATCAAAGAACTAGTGGATCAACTGAAGAAGCTAGAAAATGAACAGCAAACCAATCCTAAACCAAGTAGAAGAAAAGAAATAACAAGGATTAAAGCAGAAATAAATGACATAGAGAACAAAAAAACAATAGAGAGGATAAATATCACCAAAAGTTGGTTCTTTGAGAAGATCAACAAGATTGACAAGCCCTAGCTGGACTGACAAAATCAAAAAGAGAGAAGACCCATATAAACAAAATAATGAATGAAAAAGGTGACATAACTGCAGATCCGAAGAAATTAAAAAAATTACAAGAGGATACTATGAACAACTATATGGCAACAAACTGGATAATGTAGAGGAAATGGACAATTTCCTGGAAACATATGAACAACCTAGACTGACCAGAGAAGAAACAGAAGACCTCAACCAACCAATCACAAGCGAAGAGATCCAATCAGTCATCAAAAAGCTTCCCACAAATAAATGCCCAGGGCCAGATGGCTTCACAGGGGAATTCTACCAAACTTTCCAAAAAGAATTGACACCAATCTTACTTAAACTCTTTCAAAACTTTGAAGAAAATGGAACACTACCTAACTCATTTTATGAAGCTAACATCAATCTAATACCAAAACCAGGCAAAGATGCTACAAAAAAGGAAAACTACCAGCCAATCTCCCTAATGAATACAGATGCAAAAATCCTCAACAAAATACTTGCAAATCGAATCCAAAGATACATTAAAAAAATCATACACCATGACCAAGTGGGGTTCATTCCAGGCATGCAAGGATGGTTCAACATAAGAAAATCAATCAATGTATTACAACACATTAACAAATCAAAAGGGAAAAATCAAATGATCATCTCAATAAATGCCGAAAAATCATTCGACAAAATCCAACATCCCTTTTTGATAAAAACACTTCAAAAGGTAGGAATTGAAGGAAACTTCCTCAGTATGATAAAGAGCATATATGAAAAACCCACAGCCAGCATAGTACTCAATGGTGAGAGACTGAAAGCCTTCCCGCTAAGATCAGGAACAAGACAAGGATGCCCACTATCACCACTGTTATTCAACATTGTGCTGGAAGTGCTAGCCAGGGCAATCCGGCAAGACAAACAAATAAAAGGCATCCAAATTGGAAAGGAAGAAGTAAAACTGTCATTGTTTGCAGATGATATGATCTTATATCTGGAAAACCCTGAGAAATCGACGATACAGCTACTAGAGCTAATAAACAAATTTAGCAAAGTAGCAGGATACAAGATTAATGCACATAAGTCAGTAATGTTTCTATATGCCAGAAATGAACAAACTGAAGAGACACTCAAGAAAAAGATACCGTTTTCAATAGCAACTAAAAAAATCAAGTACCTAGGAATAAACTTAACCAAAGATGTAAAAGACCTATACAAAGAAAACTACGTAACTCTACTAAAAGAAATAGAAGGGGACCTTAAAAGATGGAAAAATACTCCATGTTCGTGGATAGGAAGACTAAATGTCATTAAGATGTCAATTCTACCCAAACTCATCTACAGATTCAATGCAATCCCAATCAAAATTCCAACAACCTACTTTGCAGACTTGGAAAAGCTAGTTATCAAATTTATTTGGAAAGGGAAGATGCCTCAAATTGCTAAAGACACTCTAAAAAAGAAAAACGAAGTGGGAGGACTTACACTCCCTGACTTTGAAGCTTATTATAAAGCCACAGTTGTCAAAACAGCATGGTACTGGCACAAAGACAGACATATAGATCAATGGAATTGAATTGAGAATTCAGAGATAGACCCCCAGATCTATGGCCGACTGATCTTTGATAAGGCCCCCAAAGTCACTGAACTGGGTCATAATGGTCTTTTCAACAAATGAGGCTGGGAGAGTTGGATATCCATATCCAAAAGAATAAACGAGGACCCCTACCTCAGACCCTACACAAAAATTAACTCAAAATGAACGAAAGATCTCAATATAAAAGAAAGTACCATAAAACTCCTAGAAGATAATGTAGGAAAACATCTTCAAGACCTTGTATTAGGCGGCCACTTCCTAGACTTTACACCCAAAGCACAAGCAACAAAAGAAAAAATAGATAGATGGGAACTCCTCAAGCTTAGAAGTTTCTGTACCTCAAAGGAATTTGTCAAAAAGGTAAAGAGGCAGCCAACTCAATGGGAAAATTTTTTGGAAGCCATGTATCTGACAAAAGACTGATATCTTGCATATATAAAGAAATCCTACAACTCAATGACAATAGTACAGACAGCCCAATTATAAAATGGGCAAAAGATATGAAAAGACAGTCCTCTGAAGAGGAAATACAAATGGCCAAGAAACATATTAAAAAATGTTCAGCTTCACTAGCTATTAGAGAGATGCAAATTAAGACCACAATGAGATACCATCTCATACCGATTAGAATGGCTGCCATTAAACAAACAGGAAACTACAAATGCTGGAGGAGATGTGGAGAAATTGGAACTCTTACTCATTGTTGGTGGGACTGTATAATGGTTCAGCCACTCTGGAAGTCAGTCTGGCAGTTCCTTAGAAAACTAGATATAGAGATACCATTCGACCCAGCGATTGCACTTCTCAGTATATACCCAGAAGATCGGAAAGCAGTGACAAGAACAGATATCTGCACGCCAATGTTCATAGCAACATTATTCACAATTGCTAAGAGATGGAAACAACCCAAATGTCCTTCAACAGATGAGTGGATAAATAAAATGTGGTATATACACACAATGGAATACTATGCGGCAGTAAGAAGGAGCGATGTCGTGAAACATATGACAACATGGATGAACCTTGAAGACATAATGCTGAGTGAAATAAGCCAGGCACAAAAGGAGAAATATTATATGCTACCACTAATGTGAACTTTGAAAAATGTAAAACAAATGGTTTATAATGTAGAATGTAGGGGAACTAGCAATAGAGAGCAATTAAGGAAGGGGAAACAATAATCCAAGAAGAACAGATAAGTGATCATGGGTAAATGTACCATTCTGGGAATGCCCAGGAATGACTATGGTCTGTTAATTTCTGATGGATATAGTAGGAACAAGTTCACAGAAATGTTGCTATATTAGGTTACTTTCTTGGGGTAGAGTAGGAACATGTTGGAAGTAAAGTAGTTATCTTAGGTTAGTTGCCTTTTTCTTACTCCCTTGTTATGGTCTCTTTGAAATGTTCTTTTATTTTATGTGTTTTTTTTTTTTAATTTTTTTTTTATTTTTTTATTTTTCAGTTGATTTAGATAAAAAAAAAAAAGTTTAAAAAAAAACAAGGAAAAACATATGCAGAGCCCCCTTGAGGAGCTGGTGGAAAATGCAGGGGTATGGGCCTGCCCTACCTAGATGGTTGCTAACATGCCCACAGACATAGGGGACTGGTGGTTTGATGGATTGAGCCCTCTACCACGGGATTTCCCCTTGGGAAGACTGTTGCTGCAAAGGAGAGGCTAGGCCTCCCTATAATTGTGCCTAAGAGCCTCCTCCCAAGTGCCTCTTTGTTGCTCAGATGTGGCCCTCTCTCTCTAGCTAAGCCAACTTGAAAGGTGAAATCACTGCCCTCCCCGCTACGTGGGATCAGACACCCAGGGGAGTGAATCTCCCTGGCAACGTGGAATATGACTCCCGGGGAGGAATGTAGACCCGGCATCGTGGGATGGAGAACATCTTCTTGACCAAAAGGGGGATGTGAAAGGAAATGAAATAAGCTTCAGTGGCAGAGAGATTCCAAAAGGAGCCGAGAGGTCACTCGGGTGGGCACTCTTATGCACAATATGGACAACCCTTTTTAGGTTCTAATGAATTGGGGTAGCTGGTGGTGTGTACCTGAAACTATCAAACTACAACCCAGAACCCATGAATCTTGAAGACAATTGTATAAAAATGTGGCTTATGAGGGGGGACAGTGGGATTGGGGGAGCCATGGGGATCACACTCCCCTTTGTCTAGTTTGTGGATGGATGAGTGGAAAGGTGGGGGAAGGAAACAAACAAACAAACAGACAAGGGCGCCCAGTGTTCTTTTTTACTTTAGTTGCTCTTTTTCACTTTAATTATTATTCTGGTTATTTTTGTGTGTGTGGTAATGAGGGTGTCGGGGATTGATTGCGGTGATGAATGTACAACTATGTAATGGTACTGTGAACAATCGAATGGACAATTTGTTTTGTATCACTGAGTGGTATGTGACTATATCTCAATAAAATGAATATTTAAAAAAAAGATATAGATTGGCAGAATGGATTTAAAAATATGAACCATCAATATGCTGTTTACAAGAGACTCACCTTAGACCCAGCAACACAAAGAGAATGAAAGTGAAAGGATGGAAAAAATATTCCATACAAGCTATGGTCAAAAGAAATCAGGGGTAGCAATACTAATTTCAGATAAAATAAACTTTAAATGCAAGGATGTCATAAGAGACAAAGAAGGACACTATATACTAATAAAAAAGACATTCACCAAGAAGAAATAACAATCATAAATGTCTATGCACCCAATCAAGGTGCCCCAATGTACTGACACAAACATTGGCAAAACTGAGGGAAGCAATAGATGTTTCCACAATAATTGTGGGAGACTTCAATACACCACCCTCTCCTATAGATAGATCACCCAGAGGACCAATAAGGAAATTGTGAACCTAAACAATGTGATAAATGACTGACTTAACAGACATACATAGAGCACGACATCCCAAAATACCAGGACATACATTCTTCTCCAGTACTCAAGGAACTTTCTCCAAGATAGATCATATTCTGCGGCATAAAACAAGCCTCAATAAATTTTAAAAGATTGAAATTATTCAAAGCACATCCTCTGACCACAATGGAATGCAAATAGAAGTCAATAACCATCAAAGATCTATATATCTGTCCTTTCACCAACACTGTTATCTTCACAATTGCAACTCTCTATTAAGTCTAAAAATCAGGGAAGGTGAATTCCCTAACTTTCTTTTCTTATTTATAATTGCTTTGGTTTTTCATATATAATTTTTATCAGTCTGAGGAAGTTCCCTTCTATTTCTAATTTGAGAGTTTTCAACACATGGTTGTTTCATTTTGTCCAACACTTTTTCTACATCTATTGAGATGATCACACTTCTTTCTTAAACTTATATGATGAAATACATTGATTTTCAAATGTTAAACAACCTCATATCCCACACTAAACAACCCACTTATTCATAATATACTATATTTTTGCTGGATACAAACTGCTAATTAAATTTTTGAATCTGTGTTCGTGAGGGATTATTGGTTTGTAGTTTCCTGTTCTTATAATGTCTTTGTCTGCTTTTGTAAAGAGAGTAATACTGACTTAACAAAATGAGTTGGGAAATATTCCCTCCTCTTCTATTTCAGAAAAAAAAAAAATCTGGTAGGATTGATATAATTTCTTCCACAAAAGCCTGACAGAATTCACCAGAAAGCCATCTAGGCTTCAAGATTTCTTTATGGGAATTATACATTGAATTTCTTCAGTGGATATAGGGCTACAAAGATTCCAGTTTTTCCTTGGGTCAGTATTGGTATTTTGTGTCTTTCAAAGAATTTGTCCCTTTCATCAATGTAGTCACTGGTATGAGGTAGTTTATAATACTCTTTTTTCTTAATTAATGTAGGATCTGTAGTGAAGTCTCCTCTTTCATTCCTGAGAGTGCTAATTTGAGACTTCTTTCTTCTTTACTTTATCAGTCTAACCAGAATTTATCCATTTTATTTATCTTCTAAAAAAATCAGTGTTAGGGTCCATTAATTTTTCTCTAGTGATATTTCTGATTTCTATTTCATTAGTTTCCACTCTATTTTATTTCCTTCATTCTACTTACACTGGGTACACATGGCTCTTACTTTTCCAGCTTCTGAAAGTAGAGGCTTTGATTGCTGATTTTAGATCTTTCTTCTTTTCTGATATTAGCATAGAAATTCTAAATTTCCCTGTAAGCTCTGATTTAGCTGCATTCCACAAATTTTAATATATTGTATTTTCTTTATCATTTGGTTCAAAATATCTTCTAAATTCCTTTGTGGTTTCTTCTTTGACCAAAGTGTTACCTGAAAGTAAAGTTTTAAATTTATAACATTTGAGGGATTTTCTGATTGTACTATTACTGCTGATTTATTCAATTCTATTGCGGTCAGAAAACATACTCTGTGTGATTTCAATTGTTTGAAACTGATTGAGACTTCTTTTATGGCCTAGTTATGACTATAAGGGCAAACATTCCATGTTGTTTTGGTTTGCGAAAGCAGTCGGAACGCAATATACCAGAAATGAGTTGACTTCTACAAAGGGAATTTGTTAGCTTAAAAATTTACAGTTCTAAGGCTGTGACAATGTCCCAGTTAAGGAATCAACAGAACTTTCTTCTCTGAAGAAAGACTTTGGCATCCAGGGTTCCTCTATCATATGTCACATGGCCAGCATCTACTGGTCCTTCTTTCTGGGTTCCACTGCTTTCAGCTTCTGGTTTCAGTGGCTCTCTCAGCAACCCCTGGGGCTTTTCTCTGTAAATTCTCTAAATCTGTTTCAGTTTGTCAAAGCTTCTCTGAAAAAAGGTCAATAGCATCTGGGGTTCCTCTGTCACATGGAAAGGTACATGGCCAGCATCTGCTGATCTTTCTCTCCCAGCTTTCATTGCTTTCAGGCTCTGGTTCTTTCCATTTCTGTCTTTTATCCTCATAAAGGACTTCAGTAAAGAATTACGACCCACCTTGAATTGGGTGGGTCACATCTCAGTTGAAACAAACCTAATCAAAAAGTCCCACCCACAATAGGTCTGCCCCCACAGGAATGGATTAAAAGAACATGGCCTTTTCTGGGATACATAACAAGCTTCAAACCAGCAAACACGTACACTTGAAAACAATATGTATTCTGCAGTTATTAGATAGGTGCTTTATAAATGTCAATTAGGTTGAAATAGTTCATAATATTGTTCAAATATTCTATATCTCTACTGACTTTTTTGTTCAAGGTGTTTTATCAATTCCTAAGAAAGGAGTATTAAAATCTGCAACAATGATTGTGGATTTGTCTGTTTCTCACTTTAGTTCTGTTAGTTTTTGCTTCTATATTTTGCAACTCTATTATGTTATATACAAATTAATAATTGTTACATCATCCTTAAGAAATGATCCTTTTATCACTGCAAAATAACTCTGTTTGATAGTTCTCCTATCTTGAAGCCTATTTTATCTGATATTTAATATAGCCATTCCACCTCTCTCATGCTTAATGTCTGCACAGTATATCTCTTTTTACACTTTTACTTTCAACTTATTTTTGTCTTTGTATTTAAAGGATATCTCTTATATGTTTATATGCTTATGTACTTTTTTAATCCAATCTAGCAATCACTGCCTTTTGGAGTGTTGAGTCCATTTATGTCTAATGTAATAATTGATATGGTTCTATTTAGTCTGCTGTTTTACTATTGGTTTTGTATTTGTCCCATTTACTCTTTGTTCCTCTCCTCCTCCTTTCTTGCCTTCTTTAGTGTTCCCTTAATATTTCACAGTATTCCATTTCAATTCCTATAACTATATGTCTTTTTAGCTATATGTCTTTATATTGTATTTTTAGTACTTGCCCTAGGTATGAGCTAAACAACATCTAAAATGGATCCCAATGATCTCCATCTCCTGTTATTCATATCCTCACATAATCCCACCCCCCTGAAAAGTAGGCTTGAACAAGTGACTTGTTTCTAATAGATAGAATCTGGCAAAAAGGGATGGGATATCACTTCCAAGGTAAGCTTACAGAGAGATCTGACTTCCATCTTGCTTGCTTTCCCTTGCTCTTCTTCTTGCTAACTCTGATAGAAACCAACTACCAGGTTTTAAGCTGCTGTATGGAGATGCCCGAGTAGCAAGAAACCAAGGGCATTCCTGGATGACAACCCACAAAGACTAAGGACCTAGACCAACAGCCCACAAATAAGTGAATCCTATTAACCAAATGAGTGAGAATAAATATGATTCTCCAGGCAACCCAAATACCCAGCCAATACTTTGACTGTAGGTGTACAACTGTGAGATAATAAATATTTGTTTTTGTAAGCTGCTAAAATTTGGAGTGATCTGTAAATAACAAATACAGATTTTGGTACATGGAAGTGGGTGCTACCTAAAAATGTGGCATTCTATGGAAACAGACAATGGGCAGAGGCTAGAAAGATCGTGAGCAGTATAGTAGAGAGGAACAAAACTGGCTTGAACAGACTGTTGGTAGAAATCAAAAATTGGATGATATTTCCATTAAGGGCTCCAGGCAAAATGAGAAACATTAGTGAAAACTGGAGAATGTGGGATCCTTTCT
Organism: Choloepus didactylus; assembly: GCF_015220235.1. Classification (NCBI taxonomy): domain Eukaryota; kingdom Metazoa; phylum Chordata; class Mammalia; order Pilosa; family Megalonychidae; genus Choloepus; species Choloepus didactylus. Next base: position 61,876,283 of record NC_051324.1, on the reverse strand, counting down.
ATATAGTTGCAGAAAGCCACAATATGACCTTCAGTGACATGGAAAATAGGAAATGTACCTCATGAATCGGGCGATACAGCTAGGAGATTTCCAAGCAAAGTATTTCTTGCTTCTTACAATAAAATGTGAAAGCAGAATTAAAAATTGAACAAAGGACAATTCAAGAAAAAGGAACCAGGACTTCATGGTTTTACAATTTTTCAGCCTCTCCAAATAGTAAAAGATGCTAAAATTAATTAACGGCACCCTAGAAAAGTTTAAATACAGGACACTACGTAAAGATAAAGCCAAGGGTATAAATGTAAAACTTTCTGTTAAGACCTCAGTAAGATCAAAGATGGTATATTAGAAGACTGGTTAATTCACACAAAGAGCTCTTTAAAAAGATTATGGGAGTGTCTCATAGATGCTCTCAAACAACAGGGCCTCTAGGAAGAGGCCCTCAATCTTTTCAGAAGCAGCTCAAGGTAGAGAAAGACTTAGCTCAAAAAGATAAGTGGATATGGTTTTGAATCCAAATGAGATTCACAGGAAGGTCACAAGTTTTTGATAAAATTGTATCAGCAAAATCACTGCCATCTTGGACTTAAAGAAACAGAGCGTACAAAATGAAAAGGGTTTTGTACCCCCAATATGCTACAGGCAGGAAGCAGGCTGAGAAAAATACTCACTACAAACACATGATATCTTTCATGAAAAAAAGGATAACTTAGAAGGTAGAATCAAGAGGCCAGGGGAGAAATTCTCATTGCTTCAAAAAAAAAAGAGCCCAGTGGGAGGAAATGAGAGCCATGGAGAATTATTCCCAGGATTCCCAGGTTACGAGAAGACCTAATTAAGGAACTTCCAACATTTGCCCAACTTGATTTCAGAATTGCCATGGACCGCTTTGTGCCTTCCATTATCCTTCTTTTTAGAAATGTCTATAGCAGTTATCCACTCACTAGGTATGTGGAAAGCAGATAACTATTTGAACAGACCTTTCTCCAAATATATACAAATGGCCAAAATCACATAAAAGGATGCTCAGCATCATTAGCCATTAGGGAAATGCAGATTAAAACTGAAAGATACCACTACATACCCATTAAAATGGCCAAAATCAAAAACATTTACAATACCAAGAACTGACAAAAATATGAAGAAAATGAACACTGATATATTGCTAATGGGAATGTAAAAAGATATACCCACTTTGGAAAACAGCTTGATAATTTCTTAAAATATACATTTGCCACATAACCCATTCCTAAATATTTACACAAGAGATATAAAAACATATGCCCAAACAAAAACTTACAAATGAATGTCTGTAGCAGCATTATTTCTAATAACCAAAACATGAAAATAATACAAAAGTCCAGTATCTGATGAATGGATAAACAAAATGCAACTGTTTTGTTTATCCACTGATAGATAATGGAATGCCATTATGGAATGCCATTCAGAAATAAAAAGGAACAAACTACTGAGACATGCAACAACATAGATGAACATCACAAACAATACACTAAGTGAAAGAAGCAGACACTTAAGAATACACGTTTTATGATTCCAATCATATGATATTTCTAGAAAATACAGAGAGCAGATATGTGGTTGCCTGGGGTTCACGGTGGTATTCCATATTCTAAAGATATCAACTCTTCCCAAATGGATCTACAGATTCAATGCTTTCTCAATCAAAATCTCAAGAGAGGTGTGTGTGTGTGTGTGTGTGTGTGTGTGTGTGTGTGTGTACAAATAGGCAAACTAATTCAAAAATTTATATGGAAATGCAAAGGACCAAAAATAGCCAAAGTAATCTTGATAAACAAATCTGGAGGACCCACACTACACTACTGAAAATCAAGATTTATTTTGAAGCTACAGGAATTACGACAATGTGGTATTAGCACACAGATACACAGACCAGTGGAGGAGACTGGAGTCCAGACACAAATCCACCCAAATTAGATTGCCTGGTTTAGGATAAAGGTGCCACTGCAGCAGTAGAAAAAGGATGGCTTTTAAATAAATGATATTAGATCAAACGGATATACATGAGAAAAAAAAGTGAATCATGACCCCTACCTTATTTTATATATAAAAATCAATTCCAGGGAAGACTGTTGCTGCAAAGGAGAGGCTAGGCCTCCCTATAATTGTGCCTAAGAGCCTCCTCCCAAATGCCTCTTTGTTGCTCAGATGTGGCCCCCTCTCTCTAGCTCAGCCAACTTGAAAGGTGAAATCACTGCCCTCCCCACTACGTGGGATCAGACACCCAGGGGAGTGAATCTCCCTAGCAACGTGGAATATGACTCCCGGGGAGGAACGTAGACCTGGCATCGTGGGATGGAGAACATCTCCTTGACCAAAAGGGGGATGTGAAAGGAAATGAAATAAGCTTCAGTGGCAGAGAGATTCCAAAAGGAGCCAAGAGGTCACTCTGGTGGGCACTCTTACGCACAATATAGACAACCCTTTTTAGGTTCTAATGAATTGGGGTAGCTGGTGGTGTGTACCTGAAACTATCAAACTACAACCCAGAACCCATGAATCTTGAAGACAATTGTATAAAAATGTGGCTTATGAGGGGGGACAGTGGGATTGGGGGGGCCATGGGGATCACACTCCCCTTTGTCTAGTTTGTGGATGGATGAGTGGAAAGGTGGGGGAAGGAAACAAACAAACAGACAGACAAGGGCACCCAGTGTTCTTTTTCACTTTAGTTGCTCCTTTTCACTTTAATTATTATTCTGGTTATTTTTGTGTGTGTGGTAATGAGGGTGTCAGGGATTGATTTTGGTAATGAATGTACAACTACGTAATGGTACTGTGAACAATCAAATGTATAATTTGTTTTGTATGACTGCGTGGTATGTGAATATATCTCAATAAAATGAATAATAAAAAAAAAATCAATTCCAGATGTACCAAATACATAAATGAAAAAAGTAAAATAATAAAACTGCAAGAAGGTAACACAAGAGACTATCTCTATGTTCTTGGATTAGGCAAGATAAGACATAAAAAGGCACAAACAACAAAGGAGAAGACTGACAAAACTACAATATAATTAGGAATGTTCAATAGAAAACACCAATGAAAGTGAAAATACAAACCACAGAACAGGAGAAGATATATACAATACATATTTCCAACAAAGAACTTGTATCAGGTATGTACGAAGAATTATAATGAATCAATAGAGAAAACACAGTTTTTTTTTCAGTGGGCAAAGAATTAAACAGGAACTTCATGAAAGAGAATATCCAAATGGCCAAACAAGTATAGAAAAAGGTGCTCAATATAATTAGCGATGAGGGAAAATGCAAATTAAAACTACAAACCCACTATACTAGAATTGCTAAAATTACAAGAAGCTGACAAATCAAGTATTACTAAGGATGGGAAGCCACAGGAACTTTCATATCCTATTACTGGAAATGTATACTGGTACATCCACTTTAAAAACTCCATAGCAGTATATACTGCAATTACACTTCTAATTTAACACCCAACAGAATGTGTACTTATGCACTAAACGACATATAAAACAATGTTCACAGACTTATTTGCAATATCCAAAAACATGGAAACAACCCAACTGTCAAACAATATTAGAATGAATATGTAAATTGTGATATATTCACAGAGTAATAAAAAAAAGAATAACTCACTGCTAAATGCAACAACATGTTATTTCACAGACGTAAGGTTGAGCAGAGAAGCCAGAAACAAAAGTAAACATTACAATTTAAAAACAATGAAAACTAATACAGAATAGGGGTTACCTTTTGAGGGTAAGGACAAATGACTAGGAGGGAGCAAGTGAGATGTTTCTGGAGAGCTGGTGATGTTCTCTATCATGATCTGGAAGGTGGTTATCCAGATGTATTCGTTTTGTAAAAATTCATCAAATTTTACACTTAAGATTGGTGTATCTTGACGTGTGTATGTTACACTTTGACTTTAAAACTTTACCACGGAACATCGAAGGAAATGCAGCTATATTCCTTAACATGGATGAATCTGAAAACTATGTTCAGTGAAAGAGGCAAGTCTTGAAAGAATAAAACAAAAAAGAAAAAGAAGCAAAGAAATAAGTAACAAAAAATTCAGAATAGTAGTTTCCTCTCAGGAGAGTGGAAAGGCACCCAAAGGTATCCTGGAGTTTTGTAGTATGCTATTTCTTGGCTGGGTGGCAAGAATAGAGATGTTTATGTTATAATTTCTCTCTGAACTATAACTATGCATTTTCATATATGCTATATTTCACAGTTGCAAAACATTTTAAGAGTAACACAACTACTGCATTACAAATAATTAAAAACTAAAATGAGAAACTAACTTTAGATTTCATATCTTTGCATTCATCTGAGCAGCAGGTGCAGAATACTCTTCTTTGGGTACTGCTAAATGTCAATGAAACACAAAAATAAATAGCAAGAATTAATAATGCAGCAAATTAATACAAAATAAAAGTGAAAAGAAGAAAAATGAAAACTTCCTATGAATCACAACAATTTCAAAGGGAACCTTACTAGGAATAAAAAGAAAACAAAATTAAATGAAAAAATGAGAGGCTTAACAAAACTGAAAAGGACCACTGATTCATAAACATTTTGACACTTCATATTTTTCCCACTGCCTTTAAAATGACACATTTGATTTTAAAAACTAAAAATAAAAACCTTCCTTAAAACTCACATATTTAAATCAAGAATGTTTATATACATATGGTTTAACACTAAAACACTATGAGAGTATTTTAATTCCCTTAAAATCAAGTTTTACAATATACTTTAAAGGTCACTGTCATCTTTGTTTTGTTTATTAAAAAGACAAGCAAACTGTTCAATATTAATTTCTGTGTAAAAGAAGGTTGTGAAATAAAAAGATGCTATTACAAAGCCTCACTCATTAAAAATAAAAAAAGAAAAACAAGACTAAATTTGTCAAAACTCCAATTTAATGGGGGGAAAAAAAGCTTAAAAAATGCCAAATCATTATTCTCAAAGCTATTCTGTCTTAGTTACAAATGGTTGCCACTTGGCCTTGCCTTGGAAAATATCTAAGAATGATATTTAATTAGCAAATTAACTACTGGGCATTATTGAGTTGCTAAGTGGTTTTATGAGCGTGTGAAATTATGTTATATTTTATTGAGTACTTTCAGAAGCAGTTTTCACTCTTCATTTAAGTAGCAGCCTTATTTCTGGAGCTCAAGGTTAAGCATCTACCTAACAAGTGTCCATTATACTAAAATTTTCAAATTAATCACATTTATTCTACACTAACTGTTCTACCAAGGAAAAGTGATGAAAATGATTAAGTTTCTTTTTTGTTTAGGAGAACTCATCTGTTCTTCTCCTGAAACCTGAGACTGACCAACAGCAGAACAACTGCATGCTGACCACAGACGACCATAGTCTAAGAGGGAACAGACCCATGAATTCCAAGTAAGTACATAAGAAAGGTGTCCCCTGTGGCAAAGCCAATCTATATGCGCCAATGCCCAACCTCTAGTTCCCATCCCAACCTAGACAGAGAAGAGACAAGCAGACCTCCATCTAGAAGGTCGGCTATTCCAATGACCTAGCAGAAGACCCATGGTCTAGAGCTTCTTGGCCAAATACAGTAGCCATTAATCACATGTGGCTATTTATATTAATTAAAATTTTAAATTCATTTCCTTAATTACAGTAGCCACACTGAAAGTGCTCAATAGTCAGATAGACAAGTGGCTACTGTATTGGACAGCACAGCTATAGAACATTTACATCATTTCAGAAAGTATACTGGACAGTGCTGCTCTGAAATGCGTCCTTGTCCAAACAGCAGAGCTATTCTCAAATAAAATGAATGCATTTTTTACATAGGAATAATATTTAAGGACATTTTACTATGTGTAATCTTAAACATACTTATGCCAACAGACATAAAAAATACCTAGGAAAGAAAGGTATTGATTGTCTCCCCCATAAATCCATCCAATAAGTTCAGGAGCAGAGGCTATTTCAAGTGCTAGTGTCATTTATATACAAAAATGGAGCTTAACAAAGGATAAAGACACTATTGATGAGCCTTTTAGCCAAAGTTTGAATATACAGACTAAAAAATTAAATCAATATTTTTAAAGTGGAAAATGTTTTCACATAGATCAACACTCGCAACTCTAAGGACATTTTCATTACACTTGATCACCATCTGCTGGCCATTTTATTAAACTGCACAAGTAAATGAAATACTACTATGTTGGGAGACATTTTTAAAGGCCATTCAAGAGTCCAAGTTTTTTGCCACAATGCATTCCTGGAAAACCACATCATAAAGAAGATCATTGTAAAGAAAATCATATTTTTTTGTAAGGGCAAGACTATAATTAGACTCTTAATTCCAAACTAAAATCTGGTACCAAATAACCCATGGAAAAATCTCATTACAGCAAAGATGCAAAAACTATAGTCCTCTATAATGATTTAAAATAGGATAATTATTCTTCAAGTCCTTTTTTTATAGGTATGAACACCTTTAAGTTAGCCAAATCCAATACTGTAAAAATAATATACAATAATTCTGTTTGCACATTCTTAGAACTTTCAAGCAATCTGAATGGTGACTCTTTACAAAAATGTATTTAAAGAAATTTTAACTACTGCCTTCTTTTTCATCAATAAATTCCTCCAAAATAAGCAAAAATAATGTGTTTCTTCCACTGTGAAGAAGTATTTAAAACACTGGGGTTGATCCAGCATTACTCCTCTTTACCCTCTCCTAACTTGTAACTTTTAACCACAGTTTCAAATAAAAATAATAACTGCTTTCCCTATCCCAGAAACTAACTGCAGTTTGGTGATATGCTATTAGGTATAACACTGTGTTTCACTGAAATGTCTTGTGTGGCATCCAGAAATAGTCCATGCACATGCATACATAAAAAGAATCTTCAAAACATTTTTCTATTTCTATTTTGTACTGCCTTTGCACTGCCTTGGGAATAAAGCATGAAAACAACACACAGGCATGACATGAACTGAAGTCTATTACTTAGGCAGCATCAAATATATGGTGTGAAAAAATGTAAAACAATGGGGCCAGCCACTCTGTATTCCTTCCATCCTAGAGAAAGGGACTTGCTGAGTTATCTAAATAGACCTATAAAGCTTCTTTTAAACTACTATTACCATTCTTTGCCTATTCTTACAATCAGAAACTTTCTGTACAGTCATTAATTTATTATTCTCAGGAACACAAAATAATCTTTAGTAACCGAAATAATGAATAGCCAATGGATTTTACGATAAAACCCAGAGGGGGGATTAGACAATTAGAAAAGCAAAAGAGAGGTTAAACATTCCAACAAGCAAGCCCCTGGATGAAATATGAAACAAGAGTCAACATTATCAATGATGAGGGGAGTAGAAGCAGCTAACAGTTAACAGGCCCTGTGTCAAAGACTCTACATGCCTTATTTCACTTCATTGTCACAACTCTGAGGCGAGTACTAATACCACTGCCATTTAAATGACAAAACTGAGGTTTAGAGAAATTAATTAACTTGCCTGAGGACACATGGTTGCCAAGTGTCAGATACAGGATTAGAACAAAGGCAAACCGTCTCATTTCAGCTGTACCTGGAAATCACTGAGAACAAAGGCATAGCTGCCCAGAGTTGCTGATGCAGCACAAGTGGGAAAAAAAAGAGATAGAAATGAAGTTTCCCTATATGCCACACAAGGTAGTCATGGCCTAAATGGTATGTGTAGAAAGAACACGGGGCCTGGAATCATAAAGACCTGGATTCCAATACTGGATCCATCACCAGGCAAGTTGCTTGAACTTCCTGAAACTGTGGCCTCATCTATAAATACAACAGGGCAATGATGTCCTCATGGGACTGTAAAGAGGATTAAATCAGATAATTTATAAAACATTTCCAGAATAGAGCCTAGTATACAGTAGAGCTCCATAAATGGTAGGACTGGCTTCACTTGGTTTCTGTTTTTAATAAATTAGAAATACAAGTGGAATCCACAAGTATTTAGAGCAGTTATTGGGAAATTTCCATTCATATATTTAAATTTGTGCATCCTGTTATATAAGTAAATTTATTAATCTGTATCACAATGTGTATATATAAGTGTATGTATATGTGTATATGTAACAATGTATATGCCCAAACATTTTAACAGGATGGTATTTTGGAAAGCAATCTCAGAATATCTATCAAAAAATAAGTTTGTGATCATTAAAAAATAACACAGACATATGGACAAAAAAATGTTTTTAACTTTCTACTTCAAACCAGTCCCACTCCCTAAAGGTAACCATTTTAAACAGTTTCTTGTGTGGCATCCAGAAATAATCCATGCACATGTAAACATATGTATCCACATATCCTCTTTAAAACATACATACACACACACAAATGGAAGCCTACTATTCTGTTAAACACTTCTTCTTAACTTTATAGATTTTAGAGATCTTTCCAGACTAGCACATATAGAACTTTTTACCACTGCACAAAACGTTAAACCAGCTAATAATCAACCAACAGTTTGTCCATTAAATTTGTTAATGTGCCTGGTTTTGAAATAACAATTCTTCTTCTAGGAATCAGTAATATGCAGGTGTGTAATGATAATATGAAAGCACATAATATATATTAAGACGTTAACTAAGGCATTGTCTATACAATAAAGAATTGAAGGCAGCAGAGACTACATAAATTCATATAGCCACAGTATGAAATATTATCTGCAACTAAAAATACTACACAGACTATAAGACATGAGGTTTAAGACATAGCTCAGTAAAAGGAGAGCAAGTCGCAGAACAGCAACTATAGTATAAGCCAATTTATAATTTTTTATTACAGATGTATGGGTGTTAGTGTTTCTCTTGTAGGACAAAACACACGAAATCATTGATGGCAATTACCTCTCATGAGAAAAGCAGGATTAGGAAGACATGAAGAGAAAGATTTTGACTTTTTACTCTACATATTCTGTGTTGAAGTTTTACAAGCATGAATTGTATATAGATTGCATAATTTTCTAAAATGAAGACTATTATTCATCTACTGCTCTGTAACAAATTAACACAAACTTAGCATCTTTAAACAACACACATATATTATCTCCTAGTTTCTGTGGGTCAGAAATCCAGACACAGCTGAGCTGGGTCCTCTGCTTAGGGGCCCACAGGCTGCAATCACAGTTTTGACCCTAGCTGGGTTCTCATCTGGCGGTGCAACTACAGAAGGATCCGCTTTCCCACATGCATATTTGTCGCCAGCAATCAAAACGGCCATAGGATTCACAGTAGCTTGCTCCTTCAAAGTCAGCAAGGGAAAGAAAGCAAGACTCTAGAGTGAGTCTGCTAGCAAGATATAGTTTTACATAATGGAATATAATCATCCATCACCGTTGCCATATTCTTTTGGTTAGAAGCAAGTCCTGCCCACACTCAACAGGAGGGGATTATACACATACCCAGATGGGGGATCATGGCAATAACCTTCAAGTCTGTCTATCACAAAGACCATTAGGTCTCTGCCAGATCTCAAAGGTAAGCATCTGAAGGATAACCAAGAAGGTAATATGGCCCATGATTGCAGAACTAAATGAAGTTAACCAAACTATACAGGGATGAGATCTAAATTTATGGTCTCCTTAGTAATATTTTATAAAACCATACTCCAAACCCAAATACAACCAAAATATTTCACTATCATGAAAACAGGCAGATATTTGACATTAAAAATACAATAACAGATCTCTAACAAAGTAGCAATGCAACTTGGAACAATGGTTTTTCTAATATAAATTAGGGCTAATGTGGTAGACTGAACAGTGTGCTCCAGTTGGACTTGTTCCTGGTCTTGGTCCACATCCTGGTGGGTGTTGACCCACTGTAACTAAGATCTCTTCAAGATGTTACCTCAGTTAGGGTGTGGCACAACTCAATCAGTTTGGGATCTGGATTACTGGAGTCCTTTATAAGCAGAATGAAATTCAGACAGAGAGGAAGCCACGGGAAGCAGCCAGAAGCACTGCCTTGCTGACACCTCAATTTGGGGCTTCTCCTAGACTCAAAACTGTGAGCCAACAAATCCCTGTTGTTTAAGCCAACTCACTGTACGGTATTTGTTTTAGCAGCTAGAAAACTAAACAGCTAATAATTTGGCTTAAACCAAGAAATTTAAAAAAGGAAAGCAAAGAATAGAACCAGGACAAGACTAGCTACATGATGAAGCTTTTTGGTGTGAAATGCTAATTTTAATAGTGTATAATGTGTATTTGGTGGAAAAAAAGAAAGCACGATAATATGCCAGGTAGAATATAACCTCCTAATACTTCTAACATGTGTTTGGAACAAGGCTGCATACCACATCCTACAGGAAGAATAAAGGTAAAAGAAAGGTGCCATCTCTGCTGAATAGGGAGTCCTAACAAAGAGGCTTCAAAAGGACTCGGCATCTTTAATAATATAAAAAGGCTAGCACACAAACAGCATAATCTAAAATGCCATTAGAAATACTTCACATACAAAAAGGTCTAAGTAAAGCAGGATTTTATAAAGTGATCAAAAAAGAAACACTAAGGGGGAAAAATCTTTTAAGATTAAAGAGGTTTTTCAAAGGACAAGTTGAAGTGGTTGTAAAATTTATGAGGCAACATTAAACTTCAGTTCTAAGTAACAATAAATTATTCACTATAAAAACATACATGTGTCAAATATTATAAGCCTCTTAAAACTTTTAAAAACAATTTCTGGAAGAACTGATTAGATGTTTTAGGTCAATGTTAGCAGATACTAACTTTTTCATTAGCACAGTATGACCACTCAGCATAAAGGAGCAGCTTTAGAAAAGAAATCTGAAGACAGAATCATCGATTCACTACCCTATCTGACCCAATATCACACATTATATATTTGGCTTTAAATCAACTTTGTTGGCTTTAGCTAAAATAAATGTTAGGTTTTTTTTTTAATTATTTGTTAATTAATGTACACATGGATTAAAATTTTAATTAAAATTGCTTAATAAATCAAATTAAAATTACTAAATTAAGAGAGACATATAAAGAGACAGCCTGAAAAGTTTTGTTTTATAGCTCTAACTGAACTTTAGCTTTAGTAATACTCCAACACACTTGACCAGAAAGATATGTCTTTTCCAGCTCTGTCACTGTCTTTAAATTCATTACAGTGTATGAAAGGCATCTCCACAGCCAATATCCACTTGTCCCTTAACATTTTCCAAAATTTATTCTCACCTCAACATTTCCTAAAAGTTAAAAAAAAAAAAAAAAACTCACAATATGCCTGTCTCAAAGGGTTTTTGCACAGATCATATTAAATATATGGCAGTGCCAACACAACCCATTCATTCATTCATAGATGCACTCACCAAATATAAATACTTAGGGAGCATCTACCATGTTCCTGCCCCAGCGCTAGTCACTGGAAATACAGTGCTGAAGAGGAAATACACGGTCCCTGCCCTCACAAAACTTACCATCTAGCACAGGGGACAGATACTGAACCTTTACACTTGTGATGAGTGCAACAAAGAAACAAAGATGAGGATATAAGTTTATGACCGGGTCACTTAAACTGGTCTTGGACATCAAGCAAGGTTTCTTTGAAGAGGTAACCTTTCAGCTGAGATCTCAAGAATGAGGAGGACTGAGCTGGGCCACAGAATTGCCTGCTTTTCCCATGAATTAGTTATAATATAACAGAACTGATGCCCATACTCAAGTAATTTTTTTGCATTAAAATGTCACTTAATTATGGCAAAGAGAAAAAAACAAAGAGAAATAAGTTGTTTGTTAAAATTGTGGGGATTTTACTATAGTTGCATTTTCCAGAAAAGATACTAAGTAATATTTAAAGAATACTCTCTCACTGAATTTTCTCAAACTTTATCCCAAGTTACAAGGAAAGACAAAGTCCATTCACCTGGACTCCCTGGAGAGGTCAAGTCTATTTCCTATCTTGAATCCCACTCTTACACCTACCTCAATCTTTGCAAGTACCTCCATGACTACACATAACCACTGTATTGAAATTACCCCTGTCCTTCTCTCTCTCGTCCATTCTTCTACAACAATGGTTAAAAATTAAATGTTTGCAGGAATGAAACTGGTAACAAATGAGCAGTACACTGACAGGATATAATAACATTCTTCACTTTTACAAAGACATAGTCTTTCTACCTTTCTTGAATCATATGATCCCTCTTTGTCTTTCTTTTTCCCACTTTTGATAGAATATATGAAATGGAAAAAATACGCCCCTTTCTTCATAACTCTACTTAAAAAAAAAAAAAGCTCAATATTATATGCAACTGATCTCAACCTCTGTATCAGGAATTAGCAGGAAGTAGTGAAGGCATACTACACTAAGAGGAAAAAAACAACTATCACTTAGCTCCAACCTATGGCTGTCTTCTGGAAAGATTGCCAGGTCTTTCAATTTTTAGGAAAAGCTGGAAAATTTAGATTATAAATGAAATTCTCCAGTTAATTTTGACAACTCATTCAAAAATCTTTAAAGACCCTGTGTAAGTGAAACAAAACAAATCAACCCACAGGGTTCACTCATTCTAGGAGATCACCAATTTGTAACCTCTCGTCTAAGTTCCAAGATATAGGAAAGTATTACAGTTCACCTTTATACTGCAACTTCCATATTCATTGTACCTTGAAAGGAATCCAGCATTTAGTTGGACATTCAACAAATATTTTGGCAAGTATTTTGGAAACTCAACAAATGTTCTAGATTTTGCAGCCAAATGAAAAATTATATGTTTCTTTGTATACAAACCATAATCTCTTTACCTTCTTTTACCTACCTCTAAGGCTAACAACAATTGTAAGGCTAGCAATTATACCTCTTCTAATTTTAATTCTCCGATGAATGCAAAATAAGTATTTAACACTACCTCCTCCGGACTCATTTATTCATTTCTTTTTACTCTTATGAATGTGTTCTTAATTATATCACCTCTTCCTTTTTTGCCTCTCCATTTGAATTTCTGTTTCCCCTTTCTAATAAAAAAATTTCATATGGACCAGATCTCTTGCTTTGTGCTCATCTGTTCTTTCCCACCATAATATCTGAGGTCAGAAAAACACATAACCAGACAATATCAACTGTGGAGACGTTTCAAATCATTAGTAATATTACCATACCTGATTAAAGAATAAACCCAAAAACTTACAGTGGACAAGAAAGATTACACTAAGTGAAAAAAAAATTATATAAAATATAATACAAATCATTAATGCAAAATTTCCAAGAGAAGAGTGAGGAGTGAAGTATGAAGAATGATACATGTTACTTGACAGTGTCAAATATTTTAACATTGGAGGAGACAATGCCAGAGGTAAAAACCAAAATTTGATAAAGGCCCAAATTTAAATGTATTCCTCCTAAAAGCCAAAAATTATACGACAACAATAATGGTCTTTTTGTATGGTTCAAAAACTCAGAAGTTTACTTTTTTGCACTTAAAATCCTATTTAAGCTTAGTACTCTGGTAAGAAAGTACAGTTTAATGGGGTTTAAGTTTACATCCTGTATTTTACTAAATGAAAACAACTATTTTTCAATGAGGGGAGAGAGAGAGAAATTCAAGCCTAAGATTCAAGATGGATATGCAGAATGTTATATTTTGTTGAAATCATTGATAGTGTCCTTAATTCATGCTTGACATAAAGGAAAACACAGTCTCGGGTTATTCAAAGATATTCAAGCATTACTTTCCAAGCAATAGAATATATGTATGAGGATAACAGATATTCATAAAAGTGGCTAAAAATATAAAATAATCTTAAATATATAGTAAGTGGAAAAGTAAAACTGTTAACTTACCTGCCCAAAATCCATTCATTGCCTTCAACTTTAACAAAAATATAAAGTAAACCCACTGCTTACCATAAGAAAAAAGAACAATGGAATGCATGAACCAGTTCCAGGAACAGGCTAAATGATGAAACATTCAAAATCCCATTATCATAGCATACCTGTGAACATCATCAGTTGGTAATTCCATCAAAGTACTAGCTTCTCCAGAAGAAAGTTTCCATGATTCATTTAATTTGTGTTCACTTGTCACCAGCTCACCCATTACCCAGTCTGGTAATCCCTCTGGGCTTGATCCTTTTGCTTGTGCTGAATTTGGTTCATCAAAATAGATGGACTGATTTTTAAAAATTAGAAAAAATTCTTTCAAAATGTACTACAAGAAACAGTTAAAATTTCCATCAAGTTTCAAGTTTGATAATAGCCTTCCAAATGATCAACTTAAATAAAAATACATACAAAAATATAAAAATGTATCATTAATGCATAATGAATTATGAAATACTATAAAACATGGATTGATAATTCATATTTTAGTTATGGTCTACTCTACAAGAAAATTTTGATAAACAACTGAGTTACACAACAGATAAATCTGATAATAATTATGTGCACTAAATAAAAACTAAACAGAAAGTTTTTTTAAATCATGTGCTTCCCTTCTGCAATCATTAACTACTTTTCACACACAAAAAAAATGAGTTGGCAGAGAAACCACAATCAACACAAATCAGAAATTAATATTAAGAATACCTTGATAAGGTGAGACAACAGAGTTAGTTCTGACCATGCCATTCACCAGCTGGTAAACCCAAGATGGATCTCTAAGCCTTCTTATGATTCGTAAAATAAAGCCCTTCCCTTGATTTGAAGAAACTGAGTGTGAATGGGAAAACATGATTCAATACACTCTTAACGTCTGAATGTGTTTCAGAAAACGATCTATCTTCTAGTAATTAAGAAGAATGACATTAGTTTGTTTATTCTCTTCAAATGAGCTGGACTTCATGACACATTTCTGAAGAAAAGTGTACTAACTGGACACTTCTACAACAATTCTCTTGGTCCTCAAGGAAAACTCTCCAAGGGGCTCTTCTCTACGGAGGGATGCAACCCTCCTTCCCACATCAGACTTGCACAGCAATTTCTTTTTAAATGAGACCTGTCATTGCAACGTCTAATCAAATATCAAGTCAAATGACTACTATCCCAAACACTACAGATTCTTTAATCTAACAGAAAGCAAAATGCATGGCTCTACTTTGATATACAATTGGTAATAGTATTAAAATACTGGCATTCTGGGACCACAGGACTTATCCTCCAGTGTGTCACCTGCCAACTGGCTGAATTTCACTGTAAGTAAACAGACAAAATACAAAAAAAAAATTGAAAAATATCACACAGAATTTTTCAGTTCATAAAGAACATAACAGCAGCTAACAATCCTGACAGCAGCCACTCATACCTCGAACTCCAGTCAGGTTCCTCAAGTATTGAAATATCAGACAAACCAAAGCAGAGCTCATGGTTATATGGAGCAAGGCAATAACAATTTGTCAAAAAGCATGTGTTATATAACTATGTGATGATAATAATAACTGCCTTTACAAGACAGCAGATTTTGATAATGAAGTATAACTTCTAAACCCCAATTTACTGTGGTCATTTTATTAGAACAGAAAGGAAATTTAGAGGTCACCTAGTCCAACCTCCCATGAATTTTGAAATAATGTATATGAAAGAGTTTTATAAACTAATATTTACTGAAATATATAAAATATTATTATAATCCAGTAAAAGTTAGTGGGAAATTAAGGCTCAATATGAAAAAAAATTCACTTTCAGTTTTTCGGAAGTATTATAGAATACTGAGGGATGACTTCACCAATAAGGACAGTTCCCTTATAAGCTAACACTTGTTTCTATTCAAGGTGGAAAAAACAGAATCAAGAAAAAAAAAACTTTAACAAATAACTATTCCCAAAAGGGGTAATAAATTGACACTCGCTTTTAAAGAAATGAAACTAATACATATTGGACAATGACACCTACCATGTATGAAGGTAGAGTCTTTAGTGTCCCGGGTTCAGGTCGATGTGTAAAAGGGCCTTCGAGCACTCCTCGCTTGAGCATATGCAATAACAGTTTTGCATACAGGTTCCGATTCTTCCTGCCCATTATTCCTGTACCTGTTCCAGAAGGCTCACACAGTTTTCTAATCCAAAGTGCACACCTCTGCCGTTCTATAAATGCATAAGAACTATTAGCAACTTGATTTTTCAGAAAAATAAAACATTTAATTACAAAGACCAATTAGAGCACCTGATTTTGTCTAGAAGAAGGGTCAGCAAACTTCTTCCATAAAAGGGCCAGATAGTAAATATTAACAGCACCTGCTTTTGTCTAGAAGAGGGGTCAGCAAACTTTTTTCTGAAAAAGGGTCAGATAGTAAATATTTTAGGCTTTGCAAGCCATATTTCTCTATTGCAACCCTTAATCGCCATTATAGCACAAAAAAAGTGGCAGACAATATGTAAAGAAATGGGCATAGCTGTGTTCCAATAAAACTTTATTTACAAAAAGGCAGGGAACTGGATTTAACCCATGGACGATAATTTGCTGGCCTGTGGTCTAGAATCTAACTTTATCAGTTAACTGGTGATAGGACAAGACAAATGCAAAGAAATATTTTCACAAAATAAAATCTCTGGATTACTATCAAGTAAATTCCTGGGATAAAATTTTGCTATAAAAGCATCTCTAAAATAATTCTAGCTGTATTGAAGAATCTTTCTATAATTCTAATTATACAAATCTAGATAGATAAAATGCAATCACTGATTTATTTAATCATTTTAAACTGACTCTAAAATGAAATCTCAAATGTTTTATTTATTAAAGCAAACAATTTCCAGGGATTTGTAGCTGATTTACTTAGGGTTTTCTTTTTAAATCTCTAAAAATAATTGAGTGCTATCTACATGTAATTTCATCAAATAATTACTCCTTTAAAAGTTTACCTTAAGGAACCTACGATGGCGGCTAGGTGAGACAGGGCAAAAAAACACCTCTGTGAAAAATACTAGATAAAAGCCAGAAAATGACCCAGAACAACTGGGAGTCTGCATTCTGAAACGAGTGAGTGAGCCGGCTGAAAGTCTGGCAGCCGGGCTGCAGTGTGGGGAAACCATGGGTTGGCATTTGGAGACAGACTAGTTCTTTTTTAAAAAAAAAACAAACAAACAAAAAACCCGGGAGTGGCTGCAGATATGACAGTGAGAACCATGCAGTGAAGCATGGCAGGAGCGGGCTGTTGCCAACGCCTCAGTGTCTGGCGTGCAGGATAGCCCTTCCCACACCTGCTGCTGATTGTCTCAGGGCCGGGGGGCAGAGGGGAGCCAAAAGGAGAAAGAAACCGCACCCCTTGCAGCCATCTCCCCGACGGGCTGGAGACGCTCCTGCCCAGGGCTGGAGCTATAGCCCAGAGCCGCGCCAAGGGTCCCAGTGTGACCGGGAGTGTTTCCCGCGGCACCGCGCGCACACAATATCGGCTGTGGACAGTGGCCTTTAGTGCACCCACAGCTAATTGTCCCAGAGCTGGGAAGGCGGAGCTGTGTGAAAAGGGGGAGGCGAACACACCCCATTCAGCCATCTTTACAGCTGGCTGGGGATGCCCCTGCACAGCCCAGCAGCCCAGGGCTTCCCTGGAGGGCCGGCACGCACTTGTGATGTGGCACAACCTTCCCTCAGCAGAGGTCCTGGAAGAGCACAGCTGAGAAGGGGGACCTGCTCGGAAATCCCAGGGACCCTACGCCAGTGCCAGGGACTAGTGGGGCAGCAACAGAGACAACCTGTGGCAAGACTGAAATGAAGGCTTACACTCTTGCAACACCCTTGAATTTCCAGGAACACCTGAGAGGTTTGATTATTAAAGCTGCCCTGCCTCCCTGACTGCCCAGGCACACACCCCACATTCAGGACGGACAGCACCAACAACACACCCAAACTTAGTGCACCAATTGAACCCCACAAGAATCAGATTCCCACACACCACAAAGACAAAGCTGGGGAGAACTGACTTGAGGAGAATAGGTGACTCGCGGAGGCCATCTGCTGGTTAGTTAGAGAAAGCGTACACCACCAAGCTGGAGAGCTGACAAATTAGAGATTCGTATTTTTATAATCTGAAAGAACCCTATCAAGTAAATCAAATGCTAAGAGCCCAAAAACAACAGAAAATCTTAAAACATATAAAACCAGAAGATATGGAGAACCCAAACCCAAACACCCAAATCAAAAGACCAGAAGAGACACAGTACTTGGTGCAATTAATCAAAGAACTAAAGACAAACAATGAGAGCATGGCACAGGGTAGAAAGGACATGAAGAAGAGCATGGCACTGGATATAAAGGACATCAAGTAGACCCTAAAAGAGCATAAAGAAGAAATTGCAAGAGTAAATAAAAAAATAGAAGATCTTATGGAAATAAAAGAAACTGTTGGCCAAATTAAAAAAACACTGGATACTCATAATACAAGATTAGAGGAAGTTGAACAACGACTCAGCGTCCTTGAGGACCACAGACCAGAAAATGAAAGAACAAAAGAAAGAATGGGGAAAAATTTGAAAAAATCGAAACGGATCGCAGGAATATTATAATAAAATAAAGCGTCCAAATTTAAGACTCATTGGTGTCCCAGAAGGGGAAGAGAAGGGTAAAGGTCTAGAAAGAGTATTCAAAGAAATTGTTGGGGAGAACTTCCCAAACCCTCTACACAATATAAATACACAAAGCATAAGTGCCCAGCAAACTCCAAATAGAATAAATCCAAATAAACCCCTCCAAGACATATTCTGATCAGACTGTCAAATACTGAAGAGAAGGAGCAAGTTCTGAAAGCAGCAAGAGAAAAGCAATTCACCACATACAAAGGAAACAACATAAGACTAAGTAGTGACTACTCAGCGGCCACCATGGAGGCGAGAAGGCAGTGGCATGACGTATTTAAAATTATGAGAGAGAAAAATTTCCAATCAAGAATACTTTATCCAGCAAAACTCTCCTTCAAATCTGAGGGAGAGCTTAAATTTTTCACAGACAAACAAATGCTGAGAGATTTTGCTAATAAAAGACCTGCCCTACTTCAGATACTAAAGGAAGCCCTATCAACAGAGAAACAAAGAAAGGAGAGAGAGAGAGAGAGAGAACTTTAACAGACATATACAGAACATCATATCCCAAATCACCAGGACACACATTTGTCTCTAGTGATCACATATTTTTCTTCAGAATACACCATATGCTGGGACATAAAACAAGCCTCAATAAATTTTTTTTTAATTGAATTTATTCAAAGCACATTATCTGACCACAATGGAATACAAATAGAAGTCAATAACCATCAGAGACTTAGAAAATTCACAAAGACCTGGCAGGTAAAAATGAGGGGGAAAGGGAAACATTCCCAGATAATCAAAAGCTGAGGGACTTCATAACCAGTAGATTAGTCCTATAAGAAATGCTAAAGAGAATTGTGCAGGCTGAAAGGAAGGGACACTAAACAACTGACTGAAAACACATGAAGAAATAAAGATTTCCAGCAAAGATCACATGGTAAATATAAATACCAATACTACTGTATTTTTGATTTGTAACTCCACTATTTACTTCCTACAGGATCTAAAATACATAATAAACTGTAATGATAAATCAGTAGTTTGGGACTCAATGTAAAATATGTAATTTTTGCAAGAACTACATAAAGGTGGGGGAATGGAGGAGCATAGGAACATAGTTTATGTGTCCTATTTTAGTTAAGTTGGTATCAAAGAAAAACAAGATTGTTACAGATTTAAGAGGTTAAATTTAAGCCCCACGGTAAACACAAAGTACCAGAGAATATGACCATAGAGATGAAAAGCAGAGAATGGGTTATAAGAAGTGGGGGAAGGGGCAATAGAGAGCTAAGAAATGAGTGTAGGGTTTCTGTTTGGGGTGAAGGGAAATTTCTAGTAATGGGTGGGGGGAAGGTGACAGCACTACAACATTCTAAATGTGATTAATCCCACTAATAGAATACCAGGGAGGGGTTGGAATGGGAAGATTTAGGCTATATATATGTTTCCACAATTGAAAAAAAAAAAAAAAAAGACAGTCTAAATAGATATGACAATTAAATGCCAAGAATGATCCTGGATGGGATCTGAGGATGGAGGAGAGGAGGCTCAAAGGGACACAGTTGGGACATAAGAAAAAAAAAGGAAATACAGAATGTAAGCTTTGTATCAATGTTGAATTTCTTGAACTTCTTAGCTATGCATAATGGAATTGCATAAAAGAATGTTCTTGTTCATGAGAAATGTATATGTGAATTATATCATTTGTTCAAGGATGTGTGCAGCTTGCTCTCACATGTTCAGAAGACAGAGCAATAGACGATGGATGATAGGGAGGGAGGGAGGGAGGGAAAGAAAGAAATGGTGGTGTGACAGGATGTTAAAGTTGGTGGATCAGGGTAACGAGGGAGGGGGTTGGGGTATGCTGGAGTTCTGTGTATGGGGTTTATATCGTTTTTGCAACTGTTCCTGTAAGTCTCAATTTATTTCAAAATAAAACTTAAAAAAAAAAAGTTTACCTTAAAAATATAGCACAATTTAGTGCACATAATGATCTATAGATTATATTACCTTGCCATGATACAACATTGTTTTTAGGTCTCATAAAAACTATTTTGACATTAATCGTTTAACAGTCTTAACTCAATTTAGGGATTATAGAACTAACACAAATCATAAATCTGCTTTAATCTCTTAGTTTATAAAGGTCATATTCATTTATTGTTTTACCTACCAAAAAATCACTGGAGCCAGACTTAACCACTTTGCAAATATCACTATAGGCCATGTGAGTTACGCCTCCAAAGAACTTTTATATTTTTAGCTTTGGAAATTACAGAAGCACAGACCAACCTTCATGAAATATTACACAGATTTTGTGCAAAATAATACAAAAGTGAAACTGACAAACAAGTATACAATTTTCCAGCCTATGTATTTTCCACGTCCTGCAGCAACTGAAATCTATATAATATTCTAAAGCCCAGAATTTAGCACAACTTGGTTAATGAAAAGACTATATTCCTCAACTTCAAACTATAGGGAAAAACATTATCAAAAGTAGAATACATCTACTTAAGACAAAAGTTATTATGAATGTTCTATGTCCTGATTGTTGTGAGTTCTCAAGTCTTCACTATGAAGTAGTTAAATAAAAGAGTCATGGGTGACCCAACAGTGACAATTTGTCATGTATCAAAGATATTAATTAACCCAATTCTAGATACCTAATCCATCTAAGGTAATGAATATCAGAAGATACGGTATAAAAATATCATTAAATACCAACTGGAATAATCTTGAATAAGCCATGGGGCATGAAATACTGATTTTGAAGAGGAGCAGAGGAAGAAAGAAGAGCTTACAGTCTGACAACATAGAACAAGAGGGTAGAGAAAGAGGCTTTAAAGGAAGATCAGGCCAGGTCACCCTGGACTAGGAACGATCACAAACCCTGAACAATGGGTGACTGTGGAACACATAATTCATATACTACACTCCTTTCTCCCAGCACTGCTCCCAGAATAAAAATCTAACATTGAGTCTATTTCTCACTTTGAATACAGTATCTGCTCAAACACCTCAGGGACATAGGGACCTTGGAAAGGGTACAAGCCATAGTTTCTAGGCCCTACACCAAGACCCCCCACTCAAAAGCCACCAAATTAGATTTTCCTTTAAAGCTAGCCTAATGCCTAGTGTGACCTGGAGAATCTTCCTGCTTCCAAAATCCTCTCCAGTTACTTTTGAAGGCTTAAATTACCTCAAAATTCTCTTAAATTGAAACAAAGACTCTCATTCCATAATTAGAGATAGGAGCCTAAAAGCCAAGAATTAGAGATGAGATGGCAACAAAAATTCATGTACACTTGATTTTATTCAGGGTAGTGGACTCATAGATTTTCTGTTTTGATAAACAGAATAGTCAGTGAGCAGGTGGACAGTAGATTCCTGAAGAAGCAGATTTCCACAGAAGGGAGAAAAAAGGATGCAGGAAGAAACTAAGCCAAGAATAGAGGTCCGTGCCATAAATTCATGATATACGAGAAGTGATCTCATAAGATCTTTCTGCAGCTTTTGTCTATAGGACATTGTCACTAAATTTCTATTTACCCTTGAACAGTTCAAAGTAAACAATCCTACATCAGCTTTAAGATGAAATTGTTACTAAAGCAATTTTACTTTCCTTCCATTTTGATTGTTCATTGGTTCGAACAAATTGTATAAAGGAAAAATATTAATCTTTAGAATCTAACTTTGTAACATAATCTTACCTGATCTATGGGGTAATTTTAGAACAAAGGGCTTCATATCTACCACAAAATGATCAAACTCTGCATCCAGTTTCTCCCATTTTTCTTCTTCACTTCCTGTTTCCATAATCCAGGCTGTAAAAGATTTAAAATTAAAATATTAAGGATCTGTATGCTGAAAACTACAAAACACTACTGAGAGAGAGATGAAAGAGGGCCTTAAAAAATGGAGAAACGTACCATTTTGATGGATTGGAGGGCTCATCACAGTTAAAACTCATTAGAGTTAAAAATGTTAATTCTCCCCAAACTGATCTATAGATTTAATGCAATTCCAATCAAAAGCCCAGCAGTATTTTTTGAAAATAATGACAAACTGATTCTAAAATTTATACAGAAAGGTAAAGGAACTGGAATAGCCAAAACAATTTTGAAAAAGAAAAACAAAGGTGTAAGACTCACACTACCCAATTTTAAGATATACTAGAAAGTTGCAGTAGTCACGGCAGCATGGTATTGGTAAAAGAAAAGACATATAAAAGCAATGGAACAGAATAAGCCTAGAAATGGACCAACACAAACACAGACAACTAATTTTTGACAAAAGTACAATTCATGAAGAAAGAATAGTTTTTACAAGAAATAATGATGTTAACAACTGGACATCCACACACACACACACACACACACACACACACACACACACAAGAAAGAACGAAACGCAACCTAAGCCTCATACCATATACAAAAATTAACTCAAAATGAAACATACATCTAAATATAAAATGTCAAACTATAAAACTCTTATAAGAAAACAGAGGAAAAAATTTTCATGTCCTGGGGTTAGGCAAAGATTTATCAGATATGACACTAAAAGCACTGTCAATAAAAGAAAACAAATGGCATACTGGACTTCATCAAAATAAAAAAAGTTTGCTCTTCAAAAGACACGTTAAGAGAATGAAAAGATAAGCCACAGACTAGGAGAAAAGATTTGCAAATAATATACCTCATAAAGGACTTATATCAATAATGTACAAAGAACCCTCAAAACTCAAACATAAGAAAACAACCAACCAAATAAAAAAAACTAGTCTCTTCACCAAGAACCACATACAGAAAGCATATAGGCACATGAAAAGATGTTCAATATCATTAGACATTAGAGAAATGTAAATTAAAATCACAATTTACCACTATACACCTATTATGACAGCTAAAATTAAAAATGCAAACTATACCAAGTGGTGATGAGGATGCTGAACAACAGGAACTCTCATGCATTGCTGGTAGGGATGCAAAATGATGCAGCCTCTCTGGAAAACAGTTTGGCAGTTTCTTACAAAGCTAGACCTACATTTGCCATTTGACCCAGCAACATCATTCCTCAGTATTTACCCAAGTGAAATGAAAATCCACATTAACACAAAAGCCTCTGTGATGTCTACAGTAACTTTCTTTTTCTAATCACTAAACATTGGAAACAATCCAACTATCCATCAATGGGAAATAGATAAGCAATCTATGGTATATACACACAATAAGATCATACTCAGCAACAGACAAGAATGAACTACTGATACATAAAACATGGATAGATTCAAATGAATTATGGCAAGTCAAGAAACCAGTCTCAAAAGGATACATGCTGTAGGAGTCCATTTATATGGCATTATAGAAAAGGCAAAAAATACAGGCACAGAGAACAAATCAGTGGTTGGCAGGGGTTATGGGTAGAGGGGGAGCTCTGAATACAAAGCAGTGGCACAGGGAAATCAACTGGGTGTTTAACCTGTTCTGCATCCTGTCTGTGGGGAGGTTACAAGAATCTATACATGTATAAACTCTCACAGAAAAGTATACCAAAAAAAGTGAATTAACTGTATGCAAATTTTAGAAATGTAATTCCCCTCAAAAATCTTAAGGTAGCAGTCCTCATATTTCTTCCCCATTAGCAAGAAAACACAGTAAACATAAAAGGGATGAATCTCAAAAAACCAGAAACCTAGATGTGGACAAAATACCCATACTTTACATGTTCCTGTAAGTGGTAAAATGTCTTGGCAGGAATATGGACTACCGTTACACTTCGTATAATTTTGTGTAGTACCCAATTTGTCATTTATTGCATTTACAAATTATATCTTTGGGGGAAAGCTGTTTTGCCTCATAAGCTGACTTTCTCCACATTCTGGCCACCCCCTGTTAACCAAACTTCTAATATTTATCAGAGTATCCTTTGATACCTCCACTCTATCCATAGCTTCTTCACAGAAAGTTCTCTCTACACTGTCTCTATAAGGAAACCCTGGGTCACCGGCAGACATTACTGCCCTCACTATCTGGACAGGGGGAGCAAGATTTTTCAATCTCTCTTACCCAGGCTCTTTCTCTGTAGTTTTTCACTCTCTCCACCCAGCCTGGCCCAGGGATCCTTAGAAGGAAGCCTCTTGTGAGCCTCCTACCATCTGACTACACTTTGTTCTCCCCATTCTTATCACTGTCATATCCCAAAGAAATCCCTGTACCTGACCACACCCTCTTAACGCTCTTAAACCCTTTCTCTTTCCTTCTTCTTCCACTGGACCTTTTCCTTATACTCAGGAAGACCGCCAATCCCTTGGTGCCCTCCGTCCCCCAGCTAAGGGCCTGCTGGAGAAAAACGACACCATCTTGAATTTAGATCACTTCCAATCTTACCTGAACCATAGGAGTCTTTCACCATCTCCTATTCCACAAGCCAGCTTTCAAAACTTTTACCAGCCATCTTCAATCCCCTTAACCCATTCCACCCTTCCCTCGCTCTCAACTGAAAAAATCTTACCTCCTGCTTCATGGAAGAAAATAAGGCAGGTGGTAACACCCCAAAACACTCCACCTCTTAAAGTACACTTACCTTACCTCTTAAAGAGCACAGCCTTACCTTAATTCTTCTCTCTAGTTTCAATACTTCTGCCTATCATTTATCAATTACCTCTTCACTACTGCCAAACTTTTCATCTCCACTGACTCCGCTCACCCATGTCAGCCTTCACTCTAGCCTTCCATTCACCAAGTCCACTCTGACTTTCCTCACTTCATCAACTTCCAATAAGACCTCAACAGTGTTAATTATGGCTTCCGTCTCCACCATGCTATTAAAAATTTTCTTTCAAAGTTCACTAATGATCTACTACTTGCCAAATCCAAAGGGCTATTTTCAGTTTGCATCCTATCTGACATCTCCCCAGCATCTTCTACTTCTACAACTCCCTACTCCTCGACACTCTTCTGCCTTGACTTCAGCGGTTCATGCACTCCTGGGTCCCCTGCTGCCTCTCAGATCAGTGCTCTCAGAGACTCTCAATGGCTCTTCCCCCTCTGCCCAATTAAATTAGGATTCTCCAAGGGCTCCTTCCTTAGTCCTCTTTTATTCTGACTTTCCAGACTCTCCCTGGGTGATCTCATTCAGTACCAAAACTTCAACTATTTTTATATTTTATTTCCTATTCCAGCCTCTCTGCAACTCCAGACTTATATTTATAACAGCCTCCTGGACCTATTCACTAATGTGCTGTTTATTACTTAAAATTACATGTCCACAAGCAAATTCTTTATCATTTCCTCCCAAAACCTACTCTATGCTATACTTTGCTTAATGGTATCACCATCCACTTAATCTTCCAAGCTAGAAATTTAAGTGTTATCAACTGTTTCCATTGATAACTAACCACCCCCTCCCAAAACTAATGCATCAACAAATACTTGGAAATATCTCAAACTCTGTCTATTTTTTTTTCTCACTGCCACTATCTCAGATACAGCCCTTTCCACTGCTCACGTAGACTATTATAAGTCTCATAACCTATCTCCCTACTGCCAATGTTCCCTCCATTAGTCCATTTTCCTCACTGGTACCCAAGTAAGTTTCCTAATTTCAAAGGTAAGCATATCACTCCATGCCAGTTTGAATGTATTATGTCCCCACAAAACGCTATTATCTTTGATGCAATCTTGTGTGGGCAGACATATTAGTGTTGATTAGATTGTAATTCTTTGACTGGGTGTTTCCATGGAGATGTGACCCACCCAACAGTAGGTAATAACTCTGATTAGATAATTTCCATGGAGGTGTGGCCCTGCCCATTCAGCATGGGCCTTGATTAGTTTACTGGAGCACTATATAAGCTCAGACAGAAGGAGTGAGCTTGGTACAGCCAAGAGGGACACTTTGAAGAATGCACAGGAGCTGAGAGAGGAACTGCAGTTTACAGAGACATTTTGGAGATAGCCTTTGAAAGCAGAGTTTTGCTCAGGAGAAGCTAAGAGAGGACAAATGCCCCAAGAGCAACTGAGAATGACATTTTGAAGAGAAGCTGCGGCCTAGAGAGAAATGTCCTGGGAGAAAGCCATTTTGAAACCAGACATCCAGAGCAGATGCCAGCTATGTGACTTCCCAGCTAACAGAGGTTTTCAGACACCATTGGCCATCCTCCAGTGAAGGTACCCAATTGTTGATGCATTACCTCAGATACTTTATGGCCTTAAGACTATAACTGTGTAACCAAATAAACCTCCCTTTATAAAAGCCAATCCATTTCTAGTATTTTGCATCCTGGCAGCATTAGCAAACCGGAACAACTCCCTATTAAAAAATCTTTCTTGACTGCCAACTGCAACAGGATACTGTCCAAACCCCAAGTGAGGCATACAAGTGCCTCTGCATTTTGTACCCATCTCTCACCACCACCACCCCCACAACACACACATACACACCCTAACAACACCAACCAGCTAATGAATACTTCACTTTTGCCACCATGAACTTCTCACCACTCTTCAGACTTGCCATACTCTTAAGTATCTCCACAAACTTTTGCACAGGCTGCTTCCTCTGCCTGGAGCCAGATAATCACAGCTCAAAAGGATGAAACTGGCCCCACTTACTCTAAACTGGTATTGCTCCATTCTCAGCGCCCATTGCTCACATGTGAGGAGCAGCACTCAATTTACTGCATTCTTTATTTAACGTTTGTCTCTTCCAATACATGTGCAATGCTCCTGAAAGGTAGGGACCATGGCTTACGTGTCTCAGTAGGTGCCCAGAACATTACCTAATGTAACCAACACATTAGAAGCCAAAAAACTGACTGCTAAATTAATAGACTCATGTCCCACTTGTTATCAATAGTTCTTTTTTTTAAATGCCTCTGTTCTGAATACCAAATAGCTCTTCCGGAATACTGTATGCCCATGATTCCGTTTACCAAAAACAGTCATGCAACCTTCTGTATGACAGTCAAAGAAACATATTTTCAAATTTAAAACATGGTCAAAATAAATTTTAGTTAAATGTGTCTTTTGGCTTGTTGGTTGGCTGGCTCGCTGGTATAGGTTTTTTGTTTGGTTGACTGGTTGCTTGGTTGGTTTTGTTTTTCTTTTCTACAATGTATATTCCATCAGCTACAGACTTGGTAAACAAAGTCTATATGATACCATTGCTGACTGTTCCATTATAAAGTTGAAAAGCAACTATTCAAATGGATGAACAAACAAACGGAAACTCAGAAACCCAGAATTTTATGCACAGTTCTGGCCTAGAAGTGTACTCCCTGGCTTAACAATATATCCTGCCTGAGAGCGCCCACAGCTAGGGCTAAAGCAAATGATTCCTAATAATCACTAATTCTCAATAAATCCTTTTGACACAGGTAGATGTTAGTGTTTAATGTTAGAGGAAACTAAAACTCAACATTTAAATGATTTGCCCAAGTCATGAAATTAAAACAAAGCTCAGATTAAAATTCTGAAATCTCTAGTTCTCAGATCCATTATAGTTGACCACTGGCCAATTTACATATAAGTCAGCAATGTCTCCAACTAAGAAGTATTCTGAAAAGTAGAGAGGCAATCTGAATGTTACGATGACATGCAATAACGGAATAAGCATTTTTTCAAAACTCAAGACGAAAAGTCAAAGTGATAGCTGGTAAAACCTAAAAATACGCTTCTCATTATCCCATATTTATTCTCCAATAAAATAAATGTCAAAAGCAAGAAAAAAATTAAGTTAACATTTCAAACTGTCAAGAAATTCTTGCTGCACAAATTACATCTTAAACACAAATTAAATCTATTTAGTTCCAGCTAATCAGAAATTGGATTACTATTTATTAGAGTTGCAGATTTAAATTATTAGAATTGAAAAATAAGTAAACCTATATCCTTGGCTTAGGCTTAAAATTCTTACAGTGTGCCTATGAGTCATACAAATTACTCTAAAATTAAAAAAAAAAAAATAGTAAAATGAATAACTTTTGCTTATATCCCTCATCTTTACTTGGATCATATCTTTCATTAAACTCACTAGCATCATTTTTTTAACCTGTTTCTTTGCAGCTAGCTACAAAATGGGCTAAGACTTTCTTAAGAGGCTTAGCTGCCATGGGAGTCAGCAAAGCATAAGCAAGCCACAAATATTAAAAAGCCCTGGGAAAAAAAACAGCCACAACTGCTGAACAAGGATATACTTCATACATATCACACCCTTGCCAAACACAATAAAAGTATCCCTAAAAGGTGTGTGAAATTAATTATGTTCAATCAAATCATATTTTAAATACATTGTGGGTCATTAAAGTAAACTTGGAATAGGTCCTTCAGTAAATAAGAAGGTTTTACAGGTGCATGTTGTAACTGGCTTACAACTTTGGAGTGTTGGCAGATGACAGAGCACGGACTGAGCCCTCCCTGACTGCAGCAGGCACCACAACGCTCGGTGCTTTACAAACCACACCCCACCCAATCCTTGTGATCACCACACGAGATGGGTACAACTTTCATAGCCATTTCACAGAGCAGGAAGCTGAGTCTTCACGGGGTTAAGGAAGTGACCTGGGGTCCAGCAGAAAGTGACAGCGGACCTGAACACCGTGCACAGATTTTCCTGCACTCCACACTGCAGCAGCCTGCCCGCTGTCTCCTTACTGTGCTGTGGAGCCCTAACACTTGCCTTTTCCATCTCATTTTTAATCATCCTTAAACATTAAGGACAAATAATAAAAATAGCTGGATAACGATCAGAATAAAAGCTGTTCTTATTTATTCATGTTGTTCTCTTTAACTCTTAAAACTCCGTAACTTCCACCGTGCCGTGATAACCGGAAAGGGCCCTTCCCAAAGCCGACTACTGTTATTATCGTTGTCAGTTTCTACAAACGAAACAGCATGCCGGTTCTCCCCTAAATCCAGAGGACTCTGATTCTGTTCTGGGAGGAATCTGAAAACTCAAGCGATACCGTTAGAAGTCGCTTCCTTTGCCCGGCGGCCTACAAGGCCGACTGACTCGGGTGCGCTCTTCTACCTTGTCCAGGGCACAGATTTCTTCTCCCAAGCAGCAATCCTCTGGTCAGATTTCACGTTGACCAGTTCCATCATCTTATCAAACTTTATTTAGAGCCTTCCTCATCTGTCCCCAGACTGAATTTCACTGGGCAAGTTGAACCCCGCCACCCGCGCCGAGCCTGGGCTGGGGGTCCGGGTCGCGCGGAGTCCCCCAAACCCGGCGCGCGACCCCCAGGCCTTGAGAACCAGCCCCGGGCCTGCCGGGCCAGGCCCCTCCCCGAACGGGCCTGCACGGGCCGGGCGACCTCCGCCCAGCGCAAAATTCCACTCGAGAACCTGGGTGTAGGGGCAGGGGAGGGAAATTAGGCAAAACAAGAACCTGGCGCGCCGCTACAAGCAACTTCTCCACTCGGCCGCCGCCGCCAAACGGTTTCAAATCCTTGCCTGCGGCTACCGCTGCCACCACCCAGCAGACCTGGGCGGGGACTTCCGCGCTCACATTTCCCCGCCCTCACAGCCGCGGCGCGTTGCCATGGCTACGGCCCGGGCTAAAGGCTACCACCGCGCAGCAGGCCCGGGGAGGGGACTTCCGCTCTCGCATTTCCCCGCCCTCCCCGCCGCGGGTAGTGCGCGCGGGTGCGCGCGCGGCCCTGTTGTCATAGCGACGTTCCGGTGTGTCGCGCGGCTTCGCGGTCCCTGTTCCAGCCGGGCTGCTTCTTGGCGCTTGGGAGACCCGGACTTCCAGGATAACCCAGCCTCTAGTTATCTGGACGCTGCCCCTTGAGTACCCGCCTCAGCGAGGTGCTTGTGAACTCTTTAGGGGCTGTGAAGAAAGAACAAGTGAAGGGCAAAGACGATGGGGGTGCTAGCGGATGTTCACAGATGGGTGTGCCTATTATTTGGACAGATATTGGGAAGTGAATGAGTCTAAAGAAGTGAAAACCCAGGGGTGAGTGAGGTTGGATTAAGGGGGGGGGGGGCAGTATCTTTTTTTTAAATTTCATTTCATTTGAAACGATTCAAGGTTTGAAAAAACTGACCCCAAATTCTCTAGTCTCCTAAAATAAAATTCTGTGTAGAATAGCAACATCAAGAGGAAAATGGATTTTTGCTGCCCCCAGGAATTGTTTTCACCCAGCCAGTTTCATCCATGGCAGTGACTGTCTGCATTGCCAATGTGGGTGTCCTTTGGTCTTCTATTACATTTCTGGAATTCTCTGAACAATATTTTTTAAAATACAAGGCAAACACAAATTTTAAATTGTAAAAACACTGACTTAAATGAAATTCGGTTTACCGCTGTTTTTCATCTAATTTCACAACAGGATTCCTTCTTCAGTATCTTCACAGGATGGTCACTGTGATGCTAAATCTAATCTAAGCACAGCTTGAAGCATCTTTTCAATTTTCCATAAAGAAAAGAGAAGATTGGTTCATTTGTAACTAGTTACTTTCAAGCTTCCAGAGGCAAGTCATATTCTTTTCAAGGTGCTTTTTCTGACCCATCCCAATGGAAGTAAACTCACCAACAGTTCTTCGTTGTTTCAGAGATAAATCATGAAAACTAAGGAAAAGAAAGAGTTCAGAATGCTTTTAAGATTGTTTTGTTTTCAAACGGTTATTTGAACATATTTGTAGCTAAGGAATGAACCACAATTCGGATCATTTGCACTGTTTTGGATATATCATGTGATGATTAAATCTGATGATCTGTAGATTTGAAACTCTTGCTCTATAAAATTATATATTTTAGTAACTGTAGCAGAGACCAAGAGGCTACCTCCATTTTGGTTAAACAACTGTTATTTGGGTTATCTCTTTTATAAAGCCAAATGTAATCCTAACTGATACAGTAACTTACTTTTCTTAATTTAAATTATATACATATAAAATTTATATATGTCCTAAAGGCATTCTTTGATACCTTCATTTCCCTGAAATCAATACCAAAAGTATACATCTTTACTAATAAATACAGAAAGCAAGTTACAAAATAGTTTATCTACTTTTATACCCATTTACGTACCTACCATAGACATGTGCACACGGGCAACACACACACAGGAAAAAAAAACTTACAAGAATATGAATCAAATATGAACAATAATTATCTAGGCAAGGAAATTAAAGAATGTTATCATCACATTTAAAATATGCAACAAAACTCAGGTCTTTTCAAATTATGTATGAATTATTGCCATCTTTGTAATCAGTAGAAGGTCAGATTTCCCCCCTTTTTGTATAGAGAACAATTGAGTTCACATTGTTTAGTGTGATGTAGACTAATTCTTAATTTTAAGTTTATATTTTGAAAATAAACAGATCCCTTTCAACATGACAAGTATAACATAACTAACTTCCCACACAGGAAATAAGAACAATTTATTTTTTAGGATCCTGTTTGTACAGTCATTATCAACTTCATTATTTGTTTTTGAAACAAACGTTCTACTTACATTTAAACCATTTGCAGTTGTTCAGATATATGTTTCAATTTCACAATCTTTTATTTTATTTTCAAAGATAAAGATCATGTATAAAGTATATATGAAAATATATATATGTATATATGAAATATATATGAAAAGTATATATGAAATATATACATAACTTGACTTTGTAATTGTACCATAGTGTTTTCTTTCTCTCCTCTATTCCCATAACATTATTTATATACCTTATAACTATATGAAATATATACATAACCTGACTTTGTAATGGTACCATAGTGTTTTCTTTCTCTCCTCTATTCCCATAACATTATTTATATACCTTATAAGTAGGTTGCATAATCTGATTCCAAATATGATTTGTTGTTTGTCTTCTTACTTCCTACTATATTGTCAACTTTTGGAAAACAGAGATCCACCTTTGTGGTCTTCACTACTCCCCAACATAGTTGGCACTATTTGAGGTGACTCACTCATCAGTTCACTTCTCTGAGAAAAGAACCTCAGTTATAAAGGGGTTTATTTGGCTACAAATTTACAGTTCTACAGCCATAAAAGTGTCCAAATTAAGGCATCAACAACAGGATATCTTCACTGAAGAAAGGCTGATGGCATCTGGAACACCTCTGTCAGCTGGGAAGGCACAGGGCTGGCGTCTGCTGGTCCCAGGTTGTGTTTCAGCAACTCTCTCAGGTTCTATGCATCCTTGCTTCTTTCTCCCAGGACATTTCTCTCTAAGCATCTAGTGGTCCTCTCTTAGCTTCTCTGGGGCAAACTCTGGGCTTCATCTCTTAGCTTACCATCTCCAAATGTCCTTCTGTCCGCAACTCCAAGCATATCTAAACATCTCTGTTGACTCTGGCTCCACTTCTCTCTCTCTCTTCCTGAGACTCTTGAAGGTCTCCGGTGATCTAATTAAGACCCACCCTGAATGGGCAGGGCCACATCTCCATGGAAATAATCTAATCAAAAGATTTCACCCACAGTTGGGTGAGTCACATCTCCATGGAAACAACCTAATCCAAATATCCCATAAGACTGGATTAAAAAAACATATCTTTTGTGGGAGACATAATATATCCACACCAGCACAGTGGGTCACTTCTCCATAGAAACAGTCTAATCAAAAGTTCCATCCTAATCAAAAGACTATTAAGTCTGCTCCCACAAGATTACATTAAAGAACATGGCTTTTGTGGGGGGCATAATAGATTCAAACCAGCACAAAGCTTTTACCCTCAGTACCTCAGAATGTGCCCTTATTTGGAAATAGAGTAGTTGCAACTGTAATTACTTAAATTAAGATGAGATCATACTGGCGTCGGTAGGCCCCTTATCCAATATGACAGGTGGCCTTAGAAAAAGAGGGGAAGACAGAGAGAGGAGAACAATTTTTAACATCTACTTACTATTCCATCATTTGG
The DNA here is from genome assembly GCF_015220235.1 of Choloepus didactylus. NCBI lineage: Eukaryota > Metazoa > Chordata > Mammalia > Pilosa > Megalonychidae > Choloepus > Choloepus didactylus. The sequence goes on along the minus strand of NC_051324.1, from coordinate 61,842,849 downwards.
CTGCAACATAAGTTTCCTAATAATTCTCTTGTGGTTGGAAATGTAAGTTATTAGCATTTTTTTCTCTTATAAATAATACTGCAGTAGATAACTTTGGATATATACATCTTGGCTGAAGTTTCAGCAATCTCCATAAAAGAGATTCCTCTGGGTATAAAAAAAAGCATTAAGACTTATTATAGTACCGCCAAATTACTTTCTAGAAGTGTTTGCAAACTTTTAATCCCACTCAACAATGTATGACAGTGGCTGTCTCATATGAACAATTATGTTTCTTTGTACTAATTGTATGTACTAAAACAGCATCTCCTTTTAATTTGCATTTTTTATTATTAGAAAAGAGGACATTTAAAAATATCTGTATTAGTTTTTTCTTTTTATTCTTCTTCAAACTATCTCTTTTGTCCTCTGCCCTTTTATTCCTGGAATTTGACATAATATACGTATTTTCCAGATTTTGTATTTATTGTTTCAAAACTAGGTATGGCTCTGGACATAGTACTTATGCAAAGGTGATATTCTAAATAATCAAATTTCAGTCAGCGGTTCACCATTTTACATTATTAAGATACTCTGTATCATTAGAATGAAATACATGAATATGAATGACTCTTAGCAATCTAGATGGAAAGCATTTTATAAATACCAAGAATTATCATTATGTAAACACAGAGATAAATATCAGACTAATCCTCTACCCAGCAAATTCCTTAAATTGGATAGGAAATGATTCAGAACATTCTGTTTACAGACCACAGAAGTATTAATTATACCACAAATAGATGCAGCATGTAGAGAGTGGAAGGTGAGGCATATTTTCTTCCTTCACTACTAAAAAACAGTCACTCACTGCCTTCCCACAATGATTCTGGATCCCTTCCTTGTGCCAGAACTAAGCATCATTCAACATTCCATCCCTGCTTCTGCTACTCACGCTATCCTGTCTTCTTGGGCAAGCCATGCTAGAGGCTGTTAACAGAAGTAAACTGGCCATTCTTCACTCCCCTTCCACAACATACCTCTCACCCTAGCCGGCATCCATGCAAGCTATCAGCCACCTACCAGATCACCTCATCGTCTCACCTGTACAAAAATCTTTCCTACCAACCCGTTTCCGCACTCCTCTCTCGTTGTGAAATTCCAACCTCAGACTTCAGTTACTGCCAGGAAGCCACCATGAAAATGCATAGATTGGCTAGCAGTGAAAGAACGGCAAAAGAATCATCGTTCTGATGTTTGTACGTCTGGTTCTGCCGCTTATTAGCTTTGTGAACCAGGTAAATAAAGTTACATAACCTCCCTGGGCTCCAGTTTCTTTATCTTCCCTATGAGATGGTCGGGAAGACTGAATTAAAGGAGGGCAAACTTTTAGCACAGTGTTTGACACAAAGCGACTTCAACCGAGTCTTCTTTCTGTTCCCACTGTTTTGTGAACACTTTGAAAAGCAATAGATGCCACTAGGAGGCAGCATTAGCACAGAAAGAACTAGTTATGCTGTATAGAAACATTACACACACACACACACACACACACACACCATCCAGACACACACACATATAACACAAAAACCACACACTCTCACACCTACTCACATACACATGCACACACACCAGGCATGCATTTATACACACGCATGGGCAACAAACATGTTCACACACACACATTCTCTCACCCACACAGATATACTCTCACACACATGCACATTCCACATTCTTTTCTTTTTTTAAATATTTTATTTAGGGATTTATGTGGGCTCATAGGCAGGATTAGGGGCTGATCAATAGTGGTTGTTGGGAAGCATCTCCAGGGACTTGCTTGTCTTGGAAAAAGGCCTCATTGACCACAGGCAGCTCACAGGGTTCTTTGGGTCTGTACTTGCTAGTTAAGTGCTATTACACAAAATGGTAAGACCAAACTCAACCGTGCTAAGTTACAGTGTGATAATCAGCTTTTGTGGTTGTAGTTTGATCTCGCCTCGTGGGGCTTCCTGTGGAGGGGTAGTACTTTCTGGACCATCAGCCAGCAGGGGAGTTCCCTGCACGCCGTGGCTAGGAGGGTGGAGCTAAACTTTGATGGCAGGCAACCTGGTGATCTAAGCATTTAAGAAGAATAACATTTTGAAATGGGAGTCTACTTATGGGGCTAAATGGACCACATAATAATTTAATAGAGGGGCTGCAATTGGGCAGTTTCCACCAATGGGCTCCTCTAATATAAATTGCCTCTTCAAATTGCAAAAATAGCAATTTTTTCATTCTGTGAAAATATCATTAAATTAGGGGAATCAGTATTAAGGCCTATGCTCTAAAGTCTACACTGATTATTTTTTTTCAGGGGTCCAAGCCCATTCACCAGCTTGAAATGCCTTCCAGTGAACAAAATAATGCAAAAAGCCATTCCCAGCAAACATGATCATTTCTGTGAACTTCTTTGTGGAACCGGCTGGTAGAACAGGAGGAGGTTCTATGGCTTTAGAATAGGAGTCCTGGGCTTGTGGGTCTTTCGCATTCTGAATACCTGATGTTACCAAATGACATATCTATTTATTGTACACGGGAGTAACCAAGACAATAGAGCAAAAATCCTTTTGTTTTATTTCTTATATAAGTTTAAAGTGATAAATCTTAAAATGTTAGTAACTTAATTCTGAGTGGTAGGGATATGGTTGTGAGATAAATGATGCATAGTGCTTTTCTACATTTTTAAAACCCTTTCCCCCAAAACAAACTTTTTTTTAAAATATAAGAGAATATAATTTCTGTCTCTTGGAAAGTCTTGTTAGTTCTTGTTAGTTCTTATAATCACAAAAAAGCAATTGGAAAGGACCTGTTTATATTACTTAATTATTGTTGTGTAACAAATTACCTCAAAACAGAATCTACTTCACCTGTAGAGTGCTCACTCACCTGGCCAGCAAGTTGGTTCTGGCTATTGGGAGGAAGCTTCCTCAACACATGGACCACTTCATAGGGTTGCTTGAATGTTCTGGTGACATGACCATGGGCTTCCCCCAGGGCTAGTGATCCAAGAGAGAGCAAGGCCAAAGATGCAATGTCTTTCCTTGATGCAATGTCTAGCCTTGGAAAACATTCTCCATCATTTAGGCAGTAACTTACTGATTTCACAGGGCATCCCTTTTCAAAGAGAGAGGAGACTACCCAAGGGCATGAATTCCTAGAGGCAAGAATCATCGAGGATTATTGACTAAGAGATTAGCTGCGTTAAGAGGTTCTGCTTGCAGTCCTGATTAGGAATGAATCAAATGAGTTATAGATAAACTGAGTATGAAAGATTCCCAAAGTCTGATCATAGACCTTTTTCATTAGAAATGAAAGCTGGACCACTATGCTGAAAGACTTTCCAAGAGTGGAATATTCCGTCTACTTCCCCTTCCTGTTGAGAACTGAACTTTTTACAAGCCTTGCCCAATATCAATGACTGTAGAGCTGTTATATTCTGTAATTCCTCACTGAATGTATGGATAATTTATAACATAAGATCAACACCATTCTAACAATGAAATAGGCTGGTGAATGACCTCACAAAAGAAAAGGTGGAAGGAATTGAAGCTTCTGAATCTGGACAAGAGAGGTCTATAATGATAGAAGAGATGTCATAATATCAGCCTCCACTTCATATGGTTGTTGTCAGATTTAGTGAAATAATCCATATAAAGTGCTTACCACATGTTTGGCACATAGTCAATTCTCAATAAATGCTAGCTACTAGTAAAAGAGCACAATGTTCACTATTTATTGTCTATTTCGGACACTTTGATAAGGGTTTGTCTTTAATTCCCCCAACATACCCTGAAACATAGGTACCATTTTACCATTTTAAAAATGAGGAAATGTGCTCTAATTAGTTGATAAATTTGCAAGAATGAGTCAGGATCCAATCCAGGACTTTGGCTCTTACCAGGTTGTCACAACACCCCAGGGATAGAAAATTAGTGGCATTTTCTGTGGCACCACAGAATGCAATGAGCAGTAATGGAAGTTACAAAGATATATTTTATTCCATGGAAGGAACAATCTCCCAAACACTACCACCCAACAATTAGAAAGCAAACTTCTACGTAACCATCTTAAGTGTGTACAAACCAATTAACAGAGCTTCAAAGTAGATGAAGTAAGACCTGACAGAATTGAAAGCAGAAATGGAACAATTATAATTATAGTTGAAGACTGACACACTCCTTTCTCAGTAATTGATAGAACAGATAGATGGAAAATCAGTCAACATATGAAAGATCTGAAAAATACTATCAACCAAGTTGACACAAGCGATATGTATAAAACATCATACCCAACAATGGTAGGATATACATTTTTTTCCAGTGCATATTGAAAATTCTCTAAGAAAGGCAATAAAACATCTCAATAAAATTTAAATTTAAATACCAAGTATGCTCTCTGACCACAATAGAATTAAGTTAGAAATCAATATTAAAAATCAAGAGGAAAGGATCAGTATTTTAATAAATGATGCTGTAATAGCATGAAAGTATATGAAAAAAGACAAAATTTAAATTACCTCACACCAATCTCAGGTATAATCTCCAAAAAGATCATAGATCTAAATGTTAAATAAAATAAAATAAAATCATATAAGTATTAGGAAAACACATGAGTAAATTCCTCTTTTCCTCTTTAACCTGAATATTAAGACAGATTTTATAACTGAGATACAAAATCCAAAGGCATTGAAAGAAACTGTTGATCAATTTGGCAACCTGAAAATAAAAACACTTCTGCGTGACTAAAAATCCAATAAAAACTCAAACTACAACTGACAAATTCGGAGAAAACATCACAGGAAAAGGGCCAATAGCCATAATATGTAAAGAACTCTTAAAAATTGAGGGAAATAAGTCCAAAAATCCAATAAAAATGGGCAAATTATATATGAACAATTTACAAAAACCAAAAGATATAAAAGCAGTGCTTAAATATATTAAAGTATGTTCTACCTCACTCATCATAATAAGAGAGATCCAAGTTAAAACTATTCTAAGATACTTTTCTCACCTATGCAATTGGCAAAAATCGGAAGGTATGACTATACATTTTGATTGTGAGATTAAAGGAAAAGAGGTAGTCTCATACATTGCTGCTGGGGATGCAAATTAGTACACTTTTATGGAGGAGAATTTAGCAAGATTAACAAAACTCTATGTGCATCTACCTTTTGACCTAGTAATACCAGTTCCAGGATTTACCCTGAAGATATGCTTTCAACAGTACAAAAATAGACGTGCATAAGATCATTGATTGCAGCATTGCTTGAAATTGCAAAAACATTGGGAACAGTCTAAATGGTCATACATGGGAATATGGTTGAATAAACTACAGTACATCTGCACAGTGGAGTGCTATGCAGCTCCAAAAAAGGATGTGGAAGCTCTGCATGAAATGATATGGAATGACTTCCATAATACATCTCTAAGTGTAAAAAGCAAAGTGCAAAAAGTATCTAGCAAAAATAGCATACTATCTTCTGAATAACAAAGGAGAAATAAGAAAATATATCTGTTCATTCATGCCAAAAGAAGCACAGGAAGTATAAGCAAACAAGCAAAAAAACTAGACCGGTTTTCTACAAGAGGTGATTGAGGATGGAAAAATTGTGGGAATGGGTTGGGAATGGAGCAGAAAGAATAGGGAAGAGTGACGGTTTTCTGAGTGTGCCTTTTTGTAGAGTTCTTTCTTTGGGATCCATGTTAATATTTTACATACCAAAAAAAGTCAACACTGAGGAGGGAAAAAAAAACACCTTTAGATGAAATAGAAACAGATAAACAAAATTGGTTTTCAAACAACTAACATAACCACACTAAGGAGAAGTGGAAAAAGAACTAACCCAAGTAACTTTTAAACATAGCATCTTGACTATTTACCCTCAAGTTAAGACAGAAAGAAACGTAAATAAATATTGGATTCTACTTAATAAGTTTGGGTTAGTGGTATGGGTTAGCAGCTTTGAAAATATTGTCTGCGTACTCTGGAATTGAGTAAATAAGTAAATAAATTATGGATAATGGAACTAGGTGTCAGAGAAAAGAGGTAGAAATATGGAAAGGAGGAAGACTAGAATGAACCCTGGGGAGGCTGATTGGAATTTGAGGCATTAATATGAATTAATATAAGTTATAAGTAAATAGCTAGAAATTTAGATGTGATTGTATATATTCTCTCTTTGTGTGTGTGTGTGCATGTGTGTGTGTGTGTGTATACAAGTATATATATGCACATGTGTGTATATATAAAAAGCCACTGAGGTCAGCAGAGGAAACGGTCAAGGGAGAGTGGTCTATAGAATGGAGAGTAGCAGGGGGAGAAGATGACCATCAGCTGCAGTCTTAACAGATGCAGTCTCAACAGCTGCAACAACTTGGGTTGTAGCTCATTCCACCAACCTTACTCTGCTCAGTTTCACCCAGGACAAGAGGCCTACCAGAATCCTGGAGGAGCTATTCTCAGAATATAAATGAAGTAGATCCAAGCAATGCAAAGGGTTTACTGTCATGGATACTGTGCTGTGCCACCCAGATTTTCCCTTGAGGACTGAAGGATATAGTCTCCCAATGGCAGAGAACTGAAGGCGTCCTCTGGTAAAGAGCCAACAAGGAATGGAGGCCCTCAGTCCAATAACAACCACCTGGGTGAGCTTAGACACAATTCCTCCCCTCATCAGGCCTTCAGGTGAATTTGCAGCTCCAGCCAACAACCTAACTGCAAACTCAGACAGATCTGGAGCCAGAGGCATGCTGCCAAGTCTCTTCCAAATTCCTGACCCACAGAAACTGTATAATAAATGTGTACTGTTTTAAGTCAGTACATTTAGAGAGTTATCGGATACGCAGCAACAGATAAATAACACACTGACTATCCTATATCTTAGATACTTCAAGCAGGATAAAGGGGGAAAAATTTTGAAAACATAGTGCATCAGTACCTCAAAAAAGAACCTGGATAAAGGAACACTAATGTTTCAAGTTCAAAGCCCAATTGTACTCAGTAGTAGATTTTTCTATCTACCAACAGAGTCAATAATATATGCTTGGGCACTTTGTCACTCACTTACAGTATGACTTCTGTAAGAAGCATCAAGGAAGCATAAATAGCTACTGATTACTAGGTGACTTATTTCACTTAAATTTACTGTCATATATTTTTAAAATTTTTAGTTTCTTATTTTCTCCTGAGATCATCAAACACATCTAATACAATCTCTCAAATACTTGATCATTCACCTAAAACCAAAAATGTGGCAGGAAAAGGACTCCTTGGTAAAATGAACTGATCGAATTCTAATTCTAATGTTGATATCATAAACATTCATTTATGGAATTTTTCTGTATCTTTTGCGTAAGCAAAACTAATGATGTTCAGTAAGTTATCCAATACCCCTTCTTTTAATAAGGATTGACCTAAAAGCCAGAATTCATTACCAGGCACAATCTGACTCCATTTGCTCTTTTCATTACTTTAAAATCATACATTCAATGTGTGAAAGCTCACAGCTAAATAGAGCCCAAATAAAATAATTAACTCATTCCAGGTGCTGGATACAGCTTTCTCTTCCTAATGTTTTCTAAGTTGATTTTATAAAAATACAGTATCTGTGTAGTTATATTTTTTGTTTTCTTTTGTATGTGTGTTTTACTTTTATGTTGTATGAGTCCCTTCAACATTGTTTAGCTGCCTCAAATCCTTTTTGAAAGCAGACATGGAAGGGCACACCATAAGACTCTATAGTTGTTAAAACATTGAAAAGCCTCCATACCAGTTGGTAAATAACTATTGCCGGAACATTCTGAGCCCAACCACTGGCCACCAGCTCCTTCCCTAATTCCCAACACAGACTTTCCCAAAGTCTAGCATCTAAAGGGTAGTGCCTGACGTATCAGGGGCTTCCAGCTCCGCCCCTCCCACCATCTCCCATCCCTCCCTCACCCCTGTTCAGTACTGCCATCCATTCTGGTTGGTCAGTGCCCATGCTGTATTGGTTTCACCCCTGGGATAGATCATAAACAATATACAGATATAAGTAAACAATCCCTCATCCAGTATAGGCCTGTAGCTGAGCTACAGGACTTCAAAAATTCCGGATTAATACAGTTTAGTTGATTGAGTAGGGAGGGTAACTGTGAAAGGAGAACACAGCCTAATCCTGAGAGTTTTAATCAAGAAGCCCTCGATTAAAGGCCTGGAGCTCAGTCTTAATAGAGAGCCCCTGAATAACCTCCCACCCAAGATGCCAAAGAGAACTTTCATTACTTACCTTAGTGTGAAGCAGCCTTGTTGATTCCATTCCAAGTAAGCTAAGAGCAAGTGAGCAACTTAAAAAGTTGTCTATGCATCCCTGAAGATCAAGTGATTAAAAGAGAGGAAGGGATAACAACAGACAAGATAGGATTTAACAAAGGGTTACAAATACTGAATCTTTATATAAATACTTTTAGATGCTAGGGTATTAGAATAGCTAGAAGGAAATAACTGAAGGAAATGATTGAACTGTAACCTATAACATTCTTTGAAATTTGTCTATAGCTACTTGTTAAATTGCACTTTGAAAGTTATCACTTCTCTGTATATATGTTATATTTCACCATAAGGAAATAACTGAAATTGTGGAACTGTAACCCATAATATTCTTTGAAATTTGCTCTCTAACTACTTATTAAATTGTACTTTGAAAGTTATCATTTTTCTGTATATATGTTATATTACACCAAAAAAATGTTTAAAAAAGATCAAATGGGTAGTTCTCCATAACAAAAGTTGTCTATGTATTTTTAAATTTAAAAATAGTAAAATTAATTATGAAAGAATTTGCAGTAAAAGGGGGAAAGAGAGAAACATATTCTCCACTTTTCCAGAGCACTTCATATTGATTGTGTCTGGGGCACGGGGAGATGCTAAACATTTTTCCTGGCTCTCTTTCGATTTTCAAAGCTGTTGGGTGGGGTGAGGGGAGGTTGGTTTTAAAATTAATATGTGGTTAAGTTAAAGGAAACAATGGTTCTAAAGCTTTGTGCTAAAGGAGGAAATCCGGGGTGGAGAGCTCTTTTGTTTAGCAATATATCTAAGCAAGGCTTTTTAGAAATGGGAAGCCCCCCACTCTCTCAACCCCTGCCTCCAACAGTCACACACACACACACACACACACACGCACACACACACACACCGAGCACACACCCACCCACAAGGACTTGAAGGAATGGGTTAAGGAAGAGAAAGCTAAATTGTTTTTTAAGGGTAAGTAATGGGAATTTGGAGTTTTTGAGTGACTGCCTAGGAGGGAAGGCAGCCTGTATCCTGTAGAAGTGGGGAGGAGCAGAGAAGCTTCTTGGGGAAGAAATCTGACCCCACAACATGGAAGCAGGTCAGGTCCTGATGAAGAATTGGTGAAGAAATATGTATGGGGAAGACAGATTTTTAAGAGTAGCATGGGTAGTGTATAATGGAGATGGAAAAGATAAAAAAGCCCTTTCATGGATTGTTGTGAAAACGGAAAAAAGAGATGGGGTAGTAGCTGGAAAAAGATGTGAGGAAATGAGAAGGTGTTTTAAACGGGTGATATTACAGTGTAATAGTATGCTGATAGAAATGCTTCAATAGAAAGGACAGAAATAAAAAATGAAAGGTCACTACTTGCAGGAGCAAAATCCTTAAGTAGGAGAGAGAAAATGGGGTCCAGTGCATAAAGGGGGTTTGTCCTTAGATGGATCTTAAGAGTTCATCATTATAACAAGAGGGTAGGCAGAGTACACAGTACAGATAATGGCCAGATGATGGATTTGGTAGGGGGAGGATGAAAGGAGGGTATTTTCCATTTTCTTAGTGAAATAAGGAGCATTAGCTGAGATGGAGGGAGAGGGAGGTGGTATGAGAAGGGTTGAGAAGAGACGACATGGTGTGACGCAGCCTCCTTGGAGAAGGGGAGAGTAAACAAACTAAAAAATACAGCTTCCTTGCTCAGCTGAGAGCTTGTGATTGAGAATCTCAAGTGAGACCTAGTGGCATGATTGTGAGGTGTTTTTTTTTAATTTTTTTATTTTTCAGCAACCCATTCAGCTGCTGTGGTGCAGTCTTAGGAAAAAAAGATAAGAGCCAGGGTTGGGTTCTGTGGGCATGTGCTACAGAAGGAGAAAAAGGTAAAGAAGTTGACTATATGCAAAGGATTGGTGTCAGTGATGGATCATGGAATCTTAGTGGGAAAGGAAACGTTTTTTTAGTCATTATGTAAACCAAACATCAAAGATTCAAATCCAATTCTATTGGCCTAGGAGCCTGTGCTCACTCCTTTATGGTGATGATTCACAAATTTGGGGATGGACTAGAATTATCTGGAGATTTTTTCATAGGTGTGGATTTCTGGTCCATCCTCAGAGATTCTGATTCAAGACATCCTGGGCCAGACATAGCATTTTGCATTTCTAATAAGCACCCAGAGGATACTGATGTGGTATCTGTGGGTTGTTCTATGAGAATCACTGTACTGCAGGTGTTTTTGGTGAAAAAAGTAGAATTGGGGAGGAGGGAAACTGGGTTCCCCAGATAATTATTTACACTTTCCATCTTGCAGCCATGAAATGATGATGCTCTAAATATCTGGGTTTCTTAACCAGGTAACATAACTAAGAGTAAGCTACCATGAGAAGCAACACTGCAATAACTGAAGTCATAAATTCAGCAACTTTATTTTTTCCACTTCCATTAGAATCTTTGAATAAGCAGATGCAAGTATGATATTTAATTTTGAATCTGAAAACCACTTCAGCATGGCTTTACGTCGGATGCATCCGTTTTCCAGAAAGCCAAAGAACTGTGTTCTGTAAGGGGGAGAAAAAAGACAAACAATTTCTTACATTTATTAACTAAGCCAAATCAAATACATTTTACAAATGTGTAGAACCAAAGTATATGAATGAAACCATTTTGTATGGGGTTTAAGTGACACAAGAAAACATCAGGCAAATGTTAAAGGCACTCTTTTCCAAGAGAGAAAATAAAAGGTTCTATATAATTTTGGCAACCAAGATTAAGAGGAAAAAAAAAAAACTGTATCAGCCCTTCATTTATTCTCCAACACTCTCACAGCACTGCGTCTGTCTGAAGGCTCTAAGGGATAGCCTAAAGAAATGCATCAACAAAGCTCCGATTTCTTTTCGTTATCCTCTACTGATAATTTTTTCCTACTGATTTGTACTAGGCTTATTGTGCTTTATCAGTTTTAATGTTTAACATTTCACCAGGATTCTGCTGTCTTTTGAACAGTAACAATGTATTCAGTGCATTTCTAGCTATTTGTAATTGCAATGTTTATAATAACTGCCGTGGGTTGAGTATTTACTCCATGTCATGCATATTATTTCTAGTAATCAAACCAACCCTATAAAGCAGGTATTATTAATTAATCAGTCAATATTCCCTTCTCTCCCTCTGACTGGCCAAATCCTTGTTCCCAACTCTGTTTTCTCCCCACTGAAGATATGGGATTCTCAAAATTCTTGGAGCATTTCTAAATCTAGAGCCAACAATAGCTTCAGCCTCTGACTGGCTCTTCCTTCCTAACAACAAAGATATTTAAACCCCAAACTGGAAACCTTAAAAGTTCAGCAGCTCTAAAGCTGCCTGTTCAACACTTCCTTTATCTCACACAAACATATCATCTTTCCATAAAATATTTTGCTCTAATGAATACTTTGCTCTAACAGATACTTTTTTAAACTCCAGGGATTGCTGAAGGAAGGGGACAAACTGTTAGGAGATCTACAGACCAATTACCATTACCACACTGCTTTGTACTTTGAGGTGAGTTCTTTATAATTGGGGACCATGTGGTGGTGAGAATCTCACATTTTATTCAGGGTTAATTTGGAATTATACAAGAGCATATAATTCACCATAATATTCATTGAATACAAACCTGAGTTTTAAGGGAAAGAGTTGGAAAGGGAGATGTGTATGCACATGAAGGCAGGTACTGAATGCAGCTCACAGCTTCATCTGGCTGTTCTTCCTATTCTATCCCATAGCCACCTTTGGGCCGCCATTATATTAAAGGAGTTGACTGTGATGAGGGGCAAGTAGTCTAGCTGAAAGCTGCAAAATTCGGCTTACCCTTGAAGCACTTGGGGATTTCAATGGTGCCATCTATACACTGGGCCTCCTCTGTATAGCTACACTTCTTTTCCTTATTTTTGCAGAAGAAAGAAACTTTTTCACCATGAAGCATCCCATTCTTAAATTGTTCTTGGAGTTTTACTCTCTCTCCTTTGTATAGCACGGTGGCTTTTTTAACAGATAATTTACAAGATGCTGAAAGAGAACATTTGTAGTCAAGACTTCAGAGTTCCATAAATTCTTCTTAAAAAGAATATAGCAGAGGAGAAACTAAGATGGCAGCTAGGTGAGACAGAGCGATAAAACACCTCTGTGAAAAACACTAGATAAAAACCAGAAAGTGATCCAGAATACCGGTTACAGCGATGCGCCAGCTGAACGAGGTCTCCTAGTTCCAGAGGGGCCATATACTTGGTGAAACCGGGAGTCTGCATTCTGAAATGAGTGAGTAAGCTGGCTGGAAGACCCACAGCCACGTAGCGGTCTGGGGAAGCCAGGATTTGGCGTTTGGAGACCAACTGGCTCTTTTAAAAAAAAAAGGGAAAAACCCAGGAGCGGCTGCAGCTGCAATAGTGGGAACCACGCAGTAAAACACAACAAGAGGGGGCTGGGCCGGCCTCTCGGTGTCTAGCCTGGAAGATAGCCCACTGCAGATACCCTCGGGGCCGGGGGAACGGAGGGGAGAGCCGGAAACTGAAAGAAACCCCACAGCTAGCAGCTGGCTCCCTGGAGGGCTGGATAAACTCCTGCCCAGGGCCGGGCCCACAGCCCAGAGCCCCACCAGTTGTCCTGGAGCTGGGAAGGAGGAACTGTGCAAGGAGGAGGGGGTTGAGATGCCCCGTTCGGCCATTTTTGCTTCAGGCGGCCCGGGGCTTCCCTTGAGGGGCGGCACACACTGGTGACGTAGCACAGCATTCCCTCGGCTGAGCTCCTGGAGGATCACGGCTGGGAGGGGGGACCCGCTCGGAGAACCCAGGGACGCTATGCCAAGTCTGGTGGTTTGTGAGACAGCAAGAGAGAGGGGCTGGGGCTGAAATGAAATGAAGGCTTAGACTCTTGCGCAGCCTTGAATCTCTGGGAACCTGGGGGATTTGAATATTAAAACTGCCTTCCTCCCTGGCCACCCGTACACGCGCCCCACATTCAGGGTGGACGGCTCCAGCAACATACCCAAACTGAGTTCTCCAACTGAACCCCACAAGAATCATTCTCCCACACACCGCAGGAACAAGGCTGAGAACTGACTTGAGGGGTATAGGTGACTCACAGACACCATCTGCTGGTTAGTTAAAGTGTACGTCAACAAACTGTGTTTCTGAAAAATTAGATCGATACCCTTTTTTTTTTTTTTACAACTTGAAAGAAACCTATCAAGCAAAAAAATGCCAAGAGGCCAAAAACAACAGAAAATCTTAATGCATATGATAAAACCGGACGATATGGAGAATCCAACTCCAAACACACAAATCAAGGTATCGGAAGAAACACAGTACCTCGCACAATTAATCAAAGAACTACAATCGAGGAACGAAAACATGGCAAAGGATTTAAAGGACATCAAGAAGACCATGGCCCAGAATATGAGTGACATAATGAAGACCCTAGAAGAGCATAAAGAAGACATTGCAAGAGTAAATAAAAAAATAGAAGATCTTACAGAAATAAAAGAAACTGTTGGCCAAATTAAAAAGACTCTGGATATTCACAATACAAGACTAGAGGAAGCGGAACAACAGCTCAGTGTCCTAGAAATCCACAGAACAGAAAATGAAAGAACAAAAGAAAGAATGGAGGAAAAAATCGAAAAAATCAAAAGGGATCTCAGGGATACGACAGATAAAATAAAACATCCAAACTTAAGACTTGTTGGTGTCCCAGAAGGGGAAGAGAAGGGTAAAGGTCTAGAAAGAGTATTTGAAGAAATTGTTGGGGAAAACTTCCCAAACCTTCTACACAATATAAGTGCACAAAACATAAATGCCCAGCAAACTCCAAATAGAATAAATCCAAATAAACCCACTCTGAGACATATTCTGATCAGACTCTCAAATACTGAAGAGAAGGAGCAAGTTCTGAAAGCAGCAAGAGAAAAGCAATTCACCACATACAAAGGAAACAGCATAAGACTAAGTTGTGATTACTCAGTGGCCACCATGGAGGCAAGAACGCAGTGGCATGACATATTTAAAATTCTGAGAGAGAAAAATTTCCAACCAAGAATACTTTATCCAGCAAAACTCTCCTTCAGATCTGAGGGAGAGCTTAAATTTTTCACAGACAAACAAATGCTGAGAGACTTTGCCAATAAAAGACCTGCCCTACTTCAGATTCTAAGGGGAGCCCTACCAACAGAGAAACAAAGAAAGGAGAAAGAGATATAGCGAATTTTAACAGACATATATAGTACCTTACATCCCAAATCACCAGGACACTCATTTTTCTCTACTGACCATAAGCTGGGACATAAAAGAAGCCTCAAGTAATTAAAAAAAAAAAAAATAGAATATACTCAAAGAACATTCTCCAACCACAATGGAATACAAATAGAAGTCAATAATTTTTGAACTGTAACTCCACTATTTACTTCCTACATGATATAAAATACACAAAGTCTAAGGACAAATCAGTGGTTTTGAACTCAATGTAAAATATGTAATTTTAGACAACTATATAAAGGTGGGGGAATGAAGGAGTATAGGAACATAGTTTATGTGCCCTATTGAAGTGAAGATGGTATCAAAGAAAAACAAGATTGATATGGATTTAAGAGGTTAATTTTAAGCCCCACAGTAAACACAAAGAAATTTTCAGAGAATATAACCATAGAGATGAAAAATAGAGTTTGGGTTAAGAGAAATGGGGCTACGGAGGGGGTGGAATGGGAAGATTTAGGCTGTATATACGTTTCCACAACTGAAAAAAAAAAAAAAAAAAAGACATTCTAAATAGATGATAATTGAATGCCAAGGATGAACTTGGATGGGATTGGAGGATAAAGGACAGGTGGCTCAAAGGGACACAGTTAAGACATAAGGAAAAGGAAATATAGAATGTAAGCTTTGTATCATTGTTGAATCCCTTGTACTTCTTAGCTGCGCTTAACGGGATTGCATAAAAGAATGTTCTGGTTCATGGGAAGTGTATATGTGAATTATACTGTATGTTCAAGGATGTGTGCAGCTAGCTCTCATATGTTCAGAAGACAGAGCAATAGATGATGGATGATAGATAGGGAGGGAAAGAAATAGCAATGTGGCCGCATGTTAAAGTTGGTGGATTGAGCTATCAGGGGAGGGGGGTCAGGGTATGATGGAATTCTGTGTATGGGGTCAGTATTGTTTTTGCAACTGTTCCTATAACTTTGAGTTTATTTCAAAATAAAAATAAAATAAAATAAAATAAAAATAAAAATAAAAATAAAAATAAAATAAAATGCAAAGAAAAAATAGTAGGTAGAGGGTTGGGAGATACAGTGAAACAAGTTTGACAATACATGGAAAACTGTTGAAGTTAGATGTTGGGAAATGTTAGTTTGTAACATGCTTTCCACTTTTGCACATATTTGAAATTTCTCACAAATCTTTTTTTTTTTTGTCTTTTTTGTTTGTTTTCCTTTTTTTTTTTTTTTTTTTGGAGAATAAAATCTTAATGCTGTAAAAAGCAAAAAACAAAAACAAAAACAAAAAAAAGAATGTAGCATTTGAACCAGTAGATGAGTATACCTGATACAAACTGGTCAAGAAAGGAAGACTCCAAGAATGTATATAATGAATAATGTCAATATCATGGCTAATAGTAGTTTTTCATCAATGGAACCATTAGCTGCTGCTTAAAATGGCCTTTTCCCCTATGGAAGCCACATAGAATCAGAGTGGAGCAAGCAGGTCCCCTTGCCTCTTGGTGGAATCAACGCTGGGGTAAAATTCATGCTCCAGAACTCCCTGTGGGATCAGGCTGAACCTAGTCGCTGGCTGAGACCATGTCTGTGCTAAAAACGTAGTCCCCGGATCAGCGGTATCTGCATCGTCTGGGAACTTGTTAGAAATGCAAACTCTCAGGTCCTATCCCAGATTTACTGAATCAAAAACTCTGAGGGTGGAGCCCAGTAATCTGTATTTAAACAAGCTGTCCAGGTAGTTCTGATGCACATAAAGTTTGAGAACCAGTGCCCTACCCTCTCTCATCTAGCTCAGTCTCTTTCTCCGGAGACGCTTGCTCAATAAGCCAACTGCACTGGAATCCCTATCTCAGGCTCTGCTTCTGGGGACCCCAACTCAAGACCCTACTCATTTTGCTGTGCTCAATTTCCCCTTTCTATTTAAGCTGCCCCGCCCGTAGCAACATGAGCAGAGCTAGAGTACCTAGACTAGATCTGCTTCAAGGTGGACACCTGACTCCAAAGGAACTGAAGCCTTTCGGTGAGGAGATGCCAGTTGGTGATGGGTCCTTTGGCTGAGAGGTCTTGGTGTGCGGTCAAGGCACGTGAAAGGTGAGGAGCAGAGAGCCCAAGGGCCCACGGAGATGTGAAGAGAGAAGCAATAGTTCCTTTAAAACTTTCCATTTAAATTCCCAGGAGGACCACTTATACTTCATGTCCTCATCTTCAAAGTCCCCCTGATTGCCTGTTGCATTTTGTTTTGTTTTGTTTTGTTTTGTTTTGTTTTGTTTTACAATAAGCCCCCTTTCCCTTGAACTACTTTAAATGTGTGGTTGGTTTTTGTAATGAGAAGAGCCTTGATGAGAACAAAGCACATAGGATGTTTGTAGGCGAGTACTTAAAAAAACAATTATGGAAAATTGTGATCTGCCATCATAGCATCAAGGTTTACAATGGATCTGTTTATTTCATGCAGTTTAATCTCAAGCAAGAGTCCTAAACATGAGGTTTCCCGAAGCACTTGCAAATCCTAAAGTCTCTCACATGCCAGTAGCTGTGAAGCAAGACTTAGCCGCAAGGAGAAAATGACTGGAACATGAAAATGGCAAGTAAAGGTGATTTGCTGCATAAACTCACAGTCGTTGTAAGAATTCACCCATGTTTCCATACCTTTACAACTTGGCAGTGCAGACCAGTTTCCAAGTTTGCTACATTCTACTTCTTCAAGGCCATCCAGTACGTATGTATCATGGCAACCAAATGTGGCTTTATCCTTGTAATAAAGTGCTGGTTTTGCAGGATAGTTCACGAATCCATTTTCTGGTCTTGATGGGAATGGGCACTTTACTTCTAAAAAGTTTATTCAATAAGACATATTAGTAATACATAAACAGTTATTTCCAGCAGTTACGGAATCGTCATTACATTCAAGTCTCCATCACAACATTGAATCATTAGGTATTCAGGTTACTGTGATATAATTTCTGGATACATTAGTGCTTAGTTCTGTCCCCCTTCTCTTATACTCATGGGTCCCTGAACATTAAAAAACAAACAAAACTTTGAAGTTAATGACAGTCTGCCAAGTTCTTTGGGCTTTCAGATAATCACCAGTTGTTATTTATTGCAAATTTCATCTCCTAGAAATCTAAGATGGTAGATTCGAAAGGAGGGAAAAAAACAGTCTGTCTTTTACAATGGACAGATCTCAAAATTAAAACACAAAGACTCACCCCATGTACACAGCACACAATTATTTGGTTTTAAAATGTTAAACTTAATTCTTATAATTGTTTTCAGAATGTGCAAGAAGTCAGCAAGAAATATGTAGGAGAAAAATGGTGCTGCTCTCCAGTCTCCTTAAGGTCCTCTAGCAGTAGAAACCCAAACTCATATCCCTATTTACTCTAGTAAAAGAAAATAAAGCTGAAGCAGGGATCCAGGGTTCTTGGGAAGTAGTTTAATGATGTGATTGAGAGAGCAAATTCCAGATCCAAACTGCTTGGCTCAGTTTTGGTTCATTGAATTTAAAAAAGGGGTCCATGAGTCCATAATAATACTAAAAAAAAAAATAGTGATTGAAGGGAAAGGTCTTCTCTGCAGAAGAATACCTGCTAGTAAATATAGAATGAATGATAGCACTAGAAAGTAACCACTTTGCAACCACCAATGTCATAATTGATACCATCAAATTTCATCAATAGATGCTAAAACAATTGCTAGAGAACAAATAGGTAGGGAATTGCTGGAGAACAGAACAGATATAATCTCAAAGAGTCACCTACAAGTTGCTACGATTTGCTTGCTAATTCCAAAGAGAAAGAGACACCTTTTCCAAGAGGAGCTCTGGCACACACCGCTTGACCAAGAAATCAAACTTACCATTACCAATGGCACCTATATGGTATTCTTAACAAAGATATTTAACTTGAATCTAATCAATTAAATTCAGTTTGTGGAACATTCTATAAGATAACTAGCCTGGACTCTTCAAAAATGTCAACAAAAGAGAAAAAAAGAGGCAGTGGATCATTCCTGATGAAAGGACACTAAAGAGACATGACAACTAAATACAATGTGTGGTTCCAGATTAGAACCGGGATAAAATAAAACACATGTGTAAAGAATATTGCTGGGTCAATTGGAAAAACTGCACATGAAATATATGTCACATGATACTATTTCTAATAGTGTTATTTTAATTGATTAAATTATTGTTAATAACTAAGAGCATGTTGAATGTCTTGCGTACAGTGATAATAGCTGAGACTGTCTTTGTTCTTAGGACATTTATGCTAAAGTATATATGAGTTAAGTGTCATGATGTCTACAACTTATTTTCAGATGGTTCAGGAAAAAGTATCTGTCAACAAGATTGAGAGAAAGAGAGACAGAGCAGATGTCACAATATTTTTACAGTTGATGCATCTAGGTGAAGGGTTTTTAAAAGGAAAAAAAGAAAAGATAGAACCTACTGCTTAGGACTTGGGAGAATTATGTAAGATGACTCATATGTAGCACGAGATTGGTGCCTGGCCCATAGCTGAGTACCCAAAAAGATGCTAGCTGTTATTTATCACAGTTCCCACATGCTGAAAATCACTTATGTTTTGAATCACTCGATAGAAGTCTTTAATATAAGCCAAAACAGTAGCTAACAGTCCTTAGTATAAGTCCTTGTGCACATAGTAAATTCTATAATTTGTCCATGTGTTATGCAGCTGACAAAATCCCAATGACAGTAATGATAGGTTCATGATGTAAGAGGGAAAATTTCCATAATCTTTTTTTTTTAAGTCCAACATTTCTATGGTTCTTAAATTTAGGTAAATATTGTAAAGGCTTATCTCAATCTGACTGTGACCTAGCTTATCACTCCCCAGTTAAATCTAGGCCTCCCTTCACCAGCCTCATGGAAATATTCAGTTGTCTATGGACAGACAGGTCCTGTCTTTTGATGCCTCCCTGACTTTCCACTTGCTGTGTCCCCTCCAGCATGACTTTCCCTCACTCGCCACTCCTCCTCCAAGGCCGAGTTCAAAAAGACGTTCAAAGCTTTCCTAAGTGGCTCCAGGAAGTTAACTGAATTATACATAATTCCCCTAAGGTCGGAAGGCAGTTCTCATTCATCTGGTATCTTCAGAGCCTAGTACACAGCCTAAGACATGGGGGTGGGGGTGTGGGATGCTCAATAAAATTTGTTGAGACGCAGTAATTTGACATGCTTCATCATAGTGGAGCTTTCAATAATATTCAGAACCGACAGTCTACACTAAATTATTTTGTCTTTTCATTGCACTTACCCCTGCATTCTGGTAGTTCGGTCCAATTTCCATGTGCTGTGCAGGTAACTGTATCATTTCCAAACATTGCATAGTTTGGCAAACATTCAAAGCCTACTGTATCTCGATAGATGGAGTTGTTTCCAGATGATGTCTCATAAACTCTAAGTTTTGCAAACTTTGGTACAGGTGGTGGTGGGCATTTTACAGCTGGAGAAAGAAATAATTACTGTCTCTATAAAAATAGTTGTGTTATAAACATACTCTTTCCAGAAAGAAAGAAAAAAGGAGAAAGTTGAACTTGAGAAAATGCAAATTTGGATTTAATGCCGGGGGGGAAACCGCCAATTATGGGTGCCAAATAAGAAAATATAATCTAAAAACCAAATATCTGAGCTAGTCAAAAAACTAAAAAATGAAGTAAATGTAAATCTTGCCATTGCTCATTTGCTTTTTACCATAATGCAGTGGTTAGGTTTCCATAAAGCCTTTGATCCAAATGTTACCTTGGAAAATGTTTCTGGAAGTCATAATCAGTGGAGGTCATTGCTGAAAGACCATCCTGCAATAATTGCTAGTGACAGCAACTTGGTGCAAAGTTATTTTTGACCTACTAAACCTTTGCTAGTTCAGTAGAACTGTTGGTTCCTATAGAATACCTCCTAATTTTGGACTCTGTATAGATGGAGCTTATGCAACAAGTACCTCAGGGACATGGAAACATGATAGTGGGTTGTCATTCCGATCTGACCAATATGGAGTTTCAAGTTCAGAGAACATTATGCTAACATAACAGGAGATAATGCTGACCAAAATGTAATTTAGCTTGAATTGTCTAGATCCCTGCAACCCAAGTGTGGTCCATGGACTAGCAGCATGGGCATCACCTCAGAGCTTGCTAGAAAAGCGGATGCTCAGACCCCACCCCAGATCTGCTGAATCAGTCTGCATTTTAATGAGATCCCCAGGTGATTGGTATGTGCATTAAAGTATGAGACACTCTCATTTGGATTAGACTGAAGCTAAAGACTTTCTGCCTGTAACTTAAAATAAAAAGTGGATTTACATATTTGATATAAATCTGCTTAAAAGGGATCCTATTAATAGGAACCATGGTGGTTCCTACTGCTGAGTGAAAAACTCGACTTAAGGTAAACTTAAAATCATTTGGGGGGAGGGAGTAGCTCAATTTTTCTTAAACTTTTATTCATTTGAAATTACTTTATGTTTTTACTTTTTTTTTTTTTTTTTTTTTTGCTGGGGCAGACTTGGCTGAAACATTAAAGAACCATAACTATTGTTGTAAGGTCTGGGCTTCCTCATCCAAGCGTAGACTCGTGTTAGTCACAATTCAGGGAACCTAAGAAATTTTGTTCCTCCCTATTATGGGCAAAGCCAGAGCTAACTCTAAATGCCTGGCTGAGCATCACCTGAATAAACCATCAGTGCCTTTTGGAGGTAATCCAGTGAGCTTCTAGGATGGGAGACCTTTGATGGGTTCCAGCATACTGTGAAGATTGATTTCCTTGTCTCCCTCATCACTTGACTTTCTCCCTGAAGACTGACTTGAGTCTCCTTTGATCTTGAAACCTTAATGCTGAGAATAGGATCTGGCACACTGTAGGTGCTCAATACATGTTTATTGAATAAATGAATGTGAATGAGGTCCCAGGGTGAGAGGAAGGTATGTCATCCCACTGTTTCCAGAAGTTCTCCTACTCAGATGGTGTCAGATCCTGAAAGACCAATACCATTCTTTTCCAAGACCCTGCCCAAACCCTGTGGGAGTGTTGGCATTTACAAACCCAGCAATCACTGGCTCCATCAGCTGGAGGATATGAGATGTACCGGATGTGATCATAAGCAGATAGAGGTATCATGATGAATAGTGCCCATAGCATCACCAACCATCTCATTGGCTGGGTCTGAAGAGTTTCTTGGGATATGGGACTTTCAATGCTAAAACCAGGAAGTCTGAGGCCAACTGGGACAAGTTTCTCACCCTCCTCCATAACTGGGGCCCACAGACTCACGAGCACAGACAGGAAGCGCCTGACTCCATTTCCCTTCCTCAGTGCATTTAACAGAACTAGTTCCATTCAGATAAAATCTGCAAAAGGAAAATTTAGTCCAACAGGCAGTAAAACAATCCATCGATAGCATTAAACATGTCTTCCCCACTGACCATTGTTTCATATTAAAACCACTGACTTCTTCCCCAACTTAGAATGCTGTATTCCTTGTGGATTTTAACACTCGTGTGGGGCTAATGGAGTCACCCATCCCAATGCTGCAGGTGAATCGCTGAAGAATGGGAGCGTTTCATAGCTGGTGGGTGTAGAAGCTAAACCCTCAAATCCCTCCTCTCCAGCCAGCTGGCCAAGTTAACTGCTTCTTACATGAACCAGAAATCAAAGTGCCATCTCCTTTTCAGGATCACAAAAGTGAATTAAACTGAGTAATCTTGACCATTCATTTGCTGAGAAGCCTACTGACATGAATGTATGAAGACAACTGAGTCTATTTCCATTGAAACTGTAACATTCTGCTCTCAAAGCCAAGTTTTACAAGGTCATCAATCCCACCAGTAAATTGATGTTTCATGTGAATAAACTAAATTTCTCTTTCACACACAGTATTTCTTAATCTCCAGTTCTAAACAAGGATCCTCCATAAAAATCTGCCCTGATGTACAGCTGGTATGCTATTGGCAATGTCAGAGTGGTGTCTTTGCTCATAAAGCAAATAAGATATATGACTGGCTACAAGTGCTTTTTTCCTGGGGGTGTTGTATTGCATTTTGTGAGGATTAAGAATACCATGTCTCCGCTATCATCATCGCACTCCCAAACTTCGCCATAGAATTCTTTCTAGAGTCTACAGTTTGCCTTATAATTAAAGCCCAAGTCTTATTTCTAAAGTGTTTTAACTCTTATGCCAAATATGGTCCAAAGACTAAAAGAAATCGTCATACAGTTTCAGTCATTTCAATGTACCTCCTCAGACAGGTAATTAATCAGAAGCAGAACAATTAGATACAGTGATGATTCATCTTTGTTGCTATACTCCTCCCCCCAACCCCACCCTCAGCAACACTGTGGTTTACATTGAAAGCAGGACTAAAATTGATTTGTGTTCACCCAGTCCAACCTAAAAGCTTGAAATAAAATATGGACCAGTCTTGATGTTTAGCTTAAGGGCACAGACGTGCTGTATATTTTAGCTTCCATCTTCCTAAAATCCTTACCCAGTGTTACAAGCAAAGCTGATCGTGTTAGGATATTCAAAGGTTGTATAACGTACGGCTCCATTTTCCAAGATTCCAGCAAAAGGACATACTCTGGCTGTGATTTAAAGATAAAAGGTTAATTTCTATTTACAGACTTCTCCATGGAAATAAAAATATATAAACTAGTTTTCTCTCTTCGATCGAATAACTCCAATAACTCTTAGAATAGTAACTATTCTAAGAAAATAATTCAGAATGAATCAAATGATACATGTGCTATTATGTCTATTACATTTTTACCTCTAATAAAAAAAATGGGATAATCTAAATGTTAAAATCAGGGGATTGTTTTAATTAATCATAGTACATCAGCAGCTGGACTAATATGCAGCCAATAAAATATGAATTATCGAGACTATACAGATATAGTCAATTATTATGATATGCTAAATTAAAATAGAAAAATACAAAATAGTACATACCCTTTGCAATGATGCAAAAATATACATGTGGAAAATAATTTGAAAAAAATGAAATAGTTACTGTTCCAGAATTATGGCTAATTTAAAGAAAAATTGTCCCTAATGTTGTTATAGTGGTTTTTCGTTAAATATTTGATCTAGCCTTTTAAAATAAAAAACATATCAAAATCACTTATATGAACATGTATTGTTTTGACAAAGATCATGTCCATGTAATCAGAACAACCAGCACTCAGATAGATCCACATAGTAATTTTTACTGCTTAACACTACATATAATGGCCAGAAATTCTACCTTGTTGATTGCCCAATATTTGACTAATAAATAGTGCAAGCATGATATCAAAGGACCATGGTCTGCGGAATAAATAAAAGCAACCATTTGCAATAAAGTAATACATAATATATATACATATATAATTTAGATGCAGTTTTGTTCATTTCAGGACTTCCATTTTGAGGCAAAGCCCCAAAATGTAACAATTTCCAAAGTTTTCTTTTTCAACATGTCTCTTTGGCATCGGTTTAAATTGCACATTTTCTCTACTTCTCTGTTAATTTCTACAGTGTTTCCCTCTCCTTTTATCATACAGTAGCCAGGACTCTGTTTTTAACCCTCCTCTAGTTCCATGCTATGATCTCCTCTTCTCCAGAAACTACTTATCTTTACTCCCTTCTCCCACGGAGAACCCCCCAGATCCTCTGTTTCTTAGCAGCCCCTCCACTCTGCAACCTCACTCTTAGCATGATGAGGTAGGATGTCCCCAGACAATGTCCAGATGAAGTAGGTTATCCCCCAAGAATGAGGGGAGAGAAAGCCAGAGATGCAGACTTACGCTGACACCTCAGAGTATTGGGAGGCCACATCCCGGAGAGAGGGCAAATAAATCTTCTCATGCCTCCTCGGGACACATAGCCGGGCAGGCAAGAGTACACTATCTGCTCTCCTGGCTCATAGACCGATTTTAACGGAACAACTACGGCAAACGGTAGATCATCTGGCTTTGGACAGGCTGAAAAAGAGGGCAAAGCAATTGGTTACAAAATTTATATTTGCATTTTAAAAATTCCAGTTAGCACACACATGAAAAATCAATCTTTAATGCTACTGATAAGTACGTCATGTTCCGTGCCAAATGCTTTTTATACAATATATCATCTAATCTCTTTAACTGCCCTTTGAAGTAGGCCTTATGTTATCTCCATTTACAGGCATACATGAGGCTTACATTGGCTAAGACTTTTATGGAGGAGCTTCACGCATGGAAAGATTAGAGAGTAGGTATCGATCCAATCTCTCAGCATCCACCCAAAAGGGAATTTAAAGTTATAGTTATTGATCCCTGATACGGATCGAATTGCACACACCCCCAAAAAAACAAACAAACAAACAAACAACACATGTTCAATTTCTATCCCTGGTCCTGTGAATGTGAATATACTTGCAAATAGGATCTTTGAAGATGTGATTAGTTCAAATGAAGCTAAGCTGGATTAGGGTGGGCACTGAATCCAATATGACTTGGGTCATTATAAGCAGAGGAAATTTGGACACAATTCATAAGGCTGAGAGACCTTATGTGATGGAGACGGAGATTGAGTTATGGAAAGCCAGCAGGCCACTGCCAAAACCCACAGATTCCAGAGGAAGCACGGCCCTCCAACACCCTGATTTCAGATGCTTAGCCTCAGGAATGGTGAAACAATAAATGTCTGTTGGTTAAGCCAACAACCCTGGCAAACTAAGACAATCCCTGGCATACACCAGGGGGGTGGATATGTACTATTTTTTTCAAAAGCAAAAAGTACTTACTCCGTCCTGCAATAACAACATGGCAAAGAAAACTTGACAACAAGATGAGGCCCAGAGAAGTCATTGTGGACGAGTCACACTGGCAGCACCCAAGTGACTTTCCTCAACTAAAAAGAGAGATAAATATAAGAGGGCTTAAATATTAACTGTTTTGTGTTTACTTTGATCTCTGTAAATAGAAGATAAAGTATCATGATTCAAAAGGGACTCCAAGACTTGCTTTCTTCAATCATTTACTTTCCATTCTGTGAGTCTCTTGTGAAATCTTGGGTAGATGGTTTCCTCTAGCTCCATAATGTTTACGTTCATGGCCCAGAAGATTCCTGCCTCTGACAGAGTCCTGGTGATTTCTGGTGGTTTCTAGTCCAGATGTCCCCTTCTCGGTCTTTTGTTTGGGAAAGTAGTGGATAGTGCTCCAATGGGGAGAAGCCCTGATTCACCCACAGCTTTGGAGACATTGTCACTTAATCTCTCTGGGCCTCAGCCTCTGCACCTCTGAAATGATGTTCCAGTTTCCAGATGCATGATTAAAGAGCATCTTCACTGAGGCACCTAAAACTTTAATGCTCCCCAAATTGAGCTCATCTTCCCTCAAAAAATGATGACTTCCTCCTAATTCTCCTTTTTCCTGCAGTTAGTAACAAGATCCTTCTGGTAGGTCTAGTTATGACCTTAGAATAATCCTTAAATCTTCAGTTTCTCTCATGTCAAATCAACGTTACATCCTGTTCATCCATTCTTAATATTTCTTAGGGCTGTCTTGACAGATCTCTAAATCTCTTTCAGGGATTGGAAAGTTGATATGAAATTACAAATTGGGACTCAAAGAAGAAAAAAAGTTGAGTAGGAGGAGAGAATGGGCACCTCCAATGATGGCTTGGGACAGTTCAGGGGGCACCATCCGTGGCACCTCTGTTCATATCCACCACTTGCTCTAATCTTGAAACACAACAGTTTGAGAAGTGTTGGTGTCAGGCAGGAGTTCTTAAACAAAGCTTCTGATGAATATTGTGTTCCGTAGTCAGAAGAGGAGTGTAATGCATGATAGCAGTCCTTCTGTTTTTGTGATTAAATAATAGTCTTATATACCTACACACACACACACCGCTTCTAAGGGGAAGGATTATCATTTCCTGAATCACTCCCAGGCTCCCTTTCATTGTGGGGAGTCCCTTCCATGGTGGGGAAGAGAGAAAACTAACAGAGTTAGAAGGGCCAAGTTGTTCCACCTAATGAAATCTGAGGGAGATGGAGAAAGAGCAAGAAACCAAACAGGCTGGGCATAAGGCAAAGAAAATTTGGAAAGAGAAGGTTGGAATTCAGAAGAGAATGTTTTTGGCAGCAGTTACAAATCCATAGCCATTGAAAGGATCAGTGATGGGGAGAGGGGGTTTTCTAATGATGTTTGTAGGTGGATGTAGTTCCACGTATCAGGGAACTTTCTGGAGGGATGGAAATATTCTATATATTATTTTAGGTAATGGTTACTTGGGTGCATACAATTATCAAAACCCATCAAACCGAACAACTATAGTCTGTGCATTTTATTGCATGTTAATTATGCCTCAATTTAAAAACAATAGAACAATGCACCATTTCCTTCCTTCCTTCCTTCCTTCTTTCCTTCCTTCCTTCCTTCCTTCCTTCCTTCCTTCCTTCCTTCCGTTTCAGTCCAAAAGTAATGGTGGAGGCCTGAATGGGACAGTCATGGAGATCTGCATGAGGACAGCAGTCCCACAGCATCTCAAAATTGTCTACATACAAGCAATTAAGCAAACAAATAAATGTTGGGGATAATGGGAGCCAGGTTTCTCCCTGATGGAGACAAGAGGTAGCAGTATGGAAAGGGGGAAGGCTCAAATGAATCCTGTGGTGTTGGATTGGAACTGGAGATAACTGGAGATAAATTTTGCATATAGGTAGATAGATACAGAAATAAATACATCTGTGAAGATGCGTGCATGTGTGTATGTATGTATGCCCGTACATACATCTAATTCCTTCTGTCCCGGGAACAGCAATACGCTCACTAGCAAAGAGCATACATACTAGGCAGATTGTGGCTTCTAAACACTACCGTCCACTGAAAAAAATGGAGCTCCTTGGAAAAATTGTCTGATTCTAGGACTGGAGCAGGGAAGGTACAAGATGAACCTGGAACATCACGTTGTAAAGGAAGAGCCCAGAGAATGACAGAGAGATGTCAAAGGACTCAGAAGCCATTTGAAAGGGCTCTTGCTGGTCAATCTGGACAATTTGAGTATCAAAATAAGCAATGATAATAACAGGTTTCTTAGTTTTACAGGGCTGCCATTACAAACACCACAAACTAGGTGTCTTTAAAAAAATAAATTAAAAGAAATGCATTGTTTCACAGTTCTGGAATCCAGAAGTCCAAAATCAAGGTTTTAGGAGGGCCATGCTTGCTTCAAAGTCTGTAGGGAAGAATCTATTCCATGCCTCTCTCTTGGCTTCTTGGTGGTGTCTTGCCAACCCAGGGGTTCTCTGTCTCAGTTGTCATGTGGTTCTCCCATCTGTATCTCTGTGTCCAATTTCTTCTTATAAAAACACCAAATTTGTTGGATTAGAGTCCACCTTAATCCAGTTTGGCCTTATTTAACTAATAACACTTTCAAAGATCATATTTCCAAATAGGGTCACATTCATGGGATGAGAGATTAGGCCTTGAATGTATCATTTTTGGGAAACACAATGCAATCCATAACACAGATTTTAAACTATTGAATAAAATAGTAATCAATGAGGCTGCACTGATAGCAATAAACAGCTTAACAAATATAGAATGCCACCTAATAAATATAGAAGAAATACTGGAGTAAGAAAATCACAATTTGACAACATTTTAATAATATTTAATTCTGGCAAGAAATATCAAATGATGCATAAACTAGGGGGTGCAAGTTCATATAGTCTTAAAAGTATCTCCAGATAGAAGACTTTTTTATTACAAAGGAGGAATAAAGAGTAATTTATAGTGGAAGATTCTAGCAGACACCATCTTAATCAAGTAATCAAAATTAATCCACCAAATTTGGCAGTTCCTCAAAAAGTTGAATGTAGAATCACCATATGACCCAGCAATACCACTTCTAGGTATATGCCCAAAAGAATTGCAAATAGGAACTCAAACAGATATTTGTACACCAACATTCATAACAGCATTATTCACAATTGCCAAAAGGTGAAAGTAACCCAAGTGCCCATCAACAGATGAATGGATAAACAAAATGTGGTATATACATACAATGGAATATTATTTAGCTGTTAAAATGAATGAAGCTCTGATACATGTGGCAACATGGATGAACCTTCAAGACATCATGTTGAGTGAAGTAAGCCAGACACAAAATAAGAAACAGTATGTGGTCTCACATGAAATAACTAGAACATGCAAATTCATAAAGACAGAAAGTAGATTCTGGTTACCAGGGGCGGAGGTGTGGGTGGGAAATGGGGAGCTATTGCTTAATGGGTACAGAGTTTCTGTCTGGGGTGATGAGAAAGTGTTGGTAATGGATGGTGGTGACGGTAGCAAAACGTTGCAAAAGTAATTCATATCACTGAATTGTATACTTGAAAGTAGTTAAAATGGGAAATTTGGAGTTGTATATATGTTACCACAATAAAAAGTTTAAAAAAAATAACAACAATAAAATGACCAAAAAAAATGTAAATACTGCAAATAATGGGGAAAATTGGTACCATGTACCCCCAATAGGATGCACGAGAAGAACACAGTATCATTTCTGCCATATTCTGGTCAAAAAATGCAATAGTCTGGGTCATGCCATGAGGAAACATTGTACACACCCATGATGTCTTCATAAAGGACATTATGCAAAAGGACTGCCCTGTAATCTTCAAAAAGATGAAAGACAAAGAAGGACTAAGGGACACTAGAGAGAGGTGACAAGTGGGTGCCCAAGGTGATCCGGACTGAATCCTTTTGCTGTAACAACCTGAGAGGATATTTGGTGAGACTTAAATGGGGGTTGCTGGTGAAGGGTATATGGGAGTCTTTTGTTTTATTTTCTGTATGTTTGAAATTGTTTCAAAATATAAAAACAGCAAAAATGATGCATGCCCTCTTTGTGGTTTCTTCGAGAGGATTTTTAATGAAGATACTATTCTTAAATTGTACCATATGAGGCCTCAACTTTTATTTTAGTCACCTCCTAAAAATCAATGCACTGTATAGAATTTTTCAATTTTAAGTTTGTCTCCCTACATTTTTCTCCTGAATCATTGACACCCAGCTCCTATTTGCTGCTACTGAACTTTGGAAAATGATGCAAATGATCAATCAAACTCAATTTGACTCAATTTGGAAAGTCACATGTGCTTGTGGTTATAATTTTTTTGCTAGTAAAAAATTTTCCTTGTCTGTATAATTAAATATGAAGATAATGAATGGCAATCTGTGCAATGGGTAAATTAGAATTATTATTAGTCCTGAGTGCTTTACCACTTGAACATGTCTGAGAACCACAAGATGTTCCCAGAACTCTTTCAAAATCACATGGATCTAATGAAAAGCCTTTTGGTGAGATGAGGTGGAATGGTGCAATTATTTTCTTCTTCCAGCTGGTGATTCATTGCTCTCTTTAACTTTAGCACTATATATTAATCTGTCCTCTCATCTGTCTTCCTCTCCATGAGTGTCAACTTGACTTCAACAGCTGACCTATGATAATAACCCAAGGAGCTGGCTGATAATCAATGTTAAATGAGGTTCTAAAGACACAGTTAAACTTACTCTTGAGGTTGAATTTGGCAGAGCAAATGGAAAAACCATTAAGACAAAATCCAAGGAATTTTGGCAAATTGAGTACGTGTTTTTTATTGTTCGAGTCTATACTCAACGCTAAAGATCAGCTAACCCTTGAATTTAATGTTTAATTTTAGTATGTTTTATTGACCAAGAATAGAAATTCATAGATCCTTCTATGTATCCTTCTTAGTTTGAAGAATGCATGACTGTATTTGTTTCACAAGAAACATAGAAACTCGAGCATGAAATTCATAATCACTTTATATCCTTTACTACCCTAATTTGTAAATTAGGCTATAGAGACCTTAACTGGAAGTCCAAGGTTTAGTATCCTGGAACGGCATTTCAACACATGTTCCAAAATTCTCTTATTTACTTCACAAGCATAAACTTTGACCATAACGTTAAACATTTAGCAACAGTTTAGATGTTTTTTTAAAAAAAAACTGCTTTGAATGTTATCTATCTGGGTTGAGATCCTGGCCAATATCCACCAACTCCTAGTGGAAAAATGCAACTGCCTTTGCTCCTATACTAGCAAAATCCATCAAGAACTATGCACACATTTGCAAAGGGGTTAAGAAAACATGTCACACTAAACCTGCATATAATTGTGCCTAAGAGTCTCCCCCTGAGTGGCTCTTTGTTGCTAAGATGTGGCCTCTCTCTCTAGATAAGCCAACTTAGCAGGTGAACTCACTGCCCTCCCACCACGTGGGACCTGACTCCCTGGGGTGTAAATCTCCCTGGCAACGCAGGATATGACTCCCGGGGATGAATCTGGACCCGGCATCATGGGATTGAGAACATCTTCTTGACCAAACGGGGGATGCGAAATGAGACAAAATAAAGTTTCAATGGCTGAGAGATGTCAAATGGAGTTGAGAGGTCACTCTGGTGGACATTCTTATGCACTATATAGATAACACTTTTTAGGTTTTAATATATTGAAACAGGTAGAAGTAAATACCTGAAATTATCAAATTGCAACCCTGCAGCCTTGACTCTTGAAGACGATTGTATAACAATGTAGCTTACAAGGGGTGACAGTGTGATTGTGAAAACCCTGTGGATCGCACTCCCTTTATCCAGTGTATGGATGGATGAGTAGAAAAATGGGGACAAAAAACTAAATGAAAAATAGGGTGGAGGGGATGATTTGGGTGTTCTTTTTTACTTTAAATTTTTATTCTTATCCTGATTCTTTCTGGTATAGGGAAAATGTTCCAAGATAGGTTGGGGTAATGAATGCACAACTATATGATGGTACTGTGAACAGTTGATTGTATGCCATGGATGATTGTATGGCATGTGAATATATTTCAATAAAACTGAATTTAATTTAAAAAAAAAAAAAAGCAAAGCAAAGCAAAGAAAACATGCCACAGAGCTTAATGGGAGTAATTAAGTTTGCCCAGAAATGTATAGTCAGCCAAAGTCAGCACTGAAACATCCTTGTATGGATACTGGGATCCCCTACATATAAATAACATTTACTTTGAGAAAGCTACTATCTTTATATACTACAATTACTATCATTACCTAGAGCAGGATCCTTAACCTTGATTGCACATTAGAATATCCCAGAGTGTTTTGTTTTGTTTTTTTTTAATACCAATACTGGGGCTCTAGTCTAGGAAAATCGAAACAGAATTTCTGGGGGACAAGGCCCAGATATTGATAATTTTTTAAAGTGCCCAGGTAATAATGATCACAGTTATGATCACTGATCCAGCATGTCAATGTTTACCTAAATCAAGTTCAACTGATAGGGTTCCACATACACTTTTTCTCTTGCCAAAATGAGACTACTTTCTATGCTTTCTGCATCACACAACTCCCGATCTCTTGGGAATTATCTCCCCATTTCTGTTAATTCATTCGTTCATTCTTTTACAAACATTTACTAAGCCCTTTCTGAACTGTGGCCGATACCAGAAATTCAGAAATAAATAAGACTTGACCATTGCCTTGAAGGAGTTCACAGTTTACTAGGACTGAGATACAAGGCTACAGATAATATAACAGAAGAAAGTGTAAGGTACTTATTCTCCTTAAATGCATCTGCAGGAATGTCACAGAGATTGTGTTTGGATTGTGTCTTAAAGAACACTGAGTGATTCTGGGGGGGGGGGGGGGGGGGGGGGAATGTGGTAGGGTTGCAAGAGTAAGGTTGAGGATATTCAGGTAGTTGCAAAAGTGAGGAGGCATGCAACAGCATGATGTATCCCAACAACTGCAAAGAGTAGAATATTGTTGGAGCAGAATATTTCAGGTGAAGTACAGTGGGATAAGGGGCTGGAGAGGGGATAGGAATTAGATGACAAGGCCCTTGCTGGCCATCTTTAGGACTTTGAACTCTCCTGAAGGCAGTGAAGGGGAGGAACAAGGTCAGGTGTGTATTTTGGAAAGAGTATTGACAGCAGCATAGAAGCACGGGGAAAGAAAGAGATTGGAAGAAGAAGCACCTCACTATGTCCCAAACTGAACTCATCTTCCATTCCCTCTCTCCAATCTAAGCCCACCTCCTGTAGTGTTAGCATTTATATGAAATGAGCCATATGAAACCGGCCACACATGCACCTGACACAATGAATCAGAACATGTGCTGCTTTCCTAAAGCATGTATTGGAAGGAAGGATTTTATTTCCCAAACCATGTCCCCAAATCCTGAAGAATGATGAACTTCAAAAAATAAAATATAAAATAAATAAAACCTACTTCAAAGAGGCATTGTCAGGATTAAATTATAATACATGCAGATATGTAGCCAAGTACCCTAGCAAAGCAAGTTCTTGATGAAGCTTGGCTCTCATTAACCTTTTTTTTCTTAATCATTAATACAAATGCTTCAGATGTCTTATACCAAAGTACTGGAAATTTCTACACAAAATCATATATACTCTAATTGAGTTCAATGAGATGGTGAATTGGCACTCACAAAACACAAAAGAACAAAAGACATTGTGCATTTCCATATCCTACTGCAAATGTTAGCAATAGTTATGAGTAGAATATGGGTATTTTACTTTCTTCCCTTTTCTTTTTTTTTTTATTGTCAGATTTATTTATTTATTTTTTTTTTTTTTTTTGCTGATTTTTTAAAATATTATCAAT
This sequence comes from Choloepus didactylus, assembly GCF_015220235.1. Lineage (NCBI taxonomy): Eukaryota > Metazoa > Chordata > Mammalia > Pilosa > Megalonychidae > Choloepus > Choloepus didactylus. Next base: position 61,809,622 of record NC_051324.1, on the reverse strand, counting down.
AGATAAGACAGAAAACTATTTCCACCTTGGGGAAAAAAATAAGATATGCCTGCATGGAAATCCACAAACACAAAAGTGGGCATGTAGTTCACTGGTGTGAAATGAGCATTCTGTAAAAGTACTGCTTATCTGCCTTACTCCCCAAGGGCAGCACTGTCACAGGACTCCCCCACTCCAGGAGCTCATCTTCATATAGAAAACACTATGTATGTTTCCCTGGGACTTAGTAGGGTCATTACATTACTGTAGGATAAGGAAAAACTTGGCCAGTCTTTGTCCCTAGTTCCTAGGGAAGCCGTCTCTGAATCTTTGAAGTTTCCCATGATAGGAGTGTCTTTTGATCTTCATGGTGGACCCAGGACCATAGCTGATAGTTACAGGATGGGATCAGTCACACCTGCAGCAGTAGGGTAGGGGACTGACCACACCAGAAAGACCAACCAGGTGATTAGTGGGTTGGGACTTGAACCATGTCATGTGAGTTCATGTCCGCCCACATCAGCCCACCTCCCCGACCTCTGGGAGAGGAGGGGACCAGAGATTGAGTTTGTCCACATGTGCATTGACTCGATCAGTCATCCGTACATAATGACACCCCATATAAATTTGGGACACTCAAAGCTTGGACGAGCTACCATGAGGGGATGATACGTCTCTCTGCTGGGAGGCGACACGTCCTGACTCCACATGGGGAGGACAGGAAAGCTTGCATTTGAGACCCGAGACTCTCCCAGATCTACCCTATGTGTCTCTTCTTTTGGCTTTTTATTTGCATCCTTTTACTATAATAAACCTATAATCATAAGCACAGAGCTTTCACTGAGTTCTGAGAGTCATTCTAGTGAATTATCGAACCAGAGGGTGGGAGGTGGAAAACCCCAAATTTGTAACAAGATGGTCAAAAGTGCAGGTGACTGGGGCCCCTGAACTTGTGGGTGGTGCCTGAAGTGATTGCCCTAAACTATGGAGTCTGACCTAACTGGGTAGAGTCAGAATTGAATGGAGTTACTGCAGTATTTGCAGCTGGTATCAGAAGCTGAGGTTGTAAGAAGTGATGGACATTTTTGATGCCCTTTATAGTCACCCAACTAACACCCAGTGATCACTAGACATCCTGACTGGTTACTCTGGGGCATCAGCCTCTCTGCTGGCTCAATGTCCTCAGCTGTCTGTCCAGACCCAGTGTTGGTCCCAACACCCTCCTTTTTCCTGCCTCACGTGAAATCCCAAGTTTTGGCAAGGTTCGACAAAAAGGCTGTCAGTTTTCTAAGGCCACCTTCACAAAATTCCACAGACTTAGTGGCTTCAAACAACAGAAATTTACCGTCTCACAGCCCAGAGGCTAAAAGTCCAAGATCAAGGTGTCCTCAGGGCCGTGCTCCCTCTGAAACCTCCAGGAAGCCTCCTTCCTGCCGCTTCTAGCTCCCATTGTTTTCCTGCCATCCCGGCTCCAGCACTTCAGGCTCTGCTGCTGCCTTCACATGGCAGTTTCCCCCTTCTCTGTCTGTGTCTGAATTTCCTCTCCTTACAAGGACACCAGTCATGTTGGATTAGGATCCTGCCTAATCCAGTTTGGCCTCATTGTAATAGTCATATCTTCAAAGGCCCTGTTTCCAAATAAGGTCACATGCCTGGAACCGGGGTTAGCCCTTGAACATGTCTTATGGGAGGACAGAAATCATAACAAAGGACATGGGATTTTGGAACACAAAGATGACACTGGATCTTTCTCACAGGTGTCATAAACTGTTTAGAAAAATATATATTAAGAAATCCAAAGGAAAGATAAGTATGATCTCATCCTAGAGCTTCAAAAAGGCAATGAGGCTTAAAAGATAAGGGCCTCCCCAAGGAGCTGGGGAGAAATGTGGATGTGTTGGACTTCTCCACCTGAGCTATTGCTGATTTTCCTGCAAACATTGAGAACTGCCAATTTGGTTGGCCGAGCCCTTGATCTGGGGGCTTTCCCCCATGAGGCTAGTTGCTGCAAGGGAGAGGCTAAGCCCACTTATAATTGTACCTAAGAGTCCCCCCACCCACCCACCCAGAGAGCCTCTTTGTTGCTCAGATGTGGCCCCCTCCCCAAGCCCACTCGGTAGGTGAACTCACTGCCCTCCGCCCTACGTGGGATGTGACTCCCAGGGGTGTAAATCTCCCTGGCAATGCAGGATGTGACTCCTGGAGATGAGCCTGGACCCAGCACTGTGGGATTGAGAGGATCTTCTTGACCGAAAGGGGGAAGAGAGATGAAAAAACTAAGGTTCCAGTAGCTAAGAGATTTCAAATGGAGTCGAGAGGTCACTCTGGAGGGTATTCTTATGTGCTATATAGAAATCACTTTTTAGTCTTTAGTGTGTTAGAATGACTAGAGGGAAATACCTGAAGCTGTCAAACTGCAACCCAGTGACGTTGATTCTTGAAGACGATTGTATAACTATGGAGATCGCATAGTGTGACTGTGTGGCTGTGGAAACCTTGTGGCTCCCACTCCCTTTATCCAGTGCATGGACAGATAAGTTGGAAAATGGGGACAAAAATTAGATGAATAGGATGGAATGGAGGGGATGGAAAGAGTTAGGGGTTCTTTTTTGCTTTTATTTTGGAGTAAGGGAAAAGTTCAAAAATTGATTCTGGTGATGAATGCACAACTGTGTGATGGTGCTATGAATAATTGATTGTATACTGTGGATGACTGTAGGGTATGTGAATATATCTCAATAAAACTGTATTTAAAAAAAGTAAATGAACAACGGGGAGAAGAGAGGAATGGGATGTTTTGGATGTTCTTTGTTATTTTAATTTTTATTTTATTTTTTGGAGAAACGAAAATGTTCCAAGTTTGCTTGTGGTGATGAAAACACAACTGTATGACAATACCATGAACAACTGAGTGTACACTTTGAATGATTGTATGTAATGTGATTATATCCCAATAAAATTGTATTAAAAAACCAAAAAAAACAAAAATAGAAAGATGAGGGCATACATGACTCCTGGGGATGAGCCTTTACCCAGCATCGTGGGATTGTGAGGATCTTCTTGACCAAAAGAGGGAAGAGAAATGAACAAAATAAAGTTTCAGTGGCTGAAAGATTTCAAATAGAGTAGAGAAGTCACTCTGGAGCACATTTTTATGTGCTATATAGCTATACCTTTTTAGTTTTCAGTGTATTGTAATAGCTAGAAGGAAATACCTGAAACTGTCGAATTGAAGATAATTGTATAACAATGTAGCTTACACAGTGTGACTGTGTGATTGTGAAAACCTTATGGCTCACACTCCTTTATCCAGTGTACGGACAAATGAGTAGAAAAATGGGGTCAAAAACTAAATGAAAAATAGGGTGGGTTGGGTGGTGTTCCGATTTGCTAATGCTGCTGTTTTGCAAAACACCAGAAATGGATTGGCTTTTATAAAGGGGATTTATTTGGTTACAAAGTTACAGCCTTAAGACCATAAAGTGTCCAATGTAAGGCATCAACAATAGGGTAGCTTCACTGAAGGATGGCCATTGCTGTCTGGAAAACCTCTGTTAGCCCAGAAGGCATGTGGCTGGCATCTGCTTGCTCCCAGGTTGCATTTCAAAATAACATTCTCCAAAATGTTGCTCTTGGGGTATTTTGTCCTATCTTAGCTGCAGTTCCTCTTCTAAATGTCACTCTCAGTTGCTCTGAGGTCATTCTGTTTGTGGGCTCTTTTTATAGAACTCCAGTGAACTAATCAAGACCCACTCTGAATAGGTGGGGCCACATTTCCATGGAAACATTCAATCAAGAGGTCACACCCTAATCAAAGGTGTCACAGTTAGGCGGGTCACATCTCCATGGAAACACTCAATCAGAAGGTTCCAACCTAATCAACACTAATACATCTGCCCCCACAGGATTGCATTAAAAAATGTGGCTTTTTCTGGGGGACCTAATATATACAAACCAGCACAGGGGGGATGGAATGTTTTAGGTGTTCTTTTTTTTACTTTTATTTTTATTTTTATTTTTTTGGAATAAGGAAAATGTTCAAAAATTGATTCTGGTAATGAATGCACAACTCTATGATGGTACTGTGAATAACTGATTATACACTATGGATGATTGTAGAGTGTGTGAATACATGTCAATAAACTGTATTTAAAAAAAAAAATGAGGGCCTAAGAATAAAATGCTGATAGTGGAAGAAAATGGGGGGGAAGAAAATGAGTGGAAGAAAATGGAAACAAATATCCCTTTCCAAAAAGCTCTCTGATGAGCTCAGATATAAAAAGACCATCTAAAAAAGGGACAGAAGAAGGAGAATATTGCATGGAATAAATTCAAAGTGCAGCACAGACCAAGTCAGCAAAGTGTCAGGAACTAAGCTGAGTGTGGTAGGTTGAATTATGTACCCCAGAAAAAAACATGTTCTTAATCTTAATCTCATTCCTATAGTGTGAACCCATTGTAAAGGGGACCTCTTGAAGATGTTATTTTTAGTTAAGATGTGGCCAACTGAATCAGACTGGGCTTTAATCCAGAGTACTAGAGTCCTTTATAAACAGAATGAAATTCAGACACAGGGAGAGAAAGCCGTAGGGAGGAGTGGAAGCTGGAAATCAAAGGAACCTGGAAGAGAAAAGGAGAAGATGCCGCCATATGCATCACCATGTGATGGAAAGCCACGGAGCCAAGGATCACCAGTAGCCAGCCCCAGAATGCCACAGTCTTCAGGGAGAAAACATTGCCATGCTGCGATCTTGATTTTGGTCTTCTCCTGGCCTAAAAACTGGGGACCAGTAAATTTCTGTTGTTTAAGCCAACCCATTGCATAGTATTTGTGTTAGCAAATACTGAGATACTGGGAAACTAAGACATTAAGTAAACTAAGTTCAGAATGAGATGCAGACTCCAAAATATGCAAACACAACAAAGAATGAGGGACAGAACATAAAGGAGAGATTTTGCTTCAGGAGTAAAATGATTCTTATATATATGGGTATTAAATGTTTATTTTTCTCATTATAAAAACAATATTTTAATCAATCTGGAAAACAAACATTAAATAAATTAAGATCTTATCACCATCTAAAGTTATTTCTCTTCAGTAATATTTATATTATATAAATCAAAACTGGGAATATATTCAGTACACAGTTTTGTGTTTTATTTTCATCTCATAAGTACTTTCCCAGATGATTATTTATGCTTTTTGAAAGCATGATTTCCTTGGTGACTCCCTAATCTTCCAACATGTAGACATTCTGTACTTTAACAATTTCCCTACTTTTGGACATTTAGGTGGTATTTTTCACCATTATGAAAAATACTAGAGTTAACGTCCTTTTACAAAATCACTGAATAAATTATTTCCTTAGGATAGAGTCCCAGATGTGGAATTACATGGACAAAGCTACAAACCTATTAAGGGAAGGCTTAGTTGCCTTCCATAAACATTAGCCCAATTTATGTTTCTGCTTTACAATGTGTAAAGGCTCTAAAGATAGTAATAACATTGAAAAATGAAACAGAGAGAGCCCCAAGTTTTTAATTTTCATTTTTCTTTTGGCTTATGTAGCAAAGAAAATTGTACTCTGCTGTTCTAAATGAATTTAGGACTATAAACCTAGGAAAATGTACTCAAGTTGCATGAACTTGTAATTGTGACCTAGTTCTGGTTTGCCAACATTGCTGGGATGCAAAACACCAGAAATGGATCGGCTTTTATAAAGGGGGTGTATTTGGTTACACAGTTACAGTCTTAAGGCCATAAAATGTCCAAAGTAATGCATCAAGAGTAGGGTAACTTCACTGGAGGATAGCCAATGGTGTCCGGAAAACCTCTGTTAGCTGGGAAGGCATGTGGCTGGCGTCTGCTCCAAAGTTCTGGTTTCAAAATGGCTTTCTCTCAGGACTTTCCTCTCTAGGCTGCAGTTCCTCGAAAATGTCACTTAGTTGCTCTTGGGATGTTTGTCCTCTCTTAGCTTCTCTGGAGCAAGAGTCTGATTTCAACGGCCATCTTCAAACTGTCTCTCATCTGCAGCTACTCTCTCAGCTTCTGTGCATTCTTCAAAGTGTCCCTCTTGGCTGTAGCTTATATAGTGCTCCAGTAATTTAATTCAGACCCACCCTGAATGGGTGGGCCAACACCTCCATGGAAATTATGCAATCAGAGTCATCACCCACAGTTGGGTGGGGTGCATAATTACAATCTAATTAATACTGATAGGTCTGTCCACACAAGATTACATCAAAGATAATGGCATTTGGACATAATACATTCAAACTGGCATGGATATGACTACAGAAAAATATAAAACTTCCATATGACAACATAAATAAAATTAGAAGCAAACAACAAGCTGGGAAAATATAAGCAAAGGAACAGGACCTACAAATAAAAGGGAAAAAGTTAAACACCCAAATTTAATTTATAGGGAAAAATCATGAACTGACAATTTACAAAAGATTAAGGGTGAATGATCAATAAAGTGTGAAAATTTTTTTCAATCAGTAATCAAAGAAGCAAATATTTACTTATTAATGAGAGGCTTTTTTCCTCACTAATGATACTAGCAAAGACTGTAAAGAATATAATATCTATTAGCTATGCAGGGAAATTATATTGGAAAGTACTTTGGCAATATGAATCAAAAGACCTAAACTCTGAGTCAGATTTTTTTTTTAATGACAGATGCTCTTACAATTATGATAGTGAACAATTGCAGCTATTCTAAATGTCCAAGGAAGAAATTGGTAAAATAAATTATACTATATTCAAATGTTTTTGGGCCTTTAAAGTATTTAATTTCATAAAAATTAATTTATGTGATTTTTATTAAAAGAAGTTATAGAATAATATATATATAGCATACTCCCAATTTTGTAAATGCAAACTACTAAAAATACATAAATGTGTTGGCTGTGTGCACGTGTATTTGTACACATACAGCAATAATTATCAAGGCCTATGCTGAATGGGCGGGGCCACACCTCTATGGACACTATCCAATCAGATTAATCACCCACAGTTGGGTGGGTCACATCTCCACGGAAACACTCAAAGAATTACAATCTAAGCAACACTGATACATCTGCCCGCACAAGATTACATCAAAGATAATGGCGTTTTGGGGGACATAATATATTCAAACTGGCACAGACCTCAATAAAACTGTCAGCAATCCTTACAATATAGGATGGTAAGGAAGACAACTGGATAACATGCAAAATTTATTTTGAAAACATATATGTACTGCATGATTATTATAGTGTTATAATTAGATATATCGCTTTTAAATGCTAGAAGATAATTTACCAAATTATTTAGAGTACTGTATTTGAGTTGAAGAGATTTTTATATTTCTCTATTGCCAAATTTTATGTTTCATGTTTGTATCACTTTACATTAGAGGGAAAGAAGGTATTTAAAAATGATAAACAAGAAGACACAAAGGAAAAACAACAGATTCAGACAGCCAAACCTCAGTACATTTGACATAAATCCACAGCCCAATGGTATTAATTGTTAAACAGATGGCTTATGAGCATTTAGATGAATATGAAATGACCCAGAAAACATGTGTTCTCTTCCAACACATTACAACAAACAACCCAATTCATTTTTTGACACAATTATTAGGTTAGAGAATAAAGAGAAATGTTTTAGCTATAATGTGCATCCCCATTTTAGCAAAGCATTTCATGAAATTATCCCCTGATCTCCTTCAAAGTGAGGTGCTGAAATGCAAACTAGAATATAATACTACTAGTTGAATTGGCAGCTGCTTGTACAAACTGTATGTGAAAGTCCTGCTCAGTAGCTATAATATTAAACAACCAAACTCTTGGGTTTTTATTATATCTGATAGGTCTAGACTCTATGAAAGCAAAGGAGGGCTTAGAGAATAGTTTGCTATTTTTAAGAAAGCACAAGATAAGTGTGCAGTCTCCAAGGATTAAGGTCTCTTGGCTTTTGTTCTAAATCTGGGGAAGTGAGCATGGACATTAAACAATGTTGATTTATTCCGATCCCCTCAAGAGGCTCATGGGTTTAAGAAACACTAAAATATCTGGACATATGAACAAACACACAGACATTGAGGACATTTATAGATGACTGTCCTTGTCCCCTAGATCAAAATTAATCCAACTCACAACCTGTCAAGGATATTCACAAATTTCCTTTGTTTATACATGTTCTCTTATTAATTTTCTTCAGCATTGCATGTCCCCTTCATCTATTTGCCCTGCTCCAAATTCTTTACGTTTTCCTACCAATATCCCAGAGCTAAGGCTCCTTGGACTATGACCATCAGAATATACTTCTCTACCTTCTCAATTCATTATTTGAAAAGCTAATGATTTAGAAAGGCTTTCAAGAAGGAAACTATAGAATTCTGTCCCCAGTCCTATTCTATTCAATATTTTCAACAAATTAGAGAAAGACTAAGAAGATAATTCTGCAAATTTTCAGATGTTGCACAGCTGAGAGAATGCAGCAGAGTTGCTCTCAGAAAAGCTAACACATCAACCAGAAACCACAGGATAAATTTCACAAAGTCGATGTAAATCTCAGCATGTAGGTTCATTAAGTAGAGGATGAGGCAGTTCCAACTTGTAGAAGTTCCAGATGTTTCCACTGACCACAAGTTTATCCTGACCCAGTGACCACATGGCTGAAATTTAATTTAAATAGACTGCATTCATGGACATAGACAGCTCCAGTACTGGACACAAGCATTTCTTTGTACGCTGTGCTGGTCAGAACAAAGTTTGGCACTTCTTAAGGAGCACACTGAAAAGCCACATCTATCTGAAAGACAATGAAGAGTTTCAAAGTCACTTAATAGGATAAAATTAATAGAATCATGGATGTTTACCCCAGAGAGGAGAAGACTAAAAGAGAGCTTTCTCCAAATATTTCAAGAACCGTCCTAAATTTGTTTTGAGTTGCTCTTGAGTACAGAACTTGGATCAATGGGTACTGGCTATAGGGAAGAAAGATTCGACGTGTCAAATAAATGTTTAATAATCAAAGATTTTCGGCAATGGAATGGGTTTCTTCAAGACATGGTAAGCAGTCCCGTTCATTGCTGGTGGGAACGCAAAATGGTACAGATACTTTGGAAGAGAGTTCGACAATTTCTTATAAAGCTAAACATAGGGCTACCACACAAGCCCGTAATCATGCTCCTAGGTATTTACCCAAATGAGTTTAAAACTTATTTCCAAATAAAAACCATTCTGCACACACCATTCTCTTCAAGACCTTCAACTATCAATTTTACGTGTGTGGCAGGGTCAGAAATACAGATACAAAAATAATCAAAGCCTGCTCCCGTCCAAAAGAGTTCATGCAAATTTTGCATTCTAACCAACAAAATATTAGTATTTTTTTCAGCATAAGTTGTTGTGTTTTTTTCCAGATTGTCAAGTAAGACTGATACCAGAAAGATGTATCCTGCTCACTCCATGGCTTTGGGAAAGCCTTGACCTTCATTGCCATGCTCAGGAGCAAGTTTGGAAAACAGGGAAGAGATTGGAGAGTTTTCAGTTAGCGTCTGTGCTGGTCTGGATGTATTATGTCCCCCCAAATGCCATTATCTTTGATGCTGCCTTGTGTGGGCAGGAAACGAATTGGTGTTGATTGGGTTGGAGACTTTTGATTGGATGTTTCCGTGAAGATGTGATCACTCAGTTGAGGGCAAGATCTTTCACTGGATAATTTCCATGGAAGTGTGGCCCTGCCCATTCAGCGTGGGCCTTGATTAGTTTACTGGAGCACTATATAAGCTCAGACAGAAGGAGCAAGCTTGCCACAGCCAAGAGGGACACTTTAAAGAATGCACAGAAGCTGAGAGAGTAGATGCAGATGAGAGACAGTTTAAAGACAGCCGTTGAAAGCAGACTCTTGCTCCAGAGAAGCTAAGAGAGAGCAAACACCCCTAGAGCAACTGAGAGTGACATTTTTGAGGAGCTACGCCTAGAGAGGAACATCCTAGGAGAAAGCCATTTTGAAACTAGAACTCTGGAGCAGACGCCAGTCATGTGCCTTCCCAGCTAACAGAGGTTTTCCGGACACCATTGGCCATCCTCCAATGAAGGTACCCAATTGTTGGTGCATTACCTTGGACACTTTATGGCCTTAAGACTGTTACTGTGTAACCAAATAAACCCCCTTTTATAAAAGCCAATCCATCTCTGGTGTTTTGCATTCCGGCAGCATTAGCAAACTGGAACAGGGTCCCAAGGCAATCTCTTAAGGAGATAAACAGTAGACAAATGTTTGAAAATCAAGTTAAAGCTTCTATTCTTGCCTTCTAAGTATTTAAACATAAACTTCAAAATAAACTTGAATTTTTCCTTGGGAGAAAAAAACTTGCACACAAATGTTTATAGCAGCTTTATTCACAATTGCCAAAATTTTCAAGCAACCAAAATGTTCTTTAATAGGTAAATGGATAAACACACTGGGGTACATACAAACAATGGAGTGTTATTCAGTGATAAAAAGAAATGAACTATCAAGCCATGAAAAGACATGAAAGAACCTTAAAGGCATATTACAGTATGAAAAAGCTGCAAACTGTATGATTCCAAATATATGATAATCTGGAAAAGACAAAACTGTAGAGACAGTAAAAGAGATCAGTGGTTGCTAGGGGCCCAGGAGGAGGTGGGGAGAGTTGAATAGGTAGAGCACAGGGCAATTTTAGGGCAGCAAAACTATTCTGTGTGATTCATGTCACTGTGAACTTGTCAAAATTCATAGAACTGTACAAAACAAAGAATAATGTAATCTATGGACTTTGGTTAATAATAATGTAACAATATTGGTTCATCAACTGTAGCAAGTGTACTACAGTAATGCAAGATGTTAATATGGGGAGAAACTGGGGTGAGTGTAGGGATAATGGGAAGTCTGTACTTTCTTCAGAAGATTTATGTCAATCTGAAACTGCTCCAACAAAATCTATTAAACATGTTTTGAATAAAGCCACTGGGATTCTAAAAATCAAATTGAAGTAGACATAGAGGTTGGGTAATGTCTCTTTTGTTGTTTGGTATTCTCTTAATTAAATTTATTTATAATGCAAAAAAGAAAAATAAATGGTAAGCATCCTGTCATTGGTAACATCAAGGTTCTAGACCCTTCTGGTTTAACTGAGTGTGTGAATTCTCTTTGCAAAGAAGAGGGAGAATTACCTATAATAATAAAAAATGATTCATTGGGCCCCATTCTTTTTCTTGTTCACCATAGTCCCTTATCTCTCATCTCACTCATAAACACTCCTTTGAAATTTACTTAACTAATTTGGTTCACTCTTGCTGCCACATGTTCACCTGAAAAATCCCCAAACTGCTAAACCCAACTATCCTCCTTCCTTGAGTATGCACCTGAGTAGAATGATGCTAGGAGCAAGCAGGCAACCATGATGTTCAACCTAAATTTATGATCATGAATCTCATGTGGGGACTCAGCACTGTCAATCAGACTCAACATGCTAGTAAATCCACTCTTTCCCTCTCTAAGGCAACTATTTCATTTCTTTATCTCTCTCCTCAAGTCTCCAACATCCCTATCCCACCAGTCCCCAGAATGAAGAGATCACCTCATATGGTCCTATCTAAAGTCAATTCCTCCCCCACTCCTGCACTAGCTCCCTTTTCCTCTTTCCAAGTCAAGGATTTCTCCTAAAATTCCTCTTTCTTCTGCACCTTTAATTTCCCCCTCTCTCCTAGATCATGCTTATAGGTAGATAATTATCATTTAAAAAGAAAACCTAAAAGTTTGACCCTTAACTCACATCATAAATAAAAATTAACTCAAAATGGATCAAAGACCTAATTATAAGGGCTAAAACCATAAAACTCGTAGAAGAAATCATGGAGGCAAAGTCTTCTAAGATATGATATCAAAAGAATAATTGACAAAAGAAAAATGGATAAATTGAACTTCATCAAAATTAAAACTTTTGTCCATCAAAGGGCACTATACAGAAAGTGAAAAGACAACCCACAGAATGGGAGAAAATATTTTCAAATCGTTTACTGAATATATAGTAAATATATAAATAACTTATTGCTGAAAGGGTGACACAGGAATGAAACACGGACACAAAGTTAAGAGTTAAGGGAGGAGGGGGCCCACTGCATCTTGTGCTAAGTGGACGACAATGCAGACTTGCTCCAGCTATTTATTTCAGAAGATCAGGTGTATTTGCTAAAGGTCCTCAGGTGGGGGAGAGCCCACCAGATACTTATGTTTACATCAGGTGTATTTACATCAGGTGCATACAATCTGGGTTTACATCAGGTGTATACAATCTAGGTTTAAGACAATGGTAGTCACAAGACACACATCTTTACAGGGTGGGCCTGCATGGCATTCTATGCAGGCCTGCGGCTCAGCATTCTAAGCCACCACCCTAGATATGCCTCAGGCAACAGGGAAGACTTAGTTTCCCACAACTTATGACCCGACAACAAAAAGACAAACAACCCAATTAAAAAGTGAGAGAAAGAATAGACATTTCTCCAAAGAATATATACAAATGGCCAACAAGCACTTGAAAAGATGCTCAATATCATTAGCTATAAGGGAAGTGCAAATCCATACCACAGTGAGATACACTTCCAACCCAGTAAGATGATCAATATCAAAACAAATGGAAAATAACAAGCATTGGTAAGGATGTGGAGAAACTGTAAACCCTCTTCTATTGCAGATGGGAATATAAAATGGTGCAGCTGCTGTAGAAAACAGTTTGGTGGCTCCTTAGAACCACCATATGACCCAATGATTTTGCTCCTGGGTATATACCCAGAAGAATTGAAAACAGGTGTTCAAACAAAACTAGTACATGAATATTCATAGCAGCGCTCTTCACAATAGCCAAAAGGTAGAAACAACCCAAATGTCCATCAACTGATGAATGGAAAACAAAACTTGGGGTTTCCATGAAATAGAATATTGTTCAACAATAAAAAGGAATGAAGTGTTGATACATGCTACAACATGGATGAACCTTAAAAACATTTTGCTAAGGGAAAGAGGCCAAATATAAAAGGCCACATATTATAAGATTCCATTTATATTAAATAGACAGAGTGGGTATAGCCATAAAAAGCAGATACCAGATTAATGGTTACCAGAGGCTGGGGGGTGGGGATGTTGGGTGGGAGAATGGAGAGTGACTGCTTCATGGGTCCTGGGTTTCCTTTTGGGGTGATGAAGATATTCTGGAACTAGATATTGGTGATGGTTTCACAAAATTGCAAATATACTAAATGCCACTGAATTGTGCACTTTAAAACAGCTTAAAATGGTAAAATTTATGTTTGTGTATTTTACCACAATAAACAGACAAATAAAATAAACAGACACTCCCTGAACCCCACATCCCCCTCTCCCTATAACCCTACTTCTTTTCTTTCCTTTACTGCAAACTCCTCCAAAAAATTGTCTAGACAGACTTGCTATCTCCATTTCCTTCCCTCTCATTCCCGCCTCACCCCACCCTAATGAAACGGCTCCTGTCAAGGTTACTAGTGACGCTGATGATGTACGCCATGCTGCAACTTAATAGTCAATTCCCTCCCTCCCATCTCACCGGACCTCCAATCAGCATTTGAGGGCCCTGCCTTTGTTTCCTTCCTAGAACACATTCACTTCCATTCTGAGCTGCAACACTCTCCTAGTTTTTGCTCGTATTCCCAGTCTCCTCCCTGGCTCTTTTCTCTTTTCCTGACCCCTAAGTGCTAGAAAACCTTTGGGTTTCTATCTGCAGACCACCCCAGGCCCATAGTTTAAATACCTTCTATATGCTTATGCAGTGGATCCCAAGCCAGGCTGCACATTAGAATCACTTGGGAAACAAACAAAACAAAACAAAATGCAAACAAACAAACAAAACAGTTCCCAGGACCCACCCCAGACAATTAAATCAGACTGTCTGGGGTTGGAGCCTGTGCAACAGCCAGAAATGGAAACCTCTGTGCTAGTGACTCTCAAATTTTTGAGATTGTTCTCCTGAACTCTGATCTCACGGATCCAACTGCTTACTTGATATTTTCACTTGGCATCACATACTTAACATGACCAAAGCAGAATTACTGTTTTCCCATTTACAAGCCTGCCCCAGATCAGCTCCCACTTGAGCCTTCTCATGTCAGTGGTGTCACTGCCAACCATCCAGTAGCTCAGACCAAACACAGTCATCACTGGATCTTTTCTCACCTCACATCCCACTCTAATCCATCAGTGGCTCTACCACCGTAAAAAGTCTTACATCCAATCACTTCTTGTCCCCAAGACTTTCTTCCTGTCTTTCTGCTCCCCAACTATCTGTCCTCTAGAAAACAGCCAAAGTGATCATGCAAAAGAATTAATTAGATGAGGCCACTCTCCTGCTTAGACACTCCATGGCTCCCCATTAAAATCAGAACAAAATGCAAAATCCTCACTGTGGTTGACAGAGCCCTCCATGATCTGGCCTTTACCAAACTGCATTTGTACATCCCTCTGCTCTCCGTCTCTTTCATCCATTTATTCGTTCATTCTACAACCTAGGCCAACTATGTGTCAGGACAGCTGTGAACAAAGCAGACAAAAATCTCTGTCCTTAAGAAGTTTACATTCTTGTGGGGGAAGAAAGACAAAATCAATCAATCAATCAATAAATAAACAGATATAGAAAGTGTCTAGTGGTATTTGAGGAAAAATAAGCAGGGTAAAAGGAATGATGAGTCATGGAAGGAGGGAGCTGTTTTAAACAGGGCAATCAGGGCAGGCTTCTCTGGGGAGGTGACATTAGAGTGGACACCTGCAAGAAGAAAAGGAGTAAGCCCTGAGGTTTCCTGGGATGGCTTGTTCAGGCTGAGGAAGCATCCAGGGCAAAACTCGGGTGTTGAGTGTGGCAGGCGTGTCCAAGGAAGAGGCCAGCAAGAGGCCAGGGTGGCTGGAGGGGAGAAGGGGAGTGAGTGAGGAGCAAGCAAAGTCCCACATGAAGTCAGATTGGGAATGGCAGAGTAGGGAAAGCACATGGTGTAGGGCACAAATTTTACTGAGTGATGTGGGAAACCATCAGAAGGTTTAGAGAAGAGGGGCAACATAATCTGAATGATGTCTTAAAAGGACCACCCCAGCTGCTGTGAGGGGAACATTCTGTGGGTGGGCAAGGGGAGAATCAGAGACTCCCCATAGGTGGGGTTTTCTAGAAGCAGTCACTGAGACAGAATTTAAAGGATGTTTTGGTTTCCTGGCTGCTAAAACAAATACCATGTAATGGGTAGGCTTAAACAATGAGAATTTACTTGCTCACAGTTTTGAGTCTAGAAATCCAAAATTAAGGCATCAGCAAGACAATGTTTTCTCCTCAAGACTGTGGCTTTCTGGGCCTGGCTGCTGGTGATTCCTTCTCCTTGGCCTTCCTGTCACAGGGCAGTGCATATGGTGGCCTCTCCTGCTCCTTGCTTCTCCCCATGCTTTCTCCTCTGCAGCCTTTTCTATAGGCCTCCAGTACAAGGATTAAGACCCATCCTGATTTGGTGGGCCACACCTTTATTCAAGTAATATCATCAAAATGTCCTATTTACAATGGGTTCATGCCCGCGGGAATGGATTAAGAACATGCTTTTCAGGGTACAGAGCTCCAAGACACCACAGGGTGCAAGAGGTTTATTATGAACCAGCCCTTGAGAAGAGAATGGGGAAGTAGCTGGACTGGGTAGAAGAAGCTGAACTGCAATGCAGGCCCAACAAAGCTTTGGGCAACCTGGCAGGGAGCTCTAGAGAGAGTGTTGCCTGTCAGGGCATTCTGAAATGGCTGGAGGCAGAGTGCCAAGTATGTCCCTCATGGGGCAGTCATGGGTGGCAGGCTACTTCGGGAACGGTGTGACTTCAGACAAGGCAGCTTTGAACAGCTAAGGCAGAGCCCAGAGGAGCTGGCTCCTGGAGGCCATGTGCTGACTCCTGGGCAGCAAGCCCTTCCTAACTGAAGGGTATCTGGGTGGTTCATCTCTGTGACTACCATGGAGGTGCTGCCAGAGACTGCTGGAATTTCTCCCTTATTCATTTTAGTCAAAGAACACCCCAAGTTTTCTCAGGACCCATGGCTGCCTGACTAGAGGCTGCACTTCCCAGACTCCCTTGCAGCTAGGTGTGGCCGTGTGACTAAGTTCTGACCAATGGGATGTGAGTGGTAGTGACAGTTGTCCAACTTCAAGGTTACATCCTTAAAAAGGAATTTTCCCTCCCACTCCATCCCTATCCCCATCCTTTCCCTCTTTTTCCCTCCCTGGAATGCAGAAGACATAGTGACAAGCCTGTTTCAACTGTACAGAAAAGGACAACATCCTAAAGAATGATGGAGAAACTAGATAGAAGGAATCTGGTTTCCTAAGTGATCTCACAGCAGAGAAACTTCTACCTCTGCACTGTTACGTGCAAAGGAAATAAATAGCTATCTTATGCAAACTACTATATTTTTGATTCTACATCTTAGCTAGAACTGTATTTTCGAATCAGCATTTAGCCAATACCCTAACTAATGAGAAGTGATCAAATGTGTATTTCATTTGGAAGAAGCAGTCATTGTGATTTGCTGGTGTGAGATTCCAAAGGAAGAGGAAAGTGAAGATAACCCAAAATTTAGACTTCAGCAATTGGAGAAACAGAGATAGCATTTATTGAGATGGGGAATCTAGTAAGGGGATGGCTTTAGGGATGGTGCATGGAGCCAAAATTTCAGTTTTTTATCAGCTAGATTTGAGATACCATTAAAGCCATTGTTGGATATAAGAATCTGGAGTTTAAGAGGTACAGTCTGAGGACATGAATCTGGAGTATATGGATGGGATTTAAATCCACAGTCTAGCTTCTTTCCCTGAAGGACGCCTGTGTCTTTGCCCTTGTTCCTCCTGCTCAGAAAGCCCTTGCCCCCGGCATTTGCATGGCCTCCCTCTCCTAGCTCTGGGCTCAGAGACACCTTCTGCAAACCTGGCTGAAGCGCCATCCTGTCCCCCTTTCACTTTGTGGTACATGCCCCCTTTTATCTCCTCTCTCACACTTACCAGCACCTGAGATTATCTTTACAAATCAGCTGATGTATTTACTGTCTGCCTTCCCACCTGGAGGCAGCCCTCTGAAAACTCAGGCTCTCTCTTTCCCTGTTGTGTCCCCAGTACCTAGAACAGTGCCTGACAACCAGTAAATGCTCCAGAAATATCTGTGAACTGACTAATCAGAGAAGCCAGGGAATATGATAACATGGCTTGCTCAAAGCCATATCCCTGCCAACAGCCACCAAGACAAGATTTGCTTCTGCTAATAAATTTTTCTTTGGAAAATGCAAAGACTTCCTGGGAAAATTAAGCTTCATTCATATTGTAACAAGAATTAATTTAATCAGATTTTATATATAGCAGACAGAGCAGCCCTCAAGAAATAAGCATGTTGGTTGAAAAGGAGGAGCATTTGAAGAGGGGACTAGGTAAGCCTGGGTAGTACCTTGAACAAAATGTCAGAGTATAGAATAGGGGCAAGTATAACAACTATAAGGAGAGAGGGGCAGAAATGGGAATGGAACAGAAAAGAAAGTGGCCAAGCCAGGTTTGTGGTCCTGCCACTTCTCTTGAGACCCCAGCAGCAGCTGCGTGCTAAGCACAAGTTAAAAGATCAAGATTGCCTTATTTCACACTCATGCTTGTTGATAAAAATAAAAATCTTATGCCCTCATCTAACATCGTTTGAACAAAATAACATGACCCAAACTAGATCAAAGCAATGGAATAGTAGAAAAAATATTTCACCTTGAAATATACAAATTTTAAATTTTGGCCATATGCTACCGGTCTGAGTTTTGCACTGGCTTGCTTGCTGCTGCATTTGTCTTTCCTATGGTCATGAAAAATGGGGAGAGAATAGAGTAGAACACCTTCAGTGGCAACACTCTTGGGCTGCTTTGCCTTCAGTGGCAAGTGCCTTGCTTTCTTGGTAGTGTAGCCCCTGCTAGAACAATGCATTGTAATGAATCCCCCAAGCCTGACCAAACTGCTGTGGAAGGACCTCAGAATTCTCCCAAGTTTTCATTCACACTAGAATGTTCTCTTCCAGTTCAGTCCAGCCTCTCTGGTTCAGTCCTGTGTCTCTCCAACCTAGCTCCATTCTCTCTCCTAGATGGAGCCAATGAGAAAAAGGAAAAGGAGGTAAAAAAAAAAAAGAGGAAAGAGAAATTCGTAGACACATCTTTCTTC
Organism: Choloepus didactylus; assembly: GCF_015220235.1. Taxonomy (NCBI): domain Eukaryota; kingdom Metazoa; phylum Chordata; class Mammalia; order Pilosa; family Megalonychidae; genus Choloepus; species Choloepus didactylus. The sequence goes on along the minus strand of NC_051324.1, from coordinate 61,791,394 downwards.
TCTATTGTCCTTGTGAATTTTCCCATAACAGAAAGCTGTATTCATGGAATTTCAAAATTTAAGAAATTCAGAGATTCATTCCTTCTTGGTGAACATTAAAAGACTCTTGCAGAGTCATTTGCAATCTAGAACTACGGCCGGCACAGGTGTTTAAAAATTATGTAATAGGTAATGCCTACACATATTAAAAACGATTCCTACCATACAAAATGCAAACGATGAGAGGTAAGTTTTCTTCTCATCTCTGACCATCCTAGTTCTCCTCAAAGTCAATCACTGGTACCACTTTCTTGGGAACATTCCAGAAATATTCTTCACATATGTGAACATTTTTACACCAATGTCAGCATATAATACACATTGTTCTATATCTTGTTTATTTTGCTTAGGAATACCTCTTGGTGATCATTCCATGTTTGTAGATAAGGTTGTGCCTTAGTTGTAAAAATCTATATGGTATACCATTGTGTGGGTGTACTATAATTTATTTAACCAGTACCCTATTGATGGACACTTAGCTTGTTCCTGGTCTTCTGCTATTACAAACAGTACATCTAGGAATATCCTTAGACACATTTCTTTATTCGCATATATTAGTAGATCCATATGATGAATTTATAGGAATGGAGTCGCTAGATCAATGATACATGCATTTTTCATTTTGACAGATAGCCTTAAATTGCCTTGATAAGAATTTGGAAGACACTTTTTAATTGCCTTCCATTCCGATTGTAACAATTTCACACCCACCAATGTATGAGAAAAACACCAGCTATTTAACTCAGTATCTCAGTGGACGTTTCCTTCTATGAACACCAGATGGTGCAACAGACCCTAATGTGTAAGCGGAGGAAAGGAAAAGAAATGAAAAGTCTCATTTGGTTATGTAGATTCAGTGGATGAAGTTGGCGAACCTGTTGCGCATTAATGAATCCTTATAGAAAGAGATACTTTTTTCCTTTACTTGAAAGAACACTAAAAAGATTCTCATATTCACTGCATAATTCTTCCCCGTTACCCAAACACTACCTTTTCTCCAGCTGAATGGAAAATGTGTGAACAGTACAGAGAACACAGTTAGCGATGCATTTATGTGTGAAAGTGGCTTATTTAGTTCATGTTGCCGCAACAAGGAAATATATGAACATATGTATGTCACATAAGAACATTTCTTTGAGCAAATAGAAATGAATAATTAAAGCTGATGTGTTTACTATGATAAGGCTTTCATTTGGCAAAACACCAGCAAACCAATTTCACAGCAGAAAAACATTACTTTTTTTTTTCCTGGAAAGTGTGTCATTTGAATAGAATAAATCCAATTAGAGTTGCACCTGCTTAACATCTTATGAGGATACTTTCAGATGTGATTTTATATAGCTGTCCCACATGCATATCCCTCAGCCAACATATATCCAATGGAGAAAGTACATGTTGAATCTATATTCACCTGTAAACCCTTTTTAGTCTGCAGGGGAGAATACTTTTTAATGAAGTTATCCTTTCCCCAGAAGGTAAACAGGTGGGAAGTTAATGAAATTGAGCAACCCATACCGAATCAATAATTACTAGCTATTGCAGAGCCTACTGTTGCAAATGATAGATGTATTATTTGTAGAGTATCTAAGACCATAAGTACATAATAAGAGCAACAAAATCATCTTGTTGCTTCAGTTCTTTGGAAGACTAAAAAGTCCTTAAGCTGATCGGGAAGGCACCCTGCCTCAAAGCGGGAAAAATGATTTAGAAAGACCTGTGAGATGCCAGACCTTTTCCAGCAGCCATCTCATGAATATTAACATTTATTACAACCCTATGAGGCAGAAGTTTTTATGCCCATGTTTTAGATGTGAAAACTAAGGCTCAGAGGAGTTAAATGTCTGGCCCAGATCAACACAACTGCTGTGTGCCCAAGCAGGGGATTGGGTCCAGTCTACCTCCTGCAGCAGCCTTTCTCACAATGTGGTCCCCAGCAGCACCTGGGAATTTATTCAAAATGCAAATTTTCAGACCCTGACCTATTCCTGCTGAATCCGAAATTCAGGGGTGGGGCCCGGCAATCTGTATTTTAATAAGCCCTCCAGTTGGAGAACCATTGTCCTGGGCACATTCTCCTTCCACACTCTGTGATGCATGGAAGAGGGAACTAGTGGGCCACAAAGGCAGCATCTTGAGCCAAGCACCGTGATGAAATGTCATATATTATTCCTTTTAATTCTCCCAGCAGCCTATTACGTTAGGTGTTATCTTGATTTTACATTAGGAAACTGAAGCTGAGGATGAGAAGGTGATTTGTTAAAGCTCCCGAGATCAGTAAACCAGAGAAGCAATTTGTACTTGGGTCAATCTCATTCCACAGCCCAAGCGTCTTCCATAATCCACTAGAAGGTTCCATCCTAACACTGGTATGGATCTCCTAAGTGTTTGTCCTGGGGGTTCTCTTCTCACACAATCGTAATAAGCTTGATTGTGTGGTTTCCCAAATGAGAAGGGATGCTGCTAGAAACATATTAAAGGGCGCCAAAAATAACAAATGGCAGGCTAGTAGTCTAGGAGGAGACAGGCAAAACTATAAAAAGTGAGTAACAATAATTAAAAATTATATTACAATCAGAAAAAGCAGTAAAGGATAGTTATAGAAAGTTTGGGACCTGGAGCTGTTTTGTGTGCGGGTGTGATTGCCTGCAGCGTTCTTCCTTGTGGATGTCTGCATTCCTCGGGGCAGTGTTACTTCAAACCAGGCTGACCTTGTCCCATTTTTGAGGGTAAAGGACCCCGTTGCATGAAGCCCTAGAACTCACCCTCCTGAGCTCAAAGGTAGGAAACAGAAACTGTGATCCTGCCCCAGATCCAATTACATAGAAAAGGCCTGATGCTCGGGTTTAGGTCAATAAACCTGAAATAACAGATTAGAATCCTGGAGAAGCCGACTCATGACTCATCCTGGTGATACAATGAAAAAGACCCAGTGAGACTGTTCTAGAATAGACTGGAAACATCTCCTAAGACATTGTTGTCAACTTGAGATTGGTCACTTAGCAGGGAAGATCTTTATTTTATTTTTTGCAACATTCTTAATATGTTTTTTTTTTTTCTCACAGAGTTATACTAGGCTTTGATGCTACAAATAAAAGATAAACTAGGAGACCACATATCAGAGTCTTAAATATCCAGGAAAAATAGGACTAAGACGTGTTCAGACAATTCAGGAAATTGGCTGAAAGAGCAGGCCAGCAGCCTTGCATGAGAATTCTGTCCCATGAGCATCCTTCTGCACACACTGCACGTGTCCAGCCAACGGGAAGCCAGTGCAGCTGGCAAGACGACAGAAATTCAGAGCCCCACTGGGTCTTGCCTGGGTAGTCAATGATGTCTCACCAGGGGAAAGAAAAGAATGTTCCTTCCTGAGTCTCTCATCAGGCTGGCCTCATTACTGTCTTCTTTACACCGGGACTGAAGCAGCAGGGCAGCAATTTAGGGATGGCCAATCTAAAGCGCTTCGAGGCTCGGATGCTGAGCAGATGCAGTGGCACCAAGTTCACAGGAACCCCTTAAGTGGTTCCCACCAGCTACATGGGCCTTTATGCCAGCACCGTGCAAACAAGCCCCAGAAAAAGTGCCATCATAGAGCATTCTCCATGAGCTCTCATAAAGGCTGGCATATCTGAGAGGTTGAGCAAACGTGGGGTGGTGGGGAAAACAGCAGCAGGAGAGAAAACCACATACAGGGCCCAGCTCAGCTTGTGCTCCGGGAGTCTGGACCTGCCTCTCCTCCCAGCTCTTCCTCAATCAGCAACTCCTCTTCTTCAATCTGCTTCTGGGTGTTGGCTCAAATCTCCTTCTGTGTGCCAGGCACTGTGCTAAGCACTTTCCATTTGCTATCTTATGTGATCCTCACAGTTCTATGATAGAGGAACTATTATTTCACCCTTTTTCAGATGCAGAAACTGAGGCTCTCAGAGGTCAAGTATCTTTTTTTAAATAAACTTTATTTTGAAATAATTTCAAAGTTACTAGAGATTTGCAAAAATAATACAAAGCCCATCTAGAGAACTCCAACATATACCCCACCCATATAACCAGATCCACTAACTTTTAACATTTTTCTGCATTTGCCATGTCATTCCATCTATCCACCCATCTATCAATCCATCCATCCATCTATTTTCTAAGAGTAGGTTGAGAGTAGGTTGTATATATCTTGCTCCTTGAACACTTACTACCTCCCTGTATAGAGGTTAAGCACCTTGCCCAAGGTTACACCACTGTTATGAGGTAGCTCTGGGATTCAGACCCAGGCATTCGGAATCCAGAATCTGCCCTCTGAACCTCCTCACCCTTGCCACTCCAAGTGCGGTCCCACAGCAGCGATAGCAGCAGCAGGGGTAGGTACTGCCATCACCTGGGAGCTTTCAGAATTGCAGAATCTCCAGCCTCCCTCACCTCGTGACAATCTGCATTTTAACAAGATCCCTGGTGATTCGGTCATTCATCTACTTACTAAATCTAGAGAGGGCCCTGCCTGCCCTATGCCAGCTTCCCCCGGCCATGCCTCTCCTCCCCTTCTCCTCCCAGTCCACATCCCTCCCTGGTGACCGAGTGTGGGGGACATGTGGGGACCAGGCAGTGCTGGAGATAGGAAGTGGGGGTGGGGGCAGATGTTCAGCTAGAGGGCGAGGCTGGCAGTTGAAGGGGGGCAGACCCAGCCTCAGTTACTTCTGCAGCCATGAAAACTACTTTTATTACCTCTTTGTGAGCCTGGCAAGCTTTCATGATGCTAATGAACTTGAGTGCTCACCATTTTAACATTTCTCTTCAGTGCTTGAATTATCAGCAAGATACAACCTCTTACTCCTCACCTCTGCATCTCAGAAACTTCTAAGAGTCTTTAGAGCCCATTCATTGCAGACACTGTCCCTTTAATAATGATTATTAATCATTAGTCAATTATTAATGATCACTAATAATCATATTCAATTGCTGATGATCATTGTTAACCATCAATTATTAATGATCATTATTAATATTAATTATAATGGTTATTAATGATCATTATTAATCATTAATTGATTATTAATGATTTTTAGTATTTTTAATGAGTTGGAATTTCGGCTCTCTGGCTGAGAACCACCTAGCACTAGAATCTAAGAGACCTCATGTTGGGGTGGGGGTGGGGGTGGGGGGTGGGGTTAGCTATCACTAAGAGCTTGCCAAAGCACATCCCTTGAGTCCTCTCCAGATTCAATGACTAATCAGACTCTGCAGTGGGGCTCAGGAATCCAGGCTTTTTTTTTTTAAAAAAAAAAAAGCTTTCCAGGTGATTCTGGCATAATCTCAGGACTAGCAAATGAAAACAGTTATTTCTATTCCACCTCTTCCCCCACCCAACCGAATTACTGGGGACTAAGAGAAATCTGCTATTTTGGCACCTGGTTGTATAGCCTATGTTTGGTCACCTCCAGGGACAGGTAACTCACTACCTAGTGAGATGGTCCCATTTTATTTGGGGTTGGCTCCAGTGATAAGATTTTTCCCATTTCTGAAGACAAAATTTGTATCTTTGAAACTCCCATTGATAATCTCATTTCTATGCTCCATGACCTAACAATATTTTTCTAATCCTTCTTCCACCTCCCGGCCCTTCTAATATTCGGAAGATAAATGGGCTTCGGAATCTATTAGAACTGGGTTCCAATTTCAGCTGTCATTTACTCTGTTGTTTCTCTGAGCTACAGTTTCCTCATTTTTAAAATGGGAATAATAATATCTATGGTGCATGTTGTTGTGAAGATCAGATTGCTTTAGTTAGATAAAGCAGCCAGAACCATATTTCTCTTCCTGAGAAAACTTGGCAGTAGAAATGTTTATACATGATGAGGGATGGGAAATTTGGATACATCTGTAATAGCTGGTAGTATTAGCACTGGGATCAAATCAAAATGAGCAGTCAGTCAAAGAGGGATGAAGGGACACTGTAGGAAACCAGAATACAAAGGAGTTTCAAAACAAAACACTGGATTTCAAAGGCATTGCAACTTTTAGTGGACCTGAGCTATGGACCCAGACTCCTCTGGGGCTCCCAGCTGATTCTCCTCTGGTTAGGAAGCGTGTGTCAAAAGTCATATCGGAGTCGAGTTTGCAGGCCATGGCATTTTATTGGGACACAAAAGTTTTGCTGCAGTGAAGGAAGTCAGATCACTTGCAAGAAGGGAATTAGCTTCTGGGTACTAGGGATGGCAAATGATTTTTATAGACATAAAAAGGAAGTTAGCCTGACTCCTACTAATTGGATGATGGTTTGTGTGTCTTTTAGGGGTCGGTTTAGGGTCAAACACAATGAACCATGGGCTTGATTGGCTATCTAGGTCAGCTGCCTTAGTGGGGATTTCAAATTTCAAAAGATATCAAGAAGGAGTTCAAAGAGGAAATGGGGGCACAGGTTCTTTGGCCCTGAGGGGTCCCCAGGCCTTTCTCTTTTAATCTTACCAAGGGGTACTCTAATGTTCAGAGCAGCCTTATTCACAACAGACAAAAGGTGGAGACAACCCTAGCGTCCATGAACGGATGAATGGCCAAACAAAATGAATGGACAACACAATGGAACATTGTTCAGCCATAAGAAAGAATGAAGTTCTGATATAGGCTACAACATGATGAACTTTGAAGACATCATGTTGAGTGAAATGAGGCAAACATGAAAGGACAAATATTGTATGATCTCAATGATATGACATAATTGGAATAAGCAAATTCATAGAGTAAAAAACTAGGATATAGGTTACCAGGGCTGGGGTGAGGGTAGAGAATGGGGAATTAATGCTTAAATTATACAGTTTCTATTTGGGGTGATGCAAAAGTTTTGGTAATGGATGGTGGTGATGGTAGCACAATGTTGTGAATGTGATTAACACCACTGAATTGTACACCTGAACGTGATTAAAATGGGAAAATTTATGTTGTATATATTTTAGCCAAATAAAAATAACAACTAACAGAAATTCCCCCAAGGGAGCTGATGTACTACCAGGTTTGAGCACCTCTGAGCTGGGGGATTCTAGCTGGCTCTGATCGCCCAAGTCACTGAAGTGGCTGTGCAAGAAGGAGTTTTGATTTGAGACTTGGAAGACACTGCTGAGAAGCCAGAAGGCACCCAGGGAACTGAGAAAGAGAAGGAGCCCTAACCTGGGAGTGGCAGTTGGTTGAAGATTCAAGAACATTTTGAGTCATCCTGAGCAATAAAAAGAGATGACAACAGGAGAGTGTGGGAGAGAGAGCCCACAGCTTTAAACTGGCGTCAAGTGTAGAGTGCACTCCATTAGACCTAAAGCAAAGCTCTGCTGTACATCATTTGCTTACGGAAATTGCTTCTGCAATAGAAACAATTATGCATCTGACTTGGCTACACAATTATGGACTACAGTAGAAGTTACAAATTTAAAAAGTGAATAAAGTGCTTAGTATGAGTTCTGGTGCACCAAATGCCCCGTTACTTTGTATCTCAAAATCATATTTAAATTGCTCTGGACCCTTACCCAATGGCTGCCAGAAGTTTCAACCCCAGGAGATTCTTGAGGGTCCCACTCCCTCCTCTTGGTCATAAGAGTTCTCAGGCTTCAGCTATACTAGAAAGGTGGAGCTTGGGCCTTCACCCATGGTTGCCACCAACTTTCAAGTTGCTCTTTGGGCTCCATGATGCTGCAGACAAGCCCTGATCCTTGCCTCCCAGGCATGGCTGCTAAGGGACCCAACCCCACTCCACCCCATCCCAAAGGTCCTCTTCCTAGACCTGAAATTTCTGCAAGCAAGGGTGCAGTCTGAGCCCCTCTCGGGGGGAGCGCTCACTTCCTCTCTGGTCAGTTTCTGCCCCCACACTCCCATCCAGCTGCTCCCCATCTGGCTATTTCCAAGGCCCGCCAGCAGTAGGCCTTTCCTTCCCAGGAATGGGAGCAAGTAGGGAATCGAGAGAAGAATCCTAGTTGAAGTCCTTCTTTTTCACACCTTAGTAAATCTCCCTGATTCTGCTGTAAAGCCGAGGGTTGCTTTGGGGTGCTGAAATGACTCCCTCCCTTTTTCATTACCCTCTCAGCATCTGGGGGAAAAGACAGATTTGTCCACAAGTGGTGGCTGTGGCAAGCCTGCGGTCACAGCAATTGCATTTTCTAGATGGCAAAGGGAGTGGAAGCACCTCCTCTACCTCCCACCATTTCCAAGAGCATATTTATTTGTCCCGAATCATCAGTTGGACCAGTTTAATTTTGCTGATAAAAAAGTCCTAATAATCTTGCCTAAAAAACACTCAGTTGTGTCTATAATATTCAGTCTGGCCTAAATTTTGTTTTAATAAATGGTGATAGTAGAAAATAATCTGAGATTCCCAATTTGCTGATTCTGTTTCAGATGTGCATGAGTCGGGGTTCTGGGCTGCAAGAAATAGAAAGTCTGACAAACATGAGCCCAAAAGGAATGTATTGGGAGGCTATGGGGAGCTCACAAGTGGTTTGGAGTGGCTGGAGAACCAGGCTTGGAAAAGGCAGAAGCAAGAGAGAGGAGGCTGCAGAAAGCCCACTGAGGGCCATCACAGACAGCACCGCAGACCCAGGACTCAGCACAACCACCTCAAGAACAACCCATGTGTTCTAGTTTGCTAACACTGCCAGAATGCAAAACACCAGAAATGGATGGGCTTTTATAAAAGGGGGTTTATTTGGTTACACAGTTACAGTCTTAAAGCCGCAAAGTGTCCAAGGTAACGTATCAACAATTGGGTACCTTCACTGGAGGATGGCCAATGGTGTCTGGAAAGCCTGTTAGCTGGGAAGGACATGTCTGGTATCTGTTCCAGAGTTCTGGTTTCAAAATGGCTTTTCCCAGGACGTTCCTCTCTAAGCTGCAGCTCCTCAGAAAGGTCACTCTTAGTTGCTCTTGGGGCATTTGTCCTCTCTTAGTTTCTCCAGAGCAAAAGTCTGCTTTCAAAGGCCGTCTCCAAATTGTCTCTGTAAGCTGAAGCTCCTCTCTCAGCTTACGTGCCTTCTTCAAAGTGTCCCTCTTGGCTGTAGCTCCTTTTCAAAATGTCATGCTCAGCTGCACTGAGTTCCTTCTGTTTGCCAGCTCATTTATATGGCTCCAGTGATTTAATGTAGACCCACCCTGAATGGATGGGGTACCACCTCCATGGAAATTATCCAATCAGAGTCATCACCCACAGTTGGGTGGGGTGCCTTTCCATGGAAACACTCAAAGAATTACAATCTAATCAACACTGATACATCTGCCCACACAAGATTACATCAAAGATAATGGTGTTTTGGGGGACATAATACATTCAGACCAGCACACCATGGATCCCTGTGTCCTTTATGTCCCGCTTGACATCTAGCATCCCAGGGGGGAGCATAGCAAACATTTGGGTGCTCATCACCAACTCCCCCATGGCCCACCTCTCATGGCAGCAGCTGGGGCAGACACTGGCTCTCCTTCCTAAAGCACCCACTGCTCTTCTGCCTGAACCTGGGGGAGCTCACTCAGCTCTCCAGCCACAGCCCAGAAGAGATGGGAGAGTTAGTTACACCCTCCTGAGACTGATCCCAGCCTTCCGTTTTTAAGGGAGAGCTGTGAGATTCATTCTATACTCGTTCTCAGATGGGATGGAGCCCCAGGTGCCCAAGCTAGAAGCAGCTGGGTCAGGTGACCTTAACTGGTGCTTTCTCCTTCTCGATCTCACCTTCCCCCCCTCCTGTAGACTTGCTTCCTGGGATCACCTCCAAAGTAAACTACCTGCACCCAAGTCCCTGTCTCCAGCTCTGCTTTCAGGCAGCACAAACTAATACAGGAAAGACTGTGCCTAGCCACATGTAGTCAAATACCTCATCTCCAGGTGTCAGGGTGAGAGAGCGTCTGGCCCCTTCACCTTCCACGAAGGGAGGCAAGGCCTGCGGTCCCCAAGACTCATCCCCAAATAAACGGGTATTCTGGTGTAAGGTAGAAAACAAAACAAAGCAAAACAAAACAACGACAAACAAAAGTCCACTACAAGATGATGGAGGGATGGTGGAGGGAGGATGAGGACTGGAACAGGGGCGCTACAGCATTATCCTGTTTAATCCCCACACCCGCCCTGACAGGTGGGTGCTGTCAGAGAGCCTTGGATGTTTGCCCGGGTTGCCCAGGAGGTGGAGGAGCCCAGATGGCACCAGGTCCTCCTGGTTGCAGCGCAGCCCTCCTCACCTCGCCTGCCCTCCCCGCAGCGCCACTCCCTGCAAACCAGTCATTTGGTAATTGCATGCAAGTGAAAGTATCTTTTTGGCTCCACAGCCCGCTGCAAATGAAGCCAGATACTGCTTTTTCATTCTTGGGAACCTCCCATTCCTGGGGAGTGGTTGGCTCTCCTTCTCCCTGGATAAAATGCAATTTCTCATTTGCTTTTCAGCAATCTTATGGATTGAACAGGTTTCTAAATGCTTTCGCACTCGACACATCATCTCCTGTTTAGTCTCCCTGAGGGCAGGGCCCTGCCCTGTTGAAGAGGTAAGTCTGAGCTAGGGCAGCATCCCTGTGTAATGAGCTGCTTTGGCTTATTTTTTGGTTTAAAATTGAGCCTCAGTGAGGAAAACAGGGAAAACATCCCTATCTTGACCTGCGGCTGCTCCTGGTGGCTGGGTGTAATAAAGTCACTGAAGTCATGGACTTCATGGTGACTCACACACACACTGATGGTCCGTGAGATGTAGGAAAACAGAAAAAAACCCTTCTTGCTTGGCTTCAATAACAATAGCAGCAATGATGGGAAGAACACAGGTTAGGGGTCAGATGACCTGTGTGCTAGTTTGGATATATTATGTCCCCCCAAAAGCCATATTCTTTAATGCAATCGTGTGGGGGCAGACTTATTAATCTTTTTGATTAGGGTGTGACCTCTTGATCGAATGTTTCCATGGAGATTTGACCCTGCCCATTCAGGATAGGTCTTGATTTGTTTAATGGAATCCTTCAAAGGGAGTGCCCAGAGAGACCAGAGAGATGAAAATGCCCCGGGATATGCTAAGCCAGGACCCAGGTGCTTGTTGACGCTGAGAGATGCTAGCCCAGAGGTTGCTCCAGAGAAGCAGAGAGGACAAAATACCCCAAGAGCAGCTGAGAGAGACTTTTGGAGAGATGCTTGGGAGCTGATGCTTAGAGATGCTTGGAGATGTAGACAGAAGGATGTTTGGAGATGCTAAGCTAAGAGAAACCCAGAGACATTTTGGAGAAAGCCATTTTGAAATGCAACCCGAGAGCAAAGGACCAGCAGATGCCAGCCACATGCCTTCCCAGCTGACAGAGGTGTTCCAGATGCCATCAGCCATTCTTCAGTGAAGGTATCCTCTTGTTGATGTCTTAGTTTGGACTTTTGTGGTCTTAGGACTGTAAATTTGTAACCAAATAAACTCCTTTTATAAAAGCCAATCCGTTTCTGGTATTTTGCATAATGACAGCTTTAGCAAACTGGAACAACCTGAGTCACAGTCTAGGCTCTATGAGTTTCCACCTGTGTGAGATTGGCCAAGTCACTTCTTTGAACCTCAGTGTCCTCATCTACAAAATAAGGTTCTGGTGAAGAACAAATGAAATTATACTTGTGAAAGTATTACACGAATGTTATCTTTGTTACTATTGTCTCTACAAAGACCATAATATACATTTTGTTTTTTTTGCAAATCAGACCAATAGCTGAAGTATGGAACATTCATTAATAATATCTGTGCAAAAAAAAAAAAAAGAAAGAAAGTTATTTGAAAGGCTACACCGTGTATCAGAGACATCCACTGATTGCGTAAACAGGAAGAAGAAGGCAATCCATTAAAACCATGCATCAGCCTCAGAAAGAGCTGGAATGCTTCAAAGCCATGGTTCCCAAAGTGTGGTCCCAGGATTGGCAGTAGCAGCAGCATCCGGGAACTTGTTCAAAACACAGAAACTCTGGGGTGGGATCCTGCAATCTGTATTTCATCAAGCCCTCCAGTTGACTGAAGATTGGGAACTGCTGCTTTAAATACATAACCTCATTTATCTCCTTACATCAAATCTCAGAGGTATGATTTTTTTATTCTCATTTTACAGTGAAGGAAACTGAGGCTAAAAGGAATAACATTTTCCCAAAGTCACAGGCATTCACTTGACTTCTACATACTTCCCTACTGTGTTGCAGATTATCTTTTAGAATTATTCCATGTCTATTGGCTTCCCATTCAGAAGTCTAAGACAGCCTTTCCAGTAGGTGACTAAGTAAGCTGGCACAAACTTCCAGACGCGCCAGTTCAGTGACCACAGTGTATTAGGGAGACGTGTCACTAAGAAAATGAAACCAGAAAGGGTTATGCATTGTGCCACGGTGACTCACCAAAGTCCAAGGTCCTACAGTCTTACTATGAATGCTCCCTGGTGACGTTTACACACTTTATAGAGCTTCTCCTACTTGGTTCTTCCACAGGCTGCACAGTCATCCCATGCTGCCCCCACCCAATTCCAGTCCCCCAACTCCGTGACCCAGCCTACTTTCCTTCTCTGGCTGAAGTTTTAGGTCAGTCGCCTTCCAGAGGCCTCTTCTGAGCACCCCCCTTCCCTACTCTTCTCAGACTCCCTGGACACAAGCAGGAAACTGGCATTTCCATCCTGCCTTAGCAAAGAGCCCCCCACCCCACCCCCCACCTTCCAGCCTGGCTTCCAAACTGCTGATGCTCAGGGTTGGGCTGGGCCACTTCCCACTCTCCCCCACCCCCATCCCTGCAGCTCTATAATTTCTGGGTAGGACACCCCACCCACTGTTGAAGACAAACAAGAATCATTCCCCTACTTCATACAGAAACCCTCTTCTTCAAAATGGATTTTCCATTTCCCTTCTCAGGGACTCCTTAAAGTGTAGCCACATCCCCACCCTACCCAGCCCAGGAGGCTGACTCCACGTCTGTGTTGGGGAAAAGGGAGAATTTCATCAGGTCTGAATTCTGGTAAGTGCTAGGGAAATTTTCCCTTAATGATCTCAGGTCTCCAAAGACCTGGCTGAGTAGAAAAGAAGGGTCCAGCCAGAGGTCTGCTAAAGCCATGAGAAGTCTTAGCTGATGGTCTTCTAGGCTGCCCTTATACCCTGCTCACATCTCACTGGCAACTTCTAGCTGCGGCAAAGGAGGGCTGGGAATATAGGATTTTGGCTGGGCACATTACCTCCAGGATAGAATAGCAAGGAAGAAGGGGAAAATGGGGGCTGGGGAGGCAACTAGCATTCTCAGCAGCTAGGAGAATAGCTAGTGACTGGAAGAGTTTTAAGGTCAGTCATATCAATATCACATGGACCAGGAAAACGTCATATGATTTTGCAACCAAGTGGTCACTAATGATCTTTGAAAGGGCAAATACAATAGAGCAGATGGGTTGGGAGTGTGGGGTGGTAGAGGACAGTTGGTAAGGGTTAAGCCATGAGTGAGTGAGGTAGTGGAGGTGCTAGGGCCCAGACTTCTCTAGAGAGATGTCTGAGTAAAGAGGGATGAAAGAGAGGCAGAGGGAGAGAATGGAAATCTATACGTTAAGTCCTCACCTTCATTTTGACGAGTTTTTTTCTCCCATCTCAATCTTGACAAGAGTGGGAATGGCAAAATTGACTGACCTGAGCTTCTCTCTCTTATTTTTCCTAGGGAAGGTGCTAATGAGGAATGAAATGGCCAAAGTCTGAACTGCAGGAGGGTGAAGAAGCAAAGCAGCCCAGGAACACGTACGTACATAGGTTCATCTGTGCTCTGAGCACTGAGGGTTTCTCCCAGACAAAAATGCCTTTGTCAAGTTCTTGCGCCTACTCCTGCTGATCCTTGTTTTCTCATGCCTTGTTTTCTTTTTTTTAATTCTTCCTTAATGATCCTTTCTTTCTTCCATCCCTAAACTGTATGTCTTAGGTAGGAATTTACATTTATTGAGCACCTATTATGTGCCAGGTTACTATGCAGGGGCCCTGCATACATCATCTCACTTAATTCTCCCTGCCACCTTTGTGGGGCTGTACATAATTATCCCCATTTTACAGAAGAGGAAATTGAGGCCAGAGAGGTTAAATAATCTACCAAGTACACACAGCTAATATGGATTGCGGCTGCGAATCACATATAGATCAGTTTGACTCCAAAATCCATATTCTTTGCATTATTTCCCTGAAGATCCATGGAGTATGCTATCAGGAAGCTGCAGGAATGTTCTTACTTGAGAACAAATTCTCATAGCAGACAGGGAATTCATGATGTATATTTTTTAGAGTCCAGAGTCTTCTGTCCGTCAGGTGTTACTGATCTGCTAGCAGAAAATTTCACAAGGAAGAGTCTGAGGAATCCAAGTGTTTGGCTGTCTGTTTCAGTTTTCTGTGGGCCTAAGTGAGCCAGCAGGACTTAGGCTCCCCAGCCAGCTCCCTCCAGGGGCATCAAGCTGTTACAAGTGATAGTCAGCCGTGGCCAGCGACCACAGGCCTCAGTTTAGAGTCTTTCAGACAATGTACAAGAAGAGTAGCAACTCCCGTAACAACTTGACATTGATGGAGTTTTTAATATACTTGGACATTTTCTATTGCTACTGTTCCAATCTTTTTCATAAAAACTAAAAGGAGGTTTAGGCCTTCACTTGGAATATCAGCAGTAATGAAATGTCTGGAGTGAAACCACTTGGGGCTGTTACAAGAACTAGTCCCAGACTCTCTCTCCAGTCCATGTTAAATTTCTGATCATTAATTGAGGCTCTATTTTTTTTTTTTTTTTTGAAACATACCTTAGGGCATGTTTTATGTGAGAAAGAATGCCAAAATTGATGGCTTCTTTGTTATTTTTCTGTTAAATGGCCCTGTCATGAACCAAATACAAGCTCTTGATCCCTTCTGAGGCTGAATAAACATGGAAAGAAATTCTTTGACATGGTTAGGAAAAAGACACCCTAAACTATGATACCTTAATCTTTTAATTCTCAACATCTGGTGCAACCAATTGCAGAGGGCCTAGACAAGGCAGTGATGGTCAGCAGAGGTGATGTGAAGCATTTTGTCTTTTGCTTTTTAAAAATTTGCATCAAGAAATTCTTGTGCAACATAAGTATTTTTTCTTTAAATGGCAAGCTTATTATACCGCTATCTGGAATAGAGCAGATGCTGTGCCCCAAAGCGTGAAGCTTGTAGCTGCTGAGACTAAATATTGGAAGATAATTTCCAGAGTGTGTTGGAGATAAGCTTGGAATGCTGTGTGAGCAAAGAGAAAGCTAAGAAGTATTTGAGAGCAAAGGGAAGGCTCTACTACCACTGCCCTGGGAAGGAGGTACATAAATGGGAGACAAACTTGGCTATCCCAACAGTTCTGCCCAGGGCCTTCCTGGTTGCCTTTAATCTCTGCAAAGACCAAAAGAAACTGTATGCAGAGACATTTTGTCTTGGGGGTCAGATACCTAACCCCTTAGAAGAAAAAGAAAAGACTTAATTTATAAATATTCTGCTAATAGGATTACATCCATGGCATAAAAATAGGTGTAGCTGGCTCAATTTTTTCTATAATCTCATTTATAGTACCTGAAGTTCTATTGTGTTTAAGACAGATTTATCGGTGTTAGTGAATTTGTTAGTGTGTGTTTTAGAACTGTGTAGGCACACACACGTAGGCTGTACAACACAATGTAAATGGTATGCTAAATAGCATAATTATAATAATATTGGTTCATGAATTGTAACAAAGGTAACATACTAATGCAAAATGTGAATTATGGGGAAAATTGTGTGTGTGAGAGGGGAGTTTATGGGAACTTTATACTTCCTGTGTGATGTTTCGGTAAACCTACAACTGCTCTAATAAAAAATAAATTTAAAAAGAAAAGAAACTATGTAGGAAAAACAATAAAAGCCATAAAGCAAACTTGCCATTTGGTGCTGTCCAGCACTTGACAGTGTCAGGGATATCACTTTTTTTTTTTAAAACCACATTTGATCTATAAATTAAATTATTGAAAATAAGAGAAAAATCCTCCTAGTTACATAACAGAGAACATGAGATAGGCAGAACACAGCTAATTCACAATCACAGAAGCATATAAATGTCTCCAGCACTAAACTTGCACAGAACAAATAATTATTCACCAACAATACTTGGCTGCTTACAGGGCTCCCAAGTTAAAATGTATATAGTTGTGGAATAACAAATTATCAAGTCCTGGAGTTTGTGTTCATTTGTGTTAATTTTGCCTGGCCTATACAGTGTATCAGAGAAAAAAAAACCTAGCAAACAGATGTGACTCATATACATTGAAAAATGTGTTTGGCTTGTTTGTTCCTACCTCCAACTATATATGGAAGCTCCTCGTTCAGTCACCCTAAGTCACACTTGCACCGCTAGATGGAAGACTTGGCTTCTATCCGACTCTTTCAATATTTACATCTGTCCGCAGCTACTTTATTTCCTTACCAAAAGATCTCCTAAACTGGAAAAAAAAAAAAAAAAAAAATCTTACCATACCCCTGAAAGGACCAAATTGGGAGAATTCTTGTCAAGCCAACCAAGCGCTACAGGATAAATGAAGGTGACGATGCTAGCCATGTATGGTGAACTGTTCAGCACATGGGTTTAGGACATGATGCGCTGCTGGGGCCCGAATCTCAGCTTTCCTAGTTACTACTGCTTGTGTGATCTTGAATAGGTTATTGAAACTCTTTGTTTCTCAGTTACTTCTTAGTTTAAATGGGGATGATATGAGCAACCACCTCAGATGACGATTAAATGAGTTCACGCCTGAGAAGTGCTGAAAATAATTCCTGGGACAGAGTTAGTGCTCAATAAACTTCAAGTTTTCTACTATTGCTTCTCTCTTGTTTAATTTTTATAGTTATTAAGTCTATTTTGGCCAGCTATAGAGAGTTAAATAATCTAGTGTCAACTAAAAGTATTTGCTAGAGACAACGTTTATAAATTTAAAAAATATATTTCATTGATGTGAACGAGCAAGGGAATATCTTTGGCCAGCCATGCCGCTGCAAACTTTCCTGGAAACCATTGTTTCCATCTGAAAATGGCCCTGATCAAACAGAATGCTTCTTGTCATTCCCATTGCTGGCTCCCTTGAAATTTCACTAAAAGTTTTTCTGGGGCTATTGAGCTATTTGGTAGGCCATTTTTTTTTTTTTTTCCATTTATGTTTAAGGGCAGGGAAAATCTCTATATGATATGGGTCTATGATAAAATTTCTCTGTGTGAGTTTTTGGGTGCCTGAGAAAAATATTCGGAAGAACATATTTTTAACATTAATATTTACAATTGTCAGCAGTTGCTTTATTTCCTCACAAAAAATCTCCTAAACTGGAAAAAAAAAAATCTTACCCTACATTTGAAAGGACCAAATTTGCCCAGAAAAAAATATTCCGAAGAACATATTTTTTAACATTAATGTATAATTTATTAAAGTTACAGATTTAAAAACATAGTTCTTCCTTAAGATTTTAAGTTCGGCTTACAAATCTTGCTATTCTATTTGCAAATCACTTTAAAGGTGTTTGAATAAAATAAAACTGTCAACTGTCCAACAAAGTTTTCCTTATTTAGACCTACTTATTAAGTAAATCTTATAAATCTAAAAAAATAAACTTACAAAGCTGGTAAATTTTAAATTCTCTGAAGTGTTTTATTAATCCATTAAAAGTTAACCCATTAAAGTTAATCTATTAAAACCCTAATATGAACAATTCTCTAGAACATTACAAATATGTACAGATTTTTCTAAACAACTGCAAAATACAAATACTATAGATTGAATTTATCACCAATACATTTAATTCTAAATCTCCTAGAGGTAAAGGACACTTACTCACTGAACAGAAGACATTTATACCTTGCCAAGCAGTATGAGGTTGCCTTCTCACCTAGCTAGGCTGTTGCCACATCCTGAAAGAGGATGCAGTCTGGAACTCAGAAACCCAGATGAACTTCTCAAGACTCTGCTTGACAGCTGAGCCCTTCTTTTTTTTTATAGTCAAAATAGTCACTCTGTCATAGGCTCCAAAATACCTATCAGCCTTACTTAGTTACCAGAACTGTTCACCCTATTTACTGTTTCATTCCCCCTCCAGGGTCATTCCCATTATTGTGCAAACATACTGTGTTATTTTTCCATTAAAAAATTATTTTGATCTAATTGGCTACCTTTTCGCCGCCTCCTTTTCTTTCTCCCATTTGCAACAGCACTCTGTAATCTCTGACTTCTGTCTTTTTCCTTCCTTTCTCCCTTAAACCTCCTTCAAATTAGCTTTGACCCTCACATCTCCATTTAAACTGTCTTGTTACTGTTCATCCCCCAGCATTTTATGTGCTTAATTACTATTTATTGAATATGTTGTTTCTGAATACTATCCACAGTCTTCCTATTTGGTAGGACCACACCTTATATGGTAATTTGAATGATATTTGAATGGATTCCAAGGCTTTGGGAGGTGTTACCATTCTAGTTCTAAGGGCATGCCATTAGAACTAGATACAATTGCAAGATTATACAGTTTGACAAATAATGTTACGTATGTATTCAAAAGAATCAGGCTGTCATCATTGCATTGCATCTTGTCAAATAACTGCACCCAAGGGGATGTTGGCATTATGCATAATTTACTGATTTACCTATATGAACCTTGCTGGACACACCTTCTGAGCCACATCAAGTTTTGCTTGAATCTTTGCCCTATGCCAATTGATGGGAGTTGTGCTGTATTTGCTCCATTTCTGTTGACAACATAGAACATCCAGACTAAAACAAGATCAAGGTTTTGAAGGTAGTTATGCATGTGTTTTAAGCGATGACTATTGAATAAATACAAGTGAGTGTATATGATGGGTTAAATTTTACCAATGTCTACAAACTTCCCTCTCCCACTCCCATCACCAAAGAGAATATAAATTACACAAAGGCAGAGGTTCTGTCTGTTTTGCTCACTGTTGTATCAAATATTATGTATGAGACAACACATAATATTAATAGCCCCAGGAACTAGCATAATGCCTGGCACATTGGTAGGTGTTAAAAAAAATTGTTGAATGAGTGAATGAGAATGAATGAATGAAAAATGAATGAATGAAAATATAAGTGCCAGCTTAGTCTCAACTTTCCCTGCCCTGAGCTACCCTGATGCTTACTCCCACTCCAACCTACGCTGTTTAAAACTGGTTTGATGCCCTTCAAAGTGTGTAACGTCCTTCCTTTTGCCCGTTGGACTGTGCTTCGTTAAATGAGTCACCATTCCAGAGTCGAACTTCTTTCCTTTTGAGTTATAACCACTGAGCACACCCAGGGCGAGGAATGCTGTCTTTTTGTTCGCTATTCCTGGGTCTAGCACAGTGTTTGCCACAAATTTGGAGCTCAATGGGTGTTTTTGAATGGGCATAAATTTAAGTCTCACATCTACTGGGCAGAGTGGGCTTGCCTTAGCCCCCAAGGCAAAGATACCTGATGGTAGGAGGGCCGTTGCATTCCTTTAGCTCCATTTCAAAGCATCCCAGGGCTGTCTCTCCAATCCAGGCTCCTAAACTGTTTAAAAGGCACCGCTTTGAGCGGTTTCTTTTTCTTTTTCTTATTTTTATTTTTGTTAGCTGTTCTTGGCTATTTATGGCCTTGTAAAAATTTAGTTTCATCAAGGTATAATTGAATTAAAATAAGCTGCACATATTTAAAGTGTATAACTTGATGAGTTTTGACATGTATACATCTGTGAAACTATCAGGTAATGAACATAGCCGTCACCTCAAAAAATTTCCTTCTGTTGTGATGTTTTGTTTTATTTTGTTTCCAGGTTTTATCATCTAGAAATAAAGACAAAGCAGAGGACAGATGAAACAGGGTTTATCATGAGTTGATAATTGCTGAAGTTTGTAATAGGTACATGGGATTTGTTATCTTGATTTATGTTATTCACATATGCTTGAAAAAATCCATAATTAAAAAGCTCAATATCTTAACACATAATGGCTCTTGTTAAAAGATTCAGAACATGTGGGCAGATACTTTCCCTCAAAAAGGTTTGGAAAAGCATCATGAGAAAACACTTAAAATACTGGCTCTCAAATTAATTTAGTAGTGAATGGAAAGCTATGGGGAGTTAGTTGGGTCCTTTTGCATCTAGTATTTTCAATGAATCCAGGCACTATGCCCTTGACTAAAAAGCAATTTAAAGGTCGAGGTGATGTTGAGTAATGTTTTAAGTGTAAAATGTGAACCCCAAGATAAATTTTTTATATTTCCTCCATGTGCCATCTCTTGCTTCCTAATTCATAGTCATCCTCACAGAAGAAAATTACATGTCATATTTTGGAGGAAGAAGGGGCTTAAAAAAGGAACTTAACCTGCTTCCTACACAATGCAGACTGAGAAGGACCATCCAAACTTGCATTTGTATGCCATTTAGCAAACACTAGCTATTCAAATCCATGTCATAATGCCTTTATACATATGACATTTTGCACATGTGCATTTATTTGTGTGGGATACATTCTCGGAGTGGAAATGGTAGGTCAAAGCATTTGATATATTTCAAATTCTGCTAGCTATTGTCAAATAGCTTTTTATCATATTTCTGCCAATCTACAGTC
This sequence comes from Choloepus didactylus, assembly GCF_015220235.1. Lineage (NCBI taxonomy): Eukaryota > Metazoa > Chordata > Mammalia > Pilosa > Megalonychidae > Choloepus > Choloepus didactylus. Next base: position 61,770,791 of record NC_051324.1, on the reverse strand, counting down.
CCACCAATGATGTATGAAACCATTTGATTCCCACACTTTTCCTGAAACAGTGTGCTATCACTAATTTTGTCTATGCCCACCTGTGAGGTCTCCATGGGGTACTAATGTAGTCCTAATTTGCATTTATCTTGTTATGAATGAGGTTGAGCATCTTTTCATATTGTAAGAGCTATTTGCATTCCCTTTTTTTGGAGCTATCTGTTCATGACACTTGCCTCTGTTTTCCACAATGCTTGTTTGTGTTTTTCTTTTTGATTAATATCTGATAGTATATTTATTCCTACATATTGTTTTCATTTAGACTTTTGAATCAGCTTGTCTACTTCCAAAAAATCCTATTTTTATGGGTTAAGTTTAATTTAAGGAAAATTGGCATTTCTATGTCTCTTCCTATATAAGAAGATGACATATTTTTCCATTTATTCAAGACATAAATTGGATTTAAACAGTAGCCACATTTTTAAAAGATGGCTACCTGTGAAGTCCAAACTGGGAAGGGCAAAAAATGGCAGCAGGAAACCAATTAAGTGGTGACTGTGGTGGTCCAGGAATGTGATGATGGAGTTTAGACATGTGGGGGCCATGGACAGATTTGAGGTCTGTCTTGGAGGTAGAGTCAACAGGACTTCCTTGTGGAATGGAAGTTGGAGTGAGATAAAAGGAAAAATAGGAATGACATCTTGGTTTTCCACTTAAACCACTGTGTGGCTGGGGATGCTTATGAGATGGTGGAGACCAAGTAGGGGTCCTAGAAGAAGATTGGCTTGGAGTGTAAGTCCCCAAGCTTTGTACCCCAGGGAGGCTTCCCATAGAAACTGTTTCAGAGGAAATGCAACCAATCAGAGTCAACCTTGATGCTAACCAGCCCAAATGGTATGTTGGAGTGACTTAGCCAAAGATACCCCTTCTGGACAGATAGTGGCCCAGAAATGCATGACTTGGTGAGGAATGTGTGAGCTGGATTTCAGTCTCTACTTAATCTCTTGACTGGGTGCTCTTGTGTCATTAGCAATCTGCACAATCATACCTTGTGGCCTTGGTGCTAACTTCTGAGTGGGGCTTCTGACTTGCCCACCTACTACAAAGTCTTACACTGCTTCCCAAGCTTACCCAACAATGATCCCTGACTCTTGCAATCTGCTTCACAGCTAGACTCTTGTCTCTACCCAGTTCTTGAGACCTGCCAATTACTGTGACTCTAATGCCTATTACCCATGCATTCCACCAGTTGCTTTACCTCACATAAACCTTGACTACAGTGCCGTTGAATAATCTTGGTTCCTATAAATTGCAGGATCAAGATTTTTCTACACTTAAGTGATTCCTATTGCCAAACTTGAAAATGGTCTGCTCTATTTGAAAACAGACCAGCTTTCTGCATAGGGCAACGTGTTTTACAGTTACAACTTAAGGACTACTAGTTTTATGTGAAGTACTCTTTTTCAGAATCATCAGTTTAGTGCTCTGACTTTGATCACAGCCTCAATCTCCAGGCAACACCTCTGCAAAGAATCTTGAGTTGGTTCCTCAAAGACAGAGGAGATAGAGGAGGATTCTGACAAGTCTGTGTTCAGTCTACCGTTCCCTGTTCTTTCTTGCAACTTCACCATGAAACAGCAGACTCTAAAATAATAATAATAAAAAAAAAATCACTAATGCACATCACTGGTTCACTACTTTCACCTGGGGTTCTCCTTTCCTTAACTCCCTCCAGTTTAATCATACCATGGAGACTTCTCAGGTGGGCTGCACCGTAAATTGTGGCCCATATTCCCATCAGTCCTTGTTAGGGGTAGGGCTACATGACTGCTTGGAAATTCCCCGGCTTCAGGTGAACCAACCACCCCAGCCCCCCAACTGAGCTAAGAGGTTGGCAATTGATACACTTATGTCCAGCCCAACTATCAATCAACCGACTTTTGTTTAGTCATTTCTCCCTGTTCTCACAAGGGACAACAAGATTAACAGGCCAGAAAGCAAAGCAATAACCTGAAAGGAAAGAGACCTTCCTCCACTTGGTCCACTGACCACTAGGAGCAGTTACTCTACTCATACATTCCACTATCAGCAACCCCACCCTCCAACTCCCCTCAGTTTTTCTTCCATCCTTACATCAAGCTTCAGGGAAGTAGGAGCTCATTTTCATAAAATGTGTGATGACCACTGTCTTAGATAATGATGGTTATAAGGAAAGAATCAGGCACTTCATTCTGTGCTGCATTTGATTTACAGTTTTATTAAGCAATATACAACCATGGGTTGAGAAGATTATGGTGTTTTGTGGACAATTTGATCTATTTTCTCTGATATGCCCTCTTCATTCCTCTCTTGTCTTTTCCTTTTTTGCCTTCTTGGACTAGAGGGATCACCATGAGTGTTAACATTTCTGACCAGATAACACTTCAGGCAGGTGCCTTCTCCCTAAGCACCAATATCAGCTGGTTTAAGAGATTGTAAGTGTCAGCATAGTGCAGGCTCCTCGAGTGACCACACACTTTCTAAAACACACACGAGTCCCTATCATCAAGCATCACAATTAGCCAATTTCAAAAATGGTAGACCGGCTTGTCTATGTGACATGTTCTATGAGAGTACATGTTCTAAGATTTTTATTTTAACCTCTTAAGGGATTAAACGGCTCATTCTCTATCTCGATGTCTTCAGTTCATGAAGTTGTTTGGTGAATTTAGTGACTCTGACAATGAAAGCAGAAATGACATGATGGGAGACGTCTTTTTTCCTTCTGTATTTTAGCACCCTCCAGGCAGAACTAATAAATCCACAGCAAGTGATTATTTGGTACAGCCCCAGGTGCATCCTTTGCATATCCATGCCAACTGCCCCTTTCCAAGCAGTTTTATTTGGCAATATACAAATGGACTCGTTGCACTCTGCACCTGCCAGTATTGCAGTAATTAGTTTTGGATGTAAAATTATCTCTAAATGAAGGTTCTGGAGTTTCTTGTAAAACCAAGAAAGCCTAATAACCAACATTATAGGTGTTGTAGCCAATGAATAATGGGATAAAAAATTGAGACAAGTTCTTTAACTATCCTACCTGGTGATAATTTCTGACATACAATTAGATGTTTATACAATAAGTAGGTGAAATACAGGTCAATAACAATTGAAGATAGGCAGAAGGGTCAGTGTTCAATTATTTAAAATTGCTCCCTTACTCCTGCCAACTATAAAACTCACACTGGTCTGAGGATTGGGCATTTGAGGGCACACACAATTAGAGTGACATTTCAGCCTTGTAAAACCTCAAACCGGTACAGGTTGATAAAACATGGGCATCGTGCCTTGTAAATACCGGTGGGTCCGGGGAAGTGGGTAAGGGGCTACCTGCTGTGTGTGTGTGTGTGTGTGTGTGTGTGTTTTCGTGTGTGCAGGGAGAAGGGAGCGTGGACGTCCGACCGGGTGCAGGAGGCTGTGCGTGGAGCCCCATTCTGCAACTCGGGGCTGCTTTCGGCCACGCACCGGCGGCGCAGAACTCCGATCCGGGAGAGGAAAGACGACGGGCGACGAGGAGAAAGCTGAGCAGGGGAGAGTGGGAGGAAGATGCGGAAAGAAGGAAGAGCGCGAGGAGCGGGAGAAGAGAGGAGAATAAAGACCAGGAGCAGTAGGCGAGAGGGAGGAGAGCCCGGCAGAGGAAGGGGAGGAAAACGGAGGAAAAGAAAAGGCGGCGGAGGAGAACGACCCGCCCCTCTCAGCTTCCTCCTCCGCTCCCAAATTCGGGCCGGCCCTCCCCGGGCCGCCGCCGCCGCCTCCCCTTTCCGGGCTGCAGCGAAAACGCGGAGACGCCGAGTCCACCGGCGGCCGCGTTCTCCCAGCGCAGCGCTGCTCGGCGCCGCGGCCACGACATCCACGCCCCCCACGCGCGCTCCCACGCCCGCGCGCGCCCCCACGCCCGCGCGCGCCCCCCCCACGCGCGGCCACACTCGCACACGCGGCTCTCGCACTCCGGGCATGCGCGGTGGGCGGCGCCGCTCCGGGCCGCCTCTGCCGCCGCGAGTAGGAAGCGCGAGCGCCGGGCGCCCGACTGTCAGTGAGCGTGGGGCCAGCGAGCGAGCTAGCGCGCGGCTCCGGCTCCGCTCCGCGCCGCTCCGGCCCGACTCTCCCCCGCCGCCGCCGCCGCCGCCGCCGCGCCTCCTCGCCGCGACCCCGGCCGCCGGCTCGCGCCCCCAACCCGGCGTCGCCCGCGGCCCCGCCGCCCCTCCCCCGCCCGCCCCCGCCCACCCCAGCCCTCCCCGGCTGCTGCTCCCCGGCGGAGGCAAGAGGTGGTTGGGGGGGACCATGGCTGACGTTTTCCCGGCCAACGACTCCACGGCGTCTCAGGACGTGGCCAACCGGTTCGCCCGCAAAGGGGCGCTGAGACAGAAGAACGTGCACGAGGTGAAGGACCACAAATTCATCGCCCGCTTCTTCAAGCAGCCCACCTTCTGCAGCCACTGTACCGACTTCATCTGGTGGGTGCGCGCGGGGCCGGGGCGCACGGATGGGTACCCCTGGGGGCGCGCGCGGGGCGCCCTGGGCTAGGGACCAGTCCCTTCCTGGCCCGGAGTCCCTTCTTCGGGGGGATCCGCGCTCGGGCCCCCTAAGGCCAGGCGCGTCCACTCCGGGGGTGGCTCCCTCGGGGAACTTGGAGAGCCGGCGTGAGTCCGAACTCTCGCCCGGGATGGCACCCGCGCGCCCGGCCACTGACACACACGCGAGCAGGACTCGTAGGGAAGTCGCCGCCCCGCCACACACCCCCTGCCGCCGGAGACAGACTGGCCCGCGCGGCCGTGACATTGACCTCCACTACGGGGCCAGTGATCACCCCCACCCGGATCCCTAGGCGCACCCGCCCTCACGCACAGACCCCGGAGCAGCCGTTTGCCGGGTGTGAGCAGAGAAGGGGACAGGAAAAAGAGGAGACTTTAGAGGGGAAGAATTTCCCGGAGGAACACACCTGGGACTAACCGGGGAGCGGCGGCGACTGCGCTGCGCGCGGTGCGAGTTGTTGGCCAGACAGGGCGCATTTGGGGGGTGTGGGTGTGTGCTTCCCATCGGCCTCAGAGCCGCGGGAACTTTGGATCCCGGCCTACTGTAGCTTGTATCTACTGGGCACGGAGAGACTGACTTTTCCAGGTGAACCCTACAGAGCAGTCGAGAAGCAACAAACTGTTGCAAGCTCGCAGTGGGGGAGGGGGAATTAAAACCGAGCGGGCAAACGGCAGGAAGGCAGAGGGAGTCATTTAAAATAGACCCTGTCACCACGAGATTAGACCTGTAACCCTGTGGATGAGGACAGAGGCCTCGCTTAAGAAAAATACTGTAAGGGCTGAAGGTGTCAGAGTTCAAGTAATTTCCAGCGAACGTAGGTATTCTTGGGGGACCTGGGATTTGGGGGAAGTTGACAAATGGATGGGCGTTAGGGGTCTTTGAACCCAGGAAAACTAAGTGAAATTGTGTTTATGTGTGCTTTTCTTTTTCTTTTTTCCGGCGAGAGAATTATAGTTTTGGTTTAATTCTTAAAAGATCTGTGTCCTTCTCTCTCACCCCCCCGCCCTGCCCACGCCTCCCCCGCCCCCACAAAAAAAGTTCAGAAATCTGAAACTCGAGGTCCTCTAGTTTGAGGAGCAGTAGCTGTATTTTTCTCATAGGTTGCCTGGCACCCTGCTCCTTCTATCTCATTTGTGGGTGTAGGAAGCGCCTCATAAGCCAGGGCTGTGGCTAGGTTTCCTTAGCTCCCTGCTGTTGTAGGCTGGGGAGCTGAACTGGATGACAGTGCCCCAGACTGCACCCTGCCACCAGCCAGCTGTGCGGCATATGTATCCTGTTATTTACAGAGGCACTGGGGAGAATGTATGGGTGGATTTGTCTGAATCCATCACTCCTGGGGAAAGATGTCTCAAAGAGCAAGTCCTAAGAATGCAGTGCTAATAGGGTGCTTAATTTTTCTTTAACAACTCAGCTCAAAGGAAAAGCACAGTCACTACTATGAATGCTCTCCACTGTGCAGTCAGCATATGAAGCAGTTGTGCTCAAAGGATTAGGTAATTGTAGATAAGGCTATTTACAAGAAATTGGAGTGTTAGGGGGAAGAGAAGATATGACATTTAGTTCAGAGGAGGTCTTCTGCCTTCAGTGTCGACTGTGAGATTCCATTTAAAGAGAACGGTTGCCTCAGACTGTTGATTACTTTTGCAGGAGGTAGGTAAGTTAGAAAGCGGACTTGCTACTTACCCAAGCTAGCTAATGTCTTTCCACTATCAATTGCCCCAAGGATCAGGCAGGCCCTTGGTGAACTGATGTGGCAATCCAGGTCACCAGGTGTGTGGTGAAGTGGAAGTACAGGTCTTCCCCTCTACCTCCCTGGGTAATCCCTGCAACATTTTTCCATCTAATTGTAAAGCAACCACTTGCAAGTCCCAGGAATACATCTGCCAGAAAATTCTGGCTTTAATTTTTCAGTTTTCTTTTTTCTTTATTGTTTCTGTGGGTTCTTGATTTACAAGTTTTACTTAAATCCTAAAGCACAGGTATTTTAAAGCTAAATGTTTGCATTCAGGCATGCTTTTTTTGGAGGAGGGGTGATGGTTCTAAGTTAATGACAAAGGTATGTGAAGTACTGTGTAAATTTAAAATGTTACGTGACACAAGGGATTATAACTAATAATCTTTTGAGAAAATTTTAATGCAGCCCATTCTAGAAGAACAGTGTTTGCAATTTAATGTCCTTGTCAGTGTTCTCTGCTTAGAGAGTAAATTCTCTGAAGTAATTTGTAAGAACAAAATAGCTCTTGTGTGCTTTGAATGCTAATGGTTCTCAATAAAAATTAGATAATTATGATCTTAAATGCAATCAATGGAAATTATATTTTCTTTCTAAGATCTGACTCCTCTTAAAAAAGAGTGGTACTGTTTGGCAATTTCTAGACCCATAATAATTTAAACATACTCATAACAAATAGAAACCACTTTTTAGTTGTCTTCAGGGAGAACAAAGAATATCATTTGGTCTTTAGGAACAAATTTAAGTCACTTTCTTCTCTCTCTCTTTCTTTCTTTCTTTCTTTCTTTTTTCTTTTTTTTGCCATTAGCTCTTTTTTTGTGACTTGAATATTGTAGCCAACAACTTTGAATACTCAATCATATTCTTGTCTTGAAATTTAAGCATTGATAACATAGGGCAAAAAAATGGAAAGAAGCTTGGTACAGTGGTACATTTCAGTGATTCTTTGAAGCTAAGATAGATTTTTTTTAACAAAGCTGAGTTTATACAGCAATCTGGCTAGATATTTAGGCATGTTTTTCTTATCAGATCATTGGGTTTCATGCACAAACCTTTAGCTCTGTAGAATAATTTGTCACATACCTTGCTTAAAATACGGTATCCACCACAAAGTTGTTAAGATATTTTGTTCTTGTTTTTGTTTTTCAGGGGGTTTGGGAAACAAGGCTTCCAGTGCCAAGGTAAGCCACCATGTTGGATTTTGTTTTCAAGTACGACATGAAATAAGCATTCCAAACATTAACACTATTTTAAGTGGATCTTTGTAGTCCAAAAAATGTATGTGTTATTTAGATAATATTTTTGAAATGCTAGGGCTGTAAATTTGAGCCTTTAAAAATATCCTATGGTATTGCCTTGTAATCTGCACATAGAGCTCCCTTTTTCTCATTGAAAAAAAAAACACTTCCTGTAATTTTATTTTTTGCAGAGAACATTCTTGTCAGAAAGTGCTGTCTTTGTGTGGGTGTTCGGAAAAAAAATGGAATCACTTTGTGTTCATATGGCTTTTCTTTCTTGTTCTTCCTCTTTCTTTTTGTTCTTCATCTCTTTTACCTGTGCATTTGGTTGGACTCATTGCAACAAATTTTAGGCCATATAGCATTTTACTAAATTTTTTTTTTTCTGTTTTTGGTGGATAACCGATTGTCATCCAGAATACAGTTTGCACATTTTAAAGTTATGTAGATGATTTGCTAATGGCTGATTCCTGTATTATTACTGTGTGACACACTTTTCCTTCAGCTTAAATACCTGATAACAAATGTGATGCTATCCATTTTAAGAAAAAAGAAATCCATTTTTTCCCTCTCTGAACTGTAGTTGTATTTCACACATATCAAGTATCTAACCTTTCAGACTTTCCATTCTATTTGTTTAATTTGTTTTAACACGATAGCTTGTGAAGGCATCAGAAAGACATTAGCTCACCTTCTGGCTTTCCTGCTTATTGTCTGTATTATGTTTATTTAGTTCTGGTTATATTTCCCATCTGGGCATAGGTTTATTATTAGGGCAAGTGGAAAGTACATTCTAGCCTGGAAAATATTGTCCTAACACTGTTTAATGTTAAGTGCATTAGAGAGAGGCAGGGACTATTTGTACTTTTTACAACTTTAAAATTATGCTAATGATTTGGTTACATTTAAAAATGTCTTTAAATTTGTGAACTTGTTTCTTATGTACATTTTCTAAATATATTTTTGATGTGGGTAATTTATGGTATGATTATTCATCAATGCTCTACCTTCCTTATATCAAGACGTTTTATGGAGTGCCTAAAGCCCCTGTTGTAAACATCATTTTGGGAGTTCCATTTGGAAATAAAGGATGTTCTTTTAAAAAAGAGAATAATAAGAGAAAGGCATGTTGCACCAGTCTCTTTATAAAAGATGAAAGGAAGATGTAGCCTTTTCTAGTTCTCAAAGTTGTGGGCCTGAACTTTATAAAAAGGGAGTGCTTGCATTTAGGCTTGAACATGATTTTAGGAGGTTGAAAGCTGTAAAGTTAACTTGGGATACTGGGCTAATGCAATTCACTTCTGTTATATTTGGTAGTGTTTTTGGATTGAGTGGGAACTTATGGAAATTTATAAGAAAAATATTTGGAAGTACTGAATTTTGTCAACTTTTCCAAGAGAACATAGTATGTTGTATTAAAAACAGTACCATTTTCTGCACAAAAACAACTCAGAATAAGTTTGGTCCCTCTTGGGCATACTTTGTTGAGCAGGCTTTGTTGGTGAAATTATAGAGTGGCTGCATGATTCAGCTAGTCTCTTCCTGATAGCATCTATTGAACTGTTGGTGTATTGCAGGTTAATGGTCTCATACCAGCTTAACTTCATTTTTCTTAAATTATAAAAGTGATACTTACAAAATTTTTAAACACTGTATAAAATAAAAAGTGAAATTGTATACTCTTCTCTCTTCCTACCCCCAGAGATAACTGCTTGTTTAAAACACCCATTCATTCACTTACTCATCCTTCGTTTTTTGAAAAATAGTTCATATTTTATATTATTCTGTGACTTGCTTTTTTTTCACTCAGCAGTATATTGTGGATATCCCCCCATGTCAAAACATCAGTTTTTCCTTATTCTTTTTAATGGCTGAATGTGTGGCTATATCAAATTTATTCTTCCATTCTTCTATTGATGGGTGTTTCAAATTGTTACAAAGTTCTTACTAGTATAAATACCACTGCAGAAAACATTCTTGAATACTAGTATGGGTGTTTCTACAACAGATACTTAGAAGTGTGTGTGTTTGTGTGTGTGTGTATGTATGTATATGTTAAATTTTAATGAGTACCACTAGGTTGTTCTTCAAAAAGGTACAGATTTACATTTTCAATGTTAATATATGAGTGTGCCCCTTTCCTTTCACTGTTACCAGTATTGGATGATATAAACCTTTTACATTTTTGCCAATCTGTTAAGTGGAAGATGGTCTCTTCAGTTTCCATCTCCTAGGTTGTTGGTGAGGCTGCATATTTTTTCAGATGTTTTTTAGCCATTTGTATTTGTTCTGGGAGTTACTTCACTTTACTTAATATTTGAAACTCAGAATCTATAAAACAGACAAATTAGAGCTGTGGTTGTATGCTTCGTTACATGTTTCTATGTCTTTGGTGAAGGATTTAACCTAAGTACACTAAATAATGAACCCTCCTCTTGCAGTTACAAAATTTTAATCTACAGAAACCTTCTCAAGTAAAACTCTATTTGTAACATGCTGTCTGCCTGTTACATTATGTTTATTATATGTAATCTGCATTTAACTTGTAATAGGTACATACGAATCCATCATATCTTACTGTTGTTGCAACTTAATTACGAAGGATATGTTAGCTAATTACTGTGCTTTTCAGTTCCAAAATAGTTACCTTAGCTTTTCCTATGTTGGCTTTCTCCTCAAAATTAATCTTTCTCTTAACATTGGACCATTTTGGAGTATGTTTAAGTTTTAAATGTTCTCTAACTTTAAGTTTTTCATCTTAGTTCTGTTTGATGGGGTCTCATTCTTATGCAGGAGAATAAATATGAATAACTCATCAACATCCATATGTGTGGCAGAACAACCTCTGCAGATGGCAGCTGGAGTTTGAGACTGCTTTTTTGTATTTCTCATACATCAAAATTTTTCACCTGATGGAGGCAGTGTCTTCTAGTTATTAGTATGTAGTCTGTTGCTTGGATCAGCAGATAAAATATCTGTAGCCACGTATTCTTTTCAGAATTTTTTTAAACTAGAGAGATGCATAAGTTCCATGTGAGAGTAACAGTCACTATTCCTGCAGTGTGTGCTAGCTTTAGATCAGGAATATTCATCATTTTACTTAATAAATGATGCATATGAATTAAAGACTAAAGAAATAATTGAGTGTTATCCTTAAGACTGGGTGTGTACTCTATAACACGAAGAAACCTGTCGTGCTAGAAAGCACTACATGTCACAAGTGTGTGAAGCACTGCAGTTATTTCCCACTTCTCTTTCCCCAGGTACAAATAAATGGAAGCAGCAAACTTTTCCGGAGAGAGATTTATTGGGTTTTCCCCCTCAATAAACTCTATGTCATTCTGACTTATATTGCAGTACAGGTGTAGAGCCTTGAAAACTGATATCACCAGGGCAAGTAACACAGGTTGATCCCGTTGTGAGAATTTGCTGCCTGAATTAGTGAAACTGAGGACCTTAAATGTGGGGAGAAGACAGAATAGTGCATGGTAGATCTAGAAGCCATAAAATATTTTTCTTAAGGTCCTTAAAGACAAGCTTGTTCCTTTGCAGCTCTGAAATGATCCTTGCTGTGTGACTTGAATTTGCCTTTTGATTTTTGTTCCATTTGCTTGATCTACTTAGTGCTGATTTCATCTCCATGAGGCTGGCAGAGAACCTGCCCTTGCCCACATTTTTTTTTTTTTTTTTTTTTTTTTAATTCAGAGAGAGGAGAAGGAAGCAAGGAGAGTAGAGCTGTCTGGCCTGGTCACTGATGCAGTGGAGATTGAAGCCTGGAAGGTCTGTCTGCAGTTGGTAGTTTCTGCCCCGCATCGGCTTATTCCGACAGCAATTGTAGAACTAAGTGATCTACCTTACTGCGCAAATGGATTGCTCGCTTGTTCTCTTCCTCTGGGGCAATGTGGCCTCCACAGTGTTATTTGCTACCTTCACTGTTCTGGAAAAGACCATGGGCCAACTCTTTTCCGCCTCAGAATTAGCAACACCCATGCACTTCTCTAATTAGGTGGCCTGCTTATTTGAAGTGCCAGTTACTTATATAGTTAATCTCACCATGTTTTTCCTGCAACTTCTATTCTTTCTCTCTTTTTTTAATATCACAAAGTAAAATTCACTAACACAGGATCGTTGATTAAGATACCCTAAAGAGACAGCATCAGAATGAAGCCCACCTTTGGCTGTGACTGAGAGGAACTTACTGGGTCTTGATGCCCAATACTGGATGTGGAGGAGTCTGTAGAGAATTAATTCATATTTACATGCCTTCAATAATGCCATTTTGTAGTGGTTTTGAATCTTGAATCATTTTCCTGCTAAGAACACACCAAAAATTGTACTTCTGCAACTCCAACCGAAGCTCTGTATTTTTTAGTAGTTAAGTGTTTAAAAATCAGCTCCTCTTCCCCTTAGCTGATGGCGTTTCATTTTGCAGATCTCTTCCGTGGTAGCTGTTTCCATCAGCTTGCCTGAACACTATGGTGTTTTATATCCATTCCTTCTGTAAGAATGAAAGCCAGTGTTTGAGGGGAGAAAGGAATGAGTCTCCTGTTTGCTCTGTGAGCTGGGGAATTTTGGAAAACAAGGCTGAATTGGTGGCCTTTCAGAAGGGGGATGTCCTGTTGTTCTCACTGTAGGCCGCAGAGCTCTGAGGACCAAGTAGGGCGGACACTGTGTGCGGGAGATAGAAGGCTGCCGAGGTCTGAGTTGGGCACAGTAGGGAGGTTGGCCGACTTTGGAGAGTGTTTGTCTGTCCCACTGTGCACTGGATTGGTCACCCCTAATTTCTCAGTGACCTCCAGCTGCCCACTGTCTTTCAAAGTTGGTGCCAGAATTTTCTATCATCCTATGCTTTCAAAACAGGGGTCAACTTGGCACCCCTTTTCTGTTTGGCTACCCACCCCAAAATTAGAAGCTGTTTGTTAACTGTAGATGAACCTCTTGGGGTTATCTAAGGCTCCAATGTGACAGAATCCATGGAAGGGTGAGTGTAATTTGAAGCTCTGGAGGTTTTGCACTGAGGTCAAGGAATCGAAGTCTCCAGGATGGGGTTGTCAATAATGCCTATTGACATTTTCCTTTGGTATGGTAGGAGTATATTTGGAAGGAATAAAGTTATTTCTGGATATTTGTTTTTCCCATTGCTTTGCTTTATTTTGTTTGGAAATGTTTTTTTATTCTATAAATAAAGTAATTAAAACATAATGCCTAAATACAGCGAAAAGTGCTTTTCTTTCAGCATAGTTTTTTTTTTTTTTTCTCTCCATAAAAATGTGTTAATAGTTGTTGGAGGTTGGGATGCATGAACAGAACCAATGTGGGGTATTCCCATTTAGTGATATACACCTGTTATCAAATGATGTCTGATTCATGACTTTCCAAATCGCCACTCTGTCACTCATACATCAAATGAAAGTATTTTGTTAGTGATTTTATTCACACACATTCACATACTCCCCACCTGAAGCTGTGGTGTATAGAGTGGTTATTCTTCCTACCAGGCAGTAGAAACCTAATAAATATTTATTTTTGCAGATGGGATCTGATGTTTATATTTCCTTTTCTTTAGTTTTATGTTGTAGTGTTTCACTCTCTGGTATGATGTTATTTCAGTTTAAGTTTTCAGAAGCTTTAACCCATATCTTGCTCATTTGTTTGCTTTCACCCCAATTGAGAGCATTCTGTTTTCAACTCCTTAGGAGCTCCCTTAATGAACTGTCCCCTGCCTGGCTTCCTCCTTTTCCCCATCCTGCAGTCATTCTTAATAAGCTGCAGCTTCCCAGCCATCATATGTTTTTCTTGTTCAGTTCTCCCCTCACCACCTTTTGTTCAGACAACACTTGCTTCGCTATGGTCTCACCCTCAAGCTTAGCCCAAGCCTTTCCTGACCCTGTGCCACTTGGTTGTCTTCTTCCCATTTGTCTGTTTCCTCTACAAGCCCTGGGAGCAAAGGACTGAGTCTTATTTCTCTTTGCGTCTCCAGTGCTTAATGCAGTGTCTGGCACTCGTCACACACTATGTAAATATTTCTTGGTTGTGTGATTGTGTAAATATTAGGACAGAGCTGTTAAGAATGCCCATAACCAGAAGGATCACGGTGACTTCTGCCTGCCCATGATTCTTTTTTGTTTTTTTTAAACTAGTTTATAATCCACAGTTATGTCTACTAGGATAGATCTTTAGGTGACTAAGAAAAAGTACTTCCCAAAGCTAAATGTAATCATCAGTCAAATATAGAGGAGAAAGTTCTAATGTGTATCTATAATAAGTTATTTATGATGCTAAGCCTAATAAAGTAACACAATAGGAATAAGCCACTTGGTTTGCCTTCCTTCTAACTTTAGAAATGCATCCAGGCATCAGGAATGAATCTTATTGCCACAAATAAATCAAGAGCGTATTACAGGCCGTAGCAGAAGGGAGAAAATGTCTTGGGTATGGTGTAAAAAAAAAAAATAATAAAAAATTAAAACCAGCTTTTAATACATGTGTTAAAATAAATGTTCTATTTTATTCAGGATTGCTAATAGCTAAAAACAGGTTGTCATGCCCCAGAGGGAGCAGTAGCTCAGCTCCATTGATTCTGATATTTTTAAACATCTTGGACCTGAGTCTTGATGTGAGGAGGAATGGATGAGAGTGGTACTAGAAGCTGTGGAGTAGAATGCTTGTCACTGAATTATAACCACTCCGAAGTGTGAATTTAATTGAAAGGAAAGGAAAACTAATATTTATTAAATGCTACAATGTGCCAGGCAATTAGGAGCTTGCACATTTTATGAACTTTTTTCCAAAACTACCCAACCCTGTTAAAGTATACAATATTATCCCCACTTTAGACAGGAGAGTGCTGAAGAACCCACCCAGGCTGGTGGGGTGGACCGTGGGTTTAGATTCTCACAGTTTTGCAGAACACATTCCTCAGAGCCACATGGAAACTTTTTTGGAAGGCTGGATGTGTAATAGGAAAGGAAAGAATGACATCATTAAGGGAAATACTGAAGCATTTCTTAGTGACAGAGAGAGAATTTTATTAAGGCTTCACTGTCCTCATTTGTCTTTCAGGATTTCCATGACAAACCCCTTATTTTAGTTCTTGTTTTCCACCAAACAGTGAAACGTCTTGTTAGACTTTAACCTGATACATGAACATTTCCATATTGGCACAGTATTTACAGTCAAATTAGCTGAAATTGCTATAACTGTGTTAAAAAAATCTATTAAATTATAAAAAGGGGAAAAAGGTTTCTGGAAATAGATTTCTATCAAAAATGGAACGGAGGGGAATGATTTGATTAATTGTCAGCACAGGATAAGAATTATTAAGAACAGGTCCACAAAGTAAGTTGAACATAAAGGCAGTTTGTCTTCAGTGCCTTTACTTGCTGTTTTTTCCCCTCGATGACTATACATTTTTATTTTTGGTATTTTGAGAAAACAAAACTCATCTGTCTTACCTGGGGTGACTCCCATAGATAGTTATAAAATAAATAATGTGGGTGTAAGTACGGGATGTGGTGTGTTAATAAGTGAAGCACAGCCTTGGAGAAATTTGGGTGAAAGGTGAGGTAGGAGAGGACTCAAGTTAACAGCTGAATTCTCTGAGTAAAATATTATCATGGTTACCTAACGCCTATAAGCTTCAATTATCCTGTTAGTGAAATCATGACTCTTACAGTGATATGTACAGTAGCTCATACACTCCAGTGCCTGAAGTCTGTTTCCTAAGGATCTTCCTATATTTAGAACACCACAGTCAATAACAAACACCCATGTAGCCTTTACTCTCAAAATGCTGTTCTAAGCACTTTTTATTAACTCACCTGATTCTCACAATAACTCTGAAGAAGTTAACAATGTTATCCCCATTTTACAGATGGTGAAACTGAGGCACAGGGTGGTTTAGTAACTTGTCCGATATCACATAATTAGTGGTGGAAGTGGGCTTCAAACCCCGGCTGTCTGGGTCTGGAGTCCCTGTGTTTAATCCCTGTTCCTCTGTCGCCTTTCACAATTCCCTGTGTTTTGTTTTGTCAGATGTAAATGACACCATTAACCTGACTGTGGAGTTATCGAAGAATGAAACGTTGTTCAACTCAATAACACTTATGTGCTTACTACCTGTACTGGGCGATTAGGCGACAGATATAAATACTTCATTGTCTCTCTGCCATGTCAGATATTGTGGGACATGAGACAGAAAGCCTGGCCTCGGGGAGCTTAGAGTCAAGCATGGAAGACATGCACGAAGACAGCTGATCATTTTTAAGTCAGAACGAAATAGGGGCTGTCGAAGCATGTGGGAAAGAGGGAGATGCCTTCTGGGCTCATTGGTAGGTGGCTTTTGATTGGGCTTTGTAGGACACACAGAATCACCTTTGATTGGGAAGCTGAGGCAAGATGTTGTAAGCTGAGGTAACAGCCTAAGCCAAACAAGATCAGGGTCCAAGTGCCCCGGACCTTCAGGGGGTGGTACCTTCCAAGAGGAGGGGCCATACTATTTGTAATGTTGCCTTCGCTGATCCCTAAAAGGAAGAACAAATGGAAGAAATGTATCAGGAGCTACTTTCATGCTTTTCCACATTCTGTTCTGCGCTAAATACATTGTTTCCACCTGCATCTTCTTTTTGTTTTAATTGTTGCCCTTTTCATTTTGCAGAAAAATGTTGCAAATGCAGATTAGAGCATTGTATGTCTTGTGATGTAAGTGATACATTGAATTGAAGCTTGGGAAAAGAACTTCTTGCTCTTAAAAAGCATGCTGCTTTGACCCATTTCAAGGGTCTCTCTATTATACTTAATGAAGCTGGTAATATTGATTACAGCATCCTATTGGGAGACCAGAGCCTTACAACATGGAAATTATGTGACTGCAGTTAGTATACTTGGTTTTATTAGGTATGATCATACACAATAGTAAGGAAAACAATAAAGAAGAAATAATACATTTATATATTTTAAATCAGTAGCACTGTATTTTAAAAACTGCCTGCTGCTTTATTCAGTCAGAATTTGTTTCCGCATTCTTTCTCATGGGGCTAAATGCAGGCTAACGTGATACAATGTAATTGATAAGGAATCTAAGGGGGTGCTTCCCAATGCTTGTGCCTAGGTTGGACTGGAAGATGGGTTTTCATCTGGACTTCAGATTTGTGAAATAAAAGTTGGCATAACACTGCTACTATGTTGTTGTGTACTTAGCGATGTGCGACCATCCTGTGGGGAACTGACA
The DNA here is from genome assembly GCF_015220235.1 of Choloepus didactylus. NCBI lineage: Eukaryota > Metazoa > Chordata > Mammalia > Pilosa > Megalonychidae > Choloepus > Choloepus didactylus. The sequence continues at coordinate 61,754,041 of NC_051324.1, read as the reverse complement.
TTTCTGTTCCCGCGCCACACGAGGGGAAGCTGGGGCGGAGAGCAGTTAAGTAGCTTCTCCATGATCGTGCAGCTGGAGAGGGGTAGAGTGGTGATTTGAAACGAGGCAGGTTTAGTAAATGGCTGGGTTTTAATTGCGGTATTTTTTAATATCTGAAACTATGCAGATAAGTATCCAATCCCTTTTATTCACTTCCTCTCTTTTCATTTGTTTTCCCTTCCCTCAGGTTTTCTAATAAAGTATGATTTGTGATGCTCTTTGTTGTAATTGGAAAAAAACTCTCATTGATTCAAGAAAAGCCTGGCTCATTCTTGTAAAAGACTTCTGTTCAGATTTTTCTTGATGTTAAATGGCAGTAAATAAGCTTAAATTGTTTTCCTTCTTTTGCTAAATTAACACATGCAGCTATATATCCTCTATCAATGGACTATCAGTATATGAAAATAGGAGATTACTTGTCCTATGAATTTTAGACATTGCAACTCGATTTTTAACTATTAGCTGTAGAGAACAGTTTAAAACATACCTGCTTTCTTATTTTCTAAATATAAAGGTGCTTTTCTTAATGCAGTAGTTGTAACCACGGAAAGTTGTTTATGGATGATTTGAAATTTAATAGGTGGATTACAGAAAAAAATAATCATATTGTGAGTCATTTCCCTAACAATTTTGAAATTTTCTTTTGAGTAAATCCAACCCCCCCCCCCCCCACAGGCTGAGTTTGTTTAAAGAATAATTGCTAAAGTGATTTGTGTTTTTAGTTTCACATTAATTTCTTCATTCTTAATGACTCATTAAAATGGAAAACTTCTTTAACATTCTTCTGTTTTAATTTAAAAACAAGGCTTTAGTTTCATTTTCTGTCTCTGTATACCACATATATGTTCCTTTAAAAATCAAGTGATTATTAATTATAAACAATTCAGAGGCATGCAGGACTGGTTTTTATTTTTTATTTTTAGATTCAGCTTCCAGTTTAGGGGCAAGAGCTGATAGATAAATTATCCTTGTCTTTTCTTTTTTGCTTAATTGCACAACAAAGCACCGCAGCACCTGCTGGTATTGAGCTGAGTCTGTGCTCATTTGATGCAAATTAACTTGCAAAATCACATTTTATAAAGATTAATTATTGCACTGGCACACTGGAATAGTTAGTATGCTTGAGACTTGCCATAGTGGTCTACAATGAATCTAATGAAATGCTGTTGTAAAAATAATTTACGTAAAAGTTAAAGCTAATAGAGATCGAAGGGGTAGCTCTTTGGGTGAAGCTCTGAGCTTTTTAATTTAATTTTTCAAATTAATATAATTAGAGGTATAATACTAAACCTTTTTTATTTTTAATTTAAAGTATAGCCTGGAAAAATGAAGCATTCCCAATATTAATTTTGATTACATCACTTGTGAACAAGATAATTTTGGCTGATTTGTCCGTTGGTGGAGAATTTTTGAAGGCCCGCATTTTATCTCAGAATTACGAAGCAGGTCATACACTTTTGGCTTTTGTTTGAATTTTCCATGTGTTCGTTTGGTGTCAAGTTGTAATCGATAGTCTGTATGTTTTATCCTAATAGCCTGAACTGATGTGGAGACTTTTTCTTAGAATTAAAAAAAAATCATTATGTTTTTGAAGCTGTAGAATATATTCATGGCAGGTGAGAAAACTTTTGGTACTAAGAAAGAACTTGGGTAGATCTCTTATAAAACATGGGGTTTAATATTGCTTCAATTATGATGTATTCAAATGTGATTAAAAACATGCTTGTGTTTAAATGTAGGTTAATACACTGAATTCATGTACATTTAAGTACTGACCTTCCTTGACCTCCTTGGTAAATCCTATGGCCACAGGATCAGGCAGTACCATGATCTTAGAATTTAGTGGAAGAGAATATAGAGACCTTTCCTCTAGTTCCTTGAATGTACAGCTGTGGAATTGGCTGTGAGAGTTACCTGACTTGCTGTAAACCCAACCACAAGAGGGTGATCACCTGAAACTCGACCCCCGAGTCCCTGAGTGACATCGTGTCCTCCAGGCACCTTCCCATCTCCTGGTTGCTAGTAAAACTTTGGACTTCCCTGAACTTTGTAGTCTTGAATCTTGGTGCTGTTAAAAAATAAAAAAATAAAAGCACAGGGAAGCCCACAAACAAAGCAGGTATTGGGTTCCTTTTATTTTCTTTGAAAAATGGCAGTGTCTTTTAGAAACGAATATTCATCTTGCTCTGAAGTCTAGGAGTTTTACTGAGTACATAAAGATTGTATGTTTAGCTTTCATAATTTATAGGTTAAAAGTTTGGTAATAATATATAAAGACCTTGTTTAAAATGTTGTATTAAGCATTCTTAAGCCTTTTGAATTTGTTTTGGATGAGAATTCATGGGCAAGGAAACTGTCTTTGAAATTATTTTTTCTTTGGCTTTTGTCTCTAGTTTTACCACTCTTACCATGATTCTTTGAGAATAGGCTACCAGCCTTACTTTTTCTTTGTCTATCATTGATCTTATTTGTTGAGAGATTACTGGAGATGATTTTACATTTTATATATTAAGTTATATGCAAATATGAGTTAATGTTTAGTTAATCTGCAAATATATATATATTTAGTAACCTCCTAAACAAGATTCACAGGGTGACTAAATATCATCATAGAGGTTATTTGATAGTTGGCCTTCTGTAGTATAAATGACCCCAGCCTTAGAATTAAAATGGTTTCCGAAAAGGGGTAAAAGCTGAATATGGAAGCCAGGCCTTTTATTTCCTATACTTAAAGTATTGTTGACTTGAGATTCTGTTCTTGGAAATAAAGATGCAGAAAGCAAAGACACAAAATATGCAAATGACAGATCTGATGATAAAACAGATAGTAGCAAATTAAACTTGGATATTTATGCATGCTTTTTCTCAATATTTCTTTAGTGTCTAAAACCAAACACACCATAAATTTCTTGTAAATTTTCCTTTTGGACAATTTTTCTTCATTTGCTAGATTTCCAGTTTGCTATCTAAATGAACCTAAAATGATGGTTGTTTTTTTTTTCCTTATTAAATTTCTCTGCATTTTGCTTGGACATTCTTTATTGCACCGAGTCTTTGAATCATGTTCAAAATTAGGACTTCTAAGTTAGAAATTACTACTGCTGATTTGATGTATATGAATGATTTTAAAAGTTTTAAGTGGACTTAAGTACTAAGGGTAGATGGCTTCCATGCCACCTTCCTTATTGCTTCTATGGACATCATCATCTGCTTCGGATAATAGACTTCCATTTCAAATAATTTGGCTCTCTTTTCTGGAAAATTCTTTGGTGGTTTCAGGAGTGGGGAGTAGACTTCCAATAGTTCCATGAACTCAAACTGTCAAAAACATCTCATCCTGAAGTGATCAAGCCACCCTTGGCTCTAGTTGAAGTGTTATTTATCATCAACCTTCTTCTTAAACCTTCAGAGGAGATAGCTTTTTTTTCCTTCCATACATTATTTTGAATTAATTTTAGACTTAAAAAAAAGTTGAAAAATGGTGTAGAGTGTTTCTGTATGTCCCTCACCCAGCTTCCCCCAATGTTAACACCTTACATAACCACAGTACAGTGATCAAAAATAGAAAATGAGCACTGGTGTAATATTTTTAACTTAGCTACAAAACTTATTTGAATATCATCAATTTTTTTTTTTTCCACTGATGTCCTTTTCCTGTTCCAGGATCCTATTCAGTATCCTACATTGCATTTAGTTGTTATTTTCCATTAGTCTTAGTGGTAGTAATTTTTTTTTTTATTAGAGTTGTATGAGTGCAGTACCTCTGATTGTGCATTGGTGCAATCAAATATCTTTCTCAATCACAAATCAAACACACATTTAAAAAAAATTATTATTAGTTGCATTGGAATAATGCTACTCTGGATGGGGTTAGCCTTGCAGTCTGTATGGTTGCTGGGTGGTTGCCATTATGAGTTTATATTGCTTCTGGTTGGGGTGGTAGTGATCATACTTACAGGCAAGGTGACAGAAATGGAAGCCATTGGAGATTTCTATGGAAAGATGAACTAAGGATTCATGGAGCTTCAAGAGGGCTCCATTCTCTATACTGGTGCTACCCAATAGAACTTTGTATTATGAAGAGAATGTTCTATAATCTATACTGTCTACTATGGTAGCCTCTATCACCATGTGGCTATTAATTGCTTGAAAGGTACACCTGCATTTTTAAATTAATTTAAATTAATTAAAACTGAAATTTAAAAGTCGCATGTGGCTAGTGGCTACTGTGCTGGAGAGTATAGCTTTGGCACATCCTTAGCAAATAAAAGTAGCTCATATTTTTAAAACCCTCTCATTTTGTAAGATAAAACACAGATATAGGAAACCATGCATAGACAAACATGTGATTTAATGAGTTATTGTTAGTCTAACATTTCTGTAACTACCACCTTGTCAAGTACTAGGACCTGACCAGTTCTCCATGTACCTCTTCCCTCCAAAGCAACTACTAGCATGACTTTTAGATCCATCACATTTTTTTTTTTGCATTTCTGGTTAGTTTTATCATCCAAGGGGTTATCTCTAGACACTCTAGTTTAGTCTTACCTGTTTAAAAATAATTTGAATGTCCTTTAAATCTCATTTAATCTGGAAGTATCTCCTCCATGCCCTTCTTTTCCTTATAGTTTATCTAGAGGAGAACCTGGGTTGCCAAACCTATAGAGTTTCCCACAGTCAGAATTTTGCTGATTGTACACTCTCAGTGCAGTTCATCATATTCTTATATATTTTCTGCATATTGGCAGCTGGATTCAGAGGCTTGCTTGATCAGACTCGGGTCCAATCTGGATCATGTAGTTTTTAAAATGCCTTTGTAACGTCACATACTTGTTAGTTTGTACACACACTCACATATACACAAACTATTATTATGGGAAAAAACCAACAGAGTGTTTTTCCATCAAATAAAGTGTCCAAATTGAGAAGTTAACTTAATTGGATTGGTTAATGTTAAATTTTTCAGCTCGCAATTTGCACCATGGAAACATCTACTGCATGCTACTTGTGGAAAACTAGGCTGTCAGAGGCCTTACTAAATACATGGTGCTCATTGGATCTCTATGCAAATTTTAGTTTTCATTTAGTACTTCCACGGGCAAGAGGTGCCTGTGTATATGTGTGGGTGTGTGTCTGTCCGTTGGTTATGGTGGTAGAATTACTAATTGACTTGTTATATAGCCATTTACTTGTCTAAACCTCACCCACATGACTATACATACTGTCTTTTTTATTGTGGTATTTTAATTTCCAACACAAGATCAACACTGGGTTTTAGAGGTATCTTTGTGCACTGAAATATCTGGGGGCAAAGAGAATAAGCAGATGAGATATGATAGAGTGTGTTCCTATTTGTAGAAGCAGATGATTAGCAACCCCTGGACCTGCTTTGTGCAGGTTCATACATAGCTATTGATTTGGGGGAGGGGGGTTTTCTGAAGAATTAGAGAGCTTGATCCCTGTTAATCAGGGAGTTTAAAATATCACCAGATAGGTAGACTTGACACATAACACACTAAGAGTATTTTAATAAGAGAAATGTGTCAACAAGTATAAATTTATGTATTAAAAAGTTGAGAGAAAACTTCCAGTGATAAATGAGCACTGGTCTTGGGATTTGGTAATCTTGGTTTGAATCCAGTTTTGGTCTCTGTCCTCATCTTTGTAATGGTGGAGTTGGACTTGATTAGGGGTAGCAAATATGTGGCATTCTTGCAAGCTCCAAAGGCAGATAACACTAATTAATCCTGGTCGTCTTTCAACCCCAGAATCCTTCTTAACTCAGTGCTCCAGTCATTTGATTGGAATTGGTGTAGGAGACCAAACCCATTTGCCATGCCTAGGCGGTGTATTATCCTAGTCCCCTTCTAGACATTGATCTCCTTGAGGACAGAGGAGGATCCCTGGATGCCCCAAATCACCCTGCTACTTGTGTAGAATGTATTTTTTCCACCTTTAAAAAATTCCTCCATAGATGCACAGCATCTTGGAAAAATAGTCCATAGTAGTGAAAAATTTTCCTAAAAATGTTATCACTGAAATATTGAAAGTTTTATGCAAAGCAAACCATTGTCTGCTGTGTATTAGCCTTAAGCCAGGAATTGAGTTGGCTTGGAATGAAAATTGTAAAACCCCTGTTAATTCCTCGATGTTATTTTTCTTGATTAGCAGCATGGAAAATGTTAAATGTTTCTGACTTCTGCTGCATCTAAGCCAGTGTTTACCTACTATCCAATTTACGTGAACTCCTTGTAGTTGAATTCTGGTATTTGAGACACGTGTTGGTTTGTGGTCATTTTACTGAGCTCTGTAACCCTAGTGATTAACCCCCCCCCCCCTTTCTTTTTATCTGGACAGGAAATAACAAAACAGCTACTAGGAGTAGACCTTTATGCTTGATCTTTTAGAAACCGTAATGAAGGATGAGATAATGGTACCCTTACCCCAGTGGTGCTTGGTGATAGTGGGAGTACAGATTGCTGTGTTAAGAAATGCATAAGGGAGGAAGTCCTGTTGGAAGCAGTTAAGCGAGGATGCAGATGTTCCTAAAACTGTTAGAAAACAGAGTACAGGGAGGGTTAAAGGCCTTGAAGGGCAGGTAGTTGTAATTTATTCAAAGCTCACTTACAATCCTTTGAGCCGGCTAGAGAGCCCCAGGATTACTTTTAGTTTATAGGACTGCATGCTTTTGCATGCTCAAATCCTGTTTGTGCAAATTTGACCTTTAAAATGAGTTCCGTTCTTGTTTCCCATCCTCCTCCTTTCCTCCTTTGAAGCTGGCCTTTTGTGTGAAGTTTTGGGTTTTATGGTTGAAGTTGGGCTCAGAGATGTTCATCTATGGTGAGCGATCCAGCCATCCACATACTTAATTATTTATTCAGCACATGTTACCTGCCAGGCACTGTACCAGTTGCTAGGAATAATAGAACCTAGCATTTATTAAGAATGCCCTATGTGTATGGCCCAGCGTTGAGCACTCTACACAGATTTTTTCTTCATTTAATCTTCACAACTAATGAGAATGGGCTATTTTTTTGGATGAGGCTCAGGGAGGGTTAAAGTGTTGTCTGACTAATACTAAGTGACTGGGTGAGCATTAAAATGTAGATTTTGATCATTGATTCATTTTTATTCTTCTAATCACACATAGATCTGTGAATTTTTATAAGCAGATTCCCAGTTTCTACACCTCGGATCCAGATATTGTCTTCCCTTCCCATCCCTCCCCACAGTTTCGCATGATAAAAGGTAGAAAACCCAACTGTGAGAACATGCGCTTTAATTTCCTGTTTTATATCCCGAAGGTATAGGGAGATGTCAAGCTTGACAAATATTAAATTAGGGAGGTTTCAAAGATGCCTGAATGGTTTTGTATTTAATAAAAGGTTAATTCGATCCTAACGTTTTACTTTCCAGGAGAATTCTATTTTTTTCTGTCCCTACCTGAGGCCAGTAACTGCTGGGAGTGCCTGGGAGCATTCTGTAATAATATGCTTGCGTTATGCCTGCTCTATCCATCTTTTTTGAGCTGCTGAGATCAATCACCCTGAACTTACTGAGAGTAGGGTGTAGTCTGACTACCACAAACTGAGCTTCTCTTAGAACTGATGGGTGCATTTATGTCTGTCATGTTCACCAGATTCATATTTTTGGGCTCTATTCAGATAGGCCTCTTATTTGCAGTGTTTGTAAATTCTCAATATTCTAAAGTTTGATAAAGGGGAGATCTGTTGAAAGTGATATCAAATAAATTGAAGAATCAATTTATTTCAAAATGTTGCTAGATGTTTCTGCCATCTTCGAGTTCCATAATCTTCAAATATTTGAAATCAGCTCTGCAAATGTATGCACGTGTTCCTCACCCATATGGCTTATGTTCTTTATTTCAGTTCATTCATCCTTTCTGCTTTGTAATTACTTCTCATCATCTGTCATCTTTTTGGAATTTGAAGTCCTAAGGTAGTTAGCTGTTGTTTGAATATTAATAAGATGAGTTTGGAGGGGAATTATTTCACCAAATGACGTTTAAAATTTTAGGCAACCATTGATTCAACTGTTATTTTTTTGACATTGCTACAGCGGGCAGGCACTGTGTCTGATGCTGGAGATCGAAGTAAGCAAAACTAAGACAGTCCGTGCTATAATCCAGTAAGGGACCCAGCCACTGTTCATCAAGCACATGGACAAATAGCTAAAGATTGCTTTTGGAGTTATAACCTAAAGGGCCACAGGACCATGACAGTGTACAACAAGGGGCCCCAACTTTGTCTGAGAGTCAGGGCAACCTCACCTAAGGGAATGACATTTGAGCGAGCTCTAAAGGATGGAGACTTTAACAAGATGAGGAATAAAGGAAGAGCTGTCTGGACAGAGCAGCCACCATATGCAAAGGCCCTAAAAGGAAGGAGTGCTGTGTGCTGCAGGAGCTGAAAGCATCCAGGAGTGGTTGGAGCATTTTGAGGGAGGACTGCTGTAGGGTAAGGAAAAGCCGGAGAGGTATGGATGGCCACTTGTAGGTCTTAGAGCCCAAGTTAAAGATTTCAGTCCTGGAGCCTAAGGGTCATGGGAATCCATTAGAGGGCTTTGAGCAAGGACATGGATGGATCAGAATGGGTGGCAAGCCAGTATGGAGGCCATTCTTCTGGTGAGAGATTTTTGGTTCCTGAAACTGGAGAAGTGGCAGTGGAGAGATGTTTACAGATGAAGGATCTATTTAGGTGGAAAAATCAGCTGAAAGCGACAATGGATTAGATGTGGAAGAGAGGGAGAGGGGGGTCAAGGATCAGGACTTTGGTGTCTTCCACTGATTTCTGGTAAGCTGCAGGAAGACCAGGATTTGGGGAAGACAGTGTGGTTTTGAACTGTTGAATGAGAGGTTCCTTACCTCTAAGAGGGGAGATGTCAGGGAGGCAGTCCACTCCAGGGCCTGGAGCTGAAAAGGGACAGCCAGGGCTGGAAAGCAAACTTGAGGGTCCTTGAATGAATGGCAAGGATCAGAGGGCCTGGAGGGAGGGTGGAGAGTGAGATCTGGAGGGCCCACAGAGTCAGCACAGTAGCTTGCCAATGCTTACTGGCTAACTAGGCAAGAACGAGCCTGCCAAAGAGCCAAGGGGCTGCCAGGGAGGCCAGCACAAAAGCAGGAACCGTGGGGTTGCACCAAGGGGCAAAGAGTGAAGGAAATGGGGCAGCAGCCATCTAAGCAGTGATGCCTGGGCAGTTCCTGAGGATTGTAATAAACCATCGCATTATTTATCAGAGCAGTTCTGGCTTTCATTGCATTGTCTTTGAGGTTTTGACTCCCTAGAAATCTCTCTTTCAAACACCGAGGCTGGAAATGGTGTCATCCTGTTTTCTTTCTTTCAAAAGAAAGGGAGAAAATTGAGGGTTGGTCTCACTCGACCCCTTCTCTCCGCTTGCCTCTTGGGTATTAATGCAGAAGGGAACTGCTCAGAAGATAAGCTGTTCTCAGATATAATCAGTTTGCGTATGACTCTGAGAGCCCAGCCGTTGTTCCCTTTCTTTTATTTACTCAGCCGGGACACGTGTATATATCAGTGAAAAGACTTCCTAATTATTATTATTTTTTTAAAGAGCTGTACAGCTGTAATATCTACGCATCCTGTCAGAACAGATAAAACAGATGAGTGGGCAAGCAGGCATTTATTGGTGTTTGAGAGAGATTTTATTAAGCTAGACTATTCTATTAGAGACCCATCTCCATTTGCAAGTATTTTGTTAACGGGGTCTTAGGATGATTGCAGGAGAAAGGGTTTGGGGGAGGGTCATGTCTGTGACATAAACTAGATTACAGAATTTTATAAATTAGGTAAGATGGACTTAAAAAGAGCAACAGGACAAGCAATTTTGGACCATCTGTCCGTGAGTGTTGGAGGGGATGGAATTTGATGGGAGGGCGGGTAGTTGAGGATTAATGGGTTGACCCTGGAGATCCTTGGAGGAATGAGGAAGGCACATCCTCATTTGTGATTTCATTCTTTCTGCTCTTGGATAGGCAGTTTATTTCTGTTCTCTCTTACCAAGAATTTTGTCTATTTTGGTAACTGCTCCATATTTTTAATGCCTGGAGCAGCTCCATAAATTAACAAGGGAGATTGTCTCAGATGATGCTGATGAAGACATCCCTGCAGATATGCTGCATTTGCTGTTTTTGGGGTGATGTGTAGAGACGGGATGTCAGAAAGAACACTTTGCAATCTTCTCATGGCTCTCTGCTCCTTGGACCTGGGTTAGCAGGGACAGGGGTGTGGCTGTCTTGGCTGTGTACTCCGGGGGCCAAGCCCTGGTCGTTTGGCTGGAAGGCTGCGTGTGCCATGCCTCCTGGCCTCCCAACCTTTTCCTTGGCCTCGTTTCTTCCACACTTGCTTTGCCCCTCTCTTTAACTTCTGAAGACTCCCATTTGCATCCATTGTGCTCTCCCATGTGGTTGATGCCATTTGACGCATTTAGTATCTTTTCACTTTTGTGTTATTCGGCAGAGGCAAAGTTAGGCCATTGCAACACATTAATTCCCAAATCTCAGTGGCTTGATGCAGCAGGTTTGTTTCTCCCTCGTTGGACATACCTATTTCATATCAGTGGGGCACTCTTCTCCACACAGTCACATAGGGTCTTGTGGCTGTATCGTCTAGAACTGGAGACCTCCTTCTGAGGGGACTAGGAAAGATTGAGCCTCAAGAATCACACTGAGGTTTTTCATTGTTTTAGCTCAGAGGCAGCATTTCTGCTCACAGCCCATTGGTCAGAGCCAACCATGTGACCCTCCAGTTCCTGGAGTGGGGAATGGGGAGAGTGGCATTGCAAGGAAGCAAATGGAGTATTTTGAGTGTTCTTGTCTTTGCCACATCTGTATTATCTTTTCATTGGGAAGGAAATTTCTACAACTATGTTGTTAGAACATTACCTGAGTTGTTACACGCATTGCTATATAGAGCCTTTCCTTAATGGAAACTGTCTTAAAGACAATGTAAATTGACATACAGTCTCTGTTTTGTTAAACTCCTACATTTATGGTTAATTTTTCCCTTTTATTGTTGAAGATTTGATCATTATTTTCCTTTTGAAACCAATTGCAGCAGATCAGTGGTTTGTTGTTCATAATATACTGGGGCAAAAGAAAACAACTTTTGCTCTGTTCACAATAGGATGTGTAATTGGAATGGGTCATGGGAATTCTGGAGAACCTGGTCATCTAACTTGTTACCTTCATAGTTGATGCTGTGGGCTTTGGGGAAAGTGGAGGACGGGGATTTAGCATCCAATCATGCTTCCTTGGTTGGCTGCCATCCAAGCTAGGGTCATTTTTCCATTTTCTATGAGGTCTAAAATAGGTTCCTTGTATTTTTGAGGGATCTGTTTGTAATTTAAAAGTCTGCTTCTTCTAACGAAGCTTAAGACTTTTTTTTTTTTTTTAGGTGAAGTGAAAACTTTGGGCTTTCCTTGAGACCTATTCAACCAATATCCTCTGCACTGCATGCTGGACATAGAAAAAGCTCTCCAAGAGAGAGGAATATGGACATAGTCTATATAAATGAAATCTACATTAAAGCAATTACACAATATGCTAGTTTTGCCTAATAGAGAATCCAACAAGCTATAATAAATAAGAGTAATTTCAAACTGGAGTGGATTCTCCTAAATGCTAAAAAGTTTTGTATTGCTGAAAACACTCAGAAATGAGTGTTCCTATTTCACCACATCTTCTCCAACACTTATTACTTTGTGTTTTTTTTTTTTAGTAGTAGCCAGAAAAAAGGGTATCTCATTGTGGTTTTGATTTGCATTTCCCTAATTGCTTTTTGGCCATTTGTATATCTTCTTTGGAGAAATGTCTATTCAAGTATTTTGCCCATTTTTAAATTGGATTGTTTGTCTTTTGTTGTTGAGTTGTAGGATTTCTTTATATATTTTTTATATATTCTGGATATTATACACTTATTGGATATGCGGTTCCCAAATGTTTTCTCCCATTTTGTACGGCATCTTTTACTTTCATGTTGGAGTCCTTTGAGGCACAAAAGTTTTAATTTTGATGCTGCTCCATTTGTCTGTTTTTTTCTTTTGTTGCTTGTGCTTTTGGTGTAAAGTCTAAGAAACCATTGCCTAACACAAGGTCCTGAAGATGCTTCCCTGTGTTTTCTTCTAGGATTTTTATAGTTTTGGTTCTTATATTTAGTTCTTTGATCCATTTTGAGTTGATTTTTGTATATAGTGTGAGGTAGGGGTCCACTTTCATTGTTTTGCATATTGAGGTTTTTAAAAATAGATAATTACATACGATAAATTCCTAAGAGTGAGATTACTAGGTATAAGGTAACCTTTTTAAGGCTCTTGATCCATATTGTCACATTATCTTTAGAATGGTTATTAAATTTCATTTCAACAAGCACATTTCTGCCAGCAGTGCATGAGAGTGCTAATTTTATCTTATCTTAGCAGACACTATTATGATTAAAAATAAATTGCCTATTAGGCCAAACAATGGTATGTCATCATTTTATTACCAGTGACTTTAAACAGAATTTTCCCACTTTCATTAATGGTACCTGAAACATAGTAAATGCTTGGTATTTGTTGCATGAATTTATTGAGTCCATACTCTGTGTCAAGCCCTTTTTTGCGTATATGGGATGGGACAAACAGGATCGATGCATATTATAGTTTCCTTATGATGTTTACAGTCCAGTGGAAGTCAAACAATTACAATAAAATTAATAGATGCTGTGAGACAAGAAGTAAGCCTGACATGTAAACAAATATTAGTGGCACCTAACCCAAACTCTGAGAGACAGAGAAGGCTTCTATAAGGACACAATGGTTAAGCCAAGGCTCAAAGGATGAATTTGGAGGGATCCAGGGGAAGAGGGGGTGGGGAGGAACATAGAGGAGAAGGAAAGTTCCCAGATGTCCCCCAAAGTTTAGGATGTGGCTACTCGTTATCCTCCACTCCCCTCCCCGCACCCTCACCCCTTTCCTGTTGGCTTTGTGTGCTTGTCTTGACTTTTTTCTCTTCTCTACTCCTCCCCTCCCTCCCTCCCCTCCTCTCCCCTCCCCTCTCCTCCATCTTCCTCCCTCCTCCTCCTTTTTTTTGGCTAATTTTAAAGACTATATGTTTACAATTATCTACTCTTCATTTGTTTATTTGCTTCCCCCCATGATTCTTGTTCATGGTATTTTTTTTGGCCATCAAAAGTGGGAAGGACCCTGCATCTAGGAGAGAGGGGAGGGGAGGGGACAGCTCCACTGTCCTTCCCAAACCCCAAAGGAGTAGAGCCGGCCCTAAAGGATGGTCATGAGAGCAGGGCAGGTCTCAGGCTGCATCAGTGCAGTTAAGCTGGGTCAGCATCTTCTCCATTGTTCAAGTCACGTTTCCGTCAGAGGCACTGAGCTAGCTGCTCTCAGGTTGTTGTTCTCTGCCTTCAGATGCTCCTCAGGCTCTGATCTGTGCTTGGTATATGCTTGTTCTGGGAAAGCACAAGAACTAGAGGCTTTGGCATTTATTTCCTTCTTTCTAGGACTGACTCAAGTTATGGATATGTCTTCTTTATTCTTCGTAAGAATCTGTTTAGTTAGATCATCACTTTTACTTCCTCTGCAGGGTCCAACTCAAAATTCTAGGCAGGGCTAAGAGGGAGGGTGACGGGGTGGGCAGGAGACTGTCTGAGGGCTTGGAAAGGATGGAAGGAGAGGGGAAGGAAAAGCCCATAATCCAGTAAGGCCTAGTGCTTTCACTTTATCTCACTTAATCCTCAAAATTTTATCTCCTCCCACTTCACACATGAGGGAACCAAGTCTCCAAGAGATTATGTAAACTGCCCAGGTTTAAAGAGCAGTGTTTTGTGGTGGGGCCAGGATTTACACCCGGTTGAACCAATAACAAAACCCACCCTCTTTCTAGTGCACCTCTAAGCCTTTTAAGGAAAGTACCTGGAAAACTTGGTCCTGGCCTTTTGACTTTTATTTGAGCTTTGATAGAGGTAGATTCAATGGAATTCTTGAAGGAATCCTAAATGCTGAAGCTTTAGCTCATGGTGATTGAGTCTTTCCATGATCCAAAAGTCAGTATTTTATTTTGTTTTCTTAATTCTTGATGCTAAAATTTGTAAGCAGTACAGAGATGTATTTTTTTTTTTAACCTGGAAATCTTTTTTTTTACTTAAATTTCCAATTTTGAGGGGTGGCTTTTCATGCTTGGAGGGGTAGTTTTAACCTCATGAATTCCTCTAGCAGGTTGTTTGACTCTTCCTGAAAGATTTTCTAAGGCGTCTTGAAAATCCTCTTGGGTTCTCCCTTAACTTGGCCTCACACTTCATCTTCCTTTTGTTCCCAGAGTGTTTGGAATTGGCTCCGTCTCTGAGGCTGCCATGTTTCCCTTGCAATCACCAGAATATATGAGCTTTCTGTGGTCACTTACCAAGCTCAGCACTCCTCATTTCTGCCTGGCTCTAGACTGAAGACTGCCGCCCAGTTTTCAGGACTGACTGTTTTGGCTTACTGTGCAGAAACACCACTTTGCCTGTGAGCCACGCTTTGCATATTAGCATAAGCACCTAAATGTTGCTTTACTAAATTGTTATTGTCGAGAGGAGTTGGCGGACAAAGGCTGGTACAGGCAGCATGTGCTAGGGCTGTATGTTTTCCTTGCATTTGTTTTTTTGACTTCTAGGATTATTTTTATTATGAAACTGTTCAATAAAGCAAATTTAGTATGCTAAAGAAATAACATTTCTTTCACTCATTTTCAACATAGGGGTTGGGAGAGTTGTTTAAAGTTGTCTTTAATTTTAAAATTTTAAGTAAACCCTGATTCTACAGCTGCATCTGGGCTTGACAGTGTTCTAAGGAGGTTACAGTAGGAAGAAGAATAAAAGTACGTTTTGTGGAATGGACTGTAACCAATACATAAAATGTTTTTTCAATTTTAATTGGCTCTTTCTGGCAAAAGTTCCATACAGCTGTTTCTCAGAGACACTGACAAAAGCTATTAATGGTAAGTAATTTTTTGTAGATAGCAACAAAATTCAACAGGCTGCTGTATTTGGTAGTGTTATTTCCTGATCTCAAGGTAATAGAAGAAAATGACAAGAACATACTTGTGGCCATAAAAGCTGGACTCAGTTGTCTAGGTATTTTTTTTAAAGGTTTTATTTTTAAAATAAAATATTAGCTGCTGCAGTGCTAATGCAACCTTAATCTATCTTGCTGGTACTCCTTAGACATTTATTGAAGATTCTTTGCTTATGGGGGTGTATGGGGAGGGGCGGGGTAGTAGAGAGGTTGGGGAGTAGCTGATCACTTTGATTCCCAGAACTTCTATGAGAGAAGTTACAATATCATCAAAGAGATAAGGGATGGCTGGTTTTCTGAAGTTGACTTTGCAACAATGTTATATCTGGAATTACCACCCTTTCAGAGTGTTACAGATTTTCAAGTATACATAGTCCTACCTCCCTGCTTCAGAGAGCTACCACTGTGGTTCTGCCAATTATTTGCCTTAGTATTCAGTCCGTATTTCTTTTAATATTATGCCTGAAAACAGTGTGGCTCAAATGGAAAATAAACTCTTTTGTAAAATCTCAGATTTCTTAAGCTTCCGCTTGGACACAGCTTGTTAACTGAAGAAAAAAATTTTTTTTAACTAACCACTTAGAAGCTAACTTAAATTTAAGTTTAGTTTATGATTAAAAAATTTCTGAGCTGATTCGAACAGTTTTCCTAAAGTTATTGAAAAACACTTCCTGTAAAGGAAGTTTCATTTCTATTCTATTGCTCATTTTAGCTACTTAATATTTTTTTGTCATTATTACTCGAGAGAACTTGAAAAGAAAGGAATAAGAAAGAAGTATAGCAGCTGTTCTGGAATACATTTAAAGAGTTGTAAACTCCATAGTCTGTTCTTTTTCCTTGACTCCCTTCTCTCACAGACCTTTAAATAGAAGCTGTTTTCTTTTGCTGCATTAACCCCTATCTGATTTGTTCCAGTTGCTGAGCAAAGAGTAGCAGCCTGCCTCTGAAGGCTACCAAAAAGGGCCAAAATGTTTTATGAAAATGGCCTAATGTTAACTTAGGCCCTAGAACTAAACAGTCCCCCAAAGCAACCAAATAACCCCAATATTATGAGCCCATCTCAAAATCTGCCAATTCTCATATAAATGCAAGTTTAATCAGATTTCTAAATTGCTTTTTAAAAATTGTGTAATGGAGGTGAAATTTAAAGATCTGAATGATAACTTTTATTACATAAGCTAACCATGTAAGCCTTAACATTTGATGTGCACTTTATTAATTCCAGGGCTTAACAGTATGGCCCTCTTTTGAGTCAAAATGGTGTGGATTAATTCTGTGTTAAACATGCCTTCATCTCATTTTCATACTGCATTAAACTCTTTGGGAGAACAGATAAAAAGGACATTTGGGCTTATAAACAAGCTATACACCATAAAATATTTGTATCAGAGAGTTTCACAGTCAAAAGCAATGGACTTCTGCTTGAACATAATCTCAGTAATGGAAAACTACCAAGTCCTCAGGGAACTGGACATGGAAGGTTAAACTAGCCCTAAGCGGGGGACTGGGGAGTCCTGGTATCAGAACTGGCAGCTGTAGTTTGCCAGGATATGGCCCCAGTTTGGTACAGGTTGTAGATATTCGAGAGGCCCTCACAGCAGCCAGGCTCAGCAGGTACTTGGTGCTTCTGATATGCGTAAAATGGTATTTCCCCAAAAGGTTAATTTTGCTTTTTGGTTTCTTTAAGATGAGAGAGCATAAACTTCATTTAGGGGGAAAAGTAAGAGCATAAATACTAGGATATTTAAAGTGTTCAGTGGAGAGCAAAGAAAAATGTCTTAACTGGGTGCTGTTTTAAAAGCTGCTAGATTCCTATTCTTTGATATAGAAGTTCTGGAATATGGCAAACTTCATCAGTTTCTTTGCGGTAATACTGCTGGCTGGGAGCAGACAGTAAATATTAAGTCAGCTCTTCAAATTTTTTTTTCATTCATTAAAAACTGATCATATTTTTTCTAGATTTAATCTCTTAGTTGTGAATTCTGATTGGTACTAATTGATTTTTAAAATTTAGTTTAACATCTTTGTGTTTTCCATGACATATCCTTATAGAGGTGTGAAATTGAGTGAGACATACTGTTTTAAAATGTGTGCATGTGATACTTGCGTGGTGGGGAGCTGTGGCTTGCACTGTAGATACTTGTTAATTCTGAGTATCTTGCTTTGAAAGAAGTTTGCTGAAGGGTAAAAGCACTTTATAAACAATCTTACAATTTTGAATTTCCAAAAAAGCAGACATAAGTAAGGAACTATTTTTATAGGATGAATTATAAATGGTAATCAATCACAAATGATTAACTAGATCCTTATGTGTTCCAGTATGATCCTAGCACAGGGAGATAACATCTTGGAATTTGACATTGAACTTGACAAGTTATCTACTAATTAATGTTAGTTTCCCTTTGCTTTCTGTAAATGAAACTTTTTTACATGTTACCCTAAACATTTTTATAACATAATACCTATATTACAAAGCTACCTTGCAAATTATTGCAGTTAACCGAGGAAAAGTCTCAAACTTGTAAAATTGATAAAGATTCCCATTGAATTTCCTTTCTTACAGATAATGTACAGGTGTTCAAACTTTTGGATTATTTTTTGGACCACAGATGCAATATATGTGGTTTGATAGGTTACAAGCCATTCCTTTGCTTTCAGTGTCATAAATTCAATCATTCAGCAAATGTTTTTGGAGTACCTCCCATACACAGACACTAAGTACACAACAGTGATTAAATCAGATGCACTCCCTACTTTTAAGGGTGGTGGTGGTGGTGGTTTGAAGTCCATACAATTAAAAGCTGAATCAAAGTAAGGAAGTCTGAGATGGAGCACTGTGGGAGGTGGGGTGAGCATCTGAACCTATTTAAATATAGATAGAAGTAATGCCAAATAATTAAGAGAATTATAGTAACAACAGAATATGAAAGTTACAAACCTGGATAATGTAAAAATAATATAACTGAACAGAAAATCTGGAGGCAGAAAGAGGAAAAATGAGGGGGAAATTATTAGCATGCTGATGTCCACATCTTGCAGGATAGTCAATCAGTACTGCCTAAAGTGGAAGACCATAGTTTAACAAATAAGAGTGACTCCAATTTTGTAATATTTCTCACCATATCTTAATCTTAAATTTCAGTTATTTCTTTTAATTTTGCTAGTCAAACAAGTTTATATTTAATAAATATAAACAATGAAAATAGCATGTAAAATATGACCCCATTTTCATAAAATTATATCCATCCATCCATCTGTCTGTCCATCTATATACACAGAAAGATGCCTAGACTGTTTTTGTGTAATGTTAATGATGTTATTTGTGGGTTTTGGCATTTGAGTTGAAATCTTTTTTTTTTTTTTTTTTTTTTTTTTGCATTTGTATTTCTGTTTCTCTGCATCACTTAAATTCTTTAAAATAAACAAGCTCTTTTTTCCTAAAATCACAGTGATATTTTATGAAGAAAAGATGCAAATATGTCAAGATGTTAAAAAGTAGATAATTTGGGGTGTTGGGAATATGAATTATTATTTTCTTTTTGTAATTTTCATTTCTAAAACTTTAAAAAAAAGAGAGAGAATATTGTTTTGTTTACTAAACTGAATGTGAATATTGGCGATATTACATATATCTGAGTTTTGTTCTCTCCTGAGGAACATAGATAGAGGGTAATATAGCTTGGGGTTGTTGATATTTTTCATACTGACTCCATCTCTTCCCTGCCATGCTTAACATTTTCCACTTCATTCTCTTTTTCTTCCTAACCCATTCCATGGCCCTGTCACTCTTTGTTATCAATCACAGAACATGATTTCGCTTCCCCTCAACAGAAAAGTTTCCCTGTTTGCTTTGTTTTCATGGAAAGCTATTGAAGAGATTTAAATGGGTGTGGGGAGGCAGGGGGGAGATGGTTTTGATATGATTAGTTTTAGAAATCTGTTCTGGCTTCAGTGACGCTGCTAGTGTGAGGGGAGACCGGATCAGTGACACGGCTAGTGTGCGGGGAGACTGGAATGGATGTGAGTAGACCAGATGGGGTGCTACTGAATCAGTCCCGCCACAGGATGCTGGCAGCTTGGGCAGAGGAGGTGGAGGTTGAGATGGCCATAAGGGGAAAAGTGGATGATCAGCTATGGAGGGGAGGGAGAAGGAAAGGGTGTGTTCTGGGTGACTCTTAGTCTCTAAGCTTACACAGCAGGGTGAATGGTGGATGGTGGTGCCATCTGCGTGATAAGGTGTGATGGGAGCTGAGCTTGATGTTTGCATCTCTGAGTCATGAGGCTTGACTGGGTGGCCTTGGGCTCCATTTCAAAATCGGTAACATCATAATGCCTAGCACTGTATGTCTTCAGCTGGGCCCTTGGATGGCCTTCTTGGGACCCATTCTTATCTAACTTGAACAACAATAAAAAACTGTCAGCACCGTTTCCTGGGGAGAAGTTCCTTTCCATATCTTTCGGTGAACTCTAAGGGAGGGTTGTGACTCAAGAAAGGTTAAGAACTAATGACTAAGTAAGTTTCATCACAGTGACCATTCAATAAATACTTGTCATGAACTTGTGAAGCACTAGAACAATATTGATGAATGGAAACTTCATGTTCAGCTTTGAGAAGGGGAGTTTGAACTGCTCCTAATTGCCATTTTTTTCCCCAGGACATCTCTGACCACTTAAGGCCACAATGACCTCTTCTCTACCTCTTGGTCCTTTTAGCAATTATTGTGCACATATTACTTAATGCCCTATTTCTATATTGTTTGAATACATTGCTTAGCCTTTTCAGTAGAAACAGCCAACATTCATTAGCACTTCCCTTTGCTAGGTAATTTGCATAATTATTCCTGTGAGATTAGGATTAGCACCCCCATTTTACAGACAGGGCAGCGGGTTTAGAAAATATGAATAAATGATGATAATTGGCAGAACTGGAATTTGAATCCAGTCTATTAGAGATTCCAGAATCACTCTGCTTTCTGCTCCATTGACAACCCTCGTGGTTGACAAGTCGTTCTGCTCTTTGAATCTCACAGGGTGCTTTACACGCAGATCTTTATGGACAGAATGAACTCGTGTACTGCAGTATGAACAAGCTTGTTTTGTGGCGTGCCCCTGCATATGCCCGGAGTAAAAGAGGACCCCTTTTATCTTTCGAATTTGTCTCATTATCTCTTTTATAAATGAGATGTCCTTTTATTATTACCTCTACAGATAGTTTTTTTTTAGGAACTTTTATACCCCCATCCTGCTTTGGAATTAGCAAAATACTCCGAATCACACAATTACTGTACTCAAGACACACTTTTGAGATTTATCGCTGTGTGCTCCCTCTGCCCCTTCACCCCCTGCCAAAGTGAGTTTTCTAGCCAGTTTTTATGTGCATGGTGATGCTGTGGATTTTTTTTTTTTTCCGAATGTTGTGATTGAATTAAAAAACCTTGCTAGGAAGTTGAATTTCTGAAGCAGTCATTTATGTTCAGCCAGTGTAACTAATGGACAATTATCTTTCCGTTTCATCTGGAATCTTGCTTTAATGACTTTCCAAGTACTGTTTATATATGCCATCACTTGCCCAATTAGTTTTACAAGGAAATTCATTCAGTCTCAGGTCATCCTGTCAATAGGGGCAGCCTCCACTTCTCTTGAGCATCCTGTCAGGTGATCTGTCATCCCTAATGCTGGAGGCTGGCCTTCATGGAGCTCCTCCATGGGGAGCCTTTTCCTTTATTATGGAAAAGAGGAAACAGTGAGTGTCAAGGCTGGGGGCGGGGTGTGTACCATAGTCCTGATTGTCAACAAATTTCTTAATCTTATAATGAAATTTTATTTTTATCAGGAAATTGTGGGCAAAGAGTATGAATTTAAGTAAGTGGTAGCCTTCAGACTTAGGATGAAGAAATCTCTTAACTCCAAAGAAATTTAGTGACATTAAAAAAATTTAGTAACATTTGAAGATGGGGTTCATAACCTTGATAACAAGTGACACATCCACACTTTGATTCCAAGCAGGAGATCAGGCACAGTGCCTGGCATTTCTAATAGATGGTTAGTTACTTTTATTGAATGAATGCATAAATAGTTGGATGGATGAATGTCCCTGGAACATAAGCTCAGGAGGGGCAGGATTGCTGTATTTCTAGCATCAAGTTTAGCACCTAGAAGGTGTTAAAAATGACATCGTGAATAGATGACTAAATGCAAAAGAACAGCTTTGGATTGGTTTTATTACAAAAACTACATCCCTAAGAGATGATTCCTAAGACATAACAGACCAAGTATATCAGAAAGGCCACACTTATTAGAAGCATCACTTATGTCCTGTGATACCAGAGGCCCATTTTTATTTGGAAGTATTAAATAAGTGGAGGTGACATTTTGAAGTATTGAATATAAATTAAATTAAGGTAGCAGTTCTCAAACTTTTAGGTCTCGGGACCCCTTTATAGTAAACAATTCTTGAGGCTCCCAAAGAGCTTTTATTTATATGGATTATATCTACAAATATTTATCATACTTGAAATAAATAAAAATTAAAAAATTATCAATGTATCTTAAATAATAATGAACTCCTTCTATATTAACGTAAATAACATAATTTTATGAAAAAGGACTGTATTGTCCCAAATAAAAAAATTTAGTGAGGAGAGTGGCGTTTTATGCATTGGAAATCTCTAATGTCTGGCTTAATAAAACACAGTTGGATTCTCATCTGCTTCTGCTTTCAATCTGTTGTGATGTGTTGTTTTGTTTGGAATATATGTCTTGCCCAAATATGTAATTGGAAAACAGGGAAGTATTTGAATAAAAGCCTTTGCAGATAACTGCTGATATTCTCTCTTGACAGTGATAGTTGGCTAGATACAGTTTCTTAAAGGTTAGTTGCAGTGTGGACCGTAAAACTGCCAGTGTCCATCAGTCTGTCTCGTGTGTTGAATGACTCTTGTGCATAATTATGGAACCTCATTCCTGGGTCTTTTCGGAAATACCCATTTACTGAGTTTTGCAGGTCCTCTAATGTGGACAAATTTCATTGGACAACATCAGAAAAATCACATTTGTTAATCTCACCATCAATCTTATCAGAAGAGTCTTTCAGTATCAGGAAGTAGTCAGGCTCATGGCAGCTGCATGTTTTCCAAAATTCCGCTTTTCTCTTGAAGGCTCGAATTTTATTATTGGCAATAAACAGTTATTTTCCATAGAAGAGACAGGCTCACTTCATTGATTTTCGAGAAGTGTCTGCCAAATACCCAAGTCGGAATAACCATAGTTTGCCTCTTAGTTTTTTCTTGCAAGTAAAAATGATGTTCCATGAAAAGAGATCATTGTAGAGAGTGCAGCTGAAGTGCTTTATGTATCACATGGCATATTAAAATGAAATCAATTTTTAATGCTTCATCAAGGCATTCTTAAATGAAACTGGCATTAAGCAAACAAACAAACAAACAAAAAAACCTGGGAGTTCATGGTGTAAAGAATGCAATGACTATTAGTGCAGTTTGTTGCCACTGCCTTGACCTGTGCTAACACATAGTTTTACCACCATCAGTGCAAACGTCAACATGGGTAAAAGGCAAATAATGCATTAGTATCAATAAGATCATTTTAATTACAAGGACCCTCAGGGTCCATGGATCCCACTTGAAAAAACATGGATTTAAGGGGTTGGAAATATCATGTTAAAATTCATACATCAAAGTGGAGTAGTAGTACCGATAGTCCAAAACAATACATGAACCCAAACTCCTATCTGTCTTTGAGAAATGTGTTTAAGGTAGTCAACATCACTACCTTATGTTGTTCCAGTGTATGTTAAAATTGGTATGCATACCTTTAGCCTATAAAAGCTGGCAGTGGGGACATTACCCAGGAGCAGGTTGGAGAACAGAGGGGATGGGGCAGGTGAAGTTAGGATAAACTAACAAATGAATCATCTGCATGTGGATAATGGACTTGTAAAATTACTTTCAGCTTTAGTCAGCCACTTAGTTGAAAAGCAGCAAGACTACACAGTTAAAAATGACAGGTCTCTGAAACAGATATTTTGTTTGTGTGAACTTTTAAGGT
This sequence comes from Choloepus didactylus, assembly GCF_015220235.1. Classification (NCBI taxonomy): domain Eukaryota; kingdom Metazoa; phylum Chordata; class Mammalia; order Pilosa; family Megalonychidae; genus Choloepus; species Choloepus didactylus. Next base: position 61,730,854 of record NC_051324.1, on the reverse strand, counting down.
AGCATTTAACTTAGAATGTTCCTAGGGTTTTGGTTGAGGATTTTTTTTTAAATTCAGTTTTATTGAGATATATTCACATATCATTCAGTCATCCATGGTGTACAATCAACTGTTCACAGTACCATCTTATAATTGTGCATTCATCACCCCAGTCTATTTTTTGAACCTTTTCCTTATACCAGAAAAAAGAATAAAAATAAAAGGAAAAAAAGAATAAAAAATAAAAGTAAAAAAGAATACCCAAATCATCCCCCCCTTCACCCTATTTTTCATTTAGTTTTTGTCTCCATTTTTCTACTCATCCATCCATACAATGGATAAAGGGAGTGCGGTCCACAAGGTGTTCACAATCACACTGTTACCCCTTGTAAGCTACATTGTTATACAGTCATCTTCAAGAGTCAAGGTCACTGGGTTGCACTTCTAGCTATTCCAGTACATTAAAACCTTAAAAGGGTTACCTGTATAATGCATAGGAGTGCCCACCAGAGAGACCTCTTGACTCCATTTGGAATCTCTCAGCCACTGAAACTTTATTTTATTTCATTTCATTATCCCCTTTTTGGTCAAGAAGATGTTTTCAACCCATGATGTTGGGTCTAGATTCATCCCTGGGAGTCATATCCTTCATTGCCAGGGAGATTTACACCCTTAGGAGTCAGGTCCCATGTAGAGGGGAGGGCAGTGAGTTCACCTGCTGAGTTAGCTTAGCTAGAGAGAGAGAGAGAGAGGCCACATCTGAGCAACAAAGAGGCACTCAGGGGGAGACGCTTAGGCACAGCTATAAGCAGGTTTAGCCTCTCCTTTGCAGTAACAAGCTCCATTAGGGCAAGTGCCAAGATAGAGGGCTCTGTATATCAAACCGCCAGCACTCAGTGTTTATGAGAACATCAGCAACAATCCAGGTGATGAAGTCCAACACCTCTGTATTGTCCCCCAGCTCCTCATGGGGGCCCTGCATATATATTTTTATTCTCTGTCCAAATTACTTTGGGATGTGTCACTATTTCACACTAACCTGTACATACCTACCAGGTCTCACTTCCTATTCAAAGTTCCATGTAATTATGGTATTTGAACAAACTGTACAAGTTAAATTGTCTAGGAAATATAGCTTCTGCACCAAGTAAACATCTCTTTCCTTGGTCTCACATGGAAGTTGAAGTTTTAAAACACAGTATCGTCCTTTACCCTTTGGCCCAGTTTGCCCTAATCCTAACTAGATCTGCTTCATTCATATCTCTAATTGAAGTCTGGGCTCTTTTTCAGCTTTTTTAACAGTTGCTGTATGTGCTAATACCGACATTTATAGCTGCTGAACTCTAGCTCTGAGTTTCAGGTGTCACACAGATACTCAAAGTTCCAGGGATTGATCAGGTTATACACAGAGGGATCAGCATCTTGGAATCTGGAGATCAGAAATAGATGTGACTGCTATAAGAGTTTACTATCTAGGGATCATTACAATTAAGCGTTCACCTGGTAGGCTGTGCTCTAAGATTGGTTGAGGATATTTGCAAAGCCTGTCAGAAAGCAACTTTGTTACTAAGAACTTCAGTCATTTCTTTTAGGAAGCATCCAGAGTGCACCAAACACTGAACAAAATGTGAGAAGATGCAGTGGCTGCCCTGAGGACATCCCCCAAGTGGAGAACAAGAACCCTTTCCCTCTACACAGTTTGACAGTCCCACTAACTTCTGGTGGAAACTCATCTAATAAAGAGAAATCATTTCACCATGACAATAGGTACAAAGCAAATATTTTATTTTACCTTCACTTAAAATTTGGCGATAAAGTTTCTCTCTTGAGACCTCTATTTTAAAAAGAAGAAGAGGTATAATTCCTGCAGAGGCTGGGTTTCTGCTGCTCTGCCCTGAGATTCAATGCAGCCCTGTGTTTGGCAGGCTTGTAGACTTCTCCAGAAAGGGCTAGAAAACCAGTAATCACTAAATCCTGCCACATAGACCTGTCTCTCTGAGAACTAGGCTGGTTGGCAGCTAAAGTTTGCAAACAAGTTGTCACACCCCTTGTTTCCTCTCTCCTCTGGCTTTTAACTTTTCTTCTGGCCTCATAGATGGAAGAAATCCATCATGCTTTTCTAACAGTCTTAACTGTGAAGGGATTGCCTGTGGGGTGGACTCTGGCAGGACAGGGAGGGTTTTCCGGGAACTTCCAGTTGTCCGGCTCCCTTGTTCTTGAGCCTTCTCGAGGCTGCTGACTGCTCACAAATGCTAAATTCATTCCTCCCGTAGCGTTTGGCCTGACTCCCAAAAACTGCTGACGCTCTCCTCTGTGGCCCAGCTTTGATTGAGTGTTAGGTATCTCTTTGGCTGCCTCCAGTGTCTCTTATTTTTAGGGCCTTTGTTAATGTCTTCTGTGTGTGAAACATGAAAATTGAGCCAGAGGGGTTGGAATTGGAAACTTAGGGTTTTGTGGCCACTGTTGCCCTGATCACATGGCCCTCTCAGATTCTTTAGTTACAGAAGTTAAAAAAAAATCCACCCCAGGAGCCAGTGGATGGGTGTGGGGTAAGGAGAGGGAAGGCTTAGCACCTAATGGGCAATGAAATCAGATATTGTAACTAAAGCTCCAGCCAGTGTCCTCAGAGTGATGGCCTTTCAGGAGATGGCTGGAGTCCACTTACTGGTCAGCCTGGTTAAAAATGAGAGGACAAATTTGTGACAACTACATTTTATTTTTTCTTTTGGAAACTGGCGTTTCATATGCTGACATGGTCCTGGGAAAAAGTGTGGGTGCCCAGTGGGCGACATGCATTTCTGATCGGAGAGGAAGGGCTCGAGAGAGGCAGGACCAAACGAACCGCTGAGTTGCTGGTGGGGGTGGTCAGTCCAGCCCAGGGCTCAGCAGGTGTGACTTGGCTCCTTCAGGTGGGTGTCACCGGACCCTTAGGAGAAAGGGAGCAGTTGGCAGGCTGGGAAACTGATGGCAGGGTTAGCGACGTCTTCCACCCCCACCCTCTTTCCTAAAATGAACAGAAAAATGAACTGAGATGAAAATGTTTACTATTCTGTTATTTTCCATGTTTGGAGCCAGTTTTTAGATAGTCATTAGGGTTAAATGAATGTCTCTATGTAAGTTCATAGAGATTTTGAGGCATGTTTGTTCCTGTTGCTTCCCTCGTGATGTGTGGAGCTGATAGTTTTCTTTTTCCTCTGCAGTCTGACAATCTGCCGTGCTTCCTTCCTCACTTTTCCCCAGACTGCAGTGCTGTAATTGTTTGTGTATCAGTCTCCTCTCTCTTACTAAAGTGTAAATGTTTGACGGAAGAAACTCTGAGTGGACAGGGTCTATGCTAATCACCCCTCTACTCACTATTGCATGGCGCTGAGCCTCCTACACGGTGGGTACCAGTGACTGTATGTTGATTAGTTGGATGCATGAATGAATACAACCAAACTTACTGGCCAGGAAAACCATGAGTTTTAAATTTTATTTTCCCCTTTAGGCTATGGATGCATGCTAGCTTCCTAATGGGAAGCTGTGATGGTTGGATTGTATACTACCCAAACTCTGGTACAGTTCAGATGCTGCCTCTCTTGAACTAGCTTTCTAACCACTATATTGGTTCCTTTGGTATATGTTTTTAAGTGTGTGAGATTCCTGAATTTGAAGATTTGAAAGTAAAACCTTTTGTTCTAGTTTGCTAATGCTGCTGGAAAGCAGGACACCAGAAATGGATTGGCTTTTACAAGAGGGGGTTTATTTGGTTACAAGGGTATGGTCTTAAGGCCATAAATGTCCATCAACAAAGGGTACCTTCACTGGAGGATGGCCATTGGCATCCAGAAAACCTCTGTTAGCTGGGAAGGCACGTGGCTGGCGTCTGCTTGCTCCCAGGTTCTGTTTCAAAATGGCATTCTCCAGAATGTCTCCATCAGCTTCCAACAGCCGTCTTCAAAATGTCTGTCTCAGCTCCAGCTCGCTATGAGCTCCTTCTGTCTGAGCTTATATAGTGCTCCAGTAAACTAAACAAGGCCCACGCTGAATGGGTGGGGCCACGCCTCCATGGAAATTATCCAATCAGAGTTATCACCTACAGTTGGGTGGGTCACATCTCCATGGACACTGAACCAATGGGTTCCAACCCAATCCACACTAATACGTCTGCCCCCACAAGAATGCATTAAAGAACATGGCTTTTTCTGGGGGACACAATACATACAAACTGGCACACCTTTCATCTAGGGTTTTAAGATTTTTATAACTCATCACGAGGGCAGGGAGAGTGACTCTCAGTACTTACTAAACTTCCTCCTATACATGTGGCTGTGTTTTAGAAAGAGTGATGGAGCACCATAAAACAATTTTGAAATTGGGAACAAATATATTTTAGTCCATGCTGCTAAAGAAGTGTATATTAGAAGCTATCTATCAGGGTTATAAATCATTAGATGTTAGCTTTTCAATGGTTAAAATATGACTATGTCTTTTGGGTGCAAATAACAAATTCCCACTCAAACCAGCTTAAACCATAAAAGTAGAATTTATATAAGGATATATAGGGGTAGTTTATTGGCACAAGGACAGGCAGTGCTGCCAGGCTATGGGGGGACCTGGGACCCCCACCAGGAGCCAAGGCATTTGATCTCTCGGCCTGAGACCCCCAGGGGCTCCCTTGTGCTTCTCTCCCTGTATCTGCTTCACTCTTCTCTGTGGCAGCAGCTGGGCTTTCTCCATTTCCCTGCTCACAGGTTCGAAGATGGCTATGCAAAATGGCCCTGCCAGCCACTGAGTGTTCCTGCCCGGGTTCAAAGGCTAACAGACACGAGTCTGAGTTTCAGATTCCTAGGAGACACAATTTGGTTGTCCCAGCCTGGGTCAGGTGACCACCTCTGATCTGATGAGTTCTTCCCATGTGGAAGGGATATGGGGAATACATGGCTTGGGGGGCTGAATTGAGATTCCAGCATCTGGAAGCTGTTTCAAGATTCTGGAAAAAGTCCATTAGGGCTGCAAAACTCAGAGGGTGCTGATACCACCTTAATTCCTTTAATATTATTTAAAATAGTTAAGTATTTTAGAGCACTCTTAAATATTTAAAAATATTTACCTAAATATTCAAAATACTCAATGTTCAAAATATTTAAAAATTTAAACATTATTTTAAGTATTTGAAGTATTCCTAAATAGTTTCCACTCTGTTTCTACTGGGGGATTCCTCAGTGCCCTCCTGAGGCCTCGAGGCCATCCCTGCACAGGAGATGTGATTTTCAGAGGAGGACATAGGCTGAAGACATCTGCTATAGGTTTGTGTAAATACGAATTTTACCATATTGGTGGAATCTCCATGGACAGCTTGAGAGCAAATGAAAAGGAGAGAATGTTAGGAGAGAAAAAAGCATCTTGAGTTTGTGTTGTGTTTCAGGGAAAAGGGATTTGGGAAGGGAAGTAATAGAGAATAGTATGTGAGGAGTGCTTCTGGTTTTTCTCTCTGCGTTGAAAGAGTTTTATCCAGTCTCATCAAATATTTCAAAAATATATCTTATATGTGGCCCTTCAGTGATTTGTGGTTTTCTCCCCTTTATTAGACAAGTTGTGAGTTTATAGAACAGTCATGCATAAAATGCAGGATTCCCATATACTGCCCCACCACCAACACCTGGCATTGGTGTGGAATATTTGTTACAATTGATGTTAGCACATTTTTAAAATTGTACTATTAATTAAAGTCCATGGTTTAACTTAGGGTTCACTGTGTAGTGTAGTTCCATGGATTGTCTTTTTAAATTTTATTCTGTTACCATATATACAATATAACATTTCCCCTTTTAATCATATTCAGATACATATTTCAGTGCTGTTGTGTTCACAGTGCTGTGCCACCATCATCACCGTCCATTACCAAAACATTTCCATCATCCCAAGTGGGAACCCTGTACATTTTAAGCTTTAACTTCCATTCCCTGTTCTCCCCACTCCCCACCCCCTGGTAACCTATACTCTAGATTCTGATTCTATGAGTTTGCTTATTTCAATTGTTTCAAATCAGTGAAGTCATACAATATTTGTCCTTTTGTGTCTGGCTTATTTCACTCAACATGGTGTCTTCAGAGTTCATCCATGTTGTCACATGAATCAGAACTTCATTCCTTTTTGCTGCTGAATAATATTCCATTGTGTGTATATGCCACATTTTGTTTATCCATTCATCTGTTGATGAACACTTGGGTTCCTTCCACCTTTTGGCAATTGTCTATAATGCCACTATGAACACCAGTGTGCAAATATCTGTCCGACTCCCTGCTTTCAGTTCCCCTGGTAGTGGGATTGCTAGATCATATGGTAGTTCTACACTTCGCTTTCTGAAGAACCTCCAAACTGTCTTCTGCTGTTGTTTTCTCACACTGCTTTTGCCTGGATGGAAACTTCTGGGATGAGGTTCGTTCCGGGGAGGACTTTACCAGTTGGCCTTTTCCAGCCCAAACAGGGCCAAAGACCCATAAAGGGGATGCACACTGGCTCCAAAGTGTCCTCTGGAGGGGATCAGGAAGGTCATCAAAAACTTTTCCAAGGGCTTCCCAAAGCTGAGCTTTCCTGGGGGAGGGTTGGGACAATGGCTGTCACTGCCTTTGTCCAGCGTGGGTTGAAACAATAGCTGCCCTCAGAGCCGGGACAAAGTGATCCAAATTTGCTAAAGACATGATCAGCGATTGCCTGAGTACAACCCTGCTCTTGGGGAAGAGGATTTTTTTGTCCCTTTCTGTTAGCAACAGCGATCCAGGGGCTGGACCCCACTGTGGTGTGCTGTGAGTGGGGAATGGGCTCTGAGAGCCGCCACACAGAGAGAGCAATTTATGGTTCTTTACGCAGAGAGAGCAATTTACAGTTCTTCACCATGATTTATCACCCTCTTCCTCCTGCTCTTTCCTGGATGCTGCACAGTGTTCTTCTGGCCTCTGGAGGTTCAAAATAGTTCTTTCAGACAGTTTCTGCACGTTTACTAGTTGTTTTGGTGGAAGGACCGAGTCCTGGAGCTCCCTACTCCGCCATCTTCTCTGGAAATGCAGTAATTTGTTTTTAATATCATGTTAGACATTTTAGTCTATCAAAGATTATTGTTCATTGTCAACCAAATACCTGGTTTCAGTGAGGATAGTTTTGTTTTTATGCTGTACTCTCGAGAGATCTATTAGACATCTGGGAAGCTATGATTGCATTAAAATAATAAACTCCCCGGTTAAAGGGATATGTCCTAGATTTAACATTTGAAATCCTTTCCATTAAGTACAGTACCAGCAGACCTTTCTGCACATTTTGGTGCAGCTTAACTATTTTTGATGGTTCACTTGATCATAATCTTTATTTTAATTTGCATAATTGCTTTTGGTAGCCTTCTCTTTGGGCTGTCTGCTGAAATTTTGTCACAACTATCCCTTCCTTTACGGAACAAATACGTCAGTTTATTTGATTCAGAAAGGGAGTTTGCTTTCCCTTCTGACTCCTGTTATGAAAATGCTGGGATATTCCCCAGTAGAAACAGGGTGTAAAGTATTTGGAAATGAAGGAATTAAGGTGGTGTCAGGTCCCCGTGGCTTGCTCTGAGTTTTGTAGTCCTGGTGGACTATTTCCAGAATCTCAAAAAAGGTACTGGGATCATTTCAGCCTTTTAAGCATCCTCTGTCTCTGGGAACATTTTATTGTTGTTACCTTCACTGCTTTTAGAAGTGTCCTCCCTTTGTCCTGGGTTATAATATCAAGAGGAGATAGACCTGTTACTACTTTGCTAGTATCACCGTCAAACCTGTCATGTAGTCCATCTTGAAAATTTGTTATGTTTGGGGCATCAGATTCTTTAAAATACATTTGTGTTTTCTGTTTACTGGCAAGAACTGTTGGCTAGGACTGTAAACATGAGTTCTGCCTGTCCCTGAATTCTGTCCTTGAGTTAGTCAGTTCACATCTCTGGACTTCAGAGTTTTCATTGGCAAAATGATGGAGTTGGTCACAGTGATCCCTAAGGGAACTTCCACCCCCGCACACCATGACTTAAGTTTGAGGTACTCAATTATTTTTGTCATGAATTATGTACATTTAGGGTTCTTGTTAGGCAGAAGGTTTAATTATATTAGCCGTGCTCCCTGAAGGCAGGGTGCAGCCTTCCATCATTGTCTTTCCAATGCATAATATGGTAGTTGCTTAATAAATATCACTGGCTGAATAAATGAATGAATGGATGAATGGTGGTCATTCTGAAACTGCTTTGTAGGTTCTAAACTATGTTTTGAGCAACACTAAGCATAAACTCTGTCTTTTGGAATCTGTTTTAAAAATGAATGATTAAAATCCCTTTGCGTGTAAATTGCAACCTAAGGTCCTGGGCCAACCTTGGATGGCTCAGTTTCTTTCTCTGCAGGACATTTGTTCACACAGGCCTGGGCTGCTCCTTTTCCCTGCTTATTTGCCCCGGGATTGTTTACTTGACTAATCAGTTTAAGCTCTTCCCTCTTAGGCCACTAATCCTATTTCTCCAGCCGAGAAGCAGCAGGATAATAGTAATGTGTCCCGTAGCTATTAAAAGATGATATTCCCTGGCACATAAATAAATAAAGTGCTTATTTTTCTCTCTGCAAAAGGATGATTGAGTAGAAATTTCATTTTCATTTATGCTTTTGCCTTTTTGTGATATTTCTTTATGTCTTGTAGTGGAGACATAAAAACGTAATTTTTATTGTTATTGTCATTGCTCGTTATATTCTTCTACTTATTTTCAGCATCATAACAACAGGATGCTTCCTTATACGTGCATAAATGTTACCAACCCATTATGAGCCCTAGTTGCTAGAGGGGGATAAGACAGTTAAAATTGAAATGATTTTCTTTGGCATGTGGTTTTCTGAAAAACTGATTAATTTGAAATAAACACATTTCATGGTATTTGCTAACTAGACTATTCTCCAAATTCCTACGGGTCAAATTTTCTAATTGAATACTTTTTTTTTTTTTTTTTTTTTAGTTTGTTTATGCAGACAGGGCTTCATTAAAACTGAGATCATTCTAATTCAACCATAAGCAGGCAGTCAACCAGGATTCTTTTAAACCCTGCTGTATGTGCTAATGAAAACCTAGTGAGGTGCTAATGAAAGGGAGGTGGTGAGAATTCTTTTCCCGCCTGTAGGTTTAACCAGTAAGTTTCTGGGATTTTCAGAATTTAATGTTGTAACTGTCCCGTGGTGATGGAGTTCCTGATGTACATCTACTTTTGCTACTGGGTCTTGAATTCCCACTATTACATTTCAGTCTGGTGGTGGGTTCATGAGTGTTTGTTGTGTTACTATCTGAGATTTTTTGTATATCTGAAATATTTCGTCATCACCGTGATCCTGGCCCACATTCTTTGACTCAGAAAATCTGCTTCAAGGGATCATCCCTATGATCCTGGATGGTATCTGAGGATGGAGGAGAGGAGGCTCAAAGGGACACAGTTGGGACATAAGAAAAAAAAAAGGAAATCTAGAATGTAAGCTTTGTATCAATGTTGAATTTCTTGAACTTCTTAGCTGCATTTAATGGGATTGCGTAGAAGAATGTTCTTGTTCATGGGAAATGTATATGTGAATTATATTGTTTGTTCAAGGATGTGTGCAGCTTGTTCTCATATGTTCAGAAGACAGAGCAATAGATGATGGATGATAGGGAGGGAAGGAGGGAGGGAAAGAAAGAAATGGTGGTGTGACAGGTTGTTAAAGTTGATGGATTGGGGTATCGAGGGAGGGGGGTTGGGGTATGCTGGAGTTCTGTGTGTGGAGTTTCTATTGTTTTTGCAACTGTTCTTGTAAGTTTGAATTTATTTCAAAATAAAATTAAGAAAACAAGGATCATCCCTAAGGAAGTAATCTTAAGCATGGAAGATTTTTACACAATAAACCTAACCATTGTTGTTTTACACATGATAGCAAAAAAAGGTGAAAGAATCTTTTATGTCCAGTTTTGGGAAAAATGATTCAGTGATGATCGGTATGGTATATTCAGGTCATAAACTATCAAACATTCTTTCAAATTGCTGCTTAGGATGAATGTGTAACAATACAGAAAAATGCTTCTGAGAATATACCCTGCCACTTATAAGAAGGATATTAAATTGTATTCACAAAGGTATTTTAAAAAAATCAATGTACAGGGAAGACGTGAACAGTGACGGTGATAAGAGACAAGATGATGAATGACTTTCTTTTCATCATCTCTTCTCTACTTTTATATATTGTCCAGATTTTAAAGGCAGTGACATTTTTATAATGAAAAACCATACAGTTAGATATTTTAATGTGAATAAGACTTACAAAACAGCTAATGATGGCTGCTTAGATACTTAAAGTAACCCTTAAGAAGAATTATTTTGGGTCTTTAAGTCTCTTCTAGAGTTTCCTGGGGTTAGGGGGTTTACTAGGAGGTGAAAGTGTTCCCAGCTAACTGCGCTCCCAGTTGTGTTTCATGGCTCCTGAATACCAGTTCTACCTTAGGGGTAAAGGAATTGGTAGGAGGCGAGAGGTGGGCACTGAAATGGGTAGGAGGAAGGCACCAAAAGCAACTGTGGTTTAAATCACCCCTGTGTCTTGGATCAGCCCTATTGCATTTAGCATATTGTTCTTATTGCTGTTATATCTTTTAATGCTATGGACTCGAGAAGCTAATTTAACCTTGAATTATTGAGAATAGTAAGGTCTGTACTGATACTAAAGGCAGCAGAGGCATAAACAAATCACAGTACTTAACAATAAATCATAAAATTTTATATTTGGATTTAGTATGCATTATGATCTTTATAGAACATGCATTTTTCTAATTTGATTTAATTAAGGAAGGTGTAATGGTTATAGGGCTTTGGAATTATAACGGGTGAATACTGGCCTCCCTGCTTGTTAACTGTGAATTTGGGATAAGTCACTTAAGTTTTCCTTGTCAGACTTTCCTCATCTGTAAAGTAGAAACAGTGATACCTTCCTCGTAGAGTTTTGTGCTTATGCTATGAGAGATACAAGCTCTTAATATCGTGTGTGGTTCATGGTATGTACGTGGTAGCTGATGGCTATCATGAACTAAATATTAAAGTAAATAGCATTATTTAAAAACCCACTGAATGCAGTGTAATGGGGAAAGCAGACTTGTTACACAGGCTTGCTCTTGGTTCTAAATGGTATCTTGGAAGTACAAACAGACAGCAGAATGATTGGAGACAAGTTCTTTGGTAAGCTGTTCTTTCTGGTGAACTTGGAAGCAAAGGAAAGGGTAACAATAATTATAAAGAGTAACGATATTAATTAGAACTAATATAATAATTATAATCTAATTATCTTTTGTTTTGCTCTCCATTTAGTGTTTTAGAATTTTATAATTAAGTCTCCTGAGGATTATGAAAGAAGAAAGTCAGTAAGATAGACTTGTCTGGGTCAAGTGTTGATTTTTCACAATTTTCATTGGGTATAAATATAAATAAATAAATATATATATATAAACACACATACACATATATTTCTAAGATAAAAAAGCTTTTTAGTGTTGGATTGGGATTTGTTGCAATGAAATTTTCCCTTGGCAGTGTTCTTATATTTTTTTGAGCACTTAAACTGTTATTTCCAGGAGGACAAAGGAACTCAATTATATCTGAATAATCCGTGCCATCTTCGGGTACAAGATGGACTTAACTGATCTCTTAGCTGATGCTCTGTGTTAATGGCTGCGAAATGTATAAGTTATTTGAGGTCAGAGACCAGATTCATTCATATTTTATCCTTCCAGTCCCTAGACTGTTCTTTGCACATAGTAATGAAGAGACGCATGAAGGAATAGATGGTGGTCTGTTAGACTCCACCCAATTCTTTTCTCAAAGATTCAAGCCCACAGCTAACCTAATATTGAGAAAAAGAAGAAACGCACACAAACAACTACCTTTCTCTTTACAGTGCAGCAGCAAATTTAATAGTTCGTGGGGCCAAGTTTTGTTCTTCATCACTCAGTCTTTTGGTGGTCAGCCTATGCAACATCTACCAGCACCTTTTTACTTGTTCTCTGTAAATTTTTTTTTACCTCCCTGAGTGATGTTGGCATGTTTGCTCTGTTCAGCTATATTGAAGATCTCATCATGGTTGATTCATTTAATGATTGCATTTCAAATGGCCCTACTCCTACAAAGAAAAATGTCTCGTATTTTCACACTAATTCACATGTTCTTCTGCTTGATTTCCATAGTTACATACATCGTGTCAATCTGAGGAGTTGAAAAGAAATTTAGCAGGGTATTAGGATTAGAGTATCTTAAAAAAGTTTCTGTTAAGGAAGTGTTTTACCTTGGTGAATAATGAAACAAGTCTCAAGTTTGCCATAACTTAAATACAACTTTTAACATAGTTCTTGTTATCCTCACATTTCATTGGTTTGTTGCCTTTTTATCCTAGCTGAGTTCACCTTTACCTGAAAGTAAAAGTGTTTGAAAATTTGGCAAAAGATTTTATTTCTTCTACAATTTTTTTTTTTTTTGGTGCATCTGAGTTTTTATTCCCAAAATGAATCTGGAAAGAGCCAAGAAAATAAAAAAATTTGAATGTAGATGTTATGAAATCTAAGATAGTCCTCAACAAAGAACTTAGAAAATCCTTGAGTGGCACCAGTCTTCATTACTGATAGCCTTTTGGACATGCCTCACTTTAATTTTTGAAAACCTAAACTCATCAGGAATGATAAATTTGTAATGATTTTGGAAACTGTCACAGATTTCTTTTTTAAAAAAAAAATCACGTTTAGAGCCTGGTCTGATAAACATAAAACTGGCTTACCTGCTTCTTTAAAAATTAGTCACGCTATGTAATGACATAAACCTCTTGTAGAGTTGACTGTATTAAGACATCATCTCTTCTATAGAAGAATCTCAGCCTGGCTGCCTGGATCTGAAACTCTAGAGGGATTTAATAACATCTTGAGCTCATTGTCACCTGAGGAGAAGATGCAGTGATTGTGTTTTACTAGAACACCTAATGAGATTTGTCTCCAGGTTATCCAAGGAGTAGGTTGAAGATGTTGACAGACAACTCAGTAAATTGTGTCCCAAATGCTAATAGCAGTTCATTCTAGTCCAATACCAAAAATACTTAAGAGATTTTTTAGGCTCCTCTCAGGTAGTTGGAAACAGAAAAAGATTATAAAAGTATTTATAGTAAGTATAAACTTGCACATAAACTCAAAGTACTTTAAGCCAGTTTGTTGCAATTATTGTTTTAGGAATAGAATAAGTAATTATTTCATGTAGCCTCTGACTATTTACCTCCTACCAAACCATGTTCAGTGTTTAAATCTTATTTAGCTCTGTTTTTTCACCTCTTAAATTTAATGTTCTCTGGACCAAAATTATAGCAGTGATGATCAGAACATCTTTATAGATAATTAGATTGTGAAAAGGACATTTTACATGTAGAACTGAGAATATTTCTTTTCATTATTAAGTAGCATTTGGAATAGCATAAAAACCATACTTTCAAAATAACTTTCTGTGCAAACATTTCTGGACTTGATTACGAAGACCCTAAATGTCTTTTTTCTTCTTTGTAATATTTGAAGTTGGAGGGACAAGCTTCTACAGCTGAAAAGCTCAGCAAACCTAAGAACCTTTTACCCTGGCTGAAGATTTGAAAGTGGGTATTAGGAGTCTTGCTGTTCTGAGCGAGGTCACCATTAATTGATTGGAACTCCCTTTAAATCCTTGGGAGATGGAGTGAGGAGGACTGGGCAGCAGCAGTCCTCCATGTGAGGACTTCACCACAATATCCTCTAAGTGTGTTTAGCTGTTGTGGTTCTGGGCTGGGGTGTTCCGCTTTTCCTTGACCCTGCTCAGAAGTTGGAGGGAGGGCCATGGATTGGAAGAAGCCCTAAGGTAATTGAGAAACAGCCGGTATTTGTTTGTGGCACCTGGGGGCATGGATTATAAGGAGAGACCAACTCTTTGACTTTAGGAGCCAAAGGCAGGTGGTTGGATTTAAACCGTACATGGTGCAGTGCCTTTCCTATACATCCCTTTATGAAACGTCTCAAGGCCCTATGCTCCTCATCTGAACTGGATAATGCAGTTTCTTGGCTCTTCTGGCACCAGGTTGAATTCAGGGCTCAGAAGCTGTTGAGCTGGTGGATCCTCTAAGTGGCCCTTAGAGGAGAGGGTGAGTGAATCTCAGTGAAGAGAGAGTTTTAGGGAATGAGTTTGGAGTAGTGTTTAATTTTCTTTTTTTGGTTGAAGGAATTTAGAATGCAGTCTTTATGATTGTTTGTTTAGTTTTGCTTCCTTTCTTGCTGGGGGTAGAGGATTAAAAGTAAGAGGTGAGGAGACAGACTTAGGCTTCAGCAAGCTCTCGGTGATCTATGACCATGTTGTTTTCATTGAAGATTATTTACAAGACCATGGGTCCTTGAACACCACTCAGCTGTGTCCAGGGCGTCAGACAGGTAGGATGTTCCCGAAGGGGAGTTCCGAAGGGGACCCTGAGTGAGTGAAATCGTCCTTGTCTGCATCTGGAGCCCCATATCAACCAGCCATTCATCATAGAGCTCGGATCTTGAGACCTCAGACACCAGAACAGATCATCTATTGATCTTTTTTTTGTAGTTCTTTCCAGAGGTGTATGCATTGGAATTTATTTATTTATCTATTTATTTTGCCAACAGCTTTGATGCTACCCCACTCTTCCTTTTTCTGCTTTTCAAATAGTTATCTTTTGTTGAAGGTGGTTACTCATTCTTTAGTGCTTGCAGATTGCTTTAACTTTCAGCTAAGAAATCAAGTGAATCAGATGTACCTATCTTGGTAAAATAATAAAGATAATAACACTGTTAATAGCTAACTTTTTCTGAGCGTGTTCTTTGTGTCGGGCAGTTTGTCTCACTTATCCGCGTGACGAACCAGTGGAGTCTGGTTCACAGAGGAGAGCAGTGGGAGAGTGTCTTGCCCATAGCCTGCTGCAGAGGCTGAAGCTTTGTCTCATGACAATCTCCACCTCCTGTTCTGGAATGAAGCACTTGCACATTCTAGAAGAGGGTGTGTTCTATCTCACTCATTTGCCTTTTTAAAAAAATTTTTGTTGTAATATATGTAACAAAAAATTTGCATGTTAACTATTTTTAAGTGTAGATTCAGTGGCACTAATTACTTTCACAATTTTGTGCTCCAGTCACCACCATCCATTAACAAAACTTTATCACCTGAAGCAGAAACTCTGTACCCATTAAGCAATAACTCCGCATTCACCCCTCCTCCCATCCCATGGTAACCTTTAATCTTTCTGTCTCTGTGGATTTGTTTATTCTAGATATTTCATCTAAGTGAAACCATACAATATTTGTTCTTTTGTGTCTGCTCATTCCACTGAGCATAATGTTTTCAAGGTTCATCTAGGTTGTAGCATGGATCAGTTCATCCTTTTTATGGCTGAGTAATATTTCATTGTATGTATCACCTGTTTGCCTTTTACCATTAGTTCCCCTAAGTGGGATGCTCCTTGTTTTTCAGCCTGACTTATGCCTCCGGAGTCTTCAGGTGGGGTCTTTCCATCTGTCCTCTGGCTAGTTGTCCCCTAATTTCCAGTGTTTCTCTTATAGACCTGTGTAATATTTTTCTGGTGTTTGGTGCCTTCAGTGGATCCCAGGCTCCTTAGGGCAGAGCTCAAGTTTTACCCTTGTGTCTCATGAGCCTGGTACATGGGAAATAATTGACAAAGTCTGTTGACTCTTGCTTGAAGGAGAAATGTATTTCTATAACCCGTCACCTAGCTTGGTGTCTTGTTGGTTTGTAGGTGCCTCAGACATGTGTCATTGTTTTATCATGATAGCATCCTGGAGACTGTAGAGATCCTAGAAATCTTATATATTGGAGACAGTCCAAAAAATGGGCAACAATCCTAGCAAATAGTCTTATGCTCTGGGTAATTGTGTGTGCTTGCATTCACACTGAAGTTCATCCTTTTTTGTTTTTGTAGATATGTACATTTGGATTAAAAGATATCCCAAATTTCAGCACCAAGATGTGCATTGAACATTGCAAATTTAGCTTTGTGTTTTTTCATCTTGCTCAGTCAACACTTGGATTATTTTATCATAAGTTTCTTTACACTTGGGTAATCTTTTTTCCATTGCAGTTGAAGGAAATAACTCTTAGGAGAAATAATGACTAAGTAATAATAGTTTGAAGCCAGAAAAAATAAAGCAGTGGCATGCCCTTTTTGAATTGTTGGCCTTCATACTCTGTAAATGAACTAGTCATCTGAATGTAAAGATATCACCTGGCTTTCCATTAAGTGACAACTCTTGATGAGATTTAATGAGGCAAATTGTCTATTATTTAGTGAATTAATACTGATTGTTATAAGTAAATTCATTAAAGAAGGAGCCCTATTCCAGTAAGGCCAGTTAAATTCAGCAGAGAGTTATGGGCGTCTTCCTTGTGCTCGGCACCGTGCTAGCCACAAGGAGGGATACTGAAATGGACAAGCCAGGGGCAGGCTTTGAACAAGGTTAAGAGTTCATGGGAGTTACAGACAAGGGATAAAGTAATGACAAATGCCACGAGAGAGGTACAACCAAAGAGGCTTGGAGCCAAAGAATAGGAGCTGAGGAGGTAGCATTTGAATTAGGTCTTAAAGAGCAGGTGGTTTTCAACACGTAGCCATGCAGAGGTGAGAGCAGGTGAGCAAAGGCTGGAAGATGCTAGATCTGTCAGAAGACCAGCAGGAAGTCATTGTGGAAACAGAGAGAGGGTTTGATGCTGCCAACTGGCTGTGGTACATGACATGGAGTGGGGGTGTGCCCAGATTTGGGGGTTTCCACTTCTCCGTCACTCCTCCTCGTGCACATATTAGCTAATGCATATGTTCAGCCAATGGTTTTTCTGTTCTTTTTCCTCATTTCCACCCTTCCATCCTATTTTGGTCTTCTGAAACCTTTTCTTCTAATTTTAGATCAATCTATGGGATTTACTTCTGAGTGGGTGGCTCAGTGAACTCTTTGAAATAATACTTTTGTACTTGCAAACTATTTCAGAACCAAAGAATCTAATTGCATCAAATATTTGAAGAGCAGTAGTTTCAATTATGTTTTAATGACTCCCCAAAATTCTATCTGTAAGGCTCTTCTTATAAGAAACAAATACCCCCCAAACATTAGGAGTAAAGAAAAGGAGGACTTAACATTTTAGCATCTTGATGTGCCTAGCATAGATGTGCCTAGCATAGATTCTTGACTTCATAGAGGACTTTTTCTTCTTGAGGCTTTTATGAGGAAGACCAACTGGAATTAGAAGGGCAGACTTTCTGGGAAGTCCCCAAAATTCTGCATTATGTTGGGTTCTTAGTGTCTGTTGAGGAAGACAGTTGGAATAATAAGTCTTGGCATTAAATATGCCCTGATGAAGAAGGTACAAGGAAGGGGGAGAAGAGTTTACCTGTCCTGCAGGCTTCATAAAGCCTAATATGGGAGGAGGAAAAGGAGAAGGACAGAGCAGCTGACCCTGGACTAAGCTCTTTATATGCAAGATCTCATCTAATCCCATTTCACAGGAGGAAACTGCCTACCTTGGACATACTTGACTTAAGAGTTTGTGCTTCTCTTTACTGATGACGTGACTGTGTACTTATCTTGTAGTTACTTATTGTTATATTTACATCCTCTAATAGAGTAACTCTTTGTATACTCTATTGTACCTAGAATAAGTCCCACGGAATCCTAAATGCTCAATAAATATTTCTTAAACTGAAAATGATTCTCCTTGCCAGAAAATTGATTTTATTTAATGTATATCCACTGAGAAAACAGACTTAGGACTGTTGAATACTCCGATTATCATACGCATCCTTATTTAAGCAGCAGTATAAAATGCATGCCAAAGCTTCTCATAAATGATTTATTATGCACCATTTAACGTTACCTGAGCCATAGTTTCTCTTTGTTGTTATGAATTGAGCATTGACAGTAATGTGGTATTCATTTTCTTTTTGTTTATGTGCAGAAAGCATTTGAAATAAGTACCTGTTATCTTTCCTGAGTAGTCAGAGAAACATGAGTGAGACATTTGGGTTATTGATTACATGTCCATAGCATGACCAGGATATTTTGTACTTTTGAAGTTTACTTAATTCTTAAGATGGTAGTAACTATAAATCTGCCACTGAAATCATCCCTACGGATTGTCATAATCTTCCCCCTAAGAAAAGCTCTGTTTCTGCATTTTTAAAGTTACAGCTCTAAAGATAACTGCCACATAGTTGGCCATATAGATTATCTTTTTATGTATTTGCCAACAGTTATTTTATTCATGATGCAGCTGCAGTACTTTAAATAAGAAAAATAAATAAATATAAACATAGATTGCTATTGGTAGAAAACGCACTTTAAAGCAAAACTTGATCAATCTGTTTTCTAACTTTTCCCAGTTTTCACAGTGATATGAACATGGCTGGCTTGTTAAAAAATAAATTGCCTTTGTGTTCTTATTTTCAGGGCCTCTTACAGAGGATAAAGGCTGAATGGGCAGTTTTCTTTTCTACAGAGATAAAACCAGTGGTGAACCCAGAAGAGACAGTAATTGAACCATTAACTGAATTGAGCATATGAATTTGTTGGCTGGAGCTTGTCAAAATAAATTAATAGCCCATGAGTCTGAAGGAGTTAAATAGCAAGACTGGAAGGGAAAGGGAAGAAGACAAATGACTCAGGCAGGCCACACTGGGATAAAAGGAATGGAAAGTAACTGGCTGATTTCTTTGAAAAGAAAGGATTGGGGACTTCCTTACTCTAGTAAATCTTTTATGTCTCTCTCCTGGATTGAAGAATTTACCATTGACTTGCTATGATTTAAGATCAAAACAAAACAAAAGACACCTACAAAATACCAAAAAATCAGTCTTAAAGAGGCACTTAACATGAGCAGAATTTTAAATTATATCATTATCTAAATTATTAAATGATTTGAGAGGCACAGTAGGTATTTTTATTCCATGTTGGCCTCTATGTGACAATAATTTTTACATCAAAGTGCTCTTTTCAGGTGGCCCTCTATCCCCCCCTCCCTGTTTTCAGATAATTATATTGTCAGAGCAAAAGTAAAATCTTTTGAAAACATTATTTTCAGGATGCCAAAAGCAAAGCATGTATAACTGGCTGCAATTTGCAACCAATTTGGAAGTCAGATAAGTTTTTAATAGAACCAAGTTGGGTTTACAAAATCCTATTTCTTTAAGCAAACAAAGAGGGTCCCAGTGTTCTTTGTAGAAGTCGATGTTAAAAAATAGAAAGAAAGAAACCTGCTATTCAGTCCTTCAGCAGAAGTGCCTGGGCCATTGGCCAAGAATTTCTAGGCTTGGAACCTGAGCTAAGAAAAAGCCTCTGGTCACACTGGCGAATAATAGACTTAATGAAAGCTTGGAGGACAGGTGAAAACTTATGATCTGGAAGCCAGAGACTGTTAAATAGAAATTCAGAGGGGAGGGACGTATCAAATAAAAGCCATTGCTATACCTACATTAATATTTAAAAATGTATTTATGATGAGAAATTGTAGAAATTTGGGGCTTTGGTGTTTCTATATCTTTTTGAATTTAGAATTCTTTACTCAGTCCATCAAAATCTGTAAAGCTCATAAAACCCCGAGTTTGAATTGGAACTATGTCCTTGCTGACCTTATGTACTGGGTAAATTATTCACGTTCAACTTCATTATGTTAACTCATCTGTTAACTGGGGAAAATACTGACTTCATAAACCTGCAGTGATAAATTGAGATGATATGTGAAAGGTTCTCCTGTAAAATAGGTGATCAATAAACTTTACTGAATGCTGACCCTAAATAAGCATTTAAGAGATCTCACTTGCAATGTATTCCTTGTGTTTATAAGGTGGCCCACAGGTGCAGTTTCCTTTCATAGAGGGCAACATGAATGAGTGACGTGAAATCATGATACTGTACTGAGGTCCTTGGTGAATTGTCCAGATTGATCAGTGGTGAACTCAGAACTCCCAACACATTTCCATTTAGCAGCATTTCTACCAGAATATGTGTTCCAGGTCATGACGCTCGTATAATTTTGGTGACCCTTTCCTTGTATTGAATTCTCTGCCTTTTGATTTAAAGGACTGCAGCTGATTGGGCATTTTGAAAATCTAGGCTCAAGTTTTTACTATTCCAGTCACTTTGGACTGGAAATAAATCTCTTAGCATATTGATTTCATTTTCCTCATTTATAATACAAGGACATAAAAGTGCTTCTTTATCTATGGAAAGATACATGTGAACACAGTCTTAAAAATTCCATACAAATAAAAAATAAATCCTGCCTCATTGTTGGTTTAGTTGGTTTTAGAGTAAAGGGGGCAGGTAGAGGTCTGGGTTTTGCTTCTGACCTGCCCCAAATAATTATCCTGTTCAGTGTATGTATCCACATCACTAGGTTTTAATTTCCTAATCTGTAATTTGAGGTGGGGAGGTCTCTTAAATGAATCCCCGAGGCTCTTCCTTCTTCAAACATTTTATTTTAGTCTCTTCCATTGATCCTTGGCTGGCACTTTCTCCTCAAGGGGCCATAAAAGGTGGCTCAGAGGTATTAAGTCAGAACTGTGTCTTGTCTGTCACTCAATGCTGTTGTCACTTGTGTTGATTAACCGGAAATTCTGCCTAAGGGTAGGACAAGGCAAAACATGTTAAATGCTGGGGTTTCATCACAGGCTGTTGGTATTGCACGGCATCTGAGGTTCTGCCTCTTTTTAATGAGCTTTAGTGATTGTACCCATCTAATGAGGGCCAAGATATTCTAGTGCTTGCATAGGCGGCTCGTGGGATGAGGTGCTCGGGTCCCAGGAATCATTCATAAAATGCAGTTTCCTTTCATAGGGGGCAACATGAATGAGTGACATGAAATCAGGTGTTTGGGGAGCCGAAGAGGCTCCTGGGAGAGCAGAACTGAAACCTATGCTGGCAGTTTCTCCTCTTCCTATCCTCTTATTAAAATTAATTCCCTGGGGCTGACTTCAGCTAGATGTTGGTCAGATTAACTCAATTGATGCTGAGATGAATGATTAATAAGCTTGGAAATTTTTAACTCCAGGGCCTAGAGGTACTCATTTAATCTCCAGTTGTTTTCCATCCCTACCCCACATGGTCCAGTGACATTGGTGGAATCTTTTAGCCACGAGCAACCCCACTGCCTGTTTTCACTGTTGAGTGTGGCTCTGTCCACTTCTCTGGGAGAATAGAGGAGGTGAGTTGGGGTGATAGTTCAGCTGTGCTCCCCCAACCTGCGCATCATCTACCTCACCCCTCCAGCCGGCTGAGATGCCACCTCCTCACCTCCTCCAAGGGCCTGCCCTGCTCTGCCATGCAGAGGGGAGCCTTCCATCCCCCCAAGAACCTGAGCAGTCCCTCGTCACTGCTGGGGGACCTGATCAATTCCACCAGCTACTACAGTTTTTTGTTTTTTTTTTTCCTTTGCTCAGGTGTCTAATCACTAAGGTGACCATATAATTTATCTTCCAAGCTAGGACACTCTTGAGAGTGGTGGTGGGGCACTATTAATAATTAAGCTGGGACAACAGGCGTAAACTGGGAGTGTCCTGGCAAACCTTGACATATGGTCACCCTCCTTGTCACTTGACTTGATTCCAGCCTTCTTAATGGTGAGGACAGGCCCTGTATGTCTCCTCCACCTCCACCGTGCACAGATAAAATTAGCTTATTGAGTGAAACAGTGAATAAAGCAATCGTTTCGATAAGCTCTAACTAGAGACAGGGATGGTAAATACAGCGTTTAGCAGCTATTGCCCATTTACCAGGTGCAAGATTTGAGCTGGGCTTGTCGCACAGATTATTTAATTTTATCTTCAGAATAGTGCTATAAATTAAGTACTTATATTTTCCTCATTTTTTGGAGGAAGATATTGATGGATAGAGAGAGTAACTAATTTGCCTAGGGGCAAAGAGTGAGCAGCTGAGCTGGGGTTCAAAGCCAGAGTCCAAGCTCATAGTCATTTTATTATACAGATAATGTATATATAGAGAGAATAATAGCATGTAATAAGGTGCTAATTATATGTTACCTCAAGCATTTTTCTTTAGTGAATCTCAGAAAGAAATCATCATTTCCTGCATATTTCCAACAAAGGAGTGCAAAATTTTGGCTATATATATATGATTACAGGATGTAGGTAGCACATAAAAGATATGATGTATGCATTTACTTTTACAGTTATTCTCTCCAAGTACCCCCATCTTTGGCAAAAATGTCATTTCATGCCCATTAAGAGTTAAATCTAGAGTTTCACCAAGCAACAGCAGTGGAACCAGATTCTTATCATCTGCTCCCAAATTGCCTGACACCACCTTGGGG
This sequence comes from Choloepus didactylus, assembly GCF_015220235.1. NCBI lineage: Eukaryota > Metazoa > Chordata > Mammalia > Pilosa > Megalonychidae > Choloepus > Choloepus didactylus. The sequence continues at coordinate 61,708,494 of NC_051324.1, read as the reverse complement.
TCACTCATGAGGTTGAGAGGAGGTCAGAAAGAATTAAGAATTCTTTGTGCAACTACCCTGAAATTCAGATTCACGTAAGACTATGTTGACAGTGATTTTCCTTGATGGAAACTGTGGGTAGACTTTGAATCTTTGAGAGACGGCCTAGCCTTATGGTGCAGTGTACAGCTTCCATCCAGCCTCTCCAGCTCCAAAGTCCCAGCTTTGCCACCTCTAGCTTTGTGGCCTCGGGCAATCCTTTATTTACTTCCCTCTGTCCCAGTTTCTGTATCTGTAAGACATGGACAATAATAGCTCTAGCCGCACTGGGATTGTCAAAAGAATTAAATCAATTAATACATGTACAGTTCTTACCATAGAGACTGGCATAGAGAGTGCTGTAATCTCCTATAGGGTTTTAGTTGTTATATATTTGCTGCCTGTTAAAGACCACTACATTATACATTAGAACAAGAAAGGAATGGCCTAATGGCCCGAGTCTTTGTGACATTTGGTAATGTTGCTTAAAAGCCAGATGGTGGATTTTCTTCTTAAAAGTGGTTCTTTGGGCCCTTTGGTGAAGAAACAGAAAAAGTAAGAAGCTATATCCAGGGGCTGAAGTTGGAAGGATTTAAAATGCGGATAGAGGCTACTGGTGGTGGTGGCGGGGGTGGGGGGAAGTATCAGTAATTAGGTATTGTGTAACAAGAGCTCCCACTGCATTGTTTTTTTCTTTTTTTTAAATGCAATTATATTGAGATTTATACACATACCATATAGTCATCCAAAGTGTACAATCAGTTGTTCACAGTATCATCATATAGCTATGCATTCATCACCACAATTTTCTGGATATTTTCATTATTCAAAAAAATAAGAATAAAAATAAAAGTAAAAAAAGAATACCCAAAACATCTCATATGCCTTTTCCCCCCCTATTATTCTTTTACTTTTTGTCCCCCTTCTTTCTACTCATCTGTCCATACACTGGATAAAGGGAGTGTGAGCCACAAGGTTTTCACAATCACACAGTCACACTGTATAAACTATATAGTTATACATCATCTTCAAGAATCAAGGATACTGGATTGCAGTTCAACAGTTTCAGGTATTTCTTTGTAGTTCTTCTGGTACACTAAAAACTAAAAAGGGATATGTGAAAGAAGGGAGCCGACTCTGTCTCTGTGTTCATGCAAAAGAAAGTTTTATTTTATTCATTCTACAGGTTTTTATAGCATACAAGGTAGTTTCCTGTGTGACTGTTTTCAGGTATTTCAGGGAGGGTGCATTTTTTCTAAAGCCATAAATTGTGATTGCATGTCTTTGATCTCAAGGGACAATCTCTTAGGGGCTAGACGGGAGACAGCAGGAGCAGGAGACAGGAGCATGGAAGGAACCCAGCTTTGTCCTTATCTAAATTGGTGCCTTTGGCCTTCTCCCAGCCTGGTGCCCGCCTTCAGGCTCCCAATGCTTAGGAGGCGGCCTCCCTGCATAACCTGTCAAGCCAGGGAACCTTCTGTGTCTCCACAGGGATATCTATATAATGCATAAGAATACCCTCCAGAGTGACCTCTCGACTCCATTTGATATCTCTCAGCCACTGAAACTTCTATTTTGTTTCATTTCTCTTCCACCTTTTAGTCAAGAAAACTCTTTCAATCCGTGATGCTGGGTCCAGGCTCATCCCTAGGAGTCATGTACCACACTGGGGATGGGGGGCAGTGAGTTTACCTGCCTCATGGACTTAGAGAGACAGGACACTTCTGAGCAACAAAAGAGGTTCTCTGGGGGTGACTCTTAGGCACCATTCTAAGTATACTTAGCCTCTCCTTTGCAGTAACAAGCTTCATAAGGGCAAGCCCCAAGATTGAGGACTTGGCCTACTACAGTAGTATTCCCCAATGCTTGTGGAAAATATCAGGAATTCCCCAGGTGGGGAAGTTTAATGTTTCCACACTTTTCCCCAGGCCCTCAAGGGGGCTTTGCAAATACTTTTTTATTCTCTGCCCAAATTACTCTGGAATGTATCGAGGTTTCACGCTAACCTTTCCAACTGACCAGATCTTACCCCCTGTTCAAGGTTCCAAGTAATTATGGTGTTTGAATAAACTGCCCACACAAGTTAAATTATATACTGTGCTACAGGAAATACAGATTTTGAATGAAATAAACATCTCTTCCTTTGGTCTGACACAGAAGTTGAGACTTTAAAACACAGTCGATATCATCCTTTTCCCTTTAGTCTGGATTACCTTAGTTCTAATCAAGTCCATTTCATTCATATCTCTAACTGAAGTCTGATCTCTTTTTCAGCTTTTTAACATTTGGTGTATGGGGTAATGCTGACATTCATAGCTGCTGAACTCTGGCTCTGAGTCTCAAGTGTCACACAGATACCCAAAATTACAGGGACAGACCAGGTTATACACAAACAGCTCAGCATCTTAGAATTTAGAGATAACCATTACAACTCATGAACAGATGTGACTGCTGTAAGAGCTTACAATCTAGCAACCTTTACAATAAGCCTTCCCCTGATAACATATAGTCTCACATTCAGTTCTCAGAGTTTGCACGTTATAGTTAGTCGATATTAGTGAGGCCTTATAATGTTTGTCTTTTTGATTTGGCTTATTTCACTCAACATACTGTCCTCAAGGTCCATTCACCTAGGTGCATACCTCACAACTTCATTTCTTCTTGCTGCTGCTCGATATTCCATTGTGTGTATAAAACTCAGTGCACCATTCCGTTTATTGGTCGATGTACCCTTAGGCCACCGCCATCCTCCTACTGCATTTTACTGTGTGGAAGAATCTCCTGGGGACCTTGTTTAAAAATGCTTCTGAGATTTCCACTCGGTAGGTCTGGGTGGGACCCAGGATCTGCGTTGATGTAGGTAGGCTGTGGGTCAGTCTTGGAGACGTTATTTTAGGTCCAACATCTTGGTTGCCTGTGAAGTAATAGCTCCTTGACAGTTGCAAAATTAGACATCTAACTGAAGCCACCTGAAAGTGAGATACACATTGATTACATACACAGATGGAGAGATACACTCTTAGAGTCTGTATATTACGATAATGTTTCAGAGTTGAATTCATAAATGTTTGGGTGTCACTGGTGAATTGCTAATTTTTTAAAGGTAAGCAGTGATACATTTACAAAAACTTTCCTGAGAGGTGAAAATCTTGATTATGTAAAATTTAAGAAACGTTTGCTCTTGGCTGATTCTCTGTGGCTTTGTTTTATTTTATGTTACATATATTCTTTAATATTAAGATATTCTGTAATCACTAATTTTTACTTTATGTAAAAAGCCAAATCCCACATAATTATGTAAGTATATTATTTCTTAGCAGTTCTCTCTGGGGAGTTTCCATAAGAAATGGATTGGCTGTGTGCACTGAGATGGATGGGTCCATATGGTCAACATAGTATCAACCGTGATGGGGAAAAATCAGCACAAATCTGAAAGGGCAACAAGGGAGGTAGATCACTGCATGGCCCATGCAGTCAATAGATACACACCGCTACTAGCTATGAAGACATGAAAGTACATATATTGTACATTATGGAAAGATTATTATATATGGGTAAATGAAAAATCAGGTTGAAGAACATTATTGTAAATATATGATAAATAATAAAGCTAATGTTTACTGAGTGCTTCCTACATACCACACACTTGAAATGTATTTCCCATTTACTCCTCACCACAAACTTATTCGCTGGGACTGGTGTTATCCCTGTTTTCTAATGAGGGAGTTGTGACCCAGAGAGGGCAAGTGACATGTCCAAGGTCACACAGCCTCCAGGCAATTGGCCCCCAGGGTCCTTGTGCTTTAACCACTAAATAGGACTGCCACTGCATTGACAGGTACACATTTTCCTTTTTTAAAGGCATGTGAGGATATTCACCAAAACATCCACAGTATTTATCCTAGTGGTAAGAGGATGGTGATTTAAATTTTCTTTCTGCTTCTCTGTATTTTCTCATTTTTCCTCAGCTGCCAGTTATTACTCAAGTAAGCCAACAAATAACCCTAATGGCTTTCTAAACTTACAGAGTTGTGTAGTGATATTGTTTTTGCTATTCAGGGATTTAGACGGAGATAATCAGAGAGAGGCTAAACCAATTAACCTCTGTCCTGAAGGTGCCATTGAAATTCTTGTGCCTGTTTTTATCATCAGTTTCCATCCTGTGCTAGGGTAGCTTCTCTCTTGGTATTTAAAACATCAAAGATTCAAGGCTTGGAAGTAGGTGAGCAGCCAGATTAAATCATCCTCAGCTTTTAGCATTTTTTCAGTTGACCCCTGGCCTCAGTTTACCATTTGCATTAGTATGGAGATGAGCGGGTTATTTCTTAGCATCTTCATTCCCAGAGGGTGGGTGTGGGGTTGGGGCTGCCTTCTCCTGCCTCCCCTCCCCCAGCTGGGTGGACATCCCTGATCCTCAGGGGAGAGAGGACAGTACTCTGAGCTGGTGGTACCGGGTCTGTACCTGAGGGTGGGGCTGGGCAGGTGGGAGCTCTGCCTTGGGGTGGGGGGCTTTGCCTCTTCCACACCCTGAGGCTGTGTTGCCTGGGCGGGGCCTGCATCCCGGGGCTCTGCGGGTGCCTTTCCTGCCCCTTGGGCACCCCTGCTCCAAGGAGGGGGTTCCCACATCCTCCTTCCTGCACCTCCACCTCCACCGCACTGTCCGTGTCCCCACTTGACCCAGCCTCTGCACCTGCTGTCTCTTTACCTGCTGCTTCAGTCTTCTGGGGGTCCAAGGGCTGTGTGGGGCTCCCGCATCCCTTTTGGAGGAACACTGCATTGTTTGTCCTCCTAAGAGATGGGTTGTTGAAGGCCCACTCGTCCTCTCCTGGCTTTGTCACTGTCGAGGCCCAGCTGATGTCTCCTTGGCCTCTGCTGCTCACAGGCCTCTTCCTGGCTGGTCCCTGGCTGCAGCCCAGCCAAGAGGAGGCTCCACTGTCCAGTTTCTCCCCTCATTCTCCAATCCCCTCTGCATCTCAGGCCCCTGAATTAACTAAGCAAGCAAACCAACAAATGCTGGTTGACTCTGTTAAGGAGAAACTGGATTTCAGGGAATGCTTAGCTCTCTTTATCAGCGGTTCAGAGCCCTGGTCTGTGGGGAGCTGCAGGGGAAGGTCATAAAGACATAATTACAACAGGCATTTTACTGAGGGCCTGCTAAGTGCTTTCCTCATTTGTTGACTCTTCCTCACTTTGCGTGGTATGTGGCCTCCAGCGGGTAATAGTTTAATGCAGGCATTTGCAGTCTAATGGGATTTATAATCTTACCTCTGTACGCAGCAGAAATTTTGAGAGGATTGGGCGTAGAGGGGGAGAGAAGTTCCCGAGTTGAATTAGAAATCATTCCGGATATAGATAAACATCTTCGGAAAAGGAAGTTCCTTAGCCTGGTTGGTAAGTATTTATTGTCTGTCACCTGGAACACCCGACAAGGGCACTGGCTTGATTCTGTAGGAGCTTTCCCATTTGACTTGCAACTGAATCCAGAGAGTGACTCAGAGCCTTACAGTGGAGGGTGGTTTATGCTTCCTTGGTCTGTTTTTTGAGAAACAGATGATAGTAGTGCTTCTAGCTTGTCTTGTTACCTCTCTGCATCTTGCCCTGTTAGCCTGGTAACTCCAGTTTAAGTATTTGGAAAAAACATCTCATGCATATTGCATTACACATGTTCTGTGTATCTGACTTTTCTTTAAACAAGGTCATGTGTTGTTTAAACTTTTGGGTCAGTTCCTGATGATTTGTTGTGCATGTGTGTTTTCTATCATATTTAAAATAGTTGGTTACATTCCTCAGAGGTTGTTTTACCTTTCCGGTCATTTAACAAGGAAATGCTAAATAGGGGAAAACAGATGCAGTGAGGAGGATATCTCTATAAAGATACAGAGGCTCAGAGTACACTGGTGGAAATCTCGCTGGATATGTCCCACAGTTCCTGGCTTCTTAGACCAGCTCTGCCTGCCCTGCCTGTTCCAACCATATGGACCTGGCACGTTGCTTCATCCTCCTAAACCTGGGGATTCTCAGGCAGGTGGAAAGGGGGGTGCTTGTACCTGCCCTCCCCAAATGATTTGAGTTGGTGTGAAGATCAGTTGAGGTTGCGGACAGTGAAGTGCTGGGGTTCTTATAAAACACGATGTAGGATCTCAGCAAAGATTCCATTGTTTATTCAATACATATTTATCGACCTCTTTTTGTCGGCTGGGCACTGTATTCTACACCAGCTTTCCTCAGAGTGCGGTCTGGCTCAGCTTGGTGGGAATGCAGATCCCTAGTCCCGCTCAGGCCAGCTGAAGCAGAATCTGCAGGCCCAGAATCTGTGTTTTAGCACTCCCTCCTGGTGACCGATATGTACTCAAGTGTGGGAAGTTCTGCCTCACTGGGAGGGATACAGAGACTGGTGAGGCTGGCACAGGTAACAGAAAGCCATGGTAGAAGGGGAGCGGGCAGGCCTGTGGATGGGGATGAGGGATGTGGGCACCTCCCAAGCTTGGAGCTCTGGTTTTATGCTCCAGGGCAAGGTATTCAGGTCTGGTGAATGTCCCCAGGAGAGGGAGAGAGGAAGAATGGGGGGTTTCCTTATAAATCCTTGCCCTAGCTTGTGACACCTACATAGCACCTTGCTGTGTGTGGAGAGTGGAGTGGAACTGTGAGTACAGACTGGGAAAGTACATTAGGGCCTCTTCCCTGCTGGTTTCAAATGGCATGGGTAGGCAAAGCAGCCCTGCGTGACCCAGACTTGAGGAGACCTGGGAACTCCGGCCCTGAGCTGGTTCTGAGTTGAGGTCAGCCCCAGTAGAGGGTGACTACTACGAATGCACAGCCTTGGGACTTGAGAGCATTGCAGTCCTCTTACCCTCTTGGGCACTGAGGACCTTGAGCTGTAAAAGAGGGATGTGCTTGTCCCGAGTCTACCAGTGGCTGAGCTGTTGTAAAGCCCAGTAACAGCTTCTTATTTCTGTTACTGATTTGTTGCTGTTCAGCATGAATGGATAAAAGGAAAAGTTAAGAATCATTGATAGAGATGGTAAATTGCAACCAACATATTTTAATGTCAAGGTTCTTCTAATTTTTTTTGGCCTGTCATATATGTAAAATTTTAATGACAGCTTTTTTTGAGATGTAATTCACATACTGTAAAATTAGTGTATTCACAGTGTTGTACAACCATCACCATTATCTAGTTTTAGAATATTTTCGTCACCCCAGAAAGAAACCCCATACCCATTAGCAGTCACTCCTCATTCTCCCCTGCTCCCAGCTGCTGGCAGCCCCTGTCCAGACTTCTGGATATTTCACATAAATGGAACCATACAGTATGTGGCCTTTTGTGTCTGTCTGTCTTTTCATTTAGCATGATCTTTTTAAGGCTCATCCATGTTGTACCATGTATCAGTATTTCCTTCTTTTTTATTGCTGAATAATATTCTGTTACATGGATATACCACATTTTGTTTATCCATTTGTTTGCTGATGGGCATTTGAGTTGTGTCTATTTTTTGGTAATTATGAATAATCCTGCTTTGAACTGACAAACTATTTTCCACAGCAGCTGAAACATTTTACTTTTCAACCAGCAACATAGAAAGGTTTCAATTTCTCCACATCGTCACCAACACTTGTTATTGTCTATCTTTTTTATTTAGTTATCATAGTGTGTGTGAAATAATATTTTATTATGATTTTTTTAAATCTGAATTTCATATAATTTTCATATCACAAGGTATTTTGACTTTCAACCATTTAAAAAATATAAAATCATCTTAGTTCATAAATTGCACAAAAGTGGGTGGCAGGACAGGCCAGTTTGCCTGACCCCTGTTCTAGTTACTATTCCAGCTCCAGGGAGTTAGCCATTCATTCCAAGAGACGTCTAGATGTCTCTAGAACTTGGTTCTACTTGACTTATGATAGATACTTAGCTTCCAACTGTATTATAGTCTCTGTATTCTTTTGGTAAAACTCTTCCAGAGTTAACTACTTCTGTTTGTAGATGATGAAATGTACAAAGATCCACTTCAAATGTTGGCACTGCTATGAACCTGGTCTCCTCCCTTCAACTCAGAATTAAGACTTGGTTTTTGTTTCTATATTCCAGTCCCAGAAGTAAGTTAGCTGTAGATGTTATCTGAAGATAGCCTTATGCTGTCTAGCAGTTATCTACAAACAGGCTCTAGCTTCTCCAGGAACACAATGGGATGAATTTAGTTTAAATGTATTAAACTAAGAGGCATTAACTCAAATGAGCTTAAATGCATTTTTATGTTTAGACAACCTACCTACATGTTTTTCTTAAAAACAATGCCTCTGCTCCAAATAAATCAAGATCAAAGTAAATGAAGAGGTCAAGATGGCATCAGTCCATCTGTCTAAGCCCTGGTATTGTGTGGATGAAAAGCAGCTGCACTTATGATGACAGGTGATAGAGCCAAGGAACTGTCAAGTTTGTCAACATTTCTCCATTTCTAAACTATCCTTAAAGAAGATCACATATGGGGCCACGACATCCTCGCGGTAGTCTTGGAGAGCAACCATACCGTATGGATTCATATTTTCACCAATATAGAACTAGTGGTTTTTGAAATTAGCAAGGACGTGCTTGACTTGTTCTGCAGCCCATCATAAAGGTTTATTCTTTCTGGTCTCTGTTCCTCAAAGTTTGCCTTTGATTGATTTCATGTAGTCTTTGATGTACTTCCTGTAGGCTTTTGTGAAGCTGGTTTCCTGCAAGTGATGGTTCATGACCATTGACACTGGCGATGTCTGTGCTTTCCGTACCTTCACCCTCAGGGCCTGGGGCAGAGGCTTTTCCACCAATGAGCAAGTCATCAATGCCACCCTCTGTCCTACTCTTAATATGGTTTTGATTTGCATTCCCTGATGACTAATGATGAAGTTGAACAGCTTTTCATGAGCATATTGGCCTTTAGTGTATCTTCTGTCTTCTTTGGAGAAATGACTCTTCAAATATTTTGCCCATTTTTAAATTGGGTTGTCTTTCTACTATTGAGTTTTGAGAGTTCTTTATATATTCTAGATATACGTCCCTTCTCAATTACGTGATTTAAATATTTTCTCCCATTCTGTGGTTTGTCTTTGCATTTTTGTTCTGGCATCCTTTGAAGCACAGAAGTTTATATTTTGATGAAATCTGATTTATCCATGTTTTCTTTTGTCACTTGTGCTTTTGGTGTCATATCTAAGAAACCATAGCCTAAACCAAGGTAATGAAGATTTACAACTATGTTTTCTTCTAAGAGTTTCATAATTTTAGGTATTATACTTAGGTCTGTAATCCATTTTGAGTTAACTTCTGAATTTTTTCTAGTTTTTTGTTATTAAAAGTAGTCTTTGGTTATTGAAGTATATAACTGATAAAAAAAGAACTTTGATTTTTCTAAAAATGGTTATGATGCTCTTCTCTGTTCTGTTATTGAAATTACTGGTCACAGGATACTCAAATCACAGTTTCAGTTTTTTGAGAAAATAAATGCATGCCCTGGTCTCAGATTAATTTTATTCTGAAATTGAACTGACTGCCAAGACAAGGCCCAGTTTAGGAAATGTTTTGACTTCGTCCCCAGCGAGCAATTCAAGAATCACATATAACAAATGTAAGAATGTAAACATTTATAAAGGCTGCCTCAGAGGAAAATTTTTGTTTAAGTAAAGTGTTGTATTTGACTTTATGGAAAAAACTTGAAAGTATTATACCCTTGTTGTCGATCCTTATTTACATTTGGATATGTAAATATACTTTATATTCTTAATCGGGGGTAATTAACACATCTACCTCAGGCTTCTCTTAATTTCCTCTTCGAAAATGAGGGAAAAAATAGTATGTACTTCATAGGGGTTATTTTGAGGATTGGATGAGTTGATGTATTAAAAGGCTTAGAATAGACTCTAGCATTTAGTAAATGCTCGTTAAGTACTTTTTATTATTAAATATTCCATTTACTTATCTGACAATTTCCTGTACACATTTAAGCCACAGCATTATCTGTACTTCTCACTTAAATATTAAACATAGCTATAAAGTTTTTGAATTATTGTGTAAATGTATGATAATTATAATTTTTGCCTACAATAAGGAAATAGTAAAGAGTTCTTATGAATAACTCAATTAGATAAGTCTAATAATGTTTCTTGTTTTTGGAAACAGAGTGTTCACTTTGTTATAATAACCTAGATTCAGAAAAGCAGTTGTAGAGCCCACTGGCAGAGTGGCTTGGTGTGTTGGAGTAATTCTTATTCTTTTTTTTTTAGTGCAATTTTATCAAGATATACTCACACACCATATAATCTGTCCACAGTATACAATCATTGGCTCACAGTTTCATTATATAGTTGTGCATCATTGCCACAATTTTAGAACATGTTCATTACTCCAAAATAAAGGATAAAATATTTAAAAAATAAAAAAGAAATAAAAACACCCATACCATCTCATATCCCTTAACCCCCTATTATTAATAAATATATTTTGTTATTATTTTATTACTCATCTGCCCATACACCAGTTAAAGTGTGTGTCAGTCACCAGGTTTTGAAATTATTTGTTCTTAATCACAACAGCTTAACCAATGGAATGTTGCTAAGGCTTTCATGAACAGCACCAGTGATGGTGTAAAAGTCAAATCAAGCAGGCAAAAGCACAGCCCAGTACGCAATATATGTCTGTCTCTTAGAAAGACTCCTCCGGAGTCAATTAGTTAGGTGTTCTGTTTTGCTTCCGGGCCCAACCTGAGAAAAGTCCTGGATTTGAGAGAGATGCTCAGGGGTTTTCTGGGGGTGGCTTTGGGCCAGTCCTGTGTCTGATTAGTAGTCCTTTGCAGCGGGCTTTTCTGTGGGAGAAAGCTTGAGACGCTGTCCTTATAATTGTTGTCACTGCCGTATGTGACTGTTCAAAGTGGGCTATTATGAGAATAAATCCAAGTCAGTCAAGTGATGATAGGCTTATTATAAGAACATTTAGTAAGAAAACAAGTGGCAGTGGCATCACTATCTTGGAGGACTTATAAAAGAACCAGAAGCATTCAGAGCATCATGAAAAATCCTGTCGAGTTCTAAGAAAGAAAGTAAAATTGTTTTTGATGAAACTATTAAAGTTAAAGGTAAGATATGCTTGGATAAAAGTTAGGACCCCATTGTACTTCCCTATTTTTGATGAGTTTATGCATTTTTGGGGGCTTTTAGCACTCTTCAGCATTTCATATGCACAGTGTATTTGCTTTGCATCTTCGCCACAATTTTAGAACTCACCTGCCCATTCAATAAATAGGTATTAAATATGAATGAACAAATTTATGCCCATACCACTCTAGGGCTTAGAGTATAATTTTCTACTGTAATGATTACAGAGGGTTATGTTGAGTGTTACCTTTTGATCACTATTGGTCTTGGTCATGATTTACTTGACACTGTAGCCTTGATCAGGAATAAGATCCCGTTACGTAACTTTTTAAGTGGTAGCTGTTTTATTGGAATAGTGACTGTTTTAGGATAGGGCTTTGGAAGCTTCTGATAGTCAGTCAAAAACAGGAGTTTTCTCATACATTTTCTAATAGAATGACAAATATGAAGGGGTAGGGATAAAAATTATCTCTGGCTGTTGAATATTTGCTCCTTTTCAGAATAAAACATCACAATTTCATATCATGTTTTCTAAGTTTTGGACTTTTTTAGGGGAACATTCTGAGTTTTATAAATATGTTTTTTGCTTTTTTTTTTTTTTTTTTTTTACAATATTTGTGTTTGTCTCTTTCTCTTACTTCCTCAGTTCTTCTAACATCTTAAATTACCCTGTCTTAATACTAACATGAGTCAATAAACACCCAACCTGGACCTTTGAAAATGCTGCCTTCCTCTTCTTTGATTACTGAAACATTTCTTTTGCAATAGGGTCTTTCTGAATTATGTAGCAGGTTTTGCTTTGTCTAGGATCAGGTGTGCTCATGTGCGGAGCAGCCACTGTCCGTGGATTGTCCGGTGTACTGGCTGGAACTGTCCTGGACAAAAACGGTGTGTGCGTCAGTCTCTTTCCTTGCTTTATGTTCCCTGAAGCTTCATTACTATTCTGTCCTCAGCCCATCAACTTGGAGTTTAAAATAGGAAAGAGACCATTGAACCAAGTATTTAAATTGCTCTGATGATTATATATTTGCTGAGAAAGACATTGAAAGGCAGTATTTTTGTCATTTAAGTAAGTATCAGATACTTGACTTAATCTTTAACCTGGGATTTGCCAGCTCTGAGGTCAACCCCCATCCGCCATCAGGATGGTCATGTTATTTCATAAGGCTCTGCGCTTCTCCTCCACTGAAAAGCTTTCTAATACAAAGCCCAAAGCTCTAGTCCTTCCTCTGTGTTACCATTAATAAACTTCATATCATTTTTTGTAAAAAAAAATTTTTTTTAAATTAGAGAAGTATTAGGTTTACAAGTAGAAACACTTTTAAAATTTAAAATTAATATGTATTCTTGATAGAAAATTCAAACAGGTGGAAGGGCACAAAATACTTAAAAAAAAAAAAAGTCCCCTTTCCCGTGCTGCAAGCCAGGCCCATTTCCCAGGGGTCACCACTGTTGAAGTTTCTTGTCTGTCCTTCTAGAACTTTACTTTGTCTTTCTCCTTCTCTTTCTCACTCTGTTTTTAACCCACATTGGATCATACTAGCTTACAATGCTGCTGCAACTTGCTTTTTTCACTGACAGTGAATCTTGGACCTCTTTGTGCATCATACTTTATTTTGTAATAGTTTTGTATTTTTTCATTGTGCCATAATAATTTAGCATAATTAATGTAATTAATTTAGGTTACATCCTGTAAACAAAGCAGTGGTGAACATCCTTAGATACTTGGTTTTTTAAACAAAGCTGCAGTGAATATCCTCAGTCTGCCTGGTTTTGAATCCTGACTCTACCAAGTGCTAGCTCTTTGATGTTGAACAAATTGCTTTACCTTTCTTGTCTTCAGGTTTCTCTTCTGTAAAATGGGAATAATAATAATAATACCTACCTCATTGTTACGAGGAATATGTTAGCTAATATATGTGATGCACTCACAATAGTGCCTGAGACATAGCCAGTGCTCAGTCATTGTTAGCTCTAGCTATGGCTGCATACATTTTTGGGTACTTAAAAGTAGTTGAATAAATTCATAAAAGCATAATTGCTGGGTTGCTGGCTTGTTTCACCGAGTTACTCTTCTACCAGTAATTAAATGTCTAATCTTTAAAAGACATAGTTTTTTTTTTCTTTTCTTTTCTTTTAACATAAGGCAAAGAAAATAAGCAAGAATGCTCCTTCATGACTTCCTTTTCCTTATCTATACTTTTGACCTTGCTACATAATGACATGCCTTATGAAATGATGGCATGATAATAACTGCATTGTATAGCTCTTCTTGGAAGAATTGTTGAAAATGTGGAGATTCTCAATGGTCTTCAGACATGTGGTTGAAATTTTCTTCCTCATTGTTTCAATACAGTGTATTTGACTAAGAGAGTAAAGGTTACTTCCTGCGTATTTAGTGTTGCTTGGTATTTGCATTAAGCAGGTACATCCTGCTTGATGAACAGGGCGGAGGCCCATTTTAACGATTGACATCAACTTGTAGTTGCACAGGAAAACACTCCTAGATGAATTTTCCTTTTCACTGGGCAGATGCAAGTGAAATGCTGGGCCACAGGGAGATGTGCTTCCTCGAGTGTGGATAGAAAAATTGAGGTTTCTGCCTGCAATACCTGGTGGAGCAGGCTTTGTTATCGATCACAGGATCAGATCATTTCTAACAGCCAGCTGTCCCCACTGCAAGGGAAAATAGAAGAAGGGAGTAAATCCAGTGAGAGCAGCTGCGGGGTAAAGCCAGGAAGGACCTGGCAGCCTGGAAGGAGGGATCCTGTCCTGTGTCCTGGTGTGGGTGACATCCCTCTCCTTTTGGCAGAGACGCTTGACGGCCCAGTCAAAGGGGCCTTTTCGTTGTGACCTTCCTGCAGGGCTAAGAGGGAAGGGTCATTGGAGAAGTGTCTTCTAGCAGAGAACAGAGGTTGTGGGCTGAGCTCTCCCTTGCTCTGCTGCTTCTGTTTTGGTTACTGTCCTCAGCATCTTCCCAAAGATTTCCTGGTTCCTCCTACCTTGTGGGGCTCCCAGCTGAATTCCTGCTTGCTCTGCCTGTGTGAGCCCCCACAGGCGTCCCAGCAGCTCATTTGGGAAGGAGCCCCTGGAGTGGGGCCACCCACGGCAGAGGTAGACAGGAAAGTAGAGAAAGCCATGGCCAGCCTGTTTGGTAGATTCGCCAGATTGCTACCCACGTTACCTTGGATGGAAAACTTCCTCCCACTGCACTCAGCTTCAGTTGTGTTGTCCCTGGCTCCTTCTAACTGATCCTGTTCCAAGACAGCTGTCCCTCTGTCCCCTCATTGGCAGACTCCTTTCTTGGTGAGAAGCGGTAGTTGACCTCTTTCTGAAATTGGCATCGCAGCCCTAAGACAGAAGGGCAGACAGTGTCTGGGCTTGAGGCGGGGCAGGTGACCCAGGGAGAGGGTGCAGATTAACCTGAGACCCCAGGCCAACCCCTGGCTGAAGGCCGCAACCCTGACTTTCCTGACAGTCAGGGTCATGATATAAAGCGGCTATTGAGAGACAGACAGAGACAGGGACACACAGAGACAGAGACAAAAAGAGAGAGATACAAAGGCTTTAGCTTTCCAGAGAAACATAGATACTCTTGGGTTTGTTTTGGGTTTTGTTTGTTTGTTTGTTTGTTTTTGTTTAGTTTTTCTGTAGAATCAAAGAATTTTGGAGACAGATCAGAAATTAGAGCTATCTGAGTCAGTGGATTTTAACCTCTGTGGGTTCCAGTCCTCTTTGAGAATTTGGTGAAAGCTATGACCTTCTCCCCAGAAAAATGCGTACTCAGTGTACTTATACAGAAAATGTGCATGCAAGTTTAAGGGGTTCGTGAGCCCCTCAGGTTTCTCCCTACTGTGGTGCAGCCGTGTCGTCCTGCACATGAAGGTCAAGGGAAGGACAGTGACTTGCCCAGGGTCAGAGAGAGCACAGAAATAGTCAGTCCCCAGAGTCCTTTGCCTTGCCTTTTCCACTCTGCCATGTTGATTCAGTGGTTGTGGGTGACATCATGTTTTGTTTAATTTGAAGACCTGGGGCTGGTAACCCAAAGATACTTTATTTAATACCAAACAGATGGCATTTTAGGAAAGAAGCAAATACAGATGTAGAGGAAGAAAGAAAAAGGTATGGAAAAATAGTAAATTCGTGGGCATTCATGGTGAAAGTTTGATTTAAACCATTTATGTAAATATTATTATTTTATTTAAGAAATAACATCATGTATCATAACTGTCTTAGACATTGGGGCACGTGCCCACCCAGTTTTCAGCCGTGAGACTGACCAGAAATAAATGCCACTATTCTTTTCCTCACTCCTTCTCCTGTGACATCCATCAAAAGGCCTCACATGTAGAGGGTGCTTAGGTCAATATTTGTGGAGCTGAATTTCACTTATACCAATAGGCTGGTCTGAAGGGAGAGGAGAGAGGAGTGTGGCTGGCTTTGGGCCTGTGCCTCCCTAGAGACAGGCCTGTGGACCTCTCCTTCTGCAGCATGGCCTCCATGAGGAACATCGGCTCATGGACCAGGCCAGTCTTGTTTAGACTCTTGGGGGATCTCTAGCTCTGTGACCGTGTAACTTCTGCCTCAGTATCCTCCTCTGCACAGTGCACTTTTGTAGGGTTATTTTAAGGATTGCAGAGACTGTATATGAAAAACCAGGGTAGCATCTGGCTCCTACCACGTTCTCAAGAAATGGTGACTGGTGCACCATCTTCAACATCATCTTTTATTGTTGCCATGGCTGATGCACTTGATCTGAACCAGGATGGTTGACAGTGCGTGGGTGTGGCATGCCCAGTGGGCTTGGCAGTGCTCTGATCCTATTTGAAACATGTGACTGCTTCGTTTTAGATCCTGGCCAAGGAGCAAAGTTAGTGAAGCATCCTCACATTTTATGATTAGATTGAAAGTGACCATCTACTTTTTGCATTGGTTGTTTTTTCACGTTGGGTAAAAAAATGGTTGACCCTAAAATTTCATTCTTATACACAATCTTAATGTTCTAAAATTGTAGATATGAAGAATTTACCCATGTAAAATGTCTGTGAGTAATTGTTTATCTATTTGTAAATAATCTAAATGACAAAAAAATTTCTGGGAATGATGTAAAATTATGGAATATATATATCTTACATATATATAATTTTCTTGTTCTCTGGGGTACTTATAAGCATGATAGAAATGTTCATATTGATAGTTTTGCATTCCTGGTCTTCTCCAGCTATGGTAGCCCAAATTAGGTTGCAAAAAATAATTTTCAAAAGGAAAAGATACCCTTGAGCCAACAAAGAGCCAAATAGGAGACAAGAAGAAAGAACATACAGTCTGCTCCTACTCAGTTTTATGTCTTTAATGAACACTGCTTTTGATCTAAAAAGGAAGAGAAAAGGACCAAACCATCTCCACAGATGTGTGTGTGTTTCTGAGCTGTCAACGGTGCCTCCGTGATTTTGTGGCGGGTGGATGGAAAATGCTGTGAACTTTGATTTCAGAACTTCCCTGTGAGTCTCAAATTGACGCCTGGTGATGAATCCACCTGTGGTCCCAAGAAGGCGCTCCATTAGCCGCTTCTTGTTCAGAGGAAGGGGCCGTGGGGTTCTCTGGAGGTGCTTCCCAGGACTGCTGTTTGTCATTGTTTGAAACTTTAAGCACAAGCAGAGCCATCCAGAGCTTGCTCTCCATGGAATGAGCAGCCACGAGTCACCAAGCAGGAGGAGGCTGGTCCACCTCCGTTCCAAGGATCATCTCAACACAGCTGGGAGCGGGAGTCCAGTGCTGGGCTGTCAGTATGGGAAGGCGAATAGCTGAGTGGGAACCTGGCAACCTCAGGCTGTTTCAGAGGTGAAACCAGACCCGCCTGAAGACTTCTGCTGGAATCCAGCCCGGGGGGAGCAGGGACTGCCTATTCGGGTGACAGAGCAAATGGACTCGTGTTCAGCACCTTAGGCAGGGAATTAAAAGTACTGACAAGGGCTTTCAGGCATTTTCCAGTCTCCACCCTGTTGGCCGGGAACCTCGGCTGCTTATCATGCATGTGTCCGCCATCTGAGTGGTGGAGTATGGAAATGGGAAGGAGGAGAAAGTCATCTTTCTCTGCTGATTTTGCTTGTGTTGGTACAAGCACCCCCTCACTTGGACAAATCCTGCTGGATGCTTCAAGGCGCCATTCAGCTTTCACCTTCTTTCTGATCATTCATTCATTCCACAAATATTTGTTGGTTGTGATGTGTTCCTTGGGTGCCCCTTGGCTCCCTCTTCCTCCTCGAAGCCAAGATGGATGCCTCCACATTCCCTCCTTCTATAGCACATTCTGCTCATCTCCAGTAGGATGCTTGTAGCATTCCTGATCCTGGTAATTTGCTTCTCCCAAATGGACCAAGAGTCCCTGGGGTTGGGGGCAGAGGCTGGTTCATTGTACCATCCCCAGGGCCCACCACAGTGCCTGATGGTGGGAACTTGAATGCTTATTGGAAGAAAAAGTCCCACAGTCCTCTTTAAGCAATCATTAAATGGTCATTTAGCAATCATAAAGTACAACAGTTCATTAATTTATTCAACAATTAATGATTGCGCCCCTACTATGTGTTATTTCAAATAGTTTAAAAATTTTATTTTATTTTGAAAACTTTCAAACTGACAGAAAAGTTGAAGGAACAGTGCACTGAACACTTGTCATCCTGATTCACCAACTTTTAAAAACTTGGCACACCCGCTCCATCCACCCATCATCCATCCATCCATCTATCCATCCACCCACCCACCCATCATCCATCTACCCATCATCCATCCATCCATCTATCCATCCATCCATCCTTCCACCCATCCACCCACCTATCATCCTTCCATCCACACATCCATCCACCCATCATCCATCTACCCATCATCCATCCATCCATCCATCCATCCTTGCATCCATCCACCCACCTATCATCCTTCCTTGCATCCACCCATCATCCTTCCATCCACCCATTATCCATTTACCCATCATCCATCCATCCATCCATCCATCCTTCCATCCATCCACCCACCTGTCATCCTTCCTTGCATCCACCCATCATCCTTCCATCCACACATCATCCATCTACCCATAATCCATCCATCCTCCATCCATCCACCATCTGTCCACCCATCTGTCCGTCCATCCATCATTCATCCATCCATCTGTTCATCTACCCATCATCCATCCATCCATCCATTATCCAGCTCCCTCCCTCTCTCCTCCTTTCCCCTCCCTCCTTCCTTTCCTCCCTCTCTCCTTCTTCTCTTGCTCTTGTTCTCTCTCTCTCTCTCTTCACACACACACCCCTACACACCCAGTCTTTTGCCCAGTTATCTGAAAGTAGAGACAGAAAGGTACTCTACCCCTTAAATATTTCAGTCCTATGAAAGGAATATGATACGCTATGAGGAAGTGTCATTACAGAGGAGCAGAGTGTTTTGGGAGTACAGAGCAGGAACAATTGCTATTTAAAAAGCTGGAGCAATCAGAAATGATTTCTTTGAGAAGGAAACGTCTGAGCTGAACCACGTGTGTAGATACCAGTTTACAGTATCTATGTCTAAAATTTTAACAATAGGGAAAAGGTACAGCCTTTCAAAAGGGATATTTCTTCTTGAAAAATTCATTCAACTTTGCCCTATTTGGAGCTCCTGCTTTTACACTTCCTCTGTGGTTGTGTAATAGCCACACTTATTATTTCCTTAGTCTCATGGGGACTGTTACTGAAAAAGTGCCTTTAATTTTGCTTGCATTCACTAGTAGGTTTATTAATTGGCAGAGGGGGCCGTGTAGTTCAGTGGAGTATTTAGTCAGCTGGGTTCTCACTTTTATGCAAAATACTTGGGAAGGCTGAGTGACTTATAGCACCAAACAAATCCAACTTTTCCATTTTAATAATAGCTATGGCTTAATTTTGTAATTATGCATAAGAATTCTATATATTCATCAGTAAAAAGAAGTGTAGGCCTGGTTCGTGGTCAGAGTTGCAGCTGTTTCTACCATATAATAGAGGGTTTTGCTAAACCTCAAACTGTATCCTTGAAGCTGAAAGGCCACCTCTGGAGCACTTTGGGGACAGCATACATTGCATGACGTCTTGAGCCATACACCATGTGAAGATATAGCACATGCCTAGAGCAAGGAGAGAAAGGCACTTTCAAGCCTAGCAGAAATTTTATTGATTAAATTGAGGGAAACTTACAGAAAATAAATGTTGAATGTTGGTTTGGGGTGAGAATAACAAGTGTTTGTTTGAAATGGAGGTAATTCCAAACATGCACCAGTGGGTTTCTAGAACACAGGGTACCATGCAAAGTGGTGGCTGTCACTGTTAGCAAGTCTAGGTTTTGATTTTGCCTTTTCTGCCCTCTGAGTAAAATAAGATGAACCACTATTTGGTTTTGTTCAGTGCTCCAGCAGATGATTCATCACTGGAGGGGGATGTACAGAGGTCTGGTTGGGAAAATGTGGGATAGTGGCAGAGCGCACATCTTAGGACAGGACAGTCCGCACTTCTGTGATTTCGTCCAGTTGGGTGGTGGAGCTCCCATGTGTCGCGGGCACTGGTCTTTCTTATTTCATTGACATGTTTCTCCCAGACACATACAATCCACATTACCACCCAAATCAAATTCGCAATAGTCTCAGTTCAGTAGACAACAAAAAGTAGATGACAAAACAACCAACCTCTATTTACCAGAGAGTGGCTCTGATGGGCCAGGAGGGGCCACTGACTCAGGGCTGGGGACTCTGGAGCCTGGGCCTGCACAGGGCCTGGAGGGAGCAGGACCCAGGGCCCCTTGGCTTGCTGTGGCCTCTGTGCAGTGCTAGAGCATCAGAGCTGGTGGAGGACACAGCACGGTCAGCTGCCCCGGGGGCCCTCCCTGAAGTGGGGGTGGGCCTGACCCCTCACATACACTGACTTTTTAAAAAAACTTGTTATGAAATAATTTCAAACTTACAGGACAGTTGCAAAAATAATATAAAACCCATATATACCCCTGCATACCCAGACCCACCAACTTTTAACCTTTTGCCATATTTGCCTTATCATTCCTTCCTTCCTTCCATCCATCCATCCTTCCTTCCTTCCATCCTTCCTTCCATCCATCCATCCATCCATTTTTTAAACATTTGAGAGTAGATTGTATACATCATTAATATGTCCGTGTATTTCCTGAGAACAAGCGTATTCACTTATGTAACTACCTTAAGTGCAGTTATCAAGTTCAACTATTTAAACATTGACATAAAGCTTATCGTCTGTTTTCATATGTCCCTAAAATGTCTTTGGAGCCTTTTCTCCTCCATTATCAGTTCCAGTCCAGGATCATGTATTGCATTTAATTGTCATTGTCTCTTTACTTGCTCTTTTTGTTTGTTTTTTAAATTGTGGAAACATATATACAGCGTAAACTTCCCATCCCAGTCACTCCCAAGCACACGATTCAGTGGACTTAATCACATTCACAACCTTCTGCTACCCTCATCACCATCCATTACCAGAACTTTCCCAGCACCCCAAACAGAAACTCTACACCCATTATGAATTAACACCCCCCGCCCCACCCTGGTGACCTGTATTCCACTTTCTGTCTCTTAACACATCATTGAATTTTAAAGCAGAGGAGACTAGGAGGGCAGGAGAGCGGGAGGAGAAGGCTTTCCAGGGCCGGACAAAAGCCTGTGGCTACTGGGCCCCGTGAGAAGGGAATGGGAGTGGTGTGTTTGGCACCACAGACAAAGGCCACTTGGGGATGGGGTGGTCCTTGGGCCTGTTCTAGAGTGACCCCCTGAGATATTGGGGGTTAAGAGACTGAGGGGCGCAGCCCAAGAGAGCTTTGCTTGTCCGCAAGGAATCTTGGTTTAGCATTTCACCATGAACAGTTCTTGTTTGTTTGTTTGTTTTCCCTGGAAGCAATGGCCCATAGAGGATGTGGCATAACTAAGCTAAGGTGTCCTGGGCTGGGATTGGGACCCTGTGCAGAGCCCACACCCGGCACTAGTTTGTCCTGTGACCCATGGGGTGGACGTGGGGGCAGTTGAGGAGAAGACGAGGATGAATCTGTAAGAAAAGATTCAGGCCCAAAGTGTTGGGCTGGAAGGGGAGCTGTCCCGCCATGGGGGTAAGACAGACTAATGTCCATCTGGCTTGTTACTCAAATTCTTCCATTCATCCTTTGTTCCCTACTTACAGTGCCAGGCACACACCCTACGTTCTGGTTGCCGAGTATTTAGCAGTGGATGGGGCAGGCGAGTCCTGTTCCAGTGGGCTTCTGCTCTGTGGGTGGGCGATCCATCATAAATGTGTGCACCACATAAATGAGCCGGTCATTTCTGCATTTCTGATGGTGATGCGCACTTCAAAGAAAATAAGTGGTGTGATGGCTTGGGGCAGTGCTGTGAGATAGAGACATAATGCAAGGTACATGCCGTTTGCAGTTTTCTAGTGGCCACATTAAAAAAAGAGTAAAAAAGCAGGTGACATTAATTTTAATAATATATCTAACTTAATCAAGAATATCCAAAATATTACCATTTTAATATGTAACCAATATAAGCAATTATTGAGACATTTTGCATTTTTCTTTTGGGTTATGTCTTGGAGATCTGCTGTGTATTTTACACTTAAAGCACATCTCAGTTCAGACTAGCCTCATTTCAAGTGCTCAATAGCCACACGTGCCTAGGGACTACTGTTTGGGACAGCTGAGGCATGGAATGTGCTAGAAGATGGGGCAGGTCCACTTTGGATAAAGTAGTTATCTTTTAAACAAAGCCCCATCAACTGAGAACAAAGAACTACTTTGTGTTGTGTTTGCTGCTGACGTGCCTGTACACCACTGGAGAATTATTATTATTATGGTTATTATTTCAGTTGATTAAAACAGCTGACTTTTTTTTTTTTTTTCTTTTTGGCAGTCTTGTCCTGAGCGCTGTTGAATGGGATCCCCTGAGGCAATAACAAATCCTTGGTTTTTCAGGAGGTGACAGTGGTGAGAAATCACTGTTGTCCTTGAGAGAAAGCTTTGAGGAAACTTAGGGTTTTGAGATTCCCATGAGAGAACTCATTTTGTTTACAGGAAAGGTGGTGGTGTAAATTCCTTATTTTCCACTCCTTTCCATAATGACGGGAAGGAATTCCAACATTCATGTTTAACCTGAAATGTCTCCAACTGGGAAAAGTCATTGGCACAGCCAGAGTTATTTCAATACAGGTTTAAACTGTTATTTTATTGAATATTTTAGCTATTAATTTTTAAGTTAGGGAAGGATATGGTTGCTAAGTATAGTTCTCCTCCCGCCTACTCAGAGTTTTTGGCTGGGTAAAGTACAGCTTGTTGAATGGAATTAAAATAATTTCAATCTGAATTATTCAGGTTCAGCTGCAAATCATGGAACTGGTTTAGAGTCAGTTTATGAAGGAGGTATTGGAAAACACTAATGCAAAGTGTTTTGTGTGTGTGTGTGTGAAAACTCAGGCTGTGGGATGAGGGGGCATGGTAGAAACTGCTTGCAAATACAAGGCAAATGTTTTATTTTGTTCCATGCCCTAATGTGTAAAAGTTGAGTATGTTCTTCAGAGCAAATTTGACAAAGAGAAAAGAATAAATCTTCCTTATTCCCATCTCTTTTCAGTCCTTTTTTTCCTGTACTTCTAGACATTTTTCTCATGATGCAGTTTTATATGAAATTATTGTGTTTTCACTTAATATATCGTGTTTTCCATATCACCAAATATTTTTCAAGAACTTAATTTTAAATTGCTGCCTAATATTCTCCCTTATAAATGTCCTATTTTGTTTATCCTTTAACCCACTCTCTATGGTTATTTTCCACTTTTTGTTATTATAAGTAATATTGGGATGAATATCCTATGTACATATTTATGTGACTATCTAATTATTGCAATATAAATTGCTAGAAGATAAATTATTGGCTCAAACAATATAGACATCTTTTAGGGCTTTTGATATGTTCTGCCAATTTACCCTCCAAAAATATAGTACAAGTTTGCGTTCTTGCCAGCAATGTTTGGGTGCCTTTCTCTCTGTACTCCAGCCCTGGCTAGGATTTATAATTTTAAGGGAATTTATTAATTTGATAGATGCTGAGCATATCATTTGGATACAAGATTTTAAAATAAGGGAGAAAATGTATTACATAAAAAAGAACACTTTATATCCCTTTTTTTTCCTTTTTAGCCTATCTTTTGAAGCCCTTATCCTTGACTAATAATGAGCAAATGTCTTTCTGAGGAGTCACTGTGGCATGCTGGATTGCATGGGTCCTAGGTGGTTTTTTTTTATTGCCTTTTACCTTTTTATTTTTTATTTTTGATAGCTCCTATACTGAAGGCTTGAATACCTCAGGGTACTGTAGAGACTTGAGGTCACATCAACACAGGTAGTCTGTGATATGTCACATCAACACGTGTAGTCTGTGATATGTCATGGGGGGGGCAGTTTATAACTGCTCAGGTGGGGGATTATTAGTGATAGTACCAAAAGTTTCTCCATGAAGTTTTTATTCATGATGTAAGGCTGAAGCTTGAATCCTGAAGACGTGGCTACAGTCAGACTCTCTGTGTCTGTGACATTTTTAATGGCCTCAGCAAAAATGTCAGAGCTCATCAGTAAGGTTCTGTGACATTGTCTAGACACTAAAGGATTGTAGCCATTGTATATTCTTCTTCACACCATGCCCTGGACCATAGTACTTCATCCCCATAATTAATTTATCCTTACAACAACATGTGTGGTGAATACTATTTTTATCTTCATTTTTTTGGTGATAAAATTGAAGCTCAGAGTGGGTAGGTGACTTCCTTGGAGTCACACAGCTAGGAATGGGCAGAGCTGGGAATTGAACTGTCTGACTCCAAAGCCCATGTTCAGAAGTCCAAAGTCCAATATCTTTGAGGACTGGGAGGAAATGAAACAGATTCTGAAATCAGAGTAACACTCAAAACCATTAAGACTCCAGCCTAGAGATTCCTTCTGTCTACCATAAGCAGACATGATTTATACCCACAGAGGGTACTGTGGAAACTAGGTGGATGGTTGTACAGTAGCCTTGTAACTCAATCAAATTTCCCAAGCGTATAGTGGTACAGCATGAGTTTGAGATGTATTAGAAGAAAAATTAAAGTTGGCACTGGGCTAATTTAGAATATTAGCTGAAAAAAGATAAGTGGATAAAAAATAAGAGCTGTTGGGAGTGAGGAAGGTATTTGTCTGTGAAGAGTAGTGAGTTGGGGAAAGTGAGTTCTGTGATTAATATAGGGGATCAGAAGCCAGAGCAGCATGGTTTAATCAGAGAATTAATAAGCTAAGCCAGAGAGGGAATTTTTCCCAATTTGGAGGACATGTATTAGTATTCAGAGTAACCAGAAAGGGGGAATCAGAAGCATATGTAACTAATGTACCAGAAGGAGAGATGGATGATGGGGAGGTGGGTAGTGTTAAGCTACTCTTATGATCTTTTGGTAAGTAAAATTGTACATAATTTAATCTACTTGTTTAGAACAATGTTATGAAATTAGGGTCCTGCTGCTGTGAAAAGCTTCCAGAGATGTTAGTGCATTGGGCACAGAGAATTATGATGTTTATTTTAAAAATCCAACATGTGCTCTTTCCAGAGACTTAATTTTATTGAATGCTCACATATTTTGCTTACTAGTTGTGTGTTTTCTCTTGCAGGTAAAGATCCAATTCAGTATTGAAATGTAAGGGCCATTTTGACAGGAGAACCATGCTAGGGACACTGAGAAACTACTTCTTGGACCGCATTTTCATATGGTCATATAGAATTTTCTTGTGATTTATATAAGAAAATTATACTTTTACCACACGCCAAAAAAATCCATAATTTTTTTAAAGCAGTGAATGAGATTTTTGGATGATCTTTTCAGAAGATTTGTCAAGTATTTCAATCTGTAGTTGCTTACCTATTACATGAAGCCTTTCCTCATGGTTATAAGCAAATAATAAGGTATTGTGATTTGAGATTTATGTACGTCTGCTGCTATAATACCCACAGGGAGGATGATTAAAACTGGGTACTTGTTGCACCAGAGTATTCTAAACATTGTTTCGCCTTCAAGGTATTTGACTAAATGGGGCCCTACCGTTCTGCTTCTATTCAGTTCAGTAAATAAGGAGCCCTAGTGTATGCCAGGTGAGAACAGGACACAGTTCTCCTTCTCAAGGAGCTTAGGGTTCTGAGAGGAAGCCACATTTTCTAGGAAGGTGGGCACAGGTTGCCACAGGAGCCCGGGTGAGAGAAGGGGAAGGTTTGTCAGTTTGTGAAGTGGGGGATAGAGCAGGCTTCTGGCAGGTAAACCAAAGCTGAACCTTAGGAGGGAAGTGGGGGCTTGCCTGCTAACGTGGAGTGGGAGCGGAGTCCCGACAGCCGGACCATTTGGAAACAGCAGGGCCCCTGCTGGAAAGCTACAGATGATGTGGTATTTGTGGACATGGGGTTTGTATGGGTTGAACTTGTGTCCTTCCAAAATATGTTGAAATCCTACCCATCAGTACCCATGAATGGGGCCTTATTTGAAACTGGGGTTTTTGCAAATGTAATCGAGTTAAGATGAGGTCATACTGGATTAGGTGGGCCCTGTATGGATATGGAGTGGCCTAAATCCAATCAGACTGGTGTCCTTATAAGACGGGAAGAAGACACAGACTTAGGAGAAGAGACAAAGGGAAAAGGCCACGTGAAGACATGAGCAGATGCAGCTACAAGCCACGAAATGCCAAGAAGCTGGGAAGAGGCAAAAAAGGAGACAGCAGAGACTTTTGTGAAATTTAAGGTGAAATGATAAGGGCTGAAGTAGGGCAGTGGTATAGGGTTGAGGAAAAGGGAGGGGGCTGGTAAAATATTTAGATAGAAAAAATCAACAGACATTTGATGATTGATTAAATGTGTGAGTGGTGAGAAAGAGGGAAGCTTTTACTCTAACTCCCAATTTCTGGTAGTGGTCCCATGGTCTGAAATCAGAAGTAGGAGAGAAGCAGATGGAGGCAGACATGATCCGTTCAGTTTTAGACCTGTTGAGTTTGAGGTGTCTGTAAAACCTGTAAGTGGTGACGCCTAGGTCACCTTGAGTTTGTGAGCCGGAAACTTGGTAGTGAGGTCAGCCATGGAGATGCTCCCCAGGGACTTATTAGATGTACATGGTAGTACAGACTATGAAGGTAGATGAGATAGCCCAGACATAGGACATGGGGTGGAAAGAGCAGCGGGCCTCCGACCTGACCTAAGGCATCCCCTGTGTTGAAGGGGCATGGAGAGAAAGGGGAGCCCACCAAGAAGATGGCGAGTGAGCAGTGAGAGTCAGGGATGGAACAAGAGGGCCTGGTGTTACGGGGGATACAAAAGTAGGAAGATTCAGGGTATGCAGCAAGCAGATACAGAAATGCAGATCGTTTGGCAATGTGGATGTGCAAGGACTGAATCATTTGGCAGTGTGGAAACACAAGGTGGTGTGAAGATGATTATGACCTTTGGCCCAGGCGGTTTAGTAACTTGGTGGTTGTGGGACACTAATTTCAATTCATGTTTGGTGAGGAAGTGGAGACCTTGCGTGTAGGCACTTTCAAGAAGCGTGGAAGGAAAGGGAAGAGAGAAGGGAGAAAAGGAGGTCAATGGATGTTGTTGTGTTGTTTTGTTTTTAAGGATGGGAGAGACATGAGCATGTGATAACGGAAGGAAAGAGGTTGGTAACCATTAAAATAGCCAATATTATAGAGGGCTTTCTCCAAGTCAGTCACATTCAACAGCTGTACATGAATGAACTCATTCAAACCTCACAACAATTCTGTGATATTAATTAGTCTCCTTAACTTGCAAATGGGGAAACAGAGGACCAAAGAGGTTAAGGTGGCTTGCGGTTAACAGGTAATAAGAGATCTCCAGTCTTTTATGTACTTATGTTGATCTCACTTTTAATCAGAGAACTAAAAACACCTCCTGGGTTTGAGGGAGAAGTTGAGGATTTAGGGTAGAGAAGAAATAATTATTAGAACCAGGTCCTAGATGACACTGGAGGGAGATTAGGCTGAAATCTTTGTGAAATTGGCATCTAAAAACTGAGAAAGATTGAAGATGAAAAGCTTTATCATATGGGAAGGATAGTTAGAGAAAATGGACAAAATTACATAGAGAGAAGCTCCTAGATGTAGACAGCTTTGGTACTAAAGAATGATGTTAGAGGTGGCTCATGGCTTCATTTTTTATCCTCCACTTTGTCACTGTGTCCCTCATAACTTCAGACCTGTTCTGCCTCTCCTGATCCTGCACTTGGCAGGATCTCCAGCTCACAAGGACTTCTGCTGCTGCACATAGTGGCCTTTGATTCATATTTATGGAGTGAAAGATTGCCTTACTGTCTAACGAGTACATGACACATTATTGTTTTCCAGGATTCTATCCAAGAAGAACCTCCTGGGGTTTCTTAAAAGTCTAGTGACTTGAAACAAAAGCATGCATTACATTTTTACTGGAGGCTTATGTCACTCAGAAAAATCTTTTGCTGGGGACCTATTGAAATCATTGCGACACAGTTTAATATTTCATGTTTTAAATACTGATGCTCATGAGTCTTCTAAAACATCTCTGTGTTCCAGTTAGCTTACAAAGGAAGTTTCATTCCTGACCCTGATTTGTTGGGGAGACAAAGAGATGCCTGTGTCAAACAATTTGCCACTCTGTGCACACCCACACGGCTCTACCTGTGTAGGAGAGCCTCAGTAATGGGCAAACATAAATTGGAAACTCATGTTGCATTATAGCTTTCAACTAAGAAGCTAGCACTGTTTGTTTATGAATTTGCCCTGCAAGCTGTAATTCAAATCCTTGGCCAATCAAATGGAAAAATAAACCACTGGGAGTAGTGTTTTACTTAGAATCCATTAAGGCAATTTTAAGTGAAAGTTTTCCAGGTATAAATAGCTCTCTGCAGGAGGGAAAATGTAGATGGAGAAATATCTTTATGAATGCTCTTGGTGAGATTGAAGGAGAATATATACAATGAAAGTCTTTCAGAGAACTCAGTAGCAGCCCTAAATCCATTTATGAGCAATTCAATTAATAGAGCTTTGCAGCATAATGTTAGTTTTCAATAATGATGTTATTAAAAAAAAATCACAGGTTTAAATGGAGAAATGGGACATTGTAAATTTGAATAAGTAAGCATTAATTTTCAGTGAATCCAGAGATTCCCTTATTGGTATACTATCTATTGTTCAAGTTGTTGAATTTAGGTTATTCAACTAGAAAATGGGTGTATCCCAGGGAAGAGTCCTTGGCTATGCCATGTGGTTTAATTCTTTAAGACCTGCTGTGGTTTTCTCAGAGCTCCATAGACTTTGTAATGCTGGAGGAAGAGGGGAGTTCAAAAGTCAACCAGCTGACCATCTTGACAGGTGAACTCGCTGCCCTCCCCTCTACTTGGGACCCAACTCCCAGGGTTGTAAATCTCCCTGGCAATGCAGAATATGACTCCTGGGGATGAATGTGGACCCGGCATCGTGGGACTGAGAGTATCTTCTTGACCAAAAGGGGGATGCAAAATGAGACGAAATAGTTTCAGTGGCTGAGAGATTTCAAATGGAGTTGAGAGGTGACTCTGGTGGACATTCTTATGCACTATATAGATAACACCTCTTGGGTTTTAATGTATTGGAATAGCTAGAAGTAAATACCTGAAACTACCAAACTCCAACCCAGCAGCCTGGACTCCTGAAGACGATTATATACTAATGTAGATTACAAGGGGTGACAGTGTGATTGTGAAGACCTTGTGGATCACACCCCCTTTATCTAGTGTATGGATGAGTAGAAAAATGGGGATAAAAACTAAAGGACAAATGGGGTGGGATGGGGGGATGATTTGGGTGTTGTTTTTTCACTTTTATTTTTTATTCTTGTTCTGGTTCTTTCTGATGTAAGGAAAATGTTCAGAGATAGATTGTGGTGATGAACGCATAACTATGTTATCATACTGTGGACAGTGGATTGTATACCATGGATGATTGTATGGTGTGCGAATGTATTTCAGTAAAACTGAATTTAATTTAAAAAAAAAAAAGTCAACCAGCTGATCACTGATGATTTTGTATCTCAAGCAGCAAGGCTGCAGGCAGACGCCAAACTTGTTTTTCAGCCTGAAATCTCTGTCTCAGCTCCCCAGTCCTTGTTCTGTGCGCTCACGTGCTGTTTGCCTGGAATGCAAATAACGAATTTCAATTTTCTGAATTACAGTGTGCAGCACAGGATCCTGTGCTGCAAGATGCCCAAGAAATATTTGTCGGTAGTTTTCACTTGGTCCTGCTAGAAAAGCGTCTGCAGAAAATCTCTGCCTCCAGGAACCTCAACTATTAAACAGTCCTGTCAGGGTCGCTACTTCCTATTCGTCAGGACTCCGGCGGAGGGGCAGGGGGAGAAGAAATCTTCCTTTGATAACACATTGCAGTGTCACACTGCTGTAAGTGCCAAGTGTCATTGCATAATATTCTTAGTGTTTTGGGTTCTTGCTCGTCTTTTATCTATTATTTTACATTTGGCAGGCCAATATTTACAGGCTAGAGGAGGTTAGCTGCAAGTTTCTCGTTAGTCCTTAGCAGCAGCAGTAACATTCAATAATTGCTGAAACTTATTAGGCTTGCTATCACTACCCAAATGCTACCTGGTTGGAAACCTTTTTGATGTAAAGTAAATCCCTCTTCCTGGCTTTTCAGGCTTTCATTTCTCTCTGATCCTGAGGGAAGGCAGAGAACCAGGATTGGTCGTGTGATGGTTGTCGATCACTTTGCCATGGTGGCACCCGGCGGTCACTCCCGAATGACAGTGTAGAGGCATGGCTGGGAGTGACGAGCTACCATCGGCCGTTGAGGATTTCATAGCTGGTGAACCCTCTGTCCTACGCTGGTGCTCACTTCTGATTTTCCTGAAATGGCGCGTAGATGTAATGATGAGAGGCTCAAAGCCAGCGGTGTTTCCTTCTCTTGGATTTGTGCACGGGCCGTCCACTCATCTCCCAGTGGTGCCTTTTGGATCAGGTCCAGCTGTCACTTCATATGGAGAATATATACCTATATTTAGTGTTGACACTAGATCTTTCAGCATCAGTGTTCACTTACTGTTTTTTCATTTAATAATCGGGGAAAAACAACCCTCTGCGTAAATGCTATTGGAATTTCACAGAGTAGACATTTAAAGATTCAGTTGACTTTAAAATGTAAATTTAGAAGTTCCTCGTAGGGGAAGTGTATTTCTCCAAGGGTGTGTAATCCAGTAAATCAACCCCTGTTCCTTTCCATGTAAAATTAATTCTTCCCAATAGGTACTAATGACTGAATGGGGGAAGTTTGCAAGTTCTTGGCAGATGGCTGTCTGTGCTCTTCTTCATTAGCAATTGTTTTTCCTGAAAAAGTCAAGCACTTTTGTAGGACAGTCTGCTTTGCTGGCTTCGCCAGGTTTCGTGAGGCTGTGTTCCTTATTAGTGGGCTTCAGGGGCTTCCTGGGGACAGTTATTATGGTTGTTTTGGAGGGAGAATGGAATACATTATTCTCACCTCTTTATAAAAAAAAAAATGTGGCCTCCTTCCCTTCTCCCCAGCCAGCTGTCGGATTTGAATGCCTGCCCCAGTTTGTCCTGTCAGACATTGAGCTAGTGGGCCGAGTGATGAGAGTTGGCAGCAGCCCATTAGAGTGAATGCCAATTTCCAAACACACCCCCAAATTCTCAATACCGAGGTCTAAGAAAACAGGTAACAGAGATTTGCCTCTGGGTTTCAGTACGTTGATTTCTTGCTCATTTTGACTGCAGATCTCCCATTAAAATAAGTAAAAAGGCAGCTTTGAATTAAAAATGTGATTTTTTTTATGGTTTTGTCTCTTTACAAGACATGCCTTGCCCTAAAAAGAAAGTTTCACTGGATACTTCCAAAGTGCTTTGCAAAAATATCCCATTGTGCAGATGCTGATAACTTTCCATGAACAAAAGACTTGTCTGGGTCACCTAAGGGTATGATTGGAATCCAAAATAAACCTGGTTCCTAGGTGGCTAACTATCACTTTCCCTGTCATACCTGGAAAATTTGCAGCTTTTCTTGCCAGGAGCCTATGATGGGGGAGAAAATACTGCTCATCCAGCTTCATGTAGCATTGCAGAGGTTTTCTGTGTCCCTCAGTGTCACAGAAAATATGTTGGTGGCTATGAATCTGTTGTGCTGAAGTTTGATATGAATGTGGCAATTAGAATTTAAAATAAAGAATGCATTCTGTCATTTGGGCTGATTGCTTTAGTTGGTTGGAGCCTCATGCCAAAGAGGTCAGTATAAGGGGCCAGCCACTTTCATTCTTTTTCACCCAGTTCCCACCGCCTGCCCTGTCTGCAGATGACAGAGGGCTCACGTCTGCGCCTAACTGCCTGTGAATTCTCGGCAGATCTTCATCTGTAGAAGACACTTCATTTCCAGGAAATCTAATTTCGAGAAAGTGATTGCATATCTGAATGTCTTTTTCGTGTGATCTCTTTGTTGCTTTGAAATGAAAGCCCAGGTTTTAATGTTTTTATACCGTTTGTTAGGATTCAGTGCAAATAATTCTGTACTTATTTTCTAATGGGCATCCTGTTGAATTATGAGTTAAATTTATGAATTGTGATCTTTAGTTGTCTATCTGTCCATCTGTTCACCCATCCATCCATCCTTTATTTGGTCTCAAACATGTGCCAGGTGTGCCAAAACTGAGATCAATATAATTTGCCTGTTCACATTCAAGTTAGTGTGATTTTTGCTCTCTGAAGAATGTTTTTGCATTTCTTGTAACAAAAAAAAAAGGTAAATTCCCTCTTCTTTTTAGTTAAATTAGCACAGTATCAGAGGGGTTGCATTTTATAGTGCATTAACCAAATTTTACTGTTTCTTAACTTGCATGTTTATTCTTGAACGTTGCAAGTATCATACACAGTCTGTCTTTAATATGGGTATACAATTTTACAGGTGTTTCTTAGAAATTAGTAATAGATGGGAAATTTAAAATCATTGTTACTTTAAAAGCTGAAAGTCAATGGCCTGGGTATAATTTGTTGTCAGAACCACCGTGACTCTAAGAAGGTTACTCTCAATTATGTATTATTAAAATTGGCACTGACACTAATTCACTTTCTCTTTTGAGTAGATGGATGATAGACAGCAAAAGAAAGCTTTTCTGGAAAACATGCTGTAATCAAAATAGACTTTCAAAGGCAACTTAGGTCCATGGCATGTTATTTGCAGATAAACTGAAATTATGCAAAAAAGAAAAATATTTGGGGGAAAAATAATTTCACTCTGATTATTCACTGTTTAAAAAGACCTTCTAGCTATGAGATTGTGTTGATTGTATTTCATTGATTGTTAGTTAATTAGTATCTTTGTAATAGTATAAGTTATTCAAATTGCTGCATTTTTGGGCATTAATTTAGTCTGAAGGTTGTCAAACATTTTAATATTATAGTTCAATCTTTGAAACTATTTAAAAACGAGAGGATACATTTATTATCTGTCAGCTAATCATTTGAATTAAAGTTCAACTTAAAGTGATGTATATGTGTTTGGGTATGCTCATCCAAGTGGAAATGTCCACCCCGCAACTGATTTACCAAATTTTACTTTTTTTTTTCTTTTTTGGCTTATCTGGTTTTTAAAAATTTGTTTTTAGTCTTACTCCATCCATGTTTACTGCAGAGATTCATTTAATTTTACCTTTACCAGAGATTAGGGCAGGGAAAGAGAAGATCAAATACAGACCTGACAATTTGTTGCTTGTTCCCTGTCGGTTTGATGGGAGGGAAGTCTAGCACTTTTGATTGGCATAATGTTTGCAGTTATCAAGAAAAGCCTTAATTTTTGTGTGTGTTTTTTTGAGTTACCACTTATGAGTGATGGCTGAGCAAATTTAGAAAGCATTTTGCGATCTATTTATGAAAGATTAATGAACTGGAGTTGAGGGTGGGTAGAAGGTAAAAAAAGGTGTAAGGGTGTATCTTCCCTCTCTATTCAGCTGTACCATGTGGTCATTGAAAGACTTGGGTCCTTCCACCAGGCCCTACGAGAAACAGGGTGCATCTTGTGCTTTCTCTACTGCACATAAGGCAGGAAACACCCTCCTTATTTTGTAATCCTGTGTACAGCTTGCATTTCATTGATGTGTTAGATTTATGATCAAGATTATTCATTATTTCAGGGAAAATTTAAGGAAGCAAATGCTTCTTGCCTGTATTAGTATTTCCAATGGCCCTGTACAATATATTCTCTCCCTCAGAGGTAATGGGGATATTAAGAAATTATTTGTATCTCAGGAAATTAAGTAAAGGTTTGAGAATAGGTTTTTATTTAAAGAGATGTGTTCTCTCCAGGCCATTTCATATCAATGAAATCAGAAATCCTTGGAGTTCTGAGAGTTCCAGATAGAAATCAGACTCAGTTGTCAGATGCTACTGGTCTGGCTACCATCATCCACTTTGTCCGTCTGTCCATCCATCCATCCATCCTTGGGTTCGGCCAGCAATACCAGCTGGATGCCTTTCTGGGTGGCAGGCGTTATGCCAGTCTGGAGTGACTGTAAGGACTGCTCAGCATCTTCCAGTCCTTTCCAGAGAAATTCATAGGGAGCATATTAGTGCGTTTCTTTCTTGAGAGTCTCTTTAGTGTTGTAGGTGATATTAGGAGGGAAAAATTGAATTTTGATTATGGAAAATCCCTACTGAAAAACACTGTGTCTCCGTCATTATTTGAGGAGTCCTGCTCTTTGTGAGGACTATTTGTATATACTGTATGTTGCAACCTTTGCAAAAAGATTTCCCAGTACAGTGTGACAACTCGTAAGTGAATGCCAGAACTCAAAAATAGCCAGTCTGTGTTGCTTTGCCACTGCACACTGTACTAAGTTATTCATTTTTCTGGTTTCCTTGGCTTGAAGGACAGGTTACAAGTGCAAAAATTCCTACATAAACTCTGATTGCTAAAATTACTGCATCAATACCCTAATGTAAGAAAACTGCATCTTAGCTTTTAAGAAATGATATATTGTTATTCTTGGTCTCTGAGTCAGTTGTATAAAATCTGTTCCAATCCATTGACTTTCCTAAGTGGTTGAACTCTTACCCAGTGAATGACTTCCTCAGATGTGTGTTCTCTGGAACAGGTTTGCTCTTTGCTTTGGCTTAGAGACTCTTCCACCTCCCACTGAGCCCAAAATGAGCCAGCTTTTGCATAGAATGAGTATTTTCTGTGTTTGTTGGTTGTTGTTTGAGAATACTCAAATTCTTAAAAAGAGGAAGCTTTGGTCTTTTTAGACACAAACATTTTAAGATCATCTATGTTCTTGTCATTTTACTTTGAAAATGAAACAGCATTAGAAACCAGCCTGAAATTATTATTTTTTGACTTCTGGAACACTGACTCTCAATGCATGGTCTCTGGGTGCCCGTGAGACCTTTTCAGAGGATCTGTGAAGTCAAAACTATTTTCTTGATAATAAAAAGGCATTTTTTTTTTTTTTTTCTGTTTTCACGGTGTTGACATTTTCCCTTTTAGTGGAAAAGCAAGGGTGTCTTAGTATGAGTCAAGACAATGGTGTTTCACTGAACTTGAAATGGTCAGAATCCTCACCAGCACACACTCACAGCCAGAAAGGAAAAAAAAAAAAAAGCCATTTTCACCTAAGAATGTCCTCAATGAAGTAGCAAACAATTATTAATTTTATTAAACCTTGACCCTTGAGCTATGTGTCTTTTTTTTTAATTTAATTTAATTTTATTTTGAAATAAATTCAAAGTTACATGAATAGTTGCAAAAACAATACTAGCCCCATACACAGAATTCCATCATACCCTGACCTCCTTCCCCCGATAGCTCAGTCCACCAACTTTAACATGCTGTCACATCACTATTTCTTTCCCTCCCTCCCTCCCTATCTATCATCCATCATATATTTCTCTGTCTTCTGAACATATGAGAGTTAGCTGCACACATCCTTGAACATACACTATAATTCACGTATGTACTTCCCATGAACAAGAACATTCTTTTATGTAATTCCATTAAGCAAAGCTGAGAAGTATAAGAGATTCAACAATGATACAAAGCTTACATTCTATATTTCCTTTTCCTTATGTCTCAACTGTGTCCCTTCGAGCCACCTGTCCTCCACCCTCCAATCCCATCCAAGTTCATCCTTAGCATTCAATTGTCTAGTTAGACTATTTTTTTTTTCTTTTTTCAATTGTGGAAACATATATACAGCCTAAATCTTCCCATTCCACCCCTCCCTAGCCTTCCATTAGTGGGATTAATCACATTTAGAATGATGTTATGCTCTTTCCCACCATCCATTACTAGAAATTTCCCTTCACCTCAGACAGCAACCCTACACTCCTTTCTTAAATCCTCATTGCCCCTTCCCCCATTTCTCTTAACCCAAACTCTACTTTTCATCTCTGTGGTTATATTCTCTGATAATTTCTTTGTGTTTACTGTGGGGCTTAAAATTAACTTCTTAAATCCCTATCAATCTTGTTTTTCTTTGATACCACCTTCACTTCAGTAGGGCACATAAACTATGTTCCTATACTCCTTTATCCCCCCACCTTTATACAGTTGTCTAAAATTACATATTTTACATTGAGTTCAAAACCACTGATTTGTCCTTAGAGTTTGTGTATTTTTTATCATGTAGGAAGTAAGTAGTGGAGTTATAGTTCAAAAATTATTGACTTCTATTTGTATTCCATTGTGTTTGGTGAATGTTCTTTGCGTATATTCAATTTTTTTTTTTTCTTTAATTTCTTGAGGCTTGTTTTATGTCCCAACTTATGGTCCCTTTTGGAGAAAGATCTGTGATCACTAGAGAAAAATGAGTGTCCTGGTGATTTGGGATGTAAGGTACTATATATGTCTGTTAAAATTCTCTATATCTCTTTCTCCTTTCTTTGTCTCTCTGTTGGTAGGGCTTCCTTTAGAATCTGAAATAGAGCAGGTCTTTTATTGGCAAAGTCTCTCAGCATTTGTTTGTCTGTGAAAAATTTAAGCTCTCCCTCAAATTTGAAGGAGAATTTTGCTGGATAAAGTAATCTTGGCTGGAAATTTTTCTCTCTCAGAATTTTAAATATGTCATGCCACTGCCTTCTCGCCTCCATAGTGGCCACTGAGTAGTCACTACTCAGTCTTATATTGTTTCCTTTGTATGTGGTGAATTGCTTTTCTCTTGCTGCTTTCAGAACTTGCTCCTTCTCTTCAGTATTTGAGAGTCTGATCAGAATATGTCTTGGGGTGGGTTTATTTGGATTTATTCTATTTGGAGTTCGCTGGGCATTTATGCTTTGTGTGTTTATATTGTGTAGAAGGTTGGGGAATTTTTCCCCAACAATTTCTTTGAATACTCTTTCTAGACCTTTACCCTTCTCTTCCCCTTCTGGGACACCAATGAGTCTTAAGTTTGGACGTTTTATTTTATCTATC
The DNA here is from genome assembly GCF_015220235.1 of Choloepus didactylus. NCBI lineage: Eukaryota > Metazoa > Chordata > Mammalia > Pilosa > Megalonychidae > Choloepus > Choloepus didactylus. The sequence continues at coordinate 61,671,831 of NC_051324.1, read as the reverse complement.
GTATCCCTGAGATCCATTGTGATTTTTTCAATTTTTTTTCTCCATTCTCTTTTTTGTTCTTTCATTTTCTGTTCTGTGGATTTCTAGGACACTGAGATGTTGTTCAGCTTCCTCTAGTCTTGTATTGTGAATATCCAGAGTCTTTTTAATTTGGCCAACAGTTTCTTTTATTTCCATAAGATCTTCTATTTTTTTATTTACTCTTGCAATGTCTTCTTTATGCTCTTCTAGGGTCTTCTTTATGTCCCTTATATCCTGGGCCATGGTCCTCTTGATGTCCTTTAAATCCTTTCCCATGTTTTCATTCTTTGATTGTAGTTCTTTAATTAATTTTGCGAGATATAACGTTTCCTCCAAAATCTTGATTTGTGTGTTTGGAGTTGGATTCTCCATATCGTCTGGTTTTTATCATATGCATTAAGATTTTCTGTTGTTTTTGGCCTCTTGGCATTTGTTTTACTTGTTAGGGTTCTTTCAAGTTGTATCAAAAAAAAAAGGATATCGATCTAATTTTTCAAAGACACAGTTTGGTGACGTACACTTTCTCTAACTAACCAGCAGACGGCATCTGTGAGTCACCTATATCCCTCAAGTCAGTTCTGAACCTTTTTTCCACGGAGTGTGGGGAAACGATTCCCGTATGTTCAGTTGGAGAACTCAGCCTGGGTGTGCCGCTGGAGCCATCCGTCCTGGATGTGGGGTGTGTGCACGGGTGGCCAGGGAGGAAGGGCAGTTCTCTCTCAGTGTCTCACAAACCTCCGGACCCAGTGCAGTGCCCCCGGGCTCTCTGGGCGGATCCCCCCTCCCAGCCGCGATCCTCCCTCAGCCAAGAGAAAAATGCCGTGCTACGTCATCAGTGTGTGCCGTCCCCCAAGGGAAGCCCCAGGCCGCAGGGCCGTGCTGCAGGGCTCTCAGCTCGTTTCAGAATGCAGAATGTGTGAGGCTGTCTTTACTGCAATGCCTTATGGGCTGAGAACAGCTGAGGTTTTCTCCACAGAGAGCAAGCGAGAGAGGAAAACTCCCAGGTTCTCCCGTCAGCCAGATGTAGCACCCGATCCTCTGGGCTCCCTATCCTGTGATTCTCCCAAGGTCAGTTGTCGCCAAAAGCCTCTGTCTGCTTGTTGAGGATTCGCTGTCTGTATTGAGCAGTTATTATTAAAACCTCACTTAGAGCTGGGCTGAGAAAGTGCACGGCACGGCTTCTGTGAGGGAGGGGCTCTCGGCTCTAGGTTCTCGGCTCTCAGCGCGGGTCCGCAGTTTTACTTACAGATTTTATGCTGTGATCTCGGGTATTCCTCCCAATTCATGTCGGTGGATGCTGAGTGTACAGTCACGTTTGTCTCCCCACTGTTATTCCAGGTTATTTACTCGTTTTTTGTTCATTTATGAATTGCTCTGGGGGAGACTAAGTCTTCCACTTCTTTCTATGCTGCCATCTTCCCAGAATCCTCTATGTGTCTTTTTGATATTCTTTGGGACAAAATGGGAAATACATATAAAGTACATCTACGGTATTGTGAAGGATGATTTTCTTAGAGAAAAAGTCTTGTGCTGCAATTCTTTTGAGTTACCAGCTGAACTAGCTGCTTTTCTCATGGAATACCATTTTTACTTGAAAGAACAACTGATGGACAAATCATGGTTATTCAGACTTGGGCATTTGTCAGACATTTTCTTAAAAAATGAATGACATTACCCTGTCACTTTAAGGGAAATAACTGATAATTTTTGTCCTAGGACGAGAAAATGTAAGAACTACAAATTCTGGAAAACCAGGGAGCTTCATACTCATGAGCTGAAGAGACCCGATGTCTCCATAAGCTTCTTTAGAGATACCTGTCAGCCAGTTTGGTCCACTTTCTGGTATCCTCATGTGGTGAATTGCCAAGTATTCCTTACTTATTTTAGTGGCAAGGTGGATATGTTTTTGTTCGGGTTAATAATTTCATGCAAATACATCGCCTCGCCCTTTCCCTGCTACATATGTATGCAACTAGGGTTGTTTTTGCATTTCTTGAGTCATATGGCCGGCTTGGCAGAAGTTCTGGTGTTTTCAAACCTTGGCTATTAACTTTGGTGATGGTCTTTGGTTTCTATTCTGTAAGTGTATGATGCAAGCAGATGTTTAGTTCTACAGTCTCCAAGCACTGTACTAAAGGAAATAGAAAAAAGAAGGGGGGTGGTTTAATAAATTATGGGATCCCCTTATAGGACATAATATGAAGCCATTGAAAATTATGTTTTAAGGTTAGTGACATAGTTAATGTTAAGAAATATGTCAGGGTACAACAATGCCAGGGAAATACAAAGGAAATACATTAACATATATGCAGAAAAAAAGGACTGGAAGGCACATCAACATGATAACATTTATCCCTGGATGCGGGCATAATGCATTGTTTTTTCCTTTAGATTCTTCCACATTTTCCAGATTTTCTAAAATGGGCTTGGATTACTTTTATAATCAGTAATTAAATAAACATTTTTAAGAGAACAACTTGTCTCTTTCATAGTGAAGTCATACGATGTCTGCTGACTCTAAATTCAGTATTATATATTGAACTGTGCTTGAGATATACTATGCCATCATTGAATTTAAATTTTGATATTATGTTCATTTAGAAAATAACAAGGTAGAAAAGAGTCTCCTGTGGATTTTCTTCCTTTGAGAAGGGTGTATATCAGGGTTGATTCTGAGTGGCTCACAAGCCTCTCTCCTTGAAGAGAATGCCCTTTGTAATTTCACAGCGATTCATAAAAGATTAGAAACTTGGTATAAAGTGGAGGTTTACTGACTCTTTCCCAGTGGTCAGTTATTAACTTTTGGTCCAAGGCAACCCTGAAAGTTCTGAGCTACTTATTCAGGAACACAATGCTCCTAGGAGGCCTTAGAACCAAAATGCCAGGTTTTTAAGAGCATTCTTAAGGCATTCTTCTTTGTTCCACAAAGATCAAAAATTGCCTTAAATTGAAGTGAGAGAAAGGTTTTGTTGTAAGCTTTCTGGCCTCTGCCCCACCGCTGTGCCCCGGGGTCAGGTGGTTTCTGGGTAGGTTGGGTGACAGGGATTTGCCTGCTTGCTGTACATGCCAAGCCACCTGCACCTGCAGGTTGTGTGTGCTCCTGTGTCCTGGGTACCCACGTGCCCTTGAGAATTCTGGTTGCATACCTGGCACACAGTGGGCATTCCATAAATGTTGCTTGAATGAATGAATGCATGGAATCCTACCCTTAAGGAGAGACTCTTCCCTTAGTTGTGGGTTTTTCTTAATTGTTCATAAGTATTTCCAGAAGCTCCCATCGTGAAAGAGCCTGGGCCATTGTTACTTGCTCGTATTGTGGTGGCTGATATGCTGGGCACTGCGGGTGACAGCCATAGGGGTGGCATGATCCTGGGCTCCTGCAGGACGGGCCAACCACTGTCCTGACCAGCCACGTGTCCCCCAAGGAGAGGGGCGAGCTGGGGTGGGGCTGGGGTAGGACCTGGGCTGTGCAGAAAGCTGGAGCAGAATGGCGTGTTTTGCAACCTCACGGGTGTACCTGGTGGATTAGAACGAGCAGAGGGCAGGAGAAACAGGGAGAGCTACAGGAAGCTCACACCACAGAGGCATCTGGAGGCTTGGGGAAAAGTGGCTGTGTGGCTGGCTGTGTGGACAGACAGTTGGTGATGGATGTGGCAGTTCTTTACTTCTGTCTAGAGTGGCCTGCCCGTATTCCTTTGAGCCTTTTCAAGGATGGTTATGATTTTAACAACGGCTGGTGAATGAATATCCTGTGCCAGGCATTTTAGATAGATTAATTTGTGGAATCCTCCCAACAGTCTTGAGTGGGCACTATTGTTATCCCCATTTTACAGATAAAGAAATTGAGATATCAAAAAGTCGAATAGGCTACATCAATGGTAAGAGAAGGTGCTGGAATTTCCTTCGGCCGTCTGACTCTTACCTTTGTCACCTCCTTTTTCTTCCCATTCTGCAAGATGCATTCTCCCTCTTCTTATTCTGGGTGCCAGAACCTTCCTAGTGGGAGGTCTGTTTCAGATCCACTCTTCTAAACATCAAAGGACCTGAAGAGGTTCTGGAATTCTGGCCTTTACCAAAGCAATACAAAGCTTATTTGAAAATCATTAAGTCCATAGTGTGGTTTACTGGAGTTTACTATATCATTTAACCTAAGTATAATTACACATAAGTAGTGGGCTCTGATACCACCAGGTTGTCTGGCTAGAGTGTTAACTTCTGGTCCCTACCTAGAAAGGAAGTGTGAAATCCACAGCCAGGTGCAGCAGAGGAATTCATCTTTACCTGGATTGGCTGCTTTGGTGGTTCTGGTTTTGCCTTATCTGGGCCTTCTCTGTGAGCCATCTTTTCTCAGGCTGCAAGGATTGCTTTGGGCACTTTCCACCGGTGGAGAAATTGCAGTCTCTCTCTGCAGCTGCTCTGAGCTCAGGCTTTAAGTAGAGCAAGCACTCGTCAAATGCACTCACAGAGAGCTCCAGGTCTCTCTTTCCTTGAGTGCACCCCCCTCCCCAACATAAGGAGGGTCCCCTGCCTCCATTGTCACTGCAAAGTCACTGCCACCATTACTTATTACCCAGGCACGAATTTTGGTCTTTTTGCTTGGCTATCACTCAGGTAGTAGAAGATGGAAAAACATTATGTATCCTGGCAGAAATGTATATTTCTATATTGAATTCCAATTTAAAAATTGCTCAGAAAATTGCAGAAATGACAGAAGCCCTGGGCTGTTGTTTGTGCCTCACAGTTTCAGAATACATGGAGCTATTTTTTTACTCTCTTATTTTCTGCCATGCTAGAATACAAAACACATTTACCATGCCCAACAACCTTAAAGAACTGCACACACTTTCTGTTCCCCAAACTAGGCACGTTTGAGTGTGGTCCTCTTCATGGATAGCAGAGATAGCTCATCACACTCTTCTGTGGACTTCCAGCGAGCTTGAGTTTTACTGTCTTCCACTGAAGAAGAGCAAGCAGGGGTGAAGGAGTGGCATGACTTGTTTGAGAAGATGGGGATGGCTTGCAGATTTCTGTGGATTAAGAAGGTCTAAGAGCTTGGAGAGAAAACTGCCTTCTTGCAAATGAGCCTACTTTAATTTTGAAGACTGAAGTGAAAATCTTGGAAGACGATCAGGAAAGTCTTTGAAGCATTTATTCCTTCATTTCTTCATTCATTTGTTAACACTGACTTTGAGTCCAGCACTTACGGAGCTACACAGATGACAGTGTTTGTTGAAAGAGTAAAGAGATGGCCCCTTGGAGGATGTGTCATTCCTAAAGAGTGGGAAACATCAGCTTTGTCTAAACTTTGGGGGAGAGTAAATGCTAGTTATCTTCATAAGAGGACTTTTGGAATAGTTTTTGCCAGGCTGTTTTGGCAAATACTTTACTATTTTGGGGGCCAGTTTTGGACCCAGAAGACACTGAGATAGCTTTTCCTGATAGGCCTGAGACTCTGGAATTCAATAATGTCACTGTGCCCTGCATTTCTCCCTTTTCTGGAGTTTCAAAATCCCCTTTATGGCGAGAAATTAACTCTGAAAAAAAAGGAAGAATTAGAGTTTTACTAGTTTATTGATAATGTTTTATTTCTTACTGTGATGGGAAATGGAAACATTCTTGGGTCCTAAGTTGGTGGATGAATGTGTGATGATAGCAGTCAAAACATTATTACATGGTGCCTTTTACTTTATGACCCAAAAGAGCTTGTTTTACTACTTTTCTGCTCTAATTCCACATGCAAACCACCATCTCTTATTTGTACTCAGGAAGAAGAGAAGTGAAACTGAACGGTTTTGATTGAGTAATTTAGAGAAAGAGAGGGGGAGCAAAAGTCAAAATCAGCTAGCATTTGGGGGAGTTTGTCACAAGGAGCCCACAGACCCTTCTAACAGAAAGGAGTGCTGCCGTGGGTGCCAATTTCATGTTTCATCATCTGGAAGGAAGGGGCTGTCCCTGCTTTGCCTTTTGACCATTTACCTCTATTACAAGTTGCATACATTTGTAGAAACTCAGCCAAGGCATTTTTTTTTTTTCTGGTTTTCTGTGTTATAGGGACAGATACTTCCAAAATTTTCTACCATTCATTTTTTACCCACCTCATTTTCTTCATGGTACTTCTATAGTTCTGGGGCTGTTGAAGGATTTTGTATGTTTCAAGAATTCAGATCAGTTCAGATTATAGTTATTTCTTCAGTTATGAATTAGAATGTCATCTCCATGAGGGCAGGGATATTGTGTGTTTTATTCATAACTATATCCCTAGCACCTAGAGAGTAGAGTAGGCAATTAATAAATATTTGTTGAGTGGATCATTGAAAGAATGTATATCAAATGTATAAGAAAGTTAGAGGAATACCATAAAGACATGTTTGTTTCAAAATGTTTTTAATGATCCAAAAGAGCAGTGATGATTTTCATCAGCTTTGGGGCTCTATGCAATAATCGTGACGTAAAAGAGGTTCATGCTGAAAACAGTTGGCAGGACAGACTTTTCATGGCCAGTCTTATCTTCACAGCAGCATGGCCCAAATAGGTCATCAGAGATCCCATGTCTAATCATTTTTGGATACCATGACACTGTATCTTTTAAATGGTGGTTGGATTATTTGTAGCAACCTTCAAATTCATTCATTCAACAAAAACAGGTAGAGTGGTATCACCTCATTTGATTGAAGCATTCTGGCAGAGAAAGAGGTACAATTAGAACTTTGTTAGTGAAATCATTGAGATTTATGGTGGAATTTCATCTTAATCTCCATACTAAGATGATTTTATCCGACCAGAGAGCAGGGAGGTGTTTGTCGTTATAGTTATCAAGCTAGTGCTTTCCTTTTCATCCACATTCCTGCCTGTTGCAACCTTCTATGCACCGTGGTAAATAACTTTGCTTATTAACATGGGCATAATTCCATATTTGGAAAACTTTGACTATTTTGGAACTTACAGATTTGAAATATTTTTAATTCAGAGAGGTTTGACTAAAATTTATCTTTATCTTTAAACAAGAGATGTATTAATCAAATTAAGGATGTAGAACTGTATGCCTAAGAAAGACTGAAATTTCTTCTCTTTACCTTTGGAAGCTTCATTTACATACAATAATCGTTAACCTGCTTCAAGAAGAAAGACCCTAAGGGAAGCCATCACGAGTCCTGACCACTGTTGGCACTTTAAAGCAGGTTATTATTGAGAATTTTAATGCATACTGGTTTTCTTCCCAGGTAGTCTGCAGTAGTAATTACGGTTTAGTTGAATGGCCTGCCCCCAGTTGAGATAACACCATCATATGCAGTAAAAAATATTTAAAGCACACTTACAGTTCTAGAGTCTTACACAGATAGCTCTAATTAGACTGGGAATGCTTCTTTGGAGCGGAATGTGTTTAAGAATTCAATCTTGTAAGTGCCGGTGATGTCAATTTTTGAAACAGCGGCATGCTGCTCCATTTCACTGTGAATGCTTTGCTAGCTGCAGTGTTCTTTAGCTAATAGAATCAAGTGCTTGTGTTGAAGTTTTTTAAGAGCCTGAAAATGCTGTTTATTAAAACAATTCTCATTGGCACTTCATAGCATTATGATAATGCTATCTTAGCAGAAATAAAAAAAGAGTTGAACTCCTAAGGGGAGGCTTCCCATTAGTCCTTCCCATTACCTGTTCTCAGGAGAAGCATCAGTTCTTTCCTCAGTCAAGGGCCTTTCTCAGCTTGCTCTGCACACTTCGAGTGTCTTTCCAGAAAGAAAAAAAAGCAAATACTTCGGATATCTTCCATGATTTTCTTCGGTGCTTATGTAACATAAACTCCCATTCTTCTAGAAATTCACATATTTAAAAAATATATTCCTTGAAATCAGAGTAAATGATGGGGAAAGAGGGTTTCCGAATCTAGGATATCCATCTGTGAAAAACCCACAATCTGAATGTTTTATAATCTGAATTTGCTCCTATGTACAGTGTAAGGATCTTAAAGATAGGTTTCTGTGCCTTTCTATGTGCAAGAATCTAGTAAAAAAAAAACCTGTTCATATGTAAACATTCGAAGAAATGGTTGCTAGTTCTGTTGCTCATAGAAACTGTGTAATATACACAATTTTTGAGTTAACACTGTCAAAGCATTCTGAATCATCGAATGCTGCTGAATTCTTGCCCTTTCCTGATTGGTACAGAAAAGCCACATCTCTGTGAGAAAGTTTTTCCTCCCCCCTCTATCAGTATCCACACGTCTCACATCAAAGTGGGGGTCATGGAGCCCTCTTATTATTGTTTACCTTAAGGGTTCCAATTTACCTTACCTTCTTCTGAGTGTGGTTTTTGTTTCCACTGCCCTGCACACCCTGGCCATCACCTCCCAAGGTACTGTGATATGACTATTGCTATTTATTGCTGCTTATTTGGGGAAAATTTGTCAACTCCTCATGAACCCATTGTTTGAGACCTTTTGTTTTCATTGTCAAATGTGTCCACGATTGTATCAGTTTTGCTGAAATTGCTGTGAAGGTATATTCATAATACCTTGTAGGAAGAGAAAAATAATGTTTCTGTGGCCTACTTACCTGATCATGAAACTGAACATGGTTGCCTGGAAAGCAATTGTCAGAAACTCAGGAAAAAGAGGGTTTTCTATCATTTTTCAAACCCAGAGATTCAAATTGGCCTATTCTTTTCTTGCATGTTCTTTTGCTTTTGAATGCCTTAGAGTACCTGCAATAGTTTTACTATAGTGCAATATTCATTTGTAGGAGCAGAATCATTTGTGGTGCTTTAAAAGGATTCTTAGAGGTGGTGCATTTTGGCAGGGAGGAAAGAACCTAGAGTGTGCAGGCGTGGGCTCACCAACATGTATTTCATTGCTGTGGTGAGCCTGGGGAGTAAACACGATGATTCTGGCTTTATAGGTGAGGATTATGGATCTCAGTTTGGCTGATCTCCCTCCCAAGTGTACATCTGATTGCATCTTCTGTGTTAACCAGCATTGGGAAATGGGAAAGATGTAGTTAGTTGGAGAAGAGAGAAGCAACTTCAGGTTAGGAAGGCTGCAAGGGTGAAGGTGTGGTCTAGAGGTGAGCATGAGCTGGGATATGCAGGGGATGGTGGATGGAGCAGAGGGTTGGTGGAAGGGTTGGGGAAGGACAGTTTGGCAAGGAGGTTGAGGCCTGAATGCAGAAGGCCTTGTAAAGCAGACTAAGGGGTTGGCCTTTATCAGCTGTAGTTGGCCTTTGTAGGTAATTGAGGAGCAAAATGAGTGACAGCTTGCCAATGGTGTTCCATCCTAAAGCTTTGTCAGGGTGTGTTGTGCTGAGTGAATTGTTGAAATTGAAATCAGGGATGAGATTTCACTTAGTGCCAAGGGGCCAGGTGTGCAGTGAGGGCCCAAACCAGGGGATAGCAGAGCAAACAGATGGAAAGAGTAAAGGAGAGGGTGAAAGGTTCGGGTGGTTGCAAAGGGGCAGTGGGCTGGTTTGAAGAGGGAGATTTTTGTAGACACTGTGTGTAGCCAATCTCCTTTCTTCTTTGCTAGCAGAGCCCCTTTTTTTGTTCAGGCATCCAACCCTTACCCATATGACTCGGGGATAAATTCTAATAGTTTAAGTCAATCACAGTAATCCTGTTCTTCTTGCCCAGGGGTGGGCATTTAATTCTCATCCTGTCAGTGAGATATGTGGCTTTTGGTAAATAAATCCCTTGCTTTAAAAGGAGACCCAGGGAAGAAACCATTTCTGCTTCTGCTGGCTGTTGCTATGTGTGCATGTATCTGTTGGAGTTGTGGCAGCCACTTTGTGATCATAAGGAGAGCTAGCTTTGTCAGATGGCAATGCAGAAGGCAGAGGGAAACAGGACATTAGTACGTGGTTGAATGGCTGAGACTGCACTGCCTCAAGCCTTCCTTATTTAGTAAGATAAATAATCTTTATTGTTTAAGCCAGGGGTTGGCAAACTATGCTCCATCGACTGCCTGCCATCTGTTTTTGTCAGTAAAGTTTTATTGGAACACGGCAATACCCATCATTTACATATTGTCTATGGCTGCTTTTGCACTTATAACAGCAGAGTTGAGTAGATGTGGAAGAGACCATGTGACCTGAAAAGCTTAAAATACTTACCATCTGGCCCTTTGGAGAACAAGTTTGCCCTACCCCTGGTTTAAGCCATTTTGAGTTGGGTTTTATATTTATTGGGACAGAGCATCTCTGTTACACAAAGGCGCTGGCCTTATTTTGAACATATTAAATGGAGATTGTTTTGTAGACAAGGGCTTTGGAGGTCACCTCTGCAGGTCTGAAGATGTACATTTGGGATTCAATTGCACATCTCAGACACCAAGTCAGAAAGAGTTTCCAAAAATAAGTAGTCAATAATATCCAAGCTGATTGGTTGTGATTTCAGGATGGTGGTAAAAAGCAGGAGCCAGATGGCAAGAATGAATAAAAAGAATGAATAGGAAGAAAATACCAATAGGTAGATTAATTTATTGGCAAACGAAAATCTAAGATCCAGAAATTTCTGCTGTGAAAGTGGGTAAAAAATATCTTGATGGTACCAGGTGTGAAAATTAATGTTTAATCTGACTTGCTCCAGACAAGGAAAAAGTTAAGCACAATTATGTCCTTTGTGATTTGTTTTTATAGCCTCTGTGATTCCTGATCCTTTCCCTTGACTCTGGGATAGGACTCTCAGTTTATGGCTGTTTGACTTATGACCCCTTACTGTTTTGATCTTTCTTATCTTAAATAAGGCCTTCCCCACACTAATGACCCAACTCATGTTATTGGCCTTGACAGATTCCATTCCCTGTGGCTGGAACTGCAAGCCCCAGTGCACTTGGGTGGGCAGGGATAAAGAAACCTGATGAACTAACTTGATGGGAGGGATACATGATAAGAAAAGGTGAATCCGTAGGTCTTTGCATGAAGCAATGATTTTAGCAAAGGCATTGAGCTGTCTTCAAAGTTCTAATGCACAGGTGAGATGAGATGTCAAAGGAAGACAGTATTGCCAAGGATGATTTATTTGATCACATCAGGGAAAAGAATGGTTGGCATCACATCAGAATTCAGGGGAAGCTGCACAAGACATTGCAAAAAAGTGGAAAGGTGCCCCAGAAAATTTAAGGTGGCAACTTTGAAGAGGAAGGCCACTACTAGCAACAGATACTTAACTTGATGAAACAGGGTATGCTGGTTTGTACATATTATGTCCCCCAGAAAAGCCATATTCTTTAGTGCCAACTTGTGGGGACAGATTGATTAATCATTTTGATTAGGGTGTGACCTCTTGATTGAATGTTTCCATGGAGATTTGACCCTGCCCATTCAGGGTAGGTCTTGGTTAGTTTCCTAGAGTCCTTTAAAGGGAGCTCTCATGGAGGGCAGAGGGATGAAAACGCCCCGGGATATGCTAAGCCAAGACCTAAATGCTTAGCTACGAAATGCTGACCCAGAGTTTGCTCCAGAGAAGCTGAGAGAGGAAAATGCCCTGGGATGTGCTAAGCCAGGACACACAGATGTTAGACGCTTGGAAGCCGACAGAGTTGCTTGCTGATGCTTAGAGATACTTGGAGTTGTGGACAGAAGGACATTTGGAGATGCTAAGCTAAGAGATGAAACCCAGAGTTTGCCTTCGAGAAGCACAGACAACAGCCACGTACGTGCCTTCTCTGCTGACAGAGGTGTTCCAGACACCAACCACTGTTCTTCAGTGAAGGTATCGTCTTTTTGATTCCTTCATTTGGACTCTTTTATGGCCTTAGGACTATAAATCTGTAATCAAATAAACCCCCTTTGTAAAAGCCGATCCATTTCTGGTATATTGCATAACGACAGCATTAGCAAACCAGAACACAGGGAGTAAGGGACCACTGAGGATGTGAACGTGAAGGTAGATTTTTGCTTGGCATACACCAGCTAAAGACTCTAAGAGCCATTCATGCACAGTGAGTTTGTAGCTAAAATATTTGAGATAAATTGTTTGTCTTATTTTCAAAGGTAGTTTGAAGGTCTCTGAGGATGGTTAAGAGTGCCTTTGTTTCTGGGAGATTTTTTTTTTTGTTATTGTTTTTCTGGCTCTTCTAATAGACTCCCTGAGTCTAGGGACTGTGTCTGATTTTTGCTGCCAACATTTGACATATTTCTTGGTACGTAGTAGTTGCTCCCTAAATATGTGTTGAATAAATGTGTTTTTACTCCAAATTTTATAGGACTTGTATTTTTAAATGGCTTATAGTCAGTCTAGCTCCAAGTAGTATAAACATCCTTCCAAAATGAAAATTTGTGAACTAGCTTTTGATACTGTTGGATTTTATGAACTTAATAAATGTGTGAATGTGTATATTGGATTTTAATTTCTTTTCCCAATCAATTTCAGTATATTTAATGTATGAAATGGATTTCCAGAAACAGAACCCCAATTTATATCATGATGGCTCTAGGAAGTAGGGATTTTCCACTTCACTGTGGTTTGGTTGGTGATTATCATTTAAGAACCAATTAGTAATAAGTCAGGGGTTGCCTGCACACAGCACAGAAGGTAAGGCTGGGGTGAGATTTTCGTGATCATTCCATTCAATCCATTTGTTCTCCAGATGAAGAAACTGAGGTTAAATTCCTTGCCCAAGATCCAGCTGGTGATTATTTTCACAGAGGGAGGCTATCACCTATCTGGCACCTTCTCTCCTCCCTAAAGTCAAAATACCTGCCTCCCGCTGCCTCCCACCCCCAGCCAGGGAATACCTTCCTTTAGAAGGGTGAGCCAGCTGAGTGGAGTTTGCCGTGGTCAGCTGTGGAGTGACGTGGCCTCACTGCCTTGAACCCTCAACTACAGTGTGGCTCTGAGTGTGAATATGTAGGTTGCCATTTTTCCTTGAATTTCCAAGCTCCTGTAGTTAAAGCAAAATCATCTGGGATTCGTGTTAGCACAGAATAATATGGCTAATAGGCTCTTTTCTACTGAGAAGCCGTTAAAGCATTTTACTTTCTGTGGTCATAATTTCAGACCATCTGCAGTGTGAATGCGAGGGTGTGGTGGTGTCTTGAGGTGGGTCACAGTCCTCCTTGTTAACTATTTAAATGAAAAATCTAGGCTTAGGCATAGTGAAGCCGCCGTTGTGAGAGCCCACACTTCATTGTGCTTTCCTGGCAAGATCAGTGTGCAGTGAATGGATGGAAAAGAGCTACTAGAGGGATGTCAGGGGAGAGGTTGCATCTGGTTGTTTTCTCATGACCTTAAGATACTTCTCTAAAGTGAAACCTTTATTTTGACAGACTTGGGGGCCGTGGATATACATATACTAATACTTGCGGCCAGCGTCTCTTCGGTCCGTGTAATAGAATGCTGCTTTCTCTGCACCCTTCCAGGTCCCATAGTGGCCCCTATATTTTGGGTAGCTCTTGATAGAAGTTTCCTTTTCTTTCTCTGTATAATCCCCATGAGCTCTTCTCTGCTCTGCTGTTTGTTGACCAGCCCTCACTCCCCTTTGGCCATCTAGGGTCCAAGCTTTGGATGGATTCCTGCAGGGAGAGAAAATCTCTTACCTTTTTCTAGGACAAGTCCCTTGAGCCCCTGGGCTTTGGGGGCAGCAGACACGGGGAGAACCTTGGCACCCGTCAGGTGCCTGTGGCACGGCCATGGAGAGCAGCATCCCCGGGCGTGGGCAGGAGCTGCCCTTGCACCTTGGTCAGCTGACTGAGTCATCTGTCACATCACTGCCCAGCTCTTCCAGGAATGGCCTCTTTCTCTCAGGGCTGGAATCTGAATCTGGGCACAGGGGATCTGCAGGCAGTTGTGGGGCCAGCCCTGGGGTGCATGAGCCCTGTGAGGGCCCCAGATTGGAAATGCTGCAGATTCCAGCTCTGCACCCAGGAGAGCTTGGTTGGCAATCACGGCGTGAAGAACTTGCAGGAAGAAGGTTAATTTACACCTGTAGGTCATTCCTTTTCTTTTTCTCTTTGCCCACACAGATGGAGAGTGAGAGTGGCCTTCAGGAGACTTTCTGGGGCACAAGGAGGTGGCCACCTGGCTGGGCATAGAGTTGAGGATGGCTATTTAAAGTCAAGGTTCTCAGAAGCATAGCTTGATTACTGTTGATTGCTTCGGTTCTTTTCTGTACTTCTTTCCTTCCATGCAGGGAGGAAAAGCCTAGCTGGCTGACTGGCAGAGGGCTTTCCAAGGAAATCACAGCCCCCAAGGAGAAATGAAATGTTAGTTTGCTCTGTAGGTTGAAAGTGCTTTGTGGAAGCAGGGCTGGCCTCAGGTTCTAATAAAATCACAGCCAGCTCTCAATGTACACACTGGAAAATTTATTCCTGTTTGTGCACCAATAATGCCCAGCTTTCAGAATGCTTAGTTTCTCCTCATAATTGGTCATTAATTGGCTGTCTTTCTGAGGGAAAGGGAAAATAACAATGTATTTGAAGTCATCACCGCTTCTTGGGCTGGCTGGGCTTATTGTTTTCAGTACTTTTAGTTATTTCAAACATGGACCTTTTATGTTCTTTATGTGGTGCAATATTCATATTTATTAGGGCCATTTAATAGCAATTGTAAATGAGTTTGGTGCAGCTGTGCTGGACAATAGTCACGGAAATGAATTCATTTTCTTCCTTTGTTTTCTTTTCTTTTGGTGTTTTCAGATCTTTTCATATTTTTCTTGTTGCAACAGACAAGGTTCTTTAGGAAAGGAGCCCTCATGTTTTCTTTTGCCTGAAGGGAAGCAGTTTGGGTTTCATTACTTTCTGCAGTGTCCTGATCCAAGCTGGTGAGAATAAAAATTGATTGTGCCAAAAATATTTTGCAGAAGCTTAGTCTCAGCTATCCAAAGGCCTGCAGAGACAGCTTTGCTCTGGGTAGCTGTGGCTTTGCCCCTTTAAGTGCCAATGTCTTTACTTTTTCATTAATGCCCCTTCTGAACTGCATTAAGCTTCAATTCCTTCCTGAACTGAGAATTCAAGACTGTATCTACAGGCTTTGCGATCATGACGGTGGGGTAATAAAATGATACCCCACAGTCTTGGGGATGTGCCTTCTCCTCCAACCAAATGGAGTTTGATGAGTTGGCATCTCAGCTTTTATTTGCCTCCTGTACCTCCCCTGCTTGCCAGCTTCATCCCTCTGCCCCATATCATTTGCAGCTTTTTTTTCTTCAGTGAGCATTGAAAGCCAATAATTAAATGTATTAGAATTATTTCTAAAACAAGGCCAAGTTGGCACTGGGTAAAGACCTGAGGACTTGTTCTATGGGAAAACTAGTTAATAGTTTCTCCATATCTAGTCCTTTTTTTTGTTCATGTAGCTATTCAGCATTTCCAAAGCACTTTCAAGTCCATTCCCTTATTTTTATCCTTTTCATTGAAATCATACCCTGACAGGTAGGTCAAAAAGTTTTTATGATTTACTTTCAGGAAAAAGACTCACACAATTGTTCGAACAACAAAGTGAACCTATTATTCATGTAAGTAAGGGAGAGAGCTTTGCTAAAGGACAGAGTTTATCTGAGCAAAGTGGGGAGCTGATCCTATGAAGAGTTTTGGGAAGCGTGAAGTTCAGGGATGTGCAGGTTTGGGGAGGTGGGAGTGGGTAGCTTGTTGATTGGCCGATTCACAGTGAGGGTGGGATGCCAGCCGCCTGCGTGCTGGTGCTGAGCTGTCAGCCAGCAGCTAACTGCTGGCTTCTTGTTACCATGACTGCAGATGGGTTTTCCCCCCCACCCCACCCCTTCCCCTCCTTGGGCCTTTCTCTGACACGCCTCAGGAGAGACCCTAAGGGATTCTCTTCCCTGCGGTTGTTGAGTCTCCACGAAGATGAGATTTGCAGGGAGCTGATTTTCATTAGCATTAAATAGTCAAGAAAATGAAGGCTTAACTTCTCTAGACCTCAAGCATCTTATGCTGGGGACTGCCTTATTCAGGTGACCCTCTCTTGTGTTTCACATGTAGTAGGCATGCATTTGGTGTCTGCCAGTTGAATAAAGTGAGGCCGCCAGGGTGGCTGAGTTGGTCAGATTTTGTATTTTTCTAAGGGCACGGGAGGGATGAAGCACTCAACCACTTCACTTCTACAGTCAGCAGGTGAGAGAGCAGCTTGACAAGCCAGGCAAGTTGAGAGGTATAAGGTAAGGAAGGTTAAGAGCCCAAAGCAAGACTCAGATGCGTGATAAGCCAGGGGGAGGAGGTAGCCCAGGAAACAGGGAGGTGGTGGGACTAGAATGAAAAACTCCTGCCTCCTAACTTGGATATGTCATGGCTGCCTTACTTTTTTTTGTTGTTGTTTTTTTTAAAGCAACGAGAACTCTACTGATGAACTGTTCCAGTAACCAGGGGGCTTTGGGGAGGCTGTGTGTAAATCAGTGTGTGCCCTTGAGGAAACCCCAGAGCCCAGAGCTCCCCGCTAGTCCTTTCCCTGGGCCCTTGAGGCATCTTGTAATGAAATTACCTACCCTGAAGTTTCCTATAAACAGAGTCAAAGCTGGCCTCTTCTGCTGAATTACTGGAGTCTCTGAAACACCAAGTGAGGTTGTGTGTCCGCGTGTTTTAAGCACAGAGTAGCTGTGAAGGAGCATGGCAAGATCTCCTGAGTTCATTTGGGGCTCCATATCCAAGAGTTCCTGGGAGTGTTTCCAAAACATCTTCTGAATCAACCTCTCTCCCAGCGAGGCCTGGACGTGGGGTTTTCACAGACCTTCTGCAGGGACCGGATACCACTCATTAGAGGCTCATTTCTAGTCCCGCCTCCTCAATTTGGAGAGGACCTGGCCTCCATGCTCCTTGGCCCCCTGCTCTTTCTCTCCTCCAAACACTTCTTGAAGCTCCCGCTGCCAAGCTGGGCACGTCAGCAGCCAGCAGGAGCTGGGGTGGGGGTGGTGGATGGAGGCAAATGGGTCCTATTTCTCATTGAGCCCTAAGGATTGGAGCAGCCTGCTAGTGAAAGAAGCCAGTAGATGGATCCTTAATCTGTACGAGAACTTCAATTTGCCCCATAGACAGCTGGCTGTATTGTCCCAAATTCGCTCTGTTTTCATTACTGGACACTCACCTGTCAGCCTTGGCAGGTCACCCAGGTAAGCTTCACTATGGCAGCTGAGCTAGAACTGAGCCACCCTACTCTGAGCATTTCTCTCCTTCCCTCATCCCTTGATGCCCTGGCTGCCAGTGTAGCCCGATTAAGGGGTGAGGGTGGGAGTGTGAATGGAAGCCAGCCCCTCGTCACTAGACTATATAATATGGCTCATCAAATGCAGCTTGTGTCATCGTTAAACCTCCATGAACCTCACAGTACTAAGAGAAACCTGAATAAACGGAAATCAATGACTTTAAATGATGATTTGCTAAAGGCAAATAGTGCATTGATCTCATCCTCTGTCCGTGGGTGAACAGGGGGCACTGCAGAAGCAGCCAGCTCTTGATTCATTCCAGCCGCTGCAGGAGTCGTTTTAGCCAAGTTCTCCATCTCCGTCGTCTGTGCTGGCATTTTGATGATCTTCCCCGCTTTGCTTTGCTGGTTAGGAAGCAGAGAACTAGATTTTTAGCTTCTCCTTTGTTGATAGCGAGGCCCCCGACCGTGGCACACGAGTACATGGGCTTTGGAGTCAGATTGCCCATGTTCAAACCTTGGCTTTGGCTTGTGACTGTGTGACCCTGGGCAGGTTGCTTAACTTCTCTGTGCCACAGTTACAATGATGACACCCAGTAGTCATAATAACATTTCCTCTGTTGTAATAATACTGCCTACCTCATGGTGAAGATTAAATGCTAAAATCAAGTCAAGTACTTAGAGCATAACCGGAACATACTAACTGTTCAATTAATCTTTGCAAGACCATTACCACCAATGAAATTCCCAGTTTGAATACCTACGTTATCCTGTTCTCCTAATCTTGGCCATTGGATTCGATCCTTATTTTTTCTAATGCCAGTTTTCACATTGATTTGTGTTTTTCTGGTTGCATTATTTGCATTCGTTTGGGTAATCTTTGATCATGTGTGAAATAAAAATAAATACAAATGCCTGGCTTTCGCCTCAGCCTCCACTAGTCTTAGATCAGCAAGGGAAAAAAGATTTTGTTAGGCATTAGGGCAAAGAGAGGTTAGTGCTGCCTCTGGACTTGCCAACCTCATTGCTGCATCTCACCTGCCTGTCTTAGGTCTGCTGCCTGAGGTTTTACGCCTTCTTAGTCCTGTTCCTTCCTTGTTTGCACCACTTTGTGGTAGAGGTGAGTTATGTACCCTGACAATAGACCTGGTCTTAATCTTAATCCATGTTCCTGTAGGTGTGAACCCTTTTGTAAATATGACCCTTTGAAGGTGTATTATCAGTTAAGGTGTGGTCTTATTTGTGAATAGGATCTTCTAAGGTCCTATTTAGGCTTGGCTGGAGGCCTTGTAAAAGACCAGATTTCCAAGAAAGCCACAGGAGATCAAGGATGTCACTGCGGGATGGAGGCTGAGATGCAAGCCAAGGAGCCCCAAGGATTGAGACAAGCCAGCACTTGAACCCTGCAGACTTCATGGAGAAAGCACGGCCTGTTGAGACCTTCATTTTAGAGTTCTAGTCTTCAGAAGCATGAGAAAGTAAATGGTTGTTGTTGAAGCTAACCCCTTGTGTGTGTTTGTCATAGCAGACCGGTAAACTGAGAGACACTTGGAGACCCTAGAACGGACCACGTGTGGCATGCTTCCTAGCGAAGCAGAGCTTTTCTTTCTGACTCCGCCTTCTTTTGAGAGTGCAATTTATGTTGCCTCTACATAAAAATGCCTGAAATATTATGATAACAAGGCTGTGGTATCCTTTGCAACTGATGTTTTGTTGTGTTGGTGTCACGGTGCGTACTTGCCCTGTTTTTACAACAAATGCTAGATGTGCTCACGGGCTTCTCACAGAGGATCCCAGATGATGCTGCCTAGAAGGGGCAGCTGTGTTCCGTTACAAAAACACGAGTAGATGTTTACTCAGCGCTGGATGAGGCTCTTAGATGGAGAGTGGGGGAGGCAGAAGAGTGCAAAAGAGGCACAGTCCACAGTGAGGTGGGGAGAAAAAATATTATATAAAATTGGGAGAGATCCTAAGGCAGTAGAAAAAAATGGGAAAAGATATGTTTAAAACATTATGTATTGAGCACAAAGCCATGTGGTTCTAATGACAAGAGGTTGGGGACTTTGAGCTGGTTCTTGAAGACAAAACAGAGCATTTTAGATGGAGAGATGGCACACATTAGACGTGTGTGTAGGCATAGAATGGAGAATGAAGACAATGTGTGGTGGGCTTGACCTCCATGAGGACCCAGGCTCAGCGGAAGCTAGTAGGAAGGTTAGAGGGGAGGCTGAGTTATACCACGAGGTGTATAGATTTGTCACCAGGGATGAGGAGAGACCATTGGAGCTCCTTGAGTGGATCTATGATGTGAATGGAAGGATGATGTGCTGCAAACTATTTCCAACTGGGGATAGTCTAGAAGCTACTGCTGCAGTGCAGGTGAGAACTGATGATGGCTGGACTGCGATGCTGCTGGAGGAAAGGTGGGGTCAAATTTTCATGTGAAAGCTGGGAATGAGTGACTTCAGGAGAGCCCGGATAATTAGCACTCTTCAGAAGAGGAGAGCCCGGCAGTATAGATTCCTCGTTAAGTTGGGACTTTGGACTCAGATGACCTGGGTCCCAAATCCAATTCTACTAAGTTTTAGCTGTGTGACCTTGGACAAATTCATCTTTCTGTGTCTTGGTTTCCTCATCTATCAAATGGGGATAATAATTGCATCTATTTCATAAGGTAGATATGAGGATTAAGTGAGTTAACATGTGTAAGATGCTGGTAACAGTGCCTGGCACATAGTAACATCAATAAATATTAGTGCTTTTATTACTATTAGTATTTATCTCATTGAAATCCAGACAAGTAGTTTTGGGACCAGATGTTGGGGCCAGAGTTGGAAATCATCCATAGACTACAGATGATGAAACTCCATGAATAAAGGATATTCCCAGTAGCGTGAATGTGATGGTTGATAAATGGAGGACCAACATGGTGCCGTGGGGAATACCCCTGAGAATTAGTGGGAGGACAATGAAGAATCCAAGAAAGACACAGTGAGTAAGTGGAGAATCAGGAGGCAAATCAAGAGATCGTGTTGTCATGGAAACAAAGGAGGAGAAGAGCGTTCAGATTCCTTCGTTCTTTCTCCTTCTGTCTCTTCTTTCTCTCTTTCTCTGTTTTTTCTCTTTCTTTCTATCTTTCTGTCTTAACTTCTTTCTTTTCTCTCTCTTTCACCCTCTCTCTCTTCATCCAAGTCAAATATAGTTGAGAATTTGTTAAAAATTGTGGGAGAAAAATATATCACTCATTAGGTCTGGCTGTTGTTAAAGATGCTAGAGCAGTTCAGTTGTTGGATGATTTAGAAGTCAGATTCAAGGGCTCTGGGAACCATGGTGGGAAACAGTGGGAAGGAGATGAGGTGGTGCTTATGAGAGGCAACAGGGCAAATGAAAACCCCCCACCCCCTCTGTAGAGGGTCGAGTATTTTTAAAAGCATATGAAAAGCAACCTGTAGAAAGCAAGAAGTTAGGAATACAAATGCAGGAGGAAATAAATGTGGGGAGTCAGGAAGGGAAGTGGCAACATGATGAACACAGAGGAGGAAGCCCCCACTGGTGGAGGCGAAAAGGACATCTCATCCAAGAATGGGGGGAAACGCAGAGGCCTGTAAACAGGTTTTCTCTGTAGAACAACAACAAAATCTATGTTTTTGACCCGTATGATTATTGATGCCTCTCAAACCTTAAAAAACTTTGTTTTTTCTTTTTTGCAAAAAAATAAATTTCTTATTCATCATGCTTCTAAGCATTGGGAAAGAATGTCTCAGGGAATTCTTGAAAGCCTTTATTTTAAAGAAGGTCATGTCTCCTAGGAAACAATTTCAGAAATAGTTCATAAAGGGAATTGCTTTTTCCACCAACAGATACCCTCTTTTGGCCATGGGGACAGAGGACAGGTTTGCTTGGCAGTCCCCAGAGCAGGCAGAACTTATACGGAGGACACTGCAGAGTAGCTTTGGTTCAAGATGCTGTGAATCCAGCAGCAGGTGGACAACTCTCTTTAATTTTTCTTCTCTTGGGTTTGAATAGATTGGCCAAGGGAGTAGGATATCACCGTAGAAAGTCCAAACCTACACAGGTGAACTTCGCTCCCTCCCTGTTTCTGTTTAGTTAGCTCAACATCCTTCATCTGTGGGTTCTTTCTAAGAACTGACTCATGTCTATAAACATCTTTTAACAGGTTCTCTTCATATTTGGACACCATGAATAAATAAATCAAGTGCTTTTACAACTATACGCCGGGCTTCTAGATGGGTGTCACTGTGTTGCAGTTTATACAGGCTGTTGGGGGCATGGGCCGGAAAACAGAAATTCCCAAACCCTCAGGAGTTCAGGGGACAGTGTCCTGAAAGCACAGGTCTCAGGCAACGGAAGAGCTGGGGGGTCTCTGTTCTCGAGGGGCTCCCCTTCTCTATGCCCCTTGTGCTGTTGTATGACTGGGATTGAGAAAAGGATTGGACAACTGGGTGTCCCCAGGATCCTCTTCTTGCTTGGGGTGAGACCCTGAGGCATTTCGTCCTATGAGTTTCTCCATCAGCAAATCTGCTCTGCAGGTAAAGGGCAGATTAGAGGGTTTGAATGTTCTAGCTCCGGTACTTCCAGGTGGCTCTGTTTGGACACAGGTCCTTGTGAAATGGGTGACTGGTCTAAGATCATGAACCCCAGTCTGTGAACACCAAAGTGGGCTCTTTCCTGGCCATAAAAAGATCCTTTAAAAAGGGGAGCACTTTAGAGA
The DNA here is from genome assembly GCF_015220235.1 of Choloepus didactylus. Lineage (NCBI taxonomy): Eukaryota > Metazoa > Chordata > Mammalia > Pilosa > Megalonychidae > Choloepus > Choloepus didactylus. Next base: position 61,650,002 of record NC_051324.1, on the reverse strand, counting down.
GGAAGCAAGTGTTGTCTGAAGAACTTCATGTTGGGCCAACTTTTATCATCCACGGGAAGTCATTCTTTTAGATCCCGTTATTTCATTTGAACCAGACCAAGGAGAGAAGAAGATTAAGGGGGAGAATAAAGAGTTTAACATCCCCTCTCAGTAGCGGTAAGAATAATTTTTTTCGTTATTATTGTCAGCAGTTAACTGGCTGTTGTTAAAGATGCTAGAGCAGTTCAGTTGTGGGATGATTTAGAAGTCAGATTCAAGGGCTCTGGGAACCATGGTGGGAAACAGTGGGAAGGAGATGAGGTGGTGCTTATGAGAGGCAACAGGGTAAATGAAAAGCCCCCACCCCAGGACATCCGTGCGGAAGGCTCTATGCCAAGCATTTCTATTCTTTGCCTCATTTGATTTCATTTAACCTTCCCAACAACCATGGAATAAATCAGTTACTACTTTTCCCCGCATTTTATAGGTGAAAAACTGAGTGGCTCCTGTTCTATCTACATGGAACACTGCCCTGGCCTTGTGCTGTCACATTCCAGAATAATGCATCTGTCTTTAGCTGCTAAGTGGTTCTCAGAGGACCTCTCCTTGTCCTTTAATGTTTGAGTTTAGTGGTTTGAGATCCTTCATGTTTGAGGTTTTTGGAAACCCACAGCTGGAAAACAGAGCGCTTGGGGTTCCTGCTTATCTGCATCTTTGCCAAGGGATTTGACAATTCTGGGTGCACACAGTCTTTTGCTGATGTTCTTTTGGGCAAAAAGCAAAGTTCTTCATCACTCGATAAGAAAACCTTTCCTGCATTTGACCTTGACCTTAAGGACCTAATTAGCACAGGCAGAAATCAGGGAATCAGCATCATAGTGTTATAAAAAGTAAAATAAGGGCCTTTTTTGTCATCGTGCCCACATGCCCTGGAAATCCCATAATTAGTACAATAGCATCCTTCTGCTGATGGGTTTCCTAAATCACTCCCAGAAAGAACTTGGATGGTATGTACATTTATTCTAAATAAGAATCTTGTTTTGTTTTCCCTCCCAAGATGTATTAAGAAAATTGCTTACTGCAAGCTTTTATTTATTTTTTCTATTAAATACTAGAAACATTCAGCCCTAAAATCCTAGATAGAAGCCATTGGCTTCTGAATGCTACATTTGATGGATGAGCTCAAGTTACTGAAGAGGTGAATAAAAATGGCTGAAAATAATTCCAGGCTCAAGGTTTAAGAGTTTCCACCACAAATGCAAGGACTCCTGATCCTCTATAGCTACAGAGTGTGGTGACTAATTTATAACCAGTTTTGTTTTGTTTTTTCTTTTTAAATTGTGTCAACTTCATTAATTTCAATTAATTTGGTTATTCAGGAAGTCAGCAAATATTTATCAAGCTACCATTCTCTGAATTCATGTGGTAGACTCTGAACATAAGAAGAAAAGAAAAATGCACTACCCTCCTGGAATTGAGAGTTTAGCAAGGAGTTAAGCACTTAACAAATAACTCAAATATTTATACCCTTAGTGGTAATAAGTAACACAAGGGAGAGCACAAAGCACTAGAAAGCCACATAACTGGGGACTGTAACCCACTCTGGGGCTGGGTGATCTGGTTGAGGTTGAGATGCTTTTTAAAAATTGTAGTAAAATATGTATACTTATCATGCAACTTGCCATTTTAAGCATTTTTAAGTGTCCAATTCAGTGGCAATTATAATCACAATGTTGTACGATCATCACTATCTATTTTTGATCACCCTAAAAAGAAACTCTTCACCTATTAAGCAGTCACTCCCATTTCCCCCTCCCCCCAGCCCTTGGTACTCTGTAATCTACTTTCTGACTCTACGTATTTGCCATTTCTATGTATTTCATTTAAGTGGAGTCATATATAATATTTATCCTTTTGTGTCTGGTTTATTTCTCCCAGCATAATGCTTTCAGGATTCCTCCATGTTGTTGCATGTATCATAACTTCATTCCTTTTCATGGCTGAATAATATTCCATTGAGTGGATATACCACATTTTGTTTATCCATTCATCAGCTGATAGACATTTGGGATATTCCCACCTTTTGGCCATTGTCAATAATGCTGCTGTGAACATTGTGGTACAAATATCTGTCTGAGTCCCTGCTTCAGTTCTTTGGGGTATGTACCTAGGAGTGGAATTTCTGGGTCATATGGTAATCCTGTGTTTAACTTTTTGAAGAACCAGGCCAAAAGGCTTTTTGGAGTCTTGGAGCTACCCTTTTTGGAGGACTTGGCATTGATGCCATGGACTGAAGGGTGGACTAGTGAGAGTTGGTGAGGGACCGTTGGATGATGACATGATGCTGCAGCCCCTCAAGATGGGGTATTCTTAGTTCGCAGTTCTAGCAGACTCCTCTTTCTGTACTGGAGAGAGAATGCCGCTCCCTGCTGGTGGAACCTGCTTCTCCTTTCTGATCAGAGTCTGTGTCTGTATCTAAAAATGGACCGAAGCCCCATCTGTTTGCTGATGTATTTGAAAACCCTTGAAAATGTTTGTTATTTTTATGTAGCTTCATGTGATTCTTCTCTCATCGGGAGAGGATGCTCCTTCTGTTCAGGTTGTTTTGCTGCCACACTGAGGTCCTTTATGCATTTCCCTCAGAGGAGGAAGTCAGTTTATGTGAGCGACCCTCCAAAGCAGACGGAGTAATAATTTCTGGGCTGTTCTTTCACATGTAGGCAGTTTTCATGTTTTCTTCATTCTCAACCTAATCAATTTTATTCAGGTAAAGACAGAGAACAATGATTTCACACTGAAATTATCTTTCATCTGTTCCTTAGTCTCTTTGATATTTAGGACATATGTATCTTTATATGATAATACATGCCCGTGGCTTAATCTCTGGGTGATGGTTTTCTTAGAACTAGTCTGGACTAGATAGTAATCTTCTTGAAATTATACCACAGCACCTCGTCCAGCACTTTAAAAACAGTAGCTTTTAGTACACAGTGGGTGCATGGATGGATGGGGCAGAATATCACACAGGATTGTACCCAGGTTCCAACTAGCTTGGGTTTACAGTTCCAGCTTTTCAAGAGATTTTTTAAAAATGTGGTATCATGCTTTTCCATTATGCTGTCAGTCCCTTACTTCTCAGTCTATTCCCCCAAATTCATCAGCTTTCTTGAATACCTTCTTGGTAGGCCCGTGGTCCGTAAATGTTTCTAAACTTACGTTTCTTTTAGCTTTGCTATAAGTGAGAAGCCAGCACCTCTTGCAAACTTGAAGCGGTTACTTCCCACTAGGAGGATTTTAGGCTTTGGTGAGGAAGCCCAGATATGCTTTATTATTATTAAGCACTCATACAATTCTCTTTTGAGAGTTTGCACATTGTCTCATTTATTCCTCCCTGCAGCCCTATGCAGTAGGTTTTTGTTATCCCATTTTACAGATGAGAAAACTGAGGCACAGGGAGGTGAAGCTAGTAAGCGGTGACTTCTGAATTTGGGAGTTGTCTTCTTTAAGGAACAGTGTATTGACTTTGTCCACCCCACTTTGGAATTATGGACTTGTTACATGCACTGGGCTGGGCTCTGGGGACTGGTTCCCTAGGCCTCTAGTTTACAGCTACCTGATGTTTGGCCAGATGAGCCTCAGCTTCAGTTTTCTTTTCCGTAATTGGCTAAAAGGCATAATAAAGACATTTTCAAGAAAGAGTCTAGTTTCCACTTATCTAGATCGAAGAGCAGCAGCTCCCAACCTTGGCCGCAGGGTGGAATCAGCCAGGGAGTGTCAACAGAAAGCCAATGCCTTACTCCCACCCCCAGAGATTTTGATGCAAGGGTTTCGGGAATAGCCCGGGCTCTGAGATTTTAAAAACTCCCCAGCAGCCAGAATTGTGAACCTCTCCCTTATGGTCAGTGCGGTGCATGTAATTCCATTTTGCTGGAATTCCTATCCCAATTAGTAAGAGTTTTTCTAAAAGGTAGGAAATTTATATTTTCAGAGGTTTCAGTAGAAGAATTTTTTTCCCTTCTATAACCTGTGTATTTAACTTGCTATCTGGAGACTCAAATGAGTTCGTAGTAGACAGAGGTGGTAATGTTGGATTGTGACTTGAGAACACACAATCATTTTCAAGTGTGGATGTTACTAGTGGAATGCAAGCACCAGGACAAGTCCGAGGGTGGTGATGATGCTGTGCATTTTCATAACCGAAATCTTGTAGGCTGCATATCTGTTGTTGGAGAGGTGGGGGGCATCCGGATGTCATCTGATCTACACCTCTGAATTTTGCCATCGAGGTTACTGGAACTGCCTCCCTTCCAGATGGTCTCTACACACCCAGGCTGTTTTCCACGCCGAAGAGTGATCTTTAAAACTCTCAACCCCAGCCCACACTTCCTATTTACAATCATTTAGAGGCTTCCCATTGCTTTTAGGATGCAGTCCCAAATCCTTAAAATGGCCTAGAAGGCCTTGCACCTCCCAGCAGGCTCCCTCCTTCCTGTCTCAGCCCTTCACCCCCACTGCCCACCCAGTTTACCCCTCTTCTGCCCTTTAGCTCCCAGTTGCAACGTTGTTTTTCTCCGAAGACTTTTACCCCAACCCCAAGACCATTTCAGGTCTCTCTGTGAGTGATTCTTCTATTACCCTCTCTATCTCTTCCTGGCGTTCTTCCCAGATGGAATGATCTATTTAGTTTTGTAATTATGTGATTCATATTTGCCTCTCCCATTAGACTGTCAGCTTGGTGAGGCCAGAGGCCTTCTTGTTTTTATTTATCCTTGAACCCCAAACGCTTAGCACAATGCTTGGCACATAAAGAACCCAATAAATATTTACTAACCATTTGTTTTTTTAAATATCTATTTTTGCCTTTTTTTTCTTATGTGCACTTCCTTACACACACACACACACACACAGACACACACACACTTTTTTCTCTTTTGGGACAACTGCTCCAAAATTGGGCGGCTCTGAGCAATTCCTGGACCCTTGATTGCCTAAAAGTTGGTAACAGTTATCACATTTTGGGAAGCATATAACCTCAAAATGTTTAGAGCAATTGTTGACATGGACCTGTAAGCCACTGTGCAAGGAGCCCTCATCCATCATCTCTCTTTCTGGTGATCATCTCCCATCTGTGTGCTTTTTTATAAAGCAATTAAGCACGCAGGTGTCTGTTTGCTCTCATGGAATCCCCATCGGTTCGTGAGAACCTTATGTTACAAACAAGCAATGGAAGCTTAGAGGTCACTAGCTTGCCCAAGTCCCCGTTGTTGCAAAGGTCTAGAGTTTAGATTTTCTGATTCTAGTTTGATTCTGAGGCTGCCCTTTCTGAATTGTTTCCATGCTGGCCTTTTAAATTTAATGATGATAAATAGGCTGGTCCCTCACAAGCCACATTGATTGGAGGCTAGAAAATAATGAATGAGAAGTTACTTGGGGTAAAACTGATGAGGTTGTTGGCATTTGTTTCTCTTAAAAAGAAATCTTTAGCCTTGGGACCGGAGGCTAAAAAACAAAAGTTAGGCTTGTTAGCTGTCATTGTGTGTTAAACAAGAAGGCTTGTTTGCTCTGGCTGTAGAAAACTCCCATGAGAGTTTGTGGAAGAGGGAACTTGACTCAATAAATAACTCAGTAAGTGGGTAATGCACTTTTCTTCAGCTGCAAGTAAATGTCTTGGTTGTGGTGAGAGAGAAATTGTGGCATGTTGAGATGTGTGAAACTGAGCCAACACTTCTGTGCGGTCTTCCCCCAAAATGAGGGAGCAGGTCCTTGATAACTGACTTACTACTAAATGGTGGTCGGCATTGGGATGTGTGATCGGGCCATTTAACTAGAGGAATAATGAGAACGGGTGGAGGAAAGGGCAGAGGGGAGAGGTTTAGCTAATATTGAATCCCCCAACCACTCAGAACCCAACAGAAAAGAAAGCCACCTCATTGCCAGAAGAAGGAAAGTGTGTGGGTAGAGACCTGCTTCACCTGTAGAAGACTAATCCAAACAGCGGGCCAGAATGGGAAACGGAGAGGCTTGGGATTGGCCACCTTGAGTTGGAATTTATGCCCTGCTTCTTACCAGCTTCAGCAAGTACTTTAGCCTCTCTGAGTCTTGGGTTCCCAATCTGTAAAGGAGAAATGATACCGATAATACCTCATAGGATAACTGGGAGCTCAATTGCTGTCAGTATATGAAGTTCCTGGCCCGAGGCTCAGTAAATATGCATTGGTGATTTGAATGCGTGAGGTGCCACATCAAAGAAGTCATCAAGGCCGTATTTGTCATGGCCTTCCTGGATGCCAGCAGCGCCCCAAGGCTCCGAGCAAAGCCCTGGGCAGGACCTGGCACCTACAGTCAGGGAGCGTCCCCTGGAGAGAAGCTGGGCTCCCTACCCTGTCTCACTGAATCTACAACACACTTTTCTCACTTCTCGGTGTTTCCTGAATCCGGAGTTGTCTTACCATTGATGGCATGTCGTAGTTTAATTGGCAGCTTTTTTTTTCTTTCCCAGAGGTACATAAAGCCATGGTGCATCCTACAGCGGATGGTGTCTTGGCTTCCCCGAGGCATCTTGTTGGATGAGTCCTGTTGGGATGTGAGAGCCTGGCTGCCTGTGGGTGAGACCTCGGGCTCCACTTCCTCCTTCCTGTGACTGTCAGGGGCACCCCCTTTCTGTAATGTAAGAGAATTCCATATTATTAAGTCCACCGTGTCATTGAGTTTCAGGTTAAGAGGGTCACAACTATAGGTTTATCCTGAGGCTTTGTTTGAGTGGATTCCTTCGGAGAGGTGTGTTGGCAGTGAACGAAGGGGAGAATTTCCCTCTTGTTTTCTGCCTGTGTAGGAGTTTAATTTTAGCTCCCAGGGTTGGGAATGTGTGCACCTGCTAGAGAGAATAAAGCCCTTCAGAGAAAAATGTAATTTCCCTCCCTGCTTGTTTCTTTTCTTAGCATTTTAGAGAATCCCACTCAGTTTCTGAAATCCTTGAACACCTTTCCCCACTACTCAGAACACACAGCACCCAAGCATAAGCCCAGACGCGGGAGGGTGTAGACACATGCACCTGCCCCTGAGTTTGCCGCCTGGTCTTCACCTCCCCATGTCACGTCTCTGACAGTGCACCCGGGTGGAATCTGAATAATGTCCGTGTCCCTGTCTCTTGGTTCCCTTCAAAGAGAATACCCTGTGCTTTACTTGAGCCACCACTTAGGAATTCTTCCAGACCCGAAACCCAGTAGAGCTGAAAGAAAACAGGAGTGAAAACTGAGCTCTGGTCCACCCCAGAAAGCACCCCACGTTCAGCTGTCCAGGCTGCCGGGGCCTGCGCTGTTGTTGACATGTGGGGAGCCGAAGTATTTGGGGCCCCAGGCCATTCAGGACAATCCCCTCCCAATAGAAGGCTTCCTGATGGAGAAGGAAGGAGGAATCCCCAGTTATTTGGGCACAGGCTTAATTGAAACCATCCTGGGAGGAGAAGATCTAATTAAGTCTGACTCCTCAGAGGACTTGAATAGTTTTATGTGAAGAAATACTAATTTTGTGGCCTTTGCATATGAGGGGGAGACCCGAGATGCTGCCAGGGCAGGTTCCGTGCTGCTAGCCCAGCCCTTTGGTGATTTGCAGAGTGTATGGGCAGCGAACGGCTCAGACCAGCCTGTCCGTTTCCAGAACTATAACAGAGAATATGGCACGGTCAGGAGGCAGAAGTGCTGGTCTTTTAGTGTGTTTGTTATTGTTACTTTCAGTGTATCCACGTGAGGGTTGGGTTTGCCTTTTGAATTAGGAGTTAACTTGGGCTTTTTGGACACTGGACTTTTGTATGACTTCAGCAACCTTGGAAAAATCTCTGCTTTCTAACTGTATTAAATGATGCAATCTCTCCTCCCACCACCGTCTCCCATTTCCTTCCTGACACACAGACATAGGCAGGCAGGCAGACAGACAGACACACACACACACTCTCTCTCTCACTCCCCTCAGTGTGGCTGGTTGGGCATTGCAGCACAACATGCTGATCAACCTTCCCCTAGACGGGAATAATCTCCATAATTCCTAGTTAGTCTTGCTTGAGAAAGATGGCAAGCTGACTGGGCCTTAGCTGCTACTCGGTCTAATTCTGTCTGAAAAATGAAGATTGGGGTTCGTGTTTTAGAAGCAGCTGTATTTTCAGCGTGCCTCGGTTCCGACAGACCTTCATCCTTACTCTGGCAAAGGGCCCTGGAGCGCTGACTTCCCTGTGCACTGGGCGGGTTTTGTGCATTTTGGTGACTCACTGCTGCCAGCAGCCGTGGTGGTGCGAGTGGAGTTCTAAAGCTTGGGGTCCACACGCACGTCTTCCCTGTGACTCACCCCAGCAGACCGAGCACGTGGCAGCCTAGAGAGCTTCAGGTGCGCTCCTAAGACCGAGGTGGGGGATGATGATCCCCCAAACCTGCAAAATAGAAGGACAAGCTTAGAAGAGAGGACTTGGATCTTCCTGCATGGAACTCTGAGGATGAAAGCTTTGAGCTTGTTTTGCTTTTTATCACACAGCTATTTCTAAAGACAGTGTACTTTTCGTGCTCCTTTTTTAACAGTTGGAGAAATTCACTCCTGACTCCCTTGTAATTCAAAAAGTAGAAGTTCATGTAGTCTTAAGTTCCAGAAATGCTTCTGATCAAGCCATCCAGAGCAGCTAATAAATCATTGAGATTGCCATCCTATATTTGAAGGGTGAGCTTCATGAGAATGTTTTGGCAGGAACTTTAAAATGTTGGTAATATGTAGACAGTGAGGAAACTGTCATACACTTGAGATGTTCATGGAATAGGGGCAGAGCTGACAGAGGCAACAGAGACATCTAGAGCAAGGGTGTTGAAAGAAGGGAGCAATTGTTTCAGTCAGCTTTGGCTGATTGTCCGGGCATGGCCAGGTGAGTTCTCAGTAGGAGGCAGAAGGTTTTCATCTCCTTGCCCAGTGCTTTGTCTTCTGATGCTCAGAGATGATAGATGGAGACCCCAAGGAGAGGGACCTGTGTTTTCTGAGTAAACTCCTGGGCCATCAGTTCAATAATTTGAATAGTAAGATGTGAAGCCCTGTCTTGCTGAGCTTAATTAGGGAAGGGGGTTGTTAAAAGGAGGGTGGTGTAGATGATGTTTGTTCACTGAATTTCGGAGACTTGGACCAAGTTCAGACTCTGCCACTAACCTTGGGAACCTTGGCTCAAACCACCAGTTGTGCCCATCTCCAAGCTCCTGTGGTCCTGAAATCAAAGGTGGTTTCCAGTGACCTTCAGCATACCCTTCTCCCTTTGTGCTCTGTCCCTACCTCCTCCTTTCCAGCCTCCTCCTCAGCCCCCATGCCTCCCTCCCTCTGGGGTGCCCTTCCTGCTCTTACTTACCGAAGGACTCAAATCCACTATTTCTGTCCCCAAGCCCTGGACAGAACCAGTCACCTCCATACCTGCTTTCGACAGCACTGTGTGTGTGCCCCTTGCTTTGTGTGGGCATTTGGTTATTTTTCTGCCTCTGCTGGATGGTGGGCCTCCCCAAAGGATATGCCTCAGGCACCTTTGGGCCTGTGGTTTAGCTGCATACACAGCTGGAGAAGGCACTCAATAAAAGTTAATGGATCAAATTGAATGAAACCTATAAATTACACCATATAAGGTACTTCAGACTAAAGTCTGGGTGAAAGGTGGCCTTTGTATTGTGTTCCATTTGGGGCCTTTTCCTACTAAGTTGCTGTCACACTATTGGTTTTGTTGGTCTCATAGTGCATACATACTTAGCGCTTGTGAACTGTAGGATAGTGTGGGTCATATAGTCAATTTTTCCATATTGCAGTCCGTCCTCATGTATGGGGAATGACAAAAACAAGATATGGTTAAAGGGAGCAGTGAATTTTTTTCTTCTTTGTAGCTCAATGGAAGCTGGAAGTTGGCTTTGGAAATCAAGGTGCCTGTTGCTAATTAGCAGATTGTTTCAGGCACATTATGTTCTTTGAGACCTATTAGGCTCGGTGCCATTAAACTGCAAGGTGCAATGAGGCTGACAAATTGGGGAGAAACTCAACTCCTTGAAGTGCTTTTCTTCTTTAGAAACACACTGTGTATCTGTGCCTACCCTTTATTTTGAAAATTAGTTGCCCAAAAATCCAAATATGGTCATCAGATACATTGGGAGCAAAGGTTTTTCAGGTTATAACAAAAGTTATAACCATGGGGTTCCCTGGCCCTTGACATATAATTTGATTTACCCCAAACAAACAAACAAAAAACCTGTCAACATCAGAAAATCTCTTAAACAATCAATGAAAATATTCATATACAGTTTTACCCAGAAATTGTGCTTTAGTGAAGTTCAGAAAAGTGAGATGAATCTACTGCTATAATTTAATGCCTATGTGGACAGGTAGAAGAGATTCTGGTAAAAACACACACACACACACTCACACACACACACACACACAAATAAAACAAATATTGTAATATTTTAAATTTATTTAGTTATCAGTTTTGCTCAATTTTTAAAAACTTTTTGTTTTGAAATACTTTTCGTATTCATAGGGCAGTTACAAAAATAATAGATGCCCCGTGCAGAGAACCCCAACATACCCACACCTGCCCAGATACCTAGATCCACCAATTTTAACATTTTGCCACATTTGTTGTTTCTTCCCTCCCTCCCTCTCTCCCTTCCTTCCTTCCTTCATCCATTTTCTGAACACCTGAGTGTAGGTTGTATATATCATGCTCCTTGAACACTTAATACTGCCGTGTACATTTCCTAAGAACAAGGATATTCACTTAATGTAACCACCTTAAGTGCAGTTATCAAGTTCAAGAACTTTAATACTGATATAAAGTTTGTAGTCTATATTCCAATTATTTCATATATCCCATTAATGTCCCTTTAAGCCTTTTCTCCTTCCTTGCTAGATCCCATCCAGGATCATGTATTGCATTTAATAGCCATTGTCTCTTTAGTTGCTCTTTCTTTCTTTCTTTTTAAATTGTATACAATTTATATTGTATACATTGTGAACATGTATACAATATAAACTTTCCCATCTCCACCATTCCCAAACACGTCATTCAGGCGATTAATCACATTCACAATTTCGTGGTACCCTCACCACCTTCCATTACTAAAGCTTTTCCATCTCCCTAAACAGAAACCCTACACCCATTATCCATTAACTCCCTATTCTCCCTGCCCCCAGGGGCCACCGTGGAAATCTATAATTTCTGTCTCTTGAAGTTTGCATATTCTCTAGTATATTCTTTGTAGTTGCTTTGTAGGGCTTAAATTTAACATCCTAAATCTTTAACAATCTTGTTTTCCTATACTCCCTGTCTCCCCACCCTTACGTAGTCCTTACCACAAATTACATGTTTATGTATTTCTGAGTCTAAAACCATTGATTTATTATTACATTTCATGTATTTGCTTTTTAGATACTGTAGGAAATAAAAAGTGGAGTTACAAATCAAAAATACAATGGTATTGGCAGTTCTGTTTATCCTTCATGCTGCTTTGATCTATTTTCTGTTGTCCTTTCCTTTCAACCTGCAGAAGTGCCTTTAGCATCACTTGTAGGGTTGGTCTAGTGGTGAAGAAATTCCTCAGCTTTTGTTTATCTAGGAATGTCTTAATCTCTTCTTAATTTTTGAAAAACAACTTTATGAGGTATAGAATTCTTAGTTGGCAATTTTTTGCTTTCATTACTTTAAATCTGTCATCCCACTGCTTTCTTGCCTGCATGGTTTTTGATGAGAAATCGATATTTAATCTCCTAGAAGCTCCGTTGTATATGACGCATTGGTTCTCTCTTGCAGCTTTCAGAATTCTCTCTTTATCTTTGACATTTGACAGTTTATAATATGCTGCAGCGTGGGTCTATTTGGGTTTGCCCTATTTGGAGTTCGTTGAGTGACTTAAATGTATATGTTTGTGTCTTCTGTTAAATTTGGGAAGTTTTCAGCCATTATTTATTTGAATATTCTCTCTGCCCCTTTCTCTTTTTCTTTTCCTTCTGTGACTCTCAACATGCATATATTGGTACACTTGATGATGTCCCACAGGTTCCTCAGGCTCTGTTCACTAATCTTCACTCTTTCCTCTTATCTTCAAGTTCTCTGATTTTTTCTTCTGCCAGCTCTAATCTGTTGAACCCTTCTAAGGAATGTTTAATTTCAGTTTCTGTGGTCTTCAGCTTTGTTTGCTTCCTTTCCATCATTTTCATCTCTAAACATTTATATTCTCTTTCTGTTCATTTGTTGTTTCCCTGATTTCCTTTAATTCTTTGTCTGTTATCCTTTAGCAATTTGAGCATGTTTAGAACCATTTTTTTAAAAAAGCCTTTTTCTGAAATGTCCCAGGTTTGGTCCTCCTCATTGATGGCTTCTGTATGCTTTAATCTTCTCCTTTCCCTGGGCCATCACCCTCTGTATCTTTGTGTTTTGTAATCTTTTCTTGAAACCTAGATATTTTGATATTGTAATGTGTTATTGCTGGGATTTAGAGTCTGAGGTATCTGTTCCTTAAACTTGTTTCCAGCTAGTGTTATAATTGAATTCCAGGAGCAAAAAACAAACAAACGAACAAACAAAAAGAAAGTTCCTTTTCCAGTTTTTGCAGATTGACCTGTGCAAGTGCTCTCCTTCAGGGCTTATCCATATAATGAGTTTAAACAATAGCTCCAGGCCAAAGCTTATGGCCTCCCTGATCCTTATTGTGCTTGCCTCTTGTCTTGGGCTTGTGGTCCCAGAAATTTCCCCATTTACATCGTTCTGAATGTCCCCTCTACCCTGGGAAACAGTTTCTTCACAGTCCTGGGCACTGCCCTATATGTCCTGCAGCCAGAAATCTCTTGACCCAGGCAGCATGTCTTGACTGCTCTCCCACAGCATCCTGTAGACAGCTCTGTGTGCTGCCTTCTACACACAGGGCAAATTCTGGGACAGCGAGTTGCTCAGACCACTACCAGACAGATTGGGGCAGATATACATGTTCCCAGTTTGTGCACAAGGGCTACTGTGTTCCCTCTGGGCCCAGAACCAGGGATCAGCTCCACACCAAGCTGGTGAGGGGTCAGGGAGGGGCCAGCCAGGGCACCATGAGATCCCACTTCTTTTAAGTAGCCTTTTAAAAGAATTTTGGTTGTCCTGTTATGGCAGTCCTTTAACTTGTTTCTGGAAGTTTAAGAAAGATGTTTCTGCCAATTCTGGCTGGTTGTTCAAAACTTCTTTGTAGGTTTAGAGCCCTGAAGCGTCTCACCCCACCATCTTGACCAGGATGGGCCTTACTCAGTTTTTTTTGTATTGTTGATAGTACTTTGAAAAATGTTAGCCCAGCTTTTGAAAAACACTAAACTTAAAAAAACGTATATGGTATATGAGCTCTTAAGAGAATGGATAGGCAAAGAAATTGAGGTATCTTTCTTATAGTTTCCTTAGCCATATGGCCTTAGAAAAACAAACATACATAAAGTAAGAAATAAACTTAACACTGATTTTTTTTTTGTCTTCTCTGAACATCTTTGCCCAGCCAAACTTTTTCTTTCCCAATAGCTCACCCTCTGTTTCCTTGGTGCTGTCCTAAATGTGAAACAAGTTCCCTGCCTATTTGTCAGGCACAGTTTGTCAAGAGAAAAGGCACATGTATATGAAGCTCTTTAAGCAGAACATCAAGTGCCCAAGTCCAAGGGATGACATAGATCAGGACGAGGAGCATACTTCTAAGTTTGAGGTTGTTGCATTTATTGTTGTTTGGGGGGTGTTCCTGCAGCATGTGGAGGAACACGGCATGGAGGCAGAGGTAAAAAACCAATGAAGTCTCCCACCACTGCTGAGGGCTTACTGATGGGCCTCAGGTGGGGACTGTGCATTTTTGTTGCCAGGAGCTTCAGTTTAGAGACAGTATGATACCAGGTCAGCTCAGCAACTAGACTCAGTTACTGATCACTTTGAAGAAGTGATTCCTCCTTTTGTTTTTTCCATTTCCAAGGAGGTATCCTTTGGGGAGTGAGGGGGTGGGTATTTTTTTTTTTTTTTAAAGCATTGTTTGTAGCCCTGAAAGAATTTCACTGGAAAGAGTGGAGGCTTTGCAGTGACATCTTGTCCCTCATTAACTGTGCCATCCTTTGACAAGATAGTTAATTCATCATGCAGTAATCACTTATGGAGCACTTGTATGTTGGGCACCACGGTGAACCCTCATAGCTTTCAGGGCATACATGGCCCACCCCATCTGCAAGGATTGGGAGCAGCTGTCTGGAGGAGGGGCTGCATCCCTCTTAGTCTCCATTTCCTCAAAGATGGGGTAATAGTACCCCAGAGGGTTAGTGCTGAGTGTTAAGTAAGACACCGAGTATGCAGAATGAACACCGGTTCTGCCCCTTCCCCATCCTCCGTGCCCGAGGAACGCCAGGGTCTGCAGGAGCGTGCCCAGTCCACAAGGTTTCCATGGTCAGGTGGAGTGGAGAGTGACAGATACCAGATACCAGGAATACAAGGCAAAGGTGGAAACAGCGAGTTTGGAATTGCACAAAGGTCCTGCAGACAATTTCCCGCCAGAGGTGACTTTCATACATAACTGACAGTTATGGCGCTGAAAGTTTTGGGGAAGGGTGGGTACGTACTTTTACAAAAAGTAGTCAGTGCACCAGTAGGGTACTAGCTGGTGCAAGAATTATGATATTTTGGTTGCCCAGTAATGGGGTCCTGCATGGTGGTATGTTAGAGTTAAATAAATTGTGCTGCATTATTCACAAAAACCACAAACGCATGCAACTAGTAAACCATTTTGATTTTTCTGTTTTACCTTTTGATGAAAATGGCACTGTTTAGAACTAGTACCTGAGGGTTGCTGCTGAGTGAAACTTTAGAACTCTGCTCAAAGTAGATTGACCATTCTGTGACTCTAACTCTGTCTCTCTTTTGCCTTACTTGATAGTGTGCAGTGGCCAGAAGAAAAGAGTTTGTGTGTGTGTTTTGATCCAGAAGAATCCACAAAATGAATATGTTATCTGGATCTGTTGTTCTTCTTTCTCTGATTTTTCTATTCATTCACAAGTTGGTATATTGATTAAAAATGATGAAATTTAGAAAATTGGACATTGGTATTCATCTTTAGAAGGAAGCAGAAGATGTACATGCTAGTCTGGTGAAGTCACATATTAAATCCTCTTAATATTTATGTTATGCATATTGGGTTTTTTTCAGATTTGATCTCTAAGTAGAAATTCTATGATAGAATATAATAGAAAAGTTACTATCAAGGAGTATTCTTGAAGTTCAGAGATTTTTAAAGTATAGAATTAGAAATACTCTTTTCCTTTGACAAGTTCAGTGAAAGATGCTTTTTGATGCTTTTTTTTCTTTTGGCTTTTGTTTATTTTACTGCAGTGCAGAGATGACTGACATTTTGTTTCATGGAATGGTATGTTGTATATTAATTTTGTCTGATTAGAATATGTCCACAGGACATTTTAATTTTAATTTATTTTAATTTTCACATTTTAACCATGTTGGAGGGTAAAATGGGTGTTTTGGAGGAGCATTTGCACTTGGATCCTATTTGTATTTGCTTTTCGGTGCAGGAGCCTGGATGATGAAGCCTCTTAAGGTGTCGGCCGGGCTGAGGACAGAGTGCAGGGGCAGGGAGGGATCCGCAGGTTGCATTTTCCTTCCCACAGCACTGAAACTGTGGGTTTCTGGTACACTTTAGCCAACTCTAGGATATTCTCTAATAAAGACAAAGGCCAGGAGACAGAAATATCTTCCTTTGACTCCTGGCAAATACCTTTTTGATTCTGTCTCCATCAAACTGTATAGAAAGTTGGACTGAAAGTGGGACACGCTGGGAAGTAAATCAGGTTAGGGGTTCCTAGGATGCAGCCTACAGCAGATGTTTCATTTGACAGGGCACATCCCTCATTTACACGAAGTCGTTTACTACCCCTCCATGTAGCAGGGACCCTTCCGAACTGACCAAGCCAATAAATGAATGCGTGGAGTGACCCTCCAGTCCACACGTCCTGGATGATTCAATTTATTGAAAATAAGACTGAGGTCCCCATCCCTTTGCCGTCCCTGTGTTTGGGTGCCTGGAATCACATCCCTGACCATCCTCATCTCTTCTCACGGCCGGTGCAGCCTAGAGCTACTTTGCAGGCTTGAAGCTCGGAGCATGTTTGCTGGGGAGGAAAGGCCTCCGAGGGGACTGGAAGCTACAGAGCCCTGCATCCTGAATGTTTCCAGAGCTTTGCCTTTTATTTGGGCGCTTCTGGAAAGGGTGTTCCCTTCTTGTGAGGTTTACGGGGAAGGCAGAATAAGGGGGAAATACAGAAGTAAGGAACTGCTCAAATTCCTGTCTTGAGGTTTCCATTTCCTCTTAAGACATTTTGCATTCCAGGACCATTGAGAAGTTTTTCTTTTGATCACTCGATATGACCTGGGCCTGCTTGTGCCCGTGTGTCAAAGCCTTCGGGAATGGGGCCTGCCTGCCCCTGCCGAAAGCAGTGTCCAGGAAACCCACACTCGGGCTCCAGAACTTCATTCCTGCAGTGACCGTTTGGATCCCAGACATAACTGTCCCTTGGAAATTATGGGATGTATAGTGGCCGGTGCTCAGAGCACAAGGGCCTGTTTAACCCCCACTGTGCTAGACATACTGGGCTGTGCCGGCTTCCTGTAGAATGAAGCCACATACCCACCTTTAACCATATGGAAAGGGGCATTTAGGAAGGAGTTCTGTCTGGAAGGCCCAGGATATTTTACCCCACAGTGGCCTAGGAAAGGAACAGGACGTTCCTTCCCTGCATTTTCCATTGGCGAGGTAGCCGCGGAAGTGGAGATTCCCCAATCTTGAAACCACTGATGGTGGGTCCCTGGCTTAGGGCAGAGGCCCTGGGTCAGGCAGGGGTAGGGGGGCTTCAGTGGATCCCGGGAGAGACCAGGCACCAGGATCATCTGCCACCATGTAATTTTTTCTTAGCACACAGTCATCTTTTTTCTTTATTTTGGTATCTCTAGAATTGGTCTGCTTGCTTCTCTTTCTACTGGTATCATCTCTTGCTTCTTGGTTTTCTCTTCCTCTGACCCAAAACTTGGTCTCACCCCTTTCCTTCAACTTTTCTTTCCTTGATGTAGATTTGTATCTTTCTGAGGTTTCAGATATGACCATTTATCTTCAATGGGTGTCAAAATGCCTCAGGTTTTCACAGACCCAATGGCAGAGGCACCCAGGATTTTTAAATTGTGGGACAGGATCCACAATCTCTGTATGTTTGGGCTGAACTAATTTTTTAGTGATAACCCTAGTGGCTTGTTTTCTTGCTTGGCTGTCAGTATTGGCTGTGAATCCAGTGCTTACAGAGACTTTATTTATGTCTGTTTTCTTTCTGAAAGCAGTTCTTCATCATGTCCTAGTTTCATGATGTGATTTTAGCAGAAATAAGCTTAAGTGACTTGAAATTATACAATTAATTGCATCCAGCTTCAGTTGCAGTTTGTGGTGGCAGAGCCCGGCCGCTGTCATCCCTGGGGCCGTGTTTCACATGGCGGCTGTTGCAGGACCTGAGGCCCCATGGACTCCCTGGTCGGGGCACCAGCTGCTTTGGGAAGGCAGCTGGAGCTGCAGATCTCAGGCAGACCGTGCCTCAGACAAGTGCAGGCTGGACCTTGGCTTACAGCTCCAGATAGCAGTCAGGACCAAGGAGGTGAGAATCGTGGACTTGGATAAAGGCTTAAACGTTTTTCTTTTCTAGAAGAAAACCCAGAGTCAAGTTTTCTGGGTTGGGGAAGGTAAGGTCTGGGCAGGTTTAAGGTTTTCAAGGTAGCCTGACCCAAGACAGAGAAGCTTCTGAGGAAGGTTCCTTTCTCACCCTTCCTTACTGTCACCGTGCTACACTGGACCAGCCAGGGAAGGGGACGAGCCTGACCGGTGGGCAGAAGAGTTGGGGGCCCAGTATTTAGCGGGGAAGTGGAATTTGGTGGGGAAGGCAGAGGGCAGAGACATGCTGAATGGTAATTTGGGGTAGGGTGGGGTGGGGAGTGGTTCTGTGGCCAGCTCAGCTACAGGTCCAGACTGATGTTTTTTCAGATGAAGGGTATCTGTAGATCGGCATCACGAAGTCAGGGACTGCCTGGATTCAATGTCTCCTTTGGAACGTTCTTATTTTCTTCAGAACCTGACTTCATTTAGACTGTCTATGTGGCAATCCATGACCGAGTTTGAAGCCTAGTTCTTCTTGGCAAGAAAGGTTCATTAATTTTAGTCGGTTTTCCACACATTGCACAAATGTGCTTGAAAAAAGATAATGAAGTGCCTCTCATTGCCTCAGAGACATCATAAAATTGCCAGCAGTGCTGAGCTTTCAGATATAAAGGGAAAAAAAAAGAGTACCTGAGAGCATTTTGAGCTAGAGGGGCAGAGACTTAAATGATGTTAAATGCTGTAGCATCAGTGAATAGGTCGACTTTATTATTCCCAGATTCCTAAAGATGATCTTAATCTCTTAAACTTTGTAAACGCTGGTAAACCTTTGAAGGTGATGGAAGTCTGGCTGTGCTCAATTTACTTGTCCCATTATCTTAATGGACTTATAGAAAAAGCCCTGCTGTGGCATTTTAAGGATTCAGGGATGGGAAGAAACTTAAGTGTAAGCCTTCTTCTGCTCTTTTCTTTATCAGTAAATGTCTGAGCTATGGAGTGAGAAGTTCATATAAAACTCTTTATGCTATGGGCCCAGTTACACTAAATTATTTGCTTCCCCTTTCCTTATTTCCCCCCATTGTACTTCCTTGTCTTTGCCCACTTTTTTTTTTTTCCTTTTTGAATTGTGGTTACACATATACAGCACAAAATTTCCCGTTTTAACCACTGTCAGGTGTACAATTCAGTGATATTAAATACAGTCACAATATTGTGCTACCAGCATCACTGACTTCCCAAAGCGTCTTCATTACCCCAAACAGAAACCCCATACCCATCAATTGGTAATTCCCCATTCCAGCCCCTAAGCCCCAAGTAACCTGTATTCCCCTCTCTATGTATTTGCTTATTCTAAATACTTCGTACAGTATTTGTCCTTTTGTGTCTCTGGGCCCACTTTTCAAGGCAGGGTGTGCATGACTGCTCGTTCAAGGTTTCCCATTATGGGAGGAGACCCCAGTCCCAGCCAGGTTTTAAACTATCAATGTCCCGTGGAGACTCCCTCCTGTCCAAAGTCCTGGAAGAGGCCTGTGAGTTTGGAATAGTGAGGCTCTTGCCTGGGCGTGATGCTGCATCTTTCCCAGCAGTGGGCTGAGGGTGCATCTTGAGCATCTAAACTTTAGAAGTGTCGTCCACGTGGCTGGCTTCCAGCCACAGCTTCTCTGCTTGCCTTGCACTTCCTTCTCTGCTGAGATGATTTGGACGGAGTAGATGGCAGAGGAGAAGGCAACAGCCATAAAATCCCTTTGCTCCCGGCTTCCCAGATGGTGTTTGGAGCATGAAGCAGCGTGAGCCTGCACAGTACTGGGTCACACCAGCTCCCCTGGCTTGTAGCTGTTCCCTGAGGGAGCATGACGCAGACTTGGAAGAACGTTCCTCTGGGCTAAAAGAAAAGCACAGAGCACGGAGCAGCAGCCGGCAGGGTGCTGTCCCAGTGGCGGGGGCCGTGTGGCGATTCTCAGTGCGTCCTGAGTGCCAAGGCCGCCACTAGCACAGCCATGCCGGGGAAAACTGATTTACCTGGAGTGATCGTGGCAGAGTGATTTAACTATTTCAATATGAGTTTCAGGGGTCATGTACCATCTTGGAGCCCTCTCTGGGCCCAGAGTCCCCGCACTATTTCAGGCGTCTGTCTCAGAGAGCGGATCAGATCTTACCGGTTTATTTTGGGCCTGTGAGTTTCGAGAGAATAGAACACATTTGTGCCTTTGCTGGAGATGCGACTTGCTCTCTGCTGGCAAGGCCTCTGCCCCATCTGTGTCTGGGGTGAGGAGGTGGAGGGCGTTTCTTGGCGTGGAGAAGTCATGGCAGCACCTGCCTGGAGTCAGAAGACCTGGTGGCTCAGCTCTGCTTCGAACCACGGAGCCTTGGTGGGTCACTCTGGCAAAGGGGCGAGGACAATGTTGCCGCAGAGGGCTGCCGATGACTTAAGATGCTGGTCAACACTGGCCTGTGTGAGGCCTCTGCAAAGCTCAGCCTTCGTTGTTAACTGGCCGCCTGGACAGTAGAAGACCTGGAAGGAACGAGGCTGATGTGCTCGTGGGGTCTTGTGTTTAAAGCCCTGTCATGTGTCCTGGAACCTCTATCGTGGGGACTCAGAACAACCAGCCTGACATCCCTACGATACCGTTCACAAAGTCATGTGAGAAAGCCGTGATTTCCCAAACTGGGCAGCGTGAGGTGAGGGTTTTCAACCCGTTCATTGGTGGGGATGCACTGGTTTTAACTTTAAAGTTTGGATATTATTGAAACATGAAAGGAAGCCTGTTTTGCCAAATCACCCCGAGATGCTTTCCGTCTTTTGTCAGGTCTTGTGGCTGCTGTGTATGAATTGATCTGACTTGTATTTAGGCCACTGAAATAGAGTTATATCTGAAACATAGGTGGAGAAGGTAACGCGCAAAGAAATCGACAGCTTTCTCTAACAGAGCCTAGACTTTGGAACTCAGCAAAAACTGAATACTAGAAAGAGCTGTCACATAACTGCTATTGAAATGTTCTACTCCTAGGACCCCTCAAAGGCCCTTTTCAGATTCTTCTAAGAATTATTTTATCACACTGATCCTTACAGGTTTGGCTCCCTACATTCCTAGCTTATGTCAAATTAGAGGCAGCAAAGGGAAAGGGGGGAAGGACGGAAGTAACCTTTGTTAAATGCCTTCTTTGTGCCAAGTACTTGACATTGTGGTTGTTAGCTTCATTTTACAGATGGGGAAGTAGAGGTTTAGGGACATAAAGTAACTTGCTTATGTTTGCCCTGCTACAAAGTGGATGAGTTGAGATTTGAACCTAGATGTGTTTGTCTCCAAAGGTTTTCATACTCTTTTACACATAAATACCTACGTGGTGACAAAAGCAGTAAAGAACAAGTTGAGACCTTTTGCCAAAGAGCAGCATGACGAATACTCACTGCAAGATCGAATTAGGTTCTGTACTCCCTGTTTAAGAAGGCAAGAAGGTATACCCCGCAATTCTCTTTAGAAATATAAATGATTAAAATTATTTTTAAGCTTTGGTAGTCTCAGAGCAAGTTTTTATTCTCTGGAAAGTTCCTCTGGTGGAGTACCTTGTTCTCTAGTAGTGCTTACTGTGATTTTACTGTATCTCATTTTGATAACAATACTCTCTCTGTCTAGTTCTTCCGTGCTGACTTTCAGAGGCAATGAGAGAACCATGTACAGTTGGGAGGCTTTTCCTTTTATTTTTACTGTTTTTATTGATCTGGTTCCCTTGGGAGTGCTTTTAAGCAAATAGTTATTTTGGACGTTGTGGTTATTTTTCTTTCAGGGGGCAAGGATCCCTCTCTACCCATTTCCTCACTTTCGTTTTTAATACTGCCAAGCGGGAGAGCATGTGGCCTGCCGGGTGGTGTTTGTCAGCGTTACCCAGTACCCGTGCAGGAATGGTCACATCCACGGGCCCAAGTAATCCATCCGCGGTCTCTAAGGATGAATCATTCATGAAAGCAGGTTTTCCATCCCGCTCGCTTGATGCAAGCCTTGCTTGCAAGTTGAATTTTTCTTTTTTTAAATTAACTGTTGCTTTCTGCCTGTTTCTCAAGATAGTTTTTGAAATATGAGGCCCATGGTATTGTATTGTTTTTCTGAGTAAATTCAAAGGAGTGGGCATTCTTAGCTTTAATTATCATGCAGTGTAATGTGTTCTATGAATGAAACCTATGAAGGTCATTGATTGTGGACTTAGAAATTCCTGGCAGAGTTGAATGTGTTTTGCATATTGTGTGCGTGTGTTTGTGTGTGTATTTATGATCCAAATAACCATAGTTATGGTTCTTACTACCCCTGTGTCATTATTATTTTTAAATTGCTCCCTTGAGATTTTACCAGTTTAAAATGCAAAATATATGAAAATGTTTGCATTTGAGAACGAGGAGAAAAACATACTTAACATCTTAACCAAAGTCATGCCACCCCCTCCAAGGCCACTTCCTTATCCCCAGCTCTCAAACCATTTATTTATGGTTTGTGCATTTTTGTTGTATTTAAGGGACCAAAACCATCCTGTTTCCTTGCATCAGTGAGGTGCTCAATGAGCCTTAGTGGGAGAAAACCTTGTCTTGCCTCCAAATGATTGTTCTACTAATGCTTTGGAGAAGGAGCTGAATTGCGCCTTTGGATGTCATGCCCTAGTTGACAGGGGCAAATCACCAGGCTCTGGGGTCTCCTTTGCTGTGGAAGCAGAACAGCATCACCAGGATTTGACACGCAGGACACACTGGAGATGAGCAAAGCAGTGGCTTCTCAATTCCCATGCACTAGCACCTAACTTGGGGGTGGGGAGGAGAGTGGGGCTATTGCAGAAACAGGTGTATAAAGTATAAATATATGGAGACTTCTCTGAGATTATGTCTCGGTGTGTTTGCTTGTTCTTTAGGAAAGCACATCCAAATATTTTTTAATGCTAAATTAAAAACTCAACTGCTAACACATTATCTGTATGTAAAAAATACTCTTCCTGACCTGTTTGGCCAATCTTAAATTACCTGGCGTGTGTTATCTGCACATCAAGTTAAGATAAGTAGGTAATCACCTAGTAGTAGTAAAATGTTCTGCAGGGGAGCTCCAGTGTACCACAAGTTGCAATGAACCATTTCAGATATCCCTTTTCTGATATTTAAAGTGAGACAGTGCCCTCAAATTCCAGTGCTATAATAATTGCCCCAACTGCTTTTTAGGCCCATCTTGTGACACAGTAATTGAGCTACAAAGAGCTCACATGATAGGCAGGAAGCAAGTGGCAAACTGATGTAAAGTTTTTTGGGGAAATGTGTTCAGAGATCAACTTTTAATAGTAAATAATGTTCACTGGGTACTTAGGCTTACATTGAGATAGAAATCACTAAAGAACAATTGACCTGAGAACCTGCTGGCTGTAGAAGCATTTTATGGGCTTTCTGGTAGCCCATGAATTAGTTGGCACTTGGAGATAACGGGCATTTGATGAGAAGCCTGGAGTTCCTAACTACGGAGGATTGTTCCACAGGATGTCATGAAGGTGTTTCTGTTTTCCATGAGCAGTTTTCAGTGGTTTTTTTCTTCTTTTGCACATCTACATTTCCATCACTTTTCAAATGAGACCTTGGCTGTGGGAAGAGGGCGTGTGATATATTCTTTGACTCCCCCTGCTTTGTTCTCTTGGAACTCAGATGGTCAGACAAATTCAGTGGACAGACTCTGAATACCACTTTGTGGTTTCTGAGATAAGCATGCAAGGCCAAGTCCGGTTTGTCAATATCAATTTCTTCCTCAGTATTTTCTTTTTCTTATGCAACAAGTTCTATTTAGAAGAACAGAATGGGGAGAATGGAAGGCAACATAGGGTTCTTCATTCTGAGACATCGTCTGTGGACGCATTGATTCAAGGGACGGTTCTGCTTAGTGAAAGCCAGAGAAAAGGCATGCAGTAGCTAATATTGGCCTTAAGATAATCATTGTGATCTGAGTAGCAATCCCGTTTGCTTCAGACTTGAGTATCTTAGTTATGCAGCAAAGCAAAGTATTTACTTTTTACAACCTCACTTGTAGTATTCTTGAACGTTTGCATTATGTCAACTTGTTTCTTTCTCAAAATAGATACAGACTTACATCAACTACCTTTTAATTTTTTAAAGCACAAGAAGAGTTCTCATTTCCTTTTTAGGATCGCTTCTTTTGTAAGCCAAGATGTAGTTCTTCACCACCGATGATGGCAGTCTCTTTACGGGCAATTTGCAAAAACACAAACACCTGTACTTACCACCTACAGTTTTTACTTTCTATAAAAATATAATTCTGAGTTTCATGGCTAGTGGAGTAAAACGTCTTCCTTCAGAAAGAAAGAATCTCTTACTTTAAGTAACCCCAGAGGTTTACCATTGGTACAATCTAGAAAATATTAACTGTAGAGGGTGAGGGGAGAATTACATACATACACACACACACACACACACACACACACTTTTAAAAATGAGTCACTGGCAGTTGTAAGAAATTATTTCTACAAAATCCATTTTAAGCTTGCAGACTTTGAAGAGGTAGCCTGGCCTGGCCTGGGTGCTGAAAGCAGTGCTGTGTAGTTGTTTACTTCTGTTCAGTTTGCACAGTGGCCTTGGAGCTCTTGGGGTCCCCCATGGGTTCACGGCTGCCTGTTGTTTCCCCATTACTGTGAGAGAGGCAGTGTGGTATCAGAAATTGCTGCCCTACCTCCTTGGTTTTTGCTTCCTGTGTCAGTTTTTGCTGACCTTTCTTTGAAACCATCATAAACCAGTTCAGCCACTTGAACCATGTGAGTTAGCTGAGCAAACTTTTAACTACTCAGGAATTAAATTTTGATCGTTAAATTCTTAGTTTCAACACTTTTGTTTTTTTAAATTAAACAATAATTTTAAAAGGGGGTGGTGGTTTTCTTTCTCAGCAGAAACATTGTTTATTTTACTTTATCGATAACAGAAGTAAATGAATGAATAGAAAACCCTTATGTAACCCAACCCAAAGTGACTTAATGTTTGCAGAACATGTAGGACTAATACTTTAATTTATCTCTTACATCCTATGAGATTTTTCGCAAACATGATTTGTTTGGTGGGATGGGAACTTTATTTCAAGTCTTAATTTCAACTTAACTATATATAGAGAAAAGTTGCTATTGATTATGAACAAAGCTTGCTTTGATTCTATGGGACAACTGCCTGTGTTCTGTGATTTTCCTTTCCACCCAAACAAGGGAATTTGTTGACCCTAGTAGCATTTAAAGTGTTTTTGGGAGATGTTTATTTCCAAGCAGCTTCTTTCTTATTTTGTAAGATTAGACGTTAAAAAAAAACAATCAAAGTGTCTTCTTCATTCAAACACCTCAGCTTTTATAAACTAGTGTTATATAAGCAAAAAGCCAGAAGTTTTTCAAGTAGGTCCATCTAGGACTCCGAAATAGGAAATAATCTTAATTCCATTACGTGGAGATAAGAGGAATCACTGACATAGCTCACCACTGCACTAAGCCTGCACCTTGTTTCTCTCGTTAGCGGATGGAATTTTGGAAGGAGAACTGCATATTTAGAATTTGTGTGTGGGTTGGGGAGGGGCTCGGGAGAAGCTGAGCTGAGAACAGAGGGCTAGAGATTGGCCCTTGTGACACTGGAAGGGCACGAAGACGGGTGCAGGACTCTGCCCCGTTCCCCCGACCACTCCCCTCCTATGTGGCCTTGCAAAGCCCTCTCTGGGCTCCTGGGTTCTTACTTGTGGAGTTGGGGTGGGTCTGAGTTATGCTGGAAATTGCTTCTCGTTGAGCAATAAGGAGCTTTCTGAATCCCTTTCCTCCTGTGTTCTTTTCTCCTTACCTCAAACCAGAACAAACTTCTGGCAAAATATTATTTATCATAATTTGGCCCCACTGAAAAAGAAGTTAAGGATGGAACCTCTGCAATTGAAAATTGGTGCGTACTCTGCACAAAATCTAGAAATCATTCTTTTCTTTCTTAAATTTTGGTGCAAAGCATAAACGTTTGGAAACTTCACCTTTTCAATAAAATCTGTGTTTCCGTTCAGCTTCAGGATGTAGGATGCGACAAGTGGGATCTGGGGTGGTGCTGACTTTAGCTGCAAAGTGGATTCCTTCACACAGGGGTCAAGGAAGGAAAGTCAGCGTAGGAATTTAAATTGTGACCTTTTCTTCATAAAAATGGCTTGTATTAACTCATGTCCTTGGTTTAAATTTGAGGTTGGCCTTTGACACTATGGAATGATTCATGTTTTGTTGTAGCAAGAAAATTTGAAACCAAAAGCAAAACTGCCATCGTTCAAATGGAGTCTACAGTAAAAAGTGGTTTGCTGAGAGCTCTTTCCCCAAAAACATGTATGAAAGATGGTTCTCTATTTAGTAACTCTGTATTCTTCTCTTTCTTTGGGCATCTTAGAGAGGGGTGACCACACAGGCAGGAGATGTCCTTTTCCTGGTTTGCAGGTGATGTGGTAGACAGCTTTTTGTGGTAGAGGGGCCTGCAAACTCACAATTAGAACATAGTATGGTATCTTCCCACTGTGACAAACACTTAAGTCTCATTGATACCAATGTGTTTGAACAAGGAATGCTGACAGTACTCTTGTCATATTATGTAACCCGATTTCATGCGGTTAATCTAAAGGGTTATTAAACACCCAAAATACAACATTACTGATTGATTTGAGGTAAACTGCCTCCGTCTCTTCATTAATAAATGAGGACTTTGGATTAAATGACTTCTCAAATTTCATTGTGAGCAAAATGCGTGAAGAATATTTTGCCTTAGCTGGGCAAACATGTTATTTTGCAGAGAAAGAACCCTGTTACGAATAGTACTACCCTCTTCTAGTGTATTTTTAAGTTAAAGCAAAATTTTATTGGAACTGTTGCTTTTTTTTTTTTTTTTAACTTTTCTTTACTCTGAGGACGGTTCATGGGCCTAATATATTTTCTTAGAGTTCTCTCTCCTTGCTGTTAGCTCCATTTCCCTGAAAGTTGTCTGATGGAAATGGTTCTCCATTTCGTAACTCCTTATTAGCTGATTCTTAGCTTCTTCCAGGACCTGTACAGTGTTATTTTGACACCATGTTTTTCTTCTGATTGGCTAAAATACAAGCTGAAAATAGGATGTCTCCGAAATGGTAATTCTTTAAATCAGTACGTATTTTCTCTTTGATATTTTGCTTTAAAGAAATGAAAACTATAGACTGACTTTTTCCTTTATCTGGGTCTATTCTGTTTGCTTGCTTATTAAAAAAGATATACAGGCCAAAAAAGAAAATTGTTTTTTTAAAATGCAAACAGACTACATTTTGGTGTCTCTGAATCCTGGCAGAAACCCTTGCAGCAATATCATACAGCCTTTCTGTAGCTGAGGAATTCCATGTCCCTGGTGATGGGGGCTGTTTGGGTCTCTGACTTTCTGAAGTACACATTTGTTATCTGGGTGCAGCACTTTGGAATCAGCTAGCTGACTTGTTCTTGCAGCTGCATTTTTTTCTGGCAAATCATAATTTACCTAAGGTCTAACACCTTTTGCAAATGACAGCGGTTATCTGTCTGAGTAGCAAGCATCTGGCAGGACTTGGTTGTTATATTCCAACTGTATTAGTGCAGTTTACAAAAGAAAGCCAGCCTGCAGCAAATATCCAGGATTGTCCTCCTAAGGTTTCCAAATGGAAGGTGTGGTCTGAAACCAATCAACCATAGCATCATTACTACAGCAACAGCCAGAAAAGAAAGAAACTGTGAAGGAGGGAAAGTGGGAGTGGCGAGGGCTAACTTGAAAATGAAGGCTTAGGAGAAAGAGAAGCCCTAGCTGCTGGCAAATTCCAATCAGCCACTTCCTCTTCCCTGCATAAATTACCAGTCCTGTCTATTTTGTAATTCTCTCTGGAGGTTCTCCTTTTTTTCCTCTTTGAAGGGAAATGCAGACAGGAAGCTGCTGACCTCATTTTTTGTCTAGGTCATCACTTTCAACCTGGACTTGCTAGTCAAATCCCAGAAGGCCAACCGTGAAGATGTAATTTTTAGTCTCCACCAGCTCCACTTAGTCACACTTCCCCTACAGCTACCTTTGGCTCCTCACAATACAAGAGAGCCCCGGGGGCTGGCTGCAGTTTCCCTCCTCTTTCTGTGGGTGCCACACTCCAATGGCTCATCAGTTCAAGACCCCTGGGGACCCTTGGTAAGGGATGGCTGTGGGGAGGGTGTGCACACCCTTTTCCTCCCCAGGTTTCTAGATACTGTTTGGGATTTAAGAATTTGTTGAAGGCGACAGTCCCCTGCTATCATTTGCTATCGTTGCAAACAAGGGCTTGCTTGGAAGGCATTGCTCCCTATCTTTTGCTGCTCTATAGCCAGGGATGATGAGTTGTTGAATGTAGGAGTAACATGATAGGCACTGTACTTAAAAAAAAAAAAATTTTGGTAACATATATACAACATAAAATTTCCCATTTTAATGTCTTTCAAGTATACAATTCGGTGGTATTAATTACATTCATGATGCTATACTACCCTTACCACTATTTATTACCAAAACTTTTCCATCACTCCAAATAGAAACAAATTCTATTTATTTCTTATATGTGAAATCATATAAAGCTGTCCTTTTGTGTCTGGCTTATTTCATTCAACATGATATCTTCAAGGTTCATCCATGTTGTAACATGTATCAAAACTTTTCATTCCTTTTTATGACTGAATAATATTCCCTTGTGTGTATATACACATTTTTTTTTAATCCATTCATCCACTGATGGACTTCTCCCACTGATGGGTTGCTTCTACCTTTTTTCTGTGGTAGGCACTGTACTTTTTAAAAAGGTTTTAAATAACACCTGTTCAACAGAGAAAATAAGTAGAGATAAACAAATATAAAATGGGAGACAAACATAATCCCTTTACTAATTGATAACTATAGTATAGCACCTGGGTGAATTCACTGTTTTCCTAATTGAAAAAACAAAATGTTCATCTGTCTAGCTTTCTGTCCATCAATTGCTCTTTCTATGTAATTAATACTAATTATACAGTTTCGGAAATTGGAGAGTCATTAGCTTGTAAAACTTTTTAAAGGATATTTTTACATTAAATTATCCACCAGACTGCCTAATTCTGTTGTGTTATTGAGGAAGCATTTAGAAGGAGGACAGGCAGCTGTCTGCAAATACGTAAGCTACGAGTTGAGTAGCTATGACTCTGTTTCGGCCATGCACACACACACGGTCCATTGGGTTAAATCCCCCCAGTTCCTAAGTACAGGTGTTCATGGTTTTGAGGAAAGAGAGAAGCTTTTGAAGTGAGTCAGAGTGCCAAGTCTCAGTGGCCAGTCCTAGTAGAAACAAGCCTGAGGATCCCTGTGAATGCCTGTGAACTTAGAGGCCGAACAAAACAAAACAAAAAACAAAAAGCGAAAAACAGTTGGTTCAGCTTTTTATTAGCAAGGTGCAAGATGACTTGAAAAGATAATGCCCTTCTAAGCAGTGACCCGCATCGTGTATCCATTGGTGCATGCCGCATACATTCACCTTTCAATTGGTGTGGGTTCTTTTGGGGGAAATAACAACACGGTTTGGCTGTGTGTCCCAGGAAGAGGCCACAGAAATGAAACCTCAGGGTCATGTACCAAGAAAGAATTTCCCCTGACATATTTCAGAGCTGATGCTTCGTGGACCTGAACCAGTTTGCACTTGCACAGGGCAGAGCTGCAGTTGGAGTTCCCTGGACTGGCCTGGCTTTAGTGAATTCCCCCATGCCACGTGCAGGTCATGCTAAAAGGATATTGTAAGCCCTTCATTTCAATACCGAAAGTTGCCCTTTCTAAATGGTCTTGACATTCCAGAATTTAGTTACTCTGGCGGCAAAGACAATGAGATGCACTTCTGAAAGAAAAAAAAAAGTTTAACTACTTGAGTAGCAGAAGACACAGAATGAATTGAAACTTGAAATGTCTTCTTCAATTTGGTCTCCCCATCAAGTAGGCTGATTAGGCAATTAGTGCCCCCAACTAAGTGTTTGTTTAATTAGTCCCTGTAGGTTATAATTCAAGTGAGAGAGGAAATACACCTTTTTCTAAAACTTTCCTTATGTTTGGCCTGTATTTGGTACCCCATTTTTTGTTGTTGTTGTTGTTGTTTGTTATAGTTTAGTTTTCTGCATTTATACAAGAGAGTGTTCCGTGAGTTCTAGGGCATAAGAATGTATTGAATGAATGAACTTTAACCCTATGTTGGACATAAGCTCTAATTTCTAAAATCTTAGGTTAATTTTGCATTTCCTGACCTAATATTTCATTTCTGTAATATTTTTGTTCCCATAAATAGTGTTCAACAGAGCCAAGTTTATTTTATGTTGGTGGCATTCAGCAAGTAATACATCACACAGAAAGATCAGATATTCTGGCATATCAAATATACTTTGAACCCTGTTCTCAGGCAACGCAGTATATTGTAACTGCAACTGAAAGCCTGTATCTCTATGAGAGCATTTATCATTGTTGAACGTGTATTATGTCTCTCTGCTAATTAGCTCCTGAGCGCCCTCAGGTTATTCATCTCATACACAGTAGTGTCTGGTACATAATAGATACATAGTAAAGGTATGTTGAATGGAATTGAGTTGCAACAATGTGTTATAGACAGGTTAGTCACTGGAAAATATTGTCATCACAGAGCACAGCTACTTTTTTCAGTCCCCTGTGATTTTAGGGGAGAGCAAATATAAAACACATTTTCAAACCAGTGAGACTGAATGGGTTTGAAAAATTGAATGCGCTGATTGTAAGTGTTCTGCATCTGAAGCATTGAGGACTCAGCGGCAGGGTTGCTTTTTACAAATAGAGTGAAGAGCTAGAAATTAGGGTCTCTGAAAAACTTAAACCCATGTTTATGTTTCTTGCTGTGTTGCTCTTCCCCCATCCCATCCTGACTCATTTTCACAAAAAACCACGGTTCAAGTTGGACTTCACTGTCGATGAGAAAGTGACTTAGTTCTAGGGTCACTCAGGGATATGAATGGGCAAACCCATATTCAACTGTACTAAAAGATTAGAGAGGAACGATGAAGCAGAATAATTAGAATTTGATTAATTCGTTTCAATTTGCGCTACCAATGAGGAAACCTCCTTGGAGACCATGGTGGGGGTGGGGAGCAAGTTGGTAACTTCTCGAAGGTCTGAGCATTGTCTTGCTAGTTTCAGGGGCTGCGGTCACCAGGGGAAGGAAGTCAGATCTGCTCACAGACCACCAAGGCCATGTGTGGATGTTTCTGTTTTTGCTAAGTGAGGGGAACAGCATGGCTATGGTCTAAGTCATTGCTGATAGCCCACGTATCTATTAGCATTTCTCCAATATTCTCCTTTCTTTGTCAAGGGAACAGAAATCCATTATTGAGTGTTTCCACCAAATTGACCTTATATTTCCTTCTCGGGCTCAGTGCTCATGTTGCCAAAAAGAAGTGAAGAGTCAGCAGAATTTCTGTCCAGTCCCTAGGAGTGAAGAGCTTCAAATTCACAGGACCCATGGTTGCTCCAGTGCCTTTAGCCCGCAGATGCCTCCGTCCACCCAGGCAGCTCCTTGCAAAGGAAGTTTTTAGATAAGAGGTCCAGCTCTCTTTTGGGATCCTGTGTGGCTCCCATGTGTAAAGTAGCACAAAAATTGTGGGTTCCAGGATTTTTCAGTTTTCAGAGAAATTGGTGCCTTTGTAGATAGATGCTGTTGCTTTTTCTGCCTCCATCTGAAATGCTTAAATCTGGACTTGCCCTAAATGGTGCTAACGAGTGGGGCAACCCTCTTTCTCAAGCAGGGCTTTTCCTCCTCTTCCTTCTTACTGGGGAGGCCACCCCTTGCCTTCTGTCCCACTCCAGCCTGAGATATTTTCCCCTGCTCAGACAGGTGGGCTGCACCCCACCATACGTCAGTCCCTTGTTCCACGTTCTGTGGGTCTCTGACGTTCTGGCACCTGGACCTGTTCCGTCTGCCCCAGGCGAGGATTCTCACTCTCTGTGATTGGCCTCCAGCCTTGGGTTTCCCTGTTTCCGTGCTCACACCTTCACACCTGTGCAGATTTCATGGCCTCGTTTCTAGTCTGTGCACTTGGAACGCTGCTCCCCATCTGTTCCCGTCAGCTGGTGTGGGCTGCCCCTTTGGGGACTCTGTCTTCCTTCAATCCAGGTGTGAAGGTGTAACACCTGACCTGACCCTCAGAAAGGGAACGCCTTGCTGTTCAGGAACCACTAGGTCCCTCTGTCCAGCCAGTTTTTTCATTTCCCAGACTGTTCAAATCCAAGTGTGAAGGTAGGGAAAATTAGAGCTAGTAACAATGCTATCACCACCCAAAAAAATAACCACAGTAGCTACTATTTATGGAGGAATTGCTCTGTCTGTAGCTAGTGTCGGAACAAGCTTGCGTCCTCAAGCCGGATGGGGATAGGGTTTGATCTCAGCCTCACCACGGATTGTCTGATTCTGCAATGTGCCCATCCTCTCTGAGTCACTGTTTCCTTATTCTTGATAAATAAAGTCATGTATTAAGAGTATTATTAGTGCTATTAGTATGACTGCTACTTTATTATTGATCTTTATTTTCTCATGTGACTGGTCCAGGTCAAGTGACTCAACATTTATACAAATTAATTTTGAGATCCTTCTGCAGCACCATGCCTAGATCAGGCAAAATAAAAAACACACCAAAGGTGCTTTTGACATTATCAGAAGTCTCCAATGGTATTGTCTTCTTGTGTGTGTGTGCATACACGTGGGGCCCTGTACTGCTGGCAGCGTGGCTGTGGTACACCGGCCCAGTGCCCAGAGAATATTCATCTTTGCATACATTTGATAGGCTATTGTTGTTATGCAAATTAGAAAAGTACACTCCTAAGGGACACTCTTTAGAACTGGCTGAAGGTAGCAGTGTGCTGGGGCTATGTGTGAGTTCAATAGATGTAATGAATCAGATGGAAAAGCACCAAGTTTCCAGCTTTGAGCTCCACATTCCATCTAGAGCTCTAATATGCACCAAAGGTACTGTGACATCCCTGAAATTAAAACCTTTTTTTTAAGAGTCCTGTAGATGTGTTTCTTCATACCAGAAGTCCCTTGTCTTCAATTTAAAGAAGTAATTAATAGTAACTAAAACGTTTCCAAGTCAGGTTACTGAAGTAGTTGCTTTGGATGAATTTGGTTGTTTTAGGATTTCAGGGAGGATATAGACGTGGTTGGTTGTCTGCTGTGCTTAATCTGGGCCAAGTAGAGTATCTGAAATTGGTCCCCAGTATTCACATGGGGCAGTTTTCTAGAATCTGGTGACCACTTATCCTTCCCCAACCCTTACATCATTCTCTCTTACAGTGGGCTGAAATCTGATACCTTGTAATTTCCACGCTTTGGTCCTATAGGGTTTCCAACCTTGAGGGACAAACAGAACAAGCTCAGTCCTTCCTAGAAACACCGGACATTCAAATATTCACAGACAGCTAAGAGTCCTCCCCTTCAGGCGAATCCTTGAATCCTGTTAGGATGTGGCTCTGAGTCTCCCCATCTTGGCTGTCTGTAGACAATTGAAGCCAAAGAGAGACTGCAGCCCCGATGGAGAGGGGCCTTGGAACCCTGGACCGTGCGTGTCTCAGGACGAGTAAATACAGATTTGTTGCCTGGAGCTCTCACCTCCCCCATTCTAGGTGATGTACATCTATTAATGCAACCACTTCTATCAGGTCTTGCTGCCTCACCACACCATTCGTTGGGTCAATTAAATGCCTCAGTCTATTCATCTGTGCTGCATTCTCTTTCTGCATTTCTGTAGTGGTGGAGCCAGGTTTAGGATTTTGAATCTTCCTAGTACTCAGTGGTGTTTCGGCAGGGTCCACTGGATGGAATCAGCCTGATCCAGCCCGTGGATTTTATTTGGTTTCTAATTTGGTCAGCCAGGCAGGTACAGTCTTTTCGAGTTTTCCTGTTTTCTGTCCATCTGGGAAGCTTGTCTTGTTTGGTTCACCAAGTCTAAAAGACAAAGCCCTTTAGCTTCGCCTCTCATGAACCAGTCTTCGTCATGGCTCACGTCTAAAATGACTGCCCTTTTATCTTCACCACCTTCTGAGGTCTCCTTTAGATCTGTTTCTTTCACAGTTCCTGGCAGGATAGCTGTCTGCCCATCATGGGCACTGATTAATGGAATTGAGAGCCGGTGCACGTAATCGTGGAATGAGATATTTTGATTGCCATCAGGGAGGAGCTGAAGGAATGCATGTGGTTGAGGAAGTTCCTCACTAGTGGTGGTAGGTCCTTGCCAAATCTGACCTGATTTCCTACCACCCCTGGACTGGGAGAGGCCGTGGTTTCTCACTCCCTTTCCTGGCTGTTGACCCTCCAGAGACTGACCTGATCACACTTTGGGGGCACAGGGCTTCTCAGGTTGCAGAAGGGGTGGTGGTCCCAAGCTGTGCTACACGTCCCTGGGGGCCTGGGCCTCTTCTCTCCAGGGTACCTCCCCCCTTGTCCTGGCCAAACTGAGCTTCCTGTCATGCCTGATTTATGGGGAGAACCTGGGCCCAGAGGGAGACTGTGAGGGGCCGTGAGAGGATGTCAGCCAAGGCATGGCCTGGTCTAGACCAGCTGCGCCAAGGCTGTCAGCATCTAGGCTGGGGGGGGGGGGGGGACTGGGGAGGGCAGGGAAGGAGTGGGGAGAGGTAGCGGCTGTCAGCCTGGAAGGGGTGGCCCTTTAGATTCTCGTTATAGGAAAGAGAAGGGAAAAACTGCTCCCTTATTTGCCTGCTCAGGCCACCGTTGTCTGAGACTGGGCTTGCCCTGTGTCTTGTAGTCACTGATTTTCTTGTCAGTTAGATTCGTCTTTACTTATTTTTTCTTCATTTAGAAATACTCCATGTTTCTTTTCCCTCAGTCTAGTTGCTAGTTCCAGTTGTTTTTGGAGCCCCATAAAATGACCTTTTTATAAATTTGTTTTTTGTCCTTAGTACAACCCTGCACGGTTGATGTTACTGTTCATTTCCATTTTAGAGTTGGAGAGATTGAGGTTCTGAGGTTTCATGCCCATGGTGAGTGTGTGTGTGTGTGTGTGTGTGTGAGAGAGAGAGAGAGAGAGAGAGAGACAGAGACAGAGAGAGAGAGAGAGAGAGATAATGAGGTCATAGGACACCATCTTCCGAAGTTCATCAGAAACCACCTGAAGAACCTAAATCTCTGGCAAGTTACGAAATAGTTTATTCACTATTTTTTTGTTTTCTTAATTACAAATATTTGTGCTTAATCTAGATAATTTAGAGAGGAAAAAACCTCAAAAGGAATTAGAAAAATCACTTTAATGTTAAGAAACATTATTTGAAACTTGGAAATAAGTCATAGTTGTGGGTGGTTTGTCCTTTTAATGTTATGTAAGGGCGTTGTTTAGTGAGTCCACCCAAGGATTGTTTAATTTAATTATCTAGGGTAATGTTCCGCTTTTTTTTAGCTTGTAAAAATAGCTTTGAAATATAGTCCTCACAGCCTACGATTCACCCATTTAAAGGATACAGGTCTGTGGCTTTTATTATATTCACAACCATCACCACAATCTGTTTCATCACCCCCAAAAGAAAGCTCGTACTTGTTAGCAGTCACTCTCCATTCTCCAACTCGGCAAACCTGTTTCAGAACGCCTTTTTTGATGGACTTTCTTGTACCAGCTCTGCCATCTTACTAGGTCCCTCATTATTAATGAATTGAATAATTTGGAGGGATCTTCATTCTATATTGTTTGAGAGTCATGTTTTTAACTTTTAGAAAATTATACTGTAACAATAATCTCACCCCACAAAGTATAACTGAATACTGTCACCCTTTTGACGTATGCCCTTACACAAGCATTTTAAAATTATATCATTCTATTTTGTGGCAGTTTTCTTTCCTTCCATTTAGTAATTATTCTTGGACATTTTCCCGCCTCAATAAATATTCTTTTACAACATAATTTATATGGCTCTGTCATAGTATATCAAATGGTAACTTTTGATCTAAATACCAAATGGTAACTTACATCTCCATCCTTGAGCTTTTAGCTTGTTTCTAAATTTTTGCTATTTTATTATAATGCTGTTAGGAACATCTTTGTGTCACATATCTTTGTGCACATCTCTGACCATTTTCTTTGAATTAATTGCTACATGTGGAATTGCAGGGTCAAAACATATACAAAATTACAAGTTTTAAAGCAGGCAACAATTAAATGTTATTATAGTTAAAAAAAATTTTTTTTTTTTTTACATTTCTCAGTCACTGTTCCCAAGCATTTCCCAGCTGTTTTTGTTGTTGCCATTTTAACAGTGGAAATTTATTAACTTACAAGCTTACAGTTTTGGGGCTGTAAGAATGTCCAGATCAAGGCATCACCAAGACAATGCTCTCTTCCCAAAGACCAGCTGCCGGTGATCCGGGGCTCCTCTGTCACATGGCAATGCATGTGTGGCATCTGCTGGTCTCTCCCTTCTCTTCTGGGTTTCCTTGCCTTCAGCTTCTTGCTTCAGTGGCTTTTTCTCTCTTTGACTGAATTTCATTCTCTTATGAAGGACTCCAGTAAGAGGATTAAGACCCACCCTAGGCCACACCTTAACTGAAGTAGCCTTATCAAAAGACCCTACTTACAATGGGTCCACACCCATAGGAATGGTTTAGCTTTAAGAACATGATTTTCTGGGGTATAGACAGTTCCAAACTACTACAAGTCTATAATCAGAATGTCATTCTCCCAATTTTTTTTAGTCCCCAGAGAGTAAGGAAAATTTTCTTCTCTCTAGATGGTGGGAACCTTTTCGGTTAATCTTCTAAAGACAAAAGATTCTATTTTAATGTTATGGGTTGGATCAGAGAATAACAAGGTTTACTGAGTAGACATTGATTCAAGTGGGGAAAGGGATGAAGACAGTAAAGCCTTCTTTTGTTAGATGTGTTTTTTATACCAGTAATTAGTAAATTAAGAAACAAAGAAATGTTTTAAAGTACTGGATCCTGTGGTGGTTTTCTTTTTCCCTTTTTTTTTTTTAATTTAGTTTTATTGAGATACATTCACATACCATACAATCATCCATGGTGTACAATCAGCTGTTCACAGTGTCATCATATAGTTATGCGTTCATCACCCCAATCTATTTTTGAACATTTTCCTTACACCGGAAAGAATCAGAATAAGAATAAAAAACAAAAGTAAAAAAGAACAACCAAATCATCCCCCCCATCCCACCCTATTTTTCATTTAGTTTTTGTCCCCATTGTTCTACTCATCCATTCATACACTGGATAAAGGGAGTGCAATCCACAAGGTTTTCACAATCACACTGTCACCCCTTGTAAGCTACATTGTTATACAATTGTCTTCAAGAGTCAAGGCTACTGGGTTGGAGTTTGGTAGTTTCAAGTATTTACTTGTAGCTATTGCAATACATTAAAACCTAAAAAGTGTTTTCTATATAGTACGTAAGAATGTCCACCAGGGTGACCCCTCAACTCCATTTGGAATCTCTCAGCCACTGAAGCTTTATTTCCTTTCATTTTGCATCCCCCTTTTGGTCAAGAAGATGTTCTCAGTCCCATGATGCTAGGTCCAGATTCATCCCTGGGAATCATATCCTGCGTTGCCAGAGAAATTTACACCCCTGGGAGTCAGGTCCCACATGGGGGGAGGGCAGTGAGATCACCTGCTAAGGTGGCTCAGTTAGAGAGAGAGGCCACATCTGAGCAACAAAGAGGCACTCAGGGGAGACTCTTAGGCACAATTATAAACAAGTTTAGCCTCTCCTTTGCAGTAACAAGCTACATAAGGGCAAGTCCCAAGACAGAGGGCTCAGTGCACCAAGCCATCAGTCCTCAGTGTTTGTGAGAACATCAGCATCAGTCCAGGTGAGGAAGTCCAACACTTCCGCATTATCCCCAGCTCCTCAGGGGGGCCCTGCATATATATTTTTATTCTCTGCCCAGATTACTTTGGGATGTGTCACTGTTTCACTCTAACCTATACAAACCTACCATATCTCACTTCCTATTCAAAGTTCCATGTAATTGTGGTGTTTGAACAAACTGACTGTAGAAGTTATATTGTTTAGAAAATATAGATCCTACACCAAATAAACATCTCTTCCCTTGGTCTCACACGGAAGTTGAAGTTTTAACACACAGTCAGTTTCAACCTTTACCCTTTGGCCTGATTTCTCTGTTCTTAACCAGATCTACCTCATTCATATCTCTAATCGAAGTCTGTGTTCTTTTTCAGCTTTTTTTTTTTTTTTTTTTTTTTTAACAGTTGCTGTATGTGTTCATAGACATTCATATCTGCTGAGCTCTAGCTCTGAGTTTCAGGTGTCACACAGATACCCAATGTTCCAGAGACCAATCAGGTTGTATACCAAGGGTTCAACATCTCAGAGTTTGGAGATTTCCTGGCTGTGTTTTCTAATTCCTGGGTAGACCCCATGGCCAAGCATCCAGCTGCATGAGTCCTGGAATTGTGTTAAATAAATGCCTGATAGACTTACAAATTTAATTCTAACTATGAAATATACTGAAACTAATTTTTTGATGATTTAGAAGGCAATTCAGGACCTTGTAGTCCCAAAATGTTACTATGAGCATCATTTTTAAAGTTATATTTTTTAGTTTCTTAAGTACATTAATAGTTGAAAAATTAGAAAATACAGATGGAGGAAAAAAAAACAAAAGGAAAAGGAGGTCTTCCCAAGCACCATCCGCAGAGACAACCTGTTTCGGTTTTGGTTTGTGTCCTTGCAGATGCATTCCCTATGCAAAAACAGCATGCACATCTTTTCAAATCAGTAAATAGCTCTACATCAGGATTATTTTCAAATGTAAATTTTTGAAGCATTATGCATAAGTGTAGATTTAAAAACACTTTTGTTTTGAAATTCTGGGTAACAGAATTCATCTTCTTTGTTTTTTAATTTACTTTGCCTTATATTTTCTAGTGTGCAATTTAGAAATGTAATACATATGCTTTGTAAAATTGATTTTATATATAAATATAAATGTAAATATATACTTAAATTTTCAGTTGCTTCTCTGCTGCTCTCTATGCTGAATGTCCTTTTTTGTATGAAAACATTACTGGTTGCTTTGTCATAAATCCTTCCCCAGTTGCTCATCACTGTTACCCATGGATATTGGAATTCCTCGGATACCTTGGAATTTCCTTCTTGGAAACCTCTGGTCTCATTGCTTTGTAATTGTCGTGTTCCACATACCTGATGCTTTATTAGTTCCCAATATATTTGATAAAGAAAGATAATTTAGTGTATTGTGGCCCCTTCTGAATTGTTCCCCAAGATAAGAGAGGGAAATGCTACCTGGGTAAAAATTTACAAAATAATGTGAACAGGCTTTTTCATAGAAGCTCAATGTAATCACAAGACAATGAGAGTTTTATTTATGGAACGCTTTTGCATGCATTTATCTCTAAGGATTAAAAACTACCACCATGTCATGGTGGCCCTCTAATTTCTGAAATAGTGTTTTACCATATTTACTTCGAATATGTTCTGCATTTCTAACTAAATTTAACTTTAACATCCTTCTTTCAATTTTGAGACAGTTCCCACCCCCATTCCAGCACTCATCGAAAGGAACACCAAACCAAAACCTTAAATATGAAACATTTTCCCTAACTTTACTACAGAAACTTTGTAATTGCATGGCTAAAACAAACAAAAGACAAAATAGAAGGCCCTGGATTCTGAAATGAGAGTGTTTTCTAAAATAATTGGAACAACTTTATAATTTCCTTCTGTGAACCGTGACAGAAGGTTGCTTGATGAATCACGTTTGAGTTTCGTCTGGCTTAATGCTTGTCTCCATAGTTTGCATGGGGCGACCCATGCATAGTTTCATAATTTTACATAGGTGTTACTGTAGAGCTCTGTCAGGTGGCTGCCATCATGGTGGGAAAAAGTCCCTTTGCCTGTCGCCCTCCTTCAGCCTCAGCTCAAGCATCATTTCTGCCCCAAAGTCTTCCTGGCATGGCTGGGCCGAGTTAAGGGCCTGTCCCTTGGCTACTCACAGTATATTAGGGGAAAGCCCTTACTATACTTCCTGCATGATCTTGAAGTCACCTGTTTATGAATCTGTTTTCCAAACTAGACACAGGCCTCGTCAAGCTTTATTGTTCCTGGTCTAGCACCGTATCTGGGACATGCTATCACTCAACATGTATGTGTTGACCAGAATTGAATTAAACTACATGTTTCACACCTGCTGTTTCTGTTTCTTCATTACCTACTCTCTAACCAGCTCCTGAGTTTTGTTCTGTTTTCACCATTACCAAAACCGTGACTTGTGTATGATAACGATCCGATATGGTTGCCTCGGCCAACTTCTTCCTGACTTCTTGTGAGCTTGACACTGTTGGGAACTCCTTTCTCTCAGGTGTCCACCTTTCAAATTCCAGGGCCCCTGGCCCTCTGCTGGTCTCTCTTCTGGGCTTTGCTGAGTCGTCTTCTCGCCACTTCAATACTGTGAGGGAAGAGTCCCAGTTTCTTCCCACACAGTCTGTGGAAATCACATTCCCTCCTGTGGCTTCCACCGTCTCCCCTGAGGAGATGCCACCACAGAATCGTGCTTTCTAAAGTCCTAGAGGACTTTTCATATCTGCCAGGCTCCTGGGCCTTTTGGTTGCAGCTTCAGAGGTAATTGTTGAAGGAGTGGTCAAATGGGCAATCATACAATTTTATTTTTTTAATTTTTTTTCTTTATTAGAGAAGTTGTGTGTGTACAATTTTATTTTGAAAGTTGATTGGGTGTAAAATATGAAATTACAAATACTGAAAACCTAGACACGGCTCTTGGCCTTGTCTGTGACTTTTGGTTTGCAACCAAGTGGCTTGTTTTCTGAATAAAGAGGTGCTAAAGATGAAGACTCTTCGTAAGACTGTTAGGGCATCAAAACTTTGACTTAAGAATAAAAATTGTAGTCTAGGACTGAAGGAGGGAAGGATAGAGGTACACACCCAACTCGCCAAAGGCCCTCCAGGGAGCACAGTTTGAAAACCACTAGAGTAGATTTCTTCAAAAGTCTCCTCTGATTCTGTTATCTGTGATATTTATTGTATTTTAAATCAGTAATATCCTCTCATGGAAGATGAATGCTGAAAGTTACTTCACTGGATCCCTAGAGGATCCCAAATGTTAGTTTTCTGGCTGATTTTTTGCTTGTGTGGGAGCCCACACTCTTATCTTACCACTGAAGACTAAGGGTGTGCTTTATAACCAACAAGCATCATGCAAATGTGGTTATTGTTACGAATATGATTACAAATAACACCTGATATCTTATGTAGGAACAAAAAAAGCCAATGATTTTAATTTTGGTTTTCTCATTACACTTGTGTATTGAACCCTTTAAAGAGTTCTGACTTTATTAAACTCATTTATAACCATGAGCAAATGCCCTAGGCGTTTTTGAATTTCACAGTTTCCATTTTGTATTGGCAATTTAGGTTTGATAACTTTTTTGTTAACAGTCTCCTATAATTTTTAAGTGTACTTATTTTTCCCAATGGACATGGAAATAGATGCTAATTCATTAGTTTAATTGCTCATTACTGCTTTGAACATAAAGGTGTCCTTGGTCTTCATGGGTGAAACAGGTAAATTTAATGGACGCTTAATGAATGCAGACACATTGGGGAAGGATGCTCTGAAGCCACTTGCTTTTGCTCATGTCATTTAATTGAAATCTGAAGTCTATTAATTTACGAAGCTTTACCTGGACACTTTATACTTTTATCTTCTTTTACCTTCCTGGGTTCCATTTTTGAAGCAGAGTGTGTTTTCTTGCACACACACAGGCATACATACCCCCGACTAAATTTTTTGCTTATTGAATTGTTCAGTCTCCAGAAATTGTCTTGGTATGGCTAGTTCCTGAAATGGTCAGGTGACAGATGCTTTCGTTTTGCAACAC
The DNA here is from genome assembly GCF_015220235.1 of Choloepus didactylus. Lineage (NCBI taxonomy): Eukaryota > Metazoa > Chordata > Mammalia > Pilosa > Megalonychidae > Choloepus > Choloepus didactylus. The sequence goes on along the minus strand of NC_051324.1, from coordinate 61,608,384 downwards.
TGGACAGTAGAGATGGGTAGAAATCATAATAAATCAGTATACTGAGTGTGCCTCACTGACTAGCAAGAAATTCAACTGTAGCAAGATTGCAGATTCTATCGTATGAAAAATTGTGGGGTTAATAAAGCAACTTACTTTTCAAGTTTCTGAATAATTCTGTCAGTATTGATATGATAGTTTTTCAGTGGCCAGGAAAAAAAGAAATTTGACCATATTTATTAAAATCCCATCTAACTGATTTATTTACTTATTCTTTTACCTTTATGTTGTAAGTTTTCAAACCTCTGCAGAAGCAGAGACAATAGTATATTACAGAGCATGTACTCATCTCAGAGCTTCAATAATTGTCAGCTTTTACCTATCTTGTTTCATCTCTCTTCGCTTCATGTTTTTTCTTAATTGGGTGTGTTAAAGCAAATTGCAAACATTGTGCTATTTCACTTGTATAATTTTTAAAAACAGATAAATATAATGTGTTACACTCTCTCACTACTGGAATTAAGAAAGAGGATTGTAAATCTATTCAGTGATAAATATTACAACACATACCTTGGTTTGTACACAATATCTAATTAAAGGAGGGGAAAAAAAGGTCAGAGGTAATAGAGGAGCAGGGTCAGAGGGATAGAGAGAGAGAGTATTGGAGAGCTCCCCACTCCTTTGCATGCATTTCTCCTTTACTAGACAGTGAGCTCCCCGAAGGCAGTCACTGTGACTTGGTCACCCTTTTACCTTCATGCTTTGCAGAGAACTGGTGTATAGTAGGTGCTCGATAAATATTTGCTGAATAATCCAATGAATGAACCAATGAATATGTTTCCCCAAAGCCTTGAACAGAAGGATACTTAGACTCACCTAGAATGACACACACACACACACACACACACACACACACACACGACAGATAAAAGAAAAAAAGAGACCCAAAGAGACCCTCAGAGAATCACGTTGCTTCTTGTAGTGTCCGGAATATTTTCTCTAACATTAAGTCCCTGTGTAGCATTTTTGCAACATTAGGAAGAGATAGGTATATCCCTGCTGAGTACTTATGTCATAGGCCCAATAGAATTAAGTTGGAAGCTGGAGGTTTCATCCACACTTTAAGAGTTCATTCTTTATTTGCATTAAGTAAGAATAGCAGCATGAATCCTAAGTCTTTTTGACCACTTTCCATCCTCCCAGAATACTGGAGCCACAGTCTCATCTGCCTACGATTCTCAGGAAGATTTGGGGTGCTGTAAGTTGAAAGTGGTGTATATTCGAGTGTCCCTACTGTGAGCGGACTTTACGCCCCTCAGACATGAGTTGCACTGGAGCAAAGGTAACAAGTCCTGTTCCACTGGAAAAAGGAATTTTAGACGGAAAGAGGAAGGGCGGGAAGACAAAGAATACAGTTCTGAAGCCCTCCTTGAACTCCTCACAACGTTCTCACAAACCCCAGCTTAAGTAATTCCAGACTTACAAATGAAGGCCTTAAAAATACTTCAGAGAAAAGTCTGGTGTTACAGACTTGATAAACCCTTGTAATAGAAGATGTATAATAAATTTTTCGGGTCAAAATGGGTAAACACGAAGTCCAGACTGGATTGTGGGTGTTCAGATATGGAGCTCATACTGCAAAGTTCCAAAAGCTTTATGCCGCATGGACTTCAAAGGAAAGTTGGATTTTCAGATGATTTTGAAAGCAGCACAAAATCACTGCTGGATCTAAGCTTTCAAAAAGCAAGCCTTCGGATTTCCCTTTAAACGTGTATGTGATTTGTCATACGCTTAAATTTAAGTGTGATTTTTCACATACTTATCTTTAAGGGATTTTCTTTTCCCTTAAAACGGCCTTTTATGATGCAGTTACTTACATTGCTAAAATTTTATTCATGTATTTTCATAGTTGGTGTCAGAAAAGTCTATCCCAATTCAGTTCTGTGTTGAAGAATATGGGAATAAGTTGAAGTAAGTAAAAGAAGGGAGACAGTTTAGCAATTACCTCTTGGCATACACATTGCTGCCATTATTTACAATCTTCCAAGTTTATGGCCTCTGGGCCTTATGGGCCAGTAATTATCAAACCCTCTTGCCATTTCTCATCTTTTCTCTTTGGCTCTGGAACAGTCTTTAACACTGATGACTGCTCTACTCTTCTTGAAATTCATTCTTCCCTCAGCTCATGGAGACTCAGCTCTCTCCTGACATCTCCCACCTCTCAGACCACCTCCTTTCCATCATCAACCACAAAACGTGGTTGGTCCCAAGGAGCAGGGGAAGTCCTTGGAATTCTCACTCACCAGTGTGCCTTCCATCATCAACTATGTAGATGCCTCTGGAAATGTGGTTTATGGTTCCCAGCTGTCTTTTGGCCTCTCCCCGAAGCACCACCTGCTTATCTGACACATCTACCTGCACATTATACTCAACTTGCCCAAAACTGCAGCCCCTATTTCAACAACAAACAAAGAATAGTTTCTCCTCCTTCAGCCTGTATAAGTCCTGGGGAGAGTTTACCAGGTTGAAAGTCCCCAAGCCCAAGTTAATGCTTTCCTGCCCCTTGGTGTCCTCCATTCATTTCTTACAACCTGCCAATTCACCCTTTGTCATTTAGGATTCTTTTCCATTGCAATTACAGAACACTCAATTCAAAATGGCATAAACAATTTAAAAAAAAAGCTGCATGATGTGAGTACATGGATTCAGGTATATTAAATTATATCTGGATATATTGAAGAAAATGAAATTTTGAAAGGGTATTTAATGGATCCCATGATTGAAAAGTCTGGAGTACTAGGGCCAGGTTTCAGGAAAGGCAAAATCCAGCCAAACCAAGACCAAGATCTAATTTCTTTCTGTCTCTTTCCTCAGTCTCCTTGTTGTCAGCTTGTTAAGTGCCCCCCTGCCCTCGTTGCTGTGGAGAAAAATCATTCGTCTGGTTATTCAGGGAAGTGGCCTAGGAGCCATCCTCATCTCCTCTGTCTCTCACACCCCACATTCAGTCCCTCTGCTCCTTTTTCAAATTAGATCTCAAATCCAACCAGGGAAGAATGCAATAAAGAAAGAATCAGAAGGGTTTGGTGACATTAGAGAAAAGGAAGTTGAGAAGAGAGTTAAAGATGATTCACCCAAGGGGAAGAGGAGAAGAGAGGTGCTTCATCAGAAATGGAAATACTGGGGTTTTGATGAAGTTTACTGGGAGTGTGTGCATCACTATTTGCAGGCAGAATTAGGGTGCTGTCTGGAGAATGGCATTGCTTATAATATGTGATAAGGTACATTGATTTGATTTGTTTTCGTACAACGTTAATGCGTATCCCAGGAAAAGGCTGTTTTCATTGTTATAAATCTGAAACCAATAATTTTATTTTAACATGCAAATATAATATATGCTCGGTTTTTCATTACTTTCCCTACAAAGCTGAAAGTGGTTCACTTGCCTTAGAGATTTTCATTTCATTGTATGCTGCTGTGACGTTACCTTTCATTAATCCCTTCCAGCTAACCAAAATTTAATTAAAACCATCTCACATGATGGCAGCCATTCATGTATTTAAAACAGGAGCTCCAGGAAACTCAGCTACCAGTCTTCGGTTCTAAACAAAGTCTTAACTATCGCATTTAGTAAGTTCTTTCTTGAATTCAGGCTTTGCTTCATAATGGCTTTTCCCCCCATTAATTTTGGATAACAGGAAATTTTTATGCATATGTTCCATTTTATGTGACTTTGACCTGAATTTGAAATAATGTTGACTTGATGTTGAAAAGGAAAGGAAATTATTTTTTTTAAAAGAGAATGGAAAATGGTACATAAGTGCATATCTTTTTTTTTGCCTCAAAGAACATGACAATCCCAGTCAAGTGTAAATATGGGTAATATGAGGGTAAACCCATTTTACCTATATAGATTAAGTGACAAGGTGTCTTGATGATTTGGGAGGAGAGCCAAGTCTGCAGTCTGAAGGTCCTCATTTCCACCATCATTATTGACATTTACTGTGCACACGTGAGATGTAAGCACATATCCAATCCCCTATGATCATAGAAGTCCTTTGCTCTGAAGTTTGAATTTCCCTCCCGTCCCCACCTTATTCTGGCATTGATTTCACTTAAAATGTTATGGAATAGAAATAACTACTCTTTCTTAGTTTTATAACTAACTCAACTGCAGCCCAAAAAATTACAGGAAATTCAAGTAAGTAGAACTACAAGCTTATGCCTCTTACTTATAATTTCATAAATATTGCTCCAGGTTGATTAGTTACTTTTAACTGAAATGTTCTCTCAGCTCAGAATCATTGCCACACTTCCAGACTTTCCTGTGATCAAGGCTTTCCTAAGGACATATTCTTTTTTTTTAATTCAGTTTCATTGATATATATTCACATACCCTACAGTCATCCACAGTGTATAATCAGTTATTCACAGTACTATCATATGGTTGTGCATTCATCACCACAAATCAATTTTTGAACATTTTCCTTACTCCAAAAAAAATGAATAAAAATAAGAATAAAAATAAAAATAAAAAAACACATAAAACATTCCATTGCCCCATCCCATCCTTTTTTTTTAATTGAGATTGTTCACATACCATACAATTATCCAAAGATCCAAAGTGTATAATCTGTTGCTCATGGTACCATCATACAGGTGTGCATCCATCATCACAATTAATTTTTTTTCTCAATTTTTAGAACATTTGCATTACTCCAGAAAAGAAAGAAAGACGAAAAAAGGAAACTTAAATCCTCCCATACCCTTAGCCACCTCCCCTCCATTATTGATTCATAGTATTGGTATAGTACATTTGTTACTGTTGATGAAAGAACGTTAAAATACTACTAACTGTACTATATAGTTTGCAATAGGTATATTTTTTCCTATATGCCCCTCTATTATTAATTTCTAGTTATAGTGTCATACATTTGTTCTAGTTCATGAGGGAGATTTCTAGTATTTCTATAGTTAATCAAGGATATTGTCCACCACAAGAGTCACTGTTTTATACATTCCCATCTTTTAACCTCCAGCTTTCCTTCTGGTGACATAAGTGACTCTGAGCTTACCCTTTCTACCACCTTCACACACCATTCAGCACTGTTGGTTATTCTCCCAATGTGCTACCATCACCTCTGTCCATTTCCAAACGTTTAAGTTCACCCTAGTTGAACATTCTGCTCAAAATAAGCAACCACTCCCCATTCTTTAGTCTCGTTCTATATCCTGATAACTTATATTTCATGTATATGAGTTTACATATTATAATTAGTTCATATCAGTGAGACCCTGCAATATTTGTCCATATGTGTCTGTCTTATTTCACTCAATATAGTGCCTCAAGATTTCTTCATCAACCCATTTTTTAAGATGGTTTTGTTCACACATCATACATTCCATCCTAAGTAAACAGTCGATGGTTCCCTGTATAGTCATGTATTTATGCATTCACCACCATTGCCACTATCTATATAAGGACATCTCCATTTCTTCCACAAAGGAGAAAGAGTCAAAGAAGGTAGAGAGAAAAACGAAAAAGAAAAAAGGAAGAGACGGAAAAAAAAAACAAAAAAACATAGCAGCTAGGAAGCACCAAAAGGAAAGATAGCGGTAAACTCAAGTAGGGTAAAGAGTCAGACAACATCACCAATGCCAGGAGTCCCATACCCTTCTCCTATTTCCCCCGCCCCCACATGCATTTAGCTTTGGTATATTGCCTTTGTTATATTAAAGGAAGCAGAATACAATGTTTCTGTTAATTATAGTCTCTAGTTTGCATTGCTTGTATTTTCCCCCCAATCCCACCCTATTTTTAACACCTTGCAATGTTGACATTCATGTGTTCCACCTCATGTGAAAACATATTTGTACCTTTTATCACAATTGTTGAGCACCCTAGGTTTCACTGAGTTATACAGTCCCAGTCTCTCTCTTTCCTCTTTCCTTCTGGTGTCCCATATGCTCCTAACCTTCCTCTTTCAACCACACTCGCAGTCATCTTTGTTCAGTGTACCCACATTGCTGTGCTATTATCTCCCAAAATTGTGTTCCAAACATCTCATTCCTGTCTTTTCCTTTTGGTCTGTAGTGCTCCCTTCAGTGTTTCCTGTAGAGCAGGTACCTTGTTCACAAACTCTGTTATTGTCTGTTTGTCAGAGAATATTTTAAACTCTTGCTCATATTTGAAGGGCAGTTTTGCTGGATGCAGGATTCTTGGTTGGTGGTTTTTTTCTTTCAGTATCTTAAATATATCACCCCACTTCCTTCTTGCCTCCATGGTTTCTGTTGAGAAATCTGCACATAGTCTTATCAAGCTTCCTTTGTATGTGATGGATCGCTTTTCTCTTGCCGCTTTCAGAATTCTCTCTTTATCTTTGACGTTTGATAATTTTATTATTAAGTGTCTTGGCATAGGCCTATTCAGATCTATTCTATTTGGGGTATGCTGCATTTCTTGGATCTGTAATTTTGTGTCTCATAAGAGATGAGAAATTTTCATTGATTATTTCCTCTATTATTGCTTCTGCCCCTTTTCCCTTCTTTTCTCCTTCTGGGACACCCATGACATGTACATTCATGCATTTTGTGTAATCATTCAGTTCCCGGAGACATTGCTTATATTTTTCCATTCTTTTCTCTATCTATTCTTTTGTGTGTAGGCTTTCAGGTGTCTTGTTCTCCAGTTCCTGAGTGTTTTCTTCTGCCTCTTGAGATCTGCTGTTGTATGTCTCCATTGTGTCTTTCATCTCTTGTGTTTTGCCTTTCATTTCCACAGAATCTGGCAGTTGTTTTTTCGAACTCTGGATTTCTACCTTATGTATGCCCAGTGTATTCATTATACGCTTCATGTCTTTTACCATATCTTCCTTAAACTTTTTGAATTGATTTAGCATTAGTTGTTTAAATTCCTATATCTCAGTTGAAGTGTAAGTTTGTTCCTTTGACTGGGCCATAACTTTGTTTTTTCTTAGTGTAGGTTACAGTTTTCTGTTGTCTAGGCATCTGGTTTCCTTGTTTACCCCAATCAGGTTTTCCCAGACCAGAATGGGCTCAGGTCTTGGAAGGAGGGAATAGTATCTGGTTTCCCTGAGGGTGTCTTAGAAGATTGATACACCCTGTGAGGCCTCAAGTCACTGTGCTTTTCTGCCCAGCAGGTGGTGCCTGTCAGCCTGTAGCTCCAGACATGTGTAAGGTGTGGCCTGTGGCTGTTTTCCCCCAGGCTCTGGGGTCTGGTTGTGAATGGAAGGTGGGTAGTAGAGCTGGGCCCCACCTCTTTTCTGTTAGGGAAGATAGACCCCCTTAGGGAGAGGTCATTAGCATTTGAATAGTCTCTCTGACTGTGTTATCTCCCCCCTTATCTGGGTTCAGAGTGTTGGGAACTGAAAATGGCTGAGGCTTTCTCCACTGAGTTGAAAAAGAAACAGAAATCCCCCTTCAGGGACAGTCCACGGCCACCCTCTGGCTCTCCAATGTCAGTCGTCACCAAAAGCCTCTGTCTGCTTGCTGGGGATTCATATCTTGTATTGAGCAGTCCATGTTTGTTAATTAAAACCCCAGTTGGAGCTGGTCTGAGCTATATTTGCTTGCTCGGAGAGTGCTGCTCTCTAGCACTGCGAGGCTTTGCAGTTCGGGCTGTGGGGGTAGGGGGCAGTTATTCCAGATTATTTACTAGTTGTTCCTGGTTGTTCGTTAGTTGTTCCAGGGGACTCACTAGCTTCCACTTCTCTCTACGCCTCCCTCCCATCCTATTTTTCATTTAATTTTTGTCCCTGTTTTTTCTACTCATCTGTCCATACACTGGATAAAGGGAGTGTGAGCCACAAGGTTTTCACAATCACACAATCACACTGTGTAAGCGACATAGTTATACAGTCATCTTCAAGAATCAAGGCTACTGGGTTGCGGTTCGACAGCTTCAGGTATTTCCCCTAAGGAGGTCTTCTTGCATCACTCACCAGGAAGCACTTTGCTGCTGCTGATTCCCTTTTCTGTAGCATCTGATCTGTTCACCAAGTTGGTTTCCTTTTTCTTTTATTTCTTTTGGAAAAGCCATATGTATGAATGGAATATGAAAAATGTCTCTGGACTTAACATTTCCCCAAGATGATGCTAGGAAACATTGTCTAGAATCAAGAGCCCCCAGCCATCCATCTGCTTGATGATGACTTTTGACAAGGAGACGAAGTACTTTTGGGTCCCCATAAGTGTCTGCTGGGCCGAGACACTTGGTTAAATTAGCTCTTATCAAACTCCTGGGCGGTGCAGCAGCAGAAGGGGACATGGTTTCTCCCACACTGAATGTTTGGCTTTCAGCCTACCCTTTGCTCGTTTTTGTTTAAACTGTTGAGCATGGTTGAGGACCACTTTTAGCATCAAAATAGCAATGTACCTCTTTTTTTTATATATAATTTTTAGGAGTTCTTGAAGCAAACATCACAGTTCAATAAGTTTCTACTTAATTTCCATTTAGTTTTCTTATTTCTATAAGTAAGATTAGTGAGTGGCGTGGCTCAGTAGCCTGAGCATTCTCAATTTCAAGGCCAGGTAATGTTCAGAATTGTTACTGGGCCGTGCCTGGGGTCTTTATTATTTTTTGTCTCCCCCATATCATTTGCTCTGTGTGATTTGTGCATTTCATGTGTCATCCATCACTGTTGGGCAACATAAGCATATCATGTAAAGGATTAGAGGAAAATGATTTAGGGCTTAGAAAATAATTGAATGAAGCTTTGCTTTGTGACTTTAAGCTGCAGGATAGCTTCGTATTTTAAAACCTCTCATTTGGTTATATAAGCAGAGGTGACCCAAAGTCTTTGAATACTGAGGCTTCATCTCAAAGTCTTTATTGGGCAGCCTGTGCTTGCTTGGGCACAGGCTCCTTTAAACACCAAGGGTCTCACCCCAGGACAAATGTGGAGGCTGAGGAATTGGCCATGACCGCGTGTTCACTTCCTCTCCATCTGAACGGCTGCCGCCTCTAAGTTCCCCTCCTGCCTGCCAAGGTCAAGCAAATATTTATTGAAGGTCACCTATGTGAGAGGCATCAGTTTGTCCACCCCACTCCCCCCAGTTCCTTTTACATCACATGTTATGGTGAGATGAAGACCTTTAGAATTCCAAATGAAAAGGAGACCAAAGAATAGCTCCTCATGTTCAGCCAGAGAAAAGCCCGTGTTTCCAGGTAAACGCAATACATTCTCTTCTTTCATTTAGCCAGTCCTTTCCTCTCTAACTACACTAGCAAGGCTTTTCCAATATTTGCATTATCTTGTCTTACAAAATGCATGTTATCCAATTTTGCTTGGAAATTGAAAGTGGAGGTCAGGGCCAGCTGTCACTGACTTTGGTCTCCTGTGATGCCCCATTTTCTGGGGCAGGTTTTGCAGGTGAGCGCTGCACCCAGCTGGCGTCAGTCCACCTCCGAGCCCCCCTCGGCTCCCCTCACTGGAGCTGGGAGGGGTCACCGGGGTGGGAACCAGGCTTTTCAGCATAGCCAGGGTCTCCCAGGTACAGGCATGTTCTATGTCTTCTTCCTTTGGAGACCGTGCACTCTGACTCTCCAGTCTTTGGACAGCCCAGCAGGTCTTTATCCCTCAGGTTACTCACATCTCTGGAAGCCCATGACCCTTCCCTCCATCTCCCGTTGGGTGAATCCATTTATTTCTAGATGAGAGACTTTCTCATGAGTTAGGAGGAGAGGGGGCTGATAAGGCAGGTTAAAGAAGGTAATTAGGGGGTAGACAGGACTTTTTTGCTGCTCCCGCCAGTTATACTGTTCAGTGAGGGCCTGGTTCTTCCGAGGGTAAAATTTGACATAAGAGCTTTTTTGAGGTGCACAATAGAAATACCTGCAGCTCAAGGTATATAATTGCATCAATATGTAAATGGGGTGAAAGAATAGATACCAAAGGAGAAATAATTTCCTTCTAAAAGGACTTGATAAATATGGGTTTTCTTAACAGTGTTGGCCTGAATGCAGAGATGGTTTAAAAAGAAAAAACAAAAAAACAGATGGAGTACCTGAATGTTAGAAAGATTAAGTAGAGAATCGGATGCTTATTTTTCTGTCAAAACACAGCATCCATAATAAGCTATGATGAGGAAATAATGCTCTTGCGACCCTTTTACCTTAGTAATTCATCTTTCTAATTCCAGTGAATGAAAGATGACTTTGTGCCTGGGGAGACGAGCAGACCAGATTAATTTGTGTCATTGCTGTGCTGCTTTATTATCCGTCCATAGAGAGTTTTGCAACCAAGAGGCTCTGAGCAGAAACATGGTGGAAAGGCTGCTTCTCCAAGAGCTTGCAGGAGCTCAGCACTGACCTTGGCCTTGTCTCACACCCCCACCCCCTGTCCCTGGGGCAGCCGGGAGGCTCTTTTCTCTGTTGCTTCACACTCACTCCTCCTGCCCCCGACAGGTGAGGCGGGCGGGTGGCCATCCAGAACCCATCAATTAAGAGATCTGAATTATCCCCTGTCTATAAATGGATTCCACATCTGGCCTTCTTGCTGCTTACTCAATTCCAAGCCTGCATTTTCTTGTTTGAAAAATATGTCTTTTATTATGTTATGATCAACTTGAAAGAAAACAATGAATCAGTCCTGAGCCTACTTCCCTAACATGGCACATGGCATAGCATAGCCATGTCTTCATCTTCTGGGCTTCATATATATGCAAATAAATAAAAGACTTCCATTGTTAGTTAGAAGAAACTCATAAGTAATCTCTTAAGAGATTTGTATGGATAGTACAGTGTGGAGGTTACAAAAATAAATGACCTAATCCTTCCATGAAAAGTTTAAAGACTAGTTGTGGAGACCTGCAAGCATTAAGCATATATATACTTATACACACACGTGCACATATATACACATACACATATATAAAAATATATTAGTCTTGTACCCATTCTCCTGTTAACACCTGTGTAAAATCTTGGTGTCAGCTCTAATATCCTTCTTGGTCCTGATGTCTTGTCAGTAGATATGACACAGTGAAAGGAAAGGCAGCTGTGGAGGCAAACAAATGTAGTATGATCTTGGTGCTACTGTCTAGCAGGTGTATGGCCTTAGGCGATTCCTTCAGCTCTTCGTCAGTCCATCTGTCTATCCATTCGTCTGTCCTCCCTGCCTGCCTTCCTCCTCCCACCCACAGGTATTCACCATGTGTCTGCTACATGCTGGACGCTGCAATCAGTGCAGTGTTTACCTTCCCATGAAACATGGGTATTGATGAGTATTGAGTAGTGTCATTATGAGGATTCAATTGGATGATGAATGTACAAGGACCCAGCAAAGCACCCGGCACATAGCAGGGTGCTCAGTAGACGATATCTGTGGTCAGTTGGCAAGTCCCATCAGTTCTTCTTCTGTGGCGTCTGTGGCATTTAGTACTTTCCCTTCCTTAGCAGCCTGAATAATGATGGGAAATTATCTGCGTAGCCAGAGGCTTCTAACTGGGCCATATAGTCCCAAATCGCTTCCTTCAAATTCTTCCTATCACCACCATTTATCTTCTAACGCACTGTTTTCATCCAAATCATCACTTGATTCAAAAACTTCCAGTGGTTTCCAGTGCTTATCAAAGGTATTCTGAATTTCTCCCACTTCACATGCACTAGGATGGCTGTTATTCCAAAAAATGGGAAGTAAGTGCTTGTGAAGATGTGGAGAAACAGGAAGCCTTGTTTCCTGGAAGGAACCGTGGAAAAGAGTTTGGCGCAGAAACTTAAACCCAGAACTGCCCTATGACCTGGAATTCCCACTTCTAGGTATATACCCCCAAAGAATGGAAAGCAGGGACTCGGACAGATACCTGTACACCAGTGTTCATAGCAGCATTATTTACAATAACCAAAAGGTGGAGACAACCCAAACGTTCATCAGCAGGTGAGTAAAATGCAGTATATGCATACAATGGAATATCACTCAGCCTTAAAAAAGGAGTGAAGTTCTCTGATACATCATATGGATGAACCTTGAAAACCTCATGTTGAGTGAAATAAGTCTGACACAAAGGGACTGATATTGTATGATTCTACTTATATGAAATAACTAGAATATGTACTCTCAGAGACAGAAAGTAGATTAAGGATTACCAGAAGGGGAGTGTAGGGAAATGGGGAGTTAATGCGTAATGGGGGTAGGGTTTCTTTTTCGGGGGATGAAAAAGTTCTGAGAATGGAAGGTGGTGAGGGTACCGCAACGCTGTGCATGTGATAATTCCCACTGAATGGTGTGCTTGGGAATGGTTGACTGGGGAAAGTTTATATTGCATACATGCTTCCACAATTAAAATAAAAGAGCAACTAAAGAGACAATGACAATTAAATGTAATACACGATCCTGGACCTGATCTGATAATGGAGGCAAAAAGGCTCAAAAGGACATTATTGGGACATATGAAAAAATTGGAATACAGACTAAGCTTTATATCAATGTTAAATTTCTGGAACGTAATAACTGTGCTTAAGGTAGTTACGTAAGTGAATATCCTTGTTCTTAGGACATGTACATGTAAATATTGTATTTGAGGAGCATGATGTACCTAACGTACTCTCAAGTGTGCAGAAAATAGAAAGGGAGGGAGGGAAGGAGAGAGAGTGAATGATATGGCAAATGTGACAAAGAGTTAAAGTTGATGGATCTGGGTATCTGGGGTGGGGGGTATGTTGGAGTTCTCTGTATGGAGTTTGTATTCTTTTGGTAACTGTCCAAAAAGTTTGAAATTATTTCAAAATTAAAAGTTTAAAGAAAAAGAATTCAGAATTTATTACTGGCCATTCAAAGCCCCCTAAGCATTCTCTTGGTACTTGGCTCATCTCTCTTGGATCCTCGGCGGCCAGCGCACCTGCCGTCTCTCCGCAGTCGTCTTCCTCTGCTGACACCTGCACAGGGAGTCTCCAGTATCAGCGGTGGTAGGAGAAGAAAGCACATGAGCCAAGAGATTGGAAAATTCTATCCTTCCTTTTGCAGTGAAGACTTATTCACCGTTTCTGAGGATATGTTGTTTTATGGCATTTTGTTATTCAATGAAGAATAATGAAGTAGTTCATAATGCCCTTTGGAGCTGCTTTTCTTTATATATATAATACATTGCATATATTATAAATTACAATTACAATTTGTAATAAGTTATAGTTATCATATAATATATAATTATAAGTATATGTTTATATAATTATAATATATTCTAATACATAATAGATTATCTATGTTTTGTGTGTGTGTGTGTGTGTGTGTGTGTGTGTGTATAGCTTCTGATTGTTTACAAATCTCCACAACTAGACTTCAAACTTTCAGGAATGGACTAGGTCATTTTTTTTTTTTTGTATCCATAAAAACTCTTACAGGATTACTTATTAAATTTTATAGCTAACAATTAAAGATGTTGGTTGTCAAAACCATGTTGAGTGTAGAAAATACTTGCCGTGTATTAGATTTTCTAGATTTGCATGGACTCCCACAACTTGTGACAGCATCTGAAAGATGAATACAAGAAGGTGGTAGTGTTTTCCCTTTTCTTTTTTTTTTCTTTTAATTTCATAGGGTCATTTTCTGTAGATTGGGTTGATATCTTCATGAGTTCCTTAAGTTCAAATCCTGCAGAGTTAGGCCTGCCACCCACATTTGTGAATACCCATTTATAATCAGTAATTCAGTTTGCATTTATATTTTATTCTACCCACAGAGTGTAACATCTATATATATATTTATATGCATGTGCATGTGTGTGGGTGTGCAGCAATACAGGACAGTGCAAAGAACTTTACATTTTAATTCCTGGTTTGTCCCTTGGGGCGTGTCTTACCATCTCTGACCCATCCCTCCTTCATCTTCAGAAGCCACAAGCTGCAGTTTGGGTCTCTGTGGCCCCTGCCAGTACTGACATATTGTGATTCTGTTTTCTTTAAGTTCAGTTGATACCAAATGTTGCCGGGTCTTGAATGAAATACCTTCGGATTACTGTTTATAAGAGTCTGTCTGTAGAGAAATTAAATTGACTTCTAACACAGATAGCTCGGTTTGAAAACAAAGCTTGTATATTAAATCTCAACCATTCTAATTTTAGTTTTTTGTTTGTTTTTCTCTCTCCACCAGTTTGCTGTTTTGTGGTCCACAAGAGGTGCCATGAATTTGTTACTTTTTCTTGTCCGGGTGCGGATAAGGGGCCAGATACTGATGTAAGTAGTTTGGGAACCATTATTGGATGTTAATGCAGATTTCTGATCCTGAATTTTTTAAATGTCTGTACACTTGTTGTTCTGGCACATGCTGTTAATGGGAAGACTTCTCAGTTAGTCTGATATAACTTTGGCTTGCACTAATGAGCAGATTTTAGTCCTTGTGAGTCCTGGCAAGACTGCTTAGGGATCGGGGAGAATTTCTCGTTGGCTTTTATTCTGCCACGGTGGCCACGTAAAGACTGCAATGGCTTCAGTAACTTCTGACACTGACTGCAAATACTGCAATAGCTCAATTCAATTCATTTCTGACTGTTCCTACCCAGAGCGAGGCCAGACTCTGAAGGTTCAGGGCAATCTACTACACAGTTGCCTTGCAGGAACCCGTCAGAAGTTCGGGGGCCCAGGCCAGCTACGTTTCAGACCAACTGGCCAGTCCTGTCTGATGCACAAAAGATTGTGCATTCTTTTCCAAGGATAAAATTGCCTGTTGGTCTCTGGAGTTAAGAGACCTGTGATTAGGACTTTCTGCACTTGGTACATGAGAATTGTCTTCCATCTGCGTGCAGGATAATTTTACTTCTTGCACCAAATCTGCAAATAAGTCTTAGGAAAGCACAAACAGGCCAATTTTTACTGCACTGGGGTAGTGTTTAAAGAAGCATTATGGTTTTAAGACACAGAGGTGAGTTGGGGTGGTAGGATTTTCATGTTCTAGCCTTTTTGAATAAGTTTTAAGACCATAGAATTATAGAGCTGGAGAAGGTGATAAAGATTTGCTTAGGTTAACCTTATTTTTTAGAGGGAGAGACTGAGGCATATTGAAGACAGGCATAAATAACCCGGGTGCCATCATGTATTGAGTATCCGGGGGGCTGGTCTGGCTGTGCCGTCGGTGGGTGTGAGGATAGCCGTTCTCTGTTGCAAGCATTGAAAGTTCCTGTTCATATGTTTAGAAAAGTATTGATGGACATGAACAAGGCCATGCACCTATTCAGGCCTCAATTCTAGTTAAAGGAATAGAAGGATCATGAAGAATTGATATAATTTAAGGGAAAACCTACCCAAGCCTTTTTTTCCTGAAAAATTTAAAAATTAGGATTTTTCAGACCACGAGGAATGTTAAGATGCATTGAACTGCTTAATTAATGATGCCTTGATTGAGCATGCAGATTCCAGAGCATTTTCTTAGATGAGGAAAGGGAAGTTACAAATCTTGCAAAGTCCGCAAGTATTATGTCTGCTCTGCTGTCTTCAAGATGAGAGGAAGAGAAAAACACTAAAAAATAGAATGGCAGTACCCAGAATATGGTAACCAGATGGGATTAGTTAAAAGTTCTTTTGAACAAAGATGTTCCTCAAGAATCAAGGAACAGTCGTAGTTGAAACTGCAGAAGTGTAGGGAACATTGAACTTGGGGAGGAAAAAGGGCTTCTGGGTTCAGTGAATGAAACCCCCAAAGATCATCAGGCCCATTTCAGAGCACCCCCTCCATCTGTGTTTTTGCCAGACATTTAGTGCCAAGAGTTCCTCAAGAATAAAAGCCAAATGTTTCTGAGAGTTTCGGTACCACCCCATGCACACAGACTAGAGAAGAAAAGAAAATGAGAGATTTCTTAAGAACCTAACATCGGAGGCTAACTCATTCACTGACGCTGCAGCTCTCTGGAGCCAGAAGCCACTGGTGGAAAGATGGAAATGGCAGCTCAGGTGCTGCATTACCTGGCTTGCAGAACGAGCAGCGTTTTCCTGATTTGCTGTTGGAAAGGGACTTCCGGTTGGTACAGAATTTGCATGTCCAGGCATATGGCCTCGGAAAGCAACCTGGGCTCTGCTCAGCACGAATCCCCTGCATCCTGATGCCAAGGTTTTATAAGACAACAAAAAACAAAATGAAACAAAATGGGTCTATGTTTAGAAATGAGTCCCCAAAATAAGACATGGATTAGAACATGGACAGTACTTTGGGGAATGGGGGTGGTAAGTGAGGCTTTGCTTTTCAGAGGAGCCCCAAGTGCTGTTATTTCTTCAACTGTCTTTGATCATCTGCCCTGATGGTGTTTTGTTTCCTGCTCTGACCACAATAGTGGAGAGGGTGACTTGGGGGGGTGCAGGGTGGTGTGGTGTGGCAGGTTCTACTGTGCTGGTTCTTCCCCAGCTTTCTTCCTTCATCAGCCTTTTTATTCCTCGGTCTACAGTTGCTCCATGTTCTTAGAACACTCTCCTTTCATCTTAGATTGTGTCTGTTCATGAAGCCTTCGTTACTAGAGGGAACCTGGGGAATTGGGTCTGCTAGTTTGTGTGTATATGTGTGTGTGTGGTACATATATGGGTGTGCACCTGTGTGTACACACACACATGTGCCTATATTAGCTTGTTATACATATACTGCACATGTATATATTTATAACACAAATATTGGCATATTTAATCCTTTCCTTTCATCCTTTCTATTTTCTCTGTGTGCATTAAGTGAGAAAACACTGGGAAGCAACACTTTTGGGAAATCCTACCAACCTCAGTACTATTCTTAAAAGTTTGAATGTACCACCTCCCCCCTTTTCAATCTGTAAAGTTGTAAGGAGAGAAAAAGTTCTTATGTGATATGTATAAAATAATCCAAATGCTAAACAAATATTTAAATATAAGCTTTTGAGTGTTTGCTCTGTGAATTGGATATATGGGCATTTGAGAAAGTGCAAGTGGAAAGGGGGTTTGATCTTTTAAAGGCTTAATGCAAGATGATAAGCTTACCTTGCATTTTTGTTCACATTTTTGTTTAGCCATTCTGTTTTTATTTGCTTGTGCATTTTCACCAGTGACCCTAGCCTGTTTGGAGAGCAACTCTTCACTCAGTATTTTGCACTTCTTTTATATGAACCTTACAGTTGAATAGAAATCAGGTGATTTGAAAATAAGTTCACTGTACCTCAACTGGGAGACAGCCAACTGCTATCTATGCAGAATCACAGGATTGCTGATGCCGTCCAGAATGTTTGGGAGAGCACCAAATTAGGAAATTAACTAACTTGTTAAAAGGCAAAAAATCTTGCTTCGTGTCTGGGTACGTCTTTAAGTCCATAAAGATCATAAAACTGAGCTGTTTGAAGAAGTGGGGAGCAATGACTGTAAACACTTGGAACCAAAAATGGAACTGATTGCACAAATTGCTACAAAGCAAAAATTATATCATTTGTAAAGCAGGGCTCTGTGGAGGACTGTGTGACCAGAAAGCAAAATTGCTCTTTTTTTTCTTTACTATAGTCTTGAAAATTCTCTTATTCTTAAGTTCTTTTTGGGTTTCTTAGAAACAGAGCAAATAAAAAAGACTGCTGAATTGTTTAAAATTCATCATTGCAAAGTTTCACTTATAACAAACCTTAAAACATTTAAGGTAAATTTAGAAATAAATTTAGTTAGTGCGTCTTCTATTTTCTCACATTAAATATGGAAAGAAGACAATTTTGTGAGCAAACCCAGTAATATCCAAAACATTTTTATGTTCCTAAACCAACAAAGTCAACTGAAATTTGTAAAAGGTACAAGTGCTAAAAAAATATGCATTTAAAATTCAGCAGAGTGTAGTTAAAAAGAATCCTGGAGTGGGAATTGGGATTCCTGCCCCACCAAGTCCCTAAAACCATTCCAGATCCCAGTTTTCTCATTTATAAATGTGGAGGTTGCACTTAGTGATCTTTAAAGTAGTTTTCAGCTTTAAATATCATTTCATCCCATCATTAAATATTTTTTGAGGGCGTCATGCTGTGAATGATGCAAAGATGAAGATCATTCCTGCCTTCCCAGAGCCTTCTCCTAATCACAAGGAAAAGCCAAGCATGCAAGTAATCATAATCACTGTGTGCTAGTGGCCTTAAGAGATGAAATAAAATACTGTGGAGTTCCTTGCAGGGAGAGAGTGTCCAATGGGAGAACGAGGAAATGCGTCCATCCTTCTCTTCCATCTCTTGCCAAAGGCTGCTGTCCAGCAGCACCACAAACTCAGGTGACATGAGACCCCGAGAAAAGAACTCAAGCTTAAGTTAGACCCGTGATGTCCTGAAAGTCCTAAAGCGATCTACCCCCTTGATTGCCCCGAGGAAGCCTGGGGCTGTTCTGAAACCCTCGTCTGCACTCACTCAGAGGTACCCTCCCTCACTTGCTGTAATGCCATGGGAAACCTTAAAAAGAAGTTATTTCAGGGAACCAAACCCAACAAAAACCCCCAGTGCTAATTCTGCTCTTCAGTGGGTGGATTATGTTATGTACCAGAGTCACAGTCACAGAAGCATTTCCTACAGAGGAAGGGACTCCTGCTACATTTGCGCCAAATTAATCTCGCCGGGGATTCAGAATAGCCTCAAAGACTTCTTTCCTCAGCCACACTTTTCTGATGAGCCAGAGGAGATACTCTTGGTTGCTATCATGTCCCTTCTCTTGACCTACCAAGTTCTGGCCATGGAGGAGAGAGAGGATTGTGTATTTGCTTTGTGGCCCATCCTTGAGCTGAGAAGAGATGTGTGGTGTAACTGGAAATAAAGTGCTCTGTATCGTAACGAGTGCACCAGGGTGAGTGTCTCCAAGGGATGCTCCCTGGGGGCTCCACAACTTAATCCAATAGTTCTGCCACCACTCAAACATCTTGGGAACTCTGCTTTTGGAACAGCCTGTAAGGCCAGTGGCACATTCCTTTCAAAATCTCTACTCTTGGCAAATGGTCAGCCTTGGAGAGCATGGTGAGACAGACTGTTTGGGGAAGCAGCCAACGGCCCAGTGGAGCCAGTTCTGAATAAGTAGCGTGATTAAGGTGGATAGTACTGTATTAGGCCAAAAAGAAGGTACAGCGATAAAGTAGAAAGAGTATTTTCTAGAGAGGCTTACAAACGGACCCTGACATCAAAACTGAAAGAGACTTTTGAGATGTTTTGAGCACAGAGAGCACATGGGGATCTCCATGTAGACTCCCAGAGGCTCCTTTAGTTAATACACAGGTTTGCCTTTAAAAAAATTGCTGCATTCTTTAAGAGTCCTGCCTACAGAGAAAATTCTTTATGGGAAGTCTTATCTCTTTTCTCTTTGAAAACCAAGTTCCCAGTACAGGGCCTGGCACAGAGTGGAAGCTTGAAGAATCTTTGTTGAAACCGAGATTATGAGTGGATGAATGTCTAGTAACCTAGTTTGATCTCTAGTTGTCTTTTTCTGGTCTTGAATTACTTGAAAATTCTTCACTACACATGAGGTTTACTAAACTTCTCTGATATCCAGCAACAGATGTTTCAACAGCTTCATTATTATAATACCTTGAGGGTGGGGGACGGGGGGCGGGGGACATACACCTGATGACTTTCCTACTTTCCACAGTAGCCATTTCGAGCCGTTGTCTTAACCGTTTGGAATTTAGTTTACAAAATAGTAGACCTTGGCAATACCTTTTGACTGGTTGGGGGTCAAAGATTAGTGTGATGGATTCCTTGCTCCTTTTTCCGCACCCATGCAAGTGATGTAACAGCCATGGTGTGCTAACAGTGGGAAATGGGGTCTCGGGAACCTGCCCCTAGAGCTCAAATCATTGGAAGCCCAGACCTGGAAGATGTGCTGCACAAGTCGTAACATCCTTATGGTATTATCTGATGTGTGTTTAGCATCTCTTATGTGTCAAGTTCCTTTCTCTCATTTTTTCATTATATATAATCCTTAAATGTTTTTTGAGCATTTATTATGTGCCAAGTACTGTGGAATACAAAGGTTAAAAAACCTGGTCCTTGTCTTCAAATAACTTATCCTTAGTGGGAAGTCATGAATTATTCATTCAGATAATTATTTCTGTGGATAACATATGTAAATGTGCTACGCATGCATTTTTTATTACCATTGTACAAATGTAAAAATTGAGGCTCAGGGGTGGTTAGGTGTTCTGCTGGAGTTCACCCCAGTTGTAAATGGTGCACTAAACTTTGACCTGGTCTCTCAGATTCCAAATGTGTTCTCTTTCCTCTGTACTGGTAAAAAAGCACTCACAAAGGAGATGGGCAGTGTGAACCATGGAAGAGGAGAGTGTAGGGCTGACGGGGCCAGCCGAGAGCCTGCACAGCTTGGAGACCTGTGTGGGTTGTCCTGAAGAGGCTGGAGGATCAGGCTTTTGAGACACAGGGTTTCTGGAAAGATTTGTTTCAAGTGACTTCACCCCAAACTGAAAGCCCGCCCCGAGAGCTTTTTGGCTCATGTCAGCAACTTGTTCCTGGGTTTTCGTGAGTCATTTTTTTTACAAGCTGAAGTTGGAGTCCCATTCAATTAGTTGGTACCTTCCTCATCCTGGCTTTGTTCTGTTTTTGCAGCTTAATAAATTTCCAGTTGGAGACTCAGGAAGAGTCTGTGGACAGAGTAGTACATTTCCTGGGCTCTGGAAAATGGAGGAAGATTTACTGAGGATTTTCTAGACAACATGTTCACTGTGACATTTATTTATTTACAATGAGATCAGAGCCAAAAACAAATACAACAATCAAATGAACCCACCAACCAGGAATTCTGTATAGGCATTTAACAGGGTCTGAGAGAAATAGAGCAGTGGGAGGGTACCCTCTGTGACAACTGTTTGTATTAGGTAGTACCTAGAGCTGTGTGCAAACACTCTCAAACACTGAGTCTAGTACTCTCAGGTGGGGGATGGACAGTGGGGGGGGGAGCACTTGTTCTAATTATTTTTGTCATGCATTCATTAGATTCTAATTATTTTTATAATCCAACCTATTTCCAAAACATACTCATTTTGAGAATTAACTGCCAAAGGGAAAGGCCAGTTCTAGGAAGATTGTCATTGTGATAGCATTTCCACATTGCCATGGGCATTGGAATAATCTTAATTGTGTGAGGGTTTCCCAGAAGAGATCTTTGATGTGGAAACAGTGTCCAAGTCCCTTATATTAAGGCTGTTATGTTCAACACGGACATCAGAGTCCTTATTTTCTTCATTTTTGCCTCTTTTCCTTATACCCCTTCTATCCACCAAGCCAGTGCTTACTCTTATAGTCCTAATCTATACTGGAATTACACCAGACTATCATCTCTACACATTTTCTATGCCAGAAGCTTTGGGGTTATATTGGTTGCCTCCTTCCTTTTTGTCTCCCACATTGCATAGGTCTCCAGGTATTGTGGGTTCCACCTCTAACTACCTCTCCTCTCTACCTTCATAGCCACCGTCTTGGTTTAGGCCTCATGATGCCCTAAGAATTGGTCTTATGGACTTGGGAGGGTTTCTCCTCTGGACCATCCTTCATACTGTGATCCCGTGGTACTCCAGCTGTAGAACAATATCTGATTATGCATCTCTCCTGCTTAACATTTTGCAGGGGTTTCTAGAGGGTCACACTAGAGGACCTCACTGGTGGTTAGCTGTGGATATTGGTCAGGGTGTCTCTGTTCTCCTCCACGTTGGCCTCTCCAGGAGGATATGCAGATTTCTTACATGGTGGTGGCGGCAATTTTCCAAGAGGGGAGGCCTCCATATTGTCATGGGGTTGAAAGAATCTATTTTGAAATTCACAGATTATAAACTGTTGTACAATGGGTGAGGTGTTTTTTTTTCATGTCATAAAACATACCTAAAACAGAAGGCAATTTGCATATCGCTTGCTGTGCGCAATTTCAGATCCCCAGCCTGTCCCTCCCTGTCTTGGTTTTTCAAGGCAGGAAGCTTTGTAGAGTTAACATGGGGTAGAAATGTTTAAAACATGAGGATTTCATATTTGAAAATGATATTCTCTATGGAGGAGGGTGATTTTAGGTTTCTAGATATTAAGCTGTATCATGATTCATTTGTTCTTAAACAGGTCGTTCTCAAGTTACTAAAATTAATCACAAAAGACCAGGGAAGCATGAAAAAAAGCAGTTTATACATCAGGTCTTAAAATTAGAAAGGCAGGGCTGCTCTCTTTTGCATTTGCTAAGTTTGAATGATGCACAAAGATTAAGGCAATTCACTTTAATCCATTTATTTTTCATTAAGAATTAGTAATTGAAAATAACAATGTACAGCACTAGCAGACAAGAATAAAAATGGTAAGTTGAAAATTTAAAAAATAATTTTACAGGTAAGAGGAAAAAACTCCTCTGCTAGTTCATGGGCCAACTGTAGGTTTGGAGATATATGCTTAGGTTAGATCATATTCTCATCTATGTAGTAAACTTCTGTTTATCCAGAAGCGAAACACTTGGAGAGTCCAACAAAATAGCCTCTGAAAAAACACAATTTGCCAATTGGTTTCTCTGCTCTTGTCTTCTACAATACACCCTTTACTCAGCAGCCCGAGCCATACTTTGCATGTATCCAGCAGATCGTGCTATTGTGTTGCTCCATGTAAACCCTTCAGTGGCCTCCCTTCACCATCAGAATAAAAGATGAACTTCGTAGCTTGGTCAGCAAGGCCCTTTGTGGCTCCTGCACGCCTCGCTGACCGAGCCTGCCAAGCTCAGGACTTTGCACTGGTGGCTTCTTCTGTGGGAAACTCATCCCAGATCTTCACGGCCCTCATCCACAGCATCCAGGTCTCTGCTCAGACGTCATCTCCTTGGAGAGGCCCCTCTAGATCACTCCCTCCCCTCATCCCTCCTCTCACTCGTCCTCCTTTAGGCACTTCATAGCCCTTATCCCCATCTGAAACCATATTATTTATTTGTTATTTGCTAATGGTCTCTGGTCTCCCCTCCCCCCAAGACGAAAGCACCATGAGAGCAGGACATTGTCTTACTCATCTATCTACATAGAACAGCTCCTGGAACATAGTAGTGGTTCATAAATATTTGTTGGCTGGATGAATGAGTGCACACTACTTTTACAAGAAAGAAGAAAAACTCAGAGGGCTGTTGTTTATTTCGTTTTAACAACATATAACTAATAGGAAATATCCTAGGATCAGTAGAGATTTTCCCCTCTCTCTGACTACAGTGCCATATAGTAATGGCTGGCAATGTTAATAACCCTGAGCTCTGCTATGTGATTGGATGTATCTTCCAAATAAAAAGTGTGTTTTTGATCTTTTTTTTTATTATTATTAGAGAAGTTATAGGTTTACAGAAAAAAATCATGCAGAAAATAGGGTTCCCATATAAGCCTCCACACACACAGTTTTGCCTATTATTAACAATTTGCATTAGTGTGGTAAATTTGTTAACAATTGCTGAAAGAGTATTATTATAATTACCCCATTAACTACATTCCGTAGTTTGCATTAGAGCTCACTGCTTATGTTATAGTAACGTATATGCAACCTAAACTTTCTCCTTTATCCACTTTCAAATTATATAATTTGATGCTGTTAATTACATTCGCAATGTTGTGCTACCATCACCAACATCCATTATTGAAACTTTTCTATCTCCCCAAACCAATTAAGCATTAATTCTCCATTCCCTACCCCCACCCTGCCCCCTGGTAACCTATCTAGTTTCTAGGCTCATATCACCTGCAAATAGAGAAAGTTTTACTTCTTCCTTTCCAATTTGGATGCCTTTTATTTCTTTTTCTTGTGTAATTGCTCTGGCTAGAACTTCCTGTACAATGTGGAATAACAGCGGTGACAGTGTGCACCCTTGTCTTGTTCCTGATCTTAGAAAGAAAGCTTTCTGTCTTTTATCATTGAGTATGATGTTACCTGTGGGTTTTCATATATGCCCTTCATCACATTGAGGAAGTTTCCTTCTGTTCCTAGTTTTCTAAGCGTTTTTATCAAGAAGGGTGCTGGATTTTGTCAGATGCCTTTTCTGCATCAACTGAGATGATCATGCGTAATTTTTCCTTTGTTCTATTGTAAGGCGGTATATAACATTAATTGATTTTCTTATGTTGAACCACCCTTGAATACCTTGGATAAATCTCACCTGATCATGGTACGTAATTCTTTTAATGTGCTATTGGATTCAGTTTCCTAGTATTTTGTTGAGGATGTTTTGTTTTTATATCCATAAGGTATATTGGTCTGTAATTTTCTTTTCTTGTGGTGTCTTTACCTGGTTTTGGTGTTAGGGTGATGTTGACCTCATACAATGAGTTCAGGAGTGATACCTTCTCTTCAATATTTTGGGAGAGTTAGAGCAAGATTGATGTTACTTCTTCTTGGAATGTTTGGTAAAATTCAGCAGCGAAATTACCGAGCTTTTCTTTGTTGGGAGGTTTTTGATTACTGATTCAATTTCTTTACTTGTTGTTAGTTTGTTGAGATCTCTTATTTCTTGATTCAGTGTAGGTAGTTTCTGTGTTTCTAAGTTTTGTCCATTTCATTTAGGTTCTCTAATTTGTTGGCATACAGTTGTTCTTAGTATCCTCTTATGATCCTTTCTATTTTGGTAGGGTCAGTAGTAATGTCCACCCTGTCACTTCTGATTTTAGTTATTGGCATCTTCTCTCTTTTTTTCTTTGTCAGTCTAGCTAAAGGTTTGTCGTTTTTATTGATTTTTTCAAAGAAATGATTTCTAATTTTGCTAATTCTCTCTACTGTTTTTTATTCTCTCATTTATCTCTGCTCTGATCATTGTTATTTCCTTCCTTCTGTCCACTTTGGGCTTAGTTTGCTCTTCTGCTTTTAGATCCTCTAGTTGTGAAGTGAGCTCTCAGATTTGGGATCTTTCTTCTTTTTTAATGTAAGCACTTAAAGCTATAAATTTCCAACTCAGCATTGCCTTTGCTTCATCCCATAAGTTTTGATACATCGTGGTTTTGTTTTCATTTGTCTCAAGACATTTCCTAAATTCCCTTGTGATTTCTTCTTTGTCCCATTAGTTTGTTTAAGAATTTGTTGTTTCCTTTCCACATATTTGTGACTTTTCCAGTTCTCCCTTTGTTATTGATTTCTAGCTTCATTCCACTATGGTCGCAGAAAATACACTGTATGATTTCAACATTTTTTAACTTTTTGAGACCTATTTTGTGACCTGACATACAGTTTCCTGGAGAATGGCCCATGTGCACCAGAGAAGAATGTGTATTCCACTGCTGTTTGGTGAAGTGTTCTGTGTGTGTCTTTTAAGTCTAGTTGGTTTATTGAAATCTCCTACTATTAATGTAGACACATCTATTTCTCCCTTCAAATGTGTCAATATTTGCTTCATATATTTTGAGGCACTGCCATTAGCCGCATGTGAATATTTATAATTGTTGTGTCTTCTTGTTGCATTGACCCTTTTATCAGTATACATAGTGACCTCCTTTGTCCCTCCTAACAGTTTTTGACTTGTCTATTTTATCTGACATTAATACAACTACCTCTTTTGGTTACTATTTGCATGGTATATATTTTTTCCATCATTTCACTTTCAATCTACTTGTGTCTTTGAATTGAAGATGTCACTTATAAACAGCGCATAGTTGGGTCATGCTTTTTTATCCATTCTGCCAACCTCTGCCTTTTGATTGGAGAATTTAATCTATTTTCATTTAATGTAACTACTGATGATTTCTGACTTTCTTCTGCCATTTTGCTATTTGCTCTTTGAAAGTCTTATACTATTTTTGCCCCTCAATTCTTCCATTAATGCCAACTTTCATATTTATTTGACTCCATTTTGAGTTCCATCTCATTTCTTTCTGTATATATTTTTTCATACAGTTTCTTTGTGGTTACCATTGGGCTTAAATATAATGTCCTAAATCTATACCAGTCATGTTTGATTTGATACCAACTTCATTTCAATAGCATACACATTATTCCTATACTCCCTCATCTCCCCACTTTTTTTGTTGTCCTTGTTACAAACTACATATTTATTCATTGTATTTCCAAAACCATAGATTTATTATTACTTTTTATGTGTTTGCACTTTAGAACCTGTAAGAAGTGAAAAGCAGAGTTACATCCCACAAAATATAATGCAATAGCGCTGGCATTTATAATTACCCATATAATTAGCTTTATCAGAGATCTTTATTTCTTTATGCTGCTCCAATCCAATGTCTAATATCCTTTCCTTTCAGTCTGAAGAACTCGCTTTAGAATTACTCGTAGGGCAGGTCCAGTGGTGAAGAACTTCCTCCGCTTCTGTTTATCTGGAAATGTCTTATTTCCTCCCTCATTTTTGAAAGGCAGTCTGACCAGATATGAAATTCTTGGTCGGCCATTGTTTTCTTACAGCACTTTAAGTGTCTCTTCCCAGTTCCTTCTTGCCTCCATGGTTTTTGTTGAGTAATCAGAACTTAAGCTTGTTGGGAATCCCTTGTATATAACATGCTGCTTTACTCGTGCAGTCTTCAGAACTCTCTCCTTGTTCTAGGCATTCAGCAGTTCAACTATGACATGTCTGGGCCTGGTTCTGTGGCTCGAGTTTATCCTGTTTCGGGTTCACTGGGTTTCTTGAATGTGCATATTCATGTCTTTTGTTAAATTTGGGAAGTTTTCTGCCATTGTTTCTTTGAATATTCCTTCTTCCCCTTCCTATATTTCTTCTTCTTTTGGGACCCCATAATATGTACATTATGAGACTTTATGGTGTCTGACAGGTCTCTTAGGTTCTGTTGGATTTTTAAAATTATTTTTTTCTTTCTGCTCCTCAGCCTGCATCATTTCAATTGTCTTTGAGTTCACTGATTTTTTCTTCTGTCAGCTCCAAACAGATGTTGAAACCCTCCAGGGAATTTTTCATTTCGGTTATTGTGGTCTTCAATTCCAGTATTTCTGTTTGGTTCCTTTTTAAAAATTTCTGTCTCTTTATTGAGATTCTCAAGGTGTTCATTCATTATTTTCTTGATATCTTTTAGTTCTTTCTCTGTGTTTTCCTTTATCTCCTTGAGCATATTGAGCAACATTTATTTTAAAGCCTTTGTCCCGTATTTCTGGAACATAGGAAATTGAAATCATTTGATAATAACTTGAGTTTTAAAATAAGGTTTGACTTAGGTATATTTTCTTTTGGGATTTAATCTCATTGGAACAGTATTTTTTTTTCCCTTGCAATTTTATTGAGATACAGTCACATACCATAGAGTTATCTAAAGTGTACAATCAGCTGTTCACAGTATCGTCATATGGTTGTGCATTCATCACCACAATCAATTTTTTTTATTAAATTATTGAAATACATTCACACACCATACAATCATCCATGGTATACAATCCACTGTCCACAGTATGATAACACAGTTATGTGTTCATCACCACAATCTATCTCTGAACATTTTCCTTACATCAGAAAGAACCAGAACAAGAATAAAAAATAAAAGTGAAAAAAGAACACCCAAATCATCCCCCATCCCACCCCATTTGTCCTTTAGTTTTTATCCCCATTTTTCTACTCATCCATACACTAGATAAAGGGGGTGTGATCCACAAGGTCTTCACAATCACACTGTCACCCCCTGTAATCTACATTATTATATAATTGTCTTCAGGAGTCCAGACTGCTGGGTTGGAGTTTGGTAGTTTCAGGTCTTTACTTCTAGCTATTCCAATACGTTAAAGCCTAAGAGGTGTTATCTATATAGTGCATAAGAATGTCCACCGAGTGACCTCTCGACTCCATTTGAAATCTCTCAGCCACTGAAACTATTTCATCTCATTTTGCATCCCCCTTTTGGTCAAGAAGATACGCTCAGTCCCACGATGCTGGGTCCACATTCATCCCCGGGAGTCATACTCTGCGTTGCCAGGGAGATTTACACCCCTGGGAGTTGGGTCCCACGTAGGGGGGAGGGCAGCGAGTTCACCTGTTGAGGTGGCTCAGTTAGAGAGAGAGAGGGCCACATCTGAGCAACAAAGAAGTACTCAGGGGGAGACTCTTAGGCACCATTACATGCAAGTTTAGACTCTCCTTACCACAATCAATTTTTGAACATTTTTCGTTACTCCAATAAAAAATAAAAATAAAAGTAAAAAAAAGTAAAAAAAAAAAAAATTCCCATCCTATTATTCATTTACTTTTTTGTCCCTATTTTTCTACTATTGTTTCCATATACTAGATAAAGGGAGTGTGAGTCACAAGGTTTAACAATCACACAGTCACACCATGTAACCTATATAGTTATATACACTCGTCTTCAAGAATCAAGGCTACTGGCTTGCTGGAACAGTACAATTTTGAGAAGTTCTAAAATTCTAATTGAAGTGTTTGCACCTCTGTCTAGCCTCATCCATAGGATTCTTTTGAGATACGACCAAGTGAAATGGTGTCCTGCAATGGTTTCCAGGTGGAGCATTCCCATCTGTCTGAGAAGTCCCCTTTGCCTGATGGTGTGGTGGCAAAGTGGTTTGTTGCAGATGTCTAGATTGCTACATGCTAAGCATATCTCTTTGAGGTTCTGTTCAACCAGGAGTAATAGAAAACTTGACCAAACCATGGCTTGAACTACACAGGGGTCTTGTTCTCTTCATGCAACAAAACATCTGTAGCTGGGCAGTCCAGGGCTGATATGGCAGCTCTGATGTCCTGTGGAACACACACTTCCTCTGACTTTTTCAGTTCAGCCATCTTATCCTGTGGCTTCCGTTCTTTCACCCTCATCCTTGTTGCCTCAAGGAAATAGCTAGGATGCTTGGAGTACAAAAGGCTGCTAGGTTCCCTTTTGTTTATTGCCATAGAATAACCAAGAAAGAACAAGGCGAGTTTTAAAAATAACTTGGTACACATGTAGGTGAAATAACCTTACCTCCCAATAGCAGAGAAAAAATAGGTCCCGATTCTGGCTGTTGTTCCAGGGTATTTTTAGCAAGAGGATTCTTTCTTCTTTGATGGCTCATGAAGGAAAAACCATGGTAGAAAACATATTAGGTGGGGAGAAGGTTACCCAAGTCATTTGTTTTTATTAGTCATTTCTTTTTATTTCCACCTTAGCCATGAGAAAACAAAAAACAGAAGCAGAGGCTAATCATGTAGAAAAGGAAGATGTAATGTTTTCACCTCTTCTATTTTTCAATAATATTGGATTTGGTTATAATGATCACTGCTGTGAGTTATTTTCATTATGTGGCTTTGTAATTTGTTTGAAGGGTCTTCTAAGAAAATCCTGTTTCATAACAGATATTTCCCATTTTTATTTTATTCAGGAAAAATATAGTTTCTTGAGTTTCTTCTTAGTTTTTAACTTTTAAATGAATACAATTTATCACAGCATTTAAACTATCAGCATTTCACTATGATTGCCACCAGAAAGGTTTGATCTGTTTCTGCTAGAATCTTCTAAGGGAAATTGATGAACCTGGTGACCTAATTTTAGACTTGATGAAATTTGGCAGATAGATGATATTTCTAGTGTTCCAAATCAGTTCCTATTAGACATTTACAAATAGTCTCATCATTAGAGAATACATTCAGGAAAGGAAAGATTTTCACCCCAAGTCCAATGCCCAGAATAATGTTTTTAATCCTCTAAACTGGGTGTGCATTTTGGTAAAAGCCTTTTTGTACTCTCCTCATTCTCTTTCCTAGGCGATGCTGCTGTTGTCATGGAAACAGATCTTGGAGTTGCTCTGTTAAAAAGTGTAAGGGACTCCCTGATAAAGAGAGTGACTGCTGGTCATTACCACCAACACGGAGCTTTTATTAAGTGTTGTGCCATGCTGCATGTTGTACCAAGCATAGAACTCTGTGTTTTCGAAGCTTACACTATAGACATATAACTCTGACATCCATAAACACTAAACAAACATTGGAGTCATCAGCCATAGGAGCCTTGAAGAATTACAAGCAATGGGCATGTGCTGCTTTTATTTACAGGTGGTAAGTTCACATGTTTGGTCAGGTACAGGTCATTATTGTGTGCCCAGTTAGGCTTGGCTCAATGAGAAAGGGAGACTCTGGAACTTTGTTGAGTGGTAGAGGAAAGAAGCCAGCAAAAGTTAAAGGGGACTGGGGGAAATTTCCAACAGAGTTTAGAAGTGGAAATTAGCTCCTGAGATGAAAAAAAAAGGCAGTGGATAATTGTGTTTGAGTGCTCGGAGGCCTCAGTTGCAGCATTTGGTTAACAAGGTGTGAGACAGACTAATCTCATCTGAAGTCCCGGCATTTGACAAGGTATGATTTAAGTGACTTTGTTGATTGGGGTCTGTTCTAGTTTGCTGATGCTGCCGGCATGCAAAACAACAGAGATGGGTTGGCTTTTATAAAGGGGGTTTATTTGGTTACACAAGTACAGTCTTAAGGCCATAAAGTGTCCAAGGTAACAAATCAACAATCAGGTACCTTCACTGGATGATGGCCAATGGCTTCCTGAAAACCTCTTTTAGCCGGGAAGGCACGTGGCTGGCGTGTGCTCCAAGTTCCGGTTTCAAAATGGCTTTCTCCCAGGACGTGCCTCTCTAGGCTGCAGTTCCTCAAAAATGTCACTCTTAGTTGCTCTTGGAGCGTTTGTGCTCTCTTAGCTTCTCCGGAGCAAAAGTCTGCTTTCGAAGGCCGTCTCCAAAATGTCTCTGTAAACTGCAGTTCCTCACTCAGTTCCAGTGTGTTCTTCAAAGTGTCCCTCTTGGCTGTAGCAAGCTCGCTCCTTCTGTCTGAGCTTATACAGTGCTCCAGTAATCAAGGCCCATGCTGAATGGGTGGGGCCACACCTCCATGGAAATCATCTCATCAGAGTTAACACCTGCAGTTGGGTGGGTCACATCTTCATGGAAACACTCAAAGGATTCCAATCTAATCAGCACTAAAATGTCTGCCCCACAAGACTGCATCAAAGAACATGGCTTTTTCTGGGGGACATAATGCATTCAAACCGGCACAGGGTCTAAGATTGGGGAGAGGCCAGGAGAAGGTGTGGCAGATGCCAACTGCCTGGGCTTTGACAGAAGAGGTCTCTCACTTACCAGCAAATGCCATAATCTCCATGCATTTAAATTTTTTTCACCTGTCAACTGGTGATGCTATCCACAGTTGTACTGAGGCTTAAATGGGGATGATGATAAAGATCCTTGTAGTGCCTGGTGCTATAATTCCCATGCCCCACGCCCTTCAGTATTCACTAGGGTGGTGGTTCTCAAAGTGGCATCCAACCTGCAGTTTCAGTATCACCTGGGACCTTGTTTAAATGCACGTCCTCTGGCTGCTGCAGATCTGCTGAATCAGCAACCTGGGGGTTGGGGTCCAGTGATCTGTGTTTAACAAGCTCTCCAGATGGTACGCTAAGTTTAAGAACCACTGTCCTAGGACATGCTTCTGGGGTTGGCTTTAACCTTGGACATGAGTGAGCAATAATTCTTGCTGCCATGTAAGATTCCTGGCCATTTACAGAGCTTGTCCACCCTGCAGTTAAAAGAAGCATATTGAAGAAGCAATTGCTTCTTCTGGATTCCCAAGCAATTGGATTCTGGATTCCCAAGCAA
Organism: Choloepus didactylus; assembly: GCF_015220235.1. Taxonomy (NCBI): domain Eukaryota; kingdom Metazoa; phylum Chordata; class Mammalia; order Pilosa; family Megalonychidae; genus Choloepus; species Choloepus didactylus. The sequence goes on along the minus strand of NC_051324.1, from coordinate 61,576,923 downwards.
TTGGAAGGACAGGATGACTCTGAAGGAGAAAGTCTATTTGTGTTACCTTGGTACTAAAAATCAGGTAGAATACAACTTATTAAAGTCAGCGCAGGTAGCAACCATTTTCCCCCTGAATTTCAGGTGTGAAATTTATAATTTATCAGGGATTTGTACTTTTTGCTTGGGCTAAAGAAGCAATAGACCATCCTCTTTTCTAACTGTAGCATCCTGCATTCTTGTTCCTATGGGACTGTTATTTCTGGGATTTTTACCTCTCTTTGTTTTAGTTTCCAAGGTCTGCCATAACAAATTTCCACAAATTAGAGGGCTCAGAACAACAGAAATTTGTTGTCTCACAGTTCTGTAGGCTAGAGGTCTAAAATCAAGCTGTCGGCAGGGCCATGCTCCACTTGAAACCCACGGGGAAGAGCCCTTCCTTGCCCTTGTGGTTTCCGGCATTGCCGGCAGGCCCTGGCATCCTTGGTCTGTAGCTGCTTGGCTCTGCCTCCTGCATCTGCTCGAGGCCGTCTCCCTGGAGTCTGTGTCTCTGTGTCTAGTTCTCCCCTTCTTATAAGTCCACCAGTCACGTTGGATGGGGGCTCACCTTAATCCAGTGTGACCTCTTCTTAACTAACCGCATCTTCAAAGATCCTGTTTCCAAATGGGGTGGCATTCGTGGGACCAGGGGTTAGGACTTGAACTTAGCTTTTGGGGGGATACAGTTCAACTCCTAACAATATCCAACAGATTTGTCCCCAGGCTTATCAGGAAAAGTAGAACAACCCCGATATGATTGGCAGCTGCTATTTTAGAGAGAATGACATTCTTCTGAGTCCATCATTCCTGATTTTGTTACTTTTTAAAAACCTGCTACAGAATATTAAAAAAAAAAAAACCTGCAATGACTTAAAAGTCTCCAACCAGGGTATCAGTGACATATTAGGAGGCAAGGGGGGCTTAATTTATGAGATGCTTCGGAAAGTATTGTGTGGAATGCAGCCTCATTACAGGAGTCTCTGGGGATCTGCCCACTCATACAGCCCAAACTGTAGCTTCAACTAAGTTTGATTTGGAAAGTGCCCCCTTAAAAAGAAAGCCACTAAAAATGTTTGACATTTACAGGATTTCTGCAGCAGTCTGCAGTTTCGCAAGTATATTCACAGACGTTGAAAGAAAATATCTGGCACTTGCTAACTCATGTATTTATAAGTGTAGGAGTACAAAATAGAGGCCTAATCATAGATTACAGTGGTGGATACATAGAATATTATGACTATCAAAGTCAGAGTTCTCATTTTTATACCTTTTAAACATCTTTCCAGCATCCAGATGTAAACTCATCTGTAAGGATAATGGTCATGCATGACCATAGGGTACTTTTTTTCCCTGTCTCTCTAATTCTCAATTGCCTTTTTACACTTATCTTTTTCTGATATGTACTGTCTCTAGTATCCCAGAAGAGTGATATAAATGATGAGATGAGGTTCAACTCTTTTCTAAGGAAGATTGAAATGTGATTTTTTTTTCTTTTTTTGGCCAATTAGGACAACTAAAAGTAAACCTCCAATTATGCAGTGACAAATCTAGTCTGGCTCAGTCTGTATTACCTAATGTTTGTGTAAGGAGTCCTAAATTAGGAGAATGTATATTGAAAAGAAGGTCAGTCTAAGACACATTCAGACTTTTTGTAGAGAGTGAACTCCACCCCCAATCCGCCCCCCCCCCCCGGTTTTATGGATTTATACCATGTGTATAAAAAGATAAAAATGGGGTCAAGAATTGTTTTGTCACTGTACTCTGTGAAAGGCAAGAACTCCGGTTTAGGAAATCAGGAGACCTGGTTTCTAGTTTTAGGTAAATCTTCAAAATACTGAATGTTCTTTGAAATAACAAAATACAGTACTGAAGGAAGAATTGAGAAGCTAACTTTTAAATACCTCTGAAAGAACCCTTCCTTCAACCCATGACTCTTTTAGCTGCTCTGCCACCTTTCATTCTCCTCATAGCCATATTTTAGCTCCCATTCTGTTTGAAGGAGAGAAGTTCTTCTCTTGGTCTGAGCCAAAACTGTATTAAGGTTTCCTGGAGGGAGGGGAGAACCTAAGATGGCAGCTAGGTGAGACAGGGCAAAAAAACACCTCCGTGAAAAATACTAGATAAAAACCATAAAGTAACTCAGAACGCCACTGCCAGTGATGCACCAGCCAGACAGGGTCTGCTACATCCACAGGGAATGTGCATTTGGTGAAACCAGGAGTCTGCATTCTGAAACGAGTGAGTGAGTCACCTGAAAGTTCCACGGCCGCACTGCAGTATGGGGAAATGGTGGGCTGGCGTTTGGAGATGGACTAGTTCTTTAAAAAAAAAAGCCTGGGAGCGGCTGCAGATAAGATGGGGAGAGCCGCGCAGTGAAGCACGGCAGGAGTGGGCTGGGCTAATGCCTCGGTGTCTGGCGTGGAGGATACCCCTTCCCACACCCGCTGCTGATTGTCTCGAGACCAGAGGAGCAGAGGGGAGCCAAAAGGAGGAAAAAAACCTCATTCCTTGCAGCCATCTCCCCAGCGGGCAGGGGACGCTCCTGCCCGGGGCCAGACCCACAGCCCAGAGCCACGCCAAGAAACCCAATGTAATGGGGAATCTTTCCCGCAGCACTACACACAAGCCACAATATCGGCCATGGACAGTGGCCTTTAATACATCCACGGCTGATTGTCCCAGAGCTGGGAAGGCGGAGCTGTGCGAAAAGGGGGAAGTTAACACGTCCCATTCAACCATCTTTGAAGCGGGCTGGGAGCACCCCTGCACGTCCCGGCGTCCCAGGGCTTTCCTGGCGGGCCAGCGGGCACTAGTGATGTGGCGCGGCCCTCCCTCAGCAGTGGTCCTGGAAGAGCACAGCTGGGAAGGGGGAACCGCTCGGAAATCCCCGGGACCCTACGCGAATACCAAGGATTTGTGGGTCAGCGGCAGAGACAATCGGTGGAAAGACTGAAATGAAGGCTTAGGCTCTGGCAATAGCCTTAAATCTCCGGGAACACCTGGGAGGTTTGATTATTAAAGCTGCCCTTCCTCCCTAACCACCCAGACACATGCCCCACATTCAGGGCAGACAGGACCAGCAACACACCCAAACTTGGTGCACCAATTGGACCCCTCAAGAATCAGACCCCCACACGCCACAAAGACAAAGTAGGAGAGACCTGACTTGAGGGGAATAGGTGACTCACGGACGCCGTCTGCTGGTTAGTTAGAGAAAGTGTACGCCACCAAGCGGCAGTTCTGTCAAATTAGGGATCAAGTAAAGCAAATGCCGAGAGGCCAAACAGAACAGAAAATCTTAAAGCATATGATAAAACAAGACGATATGGAGAACCCAAACCAAAACACCCACATCAAAAGATCAGAATACACACACTACTTGGCACAATTAATCAAAGAATTACAGACTGGCAACAAGAGCATGGCTCAGGATATATATAAAGGACATGAAGAAGAGCATGGCACAGGATATAAAGGACATAAAGAAGACCCTGGAAGAGCATAAAGAAGAAATTGCAAGAGTAAATAAAAAAATAGAAGATCTTATGGAAATAAAAGAAGCCGTTGGCCAAATTAAAAAGATTCTGGATACTCATAATACAAGATTAGAGGAAGTTGAACAACAACTCAGCTTCCTCAAAGACCACAGAACAGAAAATGAAAGAACAAAAGAAAGAATGGGGAAAAAAATCGAAAACATCGAAATGGATCTCAGGGATATGATAGATAAAATAAAATGTCCAAATTTAAGACTCATTGATGTCCCAGAAGGGGAAGAGAAGGGTAAAGGTCTAGAAAGAGTATTCAAAGAAATTGTTGGGGAAAACTTCCCAAACCTTCTACACAATATAAGTGCACAAAACATAAATGCCCAGCAAACTCCAAATAGAATAAATCCAAATAAACCCACTCCAAGACATATTCTGATCAGATTGTCAAATACTGAAGAGAAAGCAAGTTCTGAAAGCAGCAAGAGAAAAGCAATTCACCACATACAAAGGAAACCACATAAGGCTAACTACTGACTACTCAGCGGCCACCATGGAGGTGAGAAGGCAGTGGCATGACATATTTAAAATCCCGAGAGAGAAAAATTTCCAACCAAGGGTACTTTATCCAGCAAAACTCTCCTTCAAATTTGAGGGAGAGCTTAAATTTTTCACAGACAAACAAATGCTGAGAGAGTTTGCCAATAAAAGACCTGCCCTACTTCAGATACTACAGGGAGCCCTACTGACAGAGAAAAAAGCTGAGGGACTTCACCACCAGTAGATCAGTCCTATAAGAAATGCTAAAGGGAGTTGAGCAGGCTGAAAGGAAGGGACACTAAACAATTGACTGAAACTACATGAAGAAATAAAGGGTACCACTAAAGGTCACATGGTAAATATAAATACCAATACTACTGTATTTTTGATTTGTAACTCCACTATTTACTTCCTACAGGATCTAAAATACATAAACTGTAATGATAAATCAGTGGTTTTAGACTCAGTGTAAAATATGTAATTTTTGACAAGAACTACATACAAGTGGGGGAATGAAGAAGTATAGGAACATAGTTTATGTGTCCTATTGAAGTTAAGTTGGTATCAAAGAAAAACAAGACTGTTACAGATTTACGATGTTAAATTTAAGCCCCACGGTAAACACAAAGAAAGTATCAGAGAATATGACCATAGAGAGAAAAAGTAGAGTAGGGGTTCCGAGAAGTCGGGGAAGGGGCAATGGGGAGTTAAGAAATGAGTGTAGGGTTTCTGTTTGGGGTGAAGGGAAACTTCTAGAAAGGGATGGTGGGAAGGTGATAGTATTGCAACATTCTAAATGTGATTAATCCCACTAACGAAATGCTAGGGAGGGGGTGGAATGGGAAGATTTAGGCTGTATATATGTTTCCACAATTGGAAAAAAAAAATACAGTCTAAATAGATGACAATTATATGCCAAGGATGATCCTGGATGGGATCTAAGGGTGGAGGAGAGGAGGCTCAAAGGGACACAGATGGGACATAATCTAAAAAAAAAAAAAAAAGAAATATAGAATGTAAGCTTTGTATCAAGGTTGAATTTCTTGAACTTCTTAGCTGCGCTTAATGGGATTGCATAAAAGAATGTTCTTGTTCATGGGAGATGTATATGTGAATTATATTGTTTTTTCAAGGATGTGTGCAGCTTGCTCTCATATGTTCAGAAGACAGAGCAATAGATGATGGATGATAGGTAGGGAGGGAGGGAAAGAAAGAAAGAAATGGTGGTATGACAGGATGTTAAAGGTGGTGGATCGGAGTCTCTGGGGAGGGGGGTCAGGGTATGCTGGAGTTCTATCTATGGGGGTTGTATTGTTTTTGCAACTGTTCCTGTAAGTTTGAATTTATCTCAAAATAAAATTTCTTATTAAAAAAAAAAAAAAAAAAAAAAGATGTCCCGGAGGGAGCTCCTGAGTGATAGGTCCCGAGATGGTCATCCTCCAAGTGGACATAGACTAGGAGGAACACAGGCACCGGGCCTGGAGGTTGTGCCAGATTTGGGAGATACGGGGTGGACATTCCAAAGCAGTAGGTGGACTGGGGCAAAGCGGGCGTAGTCAGCTGTGGCAGGTTGGAATATCTACACTTTACAAAGCCCACAATTTTTTTTTTTTTTTTTTGATTCCTGTGATTTCTTTGTTTATTTCTTTTTAGTATTTAGTAATGTCTTCCTGAGTCTACCTTAGATATGCTAGACGGACAGGAGCTCTTATCTGTAGACAGTCAAAATGATGGAACAGCATGGAATGGGTGCACCAGTAATTGAAGCAGGAGAGCCCCCAAGCCTGGTGAAATTCAGGGACAAAATTGGAACCTCATATTCATGATCTCCTAGAGCGTCCCATCCAGTACTAAAGCATCACAGTTTTGCATTATAAAAGGCTGGAGTTACTCCCTTGCTGGTGGTGCATGCTGAAACTGAGGGGTCCTTTGCAGAGTCAGGAGGGAGCAGCTAAGGCAGACATGCTTTGTGGTGCATGGTTTATGTGCACAGCAGGGAAAACCATAGTGTTTACTCTGAACTTGGGGCAAGTGTTGTGAGACCATGTAGCATGGTCTGTCCTTGACTGATGTGTGGCATGCATGGGAGGCTCATCAAAAAAAAAGAAAAAAGGCAGCCAGGCCCACATGAAGAAAGCATAGAGCCCATTCCTAATGAGACCTACTGCAGTCTAGTGGTGTCTCTGAACTCTGCTTCCTTCCTGGGCTGTGCTGTCAGGACGTCCCTGCAAGACCCGTGGTGCCACTCCTTCCTGAATTCTCTTTGTCCTCCTGGTGCAACTCGTACTGCTGGTGCCTCTGGTTGCCATGGAGGGTTAGAGTGGAGTGGATCAAAGTTTGTGGACAGAAGAGAACACCGTGCAGTGAGCGTGACCTGAGTCTCAGGAGATAGGGGTATCTGGAGAAAGTGGATATGGATCAGGTTCTGCTTGTATCATTAATATGATTTCAGAAAAATAGGAACAAGCTCACTCAACCAGCATAGGGTTGTGGAGTGGGGGGCAGTGCCCCTCAAACCTGGCTGCACATCTGAATCACCTGGGACCCTTTCCAAAGTACATTTTCCTGGGCCCCACTCCAAACCCAGGCAGGCCTTAATTTGGAAGGACCGGGGTTTTAGAAAGCATGAACTTGAAAGTCAAATGGTCCTAGGGTTAGATCTCAACACCAGATGCCTTTAAAGTTTGTGTGACCTTGAGCAGATTACTTAACCTCGCCAAACCATACAGTTTCTTCATCTGTAGGCGTAGGACAAATGGTCATACCTATTTATGGAGTTTGGGGATGAATTAAATGAAATAATGCATGTAAAATGCTTAGCTCATTGCCTGTCGCCTAGGTATCATTCAATGAATATTAGCTATCGTTATGTTTGACCAAAATGTGTTTGTGAGCTGCCTGCTTCTACTTTGGGAATGTGCAAAAGAATTCACAAAACGGTGCTCCCTGCACTGTCATATGTACTGTCTAGATGGCTGAGAAAAGCAAATGCATGTGAAAATTTGATGAACTTTGGAAGAGGGGCGAGCATGTAACAGAGTTCAGATTGGTAGAAAACACGGGAAAGACACAGGCAGGACCTGAGGGGGTGAGGGCAGTGCCTGTGGCCGTGAAGGAGGCAGTGAGCTTGGGAGGCATTGCAGAAACGAACCAGTGTCAAAGGAGCTTGTAACTAACAGAATTGCCTTCTGATGATGTCAGCGTATCTAATACAAGACTCTGACTAATTGCTATTTATAGCTGCTTATACTCAAAAGCTTGTTTATACTGCAAGTGAGGCTGAAGATTGTCAGCTGGTTATAGTAGAAAGAGCTCAGAGTCTGACCTCCTGAACTTTTGTCCCATTTCTGCTCCTAACTAGCTGTGTGATCTTTGTCAAGCTACTTTGCTCTCAGGCTTCAGCTTCCTGAGTGGTGGGGGTGGAGATGGGGGGAATCAGACTATTTCTAGGGGTCTTCTGGCTCCAACGTTAACCATCCAACATTCAACAAAAACATTGATTGCACTTCCTTCCAAAACATTTATTGCGTATCCATGATTTTGCACCCATGATTTTTCAGTTCCTGGTATGTGTACAGTCCATTGTTCAGCGGAAGGCTATGTGATCTAATTTATTGCTGGCCAGTCACATTCCTAGGAAGTTCATGAAGGCAGAAATTTCCACTTTATTGAAGCATGTTTGTTCCATCGGAATTATATAGAATATATACTTCTTTAGGCTTTTGTTTGATTTCTAGTCACAAGAAGCTATGAATGTCATTTAAGGAAACTAATGTGGGGACATCTTAGCACATCATTACTCTGCTCTGTTTTTAAGGACTGGTGGTCCCTGACTTATAACAGTTCCGTTCAGATGATGCATACTGACAAGGCAATATTTCCTTGGATGTCAGGATCTGGTCTTTTACTTCTCTCACTACAGAACTACCTGGTAGTTTTCAATCCAGAACACCTAGGAGACATTTGTTCTTCACCTCACAGATTTACATGGCTTGTCTACTATGTGGCAGGCACTGTTTTTATATACTAGGGACCCGTCAGTGAACAAAACACAAAAATCCCTGTGCTCATGGAGATTCCATTCCAGTGCCATAGGCCTAAAATGTGCCTACTCTTGCTAAAGCTGAGGAGTAACCTGTGACAGGTTCTGAGTCTCTCCTCCAAGATCATTTCCCCCCTCACCCTCCTGAATCTCCCGTGCTGGAAGACCAAGTAATGAAAACTACAAAAGCCCTCTTATAAAGAAGCCCTAGATTATGGGACCATTAGGTATATGGTACACTGCAAAAAATGCCTTCAGTTTCTTCACTTCTTTGTTGCGTGTCCCTTTGCAACATGACGTTGCCCCTCTTCCAGTCAAGATCTGGAGTCTATTTCTCCACTCCTTTGAGCCTAGACTGGACTGTGAGTTCCATTGACCAGTAGAATGCAGCACAAATGATGTTGTGGGAGTTCTCAGCTTCCCGAACCTCACTTGCTCTCTTGAAACTCTTCTCCTGCCATGGGAAGACACCCTGACTTGCCTCCTTAAGGATGAGAGGCCACGTGGAGCACGAACGAGCTGTCCTGGCTGAGGCCTCCTAGACCAACTGTTGACAGCCAGCACCAACCACCAGACTGAGACTGAGGCCACCACAGACCAGGCAGCCCCATGCCTGTGGCCGCGTGAGTCTTCACCAGCTTAAAATCTCAAGATGTTCTCCACCACCATCATTGCAACTGTTTTCTCTTAATAATTAGCAGTTATATTTATATATTTTTTCTCTATATTTGCCACTTGTTATGAATTCAATAGGCTTTGGAAGGTTGGCTTTGGAAAATGCCTTTCACATTTCATATTGTCCACTTATAGACAAGCTTCTAAAACAGAACCCCCTGCAATGTGGGACTAGCTGTATGTGTTTTGGGGGAAGAGATTTAGCATCGATGAGTGTGACAGTGCAGTCACTGAGTGACAGAAGATTCCTAGGCACATGGCCTGTTTCAGTGTTAGTTGGAGGATACTCCAAAGGCATGGGTCTTGAATGATCCTGATCAAAATTTGGACGTGTATGGTTTTATTCTGGGAATTGAGACTTATCTCTTTATTAGAAGTGTTCATGAAGTCAGGACTCAGTAAGATCCAAGGCATGGCACCAAAGTGGAAAGTGGACATCTGTCTCCATGTATTAAACAGAAATATGGCAGGGGAACTCCACACACTTTCCCCTCTTTTTTCAAAAGTTTTTTATTTTTTCTTTTCCTAAATTCAGAAGGAGGGCTGGGGATATTCTTTTGCCTTTGTTGCTTTATAAACAACATTTTAGTTAATGCCTTTGCTAATAGTACTTCCTGTAAATAAACAATAAAAATCAGTATGGTTCCAGATTGCTTTTATGATGATGAGAAGCTGTATGTTTTATGAAATGGTCTAAAAATTACATACCGCTGTGATTTAAAATTTTTGGAAATTGCATATGCCAACTATATTGCTATACAGAGATCTATTTGGATTAGTGGATAAAAGCAGCTATGTGTTACTATGAGGAAATATTAAGAAAATTTATTAGTAAAGTTAAAATTATCAAATCAAGTTTAAAAATAAGTATATAGCTAAGTATTTCACAGAATTGTTCCATAGTAGTTGATGGTTTTCTATAGAGGTGATTGACTAGGTTTGAAATAGAGAGGATTTGCTTTATGATTATGTCTGTATCAGTTTGCTCTGGTCACACGTAGCAAGGCATCCCCAAACGCAGTGGCTTTAAAACAATCATGTGTCAACTGCTTACAAAACCTGCAGGCAATATGGGGTTTGATGGCTCTAGGCTGGGCTCAGCTGGGGGGCTCAGGTGGGTGCCCCAGCTTCTCCCTCCCGGGCTGTGGGTCGACTCTCTTCTACAAGGCCCTCATCCTCCAGCAGGATCTTCTTTTCAGAGCTGGCAGGTGCACAAGGGGGCACGCGGAATCACACAAACCTGGCACATGGTCATTTCTGCCTCATTTTGTTGGCTGAAGCAAGTCACATGGCTGAGCCCAAAGTCAAGGGGCAGGGGAATATAATCCATCTTTATGGGAGGCATTTCAAAGTCATTTGATAAAAGGTGTGGATACAGGGAGGAGTGAAGAATTGGGGCTGGGAAAGCAATCTGTCACCCTATCTTCAAGACTTGTAAGAAGAAGCAAGACTTTTTAAAATGAGCAAAGGTAAACTAGATTAGTGATGGTAAAGAAGCAGTTTGGGGTTATTTTGTTTTTTTCAGGACCTAAGGACATCATCTTCCTTCTATACCAAGGTTTGCATACTATGGACAGTGGGCCAAACCCACCCAAGGCTTGTTTTTATAATAATGGTTTGTTGGAACACAGCTGCACCCATTCATTTATGCATGTATGGTCTATAGCAGCTCTTGCACAGCACAGCAGAGTTGAGTAGTTGCAACAGAGGCTGGGTGGCTTCCAAAGCCAAAAATATTTACTGTCTGGCCCTTTACAGAAAAATTGTGCTGACCCCTGTGTTATAGTACATGGACTGAATAGTTTATGGAAGCAAATTCAGTTGTAATCTCCACCTCTTCTCCCCCACTCTGCCCCAGTTCCTTTTAGGGTTTTTCGAGATTGCTTTGCATTCTTACTCCTGTGTGTTTGTATAAAATAGGTAAAATAAGAAGATAAAGTAATCTTGGTGCCTGACTTTGGGCAGTGGCAGCCAATGTGATTTATTCCCATCAACTTTAATCCCTAGACCAAAGTTTACAAACTGACACATTGCAGATTATAGAAGATACAAATGAGGGCTCTAGTTGCTATTTTTGCCTTTACCATTAATGCTTTCTGACACTGCAGGTCGTCCACGATGGCAGACAATAGGGTGACTGTTTCTGTTCTGCTGAAAGACAATCTGATTGTGTTTTTATATAGAATAAGTGCAGACCCACTCACCCCTAGCTCCGAAGAGAATTGCTGCCGGCCTTTGTCTGCTCAAACCTCCTGTTCATCTGAGGTGCTGGGATGGGAGGTAGCTGCCCAGGTTTCATGGCCAGCATATATTCATGCTGTTTTTTTATTTTCCTCACTCTCTTTTTTTAAAAAAAAAAATTAACCCTATGTTTTTCTTGAAAAAATATTAAAAATAAATTTTTTTTAAAAAATGCACGATATTATGCCTGCCATCCCCTTAGCATATGTTTTTACTGGTATTATCAACTGAATGGGACTTTATGTGGTTTAAAAACAATAGTCCTGATGGATGCATGGAGACATGGAAAATGTTTATAATATAGTGTTCCGTAAGAAACATAATGCAAGATTTCTGTTGGCACATTGTTGTGACCACATAATAAATATGGATACATATGTGGTGGGCAGAACAAGGGCCCCACAGAGATGTCCACACTCTAATCCCCAGGACCTGTGACTGTTTCAGCTTACATGGCAAAAGGGTCCTAGAAGTGATGTTACCTATTTTGAGATGGGGAGATTATCCTGGATTATCTGGGTGGATCCAATGTGATCACGAAGGTCCTTATAAGAGGGAGGCAAAGGGTTGCAGTCAGAAAAGGAGACAGAAGCAGAGGCTGCAGTGATATGGTTTGCAGATGGAGGAGGAGCCGTGAACCAAGGCATGCAGGTGTTCTCTAGAGGCTGGACAAGCAATGGCATGGAAGCCTCCAGATGGTACACAGACCTTCCCAAACAGACCTGATGGATTGTAGCCTCAAGAGACACGTTTTGGACCTCTGACTTCCAGAACTAGAAGATAAATTTTTGTGGTTTTAAGCCACTAAGTTTGTGGCAATTTTTTTTTGTTGTTGTTACAGCAGCAGTAAAAAGCTAATACAGCACTCAAGACTGGAAGGGAAGACGATTAAAGTGATACTCACCAGTTATAAAAAGTTTATGTATGTTAGTTTGGTAGGAAATTAAGAGGCAGCAGGTGATTTTTTATTATTGAAGAAAGGGAAAAGTGATAGAATGTGAAGTTCAAAATAAAGCAAGTGAAATCTAAACTGTTTTCCTTTTTGGGTTTTGCTGTGTCAGGGTGGCGATGGCTCCAGCCTTAATGGAGAAGCATTTTTTTTTTTTTTTTTAATAAAGCCGCTCTGGTTTTCAAGAGACTTTCTTTTAGTTGAAATGTTATCTTTGACATTTGGTATCAAGAATTAAGCTAAAAACATGTTTATAAATTTTCTTCAAATTTTACCTGGTGTCAGTAGTACTATATAACATAGGCATTGTATTGTCCCCTAATTCTCTGTCCATCCCTCCTCTGTCCAACTATTTCCAAGTTATAAGAAGCTGCTGAATTAGGATAACTGTTCACTTCCACCAGCAACTGATTAAAGATCTTTGGCCTAGAATTTATCTGTGAGCTTGAGTTTCTTCATCTGAAATGTGGCATTAATAATAATTTTTTCCCAACTAATAAAAAGGACATAAAAAATTCATTAATATTCATAGAGATCATTATAATGTGTCATAAATACTATTTTAATAGTATTAAGTCCTTCTGAACTTACACATAAAAAAAAATTCTCTCCCTCCAATCCTCCCCCCTTTCCCTTCCATGCATTCATTCATTCATTATTTTTTTTTCATACCAGAAGTATTTATCTAGCAAATACTTTGTGCTCCGCACCAGGTGCTGTGGGAAAAAAATGAAATATAGAAAATAAGTCCCTGCTCTCACTAAACTCTCAGTTAACATGGGAAGAAAACCTAACAGCTGTGAAATAACTGGAGAAGGAAATAATAACCTGCCCTGACTAAACCTTGTGGAGAGTGTTGAGAGAATCTGTGGGATTGGTTATTCAGGGAAAATTTCAGATAAAAGAAGCATTTCCTGGGCTGGCCCATGATGGATGTGCACAGTCTGTCGGCAGGAGCTTCTCTTCAGAGGTGTGACATTACCTGTGAGTTGCACACCTGAGGAGTTGGTGAGAAGAAGGGTAGTTACATGTGGGTGTGTTAGGGAGGGGTGTGTTGAGGAGGCCTTGTTGATGGAGGAGCTGAGGGAGGAGTTCGGTAGGGTTATCATTTTGTGTTGTTTTGGTTCAACTGAGCATTTTTTGCTTTTCCCCCAAATTAATAATCTAGGCAACTTTCTTAAGCAGATAAATTAATAAAGTAGTCTGTAAGAGGATATTTCTCGTGGACAACTCTGTATAGGATTTGTTTGGGACCAGGGCACCAGCTAGGAGGTTTTCCAGGTTAATTTAGGGTGGGAAAAGCAAAGAGGAGCGTTCATGACGTAGCATATTAAGGTCAGCCATGTCTGTGTGTTTCTGACTGGGAAGAGGGTGGAGGGGTAGGGTCAACCGAGAAGTGATTCCAAGGGTATTGGCCTGAAATACGGTGTAGCTACTGTTAGTAATAGAGACATTAGAGAGGGGGAGTGGGGGAAGAATTTGGAATGAAAGAAAATAAGATCTCTTTCTAGTGGGTTAGTTTTCAGATGTCTGATGGACATCCAAGGTACAATGTCTTTGTTTTTCACCCCGCCCCCCTTTTTTAATTCCTGCTTTTTGTTCTTTTACCTTTTTCCAAGTATTGTCACATATCCAAATGAAAGTCCCTGAATATTTATTGTATTCTTAAAATTAGTTATAATTAAACAAGAAACATATGACTATATCCTTATTAAACATACTCAGTTTGGGGTTTACCCTTCCCAACAGTTTTTAGCATTTACAGATTTCTACATACGTGAGTTTATATGTATGTGTGTATATACATTTACATCTATAGCATTTTACATTTTTGTGTGTTCTTTTTTCAGCCCTTTCACCCTGTTCTATAGTATGGATATACCTTTCCCCATTTGATGGACATTTGTTATTTAAAATTCTTGCTTTAATAAACAGCACTGTAGAGAGCATCCTCAAGTATGCCTCTTCGAACACTTGTGTTTCTCTGGTGTAAATTGCAAAGAAGAAGTGGAATTGCAGATTGCAGCCTCCAAAATGGCTGCTCTGTTTTATTGCCTCTCAGGAGTATATGCAAATACTTGTTTTCCAAAATGCAATTTTCCTGAAATTAGGAATGTTGGGGCTGCACTCTCAGCTTCAGTGCTCCCTCCCTCCCTTCCTCTAATCCTGCAGTTCTACCTTTTGAAACCACTTTGGCTGCTCATGGGAAAGCTGTTGGGACCTTGAAGGCTTTTGAGTCCAGAGAGCCCTAACCTGGTCCTGCCTCCACCACTCCAGAGCCACGTGGCCCTGCAGAGCCCGGCTCCTCATTTATAAGAGGGGCTCATGCCCTGTCTAGCCCATGGAGCTGTTGACAGGGGCCAAGGAGGTCATGGGCAGGCAGACTCCCTGCCTGGCAGGCCACGCACATGCTGGTGCAATCACCATCACTTGCAGAGCTCTTCCTGGGTCACTTTTGTGGGCACAAGTGGAATTCCAGAATCTCATAGAAAGTCTTTGCATTTTTCTCTACATGTAAAATGTGATTTTGAAAATTTTCCTCTTTTTCTTTATCCCAAACTCTAGTTTTGCATATTTTGAGCAACAGGATAAAGATCACTGTGAAAATGTCCTCACGGAGGTACTCTAGGAAGATTGCTCCTTTTTATGAGCACTTGTGTTAAGTCCCTGAATAGTGTGGTTCATGGCCCAGCTGGATAAATCAGAGGCAAAAGTCTCCTCTTAAGCCACAAAATAAACCACTGGTTACATTGCCTGATGACATGTGGGCTAATCAAATACACTTGATCTTTCAGTGACTCTCTCCAGATACTTTCCCTTGCTCCTTCTCTGTCCTTGATGTGTCACCCCAGATCTAAAACATGCAATAAGGAAAACTGAGTCAGGGAGGAGATAGAATTCCTTCTGTCACTCTGAACCCAAGTATGACTAGTGCTCTCTTGGCTTTGGATTGTCAGTAATGCACCTTCAACAGTTCCTGGAAAGTAAGTGATATTAATTTGGCTCCAGCCCCACATTCAATTCCCTTTGATTGGCTACTATGTAATATATGCTGGCTAGAATCCTTCTATTCCTGTCCTTATTACTCTGAAGTTCACCAAATATTTTGAACTCCGAGTAGAGTTGAGACCATCATTTGATGTGACAGATAGAAAGAATAATCCAGTTGTGAATATATTTTAATTAAGCTGAAAGACCGTGGGACACAGAGTCTTACTAATATATGCAGATATGGATGGCAGAATGAACTCCCCCATTCACCATACTACCACCAAGTTTCCCCCAAAAAATGAAAACTGAAAAATCTTGGACAGAAATAAAATATCATCTGATATCTTATTTTTCAGTCACAGAGATGGCTGGATATAAAAAGCAGAACAGGGCATTTGCAATTTGATGCCTGTTTTACAGCCTCAGTTTGACTGTTGGTTTCCACAAGGTATAAAAGGAATATTTTCCCAGCTTCCTCCATTCTCTGTTCCGGAGAAGGGTGGCGGAAGGGATCGGCTCCCAAACCTTCTGTAGTTTGTTGTTAGAGGGATAAGTTGCATGTTTCTCAAGCACAAGGGAAAAGGGCTCCCTGATCTACTTCAAGGCACTATCTCAGTGCAAGCCAGGGAAGAGAATCCAGGAATCCCTTTTGCAGGTCTTTGCTGCAGTTCCTATGCATCCGTACTGCTTGAAATGCTTATTTTCCATCCCTGCTTTTCAGGGGAGATAATATTGGGGAAAGGGGTGGAGATCTAGAAAAATCACCTCTGCCCCCCACCCGCCTTGCCCCAGCTGTGGAATAAGCAGACAGACGGCTTGGCCCTACTGCCGCTCTCTACCCTGGGTCCTCGCAGGCCTTCCTGGCAACCCTCCCAGTCACTTAATTGATTATCTGGATTTTTGTTGATAATTAGAAGCTTTTCAGTAACATTCATTGCCCCAGTGGGACACTGCTGGCTCCTGTTCCCTCAGCAAACACCTGAGCAGAGGGCTCTGAGAAAGCCTGGGATTAAATGGGCTGGGGACCCCCAGTGTGGCAGCCAGCCTGGTGCTGCGGAAACCCGCAGAAGGGCAGAACGATCTTCTGCATTCCTTTTAGGATTGGCAGCCACGTGCCACACCTCCTCAGTACTCCTCAGGCCCTGGGTTCTCAGCCCTGACTGCACCTTAGGATCACCTGAGGGACCTTTTTTTTTTTTAAATTCAGTTTTATTGAGATACATTCACATACCATACAGTCATCCATGGTGTACAATCAACTGTTCAAGTACCTTCATATAGTTGTGCATTCATCACCCCAATCTATTTTTGAACATTTTCCTTACACCAGAGAGAATCAGAATAATAATAAAAAATAAAAGTAAAAAAGTACAATCAAATCATCCCCCCATCCCACCCTATTTTTCATTTGGTTTTTGTCCCCATTTTTCTACTTATCCATCCATACACTGGATAAAGGGAATGTGATCCAAAGGTTTTCAAAATCACACTGTCACCCCTTGTAATCTACTTTGTTATATGCTCGTCTTCAAGAGTCAAGGCTACTGGGTTGGAGTTCGATAGTTTCAGGTATTTACTTCTAGCTATTCCAGTACATTAAAACCTAAAAAGTGTTATCTCTATAGTGCATAAGAATGTCCACCAGAGTGACCTCTCGACTCCACTTGAAATCTCTCAGCCACTGAAGCTTTATTTCTCTTCATTTCACAACCCCCTTTTGGTCAAGAAGATATTCTCAATCCCACGATGCCGGGTCCAGATTCATCCCTGGGAGTCATATCGTGCATTGCCAGGGAGATTTACACCCCTGGGAGTCAGGTCCCACGTAGGGGGGAGGGCAGTGAGACCACCTGCCGAGGTGGCTTAGTTAGAGAGAGAGAGGGCCACATCTGAGCAACAAAGAGGCACTCAGGGGGAGACTCTTAGGCACAATTATAAGCAGGTTTAGCCTCTCCTTTGCAGTAACAAGTTTCATAGGGGCAAGTCCCAAGACAGGGCTCAGCATATCAAGCCATCAGTCCCCAACGTTTGTGAGAATATCGGCAAAAATCCAGGTGAGGAAGTCCAACACCTCCGCATCCTCCCCCAGCTTGAGGAGCCTTTAAAGAAGCACCCAGGCCTGGGCGTTCTGCAGTTGAACCTGCATCTCCAGGGCGAACCTTGACGGCTTCAGTTTTATTGAAGCTCCTCTAAGTGAGTGCCATGTGTGCTTGTGGGCTCGGGGAAAGTAGACAGCTGTTGTGGCTGATGCCGAGAGGCAGGAAGAACCCTGGGTTGTTGGCTCCCCGGGTCCTGCCTCGTTTTGGTGGTGTGCATCGCTTCAGGTGAGGCCACGTGGCCCACCATCTCACATGTCAGCTTTCAATGGCTCCCTGCGGTTGCTGTCTGCCTTTAGGTGTTAAAGCCTCTGACACTGAGCGGCAACAGCGGTAAACCGAGTTTCAACCCTTCCTCCCAGCTGTACCTTTCCATACCTACCTTGCTGACAGCCGGTCTTAGACTTTAGAGGGTCCTGCAAGACCCGGGTTAGCCACCGAGACTCAAAGAAAGCGGCTGTCTTAAAATGATCGTCTTTAAAGCTTGATTTCCGCAAACCTCACTGTCTGGAGCCGGCGTTTCGGTGGTGATGTTCTGATTCCCCCCAAGAGGTGCTGTGTGCAGCCTCCTGGGCCACGGAGCTAAGCAATTGTGCGTCTGCACCAGGCACACACGAGCATCTCCCCAGCCTTCCGTCGATTCGCTCCTGCATTATTTAGCTCCCTCAACGCTGGAGCCCGGCGTTCCATTTCGAAACAGATCAGGGTGAATTTCCAAGAAGGAAAACTGAAGACAGCTTTTGCCTTTGAGGATGGATTTTCTTCCCCCAGGTGATTCACTTCTGGTAAAGACCTGGCTCTGGCTTCAGTCCCTTGGGTAGCTCTCAGCCACCTCTGCTTGGAAGAAATTAAGGAGCCAAATGGGTGCTTTTAAAAAGTCACTTGCTAATTCATTATCCTTTTGGTGGTTGTTTTTCACTAAGCAAACTCAGTTCTGTGCTTTTATGTACCATTTATTCATATTTTTGTCCATAAGCTTTTATTCATCTTTTTAATTGCAATACCATTGTTCTAACCTATTTCCGTGGGATAAAAACCTACGTGTTTGGATTCGTGTTCTCAACTGCTCTTCTGAAGATCTAGCTTTGCTGTCAGTTGCTGTGGCCTTGGAGAGGTCCCTTCCTGCTGCTCCTTCTGAAAGATGGGGTATATAGTGGCCTCCCTAAGTTGCCTTGTGAAGCTTGGTTTATTCCCAGCAGCAAACTGCTGCTGTAGGTGGAACTGGTTTGCATGCACAGCAAACCCCCAAGTGCAGACGCTTTCCTGTTTTCAGTGAAGGGAAAATCCACAGCTGGAAAATGCTTGAACACAAGAGTAACCTTAGGCAGCCAGCAGCATTTCAGCCTTTTCACCCTGAATTTTAAGTAACAGGAGACTTTGAATGTTAAAGCTTTTTGTGACATGTCTCATAGATAATAACCTTTTGATTTGCCCGCTTCCCTCCCCCGACCAAATGATACTTCAAAGGATGCCCCCAAATTTAAAGAAAAGTGAAAGGCTCTTTTTTTTTTCGTTTTTGGGTCATGAAATGAGCTGTTTTTCTCCCATAACTCTTAACCATTTGGTTTGCCTGAGAAAGGAAACATTTCCTCTGCCCCCGTCTTTACTTTTACTTCAGACAAGGCATGAATTCCTCTTCCTTCTTGCCTCAGTGCTTTTCTGGGGTTCAGTGTTTACCCGTCCTCACCCCCACTGGTGGTTTGCTTCATGCTAATTATTAGGCCATGCATCTCGAAACAAATCCCATGCAAGGCTGGGATATTAACCACTTGGTTTATAATTAATTCTTAATTTGGCTATGCCGGGCCCCTTGAGGAATGTTTTAAGGCCCAGCCTTCTGCTTCTTCCCCTGATTTACAGAGCAGTCTTGCCCATCAGTTTTTCCCAGCTAAGGCTTTAATTTGTTCCCTGCTGTGCCAGTCACTGGCAACAGGGACCAAGAAAGACCCACAGGAGAGTCGTCGTGTTGCCTCCCACCCCAGCCTGGCAGAACCTTTTCCTTTTTCAAGTTTCCTAATGAAAGAGAAGCCTTTGTCGGCTCGTGAGAGCATCCTTTGATTGCTCAGCCTTATTTCTGCCACCACGGAGGAGCCCTTCCCCCTGCAGGGACCGCTGCAAAGAGTGGCAGAGCCAGGCTGGCTTCCCAGGCATTTAAACAAGTTTTCCATAGGGCAGAAGGCAATCCTTTGAGTGCAGCAAATATTTATTGAGCCTCTCCTTCTGGAGATGGAAAGTAGAGCTTTCTGCTTTTTCTGTCATTTGGAGAAAATATGAAGGTCGTGACCTTTATTATCCCCCCCAGTTTGAAAAGGCTTAGTTTTGTTTACGTTGGTTGTGACCCTTTTCTGCACTAGCCTGGCTGACCACGGTTTTGTTTCAGAGCCAGTTTCCTATTTGCATTTTCCTCTTGAGGGGGAGCTGTGCAGCCCCGCGGTTATCAGTGTTCTTCCTGAAGGGCAGAAGCGTGGTCTCTGGTGCAGGAGGGAGTTTCCATGCCTTCTGTCGATTTCCTCTGGTATCTTTTATCTCTAAATGTCTACCTTCCTCCTGAGTTTCATATTCTGAATATTGAAAGTCACAGGTTGATCTTTTGGAACGTCGGGGCCAAATATGTTTGCATAATAAACTTCTAGCATGAGGGAAGTGGACAGGGAAACTTCAGGACTTATGATAATTTGAGCTGTATCTGTATTATTCATTACTGACAAAGAAATAGAGGGGAATGGCTTGGAGCAGACTTGGGCTATAACGGGCATATGCTGATTTTATTGATCCAAAGGATTACACTTTGAATCTGTTTCAGTTTCATTGGGAGCAGAGTGTAAAGCCTGCTTGACCCCCATTATTTACTTTCACCAACATCATTATAAATAATAATAGTTGGCATTTGCCCTGCATGTGTTAAATATCAGGCACTGTCCTCAGTACTTTACATGGATTATTTCCTGAACTCACCCCACCAACTCTCTGAGATTGTACCATTGTTTCCCTTACTTTTCAGCTAAAGAAACTGTGGCTTAGAGAAGTTCAGTAACTCACCCAAGGTTTACCGAGGGACAGAACCAGATTTAAATGCCTGCATCTGATTTCAGAGTCCACCCTTGTAATCACTCTTCACTGCTCACTATCCTGCCCCTTAAACGACTTTATTTTACCAGATGGAGAGAAGTCACCAAGGATGAGGCCTACTTAAAATATTCCTGAGTCTGAATCCACCATCTGTTGATTCATGTAGCTGTCAGGTCAGGAGTTCTTACCTCAAGCTGACACATGGCAGGAAGGGAAACATACTGATGCCCTGAGGGATAGTTCATGAAACATAAACAGGCAGTGCAACTTCTTTAACCTGCCTCATCTTGGACCCAACTCCCCTCATGCCCTCTGCCGACAGGGCTCTACCTGTCCGCAGGTGTGCCTGTCAGCCCTGCATTGGCCCAGGCCCCTTGCCAAAGTTGGAGGCACATAACATGGCTTTCTTTTCTTTTGAGGGGGGAGGTCTTCAAACTGTCTGAGCTGCAGAGCCCATTCTTTGTGGCGGGGGCCAGGCCACTGCTTGCCCTGTCCCCCTTCTCAGTTCCTGTGGGGTCCCCTCACTGCCTGGTTACCGTCTTCTCTTTGTTCTCTTGACAACAAGAAAATGGAGTCTCATGGGATGTCTGAGGAAGGCAGGACCACAAAGTCTTCTAGTCCATTAAAAGAGGGGGCGCCATGGCTTTCTAGTAACCAACAAACCGTGTGGTCAGATCATCCAAGCCAAATGCCTTGTTTGAAAGAAAAGTGAAGGCTCACTCAACAAAAAAGAAAGTAATGTCATGCCTGAGACATATTGGGCAGTCCACGTTGGTTATTTCTTTTCCCTTCTCACCCCTCTGGTTGCTAATTATATTTGCCTGGACCTTCCTTCGCCTGTTGGCTTCTGTCCTCAGACTTATGTACTCATGCTTTCTATCCCCTGCCTGGGTTTCGACTCGTTGCTTTTTAGAAACGTCTCATTTTTTTTAGCATGTGTCCCACTTTTCCAATCCTGACCTTTCTTCCAGTCCCCTCCACCTCTTGCGGATCACCACCCTGGATGGCGACACTGTATGGAAAGTGGTACTGAGGTACCATGGTAGTGGGGTGTATTAGTTAGGGTTCTCTAGGGAAACAGAATCAATGAGAGGTGTCTATGAATATAAGATTTATAAAAGTGACTCACGCAACTGTGGGTATGCACAAGTTCAGTTCTGTAGGGCAGTCAGCAAACTGTCAACTCCAATGGAGATGTTTGATGAACTCCTCAGGAAATAAACCGGCAACTTCAACGAACTCCTCAGGAATCGCTTTGCTGGTCAGCCGAAGAAGAAGTGAAGGTCCTCTGTCTCGCTCATAAGCCTTCAACTAATTAATTGGATTAAATCCAGCCAACTGCATTCTCTCATTGTGGAAGACACGCCCTTTGGTGAGTCATCATTCACAGCTGCAGCCAATTGACTGTTAATTTAATAAACCAGACTGTTGGTTTATTAACCAGCCACAAACATCCTCGCAGCAATTGTTAGGCCAGTGCTTGCTTGACTAGACAGCTGGACACCATCACCTGGCCAAGTTGACACGAGATCCTAACCATCACAGGGGGTGATGTACAGGAAACACGGCCAATTCCTCTTGTGGCTCGGATCTTCCCAGCGTGCTCTGTCCAGTTCTATCTGAATTCAGTTCTGTGATGCCTGGATAAATCCTCCACTGATCAAGAGAAGAGCCACAGAGAAACACACAAGATGGGAAAATAAAACCCACAAGGCAAGGTTTTATGAGGTCTCGACGGCTATTAGGTTTTGCAGTCTGGAGAAAGAAGGATCATGCAAATGAAAATATCCGAAATGTGATTAGAGCAGTGTTGAATATAGTTAACTTCAGGGTAGGAAGAGCGGGGTGGAGTCTTGGCTTCTCCACTTCTGGGTTCCATGACCTTGGGTGACTCGCCTTCTGAGCGGTGGGGGTGGGGATGAGGCTGCTTCTTCTGCCACTGATGCTGGGGATGTTCCCGCCACCAGCAGCTGCTGCTGCACCAGCCTCAGAGGGTGCTGGGAATGCGTTTAAGCCCCGCCCCTCCAAAGGTGTGCTGTGGACTTAAAAAATGAAACAGTTTTTAAGTGCCCCGCACAAAGTCTAGCTCACAGCTGCCCTGCTGTGGATGTGGATACTTATAGTGGCAGCAACACAAAATAAAATAAAGTAAGATTAATTAATGCAGCCCCCGATACCTCCCTTTATTGAAACACACTGTTCCGAATGCTCAGATAGTCTTGAGGTTATTGGAAGATGAGAACTGCCTGGCCCTGGGTGGGCCCCCATCACTCTATTTACAATGTGCACTGGAAACGAGGCGTGGGATAGCCGGGCTGATTTCCTGCCCAGAGCATTACTGAGCAGCGGCCTGAATTATTGAGAAAGATTCTGGACACTAATTTGGTAGCCTGTCACCATCTGTTTGAGTCACTTTGACAAACTTGAGGCGCTTTTCCTTGTCTCTGTGATTCTGTGATTTTTAAGTTTTACAGTAACCAAGGATGCATTTTATTGTTGCAGTGGTAGCCAGGAGAAATCACTCTACATGCTCAGAGCTGCTCAGCTCATCTAATAATTAATCCCAGAGTCTAAAAGAGCCTCTCTGAAAAAGCTTTTCCAAGGGACATGGCAGCCAAGGATAATTGGAAGTGGTGGCTGTTCTTCATTTTAGCCTTTAGTTCTGGCCTCCTGCCCGACAGAACCTCTGAACGCAACTCCTAATAGGTGGGGAAAGAACTGAGCATATTCATCCCTTTTCACTTCCAGTGGCCACAACATCACAAATGGATGGTGACATGTTTAGAAGTTATAGGAAGGGGGAAAAGCAACAACCAAGGCTCAGAGAACACCCAGAATGAAAAATCAGCCACTCAGAAATTCAAGCTTGTAAAGGAAGAGCATAGCAAGCAGCTTGTCTGAGATGTTTGTTCAACATCCATCTCTTGATGAGTAGACAGGGCTAACCAGACAAGCCCCAACTGCCCTTCGCCCACGGAGATTACAGCTTGCTGTGGTGGATCATACAGGAGTTTCCTAAGACAGATGCAGGGAAAGAATATGGTTGCTTAGCCACTGGTCAACTTGTTCATCTCCCACACTCATTGAGATTGAGAACCTACCTGGGACCAGACCCTGGGCTGGGTGCTAGATAGATGGAGGTGAACCAATTGGACCTGCCTTCCCAGAGCCTACTCTAAAACGCCTCTCCACTGTATCTACCACATGAAATCAGGCATTCAGTCTTGTCTCATCCTAGTCAGATATTAGAGTCTCAGGTTTAGGGATGTTAGTAATTCATTCCCTGGCCTTCAGCTTCTCCTTGTGAATGAGTCTCTCAGGGAAGCCCCCCTGTACCTGAAGCTGTAATTCCTGCTAATTTAGCATGCATCCAATGTTGGGGACCCTTCCCTGCCCAAGATCAGAGGGGGCTGAAAGCTACAGTATTTTCAAATTCTATTTTTTTCCTTTCTTTCTCTTTTGAAAACTGTATTTTGCCAAAGCCTCTGCAACCAAAGTAAATTATTACTATACTTTTGGGGGTAAAAATTATTTGGGGTCACAGGTAGTAAAACCTTGCAAATGAGAATCCTTGAGAAAAATAAAACAAAATTTTGAAACGAACTCTAAACTTGTGCCTCTGCTCTTTTAAGAGTGAGTTTTAGGAGCTAGTGGCAAGAGTCACGACTAAATTGTTGAACGCTTGGTGGTCTTTGTGATTTGATTGGGTCTATAGTTAGGATTCTTAAGGTTGCATAAGTGGGGCACCGCCTAAAAATTAATGCTCTTGGGAAGATTTTGTATTGGCAAGTTTTCTCCGCGACCCAAATGCCATTTGGTCTACATATTACCCTGGAAAGGTCATGAGACATGATTCTGATGGAAATTTTGTTAGTGTGCTTGTGTAAGACTTAGCGTTCTTGTCTTCATATTTGCTGTAGAAAGGTGCAAAGGTTTCCCTGAACAAAATCCCATTTCTGAAGCTCTTAACATTTATATTTCTCTTGAGTAAGAAATTGCCTTTGTGTCTAGGGGCCTCTGTGTGATGTCTCATCTTTTTTCTTGATGTTTCCAAAGACTTTATTTTGGAAGCAGTGAGGGCCCAGAACCGATCTTTCTGAAGAGGTCAGCATGGGGAAGGAAATTCCAGGGGGGGCTTTGCAATTCCAGCTCTGCCACTGAAACTTGTGTGGTCTTTCAGATTTACTTAACTCTCTGAGCCTCAGATTCCTCTTCTGTAAAATGGAAGAAATAATACATACCCTGGGGTGGCCTTGCAAGAATATATAATGAGTACACTGAAGGCATCTGGTAGAATGTCCAGTAGATAGTAAGTGGTAGCTTTTAGTTTTATTCTTCTGTCTTAACCATTGCTGGTCATACTGCCCAGACCCAAGTGTGGGCACACGTGGTGTTTGGGACTTTGGGGGTGGCCTTTCGTCACTTGGAAAGGGTGCCAGAGCCAAACAGAAGTGCATTTGGCGAGAAAGCACCATTCAAGTTAGCAAATTATGACAGCATGATGTGTCCACGGGGCTCATTAGGCCCTCCGGGGAGAGCAGTGCAGCATTCCTGCCAGCAGTGTGCTCTGCTTAGACCCTGCATCTGAAGCTCTCGTCTCGACACACGCATCATCAGTGATCTTCTAGAAGATGTCCTTTTATCTTCCAAGCTGCCATGAGAATAGCACCTCCGACCTCTTCACCACCCATCAAAGTGAATATTCACAGGCAAATGTGCTAAAATTATCTTTATTAGAGGCTGAATTTCATGCTTAGCCATCATTGTGTCTTTGTGCAGCATCCTCAGATTTTCACTGTTGGTTTTTTTGCTGGTTGTACCCATCCTGACAGCTTTTTTTTTTTAAACTGCTTTGCAGTTTTTAAAGCATCAAGCTGGGGGTGGGAGGTGGGGCAGGGGGGCAGAGTGTGTGTGTGTGTGTGTGTGTGTGTGTGTGTAAATGCTGTTGTGTTATGAACAGTCAAATGGTGCAGCAGTAAAGAATACATTTCTGATTTGTGAGTTATTTCATTCTCTCTTCACAAGGTTGGTTATTTCATTAGTTAACTTAAGCCTTCAATCTTAATAAGAACAGTTAACTTTTACATGAGAATTTTACCTCAGAAAACTACCTTTTACCCACACACGGTTTTTTTTTCCCTTTTCTTTCTTATTTTTAAATTATGAAAACATACATACAACAACCCCTCCCAAGCACACCATTCAGTGGGATTCATCACATTCGCAATGTTGCAGTACCCTCGCCACCATCCATTACTAGATCTTTCCCTTCACCCCAAATGGAAACCCTACACTCATTTGCATTAACTCCCCATTGCCCCTGCCCCCACCCCTGGTAACCTGTACTCTACTTTCTGTCTCTATGAGTTTGCATATTCTCTGATATTTTCTTTTTGGTTACCATGGGGCTTAAATTTAACATCCTAAATCTCTAAGTCTCATTTGTTTTAATATCAACTTAACAGTTTCAATGGCAAACATAACTGTGTTCCTAAACCCTTCTATTCCCCCACCTTTATGTAGTTCCTGTCATAAATTGCATACTTATATATACTATGAGTCCCAAACCATTGATTTGTCATTTTATGTATTTACCTTTTAGATTCTGTAGTAAGTGAAAAGTGGAGTTACAAATCAAAAATACAATAGTGTTGGTATTTATATTTACCCATGCTATTATCATTACTGGAGATCTTTATTTCTTCATGTGGCTTCGATCAGTTGTCTCGCATCTCTTCAACCTGCAGAACTCCTTTTTTTTTTTTTAATTCAGTTTTACTGAGATGTGTTCACATACCATACAGTCATCCAAAGTGTACAATCAGTTGCTCACAGTACCATCATATAGTTGTGCATTCATCATCCCAGTCTATTTTTTGAACATTTTCCTTGTACCAGAAAAAGAGAAAATAAGAATAAAAAAATAAAAGTAAAAAAGAACACCCAAATCAACCCCCCCACCCTATTTTTCGTTTAGTTTTTTTGTCCCCATTTTTCTACTCATCCATCCATACACTGGATGAAGGGAGTATGATCCACAAGGCTTTCACAATCACACTGTCATCTCTTGTAAGCTACATTGCTATGCAGTCGTCTTCAAGAATCAAGGCCACTGGGTTACAGTTTGATAGTTTCAGGCATTTATTTCTAGCTATTCCAGTGCATTAAAACTTAAAAAGGGTTATCTATATAGTGCATAAAAATGCCCACCAGAGTGACCTCTTGGCTCCATTTGTAATCTCTCAGCCAGGGAAACTTTATTTCATTTCATTTCTCACCCCCTTTTTGGTCAAGAAGATGTGTATAACTCCTTTTAGCATTTCTTGTAGGGCTGGTCTAGTGGTGACAAAGGCCCTCGACTTTTGTTTATCTGGAATGTCTTCATTCTGCCTTCATTTTTGAAAGACAGTTTTTCTGGATACAGAATTCTTGGTTGGCAGTTTTTTGCTGTTAGCACTTTAAATATGTCTTCCCATTGCCTTCGTGCAATTAGAAATCAGCACTTAACTTTATTCAGGCCCCTTGTACATGGCACGTTGCTTCTCTCTTGTGGCTTTCAGAATTTTCCTTTTATCTTTGGCATTTGACAGATTGATTGTAATATGCCGCGGCATGGGGGCTGTTTGGGTTTATCCTGTTTGGAGTTCATTGAACATCTTGGATGTGTATGTTCATGTCTTTTGTTAAATTTGGGAAATTTTTAGCCATTTTTTTTTTTTTTTTAAATTCTCTCTGCCCCTTTCTCTGTTCCTTCTCTTCTGGGACTCCCACGATTCGTATACTGGTAAGCTTCATGGTGTCCCACAGGTTCCTCAGGCTCTGCTCCCTTTTCTTCATCCTTTCTTCTTTCAACTCCTCAGACTGGATGATTTCAATAGTCTTATCTTCAAGTTCACCGATTTTTTTTTCTTCTGCCAGCTCCAACCTGCTGTTGAACTATTCTAGGGAATTTTTAATTTGTTACTGTGGTCTTCAGCTCTGTTTGATTCCTTTTCATAATTTCCTTCTCTATATTGATATTTTCTTTGTGTTTATCTGTCATTTCCCTGCTATCCCTTAGTTCTTAGCCCATGTTTTCCTTTAGCTCTGAGTATATTTAGGACCATTTTTAAAAAGTCTTTGGTATGTCACAAGTCTGATCCTTCTCATTGATGGGTTCTAATGCTTTAATCTTCTCCTTTGCCTGGACCGTCACTTCCTGTTTCCTTGTAAGTTTTGTCATCTTTTGTTGAAGCCTGGGCATTTTGATATTTTAACACGCTATTGCTGGAATTTAGGCTCTGAGACACCTGTTCCTTAAGCTTGTATCCAGCTAGTGTTATGACAGAGCTTTCCTTGAATTCCAGGAGCTAACAAAAAAAAGGAAGAGGAAAAAAAAGAAACACCTTTCCTAGTTGTTGCAGACTGACCTGTGCAACCTCCTTCAGAGCTTGTCCGTACAACGAGTTTAGAGAATAGCTTGAGACCAAAGTATAGGGACTGCCCTGGTCATTTCTGCAAATGCTTCTTGTCTTGGGTATGTGCATGTGGCCCTGGGAATTCCCCATTCACTGGGATGTAAATGTCCCGTCTTCCCTAGGAAACAGTTTCCTCATGGTCCCAGGCATGCACTGTCCTACAGGCAGCAATCCCTCACCCAAGGCAACATGACTAGACTGTTCTCCCACAGCATCCTGTGGATGTAAAGCTCAACCTTCTACACACAGGGCAAGTTCTTGGACAATGAGTCCCTCAGGCCACCACCAGACAGACTGAGCCAGACATACATGTGCCCAGTATCTGCACCAAGGTTACTCTGCTCTTTTGGGAACTGGGACCAGGAATCTGCCCTGGGAGCACAGGCTGGCTCCACACCGGGTCGGTGAGAGGATGGGTGTGGGTACAGCCGGGGTGCTATGAGCTCCTACAGCTCTTAAGTGGTCTTTTCGGAAAGAAGAGCTGACTCTGTCTCTGTGTTCATGCAAAAGAAAGTTTTATTTTACTTTTTCTTGCAGGTTTTTATAGCATACAAGGTAGTCTTCTACATGACTGTTTTCAGGTATTTCAGGGAGGGTGCATTTTTTTTAAAGCCATAAGGTGTGATTGCATGTCTTTGACCTTAAGGGACAATCTCTTTGGGGCTAGACGGGAGACAGCAGGAGCAGGAGACAGGAGCACGGAAGGAGCCTGGCTATGTCCTTATCTAAATTGCTGCCTGCCTTCAGGCATGCAAAGCTTTGGCCTTCTCCCAGCCTGGTGCCCACCTTCAGGCTCCCAATGCTTAGGAGGTGGCCCCCCTGTATAACCTGTCAAGCCAGGGAACCTTCCGTGTCTCCACAGTCTTTCACTTGATTTGGCACTTACTCTGTTACTGCAGTCCTTTAACTATTTTCTGGAACTTTTAGGAAGATGTTTCTACCAGCTCTTGCTGGTTGTTCAAAGCTTCTGTGGGGAGATGGAGGCCTTGCCCTCCGCAGATGGGCCTTCAGTTTTGAAGGCCTGAACTTCCTTCTCCTGGATTAAACAGCTCACTAGTAGACATAATAAATGTAACATGCAGTCTTAGGTGGCACCAATTAGAGAAGAGTGAAAAGCGTAAAACAGTTTTAGAAAAGGTCACCACCCTTAGAAATAGGAGTCCACCACTATTCATGTAATCTAGAGATGCGAAAATAATTTTAAAAATCAATTTAAACATGTAGGCCACCCGTCTTTTAGAGAAATGCAGTTTATACCTCTCCTTTCTATTGGGGTTTATGGCTCTGTTGCATTTGTTGCCCAGAAGGCAAAGTTTTCCCCATTGGGAACTCCAGGCCTGCAAACTTCTGTAAGTGTCTGTGGCAGCTTGAATGCTGCTATTTAAGAGTTGATGAAGCAGCAGCTTGGAGAAAAATCTCAAAAATAAATACTCTGATTCATCACTGTTGTTCAGGCTTTCCAGTCATCAGAGCCAGCCCAGGCCTTCAGAGACAAAGGGTAACATTCAGCACCATGGAGTCAGGAGCCCTGCCTGTAGGTGAGGGGGTGGAGAGGAGGCAGCTGACTGCAAAACCCGGAATGGGGCCGGTGCTGAGAGGACAGCGTGTGCTGGTTTTGCTTCATGGGGGGAATGAATAATCCCAAGACAGCATCTTCTGAGGGGAGGGAATGCCTCATAAATAGCCCAGAGCAGTCAATTGGCTGGCAGGCTGCTGGCTGGGTGCAGTGCGGGGGCTGCAGTTAGAAGCAGCACCTGGAGTGGGGTTCCTTGTGGGGTCCCTGCAGCCCAGGGGGCTCTGGCATTTTCCTGGACCACCAGGCTATTATGGAAAGCAAGCTGGGTGCAAAGGCAGCACAGCTGGATTTTGCAGACTGTTCCTAGTCGGGGGTGGAACTTGGGCCAGACAGTTTGTTAGACCTGTGCCAAATCCCCAATTCTGCCTCCATCACCTCATTGGTTCCTTCACTTCCGCACATCTCTGTTTGCCCCTATCTGTGAAAGAGAGATGACAAACCTCCCTCGTGAAGATTGAGCGTGATAGCATACGACAAGTGCACGATAAATAGTAGCGGTTAGTATCGTTGTTTGCCCCTAGATCTGCCACTTTCTGGATGTATTTCTCTGTGCATTTCATCCTCATCTCTCTGAGCCTTAGTTTTCTCTGCTGAAGAAATGGCTGCATCCATCCTACTCCACTCTGCAATAAATAACCAAATAAGACAATGTACATACGAGTGTCTGGTAATGCCCTACAGAGAGGTAGGAAGTGGCTGTTCCCAGTTTTTCCCTGTTTGATCCTGGTTAGTGACTACTCCAGCTACTGGGGAGGGCAAAGTCGACCCTCAGATGAGTGTGTCTTGTTCTTTTTAACAGCTCTAGGAAGAAAATTTGATGAACAAAGATGTGACGGTGAGGGTTGTTTTTGTTTGTTTGTTTGTTTTTTACTAGCTTTCATCTGCTGTGTGCTGTTTTCCCATCGCAGGGATAAGCATGAGTTAGCTGAGGACTACAGTTCAGTCGGAGGGTCTTGTGGAAAGCACTTCTGCCAGCCCCCTAACTTCTGCTCCTCTTTCTGCTCTTCATACAAGGCACCCATGAAACTTTGCAGAGCCAAGGAGACCAAAAGGTTTTTCAAGACTTGGCCTATTATTTCTTTTCTTCTGTGGCCTAGATTCATTCCTGCAACAGACAAAGAGCAGTTGACAGGGATGCAAAGCTAGTTTACCCTTTTGGGTTTGGATGTGGAAGAAAAAATAATTCCCATTCTCTCAAAGCAGAGGCAAATCCAGAGGCAGCAGATGACAGCTGCAGTTCTGAAAGTAGGCATTACATGAGCTAACTGGAGCTGGCTTCCCATCCACATCTGCGGCCCATTGGAAGAGCCTCTGACTCTGTGGCTGCCGTATAGAAAAATCGCAAAGCTTGGTGACTAGTCGAGCCAAAAATTAAAGTAAAAATATTGCCACTTCACACTGCATTTACATAGCTCAGTTCTGGGTGTTGTAGAACAGCATGTGCCCTGTAAAAATGTACAATTAGGTTTTTTAGAACTCTTCTCAGTGTTGAGATTTTCTACCACTGTATGCTGCTCGGTTATCAGTTAAATGTCAAAGCCCTGCACTTATACAGTCCCCTAAAACGCTTCTGGGTCCCGTGGCAGATTTTTATAGATAGTTTGACCACATTTGTTCTAAGCTTGATGATAAGCCACTGCATACAATCCCACAGTGGGAGTTTAGTATCAGGCATTCACGGGGGCCCTAAGCTCATGTTGTAATTACAGGCTTACCTCATTTTATTGTGCTTCACAGATATTGTGCATTTTTGTTTTTTTTTGTTGCTGTTTGTTTTTGTATGAATTGAAGGTTTCTGGCAACCCTGCATCAAGCAAGTCTTTCAGTGCCATTTTTCCAACAACATGCTCACTTTGTCTCTATGTCACATTTTAATCAAAGTATATACATTGTTTCTTTAGACATAATGCTATTACACACTTAATAGACTACAGCACAATATAAACATGACTTTTATAGACATTGGGAAACCAAAAAATCCATGTGAGTCGCTTTATATATATTTGCTTCATTGTGGTATTCTGGAACTGAACTTGCAGTATCGCCAAGGTTTGCCTGTCCTGTGGTCCTATATAAAGCCACAGGGGAAAAAAAGTAATTTCATGCTTTTAAAACACACTAGTCAATGGTTAAGGAGTTCATACACTGTAGACTAAGCCAAACATTTTTTCCTAACCTTAAAATTATTACAGAGAGGTCACGAGGAACTGTTCTGTATCAGACTGTTAAAAATAGCATCTGTTTTTGTATTTATGCCTAGGATTTCCATGATACGGTTTGCAGTTCATTTACTCAGGGTACATTTATTAGCCTTATGTGCAGAAGCTTCGCCCTAGTTTCTGTAGTTAGATGGTGATGGTACTTGGCCTAAAGAGCTCCCTGACCATGGAGGGGAAATGGAGAACCAGGAAGCGGCAGGCATGAGTGTGTTAAGGCCGGAGCAGGAAGTTGCATGTGAGAAGTACTGAGTACCATGTTGGTGAGAGCAGGGAGGGATTAGTTCTGCCCAAGAGGGCTCCTTGGAAAAGAAAGTGGGCACGCAGGACCCGGAATGATGGTGTAACAGGACTTGGATGGGGGTGTGCTATGGCACCAAACGGGGAAGACAGGCATTCTGGGCAGACTCTGTATTAGGAATTGTGAAAACTACCCGGAAACTATCTAATAGTGGGGCAGGATTCCACTGAAGAAGCCCGTGGGAGGAGATGGAGGCTGGAAAGATAAGTGGGAGCAGATTGGGAGGCACGAGAGTCAGGGGGCATCCTGTAGGAAGTGTGTTGGCTCACTCGAAAAATATCATCATGCTTTTGCATGAGAAAGCCCAGATAAATGCATTGCTTTTTTGTTTTTGTTTTATTGGCTTGAAATGACATTATATTTGACAGGTTGTTTTATTCTAGAGTATGCTCAGAAGGGGGGTAGCATTTTAAAGATAGAATTTGATGAGTCAATGAGGTATTTTCAAATAAATTGCTGTACATGGAAAATGTAATAGTCATAAAATACCTTGGCGTTATAAGAGTCAATTCGTGTTTCATCTATGGGCATCCAATTAAAGTTGAATTATGCTGTTATTTTCACACAATTTCCAAAGTGCCCTGCTTCCGTAATTTCTACCCATGTTATAGTCGGTAAAATGTTTAATACAGTGTGCCTGATTTAGCACCTGATGTATTATAAACTTTGCGTCATGAATGGTCATCCGCTCGGATCTTTTCTGCAATGGCAGATTTCTCTGCAGCGAGTGGAGCTTAAAATATAATCCAGGGGGAGTTTCCTTATAACATTAAGTGTTTTAATTGAATGTTCGAAAGAATGCCAATGATTTTTGGTTCCATGGCATTTTTTAAATACTATGTGGCTCTTATTTCTTTCCCTTCTCACCAAAACCCCACTGGTTTTCATAGTTATGTAATGAGAAACAGTAAGATATTAAAGTGTATGTTACTGCAAGATAAGGTTTTTGATGCTATCAAGTACTCTTTTTGTTACTTGAGATAAAATAAAGGAAATCCACCTAGTGTTAATATGCGGCCACATCATGCTCTCCAGGAGTTAGGCTGAGTCAACATGAGACCTTTAGCAATTCTAAGAGCCGTCACAGAGCCTATGCACCTAGGCCAAAGGAGATGCCACTCACAAGGTCCATTATCCACAGCAAATCTGGTTCTGGCTTCCCTGTGTCAAATGCCAGGAGCAGAAAATGGGAGGGCCTTGAAATGGTGGGACCACTGAGAGCCAGACTAAATTTCAGCAAGCACCAACAACTGTACAGAACCAAAGACTGCTCAAGGCCACTTAGTGTGGAACGCAAGTCCAGTATAGCTTACGAATCCCATGACTGTGGTCTAGAATGGTATAAACACTGGTCATCGTTTTGATCACTAAGAAAGTGTTACTGTTATGTTCGTTTGTTCTGTTTAAGAAAACTTAGAATGCATTTTAGAAATACTTGTATACATGCATAGTTACATAAAATATTTTAGGAAGGAAATTAAAAAACAAGCCTTGGTACATAAAAAGTAAATATTTATTCAATTACCCAGAAAATGTGGACCTTCCGTTCTGTGCTGGTTTAAATGTATTGTGTCCCCCAAATACCATTATCTTTGTAGTTTTGTGGGGCGGAAGTTTTTGGTGCTGGTTGGATTTGCTTGGAACGTGCCCCACCCAGCTGTGGGAGATGATTCTGATGAGATGTTCCCATGGAGGCGTGGCCCCACCCATTCAGGGTGGGCCTTGATCAGTGGAGCTATATAAATGAGCTGACTCAAAGAGAGGAAACGGAGTGCAGCTGGGAGTGATGTTTTGAAGAGGAGCAAGCTTGCTAGAGAGGAACATCCTGGGAGAAAGCCGTTTTGAGGCCGGAGCTTTGGAGCAGATGCCAGCTGCCTTCCTAGCTAACAGAGGTTTTCCGGACGCCATTGGCCATCCTCCGGTGAAGGTGCCCGGTTGCTGATGTGTTGCCTTGGACACTTTGTGGCCTTAAGACTGTAACTGTGTAGCGAAATAAACCCCCGTTTTATAAAAGCCTATCCATTTCTGGTGTTTTGCATTCTGCAGCATTAGCAAACTAGAACACCTTCCAATGAGGATAACATGTTACCTTGTTATAATAGTTTTGGTCTTCTTTATTCAAAGAAATAATTTCCAATATCATTTTTAAAGTAAATTGTTACAAGTACCCTAGGTAGGTTACTATTATTTATCCCCATTTTAAAGATGAGAAAATTGTAAAATTAAGTTGTCCGAGGTTGTATGATTTAAGTTAGTTAACAAATATTTATTGGTTGCCAGACATTGTTCTAGGTTTAAGCAAATCTTTTGGAAGATTTTCATCTGTGAGTTTTCAAAAATGTTATTTCTACTTTCCAGTGCTCCAAGAGTTAAATATAGAGAATTCATCTGCATACTGTTTGTCTCTCAATTTAAGGGAAAATGTTTGCATCTTAGTATTGAGACTTTTTTTTTTTTAATCCTGCATTACATCACACATATCTTAGTGCAAGCTACTGGAGTTTTACATCTATAACTAGAGATTGCCAGAGCCCAAATGTGGGAAGAATTAATGAGAAAAAAGATTTAACCACTGAAACTGTCAGTAATCAGTTTGCTCTTTGTTACTGATTGTGTTTACTTTTTTCAAAACTTTGTAACAACAGATTCAAAAGAGGAATATTCCAAAAAAAATCTGTTCATTAGAGGAATCACACTCAATATGGAATGTGTCCTGCAGAATCCAAATACTTAAAAAATGCTGCTGGAAACCTATGAAGTAACATATGTATAATATGATTGCAAAATAATGCACAATATTCTCTTTTACCTACAAAAATATAAATTATATTTTGCATGATAAGAATATCTTACTTGGGTATTTTAATTTTGCTCAGAAGGAGAAATTTGTGAATACACATGAGAAGATGAAGTGAATTCCTTTCAAGTTAAAACCAGTAAATTACTCAAATCTCTCCATCCTCTCTGTGCTCCTCCATCTGTCAGCAGCACTAGAGACATTTTTCTTTTACTTTCAAAATTATTAAAAACATTTTTAATTGAGGTATAATTGACATACCGTAACATTCACCATTTTAAAGCATACAGTTCAGTAACTTTTAGTATATTCACAGGGTTGCATAACCATAACCACTGTCTAATTCTGGAATATTTTCATCACCCCAAAAAAGAAAATCATACCCATAAGCAGGCATTCCTCATTCCCCTTCCCCCCCAGCCCCTGGAAACCACTAATCTGCTTTCTATCTCTATGGATTTGCTTATTATGAACATTTCATATAAATGGAATCACACAGTGGGTGGCCTTTTTTGTCTATCTTCTTTCATTTAGCATAATATTTTCAAGGTTCATTCATGTTGCAGAATGTATCTACTCTCCATTCTTTTTTATGGCTGAACAGTATTCCATTATGTGGATGTACTACATTTGTTTATCCATTCATCAGTTGAGGGAAATTTGGATTATTTCAACTTTTGGGCTATTCTGAATAATGCCACTGTGGACATTCGTATATAAGTTTTTGTATGAACATGTTTTCATTTCTCTTGACTACATACCTAGAAGTGGAGTTGCCGGGTCATTTGATAATGCTCTGCTTAACTTTTTGAGGAGCTGCCAAACTGTTGTTTAAAAGAGGCTGCACCTTTTTATATTCTCATGAGCAATATATGAAGGTTCCGATTTCTCTACCACCTCACCAATATCTATTATTTTCTGTTTCTGTTTTTGTCATTATTATTTTTAAAGTCATGTTAGTAGATGTGAACTGGTATCCCATTGTAGTTTTCATTTGTATTTCCCTAATGACTAATGATGTTGAGCATCTTTTCATGTGCTTATTTGCCATCTGCGTATCTTTAAAGAAATGTCTATTCAAATCTTTTGCCCATTTTTAAATTAAGTTACTTCTTTTTGTTCTTCAGTTGTAAGTATTCTTTATATATTCTTAATACGAGGCTTTTATCAGATATATGATTCGCAAATATTTTCTCCAGTTCTGTGGGTTTTCTTCTCACTTTCTTGGTAGTGTCCTTTGACCCCAAAAGTTTTTATTTTTTATGAAGTCCAATCTATTTTGTCTTTTGTTGCTCATGGTTTTAAAGTCATATCTGAGAATCCATCACCTAACACAAGGTCCTGCAGATATAACTCTATGTTTTCCTCTAAGACTTCTTTTATAGTTTAAATCTTACATTTAGGTCTTTGATCCATTTTGGGTTAATTTTTGTATATGATATGAGTAGGTGTCCAAATTCATTCCTTTGCCTATAGCTATTCCAGTTGTTCTGGCACCATTTGTTGAAAGACTATTCCTTCTCCACTGAAACTAGGGACATTTTAATTTCTGGGAAGAATGTGGCTCAGGGAGGATAGATATTGAGAAAGGCAAAATCCAAGGAATATTTTGCTCTCATTCACCTTCATTAAATTTTATTTTTCATTGGTATAGAATTTAGGTTGACAGCTTTGTCTTCTACACCTTTAATATGTAACTCCATTACCTTCTGGCTTGCATAGTTTCTGATGAGAAATCTGCTGTTTTCTGTTATGACTTTATATGTGTTGTGTCCTTTTTCTCTGGATGCTTTTAAGGTTTTCTTTTATCACTGGTTTCTGTAATTTTATTATGATATGCTTTGAGCATGGTTTCCTTCATATCTCATTTGTCTGGGGTTTGTTTAACTTTTTGGATATGTGCATTTGTAGTTTTAATTGAATTTGAAAAACTTTTGAATATTATATTCTCAAAAATGTTCTCCTTTTTCTCCTTCTGGGACTCCAATTATCTGTATGTTAGACCTCTTGATATTGTTCCATAACTTTCTGGTATGCTTTATATGGTTTACCAGGTGTTTTGTTTGTTTATTTTAACAACTTTGTTTGCTCATTCTATCATCTGTGTCATATTTGGGACTCCTTTTGAATGATTTTTCTTATGGTTATGGGACACATTTTCCTGTTTGTTTACCTTTCTCTAAATTTTTTATTGCATGCTGGAAAATATGAATTTTATGTTACTTAATATGGATTTTGTTGTATTCCTTTAAATATTGTTGGACTTTGCTCTTGGATTTCCTGAAGTTTCTTGGAATCAGTTTTATCCTTTTGCTGGTTCCTTTTACGTTTTGTGACAAGTGGGGCCAGAATAGCCTTTAGTCTCAGGAAATACTCCAAGGACTCTGCTTGTGACTTATTTAATAGGAAGTCTTTATACTTTCACTGTGAGAAGACAAACTATTCTCAGCACCCTGTGTGTGCTGGGAATTGTTCTGCTTACTATTTTCCTTCCCTTTCTTTAGCTGGTTCCCTCACACACATGTGTTGATCACTCCTCAGCCTAAGATGAATATACATGTTTGTAGCTTTCTTTCAGTGTAGTTCCATCCTTCCTGGTGTTTTTGCCTAGAAAATTCTAGCTCATTTAACTTCCTCAAACTCTGAACTCTGTCTTTGTGACTCAGCAGGATCACCAGGCTTTCTTTGGGCTCCTCCTTCCTGTGCTGCTTCCTGGAGACTCTCCATGCAGGAAGCTGGGGCAATTTTAGGGCTCACTTCATTTGTTTCACTTCTCTTGAGTATCACTATCCTAACACACAAGTGTATGCTATGATGCTTTTTTGTCCAATGTCTGGTAATCATTGTTTCATATATTTTTGTCTGTTCTAGTTGTAAAATGCATGATGGTAAATCTGGGCTCTGTTACTTCAACATGGTCAGAAGCAGGAGTTCCTATTCTTTTTTTAATGGCACATTTTTAAAATTTCTACTTTTAGCTTTTGTTATGGATCATGGCTCCCTACTATTATCTGTTTATTTGCATAGCAAATACTTAATGTTAGCACTTACTGTGTGCAAGATTCTTTTACAAGTGCTTTCTAATATTAACTAATCTAATGTTCTTAGAACTTGTGAGAACAATGCCCTCATAACCCATTTTATGACTGGGGAAACTGAAGTGTGGAGAAGTTAAGTAATCTGCCATGATTATTCAGCTAGGAAGTGGCAGAGCTGGGATTTGAACCAGGCAGCCTGACTCAAGAGTCTGTGCTCTTAACCACTGCACTTGCTCCTCTCTGTGAGCTAGACCATAAGCTGCTTGAAACAGGTCTGTGTTGGGTTCATCTCTGCACCATGTACTGCATCCAGCACTGTCTTGCAAAGATCAAGGATATAAAACATATTTTAGTTAAAAACAACGAATAGTACCGGAAGCCTCTAGCTCTTAGCATCTGTTTTTAAACTGAATGGGAGCATATATTACAACCTGGATAGCCAAGTGTTGTCTGTGAGAGGGCTGTCAGTACACTGGCTACCAGTTATTCCTGGTTTTTTGGTTTTTTGGTTTTTTGGTTTTTTGGTTTTTTGTTTTGTTTTGTTTTCCAGTCTTCCCACTGTAATTCTGGGGGAAAAAAAAGGTTCTCTTGGGGAAAATGTTTTCTGTATCAAGTGATTTTGGAACACTTCTGTATTCTTTTTGCTTCCATAGGAAAGCTTTCCTTAACTTTATAAAATACAGTTTCCCCTCCTTCACCACCATTCATGGACTGTCAGTTATCAATACAAAACTGATTTTCAGAATACTACTGGGTTTCTGGGAAAGTATTTTGTGTGTGACAAGATTATAAATTAGTTGTATTTTATTTTTACCCAGGATCCAACCTTATTTTGTGGTGTGTGTTGGTTTCTTTAGGGTTAGTATTCAAGGTATACTACACATCACATTTCATTAAAGATAATGACAAATGTCGTGGTGAAGTAGTTGTCCCACAAATGCATTAACTCAACAATTCTTACGCTGCACATTAAATTCACCTGGTAGTTTTATCTCTGTGTCTATTTAAACACATTATATATGCACACACATACACTTGTATGTAATACGTATATTTATGTATGCGTGTACATACACACACAGATTGGGGCCCATTCCAAATCATTTCCTGCTGATGCCCAGGCATCTGTAATTTTTTAGAGTGCTCCCCTGTGATTCCAGAGTAGGGTTGGGAACCAGTGTCCTTACCTCAGCATGTCCTCGAACCTGGGAGTCAGACCATTCTTTTCTCCTTACTTCTCATTCCTGTCCAAACTCCAAGTGCTGTGACTTGGGTGGCTCCTGTCTGCTCCTCCTCTGTCTTCCTCCTGCTGTTGACTAGGGTCCCTTATCATTTCCTGCCTCACGTCTGCATTGGTCTCAAGTTGCCTCAGTTTCCCCTGGCATCCCAGCCCTCTGCAGTCCTGCTCTGCCCCGCTGTTGCACCCTCATTTCTCACCTGGCATGGTTTCATTTTCTCCGGCTATGCCAGGATGTGTCGCCTCTCTGTACCTCGGCTCACGCTGCACCTTGGGCATCCTCCTGCCCACCTTATCTACCCATCAAGCAGTCGTTTCCCTTTGGGACCTAGACTGGGCCTCCCTGCTCTGAATCACCCCGCAGAGTCAGCTGGGGCCTCCCTCCTCTGTTCTCTGCTTCACGGCATGGTTTGTGCATCATTTCCCTCTCGACAGTACAGAGGCCTTGTAAGATTTATCTCTGTCTCCCACCATCAAGGACAGCACCACACTCCTAATCTCTGCCCATACATGTTTGCTGAATGAGTGCGAATGAATTAGTGAAACCAGTCCTTACTACTTTCTGAGACTTATTTATCAACAACTAAATTTTCCCTTCGTTGATGTTGTGATTAATTACATCTGCCCTGGATGAATTCTCTGTCCATTCAGCATTAACTTCAGAGAATGTCACCTGATAGACAAGAGTCATTTTGATAGTTTCAAGCATTGATGTAAGGGTGTAGACGTATTTTCCAGGCACCTGAAATATAAGGTGATTTCCACATTGACGTAGGAAATAATGAGCTCTTAATGCTACAGATTTGACACAAATATTTACCTTAGTGAATAATTGTTCATAAATAGAGAAACTGTCTTATAGTATTTTATTGTAAAGCACTTAACATGAAATTATGCAAACATCCTTTAGATAATTATGACTGGTGACACTGGAAGACATTAAAGATACATCCTGGCTGTTCAGAAGGTTGAAAAGCATGCCACTACGCTGCTTTTCCTGAGGCCTTCCCACAAATCCCATGTCATTCTTTAAATATTGGAATGTTCAAAGGGTTTTATTTTCTCTAAATACAGAAACCAAATCTATTCTAGCTGTAATAGTGGAGCTATAGCCTGGGGGAACTTTTTGCTGATTCTTGAAGAACAGGGTGGGAGTGTTCTGTAAAGTAAAAACTACAGCTACTTACGTTTCTCATCAGCTGTGAAAATAAATACAAAAAATGTACAAGGATGGGGTGACCTCCGTCAAACCTCCCAGGGCTGATTCAGTCTTTGAGGTCCAGGGTGTGCTTACTTAGTACCTCTTTCCCTTGCAGGAGAGGTTGAGTCATTTCTTGATTTATCCTTCCCTTCAGATAGTGATTTATGCTAGTCAAGGAATCTGCTCCTGCCCAAGTTCAACCCGCATACTGACAGACAAGTATTCTAACAAATGAGTAAGTATCAAGTTGCTTACCTTTGCCAGGGACA
Source organism: Choloepus didactylus (assembly GCF_015220235.1). NCBI lineage: Eukaryota > Metazoa > Chordata > Mammalia > Pilosa > Megalonychidae > Choloepus > Choloepus didactylus. The sequence continues at coordinate 61,536,722 of NC_051324.1, read as the reverse complement.
GAGCTAAGTGCATTCTATGGGTCTTTTCTCATTTAATCTTCACAACAACCCATGAATGTGCTGTCACAGTCTGAAAAATGGCTCCTAATCCCTGGAACCTGTAAGTGTTACCTTATTTGGAAAAAAGGTCTTTGCAGATGTGATTAAGGCTCCTGAAATGGGGGCACTATCCCGGATTATTCTGATGGGCCCAAAATGCCACCTCAGGTGTCCTTTATAGGAAAAAGTTGGAGGGAGATTGGACCTACAGAGGAGATGGAGGCTGTGTGACCCCGGAGGCAGAGGCTGGAGGGATGTGCCAAGGAAAGCCAGCCACCGCCAGAAGCCAGAAGGGGCAGGGAACACGTTCTCCCCTAGAGCCTCCTGGCACCTTGATTTCAGCGCCATGGTACTGATTTCAGATTTTGGGCATCCAGCACTGGGAAAGTACACATTTCTTTTCTTACAAGTTTCCAGGTTTCTGGTCATTTGTTCCAGCAGCCACAGGAAATTACTACAGGTGCCATAATAACCTCATTTTACAGAGGTGGGAGTGGAGATTTAGAGAAATGGATTAACTTGTCCGCAGTCATACAGCTGGGAGGGTGAGCCTGTTTGGGTATATTATGTCCCCCCAAAAGCTTAATGCAATCTTGTGGGGGCAGACCTATTAATCTTTTTGATTAGGGTGTGACCTCTTGATTGAATGTTTCCATGGAGGTCTGACCCAGCCCATTCAGGGTAGGTCTTGATTAGTTTACTGGAGTCCTTTAAAAAGAGCTGACATAGGTCCAGATGTTTGCTGACACTTAGAGATGCTTGGAGATGCGGACAGAAGGACGTTTGGAGATGCTAAGCTAAGAGATGAAGACCCATGGGATGTACTTAGCTCGGTCCCTGGGACAGGTAAGCAGCTTGATGCTTACTCATTTGTTAGATACTTGTCTGTTAGTATGTGGGATGAAGCCCCAGAAAATCTGAGCAAGATCCAGAGACATTTTGGAGAGCATCGTTTTGAAACCAGAACCCGGGAGCAAAGGAAGAGCAGATGCCAGCCACGTGCTTTTCCAGCTGACAGAGGTGTTCCGGACACCATGGGCCATTCTTCAGTAAAGGTATCCTCTTGTTGATGCCTTAGTTTGGACATTTTTATCACCTTAGAACTGTAAATTTGTAGCCAAATAAACCCCCTTTATAAAAGCCAATCCATTTCTGGTGTTTTGCATCATGGCAGCGTTAGCAAACTGGAACAGAGGGGGGAGCTGGCATTCACCGCAGGTCCTGTGTCCAGAGCCTGGCTCTCCACGGCTTCCTAGTGAGGAAATGCTGATTTGCATCCGTGGTTTAAACAGCAGGGTAGACGTGAACCAGCCAGGGTCTCGCATGATCTATCAGATTGCTTAACTGGAGGCCCAGGAACCTCTAAAGAGGCTGAAGCCTGAGACAGAGGAAAGTGACATCTCTCCAGGCCGTACAAGGGGGAATCAATGAATCTGACTGTGTTCTGGCCACCCCTTTTAATCAGAACCATGACAGGAACAGAAAAAACAAATTTCATACAATTGTATATTCATTAGTTGCGTAGATTCCATTTGGTCTTTCTCTGGTGGTGTTTCTAACCCAAGTTATTTAAACTATTTGGCAGGAATGCAAACCACTTGCTGATGAGAGAGAAAGAAAAGGGACATTGATTTTCCATCATGAAAAATTACTTACTTAGTTATAAGAAAGAAATCCTTAATCATCTCCTATGTGGCTTTACATCTTATTGGAAGCAGGGTTGATGGGTTGTAGTACAGAGAGAATTCCCACTGAGGTCCCCCCAAAAGAGAATGAGATTATGAAATGCAAAAGGAATGAAGCTTGGGGAAGCAGAACTTGCCTCTCTGCACTCCCCACCCCCGTTGAAGTAGTGCCTCTGAAATCCCCTACATGATTCCTTTTAGAGACTCATAAGACCCATATGTACTTGCATCTCCGTTTGGAACAACTTGAAAGAATATGTTGACCTGTTGTCTTGAATATATTCCCCAGTGTCTCCTGTATAAACAGACATGCATTTCTGACATGTGCTGGGTTTCACTTTTTTCCTTGGGTGAAGAGCTGTAGCCAAGATGGGAAAGGAAATCGTGGGACTGTAACTAATGGTGTCAGCCTGTCATCTGGTCCTGAGTCAACATTCTCTCACCAACGCTCCCCTTTGAGATGTCACTGACTGTGAGTCCTTGGGGAGAACACACTGAGTTTCTGCACAAACTGTTGATCCTCTTGACAATTGAAAGTTCCATCGTGGCCTAAAGAAGACTCTAGGAGTAGCAGTGGGAAAGATTTCTCCAGTGCAGACCAAGGAAAAGCACAACCCTTGTTGGAGCCACCTGCCAGCATCAGGTCATTTGTCCACTGCCTCCTCCATGGGTGCAGGACTGGGTACAAAGGGAAAAGGGACCTTGATCCTTCTCTCAGGGAGCTGACAGTATATTTATTCTCTTGTGGCTCTAAGAGTTTTTGTGGTGTGTGTGGGTTTTATGAAAATATCTTGTTAACCAAACACAGCTCATAAACTTCCCCTTCTATTTTAAAATACATATGACTTGTGAGTTACACGGGTGGTGGGATTGGTTAGGTATTGCTGTGTTATAAATCTCCCCCAAATTTAGCAGCTTAAAATAAGTGTTTATCATCTCACAGTTTCTTTGGGTCAGGAGTTGGAACCAGCTTAGCTGGGTGTCCCTGGCTCGGGATCTCACCCAAGGCTGTGACTGCAGTTGTCTCAAGGCTTGACGGGGAGAGGATCCTTTCCCAGGTTTGCTGTTCTCAGCGTTCAGGGTTCAATTCCCCACAGTCCGTTGGACTGAGTGCCTCAGCTCCTTGCTGGATGTAGGCTGAAGGCCTCCCCCAGTTCCTTGCTCCATGGGCCAGTCAGCAGGGCAGTAGACAACACGGGAGCTGGTTCCATCAGAGAGAGCAAAGAGAAGGCAAGCGAGATGGAATCCAGGGTCCTTTTGTAGCCTGATCTTGGAAGTGACATCCCGTCGCTGGAATTGAAGGGATTCACCAGGTCCAGCCCATACCAAGGAAAAGGCTTTACACAAATACGTGAACACCAGGGGACAGGACTTATACTGGGAAGCAGGCCAAAGGCTGCTCACCAGAGCAGAACAGTAAGTTCTGCACTCGGCAAACCTGTTTTATGGACTCTCTGATTTACACAAGAGATAAAATCGAGGGGCTTTCTTGTTTTCTTCTTTCCTTTACTGACGTGTAATTTACCTATTTATAAAATGCATAGATCTTAAGTGGATAGTTTGATGAGTTCTGACAAATGTATGGGATTTCTTATTTTATACAAGCCTGTCCCATGAGATTTCTTTACATGGCAAATACTTACAGATTTACATTTAACAATGTGTATTTGTTATCTATCTCTGTGTAATAAGTTACCCTCAAGTTTGGAGGTTTAAAAGCAGTGGCATTTCTGGGGGTCAGCAATCAGGACGTGGCTTGACTAGGTGTCTTTGCCTCCAGTTCTCTCACTGTACACTCCAGGAGGAGGCTTGGGTTCCGGCTTGATGGCAGAAGGATCTGCTTACAAGATCACTCATGTGACTTTTGGCAGGATCCAGTTCCTTAGAGCTGGACCCTCAGTCCTTTGTGACTGTTGGCTCAAGCCTGCCCTCTGTTCTTTGGGCCTCTTGCTTGCTTCCTCAAATCATGCACACTGAGAAGGCAAAATAGAGTGAGAGAAATGCCAGCAGGAGAGAGAATTGCCAGCAAGCTTGCGGTCACAGTCTTTTATAAACTAATCAGAGAAATGACAACCCATTGCTTTTACCATATTCTGTTAGAGGCAAGACACTAGTTCCAGCCCATACCGGAGGAGCATAAGGACACAAACACCCGGAGTTGGGGATTCACTGGAACAGTGTCAGAAGCTGCCAACCACAATGTGTGATAATAAAATAGAAACTTAACTGTTTTGAGAGAACTGAGATCCTAGGTGAAACATCTAAATATAAAAAGCTATAAGAAAAAACTAAATTTCATGAAGAAAATAGCTTCCATAAAAATCTAATGAGTGGTTTTTAAATCATATCTCTTCTATCCTCAAATGAGGTTGCAGCAAGGATTTTTTTTTTTTCCTAGCAAATAAATGAAATAGTTATAAGGCTATAAAGACAGTTTGGTTGAGTAATGTCACCCTGCTGATACCCCTTCTTCTCACATTTCTCCTGAGCTCCTCTACTGTGTTTTTAAAATATATTTACAAAATTTTTAATATTCCTCCCTTCAAGAGGTGGACCTGAATACCTTAATTCCCATCCCCTAAGTATGTGCTGGATTTGGTGATTTGCTTCTAGTGAATAGAATATGGTGGAGGTGGCAGTGTGTGACTTCCTCCTTGCTCGCTCTTTTGGATCACATGCTCTGGGGAAGCCGACTGCCATGATGTGAGGACACTGAAGCAGCCCAGTAGAGGGGTCCACTGACAAGGAAGGGAGACCTCCTGCCAACAGCCATGCGAGTGAGCCATCCTAGTAGTGAATCCTTTCATTAGTCAGATATTCTGATGGGGCCTGTGAGGCAGTGCCAAGCAATGCAAGATATGGTCTCCTCAAGGAGCATAAGCACTAGTTGAGGTATATGGGAAGCTTGTGCTGTCTTAAGAGTTTGGAAGGGGAAGTGTGTGTCAGGGTGATCAAGAAAGGCTTCTCAGAGGCTTGGGGATAAGCCATGGGCCTTGAAGCAGAATTTAGTCAGGCTGATGTAGAGCTGAAGTGGTCCACAGGCTGGGGTGTGGCATGAGGTGAGTAAAGTTGCAGAGACAAGAAGCACCAGGCCTACAGGTAGAGTGTGGTGTAGCTGCATGGGAACGGAAAGGGGAAAGAGGACGCTTGTCTATACTCGGATGGGAGCCCCAGGACTACCTGCCAGGGCGGGGTTAGGACTTTTCTTAAAAAGCAGCTTTAGACTCGTTCAGGATTTGAACAAGTGTGAGTGTGGAGCCCCAGGTTGTATGTCAAAAAGTCTGAAAAAGACAGTCTTGACCCAGAAGTTTCCAAGGGCTTCCATTAGCAATTTTGCAAATGCCATGTTTCTGGTTCCTGTTACGTCCCGTGTCTCAAGCTGTGGATGGAAGAGAACATTCCCGTGACTCTGCTCGTGCTATTCCTGTTCTCTGGAGCCTCTCCCTGAGAGTGCTGTGAACATCCTACCCATTCGTCAAAGACAGGATCACTCTTTATTTTCAAGTGTTTTTGCTTTGTTTTGCCACTAGCAAATAAAGTAAATGCATGGATGTGAAGATAGTTTGTGGCATCTGCTGCCCTATTAGTCTTTTCCTCTCTTGTGGCCCCCCAAGCTGCATGTTCTGTTGAAGAGAAAGCTTGTCCCTGCTACAGGAATGGAGCAGCCTGTTGGGATCATCTGTTGCCCCCGAACACTTACAATATTGTGTTGATACCATCACCTGACACTTAGGATCACACAATTGCCTCCTTAAGTAGATGGCGAACTCTCCAAAGGCAGGGACTGTGTCTTACCGAGCAGCCAAGACAGCATTTTAAACATAACAAGTGCTCAGGAAGGACTGTTGGCAGGCATGGTGGATGGAGAGAGTGCCTCATAGAAGCATGTCTCACTTTTTGCAAAACCAGACTTTGTGGCACATACCTGGCTTTCATGAAAGTCACCACAGGCCTGGCCCTCACCACCAAGAACATTCTTTGCCCCCGTATTATAGAATCATTGCAGAGGAATGTTCTTTCTTCCTTAATGTTCTTTTGTGTTGCACACCCCACGTCACTTGGAGTAGAAGTGAGGTCGCTGCTTCCCCACCCAATGGGGTAGATTCTCTGTGCAGATGTCTTGTTATAAAATGTCCTTTCTTGGAAGTATGTTTTGCAGAAATCCCAGTTTCTAACTTCATCCAAGAAATTTCTAGTCAATGTGGTGACTCGTAGCTTAGTTTATCCTTTAAAGTTAACATGAAGAACCACTTATACAACTGGAAAACTACTCCACCCAGACTCTCATATGAGTTACAGGAATAAGAAATCCTTGGATTTTTTTTATTCTGACTCTTCTAATATGAACTACCACAGTTGACAAACTGTAATTTTCCATAATAATTTTAGCCTGTCCTTACGTGAAGTTGCTATTTAAAGTTAAAAATGTATGGAATCTAAGAAGAATTCATAGAGTTTTTTATTTGTCATACTTTGGCAATGAATGCTACTAATTTTTTTCATTCCTATCATTAAATCTAGAGCCTTCTCATTCCTTTTGCCAAGTGAATTTTCTTCTACCACTTTTTCGTAAGAATGATGTTCTGAGTAAAGGAAGGCATGCATCCATCTCAGCTCGGCTCCACACCGAGTGCACAGACAAGCCGTCCATGTGGTCTTCTGGACACCAGGGCTCTTTCCACTGAGCTGCCTGCTCACAACAACACTGTTGGGCATTGAGCTGGAAGCTCTCCACTTTGAACACAGTTGGATCGTTCACCAAAAGGCACTTTAAAAATTCAAGGTTTTAGTGTTATCACCAAAAAACATGTATTAAATATGCATCTGCACCTGGAGCTGTGTACCAATGGGTTAGCCCTTGTGCTCTGGGAATTGTCTTCTTGTCCTTTTAAAGTCAAGAGAACAGTCTTTCTGGGCATTAGGTGATGAGTGAAAGCTATCCAATTCTATTTTAGTCTATAATACATTGTTTTTTAAAGTTGTTGGTGGATTGACTCCTGGAGACTCTAATAAGTGAAATGAGAATATTAATCCAAAAGAGGAGAAAGTTCCAAGACCTTACAGCTGTCATTGGGCATTTAAAGGGTAGTTGGATGTGGAAAAGTGTGTTTCTTGATGCTCCCAAGGGCAGAACCACACGGGACCAGGGTGAGGAATAAGAAACCAGTTTAGGTCAAACTTGGCAGCAGTTTGGAACCATTCAAGTCTAGACTAGGTGGTTGCACAAATTTGTGCCTCTGGCTTCCAGAGACGTTCAGAAACTGAATGGCCACCTTTCTCCTGGGCTGTGAGAACGAATTCTTCCACTGGTAGGAAATTGGTTTAGTAGGACCCAGAGGCTCCATCTAACGTGATCATTTATGGGATTGTTTTTTCATTTAAAGGATAGAACATTATCTACAGTGTCTATGATTTTTTTAAGGGCCTTAGGGAAGGACATAATGAATTATTCAGAGACTTCTCTCTGTGAAGCAAGTTGCACAAAGGCAGACAACTTGATACAAATTATGAGTTTAAAATTGTTAGTAATATATTTTATTCATGTACTCTGCTTACAATAGATTTCCTGCTTGGCATTTCTTAGACATATCACTCATGATCCCACAGTTACTCTTTGAATGGATGCAAAATCCAATGCAGAAAGTGATGTGCACAGTCTAATGGATTATGCAAGTCTCAAAATTTGGGAGGGAAAGATTACTCATTAGGATTTTTTAATAAATATATTCAATATAACCATTGGTTTCACTCTGTTCCCTCATGGAATAGGTACCAAAATTTTGTTTATGTTTTATATGGAGGGGAAAAAAACCTTTTCTGAACACTTGTGGCAAAAGTGGGTACCTCTTTTAAGGTACTTTGAAGTACAGAGATTTCTTCAGTAGACGCAGTAGGGTTTCTCCCACACTTTCAAGTTATGGAAATGCTTTCTTTCTGATATTTTTCCGTTTTCCCCAATGCATAGTGAGGTTCACCTTGGCAGATTTTCTGAGGGTCTGTGAGAAGGCATTAGCCAGAGAGCAGTGTTTGAGTTCATGTGCAGAATAGGTGTTGCATGCTGCTGGTTTGGATCCTGATATCCCATCTGGCAGGTTCAAGTTCCACCCAGGCAGAGGGTACCAGCTCTGTGTAACACACAACGCCTGCCAGCCAGCTAGCCCACCCTCATTTGCTGTGATCCGGGGAGCCTTGTGATGGGACTACCACTGCTGACTAAAACTCACTGCTGCCAAACTCTGAAATGTAAAGAACTTCATGGCACTAACCAATATTGGAACAGCTGTGCATTCAGGGGTCCTCATGAGACAGGATGGAGTCCACCCTGCTAGGTTGGAGGCCCAGGGTGGTGATTGCTGGATTGGTTGACAGTTCATTCATGGAATACATGCCAGGCCCTGTGTAGATATGGAAGCATAAAATAGACATTTTGCCCTTTGACGGTCATGTAAACAAATACATTATTTAAGCCATGCCTTGTTACAGAGGCCAAATCAACAAGAACAATTGTCCTATTTAGGGAATAGGAGAGAGAGGGGCTTCCTTCTTTCAGATGGTGGGGGACAGCTCTGCTCGGATTGGAGTGTGCAGGATCAATCTAGATGAGAGCAGGATAGAGAACATTCCAGGCAGAAAGGAGTAAAGTGCAGGTCAAAGACAGGCGAGGTGGGCAGGGGCAGAAATCCCCGGGTTCATCAGCCTTTGGTGAGGGATTTGATTCTAATTGAGCTGCAAAGGGGAGTAGCTGCAAGGCTTTAGCTGGGAGTGAGATGATGAAAAAGATGACCCTTGCTACTGCTAGAAAATAAAACTGGACAAGAGAGAACACGAGAAGAGCGGTAGGAGCAACGTCAGGTGCTCAGGTGAAAGATGACATACCCTACGATGGCTGGAATTGGGGGCAGTCAAGGTGGGGGGAGTGCAGGGCAGCAAGAGGTTTGATCATGGATCAGAAGTGGGTAACACTGCATCTCACTTGCGGGCAGCTCAGAAAGGCAAGTCCCTCACTGGGCGTCCTTTTCCATTTATGTCTGAAACTGTGTTACTATGGGCAAAAATGGATCCGTCCAATTCAGGCAAAGTGGAAACAATGCAGAAGGCCTCTCCCTCGCCAGAACTTCATGTTTGAACAAGCATGGGGGCCCTGTGGGCTCAAGGGGAACAGCTCAGAACCCACGCGTTTGAATCTACTGTAACTCTTGCATTGCCCATGAAAGGTTTAGGCAGAGAAGTCCTTGAATGGGAGACTGTTAGAGCAAGGATGAGCCTTAGAAGCCATCCAGCAGCCTAATCCTAGAGTTTAGAGAGGTTACTGGTTATTCATCAGAAGACATAGCCAGTTGGAGGCAGAACTAGAGAGAAAGCATCATTTGAGGCAAAGCAACTTTCTTCAATTTAGAATTTTGAGTGAAAGTTAGTTCTAAGTCTTCATTAAATCCTTCTGGGGCACAATTTTTAAGAATGCTTCCAGAATTAATTTATTTAAGGATTAAGCCAGTCAAAACCCCAGGACTGTTTCAAGTAAACAGCTTAAATGTGGAATCTTAACGTTACAAGGTAATTCCCCTTGTAAGTGAGCTGTGGTAATTGGGCTCTAGTTTCTCATGTGAGAAGCCAAACGGTTTCAGACCTAATGAGTCCTGGCCACTGGGGCAGAGAGATTTTGGAATTCACTATTTATAGAGTTTTCCAGTGTCACTTTTCCCTTTCTTTTAATAAGCACTGAGCTGTAACACAGCCCGCTGGAGGCTTGGAGCAAAATTAGATGAATATCTAATGGAATGCAGTGAGGGCATCACAGCTGAATGACTTCTGACCCAGGTCTGGGGTTTAAAGTTTAATTTGGGACCTTGGCCATTCCTTATAAATGAGGATGTGCTCTCAAATAAATGATGGATCAATCTCGTTTTACAAGTTGGAGAGCTGAGAAGGTGGGTGTGCTTGGTGGAGGTAGATGCCCCCTCCAAAGACTTGCAGAGGGCAGTTGCATTTCAAATGCTGAGGCGAATTGTGCAATGGTTAATCGGGAATGTAAAGAAATTGTCAGGAATATAAACAAATAAATCTGGAATGTAAATAAGTTCCTCGGCTGGGTGCAAAGACATCAAGAAAACGAGCAGATGGGAATGCAATTTGAAAGGTAAAATCCAAACTGAAATAGAAGCCTTTTTATGAAAAATTAGCAACATTCATAAGTACTACTACTAGTCTGGCTCAGGAAAATACAAAAGATTGTCAGTCCTTTGAGCATCTCAGTGTATTATTTAGGGGGGAGTTTCTGATCTTTGCCCAGCAAGTTTTCCAAGTTGAGAAGCAGTGTGGTGTGGTGGGAGGAACACAGGACTCGGACTTTGCAGCCCCGAGTTAGCTGTGGGACTCCAGGAAAGTCATCTGATCCCTCAGACGCTCCATTCCTCGTCTGTAAAATGGAAAAAACGGCGTGAGTCCGTTTGACTGCTCTCAACTGCTGAGAAGAGGACATAATAACATACCACAGAGCAATTTGTAAGTTGCATAACTCCAGACAGTCTGTATTTCCTCTCAGCTCATTGTTTTATGAACCTAGGCTGCACCTTTGAGTCACCTGGGGGAACTTAACAACATGACCAGCCTCACCCCGGGCATTTTTCATTCTGTTGGTCTGGGTTGGCACCGGCGTTGGAGTTGTTCAAAACCCTCGAGGTCATTCCGATGGGTGGGCGGGACTGAGAAGCTCAGGCCTGGCCAGTGAGGAAGCTCTGTGAGGAGTTTGAGGCCCCATTGGGCCCTCAGGAAATCAGTCACAGGCCCAGGGAGAGTGCCGGCTGCCTTCCCAAGTCTGGGCTGCCTTCCTCAGTGCTCACTTCCTGCCTCTCCCAGCTTTTCCCTTGAAGTTTTCCCACTTTAATACTGATTCAGCCACAGCCTGTTGGGGTTTGAAATTCTGATGAGATGACTGCCTGAGGAGCTGGGCCTGCAGAGAGCGAGAGCTACTATTTTCCTCAAAACATATCATTTTAAATGATTCTGAAGCCTGTTAAATTAGACTGATGAGATTACTTTGATGAAGTAGCAGAGTAGATGCACAGAAATGATCGTTTTCACGTGCTTTTTAATTCAGGCAAGATTAATAAAAGATCTCGTGTTTACCGACTGAGCTGGAGTTTAAGACTTTGAGTACGGAATTAATTAGCCTGTTGTAATGAAGAAATCCAACTTCCTTGTCAATGTGTGAAACTTAAATAGAGTACAAACTTGATACTACTCTGAGTTTTTGCTTCTGAGCATGAACAGAGGGTGGAAATATTCCAAGGGAGCAGGTGGAGGGAAGCCACATTTTACCCTTGAAGTTAGCCCCATATTTTAATCATACCACTCGGAATGTATGTTCTCTAGTCTAAAGAGAATGAGCACTTTTTATTTTACGTTGTGTTAGTTCACCAGGGCTGCTAGGACATATGCCACACGATAGGTTGGCTTAACAACAAGGATTCATTGTCTCACAGTTTCAGAAGCTGGAAGTCCCAAATCAAGGTGTTGGTAAAGCCATGCTTTCACCCCAAAGTCTGTATCCTTCTGGCACAACCTTGCCACAGTTCTTGGGGTCCCTTGGTTTGCATCCCTGCATCCTGTCACATGGTGATGTCCTTGGTCTCCTGTGTTTTTCTTTGACTTCTGGCTTTTTATAGGGCATCCAGTAGCACGGATTAAGGCTCACCCTGAATCAGTTGGCCACACCAGCTAAATAGGATCTTCGGAGACCCTATTCACAAATGAGTCCACATCTTAACTGTTAATACATCTTGGGGGGGCAGGGAGTCCTATTTACAAATGGAGTCACACCCATAGGATTAAGAATAAGAAAGTGTTTTGTTAGGATACACAGATCTACTGCAGTTGTCATTCAGTGTATGTCATTCCATATCCAGAGATAACACCAAGGTAAAAATAAGGTATACCTGCAGGCCTCCTCTGGCCTGATTCAGAAGGGTTCCACCCGGCTAACGATGGTTCACTCTTCAGTGTTTTTGCCAGAAAGGCAGCCACGATCCTCCTCCTCCAGGGTTAAAGCTGTGAGAGGGAAATAGCAGTTAATAAGATATGTCCAGGCCTGCCTGGAAAAGGAGCCCTCACAGGAAACCAGAGTGTGATGAGGCTGATGGAAGGAAAGCCACTCGAGCGGTTATTTCTTACTGTGCCAGTTGGTGACCCAGCATTTTTCTAGGTTTCCTGAGTGTCTGTGAGGTCCGTCCTCCCAGCTGGTGTTCTCTGACATTCTGCAGTGTAGGTGAAAAGAAGAGGAAGAACTAACTTTTTTTTGAACGCTTGCTATGTGTCAGTCCCGGTGTGAAATACTTTGCGTGGAATAACCTCCCAACAACTTACAGGGTTCTGTTATTATCCCCCTTTGGGAGACAGCTAACCTGAGGAGGAGGGGACGGCTGCCCAGGTGCACAACTGGCTGCAGGTGCTCAAGCCAGGATTCCACTGAGGGGGGGGGCAACTACCACCTGGAGCCACTGTGGATGACTGCTGTGTATCTATCTTACGTGTCCATTCTCGGTGGTTGTGGGTAGAGCAGTGGCCCGTAAATTAGCTTGCTAAACTTTTATGCAGAGTGGTTTTGACCTTTCTTGTTGTTTTTCTTAATTCAGAAAGGAATTATGGCCCTCTCCCATAATTTGTGGTTAAAGTACCAACAGCTCTAGCAGCAATTTCATCCGACTTCCTGTAAGCTTTTAAAATTTTCGGTTGTCCAAGGTTTGACCCTTGATGTCAGGAGATGGGAAAGGCCATGAACAATATCATTCTTTTTGCCCTATTAATTTAGGGTCTGAATAAACTGGAGTCTGGGGCTGTGCTGTCCAATCTGGGAGCCACTGGCCCCTGTGGCTATTGAGCACTCCAAATGAGGCTGGTCTGAATGCAGTTTCCTGTGCTGGAAGCGAAAAATATGCAATGGATTTCAAAGACTTAGCACAAACCAAAGAATGCAAAGCATCTCACTGATACTTTCTATATTGATTATATGGGGAAATGATAACATTTTGGATATGTTGGGTTAAACAAAACATATAATCAAAATTAATTGTACCAGTTTCTTTTTACTTTTATGATATTCTACTAGAAAATCTTAAATCATGTGGCTCATGTCACATTTCTGTTGGTCAGTGCTGCTAGAGAAAGGATAAGGCCTGACCTTTGTCTCCCATACTCCTTTAAATATGTTAATCCAGCAATATCTACTGAGCACCTACTGTGTGCCAAGCATTATTTAAACATTTGAGACAAGTTTATGTGATTGAGATAAGTCAATGATTGAAAGAAACAAGGACCCATGACTTGGTGGATTTAGTACATTATAGATGTGAATATCATCAACTTTGGAAATTTTTTCCCACAGTGGCATTCTTTAAAAAGACTGGTGCCTGCGTAAAGAGAAAGAAGACTGTAGAATCACAAAGACCTGGTTCTAACTGTGGCTCCAACATTTATTTGCAGTGTGACCTTGGGCAAGTTCTTAACCTCTAGGCTGCAGATTCCTGTCTATAAAATGGGAATGAATAATTCGTCTCCTTTGATGCTGCTATTGCAGTTTACCCGATGGATTCGCCAGTGGAGCTCTGTGACTTTGGGATCCAGGGCCCAAGCCCAGCTTCCAAAGATGTGCCTCCATTTCTCCATTTCTGCATGTCTTGTCCTCAAAGGCACTCTAGGTTAGAAGTGTTGCTCTGAAGTTCAATTTGCATTGTATCTTCTCCATTTACATTTCTTGACCTTTCTCTTGCTCAGGCAGTAATACCCAGGGAGACCTTTTTCCTGAAGCACCCACCTAGCCTCTTCCTGAGTTTTTCAATCCCAGATCCAGCTAAAAGACTAAGAGTTGAGGTTCCATAATTACATTGTGGGACTTGCCATACAAAATGAAGACTCATGAAGTTGCTCTGGCGGAAATCAGTAGCGGTCGCCAGATTAGTCCTCCCATTTTTGCACTTGGCGGGGGGGGGTGTCCCTTTTTCTGCCCAGGGTGATACTTCTTCCAATAGTCTCTCTGCATCTGAAAACTGGAGAGGGATGGAGCAAAGGCATATAATAAAATGCACAGGTATGTTCTTGCAGGATTTCTGTTCCAGTCCCAATCTGCCCTATCTTGGTAGACAAGATGGCAGAATGTAGAAACTTCTGGAACATGTTTACTGTTTTGTACTTTGGCCTTGGCTATAGCCCACTAGTCTGCCCATTTTGTGTATTCATTTTAATGCTCCATTAACTGCCCTGGGAATTCAAAGTTGACTACCTCAGCCTCCGTGCTCAAGGGGCTTGTGTACAGAAGTTATGTGGCCGTATTATGGTGAGTGCAAGAGACAGGGGCTGGAATGGGAGCCCAAGAAGGGTCATCACCTGCCCTTCTATTTGAGACTTAACCCTGAAGATGTCAGGAAAACAACATGGTCAGATTTACATCTGAGTGGAGGAAGGATCGGGGATTACGGGGGCCTTAGATGCTTGTCTACTTGGCCCCATCCCCCCTGCTCTTAGCCCTCTGAGCTCGTCTTCTGAGTAGCCCCTTTCATATCTTTTGATAAACCTGGGTTTATCTTTCAAAGAATGACCCAACCCATTTCCAGTGAAGGGCCTGTTGCTTGTCCTCAAGGTTCCCTCACATTACTCTTATTGGGGTTTGGTCAGTGCCGGAAGAGTGGGAAAGCAGGAGGATTGCAGTAAAACAGACCCCTCTTTGGAAGGAATAAATTGTGAAGATAAGATCCAGTTTTTAGAAATGGCTTTTCCTATCTTCTCCCCTGATGTTGTATTTGATGTGCCTTCAGTTCAATAGGGAAAAGTTTTTTTTAAAGAAAAGGTTGCATCCTACCAAAGTGAAATATCATCATTTAATAAACTAGAACTGATAATTCAGCAACTCAAATTTCAAGTACAAACAATTTCCTCTGCCTTCTCATCTAGGATGCCAGATTTGCTTTGCTGGTCTCCATCCACGTGTCTTTGCTTGTCAGTGTGTGGGACAGTGTCTTCCAAGAAGGCAGGGAAACTCAGGTTTATGGAGTCGGGCTGTGTGCCACTCTCTGGCTTCTCCACTCCTACAGATGAAAAGACTGAGGCTCCATTGAGATTAAACAACATACCCAGTTCTGTCTTAACCGATTCCAAAGCCTGAGCTCTTTTCCCTTGTGTCATGCTGGTAATTTCTTCTAAGAAATTCTAGAAAGTCTTTTTGATTTCTCTAGAGCAGGGGTCCACAAACTTTTTCTTTGAAAGGCCGGATGGTACAGTTTTCAGCTTTGCGGGCAACTGGGTCTCTGTCAAACTAAGCAGCTGTGCTGCGGGGGGGCAATATGCAGCCATAGATAATCCATGAATGAATGGGTGTGGCTGTGTTCCAGTAAAACTTTATTTACAAAAACAGGTGGTGCAGGCCTTAGTTTACCAACCCCTCCTCTGGAGTTTCCCTGATGACTTTTAATTTTATTCCTAAAGCAGACAGGGCTAACTAGAAAAATAACATCTCTTTTCATACACGTTCATACGTTTGTTCATTCAACAAAGATTTTTGTGGTATCTTTCTGGTTCCAGATAAGTCCCTGCCCTCATGGAACTTAGAGAAGAGATGTTTGGGGGAAGGATATTGTTTTGTAATTTAGAATGAGAAAATAACTGCATAGATAATCACATTATTAGTTGAAACCTAAATGGAATTATTAAAATATATCATTGTCACAATATATAATATTTGCTTGTACATGAGAGTACATCCTAGAGTGGATTTATAAAATGTGGAAAAAGCAAAACTTTTCTGCTATGTAATAAGTCAATATCGAGGGGAAGGAAGGAGGCTGCAAAACTTCATACAGTTAATCTAATCATTTATTTAGCTCCGTAGGAAAAATAGCCAATGCAATATAAATGACCAGTTTCCCCGAGTATTAAAATGCAATATTGAGCAAATGAGAAATGGGTGTTGAGGTGACTAGGTAAGTAAACAAGGTGGGCAGTAAGTTCTGCAGTTCCACAGACAGCTTCTGGAGCATGCTGGAGGGCAGCTGTGTTGCTGGAGGGGCCTCCTGGTTTGAATGGCAAGTTGTCACACTTGCCGCTGCTGGTAGATTGTTACCAAATTCGGGCTGTTAATGAGCGAGACCTGGGTCCTGAGAAGGCTGGGGCTCTGAGGCAGGTCTGTTGCCAGGCCTTGCACCAGTGCTTGAGGCAGTTGCCAAAACTCCCAGTGGGAAGGGAAATGGAGCTGACAGTTTGTAGGTTTTGGTCTCACCACCCACTATCTCTACCCTTTCCCAACCCAGGACTTCACTGTTTCCTCTCTCTACCCTCCCCTTCTTGACCCCACAGTTTCATGGAAATAAAAAGCAACCCTCCCTAATATCGCAAAAAGGTTGGATTCCAGGTCACCTCCTAGTTAGACATTTGAGAAACTGATGCCCGGATACTATGTTTTGGAAAACACCAATGTGATCTTCATCTAAGAAATTGCTTGAAAATATTCATATATTTTAAATGAAAATAAGATTGGAAAAGTCCAGATATCTGGGTTCATGGTGTGACTGTGACATGACAAAGACTTAGTGAGCCAGTGGATGGGAAAAAAATGGTAATGTCATAGAAAGCCATTATTTATATATGTTTTCTAGAAAAAAAATCTTAAACAGAACACAAAAAGCACTAACCATTAAGAAAAAGATTAATATATTGGGCTACATTAAAAATAGGACAACAGGCTCCTTGTTTCTGTAGAAGTTAGCGTCTTCCCCACTAGGTTCAGAAGATGCCATTGGGTGCTTCAGATGAGAAGAAACCAGGGTTTAAATAGCTCGAGTGTCTGAGTACTCAGCAGTTGCCCTTAAGGTTTCAAAGGCTCTGGGAAGGCCTGCACTGCAGAAATCTGACCATCTTTGTCTAACCCAGCCCTTCTCAAATGTATTTACCTCACTGGGCCAACCTGGGCTCTCCAGGACAGCTCTTTGTAATCACTGACATGGAACTAATGAAATAGGGATGTTTTAAAAGATGAAATTTAACAAATCTTTGAGAAGTACATAAGCAGTTCCTTGTGGCATAAAATGACATTATAATGATTTCATTTTGAGATGATTTAAAAATCATCTCCTCCTCATGTTCTATTATCTAACTCTTACAAATAGGGAAGAATAACTTTGTATGACTTAATGAAGAAAGCCTTTTGTCTTTGGAACTTATGCTTCCATATCCTCCCTGATATAGGACATTAAGGCGAATGGAAGACTGGGAATTTGTGGTCCGTGGGATTTTTTCCTGGGCACATTTAAGGTCAATATTTTCATGTTACAGCTATATTTTCAGCTGCCCAGCAGGTGGAAAAGTATGTTCTGTTCAATAAATGAGGCCAATAGGATATCCATAGTTAAAAATTTCAACCCCAAGTCACATACTACATAAAAACCAATTCTAGGCAGATAGTGGATCTAATTGTAATTATAGAACAATAAAGGTTCTAGCAAATGGCATGGGAGGGAAAATGTTTATGAACTTGAGATGCAAAAATTTCTTAAACAGAACATAAACACCAATAACCATAAAGGAAATGATTTAATATATGAGACTGTATTAAAATTAAGAGTTTCTGCTAATTAAAACATTAAGAGAATGAAAGGTAAGCTGTTGAATGAGGGAAGATATTGGCCACACCTATAACTGCTAAAGGACTTGTATCCAGAATTAAAATAAGCAAATAAATAAAGACCTCTGACAAGTCAATAAGAAAAAACACAGACTATCCAGTGGAAAATTAGGCAGCAGATGTACACACTTTGTAGAGAGGGTATCCAAATGGGCAATAAACATGAAAAAAGGCTCATCTTCATTCATTTGCAGGGGAATGCAAATTAAAGCCACAGTTAGATACTACCACCACCCATGAGAAAGAATAAAATTGAAGACTGACAATAGTGGCAGGGTATAAATTGGGACTCTCACTTTGGGAAACTGTCAGTGTCATTTAAAGCTGAGCATATACCCCTATAATACTGCAATTCCAGTCCTAGCTATATACCCAACAGGAATGAGTACTTATGCACTCCAGGAGTCACGTATGCAATGTTCATAGCAAGATGATTAATAATAGCCTCAACCTGGAAACAACCCAAATGTTCCTCAAGGTAGAAGGTATTTTTGCTATGTATCTACCATGGAATACTACGCAGCCCCAAGTAAAAAAACTAATGTTACCAGACATAATGTTGAGCTAAAGAATCCAGGCATGAAGTAATTTGTTCTGTGTGATTACATATCCATAAAGTTCATAAAGGGGCAAAGCTCATCTGTCATGCTGGGCATCAAGGTAACCCCTACCTTGCTGGGGAGGATAGTGACCTGTAGAGGTGCGAGGCGGCTTTGGGGTGCTGGTTCCCTTGTATGGACCCCATGTGGTTTCAAGGGGAGTTCACACCGTGATAATCCACAGGCCGTGCTTTATGATTTGTGCCCTTGAAAAATGGATGTGATACCTACTGTCACCTAATTATTTTAAGCATGCCTTTAGACACCCAAGCGCCCGAGCAGTTTGGCGCTGGTGTCTGCACAGTGAGAGGAGAGAAGGTGGGGTATAGAGTGAAAGCGTGATGGCACCACATTCCACATTCCTAGTTCTTTCAGGCTTCCCTGACTGCCCTTACCAGTTTGGGCAGCTTTCCTATTGAAATTATATGTAGTGTTTTTGATATAACTATGATTGTCTCACGATGGGTGCTTGATAGCTGTAAACTTTTCAACTCGAATTGTGGGAGTTACATTTTCATTGGCAGATGGACAGTGTGATCCGGTGGGATGTACTGTGGGCTGGAAGCCAAGAGCCCAGCGTTCTGGTCTCGGCTTCCCATCATGACCTGGAACAAGTCATTGAGCCAGTTTCTGCAGCCCCCATCCCCGTCCCACCACCCACCCACCCCTGTAAAATAAAAACCTTAAAGCTACATATGGGAATCATACACCCCCAGCTCTAAGAGTGCTGTGAAGATCAAGTGAGATAACGATAAGCACTATTTGCAAATTGTCACTATAGAGAAATAAATCTGCTTGCATAAGCCACACATTCAAGTGAGTTTATAGTTACATCTGCTTATGCTTCTTAAATTTCTTACTAAATATCTGTAGACATGAGAGGTGTGAAAACAAAATCACAGCAGAAAAATCAACACAATGGAGGAATTTGGGAGAAATCATGCTGTGTAGGGTATTCTTGTTCCTAATAATCCCCATTATTTCACCACACGCATATGCTTATTTCTGTGTTTTCATGTCCTTCACCACATTAGATGGTGGAATCCACAGGTGGCCCTGGGGAGAGGGGCTGGCTCAGGGAGTTATTGGATTTCTACTCATATTTCTTTTGCCAGCATATATAGATATGCTTAAATTTAATACTTTGCCTATTAAATCATGATTTGCCAAATTAGGAAGAGATTCAATTCTGTTTTGTCGTTTTAACCCTTATTGTAGCTGAAATTTGAGATGTTCTCCTTGACGGAAGAGAAAGCGAATTTGGAACCTTTAGCCAAATAAATAGGTCAGAAGAATATATCTGAGAGGGAAAAAAAAATCCCTTTATTAATCATCTTCCATTTAATTGCACAACCTTCCTAAATGAATACTTTGGAAATGGTTATTCTAACAAAATAAACTACTGATCTAGGCGATTCATTTTAAAACTTTTGTTTAGTAACAGATTTATGTTTTTGCAAATAAAACCTGCTACACCTCAATGTATAGGACAGATAAAAGGGGATCCCTGTCTTTGAAGCAGGCAATGGAGAGAGTGTAGGCATATTTTGCTATTGAGATTTGAAACGGCTGTTGAACACGGTGGGAAGCTGGTAACTATTGTCCTGTGTTCCGGTGTAGGGAACATTCCATATGTGTGATGGTCTTATGTTGATATTTTGCCCTCAACCTTTCCGCCATATAACTTGGGTGCTGTCTGTTCAGCAAACTGATAGAGATGGCGTTCAGTGACTTGAGATGTTTATGAATCAGTGATCCAAGAGGAGAGGAGCTGAATCCTTGAAACTTGTAGATGCTGATACCTTCGACCAAATCGCCACTATTTCCAGAATGAATGTTGTGCTGAGAGAGACTTTGACAAATACTATCAATAACTACTCCGAGAAAATATCCAAGATGAACCAGCTTTCCGAAATGTTTCAGTTAATCAGATTGTCTAGATAACACACGTTTAACCTCTTAACCACTGAAACTGTCCTATGAGACTTTTTTGACTAAAATATTAAAAAAGAAAAAAAAGTTACACAACTTTTTCGCTTTTGCACAGTTTTTGTTTGAATATGAAGGGCATCTGTTCCCTTTTCAGTAATTTTTGTTTGGGGGGTTGGTAAAGACCTTAACCTCCAATCCAAAGTGTAATTCCCTGGCTACCATTTCTGAAAAGTTTCTAAGAACTGCTGGCCTGTGCAGCTTTAAAAACTATGTATATGTTTTTTATGAGATTGAAAGAGCTTCATTCGATCTACAGAGGAACTTTTTCATGAATTCTTCCTCTCATGACATTTTATATAGAAAAACTTGAGCCAAGTTAACCCATGGGATATCTCTGGGAAATAAGAAACTTTAAAAACAAACAAACAAAAAATACCAGGTAGCATCCCTTCTCTCCTGTGCAGTAGTCATCACTTGGTAGAAGGCCCTCTCAGCAGGTAAGGCCTATACTTCGGAAATACCCTTTCAGTATAAGAAGGAAAATGAGAGTTAAAGGAATGTTTTTCTGAGTGAGTCTGACTTGCCTAGCCTACTGTGGGCAGCTGGTAAATAGAGAACTTTAAAATCTCTAAGATTTATCATCCCCCAAGGACTCTTTTTGTCTGTGTTCCACTAATATCAGGGGCACTTAGGTCCCTGAAATCTATTAAGCTAGAAAGTGAAAGCACTACCTAAATACAACTACCTTTTCCCCCAGTTTTAAAAGTATCTATTTTTTTCTGGTTATTAGGATGCTACATGCTCAGTTCAGAAAATTCAAATAATAAAAAGAAGTATGAAGAATAAATTTAAAATCACCCAAAATTCAGGGGGTCAGGCTGTTAGAAAATTGTCAACAAGCATTCGTAACAGAGCATAACATTGTTCTTTGACTTTCCTCTGTCTAGCTGCCCACATATTATTTTTCATTTTGAAAGGTCATATCCACCCACCACGATGGACACTTAACTCACAAAAATTTACCACCTTCCCACAAGATGAAATACAACTTGTAAATAAATCTCTAGGAAAATAGCCCTCCAGAGTAATAAATAAAACAAGGTGAAACAAGGTCCTATTTATTAAATTAATGAAATCATAAAATCCAGGGTTTGTATGGGAAGTAAAAGCAGCAATCTCTTATTTTGCCTATGGCTTATATAAGTTGATATGGTCTTTTTGGAAAGTCATTTAGCAATAGATAGCAATAAGCTTTACTATTTATAACGTCACTTGGCGATTTCACTTCTGTATTTATTTATCTGAAGAAAGAATCCATACCGAAGAAACTGTTTGTATTGAGGTACTCATTCCAGTGGGACAAGTGTAGACAGAAGATGGCAAGCTCTTTAACCTCTTTGAGACTCAGTTTTGGTATCTTTGAATGGGGATGACAACAGTCCCTGACTCAGAGTCTTTTTGTGAGGATTAAAATGAAATTTCAGCCTGCAAACTGCTTGAAATTGTGTCTAGCACATAGCAGGTACTCAATAAACATTGCTTATTATCACCTTATGAGTTGTTGTGAGAATTAAATGAAGTAACACTTAAGGATAGTGCCTGGATAGAGTAAACAAGCACTCCGTTAGTTGTTATTATTAGAGCATGAAATTAGAAACACCTAATCCAAAATCTGGAGAAAAGGCAACATAAATTATGGTGGTTTCAAATGGTAGCTAAGAAGACTGTGTCGCAGTCTGGAAAATCAGTTGAAACACAATGTTAAGTATAAGGACGCCAAATTGTATGTACTCTATTGTTGTACCTATAAAAGAAGTTACGCATAGGAAGACAAACTAAAAGTAAACTTATTTCACAGATATAGTACTAGCTTCTCTGATGACTGACAAAGCATGAAAAACCTTGGGTTCTGGCCTAATGAAATGAATTTAAAGCATGAGAGAGACTTAAACCCACACTATAAGTATCATTAAGATGAAGGAAGAGCTTGAATAATTCTGGACCAGTCTATAATTTGAAATAAATGCTTTTTGAAGTGCTAAAGCCCATGACTGTTATCTTCAGCATGTAACATGGTTCTTACTGATTTTTGCCAAGTGCATGCATACCCTATTCTTGCTGAAATTTCATTTCTGCTGTCCACAGGACAAGACAAATTTGATATCCTTGTACAACTTGACCAGGCTTGAAATTTCATTGTGGTTGATTGCTCAGCTAGTCCCGTATAAATTAGTGGATTCAGACTTCAATAGGGAACACAGTCCTGAATCCCAAATGAGGAGATCTTGTGACCTTCTTTTCCGTTAGAAAGGTTTTTCAGACTTACGTACTCAGTCTCTTGTTTCAGGCTTCTCAAATCCTTTAGTCGTTTCTCCGTGGACCACGGCGATGCCCTTTGCTCAGTAGCCTTTAGCCAAAGGGGTTAAAACAATGGTGAAATAGAGACTCTTGCGTCTGGAAGCATTTGGCAGGACACAATGGATCTTCCATCAGAGAGTCCTGGAGATGGGGATTTCTGCATCCCTCACTCAAGGAATCACCAGGGCCTTGTTTCTACTTCTGAGTTCTGCTCTGGGTTATGGTCTGAAAATTACAAGTTTCCTCTCCACTGTAGAGTAAAAGCATGTGCTGATTCTGTGGTCAAGAGATCTCCTGGGGTGTGGACCGTGGCCTGGGCAAGGACTTTGAGGAGTGTCCACGGCTGCAGCCTGGTTTCCAACATGATTTCAGACCCCTCCTTGCTCAGGCCATCCGGTGTTTCTTTTTCTGCAGGAGCCAAAACTCCCCACCTCCTCTCTGCTTCAGACCTAGAGCCCAGCAGGCCTGCAGCTTCAGCTCCCATTATGGCTCTGGGTTTCTGCTCCATTTCTAGCCCGATGTTTATTTTGCATGGGAACTAACTATATCTTTCTATTTCTTTCTCTTTGTGTCTTTGTGTGTGTCTCTCATTCCCATGTGTTTGGAGCTGAAAGAGGGGCCCAAAACATGAACTTACAATAGCACCTTCACCGGAAGTCCCTGTCATTTTTATCCTTAGAGCAGAGAATGAACTTGGGGGAGGGAGTCGGAATGGGGGGGGACTGCTTCTCGCCTGTCCCCTGACGCCGCGTGAGTCAGAGTTTTCGATCCTGTGCGCCTCACTTCCGAGCATCGTCACCCCGGCCACCCCCTCGCAAGCTGCCGCTTATCCTGTACACCTGCTCTGCGACACAGACCAGGCCCGGAATGCAGTATTTTGTGTTGTATGCCCCTCCATCCTTATTAGTTCTTTCTTTAACCTTTCTTCATCCACTCCCCCTCAGCCGCTGTCAAAATGCCAGATTCAGGCACTGTTTTGCTTTTAATCTGTGAGGGAGGAAGAGACTGAATTAAAACAAAAAACAGTCCAACATTCATGGTCTCCCTTTGATACTTGCCTTTCCTCTAGTCCCAGAGCCAGGGTTCTCACCTTTGCCAGCATTCTTGAAGGACACCCCACTCATGACAGGTAGAGCCCACAGGCCACCAAAGAGAGGAGAGGACTTGGCTTGCCATGGCTCCCATGTGTTATGTCCAGATGGGTTTGACCTCAGAAACCCTCTAGTCACCTGGGTGTAAAGTACTTGGGAAAGGATAAACTGAAAGAGGAATCCAGCATGAAGGAATCTGTTTCTGCTTATATTGATGACCTTAAAGTGGTGGCAATTCAGGAAATACACCTTCTGACTGAGGTGGTGGCAGCAAGCCATAAAGCCATCTGGTCAACCAGAACAAAATACATTTGAGGCCACTCCCTTTCTCTGAGTGGCATGTAAAGAAGGAAGAAAATAAGTGAAACTGATTCCCTTTACTAGTCATTTTCAACAAGTAACCTGGTCCCTGAGTCGCCAAGTTCCATCTCTTCTGCATCTTTTATCTGGAAACAGACCTTCACCTCTACATCCCAGGGCAATGATTCACGTCCTCCTCATTGATATCAGTGACTGCTGTGGTATCACCTGCTATGGTCACCTGTGTCCAGTCTTGTCCCTCCCCCCAGCCTTTCCCTTTACACTGAGGAATTGTACCCCTGACGCCAACCCTTCCCTGTTTCAGATCTTCTGGTGGCTCCCTTAAGTGCAGTTCATGAGGAACTACCCTGGGGTGTCCTCTCCAGGCCCAGCTCTTGCCTCTTAACCTCTGGATTCCACTCTCAAGAGGCTACTGCCCTTCCCTTCCTGTATGGGCTGTGGCCTCTCGGGGCTCTCTGTGTTGACATCACTGCTTCTTTTGCCTGGAATATGTTCACTCGCGCATTCAATAGGAAAAATGTAAGTGGGCATCCACGGTGGTGCTGTGGATACGGCACTGAGTAGATAGAAATGACTTTGCCCTTTGTGGAATGTACAGAATAGTAAGGAAGATGGATGTCGATGCTGTCGTCACGGCAAGAGTTACACAATTAAACATCAAGACAAGCCATGAAGGGGCCAGGACACAGCCAGTCCCAGGTTCAGGGAAGGCCTCCCTGGGGTGTGACGTTTCAGCTAAATTCAGTAGGAAGTAGCTCAATAAAGAGCCAAAGAAAGATCTTTCCAAGACCAGGGACCAAGATGTGTTAAGGTCTTAGGAGGAAAATAACCACAATTGTAGCAGTGGAAGTGGTCAGAGTTCAGGCTTACTCAAGGTTCCCTGTGTGCCAGCCACAGGCTTACAGACTCAGCATATATTAACTCTTCAAATCCTCATAAAGCCCTATAGGTAGGTGCTTCTGTCACCCCCACTTTAGAGATGTGGACATCGAAGTCTAACAGGTATGGTGTCATGCTCAAGGTCACATGGCCACTGAGGTTTTGGGATTTGAATGCACAGAGTCTAGATGCAAATTCTATGCCATGGTCACTTTGTTATATTGCTGGGCCTGGTCAAGGCCTTGAAAGTAGCCTTTGTGGTTGGAGACTAGACCATGGTGAGGTGAGGCTGGAAGGCTAGCGGGACTGGGGAAACCACATGGGTGGTTGTGGATGTTATTCCTTACAGGGGACCTCAAGGTTTGGAGAGTCCTGAGATAATTCGCATCTTTATCAGTCTCATTGCTTGAGGGCAGTGGGTGGAAGCAGAAGCAAAGGGAGGAGACAGGAGACGACATATACAGCCATTGCCTCCTAGTTTAGGTGAAAAATGGGGGGGCTTGGATTTCCCTCCTTCCTTGACCTAGCCCCTTCCTACTTGCCCTTCCAGGCCTAGCACAGGTGTCACCTTCTTGGGACATCACCCTTGACCCTCTGCTGGGTCTGGGTGAGGCAGCGTCCTCTAAAGGTGAAATCTGGTTTTGACTCTTATCGAAACACAAGTCAATAATCCTTGATTTATCACATGTTCCGAGACTTAATGTAAGTCAGATCACTGTAAAGGCACCACAGTAGAGGAAGGTCACCTGTCAAGGATCCAACGAACTTGGCATGAAGCCATCCGTTAGAATTTATAGGATTTAGTAATTATAATGACTGCATTATTTTTAAATTGTGTTATTACTACATTAATGCCTCATTTATCTTTCTATCATCAGAGAAAGAGTAAATTTTCTAGATCGGTGGTTGACAAACTTTTTCTGAGAAGAGGCAGATAGTAAATATTTTCAGCTTTGTGGCCCATGACAAATGCATTGCGAAGACTCTGCTATTGTGGTGCAAAAGCAACCAGAGACAATACATGAAAGAGTATGGCTGTGTGACAATAAAACTTTATTTATGGACACTGAAATGTGACACTCATGTAATTTTCACTTGTCACAA
This sequence comes from Choloepus didactylus, assembly GCF_015220235.1. Lineage (NCBI taxonomy): Eukaryota > Metazoa > Chordata > Mammalia > Pilosa > Megalonychidae > Choloepus > Choloepus didactylus. The sequence continues at coordinate 61,511,050 of NC_051324.1, read as the reverse complement.
AATATTCTTCCAATCTTTTGTTTTGTTTTGTTTTACTTTGGCCATATTTGAGAGGGAATCTTTCTGAAATTTTTAATTACTCATCTATGTTCTCGAGTGAGCTGATGATAATTTAATTTTTTCTTAGTACGTATGGGCTACGTGGTATAACAAAACATTGAAACCCTGACACTGAAACCCAGGCACTGTCCTCTTGCTGAATCTTGTTGGACAAGTTGCTTAACTTTTCTTGGTCTCAGTTTCATCTTCTGTGAAATGGGGTTAATGATCAGGAAGGATTTTAAGCTGGTTGCACTAGGATGGTTGTGCTAATTATTGATGGATAGAATCCAGGCTGATTGATCACAGAGTATCCTAAAATTGATCAGTACCCAGGCTGTGCCTGGTGTTAAATATTTTGGAAATCACCATTGATAATAATATCTTCTCTACAGAGGTCTCTATTTACTATTCCCAGCATTTGCCCAGTATATAGTACATGCTCGTCTTCTCCCACAGAAAGGACTTTAGGTGTCATTGAGTCAGGAAGTATATTTTGCATCCACATCAACCACCCTTATGCCTGCAGGACTTTGCGTTGTTCTGTCTGAATTTTTATAGTCTATTTCCCTAGATGCCAATAGGAGATGAGCCGTAACTTCATCTCGCCTGGCTGAAAGCCTGCCTCCTCCAGCTACTCTACCTTGCTGCTTCTAATTAGCAGACTAATTAAAACAGAGGAGAGAAACTAACTCTGCATTAGCCCCTCCACTGGGCTCTTAAGAACGGGAACTCTAAGTAAGAGAGGGGGCAAGAGCCTGGGGTTGAATTCCAGTTCCACCCATCACTAGCTGTGTGTCCTAGGACGGCTACGGACCCTCTCTGTTCCTCGGTTCCCTCATCTGCAAAATGGGGCAAAATAGCACCTACCGCATGGTGTTGCTGAGAGAATTAAATGAACTAACATAGGGTAGAACATTTCAAACAGCCCCAGACATGGAGTCAGCACCAAGGAAGGGTTTTCTGTCATTATGTTTTGTTTATACCCAGTTAAGTGTATTATTGCTGGTTCTGATGCTTGGTAAAGATGATTGAGATTTCCAGATACACAACCTCTAGCTAAGAGCAGTTACATATTAAATGACGGATTCTGAAAAAAACAAAGATCTCGCGAGTATTGCTTTATGATCTGACGATTTTCTATTTTATCTCCTAGTTTTGTTTTTAATACTGCCAGACATCTAGTACTGAACTGGCCCTTTTCTGTTTTGGGACTCATAAAGATACTAAAATGCAGGGGTTAAGAATGGACAATAAAGCCTAAAGTACTGTGCAAAATGAATTTATACCTGTGAGATTTAAAGTGACGTACTGAAGGAAGTCACAGTTAATGGTTAGTTTCCTTTGGGGAAACATTCTTGAAGAATTATAGTCTCACATATCTTTGATGGAAATCAAATAACTCCTGGGTTAATGTTTAGTTAAGTGAACCTGAAAGAAAAGTGTCACTTTGCCTGGCTAGGAGCACAGGAAGATTATTTTAATTGAGAGGCAATTTTGAAAAAGAGAAACAGTTCTGTTAGAGTGGTGGGATTATGGGTGATTATCTGTTTTTCCTTTTTAAAAGATGGATTTGCCTTTTAAAAAGGAAAAAAATAGAACCTTAAGGCAATTATAATCTCTCTCTAAATTATCTTCATTGCAACTCTAAGATTGCAGAGGGTGTGTCATCATAAGACCCAACGGCCTAAAGTCTCAAATAGGTAAGAATATTCTAAGAAGTTAGTAAAATTATTCCAAGAATGCTGGCATTTCATGCTATTCCTTTCTTTGGTAGATTTTGGTTTTAGTTCCAAGCAGGAGTCTGTTGGGTGGGCAGGAAGGAAAAACATCACGTTTGGAACGTGAGCTCCCTGTTGCTCCTCTCCTGCATTTTTCCCACCCTCCCTTCTATCTGGTTTGGCTTCAAGCAGATCTGTGAGGTAAAGGTTGAGTTTACAGACTTTTTGCAGCTAGACCATGAGGCAAGACTTTCCACCCGAGAACACACTTCCCAGCCCCTTAGAACTCTGGCTTTCTGGAATGGAGGCGAGCTGCAGAGTGGCAAGCCACAGCTTACGTTGGAAAGCCGCTTTCCCCATTCACTAGCCTTGAGAGCATTATTTAATTGGCTTTTCACTTTTGTAAATGGAGGTGATAATATCCACCCCACTGGGTCATGAGAAGGATATGGGAGAACACATGAACGCAGCCAGCACGATGCCCAGGGTATAGTAGGAACTCAGTCAATGTCAGTTGCACGTGAAACCCATCACTTACTGCCCTCAGCATTTACTTTCTTCCCCTTGAGTGGATTATGTTTGACAAGTAAATCAGTTCGGTGAATCCAGATAAATGGGGGAGTCGATTTTTCTAGACAGCACAGGTTGTTGAGAGGAGTCAATGAATTAAAATGTCTAAAAAGTGTGTGGCAGTGCCCGGCACAGCAGAGAGCCATGTATTGGTGGTTCCCATTGGTGGCTGCCATTGTACCCTAGCCTGGTTCATCCCAGCCAGTGGAGACAAGGTCCTGGGAGGCCCCTGTGGATGGGGCACCCTAACCCCCCACCCATGAGGTACTTAGTGAAATGGTTACTCACTTTGCTTTTACCCAGCTTTTAGCATCTTTCAGCTAAGGACTCAGTACCTAGTGGGCCCTCAAAAAATATTATTGCTAAGGAAATTATTCCAGGCATTAGATATTCAGATAATGAGCAGAACTGGTGTCACTTCCTCCTGGCAGTATCTATAACTGGTGTGATGGGAATAGAGTCATCCTATCGACTCTAACCGGAGGCCAGTGTGGAAGAAGGATATGCAGAAGTGTCCTATCCTTGTATCAGAAGACAGAGCTTCTCCACTCCTTTAGGCCTCAGATCAGTAATTGGTCCCTTCCTGAGTTAGTTTTAAAGCAGCCTGAGGTCGGACCCTCCCTTAATGGGAAATTGGTGCTGAAACTCTTTATTGATACCAAATAACAGAATAGTGCTTTGAGCTCAAAAGGACTTTTTCTAAGTTCCTTCATTGACCTGATCTCCAGATGATTCAGCCACATGTTGTTTTTCTCTAAAGTTGTGCAATACCCATAGTGATGCTTGATTTTCCTGATGATCATTCTCCATTATCATCAGTTAACATTGACTAAATATCCACAGTGTGCCAAGCTCAGTGCAAGACATATAAAGGAAGCCCTGTCCCCACTCCAGAGCTGTGGACTGAGGGCCATTAGAACTCTGGAGAGATGCACAGACACAGTTGAGGGGATGGAAAAAAGGGCAGAGTTAACTGTGAGGGGCCTCATTACTGTATTGCCTCCATGTTGCTTATAAATTGCCATTCTGAATGGTCTCTGTAAGTCTTGACAGCAGACAGTGTCTACTCAACAACCCAGAGATTTCCATCCTCCCAAGATAGAAAATGAGCAAAACTCTGGACTTGAGCCCTGGACAGCATGTTTCCTAGGATAAGACTGTTTTCTCCAATCCTGTGGAAGTGTCTTGCTGACACAATATTATCTTGAGACAGAATTTATTTTGTTATATTCTTGCCCTTCATCCCTTTTCCTCCCCCCTTCCTCTAGGTAACCACTATCCTGAAGGTGATGAATTGCATTATCATCATTATAACATGTGTATAAATATCTAACTATCTATAAAGCATCATTCCACATGTTTAAAGTTTTACGTAAATTATATGGCACTATGCAAATCCTTCATACCTTGTTTTCTTCTCTCCAGCATTATTGATTTGAGAGTTACCTGTTTTGATTCATGTAGATCTGGTTTGCTCATTTCATTTGTTATATGATGAGGATAATTTGCCCATTCCCCTACTGGTGGACAGCCAGGTTGCTTCCAGGTTTGTGTTCTCTTAAGCAGAGCTGCAGTGGATACACTTCCTTGGCTCTCCTGGCACACTTATGCGAGAATTTCCCTGGGTCTATGGTGTACTTAGAAGAGGAGCCTCTGATCGTATTTTCAACTTTACTGGCTTTGGCAACTTGCTTCCAAAGTGCCTGAACCAAATTTACACCCTACCAGCAGGGTTGGAGGGTTCTCGTTGCCTCAGGCCCTTACCAGTGACTGCTTTGAACAGATTTACCAATGTATTTCAATCTGACAGGTGTGAAATAGCATGCATTTGTCTGTCTTTGGTTCCTGGGAATGTTAAACAACTTTTATATGTTTGTTAGCCATCAGAGCTGCTTCTTTCTATCCTTTATGTCTTTGGCAATTTTCTTCCCTTTTTCCTTTTTCTGGGGGGATAAGAGGGATGTAAGGAGTGGTTCTTTTCTCACTGATAGGTAGAAATTCTTTACATATTCTGGATACCAATTTTTGCTGATCTAGGTTACAAATGTCTTCTCCTAGCACTAAAATATTTTATGAAAGAAAAATGAGATATGGGAAAGAGCAATTCAGTCTTTAAGAGAAGTATCCATAAAGATTTTGTTCTGCCTCTGGGACTGAGTTTGTGGTGTGCCAAGCTAGTGGATTGTTACAGTTTCCGCTTATTGAGATGTCATCAGGGCAGGGCTTTTGTAATTTTTCTTTTTTCCTTTCTGAATTTTGTTTTGTTTTGCTTTGCTTTTTAAAAGTAGGATTTTAAGAAAATGCTTCTGTTCTTGATGATATTCCAGGCTCACTTGTTTGGGGCTTTGGGAATGGGTTGCTGATGCCTTTACCCAAGCCGTAGGTGAACACAAACCTGGCCACTTCCAGTTCATATTCCCACAGTTTCTTATGATCCCTGAAAGAGTTCGATGAGCTTGCCGGCACTCAGCAGCACAATGGTGGGTTAGCTCCCGTCTTCCCATAGTGGAGACATTTTTTTTCCGTTAATACGGAAACAACCCATGTTCATTAAGAAACCCATCAAAAAGCATAATTCTACCCACCAAGAGACAACTACTTTTAATATCCCGATATAAACTCTGCTAAACTTTTTCTAATGCATGTGTGAATGTGTGAACATCATATAATCACAGGAATGATCATAAGTACTTATTGTTTTATGTTGTACATTTTTCACTTAGCAATACTGTAGAAATCTCTTTCTAGGTTAATAGATATATTCCTACAGTGTCCTTTTTAGCGGTTGCATGATATTCCTTCATTGCAGTCCTGCAGGGAAAATTGTTGTACATAGATATTGGTTTATATCTTTAACTACTTCCTTGTGGGAAAAAAAAATCTAAGAACTGAAATTGCCAGGTTAAAGGCATGCTCATATCTGAGAATTTTGGTATAAACCCCCAAATTGTTTCATGTGATGAGGGAGCAGTAGTTTGTTGGCTCACTCATTGAAAAGATACTTGTTGAGCACCTGCCATGGGCCAAGCACTTCCTAAGAACTGGGGATACTGAGATATTAAGATTGTCTTGGTCCCTTGTCTTAGGGCTCAGTGTCGGGGGGGAGGAAGGCGCTGCACAGAGGAAGTGGAGCAGGAAGGCAGCAGGTTCAGATTTGCGGAAGCCGCCACCAGGTGGAGGGAGGTCGGTCTCCAGCTGAGGGGGGTGGGCAGCAACAGCCAGAATTTCTCTTGTGATGATAATGTGAGGCTCCCTTGCCACACACCAGCTCTCTCTCTAAACAATATAAAATGCTTACCTTGACCCCAAGCACAGCCCCACCTGTATTTCAGGTGAGTCACCCAACTTATTGCACTGCAGTTTCCACTCCTGTGGATCAGGGATAAAAATAACACCAGCCTTATCTGTCGCGCAGATGTGAGAGCTGAGTCAAATGGCAGATAGAAAAATGATTCACTGACTGTCGAATTGTATATAAATGTTGGAAAACTGTGTGTTGACCCTCAGGGTGCACACAAGGGCGTCAGGTGAGTAACAGCTCCCGGAGGACAGGAGAGAGGATTCTGGTCCTGAAACGAGCGGCCCCCGCTGAGCAGGAGCGTAGGCACCGTGGGAACCTACCGCTGGGGCTTAGAAGCCTCCTCAGGGCATCGTGGGAAGAGCCTGGGCTCTGCTCTCACACAGCCCCAGTTCGAATCCTAGCTCTGCCACTTTCGAGCTCTGTGACCTTGGACAGGTGACTTAACCTCTCTCTCTCTGCTGCAGTTTCTTCATCTACAGAGTTGGGGTGATCATCGAGTCCTTGTGAGGATTAAAGGAAATAAGGCCTGTGAAGTGCTTGGTCCAGGACCTGGTGTAGAAAATGTCTAATGCATTTAAGCTTTTATTAATCTTATTACTGGCAGCTTGTTAATCCTTGGAAGAAAACTGTTAGGAAAAAAAAAAATTTCCTCTGCAGTTTAAGAGCATCCTAAAGTCAAATTCTAGTTTTTATGATAGACTAAGTTTTCATTCATCATGCTGTACTTGTTAAATAACTTCTTCCCAGGAGAAATGCCCACTTCTTGGGTTTAATTATGGGCCATGAGGATTTGCTTTTTCTGAGCAAGGCTTAAAGAAAGAGCTGATTGATGCTACAGAAAATGTGTAGAAGCCTTTTTCGCTATTGAAAGCCTTGTGGAGTTGCCCTGAGAAGCTTGTTTCCCGAGCTTTCTTCCAGGTTGTCCTGGTGACGGGCTGTGGCAAATCTCCCAGCAATAAGGTGACAGGGTCCTTTTATATCAAAACAAAGTGTAACTGCATTGGTGAGAGAGCTGGCATCATCTCTGACGAACATGTTTTTAAAATTATCACTGAAATGCCAGTTACCTTCATCTTGCAATTATATTTTGAGATTATCTCCTTGCACCCAAGTAGTATAGAACATTAGGGCTTGAGAGTAGCTGCTCCTAGATTTGAGGGGGTTTGATGGACAGGATGAGCACTAGAGTGGTCCAATTTTTCTCTTTCTCTAAGTAAGGACATTTATTAAAAACCACCATCAATTAAACCATCATTTTATCAAAGAAAGCCCATTTTAACACTCTCTCCCCTGACGACAGTAAAAAGGACACACGCTCAGTACTTTTTCAAAGATTGCATAAATTAATTTCATGAAAAAAAATCTCCTTTGTTCTTATTTTTCTCTTGTACATAAAAACATCATCTCAGTCCAACATCCGAGGATTCACAGAACTCATCCATGTGGGAAAAAAAGGAAATACAACAATTTGCACAAAGTCACACAGGAAATTGTACTCCTGCAAGATTGGAGTGTGGTTCTTTTGATGCTCTCTTCTAGCCATCTAGGCCACTGGACAGCTGGCCGCTGAGATACTTAAACTGACTCTAACGGTTTAAGGATGAATTGGATGCAGCTGAATCATGTGATCTGTTTACTAAATTGTTCATAGCCACAGAGCCCTAATTCATTAAATAAAAAAGCATTGATTTAGTACTTAAAAGCCTGATCCTGAGGATTAGCCAGGATAGAGGCTAAGCTGCTACAATAAAGAGATCCCAAAATACAGCGGCTAAGATAAGAGAGAAGTTAATTTTTCCCTCTTAACGGCAGTCCTGAGGGTGGGGTGGGGGGCAGTTTGGCTCCTTGTGGTCATTCGGGGATCTGAGCTGCTGCTTTCCCAATGCTCTGATTCCAGGGTGTTCTTGTTTGCCTGGTTGAAGCTGTGCTGCTCCTTTGTCTGCGTGGAAGTGGGGAGGGAAGGTGGGGGCCCTAAAGCTCTATGTCTCACGATTGAGACCCTGCACTTCCTTTCCCATCCCACTGGTGCAAACCCAGATTCACAGCCACAGGTACGTGCCACCGAGACTGGCAGAGATAGTCCCCAGCCAGGCAGCCGTACACGGAGATGAAACCTGCGGGTGGGTGGGGAGAGGTTCCTGTCACTAAAAGAAGAGGAGAATGGTTACCGGGGGACAAGTAGCAATGAAGATGTTTTTGATCTATGTCATGTTTTTCTCTGACTAAACGGGAGAAGGAAAACTCTGGTTCTTGATCTATCTCAATTTTCTGTCCACTTTACCACTTCCCTTTATTTTGGAGGGTGCATATCCAGGCAGGCGTGGATAATGCGAGAGCAAGTCTGTTGCACATCAGTTATTGCCCCTGAGAATCTGGTGCAATGCAGGATGGTAAGCGTTCCCCCTTGCCCCAGCCACAACTCTCCTACCACACTATTTCACAGGGTGATCCAAGGACACAGTTTGAAGAAGACCTTGAGTCCCCAAGGCCCAAACCCAGTGATGTCATCCAGGGTTAGCGACAACTCGTACAACACGTGCTAGTTGGGTAGAACGGGCTAATGGCTGCAGGGGGAGTTAGAGCCTATATTTACCCACTCTTGGCCCTGCCTCATGATGCTCCACGGAACAAACAAAGATGTAGATTACGCTCGCAGATGGTTTCCTTATTTTTAGTCCAGTGAGAGATTTCTAGGATCTCTTTATTTTTTCATGACGATGGTCTGAGGGACTCGAACGAAGGGCAAACTCACCCCAGGAAAGATGTTTTACTTAGCATGTTATTACCTGGCACCTATAGGGAAATCACAGGAGAATGACATTCCTTCACAACATGTGTTGTTTTCTTTTGGCATAGCTACAGTTAAATTTCCCAAATCTGAAGAAGCAGTTTCCCAATTCTAGGGGAAGTAATTAAATTATTAATTAAAATGGAACCCTGCCTCTCTCCACTGCAGAGAGCTGTGGATATCTTCCACTCTGCTGCATGTGAGGCCACGGAATTGCAGGTGATTCACTGATTACATTGCTCGATTAAGGACCCATATAGAAACCTTAATAAATACTCTCACTGATGGGATTAATATCATCACAGATATGCATTATAGGAGAAGTTAAATCCATTTCCACCAAGCCCCATGTTTTTGTCAATGGCAAAAACTTGAACATAGAGGCCTTAGAAACATGATGGCCCCATTTTTCACAGTGGGATAATTAGAGATGCCAGAGAGTGAGCTGGCTCATCCCGTAGAGACAGGTCGGAGATCAGGTTGGGGTGTGCTCACGTTCACTGGCGATCCCACTTCCACAGCTGTGTGAGAACAAGGCAGCTCGCACGTTGTCAGCGATGCTTCCTTTGACTGTGTCTTCTTTCTTAGGCTCTGTAATGAGTTGGTGGGTGCGGTGCCTGTCACTCATCTCCCAGAGCTTGATAAGTGTTATTTTACTTCTTGATGGGTTCCTTCTGGCATATTTTCCACTTTGTACCTTGGCTGTTTATAGTGGTTCCTTTGATCCAAATAAAAGCGAGGTATAAAAAGCAAGTGAGAACAGGGCAGGAGAAGTCAGAACTGTAATTTAGTCGTGTAAGGTTCAATTGCATGTGTTTTTCTCCTTCTGCCTTCACCACGCTGCGAAGCCAGGCTCTGCTCCACTTCACGGCCAGTGACGTTAAGTCAGCCCCACACTTTCTCATCCTTTCCAGGGTAATCAGTATTCTCTTAGGTGCCTGATAGAAAGAGGGTGATTTTCATTTGCATCAGATGTTCTGGAACTGTTTAGGAATTTGAAGAAATATTACACTTAAAATAATTTTTTATCATTGTTATGTTGAAGGGATGGTGTTGTTTACTTGCTGTAGAGTGAGAAAAGTGTTGTACAGATATGAGCATGAAGCAGGGGCGTGGGTGGTTTTAAGGGCAGGCTTTGGAGATTTGGGCTCTGATGCCACCATTCAGAGTCCATCTACTTCTGCCTTGGCTCCTTCAGCCCCATCTAGAAGCTGTCTCCAGAAGGCGTTTTCTGTGATGGGACAAAGGGAGGAGCAGAACCAGCTGCTTGATGTGCCTCTGGACATTCTCCCTGGGACTCGCCTTCAGCCCTTTCCTGAGGGTGTCATTTTCTTTGGGGTGCAAGGAGCAAGAGAACACTCTTGTCCCAAAGGCCTCACATGACTTGCTGTTTAGTTAAGACAAGGAATGATAGGTAGTCTTAAAACAGTAAATTGTTTTGTTTCCCTCGGTTGTTCAGAAGTAAAGAATCGTAGCTCTGGGTCCTTTTACATACACACACACATTTGTGTAAGCAGAACAGTTGCTCAGTCTTCTTGGCGTGAACAGCGAAAGGAGCACTTGCTCCTTCGTTGCTGCCTGGAGACAGCTTTGCAGCGGGCCCGATGGGCAGTGAGAGAGCTGAGGCTTGGTTCTGTCCCTGTTGTTGCTGAAGCCGTTCTCGCCATCTGTCTCCAGCGTTAGCTCTCTGCCTCTGTTTGGTGATATCCTCCAGAACAAAACTTGGCTGTTACAAATCACCTCGGTAAGCAGGATTTCCCGCAGTGTGTTAAAAGAAAAAAGAAAACAGATGATAGTTCCAAATAAAAGCTGCTTCAGGTCAGCCTTAGGGAGAGCTCTGGGAAGAATGTGGCCTGGGGAGCTGGGTAAAGCGTTTCTCAAACCCTTTTACCAATCCTAGGTTGGCATGGACATTCATTTCTAGGAGAAAACCCAATGTGTGAAGGCCATGCACAGTTGTCTTTTGTTTGTTTGTTTGTTTAACATGTGTTGGCTTTTGTTGTAAGAGGAAAACAGTGGAATACAGGCATTTGCAATAGCTGAGGTTGTGGCCTGCCCGCTGGCTAGGTGGAAACCATGCTGGATGGACAGACAGACATCTGCCCAGCGGATGAATGATTGCCTGGTTTGCTGAATTCAAACAAGAAGATATTCTGGTACTTCTAACAAAGATATTAAAATTTAAAATACAAAGTATCATTTCTCATGTATTTAATTAGCAAAAACTTTTTCTTAATGAATAATAGCTTCCATAGAATATATAAAAGCTTTTTTTCTGTACATTCCAGATTGCATTATAAATTGAGGCTCCTCTTGGAAAGAAGGGTGGCATTATGTATCAAGAGCTCTAAAATGTTGGTGTGGTTTCCCTACTTTTAGAATATCTCCTAGGAAAAGAATGCAAAATATATGAAAAGTTATATGCATCAATGTGTCCATTGTTATGTTAAATTCCCAGTAATGAAGACATAATGATACAAGGTACAACTCATTTATACATTCATTTAAAAGTTATTCTAAAGAAAAGTCTAAGCTACTGGGAGAACCTAAGATGGCGGCTGGGTGAGACAGGGCAAAAAAACACCTCCGTGAAAAATACTAGATAAAAACCAGAAAGTGACCGAGAACACCAGTTCCAGCGATGCTCCAGCCAGACAAGGTCTGCTCAATCCACAGGGACCGTGCATTTGGTGAAACCGGGAGTCTGCATTCTGAAACGAGTGAGTGAGCTGGCTGAAAGTCCAGTGGTTGCGCTGCGGTGTGGGGAAACGGTGGGTTGGCATTTGGAGACGGAATAGTTCTTTAAAAAAAAACAAAAAAAACCCGGGAGCAGCCGCGGATACGATGGGGAGAACCGCACAGTGAAGCACGGCAGGAGCAGGCTGAGCCAACGCCTCGGTGTCTGGCATGGAGGATACCCTTTCCCACACCCGCTGCCGATTGTCTCGGGGCCAGGAGGGCAGAGGGGAGCCAAAAAGAGAAAGAAACTGCGCCCCTTGCAGCCGTCTCCCCAGCGGGCTGGGGACACTCCTGCCCAAGGCTGGACCCACAGCCCAGAGCTGCACCAAGAAACCCAGTGTGACGGGGAGTCTTTCCCGCAGCACCGCGAATTCTGTTACTGAAAGAAAATTCAAGAGTCTTCCAGGCCATTGGTTCCCAAACCCAAATCTTGGAAACAACACACAGTTCTCTAGTTCCATTCTAGACTCCAGTTCCAGAAGACCGCGGGGTGTGGCCCAGGAATCTGTGTCCTTAAGAAGCTCTCCAGGAGGGGCGGGAAGGAGCAGGGAAGAGTATAGGGGTTGTGCTGGTTTGAAATTTTATGCCCTGGCAAAAGCCATGTTCTTTAATGCAGTCTTGTGGGGGCAGACTTATTATTAGGTTGTTTCCATGGAGATGTGACCCACCCAACTGTAGGTAAGACTTCTGATTATATTTTTCCATGGATGTGTGACCCCACCCATTCAAGGCGGGTCTTGATTAGTTTACTGGAGTCCTTAGGAGAGCTCAGGGGCTGACACACATGCTGACACTTGGAGATGCTAAGGTAAGAGATGAAGCCCAGAGTTTGCCCCAGAGAAGCTAAGACTCTTAGAGAGAAACACCCTGGAAGTACAAGCAAGGATGTACAGGAGCTGAGAGAGAGATGATAAGAGAGACAGAAGCCCAGACACATTTTGGAGAAACCCATTTTGAAACCAGAAACCAGGAGCAAAGGACCAGCAGACGCCAGCCACATGCCTTCCCAGCTGACAGAGGTGTTCCGGACACCATCGACCTTTCTTCAGTGAAGATATCCTCTTGTTGATGCCTTAATTTGGACACTTTTATGGCCTTAGAACTGTAAATTTGTAACCGAATAAATCACCTTTATTAAAGCCAATGCATTTCTTTTATTTTGCATAACAGCAGCTTTAGCAAACCGAAACAGGGGTATACTCACTGAAGCCAAATAGGCCGAGCTGATCACTGTTTAAGCTGGTAATGAGTACATGGGGACTCATTGTTCTCTCTCTACTTTTGTGTGTGTTTGAAATTTTCCATAATGAAAAGGTTTGTTTTTAAAAGCTTCCCAGGTGATCCTGGTAATCAACCAGGTTTGGGAAGCACAATCCACTCCTCTCATTTAATAGATGAGAAAATTAAGGCCCCAGAAGGTGGATAATAGACCCTGTGCCACACAGTTCATTTTAGAGACCCAACTCTCATGTTCTGCTTCATAGGCCTGAGCTCTTGACTCCACATTGCCTTCTCAACTTATCATTTTGCTGGCCTTCTTAGAATTTAAAAGGACATTTTAAAATCTGATTTGTATGACAAGTATTTTTTTTAAAACATGGGAATTTCACAAGAGATGTTTCTTCCTTCACAAATTTCCCTCTAGCTGTCAGATGCATTGACAATCATTCCATGGGGCTACAAGATAATTAATTATTGGCTTTGCAACCATGGACTTCGGTGCTTCTGCTTTGCCACTCCTTAGCATGTGAGTTCAATGATAAAAGAATGAATGAGTGAACGAATGAGTGCTAGAGATGCCCAACAGTGCAGCACCTGGAAACAACATGTAAGGAACAAAACAGCCAAATCCAAAGCAGGAAAAGAACAACCAGCCAGTCCTGGACCACTGAGAGAGACCATAGGACTGTGACTTTGCCAATTGCTGATCAGTGGTCAGTTCTGTCAATCCACTTAACCCTTTCACATCCTTTGCATGTCATACAAATACATACTATTGATTCAGTCAGAAAGCCAACCAGTTCACTTAAAAATGTATCAGATCGTCTGAATGATTTGACCAGAAGCCCCAGGAGAGGAAGGGAGAAGGAGAAAAAGAGGAAGGGAAGGGAAAGATAGGAGGGGAAGCATCACATAATTGAAACAGTGGGCAATATCACAGGATATACCTTGATTTATTACTATTTTTTTTAAAGTTTTGGCAATGTACTTTTTTCCTTTTTAATTGTTGTGAATGTAAATAAGCATTGCTTTACTGGTTTTATTCTTTTATAGATTTATTGAAATATAATTCATGTACTGTACATTTCACCCATTTGAAGTGTACTGTCCAGTGATTTTTAGCATATTCAGGGTTGTGCAACAATCACCAGAATCTAATTTTAGAATATTTCTATCACCCACAAAAAAAAAAAAACCCATTAGTAGTCACTTTCAATGTCCCCCTCCCCTTATCTCTTGGCAACCACTAATCTACATCCTGTCTCTATAGATTTGCCTATTCCAGACGTTTCATGAATAGAATCATACAATACGTGATCTTTTGTGTCTGCCTTCTTTCATTTAGCATATTTCCAAAGATCATCCATGTTTCAGCATGTGTCAGAACTTCCATAGTTTTTATGACACAATAATATTCCATTGTACTGCATTTTGTTTATCTGTTTATCGGTTGATGGATATTTGGGTTGTTTCTACTTTTTGGCTATTGTGAATAATTCTGACATATATTTTTTAATTCTCTTGAATATAAAGCTAGGAGTGGAATTGCTGGGTCATGGTAAACTCTGTTTTCCCTCACATGTTTGGCATTTTGAGGAGCTAGCTGCCAAGCTGTTTTCTGAAGTGGCTGCACCATTTTACATTCCCAGAAGAAACGTCTGAGGGTTCCAATTTCTCCACATCCTCACCGATACTTACTGCCTTTCCTTTTGAACTTAGCCGTTTTAGTGTGCGTGAAGTGATTTTGATTTCCATTTCCCTAATGGCTAATGACAATGAGCATCTTTTCATGTGCTTATTGGTCATTGTGTGTCTTCTATGGAGAAATTTCCATCAAATCTTTTGCCCATTTTATCATGGGGTTGTCCTTTTATTGTTGAATTGTAAAAACACTTGTTTTACTTCAAGCATGCCTTACAGCATGACTAGAAAAATGAATGGAAAAACTGCAAATATTTTAAACACTCAAGAGACATTATGAACAGTTTTGATTGATTTATAACATGTTTCCAGTTTCAGGGCTTATTCTGATGGTTGAAGATATATGCCATTGATAATGTATAAATTTATTAAATATAGCACATGTAGACTCCTGAATCTTGTTCATCCTTTTAGGACAGGTGCTAGGCTGATTGGAGGAGTATCAAGTTAGTGACGATAACTTGTTTACGTTGAGAAAATTTTGATTTGTGAATTTCTCATATATTATCTAAATTCAAAATTCGTATGTGCAATTGAGATTATTTCACTGATTTCTGCTGAATGTTTTTGTATGTTTTGCTAAATTGTCTGGAAACTCAAGGGATAACTATCTCATTTGTGGTATTGTGAATTTTTCCAGGGAAAGAAAACCTTTTTTTTTTCCCTTGCAGACAGTTGAAGGAAATTATCATTTCTGTCTTTAAATTACCCTAATTGGGTTTCTCCATTACAATCTTTTAAAACTATGGAGTACTCATGAAGTCATGTTTATTCATTTGACATTGTGAACATAAGTATACTAAGCTTGATTATGTTAATTTCAGAAGAATAGAGCATTAGGTTTAGAATGAGACAAATACATGCAAATTGGAATTGTGTACAGGGATTGCTTATATTTCCAGAATAAAATCAAATCTCATCCCAGTATCTAATTAGCAGCTGTTTATTGGTGTATTTGACATACATCAGTCGACTTTTCTCACCTCAGTAGCTAGTACATCAGCAGCAGATGAAGTGGAGCATTGCCTGTAAATTAGAGTTCTCAGCCAGAATCCTAGAGCCAAGGCTCCTGAACATTGGCTCAAGTACAGCACAGTAGTGGTTGTGATGAACAGCTGGAAGTCAACTGCACTGAAAATCTACATAAAAGAGCGAGTTATTTTCAGATGCACGGAAGTGGATCTTAGTAATATAAATACCTTCATAAATCAGCACTCTTTGATAGCCACTTAATTTTTTCAGCAACAACTTGTTAAATGATTGTAGATTTCCGTGTATGTTTACCCCCAAAGAAAATCAAATAATCTAATGAAAACATTAAAAATTTTGGGATTATGCTTGTATGTTTCCTGAAGGGCTTTTAAATTTAAAAAATCCAAATGAAAACTAAAATGTTTGGATATCTACCCTGTGCTAGGCGCCTTCACGAATACTAGACTGTTAAATTATGTCTAATTATTTTCTTTTTGTCCTGGCTTCTCACATAATAGCAGTATTACTAAATTTTTTGGTGAGTTCTTAAAAATATTACCATTTCTTACCTGTTACCATATCTTTGTCTCTCCCACACCAAATGTGTAAGTTCCGACTCTGAGCCTCTTAATAGTAGTTTGGGACAGATTCTTAAGCTACTTGAACCTCACTCTGCTCACCTATAAAACAGGGGCAGTAATTCATAGTTACAACATTGTGGTAGCTAACAAATACTCCGTATTCCATAAATGTCAGTTCCTTTTATTGTGCTTTTTTCCTAGCTTGTTTGGAGCTGTGTGCAAGTTCTTTTTGTCATTACTGCCAGGGAGACTTCAGGGATAGATGTTTTGCGGGCATCCCATTTTCCCATAGAGATATTGATATTCATGGGCACATCAGTTAAGAATTGCATGCAGCTGTGTGTAAGAGAAAAATCCCAAATAGCAGCTTAGGGAAGAGTCTGATTTTCACTCCTATGAAAGGAGTTTGGCAGGAAGGGGCAAGCCAGGGCTAATACAGCAGCTCTACAGTCTTTAGGAACAAGGCTTCTGTCCTGCTGCACCATCCTCACCATTAGCTTCTATCCTCCAAGTCACCACCAGTCCAAAACGGCTGTTGAAGCTCCAGCCATCGTGTTTGTGGTGCATGCTGCAAGGGCCAAAGGGCTCCTCTTCCACAAGAGTGACCTTCCCTTAAGCTGCTTTCCAGTATGTCCCTCTCAGCACTGCCACTTACCTCATTTGTCACATGATCCCACTCAGCTGCAGGGAGGCTGGGGAATATAACCTTCCACTTCAGGTCTCAATGAGCCCCATTAGAATTAGGGTTCTGTTACAAAAGGAGGGAAGGGGAGTGGATGCTGTAAGGTGACTGTTCTGCAGGTCTCAGAAGATAGCACTTTGGGGTTAAAAGCCTGATCTGAAGCATGTATGTGGCCCTGTTTCTGGGGTAAATGCATCCTTCTTTAGAACAACAGCCTCACAAATGATTTTTGAAACAACCATTCATGTATCAAGGACTGTCTAGACTGCAAGACTGAGAGAAAATGAATCATCGACATCTCTATTCTGGTCCCTTCCCACGGTAGCCTTTGGTCCTTCCAGGCCTGCAGACTCACTAGGAGGCAAAGTTTCTAAAGGTGCCTCCAGGTTAAAGGAACCTGCAGACCACAGCTACTGAATTCAGGGCACCTCAGTACAGTGCAGAGAGCACTGCATTAGGAGTCACAACCCCAGGGCCAGTCCAGAGGTTGGGTAAAAGCCCGCGAAATCCCTTCCCTCCGTGGAGCTGGCCTCCCCTGCGTGTCGGGGAAGGAGCAGAGCTCCAGCGTCCCTCTAAGCTGCTTGGACTTGAATATTCAATGATTTACATATAGATCTAGAACTAAGAAAAAATTTTCAACACTTTGATTAGCCATTTTGCTGATTGAGGTTTAGGAATAAGACATTCGCCACTACTCTGAATCCTCCTTTCAGAGGGTAAGACAAATAGACCTGCCTTCTTACAATTCACAGTTCTTCCTGAGGGCCCTATCAGAAAAGTCGGATAGGTTCTAACAAATCTCCACTTGCTAAATATCCATGAATGCCAGTTCTGGGTAGAATGAAGTGAAAAATGAAAATATGTAGAAATGCACATATTATGTGGAATTAGTTTAACACATTCAAGTGAGGCTCTGGGTTCTTGAACTCCACACCAACACACACACCCCAGTAATGATGACAGAAAGAATATTGCACTTTCAACCCTAGGACTTGGATTCTGGTTCTGCCCTGTCACCAAATAGCTGAAAGTCTTTGAGCAAGTCCTTAAATGTAAAATGAGTGAGCAGCAATGATGAAGGGCCTTTGTAGCAGTGAGAGTCATATTTCACCTGTTTGGTTTATTCTGAAGTTTATTGAGCATCTGCTGTGTCCAGGCATGTGCTCGGTACTGGGGTGGGCACCGGGCTGGGTCCATCCATTCCAGTGAGTTCTGCGTAGACTGAACCTGGGATTGCATTCACAGGCATGTCAGTCCACAGCCACTAAAGCCCATGCTTTCGCTTTAATAAGAGCCATCATCACACAATTTACTAATTAGTTACAATTGTGCTAAGTGTTACAAGTCTGTATTCCAGAGGGATCAAACTGAGGTAAAGCAGCATGTGGCTGGAATGGGAGCTGGTGAGGAGGCAAAGAGGTGGGAGGGGGGGGCAGGGCCGAGAGGAAGCTGTGAAGGGTGGGGTGAAAGGGTGGGGTGAAAGGGTGGGGCCTTGGTCAGCTTCTTGGTGGGAGAAGGAACTCTTGCTTTTCCATGGCTGGGTTGCAGGTTAAGCTGAGCAGAGACAGGCCTGAGCCACTCACAATATTTTAAAAAGGCTTAAGTTCCTCATTTATAATTCTGATTAACTCAGATTATTTATCAAATGCAGCCTCTGGAAAGTGACATGAAATGCATTATCACATGTCATCCTCTGTCTTTCCCTAATGAAAAATGCCAGGAGCTCTGAGATCAAAGGAGGCAGATGTTGAGGGAGTTGTTTCGTCTCGGGGCCTGACGGGGATGGAATAATGGACTGGGTTTTAAAAATGGAGTATCTGCTCAGGTTCATGTCTTTCGGCCTCCTGAGGTGTGGGCTGTTTTTCTTCACGTTTGTCACTGAGGTCTCGGACTTTCCCACCTGCTGGCCCAAGGTGGGTGGGAAGGGTTTGTTCCTCAGAGCAGCCTTAGCCCTTCTGCCCTCAGATGCCTGGTGTTTTCATCTGAAGTGCACCAGCTTCGTCAGTATCAAAGGGGAGGATTACAGGCCGAGATCAAAACAGAGAGCAAATGTGATGGTAAACCAGGGGAGACGGGCCACGATTTGTCCCTAATGGGCCTGTTTCATCCATTTCAGTGAATTAAGCATGGAGGGGCCAAGAGCTGCCTGCACAGGCCGTTCTGGCTGCGGCCACCGAAGCCCAGATCCAAATACAGAAGAAACTACTGCGCGTCCTGCCATGGCCACGGGTGGGGCAGCCATTTACACTCATTTCTTAAAAACCATATTGTAATTGGGGCAGCCCTCCAGAGAGCCACGTCATCACCATCCTTTGCAAGATAAAGTTCTTATAAAGAACTTAAAAAAAAAAACTATGGAAATAAGGCACCTTGATGATTATCTAAGAGAGTAAGAACTTGTTCCGGTACAATGAGAGCTGAACTCTCAGAGTTTTGAGCCGATATCGGGATTTTGTCAGCCCAAGAGGCAGCAGGCTAATTTCTGAAGACGTTTTCTGAGTGCTGGAAATATATTGTGTCATGAAAGTGGAGTTGGATCAACATGGTCACCTATTTGAGTAGATTGGAGGAAGCAGGTGCCACAGTAATTTTTAATTCAGTTTTATTGAGATATATTCACATGCCATACAAACATCCATGGTGTACAATCAGCTGTTCACAGTACCATCATATGGTTGTGCATTCATCACTCCAGTCAATTTTTGAACATTTTCCTTACAACAGAAAGAATAAAAATAAGAATGAAAAATAAAAGTAAAAAAGAACACCCAAATCATCCCCCCCCATCCCACCCTATTTTTCATTTAGGTTTTGTCCCCATTTTTCTACTCATCCATCCATACACTGGATAAAGGGAGCGTGATCCACAGGGTTTTCACAATCACACCATCACCCCATGTAAGCTACATAGTTACGCAGTTGTCTTCAAGAATCAAGGCTACTGGACAGAAATTTTTATATCAAGGTTGATTGTGTTCTTTTAGTATGCTATTGAAAGAGTCTTGTCTTAAAGATATTGAAATTACCGCCATTAAGTCAGTCATTCATTTATGTGTTCATTCATTCATTCTCATTCCCTTTTTTCTCTGTAATTGTGTATGTTTGGTCCTTACTCTCCACCTGTTCTCTCTGTGTGCATATTAGAAATATTTCACATATAAAACAAATAGATAACTTTTGGAATCTATTATGATTTTTTTAAATTGTGATTTTAAAATTGCAATTTAAGAAAAAAAAAAATCATCTTTTACACCAGGCAGAGTTTCAAGAAAGCTCTGGGGCATTGAGCAACTCCATGACTCTCAAAGAAAGATAAGTATCAGATGCCAAGTGACATATTGGAGAGCTTACCTGTGAATTTTAATGAAGGGATCTGTGTCAAGGGATTTCATATTCTGGGAAGAGCTCACATTCTGTCCTGCACTATAGCCCGTAGGCTAGTGGCTCAGGCTAGGGACATGGACCATGGGTCAGTAGCTAAGGAGGAGAATGACAACCAGGTGGCCGTGTCCTCAGGTGCAAGTTGTTTCTGCCTCCTTCCCCTCTCCCCTTCCTTCCATCTATCCATCCATCAATCATCATGGTTCTCTTTTATTAATTTTTGGAACCTGTAGGCACTCTCTGGGAAACAGGTAAGGGCAGGAAGCCCTTATGAATGAAGTTGATCCCACTGAGCCTAATTGGTCCCAAATACCACGTACTCTTCCTCAGCAGCTGAGAAAGTCAGGCTTGTGGATTTAAGAACAGTCTCTGACCCTTGGCAGTTTTCCCTCTTATTCTAAGTCGGTCGGGGACCTAGTGTTAGGGAGATAACTTTGCACAATGGCAAGGAATGGGTTTCTTCACTGAGGTGGCAGAAGCCAACTCTTTCGGGAACCACTGGATTTTGGAAATCAGAGCCGAAAAGGAAACAAATTGGACTCTCTCCTCTCACCGTCTTCCCCATCATCTGTGTGAACTATTCCAAATTGGCCTATGCCTTTGGCAGGTCTAAGCCAAGAGACTGTAGGTCTGGGGAAGCCCTCAAGCCAAATGTGAAGGCAAAAGCTTTGCGAGCTTTTAGGAGTGAGAGCAATAGCTGGCTCCATCTAAGTAGGGCTATCGGTTTTTCCCTTTTTTCCCTGGGAGGAAGTGACAGTTGTGAATGCCTGGCACTTTCACATGGCCTATTTTCCCCGTGGGAAGTTTTTAAAAATATCCATTAAGGCTGGTTTGTGTATGCAACAGAGGGGCATGATATGCCCTTCAAATGAATATCATTATCTCCATCCATGAAATAAAAGCCTTTGGGAGATGGCAAGGCTGTGCAAATTCTTCAAAGTCTCGGGTTTTCGCAGAGCTCAGCTGTGTTGAACCCAATCCCTTCTGTCTCCTCAACTCAGCATCTCAAGGTAGAACCTCATTAAGCAGATGTTTTAGGAAGTTGATTATAGTCCCTTTTAGCCTTTGAGAGGGAGGAAAGGAAAGAAGGAAGATGAGAGTGAAGCTATCTATCTTACGTCCAGAAAACTATGATTTTTTTATCCTTTCTTTGCTTTCCTAATCCTGTGATGGGTTTGTAAAGTGATGAAGGAAACTATGCTGTGATGGCGGTGGTTGTTTCTTAGAAACAGCCCAAAACATTGAACAAAACAGGCTTTCTGGTTTTGTTGTGTTTTTTAAAATTTCAAGTTGGCTGCACTGCGGCATGTTCTCTTCAGTGGACACAATGGGGTTGTCATAATGCAGATCCATAAACGTGTCCCACAGGGAATGGATCACATAGCTTTCAAAGAGCAGAGCTTCCTCAAAGAGCTGTGCCACCTTGTTGTGTGGTCCACAGCAGGAGAGACCATCCTTGCTGCTTCTTTCTGACTCAGTGGAAACTTGGTGATGTGGGTAAAAGCCACAAAGCTGCTCAGCCACTGCTCAGCCACACATGGGTCAGCTTCTATTCACTGGTGCCTGTTTTCCCGAAACTATGAAACATCCGGCTCTCTCTTTCTTTTTTTTAATTGCAGTAGAATTCACATAACACAAAGTGAACCATTTGAAAGCAAACAAATCAGTGGCATTTAGTGCACTCACAACGTTGCACAACTACCATCTCTATCTAGCTCCAAAATATTGTTATCACCCCACATGTAAGCTGTACTCTTTGGGCAATTATCCCCCCTTTCCTCTTCTCCTGTATTCCCTGGTAACTACTAATCTGCTCTCTATGGATTTACCTATTTTGGAAATGTCATATAAGTGGAATTTAAAAATATGTAAGCCCTTGTTTCACTAAGCATAAAGTTTTCAAGGTTCATCCACATTGTAGCACGTGTCAGAACATCATTCCTTTTTTATGGCTGAGTAATATTCTACCGTGTGGCTAGACCACATTTTCTCATCCATTCAGCAGTTAACAACATTTGAGTTGTTTCCACCTTTTGGCTGTCATGAATAGTGCTGCTACAAACATTCAAACATTTGTTTGAATACCTGTTTTCAATTGTTTGGTGTCTGTACCTAAGAATGGAAATTGTCTAAAGATTTAAGATAGTTGCCAAAATGTTCCATTCCAAAAAAGGAATAAGATCACCTCTGGTCCTGGATGGCTGGTCTGCCTCTAGATAGGAAGAAGAATAACAAAGAAACAAAGGGGGAGGGAGTCTTTATAACAGAAAAACAAAACTTCTCCAGAAGCACCCAGCAGATTTGTGTTTACATCTGATTGACCAGCGCTATGTCACACAGCCACCAGTAGCTGCAAAACAAGCTGGGAAGTGTGTTTTGTTAGCTAGACATATTGCCATTCCAACAGAAATTAGAGATCTATTAATAAGAAAACAAAGGATGGATTTTGGTCAGGGACCTGGCAATGTCTTCTACTGCATCGGAATTCAGTTCCCAGGAAACGGAGGCTGAGTGGTTCCGAGAAGTCAAAGTGAGTGACTTTCCAACAGTCCCCTTGTCACTCTGAATGTCTCAGTGTCCAGATATCTCACTGCCAGCAGTCCACAGGAAGTGTGCAACATATACTATACCTGGAGAAGCAGATTTTCTGCTGACCCTCTTCCTTAATTATTCTGTGCATGTTTTGTAAGGGGAAATAGATTTATCTTGCAGTTAACAAAATAGCTGTGAGGCTTGGAATACATTTTATCATGGAACATCTGAAAATAACTCAGCTCTGAAGTTCCATGATGAAGCTGTCCTCTGGCAGTGGAGTAAAAATAAGTCTTTATCCATTCATCAGCACAAGCTTAGCTAGGTCCTTTCAATGATTTGTTCTGGCTCCTGCATCTGCTCTAACAAGTATTAACCCCTTATTGCCCATCAACAGAAGAACTGAAAGTTCCGTAGAGCAAACATTCAGTTGATCTTAATGTTTCTTGAAAAGGGAGGCTTCCTTCCATTGCAGAGATTTGGAATCAGTGGAATTGTCCCTGTCAGTCCAGTCTGAGGGTTCAGGCTTCAGGGACCTGAAAGAGGCACCCTAGGAGAATGGCTGGGCATTTGAGTTACCTGAAGTAGCATTTTCTTTGCTGACACTGTAAAATTTGGAATTCAGGTGTGTCCTAAAATATTTCTATCTGAAGCTATACCAAATCACGATTTTATGCATTAAGGTATTTTAAAATGTTTATTTCTTCTTCTCCAAGGACCTGAAAACACCATTTCCTCCTATTCTTTATGGTTAAGACACACTTGGCTCTAAATTTACTATTTTGTAAAACTGGGCATCACCAAGTAAATCATGCCACCTGTTTTGACCACTTAGCATTGACCCAAGAGGATCATTTGATCCATTTCAGAAGAAGCAATCTCTTCACATCTTCATTGGAATGGGCTTCTTTCTTTACAAAGGCCATGGTTTGAGGGGTGGGAGTTAAATGGAAACAACATTAGCAATACACACTTCATTGAGGGACCAGGATGCAGTTTTAAGGACAAGTGAATAGGCTGGGACGCGTAGGTGGTTTGGTGTTTGTGTTGATGTATTTTCCTTGAAAATGTCACAGAAACCTCTAAAAATGGCTAGTTGGGGTAAGAGCTAATACCTCATCAGGCTACCTTTAGGCTTCAGAAGTGGTGAGGAGACTCATTTGAAGCAGGGTTTGGCTGGGTCAAAATAACTTCTTATACTCAGACGTGTTTGCTATGTTTGTCCTCAGCAGGGGTTTGCATCAAATATTCAGAGAGGCAAAAAAAAAAAAAGAGACAAAAAACCTAATGATATCCTGGCCACCCTCCTGTAGACCCCTCATGAAAATGGAGTTGTTCACAGTTAATTGCGTGCAAACAGTGGCCATCTCTGTAATCTGAGAAATTAGATAAACAGTAATGAAGGAAAGCCAATTACACACATATATTTACAGCCAAAATTTTAGTCCAGAAGAGCATATCCTACGCCCCAGAAGATGGCTTGCTTTGTTTAATTAGTGCCCAAGAACAAAATAGCCATATAACCAAAGAATTTAAAAGTGAATTATAAAGGCTTGACCTGTGGTGGTTATCTCTCCTTAGGACTGTGGTTTTCACTTTAATGTTGGAAATTGATATTCTCCAGAAAATAAAATGTCAAAGGAACCCTTGTCAGGTGCTTTGATGCAATAAACCCAAGCACTCTGAACGTTCCCAGGAAATGGTTGATTTGTTGTCAAGCCTGATGCCAAGACTAGACCCCTGAGCTGTGTTACAGACTCACTTTCTGGATGATAGACATTTAGACTCAAGGTAGACAGTTTTGCCTTCCGATCCTCCTTCTGGTGGAAAAGCCTTGCTACACCCCTTTCCTCTGGTAAAAGAAGTTGAAGCACTCCCTTTTCCACCAGAAAATCTATGTCATCACTGGTAGCAGTATAAATTCACGAATGAGATCAGATGAAAGCTCTTGATTTTTCCTGAACTGGTAACCTAACTGTTATTTGATTATTCAGTCCTTGAACATTGATCTTAGCCAGATATTTTTTGTCTAAGCTCAAGGTTGGCTTTTTAAAAGAGATATATGTCGATAGGCAGTAGGTCTGTTTAGAGACTCTGGAAGGCTAGTCAGCAAGACACCTTCGTTTACTAGTGTGTCACCCACCAGGTAATGGGTTGAAGGCTATGGCTGTGTTAAGTGTCACAGCTGTCATCATCTTCAACAGGTGTGGACTGAGATCTTTCCAAATGCAAGTTACTCTCCCAGGAGGCTTGAGACATTGATGGTCTTTGATCTCCAAGAGTTTACCATCCATAGGTGGGAATATAGGATTCATTCATTCAACAGGTTACCATGAAGCAGCTACTTTGTGGCAGGCCCTACTCTGTACTGGAGGGTCAGCAATGAACAAGGCAGGCAAAATTCCCTCCAGGACAGAATTTATATTCTAAAGAAAGAAAGGCAGGAAATAAATAAGTAAAAACCAAAGGAGAAAGATCGTTTCAGATTAAGTGATATGAAGAAATAAGATACTGGGATACAGACTATCGGGAGGGCTGTTTCAGATGGGCAGTGGGGAAAGCCTTCCTGAGGGGGGTGGCAGAAGAGCTGAGCCCTGAACAAGAAGAGAGGCGTCTCAACGGAGAGCTGGATGCCTGATTCTAGGCCGAAGGACACCAAGTGCAAAGGCCCTGAGGTGGGGACATGTCAAGGGTGTGTTCAAAACATAAATAACCAAGGTCCCTTCATAAGTACTTGGAAAATGGCAGGTAGGCCTGGTGCAGGCTGTGAAATACATGCGGGGAAACTGAGTGTAGGCAGTCAGAGAGGCCTCAGGGAGGAGGTGGGCCTTGAAGCATGTTGAGAATCTGGCCTGAGAAGAGGTGAGATGGGGTAGGGTGGAGCAAAGGGACCTTCCTAAATGGGAGAGCCCTCTGTGCAAAAGCAGTGAGGCATGCTTGTGGGGTAGCTGGTTGATGCGGAGTCCTGTAGTGAGAAGGGAGGTGGAACGATTAGATTGGGCCAAATTGTGGCTGGAGTAAGTAGGCAATGGGGAGCCTCTTGAGATTTTTGAGCAAGCGAGCGAAATATGCCAGGCAGTGAATTATGAAGAGTAAGCTGACCAGGATGGACTGTGGAGCAGGGCAAGAAGCCACCGGGGGCCTCTGACGGTCATCTGGAGAGGCAGCCATGAGGCCTGGCTTGGAGTGGCAGAGAGGGGCCAGTTTGAGAGAGAAACCCAACTTCTCTGGTTAACACAAGAGAGTCTGAAACTCTCTTCCCGTCTGTCTCTGCTATCATGGTTCTTTTGGGAAGGGATGGGAGAAAGGGATATAGACTTGAATAAACAGGAAGGTATCTCTGGGAAGCATGTTCTAAACTTGCAATGTCTGATATGATGGCAACTAGTGATCTCTGGCTGATTAAATGTAAATGAATTAAAAGCATATAAAATTTAAAATTCAGTTCCTCCATAGAAGTCATCACATTTCAAGTGCTCAACAGCCACATGTGTTTAGTGGCCACTGTACCGGCCAATGTTGATAGAAAATATTTCTGTGCTTGCAGAAAGTTCTATGGGACAGTGTTGAGCTAAATCATTCATTTTTCTGATGAGTAAATCCTTTGTCTTTCTAAGGATGCTGAGAAAGTCTCCTGTGGTGTTGCATGTTGCCAACTACCTGCCCTGTTGAAATTTCTGTTTACCCAGAATGTATCCACTTATGGATACCAATTAAGTTCTTTGTAAAATGATATTGGTTTAGTTGTCAAGTGCTGTGTACTTGACAAAGAGAACAAAACATGCAAATTGCATGTATTGTAGAGGCTGAATGAAATTTCGCCTGACTCAACTTCTTTGGGCCAAACTGTTCTAAAAGAGAGGGGCAAGCACACTCTAAATTACAAATTCATCACAACTGCCACCATGGCAGGATTTCTATCTAGTGGTGACAAACTTTAAAACACCCCTTGATGTCATTCTGTTTCCCTCTAGTGGAATTAAAGGGTATATGTCTTTCTGTACCAGCTGGGACACACTTGCAATAATGGGAATAGAAATCGAGAGATGTTAAAGCGGAAGATGCCATTATTGTTTACTCCCATATTGTGATACGCTGCTGCTTTGCCTTTTATCTCCTTTTCTGTTCTCAGGGGGTAAATAGCCTTCTGCAGTATTTGAGAAACCCGAGTTACTTGAAAAAGAAGTAGGTTTGGGCATCTATACTATGTATCATTATTCAACCTGATACCACAGTGAGCCCAGTTGCGAAACATCCCGCCATGATGGGCTGGTACGGCATCCAGCATAGGGCGGGCATCAGAGTAGGTGGCTGATGTGCATTTGTTTGCTTATCAGTTGAGTGAGAAGGCCTGGGTTGAAGCCCATGTTTTGCCATGTACTAGCCATGAGCTTTTGGCTAAATCTTTTACTTTCCTGAGCCTCAGTTTCTTCATCTTTAAACTGGGGGCTGTCCTTCTTTCACCCTCCATGGCAATATCCAAGGTAAAAGGAAACATTGAAAGTTCTTTGAGAACCAAGGTGGACTCTGTAAACTTATCTGACCTCATCCCCGTACCACCTCCCCTGAGCATCCTATTGAAAACAAGTTCCTGAACCCTCTGTCTCCAGGTGGCACGCTGGGGGCGGGGTGGGAGTGGGGTGCTGCCATTAAGTTGGTTCTGTCAGCCCACTGGCCGCTATATTTCCATTTTTTTTTTTTAATGTTGAATTTTTCTAAGGTGAAACCAGTTAACAGGGAAAAAATTAATTTTTAAAATACTAGTAGCCACAGTCTTTCTGAATCCTCAAAAAACAACACAAAAAGAACATTATCACTTAGAGGTATTTACGCTAATGCATTTGAATGCCATGCCCTTCCCCCTTTTTTGTTCCACTCACCATCTCACAGCTTCTCTCTGCGGAAGGGGAAAAGTCGGAACTAAAGACTAAACATTTGTTGCAGCTAAGAAGCACTGAATTTCTGCCTTTATTGTAACACCTAGGACTGTTTTCTACAAGTAAAAATACTAGTGTATTTTTGATGATGCTGAGAACTAAGTTCCAGAGAGACTTTATAGCAGACTAGAAATATATATACATATATATATATTATTTTGAAAGATATACTGCTGCTTTATAGCTTCGTACCAGCCATCCTTTGACAAATTGTTGGAGTTTCACTGACCAAAAAAATAATAAGCCTCACTGTTTTTCAATTCCTGATTTTAGAAAAGGAGCAAAAGGGTATCAATAAAAAGCACAATAAATCCTGGAGGAGACAGGAGCTTGCTGCAGTTGGGGTGAAGAAAATGTCAACAAGTGATTAACAATCAGTTTGTGGAGGCTTTCAGCGGTTGTTGAGCAGATGGAGGAATCCTAACTCATGGTCAAATGCCCAAACCTATCAATAATCAAGTAAAAACGAAGGGTTACATATCCCTTTTTAGCCAAGATATAAAACCGGGTCATGCACACTTATCCAGAAGGCTCAGTAATAGTCCAGCACAAACAGAGCATTTTAATCATAAACAGACCTCTGGCTTATAATGAATGGAAGGCTTTTTACATTTAATATTTTATTTCCATCCCTTTGGTCCAACATTTCCATTTCTGGCCTTTATCCTATGGAACTGATAAGATACTTGCACAAAGTGTGCTTAGAGACACTGTGGCAGGGATGTTTATAACAGTGAAAAATTGGAAATAACCTAAATGTCCAGGAATTGGGGATTAGCCAAATCGATTATGGCATGTCCATTTGATGAAATACCATACAGTACTATATAATACTACTTTATATTTAATGAGATGGAAAAATGTTTAACATAAACAGTTAGTTTAAAGCATAAACAGGCTACAAATCTATTTAATATGATTCCTAAGAAACACATACATATTCTCTCATTTTTCTTGAAATACATCAAAATATTAATACATATAATTTTCCTGTTTTTTTATAATTTTGTTATCATGAATATGATTGTAGCTATGTAAATGAACATGTGACTCAAACAGCTGAAAATTAATATGACTAAAATAATATTTTACCATAAGCTGCACATTTTAAAAGAAGAGAAAGAATATATAACCAAAAAGACCATTGACCACTTAATATGGTTAAGAGGGGATTGTTGTTTGAAAAACATTTCCTGGGAATAACGGGTGATCTGCATGAGGAATCACAGATGCCCAAAGAAAGAAAGAACCCTGTCGTTTTGGACTTTGCAGTCAAGAAGGAGACAGGGGTTACACCTCCCACCCCCTCCTTTGTGGTTAATCAGTTGAACAAATAGCAGCTGCTGGGGAATCTGCCAACGTTAGAGCGAGGCATAGAAATTAGCCTTCTTGCAAACCATGTTATAATTGTTCACATCCATGACAAAAATAAGTGCAGACTCTCAGGCGTATTATCTCCCTGTTATCAGGTACTTGTATCCGGGTTCAGAATTTGTCCGGCACCATCGAAATGGCAGACAGGGTCCCACGTGAACAACCACCCAGTTCAGTCTTTACTAAATTAAACAGAGAGGCTGAGACCTTGGCGGCTCTCAAATAAATCTGTTTCCATTTATTTCTGATTTGTTCTCAGACAAATCTGGCCATGATTTCTTTTTAAGAGACGTATAACTTGGTTTAGAGCTGGCAGCGGCTCACTTAATTAAGATGCTTCTTGTTTTCCTAAATATTTTATTTTCCTTTCAGGTGACAGAGTTGGAACTAACCAAATCTTTAATTATTATCAGCATTATTTGGTGCTCAAAAAGAAAAACACTATAAAACTTTGTCTCATAGAGAACAGATCCTGGTTGCTGGAGATTGGAGCTGGGACGGAGGGGTTGACTATGATGGAGAGTTTCTTCTTGGTGGTGATGGAACATCGGCATCATCACTGTGGCCAGGTTATGCAAATGTATACATGCAATAAAACTTCATAGAACTATACATGCATACGTGCACCATGAGTTCGTGTAAAAACTGGTGAAATCCATATGAGGTCTGTTAATAGCATGCACCAATGTCCTTTTCTGGGTTTTGATCACGTACTATGGTTATATAAGGCCTTATCATTGAGGGAAGCTGGGAGAAGGGTACAGGGAAACTCTCTGCATTCTTTTTACAACTTGCAAGTCTAAAATTATTCCAAAATAAAGGAAATGAATAATGTATATTTTTAAATGCAAGGTTTTCCAAAATATGACTAATTGTAGGGTTATCATAAAGTCAGTTAAAGTAGTCAGACCCTTAATTAAATGGGCAAAGAAACATATTTGAATGATTTTTCCCTTAGAAGAGTCCATGTGACAATAGGAAAAAGGAAATTAATTATTTATCCTTGAAAAAGAATTTCCATTGACTCCTAAGCATATAGCATAGGTAAAGAAATAAAGGAATACCTAGAAGATTATATTAGTGTTCCCTACGATTTGCTTCCTCACCTGTGAGAGGATCCCAGAGCCCTATCTGTTACCATGTGACTTGCAGAGCCTCCCTGGAGACAGAACCTTCCCCAACCCAGGGCCAGGCTTAGCCCTGTGACTTACTTTCCTCATGGTAAGAAAGCAGCTGTGAGGTATGCCACTTGCAAGAAGCATGAACAGTGATTGCACAGTTCAACTCTACTTCTTGCTTTCTCCGCATCTGCCGTGAGAATGGCATTTCCCAATAGCAGTTATCCTTTCAGTCCTGGGTCCCAGAATGAGCAGATACCTGCTCCTACCTTGCAACCTCTGATATATAACATGAGTGAGAAATCAATGTTGTAGTAAGCCAATGGAATTTTGAGTTTGTTTGCTGCGGCTTTGCCGCTATACTAATGTAATATCTAAAAGGTAGATGCTTTTATTTGACGTCACCAACGTAAAACTATTTTCAGTTGAACTTAAACCTACAAGCCATCAGATTTTGAAGTTCTAACCCATTCTGTTGTCCCCATCAAATAATACAAAGTGGCAGTAGACACTAAGCTACATGAGGCTTTTTGTAGATTATATTATTGTTCAAAATATTTGCTGCTCCTTCCTCAGGGAGGATTATACACCACTGCCCTGTTGACTTACAGCCTGGCTATGCCTCATGCTTTAGTCAAAGAAATGTGAGCAGAAGTGATGGTGCCATTGCCAAGCAGAAGATTTAAGAAATATTTCCCTTTCTCTTTTCTCTCTACCCTGAGACTGGCAATATCCCAGATAGGGGCTACTCCATCAGCTTGGGTCCCAGAGTGAAGAGTAAGAAATAAATGCTGTGACAAGCCACTGAGAGTTAAGAGTGGTTTGTCAGTGCAGACTAATCTCGCTTCTCCTGAGAGAGATGGAATCTGAGATACACCTGGTGTCTTTACCGTCATGGATACAATGGTCCAGCAACATTCCCAGCACATAGCAGGTGCTCAAAAATTTTGAGGCAATAAGAGTCTCCCCCTGAGTGCCTCTTTGTTGCTCAGATGTGGCCCTCTCTCTCTAGCTAAGCCACCTTGGCAGGTGAACTCACTGCCCTCCCCTCTACGTGGGACCTGACTCCCAGGGGTGTAAATCTCCCTGGCAACGCGGGATATGACTCCTGGGGATGAATCTGGACCCGGCATTGTGGGATTGAGAACATCTTCTTGACCAAAAGCGGGATGAGAAATGAAACAAAATAAAGCTTCAGTGAGTGAGAGATTTCAAATGGAGTTGGGAGGTCACTCTGGTGGACATTCTGACGCACTATATAGATAACACGTTTTAGGTTTTAATGTATTGGAATAGCCAGAAGTAAATACCTGAAACTACCAAACTCCAACCCAGTAGCCTCGACTCTTGAAGACAATTGTGTAACAAGGTAGCTTACAAGGGGTGACAGTGTGATTGCGAAAACCTTGTGGATTGCACTCCCTTTATCCAGTGTATGGATGGATAAGTAGATAAATGGGGACAAAAACTAAATGAAAAATAGGGTGGGATGGGGGGAATGATTTGGGTGTTCTTTTTTACTTTTATTTTTTATTCTTATTCTGATTCTTTCTGATGTAAGGAAAATGTTCAAAAATAGATTGTGGTGATGAATGCACAACTATATGATGGTACTGTGAACAGTTAATTGTACACCTTGGATGATTGTATGGTATGTGAATATATCTCAATAAAACTGAATTTTAAAAAAAAAATGAGGCAAAATGAAGAAATTGATAGCTGGCTAGGAAATACCCTATT
The DNA here is from genome assembly GCF_015220235.1 of Choloepus didactylus. Lineage (NCBI taxonomy): Eukaryota > Metazoa > Chordata > Mammalia > Pilosa > Megalonychidae > Choloepus > Choloepus didactylus. The sequence continues at coordinate 61,479,653 of NC_051324.1, read as the reverse complement.
TTTTAATGGATAATGTTTAGGCTTTGTGGCTTCAATATTTGCATATTAAACATTTTATTTTAGTATCAGAATTTTGTACTGAATCATCAAAAACTTTTGGAATTTGAAAGCTCATAATTAACGGGACAAAAACTTATTGTTGCCTACAAATGCTGACAACGTAAAATTTATTACAAAATAGGAAGATATTGGTTATGTAACTTTTTTAAGTAAGATTTAAGTTTCAGTTAATGACCAGTGGTACCAAATAAGTGCATAGTAATCTCTCATAGATACCTTCTTCTTAGCAAATTGCTAGAGAAGCTGCAGACAAAACCAGATTATTATCAGAAATTACAGCAGTACCCCAAGTCCTCCAATATGTGTAGAGTCTCATGAACCAGGTGAAATATCACCAAATATATTCAGCTAGGATTATGGTAATTTTGGATTACATAAATAATATGTGAATTCATTTGGTATTTTTTTAAATGTAACTCTTTTCAGATAACCTTTAAGACTCTTTTCCTGTCATCTCCAAACCTAGTCTCTCCCCCAACTTCCCCAGAGGCAATTTTCCTAGATAACTAGGGATCTTCTATGTGTGTGTGTGGTGGTGGTGTTTCTGTTTTTAACATAACTGTCATTATATTTTATGTTTCATCCATGGCTTGCTCTTTTCATTAGACAGTATATCTTGGAGATCTGTTCATGTTGTTTCAGAAAGATCTAACTCATTTGATTTAACTGCTACTTAGTATTCTATAATAGAAATATATTACCGTTTATTTAGCCATTGCCTTGCTGATGAAGATCTCTATATTTTTAAAATATATTTTTTTTAGTTTGTTGCTTTGCATTTAATGATGACAGCTTGCATAGCTCGGCAAAAGTCTCATAAGAACCATTTGACGACCAAAGCCTGGTTTGACACGTCAGTCAAACTGTAAAGAAAGGGAGACAGTGTTATTCATCAGAATAAAACAGGGTTACGTTACAGATCAAAAATAAACTGTCACCAGAAATGGGAGTCTCTTGGGTCTTTCTTAGCACAGACAACATTCAACAATGCTAGAATAGTTGAAAGCAAACTGCACTCCCTAAGTCCTAGTGGGTGACGGGGCCGGCTGACAGAGCAGCAGCCTAAGAAGGACTCTGAGAAACTTGCTTCGTAGATGATGTGCAATGTAATGATACAGCACTACCCACCTTACATAAAATCACCCAAATCATATGATCTGGTTTGGGTAATAATCTGATGTTAGAAATGTTTAAAAATAGGAATTTTTTTAAGTTACAGAATTTAAGAAGATAGTGCTGCTTCCCAAGAAATTTCAGATTGCAGAAATGATGCTTGATTCGTTTTGGCTTATGTAGTTGGCAAGTGGGTGACATTTAGACCCAAGCTTGGCTTACAAGCCCAATTTATGAGAACACATCAGATGGTGAAGTTGAAGCTACGTGAGGAATTTGCCTGAGTATTCAGAGGGAGCAGCTTGAAGGAGCCACACTGCTCTGGGTGCTTGGGGAAGTCACATGCACTAGAGCTTTGCTCAGTTAAAAAGTTTTTTTTTTTTTCCCCAGCAATTCTAAAACCTGACCCCAATCCTCACTGAACCCTCCTCTAAGAAAAACCCATGGGACATTTTGGAGGATTCCAATAAGGGTGGAAAATTCAAGCCAGGACCACCTCTAGCCAAAAGCCTGCCATTATTTTACTCATCAGATTAAAAAGACATGAGTAGTGATGTCTATTCACATATCAAGATCCTCATCAGAAAGCATCGTTGATTGCCTGCTTCCTAGTGTACGAAGGACCCTGACTCCTGTAGAGGCTTCACACTGCACATTGCTAGAGCATAGTGTCCATCCCCAAAAGCTGTGATTTAAAACTTACCTAAAGTTTGCCTGCAAGATTGTTATAGATAATACACCAAGACGGCATCTGCGAAATTTAAGGCCCGATCAGCATCAAAATTCTGTGCCCTGCAGATCTATGGGTTTATTGGTAGCAAATTAAAAATGATGATGATGATGTTGATGATGATAGAATTGGAAAGTCCTTGTAGAGATGTTGAGAAATATTTCTAAGAAATAGCTAATAGTAATATAAATTAGCTATATTATAAAGCTAAGAAACAGGCTAGCAAATCCTTTTGATAGAACTTGGAATATTTGTGTTCTTTTCTTTTATAAGAGGCCTGGGTGTAGATATGTAGGTTAGACTTCATTTGTGCCTATGAAAAGTGGTTTAGTCGAAAACTTCATCTTTCTCCCCAACCACGTACTGGGTATGACAGAAGTGTCTAAGCTGAAAGTTTCCCCCTTTTACTGTAATATAATGTCAGCCTTGTGACATATGACAGCAGGTTTCATGCTCCATTTAATGAGAGGCTGCCAGTGCTAGAGAGAAGTAAAAACTAAGATATGCATGTACTGCCCTAAATAGGAAAATGTTTCCAACTTCGTTCCAGTGAGGACTTGCTATGCGTCTGCCATTTCCTTCTGGCACTAAGAGCAGCCAAACATACAATACCTCTATGTGGGATGACTTTACATGGAACCCTCAGGTGAATTCTGAAAAAATCATGCTTTGTTAATGATTTCGTTCTTTTCACACCCATTTATTGAAAGTCGACCATGTGCAAAATAAATTGATTTTACAGGATATAAGATAGATTTCTGCTCTTGGTTAGCTTTACAGTCCCAAAGGAACCCAGTGGGTTTCCCCTTTTTGCTTTGGTTCCTAGGAAGCTCAGAGATAAAGTTAATTCTTAAAACAAGTTCCAGCTTTGATTCTGGTATCATTGCTAATTCATCAAGTCACTGGAGGACCTGTTTCCTCTTTTTAGGCTGGCATGCGTGTCCTCCGTGTGTGTGTGTGTGTGTGTGTGTGTGTGAGTTTGTAATAAATGATAGTAAGACAAAAGGGAGGTAGGGTAATAACTATCATAAATGGCAGAATGGGATAAGTAACATTAAACAGAATGCCTTGGCAGATCAAAAGAAGTAGAAATCGTATCTGGTGCTGACACCTGGAGATGCTTCCTGGGAGGGGGAAGCAGCCTGCGATGTTGCCTTTCAGTGTTTCAGTGGGTGGAGTCTTGGGTAAGGTGACCATACCAGGTGCAGGGAACAGTCAAAGCAAAGGAACAGATGAGAGAAGTGGAGGTGCTCCCTGGTCATCGCCGAGTGAGGGCTTGCACGTCGAGGTTTATACGTATGAGAGGGAATCCGAGCACCTTACCTGTCAAGCACAGCAGCTCGCTCTGAGGACAAGTGAGACTTGGACACAAGGACACATGTGGCTCCCTTCTTCCTGCATGACCCAGCCCCTCCCCAGGCACCTTGCTGGCCTCGCCAAGCCTCCTCTGAACCCACAGGAGTCATTGTGTGCACAGTTCATTTGGCAACTACCACGAGACCCACTCGCGAGCCAGAGAGGGACAGCTGAAGCTGGGTGTTGGGTTGTCTGCCTTGGCTTCCACCCAAATTATAAGCATCGATCACCTGGAAGCCCGTACCTTAACATACTTCTGAATCTCCCATGACCTCCAGCTGGCACCACACATTGGGTTGAGCCCTCAGTCAACTTGTGCTTCTGGAAAACTAGCCAGAAAGGCTTGCAAACCACATGCTTCCCCTATTTAGAAAAAAAGCATTCAGATTCTACTTTACTGGGAAGCCTTTAGACTCACCCTCCCACAACCCCTTAATATGAGATCCAGAGGGTTGTATATTTAATGAACAAACCACCAGTGTCCTTTTGGTGTAGTTCTACTTGAGTTAGTGATATTTAAACAACAAATATTACTGTATTATCCATTCAGGAAACAGCATATTTAATTCATAAATCCTATGAAAAATACTTGAATTGGAATTATGCATGTAATATCTGGTGAAATCCTGAGGTCTGTGGTTTAGTTAATAGCATTGTTACACTGTCAATGTCCAGCTCTTGCAAATGTCCTGTGGTTATATAAGATATCACTGGGGAAATTTGGGTGGAAGAGTATATGGGAACACTCTCTGCTATTTTTTGCAACTTCTTCTGTGTCTTAAATTATTTTGAAATAAAAAGTTTTCAAAATAGCAAGACAGAATCAAAGAGACCATCTAGTTCAGATGTTTTTCAAACTTTAATTTTAGCAGCAGCCCCCACTTCTGCCGCCTGTCTGCCTCCTTCCTTGGCAGCCCTGAGGGCACCTCCCCACCACACAAAGTCCCTGTGGAATACAACTTCAAAGCACTGATCCAGTTTATCACCTTCACGTTCCAGATGGGAAAATCAGGACCCCAAGAAGTAAAAGGACTTAGCCCAGGCTGCACCGCGCTCTTTAGTGGCTATGGTCAGAAACAGAAAGCCAGGAGGGGAGCTTTTTAGTACCAGCTGCTCTCTGGAGAAATCCAGAGTCCCAGCCCTGCAGCTAAACACTGTGGTTTCTTCAATCAGACTAGGTGAGATTTATTAGCCTGAAGAAAGGTTTCCATCTTGTCCCCGTGTTCCTTTTGTGCAGTGAGAAAAATGGATTCATCCATACGGTTGGGATGACGCATGGGTGAACGTTCACAGTTTACTGCTTGGGGAGTTTGCCAAGCTACAGTCTTGGAAGGCTCAGAGCACGGAGGACAGAAACGGGCACCCCAGAGGAAGTTGCCCCACTTTCTTGCCAGCTTGGCTTCCATTCTGACCACCTGTGAAGATGGAAGTTGATTAACTTTCCTTTTCCTTCCCGTTCAGGCTCAAGTCACTGAAGTATTTTTAGGAGATCTAGGACACCTTGGAGGTTACCTCTACGGGTCATCATCATCATCATCATCACCATCTTCTTCTATTGTATTTATATAGGGATTTTCAGGATGCAAAGCTGTTTCTCCTCTGTTTCCTGAGTCTTAGCCTATGATGTAGGCAGACCAATATTATTTCTGTTTTATAAATAAATGACATGCTTTATCCAAGCTCACTGTGGCAAGGCTGAGGTCAGAACTCAGGTCTCCAGAATTCTCGTAAATGCTTCTGGTTGTGGGAAAGCACCTGCACACATGCCCTCCATGATCAGCAAATGGCTGATGTTATTTTTATTAATGTTGTTGTTATTCATAAGCATGATTGTTGGCTACTCATAGATAATTTGGGAGTGTGAAGAACTTGGTTGTACTCCAGACTTTACAGGAGGTGGAAGTGATGGTTTCCTCTCTTCCTACACCTCCAAACAGTTAAAGCCCAAAGACAACATATGGGGTTGGATGAGTAAGACTTAGATTTTCCTGAAAAGTGAAGCAAGTTGCCTCATTGCCACATGAACAGAGATCTGTGTGACAACCAACTGGCAGGACAGCTGCCCAGGGCCAGCTGGCACATGGCACACTCTGGATGGCTTGGCGTGAGCTGCCATTCCTTATTTATATAGCACCAGTGGTTGAGGCCTTACTTCTGCAAGGCAAGTTGGTTGTTTCCTTTCCCCCGGCATCCTCTTTGCCCTCCAGGTTGTAGGACACAATCTTTACTTTTTTTTTTTTAATTGATATTGCCATTGGCCTGTTCCCTTAACATTCTGCCTAATGCCCTGGGATATTGGAGAAATTAGTGGGCTTCTTTGATGTTGGAAGTCAAAGCCCATACTTTAGAGCATATTCATAACCACAACTTGCTAGGCCCAGGAAGGTATTAATTTTTCATATCCTCAGAGACATTTAGAAGGGAAACTAATGGCCTGCCTCTAGAATATGGTTAATCATCTACTATGTGTGCACCTGGCACATTTTAACACCTAAGTACTTGATAAATCACCTTGTAATCAGTGGTTCCCAATCATCAGGTGCCTACATTTTTAGGGTCACCTGCAGGCCACCTTAAAACACAGACTTTAAGGTCCTACCCCCCTAGTTTGGGATTCAGTTGGTCTGAGAAGGAGCCCCATAATTTACATTTCTTAAAAGTTCCAGGTGATATTAATGCTGTACATGGAGCAGACTTGGAGAATCACTGTTCTAAAGCAAGGCTTGGCAGGCTTTTTCTGTAAAGTGCCAGAGAGTATTTTAGGCTTTGTGTGCCTCACAGTTTCTGTTGCAGCTACTCTGCTGTTGTAGCACAAAAGCCATAGACAATTAGGCAAAGAATGAGCATGGCTGTGTTCCAGTAAAATTTTATTTACAAACACAGGTGGTGGGCTAGTTTCAAAAATTAAAAAAAATTGTGTTGCAAAAATAAAAATAAAAATAGATGTCTAAAGAGTCAGATCCTTGTTCTGGGTAGATTTCTGAAAACTCTTGGGTAGGAATCAGTGTTACAGAAGCAGGTGTTGATTGAAGCCCAGCTCTCTCATTCACTTTGGGAAGGTCATTAACCTCTTTGTAAAATGAGGATAATACTTATGCAGTGAAAAATAGGGGGAAATACTAACGTTTATGAAGTCTCAGTGGTATACATGCATGAGTATTTGGCCTACTGTTTTTCATACCTTTCTGCATGATTGAATTGCAGAATTTTTAAATCTATGTATTTAAAAAGTAATCATGGTAATTCATTGGAATCTATGTGGCTTAGGTTTTAGGTTCTAAAGTCAACCAAAAGATGAATTATTTTATCAAGTCAAAACCACCTTTGGAATTTGGAATTCTCTCAAATTACCACCACCTTGACTCTTAGAAGGTCAAAAGCCAGAAACCTCCTTCACAGTGTCTCTTTGCACTCTGGCCATGACCTCTCTTTCCTTGGATCCTGGAGGCCAAGCTCAGATCTGGAAGGGGGTAAGGGATGAAGTGCAGAAAGGGATCCTGGGTTGGTTGTGTTTATTTGCACCTTTGCCAATGCTTAGTTGAATTAAGCTAAGACAAATGCACATGGGCTGCAGCTCCAGCATTCAGATCAGGCTGGACCATGGAAAGATTCAATCAGGTGATGGACTTCATGCTTTTGTCACAGGCCTGGCACACAGTAAATCCTCGGTAATGTCAGGGAGGAGGAGGAAGAGGATATTCTTCTGAACCCAAGCCATAAATCTGTGCATTCTCTTACTGGGTCCACATGCTACCTCGTGTTCAAAATCAAGAAACTGGAGAGTTCTGGTTTTTGGTGTCTGGAAGCACAAATCATTTCTTTTTTATATTGAGCTGAAATGAGGACCGCTTTTATATAGTCCAGGTAAAACATACATTCTGGTTAAAGAAAGTGTTTCCAGGACACTTAAGTATAGAAGGAGAGTGTTCTCCTGTGTGTGGCCTCGGTTTTGAGTCATAGTGGGTTAGAGAATTCCAGTCTTTCCATTTCCAGTCATAGTGGGTTAGAGCTGTGCTTTTCCAAACTTTCCTCCCAAGAACCCCTGATATTAAAGGTGAACGGGCATCCCCCAGGACAAGGGAACTTCTTCAAAGTCACCAGTTGTGGTTTTAAAAACCCAGGTGAAATTTCCAGTGTACTTCATAATTCCCACATTTGCTTTCAAACAAACGTAAGTGTTTAAAGTCGCTCGCCATTGAGTACATTGACGTCCGAGAGCAGTTGTGCCTTGTTTAACCTGTGGCCTTCAGTATCTTCTGATCCATCACCAATGCCCGAAGAGTTACTCAAGTTTGAGCAGCTTAGAGCAGAGACTGTATTTGTAGGGTCACAGAATCTGAGGAGAATTTGACAAAGACTACAGATCCTCCCCCCAGGACAAAATGCACATGCGCACAGGTTCTAATATAATTTCAGGGTTCACAGATGCTTGAAGACATCCAAGAGCCCCATAGATCTCTTGGCCAAACCTCCCACATACCCTTGATGGAGGGGTGGCTCTCAAGCTTCTGTTTGTGACACCAAGTGTTTCTCCAGAACCTTCCTTCTGCTCTCACATAGCTCTGGTTTAGTAATTTCTTTCTCTCAATTTGTTTTCAGTCTACCTCTCCATTTGTTCATTCAGTAACATTTATTGTGTGTAAGATCATGGAAGGAAACTTCTGGTCCCATAGGAGACACAAGACATGTACAAATAATAATAAAAGGCTATTGTGTTAGATAGAGGAAAGGGGGAGACTCATTGCCCAACAGTGGTTAGTAGAAGGCTTCTGGAGGAGGTGGCAGTGTTGCTTGAAAGCTGGGAAGAACTCAGATAGAGATGCAGAAAAGGAAATGAAGGGGAAAGTAGGTGCAAAGACAGAGAGAATGGCGCACCTTCTGGTTTACCCTACTCATGTCTACTTGGCTAAACTGAATGACTGGTGAATTCTTAGCCTCACCTTGCCTAACACAGCAGTTGCCCTCCCTCTTGACTCACTGTCTCACTTGACTCCAGGCCACTGCAGGCTCCTAGTTTTCTCCCCACCTCTAGTCATCCCTTCCCAGTCTCCTTTGCTAATGGTCCTCTTCTCCCAGACCTCTTATAGAGAAAGGCCCCAGACCTCTGTCCTGGAACTTCTGTCTACACTCTCTTCGTGAGCTCATCCAGCTTCATGGCTTTCAATACTGAGAATATGCTACCTGCTTCCAAACCCCTCCTCTGAACTCCAGTTCATGTTTCCAACTATCCACTCCTCTCGTCACCTTGGATGTCCTTAGCCTTGGGACTCAAAGTGTCCACCCAGCAGCAATGAGGCATCACCTGGGAGCTTAGAGTGATGTAGAATCCTGGGCCCCACTCCAGAATTACTAAATCAGAATCTGCATTTTTAAACAATCTCGCTAGGTGATTTGTAAGCACAATAACATGTGAGGAACATGGTGTTTTGGTTTGCTAAATCTGGACACCTCTATCAAATGGGAAGGCACATGGCTGGCATCAGCTGGTCCTTTGCTCCCCGGTTTTGTTGCTTTCAGCTCCTGGTTCCAGTGGCTTCCTCTCTCAGCTTCTGTGGGTTCTCTCTTAGCTTTTCTGTGGCTTTTCTCTAAACTCTCTCTGTTTCATCTCTCTGAGCTCTTTCAGCTTTTTCTGTCCTTTATCCTTTCATAAAGGACTCCAGTAAAAGTATTAAGACCCACCTTGAATGGGGTGGGTCACATCTCAAATTGAAATAACGAAACCAAAAGGTCCTACCTATGACAGGTCTGCACCCACAGGAATGGATTAAAAGAACATAGCATTTTCTGGAGTACATAACAGCTTCCAGCCATCACACAAGGGATGTTACTAAAGGATTGCTCGAGCTTACCATGTCTAAAACGGAGTTCTTGATTTCCTGCCCCTCCCCCAAACCCCACTCCTCTGTCATCTTCTTCAAGTCAGTTGATGGTAACTGATCTTTGCAGCTACTCAGCCCACAAAGAATGATTTGGAAGGAGAAATTTAATGAGGATGGGTCCTGATATGGATCTGTTAAGTATGAAATTATTTGATAGTTCAAATAGAACTTAAAGATCTTTTAGTTCTACTCTCTGCTTTTTTTGGGAATAAACCAAGGCCTGAGCAGCATAGCGACGTGTCTGTTTTCCATAATACTTGCTCTGTGTGATGCTCTTTTAAGCATTTTACGAAGATTGACTCATTTTGTCCTCATAATAAACACATAAGACAGGAAACTATTAATTTCCTAATTTACAGATTGAGGCAAAGAGAATAAGTAATTTGTTTGGGCTCATACTTGTGGGAAGTAGCAGAGCTGGGATTTGAACCCAGGCAGTCTGACTCCATCACCCAGGCTCTTAAGCACATGGTGTGGTGCATATAATTTTCACTTCACTGTGTGTAATTCATCTGGGGGTTGAGAAAGAAAAACTTTAAAAAAGAACACTGTCTAGTTTTACCTTCTGTAATTTGTATGGTATGCCAGTGAAGGTAATGAAATTTCAGCAGGGGGCTAGGGACAGTATACTTTTGCTGTCTTTCAAATTTTTGTCCAACCGTGCAGGAGTTTCTCCATGCATATGCATAAAGTGATTTGGAAATACTGCAGAAGCTGGAAGATGGCTCTGTCAGTTGAGTGTACATTGGTTTTTACAGTATAGTGTATTTCTGGAAATCTTGCCCAAAAGGAGATTGCCCAAGCTCCTGTGAGCAGATCCAGGGTCATCCAGTTCACCCCTGTGCCTTAGTCTGTGCTAGCGTGGGGGGTACAAAGATGCTGAGATGCCTAAGACACTGTATTTGCCCTCAGGAGCTCTGATGGCCAAAGGTCTAGAAGTGATAGCTTGGGTAGCAACGCTGGTATGTGCAGATTACATTCCATAAAGAGGAAACATGGGCTTGTGTTACATGGCCCAGAGAGGGCTGCCTATCCAAACGTGATGTAGCAAAAACGTTGCCACCACCCATGGTGTGACTCAAAGAATGGCACAACATCTTGAAGTGGGGATGGAGAGTGGTGGGGCCTGAGCTTGGCTTAATCCCAAAATGTGGTCCTTTCGTGACTAGAATGAACAATATCCTTCTTTTCCCCCAGGATCCCAGGAGCAAGCACAAGTTTAAAATCCACACGTATGGAAGCCCCACCTTCTGTGATCACTGCGGGTCGTTGCTGTATGGACTCATCCACCAAGGGATGAAATGTGACAGTAAGTAAGTTTTCTTTTCCAGTAGTAGATCGGGAGAGGCTGCAGCTTATGCCCAGGATTTACTAAGCACTTAAGGTTCAGTAACTTTTCAACAGCAATGACTCCATAGAGAATGAGCTCAGATATTTACCAGACTGAACAAGTGTATAATCTCTCCACTGTTAAAGTTCTGATTTATTAAGCTGCTTAATTGCCTGCTTATGAATCAAAGGAGGAAGACACCAACTTCAACAAAATATACAGAGAGAAACGAGAGGTTGAGGTTGGTCTCAGGCTTCAACCAGCATCCCTAACAGCTGGTTTCAAAGTGTTCTTTTAATCAAAGGGCTTTATGGATTATCCTTGAATGTCTTTATAATAAATAAATGTATACATTTGAACTTATTAGCTAAGCTTATACTAATAAATTAACACTCATCTGGTTTATGTATTAGTATTCTGCTTTAGATTTTGTTTGGAAAGAGGGTTCCATTACTAAAAAGTTCTGCAAACCATTGACCCAGACCAGTGTTGTTTGTTTTGTTTTGTTTAACTCTTTTCCCTGGAGTCATCTGGGCTTCTGGGCTGCTGCCTGTGTTCCTTTCTGGAGAGAAGAGGAAAATAAGGCGAGAAGCGTCTTCCTGGGCTTTTAGACGTTGTAGCGCTTGCACTCCTGTGTAGATATGATTCTGCTTGGTGAGGGAAAAAGAAAGTTAACAAACCGCTTTTCCAGTTTGCAGAGTAGGAAATGGAATTAGAGAGGGCCAAGGAGCATCCCAAAATATTAAATCCAGCTCATGGTAGAGCCAAGACAAGAACACAACCCTATGCTCAGCCTCCCACACCTGTCATATTTCCCATATCCTTTTGAGAGGCTCTGGCATTTATTTCCTTTAAATTGCAAATTCTACCTAGGCACTTAAAGATATGATTTGGCTAACACAAAGTATATTTATAACACAGCTTTTCGAGAACCTGTGTATTGGCTAAATCAAGGTATGCGATTTTGAACCATTTTGGAAATAGAAGCCTAAAGAAAGTCCACATTTGTGAATCAGCTAATTGTGCTTTCCTCATTGTGTCCACTATCCTGATTTCAGTGTTTAATTGTAGCGAACATGCGTTATTCGTGATGCTTTTCGCAATTTACTTCGTGTTAAAATTAAACATTTAAAATGAAACCAACACGAAGCTCTCCACCTTGAAGGCTGTCGAATCACCCTGTAGCATCCCATCGAGGATTTGTGAGGCTTCCAGTGGCCATCTGCCCTTCTGGAAGCCTAAAGGTACAAGGACAGTCGAGCTGGAACACCTGCACAGCGTCTTACGTTTGTGTTCAGTGTGCAGGATTCTTTTCAGGTTTTTTTGGTTCATTTCAATGAGAATGATCTTTTTTTATCCTCTCCCTGTCTCTCCCACATAATGTCATCTAATAGAGAATGGCTTATCATGCCAGCCATGTATTTGTTTTACTTGGAATGATATTTAAATATTTGAAGATGGGTTTAAAATATCAAAGACAAGAACGTTAAAAAAAAAAAAAGACAATATATTTAAGCCTTCTTGAAAATACAGGATTAAGTGAGGAAAGGAAAATTTTATGAATTTCCAATACTCAACCCACAGATTCTCACTCTCAGTGGTGAGCTCACAAAGGCATATGAAATTCTTTGGCAAAAAGTACCCTGTTTAAAATTTGCTAATCATTTGCCTCTGTAGGTGTAAAATATCAATTAATCTGCGCTTTGTACACATTTACCAATGTGAACTTCGTATACTGTTAAATATTTGTAGCCTTCACAGAAGACCAAGCTGGGGTGTTTTGCCTTAGTTGAGACTGGACAAATATGGCACGGGTATTTTAAGGACATTGTCACTCACATGAAGTCTGTGTTGTAAGGGACATCTGCTAACGGTTCTGTATGTCAGCAAAAACATTATAGCAAAGTATCGAGTTAGAGGGTAGCTTATTGTCACTTCTGCCTGTATACCAAAACAGTGAGCAAGCGAGTGCCCTAGTCCATATGCCCAGCCTCACTCTTTGCATTCTTGATTCACAGCCTGTGATATGAATGTTCACAAGCAGTGTGTAATCAACGTCCCCAGCCTCTGTGGGATGGATCACACGGAGAAGAGAGGGCGCATTTACCTGAAGGCCGTAGTTGCTGACGAGAAGCTCCACGTCACAGGTAAGGCGCAAACATGCTGGAGTGGCGATCTCAGTGGACATTTCAACGTGCTGACACAATGGCAGAGTGGGGCCCGGGCTGGGCGCCCCAAGGCCTCTTGAGAGCTCTTTCCCAGGGTGGACTCATCACCATCCCAAGTCCTGCAGTCTCAGAAATCCTGTCTTGCCAATTCCTTGGGGCTGATCAGACTCAGAGCCACCGATTTATGTTAGCACATTTCCCAAGAGACTGGTCCATACACCAGAAGTCCCAGAGCCTCATGGCAATGTCATACAAGGTCATGGCTGCTGTGTGGACCAAGGTACTCTGACGCATGGCCAGTGCATTCTCCCCTGGAGGACAAAGGACCAGGGAAGCCAAATAATTACAAATGCTTTTGGGGAGAGAGGAACTTGAGAAGGGGAAGTGGACAGATGGTGCAGATATTTGAAGGTATCAGGACATCATGACCCGATAAGGCCATCTCAGTGACAACACCACCTACTACCACTGAGCACCTCCTGTGTGCCAGGTGCGGTGCTAAGAGCTTTACATGGATTCATTCATTTAATCCTCATATCTGCCCTATGAGGGTAGCTGTTGTTATGAGCTCCTTTTCCAATTGAGGAAACTGAGGCAGAGAAAGATTAGGTACTTGCAATATCACTGAGTTAGTAAGTTTGGAACCAAGGATTTTGAGTCTAGAACCTGTGCTTCTAAGTATCCCACCACGTGCACCTCATATAAGCACAGCCCGCTGGAATGCCCAGTCTTTGGGCCGGATTTCTCCCTCCTCAGGCTGTGTCTGAGTCGGTTCTGCCATGGAATGGCTTCTCCTTTGGTTTTCCCACCAAATCTTCTTGAAGTATATTGACACGCTCAATCTTTATCCTGGTGTCTCGCTGGACCGGAACCCATCCTATATCCTCAGGATAACTTGACTTACCTGTGCTATGACTGATACAATGTTGATTTAGGGTTGAATTCTCAGAAGTCAACCTTGTTTCCATGTCTTGGGGTCTCCCTTCGTGTGCCACCCATATACTATTCTTCATCCACAGCATTCATTTTCATTTCATCAGCTAAGGTACCATGTTTCCATTTATATTTAAGGATTTTAAGCTCTCATAAAAATGAAGACTGAACTTAATGCCATTAATTTGTAAGTAAAAGAAGATATTATATATGGAAGGTCTATTTAAGGATAAAAATAAAGAGTTCCAAAGAAAGCTTACTATTGGAAATACCCTAACATTTTTTTTCTTTGAAAAATAAGCAAATCTTCTAGCCAGTGCTGCCCTCCCAGATAAGGATTCAGAGAAAATCAAGCAAAAGATTTTGAGGTGCCCTCGGAGAGGAGTAACTTAGTTTGCCTCTGGACAATTTTATAAAAAAGCCAACTGTAGCTAATGGTGACAGTTGAGTTGAAAAGAAAAGCCTAATTGCAAATGTAGACTCCCTTTTGATTTTCTGTGTTTTAGAGAAGTTCCATTATTTTCTGGAAACCATCCCACTTGCCTCCTTGCCTTTGGGGCTGGAGCTCTCACTCCACCTCCCGTTAACCGGGTGGATGCAGCTGATGGAGTCCACTGAGCCCCGGTGTCCCTGCCCCACGGCCATCCCTCACTCTGTGCAGGGGAAGCGAAGCTCCTTGGAGGCCACGAGTTTGGCCATTGGATTGCCAACACCTAGGCAGCCTCCCATTTGTTTCTTTCTCCTTCCTACTAAAGCTCCTGGATTGTCAAAGCCACACGTTGGGAGCTGGGAGCATGTAACGCAGGAGAAAAGTACCATAAAACAGCTGCAGTTGTTAGAAGGGATTGAGAAGTGAAGAGGAGAACACCAATAGACTACACAGTTCTATGTGCTTCCTTAGCTGTATAAAGCTACCACTGTTGGCAAGAACACAACATCACGAGTAAATCATTAGAGTTTAATTGTGAGATCATGTATGGCACATTATGGCTTGCTGTAAGGCCGGAAGGTGGGGACAGTGTTTGAAATGTCCAGCTTTCATAACTGTGCTTCTGAATAAAGTAAAACATGCCCTGTGCATGCTGGGCTTGCCCCATGCCTTCTGCTGTAATAAAAGCAGCAACCAGAGAGTGCTGCCTGAGTCTTCCTGTCTCTTCTGTAAGCCACAGGAGCCTTGCAGATATAAAACTACCCAGAATGGCAGAAACACCCTGGCCAAGGAGCAGTGGGGCCCAGGTGGAAGAGGAAGGTCGGGACCCATCACACAGGGATGGCAACGAGTATTCTCCAAGGGCTCGCACCATGCAGATTGCTCCACCGTTGCCAAGAGTTGAATTTGACTCCCACAGTTGAAGAATTACCTAAAGGGTCAACACCCTTCACTGAGTTGTACCTAGGCTGGCTTTGGAGGCGTGAAAACCAACCATCCCAATCTTATGGCAGAAATCTAGGTTAAGTGTGTTGAGAATTAGTCTAAAAGTCTTTGAGTAGATATAGCTGCTGCTCTAGGAATGTGAATTCAGCAATAATTTAGTTATCATCATCATCTTCCTCCTCTTTATTGCAGCAGCAGTTAACATTGATTGAACCCTTTCCACTTTCGATACTGAGAATATGCTCCCTACTTCCAAACCCCTCCTCTGAACTCCAGTTCATGTAACCAACTGCCCACTCCTCACGTCACCTTGGATGTCCTTAGCCTTGGGACTCAAAGCATCCACCCAGCAGCAGTGCAGCATCACCTGGGAGCTTAGGAGCGATGTAGAATCTTGGGCCCCACTCCAGACACACTCAATCAGAATCCACATCTTAACAAGCTCACTAGGTGATTTGTAAGCACAATAACATGTGAGGAACGCTGGATGTTCCAAAAGGATAAGTGAAGCTTGCCATGTCTAAAACAGAGCTCTTGATCTCACATCCTTCCTCCAAACCTTGCTCCTCTGTCTTCTTCAAGTTATTTGATGGCAACTCATCTTTACAGATGCTTTACATGGTTAACTTATTTAAACCCATGAGGAAGTTTACTGCATTATTATAACTTTAAAGACAAAGAAAGCAAAACACAAAGAAATTAAATAACTTGTCCAAAGACACACCAATGGTAAATTTAGTGGTTAGATATTTAATTGGTAGAAATAGAAGATATTTTAACAAGAAAATCAATAAGAATTGGAATCCATTTTTTTTTAAATATGCAGTTGCCACTTGCATAAAGGAAATCCAATCCCAAGTGCAGAAAGCCAAACTCAAGGAAATAACTAAGCAGTAATCGTATTCTAAACACTTTTTATTTTGAAATAATTTTAGACTTTCAGAAATGTTGCAGAGGTCATAGAGTTTGCACATACCCATCACCCGGTTCCCCCCCATGCTAACATCTTACATAACCATGGTTTGAAGTATCAAAGGAGTCATGTCTTAAAACAGTACCTGCCCTTAATTTGTGAAGAACAGTTTACCTGTGTTAGTCACTAGACATTGTTTTATCTTATTTCAGTATGAAAGGGCTGCAAAAAATACCAAGCAAAGCAATCAACTCCTAAAGCTCCTTTAGTGGGATACCTACCAGTGATACGTCCCTCCTACCATTACCCACCTCCTCCAACCAGATAGCACAGGCAGGAGTTTGTCTTGACAAGGGTTTTAATAAAAACAACTACCTACTATTTACTGAGCACTTAATGTGTACTTACTGTTCGCTGGACTAGACCTTTCTTTGTACTGAACACCTTACACTCATTGTTTCATCCACTCCTTAAACAATCCCATGGAGTGAGTACCATTATAATCCTCATTTTCAAAATGAAGTAAAAAAAACTGAGTGCAAGGAAGGAAATTGTTCCAAGTTACAGGGTAGAAAGGGGTGGAGTCGGGGTGTGGGGCCAGGGTGGACCCCCACAGCCCTGCTCTCACTCTCTAGGCTGTGACTCTCCCAAGACTCTCTTGTTAATTAAAGAGTCTTCTTCTGAATAAATATTAAACCCATAAGTATTTGCTAAACCCATTCTTAGCACTCCTCTAGGTTCTTAGAGATGATAGAATGTCTAAGCCTGGGGCTTAAACCCAGGAGAGAAAAGGCACTCCAGTCGATGGATGATTAAATGCTAAATGATGTGGACTCAAAAGAGTCCACCACTGGGAGACGCGAGGGGCGGGGAGGGAAGGACCCTTGGAGAAAACAGAGACTGAAGGATTGTAGATTTTCCAGTTGAGGACTAAGTGGGATGTGGGAATTAGCCTGGCTTTAATGAGAGCACAAATATAAAACAATAAACCGTAATGAGCAGAGCCGATCATCCAAATGCTAACGAGTTCTTGGGAAATTCATGTAAACCCTGAGCTGCTGTGTTAATTGCTAGATTTTCTCAATCTCCGTTTCACCTGTGCAGAATCACCCAGGTTGAAAATAATTCATAAAGTAAAATAGAAACTCCCAACAGACTCCTGCTTTGGGATTGAAATCACCCTTCCGAAATCAGAGATGAGTTTTCTATCTAGATTGGTGCTGTATTTATGGGAAAGGCCTCAGCTTTAGTGGTTTATTTTTATTTCTTGCCTTTGGGTAGTGGTGCTGATGTTATCAGAGGTGTCCTTTTTTTTTCCCTTCCAATATGCGATTTTAATAGGTTTTCAACATTCTTGTTTGCTTTTTATTTGGTTTGGAGGAATGGTAAAAAAAAATTTCCCTCATGGGAACCAATTTTCAATTTAATGTTGTAAGTAAATGGAAAAATATCGGATGCATTACAGCTGTTTTGGGAACACATCTCTCCCACAAATAGATTATTCTGAAGAAGAGTCTAATTTTCTCAAATACTTGGGGTTGTTAATTTGGCGTGGAGATTGAAGTTTTGAAACAAGTTCCTGTGGAGGAGGGGAGGAAGGGGCCTGGCGCAGATCCTTCTCTGTCCACCTTGTAGAGGTGTGTGCCCTTCCGGGTCTCACCACACCAGTTTTCAAAACTCACCTTTGTGTTATTGCCATCCAAACAATACTCCCTCTTTGTGTGCTTCCACCATAATAAAGTTGCATATTTGCTACAGAATCAACGTTAATGAGACTCAGCTTTGCATGATAATCATTTTTTCTTTGATTCATCTACTTGTTAAACTTTTATTGAGCCTGTCGGGCTCTCTGCCAGGCACTGGGGACACCAAGTTAGTTAAGACATGGACCATCTTGTGGAATGCATGGTCGTTGGGAGAATTCAAGCCTGAGAAGAATTACAGGCCAGTGCACCCAGTGCCTTTCGGGGCAGCGGGAGTTTGGAGAAGGGGTGCCTGAACTGGCTGGAAGACGCTGCAGACGGGAGGACAATGGGATGAAAGCACTTCAGGCAAAGCTGCAGAGACGTGATAGGGCACGGCATGTTCCGGAAGCTCAACACAGTTCAGGATTTCCGGAATTTCGGTGTGAGGTGGGGAAGCCTGGAGGGAAATTTTTTTCTTTCAATTTTCAAGGGATTGGAGCTCCAGTCATCACAGTTTACAGAATACACCATCCTTAGAAGTCATGTAGTAGAGGCTCTGGGTTATAAACTTGTTTTTCCAACAGGAGGACTTTAAGTTCCAGGTGGCTGTGCTTTCAACAAGGACATAGAATCCACCGTGAAGGGGAGGTTCACAGTGACCATCGAGTACTTTGTCAAGGCTGGGTAAGGGGGCACAGCAGGTAGCCCACCAGTTGCCTGAAAGCTTTGTGCCTAAAAGCATCATACAGATGCCTTTCCAAATGGCAGGTACGCTTGTGGAATATTTTAACCAGTTTCAGGCTGCCAGCGAGGAGGAGTTGGATTGAACTACTTATTTGAAGGAAAGGGCATTAGTTGGAGGCAATTTCTGTTAAATAAAATCTTGGCTGAGTGATCTGGACCCAGTTCAGGAATGCAGAAGCTCACCCAACTGATGTATTTGGCCTACTGGATTGGGAGAGAGAGTGTCAGTGAGAAGCAGCTCACCTTCAAATACATCTAGATTGTCCATTATTGGTGAGGCTACGTGTGATCACCTGGCTGAGGTGTTTTCATCAAATCCCTCCACTGCAAACATTCTTGGATATCAGCAAAGCTTTCACCCGGTGGGTTTAGTATCCACTGATGGGCCGTGAACAATTACTACATTGATGATGGCAAAATGGTGTTTTTCTAATTCTATAATTCCTTCTACATTTATTAGATGGCAAACTTCTTAAAGAAGAGCCTTCTCTTTACTTCCCCCTATATGTTTTAAAAATGTCCATTTGGGCTCACAAGTTCTTTTTATTTTTTACCATATATATAATACAAAATTTCCCATTTTAACCATTTTTAAATGTTTGTTTCATTGGTATTAATTATATTCACACAACAACAAATAGAGTAAAAAAAAATTTTTTTTCAATTACATAAACAAGTTCTTACTGACTTTTTTTGTTGTTGTTCAAATTGTCCAAAATTTGGCCGATGGGAGCCCCCTTTGAACTGGTTTTTGTGTCCTTTTGACATGACCCATCAATGTTGAGCACTTCCTTTCTTCCCGGAACAAAGGGCACATGTTGTGCTCTAGCCTTTTCCCCAAGGAGGAGAGTAACATTTAGAATCAAGATCTAGGTGCTCGAAATGCTCCTTCCTCCAGGTGTGGTGTGTTGTTGCTTCTAAGCTCTTCCGGTGGACAGAGGCACTGATGTTTCCAGTTTCCATCCTAACCCAGGATTTTTCCCCACCTCTCCCTTGGACGTATTTGTTCTCCTTTCTCTCCCAGTAAGACCCCTGCCTCCTGATAGCCATGTGCTTGTTCATATTATTATTATACCAATACCTCCACCAAGAACTAACCTACTAGAGAGGCTTCAAGATTTTATTGTTGTTGTTGTTGTTTATCCTTAAACTATATCCCACTAAGGATATACAGTAAGAACACTTGTTACTTCACTTAAATGTTTTCCTATGTCATTATGTTATCAATTCGATATATTCTGCCTTAACCAAGGATCAAACTCAGCCTCACCAATCACGTGACAGACTGAAGGCATCTTCCTGCTGATGGGGGGTAAGAGCAAGGACACACTATCACCTATTAAGTATTCTTGTCAAAAAAAATTTTAACCCAAATATAATCATGAAGAGGAGAAAAAAAAACCCATAACAGACAAACCCAGATACTGAGACACATTCTGCATAAAAGGTGGCCTAGATTTTTCCAAAATGTCAATGCCATAAAAACCAAAAACAGTCAAGAGGCCTGTTCTTGATTAAAGGCAACACCAAAGAGACATGACAAACAGATACAACCTGTTATACTTGATTGGATCCTTGATCCACAGCAACAACTCCAAACAGCTCTAAGACATTTGAGGAGCAGTTGGGGAAATTCAAATCTGTACTATATTGTACCCATATCAGTGTTAAATTTCAGAGCGATGGTGGCAGTGTGATTATGGAGGGGAATGCTGAAATATTTTGGCACTGATTTGTCCAGATGTTTGCAACTTACTTCCAGAAGTTTCAGAAAAACAAAACAAAACAAAAAAGCTGAATATATATGGAGAAAGTGTGCATGTAAGCACATGTGGCAAATTGTTAATAGTGAATCTAGGTGTAAGGCTTCTGTGTGTTCATTGTACTATTTTTTTTTCCACTTGACTGTTGGTTTGAAATTTTTCAGAATACAATGTTGTGGGGGGGTGGTTGGTGATAGAAATCTCCAGAGAGTTCTGGCCTGACCAGCACTGAAAATGCACTTCGTACAGATCTTTCTTAGCCGGAAAGAGGCCACCAGGTGAATCTCAGTGGTTCAGCTGCCCTTGCTGGGTTCACATGTTCTGGGACCCTCTGATCGTCCCGCAGGTGCCTCTCCCTATAGCCTGCAGGGCCCCTGCTTCTTATCGGCCCTCAGATCAGAAGAGAAATGTTTCTTCTGCCCCCAAGACTGAATGTGTCTTTGTGGCTCTGCACTGAGGCCCGGCCCTCCCCTGGCCTGTGTCCATCGAGCCGTCTGGGGTGGGCTGCATGGACTCGTGGTGACACAGCCCACCAGAGCCATGTGCCCAGGCCACACGAACCGCACTGGCTCTGCCCAGGGTGCGGGAACCACTCAGGCACTGTTTCCCCCGGGAGCTTGTGCCTGATGCTCGTTTTCCAAATAGCCTAGGGAGAAAGGAAAAGAAAACCTGAATTAAATAGCTCGAGGAGTTATGTATAGACAGGTGTCCCTGTGTATAAGAAGATGTTGTGGGCATGATATAGACGAACTGTTACTTTCACCGTCTCCCAAGAGAATGGCAGAGCGGGCCATTTGTGTTCTGCCTCTGCCCTCCCTTTGGCTATCACGCTCCCCCATCCTGGGGTTTCCCACACGAACTTCAAAGAAACCAGCTTGGCGTTTATCTATGTGAGCATCTATTTCAAGCAGGCTTCTGTCTCTTAAAAAGATAAATAAGGAAAAAGTACAGGCAGTGGGAGTAATGATCACAAGCTTTGTGACCATCACATATATGAGGAGTTACTTCTGTAGTTTGGGTAGAGAAGTGTCCTTGAGAGAACGTAACTGTGATTCCTGAGAAAGTGTGCTTTATTCTAGAAGGCTTTGTCTTCAGAAGTTTCACGAACCCATTGACATCAGTTGTCTGTTGATTCTGAGCCTGATAAAGGATGGGGGTCATTGTCACTTCTCCAGGTGGGGAGACACATGGCAAGCCTGGGTTCTCTCATTTTGCAGATGAGAGAATAAGAATAAGGAGAAGTTCAATGTCCTCCTCGTGGCCGCAGCGAGGACCAGTGCTCCTGTCTGCTCAAGAAGTGGTCCTGGCTTCTGGCCAGTGGCCCTTCATTGCCCACAAGCCTGCCTTGTGGCGATGTGGTTCTCCCCCTCTGCCTGGCCTCTTGCAGATGGGGATGCTAGTGGATAGCCAGCCAGTCAAAAGGCAGGGAGCAGTCGCAGAAAGGGACATTAGGAGCCAACCAGAAAAGCTGGTGGTATTTACTGAGTGCCTAGGTCCTGTGCATAGAGACGCTAACGTTAAGTGCCGTCCAGGTTCCGGCCCCGATCTGATGCTTTCCTCTGTATTATTTCATCACAACAACCCCTTGAGTAAAATGCTGTTATCATCATTATTTTATAACTCAGTAAACTGAGGCTCAGAGAGGTCACCCAGCTGCTGAGCGGTGGACACCACCCCCAGAGCCCATGCACACCCTTCCCACTCCAAACTCACCCAACTCTTGACTCTTTTTCTGCGAGAGGATTGTGCGCCAGTTCACCACCCCTTCTCAGCAGTATAAGCATGGCCCACAACAGTCACTAACGTGTTTGCAATTTCACTTTTCCATCCTGCGGTTGGTGGCTGAGGCTGCCCTGTGGTGGCCCTACGGTGCTGACAATCAACTGCAGTGCCAGTTGGCACCCCGGTGGTGAGGGTCTGTCATCATTTTCCCCCACAGCTTCCATTTTCAGGGTTTAAGTAATGGCTCAAAATAAAAATGGCAGCAGGGAATCTGGCTGAAGTCTTGCCTCCGATAAAGTGAAGGATTAAAATGGCCAGTGGAAGATGGGTAAAAGTAAACTACCCATTGAGGATGTGTTTTGATAGTAACGTGTGACCTTACCCCTGTCCTTTCTCAACCTGCTGTTGCTGGCTTCTCTTTGCTAGTCCTCATTCTTTCCCTTGGGAGACGCATCACTCAAGAGTACATTCATTGAAGAAATCATCCCTATTTGCCACCTGCCTTCACTTCACCAGTGCTTGCCATCCATGTACATCCTTTGCAAAAGAAACAGGGACCTGCCTCTAAGCTAAAAATACATCACAGTGTGCTTAAACCAGAATGCTTGCATATTGCCCCATTCAAATACATCTGCTTCTAGGAAATGGCTGGTATGTTTTCATGTCTGTGTCGACTCTGTCTTCTCCCTGGACTGGGCATTCCTAAAACCCAGGTGTCATAGGTCTGTGTGGCCCCTTTAGCAGCCAGTACCTTGCTTACCTCCCTAATCTCATCTCTTACACCCCACACCTCTTGAAACTCTGTGTTCCGATTGTAAAGAAAGCAGCGTGTGGTTCTCCCAATAGAGCCACACCTTTGCTTCTGCTGTCTCCCCTGCTGGAAGGCTTGCCCCCGCAGCATCAACCTTGTAAGACTCAACCCAGTCACCTTTATAAAACCTCTCCTCAAATTGATCACTTCCTCCCAGTGCTCTCACCAGGTCCTTTATGACATTTGCGATGTGATGTCACTTGTGCATTTATATACATGCCGTTCTCCCTCTGCTAGGTCATAAACCCTTGGAGATTAGAGATGATGTCTTATCTCCTTACCCAGCCCAGGGCCTTGAGTTTGTGCTTAATATATATTTGTTGGGCAAATTAAAAAATAATAATAATAAGAGAAGTATTCAGTGGGCACAGCATACAGATTTTATTTAGGTTTATACTGTGCTCCTGCATCTCAAACCCAAGTGATGATTCCCCTTTTAATCCTATGTTTGGATCCAATTAAAAGGATTCTGTTTTTGCCTAATTCATGAAGCCACATGACTCTGGGATCCTTAGAGAAACATCTTTCAGTCAAGGGAACAGTTGCATCTTTTCAGACTTGCCATATTTGCATCCGGGCTATGGTAGCTCGCCCTGTCTTATCTGTGGCACAGCTAAATGTC
The DNA here is from genome assembly GCF_015220235.1 of Choloepus didactylus. Classification (NCBI taxonomy): domain Eukaryota; kingdom Metazoa; phylum Chordata; class Mammalia; order Pilosa; family Megalonychidae; genus Choloepus; species Choloepus didactylus. Next base: position 61,456,449 of record NC_051324.1, on the reverse strand, counting down.
AAATGTGTACCCACTAGCAGCATGCCCGCCTACAGATTGTTATTCCTGCTTGGTTCCTTTGCAGCAATGCAAACATAGCTTTCCTGGCTGGATGCTTAGTCACTGGAAGTCTGTGGGAGGCAGCAAGATTGGAGTGAGGGGCAGAGGGTCGACTGTATAACTCCCAGTGTCATTTCCTTCATGCAGTGTTTGCCTTTGTCTTGACACCCCCTGGTATCCGAGCTCGAAGCTGACACTGTCTTTCTTTCTCCTGCTTAAAATGCTCCCAAGCCCCCAGATTCTTAACAGGAACAGTCATCCATCCACTTCCACTCCAGTGACTCTGCCACAAAGAAATACTCTTAAAGGTGGCTCTGAGAGCCTGCATCCCCGGGAAGGAGAGAAGCAAATTATTTCTGGGGCCTCGTTCAAGCTTGCTGTCTTAGCATACGGAGCCATTGACACTGACTGAGGAGGTCATTCCTGTGCAGGATTTTAATTGCTTCTAATTATAGGATTATCATTTAAACACAAGATTAATTGCCATGAAATTATTGCAAGGAACTTGATCTTCTAGAAAGCCAGTGCACTAGCCAAGTGAGGAATCTCTTACAAGTTTGCAAATCATGTCTTTTCAAGCGCTGCAGTTGGACCTTTCTGTTGACTCTTTGATGGAAGATGAAATGAAGAGCAGATAAATGTCCCTTTTCTTTTGTTGGGGATTGAATCATGTACCCCATGTTCAATCCTAACCCCAAGTCCTGTGAGTGTGGACTCATTTGTGAATAGGATCTTCAAAGGGGCCATGCTGAATTGGGCCTTAAGCCACATGACTGGCCTCCTTATAGGCAGAGGAAATTTGAACACGATCGGCCGGATAGGAGAAGCCAGGGAAGAAGAGGACGTCACCACCTGATGGTGGCAAAGATGCATCTGCAAGCCAAGAAACACCAAGGATCGCTGGCAAGCCATCATCAGAACCCTAGACTCAGGAGAAAGTACAGCCTGGCAACACCTTGATTTCAGACTTGTAGCCTCCAAAACTGTGAGATAATAAATTCCTGTTGTTCAAGCCAACCAGTTTGTGCTATTTGTCAGAGCAGTCCTGGCAAACTAAGACATCATCCTCTACAAAAAGGTTGGAAAACTTGAAAAGTGTTTAAGAATCGTTTGGTTCATGAATGGAAATGCCCCAGATAAATGCAGAGATTTTTCCTCTCTTGATGTATTTCATCACCAGAAAGCCAGAAGAGGCTGCTGTTCTCTTATGGTGCCTTTCAACACGAAGTTGCTCTGATACCCCACAATTTTTTTTTTTCCAAATCTTCAGTAAAGCCATCTCCAGTAAGTGTGTATGCATGCTGAAATGGTGCAGAGAAACATCAGACTAAATGTTTATCACAGCTTCCAGGCATTTCCACTTGGAAGGAATGCAGATTTCCTGAGAAAATTACAAGCTAAGTTGGCTCCTGGGGTTGTTCCAAAATATCCTGTTTGAACAGGGTTGGGGAATAGCACCTGCAGGGAGCTCTTCCCCAGAACATCCCCAGGGGACTTTCTTCCCTGAGAAGCTCTGGGCTGGGCTTTACCACCCATTTTCCTTTGTAATTAATGCAAGGTTTGTGGTTAATTAAAGACAGCCAGGGTGCCTTTTAAAACCACGGCTGGGTTTTTTTTTTTCCTAGAATAATGAAGGCAGAACAGATGCAAGGCCAACTCCCTATAAAAGTTTTTGAAGTGGGGGTGCCGGATTTGGGGAAGGTTACATGAGGGGAAGTGTCATTTCGCCAGCTCAGCCCCACTGGAGTCAGGGAATATAATCAGAAGAAATGCCTGCTTGGCAAAGCACACAGTGGGGAGGTGGGGAGAAGAGGGTTCTTGTTCTAGAAAATACCACTCTCTCTTTCCCTTTGTTAAGTCACTGCCTGTAGCCAACCACTGCTGGGGGATGAGGGTGCAGGGGTTGCAGGGGGTGGGGGGGGGGTAGCATTTTTCTCTGGCTGTGTACTAGCACTTTCATTTTACAGGCACCTGGGTGACTACCCATGGGTGAACATCTACGCCGAAGGCAGAAGCAAAAGTGTGTGTGCAAGTTGTAAACCACCCAGCCCAGCCTCATTACTCCTTACTATTTCACAACTGCCCCAGAGGACCCTTATGCCTATTTCAATCTGGGGAAGAATCCACTACACTTGGGAAATATCCAAACTGAGCAGAACAGACTAGCAAAAACTCGCATTCCATTGGCCGTCATTAATTACCGTTTTGGTTGTCTGTCGCTGCTGACAAGCCACCTTAAAAGTAGTGGCTTAAAACAACCACCCGTTTGTGGCCCATGATTCTGTCAGGAGCTCAGGCAGGACTTGGCAGGGACAGCTTGTCTCCATTCGGCATTGGTTGGAACAGATCAGCAGCAGGCAGCAGTGCTGGCGGCCTTGGTTGGTCTCCGTATAGCCTCACATCTTCCGGTAGACTGTCGAGCTTCCTCAGATCATGGCGGCCGAGATGGTGAAAGCGGAAGCTGCAAGGCCTCTCAAGGCTAGACCAAGAATTGAGTCACAGCAAGTCAATTCCACCATATTCCTCAGTTCAGAGCAGGCCACAGAGCTAGCCCAGATCAGTGGGGAAGGGGACTTTGACTCCACCTCTGGGTGGGAGTCGTGGCACAGAATTTGTGGACTTTGTAAATCCATCACAGGCTGCCCTCTGGCCACAATTTTTTTTTTTTTTAAACTTAGAGATTCCTTCCACAGCATGATGATGATGGTCATCGTCAACATTACAGATACAATTTATCAAGTGTGTCAGTTTAGTGTTTACACACATTATTATATTTAATTTTCACAACAACCCCACAAAGCAGCTCGTTTTATCATCCTTATTTTAAAGGTGTGGAAAATGAAGCCCAGAGACACATGGAAACTTTGCTAAAGTTGCATACTTAGTATACTTAGTATTAGTGGCAAAATGAGGAATCCAACTAATGACTGGGATTCTAAAGCCCATGATAAACCTCTTTGTAAATATTTCTATTGACAATATTTTTTTAATTTTTTATTCTGGTAACAACTACAACATATTTCCCACTGTAACCACTTTCAAATCTACAACTCAGTGGTGTTAATTCCATCCAGAATTTTGTGGCCACAATTACTCACATTCCTTCCACAGGCCAAGGACACTTAACGCTCCCCCAAAAATGGCTGGAGGCCCAGAGTCCACTCTCTGATGATCCCCATCAGGGTCAGATACAGGTGAGATGCCTCAGGTGTACCAACTCTTGATACATAGACCCAAGAACTAAAAGGCCAAGTTATACCACCACCACCTCTACATCTCCCCCAAACAACCAACATGCAATGGTGATTCAGGGATAGAAAAACCACAATAGACACTCTGGGTTAAAAAATGGAGAGAAAACACATGGCAGTCGCTGTTCTGTAACAGTTCTGAAATGGAGCTGTGTACATGGTGCTGGTTTCCCCTACTCCAGGGACGTTGAATGTCTATTGTTCAGGGCCCAGTTCTACTTTCTGGGAGTCGTTTCCTAGCCCAGCGTTCTTCAAGGTTCTTGTTTTCATTCCTTTTTCAGTTAAAACAGCCTGTGTGTGCCCCAGAGTAGCTCAGCCTGCTACCTACCTGCAGAAAGCTGGGGGCCCAGGTGCTTTATTTATTTTGAACTGTCTTTGCCACTTTAGTCGGATGCTGGGGCTTTTGTTAGTAAAATCCTATTATAAAAGTTATGGATTTGCTCCAGAAGTCACATTTTTTGTTCTTTCTGAGACAGACTGGTGGGGCTTCTGTGGACCAGCACCACAGAGCTTCTTGGAAGCACTTTGGTCCAGCTGAAAGCGTCCACTAAGCACCCGTTTAAATCTTTCTGAAGTCTCAACAATGGGTTTTGCAACTCTGCCCTTGATCCGGTCTTTACCCAGAGATCATTTCTTATTTTGAGAATCTCTGCTGCCTGAAGAGACTGTCCTGGGCCCGTTCTAAATATTTCCTCTAAATATTGCTTGAAAACTGAACATTTCCTTCTTCGGTTCATCTCTGTCTGGCAATACCTTATTATACACAGTTCTTAAAAAATAACATTGCAAAAGGAGGGATGCACCACATGGGGACACAGGAAGCTTCTGAGGGTAATGGAAATGTTTGTCACCTTAATGTGTGATGATGGTTTCATGGGATTATAAATATGTCGAAATGGATTGCATTGTGCACTTTCAATATGTCCAATGTATTACACTTCAGTTATACCCATAGAAAGTATTAAAACTTTAAATAGACTCACACACCTCATAATGGGGTGTATACTTGGAAGAACTGAGAGCAGAGACACAAATGGACATTTGCACACTAATGTTTATGGTGGCAGTATTCATGATTTACAATGGGTGGAGGTGGCCTAAGGGTACATCGACTGATGAATGGAATGGTGAACTGTGGTGTATACATACAATGGAATTTGAGCAGCTGCAAGAAGGAATGAAGCTGTGAGGCAAGCAACTAGGTGAATGGATCTTGAGAACAGCATTTTGAGTGAAGTATGCCAGAAACGAAAAGACAAACATTATAATGCCTCACTAATGTGGACTAACTATAATGTGTAAACTCTTAGAATTGAATCTTAGAGCATAGCTTATGGGGGGAAGGCTTATTGTAATGGTCCCTAGATCATAAGCTCTTACAACAGTCACATCTATTCCTGAGTTGTAATGGTTATCTCTACATTGTGAGATGCTGAGCTCTTTGGGTATAACCTGGTTGGTCTCTGGAACTTTGGGTATCTGTGTGGCACCTGAAACTCACAGCTAGAGCTCAGCAGCTATGAATATCAGTATTACCCCATACAACAACTGTTTAAAAAGCTGAAAAAGACTTCAGATGTCAATTAGAGATATGAATGTAGTGGATCTAGTTAGGAATAAGGCAAATCAGGACAAAGGGTAAAGGATGCTATTAACTGTGTTTTAAAACTTCAACTTCTGTGTGAGACCAAGGGAGAAGATGTTTATCTGGTGCAGGATCTATACTTTCTTCAGCACATTAAATAATTTAATTGGTACAGTGTTTATTCAATACCATAATTACTTGGAACTTTGAATAGGAAATGAGATCTGGTAGGTTTCTACACGTTAGTGTGAAATCCTGATATATCCCAAAGTAATTTGGGCAGAGGATAAAAAGGTATTTGCAGGGACCCCTTGAGGAACTGAGAAAAAATACAGAAATGTTGGACTTCCCCACCTGGGTTATTACTGATATTCTCACAAACATTTAGGACTAACAGTTTAATAGGCCGAGCCCTCAATCTTGGTGTTTGTTCTTATGAAACTTGTTACTGCAAAGGAGAGGCTAAACCTGCTTATAATTGTACCTAAGAGTCTCTGCCAGAGAACCTTTCTTGTTGCTCAGATGTGGCCTCTCTCTCTCTAAGCCCACTCAGCAGGTAAACTCACCGCCCTCCCTGCTACGTGGGACATGACTCCCAGGGGACTGTATCTCCCTGGCAATGTGGGACATGACTCCTGGGGATGAGCCTGAATGTGGCATTGTGGAACTGAGAAAATATTGACCAAAAAGGGGAAGCGAAATGAAACAAAATAAAGTTTCAGTGGCTGAGAGATTTCAGTTGGAGTCTAGAGGTCACTCTGGAGGGCATTCTTATGTGCTATATAGATATCCCTTTTTAGTTTTTAGTGTATTGGAATAGCTAGAAAGAAATACCTGAAACTGTCGAACTGCAACCCAGTGGCTTTGCTTCTTGAGGATGATTGCATAACTATGTAGCTTGCATGGTGTGACACTGAGATGGTGAAAACCTTGTGGTTCACACCCCCTTTATTCAGTGTATGGACAGATGAGTCGAAAAATGGGGACAAAAACTAAATGAAAAATAGGGTGGGATGGGGTGGGGGATGGAATGCTTTGTGTGTTCTTTTTTTTCTTTTATTTTTATTCTTATTTTTATTTATTAAATATTTTTGGAGTAAAAATGTTCAAAAATTGAGGTGATGAATACACAACTATATGATGGTGCTATGAACAGTTGATTGTACATTGTGGATGATTATATGGTGTGTGAATATATCTCAATAAAACTGAATTTAAAAAAAAATAGACTCACACATTGACAAAAGAAAGCCACCTGGCACTTTCAGCAATCTACCTGGAAATCTTGGCGAGATCTGCTAGTTCAGAAGGTACATTATCTTACAAGTTATCACAGGCAACAGCTTCCCTAATTGTTCTGCTGTTACGATATGCAGGCCACCCTCCTTCTACCCTCTAATAGTGATTTCACCCTGTTTCTCCAGCCTCCACTAACTGTCTCCTTGCCACCTTTTTGGCCTCTTCTCACCACCCAAACCAAAGCCACATGGTTTCGGTTTCTGTTATGGCACATCCCCATTTCCAGGTACCAACTTCTGAGTCATTATCAGTTTCAACATAACAAAGTGCCCTGAAACTTCGTGGCTTCAAAGAATATTATCCAGGTATTTGCTCACACTTCTGATTGAGGGCTGGTGGAGACTGCTGCTCCACAAAGTGTCAGCCGGGACAGCCGGACTGGGGCCGGGGGATGCAAGGTGCTTCTTGCACACATCTGGCCCTCACTGGGATGGCTGGAGTGTTGAGCTCCCTCTCCTCATGGTCATCCACCTCCAGGACCCTCTCTCCACTTGGACTCTCAAACAGGAGAGCTGGGTTTCTTTACATGGCAGCTCAGGGTTCCAAGAGATCAAAATGAAAATTGTAATATCTCTTGCTCCTTGGACTTTGGAACTCACACCGAGTTGCTTCTGGCACATTCTGTGGGTCAAAGCAAGTCACACGGCTAGCTGGAGTCAATGTAGGAAGAGCACCTGATGGGAGGAGCAGTCAAGAATTTATGGCCATAGTTTTAAACCACATTATTGAGATATAATTCACATACCGTACAGTTCACCCTATTTAAAGTGAACAATTTAATGGCTTTTGAACGTACCTTTGAGCTGTCACTACCCTCAACTTCCAGACCTAAACAACCACCAATCCATTTCCTATCTCTATAGGTTTGCCTCTTCTGAACCTTTCATATAAATGGAATTACCAAATATGTGACCTTTTGTGTCTGACTTCTTTCACTCAGCATTATGTTTTCAAGGTTCATCCACACTGTAGCACACATCAGACCTTCATGCCTTTTTATTACCAGATAATATTCCATTGTATGGATAAACCACATTTGTTTATCCATTCATCTGTTAAAGGATTTCTGGGTTGTTTCCACCTTTTGGCTATTGTGAGTAATGCTGCTCTGAGCATTCACTTGCAAGTTTTTGTTTGAACACCTGTTTGCAATTCTTTGGGGTATGAGGACATTTTTAATACATAAAAATTACCCACCAGATGCTTAAAACACCAGGTGGAAGGCCCCTGCCTTGAGAAGGTGGTAGACAACGAAGCAGGGTGTGCAGTTCCACCCTCCTGAGGAACCAACAGTAGAACTGAGTAGAATTGAGACTCCAGAAACTTCTGCCTGAGAAGTCACCTGGCCAGAGATTTTGAAACAAGTGTGAACAGCAAATGTCTTCAGGTGACATCTTATTTGGAATGGTATTCCGATGGAGCAGAGCCACTGTGGTTAAAGGGGAGAGGGCGTGGAACCCACCATCTTCCTCTCCTCCTCCTCCATGAGCCATGAGGAGACTGGAGCAAAATCAGGAACTCACAGATGTGGTCCAATGCCCCATTTTACATATACAAAAACCAAGACTCAGAGAGGGAAAATGCATTCTAGTTAGGACGATTTGGGTCTCAAGGAACACAACGCAACTTCAACCCACTTATGGAAAAAGGGGAATTATCAGATCTCTGGAGTAGTTTATGAAACTCAAGGGCAAGGATGTTGCAAGGCCATATGAACAATTAAACTAGAGACTAGTTTTTTGTACCTCACGTCTTCTCTCTACATATTGAAAAAGTCATCCATTTTGTACATGGCAGTTAGGCTTTCTCCACCTTGCAGAAGACATGACCCTAGACAATTCCACAGCTTTGCCTCTTACAGCTTCATCTCTCCAGAGAGAAATAAACCCTGCTGTGTCAGGCACAAGTCCAAAAGTCTCAGGGAAGGGATTCATTGGCTCCCTTCGGATCGTGTGCTACCCATAGACCATTCAACTGTTTGGGGGGCAGGGGGACAGGATCTGAGAACAGGGCAGATAAAGACAGGGAAGGACATGTCCCAGGAGCAGGGGCAGCACTGAACAGACAGAACAAAAGGTAACAGGAGTACCATGAGCCATTCTCCGGGATTGTGCCGAAAGTGAGTTTAGGAGCAAAGACTAAAGCCAACCTCCTGCCTTTGACTTTGGTGCCCTTTTCCTTCAACCATGTTGCACATCATGAAATTGTTAGAGCAGGGGCAGTGTCTGAGCTTCTGTACAAAAGTAGGATATGACTCATAAGTCCCGTTTGAACAAATGAACATGTTCCTGGCCTGGCCAGTTTCCAGAAACAGCTAAGGTTAAAGAAAAGATTTGGGTTCAGCGACATTTGTCCAATTTAACCACCCAAAGTACTAATTACCCCCTCTTATTTAGAAGCTGGAAACAGCATGCCAGGTTCTAAGGGAAAATGGCATTGATGTAAAAGAGGTTTAGTGACCGCGGTGCACTTAGGAAGCAGAGTCTTTTGAATGGGGTCACAGCTAGAGTGTGAAACAAGTGGCTCAGGAAGTGAGACATTTGATTAGGGTTGGGGAACTGGACAAAGCCCTCATGACCGCATTTTGAGCTGTTTGGCCATAAAAGCCTCTCCCCCAGAGCAGCTTTGTCGGCAGGCCGTGCCCTTGGCCCTAGCAAACTTGTACCTTTCACTGCCAGACATTTGCTTTCATGAGGAATTCCAACGGCGAGAATGAACTTGTTGGCAAGGTGCTAACAAGGCCTCTGAATGCCTAGCCTCCCTCCTGAGAGAAGCCGGGCCACCTGGCTCCCATTCAACAAGGAAAAAGGAAAGCAAGGTGCATTTTCTACATGAGTCATTGCCATAAGGAAAATGATGCGTCTCCTGCTTGGTCTGTAAGCTGTGGGACTATGCTCAGAATGTCACCCCCTCCCCTTCCCCCAACAGAACTTAGATCCCAGGTGCCACAGCTTGAAGACATCGCGTAGGAACACAATTCTCCTCCCCTGGATAATCCTTGACTCGTAGGCTTTACACCACTGGCTGTCTTCCTGTTTAAATTCTTTTTCTACTTGATTCATTGATTGCCTTAGCACCACAGCTAAGGGATACACAAGTAGCTTCTGAAATCAATGATATGGGGGCTACCATCTCGGTCATTTCACAGGATTAAAAAGTTTTGCATCCAAGACTTTTAAGTCAGCCTCCAGTCATTGCCTCACAGGATTAATTTAGTCTCACATTCGATGTGTGCATGTGGTTGCTTTGCGGTGGTCTAAGGTCTTGACCTGGTGGTGGTCTAAGGTCTTGACTTTGCAGTGGTCTAAGGTCTTGACCTGTGGTGGTCTAAGGTCTTGACCTTGCAGTGGTCTAAGGTCTTTACTTTACGATAGTCTAAGGTCTTGACCTTGCGGTGGTCTAAGGTCTTGACCTTGTGGTGGTTTAAGGTCTTGACCTTGAGGTGGTCTAAGGTCTTGATGGGTGGCCCCAGTCAGCAAGAGAGATCCTGAACGTGATAATGAAAACATCCAGCTTTTTTTTTTTTTCTTTCCCAAACTGTGGTTGAGATGATAAGAGGCTGTGTCAGGTGAAAATCTCTTGACCCTGCCATTACAAGTGTAATTAATGTTTATCTTCAGCTTTGTATTCTCAGATTAAAGACTGTGATATTATATAACAGAAAGAAGGGTTGGAGAAAAATGGTTTATTCTTATTTTGTCTCTCTCCGAGGACTGCAGTGTTCCAGACACAAGTACCGATAGTCTCTTGGCCATGTGAACCCCAGGAGTCCCTGATAAATGTGTTCCTCAGAGGATCCGCTCTGAGCTCATGTTTGCTGATCAAGTGCTAAGGAAAGGGATTGATCCTGCACCTGGTGGAAACAGCCTCTGGTGGGACAGTTGACCCCTTTTGTGCCGATGGATGGAGGCAAGACTCTCTCGCTTTGGACTGTTGCAGGTGAAGCTGTGAGCTCGACCAGGACGTTCTGTCCAAGCAACCTGCCCTGCAAAGACTGCAGGAAGCTGGGGCCTCCCCGGGTGAGCTGGCGAGAACAAACCACTCATTCTGTCCAGCCTCAAAGGTTGAAGCACTGAGTCCCTTGTGCAAAGATAATGGACAGAAAGTTGATTTCTCTGGGCTTTGTCTTCTGAGGGTTCAGCTACTTCGGGAGGCCAGGGTGGGGAGGAACCCATAAACATTTTTGTCTTTGCCAAACCAATGGGAATGTCTAAGATTTTATTAGCAGCTGCCTCCCAGCCAGACCTGATTTAATTTAATTTAACCTCCTTGGTTATTTTCAGTTCAGCTTAGTCAATTTTAGGTACAGATGAAGGGGAAGTCATCGGGGGAGGGAGTAGGTTTGGGAGGGCAGGAGGTACCATCTGCTCCCCTCTTTAATTACTCGTGATGACTCCGTCTTGATGTGAAGCGGTGGCTTTGGCCACAGGTTCCACTTCTGGCTGTGTTCATCTCTGGGATCATCACCTGTTTCGCCGAGAAAAAAGAAGCGCTACATCAGCTGCGGGGGCTGCGGGAGGGAGGCGGGGAGGACTGATTATGCAGCCAGAAGTACAGATGGAGCCGTTCTCTCTAAAGCTAAGAGGGAGCTGAGTAAGGACACCCTCCGCCCACCCCTGCCCCTTCTCCTTTTAGCAAGCTGCAGGTATCATTGTGTGTAAGCTCCTTCTCTTTTCGGTTGAAGCTCTGGGGTCGGGAGTTTGGAAGGTGGGGCTGCCAGAGCCTCCCTGTTTGGTGTGTGATGCCTGGGTGATGTCAGAGGGACACTCCCTCGGGGACACACCCCTCTCCCCACGAGTCCAGTGGCCGTGAGCCTGTAGCGCGTAACCAGCCCCGTCCCCCCCTCCATCCCCTGCTCCCCGCAGCTGTGCATCTGATTCGGTACCAAAAGTAAACAGGAACAAGAGTGATTTATCACAGTTTTATAAGCCAACTCTGGATATGACAGTTGTTATACAAAGAGAATACGCACAATTGCTTTCCCCACTGGAGCGTCAGCCCGTGCGCCCAGGGCCCTCCTAGGTCTCACTCGCTGCAGGTCCCCGGCTCTTGGGCTGTTGCGTTACCTGTGTGAGCTCTGGCTCAGCACCTGCTCTCCCACCGCCCTTGCTGCGGAGATGCCTTCAGAAGAGAGCATGGCTTGGTTTGGGGCTGAGTGTAGGGATGGAGAGAGGGGATCTCCGCTGGCCTAGAACCCTCCGGGGCTCATTTAAGTCAGTGCAGTTTTGTCCAGGCCAGGTTTCTCAAAGCACAAGGCTAGGAAGTCTGCGGATTATTGGCCCACCCCAGGCAACTTGAAGATGGAATCTGGAAATCTGCATCTTTAGTGAGTTCTCCAAAGTGATTTTTATGCACAGTAGCATTTGAGGACATCGGCTCTGTGGTAGGTTAGATTTATTTAAAACAAAAACAAAAAGTGTGCATGTGTGTGTGTGCGTGTGTGTGTATAGGATGCACCTGAGGAAAAGTTATTAAGTTATTAAAATTGCAGTGTTCCGTTTCCCCAAACAACACATAATAATCTGGAAACACAGCAGCCTCTAAAGGCAGGGAGGTGGGGGAGGTCACTGAGGCTGGCTTTCCACTTTAGAGGCCCCAGTGGTCAGCCTTATTACCACCCAGGTACGGTCAGACCCCTTGAGACCAATGACAATACACTCCTGAGTGCACGATGCACCAGAATGCAAATTTATTAATTAAAGAGAGAAATATAACTGCCCCATTTGTCTGTTGACTTGATCAGAGCAGTCTCGCCAGTGTAGTCAAGTTACAGGAGAAGACAAATCATAATGAACCCATTTTATCCATTTGCTAGGTAAAACACTGTCTCATAATGAGAACTGGTGGAAATCCACTTGGGTAATGCATTCTCTCTCTGTAGACGGTCCTCAAGGGAATCAGACCATTGCCCAGAGAAGGTGGAATTATATATAACAAGGGAGTTAGATCAATGTTCAATGGCATCAAAGTAAGATTTAACATTTGTCTCAAGGTGAGGGCAGCTGTACTGCTGGGGCCGGAAACCTGAAAGTCAAATGCTCAGACTCCCTGTCCTTGGCCCCATCTTGCAGACTTTTGCTGATGTTTGCCTTGATGCCTCTGCTTTCTCCCTGCTTCTCTGAATATATTCATTTTGGGTACAGACTGGTCTTCTGAGCCTAGGATCCCTCTGTCTCCTTCATTGGACTCTGTGAAGTACTGTTCTGATCAAATATTGATGGATCCTGTTGTTTTTTGAATCCCAAAGAATTTTTTCCCCTGGGTTCTGTCCTGAGCCCCAGGTTCAACCCCATTAGTGCCCTTGTAACCAAGAAATTGGGATTTAAAGGATGATTATGATTACTGAATCATTACATAGATATTCCTTTTTACCTTCTGGTATAATAGAGTAGACAGAGGGAGATACCTGGAATCTCTGAACTATAATCCAGCTGCCTTGATCTCTGATAATGATTATTTAGCCTTTATCTTGTGCCTTCTCGTGATTGTAAAAACATTGTTACTCACCTTTACTTGTATCCATTTTATCCAATTTTTTGACTTTAGAGTCTTATGATCACTAAAGACAGCCCCTAATATTTATTAGTGAAGGATCTTGGGTCAGCAGAACTAACCACCCAAAGTCCAAAGTTATCTTGATAACTGAAGCTGGATCTAACCAAAATGGGCCTGCCTGACATACACAGTAGCTTAGACTTATAATACTAAAAATCATGCCAATTATCATTTTAAGGCTGCCATTTTTTTACATAAAGTTCTGCAACTGAGCATGTAATCAATCTGTGCATGCTCGTTATCCTAAAACCTGCCCATCTTTTGATACTATAAAACTATCAGAATTACTGTAGTTTGAGGAGACAGATTTTTGGGCCAATAAGCCATCTGCTCTCCTGCTTTGCACCTGGCAATAAACTCTTTCCCTCTTTGAAAGCCTGATGTCTCAGGAATTGGTCATTTGAGCACATTGGGCAAGGAACCCCAGCCTTGGTCCAGTAACATACTGCCCAAGGTTCCAGAGCCCAGTAACCGAGCCTTTCATGGCTGATGGGCTGTATTTAATCCAGAGGCTCAGCAATTGGGATTTTCTCTGTTCTGCCTGCACTCCAGACCCTTTTGGCGCGTTAAAAAGCTTCAAAGAGAGAAATTTTTTTCAGTTCCAAGTCTGGGCATTTGGCCAGGTGAGTGGGTCATCAAGGTAAAAGTGGATCAGGAAGTTAGTACGGCAGATACTGTTTCCAGAATGATCCCCTTGCTCTGACCTCTACACCTTTCTGTTTTTGGGTACCTTTCTACATGAGGTTTGAGGCCCTGACCTGTGTGTGTCTGTACAGGGTTTAAAACCCTGCCCTGAATTTGTCTTTTGAGTATTCTTCTGGAAAATAAGTCATCCAACAATTAATTGGTATTTAACGAAATTAAGTATTGTCATGGCCCAAGGGGGTTTTTGCTGCCTAGAGGCCAAAGAAGACACCAGGCACAGTCTGAGGCATGAGCTTTTATTTGGGGCTTACTTACAGGGAAATGGGCCGGGAAGTCAGTCAAGCTGCTCTGAATGGCGGCTGGTTCATAGCTCAGTGTGAAGGTACTCTGCACTTTGGGGTGGACTGGTCACGCTGGTTATAGGGGCTTGAGACAGAGACATTCCAGTGGCTATGAGAGCCTATGCACGGGAGCAGGGGTCTTGTGACATAGGGAAGGATCGATTGTAGTCAACAAAAAGAGGGGAATATTACAGGTTACCTTGTAGATAATAGTAACTCAAGGATTTCAGGAAGCAAGTGAGCTACAGATTACATTTAGTGTAGGAGGCTTGGTTTTACAAGAAGGGTAGGTCAAACCTTAACTGACCTAGGTCATGCAAGCTGCTTTGTGCACAGTCTTCAAGGCCATTAGGGAAGGCCCTGGGCCCGGGGCTCCCACAAGGATGCCTGTTTAACTGTTACCTGGTGGTTACTTGTGTATAGTAAATGTTAATGCCTGTTTAATTGTTAATTGGTGTGTTTCGTCTAGTTATTAATTGGCGTGTTAATATAGGTCAGGTGTCTTTAAATGTGTGCTTTGGTGTCTTCCCGCATTTGTATTGTTCAAGTGTTCCTGATTAGTTACTGATTATGGACATTCTTTAAAGTAGGAACCTTTGGGCTGTCTTGAAAAATTTCTTAAATTTTAGTTATGAGCCTATGGGGAACAGTGTATTTCTGTAACACAGTCTGGCCTCTATGATTTAGAATCAAGAAAGAAATTGCCTGAAAATGGTTCTGTAGGAAAAGACACTATGTTATAGTTAGAGTCGTTCTGCAAAAGAGCAGAAATGGGATGAGATGATGTATATTCAATCCTTTATTTGTCCCTCTCAAAAGTATATTTCTGTGTTTCTGGTTTTTTTGTGTGACTAACTTTCTATTTGAGTCTGTCTGCTTGTTCAATGTATATTTCATACCCCCAGATGGAAATAGCAAATTAACAAAAAAATTCTTGAAGAGTTCTATTTGAATTGCTTAAAAATGAGTAAGCACTTATATATATATATGTACACACACACACATATACATACACACATGCTCTCTCTCTCACTCTCTCTCTCTCTCTCTCTCTCTCTCTCTCTTTCCCTCTCTCCTGGAGTCCCAAAAGAAAAAACCCTCTGGGCAGTAGGGTTCAAAGCCTTAGTTTTTAAAATCACTGTAAACAATCCTGGACATTAGAAAGACACTGCCCCTGGAATTTCCCTAAGCTACCAGAGGGCTGCCTTGGGGAAAAGGTTAAGACCTTTTCCAATTGTCTGGGTCACAGCTTTAAGTGAAATAAATAAAAGAAGGGCCTAGGAACTCTCAAATCCCACCGCCCTCATTTAAAACTTTTAAACCAAGGTCAACAGTCCGGGCTTTATTCTGCCTCTCTCACCTATTCCTGACCCCAGGGCCTACCACCTAAGGCAGCTATGAGGGAAGGGCTGGGTGCAGAAAGATGGGGAGATGGGGTTTACAATTCTTTCTACAGGGACTGGAGATTAGAAATGGTAATCATAGAACAAATGCCATGAAATAGGCCACATTTGTTAAAATTATTTTTTCCAATAATACCTTTGCAGTGGTAACCGTCATTATCAGATCATTATTAAAATATGAATAGCCTTGGGATAGGAGTAACTGAATAAGATGTAATTGCCAAATTTAAGTATGTAAAATGAAAGGTCTTTGAGAGAGATGGAAAAGTTTTCCTAGATTTAGGCTTGGGACAAATTAAATAATTGCAGCATATTTTCCAGAGCTTGATAGTCCATATACTTTTTTTTTTTTTTTTTTTTTTTTTTTTTTTTTTTTTTTTTTTAATTCAATTTTATTGAGATATATTCACATACCATACATACCATGCAGTCATACAAATCATACAATGAGTTGTTCACAATACCATTATATAGTTGTGTGTTCATTACCAAAATTAATTTTTGAACATTTTCATTACCACACAAACAAAAATAAGAAGAATAAAAATTAAAAGCGAAAAAGAACAATTAAAGTAAAAAAGAACACTGGGTGCCTTTTTTTTTCCCCCATTTTTCTTTTTTTTTTTTTTTTTTTTTTTTAAATTTGTATCTGTTGTGCTTTATTTCTTAAAAAAAAGGGCTGAAGCAAATACAGCAAAATATTAAGATATTAATATTTTAAAAGACTGAGTATAGGTTTTAGGAAGTTTTTACATTATATGCTTTTCTGCATTTTTTTTTTTTTTTTAAATCATCATTTTATTGAGATATATTCACATACCACGCAGTCATACAAAACAAATTGTACTTTCGATTGTTTACAGTACCATTACATAGTTGCACATTCATCACCTAAATCAATCCCTGACACCTTCATTAGCACACACACAAAAATAACAAGAATAATAATTAGAGTGAAAAAGAGCAATTGAAGTAAAAAAGAACACTGGGTACCTTTGTCTGTCTGTTTCCCTCCCCTACTTTTCTACACATCCATCCATAAACTAGACAAAGTGGTGTTTGGTCCTTATGGCTTTCCCAATCCCATTGTCACCCCTCATAAGCTACATTTTTATACAACTGTCTTCGAGATTCATGGGTTCTGGGTTGTAGTTTGATAGTTTCAGGTATCCACCACCAGCTACCCCAATTCTTTAGAACCTAAAAAGGGTTGTCTAAAGTGTGCATAAGAGTGCCCACCAGAGTGACCTCTCGGCTCCTTTTGGAATCTCTCTGCCACTGAAGCTTATTTCATTTCCTTTCACATCCCCCTTTTGGTCAAGAAGATGTTCTCCGTCCCACGGTGCCAGGTCTACATTCCTCCCTGGGAGTCATATTCCACGTTGCCAGGGAGATTCACTTCCCTGGGTGTCTGATCCCACGTAGGGGGGAGGGCAGTGATTTCACCTTTCAAGTTGGCTTAGCCAGAGAGAGAGGGCCACATCTGAGCAACAAAGAGGCATTCAGGAGGAGACTCTTAGGCACAAATACAGGGAGGCTTAGCCTCTCCTTTGCAGCAACCGTCTTCCCAAGGGTAAAACTTATGGTAGAGGGCTCAACCCATCAAACCACCAGTCCCCTATGTCTGTGGTCATGTTAGCAACCATGGAAGTGGGGTAGGCGAATACCCCTGCATTCTCCACAGGCTCCTCAAGGGGGCACTACATCTTTTTTTTTTTTTTTTTTTTTCCCCTTGTTTGTCTTTTTTCTTTTTTTTTTTTTTTCTTTTTTTTTTTTTTTTAACTTTCCCTTCTTTTTTCAAATCACCTGTATGAAAAAAAAAGTTAAAAAGAAAACAAACATACAATAAAAGAGCATTTCAAAGAGACCATAGCAAGGGAGTAAGAAAAAGACAACTAACCTAAGATAACTGCTTAACTTCCAACATGTTCCTACTTTACCCCAAGAAAGTTACATAATATAGCAACATTTCAGTGAACTTGTTCCTACTACAACCATCAGAAATTAACAGACCATAGTCATTTCTGGGCATCCCCAGAACGTTAAATAGCTTATCTGTTCTTCCTGGATTATTGTTCCCCCTTCCTTAATTGCTCTCTACTGCTAGTTCCCCTACATTCTACATTATAAACCATTTGTTTTACATTTTTCAAAGTTCACATTAGTGGTAGCATATAATATTTCTCTTTTTGTGCCTGGCTTATTTCGCTCAGCATTATGTCTTCAAGGTTCATCCATGTTGTCATATGTTTCACCAGATCGTTCCTTCTTACTGCCGCGTAGTATTCCATCGTGTGTATATACCACATTTTATTTATCCACTCATCTGTTGAAGGACATTTGGGTTGTTTCCATCTCTTGGCAATTGTGAATAATGCTGCTATGAACATTGGCGTGCAGATATCTGTTCGTGTCACTGCTTTCCGATCTTCCGGGTATATACCGAGGAGTGCAATCGCTGGATCGAATGGTAGCTCTATATCTAGTTTTCTAAGGAACTGCCAGACTGACTTCCAGAGTGGCTGAACCATTATACAGTCCCACCAACAATGAATAAGAGTTCCAATTTCTCCACATCCCCTCCAGCATTTGTAGTTTCCTGTTTGTTTAATGGCAGCCATTCTAACCGGTGTTAGATGGTATCTCATTGTGGTCTTAATTTGCATCTCTCTAATAGCTAGTGAAGCTGAACATTTTTTCATGTGTTTCTTGGTCATTTGTATTTCCTCTTCAGAGAACTGTCTTTTCATATCTTTTGCCCATTTTATAATTGGGCTGTCTGTACTATTGTCATTGAGTTGTAGGATTTCTTTGTATATGCAAGATATCAGTCTTTTGTCAGATACATGGTTTCCAAAAATTTTTTCCCATTGAGTTGGCTGCCTCTTTACCTTTTTGAGAAATTCCTTTGAGGTGCAGAAACTTCTAAGCTTGAGGAGTTCCCATTTATCTATTTTCTCTTTTGTTGCTTGTGCTTTGGGTGTAAAGTCTAGGAAGTGGCCTCCTAATACAAGGTCTTGAAGATGTTTTCCTACATTATCTTCTAGGAGTTTTATGGTACTTTCTTTTATATTGAGATCTTTGGTCCATTTTGAGTTAATTTTTGTGTAGGGGGTGAGGTAGGGGTCCTCTTTCATTCTTTTGGATATGGATATCCAACTCTCCCAGCCCCATTTGTTGAAAAGACCATTATGGCTCAGTTCGGTGACTTTGGGGGCCTTATCAAAGATCAGTCGGCCATAGATCTGAGGGTCTATCTCTGAATTCTCAATTCGATTCCATTGATCTATATGTCTATCTTTGTGCCAGTACCATGCTGTCTTGGCAACTGTGGCTTTATAATAAGCTTCAAAGTCAGGGAGTGTAAGTCCTCCCACTTCGTTTTTCTTTTTTAGAGTGTCTTTAGCAATTCGAGGCATCTTCCCTTTCCAAATAAATTTGATAACTAGCTTTTCCAAGTCTGCAAAGTAGGTTGTTGGAATTTTGATTGGGATTGCATTGAATCTGTAGATGAGTTTGGGTAGAATTGACATCTTAATGACATTTAGCCTTCCTATCCATGAACATGGAATATTTTTCCATCTTTTAAGGTCCCCTTCTATTTCTTTTAGTAGAGTTATGTAGTTTTCTTTGTATAGGTCTTTTACATCTTTGGTTAAGTTGATTCCTAGGTACTTGATTTTTTTAGTTGCTATTGAAAATGGTATCTTTTTCTTGAGTGTCTCTTCAGTTTGTTCATTTCTAGCATATAGAAACATTACTGACTTATGTGCATTAATCTTGTATCCCGCTACTTTGCTAAATTTGTTTATTAGCTCTAGTAGGTGTATCGTTGATTTCTCAGGGTTTTCTAAATATAAGATCATATCATCTGCAAACAATGACAGTTTTACTTCTTCTTTTCCAATTTGGATGCCTTTTATTTCTTTGTCTTGCCGGATTGCCCTGGCTAGCACTTCCAGCACAATGTTGAATAACAGTGGTGACAGCGGGCATCCTTGTCTTGTTCCTGATCTTAGAGGGAAGGCTTTCAGTCTCTCACCATTGAGTACTATGCTGGCTGTGGGTTTTTCATATATGCTCTTTATCATGTTGAGGAAGTTTCCTTCAATTCCTACCTTTTGAAGTGTTTTTATCAAAAAGGGATGTTGGATTTTGTCAAATGCTTTTTCAGCATCTATTGAGATGATCAATTGATTTTTCCCTTTCGAGTTTTTAATGTGTTGTAATACATTGATTGTTTTTCTGATGTTGAACCATCCTTGCATGCCTGGAATGCACCCCACTTGGTCATGGTGTATGATTTTTTTAATGTGTCTTTGGATTCGACTTGCAAGTATTTTGTTGAGGATTTTTGCATCTATATTCATTAGGGAGATTGGCCGGTAGTTTTCCTTTTTTGTAGCATCTTTGCCTGGTTTTGGTATTAGATTGATGTTAGCTTCATAAAATGAGTTAGGTAGTGTTCCATTTTTTTCAATGTTTTGAAAGAGTTTGAGTAAGATTGGTGTCAGTTCTTTCTGGAAAGTTTGGTAGAATTCCCCTGTGAAGCCATCTGGCCCTGGGCATTTATTTGTGGGAAGATTTTTGATGACTGATTGGATCTCTTTGCTTGTGATGGGTTGGTTGAGGTCTTCTATTTCTTCTCTGGTCAGTCTAGGTTGTTCATATGTTTCCAGGAAATTGTCCATTTCTTCTACATTATCCAGTTTGTTGCCATACAGTTGTTCATAATATCCTCTTATAATTTTTTTAATTTCTTCAGGATCTGCAGTTATGTCACCTTTTTCATTCATTATTTTGTTTATATGGGTCTTCTCTCTTTTTGATTTTGTCAGTCTAGCTAGGGGCTTGTCAATCTTGTTGATCTTCTCAAAGAACCAACTTTTGGTGATATTTATCCTTTCTATTGTTTTTTTGTTCTCTATGTCATTTATTTCTGCTTTAATCTTTGTTATTTCTTTTCTTCTACTTGGTTTAGGATTGGTTTGCTGTTCATTTTCTAGCTTCTTCAGTTGATCCATTAGTTCTTTGATTTTGGCTCTTTCTTCCTTTTTAATATATGCGTTTAGTGCTATAAATTTCCCCCTTAGCACTGCTTTTGCTGCATCCCATAGGTTTTGGTATGTTGTGTTCTCATTTTCATTCGTCTCTATATATTTAGCAATTTCTCTTGCTATTTCTTCTTTAACCCACTGATTGTTTAGGAGTGTGTTGTTTAACCTCCAGGTATTTGTGAATTTTCTAAGTCTCTGATGGTTATTGACTTCTAATTGTATTCCATTGTGGTCAGTGAATGTGCTTTGAATGATTTCAATCTTTTTAAATTTATTGAGGCTTGTTTTATGTCCCAGCATATGATCTATTCTGGAGAAAGTTCCGTGAGCACTAGAAAAGTATGTGTATCCTGGTGATTTGGGATGTAATGTCCTGTAGATGTCTGTTAAATCTAATTCATTTATCAGATTGTTTAGGTTTTCAATTTCCTTATTGGTCTTCTGTCTGGTTGATCTATCTATAGGAGAGAGTGATGTGTTGAAGTCTCCCACAATTATTGTGGAAACATCAATTGCTTCCTTTAGTTTTGCCAATGTTTCTCTCATGTATTTTGTGGCACCTTGATTGGGTGCATAGACATTTACGATTGTTATTTCTTCTTGCTGAATTGCCCCTTTTATTAGTATGTAGTGGCCTTCTTTGTCTCTCAAAACATCCCTGCATTTGAAGTCTATTTTATCTGAGATTAATATTGCTACACCTGCTTTCTTTTGGCTGTAGCTTGCATGAAATATTTTTTTCCATCCTTTCACTTTCAATTTCTTTGTGTCCCTGTGTCTAAGATGAGTCTCTTGTATGCAACATATTGATGGTTCATTTTTTTTTATCCATTCTGCGAATCTATATCTTTTAATTGGGGAGTTTAATCCATTTACATTCAACGTTAAAACCGTGAAGGCATTTCTTGAATCGGCCATCTTATCCTTTGGATTATGTTTGCCATATTTTTCCCTCTCTCTATTAATATCCTTTATTGTACCCATACCGAATCTCTTTAGTACTGAACCTTTCTCCAAGTCTCTCTGTCCTGTCTTTGTTTCTCTGTCTGTAGGGCTCCCTTTAGTATCTCCAGTAGGGCAGGTCCCTTGTTAGCAAATTCTCTCAGCATTTCTTTGTCTGTGAAAAATTTAAGCTCTCCCTCAAATTTGAAGGAGAGCTTTGCTGGATAAAGTATTCTTGGCTGGAAATTCCTCTCTCTCAGAATTTTAAATATATCGTGCCATTGCCTTCTCGCCTCCATGGTGGCTGCTGAGTAGTCACTACTTAGTCTTATGCTGTTTCCTTTGTATGTGGTGAATTGCTTTTCTCTTGCTGCTTTCAGAACTTGCTCCTTCTCTTCTATGTTTGACAGTGTGATCAGTATATGTCTCGGAGTGGGTTTTTTTGGATTTATTCTATTTGGAGTTCGCTGAGCATTTATGATTTGTGTATTTATGTTGTTTAGAAGATTTGGGAAGTTTTCCCCAACAATTTCTTTGAATACTCTTCCTAGACCTTTACCCTTTTCTTCCCCTTCTGGGACACCAATGAGTCTTATATTCGGACGCTTCATATTATCTATCATATCCCTGAGGTCCATTTCGAGTTTTTCAATTTTTTTCCCCATTCTTTCTTTTATGCTTTCATTTTCCATTCTGTCATCTTCCAGGTCACTGATTCGTTGTTCAGCTTCCTCTAGTCTTGTACTATGAGTGTCCAGAATCTTTTTAATTTGGTCAACAGTTTCTTTAATTTCCATAAGATCATCCATTTTTTTATTTAGTCTTGCAATGTCTTCTTTATGCTCTTCTAGGGTCTTCTTGATTTCCTTCATATCCCGTACTAGGGTCTCATTGTTCATCTTTAGTTCTTTGAGTAGCTGCTCTAGGTGTGTCTCTTCTGGTCTTTTGATTTGGGTGCTTGGGCTTGGGTTATCCATATCGTCTGGTTTTTTCATATGCTTTATAATTTTCTGTTGTTTTTGGCCTCGTGGCATTTGCTGTCCTTGATAGGGTTCTTTTAGGGTTTGTAGACCAGTTGAAGTCCTTATCTCTAATTTATCAGATCTACAGCTTCGTGGAGTACACTTTCTCTAACTAACCAGCAGGTGGCGTCCACGAGCCACCTGTTCTCCACAAGCCAGATCTCCCCTGCTTAGCCTTTTTGGTGAGTGGGGGAGTGAGTCTTGTGGGGCCCAATTGGTGTCCCAAGCTTGCGTGTGTAGTTGGTGTTGCCTGCCCTGTATGTGGGGCGTGTTTCTGGGCAGTCGGGGAGGGGGGGGTGGCCCTAACAATCAAATCTCCCTGATGATCCTAGAGTTTTAAAGCTACTGCAATAGTCTAATCCTTCAGTTCAGTCCTGCCACAGTTTGTCTCTGCCACTGACCCACAAGTCTTTGGTATTGGCGTATGGCTCCTGAGACTTGCAAGTGGGCCCCTCTTCCAGGCTGTGCACCCCGGGTCCTCTGTTGAGGGATGACTGTGCTATGTCACAGGTGAGTGCCGTCCCCCCAGGGCAGTTCTGGGCTGCTGGGCTGTGTTGGGAGGCTCCCAGTCTGCTCAAATGATGGCTGAATGGGGCTCTGTTAATTCACACTGCTCCCCCTTCCCAGCTCTGGGACATTCAGCTGAGGTTGCAGGGAAGGCTAATGTCCACGCCCAGTTTTGTGGTGTGTGCCTGTTATTTGAAGCACTTCCGTCACACTGGGTTGTCTGGGGCAGCTCTGGGCTATGGGGCTGGCGATGGGCAGGAGTGTTTCCTGTCCACCAGGATGGTGGCTGTGAGCGGACACCCCCCTTTTCTTGGGAAGTTGTGTTGTTTAGTGAATTTTCTCAGCCACTGGATTATTGCCTTTTGTCTCAGAGCTCTCTTATTTCTGCTCTTGACTTGACGTGCCCAAATTTCAATTCTTTGAAGCTTTCTGTATTGAGCTTCTTAGAGTAATTGTTTTAGAAAAAGCAAAAAGGATTTAAAAAAAAAAAAAAAAAAAAAAAAAAACGGCCCTCCTCAGAGATCTAATGGGTTATTGAAATGCTAATAGACAAAGCAACCAGGGCCATTAAGGAAAGGTGCCCTGGGCAGAGAGATCAGCCTTGCTTCGGGATTTGCATATGCGCCTCAAGGCCTGATCTCCGCCCTTCCCCTTTCTGTGTTCACCAGAACTCCAAAAATCCTCTGCTTTTACTTTGGAGCTTCTCGTGTTGTTTTCCTTCTATGCCCGTCTCCTCTCTGCTGGGCTGGCTGCTCTCAGAGTCTCTGGTGTCTGGCCTCAGTCTATCTATGGTTGGAGTTTGAATCAGTAGAATGAGTTTCCGATGAGAGCAGCCACTGCAATTCTCCCTTCTCCTTCCTGGAGCTGACAGCCCCTCCTCCCCCGGGACTGAGCCTGGCAGGGAGGGGCGCGGGTCCCCTGGCCGCAAAAACTTACAGATTTCGGTGATCTCAGCAGTTCCACGTTTTCATGAGTGTTGTATGAAGTATGCCCAAAGACAGATTGCTCTGTGGTGTCCAGTCCACGCAGTTCCTGGCTTTTTACCTACTTTCCTGGAGGAGTAACTAAAACATACAGCTCACCAGTCTGCCATCTTGCCCCGCCTCCCCCGTCCATATACTTTTGAAGTTCATAATTTTAGGATATTATGAAAACAAAGATTTTTTAACCTCCGATAGAAGAAATAAAAAAGCAAATACAGCTGAAAAAATTGCAGTGAGAAAGTCTAATCCGATTCCTGTTTTTATGATGACTTTTTTAATCGAACAAATGCAATTTTATTCTGCTTAAGTATGTACTTCCTAGATTTATACAAGCTTACTGATAAAATAAGCTATTATTATAGGTACTTTCTCAAAATTCCTCTAAAAATAGCCTAACCAGACAGGTTGCATAAACTAAGCAATGTACCTGGTAATGATGACACTTACATAAAGTATAATAAAAATAAAAATATGCTGATGCTTGAAATATATCTTATTTAAGATATTAGTTAAGTTTAGTAAGAAATATAAATGAGATTTTTGTTACCTTGATTACCTGGATTTCAGAGAATTTGGCTTTTTAATTACTTTGCCACTTGTTATTTGAATTTGAATTTGAATTTCTAATGGCTTTGTTAATGTCAATTAGTGTATTTTTGTTAGTGAGTGCTGCCTTGAGTGGAGAGACAAGTCTTAGCTTCAGGAAGTTTGTATTCTAGTTGGAATATAGTTGTACCAGGGCATAGTATAAGACAGTAGTATTTAAAGTGCCTGCTGGTTATCTTAAAGGAATAAACGTGGTGGAAGAATGTTTTTAAAAAGCAGATAGATAGGGGACTTCCGGGAAGATGGCGGAGCGGGTGAGGCAGAGCCGGCTTTCCTCCTTGAAAGAAACTAGAGAGGGGCTGGAAGACACCTGGGTCCGTGGTTTCGGGAGTATGCCCAGCCATAGAGAGACTCCTACAGTACGTGGTGGGGACATGAAAAAAAAAATCCTGGAGAGATGGTGCCTCAAGGGATGGGGTGAATTTGTTTGGCCGAGACCACTTCCCGGGGCTGGCAGCAGTGAGACAGCCACCAGGCAAGGAGTGAGCATCGGCTCTGCACTCCCGTGCACCCACATTGGCAGTTAGCTGGGGAGGTGATCCTCCACAGCCATTCAGCCAGGGGCTCCTGGGAGGGAACTCAGGAGGCGGCATTTACTTTGCCCCCACGGAAGTTCAGGGTGTACACTGGCAGGAAGCGGGGATAGGAGAGGGCGCCATATTGGCAGCATCAGGATCCCCTCCCACACCCCAGAGGCTCACGGGCACATGGCAGGCAGGGAGTGGGGTAGGTTTGCACTGAGGGTGCCCTTGAGCGTACCCCCTGCCAAACTGCACAGGTCCTATGCCACAGCTCCAGGGCAGGCATTCCCCAGTGCACATGGAGAACTGGTGCACTGATTGGTTCCCCACCCAGTTTGGACCCTGCCCAGTGCATAGGAGAAGTTCAGGGAGGGCTGCTTGGAGAGTAAAAGGCATCTCAAGAGCACACCTGTTGGTAGGATAGGGAAACGGCACTCCAGCAAGCTATAGCTCTGCCAAATTATATATAAATGCTCAAATAATCCTGCATTTACCAAAATAACCTTATCAAAATGAGAAAATGCTCTGAAGCCAATAGAAAATCATAAAGCACTTGAAGAATCTAGAAGATATGCACAGGCCAAAAGAACAAATTTTAAAGCCAGAAAAGACACAAAATTTGGAGCAATTAATTAAAGAAGGCTCTAGAAGAGCATAAAGAAGAATTTGAAAGAGAAAATTTAAAATAGCAGCTCTTATGGAAATAAAAGATTTGGGGCAGATCAAATTAAAAATATGCTAGAGACACACAGCAGCAGATATGAAGAGGCAGAAGAAAGAATAGGTGAACTAAAACACAATGCAATTGAATGTGAATACACAAAAGAGCAAATGGTGAAAAAAATCAAAAAATTTGAAATGGGTCTCAGGGAAATGATGGACAAAGTGAAATGAACAAATATAGGAAACATTGGTATCCCAGAAGGAGAAAGGAGAGAAGGGCTAGGAAGTGTTTCAAGACATAATTCCGGAAAACTTCATAACCCATCTAAATGACACCTATATGCAAATTAAGGATGCCCAACAAACTCCAAATAGAATAAACCCAAATGCTGAAGAGGAGAAAGTTCTGAAAGCAGCAAGAAAGAAGTGATTCACCACATACAAGGGAAATCACATAAGACTAAGTGCTGACTACTCAGCAGGCACCATGGAGGTGAGAAAGCAGTGGTAGGACATATTTAAAATTCTGAAAGAGAAAAATTGCCAGCTAAAAATTCTTTTTCCAGCAAAGCTCTCCTTCAAAATTGAGGGAGAGTTTAAAATTTTCACAGACAAAGAGATGCTGAGAGAATTTGTTAACCTGCCATGCAAGAAATACTAAAAGGGGCTCTACCAACTGAGAAAAAAAGAAGGGAGAGAGAGGTCTGGAGAAGGGCACAGAACTGAAGAGTTATTAGTAAAGGTAACTTAAAGAAAAAAAAAAAAAAAAACCAGAGAGAGGGAAAAATTAGATCAGGCAACTAAAAACCAAAGGATAAGATGGCTGGTTGATGAACTCCCTTCACCATAATAGGTTTGAATGTGAATGGATTAAACTCTCCAATTGAAAGATAAAGACTGGTAGAATGGATTAAAAAGCATGACCCATCAATATGTTGTTAACAACAGACTCGTCTGAGACCCTGAGACACAAAGAGACTGAAAGTAAAAGGATGGAAAAAAATATTCTACAGAAGCTGCAACCTAGAGAAAGCAGGGGTAGCTATACAAATATTGGACAACATAGACTTTAAAGGCAAAGATGTCATAAGAGACAAAGAAGGACACTATATATTAATAAAAGGGACAATTCACCAAGAAGAAATAGCAACCATAAACGTTTATGCACCCAATCAAGGAGCTCCAAAATACATGAGACAAATATTGGCTAAACTGAAGGGAGCAATAGACATGTCTACAATAATAGTGGGAGACTTCAATACACCACTCTCTTCTAAAGATAGAACAACTAAACAGAGGACCAATAAGGAAATTGAGAACCTAAACAGTATGGTAAATGAATTAGACTTAACAGACACACGTAGATCATTACATCCCAAAGTACAGGATATACATTCTTGTCTAGCACCCATGGAATGTTCTCCAGGATAGACCATATGCTGGCTCACAAAAACAAGTCTTAATTTAAAGATTGAAATTATTCAAAGCACATTCTCTGACCATAATGGAATGCAACTAGAAATCAATAACCACCAAAGAATCAGATCTTTCACAAATATATGGAGGTTAAACAACATACCCCTAAAACAACCAGTGGGTCAAAGAAGAAATTGCAAGAGAAACTGGTAAATATCCAGAGATGAATGAAAATGAGAACACAATATCAAAACCTATGGAATGCAGCAAAAAGGTGCTGCAAGGGAAAATTATAGCTCTAAATGCGTATATCAGAAAGCAAGAAAGAGCTAAAACTAAAGACCTAACTGAATAACTGAAGAGGCTAGAGAACGATCAACAAACTAACCCTAAAGCAAGTAGACAAAAAGAAATAACAAAGATTAAAGCAGAAATAAATGAGCTGAAGAACAACAACAAAAAAATAGAATAAATAAAACCAAAAGTTGCTTCTATGAGAAGATCCACAAGATTGATAGACCCTTAGCTAGACTGACAAAGTAAAAATGATAGAAGACCCAAATAAACAGAATAAGAAATGAAAGTGGGATAATTACTGTGGATCCTGAGGAAATTAAAAAAAAAAAACAAAAACAAAACAAAACAAAACAAAACATAAGAGAATGCTATGAACAACTATATGCCAACAAATAGACAATTTAGTGGAAATGGATAATTTCCTGGAAACATATGAACAACCTAGACTGACCCAAGAAGAAATAGAAGACCTCAACAAACCATTCACAAGCAAAGAGATCCAGTCATCAAAACTCTACCTACAAATAAAAGCCCAGGGCCAGATGGCTTCACAGGAGACTTTTACCAAACTTCCAAAAAGAATTAACACCATTCCTGCTCAAACTCTTTCAAAAAATTGAAGAAAAATGACCACTACCTAACTCATTTTGTGAAGCTAATACCACTCTGATACCAAAACCTGATAAAGATACTACAAAAAAGGAAAACTATAGGCCAATCTCCCTAATGAATATAGATGCAAAAATTCTCCACAAATACTTGCAAATTGATCCAAAGGTGCATTAAAAGAATTATACATCACAACCAAGTGGGATTCATTCCTGGCATGCAAGGGTGGTTCAACACAAGAAAATCAATTAATGCAACACAACACATTAACAAATCAAAAGTGAAAATCAAATGGTCATCTTGTTAGGCACTGAAAAAGCATTTGACAAAATTCAACATCCTTTTTTGATCGAAACACTTCAAAAGGTAGGAATTGAAGGAGACTTCCTCAATATGATAAATGGCATATATGAAAAACCCACAGTCTGCATAGTACTCAACAGTAAGAGGCTGAAAGCCTTCCCCCTAAGATCAGGGATGTGACAAGGATGCCCACTGTCACCTGTTTTCAACATTGTGCTTGAAGTTCTAGCCAGAGCAATTCACCAAGACAAAGAAAGAAAAGGTATCCAAATTGGAAGGGAAGAAATAAAACTGTCATTATTTGCAGATGATATGATCTTATATTTGGAAAATCCTGAGATAGCGATGACAAAGCTACTTGAGCTAATAAACAAATTCAGCAGAATGGCACAATACACGATTAATGCACATAAGTCAGTAATTTTCCTATACACTAGTAATGACCTAACTGAAGAGGCAATTAAAAAAAAATCCATTTGCAAAAGCAACTAAAAAATCAAATACCTAGAAATAAACATAATCAAGAATGTAAAAGACCTCTACACAAAAAATTAGAGAACTTTACCAAAAGAAATTTAAAAGGCTAAATAGGTGGAAAGATATTCCGTGTTCATGGATGGGAAGTCTGAATATCGTTAAGATGTCAATTCTACCCAAACTGATGTACAGAATCAATGCAATTCCAAGCAAAATTCCGACAACCTACTTTGCAGACTTGTAAAAACTAGTTACCAAATTTATTTGGAAGGGAAAGGGGCCTCATATTGCAAAAACATCCTAAAAAAGAACAAAGTGGGAGGACTTACACTTCCAGACTCTGAAGCCTACTATAAAGCCACAGTGGTCAAAAAAGCATGGTATTGGCACAAAGATTGATCAATGGAATCGAATTGAGAGTTTGGAAATAGACCCCCAGATCTATGGTCAACTGATTTTTGATAAGGCCCCCAAATTCACTGAACTGGGACAGAACAGTCTCTTCAACAAATGGGGCTGGGAGAACTGGATATCCAAAGCCAAAAGAATAAAAGAGAACCCCTACCTTATAACCTATACAAAAATTAACACAAAGTGGATCAAAGACCTCAATATAAGAGACAGCACAATAAAATTCTTAGAAGATAATATAGGAAACATCTTCAAGACCTAGTAATAGGAGATAGCTTCTTGGAACTTACACCCTAAGCACAAGCAACAAAAGAAAAAAAAATATGTATGGGAACTCCTCAAAATCAAAAGCTTCTGTGCCTCAAAAGACTTTGTCAAAAAGGTGAAGAGACAGCCAACTCAATGGGAGAAAATATTTGGAAACCATGTATCTGATAAGAGACTGATATCCTGCATATATAAAGAAATCCTACAACTCAACAACAACAGTACAAACAGCCCACTTATAAAATGGGCAAAAGATATGAAAAGGCATTTTTCCAAGGAGGAAATGCAAATGGCTAAAAAACAGATAAGAAAATGTTCATCTTCACTAACTGTTAGGGAAATGCAAATCAAAACCATGAGATACTATCTCACACCAGTAAGAATGGCTGCCATTAAACAAACGGGAAACAGTAAATGTTGGAGAGGGTTGGAGAAATTGGAACTTTTATTCATTGCTGGTGGGGATGTATAAGGGTGCAGCCGCTATGGAAGACAATTTGCCGGTTTCTCAGAAAACTAGATATCAAATTACCCTACAATCCACTTTTTGATATATACCCAGAAGATCTGAAAGCAGTAACATGAACAGACATTTGGACACTGATGTTCATAGTGGCATTGTTCACAACTGCCGCGAGATAGAAACAATCCAAGTGTCCTTCAATAGACGAGTGGATAAACAAAATGTGGTATATGCATGCAGTGGAATACTATGCAGCAGCAGGAAGGAACAGGATCCTGAAACATATGGCAACATGGATGAACCTTGAAGATACAATGCTCAGTGAAATGAGTCAGACACAAAAGGCTTCCTCTTGTGAAACTTATGGTTATAAAGGGGAGGCTAAGCCCACCTATAATTATGCCTAGGAGTCACCTCCAGAGAACCTCTTTTGTTGCTCAAATGTGGACTTTCTCTCTCTAAGCCTAACTCTGCAAATAAATCCACCACCCTCCCCACAATGTGAGACAGGAACCCCCATCTCCCAGGTAAATGAGTCTCCCTGGCAACGTAGGACATGGATTCTGGGAATGAGCTTCTCACTTTTAAAGGAAAACTGTCACAAAAGATTTGTTCTTTCACCTTTTAAAAGTGAGGTTCTAATATAGTTTGATATATTACATAGAAGGTGTTTGGGAAGTATTATAATAATTAAAGTGGATTTTTTTATCCTTCTGTTAGCTAAACTTGTATGGATGAAACGTTATTCATATATATTAAAAATTGTATAAAATTCCTAAAAACTTGACAGTGTTCTCACTGTCCATGTTATATCCTGATACTGATCTGTATGATTTTAGACAGTGGCATGATGTTGTTAATCATGGTTTCAGTTATTCTTAGAAAAGGCTATAGATCAAGGAAACAGCCAAATTTACTTGTCAGTCACACTGCTTTGCTCTAATCCTTAAAATTATATGTAGTCAACTGTAAGTCAGAGCTCCATCTGCAGCAAGGAGAGACTTTAAAAGAGAGGCAGGACAAATATATAAATTATGTTTTACCTGTTAGTTAACATAACCCTGGTAAATGTGTAAAGGTGAAACAGGACAAAACCTCTGCTGTGGTTTGCGGTTGACTCCAAATATCAAACAACTGTCAAATGTTTTTATTTCTGAAAGTAGCTTCATTTAAAAATGCTTATAAGAAAATTAGGGCTTAGATAGTTAGCTCTTAACAGCGGTCACATTTACTCCTGCACTTTAACTGTTGTTTCTAAATTCTGAGATACTTTGCTCTTTGTATAACCTGGTAGTTCCCTGGAACTTTAAGTATCTGTGTGAGGCCTGAGACTCAGAGTTAGAGTTCTCCAGCTCTGAAGTCAGCATTTCTCCATACAGCAACTGTTAAAAAAATTGAAAAAGAGATCAGACTTCAATTTGAGATGTGAGTGAAGCTGATCTGGTTAAGGCTAAGGTAAATCAGAATAGAGGGTAAAAGATAATATTGTCTGTATTTTAAAACTAACTTCTGTGTGAGCCCAAAAGAAGAGATGTTTATTTTGTCCACAATGTAAATTTTCTGTAGTACACTATCTAATTTAACCTGTCTGGTCCGTTTATTTAAACAACCTAATTCAGCTTTATTTGACATGGAACCTAGAATAAGGAATAAAATCTGAATATTTCTGTACAAGTTAATGTTATACCCTAATGCATTTCAGAGTATTTTGGCCAGAAAATGAAGTATTTTCAAAGTCCTTTGAAGGACTGGAGAAAAAGTGGAACTATTAAACTTCCCCACCTGGGAAATTCCTGACGTTCTCTTAGGCAGTGGGGGTTCCCAGTTTGATGGGCCATCTTGAGGCTTGCCCTTATGAAACTATTTCTATAGTGGCAAAGCTAAGCCAACTTATAATTTATGCCCAAGAGTCACCCCCAGAGAGCCTCTTTTGTTCCTCAGTTGGGGCCTCTCTCAGCCAACCTGCAGATAAACTCACTACCTTCCCGCCTACATGGGACATGACTCCCAGGGGTCTAAGTCTCCCTGGCAATGTGGGACATGACTCCCAGGGATGAGCCTGGGTCTGGCATCATGGGATTGGTTGACCAAAAGGAGGAAAAGAAAAAAAGTTTCAGTCACTAAGAGATTTCAAATAGAGTAGAAAGGTTACTCTTGTGCAAGTTGCAACCAGATATTGCAAACTGCCACACTATGGCAAGCCCCAAAGAACAGGGTTCCTGGAAACCCTAAAGGATACCCTGGGCTCTACAGAAGTTTTACTTATTAAGTTTGTTTTTCAGAGACCTAAAGCCTCCAGATTGTTCCTATGCCAGAAAAGCCCTGAAATCCAGAAGTACCGGTCTCTCCAAGAACAACAACCAGTTTCATCCCTCTGCCCCATAATGTCAACGCCCCTTGTCAGCATGAAGAAGATAGAGGAGTCATCACCCAGATATCCCTCAAGATTGAGAGAATTATCAAAAGAGAGGGAGGAGTTTTAACCAAAATTTATGATTTAAGGGATGATTATGATAACTGAATCATTATATAGATATTCCTTTTTTTAGATTTTCCTCTGTATTAGACAGAGGGAAATAACTGAAATCTTTGAACTGTTATCCAGCTGCCTTGATCTCTGATAATGATTATATAGCCTTTATCTTGTACCCTTGTGATTATAAAAACCTTATGACTGACTTTCGCTTGTACCCATTTTATCCAGTTTTTCAACTTTAGAGTCTTATGATCACTAAAGACAGCCCCTAATGTTTATTAATGAAGGGTCTTGGGGCAGCCCGGAACTAACCCACTCCAAATCCAAAGTTATCTTGATAACCAAAGCTGGATCTAACCAAAATAGGCCTGCCTGACATGCACGATAGCTTTGACTTTAACCTGTAAATGACCTATACCTCATTGTAATACTAAAAATCATGCCCATCATCATATTAAAGCTGCCATTTTCTTACATACATTCTCTGACTAAGCATTTAATCAATCTGCGCATGCCCAATTATTAGATCATCTCTAATTACATCATCTGGGGCCATTGTGCTCATTATCCTAAACCTACCCATCTTTTGAGTCTATAAAACTATCAGAATTACGGCAGTTCAGGAAGACAGATTTTTGGGTCAATAGGCCATCTGTTCTCCTGCTTTGTGCCTAGCAATAAAATCTCTCTCTTTGAAACCCCCGTGTCTCAGGAATTGGTCATTTGAGCGCATCGGGCAAAGAATCTACCACCTTGATCCGGTAACACCCTCACATGACCAGGGCTGGTGAGACTGCCATCCGGGACAGCACACTGTCCTACTGGGTCCTGTCCTGGGAAGGCACAGTGAATCCATCACAGTGGTGGACCTTACTCTCTGCAAAATCGCCTTTCCAGAAATCTGTTCTCTGTCTCTCTGATCATCAGTATGAAATAACTCAAGACAGTAGAGGAGCAATAGTATCTTAGAGCAGGTTCTTAACTTCGAGGAACCTGCTCGAAGTTAAGGGTCAGGATGCACCCTGACCTCCCACCCAGATCCAGGACATCAACAAATCCTCCAAAATTATATGCAGAATTTTGTATCTGCATTCTGAGAGGGGGAGCAGCCACAGCTGTCATCTTCTCCAGGCATCCTATAACCACCACCCCCCAATTTAGCTATTATTTCCTTGAGGAACGTCTGTGAAGGACCTTTAACTACCTCCTGTCCAGACTAAAAACATAGAACATAGAACATAGAACTTTGAACACAATGATAACATGAAAACAGTTGTCAACATGTGCTATGAAAACAGATGAGCAGGAAACTTGTGTTCTTACTGGAAAGAATCATAGAAGTTTCCTCATCCAACCAATCTGCTTGCTTTCCAGAAACGTTACACAAGACACTAAGGATTGCCCCCAAGACCTGGGAGGCATAGCTTTTCTGTGGAGATTCTCTTACTTAAGGAGGCTAAAATACTGTCCTGCTTCGTCTTTTCACACAGCCAACAAATAGACTCTTACTTCCAAAGGAACAATACAAGAATTTGCAGTAGGGAAGACTGCCCTGGGTGGCTTGTGTCCTGAGGGTTCCAAGTCACACTAGTGAAGTACAATGGACAGATGCAGATATGAGAAGAACCATGTGTCAAAGAGATTATAATTTTAATGAGCTCCATCGACTCAGAGTGTGATTACCAAGCACCATGAAGTGGATAAGATGCCACCTGGATCCAGCAAAGACACACTGACAATTGGAATAGGAGCCACGTGCATCAGTTTGAGTGTCAGATTAATTGCAAGGCAAGGGAGTTCACCAGAATCCAAGTAGGCAGTGAACAGAGCTGAAGGGAATCCAAATACAGCCTCTCCTGGTGAATACCAAGGTTGGGTGTATCTTTCCCTCATTTGAAGACAAATAAAGAAAGAAGACACATACATAATCTGTGGCCCATTTTAAAAATTATTGAGGGATTAAGTGAAAGGACTATCATCATGGAAGGGGAAATGAAAACCATATTTGAAAATTGATTACTGAAGGAACCAGAAAAATGTTTGAGAAAATTCCTTATGAACTTAAGTAGAATGCAGGAATATACTGCTTCCATAAAATAAGAACATGAAGCCATTTGGAGCAACAGGTAGAGAAAAGGCAAATGGGATTTTTTTTTTTTTTTTTAAGGAGAGAGAGATATACAAAGAGGCAGACAGAACTGGCATTGTAGAAAATCAAATCGGTCTGTTAAAGTGTCCTGAGAGTCTCTCCTACAATTCAGGCAAAAGGACAAAGTGATGGTTAGGAGAGAGATGATTAAAATGGGTGACTGAGAATAAGGATGTATCTTGAGAGTTTATACTTTTGTCCCAAGGGTAAAAGAAGAAGAATTTAAATATCCTAAGAACTAAGAAGGGTTATCTATATAATGCATAAGAATAGTCTCCAGAATGGCCTCTTGACTCCATTTGAAATCTCTCAGCCACTGAAACTTTATTTTGTTTCATTTCTCTTCCCCGTTTTGGTCAGGAAAGCTTTCTCAATTCCACGATGCTGGGTCCAGGCTCATCCCTGGGAGTCATGTCCCATGTAGGGGGGAGGTCAGTGAGTTTTACCTGCTGAGTACGCTTAGAGAGACACAATCCACATCTGAGCAACAAGAGAGGTTCTCTGGGGGTGACTCTTAGGCCCTATTATAAGTAGGCTTAGCCTCTCCTTTGCAGTAATGAGCTTCATAAGGGCAAGCCCCAAGATCAAGGACTTGGCCTACTACAATGGTATTCCCCAATGCTTGCCAGAATATCAGGAATTCCCCAGGTGGGGAAGTTTAACGTTTCCACATTTTTCTCCAGTCTTTCAAGGGTCTTTGCAAATACTTTTTATTCTCTGCCCAAATTACTCTGGGATGCATCAGGGTTTCACACTAATGTTTCCAACCAATCAGATCTCACCCCCTATTCAAGGTTCCAGGTAATTATGGTGTTTGAATAAACTGACCATACAGGTTAAATTATATAGTGTGCTATAGAAAATATAGATTTTGCATGAAATAAACATCTCTTCCTTTGATCTCACACAGAAGTTAAGGTTTTGGAACACAATCAATATCATCCTTTTCCCTTTAGTCTGATTTGCCTTAGTTCTAATCAAATCCATTTTGTTCATATCTCTAATTGAAGTATGATCTCTTTTTCAGCTTCTTTAACATTTGCTGTATAGGGTAGTACTGATATTGATAGCTGCTGAACTCTGGCTCTGAGTCTCAGGTGTCACACAGATACCCAAAGTTACAGGGACTGACCAGGTTATACACAAACAGCTCAGCATCTCTGAATTTAGAGATAACCATTACAACTCATGAATAGATGTGACTGCTGTTAGAGCTTACAATCTAGGAACCTTTTCCATAAGCCTTCCCCTGATAACCTATGCTCTCAGATTCCATTCTCAGAGTTTGCACATTATAGTTAGTCCATATTAGTGAAGCATTATAATGTTTGTTTTTTCAATTCTGGCTTCTTTCACTCAATATATGTCTTCAATGTTCATTCACCTAGGTGCATACCTCACAACTTCATTTCTTCTTGCCGCCACTCAGTATTCCATTGTATGTATACACCACAGTTCACCGTTCCATTTATCAGTCGATGTTCCCTTAGACCATGTCCATCCATTATGATTCATGAATATGGCTGCCATAAACACTAGTGTACAATGTCCACTCATGTCTCTCAGTTCTTCCAAGTATATACCTAGTAACTGGGTTGCAGGACCATACGGCAACCCCATAGTTAGCTTCCTGTGGGACCACCACAACTGCCCTCCGTCTGGGCTGCACCATTCTACTTCCCTACCAATAGGGAATAGGTATATCCCTCTCTCCACATTTTCTCCAGCACTTGTATCCTTCTGTTTATTTTTTTAAAAACAGTTTTATTCACACATCATACAATCCATCCTAAGTGAACAATCAATGATTCCTGGTATAATCACTTAATTATGCATTCACTACCACAGTCTATATGAGGACATTTCCATTTCTTCCACAAAGAAAGAGGAAAAGGAGAAAACAAAATGAAAAATAAAAACATAAAAAATAGAAGAAAAATAAAAATAAAATAATATACAGTGAAAAGATCAGACAACATCACCACCACCAAGAAACGCACATCACGATCTTATATCCCCCTCTTACAGACATTTAGCTTTGGTATATTGCCTTTTTTTACAATTAATGGAAGTGTCTTACAATGTTACAATTAACTAGATTCTAGTTTGCATTGATTGTATTTTTTTCCCTTGTACCATCCAATTTTCAACACCTTACAATGTTGACATTCATTTGTTCTCCCTCATTTAAAAACATTCTTATATTTGTTCATTTAATCACCATTGTTGACCACTCTAGGTTTCGCTAAGTTATACAATCCCAGTCTTTATCTCCTGTCTTTCCTTCTGGTGTCATACATGCACCTAGCCTTCCTCTTTCAACTGTACTCACACTCATCTTTGTTCAGAGTACTTACAATATTGTGTTGCCATCACACACTATTATGCTATCCGTTCCATTTCTGGATCTATGCAGTCAGTCCTTTTGAATCTTCTTACTCCTTCAGCACCAAATGCCTGATCTACAACCTCTTTCCATCTCCTGATAACCTGTGATCTCAACTCTCAAATTTTACTCATCAATATTAGTTTATATTAGTGAGATCATATGTATCCGTCCTTTTGTTTCTAGGTAATCTCACTCACCGTAATATATACTGTCTACCATTTTGTCTTTTGGATTTTATATGTCATATCTTATTTTTATTTTTTTCCTCTCTTTTTACTCTTATTGATATTTTTCATTTCTACACTCTTATCCAAACCTCTCTCTCCTGTCTTTCTTATCAGCCTGTAGTTCTCCCTTTAGTATTTCTTGTAGAGCAGGTATCTTGTTCACAAATTCTCTCAGTGTCTGTTTATCTGAAAATATTGTAAACACTCCCTCATTTTTGAAAGACAGTTTTGCCAGATATAGAATTCATGGTTGGCAGGTTTTCTCTTTCAGTATCTTAAATATATCATATCACTGTCTTCACACCTCCATGGTTTCTACTGAGAAATCCACACCTAGTGTTCCAAACTTCCTTTGTATGTGATGGATTGCTTTTCTCTTGCTATTTCAGAATTCTCTTTGTCTTTGACATTTGATAATCTGATTATTAAGTGTCTTGGAGTAGGTCTACTTGGATCCGTTCTGTTTTGGGTAGGCTGCGCTTCTTGGATCTGTAATTTTTTGTCTTTCATAACAGATGGGAAATTTTCAGTGATTATTTTCTCCATTATTCTTTCTGCCCCTTTTCCCTTCTTTTCGCCTTCTGAGACACCCATGACATGTGTATTCATGAGCTTCATGTTGTCATTCAGTTCCTGAGACCCTGCTCATATTTTTCCATTCTTTTCCCTATCTGTTCTTTTTTGTATAGGATTTCAGATGTCCTGTCCTCTAGTTCATGAATCATTTCTTCTGCCTCTTCAAGTCTACTGTCATATGTCTCCATTGTGTTTTTCATCTCTTTTGTTGTGCCTTTCATTCCCATAAGTTCTGCCAATTGTTTTTTCAAACTTTCAGGTTCTTCCTTATGTTAGCCCAATGTCTTCTCTATATCCTTCATCTCTTTTGCCGTATCTTTCCTCAACTCATTGATTTGATTTTTTTTTTTTTTTTTTTTTTTTTTTTTTTTTTTTTTCAATGCTTATAATGACTTTATTCAAAATAGCTCCAAACTGGAAACAATCCAAGTGTCCTTCAGTTGGTGAATGGATAAACACTGTGGTATTACCAGACAATGAAATACTATTCAACAATAATTTGGATTAAACTACTAACATCAGCAACAACTTGGATGACTCTCAAATACATTATGCTAAGTAGGTATTACCAGGGTGTTTAAAATGAATGGCTTAACGGAAAATAAAACAAGGGTACAAGATTTTTCTGTGACATACAGTCAGTTACTTTTGATGACAGTGACCTAAGTTCATTAATTAGTATATAGGTTTGGTGCTGTAACCAAGACTCCAAATAACAGGCTTACACATCGTGATAGTCCTATTATAGTCATGGCCTGGTATGGTATCAGCAACACAGTTTCCATCAATTTTCCTTAAGGCAGTGGGTTCCCAAACTCTTGCTGCCTATTAGTATCAACTGAGGATTTAAAAAAACTAATGATATCCAGCTCCCACCCCTAGACATTCTAATTTGACTGACTCACAGTGTGACCTGGGCCCTGGAATTTTTAAAACCCCTCTAAGTAATTCTAATGTGCAGCAAAGTTTGGGAACCACTACCCTGAGGAGCTGCTCTCGTCCATATGGTCCAGGATGGCCTACCATACCACACTTGCATTCCAAATGCTGGGAAAGAGGAAGGACATGAATCACAGGCTGCACACATTACTTCTGCTCACACCCTACTGGCCAATCACATGACCACACCTAGTAGCGGGAGATGCTGAGAAAGGTCATTTTTATTCCAGTCAGCCATGTGCCCAGCTACAAAAAAAAAAAAAAAAATGTATTATGGAAGAAGAAAAGGAAGATGACAGATTTTTCTTTTTTGCAAAACAGTCCAATCTAGCAAAAATACCAATCCTTGGATTTGAAGACAAAACTCACGCCACGATGCTGTGACTCTGTCAAATGTATTCCATTCACATAAAGATGGGGCCAAAGATTGTAACAAATCATCAGAGGTAAGAAAACTGAAAGTCAACAATCTTTATGTCAGAACTTTTACTCCAGTCAATTCCCGGATTTTCACCTGAATGACTTGTTGGAGGAGTATATTGTCTGATTGGCCAAGGTAGTCAGCAATACCCAAACTCCACGTATATGCTCCAGTTGACTGAATACAGTGAAGCATTCTCAACATCACAATATGGAAAAACTTCAAAAGAAAGAAATCCACCAAACACAGCACTTCAAGCCTGAAACCATCTTGTTAAAACCACTCATTGAGTGGAATCTAGACTCGGCATTGTGGGATGGAGAACATCCTCCCGACCAAAAGGGGGATGCGAAAGGAAATAAAATAAGCCTCAGAGGCAGAGAGACTCCAAAAGGAGCCGAGAGGTCACCCTGGTATGCACAATACAGACAACCCTTTTTAGGTTCCGGTGAACCGGACTGCTAGCAGTAAATACCTGAAACCATCAAACCACCACCCAGAACCCATGAGTCTCGAAGACGACCGTACAAAAATGTAGCTTATGAGGGGTGACAATGTGACCGGGAAAGCCACATGGATCACACTCCTCTTTGTCTAGTCTATGGATGGATGAATAGAAAAATGGGGGAAGGAAAAAAACAAACAAACAAACAAACAAACAACAACAAAAAAACACCCATTGAGGTTCTTCATCTTAGATGTTTGGTGCTGCACTTGCATTTAAGCCTTGTTTTCCAGAAGGAATGCAAATGTAATCATCACTCATGCTGGATGCTACAGTTAGCCTAGTATTAAACAAACCATTCCTCATTTGACATTGAGCATCTACTTCAGGCATTCCTCTTCATTTGACATTGAGCATCTGCTCATTTGACATTGAGCATGGAGCGCTTGCCGCGGTCGGGCTCCATGCGAGGCGCTGGGGATACAAGGTGAGCAGCAGACCCCTGAAATACCAACTCTCTCCGGACTCCCACTACAGTGGGAGAGGCAGATCATTTCGAAAAAGCCCGCCAAACCACAGGCGGGAGGAAGAGCTCTTGAAGTACACGGGAGAGAGCCTGATTTGATTTTTTAATTGATTTAGCATCTTTGTTTTAAGATCTTTAATTAGTTGTTTCAACCCTTGTGTCTCATTTAAAGTGTAGATTTGTCCCTTTGACTGAGCCATATCTTCATTTTTCCTTGTGTGATTCATAATTTTTTGTTATCTAGGCATCTGGTTTCCTTGATTGCCCCTATCAGATTTTCCCAGACCAGACAGGCCCTGGTCTCAGGAGGGTGTAATCTGTATCAGGTTTCCCTGAGGATGAGACCTAGCAGCTTGTCAGACTTTCCTCTGAGGCCTCTAGATTCTGTACTTTTCCTATATTGCCCAGCAGGTTTTGCTTGTCAGCCCTTAGCTCCCCACCAACATAAAGAGGTGTGGTGCCTTTAATTCTCAGTGGACCCTGTCTCAGCCAAGGGCCAAGGGTGTCAGAATCCAAGTTTAAGCTGTTTCTGTTTTGTTTGTTTGTTTTACGCTGGGCCTAGGGTCTGAATTCTCTGAGGGGGGCCACCACTTGAGCTGGGCCCTGCCCCTCCCTTTTCTTAGGGAAAATAATCCCTTTAAGGAATTATCTCCTACACTTGAGTTTCTCCTTTGACTCTCTGACTATCTTATCTCCACCCTTGCCTGGGTCAGTGCTGACAATTGAGGCTTTCTCTGATGAGCTACTTAGAATGAGAGGGAAAAAAGGAAAAAAGAAAGAAGTCCCCTTTTCAGAGCCACTCCCCAGCCCTCCAGTTCACCAGCAAGAACCAGAGTTGGTACCTGGTGCTGTGTACCCCTTTTCTTGGGACACAGCCCTTTTCCAGTATTCTGAGCTCAGCCAACTCCAAAGCCTCTGTTTTTATTTATTTACATTTTTTTTTTCATCAGCCCTACCTCCTCTCTGCCAGGAGAAACCTCCAGGTCCCTTTCCTGCTTGTTCCAGGTTTATCTGTGCTCGTAGCTTATATTCAGTAGTCCAATTTTGTTACTTAAAGCTGCAGTTGGAGCTTGGTTGAGCTCCATTCCTGTGCTCCCAGCAGGGACTGCTTCTTTTTCCTACAGGGAAGTGTTCCAACTCAGGCGGGTTGGGGAGGGGTGCCAGCTCTGCAGTTTGGAGAGCTTTACTTACAGTTCTATGCTGCAATCACAGCCGTTCCACCCATTCCAGACTGGTGTATGATGTGTGTCCTGTCACAGAAGTCCCCCAAACATTTATTTCAGATTATTTACTCCATGCCTTTAGTTAAAATGTTACTTAAGGCAAACTAAAGAAGACTGTAAGATGAAGTAAAAGTGCAGGAATGGGAAAGTCATGATATGAAAAGATAAGCAGTAAGCGTTGAAATCAATTGGGCATGCTTATGTGATAATTATTGAATAATATGTGATATACACATTACAACAATTGGGAACCTAAAACTCCAGATTATTTTATAGTAACAAAAATGGGAAACAGAGTGGGAGGAGATCAGGTAGTAGAACACAGCGTGCACCCTTCTTCTTCATACACTGTTGGGGGTAGTCAGAAGATACTCTTTTTGTTTTTTCCTTTGATAATCAGAGAAATGTAGAATAAAAAATGGGGGAGAATCTTTAAGATGGTCACCAGTAGAATTAGAGCAATATTTGTACTTTTAAATTTACTGGAAAAGATGAATGCAAAAAAAAAAAAATAATATAACAAAAGATTGAAAAGAAAAATAAAAACAGCCAAGAGACCGAGATGGGAGAACAGAAGAGAAACCACACACAACAGAAGTACAACTTAGAGGTTCAGACTGGGTTGCCTGGGTTCCTGGCTCTGCCCCTCACTAGCTGGGGTGACCTACCAGGTACTTAGTCTTTCTGAGCCTCAGTTTCCCCATCTATAAAATATGCTGTGCACCTTGCCAGGTATACACTCATTATAATTATCAGGATAAGGTAACAGGTTAAACTGCCCACAGCTTTCAAAGTGGGCTTTTACCAAAATTCAGCTAGCTGTATTCTATTAATAAGACAAACACCTAAAGCAAAATGATCCATTAACACTGAAAATAAAGACTGGGCAGAGATTTATCAGGTGAACAGAATAAAGCAGCTAAAGTGGAATTACCATGATTCACAAAACTCGATGCACCTGGATGAAAAAGGCTGTATGGAGACTTGGACCACCATATTTTAAAACTCGTTAGAAATCCAGAACACTTAAAAGTTTAGGCTTATTGCAAGAATTCACAGAAAGTTGAATATGATCAAATAGATGGCCCTGAAATAGGGCCTGATATAAACAGAAACTGCATGTTAGAAGAGAGAGGATATGGTTCGTTCTTCAAGTGTTGGTAAAGTTGTCTAAGCATTTGAAAGAAAGAAAAATAGATTTGGTCTTGCCTCACACTGTACACCAAACTAAATTTCAAATGGGTTTGAAAGTTAAATATAAGAAAGAAAGAAAATAGTAGAAGAAAACGTAAGTGAATATTTACGTGATCTCAGAAAAGTCAAGGATTTTCTGAGTGTAAAGGAAATGGAAGAAAAAAAAATGGAAATGCTTGACAAATTTAACTGGGTAAAAATTTAAGCTTCCCTGTTCCTGGAAGCTTGGTAAATGAAATCTAAATGCAGTTTGCAACAAATATTGCCTTCATGCTCTGTAAGAAATTGACCCTGTAAGAAATTTCTTTAACACCCTCTAGAGAATTTGAACAAGGAGCAATTCAAAGAAAAAGAAATACTCATGGCCAAATAGCCATAGGAAAAAAATGAACTTAAAAATAATCAAGGGAGCCAAAATTACAATATCAATTCTTCACTTTTCACACCACACCCTTGATACGGTTTTGGAATGACATTATTTTGCAATATATGTCAAGGGTCTTCAATGATTTTGTGCCCTTTGACCTACTTCTAAGAATGTGTCCTAAGAA
This sequence comes from Choloepus didactylus, assembly GCF_015220235.1. Lineage (NCBI taxonomy): Eukaryota > Metazoa > Chordata > Mammalia > Pilosa > Megalonychidae > Choloepus > Choloepus didactylus. The sequence goes on along the minus strand of NC_051324.1, from coordinate 61,413,671 downwards.
AAAATCTGAAATCCAGCTGACTGTTTATACATGAAGCTGATCAGTTATGTTATTTTTAAAGGTGAAAATCTGTAAACTATGTGGACATCATAAAATGGGAATGATTAAATAAATGGATATAGCCATAAACTGGAATGTCAGGCATTAAAAAATGTTTTCAAAGCATACTTTGTTATATGGGCAGGATCTAAAACTGTGTTCCTAGTATGATATGAATTCTATAAAAGTAAATATTTCAATATAGACATATGCAGGGGGAAAAGACTGGTAGTAAATACACCCATGTGTCAACACTGATGCTCTCTTACAGTGGAAAAGTACGGGTGACTTTATTTTCTTTTATACTTTTATTCATTTAAATGTTTTCACAGTGAGTCTATACATTCCTCCTATAATGAGAAAAAAAGGAATAGTTTTTAAAAGAAGTATCTTCCACATTGTTAATACAGAGTCATTTCTGATAACCTGTAAAATATTATTTCTCTCATTACCAGACTCCATTTTCTTTCAGAACTTCAGGGTTATAGATCTCAAATAGAAAATTTTATTTTCAACCAACTATAAAAGAAAAAAAGGACTGAAATATTTATGATCTGTTCTCAAGGACCAAATATTGCTCTTTTTCATCTCACTCCATACTCCTCCAATTTCTCACTCGTAAGTTTTATTCTAGAAGGACTTTGATTAAGGAGTTGCTGACTCATGTTTCTGGTATGTGAATTAGTCCCTGGATGTACCAAGACCAACATTACATTTTTTTCCCCAAGCACTGAGTCTTACCAAAGAACAGAATATTTAACAAATAGATTTTAAAACATGAGTTTCTTATGTCCCTGAATCAGTATTTGTTTATGGGTTATGTGTAGTGGGTAGGAGAAGGATGAGCAGGTGTGTTTTTAGTGTATTTTAGTCTTCCTGCCTTTGCCTCTGGCAATAAAGAAACAAATATCACAACACGTATGGGCGCTTTTTTAACACGGAAGAGATGGCATCAGAAGTGCTGTGAGTTTCAAAATAGTCTGAATCCACAGACTGTGACATGGCGTAGTCAGAACAAATACGCAAACTGAACGGTGCCAAGACACCCCCTACCCCGAGCTTGTACACAGAACCTCAGCCAAAAAATGTTCCTTGTTGTTGATGATACCTTAGCGTTTTTTCCCGAAATCTAGAGAAGTTCTACATGTTAATTATTTTCCATGAGCAAACAACCCTTTCTGATATATTTTCTCTGAAAGCTGGCAATAGGTCATATGTCTAGTCTTTGGTGACTCAAAGAATTTACTGTGTTCGAGAAAATGCAAGACTTCTTTGGCCCTGGCTTTATTCTTCATCAGAGGCCTGCTAGGCTTTTCATTGTCCTCGAGTCCCTCCACATGGACACTTTCTGTATTGCAACCAAAAGTTGAGACGTTCTCAAGCTTTCCAGTTGGCTTTAGCTTTCAGTCAATCAATAAGAATCCATTGGGCACTCCTGGGTTTTGCTCTCCCTGTGATGACCCCGAGGGGGCAGGGGTCGCCCCCTCTTGGGGTGCAGAGACTATGGTAGGAAATGGTGCAGCCCCTGCACTCAAGTTGTAGCTGTGGTGATTAAAACCAGCCCTCCAGTTGCTGCCAGTGTTTGGAGATGAAACTCCTGTGGGCCAGGCTGGCAGTAGAGCAGAAAGCCAGAGAAGATGAGGTCTCGGCCAAAGTAAGGCCTAATGGCGCTGGGCTAGCTCTGGAGGGGTGTGCCCCAGGTGGTACATGTTCAGGGACGGGCAGCAGGAACCCGGAAGCGAGGGAGAAGGGTGGTACGCAGATATGTGCCATTAGCACACAATTACAGAGTGCATCCCAAGGTGCTGTGTAGGTAGCAAGGCTTCAAAATCATTTGTAGTAAAGAGACCAGCCTCACTGGTGTGAAATGGATCTTTTGGGACATGTAAGTACCAATTGTGACAGGTTGGTTGCAGTCAAATATTTTAAAAACTAAATCAACCTGTCAGAACAAAAGCAGCTCCCAAGTCGTACTCCCATGTGCCAGCTGAATGTGGGCCCAAAAAAATACAGAGATGTTGTAGAAAGCACAGGCTGTTGGCCTCCTTTCAAAATTGGGGCTGCTGTCCCTGATCAGCACATACCTCCCCTGATGACTCGTCATTGTTATCTGTTTGAGAAATGAGCTGCCTCCTTATGTGGGATTCAGCTCGACTATGAGTGGGAGCCCATGAACGGGCACTTGTCCTCAGGCTTATTGAAAAATGGGCTGCAGCAGGTGCCCTCGGTGCCATCCTAATGGCCCATTGCCAGGCTGGTTCTGGTCCCTCCCCTGGGTCCCATGCCAACTTGCCCAGCACCGTCTGTAATCTGCCCCACCCCTGCCAGGGCTCATCTGTACACATGGTTTGAGAGGCTCCAACTCTGATGCTCTAATCCCAGAACCTTGCCTTATTGCTAGACAGCTTGACCACCCCCGTAACATCTCACGTGAAGGGCATTCAGCAAATCCTGTTCTGGAAGCAATCTGTCACTCCGCTAGTTTCCCCATCTACACTTGCAGAGGAGTTCTGCCTTCCAGCTCCTAGTGCAGAACTAACTTGCAGTGACGTGAGGGAACTGGCAGCTCCCTGGACAGTTTCTTCCCTGCAGCAGCATCGGATGAAGTCTAAAGTAAAGATGAAAACAAAGCTCAAGAACAGTGTGTTCTCCTAGGAACGTGACCAGAAAAATGTGATCTAGAGGAAACTTGAGAACTTTGTAGGGTGGCTCTGGCACAATAATTGTTCTGAGCTAGTTGAGGGAGGGTTTTTTTTCCCCCTTTTTCTACCTGATCCAGCCCATTAGCCACGTGAGATGCTCCTGAACTGGGCAACTGGGCTGTTAGGTGGGTAATTTTGTCAGCAGGACCAGCCCTTATCTCTATAAAAGCTCAGCTAGATCAACCAGGAAGCAGAGAGGCCTCTCCAATGCTAGGATTCTCCTCTGCTTCTTTGTGTCCCAGTACTATCAGGTACACATTCCTTTAAAAGTCCCATATCTGAAGCAGCTGTTGCATGATTAAGGAATGGTCCCACTGGTGCCTTAGCCTGCTCACTGTTGCACTTAGTCCTGGGGTGGAACCAAGATGCGGAACGGACTCAGGGAGCCTGGACAAGGTGGGGTAGCCAGTCGCAGCAGGTTATGGCCGGATCAGGTGCTCCAGGGAGGAAGCTGTAATCAGGATTGTCTGGGAATGCAGGCTGGAGAAAAGATGAGTGCTTGGGAGTACTGGCTTCTGAAGGTTCTGCAAAGGGCAGCAGCACGTTCTGCGTCCAACTAGAAGATACACCCTGTCCACCCCCAGCCCCAGACTGGGCTTTAGCATGAGATTGGTGTTCAGGAGGCTCAGATCAAAGCCAAAGGCACCAGAAGGTTGCAGAGTCTTAACCAGAAGTAGAGATTCCCTGCCAGTGTGTTTCTCCTCAAATAATTCACTGTGTTGTTGTGGGGGTGGTGGGGTGGTGGCGTTTATTATTTACCAGGGGTCAGTAAACTATGGCCAAGGGCCAAATGTGGCCCACAGCCTGTTTTTGTAAATAAAGTTTTATTGGAACACAGCCACGCTCATTTGTTTACATACAGCAACTGTTGCTCTACTAAAGCAGAGTTGAGTTGTTGTGACAGAGACTGTGTCCTGCAAAACCCAAGGAAAATATATACTATCTGCCCCTTAAAAGCAGTTGCCCACCCCTGCTCTGCACTAACGGGTGGACCTGAATGCAGAGGCCTTCTTGGGCAGACAGAGTGGAGGTGAAGGCTCAGGCCCCAGAATCAGGACTGATTGCACTCTTGGCTCTGTCACCTATGAAACGCCAACCTTGAGCAAGTTACTTAACATCTCTGTGCCTCAGTTCCCCAGTCTGGAAAATGGGCATATGAGCAATGGGCATATTATTTCACAGGGTGTTGTGAGGAGGGGGTGTGATAAAGCACATGGAAATCCATCAATAAATGGTGACATTTCCTTTTTAATTGAAATAAAATTCACTATTTTAAAGCTCACAGTTCAGTGGTTTTCAGTTTATTCTCAACATTGTACAACCATCACCACTATCTAATTCCAGAACATTTTCATCTCCCCAAAACTCTGCAATGGTACCTGGCTAAACCTCAATGACACACAGTTCAAATTAGTCATTCTCAATGGAGAAGTGAAAGATACACATGCATACACACACACACCCATGCACACACACACAACGGTGGCCATCTCTACCTTACCTCTGAAGGCATCCTCTTAGAAATAGATATCCCATCAGGTTTCTCTGGCATTGAATTTATATTAATATTTGAGTCTCAAATTCTTTGAAGGAAGGCGCTATGGGTGTACAATAATTATGAAGGGTCACAGATGTGGGAAACCTCCATCACTCTGCTGCCTGAGGTTGAATGACACCTTCTGTCCATGTACACCAACCCCCTGCTTGTTTTCTGCACTTGCCTGTACCCCTGACATTTCTGCATTCACATTTCTTTCACTCTTGTTAACTTCAACAAAGAAGAATTTGTTACTCCTGTAGTTTCAGAGGACATAATTTCCACTTATGCAGTGATATTGGGTAGGATTCTAGAATTTTGTTTACTCTTATTTATGCAACTGGGTAGGGGCAGGGGTGGGAGGGTGGTCACAGGATCAGCGCACATTGAACAATGCTGACTCTTGTAGCACGTCCTTGTTTTGAGACTTTGTCCTTGGTGGTGGCTTTTAAACAGAAGCCATGAACAAGGGGTACTCTTAGAAAGCGGGGAAAGGCAGTAAAAATAGAGAATTATTTTCTAAAGCAAAACAGATCATTTGAAGAGCTATGCTATCCTTGGATTATAAGGCATTTGACTTTTGTGCATTATTACCAAAAACAGCATCGCTGTGCAGATATGAGCTCTTGAATGAGCAGGGTTACTGTGGGTCAGTGGAGATGGAGACAAGTCCAGTCTGCAGGCAAGGCGGACATGACAGCCCCCTCAACAAAGCTTTTCGTTTATGTGTTCATGGATGAATTCTTCAGACCCTCCACGTGCCCTTACTTTGACCTGTCCCCAGCAGAAAGCCCTAGGTCAACCTTAGAGTGGAGTTAAAAATCCATGGGAGAGGCAGGGAGGTGGGATCGGGGGGAACACCATAGATAGGTTCCAGGGTGTGGACCCTAGCTTTTATGTTAGATGGTGAGTTCATGGGTGCTTATTTTATTATTACACTTAAGAATTTATGTTATATATATATATATATATATATATATAGGAGCTGACCATTGAGCTCCAGCCTAACCCTGGGGTTCTGGAAATTCCAGGACCATGTGTGAACTGTCCCTTTAATCCACTTGGTTTCTTTGCCCTGAGGAAACAGCCCTGCCTTCTGGGGCAGACAAGGAGGACTGGATGATGATGAAGATAAAGATGACGATGATGATGATAGTGGAAAGGGGGGGGGTGGCGGTGGTAGTGATAATGATAGAAAGCACTGATTTAACATGTATTACTATTAATAATAATAGCAAATGCATCCAGTACTGCTCTAAATGCTTTACCTATATTAACTCATTTAGTCTTCACGCCAGCCCTGTGACACAGGCACTAACATTCCTAGTTTACAGATGAAAAACCTGAGCAATTGGGTAACTTTTCCAAAGTCTTCCAGCTAATAAGGGGTGGAGTGAAGACTTGAACCCAGCTGCCCACTAAGTTTTGCTGTCTTTTGAAGAGAAGTTGACTGCCATCTGCAGCCCCAGCCGAGCAGAGTGAGCCTGACTGTCCCCTGTACTTGCCTCTCCTGGAGAAGGCATGGCAGTCCCCTCTGCCTGTCCGTCTGCCTGCCTGAGTCCACACCTCCAAGCAGGCCCTGGGCAAAAGCCCTGGCTTCATGCCTAAGTCCACTCCACTCCCTCTACCATGGGGCACCTTTCCCTTAGATTTCCTGACCTGCCGTGGGCTGCTCGGTTCTCCAAGCTGGTGACACAGCCCGCATGTCATATCCCCACCTCATTCCTAAGCCTTTGCTCACAACCCACATGCCTTGGGCTGGTCTGTTGCCTGGTTATCAGGTATCTCTGGGGAACCACGTCAGTATTTCTCAGTCTTCATCATCTTATTTGAATGGATTTTATCCAGAAATGATATCCTTTCAACCCAAGCTGATTTTTCTTCATGCTGGGCTTGACGGCTGATGATTCCAAAGCAGGCATCTCAAGCCAAAAGATGGGAATATAATTAGTATTCTGCATTTCTAGTGAAGGTCTGGAATTACAGAACAGACTTTCCATTCTGAAAGGGCTGAGACCATGGAACATTTCCTTCAGCAGCTGTGTGCAAAGGAAATGCATTCTTACCAAGTTCAACTGTGGGGCTCTGGGCCCATTTGGGCAGACCCTGGGAGCACAGCTGGTGTTTCTGCAACTGAACGAGCAAGAGAAATGTGTTGTTCTGTTCTGCTGGGTTTGGAGACCATCTACCTTTCAGAACTTGAGTTGGCACGATAGATATTAAAAAACAGAAATCTCATCCTCCATGCTTTAGTACAGTGATTTTTTTTCCTTCTTAATTCTGAGTCAAAACAATTTGGTTCTTGTGGAAAGTGAGAGATAAGAAATGGGCCTTATGCCAAGTGTATTTTTCTTGACCTACTGTTGCTATCAGGCTGAGAATTATGCCACTTCCTTGATGACCTCAGAATCGGAATTTCTTCCAGCGGTGCCTCCCAAGTGTGGGCCAGAGCCGCTGGTGGGCATGACTTTTGGTACTACTTGAGCTGGTTTCTGAAGGTGCTGCACTGATACTAAAATGCATTAAATTACATGATAAGAAAGTTATTCCCTTTCAATTTTCTTTCAATCTCAGTTGTAACTCAGAGAGAGACACTGTTTGGGGCTAGAATATCCTTAATGCTATTATACTTGTGTATTTTCCCTTTGGAACTAGGAGAACAGGCCTCAGGCAACTATATCCAGCTAGAAATTCATAACACTTAGATTTTCATTTTATTTGTTTCATGGTTACTTTCTATTTATGGCAAACCATCTTGGTTTTCCACTTACCATAGTGATAAGTTGTTTTTTTGTTTGTTTTTTTTTTAATGTTGGCTGTTAAAAAACTAGCCAATTTAAAGAAGAATTTTAATATTCCAATGATGCCAATGATGCTGATCCAGGGACCACACTTCGAGAAGGACTGCTCTGGTGTAGTAAACGAACAGTTCTTGACCCTGGCTTCACATTAGACTCATCTGGGGAGCTGAAAAGATGCTAAAGTATGGACTCCAGCCCAGACCAATTGAATGTGACTGTGGGGTGGGGTAGGGGGACTGGCATCTGCATTTTATTAAAACAACCTGGGTGTTTTCACACAGCAGCTAAGGCTGTGAACCACGGCTATAGGATAACTCAGCCACCAGGGGCCCCTGTGCTGGTTCAGCTCCTCACTGCCCTCTGACCCCACACCTTGAGTGCATCTTTCATCTTCACGTCCACTTCCTCACTTTACTTTTCTCTTTCCTAGCTCTCCCTCTTCTGGCTTCCCTACAACCAGCCCTGTTAGTGATGCCTTCCAGCAGTGCTTCTTAGTTTTAAGACATCACTGACACCAGGCATTGGCCATCACTTGAGATAATTTCCCCATCATAATGTTTTCCACAGCGTTTGCTTGCCAGTTTATAAGTTGTCAGTCCAGTTTCTGAACATCGAATTCTTTTCGCTGTTGTTCTCTGCCAGGGAATTGTATTAACCACAAAAACAATGATAATAATAATTGGACTCTTCCTGTGTGCCTGGCACTGTTCTACCCACTTTGCACGTATGAGCCTAAATAATCCTCACACATCGTCCTACGAGAGAGGTATGATTTTCCAGATGGAGAAACTGAAGCACAGAGAGGTTAACTCTCTGGCCCAGGGCTGCACAGCCACTAGGTGGCAGATCCAGAATCCAAACCCAGGCGACCTGTCCCCAGAGCCCATGTTCAGAGCAGAGGGGACCCCAAGGTGGCTGCTCTCAATCCTGATCCAGGTATCCCTGGCGTGCGAGGGGCCACAGGCTGCTCTCTGCTTGCAGTAAGAAATTTAAATTTGGACCCACAGTCTGCTTCAGTGACATTTGGAATTGTTGTCTCTTTATTTTCAACTTAAATGATAATATCTCAGTAGGAAGCCCACGGCTTTAAATCCCATCAAGATTTTAACTCATCACCATTCAGAAGAGATCAGCCTTAAATGATTTCGTGTGTGCTGGCTGTCAGGAGTATAAATTGAAGATTTAGAAGTCAGCACCTGCAATCCTTCTGCAGCTGGCAGGAGGCAGCTCCAGAGCTCTCCATGGCCTCAGTGGTTCTTTATTAGCTTCTCTGGAATGTGACCTTCGACAGCCTCCGTGTTAGACATTCCAGGGTGCTCTCTGCCTTTTAAGAAGTATCTCATTCTCATTCCACTGCTTAATTGGAGAGAGGCCTTTGCTCCCTTCACATTCCTCATGGGAGAGCTGCATTTCCTATGCTCACATTTTTCTCCTTTGTGATCCCCAGGGTGCTGCTGTAGAAGACAGACCTTCTGCATTGCATTGAAGCCTTCTGCAAGGGCTTGGGTGAATTCTCAGGTGGCCAGAACCCCTGAGGACTTCCAACCTCATTGAAGATTTTATAATTATGGGTAGTGGGGATGAATCCAAAGCTCTGTGCCTGGGGCAGAGAAGCACTCCGATCATGGAATATTTTTTTCTTTTTCATTTCCCAAGTGCTCAACAGTATAAGCCACTTTATATACATTATTTCATTTAATTCCAAAACAGTCCTATACCACTGAAATTATATCCCTGTTTATTTTTCTGGATAAAGAAACAGAAGCGCAGAGCCTTATACTCCCCAGGGCTGAGAGTTACACAGTGAAGGAGGCAAGATTTGAAAGCAGACTTGGTGAGCTGTAAGCCCGTGCCCCTTGGTTTTATTTATGTTCTGTCTACTCCACAACTAGAGGAAATCAGATATTATGTTAGGGAAAGAAATACTTTGAAGGCATAAATGGAGTACCAGGAACATATTCTCAGCTTCCCTGTGGCTGGCAGACCTGAGCCAACCCACCCTTTCTGTCAAAGTCCCCTTGAAGATACTGGAATATGGTCCCATTGTCACCTTCCTGTGCTCAGGCTGCCAGGTACGGAGGATGTAAGGCTATTGCCAGCAGGCATCAACACACAGTGTGTCTACAGGCAAGACAGGCAGTGCTCAACTTGATTCTGCTCTTCGGGCTGCACCCCCCTCATTTGTCCCTGAATCCTTCCACCCCCTCCTCTACCCCTGCCCACTGCCAACTCCAACGCCTTCTCGTAAAATGCTTCTGAAATTCTTTATTTAATAACAGAACAAATTCTGCTGCTGATCTGCACCAATGGGCTAAAGCACTGGTTCTGCCTCTCCCGTGCAGCAGAAGCGCCTCGAGCCTGGTCAGACACAAGTCACAGGCCCCACCTTCAGAGGTTCTCATTCACTTTGAGAGTCTCCAGGCTAGAGAACCCCATCCCAGATGTTTATCAAAGTTGTCTGGCTAGGTTGAGACCTGGTGATGGGGAATTTCAGCCACACAGGGAAGATGCCACTGGCGGGTGGTGAGGAAGCCATTTGGGGCATGCAGGCTCAGGCCTTTGGTGTCTTTTCATCATAGTGATAGGAAACGACCCATTTTGTTGACGTGCAGTGACCTGTTTTAACGAGCCTCTGCCAGCCATGCCCCTGAGCTTGCCTCTATCTCTGTGTGCAATTATTTTGGATTCCTAATTATTTTGGATTCCATGTCAGTGCTTCTCAGTCTGGAATGTGTGCTGGAACCATCTGCAGTCTCGTTAAAATGCAGCGCCTGAGTCAGTAGTCTTGAGATGAGGCCAGAGATGTCTTCTTCGTGTCTAACACGCTCCCCAGGTGATGCTGATGTTGTTGGTCCATGGACCCATGCGTTGGGCAGCAAGGCCATGGTGCAGCCGGGGAGGATGTTCTGAGTTACAGCTGCAAAACCTCTGTGCCTCTCGGCCCTGCCGATGGAACTATCTGCGGAGCTTTTAAAAGCCACACTCTTCAGAGACTCTAATTTAAGTCTAAGCATTGGGATGTTTCACACACACACACACATACACACAACACCCTGGCCCAAGTGATTCCAGTATGCACCCAGAGTTGGAAACCACTGACATATACAAAAAATACAGAGAGAGTGCGATGACACCTTCTAGCAGCTCAAGTGCATGTGCCATGAACCAGGTTGGGCTGGTGGCTTGGAAGGGCAGGGGATATGCTCCCATTCTCCTAGAAAAGGGCTGCAAATGTCACCTGGGAGTCTCATCAAAATGATGCTGTGTCAGCAGGGTTGGGTGGGTCCCCGGTCTGCATTTCTTACAAGCACCATCTCGAAGTCCCTTTCATTCAGCTTGGTATTGACACAGGTCACCGAACAATATGGGTCAGTTCTCTTTTGCTAACATTTGATTTTTGTTTCTTTTCTTTTCATAGTACGAGATGCAAAAAATTTAATCCCCATGGATCCAAATGGGCTTTCAGACCCTTATGTGAAGCTGAAACTTATTCCTGATCCTAAGAATGAAAGCAAACAAAAAACCAAAACCATCCGCTCGACATTAAACCCCCAGTGGAATGAGTCTTTTACATTGTAAGTTGTCTCTTCTCTTCGTGATTGAATTACCTTCCTGCATTCCTCACAGCTGCCCGTCTCATTATCTCTATAAATGTCTTTAAACATCTCTTCATTCTTAAGGCCTTCTTGGACTGCTGTTAGAGAGGTGGCTGTTATCACTTCCATATAATGGACTACAACTTGCTTTACCAAGAGTTTACATAATACAGGCACTGAATTATTATACGTATCTACTCTGTACACAAAAATTCTGTTAAAGGTATTAGAGGGGATATAAAAATGTTTGAGATTTGTCCCCATATGTTGGTTTGTTCCCTTCTTTGGGAGGGATGAGGAAAGGGGGTAAGGCAATATCTTTTATAATTTTAAAAACATGGAATAAGTGAGTAATATGGAAAGTGCTATTAGCACTGAAATGTGAAGATCATCCTTGCCTTCAAGCAGGGAAGGCTTCCTGGAGGAGGTAACATTTAAAGTGAGCCTTGAAGGATTGCCAGGATTTCAGAAGTAAAGATGGAAGGGAAAGAAGGAGAGAGGTACTAGGTAGAGGGAATGGCAATACAAGGCAGTGATGAGAAAGCTCTGGCTGCAGTTGAGCATGATCAAGTGGCCCTCTTTGTGGACCAGAATGCAGGAAGCAGTTTATCTGTGGACAGCTAGAAAAGTAGCTCCCTATTGTATAGAATGAGGCTGGCAACTTTTCTCTGTAAAGGGCCAGATGGTAAATATTTTAGATTTTACAGGCCGTGTGGTCTGTCAAACTACCTAATTCTGGTCTTCTAGTGCCAAAGCAACCATAGACAATATGAAAACAAATGGGCATGGTTGTGTTCCGGTAAGACTTGATTTGCAAAAACAGGCAGAGGGCTGGATGGGCCATAGTTTGCCAACCCCTGGTCTAGATGGTAGGTTGGGGCTAGTACTTTGCTGGCGATGGGGTGCCCCATGGGGAGAGAATCGAATATTCCTTTTCTCTCAGGCATGTGGTATCTCCTAAGAACCGTCATCAAGATGATCATGTGTCCTTGTGCACGTGTGTATTCTTTTGTAGTAAATTAAAACCTTCAGACAAAGACCGGCGACTATCCGTAGAAATCTGGGACTGGGATCGAACAACACGAAACGACTTCATGGGGTCCCTGTCCTTCGGGGTTTCGGAGCTGATGAAGATGCCGGCCAGTGGATGGTAAGGAAGCCCCTAAAAGGTTGACTGTGTCTGTGTCAGACAAGCATTGGTGGTCTCAGAACTTTAGACCATTTAGAAATTCAGAAAATAAGCTGGTTCGAGTCTCTGAAATGGCAGTTGAATATGTAGTTACTTGGCTAAAATCTCTCTATAGGGCGCACTGCACGAAACAGCTAGACTAAAGGTTGAAGGAGAGGAGTCGCCGAACCTGTGGTGTTGCCATGAACACTTAACTCTTCTTCTCTTCCATGTCTTTGAAGGTACAAGTTGCTGAACCAGGAAGAAGGTGAGTACTACAATGTACCCATTCCAGAAGGGGATGAAGAAGGAAACATGGAGCTCAGGCAGAAATTTGAGGTGAGGATGCCAACAAAATTATTCGATCCATCTTTCCTCCATAATGCATAGCTTCAGGATGGGCCAACCTTTTGTGGTTACATTGCTGAATGGGAAAAAAAAAGACAGTAATTTAAATGTTAATAATCTTTTTCTTTAACCACAAAGAATGTGTAATCATTTTTCTTTGCAACGTGTTGATGTTCCACATCTGTTATCAATTAGACTAGAAATTGGAAATATCCCAGAAATGAGCATGGTTGGATTTTGCATAAGATATTGGTTTGTACATCAGTGGGGAGACAGGCAAGCTTCTGAGTTCAGTATTTTCATGACAAAGCAGGGATTGTGCTCCTCAGAAGGGGAAGAAATCAGTTTGGTCTTTCTTTGGGAAGTCGTTTGAGTGTAATTAAGCTATCATGCTGGCATCTAAGCTTTATTCTTTTCCTGCTGTGAGAGACCAGCCTAAACAAATATTCCTTTGCATTTTGAATTCTCTCTGATTTTTGCTCCAGGTCTTATAGAACAAGCAGTTCTCTCTCTCATTCTTCCTCTTTCATATTTGTGCTTGCTCGGTCCCACATTCACCTGTTTTCTCTCTTCCTCCTTTTTCTGCTCTGCTTCTGTCCTCGTTTTCTTCTCCTCTCTATGCCTCCTTCTCTTTACTTACCAGATATCTCAGCTTTAGACAAACACTGTGTTCTCCAAGTACAAGCCTATGTTGCAAGTCACAACTTTTAACTTTTTTCTTTTTCTCTAATCCCCTGCATTTTGGCTGTTGGAGGAATGCATATATATATAATGACTTCTAACACTAACTACTCAGAATTAGGCCAGTCTTCAGGGGTTCGAGGTTCAGTCTCCATGAGACTGTCCTCACTTCTGACCAGCTGGCTACTAATTCAGGGGTTCCCACTTCCCCTTCAGAAACAGTAATTCAGGGAACTCAGGAAAGTGCTATACTTACAATTGCAGCTTTTTCGTGGCAAAAGGGTACAACTCAGGTCCAGGCAAATGAAGAGATGCAAGGGTGAGGTCTGGGAGGGTCCGCAAATGTGAAGCCACCGTGTCCTCTCCCGTGGAGTCAGGATGCATCAGCCTCCTGGCACATCGAGGTGTGTCGACACCCAGGGACGCTCAGGCGAGCCTTGGTGTTGGGCTCCAGCCCTGCCCCTCTGGGGAGGTTCCCCCAGAGAGTACAGGGCTGAAAGCCCAACCTGCCGGTCCCTGGTTGTCCTTTCAGGCCCGCCCAGCCCCACCCTGCCTCATGCTGTTCCTATAAACTGGTGTGGGGGGGGGGGGTTGCGGGGCGGGAGGGGTCACCAAGAATAAAAAAAGACACGCCTGTCACTCGAGATATTCTAGGTGTTCACAGTTCACCTCCCAGAAGCCCAGACAAAGGCAAGACCTCTCTTTGGGGAGCCCAGTCTAGTAGCCTATAATCGGTCTATGTGTTGGTTAATTCCCTTTTGAATTGCTTTTCTTTTCTGACCAATTTGAACTCCCCCACCCTAAAGAAATCCGCGTGACGGTGTCCCCGTGGGTGAGTGTGTGCAAGATGCCGTGCTGATGCTGAAGTGCTAACACTCAGAATACTGATGTCCGTTTTCCCCTTCTGTTGTTTCCTTCTCCCGAGTAAAATCCTGACCCAAAGAAACATAGAGAACTTGTCCAGTCGGAATGAATTCCAAGGGACTTTGTAAAACATGAAACTGTTCAAATTATTTTATTGAACTCATGTTAAAACGGCTGTCGCTGGCAAATACTTTAAGGCAAGAGCTGCAAGCTGGGATGCCCTCCCTAGCAGAGAGGGAATGGGGCACAGGTAATATACATAAATGGCATCCGGCATCAGGCCTCAGGGTCAACGAGGCGATAGGGAGCGGTGGGGACTGGGGACAACTGGTGATCGCAGGCCCTGTCTAAGGGCAGCCGCTGCTACTCAGCACTAGGTGATTATTGCCATGCATGGAGGAGGGCCTGTGTTGCCAGATCTTCCAGTTCCTCCAGAGAAGCCAAAAATCCAGGTTTTTATTTGGCATATTCTGATTTCTTTTAATGTTGGCAACTGATGATAAACCTAGAACTCCATGTTGGTCAAACAAAACACATCTATTGCCTCAACACAGGTAGGAGTCACCCGGTGGGAACTGCCTGTAATCTCTGCTTTTAAAGACACAGGAGAGAAAAAAATTAAAAGAAAAAATATATTTGGGAGAAAAATGAGGTTCTTCCCAAAGGGCCATATAATATTTAGAGGCACTCAAGTACAAAGTTAAAAATCAGGGTTTGTGTAGCCTCAAGTGTCTACGCCAGGCCTAGCTGGTTTTCAGTTTGTTTTTTTCTACTAAGCCTTCTCGTCTCCTTCCACCACCTCCCCACAGCCAAGGACAAGCAGGCTTCCTTAATCCCATCCCCAATGTCACACCACCCTGTGCCGGCTGGACCCTTCTGGAGAGAATTTCTGGGCGTTGGGGTGGCATTACCCAGATGTCCCAGGTAGAGAAGATGCTAAAAATAACCTCATTGAATTTCAGACCCTAGTAGGTCCTTAGCAGCCAGGGTGTGGGGAATGGCTTGGAGGCATCATGCTGGTATCACTCTTTGTACTGCCTGAGACTAAGTCTTGCAGAGGCAGAACTGTTGACCCACATTTTATGCCTCGTTTCCATGGCTTCCTGGTTAGCAACCTTCCTGTTTTTCTGAGCAGCAAGTCCAGCCTTTATAAAAGGTCAGAGTTGTCCTGCTGGTTACTGCTGTGTCCCCTGGGAGAGCCGGGGTTTTGCAATGGGGACTAGCCCACAGAGCTGCAGCATTCGAGGAGACAGAAGACATCAGCAGGGGTGCGCGGGGGGGCCCAGCCTCTGCCCATCAGCCTTTCGGTGCCATTCAGCGCTCGGAGCATCCGCAGGAGCTAGATGCCGGCCTTTTCTTTAAGCTTCTTTTTACTAAGCTTTCAGCTTGTATTTCCTAGATTTTACTCATGCGTTATATTGGGTTGTTTACCTAGAGCATTGTTTTTGAGAAGCCATTGCAAGAGACTGGCAGAAAGCCCACTAGATGGTGATGTCACGAAGATGCTAAGATCTGTATGACAATTGTCATGCTGCAGTTTACATTGAACATACAAAACTTAGCCTTAGGCGCTATTTGGGGAATTTCCTTTAACCCCCACCTCCTTTCTTCCTTCTCACTCCCCAGCCCTGGTGTGACTGCTTCCTTCTGTCCATATAATTGCCATTTTCTCAAGCTTTTCATCTTATTTCCGTCCTTTCTTCCCACCAGCTCTTTCGTAGATACTGTCTCCACTCTCTAGTAACAGTTTGATTCAGCTGAGTGGGATTTTTTTTTTTAATTTAAAGTTCAATGGTGAATCATGATTGGAATAAAACACAATACGATGGTTGGTCCTTTTAGGAGCAGGCATTATTCAGTGGGATTGCCCAGCATCCAGTCGATAGGATTTTTCTTTTCTTGTCCAGCTGTGTTTTCTAGCAAGAGTTAACTGAATGTGGCTTTCAAATCCCTGCCCAGAGATCAAGTCAAAACAAAGGAAACTCAAAACAAATGAGCTTTTACAACTCTGCCATATATTAGTATTCATCTGATAATAAGATGGGAACTTTTCCAAATTTATTTTGATTCTAGAATCTTGGCAAATAGAAGGAGCAGTGAATGAAGCTCTTAGGAGCCAAGGAAAATCCAAGAATGGTTGGAAATGACCTTACTCCCTGATGTGTGTCCCACTAGAGCAGTTCATTCTGCCTAAAAAACAAAACCAAATCAGAACCTTGACTGCAATATTCTGTGACCCTTTAACCTGTTCCATGTTTGACTTCAGATAAAGCATACATGGTCTCTGATTCATCAACACATAAATTCGTTCATTTGTGTAATAAATAAGCTTCCAGCAGTGAATAAGGAAGACAGTCCCTACTCTTCAGGGACCTTATGTCCTGTAGCCTTGTGCTCCACTTCAAATCCTTCTTGGGAATGAGGCAGGGAGTGTATTGAGAAATAAATATAACCCCCAGTGCTGGCTGGCAGTGCTGCAGCCCTCCCTTAGCTGCTGAGCACAACCAGGAGTCTTGTTCCTTCCTCCCACCCTGGGGCCTCCACTGCCTGTGACAAGTCTCATTGTCAGAGTCCGTAAGAGGGTCACCGCCTGGGGTCAACCAGCTTTTCCTGTAAAGGGTCAGATGATAAATACTTTAGGCTTTCCAGGCCATATGGTGTCTCTTGCAACTATTCAACTCTGCCATTATGGCATGAAAGCAGTGATAGACAATATGTAAACAAGTGAGCATGGCGCGTTTCAATAAAACTTTATTTACTAAAACAGGCCGCAGATTGGATTTGGCCCATAGGCTTTAGTTTGCTGGCCCCAGTTTAGCCTGTGGACTCCAGAATCATATCTTGGCATTGCCACTTACTAACCATATGACCTCTCTGAGCCTCAGTGTCCTTAGCTGTAAAATGGGAATAATAACAGTATTTACTTAATAGACTGGTTGTAATGATTAAATTTAGTAGTCAAGATAAAACAAGCATAGAGCTGGCCTAGAATAAGTCTAAGGATTGGCTATATAAGGCTATATAAGGGTTGGCTATCATCATCACCATCATCATAGTTGGTATCATCATCATTATTTTCAATGTTTCATTACAGAAACTGGGTTATAGAGGGCCCTTTTTGGAGCTTCACTAAAAATGAACTTTCTTGCTGAAATAATGTTCTAAATAGTAGGTATGTTCTTTGTCCCATAGTCCAGCCATATTACAAATTAAAGCATATTGGTGAGAACCTCATCCCCATTTATAACATTGTTTTTATGGGAAAATTTATCCTGATTCACATACAGATGAATTTCTGGAACATAGTATGTTTGTAAATTGGAGATTTCATGCGTCTAAGAATGTATACTCTCTGGACACAACAGCATATCATCGGTGGTATTCAGGGCAGTAAATACAGTCTCCCAATGAGAAGTTAGCTTGCACTGACACTTCTCGACTCCTTTGGGCCACATCTACCTGCAGAGTTTGTTGTCCTAGAATGGGAGGTGTGGGGCTGGGGAAATTGGGAGTGTCAGGGGAGGATGGATGGTAAAGAAATTGGGAGGAGGTTTAGGGGAAGAACAACGAGTAAAGTGAGTCCTGGGACCAATCTCCAGGCTTCCTTTGGAGCCAACTACTTCCCTTCTCCAGGATAATACATACCCCCTTCCCCACCCCATTTTCCTCCTTTGCAGCCTCTCTCCTAAGGCCTGGCTCCTCCTTTCCTAGGACAATGCATTCTAATCAAGCCCTCTTTCCTCAATCCTAATCCCTAGATTCAAATCAAGCAGGAAGGGCTGATACCCCAGGGTGGGCCTGGGTCCCAGGTAAAGAATGCTGAGTTTGGAGCCCAGAACTCAATGGAGACTACGTCTCCCTTCTCACATTTCGTATTTCTGTTTTTAACAAAATTAAACCTACTGTCTCCCATTTGGCTCCAGTGTCACAATGACTACTTCCAATTTGTATTTTGATGGCATTTAGCTGCAAATGGACTTTAAATGGACTCATATGTACCTGTGTGGGGTTGTTTGCCTCCCCTATATGTTGTTTACAGTTATCAGAAATTAGAATGTCAAAAGACCAAGCCATTTCTTAAAAGGCTACTCCTTTCTATTCTCCTAAATGTTGAGGCTTTAACTGTTTTCATCATTTATTTTGCATCATTAAAAAGAAGTAGAACAAAATAAGAAGCTAAAATAATCTGAGCCTTTTTCTATTCTTCCTGTAACTGTTGCCACCCTTCGTTGCTCCACTCCAGGGTAAGTTAAAGTCTAGTATTTGAAGAATGAAGATAGCTAAGAAGCAATGTGCTTTGGCCTTTGTCTGCAATGGAATATATCTGTCATCCAAATATAAGAAAAAATAATGTCCATTAGAAAGTTGGCAGATTATAGATCATAAATAACTCTGAAGGTCAGGACCCAAGGGAAAAAGTTGAATTCATTAAAATTGCAGTGTTGTTTGAAACTTCTGTACGTTCTCTATAGGGGAATACTGTACTTTTAAAGTTCTGTAAAGAAAGAAATGTATGATTTGGTGTGAAATACATTTCACTGGAAATACTGGTTCTCAGCGTACAGTTTTGAGTCCCGTCTCCTATCATGTCCCTTCCTGGGGAGCAGGAAGTGTGACAATGACGAAGGCTGTGATGAAAGCACATATTGAGTGATGCTGGCTGCCAGGCACTTTGTGTGCTGAGCACCTTATACCTCTTTCCTTTGAGAAGTGCTACTGCATAGCCAGGATTTGAAGAGCCCCTGCCCTGGAATCACGCAGCTGGGTTTCAAGTCCAGACTCTCCCACATCTCAGTTGCATGACCTTGGGTTAATCACTCCATGTTTCGGCACAGTGTTCCAGAAAGAATATACAGCTTGGAGTAGTAAGCCATGGTTTTTAAATCCTGGCTTCACCATTTACCAGCTGGTGACCTTAGCTAAGTTTCTTAAACTCTCTGGCCTTTAGTTTCCTCGTTTATGAAAGGGGGATCATAATAGCTCCTACTGCAGATGATTGCTATCAGGATGAAATCAGTTAATTTATGCAAATTGCCTAGCACAGTATCTGGCATAGAGCAACTGCTCAATAAATGTTAGCTCCAGCTGTTTTCTCAGTCTTATATTAGCTGATTTTATGAAAACAATATGACTCAAAAATTTCTTGACTTATATTTATGAAAACTTAGAAACGCTGAGGCTAGATTTGTATGTGCGAATGAGGAACTAAAAAGAGGCAAGAGCATTCTCCAAACCCTGTTTGGAAGGTTAGAAATTTCTGTCCAGGAGTCATTCCTGAGAACAGGTCAGTGCATTTTTTTTTTTTGCTCCAACATTTGCAGCTTTCTTGAACATGAGGCTTAACTCCAGTTGTGCCACCTTGGTAATGTCTGCAGCTATCAGCCTTCCCATCCACTCCCTGCTTCAGCCCAGGGTCTCCTGGTGGCAGGTGCACAGGCCATGCAGGGTGTTTGCTGGAGAGCATACCTGACAGGAGCTTTGGTCTACCTGAGGGACCTCTCTGCCTGCCCTCTGATTGGTGGTGCCGCCTCAGCCTGACCCCTACCCACTGTGCCCTGTCCTAGAACCTCAAGTTGACCCCTTCATGGTAAATCTTTCTCCCCACCATAGCCATCCTCAGCAATTGCAACTGACATCACACATCGCAGTGCTTCTCAGATGGTCAAGGAAGACCAAATTGTCTTCTACCATTGGGCAGAAGCCCAGCGGAGCCAAGCCTGTCCAGCTCTCATGGTTTGAGACCATCATCAGCTAAACAAGCACATAATTTTAAATTCCAAGAAAAGTAAATGGCTGCACTTTCCCTTAACTTGAAAATCCTTAGGGCTGCACCATCCAGTTCAATGGCCACCTGTGGCCGTTGAGCACTTGAAATGTGGCTACTCCAAATGGACATGTGCTCTGGGTTAGTAAAAGAGTTAGTAAGAAAGAAATGCAGAGTATCTTGTTAACAATTTTATATTGTCTGCATATTGAAATAATAATTTAGACATGGGTTAAATATATATTTAATGAGTATTATACATTAATTATGTATTATTATTAAATATAAAAATATTGTTGAAATTAACTTCACCTCTTTCTTCTTGGGTTTTTTAATGAGAGTACTAGAAAATTTTTAATTACCCATATGACTAACATTTACTTCTATTAGACGACACCGGTCTAGGATATGCCTCCCAATGATGAAAAGCAGGATAAGCTGGGAATGGACTGAAATGCAAACCCCCTGACTTTCTAATGTGTTTTTCCAAGAGGCCTGGATTTCAGAAAGTGGATTCCCTCATGTTCAAGATTCTGAAGCTATTCCCAGTCCCTGATAAATACATTTTTTGCATGGCTAAGTAATTTTATTAGAGATGAGAATGGAACAAAGCTAAGGTAATATTTGAGTTGCCTAGTAATTTAATAATACGTAGTATTATTCTAGTTATAGTCCAGAAGTCACAATGAAATCTACTGAGATTTTCTGTTAGTTGGAAAGTGATGCACAGCGGGTTAGAGGTCTGTGGAAATGAAGAGACAGAGAAGTCTGCCGTCAAGACACATCGTTTTACCTCTTGGACTAAAGTAATTGTCTCGCCTAAAGGCTTATAAACTCATGAGCTACATTAGTTTTAACACATATTCTGGAAACAAGAGAAACTAAGCTTTCATGGCTGAAATATTTTATTTGAAAGATTTATTTCAAGAGATTCTGCAAAATGCCCATTGCTCAGAATCCAAAGCTAGCTTATCAATGTCTTCTGCAAAAGCACCCCCCTTGGAATGTTTGGATTATTTAAATGTAATGCAGAGAAAAGTATAATGTCTCTGTCTTCACGATTTTATCTTTATAACCACTGAGGATTATTCCAGGGACTAAACCAAAAGAAGCCAAAATAAATTTATGATCGTGGTCCCTTAGAATTAGCTGCCTTGTGGGGCTTGTGATATATGTCCAGAACTACAAGAAATATCACTCTGGATCACAGATCACATATATATCTGCTTTTATTTATCCAAGGGGAACATTTTGAGATTATCTCTGTTACTTATTAACAAATTAATATGGTTTGATTACTACTTTAGTTAAGGTATTTAACCAGCAGGGATGAGACTCTATTGCTAGGTAAGTGGAAAGTGCAAGTAAGGATTTTTCTGTTTACTTTACTATTGTAGAAATTGGATTTTCCAAAAGCCTCCTTTGTCTTTGAAGACTTTTTCTAGTTCAGAATGTTCTTCCCAAGATGGGCAAAAAATAGCTGATTGGAGACTCTCAGATAAATTGTGGCTATTTGTTGATTGGGTTTGCCACTGTTACCATGGCAACCTGCGTACTCTCGGGTGACCTTTTGGACAGAAAACAGAAAGTCTATCGCCCCAATATGGATTCTGCTTTTTCCCCCCTAAATAGCTTATTTAATTACTTTCTGAACTGTGTAATATTAAAGAAAAAAATCCATAAAATGCCCATCAATTGAAAGAGGGATGTTGTAATCTTTGCATTTCTGCTCTGTCTTAGGAGCAAAATCAGAAACTGAAATAGGCTAGGGTTTAATGTTGGAAATCATTTTCACACTTTCATTAGATCATTGTCAACAGAGGTTAACACCATCACTCAACCGAACAAACCCAACGAAAGCCTCTAAGTGCAACTGCACAGAATCTTTGATTAGTCTGTGAGGGAGGGGGAAACGCATTTGTACCATAGCACTGGCAACATGTTTTCAGTTTAATTTATCTTGGGGAAATGATTCTGCTGGGAAACCAAGAGGAGACTGCACATTCCATTTGTCTGTTCCACTCTAATGAATTCCTGAAATGCCATCAAAGCTTTCTGTTAGTGGCTGTGAGGGTGGCCTTTGTGGGTGGTTGAAGATACAGGGCAAGCCTGATGTGAAGTGTTAGATGTGGCCATCCGTATGTCTGCCTGCACCCAGAGCCGTAATACCACAGCAGATTAGCAGCAGGCATGGGAAGGAGGGAGTCCAGGGCCAGTGTGGCATCACACAGACATGGCAACCACGTCTCTATGGATCCATCTCAAGCCCTTAGAGGAAGTTGAAGCCCCCTAAAATGGAAGAAGCCCATAAAAAGAGTAGCAACCCACAATTAATGCCTGTTTGCTGTTCTTCCCAAGGAATGTATCCTACAAAGAATTAGGATTGGTGGTCCCTGGAGAGGTCAATCCCAAAGATTCTGAACTCCTGGGTATCCTGAAAGAGGAGTCTGGTTCCTGGGTCCTTGCAACTCAAAGTGTGGTCCATGGACCAGCAGCAAAAGCATCACCTGGGAGCTTCCCAAAAATTCAGAATCTAGGCCCCACCCCAGAGCTACTGAATCAGAATCTGCATTTTAACAAGATCCCCAGGAACTTCCCGTGCCCATTAAAGTTTGAGAAATGCTGGTCTAGAGGATGTAACCTATTGATTAATGAATAAACAAATTCTAACACCAGACTCCATCACCACATTGAAATAATGCAGGAGTCGGCAAACAATCCCACATCCTCCGCTTGATTATGGTCCATGAGCCAAAACTGGTTTTTATATTTTTAAATGGTTGGGGGAAAAGAAGAAAAGTCATATTTTGTGACACATGAAAATTAGATTAAATTCACATTTCAGTGTCCATAAATAACATTTTATTAACAGCCATACTTACTTGTATACATATTGTCTACAGTTGATTTTGCCCGATAACCGTACCCCGCCCCCCAAAGCCTACGGAAAAAGTTTAGTGACCCTTCGGAAAAATGGAATAATAAATATTAGAACTAGGAGGGATATTTAAAGTCATCTTCTATTAATGGGAAAACAAAAGCAGAGAAGGGACTTGCTCAAGGTCGTACAGCTAGTTAGCAGCAGAACCCAGATCTCCTGTCTAGGGTGATGCTTCTCTCTCATTTCCCATCCCTGCACCATCTCCCTACATATGACACGCACTTTTCCAACTTCCCTCCATGCTCATACCATGGCCATTCATGCATCTCAGTACTTGCTTATGCTCCGTTGGAAACCCTTCCACTGGCCTCTGTCCCAAGCTCCTCAAATCCTACTCATACATTTACATAATTCTTGAGCCTTAAAAAATTGACCTGAAATTTCACTGGGCAAACTAAAGACTGCTTACTTGCTGAACACAGCTATAAGATTTGTCACCTTCACATTTTTAGAGTAGGAATCTTGGGCCTTACTCTGAATGCTTGGGAGTCTGAACACCAGGCTCCACTAAGACCCCACCTTTCACCTGGGTTTCCTGAATAGTCAGGTGGAGGACTTCTGAGCCTGTAAAGGCAGTCGAAGGCCTTCCTGTAGAGACCATTCTCTCCCTTCACACATCCAAATCCCTACAGCAGTTGGGTAAAACCATATGCATGATGTTTCTGGTCCCTCGAGAGTTGGACCAGCTCCTTTCCCACAGTTTTTGTGGTTCCTGCAATGGGAAATTTCCAACTGGTGGATGCTGCATCTACCATGTGCCAAGCGCTATCTCTGGGGATACAGAATTAGGATTTGAAGCTTATTCTTAAGAACATTGCTGAGTAGTCATAGGGGGTGTACAACCTTTTACCTTATCTCTGCTTTCTGGACACTATTCCTGACCCTCACAGCAAAGCAGAATCAGAACTTTCTCCCCAGCCCACCCAAGGCACACTTTCCTAGATAGCAGCTAGCCTAGATGAGTGGGTGTCTGACTCAGGCCACGGTCGGTTCTTTATCCAGTTGCCAGTATCTCCAGCTCTTGAGAAATTGATCAACCCTCACTGTTGAAAATATTATTGCTCACCTGGCTGACATGGCATCAGTAAGGGTTTGGGACCACTGAGGCCCCAGAGAAGTCAAAATGGCAGCTCCCAAAATGATGCCTAGTAGTCTGTGGCTGGGGTGCTCGTGGGTGTCTTATTTTGGTTTTACTGGACAGTGGTGGTGGTTGTCCGTATGTTTGTTTTCATGCATGAGGTCTCTTTACCCTTTAAGACCACCTTTTTGATCTGTGAGCAGTGTGGCACCTCCCAGCTCATCAAACCAAACAAGTCACAGAGTGTCACTGCACAGGAATCTTAAGGAATTCGGTGTTTGTTGTTCCTTTAGCACTTAATCAAAAACCAAGTAGTAAATGTTTGGGCAGCATTTGCAGCTTCCTGACATTTGCCACCTAAACTTGGAGCCTTCCTCATTCCTCATCTCCCACCCTCACGTCCAGTGTCCAGCCCTTTCACACATGTGAAGGGAGAGATGCGGAGGGAGTCTGGGCAGAGTCACTTAGTAAGCCTTCCCTTTGATTATTTTTCAGAGGGAGATTGGGGTTGGTTTGTCATGTCCAAGCATGAAAAACCTTCGAGTTCTTTCTAGGTCTGCTTAAGTCTGAGGATAACTACCCAGGGCCTGCTCGAAGCCGTGACACCATACAGCAGTTGTATCAAAGTGGCCCCGCTAGAGGATTTTCCTCTCCCTGTAGAGACAGGTGACCTATTACAGATGGAAGTTGGTGGTAGGAGCCTCCTAAAGCCATGTGGTGTGCTCCTTGGGGCATCTCAGCCAATTGGGAGTCCTCTATTCCTAAAAGTTTTCAAGCAAAGACTGGGTTCCCTATCAGGAAGTTGCTGGAAAAATGCCAGATTAAATTTCCTCTAAGGTTTTTCCAACACCAAGTGTCCATTGAGGATGCTTCTGTTGCTTTCGTTGGTTCCCTTTAATCCCAATGTGGTTTTATTAAAATTTGTAACCTAAAATAGAACTTTGGGGGTTGGAATAAAATAGCCTATTTTGAGAAAAATTATAAATAGATTTGTGATTACAGATTCAAAGGAATATAATTAGAAGATGTAATAGATGGTCATCTATCGTACCTGTTAAAAGAGATAGAAAATTCATGATTTGACCAGCTTCCTGTTTTAGTAAGAAAAGCCTTTTGAGTTTTCTCTGATCTCCTCTCTGCTTAGTTTCGGGGCTCTTATGATCCTTTCAGGCTCTAGAATTCAGGTTTAGAGAACAGCTTCTCTGGGTCTCTCCCAGAAGCCGATTCACAGCCTGTGTAAACCTGTAGGGTTAGACCCATGATCCCTTGTGTAAGGGACCCTCTGTTAAGATGGTTTCAACTTATTTTTCTCACACTAACACTTGAGACGGTGAAGTTATCCAGTCACGATGGGTTTTCTTAGGCCAAAGTTGAAAGGTGAAAAGAAGTGTGTATGAGAGGAAAATCTGGTTACCTGGAATTTGGTCAACCAGAGCTTGGGTAACCAGTTGTCCCACCAATTTATGTTTCACCAATAATCTTGGGCACTTCAAGATACTGAAGACCTTTTTGAATCCTCAAGGAAAAATAAGTATGTTTTGTTGCAAATAGTTTTAATGGTAAGTGTGTTTGGTTTTATTCTCATTTATTGAATAATGGCTATCTATGTGTAGACTCTGGGAGTCATTAGCTATTTAGTAACAAACACTTGATTAATCAAATGCCCCCATTACCTCATTACCATGTGGATTGGGCCATAGCACGGGAAACATACTTGGAGTTAGTGGAGCTGTTTGATGTGAGACCATCCACATCCAATAAGGCACAACATGTCAGGAAGAAGAGAGAAGCAGGGTTTGCTTTGACACCAGCCCTTTCACCATTTATACAAGGAGGAGTTAGTTCCTGCCCCTCGAAGGACCAAATCAGGCCTGCAGCTGCCAGTCCCCCAGGGTGGTGCCAGTCCAGAGGTTTGCTTCCCCTTCTCCGCCCCACCCTGGTGCTGTGCTTTACGGTGACTGTCTCTCCCTGTGCTTTCTGTCTGCATTGCAAATGGAGCTTTTGCTGTGTCGTACTCAACCTTTATTTTTCTCATGGTGCTGATTGTTTCCCTGTATCTCACATTGCCTCTACTAACCTAGCAGTTTCTCTCCTCCTATCTTTTACAGGGATGTCATGTCCACTTCCTAAAGGTAGTTTTTCCTCCCCTCTGTCCTTTTCCACCTTTCCTTCCACAAAAACTCTCACCTCAGTTTTTGTGGCTCCTGAGCCTCCACTTCCAGCCATTATCTTCACCCTTAAGGATGCACTGAGTGTTCTGGAAGCTTCCGCCTCCAAACTACTTGTGTCTTAGTCCACGTGCTCCTTTCCAAGCGGCCATGGCTCCCCAGTGAGGAAAAATGCCTGTGCATTAATCCCCCAGAGAACATATCCATCTCCCCTCCCCCCCACTTCAGTTTAGGTTAGTTACAAAATTTACCAAGGAAATATTGAAGTCTCTCCTATGAGTGATTTCAGATAAGTTCAAATCTGTTTGGAAAGTGTCAACTGAACAGAAAGAGTGCATCTTTAATTTGACAATACATTTTCCTTTCTTTCTCTTAATATATATATTTCAATCACATATTAGTTAAGACTCATTTCCCAGCTTACGCAGGCATACGTCCGTATTATCATGCAGTCAATCCGGCACACTTATCCTACATGTGCTTCCCTGGAGAAGATGTGGTATCATGGCTGAAATCATCCAATTGTTCTGATGCTCCCAGTGCCTGCTTAGTGCTACTCACCCTATTTCATTTTTCTCACTTTTTTATTTTTTCCCACCTCCCTTAATTGTTGCAACCTAATCAACCATTATTCCCCAAACTGTCCGGTGGAATTTTGCAACTTGCATGGAAATTATTTTTCAAACGTGGTCTGTTGTTGTCATTTCTGACGGCCCTGCTCTCTTTTGGGTGCTGGCGAAGGCCAAGTACCAGCGTGCTCTGAATGTATTGCCTTCATTAATAATTAAATATTCATTTTGAAACACACTGGAAAATGCAATTACTCAAATACTTGGATGAAGAGTTTGCAAGGAGGACAAAAACTCTCCCACCCCCACCCCTAAGCTAGAATCAACGTATAATGGTCTCTTTTAAACATTGCACTAAAGAAAACATCTAATAATGTTTTGAAAGTTTCTCACCCCTAGAACGTGTATCTGACAAGCTATGTAGCTATAGGAACCACAGGAGGGTAGTGACCCAGAGAATTTTAAAAGGGAAAGAATAAATTTTCTTTTGAGGTTTCACAAGTCCTCCGGAGTGCGGTAACTATTGTGTGTGAAAACTTGAGGTTTTCAAGACTCCTCTTGTCGCTGCCTTCCTGTTGTTCGTTTGTTAAAATCCTGTCACATGCTGCGGTGTGTTCACTTTGGAGAAACATCTTCAGAGGATGGCCACGCTTAAAACACCCTGAGCCACGTGGGTTGTTTCTTCCATCAGAGTAAAAACATCCTGCACTGGTTTAAACAGACACTTCTTGATCATTCTGTGCGGTGGAGACAGTTCCTGTCAGAAAAATGTGTAAATTACTTATCATCGTGTATCCTGTTAGTTCAGAGGACACCTCTGCTCTGATGAAATGAACTGACACCTGGGGTCCTTGATGCCTAATTGTCACCTGTTTGTTGTGCTGTGCCTGGGCCAGGTGTTTTCGTCATTATTATATCGGAAACTGTTATTCTGGGAAGAAATAACATAGGTATCATGGGGCTGAATTAAACAACACGTAGGAAAAGCTGGGTGCTAGTGTAAAAATTCAGATATGGCTGAAAAGGGGGAATAAATGGAGGGAGAGAGAAAAGAAGAAAGGATAGGAGGACTGTCCCTCTAAGGCCACCTGCTGAGCAACTCACCTTGTCTTTCAAAGGAAACTTATATTCAGCTCCCCCACCTCCACCCCAGCATCAGAGTCTTTCCTCAGTTTCTCCCTCTGGGGATGATAAAAGTACCAACCTCAGAGGGTTGTTGGGAGGATTAAATGAGTAAATATAAAAAGCGCTTAGAACAGTGCCTGGCTAAATCTGTGTTTGCTGCTGGTATTATTTTCGAGGGCAGGAGAAGAGCCCAGAACAGGGCACCTGACCCCAGCAGGGTCAGGTGAGCTATAATTAGGTTATAATTATAATTGAGCTATAATCAGGTCCCTTGTTTTTAAAAACTCGTGTGATGCAAAAACTCTCAGCAAAGATAAGATGAAATCAATGATTTTTGTAGCCTACCCAGGTATGCTTTTGAAATGGTTGCTACTGTCAATTGGAGACATTTTATAAAAAACTTTAAATTAAATAATTGGGCAAACATTTCCAACATTTTTGGTTTTGGTAGGGCGTATTTTTTCCCCCTCCGTGAGGATGCAGCTTCAAGCCTGTTTTGTTTGCTAGGTGCCCAGCCTCCCTGCTCACTGTGTCTGCAGCAGCTGCACGGCTATGGAGGAAAGTGTCTGGAACTTTCCCCAAGGATCTGGGCTTTATCACCAGTTACAGCTTGGGTTTTTTTGTTTTTTGTTTTTTTTTTTAATTGACTTCAGGAGCTGCCATTCTGTCTTCAGTTGGCTGCAATTATTGAATTTCCCCAATAGTGGTTTTTTCATTAAATTCTGCCCTCATGTGACCATCATTCTTTCCCATTATATTCCAGGTTGTTCTTTGTTCTGACCTTTGTGATATTCACAGCTGCTCTTTCTGACAACTCCAGGGCCTCTCAAAGCCCTCCGGGCCACCTCTACCTGCTGCCCCAGCCTCTTGCCCTCCTCTTGGATCTGTGACTTGCAGAGGCTGGGCCAAACTGAGGCTGTGAACAGAGTCCAAAGGCCCAGGGAGGTCTAGAACTGTTTAGGTTTCATTGTTGTTGTTTGTAGAAACTAAAGCCCTCGGAGATGTTAAAGGACACTTCATGCAGTCTGGGCTTGCACTGGTGTTTGGAAAGGCTGGGCTCACGCATTAAAAGATTGGGCCCTCTTGCATAAAGTTATGGCTGGGAAGAGACAATTGTGTGTCTTGTGGATGCCATTTGTCAGCATTTATTGGAACTTCACCTAGGCTAGTGAGCCATAGGCCTGTTTCTGCTGAAAGCGTTCAGTCAAAATGCAATCTCTCCAGAAAACAGATACCACAAGAGGGCAGTAAAGATTTGCAAATAAAAGACCCCATGAACTATGCTGGTGTCGCCTTTCTTTTAATGGACATGAAAGTGGGATCACCACTTTATACTCCCAATCTCCGTGTTTCTAGGGAATCATCAGGGTGATGAAAAAACAAGAAGTCAGGGTTTCTCTGGGTCTGGATAGCTCATTCACTCTGTTCTTGCTTGCACAGGGGATCAGCCCATTCAATAAATCTACTCTTTTTTCTTTGCGGCAGAGAATTTCCCACTTCTAAGCAGTGTTGCCGACAGTCTGAAAAAACTGTTGACTTTGATGGCGTCTGTGAGTTCATGTGACTCCTGGCTCTGTCACCACTGAATCGTAAAGCCCGTGCAGGGTGAACCCCAAAGTGGGGCATTCTTAGCAGGAAAAGGATATAGATTTCAAAACATTAATGTGTCAGAACTACCAACAGTAGTATGTCATGGCCATACCTGCTCACATTGGCCTTCTTCTAAGATGGCATCAGAAGAGAGTGTGTGCTGAGCTCCCTGGTGGGAAGGAAAACCAGTTTTGCAGAGGGAAAAACTTAGTCAGGGCACGTTTTTGGTCCTAGGATCCTCATGTCAGGCTGGACTCTTAGCAACTGGAGAAAACCTGGGACCTGTTCAGCAGGTGAGACAAGAAATACTACCTCAACCCTAGCCTCACAGATGTATTACCAATCAGTGGAAAAATCTGGAAAATGGGGGAAACACAAGGTGGCTGTAAATAAAACAACACAGCAGAACACCACGGGTGCATTATCCTTGGTACAGAAAGAACCAAGCACTTTGCATTTCCCACATTGGGCAGTGTGCTGAGATGTCACAGATCCCGTGTTCCTCCTTAGATATAGGATGGCTCTGTTGCCATGACAACAGAGGCCTGCTGGCTTCCTGTGGGTTCATTTTAACAGTGGCAACAAGCTAAGTGGATGTGCCAATAAAATATTTCTCATTAAGAAAATGACAATGTGTTTTCCCTTAAAATTTTCCTCTACTGCCTAAGTACTTAACTCACCAGGTTCTTTGGCTAGAAAACTTCTTTTTCTCCATACTCGTCAGCACATAAGAATCACGGGAGAGACTGAGGGTAATTGAACTCAAGTGCATTTGAGGTTTTTAATTGTTGATGTTCTGATAGGCCAGATATTTTATTTAAATCTAACTTCAGATGTGGATGACTGATGGGAGAATCTTCAGGAACAGAGCAAGGGTCAGCAAACCACACTTGGGCCACAGGACAAATCCCAGCTGCTGCCTGTTTTTGTAAAGAAAGTTCTGTTGGAACAGAGCCACAGTCCTTCACTCATTTGCTCATGTAGCTTTTATGCTTCAAAGGCAGAGCTGAGTGGTTATGACAGAGGCAGTATTTGGCCTACAAAGCTGAAGATGTGTACTCTCTGACCTTTACAGGGCGGGGCGGGGGGGGGGGGGAGTTGCCGACTCATGATATTGGCAGATGAGCACTGGATTCAAGGACCAAAGTTCTGGATGCTGAGTCCAAGGAAGAAAAATTATTTAGGTACTTGGTTCCACTGGGCCTCAGTCTCCGCATCTGTAACCTGGGTGGCTTTGGTTATGATGCTTATCTCTCAATTTCTTTCCAATTCTAAAAGCTCTGTCACCCTCCTGCTGATAGTAAAAGATTACATCCTGGAAGGGGCACCCTTGGCACAGGGAATGACCCTCTGTGGAATGACCCAGGGTCCTGTTTCAAGGAACAGTGTCATGGAAAGTAGCACGGCCCCGTGACCTTCAATACCGGAGTTAGCCTCTAGACCTCAGCATTTTTCTCTGTGTCGTAAGTAGCCTGGACCTTTCCAAGGACCCTTTCGGGAACCATAGTCTGTGGTTCTGAGGAGCTCCATGCAGATTCCAGTAGGAGAAGAAACGATATACACCTGGATTCCTGGGACACCTGTGATTTGCTGCTTATCCATGATTCCCAACTCCTGGGAGAAAACTCCAGCAGGCAGCTGTTGATGCTATTGTGTAGGAGGGATCAGCCAGCAACTCAGCCTCCAGGATGCCGTCGCAGATTTGATTGTGCAGCCAAAAATCTGCAGTTAGAAGGAAGTGGGGTGACTCGGGAGACTTATTTCCCTGACAATCACTGTCCAACTCGCCGTAAAAATCCACTTCTCTTCAAAGGCTGCCCTCCATAACTATAAAACACAAATACAAAGCCAAAAATGGAAAAATAAAAAGCACTATTAGCAATTCCAGCCATGAGATGAGACACACAGCCTAAAAGAAACCAAGATGGCACCTTCAGGAGTTCATCTGTCTTCACTCTGGATTTCGTCCTTTTCTCTGTGACTTTCCGTGGGGATCCATGTCCTTGAGGGCTTTCAGAGCTAGATGTTTGCTGCTAGAAGACTCTGGTCATTCTTTTAACATAATGAGGAAGAAAGCAATGAAACGAGATAACAGAACTCCAAAGAGCAGCGGCTGATGGTAGGGGACACCAGCAGTGCGTCCTCAGGGCTGTATTTTTTGTGACATTTGCAGAAGTACATTATTTTTGCATTCTTTTTCTTTGCTGAGGTCCTTGGTCATCTATAATATAGTTTTTCTATTAACCATGCCCCAGTTCATGGGATGGCACTGAAACATTGTCAGACCTCTTATTTTAACAGGGTTGTTCACATAAGCCCTGAATGCAGAACCTCTTCATTATCCCCCCCCCCAAAATTGCATAAGAAGTCCACAATTATTAATTTGCTTCTCCGGATGGTCTTTGTTGGCCTGACTGCCCTCAGAATCTTAGAAGCAGAAGGGACCTTAGTTGTTGTCAGCTTCATCTCTCTACAAGCTGTAAACAGCTTTGATAAATATATGAATCAAAGCATATTTTCTGTGATGCTGGAAGATACTGCTGTATTATTGAAGACAAACAGGTGAGAATCCACACTTTTAAAATGGAATGTAGTTAAACATTCGAGGTTCCATGATTACAGAATAGAGGCACTGGAGACTCATAGTCACGTTGAAGATGGCATTCTTGCTGTAGATGAATCTTTGGACTTGGATTCACACTGAAGATAAATGAGCATCTCTCGGAAGAATCGCTAGGCAGAGCTCCGGGTTGCGTCAGAGGGTCGTGATTGATAGCAATACACTATGCTCTGCATCTTTATCGTCTGTATGTTTTCTCTCATAGCAAAGACAATATGTATTCATTATACAAAATTCAAACCTTGCAGTGTATCTGCGGTATTAGGTTAAACCACTTGCAACCACCACCTCTGTAGGTCTGATTGTTTTAGCAGCTGAGAACATCTAATAGAAAAGGAACATCTCCTGCAACCCAACCCTCATAGATACGCACTCAGTAGTTCAGCACCTCCTACTCTCTATTTTAATTTGAAAAGACTCCTGATTTGTGGGGCCTCTCAGGTGACACAACAACAGCCCCTCGGATGCAAGTGTTTCTCTACGCACACGTGTCAGGCTTCAGACCCAATCTGTGCAATGTTCAGATTCATTTTGCATGATTTGCTCCACAGAAAAGCCACCACAGGAATCCTTGAAATTGCAGTCACCTTTGGTAATTACAATGAAGGACTTGTCAACCACACACCTGATGTATAAGATGAGCCCCATGTCAGTTATTAGTAAATCTGTTGAGGGGAAAACTCTGCCAATTTTCATGGCACCAAACTCAACTAACTGTTCATGTGCTGTTCTTCAAGGAACTTAAAAATCTGGGATTCTAAGTTGTTTAATCATAGCCCAATAACTGTTGTGTTTTAGGCCTTATTAAAACATTGGCATTTAAAGCTGCTTGATTTTTTTTTTTTTTTTTTTTTTTTTTTTTTTTTTTTTAGGTTGGGATATGACCTTTATCGAGCTTATCCACCAGAGTGGAAATAATGCCTGTATAAAACCAAATGTTTGTTACTGTAACTTCTGCATCACAACTAAAACCTAGTTTTTTAAAAACATAAACTCAATCAAAACCCACTACTTCAGAATCCACTTGATTCTATTTTACATTTTATACATAGTTTACATTTTTATTTCCTTTTATTATTTCTATGCTATTTTAATAAGTCAAGGTCTTTTCCTGCACCAGTCTTAGCACAGCCCCTTAGGAGGCTGCTGAAGGCACCCCAGAAGTCACAACAAGCGTCTGGAGCTGGGACCCATTTCCTCTCCTGCCCACCAGGAAGGTCTGGAAGCCACCGGTATGTGCCGCCTTCCCACAGACCCGGAGCACCTGTAAAGCCCACTCTGCAGCCTCGACCCATCTCCGTGGGTCACAGGGTTTCTGGCCCGCGAGTCAGCCAGGCAGAACTCCGACCTCAGTGATCTGCAGTTGCTCCCTGACTACCAGAGGCCTCCGCTTGTGGTCAGAAAGCAGATGTGCCAGGAGCTTGAAGCTGTGCCAGACATCCTCACATCTTCTCCTTCCAAGAGCCTGGTGAGAAGAATGCCACAGAGTCATCCATCTTACGGGTGAAGGGCCGGAGGCTTAGAGCAGCTAACTTGTCCACAGTCACGCAACACTGTGCAATAAGTCAGGATTCAAACCCTGAGCTCTCAGCTGCCATTCTCAGCTGCCCTCTAAGAACTTAACAAACATCAGAGCTGGTGGAGGGCTGGAGGAAGGTTTCATGGGAGGGTGGTAGCAGGGCGAACATCAATTTCCAGCACACCAATTGCTGCTCGGAGCCCTTATGCCCACCTCCTTTATGCAACCATTGGTAGTGAGCGGGAGAGGATCCAGGACTTGTCAGCAAGGAGCATTTCTCAGAGACGAGTGTCTGCATTAGCTCCACAGCCTGGGTGGATGCTCTTCTCCGAGTATCTGTCTTCAGGGGCCATTCTGCTTTTAACCTCTGCACTCTGAATTGCCATTTGCCCACATACCCCAGCAAGGCACCGGGCTATGTGGGGCCTTGTTTGCATTGTTGTATGTGAGGGATGTCTGCTTGCTTTTTCTTAGGCCTCCCTGGGTTTTCTGAAATCTTTGCAGTTAGGCTTTCAGCGTCAGCTTTATCCCTAGGCATGTATTGATTTTATTTGCACGCTGAATTATGTTCATGCCAACTAGTTATGTCAGCGATAGGCCAGAAAGGGCAGGTCTCTTTGTCCTGCTGGGAGACCAGTGGCCAAACAACCCTCATAGTAAAACAGCTAAAAGAAAGAACAGTCAGCTCAGGGGCTCCTTGTCACTTCTCAGCCAGAGAGATCCCACCCAACTGGGGCTTGAACAGGCAGGACTTCTCATCAGAGAAGCCCTTCCAAGGCATGGTTTTGGCTTGCTGGCCTGGCTACTAGTCTCGCATGGCCTCAGAAGGTCACTGTGGTTGGCCTCCCAAAAGGCAAGGACACCCTACAGCATTTCTTGGACTGTCCCAGCATGGCCAGGGATTGCATGTGGGGAGAAGTTGGGATTATCTGTGAAGAGTTCAGAGTCTGAGATGATCCACCTGATGACAACAAGTTATCTCAACAATTTTCTGCTTTTCCTGTATCAAAGTTTGTCATTTGGCCAACTAGTTCTGTCTACAAGTTGTCTTTGCTATTTATGAGTTGATTTCTTATAATTCTGTCAGCCCTGTGCTTAATGAAACGTTTAAAAAATGAATGTGTAAATGAATGAGCTGATTTCGTGAGTCTCGAATTATGTGCCTGGCACAGTCCTTAGTGTCAAGATGCAAAGTTGAGTTAAGACTTGGTCCTGATAAAAGCAGCAGCTTTTCATGCAATCTAGGATCTCACAGCTTTATTGAGTTACTCATGATCAGGCAGAAGCCCATTCAGAAAGCAGAAGGGCGCTCTGCCAAGGGGACAGAAAGGGGGAACTTGTCGAGGGTGAATGCAGAAACAAGAGAGGAAGTGTTCAGATTGGCTGACATTAAGTTTCCATTTTACATAGGGATGATCTTACAAAGGGGGGAGCAGATATACACTGATTAATATGGTATGTTTAGCCATTCTGATAAGCTGTCTCTACTAGACCCAAACTAGTTTTAGCACTGGTAGTTGCTTTTCAGCAACCCTGTAGGGTATGTTCCATTTTCTTGGAAACCCTGCAAGTCAATGGTTTTTGTCTTTTGGAAAGGCCCTTCTCAGAAGGGGGTCTTCTCCCTGCAATGCCCATTGCAGGCACCCATTTTATTCTATTTCACAGTCCTTAGTTCCTGGAGCTCCAGTCCAGTGGAGAAGGCAGATCAGTAAATCTAGGATGAAGGTACAGTATTCATTTGGGTTTCCCCAGAAGAGACTCTACCACAAGGTTTTGAGAACAAGAAGTTCATTTGGGAAGGTGTTTTAGCTCCCCAGTTTCAATCACAAATACCACAAAATTGACGTGGCTTAAAGAATGGGTATTTATTGACTCCTGGTTTTGAGGCCAGAAGTCCAAAGTCAGGTGTCAGCAGAGCGATGCTGACCCCTGAAGACTGGTGTTCTGGGCTGGCTGCTGGTGATCGTTGGTCCTTGGCTTTTATCTCACATGGCAATGCACACAGCGATGTCTTCTTTCTCCTCTGGATTCCATTGACTTAACGGCTTCTTCCTGTGGCTTTCTCTTTCTCTCTCTCTGAATTTCATCCTGCTTATAACGCAGACTCTAGTAATTCAGATTAAAGCCCAGGCCAAAACATAACCGAAGTAGCATCTTCAAGAGATTCTATTTACAATGTGTCCACACCCACAGGACCAGGGCTTGGGACCTGAACATGCCTTTTGTGGGGGGCACGGTTCAATCCCCAACAGAAGGGGTCCGAAGAGACCATGGTGGGGGGTTCGCTGTGACCCAGGGAAGGCGAAGGAGCCAGCTGAGGATGTGTTATGAAGCCATTGGCCACCAAGGCTGACCAGAGGGCATCTGGGAGCTGGAGAGACAGCAGGGAGCAGTTGAATGAGGGCTGCTAAGCAAGTAGCCTGAATAAAGCCCTAAGGCAGCCCCAGGTGTTCACAGGTATGCAGAGGTGAGTGGTCAGGGGATGTGGGCAGGACACAGACAGTGGCTGCGGCAGATGGGGGAGGCATGAGAGACTAAGAGCTGCTGCTTGAGCTGGGTTTTGAGGATGAACAAAACAGCCAGGCCCCCACCCTCTAGACCTGCAGTCAGATGGTGAGGAGTGCCCTGAAGGAAACCAAAACAAGAGTGGGCAGAATGGGGTGGGGCAAGCGAGCCAAGGGAAGAGTGTCGGTCGGGGAGAAGACCACTCCAAAAAGGTGACATTTGAGCCGAGAGCCGAAGGAGGGGAGGAAGGAGTCCAGCACGTGTCTGGGGAGGAACCTTCCAGGTAGAAGGTGGATGAGGCCCAAACCCAAGGCCGGAGCAAGTGTGAGGAACTGCAGGAAGGCTGG
This sequence comes from Choloepus didactylus, assembly GCF_015220235.1. Classification (NCBI taxonomy): domain Eukaryota; kingdom Metazoa; phylum Chordata; class Mammalia; order Pilosa; family Megalonychidae; genus Choloepus; species Choloepus didactylus. The sequence goes on along the minus strand of NC_051324.1, from coordinate 61,377,709 downwards.
GGTTTGGGGTGGGGGGAGCCAGACTGAGAGCGGAGGGCCGCACCATCCTCCACTGTAAGGACTCGGCCCTCTTCTCTGTGCCAGCTGGGAAGTCAGGGAGCCGCGACAGGACAGGATCCCACTGAGGCCTGAGCAGGTCTGTGCAGCTGCCGAGTTGTGGCCCAGCGGAAGGAGGACGGGGTGGAAGCAGGAGCCTCAGGGGAGGACGCTGGGCAGGGAAGGAGTGATGGAGGCATCGGGATATGTGGTGGAGGAGACTCCTGCTGACCATTTGCTCTGAAGTGTGAATGAAGGAGACGTAAAACAAGTCAACACACCCACAGGTAAATATTTACAAGCTGCAGATGAGCTGCAAAGGGAAAGAGCAGGGGGCTGTGAGGGAGAATAACAGGAAGTCTCTGGGGTGGGGGCTCTCTGAGACCAAGGCAGGGGAGGAGCCGGCTCAGGCAGAGGGGGGTGGGGAGATCGGGGCAGGCAGGGTCCGCGAGGGTGTGGGAGCCAGAGGAGGAGCCCAGCGTGGGTTGGAGGAGAGGCCAGTCCACAGGGTCTGCGCCCAACTCAGCCTGTGTAGACTCCACTTCTGGGAGTCCTTGGGGGGTCCTGTGCCTTCTTTGCCCCCCACCCCTTCAGCGCCAAGGCTGCTGGGGAATCCACTGGCTGTCTCCTCCAATTCCATTATTTATTCGTCCAGATTGAGAGTAGGACTTGCCCAAAGCCAGGCCCAGACCTCTGAGTACGGCTGCATGGATCTGGAAACTTTCCGTGTGGGAGATGGTTCTGTGGCATTTGCAACAAGGCCTGCAGCGGGCAGCATGGGACTGGCTCAAAAGGCCGTGCTCTGTAGGAAAGACTTCCAGAGTTGCTCCTGGGCTTGGCAGGGGTGGCTGCAGGAAGGCCCCTGGGCCACCCCTATCTCAGGCTGGCCAGGCCACTGGGGAGCCAGCCTTCGGATGCCAAGTGCCATCGGCGTGACCAAATGCCAGCTGTGGTTCACGCACACTGGCCTTGCTCCTTCTCGACCCCTGCTCCTCCAGCCACAGAAAACCCACCTCTCTGCTTCCTGCTGAAGCGACACAAGGATGCCCCCTGCCCAGGCAGTGCAGGAGGCCTGTGCCTTCCCCTGCCCAGGGCCGCTCCCTGCGAGCAGGAATCTCCTTCCTCGGTTTCCTCCCAACCTCCCGCGTTGATTTCAGACTAGGGTCCGATATATCATGTGGCATTTGGGTGGGACCTTCTGCCCTGGATTTAGAAGTGCTTGAAAATGAAAATGCTTTTGTCTTGACGTCCTTGTTGCTTGGCTGTGGGGAATATATTTTCTCTATAATTAGACTAAGATCACAGTACCAAGCTCGCACAGCCACTGTTCTCTTGCATCCCCCAGTGAAGCGGGTGCATCTTATATTTAAAAAAAAAAACAACTGCAGTTGTATCCGGAGGCTCATCTGAAGTATTACCTACACCCGTGCACGTTCCCTTCTGTGTTGTCTGTGGTGCTGAAGTGCCACAGGAGAGAGAAGTGACTGTTGAGGAATGCCACACGAGTCGGGAATATCCGGTTAGAACCGCAGTCCCTTCCGACGGGTGCCAGGCACTCGCTGGCAGCCTGAATAGCAACTTGGCGCTCGTGAAAACCTTCTCCAATGGCTTCAAGCACCTCCGAGCACTGAGTCACTTGTGTCTGGGTCTTTTCAGATGTTATTTTGAAGTGCCTGACAAAATAAAATCAATCTCTTTGCACCTGTTTCTGATCGCTTTCTCTCTTTTTATAAATCAGAAGGGCTGACAAGAGTGGCACAGTTGGCATTCTCATTCAAACTTGGACTTTCTGGTTATTCTTTTAAATTTTTACATAGACCAGGAAGTTTATCAGCTCGGAACCATCCCTGGGGGCAGTTGTCTGGAGGATGGGGCTGGTCCTGCAGTTGAGGGGGGACCTCCTTGGAACCCTAGTGGTTGAGTCCTGGATCTTTCTCATATGTCTTAAAATTCCTTCTATCCTCTGTCAAAGGGGGAGGCCAGTTTATATACTATCACATACAGGTTTTATCTTTACGGAGCGTCGGTGTTTCCAGTGGTTCCCAAATTCATATACTTCCCACCATCCACTGCAAATAGAGGTAGAACACATCCACATTAAATGCTTCCAGCCCATCTTTTAATGTCTGTGCTTAAAAATCAGTATGCTCATTTCATCATAGCATGTACTCAAGCCATGAGATTTAATCCCTATACAAACAAGTTATCTTTGTCAGAGAAAAGCATCGCCCAACAACTCAGCATCTTATGACCACATGCGTGCTTTCATTTGTTCATTCATTCACCAGAAGAGTGAAGTGCAAACCCCGAGCACTGTGTTAGAGCTGGGATTCGGAGACTGCTGATGGAGTCTCGTTTTGCTAACGCAAAGTGTCTCCAACAGAGCCGGGCACGACGTGGCTCCCTTAGTAACTGTGGAACGAAGGGATATTGTTGCTCAAACAGGGAGTGTGGATGTTTCCTCGGAAGCCTTCTCTGCTGCTGCTCAAGAAAAAATGACCAATCCCACGCTTTCCCCCAAAAACTAAGAACCCGTCTTGCCCATGCTTTGCTGACACAGTAAAGTCCTTTGAGTGCCTTCCTTACCGCCTCACCGTCTTCTCGATGAACTGCAAAGCTGTTGACTTGAGTGAGGTCCAGGAAGTTGCCTCAGAGTTCAAAGCCACACTTCTTAGGTTTGTGGCACTGGGGCAAGGGAGGGTGCACCCTCTCATTAAGAACTTACCCAAAGCAAGAGTCAGTGCCCTGAGGCTCCGGGCTGTGGCTGCACAGCTTCCAGCAGCAGACACCCGTCCAGCAGCAGCCTCCCTCGTTGCCAGGCAGATGCTCCAAATGCAGAGTCCGCTGGTGGTGGTCCTCCACCCACTTGAGGTTCCTCCAATTTTGCCAGGAGCTCCCCTGCTGACAGTTGGGATGTTCCCAGGAGACCCCATGTGCCTTCCCTTTCCTGCTGAGCCCTCCAACTCTTTACCTTGGGCCTGGGTCTCTCTGTGGCTTCCCACTGTGAGAGTAACTGAGGGTGTGGCTCTCTCCCGGCTCCCTGCGTGGCATGTGGCTAGTTTATAAAATCTCTCCTTGGTGGCTCACACAGACTCTTCAGTCTCCAAGAGCACTGTGCGTTATGTGAAACCAGATTCTCCCGGATAGCACCATTTTTCTTGAGTTCAGCTCTTGATTTAAAAAAAAAAAACCCTGTTCTTTTTACTGTGCATTTGAAAGTGACAATAAATCATTTCCACAGCTTGCATTTAAACGGTTTCTCTCCAGAGTACAATATTCTCCCCTTTTTGCATGGGTACAATGTGCAATATTCTCCCTTTTGTGCAGATTTATCTTAGATTGGAAAACCTACAAATAATAAAAACATCAGTACACAATTTATTTCCGTTATTATGTTAAGTGTACCAATGCTCAGTTTTCCCAGGAAATTAACTGTTACATCCTAGAATTACAGTCAGCCTGTTCTCAGCAGATTCCGGCCTGATTTCTTTTGCAGTGGTTTGATTCTTGGTTAACCATCTAGAGTTGTCTCAGTCCCTGACAGGTGAGAGCAATTTTTGCTACTTTGCAAGCTTTCCCCTGAGGGTAAGTATAGCCACTGACGCTTGAAGAGATATTAATTCCTCACCCTCTGGCTCCTTTTCTCACCCCATCGCATCTTCTCTTGCCAAGATGGCATCAAGCTCAGTTACAATGTGCTTTTTCTCTCTGTCACTCTTTCCCTCCCAAACATGACTGATTGGCTGTCATGTATCTGTTTGTCTTTAGAAAGCGAAGCTTGGCCCTGCTGGTAACAAAGTAATCAGCCCTTCGGAAGACAGGAAACCTTCCAACAACCTTGACAGGGTGAAACTCACCGACTTCAATTTCCTCATGGTCCTGGGGAAGGGGAGTTTCGGAAAGGTAAGAAGACAGCGTCTGAGAGGTGGAGTATGGTAGGCTTCTGCAGAGAACACTGGGGTGGATTTTGTTCTCCCCGAGCTTCCCTGCTGTTTATGTGCACGCATTTCTCAGCTGGTTTCTACTTCATTTCATTAGAAACAACTGCATCCAAAAAGCTGCAGAGGGTCCACGGTGACTTGCTGTTTTCAGTGTTCAGAACAGAGTGGGAGCTCCAAAATGTTGGTTGAATGAATAATTTTCGTGACTTAATAGTGAATGCTTACTTGTAGCAAGCAAATGTAATCATTGGGAGATACTGAATTGAGATCGTCAGGGATCACTTTTTAAATACTAGGAGACAGAAATCTACCTGTATGTATACATTTGACTTCTGTGCCCTCGCATCTCATTATAGATCCAGGAACTGATTATAATCCTACTTCTTGCTTTCTCTTGGCTCCTGGCTGGTGAGAAGCTTATAAAAGTGATCACTTGGTCCCATTTCATTCAAAGGATGCTCTTGAAAATTTCGCAGAATTTAAGACTAATCCTGGTAGAGAATGCTGGATATTCCATTTAATATGCCAAAATAGCACCATCGTGTGGCGATGGTTAGATATTGTTTAGATCTTGACATTTTAGAAATTGTACTGTGCTGGAGGAATTTAATTGGTGGTGATGTGCCATATTTCAAAAGTTCCACATAAAGGGAAACTTTATTGATATTTTTATATCACACATTTACAGATTTGTATTAAACATGATCAAACTGTCACCTGCCCTGACTTCTCCCCACCTGCCCCCGTTCCAGATATTTGCTGGGAAGTTTTCAGCTGTGTGTTGTCTGTTCTCAGGTGATGCTTGCTGACAGGAAGGGCACAGAAGAACTGTACGCAATCAAAATCCTGAAAAAGGACGTGGTGATTCAGGACGATGATGTGGAGTGCACCATGGTGGAAAAGAGGGTCTTGGCTCTGCTTGACAAGCCCCCCTTCCTGACACAGCTGCACTCCTGCTTCCAGACGGTGGTAAGGACCCTGGGGTGGGGGTGGGGTCCCTGTGCCGTCACACACAGCACGCTGTTAAGGGCTACACCTGAGCCAAATGCTCTGCGCACCTGAGTTAACCTTCTTCTTGCAGAGGCAGCTGGAGCGAGGCCTAACAGGGTATCGCTTAGCCCTGGCTCTTCTCTGCTAAGAGAGGTGACCGGGGACAACCACTCACTCCTCTGGGGCTGGTAGACTTGGGGAGTCCCCTTCTCTGTGATGCCTTCTATATTTAGGGGCTTGGTATTAATCCAGTTTAAATATGCAAGCATTTGTATTAAAGGTTCTCTACATACCAGGCACTGTGCTAAGACTTAGGGATACAATAGTAATAAAATAACTCACAGGCCTGGCTTTTTAAGACCACAAGTCCACCTGCCAAATATTGCACTGGAAAGTTAGGAGACTTGATTTCCTAACAGCGTGTGTGTTCCTGTTTAATGCCAGCAGTAGGGGTCAGCAAACTGTGGCCTGTGGCCCATTTTGTATGGTCCACGAGCTAAGAAAGGCGGAAAAAAATCCAGGGAATAATGTTTCATGGCACATGAAAATTCAATGAAATTCAAGTGTCAGCACCCATAAATAAAGCTTTATTGGAACCCTCTTATCCATCTACCTGTCGTCTACGCTGCCTTCATGCTACAGTGGCAGAGTTGTGTAGTTGCATGAGGCATACATATGGCCTGAAAAGCCTAAAATATTTACTATCTGACCCTTTACAGAAAATGTTTGCTGACCCCTGTCATATAGTAAAACAACGCACAGGACAAAAAAATTCCCAAAGTACTGATCTGTCGGTTCCTGGGGACCAGGGACAGGGCTCTGTCATGGTGCTTGCAGGTGGCGTGAAAGAAATATGTACATTTAGACGGGATCATAGTGAGGCATTCCCAGAGAAGGCTTTCCATTCCTTAGACTCTGTCCTTTTTGAAATATCATTCGATAATCAGTAGCTGTCATTGTCATTATTATGATTATTATCATTTCCCAACTTCCTGTTGGTCAGAATTGGCTCTCTTGTTTTAAAAACTCTTGGGAGGTGCCCCTCAGAGCTTTGGGATTTTAGAATCTCAAAATGGCAGCACAGCCCCGTCTTAGCTTCCCAGCTGCTAAAACAAATACCGCACAGTGGATTGGCTTAAACTACGGAAATTTATTGGCGTGTGGTTTTGGGGGAGGCCAGAAGTCCAAAATCAAGGTATCAGCAAGGCGATGCTTTCTCCCCAAAGACTCTGGACTCCTGGGGCTGACCACCAGAGATCCTTGGTCCTTGGCTTTTCCATCACATGGCAATGAATGTGGCAGCATCTTCTCCTCTTTTCTGGGCTCCCCTGACTTCAGCTTCTGGCTGCTCCCCTTGGCTTCTCTTCCACATCTAATTCCTTTGCTAATAAGGACTTCTGCCATGTTGGATTAAGGCCCACTCTCATTCAGGCTAGATGCACCTTAACTAACAACATCTTCAAAGGTCCTTTTTAAAAACGGGTTCACACTCACAGGACCAGAATTTGGGATCCAAACATGCCTTTTGTGGGGGACACAAAAGTCAGTCCCCAGCAGCCTCCCAAGGCCAGGACAGGAGATGGAGCTGCCAAGCGAGGCACCGGCCACTGCGTGTCAGCCTAGCGCTGGCAGCCTGCTCAGCTCCCTTCTCCAGCAGCTCCCATCCATTTTGCATCACGTCCCTCCAGGGATTGAAGAGCAGCGTGCTGGGAAGGAGAACCACAGCTCTGACTCCCAGCCTGGATTCCGTAACCCTGGTTACACTGATTAAGCTCCGGAAAGCTCCAAAACATAGAAATGAAGATGAAATTAAAGTGCATAGCAGGAAAGCTAGAGATTGAAGCTCCTGAGCCATTTCCTGGCTATTAGCACCAGCTTCATCATTTTTTTCCTCCCTCTGCAACACTTTAATGTTTAATAACCTCTGTATAATGATGGTATTTTCTAAAAGAGAGCAGAGGTCAGCTTCTACTTTGGTGTGTTGTGCTGTTAGTTATTTCACTCTTAAGCCCCCTAACCCCCCCACCCCAATCTGTCCCAGCAGATTATCCTTGTATATATGTAGGTTTTTTTGGTTCTATAATGTGTACCCTTCACAGGACCAACACTTACCATACCAGTAACAGAAAAGAGCAAAAACGCTATTTGGGCATATTATGGATGCAAAAGAATATTTGATTAGCCTCTCTGATGATAGTCTCCTTCTCTCACAATAAGTATCATTGAACACATAATTTATACTCCAACAAATGCACAAGTTATGATTGGTTTTCAGAAGCATCCAGTTAAATATGTTACTGTGGCATGCCTCCTAGTCATTGCAAAACAGCTTTTAAATGTTTGGGCCATCCAGGAACCCTAGTTAAAAATAAATAATTGGCTAGTGTGGATTCTTCACACCGTCCTAGCTTAGACATGCACTATGTGTGTACGAAAATAGGGTAGAATGTTTAAGACTGTTAATATACCAGGAAGCATATGTATCCAGAAGAGAGCAGATACCTCGACAAAGAGCCTTTACTTAAGCATTACATGATGGTTTTGCATTTCCCAAGTCCCTTATGAAGTCAGGTTTATTCCTTGTTCTTTATTTGGGAAAAAAAATTTTAAGGGCTCCAAATTGAGCAGATTTGCCAGTGTGGCCCACGTTTAGCTAATGAGAAAGCAAAGCCGAGTCCATGAAGAACGAAGGCAGCTGCTTGCTGGTGGACAAGCCCTGCTCATGTATTGAACCTTGATCTTCAGGATCGGCTGTACTTCGTCATGGAATACGTCAACGGCGGGGACCTCATGTACCACATTCAGCAAGTAGGAAAATTTAAGGAACCACAAGCAGTGTGAGTATATTTTTTTAAGTTCCTTAATCTAAGCAACACTGTTCTCCCAAGTGGGAGCTTCTGCTGGGCGAAATGTGAAAGTGGGGTTCTGCCCAGTTTAGGGTTGAGCGTTATCAACTGCCAGGGAATAGATTCACGGGAAGGGTCCATGACCTCTGGATCCCCGGAGATGTTCCCCTAAGAGTGGTTGGCTCTACTTCCAGGAAATTGGTTTATCCCATGGTAACTCAATTCCACCCATATTGATTGATTAATTCACTGTTTACTGAACAGATGCTTATTGCACACCCACCCTGCACCAGGCGCTGAGAGTGGGAGAGGAATGAGGTGCTCCCTGCCTCAGGGAGCTCACTCTGTCGCCTGGAGATGGAGAAGACGCTCAGCAATTATAACCATTGCGTTGACTTTAGAGGTGTACATGGGGCTCTATGGAAGACCCAGAAAGGGTGGAGTAAGGGAAGAACATTCTAGAGGAGTGTCCAATGCAGAGGTGGGGGAAGAGCCTTCCAAGAAGAGGGAATAGGATGTGAAAAGGTGCAGAGGCACATGCAGGGAGTAGGCTGCAGCTCAGCTTGTGCAGGGGATGGTGAGAGATGGGGGGAGGTGGGAAGGGCCTGGTGGAGGGCCTGGCCGAGGAAGAGGGAAGGCCAGGAGGGGCTTCATGGGGGCTTGGCACCATCAGATGAAGTTTGCAAAGAGCCCTCTGCCCAAGAATGGACGGAAGGTTGGAAGGGAATATGGGGCAGGTGCCAAGGGGGTTGATGAGAAGACCATGTAGGAGGGGAGGAAGGAAGCCGTAATTAAGGCTTGGTCTTGGAGCCAAAGAGGAGTAAGTGCCTTTGAGAAACATTCTTGAGGAAGAAAAATGGAATTGGTGACTGTGAGGATGAGAAGAGGGTTTGGGTGCCAGGTGGCCACCAAATTGGAGGTGGTTTGTGGGGAGAATCTTGAGCTCAGTTTGGGACATGTTTCATTGAGGGGTACCCTGGATGTCCAGGTGTGGCCCAGGAGAGAGAGATGGGCCCCAGGGATAAAAGAGGATTCACCTGTCTGTTTGATACCCAATCAAATGTCCCATTTCTCAGGGACCAGGAAGTCGTAGGAGACTCCGCAGAAACAAGTATAAATAAACAGCTATTTTTATTTCCCTAAATAAGGATGTATAGCAGGCATGTTGTTGATTAATCAACTCAGCAGACGTTAATAGAATTCTGGCTGGTGTTCAAACTAAAAGATAAATCAGAAGAACTTTTGGTCTGTGTGGGATTATCTGTCCTAGGGGAGATTAACTGAAGGCAGGATAGGAAATTCTTTGATAGCAAGCTTCAGAAACATAAAGGGGGCTTTTCTTGTTTTCATTGTTACTTTTTAGTGTTCAGAAATATCTTTTATCTCCCTTCATATGTTGTTATAGAGCATTAAAATGCTCAAATTGTAAGATAAGGCTTCATAACATAAAACTCTAAAGGGCAAATAGCAGAATGGACGAAAAAGCCCTGAAGTAACATAAAGGTGTCTAGTCCAATACTCTTTCATTATTTTTGTGTTGCAGAAAAGGTTTATTATAAAAATACAGAAAAGCACAAAAAAGAATGCAAAAACCACCAGTAATCCCATCTATATCAGCGCTCCCCACCCCATCCTTCTCCTGCCCTCGGAGGTGCCCCCCCTACTAAGTTTCATCCTGATTGTTAGGGATCTTTTTCTCTGCTCATGAGAAGTGTTTATTTTTAAGCCTCCTGAAGTCTGGTGAGTTCTCAGACTTCCAAGACTCCTAAGTGCTATGCAAAAATTTAAAGCATCCTTTAGCATTTAATCTGAGTTTCAGATATTAGCCTAGTAACGATTTTGAAGTGATAATAGTAACTGCCTTTTTTTTTTTTTTTTTTTTTTTAATGAATCATTTAAAAGGGTAAACTCAGGAATGAATCGTTTATCCCAGCCCTCGGGAGGAATGAGTAAGCAGCTAACAAGCTCATCACCCACCATACTTTGTCTTCCAGGGAGTAATTGTATCTTCAAACACCAATGTTTTCCATCTTTGAATGGGAAAATGGAAAGTTTCTCTATTCTCCCACAGTCCTGACATAGAATAGACTAATAGGTATCCATTATTTAAAAGATTGTATTAGAAATTTCTTTGGACATCGGAAATTCCCTGTTCACCTGCCCCAAACAAGAAGCACTTGCTTCTGGGCAAGTAAAAAACCTGTCACATTTATTTTATTAGCTGTCGCATTCCTTGGGGCAGTCTGAGTAATAACATGGAGGAGGGAAAAGTGCATGGTTGGTAGAACCACGTAGGGTGAGACTAATGTCTTACAGTCTTTTACCTCTTTGATGCCTGAACTTGAGGGGGACGAGTGTCCTGGAGTCCAAAGAAGCAAGCCAGAAACCTGAAGAGTATTTTCTTTTGCAGATTCTATGCAGCAGAGATTTCCATTGGATTGTTCTTTCTGCATAAAAGAGGAATCATATATAGGTGAGTATTGAAGCTCTTCTACCAGCTGCACGGTTGACAGTTTTGTTGAGCCTCTGTGGGCACGTAATTCCATGATGGGGACTTGAGATGGGGATTTGATGATTGTCAAAGTAACACAGACCTGCTGGGGCCAACTTTTCTCTGTACCTCCAGTCAAATGGGAGCCACCTTCTGATTTCTGGGCCTGAGAATTTTATACCTCATTTCTTCCTTCCATGAGCAAACATGCTCTTCCCCCACCATCAGCTCCTTCCTTTGCCTTTTATTTGGAACTGAGGTCAGGGAGCAATGGAAACTGAATTTCTGTTATGGATGCTCAGCAGGAAGAGCGCATGGGGAACTGGAGAGAAGCAAGGAAAAAAAAAACTACTGCATTAAATTCTTCCAGTGGTTAGCTACAGTGTGGAAGTGCCAAATAAAAGAAGAATGTCTTCTAGTATTAAATTGAAGGGTAATTAAAAGGATAGATGGCACTTATACAGGATGGAAGGGACACAAGCATGACTTGATGACATTGTTCATTGCTCTAAACCTGTGACTTTGCAAGCCTGGCTGTGTGTGTCAGAGCTCCCCGTATAGCATATTAATAAATCAAGTGAGTAAGGTCTCCCCAAACCGGCTAAATTGGAATCTCTGGTGATTCACATGCACAGACAAGGTTGGGAATCACCAGTTCAGCCATTTATTCATTCATTCAATATGCATTTACTAGGTTCCCACCATGTCCCAGGCATTATATTATTTTAAGCTCTGGAGATATAAAAATAAAATAATTCCTGGTGCCTGCACTTAGGGGACTTATGGTTAATATGCCACTGAGACACCAGGTAGGCAAATATCCATCCATTTCACCAGCTCCAGAATGGGAAGGACACTGATACGAACCTGCTTCCTTGCAGGGACCTGAAATTAGACAATGTCATGCTGGATTCAGAAGGACATATCAAAATTGCTGATTTTGGGATGTGCAAGGAGCACATGATGGATGGAGTCACTACCAGAACCTTCTGTGGAACTCCAGATTACATCGCCCCGGAGGTAAGGAGGCCCTGGTTCCCTGGGTTTTCTAGTCCAGTGTCTCCAAATGCAAGCCATTGGTGGGGCAGAAATAACCAGCGAATTACCAAATCAATGTGTGGGTCATGACCGGCAATTTTTTTTTAACAAAATAAACTAAAATAGAAAAGGAAACTATGAAAGCTTATTGCAGATGGTAAGGGAAAGCCTCATTGCATGGAACTTTTGTTTTAGTTTTATGTATATGTGAAGTGGTTGCATCATAAAATGTATTTACTATGTGGTCACAGTCAAAACAATTTGAGGAACCCTGTTGGGTAGAGGGTGGGGCAGGAGGGACTTGCTTGGAAAATGTTCTGCATGGGTCAGAAGGTGCTTCTCATGATGGCTTTTTAACAAAATCAGGGTGATTTGTGCTCTAAACTACATGTTGGGATTAATGGTAATGCTAATACAGGCAGAAGGTATTGGTGTTTCAAGATTTGTATCTTGTATCTTTAATCCTGGCCACACTGCTTTGTCTTTCTTATAACATATTGGATCATTTTCTTCCAATTTTATGACACGTCCTATATACCAATGATAGAGTGGATTATAGTCCAGGTCATTTGTGATCACCTTTCTATCCTCACACTGCCCTGTGGATGGGAGAGCCTTTTTCTAACTGACCCAGCTTGGTGGAAAGCAGTGAATTCAAAGTTGGGCCAGGCTTCAGCTCTTTGTAGAGCCCTCATATTAACTGTTGGCAGCTTTTATGATATTTATTCAACATACGGCCTCATGCATTTATCCGGGAGACAATAAGTATAGTGGAAAAGTTTAGACGTCAGACCACCATGAGCTTGAATCTTGACTCTTATTTACAGGCTGTGGTAACTCAGGCAAGTTATTTAACATCTCTGAACTCTGGTTTCTGTAGCAGCAAGTTAGGGATTATAATATCCTCCTTACAGAATGGCTGTGAGGCCTGAAGTGCCCAAAACAACATTTTGCACCTAGTAGATCCTCAGTGGTAGCTATTATTCCAAAACAGAAGCTAATTTTTATTGCTTTAAGAGCTTTTTTTGTTTATTATATTCCTAGACAGACTGGAAACGTAGACTTCACTTGGAAACTTGGACACTCATGCCAGCAAGCAGGAAGCAAAGATTCCAGCTGGTTTTAATTAAAAAAAAAAAAAAAAAAAAAAAAAAACCTGAACTGGTTTGGGAAATTAATCAGTAATAACTATAGGTTGTTCACATCTTGTGAGCATTTTTTCCTCATAAGCATTCAGGAACTGAACATTTGGGGCCACAGGAGTAATTGTGGTGGGGAGAAAGACCATGTAGGTTCAAGGTTTCTGAATTTGCTCAAAGGTTAAAATAATCCTGTCCTCTGTATAAATATTCCTGTCAGGCAGAGGCAAAATAATTATCTTAGATGGCATTTTCCTTAATAGGCAAAGCAGAGTCTTAAATATTTATGGCTATTTGTTCAAAAACCTTGAAATCAATTCAAACCATAGCATTTTCTTAAGCAGCAAAGTCAAGCTGAGGCAGAAAATGTCACTAACAAATATGATTTTGGAGTTGAGCTGGACACACAGAGAAGGGAAACCCTGATTGGAAAATGGTTCCTAAAGCAGACATGAAGAGGACGCTTTGCTTTGACATAGAGCAAAAATTCTTTGGGGTCATGTGAAGAGTCCTTGAGAAGGTGGAAGGAAAGCTTAGCTTGATTTAGTCCTTCTCTTACAGCTAGTTACTTTGGATGTACGAGATCCAGTCACAAGTCAAGTGCCCAAGAAGCAGGCCCCGAATTGCCCACTCTTTCCTGGAAGACAGAGAAAGCAGCAGGAAACACGTCTGCTTCTGGCTGATGGTCTGGTCTGTGTTCCTCCTGCCTCAGTGGGCATGAAGCCATGTAAACATGTGCCACCCTGAGTCCTTCCAGAATCAGGAGGGAAACCCCGCCTCGCTTGGCAGGGGGTATGTTAAAACATGCACAAAGGCTATAACCTGTCTTCGTTTCCTAAGAGCCACCATAAAAAAAGTGCTACAAACGGGGTGGCTTAAAACAAGAAATGAAGGTGTGAGCAGGGCCCGGCTCCCTCTGAAGGCTCTAGGAGAGAATCCTTCCGGGCTTACGGCTTCTGGTGTTTGCAGCCATCTTTGGTGTTCCTTGGCTTTTGTAGACACAGCTCTTCAAGCTCTGTTTCTGACGTCACGTGGCCTCCTCTCTGAATCAGGCTATGTTTGTGCCTCCTGTTCCCTTCTGATAAGTCATGTTGGATTAAGGGCCCCCCTACTCCAGTAGGACCTCATTTTAACTTGCCCAATTCCATCTGTAACAACCCTATTCCAAATAAGGGCACATTCTGAGGTTCTAGGTATCAGGACTTCAGCATATCTTTTGGGGAACATAATTCAACCCCTAACAAGATCCCTGGTGCATTGACCGTCTCCTCTGTACCAAGCCCTCAGAGCACATCTTCTGATGTGCCACATTTTACAGATGAACTGAGGCTCAGTGGCTTGCCCAGGGTCACACAGCTGGTCACAGGCACAGGTGGGATTTGGATCTATCTGACCCCAAAGCCCATATCTTCCTTTGACAATAATGCACTACCTCTCAGAAATGTGGGGAAACTCCCTGAGAGAAGGAGCAGTTAAAAATGAGCATGAAGCTTCGGCCTGTCTTTTTTTGGAAGTCTTTCAGGAGGAGGTGGATGTTCATCCAAACTGGAATCAGGGGCCTGAGTCTTACTCACATCTTTTCATCTGTAATATAGTCAGTGCCTCGGGTTGTTTCCCAGCTATTAATGTGGCCATTTCTAGTCCCTGGCTGGGGACAGATCCCTTAGAAACCGAGGGTAAACCAGCCACGCTGAAGCCCCCATCCAGCACATGGCATCAGTCTTGCTCATCGAGTGCCCCCCTGGTGCCAGGCACTGTTCTGGATGCTGAGATGCATGGTGGGAGGGAGGAGGACTTGAAAGAGGGATGCTGGTGGAGACCGGTGAGGAACGCCTTGAGTTAGGGGCCATTAGAAATGGGCAACAGCAGCCTTGAGAGACATGGCTGCAGGGGCATGGAGGAGACCATGTTCCTCGTGGCGCCTCCAACCAGCTGAAAGCACAAGGGGAGAAATCCTGGGCGTGGTTGCCAGCCCTGCAGCCAGCTGGCTGCACAGGGACATGCCAACTCCTGTGAGAGGTGGGATTGCACAAGTCCAGAGAGTTGGACCCCTATCCCAGGGGCCTCGGCTTCTGAGTTCCACCCAAGCAGGAATACCGGCTCAGTGTTGCCTCCCAGGGCAGCCGGAAATCTAGATTTTTTGTAAAATGTGCCAGACTGTTCCAAGTTGGGTCTACTATGTATTAGAAATGTATGCAGTGAGCCAATGGGCCATCTGCTTGTGCCTCTCCTCTGGAAGGAGTCAAGGACCATGCTTGGGAGCCACATCTCAGGGAAGGGAGGAGAAGGAGAGGACCAAGAGGTGCCCAGAGAGGCTAAAGGAGAACCGGGGTGCTGTCGAGTCCTGGACAGCGAGGAAGGCCGGCGTTCACGAAGACAGCGGTGGCCAGGGCCTACAGCGGTCAGGGAGACGGTGGACCTGATCACAAGGATCCGGCGCTCCCTGGGAGGGGCGACAGGAGGTGGATGGTGACTGCAGGAGCTGCAGGCAGGCTGGGGCCACTCTCCGGCCTCCCCAGGGCCCGAGGGATATATTTGAGGTGAATGGCTGCGCGCCTGTAGCCGTGGTGGTGGAGACGTGGCCGCAGAGCAGAGAGGAGGGCTGGGATCGAGAGGGTCGGGAGCTCTGAGCTGGGGGTTGAAGGGTGGTCCACAAGGCTGGTGGCAAAGGACGGAGTCTGAGGAGAGCTGTGCCCTCACACCTTCGACAGAAGAGGGACGAGGCGCTGGGGGGCCTGCGTGGCTGAGCGATGGGGAAGGGGGTTTGGAGAGGGATGGAGAGTAAAAGATCTAAAAGTCAAATGAAAAAATAACTCACATGGTATGCATCGCCCAGGCAGTCAGGCGGTAAATTAGCACTTACAAAACTAAGAAAGGAAGGAATGAGATACCGAGAGGGGAGAGCTGTGCAGGGCCCGCGATGGCTCAGCAGAGATCAGCAGCTGCCAGTCCGCGGGCCCCACGCCAACCCGGAGCAGGCAGGGGGCAAGAAAAGAGCTTTATTAAAGAAAGAGAATGATAAACCAAAGGCAGCTTTCTTTCTATCAAAGGCTAATTTCTCTCCATGGAGGGTCACAGTCCGATGACTCCAATATTGCAAGAGAAAATAAAGCAGACACTTTCCCTTGAAGAAATGTTTAAAAAGCCAAGGCTGGGCTTTCCTTTGAATTTGAAATGTTTAAAAAGCCAAGGCTGGGCTTTCCTTTGGATTTGTCCTTAGTCTGTGTAAATCTCCTCAGATCTTTCCCAGGGATTATGCTGGTTATATCATCTCATCTATTTTACGTTCTGCCCACGGCTTTTTAGCCGTCTCATAATTCTCTCAGCTTCAGAGTTTAATCCATTTTGCCTACTCTCTGGAGAAATCAACACCCCCCATGGTATTCTGATCCGTCAGATGAACTTCAATCCAATCTTTCCCCTGCGCTCCTCCTTCCGATTCTTCCTCCAGAAATAAGCAGCTCCTTGTGGGTTAGCTGCCCCTTCGTGGGTGCCCACCTCATACTAGACCCAGGGCCAAGGAACTCATTTACTTTGCTTTGCAACATCGCTGTTGTTGACTCCATTTTCCAGATAATGAAAATGAGGTGCAAAGAGGTTCGTTCATTTTTCCATGGCACCAGGTCAAAGCAGACCCTGGCTTCGAACCCAGGACCAATCACACCAGAGCCCAGCCCCTTCCCACTTCCCACATCCCCAGCTGCAGCTGTGCTCCTGGGAGGAAGGGACGTGGGTATCTGCTCATCTGCTTCCCAGTGAAGCCAGCCCTCCCTGATGCCAGTGAGCGACACTCCAGGGTCCCCACTGCTTGTTTTCAGGGTCCAGATAACGTTCTGATTAATTTTCACTCCCCGTGTCCCTCATTAATTGGCCCCCTATTTGGGGATTTGTTTAAAACCTGTAAAATTGGGTCAGAGATTCCTGAGCTTTGTATCATCTTATTTGCACAGTTGCCTGGGCGAGGGTAGGGGGAGTATCCAGGGAGAGGTTACTAGCATTTACTCATTTCCAGTATGTTCTGTGCATTTGTGTCTGTCTGTTATCTTGTTTAATTCTTGCAGTGGTCCTCTGGTAAATGGCACTATCCCTGTTTTACAAGCTAGGAGACATGGAGAGGAGCGGGGACCTACCCAAGGTCATAGATAGCAAGTGGCAGGGCCAGGGTCCTGGTCTGCCCCCCTCAAAGCTTGGGCCAGTTGCCCTCGGGCCAGCAGCAGCTGATTGCCCCAGTTGGTGCATCACTTATTGCTCTATTACCAAACACATCCACAAAGACCCATTAGATGTGAGCCCTCCCATTTCTAGAAAATCCCTGGCTCTACGGCTAATAAAGCAATTACAGGTGCAACATTTATTTCCAGCCCCAGTTCATTCCTTTACTACACCGGTAGTGGTTTTGTTCTGAGACACAGTTAGCATTCTGAACGGCCCCCTGTGTTCGGCAGAGGAGGCCCCAAGGCACACGGGGTTCCAAAGGCTGGTGCCAGCTGCGAGTCCTGCCCCGTTTTCCCGAGCACCAACCACCCCCACCCAGAGAAGGAGACTGGCAGCAAGGGCTGCTGGGCATTGAGTTTGAGAACCATCCAAAGAGAAGCTAGAGGGCCAATGGCACCGCATGTCATTCCAGGTTAATTCATGTCTAATGTGTTTTAGCCCCATGTGGGCTTTATATCCACTCCTGAAGGGAAGACTTCCCGTTTGGCTTCAGGGGGCTTTTCTTCATCCTTGCCTAATGAACTCTGGCTACAGTTCTGCTCTTTTGCTAAGAAGTTAGAATGACATCCTAGGACCTTCCTCAAAGCGTGACTTTGAGGATTAAGTGAGTTTTGCCTGCAATGAGCTTAGCCCTAAGCCTCAGACGCTCTCCTGGAATCATTGTCCATTATTTGGCAATTACAGTTAACACTGATTCTGTGAGTCAGGAATTCAGGTAGGACCTGGCAGGGACGGCTCCCTGCTGCCGCGGGCAGCATCAGCTGCGGTGGCTCTGCTGGGCTGGGAAATCCAGGGTGGCCTCTGCTGCTGGCTGTTGGCCAAGGCCCTGGTTTCTCTCTCCCATGGCCTTTCTTTCCATGCATTCTCTTTTCGGTCGGGAACCTACCCCGAGCTTCTTGACATGATGGTGGCTACAAAGAGGATGAAAACGGAAGCCACAAGGCCCCTTACGACTTGTAATCTGGAACTGGACTGTGTCCCTTCTACCACCTTCTGTGGGTTAAAGTCCCCGATCCAGCCCAGACTCAAGGGGACATGGTACAGACACTTCCTAATGGCAGTCACACTGGCAAAGGCCTATGGGGTGGAGGGGTTGCTGCAGCCATCTCTGGAGACCATCATCCTCAGCGGCTGATTTCAATGCTCTGAGTTGGCCAGCAGAAGGGTCTACAGTGCAACAGCCCGAATGGAAAGTCTCAAGGGCGGTGAGGACTTGGGAAGACGGGTTGAGAGCAGGAGTCAGCAAACTTTTCTGGTAAAGGGCTAGCTAGGTGGTAAATATTGTAGGCTTTGCCGAAATCTGTATTTTATGTTTCACCAAGGAGCAAGCAACTATTCTTACCCAAAGGCTAATAGCTGTTTTTCATTTTACATTTAAAGGGTGTCTACCCCGCTTGGCTCATGGGCTGTACAAAAACAGGAGGCAGCTGGATTTGCCCATGGACTGCAGTTTGCAGGCCCCTACTAGAGAGTTCTCCTCGGCCCTCCTCCAGCCTGATCAACCCTTTTGTAGGATGAGGATCTGCAGGGCCATGGGGGCACGGCCACTCAGAGCCTGCACCAACCCCCAGACCATAATTTGGGTGCTCAGGCCCAAGAATACCATCCTGCTTCCAGGACCTCCTGGAGATCCACCCCTCCTAGGGACACCACCTGCCCAGTGGGGGAGGTTGGGGGGCAGTTGATTGCAGGGGCTGGTGGGATGGAACCTGGACACGTGGGCTGGGTGGTCACACACTTGTGCAAAAGGGTCCTTGTAGGTATTATGGAGAGGATCTGGGAAGAGAAGTAGGGGGATAGGGTGGGGGGCCAGGGTGGGGACCGATTCTGAGGTGGAATCTAAGGAGCCCGTGGATTATGAAGCAGAATTTAGTTTTTCCAGGTCATTGGGAAGGCACGTTTGTTAAGGCAGCAGGAGAGAACATATTGTACTTAACAGTTTGTTAGCTTGATTCGTGACACATGTATCTAGACATATGGCATGTGGACTTCAGTCACTCTTGCCCCAGGCCCCCCACATGTTAGAGATGGGCCAATATGGAGTCCTGGGTTTCAGCCAAGTAAATTACGTTACAAACCAAGGAATACTTGAAATAGTCATCGTCAGCATCACTGTCATCCTTATCCAGTGGAACTGGAGGTCAGGGGCAGTGTCTGGATGTCACAGCTCCTGCGTACACAGCCTGGGTGCCAGCAAAGCCTTGGAAGAAGGAGCAGGGTTGGATCCTGGCTCTGCCGCCTTCCTACTGTGCAGCTCTGGGCAACGTACTTGAGCTTGCTGTGCCTCAACTTCCCCAGGGGAAGGAGGGGTCGAGCCAAGCCCAGTGCTGGCTTATAGAACATGACATCTATTATTCTTAATATCATGCTCTTAGTATGTCTCACTATTGAGGAAACTCTTGATAATATTAGATTTGGAGAAGAGAGAGAAGCCAGAGAGGTGTTTGATTTCCTCGATGCAGGAAGAAATGACAGCAGTGGATTGGGCATTTGGGCGGAGATCGGGTAACCGAAGGCAGTTAGGATAGTGTTTCCCCAACCCCAGTTGTTTTGTTGCCACCTTCCTGACTTCGGCCGTGATTAGCAAGTGGTACAGGAGAGCTGGTGGATACATTAGCTCCAAACTAGAATTCACCTGGAAGGATTACACAAAGGCTTAAAATGGGCATGCTTTCTCACCACGTGTCTCAGGATTACTGATGGTCTGGAAGTCACCCAAGTCCAGGCTTGGAGGAACACCAGATTGGGGGCAGGGCTGGGGGGTGGCATCTTCCTGCAAGATCAAAAGGCTGCACTTTGTTAGGACGTTTTCATGGGGCTCCTCCTGAACTGAGTCCAGTGACACCCACCTCATCACATGCGGACCTGGGAATGCTGGAGTTTGTTCCAGATCACATCATGCTCCTGCTCCCCTGGCTGAGATCCCGGGAGACCCACTGCCTGAAGTCTCTGTCACCAGCAAGACACCACTGAGTGGCATTTACCTTTTCTTACTACTTCTTTTGCTGAAGATTGATCCCTTTATTCCAGTACAGCCAGGATTGCCTGGCCCAGCCTTGCAGCATTTAAAGGTACTTTGCAAGCCAGTGATTCACCCTTCTTTTCTGGATGGAAAAAAACAGCCTGTGTGGTCTTTTCCTTCTCTCTGACAGTCTGGGATAGAACCGGGAACAGGGTCCCAACCACCAGGCTCTCTGCTTCACTTTTCCCCTCCCTCCTGCCCTCCCTCCCTTCTTTCTTTCCTTCTCTGCGTCTCTCCTTTCTTTCTTTTGTATTGTTATTTAAAAGCCACGTTAATAATTGCACACCCTCCTTTCTACCATTTGATCCTGTTCTGACCTTTTGGGGGAGCAGTACTTAGGTTGTCCTGCTGTTTCCTTTCCCTTCTCATAGTATAAAGTGAATAACCAGGAGGTAGCAGAGGCGGCTGCTATATATAGATTCCAAAGTGCTCTTATTATGTTTGGGTGCCTTAGGAGAAGTCATTCCTGCTCTCTCCGATGCCAGATAGGGCCACAGTTGTTGTTTAACTAGAAAATACATAGTCTGGACTCCAGACTTCCTGTTGTCATCTTGTCATAATCTCCTCTCTGCTTCTATAATGCATTTTATTCAAAGATTTGAAAAATCGCAGGTATTAATTTTCTCATATGATGTACTGATCCTTGATCTTAGGTATCATATTGTGGGGTATTTTTCCATTTTGGGGTCTGCCTCCCCAATTAGATTCTTAATCCCCAGTACCCAGCAGAGTGTCTGGCCCATAGAAATGTGATAGCAGCCTACAGGGAGGGAGGGGTGGTATGCTGATATCGTGAGAAAAAAGAGGAACCCAGAGTTTTGTTGCTCTGGTAAGAATTAATTTAATCACACAAGGGTGAGATTGTTATCTGTTTTGTTCCCTGCTATACGCCTGTGCCTAGAACAGTTTCTGACACACAGTAAGCACTCAGATGATATTGGTTGACAGAATGAACCAGAAAGCTTAGTGTTAATGGAGACTTTCCAGCTGCCAACAATTATTTCAGAGTGTTTAATAGATATTTTTAATATAACGTCTCATTCCAAAATGTTCCTTCTGTCCTCTTGTGAACACAGTTTAGTTTATTGCCTGAGTCGCTTGCACTCACCTGCCCTGCCCCAGGGGACAGTATTGCCATGTTTTATATGCATATGTGTTTATTCAGCTCACGTGCGGTGAGCACACTGGTGTGTGCATAATGCCATGTGCTCCCGACCACATCCTCGCCCAGTGGGTGCTGGGATGCTAACATCACAGCTGGGAAACGTAAGTTCAGTAAGGCCAAGCAACTTGCCCAAGATCACACAGCTCCTGCGTGGTGGAGCTGGGCTCGAGCAGTCAGGTATGGAGCTCTCTCCCCCGACAACGTGCTTCCAAGTGTCAGCTCTTGATGAGGGTGGCTGGGAAGCATCTCTATTGAGAGGTGGGGGGTCCCCCCCACCCCAACTCTGCTGGGGTGCTTCCTGTTTGTGGAACTCTGCTCTCAGGCCTGGCGATGCAGGAGACCCAGGCCTCTCTCACGCTGACCGTGGCTGCTAGAACAAATGCCACAGACTGGTTGGCGTTAACCACAGGAATTTATTGACTCACAGTTTTGGAGGCTACAAGTTCAAAATCAAGGTGTCAGCAGGCTGGTGCTTTCTGTGAAGTCTCCAGGGTCTGGTGGTGGCTGCCAGCAATCTGTAACTCGCTCCCAGCCTCTGTCATGTGGCCGTCCCTCTCCCCATCTGTCTCCTGCTCTTGTCTCCTACTGCACCTAAATTTCCTCGATCTATCAGGACTCTGGTCATATTGGATCCAGGCCCAGCCTGATTCCGGTGAGCCTCACCTTCACTAATAGGATTTTCAAAGATCCTCCTTACAGATGAGTTCACATTCACAGCACTGGGGGAAGGCGGGGGACAAAGTAACATTGCCACAAAGCAGCCCAGTGGCCTCAGACAAGCCGCCTTGCTGCTCTGAGCCTGGGGCAGTTTTCCAGAACCCTGAAGATACTTTCCACGTTGTCTTAAGGTCCCCTCCAGCCTTAACAATCTAGCAGTTCTAAGAACCCTTTTTTCTTTTTTAACCATATTCCTAAAGCTTCCTTTAATTGATGATCTTTATCATTTAGGGAGAAAAAGTGCCAATAATTATAAATTTTAAATTAGGAAAAGATGTCTCACATGGAGCACCTCACCCCTAAGTTAAACACTTGGAGATACAAAGGAGTGGGCAGAAAAGGAATTCAGCCATTTTATATTGAAGACTTTACGTTAAAGGGAGCAGTCACATTGTCACATTCAGCTGATATTTATTTTTTAAGAGGTGAGACTATGAGAGCTCATTTTCTTTCCTCCTTTCTTTCGTTTCTTTTTTTTTTTTTTTTTTAGGAGGAGGAATTACAGGATGGAACTTTATTTAACCCCTTTTGGCTTCACTGTGGGTCTTCTGCTACTTTATGATTTTACAACTGTGGGTCTTCTGCTACTTTATGATTTTACAACTGGGTGCTGTCTATGAAGAGGGCTTGGGTCAGACCCACCCACTTCTCCAACACACCTTGTGGGGAGTCTGCTCTGTGCTGGGCGTGGTCCTGGTGCTGGGTGCAGAGGTGGGGGGCCCAGCCCTGCCCGAGTAGAGTCTGGGCTCTAATGGAGGACAGATAAGCAGTCTCCATACAACGTGGCAAAGGCTGCAGGAGCTGTGTGGACCTGGGGTTGTGGCCCCAGTGGAGAGAGTGGAGGAGACAGTTACTGAACTCGGGTGTCCAGGCAGTCAGGACAGAGCACCCCAAACACACTCAGGCCCTTCTCCTTTCTTCCTAAACGCTGCTGCTTTGAAACCACAGTGCCTTCGGCCATCTATGCAATGAGTGTCTCTTTTGCCAATGTTCTGTCCTCAAGAATTTATGATTGCTTTCAAAACAACCATTTTGTTCCTATTAAAATAAAATAAATTTATTTTTGATAAAGGGAGAGGATGGTCTTTGATTCCCTGAGACAGTAAAGGGACTTGAAATGTTTTATGCATCAAGGCCAGTGTTATTTTATGCTGAAAACCTGGAAAGAGCAGTCAGGCCACCACTTCTAGATTGGGCTCTGGGAATTGGGTGTGTAAATACAAGATGCAGCTGAAAACTGGAGGCCAGCCAGAGTCTGCCCAAGAATGGGAGAGGGGACCTCCATGCCCATGCGTTACTATCTCATGGGGCCTCCCAAGCAAAGTCCCCAGGGCGAGGGCCTCCAAGTGAAGTGGGTGTCTGGGATGTTTTGATCCTGTTAGGCATTTGAACCTCTTTTTGGAAAGTGTGATGGTTAAATTCATGTGTCAACTTGGCCAGGTGATGGTGTCCAGTTGTTTGGTCAAGCAAGCACTGGCTTGATTGTTACTGTGAGGATATTTCATAGATTTAAATGATAAGTAAGTTGATTACATCTATGGCTGATGAAATCTACAGTCAACTGAGGAGACTGCCTTCAACAATGAGAAGTCTTACCCAATCAGCTGAAGGCCTTAAAAGGAGAAGTCATGATTTGAGTAGTCAGAAGGGAGAATTCCCATCTCTACTTCAGCTAGCCAGCTTCTCCTTGGGAATTCATCAGACCTTCATCGAAATTCCCGGCTTGTGACTTGCCCGAAGGAATTTGAACTTGCCCATCCCCACAGTTGTGTGAGCCAATTCCTATAAAAAAAACCTCATAATTTTTCATAGTATTTACACTATATTACATTATTTATTTATTTATTTATTTAGTCTCCTGTTGGTTCTGTTTCCTTAGAGAACCCTAATACAGCAAGGGTCACCTTAACTGGCCAGTTGCCACCATAGCTCTCCAGGGAACCAAACTGGGTCAAGAGCTGCAGGACCTTCAATTTAGAAAAACTGACAAAAGTGTGGATGCCAAAACTAGATGACCAGGGTTCAAATCCCAGCTTTGCCACTTACTAGTTGTGTGACCTCGGGCAAGTTACTCATCTCTAGTTACCTCATTTCCTCAACTTTCCAAATGGGGCATCAGTAAACCCTCCCTCCTAAAGGTCTTGCAAGGGTTAACTAATGTAACAGAGCTAAAAAGCTGGGCACATCGTGAATGCATGTGATGGGAATGTTGGGTACCGCCATTGGAATTATTATCAGTAGCATCTAAACCCTTAATGCGCTGTCCCCAAGCACTCCCAGGCCTGAGTTGTCAGAAGCCGGAAGGCTTTTTGGAGTATAGTCCCAGCAGAGGGTGGAGGGGTGGGTGGCCTTAGAGTGATGGCCTTCCAGCCTCTGTGGGCCCTTGGCCTGATTAGAAATGAGAAGCTGCCCCTGGTTCCTTTCATACCCTGGTCCTCTGCCTGTGCTAAAAGAAAGTTCATTCATATCTCACTTTACAAGACAGGCAGCCATTTGTAACAGCCTGCATTCCCCGAGCAATTGGCTTATATAAGTATGATAATGATGATCATAATGACAAATAGCAGTAAAACTGAATGGCAGTGGCCCATTGGGGGGTCCATTTTTGAAGCTGCAGTTCAGCCTCCCATGAGCAACAGGGAAATCGGCCAACTCTAGCCTTTCTCACCAAGTCTGCCTCTCCTTTTGTGAATTTCTCCATTATGGGAAACCAAATTGCCATCCCATCTCCTTGCCTGGGGCTTCAGACGGCCCCCTGGGCTTGGCTGTAAGCCTCCACTGGCCCACAAGTGCCAGAGACATTTGCTCCTTTCCCCACTAGGGAAAGACTAAAGACTAAATTCAGTGGCCTCTGAGCTGGGTCCTCAGCTGGAACCTGGTTCTCTAGGCCAATAAGAGCCAGGGATCTGGAGCAAGTTTAGGAACAGGTGGAACTCAAAGGGTCTAGACCAGTGCTGTCCAATAGAAATAAAATGCAAGCCAAAAAATTCATTTACAGGCCACATTAAAAAACAAAAACAAAAACAAAAAAAAGAAAAAAAACAGGTGAAATTAATTTTAATATATATATTATTTAACCAAATATGTTCAAATTTTCTTTTAATTTTTCTTTTTTTTGTCCTAAGTCTTCAGAATCTGATGTATATTTTTACATTTGGAGCACATCTTCATTTGCACTGGCCACATTTCCAGTGCTCAGTAGCCACATGTGGCTCATGTGTTGGTCAGTGCAAGTCTAGACAGCTCGAAACAGAGAGTGTAAAAAACATCTGAAATCACATGTATCTAAGTGTTTCTCTCCAAGCAGGGCTCTCCAACACTGTTTTCGTTTTGCAGTGAGGTTTCGACTCATTGGAAATATTTATTAATAGCAGCCGATCACTGAGGGAAAAGTATGTTGTATTCTAAAAATGAATTTGCAGTGGTGAAGTTGCACCCTAAACCCCTGTCATTTAGATCTGCAGACCTTCCCATTTCATCTTGTTCACAAGCTGAGGGTGACAGGTTGCAAACTTCTCCAGAAAGAAATGCTCCTACTAAATTCTAAATCATGTCCTATTATTACAGTTGAAGACCCTGCAGTGTTCAGAAAGGCTCTGTAATCTCGGTTCAGTGGCTGAGCTGGCGTGTTCTCTGGGGCTGGTGAATGCTGTCACCGAGAAAAATGTGCCACTGGCACTTGGCGTTCTGCTTTCTTTAAGACTTCAAGGAGAGAGTGCTATCTGCAGGAATCATGGGAGTTTAATGCTGTGGAAATAAAAAAATGGAGAGCAAGTAGGAGCCAACTTGGTGTCACGCATCTCACCCCACCCCACCCCTAAAAAATCTCCAGGTGGCTGGAGCTTTTAGGATTTGTGAATCCTTCTCAGGGTTCCCATGCACGTGGCTTCTGATGGCCTTCCATGGTTGCATGGCATATTCCACAGCCCCGAGGAATTTGTTTGGTAAGACTGCTCCGACATTTGTAGAATATACAGGATGTGAAATAAAGTGCGACCTCTGTCATTCAGACACCACTGGCCCTCGGCCTGATAATTCACCCAATAACACTGGTGTCTCAGCTCTGCCTCAACAAACAGTTTACAGGGACTGGCTTTACTACAGTTAAAAGACCAAATTTTATTCAAGTGCTTTTGAAGTAACTGTTGCAACAACTAAAATGGTGATTTCTAATCTCTTTAATCTACTCCTCAAAGCCCTTTTTAATATTTTATTAATCCAAATATGAGTGATCACATGTATTTGAAAGTCAAAAAGTTGTATTTTTGAAACAAATATTTTGATATTCAGAGCACCGTGTATTAAGTGGCTTGAGGCAAGTCTCTTAACTTCCTGGACCTCAGTTTTCTCAATTATAAAATGGGAATAAGAATACTTCCTGCCTCTTGGTGTTATAGGAGATGTGTGTAGAACATCTGACTTGCAATACCTACCCATCAAGTGTACTTTTACTCTCCCAAAGAGAATTTATATTGCTCTTTCACTGCTTCAAGAAAGGCCCTGTGGAAAAGCTGTGATTTTCTTACGCGAAGGAAGTATTACTTGAGTGCCTAACTCTAGCTGCTACAGCAATCCCTGAGATCTCTGTGGTTTAACACAATAAATACTTATTTGCTACTCACACAAATTCTGACGCAGGTCAGGCAACCCTCTTCCTTCTTGTAGCTACCCCATCGTAAAAATAGAATCACCGCTGCAAGCAGCAAGTGGCTTTTAAGCTGCCCCGGAAGTGCTACATCACTTCCTCTGGCAGTCCATTGGCCGGATCTAGTCACGTGACCCGGACCCACGTGCAAGGGCAGCTGGGAAATGTAGGTGAGAGCATGGACTGTTTGTTGAGCACTGACTGACTGATGCTAGAGGTATGTCCCTTGATTCCAATTTATTCTCTGATACAACAATATCGTAGCCTCTTTCTTTAAACTCTTCCCACCTACTCATTTTCAAGTTTCGTTTCAAGGGCAGACTTACCCTTGCATTCACATAGGTGTTGCACCACTGGAATTGAAATGAAATCATCAGCCCCATTCAGTGGAGGTGAGTGATGGTTTATAGGATTTAGCTGAGCAAATTTAGGTGGGTTCTTTTCTTACCTTAAGGGTACAGGTTAAGCACATACAAGTGGAGGAGGGATAAGCCAAGTTTATACCAAGTCACTAATATCAAGGTAATGGATTTATTTTTGTTGCTTTGGATTGGGAATCTGATGTATAAACCAGCTTTTGGTGTTTTAGACTCATGGGCTGAGTAAGGGATAAGCCAGTTCAGCTAAGATAGGCACTTCCAAATGGACAGTACAAATCAGAATTTCTTAATTTTCCTGTGTTTGATATTTTTCTTTGGGTTGATTCCTTAGAGAAGTATTTTAATAACTAATCACTGAGTAAAAATATGTTCATTTTTGTCCCATGGGTTTGTTCTGTAACTTTTTCCCTCACTTGAGAATAGTGTTATCTATTGCACAACTTTTTCTCCCCTGTAAATGTTTGCCTGGGAAACAGCCACATTTGGTATCCTGCCAGGCATCACAGAGTATGTTTTTCTTTGGTTTTATGACTTAGGTAAAGCTCTGCAAAAACCCTTATGGTGGGGGACAAGGTGCATGAGACAATTGTGTTTGGGGAATCTCATCGCATTTCCCTAGAATATCATTCTAGAGAACAGCCCCAAGCTAAGACAATGGATCCTGTGATGCTTGAAAGGCAGAAGTTGAATTTGTTAATCCTTTGATTCAAGTCTTTTTAAAAAAAAAAATATTTTCCAGTTTGACTAGTTAGAGATGTCCCACTAAGATCAAAAAAAAACAAGGGCAAACCTTGGGTAGATTCCTTAACCTCAGTTTCTTCTGTGAAATAGGGATAATTGTAGTATCTACCTCCTAGGGTTATTGGGAAATCAAAGGAGACACTGTCTGTTAAGCATCTCTCCCAAAGCCTGGTAACTCGTAAATACGTAATAGTTGTCTCTGAACCCATGTTTATGTGCTAGGGGTACAGGGGTCAACACAGACCCTACCTTCAGAGCTAATAAACAAAGAATTATGTCATTACAATTCTGTTAAGTGTTCTAGAAAAGACACAAACCCGTGGGAAAGTCACACAGGGCAATAATTTTGTGGGCTCATGGAAGACTAAATTATTAATTCAGTTGTGCTGGGATAAGTAGTTAGCTATTTGGGGGAAAATTTAAGTGTGTTTTCCTATGTCATACCCCAAAATAAATTTCAGATAGATTAAAGTGCTAAATGTAAAAAGTGAAATTACAAAAATACTAGAAGAAAATTTAGTTAATACTTTTACCATTTGGGAAAAGGAATTTCTAAATGTGACTTCAAAGGTAGAGTGTATACTAGAAAACACACACTAGATTTTTCTACTAAAAAGTTTATATTTCTGAGCATCAAAAGATGGCATGAACAAAACACAAAAGAGTTGATATCCTTAAGGTATAAAGAGCTCGTATTAATTTGTAAGAAAAAAAGTTTCCATGTAAGCTCAGTGGGGGTGAGACCCTCATCTGTCCTAGCACCATCTCTGAAAGAATTGATGAGTTAAGCAATCAGGAGAGAATTTGGGCAAAGGTGTTTATTACTAGAGAAAAAAACAGACAGCTGATCCACATGTGAAAATGTGAAGTAAACAAAATGCAAATTAAAAGACCATTGAGATAAAACTTTCAACTATCAAATTAGCACATTTTGGAAAGAACCATCATACTCAGTGTTGGTGATGCTGCAGGGAAACAGACTGCTGGTGATAGTGTAAACAGTACTGCCACTGTCGAGCAATCTGGCAATATGTCTTAAAAGTCTTACTTTTCAATACAACACATTGATTTTTACCCAGCAATTCTACCTATAGGAATTTATCCAGAGGAAATAATGAAATATTTTGCAGGTATGCTCAGGATATGTTTTTGTTAAATAAAGAAAGCAGATTATAGAATGGTGGGTTGGTGTGTTTTTTTAATAGACATGAATGCTTACAACACCTAGAAAAAATTTGGAAAGGTTTTACATCAAAATAACATTATTACTATTTCTGGGTGGCGAGGCCATAGGCAATTTTATTTTCTTACTTGTTTAGCTTTTCATTCCTTGTAGTTTTAATGAATATGCTTGACTTGTGGAGTTAAAAAAAAAAAAAAAAAAAGGTTATTTTTTAAAAGAATAATTTTACTCAATGATGAAAAATTTGGTGAAACTGGCATCATGCATCATGTAGGGATGTCAATCAAGTTCGACCCTTTTGGAGGGCAATTTGCTGTTGTATCAAAGGATTTAAAAATATTAAAATATTAAAGGACGAACGTATCATTTCTATGTTGTAGATTAGAGACTACAACATATGTGTTTGGGTTTTCCAAGTTTGCAGAAAGGAACAAATGTGGTTTTAAAAAGAATTTAAGGACCCCTTGTAGGCTCTTATGTTATCATTTTCTTGTGAAGTAAATGAGCTACAAAGCTGCCAAATCCAAATATTTACTCCCTTGTTGTTCTCGCTTAGACAAATGATAGGAGCTTGTATTTCTCATTCTTCACAGAGAAATAATAATACATTAAGAGAATGCAGATAGGCAGACAAGCAGAAAGTCTTTTTATGCCCCAAGACATTTAATTAAACAACCATGAAAAAATGGGCTGGAACAGTTCAAAGTCAAATTCATATGTAAAAATGGCAGAAAGGTTGTATTGAGTACCTGTTAGTACATCTGCGTCTGGAATCCTGGGGTGTGATCCATGGGTCTGGGAATTGTGTACATTATGTTACCTGGCCTACCTGTCAGGTAATGAAGCTGGTGGGTGGTTGGTTGGTTTGTTCATTCGTTTTTTTGGGTTTTACTGTTTTGTTTTGTTTTGTTTTTTCCACTTCGGTTTTATTGAGATACATTCACATGCCCTACAGTCATCCACAGTGTACAGTCACTTGTTCACAGTACCATCATATAGTTGTGCATTCATCACCAAAATCAATTTTTGAACATTTTCATTACTCCAAAAAAATAAAAAATAAGAACAAAAATACAAGTAAAGAACACCCAAAACATCCCACCCACCCCCTGTTATTCATTTAATTTTTGTTCCCATTTTTCTACTCACCTGTCCATACACTGGATAAAGGGAGAGTGAGCCACAAGATTTTCACAGTCACACAGTCACACCATGTAAGCTACATAGTTATACACTTATCTTCAAGAATCAAGGCTACTGCATTATATTTCAACAGTTTCAGGTATTTCCTTCTAACTATTCCAATACACTAAAAACTGAAAAGGGGATATCTATATAATGCATGAGAATAACCTCCAGAATGACCTCTCAATTCTCTTTGAAATCTTTCAGCCCCTGAAAATTTATTTTGTTTCATTTCTCTTCCCCCTTTTGGTCAAGAAGTCTTTCTCAATCCCACTATGCCAGGTCCAGGCTCATCCCTGGGAGTCATGTCCCACTTTGCCAGGGAGATTTACACCCCTGGGAGTCATGTCCCATGTAGAAAGGAAAGCAATAAGTTTACCTGCCTAGTGATGAAGCAGGTGTTTTAATAAGCCATGCCACACTTATAATTCAAATTGATATTATTCCTTTCCATACAGGGAGGCTACAGAATTATTCCAAAGGTAGAAAAAAGTAGAATGGAGCTCCCATGTACCCATCCTTTATTTTTCTTGTACTCTCCCCCCACCCCCCATTTTTTGCTGAAGTATTTAAAACAAATCTAAGAGATTATGTCATTTCATCCATAAATATTTCAAACCTCATCTCTAACTAAAAAGGACACTTTTTAAGGAGTCGCCATGTTTGTCCTACCTAACAAAATTAACAATAATCCCCCTTAACTTCATCTAATATCCAGACCATGTTTTAATTTGCCCAAATGTCTCAAAATGTCTATTTTTACAGTTGATTGATTTGAATTATGTTTCAAACAAGCTCCAAATATTACATTTTAATATTTTTACGTCTCTTTCAAAACATGTTTGAAACTTCAGTTATTCAACAGATTATCATTGTACCTTTATGTATAACACAAGAAACTAGGACTTTTTACTTTTGTTGTTCTTCCTCCAATTCATTGTTACTATTATTCTTATCATCATCATCTTTATTACTTTTAGCCAATCTCTGTCACATAGTTCGAGCATCTTATTTATCAGACCTAGCTCCTAATGACCTCTGGCTTTTTCTGAAAATTAAATCCACTGCAGCGCCCACCACCCGTGAGGATATTCGAATCCACCTTCCCTCAGTGCTTTGGTGTCTCCGGGTTGATTCAGAAGAGTAATTCCAAAACAGGTTTTGGGTAGTGGGTCATGGGGTGGTAGTTCTCAGTGTGTCTGATTTCCAGGGCCCTCTTCTCTTGGTGCACAAGTCAAGGGCAGGTGTTACCGTCTCCTTTGCATGAACGGAGGACATAACTGCCTGCATGCTTGGCGCACCTGTTTTAACAGGGGCTATTTGATTTACCACTAAATGTAATCAATGTATTTGTTTTCACACAGATAATTGCTTATCAGCCATATGGAAAATCCGTGGACTGGTGGGCATATGGCGTCCTGTTATATGAAATGCTGGCTGGGCAGGTAACGTTTCATTACGTTTTTATGTTTGTTGCCATATAATGTGAGTACTTTAGCCCTGTTTGGGCAGTGATAGCGGGACCTTGCAGTGTAGCGTGCTGATGCTAGTCTAACTTCCATGCCCCAGGTGAAAAAGGGAAAACTCCCCCTGAGAGTGGATTTTATTTAGTATGCAGAGAAATTATCCTCTGTTCATGAAAACCCCAAATTGAAAATACAACCTGGAGCGTAGACAGTGTGGCTTTCACCTCACCCAGTCATGCGCAGAAGTGCCCTGCATTGATGACCACGATGGCCTCTGTAAGTTTTCAGTATCTCAGAACTGGGATTGGTTAAGGTTCCCTGCAAGTTTTGCTGCTTTTCAGAGTCAATCAGCCTGGCTTTTATGTATCCCTTAAAATTTTCATCATCTCTGAAAACAGTGACACTCTTCCAAAATGACCCTTAAAGAATCCCACATCTGGCACCATGGTGGGTACAGATAGCAGCCTTGATTCTTTAAATCTTCACAGCACCTATGGCAAAATGCAGTATTTTCATTCAGAAACTGATCTCATTCTTCCTCTCCGGCTCCTCCATGCACATCTAAACTCAGCTCAGGAAAGATAAAGGCTCTGCGAGTTGATCCAGGGCCTGAAAGCTGCAGAAGCCTCGAGAGACCCAGCAAAGGGACTAGATGCTGTTACTGAAAAGTAAGATTAATTATAAAGTGGTTGACAGGTTGTGGTCTAAATTTGTCCTCTTTAATCACAGAGGGCTATAGATAAACCGAAAAAAATAGTGTATTGCAATTTTCCTCTCAGTTGCTTTATTTATTGTCAGCAGCCAAGGGGGTTGGGGGGAGTTAAGTATAAACAGCCTGGGTCTTTATTCAGTTCCTGGATTGCTTGGCAAATATGATTCTTTGGGGGCATAGATAGTATTTACCAGAAGTCTAATGAGCATATTGCAGCTCGGTGTGTTCGCAGTTGTTCATCATAAGGGCCTGGCCTGGCCTCCTTAGGTCTTTTTCTGCCGAGGTTATTTATGCTTTGTCTTCATTCTTGATGAGTCTGTAATGAGTACTTTATTCTAGAACTTCAGCCTTAATTGTCCTTGGATGCTCTCCCACCCCCCACCCAGGCCATCAGTGATCTGCAAATAACCCTCACTGCGTCCCTGGGTCCTTGGGTCCCCAGAACCACTCACTAACTTAGGTGATCAGGCATCATTTTGTAAAGTATGAACCATCACCCCTCATTTGTCTGTTTAACTGACAAATGACATATTGTTAAGGGGGTAGAGTGCAGAAAAATTTTGCAGGTAGCTTAGCTTTGAACATTGAGTCCAGATTTGTAGAAATTTAAAAATAATTGTGGGCATGAGGGGAAGAGGGGAGAGAAGCGAACCAAATGGTCATGTAGCAAGTACCTCCGCTACACATTCCTCTCCCCGGGTTGTTCCCAGGTTCTGCAGCCAGCATTACCAAGAAGGAAAATGAATGTAATTGTAACTTTTCGCCACTGATCTGCCTTCAGCACCGAGGCCTGAGAGCAAGCAATTACCTGTACGAATGCTTCAGGAATGACCTGGAGATATTTAACAAAAGCTGTAAAAATGTTCCTCTCCTTTGGCTGCATAATCCCTCACCTGGGAAATTATTCTTAGGAAGTAATTCAGAGAAGGAGAAAATGATATGCACAGAGATGCTTGTGGGAGCATTAGTTATTAGAGTACAGCAGTGGAAGCCATCGAAAATGTGCCCACAGACCAGTGAATCCGGCTGGGATGGTATAGCCTCTCAGTGGCATTCAGCATGGAACGGGAAGACTGTGCGGCTACAGAGGAAGTGTGTTTGCAGTATCAGTGAAAAGCAAAGAACTCCAAATTTTGCATCGTAATTTGAAAATAATAAAAGCCTACGAGTCCACATAAAATTCAGACCAGTTTTTGTGTTTCGGTAAAGGGAAAGTGAATGCTACTTTCGTGAGCTCCCCCTGCCTCCAGTAATAAATAATTTTAATTTAATTTTCTGAACATGATTGTCATTACTGCCAACCGAGTATTTCTGGTTGTCCCCTCTCTGGCACATGTTGTTTGCACAGGGCAGAATTGGACTTCCAACACACTCACGGTGGTGTGGGGCAGGTGACTGGTTCTGGCCAATGAGATCTGAGTGGAGATGCTCCTGTGCAGGGCACTGAAGGCCGAGGCCAGATACCCCAGAGCTCATGTTCCAACTCTGGCTCCTCCAAGATGGCAGTCGACCATCGACCAAGATGGCGGCTCGACGACCGCCATTGGCGCAGTTCCTGAGTGACTACAGTGAGCAGAGCACTGTAGCAGTAGCAAGAAATGAAATGTGTGGTCCTGAGCTTGGAGATGTTTTAGGTTGTTTGTTGCCACAGCAGGACCTAGCCTGTCCTTACTGATACGTGAGGCTCAGTGAAAATGCAAATAGTCTACATCTTTGCAACAGAGGACCCAGAGGAGGGAAAACTGTGGTGTTTGATTTGGTGGCATTCCAAAGTCAGGGGAGGAGCTTACCTACTCCTCTGACTTGGCAAATTACAGTCCTCCTGTCCCGTCTTCAGTGATACCTTCTTCAGCCAGGCAGGTGGTTCGAGGAGCAGCAGGCCTGCAGGTCACCGTCAGTCCAACTCAAGGCTGGGAAATTGTGCCAAATTTCCAGTCTTGAGACATGTCATTCTACACGATGACCAGAACATCTCGGGCCCCTGGCACTGCCCCCGCTTTCATTTTCAGAACTCAGCACTCTGAGTGGCGCAGCATACGAGTCAGCCTTTTACAGTTTACCAGAACGATCTCCCCCACATTAGCATGCCCCTCGTGTGCCGGGTTTCTCCCACTCAGCCCTCCAGGTGGCAGCCCTGGGGGACTCCGTCACCGTCTCGCTAGTAGGCTCCCAACGCCCAAGTCTGAATGCTTGGGTGATGATCCTGCTTCTTTCACACCAGCTCTGGAAGCCTGACTAGAGCAAGTAACAGAGTCTCAGTGAGCTCCGCTCCCACCCGGGGTCAACGGTGCCTATGACCAGGAGATTGTTTTGAGGATCAAGGGAGTGAGCGATGCCTACAAACCCTCCACACGGCACCTGACCGTGGAACGAGCCTGAGAAATGGATGTTACTGTTACTGTTGCTGCGGCCGTCATGGCTGCTGTCCCACAAATGCTCATCCTTCTCCCCCTTTCTCAGGCAACACAGGTTCACAGTGGGTGATGACAAAGCTTGATGGGTTAAGGGCACGTCCCCTACCTGGGATGCAGTGACAGGAGGAGCCCTTGTCCCTCATCCTCGGGGCCCTACCAGGGAGAGAAAGCAAGACAAAATCTGAAGTCTATGCCACAAGGGCATTTGGTCTTGGGGTTTTTCTTACAGCTTGGGAATCTTATTGGAACAGACTGCCTGAAGGGCCTCTGAGGATCCTTCCAGCCCCAGTGTATGATGACACATCAGGTTAAACAGGTGTCTTTGCTGCAGGACTTCTCAGAGCCTTTAAAACATAAATATTAACACAGATCCCCAGAGGGGGTTAATGAGGTGCAAACCTTGACCCAGGAACGTCCTGTAGAATTAATGTTCCAAGGAAAACCCTTTGGGGAGTATCAGGGTCCAGGTGTCCTGCCTTCAGTGGGAACACACGGGAGACTTGGTGGTAAAAGGTAAAAGGATCCCATCCCTGACACAGCAGTTTCCATTTCAGAAATTAGCCCTGGGGCGAGCTCACCTGGGCAAGGTGAGTTCCGATGCCATGAGCAAATTAAGCAGGTGTGATAGGCCAGGGCCCTTCACAGAGTGTTTTCCGTGAGCAGAGGGGAAAGAGGGTACCGCTGCATTGTCCTGATCTTCAAATGAGAAGGATCTTCTCATGGCCTCAACAAGAAAGAGCCCTGAGGACAGTTCACCTGAGTTTCTCTTTGGAGAAAGTTTCTCTTTGGCCTTTGGCTTGAATTACCTGGGATGCTGTGTCTGTGCAGCGTTCCTGCTGCTGGAACTTGAGCATCACCAGGAGAGAAGTTGGTTGACTCTCCCTGGTGCCTTCATCACTACTCAACAAGGTGCACCACAGGTAGCTGGCTTCATAGGTGTGTAAGCTATATGGTCACCCAAAGTCCGACTTTCTGAAAGGTCCCGTGCTTAGGTTAATGCTCTGCCAAAATTCTTAATAATTTTGAACAAGGCACATTTTCATTTTCCACTAGTCCCCGTTAATTACATAACCAGTCCTGCCCAGGGGCCCTAATGGGCCACATGGTGAGGTTTTGATTAGTCATCCAGAAGCAGAACCTCCACCCTGCTCACCTCTGGGGTGTCAGTCACTCTCAGAGGATGTGCACCGAGAAATTCAGAGTGAACGGTGCCCCCTGGAGATGTGCCGTTCACAGCTCTGAGCAGAAACCACACTCAGGCTTGTTTCAGTTATGAAAATCTCAGCCAGATTTATGGATCACTTCTTAGGGGAAAGGAGATGTTTTACAAGTGCCAGTTAATAGGTGTTCAGAAGAGGTAGGTTGTGTGATAACAGGCAGAGATGAAGTGGCAGGATGGACTGACCCGCGCGGTGGCTCTGGGCTGGGTGCAGCCCTGCCCTACGCCCAGCAGGTCCTGCTCTGCTCTCAATGAATGGAAATGCCATGTGACCGTCTGCAGCCTGCACCCCCCAGTGGGGTGTCTGCTCTCATCCCAGGGCTCCACGTTACTTCTTCCCATGGAAACTCACTGGGGCAGACTCTTTCTGCTCTGTTTCAAGTATTTTACAGGCAGGCTCATTTGCTTTCTCCTCACCCATCTGCATACTTTAACCAAGTAAAGCACTCTTTACACCAGGCACTCACAACCTGAAAAGAAGTCTATGTATTTATATTTCTAGACCAAAAAAAAAAAAAGATTTAAGTGGCACAGTCTCCCAACACCCTGTTCTCCCATGCCTGGTCGCAAGGGAGAGTTCTTTACAGACCTGGCACCTTTCTCTCAGCTGGATGTGTCTCCAGAGAACTCACCCACTGCCAAGTCCTTTTCAGGGCTGGGGTTGGGGCAGGGCATGAGGTTGGTCTCAGGGTACACGATGAACAGGTCAGGGTGATTTGCACATGGTGGTTGGAGAGGGTTCTACTTGGTTCCACTGCTCTATCTTAATGGGAAATGTCTGATAATAAGGGATAACCTATTAACCTCTGCAGTCATCTCTGACCTGTGATCTGTTTTAAATTTAAGCCAAACAGTGTCACGATGTGAACCCTGAGCATATCAGTCTGTATGACTGTGACTTCTCTTTTCCATGAGAAGGAAGACATGACGAGATACAAGGGCCAACCCCTGGTTTGCCTTCTTCATCCTAAGCCCAACTTCAGCTAAGTCAGTGGCAAGCATTAGGCAATGTCCCGTAAACCCTAGGCTCTGTGTGCCCTGCTGCCACAGTGACAGGTAATCTGTTAACTTCCCTCAAGATTAAAGAGGTGCTGGTGGAGAAAGCCAGAAGGGGCTCCCGGAGCTCAGCCTTCCCTCCGGGAGGGTTCAGGCGGCCCCTTCTGAGACAATACCTCTGCCTTGCCAAGCAGTAGGCCCTCTGCGTGCTCACCAGAAACCCCTTTTTACAGATTGGAAAACTGTGTTTTTAAGAGGTGAGTTGCTTATCTGTGGATACTCAGCCAGGAAGTAGGAGGCCTAGAATTTTGGTCCAGATCCACCTGACTTAAAATTCATGACCTTCCCATGGTGCTCCCAGGTACCCCTCTGTCAGTCAGGGTATTATAAACCTGGTTGTTCTAGTTTCCTGGGCGCCAAAGCAAATACCATGCAGTGGGTTGGCTTAAACAATGGGAATTTCTTGGCTCACAGTTTCGAGGCTGAGATAAGTCCCAAATCAAGGCATCATCAAGGCCATGCTTTCTCCCGGAAGGCTGTGGCGTTCTGGGCCTGGCTGCTGGTGATCCCTGGTCCTTGGCGTTTCTGTCACGTGACCATGCACGTGGCGGCCTCTCCCGGTTTCTCCCTTCTGTTCTGGGTTCCCTTGACTTTCAGCTCTGGCTGCTCCCTCTGTTTCTCTCTCTGTGCCCTTCCCTATAAGGCTTTTCATAAGAGACTCAGTAGGGCCACACCTTAGCTGAGGTAACCTCATCAAAAGGCCCTATTTATAGGCATTCACACTGACGGGAATGGATTAAGTTTAAGAACAGGTTTTCCTGGGGTATGTACAGCTGCAAACCACCACACCAGTGGAAGAGGACAAGGGAGGTGTCCCGTGAAAGTGAAGCTCCCCTTGGCCACCACCATGTGACAGGCCACCGTCTTCTCTCTAGAAACGCAGACACCACCACAGCGCAGCTCCTTGTGCAGACAGCAGGGCCCCGTGTGAAATCTTGGACTGGGGAAGGCCCCTTTGTCCGTTCCAAAGTCCACTTGACTCCGTGTTCAGAATCCAAAGGCATTAGCATTCTCTACCGCACCCCCACCTTCTGAACACAAAGCCTTCTGCCACCCAACTTAATCGTAATTAGACTTTTAGCCCATAATGGCAACATTAATGGATTAATTATAATTTATTTGCAAATCATTAAAAGCATTACTCAAAAACATTTTCCCTAAAGAGCGTTTTGGGCTGCCCCAGGCAAGATAATTAAAGGGACAGAGGAAAAATGAAAAGCACATAACTGCCAACCTAATTAAAGATAAATAAACCTGCAAGTTAACTGAGCTAACTCTGCAGCCCGCAGTGCGCCAAGAAACCTGGATGCTGAATTGGCTCTCCAGACATCAGGTTAATGAATTACTCTGCCTAAGTATTTTTCCCTCTTGCTCTTTTCCTGAACAGCCTCCATTTGACGGTGAAGATGAAGACGAACTCTTCCAGTCGATAATGGAGCACAACGTTTCCTATCCAAAGTCCTTGTCGAAGGAGGCCGTTTCCATCTGCAAAGGAGTAAGTAGACTTGGATTCCTTTATGACTGTGGATCAAGAGGGTCAACAGCGTGAAATATGTTCTCCACACCTCCACAGGGGATGACAGGAGTACCCCACACTCAAGGTGCTGCTTTCGGCCATCAAGGGCTAGAGCTTGGTGACACACAGGGTATGGGAGAGCAGAGGCCCGGAGAGTGGGGTCAGATCCCAGTAGTACCTCTGGGACTCAGGCTCAGTCACCTAATCGTTCTGTACTTCAGTTTCCTCGATTGTAAGGTGGCAAAAAATAATACCCACCTCATAAAATTGTGGCTAGGATTAACAGACGTAATCACAGACCCTTGGAAAATGTCTTGCCTCATTTGGTGTGGCTTGGTTAGTTGTTTCTTTGTTTCACTCTTTTTCTGTAATTGAAGGAAAAGTTGCATAACAAAATTAACTGTTTTGAAGTGTGTAAGTAGTGACAACATTCACAGTGTTGTGCAACCATCACTTCTGTAACATTTTCATCACCCCAAAAGGAAACCTCGAACCCATTAGCAGTCACTCCCTATTGCCTCTTTACCCTAGACCCTGGAAACTACCAATCTACTTTCTGTCTCTATGGATTTATCTGTTCTAGGTTTTTCATATAAGTGAAATATCATACAAACTGGGTCCTTTTGTGTCTGGCTTCTTTCATGTAGCATGTTTTTAAGATTCATTGATGTTGTCACATGTATCAGGACTTCATTCCTTTTTATGGCCGAATAATATTCCTCTGTATGGATAATTTTATGTTTAATTTTTTGAAGAACCACTAAACTCTTCTCCACAACAGGAACACCATTTATATTCCCACCAGCAAGGTATAAAAGTTCCTATCTCATTGTGGTTTTGATTTGCATTTCCCTGATAACTAATGATGTTGAGCATCTTTTCATGTGCTTGTTGGCCATTTGTATATCATCGTTGGAGAAATATCTATTCAAGTCTTGCTTTGCCTTTTTTGAGATACATACAGAAATGAACACAAATCTTAAGCATACAGATCAATGAATTTTCACAAAATGAAAATACCCATGGAACCACATCCAGTTCAAGAAACAGAAAGTTTCTAAAACCCTAAAAGTCCTCTGTTATGGTCACTACCCATTACCCACCCCAACCCCTGTCAGATAACCAGTGTCCTAACTTCTCACCACATGGGTTAATCTTGCCCCTTTTTTTTGAACTTTGCTTAAATGGAATCTTGCAGAAGCTGCCCCTTGGGCCTGGCTTCTTTCACTCAGCATTGCAGTTGTGAGATTTATCCATTCTGTTGTGTGAGGTTGTGGTTCCTTCTTTCATGTTGTTGTCTGGTGTTCCTTTGTGTGAATAGACCACAGTTTAGTTATGTATTGCACTGTTGGTGGGCCTTTGGGTGGCTTCTCTTTGGTTTGGGGCTATTACAAATAAAACCACTGTGATCACCTGGTTCATGAGCTTTGGTGAATATGTGAACACATTTCTGTACAGTAGATACTGGCAAGTGGACCTGCTGAGTTGTGACTCGGTTAGTTTTTAATGGCCAAGTCTTAGGTCACAAACTGATTTCCAGACTTAGTAAGATGGAGCGCAGCACACTCCTAAAATTGTCTGTTGAGTTCATTCCTCTGGGAAGCACTTATCATGTGTCTGTTCTGCCCTCGGGGAGCCTAGGGTGTTTGCTTCCAGTCCTCTGGTAGGCACTGGAAATTAACTAGCCGCCTTCTGGTTACAGTTTTATTTTTATAATCCATAACATTTTGGTCCAGGCAATTAGTCGGCATATGATGCTCAACATCTCCCTCAACTGCAATACTGTCAAAGCGCAAATTTTTTACTGCTTGTGTCTTTTTCCCAGATACACAGACAGAGCAGCAGCTCTGAAACAGATAGTAGATGAAGATGCCTGTTTAAATTCTTCTTGTGTTTGGCCATGGGTCCAGATCGCTTCCCTGTTTTCTTTATTGTGCAAATCACTATAAGAAGGTCTGTACCTGTCAGTGTTGTATTTGTGAGTTGGTTTGACTCTGTGCAAGCCCCTGAGCTTCTGGTTAAGTATCCTGAGATGCCATCCAGGGGTCCACACACAGGCAGGGGCAGAGGCAGGGCTGGGCACAGGGAAGCACTGTCTTCTGAGAGGCACCATCATCTCCTTTTTCTCCTTTTACTTTCTAGCTGATGACCAAACACCCAGCCAAGCGGCTGGGCTGTGGGCTGGAGGGAGAGAGGGACGTGAGAGAACACGCCTTCTTCCGGAGAATCGACTGGGAAAAACTAGAGAACAGGGAGATCCAGCCTCCCTTCAAGCCCAAAGTGGTGAGTCAGCAGAGGAGTGCGTTTCCCGAGCCCCGAGAGTGTCCCTCCGACCCTTTCCCCTGGGGAGAGGAGGCAGGTGACCCCCCGCTTCAGCAGGGTGAAGTGCAGGGCCAGGCACCAGCCTCGCCCTCAGTCCTGGGGTCTTAGCAGCCGGGAGTCCTGCTGAGCTTGGAGAGCAGGGACAGTCCAGGCAGGGAGGGGGCACCTGGGCACACATCACCCCCGAGGAGAGCGGCTGCAGAGCACACCGCCGGAGCAAGGGCCGGTCTGCTTTGCGGATTGGAGGTCGTGCACTCCCACATCCAGCAGAGCCGTGGTCATTTGCTCTGAGTCCTTGGAAGGACTTGGGCCTCACGTCTGTCTCCAGCTTTCCTGA
Organism: Choloepus didactylus; assembly: GCF_015220235.1. Lineage (NCBI taxonomy): Eukaryota > Metazoa > Chordata > Mammalia > Pilosa > Megalonychidae > Choloepus > Choloepus didactylus. The sequence goes on along the minus strand of NC_051324.1, from coordinate 61,336,933 downwards.
ACTTGCCGTGACTGATGGTGGCCCTAAAGCATGGCTCAATCTTAGCTCACTCCTGGGCAGTCCCTGGGTACAGCTCCCACCTTGGTCATCTCCTTGTTGGGGGTTGAAGGCACTTGCGTTGACAGCCATTCATTTTTCATTATTTAACAAACACTAAGTACCAGGCTCTGTCTCAGTGCTTTACAAATATTAATTCATGTAATCCTCAGAACAACCCTGAGAGGCAGGTATTATTGACCCTGGTTTACAGTTGAGAAAACTGAGGCACAGAGAGGCATTGAGTAACTTGCCCAAGGACACCCAGCTGGTGGGTGGAGGAACCATGGTTCAGACTCCAGAGTCTGTGTCCTCACCCAGTGCACCATCACTCCTCGATGACTGTTGACAGTCGGTTTTCCGATTGTTGGTTGCAGCCAGTGTTTGCCTTTCTCAGTGTTTGTATCTTTAGAGCGAAACTGAGATTCTTTGTCAGCCTCACTCACACCACGTGCCACTTTGCAGTGCATCTGAGGGACTCTGCTTTCCCCTGCATCCAGTTTCTAAGGGGCGGTGTCCCCTTCCAGCTCTGCCACCATCTCGGCCAGCTCCGGGTAGTGGCCAGCAGGACTTCTGCTCCCAAGATTGCAAAGAGAACTGCTTTCTTCCACAGTCAGCTTCAGAATCATCTGCTGCGTTGTTTCGACCCAAATCTGTCTCCTGTGACAGGGTCACCACCCTGAGCAGGCAAAAGGGACACTCCTACAGCGACAGTTATCTGCCAGGGTAGCACACGGCTTTATTCTTAGAGCAGCAACTTCCTCATCAAATAAGCTTGTGTGTCCTCTGCACCAAGAATAAAACTGCTGGTAGTGAGATCCCACTTGATTTTATTTTTCCAAGATATTTTTAGCACAGAGTGAAGAAAAACTAAAATTAACCAGGACAGTTGACTTCTTCCTGATTCATCATTTCAAACAGGGCCTTGATATTTCTGCCAGCCCCTTCTCTTTAGCCCGTCCAGACCACCAATTTCAGGGGACTCTCATGTGATCCCTGCCCTTTAATTTATGAAACAAGGGGGCCTCATCCAAGTGAATGGAGACAGAGTGACAAACGATGCTGCAAATGGTCTCAGGAGCAAATTCTGCCAGGGATTTCCTATTTTCTCTTTTGCCTTTTATATTTATTTGGCCTTCTTATATTAAAATATGAAAGATGCAGGAGCATCCTAGGCACAGCTTAGCTTTTTGCAGGATCAGCCTAGAGCCACACACCGGCCCAGCTTTAAGGGTTGAGCAAGATGCAGTGAGTCATAAATCACTTTCGGAAGAGATGAGTGGCAGCAGTCAGCCACCAAACGGATCTCCTCTCGATTCCCACCTGGTTTTCAGAAGAAACTGCTCACTTGCAAAGTCTCCCACTTTTGTGGCTATCATGGTGCTAACTCAGACATAAGGAAAGCAAGAGGATGTCACTGCTCTGGCAGCTGAGAATGAGTTGTCACCTGTGGGCCACAAACGTCCCTAGGGGCAGAGTGACACCCACACAGTCAGTTGAGCTAGGAGCAGGGTGCATTCATTTATTTATTCCTGGAATGCGGCTGGTCATTTGTTTTGTTTTTTAAAACTGAGTGCTGGTTAGAATAAAAAAATAAATAAATTGCCTCTGGTTGTTGGGGAGGAACCCCAGAACTCACGAGCAGAAGGAAGAAAGTGTGGCCCAAGGCCCTGAAACTGAAGGTTTGGTGTGCAAGGCCCAGCCCGGTGTAAGCTCTAGCCAGAGGGAAGGAAGAGATCTTGTCTGCTCCCAGCGAGATTTCCCAGCAAAAGCCCAACTTCATGGGTGAACCTGGGCCCAAAGGAGGAAGGAGAGAGAGAAGTGGACAGATGGACAGGAGACTGGACAACAAGAGACAGAGGCCCACGGCAGCAGCGGCAGGTGGCAGACTTTTTGTCTCAAAAGCAGAGTCAAGGGCAAAGGGATAAATGGGGAAAGTTCTCATCCCTGGGAGAGCAGCAAAGAGCCACTCGAGTGCTCAGTCTCCACTAGACCCTATGGCCTGCTGGGTGCCCAGCAGCAGAACAAGAAGGTGTTTTGTGAAAGGGCCTTCCCCTTCCCCTTCAGCAGCATCCTGGGGCATGACTCTCCAGGCGCTGCCGTGCTGGAGCTGAACGACCACGAGCCAGGAGCAAGCCAGGCGGTCGAAGAGGACATCTATGACAGAAGAAAGCCACCTAAGTCAAAATGCAATCGAGGCTGCAAAGCACGCCGCAGTTAACACAAAAGGCAGTGGAGAGCTAGCTGCATCAGAGAGTTGTTCTGGGATGTGGTTTCCCATCTTCCTCTGCTGAAAAGTGGAGTTCCTGATCCAGAGCTAATTGAAAAATCAAAGGATTTTGCAGATAAAATACAGAGCTGGTTGTTCTCTGACAGGTGGTTTTGTTATTTCAAAGAGAGACACAGCAATGCAAGCCTATCTATTGCAGCTGAGCACTCAGGCAAATGTGTTGCTGCCAGAGACTTTTATTTAATTGTGCACAGTGACCCCCTTCTGAGAGGAGCCCCTCCTCTGAGCAGTTTTATGGTGCTGGCTGACACCACTTGTCTGCCTTGGTGACATTTGTCCTGTGGTTTTTTAGCAAGTGCTGGTGCCTCAGTTTCCCCGAGATTGATCAGATCAAGGAAGTCAGCTGTCTTCACAGCAGCACTGCTCCTGGCTCCCACAAAATCAAACTTCCAGTTCCTGTAAAATACCAGCAGAAGACTTCAAGTACCCACCATGATTTGCTAGGTGCTCCTGGAGATCAAGTTTTCAAATTGGTGCTGGTAGGATCGGAGGTCCATCATTTTTGTTTTATTTTACTTTTTTGGACCTCTGATGAAAGATTGGATGGCTCCCTTAAGGAGGGAAGGGGCATCCGACCACCGGTCAGGCACTGAGCTTATTGAGAGGAATTGGTACTTTCTGTACTGTCCTTTCATCATCTTCCTGCCTGCCAAAGTGACCTTACCGAAGCTGACGTTTAGACCAAAGTGCCTTGCAAAATGTGAAATTCCACTGCAAAATATACTCCATGATGTGGTTGATCCATCAGGAGGCTCCAGGTGGGACTTGGCATCTTGTTGCGGCATTGGAGTGAGGGTCTACAGTGCAGCTGTGGCTGGATGCTGCCCAAGGTTGCACACGAAGGGAGCAGAGAGAGGAGGGTGCCGGCATCAGGTGTGCAGGGGGGGGCCATCTGTCCTGACGGTGGGGGCTCCGGAGGCTCCAGGGGGGCGAGAGGGAGAGACCTGCCTATGTGGGGAGAGAGACCAGGCCCAGGGGAGCAGCATGTGTCCCCAAATGGTCCCTGGGTGCAACAGGGGAAAGGAGGATGGTCTCTAAAAATCAAGGCCATCCTCTGGGGGTTAGAGCCATTTGTCAACTGGTTTGTTTTGTTAAAACAAAAATGATCAGTTCTATGTTCTCCTGAAGATGCAGCCACAAAACTCTTCCTTCTTCTGCACAAAAAAAGGCACAAGGCAAGCTGGCCCCAGTGATCTCTTCCCGAAATCACAACTTGGAGGATCCCCTGGGGTTGGCATCTGCTTGTCCACGCACCCCCGGACACGGGTGCAGTCAGCACAGCATTTCGCTGATGTTCTTCACAACAAACCTGAGTCATCAAAAAGAGGCTCATTAGTGTTCAGAGTATCCCATGGAAGAAGATGCTTCTTTTTTTTTTTAAGTTAAAAAAAGATGTCCCCTCTGAGAAAGGTTAGTGTTCAGTTACTGGGGGAGAGATGAGAATCTCCAGGCTGTTTCCAGTGGTCCTGGGCAAGTCAGGAGGTGCTGGGTGAAGAATTCCTGCAGCCAGCCTGCTTAGCTCAGCAACCCGAAAACTCAGAGTGAATAAAGCTCAGTCTTTCTGCTTCACCTGACAAATAAAAGGCCAGAGTTTTAGTCCCTGCAGCACAGCCTCAGAGAGAGACATGCACATGAGCCCGGGGTCCTGGTCTGGGGCCATGCTGAATTCTGTAGGCTTTCATCACGTGAAGGAAATGTCCAAGAACAGCTTCCAAATTTCCACTTATCCCACCTATGATAAACAACACTTGAATGCAAATATTAGAAGGGTAAAGTTACTTAATTTTTCTTTTTTGAATTCCATCCATTGGTCCCATGGATTGGAATGGTTAGTTCACAGGCAAGTCAAAAACATTTCACTGCGCTTAAATGGTTTTGAGAGAGAGAGAAATGAATGCCTAAAGCTAACACCAAGAAATATATGCCAGAGTTGACAGATACTCAGGGCACTAGCTTCTCTTGGAAACAGGCCTGCTGTCTTTCCCAGGTAGCCTTTCCTGGGAAATTACTGTAGTTATTTTATCAGAAAAAAAACGGAAAAAAAAATAGCCTTTTTCAGGACACTGTCATCCTTGCAGCAACAGTGAAAGAGAACAAGGACGTGGAGTGCGAGTGGAGATGTCAGTGCAGTGAGAAGACAAAGTCAGAGTGGATTTCCCCATTCACCTCAAAATCCTTTAGTTTATGGTGTCATTAGCTTGTTTGGGGAGTTTGTTGGTGGTTTAACTATCAAAGTTAGTGTAGTGTTCCTTTTTATTCAAAAAAAAAAATTTCAAAATAATTTCTCATTTCAGCCTTGAGTTGCAAAAATAGAAGAATTTCTGCAAACCCTTTACCCAGATCCCCCAAATGTTAACGTGTCACACGTTTGCTGTATCCCTCTTTCCCTGTGTCTCTATCTGTGTATGTGTGTGTGCACACACATGCACACGCACTTATACATATTTTTTTTCTGAACCATTTAAGAGTAAGTTGTGGACATAGTGCCTCCTTAGGCCTAAATAACAGGGACATCCCCGGTACTGTGTTCTTTTAATAAATACTCTGAAAACCTAATTTCTGCAGAGCCGCTGCTCTCCAGGTACAAGAAGGAGGGCCCGCAGTGCTTGTCTAATGGACACTGCTTCTCATCAGTTCTCTTCGGCAGCAGTAGCTTCACTCTCTGGGCCTTTTGTTTGAGCAAGTCACAGTGATGCTAATTAACACAGAGATTCTTGAGACTCTGAAGGAGCTTTGCTGACAACACAAGAACACGTACCAGTCTTTGGAGACGAGACTATGTCACTCATGATGCAGTTAGCTTTGATTTAAGCCTTTAAACCAGTCCCAGACAGCCTCTCTTACTTGGCTAATTAGAGAAGAGTGGCTTCCCCATTCTTTGATAATTACTCCCCCCAATACTTTTCTGCTCTAAAGAGATGAGAAGGGATGAGACATTTAAAGTAATAATCAGTATGACGGAGCGGCTCTGTTACAAGCCTCGGGGAGCTCGGAGGTGAGTGATGGCATCCGCACGGACCCCGTGTGCCTGGTGCCAGGACTGACGGAGCGTGTTGTCTAAAGGGAGGTGCCTGGTAACGGTAGTCCTGATGACAGCTTCTCTTGGAAAAGAATGCATGCACCCTCTCAAGCTGGCCATTACTGTTTTAAAGAAAGCGTGGAGGACATGCTTCTCTCCCACAGATTGCAGCCAGAGGTTTTGCCCTCCTATGCATGTGACTTTCAACCTGCTAGAATTCACTCACTTTAAGTGTGGCCGGGAGCCTGTATTTAGCAGTAAATGCCCCAATAAAATCACCTCCCTCTGGAGAAGACCTTGCCCTTTCTTAAAGAATGCTCTAAGGTAATAGGTGACACAGGGCTATTAATTTTGTCTGAAAAGCCAAAGCCTGCCTCCAGTCTTTCACCACAGATGGTGTTTGCAGGTAAAGCAGATCCTGATCCCTTCCTAAAACATTATTACAAAAATACTGGCTCCATCTGGTGAAATGAACAAACAGTAGGGAAGGGTACAAAATGAAAAGGTGCCCTGTCCCACTCCCCGCCCTCTGGGCCCACTAGGCACTCTTTGCTGTTACCTTCCAGGAGGTTGTAAGCTTATGGACACAGACACACACAGGGGTGCACCACATGTCCTGTTTTGCACCTTGCATCTTTCCTGTGGCAGTATAGATCTCAGAGGCTGCTCTCTGTCTGCCTCTGTGGGTTTATGTCACTCTTTACATGGCCTTTCCCAGTTCCTGCATTGCAAGGCCAGGAACTGACTGTTCTCCAAATGCTCTCTCTGTCCCTTCTTGTTCTCCAGACTTTCTGTACCAAAATGCACTGGCTTCAGTGGGCATCCAGGCCTTCGGTGAGCACATTCCCAGAACCTTGGGTGACTAAATGAGCAAACTAACTTCTCTTTAACTCTTAACCGTGTGATCCTGCTTGTGTTGGTTCTGCACAGAAGACCGTTCCCCGAGCATGCTGATCCTCTTAAAATGGGTAGCCCCCAGCTACCCCCCAATGGCCAAACACCCCCACTGTATGGTCCCGCATTTGGCCATTAGGCCATTACCTCTCAAGAGTCCCAAAGCAAAATGTTCAGCTTATTTCTGCAGCTGGTTATTTAACTGAAATGAAGATGGCAGGCACCCGCGAGTCGGAGAGCTGTCCCCAGGCATTGCAGGCTTAGTCCTGGTGTACCTGCTGGACCATGACCCAGGGCTAAGGTCAGCCCCCAAAGCTGGGACTTCAAACATGTGTAACAGTTCCCCTGAAAGATGCAGCTCACCCTGCTGCATCTCATCTCACAATTCTAAGAGACATTCCCCATCTTTATACCTTTCAGTTCTCATGAGTTTGCAACAAGCCTTTACTCTTTGTTCTGCACGCAGCCTGCTCTTCTAGGTTTGTTTGGTTTTGCTTTGTAATGGTGGTATTTTTCGAGCTGCTTATATTCACCCTAATTCCTGTACCAGTGACTGTGGGGTGACATTTTAACATGACAGACACACCAAGGAAAAGGTCAGGAAGGAGAGTGAAACACTCAGTGGCCTCCCTCGGGTGACAGTCCCAGCCGAGCGGCCAGCGTCTGCAGAGCAGGCTTGCTTCCTTCCCGGCGGCCCTGGGCACCAAGTGCAAAGGACTGTGAGCCTTTGACCGTTCGCCACTCGGGGCTCTGGAGAGGTGTGCAATCCCAAATTCCACCTAGAGTCGCAGCCCCCCCTTCAACCGCCTACATCATTCCGTGTTTTGTAACATCTTAACTATGTGCCTGATTTCTCCAGGGTTCATTACATCAGTTGATGATTTTTACCAGATGGGTGGGAATGTCAAAAACAGCAAAGAAGTTAGTTCCTGAATTTGGAGGTAAGGACAGGAGGTAGATTGTTAAGACCATTATCCTTCCTTCCAATATTGATCACATGCCTGTTACGTTCCAGGCACTTGTATAAATGCGGTGCCTATGTCCACATCATGCCTGATCATCTAGAAAGGGTCTCGTGCTAGCTCATTCAGTCCTCACAACAGCTTTGGAAGGTGGATATCCACATCCCCATTTTACAGATGTGAAAACTGAGGCTCAAAGAGGCACAGTGAGTTGCCCAAAGCTGTAGCGTGGGGCTTTTGAGCCCTGGTCCAGCCCAGTTCTCCACTCTCTCTACCTCCCATTTTTCCTAAGGTGTCAGGCACTTCCCTGTGAACGCAAGATATCTTCTGGTCTCAGGGAGCCCCCAGAGGAACTGGAGCCAGTCCGGTTTGGACTGCCTCTTGCCACCTCTCCCCATCCCTCCATCTTTGTCACCCACCAATTGTGTGATGCATCACATCCCAGATGGCAAACTCCTCCTTTGGTGAAGAGTGTGGGTGGTCATTGGGGTGAAGACCGTGCACACCCAGCCAAGGGGTTTCCTCACAAGTAGCAAATGCCGCTACTGCTGCTTTTGCTTCTGCGTGTTGTTGGGTGGTGTGGATAACCCAGACCTGCCTGTTGTCACATTCAGCTGCCCAGGCTGCCCTGCAAGCAGCCAAGGTGAAACCTTCCTGCCGTGTCCCTGATGATCGTCGGGAGGAGGTCTGCAGCCAGGCTAGCTTCCTTTCCCACTCAATCAGTCATTCATTCACCTGTTCATTCATACATTCACAGGTACCACTGGGTGCCCTTTGACCTTTTCATAGTCTCTTTGTCTCCTCCTGCTCCCTGCTCAGATCCAAGATGGAGCCTAAGAGCCACTGCCTGCCAAGCTGATGGTTGTGGGTAAGGTGGAAGAACCTTTCCCACATGAGGAAGGCGGTAGCTTGCTGAAACTACTGTTTGTCTTTCCCCAAGGATCCAAAATGCCCTCATTTTCACTGTCCTTTGCAGTCGGTGGTTGTGGTGATGGGAAGATAGTTGTAGTTCTCTGCATGGACATTCTGGAAAAACAGGTCTTCAATATCTTCCTTAATTTGATTTAAAGGAGATTGTCTATTTCTGTGCCTAATTTCGCTAAGAGCTGTGAAGGCTCATTTTTAAAGCACTGAGAGACCCTCGGTGATAGAAAACTAAGTGATGTTTCTCACAGTCCTGAACCAGTGGTAAAAATAGCTTTGGCAGGAAAGCCATAGGCTTCTCGAACTTCCCAGCAGAAGATGATTTGTGAGTGACACAAAGATGGTTCTCAAAGGAGAAGTACATACCTGTGCAGTCTTTTCACAGAACAAATCAACAAATGTAAAGCTAGATGGATAGATGTCCAGCCAGGAGCTTCACATTGTTTAATTGTGTGTGGGTGTGCTTTTTTTGTTTTGTTTCTTTTCCTCCTTCCTCATCTTTTGCATGGCTACTGAGGATCAAAAATTCAAATAATCTCTTACTAAGGGAGCACACAGCCCTGCCTCTGGGAGCACTTCTGTTAGATTCACTCAGCTCTTCCAGGCAATTAGTGTTGATTAATGAGGTTCCAAAAGGGAGTTCTCAAAGCCAGCTCCGCCAAGGCTCTAGCACTTGCTTACGATGCTTTAGACTCGGGCTTCTGCAGCTCCTCCATTTTGCTCTCAGACATGGCTGCCTCTGCCTCATTTCCTTGTTTGGACTCCCTGTTGTCCTCACACCCACCAGAGGATCCACCCAGCCTCTCAACACAGTCTTGGTATATCCCAGGGTTTCTCAACAGCAGCACCAAAGACATTTGGACTGGATAATTCCAAAAGCATCCCTGAACTCTACCCACTGTGTGCCAGTAGCACCCCCTCCCCAAGTCATGACAACCAAAAATGTATTCAGAGGTTGCCAAATGTCTCTTGAAGTGCAAAATCACCCCTGGCTGAGAGCCACTGGCATATCCAAAGAGGGCTATTTCTTTGGCTGTTTTCATCATCAAGGAGTATCTAAATGGGGGGCCCCAATGAGAGTTGGCTCCTACTTGTTTGTTTTTAACTGATGAATGAAGTGTGGACTCCTGACTAATTCCCAAGAGGAAATAGTGTGTGCTTATTTATCCCTTGAAGAGCCTTTTTCGAATGGTTCTGAATGGCCTGTGCATGTGGGGGGATGTGAATTGCAGAAGTCTGCCCCGTTGATCTTCGCTCTGAATCACTTTGTGCTTTTCCAAGGAAAAGCACCGCGCGACACAGGGGACAGGGCTGGTGTTATGAGGGGGGCTCATAGGCTGCGTGGCCTCCATAGAGTGATTCAAAGACCCCAAGCACTCTGCCACCACCCCTCCCCCTTCCTGCCCCCTGCCCCCACGACCCACACAAAGCCACCATGACCGTGGTCCCAAATCTCCTTGGCTTAAGACTGGACAGTTGCTTATTAAAATGAAAACAACCCCAGAAAGGAAAGCTATTGATCACAAAGTCCTTAAATTCATTATTTTGAATTTATGACATGCTTCCCACCTCAGCAGGTACTTAGGGGCAGGTTTTATTTGATAAGAGGATGGAAAAAGAACTCAGTTCTCAAGAAATCCTTGTAGGTGATAGGGAAGGGAGAAAGTATTGTGAGACTAGACTGGCCTTCAGAAAATAGCAGCAAGGCATATTGAGCTCTCACCCCTGGGTGGGCTCTGGGCAAAGCACTGGGCATTTAACCTTTACTGCAGCCCAGGGAGGGAGGGATGATTGTTCTCCCCTTTTTACAGATGAGATGAGGAAGTCAGTGGACCCCACTTCACGATTTACCTAGACCTCTCCCCTGTTAGTGATCCAGGAAGGCCTCGTTAGTTAAAACTCCTGCTGACTCACAATATATTCACGTCGCTCCTATGGTACCACCAGCTGGTAAAGGGGCGATAATTTCCAATGTTGACAATTGTTATTTGCGTCTCCAGTGGAACACCTAATACTCCCTGTTTCAGAGTCGCTCTTTGATCTCGCAGACTTCAACATGCCGCATGAAGCTGGGAACAGTGAAGAGGGTGCCCCTTTCCTTTTGGGGTTGGGCTCCCAAGCAGTGCTGCTTAAGGGGCTGTGTTTCTCAGAGACCCAAATGGGGCAGCCCTGCCTGCCGCCTCCACTGAGGATCCTGGAGGAGAGGACTATCCAAGACAGACAGCAGGCTTTGCCCTGCTGCCTCAGTCTCCCCAAGGCACCGGTGTGAACCTCCTCCAGCCCCAGAGCCCACCCCACCAGTGAATTCCACATCAACCTGTCTGTTGGTCGACCAGATGGATCTAGATGTGGGTGCATTCCAAATAGGCCCAAGAGATCATCCCCCTACTTCCCACCAGGCTTAGTCCCTACTTGTTTAAAGATGAATTTCTAGAACATCCCAGTTGGAAGACAAAGATAACACAGTTTTTACCTTTCTACACAGGTATTGCAGAGAACCAGTTGCAGGGCAGACATTTCAGCCTCTCAGTTCAGAAGTAACAGCTTTCAGTCCCAACCAACATACTGTTCTCCAGACAGAACCATAACTGGTGGCCATGTGAGGGTGGTATCCCAGCTCACAGCGCTGCTTGCTCTGCAGGGTGGAAATGAGATGAGAGAGGCTGTCCCGTTATTGCTGTGACATTGCCAATAGCACATTTCCATATGGGGTTTCAGATCCCTAGTACTTACAGATTTACGATCGGATAACCCTGTCATTGTTTGCTGTGCCTGGCTTTCAAGTCAAGTAGACATGCAAGTCCTCCAGAATTCTTCCTTCCTAACTAGTCCTGATTTCCCCAGGCCACATTCCACACCCCAGAAAGCTCTCGGAGAGCTGCTCCCCGGGCTTTGTCATAGTTACTGACACGACTTTCTCTTTTTTCTCCACAGTGTGGCAAAGGAGCAGAAAACTTTGACAAGTTCTTCACGCGAGGGCAGCCTGTCTTAACGCCGCCTGATCAGCTGGTCATTGCTAACATAGACCAGTCTGATTTCGAAGGGTTCTCGTATGTCAACCCCCAGTTTTTGCACCCCATCTTGCAGAGCTCAGTATGAGAGTCACCAGTGAACAAAGGCCTCCCCAGTCCCCAGCCCTACCAGTGTGGGAAATGATCCTTAACCCTAAAATTTTAAGGCCACAGCCCTGTTTCTTGTTCCAGAGAGAGGCCTAAAAATTGTAGGGTTATTCATCCAAATGCAGTCAACTGTTCAGGGTCTCTCTCTTACAACCACGAAGCATTCTCTTAGTGGAAGATGACGTAGTGTCCAGTGTAATTATGTAGAAGTCATGTCTGGCTGTAGGCTAACCCTTCCTAGAAAGCAAACAGATTATTGCCCTTTTTTTGGTACGATTTGATACATTTTCCATACACTCCGTCTGTCAGTTGTCATCATTGGGATCCTCCACCGCATTAAAAGTGAACCTGCCCCAGTCCAGTGGGCTAGAAACATCTCTACCTGGAATGAAAAAAAAAAAAAACAGGGGACCTAGAGAGTGAGCAAGGAGGGATTGGGGATAGGGGAGGCTTCGAAAGACCCTCTGCTTCTGTTCTCTGCCTCCAGGGAAACAAGCTCTAGAATCCAAGAAAGGGGGACGAAGCTAGTTCCACTGGTGGGTCAGTTGCACACTCACTTTTCCCCAACATTAAAACTTTGTAACCCAACCATAGTCCAGCAGCAACCAGTTTTTTAAAAAGGAAAGGAAGGAGATCTTCAGTGCACCTGTCATCCTGTGCCCTGCTGGGTTGATAATTAGCTTGATACTTGCATTTATTTTTAAGAGGCCAAATCTTCTAAGGACTTTGCTACATGAGCATGTGAAACCATTTCAGATCAAGGATTAACCAGTGCGTGTGTGTGTGTGTTCATTTTAATCTCTAGGAGATTTTTCTGCAACCCAGGGTGCCATCTGCAAACATGCCAACCCCACCCACCCCAATATTTTACTACCTACTTTGTTACCCTTCAGGGGACGCTCCAGTGTTCACCCCACCCCCTTTTGTACTTATTTATTTAATAGGCTGCAATGTCATTCATGAGAGTGCGATGTACAGTAACTTAACCCAAGTGCTGGCCAGTGTCAGCCCCCCCCCGATTGATGTTCCCCCTTCTCCAGCCCTTGGCGTCCACTTAGGGATGACAAACCTTCCAGTTTTGCATCCCATTTCCAGTTCATGTGGAATGACACCCCTAGAGAATCAGGAAATCTGGCTGTATATCAGCTCAACAATGTTTTATTGCTAGAAGGATTTTAGTATGTTTCGCAAATGCATCATGCAATGAATTTTGCATGTTTATAATAAACCTTAATAACAAGTGAATCTATATTATTGATATAATTGTATCAGGTATAAAGAGAGTATTATAACAATTTTATAAGATGCAATTGTGCTATATTTGTGAAGGTTCTTATTTCTAATCTGCTGTTATGATTAAGTTTTAGGTTAATTCTTTGCTGCTGTGCTTCCTCCCCTGCCCCACCCCAGGGGCACCCTGCTCATTGGCACTGTATCAGATATAATAATTTTTTAATGTAGATCTAATTTCAAAAATGTCTACTTTACTTGATTTGATTAGGCTTTTACTGTGTGTGTGTGTATATATATATATATATATATATATATATATATATATATATATATATATGACTCTACCTGCAAACAAAAGTTTTGTTTGGGGGGATTAATTTTGACACAAGACTCCCAGCTTCTTAATGCCATCTTCTGTTCTGATGCCCATGCCACTCTTCTTCTTGAGGATAACAGGGGGCTTTGAATTCCAGTAACCCCAGTTTGTGTGCGTAGATGTGGTGTTGTCACAGCCCCTGGGCTGCACTTTGACTTGGTTTGATTTGGTTCTTCCTCTCAGCCTCGTTCCTGTTAGTGGCTCTGGGCATGGGAGGGTCGGGCAAGCTGCCTTCTTGCTACATCTTCAAGAAAAGCCCAGAAGCAAGCATCTGTCCCGCTGTGCCTGGCGCTGGCCTGGACCGTGCCCTCATGAGCTCACCTGGTCAGCCAAGCCCGGGTTCAGCTCCGAGCACAGGCAAACCCTTTGTGGAGGAGGCAGGTTTTCTTCCCACTGTTGCCAGAACTGACCTTTCCGGTTCTTGTATGGACACTTCCTTGGTGAGGCGCCATCCGAGTGCAAGATCCCTGGAGGAACCAGGCTTCTTACAACATAAAAGAAAGGCTCCCGCTCCTTCGAGGGGTCTGCCCTGTCTCCTCCTGCTCCCCAAGAACTTCTAGTTAAGCCTCCCCCTATGCTTATCCACTCTTTGGCTGTTTACCTGAAATCAACACGCACAACAACTGAGGGGTCTTTGAGGAGGGAGCTGAGGCTGTCCTGGAAGCCCTCGGTGGAAGGAAGAGATGGAGAGGAAAGGGTCAGATCAGGAACGAGCAAGCCCTCCTTCCATCTTCATGGACCCTCGACTTCCAGGCTCCATCCTTGCAGTCCTGCTGCTCAGTGCACGTTTGGGGAGCAACTCCTCACCATTTGGTCGGATGGAAAAGGGACCAATTTATAAAAAGAGACAAGGAAACAAAAGGGCCAGTAGTCCTACCCCAAGGTGGCCCCTGCCCCCCAGGAGAGGAGGAAAGGCCCAGCTAGCAGCCCCTGGCATCCTGGGCCTTTTGTTCCAGGCCCCCAAACTCGGCTTGTTTCATGCAAGTGGCAGGCGCAGGCTTTCCCTCAAACAGCCAGCGCATGTCCAAATTATTCATATTTCTTCAGGAAACATATTCAACATCTCACTGGCTTGAACTCTGTTCAATTTGTGGCAAAGTTTTAAAAGAAAATACACTGATGATGGGTCCCAGCATGTGGCCTCGGTGACAGCAGACTGGAGAACATACTCGGGGGGAAACAGTGCAAATCCAGGGTAGGGGGCACGATAGCACACAGTGTCCTGTTGCGTTCGTTGCTGAGTCCTGAATTTAGATAAAGGCTAACACTTTAAAGATCTGAGCAGGGGCCCACGATGGTAATTGTTAAAAGAAAAAATCAAGTGGGTAGCCATTAGCAAATGTTATCCATAGACTCCGTTCGTATAATTCTATGGAATTCTATGGAAGTGTCCCATTTCATGTGAATTGTGTGATGTGAAACCTGAGGGGAAGGCTGCTGTTTCAACTGCAACAACCGTTTTAGAGGCAGGGTCCCTGAAGGGCAAAGCCACTGGGGGACCCTTTAGTAAGTAACTGCCCCTGAGCCACTGCCAGGGCCTGGGGAGTCACCTCCAGGCTGCCCGGTGGAATCTGGCACAATCGGAGTCTCCAGCCCCCCAGGACCCATTGGGCTATGACCCCAAAAGATCATTCATGTTGCTTTGCATTATTTTCCCTTGGAAGGCAGCCACCGCTGGTGGCGGAACCTTCCCTTGGAAGCTGCAGGCCGGCAGGCTTGGGACCCTTCTCTTGGCATCTCTTCTAAGTCACTAGGTGCTTGGTTCAAATGAAAATATCAGGCATCTGCTGCCAGGCGCAGCCCTTGCAGGTGAATGGGAGGCTCACTTCAAGGCAAGAACCGATTCAAACGGTAGACACTAGAACCCAGGAACCGAAATGATTGCTCTTCACCATATTTTCTTCTCTTCGATCCCACGGCCTGGCCCAGGTTCATGCAGAATCATCGTCTCCCTCCTTTTATCAGCTGCATTAAGCTTTCTTATTACAAATTTTGGTAGAAAATCTGGAGATCATGAGCTGTCTGGAAATTTGACCGGATATGGTTGGTTGAAAGATTACGAACCACCAAGATGAATGCAGTTCGGCAAACTTTGTTGAGCCCCTTGCCGAGCCAAAGTCCTTAGCAGAGTGGGGTGACTTGCTGGAATGAGGGGCAGGGGCTCCAAGAGCCCCTCCCCCCACTGACATTCAGAGAAGGGAGAGGTCGGTGCAGGCTGAGCGCAGCAAGGGAGACAGGGCTTGAGTGCACCCATGGGCACTGGCAGCAGCGGGGAGCCAGGAGGCAGAGGGCGCGTTGGGAAGGAAGCTCCTGCCATGTCCAGTGGCTTTCCATCAGAGGTTGTTGGTTCCAAAGAAAGTCACCGTCTGATGGTCCTTGAGAGCATGTTTGTGGCCAGAGACACAGTCCCTTCCTCCCCCCAAAACTTGCCCCAAATGCCGACATCATCCTCATCAGATCCCCCTCTTTCTTGGGATGTCTCTCTCAATTCCCTGGACACAGCCAAACCAGCCAGTGCACCCTGGAAGCCAGCAGGACCCCATCTATTTTCCTCCCTGGTGTCTGTGGCTTTCTGCTGAGGATTACAGAAGCTGAGACGGATGCAGAAGACACAGAAACAACT
The DNA here is from genome assembly GCF_015220235.1 of Choloepus didactylus. Lineage (NCBI taxonomy): Eukaryota > Metazoa > Chordata > Mammalia > Pilosa > Megalonychidae > Choloepus > Choloepus didactylus. Next base: position 61,321,457 of record NC_051324.1, on the reverse strand, counting down.
AACACTGCAGTTCCTGCTCGATTGAGCTTAGCAGAAGTGAGAGTCTGTGTTTTCAAAGGCCTCAGAAAGGCAACACCATCTGACAAAGTGGTTTTCTCACTTCGGTCTTCACCTGTCTTGAGTGTACAGATCACACCGTTTCCTTTTCCTTCTAACCCCCGGGCCCACCACACGTCACCTGTGGGCGTGAAGTGGCGTGACCAGAAAGAGGAAGCTGGGACAGGGCCCCGGCTACACCGCCGGCGGCAGCAGGGGAAGGCGGGTCCGGTGGTGGGTAGACACTGCTGCCATCCATCTGTGACCGACGGAAAGGACCTCTGGTTTCTCAGTGGCTGCACTCTAACTTGACAAGGAGTGTTGGGAAACATTTTTCAAAATCCTTTTTCTTGAGGTGCTTGGGCTGCATTTTATGGTTTATACCAGACTGTAAACACGTTTGTCATTTCCCGTTCGGGCTGATATGCCAAACCTAGGAAATGTTATATGTTGCTGCCGTTAGAAGATGCAGAAAAATAGGAAGGGTGACCTGGAAATTATTTCAACCACAATTCTGTTAAATCCATGTCAGGGACTCTCTGGGAGGGCGGAACGGCTGAGACCCCCCTGCCTCTGATCCATGAAAGCAGGAAGCAGGTGTCAGTCAGGGTTGGTGTAGGTCCAGCTCGGTAATCAAACAGCCTTACGATGACCCTACACTAAAGCCCCACACGTTCCAAAGACTTTTTTTTAATCTTAAAGAGGAAATTAATTTGTTATTTCAAATAGAACAACAGAAGATACTGGGCTCTTTGTACTTTTTTATAGAGAACTTTAATAATTCAATTCCTCTTTTAAAACGAGTTTTTAAAATAAAGTTACTGGCAATTTCATAAGATTCCAATCACATGGAGCCTGTCGGAGGTGTCAGCTGGGGCCAGCTAGAGTGCCCCCGACCTGTGTGCCCCCTGCGGAGTCCACAGCCGAGTGACTCGAAGTTCAGGTGGAACCTGTTGGCCAACTGATGCCCTCTGTGGCTTTAGTAGAGACTGGGGACAACCGTCAATAAGGTCCAGGAACATTTGGCCCATGAGGAGGATGGCTTTATGGTCCCTTGCTGATGCAGCCCTTGCACAGCATTCCTGGGGGAGTCTCTGGGGCTCACTTCCTCAGCTCTGCCCCCAAGACCCTGCTGGTCCCCAGGTCTCTCACTTTTGGTAAAACTTCAGAGGTGCCCTGTAAGCTTGTTGCCCACTGGGCAATTCAGAAATACTTCAGTATCCCCAAGAAAGAAGAGGCAGCAGCCAACATGGCATCTGTTTTACAGTTCTCTCTTATAGGAGTAGACAGAATCCTACTTTTCAGAAAATAGGTGTCAAGTCCACTTTATAAGAACCTTTTTTTCTAAAACAAGACAAAAGAAGGCTTTGCCTTTTCTGATTCAACAACAGCTGTACTAGCCTTGTCTCCTCTGCTTAACTTTAGGAGTATCTGTTCCTATGATAGTTTCTAGATTTCTGTTGATATTTTCTTCCTGGAAGGATGCGACTCTTGTCTTAAGTGGCTTACTGGACTCTTCAAAGTCATTGACGAAGGCAGTTATTCTTTCAAGTCTATGTGTTTTTCTAAAAGTTCACTTCATATCCCTTGTATTAGGGTCTTTCCGAATATGTTTTCTAGAAGGTCAGAAACATTTGAAATCATTGCTTTTGCTACATGATTGTGTGTGTGTGTGAAGGATATGCCATGTTGAAATCATTAATTGTAAAACGTCATATAAGACCCCAAATGTGTATGGAGAAGGAAGAGGAAGAGAAGGAGGTTGAGGTTTTTCTTCTGTGTAAGCACCTACTGACAAAATGTGCAGGCCATTCAGCTGTCAAATAACATTTGGTTATATAGTGGGCGAGATGGATGTATAAATTACTGCATTGCTTTCCTCAGTTCGTGTAACCTCTAATCTTCGCTTGCATGATATGCTTTGTTTAGATACATTAATCGTAGTTTGGAAGCAAGTGTGTATGAATAAAGATAATGATCATTCCTTAGTGTACTTGGTCTCATTCACATCCCTTTGGGGCACTGCAATTATTTTTCATCAAGTGCTCCACTAGAAACATTTCACTCTGGACATACTTCCTAGAGCACTTGCGGCTTTTCACTTGTTTCATGAATGATTCTCCACTGGAATTCTCGTTCTCTTAAAATGCACCATGCTTTGAATTGAAGCCCAACAGGTACTGGAAATAAAGTAGTGGTAGGCCATTCATTCATCATTCATTCATTCATTTATCATCCATTCACTGAGCACCTGCTTGGGCCAGGAGTTGGATCAGGGGGCAGGTGTGGTGGGCAGGAAAACCAGTGTGGCTCCAGCCAGCCTGGAGCTTTTACTTCTGCCCCCCACCCCCAAACTGCAGGGGACACCAAGCAACTAAGGAGAACATCATCAAAAGGACAGTCCCCTTCCACTGGAATGAATGAATTCCAGAAGGTATTTGGGGAAATACTTTTCCCAATATTGTGAATTGGGGGGAATCCCAAATATTGGGAGTGTTGGGAAAATATAATTACAAACAACATCTCCTTCCAACCCCAAAAACCTCTCCATGAAGGTAGAAGAGAAAGAACAATTTTATTAATGAATAAGCATTAAATCAGAATGCAGTGCATCCCAGACTGTCTGCTAAAGAGCTTGCGAAAAGTTAAGAGGGCTCACCCTTCTGATTCAGCTAAGCAGACACAACATATTACCTGCACATCTTCAAGATAATCCTCGTATCTTTATGACCAGAAATTTTGCAGTTTGGAATCGGGGGGTTACTGAAGTTAGGCTTGTCTGCACCAGGAAATTGGGAGACGGCGTTCTGTTCCTTGATGATTGCATTTCAAAGAGATGAATCTCAGGTCCCGGAGGAAGCATCTGAGTCCTGAGACTGGCCAGGGCTTTATGTAGCATTTACTGTAACAAGAGCTTTTCTCCACAAATAGACACTTTCAAGTACCTGTGGGCCCCACTGTGGATGCAATGGCAGCACTGCCACTTTTTATGACCCCAGCCCTCCTCCAGCATTTCTTCATGGATGGAGACTTGGGGGGAAATTTTCAAATGTAGGGGAAATTTTAAAATATCCAGCATTTTAAAACAGCACTATCAAGAGAATTAGCTTCACAAAGAATAAAGCAATAAAACCCAACATGATTTCTAAAAAGCCTTGGCCAAGGCTTGGCAAAGTTGTTAAAGAAGGCAAATGTGTCTTGGCTGCTTTCTGGCCTCCTTTTGGGGGATGCTCCCGAGCACACTGCCGCTGCCACCTCCCCACCCACACCCCCTCCCCGTCCTGCCAAGGCCCGACCCAGGCCTGCTCCCTCCAACGCGCTCTGCATCTGACCCGGCCTGGCCTGTGCCCCGTTTCCTCGAGGCCTTGCTCCCGGCCCATGAGGATGCCCCAAGTGTCGGTGTCCACCAGGCTCGTGTCATCTCTGAGATGCTGCAGCCACACAGCTACTTCCTGGAAGTTAAGGCTGTTTCCGCTGCCAATGCAAGAGCAGGCCAGACAGTCATTTTTAGGGAGAGCAGAGGGTGGTCACTGGCTCCCTGGCTGGCCCCAAGCTTAACTCTGGATTAGTCGATTTTACATACACGTGTGGCCCGTGGCCCTGCTCCACGTCACCTCACAGAGTGGCATCAAACGGCTCTTTAGCACCCCCTCGGTTTCTACCAGTTTGCTCTTTTCTCTTACTTTCCCTGAATCTAGTTCACTTATGTTTGATTTCATTTTATTTTACCGCCATGCCAAGTGGAGCAGAGGCACTGCAGCGCGGGCTGCCCTGCACGAGCGGCCATCTATGTAAGCAGCAGGGTTGGGGAGGCCCAGGGCGGCCCTCCGAGGTTTAACCCTGTGGGGGCTGCCCCAGAGGCACGGCAGGGTCCATGGCAGGGTCTCCCTGGCCCACCGAGGAGGGAGACGAGCAGCCGGACACCACCTGCGGGGGAAAGCAGCTGCTCCGAGTCCTCGGAAGCTGCCACTCCCTCCCCGCCACGCCTGGCACCTGGCACCCATGTTCTCCTCCCACACCCAGAGCTGCCCGTGGGCCCGGCACCGCCTGACGCCCACAGCCACCTCCTCCATGTGTGTCAACCCCCATTTGCTTCTCCACACCCCAGACCTCTAAAACCCCCTAAATATACCATCTCTGGGGAGGCAGCAGCTCTGCAGCCAGCTGGCCTGGTGTCCACTTAATAGTTGTTTGACCCAGGCGAGTTATTTGCACCTTTCTGAGCCTCAGTGTCCTCATCTGTAAAAGGGGACAACAATAATGGTGGCTACCTCCGGGTTGGGGCGAGGACTGAAAGAGTAAATAAGTGTGAAGCGTTAGGATGTTCCCTCACATGGAGTAGGTGCCACGTGAGCATCAGGCCCTCATTCAGGAAGGGAAACGGAGGCACAAGTTCCTGCTACGACCAAGCAGACAGCAGAGCCACCATAAGAAAAGGGTGAGAGGTGATTGCTACCCTTTTTGAGAGAAGGGCCATGTGTCAGCTGATGAGGGCTGTCACAAGTGTGAAGATACTTATTGAATCAACCTCATTTACTGAGTCTAGGAAAACAGGGCTGAATGGAGACCTGTGGGCACCCCAGGCAGACCATGAGCTTAGCATCCTTTGGTTGATGTTTGGTAAATTGCTGCACAGGGGAGGGCAGGAAGCAGCACCAAGCCGCAGCGGGTGGTCCCATGGGCACGACTGCGCCCTGTGGGTGCAACTCTCCATCCTTGGAAGAAAGACCAAACCCACCAACATGGCTGCGAAGCTCTGCACAGCCACTACCCACTGCCGGCATCATCTGACCGCATGTTCTCTGGATTCTCTGATCTTTTTTCAATTCTTCAAATGTGCTCCAACCCTTTGAACGCCAGGACCTTTTCACATGCTCTTCTCTCTGCCCGGAACACCCTCGTCCGAGCCTAGTTAATGCCCCTTTGTCCTGCACATCTCGACTGAATTGTTATTCCCTTGGGGAAGACTTCTCCTTCCTCCCTGACAAACTCAACCTCCCCCCAACCCCATCGTACACTCGCTTAGTACTCACGTCCCTCCTTTTTTGCACTTCTTGTGGTGGCCATTGCATGTTTGCTTGTGGGAATATTTGATGCCTCCCCTACCAGTTTGCTTTGTGAAAGCAGGTAACACATTGGGCTTTGCTTACAATTATCCTTCCAGGGAGCAGTCTAATGTGGGACCCAGAGCAGAAGCTCTGGGAATAGACCTTCGTCTTACGCATCCAACCTCATCCAGCCATCCAACCCCTGCCCACTGACATGTGGTCCATTACCACGTCCTGTTGGGTCTGCCTCTCAAGGTGTGGTTTTCAATCTGGGAGGATTTTGCACACACACACACACACACACACCTGGATATTTTGCAACATCTGGACACATTTTTAGTTGTCACAACTCAGGGTGCTACCCACATCTAATGGATAGAGCCAGGGATGCTGCTAAGCATCCTACAATGCACAGAACAGCCTCCAACAAAGAATGATCAGGCCTCAAATGTCAGTGGTGCTGCTGTTAGAAAACTCTGTTCTAAACTTACTCCAGTTCTTCCACTTTGCACCATGTAAACTGCTGTGTCTTTGGACCAAGCCACTGTCATCTTGACCTCGTCTCTTTGAGGTCACCTTCCATCTCCCACAATCCACTTTGTGCTGCAGCCAGCGTGACCTCGTTTGAGCAGATCCTTCCCTGCTCAGAGCCTGCCAATGCCTTCCCACCAACTTTAGAATAAGCCCTATACTTTCCCCGGGCCAGCCATCCTCACATGACCTGGCTCTGCCAGACTGCTGTGATAGCTACCAGGGCAAGCCCAGAAAATTGCAGACATGTTTATCTGTCTGTGGTTGGCAGGGGAGCTCCCACCCGTCAGAATATGAACTTGGCGAGAGGAACAAGCTCAAACATCCTGTTCACTGCTAGATCCCCAGCTCCTAGAATTTGGCAAATAGTAGCTATAGAATGTTTAATGAATGAATGAATCAATGAATCAATGAATGAATCCCAGGATTGCTTGAGCCTAGCAAGGTGTTAGACAATACATTGCTGTACATGGTCCTTGCCTTCAAGTTGCTCACAAAGTAGTTAAGGACACAAGATGTACACGTACACAAGAACTAGTTAAAGATCAGCTCTCAAAAACCTTTCATGAGTTTATGCCAAAGAAATCCAAATTCCCAATCTCTGTCCACCCAGAATCTCGAGGCAGCAGGCACTTACGGGTACACCTGGGTGGTAACACCATTGAGCCTCTTGCTCTTTCTCCAGCCTGTTGTGTGCTCTGGGGGTGAAGTTATGGTTCAGCTAAAATGCAAACGCCTGTGGGCAAAGGCGATCTATTTTCACACTCTGTCCCCGTCTTGAAAATACACATCACGAGGAGCAGGCAGTGCCTGCAGGGAGTGTGCAGAAGGTGGCAGAACTGGATGTCTCCCGGAGATTCTTTTTTTAAAAGCTAATTCAATAAGTATATTGCAGAGAGGCCTATTCTAGACATGAGGGAGAGAGTAGAATATGGGTCTAAAGAAATGAAAGAGCTAGCAGTGGGCGCAAGGATGTAGCAGCACAGGTGAACATGGCAAAAAACAAAAGCATGAAGCACATTGTAAGTGTGCACACAGACACGCATGCACACGCACACACACTCACACAGTGATTACCACGTGTGCCACACGCTTCTCAGCACCATACTTGCACTTTTTTAAAGCCCACAGTGGCCCCATGAGGTGGGTCCTACTTACCATCCCTATTTTCCAGAAGAGGAAAGGGAAGTCCAATAGAGGTTAAATAATCACCCCGCATGAGCAGCAGCGACAAACCGAGCCAACTGGAAGAGCTGCACTAGGGGCTTCCTGGAGGAGGCGGCATGAGGCAGGTTTGATGGAGGAGAGGGTGAGATGGGGAGTCACAAGCAGAATGCAGCAAACAACAGGCAGAAGGGGAGGGACCAACACTTACCCAGCACCTGTTGTGTAACTTGGACGCAATTCTCTTATTTTCGTTCCTCATGGCAACACCATGGGATAGAGGTCATTGTTCACATCTTATGGACGGAGAAACTGAGGCCCAAGCCAACTAACTGGCCTTAAGGTCTATAACTCCTAAGCGGCAAAGCCAGGCTGGGCCCCAGGTCTCTCTCATTGATCTGACCCGCCATACTCAGGGGATCCAAGAGGCAGTAATGGGTGGGGGTGCTGGACTAGAGCCCTCCTGGGAGCCATCTCCCCCTTTGTGGCTCCTTCAAAGCCCACCCATCCCCAAGGAGGAAGTTTCTTTCTGTTGCCTGATGCTGGTGCCCACGAGATAACATGCACTTCTGCAACAGTTTCCAGAAGCCCATCCCCCACCGCCACCCTCCTTCCCCTGACTTTTTTTTTTTTTTTTTAGCTGTCTGGGTGTAGGTGGGGAAAGAAAAGAAAAATAGCATCGTGGTGCTCAGAAAACTATCATTACCTTTGCAGCCTCCCCCACCCCACTGACTCTCACCTGGAGAGGCCCGGGGAAGGCACAGCAGGAATGGCAGGCTGCCGGGCACCGGGGCGCCCACCGCAGGGCAGCCCTTGCTTGGAGTTCCCAGAGGTCTAAACAACCAGGACACAGCAGGGGCATGGGTCCAGGTGCACGGAGGGTGAAAGTCCAAGGCATCCATCATCTATGGGAAGGGAGCTCAACAAAATGAAATAAGTGATTTCTTCTGCAGTGAGCATCCCAGAGAGGAAATCTGGGTTGGGGCAGAATATCATGGGAATGCTTTAATTTTTAGAACATTGACAACAATAACACATGATTATTACAGCTAATACAGAAATAAAGTAAAGGAAACCCGTCCATCCAAGATAACCACTGTCGTGCTTAAGCTGCTTGATGCCTTGCTTACTCCATTCAATTGTTATTCTTTTATCTTTTCATGACTGTACAGTCAAAGCTCTCTTATCAAACTCCATGGGGACTTGAAGCTGGTCATCTCAAACAAGGATCACACATATACTTTAAACATTGCATTGTAGCTTAAAGCCTGTAAATGTACATCCATCCAAAATGGAGCAGGACTTATCTCTGAGTGGGGCTGAGGTATGAAATATCAAGTCTGTCTTGCATAAACTGTGCCCATAATGCATAACTCACATTTTCCAATTTGGTTCATTTGAGGAGAAGCAAGATAGGCACAAAGCAATCCAAATGCAAAGTCCTTCTAGGTTTTTGAAATATTTTCTATTCTATTATAGTTGCCTTGCCCACAACTAGTTCTACAGCAGTTCTTAACAATTCCTCTTTATTGTCTTTTTAAACAGTCTACTTCATTGAAACAAATCTGTTCTTCTATATGTATTTCACCAGTTTATGTAGCATTTGCTTAAATTGCTTAACCACACAGCAAGTAGAGCAGGCATACAAAGGTTTGGGAATAAATTGACCGACTGTTAGTAAGTCATGGTGGGACAAAAACTGCATGAAAATATGATTAAAAAAAAAAAAGGCAAGGAAAATAAGATGTCCAGTATATCATGGGAATTTAGTGTTTCATAGAAAACATGGGTTAATCCAGTGGGTCATTCTGTGGATACAACTAAGAAAGATTCTACTACAAAACATAGATTACTCTACCTAATGATTTGTAAGGGCTGCATAATATTCCATTTTTGTATGTATACATTACAATTCATCTTAACCCATCCTGTACTTTCAGTATGCATGTGCTAACATTTAAGTGGTTCCCAATTTTTTACTATTACAAACACCATTGTGATGAATACCCTTATCTTTTTTCTTCACACAGCTGGCCAATTATTTCACTTGTTCATTCAAAAAATATTTATTGAGTCCTTATTATGTCCAGGTACTGTTCTAGGTATTACAGATAGAGAAATAAATCAACTAAAATCCCTGCCCTTGCAGATTATATTTTGGGGGGAAATTTCCATGTCTTTAGGATAACTTCCTGAAAGTTGGATTCACGGTCAACAATTATAAACCTTCTTTGAGCTTTATATGCAAGTTGTCAAAACACACTCAGAAACAAAGGAAACAGTGTATTCTAATTTTTGACTAATTGAGTCATTTCAAAGTTTCATAGACACAGATATTCATATATCCTACATACCTGCACATGGAGTTAACAGTTACCTTGTCTATTATTTATCTATTGCAGCAGACCAAAATACCTCAAAACTTAACAGCTTAAAGAATGAATATCTATTGTCTCCCAGTTTCTATGGATAGGAATTTGGTAGCAACTTTGCTGGGTGATCTAGCTCAGGATATGTCATGAAGTTATAGTAAAGGGTGTCAGCCAGAGCCACAGTCATCTGAAGGCTCAAGTGGGACTGGAGAATCCACTTCTCCCGTATGGCTATGGACAAGAGGCCTCTGTTCCTCGCTACATGGGGCTCTCCATTGGGCGGCTTGGATCCCTCACAGCATGGCAACTGGATTCCCTGAAAGAAAATTACCCAAGCTAAGAGCAAGGATGCAACAGAGCTTTTTATGATCTACTCTTGGATGTCACACATTGTCACTTCCGCCATACTGTATTTTTGTTAGAAGCAAGTCACCAAGTCCAGCCCAGAATCAAGGGTAAGGGAACTAAGCTCTCCCTCTCAAAGGGAGCAATGTCAAAGAATTTGTGGCTACGTTTTAAACTACCCACACCCTGGGGAGGTGAGATTCCACGGCACTGAGTTTTGTCAGGAGGAGAAGCAAGAAACCAATTCGGTGGCATTTTTGATGTATTGCTATCCTTATCCAGAAATACGTTTCAATAAGTCTTACTGTTTGTTGATATCTTTTCCTTTTCTATTTTTAATTGTTTCTTCTTATACATGCATGTTTTTGAAGACTTGGGAAATATTTGAAAAGGCAAGATAAAATAATAAAACCCATCCATCATTACACAACCTAGAGACAACAACTGAGAATATTTTAGTTTATTTCTTTCCTTCTATGCACACTATCTTACATTCTTGGAATTATAATGAATGTATAATTCTGTATCCTTCTTTTTTATGTAATATTGTGTATTTTTTTATCACTAAGAGTCCTTTATACAAAATATTTTAAATGGCTAATGTGTTCTACTATACAGATGTACCATGTATTAGTCAGTGTTCTCCGGAGAAAAAGAACCAAAAAGATATATTTATATATGTAAATATTATGAGCTTAATTATAGGAATTGGCTCACACGACAGTGGGGATTGGCAAGTCCAAATTCCGTATGGTAGGACTCAGTTGGGAACTCCGAGGAAGGCGGAGATGAATTCCCCAGGAGAAGCTGGCTGGCTGAAGTAGAGATGGAAATTCTTCTTTGTGACTTCTGACATCCTCAGTTCTCCTTTTAAGGCCTTCAACAGATTGGATGAGACTTCTCTCATTGCTGAAGGCAATCCCTTTTGGGGATTGTAATCAGACATAGATGCAATCAACTAACTGATTTAAATCCACGAGATACTCTCACAGCAACTTGCTTGACCAAACAACTGGACACCATCACCTGGCCAAGTTGACATATGAACTTAGCCATCACATACCATAATTTTCTTAGTGATTCCCCTGGACTTTTATGTTGTCTCCAGTTTTTCCATTATATTAATTCAGTGGTGAACACCTTTGTTCCTAAAATTCTGAATGCATTTTGGATCATTTCCTTATTTGGTTTCCCAGAAATAGAATGACCAAACATTTTTGAGACACTTGGTACTTACTGCCTCTTTACCTTTCCATGACATTTTCTTGCTCTGAATTAACTGGTAACTAGTGTTTCTTTTCATTCAATATTGTGCTATTCTTAGTGGGTGTATTGTCAAGTGCCTTCATTCATTCATTCATTCATTCATTCACAGTATATTCCTGTGAGCACCAGCACTGGGCTCTGGATGAGGATACAAGCATTACCAGAGCTCATAGTCAAGAGTGTTTGTGGCTTTTTGCCGCTTTTCACAAGGATTTGAAGTGCCTTACAAGTAAAATACTTCAAATTAATAATAAAATAGAAATAGGAGGTCAGGAGCAAAGACAAAAAGAACATAAATATATTCCCCAGAGTCAGCAAAATTCTTGTCATTGATCCTCAAACTTGACGCTGCCTTTCCTAGCAGCCAAACAAACAAACAAACAAACAAACAAACAGCAACTGTGATCAGTTATATGGTTTTCTTTACTGAAAAGAGGAAGCTTATGTCTTCTGCATTCTACAGGGAGAGAAAGGCTTTCCTAGCACAGAATTCCAGAAGAAATCTCACAGGTATGATTTTTACTATATGGAAGACACTGAGCAATATAAGAAAGAATGGCCTCACCAGCATTTTGGTTTTTTAAAGCAATAAAAGCAGTAAATTTCGTATGGACTTTCTTTAGTGATCTTTATAAAGTTAGGGGCATAATACTAAAACACACCTTTGTAAAGGTGACTGAGAGCCTAAACCCAGGTCTCCAGATAAGTAGCCAATTATTTGGCCCAACTTGAACCAAGAAAAGAATTCAGAGCTCCTGGAGGAAAAAGAACAATGAGATACCATGCTTGATCACTCAACTTGGCAAAGTTTAAGCTTTATTTAAAGATTAAGACCCAATTTTGGCAGGAGTTGGGGAAGCCGGCCACCTCATACTCTGCGGGTAGGAATATAAATTGTTACAACCTTTATGGAGGGCAATTTGGCACTAAGTAGCAAGAGTCTTAAAAATGTGCCTACACACAGCAATTCTACTTTGGGGGATTTTTCTTCCTAGGGAAATAACCAAAAATGCACACACAGACTTATGTCTTAGGAGTCTGTTTTGCTCAGAATCCTGGGGTTGCAATAAACCCAGATGGACCCACTCAGGGACTGGCACTGGAAATTTCTAGATCTGTGGGCTCTTTTCTATGGGATTTTTTCCTATCACTCATGTAAGCGTCTCAACCTCTCTTGTTCTCTTTTTTAAACTTTTTATTTGGAAACAATTGAGGACTCAAAAGAATTTACAAAAATAATACAGGGAGTTCTCATGTGTCCATCATCCAGGTTTCCCCAATGATAACATCTTACATAATCCTAGTATATGATCAAAACCTGGACATGGATGTGACACAATCCTATTAACTAAACCATAGACCTTACTTAGCTTTCACCAGGTTTTACATGTACCGTGTGTGTGTGTGTGTGCGTGTGTGTGTGTATGTGTGTGTGTAGTATGATGAAATTTTCTCATATGTTAGATTCATGTAACCACCACCATAATCAGGATACGGAACTGTTCCATAGAGAAAGAAACTCTCTCTGGCTACCCCGTTGTGGTCATGCCCCTCCTTCCCACCATAGTCCCTGGCACCGCTGATATGTTCTCCATCGATACAATTTGGTCATTTCAAGAGTGTTACCTGAATGGAAGCATACAGGATGTAACTTCTGGAACCGTTGGTTGTCACTGAATGTGCTGGCTTCTCCCTTATCTTCTCTGCTTTTCCGAAACCTCGGCCGGCCACATCTCTTCCTGGCCTCCCTTTAGGCTCCGGTCATCCTCTCAGCTTCAGCTCCCAGTGGTAAGTGGGTCTCTCTTGTATTTCTCCCCGGAGAGGGAATCCGATGGCCTAGTGGACTTTGGGCTCAGGCCATGTCCTTGGTCACTGGCAAGCTCATGGACTGGCTGTCTAGAGGCCAGGTTTCCCTTCTGGTCCAGTCACTTGTGGCTGAGGGGAGTGGGCATTCAACACAAGGCACGGCCACCTCGGCCTGACCCCTCATCGAAGAGAGGCACAAAGGGAGGTCCCTCTGAGTCCGGGTTAGGGGTAGTTTTAAAGGGCACATCTACTATGCAGTTCATTGCAAACAGTCTAAATATCCATGGCCTACCCAGTAATCATTCCTCTTGGCTTCTTTGCTAATAGAGCCCCAATTTGTGCAGATGTGGGGTGGGCATGTGCTCCCTGGAGGCCCCAGGGGTTGGGTTGGTTATCCATGTGAACCAATCACAGGAACTCCATTCTCCTTGCCAACAACTGGCTCAGGCAAGAGCACATGCCGTGCCCCATCCTTATGTGAACCATCCTCAGACGGGCTCCAAAGGGCCTATGGGAATTGACTGGGCTGCAAGGCAAGCACAGGGGAGAACAGCTCGACATCAAGAAACCCCGAAGCTTTCTTAGTATGAGATGAGGGATCCTTCTGGCGGTATTTTCAGAGACCCTTCCACAGGGATGATAGGTCCGAGACTCACTGCTGCAGCAGTAACAGCTTATAGCAAAACAAAGCACAAAAACTAATAAACCAATCATGGAGAAAAGATTAAAGGCCAGAGAGGAGACGCCAGGAAATTTTATTAGGTTGAAAAGAAGCAGCGTAATCATTCTTTGAGTTAGTGGGTCACTTGGATCCAAAGGCCCTAAGCGAGCTCTGTGTCTCTGTGACGGCGCCCCATCCTGCTCCCATGCACCTGGCACTCACCTGCCTTCAGGCTTTGCCGTGACTAGAAAGACAGAGCACTGTCCTCTGGTCCAGGGGCTTTTGCCTCCATGGGGAGGGGCTGACCTCAGAGTGACTACACAACTAATTGTCTAAACCAGGACAGGCATGAAAATAACACAAAGATCCATTCAGTCTGCTAGGACAATGGACATAAACCAGAACCAATGAAAGCAAACTGGGCTGTAGGATCCCCTTACTCTAACCAGCGTCCACCTCACTTCTTCTGGTAAGACCCTCCCACCTGACCCACCCATCCCACTTTACCTTTTGGGAACTGACCCTCTCCACTCTAACCACATAAATCTGGTATTTTATCTACTCCAGGGTTTCTCAACCTTGGTACTATCGACATTTTGGACAGGATCATTCTTTGTTGTGGGGGGCATTGCACGTGTTTTTTCAGCGTCACTGGCCTCTGCCCATTGGGTGCTGGTAGTACCTCCCCCAGAGCTGTGGCAACCCACAATGTCTCCTGGCTGCACCAAACGTCCCCTGAGGGCAGAGTTGCTCTGGTTGAGAACCCCTGCACCGGTCACCCATCACGCTTTTGAGGGAGGACTTCAGGCCCAGGATGCCTTTTTGGCTTAAAGTCTATCTGGACAGTCAACAAGTTTTCTAATCTCAGAGCTCAAAGAGGCACAGGACGTGGCAAGTTTAAAAGGAAAGGAAACACCCGGCACCGACACCTGAGCTGCTGGGAGCCGCCAGTGGGGTGGGCAGAGTGGGGCCAGTGTAGAACACAGAGGAGTGAGAAGCAGGTTCCTTCCTTTCCAGTGTTGTTTCATGCAGATCTGCTATGACCTGTGGGTGCTGGGGTTTGCATGGGAGAACATCGGAGCTGCCCAACTGAAACAGCCTCCCTGCCCCTGGAGAGCCGACCTGGGGTACAGCTCAACGGCTGGAAACCTGTTACCCCTGCAAGCTAAATCATCCCCATCCCATGGGGCCTGCCAAGCAGCAGTAGGAGTTTAGTAAAGGTTGAATGAATGAATGAATGAATGAATGAATGAATCCCAATTCAATCCTAAAGTAGGTGACCCATGGATGATTGTATTTAGTCCCTCTGGTCTTTAATCTGCTCATTTAAATAATAAAGGAAAGAATTCTGGCTGCCTGATAATGCAGTGAGATCCTCCCCACTCATTCTATCTGGGGCCTGGGCCTTTTGGAGATCTGGAAGCCTCTATCTCAGGATAGCCACTGTCAGCTAATGGGGGGGGGGGGTGTCCTTATAATGAAAGCGAGGCTTGGAGGGAGATGGCCACTCCTTTATCACGGTGGTGCCAACACTGCTATTTCACAGGGAGCTGGTCAACCCACGGGACTAGGAAGGAGACAGCTTCCTCATCTGAAATCAGACCACATTGTCTTTGGAAGAAAATTAAAGTTGCTGCAGGGAGATGTGTTTGCTATTAGGTAATTAAAAAAGAAATGGGCTGCTTCTTTTACTCATGAAGAAACTGGGATTCAGAGCCCCTGCTGCCTCTCCCCAACTCGTGGGGCCACACCCCCTCTGCACTTTGCAGCCAGCAGACAGATGCCCTGCAAGAGAAAAGGCCTCAGTTAACATCCTGCCCAGTGGCTGTCAACCGGGGGTTAGTTTGAGCCCTCAGGGAACATTTGACAATATCTGGAAACATTTTTATTTGTCACAACTGGAGGGGCGGGGTGGGGGCGGTTACTGGCATCCAGCAAACAGAGGCCGGAAGGCTGCTCATTCTCCAAAGCACAGGGCAGCCCCCCACCCCACCCCCCAACAAAGAATAATCCAGCCCCAAATGTTAGAATGCTGAGTTTGAGAAACCCCGATAAGCCCAAGGCACTAGGGTGTGACCTACCTTGGAAGGAGCTTGGGGTGGCCCCCACCCCACGTATATAAAGGGACAAGTTAGAGCTTACATTTCCTGGTCCTCGGGGCTTAGTGCCTCACAGGGTCCAGGGCTTGGGAGGTTGAGGGAAGGCAGCAGGCAGTTCCCACCTGAGCCAGGTCCTTTCCAGCTCTGGCACCGGGGCTGGCATTGGGCGATGCCTACAGACTCACAGAAGACACCCCGAGCAGGAGCGATGTAAGGCTGTATTCCTGACCCTCCCTTCCAGGTAGGGCAGCCAGGGGACATCTTCCCAACACCCGCCCTCCTGGTGGACCACAGAGCGGGGCCTGGCTCGTCCAGGTTACTTGCTCAGCACCAGATGTGACGTGGGTGCCCAGAACCCGTGTCCCTCTGCTGTTTCCTCCCTGCCCCTCCCATGCCCTCCTGCTGTCAGCTCCTGCTCCCAGGAAAGCACCCGGCATCACCCACACTTTAGTGGATGGCCGTGGACCGTTTAGAAACACGACGACTCCTCCAAAGGGGTTTCTCATTGAACATGCATTGAAACCTAAATAATAACAGATATCATTTGCTACTTTTTGTCAAACCCCTTTTATACATTTTGTGTCTATCGTCTCCTTTATTCTGACAGTGAACCCCCCAGGTGGGCATTATTATGCCCATTTTCCAAATGATGAAAGCTAGACCAGAAGGACCAAGTCGTTTACCCACGTCACCTGGTTGGTGGCAGAGAGAATGAGAGTGGACCTTAGACTCTTCTCGTGCCAAAGCACATGCTTGTTAACCACTGCAACATTCATCCAACTGCAGAGCCTTAAATGAAGAACAGCTGGGCAGGGATACGACTTCCTAGCATGACCTGAAGCTCCTGGGCCAGACCTTCCTGCTGCAAATTCTCCTCCTCTATGTGTGCCATGGCTTGGAAGAGGACGGAAAACCCAGCCTGAGCTAAACTCCTACGAAAGGACAGAAACCACCAGGAAAATTCAGGCATCTGCCGATAACATAGCCGTGATCGGGGGAAATGCGTAGATGTTTACTTGCCCCATGTATCTTCTAGCCCCATAGTTTCTAGCAGAATCTCTGGTATTTGCGAGTGACTGCCTAGAGAGTTGTCATTCTTAATCAAGGTTTCCAGAAGCTAGAGGCTTCCAAATAACCTGAGGCAGGTCTGTTTTCTGGGACGCTGGTTGGTCATGCCCCCAGGGAGTCCCACTTTTTCTAGATCCATACCAGATGCATCCTCTGCTTGCTCACGAAAACAGCCCGAGCTGCTTGGAAAAAAATAATAATAACATGCAGCTCCGATTACAGGGACCAGCTCTACCCAATCCCTGCCCTCACTCCCACCCCCATTTCACCATCTTCCCTGGACTCCTTGCACGGCAAAATCAGCGTTAACAGCACTTTAAGAGTGTTCTACCTTCATCTCTACGTGGTGGATATCTGCTGATTTGGTAACCAATATCCGTTTCCTTCCTGTAGTTACTGTTCCCAAGTTTGCCTCTGAAAACCTGTTTCCACCATATTCTCTCCGTCTAGATGTCAGTTAATTCCCTTTGCCAGTTTTCTGTCACTGGCAACCAAAGCAATCCTGACTGATACAGCCAGCTTCAATGTTTCTGTGGAGCAGAACTTAGAACCTGTTTGAGTAAATTTTAGGGATAGTTGAGAGATGAATTTGAAAATTACAATTTGAAAATTCTAGCTTCCAGCCCCCTGCTTTGATCTGTATAAGAAACTTCAAGTTGTAAGTTACATTTAAAATGTTATCTTTTATGATTAAAAAATTATGATATATTCGCATAAACAGATGCTCAGGAAATAAAGAAAAGTATGAAGAAGAATATAATCATCACCCATAATTTCTATTAGCAACTGCTAATACTTTGGTATATTTCCTTTGAGTCCTTTTTATTTTTCATAGTGTGTGTATGTATTATAATTTTATTTTTTCACAAAGTGGATCCTATCATAGAAATAGTTTTATATCCTGATTTTATTTAACATTGTATTCTGAGCATTTTTCTCTAACCTTCAACTGTGATTGAAAACTTGATTTTTAATGGCTGCATAATATTTCATCCTAATTGAGTCCCTAATAGTAGCTATTTAGGGTGTTTCCTAGTCATTTCCATTATGAAGAAGGCTTTGATGAATATTGGTCATTAGATTCCTAGAAGAGGTATTACTGGATCAAAGGGTACAAACAGCACAGAAAGTTGTCCCAATACCACCATCCTTTTCTCGATCTTTAATTGCTTCTTCGGGGGTGTGGGTTTGACCCACAAAGACGGCCCTAACCTGTGTCTCCACCGAAGAAGGGGGCTGGTGGGTCTCTTGGGCAGAGCTAGGGCTGGAAGACACGCCCCTGCTACTGGTTCCTCCAGGACACGCACTGCTCCCCTCACTAGAAAATCACCCTCACTCATACCTCTCAAAGCTTTTTTCCATTAACTTCAAAGCTAGGAAATGGTTATTTGGATATTATTTTCTGTTATCTCAGGAGCCAGGTAATTGGAGAGGTGGTTCGAGTCTGGTCTTTTTTCCTTTGTTCTGAAATACACGGAAATACTCTCATCTCCTGGTTCCCTTTATCCCGATTCTCATCCCCATTGTCCCCCAACCCACGTGCAGGGCTCCTGGCTTTGTTTTAGGAGACTCCCACCCCCACCCCACCAGGCCACTGATGTCAGCCCTGCAGGAGGCGGACAGCTTCTTGGCCTGATCAGCGGTGGTGAGCTGACACGCCTCCCTACTCTCGGAGCCATCGACAGGCTTGCTGCCCTCTTCTTTTTGTGAATGGCCAGGTGACATATGCAGGTCTCTGCGAAACTGCATATGTCACCTGGCCTATTGAACACCTTAGCCCATGCCAATCCATGCTGACGTTGGCCTGGGTTCGTTTATTAGACGCGATTTATGTCTCCCGGAGGCCCAAGGACACAAGACACCAGACAGAGAAGTTCCCATAGGGTTCAGCAGCAAACTAGGAAAATTCTGAGGCTTATGAGACTACAATCACCTTTTTAAAAAAACTTTTTATTTTGAAATAATTTCAAGTTTACAGAACAGTTGCAAAAATAATTCAAAACCAAGACAGAGAATTCCAATATACCCCCTGTCCAACATACTCAGATTTACCACCTCTTAACATTTTGCCACATATGTTATATCATTCTTTCTATCTACCTATCTATCTATCTACCTACCTATCTATCTACCCCCTCCCCCATCTTCTAAACATTTGAGAGTAGGTTGAATACATCATGCTCCTGGAACACTTAATACTTCCATGAATATTTCCTAAAAACAGGATGGCTATTCACTCGTGTAACCCCATCAAATACTGTGAATTGCAGTCACCTTTTGCAGAAGTCCTCCTTGTTCCTTAGCCCTTCAGGGAGCTGTCCGGGTCCTACCTGTTTGAGAGCCACCTTCCTGGGCCACCCGCAGAATTTCCCTGCCAAGGTCTCTCTCTTCCCTGCCCATCCCATATTGTGCCCCATCTAGGGCCTTCACTTTAATGTCATTTCCTTTAACACCCTGTAACTTTCTCAGAGGTCAAAACGCAAAGGAGTCTTCATCCTGTCGATGGACTCTCCTGCCCTTGCAACTGTTTTATAAGTAATAATCTAGTTACCAAGGGGACCAATTATGAGCATAGAGGCTGAACAGCTGGTCTTAGGGAAGCAGGGAGGCCGCTTGGACAACAGCCAGTGGGAATGCAAGCCGGCTCGGTCGCCCAGCAGGGACGGGAAAGGCCGTGCCGATGCTCCCGGGTTTTACACCCTGCTGCATCGTGAGCCGGAGAGAGCACATTCTAACTGACGAAAAGAAATCAGTTCTTAACGTGCCACATCTGGAGGCCTGACAAAGCACTTAGCACAGCTCTGGAGAGGAGAGGGGCATTAGCTGGGAGGAGTGCATGGAAAACTCTCAGCTCAGACTGAACCGAGAGGGGTGACAGGGAAAGGGGGGATGCCAGCAGGCCTGAATGAGGGGGGAGGGTGGGGTTGAGCCAAGTGCGGGAGGAAAGGAGAGAAACTTACCTTACTGAATCCATGGGCAAGGAAAAGCTGAGTTAGCAGTCAGTCTCACCTGGAGGTTTAGCACATCCGAAAGCTCAGCCCCCCTTATAGATCTCAGACCAACCAACTTGGACAGGAAGCACCATTTGGCGAGCTAGTGTCCCCAGTGGGGAAGACAGGAGAGTCAGTCTCTTGGTTCTAGAAGCCAGTATTCCTTGAGTCCTGAATTCCCTTTGAGAGGTGACCCTCTTGCCTACCCTTCCCCGTTTGCCCAGAACAGCTTCCTGGCTCCCCTGCTGGGACCTGGTCCTGAGTGTCTGGGCCCTGAAACTCGCTAAGGAGTCTGGCCTCTGTGCCCACTCGTGGCACTGGGGTGCCTCTTGCTGGGGCCTGAATGTGCCATTCTCCTTCCAGCACTATAATGGCCATTTCTAGGGCAAATGACCTCTCTGAACCTCAGTTTCCTCATCTGGAAATAGGGGATAGTAATATCCTAGGTCACAGGGTTCTCATGAAAACCATTTACATTAACCATGGAAAGCACTTAGCAGAGTGTGTGTCATGGAATTCATATTAGTTGTAGGAGGTAACATTATTATTAGCCAACCCTCCACAGGGGCCAACTCTACATCACACCCAGTTCCTCTGCTCTGGTCTTGCCCAGTTCTGCCTGACACACCCATATACACACCCACGTGCCTGAGGGTTGTGGCCATTTCAAAGTCAACCAGGATCTACTGAGAAGCTCCAATCTCCCCCATCCCACTGACACTATTGGAGGCTCCTTCATCTGTCTGTTATTGATCATTCCGCATTCGTATTGACAGTCACATCACACAGATCTGGAGGTGAGGATTGTAGCTCATTTGCTTCGAAATGAACCAGTCAGTGTGTAAAAGAAGATGTAAGAAAGACGGAAGGCGGGAGGGAGAGATGAGTCAGGTTAGGCTAGCTCTGCTGCATAACAAATAACCCTCCGAATCTCAGGGGCTTAAAATAAACTTCTTTTTTTCTGGCTCATGCTATTTGTCTATCGGAGATCAGCAAGGAAGTTCTATTCCTTGTAATCACTTGGGGATTCCAAGTGGCAGAAGTATGTTGACTCATGCCTCCAAACTCACAAAAGGAGAGAAAATAGAGGGTGGCAAAGCACTCAGTGGCTCCTAAACATTCTGTCTGGAAGTGATGCATGTTACATCTGCCCATATTTTATTGATAAAGGCATTTTCTCTGAATAAGGAATAGAAATGGCAGGAACGAACCTCTTCCCAAAGGGAGGGTACTGGGCATCAAAATATACACTCTCCCACTGTGCACAAGTGAACGTGTGTCACGTGGAACTTCCCAACCAACCCACCCCACCCAGGGCAGCCAGCCCCCACCTCCACCCCCAAGGAGCCAGAAGACCCTTCCTCCTCCCAGACCTAACTGGGCATTTTCCTTGACATGAACACAAGGTGCATTTTGAGAAGCTGAGTGTGCACATGGGCATGCATATTTCTAATTAAGATGTAATGCATGAAGCCATCAGATTTGCTCAAATTGGCCCAGGATTCAGAAAGAGCTGAGGTTTTATGAAACTCATCAACCAATGGGGAATGCATGAATTATTGAAAGGAAAGAAAAAGAGACCCGGGGAGGGAGGGCTGCTCCATTATTCATCAAGCCCGGACTCCCCGGGTCCCCAAGCACTGCTGCTGGTTTTTACACCTACAGCATTTTCCCATTATGTCTACAGCGAGCACTACAAACACACCACACTGGCAGCCTCCAAGCAGGACTCCTGCCCACGCCATCCACTGCCTGTCTCATTATATGAAGCAGCCCGTGGCCACTCTGTGGGGTAGGGGTGTTGGCGTTCAGTGTTCACCCACCTTCCCCTCCCAGGGCTCTCAGCCCCCAGGTCTGAGGTCCAAACTCCTTAGAACAACCAGAAGGCCTTTTGTGCTTTGCCTCCAACCTGCCTCTTCAGTTTTATCGCCCTCCACTCCCCTCCCCCACCTGACCCCAGACCATTTGCCTCACCCTGAAAGTGATTTCATATTCTCATGTCTTTGCTCATGCTTGAAACTCCCTTCCCATCCCTTCATCTACCCAATGAACTCCTATTCATTCTCTAAGACCAGATCAGGAAAAGGTAAACTACCTTCTGTTGAGAGTCTACCATGTGTCGGATGCTTGTGCAAACATTATCTCTCCGAAATGTCACAATAACTCGGCCAGTGATCACCAGTACCAGCTACATAATTTGTTGGGTCCAGTGCAAAATGAAATTGTGGACCCCTGTTCAAAAATTATTTAGAGTTTCAGGATGGTGACAGCAGTGCAGTAAAACAAGCTCGGGTCCCTGGTTATCTGATTATCACCTGCTATAGAGATGGAAATGTGGGCTCAGAGAGGTTAAGTAACTTGCCAAAGGTCACAAAGCTGGTTAGGGGTAGAGCCAGGTTGGAGACCCAGGTCCATCTAATTCCAAACCCCTTTCCTCTCAACCGCCTGCCTGCCTCAGGCAGAGTGACTGAGCAGGAAAAGGGGGACTGTGAGCACCTCCAAAATTGATCTGCCTTTTAAAGGTGCCTCCTGCAGGCAATAGGTCAATTGCTTCATTATGGGCACTGCAGGGTGACCCAGAGATCAGCAACATACAGATCAAAGAGAGGAGCCACTGGGGAGCAAGTGGCTGTTCTATTGTCCCTCAATCAGCCTACATGGGATGTCACCCACTCCTCCAACCACCACTCCTCATACCCACCCTCAGGCAGCCTCCTCTCCCTGGTCCCAACCCCCTTCAGTTGCCCTGCAGGACTTGGGTCCCTCTCTGGCCTTCACTGGGAATATTAAGTGCAGCCCGTGGGAAAGGGACTTCTCCTGGCTGCTGCTACTATGCCCATTTTCTCATCTTATTATGTCATTATTCCAGCTCCACCTGTGGTATTGTTTGGTTGTTTCCTTTTAACAGCTTTTGTCTGGGGAAATCCATTCTGCTTATATTCATTCATTCATTAATTCAACAAGTATTAGCTGTGTCCAGCACAACAGGGCGATGGACAGTAAACTCACCATTGCCATGCAGCTGAAAGCTGGACAAGAGGCTCCCAGGCCCAGAGGAGATGGGAGAGGGAACCACTTGAGTAAGGTCTTGACAGATGAATAGGAGTTTTACAAGTGGAAAAGAGGGTAAGCCAGGCAGAGGGAACTAAAATATTTTGAAGAGTTTGGGGATGACAGGGATGATGGTTTGAGAGATGTGGACGCCCAGGCCAGTTAAGAGATGTGGGTAAGAGGCCTCTCCATCAGGGAATTCTGGGGGGTGGGGATCATTCCTGGAGTAAACAGAAGAAAGGAGAAAAAGCTGGGAATTTTATGGGCCTAAAATGCTATGAATAGAAACCTGTGTATTCTTCCTGAAAGCCTTCAGTTGTCCCAACTGCACATGTGAAAATGTTCTCCTGTCAGGAGATCTTAGCAAAATAGGGACTTCTGTCAGGGCTACTGCCTTGCAGTTTTCAACAAATATGTCTGCGGCTGATATCTCATTATTTTGCAGCCTCCTTTTGCCCTCAAGCGTATACATACTTCCTCTCTATGACCACTTCATGGTATGGTCTGTAGGGGTTTTACAGACCCTCTACTGGACACTCCCCTGGCTTGCTGAGCCTATGTCCTCAAGGCTCCTTCTCGGAAGTCCCCTCCCATTTATAGCAGACAGCAGAAGCTGCTAGTATGTGAGCAAGCTGCACACACATGTTTGACAGGTGTATTGAGCAAGTTACCATTACAGAGAAATGAAGATGGGCAAATATTCAGGCCAGAAACGGCCAACCCTTGGGTTCCAACACTGGATCTAGTTGGACAGGATCCCTGGCTTCAGCTGCTGCCTTCAAATTAGTCATCGATTAACATATATTAACCAAGCACCTGCTGAGTGTTCAGGGCCCAGAGAAGAGACAGATGGTGTGTGTGTGTATGTGTGTGTGTTAAATAACACATGTGGGTTGCTATGTTTATTTTACATTTATTTCCATTTTTCAGTTTAAAGGGGTAAACAATTTGCTTAATGTCACAGAGGAAAAGCATAGTGGGCTTTCAAAGCACAGACCCTGGAGCCATACAGACCAGGGTTGCAACCCTGGCTCTGCCGTTTGCCAGCTGTGTCCTCGAGTATGTCACTTAATTACTCTGTGCCTCAGTTTTCTCATCTGTAAAATGGGATTGTTGTAAGGGTTCAAGGACAAAGCAAAACTCTTTGAACACTGTTTAGCATACAGTAGATGCTCAATAAATGCCAGCTGATGATGATGATCATGATGTTAAAAAGCTGGAATTTTTAGGCAAGTCAGACTCAAGGCCGGGGAGTCTCAACCGAGCCCCACGCGGCCTCCAGAAACCTCCCCCTCCTTGGCTCCAGCCCCCAACTCTCCACCAGCAAACCACGCAAGCTGCTTCCCGCAAGAAGCAGCACCCAGGGGTCCCAAAGCCCGCCTGCAGCTGGCAGCGCGGGGCGGAGAGACCCCGCCCCGGCCCCGCCCCCTGCCTGCCCCTCCCTCTCCGGGTCCCCCGCGCGGGCTGCGGCGGCGGCGGCCACGGTCACGGTCCCCAGCACGGAGCGGCGCGGCCGGCCGGGACTGGACGGGCGTCGGGACGCGAGCCCCGGAGCAGCCTCGCGCAGTCCCTGCTGCCCCGCGCGCCGGGCCCACGAGGGACATCCGACCCGGGTCGGGGGCCGCGGCCGCTCCAGCGAGGTAAGAGCGGGGAAGCCGGGGGGAGAGCGGCTCCCTCGGCCTGGGGCATCGTGGGGGGAGCTCCCGCCCGCGCCTCGGCCACTGCTGCCTCCCACCCCCATTTTCCGCGGGCTGGGGAGCCCTCTGGATGCGCGCATTCTGGCCCTGCGGGGTGAAGGAAGGGGCAGGGTGGAGGGAGGGGGTGCGGGCGTGTGTGCGTGTTTGTGTGTGTGCGTGTGTGTGTGTGTGTGCGTGCGTGCGTGTGTGTGTGTGTGTGTGTGTGTGTACGCGCGCCGGGGCGGGTGGTAACATCCCCCCTTGCGGAAGCTGCTGGGCAGTTCTTGATGCCCCCTCCAAAGCCGAGCAGACTTTCTTTCCCACGGCAGACTCGCACGGGCTGGCAGAAATTACCCGGACAATGTAGGGAGGGAAAGCCCGCCACCTGTTAAGGGCTGAACACCCCAACCAGGCTGTCTGTCTACGCGGGTGGAGCTCCCCGCTTACCACAGCCTGCCGGGGGGCTTCACTTCCCCTGCCTGTCCGACCCGTTCGCGGGTCCCCGGGACTGCTCCCGCGGGGCCGCGGGGATGGCGAGCGCGGCCGGGTCCGCGTGAGGAGGATGTTCCCGCGCCGGGTGCCGGAGCAGAGATGAGTGCGGGGCAGGGGCGCTGGCGGCGTTGGGGTTCCACAGGCAGATGCTGGGTGTGAGGTATGAACCCCCAGGCACAGACCAAAAATATTTCCCGGGTTCTCTAAAGCCCACCCCCTCACCCCCGCCTCTCGTTTTCATTACTTGAGCCTGTCTCTTTGTCCTCATCTTAATTTGGTGTGTTAAAAATTTCCAAGTGAAGTCAAATTGTTCCCTGGGCTGGATAGGATTTAGACATAATTCCCGGTGCCTGGCGGGGGAGAGAAGAGGTTTGTCTAGCGCTGACCTGTCCACACTGGATCTGGTAGCCAGGTGCCCTCACCTGACCCTAACACCTGCCAGGCACATGGATGTCCCCTTGTGTGGTTGAGGAAGTTCTTGTTCAGAGAAGGGATTGCCCACTTGCACAGCACAGGGTCCCCAAGCGAAAGCCTGTTTCAGTTTGACAGATGTCACACCTGGCTGTCACCAGCTGTGGCTCCGGCTCCCAGTCTGTTCCAGGGAACACAAAATGGGGCCTCTGCTCCACCACCTCAGGCCCCATTCCCCTCCTCTCCACACAATGAGGGGCTCAATGAATTACTACCTGGATTTGCTGGGGGTGGGGGTAAGCTTTGGCCTGGATCTGAGGTCCCAGTTTCAGGACATCTTGGGACTGCTGGCATCTGGCAGCTCCGTGACAGATGGATTGAACCTCTTTGCTGACACTATGGTGTCTCCACCCTGGCCGGGAAGCCCCAGCTCTGCTTTGCTTTTCTGCTAGCTCCAGCAGCTGGAGGTAGCTGGGAGTACCCCATGGTGCTGTGTGGGGAGACAGGATCCCTAGAGGGCCTAAAAAGGGCGAGAAAGCCCCCATTTGTACCAATACCCCACCCCACCCCTTGTCATGTAGAAGACAGTGGATGGCCTTAGGGGACCAGGTGGATCCAGGGCTGCCCTGTCCACATAAGCCAGGATTGACAGAGCTGGGGAAATGGCCCCGCCTGTGGGGCTGTTGGACATGTGGGACCTCCCCCCACCACCACCTCCTGCTGGGCTTTAACCGTGGATCCCGTTCAACCAGCAGTGAGCCTCCTCAGGCTTGTGAGCCTGGGTTCTGGGACTTGGAAATCAGATTGTAATGAGGATACAACTTAGTCTTCAGAGTCTGGAAATTTGCTAGATGGGGGGGGGGGTGTTCCCCAATTTTTCACACTTGGCTGGAGAAGGCGGGCCTTATCTCATGGTGAGAAACATGCATTTCAACCCAGCTGGGGCACTGACACAGCCAAGTCACAGAACTTTGGAGGTTCATTTCCTCATCCATAAAATGAGTTAGGCAGGGAGTGATGATGTCTGTGGAGCTCAAGGGAAGCATTCAGGGGTGGCCGACTTGGTCTCGCTTCCTCCATCCCCCAACCTGACTCTCAGATGTTGGACTCGAGGGAGGTGACTGCACCAAGCCCCTGCCATCCTCGGAGCTGGGGGAGTGGTGTGCTTTTGCATCAGGGTAAATCACAGATTCAGCTCAGATTTCCAAAAAGTGAGGATGGAGTTGGAACCCAGCCTCAACCAAGCCCTACCTTTTGGGAGAGCTAGTGCTTCCACCCAGGCTTCTAGCTTTCGATTCTTTTAGCTCCGATCCAGGTGATTGCTGGACATGTACCTAATCTTTCATTCCATCCTGGGTTCTAGGGTCTGTCTTACTCCCTGAGAGAATTGAGGCTAACTACATGTGACTTCAGGAGCACCAGGAAAGCCCCCTGTCCTCCAAACATCATCCCATCCTCCTAAATCTAGCTGCTGTCTGGTGCCTAATATTCCACCATTAGAGAGCCATTCCTTTGACTTATAGCCTTGTACCCAGCGATGTCAGTTACTAAAGCTTTCAGGGCATGTGAGGGGAGAGGGAGGGCATAAGAACAAAGGGAAGGAAAGAGAAGGCTGTGGAACATGGGAAATGGAAGATTGTGCTCTGCCATACTTTGCCAGCCTCACAGTTCTGCAGAAAAAGGCCCAGCTGCTGAGCCTAAGGAGGCCCTGGGGAGTGGGGGAAGGCAGCAGCAGGCATGGAAAGTTGTGAACCTCAAGTGGGAATTCTCAGAGGCTGTGTGAGGTGGGCGGCCTGCTGAGGCAGCTGGTGTTTGATGAGGCCAGTCACATTGGGGTGGCTGGGGTGGGGCCTCAGCAGCCTGCTCCGGAGGTGAAATGGCCCCCAAAGGAAAAGCATCCCCAAAGACAAAGAAAGCATCCTTCCTTTTCATGCCGCTCTATTTTCCCTTTAGAACCTGGCCCCGTGGTTACTCTATTCTATAGGTGGTGCTCTTTGCATCCGGAGAACCCAGGCTACTTGCTGCTTGTTTAAAATTGTCTGGCAATTTGTTGGGGCAACAAAATGAGGACATATCCCCTGCCTGGGCTGTGTGGGGCCGAGGAGGGTTCAACCCTGTGCCTCCCTGACCACCCCCACATCCCTCCTACCACCCTTTCTCTAAAGGAACAAAAACAGCTTAATTCACTCAGACCTGATTCTTCAGGGCTGAGAGAGGCTCGGGTGCAGGGTTGGGTTGGGGCCACCCTACAAGGCCTGTGGAGGTGGTTCCTTGCCCAGTTGGGCATGTGGCCCTGAGTTTTTCAGTGTGGGACAAGTGTGGGGGTGGGGTGAGAACTGACTGCCCAGGCAGCCTGGGGGCCTGGCTCACTGCGGGGGAGGGGGGAGGGGAGGGGAGGGTACAGGAGCTTCAGGCTCCTTGGAGGGGGGCTGGGGGGCATGAGCATCACACTCGTTGGAGGGGGGTGGGGGGGCGTGAGCATCATGCTCATTGGGGGAGGGGCAAGAGGACTATCGCAGGGCCTCCCAGGGTTCTGACAACATGGACCAGGACTTGTTCATGATGCACCAGTAATGAGCAGTTTGTGCCCGTTCTGGATGCTTCTGTGGGCAGAGCTCTGCCCAGAGGGTTGAATTTATAGGTCAGCAATATGACTGGTTGGCCAGGAGCTCCTAAGTGATGACTCTTCTTAGGGTTTGTCCTCAACCATATCTTTTCTTAAATAGTAATGATGATGATGGCAACTGTTCGTTCACTCCATAACGAACATTTATCAAGCACCTACTATGTGCTGGATACTGTTCTAAATAATAGGGATACAACTCTGGCACTGTTGATATTTTGTGCCATGTGGTAAGTTGAATTATGTACCCCAGAAAACATGTTCTTAATCCATTCCTGTAGGTGTAAATAGGACCTTTTGGGGATACTTTTAGTTAAGGGGTGGCCAACTGAATCAGGCTGGGTCCTAATCCTGTTACTGAAGGCCTCGTAGAGAAGGCCACCGAGAGAAAGCTAGGCAGATGAACAAGATGCTGGAAGTTAGCAGAACCCAGGAGAGAAAGGAGAGGATGTTGCCATGTGACAAGAAAACCAAGGATGCCAGAGTTTTTGGGGAGAAAACATCACCTCACGGACACCTCGATTTTGGACTTCTCCTAGCCTCAAAACCGTGAGCCAATAAATGCCCACTGTCTAAGCCAACCCATTGGGTGGTGGTTGTTTTACCAGCTGGGAAACAAAGACAGGCCAGAGAGCGTTCTTTGTTGGGAGGCTGTCCTGTGCACTGAGGGATGTTTAGCAGCATCCCTGGCTCTACCAGCACCTCCCCTCAGCTGTGACAACCAAAAATGTCTCCAGACATTGCCAAATGTCCCCTGGTGGGTGAAATCACCCCCTGTTGTGAACCACCGGGGATACAGCTATGAACAAAGCAGACAAGAATCGATCCGTATATAGTAGCTTGCATGGTGGAAAATGCTAGAGAGAAAGACAAAACAGGGTTAGGGAGTGCAGGGTGGGCGGTTGCCATTTTAAATGGCGGTGGAGGGAGCCAGGAAAGGCCTCAGTAAGCAGATGACATTTGAACTGAGGCCAGAAGCAAGACATGGAGACCTGAGGGAAGAGCCTTCCAAGTGTCGGGAAGGGAAAGTTCAGGAACAACAGGGAAGTGGTTGCGGCTGGGGCCGAGTGTGCAAGGACGAGAGCAGCCAGAGACAGTCTTAGTTCCGAGAAGAACTAAACCTGTAACAAAGTACCACCAAGTGGGTGGATTAAAACAACTCACAGTTCTGGAGGCTGGAAGTCCAAAATCAAGGGGTCAGCTGAGCAGGCTCCCCGGAACCAACAGGGAAGAATCCTTTCTTGCCTCTCCCAGCTTCCGGTGTCTGCCGGCAGCCTTTCTTCTGTTCCGTGGCTTGTAGGTGCAGCTGCATCCATCTCCACGTGGCCTTCTCCCCTTTGTCTCTCTCTCCTCTCCCCTCCTTCTTCTTCTTCTTTTTATATATAATAATCAAAAGGAGGTATTTGGGGAAAATTGAGAAAATATCAATACGGACTTTCTATGAGATGTTATTAGGGAATTATTGTTAACTTTCTTAGGTGTGAAAATTAGAGAAATGTCCTTAATTTTAGGATTTGCATGTTGGGTTATTTAGGGGTAAAGGATGATATCTATAATTTGCTCTTTAATGGTTCTGCATCTCCCCTTCTTTTACGGATGTCAGTCTTAATGGGATGGATTGTGGTGACGGGGAGACCCCAGCCAGGAAGCTTTCAGGTTGGGGGTGTCTGGGTGTGCTCAAGAGGTGTGAGGGCCCTCTCGGGAGGTGTGTGTATCTGCCCCACAGCAAGTGGGTGTGTCTGTGTGCATTTGGCCCTGTTTGAGTCTTGGGCAAGTGGCTCTCAGAAGCACCTCTGTCCTCCGTGGTCTGTGGTTTCTGCGCATGATGGGATGTTTGGCGCCCTCTGACTTTGCAGGATAGGCCCCATCCAGGAGAAGGCCCCTCCATCCCCTGATCCCCCATCACTGGAATCTTTGCTCCTCTGTCTTATCCGAAGACGATGCCCACTGGGGGACCGTCCTGTCCTCCCACACCCAGAGGAGCATTGCCCTAGCTGTATTAGCTGCCCTAGGTGGGGAGAGTCATGGAGAACAGTTGTGACTTCCCATCCCAGAACCTTCTCAGGACGCTGCAGAGGAGGAGCCCTGCATAGGGACAGGCATCAGAGACCAGGGTTCAAGGCCCGATGACTCTTACTGTGTGACCTTAGGAAGCCCCCACTCCTCTCTGGGCCACTGTTTCCCATCTGCCAAAGAATGGGAAGGGAGAGAAGATTCATTTCTTCCACATGTATTTCTGGTACACCTACTGGGGGCCAAGGGTCAGTTGTGCTTTGAGGAATAAAATGCTCCTCTCTTGAGGGGCCTCCAGTCCATGACCTCTGAAGCCGGCCCCCTCCCCAGTTCTGGAACTTAACTGTGTCCTGATTCTTTGAAAGTAAGTCTGGACACAAGAACTGATGAGCAGAGCAAACAGAGTTGTGGAGGGACACAGAGAAACTGAAGGTTTTTAATGACACAGAAAGCAAAGGCCAG
The DNA here is from genome assembly GCF_015220235.1 of Choloepus didactylus. Lineage (NCBI taxonomy): Eukaryota > Metazoa > Chordata > Mammalia > Pilosa > Megalonychidae > Choloepus > Choloepus didactylus. The sequence continues at coordinate 61,291,343 of NC_051324.1, read as the reverse complement.
AAGTGGGTGCCACTCCTCTGGTGTGGTTTAGGGGGGCCCTCAGCTTGCACCCCCTTCCTGGCCTGCCTGAGCATCCAGATGCCCACACAGCCCCTGCCCTGTGGGTAAAGGTGAGGGTCTAAGAAGCCACCTGGGAAATATATAAATGATTTGGGGAGGGGGTGAGGTTTATCACCAGAGCAAGGCAGGGAAATGAGAAGGCTCATGGCCAGGCTCAGAGGGTCTGGACCTCGTGCCCACCACTCACTGCCGAAGGACCTTAGGCCAAGTTACTTGCCCTCTCTCTCAGCTTTCCTCATTGGTAAAACTCAGAGATGATAACAGGGTTGTTGGGAGGGCTTTGCATTGGGTTTTTTTTAGTTGGTTGGTTGTTTTGTTTGTTTGGACTTGGTTGCAAATAAAGGAATCTTTTAGATGAGAAACCCAAGGCTCAACTCGCCCACGGTCACCCCGTTAACAAGTGGCAGAGCGGAGATTTGAACCCAGTTCTCTGGGAGAGCAAAGCCTGTGATCTCCCTCCATTCAAAGAGTAGCTCAAGCTTTGAAAGATCGAAATTGATTAGCGCCTCAGGCGAGTCCTGGAACCCAAGGGTGGGCCTCACCGTCCGATTTCAGGAGAACTGCAGTCAGCAGCTGGAGCCAGGATCCGAGGGAAGTGTCTGGGCTCTCGCAGTCCCTCAAGCCCCAGGATCAGGGGCTCCCTCTGCAGCTGGGGAACGCTGAGAGCCCCCGAAGCCAGTTTGACCTTTAATAGCTCGCAGGCGCTCCTCAGGAGGAGAGTCTGATTGGACCAGCTTAGGTCAGGTGTCTGCTCCTGGACCAATCATCTGGGGCCAGGGGGCGTGGTTACGGGCCCACTCCAGGGGTTGGGGGGCAGTTCTAGAGAGAGCGCCGGCGGTGGTGAGCGAAGGGGCCGAAAGACATAACAGTGGGCTGGGTGATTTCTCAAGTGTTGTCTTCAGCCTGGCATGTCCCATAAATTCCAGAAGATGGTGGCCATAGTAATTCACCTCTGGGGCATCTGGTTTGTAACAGGTACTTCTTTCATTATTTAATTAAATCCTCACAACAGTCATTGGCAGCGGGCATTATTTATCCCCATTTTACAGATGAGAAAACTGAGGCTTAGAGACATTAAGTAACTGGCCTAAATTCACGATTGATAAGCGGCAATGCAGGGATTTGAACCTGGGTCCCTCTGATGATAGCGAGCTCTCACTTGCCACCCTGAAGCCCTAGCACCTAGGCAAGTGGAGGCATCAAACAAGGGAGAGGAAGGCTTGGAGGGGAAAGATGGGCAGGACATTTCAAGAGCTGCATTTTGGAAGGAGGATTACTTATTTTTTATTGACACTTAATAGTTTACTGTTTTTATTTTCTGGTTATTGAAGTAGTTCATGTTTATAGCAGAACGTTTCGGAAATGAGACCCATTGTGTGTAATTCCAGAGAGTAGAATCGAAATTGGCGAGAAGGAAGGTACCAGGTCGTAGACCTCGGTGTAATCTAAGGCAAACTTCTGCTCTCTTGGAGCTGTCACTGACCATGGGGATGCTGTAGGGGGGTGCTCCTGCACCCGGAGGCTGGCCTTTCAGGAGTCCTTCAGGGAGGGTGACAGCATGCCATCAACTCAGACACATGCCCAGGGCAGTGAGGCAGCTGGCACAGGGCGGAGGTCAGATGGAGAGTGCTGTTCCCACTTGGCAGGGAGCCATCCTCCAGCCTGGCTCTGGGTGGGTGGGGGAGAAGCAGCCCCTGCAATAAGCCAGTGTTGGAAGCAGTCTCCCAGTGGGGGGTTTCCAGCCAAGGAGCAGCAGCTGCAGCAGGAATCCTCTCTCCAGAGCTTTGTGTGGGGGGCACAGCTGGGCAGGAAGGAAGCCCTGACTCAGGTGAGAGGGCCTGGGAGGAGGACATGCTCACGCATTCTGGGGCCTGGGGTGGAGAGCCAGGCAGCAGATCTGTGCTGCCCCTCCCAGGACAGGCCCCTCGGGAGCACATATGGTTCTCCTAAGATGAGGCAGTGGGGATGAGAGCTAGAGTAATGATAAAAGCTAACACATACGAAGTCTTTTGTAAGCTTCGTGTCCTCTAATCTTCATGAGATATGTCTTATGGTCACGTCTGTTATACAAGAATCGGGCTTTACTGTTGCACAAGCATTTAGCACAGGAGTGCAAACCCAGGCTCTGAATTACTACCCCAGTGTCCTCCCGCACTTGGTGGTGGACAGAGCTTAGGATGGAGAGCTCGGCAGTTCCATGTGACCTTGGGTGAGCTGTTTTGCCTCTTTGAGCCTCAGTTTCCTCAACTCTCAAAAGAGAGGGAGAGCAGTTTTGGGATGGGGTTGGTGTGATTAAATTGAAGCAGAGATAACAGCCTAACACAGTGCCTAGCACAAAAGGCCCTCGAAACGAGGCTGCCTCTGGTGATGTCATCCTGGAGCTGTGACATGGAGCCATCACACCCTCTCCACAATCTCTGAATGACGTTGGGCTGATGTCTATGACTGGGAAAGAGCAAAGCCAACGTGTCCTTAAAGACCACTGTGTGAGTGACCCTGGTCCCAAAGACACCAGGTGCGAGGATAAAGAGGTGGGCTGGTGATGATGACAGCTCCTTTGCATATCCCACACTCACTGTCACCTGTGCTGAGTGTTGTACTGACATTATCTGACCATTGGGCAAATCTGTGAGGTCAGTGTCATTAAACTCATGAGGCAAAGAAACTGAGGGGCAGAAAGGTAACTTGCCCAAAGTCATCCAGCTCATAAATGTCAGGGCCAGGATTTGAACCCAAGGGGCTCCATGTGCTTTCTGAAACTCTGGGGATTTATAAAAGGAAAATGTCACCCAAACGTCAGGCACAGGGTCAGACACTTCTGGAATTCTCTTCTTCCCTTCATTTAAAATGAGAACGTGACTTTACAGTCCTCTCCAAAGAGGAACCAGCTGGTCTAATAGATGCAGTTCGGGTGTTCCCTCCTCCAGGAAGTCTTCCCAGATGTTCCCCAGTGAGGGCCCTCATTTGTGCTCCTGTGGCCTCCTGGACACGCTTCCGTTGGCGCCCTTGTCCCCAATACTGCCAGCAACATCTGTTCTGTCCGCCCCACTAGACTAGGGGCTCTCTGAGGGCTGCTTCCTACCTGCTTATTGAATCGCATTCACCACCGCTGATCACCAAAATCAAATGCCCAGCATTTGCTTTGCCCTTTGGAGATCTGCCTGTGGAGTTTGTACTTCCCAGAGGTCATCACCAGAGCGTAAAAGGTGAGTCCTGCCCCTGGGGAATTGAGCTTCTCTGGGAGGCAGTGGATGACATGCTCCGTGAGGCACCGCTGCAGGATGATATAGGTGGCTGACAGGTGGAGGAACTGAGAGGAAGCCGGGGTTCTTGAGCAGTTACTGTGTGCCCACTCTGCCAGTTCTTCACATCCCGTCTCTTCAAATCCTCCAGACAACCTTTTTTCTCTCTCCGTTTTTGCTTATGTGCATGTATTTTCATTGTGCACTCCTTGAATTATGGTGAATCACATTCTTTGATATAAATAAATGCACTCTTCAGAGTTTTTTTTTTAATTGCAGTGAAACACACATCACATAAAATTTACCATTCGAATCATTGTAAAGTGAACAATTTAGTGGCATTTAGTACGTCCAGCACGCAAACCATCCCACTAGTTCCAGAACATTTTCTTCACCCCAAAAGGAAACCCACATCCATTGAGCAGTCATTCCCCATTCACCCCTCCCCCCAGCCCCTGGCAACCACTAATTTGCTTTCTGTCCATAAAGATTTGCCTTTTCTGGATATTTCATATACATGGAATCATACAGTGTGTGGCCTTTTCTGTCTGGCTTCTTTTGCGTAGCATGTTTTCAAGGTCTGTCCATGTTGTAGTGTGTATCAGTACTTCATCCCTTTTTAGGGCTGAGTAATATTCTATTATATGGATATAAAACACGGTGATTATCCATTCATCCATTGATGAACATTTGGGTTTGTTGCCCCCTTTTGGCCATTGTGACTAATGCTGTGATGAACATTCCTGTGCAAGTATTTGTTTCAGTCCCCGTTTTCTGTTGTCACAAGTATATACGTGGAAGTGGAATTACCTAGATATAAGGTAATTCTATGTTTAACTTATCGAGGAACCACCAAACTGTTTTCCGCAGCGGCTGCACCATTTTACACTCCCACCAGCTGGGCACAAGAGTTCCAATTTCTCAACATCCTCACTGACACTGCTTATTTTCCTGACAACCTATTGAAGCATCATGGTTACCCGTATTTTATAGATGAGGAAATGGAGGCTCAGAGCAGTTAAGCCTCTCGTCCAAGGCCACACAGCTGGCTGGTGGCAGAGCCAGAGTTTGTGTTCAGGGACTCTGCACACTTACCTCCCGACCTGTTCTCTTCCAGGACTCAGGTGAGACCAGGTCAGAGGCTCAGGGCTGACCTGTTCTGGCTTCTAGGACACTGACCACATGGCTTGCCCTCCAAACTGAGCATGGTGTGGGAAGCACCATTCTGGCACTAATGGAACATGCCAGAAAGCAGTGCCTTCCTCACGGGGTAACGAATCCAGACACAGCCCTTCCCAGCCACTCCCTGTGGGCTAGGAGGCAGCTGACTGTGTGTAAGTTTCACTTGGTCTCAGAATAGGTGGCTGTTTCCTGACCTTCACTTGCACATCTTTATCCTGGAGGCCAAAGATGCCTCAGCTTGGCCTGACCATGCTCCACAGAAGAAGTGTGCCGGGACTTGGGCACTCTGGGGTCGGCAGACGCACGGTGCCAAGGCCAGCTCCATTTCCCAGGCCATGTGGGGTGTCTCCGTGGGGTCCAGATCCCTGGGATGGGCCCCAGGCAGGGTGTGGGCTGTGAGGTCTTGGAGCGCCTGATGGGGTCAGGAGGGACCCCCACTCACTTCCTGGAGGAGACGTCTCCTGGAGAAGGTGGAGTGGGCCTCGCTCTGTGAGTAGAAAATGTCTTTTTCCCTTAGCTTCTGTGTCAGGACACCCTGATCATGCTCCCCATCCACCTTCAACTCAGTGCCACCCTGAGAATGCCTCTGGCCCTGCTGCTGCCCCAGAGCTGTGGTCTTGACCTTTTTCCTAGATCTTAACCCAACATCCCAGACCTTTCGGCCTGTCCAAGAGGTGGTGTGGAACAACAGTGAGTCCTGTGGTCTTGGAAGCTGGGCTCAGAGCCCCCCCACCCTGTCTGCGACCTCGGGCCCATAGGGTGATGTCTCTGAGCCTCCATTCCACAGCTGGGAAAGGGGCCACCGTAAGGAGGTGTCCACAGAATCAACATGAGGATTAAATGCAATGGTCAAAAAGAGAATCAGCTAGAATAGTGCCTGGCCAAGGCAGGAATTCACAAGCACTGGGTTTCACCTCTCCACCCCTCTTGGCCTCCATCAAAATACCCACTGAATTGGGGCCAGCAGAAGAGATCCTGGCACCCAGTTCCACTCCTATTCTTCCTCACTTGTTGGGTATGAGTATTGCCCAAACCCCAGGTCAAGACCTGGGGCCCTTCTTCCAAGAAAAGTCAAAGTATTTTTTTTTTCCCCAGTTACAGGTAGGGTGACTGGAGCCCCTTTTTGGCTTCGACAGATTAAAGCAATTTTAGCAGGAATCCTACCCATCTTCAGGTGCAAAAATCCACAGGAGGCCTAGTGCCCAGCCCTGGCCCCGGCACAGACGTGGTAGAACCAGAGTATAATCGTAATTGTAGCAAACCCCACTTGAGGGCTTCCCAGGGGCTGGGCACAGCACCAAGCACTTTACTCATTCACTCCTCCTACAACGCCAGATTCTATTTTTATCCTTTCTTTATAGATGTGAAAACGAAGGCACAGAGAGGTTAAGGGGCTTGCCCAAGGTCACACAGCTGGTGTGGTAGAACCAGGGTTCAAAACCAGTGTGAATTAGAGTGATGTATGCTTGACTTTCGTAACTTCTTGGGATAGAGCCCTAGGTCTGGACTTGCAGTGGGTGAGTCCTTCTTCCCCTAAAGCTGCCTTTGCTTATTGGGCCTCAGGTTGACCTGAGTTCTCTGCGGGGAGGGAGTGGGTCCCACATCCTCACCTCTTGACCCTGCTCCAAATGCAGTCCCAGGCACTCAGCATTCTGTCCCCTCTACTGCCTGTGTGCTGCCCCTGTCTGAAATGCTCTCCAGATTCCTGAGCACCCCGTGCCCTTCCTCATCCCACTCCCACAGGACACTCCAGGACCCTGAGCCCAGCCCCCACACACCCTCCCGCATTTCATCATCTTAGCCCCTCTGCAAGGAAGTTTATCTTGAGACCCCAGTTGAGAAGATGGAGAGGCCGAGAGGTTAGCCCAGATGTCCAGGCAAGAGCCCATAGTGGTCAGATGTCCATGTGCCAGATCAGTTGGGAGCAACTGGTGACAGTGCCAGGCCGTGGGCTGGGCTCTGGGCACCCATCGGCTCGTTCACTTCTCACCCCAGGCCCCTGAAATGGGTGCAGTGACTGTCAACACTGAGCGTGGGGCACCAACCAGATTCAGACTAAAGTATTACTGGCTGATAATGCTATTCTCACCACTTGGGTTTCAGCTCAGTTTTAAAGGCCTTTGAGCTTGAGGGCTGCCACCCACAAGCTGGGTGCCTTAAGATAATGGAAATCGACTCTCTCACCGTTCTGGAGGCCAGGAGTTCATGGCAGGGCCTCGCCCCCTCCAGAGGCTCTGAGGGAAGATCCTTCCCTGCCTCTGCCCAGCCCCTGGTGGTTGCCGGCTGTCCTGTTTCCTGGCTTGTAGACCCCTCCACTCTCGGCCTCTTCACCTGGCCTTCTCTCTGTGTTTCTGTGTCCAGATTTCCCTCTTGTTATAAGGACGCCACTCGCTGGACTAGGACCCACCGTGCCCCCCGTGACCTCTCAGGCTGCAGAGCCCCCATTTCCAAACAAGGCCACATCCACAGAAACCAGGGGGTTCGGTCTTCAATGGATCTTCTTGGGGAACAGAATTCAACCCCCAACAGGGAGGGTGGGAATGCCTTACCTCTGCAGGGGGGTGGGTTTGGGGCTGTGGTAGTGGCCCTCCTCCCCCAGCACCCCACCCTGCTGCCCCCCTGTGCTCAGGCCCTGCTGAGCCGGCTCTGGCTCTGCAGGCAGAGTGGACCAGGGCCTCCGAGTCAGGTGAACGGGCTGACAACACGTGGATTGAGACCTTGTCAGCCCAGCTGCCAGCTGGCCTCACTGCCCGTTCAGTGCACACCGCTGGCTTCACCAGCTCCAAGATCGATTAATGCCCAAACCTCCGCTGAACATTTTTTTTCCATCCTGCTGCTGTGGAGGGAAATAAAGGGCAGGGGGTCCAATACAGAGCCACCCGTCTCTGCTATTGATTCCCTCCACGCCCTCTGTCTCCCTCTGGATCGGAGCGTCTGTCTCCTGCTCACAGATGTGTTGCTGGGGGAAGGACGAGGGACTCTCACCCACAGGAGGGAGGTGCCTGGGGAGGCCGCCAGGGGCAGGAGGGGCCGAGAAGAAGGCCCGGGCAAGCTTGCTGAGGAAGCAGCCAGCCGGCCTCCCGCCTCGGCAGATCCAGCGCACATGTGAGCGGGGAGCCCCTGGCCCCACGTCCTGGGGGTGATACTTCCTGGCTGGGGGAACCACAGGGCTCCGTCCTCATGCCCCTTCACAGGCTGAGGAAGGCACCCAGAAGACACAAGTTCCAGCCCCACCCTCGTCTCCCTGGGCAGGACGCTTCTCGGCCTCTGTTTCCTCACTCATAAAACAGATCCTGCCACCCATAACGCTGTTTCCTAGGTTTGATCAAAGGGTCAGAGGCCGTAGGAAAGCGTTTGGAAAAACAGTATTAATGTTGAGGGTCAAGGTCAGCACGGCTGATCCACCAACACTTCTGTACCGCGTGGTTCCTTGCCGCGTGGGCACGACTCATCATGGCTTTTCTAGGCTCCTGTGTGTGTAGCCTTTGACAGAACACACATCTGACGTGAAGGTCTAGAGAGTAAATAATTTAGTTCGTCCAGGAGGTGGGTTCCAGTACAGGCCCCAGCCCATTAGCCTGGAGCCGAGTTCAGTGGAGGTAAGAAAAGAAATCGATGTCAGTTGCCTCCAGCCCCAGGAGCCCCTCAGTTCTGCGAGCAGGTCTGCACATCCCCCAGCACTCCCTTCCTGGCAGGTGCCCCCTCAGCCGCTCCTCTGTCTCCCCCTGGCAGCAGTGACCTCCCCCCCCCCACCATTGCTGAAACTGACTGGGTTGGGGCCCGGGGTCCCCGTTCCTGGCCTGGCATCTGCAGGCTGAGGCCAGCTGTCCATTAAGCCAGGGAACTGAGCATGCCACTTAGCCATGTATGTGGGACACGGTTAAATAATGAAAACGAAAATAGAACATTGCAAAAGCCTGGGGCGGGCTGCCGTGTGCCCCGGGAGGAGGCGGGGAGAGGTGTCCCGGGAGAGGGGAGGCAGTTCACCGCCAGCCTCCCCTCTCTGCCCTGAAGCTGCTCTGGTTTGAAGTATATGTTTTTTTTCTTTCTGTATAATTCATCAGTTGTTGATTTTAAATATGTCTCCATCCCCCAACTGGAGAAGTGATTTGTGCACGTGTGCTCATTGTAGCAAATTAAGAAATGAAGGAGCCGTGGAAAGAGACAGGCTTCCCGCCTCCCCCACTCTGCCGTGCTGGGTGGGGATGCTGGAACTTTCTGATAGGAACCCGAGGAAAGAGAGGGAGATGGAAAGTATGTACTGAATTTGAGACTTTCAGGTTTTGTTTGTTGTTGTTTTGCTTTTTAAATAAACCTTATATTTGAGAATAGTTTCAGTTATACAGAAAAATTATGGAGATAATGCAGAGTTCCCATAACCTCCACCCCCAGTTTCCCCTTCTACCAACATCTTACATTAGTGTGCTGCATTTGCCACAATTAATGAACCCATATTGAGGCACTGTTATTAATTAAAGTCCGTACTTTATTAGATTTCCTGAGATTAATGTCCTTTTTCTGTTCTGGGATCCCATCTGGGATGTCACATTACATTTAGTCATCCTGTCTCCGTGGCTCCTCTTGGCTGTGACAGCTTTGTAGACTTTCCTTCTTTTTGATAACTTTGAGAGTTTTGAGGAGGGCTGGTCAGATACTGTGTAGACTGTCCCTCAGTTGGGATTTGTCTGGTGTTTTGTTTTGTTTTGTTGTATTTTTTTGTTTTTTCCTCCCAATTAGACTAGGGTTATGGGTTTGGGGAGGAAGCTCACAGAGGTAAAGTGCTTATTTTTACTCCCAGGTTGCAGACTGTCAATGTGACTCTTCACTGTTGATGTTGACTTGGTCACCTGGCTGAAGTAGGGCGTGTCAGGGTTTCCCACTGGCAAGTTAGGACACTCCCCACTTCTATACTGTACTCTTCAGAAGGATGTCATCGCGTGTGGCAGTGCAGAGTTATGGAGACTGAGGTAACACACACCCATTCAATTACCGGCATGTTAGAAAGCTTTTAAATTTATTGCTGACTCAGAGGAAAGGAAGGGAAAGTTCCAAGGAGCTCAGACACAGAGACTGAAGCACGTGCGCTAACACCAGGAGGACCAGGGGCTAGTGGACTCAGGTCTGGGCTGGAGAGCTTGGGTCTGGGATTTTAATGCCCACCCAGGGACAGAAAGATATGGCCTTGGGCCCTGGCAGGGACAGAAGTCAGACCTGAAAAACACACACACACACACACACACACACACACACACACACACACACACACACCATGAACAGGAGGCTAGGAACTTGCTGGCTACCAGCCCAAGAAAGCTGCCAGGACATTTAGTTCCTTCCAGATGTTCCAGGTAGGGGAAAAAATGTCTCTTCCCAGAAACCCAAGGGTAAGGGCTGAGCCACCCAAGGTGCTGATTCTGAATTTACAACACCCTCAGTGGGGGAGAAATCTGAGAAATTAATGTAAAAATAGGTCCCAGACTGTTAGAGCTCCTGGTCACCCAGCCAAATCCAACTCAAAACTGCTCTCCAGGGACACTTCCAGAACCGGGAGTCCCTATGATCCCCACAGGGAGAGAAGCCCTGCTGGAGACGGGCTCACAGTAGAAATTACAAACCATATGGGGTGTGATCTACTATGGGGCAAGTCAGCACAGACAATAGGTGGGGAAATGAGCACCTGAAGACCTTGATTGTAAAACAGTATGGAAAAGTCCATAAGCCCGGTGTGTTTAAAATAATCGAGGAGGTAAGAGAAGGGCTAGAAACCATAATAAAATAACAGAGCAGATTTTTTCATCAGCAGCTATGGAGTAAAGAGCAACAATAAAATCCAAACCTGGTTCATCTTTAAAAGTGAATAAAATAACCAAAACTATGGTAATGTTGGAAAGAAAAAAAAGATAAAACACAAACAATCTTAGGAATTAAAAAAAAGGGACACAGCTACATATATGGTAATAATTTTTTAAAACATAAGAGACTATGAAAGAGTTTATGCTATTATGGGTGATTTTCTAGAAAGTGACTCAAGAAGAAATAGAAAACCTGAATAGGTTGTAACCATTGAAGAAAGTGAAACAGAATTAAACAGATCCAAAAAAAAGAAATAGTGTTAGAACTGCCAAGTTAATAACCAAACATTTAAGGAACTGATAATTGTTGTCCAATACAGATTCCTTTAGGGAGCTTTAGGAAGCTAATATAAATTTTTAAAAATAATAATTCTTCAGGCTCAATGCACATTGCCAGTTGTTTTCTAAAAGGATTGGACCATTTTAGCAGAGTGTGAAAGTAGTAACTTTCTGTTTCAGAGGTTTTTTGTTGTTTTTTTTTTAACAAAACTTTTTATTTTGAGCTAACTGTAGATTCCCATGCAGCTGCAAGAAGTAATACAGGGCGAACGCATGTCCCCTTTACCCAGTTTCGCCCAATGATAACATCTTGCAAAACCTATAGCACAATAACAGACCAGGATACTGACATCAGCAGAGTCAAGATATGGGACACTTCCATCACCACAAGGATACATCGTGTTGCTTTTATAGCCACACCTGCCTCCTTCTTTCCCCTCTTACCATCCCTGACCACCACCATGAATCTGCTCGTTTTCTGTTGTCATTTCACGTGTGCTAAGAAATGGACTCACAAGGTGAAGTTTTAAAGTAAATGATTGCCAAGAAACAAATGAAACCAACTTCCAGACAGAAGAGCTATAGAGAACACATACTTGAATTGGCCAGTCTCCAGACCAATGCTGTCCAACAGAAATATAATGGCAGCCACAAATGTGAGCCACGTAATGTAATTTAAAATTTTCTCTGGCTACAGTTAACAAGTATAAAGAAGCAGGTAGAATTAATTTTAATGAAATGTTTTATTTAGCCCAATTTGCCATTTCAATATGTAATCAATATAAAGTCATCAATGAGATATGTTACATTCTTTTTTTCTACTAAGTCTTAGAAATCCAGTATGCGTTTTGGACTTTTAGTGCTTCTCAGTTTGGAGGAGCCACGTTTCATGTGCTCAAGAGCCACACGTGGCTGGTGGCTGCCATATTGCACGTTTCAGCTCTAGTCTGAATGGAACTGAAACCAAATCATGAGTGTGGGTCCAGACTCGTGGTGGTCCTCAACTTTGGCTGCACGGTGGGATCACCTGGGAACCTTGAAAGCATCATGCTGAGTGAAACAAGCCAGAGGTAGGACAAATATTGTATAACTCCACTTACATAAAGATCTAAAACAAGCAAATTGATAGAGACAGAAAGTAGATTAGAGGTCACCAGGGGCTGGGGGAGGGGGAACTGGGGAGTTATTGCTTAATAAGTACAGAGTTTCTATTTGGGGGTAATGAAAAAGTCTTGGTAATGGGTGGTGGTGCTGATTGCACTGCTGAATTGTACCCTTAAAAATGGCTAAAATGGGAAATACGTTATATAAATGTTTTTTAAAAACCCTATGCCTGGTTCTACCTTCAGAGAATCTGATGTAGTTGGACTTGGGAGTGACCCAGCATTGGGATTTTTTAAAGCTCCCCAGGTGACACTCATGGATGGCAGGGATTGGGGTTGGGTCCGGGTCTGGCCCTGGGCTCCTGGGAGGGGTTCTGGGCAGGGCCCCCCCCCCTTTTCTCCCCATGGTCCATGACCTGACCTCTCTACGAGCACCCTCCTCCCTGGCAGGCCCGAGGGCTTCAGTGCCCCCGGGTGCTGCAGGGTGCCGAGCTTCCCCATCCCATCCCACCTCTACCTTGTTGGAGGCCATCATGAAGGCTGGTTTTAAATGAGATACATACATACCTGTCTCCTTTCCCATTGCTCCCACCCCACAGGTGCCATCCAACTCTTCAGGCTAATTTCTGCACCGGGATCAGCCTCCTTGGTGGTAAAGCTTGCTCGGATTCTCGATTGAGGAATGAAGATTAGCATTTGCTGAGAACCCATTTCCCACCTCACGCCATGTCACTCTCGTGGCAATTCTGAAAATAAACTGTCCTTCTTGCTTGATTAGCGAGACTCTGGGAGGTTGAGTGGGTTGCCCGAGGCCCCGGCTCCTGCTGGCAGAGGCAGGGCTAGGAAGGAACAGGGCCATCGGGCCTGAGACTCTGCCCTGGTGTGCCCTCGCCTGCCCTGGCAAAATGGACCAGCGGGTTAGGAAGAATTGGAAGCCGCAGAGGCAGCTGTAGCAGGCTGGGGGTTCACGCTTGTATGCCCGGGAAATGCCTTGTACTTCCTTTTCCAGCTCAGAGCTTTTGGCTCCCAGCGGCTCCGAGCCTGTGAGTGGCAGTCCCTTGCCTTCTCGTCACCTTGTCCCCAACCCTCTCCTGGGGTGCCCAGTGAAGGGTGGAAACCCTCTGCCCTGAGATCCCCCGCAGCCCTGGCCCTTAATTCTGGCATCTGGTCAGGAGATATTAAAATGTCATTAATATCTGTAAGCACCTTGATTTCATCTCTCGAGTGACGCAAGGCATCTGCCGGGGCTCATGGGGCCAGTGGCAGTGCTGGGTCACCTTCCCGGGCTGGGAGCACAGGGTGGACCTGGGGCAGGCCCTCCCAGGCTGTCGTGGGGTCACACTCAGAGGGAGGGAGAACCCAGCCTTTGGGAGCCTCTGGTTCTCCCGAGTCATGGGGGCTGGGGAGGGGGAGCCGAACACATCCAGTTGAGAATGGACTCCTCTGAGAAACACATCTGCCCCCTTATGCTTTTCTCTCCCTGCCCATCTCCTCTGGGGCTCTCACCCCAAAGTGGCTGGTACATCGTTTTCCTTTTTGCACTAGCGTTTCAGGGGGCAGGGGGGCTGGAACTTGGGGCTTGGGGATATTGTTCCAGGCTCCCCAGCAGTCTGTCTAGCATCTCTGTCTCAGTCAGGATTTGGGACTCCCTGGGGACAGGGTTGTAGGATGATGGAGAGAACAGGCAGCTTGTGGGGAGGGAGGGATTGTCCTACATAGCATCAGAATCTTGATTTGTGGTAAAATATGCTGGAGGCAGGAAAACGGTGCTGGGTGGGGGTGTTTATAGAAACCCATCCTGGAGCTTTGTAACCTGGCAAGGCCACACTGGATTGTCTCTCAAGAGTCTTCATTCTGCAGCTCAGCCTTCTCTCTGGGCGTGTTTTCTGCAAGCACTGGGGACGGGCCCCAAGTCCGTGCCAGGTAGCTTCCCTAAAGCCAGCCTGGCTTTTCTCCTTGGGCTCCCCTACTTCTCCTTCCTTCCTTCTCCCCAGAAGGAAGAATCAGCAGACAACGAAATTTTCTCTCAAAAAATAAATACTGACTCTAATTATGGGAGTGGGGCATGATCAAGAATAATTCAGAGTGGTCCCACAGGAAAGTTTCTTCCTCGATCATCATATCATTGTCGTTGTCATCATCGTCATCATTATTTTATAAGGAAAATATCTGCTTTGTCCATCCATCTGAGTGATATGAAAGCCAAGGAGAAAAAGACTTGAAATCTTCAGCTCGCTTATCTTAGGCTGGAGACTGAAAATGCTGAATTAGGTCAGGAATCTCCTCTTTCCGAGAACGAGAGTTTCGAGGTGGTGAGCTAAGCTCTTTGTTGGAACTTGTCACTGCTGCTCCACCAGAACCTGACTGAGAGAGGAGTGAGGGGCAGTTTAGCATAAAAGGTAATGGAGCCAGACTGCTGGCTTCAAATCTCACCTCCCCCATTTTCTAGCTGGGTGACCTTGGACAAATTGCTTAACCACTCTGTGTCCCAACACCCTCATCTATAAAATAGGAATAATAAACATATTTAAAATTAACTGTGTGCACTTACTATGGAGTCCCTATTTCAAGCCTGTGACAGGTGTTAGCTCATTTAATCCTTATAACCTCAGGAGGAAGGCACTATCATTATCCCCATTTTAATAGCAAGGATTAAGTGAACTAATAGGTGTAAATTGTTTAGAACAGTGCTGGGCACATAGTCAGGGCCCGATAAATGCCAGCCTGCGGAAGTGGAGAGGCAGACATGTGCAGGTGGGATCAGACTCCTCAATCGGGATACCGAGGAAGGGTGAAAAATCCCTTTTCTCTGCTTTCTCTGCAGGCATTTGTAGCCTGGGTCTGATAGATGGCCAGTGTCACCAAAATTAGATCGAGCCTGAACATTTTTCCTGTCTACACATATTGAGACACAGGGTACGAAGTTGTTTTCCATTTCTCACTGATTTTTATGGCCCCCAGTAGCCACGGGGGCCATACTCATTCTGTGCTCAGCTGGCACAGGAGGTGTGAGCAGGAGGCGGTGGCGGGACCAGCAGGCTTCTAATTGCCAACCATGAAGATTTCATGTCACTGAATTATGTAGTTTGCAGCCTCCGTCGCCACTGTGTTTAAGCGGAATCTAAAAGATGGAGGAATTATGAAAGTTCGCCTTTTCCAAGGGGTGTTTTGGTTTCCACAAATGCTGCAAGATAAAAATCTATTTCCGTTGCTGTGGGATTTGGGAGTGGTGGCTTCTTTCATCCTGGGACTGGCATTGGGGCTCGTCAGAACGTGAGTCCCCTCTGCTGCTGGGGTCTCACGGGTGCCCTCAGCCAGGCTGAGACTTGCTGGGGAAGGGACAGGGGTGCCGCCAGGGCTCCTTCTGACCCATCCCCACTGCCCAGCCCAGCCTGCACCGAGGGTGGGACCTCAGCCTTCTGGCCACACACACAGGAAAGCCTCTGTCACCTGTCCTCACTACCACGTCAGGCAGAGGATCAACGGGGAACCGCGCCTGGGATGTTAAGGGGAAGGGGCATTTATTTCCTTCTCCTCCTCCTCAGAACGGAAGGGGAATTGCTGGCTTTTGACCGTGGAGCCCTCTGAACACAGATCTGTGGGATGTACTCACAAAGCCAGCCACCCCCTTTGTCCCCCACTGACCCTTTACATTGTGGGGCTAGTTCTTCCTGGGCCCTGGGTGGGCCCTTGGGTGGCCTCCATCATTTTTCTGCTCTCCCAGGAATGCAAGGCTCTCCAGCCAGTAGCTGGACATGCTCAGTCCCAAATGATGACGAGAAGTGGGGCAGAGAATAACACCCTATTCTAATTCAGAAGGGATGAAAATGCCTTTGAAATCTTTCATTCAAGGCCTGACAATGCTTCTAAGAGTGCTAAAATGGCTCATACTCTTCAACCCAGAAATTCCACTCGTAGAAATTTATCCCCAGGAAATGATTGCAGATGTCCACAAACATTTAGCAATAAGAATGTTTTCTATCATTCTTTAGAGTGGGGAAAACTTTGGAAACAATCTAGCCATTCCAGAGTAGGGAAATGTTTATATCACTTTGGGTGTGTGCATAGCAGAGAATATATATTCTGCAGCTACTAAAAATAGTGCTGAAATTTTGATGATATGAAGTAGAATAAAATCGGGTTACTCTGTGGCATGTGCAATATGGTCCCTTTTTTAATGACTAGGAGAATTTTAATTTCCATAGGAAAATTCTGCAAAGAAAATAATCTTAATGGTATAATTATTGTCACTACTGGCTAGTACTGCCTGGTTAGGTGGCTCTCCCATTTGACTCCTGTGCCTGTAGCCATACCTTTGGAGAAACACTGTGGACACTTTACGAGGCATCTTACTGGACAACAAAGTCCTGGTCAGCTCTCTCTCCAGCCAGACTTCTTTTGGCAAGAGCAGTGGTCTTTGGTGGGGGTCCATGATGTCCCTCGTCCCCTGTGGAAAGTGGTCCATCCCTAGCCTCTTACCAAACCAAGAAGAGAAGAGTTTTATTAGACACTGTTCCTGCACTCCAGGAGGTCTGGGGACACTGTGACAGGCCTGTGCCAGAGTTCCCTGTCCTCAGCTCTGTAGCCTGGACTCCTGGCAGACAGGCTGGCTGTGGATTTGCTTTTAGCCTTGGGCACAGAGTGCTTAATATGTAGAAGCCATGCTCCTTGGGACTTGCTCTTGTCAGAGGACAGTGAATCCTGCCCAGCCACACAACGAGCTCTCCAAAGGTCACCAACAATGTGGTAGAGCGGGCTTGGTGGGGGCAGCAGAGAAAACAGGCCATTTGGTCATCAGCCACCCTTCGGACCTGGAGGGAGCAGCCCAGCCGGAGCTTTGGTTCTCACCCGCCTTCTTCATGGCCACTTGGTGGAGGGCAGAGTCTCCAGGGGAAGCAGGACAGTAATGACACCTGGAGGTCTCCAGGCTCCAGGCGACACCTCCCCTCCGAGGCTGAGCCCCTGTCGTGCTTGACCTTTAGTAAGCACTCGATCCATGTGTTTGCTAATATTATGTTTGCTATCTGTGTCTACATCTCGACTCACCATGAAGACTCCCTGTACATTATGATGCAGAACAGTTTAGCTCCTCAAATGAGAAAAGCTTAAAATCTGTCCAATCCAGAAACCCTAGTTGATTGGGAGGTAATAGAGGAGATGGGAGGGCTGAAATATGGCAGTGGTGGAGATGAAGAAAATTCTGTGCAGAGCAGCTGCCATGATGAGAAGGTGGTTGGAAAGCGGGATGGAGATGAGAAAGTCTGGGCCAGTTTACCCTGTCGTTTACTGCTCTTTGGTGTCAGGATGTATTACTTTCTGATTGCAGCATTGTACCGAGATGGCACAAGGTGACCCAGCCTTATTCCACCACACTTTCATAAATCCTCACAATAACTCTTATGACGTTATCTGTGTTTTACAGATGAAGAGACTGAAGTTCAGAGAGGTGATGTGACTTGCCCAGAATAGTAAATGAGAGAGCCAGCATTTCAATTCAGATTTGCCTGATCCCAAAGCCCATGTGCCATTCACTACCCTACACAGCTGTAAATTCTGGGGATTAAACTATGACCCTCAGGTTTACCACACCTGGGATTTGTATCAGACCTATGCAGTGAGAAGAAGATGCTAATTAACTGAGTAGAGGGATTATTTTGGTAACTTCTGTTGTGTAACAAATTATCTCAAAACTTAGTGGTATAATACAATGACTTTATTATGCTTGCAGGAATTTTGGAAGTGCTCATCTGGGTAGTTCTTACTCGAGTTCCTCATGCAGATACAGTTAGATGGTGGCTGAGGCTGCAGTAATCCAAAGGCTCAACTGGGCTGGATGTCCAAGATTGCTCAACCTCCTCGCAGGCAGCTGATGTTCATAGTTGGCAGGGAGCTCAGCTGTGCTTTACTAGAGCACCTACGGATAGCCACTAACACAGTGGTTCTCACCATGCGGGTGACTTTGCCCAGAGACAGTTTTGGTTGTCCCAGCTTGGGAGAGGGGGAAATGCTGTCGGCATCTGGTACGTGGAGACCAGGGATGCTGCTAAACATCCTATAATGCATGAGGCAACCCCCATAACAAATAATTATCCAGCCCAAAATGTCAACAGGATCACATTTAAATCCTTGCTCTAAAGCACGGGGGTCTCAGGGTGGTTGGACTTCTTACTTGGGGGCTAGCATCCCCTTGAGCAAGCTCCCAAGACAACCAGGTGGAAGCTGCACCTTTTACGACTGCCTCAGAAGTCATACAGCATCACTTCCATGTGCTGTTTTGGTCAAAACAGTTACAAACTTGCCTAGGCTCAAGAGGAAGCAATTTGGACCTACCTTTGATGTGTCAAAGACTCGTGGCTGCCTTTAAACCACCAGAGAAGCAGTGGGGTTCTGCATGGTGGGAAGCAGGCCCTGGGGGCTGCCCTCCCATCACCAGCCCGTCGTCTTGGGCCATGGCCAAGCTGCCAGGCACAGCTGCTCTCACTGCTGTGCAAGCCCGGTCAATTACCCCTGCTCTCCAAGCCCTTCATCAAATCACTACTGGGGTGTCCCTGGGCTGGTATGGAAACAGAGATCAGGTGTCTGCCTTTGACGATCTTTCTTTCTCCTTCTCTCAAATAAAACCCCATCCATCTTCTCCAGCGGTTGGCCAACTGGGCTCTCTCTCACTCATGCCCAGAACCTTACCTTTCTTGGAGCACCTAAGCACTTCCTTTCAAGTTCTTTTATTATTGGCTTGGGCAGGGAAATGTGCTATTAGTGATTTAATCTCCACAAGACATTTCTAATTGCTAGTCATGGTTGATAATTAGCGACTATTAATTCCTGATAATTAACAAGCTAATGCTTAGAGGTAATGGCACCCGGGTAATCAACTTAAAAGGCTTAGCACTGCTGTGCTTCTGAGTCCCCAGCCCTCCAGGATGACACTGCATTTCAATATCTCCAGCCCAGGAATTAGACACAGCCCCTGCATTTGTGTTTTTTAAGAAGGCAGTTATTGGAGAATTGACTACTCTCGTCAATTTAGTCTTCTTCTCTGGTTATACAACTAATACATGTTCTTTTAGAAGCTTTGACAAGCACAGAAAAAGATAAAGAAAATAAAACACACATAACCTGGAAGCATCCACAGTCAACATTTTGATTTCTTTCTTCCCAGTCTGTGAATGTTTTCACAGCCAAGTTCATGTTAAATATTTTAGTTTTGCATTCAGTTTATTCATTTAGCATTATAGCATAAACATCTTCCAATTTGGTAGCAACTTATAAAAACTTTCTGCCTCTCCTGTCTGAAAAAATCAAATGAAATATGGTAGAAGAGGGATGGGATTCATCGGAAGGAGAAGTAATTGTGCAAAAGCAGAGACTTGGGGGGGGGGCTGGTTTTGTGGGAACTAGGTATTTATTCCAGACCAAAGTGTCTTCAGGGAGACCCTGGCCCCCGCCTGAAGGCAGAGAGATCTGCACCCACAGAAACAATTATGTAGGAAAAAAGACTGGAAGGAAATGAACCAAGATGTTAATCATGGTGTTGTTTTCAGATGGAAGTACAGGTACTTTTTATTTCCTTTGTTCTAATTTTTTGTGCAGTACAGATTTAAAAAAAAACAAAAGCATCTGTTCCGCATTCAAAAGATTTCAGGTTGGCACCCTTGCTCCTGCAGATACTGGGTGGGTGGCCTCAGGTACTTCCTTCTCCACTCCAGGCCTTGATTTCCTTATGTGGGCTGTGAGGGAGATGTTAGTCCTGCCTCCCTGCAAGGTGCCTTTCAGAACCAGGAAATGCCGAGTCACAGTGCACCTCCACGGACCTGACAGCAGCAGATAAGCCAATAGTATCAAGCAATAACCCTGATTTATGGAACACTTGGCCATTTACAAAGACAATTTTCCAAATATTGTGTCTTATACATTTCCAGATTCTCTCAATGACCTACTTTGGACATGCTGTCAGTCATCCCAGCCCTTTTTGAACCCATTTATTTCTTCAGTAGGGAGATGGTGCAGCCTGGGCATTAGATCTTGGGTTTTGGAGTAAGATTTGGGTTTAAATCCTCCGCCTGCCACCCACCTGTGACTTCCTGCGAGGTACTTACCATCTCTTAGCCTTGGTTTCCTGATCTAGAAAATTAGGGTTTAGAGCTACTCCATTAGCAGCCCCACTTCCTGGGGGAGGAAGAAGGGACTTGAAACTGAGTTCAACCATGCGAGCATTGATTCAATCAATCGTGCCTATGGAATGAAACCCCATAGAAACTCTGGACACTCATTTAAAGCTTGGGTGAGCGTTCCTGATGAATAATGTACATGATGTGCCGGGAGGGTGATATCTTCTGACTCCACTGAGAGAGGACGCAGAGGCTTTGCAGTGAGAGCCTCTCAGACCCCACCCTGTGCATCCCTTCTTTTGGATCCTTTTGGTTCTTGTCCTTTTTGCTATGATAAAACTGTAATTGTAAAGATAGTACTTTCCTGAGTTCTGCAAATTGTCATTCTAGCAAATTACAGAACCGGTGGTCAGCACCCCTGAATTTATAGCCAGTTGGTGAGAAGTGTGGGTGGCCCAGGAACCCCCAAACTTGCAGCTCGTGTCTGAAGCGGGGACAATCTTGTGGGGACTCTGGTAGTTAGTGTGAGAACTGCTCTGTAGTTGGTGTCAGCAGTTGGGGTTGTGAAGTTCTGATGAGAGAGGACAAGCACCCCAAGAGCAACTAAGGGTGACATTTTTGAGTAACTGCAGCCTAAAGAGGAATGTCCTGGGAGAAAGCCATTTTGAAACCAGAACTTGGAGCAGACGCCAGCCACATGCCTTCCCAGCTAACAGAGGTTTTCCAGACACCATTGGCCATCCTCCAGTGAAGGTCCCCGATTGTTGTTGCCTTACCTTGGACACTTTATGGCCTTAAGACTGTAATTTTGGAACCAGATAAACCCCTTATATAAAAGCCAATCCATTTCTGGTGTTTTGCTTAATGGCAGCATTAGCAAACTAGAACAAAGAGCAAATACAATTATATAATTAATAATATTGTTATTTCTTGCCCTGGGTAGAGTTCCATCCATTTATTACATACTCTGTAAAAGGATGAGACTTTTCAGTTTCCCAAAGCTTACTCCACACTTCAATGTCTGCTATTGTGGGTTTGGCAAATAAAGTCACCTTTGGCCTATTCTTTTTTTTTTTTTTTCATTCTTTTATTTTTTGATTCAGATCCAATCTTCTCTCTACTTTCATCTTTCCAAATCTCCAAGACCCTAGTCTTTTTTGTCTCTGCCAAAACATAACATTAAAATTGGCAGCCCAGCCGCAGGCAGGCAGTAGCCGTTGAGTTTCAGCAGCTCTGATCCATCTGCCCTGCAAGGAACCAGGGCCTTGGTCCGTGGCTGCTTAATCATACCTTACGCCAGAATTGCGCTTTCTGTTTTTCAAAGCACTTGCCTATCTGCTATTGCACTTAATCGCAGTCTTGTCGGGTAGGCAGAACAGGTCTCATTAATCCCCGTGAGAAGCAGCATGGTTCCCAAAGTGGGTTTCACAGACCACTTATGTGGTCAAATATGTTTGGGAAACACTGGATTAAACAAAGCTAAGCAGGCTCCTCAGGGGCCTCTAAACTATTACAGTGCAGTGTGATCCTTGAAGAATAACCAGACAGCCCCTTTTTTCCCCTAGAATATTCCATGGAGCTATTGCCCCATGGAACCCGCTTTGGAACCCACTCATGGGGTAGCATGAGAAAAGGCTTTGGAGTGAGACAGAGTGAAGTTCAACTGCTGGCAACACCACTTGCTAGCTGTGTGACCTTGGGCACATTTCTTAACCTCTCTGACCCTGGGTTTCCTCACCAGTGAACTGGGGATGGTAATAGAGTTGTAAGGATTAAAATAGAGAGTAAAAGTGCTTAGCAGAATGCCTAAGAATGATACCCATTCAGTGTACCTTAGCTTCTATTACTCTCTTCCCCTGTATCTTTGGGGGCGGGGGAAATGGGCCACAGAGAGATGGGCCACATTGTCAACACTGTGGCTATTGAGTGTCCCGGCTGAATATAGAATCCAGGATTCCTGCCTCCCGCTTCAAGGCTCTGTGCCCTGTAGAATTCTCAGTTTCGTGTCTTAGCCTTTTGTCCTCCTCTCCTTCCCTCACTCCCGCTAACCATACTGGGGGTTCTAATTCCATTCCCTCTGGCAGATGTTGGGGTTTTGCAAGCCTCCAATGGAAGTGCGAGGACTTAGCAAACTGCTCTGAAAATCCTAGTGATGGTCACTGGGGCCACTGCCCCTCCCGCCAGTCTGGGCCAGCTTTTCTCTGGGGCTCAGCGCCAAGCCCGGCTTCTCTAGGCCTCTGCCTCTTCTGGCCCTTTCTGGCTCACCCCGGGTCTGCCTCGTCATGATGCTGCACCCACCCCTTGCCTGATAATCGTGATGCGGTTGTTCCATGTTTTTCCGACCTGTGAACTCTCCCAGTGACAGTGTCTCTTTTGCCTCTTCTGCAGCGGCAAGCACAGGGTCCCACACATAGCAGGTGCTTTATTAGGTGCTTGTAACCTGAGCTGGAGCCAAGCTGCCCTGCCCCATCTCCCACTCCACCGTGCAGAGAATGGCTTGGTGGGGAGGGCTGGCTGTTTTGAGTTTCATTTTTCTCTGTATCAAAGCCAGTGCAGGGAAGATTGGCTTGGATCAAAACCATGTGTCTCTGGCCTTGCGGACTTGGTGTCTTTGCCTTCGACGTGCACTTACTGCTACCCGCTCCGGGATGCTGGTGTGTGGCTCATTTTATAGATCAACCAGCTCTCCTATGGTCACCTGATGGGACAGGACAAGTGCTGTAGAATCAGAACCCCCTTCTTGCAGGGAGCACCCATTCCTCCATCCCCACCCTCTCTCGCCCCTCCTGCAGTGAGCTCAGGCTCTGCAGGTGAATCAAGCCTTCAGACTTGAGTCAACTTCTGTCTGTTTCCAGCTGCCTCAGCCAGTACCCACCTGCACCTTTGGTCTCAGCTGAGACGTGACTCCTCAGAGCAGCCTTCCCAGACCCCAGACCCAACTCTTGGGGTACCACCTGGGAAAAGCGTGGTGGACCTCCTCCCCACCACCAGCACTACTGCGCCTGGCTTTCCTCCACCTCATTAACATTCCATTCCAAAATGTCTGACCTTGCAACATTGCAAAGGACCAGTGAAAGATGCTGACAGGGTCGGCACCTGGCAAGCATCACTGTCCTAGGCAAGACACTGTTTGCGTTGCCCCAGGCCCCACACTCTTCCAGAGATGGTGCCACCTGCCCCGACTCCAGCTCCTCTGGGTGACCCCCCTCTGAGGTCTCATCCCATCCTGGGCTTTCCTGTCACAGTTACTATATTGTCATGTCACCGTTTGCTGAGCACAATGCTTCGCTAACTTTAACAGTCCTGCAGCTCACCTGGGGATCTTGTTAAAATGCAGATTCTGATTTAGCAGTGGGAGGGACCAGAGATTGTACTTTGCTAACAAGCTCCACGGTGGTGCCCACATGGCTTGTCCGTGGACCACACTTTGAGAAGCAAAGCTCAAGAGTTCTTAACCCTAGCTGCACATTAGAATCACCTGGGAGCATTTAAACACTACCATTGCCCCAATCCCACTGGAGCCCGGATGCATCAGAATCTCTCGGAGTGGTGCCCACATATGAGGGATTTTTAGTTGCAGCCAGAGTTCAGAGCCCCTGATTTGGGTGGTGGACTCCATGTCCTGTGTTACTCCCCACTGTGTCCCAGCTCCATGCCCAGTGCCTAGTCCTGGCAGGTATCAGCAGGTGTGCTCTTGACTCACCTTGCATAGCCTCAGCTTCTCTCTGGCCAGTTGGGAGTTGGCTCCTGCCAATACCATGTGCTCAGCAGGCAAGAGTTGGATGATTCCTGATTAGGGGGATTTAGAAGGCCCGTTTAACTTGGACTGTAGTGTTAGGATCTACCAGATGCCAGATTTACTTGCATTAACCCAACACTACAAAAAGCCCTCTCAGTCCCTCTGCCTCTTCCCACAGCTGCTGCTGCTTCCATCTGGGAGCCCGCTGCTATCTGCCAGAGTGCATTTGAGCCTCAGAGTCCTTCTCAACACAGAGAAGTACACCCCAGCAGAATTCACTCCTCTATTCCTCCTCCCTGCAACCCACACTTGCTGGGCAGGCTCCACCACAGCCCCCATCACGCTGCATTTTAATTGCTTTGGGATCATCTTTGTTCTTCTTCTAGGTGGGGAACTCTACCGGGGCAAGGCAGTTCATGTTCATCTTTGTGTCTCCCATGTCTGGCACAATGATTGGCTGAATAAATGAAAACTGAATGGATGGATGCATGGATGGATGGACGGAAGGCATTATACGGTGAGGGGCTCTCAGAGAGGGTGAGAGGGCCCCTCGCAGTGGCCTGTCGGGAAAGCAGTAAATTCCTCAGGAGGAGAGGAGTGGCCTCTACTCATCCGGTCAGCTGGGCGGGTTGGCTTTAGTTCTTGCCCCCAGGCCTCGGATCTTGGCCGCCTCCCTGCTGTGGCCACGACTGCCAGCTCCCCCCACTCTCTGTACCCAGAGCCCACCCCCTGCTGGTGCCACCCAGCCATCCAGGAGGATGAGCGCCTGCGGGAGGAAGGCACTGACCCTGCTGAGCAGCGTCTTTGCTGTCTGCGGCCTGGGCCTCCTGGGCATCGCGGTCAGCACCGACTACTGGCTGTACCTGGAGGAGGGTGTGGTCCTGCCCCAGAACCAGAGCACGGAGATCAAGATGTCCCTGCACTCGGGCCTCTGGCGAGTCTGCTTCCTTGCAGGTAAGGGCACCCTGGCAGGGAAGCAGGGATGGCCCAGCCCCCTCCCCTGGGAAACCTGCCCAAGAGGCCCCCTTGGGAAGAGCTGCCCCTACCAGAAAGAGCCGCTTCACCATGGACAATCCCCATAAACGCGAGGCACCAGGACCCGTTCCAAACAAGCCCTCCCTCAAGATGTCAATTTAAGCAAGTCCCAACGGAAGCCTCCCTGCACCTCGGTTCCTCCCACCTGAAAGCTGAATGCGCCTCTGCCTCCCCCCCACCCCCGACGGCATTCTGGGGGGCTGCAGAGGCTCTCGCACACATTAGCTCATAGAATTATTGATACCATTTGATCCTCCCAACAACACTGTAAGGCAGACTTATTCTTATTTCCATCTACAAATAAGGAAGTGAAGATTCAGGGAAGTTACATCTTCTTAATTCAGATTCACTTGCACCCACTTATTTACAGGAAAAGACTTAGCAGTTTCTCTGTTCCTATGTCCCGGAAATGGCAGAAACGGAACTCAAATGCATGTCCTTCCGATTCTGCATTATGGTGCGGGTTTTGAACCCAAGCCTATTTGGACCTCCCTCCAGCTCCCCAGGGCTCCTCTGGAATCCTCCTAGTGGCTACTCCGAGAGTTCTTTCCTTTGTCCCCCTCATGGCCCAGTGCCAGCCTGCACCTGGAAAGCATCTCTGTGCCACGTGAGACTGGCCACAAACCTGGGCTGGCTGGAGTCACCGCAGTGTGGTGTCCAGGCCTTTCCTGGTAAGGCTGTGTAACCTTCAAGTGCATTGGGAAGAGGGACCTCTGATCTCCCAGCTTTTCTCCTTCCAGCTTTATGGGGGGAGGAGGTGAGGTTGGCCTGCAGCTCTGTCCAGTGAGCCGAGCAGTACTTAGCAGAGAGAAAACCTCCAGGCCTGGCTTCCCAGTTCATTTATTAAGTCTGCTTTGGGAATGGCATCCAACAGTGACCTCACACATACAACCCCCCCCCCCCCGACGTCCCCCCACTGTCCTCAGACCATGTGGCCTCAGGCTCTGCTTAAATATGAAGCACAATTTGAAGTCACCCCAGATCTGGCTTCCAAAGCGGTTGACAGGACTTCAGGGATTCTGCTCTATGGCACCCACACGGGTGAATTTTCCACTCCAGCAGCCCAGTCTGAACAAAACGCAACCAGATGCCACCAGACGTGGATTGGCATTGAGAGTCTGCAGTGCTGAGCTCTTTTAGTGCGACTCTGGGTGTTTGGATCCATTTTCACAAGAAAGATGTGATATCAGGAAGTGCCCCAGCCCCTGCTGGGGACCACCCCCCAGGCACGGGGCCTCTTGGGGTTTGGATCCAGCATATACACAGTAGGGGCAGAGATCCCCAAAGCATTTGAAAGTGTACTAACTTCAAGTCCATATTCAAGAAGGACCTAGAAATGTAAATGAGCTCTCATCTTCACAGGTGAGGAGCGTGGCCGCTGCTTCACCATAGAATACGTGATGCCCATGAGCACCCAGCTGACATCGGAGTCCACGGTCAATGTCCTCAGTAGGTGCCTCAGGCTCTCCAACTCAGGTTCCTGGCTGGGCAGAGAGAATCAGAGCAGGGGAAGCGAGCCAGGGTGCCGAGCTTGTTTCTAAAGAACAAACACCTAAGACCCCGCTGACTATGCCGGGCTGAATCTACCAGGGCTTGCCCTGCAGGTTATTTTTCCAGTGGTGGAGATGGGTTCTGGAGTCTCCAAGCCTTATGATCTAGGTGAGCGAGAGGGCCATCCTTCCATCCCCAGGGCACTGAACCAAACTCTGTGGCCTCCCAGTAGGATGGACTTCATGTTCTTGGCCTCACAAGAGTATATTCTGATGCCCAGAGTGAACTGCTCCATGCATAGTTATAAGTTAAAGAAGGAGGCTGGTGACCATCCATCCCTGTACCACTCAGAACCAGTCCCTGCCCATGGAACTTGTAGGTCTCCTTGGGAGATGAAGCAAGATGGGATGACCAGGTCCTTCTTTGTCCACAACTGCCATGTTGGCAAGCAAATTAGACTCCCCTAGAGATCAATGGTTTCTGCCTACATTGGCACCTGAAGTAAGACCTCCCAGCCCCACCCCAGGGACGTAAGCCCTGCCAGCTATGGAGGCCCCCAGGGCCACCCCAGTGTGGGTGGAGCCTAGGAAGTTTCTGCAGGCCCAGGGCTCTGGGGACTTGTTGGTAGACCACTGCTTATAAGGAACACTCAACTGGGGAGGGTGGTCAGGGAGTGAGGCTCCTGGAGGCTGACAGGCCATCCTTTGTCCCCTTAACTAGAAATGATTCGCTCGGCCACACCGTTCCCCCTGGTCAGCCTCTTCTTCATGTTCATTGGGTTTATCTTGAACAACATTGGACACATCCGTCCCCACAGGACAATACTGGCCTTTGTCTCTGGCATCTTCTTTATCCTCTCAGGTAAGTTGTGTCATTTTCCGTTCATGTACTTTGGACTTTTGATATTTGATTCCTAAACAACTCTGCTTTGGGACGTCCTGGTCAAACTGGGGGTCAACCCCCAGGCACTGGGAATAGGACAAGCTGAATCCATAACCCAGACAGAATTGAGTCTGAGCTGGAAGAGACTCCGATGCCCTGCATCCTCTCCACTTCCCTTATGGGAGAGCAAGGACCAGACAGCCTCACCCAAATAGTGGGGGGAGGAGCTGGGATCGGAACCCAGGGCTCTCTCCTCAGTGTACACCATCACCACCACTTTCTTTTTGGTTTCCATCGATAATGAGCATTCCTATTTTTGAAGGGACTATGTTTTCATGTTTTTGCATGGAAAGCAAATAGTCAACTTTGGAATACTGGCCCCCCCTTCACCAGCTGGTCCTCAGCTACCCTCAGGAGACTCCTACTCTCCCCTTCTCTTTCCAGTCACACCTCATATCCTGGGCCTTCCCAAACCCCTTTGACAGACCTGTCTGCCTGGGCCGACACCAGTTTGTACTCCATCACCCATTCATTCACTCATTCATTCATGATATGTACCAGGCCTTATCCCTGGATGCTGGGGTCACAGCCTATACAAAGGTCAGTGTAGTGGGACATACACACAAGTAGACAGGAAATACAAACACAGCATGAAAATGCTATGGTAGTGGTTAAGCACCATAGGAGCCAAGAGTAGTGGTTGAAACCCAGACTGGAGGTTGTTCAGGGAAGGCTTCCAAGAGAAGGTGAGACAAAGGATGAATAGGAATTAAGCCAAGAGGTAAGGCCGAGGGTGGGAATAGGGGGTGGAGAGGGAGCCGGGAGGAAAGAGAGAGGAAATGAATTGCTCTCCATAATTGCTCATTAGGTGGGAGGGTGAGAAGGAGCATCTTGAAAGGTGAGTCTGGGGAGGTCATCTGAGGTCATCTTAGGATTTGGGGCTTTGTAAGGAGGCTTGAAAGGATTTGGAGTTGAGGAATGACATGATCACACTTGTGTCTTAGAATGACTATTCCGGAGAATGGAGGGAGGGAGGAAAGCAAGATGAGAGGCAGGGAGGCCAGGCAAGAGGTTATTTCAATAGTACAGGAGAGAGCTGATGGGAGCCCAAACAGGGGCTGGCAACAAGTGGGTTCTAGAGTCATGTGGGAGGTAAACCCAACAGGATGAGGACTAGGCTGTCAACGGATGAGTCAAGGTGATTGCCAACCTCTTCCTTGGGCTCTGGGTGGATGTGCGTTATTAATCTAAGGATCACAGGAGATAGAGGAAAGTTGGAGCAAAGAGCATGAGTTTAGAGTGAGAAATGCTATTTGAGGTATCCATATGACATCCAGGAGGCAGCTAGAGATCAGAGTCTGAGGCTCATAGAAGTGGCCTGGACAAAGAGAGATTTAGAAGGGATCACTAGGAGTAGGAGCAAGAACCATGGGAGAGATGAAGTTATTCATGGGGAGTGTGTAGGGGAGGAGGGAAGAGAATTTATCCTGGTAAATGGTAAATAAAGGTAGGCTCTTTCTCCCCTTCAAGGTGAACCATGCATTTTCATGAAGACCTTTTTCTTTGGAGATAGCAACTCAGGCCAAAGGAGTAACTCTCAGGGCACACATTTTCAGTGTCCTGCCTGGTGGATTAGTGAGGGCTTGGGAAGGAGATGCTGGGATCAAAGATTGGTGGGTGGTTGCCTTGAATAATGGGTGGGTGGGTGGGTGGGTGGATGGATGGGTGCATGCATGAAGGGAGGGATGGATGAGCGGGTAGATGGATGAGTGAGTAAAAGGAGGCACGAAAGGAAGGAAAAGAGGAATAACAGCTGTTGAGTATCAGATATTCAACTGCTACCTCACTCCCAAGCCACTTAGGATCCTTTTCCCAACCTTTTCTTCACTGTGGCTTGGTAGCAGGTGGCAATCCATGCCTTATGCCCAAAGCTGTTCTTCCTTTCTCCTTCTTCCTTCCTTCCATCCATTTATCCATCATTTTTCGACCCACCCATTCACAAATCTTCTATCCAGCCTACCACGTATTAATTCATCCATCCACCCTTCCATCTATCAGTCCAAATATTCATTGAGCACCTGCAATTTCCCCTGCCCAAACCCTGCATGGTGTTATTTCCACCAGTCTAAGAGGTACAGACCCAGGGTTAAGCTCTTTATTTTTCCTTATGTGAACTTCACTGTAGCCATGGCCATACAGTAGCTTCCAGGCACCTGAGGTTTTTCAGTAGTGGGCTTCAGGGCCAGAACTGTAGGCTTGAGCTGGGCCCCATGAAATTTTAATAACATATAGAGGGTTCATTTTGGGCAGCAATAATTG
This sequence comes from Choloepus didactylus, assembly GCF_015220235.1. NCBI lineage: Eukaryota > Metazoa > Chordata > Mammalia > Pilosa > Megalonychidae > Choloepus > Choloepus didactylus. The sequence continues at coordinate 61,262,051 of NC_051324.1, read as the reverse complement.
AAACACAAGTTATATAACAAAGAAGGCTGAAACCCCACCTATTTTCCTTCAACATTTATCTTTCAAGTTGCCCCAGTCTCATAAAATAATGTGAATGGAAGTAAACCTGATCAGCTCAAAACTGAGTAATTAATTATGTTCCAATTCAATTACAGTTACTAATTGATGGGACCCAATGCCTGAGAGAGTCATTTACACAATGGTGGGTGGAGATCGGACCCCTCTGGCCTCCTGATTTAAGGTTTGCGGGATAATCTGGACACACTCTCTTTACCTCTTCTGCCTGCAAATCTCAGCTTGGCCACATCCTGTGGTCGGGGGGCTGCACTGACCCACCGGCCACTTGACTTCCACAGTGATGCCCACCAGCCATTGCTGAGCAGGGACTGGAAGCCCTGGCTCCCTCAGCCAAGGAGACCTCTCTCATTCCTCAGCTTAGCAAAAGTCACTTGCTGGCTCAGTGGTTCTTGCCCCTGGTTCATATTAGTGTCACCTGAGGAGCTCTGAAGACAATATAGTGCCAGACAAATTCAACCAGAATCTCCAGGGTGGGGCTCAGGCATGGTCTGTTCCAAAAGCTCCTCCAGTGATTCTGTTGGGCAGCTGGGAGTAAGAACCACTAGGCTTGGCCACGGCCTAGGAGGGTGGCTGGAGAGGGAGGTTTCTGACCTGCTATCTCTGCTACTGAGAAAGCACTGACTCTTCAGGAGATCTCCTGCTCTCCTTTGAACACCAAAATGAGTGAATTATTACCACAAGGCTGGCAGCTTTATTACTGAACCCCAAGGGGAGGTGGGTGCAACATTCGCCAACTCCCCAGGCTCTGTTGACTAAGCGGCCCCTTCCCTGCCCTGGCCCAGGCCTCTCCCTCGTGGTGGGTCTGGTGCTCTACATCTCCAGCATCAATGACGAGATGCTCAACAGAACCAAGGACGCAGAGACCTATTTCAACTACAAATATGGATGGTCCTTTGCCTTTGCTGCCATCTCCTTCCTTTTAACAGAGGTAAACCCCTGCCAACTGTGTGGGACAGGCTGGGGGTGGGGGTGGTGGCGAGGCCTTCTACGTGTGTCCTGGGTCCACCCCTTCTTACTTCCCTTCTTCATCCTCACCTTCTGCCACCTCCTGCATCCAGGCTGTCCCCTAGGACTGCCTGCTCCCATCCCCACATCCCCTGCCGGCCCCACTCCAGCTGCTCCCACGGCTGGGTCTTGCATAGCCCCGGCTGGGAGAGCGAGGCCAGGTTCCCTGCAGTGAGCTCTCCTCTGCTTTCTCCTCACTGTAGAGTGCGGGGGTGATGTCTGTGTACCTGTTCATGAAGCGGTACACCGCGGAGGACATGTACAGGCCTCACCCCGGCTTCTATCGCCCGCGGCTGAGCAACTGCTCCGATTACTCGGGCCAGTTCCTCCACCCGGACGCCTGGATCCGGGGCCGCAGCCCCTCGGACATCTCCAGCGACGCCTCCCTGCAGATGAACAGCAACTACCCAGCCCTGCTCAAGTGCCCCGACTACGACCAGATGTCCTCTTCTCCCTGCTGAGCCGGGCGGCCTCCTCCATGGACGGTGGACAGCGGACCGCCACTCCCATGCTCCCTTTGCTGGCCCCTGAGCTTCAGCCCCGTGGGCGACAAGCCCAGCCCCCTCGTGCTTAGGTGTTACTGCTTGACCCAAGTCATCTTCCTGCTTCCTTCGGAGCAGCCATACCCGCCCTCAGTTCCGGTGGGAGGAGTCTAGAGCCAGAGGGCAATCTGATTGGCTGAGAGTATGGTGTAACCCCGCCTCCTGAGTGCCAATCAAAGCTGGGGCACCCTGAAACAGCGGCTCTCGGCTTGTGTGTTTTTGGACTTTCGTGCTTGCCGAGTGGCTTGGCCCTCGCGTTCGTGATCTGGGCCATTGGGCCAAAAAAGGTGACTTTGCTATGGAAGTCCAGCTAGTTCCTCATCCTCAAGCAGGCGGTGTTCCTTGTGAAACCTTTATCCTTTTTTGTCAACCACGTCCCTCCATACAGCTGTGCCCTCCTCCCCATTCCACCCCACAGGCTGAGACCCTCTAAGGACCCCAACAAACTGTGAACGTCTCCACTCGCCAGGTCTCAGCTGTTCCTAGCCCTGTCCCAGGGGCTAAGGGTGGGCCCACCCCATGAAGTCACAAAGCGGTGTTAATGGCTGACAGTGTCTTAATATGTCTTGCCCCTCGGTAACACATTTAACAGAGGCCTTTAATGCCGTAACCCAGAGGTGTGACTCTTGACGGAATTTCAGAATCTGGCTGTTCCCGAGTTAGTATTGCCAGGCACCCTTCTAGCACCCCCTGCCCTGAAGGCGCTCACAAGGGCTGTATTTCAGTCCAAGGCTCTGAAATCTAATCACATAGGCAGACGTCTATGCTATGTAAGTAGAGGGCAGCTTTGGGGAGAGGCTGCCTGGACTTTGGAGCTGGATTTGGTCACCCTTGGTGCATTTTGAGCCTCAACAAGCCAGACTCCGGATAACCCAGCTGCTCTCCCGAGGATGGCCCTGACCATTTGGGGGTTGCCAAGTCAGTCCTATCGCAGGGCAGTGCATGCTTCTTGGTATGGGCAAGCGTGCACCCAGTCAAATCACATGACTAAGCAGTGTGATGCCCGTTCCATGGTAGGAAGCCTGAGCTAGGATGTGGCACTCTCAGTTCCCCAGGTGTCAGCTCAGCGTAACTTCTTTGTTATGAGATTTCTACGTAGCAAAACAACGCTCTGCTCTCTTTGCCGTGTATTTTTGCTGTGCCAGCTTTTCTCTCTTGCTCTTGCTCTCTTTAAGATACCATTAGGCTCTTGGTGCCCAAAGTCACAGTGGGCAATAAGTGGGCTCTGGAGAGTAGGATGAAAAACTGCACGCCTGGTGTGTGCCACCTTTGTAAGGAAGAGTTGTTTGCTTACTCCATTTATTTCACAGCAAGGTAGAGGACAAAGGTAAGAGAAGCCTACTCCAGTCCCAGTTTAGCCACTAAGTCACCATTATCCTTGGGCAAGTCCCTTCTCCTCTGAGGGGCTTGGGCTAAATTATTTCCAAGCCCACTCCCCACACTCCCATCCCCAACTCTAATAATTCAGTCTCCTGTAGAAAGCTCTAGATTATTATTGTATGTAACTTTTTAACTCTTGCCTGTAAGCAGATAGCAAGCCTAAAGCCCCACTTTCTACTTCATTAGCACCCTCCGAATGACAGCCAGTGTGGTTACTGTTTGCAGAATAAGGAATCCAACGCCAAGCCACTTAGTGTACTTTTTGCTGACCCATTGTCTTAGATGTGCTTCTCTCCAATTTTTGTCAATGTAATTAGTTCCTGTGATGCACTCTTTTGCTTCTAAAACAACTTTCTCATCGCTGTGCCAGGCTTGCTTTTGTGCACATGGAAAATAGAGACCCCTCCTAAGTGTGAGCTGATTGTTGCGTGTGCCGTCATCAGGCCAGGCCTTTACTGCCTGGGAGCATGCAGTTTACACTTATCTTAGATTCTGGGTCCTTTTCGTCATCTGTGCTGAATGTATCAATAATTGTGCAACCATTACTGTTTCCTTTCAGTCTATAAATTAATCTCAGAACTGGGGCTTATTTGTAGGCTCTCCATGATCAAAATATTTTATCAGACATTAAAGTGTGTAACCTCAACTCGTAAATCATGCATTAAGGCCCCCTTCCCAATACACTTTCTGATATCTTGTTTCCTCAAGCACTTTAAGGAAATGCTTTGGTAGTTTTATTCTTTGTTGCTTTTAAAAATTTGGGAGGGGGGAAACTAATAAATGAAAGTCTCTTGAATTATGGAATAAAACCACTCAGGGTTACCAGCTGTCAGGAGGGAACAATTCTGACTTTGGTTTCCTCCCACCTGAGACTCCCCACCCTCCTTCTCCCTCCATGCGGGGCTTGGAGATGCCTGCCCCCCACCCCGCCCCAGCACCACCAAATGGCCTTTGTAGGAAGGGCTGGGCACGGAGCTGAGGGGCAGAAGAGTTGGGGGGAGCGAATCTGCATGTGCCCCAGTTTATCAGTGATGTTCCCAGAAGAACACATGTGGAGCCCCCTCTTCACTGCTAGGGCAGCTTTCCTTTTTCCCTGCATTAAATGGATGAAGAGTAGAAAGGCCAGGGGAAATGGAATTCCACCCTAAAATCCTAGCAAGTGCTTGCAGCAGGTAGGAGGCTGGGATGGGAAGGGAGGAATCACCAATCACACCGAGCTCTGGTCTCCTTCGCTCTTTGTTCATAGTCTGCCCACTTAGCTGAGGTTAAGTCCTCCCCATGCCTAAGGAGGTTTGCAGTTCCCTTGACTTTTATCCCACACCCTGTGAAAACACTCTCATATGCTAAAATGGCCCTTGGAAAAGTAATTAGCCTTGGAACACCAACATTCGGCATAGTGAGTGGGTAAAGAAGTAGATGGAAGGGGATTCTGCCAAATGCACTTGTGCTCGGATGGGACAGGCAGGGACCCAGCCCATGGCCACCACCTGCGGACCCAACACTCCCCATGGAGAAAGAGGGTGGTGGTGCTTGGCAGCCAGTGGAGCCCCAGCCAACCTGGGACTGTGCATCACAAGAGGGGCTGCCCATGCTACCTGGGTTCCAGGTATGCAAGTGAGTTGATGCAAACTGGGCAGGTGCCACTTGAGGATCCCCGTCTCCCGGGACAGGTGCTGGGGTCTCAGGTCCTTGTTCGGCAGAGCTGAGGGCCCTGACATACACCAATGTGCACCCAGATCCTAGACCTCTTTTGGGGCAAGGGTGGACTCCTGGCCCTGGGGCGGCCCAGTGGATGCTCGGCAAATGACCTTGCAGTCTCAGGGCTCCGACTGCAGAGTTTAAGCCAATCTTCCCCACTGGCCTTTGAAAAATTCATTTTGCGCTCAGCAATCGTGAAAAGAACAAGGCTTGAGGGCTTTGGAGGCTTCTGATCAGGCAATAAAGAGACCATGTTTCACAGTATTCTCAGCAGACTGAAATTGAAACAGTTTTTTTATTTTATATCCATCCACACTCACATGGCCACCTCCCACCCCATTTCAGACACAGTATAATCCGCATAAAAACACTATGTAAACTGTAAAGTCCTCCTCAAATTATTTTATGTTAACAAAGTGAAGAGACTAAATAAAACAAACCCCATGAGAGGCTCCAGGTGAGTAGCGTGTATTAGTCCAGAGCAATACTCAGAGCCTTAAATGACCAAAGCTGGATGGTATTCTACTAGGTAGGCAGGAGTGTGGGGAAAATGGATTTGCCGTCTTGAATCAAGACACAATTTCTTGGGAATGCCAGTTTAGGCGCTTCAGCTCCTGGAGAGGCTCATCTCTGGGCATTATCATCATCAACGTGCATGCACAGCCCTTAGCAAAGTGTTTGCCACATAGTAGGTGCTTTGCAAGCATTCTCTCACACAACCCTCTCAATCCTGTACGTAAAAGGATGCTGAGACTTAAAGAGGTGTAGGTACTTGCTCACCATCATGCAACTAGTAATATCTGCAGTGCCCTTCAAGCCCTGTTTCAAATTTTAGTGCACACCCAAGACTTGGCATCTGCAGTTTTAAATACCCAGTGTGGCATACACACCTACTTTCATAATCAGAGTAATAGTCCAAGTCCCCATCCAAAGATAGACGGGAATGGAAACATTCCAGTATGTGGGAAAGGGCAGTGATGTCTTGTGCCTCTAAAGCCCTCTACACTTCACTCATGATGCCAAGCAATGTTGGAAATGACTGCAGAATAATTCCAGGTTTTCTTGGGCTGGGATCTGGTCAGTGGTGGAACTCCTTGCTTACTAGCGACTGGAGGAAAACACACGAGTATGTGACTGGAGGTCATCTGCAGTCAGAGTAGATCTAGAAAGGGCTGTACATCTCACTCTGGCCTCTGGAGTCCATTTCCCAGCTGAATCCCAGGGCACCATGAAGCAAAGGCCAAAGTGGGAGTGCCATGGGAGGTGGGACCCTGAGAGCCTGAGGCCCCATCAGCTGGTGAGGAGGAGGGGGTATTTCCATTTGTGCAAGAAAACGTATCCTGAGTCACCATGTGTGTTAGTTCCTGTGCAGGTTACTGCATGGGGTGAAAAGAAAAAGTGTAGCAAGAATGAATTTTACTCTACCACACTTAAATCTGAAAAGTGTCACACTGTCTTTCTAAATGAAATTAAATCTGACTTTGAGCCAACACTCACCTGGGCGGTGAGAAATACCATGTTCCCGAGGGTTGCCTAGGACTCCGGTGGGGAAGGGCTGGCAGTGCCTCACCAGGTGGCTGGAAATCCATGGTCCATCAGTGCAGGTGCCGTGGATCCCTGTAGAAGCCTGAGCCTCGGTGCCTGGTGTCCTGTGTCCTCAGGTACACCCCTGCGCCACCCATCTCAGGTCTCCATCACTGCAGGGAGCTACCACTTGCCCTCTCTCGCTCAGTTCCTTTCCAAGCAGAAGAACAACCCCCAAGGGTCAGCTGCCCTCCCTGTCCCCTTCCAAGGACTTCCTTCCAACCCAGCCCTAGGGAGGACACACCATATTCTCCCTCAGTGGCAACTTGGAAACTCAATGGTGGATTCTTTCCTGGACAGGGTGGAGAGGTAAGAGATGGGGGGAAATGGTCTGAAGTTTACTTAATACTTTACCTTGGTATAATAATAACTAAATTGGTACTAATATGTTATTTTTATTACTGCTACCATTTAACACCTACTATGTGTCAGGCTCCAACCCCTGAGCCGAAGGTCCCTCTCTGCAAGTAACACGTGTTCATCTTGGAAACTTTGGGAAATATTGATAATAAAGAGAAGGAAAAGAATACCATGCATATTCTCCCCATGCAAACAATGCATTACTTTTAAAACACTGTTTGCTGTAAAAAAAAATTCAAGCTTATTCAAAAGTAGAGAGCAAAATATAGTATAATGAACTCCCATGTACCCATTACCCAGCAAATGTCCAAAACCAGATTATTGAGAAGCAGTTCCCAAACATCATATCATTCTTCTGTAAATATTTCACTGCAGATCTCCAAAAATATAAGGATTCTTTTAAAATCACAATACCACTAATACTCTTAAAATATTGACAATCGTTCCTTAATTTCGCCAAATATCCAATTCAATGTTCGGATTTTCCCAATTATTATCTAAAATATGTTCATGTGTATGTGTTTTATAGTTTTATGGTATATAGTAAGGATCCATTTACGATCCCTATTTTGAGATTTTTTTTTGTCTCTTCTGTTTCTTTTTATCTATACAGGTTTCCCCCTCCAACCCTCACTTTCCCGTCATTTGATCCATAGAGTTTCCGACAGCCTTGATTTTTTGACTGTGTTCCTGAGGTGTTGATAAATATTTTCTTCTGTCCCCTGTATTTCTTGTAAACTGGTAGGTGGCTCTAGACGTCTGAGCTAATGCAGATCTGATTTGTTGGCAATAACACCCCTTTGGCGGCTTATAACACCTGGCTGCCTTTCCTTGTGAAGTCAGCAGCCATTGATAGTCATGGCCAAGTCCATTATCGTATTGGTGGCTGCATGGAGAGGTTCTAATTAGATCGTGCCGTCTTCATTTATGAGCTGGAATACTGCTGTCCGGAGAAGTGTTCCCCATCCCCGCCCCCAGCTGCTCTCTGGTTACTGCACCTCGGTCCTTACTCGTTTCTCTTTTGTGGACGTGCTGTCATTTATTCCATCAGTTCCCAATTGATGATGAACGTTTATGTAGTTTCCAGCCAAAATATCCACTAGTAACATTTTGCCAGCTCTCCCTCCAGAAGCCACTCTTAAGTCTTATCTTCATTTTGGACACAAATCACAGAATTACAAATATTAATGTTATTATTGAACAACAGCCATTAATTTTAACGTCATTATATGGCAACTGCTCTAAGAATCCTGCTCAGATTAAATGGCTCAAGAGTGGTCACTTCTTTGGCCAGCTTTCACAGAGGCCCAGAGCAGGGCTAGAAGCCATTCCTGGGGAGGCTGGGCAGGATTCAAGTGCACCCCATCATGGGGTAGCATTGCCAGGAGTCCACCCCCTCCCGGAGAGGGGCCTTTCCTGGAGGCCCCCGAGCTGTGAGTCACCAGCTCCCAAGCCCCAAATGGATTCTAGTGAATAGGGAACTAAAGCCACCTCCGTGTGGGAAAGGATGTTATAATATCAGGCTGTCGCCAAATTAACGTTATTAAACAAATGTGCAAAAAATAGCAGCCATAATTATTCTCATACAGTAGCTCAATCTGGAGCTCTCAGTGCATTTTCTTTCCCCCTTAAACACAGGGCTGCCACTGCTTCTGCTTTTTTGGTTCTTCCTTCTTCCTTCTCTCCAATATTTTGCAGGGGAAAGAGGCCCCTGGGATGTCCCCCAAGCTCCCAGAAACTTTTGGTTTCCTTGGGAGAAAATAAAAGGACAGGAACTAAGATTTCTTCAGCATCTACTATGTGCCAGACCTTCCCATTTAATCCTTAGAACAGTCTAACAAACAAAGTGTTGTTATCCCCATTTGACAGATTGGGAAACTGAGTCCAAGAGGGGTCATGTGACTTGTTGTGTCGGTTCCCCAGGGCTGCCATAGCAAATTACCACAAACTTGGTGGCTTAAAATAACAAAAATTTATTCTCTCTCAGTTCTGGAGGGTAGAAGCCTGAAATCAATGTGTCACCAGGGCCATTTTGTCTAGGAAAGCTCTAGAGGAGGAAGCGTCCTCTCCTCTTCCTCGCCTCCGGTGGTGGCCAGCAGTCGTGGGCATCTCATGGCTTGAAGTTGTGTCCCTGCAGCCTCTGCCTCTGTCTCCACAGGCATCCCGGGTGCCGAGTGTCTCTGGGCCTGTCCTCTTCTTAGAGGGTTACCAATCACCAGATTTAGGGTCCACCCTAATTCTGTGTAACCTCATCTTAAATTAACTAATTACATTGGCAACCACTCCATTTCCAAATAAGGTCACTGTGGGGGTTTGGAGCTGTATGCACCCCAGAAAAGCACATTCTTAAAGCCAATCCATCTCTGTGGGTGAGGACGCTCTGTAAGTAGGACCTTTTGCTGAGGCTCCTTGGGCTAAGGTGTGACTCACCTCCTCCAGGATGGATCTTAATCCTATTAGGAGTCCTTTATACATGGAATGAATGCAGAGAGAGAAAGCCTTGGGAGAAGGAAGCTGAAATCAGCGAAACCCAGAAAAAAGGGGAGGGACCAGCAGACACACTGGGTCAGGTAGAGCCCCCCACACCCTGGTCGGTGCCAAGGCCGGGCAGCTCATTCTCCAAGTGCATTGTTGCACACACCCCTTCTCCCACAGAGCTCGGAGAGGTTAGGTGACTTGTCCAAGGCCAGCCAGCGCCTAAGTGGTGAGGCTGGGATTCATAGCCAGTTCAATATTTTTTGTCTGGTGCTTGGAGGGCCCTGGGGCAACAACAGAAGAATATGGGGGTAGGGGCGGTGAGGAGGAGGTGAGGGAAAGGATGGGGGGGCTCCACTGCCCCCCCCCACACACACACACACACTGCAAAGAGGGTCGCTCAATCTGTGTCTATTTCATAAGTCAGGCAGATCCTTCCCTATACCGGCATCTGGGAGACAGCCTGAGCGGAATGTTCTGGAACATATGGATCTCTCCACAGGGATGCTGCTCTGGAGTTGCACAGCTCAGGTAGCTGACATTCTCTCCTGCACACGGTTCTATCTCTGCCTCAAAGCAAGGGTCGCCTGCTTTTGCTCTGCCCTATGAAGCCACTCCAAATAACCCCGTTTTGCAGCTTCACCTCTGAGGGCAGTTACTGGTCTCCACCAGTTGACACCTCTTCTCCAGGTGAACCAAATCCACGACTCTCTTCCCACTTCTGTAGGCGCTGGAACCGCGGGACATTTCATCATTCTGCCCGCTCTAGACCCTCCAGATTGTGACGCCTCTTTTAAACGTGCTATCTGGAATTGATTCAAAACACCAGCACCAAGTGCTATGGGGCCATCACTTTCCTTGATGTGGGGATTGTACATTTGCTCCCCTTTTGTTTTTGTTAGAAAATTGCATGAAACTGTCCCCTAAAACCCACATGTGCTTGCGTCAAGCCAGTCTTCGCCAGCTTGTACTTGGAAAATTGATTTTTGGCGTCCAAAGCTATTTGCATTTATCCCTTCTTTGAATTACAAATTTGTTCATTCAACATAGAACTTGCCCCCATTCAGAAGCGGTTTATTTTTTGTTTTCTTTCCAATCTTGAGTGCTTCCCTAATGGTATAAAAGAAAAAGCTAACAATTCTGCCCTCTGATGGCCAATGGATTATTTTCCTCTGTCAATATAGTTCCTCGGAATAGAATTTAACAGTTTTGACATTGCCTCGCGGGAATTTTCTTTTTCTTTTTTGCTTGAAGTCATTTTTTAAAAATAAAGCGTGTATGTTTGTGGACATGCAATAGCACCTGTTATTACGTGGCTGGGTCATGGCTGTTTCCAGTTTGTGGCTGCCTTAGAAGTCTCCAAAAAAACTATGAACCTACTTCAGCACTTTATATTTTATTTTGAGACAAACTGAAACCCAGGGGAAAGTTGAAAGTCCAGTACAAAGACATTTTTTTTTCTAAAATAGAGATTCCCAAACTTTCATGGTAAATGGCACCCTTAGATGTCTCTAATTTTCTTCACGGCACTCCTAGACTCAAAGAAACACCTAGCAGTTGTGTTTATTAAGTAATGAGAGCCAAAGTACTTAACAGTAGTAGTCTGGTAGACATCACTGTGTTTCCCTTAAAAATTTGAAGTATCCTGGGGCATCCTGTGAATTTATGCAGCACTCTGGGCACCTGGACACAGAGTTTGGGAACCTCAGTCCTGAGCCATTTGGGAGTAAGTTGCTGAGTTGATGCCCTTGCATTCTGGAGGAGGAGGAGGAGGAGGAAGAGAGGAAGTGGAAGAGAAGGAGGAGGGACATTCCTGCAGAGGGGGACATTCCTCTACATCAGCCAACGCAAACATCATGATCAGGAATTAATGTTGCTGCATCAACACCGTCCAAGCACCTAATGGAGCTCAGCCTAAAGGGCTGCCATGGCTAATGGAGGGACTACTGGAACTCTTTTAAGATGAAGACGAACAGAGCTTTTCAGGTGGAAGGGGGGCATTCTATGCCATGTCATACCAGTTTGGGGGAGCTGGGCGTGTTTGGGGAATGTGCCTTCACTAAGGTGGGAGCCCAGGACCTTACTGAATTATGAGCACAGACCGGAGACATGGGTTGGGGCCAGAGACAAAGAACCTCCAACTCCAGATTAAGGGTTCTGGAATTCATTTTGGAGACCAGGGAAGCCATAAGGCCAGACTCATTTTTGAGGACCATCTCCAAGGCAGCCGCCCAGATGGTGGAAAGGAGAAGGAACAGAGGCGGAGCTGGGAGAGAGGCTGGGAGGCTGTTCATCAGCCGGGCAAGAATGGACTGGAGCCCAGCAGGGACAGTGGGTATGGAAGGGGTGATCTCTCTAGAGCTGTGTCCTGCTGACTTCTCTTCCTAAACTGGATGCTGAGGATGGGATGCAGCCTTCTGCTTTGTCTGCATCAGCTCCACAACGGGTCCCACGATAGATGCTTAGCACGAGTTCATTTAATGATCTCAAAGCAGACCCGCCCAAACATGGATCTGAGAAGCTGACCAAGGCAATCTCCGGGGATTCAGCTCTCAGGATGCACCATAAATTGATCCTTAATTCTGGCCGCTCTGGGCTCAGGCTGCTGGTGGTAGTTACCCATTACCCGGCATCACTGAGGACAAACTCTTGGCCTCGGGCTACTTTCCCCTCACCTTTCCTCACTTCCTCATCTGAAAAACAGGAAAAGTAACAAGACTAAGTCTGTGGGTTATTGGAGGATTAAATGAAGAAACCAGTATAAGATTCTTAGTCAGTGCCTGGCACAGAGTAAGAGCTCAATAAATGTTAGTTAATATATCACATTTTTTCTTGACAGATCCCTGCTCTAACAGAGTTGCTTTCATCATAGACCAACCCAAGGATCAACATTTTGTTTAATCAATGAATTCTTTTTATTTATTTTTAACAGCTTTATTAAGACATAATTCACATATCATACAATTCACCCATTTAAAGTGTACAATTCAATTAATCAGTAAATTCTTAAGAAATGTAACACTGGTGGAGATGGGTGCTGGGCTCCAGAGGCTTGTGATGAAGTTGGGGATGGAGCAGGGTGGGCTCCCAGGCTGGAGAATAGGCAGCTAAGGGGAACAGAAGATTCCAGAATGAAGGCTGATGTCAAGAAGCCAGCAGGGTTGTCAACAGATACATTGACTCAAGGGTCTGGACCAAGAGGAAGAAACTAAGAAGAGGCCATGGGGATGGACCAGGGTTTTCACGAACAGGATGGACAGTATGGGTGGGCTCAGGAAAGGTTCTGGAAGGGGAGGATGCACCCCCACCCCCAACAATCTCCGCCCAGCTCCCAGGGGCATCTGGGGAGGGCTTCCAGTCCTTTCTTATTTGCAGTCATTAACACACGCACACTCTTTGTGAGACAAGGGGCTTCTGGGGTACTCTGCTGTGGACAGCAGCCCAAAGATAATTAAAATTAAAAAGTTTCTTTAAAAGAAGAAAAGCCAAAAGCCCACCACAGTTCAAAAATATTTACCTGAACACAGAGAAAAATTTCAGCAAGGAAGAAAGAACAAAGGAAGGAAGGAGGGAAGGAAGGAAGATAGCTGTAACACACGCCCCTAAATGCCAAGCTGCCAAGGCAGAGCAGGTGTGTCCCGCCAAGAGGATGTTGCAATCAGGAGGTGCTGGCTGAGAATTAAGCTGCAAGCATGCACACAGGTACTTCTTACACCAGAGAACATTGCAGATTGCTCTGAAATCCTACCATCACTAGTCAAGGAGAAGAAAAATGTGGAGAATCTAGCAATTACCTCCAAAAGTTTTCACCACCAACATTCTCTGAGAATGAAGAAGGGGCCAGGGAAGGCTGTGACAGAGGGGGGAGGCCAGGAGAGGTCAGGCCCAGAGCTGAACTGGGGGAACCGGGATTTGAGCCGTGGTTCCTGTGGCAGCAGGAGAGGAGGTTAAAAGTAGGGGTAAGTGCTATAGGTTTTCCCGGTTCTGGATCTGAGAACACACTGCTCACTTCCTATAGTCGTTCTGTCTTTGAGGATGAATTTCTAAACAGCAGAGACCCAGCTCTATGAATGCACAAACCAAGACTTTAAAACAAGTTTCCTGCCCTCAGAGAGGCACATCTGTAATTGACTTGGGGAGCTATTGAGGGAAGCGATGCCCCTCACCAGGGCCCAGCTGGTTGGCGTGGAAACATCCAGTGCACAGATGCACGTTCTGGCAGGTTCTGGCAGGTTCTGGCACATTCCAGCACAGAGTACGTATATCCCATTGTTCTGTTGCGGCCATCTTGATGTTGTGACACTCTAGAGATTCAGTCTAAAAACCAAACTGCTTTAATTTTCAGATGCTGTTTGCAAGCAAGTTATCAGTCAACAAATAATGTGGAAGCTATACATTGTTTAAGCATATACAAGTCTGAACAGGGGCCTAAAGTGGGCAATGGGCAGGTGGCCCAGTAGGGTCTGTGATCCAGGAAGGCTTCCCGGAGGAGGTGGCATTTAAGCCCTGCCCTGAAGAATGAATAAGAGTTCACCAGGGGAAGGCCTCGGGCAGAGGTTTTCCTGCTGAGGACTGACAGGTGCAAAAGCTCTGAGGAGAGTACAGGAACCTGAGAGAAGCTGTTAGATGGGAATGGAGGTTAAGGTTGGAGGGAAGATCCTAATCATAGTTGCTTGGTAATTTTGCACCTTGCTTGAATAATTTTGAAAAAGCCTTTTCCAGAGCCATTTTACAAAAAAAAATGGTCAAGTCAAAACTTCCGCCCAAGCCAGAGAGTTCACTTGGGCCTGGGGCTGTATTACTTTACCAGATGTTTCAAGTTAATTATCTATTTCTGAACACACTGCAGGCGCTCAGCAGAGAAAAATAAGTCAAGTTTTTAGTGCAAATGTTGTGTTTCTTCTATATTATTCCCCAGAAAAGGACGGGGAGCCCCAAGAATTTCCAACCATGGGTGAGGTGCCAGACTGGCCATGGGACACAAGCTGTCTCACACTTAATCCACAGACCCGCCTATGAAACAAACAGGGACTCTGTCCCCCATTGCAAACACAAGAAAACAGGATCTCGGAGACGCTGAATATGTTGCCATCAAACCACCTGGCTGGCGGGTTAAGGAGCCATTTGAAAATTTGAAAATCTCCCTCTTTCCAACGATTGCCTGCTGCCTTCAAAAATTCAGCGCCTGACCGATATTTATACTGAGCGCCTATGATGTGCCAGAAGCGGCTCTAGGCAGACCCACCCCCACCCCTGCCCTCGGGGAACTTCCAGGTGGGGAGCAGAACAATGGCCGGGCTAACACACCCCTAAGTTAAGTCCAGGTGCACGCAGGTGCAATAATGAAGACAAAATGGGGTGTGGGGGTGCTTTCTCTAAGGAGGTGACATTTGAGTTGAGACCCGAATGTGAGGGCACCTTTGTGGACTCCATTAGCAACAAAGATCTTGATGAAGTTCAGCAAATGGTGGCACAACTCTTTTAGCAGCCCCAAGGCCGAGAAATGTCTGAGCCTTTGGTGCAGAGCCCTTGTGAAGGCTCAGACACAAAGGGACAAGTTCCACCTAGTGGCCAAGTCCAGAACTGCATGGGTTAGGCTGGCAAACAATGTAGAACTCAGTTCCAAACTGACAGATCCGACAGAGGCACGATCCCTTTTTAAACCTCTTGCAATTCAGGGGCAATACAGTGGGTATTCTTAATCCCTAAATCTGGTGTGAGTGTGTGTGTCGTGTGTGTATGTGAGTGATTGCACATGCATTATACATATATAAAATTTGCTACGTCTTGGTACCCCCTGGGCTATTAATATTTTATTTTTTATACAAACCAACTTACTTGTTTACTTAAATACATTTCACTGAAAGGAAAATATTTTGCCTCCTCACACAGTAAATGGAAATCCAATATCATGCACAAAAAAGTGGGAGATAACCATCAAGATGAATCCACCAAACACCAAATCAGATTGTTCACTTCTGGCTAGATACTGCTGCCTCCTGAGTGTCCTGGACCCTGAGCCTTGCCCTGACTTTGTTAAATAGAGGAGATTAGCAAGCGTCACTGGACTGTTGGCAGAGGAGCAGAAGTGAGGCTTGCCTTAATCAGAAGGAAGGAAAGCTGCTGAGAAGAGTTTTCTCACGGTGAAACCACGTATTAGTTAAGCCTGCTACCATCTCAGCATCCCAAACCTAGGGGTGTGCTGCCCCGGGGACGCCCCACCCAAACACATGGCAGCACGTTTGCTTGTCCAGGCATGAAATCTTGGTAACGAACACTGGAAATGGCCCTGGTGACCATAAACCAACCCTTGCTGAGGCCCAGAGAGGTTAATCGACCTGTTCAAGGTCACAGAGCGAGGTGTGGTGAACCTGAGCCAGGAACTAGGTGTCCTGCTCACTCCAGTGCTATTTCTAGGGGCCTGGGGAGGTGAGTGTTACCCATCAAGTGCAGCAAAATGATCCTTTAATACAACTCGATCTCATTCACTGAAAACTGCCTTTAGAAATATAAATGATATATAGGATTCTTTAAGTATCTTTTACCAAGTTTGTGCATTATGACTGAGTAGTCAAGGGGCATATAAAGAAGAAATCATTATCCAAATACAATTTTTAAAGTAAAAGTTTCAGAAAAGTTGTCAAGTGCAAGTGCTCTCCATAATTCATTTTGTGACCATATTTCTGATCAGTCTGTAAAATTAGGTATTTTTTGATACATATGGGAACTTGGGACAGGATTGTTGGGGAAGGCAACCCAGAGAGAATGGATATGTCATAGCAGCCAGTTGTTTAACTTACCAACACCCTCCTTCTCAGAGGCCCCTCATCAGCGTTTGTTGGTTGCACTTCTGGCCCAGAAGCTAAATTTTCAGAAGCAAAGGATCTGCTTATCAAATTTTATTGGGAATAAGAGCAGAAAGAGCAGAAACAGCCTACAAGGTTGGGAAGCAGAAAGAGCAGACACAGCGTACAAGGTTGGGAAGCTGAGAAGGCTGAAGAGAAGTAGGGATTCTGAAGGCTGAAAAAAACAGGTCACGCGCCCACCACAGGGTCACTTTTCTGAGGATGGGGAACACCCTCCTGACCAGTGGGGGCTTTCCCCCACCTTCCCAGTGGCCTCTCCCTGGGAGACATTGGAACTCAGCGATTGGGCGGGCTGGATAAAGACATTTCCACATCTCATCAACTCCATCTGCTCTCTTGTCTGCCAAAGCTTAGCCCTAAAAACACAGAAACTAAATAGACAGTGGATGGTGAATTTTATGGTATGTGAAATATATCTCAAATTAAAAAAAAATTACTTCCCTACTGCTTTTGGACCAGAGCCTTCCAGACTTTGTTTTCACAGCCCTCACATCCTATTGGTTGTAGTTTTAGTGGGAGCTGATTGAGAACGTTTTCAAAAGCCACTAAAAGTTACTAGGAATTTAGTAGTAGTGCTACTGAATCAATGTGCAGTTCATTCATCACAACAGCATGTGCACAATTTTCAGAAATAGTAATCCATATATTTGCAAGACACAGCTGCATCCAGAGGTGTATTAAATCAGCCTCCATCCCTTTGCAGTCTGTGACCTGCCAACTGGAACCCCGATTTTAGACCAATTCACGAACCCAGCACCTACGTTCCAAGGAGACCTGGGGACAAGGGCTTCGCAGTTGTTTATTTTTTAGTTTGATAGAGTCTCTTTTTTAAATTCAGGGTCCGCAGCTCAAGGATTTCAGATTAAACAATTGCTTTGGGTTCCTAGACCTAAAAACCTCCCCTCAGGTGACCTGTGGTCTGGTGTCACTCTCCCCTCTGCCACCTCTGTCCCCAGTGGGCTGAGTGGGTCGTGCTCGCTGTTGTGGGAGAGGAAGTGAATTCCTCACACCAGAGGAAGAAGCAGGGCTTTCGGTCAAGCTGGGACAAAGAGAAACGGTGAGGTTCCCAAGACACACGAGCACTTTGCCTCAAAAATATATGAGGGGATTATCTGATTCGAGAATTTATGTGAACTCAACTCTCTGTCCTTGTTTTCTATTAAAAACATTGTAAACTTCTATTTTGCACAGAAATGTTTAGTTGTGTCCTGCACATCACAGAGTAAGTAGCACAGACATATCAGTGCAGAGATGTATATGTGCAAAAAGGGAATTTTGCACTTTTTGGGTACATTCAACTATTTTCAAGTGTGCTTTTTGTTAAACTGCATTTTCTCCTGAGGTGCTAACTTCAGAACCTGATCCCTTAGCACGAGTTTACTTTGCAATATGAGAGAGAAGGGGGGAGTTCTATCATGGCATTGGGGGTGACAAAAATGAATGATGCAATAATTGTGGGGACTTTTAGTGACACTGTGAGACCTGCTCTCTGGTGCAGGGGACAGTTTTGTAAATATCACCCACTTATTTAGTGCGGTTTAGGCAGTTTTTTAATCCCATCAGTTGGGGATTCCAGCCCAAACTCAATATGGAACACAAAAGGTTGAAAACCACAAGTGTAAATATGAGACTTTAAGGGCAGAAATCAGTTCATTCATTATTCATTCAACAAATACCAATCACCCTATGATGCAACTAACTACTGTGCATCCAGCACTTTGTTGAAGCTGGGGCAGCCCACTGCATGAGCTTGCTAAATGACAAATGAGCTTGCTGAAATCTAGATCCTTCCAGCAGGCCTAACACAAGCCAGAGGAACCCAAGGGAGACCCCAATTGGCCCCCACGCTTCCCACCCTCTGTGGACCCAGGGGGTGCAGGCTGGCTTTTGCCGTGCATCTCCGTAACCTCAGGGAGGCAGCTTACTCTGGTCTCCTGTAAAGAGCTCTGACTGGGGGATCTGGTATCTCATCCCAGGCCTGCCACAAACACCGGCTCTCTCCCCAGCCCTTGAACCCCTTGGATTCTGGGGTCCACCACTGAAGTGACTCTTCCTTGCTCACCTCTCACTTCACCACACTCCAAGGCTGGTTAAGTCTAACTCACATCACACTCATACTCCAGAACCTCAGGTTTGGACTGTTTTCCCAGTCTGTTTGGGCTCCACCTTCCTGGACAACGATTCTAGACTTTCTCTTCTCCCCTCAACTCTCTAACACCTCCTTCTCCATCCTCACTCTCAGCAAATGGCCCTGGGCTTTCCTTCACTGAGAGGGCAGAATCAGTCTACCCCTGCTCTTATCTAGGTGCCTGTGTACGCTGCTGCCCTCCTGTCACCGTGGGTGAACTGTCCGTACCCCCCTCTTGTGTCCTGAACACCAGCCCCACTCAGGGGCAAGGCTGCAGCCCCCTCCCCTGCACCTCCAGTTCTCCCCCTCCATTACTCTTCCTCATGTGTTATAACTCCCATCCTCGAGACAGAACTAAACCAAGCACAAACCTTTCTCGACTCCACACCCCCTCCAACTACTGCCCAGTTTCACATTGGCTGTTGACCACTCCTTTCTTCCCAGTCACTTTTTAACCCACCCAGCCAGGCTTTCGTGCTGAGCGCTCCCCGGAAAACCCTCACCAAGGTCCCCGCCGGCCTCCACACTGACTTCAATGCCCAACCCGCCTCTTTTTTGAAAATCCATTTGCAGTTTAATATAGGTGATTAATTCCTCCTCCTTGAATATGTCCTTCATTTGACCTCCAAGACCCCACCCTTTCCTGACCACTCAATCTCCAGCTACTTGGCTCCTTCCTCCTCATCTCCTGCCCTGCCGTAGGCTCGGTTATTCCACCGTTTCTCTTCTCCCTGCACTTGCCCCTTGGGGCCCCACCCAGGCTGATGGATTTACGTCCCACCCCTGCGTGTGCACTGACACTTGCCAAATATACACCCCACCCAGGATCTGACCCTGAAAAAACCTTGGTCATTTTTAGCTGCTCTCATTCTCCTCACCCCCCTCCACCCAATCCTCTTGGCTCTATCTTCAAAACTGATCCAGAATCTGACCACTCCTTAATGTCTTACCCCTTTTACTGCTACCACTGTTAAGCCACTGTCACCTGTAACCTCTTGCTGGAATTATCAGTGTAGCCTCCTGCTTCAGCCTGGATAACATTACAAAGCAAACTGTGCAGGGTGCTAGTGGGGGGGTCAGCCCCTCACCGGGGCGGGCGGGACTTTTGCCTGTTTTGCTCAGCGATGTATCCCCGGTGCCTCCACCCCTGCCTGGCAGGTATCAGGCTCTCTCACTAGACTTTCGTTTAATGACTAAATGAATGAGTGAATGAAATCCTGGCCCAGTGACCTCACCCCTCTGGCCTCTGTTAGGCCAGCCTCAGCCTGCCCAAATCACCCGGGAACAGGGTGGAACAGACGGCCGCCCCGCCGGGGAGGTTCCGATTCAGCAGCCCTGGGAGCCGCTGAGCTCGCGTTTCTAACCAGCTCCCACGTGTTACCGATCTGCTAGCCGCGAGCTCTCGGAAAGGCGCTCCCGGGGGCTGTATGACCTCGGCTCCTGGGGGACCATCCCTTGGGCCCCCATCTCCCCCACCCCAGGGCCCGATGAGAGCCTGGAGCGCGAGAGGGGGTCTGGGGATAGACCCGGGGAGGGGGGCCGGCCCGGAGCCCGCCCTGCTCCCCAGCGGAGCCCCCCGCGGCGCCCGCCGCTCCCCTGGCCTCGCCGGCCCAGGAGGGGGCGCCCCTGGCCGGCGGCGAGCGCTGCGCGCGGACGGCGGCGGCGGCGGGGCTCAGCGGCCGGGCGGGGCGCTGCGGAGGTGGGCAGCCCCCGGCGCCGCGCAGCCGCTCCCGGCCCCCGAGCCCCCCGGGCCCCAACCCGCCCCGGGCCCCCGCCTGGAGACGATGGAAAGAGGGCCCGCTGTGCGCAGACGGTGGGACCACAGCAACTGGGGCCGTGCGTGTGCCTCGGAGACAAAGAGGCAGCTCTGCACCGTCGTCCCCACCCTGAAACCCAACTGTTTCCGCTTTGAGGAAGGCCGTGTGGATTCCCTGCAGACCCCGCACCATACAGGCTCCGAAGCTCGCATGCATTCCTCTCTTCTTTCTCTTTTCTTCTCCTCCTCCTCCTCCTCTCCCCTCTCCCACGATCTTCTCTCCTAACCCGCTCCTCTGCCACGCACAGACAGACAGACCTTGGTCCCTCCCCACGGAAGTATACCCAAAGCCCAAACGCAGGCTTCTTGCACACCCTACCTCTACCTCCAAGCATATAATGTGCACATATGCAGCTCAGACACACAGAAGCCTGAGGGGTCTCTTCCAATCCTCTGTCCCTACAAACACCCTCGTAGGCCTCTCCAGACAGACACACATGAGCATTCCTACCCCATGTTCCCAACCCCACCCCCAGGCCCAAGTGTTTTCTAGGCGGTTTTAGACCTAGATTTGCTCCGACCTTTTGATGACACACCTGACAAGGCAGACTCCCTCCCGCGGGTAATCCACTCTGCCCACCCACTCTGCATGCCTGTTTTTTGCCCTCCTCTGCCCACCCCGCTCTTTCTTCCTCCCACCCCCAGGGGGAGCATCCCTGGGGAGCGAAGCCTTGTGTTCAAGGCACACCCCAGGAGCAGTTAGGAGGCAGCCGTCTGCCAGCCTGTACCCACAGTGTGCCAGGCACTGTCAGAAATAAGCTGCAGGCCCTGCCCCCAGGGAGCTCACAGTCCGTGGGAGGGTGGGCAGCTCTGGGCACTAGGTGCCTAGCACCACTATTGGGCACATGGGGACCCCGAGGGGATCATGAGAACTACTTGCATGGGTCACACTGAAGGGGATGCTTGGGCAGGTCCTGATGAGTGGCCAGGCAGGCAAGGGTATAAGACATTCCAGGTAATGGAGAAAGGACAGAGACCCCAAAGGTGTCCCCAGTTCATGCATCATGCCCCTTTCTCTCCCTTTCTAGAAAGCACATTGCAACACCACAAGTGAGTGTGGTGCTATGTAGAGATAACCTTAAATCAGCTCTAGCTTATAAAAGAAGAAAAACTGTCACAAACTCTGGTTCTTTGTTAATGTGTCACAGCACCACAATAGTTGGCATTTCCTTTGTATATGTCACAAACTGGGAAACCAAAGACCAGGACACATAGCTTGCCCAAGTCACATGACTGGTAGAGTGGTAGAGAGAGGCTTTGAAGCAAATCTGCTCACTCCATGGTCTGGGTCCTTAATCATGGGTTATTTATAGCATACTGCATGTTCTAGTGTGTGTCTAGACTTTGTGGTTAAAAATTCTGCTCCCTGAGGCCAATTACCCGGATTTGTCTCATTCGGCACCAACATGATTTATTTCAAGAAATAAACTGAATGATCATCCCTGGTCTTGGCTTGGAGAAAACCAGATGAAAGCCTCCTCCTCGCCTGCTGCCCTGCCATGACACTGGCGAGGATGGCAGGTCTGGACATGGAACCTGGGGCGGGGGGCCCTCAGGCAGTCCCCTGACTGGTCATAGGGGAGTGCAGATAAAAGACCAGCCCTGGGGTGAAGCCATGTGGATGGCACAGGCCTTGGATGTAGATGGTGTTAGAATGGAGGAGCCCAGTGGGTCATCGGGGACACTGGGGAGGCTGCCTACTTGGGTTTCAAAAAATAACGATTCCTTAATTGGGATGAATCTAATCGCTTGTTAGATGGCTGGGAAAGGAAATCACATGAACTGCTCAGGCATCTTTATTTGTGTGTCTCTCTCTGGAATGAATACCTAGAAAAGAAACTGCAGCCACAACTCAAAGGACATGGATTTTTGGTTGTAGTCTCTCGTTCTGGTGTCACTTCTCTACGTGCTTGATGAAAGAGGCACCGCGGGCACTGGGCAGTGCCTGGCCTCTTGGTAGTGTCTGGATCAGGATGTGAACTGTGTTTCCAAAGTGTACTGGGCCAGTGTGTCAGGGGCAGAGACTCAATCCTATTCACCGCCCCAGCAGCCAGGGAGGGAGGATCCCCTGAATGTTTGATTAGCATGTCTGTTCTTCACAAGCAAAGATGGTGGCATGGCCAGTGGGGGAGGGGCAAGGAGAAACATTTTGTCACCAGCCTGAACCAGAGATCCTCTTTGGGAGAGAGGAACAACCTTTGATTAGGAAAACACGGCCACCCACCACTTTGGGGAGGAAGTAGGAGCCCAGGGGTTGGATGTGATAAAGATAAAGCTGTAAATGAACAGAAGTTTGGTGGTAGGAGCTCATGGAGTGGATGAGTGGGTCCCACTCTCTGAAGGTGGCAGGATGAGGGAGCCCAAGCTAGTGGAAATGACCAAGAGACCATTTAGAACAGCAAAGTCGAATTTCCAACTTGGAATGATCTTTCTTGGGGTACTGTGATGTGCCTTTCCCTTACTGTACCCTCAAAACATGGAAAATGTCTTTCTACTAGGGTAGGCTCCTGTGAGTGCTCTTTTGTGAAGGACTTGAGGAAAAGGGCAGGATTCCACGATGAGGTGGAAGAGGGTGAAGTGGTCCTGGGAGGCCTGAAAATTGAGGTCTCTCTTTACAGACTAACACAGGCCAGCGCCCTGCAGTGCTGTGGCTATGTTTATCCAGCAATTATTATATGCTAAGCAGTTTGCTTATGTTATATACCAACCTAACAACAAGCCTATTAAATGGAAACAATTATTATCCCTATTTTACAGATGAGGAAACAGGGGCTGGCAAGGTTTAGGCGGTTGCCCAGTATTTACCTGGTTAGTAAGTGGCAGAGCTGTCCCATTCCAAAGTCCATGCCTTTCAACCACTGTACTCAACTGGAGGCCCAGGCGGCAGTGAAGCTGGCTTCCCCTCCATTCCTGCTCACAGCCCCTCCTTCTCTACCTTGCAAGAAACCCAGTGTGTTCTGCATTCACTGACCACAAAAGGAACAGGACAGAACGGGGTCATCTCTGCACGTCTCTCTTTCTTTCTTTCTCTCTCTCTCTTTCCTGCCTTCCGTCTTCCATAAGCTGCTGTGATTCATTCAGAGGGAGCAAGAGTCTGGTTTCTGGATGGCACAGATTGTGGCCATGCTTTCGTGGTCCTGCGTCTGAAGGCGCAGGACAGAGAGATGCACACAGACAGCAGACTCAGACGCAGCTGCTCCAAGCACTTTCTCCCTGGGAGAGGGATCTTGGCTCTGTCATTGATTTTGTTTGTTTTATAAATAAAAACACCAAAGTAAACCAACATCCTCAGAGTCATTCTGTGTTCTGTTTTCTCAGAGATGAAAAGATTTAAACCTTGCTCTCTCTCTCTCTCTCTCTTTCTCTTGCGCTCTCTCTCTTTTACACCTCCTCGGCCTCCTCCCCCACCGGCCTCCTCCTTTCTCTGAAGCTTGTTTGTGAAGCTCAGCCTAGCAAAGCTGTCTTCTGAGTGTCTAGACTCGCTATCAGTGGCAACATCAAAGAAATTTATTCTTTTCATATGCTTGTCTGCTTGTGCCTAAACCCAGAATAATGGTTTTCTCCTAAGTGAATAGATCTTTGCTTTCTTTTTCCCCCCTCTCCTGTATAAAGTAGAATAGCTAACAGTTTGCTTGTACTGGATCAGGCAGTACCCCATGACTATCCAGTATCTTGTTTGTCTTAGAAGAAATCCTTCTTTGCTTTCATGTGAATTTGTATCTGAATGATTTGCTTACGCCGTGTGGCATATCACACCACGGGAAATAATAACAAAGCTTTCTAAGGTAGCAGGTGGGAGGAGTTTGGTTTCTGCAAGCTCTATCTTTCACTCCACAAATACTCTCTGAGGATCTACGTGTGTCTGGCTCTTCAAATATATGAAATTGTATTCTAGTGGGATTGTGTCTCTCTCCTGTAGTGAGAGCAGACTGTGTACCTGGCACAGTGCGTGACACAGAGTAAACGTTTGTCAAATAAATGGGTCTACAGTGTAATTGTGTCTTTGATTGCAAGAAGAGCCACAATACTTAGCGGCTCCTCCCATCAGGAGGTGAAGCAGTCTATTTTACCAACACTGGATCTGGACTGACCTTGTCTTGCTTTAGCCAATGGAACACAACGAATGTGTGGTTTCCAAGCCTAAACCTCAAGGGGCCTTACACCTTCCACTCGTGCTGCTTGTGGAAGCCTGAGCCATCATGTGAAGGAGCCCAGGCTAGCCTGCTGGGTGATAAGAAATACATGGTCCTAGCAGCACCCATCATCTCAGCCAACAGCCAGCCAACTTCCAGAGGCAGCTCGGCCTCGCTGAGCAGCAGCTGAACTAGGCACGTAAGTTAGCCCAGCCAAGGTCAGCTGTGACGGACACAGAGCCGAAGAACCAATTAGATGAACCTGGTCAAAATTGCCAACAGACAGAATTGTGAGCTAGATAAATTGTTATTTCTTTTTAATCTTTAATAACTTTTTTTTGCCCAGGTTTTCAATTAAGAAAACATTACATGTTTTTAAAGGAATATTTTGACAATATGTAATGTTATTAACATCCTGTATTCTTTGTTTTATGCATAGGTAGATATACTACTTTTTCAAAAGTGGTTTCATACTCTACACACCAGATTGTATTCTATTTTTCTAATATATGAATTGTGAACTTTTTTTGTTACAATCAAATAACAATACCTTGATGAATTTTTTATTAGTAGTAATGTACCCTGTTATATTGTTGTAATGTAATTTATTGACCCAATCCCCTATGGATGAACATTTACATTGTTTTTTTACTTTGCTGTCTTAAATAAGACTCTGATGAATATACTGGCAGTAATATCCTGAGAAACATCTCTGGTTAGTTCCATAGGACAAATTTTTCAAAAGTGGAAGTACCGGATCAAAGAAAAGTTCCATTTTCAAAGTTTTGGATGCATATTGTCACATCACTCTACAGAAACTTTTTAGTAAAAGGCCCCTTTTCCATTCTTAAAAATTATTGAGGAAAAAACTAAGATGGCGTCTAGGTGAGACAGCGCAAAAATACACCTCCTTGAAAAACACTAGATAAAAACTAGAAAGTGACCCAGAATACTGGTTACAGCGATGCGCCAGCTGGATGAGGTCTTCTAGTTTCACAGAGGTGAAACCAGGAGTCTGCATTCTGAAACGAGTGAGTAAGCTGGCTGGAAGACCCACAGCCATGCGGCGGTCTGGGAAAGCCAGGGTTTGGCATTTGGAGACCGACGGGCTCTTTAAAAAAAAAAAAAAAAAAGGAAAAACCCAGGAGCGGCTGCAGCTGTGATAGCGGGAATTATGCAGTAAAACACAGCAAGAGGGGACTGGGCTGGCCTCTCGGTGTCTGGCCTGGAAGATAGCCCGCTGCAGATACCCTCGGGGCCGGGGGAACGGAGGGGAGAGCCGGAAGCTGAAAGAAACCCTGTGGCTCGCAGCTGGCTCCCCAGAGGGCTGGATAAACTCCTGCCTGGGGCCGTGCCCACAGCCCAGAGCCCCACCAGTTGTCCCGGAGCTGGGAAGGAGGAACTGTGTGAGGAGGGGTGTGGGGAGACGCCCTATTCGGCCATCTTTGGTTCAGGCTGAAAGCACTCCGGCACGGCCTAGCGGCCCGGGGCTTCCCTTGAGGGACGGCATGCACTGGTGACGTAGCACAGCATTCCCTCGGCAGAGGTCCTGGAGGATCGTGGCTGGGAGGGGGAACCGCTCGGAGAACCCAGAGACACTACGCCAAGTCTGGTGGTTTGTGGGACAGTGAGAGAGAGGGTCTGGAGCTGAAATGAAATGAAGGCTTAGACTCTTGCAGTGGCCTTGAATCCTCGGGAACCTGGGGGATTTGAATATTAAAACTGTCCTTCCTCCCTGGCCACCTGTACACACATCCCACATTCAGGGTGGACAGCTCTAGCAACACACCCAAACTGAGTTCTCCAACTGAACCCCCAATCACACCATGGGGATAAGGTGGAGCACTGACTTGAGGGGTATAGGTGACTCACAGAGGCCATCTGCTGGGTAGTTAGAGAAAGGGTATGCCACAAAACTGTGTTTCTGAAAAATTAGATAGGTATTTTTTTTTTACATCTTGAAAGAACCCTATCAAGCAAAGCAAATGCCAAGAGGCCAAAAACAACAGAAATTTTAATGCATATGATAAAACTAGACGATATGGAGAATTCAACTCCAAACACACAAATCAAGATATCGGAAGAGACGGAGTACCTCGCACAATTAATCAAAGAACTACAATTGAGGAATGAAAACATGGCAAAGGATTTAAAGAACATCAAGAAGACCATGGCCCAGAATATAAGTGACATAAAGAAGACCCTAGAAGAGCATAAAGAAGACATTGCAAGAGTAAATAAAAAAATAGAAGATCTTATGGAAATAAAAGAAACTATTGGCAAAATTAAAAAGACTCTGGATATTCACAATACAAGACTAGAGGAAGCTGAACAACGTCTCAGTGTCCTAGAAGTCCACAGAACAGAAAATGAAACAACAAAAGAAAGAATGGAGAAAAAAAATCAAAAAGTATGAAACGGATCTCAGGGATACGATAGATAAAATAAAACATCCAAACCTAAGACTCATTGGTGTCCCAGAAGGGGAAGAGAAGGGTAAAGGTCTAGAAAGAGTATTCAAAGAAATTGTTGGGGAAAACTTCCCAAACCTTCTACACAATATAAATACACAAAGCATAAATGCCCAGTGAACTCCAAATAGAATAAATCCAAATAAACCCACTCTGAGACATATTCTGATCAGACTGTCAAATACTGAAGAGAAGGAGCAAGTTCTGAAAGCAGCAAGAGAAAAGCACTTCACCACATACAAAGGAAACAACTTAAGACTAAGTTGTGACTACTCAGCGGCCACCATGGAGGCAAGAGGCAGTGGCATGACATATTTAAAATTCTGAGAGAGAAAAATTTCCAACCAAGAATACTTTATCCAGCAAAACTCTCCTTCAAATTTGAGGGAGAGCTTAAATTTTTCACAGACAAACAAATGCTGAGAGACTTTGCCAATAAAAGACCTGCCCTACTTCAGATACTAAAGGGAGCCCTACTGACAGAGAAACAAAGAAAGGAGAAAGAGATATAGAGAATCTTAACAGACATATATAGTACCTTACATCCCAAATCACCAGGACACTCATTTTTCTCCAGTGATCACGGATCTTTCTCCAGAAGGGACCATAAGCTGGGACATTAAACAAGCCTCAAGAAATTAAAAAAAAAAAAAATTGAATATACTCAAAGCACATTCTCCAACCACAATGGAATACAAATAGAAGTCAATAATTTTTGAACTGTAACTCCACTATTTACTTCCTACATGATATAAAATACACAAACTCTAATGACAAATCAGTGGTTTTGAACTCCATGTAAAATATGTAATTTTAGACAACTGTATAAAGGTGGGGGGATGAAGGAGTATAGGAACATAGTTTATGTGTCCTATTGAAGTGAAGATGGTATCAAAGAAAAACAAGATTGATATGGATTTAAGAGGTTAATTTTAAGCCCCACAGTAAACACAAAGAAATTATCAGAGAATATAACCATAGAGATGAAAAGTAGAGTTTGGGTTAAGAGAAATGGGGGAAGGGGCAATGGGGAGTTAAGAAATGAGTGTAGGGTTGCTGTTTGAGTTGAAGAGAAATTTCTAGTAATGGATGATGGGAAAGAGCATTACAACATTCTAAAAGTGATTAATCCCACTATGGAAGGCTAGGGAGGGGGTGGAATGAGAAGATTTAGGCTGTATATATGTCTCCACAATTGAAAAATAAAAAAAAGACAGTCTAAATAGATGACAATTGAATGCCAAAGATGAACTTGGAAGGGATTGGAGGATAGAGGACAGGTGGCTCAAAGGGACACAGTTGAGACATAAGGAAAAGGAAATATAGAATGTAAGCTTTGTATCATTGTTGAATCTCTTGTACTTCTTAGCTGCACTTAATGGGGTTGCATAAAAGAATGTTCTTGTTCATGTGAAGTGTATACGTGAATTACAGTGTATGTTCAAAGACGTGTGCAGCTAGCTCTCATACGTTCAGAAGACAGAGCAATAGATGATGGGTGATAGAAAGGGAAGGAAAGAAATAGCGATGTGACAGCACGTTAAAGTTGGTGGATTGAGCTATCGGGGTAGGGGGGTCCGGGTATGATGGAATTCTGTGTATGGGGTTAGTATTGTTTTTGCAACTGTTCCTATAACTTTGAATTTATTTCAAAATAAAAAAAATAAAATTAAAAAAAAGCAAATTGCCCCAAATGTTGGGGGCCTCTCACCCCCTCCCTTTTCTTGCGAGAGTGCCCACATGCCCTTCTGCATGTGTAATAAACTTTCTACCTGCTTACTCAAAAAAAAAAAAAAATTATTGAGGATCCAAAGAAATTTTTTATATGAGTTACTTCTGTGGCTATTGTTCTAGGAATTACAGCATGGATATTTTTAAAATAATCCATTTAAAAATAACTACAATAAACCCATTAAATGTTAACATAAGTAATAAATTTTTATGAAAAATTAAGTATTTTCCAAAATGAAAACTATTTAGTGAAAAGAGGGTCATTGATTTACATTTTTGCAAATCTCATTAATCTCTGGCTTAATAGAAGATGCAAGATTCTCATATGTGCTTCTGCTTCAATCTGTTGTCATGTCACACATTATGGAATCTCTAGAAAATTCCACGGACACTAGTGAGAGAATGAGAGTGAAAAGTCAAATAATATCTTAGTTTTATTATGAGAATGGTTTTTCTCCCCTGGATACCCTGAAAAAAGTCCCAGGGAGTCTTAGGAGTCTGTGGCACCCTCCTTGAGAATTCTTTCTTTATAAAAAGACTTTACCACAATGGCCTTTTCCCCAGCAACTTTACCAACAGTGAACATAATCTTTCTTTTTTTTTTAAGCTTTGCTAATTTGTTAAGCAAAAAGCAAGCTCTCTTTGTTGCAGTTGTGTTTTTTAAGAATGATTTTATCAACTTATAAATGATATACCATAAAGCTTACCCCATTTAAGGTGTATAAATCATTGTTTTAAACCACTCAGTTTTGGGCTTGTTTGTTACACAGGCAAAGCTAACTGATATAAGTTATATATTAATATTGGCAGTGAAAAAGAAGCATTGAATAATACATGAAATAAATAGCTTCTGTACAGTCAAAACACCTAAATCAGTAAGTGGTATTATTGTTATTATTACTATTTGTAAGAAATATTTATTGAGTGCTGCTACATGCACTTACTATCCTCTGTCTCATTCAGATTCCTCAATAACTACCCTGTGAAGGAGATTTTATTACCTCAGTATCTGTCCCCACAGAGTTTAAGAAATTATTCTTGTGTATCACAGTAGTGCTATGGGGAGCCCTAAAGAAGTAGATGACACCATCCTTGCTCTCAAAGAGTTGGCAAGATGTACAAAAAGCATCTAAAGAAGACCATCATTCTTTGTTTCCTTCGGATATTTCACAAGTAGTTATTGTGTATTCACTTGTACCAGGCTCTGTGCTGGTGTCTTTGGGAGACAGAGACCAAGGGTGTGTTCTCCCCACCTGCCCCCCACCTTGAGGAGCCTGCATCCACGAATGCCACATCCCACATCACTGCAACAAGAAGCTGCAAGAAAAGGAAGGTCAGTGAGGTCTGGAGTGACTGTGGGCAATTTCCCATGGGAAGCTGGGGTAGTCATGGTTGGGCGAGGGGTAGACAGGAGTGAAGGACAGGCTGCGTTTTAGAGAGTGCAGGGAGAAAAGGCAGTGAGTTTGGGTGCTGGAGAGACGAGCCAGAGGGCTGGGAGTTAAGGTTAGAAGCCAAGGAGATCGGGTTCCCAGGTAAGGTGGGGCACATGATCTAAGATCTAAACATTTTAACGGAATAGTCCAGAGACAGCAAACATGAGCCATGTCTGCTGCCACTACCCTGTTGGGAACGGCAGACATCAGTAGTCAATGACCAGCTGCTGCGCCTGGATCTTTTTCAACCCGGTGCTCCAGGCAGCCACCACTGAGCAATCAGGGTTTGCAGACATGATGAACTCCATTTGCCATCGCTCGAATAGTCATTCGCTCTCCTAAGGACAAAAGACAAAATTGTTGAGCTGCGCCAGATAAGGTGAATCATTTAGTGGCAGAGAGCACCAGCCCTGAAGCCAGCCCACCTGAGACTAGATCCTGCTTCCCTGCGTGTGAGCTGCGGGGCCCTATGCAAGATACTTGATCTCTTCGCTCCTCAGTTTCTTTGTCTGTAAAATGGGAATGATGGGGTTGCTAGGAGGCCTCAACGAGATGATAGACTCAAAGAGCTCAGAACATTGCCCAACACATCACTCTTTTATTCCCAAGCACATACCCTTGATTTCTTCATCTTTCTCCATTTTAACAGTCAACCACCTTCCAAGTGGATTGGGATGAGAAAACAAACTTAGCAGAGGTGGGTAAGGCAGGCGAATATTATGGCTTCACTTCGTAGATATGGACAGAGCCCACGAACACAAACGGCCTCTGCAGAGATAAGTCAGCACAAACCACATGAATCCCTGCAAGGGCCACCCCAACTCCACGCCCAGCGGAAGGGGCTGGGCGTCTCATCTCCACGTTTGGGGATGGCACCCGGATGTGCTCCTTTCCTCTGAATCTTAGAAATCTGCATGATCACCTGATTCCACAGACCATTTTATCTGCTTGTTTAATTTTATGTCTTAACATTTGGAGAAGGACAACCCTGGCAGGGCAGAAAACTGATTGCAAGACTAACGACGCAGTCATTCCAGGCTCTGATCAAAAGGCAGGAGTGCAAATTCTTCATCATCTAGAACTGCTTCCCAGCAATAAGAAAATAATCCACAAGCCAGTCATAATCTACACAAAGGTTTTGGCCAGGGAGTTCACTGGAAAGGAGACACTAATAGTTCTTAAATATATGAAAAGATTTTTAACTTCTCTCATAATAGGAGAATTACAACTACCTTGAGATACCGTATTTTACCTATGAGATGGGCAAAGATATAGAAGATTGATAACACCCAGTGCTGGAGGGCAGGAGAGGAAACAGGCATTCTTAGACATGGATGTTGGATTCTAGTGAGAAGCAACTTGGCAATATCTTTCAAAATTACAAATGCCTTTTCCCTTGACCCAGTGATTCTACTATCAGAATTGCACACGTGCGAATGGCATCTATTCACGATTATAATTGAGGTGTTATTTGTATTAGCAAAGGATTGGGAACAACCTAAGTGCCCATCAACAGGGACTCAAATAAATTATGATGCCTCTACATAACGGAATGATATGTGATCATAAAAAGGAAATAAGAAAGAGTCACCAGGATGCTTAGGAAGGAAAAAAACCTGGAAACCACCGAGATGCATTTTCAAGTGCTACAGTGGCACATAAAGGGACCGGAAGGGGCACCGGGGGGAGGGCTGCATTCCACTCCTAGAGCCTGGCACGTTCTCCTGGAGGAGATGCTGCTTGATTGGTGCTTGGGAGGAGGGCAGGTGCTTCCTCAGCAGGCAGGTGAGGAAGTGCATCCTGGCAGCGTGACCTTGCTCAGGGAAATGGCCTTGAACCACAGCAGACGCCAACCTGGGCTGTGAGCATCTCTTTCCAAACCCCTGGAGTGCAAGAACCCAACCTTGC
This sequence comes from Choloepus didactylus, assembly GCF_015220235.1. Lineage (NCBI taxonomy): Eukaryota > Metazoa > Chordata > Mammalia > Pilosa > Megalonychidae > Choloepus > Choloepus didactylus. The sequence continues at coordinate 61,230,443 of NC_051324.1, read as the reverse complement.
TCCCGCTCATTCTCCAAGGCTTTTGCACTGAGTCCAGCGCCCCACTGGTGTCCAGCAGTGTCCGGGGCTCGTTGCTGGTTCCCCGAGTCGTGCCCTTGTATTTGAGCCTTTAAGATTCCTGCTCCTTACCCCCGTGGTAGATGATTTAAACCGCACAGTGAGTGGCAACTTCTTTTTCTTTCCTTTTCATGTAAAACATGTCACCACATTTCCGCAGCCCCAGTTGTCTCCATGAAAATAAATAGATAAATAAATAAATTTTCACAAAACTAATTAGCAGAGAAGAAGAGGCTAATGTGTTTTGCCAGCTGTATCTCTCTTCTCTCCCCAGCAGCCCCAGCCAGCCTGGGGGTGGGGATGGACTCTGAATGTTTGACACCCCCATTGTCAGGGATGGCCGGCAGCTCCCAACCGGGTGGCAGGGGGACTTCTCCCGACCCCACTGCGCACCACTGACCGTCCTGCTGCTGCTGAGTGCTCTGCTTTTATGATGAATGAACCTTGGGCTGGTGGGTGGGCTTGTGGCAGAATGGACCACAGGTTTGGGAGTCAGACAAAGCTGGGTTGGATTTCTGCATCTGCCATTTATTAGCCTTGTACCTTGAGTGGGTCTCAGCCTCAGTTTTCTCATCTGCAAAATGGGGCTACTGAAGACACCAGTCTCCCAGGGTCGCTGTGAGGATTCAGTGAGATGATGCATGTAAAGCCTGGGAAACAAGGTAGTGTGGCCTCTGTCTTACAGGTGAGGAACCCCAGGCTCACAGAGACCATGTGACCTGTCCAAAGTCACACCATCAGTGAGCCAGGATGCAGTCCCAGAACCAGATCTGCCTGGTCCAACACTCCAGATCTCACACTGCTCCATCCTGTGCTTGACAGGGGCCAGACTGACCCCCATCTGGGCCGCAGGTTCTAGATCAGCGGGCAGCAGAAGGAAAGCTGCCCTTCCCCTACTCCCATGCAGATCTGGGTTTCCTGCCCTGAGAGAGCTTTGAATGCACTGACCATGTTTTCCAACCAACACAGGGCCTGGGGTTAACAGTGGGACCCATCTTTGAAATCAGGAAGCTCCCAGGAAACCTTTGGTTTGGGGCACCCTTGGCAGTGTGGGTGATGTGGAGGCTGCTCCAGCTATGCAGCTGGCCAGAGGGCTACCTCTCTCCTCTTCCTACTGGGCTTTTATTTCTTGACTGGGTGAGTGGGTCCAGAGTGGTGGAGCAGGTTCTTAAAGCTTTCCTTTGAAAACCTGCACTCGCAGCTTTGTTACTTCAGGAAGTGCAATGGACGTTGCGGTGGGAAGGGTCTATTCCGACATCTTGTTACACTGACACCAGTAAACCCGGAACAGCTCTGTGCTAAGCATACACACTCGTAACCTCAGCAGTCCTAGGAGCAGGTCCTGCATCTACCTCCACGTGCAGAGGATGACAGACCTTGCCTGGGTCACATGGCTAGAGAGTGGTGGAGCCAGGATTCAAACCCAGGTCAGTCTGACTGCAAAGCTGAGCTCCTCCCGCTGCAGCAGGCGCCCCTCAATTGAGAGAGCAGCAGTGACCCAGCGCTTGCACTTCTGGGGAGGTAAGAGCTGACATCTGCACAAGGTTGTTCACTGCTGCATTGTTTGGGAGAGCACTACCATCTCGATGTCCATCCAAAGGGGACTGGTTGTATCTATTCCAGAGTATCTCCACAGTGGAGTATTGTGCACCTGTGAAAATAACCAGGAAGCACGTTACAGACTGAAATGGAAGGATTTCTAGGATGTATTGTTAAGTGAGAAAAGGCAATGGGCAGGACAAAGGATGCTGCCTTTGTCTAAAAAAAATAGGGAAAAACAATAATCTCTTTTGGCATGTGCTTGTATATGAAAAATAAACTCTGAAGGACAAATAAGAAACTGAAATGATTCCTGGGGTGGAGATGGGGCAAGAAGAGGCCAGTGGGGTAGGATGGGAGGCAGAGGGAGATTTTCACTCTCCACCTTCCTGCAGCTTTTTGAAGACCAGCTGTTGGTGTCTCACTTTTGAGTTGCTGCGGGGAAAAGCACGGGACCGAGGGTGTCCTTGAGTGGCCTCGGGCTCCACCACCGGCTGTGGCCTTGTGCTCACATCCCCGTGAGGTTTGGCTTCTGAAAGGGACTTGAAGGGTGGTGCCAGGGTATTGATGAGGGCAGCAAAGCAACCCACAGGGGCAGAGCAGGAAAAGGGAGAGGGGAGGGCAGCCAGAGCAGCTGAGGTTCTCAGGGATGCGGTGCACATCTCCTTGTCAGAAGGGGCGGCTTCCGGCTCTAGGAAGCAGTGAAGAGGGGGCGTAGGCTCTTTTGGCTGCTGAACTCCAGGCCACAACAGCCCATCACTGGGCAGGGAGACATCATCTTGTCTCACGCAAGCTGGCCAGGGGGCTTGCTGGGTACCAAGCAAGGGTGGGCCTAGCAAAAGGCCACTACTGATTCTACTTCTGAGATGTCTCCTGAATCCACCTATTTCTCCCCAGTTTCTTCCCATGACCGTAGCCCAAGCCACGCCCTTGTCTCCTCTGAGTTTTGACAACAGCCCCCTGCCGGCTCCTGCTGCCCCCTGAGCCTGGGCCTGCCAATCCCACCACCGCTCGTTTCCTAGGACAAGTCCCGAAGATGAGCGTGTGGCCTCTTCCTCCATTGCTTGAGACCTTTAAAAGGCTCCCCTCTGCTGTCAGCATCACCTTCAGATCCCTCAGTCTGATTGCAAGCCCCCTGATGTCGGCTGCCTTCCTCCTGGGGCACGCGGGGGGTCGCCGTGAAGTGTTCTCTCCCCACCCCAGCCGCCTGGTCCAGCCAGACTGCATCTAAATGTCACCTTCCCGGGGAGGCCTTCCCGGCCCTTAGATGTGCCCGGCTGCCTGCTCTAGGGGATGCTCACACTGCCCACCTGGCACTGCGTGTCTGATGCGGTCTGCCCTGCCCAGGCATAATAGAGGCGAGAGCTGTCTCGGGGATTATCACGCTCACTGGTGTCCCCTAAATATCCATGGAGGGTATGATCGATTGTGGGGAACAAAACAAAGCATGAGCCCCAGGGCTTTGCACCCCCTCCTGGAAAGCACAGAACAAGCCATTTGCAGTGCAGGCGGTGACCCTTAGAAAACAATGAGATGCTCCTTCGTGCAAAATGCTGGGGCGGCATTGTAGTTTCCCAGGGCTGCACAAACAAATGACTACAAACTGAGTGGCTTCAGACAGTAGAAATTCATCCTCTCAGTTCTGGAGGCAGAGAAGTCCGGAATCAGGGGTTGCTGGGACGGGGCTCCCTGGGAAGGCTCTGGGGGTCCCCCTGCTTCCTGCCCCTTCCAGCCTCGGTGGTGGCCGGCAGCCCCGGGCGAGCCCTGCTGGTGGCTGCATCGCTGCAGCCCCTGCCTCTGCCTTCACGTGGCCTTCTCCCCTCCAGGTCTGTGTCTCTGTGTCCAACTTTCCCTTTTCTTATAAGGACACTGGTCATATTGGATTAGGGCCCCCTGTAGTCAATAGGGCCTCATTTTAACCAATTATATCTGCAAAATCCTGTTTCAAAATAAGGTTACATCTGCAGGTTCTGGGGGCCACGACTTACACATGTCTTTTTGGGAGACACACGACAGGTGCACGGTTGACTAAGAGGCAAGAGCAAAGTCCCGCTAGCAGAGGGAGCACCTGCTCCACGTGGGAGATTGCCCTGGGGTGTCCCTGGGAGGGAGCACCGCCTGCTTTGCTTCTTGGGGAAGGCAGGGAGGCATCTCAGCTCTCGGGGCTGCAGGAGTGGGCTGGGCTGGAGGCCCCCCACTGCCCAGGCCTCTAGGAGGCTCATCCCTGCCCTTCTGGAAACAGCAGCACTCGGAAGAGGAGAGCTTCTCAGGGTTGGGCGAGGCCTGCCCAGCTGGAGTTGGCAGTAACAGAAAGGGACCGAGGAGGGCAGGGTCTCCTTCCAGGCTGAGGGCTTGAATGAGGGGCTACCTGGAAAGCAAAGAGCACCGAAGAGGGAGAGCAGGAGCCCGTGGCCCCCCTTTCCTTGCAAACGCCTGAGTGGGTAGGGTAAGGGCCTCTTCTTGGGGGCCTCCCCCATGGACAGCTGTGAGACCTTCCTTTATAGCCAGAAAACCAGAAAGCCCTGCACAAAGCATGAAACTTATGGAACAAACCATGAGCCCCTGGGCTCTGCTCCCCTCCCAGAAAGTACAGAACATGCCATTAGAAAACCTTAATGTGAATCCAAATGACCCCCTGCTGTGAGACCCACCCCGACCTGCAGAGTCCACAGGTGTCACCTGGGGGAGCCCAGATGATGCAGGATGTCCTGTGGGGGAGAGTCCCAGCTGCTTCCTGATCAACTTGTAGGGGTTCCTCGGGGTTCCAGGCCTGGCCCGTCTGTGATGGGTAAAATCCCATGACCGCAGCAGCAGAGTAAACCCTGTGGGACAGGCCATGTGAGCCCGAGTCCCCTGATGGCAGAGAATAAGGGACTCTGCCATGCCCAGAGCAAAAAGGAAGGGAGGCAAGGAGACAGGACAATGGGGAAGGAGGGAGGGACGCAGATGAGTCTGATAGTTAACTCGTTGACCTCAGAGCCGATGAAGGCCTGTGGCTAGACCCTGTGCAGGACCCAGGAGTCCCAGGTTCCAGTCTTCATGCTGATCTTTGCCCCTGGGCCACCGGGGGAGAAAGAAGAGAACCTGGGGGACAGCTCAGGCTCTGGAGCCAACGGACAGGCCACTGCGAGGCTGCGTGTGTTTGGGAGATGCTGGCACTGCCACTTCGAGGCTGTGCAAGTTTGGGAAGGTTTCTCCACATCCTTGTGCCTGTTTCCTGTCTCTAAAATGGACACACTCACTGGCATATTGTGCTGTTGTGATGCTGAGGACACTTAGAGAAGTGGCTGATGCACAGAGAGCTCTCAGTCCTTGGCATCATTAACTCCGGGCTCCAATTTACTCTTGGGCCGTAAGTTGTTCAACTATGGGAAAGTGTTGGAGCAAATGGCCCCCAAGTTGCCCTCCAGCTCTGGAATTAATCACCCTGGGCACATCGGTTGTTTCGGTTGCAAGCAGCAGACTTTGCAACTCTGGCTAAGCTGGGCAGAAAGGACTTCATTGGATGGAGATGGTGATACAGTTAGGCGCTCACAGAATTGGAAAAGTCTGAGATCAGGGAAGTGGACACCATGCAACCCCTTCTCCAGGGAGCCTGTGCCAGGAGGGACCCATGTCTTCCCTTTGGTCCCCTGGACACCCATACCCCTTGGCCATCAGCAGGCAGATGCCTGGACTAACAGTCCCAGGCTGCACCCAGTGGGAAAAGCAGACCCTCGGGGAAGATCGGGGGCTGCTGCCTGCAGAAAGGGGAACAATTGCCTCACCAGAAAAGGCAACAGATGCCCACCACCCTGGGTGATGTGACAAAGGTCTAGAAGCATTGACTTCTGATGCCACCAAAGCTGTTAAACTTACAAGAACTACCCCCAGTTGCCGTGATAATCTTTGGGATGCTGCTTTTCCACTGAGTTCCTTGAGGACCAAGCCCAGCACCTGGCACTGTGTCCAGTACACAGTAGGTCCTCGATAGACACCTACTGGCTGGAGATGGTCAAGTCACTCCTCTGCAGATGAAACTTCCAGAGAAGTACCTGGGGCGTGTGACCTGTGCACGCAGATGTCAGCCCCCTTCCTCCATCCCAGGGTGTCATGGATGTTCTGGCACTCACAAGGCAGGTGGGTGACCTGCCACATGACTCCAAGCATGCTCGGGGATCCAAGGGATCAGGATGCCCACCATCCATCAGCTCAGATGAACCATGATGTGCTGGCTTCGGCTGAGGCCAGGGAGAAAATGGACTGCAAGCTTTAGGCAAGCAAGCCGTCACTCCTGCCTCCAAGAGGGGATAAGGCGCCTCCTTGCAGGGTGATGGGGGGTAGGGGGGGTTGGGCAGCAGCATCTGGCCACAAAGGAGAGAACACAGGCAAGGGACAGGAAACGAGCTCTGAGCCAGCTCTATGGGGACTTTGATGTCAATCTCTGAGCAGAGGGTTTAGCCTTGGGCAATTTACCTAACTTTTCTGAACCTCAGTTTCCTCAACTGCAAAATGGAATTAATCACAATACTTCCTTCATCAAGGATGTGTGAGGGTTGGTGAGTGAATAATCATTCCACACATATTTATTGAGCACCTAATATGAGTTACTATTCTAGGCTCTTGAGACACACCCGTGATCAAACCTGAGACATCTGCCCTCATGGCGTTTACAAATCTAGCTGAAGTCTGCACAGCTAACGACCACAGTGTTGGCACTTAGTAAAGTATTACTAAAGTGTGAGTGGTTTCCCCTCCCCGGGCAGTAGCAGCAGGGCAGTTGGCTCGCAGCTCCCAGACCACCGCTGTTGGGATGGACTCATTAGGTCTGTTCACAAAGATTCCATTTTTCCTCCTCCCGGGCACATGAAGTTAGGGGTGGACGTGTGACTGGCTTTGGCCAATGCAACACAAGCAGAAGTGGCAGGTGTCAGTGTGGAAGCTTTGAGAGCTGGTACACAGCTTACAGTGTTTTCTCTCCACAGTTGTGGGAATCCTGGCCGTGTGTGACGAGATAGGTCCCTGGGTGACTGAGAGGAGAACTTCTGTGTGGACCCGCAGTGGACGTGAAGCATGAGTGAGAAATTGACTCCTGTAGCATTAAACCACTGAGATTTGAGGGTTGCTTATTACTGCAGCATAACTGAACTTCTCCTGATACAACTAGCCTCCCCAGCTTGAGCCTTTCAGAGCTTTGCATAGTCCAATCCTTAGAGTTAGGTCTTAGCAGATTCACAAGAAGCAAAAATGTAGGTGACTTAGCAGGGAATGCAAGTGTAAATGTCCTGCCTTGTTTTCTCGCTATTGATCAAGTGCACTGGGTGAGTGTCACATCTTGAATTCACTCCGTGTATAAACTGTGGCTGTAGATCTATCACCACCTGCTCCAGGATATCCAATGACTCCAGACTCCTGCCTCCAGTATTCCCCTGCCTTCCAGCCTAACGAAGTTCCCAGCCGTGGATCCAGTTGGATCCATTCCAACCAGGCCTCTCATCCATTCCAACTCAGGAAACCAGTAATTAGTCTTCCATCTTCCCTCTTCCCTCTCTCCCTTTCAGCTTAGCTCTTCTCCAGCACCCATCAGCTGCCCTCTCTTTCTAAACCTATTCATTGTGATCACTCTCATTTCACTGGAAACAAACTGCCCTACACTTCTCAGCCTCTTCAAAGACAGTCGTATCCGTTAGGATCCAACCAGGAAAACAGAAACCATTTTGAGTATTTAAAACATAGAGAATTTAATCCAGGGAATTGGTGACACAGGAGACGGAGGATCTGGGATGGTGAGGCAACCCAGAGATTAGCAGCAGGAGGCTGCAGTCACTCCCAGCCTGGAGGGACAAAGAGAGGGGGGATTGGGGTCAACCGGGGGACATTGGGACCACAGCAGGCAGGAGTTGGAGCCTGCAAGGAGACAGACAGGGAAGGGAAGAAACACCCACTTTCTCCCTTCCTCCCACCCTCAGATCTCCTCCTAGAACCTCCCATTGGCTGAATGAGCTGGGAGCCAGCAAACCCTGGAGCCAAGGCATGGCAGCCAGACAGAGCAGGGCAAGGGCAGGGAATGGATCTGAGGGCAAACAAGCCCAGGACCAGCACACCAGGCTCCTTCCATCCAGCACCTGCTCTGCCATAACCCCCTTGGGTAGAGGCTGCTCTTTCTCCTCATCTCTCTTACCACAAAGCTCCAGGCTGTGCTGACTTTCCTCCTTAACTTTTTCATCTTGGTTGGTGACACTGCTGACTCAATATCCATTCCCAATGCCCTTTTTCCTTACTTGCCTCCACTGGAAAAGCTGACAACTTACTTTCAGCCTCCTTGCAGCTACTGGCAATTTGACAGTTCTGGCCAAGAATTTAAACACAGAATCTTCTGGAAACATTTTTTTTTTTCCTGATTAAAAGAAGCAGACATTACCATGGTCATCTCTTTTCCTTTTCTCTTACCTTGAAGGCCATGAAAATGTCTGGAGCTGCAGCAGCCATCTTGCAACCAGGAGGTTAAAAACTAAAAATCAAGGATGGTTAGAACAGAAAGAAAGGAAGAGCCTAGATTTTTAATGATACTGTTGATATGGTAAACCAGCCAGAGATGGCTCATCTCCAGACTTCCCAATATGTGAGACAATTAAATGCCTGTATTACTTAAGTCACTGTTAGTCAAATTTCTGATCCTTTCAGCTGAAAGCATTTCTAAAATGGATAGGGGCTCTGTAACTTATCCAGCACCCCCAAGCTAGGATCCCAGGAGAAAACATCACTACCCCTTTCTCCTTCACCCTCCACATCCAGGAATTCACCAAGTCCTAATGATCTTATCTCCTTTCTCCTCTCCTTGCCACGCTCACTGCCACAAACCCAGGACAGGCTCCTGCATTGCATTCCCCTACCCAATCTCCCCTTCTCTAGCTCTGTCCCTTTCAAAGCCCCTCCTCACTGCAGCCAGAGTGCTCTTTCTAAAATGCATACCTTGCACATTGGATAGTGTCTCTCCTTCCCTTTGCTTCTAGAATAAAACCAAAACTGCTCAGTGAGGCAGAACCAGCTCTCATGGCTGTTCCTCTCCTTGAACTTCCCACTGCAGCCAAACCAATTGTTAATATTTCCCTAAAGTCTCCTTCCTGCTCCACGCCACAAGCCTTTGCACGCTCTGTTCGCCTGCTTGAATGGGCTGGAGTCCCCCAGCTCAGAGGCCTTCTCCCATCCAGTAGGGTTCATTGCACCCTTCTCTACCTGCTTCTTTCTTTGCACATACCAAGCTCTACAGCTCTTTTATTTGTTTGCCTTTTGCTTCCTCCCTTACCAGAAAGCCAGTTCCCTGACAACAGGGCCCCGTGTGTTATTCATCTCTATCTCCCCAGTGCCTGACACACTGCGGGGACTTGGTAAACGTGTGTAGAGTAAGTGAGTGGCTGAGTGAGTGAATGAATGAGGCCGTGCACTCAGGAACCTGTGAAGTCAGCCGCAGGAGGAGCTGACTTGTATTTTTGCAATGAGGAGAGAGCAGCAGTGACCCAAGTCTTTGAACACCTGCCTGATCACCCAGCTCCCTGGAACTTTGCCCAGGCAGCTTTGGGGAAGAGAATGCCAGGCCCACGTGCAGACATAGCTTAACCTTTTCTTCTTAAATAAATTTCGTCTCAGGCCACCTGCCACCAGGGAATCATTTGGACCCGGGATGCTCTCGGAAACCTTACCATTTCTCTTGGAGTGCCGGAGGAAAGGCGACGGCGATTGCAGATTCATCTCTGAAATTCCTTTGAGGCTCCCTGTCCCCTTCTTCCTTCTCAGGAGGGAAGAGAGTTCTGCCTTTAGCTCCAAACTGATGCACCTGTCTCAAATGATTAAAGATGAGCGGCGGAGTGAGGGTCACGCATCCTTCTAATTACCCCAGACGCCATTTGTCCTGCTGGTGATAAATGGCCGTGGTGTGGATTAACAGCAACTCGGCACCAAAGTCTCCCAGGTCATAAAAGCAGGCATAATAAAGAATTATGGGACCTGGTAAAATGAAAATTGGAATCAATTAGTTTCCCTCAGATGGGAGCTGCTGAGAGAACATTCATTATCTCAGCCCCACTGTGGGGGAAATCTGTTTCCTTACACGTGGCCCTTGTTGCCCCTCGTTGCCCCTCAAATAGCCTCCCACGCAGCTCATTCCAAGCCCTTGGGGAGGGAGGGAAGACAACAGCTCCAAGGCGCAGCTCTCACCTGCAGAAACAGCCCCTCTGATCCCAGAGCCACCTCCGTTTATGCATTTGGACTGTCTGCGTTAAGGCCTTCTCCGCTGCAGCTGGCGAGTCAATGCAATTTTCAGATCCATTCAGGAAACAGAAGTTCCTCAGATGATGTATTAAATCAATTAGCCTCCAGCGGCCGCAGGGACCAGACCAGCTTTCCCAGCGCCCATTACAGGGACCATGAATCATGCGTGTGTCAGCGAGGCGCCACTCGCTCCATTCTGAGTGATGCATCCAGAAAGCCCAAGACTGAGCATAAAAATAAACACAGCCACCGTGTCCTAAGGACCACGAGGGATCAGGGATGCAAACGGCTGCCTTCCTTTTTCTGTTTCCTTCTTGGTTTCGTTTGCATGGAAATCTCCGTCTGAGAAAAAATCCCAGAGCCCTGTCCTCGTTAGCTCAAATCTCTGCCCGTCTCTTCATCCCCACTGCCCCTGCCCCAGCCCAAGCTGCTACTTCTTCTTGTCCGTCTTTGCACCACACTGATGCCAGCTTGATCTTTTGGAAAGGAGTTTTGCTCTTAACTTCCTCTGACGACACCCCATGGCTTTCAGGAAAAGATGCAAACTCCTTGGCCTTTCCCCTAGGGCCCCTTCCTCCCCTGAGCCAGCCTCTGCTCAGCTGTGCTTTTGACCTGCGAGAGCCTTCCACCTTCTTCTCATCGTGCTGGGAGTTTGTGTAAATGCCCCCTCCTCCGAGAAGCATCCCCGCCTCCCCACAGCTCTGCCCGGACGGGGAAAGGAGCCCTTCCCTGGAATCCCTCAGCCCCTGTCCGGCTCCTATCGCAACCCTTGTCATGGAGAATTGCTGTCACCTGCTTGCTTGTCCGTCCCCTCTCCTGCACCAGGAGATTCCTAAGGGCAGATTCTGGCCTTTGACTCTGGATCTTTGGCTTGTTGTTCAATAAGCAGCAAGGGCTTGATCAGTGTTTGTGTGATGAGGTGTGAAAGAGTGGGGCTTCTAGCAAAGGGAAATTTGTGTTTTCTGGCCCGGTGCTAGAGGGTGCAGGTGAGAGATTTGTGTGCCACGTGGAGGTAGGAGGGAGGGAGTGGGGAGCGAGGGGGCCCTAGGATCCAGGAGTAGGTCCGAGCCTTTCATCTGCATTTGCTGACCGGTTGGGCAACCGCGCAACAGCACAGAACGCGGGTCTGCTCGGGAGAAGACCCAGCTCCCAAGGCAAGCCTCTGAAAGTCGGCTGCACAGAACACCAGAACCTCCCCTCTCGGTTAGAGCAACCTCACCCAGCATGTGTCTCGACCGAGGGGTAGAGGGTGGGCCCCTGGCCAGTGGCTCAGAGCAGGAGATTGGCTTGACGGGCCAGAACCGAGCTTTGAATCCTGGCTCCACCACTACCTCTGCGTTGGCAGAAAATGGCTTCACCCCTGGAGCCTTGGGCAGCTCATCTGTAAAATGGGAACAACGTCCACCATGTGGGGTTGTGGAAGGCATGAAACAGGGTGCTATTTACAGAGCATTTAGTAGAGTACTTGGGGGCCTGATGGGCTTTAAATAGAATATTTTCATCGCGACCACCCGAGAAGCCACCTGAACTGAGAAAGGAGTGACAAGACAGGATCCGGATAGTAGAGCAAGGAAGGTCGGTGGGTTTGCTCATAAGGACCAGAGCAGGTGTAGGGGTAGGGCTCCCCAAGCTCAGATCCAAGAGGGATGGCTGTTCACTTCTCCTCAAAGCCCACCTGCCCTTGATCACTGAACCACAGCCTGGGGAAGGGGTCCCATGGCTTGGACTGAGGACAGGGGCCTTAGCTGATTGTCTGGACTTGCCCTCAACCTTCCAGAGCCCAGATTCTTGTCCCTCTCTGCCTCTGCCCCATCCGAGCAGCCCGCCTGGTGCTCGTGCAAGTCAGAGCAGCCGGGTCCCGGGACCCCATGTCCCTGGGCAGCACCAGGGACCGCCCTGCTCTTCCTCTCCTCTGCAGGACGGTCTCCAGAGGGCTGCACAGGGCTCAGCCCACTCGGAAGGGCTCCCTGCCCAGGGCGGCCCCCATCCCAGGGGTCCGGCTGCCCTGCAGAGCCGGCCACAGCCCGCATGGCCCAAGGCAACCCCCAATTCCATCGGGAATGCTTTTCCAGCAGGCTCATGAAATTAATTAAATGCCTCTCTTCATTCTGGCTCTTGATCCATCACAGCCACTCTTCCTTGCTTTTTTATATTAGAAAATAATGGCAATTATCCCTTAAATGATCAATTTTTACAGTTTATGCTTAATTCATGAAAGGATGGCAGGCCCAGCGCTCTGCCTGTGACCACAGCTTTGTTTGCCATTTGCTGTTTCCCCTTGGGGCCCCGGTGGAGTTCTGGAGACTTCTTTGAAGCAGGTCATATGATGCCCACGGGATCAAGGCTCAGATGAGATGGGAACCAAAGGGAGGCCAGCATGGAGGGAAAGGGGAGCCCTGTCGAGGAAGGCCTCAGGGAGCAGCTCACAGCTCTCTCTCTTCTGAGCAGGATGACCCTTCTCTCAGCCCAGGGAACCCAAAAGCCTTTATTTTGATCCACTTGGCTCTATTTTTTTAAAATTGGGATTTTTTTATTGTAGTAAAATGCACAACATAAAATTGGCTTTTTAACTGTTTTTAAAAGTTTACAATTCAGTGGCATTAAGTACAATCACGATATTGTACAAACATCACCACCATCTGGTTCCAGTACTTTCTCATCGCTGCAAAAGGAAGCCCCACACCCATGAATAGTTGCTCCCCATTCCCCCTTCCCCCCAGCTCCCGGAACCACTAATATCCGCTCTCAGGCTCTATGGAAATGCCTGATCTGGATGTTTTCATACACGTGGAATCATACAATGAGTGGCCTTTTGAGTCTGGCTCCTTTCACTTAGCATAATTCGTGGCTCTCTTTTTGACTGACTGTGCTTCTGGCTGGATTTCTCTGGCCAGCTCTGTCAAAACATGTCAATCCTTTGCTCAAAATCCTTTAGAGGCTCCGCTATAGCTTCAGGATGAAATCCAAGCTCCTTAGCTTTGCTCTCAAGGCCATCTGCAACCATGATGGCGTTGCTTCTCTTCGGCCACCTGGTTTCCAGTGCCCTCTTCCCCCGCTGCTTTCATGCCAGGCCCTTCCACACCCTCTTCCCGCTGTCACTAGCTAGTCCTTCAAAAGGTTCTGGAAAAGCCTGCTCTGACCACGGCCCTCCAGCACCTACCTGAATGCACTACAAATGCTGATTCCCTCACCTGCCTCCCTCTCTGGGGTATAGCTGGTGAGGGTGAGAGCCACGGCCCATTTGACTCGGTCCTCCCCAAAATCCAGCCCAGGGCTTGGCACCCGTGTTTGCTGCTGCCATAACAGATTACCACAAACGTACGGACCGAAAACAACACAAATTTGTTATCTCACAGCAATTCAGAAGTCTGAAATGAGTCTCACTGGGCTAAATTCAAGGTGTGGGCTAAATTTGGAGCTGTGTTCCTTTCTGCAGGCTCCAGGGGAGAATCCTTACCCAATCCAGATTCTAGAGATCATTCCCATTCCTTGGCTCATGGCCGCCTTTCTCCGTCTTCAAAGCCAGCAACAGCATGTCGAGTCTTTCTCTCATCACATCACCCCAGTTTCCTCCTCAGCCTCCCTCTCTCACATCTACAGGAACCTCGTGATTCTATTGGGCCCACCTGCATAATCCAGGATAATCTCTCCATCTTAAAGTCAGCGGATTTGTAACCTTAATTCTGTTTCCTACCTTAATTTCCCTTTGTCGTGTAATGTAACATATTCACAGGTTCTGGGGGTTAGAAGCCACAATCCCAGAGGGGATTCAACAATGCACATTGGACAAAGATAAATGAGTGAAATGGGCCTACAAAATCCATGGACTACCACCCACCAAGATCCTTCAACACGAGTGTTCTCTGTGCTTCTTTGGAATCTCAGGCTCCACAGGTAACTGCCCAGAGAAAAACAGCTGAGGCTGAACTTCATCAGAAACATGGCTGGGTAATGGGGTCTGCATCCACCCTCCCATAGCCCCTCCCCACCTTATGCAGGTAGCTGTTCCCCATGAACCCAGAGGTGCAATCAGGAATGGCCTCTGAGAGTTCACTCCCCAGGCTGATACCTTTGGTGAACTCTCCTAGCACAAGTGGGTGGATTCCACTCTGGAAAACCATATACAGATCAAAAATCTGAATTTCCAATGAGAGTCTATTAGGAGTTGATAACTCATTACAGAAGGATCCAACATAGGGTCTCTTCAAAGAGCAAGTTTCCGGGAGCTGGGATACAACTTTAAGAGTGACAGGAGGCATAATCTGCGGGGTCAAACACTCACCCACAGGAGCCAGCCAGAAAGGCAGTGGAAATGGCAAATCAGGCTGGATAAGAGAGTATATCGCCCAAACCCAGGCAAGCATGCCAAGCATCATCTTCTGTTGGTATAGTGAGGCATTCTGCAATATTGTCCTATAATTCTATTTGGACAGCTCCTTCTCTCAAGCTTAAGCCAGAGTTGGCTGACTTTTTTCCCTCCTCTTCCTACGTTTTTCTTCTGGGGGAGCACTAGAAGACTGTTGCTACAGCAACCAATTTATTTCTGCAAGTGCTTTGTGATTTTCATGAGATGTTCTGTTTGACAGGAAGTTTTTCCTTCTGGTGGTCTGACTTTCACAAGCACTGCTCGTTACTAAACCTGCAATCCCTTCCCTTCTGCTGCCCTAAGGGTTAAAGCACACATCTACTCAGTAGGGAAAAAGATAACTTTAAAAACAAGGCTTTGAGAGAAGAGAGAAAAACAAAGTAATTACATTTCCAAGGCTGCTGTCATGAGATATTAAACTCGTAGGATCTTAGGAGTGTTGGTTCCTCCTCACTCCTCCCCTTCTCTGTAGGATGCAGAAAATGTATTCATTTATTTTTTCATTCAGCCAGTATTTATTGAGCATTTCTATGTGCCAGGCCCTACGTGAGGTGGTGGAGAATTAGAATTCAACAAATCATCAGTGGCCGCTGCCCTCTTGGGGTTTCCCATGTATGGGAAAGACAGACATTAGCACACCAACGCTCAAATCACTGCGTAATTATGCAGATAAAAGCTAAGAAGAAAAGCACTTAAGAAAGAGGAAAGGGGCGCCCACTCCAGAGCGGCATTTTAATCTCTTCCTAATCAGTTCGTTGGTGAGGGAGGGATTCCCGCCCTAGGGTTATGGGGCTGGATGAACACACAAGACCAACAGTGGACAGAGGAGGTGGACAGCAGTTTATGAGTCACATACACTCGCCCAGGGGACACACTAGGGAGCAGTGTGAGTGGCAGGGGCAGCAGGAAGCAGGCTTTGTAGTACCAAAAGGGTGAGGTGCCCCCTGGTTCCCGTGGGGGGATGTGACTGGTTAGTTTGAGTAATCCCATGGGCCGGCAGAGAATTGAAACTCACTGCTCAGGGATGAGCAGGAACCATATGTGGTCCATTTCATAAGGAGGGTGGTGGGGCAAGGGGACCTCATCCCCAGAAGCAGAGTGGGGAGGGGACGTGGGGTTAGGTCATCCTAGGCACTCCCAAGTTTCAGATGTCAAGGCTGTGCCTACTAATGATTTTTAAGCCTTACAACACAATTGGGTGGTCTTGGGAGGCCTCTCAGAGGAGGTGACATTTAGGTTGCAAGCCAGAGATTTAAATTGAGACCAAGAGTTTAGTCCCAAGAATAGAAGGGAGAACTTCATAGCAAGGTGTGTGACTGAACTGGGAAAGATTGGGGCTTGCAAAGCAGCCAACATGGCCAGATTTGGGGGAAGGAGGAACTGAGCATGAGGCAGGGCAATACGCAAGGGCTGATCACGCTGGGCAGGCCAGGTTCGGGCATTTGTATTTTATTCCTAGTGCAACGGAAAGCTATGACATGATTTTCAGCAGAGGAGTGAAATGATCGACATTTCTTGCAGATCACTCTGACTGCCAAGCGGAGAACGCATTGGAGAGAACGTAGGTGGCAAGAGTGAACAGGGGCGATAAATTAGCTAAAGGAGGCTTTTTGGGCCTCCAGAGGAGAGATGGTGAGTTGACTGAGAAGAGGAAGGGAGAGAGAAGACAGCAGACAGGTCCAGAAGGTGCTTTGGAGGTAAGGCTGGCAGAATTTAGTGGTAGGTTGGATATGGGGGTGAGGCAGAGGTGGAGGCTGTTTATTAAAACGGAGAATCTAGAGGAGGAGAAGGCTCTGAAAGAGAAAAGATTCTCTGTGGCATCTGTACTCTCTGTAGAACCCTCATCACATGTGCAATTCCTCGTTCGAAGCTGTCAGCCCCGTGAGGCCAGGGGCACCCCAACTCCGCTCACTGCTGAATTCTGCGTGGCACACCCAGGGCCTGGGACCTGTGGGTCCTCAGCTGTCCACTGAGTGAGTAAATGGATGAATGAATCACACTTACTCCTCATAATCACCTGTCAAAGAGAACGTGACTATCCCAGAGTCAATACCTCATAAGTATTTGTTGACTGACCAAAGTCAAGTGTATCTCAAGTGTTTGGTCAGAAAGCAGATCCTTTGCTTTCCAACCAGCCTTCATTTCAGGGTGTTCGTATTTGCTGTCAGTTTCTCTAAGTTGACCATTTAGAAATCTGCCAAGAACATAGCATTTCGGGTAGAAATGAACCACAGTCAACATACCAGATGAACTCGAGTCATAGTTAAAGCAGACTTGACATTCCAGAGGTGAAGATCGAGCCAAGCCTCGTGATTGAAGCCACTCTTGTGACTCTTTCCTGCCAAGACAGAGGCACATCTCTGAGCCATCTCTGAGCTGAGGCTTCACAACCCAGCCTCCAGCCCTCAGGTCCCCTGCCCGGCCCTCCCCAGCCCTTGCAGAGCAATTAATATTTCCAACATCTGTGCTTTGAGAAGGAGAAGGAGGCAGATCAGTAAGAAATGTCACTTGAAATGCCTTGTCCAGGGTCCCTGTGACCTCCCATCCCCTGCTAGGGCCAGACATCTCATCACACAACCAGAATTCACGGGCAGCCTCCCCTTCCCCTCTGCCAGCCTGTGCTGAAGGCTTCCCTTCTTTCCCTGGGATGGCACCAGGAGCCAACGGGCAGGAGGTTTGTCTTTACGCCGACCTGTCTGGGGAGAGAGGCCCCTGCCAGGCCCCAGAGAAGAGGGGACCTGCCACGTGGTACACGGGCCCTTGGAAGGTCTCAGAACGTGTCTGCCTTTCCAAGCATCAAAACTTAGTTTCAGGCAGATCTGGTTAGGACTAAGGTAAATCAGGCCAAAGGGTAAAGGACAATACTGACTTGTGTTTTAAAACTTCAACTTCTGTGCGAGATCAAGGGAAGAGATGCTTATTTGGGGCAGGATATATATCTTCTACAGCACACTAAATAATTTAATCTGTATGGTCCAGTTTTATTCAAACACCATAATTGCATGGAACTTTGGATAGGAAGTGAGATCTGGTAGGTTTGCACAGGTTAGTGTGAAATAGTGATACATCCAAAGTAATTTGGGCAGAGAATAAAAATGTATATGCAGGCCCCCCCTGAGGAGCTGGGGGGAAAATGTGGAAATGTTTGGACATCCCCACCTGGGTTATTGCTGATACTCTCACAAAACATTGAGGACTGACAATTTGGTTGTGCCGAGCCCCTGATCTTGGGGCTTGCCCTTATGAAGCTCATTAGTGCAAAGGAGAGGCTAAGCCTACTTATAATTGTGCCTAAGAATCTTCCCCAGAGTACCTCTTTGTTGCTCAGATGTGGACCTCTCTCTCTCTCTCTCTCTCTCTCTAAGCCAGCTTGGCAGGTGAACTCACTGCCCTCCCCACTACGTGGGATCTGACTCCCAGGGGTGTAAATCTCCCTGGCAACACAGGATATGACACCCGGGGATGAGCCTGGACCCGGCATCGTGGGATTGAGAACATCTTTTTGACCAAAAGGGGAAAGCAAAATGAAACAAAATAGAGTTTCAGTGGTTGAGAGATTTCAAATGGAGTCTAGAGGTCACTCTGAAGGGCATTCTTGTGCACTATATAGATATCCCTTTTTAGGTTTTAGAATATTGGAATAGTTAGAAGTAAATACCTGAAACTATCAAACTGCAACCCAGTAGCCATGATTCTTGAACATGATTGTATAACTATGTAGCTTACATGGTGTGATGGTGTGATTGTGAAAACCTTGTGGCTCACACTCCCTTTATCCAGTGTATGGATGGGTGAGTAGAAAAATGGGGACAAAAACTAAATGAAAAATAGGACAGGATGGAGGGATGATTTGGGTGCTCTTTTCTACTTTTATTTTTTATTCTTATTTTAATTCTTTCTGGTGTAAGGAAAATGTACAAAAATAGACTGGGGTGATGAACACACAATTATATGATGGTACTATGAACAGTTGATGTACACCATGGATAATTGTATGGTATGTGAATATATCTCAATAAAACTGAATCTAAAAAAACAAAACAACAACAAAAAAACTTAGCTTTAAGAACCAACATCTCCCCACCAAAGAAAGTCCTTTCCAGGGTTTTGTCCTCCAGAGACTCTGTCCCTGTCACCCACTGACACTCTCCCTTCCAATATGGAGAGTCTGTACCCCCTGATCCAAGACTGGCAGGACCCCAGCCCCTGAGTCAGCAAGTGAAGTCATGTGGGAACTGCACAAGGGCAAGCAGGAAGGCAAGTGGGGTCCCAAAGGCCAGGCGCTCAGGGAGCCGGGAGCTGCAGTGTCTGTCTCCAGGGATGCAGGGTGGGTAGCAGGGCTCGAACCAGGACTGTCAGAGGTGGGCCACGGTGCTCTCCCTGGGAAGTGAGTTCCTTTGATAATCAGACCTGAGAATGGCCCTCTTTCAACAGGAAGTCTGAGACTCCCAGCTATACTGCCCTGGACTTAAAATACCCAGTCTCACCTTACCACTGGAGGATCTAGAAGAAGAGCAGATGAAGTTCAAGGCAAACAGAAGGAGGAAATAGCAAAGATTAGAGTAGAGATAAATGAAATAGCTAATAAAAAGCAATGGAGAGAATCCTTGAAACCAAAAGTTGGTTTTTTGAAAATATCAATAAAATCAACAAACCTTTAGCTAGACTGACAGAGAGAGGATGCAAATAACTAAAATCAGAAATGATTAACTACTGACCTCACAGAAATAAAAAAGCATTAAAAGAGGATACTATGAACAACTGTATGCCAACAAACTGGATAACATACATGAAATGGAGAAGTTCCCAGAAACACACAAATTACCTACACTGATTCAAAAAGAAACAGAAGAGCTCAACAGACCAATGACAAGTAAAGAGATTGAGTCAGTAATCAAAGATTTCCCAAAATAGAAAAGCCCAGGACCAGATGACTTCATTGGTGAATTTTATGAAACATTCCAAGAAGAGAATTAGGCATCAATCCTGTTCAAATGCTTCAGAAAAAATTGAAGAGGAGGGAAGAGTCCCTAATTCATTCTGTGAGGCCAATATCAACCCTAATACCAAAGCCAGATAAAGATACCACAAGAAAAGAAAATTACATATTCATATCCCTTATGAAGATAGATGCAAAAATCCTCAACAAAATATGGAGCAAACTGAATCTAACAGCACGTTAAAGAATGAATTATACACCAAGATCAAGGGGGAAATATCCCAGATATTCAAGGAGGTTCAACATAAGAAAATTAATTAATGTAATACACCACATTAATACAACAAAGGAAAAAACTACACGATCATCTCAACTGATACAGAAAAGGCATTTGACAAAATCCAGCACCTCTTCTTGACAAAAACAATTAGAAAACTAGGAATAGAATGAAATTTCCTTAATATGATAAAGGGCATATATGAAAACGCTAACATCATACTTAATGGCCCCCTTTCAATGGGAAGCCTGGGACTCCCAACTATAGGCCCTGGTCTTAAAATACTTGGTTTCACCTCATCATTTAACAGTGAAAGCCTAAAAGCTTTCCCTCCAAGAGCTAGGACAAGACTAGGATGCCCACTGTCACCACTGTTACACAACATTGCACTGGAAGTTTTAGCCAAAGCAATCAGGCAAGAACAAGAAATAAAAGGTATGCAAGTTGGAAAGGAAGAAGTAAAACTTTCCCAATTTGCATATGACATGATTCTAATCATAGAAAATCCTGAAAGATCCACAACAAAGTTACTAGAGCTACTAAACAAATTCAGCAAAGTGGTGGAGTACAAGATCAACAAGCAAAAATCAGTAGTGTTTTCGTACATTAATAATGAACAATCTGAAGAGGAAATCAAGGAAACATTTCCATTTAAAATAGCAACTAAAAGAATCAAATATCTAGGAATAACTTTAACCAAGGATGTAAAGGACTTATACATAGAAAACTGCATTTTGCATTCATAGATTGGAAGACTAAATATGTAAAGATGTCAGTTCTACCCAAAGCAATTTACAGATTCAATGCAATCCCAATCAAAATTCCAACAGACTTCTTTGCAGAAATGGAAAAGACAATTTATATGGAAGGGTAAGGGGCCCCAAATAGCCAAAAACATCTTGAAAACTTATTACAAAGCCACAGTAATCAAAACAGCATGGTTCTGGTGCAAGGACAGACATATAAACCCATGGAATTGAACTGAGAGTTCAGAAATAAACCCTCACATTCTCACATCTGTTTTTTGACAAGGGTGCCAAGTCCACTCAATTGGGAAAGAATAGTCTCTTCAACAAATGATGCTGGATAAACTGAATAAACATATGTAAAAGAATGAAGGTGAACCCTTACCTCACACCATATAAAAAAAATCAACTCAAAATGGAGCAAAGACCTAAATATAAGAAATAAAACCGTAAAACTCCTAGAAGAAAACATAGGGGAGGCGGGGCAAGATGGCAGACTGGTGAGCTGTATGTTTTAGTTACTCCTCCAGGAAAGTAGGTAAAAAAGCCAGGAACTGCGTGGACTGGACACCACAGAGCAATCTGTCTTTGGGCATACTTCATACAACACTCATGAAAACGTGGAACTGCTGAGATCAGCGAAATCTGTAAGTTTTTGCGGCCAGGGGACCCGCGCACCTCCCTGCCAGACTCAGTCCCGGGGGAGGAGGGGCTGTCAGCTCCAGGAAGGAGAAGGGAGAATTGCAGTGGCTGCTCTTATCGGAAACTCATTCTACTGATTCAAACTCCAACCATAGATAGATTGAGACCAGACACCAGAGACTCTGAGAGCAGCCAGCCCAGCAGAGAGGAGACAGGCATAGAAAAAAAACAACACGAAAAACTCCAAAATAAAAGCAGAGGATTTTTGGAGTTCTGGTGAACACAGAAAGGAGAAGGGCGGAGATCAGGCCTTGAGGCACATATGCAAATCCCGAAGCAAGGCTGATCTCTCTGCCCTGGGGACCTTTCCTTAATGGCCCTGGTTGCTTTGTCTATTAGCATTTCAATAACCCATTAGATCTCTGAGGAGGGCCGTTTTTTGTTTTTTTTTTTTTTTTAAATCCTTTTTGCTTTTTCTAAAACAATTACTCTAAGAAGCTCAATACAGAAAGCTTCAAAGAATTGAAATTTGGGCACGTCAAGTCAAGAGCAGAACTAAGAGAGCTCTGAGACAAAAGGGAATAATCCAGTGGCTGAGAAAATTCACTAAACAACACAACTTCCCAAGAAAAGGGGGGTGTCCGCTCACAGCCACCATCCTGGTGGACAGGAAACACTCCTGCCCATCGCCAGCCCCATAGCCCAGAGCTGCCCCCAGACAACCCAGTGTGACGGAAGTGCTTCAAATAACAGGCACACACCACAAAACTGGGCGTGGACATTAGCCTTCCCTGCAACCTCAGCTGAATGTCCCAGAGCTGGGAAGGGGGAGCAGTGTGAATTAACAAAGCCCCATTCAGCCATCATTTGAGCAGACTGGGAGCCTCCCAACACAGCCCAGCAGCCCAGAACTGCCCTGGGGGGACGGCACTCACCTGTGACATAGCACAGTCATCCCTCAACAGAGGACCCGGGGTGCACAGCCTGGAAGAGGGGCCCACTTGCAAGTCTCAGGAGCCATACGCCAATACCAAGGACTTGTGGGTCAGTGGCAGAGACAAACTGTGGCAGGACTGAACTGAAGGATTAGACTATTGCAGTAGCTTTAAAACTCTAGGATCAGACGGCAGCTTTCCGAGAGAGCCGGGGACAGGCTGAGGCGTCACCAGCACAACTGTCGCGGCTCGTCCCGAGAAGACCTGGGGTCGGGCAGAGAAGGAGCTCCATCCCCTCTCCTCGCGGGGTGTTCCTTCAGCCGCCCAGCCGCCCGGCGCCCCCGCGCGGACTCCCTCCGCGACCGCTTCGCGGGGCGTGCCAGGACTCGGGGGACGGCGCTCGGGTAAGAGCCAGGGCGGGAGGCCGGCAGCGGCGGCCCCGGAGCGAGGGTGCGCACCCTGGGGCTGGAGAGGAGTCGAGTGGCAGGGCTGGGCGGCCGCGGCGGGCACCAGTCGCGGGTATTTCCCTGCGTTTCCGGGCCGCGGCCGCTGGCCGGGTCCCTCTGCGCGTTCTCGGGCCCGGTGGCCGGCGCACGATGCGCCGGTTCGCCTTCTGGTAAGCCTCCGCGCCTGCCGCCTCCGCCGCGATGAATCCCTCCCGAAGCCACCTACAGCAGCAGCTGCATGCCGCCGCCGCCGCCAGCCCGCCGCCGAACCATGTGGTGACCACGAATCGAGAAACCTGCCGGCTGAGGGCAGCGGCAGCGGCGGGAAGGCCCTGTCCGCCTCCTCCCGGGCCGGCGTGCTCCAGCGGATCCGCAAAGTGCTGAACAGGGAGATGTTAATCTCGGTGGCTCTGGGGCCAGGTGTTGTCCCTCCATTATTTGTGGAATTGGCTTGACCAGCAAGTACCTGTCAGAAGATTTCCATGCCAATACTCCCGTCTTCCAGAGTTTCCTCAATTACATCCTTCTCTTCTTGGTCTATACCACCACACTAGCTGTCAGACAAGTGATACAACCAACAAAATAAATGAATAAATCACAAAGAAGCATAAATTGTGTGAATTCAGCAGGAAGTAGGAAATGCATGTATAGGCAGAAATGTACAGTTGCTCACTATTTGTATTCCTGTTAACCTTCCTTGGGCTTCTCAGTGAATCTAAATAGAGTGTTTTCCTAGAATCTTGAACAGGCCCAATGTAGCTGTCCTAAACAATGCTAGCTCCTGGAAATTCAAAGGAATCACAGACAAATAAATGGTCTTTGGGAAACTGACACAAGGAAGTAAACACAAATAACTGTAGTAATCACACAAGAAAAAAAAAAAACCTACACAAACAGTCAGGCGAGCTCTTCTATCTAAATGTAAAATAACTAAAGCAATAAAGGAAATCCTGACTGGCCACTCCAAGATTTAATGCAGGAAAAACTTTTAAAAGGACAATTGGTGCATATTCCTGGAGGCTACTCTTCAGAGCTTTATGACTACATCACTGAAGCTGGTGTAAAAATTTTTAATCTGTTGGCCCTAAAATAGCCAACAATTTTCCCCTAATAGCAGCTATCTGCTGTGAACTATACATTGAAAAATAATCATTAATAGCTTGGGATACAATTACATATCTTAATAATAAATAAGGATACTGGGTAGAGTATACATTAATCATAATCATATTTTATTACCTTTATAAGAACTATTAATCAGTGCTTAATTTTTGTACTGCCTTATTTGGATTGGGTTCAAAATAATATTTATTAATTTACAATGATTTGACCAATACTAAGTTTCATCTTTGAGGAGGAGATAAAAATGAACAAGTAGAAAACTAAATTCCAGTTTAATTTTAGATTTGCTTTATAGTATTAGAGAAGCTAATGCCATTTACTTCTCAAAAATGTGGTGTTATTGGTGTTCATTTATAAAATTTAACATCGGTTTTAAAAAATTTAACATTTAAATTACTTTGAAGAATAAAATTCCAACTAAAAACCCAGGTGCTCAGACTACTGGAGAAGCCCAGCAAAAGTTATAGACACTGATACTCAGTTGTGTTTCCTTAGTGTGGTTTGCAAGCTGGTAATGTTCAATTATATCTAATGTGGTATCTAAAAGTTCTCCCCACAATTTTATCCTTGGCGCCTCAGTCCAGAGAAAGACTAAAGGAATGAGGAAATGGGGAAGGCATATAGTTAGGAAATTCACTTATGAGAAACTGTTAGCATGAGGAATGTATAGCTTGGAACATTTCTAGAAAAGAGAGCTGTGCAGTTTGACTTAAAAATCCCCTTGATGTATGCATAAATCAATATTAAAAGAACAGAATTTTTTAGCCCAGTATGGATTATAATTAAGAATATTAAGCATAAATTAAGAACAATTTTGTAAACATTCTAATATTATCCTCCTCCCCCAATTCATTGGAAAGTAGTGAATTTATCTTCTCAAATGGTCTATACTACTAGAGAAGAAGTTGCAAGCAGTCTTTGTGGTCTTGTCTATCCTGTTTGACAGGCACCTAGAGATTTAATAATGACTTGCATCAGGAAAAACAACAACAAAAAAAATCAAGCCATTCTAAGAGGCAGAGAGAGTAATTTCATTGTTATAGGTAGAGACTAGAAAAGTTTAGAAATCTCAATGGAGAAAAAGACCCAAAGTTAATGACAATAATATTATCTTTTATTAAACCTTTATAATGTAACAGCCACTAAAAAAAAAAAAAAAAAAAAAAAAAAAAAAAAAAAAAAAACTCTAGGATCATCAGGGAGATTTGATTGTTAGGGCCACCCCCCCTCCCCGACTGCCCAGAAACACGCCCCACATACAGGGCAGGCAACACCAACTACACACGCAAGCTTGGGACACCAATTGGGCCCCACAAGACTCACTCCCCCACTCACCAAAAAGGCTAAGCAGGGGAGATCTGGCTTGTGGAGAACAGGTGGCTCGTGGACGCCACCTGCTGGTTAGTTAGAGAAAGTGTACTCCACGAAGCTGTAGATCTGATAAATTAGAGATAAGGACTCCAACTGGTCTACAAACCCTAAAAGAACCCTATCAAGTTCAGCAAATGCCACGAGGCCAAAAACAACAGAAAATTATAAAGCATATGAAAAAACCAGACGATATGGATAACCCAAGCCCAAGCACCCAAATCAAAAGACCAGAAGAGACACACCTAGAGCAGCTACTCAAAGAACTAAAGATGAACAATGAGACCATAGTACGGGATATGAAGGAAATCAAGAAGACCCTAGAAGAGCATAAAGAAGACATTGCAAGACTAAATAAAAAAATGGATGATCTTATGGAAATTAAAGAAACTGTTGACCAAATTAAAAAGATTCTGGACACTCATAGTACAAGACTAGAGGAAGTTGAACAACGAATCAGTGACCTGGAAGATGACAGAATGGAAAATGAAAGCATAAAAGAAAGAATGGGGGAAAAAAATTGAAAAACTCGAAATGGACCTCAGGGATATGATAGATAATATGAAACGTCCGAATATAAGACTCATTGGTGTCCCAGAAGGGGAAGAAAAGGGTAAAGGTCTAGGAAGAGTATTCAAAGAAATTGTTGGGGAAAACTTCCCAAATCTTCTAAACAACATAAATACACAAATCATAAATGCTCAGCGAACTCCAAATAGAATAAATCCAAAAAAACCCACTCCGAGACATATACTGATCACACTGTCAAACATAGAAGAGAAGGAGCAAGTTCTGAAAGCAGCAAGAGAAAAGCAATTCACCACATACAAAGGAAACAGCATAAGACTAAGTAGTGACTACTCAGCAGCCACCATGGAGGCGAGAAGGCAGTGGCACGATATATTTAAAATTCTGAGTGAGAGGAATTTCCAGCCAAGAATACTTTATCCAGCAAAGCTCTCCTTCAAATTTGAGGGAGAGCTTAAATTTTTCACAGACAAAGAAATGCTGAGAGAATTTGCTAACAAGAGACCTGCCCTACTGGAGATACTAAAGGGAGCCCTACAGACAGAGAAACAAAGACAGGACAGAGAGACTTGGAGAAAGGTTCAGTACTAAAGAGATTCGGTATGGGTACAATAAAGGATATTAATAGAGAGAGGGAAAAATATGGCAAACATAATCCAAAGGATAAGATGGCCGATTCAAGAAATGCCTTCACGGTTTTAACGTTGAATGTAAATGGATTAAACTCCCCAATTAAAAGATATAGATTCGCAGAATGGATCAAAAAAAATGAACCATCAATATGTTGCATACAAGAGACTCATCTTAGACACAGGGACACAAAGAAACTGAAAGTGAAAGGATGGAAAAAAATATTTCATGCAAGCCACAGCCAAAAGAAAGCAGGTGTAGCAATATTAATCTCAGATAAAATAGACTTCAAATGCAGGCATGTTTTGAGAGACAAAGAAGGCCACTACATACTAATAAAAGGGGCAATTCAGCAAGAAGAAATAACAATCGTAAATGTCTATGCACCCAATCAAGGTGCCACAAAATACATGAGAGAAACATTGGCAAAACTAAAGGAAGCAATTGATGTTTCCACAATAATTGTGGGAGACTTCAACACATCACTCTCTCCTATAGATAGATCAACCAGACAGAAGACCAATAAGGAAATTGAAAACCTAAACAATCTGATAAATGAATTAGATTTAACAGACATCTACAGGACATTACATCCCAAATCACCAGGATACACATACTTTTCTAGTGCTCATGGAACTTTCTCCAGAATAGATCATATGCTGGGACATAAAACAAGCCTCAATAAATTTAAAAAGATTGAAATTATTCAAAGCACATTCTCTGACCACAATGGAATACAATTAGAAGTCAATAACCATCAGAGACTTAGAAAATTCACAAATACCTGGAGGTTAAACAACACACTCCTAAACAATCAGTGGGTTAAAGAAGAAATAGAAAGAGAAATTGCTAAATATATAGAGATGAATGAAAATGAGAACACAACATACCAAAACCTATGGGATGCAGCAAAAGCAGTGCTAAGGGGGAAATTTATAGCACTAAACGCATATATTAAAAAGGAAGAAAGAGCCAAAATCAAAGAACTAATGGATCAACTGAAGAAGCTAGAAAATGAACAGCAAACCAATCCTAAACCAAGTACAAGAAAAGAAATAACAAGGATTAAAGCAGAAATAAATGACATAGAGAACAAAAAAACAATAGAAAGGATAAATATCACCAAAAGTTGGTTCTTTGAGAAGATCAACAAGATTGACAAGCCCCTAGCTAGACTGACAAAATCAAAAAGAGAGAAGACCCATATAAACAAAATAATGAATGAAAAAGGTGACATAACTGCAGATCCTGAAGAAATTAAAAAAATTATAAGAGGATATTATGAACAACTGTATGGCAACAAACTGGATAATGTAGAAGAAATGGACAATTTCCTGGAAACATATGAACAACCTAGACTGACCAGAGAAGAAATAGAAGACCTCAACCAACCCATCACAAGCAAAGAGATCCAATCAGTCATCAAAAATCTTCCCACAAATAAATGCCCAGGGCCAGATGGCTTCACAGGGGAATTCTACCAAACTTTCCAGAAAGAACTGACACCAATCTTACTCAAACTCTTTCAAAACATTGAAAAAAATGGAACACTACCTAACTCATTTTATGAAGCTAACATCAATCTAATACCAAAACCAGGCAAAGATGCTACAAAAACGGAAAACTACCGGCCAATCTCCCTAATGAATATAGATGCAAAAATCCTCAACAAAATACTTGCAAATCGAATCCAAAGACACATTAAAAAAATCATACACCATGACCAAGTGGGGTTCATTCCAGGCATGCAAGGATGGTTCAACATAAGAAAAACAATCAATGTATTACAACACATTAAAAACTCGAAAGGGAAAAATCAATTGATCATCTCAATAGATGCTGAAAAAGCATTTGACAAAATCCAACATCCCTTTTTGATAAAAACACTTCAAAAGGTAGGAATTGAAGGAAACTTCCTCAACATGATAAAGAGCATATATGAAAAACCCACAGCCAGCATAGTACTCAATGGTGAGAGACTGAAAGCCTTCCCTCTAAGATCAGGAACAAGACAAGGATGCCCGCTGTCACCACTGTTATTCAACATTGTGCTGGAAGTGCTAGCCAGGGCAATCCGGCAAGACAAAGAAATAAAAGGCATCCAAATTGGAAAAGAAGAAGTAAAACTGTCATTGTTTGCAGATGATATGATCTTATATCTAGAAAACCCTGAGAAATCAACGATGCACCTACTAGAGCTAATAAACAAATTTAGCAAAGTAGCGGGATACAAGATTAATGCACATAAGTCAGTAATGTTTCTATATGCTAGAAATGAACAAACTGAAGAGACACTCAAGAAAAAGATACCATTTTCAATAGCAACTAAAAAAATCAAGTACCTAGGAATAAACTTAACCAAAGATGTAAAAGACCTATACAAAGAAAACTACATAACTCTACTAAAAGAAATAGAAGGGGACCTTAAAAGATGGAAAAATATTCCATGTTCATGGATAGGAAGGCTAAATGTCATTAAGATGTCAATTCTACCCAAACTCATCTACAGATTCAATGCAATCCCAATCAAAATTCCAACAACCTACTTTGCAGACTTGGAAAAGCTAGTTATCAAATTTATTTGGAAAGGGAAGATGCCTCGAATTGCTAAAGACACTCTAAAAAAGAAAAACGAAGTGGGAGGACTTACACTCCCTGACTTTGAAGCTTATTATAAAGCCACAGTTGCCAAAACAGCATGGTACTGGCACAAAGATAGACATATAGATCAATGGAATCGAATTGAGAATTCAGAGATAGACCCTCAGATCTATGGCCGACTGATCTTTGATAAGGCCCCCAAAGTCACCGAACTGAGCCATAATGGTCTTTTCAACAAATGGGGCTGGGAGAGTTGGATATCCATATCCAAAAGAATGAAAGAGGACCCCTACCTCACCCCCTACACAAAAATTAACTCAAAATGGACCAAAGATCTCAATATAAAAGAAAGTACCATAAAACTCCTAGAAGATAATGTAGGAAAACATCTTCAAGACCTTGTATTAGGAGGCCACTTCCTAGACTTTATACCCAAAGCACAAGCAACAAAAGAGAAAATAGATAAATGGGAACTCCTCAAGCTTAGAAGTTTCTGCACCTCAAAGGAATTTCTCAAAAAGGTAAAGAGGCAGCCAACTCAATGGGAAAAAATTTTTGGAAACCATGTATCTGACAAAAGACTGATATCTTGCATATACAAAGAAATCCTACAACTCAATGACAATAGTACAGACAGCCCAATTATAAAATGGGCAAAAGATATGAAAAGACAGTTCTCTGAACAGGAAATACAAATGGCCAAGAAACACATGAAAAAATGTTCAGCTTCACTAGCTATTAGAGAGATGCAAATTAAGACCACAATGAGATACCATCTAACACCGGTTAGAATGGCTGCCATTAAACAAACAGGAAACTACAAATGCTGGAGGGGATGTGGAGAAATTGGAACTCTTATTCATTGTTGGTGGGACTGTATAATGGTTCAGCCACTCTGGAAGTCAGTCTGGCAGTTCCTTAGAAAACTAGATATAGAGCTACCATTCGATCCAGCGATTGCACTTCTCGGTATATACCCGGAAGATCGGAAAGCAGTGACACGAACAGATATCTGCACGCCAATGTTCATAGCAGCATTATTCACAATTGCCAAGAGATGGAAACAACCCAAATGTCCTTCAACAGATGAGTGGATAAATAAAATGTGGTATATACACACGATGGAATACTACGCGGCAGTAAGAAGGAACGATCTGGTGAAACATATGACAACATGGATGAACCTTGAAGACATAATGCTGAGCGAAATAACCCAGGCACAAAAAGAGAAATATTATATGCTACCACTAATGTGAACTTTGTAAAATGTAAAACAAACGGTTTATAATGTAGAATGTAGGGGAACTAGCAGTAGAGAGCGATTAAGGAAGGGGGAACAATAATCCAAGAAGAACAGATAAACTATTTAACGTTCTGGGGATGCCCAGAAATGACTATGGTCTGTTAATTTCTGATGGATGTAGTAGGAACAAGTTCACTGAAATGTTGCTATATTATGTAACTTTCTTGGGGTAAAGTAGGAACATGTTGGAAGTTAAGCAGTTATCTTAGGTTAGTTGTCTTTTTCTTACTCCCTTGTTATGGTCTCTTTGAAATGTTCTTTTATTGTATGTTTGTTT
Organism: Choloepus didactylus; assembly: GCF_015220235.1. Classification (NCBI taxonomy): domain Eukaryota; kingdom Metazoa; phylum Chordata; class Mammalia; order Pilosa; family Megalonychidae; genus Choloepus; species Choloepus didactylus. The sequence goes on along the minus strand of NC_051324.1, from coordinate 61,200,420 downwards.
TCTTTTTAACTTTTTTTTTTCATACAGTTGATTTAAAAAAGAAGGGAAAGTTAAAAAAAAAAAAAAAGAAAAAAGAAAAAAGACAAACAAGGAAAAAAAAAAAAAAAAGATGTAGTGCCCCCTTGAGGAGCCTGTGGAGAATGCAGGGGTATTTGCCTACCCCACCTTCATGGTTGCTAACATGACCACAGACATAGGGGACTGGTGGTTTGATGGGTTGAGCCCTCTACCATAAGTTTTACCCTTGGGAAGATGGTTGCTGCAAAGGAGAGGCTAGGCCTCCCTGTATTTGTGCCTAAGAGTCTCCTCCTGAATGCCTCTTTGTTGCTCAGATGTGGCCCTCTCTCTCTGGCTAAGCCAACTTGAAAGGTGAAATCACTGCCCTCCCCCCTACGTGGGATCAGACACCCAGGGAAGTGAATCTCCCTGGCAACGTGGAATATGACTCCCGGGGAGGAATGTAGACCCGGCATCGTGGGATGGAGAACATCTTCTTGACCAAAAGGGGGAGGTGAAAGGAAATGAAATAAGCTTCAGTGGCAGAGAGATTCCAAAACGAGCCGGGAGATCACTCTGGTGGGCACTCTTACGCACACTTTAGACAACCTTTTTTAGGTTCTAAAGAATTGGGGTAGCTGGTGGTGGATACCTGAAACTATTAAACTACAACCCAGAACCCATGAATCTCAAAGACAGTTGTATAAAAATGTAGCTTATGAGGGGTGACAGTGGGATTGGGAATGCCATAAGGACCAAACTCCACTTTGTCTAGTTTATGGATGGATGTGTAGAAAAGCAGGGGAAGCAAACAAACAGACAAAGGTACCCAGTGTTCTTTTTTACTTCAATTGCTCTTTTTCACTCTAATTATTATTCTTGTTATTTTTGTGTGTGTGCTAATGAAGGTGTCAGGGATTGATTTAGGTGATGAATGTACAACTATGTAATGGTACTGTAAACAATCGAAAGTACAATTTGTTTTGTATGACTGCGTGGTATGTGAATATATCTCAATAAAATGATGATAAAAAAAAAATAATGCTTTGACTTTATTTGTATTGTTAGAATTTTTACAGTAAATATATTCACCTACTACACTTCTATTTACAAATGAAATAGACATTTAAGAAAGAACTAATGATGCAAGAAATCCCCAGTAAAGTGTAAATTATTTAGAGAATTAACACTGGAGATATTTACATTCTCAAGAGCTTGTTAATACCAATGAACTTCTAATTGTTTTAATTGCTAGTAATACTTATAGAGGTATATGTCTTGCTCCTTCTGATAGGGTTAGTAACTTGGAGAGAGGGAGGCTGCAGATTGAGGTCCCACCTTGGCAGTGGTTCCATCTTACCTGCTTTTCAGGTCATATTCTCAAGCAGGAGGCAGGAGTTACTGGGTAGGAAGACAGAAACAGTGCACTTTCTTGCTTTTTTTTTTTTTTTCATTTTATTGGGATTGTTCACATACCATACAGTCATCCAGAGATCCCAAGTGCACAATCAGTTACCCATGGTACCATCATACAGCTGTGCATCCATTATCACAATAATTTTTTTTTTCAATTTTTAGAACATTTTCATTACTCCAGAAAAGAAAGACAAAAAAGAAAACTTGAATCCTCCTATACCCCTAACCACCCCTCCTCCATTAATAGTATTGGTATAGTACCTTTGTTACTGTTGATGAAAGAATGTTAAAATATTATTAACTGTAGTACATAGTTTGCAATAGGTTTATTTTTTTCCCTTCAAAAGGTCACTCTCAGCAGTACTGAGTTCCCTCTGCCCTTCAGCTCATTTATATGGCTGCACTGATCAAGGCCCACCCAATGGGCGGGCCAACACTCCATGCAAATTATCCAATTAGTCATCACCCACAGTTGGGTGGGGCACATCTCCACAGAAACACTCAAAGAATTACAAACTAATCAACACTGATAACATCTGCCCACACAAGATTACATCAAAGATAATGGTGTTTGGGGGACACAATATATTCAAACTGGCACACGTGACTATATAGGGAACAATGATTGTTTACTTAGGATAGAATGTGTGGTATGTGAACAAAATCAGCTTAAAAGAAATGGGTTGATGAAGAAACCTTGAGGGCACTATAGTGAGTGAAATAAGACAGACAAAGACAAATATTGCAGGATCTCACTGATATGAACTGATTATAATATATAAACACATACACATGAAATATAAGTTACCAGGATGTAGAATGAGGCTAAAGAATGGGGGATGATTGCTTCTTATGAGCAGAATGTTCAACTAGGGTGAACTTAAATGTTTGAAAATGGACAGGGGTGATGGTAGCATGTTGTGAGAATAACTAACAGTGCTGAAAGGTGTGTGAAAGTGGGTAGAAAGGGGAAGCTCAGAATCATGCATGTCACCAGAAGTAAAGTTGAAGGTTAAAAGATGGGAATGTATAAAACAGTGAATCTTGTGGTGGACAATGTCCATGATTAACTATACAAATATTAGAAATCTCTCTCATGAACTAGAACAAATGTATGACACTATAACTAGAAGTTAATAATAGAGAGGCATATAGGAAAAAATATATACCTATTGCAAACTATATACTACAGTTCTTAGTACTGTAACATTCTTCAATCAACAGTAACAAATGTACTATAGCAAAACTATGAATCAGTAATGGAGGGGGCGTGGTTAGGGGTATGGGAGGATCTGAGTTTCCTTCTTTTGTCTTTATTTCTTTTCTGGAGTAATGAAAATGTTCTAAAAATTGAAAAAAGTTTGTTTGATGGATGCACAGGTATATGATGGTACCATGGACAATTGATTGTACATTTTGGATGTTTGGATAGTTGTATGGTATGTGAACAATCTCAATAAAAAGAAACACACACATACACACACACACACATACACACACGCTGTTTAATTCCCCAGGTATGAAGCACCTCTCCAAGATCAGAAAGCCTTCCTGAGAGGCGTGATGTGCTCCTGCGCCTCCTGCCCGCCCGCCCCCGGCGGCCTCCGGCCGTGCGCTGCACCGCCCCACGCGCCCGAGGCCTCGCAGGCCGCGCGTCAGCCCCGAGAAGCGACGGTTTGGGAAACTCGCAGCCTCCGCCCGCCGCAGCCGCCGGGGCCAACGACTTCCCCTCCCCGCCAGGGTGTGGGGATGTTTTAAAAGTAAATGACATGATGAATTAAGAAGCTTACAACAATGCCTGGAACATGGTAAGCAGAAAAATATGTTATTTTATCAATGTTGCTTTCCTGCTGACCAGAGAGTGTGTAACAGTAAGTTATTTGAATCAAGAAACTCAGTTTCAGTTTTCATTTCCGGCACTATCATGTTGGGTGATTTTGTGTCTCACCTGGAGGTATGATTCTTCTGTAATAATCAACAGCTTTCATATGAGCCGACACACACCCTTAAAAGTGGCCACGTTGTTGAATGGCGTTGATCCTGTCCCCTGTGGAGTTCTGTAGTGGTGTCACTGTTGCAGGCAGCGCCCAAAGGAAACTATGATTAGCAGAGAGCCCCCGAATGGAATTGCTCCTCTGCTTCACGCCCTGCAGGTGCAGAGACCGGGAAATCCTAACCACGTCCTCAGAGAACCTGATTTGCTCTAAGAGGTGGCCCTGGATTGGTCTCATGGGTGAGGCCTTCCAGCCTGGGCAGCCCTTCCGGTGAAGGTCTGACTTCCCTGGTCACCAGGTAGGATCTCCATCAACTGTCAACTCTGAGTGACAAGCTTTAAGACCAAATGACTGTGTTGTTTACCTCTCTCTAATATTATAAGGTAGCCCTTGTGCACACTCAAACTCCTTGGACCAAAAAGCCTCGTGGTTCTAGTTTGCCTTTAGGGAGGTTGTATTGTCTGAGTTCATTGGACCAGTTTTGGCCAATAAAGTGCTCACTTGCTCTCTCGCTCTCTCGCGCTCTCGCGCTCTCTCTCTCTCTCTCTCTCTCTCTCTCTCTCACACACACACACACACACAGCTTTATTCATTCTATCTAGTGGAGTTTTGGTTCCCAGGGAATATACTTGCCCCTCCCTTCTAATATGAAGTATCTACTGTAGTCCAGTGATCTTTATCCCAGTTTTGAATTCACCTTGACCCCCACCCAATGCCTTACTATTTAATCATATTATGATAGAACATTTTTGTTCTCCAGTTTTTACTTCCTATGTCATTATTCCTAATTTAGCTCCTATGTTTAAGCTCAACAAGCAGTGCTGATATTTAATACAATGGTTATGATAAAAAACAAGTGTGAGATGAGGAAACTTCTAGGAAAGACACTCTTCTGCTTTTAGAAATCAAAAGAGAAATTATTATTGGGTGCTCCCATTGTATACAAGAAGTTTTAGAGCAAGAATAATTCTGAATTGATCCTTAACTTTATTTCAGAAAGTGGTAAAATAGCTGTGGAATACAGACCCGGTGAGGAGATCATAGGTGCCAGAACTGAGGAAGAACCACAGGATTTAATGCAAGTACGTGGAGATAAAAGCTCAGGGGTAACATAAACAGTGTCGCCATAATTCAAAACAACCAGTATACACAGCTGGCTATCATCCTTACGGAAATGTGAAACTCTGAAACTGCTTTTGAGTGCAAGGAATTCCTGAGACTTTTCCTGAAGTTCTGGCACTTGGCTCTGGCCCCTCATTTGAAGTTTGGAGAGTAGGACTGAGGACCATCAGAGTATGCCTACAATTATGGACACAGGAGAGGGGCTATTCTCCTCTCCCAGGGGTTAAGGATGCTTGGCTCCTTGACCACAGGCCTTTTAGAACTCCCCTCAAATAGGATCTCAGGGATTTGGGAACAAAGTAACCTTGGCCTTAAGTGTGATTATGCTACAGCTTTTGGAAACTATGAATCCTTTCAAATAAGATACATTACCTGGATCTCAGCAACTCACATGTATCTTATATGAAATGGAACAAAGTAACCTTGGCCTTAAGTGTGATTATGCTACAGCTTTTGGAAACTATGAATCCTTTCAAATAAGATACATTACCTGGATCTCAGCAACTCACATGTATCTTATATGAAATGAAATGTTTTGCTGAAGAAACTTTCTGTAAATCAATTATATGAATTCCCTTAATTAGAGGTTAAGGTGCCAAAGTAATTTCTGAAAGAGAATGTTCATTATTTACTACCTATAAGGTGTTTTCCTTAAAAAAAACAGAAAAATGTGTTTCATTTTTTACTACCTATAGGATGTTTTCTTTAAAAAAAGGGGGGGGGGCAGGAAAATGCATTTCATGTCAGCAGGAACATAATTTGGGGGCTAGATTGTTGCTGATTTAACTCACTCCAGAGTTGTGAAGAGTTTTATTTTGAAAAGGAGAAGGTAGGAAGGTGTAGGTGGTTCTGTTCTGAAAAGGTACTTAAAGATTTTTCCATGTAAAATGATTATTTTAATTCAATTTAAAGAAAATCAGTCAAGGTTATCTAAGATTGGACTTTAACAAGTCTAGTTTCCTGTGAAATACAAGAGAAAGGGACTTAACGTTGAGCTAAAGATTTCAGAAACCTGATTATAACCAAAGGTCCATCCCTAAATGAGGTCAATCTCGAAATCAGTTCAGTTTTAAAACCATAACTATGTGCCAAGACATGTGCTAGGCCCTGGAAATAAGATGAAGCCCCTTTTCTCTCAAAGTTTACTTGCCAGGAGCTGTGCTAGATAATAGACAAGAAAATAAATACAATAGATTATAAAAAGGATTGTAAAGTAAATAAGTTGGGTGCTAGTGATAATAGTATTTCAATAAAATTATTTAACATGCTGATGTTATCATCCTAAGTGTCTTCTCTATGTGCACATGGAGGGTAGAGCTCTATAAGGTGGTTGTTAACATTTTCTAGATTAATGGCCGTGTTAAGCAAAGGTCGGATTAGGGGAAGTTTTCCCATGCCAATGCAGAATGCTCTGCACTCTCCCAGACCCAGCTGCCCATTCCCCCAAACCTTCCTACAGAAATTTTGGAGTCATCACTGATTAGTGGTAGCCCCTACCACTCTGTTATAGAGTGGATTAATAAGGAAATAAGGAACAAAGAGGATAGTGAGATATTAGAAGAAATGGTAACATTTTAGAATTAAATATCCGTCATGTGTGTGCTCCTCATTGCTACACTAAAAAGCACTCCTTTTGCAGGTCAGTTACTTTTCTTGGAAGCAGTATGGCCAGGGGGAGGAAGAAAGTCTCTCGGATTTCGGTTTAGAGGAAGAAGAATTCAAGCTGGCAGAAACAGACGAGCACTTTTGAATGACTATCCCGAGAGACCGTGCCCGTCACTTCGTTGGCAAGCATTGCCCCTGCCCCTGCCCACGCTACTGGAGTGGGAGTCGGGGTGGTGGTGGGAGAACCAAGGGTCTGCGGCCCAAATTCTGCCTTGCTGCGGGGGCAAGACATGGCAGCAGGGATTCCGCTTGTAGGGGGAAGGGAGCCTTGGGCCACAGTGATTCTGGGACTCGGGCTCGCCTTGGTGGCATGGAGCCATTCTCAGAAGGTTGCGTAAATAAAGGTGTCATAAATAAAGGGTGGGTCACGGGGAGGGGGAGGGGCACGCGGTTGCTAATGGTGCGCCTGCGTTCCGGGCTGCCATTAAGCTTCCACTGACCGCTCACGGCGGCGAGGCGCCCCACTGGCTTGGGTTGCGCACCCTGAGACTCCCGACGTTATGTCCCTACTGGGGTTCCTCTTCATGCTACATCTTCTGTGGCTGCTGGTCCAGGCGGCTCAGCCTTCAGGGTCAGCCCTGGACTCAGTCCAGCTGACCTCCGACCCCCCAGGACCCGCTGAGACCTGGTCTTTGCCCTCCCCCCGTCTCCCACCTGCATCGCCCCGTGCACTTACACCCCCACCCGACTACCTGGCGTCCTCGGCTCCGGGCCACATGTTGGCTCGACCTCAGGACATCACCGAGACTTTGGTTCCACTCCCGGACACGGATTCAGCTCTAGAGCTGCCCGCAAGGACCGCTCAGTTTGCGCTTCCACTTCCGGATGTGAATGGCAACCGAACTCGGCACGAAAAGCTCCCGGAGGCGGGTCCAATGCTACACTGGCTACAGAAGGAGGCCCTAGCCATGCCTCCTCAACTCAAAAGTGGGATTCACACTCCAGGTCTGAATCAAGCTGAAGATCACGAGAAATATGAAATACTTGTTCCGCCTGTAGGAGACAGTCAGAATCCAAAACAAACTAAGTTTATTGTTTCACCCCCAAAACTGAAGAAAGATCTAGCTCAGCATCGTGGGCTTGCTAAGGTTGTTGGAAATTCAGATCATTTAGCACCCAAAGCTCTTCAGGACCAATCCTACGAGCCTGATCTTCTAGATCCGAGTCTGGACATATTCTATCCTCCAGACCACCTACCTTTGGAGTCCCTAGATAACCTGGATCAGCTTCCAGAGCTCCCTGAGGAGGCTGAACCTTCTCCCCACAGGCCAGGAGTTTTAACTGAGCAACCAAAGCCCAATGTGGAGGTGGGACAATCTCAAACCCAACAAGATGCCCCAGTTCAGCATCCGGACCCCCCTGGGCAAACAGAACTATCTCCAGCCCAGCAGGAGGACCCACATCATCCTTTGGACACCCCTGAGGAGAATGAACCTCCTCTTGTCCAGCAGGTGGCCCCAGCACAGCCCTCCAAGACCCCTGAGGAGGCGGAACCTCCTGCAGTCCAGCCAGAGGCCCCAGCTGAACCTCCAGAGCCACAAAAGGAGGTTGTAGATCAATCACCAGAACATCTGGCAGCTCAGCATTCAAACTTGCCCATCACACATAAACATATAGATCTAGAACTTACCATAACTCCAGAAGCCACTAAGGTTGGAACTTCTCCAATAGAGCAGGGGGCCCCAGCTCAGCTTCCAGAGCCCATTGAAGAGGGTGAGGCTCCTCCAGTACAGCAGGAAGGACAAGCACAACAACCAGAGCCCTCTGAGTATGTCAGCATTTCACCAAGCCAGCAGGAGGCCCCAGCTCAGCCTCCAGAGCCCACTGAAGAGGTCGGAACTGCTCCAGGTCAGCAAGAGGAGCCAGCTCAGCCTCCAAAGCCCCCTGAGAAAGGTGAACATACTCCATTCCAGCAGGAAACATCAGCTCAGCCTGCAGAGCCCCCTGAACAGGTTGAACCTGCCCCAGTTCAGCAGGAGGACTCAGCTGAGTCCTCAGAGCTGCCTGAAGAGGTTGAACCTTCTCCAGTCAAGCAGGAGAGTATTGGTCCAGAGGCCCCTATGGGGGTTATAACTCAAGCTCCAGGTCAGGATACAGCTCATTACACAAACTTGCCAAATGATGCTTTTGGAACTGGGGATCTACTGGTTACTATAACTCCACAGCCCACTAAGGAGGTTGAACCCTCTCCAAATCAACAGGGGGAGCAAGCTCAGCCTCCAGAGCCTACTGGAGAGTTGGAGTCACCTCCAATCCAGCAGGAGGCACAACCTCACCCTCTAGAACCTCCTGAAGAAGGTGAATATCCACCATTCCAGCAGGATTCCCCAACTGAGCCTACAGAGCACACTGAGGAGCTCAAGCCTCCTCTTGTCCAGCCGGAGACCACATTACAGCCTTCAATGCCCTCTAATGAGGTTGCAGCTCACCCTGAAGTGCATGATGAGGTGACAGTTTACCCACCAGGTCTGCATCAACCTCAGCATTTAGAATTGCCCAATGTTACTGTTAAGCCTGTGGATCTAGAGCTTACAGTAACTCCTGTAGCCACTACAGAGGTTGGACCTTCTACAACCCAGCAGGAAGCCCCAGCTCAGCCACCAGTGCCTCCTGGGGAGAGTGAACCTGCCCCCACTAAGGAAGTTGAACCATCTTCAATTCAGCAGGAGGCTTCAGCTCATACTTCAGAGCCCATTGAGGAGACTGCACCCTCTCCAAACCAGCAAGAGGCCCCAGCTCAGCTTCCAGAGCCTCCTGAGAAAGTTGAACTTTCTGCAAATCAGCAGGCAGCCCAGGCTCAGTCTACAAAGCCCCCATTGGAGGGTGAGCCTTATCCAGCACTTCAGGGGCCCCCAGTTCAGTCTCAAGAGCCTACTAATGTTGAACCTCCTCCACCCCAACAGGAATCCCCAATTCAGCTTCAAGAGCCTGCCACAGAGGGTGTTGTTCAGCCTCCAATCCTTCATGAGGTGACAGTTTCTCCCCCAGATGAAGCTCAGCATCTACAGTTCTCCAATGTCACGATTAAACCAGTGGATCCGGAGCTTACCATAACAACAGAGGTGCCAGGTCAGCCTCCAGAGCCCCCTAAGGAGTTTGAACCATCTCCGGTCCAGCAGGAGTTGCCACCTCAGATTTCAGAGCCCTCTAAAGATGTTGAACCTCCACAGTTCCAGCAGCAGTACCCAGCTCCACCTATAGAACCCTTTGAAGAGGTCAAACCTTCTCCAGTCCAGCTGGAGGCTCCAGCTCAGACCACACAGCCCCCTGGGGAGGTAGAATCTCTTCCAGTACAGCAGGAGACCCCAGTTCAGCCATCAGAGCCTGCTATGGAAGGTGTAGCTCAGAGTGAGGCTCAGTATCCAGTATTGCCCAGTTCCACAGTTAAACCTGTAGATCTGGAGCTTACTATAACCCCAGAGACCATTACAGAGGTTGAACCTTCTGCAGTCCAACAAGAAGTTGGCATTGCTCAGCTTCCAGAGCCCCATAAGGAGGTTGAACTTTCTCCAGGCCAGCAGGAAGCCCCAGCTCTGCCTCCAGAGACCACTGAGAAGGTAGAACTTTCTCCACCTCAGGTAACCTCAGTTCTACCTCCAGAACCCTCTAAGGAGGTTGAACCTTCTCCAGTGCAGCAGGAGGCAACAGCTCAGCCTCTAGAGCCTGCTAAGGAGGTGGAACCCTCTTCAGTTCTGCAGGAGGCCCCAGGTCACACTCCAGAGCCCACTGAGAAAGAGGAAGTATTTCCCATTAAACAAGTGTCCCCAGCTCAGCCTCCAGAGCCTCCTCAAGAGGTTATAGTTCAACCTCCAGCATATCACAAGGAGACAGTTCCACCTCCAAATCAGGATCAAACTCAGCATTCAAACTTGTCCATTGTCACAGTTAAACCTGTGGACCTGGAGCTTACCATAACTCCGGAACCAACTACAGAGTTTGAACAATTTACTGCTCCACAGGAGACAACGGCTCCATCTCCAGAGCTCCCTGCAGTGACACCTCCACTTCCAGACCAAGTTCAGGCTCAGCTTCCAAACCTGACTGAAGTCACAATTAAACCTGTGGACCTTGAGCTTACCATAAGTCCAGAAGCAACTACAGAGATTGAACAATTTGCTGCCCTACAGGAGACTACAGTTCCATTTCCAAAGCTCCCTGAGGTGACATCTCCACCCCCAAACCAAATTCAGGCTCAGCATCCAAACCTGACTGAAGTCACAGTTCAACCTGTGGACCTGGAGCTCACCCTAAGTACAGAACTCAACACCGAAGTTGGACCTTCAACCATGCTGGAGATCACTACTCAGTCTCCAGAGCCACCGAAGGAGGTTATAGCTCAACTTCCAGTGTATCATGAGGTGACAGTTCCACCCCCAAGTCAGGATCAAGTTCAGCATTTAAACTTGCCCAGTGTCACACTTAAACCTGTAGGGTTCTACAGTGAACCCACAATGGAGGTTGAACATGCTGTTGCTCAGGAGACCACAGCTCCTCCTCCAACACACCCTCAGGTGACACTTTCACCTGCAGACCAGATTCAGTCTCAGCATCCAAGCCTGACAGAAATTACAGTTAAACCTGGGAATCTGGAGCTTACCATAACTCCAAAACCTAATGTGGTGGTTGAACCTTCTCCAACCAAGCAGGAGTCTCCAACTCAGCCTCCAACACCACGTAAGGAAGTTGTAGCTCAATCTCCAACACATCATGAGGTGACAGTCCTACCTTCAGATCAGGATCAAATTCAGCATTCAAACTTGCCCAGTGCCACAATTAAACCCATGGACCAGGAGATCACCATAACTCCGGAACCCAATACGGAGGTTGAATCTTCTCCAACCAAGCAGGAGTCTCCAACTCAGCCTCCAACACCACGTAAGAAAGTTGTAGCTCAATCTCCAGCACATCATGAGGTGACAGGCCTACCTTCAGATCAGGATCAAATTCAGCATTCAAACTTGCCCAGTGCCACAAGTAAACCCATGGACCAGGAGGTCACCATAACTCTGGAACCCAATACGGAGGTTGAACCTTCTCCAACCAAGCAGGAGTCTCCATCTCAGCCTTCAACACCACGTAAGGAAGTTGTAGCTCAATCTCCAGTACATCATGTGGTGACAGTTCCACCTTCAGATCAGGATCAAGTTCAGCATTCAAAATTGCCCAGTGTCACACGTAAACCTGTAGACCTGGAGGTCCCCATAACTCCAGAATTCACAACGGAGGCTGAACATTCGACTACAGCTCCATCTCCAAAGCAGCCCAAGGAAACACTTCCACCACCAGATGAGTTTTGGGATTTGCAACCAAACCTGACTAAAGTCGTACCTCAACCTTCAGTTATAGAGCATTCCATAACTCAGCCCCCAAAGTCATCTGAAGCAGGCACTGTTCCTCCATCTACTCCATCTTCAGTGAGGCCATCTGTAAATTATCCTCCAGAAAAGCTGCTCACAGGCTTACCTGAGCAACAGCTACAGGCTCTCAGTGCAGAAAACATGCACACGAGTTCAACTGTCCAACGGGAACAGATGGACTTCCCAGATTACTCCTCAGAAGAGGCACAGAAGGGTTTCCCTGTGCAAGGGGGACAGACTGTCACTGCAGGTTACCCACTAGAAAAGAAGCGGACAGGTTTAACTGTGCAACAGGAACACTCTCCTATTGCAGATTACACCCCAAAAAAGGCACGTATGGGTTTAGCTACACGACAGAAACAGAATGTCACCAAGACCATCGACATATGTGAGCTCTGTACCTGCAAAGATGAGACACTGTCCTGTTCTGGTCTGAGCCCACGGCAGAGGCTGCATAGAATCCCTGTGCCAGAGCCCAACACCTACAATGGCACCTTCACCATCTTGTAAGAATTGCCTTTTCTCTTTTGGCCTCTGCACCTTGCCTGACATAGCCTCTTCAGGGTCTTCCTGAGCCTTCCTCATCTCCCCAGTCTACAATGGCTTACTGTCTGTTTTTACCTTTTCCCTGCAACTTTTCCTTATCCTCATTCTCCTTTTTACTATTGTGCCCCCGTCTTCAGTCTTTTACTGTGATTGCCCTTATTCTTTTTCTTTACCCATTTTATTTAGCCCCATCATTTTATGCCTTAACCTCTGTTCTGCTCCCATTCTTGCTCCATCCTCTTACAGGAGCATGTTCCTCTCCCACCTCATTGCTGATGATACAACAAGGTGGTTAAGAGCAAAAATTCTGAAGTCAGACTGCCAGGGTTTGAACCTAGCTCTGTCATTTAACAGATTTATAAACTTGAGCAAGTTATTTAGTTCCTTATCTGCAAATTATTTAGCTCCTTATCTGCAAGTTATTTAGCTCCTTATCTGCAGAATGATGCAGTTTCCTTATCTGCAAAATGGAGATTATCGTACTTACTATCTCATGGGATTGTTGTGGGATTTAAATGAGTTAATACATGTAAAGTGCTTATATCGTCACTTACCTAGCATATATGTGAATGTTAGCTATTATTACTATTATTTGATTGCTCAGTTATGCTCAAACCTTGTCTTTGTTGCTGGCTTTCTATATATAGCACCTATTATGTGCCCGACCCAGGGCTAAGTACTGTGGGAGCCACAGAACTCTAAGACATTGTCTCAGAAAGCTGACAACAACGATAGGTGGGAAGAAAGGGAATATGCATAAAAAGGGAAGTGATATACAAGTAAGTACTAAAAGAGATGCAGACCATAGGTGCTCTAATTCTAAAGCTGCATGGACAAGATAAAACTTTAGCTTGGGCTTAAAGTAAAGAGAGAGAAATGGGGAGTACTACCAAGGCAAAGCCTGCTGGAAAAATCAGGGTTTGGTAGACTAATCTGGCTGCAAAGAGTTGGGTTAGGAAGTAATGAAAGATAAGATGATGAAAAATATTGAGTATCAGCTATAGGGGTTTGACAGTTATGCTGCCAGATATGGGGGGCCATTGAAAGTTTCAAGCTAAGGAGGATGATTTTAAAATTCATATATAGAGCAATCTAGAGAGAGGAAAGCTTGATTTGGGGAGACCAAATAGAAAGCTCTAGCAAAATCTAGGAGTAAGTGAAAAGGGGCTGAATCAGAGGGTTTACGATAGGAATGAAAAGAAAATCCTGGAAGCACTTCAAAAGGAGAATGGGCAGGATTTGGTGACTGGCTAGGGAATTAGGGGATAGGGTAAACAGTAAAAGGAAAAATCAAATATGAATCCAACGTTTCTGTATTAGATGATTGGGAGAATGATGGTGGTACAGCAGTTGGAAATGCAGCAGTCAGCAAGGCGAGCCAGTTTGAGGCTTTTATTGGTGAGCATAAAGCAACCAGAGGCCAAAGGAAAAAGATTCAATGTCATCCACAGAGATAGTGTTCGCAACTGAACCTCAGGCGTTTAAATGTCTCTTACACATGCCGTTCATAGATACTTCCCACTTATTAAAAAAAAAAAAGTCATAGAAGTATATGGGATAAATGAAAGTGAGAGTTTCCTTGCCCCTTCTTCCCTTCCTCCCCTCCTCCCTACCACCTGTGAGATGACTCATTATCATTTTGTGTGTCCTTCCTTCTGATATCTTTCCTTTGCTTTGACATATGTATATGCATTCATATGTATGTTTTTCCCAGTTAGGTAATACTTTACTCCTTGCTCAATGCTTTGCACTTTCCTCTAAGCAATATGTCTAAGAGATCTTTCTGCAGCAGTACACAGTCTCTCCAATTTCTAATTGCCTTTATCTTCCCAAAACCTAGAGAGGTTTGAACAGAGGGCACTTTGCCAAAGTTTTGGTGTTTCCTGGCTTGTGGTTTCTTTTTCTTTTTTTTACTTTTTTTTTATTGTGAACTTTAACAAATACACGTAACTGATAACTTTCAAAGTACAATTTTGGTTTCTATATACTTATTTGTTGCTAATGACAAAGGAGAAGAAATTGGACTAATATGAAGTTTAGGTTCTGAGGAGATGTTTTATCATTTGTGCCACAGGCCCCACAGTATTTCTTTATTAATTGTGCAAATTTGGAAGCTGACAACTATGGAAATTTGAAAACTGGTATTTTCTGCTTTTAAACTATTTACCATGAGGTTGCCACAATTCTTTATACTTTTTCTTTTCATTCTTTTCCTACCTAGTCAAGGATATGAACTATGTTTCTTCACAGAAATTTCCAAGGAAGCTCTATTTCTTACATTGATGAAAATATATGGAAGGCATACCGCTGGACCGAGAAACTGTGAGTATATTCTCTCCAAATGTGAATACAGAAAACTAACTGCATTGTAAATCCTTCTTTGCAAGAAATTTGAGGTCAAAATCACTGGGAAAAGGTATTTCCTCCTGCCCCCATATCCAAAATCAACCTCTATTGATTGTAATTTTATGGTTATTTTTTAAATTCAATTTGGTAGACTATCTTGAAAATAAGAAAGAGGCCGTTTAAATTTGTTTTTCATGATACAAAACATTATATTCTTAGTGTATAAAAATGAAGTAACAGATAAAGTAAAAATCCTCCTTGTCCCTTAATCTCCCACCCCTGAGGTGTTACTCTGAGTCTGTTGCATGTCTTTCCAGACCTTTTTCATGCATTTACCAACATATGTATTTATGTATAGTAACATAGGTTTATGATGCAGCTTTTTGTCTTTCCTATCCTGCATCTTGATTCTTTCACTTCATGATGTCTTATATGCTTTCCTTCCCAGTATATAGTTACCCCATTCGTTTACATTTCTGCATAGTATTCCATGGCATTAATATATCATGGTTTATTTAATGATTACCATACTGAGGGATGTTTAGATTGTGTCCAGTTCCCTTGTTACATGCATTGCTGCAATGAACATCCTTTATATGCTTATTTGTGAACATGGACAAGTGTATCTGGAGAATAGATACCCAGAAATGGAGTTGTTGGGTGAAGATTATGTAGATATAAAACTTTAATTGCCCTCTAAAAAAGTGGTACCAACACACACTCCAACAGGACCTGGCAGCTTCACTTCCCCACACTTCCACCACTTGATAGTCTCCATCTTTTTCCTGACCCAGTGGGTGAATAAAAGGGATGCCATCTGAATCAGAATTCTCATAATTACTTACGAGTTTAAATATCTTTAAATGTATATTCTAGTTTTACTTTTTATTGTGGTAACATATATACAACATAACATTTCCTGTTTTGGTCACGTTCAAGTATACAATTCAGTGGTGTTGGTAATATTCATAACGTTGTGCTACCATCACCACCATCCATTACCAAAACAGCTCCATCACCCCACACAGAACCTTTGTACCCATTAAGCATTAAGTCTCCATTCCCTACCTCCACTCCTGCCCCTGTACCCTGAAATCTACTTTTGCCTTTATGAATTTGCATACTCTAGTTATTTCATATAAATGAGATCACAAAATATTTGTTCTTTTGTATCTGGCTTATTTCACTCAACATGATGCCTTCAGGGTTCATTCATGGTATAGCATGAATCAGAACATCATTCATTTTAACAGCTGAATAATATTCCATTGTACATTGATACCACATTTTGTTTATCCATTCATCCATCCACTGGCAGGACACTTGGCCTGCTTTCACCTTTTGGCTCTTGTGAATAATGTTGCGTGAACAATGGTGTACAGATGTCTGCCTGAGTCCCTTCTTTCAATTCTTTGGGGTATATACCTAGAAGTGGGATTGCTGAGTTATATGGTAATTTTATACTTAACTTTCTAAGGAACTGCCAAACTGTTTTCCACAGAGACAACACTATTTTACATCCACACTAACAATGCTCAAGGGTTCCTGTTTCTCTGCGTCCATGCCAACTCTTGTTATTTTCTGTTTTTAGAATAATAGCCATTCTAGTGGATGTGAAGTGGTATCTGTGATTTTGATTTGCATTTCCCTAATGGATAATGCTGTTGAGCATCTTTTTATGTGATTATTGGCCATTTGTATATCTTCTTTTGAGAAAAATCTATTCAAGTCCTTGGTGCATTTTTATTTGGGTTATTTGTCTTTTTCTTGTTGCATTATAAAAGGTGTTTTATATATCCTGGATATTAAACTCTTATCAGATACATGGTTTCCAAATATTTTCTCCCATTTCATTTTCTTTATAATGTTCTTTGATGTACAAAAGTTCTTTAATTTGATGAACTCCAATTTATCTGTTTTTTTTTTAGTTTGTTCCTCATGCTTTTGGTATAAAGTCTGAAATATTGCCCAATACAAGATTCTCAAGATATTCCCTATTTCTTCTAGGAGTTTATTTTTTAAGTTCTTATATGTAGGTCTTTGATATATTTTGAGTTAATTTTTGTATATGGTGTGAGGGAAGAGTCCACTTTCATCCTTTTGCAAGTGGATCTCCAGTTGTCCCAGCACCATTTGTTGAAGAAACTATTCTTTCCCCATTGAGTGAACTTGGCATACTTGTCAAAAATCAGTGGGCCATATCCTTTCTCTCTAGCTAAGCCATCTTGGCAGGTGAACTCACTGCCCTCCCCTCTCCATGGGACCTGACTCCCAGGGGTGTAAATCTCCCTGGCAATGTGGGATATGACTCCCGGGGATAAATCTGGACCCGAAATCTGTTTGGAATCTCTCAGCCTTTGAAACTTTATTTTGTTTCATTTTGCATCCCCCTTTTGGTCAAGAAGATGTTCTCAATCCCATGATGTCAGGTCCAGGTTTCTCCCTGGCAGTCATAACCTGCATTGCCAGGGAGATTTACACTCCTGGAGGTCAAATCCCATGTTCCTACTGGTTTAAAATTGCCTGTTTCTTGATTCAGCACTCACCCAGTTATTACAACTCTTTGACTGTTTCTGGAGCTCTGAGATTGTTCTTCCAGTTTCTGCTATTTGTCTGAAGATTCTGTGGGGGGGATGGAACACTAGAGGATCTCACTCTGCCATCTTGGTGACATCAGTCCTTCTCCTTTATATGTTTATTGACCATTTATATTTCTTCTTTGAATTGTCTGTCCTTTGCCCATTTTTCTGTTGAATTATCACTTTCTTATTGATTTGTAAGATTCCCTTTAGACACACAGGTGATTTTGGAAAAATATGTACATTCAAGATAATTAACAAGCATTTTCATGATATTTGTGTATCCTATCATTAGTTCAACTTGAATAGACAAGTCAAAAATGATTTCTGAATTAAAAATAAAAGACCTAATTGTCGTAGTAATCTAACAAAAGGGTTTATAACCACCTTAAAATAGTTTGTTATATTATTGGTGTGGAAAAAATGGTAGAACCTGGCAGTTTATTTTTATTTATGAATTTCTTAAAAACTACATGTATTTTATATTTCACATTGAGATTATTGTGCAGACTTGTTTTCCCAAACCTGTAAGAAAAATTAAAAGCATTTGGCATGAAAAATAAGTAACATTAATTTCCTCTGGGAAGTGGAGAGGGGATAGACTGAGGGACAGGGAGAGGAGGGAAATTTTTTAAAATAAGCTGTGTACCTTTTGAGTAAAAAAAAAAAAAAACAGTTTTATTGAGATATAATTCACATACTGTTCTGGTTTGATAATGATGCATTATGCAACATACCAGAAATGGATTGGCTTTTATAAAGGGGGGTTATTTGGTTGCAAAGTTATAGTCTGAAGGCCATGAAAATGTCCAAATTAAGGCATCAACAGTAGGGTACCTTCACTGAAGAACTCCTATGGTATCCGGAAAACCTCTGTTAGCTGGGAAGGCATATGGTTGGCGTCTGCTTGCTCCTGGGTTGTGTTTCAAAATGGCATTCTCTAAAATGTCAGTGTCAGCTTTCAACGGCCATCTTTAGAATGTCTCTCTTGGCTGCAGCAGTGAGCTCCTTCTGAATGAACTTCTTATATAGGACTCCAGTTATTTAATCAAGATGCCACGCTGAATGGGTGGGGCCACACCTCCATGGAAATAATCTGATCAAAGGTATTACTCACAGTTGTGTCGGTCACATCTCCATGGAAGCAACCTAATCCAAAGATTCCAGCATATCAACACTAGTATGTCAGTCCCCACAAGATTGCATTGAAGAATGTGGCATTTTGGAGGACATAATATATCCAAACCAGCACACATACTATACAGTACACCCGTTTAAAGTGTACAACTTTATGGTTTTCAGTATATTCTCAGATATGACAAACCCATCACCACAATCACATTTAGAACATTTTCATCACCCCCCAAAACTCCTAACCCTTAGCCATCAGCCCTCAATCTTCCATCTCTCCCAGCTCTAGGCAGTCACTGATCTACTTTTTGTCTATTCTGCCTTTTCTGGACATTTTCTATAAATGAAATTATACAATATGTGGTCTTATGTGTCTGGCTTCTTTCACTTAGCATAATGTTGTCAAGGTTCATCCACGTAGTAGCGTGTTTCAGGACTTCCCTTTTATGATGATACTGTTCTATCATATGGCTATACCATAGTTTGTTGATGGACCTCTGGGTTGTTTTCACCTTTTGGCTATTATAAATAATGCTGCTGGGAATAGTCTTGTTCAAGTTTTTTGTGTGTATATATGTTTTCATTTCTCTTGGGTATATATATCTAGGAGTGGAATTTGGTGGGCCAGAGGTCAAGTCTACATTTAACTCTTTAAGGAACTGCCAGACTGTTTTCCACAGCAGCTGTGCCATTTATACTACAGTTTATACTCCCATTCGTAGTGTATGAGGATTCCAGTTTCTCCATATCCTTACCAACTCTTGGTATTATCTGAACTTTTAATAATAGCCAGCATAGTATGTGTGGAGTGGTAGTGCACTGTATTTTTTATTTGCATTTTCTGCATGCTAACAATGTAGAGCTTCTTGCATTGTTCTTATTGCTCACTTCTATATTTTCTTTGGCAAAATGTCCATTCAGATCCTTTGCCCATTTTTTAATTGAGTTGTCTTTAATTACTTTTATTAAGATAAATTCACATATCATACAATCCATCTAAAGTGCACAACAGTATCTTCTGGTACATTCATAGAGTTGTGCATTCATCACCCCAATCAATTCTAGAACATTTTCACCTTCAAGAGGTTCGCTATATTCTACAGTACCATGTTTCATCCTTTGGTTTTCCTTCTAGTGGTATACACAACCCTAAGCTTCCCTTTTCAACCACAATCACACCCATATATCTTCACTATTAATTACTATAATGTGCTACCATAACCTCTAACCACTTCAAAACATTTGCCATCAACCTTATTACATATTCTACACAAATTAAGCATCAGCTCCCCATTCTCTGCCCCCATTCTATCTTCTCATAACCCGTATTCTAGATACTAGCACTATGTGTTTGCTAGTTGTATTTAAGTTCGTATTAATGAGGACATGCAATATTTGTCTTTTGTGTCTGGCTTATTTCATTCAACATAATGTCCTCAAAGCTCATCCATGTAGTCACAAGCATCATGACTTCATTTCTTCTTACAGCTGAATGATTTTCCATCATATGTATATACCACATTTTTTTATCCATTCATCAGTTGATGGACACCTGGTTGTTTCCATCTTTTGGCAATTGTGAAAATGCTGCTATGAACATCAGTGTGAAAATGTCTGTTTGTGTCCCTCCTTTCAGTTGTTCTGAATATATACCTAGTAGTCAGATTGCCAGATCATATGGCAGTTTTATACTTACCTTCCTGAGGAACTGCCAAACTGTCTTACACAAAGGCTGTTCCATTCCACATTCCCACCAACAGTGAAGAAGTGTTCCTATTTCTCCACATCCTCTACATTTATCTGTGCCTATAGCTTGTATTCAGTCGTCCACATTTGTTACAGATCAGGGAGATTGAGAAGCTGCAGCAAATATTATGAGTGAATTGGCCCTGCAGCAGTGGTGGTGCCCACCCCCCACCCTGAAGGCTTGTCTCGGATACAGTCTGTGGCTGGCTTCCCACCCTGGACAGAGGGGGCATGAAGGTCTTCCTCCCTGGGAAAGAGGTGGGACATGGCTGAGTGCTGAGAATGGCTTCTGATTGGTGAGGTTGGACTGTTGGGTTCCAGCTATGAATCACAGTTCTAGCCTGCCTAGAACAGAGATGCCCATAGCCATTGTTTCAATGCTGCCTGGTAGAGGTTGAAAAATATACTTCTCCTTTAGGGCTGTGGGGAAAAGTTTGCCAAAGAGCTCCATCTGCTCAGCAGGCCAAGAAGCACACCTTAGGGTAGGTGAAAGCAGGAGAATGGGGGAGAATTTTTGGCATCTTTCCTGACCTTCTCTCCAGGGCCCTTTGGAACTCTTCTGCTCCCCCTTTGTGGGTTTTTGGCCCTGTTTTGATCAGTCAAACACAGGCAATTCTAAATATCTAGAATATGTTGAGCTAAATGTCAAAGAAGAGCCTTAACACAAAGCCAAACAACAATAAAACCTTAAGAAAGAGACAGAAACAAACCATCAGAGTAAACACATCAAGAAAATCAAATGGCAAAACATAGGCAAAAAATTACAAGTCATACTAAGAAACAGGAAACAAATTAAAGGAACAAATTAAAAGTCAAAGGAACATATTAAAAAGTTGGAGGAGGATCGGGTGGGGCAAGCTGGTGGAGTGGTGAGGTGTGGGTTTTAGTTACTCCTCCAGGGCAGTTGGTAGAAAGTAAGGAACTGTGAGGACCAGACACCACAGAGCAATTTGACTTTGGGCATACTTCATACAACACTCACAAACACATGGAACAGCTGAGATCAGCAAAATCTGTAAGTTCTTGTGGCCAGGGAACCTGCGCCCCTCCCTGCCAGGCACAGTCCTGTGGGAGGAGGGGCCCTCGGTGCTGGGAACCAGGAGAGAGAACTACAGTTGCAGCTCTGATTGAAAACTCAGATTGCTGATCAAAAACTCCAAACACAGATAGACTGAGACCAGACACCAGAGAATCTGGGAGCAGTCAGCCCAGCAGAGAGGAGATAGGGATAGCAAAAACAGCAAAAAAAACCCACTGAAAATAAAAACAGAGACTTTTTGGAATTCGGGAAAACATAATATGGAGAAGGGCAGGGCTCAAACAGAATCAGGCACGTATGCAAATACAGCAGCCGAGGACCCTTGTCTGAAGAGCCTGTTTCTCTGCTTTTTTGATTGTTCCTTAATGACCCTCAACTTCTTGTCTCTTAGGATTTCAATAGCCCATTAGATCTGCAAGGACTTTAAATAGTTCATACCTAGCCCTTCTTTTTTTTAATTTTTATTTTATTTTATTTTTTATTTTTTATCTTTTTATCTTTTTCTAAAACAAGTATTCTAATAAGCCCATTACAGAAAGCCTCAAAGACTTGCAATTTGGGCCCAGGCAAGAGCAGAGCTAAGATAGCTCTGAGAGACAAAGCAATAAGTCTAGTGATGGAGAAAATTCCCTAAACACAATAACAACTTCCCAAGGAAAGGGAGGCATGGCCAAGTTCCAGTGGCAGCCATCCTTCTGGGAACTCAGACCCCAGGGGCTGGAATCCAGAAACCAGCTTCAGTCAGCCACACCCCCAGCAGGGTCAGGGTCACCAGGAGAACTAAAGGCTCCACACCTCCTTACATTGGTGGGGTAACTGTGGGCTGACAAGTGCCACCTTCTGGATAGCGTAGGAGAAGCATAGACTCTAAGAGACTCATAGGAGGGCCTCATTCTCAAGGAAACTCCATACCCTTCTCCTGAGACCTGGGCCTTTCTGGACTGGGAAAACCTGACTGGGGCTGACCATATCTGAGGAGACCATCACACAAGAAGACTACATAGAGGCAGGGCAAGAAACAGAAAAGCAAGAGGTGAAAAACTCTTTATCAACTAAACAGAATCTAAGTTAAAGGTCCAGAATAGGCTGAACTGAACACCAAAGACTAGAGAACAAAGTCAACCAACAAGAAAACCCTAGGTATAAGAGTGAAAACAAGCTCCAGAATAAACTAATCAAGAAAGATGCCTAGACAGCTTAAGATAATGAGCCATACTAGGAAACACAAAAATGTGGACCAGCCAAAGGAACAAACTATTAGTTCAACGGAGACACAGGAGTTGAAGCAATGATTGCTAAATCAATTCAGTGAACTGAAGGAAGACTAATTGTAGATGTTCAAACAAAGCTACATCAATTCAAAACACAAGCCAATAAACTGAGGGAAGACACAGCAAAAGAGATGAAGGATATAAGGAGGACACTGGATGACCATAAGGAAGAATTCATAAACTTGAAAAAGCAAGTGGCAGAACTTATGGGAATGAAGGACATAATGGAGGAGATGAAAAAGACAATAGAGGGATACAATGGATTTAAAAAGGCAGAAGACAGGGTTAGTGAATTGGAACACCAGACATCTGAATTCATATACACCAAACAACAAATAGTGAAAAGAATGGAAAAATCTGAGCAGGGTCTTAGGGAGCTGAGTGACAACATGAAACACACAAATATACGTGTTATGGGCGTCCAAGAAGGAGAAGAGAGGGGAATAGGGGCAGAAAGAATAACAGAAGAAATAATCACTGAAAATTTCCCAACTCTTATGGAAGACAGAAAATTAGAGATGCAAGAAGTGCAGCACACCCCAAATGGAATAGACCCCAACAGACCTACTCCAAGACACTGATCATTGCCCAATGGCAAAGACAAAGGGAGAATTCTGAAAGCAGCAAGAGAAAAGCAATCCATCACATACAAGGGAAGCTCGATAAGACTATACATATTCCTCCACAGAACCATGGAGGCAAGAAGACAGTGGTATGATATATTTAAGGTACTGAAAGAGAAGAACTGCCAACCAAAAATTCTATATCTGGCAAACCTGTCCTTCAGAAATGAGGGAGAGACTAATATATTTCCAGACAAACAGACACTGAGAGAGTTCGTGAATATGAGACTGGCACTACAAGAAATACTAAAGAGAGTGCTACAGGCTGATAGGAAAAGACAGGAGAAAGATTTGGAGAAGAGTGTAGAAATGAAGAATATCAGGAAGGGTAAAGAGAGAGGAAAAAATAAGACATGAGATATAAAATCCAAAAGACAAAATGATAGAAGAAAGTACTGCCCTTACAGTAATAACACTAAATGTAAATGGATTAAACTCCCCAATAACAAGACACAGATTAGCAGAATGGTTTAAAAAACAGGACCCATCTATATGCTGTCTACAAGAAACTCCCCTTAGACACAAGGACAAAAATAGGCTGAAAGTGAAAGATTGGAAAAAGATATTTCATGCAAACAGCAACCAGAAAAAAGTGGGAGTAGCTATATTAATATCAGACAAAGTAGACTTCAAAAGTAAAACAATTAAAAGAGACAAAGAAGGACACTATATATTAATAAAAGGGTCACTTCATCAAGAAAGCATAACAATCATAAATATTTATGCACCAAGCCAAAATGTCCAAAAATTCATGAGACAAGCACTGAGAACACTGAAAGGAAAAGTAGATAATTCCACAATAATTGTTGGAGACTTCAATACAGCACTCTCATCAATGGATAGAACATCTAGACAGAGGATTAACAAAGAAATGGAGATGTTGAATTGTATGATAAATGAACTAGACTTGACGGACAGACATAGAACACTACACCCCACAACACCAGGATACACATTTTTCTCAAGTGCTCATGGAATGTTCTCTAGGATAGACCACATGCTGGGTCACAAAGCAAGTCTCAACAAATTTAAAAATATTGATATTATAAAAAACACTATCTCAGATCATGATGGAATGAAGTTGGAAATAAATAACATGCAGAAGATTGTAAAGTGCACAAATACATGGAGACTAAACAACACACTCTTAGAAAACCAGTGGGTAAAGGAAGCAATTACAAGAGAAATTAGTAATTACCTTGAGGCAAATGACAATGAAAACACAACATATCAAACCTTATGGGATGCAGCAAAGGCAGTGCTGAGAGGGAAATTTATTGCCCTAAATGCCTATATGAAAAGAGAAGAGAGAGCAAAAATTGAGGAATTAACTTCCACCTGGAGGAAGTAGAGAAAGAACAGCAAATAAACCCCAAAGCAAACAAAAGGAGCAAAATAACAAAGATTAGAGCAGAAATAAATGAAACTGAGAACAGGAAAACAATAGAGAGAATCAACAAAACCAGAAGCTGGTTTTGGTCAACAAAACAATAGAGAGAATAGAGAATTGTTTTGGTCAACAAAACAATAGAGAGAATAGAGAGAATCAACAAAACCAGAAGCTGGTTTTGGTCAACAAAATTGATGTACCCCTAACTAGCCTAACCAAAAAGAAGAGAGTGGATGCAAATAAATGGAATCAGAAACGGGAAAGGAAACATAACTACTGACCCTGCAGAAATAAAGGAGATAATGAGAAGATACTATGAGTAAATGTATGCTAATAAACTGGACAACTTACAGAAAATGGACAACTTCCTAGAAAAGCATGAACAACCAACACTGACCCAAGAAGAAATAGATGACCTCCACAAACCAATCACAAGCAAAGAGCTTGAGTCAGTCATCAAAAAGCTCCCAAAAAAGAAAAGCCCAGGACCAGATGATTTCACATGTAAATTCTACCAAGCATTCAAGAAAGAATGAATACCAATCCTGCTCAAACTCTTCAAAAATTTTGAAGAGGAGGAAAGCTACCCAACTCATTCTATGAAGCCAACATCACTCTAATACCAAAATCAGACAAAGATACTACAAAAAAAAAAAAGAAAGAAAATTATAGACCAATGTCTAATGAATATAGATGCAAAAATCCTCAACAAAATACTCGCAAATAGAATCCAGCAGCATATTAAAAGAATTATACACCACGACCAAGTGGGGTTTATCCCAGGTATGCAAGGCTGGTTCAACACAAGAAAATCAATTAACATAATGCACCACATCAATCCATCAAAGCAAAAGAACTACATGATCATCTTGATTGATGCAGAAAAGGCATTTGACAAAATTCAACATCCTTTCTTGATGAAAACACTTCAAAGGATAGGAATGCAGGGAACTTTCTCAATTTGATAAAGGCAATTATGAAAACCCCACAGCTAACATCGTACTCAATGGGGAGAGATTGAAAGCTTTCCCTCTAAGATCAGGAACAAGACAGGGATGCCCACTGTCACCATTGTTATTCAACTTTGTGCTGGAAGTTCTAACTAGAGCAGTTAGGCAAGAAAAAGAAATAGAAAGCATCCAAATTGGAGAGGAAGAAGTAAAACTTTCACTGTTTGCAGATGACATGATTCTATATGTAGAAAATCCAGAAAAATCTACAGCAAAGCTATTAGAGCTAATCAATGAATACAGCAAAGTGGCAGGCTACAAGATCAACATGCAAAAATCTGTAGTGTTCTTATACACAAGTAATGTGCAACAAGAGGAAGAAATAAAAAAGAATTCCATTTACAATAGCAACCAAAAGAATCAAATATTTAGGAATAAACTTAATAAAGGCCACAAAAGACCCATACAAAGAAAACTACAAGAAACTGCTAAAAGAAATCGAACAGGACCTAAAAAAAATGGAAGAACCTACCATGTTCGTGGATTGGAAGGCTAAAGATAAGATGTCAAGTCTACCTAAACTAATTTATAGATTCAATTCAATACCACTTAAAATCCCACAACTTACTTTGCAGAAGTAGAAAAACCAATAACCAAATTTATTTGGAAGGGCAAGGTGCCCCAAATAGCCAAAAATATCTTGAGAAAGAGGAATGAAGTGGGAGGTCTCACACTATCTGACTTTAAAGCATATTACAAAGCTACAGTCCTCAAAACAGCGTGGTACTGGCATAAAGACAGAGAAACCAACCAATGGAATCGAATTGAGTGTTAAGAAATAGAATCTGGCATCTACAAACAATTGATCTTTTGATAAGGCCATCAAGCCAAAGTAACTGGGACAGAGCAGCATCTTCAATAAATGGTGTTTGGAGAACTGTATATCCATTTCCAAAAGAATGAAAGAGGACTCCTACCGCACACCTTACACAAAAATTAACTCCAAGTGGATCAAAGACCTAAACATATGCACTAAGACCATAAGACTCTTAGAAGAAAATGTAGGGCAATGTCTTAAAAGATCTTGTGATAGGAGGTGGTTTCCTTGACCTTACACCCAAAGCACGAGCAACCAAAGAACAAATAGACAAATGGGATCTCCTCAAAATCAAAACACTTTTGTACATCAAAGGACTTTGTTAAAAAAGTAAAAAGGCAGCCTACACAATGGGAAACAATATTTGGAAACCACATATCAGATAAGGGTTTAATATCCCGAATATATAAAGCAATCCTACAACTCAACAACAGAAAGACAAACAGCCCAATTAAAAAATGGGCAAAAGGGGAGACTCGGGCAAGATGGTGGCATAGAGAGGAGTGGAAGCTAAGTAGTCCCCCTGGAACAACTACAAAAAGCCAGAAACAACTAGTAAATAAAACTGCGGGGGGACAAACGAGACCATCCACTCATCATACACCAACCTGAATTGGGAGGAGTGCCCGAGAACACAGCATAAAATCTGTAAGCAAAACCTGCGGAACCAAGTCGTGAGACCCCGTCCCCCATAGCCCGAGCTGCAAAGCCTCGTGGTGCCAGAGAGAAGCTCTCTCCCAGCAAGCGAATATAGCTCAGCTGAGCTCCAACTGGGGTTTTAAGTAGCGAGTGTGAACTGCTCACTACAGGTACGCATCCCCAAAAAACAGAGGCTTTGGGTGACGACTGACCTGGGAGAGCCGGAGGGTCGCCTTGGGCTGGGTCTGAAGGGGACTATCTGTTTCTTTTTAGGCTCAGTGGAGAAAGCCCCAGTCATTTTCAGTTTCCAGGGCTGTGAAACAGAGAAGGGTGGAGACAGCACAAGCAGAGAGCGAGACCATTGAAATGCTAATGACCTCCACCTGGGGGGTCTGTCTTCTCTAGGAGGAAAGGGGTGGGGCCCTTTCCATTCAGAACCAGACCCCAGAGCCTGGGGGAACACAGCCATACCTCCTCACACCAGTCAAGAATTATAGGCTAACAGGCGTCACCTGCTGGGCAGAAAAGCACAGTGACCCGAGGCATCAAAGGGTGGAGCAATTTTCTAAGACACACCCTCAGGGAAACAAGATACTGAATATTTCTTCCCTCTGGGACCTGAGCCTGTTTTGGTCTGGGTAAACCTGATTTGGATAACCATGGAAACCATGCCTAGACAACAGAAAATTACAACCTACACTAAGAAAAACAAAGTTATGGCCCAGTCAAAGGAACAAACATACACTTCAACTGAGATACAGGAATTTAAACAACTAATGCTAAATCAATTCAAAAAGTTTAGAGAAGATATTGCAAAAGAGATAGAGGCTGTAAAGGAAGCACTGGGCATGTATACGGCAGAAATCAAAAGTTCAAAAAAACAACTAGTAGAATCTATGGAAATGAAAGGCACAACACAAGAGATGAAAGACACAATGGAAACATACAACAGCAGATCTCAAGAGGCAGAAGAAAACACTCAGGAACTGGAGAACAAAACACCTGAAAGCCTACACGCAAAGGAGCAGATGGAGAAAAGAATGAAAAAATATGAGCAACGTCTCCGGGAACTCAAGGATGAAACAAACTACAATAATGTACATATCATTGGTGTCCCAGAAGGAGAAGAGAAGGGAAAGGGGGCAGAAGCAATAATAGAGGAAATAATTAATGAAAATTTCCCATCTCTTATGAAAGACATAAAATTACAGATCCAAGAAGCACAGCGTCCTCCAAACAGAAGAGATATGAATAGGCCTACGCCAAGACACTTAATAATCAGATTATCAAATGTCAAAGACAAAGAGAGAATCCTGAAAGCAGCAAGAGAAAAGCGATCCCTTACATACAAAGGAAGCTTAATAAGACTATGTGCGGATCTCTCAGCAGAAACCATGGAGGCAAGAAGGAAGTGGTGTGATATATTTAAGATACTGAAAGAGAAAAACTGCCAACCAAGAATCCTGTATCCAGCAAAGCTGTCCTTCAAATATGAGGGAGAGCTCAAAATATTTTCTGACAAACAGACAATGAGAGACTTTGTGAACAAGACACCTGTCCTACAGGAAATACTAAAGGGAGCACTACAGGGTGATAGAAGACAGGAGTGCATGGTTTGGAACACAATTTTGGGAGATGGTAGCACAACAATGGAAGTACACTGAACAAAGGTAACTATGAATACGGTTGAGAGAGGAAGGTGGGGAGCATGTGAGACACCACAAGAAAGGAGGAAAGATAAAGACTGGGACTGTGTAACTTGGTGATATCTAGAGTATTCAACAGTTGTGATAAAATGTACAAATATGTTGTTTTACGAGGGAGAACAAGCAAATGTCAAACTTGCAAGGTGTTAAAAATGGGGAGGCATTGGGGGAGGGATGCAATCAGCATAAACTAGAGACTGTAACTAATAGAATCATTGTATTATGCTTCCTTTAATGTAACAAAGGTGATATACCAAGGTGAATTCAGATAAGAGGAGGGGATAGGGGAGGCATGTTAGACACTTGACATTGGTGATATTGTCTGATTCTTTATTCTACTTTGATTTAAGGTTATTTTTCCTTTTGCTGCTTCCTTGCTGTCTTTTTTTTTTCCTCTTTCTTTTGTCTCTCTGCCTTCTTTGACTCTCCCTCCTGCCTTGTGGAAGAAATGTAGATGCTCTTATATAGATAGTGGTGAAGGTGGTGAACACATAAATGTATGACCATGCAGAAAACCATCGATTATTTACTTGGGATGGAATGTATGGTGAGTGAACAAAACCATATT
Source organism: Choloepus didactylus (assembly GCF_015220235.1). NCBI lineage: Eukaryota > Metazoa > Chordata > Mammalia > Pilosa > Megalonychidae > Choloepus > Choloepus didactylus. The sequence goes on along the minus strand of NC_051324.1, from coordinate 61,171,458 downwards.
AAAAAAAAAAATGGGTTGATGACAAAACCTCAAGGGCAATATACTGAGTGAAATAAGCCAGACACATAAGGACAATTATTGCAGGGTCTCACTGATAGGAACTAATTGTAATATGTAAACTCATAGACATGAAATATAAGGTACCAAGATACAGGATGAGGCTTAAGAATGAGGTGTGGTTGCTTAGTATGAGCAGAATGTTCAATTAGGATGAACTTAAATGTTTGGAAATGAACAGGGGTGTTCGTAGCAAGATGTGAGAATAACTAACAGCGCCAAATGGTGTGTGAATGAGGTGGAAAGGGGAAGCTCAGAGTCATATATGTCACCAGAAGAAAAGCTGGAGGTCAAAAGATGGGAATGTATAAAACTGAATTCTATGGTGGGCAATGTCCATGATCAACTGTACAAATACTAGATATCGCTTCCATGAACCAGAACAAATGTATGACAATACAATTAGAAGTTAATAATAGAGGGGTATATAGAGAAGAACTATATACCTATTACAAACTATATACTACAGTTAGTAGTATTTCAACATTTTTTCATAAACAGTAACAAATGTACTATAGCAATACTACGAGTCAACAATTGAGGGGGGTTGGTTAGGGATAGGGGAGGATTAGAGTTTCCTTTTCTTTTTTTCTTTTTTCATCTTTCACTTTATTTCTTGTCTGGAGTAATGAAAAGTTTCTAAAAATTGAACAAAAATTAAGTGTGATGGATGCACAGCTGTATGAGGGTACACAGGGGCAAGTGATTGTACACTTTGGATCTTTGGATAATTGTAAGGTATCTGAACAAACTCAATAAAAATGAAAAAATAAATAAAAATAAAAATAAAAATAACATAAAAAAAGAAAAAAACAACAAAAAAATGGGCAAAAGACATGGAAGACACTTCTCTGAAGAGGAAATACAAATGGCTCAAAAACATATGAAAAAATGCTCAACTTCACTGGCTATTAGGGAAATGCAAATCAAAACCATAGTGAGATATAATCTCATACCTACCAGAATGGCCATTATCCAAAAAACAGAAAATTACAAGTGCTGGAGAGGATGTGGAGAAAGAGGCACACTTATTCATTGTTGGTGGGAATGTAGAATGCTGCAACCACTCTGGAAGACAGTGTGGAGGTTTCTCAGGAAGTTAAGTATAGATCTGCCATATGACCCAGCTATTCCATTGCTAGGTATATATTCAAAGGAGCTGAAAGTTAAAACACAATTGGACATTTGTAAACCAATGTTTATTGCATTATTCACAATTGCCAAGAGATGGAAGCAGCCCACATGTCCATCAATGGTATATACACATGATGGAATATTATGTAGCTGTAAGAAACAACAAAGACATGGAACATATAATAACATGGATGAAACTTGAGGACATTATGTTGAGTGAAGTTAGCCAAAAACAAAAGGACAAATACTGTATGGTCTCACTAATAAGAACTAACATTAGTGAGCAAACTTGGAGAGTTAAAAGCTGATAACACAGGCTACGAGGAGATAGAAAGAGGGTAGAGATCAGGCACTTGATGCTGAAGGACTACAGAATGTTCAGAAGGATTGACTATATAGATCCAGAAATAGATAGCATAATACTGTGTGATGGTAGCACAATATTGTAAGTACACTGAAGGATTTAAAAAAATGTATAAAACCATATTCTGTATCATCTGAATCATCTTATACCAGAATGCCCTTAATTTCAGTGTCATAGTTTCCAGGTAGTAATATTTCACTTATCATAATCTATGAGAAAAGAATTGAGATGAAATTAATATAAACATATTGCTAACAGACATGGTGAAGGGAGGCAGAATGTTTCAAATAGTAAAGGATACAGAACTTGATGGAAATAGTTTCACAAAGCAGCATAGCATGTTCTCAGATCCTATACACATTTTAATGGTATTACCAGCAAGGAAAGGACAAGAGACACATTTAACATCTTACAGGGTTTCTTCTATACTCCTGGCTCTCGACCACTCCTTCACCTCACTGTTTTGGAGATAATGGCTATATGGCTGCCTGTTTGTCAGGCTCAAGAAACTCCCCCAGTCTATCCCTAGCCTTTACTTTGATACTGGGTGAAGCAGAGGCCATAACATTCCTCAGCAGACACAGGCATCAGGCTTATTTGAGGACCAGTCCTATTCCCTTCTGCTGCATTCAGCAGAAGTCATTGGCTGGATCTCGCAGTTTTCTAATTTCTGCCCTTTCTACTGTTCTGTTAACTCTAATCCCTTGGCTATTATAAACTCTTATGTTTGTTAGATGCTGTTAATGGAATAGGCTTTCCCACATTGCTTGGTCATTCCTGAGTGTAGTTCATCTTTGTAGTTGAGATTCTGTTTTCCAGCTCTAGACATAAGGGGAGATGAGCTGCTGGGGCTTGTATCCAGCTGCATTTCCATTAAGAATGAGGAAGGTGTGTCCTTTGCCGCCTGGTATGGGAGGCGGGTTGTGGGGTTGATGTACCACCCACTGCTCTTCTTGCAATACCCCAACTCCAGGGCATTTCTGGTAGGGGAGCATTTGTGCAGCTACTCCGACACCTTGAGCTGGGGTTGTGAATTTTTTAATTATATCTTTTCTGTCATTCTTAGCAATCAGATGGAGTTTGTAGGGGTAGAGGCTTGGGATGTTCTCAGTCTTCCAACTTGAAATAGCACAACTTCTTAGGAAAATGTTGTACTCCTATTATATCTTAAAGAAATTGCGACACATGTGTACTAGAATACAAGTACAAGAATGTTCATAGCAGTGTTGTTTACAATAACCAAAACCTAGAAAAACTGGGTAAATAAATTGTTGTATAGTCATACAATGGACTATTATAAAACAGCACTGTCCAGTAGAAGTATAATGTGAGTTCACATGTGTAATCTTAAATTTTCTAGTAACCACTTAAAAATTCAAAGTGAAACGAAACTGGTGAGGTAAATGTTAATATATTTTATTTAACACTTATATCCAAAATAGTATTATTTCAACATGTAATCAGTATAAACATTATTAATGAGATATTCTACAATCTTTTTTATATTGTCTTCAATATACTCATAATATTATCATTACTATATGTAAGCAATATAAAAATTGTTAGTGATAGAGTTTACATTGTTTTTTCCATACCAAGTCTTTGAAATGTCAATTTAGTTGTAAAATTTTCATCAGAAATACTGATCTGTATTTATTTCATATCTTGACCTGTATTTATATTTCATAAAATTGACAGTTGAAAAAATAGTATTGCACACCCAAATTGTTCTAAAGATACTCAAAAGTTTTCCAATAACTGCATTATCGTTTTTTTAATTTAAATTTTAAAATAATTAGAATTAATAAAATGAAAGATCAGTTCTTCAGTTACACTAAGTGCTCACTAGCCACATGTCTCACAGTGACCTCATTGGACATGCAGCACTAAGGCAATGAAATAAGCCAACCTCAGCTACATGCAACAACATAATGAATTTTACAAACATATTGTTGAATGAAAATGATATGCTCCATTGCAAATTAATGTACTTAACATTACAAAATAATGTTGAGTGAGCAAAGTGTTGAGATAGAATATAATACATATCATATGATTCCATTTATATAAAGTTCAAAAGGCAAAACTAAACCATGTTGTTTATGGTTGACACATAATAGGCAAAACTATATTTAAAAAGCAAGGAAATTATTAACCTAAGAGCCAGGATAGTGATTACCTCCAGGGATCAGAGAGAGGGTTAGAATTGGAAAGGGACACACTGGGAGCACTATAATTATTAAACCCAACATTTGTGTTTTATGCAATCTATGCACATTTTAGTTCTCACAAAAAAATTTTAATGGGGAAAAAAAAGTCAAATGGCTTCACTTGCAGCCCTGACATGGTCCACGTTGGGCTTCTATAATGAATTTTGGGGAAAGAGAGGAGGAGATGGCAGCTCTGCCAATCTCGGTGCCACCGAGCTGTGTTCTAACAGGGGCTTTGTGATGTGGAGGAGGCATTAAATGTACGATTTGGTAGGAAGAGTGGATGGAGTGTGTGTATTTGTCACTGGTAGAGGGAGAGGCAGGGAGGTAGACACAAAGGAGGACAGGAGAAGAAAGGTTTGAATAAAAACAGAGCAGAGATCACATCCCTCAATTATACAAGAATTGGAGTATTCAGGATGCAACATTACCCAGGTTTCCCCCATATATAGGAGTTAATCCTGTATAGCAAATAGTTGTAGTTTGCATTTTGATCCAGAAATAAACTTTTCATTTTTCAGAATTCTCAGTGACAATTATTTGAGCGAATTACATAAGGATACATTTGAAGGCCTGCTATCCCTCCAATATTTGTAAGTCAATTAGTTAATCATATCTGTTTCTGAGTTTTCAGTTATATTATCTGTGTAATGAATACAGGGTTTGAATTAGATAACCTCTAAAATTTTTCAAGCAATAAATCCTGCAATTCTGTAAGTCTATAGAGTCTCAGCCCATTTCTAACATTAAATACCTCCTTTGCATTTTCAATTTAATTATATAGACAAGAAACAGATAAAAAGAAACTTCATTGATAGATGGAAAGTGGTGATGAGCTCTGAGTATTTATAGATACCCATATGAACCTTGATTTGTAAGTGTCCATATAACATCTGTTTATATTTAGTCTACAGCCCACAGATCAAATCTGGCTCATGGTCTTTTTTTATACAATCCATAGGCTAAGAATGGTTTTTACATTTTTAAAGGATTGTAAAACTAAAGAAAGAAACAAAGGAGACTATGTGACAGAGACCGTATGTGGCAAGCAAAGCCTAACATGTTTACCATCTGGCCTTTACAGAAAATGGAAAAGTTGATTTAGTAGAATGAAAGGAATTGAAGTTAACCCCAGATTTTTGCTTAAAGGACAAGAAAATACAGAGCACCTACATTAATTTGAATGCCATTAACCCCAAATTTTTTGATAATCTAATTTGAATTAAATCAACATTTAAAATTAAATATTTACTTAAGCAGGTGAATTACATAAACTATATTATCAAGAACATATTTAGCTACCAAGAGAACAGACTGGTGTTAAGTATTTCAATGCAGGAATCATTATCCCATATAACAAATAGATGTTTAAAATGACAGTTAAGTGGTATGGCTAGAAACGTTTACACCATGTAAGCATATCAGAAATGCTCCTAACTGCCAATTACAAAATAAAAATCTTTCAAGACCCATTGCCAAGGAGGGAATCCCTGCATAATATTTAGGTCTATTTAGAGGTAAGGAGAGACCAAGTCCTTTGCTATAAAAGTGTGATTTTTATTTTTATGTGGTCCACGGTTGTATGTGTCTTTAATCCTTATTATACTAATTCATGATGCTCTTTAACAAATGAATTCTTCTCACAAATTTAGAAGGCTTAAGGGAAGGTGGATATTAAGAACTGCACAGGATGCTAAAAATAATCCTCCAAATTATCAAACCTTCTAGGCCTTAGGAGTTTACCACTTTTGCATTGGTTTTCTTGGGCACCTCTGGCATCTGGGCAAATGAGACAACTGCTCAATGGAGTACATCCTTCATTGCTTCTACTTTCAAATACTTTGTTAACTAATTATTTCACATTAGCATATATATTGTCATTCATTTTTTTTAAATGCCAACCAATAAAAAAGTTAAAAAAATATGCCACCCTGTGCCCTCATATTGGAGATCAAAGATGAGTAAGACAGGGATCTGAACCTTCTAGGAATGCAGGATCTCACAGGGGAAATAAACATATAAGCTCAAACCATAATTCAACAGGCACTAATGGTAAACAAAGTGCTGCACAGGTGCAGAAGAGGGAACCTTGAAGTAATAAAACTACGTTTCTTTTAAAAATAGTCATTGTCCTACTCACTCCCCAACTATTCATTCCTTTAATAAATATTTGAGTTTGCTTTATGTCCATGTGTCCATTTTAAACATGGCAGGCAAATAAGCAAATAAGCAAAACCTTGTCCATGTTTTCAAGGAGTTTATGTTCAGAGGAAATGGAATGCAAAAATAACTATTAAAAAGAAGAAAAAGAGATGGGCACTGAGAAGCATAAATTGTTTCTGGATCACAGAGGAAGGGAGTAAAGACTTCCAGTTGGATCAAGAAAGTTGTTTTTAGAACAATGTCTTTGAACAGGGCCTCTACAGGCCTTGGGTATCATCAGACAGACATCTTGGGAAGAATGTTCTAAGCTTGCAAAACAAATGCAGGAAAGTGGAATGTGTGTTTGAGGAATGCCATGAGTACCTGTATGGTACAAGTAGGGAGAGTAGGAGATTAAACCAGATCTTCTAGGGCTTTGAATGCCAAACTGAGGAACCATCATGGAGAACCATGTTATTACAGCAGTGCTCTGGGATATGTGGTTCTCAAGATTCTGGGCTCTACCCCCATGGTTACTGATTTAGTAGGTCTAGAGTAGGGCCAAGAATTTGCATCTTCAATAAGTTCTCAGATGATGCTGGTCTTTGAGAACCACTCTGGGGAGTTAATCTAGCAGGATGGATCAGAAAGAGAGACTAGAGATGGAGACACCAGTCAGAAGACTGTTACACCCACAGGTGAAATGTGAGGGACTACGCCAGGGTAAATGGAAATAAGAGGGTCAACTGTAGTCAAGAATGGGTGTTTTCAAATAAATACCCAGTCCTATTTCATTTTTATTGTCTCACAACCATGCAACTGCAGAAGTTGTATTCATGGCAATATAAAACCAAAAACGACTTTCTATTAATACGAGAGAAAGTAAAATTTTGAATTAATTCATAGCTATCTATTAATTAGAAGAGTAACTTCCTTTCAAATTATGTAGAAGAAAGGTATCTTTAATTTCTTCTAGGATTGGGCTGGCTTAGAAAACCAGAACTAAAGCAGGAAGGTGTGTAAATGTGAGAATATTTCTTTTAATATTAGAAATTATAATTACAAAAAGGGATAAAAACTTTGAGTTCATCATCTAAAATTTAATGAGACCACAAAAGGTCATCTAATCAATTCTTCTGCTCTCAGGAAAGATCTGTCAGGATCTACAGTTGTATATTTTATTTATCAAGACCAGAAGGTAAGACTCTAGGAGAGGTGGGGACAGGGTTAGGGACCCTGGAAGTTCAGGTAACAATTGCTAAGGTTTGGAGTTTAGACAAAAAACTACCAATTCCATATTATCACTCTAAACTTTAGCATTTATTCTTATTAATCAGATATTGAGGCAATATTTTCCTTTTCCTTTTCATAGAGATGTATCCTGCAATAAAATACAGTCTATTGAAAGACGCACATTTGAACCAGTACCTTTTTTGCAGTTTGTGTAAGTTACAAATATAACTTCATTATTTTTGGAAATGTTATAAAACTTAATTATAATCTCTTTGCTATTTGTTTTGAAATATTAAAATTTTGCTAGTGGAAAACTACTAAATTAGGTAGCAAATCCTTTTCATCTTTAGCAAAGATTGATATGAGAATTATTACACAGACCAGAGTGAATCATTCTAGCACAGAAGTTCTCATGAGGGGCAATTTTGCACCCAAGGGACATTTGACAATGTCTGGAGATATTTTTGGTTGTCACACCTGTGAGTGTGCTACTCGCATCTATTGGGCAGAGGCCAGAGATACTGCTAAACATCCTACAATGCACAGCAGAGCCCCCCACAGCAAAGAATTATCCAGCCCAAAATGTCAATAATGCCAAGGTTGAGAAATCCTCTTGTAGAGAAATGAAGATCACTTAATGCAAGTATTTATTGAACATTTGCAGTTATGTACCTAGTGCACCATATGGATCAATCAGAAAGTATAAATCATAGCAAGTATCTTCCACAGTGAGATTTTCTTAGTGTATGGATAGAGTATTGAGGTTATCTTTCATCACATATAAATTAGAATCACTGTCAAAGGATGAATGTTCTGAAACAGTATCTTTTTTTTTATCTTTTGCTTGTGTCCTTTTTTTTTTTTTTTTGTAGAAATCTTGGTTGCAATTTACTCACAGAACTCAGCTTTGGAACATTTCAGGCTTGGCATGGAATGCAGTTTTTACACAAGTTGTAAGTGAAATAGAAGATGAATATGTGTAAAAAGGTTATTTATGCATAAAAGCATAGTTAATCCATTAGCTGGGTATAAGTCACCCCAGTACAAATACTATGAAAAGTATTGTCTTAAGATTCCTTTTTTTTTAAATGAGGAAACTAAGGTACAAAAAGGCCAAAAGACTCATCTGACTCATATATGACATGCTTTGCTTTCCCTAGAACTGACCTTTGGCGAGGGCAGTAAGTCACTAAGCAAGTAACACTCAAATTAGCATCGTCATGGGAATCCCAAAGATAATATTCAGATGTGTGAATGTCCTTGAAGTTCCACTTTTGAATTTAAACTTGATTCTGACTCTCGTGCAAAGTCCTTAAGTGCTTAAGTGTATGCAATATATAACCGCAAAGAAAAAAACTTAGAGCAAGGTCCTCCACGGAACAAAAATCAGGGTTCTTTCTCGGCCATCAGCTTCTTCCAGAAGGTAAAGCAGAATGGAGGCCTGAAAACCCGCCACAGAGCACCTCTCTCTCTAATCACCCAGAACATTTTTTAAAACTATATAGCTTTGAAGTTATAAGTTACCTGTAGACAATAAGAATCCTTGAGTTATAGAGAAAGATGGTGTTTATGTTAAGCTATCGTGTGAAAAATGTTCGTAAAGAAAGTACATTGCCCTGGCCCTAGACGAGTACTTTCTTTCCCGACTGCTCCTCAAATGAGAAGTGGTGGTTTTACTCCCTTTCAACCTCAAAATTCTTTGATTTTTCTTTCACACAAGCAAATCATAGTGGGCATGTTCAATGGCCTGAAGGGGATTTTAAACTAAACGTTAAGATTATCCTCTAAGCTTGGCTTTGGAAAAGACTGTCCATCTGTCTTGTGGTTCAGGAATCCAGCATTACACAGTTCATTTCAGGTTAGATGGAGGTGTTTGGGGTGCATCTGTAACTGCGTTCCCCTCACTTCTTTAATTTGCTGATGCCTAACTTGGGGAAAGGCAATGTGGGGGTCCATTTTTCTTTTGCCGGCACACCAGAGAGCTTGGTCCCTCCATGAAGAAGCGTTGGTAGCTGTATTAGTTAGGGTTCTCTAGGGAAACAGAATCAATGAGAGATATCTATAAATATAAGATTTATAAAAGTGTCTCATGCAGCTGTGGGTATGCATGAGTCCAAATTCCATAGGGCAAGCAAGCAGCAAACGGGCAACTCCAATGAAGATGTCCAATGAACTCAGGAAATGAACTGGCAACTTTGACGAACTCCTCAGGAAACGCTTTGCTGGTCAGCCAAAGAAGAAGTGAAGGTCCTCTATCTGCCTCACTTAAAAGTCTTCGACTGATTGGATTAAATCCAGTTGACTGCATTCTCTCATTGTGGAAGACTTGTCCTGTGTTGACGTCATCAGTCACAGCTGCAGCCAATTGACCGATGATTTAATAAAGCAGCCTGTTGATTTATTAACCAGCCACAAGTGTCCTTGCAGCAATGGTTAGGCCAGTGCTTTCTTGACCAGACACCTGGGTACCATCACCTGGCCAAGTGGACACATGAGCCTAACCATCACAGTAGTTTTGGTACAAATGCCTTGCACCCACTGTTCTAGTTTGCTAATGCTGCTGGGATGCAAAACACCAGAAATGGATTGGCTTTTATAAAAGGGGGTTTATTTGGTTACACAGTTACAGTCTTAAGGCCATAAAGTGTCCAAGATAACACATCAGCAATCAGGTACCTTCATGGAGGATGGCCAGTGGCATCTGGAAAACCTCTGTTAGCTGGGAAGGCACATGGCTGGCATCTGCTCCAGAGTTCTGGTTTCAAAGTGGTTTTCTCTCAGGGTGTTCCTCTCTAAGCTTCAGCTCCTCAAAAATGTCACTCTTAGTTGCTCTTGGGGTGTTTGTCCTCTCTTAGCTCCTCCAGAGCAAAAGTCTGCTTTCAAAGGCCATCTCCAACATGTCTCTGTAAGCTGAAGCTCCTCTCTCAGCTCCTGTGAGTTCTTCAAAGTGTCCCTCTTAGCTGTAGCAAGCTCACTCCTTCTGTCTGAGCTTATATAGTGCTCTAATAAACTAATCAAGGCCTATGCTGAGTGGGTGTGGTCACACCTCCTTGGAAATTATCCAGTGAAAGATCTCACTCACATCTCCAGGGAAACACCCAATCAACAGTCTCCAACCCAATCAACACCAATACGTTTCCTGCCCACATGAGATTGCATCAAAGATAATGGCATTTTGGGGGACATAATACATCCAAACCAGCACACTCACCAACCTACAATTATATTATAATATGGTGAATTCCTCATAAGAATCCATTCATTATAGTTATATTGGCATCACAAGAAAAAACATGTGGACGCACAGTTGATAAATTTTAATGATTTCAGGCAGAGGCGAGAGGTGAGCACCAGTGGCCGGGGCGGGAGGGGGATTGGGGAATGGGGCAGAAGCGGAGGCACAGATGCGGTCCCATTCCCAAGGAGCGAGGCTCCCGCCACCCTGCCTGGAGTGGGGACGACCAGAAAGGAGGCTGCAGCCCCCTCAGGGGAGTGAGGCAGAGCCGGAAAAGTGCATCCAGAGAAGATTTTTCTTGGATTTGGCTACAAATGTATAGATCTTCTGCCCTGTGTACAGACATGGTGGCCAGAAGAAGACTGCAGGGAGACTGAGGTTGAACTTCCCATATCATGTCACTGAAGCAGTTGGGCAATCTGATTGGTGCTGCTATGTGCTCAAGAAGAGTGGGACAGGAGAAAATACCTCTGACCCATTTAGGGCAGAGACAAGAAAGCACAAGGAATGTCCTGACCAGCTAGGACTCAGCTCTAAAAGAAGCACTGAGAAATGTAATGGTGAACAGGAAAATAAATATATAGACTAACTTGCAGAGCTGATTTTTACCCATTTTAATGATATAGACAACATTAACTTTAAACCTGACATGTGCAATCTTAAAAGAAATTGATGCAAATTCATCAGATCAAAGAGCAAGAGAAAGCAGCAGCTGCCAACATAGATGAAGTACAGAAGGCAGATATCGTCATCTACAGGGCAAAGACTTTGTCCCCAGGAGTCTTTTGGACTGGAAGGAGGAGAAGGGTATTGATGGGAAAACAAACAAGAGCCGTGCTAGGATGTTTGCAGCAGGGTAGCAGGGTAGGGGGTGACAAAGGCGGGAATGGGTGGTGGGTTAGAAAAGATTCACACCAAAAGTGGACAGAGGGGAGACCAGCTTGGTTATCTCCAGCTTCAGCGTTCATCGTAAACAACAGAAAAAGGCATTTGCTAAATATTAAGATTTAAAAGAATTAAAGCTAGCTGGTGCAGGAAATATATTGATACTCATATCATGAGATTTGAATAGAGCCACACCCCTAAAACTAATTCATAGTTACTTTTAAAAGATTGGCACAATAGTCACACTACTCTTAAGTGTGTGTTGCGGGCTGGGATTCTTCTTCATTTTTGGTTGAATTTTTCTAACAGCAAAAGTGTTTGCTTCAGAAAACATTTTCCGTAGGTGAGACATAACCCTTACTGCATGTCTTTCCAAAGGCAAGTTGCCAAGAGAAGATGCCACCCCTGGAGTTAAGTCATTTTATGACCTATATGACACAGTACTGGGGTATTTATTTATAAGTTAAAAACAATATTTTCCCTTGCATTAAAAAAATTAGCAAAACGTTGGTTAAAAGGTCCCAGCTGAGGTGGATTTATCACCAACTGAATGAAGTTTAAGCTTCAGGGCCCGTCACTTTCACAGGTCCAAGGCCCTGGGAGGGGCCCTGGCTATTTTTGTATTCATAATTCTACACTTTTTTATAAGTGATGATTTCCCAAATTATATAAGATATAAGCTGCAGGCCTCATAAAACCCGGATTTACCCCTGGGTCCCAGGCAATTACAACCCAGTAAAGCTCTTGAATGAAGTCTAGATATTATTGACAAACAGCGATTGAATAAGTTACAAGTGTGCTAAGAGTCAGTCTTTTTTTTAATCTGAAATCTTGGCACAAAGATGTGCCAAGAGCTTATTAGTAAAGTACCATTCTTTGAATGGTAGTGGTAATCATATCTCTTTCAGATAAAATCAGGAGTGAAATATATTATGGAAAACCAGCAGTGATTGATTATCCTAAATGTTAAGTGTACTTTCTTTTCCCCCTGACTTTGGTATACTCTTTTTCCCCTGACTTTAAAGTGCTTCTTTTTCATTCTCCTACACGGGTCCAGATCGATGGCTTATTTTTTAAAAATTTTCTTTTAGTCAGTTTATTGGTTCTAAAAATACAAGCTTCATGATTTAAAAACAGAAGGACTTTACAATGTAGAAAGGCAATGTACCTTATTCAGATGCAACACATTCATAGGTTGGCTTGTCTGTGGTTCATCAATATAGTGCCAAGAACATAAGTGCTCAGAGAGAATAAGTGGGAAATCCTAGCCTTATCCCTATTGAATTATTTGCCCCACTGCTGAGAATATCAATGAGGTGGTATGGCCACGCTATGAAGACAAATTGAGCTGCATTCACGGAGATGCCCTAACAATACCCAAGGCAACTAACACCGGTTTCCTTTAGATAGCTGTAGATGCACAAAAGATTATGTACTTCAGGATGTTCTCATCACTTTTTGGTATGTACTGGAATCCTGGCAGCTTCTTCTCAGATTCAGAAAGGCATAACATTAAAGATGAAAATAACTGGGGGTTGTCCTTTGGAGTGATTTAGAGTGGCTGTTTAATTTGTAATGTTTCAGAATGTTAAGATTGTCATACCCAACAACTATTATACTTTTCTTCTCCCAACTGTCTTATTCTTCCTTGTATAAAAGGTAACTTCTTTTCTCTCTGAAGCTTAGTAATTCTTCCTCCACCCCATAACATTTCTTTAAGTACTTATTATGTTCCAGGCACTATATTAAGTACTTTTACTTATCATACTAAGTAAGATAGCATGCATAAAGCTCTTAAAATAGTGCTTGGCACATAGTAAGTGCTCAATACATGTTAGCTCATACTATATTTCATTTTCATTTTTCCAACAACTCTTGTGATGTAGATGTCATTGTCTCAAATTTGCAGATGAGGAAATTGAAACTTAGGGACCTTGGGTAACTTGCCTGAGTTCACAGTATTAATAAGGAGCAGAACCACTTAGAGCTTTGCAAATAATTTTCTCTGCAGTTCTGCATTCCCTTCTAATAGCTGAATGATGACAATTGGGCTTTTTGTTCCTTGTGTCTTGAAGTTGATTTCTTACTTGAAAAGGACCTTTAGAGCAGAGAGCTCCATCTCCCTATGAGCATCTCATGCTCCTGGGGCACCTGGCCAGGCCATCTCTGGGCATTTCTGAGATCTCTGCTCACTGGTCAGTGCACATATGACAGCATTCCTGCTGAACACCTACTCTATGCCCAGCCCCATGCTGTGCTTCACACATGCTCTTTCATTTAGTCCTCTAACCACCTGGTGAGGTAAACGGTGTGAAGTAAGGCTCAGAGACGTTCATTACTCAAGTCACATCACCAGAAAGTGGCAGAGCAAGAATTCAAACCCAATTCTGCCTGCCTCCAGGGCCCTTCCTTCTTCCTCTGGTCCTTACTCCTTCATTTTATAACCTAGCCGGAGGGTCTTTTTCAAGGTCACTCTCAGAACTTTGAATTGAATGAAGGCTCACCATTTCAGATTCTTTAGGCTTTGCCCCAAGAAGGGGTTTATGTGGTTCTGTTAGAGCTCTTGTGTTGAGGAGCTTCTTGTGGGAAGTCATGTTCTCGTGGCTCATGGACCTATGTAGATGAATAAATAAAGGAAAGAGGTTCACTCCATCCCCAAGTCTTTTCAAACATTGGAATGGGATCTGGCTCGTTCTGCTTATTCCTTTGACTGACTTCTCCAAGGAACCAGTTTTCCCTGCCTCTCTTGGGATTCTAGCATAGATAGTTTTAGAGTCCTATTTTAAATTTATTTTCACTGCCTGTTTTGGACATTTTTTCAGCTAAAGCTGTTAGGATTTCAGTACATTCAGGACAGTGATGACATGTTTCAGTCCTCAATTCATCTCTATCTCTTCAGTTAGTAGAAAGGAAATGTAGCCCATATGTCTGGACGTGTATAGAAGAATTTGGAGGAAAAAAAAATAACAGGTAAGAAATGTTCCCTTATTTTTGTGAGCTACCATTCATCTGTCCCATTGTCCTATATCAGAAGGCTTACACAAAAATATTTAAGTTCCCCTCTTCTAATATATACTTTAAAAATAACTTGGAACAATATTTCTTAAACTTTGAGTCTGGGGAAGACTTTGAAGCTAATAAAATGTGTTGTCACATTTTATTCCCATAAAGATAAGTCCATGAATATCAAAAAGGTAATGGAGTTCTGACCTATAAATACATTAGCTAGCTGTGGGACCCTAAACATATTCTTCAGCTTCACTGCACCTTAGTTTATCTAGAAAACAAGGAGTTTGGATAAGAAACAGAAATGATCTCTAACGTAAAGTCGACTGTGATTCTAAAACCATTAGTATCCCTTGGTTTGTGGGAAAGAGATGCTGCAGTGTTGTCTGAACTTGAGCTGCTGAGTCCCTTCCCACTCCGTCTCTCCTTTGCCCAGCTAAAACCTTGAAGAAAAGATAGGAGGATAAAAAAAGGATAAAATAGGGTTGTCCCATATTTTGATTCACTAGGATACTAATGTCACTTGAGAAAGAACTGTCTGGTTGAGAAGAAACATAAAGATGTTGGGTGCAAGGCCATAGACGAGCTGTTAAGAAAGACTGAGGGTTGAAGAACTGAGATAAGATTGGGAGAAGGATAACAAACTTTGTAAATTGTTTTTGGCTATATATTCTTAATCACTGGGGGGAAAGTGGGGAGTGGGGAGATGCAAAGGTGGAGGAGCTTACTTGCACAGATCCCATGATGACCTTAAAGGCTTTAATGCCAAAATATCTATTCAGATTTTCTAGTTCTTCTTGAGTCAGTTTCAGTAGTTTCGTCTTTCTAGGTATTTGGCCATTTCATCTAGGTTATCTAATTTGTTGGCATATAATTGTTCATCATATTCCCTTATAATCTTTTTCATATCTGTAAGGTTGATAATTCATTTCATTCCTGATTTTAGGAATTTGACTCTTCTCTCTTCTTCTCTTGGTCAGTCTAGCTAAAGATTTGCCAATTTTGTTGATCTTTTCAAAAAAACCACTTTTGGTTTTGTTGATTTTCACTATTTTTCTATTCTCTGTTTCATTTATTTCTGCTCCAATCTATTATTTCCTTCCTTCTACTGCTTTGGGTTTAGTTTGCTCTTTTCTAGTTCCTTCAGATGCAGGACTCAAGTTATAGATATGAAATCTTTCTTCTTTTAAAATATGTACATTTGCAACTATAAATTTCCTTTTGAGTACTGCTTTACCTTCATCTCATAAGTTATCATATATTGTGTCTTCATTTTCATTCAGATCAAAGTATCTACTAATTTCCCTTGTTTCTTCTTTGACCCTTTTAGGAGTGTGTTGTTTCATATGCATATATTTGTGAATTTCCCAAGTTTCTTTCTGTTATTCATTTATAACTTCATTCCATTGTGGTTAGATAACATACTTTGTATAATTTCAATCCTCTTATATTTATTGAAACTTGTCTTAGGGTCTCACATGTTATCTATCCCAGAAAATGTTCCATGTGTACTTGAGAAGAATGTGTATTCTGCTGTTCTTGGGTGGAAGTGTCCTATAGATGTCTGTTTTGTCTAGTTGGATTATTGTATCATTCAAGTTCCCTGTTTTCTTGTTGATCTTCTGTCTAGTTGTTCCATCCATTATTGAAAGTATAATATTGATATCTTCAGCTATTATTGTTGCATTGTCCTTTTCTCCTTTCAGTTCTGTCAGTTTTTACTTCATATATTTTGGGGCTCTGTTGCTAGATGCATATATATTTATAATTGTTTTATCTTTCTGATGGATTGACCCTTTCATCAGTATAAAATATCCATCTTTGTTGTCTAGTAACAACTTTTGTGTTCAAGTTTATTTTGTCTGTTGTTAGTATAGCTACTCTTGCTCCCTTTTGGTTAGTACTTGCATTGTGTATCTTTTCCATCCTTTTCATTTCAATCTATTTGTGTCTCTGAAGCTAAAGTGAGTCTCTTGTAGATAGTATATAGTAGGATTGGTTTTTTAATCCATTTTGCCAATTTCTGCCTTTTAAGTGGAAAGCTTATTACATTTATATCTAATGTATTTACTAATTATGTAGGCTTTACATCTGCCATTTTGCTATTCTTTTTCTATATATCTTGTCTTGGGTCTTCCTCTATTCTTCCATTCCTGCCTTTTTTTGTGTGTTAGATTCTAGTGTACCATTTTAATTACCTAATCATTTCTTTTACTATGCATATTTTAGTTATTTTCTTAGTGGCTGCTCTGGGAATTACCTTTAACATTTTAATTTTTTTAGTTTAATAAATTTATTTTGAAATAAATTCAATCTTACAGGAAGAGTTGCAAAAACAGTACAAACCCCATACATAGAACTCCATCATACCCGATCCCCCTCCCCCCATACCCCGATCCACCACCTTTAACATCCTGTCACACCACCATTTCTTTCTTTCCCTCCCTCCCTCCCTATCATCCATCATCTATTGCTCTGTCCTCTGAACATATGAGAACAAGCTGCACATATTTTTGAACAAACAATATAATTCACATATACCTTTCCCATGGACAAGAACATTCTTTTATGCAATCCCATTAAGTGCAGCTAAGAAGTTCAAGAAATTCAACATTGATACAAAGCTTATATTCTAAATTTCCTCTTTGTGTGTGTGTGTGTTCCATCTGCGTCCCTTTGAGCCTCCTCTCCTCCATCCTCAGATCCCATCCAGGATCATCCTTGGCATTTAATTGTCATCTATTTAGACTGTCTTTTTTTTTTTCAATTGTGGAAACATATATATAGCCTAAATCTTCCCATTCCAACCCCTCCCTAGCATTTCATTAGTGGGATTAATCATATTTAGAATGTTGCAATGCTATCACCTTCCCACCATCCATTTCTAGAAGTTTCCCTTCACTGCAAACAGAAACCCTACTCTCATTTCTTAACTCCCCATTTCCCCTTCCCCCACTTTTCGGAACCCCTACTCTACTTTTCATCTCTATGGTCGTATTCTCTGATACTTTCTTTATGTTTACCGTGGGGCTTAAATTTAACATCTTAAATCTATAACAGTCTTGTTTTTCTTTGATACCAACTTAACTTCAATATGACACATAAATATGTTCCTGTACTCCATCATTCCCCCACCTTTATGTAGTTCTTGTCAAAAATTACATATTTTACATTGAGTCCAAAACCACTGATTTTTCATCACAGTTTATGTATTTTAGATCCGGTAGGAAGTAAATAGTGGAGTTATAAATCAAAATACAGTAGTATTGGTATTTATATTTACCATGTGATCTTTACTGGAAATCTTTATTTCTTCATGTAGTTTCAGTCAATTGTTTAGTGTCCCTTCCTTTCAGCCTGCTCAACTCCCTTTAGAATTTCTTATAGGACTGATTAATGGTGATGAAGTCCCTCAGCTTTCGATTATCTGGGAATGTTTTTATCTCCCCCTCATTTTTATCCTCCAGGTGTTTGTGGATTCTCCAAGTCTCTGAT
Source organism: Choloepus didactylus (assembly GCF_015220235.1). Taxonomy (NCBI): domain Eukaryota; kingdom Metazoa; phylum Chordata; class Mammalia; order Pilosa; family Megalonychidae; genus Choloepus; species Choloepus didactylus. The sequence goes on along the minus strand of NC_051324.1, from coordinate 61,153,697 downwards.
GGTTATTGACTTCTATTTGTATTCCATTGTGGTCAGAGATGTGCTTTGAACAAATTCATTTTTTTTTTTAATTTATTGAGGCTTGTTTTTATGTCCCAGCATACGGTCCATTCTGAAGAAAGATCTGTGATCACTAGAGAAGAATGTGTGTCCCGGTCACCTGGGATGTAATATTCTATACATGTCTGTTAAAATTTTATGTATCTCTCTCTCCTTTCTTTGTTTCTCTGTCAGTAGGGCTCCCTTTAGTATCTGAAGTAGGGCAGGTCTTTCATTAGCAAAATCTCTCAGCATTTGTTTGTGGAAAATTTAAGTTCTCCCTCAAATTTGAAGGAGAGTTTTGCAGGATAAAGTATTCTTGGTTGGAAATTTTTCTCTCTCAGAATTTTAAATGTGTCATGCCACTGCCTTCTTGCCTCCATGGTGGCCGCTGAGCAGTGACTACTTAGTCTTATGTTGTTTCCTTTGTATGTGGTGAATTGCTTTTCTCATGCTGCTTTCAGAACTTGTTCCTTTTCTTCAGTATTTGACAGTCTGATCAGAATATGTCTTGGAGTGGGTTTATTTGGATTTATTTTATTTGGAGTTCGCTGGGCATTTATGCTTTGTGTATTTATATTGTGTAGAAGGTTTGGGAAGTTTTCCCCAACAATTTCTTTGAATACTCTTTCTAGACCTTTACCCTTCTCTTCCCCTTCTGGGACACCAATAAATCTTAAATTTGGATGTTTTATTTTATCTCTCATATCCCTGAAGTCCATTTTGATTTTTTCAATTTTTTTCCCCATTCTTTCTTTTGTTCTTTCAGTTTCTGTTCTGTGGTCCTTGAGGAGGCTGAGTTGTTGTTCAGCTTCCTCTAATCTTGTATTATGTGTATCCAGTCTTTTTAATTTGGCCTACAGTTTCCTTAATTTCCATAAGATCTTCTATTTTTTTATTTACTTTTGCAATTTCTTCTTTATGCTCTTCTAGGGTCTTCTTTATATTTTCTATATCCTGTGCCATGCTCTCGTTGCCTGTCTGTAGTTCTGGGTTTGGGATCTCCATATCATCTGTTTTTATCATATGCTTTAAGATTTTCTGTTGTTTTTGGCCTCTTGGCATTTACTATACTTGATCTCTAATATGTCAGAACTGCAGCTTCGTGGCATACACTTTATCTAACCAGCAGATGGCGTTCATGAGTCACCTATTCCTCTCAAGTCAGTTCTCCCGAACTTTGTGGTGTGTTAGGATCTGACTCTTGTGGGGTCCAACTGGTGCACTTAATTTGGGTGTGTTGTCAGTGCCGTCTGCCCTGAATGAGGGGTGTGTGTCTGAGCAGTTAGGGAGGAAGGGTAACTTTAATAATCAAATCTCCCAGGTGTTCCTGGAGATTTAAGGCTGTTGCCAGAGCCTAAGCCTTCATTTCAGTCTTTCCACCGATTGTCTCTGCTGCTGACCCACAAGTCCTTGGTATTCACGTAGGGTCCCTGGGATCTCTGAGCGGTTCCGCCTTCCCAGCTGTGCTCTTCCAGGACCTCTGCTGAGGGAGGGCCGTGCCACATCACAAGTGTGCGCCAGCCTCCAGGGAAGCCCTGGGATGCCAGGCCACGCAGGGGCGTTCCCATCCCGATTCAAAGATGGTTGACTGGTACACGTTAACTTCCCCCTTTCCGCACAGCACCGCCCTCCCAGCTCCAGGACAGTCAGCCGTGGGTGTATTAAAGGCCACTGTCCACGGCCGACACTGTGGCATGTGTGCGGTGCTGCGGGAAAGACTCCGTGTCAGACTGGGCTTCCCAGCACGGCTCTGGGCTGTGGATCTGGCCCCAGGCAGGAGGGTCCCCTGCCCACCGGGGAGATGGCTGCAAATTGTGCGGTCCTTTCTCCCTTTGGCTCCCCTTTGCTCCCCTGGGCCTGAGACAGTCAGCAGCAGGTGTGTGAAGGGGTATCCTCCATGCCAGACACCGAGGCATTAGCCCAGCCCGCTCCCACCGTGCTTCATTGCAGGGCTCTCCCTGTCAGATTTGCAGCTGCTCCCGGGCTTTTTTTTTTTTTTTTAAAGAACTAGTCCATCTCCAAACACTGACCCTCCATTTCTCCACACCACAGTGTGGCCAAGGAACTTTCAGGCAACTCACTCACTCATTTCAGAATGCAGACTCCTGGTTTCACCAAATGCACGGTCCCTGTAGATTTAGCAGACCTTGTCTGGCTGGTGCTATTCTGGAACTGGTGTTCTGGGTCACTTTCTGGTTTTTATCTAGTATTTTTCACAGAGGAGTTTTTTTGCCCTGTCTCACCTAGCCACCATCTTAGGTTCTCTAACATTTTAATTTATAACATTCTCATTTGGATTACCAACATAATTTCAGTAGTATACAAAAACTTTGCTCCTATATTGCTCTACTCTAACTCCCTCCTTTATATTGTTATTATCACCAAATATATTGTGTGCCGATTGAAATAGATTTATAATTACTTTTTTGTGCAGTTATCTTTTAAACCCAATAGGAGGAGGAAAAAAGGAGTTACAAACAAAAAATACAATCATATGTCTTTTATATTTGTTTATGTAGTTACCTTTATGGGTGCTCTTTATTTCTTCTTGTGGATTCAAGTTACTATCCACTGTCCTTCAGTTCAGCCTGCAGGAAACCCATTAGTATTTCTTGTAGGGCAGGTCTGCTAGCAACAAACTCTTTCAGAATTTCTTTATTTAGGAATGTCTTAATTTCTCTTTCATTTTTGAAGGATAGTTTTGCCAGATATAGAATTCTTGGTTGACAGGATTTTTTCTTTAGCACTTTGTCTTTTCTTTGCCTCCTGGCCTCCAAGGTTTCTGATGAAAAATTTGTGGTTAATTTTATTGGGGATTCTTTGTATGTGATGAATCACTTCCCTCTTGCTGCTTTTGATTTTCTCTTTGTCTTTTTACAGTTTGGTTATGATGTGTCTAAATGTAGATGTCATTGACTTTATTCTACTTGGAGTTCTTTGAGCTTTTTTGATGTGTAGATTAATGTTTTGCATCAAATTTAGGAAGTTTTTTGGCCATTATTTCTTTTTGCCCCTTTCTCTCTCTTCTCTCCTCTGTCATATTATGAGTATGTTAGTATACTTGATGATGTCCCACAGGTCTCTGGGGCTTTGTTCATTTCTCTCCATTCTTTTTTCTTTTTCTCAGACTGTATAATCTCAGTTATCTGTCTTTAAGTTTGCTGATCGTTTCTTCTACTTGCTCAAATCTGCAATGGATCCCCTCAAGTGGATTTTTCACTTCAGTTATTGTACTTTTCAACTCCACAATTTCTACTTGATTCACTTGTATATAAATCATCTCTCTTTATTGACATTCTCTGTTTGATGAAACATTATTCTCTTACTTTTCTTTAGTTCGTTAGACATGGCTTCCTTCAACTTTTGGAACATATTTAAAATAGCTGATTTAAAGTCTTTGTCTAGTAAGCCCAATGTCTCACTTTCCTCAGGATAGTTTCTGTTTGTTGCTTTTGCCTTTTATGGACCATTTTTTCTTGTTTCTTTGCATAGCTTGTAAATTTTTGTTGAAAATGGGACATTTAAAATAATATAATGTAGCAATTCTGGAAATCCAGTTCTCTCTTCTTCCACGTTTGGTGGTGGTGTTCCTTGTTGTAGTTGTTGTTTAGTGACTTTTCTGAACTAATTTTGTAAAGTCTGTCTTCTTTGCTGTGTATGGCAACTGAAGTCTTTATTCCGTTATCTTGATGGTCAGCTAATGATTGAATTGAGATTTCCTAATAAATCTCCCAGTCTTTGCCAAGGGGCTCTTTATGTATGTTGTGGCTTGCTTTCAACACCAGCCACCCAGTTTACAGCTCTGCCTTAGCCTTCACTTCTTGCTTGCCCAGAGTCTCACAGTTAAAACTTAGTTGTTTCTCAAATATTCCATGAGCATGCTTACAGCTGTTGTAGATTGCATATAATGTCCTTCTCAATTCCCAGGAATATGTCCCAGATTTTCAAATCTCCCATGGATATCTCATTTCTTGGCTTTTCCTTTTAAGCTTTTTGGTTAAGCTATTGTTTGCCCTATTATCAGTTGCCAAAGGCAGCACTGTTGTTAAAACACTTACCTGTAATTACTGATGTTAAAAAAATGCACCCTTGGGAGAGGCTTTTAGCACTAGACAGCTACCAGTCAGCTCTAATAAAGACAAGCCTTTCTACTGGAGTCTTCCAAGGAATCTCCAGACAGGTCAACTAATGAAAATTATTGGGGATTTAGGCTTTGAAAGAGCTCCAGCTACATTCTGCTCCCCCCAGTGCTGCACATGTGGGCAGTGATTTTTCAAGGCTACTGCTGAGACTGGAGAGCACTGAATGAGTCTAGGGCAAGTTAAAACACCACAAAATGCAATGTCCTTGTGGAATCCAGACATTCTCTTGAATCAGTGCTCCTTGGGTTGCTGCAAGTCTTTAAATTTCCAGAGTTATAAAAGAGTTGAGACAATTTTTGCCAGATTTTTCTCTACATTTATGGAGGGGTGAAATTTCAGAGTCTTTATTCCTTCATTTTCACTGACATAACCTACAATATGATTTTACATTTCTAAGGTCTCAATGATCTCAAACTAATTAAATATTTAATTGTGGGAGATAATTACAGAAGATGAAAGATAAAATGTAATTCTTATGAGGGTCTCCCTATTGGGTAGATGAAGTTTGAAAATGTATTTCTATATTTAGTGCCCTAAAAATTAAGGATAAAGTAAAAGCTATTTTAAACCCTATTTTCTTCATACAGGTAAAACACAGGCTTTGGAGTCAGACAGACCTGAGTTCAAATCCCAGCTCTGCTTCTTACTAGCTTGGTGACCTAGGACAAATTAAATAACCTCTCTGTGCCTCAGTTTCCTCAACTGTAAAATAGGGTAATAATAATATTTACCACATAAGGTTATTGTGAGGATTAAATGTGAAGTGCTGATTACAGTGCTGGGAGCCCAATAAGACATTAGCTGTAATAATTACTATTTTTTTTTTTTTGATGTTCTGCAAAAGTACCCAAGTGAGATAACCTAAAGGTATATTTTCTTCTCATTGTTTCTTTTCTTTTCTGTTTTTTCTTTCTTTTGAGAATTGAGAAGAAAAGATATACCATTTTATTTTGGAATAAGAATTTGTGTAAAAAATGAATTTATTCATTTTACTAATATATAAACAAAATACCATATATTTACTCAGTGAATATTTATTAAATACCTAGCAAACATCAGGCACTATGCCAGGCACAAGGATGGTAGTGACAATAAAGTGTGGTCCCTGCCCCTCAAAGAACTGATAATCTAAGAGACTGACAAGTAATCGGGTGCTAATATGCAGCATAAAAGGGCTTTGATGGTAAGAATACACATGTGGGTATGTAATGGGAGTTGTGGCTTTCAGGAGTTCCTCTTCTTAGATTTATCCCTTTCTTCTTTGGCTCCAAAGCCAAGGAATTGGTCCTTTTTTTTTTTTTTTTTTTTTTTTTTAATTGGGTGGATTCAGCTATGAACTTTTTTAAAGATCTAAATATTGAAAGGGGAAAGCACCTTGAATTATGGAAGACTCTAGAAACAGTTTTTCCTATAGCGAGGGCTTCCTACCAGCATAGTCACTTGTATGGTTTTCAACCTGAAAAATTCTTTGGCAGATTTTTCCTTTGCCATCCACCTTTTTTCTATTTCTTTTCTCTTTGTCTTCTCCACTTGATATTCCGGAGACCTGGGTAGTTCCCAAAGGAAGAATGCTTTGTGGATTCTAAGGGTGATTTTTAAGTAAAGACAAAATGATTTTTTTTTTTTTTTACCTACAAACTCCATACCAAAAATATTAACATAAACTTTCATGGAACTTATTGAAAATGCAGATAATTTTAATTCCATTGCATTTTTCAGAATTCTCAATCGTAATCCTCTGACAGCTGTTGAAGATTCATATCTTTTTAAATTGCCAGCATTAAAATATTTGTAAGTATGCAGAAATCTGGTGGATCATGAGATGATTTCTGTTCTTCTTTTACTTTCATCAAAGATTAAGTATTTTTCATTTAGGCTGAAAAGTCATTAATTTTAATTTTAATGGGATTATTGAAAAAAAGTTATTTGGCAATGAAAAGGATTAAGAAAGGATGTATAATGGGCAAGATAGCCAGGAGGGGTTAAGAGCTGTGTTGAAGAACATGTGTGGATATGGTACATGTAGACATGTAGAAATATTGTTTATCCTAGAATGCAGAGGAATAAGGTATACACTATAAAGAAGGAGCAAGGAATTCAGAGAGATGAATGCAGTATGAGAATAAAAAGTAGGATAATGGTGAAAGACTGTGGGTTCTGCTGTTCAGTGCCAAGGTCACTGATTTGATTATGCAAATAAACTTGTATTTCTTCAATAAGAACTCTCCTGAATTGTTATCTATGGAAATTAATCCCTTGAGCTAGCTTGTTTTACAGAGAAGCCAAGTTATCTCATGTACTTCAGTATTTGTTTAAGTACAGAATTTTTGTGTTTGGGTTCATATTGTACATATCTGGGCATTCTCTTTCAGAGATATGGGAACAACACAAGTGTCACTTACAACAGTTGAGAACATCCTCATGATGACACTCGAGTTGGAAAAATTGTAAGTCATTTTCTCTTAGATTTATTTTCACAAGTTGTTTTCTTAGGCTTCTTTTTATTATTTTACAAATCAGGTTTATTGAGGTAAATTTTACATATAATAATAGTTACCTTTTTTAAATGTATAGTTTGATGACTTTTGACAAATGTTTAGTTATGTAACCACCATTGCAATCGAGATATAGAACATTCCTGTCACCCAAAAAGCCCCTCCCAAGAAATGAAAGCATATGTTCACACAACTTGTATGTGTTTTTAGCAGTTTTATTCATAATGGACAAAAACCTGGAAACAACCCAAATCTCATCAGCTGATAAATGGATAAACAAATTATAGAATATCTGTACAACTGTAATATTACTCAGCAATAAAAAGGAATGAGCTACTAATATATGCAACAACATAGATGAATCTCAGAAGGATTATGCTAAGTGAAAGAAGCCAAACATAAAAGGTTACAAATGAAAGATGCAAAACACAAAAGGCTGCCTACTATATGATTTCATTTGTAAGACATTCTGGCAAAAACAAAACCACAGGGGCAGAAATTAGATGGGTGGTTGCTGGGGACTGGTGGTGGGAGTAAATACCTAGGAGAGGAGCTGCTATCTCATATGCTGAGAGCATTTTTCATTTTACTTGAAACTACTAAACTGTTTTCAAAAGTGGCTGTTTCATTTTGCAGTCCCACCAGCAGTGTATGTGACTTGCAGTTGCTCCACAAACATCAGTCATCTGGTCTTTGTATTTCAGTCTTAAAAAAAATCATACAAAAAAAAAAAATCAGCCCACCTAGTAGATGTGTCATGGTATCACATCTTGGTATATTAAGTTGCATTTCTCTAACAGCTAATGATGTTGAGTGTCTCTTCCTGTGCTTATTTACCATCTTTATCTTCTTTAATGAAGTGATGGTTCAAATCTGTTGCCATTTTTTTATAGGATACTTTATCTTACTATTGAGTTATAAGAGTACTTTTTATATATTCTGAAAATAAGTTCTTTCTCTCAGATAATGTGTTTGGTAAATATTTTCTCCCAGGCTGTAGCTTTCTGATCATTCTCTAAAAAGTATCTTTTGAAGAACAGAAGTTTTTAATTTTGGTGGAGTCTAATTAATTGAATTATTAAAAAGAAGGAAAAAAAAGAAAACATTGTGGATCACATTCCCTTTATCCAGTGTATGGATGGATGAGTAGAAAAATGGGAACAAAACCTAAATGAAAAATAGGGTGGGATGGAGGGAGGTGATTTGGGTATTCTTTTTTTATTTTTATTTTTTATTCTTACTCTGACTCTTTCTGGTGTAAGGAAAATGTTCAAAAATAGATTGGGGTGATGAATGTACAACTATAAGATGGTACTGTGAAAAGTTGATTGTACACCATGGATGATTATATGGTATGTGAACATATCTCAATAAAACTGTATTAAAAAAAGAAAAAAAATACATATTTCCATATCAAGTGATACAATGAGAAGAAAACACAAGCCACTGAGCTCCTATCTCAATACACAAATCATCTGTCACAGAAGTATATTCAATATAAGGCAGGTGATAAAAAAAAGTCCTGAAAATACCACTCATTTCAAGGAGCTTACATTCTGGAGAGTTGGAAGGGCACACAAAAACTATTAATAGATAAGTACATTATGAAGCATACAGTAAGGTGGTAAATTGAAGGGAAAGATGAATAGGTAGGGGAAGTGAGCTCTGAAGTGCCTAGATCCGGAAGGATGACAGGTCACAAGATTAGAATAGTCAGTATACTCTTTGACAAGGTGATATTTGAACAAAGACTTGAAGGAGATGAAAAAGTTGGTATTAAGTACATTTTTTATATGGTCTAATAGGATGAGTACAGTTTAACTTACAGTTTAATTGTATGTCTTTGTTTCAGACTAATGAGAGCACAAGAGTCTCACTTATGAGTATCATATGATATTAAAAATAAGTTATCAAGTAAATATGATAGTCTAAAATATTAATCTGATAAAAATTACACACTAATCTAATGTATGAAGCTAAAACTAATCACTAAAAGTATTAGAAAGCAAGAGTGATTACAAAAATACACTTTCCTTCTCAAGTTCTTTTCACTTTGTTTGCTCCTCCCAACTACTTCTTCTCCATAGTTCCCTTCACCCTCATTTTCTGCTTTGCTTTTCAATTCCTCCCTTGGCCAAATTCATCTGCTTCCTCTCCCTCCATACATGTATTTTTTCATTATGTATGAATAACTAGAATCCTTCCAAGAATGCATTATTATCACAGGAAACTAACACATGCACTTTCCTTATCCCATGCTAGAAACACTGGTTTTCTTCACTCATGCTGTGACCATCAGAATCATAATAAAGTCTATGTCTCACTTAATGATTTTAATTTTGTTCTTAAAACACTTTCTCTGAAGAGAAAAGGCATAAATTTAAAAAATAAATAAATAAAATCTATTCATTTTAAATGGAAATTATGGTGCATATTATCCCCATCTTACAAAAAAAAAAACAAAAAACAAAAAAACCTGGCAGGAACTTTGGAAATGAAAGGCACAACACAAGAAATGAAAAGCACAATGGAGACATACAACAGCAGATTTCAAGAGGCAGAAGAAAACAGCCAGGAACTGGAGAACAAGACACCTGAAATCCTACACACAAAAGAACAGATAGGGAAAAGACTGGAAAAATATGAGCAATGTCTCAGGGAATTCAATGACAACATGAAATGCATGAATGTACGTATCATGGGTATTGCAAAAGGAGAAGAGAAGGGAAGGGGGCAGAAGCAATAATAGAGGAAATAATCAATGAAAATTTCCCATCTCTTATGAAAGACATAAGATTACAGATCCAAGAAGCGCAGCAAACCTCAAACAGAATAGATCTGAATAGGCCTACGCTGATACACTTAATAATCAGATTATCAAATGTCAAAGACAAATAGAGAATCCTGAAAGCAAGAGAAAAGCGATCCACCACATACAAAGGAAGCTTGATAAGACTATGTGTGGATTTCTGAGGCAAGAAGGAAGTGGTGTGATATATTTAAGATAGTGAAAGAGAAAAACTGCCAACCAAGAATCCTGTATCAAGCAAAACTGTCCTTCAGATATGAGGGAGAGTTTAAAATAATCTCTGACAAACAGACAAATGAGAGAGTTTGTGAGCAAGATGCCTGTGCTACAGGAAATACTAAAGGGAGCACTACAGACAAATACAAAAAGGCAGAAGTGAGAGGTTTGGGACACAATCTTGGGTGACAGTAGCACAGCAATGGAAGTACACTGAACAAAGATGACTGTGAGTATGGTTGAAAGAGGAAGGTTAGGAGCATGTGGGACACCAGAAGGAAAGAAGAAAGATAAAGACTGGAACTGTATAACTCAGTGAAACGTGGAGTGCTCAACAATTGTGATAAAATGTACAAATATGTTTTTACAAGAAGGAGAATGAATGAATGTCAGCCTTGCAAGGGTTAAAAATGGGGTGGGAGGCACTGGAAAATGGCAGCATAGAGAGGAGTGGAAGTTAGTTAGTTCCCCTGGAAAAACTAATAAACAACCAGGAACAAGTAGCAAATAATCTGGAATAACTGCTGGGGACAAATGTGACTGTCCACACATACACCAACCTGGATTGGGAAGAATGCCTGAGATCACAGCATAAAATCTGTAAGTAAAAACTGCAGACCTGTGCAAAGAGCCTCTCCCCGCTGGCAGCCAGAACTGCAAAACCTTGCTGTGATATAGAGCAGCACTCTCTGACAAGTGAGTATACCTCATTCCCAGCTCCAACCCGGGTTTTGATTAACAAATGTGCACTGCTCAATACAAGCTACAAATCCCCAACCAGCAGACAGAAGCTTCTAGTGATGACTGACCTTAAAGAGCCAGTAGAGTTCTCTGTGCTGGGAGTGGGAGCCCAGAGGACCGGGTGCTATCTCTGGCTAGTGGGTGATGCTGGGATGACCCTGGACTGGCCCTGAAGTGGGGAGTTCTGTCCCTTTTTCTCTCTCTCAACCTGGGCGGCTCAGTGGAGAAAACCACAGCCATTTTGTTTGCAGCTCTCTTACCCAGACAGGGTGGAGATAGCAGAGGCAGAGAGACAAAGAGCCTATTTAAATGCAAATGAAAACTCCCTAGGGGGTCTATCTTCCCTAAGAGGAAATAGGTGATGCCCAGCCCTAGTACTGGCCTCACATTCAGAACTAGACCCAAGAACCTGAGGGAAACCAGACAAAACAGAAGGAGAAGAGAAGGGAAAGGAGGCAGAAGCAATAATAGAGGAAATAATCAACAAAAATTTCCCATCTCTTATGAAAGACATAAAATTATAGATCCAAGAAATGCAGCAAACCCCAAACAATAGATCTGCATAGGCCTATGCCAAGACACTTAATAATCAGATTATCATATGTCAAAGACAAAGAGAGAATCCTGAAAGCAGCAAGAGAAAAGCGATGCACCACATACAAAGGAAGCTTGATAAGACTATGTGTGGATTTCTGAGTAGAAACCATGGAGGCAAGAAGGAAGTGGTGTGATATATTTAAGATACTGAAAGAGAAAAACTGCCAACCAAGAATCCTGTATCAGGCAAAACTATCCTTCAAATATGAAGGACGGTTTAAAATATTTTCTGACGAACAGAGAGTTTGTGAACAAGATACCTGCACTACAGGAAATACTTCAGGGAGCACTACAGACAGACAGGAAAAGGCAGAAGTGAGAGGTCTGGAACACAATCGTGGGTGATGGTAGCACAGCAATGTAAGTACACTGAACAAAGACGACTGTGAGTCTGGTTGAAAGAGGAAGGTTAGGAGCATGTGGGACACCAGAAGGAAAGAGGAAAGATAAAGACTGGGACTGTATAACTCAGTGAAACCTGGAGTGCTCAACAATTGTGATAAAATGTACAAATATGTTTTTACAAGGAGAATAAATGAATGTCAACTTTGCAAGGTGTTAAGGTGGTATTGGGGGAAAAATACAATCAATGCAAACTAGAGACTATAGTTAACAGAAACATTGTATTATGCTTCCTTTAATGTCACAAAGGCAATGTACCAAAGCTAAATGCATATAAGAGGGGGACATTAAGGAAGGGTATGGGACTCTTGGCATTGGTGATGTTGTCTGACTCTTTATTCTACTTTAATTTAATGCCATCTTTCCTTTTGTTGTTTCCTAGCTGTCATTTTTTTTTTTTTTTTTTTTGTAGTTGTGTCTTTTTTTCTTTTGTCTCTCTACCTTCTTTGACTCTTCCTCCTCCTTTGTGGAAGAAATGGAGATGTCCTTATATAGATAGTGGTGAGGGTGGTGAATACATAAATACGTGACTATACAGGGAACAATCGATTGTTTACTTAGGATGGAATGTATGGCGTGTGAACAAAATAGTCTTTAAAAATGGGTTGATGAAGAAATGTTTAGGACACTATATTGAGTGAAATAAGTCAGACACATAAGGACAAATATTGCAGGGTCTCACTGATATGAACTAATTATAATATGTAAACTCGTAGACATGAAATATAAGTTACCAGGATATAGAATGAGGCTAAAGAATGGGGAGTGGTTGCTTATTATGAGCAGAATGTTCAACTAGGGTGAACTTAAGTGTTTGAAAATGGACAGAGGTGATGGTAGCACTTTGTGAGAATAACCAACAGTGCTGAATGGTGTGTGAATGTGGTGGAAAGGGGAAGCTCAGAGTCCCATATATCACCAGAAGGAAAGTTAGAGGTTAAAAGATGGGAATGTATAAAACAGTGAATCCTGTGGTGGGCGCAATGTCTGTGATTAACTGTACAAATCTTAGAAATCTCTTTCATGAACTAGAAGAAATGTATGACACTATAACTAGAAGTTAATAATAGAGGGGCATATAGGGAGAAAAGTATACCTATTGCAAACTATATACTACAGTTAGTAGTATTTTAATATTCTTTCATCAACAGTAACAAATGTACTATACCAATACTATGAGTCAATAATGGAGGGGGGGAGTGGTTTATGGGTATGGAGGATTAAGTTCCTTTTTTGCATGTCTTTTTTATTTCTTTTCTGGAGTAATGAAAATATTCTAAAAATTCAAAATTTAATTGTGGTGATGGATGCACAGCTGTATGATGGTATCATGGGCAATTGTATACTTTGGATTTGTGGATAATTGTATGGAATGTGAACAATCTCAATTTAAAAAAATGGGGTAGTATTGGGGAAAAATACAATCAATGCAAACTAGACTATTAAAAAAAGTCAGCCATGTGGTTGGGTGTATCAGTAGTTCATTTATTTTTATTTCTGAGTGGTATCCATTATATGAATATACTACAATTTATCTCTTTATGTGTTGATGGACATTTGAGTTGTTTCCAATTTTTGTTTATTAGAAATAAAGTTTCTATGAACATTTGTGTACAAATCTTTGTATGCACAATACTTTCATTTCTCTTTGATAAATATCCAGAATTGGAATGGCTAGATCATATCAAGGGTGTCTGTCTAACTTCTCAAGAAGCTGTCAAACTGTTTTCCAAAGAGGTTGTACCATTTTACATCCCTGCTGGCATTGTATAAGCTCCATTTTCTCCACATCTTTGCCAACTCTTGCTGTGCTCAGTCTTTTTAATTTTAGATAATGTAATAGGTGTGTAGTTGTATCTCTTTGTAACTAATTTGCATATCCCTAAAGGTTAATGAAGTTGAGCATCTTTTCATGTGCTTGTTTGCCATTCAAATATGTTCAAATCATTTGACTATTTTTCACTTGTTTGAGGAGTTCTTTATATATTATGGAAAAAAGTGTTTTTTCTGATACGTAATTTGCAAATATTTCCTCCCATTCTGTGGCTTGGCTTGTCTTCTTTGCTGAAGAATAGAAATATCTATTCATACCTTGGCCTAGTTTTAATTAAGGTTTTTTGTCTTTTTATTATTGCATTGTAGTAGATCTTTATATATTCTAGATACTAAACCCTTACAGGTATATGGTTTCCAAATATCTTCTCCCATTCTTTAGGTAATCTTTTTACTTTGTTTAAAATGTCCTTTGATGTAGAAAAGTTTTTAATTTTGATGTTCATTTTATCGGTATTTTTCTTTTTGTTGCTTGAACTTCTGGGGTAAAAATCTAAAACTCTGTGACTACTACAAGGTCCTGAAGACATTCCCATGTGTTTTCTTCTAAGAGTTTTATAATATTAGCTCTTATATTGTCATTGATCCATTGCATATTAATTTTTATATAGGGTGAGAGGTATAGGGGTCTACATTCATTCTTTTCCATGTGGATTTCCAATTGCCCCAACACCATTTTTTGAAGAGACTGTTCTTTCTCCACTGAATGAACTTGGCACTTGTCAAATCAACACTGGCCACAGATGTATGGATTCATCTAATTTCAATTCCTTGGTCTATATGCCTATCCTTCTGCTAGTACCACATGTTTTAAAATTTCTGTAGCTTTGTAGTAAGCTTTGAAATCAGGATTTGTGAGACTATACTGTTTTAATTACCATAGTTTTGTAGTTTGTTTTGAAATCAGGAACAGGAGGCCTCCAACTTTTTCTTCTTTTCAAGATGATTTCAAGCTATTCAGGGGTCCATCTATTTCCATGTGAATTCAAGCATCAACTTTTTTAATTCTGTAAAAAAAAAATACTGCTGGAATTTGATAGGGATTGCATTGAATTGTAGATCACTTTAGGCAGTATTGCCAGGTTAACAAAATTAAAAGTCCTCCAATCCATGAATGTGGGATGTCTTCCATTTATGTAGATCTGTAATTCCTTTCAAGCAATGCTTTGCAGTTTTCAGTTTTTAAGTCTTTCACCTCCTTGTTTAAATTTAATCCTAGATATTATATTTTCATGCTCTTGTAAATGGAATTATTTTCTTAATTGCCATTGCATATTGTTCATTGTCATTACTTGTGTATGGAAAACCCAACTTACTTTTGGTTCATCTTGCACCCTGCAACTTTGCTGAATTGGTTTTATTAGTTCTAGTAGCTGTCTTGTGGTTTTTTTGGGGGCTTCTATATTTAGGATCATGTCATCTGAGAATAGGGATACCTTGACATCTTCCTTTACAACTTGGTTATCTTTTATTCCTTTCTCTTGCCTGATTGCTCTGGCTGGAATGTCAAGTACAATGTTGAATAACAGTGGTGACAGCAGACATCCTTGTCTTGTTCTTGATCTTTGGGAAAAAGTCTTTAGTCTTTTATATTGAGTATGATATTTGTTGTGGGTTTTTCATCAATACCCTTTATCATATTGAGAAAGTTTCCTTCTACTTCTAGTTTTCTGAATGTGTTTATCATGAAAGTATGTTGGATTTTGTCAAATGCATTTTCTGTGTCAATTGAGATAATCATGTGGTGTTTTTTCCCCTTCATGTATTAATGTGGTATACTACATTGGTTGATTTTCTTTTCTTATGTTGAACTGTCCTTGCATTCCTGGACTAAATCCCACTTGGCCATGGTATATAATCCTTTTGATATACTGTTGGATCCATTTGCCAATATTTTCTTGAGGGTTTTTCCATCTATATTCATATGGGTTATTGGTCTGTAATTTTCTTTTCTTATGCTATCTTTATCTGACTTCGGTATCAGGGTAATGATGGCCTCATTAATCCCTCCTCTTCCATTTCTTGGTGGGCTTTGAGAAGTATTGCTGTTAAATCTTCTTTAAAATATTTGGTAGAATTCAACATGAATCCATCTGTTCTGCACTTTTCTTTGTTGGGAGGTTTTTGATGACTATTTCAGTCTCTTGTTATAGGTCTGTTGGGATTACCTATTTCTTCTTTGATCAGATTAGTTAATTTGAATGTTTCTAAGAATTTGTCCATTCCATCTCAGTTTTCTAATTTTTGGCATATAATTTTTCATAGCACCCTCTTAAAATCCTTTTTATTTCTGTAAGATTGGCAATAATGTCCCCATTTGCATTCATGATTTTAGTTATTTGTGTCCTCTCTTCTTTGTCACTCTAGTTAAACATTTGTTGATTTTATTCATCTTTTCAAAAAACCCAGCTTTTAGGTTTTTTGTTCTTTTTTTTTTTTTTTTCTATTCTCTATTTCATTTACCTCTGCTCTAATCTTTACTATTAACTTCCTTCTACTAACTTTGGGTTTTGTTTGCTCTTCTTCCAGTTTCTTTAGTTGTGAAGTTAGGTTATTGATTTGTGATCTTCCTTTTTTAATGTAGGCAGTTAGAGCTATAAATTTCCCTCTGACCATTGCCTTTGCTGCATCCTGCAAGTTTGGGGTATATTGTGTTCATTTTTGTTTCCTTCAAGATATTTCCTAATGTCCCTTGTGATTTCTTCTTTAACCCATTTGTTGCTTAATAGTGGATTGTTTAATTTTCACATATTTGTACATTTCCCAGTTTTCCTTCTGATATTGATTTCTAGCTTCATTCCATTATGGACTGAGAAGATACTTTGTATGATTTCAGTATTTTAAAATGTATTAAGATTTTATTTGTGGTATAACATGTGGTCTATCCTGGAAACTGTTCCATATGCATTTGAGAAGAGTGTGTATTCTGCTGCTGTTTGATGGAGCATTCTGTGTATGTCCATTAGGTCTAATTGGTTAATAGTGTTGTTGAAGTCCTCTATTTATTTATTGATCTTCCATTCAAATATTCTATCATTATTGAAAATATTCTATTGAAGCCTCCAACCGTCTTTTTCACCCTTCAGTTAAAATGTCAATTTTTGCAACATGTATTTTGGAGTTCTGACGTGTGGTTCATATATATAATCACATCCTCTTTCTGGATTGAACCTTTTCTCAATATAAAATATCTTCTTTGTTTCTTGTATTCTTTTTTTACTTAAAGCCTATTTTGTCTCAGAACAATATAGCTTCTCCAGCTCTCTTTTATTACTGTTTGCACAGAATATCTTTTTCTACCTTTTTATTTTCAATCTTTTTATGTCTTTGTACATGAAGTGAATTTCTTATAGACAACATTACATGGATCATGCTTTTTCATCCAATCTCCCAATCTCTGCCTTTTAATAGGGGAGTTTGATCCATTGACATTTAAGTTAATAACTGAAAAGTAAGGATTTATTTCTGCCATTTAGCTATTTGTTTTCTGTTTATCTTACAATTACTCCATTGTTGCCTTACTGCATTTAGTTGCTCTTTTGTACTATTCTATTTAGATTTTCTTTTATTCCTTTCTCCAATATTTTAGTTTTTTTTGTGATTAACTTTGTAATTACAATGAGAATCTTTAATTAATAACAACCTAATTTGAATAGTGCCACCTAATTTCAGTATTATGCAAACTCTGTACTCAAAATTATCTTTTTCTCTCCCTTTATATTGTCCTTTTCAGGTTCCATGTTTATACATACTATGTCCATTAAAATAGATTTTAAATGTTATTTTATACATTTGGCAGTAAAGTCATATAGAGGGCTAAAGCACTTACAAACCCAAAGTACAATAATACAGGACTTTATATTTACCTATGTAGTTATTCTTTATTTCTTCTTATGGCTTTGAATTACTGTCCTATGTAGTTAACATTTCCCATGTGTTAATTCTTTTGTGTAGGTCCATATTGCCACCTGGTATCATTTTCTTTCTGCCTAAAATACTTCCTTTAGCATTTCTTATAGTGCAGGTTTGCTAGTGATTAATTCCTTCAGCTTTTGTATGTCTAAAATCGTCTTATTTGTCTTTGTTTCTGAAAGATATTTTTCTGGCATAGAATTCTAGGTTGATAGTTTGCTTTTGGGTTTGTCTCTCCCCCCACTGTCTCTCCCCCCACCATACCCCCATTTAATCCTTGAAAGATGTTGCTCCACTGAATTTTGACTTGCATTATTTCCAACAAGAAATTTGCTGTCATCCTTTGTTCCTTTGTTGCTTTAGACATAGCATAACTTTTATTCCCCTTTAGTTGCTTTTAAGATGTTCTATTTGTTTCTGCTTCTGGGCAATTTGATTATAATGTGCCTTAGTGGAGTTTTGTTCATGTTTCTTGCACTTGGAGTTCAGTGAGCCTCTTGGATTTGGAAAATTTTGACTATTATTTCTTTAAATGTTCTTAGGTGTTAGGCTCTTGAAGTTGTTGCTCAATTACCAATACTCTTTTTTTTATTGTGGTTGTTTTGTTTTATTTGTTTTCCCTTGTGTTTCATTTTGGATATTTTGTATCACTATGCCTTCATGTTCACTGATCTTTTCTACTTCTATGTCTAATCTGTCATTAATCCCATCCAGGGTATTTTTATCTAAACATTGTAGTTTTTAATTTCTAAAAGTTCAATTTGGGTCTGTTTTATATCCCCAATGCCTCTATTTAACATATTCAATCTATGGCCTAGGT